>NC_134145.1:0-9940000 GCF_033958435.1 Carettochelys insculpta
CTAACCCTAACCCTAACCCTAACCCTAACCCTAACCCTAACCCTAACCCTAACCCTAACCCTAACCCTAACCCTAACCCTAACCCTAACCCTAACCCTAACCCTAACCCTAACCCTAACCCTAACCCTAACCCTAACCCTAACCCTAACCCTAACCCTAACCCTAACCCTAACCCTAACCCTAACCCTAACCCTAACCCTAACCCTAACCCTAACCCTAACCCTAACCCTAACCCTAACCCTAACCCTAACCCTAACCCTAACCCTAACCCTAACCCTAACCCTAACCCTAACCCTAACCCTAACCCTAACCCTAACCCTAACCCTAACCCTAACCCTAACCCTAACCCTAACCCTAACCCTAACCCTAACCCTAACCCTAACCCTAACCCTAACCCTAACCCTAACCCTAACCCTAACCCTAACCCTAACCCTAACCCTAACCCTAACCCTAACCCTAACCCTAACCCTAACCCTAACCCTAACCCTAACCCTAACCCTAACCCTAACCCTAACCCTAACCCTAACCCTAACCCTAACCCTAACCCTAACCCTAACCCTAACCCTAACCCTAACCCTAACCCTAACCCTAACCCTAACCCTAACCCTAACCCTAACCCTAACCCTAACCCTAACCCTAACCCTAACCCTAACCCTAACCCTAACCCTAACCCTAACCCTAACCCTAACCCTAACCCTAACCCTAACCCTAACCCTAACCCTAACCCTAACCCTAACCCTAACCCTAACCCTAACCCTAACCCTAACCCTAACCCTAACCCTAACCCTAACCCTAACCCTAACCCTAACCCTAACCCTAACCCTAACCCTAACCCTAACCCTAACCCTAACCCTAACCCTAACCCTAACCCTAACCCTAACCCTAACCCTAACCCTAACCCTAACCCTAACCCTAACCCTAACCCTAACCCTAACCCTAACCCTAACCCTAACCCTAACCCTAACCCTAACCCTAACCCTAACCCTAACCCTAACCCTAACCCTAACCCTAACCCTAACCCTAACCCTAACCCTAACCCTAACCCTAACCCTAACCCTAACCCTAACCCTAACCCTAACCCTAACCCTAACCCTAACCCTAACCCTAACCCTAACCCTAACCCTAACCCTAACCCTAACCCTAACCCTAACCCTAACCCTAACCCTAACCCTAACCCTAACCCTAACCCTAACCCTAACCCTAACCCTAACCCTAACCCTAACCCTAACCCTAACCCTAACCCTAACCCTAACCCTAACCCTAACCCTAACCCTAACCCTAACCCTAACCCTAACCCTAACCCTAACCCTAACCCTAACCCTATACCCTAACCCATAACCCTAACCCTAACCCTAACCCTAACCCTAACCCTAACCCTAACCCTAACCCTAACCCTAACCCTAACCCTAACCCTAACCCTAACCCTAACCCTAACCCTAACCCTAACCCTAACCCTAACCCTAACCCTAACCCTAACCCTAACCCTAACCCTAACCCTAACCCTAACCCTAACCCTAACCCTAACCCTAACCCTAACCCTAACCCTAACCCTAACCCTAACCCTAACCCTAACCCTAACCCTAACCCTAACCCTAACCCTAACCCTAACCCTAACCCTAACCCTAACCCTAACCCTAACCCTAACCCTAACCCTAACCCTAACCCTAACCCTAACCCTAACCCTAACCCTAACCCTAACCCTAACCCTAACCCTAACCCTAACCCTAACCCTAACCCTAACCCTAACCCTAACCCTAACCCTAACCCTAACCCTAACCCTAACCCTAACCCTAACCCTAACCCTAACCCTAACCCTAACCCTAACCCTAACCCTAACCCTAACCCTAACCCTAACCCTAACCCTAACCCTAACCCTAACCCTAACCCTAACCCTAACCCTAACCCTAACCCTAACCCTAACCCTAACCCTAACCCTAACCCTAACCCTAACCCTAACCCTAACCCTAACCCTAACCCTAACCCTAACCCTAACCCTAACCCTAACCCTAACCCTAACCCTAACCCTAACCCTAACCCTAACCCTAACCCTAACCCTAACCCTAACCCTAACCCTAACCCTAACCCTAACCCTAACCCTAACCCTAACCCTAACCCTAACCCTAACCCTAACCCTAACCCTAACCCTAACCCTAACCCTAACCCTAACCCTAACCCTAACCCTAACCCTAACCCTAACCCTAACCCTAACCCTAACCCTAACCCTAACCCTAACCCTAACCCTAACCCTAACCCTAACCCTAACCCTAACCCTAACCCTAACCCTAACCCTAACCCTAACCCTAACCCTAACCCTAACCCTAACCCTAACCCTAACCCTAACCCTAACCCTAACCCTAACCCTAACCCTAACCCTAACCCTAACCCTAACCCTAACCCTAACCCTAACCCTAACCCTAACCCTAACCCTAACCCTAACCCTAACCCTAACCCTAACCCTAACCCTAACCCTAACCCTAACCCTAACCCTAACCCTAACCCTAACCCTAACCCTAACCCTAACCCTAACCCTAACCCTAACCCTAACCCTAACCCTAACCCTAACCCTAACCCTAACCCTAACCCTAACCCTAACCCTAACCCTAACCCTAACCCTAACCCTAACCCTAACCCTAACCCTAACCCTAACCCTAACCCTAACCCTAACCCTAACCCTAACCCTAACCCTAACCCTAACCCTAACCCTAACCCTAACCCTAACCCTAACCCTAACCCTAACCCTAACCCTAACCCTAACCCTAACCCTAACCCTAACCCTAACCCTAACCCTAACCCTAACCCTAACCCTAACCCTAACCCTAACCCTAACCCTAACCCTAACCCTAACCCTAACCCTAACCCTAACCCTAACCCTAACCCTAACCCTAACCCTAACCCTAACCCTAACCCTAACCCTAACCCTAACCCTAACCCTAACCCTAACCCTAACCCTAACCCTAACCCTAACCCTAACCCTAACCCTAACCCTAACCCTAACCCTAACCCTAACCCTAACCCTAACCCTAACCCTAACCCTAACCCTAACCCTAACCCTAACCCTAACCCTAACCCTAACCCTAACCCTAACCCTAACCCTAACCCTAACCCTAACCCTAACCCTAACCCTAACCCTAACCCTAACCCTAACCCTAACCCTAACCCTAACCCTAACCCTAACCCTAACCCTAACCCTAACCCTAACCCTAACCCTAACCCTAACCCTAACCCTAACCCTAACCCTAACCCTAACCCTAACCCTAACCCTAACCCTAACCCTAACCCTAACCCTAACCCTAACCCTAACCCTAACCCTAACCCTAACCCTAACCCTAACCCTAACCCTAACCCTAACCCTAACCCTAACCCTAACCCTAACCCTAACCCTAACCCTAACCCTAACCCTAACCCTAACCCTAACCCTAACCCTAACCCTAACCCTAACCCTAACCCTAACCCTAACCCTAACCCTAACCCTAACCCTAACCCTAACCCTAACCCTAACCCTAACCCTAACCCTAACCCTAACCCTAACCCTAACCCTAACCCTAACCCTAACCCTAACCCTAACCCTAACCCTAACCCTAACCCTAACCCTAACCCTAACCCTAACCCTAACCCTAACCCTAACCCTAACCCTAACCCTAACCCTAACCCTAACCCTAACCCTAACCCTAACCCTAACCCTAACCCTAACCCTAACCCTAACCCTAACCCTAACCCTAACCCTAACCCTAACCCTAACCCTAACCCTAACCCTAACCCTAACCCTAACCCTAACCCTAACCCTAACCCTAACCCTAACCCTAACCCTAACCCTAACCCTAACCCTAACCCTAACCCTAACCCTAACCCTAACCCTAACCCTAACCCTAACCCTAACCCTAACCCTAACCCTAACCCTAACCCTAACCCTAACCCTAACCCTAACCCTAACCCTAACCCTAACCCTAACCCTAACCCTAACCCTAACCCTAACCCTAACCCTAACCCTAACCCTAACCCTAACCCTAACCCTAACCCTAACCCTAACCCTAACCCTAACCCTAACCCTAACCCTAACCCTAACCCTAACCCTAACCCTAACCCTAACCCTAACCCTAACCCTAACCCTAACCCTAACCCTAACCCTAACCCTAACCCTAACCCTAACCCTAACCCTAACCCTAACCCTAACCCTAACCCTAACCCTAACCCTAACCCTAACCCTAACCCTAACCCTAACCCTAACCCTAACCCTAACCCTAACCCTAACCCTAACCCTAACCCTAACCCTAACCCTAACCCTAACCCTAACCCTAACCCTAACCCTAACCCTAACCCTAACCCTAACCCTAACCCTAACCCTAACCCTAACCCTAACCCTAACCCTAACCCTAACCCTAACCCTAACCCTAACCCTAACCCTAACCCTAACCCTAACCCTAACCCTAACCCTAACCCTAACCCTAACCCTAACCCTAACCCTAACCCTAACCCTAACCCTAACCCTAACCCTAACCCTAACCCTAACCCTAACCCTAACCCTAACCCTAACCCTAACCCTAACCCTAACCCTAACCCTAACCCTAACCCTAACCCTAACCCTAACCCTAACCCTAACCCTAACCCTAACCCTAACCCTAACCCTAACCCTAACCCTAACCCTAACCCTAACCCTAACCCTAACCCTAACCCTAACCCTAACCCTAACCCTAACCCTAACCCTAACCCTAACCCTAACCCTAACCCTAACCCTAACCCTAACCCTAACCCTAACCCTAACCCTAACCCTAACCCTAACCCTAACCCTAACCCTAACCCTAACCCTAACCCTAACCCTAACCCTAACCCTAACCCTAACCCTAACCCTAACCCTAACCCTAACCCTAACCCTAACCCTAACCCTAACCCTAACCCTAACCCTAACCCTAACCCTAACCCTAACCCTAACCCTAACCCTAACCCTAACCCTAACCCTAACCCTAACCCTAACCCTAACCCTAACCCTAACCCTAACCCTAACCCTAACCCTAACCCTAACCCTAACCCTAACCCTAACCCTAACCCTAACCCTAACCCTAACCCTAACCCTAACCCTAACCCTAACCCTAACCCTAACCCTAACCCTAACCCTAACCCTAACCCTAACCCTAACC
The DNA here is from genome assembly GCF_033958435.1 of Carettochelys insculpta. Lineage (NCBI taxonomy): Eukaryota > Metazoa > Chordata > Testudines > Carettochelyidae > Carettochelys > Carettochelys insculpta. The sequence goes on from NC_134145.1 coordinate 5,133, forward strand.
CTAACCCTAACCCTAACCCTAACCCTAACCCTAACCCTAACCCTAACCCTAACCCTAACCCTAACCCTAACCCTAACCCTAACCCTAACCCTAACCCTAACCCTAACCCTAACCCTAACCCTAACCCTAACCCTAACCCTAACCCTAACCCTAACCCTAACCCTAACCCTAACCCTAACCCTAACCCTAACCCTAACCCTAACCCTAACCCTAACCCTAACCCTAACCCTAACCCTAACCCTAACCCTAACCCTAACCCTAACCCTAACCCTAACCCTAACCCTAACCCTAACCCTAACCCTAACCCTAACCCTAACCCTAACCCTAACCCTAACCCTAACCCTAACCCTAACCCTAACCCTAACCCTAACCCTAACCCTAACCCTAACCCTAACCCTAACCCTAACCCTAACCCTAACCCTAACCCTAACCCTAACCCTAACCCTAACCCTAACCCTAACCCTAACCCTAACCCTAACCCTAACCCTAACCCTAACCCTAACCCTAACCCTAACCCTAACCCTAACCCTAACCCTAACCCTAACCCTAACCCTAACCCTAACCCTAACCCTAACCCTAACCCTAACCCTAACCCTAACCCTAACCCTAACCCTAACCCTAACCCTAACCCTAACCCTAACCCTAACCCTAACCCTAACCCTAACCCTAACCCTAACCCTAACCCTAACCCTAACCCTAACCCTAACCCTAACCCTAACCCTAACCCTAACCCTAACCCTAACCCTAACCCTAACCCTAACCCTAACCCTAACCCTAACCCTAACCCTAACCCTAACCCTAACCCTAACCCTAACCCTAACCCTAACCCTAACCCTAACCCTAACCCTAACCCTAACCCTAACCCTAACCCTAACCCTAACCCTAACCCTAACCCTAACCCTAACCCTAACCCTAACCCTAACCCTAACCCTAACCCTAACCCTAACCCTAACCCTAACCCTAACCCTAACCCTAACCCTAACCCTAACCCTAACCCTAACCCTAACCCTAACCCTAACCCTAACCCTAACCCTAACCCTAACCCTAACCCTAACCCTAACCCTAACCCTAACCCTAACCCTAACCCTAACCCTAACCCTAACCCTAACCCTAACCCTAACCCTAACCCTAACCCTAACCCTAACCCTAACCCTAACCCTAACCCTAACCCTAACCCTAACCCTAACCCTAACCCTAACCCTAACCCTAACCCTAACCCTAACCCTAACCCTAACCCTAACCCTAACCCTAACCCTAACCCTAACCCTAACCCTAACCCTAACCCTAACCCTAACCCTAACCCTAACCCTAACCCTAACCCTAACCCTAACCCTAACCCTAACCCTAACCCTAACCCTAACCCTAACCCTAACCCTAACCCTAACCCTAACCCTAACCCTAACCCTAACCCTAACCCTAACCCTAACCCTAACCCTAACCCTAACCCTAACCCTAACCCTAACCCTAACCCTAACCCTAACCCTAACCCTAACCCTAACCCTAACCCTAACCCTAACCCTAACCCTAACCCTAACCCTAACCCTAACCCTAACCCTAACCCTAACCCTAACCCTAACCCTAACCCTAACCCTAACCCTAACCCTAACCCTAACCCTAACCCTAACCCTAACCCTAACCCTAACCCTAACCCTAACCCTAACCCTAACCCTAACCCTAACCCTAACCCTAACCCTAACCCTAACCCTAACCCTAACCCTAACCCTAACCCTAACCCTAACCCTAACCCTAACCCTAACCCTAACCCTAACCCTAACCCTAACCCTAACCCTAACCCTAACCCTAACCCTAACCCTAACCCTAACCCTAACCCTAACCCTAACCCTAACCCTAACCCTAACCCTAACCCTAACCCTAACCCTAACCCTAACCCTAACCCTAACCCTAACCCTAACCCTAACCCTAACCCTAACCCTAACCCTAACCCTAACCCTAACCCTAACCCTAACCCTAACCCTAACCCTAACCCTAACCCTAACCCTAACCCTAACCCTAACCCTAACCCTAACCCTAACCCTAACCCTAACCCTAACCCTAACCCTAACCCTAACCCTAACCCTAACCCTAACCCTAACCCTAACCCTAACCCTAACCCTAACCCTAACCCTAACCCTAACCCTAACCCTAACCCTAACCCTAACCCTAACCCTAACCCTAACCCTAACCCTAACCCTAACCCTAACCCTAACCCTAACCCTAACCCTAACCCTAACCCTAACCCTAACCCTAACCCTAACCCTAACCCTAACCCTAACCCTAACCCTAACCCTAACCCTAACCCTAACCCTAACCCTAACCCTAACCCTAACCCTAACCCTAACCCTAACCCTAACCCTAACCCTAACCCTAACCCTAACCCTAACCCTAACCCTAACCCTAACCCTAACCCTAACCCTAACCCTAACCCTAACCCTAACCCTAACCCTAACCCTAACCCTAACCCTAACCCTAACCCTAACCCTAACCCTAACCCTAACCCTAACCCTAACCCTAACCCTAACCCTAACCCTAACCCTAACCCTAACCCTAACCCTAACCCTAACCCTAACCCTAACCCTAACCCTAACCCTAACCCTAACCCTAACCCTAACCCTAACCCTAACCCTAACCCTAACCCTAACCCTAACCCTAACCCTAACCCTAACCCTAACCCTAACCCTAACCCTAACCCTAACCCTAACCCTAACCCTAACCCTAACCCTAACCCTAACCCTAACCCTAACCCTAACCCTAACCCTAACCCTAACCCTAACCCTAACCCTAACCCTAACCCTAACCCTAACCCTAACCCTAACCCTAACCCTAACCCTAACCCTAACCCTAACCCTAACCCTAACCCTAACCCTAACCCTAACCCTAACCCTAACCCTAACCCTAACCCTAACCCTAACCCTAACCCTAACCCTAACCCTAACCCTAACCCTAACCCTAACCCTAACCCTAACCCTAACCCTAACCCTAACCCTAACCCTAACCCTAACCCTAACCCTAACCCTAACCCTAACCCTAACCCTAACCCTAACCCTAACCCTAACCCTAACCCTAACCCTAACCCTAACCCTAACCCTAACCCTAACCCTAACCCTAACCCTAACCCTAACCCTAACCCTAACCCTAACCCTAACCCTAACCCTAACCCTAACCCTAACCCTAACCCTAACCCTAACCCTAACCCTAACCCTAACCCTAACCCTAACCCTAACCCTAACCCTAACCCTAACCCTAACCCTAACCCTAACCCTAACCCTAACCCTAACCCTAACCCTAACCCTAACCCTAACCCTAACCCTAACCCTAACCCTAACCCTAACCCTAACCCTAACCCTAACCCTAACCCTAACCCTAACCCTAACCCTAACCCTAACCCTAACCCTAACCCTAACCCTAACCCTAACCCTAACCCTAACCCTAACCCTAACCCTAACCCTAACCCTAACCCTAACCCTAACCCTAACCCTAACCCTAACCCTAACCCTAACCCTAACCCTAACCCTAACCCTAACCCTAACCCTAACCCTAACCCTAACCCTAACCCTAACCCTAACCCTAACCCTAACCCTAACCCTAACCCTAACCCTAACCCTAACCCTAACCCTAACCCTAACCCTAACCCTAACCCTAACCCTAACCCTAACCCTAACCCTAACCCTAACCCTAACCCTAACCCTAACCCTAACCCTAACCCTAACCCTAACCCTAACCCTAACCCTAACCCTAACCCTAACCCTAACCCTAACCCTAACCCTAACCCTAACCCTAACCCTAACCCTAACCCTAACCCTAACCCTAACCCTAACCCTAACCCTAACCCTAACCCTAACCCTAACCCTAACCCTAACCCTAACCCTAACCCTAACCCTAACCCTAACCCTAACCCTAACCCTAACCCTAACCCTAACCCTAACCCTAACCCTAACCCTAACCCTAACCCTAACCCTAACCCTAACCCTAACCCTAACCCTAACCCTAACCCTAACCCTAACCCTAACCCTAACCCTAACCCTAACCCTAACCCTAACCCTAACCCTAACCCTAACCCTAACCCTAACCCTAACCCTAACCCTAACCCTAACCCTAACCCTAACCCTAACCCTAACCCTAACCCTAACCCTAACCCTAACCCTAACCCTAACCCTAACCCTAACCCTAACCCTAACCCTAACCCTAACCCTAACCCTAACCCTAACCCTAACCCTAACCCTAACCCTAACCCTAACCCTAACCCTAACCCTAACCCTAACCCTAACCCTAACCCTAACCCTAACCCTAACCCTAACCCTAACCCTAACCCTAACCCTAACCCTAACCCTAACCCTAACCCTAACCCTAACCCTAACCCTAACCCTAACCCTAACCCTAACCCTAACCCTAACCCTAACCCTAACCCTAACCCTAACCCTAACCCTAACCCTAACCCTAACCCTAACCCTAACCCTAACCCTAACCCTAACCCTAACCCTAACCCTAACCCTAACCCTAACCCTAACCCTAACCCTAACCCTAACCCTAACCCTAACCCTAACCCTAACCCTAACCCTAACCCTAACCCTAACCCTAACCCTAACCCTAACCCTAACCCTAACCCTAACCCTAACCCTAACCCTAACCCTAACCCTAACCCTAACCCTAACCCTAACCCTAACCCTAACCCTAACCCTAACCCTAACCCTAACCCTAACCCTAACCCTAACCCTAACCCTAACCCTAACCCTAACCCTAACCCTAACCCTAACCCTAACCCTAACCCTAACCCTAACCCTAACCCTAACCCTAACCCTAACCCTAACCCTAACCCTAACCCTAACCCTAACCCTAACCCTAACCCTAACCCTAACCCTAACCCTAACCCTAACCCTAACCACCCTAACCCTAACCCTAACCCTAACCCTAACCCTAACCCTAACCCTAACCCTAACCCTAACCCTAACCCTAACCCTAACCCTAACCCTAACCCTAACCCTAACCCTAACCCTAACCCTAACCCTAACCCTAACCCTAACCCTAACCCTAACCCTAACCCTAACCCTAACCCTAACCCTAACCCTAACCCTAACCCTAACCCTAACCCTAACCCTAACCCTAACCCTAACCCTAACCCTAACCCTAACCCTAACCCTAACCCTAACCCTAACCCTAACCCTAACCCTAACCCTAACCCTAACCCTAACCCTAACCCTAACCCTAACCCTAACCCTAACCCTAACCCTAACCCTAACCCTAACCCTAACCCTAACCCTAACCCTAACCCTAACCCTAACCCTAACCCTAACCCTAACCCTAACCCTAACCCTAACCCTAACCCTAACCCTAACCCTAACCCTAACCCTAACCCTAACCCTAACCCTAACCCTAACCCTAACCCTAACCCTAACCCTAACCCTAACCCTAACCCTAACCCTAACCCTAACCCTAACCCTAACCCTAACCCTAACCCTAACCCTAACCCTAACCCTAACCCTAACCCTAACCCTAACCCTAACCCTAACCCTAACCCTAACCCTAACCCTAACCCTAACCCTAACCCTAACCCTAACCCTAACCCTAACCCTAACCCTAACCCTAACCCTAACCCTAACCCTAACCCTAACCCTAACCCTAACCCTAACCCTAACCCTAACCCTAACCCTAACCCTAACCCTAACCCTAACCCTAACCCTAACCCTAACCCTAACCCTAACCCTAACCCTAACCCTAACCCTAACCCTAACCCTAACCCTAACCCTAACCCTAACCCTAACCCTAACCCTAACCCTAACCCTAACCCTAACCCTAACCCTAACCCTAACCCTAACCCTAACCCTAACCCTAACCCTAACCCTAACCCTAACCCTAACCCTAACCCTAACCCTAACCCTAACCCTAACCCTAACCCTAACCCTAACCCTAACCCTAACCCTAACCCTAACCCTAACCCTAACCCTAACCCTAACCCTAACCCTAACCCTAACCCTAACCCTAACCCTAACCCTAACCCTAACCCTAACCCTAACCCTAACCCTAACCCTAACCCTAACCCTAACCCTAACCCTAACCCTAACCCTAACCCTAACCCTAACCCTAACCCTAACCCTAACCCTAACCCTAACCCTAACCCTAACCCTAACCCTAACCCTAACCCTAACCCTAACCCTAACCCTAACCCTAACCCTAACCCTAACCCTAACCCTAACCCTAACCCTAACCCTAACCCTAACCCTAACCCTAACCCTAACCCTAACCCTAACCCTAACCCTAACCCTAACCCTAACCCTAACCCTAACCCTAACCCTAACCCTAACCCTAACCCTAACCCTAACCCTAACCCTAACCCTAACCCTAACCCTAACCCTAACCCTAACCCTAACCCTAACCCTAACCCTAACCCTAACCCTAACCCTAACCCTAACCCTAACCCTAACCCTAACCCTAACCCTAACCCTAACCCTAACCCTAACCCTAACCCTAACCCTAACCCTAACCCTAACCCTAACCCTAACCCTAACCCTAACCCTAACCCTAACCCTAACCCTAACCCTAACCCTAACCCTAACCCTAACCCTAACCCTAACCCTAACCCTAACCCTAACCCTAACCCTAACCCTAACCCTAACCCTAACCCTAACCCTAACCCTAACCCTAACCCTAACCCTAACCCTAACCCTAACCCTAACCCTAACCCTAACCCTAACCCTAACCCTAACCCTAACCCTAACCCTAACCCTAACCCTAACCCTAACCCTAACCCTAACCCTAACCCTAACCCTAACCCTAACCCTAACCCTAACCCTAACCCTAACCCTAACCCTAACCCTAACCCTAACCCTAACCCTAACCCTAACCCTAACCCTAACCCTAACCCTAACCCTAACCCTAACCCTAACCCTAACCCTAACCCTAACCCTAACCCTAACCCTAACCCTAACCCTAACCCTAACCCTAACCCTAACCCTAACCCTAACCCTAACCCTAACCCTAACCCTAACCCTAACCCTAACCCTAACCCTAACCCTAACCCTAACCCTAACCCTAACCCTAACCCTAACCCTAACCCTAACCCTAACCCTAACCCTAACCCTAACCCTAACCCTAACCCTAACCCTAACCCTAACCCTAACCCTAACCCTAACCCTAACCCTAACCCTAACCCTAACCCTAACCCTAACCCTAACCCTAACCCTAACCCTAACCCTAACCCTAACCCTAACCCTAACCCTAACCCTAACCCTAACCCTAACCCTAACCCTAACCCTAACCCTAACCCTAACCCTAACCCTAACCCTAACCCTAACCCTAACCCTAACCCTAACCCTAACCCTAACCCTAACCCTAACCCTAACCCTAACCCTAACCCTAACCCTAACCCTAACCCTAACCCTAACCCTAACCCTAACCCTAACCCTAACCCTAACCCTAACCCTAACCCTAACCCTAACCCTAACCCTAACCCTAACCCTAACCCTAACCCTAACCCTAACCCTAACCCTAACCCTAACCCTAACCCTAACCCTAACCCTAACCCTAACCCTAACCCTAACCCTAACCCTAACCCTAACCCTAACCCTAACCCTAACCCTAACCCTAACCCTAACCCTAACCCTAACCCTAACCCTAACCCTAACCCTAACCCTAACCCTAACCCTAACCCTAACCCTAACCCTAACCCTAACCCTAACCCTAACCCTAACCCTAACCCTAACCCTAACCCTAACCCTAACCCTAACCCTAACCCTAACCCTAACCCTAACCCTAACCCTAACCCTAACCCTAACCCTAACCCTAACCCTAACCCTAACCCTAACCCTAACCCTAACCCTAACCCTAACCCTAACCCTAACCCTAACCCTAACCCTAACCCTAACCCTAACCCTAACCCTAACCCTAACCCTAACCCTAACCCTAACCCTAACCCTAACCCTAACCCTAACCCTAACCCTAACCCTAACCCTAACCCTAACCCTAACCCTAACCCTAACCCTAACCCTAACCCTAACCCTAACCCTAACCCTAACCCTAACCCTAACCCTAACCCTAACCCTAACCCTAACCCTAACCCTAACCCTAACCCTAACCCTAACCCTAACCCTAACCCTAACCCTAACCCTAACCCTAACCCTAACCCTAACCCTAACCCTAACCCTAACCCTAACCCTAACCCTAACCCTAACCCTAACCCTAACCCTAACCCTAACCCTAACCCTAACCCTAACCCTAACCCTAACCCTAACCCTAACCCTAACCCTAACCCTAACCCTAACCCTAACCCTAACCCTAACCCTAACCCTAACCCTAACCCTAACCCTAACCCTAACCCTAACCCTAACCCTAACCCTAACCCTAACCCTAACCCTAACCCTAACCCTAACCCTAACCCTAACCCTAACCCTAACCCTAACCCTAACCCTAACCCTAACCCTAACCCTAACCCTAACCCTAACCCTAACCCTAACCCTAACCCTAACCCTAACCCTAACCCTAACCCTAACCCTAACCCTAACCCTAACCCTAACCCTAACCCTAACCCTAACCCTAACCCTAACCCTAACCCTAACCCTAACCCTAACCCTAACCCTAACCCTAACCCTAACCCTAACCCTAACCCTAACCCTAACCCTAACCCTAACCCTAACCCTAACCCTAACCCTAACCCTAACCCTAACCCTAACCCTAACCCTAACCCTAACCCTAACCCTAACCCTAACCCTAACCCTAACCCTAACCCTAACCCTAACCCTAACCCTAACCCTAACCCTAACCCTAACCCTAACCCTAACCCTAACCCTAACCCTAACCCTAACCCTAACCCTAACCCTAACCCTAACCCTAACCCTAACCCTAACCCTAACCCTAACCCTAACCCTAACCCTAACCCTAACCCTAACCCTAACCCTAACCCTAACCCTAACCCTAACCCTAACCCTAACCCTAACCCTAACCCTAACCCTAACCCTAACCCTAACCCTAACCCTAACCCTAACCCTAACCCTAACCCTAACCCTAACCCTAACCCTAACCCTAACCCTAACCCTAACCCTAACCCTAACCCTAACCCTAACCCTAACCCTAACCCTAACCCTAACCCTAACCCTAACCCTAACCCTAACCCTAACCCTAACCCTAACCCTAACCCTAACCCTAACCCTAACCCTAACCCTAACCCTAACCCTAACCCTAACCCTAACCCTAACCCTAACCCTAACCCTAACCCTAACCCTAACCCTAACCCTAACCCTAACCCTAACCCTAACCCTAACCCTAACCCTAACCCTAACCCTAACCCTAACCCTAACCCTAACCCTAACCCTAACCCTAACCCTAACCCTAACCCTAACCCTAACCCTAACCCTAACCCTAACCCTAACCCTAACCCTAACCCTAACCCTAACCCTAACCCTAACCCTAACCCTAACCCTAACCCTAACCCTAACCCTAACCCTAACCCTAACCCTAACCCTAACCCTAACCCTAACCCTAACCCTAACCCTAACCCTAACCCTAACCCTAACCCTAACCCTAACCCTAACCCTAACCCTAACCCTAACCCTAACCCTAACCCTAACCCTAACCCTAACCCTAACCCTAACCCTAACCCTAACCCTAACCCTAACCCTAACCCTAACCCTAACCCTAACCCTAACCCTAACCCTAACCCTAACCCTAACCCTAACCCTAACCCTAACCCTAACCCTAACCCTAACCCTAACCCTAACCCTAACCCTAACCCTAACCCTAACCCTAACCCTAACCCTAACCCTAACCCTAACCCTAACCCTAACCCTAACCCTAACCCTAACCCTAACCCTAACCCTAACCCTAACCCTAACCCTAACCCTAACCCTAACCCTAACCCTAACCCTAACCCTAACCCTAACCCTAACCCTAACCCTAACCCTAACCCTAACCCTAACCCTAACCCTAACCCTAACCCTAACCCTAACCCTAACCCTAACCCTAACCCTAACCCTAACCCTAACCCTAACCCTAACCCTAACCCTAACCCTAACCCTAACCCTAACCCTAACCCTAACCCTAACCCTAACCCTAACCCTAACCCTAACCCTAACCCTAACCCTAACCCTAACCCTAACCCTAACCCTAACCCTAACCCTAACCCTAACCCTAACCCTAACCCTAACCCTAACCCTAACCCTAACCCTAACCCTAACCCTAACCCTAACCCTAACCCTAACCCTAACCCTAACCCTAACCCTAACCCTAACCCTAACCCTAACCCTAACCCTAACCCTAACCCTAACCCTAACCCTAACCCTAACCCTAACCCTAACCCTAACCCTAACCCTAACCCTAACCCTAACCCTAACCCTAACCCTAACCCTAACCCTAACCCTAACCCTAACCCTAACCCTAACCCTAACCCTAACCCTAACCCTAACCCTAACCCTAACCCTAACCCTAACCCTAACCCTAACCCTAACCCTAACCCTAACCCTAACCCTAACCCTAACCCTAACCCTAACCCTAACCCTAACCCTAACCCTAACCCTAACCCTAACCCTAACCCTAACCCTAACCCTAACCCTAACCCTAACCCTAACCCTAACCCTAACCCTAACCCTAACCCTAACCCTAACCCTAACCCTAACCCTAACCCTAACCCTAACCCTAACCCTAACCCTAACCCTAACCCTAACCCTAACCCTAACCCTAACCCTAACCCTAACCCTAACCCTAACCCTAACCCTAACCCTAACCCTAACCCTAACCCTAACCCTAACCCTAACCCTAACCCTAACCCTAACCCTAACCCTAACCCTAACCCTAACCCTAACCCTAACCCTAACCCTAACCCTAACCCTAACCCTAACCCTAACCCTAACCCTAACCCTAACCCTAACCCTAACCCTAACCCTAACCCTAACCCTAACCCTAACCCTAACCCTAACCCTAACCCTAACCCTAACCCTAACCCTAACCCTAACCCTAACCCTAACCCTAACCCTAACCCTAACCCTAACCCTAACCCTAACCCTAACCCTAACCCTAACCCTAACCCTAACCCTAACCCTAACCCTAACCCTAACCCTAACCCTAACCCTAACCCTAACCCTAACCCTAACCCTAACCCTAACCCTAACCCTAACCCTAACCCTAACCCTAACCCTAACCCTAACCCTAACCCTAACCCTAACCCTAACCCTAACCCTAACCCTAACCCTAACCCTAACCCTAACCCTAACCCTAACCCTAACCCTAACCCTAACCCTAACCCTAACCCTAACCCTAACCCTAACCCTAACCCTAACCCTAACCCTAACCCTAACCCTAACCCTAACCCTAACCCTAACCCTAACCCTAACCCTAACCCTAACCCTAACCCTAACCCTAACCCTAACCCTAACCCTAACCCTAACCCTAACCCTAACCCTAACCCTAACCCTAACCCTAACCCTAACCCTAACCCTAACCCTAACCCTAACCCTAACCCTAACCCTAACCCTAACCCTAACCCTAACCCTAACCCTAACCCTAACCCTAACCCTAACCCTAACCCTAACCCTAACCCTAACCCTAACCCTAACCCTAACCCTAACCCTAACCCTAACCCTAACCCTAACCCTAACCCTAACCCTAACCCTAACCCTAACCCTAACCCTAACCCTAACCCTAACCCTAACCCTAACCCTAACCCTAACCCTAACCCTAACCCTAACCCTAACCCTAACCCTAACCCTAACCCTAACCCTAACCCTAACCCTAACCCTAACCCTAACCCTAACCCTAACCCTAACCCTAACCCTAACCCTAACCCTAACCCTAACCCTAACCCTAACCCTAACCCTAACCCTAACCCTAACCCTAACCCTAACCCTAACCCTAACCCTAACCCTAACCCTAACCCTAACCCTAACCCTAACCCTAACCCTAACCCCTAACCCTAACCCTAACCCTAACCCTAACCCTAACCCTAACCCTAACCCTAACCCTAACCCTAACCCTAACCCTAACCCTAACCCTAACCCTAACCCTAACCCTAACACCCTAACCCTAACCCTAACCCTAACCCTAACCCTAACCCTAACCCTAACCCTAACCCTAACACCCTAACCCTAACCCCTAACCCTAACCCTAACCCTAACCCTAACCCTAACCCTAACCCTAACCCTAACCCTAACCCTAACCCTAACCCTAACCCTAACCCTAACCCTAACCCTAACCCTAACCCTAACCCCTAACCCTAACCCTAACCCTAACCCTAACCCTAACCCTAACCCTAACCCTAACCCTAACCCTAACCCTAACCCTAACCCTAACCCTAACCCTAACCCTAACCCTAACCCTAACCCTAACCCTAACCCTAACCCTAACCCTAACCCTAACCCTAACCCTAACCCTAACCCTAACCCTAACCCTAACCCCTAACCCTAACCCTAACCCTAACCCTAACCCTAACCTAACCCTAACCCTAACCCTAACCCTAACCCTAACCCTAACCCTAACCCTAACCCTAACCCCTAACCCTAACCCTAACCCTAACCCTAACCCTAACCCTAACCCTAACCCTAACCCTAACCCTAACCCCTAACCCTAACCCTAACCCTAACCCTAACCCCCTAACCCTAACCCTAACCCTAACCCTAACCCTAACCCTAACCCTAACCCTAACCCTAACCCTAACCCTAACCCTAACCTAACCCTAACCCTAACCCTAACCCTAACCCTAACCCTAACCCTAACCCTAACCCTAACCCTAACCCTAACCCTAACCCTAACCCTAACCCTAACCCTAACCCTAACCCTAACCCTAACCCTAACCCCTAACCCCTAACCCCTAACCCTAACCCCTAACCCCTAGCCCTAGCCCTAGCCCTAACCCTAACCCCTAACCCTAAACCCTAACCCCTAACCCTAAACCCTAACCCTGACCCTGACCGTCCCCGCCTTCAGCAGCACTGCGTTCTCGTGCTCCCCAATCCCCCCACTTGAGCAGCCCCACCTCCTCATCCAGCAGCTGCTGCATCCTCCCCCCCCAGGTAAGGTAAGGGGCTTCTTAAAGTGGCGGTTGGGCCCCCTCCACAGGCCTCCTCCTGTGGAGTGGCCTGGGAGGGGTGAGTTTGGGCAGAGCCCTTCTTTTCCATCGGGGCTCCAGAGGGGTGGCTGCATAGCCAGGGGTGGGGTGTTAGGGTGTGCCCCTGCCACACCCCTGCAGCCACCCCCCCCCTTACTGCCCCCCCACCCACACCCAGCCGCCGCTGGGGGCCCCTCCTCCACCTAGGCCCCCTTCTAACCAACTGCCCCTTCCTTCTCCCCCTGGTTTCTTGAAGGTTCTGCAGCAGCTGCTGTGGGCCCCCCCCCCTCAGGCGCACGTGGGCACCCCCACCCCCCCATTTCGGCTGTGCCCACGCCCCCTCCCACCCCCCTTTATTTTTCACTTCACCCAAGCGCCTGAGCCCCCCCCCCCCCAACCACACACGCACAAACTTTAATTCCCTACATCCCAGTGCAGAAAAGGAGCCATCTTACCATCTTGTGCTGGGAGCAGCAGCCATCTTAGGTTTCACCTTCCCCTGACCTCACTGCCCTCGCTCTGCCCTTCCCCCACCTGACTGGGTCTTCAGCCTGGCCAGTGGGGGAGGGGCAGCCATGCCTCCACCCTTCCTTCCACTCCACTCTCCTCCCCTCCCCCGCTCTCTTAAAGGCCCCACACCCAACAAACTTCCCCCATCTTATAAACCCACCACCATGACCCCCACACCCGCCGGAGGGTCATCCAGTGACCCCCTCCTCCCCTTGTCTTCCACTGTCACCCCACCCACCCCCGAAACAGCGGCCCACTCATCCAGGGCCACCCAAGACTCTGCTGCCATGTCGGCTGAGGGCGCGGGTGCGGGTGCGGGCGCGGGCGCAGGCGCAGGCTCCGGGGCTCCTACCACCTCCGCTGCGGCGTCCTCCAGCAACCTGGCCCCGCACCCACCCCCTCAAAAGGGCAGGAAGGGCCAGGGGAAAAGGAAGGGCAAGAGCCCCGCCCGGAAGGCTAAACCCCCCGTGGCGGGGACTCTTCCCCCTGCTGCCCAAGCATTCACCGCAGCCTCCCCTTCTCCCCTTCCCCCTGCTCCCTCCACCACCCCTGGGGGCTCCGACATCTCGGCCCCCAGGTTGTATGCCCAGGTGGCGGCCGCCGCCCCGCACCCTGCTCCTTCTGCCTCCGCCAGGACTACCATCCCCGATGGTCACGGCCCCTTCCCCGCGCTCACCAGGAGGCACGGGGTCCGCTCCCTGCTGGTGGCTGCCTCGCCCCACGTGGAAACCTACGTGCGGGCGTTGGCACGGGTGGTGGGGTCCGCGGCCGTGGTGGCGGCCTCCCGGATGTTTGGGAAGATCGTCTTCTTCCTGGCTTCGGAAGCCGCCGCCCAGGAGGCAGTGGAGAGGGGCCTGGCAGTTGGGGGCATGCACGTGCCCCTGGAGCCGCTGGAAGACCTGGGCGTGCGGGTGGTGTTCTCGTCCGTCCCGCCTTTCCTTCCCAACGCCGCCCTTCTGCCTTTCCTCACCGCCCTGGGCCGGCCTTTGACGGTCCTGAGTCCCCTCCCCCTAGGCTGCAAAGACCCCGCCCTCCGGCACATGCTGTCATTCCGCCGGCTGGCCCGAGTCCAACTGCCGCTGGCTGCAGCACAGGGCGGGGTGGCCCAGGAGGGGACTATACTGGTGCCCCATCAAGGGGCCCAGTACCGGGTCTTCTACACCCTGGGGGAGGCCCGGTGCTTTGGGTGCCGGGCGGCGGGGCATGTCCGGAGGGATTGCCCCCTGGCCCGGCACGAAGAAGAGGAGCCCGGGACCTCCTCCGACCTGGGGGGCGTCAGCCACGAGACCGGCGGCGCCCCGACCGCGACAGGCCCTGGGACCGCCCCTCCTCTTTTAGGCCCGGACGGATCCATCGCCGCTCGGGCGTCGGAGGGCGCCCGGCAGCATGGTGCCGGGAGAGAAGAAGAGGGCGCCGGCGCCCGAGCGGGCACAAAAGCCGGGCCCGTGGAGGAGAGGGAGGCAGGGCCGGCGGCAGGACCAAAAGAGGGCCCACCCCAGGGCGCGTCGCCCCTCTCCCTCGCCGCCCCACCCCCCTCCTCCCTCCTTGTCGGCCCTATCCCCTGGCCCCTCCTCCTCTACTGCCCAGCCCGCCTCCTCGGAGGGCTGGGTATTGGTGAGGGGGAAAAGGAAAAAAGGGGGTGCGCGCGTCCGGCACCCCAGCCCGCCGGAGGATGGGGTGGAGGTGCCGTGCAAGGCACCCAAGAGATCCGCCAGCCCCGCTCCACCCGCCGAACCCCCGGCTACCAACCATCTGCCGGGGGCGACGGAGGTTGCCACCACAGCGGCCGAGGAGATTAACACCCCCTCGGCCCCAGAGCCAGAGCCAAAAGAGGCCGAGGCGGCCCTTCCTGTGCCCGCGCCCTCCTCCGACACCCCTCCGGCCACTACCCAGGCGGCTGTAATGGAGCTCCTGGAGGAGGTGGCTCCCGGCCTCGCCCTCCTCTTGCAGGAGGTCGAGGCCCTAGGCCTCACCCCGGTGGCCCTGGATATGGAGGGCCTGCTATTGGAGGCCTGTGGGCCGCCCATGGACTCTCCACTCCCCCTCCCACCCTCCCCCTCTCCTCCTACCAGTGATACCCTGACTGCGACCTCCCTCTGCCCTGAGCTGTCCCAAGGGACAACCCCTCCCTCAACTAGGGACAACCCCCCGGCAGAGGTCGGCCAGCCCCCGGACGCCCCAGGGGAATCAGGACTCCCCTTTCCCCCCCCTTCGTCCCTGGAACCAAAAACCCCGACACCCTCTCCCCCGACCTGCCGGCGTCTCCCACTGAGAGTGCTGGCACCTCAACCTCTACCCTGCCATTGCCTGAGGAAGCCCCCCTCCTGGAGACCTCCTTGGCCCGTGTTTCCGCCCTTGCTCCCACCTTGGCCTCACTGCTTGCCACCCCCGCCACACCCCTTCCCGGCCAATGCCCCGCTCCAGAACCCGCAATCCCCCCCACTCTAAACCCTCCCCCTTCTCCCCTCCCCCCACCCCCTCCTTTCCTTCCCCCCCACGACCCCTCCCTTCCCCCACCGATCTCTACCTCCCCTGCCCCCATCCCTCCTCCTCTTTTCTACCCCTGCCCAGTCATACCTGCCCCCGAGGTCGTAACTCCTCGGGAGGCCCCTCTTGCACTGCCCTCTCCCAGCACTTCCGGGGCTGCTCTCCCTCCGCCGCCCCCATCCCTCCCAAACTCAGGCCCCAGTCCCTACCCCAACCTCTTCTCTGGCCGAGGGGCCCAAAAGAACGCGAGGCCGACGGGTTCTCAAGACCCCGAGGCCTCGGCACCCCTCGCGCTGGCGGGTGAGATGCGCCAGTTCTTGGAGGACATTCGCGGCTCCAAGAGCAAGGTTACTCTCGCCCTCCAGCGGTGGGGAGACTTCCATTCTGCTTTAGAGTCCGTGAGGGCCCTTCTGAGGGAGGGCAAGGGGACCGGGAAGAGGGACGCCGCGGTCTACCAACGGGCCCGTGGCTTCCGCGATGCCCTCGTCACCTTTGGCGTGGCTCACGGTTTGCTGCGTGGCCCCACGGGAACCGCCGGTGCTCCCTCTGGTGAGGATCCTCCCCAGCCCTCCAAATGGCGCCGTTCATCTTTGCCACACTAAACGTCAGGGGCTGCGGGTCGGGTCTCCGCAGGTGCCGAGTGCTTTCCTTCCTCCGAGAGGGCGGGTACTCGGTCACCTTTCTACAGGAGACCCACACTACTCCGGCCGCCGAAGCCAAGTGGCGGCTGGAGTGGGGAACGGGGTCCACTTTAGTCATCTCGGCCCAGCGGGCCGGGGTAGCGACCCTGTTCTCCCCAGACCTGCAGCCCGAGGTGCTGGGGAGCATTGAGGTCGTACCGGGCCGCCTGCTGTATCTCCGGGTGCGGGTGGAGGGGCTGCCTCTCCACCTTGTCAACATCTATGCCCCGACACTCGGCCCGGAGAGAACCTCCTTCTTCCGGCAGGCGGCGGCCTTCCTCGACACCATCGATCCTCGCGAGTGCCTCATCCTCGGCGGGGATTTCAACTGCACCCTCGAGGAGCGGGACCGCACGGGGACCGAGAAGTGCCAGGCCGCTGCGGACGTCCTCAGGGAGCTCATTAACCATCGCTCCCTGGTGGACGTCTGGCACAGCCACCACCTGGACGAGGACGCCGGTTTCACCTACGTCCGGGTGGTGGGCCATAAACCTGCACACTCCCGGTTGGACCGCATTTACATCTCGCGGCACCATCTCTCCCAGGCCCACGCCTCCAGCGTACGGCCGGCCCCCTTCTCGGACCACCACCTGGTGGCCGTGAAGGCTTCCCTCTTGCCGGGGAAGCGAGGGTCGGCCTACTGGCATTTTAACAACAGCCTGCTGGAGGACGTGGGCTTCGTGGCGTCCTTCCGGGAGTTCTGGCTGGCCTGGCGCGAGCAGTGGCATGCCTTTCCCTTGGCACGGCGGTGGTGGGACCTGGGAAAGGTGTGCGCGTGGCTCTTCTGCCGTGACTATACTTGGGGGGCCAGCCGGCGGCAGGATGCGTTGATAGGGCAGCTGCAACGGGAGGTCCTTGAGCTGGAGAGGCGTCTAGCCGCCAGCCCCGGAGATCCATCCCTCTGCGGCATGTACCAGGAGAAGCGGGACGAGCTCAGGACCCTCGACGCCCATCGGGCACAGGGGGCCTTGGTGAGGTCGCGAATCCAACTCCTCCGGGAGATGGACCGCGGCTCCCGCTTCTTCTACGCCCTGGAGAAAAAGAGGGGCGCCAAAAAACATATCCTCTGCCTTCTGGCGGAGGATGGCACCCCTCTTACAGATCCGGTGGAGATGTGCGAGAGGGCTCGCGCCTTCTACGCCGCCCTTTTCTCCCCGGATCCGACCGACGCCGACACCTGCAGGGTGCTCTGGGACCAACTCCCGTCGGTCAGCATGGGCGACCGGGACCGGCTGGAGCTTCCTCTCACTCTGGCCGAGCTCTCGGAAGCCCTCCGTCTCATGCCCACCAATAAATCCCCGGGCATGGACGGGCTGACCGTGGAGTTTTACCGCGTGTTTTGGGACGTCCTCGGCCCAGACCTGCTCGGCGTCTGGGCCGAGGCCCTGCAAAGCGGGGTGCTCCCCCTCTCGTGCAGGCATGCAGTCCTCAGCCTGCTACCCAAGAAGGGGGACCCCCGCGACCTCAGGAACTGGCGTCCCATCTCGCTCCTCAGCACGGACTACAAGATCATTGCCAAAGCCATCTCCCGTTGCTTGGGGTCCGTGCTGCAGGATGTGGTCCACCCCGACCAGACCTACACCGTCCCGGGCCGCACCATCTTGCAGAATTTGTCCCTGGTCCGGGATCTCTTAGAGCTTGGGTGTAGGGACGGCCTGTCGTTCGCCCTCCTGTCCCTGGACCAGGAGAAGGCGTTCGACAGGGTGGACCACGGGTATCTCCTGGGCACCCTGCAGGCCTTCGGCTTCGGACCCCACTTCGTCGGGTTTCTCCGGGTGCTGTACGCTGCCTCGGAGTGCATGGTCAAGCTCAACTGGACCCTGACCGCTCCGGTCAGCTTCGGACGGGGACTACGACAAGGCTGCCCGCTCTCAGGACAGCTGTACGCTCTGGCCATCGAGCCCTTCCTCTGCCTCCTTCGGCGAAGGTTGACGGGGTTGGCGCTTCCAGAGGCAGGGCTGCGGCTAGTCCTGTCGGCGTACGCCGACGACGTGCTCCTCGTGGTCCAGGACCCGGGAGACCCGGCGCGTCTGGAGGCCTGCCAAGCTACCTACTCAGCAGCCTCCTCCGCCCGGGTCAACTGGGTCAAGAGCTCTGGCCTGGTGGTCAGGACCGGATGGCAGACGAGCCGCCTCCCACCTGTGCTTCAGGCCATCCGGTGGAGCGCGGGTCCGCTGCTCTATCTAGGCGTCTTTCTCTCCGCCACGCATCCCTCTCCGCCGGAAAACTGGCAAGGCCTAGAGAGCAGGGTCGCTGAGCGGTTGCGGAGGTGGACAGGGCTACTCCAGTGTCTCTCCCTCCGAGGGAGAGTGCTGGTGTTGAACCAACTAGTCCTGTCCATGCTCTGGCACCGCCTCAGCACCCTGGTCCCACCCCCCGGCTTCCTGGACCAGCTCCAGAGGTTAATCCTGGAGTTCTTCTGGCCAGGACTGCACTGGGTCCCTGCAGGGGTACTCCATCTCCCCCCGGAGGAGGGGGGACAGGGCCTGACCTGCACGCGCACTCAGGTCCATGTCTTCCGCCTCCAGGCCCTGCAGAGGCTTCTCGACACCAACAGTGCAGATAGTCCGGCGTGGAGCACGCTGGCGCACGCTTTCCTCTGCCGTTACCGAGGGCTCCGATGCGACCGGCAGCTCCTCTATTTATCCTGCAGAGACCGTCCGCGAGGCCTCTTGGAGCTGCCGGCCTTCTACCAGGACCTCCTCCGCACTTGGCGGCTGCTTGCAGCCTCCAGGTCCTTAGGGGCCACTGTGGGAGAAGACCTCCTCACGGAGCCCCTGCTACACAACCCCCACCTTCGTGTGCAGGCGGCGGAGTCTTGCACGGTGCGCCGGAGGCTGGTCCTAGGTGGAATCACCAGGGTCGGAGACCTCCTGGACTATGAGCGGGGGGACTGGATGGAGGCCCCGGCGCTCGCCCAGCGCATGGGGCTCTCCGACCTACGCTCCCCCCGTCTCGTACTCCGGGAGGTGAAGGCTGCCCTGCCCTCCACAGCTCACAGTTACCTCGGCCGGGTCCTGCGAGAGGGTGCACCCCGCCCCCCTCCCACTCCTAGCCCTCCGGACCTCTTCGTGGGCCCCTGGCTTCGCGATCCTGCCCGCCCCCCTCCCCCCCATCACCTCAGCCGGCTGCACACTTTCCAGCCGGTCCCCTTCCGAACCGCGCCTCGACACCTTCTGTACGCGCTCGTGCTTCACACGCTCCACTTCCCCACCCTCGTGTCCCGCCCCGATCACAAATGGCGGGACCTCTTGCCGTCATCGGAGGGTGGGGAGCCCCGGTGGGCCGGCCTCTACTCCACCTTGGTCCCGCGGCCCGCCGGGGACATCAGCTGGAGAATCCTCCACGGAGTGATGAGCACGGGCGTGTACCTGGCGCGGTTCACCCCCATCCCGGACACCTGTACCTTTTGCGGCATGAGGGAGAACCTGGCACACATCTACATCGAGTGCGCCAGGCTGCAGCCCCTCTTCCGGCTCCTCCAGAACCTCCTCTTGAGGTTCTGGCTGCACTTCTCCCCACACCTTCTCATCCTCTCACACCCTATCCGTGGCCCCACAAAGTCGCGGGACCTCCTCGTCAGCCTCCTCCTGGCCACGGCCAAAATGGCCATTTACAAAACCAGGGAGAGGAGGCTGGCGGGGGGGTGACCTGCGACTGTGAGGCCTACTTCCGTTCCTCCCTCCGCTCACGAATCCGAGAAGAGTTCCTCTGGGCGGCGTCCACCAACTCCCTGAACGCCTTTGAGGAACGGTGGGCGCTGTCTGGGGTCCTCTGCTCGGTGTCCCCCTCTGGCTCCCTTATTTTAAACCTTTGACCCTCACTCCCGCTCCTGGTTTTTCTTTCGTTGTCCCCCGTATTTACTTGGAACCGGGCTGTTTTTAATGGGTCCCCTCTCATCGTGAGAGGGGCCTTGTAGCCGTGGGCAGGCTATGCCTGCCCACTCCCCCGGCATCCAATAGGTAACCCTAACCCTAACCCTAACCCTAACCCTAAATCCTAAACCCTAACCCCCTAACCCTAACCCCTAACCCCTAGGAAAGAAACGGGTCAGCTTTGAAGTCACTGAGGCCATGGGCTTGTCTTAGTGGAAAATAGTTTACTGGACTCCAAGGACCCACCAAAGTGATACTGCAAGCAACTATTTCAAATTTGGGTCACATTGGAACTCTGTGAATTCATGATACACCCATAAGTCTCTCCACTCCTGCTTCTAATACTTGCTATGACCAATTGAAGTAAATACATCTTTTATTGCCATGAAATACTACCAAATTTAAGGACGCATATGACTTCACAAAATTTCATCCAGCAGTAAAACAGGTGAAACAGATAGCATCAAATATCTTTAAAGACAGGGTGTACTTTATATGACCAGCAGAGTGACATCCTGTTAGCACTTCGCCAGCTGGTGATTGCATACTTGCACACACTAGTATTCTGATCATTTTTCAGTACCCTCTCTGTGTGATGAGCGCCACAGCTCTCACGTTCCAGTTCAGCAGAGGAAGGCCACAGCTTGTTTCCCCTCCAGGTTGCCAAGGACTGGCTCTACATTGTGCAAGTATGCATAAATCATGAAGGCATAGACCAGTGTATGATACTATCATCTATCAAAAATAGGCAGCATGTAAACAAAGGTAGCGTTTTCCTCCAGCAAGTAAACTGCCTGAGCAGCTAGTGTTTTCACTGTGGGCATGTGTGAGCTTTGAGCCAATGAGGCAGAGACACAGGTTAACCAGTAGTATAAGATCTGTCCAACAACTTGGCTGCTGAGACCAGAACATTCTGTGCTTGTGCCTTCCAGAAGTAGTACAGGATATCCTCAGCTAGATTAATTCTTCTTTGCTTCAATGTATCTAGTATGGAGAAGCCTAGGGGAAAAAAGAGAAGTTACTCACCTGTGCAGTAACGATGGTTCTTCGAGATGTGTCCCCGTAGGTGCTCCACCATAGGTGTCGGGCTCGCCCCAGCGCCGCAGCTCAGAAAATCTCCAGCAGTCTCCATTGGGTCGCGCATGTGCTGATGCGCGTCAGCTCTTCGCGCGCTTACGGTCACGTGTGTGATCCGGTCCCCGCCAGTTCCTGATCAACCGCTCCGGATGTCTCTGAAAAATACAAAACAGAGCTCCGAAGTGGGGAGGAACGGGTGGGTAGTGGAGCACCCACGGGGACACATCTCGAAGAACCATCGTTACTACACAGGTGAGTAACTTCTCTTTCTTCTTCGAGTGGTCCCCGTGGGTGCTCCACAGTAGGTGACTACCCAGCAGTAACCCCGCCCCCGAAAAAGGAGGTGGGTACCCAATTCATGCGCAGCTTGCCCTTGAAAGGACTGCTGTCGACAGGCGTGTATCCTCATCAAGCATCCGGTGCATGGCGTAGTGCTTGGCAAAAGTGTCGTAGGAAGACCATGTCACCGCTCTGCAGATATCTCTCAGCGCGATTCCCTTGAAGAAGGCTGCCGACGCTGCCATCGCCCTAGTGGAGTGGGCCCTGGGCGGAACTGGCAGAAAAGTCTTGCGAAGCTCATAGCACTGTCTTATGCATGACACAATGTGATTTGAAATCCTCTGCGAAAACAGGCCTTCCCCTTTCGATGTGGATGCAATGGACACCAGGAGTCTGTCCGTTTTCCAGAAAGGCTTAGTTCTATCGATGTAGAAGGCCAGCGCCCTTCTCACATCTAATAAATGCAACCGTGCCTCTTTACTCGAATTGTGAGGCCTAGGATAAAACGAGGGCAATACTATGGGTTCGTTAATGTGAAAGTCTGAAGAGACCTTTGGAATGAAGGCTGGGTGCAAACGTAAGACCACCGCTTCCTTTGAGAATATTGTGCAGGGTGGCGTGGACATTATGGCTGTGAGCTCGCTCACTCTGCGAGCTGACGTGATTGCCAGAAGGAAAATTGTTTTCATGGTAAGTAGCCAAAGGGGAACTGTAGCCAATGGCTCAAAAGGCAGTCCCAAGAGCGTGTGGAGAACCAAGTCCAAACTCCATGACGACAGTATCAGTTTCCGAGGGGGGTACAGGTTTACCAACCCCTTTAGGAAGCGCGTGACAACAGGATGGGCGAATATGGTTGATCCCTGCTCTTCATGTCGAAAAGCTGATATAGCCGCAAGATGAACCTTTATGGAGGATAGAGAGAGCCCCTTTTGTTTGAGTTGTAGTAGGTAGTCCAGAATCATGGGTATAGGGGCATCCAGAGGTGTCAACTGCTTGGAAGAGCACCAAGAGGAAAAACGTGTCCATTTGTGCTCATAAGTCCTTCTGGTGGAAGTCCTCTGACTACACTCCAGGACTTGCTGCACTCCCTCTGAACGTGTAGTCTCTAGGGCACTGAGCCATGGATTAGCCATGCCTGTAGCCGAAGTCCCTGCGGGTGCGGATGCAGTATTGACCCTTGAGCCTGTGTGAGAAGGTCCGGTACTGTCGGTAGGGGAAACGGCCGGTGCTGTGCCATGCGTACAAGCAGTGGGAACCATTGTTGCCGATCCCAGGTTGGGACTATGAGTATCATGCATGCTCTCTCCCTTTTGGCTTTCTCCAAGACCTTGTGTATGAGTGTTGTGGGAGGGAACGCATAGAGTAGAGGGCCCTTCCATGGGATCATGAAGGCGTCCCCCAAGGATCCCTGTCCTATGCCCACTCTGGAGCAGTATCGGAGACATTTCTTCTTGTTGTGAGTGGCGAACAAATCTATTTGGGGAAACCCCCATCTGTGAAACAGTTGGTGAAGCAGGTCTGAATGGATCTGCCACTCGTGCGTGGGCGCAAAGTGTCTGCTGAGTTGGTCCGCCTTTACGTTGTGGACACCCGGTAAGTATGAAGCTCTTAAGGTTATATTGTTGGCAATGCACCAGTTCCACAACCGGACCGCCTCCGCACAGAGTGCACGAGATCTGGCCCCTCGTCGGTTTATATAAAACATGGTGGTGGTGTTGTCGGTATTTACGCCGACTACTTTCCCGCGCAGATAATTCCGAAAATGCCTGCACGCACTGAACACTGCTCTGAGTTCTAGTGTGTTTATATGCAGTGTCTTCTCTACAGGGGACCATAAACCTTGAATGGCTTTGTTGTCCATGTGTGCCCCCCATCCCATATGGGATGCATCTGTTGTAAGGAAAATAGTAATTTGTGGTTGGCGGAAAGGCACCCCGTTAGTAGATTCTTGGGGTTTGCCCACCATGTTAGTGACCTTCACGCCTCCGTTGTGGGTGATACCCTCCTGTGAACGGTATGGGCTGATGGTTTGTATACAGTCGCCGGCCAATGCTGCAATCCTCGCATGTGTAGTCTGGAGTTTTGTACTACAAACGTGGTGGTCGCCATGTGCCCCAGTAACTGTAAGCACGTTAAAACTGAAACAATGGGGCTGTATGTTATTAGTTGTACTAGAGACTCGATGGCACGAAAACGGGCATCGGGCAAATATACCCTTGATGTAACAGAGTCTATCTGAGCTTCTATAAATTCTATATTTTGTGTGGGCTCTGTCCTTTACTTTGAGAAGTTGATGATGAGGCCCAGTGAGGTAAATGTGTTTGTGGTGATGCGTATCATCTGTAATACCTCCACCTGGGAAGTTCCCTTTAGTAGGCAATCATCCAGGTACGGGAAGATGAAGACGCCTTGTCTGTGCAGGTATGCTGATACGACCGCCAGGGTCTTGGTGAAAACTCTGGGTGCCAAAGAGAGACCGAATGGAAGGACTCTGTACTGAAAATGATCTCTGCCTACTATGAACCGGAGGAAGCGCCTGTGCGCTGGATGAATTGTGATATGAAAATACGCATCCTGTAAGTCGAGGGCCGCAAACCAGTCTCCATCGCCTAGTGCCGTGATTATGGAAGCCATCATAGTCATTTTGAAGCATTGTTTGCGCAGGTATTGGTTTAGGGCCCATAGGTCCAAAATGGGTCTCCAACCTCCTGTCTTCTTCTCTGTCAAGAAGTACCAGGAGTAGAAACCTTTGCCCTGAAATTGCTCCGGTACTCTCTCCACCGCCCCTATGAACAGGAGGTGGTCCACCTCCCGTTTCAGCTCCCTGAGGTGAGAGGGGTCCCTGAGAAGGGGCGCGGTGGGAGGATTTGGTGGTGGTAACGATTGAAAGGTGATTGTGTACCCCGTGGCTATAATCTCCAATACCCACTTGTCTGAGGTGATGCTTTTCCATTGGGGGTAAAATGGCTTGAGCCGATGATGAAACGTGTTGAGATTGGCACTGAGAGATGGTCTTGGCTTCGTGACCCTCGACATACCCATCAAACCTGCTGCCTTATATTCTGCCCAGAGGAGACATGGCCTTGTTGTGGTCGACATCTAGGGCCCTTGTACTGTGGTGGCTGTTGATGATGCCCCTGGTCATACCCCCATTGAAAATGGGTACGTTGTGGTTGGTAACTATAACACCGCTGCTGAGGATAAAACTTCTTCCTCCTGTATGGTGGGGTATATATCCCCAAAGTCCGAAGTGTCGCTCTGGAGTCTTTACTAGAGTGCAAGACTGAGTCAGTTGATTCAGCAAATAATTTCAGTTTGTCAAAGGAAGGTCTGCGATTTTTACTTGCAGATCCTTGGGAATGCCTGATGTGTGGAGCCATGACTCTCTGCGCATTACCACCGCAGTGGCTACGGCACGAGCCACTGTGTCCGCTACGTCTAAGGCAATCTGGACTCCTGCTTGAGAAGCCGCGTATCCTTCTTGTACAATTGCCTTAAGGACCGGCTTTTTATCCTCCGGGAGAAAGTCCATGAGAGCGGTAAGCTTACAATAATTGTTGAAATTGTGGTTCGACAAATGGACAGCGTAGTTAGTCATGCGCAGCAGCAGGGTAGATGATGAGTAAGCCTTTCTACCCAGGAGGTCCAATTTCTTTATATCCTTGTCCGGTCCTCCGGATTTATACTGGGGCATTTTGGCTCTATGTTGAGAGGATTCAACCACTGGCAAATTTGGCTGTGGATGACTGAACAAAAACTCCATGCCTTTGGCAGGGACGAAGTACTTCTTATCTGCCCTCTTGTTGGTAGGAGGGGTGGAGGCTGGAGTCTGCCATACGTTAGTGACTGCCTCCATGATTGCATCGTCCAATGGTATGGCTATTTTAGAAGAAGCCGGAGGCCTGAGGTTTTTAAGGAGCTTGTGGTGTTTTTCCTGTACCTCCGCCACTTGAATGTCCTGAGATTGAGCCGCCCTTTTGAATAGCTCTTGAAATTGTTTTAGGTCATCTAGAGCAGAGATGTCCCCAGGAACAACCGCTTCGTCTGGGGAAGATGAGGAGGCGTCACTGTGGTATGTCTCCTCCAGTTCCTCGGGATCCTGGCTGTATTCATATGGTTGTCCTTTTGAGGTTTCGAAATGAGGTTCAAAATCCTTTGAACCAGTCTCTGATTGGGAAACTTGTGGTGTTCCCCCAGGTTGAAGCTGTGCACTGTGACATTGGTGAGGCGTTGACGGGGATCTACGACAAGATGCTGAACTCCTGTGTTGATGTCCCGAGTAATGGTGGCAGCCATAGCAACAAGGGCAGGGTCCCGGTGATGGAGACCTGGACCATGACCCAAAAGCGTAAGGATGATGCAAGGAATGACGTGATCGTCAAGATGACACCAACATAGGGGGAGATCCCCTGTGATGATACTCGTAGGGGTCTCTGTTGGAAGATGGTGAAAAGCGTCCAAATCCAGGAGATGGTCGTTGAAGAAAAGGGGATGGAAGCCTGTGGCAGGCTGATGGCGTTGCTGCTCGCTGAATCTCCGGGGGGGGGGGGGGGGGATCACGGTGATAATGGCAGCGCAATTACCTCAGGGAAGGGACTGCGGTGCTGGGTCTTTGTTTTGGCTTTTGCCCTCTCAGGTACCACGGGCAGTCTGATCGGTGCCGTGCTGAGTTCCACTGCCCCCAGTGCTGTGCTCGGTGCCGTCGTCCTCGGTGCCACTTGGGGCGTTTCGTCCGGCCCTGTTGGGCTCTGTGCCGGGTGTTGACGCTCCAGTGCCATCGGAGCCGAAAAGCTCAGTGCCGCAGTAGCCGGTGCCGATCTCTCCGGTGCCTGCACGGCCCTCGGTGCCGTCTCCTTCAGAGTCGCAGGCCCCTGTGCGGGTGCATGCACTGCGGCCTTCCCAGTAGAAGGGGCCAGGGGGCCCGGGCCCCTTCCTTCGCTCATCCGGCTCCCAGAGGTGATGGGCAGGGATCGAGCTGGTGAAGCCTTTTTCTTCTTCTGCACAGAGGAGGTCAAAGAGGCAGCCTTCCTCTTGTGCAAACCCGAAAAGCCCTCCTTATGGGGCTTGTCCAATGTGGCAGGCTGAAGGGCTTTGTCAAAGAGAAGCATTTTGAGCCTCCTCTCTCTATCTTTTCAAGCTCTATTTGTTAATTTAGAGCAATGAGAGCACTTCTGGGGGACATGGGTTTCCCCCAGGCACCGGATACATTTACTGTGCCCGTCTGAGGCAGGCATGGCCTCCCAGCAGGATTCACACTTTTTAAAACCGGGAGATGACATTGTTAAACTTTAAGTCCTTAAGTGCTAACGGTGCACTTAGCAGTCTATTTACCAAACAATAGCAACCGTTAACCATTGAATGCTTGTCAAAATAGCGGGCCCGCTCGAAGGCGGCCGCCTTGATCCTTAACTCAGTCTTTTGATTTTAGAAAAACTATATACACAGTAAAACTAATGTAGTAATAACTAAGTGACTATTAACTATAACTAGTAAAAACGAATAAAAACAGAGTTTATCTGTCTCAGGCGTTGGAGCCGGAGAGGATTCCGTCTGCAGCCGTTGGCGGTTGAGAAGGAACTGGCGGGGACCAGATCGCGCACGTGACCATAAGCGCGTGAAGAGCCAACGCGCATCGGCGTATGCGTGACCCGACGGAGACTGCTGGAGATTTTCCGAGCTGCAGCGCCGGGGCAAGCCTGACACCTATGGTGAAGCACCCACGGGGACCACTCGAAGAAGAACCAAAAGATTTCCAGTCAATCATTTCTCATTTAGTCCTTTTATGAAGGAGAAAAAACTCTCTCCTCTGTCCTGACCAGTGTTTAGTTAGTGTGCTATAACCTAAACAGGATATCATAGACTGAACATGCTTCTCTTTTTAATCTTAGTGCAAAACATCCCTCTTTCACATGTTTTTCCATCTACTCTTCCCTGATTTCTGCCAGTCCTGTTCCTCACATCATTATCCACCATCTCTCCACTTTTTGGAGGGACTAAGTTTCTGAGTTTTACTGCCTCTCTCTACTTATGTCAAGCTACAGGAGATCCTCAGTTCCTGATATAATGAATGAATGCCTGGAAAGAGTTAAACCAAGAGCAAGGGGTTCTCTGGTGGCAAGCAGCTGGGTGAGCCAATGGGAGAAGAGAAGGATCACAGTTGCCTGCTGAGAGGGATCTCCTTTGTCTTCTGGCCCAAGCAGAGAGAGCTCAAGATGAATAATTCTAAGAAGACTTAATAAAGCCAGTAAATATCCTGGCCACAACATAATCTGGGCATACAGATATGTAAGTAGAAAGGAAATGTTTAGTTAGATGCAATCAGGTTATTTTTGTTTTGGGTCTGGTGTAGTATTTCTTAGGCTGGTTGATGTATTTCCACTGTACTCTGTAACTGCTAAACTGAATCCTAGGGAAGTAATTGCTCTAACCTTGATTTTTGTTTTGGTTGCCTTGTGACATCTAGCCAACCAAGTATACTTTATCACCTTCATGGTGTATTTTCATCTTTTGTTTTCTTAATAAATTACTTTTTTAAGGCAATGATTTGATTCCTGTGTCCCAGAGGAGTGTCAGTGTGTATCAATGCCTAAAACTCAGATATAGAATCAGGTCAGATATAGAATCATAGAATCCTAGGGCTGGAAGGGACCTTAGGAGGTCGTCTAGTCCAGCCCCCTACCTAAAGCAGGATCAGCCCTAACTGAATCATCCCAGTCAGGACTTTGTCAAGATATCAGATTGCAGATTAATTTCTCCTCTTTGTTCCCAAGCTATCTCCAAAGGAGTGTTTAAAAGCTTGTTTACATCCCACATGGATATACCCCAAGTGTATTTTCCTGGGGTTTAAAGAGGGGGCAGTTTCCACTTGGGTGGTAGCAGCCACCACCCCAGGTCAGGGAATCTGTGACCTTGGGAAGCTTTTAGCTTAAGTCTATAGAGGCAAAGTATTTTAAGGTCTTTTGTGGGCCTCCACCTTTTGCACTCGGAGTGTCAGAGTGGGGATTGGCCTTGACATTGAAGTTACCTGAGATAGAAGTTGCTTTTTCTGTAAGTGATTGTAGAACTGTAGCACGTACGGATTGGCTCTCACAACACTGGGATCAAAATCCAGAACCCGGAGGCCTTCAAGGCTACGGGCTCGGGAAAGGGCAACATAAGCCTGACCGCTTTCAAAGACACGAGACAGGGAGATCTCCACACAGTCTAAAGACATGCCCTAGGGTATAGAAGACACAGGTAAAAGCAATGAGCCCACAAATACAAACCATTCCACAAATAAAACATCACATCTTCGTATGGGATCCACCACCATTACCCCCAGTATAGTGATGGAGGTATGATGCCAGGAAAATGCTGCTCCTATTAATATCCATCCCTTCCCAATGCAAAGGGAACTTCTCTATGAATTTGGGGATAGGGTTGAAAAAGGACATCCTAAGGACATTTAGACAAATTGGAGCATGACTGTTCTTAGTCTCTCTTCTCACTTCCTTTTAGACCCGTCTGTTAGGAATTCTGGTCTCCTGTGGTTAAAAAAGATTAAATAAAACTGGAAGGGTATAGAGGAGAGCTACTAGGATGATTAGAGGAACAGAAAACCTACCTTATAAGCTGAAACTTAAGGAGCTTGGCATGTTTAGCCCAACAAAATGAAGGATATGGGGAGGCATCATTGATGTTTATGAATACAGCAGAGGGATAAACAGTAGAGAAGGAAAGAAATTAAGGGTTAACGCTGCACAGAAACAGTGACCCTACACACTATTGGAATAATCGTTGAACAAAACGTATCTTGTGAGGGATCATTTAAAAACTAATAACCTGCTAGTCAATAATAGCATGGTGAGCTGTATGCAGCAGTATTGAATCTGAAGTTATGAATTGCCCCTGTACAATAGCACACATTCAAAACCAGACACTAGCGCCTAGGCCAAAAATGTTAAACATGTGTGACATTTGATACTTTGGAAGAGCACCCCACATATTCCTCATCATATGTAACTGTGACACTGAATATAAGACATGCTGTGTGAAATGCTGAGAAGAGCTTGTGACCTGCTAAAATTCACTGTTCCATCTAAATGTGTGTATCATTAGTGCATATGAAGTTATGAAATTGTGTTGTATGGCTGTCACTAAACCATGTTGTAAGAAAGAGCCAACAGCAAAGAGAGTAATTTAAACAAAAGCCCTGGTAGAGTATCAAATGACCATCAACAACTATTGTCCTGCAAAGGAGCTACAATTCAACGACTCAGCTACATAATGCCCCACCAAGAGAATTGTTCAACCTTGCCTGGGAACCCAGCAATGCCCATCAGACATGTCTGGATTTGAGTTCTGCAACTACATGGACTAAGGGTATAGAATCAAACACAGAAGACCTACATTTCACCTTTTTCAGGGCCCCTCTTATGCTGCAAGCAATGAAGACTGAAGTCCCCAACAGAGGAGGCTGGGTTAAGTTTGAGGGACAAACCAGAATATTAAAGGTTGCAGTTTCCAGTGGAACAAGAAAACTGGCTGATCTACATAAGGGTGGGCAAGATGGAGCCCGCGGCCAAATCCATCCCACCAAGACTTTTAATTGAGCCTATGTCCAGTCGTTGTGGCTGCAGAAGGAGGAGTACTTGGGTGCTGTCCCCATCCCCAGCAAAATCTCTCAGCTCCTATTGGTGAGAAACCAGCCCATGGGAGCTGACAGATTTTGCTGCAAGTGGGGGCACTGTAGCACAATTTCTCAGCTCCCATTGGCCCCTTTCCAGATAATAATAGTTGATAAATTTTGCTGGGATGGGGGGGGGCGTGTGTGAAAACAGCCAACAGTACCTCAGAGATTTTGGTGGGGGTGGGGGGCAGTGCAGCACAATTTCTCAGTTCCCATTGGCTGGTTTCCAGCCAATAGGAGCTCACTGATTTTGGTGGGATTGGGGACAGCACCTGAAGCCCAGTCTCCCAACAGAGAGACCACAAGGAAGAGCCAGTGGGCTGGGGCTCCTGGCTGGCAGGAAACCCTGCCTGAGAGTGCTGCTGGCCAGCAGCTGCTTAGGTAAGCACCACTGCTTAGGTAAGCATCCACTGGCCACAGCCTGCTTCTGTCACCACAGCCCAACTTCCTTGTAGACCATGCACTTGGTCCTACATGAGTCCCCCAAGCCACAGTCCTCTCCTGGCCCTGGACCCCAATCCTCTGCCGCCAGGCCACAACACCTTCTTTTACTCAGACTGCCTCCCAGACCCCACAACCTGTCCTCCACCCCAGTCCACTACTCCCAGCTCCCTTCTGCACCCTACCTCCACCCCAGATGTCGTGCCCCTCCCTCAATAGAAAAGCAAGGCGCTTGACCACTTACCACAATCTTGGAGTGTCCCCCACAATCAAAAATTATTGCCCACCCTGATCTAGATGCTGTCCAGTTTAATTGGGCTGAGAGTTTAAATTGCAAGCTTACATTTAATTTTCTTTTGGAACTGGACTCTGACTTTTTGCCTATCATTTCTAACCCTTTAAAAAATCTCTTCTGTAGTCAATAGATTTGTTTATCTTTAACAGTGAGTTTGCCTGAAGTGTCTTGTAATTGCTCAGCTATCAGTGTCTGGTGCATATCCACTTTCCACTGGTGAAGCTGTGAACCAATTAACTTTCCACTACTCATCTTAGATCTGCTGCGGAGTGGGAAGAGTGGGCAGTGTAATATACAGATAGGAACTATACATCTTCAAGAACCTCCAGTTACAGATAAGTAACCTTGTTTTCTTCTTTAAGTGAAAGCTCCTATTATATGCCACGCAGGGTGATTAACAGTCAGTATCTATATAGGAGGAAGGTGCAAGGAGAGTGATGACATGGAAAGGCGGACTGCTACCCTGAACAAAGCATCTGCCTTGGAAACATGCAATTGAGCATAGTGTAAAAGATGCTACCAAAAAAAAGGTGTACACTGAACACTATATATATATATATATATATATATATATATATATATCTGCAAGAAGCACACTGTGCAACACAGCCATGGAATGGACCTGTATCTCATCTGGTGGTCAGTGGCCACACCTGAGTCTGTGGCCATAACAGAGGAGGGAAAGGCAGTAGCCAGAGCATCTCTCCAGCCAACCGTGGATGCTACAGATGCAACATCTTTGCCATGGCAACAACTGCAGTAATGAGAGACAGTTCTTGGTTCCAGTTCTCTGGACTGCTCCAGGAGATCCAACTGATCAAGGACCTACCATGAGGGAAATTCCCTCTTCTTGGAGGGAATGGACTCACACCTTCAAAGCCTAAAATGCTCCAGGGACACCTTAAAGTCACAGGACTGCCACACTGACTCCAACTTGTAAGCATTATACGCTCCAACCTATGGGCTGATTTCACCCATGACAGCATCAACAGAGATAGGACTTTGCCTCTTCCTAAAACCCTTGTTTTATTGGCTTCTGCATTTGAAACTGTGACAGACCTTTTGAGAGTGCACCTGAGGATGAGGCACCAGTTGAGAATCTGGATGTCACCTCTACATTTGTGGATCTTTTCCCTCACTTACCAGATGTAAGTCAATATTTCAGACTAGTGGGTGCCCTGAATAGTAGAAGTGGGATATGTCCAAAATTTCATTTCTGCCCCTCCTTTCAACCCTTCATTCCTCCCTCCCTTTCCTTCTTCAAGTGCTTTGTCTCAAGAAACTTCTAACCTAGGAGGTACACAGTCATCTCAAAAGTTCGGATCAGTGGACGAGGTTGCACTGGACCCAAGAAGAAAGTTCCAACATGTTTATGTGCATTTTGTTCTCCCATGAGGGTCAAGTGCAGAGAGATGTATCTGTGATCACCACAGTGGGTGAGGATGGAAGGAAGGCCATTCTCAAGTAGATCAACATGTCTATTCTCCGTTATAATGAAGAGATCGCTTTTGGCAGGACGCTGAGTAGGGCATCCACGGGGTAGTCATAGTTGTAAATGATGCAGGTTCAGTTGAGTGAAAGGCAGGTTTTAGTTAAAACTGAAGTGGTGGAAGTCATATATTCTTGCACTGTCTGGAAGCTATCCTGTGGCAGATAAGCCTAAGTGGACATCATATCTGAGAGCTCCTATCTACTCCAAGGAGTAAAGTTAATTTTTTAGCATTGACACACAGTCAGGGAAGACAGAAGTAGAAGGCGTTAGGATGGTGATTCCCAAGTCTTGTCTTTGGACCATGTTGCTATCAGCCAGTCATCTAGATAGGGGAAAATGTGGAGTCCAACACTGGTGATGATTTGCCTCCATGGCAAAGCTTTTGTGAATACTTATGAGGCAGTGGTAAGTCTAAACAGGAGAACTCTGTATTGAAACATCAAGGTCATACCTTGAACCTCAGAACCTTCTGTGAGCTGGATACATATTGATATGAAAGTAGGCATCTTGCAAATCAAAAGCCAAAAACTAAATGCCTTTTTTTTAGGGACGGAGTGACTTTTGTAAGCGTGAACAAGTGACATGTTAGTTTGGGTATCTAAGAATTGAGGCATCCAAGATGGGTCTCCATCATCCTTTCTTTTAGGATAGCAGGAAGTAGTTTGAATAGTAACAGAGAGATAGCCGTGTTAGTTTGTATTCTATCAAAACAAAAAGGCAGTCCAGTAGCACTTTAAAGACCAACAAAATAATTAATTACATGGTGAGCTTTTGTGGGGCAGACCCACTTCTTCAGCCCACAGCCATACTACAACAGACTCAATATTTAAGGCACAGAGAATAACAAATATATATATATATCACCACCTAATTAAGTAGTTTGAATAGAACACTGTACCCTGAAAGTATCCCAGGACTGGTTCTGTGTCACCCCTCTGAAAGAGGAATTTCACCTCTAGTTGGAAAATGTAACAGTACAAGGTGACCATATTTCCCTATGGTGAATACAGGACAGCTGGTAGAATTGATCAAATTGAAGTGAGTTCAATCAGTCAATCACAACTATGTGGTGAATTCCCCAATCTCTCCAACATACTTTAAAAACTCCAGCGCCCAGCAGGGAGCCAGGGGGCTCAGCTATAAGGGCAGTATGACTTCTGTTTTGGGTCCAGCAGACTTAAGCCAGATGAATATAGTGGGTCTGGGGAGGCAGTGTCATCATCATCATCATCATCAACCACCACCACGGGCTCAGCATCTGTTGGTGTCTGATGTCTCGCTCACTATCTCCTTCCATCTCTTCCTGTCCAGTGCGGAGAGGCTTAGTTTCTGTAGACTAGCTCTGCACCAATCTACCATATCATCTACCCATTCTCTGTGGGGGTCAGCCTTGCCCATCCAAACCCTCCATTATGCCGAATCCCAGGATCTTGATTCTGCATAAGGTTCATTCTGCAAATATGCCTGAATAGCTGTAACTTGCATTGTACAACCTTCTGCAATGGTTCCCTTTTGGCTATATCTTCCTACATAATTCCTTGCTGGTGACCTTCTGCATCCATCCTATTCTCAGGCATTTTCTATAACAACTCCTCTTGAATGCCAATAACCCGCCCTTCAGATCTTTCATTATCACCTATGTCTCACACCCGTACAATGTGCTGCTGAATATACACGTTTTCAAGACTCTCAGCTTCATCCCTAAGAGAATCGCTTTGCTTTTCCAGATCTTATCCATAGCCTTCAAACTAGCTCTTCCTTTCTCTATTCTAGTTGCTATTTCCTTCTTACAGTCTAGATGATACATTATCTTGTTCCCCAGAGACATGAACTTCTCCACATTCTCTAGTTCAATCCCATCTACACTGATTTTCCTTCCTATATCCTTACCTCCAAATACTATTGTTTTTGTTTTATCAATGTTCCTCACTTCCACCCCATCAGGCCACTAAGCCTGGCTTGGCTAGAGTGGGAGGGGGAAGGGGAGCAACCAAAAATTTTAACTTAATGGAAGGGGATTCCGTTCAAAAAGTTTGAAAACAGCTCAGGGTTTAGGGAAGGGGTAGCTTGGGGTGTGGAAAGAGGAGTGACTGGGGGCTTTGTGCAGCAGAGGGTAGCCAAGGGTGCAGGGAGGGGGTAGCTAGAAGCAGTGTGTGGCCAGGGCGTGACTCAGGAAGTATCTCTATGTGCAGATGGAGGGTAGCTCAGGGTGCAGGCTAAGGGCAGCTAGGGTCTGTGTGCAGGCAGGCAGGTAGCTCAGAGTCTAGGGTAGGGATAGCTAGGGTCTGCATGTTTATTTGGTGGCTATCTCAGAGTGCAGGCAGGGGATAGCCCAGGAGACAGGCAGACAGTTGCTGGGAGCTGTGCACAAGCAGGGGGGTGGCTCAGGGTGCAAGGAGGAGGTAGCTAGAGGCTGCTTGGGGTGAGGGGGTAGCTCATGGGGCAGGGGCAGGGTAACTAGAGGCTGTATGCCAGGAAGTCTGTCCTCTAGCCCATTCTGAAGGGTCCCCCATCTGTGCAGCTCTTACTGGAAGTGTGAAAGAGGGGACTGAGAGCTGGCTAGGGGGAGGGAGAGAGAAATGGGTCTGTCCCTTAGTCTGTCTCTGCTCCGCACTTCCACTAAAGTTTGTGGGGGGAGGTGCATAACCAGTTCCCCCAACCCAGCTCTGCCCATGGGCTGTGGGGATGGGAGTTCTGTGCTGCATTGGCAGCAATAGGGATCCTAGATTCAGCCCTGAAACTCCAGGCTTCAATTTGGGGGAAAAATGGGAACTTTAGCCCATGGCTTCTGCTTTCAGACCTGCAGGGGTGCTAGGGCTTGGGCATCCAGTCTCTCAGCTCCCAGCTTCAATGGGAGGCAGGGGGAATGCTAGGGATCAGGGCTTCAGCCCCACAGCTAGTAAGGGCTGACAGACTCTTCCCACCCCTGTGAGAAACCCTGCTTGAGGGGTACAAATGGGGAGGGGTGACATACACCCCTCACTCAACCAAATACTCTATCATACTCAGGCTGCATTTTTCACCTGACTGGCTTCCTGTGCATCTGCCTCCGAGCCCTGCCTGAATGTACTACCTGCTCAGAAGTGCTCTACGCATGTGGATTGTGATGGAGGGTGTGATAGAAGCCTGGTTGTAAACTCTATGATATAGCCATTCTGGATCCAGGACTTGTTCACTGTGAGGGCTTTTCAGGCTTGCAAAAAGGGTAGCCAGTACATGCACTGATGTACAGAGGGTGGACAGTTTTCTCATGATACTCAGATACCCTTTACACAACGACTAGGTGTGTTGCTTGGATTACTGAGCTGTTGATACAGATAGAAGTGGTTCTGTGGACCTTAGGGTATATTTGAGGAAGCTTGTAGGTACAGTGGTGCTGTAGATGTGGAGCCCTTTAGCATTAGGATTAGGGTAGATGTGTAAATGCCCAAATATCTTCATGTGGCTCTTGACTCCTTTAGGAATTGTACTTAATCATCCATCTTCCAAATGAAGAGTTGTAATTCATTAAATGGTAGGTCTTCTATAATGTTCTACACCTTCCTGGAAAGGCTGAGAATTGTAATCAGGATTTCCTCCACATGACTATTCCTGTCATCAACATGTGATGCCATGACTGCAGAGTCCAATGCAGCCTGTAGCATGGACATGATGAACAACTTGCCTTCTTACAAAGAGTGCCTAGACTTGGTTGCTATCTCACAGAAGTAGGTTTGTTGGTGAACTCATCCATCCAGCCCTATTTGAAAGACTCATATTTCGTTCTCAGGGCTAAGTAGTTGAAGATATGAAATTGGAATCCTGCCAAGGAAATAATACCTTTCGATTCATGACACCTAGTCTCCTGTCCCATGTGTCAGAAGTGAGAAAGGATAGAGATGTTGCCACTTCAATTCTTCTAATAGCATCTCAAGAGCACTGACTGTTCTCTGCAGCAGCTCCTGGAACTGGCAGAAAGGAAGAGGTTAATACCAGATGTGGTAAACCCAGTGGTGGACCCTTACCTGGAAGCTTCCGGAGCCTTCTAGAAGGACAGTATACTGGGTGCTATTGGGGGGATCCATGGAGTGGGCGGGTGCAGCCCCCCCACAACTAAAAGGCCCCTCTTAGAGGGAGAGGGGACCCATTAAAAAAAAGGTCATGGCCCCAACAAAGTGCGGGGGACAACTAAAGAAAAAACAGGGACGGGAGTAGAGGTCAAAGGTTTAGAAGGAGGGAACCAGAAGGGGACACTGAGCAGAGAACCCCGGACAGCGCCCACTGTCCCTCGAAGGTGTCAAGAGAGCCAGTGGACGCCGCCCAAAGGAACTCTGCCCGGATTCATGAGTGGAGAAAGGAGCGGAAATAGGCCCCACAGTCGCAGGCCTCCCCCCGCCAGTCTCCTCTCCCGAGTGTTATAAATGGTTACTTTGGCCATAGCCAGGAGGAGGCTGATGAGGAGGTCCTGAGACTTGGTGGGGCCATGGACAGGGTGTGCAAGGATAAGAAGGTGCAGGGAGAAGTGCAGCCAGAACCTCAGCAAGAGGTTCTGGAGGAGCCAAAAGAGGGGCTGCAACCTGGCGTACTCAATGTAAATGTGCGCCAGGGTCTCCCTCGTGCTGAAAAAGAAGCAAGTGTCAGGGAGGGGGGTGAACCGCGCCAGGTACACGCCCGTGCTCACCTCCCCATGAAGAATTCTCCAGCTGATGTCCCCAGCGGGCTGCGGGACCAGGGTAGAATAAAGGCTGGCCCACCAGGGCTCCCCACCCTCCGAAGGTGGTAGAAGGTACCGCCACTTATGGTCTGGGTGGGACGTGAGGGTGGGGAAGTGGAGCATGTACAGATGACGTCGGGGGGCAGTTCGGAAGGGGACCAGCTGCAAGGCGTGCAGCTGGCTGGGATGATGCCGGGGAGGGGGGCGGGAAGGCTCGCAGAGCCGGGGGCCCACAGAGAGGTCCGGAGGGCCACGAGTAAGAGGGGGACAGGGTGAGCAGTGGGTGGCAAGGCAGCCTTCACCTCCTCGAGTACGCACCGGGGAGATCAAAGGGTGGAGACCCCCATGCGCTGGGCGAGCGCCAGGGCTTCCATCCAGTCTCCCCAGTCGTAGTCCAGGAGGTCTCCGACCCTGGTGATTCCACCGAGGACCAGCCACTGGCACACCGCGGGGGACTCTGCCACCTGCACACGGAGGTAGGGGTTGTATAGCAGGGGCTCCGTGAGGAGGTCTTCCCCCACAGTGGCCCCTAAGGACCTGGAGACTGCGAGCAGCTGCCAGGTGCAGAGGTGGTCCTGGGGGAAGGCCGGCAGCTCCGAGAGGTCTCGCGGATGGTCTCTCAAAGGCAGATAAAGGAGCTGCTGGTCGTATCGGAGCCCTCGGAAGTGATGGAGGAAAGCGTGCGCCAGCGTGCTCCACGCTGGACTATCTGTACTATTGCTGTTGAGGAGTCCCTGCGGAGCCCAGAGGCGGAAGACATGGACCTGAGTGTGGAGGCAGGTCAGGCCCTGTCCTTCCTCCTCCGGGGGAGATGGAAAACCCCTGCAGGGACCCAGTGCAGTCCTGTCCAGAACTCCAGAATTACCTTCTGGAGGGCGGCCAGGAAACCTGGGGGTGGGACAAGGGTGCTGAGACGGTGCCAGAGCGTGGGCAGGACTAATTGATTAAGTACCTGTGCCCTCCCCCGTAGGGAGAGGCACTAGAGCAGCCCCGCCCACCTCCGCAACTGCTCAGTCACCCTGCCCTCTAAACCCTGCCAGTTTTCTGGTGGAGAAGGATGCGTGGCAGATAGGAAGACGCCCAGATAGGACAGCGGACCCGCGCTCCACCGAAAGGCATGAAGCGCAGGTGGGAGGCGGCCCGCCTGCCACCCAGCCCAACCACCAGGCCAGAGCTCTTGACCCAGTTGACCTGGGCAGAGGAGGCCACCGAGTAGATGGCTTGGCAGGCCTCCAACCGCACCAGGTCTCCCAGGTACTGGACCACGAGGAGTACATCATCGGCGTACGCCAACAAGACCATCTGCAGCTCTGGCTCACGGAGCACCAACCCCGTCAACCTTCATCAAAGGAGACAGAGGAAGGGCTCAATGGCCAGAGCATAGAGCTGGCCTGACAGCGGGCAGCCCTGACACACCCCTCGCCCAAAGCTGACCAGAGCGGTCAGGGTCCTTTTGAGCTTGACCAGACACTCTGAGGCAGTGTACAGCACCTGGAGAAACCCGATGAAACGGGGTCCGAAGCCGAAGGCCTGCAGAGTGCCCAGGAGATACCCGTGGTCCACCCTGTCGAACGCCTTCTCCTGGTCCAAGGACAGGAGGGCGAACGACAGACCATTCCTACACCCGAACTCCAAGAGATCCTGGATGAGATAGAGGTTATCGAAGATGGTACGGCCCGGGACAGTGTAGGTCTGGTCGGGGTGGACCACGTCCTTCAGCACGGACCCCAAGCGACGGGAGATGGCTTTGGCGATTATCTTGTAGTCCGTGCTGAGGAGTGAGATGGGACGCCAGTTTCGAAGGTCGCGGGGGGTCCCCCTTTTTGGGCAGCAGGGTGAGGACGGCCCGCCTGCATGACAGGGGTAGGACCCTGCTCTGCAAGGACTCGGCCTAGACGCTGAGCGGGTCTGGGCCAAGGACGTCCCAAAACACACCGTAGAACTCCACGGTCAGCCTGTCTATGCCTGGGGATTTGTTGGTGGGCATGAGACGCAGGGCTTCCGAGAGCTCGGCCAGAGTGAGAGAAAGCTCCAGCCGGTCCCGGTCGCCTGTGCTGACTGAAGGGAGTTGGTCCCAAAGCACTCTGCAGGCGTTGGCGTCGGTCAGATCCGGGGAGAAAAGGGTGGCGTAGAAGGTGCAAGGCCTCTCACGCATCTCCGCTGGATCCGTAAGAGGGGTGCCATCCTCCGTGAGGAGGCAGAGGATATATTTCTTGGCACTCCTCTTTTTCTCCAGGGCGTAGAAGAAGCGGGAGCCACGGTCCATCTCCTGAAGGAGCTGGATCCAAGACCTCACAAAGGCCCCCTGTGCCCAAAGGGCGCCGAGGGCCCTGAGCTCGTCCCGCTTCTCCTGGTACATGCCGCAGAGGGGTGGATCCCCAGGGCTGGTGGCCAGGTGCCTCTCCAGCTCAAGAACCTCCCACTCCAGCTGTCCTATCAACGCATCCCGCTGCTGGCTGGCCCCCGGGTATAGTCGCGGCAGAAGAGCCACATGCGCACCTTTCCCAGATCCCACCCCCACCACGCTGAGGGAAAGGCGCACCGTTGCCCGCGCCAGGCCAGCCAGAACTCCCGGAAGGACGCCACGAAGCCCACATCCCCCAGCAGGCTATTATTAAAATGCCAGTAGGCCGACCCCTGCTTCCCCAGTGAAAGGGAAGCCTTCATGGCCACCAGGTGGTGGTCCGAAAAGGGGGCCAGCTGCACGCTGGAGGAGTGGGCTCAGGAAAGGTGTTGCTGAGTAATATAGATGCAGTCCAACCAGGAGTATACAGATTTATGGCCCACCACTCGGACGTAGGTAAAGACGGTATTCTCGTCCGGGTGGTGGCTGCGCCAGACGTCCACCAGGGAGCGATGGTTGATGAGCTCCCTGAGGATGTCCACAGCAGCCTGGCACTGCTCAGTCCCCGTACAGTCCCATTCCTCGAGGGTGCAACTGAAATCCCCGCCGAGGACCAGGCACTCGCGAGGATCGATGGAGTCAAGGAAGGCCACCGCCTGCCGGAAGAAGGATGTTCTCTCCGGGCCGGATGTCAGGGTGTAGACATTGAGGAGGTGGAGGGGCAGCCCCTCTATCCGTACCGGGAGATACAGCAGGTGGCCTGGCACGACCTCGATGCTCCCCAGCACCTCGGGCTGCAGGTCTGGGGAGAACAGGGTCACTACCCCGGCCCGATGGGCCGAGAGGTGACTAAGATGGACCCCGTCTCCCCACTCCAGCCGCCAACTGGCTTCAGCGGCCGGAATAGTGTGGGTCTCCTGCAAGAAGGTGACCGAGTACCCGCCCCCAGAGGAAGGAGATCACTCGGCACCTGCGGAGACCCGACCCGCAGACCCTGGCATTTAATGAGGCAAAGATGATCGGCACCATTTGGAGGGCTGGGGAGGATCCTCGCCGGGGGGAGCACCGATGGCCCCCGTGGGGCCATGCAGCAAGCCGTGACTGACGCCAAAGATAATTAAGGAGTCACGGAAGCCGCGGGCCCATTGGTAGGCCGTGGAGTCCCTCCTCCTGGTCCCCTTGCCCTCTTTTAAAAGGGCCCTCACGGACTCTAGGATGGCATGGAAGTCACCCCAGCGCTGGAGGGCAAGAGCGACCTTGTTCTTGGACCTGCGAACGTTGTCCAAGAACTGGTGTATCTCGCCCGCCAGCACATGAGGTGCTGGAGATCCGTCAGCCCCTTTTTCTTGTAGGCCCCATAGTCTGAAAAAAGGTCGAAGCAGGGAGTGGGGTCTAAGTTTGGGAGGGATGGGGGCAGCAGAGAGAAAGCAGCCCCGGAGGTGCTGGGAGTGGGCAGTACGGCAAAGGCCTCCCGGGCTATCACAGCCTCGGGGGCAGACGTGGGTGGACAAATGTTGAGGGGAGGGGTAGATGGGGGAGGGTGGGGAGGATGAGGTTTGGAGGGGAAGGGTCTGAAGGGGGTGGAGGAGGAGCAGGGGGAGGAGGAAGGGGCGGGATTGGCGGAAGAGGGGGAAGAGGAGGGCCTGGAGGGGGGAGGGTTACAGGTTTTTGGATGGGGCATTGATTGGAGAGGGGAGCAGGGGTGGGAGTAGGGCCTGGGATGGGAGCGGAGGGGGATCTCGGGAGGGGGAACTTCCACAGGCGGTGGAAGGGGAGTTGGGGTTAGGGGCAAGGTGCCCACGCACTCGGCGGCGGGCGCCGACGGGGTGGTGGGAATGGTGGTAGGGTCTTCGGGTCCAGGAGGGGAGGGAGGGCATAATGGAAACACCAGTTCTCCCGGGGCGTCCGGGGGCTGGCCAACCCCCGCCGGGAGGTTGTCCCCGATTGAGAGGGGGGCTGTGCCCCACAACGTCCCAGAGCAGGGAAGGGGGCAGTTAAAGGGGTGCTAGTGGACAGGGAGAGGGGGAGAAAGAGGGGTGGGGAGTAGAGGGACGGCCCACAGGCCTCCAATAGAAGGCCATCCGTGTCAAGGGCTGCCGGGGTGAGACCCAGGGCCTCGACCTCCTGCGAGAGGAGGGCAAGGCCGAGGCTTACCTCCTCCGGATGCTCCACAGGGGCAAGCTGGGCAGTGGCCAGAGGGGTGTCGGAGGAGGGTGAGGGGATGATGGAGGCAGTCTCTGTTTTTTGAGCCTCCAGCTCCGGGGCAGAAGGGGTGGTGTCCTTTATGGCCACCACGGCGACTCCGGCCACCCCCGGCAGACGGTCGGTGGCCGGGGGTTCAGTGGGTGGGCTGGGGCTGGTGGTTCTTTTTGGTGCTTTGCGGGGCATGCCCGCCCCGTCCTCTGACAGGGTGGGGTGCCGGGCACACGCACTTCCTTTCTTCCTTTTTCCCCCTACCAGCACCCTGTCCTCTGAGGAGTGGGGACTGGGCGACAGAGGAGGAAGGGCCAGGGGACTGAGGCAGCAAGGAGGGAGGGAGGAAAGGAGGGCCAGGACAGCAGGGGGAAGGGATGGTCCGCCCTGGGGCGGGCCCTGCCCAGGTCCTGCCGCTGGCCCTGTCTCCCTCTCCTATGCAGGCCCAGCTCTTGTGCCCACTCGGGCGCCGGCGCCCGCTTCTTCCTACCCGGCACCATGTGGCCGGGCACCCTCCGACACCCAAGTGGTGATGGATCCATCCAGGATGAGAGGAGCAGGGGCGGTCCCAGGGCCTGTCATGGTCAGGGCGCCGCCGGTCTTGTGGCTGGCGCTCCCTGGGTTGGAGGAGGTCCCGGGCTCCTCTTTGCACCGGGCCAGGGGGCAATCCCTCTGGACGTACCTCGCCACCCAGCACACAAAACACCAGGCCTCCCCCAGAGCGTAAAAGACCCGGTACTGGGCCTCTTGATAGGGCACCAGTATAGCCCCCTCCTGGGCTACTCCGCCCTGTGCTGCCGCTGGCAACAGTTGTACCCGAGCCTGCCGGCGGAAAGAAAGCACATGCCGAAGGGCGGGGTCCTTGCAGCCTAAAGGGAGGGGGCTCAGGACTGACAGACGCCAGCCCAGGGTGGCAAGGAAAGGCAGAAGGGTGGAGTTGGGGAGGAAGGGCGGGACGGAGGAGAACACCACCTGCACGCCCA
Source organism: Carettochelys insculpta (assembly GCF_033958435.1). Lineage (NCBI taxonomy): Eukaryota > Metazoa > Chordata > Testudines > Carettochelyidae > Carettochelys > Carettochelys insculpta. Next base: position 48,171 of record NC_134145.1, read on the forward strand.
GGTCTTCCAGCGGCTCCAGGGGCACGTGCACGCCCCCTACCGCCAAGCCCCTCTCCACCGCCTCCTGGGCAGCAGCCTCCGAAGCCAGGAAGAAGACAATCTTCCCGAACACCTGAGAGGCTGCCACCACAGCCGCGGACCCCACCACCCATGCCAACGCCCGCACGTAGGCTTCTACGTGGGGCGAGGCAGCCACCAGGAGGCAGCGGACTCCGTGCCTCCTGGTGAGCGCGGGGAAGGGGCCACAACCGTCGGGGGTGGTAGTCCTGGCGGAGGAGGAGGCAGCAGGGTGTGAGGCGGCAGCCGCTGCCTGGGCATACAACCTGGGGGCCGAAGAATCAGAGCCCCCAGGCGCAGTGGTGGGAACAGGGGGGCAGGGAGAAGGGGCAGCTGCGCCAGATGTTGCAGCAGCTGGGGTAAGAGCCCCCGCCATGGGAGGTTTAGCCTTCCAGGCGGCGCTCTTGCCTTTCTTTTTCCCCTGGCCCTTCCTACCCTTTTGGGGGGTTGGGTTCGGGGCAGGGTCACCAAAGGACGCCGCAGCAGGGGTGGCAGGAGCCCCGGAACCTATGCCCGCGCCCTCGACCGACGAGATGGCAAGGACCCCGGAGGCCCTGGACGAGGAGGCTGCCATTTCAGAGGTGGAAGGGGTGCCAGTGGAGGGAGGCATCGCCAGATGGCCCCCCAGTGGATGTAGAGGCCATGGTGAGGGGTGCAAGGGCGAGGGAATTTATTGGGGTGGGGCACTTTAAGAAAGAGCCAGGGAGGGGAGGAGGAGAGGAGAAGGGAGGGAGGAAGTGGCTACCCCTCCCCCACCAGCCAAGCTGAGGACCTGGTCAGGTGGGGGTGGGGCAGGAGGAGAGAGGGAGGAAAGGGAGGTGCAAGGGGGCCACAACTCCCAGCAGAGGGTGTAAGCGGCTCCTGCAACTGCACTGGGGTGTGTGTGGTGGGGGGGATTCAATATTTGTAAGTGTGGGGAGGTGAGTGAGTGGAAGGGGAGGGGCTCAGCACCTAACAGAAGAAAGCGGGGGGGAGCGTGGGCACAAGGAAGTGGGGGGCAAGGTGGAAGGGTGGCAAAGCCAACCAAAGGTCGGGGGGGTTAGGGGAAAGAGTGTGCCCACGGGTGCCTGAGGGTGGGCCCACAGCAGCCACTGCAGAGCCCCACAGGAGCAGGAAGGAGGAAGGGGCAGATGATTAGGGTGGGGCCCAGATGGAAAGGGCCCCGGCGGCAGCTGGGTATGGAGGGGGCAGGGCAGTGAAGGAGGCGGTGGCTGCAGGGGTGGGGCAGGGACCACACCCTAACACCCCACCCCCAACTATGCAGCCACCCACAAACTCACCACCCCAAGCCACTCCACAGCAAGCTGTGGAGGGAAGTCCAGCCGCCACCCCAGAAAGCCCCTTACCTCCTCCGGAGCAGTGAGGATGCAGCAGCCAGTGGATGGAAAGGTGGGCCGAAGCAGAGGGCCAGCAGAGTCCCTCCTAGAAGATGGAAGGGGGGTGGTACCCTCCTCCCCACCAAAAGGCAGGGCAGCAGGAGTCCCCCCTCACACCACCCACACAGCAGGTCCAGAAGAAACTAGCTGGGAGGGGTGGTGTGGGTGCGAGAAGAAAGCAGCCTGCCTAAGGCAGGAAAGAGAAGCTGGCCCAGAAGGGGGGCCAAAAGACAGCCCCGGGGGGCCTGAAGCAGCCAAAGGCTGCCCACCCCCCAGCACCTCACCTCCCAACCGTGGGGCTCCCCAAATGGGATCCCCGTGGCAGCCCTGCAGCCTAGAGGACAAAGTGTTTCTGTTCCCTGTCTAGGCCCAGACCTTGATTGGTCAGATAGGCCCTCTGCTCCCTATAAAAGGTTCCCCATCTGGTAGCAGGGGGGAAGGTTCTGGGAGGTGCACCACAGGAGCAGGAGCAGGAGCAGGAGCAGGAGCAGGAGCAGGAGCAGGAGCAGGAGCAGGAGCAGGAGCAGGAGCAGGAGCAGAGCGAAAAGGTACCACAGGGAAGTGGTGGGCGAAGTGGCCCAGAGTGAGGCTACTACTTTGGGGCAGGGGTAAAGGTCCTGCCAGTTGCCTCTTGTTCTCATAGGGACCCTGGGCCAGAGTCCATGGTAGAGGGTGGGTCTGGACTCCCCCCACCCTTCCCCTGAGGGATCACTTTACTGGAGCAGGCGCAGGCCTGCAAGGGGACTGGTATTATTCTCCCTGTACTGGTCCTGCCTATGATGAGGATGGCTCACTAAGCAGAGACCCCTGCCTTTGGAAGGGCCTGGGCAAAAGGGGGGACTCCGTGAGTCTCTGAGGCAGCACAGATCCGCCAGGAAGCGCAGGGACCCACAGAAGCTGACAAGGGACTTTGTCACACAGAGCAGAGTCAGAAGAAGATGTGAAATCCTCTCTGGCTAAGTCCATTGGTGTGTCATCCAGCATGATTTTGGAGCATCTGCCTGAGTTGTGGTGGAAATACAGGGGACTCCTCCTGAAACAAGCACCACAATTTGGAGGATGAATACTATGGCCCTAAGGTTCAGTATGGTCAGTGCAGTTGACTCTGCTGTTGTGAAGCCTCTGACCATGGTGCCAGATACCAGCTCTGCAGGTGAGGCTGAACAGGAAACTGCCATAATGCCATCAGAAGCCTGCAGTAGGTGTGTTTCCAGAAATGGAGAAGTGGATCATGTCAGATGTCCATATCATTCAAATCTGAGACCTCCAACAAATGGCAGTGTTCCTGAAACAGGAGGTAGCAGGAACATAGCAGGGCAAACAGACCAGCAAATAGGTGATGGTTTGGGGCAATCACAGCCCTTCTAAAGCAAATGAGACCTAGGGCCTGAGTCGAAATGCTGACTCCATTAGGATCATCACAAAGAAGAATGTGTGTTTGTTTCAATATACGTATAAGTAGCCAACAGGGTCCTCAAGACAGCAAGGGGTAGAGACAACAGGAACAGAATAATTGGAACTTCATCTCCTTCACCACTGGACACTGTATTGCTGCCTACTGCTTGAATAAAGTATATTTTGAAAAATAACCCCAGAAGAATCCACATCAGAGGTTCAGTGGACTTTAAATGAAAGTGTCAGAAAACTCCACAGTATTGCTCTTGCCTAAGATAAAGACAGCAGCACCTTTGGACCTCTGGGTGAGATAATGACCAATGAAAGGTCAGTCACAATCTTGCTGGAAAACTGGGTGAGAAAGGTCATCTTAAACAGAGCCTTGCTAGAGTATGGTTTAAACTTTTAGGCTGGGTCCACACTAGAGAGTTTTGTCAACAGAAGGGGCCTTCTGTCGATATAACTCAGGGAGCATATTCACACTTAAAGCATTCTGTCGACAGATTCCCGACAGAACTCTGCAATTGCCTCGACAGCATTATCCCTCAAAGATTTGAGGCATAACAATCTCTCGACACATATCGGTCGACGGAAGTGCAGTGTAGACACTTCTGTCGACAGAGAGAGCTTCCGGTTGCCAGGCAGCCCTCTTTTCAGAGCTGCCATTCCGCTTTCTGGCGCCAGAGAGCAGTGCAGTCTGGCAGCTCTGTCGACAGAGCGCGTTGTATGTAGATGCAATTTGTTGACAGAGGTTCCGTCGATATTTTCCTGTCAACCAACGCTTCTAGCGTAGACATAGCCTTAGAGTATATTTTCACATTTGCTTGTTTGTAGTCATTTCTAACTTTCTCATATTTGAAATCACTTTGTTTTATTTTTAGCCTAAACCAATCTAGTGCTCTGTTTAACGTGAACCATTTGGTAACTCTAGTTAAATTAGCAAACTGTTGAACATTGGGCACATATTTAACACTGCACAGTCAAAGAGTAAAAAAGAAAGGTGGTTTCACTCCAAAACATGGGGGAATGGTTTAAAACCTGTTGACTGCTGTTCCAGAACCATGAATAGTAGTATCCCTTGTGTCAACTTGCCATAACCAAAGCAAAAGGGAAGAAAATGAGACATGCCTCATTTTCCTTCCTCCATTATCACAAGCAGTGCAAGCATTCTTAAGCAACCCTGTGCCAAGACCTCCATTCTCTGTATAGCTGCTCTCTCCTGTTACTGTCATTGCTACAAGCAGCTTAAGAACATGTAGGTAAACGGGAATACGTTTTGTGGCAGTCAGTCTCTCTATAAAACACTAACCTGGCTCTTGTGGATAGATATGGCCCATGCCAATTTTAGAGGCAATTGTTGACGACTCAGATAAATTCCAGTTGGACCTTTAAAGACCCATCGCTCCATCCTGATGACCTCTGTGACCCCACAAAGGAACCTCACAAGGGGCAGTCCTGGGAAGACAGAAAACCAGATCAGAATAAGTAACGTCCCCCTGGTACCAAGAGTTCCCAGGAAACAGGAGCCTATGTTTGCCGTTTTTCCATCCCTTCCCATTTCAGACCAACTCTTCAATGCTTTTGGGCTCTATTTATAAAAATATAACCTGCTGCTCCTCTAGCACAGTGATTCTTGCTGGAGTAAAATGACCCTGTAAACTAGTGAACCCATGGTCCACAGGCAGGGGTGCCATTTGGAGGGGGCTGTAATCCTCCCAATTTTTGTACCAGCAATTTACTCAGCCTAGCCCCAGATATAGATCTTAACTGCCAGGAAGCTGGAGTGTGATCAGTGAAAAATTTGGAAGCTGGAAGAAGCACATCTTTTACTGCTGGCAGTTTATTAACAAACAGAGGCAGAGTGATTAGGACAACAAGAGGCTTGTCATTAAAGCAAACTAAGGATCACTAGATCGGAGTGAGAACTTCAGAATGGCCACACTGGATCAGACCAAAGGCCCATCTAGCCCGGTATCCTGTCTTCCAACAGAGGCCAATGCGTGATGCCCCAGACAGTGAACAGAAAGAAAGGTTACTCACCGTAGTAACGGTGGTTCTTCGAGATGTGTCCCCGTGGGTGCTCCACATTAGGTGTCGGGCTCGCCCGGCGCCGCAGATCGGATCTTCCAAGCAGTTTCTGCCGGACCGCGCATGCGCCGGTGCGCGCCGCTCCCCCGCGCGCTCCCGGCCATGTGCGCGATCCGGTCCCCGCCAGTTCCTTGACCAACCGCCTCGGATGCTCCTGCAAAACACTAAACAGAGATCCGGAGCGGGGAGGATGGGCGGGTAGTGGAGCACCCACGGGGACACATCTCGAAGAACCACCGTTACTATGGTGAGTAACCTTTCTTTCTTCTTCGAGTGTCCCCGTGGGTGCTCCACATTAGGTGACTACCCAGCAGTAACCCAAGATAGGAGGTGGGTAATCGGATTATGTGCAGCTTGTCCCCGAGAGGACCGCTGCCAAGAGACGGGTATCCTCTTGGAATACCCTGTGAAGGGCGTAATGTTTGGCGAAGGTGTCACAGGATGACCAGGTCGCCACTCTGCAAATGTCTTTTAGCGCAACGCCCTTGAAAAAAGACTGTTGATGCTGCCACCGCCCTAGTGGAATGAGCCCTGGGCGTGGCCAGTAAAGGAGTCTTTTTGAGTTTGTAGCACATTTTTATGCAAGATACGATGTGCTTAGAGATTCTCTGCGAAGAGAGACATTCTCCTTTTGATTTGGGAGCGATAGAGACTAGGAGCCTATCCGTTCTCCGGAAGGACTTGGTCCTGTCCATATAGAAAGCTAGCGCCTGCTCACGTCCAGGAGGTGTAGGCGCACCTCTTTGTTAGAGTTATGAGGCTTTGGATAAACAAGGGTAAACAATAGGTTCGTTAGTATGAAACTCAGAAAGAAACTTTAGGAACAAAGGCTGGATGCAGCCGTATGGTTACCGCCTCCTTGGAAAAACAGCGCAGGGCGGCGTTGCCATAACTGCCTCAAGCTCGCTCACCCTGCGAGCTGACGTGATTGCGAGAAGAAAGGTCGTCTTCATCATAAGGAGGCGGAGGGAAACCGTGGCCAAAGGCTCAAACGGTGGTCCCCTTTTCGCATTAAGCACCAGGTCCGAGTTCCACAGAGGTGGAAGCGGTTTCTGAGGGGGGTATAGGCTTACCAGCCCTTTGAAGAACCTGGTAACCATGGGATGGGCGAACACCGTGTGCCCTTCCTCTTCGTGTCTGAACACCAAAATGGCGGCCAGGTGGACCTGAAACGAGGATAGCGAGAGTCCTCCTCTCTTGAGGTCCAGTAAATACTCTAATATCACAGCCATAGGCACCGAAAGGGGGCTAGCTGTTTGGTAGAACACCATGCCGTAAAGCGAGTCCATTTCTGCTTGAAGGTCTTCCTGGTGGAAGTCCTCCTGCTACTTTCTAGGACTTGCTGCACTTCCTCCGTACATGTGCTCTCTAGGGAGCTGAGCCATGGATTAACCACGTTTGTAGTCGCAGGCTTTGGGGGTGCGGATGCACTATGGACCCCTGGGCTTGCGTGAGCAGATCCCGCGCCACCGGAGGGGACCTCGGTGGCCGGTCCGACATGCGCAGGAATAGGGGGAACCATTGCTGTCGATCCCACGTTGGGACTATCGGGATCATTCAGGTTCCTTCCCTCCTGGCTTTCTGCAACACTTTGTGGATGAGCACTGTGGGAGGGAAAGCGTAAAGCAGGGGGCCCCTCCATGAGATCGTGAAGGCATCCCTCAGGGACCCCCGTCCCAGTCCTGCCCTGGAGCAGAATTGTGGGCACTTCTTGTTGTGCTGAGTAGCAAACAGGGTCTATCTGGGGAAAAACCCCATGCGTGGAAAAATTGGTTGCAGCAGATCGGGACGGATCTGCCACTCGTGCGTGAGTGCAAAACGCCTGCTCAGCTGGTCTGCCTTCACATTGCGAGCGCCTGGTAAGTACGAGGCTCTCAAGGTTACATTGTTGGCGATGCAGCAGTTCCACAACCGGACTGCTTCTACACATAAGGCACGGGACCGAGCTCCTCCTTGCCAATTTATATAAAACATGGTGGAGGTATCGTCTGTACTGATCCCGACTACCTTGCCTTTCAGTTGGTCTCGAAAGTGTCTGCAGGCGTTGAACACTGCTTTGAGCTCCAGTATATTTGTGTGCAGTGACTGCTCCATAGAGGACCACAGCCCTTGCGTCACCTCTTCGCCCATGTGTGCTCCCCACCCTATGAGGGGGGCATCTGTAGTAAGAAAAACCAATACGTGTGGTTGGTGGAAGGGTACCCTTGTTAGCAGGTTCTCTGGGTTTACCCACCATTGCAGGGATTTGCGCACCTCCGTTGTGGGCGACGCCATCCTGTGAACAGTGTGTGCTGCCGGTTTGTATACGCTCGCCAGCCAATGCTGCATGCTGCGCATGTGTAACCTGGCGTTCTGTTCTACGAAACGTTGCTGCTGCCATGTGGCCCAGCGGCTGTAAGCACGTCAGAACCGGCACCATAGGGCTAAAGGTGAAGCCTTGCGCGAGGGAGCCGATGGCCCGAAAGCGAGTCTCTGGTAGATACGCCCTCGCTGTAATAGAATTTATGCGTGCCCCTACGAACTCTATGTCCTGTGTGGGGTCTGTCTTTGATTTTGTCAGATTGATAAGCAGGCCGAGCGAAGAGAACGTGCCTGCTGTGACACATATTATGCGTAGTACCTCCTCCTTTGAGGCCCCTTTGAGTAGGCAGTCATTCAGATACTGGAATATAAATACCCCCTGTCTGTGCAGGTAGGCTGACACCACTGCCAAGGTCTTGGTGAAGACTCTGGGGGCTGAGGAGAGCCCAAACGGTAGGACCTTGTAAGTCGAGGGCTGCGAACCAATCTCCATCGTCTAGTGCCGTAAGGATGGAGGCGTTTGTGATCATCCGAAAACGTTGCTTGCGCAGGTACCGGTGAGGCCTCGAAAATCTAAGATGGACCTCCCCGTGAGGAAGTACCTCGAGTAGAACCCTCTCCCTTGCAGTTGCTCCGGCACTCTTTCCACTGCCCCTACGAGCATGAGATGGTCTACCTCCTGCTTGAGCCTCGCTACATGGGAGGTCTCCTGGAGGTGGGGCCCCGGGTGGAGGTCATGGCGGTGGGAGCAACTGGGAGGGGATGGCGTACCCCGTGGCTATGATCTCCAGCACCCATGTGTCTGTGGTGATCCTTTGCCACTGGTTATAAAATGGTCGGATGATGGCCTTGAGCACTGGTTTCGTGCCCTCTGGAAGCGAGTCCATGAGGGAGGTCAACCTAATGTGGTTGTTGAAATTATGGTTCGCTAGATGCGCTGCGTAATTTGCCATTGGCAACAGTAGCGTGGAGGAGGAGTAGACCTTTCTGCCCAACAGCTCTAGCTTTTTGGCATGTTTGTTTATTCCCCCACGTTGCGACGACTCCGCCACCAAAGAATTTGGTTGTGGGTGGCTGAACAGGAACTCCATGCCCTTCGTGGGCACGAAGTATTTTTTTTTTTTTTTTCCCGCTCTTTTGTGGACAGGCGGAATAGTCGCAGGAGTCTGCCATATCATAGTGGCAGGCTCCAAGATTGCGTCATCAGCGGTATTGCTATTTTGGAGGAGGCCGGAGGTCTCAGATTTTTGAGGAGCTTATGGTGTTGCTCTTGCACCTTTGCTGTCTGGAAGCCTTGCGTGAAGGCCACCCTCGTAAAACAGCTCTTGGAACTGTTTGAGATCGTCCGGAGGATGGACGCCCCCCGGGGCCGTAGCCTCATCCGGGGAGGAAAGCGAGGAACCGCTGGGGTACGTCTTTCTGGACCCTTCCGGTTCCTGCTGATGATGGTACACCCTCTCACTAGAGGTGTGCGAGGAAAAATCTCGGGGTTCCATAACCAGTCCCCCCTGAGATGCTTAAGTCTCTGTCCCCGGTCACAATTGCCCTTGGGGGTACGAGATCGTTCGTAGGGATCTTTCCCTAGTAGATTGCCGATGGTGTCTATGCCCTGCGTGGTAGGGGCGACCACGGCAGTATAAGCACTGGTCTTGGGAAGGTGACCTAGACCACTCCCTTGGTGCATACCCTTTGCGTCTGGGGGAGGGAGACCGTCGAGACCCTGGAGAGAGCGACTTTGCCTAATAGTCCAGCGGTTCAAATCCCAGGAAGGGTGGAGGTGGTCCCAGCCAGGGTGAGGCTGGTTGCAGAAATGGAGAAGGGGGCTCCGGGTAGGCCAAGGGTGGGGGGGACCCCTGCCTTCTAGTTGGAGTCTGCAACATAGCGGAGGGCTGTGAGAAAGCAACTACACAGCCCTGTGCGGAGAGGGGCTGCAATGCCTCCTCTTGTGTGCAGTCTTCCCCCTCCCTTGAGGAGGTAACTCCGCCCCTGACATACAGGGGATCCCGGCCCCGTCCGCACCGAGCTCGGCACACTGGAAGTCGGTGCCGCATGTGCGGTGTCCTTCGGTGCCGGCAGGCTGCGTGCCTGCGCGCTCTGCACCGCCGGTTTTCCGGGGGTCGGTGGTACCGGCGCTTGTTTAGCCGCCGCCCTGCCTGCGGTGCGGGGCGGCTGGCTGATTATCGAAGGGTGAGCCGCTTGCACGTGGCTCTCCGTGCCGCCGCCGATCAGCTGTTGCTGCGGCTGGGGGCTGCTCGCTCCTCCCGTCCCGCTCGTTGTTGCTGCCGGCAGGGATCGGGCTGGGGGGCATACAGGGCATTCCGGTGTCCGCACCGAGCTCGGCATGCTCAAGGGCGGTGCCGCACGTGCGGTGTCCTCCAGTGCCGGCAGGCTACGTGCCTGCGCGCTCTGCACCGCCGGTTCCCCAGGGGTCGGTGCCGCTGCCTGCGGTGCCGCTGGTACCAGCGCTTGTTTAGCCGCCGCCCTGCCTGCGGTGCGGGGCGGCTGGCTGATTATCGGAGGCTGAGCTGCTTCCACGTGGCTCTCCGTGCCGCCGCCGATCAGCTGTTGCTGCAGCTGGGGGCTGCTCGCTCCTCCCGTCCCGCTCGCTGTTGCTGCCGGCAGGGATCGGGCTGGGGAGCATACAGGGGATTCCGGCCCCATCCGCATCGAGCTCGGCACGCTCGAGGGTGATGCCGCATGTGCGGTGTCCTCCGGTGCCGGCAGGCTGCGTGCCTGAGCGCTCTGCACCGCCGTTCCCCGGGGGTCGGTGCCGCTGCCTGCGGTGCCGCCAGTACCGGCGTTTGCTTAGCCGCCGCCCTGCCTGCGGTGCGGGGCGGCTGGCTGAGTATTGGAGGCTGAGCCGCTTCCACGAGGCTCTCCGTGCCGCCGCCGATCAGCTGTTGCTGCGGCTGGGGGCTGCTTGCTCCTCCCGTCCCGCTCACTGTTGCTGCCGGCAGGGATCGGGCTGGAGATACTTTCCTCCGTTTCTGCGCTGATGGAGTGAGGGAGGCAGCTTTCCTTTTAAGGGCCCCGGAGGGTCCCTCCTGCTGCGGCCGCTCCGGCGCTTCTGGCTGGAGGGCCTTGTCAAGAAGCAGCATTCTTTTTTTTTTTTAAAGCCTGAAGAGGACATTGTTGGTGAGTCTTTGTGTTTTTAAGTGGGTACTTAGCACCTTCTTTGTGCCGTTTTCCCCGTCCGATGGCCTGCCTTAGCAGGAGGGCTGATAGCCCTAGCTCCTGGCCTCCGGCGCTTGTTACTGGGACTGGCTGAGCTGTCCCTCTCCTAGCTTGTTCGTTGTTGTTTTTTTTTTTTTTTTTTTACAAAATAACAACCGGCAAGCTTATAGTAGCCTAATGCCTGAAAAAACTTTAAGAAAAAAACAGATAAAGCCGTTGAATACACTACTTGGCCTTAGCCTAGTTGGATTCCGTCTGCAGCCGACGGCGGTTAAGAGGAACTGGCGGGGACCGGATCGCGCACATGGCCGGGAGCGCGCAGGGGAGCGGCGCGCACCGGCGCATGCGCGGTCCGGCAGAAACTGCTTGGAAGATCCGATCTGCGGCGCCGGGCGAGCCCGACACCTAATGTGGAGCACCCACGGGGACACTCGAAGAAGAACAGGTAGTCACAAAAGCAATCACAAAATCCCTCTCCTGACATCCATTTCCAATCTCTGACAAAGAGAGGCTGGGGCACCAGTCCTACCTATCCTGGCTAATATCCATTGATGGACTTAACCTCTTTGAATTTATCTAGTTCTTTTTTGAAGTCTTGGTCTTCACAACCTCTGCTGGAAAGGAGTTGAATAGATCTACCGTGCACTGTGTGAAGAAAAACTACCTTTTGTTAGTTTTAAGCTTGCTACCCATTCATTTCATTTGGTTCTTTTGTTATGGGAACTTTTCCTTATTTACTTTTTCCACGGCAGTCATGATTTTATAGACCTCTAGCATATCCCTCCTTAGTCCCCTTTTTCCTAAACTGAAAAGTCAGTCTTCATATGGCACCTGTTCCAAACCCCCTAATCATTTTTGTTGCCCTTCCATGAAACTTTTCCAATGCCAATATATCTTTTTTGAGATGAGGCAAACACATCTGTACGCAATATTCATGATGTGGGCAAGATGTGGAGTCATACAGAGGCAATAAGATATTCTCTGTCTTATACTCTATCCCTTTTAAAAATGATTCCTAGCATTCTGTTTGCTTTTTAGACTGCTGCAGCACATTGAGAGGATGTTTTCAGGGAACACTCCACAATGACTCCAAGAACTCTATCTTGAGCGGTTATAGCTAAATTAGTCCCCATCATTTTGTATGTAAACTTGGGATTATTTTTTTGAATGTGCATTACTTCACATTTATCATCATTAAATTTCATTTGCCATTTTGTTACACAACCAGTTTTGTGAGATCTTTTTGAAGCTCTTCGCAGTCTGCTTTGTTCTTAACTATTCTGAACAGTTTAGTATCATCAGCAAATTTTGCCACTGCACTATTTACCCCTTTTACCAGATCATTTATAAATAGATTGAATAGGATTAGGCCCACTACAGACCCTTGGGAGACACCACTAGTTACATCTCTCCATTCTGAAAACCAACCATTTATTCTTACCCTTTGTTTCCTGTCTTTTAACCAATTTACAATCCATGAGAGGACCTTCCCTCTTATCCCATGACAACGTGTTTTACTTAAGAGCAAACTTTTTACTTCGGGTTCCACTTTTCTTCCCTGCAATTAGCAGGCCCTGCCTCCCTCAACCTATCTAATGCAATGAAAGCCAGCGATTTTGGTTATGTTCATATGAAACACCCCCACCCCCTTTCAGCACATGTAAGAAAATAAGTACAGATTGAACCTCTCTAATCAGGAACTCTCTCTTCCAGCAAACTCTGTAATACAGCATGATTTTAGTTAGCTGAATGACCACTTATCATGGATGTGGCCAAGTTTCCTGTGGTCCCATACAGTTTGTTTACAGCCACTCGTCCTGGCTCTGTGTTCTGTGCTGTTATTTAGCTATAATTTACCCCTAAATGTCTTCTAAGAGCCCAGTAAGCAGTGACAGTGTTGGTAGCGTTCATAACGTGCTAGAAAATAGCATCCGGCAAATCCTCTAACCCAGCACCAGTCACGTCGCACTGGTGGCGAATGAGAGAAGCTCAACCTGTATGTAACATGTAAAAATTAATGGGTATATAAATGTGAATACACATACGTAAAACCTAACATATTTCAATATTTCTAATTAGATGGATGAGCCTGACACCCACCAGCCAATCAGGTTGCACCCCCCCACACTTATGAAATTTCATGCCCCCCCAAGGGGGGGGGATCCATCACTTTGCACACCCCTGCACTAGATGATCTCAAAAGCATTGTCAAGTACTCTAGTCAAAAGACAGCAAACAAAGGGAGGGCTGACAGGGGAGTTTTGTGAAGGAGGGTAGAGGCAATGTTTGAGGGAGGCTAGACGCACAACATTCTTTAAACTAAAACCAAAACCACCTAATTTAAAAAAAAATACCATCAAGAAAGGAATAAACCCTGTGGCTGGGTCTTCTGTCAATATAACTGAGGGAGCCTCTTCACCCTTAAAGCATTCTGTTGACAAAGTCTCCACAGAGCTCCGTGTTTTCCTAGACAGCGTTATGGCTCAAATTTGTGAGGGATAATCATCTTTGGACAGTGTACTATTGACAAAAATGCAGTGTAGCCACTTCTGTTGACAGAGAGGGCTTCTGGTTGCCGGGCAGCCCTCTTTGCAGCACTGCCATTCCGCTTTCTGGCGCCAGAGGGCAGTGCAGTCTGGCTGTTCTCTGTTGACAGAGCAAGTTGTGTGTAGATGCAACCTGTTGACACAGGTTATGTCGAGATTGCCCTGTCAACAGTAACTTCTGTCGACAGATGCTTCTAGTGTAGACATGGCCTATGAGTAAAAGAGAATGCAGGCAGAAGCCCAGCAACAGAGTGGGGGGCTATACAGTTTATTAGAGCCAACGTAGCACTTAGAATTACCTGCCCTATGTGTAGTCGATGCAAGGAGCTCCTTGACCTCAGAGACAGCGTATGGGCTTTGAAGACAAAAGTGGCTGAACTAGAGGAGCTAAGAGAAGAGGAGAGGTATGCAGTTGACACTTTCTGGGACACAGTAGAACTGTCCCATCTCTGGACAGAAAGCCTCTGTGCTGTTAAGGAGGGTGAAAGTCACAGGAAAGGAGGCCGTTCAACTGAAGTAGAGGGATCCTCCTTCCAAAATGCCTCTCAGTGGGAGGGAAGTTGAGTTATGAGAAAGAGACAAGTAACAGAGAGGAAGCCGTGCTAGTCTATACACTATCAAAACAAAAAGCAGTCAAGTAGCAGAAAGAGACAGGTATTAATAAGGGGGGCATTCATTCATTAAAAACAGACAGCTGGGTTTGTGATGACCTAGAGAACTGCATGGTGACTTGCCTGCCTGGTGCAAAAGTTGAGGATACATAAACTTACGTATAGTGATGGGGCAGAGTTAGTGGTTATTGTATGTGTAGGTACAAATGACAGTGAAGGTTCTGGGGGCTAAATTTAGGCTGCTAGGTAAAAAATTGAAATCCAGGACCTTAATGGTAGCATTTGCTGAAATGCTTCCAGTTCCATGTGGAGGGTCAGATGAAGATGCAGAGCTGCTGGGTCTTGATGCATGGTGTAAGGAGAAAGGGATTAGATTTATCAGGAATTGGGAAAACTGTTGGGACATGGGGAGCCTATATGGAGGATATTCTCCATCTAAACCAAAATGGAACCAGGTTGTAAAGCAGTTTTTAAACTAAGGGCTAGGGAAGGTTGGTGGAGGGGGGAGCCAACAGGTGCAGAAAAGAATACAGATCAGAGAAAGATGACCCTCAGGAGAGGGTCTACTGATATAAGTTCTCTATGTCTTAGTAAAGAGAAAAGGCTGGAAAATAATAAAATATCAGTAAGATCTGATGAGAAACAGTCAAATGGAAAAAAAAGAAGTCTCATTCGATCACATCATATAAATATAAATTTTTACCAGAGTCACAGAGTGGTTTCTGACCATGTCACAGAACTGCAGATATGATCTTCAAGAAAAGTGCTGGAAACAAAATCAACCAGCATGTGTCTTTCATTGATTTAACTAAAGCCTTTGAATCAGTGAACTGCTGTGCCTCCTGGGTTGTACTTTTAAAGATTTGATGTCCTGATAAATGTATCACTGTCCTAAAGTTGCTTCACAACAATATGAAGCCGTGTTTGCAGTTTTACTGCCATCATCCTTTACCTATTTGCTGGGAAGCTATCAGGGGCACTGAAGTCCCTTCCAGTTCTATGAGATGTGTAAATCTTTTTATAGATGTATAGAAAGCTGGTCAAGCTTAGCAGGCTGAAAGCTAAGTGTAAAATTTCCACCATACCTATTGTGGAACTTCGGTATGCTGATGAAAAGCAGTTTTGGTCCATTCTGAGAAAGAGATTTTCAAACTACACTGAACATGTTTACTGACACTTACGCATGTCTTGGTCTCATGCTCAACATCAAGAAGACCAAAAAATGCTATCAGCCCTCTCCAGATGAGGTACCATGTACTCATCTAATAAAATCAATGACAAAGTACTGGAGAATGTCAACCATTTCCTCTACATTAGAAGTCATCTCTCTTCCAAGGCAGAGATTGACTCAGAAATCCAGCACCATCTGAACTGCGCCAGTGCAGCCTTTCCTTGTTTATGGTACAGGGTTTTTCAAGATCATGACATTCAAACAGACACCAAGCTTCTTGTATAGCAAGGTCTTATTCTCCCAACATTGTTGTCTGCACCTTTACCCTGGACAAAGAGAAGTTACTCACCTGTGTAGTAACGATGGTTCTTCGAGATGTGTCCCCGTGGGTGCTCCACAGTAGGTGTCAGGCTCGCCCCGGTGCTGCAGCTCGGAAATTCTTCAGCAGTCTCCGTCGGGTCGCGCATGCGCTGATGCGCGTCGGCTCATCACACGCTTACGGTCAGATGCATGATCCGGTCCCCGCCAGTTCCTGATCAACCGCTCCGGACACCTCTGAAAAACACGAAACAGCGCTCCAAAATGGGGAGGAACGGGTGGGTTGTGGAGCACCCACGGGGACACATCTCGAAGAACCATCGTTACTACACAGGTGAGTAACTTCTCTTTCTTCTTCAAGTGGTCCCCGTGGGTGCTCCACAGTAGGTGACTACCCAGCAGTAACCCCCCCGGAAAAAGGAGGTGGGTACCCGATTTATGCGCAGCTTGCCCATGAAAGGACTGCTGTCGACACGTGTGTATCCTCATCAAGCATCCTGTGCATGGCGTAGTGCTTGGCAAAGGTGTCATAGGAAGACCACGTCGCCGCTCTGCAGATGTCTCTCAGTGCGATTCCCTTGAAGAAGGCCGTTGACGCCGCCATCGCCCTAGTGGAGTGGGCCCTTGGCGGAACTGGCAGAGGAATCTTGTGAAGCTCGTAACACAGTCTTATGCATGACATGATGTGATTTGAAATCCTCTGCGAAGATAGCGCTTCCCCTTTTGACCTGGATGCAATGGACACCAGGAGTCTGTCTGTCTTCCGGAAAAGTTTAGTTCTATCGATGTAGAAGGCCAGTGCCCTTCTTATGTCCAGTAAGTGCAACCATGCCTCTTCGCTCGAGTTGTGAGGCTTAGGATAGAACGAGGGCAACACTATTGGTTCGTTGATATGAAAATCTGAAGAGACCTTTGGAACGAAGGCTGGGTGCAAACGTAAGACCACCGCCTCTTTTGAGAATATTGTGCATGGTGGTGTGGACATTATGGCTGCGAGCTCGCTCACTCTACGAGCTGATGTGATTGCCAGGAGGAAGGTCATTTTAATGGTAAGTAGTCGAAGAGGGACCGTAGCCAATGGTTCAAAGGGTGGTCCCAAGAGGGTGTGTAAAACTAACTCTAAACTCCATGACGGCAGTATTGGTTTCTGAGGGGGGTACAGATTTACCTTTAGGAAGCGTGAGACAACAGGATGGGCAAATATGGTTGATCCATCCTCTTCATGCCGAAAAGCTGATATAGCCGCCAGATGAACTTTTATAGAGGATAGAGAGAGTCCCTTTTGTTTGAGCTGTAGCAGGTAGTTCAGAATCTTAGGTATAGTGGCGTCCCGGGGTGTCAGCTGTCTGGAAGAGCACCAATCGGAAAAACACAACCATTTGTGTTGATAAGTCTTTCTGGTGGAAGTCCTCCGACTACATTCAAGGACTTGCTGCACTCCCTCTGAGCATGTATTCTCTAGGGCGCCGAGCCATGGATTAACCATGCTTGTAGCCGGAGTCTTTGCGGGTGCGGGTGGAGTATTGACCCCCGAGCCTGTGTGAGAATGTCCGGTACTGTTGGTAGGGGAAACAGCCGATGCTGTGCCATGCGTAGAAGCAATGAGAACCATTGTTGCCGGTTCCAGGTTGGGACTATGAGTATCATGTGTGCTCTCTCCCTTTTGGCCTTCTCCAAGACCTTGTGTATAAGTGTCGTGGGAGGGAACGCATAAAGTAGAGGGCCGTTCCATGGGATCATGAAGGCGTCCCCCAAAGACCCCTGTCCCATGCCCACTCTGGAGCAGTATCGGGGACATTTCTTGTTGTCGCGAGTGGAGAACAAGTCGATTTGGGGAAAACCCCATCTGCGGAACTCTTGGTGAAGCAGGTCTGAACAGATCTGCCACTCATGTGTGGGCGCAAAGTGTCTGCTGAGCTGGTCCGCCTTGACGTTGTGGACACCCGGTAAGTATGACGCTTTTATGGTTATATTGTTGGCAATGCACCAGTTCCACAGTTGGACCGCTTCCGCACAGAGTGTACGAGACCTGGCTCCCCCCTGCCGGTTTATATAAAACATGGTGGTGGTGTTGTCCGTATTTACGCCGACTATTTTTCCGCACAGATAATTCCGAAAATGCCTGCACGCATTGAACACTGCTCTGAGTTCTAATATGTTTATGTGCAGTGTCTTCTCTGAGGGGGACCATAAACCTTGAGTGGTTTTGTTGTCCATGTGTGCCCCCCATGCCGTATGGGAGGCATCTGTTGTAATGAACACAGTAATTTGTGGTTGGCGGAAGGGCACCCCTGTTAGTAGATTCTTGGTGTCTACCCACCATGTTAGTGACCTTCATGCCTTCGTTGTAAGTGACACCATCTTGTGAACGGTATGGATTGATGGTTTGTATACGGTTGCCAACCAATGCTGCAATCCCCGCATGTGCAGCCTGGCGTTTTGCACCACAAACGTGGTGGTTGCCATATGCCCCAGTAGTTGTAAGCATGTTAGGACTGAGACAGTGGGGCTGTATGTTATTAGTTGTACTAGGGACTCGATGGCGCGAAAACGGGCATCGGGCAAATATACCCTTGACATGACAGAGTCTATCCGAGCCCCTATAAATTCTATATTTTGCGTGGGGTCGGTCTTTGACTTTGAGAAGTTGATAACGAGGCCCAGTGAGGTAAATGTGTTTGTGGTGATGTGTATCATCTGTAATACCTCTGCCTGGGAAGCTCCCTTTAGCAGGCAATCGTCCAGGTACAGGAAGATGAAAACGCCCTGTCTGTGTAGGTATGCTGACACAACCGCTAAGGTCTTGGTGAAGACTCTGGGCGCTGAAGAGAGGCCGAAGGGTAGGACTCTGTACTGAAAATGATCTGTGCCAACAATAAACCGGAGGAAGCGCCTGTGCGCTGGATGAATTGCGATATGAAAATACGCATCCTGTAAGTCGAGGGCTGCAAACCAATCTCCGTCGTCTAGTGCCGTGATTATTGAAGCCATCGTAGTCATCTTGAAGCGCTGTTTGCGTAGATATTCGTTGAGTGCCCATAGACCCAAAATGGGCCTCCACCCTCCTGTCTTCTTCTCTGTCAGGAAGTACCTGGAGTAGAAGCCTTTGCCTTGAAATTGCTCCGGTACTCTCTCCACCGCCCCTATGAATAGGAGGTGGTGCACCTCCCGCCTTAATTCCAGTAGGTGAGAAGGGTCTCTGAGAAGGGGTGCGGTGGGAGGATTTGGTGGAGGTAATGATTGGAAGGGGATCGTGTATCCCGTGTTTACAATCTCCAATACCCACTTGTCCGAAGTGATGTTTTTCCATTGTGGGTAGAACGGCTTGAGTCAGTGATGGAACATGTACTGAGTTTGGCACTGAGATATGGTCTTGGTTTCGCGACCCTCAACATACCCATCAAACCTGCTGTCTTGTATTTTGCCTTGAGGAGGCATTGCCTTGTTGAGGTCAATGTCTAGGGGCCTTGTAATGTGGTTGTTGATGACGTCCCTGATCATACCCCCGTTGAAAGTGGGTACGTTGCGGTTGGTAACCATAACGGCGTTGTTGAGGATAAAACTTCTTCCTTCTGTATGGTGGGGTGTATATCCCCAAAGTGTCGCTCTGGAGTCTTTGCTAGAGTGTAAGACTGAGTCGGTTGATTCAGCAAATAATTTTAATTTT
Organism: Carettochelys insculpta; assembly: GCF_033958435.1. NCBI lineage: Eukaryota > Metazoa > Chordata > Testudines > Carettochelyidae > Carettochelys > Carettochelys insculpta. The sequence goes on from NC_134145.1 coordinate 66,875, forward strand.
GTCAAAGGGAAGGTCTGCTATATTTACTTGTAGCTCCTTGGGAATGCCGGAGGTGTGAAGCCATGACTCCCTGCGCATTACAACCGCAGTGGCTATGGCACGGGCCGCTGTGTCCGCTACATCTAATGCAATCTGGACGCCTGCTCGAGAAGCCGCATAGCCTTCTTGTACAATTGCCTTCAGGATCGGCTTCTTATCCTCTGGGAGGAAGTCCATGAGGGTGGTAAGTTTGGAGTAGTTGTCAAAATTGTGGTTCGACAAATGGGCAGCATAGTTAGCCATGTGAAGCAACAGGGTAGATGATGAGTAGGCCTTTCTACCGAGGAGATCCAATTTCTTTATATCCTTCTCCAGTCCCCCGGATTTATACTGGGACGTTTTGGATCTATGCTGAGAGGATTCGACTACTAGCGAATTTGGCTGTGGATGACTAAACAAGAATTCCATACCTTTAGCAGGAACGAAGTACTTTTTGTCTGCCCTTTTGTTGGTAGGAGGAGCGGAAGCCAGAGTTTGCCATATATTAGTGGCTGCCTCCATGATTGCATCGTCCAATGGTATAGCTATTTTAGAAGAGGACGGGGGCCTGAGGTTTTTAAGAAGCTTGTGGTGCTTCTCCTGCACTTCTGCCATCTGAATGTCCTGAGATTGAGCCACCCTTTTGAACAACTCCTGAAATTGTTTTAGGTCATCTGGGGGGCGGGGGGGGGGGGGAAATGTCCTCAGGAACCACCACTTCGTCTGGAGAGGATGAGGAGGCATCACTGTGGTATCTCTCCTCCAGTTCCTCGGGATCCTGACTGTATTGATATGGTTGCCCTTTTGAAGCTTCGAGGTGAGGCTCAAAATCTTTTGATCCAGCCTCTGATTGGGAAACTTGCGGTGTTCCCCCCGGTGGAAGCTGTGCTCTGTGGCGTTGAGGAGGAGTAGACGGAGATCTATGGTGAGATGCTGACCTCCTATGTTGATGCCCCATATAATGGTGGCAGTCATAGCAACAGGGACAGGGGCCCAGTGGTGGGGACCTGGACCATGACCCTAAGATGTAAGGGTGATGCAGCGAATGCCGTGACCGTCGAGATGACACCGACGTATGGGGAGAGCCTCTGTGAGAATACTCATAGGGGTCTCTGCTAGATGATGGAGAGAAGCGTGCAACTTCATGAGATGGACTTTGGAGAAAGGGAGATGGACGTCTGTGGCAGGCTGAAGGTGTTGCTGCTCGTCGAATCTCCGGTGGGGATCGTGGCGATAATGGCAGCGCAATTACCTCAGGGGAGGGACTGCAGTGCCGGGTCTTTGCTTCAGCTTTTTCTCTTTCAGGAATCACTGGTGGTCTTATCGGTGCTGGCAGGCTCAGCACCGTAGCAGGTGCTGTGCTAGTTTCCGCTGCCCCCAGTGCCGTCATCCCTGGTGCCGCTCGGAGTGCTTCGCTCAGCCCCGTAGGGCTTCGTGCCGAGTGTTGCTCCGGTGCCGTTGGAGCCGAAATGCTCAGTGCCGCAGTAGCCGGTGCCGGTCTGTCCAGTGCCTGCACGGCTCTCGGTGCCGTTTCCTTAGGAACCGTAGGCCCCTGGGCGGGTACACGCACCACAGCTTTCCCAGAAGTAGCCAGCATGCCCGGGCCCTTTGTTTCGCTCGTCCCGCTCCCAGAGGTAACGGGCAGGGATCGAGCAGGAGAAGCTTTTCTCTTCTTCTGCACAGAGGAGGTCAAAGAGGCAGCCTTCCTCTTGTGCAATCCTGAAGAGCCCTCCTTATGGGGCTTCTCTGATGAGGCAGGTTGAAGTGCTTTGTCAAACAGCAGCATTTTCAACGTCATCTCTCTATCTTTCCTAGCCCTATTCGTTAATTTAGAGCAATGGGAGCACTTCTGGGGAACGTGGGTCTCCCCTAGGCACCGGATGCATCTGCTGTGGCCATCCGAAACAGGCATGGCCTCCCAGCAAGATTCACACTTCTTAAAACTGGGGGACGACATTGTTAAAATTTAACTGTCTGAGTCCTTAAGTGCTAACAGCACACTTAACAGTCTATTTGCCAAACAATAGCAACCGTTGGCCTTTGAAGGCTTGACAAAACTAGCGGGCCCGCCTGGAGGCCACTCCAATCCTTAAAACAGTCTTTACTTCTAAAACGAACTATAAACAGGGTAAACTAATACTATAATAACTATATAATTGCTAACTATTAATATTATAACTATTAACACGAGTAAAATAGGGTTTATCTGTCTCGGGCGTTGGAGCCAGAGAGAATTCTGTCTGCAGCCGTTGGCGGTTGGGAAGGAACTGGCGGGGACCAGATCGCGCACGTGACCGTAAACGCGTGAAGAGCCGACACGCATCGGCGCATGCACGACCCGACGGAGACTGCTGAAGAATTTCCAAGCTGCGGCGCCGGGGCGAGCCCAACACCTACTGTGGAGCACCCATGGGAACCACTCGAAGAAGAACCTGCAGATATCACTTGGAAGTCCTTAAGAGGCATCACCAATGCTGCCTCAGCAAAATTTTGAAGATCAAATGGGAAGACAAACACACCAACATTAGTGCTCTGGAAGTGGCAGAGACCACCAGTATTGAAATAATGATCATCCATCAGCAACACCGCTGAATTGGTCATGTTATCCAGATGCCCAACCAGAACCTCCCACAACAGGTTCTGTTCCCTCTGCTGAAAGGAGGATAGCATAACATAAGGAGGCCAACAGAAGTGTTATAAGGACTTGCTGAAGGATAACTTTGAGAAGTGCAATATTGACATTGACACTTGGGAGACACTCACCAGGGATCACTCAAAATGGAGAGAATACTATCCCTTGCTTACTGCCAACAAGCTGAGGAGGACTAGAGGCGCAGTAGGAAGGAGAGACAGTCTTTCAGTCATGGCCAACAGCCTCCTTTGGTACCTGGAAAAATCTATCCTCACTGTAACAGAACTTGTGGTTCAAGCATAGGCCCAATCAGCCACATGAGGATACACAACTCCCATGGAAGATGATCACACTTGGAAACAAAAAGCAGTCAAGTAGCACTTTAAAGACTAGCAAAATAGTTTATTAGGTGAGCTTTCGTGGGACAGACCCACTTCTTCAGACCATATGGTCTGAAGAAGTGGGTCTGTCCCACGAAAGCTCACCTAATAAACTATTTTGCTAGTCTTTAAAGTGCTACTTGACTGCTTTTGGTTTTGATAGTGTATAGACTAGCACAGCTTCCTCTCTGTTACACTTGGAAATGAGTGATTAAAGTCACCTAATCATAGAACACCAGGACTTGAAGAGACCTTGAGAGCTGGCAGACAGCTAAAAAATGACATGGGAGGGAGTGACACCTTAAAATGGCTGCTTTTTGGAACAGCTGGTTCTGCAACCCGCAAGAGGAGAGGCAATTCCTAAGTTAGTTCTAAATGGAGCACAGGATCTGTTCCAAGAGGTGAATGTAGCTGTGCCGCTTGAAAATAATGACAATATACATAATTAAATTTAACACCCCTGTGGTTGGAAAAAAAAACACCAAAGCAGCCCAACACTGTGGTATTTAATTTCAGAAAGGGGAATTAAACATAAATGAGGAAGTTAAACAGAAATTTGAAAAGGTATGTTGCCCAAAATAACATCCCTGCAGTCTGCATGGAAACGTTCAAACCCACCATCATACAGGCTCAACTGAAATGTATACACAATATTAAAATCATAGTAAGTGCTGTCAGGGCTGAACAACCAAGTAAAAGAAGCAGTGAGAGATAAAGTATTGTGTAAAAAGTGGAAGTTAAAGCCTAGCAAGGAAATTAGGAAGGAGCATAGCTCTGGGAAATGAAGGGTAAAATATAATAGGAAGGCAAAAAAGAGAATTTGAACAGCTAGTAAAAAGCTCAAAAACTTATGCCATTTTTAAATAAAGTATATTAAAAGCAGGAAGCCTGCTAAACAACCAGTAGACCACCAGACAAGTCATTTGAGACATTCTTTTTGGCCGTGTCTGCACTAGCCCAAAACTTCAAAATGGCCATGCAAATGGCCATGTCGAAGTTTACTAATGAAGCGCTGAAATACATATTCAGTGCCTCATTAGAATGCCGGCAGCTGCAGCACTTCGAAATTGATGCGGCTTGCCGCCGCACAGCTCGTCCAGATGGGGCTGTTTTTGAAAGGACCCCAGCAACTTCGAAATCCCCTTATTCCTAACAGCAGATAGGAATAAGGGGATTGCGAAGTTGCTGGGGACCTTTAGAAAAGGAGCCCGTCTGGACAAGCCACACGGCGGTGAGCCGCGTCAATTTCAAAGTGCCGCGGCTGCCAGCATTCTAATGAGGCACTGAATATGTATTTCAGCACTTCATTAGTAAACTTCAAAATAGCCATTTGCATGGCCATTTCGAAGTTTTGGGCTAGTGTAGACGTAGCCTTTAAGTGACAAATCTGAGGAACTGTCTCAAACTGAAGTGTCATTAGAGGAGGTTTTGGAACAAAGTGATAAACTGCACAGTAACAAGGCACTGGGACAAGAGAACATTCACCCAAGACTTCTGAAAGAACTCAAATTTGAAATTGTGGAACAACTAACTGTTGCTTGTAATCTATTCTTTAAGTCATCTTCTGTACCAAATGACTGAAGAATAGCAAATGTGACACCAGTTTTGAAAAAAAGGCTCTAGAGGTAATCCTGGTAATTACAGGCTAGGAAGTCTAACTTTTGTACCAGGCAAATTGGTTGAAACTATAGTAAAGAACAGAATTATCAGACAAATATATAAATATAATTTGTTGAGGAGGAGTCAGCATGTCTTCTGTAGAGGGAAATCATGCCTCACAAACCCACGAGAATTCTTTGAGGGAGTCAACAAGCATGTGGACAAGAGGGATCAAGTGGCTCTATGTATCAGAGAGATAGCCATGTTAGTCTGTAGCTTCAAGAACAAGAAGCCTTGTGGCACCTTACCGACTAACATATTGTAGACTAACAGACTAAAGATGCATCTGATGAAGAGGGTCTTTGCCCACGAGAGCTTATGCTTCAAAATATCTTTTAGTCTATAAAGGTGCCACAAGACTTCTTGTTGTTCAAGTGGCTATAGTATAGTTAGATTAGCAGAAGGCCTTTGACAAGGATCCTCACCAAAGGCTCTTACGTAAAGTAAGTTGTCGTGGGATAGGAGGGAAATTGTCATGGATTGATAACTGGTTAAAAGCTCAGACAATCAAAGGACTGGTGAGAGGTAACCAATGGTGTCCCCCAGGGATCCAAACTGGGACCTAGCCTATTCAATACACTCATAAGTGATCTGAAAAAAATGTTAAACAGTGAGGTGAACAAATTTGAAGACAGTACAAAATTTATTCAAGGTCAAGTTAAGTCTAAACTAAACTGCAAAGAGCTAAAGGGATTGCACAGAACTGGGTGAATGAGCAACAAAATGCAAGATAAAATTCAACGTTCATAAATGCAGAGTAATGTGCATAATAAAATATAATCCCATATAGTCATACAAAATGATTGGGTCTAAATTAGCAGAACTCATCAATAAAGAGATCTGTGAGTCATTGTGGATAATAACCTGAAAATATCTGCTCTTTGTCTAATGACAATCAAAATACATAACAGAATACTGGATTCATTGTAAGACTGTAAATATCCTATTTCCTCAGTAAATCAATGGAATGCACACATATATAATAAGGTATGCAAATTTGGTCACACTAATCTCATAGATATATTGGATTTGGAATTAATTTAAAAGGAAGATAAGGGTTTGGTTGATCCAGGAGAAATGGGATGTGCCTGGAATGCAACTGGTTTCTAATAAAACAGAAAGGGAAGACTATTCTCTATAATGACCACACTGAGGCTGCAGAGGATATGGTATGGAAAGTAGGGTTAGTTACACTGTATAATGACCACAGGGGGGTAAACAAGGGGCCAGAGATGGGGATCAGGACAGCTATAACTCCATTAAGGCAGCAGGGGTGGAGAAAGAGACGGCTATCTACCATCTATCTGAGTCAGTGTGTGTGTGTACGCACACATATGTAAGCGTGCATCTGTCTATCCCCTGACTGGGGCACATTCACCCCTCCCTGAGTTGTGTCTGCTGCAGCTGCAGCAGCCATTGAGAGGTGCTTCTCACCTGGCCCCAAAATGCAGTGGTGAGAGAAGGCTGAGGCAGCTCTCTCCCCTCAAGGAAACCTGAATATTAAACCCCTCGCCCCAGCTCCACCCCAGAGCAGTGATTTTACATGACTTGAAACAAAAATTAAGTTGAGCTGAGCAAATTTGGGTAAATCTTCTAGCACATTCATGTAGGAATTAGATACAGGGCTCCTATCAGCTAACTGCTAAATTATCTGCCAGAAAACAAGAGTTTTCAAGTGCCTAAATACACACTAGAATCTCGTTTAATGTTCCCCCCCCCAGCTCCCCCATCTGAAACAGCATCCCAGTCTATATGGACTTCTCATGGTAAGCTGCTGGCAGGCTGATAAACAGGTTGTTTACCTTTTGTCCACAGGCTAGCCCACCTGCAGCTCCCATTGGCTGTGGGTCACTTTTTCCAGCCAAATGGAGCTGCAAAAAGCAGCGAAGGCCACAGGGATTTGCTGGCTGCTGCTTCCTGAGGCTTCTACTGGCTGGGAACATTGAAATGCATCCAAAGAAGCTGCATGAAGCTGTAGATATGGATACATGGTAAACAATCAGTCTGGGACCTCGCTACCAGCTTACTCTGAGCCACCACAGGATGCCCACTACTGCTGTAAAACACTTAGAGAAGGCATCCTCAAGGAGGGGAATGAACACAAAGCCAGAAACAGAGCAGAGAAAACATGGAATAGTAGGATGAAGGGGGTTGAACATGGCACTGCTGAAAAGGTGTATTTATTCATGGCGTGGGAAAAAGCTGCAAGAAGAGAGCTTGAGCGCACCTGGTCAGAAACCTAGTGAGCAAGTATGCGGAGTCAAAGAATGATTTAAAGCATATTCCACAACTCTTTAAGCAGTGATAGCTGGGGGCTTGATGTGATTCTTGGTTTTCACCAGGCAGAACTTCATTTTGCAAATATGACTACTCTCTTCCTCTCCCCTCTCCTTCCGCCATGAATTGCCAGTAGGACTAAGTCGTAAGTGCATCATATAGTCTTGCCAACCCTCCAGAATAGTCCTGAAGTCTCCAGAAATTAATCTTTAATTGAAGATTGTCATTTGATGCAGCCTCCAGAAATACATCTAACCAAAATTGGTAGCCATAACATTACATACTCACCCTTCCCTTCAGTTTCAAATTCAACCACAACCCCTCGTGCCCCATTCACCAGACCCCGGGACACATCCAGGTTCTTAGTAAGAATAACCTAGAAGTGGAGAGAAAAGATGACTGGATTTGGTTGGTTCTCCTGCCTTACAGCCCCGTTCATTCACCTGCCTTGCTCCATTCTGCTCTTATATCAGAGGCTTCAGAATAATTGGCCTATGCAGTTAATGCTACTGTGGGACCTAGCAACAGTAGATGAAATCGCTTCACAGCGATGCCATCCCAGAGCCCCTAGCTGTTGAGCCCATCACCCATTTACTCTGCGTATCCCTTTAATTGATTTAGGAAGATTGTGAATTAGTTCTGTATACAACCGGAGCCACATTTTTGTGACATGTAAGTCTCTGGGTATGATCATTCTTCACACTCTAGCAGCTGACAGGAACTTCACAGAAACTGAAAAGTGGGCAGTGAACAATTCTCTAATGCAGATAATATAGGATCATCGTAAGTAAGTCTATAGTGGTAAGGTAATGCACACTGGGAAAAATAACCCCAATTATGCATACACTGTGATGGGGGCAAATTTAGCTACGACAGATCAGGGAGGGAATCTTGGAATTATGGTGGATAGCTCTCTGAGGGCATCCACACAGTGTGCAGCGGCAGTCAGTAAAGCAAATAGGAAGTTAGGAATAATTGAAAAAGGAATAGAAAATAAGACAAAGAATCTTACTTCCCCTATATAAAACTATGGTACATCCACATCTTGAGTAGTGCGTGCAGATGTGGTCTCCTCACCTCAGAAACGATATATTGGTGTTAGAAAAGGTTCAGAAAAGGGCAACTAAAATGATTAAGGGTTTGGAGACTGGGACTTCTCAGTCTAGAAAAGAGGAGACTGAGGGGCGATACGATAGAGGTATATAAAATCATGAATGGTGTGGAGAAAGTGAATACAGAAAAGTTATTTACTTGTTCTCATAATATAAGAACTAGAGGACACCAAATGAAATTAATGGGTAGCAGGGTCAAAACTAATAAAAGAAATTTTTTCTTCACACAGCGCACAGTCAACCTGTGGAACTCCTTACCAGAGGACGCTGTGAAGGCCAGGACTCTAACAGAGTTTAAAAAAGAGTTTGATAAATATTTGGAGGTTAGGTCCATAGATGGCTATTAGCAAGGGGTAAGGTATGGTGACTAGCCTTTTGTTGAAGGTGGAAGATGGATGGCAGGAGACAAATCACTTGATCGTTGTCTTCAGTTCACCTCCTCTGGGGCACCTGGATTTGGCTACTGTCGGCAGACAGGATACTGGGCTAGACGGACCTTTGGTCTGACCCAGTGTGGCCATTCTTATGTTCTTATGACCCTCAGCCCCAAACACCAGTGTACAGGGTGCTGCAGGGCTCCTAAGATGTGTCTTAGTCCATAAGCACTTAAGGATAGGCTGATCTAATCTATGTTTAGAGCTGAGAAGCCTACAATCCAAACAGTGGTTTTAAATTGCCTTTTCCTCCAGTTCCAATCCCATTTGTATTTAGTGATTTTGTATTGTGTGCTGCCAGTATCTTTTTTCTCTTAGACACAGAGGAGGCAGCCAACATAGTCAGCCAGTCTCAAGCAGAGATTGAAGACTGAATGCAAACCAAATGGCTTTCATCAGTCTGAATCAGACTGCAGAAAAGGGGAAAGAAAGGTTACTCACCGTAGTAACAGTGGTTCTTCGAGATGTGTCCCCGTGGGTGCTCCACATTAGGTGTCGGGCTCGCCCGGTGCCACAGATCGGATCTTCCAAGCAGTTTCTGCCGGACCGCGCATGCGCCGGTGCGCGCCGCTCCCTTGCGCGCTCCTGGCCACGTGCGCGATCTGGTCCCTGCCAGTTCCTTGACCAACCGCCTCGGATGTTCCTGCAAAACACTAAACAGAGATCCGAAGCGGGGAGGATGGGCGGGTAGTGGAGCACCCACGGGGACACATCTCAAAAAACCACCATTACTACGGTGAGTAACTTCTCTTTCTTCTTCGAGTGTCCCCGGGGGTGCTCCATATTAGGTGACTACCCAGCAGTAACCCAAGATAGGAGGTGGGTAATCGGATTATGTGCAGCTTGTCCCCAAGAGGACCGCTGTCGAGAGATGGGTATCCTCTTGGAATACCCTGTGAAGGGCGTAATGTTTGGCGAAGGTGTCATAGGATGACCAGGTCACCGCTCTGCAAATGTCTTTTAGCGCAACGCCCTTGAAAAAGGCTGTTGATGCCGCCACCGCCCTAGTGGAATGAGCCCAGGGCATGGCCAGTAAAGGAGTCTTTTTGAGTTCGTAGCACATTTTTATGCAGGAAACAATGTGCTTCGAGATTCTCTGCGAAGAGAGACCTTCTCCTTTCGATTTGGGAGCGAGAGAGACTAGGAGTCTATCCGTTTTCCGGAAGGACTTGGTCCTGTCTATATAGAAGGCTAGCGCCCTCCTCACGTCCAAGAGGTGTAGGCACGCCTCTTTGTTAGAGTTATGAGGCTTTAGATAAAACGAGGGTAAAACAATAGGTTCGTTAATGTGACACTCAGAAGAAACTTTAGGAACAAAGGCTGGATGCAGCCGTATGGTTACCGCCTCCTTGGAAAAAACAGTGCAGGGTGGCGTTGCCATAACTGCCGCAAGCTCGCTCACCCTGCGAGCTGACGTGATTGCGAGAAGAAAGGTCGTCTTTATCGTAAGGAGGCGGAGGGAAACCGTGGCCAAAGGCTGGAACGGTGGTCCCATTAGCACATTAAGCACCAGGTCCAAGTTCCACGAAGGTGGAAGCGGTTTCCAAGGGGCGCATAGGTTTACCAACCCTTTGAGGAACCTGGTAACCATGGGATGGGCGAACACCGTGTGCCCTTCCTCTTCGTGTCTGAACGCCGAAATGGCGGCAAGGTGGACCTTTAACGAGGATAGTGAGAGTCCTCCTCTCTTGAGGTCCAGTAAATACTCTAATATTACAGGTATAGGCACCGAAAGGGGGGCTAGCTGTTTGGTAGAAGACCATGCCGTGAAGCGAGTCCATTTCTGCTTGTAGGTCTTCCTGGTGGAAGTCCTCCTGCTACTTTCTAGGACTTGTTGCACTTCCTCCGTACATGTGCTCTCTAGGGAGCTGAGCCATGGATTAACCACGCTTGTAGTTGCAGGCCTTGGGAGTGCGGATGCACTATGGACCCCTGGGCTTGCGTGAGCAGATCCGGCGCCACCGGAAGGGGCATCGGTGGACGGTCCGACATGCGCAGGAGTAGGGGGAACCATTGCTGTCGATCCCACGTTGGGACTATCAGGATCATTCGGGCTCCTTCCCTCCTGGCTTTCTGCAAGACTTTGTGGATCAGCACGGTGGGAGGAAAAGCATAAAGCAGGGGGCCCCTCCAGGAGATCGCGAATGCGTCCCCCAGGGACCCCCGTCCCAGTCCTGCCCTGGAGCAGAATCGTGGGCACTTCTTGTTGTGTTGAGTGGCAAACAGGTCTATCTGGGGAAAACCCCATGCGTGAAAAATCGGTCGTAGCAGATCAGGACGGATCTGCCACTCGTGCATGAGTGCGAAACGCCTGGTCAGCTGGTCTGCCTTCACATTGTGAGCGCCTGGTAAGTACGAGGCTTTCAAGATTATATTGTTGGCGATGCACCAGTTCCATAACCGGACTGCTTCCACACATAAGGCACGGGACCGAGCTCCTCCTTGCCGATTTATATAAAACATGGTGGAGGTATTGTCTGTACTGATCCCGACTACTTTGCCTTGTATATGGTCTCAAAAGTGTCTGCAGTCGTTGAACACTGCTCTGAGCTCCAGTATATTGATGTGCAGTGACTGCTCCGTGGAGGACCACAGCCCTTGAGTCACCTCTTCGCCCATGTGCGCTCCCCACCCTATGAGGGAGGCATCTGTAGTAAGAAAAACCGATATTTGTGGTTGGTGAAAGGGTACCCCTGTTAGCAAGTTCTTGGGGTTTACCCACCATTGCAGGGATTTGCGCACCTCTGCTGTGGGCGACACCACCCTGTGAACGGTGTGTGCTGCCAGTTTGTATATGCTAGCCAGCCAGTGCTGCATGCTGTGCATGTGTAACCTGGCGTTCTGTACTATGAACGTCGCTGCTGTCATGTGGCCCAGCAGCTGTAAGCACGTCAGGACCGGCACCGTAGGGCTGAAGGTGATGACTTGCACGAGGGAGCCGATGGCCCGAAAGCGAGTCTCTGGTAGATACACTCTCGCTGTAATAGAATTTATGCGTGCCACTATGAACTCTATGTCCTGTGTGGGGTCTATCTTTGATTTTGCCAGATTGATAACCAGGCCGAGCGAAGAGAACGTGCCTGCTGTGACGCGTATCATGCGTAGTACCTTCTCCTTTGAGGCCCCTTTGAGTAGGCAGTCGTCCAGATACGGGAATATAAATACCCCCTGTCTGTGCAGGTAGGCTGACACCACTGCCAAGGTCTTGGTGAAGACTCTGGGGGCCGAGGAGAGGCCAAACGGTAGGACCTTGTATTGAAAATGTTCTTTGCCTACCATGAACCGGAGGAATTGTCAGTGAGCCGGATGGATAGTTATGTGAAAATACGCATCTTGTAAGTCGAGGGCTGCGAACCAATCTCCATCGTCTAGTGCCGTAAGGATGGAGGCGATTGTGATCATCCGAAAGCATTGCTTGTGCAGGTACCGGTTGAGGCCTCGATGATCTAACGTGGGCCTCCAGCCTCCTGTCTTTTTCTCCGTGAGGAAGTACCTCGAGTAGAACCCTTTCCCTTGCAGTCGCTCTGGCACTCTTTCCACTGACCCTATGAGCATGAGATGGTCTACCTCCTGCTTGAGCCTCGCTACATGGGAGGCCTCCTGGAGGTGGGGCCTGGGTGGAGGTCGTGGCGGTGGGAGCAACTGGAAGGGGATGGCGTACCCTGTGGCTATGATCTCCAGCACCCATTTGTCTGTGGTGATCCTTTGCCACTGGTCGTAGAATGGTCGGAGGCGATGGTGGAATAACCGCTTCGGATGACCTTGTGCGATGGTAGTGATGGCGCAGCCCTGGATCTGTGTGTCAAACTTGTGGCCTTTGGCCCTGCCCCGAGGACGCACAGCTCTGTTGGGAACGTCACCTGGGAGTTCTGTACTGCTGGTGCTGTTGCTGTCGCCCTTGCTCGTAACCCCTGTGGTACTGGGGACGCTGTTGCTGGTACTGGTACCATCTTTGTTGAGGGGAGTACTTTTTCTTTCTGTATGGAGGGGTGTAAATCCCCAGGGTCCTAAGTGAGGCTCTTGAATCTTTACTGGAATGAAGGACCGAGTCAGTTGATTCAGCAAACAGCTTCTGCGAGTCGAAGGGAAGATCGACTATCTTTGCCTGCAGATCCCTCGGTATACCCGAAATCTGGAGCCAGGACTCCCTTCGCATCACCACTGCCGTAGCTGTGGAGCGTGCTGCTGTGTCCGCAACATCCAGGACGATCTGAACTCCCGTCCTCGAGGCCGCGTAGCCTTCTTGCACGATGGCCTTGAGCACCGGTTTCTTGTCCTCTGGAAGCGGGTCCATGAGGGAGGTTAACCTAGTGTAGTTGTCAAAATTGTGGTTCACTAGATGCGCTGCGTAATTTGCCATTCACAACAGTAGAGTGGAGGAGGAGTAGACCTTTCTGCCGAACAGCTCTAGCTTCTTGGCATCTTTGTCTGTTCCCCCTGTCTTGAATTGAGATGTCTTTGATCTTTGTTGCGACGACTCCACCACCAAGGAATTTGGTTGTGGGTGGCTGAACAGGAACTCCATGCCCTTCACCAGCATGAAGTATTTCTTATCCGCTCTCTTGTGGACAGGCGGAATAGTCGCAGGGGTCTGCCATATCATAGTGGCGGACTCCAAGATTGCTTCATCAAGCGGTATTGCTATTTTGGAGGAGGCCGGAGGTCTCAGATTTTTGAGGAGCTTATGGTGTTTCTCTTGCACCTCTGCTGTCTGGATGCCTTGCGTGAAGGCCACCCTCTTAAACAGCTCTTGAAACTGTTTGAGATGGTCCGGAGGATGGACGTCCCCCGGGGCCATAGCCTCGTCCGGGGAGGAGAGCGAGGAACCACTAGGGTACGCCTCTCTGGACCCTTCCAGTTCCTGTTGGTGATGGTACATCCGCTCGCTGGAAGCTTGCAAGGGAAAATCTCGGGGTTCCATAACCAGTTCCCCCTGAGATACTTGAGTCTCTGTCCCCGTTCGCGATTGCCCTCGGCGATAGAGGACCGTCCGTGGGGATCTTTCCCTGGTAGATTGCCGGTGGTGTCTATGCCCCGCGTGATAGGGGCGACCATGGCAGCATGGGCACTGTTCTTGGGAAGGTGACCTAGACCACTCCCTTGGTGCATACCCTCTGCGTCTGGGGGAGCGAGATCGTCGAGAGACCTGGGACACTGGAGAGAGCGATTTGTGATAGTACTCCAGCGGCTCAAACCCCAGGAAGGGTGAAGGTGGTCCCAGCCAGGGCGAGGCTGGTTGTAAAAATGGAGACGGGGGCTCCGGGTAGGCTAGGGGGGACCCCTGCCTTCTAGCTGGAGTCTGCAGCATGAGTGGAGGGCTGAGAGAAAGCAACTCTGCAGCCCTGTCTGGAGAGGGGCTGCGGTGCCTTGTTTTGTGTGCAGCCTTCCCCCTCCCTTGAGGGGGTAGCTGCGCCCCCTGATGTGTAGGGGATCTCGGCCCTGTCCACGCCGTGCTCGGCACGCTTATGGGCGGTGCCGCACGGGCGGTGTCCTCCGGTGCCTGCAGGCTGCGTGCCTGCGCGCTCTGCACCGCCGGTTCCCTGGGGGTTGGTGCCGCTGCTTGCGGTGCCGCCGGTACCGGCGCTTGTTTAGCCGCCGCCCTGCCTGCGGTGCGGGGCGGCTGTTTGATTATCAGAGGCTGAGCCGCCTCCACGTGGCTCTCCGTGCCGCCGCCGATCAGCTGTTGCTGCAGCTGGGGGCTGTGCGCTCCTCCCGTCCCGCTCGCTGTTGCTGCCGGCAGGGATCGGGCTGGGGAGACTTTCTTCCGTTTTTGCGCTGATGGGGTGAGGGAGGCGGCTTTCCTTTTATGGGCCCCAGAGGGTCCCTCCTGCTGCGGCCGCTCCGGCACGTCTGGCTGGAGGGCCTTGTCGAAGAGCAGCATTTTAAGCCGCATCTCCTTGTCCTTCCTTGCTCTGGCTGTTAATTTTTCACAGAAGGAGCATTTCTGCGTGACATGGGACTCCCCCAGGCACCTTATGCAGTGACTGTGCCCATCAGACGCTGGCATTGCCTCTCGGCAAGACTCACATTTCTTGAATCCTGAAGAGGACATTGTTGGTGAGTCTTTCAGTTGTTAATGGGGTACTTAGCACCTTCTCTGTGCTGTTTTCCCCCTCTCCGATAGCCTGCTGCGGCAGGAGGGCTAATGGCCCTAGGCTCCTGGCCTCCGGTGCTCCGCTTGTTACTAGGACTGGACTGAATGCCGTCCCGCTTGTTGTTTCTTTTTTTTTTTTTTTTTGAAAACAACAACTGGCTAACTTAACAGTAGCCTAAGAACTTGAAAACTTTAAAGAAAAACAGTTAAAACCATTGAATACGCTAACTTGGCCGTAGCCTAGTCGGATTCCGTCTGCAGCCGACGGCGGTTAAGAGGAACTGGCGGGGACCAGATCGCGCACGTGGCCAGGAGCGCGCAAGGGAGCGGCGCGCACCGGCGCATGCGTGGTCCGGCAGAAACTGCTTGGAAGATCCGATCTGCGGCGCCAGGCGAGCCCGACACCTAATGTGGAGCACCCACGGGGACACTCAAAGAAGGAGGACATCTTATGAATAAATGCAATAACCTGTTTAGAACAAAGTGAGGGGTGCTTCCATTTCATGCCCAATCCTCATTCCTGTGCGGATATCCTTTAACTCTTGTCCCAAATACTAACTATAATTCTTCTGTTCTGTTTGCCCTTATTCCCTACTGACTATATGTACACTTACCTGGGCTCCTGGTTTCAACTGAATACAGTGACCTACTGGACACTGAGCATCAATAGCTTTGACTTCCATGGGATCACTGTCCACAGCCTCATAGGAGCGCATTTCTCCTGGTGAGGAAGGAATCAATACAAAACATGGGCTTACTATCAGAGTTATCTCACAAAGTACCTACATATAGGGGAGGACTGGCACTCACTCCACACAGCAGGTTTCTCCAGACTGCTCTGGAAGGGTTCTCAGTTTCCATTCTGAACTAACCTCTAGATCTTCACACACATCATCCAGAAAGGGTCGCTTCCAAACAGCAGGAAGGTCCCTGCTGGCCCTCCCTTACCACCTACTTAAACTTAAATAGACTTTCATGCCCCCCCACCCCTCCTTTACCATCATCCGACCCCCCCCCCCAACCAAAAGTTCAATGCATAATTTAAAATAAACACACAAACTTGATACAAAAATGTTATTTAAAATTAAAAATAAGCATGAATAGTTTTTCTTGGGCCAAAAATTTAATAAAAATGCAATTTAACACCAGAAACAGCAGAAACAAAATGTATTTAATATGAAGGATGACACTGCATTTTCTGCACAAGTAGGGAAATCCTGGGTTTGAAAGATGAAAGGGCGCAACACAAATAGTTTTTGACATCCAGTCAATTTCTTTGTTTCATTTTTAATGTGAGTAAATTTGGAAAGCTTTTTTCACAGGGGTATATTTACAAAAATGGAAGAATAATATGTAGCACTTCTTCCTCAACTTTCAAGTACATTGGGAAATATTTTATCCAAAATTCCTCCAAGCATGAGTTTTCAAAATTCTTTTACACCTGAAACATATTCTATTTCGAGTGCTTGTTCTTGCAATACTTCTGGCAATGTATCAACATCAACACTGAATTAATTGCTTACTAATTTATGAATGGGGTCGCAAGAAAAGTTGTCTGGAAAATAGTGGATAGCAGACTGAATTGAGCTGTGCCTCACTGCCCCGCCCTGAGCTGCACACCAAACACTGAAACCTTACTGTCCCCACCCCTGCAGCCACCAGGCCCCCTTACCTCCTGCTAGCCCTTGAGCCCTACTGGGCTGACACCAGCCCAGCCACAGGCTGCAACGGCTGGTCCCAGGCCCCTGATGAACATGGCCTGGGCCCCATGGGCACCAGCTCCACCCCAAATGGGCTGCTGGCATGACCCCAGAGCTGCAGGTGCAGCCCAGGTCCTGCATAGACCAGGTGCAGCCCTGGCTGGGTTGGCAGACACTGCACTGGTCCCATCCCAGCCCGGAGGCCGACTATGGACCGGCCACGCTAATGGCACAGTTCCCACCTTACAGATGCCTGGTGCAGCCCCAGCTGGCGAGCTGCCTGAGCCCTGTGTCAACCGCTAAAGATGCCCATACCAGCCACCCACCCACCTGATCCTTGCACTGCCAGAGCCATCTACCCACCCACCAGCTGCTGGAGCCAGTTGCCTACTCGCCCACCAGCCACCAGGGCCAGCCACCTACCTGCCAGCTGTCCGAGCTGCCCAACCAAACAGTGGGTCAGCTGCCAGAGTCCCACTCTGCTGGGGCCAGCCGCCCACTTGCCAGCCCAAGCTGGGGCCAGCCAACCGACTTCCCACAAGCTGCCCACCTATGCCCTGCCCCTCCCCTCTCCCAAGCCAGGCACTACCAGCCCCCAACTCTTACTCCATCTCCCTCCCCTCCCTCCCTTGAGCCAGGCTCCCCCAGCCCCCATCTAACCCCATCCTCGTCCTCCCCCCCCGCAACCCACATTCCTTTACAGGAGGCAGCTAGCTCCATGTGGGTCTTTGCCAGCAGCGTGCTTTTTATAGCAGCTGTGCCAGGTTGCCCACATAAAATAGCAGGGGCTGAGAGCTGGAAGCAAAGGCCAGCTCTTTCTTGGAGAAGGGAAAACGAAGAGGGGAGTGGGACTGGATCACTTCACACCCCCCCTGGAACTTCTTCGCCTCCCAGTTTGGGAAACCATTATCTAAGGGTATGTACACAATGTAATGGAAGCCCAGTCTTTGTGGGACTGAAGTCAGTTGACTCATGTTTGGGAACCCAGGACTGGAGCATCTACATTGTATTTTAACACTACATTAATACTTCTGAATGTTGATAAGTGTAAAGTAATGCACACTGGAAAAAATATTCCCAACTTTACCTACAGAATGATGGGAACTAATTTAGCTATAACCACTTAAGAAAGATATCTGGGAGTCATTGTGGATAGTTCTCTGAAAACATACACTCAACGTCAGCAGTCAACAAGCAAACAACGCTAGGAATAATTAAAAAGGGGATGTAGAAGAATATCTTACTGCCTTGATTTAAATCCATGGTACGCCCACATCTTGAACACTGTGTATAGATATGATTGCTTCATCTCAAAAAAGATATATTGACATTGGAAAAGGCTCAGAAAAGGGCAGCAAAAATTATTAGGGGTTTGGAATGGGTGCCATATGAAGAAAGACTAAAAAGACTGGGAATTTTAAGGTTATAAAAGAGGAGACTAAGGGGGGATATGATAGAGGTCTATAAAATCAAGAGAGGTATGAAAAAAGTAAATAGGGAAACTATTTATTTGTTCCAATAAGAACTTGGGGTCACTAAATGAAATTAATGGGTAGCATGTTTAAAACAAAAAGGGTTTTTTTATTATTTTATTTTATTTTATTTTTCCCACACAGCTGGCATGTGGAATTCCTTGTCAGAGGATGTTGCGAAGACTAGGACTTTAACAGGGTTCAAAAAATAAAACTAGATAAATTCGTGGAGATTAAGTCCACCAATGGCTATTAGCCAGGATGGGTAAGCCTTTGTTTGTCAGTGGCTGGAAACAGATAACAGGAGAGAGCTCACTCAATGATTATCTGTTCCAGTCACGGCCTCTGGGGCATCTGGTATTGGTCACTGTTGGAAGACAGGATACTGGACTTAATGGACCTTAGGTCTGACCCAGTAGGGCTATTCTTATGTTCTAACCCATGCTTGAATCTAGGGCTCTGGCACTCACACCTCAGAGTGGAGACTCAAGCCAAAGTAATCCCACCCCAGACTCCCTAGCGTACCTCCTTCCCTCTACCACCAAGTAGCGTGCCCGTTCTAACCCCAGGACTGTGGTGTGGCTGTGGGAAAACTTTACTGTCTGAGCTGCAGTTTAAAGGAGAAGTGGACAGTCAATCAACCCAACCTGCTGAGCAATCATTTTTGGTCTGCAATTGTAGCCACAAGATAGAGAAGGCACTTTTTGAGTCACTGCTCTTACTTGTACCTTCATGTCTGTGTTAGGAAACTGACAGCATTCTTGAGACACTATCAGTGTTTTCTGTTACAAAAGGGTCTGTTCTTAATACAGTGGATTGCATATTATTGGGATAGAGTGAACTAAAAAAAAAACCTTTTTTCATGAAACTATGAGATGCTTTTGGCTGACTCTTGGGATCCAAGTCATAGGGGGCCGTGTGACACTATACCCCATATTCTTCATACAGATATTTTCATTATATGAATATGGCATAACTATAGCAACAGTTCCCCATCAGACTCCTGTGGATCCCTGCGCTTCCTGGTGGTTCCCTGTTGTGCCTCAGAGACTCACAGTGGCCCCTTAACTGCCCAGCTCTTTCCAGAGGCTGGGGTCTCTGCCTAATGCACCCTTCGCATCATAGGCAAGTCCAAAATGGGGAGGATGAAGCCAGCCCCTCCCCTGCAGGCCTTTGCCTGCTCCAGCAACATAACCCTCGGGGGCAGGGTGCGGGGAGTCCAGACCCACCCTCTACCCTGGACTCTGGCCCAGGCTCCCTAAGAGGACAAGAGGTGGTTGGCTGGGCCTTTGCCCCTGCTCCAAAGTAGCAACCTCATCCTGGGCCATTTCGCCCAGCACTTCCCTGCGGTACCTTCTTGTTTTGTTTTGTTTTGTTTTGCTCTGCTCTAGCCTTCTCCTCAGTACACCTTCTAATTCCTTCCCCCCGCTGCCTGGTGGGGACCTTTTTATAGGAAGTCCAGGGTCCTCAGTTGGCCATGTGTGCTTATTAGACTCCGCTGTGGCTGACTCCTAATGAGGCCCCAGATGCCTGCCCTAAATGGGTTTATTCAGGGAACAGAAAAACATTAGCCTTCCAGCCAGCATATCTGCCTTCTAGCAGATCCCACTAGCCTACAAGCAGAAGCCTGCCACATTATGTTTTACGCAAGGTGGATCATGTGAGGTGTCATTGGAAAAGTTATGATATATTATGATTATCCTTATTGTACACATTTATCATTTTTGTATGTGTACTTGGAACTATAATCTATGTACCAATTATAACTTCATTTACACCTGGGGAATGCCCATCACACTGGATGCAATCAGCTTGGACAGGCCATTAGGGGGATTAATGAGCCTTTGAAGATGGTAATCTCCCCACCTGCCTCAAAAGTTCCTGAGACACTGCTAACAACCTTGACTCCTCACTGCTTTGACACTGCAGGGTCATGTGATCATGTCATCTGATACTGGACTTCATCTTGGACTACGAGCATGTTTCCACTAATAGGAGTAAGGATCAACTGGGAAACAGAGGAAAAAGACAGTTACCTATTTCTGTACCTGATGTTCTTTGAGAAGTGTTGCTCATGTCCATTCAACATTGGTATGTGTGCTTGTCACATGCATCAGTGCTGGAAGATTCTCCCTCAGCAGTATCTGTAGGAGACCAATGCAAGTGCCCGTAGAGTGGTGCCCATATGCCATGTTATATAGGCTGCCAGACCCTCCTTCCCTCTCTGTTCCTTCACATTGGAAACTCCAACATGGAAGAAGGAGGATGGGACATTGAATGGATATGAGGACCACATCATCTCCAAGAAGACATTTCTTCAAGTGCTTGCTCATGTCCATTCAACATAGGTGAGGCTGAGCAGTATCTTCAGAGGCAGGGAGGACTTGAGGGATATGCTGACAGCAAGACTGCACTGCTGAACCCAGCATCCTCCATGGCCTCCTGCATGATGGCATAGTGCAGGGCTCGGAATCACCCACCAGCAGAAGGCTAACATTCCAACAACAATTATTTCCTTATATTTTTGTTTTTCCTTTACCCACCTCTCTGCCCTTAGGGCTCCCTAAATAAGAACATTGTAGGTTGCAAAAAGAAAACTTTGTTTATTAGTTAACATGCTTTGGGGTTGGGTGTGGTGGTGAGGGTTGTCACACGGCTGGAGGCAGTTTCATAAAGGGCAAGGAAAGAGCATGGATGTGTGTAGGGGGAGGGGATGCCAGTTAATGGAAGATGATTCTGGACCCTGTACACTCATTCGTAAACTTGGTTTTCAAGGCATCCCTGATTTTCATTGCATCTTTCTGTGCTCTCTTGTTTGCCCTTGAGTCCAATTGCTGACAATTACTGTCGGGGAGATCTGCCCCTGCCACCCATGCTGGCATGGAATTTTCTCCCTGCACCTCACAAATGTTACAAAGAATACAGCAGCCCCCAACAACAAGGGTAATGCTTTTTTTCACTGGGATCTAAGCAGGTCAGAAGGCACCTGAACCTGGCTTTTAAATGGCCAAAGGCACATTCTACACTTGCTCAGCCTGTAGTTGAAGAACTCCTCACTGAGGTCCAGGGTGCCTGTGTAAGTTTCATGAGCCAAGGGAGCAAGGGGTAAGCAGGATCACTAAGAATCACAATAGGCACTTCTACCTCCTCAATGTTGATTGACTGGTCTGGGAAGGAAGTACTATTATGGAATTTTCTAAACAGACCAGAATTCCCTTAACCCTAATCCTAACCCATTTACAAACTGTTCCCGACCACCCCACCTTGATGTCATTGAAATGACCATTGTGATTCACCAATGCCTGCAACAAGAAAGAGAAAGAGAAGTTACTCACTGTAGTAACGGTGGTTCTTCGAGATGTGTCCCCGTGGGTGCTCCACAATAGGTGACGGGCTTGCCCGGCGCCGCAGACCGGATCTTCCAAGCAGTTTCTGCCGGACCGCGCATGCGCCGGCGCGCGCCGCTCCCTTGCGCACTCCTGGCCATGTGCACGATCTGGTCCCCGCCAGTTCCTCGACCAACCGCCTCGGGTGCCCCTGCAAAACACTAACAGAGATCCGAAGCGGGGAGGATGGGCGGGTAGTGGAGCACCCACGGGGACACATCTCGAAGAACCACCGTTACTACGGTGAGTAACTTCTCTTTCTTCTTCGAGTGTCCCCGGGGGTGCTCCACAATAGGTGACTAACCAGCAGTAACCCAAGATAGGAGGTGGGTAATCGGATTATGTGCAGCTTGTCCCCGAGAGGACCGCTGCAGAGAGACGGGTATCCTCTTGGAATACCCTGTGAAGGGCGTAATGTTTGGCGAAGGTGTCGTAGGATGACCAGGTCGCCGCTCTGCAAATGTCTTTTAACGCAACACCCTTGAAAAAGGCTGTTGATGCCGCCACCGCCCTGGTGGAATGAGCCCTGGGAGTGGCCGATAAAGGAGTCTTTTTGAGCTCGTAGCACATTTTTATGCAGGATACAATGTGCTTCGAGATTCTCTGCGAGGAGAGACCCTCTCCTTTCGATTTGGGAGCGAGGGAGACTAGGAGTCTATCCGTTTTCCGGAAGGACTTGGTCCTGTCTACGTAGAAGGCTAGCGCCCTCCTCACGTCCAGGAGGTGTAGGCGCGCCTCTTCATTGGAATTATGAGGCTTTGGATAAAACGAGGGTAGAACAATAGGTTCGTTGATGTGAAACTCGGAAGAAACTTTGGGAACAAAGGCTGGATGCAGCCTTATGGTTACCTCCTCCTTGGAAAAAACAGTGCAGGGTGGCGTTGCCATGACTGCCGCGAGCTCGCTCACCCTACGAGCTGACGTAATTGCAAGAAGAAAGGTCGTCTTTATTGTAAGGAGGCGGAGGGGAACCGTGGCCAAGGGCTCGAACGGTGGTCCCATCAGTGTGGTAAGCACCAGGTCCAAGTTCCACGAAGGTGGAATCGGTTTCCGAGGGGGGTAGAGGTTTACCAACCCTTTGAGAAACCTGGTAACCATAGGGTGGGCGAACACCGTGTGCCCTTCCTCCTCATGTCTAAACGCCGAGATGGCGGCAAGGTGGACCTTTAACGAGGATAGCGAGAGTCCTCCTCTCTTGAGGTCCAGTAAGTACTCTAGAATTGTAGGTATAGGCACCGAAAGGGGGGCCAGCTGTTTGGTAGAACACCAAGCCGTGAAGCGAGTCCATTTTTGTTTGTAGGTCTTCCTAGTGGAAGTCCTCCTGCTACTTTCTAGGACTTGCTGTACTCCCACTGTGCATGTGCTCTCTAGGGAGCTAAGCCATGGATTAACCACGCTTGCAGTTGCAGGCTTTGGGGGTGCGGATTCACTATGGACCCCTGGGCTTGCATGAGCAGATCCGGCGCCACCGGAAGAGGCATCGGTGGACGGTCCGACATGCACAGGAGTAGGGGGAACCATTGTTGGCGATCCCACGTTGGGACTATCAGGATCATCTGGGCCCTTTCCCTCCTGGCTTTTTGCAAAACTTTGTGGATCAGCACTGTGGGAGGAAACGCATAAAGCAGGGGGCCCCCCCACGGGATCGCGAACGCGTCCCCCAGGCACCCCCATCCCAGTCCTGCCCTGGAGCAGAATCGTGGGCACTGCTTGTTGTGCTGAGTGGCAAACAGATCTATTTGGGGAAAACCCCATGCGTGGAAAATCGGCCGTAGCAGGTCGGGACGGATCTGCCACTCGTGTGTGAGCGCAAAACGCCTGCTCAGCTCGTCTGCCTTCACGTTGTGCGCACCCGGCAAGTATGAGGCTTTCAAGATTATATCGTGGGCGATGCACCAGTCCCATAAGCGGATTGCTTCCGCGCATAAGGCACGGGATCGAGCTCCTCCTTGCCTGTTTATATAAAACATGGTGGAGGTATTGTCTGTACTGATCCCGACGACTTTGCCTTGTATGTGGTCTCGAAAGTGTTTGCAGGCGTTGAACACCGCTCTGAGCTCCAGTACATTGATGTGTAGTGACTGTTCCGTGGGTGACCACAGTCCTTGAGTCACCTCTTCGCCCATGTGCGCTCCCCACCCTATGAGGGAGGCATCTGTAGTGAGAAAAACCGATATTTGCGGCTGGTGGAAGGGTACCCCTGTTAGCAAGTTCCTGGGGTTTACCCACCATTGCAGGGATTTGCGCACCCCGGCTGTGGGAGACACCACCCTGTGAACGGTGTGTACTGCCGGTTTGTATACACTCGCCAGCCAGTGCTGCATGCTGCGCATGTGTAACCTGGCGTTCTGCACTACAAACGTCGCCGCTGCCATGTGGCCCAGCAGCTGCAAGCACGTCAAGACCGGCACCGTAGGGCTGAAGGTGATGACTTGCACGAGGGAACCGATGGCTCGAAAGCGAGCCTCTGGTAGGTATACTCTCGTTGTAACCGAGTTTATGCGAGCCCCTATGAACTCTATGTCCTGTGTGGGGTCTATTTGTGATTTTGCCAGATTGATAACCAGGCCAAGTGAGGAGAACGTGTTTGCTGTGACGCGTATCATGCGCAGAACCTCCCCTTTCGAGGCCCCTTTGAGCAGGCAGTCGTCCAGATACGGGAAAATAAATACCCCCTGTCTGTGCAGGTAGGCTGACACCACTGCCAAGGTCTTGGTGAAGACTCTGGGGGCCGAGGAGAGGCCAAATGGTAGGACCTTGTATTGAAAGTGTTCGTTGCCTACCATGAACCGGAGGAATCGCCGGTGAGCCGGATGGATGGTTATGTGGAAGTACGCGTCTTGTAAATCGAGGGCTGCGAACCAGTCTCCATCGTCCAGTGCTGTAAGGATGGAGGCGATCGTGGTCATCCGAAAACGTTGCTTGCGCAGGTACCTGTTGAGGCCGCGAAGGTCTAAGATGGGCCTCCAGCCTCCTGTCTTTTTCTCCGTGAGGAAATACCTGGAGTAGAACCCTGTCCCGTGCAGTTGCTCCGGCACTCTTTCCACCGCCCCTATGAGCATGAGATGGTCCACCTCCTGCCTGAGCCTCGCTACCTGGGAGGCCTCCTGGAGGTGGGGCTTGGGTGGAGGTCGTGACGGTGGGAGCGACTGGAAGGGGATGGCGTACCCCGTGGCTATGATCTCCAGCACCCATTTGTCTGTGGTGATCCTTTGCCACTGGTCGTAGAATGGTCGGAGGCGATGGTGGAATAGCCGCTTCGGATGACCTTGTGTGATGGTAGTGATGGCGCAGCCCTGGATCTGTATGTCAAACTTGTGGCCTTTAGCCCCGCCCCGAGGACGCCCGGCTCTGTTGTGAGCGTCGCCTGGGAGTTCTGTACTGCTGGTGCTGTTGATGTCGCCCTTGCTCGTAACCCCTGTGATACTGGGGGCGCTGTTGCTGGTACTGGTACCGCCTTTGCTGAGGGTAGTACCTTTTCTTTGTGTATGGAGGGGTGTAAATCCCCAGGGTCCTGAGTGTGGCTCTTGAATCTTTACTGGAATGAAGGACCGAGTCAGTTGATTCAGCAAACAGCTTCTGCGAGTCAAAGGGAAGGTCAACTATCTTCGCCTGCAGATCCCTCGGTATACCCGAGTTCTGGAGCCAGGACTCCCTTCTCATCACCACTGCGGTTGCTGTGGAACGTGCTGCTGTGTCCGCAACGTCCAAAGCAATCTGAACTCCCGTCCTCGCAGCCGCGTAGCCTTCTTGCACTATGGCCTTGAGGACTGGCTTTTTGTCCTCTGGAAGCGAGTCCATGAGGGAGGTTAACCTGTAATAGTTGTCCAAATTATGGTTCGCTAAGTGCGCTGCGTAATTTGCCATTCGCAACGTTAAAGTGGAGGAGGAGTAGACCTTTCTGCCGAACAGCTCTAGCTTCTTGGCATCTTTGTCTGTTCCCCCTGTTTTAAATTGAGATGTTTTTGATCTTTGTTGCGAGGACTCCACCACCAGGGAGTTTGGCTGTGGGTGGCTAAACAGGAACTCCATGCCCTTCGCCGGCACAAAGTATTTCTTATCCGCTCTCTTTTGGACAGGCGGAATAGTTGCAGGGGTCTGCCATATCTTAGTGGCGGACTCTAAGATCGCTTCATCAAGCGGTATTGCTACTCTGGAGGAGGCCGGAGGTCTCAAATTTTTGAGGAGCTTATGGTGTTTCTCTTGCACCTCTGCTGTCTGGATGCCTTGC
Source organism: Carettochelys insculpta (assembly GCF_033958435.1). NCBI lineage: Eukaryota > Metazoa > Chordata > Testudines > Carettochelyidae > Carettochelys > Carettochelys insculpta. Next base: position 92,270 of record NC_134145.1, read on the forward strand.
GGGAAGGCCACCCTCTTAAACAGCTCCTGAAACTGTTTGAGATCGTCCGTAGGAGGGACGTCCCCCAGGGCCGTAGCCTCGTCCGGGGAGGAGAGCGAGGAACCGCTGGGGTACGTCTCTCTGGACCCTTCCGGTTCCTGCTGGTGATGGTACACCCTCTCACTAGAGGTTTGCGAGGGAAAATCTCGGGGTTCCATGACCAGTCCCCCCCTGAGATGCTTGAGTCTCTGTCCCCGGTCGCAATTGCCCTTGGGGGTACGAGATAGTTTGGGGGGATCTTTCCCTAGTAGATTGCCGATGGTGTGTATGCCCCGCGTGGTAGGGGCGACCATGGCAGTATAGGCGCTGTTCTTGGGAAGGTGACCTAGACCACCCCCTTGGTGCGTACCCTCTACGTCTGGGGGAGGGAGATCGTCGAGACATGGGAGAGAGTGATTTCGCATAATAGTCCAGCGGTTCGAACCCCAGGAAGGGTGAAGGTGGTGCCAGCCATGGTGAGGCTGGTTGTAAAAATGGAGAAGGGGGCTCCGGGTAGGCTAGGGGGGACCCCTGCCTTCTGGTTGGAGTCTGCAACATGAGCGGAGGGCTGTGAGAAAGCAGCTCCACAGCCCTGTCCGGAGAGGGGCTGCAATGCCTCCTCTTGTGTGCAGCCTTCCCCCTCCCTGGAGGAGGTAACTCCGCCCCCTGACGCGCGGGGGATCCCGGCCCCGTCGGCACCGTGCTAGGCACGCTCGAAGGCGGTGCCGCACGTGCGGTGTCCTTCTGCGCCTGCAGGCTACGTGCCTGCGCGCTCTGCACCGCCGGTTCCCTGGGGGTTGGTGCCACTGCCTGCGGTGCCGCCGGTACCGGCGCTTGTTTAGCTGCCGCCCTGCCTGCGGTGCGGGGCGGCTGGCTGATTATCGGAGGCTGAGCTGCTTCCACGTGGCTCTCTGTGCTGCCGTCGATCAGCTGTTGCTGCGGCTGGGGGCTGCTTGCTCCTCCCGTCCCGCTCACTGTTGCTGCCGGCAGGGATCGGGCTGGAGAGACTTTCCTCCGTTTTTGCGCTGATGGAGTGAGGGAGGCAGCTTTCCTTTTAAGGGCCCCGGAGGGTCCCTCCTGCTGCGGCCGCTCCGGCACGTCTGGCTGGAGGGCCTTATCAAGAAGCAGCATTTTAATCCGCATCTCCCTGTCTCTCCGTGCTCTGGTTGTTAATTTAGCACAGAAGGCGCATTTCTGTGCCACATGGGACTCCCCCAGGCACCTTATGCATAGACTGTGCCCATCGGATGCTGGCATCGCATCTCGGCAGGACTCACATTTTTTAAAGTCTGAAGAGGACATTGTTGGTGAGTCTTTGAGTTTTTAAGCGGGTACTTAGCACCTTCTTTGTGCTGTTTTCCCCGTCCGATGGCCTGCCGCAGCAGGAGGGCTGACGGCCATAGCTCCTGGCCTCCGGCGCTTGTTACTGGGACTGGACTGAAGCTGTCCCGCTCGTAGTTTGTTTGTTGTTGTTTGTTTTTGTTTTGTTTTTTTTTTTGCAAAATAACAACCGGCTAACTCGTAGTAGCCTAAGTACCTGAAAAACTTTTAAAGAAAACAGATAAAGTCGTTGAATACGCTATTTGGCCTTAGCCTAGTCGGATTCCGTCTGCAGCCGACGGCGGTTAAGAGGAACTGGCGGGGACCGGATCGCGCACATGGCCAGGAGCGCGCAAGGGAGCGGTGCGCGCCGGCGCATGCGCGGTCCGGCAGAAACTGCTTGGAAGATCCGATCTGCGGCGCCGGGCAAGCCCGTCACCTATTGTGGAGCACCCACGGGGACACTCGAAGAAGAAGTATCCCTTGCCATTAATGTACTCTGAGGCTTTGTGGTCCCATGCCAGGATGGGGATGTGAGTTCCATCTATGGCCCCACCATCCTGTACATTTCCCAAAGTCACTGTTCTTTTGCAGAAGAAGGTTAACAATTGCCTTGGCTACCTGGATGACAAAGTCCCCATTGTAGATTTGCCCACTGACCAGGAGCTGTCTGATAGTGCAAACTTCCACAGAGCAATTACCACACACTTCTCAACTGCAAAAGCAGGTCTTGGTCTGTTATCACGGCACTTCAAGGTGGGAGACAGCAATTCACAAAGGTCCATGAAAGTGGCCTTATGCATGCAGAAATTTTGCAGCCACTGCTGATTGTCCCATGCCTGCAAAACGATGCAGTCCCACCAGTATGAGCTGGTTCTGCAGGTCTGGAATCAGCACTCCATGGTGTACAATGATTCCAGTGCTGTCAACAACTCCGTGTTCCTCCTCTCCCAATCCCCCTGCCTCAATCTATTCATTTTTCCTGGGCATTAAATTCAGAATACACTGCATAACAGTGTGAGAAGTCATCACAATACACTGCAACAAACATTGAAGCATCTCCAGATCCATGTTATCACTTGTAATGGCTTGTGTCAGTCAATGTAAAAATGGCATGAAAATTCCCTTGGCCATTTCTTATCAGCAGGAAGCGAGGGAAATGCATTTTGGGATGATCACATCAGACACCCAGAACCACTCACAGTGACTTTTTTCTCCAGGAGACACTGGCACAGAATTCCAAAATTCAATGAGGATGCAGGGACTGTAGAATAGATGCCTACAATGCACTGCTGCCACAGTCAAACTTAAGCAATCTAATGGGGACATACTAAGTCAACTTTGTGAGCAGATGTAGACACTCAACTTTGACTTCATAAAATCTAGTATTAAAAAGTTGACTTGAATAACTTCGAATTTATTTCCAAGTGTAAGAAAGCAACAGCAAGGGCTGTAGCACTGCATTTCCAAGTACTGTCACTGGGGGCAAGAAAGAACTTAAGGAGAATCCACCAGTGTCCTATATAGCACAGCATATGAATGCCCCTCTGCCTCTGGTCCCCTGCAGATATTGCTGAGAGAAAAGCTTTCAGCACCAGTGCCTGTGGCTAGCACAGACAGTTGCATTGAACGGATATGGAGTAAGCACTTGAAAAACTAGCCATATGTAAGTCCTATCAAAGGGAGGTAAGGGGTTAATCTAAGCTTTCTTCACTGAAGCCCCACCCGGGAAGACTGCTGGAAACATTTAAGAAACCAAGGTTAAAGAGGGGGAGAGAAATACTGCACTTTGAATAGGTGTCTGGCATACAAAAAAAGCCCAAAATGTATCCTACCATTTAAATCTCTCTTTTGTAGTTAAATTTATTGTTGTTTTCTCTAAAATGAGTATGTGAAATTCATAGCTACCAGGGAGCAAAAACAGCTGTGCATATCTTCCTCCACACAGAGAGGGGGGTGAATTTCATGAGCTTGCATTATATAGCTCTCTCTGCAGTGCAAGACAATACATCTTTGGATTTGGTCCCTAGACACTTGTACATGTGAATGCTGGGCAGCTCCCTAGCCGAGTCTTCCCAAGCAGAACTGATTTCAGTGTCTGTGTTTCTGCAGCTATGTGCATCCCTACTTTTGTGCGTGCATGTGCTGGAGAAGGCTTGAGGGCATGGGACAGTAGGACAAGTGAAGGACAGGCAGACATAGGCCCTGAAGAAGGTATTGGATGGGAGGGGAGACTAGGAATAGCACAAATTATTGATATGAGGAGGCAGGTCTAGTCTACAGTTTGACAAGTACATAACCCGATAACATTTTTTAGGCATAGTTTATGCAAATATCACATAGTGCAGTGCCCCCAGAGTCCTGAGATTTGGCTTCTGGCACATAGCGTTTGCCTCAAAGGCTCATTGTCACCCTCTACACAGCCTCTTTCCCTTGGCTGGAGGCAAAGATCACAGCCTAGTGAGCTGCCCTCACCAACTGGCTAGTTCACAGTTTGGGATGAAAAACTCTTCTGTTGTCCTGGTTTCCCCTCTCAGGAGAAAGGTTGGGAGGAACCTGGGCCAGGCTTCTACTCCAGGGTTCCATCCCAGGTATCCTAAGGCAGCAGTGACAGACAGGGTTTCCCCTGCTCCAAGTCTGGCAGCTTCTTCCATGGGCCACTTCCCAAAACACTCCCTCCCAGTACCTTTCCTCTCCTCTACCATATTCTGGCTTACTCACAATACTCAGCTCTCACATGGTACACCACTTCAGTCTCAGGCCTTAGGCTCCTGCCCTCCCAGCAGGGAGACCTTTCAAACAAACCCCCAACAGGCTTTAATTGGTTACAGGTGCACTGCTTAAGAACTTGCCAGAAATAGTAGGCTAATTGTGTGGCACTAGGATCACCCCAACTTACTCAGGGAAGGGGAAACTGTTACCCAGAGCCCAGCATATCTGCCTTCCATTAGTATGGCAGCCAGCTGGTCAAAGGAGGTTTGACCCTACAATAATCCCATGATGCCAGCTGGAAGAGGTTGTGATTAGAGCAGTTTGAGCACCACAATGCCAACTCTCTATTGCCCATCATCTATGGTGTCCACTCCTTCTACTGAAATGAACAGCTCTTTTTCCCCCAATGAGTTCACCTGGTAACTGTTGCAATCGCCTCTCATTTGTTAGTTCAACATCATCCTTGTGGGTGCAGAGACGAGTTGCAAGGATCCCATCTCTCTCAACTCTGTTAGTAGCTGTTTGCATTAGCTGCCTGGTGACATCTTCTGTGCACCTGGTGGAGAATGGTAGATGGTAAATAGGTAACATAACAAGAAACAAAGGTTGAGAAATTTTCAAAAAGGAAATCTCAAGCCAAAAACAGTGACATCTATAGTACATCCTAGGCAAACCCCAGAGAGCAGCTGTTACAACTGGAATAGGAGTACAGTAGCCCCTCGAGTTATACAAGGGTTGTGTTCCCAAGCAGCCTCACATAAGTCAAATTTTGTATAAGTCAGCGTGGGGAGGCTTTTTTCCCTGGTGGAAGCAGCAGGAGCACCTGAAGCTCCTTTTAAAAAGTAAGTCCTGATGTTGGGGTGGCAGCTGGGGAGAGTTAAGCCCAGGGTGGGTTAGGGCTGCAGGGGAGGTATGGGTGGAGGGTGGAGTTCAGCTGGAGCTGCGAGTGAGGGTTCGGGGGTAAGCGGGAGCCGCACGTGGGGGGGTTGAACCAGAGCAGAGAGGCTGAGCCAGAACCACACACAGGGGTGGTGAGTTGAGCCATGGGGGGTTGTGAGCTGGAGCCACACAGGGGTGGTGGTGGTGAGCTGGGCCACAGGGGGTTGAGTCAGGGCTGGGGGGAGTGGTATTTTGAGTTGTGCTTAACTGTCATTAATGCAAGTTAAGCACAACTCAAAAATCGCACATTTTGAGGGTTTACTGTAATTGCAGCTTGTTTATACAAGTCCTGCTCACCCCCACCTCTGCCCCTCCCCCTCATGACCTTATATCAAGATTTGTGAGGTCTCCCATCACTGCATTAAAGGAGCTTCTCTGGGAGAAGTTCTAGTGGAGCACAAATATAAACAGGCCATGGTGTTGTTTCAGACCAATGCTGACTGCTAGATCTACTCTAATGCTCCTATCAAGCTCCTAGCAACCCTGATGTAGCTGTAAGAGATGGCAACAAACAACATTCTCAGAGTCCCCATTGTTTCTGTAGATAGAGACTAACTCGGCTACCCCTCTGAGACTTAACAGTGTCACTGAAAGTATTCACATGGGGATTTCACAAGATACTACTGCTATGATTTATTCACAAGGTGGGTGCACGTGAAAAGCTCATTCTGGCCCCCACCATCCAATCCTTCAAGGCCTGTGCTAGCCCCCTGTTACAACAACTCATTACCAAGACAACCTTACACAGAGACAGGAAAGGACACTTCCAGGTGTAGGGTTAATTTCCAAGGTATTGAATATCAAGTTTCATTTGTTGATTTTATACCAGCATTGCCATGTTGTTTATATGTTCCCTGACCATTAGATCCATCAGCGATCAGCACAGTGGCCAAAGGAACACAAAGGAGGAGAGACTACAAACAGTCACAGTGAAGGCAGCCTCCACAACTGGGCAAGAAACAACTAGTATTATGATCTATTGTTAGTTAGAGAAGGAGTTAAGAAGCTGTGGGCCTTGGCAGTGGTTAATGCAAAGCTGTGTCCAGACCCATAGCAGCCATCTACCCAGCTAGAATACCTTTAGAAATGCGGGAGAGGTAGCCAAGTGATAGCCCTTGCATGAAACCATCCATGATAAGTGTGTATGTGAGGGGGAAGAGGTTCCTCCTCACCTGCCCAGGCGGATTGCACACAAGAGTGAGATGAAGCTCTTATCAGTCTGTCTCTGCACTTCTGTCAGCTCCATGTTCACCTGGATGCATTTCCTCCAGCTCTTTGCCTGTGAGTAAGTTATTTATTCATTAGAAGACAGACACAAACAAAGTCTGAAGTTGTGGGTAGGGACGGCTTGACACCTGAAAGCAGAACTTGGTTTCCTCATTGCCTTTGCTGACTGGTGGAAGTTGTAAGAAGTCCCCACAAATGATCAGTTGTATTCCTCCAAATGGGTCATCCCGTTTCCTGACAGCTCTGTAAGGGAAGTGATAATTTAGTATCATTAAATGACCTTGGCACAAAAAGTAGGAGTGTTTTCATGAAATTTGTTGATGACAAAAAGTTGGGAGTCCTCATCAATACAGAAGAGGATCAGAATATTAGACATCGGGTAATCATGAGGTCTGAAGCAACAGAAGCGGCACAAAATATAATAATGCAAAGTCCTGCACTTTGGGACTAAAAAAAATTACTACAACTGGGGGCTGCTTATCAGCTGGAAAGGACTTTGGAAGATAGAAATATAAGTTTTAAAACAGAGGTAAAACAAAGGCTCACAGGCAATATGACTCTCCTCTATAAATATTCTGGGGTGAGGTAAACGCTGGGGCCAAACAAGAACACAAGAGAAAATACAGTGTTGACATAAGAACAAACAGGTATAAATTGGCTATGAATTAATATCAGCCAGAAGAGGAAATCACTCACCTTGTGCTGTAACAATGGTTCTTTAAGATGTGTGTCCCCATGGATGCTCTACTCTGGGTGTTGATCTGTCCTTGCGCCGGTGCTCAGCAATTCTTATATAGTTGTGGTTTCCCACACCATGCATGTGCAGTAGTGCATCTTTGTGCTCTCTGGCATGCACACAGCACAAGCTCCTCCATTCCTTCTCTACCTAACAATTAGAGCAGGATGCTCCAAAGCAGGGGAAGGAGGGAGGGAAGTGAAGCACCCAAGGGGGTACACATCTCAAAAGTTACTGCTTTGTTACCCATTGTTACTGCACAAGGAGAGTAACTTCCTCTTCTTCTTCGAGTAGTGTCCCCAAGGGAGCCCCACTCTGGGTGACTTTAAAGCAGTAGTTGCAGAAGGGAGGTGGGTATGTAGCTCAGTAACTACCACGGTAGACAACACTGTTTGTCCCACTTGACTGGAGGAAGCGACGGAAGACAAAAGAGCAAAATGTATAGCAAACGTATCACTGAAAGACCACATGGCTGCCTTGCAAATGTCCATCAGAGGCACATTTTTGAGAAAGGCAGTAGTAGAGGACTCTGCCCGGGTTGAGTGGGCAGTGACAGCTCCTTGGAGCTCCCTGCAGTGGATTGTGTAATAAGTGTGAATACAGAAGGAAATCCATTTGGAGATCCATTTAGTGGAAACAGGAGAGCCCTTAGATCGCTCTGCAAAAGACAAAAAGTCTCAGAGACTTGCACCAAGGCTTTGTATGGTCAATGCAAAGCATTGTTATAGGCTGGGGACCAAATGGCTAAGCAGCAGTACAGTAGAAAGGGACCTAGGGGTTATGGTGAATGAAAGGCTAGAGATGAGTAAACATTGTGCTCTTTTAGCCAAGAAGGCTAACAGCATACTAGGGTGCATTAGGAGGAGCATTTCGAGCAGATCTAGAGAAGTGGTTGTTCCCCTTTATTTGGCACTGGTGAGGCCACATCTGGAATACTGTGTCCAGTTTTGGGCCCCCCAGTATAAAAAGGATGTGGATGTGCTGGAGCAGGTTCAACAGAGGTCAACAGAAATGATTAAGGGGCTGGAGCACATGACCTATGAGGAGCGGCTGAGGGATCTGAGCTTGTTTAGTTTACAGAAGAGAAGACTGAGGGGTGATTTAATAGCAGCCTTCAACTTCCTGAAGGGGAGCTCTAAAGAGGAGGGTGAGAAACTGTTCTCAGGGGTGTCAGATAGCAGAACAAGGAGCAATGATCTGAAGTTGCAGAGGGAGAGGTGTAGGTTGGATATTCACAAAAACTACTTCCCCAGGAGGGTGGTGGAGCACTGGAATGAGTTGCCAAGAGAGGTGGTAGATTCTCCATCCCTAGAGGCTTTTAAGTCCCAGCTTGACAAGGTCCTGGCTGTGATGACTTAGTTGGGGTTGATCGTGCTTGAAGCAGGGGGCTGGACTAGATGACCCACTGAGGTCCCTTCCAGATCTGATTCTATGAATACAGAAGGCCAAGGTGCAGCGGACATCCAGGGTGTGCCATGCTGTGTGCATAGGGTCAGAGTGAAGCTCTGGGAAAAATGTCGGTAAGTGGATAAGTTCACTGTTGTAGAATGGAGAAGACACTTTCAGGAGAAAGCTGGGATGAGGTCGAAGGGTGACTTTATCTTTAGTAAAGACAATGTTGGTGGGGGGGAGGGGGCTCGGCCATAAGGGCGGCAAGTTCCCCAGAGCTCCTGGCTGACGTGATGGCCACTAGAAATGAGACCTTCCTATACAGGTGCAGACAGGAACATGTTGCCAGGGGTTTGAAAGTCAGTTTTGTGAGGCAATGAAGTACATGGTTAAAGTCCCAAACAGGGACCAGGGAGCAAACTGGCAGAAAAGCGTTTTGGAGGCCCATAAGAAAACATTTGATAATGGGATGGGTGAGGAACAAGTATCCATCATCTGCTGGAACGCTGCCAGTGCTGTGTTGTGCACGCAGGCTGTGCTAAGGCTTAGGACTGACTCACGTAGGTGAAGTAGGTAGTCCAGGCGGACAGAAAGGGGCACAGCTTGAGGAGGCATGGAATGATGAGCATCCATCCAATGAGAAAACAGCCGCTACTTGTAGAGGTAGGATTTGTGCATTGATTCGTGTCTGCTGTTGACAAGAACTTTCTTTGCCTCCATGGAGCACAGACTTTCAGCATTTTGGAGCCATGAAGGAACCATGCAGGAAGGTATAGCTTGAGAGGGTCAGGATGGAGACAGTGCAGCCAAAGTCCTGAGACAGAAGGATGTGCAAGGAGGGAAGGGATAAGAAACCACTACTGACGTCTGAAAGAGGTAAGGTATCAAGTTTGTCTGGACTATGCTCTGGCTACCAGGATGAGGCGGGCCCAGTCTTTCCTGACCATGACTAATAGTTTCTGATTAGGGAAGGTAAAGGAATGCGTAAAGGAGGGGCGCGTCCCATTTGAAGGCAAAGGCATCCCTTAGACTGAGAATGCTTCCCAAGGCCTGCCCCAGAACAGTATTCGTGACATTTCCTGTTGAGGCGGATTGTGAACAGGTCCACGTAGGGCTGGCCCCAGAGGCAAAACACTTGGTTGAGGAACTCTGTTGATTTTCTACTCATGATGGTCACTCAACAATCAACTGAGGGCATCCACCGTCACATTCAGTACACCAGGGAGGTAGATGGCAACGGAGGTGACCTGATAATGAATGCTTCAGGTCCACAGCTTTAAGGCTTCTGCATTCCGGTACAGGGACAGGGACCAGACTCCACTTTGGCAGTTGATGTAATACATGCAAGCGGTATTGTCAGTAAGAATGTTGACCAACCTGTGGTCCAGGAACCATTGGAAATGTTTGCATGTGCAACAAACTGCCCAAAGCTCCAGAAAGTTGATATGGAGTGTCCATTCACTGAATGACCTTTCGCCTTGCACCATGCAGGAGCCCAGATAGGCCCCTGAGCCCAAAAGAGAGGTATATAGTATTGGTAATGAATAGTGGCTGTTCATGAAAAGGCACACTGGCGAGGGCATTACCTATGCAAGTCCACCGCTGGAGTGACACAAGGACACATGGTGGAATAGCCATAGACTTGGACAGAGTGTCCCTGGCTGGGGTGTAACGAGAGGCCAGCCATGCTTGAAAAGAGAGCATGTGGTGCCTGGCCAGCTTGATCACATGGGTGGTAGCAGCCATAGGCCCCAGCAGCGGAAGGCAGGTGTGAACTGTGACCCTGGATGAGAAATGTGCCACCTCAATCAAGTCGCACAAGAAGCAGAATTGTTGAACAGGCAGTGCCTTAGCAGTGACAATGTTTACGTGTGCTCCTATAAACTCCAGAGACTGTGTGGATTACAGCGTGAACTTGTTGTAATTTACGTGGAAGCCGAGATTGAGCAAAAGTTCCATATGGGCATGCACCATATGTTGTGTTTTGGTGAATGACAGGCCCTTGAGGAGGCAGTCATACAGGTAGGGGATGATGATGACCCCTGTTGACACAAGTATGCAGCTACCACTGCCAGAGTCTTGGAGAACACCCTGGGCATGGTGGAGACCTTGAAAATGAGAACATGATACTGGTAATGGTGGGGTCCAACCGTGAAGTGGAGGAAAAGTCTGTGTGCTGGATGGATGGTGATACGAAAATAGGCATCTTGTAGGTCGAGCGCTGTGAGCCAATCGTTTTTGTCCAAGGCTGGGATAACGGTAGCGAGAGTTGCCATCCTGAAACATTGGTGAAGGACATATTTGTTGAGCCTCCTTAGAAACAGGATTGGTCTCCATTCCCCATTTTTCCTCTGAGTGAGAAAGTAAGTGGAGTATAACCTCCTGCCCTGAAATGCCATGGGAACCAGTTGGATGGCTCCAAGCAGGGGAGATTCTGAACCTCCTGCTTGAAAAAATGTTTGTGATAAGGGTCCCTGAAGAGGGACAGAATAGCAGGGTGGGCGTGGAGCGTGGAAGTGAAAGGGATGGAATACCCCTGGGACACCAGTTCCAGGATCCACTTGTCCGTGGTGATGGCCTGCCAGCTATGTAAAAAAGGGAGGAGGTGATGATGGAAAGGTTGGTTTGCAAATGCATTGGTCTGAGCCAAACGATCTTCCAGACTCTTGACCATGCTTTCAAAATTGTTGCTTTTGTGGCTGCAGGTGCAACACCAAGGACTGTTGGTGTTGCTGCCTTCCAGAGCATCATCATTGAGGTCGGTGCCCTTGGCGCTGCTCAAAGCGGGCATGTTGCTGATGCTGCTAGGAGTGCTCTCTTGGTCACCGATAAGAAGAGAAGCACGCCCGTTTGACCAGAGAGGAATACATGCCAACTGTCTGCAGCATGGTTCTGGAGTCCTTCATAGAGTGGAGGACATAGGTAGTTTTCTCAGCAAAGAGATGTCTATTAAAAAGGGAAAGTCCTCCACTTTCTGTTGCAACTCTTCGGGGACTCCTGAGGAATGGAGCCAGGACATGTGATGTATGATCACAGTGGATGCCATGACCTGAGCCGCTGTGTCTGTGATGTCCATCATGGACTGCTCTGCCATACCAGCAATGGTGTGCCCCTCACAAATGACACTGACAAGGGCCTGGCGTTGGTGTTCTGGCAGCACCAGAACCAAATCCTGGAGTTTGAAGTAGATTGGATAGTCGTAGTTGGCTAGCACAGCTGCATAGTTAGCTGTGCATAGGAAGAGCGTACCTTTACACCCTATTATGTCCTACTTTTTGCTGGCTTTGTACTTGTGGGTAGAACAGAAAGACTTCGTTTTACTGTGAACTGCTTCCACCACCCTAAGAGTTAGGGTGTGGGTGTGTAAATAAAATCTCCGCATCTTTGGAGGCAACAAAGTACTTTTTGTCCACCCTTTTGTTTGTGGCAGAGATGGAGGCTGGTGTTTGCCATTGGATGCTGGTAGAGTACATTATGGCTTCACCCATGGGGAGTACCGCCCTGGATGAAGCAGGAGATTGCAGTGCATTCAGGAGCCTATGCTGTTTAACTGACACCTTGTATAAGTCTTTGTCTTGGGCCTGGGCCAACCTATAAAAGAGGTCCTGGTGTCATCTTTGGGAGGGGGATGACACTGACAGCACAGCCTCATCAGGTGAGGATGAGGACGGGTGGAGTGATGAGTCCCGTCCCCCTTTCGATAGGGAGTGCTCGGTACCAGAGTGCTGAGATGGTTGATATGGTGGCAAGGTGGATGGACATGGCAATAGAGGATGGTCCCCTGACATCTTGGACAGTGCTGACTGGGTGTAAGAATGGGAAGACTGTGCCTGTCATGAAGACCACTCCCCTGCCTGGTGGTGGTGAGAGTAGTGGTGTGTTAACCACGGAGAAGATGGAAGAGGGTATGCCATAGCAGGCAGAATGCCCTGTCATGCAGTGTGTTGGGCTTGAGTGCTGGAAGGAGAAGGTGCTAGGGCAGTCAGAGCCATCTCTTCCCAGAGTAAGGGGTTGGTCATTTGATCCTCTTGATGAACCTCAGTGCTAAGACAGGAGCAGCAAGGCTGTTGGTGCCATGGGAGAGCTGCTTTGTCCGACAAGCTGCTGTCTCTTTTCTTGGACCCTGCAGAGTGCCCTGGTGCAGGCAGCTCCGATGGCACATCGGTCCAGCACTGTTTCAGTGCTGTCAAGGACTCCACATGGGAGTGAGGTGGAGCTGCAGATTTAGTTCTCCATGGTGCCCAGGTTTGCGTCTCATACAGGTGGCGCAGTGACTTTGAGTGGTGTTGCCTATGGTTGGAGTCCAGTGCTGAGGGCGGGGTCACAGTAACTGATGACCATTTCTACCCAGATGTCAGTGTGGTGAGAACCAGAGGAGCCAACAGTGCCAATGGCATCAGGAGTGCTGAATGCTTGTGGCTCAGCTCAGAAAATGCCCTCTTAGGTGGCGCTGTCATGGACTGTGCTGGTGAATTCATCACAGATTTTCTCACTGGCACAGCCTGTGATGACTGCTTTGGAGGCCCGGAACGTGCTGGGGATACATCTGGAGCAGGAGAGGTGCTAGCTGAGTCACAGGGAGGCTTAGAGTCTACATGTTTGGGCTTTGGCACTGAGTGCTTAGCAGGTGGTTGCTCAGGGGCTGCCGGCTAGAGAGACGTCTCATACAAGTAGGTTTTAAGTTTATTGGCTCGATCTTTTCGAGCCCTCGCAGTGAAGCTGGAACAGTGCACACAGGACTGAGTCTGATGATCCTCACCCAGGAACTTAATACAGGAAGCATGGCCATCGGAAACCAGCATAGCTTTCCTGCAAGTCTCAAACCACTTGAAGCCAGGCGAGCCTGGTATGGTGGTGATGCAGCAACGAAAGCTTAAACTAAACTATATATATTATATATTTTTAAACAGTGAAGTGGACTTGGAAAACAACTTGGAGAATGGGAAACTATATAAAAACACTAACTATCTAACTTCTGTTCTGCAAAGAGGATGAAGATCTGTCTACAGCTGAGGATGGTAAAGAAGGAACTAAGGATCCCGCGCTGCACATGTGCCAAATAGCACAAGGAGGGTGCTCCTGCACATGCATGGCACAGGAAATCACAGCTATACAAGATTCTTTGCATGCTGGCCCAAGGACACACTGACACCCAGAGGGACACTACTCGAAGAAGAAATTTGATTTTTAACCACCTGGGAGGCGAGAACAACCATTAGCTGGAGGCCCTGGTTCTCTTTAATCACCCTGATATCTGTTGGGAGACCAATACAACAGTAAACAGATAATCCAGGAAATTTTTGGAGAATGTTGGGGATATCTTCCTGGTTTAAGTGCTGAAGAAACTGACCAGGGGCCATCTGCAGCTTGATCTGCTACTCACAAATAGGAAGGAACTAGTAGAAGTAGATGTGGGTGGCAAGCTGGGCTGCTGTAAGAGTAAGTTATTCACTTTGTGCAGCAATGTTGGTTCTTTGAGATCTGTATCCCCACGGGTGCTCCACTTGGAGTTTCACTCGTGGTGTCAGTGTGTCCTTGCACTGGGGATCAGAGATTCTTCATTAGCTGTAGTTTCCTGTGGCACGCATGCATTGTAGTGCCTCCTCGTACTCTCTGGCACACGTGCAAGACCCCTCCATTCCGTGTCTATCCATGCTAATAGAGCAGTGGGCTCCAATGCAGTGGAAGGAGGGAGGGTAGTGGAGCACCCACAGGGGGATACATCCCAAAGAACTTTCATTAATGTGAGTAACTTCCTCTTTGAGTAGTGTCCCCATTGGTGCTCCACTCTGGGTGACTATAAAGCAGTAGTCATTCCTTACAGGTGGGTTTGCAGCCCAGTGATAATTACAGTCACAGAATCATAGAACAATAGAGCTGGAAGAGACCTAAAAAAGCCATCAAGTGCAGCTCCCTGCCCTAGGCAGGACCAAACCCATCAGATCAGCCCAGCCAGGGCTTTGTCGAGGCGAGACTTTAACACCTTCAAGGATGGAGACTCCACTACTTCCCTGGGTAGACAATTCCAATGCTCCACCACTCTCCTAGTGAAAAAGTTTTTCCTAATGTTCAATCTGGACCTTCCCAACTGCTACTTCAGACCATTGTTCCATGTTCTGCCATCAGTGACTACTGTGAACAGCCTCTCTCCAGCCTCTTCATAACCTTCCTTCAGTAAGTTGAAGGCTGTTATCAAGTCCCCCCTCAGTCTTCTCCTCTGCAGACTAAACAAACCCAATTCCCTCAACCTTTCTTCATAGGTCATATGCTCCGGCCACCTAATTATTTTGGTCACCCTCCTCTGTACTTTCTCCAGTGTGTCCACATCCTTCCTATAATTGAGGGCTCAGAACTTGAGACAGTACTCCAGATGCGGCCTCACCAAAGCCGAATAAAGAGGAACAACCCCTTCTCTGGATCTACTGGCAATGCTCCTCTTGATGCAACCTAATATGCCATTAGCCTTCTTGGCTACTACGGCACACTGTTGACTCATGTCCAGCTTCTCATCCACTACAACTACCAGGTCCTTTCCTGCAAAACTACTACCGAGCCAGTTGGACCCCAGTCTGTAACAATGGTTGGGATTCTTCCCGCCCAGGTGCAGGACTCTGCACTTATCCTTATTGAACCTCATCAGATTTCTTGTGGCCCAGTCTTCTAATTTGTCTAAGTCACTCTGGACCCTATCCCTACCCTCCAGAGTATCTACCTCTCCCCCTAGCTTAGTGTCATCTGCAAACTTGCTGAGGGTGCAATCCAACCCCTCATCCAGGCCATTGATAAATATGTTGAACAGAACAGGACCCAGAACCAAACCTTGGGGCACTCCACTAGAAACTGACCACCATCCTGAGATCAAGCCGTTGATCACTACACGCTGGTTCTGACCTTCTGGCCAGCTTTCTATCCATCTTACCGTCCATTTATCCAATCCACATTCCTTTAACTTGCTGACAAGAATATTGTGGGAGACCATATCAAAAGTTTTGCTAAAGTCAAGATAAATTACATCCATTGATTTTCCCCTATCCACACAGCCAGTTATCTCATCGTAGAAACTAATCAGGTTGGTCTGGCATGACTTGCCCTTCATGAATACAGGCTGACTATTCCTGATCACTTTCCCCTCCTCCAAGTGCCTCAAAATGACTTCCTTGAGGAGCCCCTCCATGATTTTTCCAGGTACTGATGTAAGACTGACCAGCCTATAGTTCCTTGGATCATCGTTCTTCCCTTTTTTTAAAGATGGGCACTACATTTTCCTTTTTCCAATCATCTGGGATCTCTCCTGATCTCCACAACTTTTCAAAGATAATGGCCAAGGGCTCGTCCAAGACATATGCCAACTCCCTCAGAACCCTTGTATGAATTAGGTCCAGGCCCATGGATTTATGTACGATTAGCTTTTTTAGATAGTAGTGGACAGAAATACCTGTCTCACTTGCATTGAGAAAGTGATTGAAGAGGAAAGAGCATAATGTTGTGTGACGGCGTTGCTGGAAGACCATGAGACCACCCTGCAGGTGTCCTTAAGAGGCATGTTTTTGAGGAAGACAGTGGTAGAGGACACAGCCCTGGTGGAATGGGCAGTAATGGTGTGCAGCACATCTCTATGGTGAAGAGAGTAACAGGTGTGTATGCAGGTGAAGATCCACTTGAAGATCCACTGAGATGAAACTCAGTGGCCCCTGGACCATTCAGCAAAGGAAAGAAAGAGTGTAAACGACCCTGGCCTGTGGCAGCACCCCCTCTGGGCGCCATGGGCCAACACAGCTCGCCCTCCGGGTAACTGGCTGGCCCAGGGCTTTGTCCCCTTTAAGGGCTGGCTGGCGGTCAGCGAGCAGCTGGAGAGTCCTGCCCGCAGTCCAGGGCGGGGCAGCAGTCACACCGGCTGTTTGGAAGCCCAGCCCTTGGCTCAGGGCAGGGCAGTGGTCCAACAGACAGTTGAGCCCAAGCCCTCTGCTTGGGGAGGGGCAGCAGTTCCACCAACAGTTTGGGCACCCAGCCCTTGCTTCAGGGCAGGGCTGCAGGTAAGTGCGCAGTTCGGGGGCCCAGCCCTCAGTTCAGGGTGAGGCCAAACTCAAATGCACAGTTTGAAAGCCCAGCCCTCAGTTCAGGGCGGGGCAGCAGTCAAGCAGCGGCTTGGCGGCCCAGCCCTCAGTTTGGGGAGGCGGAGCAGTAAGACACACAGTTTGGGAAGCCCAGCCTTTAGTTCAGGGCAGGGCGGTAGTCACAATGCTTTCCCCTACCCAGGGTTGGCTTTAGAGAGGCAAGGGGTGACCCCGCCAGGGAGGGGGTAGGAGGTCACAGGCCCTCCCACTCCACTGCGACCTGGCCCGGGGCCCTATGGATTGCTCACACATGAGCTTGGCAGTGGGGATTCAGACCGCAAAACACTGCAATTGGCTCAGGGGGAGCATCCTATCTCTTCCTACCTCTAACTCCATAGGCGCGGTGTCCCAGTCGGCCTGATCAGCCGGTCTTGTCTGGGTAGTCTGCCCTCGGGTGGCACCAGCCAGTCGGACATCTTGATGTTGTTGGGGTAGTCTGGCAGTGGCAGGACTGTGGGCTCTAGGCAGTCAGAGGCCTCTGCACTGTGGGCGTCTGGTAGAACTCCGGGATCTTGTGCTTCTGGGGCCCCTGGGTAACTAGTCCCAGGCACTCTCTCATCCTGGCTGGGCATTGGGGGAGGGGGCCTTCCACCGGCATGAAGACCCTGTAGGTCCAGGAAGTCCAGGTGGTATCCCCGTGGCATCCTTATCTGTGGCAGCCCAGGCTGGTCTGGGCAGCTGGGGGTGGGTAGCTCTTGCCGACAGGCTGGGCAGCAGTGGGTTCCCTGCCCCTGGCGCCCAGAAGCCTGGTCAGCAGCCTCCTCCCGGCATGGCGCCCTAGAATTTAATGGGCCTTGAGCCCTGCCCCTGGCCCTTCTGGCTCTAGGCCCCGCACTCTGAGGGACGGGGCACAGGTGTTCTGGCTCAGGGCCCGCCCACCAGGGTCTCTGAGTCTTGGGGAGGCCACGGCAACTCGCTACAAAGAGCCAAGAAGATTTATGCCAAGGCCTTATGTGACTTATGTGCCATGGTGCATACACAGGATCAGAGTGCAGCTTCAAGAAGAATGCAGGTAAAGTGATAGATTTGTTGATATGGAAAGGGGAGGGAATCTTAGGGAGAAACTTGGGATGAGGTTGGAGTGTGACCTTATCCTTGGTAAATACCACGTAAGAAGTTTCAGCCATTAGTGCGGCAAGCTCCCCACTCCTCCTGGCTGACGTGATGGGGACGAGGAATGATATCTTTATTGACAGGTAAAGCCAAGGACGCATCACCAGAGGTTCAAAAGGTGGCCTCATGAGGCAGCTGAGGTACATGTTTGAGGTCCCAGATAGGACAGACAGACAGGAAAGTGTTCTGAAGGCTTGTCAGGAATCTTTTACCAGTAGGATTCACGAGGAAAGAAATGCCATCCTCTGTGCAGTGAAATGCTGCCAGAGCTGCAGCGTGCACTCTGAGAGCTAGACCCAACTCCCACAGGTGCATCAAATAGTCAAGAGGACAGGAAGGGGTGTGGTG
The DNA here is from genome assembly GCF_033958435.1 of Carettochelys insculpta. Classification (NCBI taxonomy): domain Eukaryota; kingdom Metazoa; phylum Chordata; order Testudines; family Carettochelyidae; genus Carettochelys; species Carettochelys insculpta. The sequence continues at coordinate 110,186 of NC_134145.1, forward strand.
TGAGGAGGCAGACCATGCCCAGCCACTGGAAGAATCTCATCCATTTGTACAGATAAGACTTGCGAGTGGATTCCTGTCTATTGTTAACCAAAACTTATCTCACCCTATCAGAACACTGCTTATTAAGTACTGTAAATAAACTACAACCCCTAAAAGCGTGAGGACTGAGGAGAAAGAACTGCTAAGCCTTGCAAAGGAAGACAAAGGTGCTCCAACCAACCACCACTTCTGGTGAGAAGGAACTAAGAGGAAGTAGGGACAGTGGCATCTAAGGCTATGTCTAAATGGCGCCGCAAATTGCGTAGCTTATTTTGAGTACTTTTCGAAATAGGCTCTTGTCACATGCCAAAATAAAGCCCTATTTTGAGGCATCCCTGTACTGCTCATGCACTGAGGAGTACAGGAATGCTGGAATAGTGCACCCATTATCTTGAAAAGGCAAGGCCTTTGTTTTGAGGCAAAGGCCACATAACATAGATGCAGACAGCCATTTCAGGATGCCACCATGTCCCAGAATAGCTCCTGCTGTCTAGACATATCCTAATATACCAAAGAATGAGCACAACACTAAAAAGGGCAACACAGTCAGTCAATCAGTGCAGATACTACCAAGGCAAAAAAAATCTGACCACCGCACACATAGGCACATGCACACATAGAATGGAATCTACCTGAGCAAGCACTCGAAGAACAATCAGCATTCCATTTTTGAAATGTTTTGGGGATGACCTATGTGTGGAGATGGAGGAATTCAGGAAGGGAGCAGCCATTTCAGATTTCATTCTGACAAAAAAGGAGTTTGTGAATCTGAATATTAATGGCAATTTGAGTGAATGTAATCATCACAGATTTTCGTGAAGGGAGTCAACAATGTGATGCAGTTGTGAAAAAGGCCAATTTAGTTCTTGGTGTACTTATGGAAATGTTGTATATAACATGGGAAAGCAACTTTTCCTGCTCTACTTGGCACTGTTCAGGCCTCTGTTGCAGTCATGTGTCCAGTTTGGGGTATCATATTTTAAGAAAGAGGGGAAAATAACTGGAGAGAGTCCAGAGGAGAGCAACAAAAATAATAAAAAAAGGTTTAAAAACCCTCACCTATGAGGAAAGTTTAAAAAAATCTGGGTACATTTAGTTTTAAAAAATAAAGACTGAGGATAGAACTGATAATAGTCTTCAAATGTGACAAAGGGCTGTCAAAGAGGACTGCATTCAATTGTTCTCCATGTCCATTGTAGATAGGGCAAGAATTAATCAGCTTAATCCACAGCACAAAAGTTTAGGTTAGGTATAATTAAGCACTAAACTAGGCTTGCAAGGAAGGTTGTGGAATTGTCTTCATTTTAAGAACTGGTAAGACAAAAACCAAAACCTGGCAGGTATTTGTCTATGTAGTCATGCTTCAGGGCTGGGGACTAGATTAAATGACATTTGAAGGTATTTCCAGCCCTGCATTACTATGATTCTATAATCTCAGCTACCCTAGTTATTTGCAAGCTTTACCTCTCAGCACGGTCATAGGAGGTAGGGGGAGGTAACTCTACCAAAGTGAGCCAGGGAACATTATGTCTTTATACATGACCACTCACCTGGCTACCGCCTCTAGCTTATCAAAAAACTTGGCATCCACCATTGAAATCTCATCAATAATTAAGTGTTGGCAGCTCAACCAATGCTGACGTACTCCAGTTCTTTGAGCCAACTCAATGCACTGATCTAGTGGAGCTTTCCCAGAACCAATACCTAATGAAAAAAAAAAACAAAAAAAACCATGGAGATAGTATTATCTTTATGAGAATGCCAAGAGTTCCCAGGTCCTTTCCACTCTTACCTTCCCTACATCACAGCAAGACAGGAAAGGTTCTCAAGCAGAAAGTTAGCCTCCTTACCTGCAAAGGCATGCAGTGTGGTGCCACCAATATGACAAGCTGCTACTCCTGTACTAGCTGTAGCATAGGTGCTCTTTGGGGGGAGTGAACCAACAATCTTTTTCAGCAGATACGACTTTCCAGTCCCTTTTAGAAGAGTAGAGAAGTTCTTTCAGAAAGAGATTTTCCCCAACACCATTAGTAAGTGTTCCCAAAACACATGTAGTTTAAATTCCAGCACAAAACTAACACCACCCTCCATTCTGCTCACTCAAAACCTCACATCCAAAAACATTAGAAACAAAACAACAGCCCGAACACAGAGCTCAGGTGATTGTGAAACCAACCTGTCAGGAAAGGATTAGCTCTGCTTGACCATTTAAATAAGCTGAAGTGTAGGGCTTATTTGGCCCCTGCTATATGGGGGGTCAATACACTCTCCACACTGGAATCCAGCCATGCAGAAGAAAGCATATTAGCTACATGTCTCACATTAGACGTGTCTACACGTGCACGCTACTTCAAAGTAGCAGCACTAACTTCGAAATAGCGCCCGTCACGGCTACACGCGCCAGGCGCTATTTCGAAGTTAACTTCAACGTTAGGCGGCGAGACGTCGAAGTCGCTAACCCCATGAGGGGATAGGAATAGCGCCCTACTTCAACGTCGAAGTAGGGACCGTGTAGTCGTTGCGCGTCCCGCAACTTCGAAATAGCAGGGTCCGCCATGGCGGCCATCAGCTGAGGGGTTGAGAGATGCTCTCTCTCCAGCCCCTGCGGGGCTCTATGGTCACCGTGGGCAGCAGCTGGGGATCCATGCTGCAGGCACAGGGTCTGCAACCAGTTGTAGGCTCTGTGTATCTTGTGTTGTTTAGTGCAACTCTGTCTGGGAGGGGCCCTTTAAGGGAGCGGCTTGCTGTTGAGTCCACCCTGTGACCCTGTCTGCAGCTGTGCCTGGCACCCTTATTTCGATGTGTGCTACTTTGGCGTGTAGACGTTCCCTCGCAGCGCCTATTTTGATGTGGTGCTGTGCAACGTCGAAGTTGAACATCGACGTTGCCAGCCCTGGAGGATGTGTAGACGTTACTCATCGAAATAGCCTATTTCGATGTTGGCTTCACGTGTAGACGTAGCCATTTAGTGTCATTTAAATTGAGTATAGCGCTCCTCAATGTAGCAGGCTTACAAAATTTACCTTTTTGATGAGGTTGAATTGTTCTCTCTTCACTTTTTAATGTGCCTTCTTGATTAAAGCATCACCAGATAAAGCTACAGTTGGACAAAAGGCTTGATACATTGTACATCTACAGTAAAGCACTGCAAAGTGTTTAGGTTACAACAGTTCCACTTGCGAGTGTTAAAAATTATTCATCAAGTCCCTAAAATCATGAGATGGTCCTTAAAAACAAAAAGAAACTAGATTTAAACAACCCACACATTAGGCTTTGTTTGATCCTTTGCTCAGCAATGAACAGAGGCAGCTTTATTTAAAATTAAATGAGATTTTCACATAATCACACCTTGGATACCGTAACAATAGGAGACACTCAGGGGGCTTTTTGATTTAGTAACCATCTCCAATTCCAGCATGCTTTCCCCACTTGTCTAAATTGGTTTCTGCATTTCTCCTTTAGCACAATTTTACTTTGCTAGGAGCAGGACAGAGCTCTGAAGTTTCAATGGAACATACAACTTCATCAGTTAAACTTGGCCAGCTGAAAAATGACCATCTTTGGGCTTCAAAAGGGACATTTTGTACTTTTGGGTTGAATTCAAATGTTCCCAAAATGCAATATCTAGAGGAGTTTCTTATTAATGCTCCTCCCCATGAATTAAAGAAAAATCAATTAATCATTCCCTCATCAGTTCATCATATTCACTGCCACCTTCCTTTAATGACAAACATTCAGTATCTTGACATACAGTATATTGTTTGCATAGTTCCCCAGCTGGGGGTTTCGTTACAAATATCCAAAATAAGAACATTGGTAAGGAATGCTGTAAAGGTTTGCTGTCTAGTCACATGGGTCCTGAAGAGAGTGGGGGTGGCTGAGTACCAGCCAGGTTATAGTATGCACAAATGCAGGAAGTTACCCAATTGGAGATTCTTTGTGAGGACAGCAGGAGCCCTTTCATCCTTTTGGCATATGAGACAAAGAGCTGGGGCAACTGTGGGAATGGCTTACTTCAGCCAATATAGAAAGCGAGGGCCTTGAGGCTGTCCAGAGGATGCAGCCATCTCTCCACTTTAGGCATATGTAGTTTTGGGGAGAAGACAACAGAAAGGAAAATGTTCTGACCCATGTGGAAAGCTGAGACTACCTTAGGAAACAAGGCAGGGTGTGGTTGTAGCTGGACTTTGTCTTTAAAGATTATGTACAGACGCTCCAAAGTCAAGGCATATAACTTGGAGACCATACTTGCAGATGTATCTCCCAGGACAAATTTAGAGGGGAACATGTGTCCATGGGCTCAAAAATGAGGTCCAATAAGCCTAGAGAGGACCAGATTTAGGTCTCACTGGAAAATGGGAGACCACACCTGACAAAAGAGCTGCTCAAGACCCCTCAGGAATCTGAGTGTTACATTATGTGAAGATGCAGATGGGCCTTGTATCAGTGGGTGGAAGGCAGTGATTGCTGCCAGGTGTGCTCTGAGTAATGCCAGCATCAGGCCCTCCTCTTTCCAGTAGAAAAGATAATCTAGGATTGACTGGATAGGAGCACCCACTGGCGTGAGACCTCTCTGCTCAACCCACACCAAAGTCCACTTATGTCTGTCTATGTGATGGCTTGCAGGTTCTCAACAGGAGAAAGTGGAGCAGCAAGGGCCACAAAGGGCACACCATGAGGCTCAGAGTGGCAAACTGATGCTGTTGGCACCACACCAACATGATGAGAATGGATCTTGGCCCTGTGTTGCATGACCCTGACCAGGACTCTGGCTAGGAGGAGAATTGGTGGAAAATGTGTAAAACAGGCAACTCAACCATGGGATAAGGAAGGTATCTGGAGCAGAAATTGTGACACTGTGTGTTCTGTGCTGTGGAGTGCCCCATGAGAAGTGCCCTGTGTCAGGAAAAGCATAGCACTGGCCTGCAGATGGGAAGCCCATTCATGGTGAGAGGAGAACTGCCTGCACAGCTGATCAGCCAAGAGATTATCTGTTCGAGGAGGTGGCAAGTCTGCAGCTGAATGCTCAATTGGATACAAAGTTCCAGAGATAAAAGGCCTCCTAACAGTGTGCCAGATCTAGCTCCCACTTGGTGGTTGACATAGACCATCATGGCCATGTTGTCTGTGAAGATCCAGACCACTCTGCCTCTCAACTGAGTGAGGAAGACCACACACCCTGCAAACTGCCTGTAGCTCTTTGGAATTTACATGGAAGGGCACCCTTGCACAGACCAAGTACCCTGGATCCAGAAATATCCAAAATGGCACCACAGTACAGGTGCAATGCATCCAATACCAGCTTGATGGAGTGAGGAGGGGCCCAGAACAGCAAACTCACCAGAACATTCTTGTGGCTCATCAACCAGATGAAAGTCGAGGACAAGGGCTGGTATACTCACTATGTTGTGGAAGCGTCTGGAGGGTTCATACCTGATAGTAGTCACTGCTGGAGGGGACGCATCCAGAGCCTGAGGTACTGACCATGTAGGTGGATGTCACCATGTCTCAAGACGACTGTGGTCACATGAGATGCAACCAGCAGGGCTGCAATGCCCGCGAGGGCTTGAAACCTAACTGGGAGGAGGAAGGCCCTCACCAGGGTTGAGTCAAGTACCATGCCTATAAACTCTATCCATTCGAAAGACACTGTGGCTGTTCATGTTTACCGACAGGCTGAGACAGTGATACAGGCAGAGCAAAAGATCCACATCTCTGTGAACCTTGGAGCAGAAGTTACCCTTGATGAGATGATCATCCTGGTGAGGGTAGATCTGCACCCCATCATCTGAGATGGGTGGCCACTACCACCATGCATTTGGTAAACACCTGAGAGACCACAGCTAGACCAAACAGGAGAACTGTGAACTGACAGTAAGTGGTACCGATCATGAATCACAGGAATCATTGGTGTCCTTTGAATATCACAATAGGGAAATATTCAGCTTTCAGATCAAGGATGGCATAGTAATTGCCCGTATCCAGGGACGAAATGGAGGCCAGGGAAATCATACAGAACTTGAGCCTCACCAGGTAGTGTTTCAGGCTGTGAAAGTCCAGAATGGATTAGGAGAAATAATAAATAAATACATACATAAATAAATAATAAAAATAAAAAACAAGAATAAAATCCTTAGATCCTGTAGCAATGTGGAACCTCCTCCACTACCCCAATTCTTAGCAACCCTTTCATTTTTTGCAGACAGAGCATTTCATGAGAAGGGTCTCTGATGAAGAAAGGCAAAGGAAAGTGGAAGGGGAAGTAGAGAACTGGATGGTATGGCCTGCTGCACCTTCCTAAGCACCCGGTGGTGTCCATAGTTATGGAGCATCACATAGGGAGGAAAGGATCCCAATGGTGGGAAAAGAGGACAGGGGAAAGATCCGGCAATCTGAGAGGTACGTCATCCCCTAAATGTAGCCTCAAAAGAGACAACTGGAGGTGACCTTGGGATGGGAGGAGCCCAGCTGGGAAGAAGAATGAGGCATTGACTGTCTCATATTGAATCCCTTATATTTGCTGTGCTCCATGTCCTGATGGGAATGGGAAGGCTGAGCAGGAGCAGCCTGGGGCTTGAACTTCTTGCAGGTGTCAGGGATTTTTCATCCCTCGGGCATAATCGTCCCCGTGGGCCAGGGGAAACAAGCCTTTGGCCATTTAACATCATTACAGGGGCAGGTAGACTCTAAAAGGTACATAGGCTGCCAGTTAGCAGCCCCCTGTAACGGTCACTCTGTGTCAGTTGGTTTCCCCAGTAACCTGAACTCACAAACACTTCAGAATCATGAATTTGAAATCCAGGCTCCTCATTGGATACAGGTGAGGCGGCTTCGAGAGGCTTCCCTGGCCCAGAGGACCTGTTTGAAAGCATGTGCTTGGAACTCTCATATGTAAATAGTCTCATGAATTATGTATAAGATCACGGAATATAAGGCAGCGCCGCACAGCGCTCGCCGGCCCTTGGTGCGGATACAACTCTGCCACCTACACGGGGAGGTGCTGGCCCTTGAGGCGTCCACCAGCCCTAGGCCAGCTGCCTCAAAGGCGAAAACTTTGCGAAGAGCTCCGGCTAAGAAGCCTTTGTGAAGATTCTTGAGACAACACCATCTTCGCCCAGCAGGGCCCGCCTGCTGTGGTGCTAACTGTACCTCAGCACTAAAAGAGCAAAGGCAGCTCTGAGGTAAACTAGGCGAGAGGCGAACTGGCCTCACCCCTAGGGTGAGGTACTGCGTGCTTGCCTGTTAGAGCCCAGAGCCTGCCATCACTGCGGCACCCTTGACCTCGCTGCCAACAAGCAGCTCGAAGGCGGATCTGGTGAGTGGCGAACTGGCCTCACCCCTAGGGTGAGGTACTGCGTGCACACCAGTTGAAGCTCAGAGCCTGCCATCTTCGCGGCACCTACACTCCCGTCGCCCGCCATCTTGACATCTCTTCACCGGACTGGACTTTAACTGAACTGGACTTAGCACAACCAAACTGGACACGTAAACCTGCTTTACTTTTATTTATATCCACTCCCACCTGGGAACTTGGGACCCTCTACGAGGGAACGGAGGGTGGCTCCTTCGTTGTTCCCTTCCCTGATGAGGGGAGGGAAGTGCCCGGGGGCTTGACCCTCTGAGGCCGGGCCTGGATATCCCAGGCAGGGTTTACCACTGCAGCCAAATACCGGCACATATAATTAATAATTGGGGTTCATTGTTAAGTGTAAGTTTAAGTTGCTATAGTTATATTACTCTCAATGTTTTAAGGTAAAAGTTTTAACTAACCTTTTCCCCTTTATCCTTTCCCCCTTATCCTTGTTCACCCCCTCTCGATACACTGCAGGAGAAGGCACTGCCTCCCTGCCTCCCTATCTGTTAATCCTACCCAATGAGCTGAGGAAGAGTACAAGCCTCCCAGGATCATTAGTTGGGCCCACTAAGAGGGTACCAGGGACCCCCTCAATATAAAGGGACAGTCCCAACTGGCCTTCGGGTACCAACCTTTTGGGTCGGGCCAGCAACCCGACCCCGCACGGAGGTGGGGTTTAGCACCCCCACCCCGGCTCTGGAAGGAGACAGCAGGGATTTCTAAGAACCTAACAACCCTCGTCCCTATATCCCTCTTTCCTTCTTCCCTTATCCCAGTAATCAAATCCTTTTCTTTTGCGGCAAAATAAAAATCAGTTCAAGATCTAAGAACAAGTTATCAAATGGATACTGTTACAAAAATGAATGTACGTATCAATAGAGCATAAGAGAGTTTGCATTTGAAAAGCTGTTACTTGTTATAGTTTTAATCTTGTTGTGTTCTTTAATAAAGTTGTAGTTACTTTGTTTTAACCGTCCACCCTTGTCCTAGTCTCACTGTTCCTGCTAGCCACTCCTTTCCAGGAGGCTCGGGGCGGAGTCCAGATGCTCACCTGGGTGGGCATTATCCGGGCTGGGTTTCACAGCAGGGATTTGGTTTGGGTCCCGGCGTCCAACGCATAGGGAGTCTGTTCCCTTGTTCAGGGACTCATTAAAATATTCTAATTACTTACCCATCCAGAGAGTCCCGTCAGCAGGAAGGCCCCAGTACCTACAGCCTGAGTGTTCAAAGGGTGGTGCGGAAATCTTTCAAACCATGCAACTTCAAAGGTGAAATCCTGTAATGTCTGCTGTTATTCAGGGGAAAGACCAGAGAGGATAAACCAGGACACCCTTTGCATGTAATACCACTGAAATCATGGTGTGCCTGGAGAGCTGTCATAGGTCCTTCCTCGGTCAGGGCCCAAAACTCTTTCTTCAAGAACAGTATACCAGGAGAGAAGGTTCAAACTTTGTGATAGCCTGTCGCATGTGCACCTCATAGTGGGTTATGATGGCCTGGTTATTCACCACCTCAAGTTGGAGAACAAATACGTTTTAGACAGGAATAAATCCAGCCTGACTCTTTATTTTTTGGGGTTGCCCTAGGCTGATCCTGCCACTTATGATGGTTGATGGTTTCTATCATCAGGGAGCTAGGGGATGGGTAGAAATAGTGGTACTCATTCTATTTGGCATGAATGAAGTACTTACATTCTGTCCACTTGAAAATGAGTCGGTAGGGTGAAGAGGGTTTGCCACAGGGCAGCAGCAGCAGGACTATAACAGGATTTGAAAAAGAACTAGATAAATTCATGGAGGTTAGGTCCATTACTGGCTATTAGCCAGGAAGGGTAAGGAATTGTGTCCCTAGCCTGTGTTTGTCAGAAGCTGGACATGGACGGCTGAAGAGAGATTGCTTGATCAATACCTGTTTGGTCCACTCCCTCTGAGGCACCTGGCATTGGTCACTGTCAGATGGACCTTTGGTCTGACCCAGTATAGCTGTTCTTAAGGACTGTCTCATATTCATATGCATTGTGAATCTTGAACTATTGATTTTGTAATTGATTTTGAAAAAAATGTCTCTTCTCTCTATTTTGGTTGCGGACCTCTGGGTCAGTCATTCTCTCATTCCCTGTTGTCATGGGGGTCGGAGAAGGTTTACTCACTAATAGAGGAAGTTTCTGTTGCTGTTCTAGTACTCTGAGATGCAAAGCATGATCTAATAAGGCAGTTAGAAATCTTTGCATTGTGATGTCCCAAAATGGCCCATTTATTTGGTATAATAAAATTCAGGTCAAGATATTTACTGCAAAAGGAATCACCATCATCATCAACAACCATGGGCTCAGTGCCCATTGGTGTCTAATGCCTCCCTCACTATTTCCTTCCATCCTTCCCTGTCCAGTGTGGAGCGGTTGAGTTTCTGTAGACTAGCTCGGCACCAGTCTACTGTATCATCTACCCGTTCTCTGTGGGTTTAGACTCTTCTATTTGAATTGTCTATTATGCTGAATACCAGGGTCTTGAATCTTGGTTCATTGTTCATGCTGCAGACATGCCTGAATAGCTGTAAATTGCACTGTATAACGTTCTGCAGTAGGTTCTCTTCTGGCTGTATCTTCCTATATAATTCCCCACGGGTGACCTTCTACATCCATCCTATTCTCAGGATCTTTCTATAACTCCTCTGAAATGCCAATATCCTTCTCTTTGAATCTTTCATTATCACCCATGTCTCACATCTGTACAACATGTTGCTGAATACGTGTTTCAAGAAGTTCAGCTTTGTTACTAAGCTAATTGCTTTGCTTTTCCAGGTTTTATCCATTGCCTTCAGACTTGCTCTTGCTTTAGCTATTCTAGTCAATATTTCCTTCTTGCAGTCTAGATCATATGTTATGTTGCTCCCCAGATATGTGAACTTCTCCATGTTCTCTAGTTCAATCCCATCTACACTTATTTTCCTTATCTACAAATACCACTGTTTCTTTCATCGGTGTTCATAATCAGTTTGTATCACTTCCTTACTCGTTTAGCACCTGCACCATTCTCGCTAGCTTCTCTTCTTCTTCTTCTTCAATGAAAACTATACCATCTGCGAGCCTCAAGTTATTGATTCTCATCCTATGTAAATATCCCTTCTCCCTCTTCCTTGATCTTATCCATCCCTCCTTCTAGGTGCGTGATGAAGATATTCAGCAATATCTGATCTCCTGGTCTTTTACCTCATTTTAAACCAACTTCCAACTCTCAGCATGTTCTCACCCGGCTGTCTGCAGCTGTAACATGTTCTCCTCATTGTCATTAATATCCTTCAACAACCCTATCAGTCTGCTATCCGTTCCATACGACTCCAACACTGACGAAGTCACTTTCTGATCTATGCAGTAATCCCTCAAGGTATGTGAAGGTTGCGTGCCATGCAACCCTCATGTACCTTGAATTTCAGGTAAGTCGGAGATGGCTTGGGGCATGGGTTGGGGCCCTGGGAGGGGGGCAGGGAGTGCCCATGGCCGTCGCTTCCCCTGGGGGGTAAGGTGGGGAGAGCCCATGGCTGCTGCTGCCTCAGGGCTCTAGGGATGGGAGCACCCACAGGTGCCACTTCCCTTGGCTACAGGGCTGGGAGTGGCCACAGCTGCAGCTTTCCCAGGGGTAAGAACCCCCATGGCAGTGAGCCAGAGCCCCGCGCGCGCGCGCGCGTGTGTGTGTGTGTGTGAGAGAGAGAGCTGAGGCCGCAAGGGGGGATGAGCTGGGGCCAGGTGTCTTTCGAGCGGGGTGTGGGGCATGGGGGTTGGAGGGGAGCCCCATTACTGTGGCTGGAGCTCCCCACTTGGGGAGGTGAGCTGGGGCCGTGGGGGTGGAGGAGTTGCGGGGGTTGAGCCGGCAGGGAGTTTAGCCGCACCGCTCTGGGAAGGGAGTTTGAGCCCGCCTGGCTGCCCACAGTGGCAGGCAGATAGGTGAGCTAAAAGCCTTCCCCCTACTCTTGGAAGGCAGGGGGAAGGGGCCCTTAGCCTGCCTGGCTGCCTGTAGCTGCAGAAAGCTATGCTGGCTAACAGCCCAGCAGCTTCACACTGTGCAAAACTTGAGTTAATGAGAGTTTCACGCAATGTGAAGCCATGTAAAATCAGGGTTTACTGTACTGTCAAATGCTTTCTGAAAAATTGATGAAGCAATTGTAGATGTTCTTGTTCTTTCATCGAGCTTTCACCGCTAACAATCTTAATGCCAATATCTGCTGTATGAATCCCGCTTATTCGTCTGCTAAATGCTCTTCTACCTGCGATCTCAGTCTCTCTGTCAGTATCATCAACAGCAGCATCTTGCCTAGATGACTTGTTAGGGCAATTGTTCTGTAGTTCTTGTACTCCGATGTGCTTCCTTTCTTGTGTATTGTCACTTGCATGGATCTTGTCCATTCCTTAGGTTCCCTCCCTTCTTTCCATGCAATATTACATAGTCTGTATTTCCAAATTCATACTTTCTCCATTGTATTTGATCCTGTCTCCCATGATCTTATTTCATTCTTATCATTGCCTCAGTTGGGTGCTTGAAACAAGATATTTACAGGATTAACAAAACCTGATACTGACTAATTTTAAAATCAACCCATGTGTGGCTGTGGTTAACATTTGGGAGTGCAATTGTATTTATTCTAACCTTAAAACTCTTACTAGTTCTACAACATAAAAAGCAGCACATACCAGGTAATGCTGTGTTCACTTAAGATTAACACGTTTTCCATTGCACCCCTGCTTTGTCATGATATTTTCCACTTTTGCCATTGAAGTGCTCTATGCTTGGTCTTTACTTAATGGTAAATATTTAGCATGAGCATATGTGGCTTCACCTATTTGTATTTAAAGAGAATGAGAATATTCCATCCCTTACCACCCGAGCATACATTGAACCTGTGGAACTCCTTGCCAGAGGATGTCATGAAGACCGCACTTTAACACGGTTTAAAAAAGAACTAGATAAATTAATGGATATTGGGTCCATCAATGGCTATTAGCTAGGATGGGTAGAAATAGCGCCCCTAGATGCTGTTTGTTGGAGACTAGAAATGCATGACAAGGGAGGGATTGCTTGATTACCTGTTCTCCTCATTTCCCCTGGGTCACTGGCCACTGTCAGAAGACAGGATACTGGGCTAGATGAACCTTTGGTCTGACCCAGTAGGCTGTTCTTATGTACCTTTATATAACAATTTAATCCTCACTAATGATGAGCAGGACTCATATACAAACACTTAGAGCCTGGTCTGAACACATTTTCAATGGGGACTCCAGCTTTCACCTGATGTAGAAAAATGGTTTTGCTTTTTTTTAAATCTCAGAACTATAAAAAAGGCTTCTGAGCTTGCTCTATCTAACACAGTTAGCAGAGTCTGCTCAAGGTCCTGTTTCCTTTGGACTATGACTATCCATGCTCCTATTTGGCATGAGGAAAGTCTACAGAATTTGCAAGTGAAATACTGTCAGATTGAATTCAGATTAGACATTCTTCCCCCACACCTGAAATAAAGTGCTAGCATCAGTGTAGCACTGCTGTTGGTACAGCTTGAACCTCTCTAGTCTAATGCATACAGAATCCGACTGGAGCTAAATGACAATTTGCCAAATCATGTGAGGTCAATATTGTCTAGCAGTATTAGCAACACTTCTATTGCTTACTGGGCTCTTAAAAGACATTTAGGGGTAAATTAGAGCTAAATAACTGACCAGCACCCAGTGAGCCAGGACAGGTGGCTACAAACAAATGTTATGAGACCATGGAACCTTGGCCATGCCTTTAAGTGGATATCCAACAAACTAAAATCATGCTGGACCACAGATGTTGTCAGACTACAGTGTGCAGGACTAGACAAGTTCATCCTGTAGCAGTGATGCAGGCGGGGGGGAAGAGAGCTTTTTAAGCCCTGAGTAGATTTAAACTGACCTTAATAAGAGTGAGAGAAACTGCCAGTGCTTTCACTACATTAGGGCTGCACAGGCTCAGAAGAACCAGTGGGAGCTCAGGTGCAAGTCTTTTGCTAATACTGTTCAGGCGGGGCCAGTGCCAAAGTTTGCTTGACACTCATAAGGCCACAAAGATTTTCAGCCCTAATTTGAGTGCAGCTAGGACACATGGGGCAACCTTGCTTCATTTCAGCACGCAGTTTCTCACCAGCACTGCCTGTAAAGAAGACATTCTTCCCACTCAGCACAGCACTCAGCACAATGGACTGATCTTGAGAGAGCTTCATCTGTGATTTCATTAGCAGGGATAGCCTCTTTGAGCATTTCATATCAGCCACCTGAAAGGAAGAAACCACATTTGTGCACAAACCAAAATCTTTAAGAGCAGCGATACTCTACAGACCTCATGGATATTAAAACCTTTGAAGGAAACATCCTCCCATATACCTTTTCCCCATAAAGATTAAAGTGGAAAATAATTGGTGTCACTCACTGAAAATTTTAACTCCTAAAGCGAGCTCCAGTGAAATAATTGTGCAACAATTTATTTGCAGTGGACAACCAGTTCTAGCTCGGGGTGGACAACCAGTTAGAAACTAAGAGCCAAAATGACTGTGGATAGAGAGCAAAGCCACAAATTACATATTTATTTTTATCTATCTAGATATGTATAGTACATGAAAATATAGTGATAAAAATAACATAGGATATGAACATGGAGAGGAACCCTTCAGCCTCCATCTACTCACCAGATGGAATTGCCCCTCCCCTACACCAGGTGCTCCTGAACCCACCTGTCCCTAAGACTTACTCGGTCTTGTCCACAAGTCTCGCCAGAGGGGCCCTGATAACCATGCCATGGACCCATGCAGCATCACTTCCCCTCCCACAGCCTCCACGCTGCTGCTCCCACACTGGTGAGGTAGGAAGCATGGGCAAAGGAAGGGGCAGCAATTGTTGTGACCCAGAAAGGCAACCCACCCATAAGAACATAAGAATGGCCATACTGGGTCAGACCAAAGGTCCATCCAGCCCAGTATCCCGTCTGCTGACAGTGGCCAATGCCAGGTGCCCCAGAGAAGGAGAACAGAAGACAATGATCAAGTGATTTATCTCCTGCCATCCATCTCCTGCCCCTGTACTGAAGGCTAGGGCACCATACTTTACCCCTGGCTAATAGCCATGTATGGACCTAACCTGCAAAAATTTATCAAGCTCTTTTTTAAACCCTAATAGAGTCCTGGCCTTCACAGCCTCCTCCGGCAAGGAGTTCCACAGGTTGACTGTGCGCTGTGTGAAGAAAAATTTCCTTTTATTAGTTTTGAACCTACTACCCATCGATTTCATTTGGTGTCCCCTAGTTCTTGTATTACAGGAAAAGGTAAATAATTTTTCTATATTCACTTTCTCCACACCATTCATGATTTTATATACCTCTATCATATCACTCCTCAATCGCCTCTTTTCCAGACTGAAAAGTCCCAGTCTCTCTAGCCTCTCCCCATATGGGACCCGTTCCAAACCCCTAATCATCTTAGTCGCCCTTTTCTGAACCTTTTCTAATGCCAATATATCTTTTTTGAGGTGAGGAGACCACATCTGCATGCAGCACTCAAGATGTGGGCGTACCATAGTTTTATATAGGGGAAGTATGATATCTTTTGTCTTATTATCTATCCCTTTTTTAATAATTCCTAACATCCTATTTGCTTTACTAACTGCCGCTGCACACTGCGTGGAGGTCTTCAGAGAACTATCCACTATAACTCCAAGATCCCCTTCCTGATCTGTCGTAGCTAAATTTGACCCCATCATGTTGTACGTGTAATTTGGGTTATTTTTTCCAATGTGCATTACCTTACACTTACCCACATTAAATTTCATTTGCCATTTTGCTGCCCAATCACTCAGTTTGCTGAGATCTTTTTGTAGTTCTTCACAATCCCTTTTGGTTTTGACTGTCCTGAACAACTTGGTGTCATCTGCAAACTTTGCCACCTCACTGCTTACCTCATTTTCTAGATCATTGATGAACAAGTTGAACAGGATCGGTCCCAGGACTGACCCCTGGGGAACACCACTAGTTACCCCTCTCCATTGTGAAAATTTACCATTTATTCCAACCCTTTGTTTTCTGTCTTTTAACCAATTCCCGATCCATGAAAGGATCTTTCCTCCTATCCCATGACTGCCTAATTTACATAAAAGCCTTTGGTGTGGGACCGTGTCAAAGGCTTTCTGGAAATCTAGGTATATTATGTCCACTGAGTGCCCCCTGTCCGCATGTTTATTAACCCCTTCAAAGAATTCTAATAGATTAGTTAGACACGACTTCCCTCTGCAGAAACCATGCTGACTTTTGCCCAACAATTCGTGCTCTTCTACGTGCCTTGCAATTTTATTCTTTACTATTGTTTCTACTAATTTGCCTGGTACTGATGTTAGACTTATCGGTCTATAATTGCCAGGGTCTCCTCTAGAGCCTTTTTTAAATATTGGCGTTATATTGGCCATCTTCCAGTCATTGGGTACCGAAGTGGATTTAAAGGATAGGTTACAAACCACTGTTAATAACTCCGCAATTTCACATTTGAGCTCTTTCAGAACCCTTGGGTGAATACCGTCTGGTCCTGGAGACTTGTTACTGTTCAGTTTATCAATTAACTCCAAAACCTCCTCTAATGTCACTTCAATCTGGGAGAGTTCCTCAGATTTGTCACCTAAAAAGGCCGGCTCAGATTTAGGAACCTCTGTAACATCCTCAGCCGTGAAGACTGAAGCAAAGAAATCATTTAATCGCTCCACAATGGCACTGTCTTCCTTGATTGCTCCTTTTATATCTTTATCGTCCAAGGGCCCCACTGCTTTTTTAGCAGGCTTCCTGCTTCTAATGTATTTAAAAAACATTTTACTATCATTTTTTGAATTTTTGGCTAGCTGTTCCTCAGAATCTTTTTTGGCTTTTCTTACTACATTATGACACTTAATTTGGGAGTGTTTGTGCTCCTTTCTATTTTCCTCACTAGGATTTGACTTCCACTTTTTAAAAGCTGCCCTTCTCTCTCTCACTGCCTTTTTAACATGGCTGTTAAGCCATGGTGGTTCTTTGTTAGGTCTCTTACTGTGTTTTTTTATTTGGGGTATACATTTAAGTTGTGCCTCTAGTATGGTGTCTTTAAACAGTTTCCATGCAGCTTTGAGGGATTTTAGTTTAGTTACTCTACCTTTTAGTTTCTGTTTAACTAGCTTCCTCATTTTAGTGTAATTCCCCTTTTTGAAATTAAATGCCGGAGTGTTTGACCGCTGCGGTGTTCTTCCCAACACAGGAATATTAAAAGTTATTATATTGTGGTCACTATTTCCAAGCGGTCCAGTAACAGTTACCTCTTGGACCAGATCCTGCGTTCCAGTCAGGATTAGATAGAGAATTGACTCTCCCCTTGTGGGTTCCTGTACTAGCTGCTCCAAGAAGCAGTCATTTAAGGCATCAAGAAATTTAATCTCTGAATCCCGTCCTGAGGTGACATGTACCCAATCAATATGGGGATAATTGAAATCTCCTATTATTACTGTGTTTTTTATTTTGATAGCCTCTCTAATCTCCCTTAACATTTTAGAATCACTATCACTGTCCTGGTTAGGTGGTCGGTAATATATTCCTAATGCCATATTCATATTAGAGGAATGAATTGTTATCCATAATGATTCTATGGAACATTTTGATTCCTCTAGGATTTTTGCTTCATTTGATTCTATATTATCCTTCACATATAGTACCACTCCGCCACCTGCACGACCTGTTCTGTCTTTCCGATATAATTTATATCCTGGTATGATAGTGTCCCACTGATTGTCCTCATTCCACCATGTTTCTGTGATGCCTATTATGTCAACTTCCTCCTTTGATATGAGGTACTCCAGTTCACCCATCTTATTAGACAGACTCCTAGCATTTGTGTAAAAGCACTTTAAAAAACTACCACTATTTATATGTCCGCCTTTCGCAGACACGTTGGATTTTTTTATATGCGATTGTTTCACATCTGATCTTCCCCATATATTATTTCCCACATTCCCTATCTGACTAACTTCTAGGGAATCCCTATCTATGGAGCCTCGTGTAAGAGAAGTCTCCGTCCGATCCAGGTGCTCCCCCGCACCAATCGGCTTTCCCTCACCTCTTAGTTTAAAAACTGCTCTACGACCTTTTTAATGTTTAATGCCAGCAGTCTGGATCCACCTTGACTTAGGTGGAGCCCATCATTCCTGTATAGGCTCCCCCTACCCCAAAAGCGTCCCCAGTTCCTAATAAATCTAAACCCCTCTTCCCTACACCATCGTCTCATCCACGCATTGAGACTCTGAAGTTCTGCCTGTCTATCTGGCCATAGATGTTCTGGATTTCAGTCTCTTTCCTAGTAACCTAAATTTGGCCTCCAGAACATCTCTTCTACCCTTCCCTATGTCATTGGTACCGACATGTACCACGACCACTGGCTCCTCCCCAGCACTGCCCATAAGTCTGTGTAGATGCCTCGAGACACCCGCAACCTTTGCACCAGGCAGGCAAGTCACCATACGGTTCTCCCGGTCATCACAAACCCAACTATCTATATTCCTAATGATCGAATCCCCCACTACTAAAACCTGCTTCTTCCTAACAGCTGGAGCTCCCTCCCCCGGAGAAGTATCCTCGGCGCGAGAGGATACAATAGCACCCTCTGGAAGGAGGGTCCCAACTATGGGATGGTTTCCCTCTGCTCCCTTTGACTGCTCTCCTTCCCTGAGCCTTTCATCCTCCGTAACAGTATCAGGACTGTCAGATTGGAGGTGGGACAGCCCTACTATGTCCCAGAAAGTCTCATCAACAAACACCTCTGCCTTCCTTAGCTCCTCCAGTTCAGCCACCCTGGCCTCCAAAGCACGCACTCGGTCTCTGAGGGCCAGGAGCTCCTTGCATCGAGCGCACACATACGCCACCTGCCCACAGGGTAGGTAGTCATACATACTGCAGTCGACACAATAAACAGGATAGCCCCCACTCTGCTGCTGGGCTTCTGCCTCCATTTCCTACTCTAAATATATATGAGGGTTTAATTAAATGTTTCAGATAGAGGTTGTCATAAAGGATTTAAGTTTAAGGGCAATAGAAGTCACTGGCTCCCTCCAAGCTCCCCCTCTAAACTCCCCTCTCAGAAACTCCCTCCTGTTAGCACTCACCCTGGTCGCTTACTAGCGGGGTTTAAGTGCTCAGCCTCCCTGATAGCTCCTCCCTCTGCCTACAGCTCAGCCAATCAGCACACGGTGTTTCGATTCAAACCTAATCAAGACTCACAGCTTCCAACTGCCTGCCTGAGCACACGGCCTTTCAAACAAACACTCAGCTCAGCACTCCAAAACTCCAAACAAACAAACACAAGCCCAGAACCCCCAAACACAAGCAGCCACTTACCCCAAGGTGCTTTAGTTTGCTCCTTCCTTCTCCTCCTCCAGGAGAGCCTCTCAAAACTCCCTCCTGTTAGCATTCACCCTGGTCGCTTACTAGCGGGGTTTAAGTACTCGGCCTCCCTGATAGCTCCTCCCTCTGCCTACAGCTCAGCCAATCTCACCCACCACCTCTCCAGCCCAGATTGCCCTGAGCCCTAGCTCAGTCACCCTGGGAAAGGGGAGCCAGGACAGGGCTAACAGCCTCCAAGAACACTGGGAAACAGCAAAACCTCCTTCCACTCTGCACCTCCTGCCTCTCCCAGCCTCACCCCCATAGTTAAGGGGAAGCAGAGACCTTCTCCCCCAACTCCCTCCAGTAACGGTCCCCGTACCACCACAGCCCCCAAAGCAAAGGAGAAGCAGGGACCTGGATCCCAATCTGCAGCTTGGCCCAGTGCCCCAACCCTTCTGCAGCAGCACAACCTGCAACTGCTTAAGCCCCCATATTAAGGATCAAAAATGGGAAGAGAGAGAGAGATCTGAGATCCACCGGACTGGACTCAGAGTTCACCTCATCTACACCCAGCACTGTTCACAATGTGAGTTTGAGGTCCCCCCGTTCCCGGGTGTTAATGTCACCCTCTCTCCAATCATCTCTCCACTATCACAACCAGCATCCACCCACTCGCTCAATCCCATAATAACATACTTCTAATTCCCTAATAAACCCCCAAATATCATAATTCCCACATATGGCCACTTCTGTGATCTCCTGCTAATCCTGCCCCTGCCCCCCCACTCCCCGAGTATCCTGACCCCCTAGTCATCCCCCATCAGCATCTTCCAAATATCCCTTCTCTAATCCCCAACTAGTTTCTCCCCCTCCCATCTCACCTCCAACCCTGCCCCAGGAGCATCACTGTCTGTCCCCACATACCTTAAACACAAGAATAAAAAACTACCACCCATTCCAGAGGCAGGAATCACAGAGTCATTCTTGCAGCCTTACTCCAGCAGTGGGTAGTGCACTGTCTGCCAGCCAGAACCAGAGTGATGAAGCCAGACAAGGAGTAGATAGGGCACTTTTCCCCTATCTGGATGCAACATACTTTGGAAATAGCAGATGACCAGGATAAAAGATCCTAAGCAAGTGACCAAGACCATCCTGCAAATCCTGCTCAACCTCATGACTGCCATGAGTGCCTGCTTCATGGCACACTCACAGGGCTGAGGGGCAGAGCATAAGGGATGGGCAACCTCTCAGCTTGGAGTGAGTAGGTAGAAGGAGCCCGAAGCACAGGGAGTACCTGGAAGCTTGACAGTTATCCTCCTGGAACCTCCTCCTGCAGCTGCTCTGGGCTGGATAATAGTCCTAGGGTGGGCTTTACTACGTGGCAGGGGAGGGCAGAGGGGCCATCTGCGCAGATGAAGGTAAAGGCAAAGGCAAAAGGCAGAGCATACTACCCTCCTAAGAACATGGTCGCATCCAGCTGCTCCTTGGTACGTTGTGGGCATCCTCACAGCCCAAAAGCCAATCATATCTGCTGCTGCTATGCCTGCCACATGGGGTTCAGGTCCATTCCCAGGACAAGTTAAACATGAACCCAGCTCTGAACTACCAAAAGCTGCATTTTTTTGAACAAAGAGCCATGGGTTAGCCACCCCTGTTCTAGCTATACTAGTCCTAGGATATTAGGCCTGGTCTACACTACGAGAGCTTAGATCAAACTTAGACGCATTAGGTAAATTTTATAAAAAGAGTCTACACCATCAAGCCCATTCTGCCAACTTTAAGAGTGCTTAACATAGATTTTTTGTACTCCAATTTAACAAACAGTAATGCTAAATTTGTTCTTGCAGACACAGTACTGTGAAAGTCTATATTCTTGGACTCCAGGAGGTATCTCAATCTGACCAGCATTTTCAACTCCACAGCTTTCCCAAGAACACAGGAAAAACCCTAAGAAAATCTGAACTTCATTTCCTGTTTGGGCTGTGTGGCAGGCACAGCAGCACACCTGACCATGAATGCCTAGGGCTGCAAATAAGGTCGAGCATGGAACATGCAGGAGAGCCTGGGTAAGATAGCTGACTAGGAGAGGGATCTGTGCCAGCACAACTCCAAAGGAGCAGGAGAAACACTGATAACTATGCGACAAATCACAGAGAATGGGGGGAAAAGGATACACCAGGGACAACCAGAGCTGTGTGAAAATAAAGGGATTCAGGCAGGCATACCAGACAGCAAAGGGGGCAAACAATCCACCTGACTCAGAGACACAGGCATGCCACTTCTATGAGTGGCTGCATAGGACTCTAGGGGAGGGGCCCAACCAGTGGTGTGTGCAGATACCTCCCAAGCAGCTCATCAGGCAGCCTCCTGCAACAAGGAGGACATTGTAGATGAGGAAGAGTGAGAGAATGCAAGTGGAGCATCTGAGCTTACCAACAGACAGGACCTTTTAAGTTTTGGAGCCAATCTCCTCCTTCCACAACATATTGTTGCTAGACCTTGATGGTGGGGAGGGCACTTCTGGGGAGTTCACATTTGTAATCATGCTACAAGTGGGAAAAGATCATTGGATTTATCTGTAGCGACCACTCCCCCTACACAGCAGGGGCTCCCTGGAACAGTTTGTTAACGTGCCTGGAGACAGAACAGAAATCCAACCAGCACATCTCTACATAGCTCTCAGAGGTACTTTTTATCCTGAGATTTCTGGGAACTCTTGCCTTATTCCATTCTGCATGGTAGGACACTATTCCATGCCGAGCCAGCAGTAAGTGATCTGGTACAATTGCAACACAAGGTCCAGGTTTCTGGCCACATTCAGTCAGCATCCACTCCTGATCATGCTCTGTGATTCGGAGAAGATGGATATTGTACACAGCAGCCTGGATGAAGCAGGGCAAGCTCTGTAACTGATACCACTGAGACAGCACATCTCCATTTGCTCATCCCCAAATCATGACCCCAGGTTTGCTGACTACATGAGCTCCTGCAAGCATATTCATTTCCCTCCTTTCCCTGGCAAGCCCCTGTGGGAAGGGAAAGTTGTACTCTCCCAGCAAATCAGGGGGTGGGGTGAGGGGGGTTGAACACATGCTGAATGCTTGATCCCCTGAAGTTATGTCTGGCTCTCCCACCCCTATATGAGCCCCTGCAGTCACACCTGGCTCCCCTACCCACCTTTTGCATATACTAATCTAGCCATGAGAGCTGCAGTTTGCTGCCACACATCCTTTCAGAGCAGAAGGTAAAGAGCAAGAATCCCAAACTGTTGCTTACCACATCTGCCACCAAGCCAAGTCTAGCTGCACTGTGCGGATCTCTCTTGTACCTGTCTAGCAGGTGCTTAAACACAAAGCTTTGACTTTGTACATAACAATGCCTATTGTGTAGCATGGAGGTTTTTTCATGATGAAAGATTAGCTTTTGTGTTGAATAATGTATCTTCTCTAAAGTCATCCCTTCGTTTTTGTGTTACAGCAGCTTCAACAATTAGTCCGTTGCCCATTCTCCTGAGTCCTCCGGTGCTTGAGCTATCACAGATCAGAAGATGAAAGAAAAAAAATATACTCAGGATGACATGCTGTGGGCAGATTGCACTTGCTCAAATAATAGGGCACAATTAAATGCATGGAGGAGATATTGCAGCTGATACAAACCAGAGCATGCAGAGAGGTCAGCATGCAGGAAACACAAACACAAGACCCAGGATGAGCGCTTGAGGCTCCTGGGAGAGCTAGTAGTGTTGCTGAGACACTCTGGTAGGGGTGTAGGAAAAGGATCTGGAGCCCCAGCACCATATGCTGAATG
Source organism: Carettochelys insculpta (assembly GCF_033958435.1). NCBI lineage: Eukaryota > Metazoa > Chordata > Testudines > Carettochelyidae > Carettochelys > Carettochelys insculpta. Next base: position 132,767 of record NC_134145.1, read on the forward strand.
ACCCATGCGCCTTGCCAAGTTCCACAGTCTCCTCTCCCACACACGTTAGATTATGGGGCTCAGGGAGTCAACAGCAAGGCTGTCCTTAACTTGCAAGGATGTCTCAAGGGACTGAAGCCTGTCTTTCCCACAGGTGGAACTGCTGAAGACTGTAATAGAACACTTGCCCTTGCACCCTCATTTTCCCTCCCCGACCACCTCCTCACACACAGCTCACACCCTGAACGCCCTTATTTTCTCTGTTCCCTAAATAAAACTGCATGATTTCTGGACAACAGGATCTTTATCATTTTTGTCAATTGTGATGTGGGAAACTGTCTGCAGGCCAGTACACTTAATGCAGAGAGCACCTTGTCAAGAGCAATATACCTGACTACCACATCACTGTGTGGTCACTCATAGCCTCTCTGCTTAGCAGTGGCTGTATCCACACCATGAGATAAAAACTGATATATAACAAACATGAATGCTTAATCCTGATATTACGAACTCAAATAAAAGTGTCCTCAAAGCTTCTTGAAATTTGAACCACCTTTTCTCCACATTGAATCTCTGCATTCCCATTGCCCTGTGTAAGTTCTCCCCCCAACCCCCCGCCTGCTTATAATGGGTTTAGTAGTAAGGGAAGAGAAGTCAACCATCAGTCCATTCCTGTTATGTGATGGAAAGTGACGGAGAGCAACAAGCCCATAAGCATGTTGGAGACCAAAGCTGTCCAGCTGGGAATGCAGCAGCCACCACTGTCACTGCAGAGGGTTCTCCTCATGGTCCACATGGCTCCAGGTAGAGACACCCTGTTAGCTAAGGCTGAGTTTGTACACAGATGTTACAAGCAGCCAAGGTCTCCATTTTCAGGAGGTCTCATTTCTCTGGGCAAAAGTGGAGCGTCCTCCTCATCACATAGTTGACTCCAGTAGTCTGACTCCTGGTGGTGTTTTGTTTGTCTTGCCCTCGTGTTTTTCTTTTTCTCTCCTGTGTTGCCCAACACTGTTTCTCTGTCTTTTGTCCTTTGTTTTGTCCTGTCTCCTTATGGGTCACAGGCAGGCATTCTAGGTTTGTGTCCTCACAGGCTAGGTCTCGAGAGCCTTGGAGAAGTAGAAGGGGTGATGAAAGGAAGGATGGAGCTGTGACTGAGGTCAACGACTCTAGTTTCTGTTCATCAAGTGGGGCTAACATATGTGGGAGAGGGAGGCAGCGATGAAGACAAGTTTTCACACACCAGTAAAGCTTTGTATAGCGGTGGCTCATGATTGGCTTTTTCTGCTGCACTTGCAGAAGAATGGTCCAGGAGGCCCGGACAGAGGAAGAGCTGGCAGAAGTGGATCTGAGCACCCTGTCCATCTTCCTAAGGAGACAGGAACAATTCTTAGCTTTGTGCCTTCTTCATACATGACTGTGAATGGTCAGTTTTTGAATTCCTAATCCGTACTTGTGTAGGTTTTTTCACAAGCTGTTAGATATCTGTGTGGGCCTGGAGCTCTTTGGGATTATGTCTGGGAAAGTGACCATTTTGGAAGTAGGTGCAACAAGCTACTTTGTAGTTGTAGCTGTACAAAGGTAGTGGGATGGGACTGGCTGATGTCAGAGCCCCATGGTGTGTTAGAAATAGGAAGAAGAGTTTATGCGACATTACTGGTTGAAATGATAATTTTCCATCCCCTTTCTCCCCCCCGCACCTGCCCCCCACTTTTTTTTTGGGGGGGGGGGGGGGACGGACGTTTTAATAGCAAGCAAAAAGAAGTCAAAAGGCAGAATCTTCTACCATCATGCAGTGGAAAGAAAGCAAGACCAGTGGCCCCACAAGTATTATCAATGCAAGGCAAGAGCCGTACAACTGGGAGTGGAGCGGCTGCCACTGTCACAGAAATAAGTGTCTGGATACATGCATAGGGCAAGCTCAACAGCGTGAGCACTGAATTTTGGGTACCTATGTTATATTGCCTTATCCTTGGTTCCTTGTTGGTGTCTCAGGTTCGAATCCCAAAATTCCAAGCACTATTCCATAATGCACTGCATCACTAACCAGAACTGGAGATCATGCCATTTCCTGCTGAAGCATTCCAGCAGGAGCATGGATCCATGAGCACTCCAACTCATAGCACAGATTGTTTCAGCAACCACAGCAGCTCACAATTTGTCCTTCAGTTCCAAAGCTCAATGGTGCTTATCCTCCTGCTGCTGCTGCAGCTGATGATGATGATTTAGAAAAGCAATTGTGCCAACTGCAGTCCAAGAATGCTGAGTTGTTGGCTGCCATGAATGCATTGATGACAGTGGAGCACTGTTTTTGGACCTGAGAGACCAGCACACATTGGTGGGATCACACCATTTTGGAGTCCTGGGATGACCAGCAGTGGGTGCAGAACTTTTGCATGCTCAGGTCCACCTTTATGAAACTTTGGCCGGGACACTTATGCCACACACTTATGTCTACATGCATGTCAGGACTTCAAAGTTTGAAGCTTTGAAGTTGCTGCGGGGGAGAATTAGCCTAATGAAGTGCTACACATTCACCACAGCACTCCATTAGTAATCTCTTGTCGCCCTGATTAACATGCTCCCTTCGAAGTTGGGGGCAAGTGTAGACAAGCCCTTTGTAATGCATTGTTGCCCTCCCTGAAGCACAGCAACACCAAAATGAGGCAGGCTTTAACGGTACAGAAGCGAGTGGCAATTGCACTGTCGGGAGTTGCAAACTTCCCCAGTTACCGGTCTCTGGCAAATTAGTTTGGGGTTGGCAGATCTACAGTGGGGTATGTGGCCCATGCAATCTGTCGGCATCTCCTCAGGAAGACTGTGACCCTGGGAGATGCACAGGACACAGTGGATGGCTTTGCTGCCCAGGACTTTACATACAGAATGGGAAAGGACTGCCTAGGAGTAAGTACAGCAGAAAGGGATCTAGGGGTTATAGTGGACCACAAGCTAAATATGAGTCAACAGTGTGATGCTGTTGCAAAAAAAGCAAACATTCTAGGATGCATTAACAGGTGTGTTGTGAACAAGACACAAGAAGTCATTCTCCCGCTCTACTCTGCGCTGGTTAGGCCTCAGCTGGAGTATTGTGTCCAGTTCTGGGCACCGCAGTTCAGGAAGGATGTGGAGAAATTGGAGAGGGTCCAGAGGAGAGCAACGAGAATGATCAAAGGTCTAGAGAACATGACCTATGAAGAAAGGCTGAAAGAATTGGGCTTGTTTAGTTTGGAAAAGAGAAGATTGAGAGGGGACATGATAGCAGTTTTCAGGTATCTAAAAGGGTGTCATAAGGCAGAGGGAGGGAGCTTGTTCTTCCTTGCTTCTGAGGATAGAACAAGAGGCAATGGACTGAAATTGCCCCAGGGGAGGTTCAGGTTGGACATTAGGAAAAAAGTTCCTAACTGTCAGGGTGATCAAACACTGGAACAAATTGTCAAGGGAGGTGGTAGAATCTCCATCACTGGAGATATTTAAGAACAGGTTAGATAGATGGCTTTCAGGGATGGTCTAGAAAGTGCTTGGTCCTGCCATGAGGGCAGGGGGCTGGACTCGATGGCCTCTTGAGGTCCCTTCCAGTCCTACTCTTCTATGATTCTATGATTCTAAGTGCAGTGGGGCAACAGATGGCATGCACATCCCCATCATGGCCCCATCCCACCTGGCCTCGGAGTATATTAATCGAAAGGGATACTTCTCCATGCTCATGCAAGGGTTGGTAGGTCACAAAGGTTGTTCTACTGGCATCAACATTGGCTGGTCAGGGATGGTTCAGGACGCACACATATTCCAAAGTTCAGGACTGTACCAAAAGCCCCTGGAAGAGATTTTTTTCCCTGATCAGAAAAATCAAGATTGGTGATGGGGAGATGCCCATTGTTATATTGAGCAACCCCCTGCTTACTCTTGGCTTCCCTGCCTGATGAAACCCAAACAGGAGTCCTGAACGCCACCAAGGAAAAAGAGAAGTTATTCACTTTCATGCAGTAACAATGGTCCTTCGAGATGTGTCCCTGTGGGTGCTCCAGCTTAGGTGTCAAGCTTGTCCTGGTGCCACAGCTCAGAGATATTGCTAGCTGTTTCTGCTGGACTGCATGGCAGCTCCGCAGCTCCTCTCCACGCTCTTTTCATCACATGTGTGGTCCGGTGACATCCAGTTCCTTGAAACCGCTCTGGCCTTGAACTAGAAAGCACAAAGAAGAATCTGAAGCGGGGTGGAAAGTGGGTGGTGGAGCACCCATGGGGACACATCTCAAAAAATACATTGAAATGAAATGCATCCTAGAATCCTCAAGGAGCTGATAGAAGAGGTATCTGAGCCTTTAGCAATCATTTTTGATAAATCGTGGGAGACGGGAGAGATTCCAGAAGACTGGAAAAGGGCAAATATAGTGCCCAGCTATAAAAAGGGGAATAAGAATAACCCAGGAAACTACAGGCCAGTCAGCTTAACTTCTGTGCCAGGAAAGATAATGGAGCAGGTAATTAAAGAAATCATCTGCAAGCATTTGGAAGGTGGTAAGGTGATAGGGAACAGCCAGCATGGCTTTGTTAAAAACAGATCATGTCAAATCAATCTAATAGCTTTCTTTGATAGAATAATGAGTCTTCTGGATAAGGGAGAAGCGGTGGATGTGGCATACCTAGACTTCAGTAAAGCATTTGACACGGTCTCACATAATATACTTATCAATAAACTACTCAAATACAACTTAGATGGGGCTACTGTAAGGTGGGTGAACAACTGGCTGGATAACCATACCCAGAGAGTAGTTATTAATGGTTTTCAATCCGGCTGGAAAAGTATAACTAGTGGGGTTCCACAGGTCTGTTTTAGGACCGGTTCTGTTCAATATCTTCATTAACGATTTAGATATTGACATAGAAAGTACACTTATTAAGTTTACAGATGATACCAAGCTGGGAGGGGTTGCAACTTCTTTGGAGGATAGGGTCATAATTCAAAAGGATCTGGATAAACTGGAGAAATGGGCTGAGGTAAACAGGATGAAGTTTAATAAGTACAAATGCAAAGTGCTCCACTTGGGAAGAAACAATCAGTGTCACACATACAGAATGGGAAAGGACTGCCTAGGAATGAGTACAGCAGAAAGGGATCTCGGGGTTATAGTGGACCACAAGCTAAATATGAGTCAACAGTGTGATGCTGTTGCGAAAAAGGCAAACATGATTCTAGGATGCATTAACAGGTGTGTCATGAACAAGACACGAGAAGTCATTCTCCCACTCTACTCTGTGCTGGTTAGGCCTCAGCTGGAGTATTGTGTCCAGTTCTGGGCACCGCAGTTCAGGAAGGATGTGGAGAAATTGGAGAGGGTCCAGAGGAGAGCAACAAGAATGATCAAAGGTCTAGAGAACATGACCTATGAAGAAAGGCTGAAAGAACTGGGCTTGTTTAGTTTGGAAAAGAGAAGATTGAGAGGGGACATGATAGCAGTTTTCAGGTATTTAAAAGGGTGTCATAAGGCAGAGGGAGGGAACTTGTTCTTCCTTGCCTCTGAGGATAGAGCAAGAGGCAATGGACTGAAATTGAAGCAGGGGAGGTTCAGGTTGGACATTAGGAAAAAGTTCCTAACTGTCAGGGTGATCAAACACTGGAACGAATTGCCAACGGAGGTGGTAGAATCTCCATCATTGGAGCTGTTTAAGAAGAGGTTAGATAGATGGCTTTCAGGGATGGTCTAGAAAATGCTTGGTCCTGCCATGAGGGCAGGGGGCTGGACTTGATGGCCTCTCGAGGTCCCTTCCAGTCCTACTCTTCTATGATTCTATGATTGTTTCTGCACAAAGGTGAGTAACTTCTCTTTCTTCAAGTGGCCCCGTGGGTGCTCCACCTTAGGTGATTGAGTAGCAGTACTCCCCCCCATCCCTGAAAAACTGGCGGTGGGTACCAAATTCAGGTCTTGTCCAGGACAGACATCACTGCTGTGGACAAGGAGGTATCCTCAGTCATCTGTCAGTAGACAGTGTAATGCTTGAAGAACGTGTCGTAGCATGCCCTGGTCACTGCCCAGCAGATATTCCTCTGAAGAACACCGTTGACGCTGCCATCGCTCTGGTCAAATGTGTCCTCGGTTGGCGCGGCAAGGACAATCCCCTCAGTGAATAGTATATTGTGATGTAAGACGTGATAAGGTTAGAAAGTCTTTGCAAGGAAATTACCTCACCTTTAGAGCAATGAGCTATGGACATCATTAGCCTCTCTGTCTTCTGAAAGTGCTTGGTCCTGTCCATGTAGAAGACCAAGGCTCTTCTGCCATCCAGGGAGTGCAGTTGCACCTCTCGTGCTGAAGTATGCAGTTTAGGATAAAACACGGGCAGCTCTACCAGCTCATTGACATGAAAATCCAAGGCAACTTTGAGGATGAAACAGGGATGTAATGTGAGTGTCGCCCTGTCCGTGTTAAAGATCGTATAAGGTGGAGTTGCCATAAGGGCTGTGTGGAAACCATCTTCTATAAGAAGCCATTTCACATCCCTTACTGCTTCACGCACACAAGAGCCTGTACTTCCCTTGACCTGTTTGGGAATAGCAGGAAGGATGAGCTCTATGGAATGCGATAATGCATTTGGCGTCAAGGCTCCAGCTCCCTAGTACCTGTTTCTCTTGCTGATAACAGTTTCTCTTTGAGAAGTGATTTACGATTCTCTAATTGCCTCTGACACTGGGCTTGTTTGTGTAAGGGTATAAAATACTAGGGTTAGCTGCATCAAGCAGCCTTGCTGGACCTGGTTTTACTAGTGTCCTGTTTGGCTTATCTGTTGCCTTATTGAATTCAATAAAGCTGAATGTTAGCCGCCTAAACACAAAGAAGTCTTGTGCTTCAACAGCCAATAACTCGCTCACCCTTCAGGCCGACGTGATTGCCAGGAGGAAGGTGGTCTTTAGCGACAGCAGTTTGAGCACAGTCGTGGCCAAAGGTTTGAACAGGCCTCTCGTCAATGTCTCTAAGACCAAGTCCAAGCTCCACAGGGGAGCTACCAGCCGCCTTGGTGGGTATAGATTCACAGGCCCTTTAAGGAATCATGCCGTAACTGGGTGAGCAAAGACCAACATGTCATCTACTGTGTGTCTGAGGCTGATATAGCAGCCAGATGTACCTTTATCAATGCTAGTGCTAGCCCTTGCCATTTCAGGTCTACTATATAGTTAAGGATCAAGTGAATTCATGCTTTGCTTAGTAACAGTTGTCTAGAGGAGCACCAGACCCCGAACCGTAACCATTTCAAAATGTCAGTCTTTTGTGGGTTTTCCCATCTACGCTGTATGAGAACTGTCTTCACTTGATCTGAACAGAGCTCCTCCACCACGTTGAACCAGCAATCAGCCAGGCTGTGAGGTCAAGTGCAATCTGGACACTAGCCCTGGAGGCAGCATAGCCCTCTTGAATAATGGCCTTCAATAACGCCTTTTTTGAATCGGGCAGATACTCCATCAGTGATGTCCAGCTTGGAGTAATCATCAAAATTGTAGTTCAACAAATACACAGCATAATTTGCCACGTGCAACATGAATGTAGAGGATGAATAAATCTTTCACCTGAATAAGTCCAGTTATTGGAGTCCTTGTCCATGGACTTGTATTGAGGTGCCTTTGCTCCCTGTAGTGAGGATTCCGCCACTGAAGAATTTGGCTGAGGGTGGGTAAACAAGTATTCCATAACCGCAGATGTGACAAAGTACTTCTTGTCCACTCTCATTTGTGGCAGGTGCACATGCTGGCGTCTGCCAGATGTTATCGGCTACCTCTATGATGGCCTCACCCAGCGGAATAGCAATTTTAGTAGAGACGGGGTGGGTCTCAAATTCTTCTACAACTCTTGTCTCTTTAGAGAGTTGGACACTTTTTGAAATAAGTCCTGGAACTCAGAGATTGTCTGGGGGAGACACATTGCCCAGGATGACCACTTCATAAGGCAAAGATAAGGACGGATCATTGGATGAGGATGGTCCGGGAGAAAAGTCAGTATCCGAGAATCAAACTTCCTCTTCTCTTGACAAAGGTGGTTGAGATAAAGTCAGAGAACCCAATGGTGGTGGAGCATCGGAGAAGGGCTGGGAGACCAGGATGCCACAGAAAGCCTCTCTGGTAGTTCTGTTGGCTCTTGCACTTACAGCTCTGAACATTCGAGGCCTTGCACAGCATGAATAATGATGATGTCTGTCTGGCGAGTGATGTGCCTATGGCGAGTAACACCCATAAGCTGTGCTCATGAGATGAATGAGAATGTGAATGCCTGGAGTACTGAGGCAGTGACATGGAGGGATGGCTACTTGATCACCTCCTGGATTCAGCTTCACACCGCCAGGGAGATTGTGATCTCAACACTGGAGATGGTGACCTTAGAATATGGTGTGGAGGCGAGGGGACTCAAAATGGTGAAGGAATGGAATACCGTCCTGGAGAAATCTGTAAAGTTGATGTCGGATGCTGAGGTGAGGGGTCTCGATGGTGCCTATGAGATGACTTGGTGTTTGCCTTTCCATGTCTTGTTGAAATTGTCAGCATCAATGAAGTCGGTACCGAGAACGCAGGAACTGGCTCTGCATGCCGTGGTGCTGGGATTGTCGGTGGCGAGGGTGTACGTCGTGGTGCCTGGGTTGCCGGTTCCATTGATGTGTGAGCCGGTGCTGCTGATTGAGATTTAATTGGTGCCGCTAAAGCCAGGACCGTTGGTGCTGCCTTATGATGGTCAGGAGCTCGTGAGGCACCCGGTTCCATCTCTTGCATTGTAGATGAAGGCTTCCTCTTAGTCTTGGCCTTCTTAAGGAGTGCCAGAGACCATTCCAGGGCCCACTTCAGTCTCGCTCGTCACACCTGCAAGCAGACTGGGTAGCGATTGAGTGGGAGAGACTTTAGGATGCTTTTGTGCGACTGCTTTGGTGGACAGCATTCTACGCTTTTGTTGGCCCTCTTGAGAACGCTCACCCCTTTCAAGCAGAGCAGGTTGTAAGGCCTTCTCAAACCAGAGCATGCAAAGATGCATCCCTGTCTCTCAGGACCTGCGCGGTTAACTTAGAACAATGAGGGCACTTCAGAGGCACCTGGCCTTCTCCCAAGCACTGAATACAGCGGGAATGTCCACCAGAGGCAGGCATTGCCTCACGGCAAGTTTCACACTTCTTAAAGCCAGCTGTGCCAGGCATAATTAACAGCTCTTTGAAACGTAAAGCACTAACAGATAAGGAGTCCTTGCTCTGGAAAACTTTGTAAATGATTTCACAACACAGTCAACAGGAAACTAAGCATCAGCCAAATGGTGGCCTAATGCTGAATCAACTTAACTAGCCCAACAATAACAACAGAGTCTCTGTCACCAAATCACAAACCCAACGAGGAATGTGTAAATTAGAAGAATGGTCAAGCCAGAGAGAGAGAGTTGCAAGTGCCACCTGCAGCCATTGGCAGCTGAGAGGAACTGGATGCGACCGGACCGTGCATGTGGTGAAAAAGAGCATGAAGAGGAACAGTGGGGCCGCGCATGCATGGTCTGGCAGAAAAAGCTAGCAAGATCTCTGAGCTGCAGTGCCAGGGCAAGCCTGACACCTAAGGTGGAGCACCTAGGGAGACGTGTAAAGAAGAACTTTAATTACAGATTGAGCAGGTGCAGAATGATCATGGAATGTGCCTTTGGACATTTGAAAGTGAGGTTCAGATGCATATTGACCCGTTTGGATGTTTCTGAAGCTAATATCCCCACTGTTATTACAACATGCTCTATTTTGCACAGCATACGTGAATCAAGCTCTTTTACATCTGATGGCTGAGCTCCGTGGGTTCATTCAGCTGCACATCTACCAATATAATTTATGCCATCATGTGCCAGCAATGCCCCTCTGCTACACACATCGGACAAACTGGACAGTCTGTATGTAAAAGAATAAACGCACACAAATCAGATATGAGAAATGGCAATATACAAAAACTCGTAGGAGAGCACTTCAATCTCCCGGCCCACACAGTAGCAGACTTAAAAGTAGCTATCCTACAGCAAAAAAATTTCAGGACCAGAATCCAAAAAGAAATTGCTGAGCTATAATTCATCTGCAAATTCGACACCCTCAGCTCAGGCTTAAACAAAGACTGTGAATGGCTGGCTAAATACAAAAGCAGCTTCCCCTCCCTTGGTGTTCACACCTCCAGATCAACTGCTGGTAGTAAGCCTCACCCTTTCTGACTGAGCTAACCTTGTTATCCCCAGCCTTGCTCTGGCTTATTTATACCTGGCCCTGCAGATTTCCATGACCAGCATCTGATGAAGTGAGTCTGTGCTCATGAAAGCTCATGCTCAAGACCTTTCTATTAGTCTATGAGGTGCCACAGGATCCTTTGATGCTGTTACTGATCCAGACTAACATGGCTACCCCTCCAATAGGGACATTATAGGGGCTCTTTGGCATACCTGGCTTAATCTAATTCTAGATTCTGCCCCCCCCCACCCCTCTGCTCTCTGATTTGCTTACCTTGATCATTTTAGCTTATGCTCCAAAATATCTGTTAATCTATAAGGTGCCGCAGGACTTCTTGCTCTCGAAGATACAGATGAGCACAGCTACCTCTGTGATTCTTTAAACTCTGTTGTCTTTTTCTAGTTTAAGTAGTAACTTGGGCTTAAAACCATGTTAATTAACACATATTGCCAAGTGTTTGCTAAATACTAGAGAAAGGGCTCAGCTCTACCAATGCAGGCTACCTTCAGAGTGAGCCGCAGACAGACTTTCTTTCCAATTAAAAAGGATTCATTTTATGCAAACAAAGTCTACTGCCACTTCTCACAGTCCACAACTCACAAAGGACCTTCTCTCCCCCCCAGGTGGGCATCCTTCAGTCTGCATAGACTATGGATTGCGCCCTTTAAAGTTTCAATTGAGGACTTCATTTCTAACCCTAACCCTCTCCCTCTCCCCCCCGCACCCTAAAAAACATACTAGAGATCAGCAATTCCTCCTCCCACAGGTCTTCCGCAGCCCTCCCAAATCGGACATCCCTCCCGCCCTCGTGCGTACCTGGGGATCCCTTTCAGCGCTCGCCTCAGCCGATTCTGCCCTGGCTCTTTTCCGGGGCTTGCTGCAGAGACCGTTGTCCTTGCGGTCCATAGGGGGCTGCCCTTTCACGGGCGTCGCTTCGCAGCTCAGCTGAGCCCGCCGATGGAGAGCCTGCTGCACGTCCCGGGCCTGAACGGGGCTGATGGTGTCGAAGGTATGCGGAAGACTGGAGAGCAGCCGCGCTCGCTCCGTGATGGGTTTTGCCCCCCGCCCCACAGCCTCGAGCTTGATGCGCAGCAGCCGGAGGAAGCGCCGGAGGCTGTCTGGGGGGCAGTTGGAGATCAACAGCTGCAGGCGCGGGGGGCCCAGCCACAGGCCGCTTTTCCCGTCCCGCACGAAGCGCGTGAAGAGCCGCACTTCTCCGCGTAGCGCGAAGCTGTGAACCGCACCGCCGCCGCCGCTCACCTGCAGCACCAGCTCCCGGAACTCGTTCCGGCCCAGGGTCAGGCCGGCGTCGCTGATCACCCGTCGCTTAGGGCCCGGGTCGCTGGGGCTGAGGCGCTCGATGGTGACACTGCAGCAGATCCGTGCGTCTAGTTCCGTGCCCTGCATCCTCTCCCCAAAGCAAACAGAGCAGCGCTCAGCCAAGCCCAGGGGCCGGTCGGCCTCCTGTGCCCGCGGACCGCACCCCGCTCCCTTTGACGCACAAGTCCCGGGTCAGGTCTCCCTCAGCATGCAGCTGCGGTATCAGCTCACCTCGCTCAGCGCTGTCCACCAGACAGATTCAAAAATGCCGGTGGAGAACATAGCCAATCAGCAACGAGACTTTTAACTCGTCAGCCAATTGGAGCTGGGGGCGGGGTTAACTGATCAGGGCGCTTGGAGCGAACCACAGCGAATCCGAGGGCAGGAATCGACAGAACCGCCGCTGCTAGGAAGCGGAATGACGCAAGCGTAGCCACCGACAATCAGCGAGCAAGGCTGTCATGGCGACGCAGGGGCGCGACAAGGAGCCGCCCGACCTGGTGCATCAGAACCAGATATTTTGTGAGACCGTCCGGAAGGAGCTGCGGTGCCAGAAGCTGCACACAGAGTACGGGGTGAACCCCCTGAAACGGGGTGAGGCGGGGAGAGGGGAGCCGACACCTCAAACTGGGCAAGACCACCGCCACTCCAATGGGGCGAGACTGGGCAGGGAAAGGAGAGGGAAAAGGTGACCCCCGACATCGGGTGAGGAGGGGAGACGGAGGGCTTACCCCCTTAAACAGGGCAGAACAGGAGCTTGGAGACAAGGGCACCAAGCCCTCAAATGGGGCAGGAGAAAAAGGAGCCGACTGGGGATGTAAAATTCTGTTTAATTAGATAACCAATTAACCGATTAAATAGGGGCTGGAGAGCACTCCCATTCCCCCTCCAACTGCTTCAGTTGTGTTGGACTGCCTCAACCCGGGATGGGCCTCATGAAGCTGAAACAGCCCTGTGCCTCCATGTCCTCAGTGGTTGATTGTAAGGGGTCTCAGCCATTTAGGGATAAGGATTAAGGATAATCCCTAGGGCCTACCCCCTCAAATAAAACATGACTGGGAGTGTATAAATCCCCTTTGCGAAGTAGGGGAGAGGAGGTAAGGAGTAGGCAGGGCCATGACAGAGTGGAATGTAGGGCTGACTCTACAAGCCTGCTCTCTTGTGGTGAGACAGTACTTTGTCCACAGTCACCATCACTTAAACGGAGACACAGGGATATGACCAGATGGTGTGGGTGAGGCAGCCCAAATAGCCATTTAGATTGTGGTATTTGGGGGCAGATCAAAAAGAAGGTATGGTGGCCTGGGTCACAACATGGGAGCAAGATGGGGTGGAAGTTCTAGACAAAATTGTAGAACAGGAAGGAATCTCAAGAGGTGAGTCCAGTCCCCTGCACTCATGGCAGGACCAAGCACCATCTACACAAGGGGTGGGCAAGATATAGACTCAATGCTGGATCCGATCTGCCAAGCCATTTAATCCAGCCTGCAGCAGTGCTGCTCCCTGTGCCTCTCTGGCACTGTATCTTCTCCTGCAGTCCAACTCCTTCCCAGACCCTTCACCCCCTCTTACACACTTCCCTCAGGCCAGAATCTTATTTTGTAGCCATGTTTGCACTCCAATCCCTTTCCTCAGTTTTCCTTTAAGCTGAGTGCTTGGGCAGCCACCCAGGAGGGATTCAGGTGCTGCCCACCTCATTGGCAGAGCATGTTTCTATTGGTGATGCACATCTGCACATGCCTTGGTGTACATAAAATTTATTCTGCCCAGGGAAAAATTAGAGGGAAAACTAGTCACCACTCAAACCATCTGCACTCTCCCCTTCCCCCAATTCCAGATCACAACTCCCTCTCTGAACCTACACCTACTCCTACATCCCTCCCCCAGGCCAGAAGCCTCTCCTGCACCCATACCCAGTCCCAGGCCCTGCACCAGTTCATAACCCCCTCCTTCTCCTAAACTCTAAAATCCCACACCCTTTCCTTCACCCCAGTCCCCTACCTGAAGCTCTCTTCTGTACCCAAGTTCCATCCCAAACTCCACACCCTCTCCACAGAAAAGTGTGTCCATTGATGATTTACCAAAATTTGGTGGGGACCCCCCATCAAAATTATTGCCCATCCTTGCCATAGTCTTTTCTTTTGCTTAACAGCCTAAGTGATGTGTCAGAACATAGTCTGGGGGAGCTAGATGGAGCCCTTTCCATAAAACATGTGTTTCACCTGAAATTGCCTGTAACATTGATTTCACAATAGCAACTTACCTGCATTATCACATTTCTTGCCAGTTCACACGATCACCAGGAAACCAATGTCTTGGCATGATAACATAGAAGAGCCTGCTGATGGTAAGAAGCCTACGAAAAACTGCTGACATAACTAGATAAGGAAATAATTTATCAGATAGATTAGAAATCATTTTCATATTGTAAAATAAAGCGTTTTTTAAAAATTGAACTTTATTGTACAATTTAAAAAACACTCCTGTAAAAGATTAGAAACTGAAAATACAAGGTGATAGCTTTACACAGACTAAGAGTATACCTATGGTAATAACAGGTCTTATTTTCTCCAGCTGGACTGATTGGAAATGATAATGCTGGACAACCTGTTAGTACCTTAGGGAGGCAGGGATGGACAGAGTTATGACCCAGGCCTCAGAACAAATTTATTATCTAAGCAGTATAATGGCTCTGAAAGTGTGGGTCTTTGAATACTTTGCCCTCCCAAAATTTAGAGCATCTGTGTTTTCTGTCTAAGGCATGGGTGTCCAACCTTTTGGCTTCCCTGGGCCACACTGAGTGAAGAGGAATTCTCTTGGGCCGCATATAAAATATATAATATACTTAATGTACATAAATCACATAATAATGTTAAAAGTTTATGATCTTGTGGGGCTGCATTACTAGCTGTCCAGGGCCGCATGCAGCCTGCGGGCTGGACATGCCTGGTCTAAGGAGTTAGTGATGTCTTGATGGACTTTCTGATGCACTTCCCTGCTGTTAAGGGCCTAGCAGACATGAAATTACCTGTTACTGTTTCCTTTATTTTTTCCACATAGTGCTGCCTTTGAGAAGTGTGAATTTCAGAAACTAAGGAGGTACCACAGGTCCTTGAGTTAGCAGGGTGAAGGCCAGTTTTTAGGCACGAATTGCTGGGAAAGCAGGAGGACACTCAGAGAGGAGAGGCTATGCCTAGCTTGGGACTGGAATGAAAGAAATTTAGTTATTAAAGAGAGGAAAAGGGACTGGGCCCAGCTGAAACAGGGATGAAAGCTGAAAGTTTGAGTTTGCTTTTGAAAGACTTTTCTGGATAGAATAAATTGGACCTAAGAATGGGGAATGTTTTGAGTAGGTGACCTGTGTTGATTTTTTTTTTAAAGGGAGACCCAGTTAGGGTGAAGTTGAAGTTTAATACAGACAAATGCAAAATTACTCCACTTAAGAAGGAACAATCAGTTTTACACATACAGAATGGGAAGCGACTGTCTAGAAAGGAATAACAACAGAGAGTTAGCCATGTTAATCTATGTACTATCAAAACAAGAAAGCAGTGCAGTAGCACTTTAAAGACTAACAAATTGATTTATTAGGTGGTGGGCTTTTGTGGGATAGACCCACTTCTTCAGACTATAGCTATACCAGAACAGTATTTAAGGGACAGAGAACCAAAAATAGTTATCGAGATTGACAAATCAGAAAAATGTAATCAAGGTGCGCAAATCAGAAGAGCAGAGGGGCGGTAGGAGAGGGGGAAGTCAAGAGTCAGATAAAACAAAGCACGTAAAAGAGTCCATATAATGACCCAGGTAACTGATGTCCCGGCTCAAACCACATGTTCATGTATTGAATTTGAATAGAAAAGAGAGCTCGGCTCTCTTTCTTTGCCATCGATTCTTAAAGTTCCTTTTCAGTAAAACACAGATTTTCAGTACAAAAAAGCAGTCCAGTAGCACTTTAAAGACTAACAAAATAATTTATTAGGTGATGAGCTTTCGTGGGACAGACCCACTTCTCCAGATCATAGCCACAGACTCAATATCTAAGGCACAGAGAACCAAAAATAGTAATCAAGACTGACAAATCAGAAAAATATTATCAAGGTGAGCAAATCAGAGAGCAGAGGGGCAGAAGGTGGGGGGGGAAATCAAGAATTAGATACAGCAAAGCATGTAAAAGAGCCCCTATAATGAGCTAGAAAATTGCCATCCCAGTTCAAACCATGTGTTAATATGTCAAATTTGAATATAAAGAAAGGTTACTCACCGTAGTAACGGTGGTTCTTCGAGATGTGTCCCCGTGGGTGCTCCACATTAGGTGTCGGGCTCGCCCGGCGCCGCAGATCAGATCTTCCAAGCAGTTTCTGCCGGACTGCGCATGCGCCGGTGCGCGCCACTCCCCCGCGTGCTCCCAGCCACGTGCGCGATCCGGTCCCTGCCAGTTCCTTGACCAACCGCCTCGGATGCTCCTGCAAAACACTAAACACAGATCCGGAGCGGGGAGGATGGGCGGGTAGTGGAGCACCCACGGGGACACATCTCGAAGAACCACCGTTACTACGGTGAGTAACCTTTCTTTCTTCTTCGAGTGTCCCCGTGGGTGCTCCACATTAGGTGACTACCCAGCAGTAACCCAAGATAGGAGGTGGGTAATCGGATTATGTGCAGCTTGTCCCCGAGAGGACCGCTGTTGAGAGACGGGTATCCTCTTGGAATACCCTGTGAAGGGTGTAATGTTTGGCGAAGGTGTCACAGGATGACCAGGTCGCCACTCTGCAAATGTCTTTTAGCGCAACGCCCTTGAAAAAGGGCTGTTGATGCTGCCACCGCCCTAGTGGAATGAGCCCTGGGCATGGCCAGGAAAGGAGTCTTTTTGAGTTTGTAGCACATTTTTATGCAAGATACGATGTGCTTTGAGATTCTCTGCGAAGAGAGACATTCTCCTTTTGATTTGGGAGCGATAGAAACTAGGAGTCTATCCGTTCTCTGGAAGGACTTGGTCCTGTCTATATAGAAAGCTAGCGCCTCCTCACGTCCAGGAGGTGTAGGCACGCCTCTTTGTTAGAGTTATGAGGCTTTGGATAAAACGAGGGTAAACAATAGGTTCGTTAGTATGAAACTCAGAAAGAACTTTAGGAACAAAGGCTGGATGCAGCCGTATGGTTACCGCCTCCTTGGAAAAAACAGCGCAGGGTGGCGTTGCCATAACTGCCGCAAGCTCGCTCACCCTGCGAGCTGACGCGATTGCGAGAAGAAAGGTCGTCTTTATCATAAGGAGGCAGAGGGAAACCGTGGCCAAAGGCTCGAACGGTGGTTCCCTTTTCGCATTAAGCACCAGGTCCAAGTTCCACGAAGGTGGAAGCGGTTTCCGAGGGGGGGTATAGGTTTACCAGCCCTTTAAGGAACCTGGTAACCATGGGATGGGCGAACACCGTGTGCCCTGTCTCTCCGTGTCTGAACGCCAAAAAGGCGGCAAGGTGGACCTTAAACGAGGATAGCGAGAGTCCTCCTCTCTTGAGGTCCAGTAAATACTCTAATATCACAGCCATAGGCACCGAAAGGGGGGCTAGCTGTTTGGTAGAACACCATGCCGTAAAGCGAGTCCATTTCTGCTTGTAGGTCTTCCTGGTGGAAGTCCTCCTGCTACTTTCTAGGACTTGCTGCACTTCCTCCGTACATGTGCTCTCTAGGGAGCTGAGCCATGGATTGACCACGTTTGTAGTCGCAGGCCTTGGGGGTGCGGATGCACTATGGATCCCTGGGCTTGCGTGAGCAGATCCGGCGCCACCGGAAGGGGCATCGGTGGCCGGTCCGACATGCGCAGGAGTAGGGGGAACCATTGCTGTCGATCCCACGTTGGGACTATCGGGATCATTCAGGCTCCTTCCCTCCTGGCTTTCTGCAACACTTTGTGGATGAGCACTGTGGGAGGGAAAGTGTAAAGCAGGGGGCCCCTCCATGAGATCGCGAAGGCGTCCCTCAGGGACCCCCCGTCCCAGTCCTGCCCTGGAGCAGAATCGTGGGCACTTCTTGTTGTGCTGAGTAGCAAACAGGTCTATCTGGGGAAAAACCCCATGCATGAAAAATCGGTTGCAGCAGATCGGGACGGATCTGCCACTCGTGCGTGAGTGCGAAACGCCTGCTCAGCTGGTCTGCCTTCACATTGTGAGCACCTGGGAGGTACGAGGCTTTCAAGGTTATATTGTTGGCGATGCAGCAGTTTCACGACCGGACTGCTTCTGCACATAAGGCACGGGACCGAGCTCCTCCTTGCCGATTTATATAAAACATGGTGGAGGTATTGTCTATACTGATCCCGACTACTTTGCCTTTTATATGGTCTCGAAAAGTGTCTGCAGGCGTTGAACACTGCTCTGAGCTCCAGTATATTTGTGTGCAGTGACTGCTCCGTGGAGGACCACAGCCCTTGCGTTACCTCTTCGCCCATGTGTGCTCCCCACCCTATGAGGGAGGCATCTGTAGTAAGAAAAACCAATATGTGTGGTTGGTGGAAGGGTACCCCTGTTAGCAGGTTCTCGGGGTTTACCCACCATTGCAGGGATTTGCGCACCTCTGTTGCGGGCGACGCCACCCTGTGAACAGTGTGTGCTGCCGGGTTGTATACGCTCGCCAGCCAGTGCTGCATGCTGCGCATGTGTAACCTGGCGTTCTGTTCTACGAACGTCGCTGTTGCCATGTGGCCCAGCAGCTGTAAGCACGTCAGAACCGGCACCGTAGGGCTGAAGGTGAAGACTTGCACGAGGGAGCCGACAGCCCGAAAGCGAGTCTCTGGGAGATACACCCTCGCTGTAATAGAATTTATGCGTGCCCCTACGAACTCTATGTCCTGTGTGGGGTCTATCTTTGATTTTGTCAGATTGATAAGCAGGCCGAGCGAAGAGAACGTGCCTGCTGTGACGCATATTATGCGTAGTACCTCCTCCTTCGAGGCCCCCTTGAGTAGGCAGTCATCCGGATACTGGAATATAAATACCCCCTGTCTGTGCAGGTAGGCTGACACCACTGCCAAGGGCTTGGTGAAGACTCTGGGGGCCGAGGAGAGGCCAAACGGTAGGACCTTGTATTGAAAATGTTCATTGCCTACCATGAAAAACCAGAGGAATCGTAGGTGAGCCGGATGAATAGTTATGTGAAAATACGCGTCTTATAAGTCGAGGGCTGCGAACCAATCTCCATCGTCCAGTGCCGTAAGGATGGAGGCGATTGTGATCATCCGAAAGCGTTGCTTGCGCAGGTACCGGTTGAGGCCTTGAAAATCTAAGATGGACCTCCCGCCTCCTGTCTTTTTCCCTGTGAGGAAGTACCTCGAGTAGAACCCTCTCCCTTGCAGTTGCTCCGGCACTCTTTCCACTGCCCTTATGAGCATGAGATGGTCTACCTCCTGCTTGAGCCTCGCTACGTGGGAGGCCTCCTGGAGGTGGGGCCTGGGTGGAGGTCATGGCGGTGGGAGCGACTGGAAGGGGATGGCGTACCCCGTGGCTATGATCTCCAGCACCCATTTGTCTGTGGTGATCCTTTGCCACTGGTTATAGAATGGTCGGAGGCGATGGTGGAATAACCGCTTCAGATGACCTTGCGATGGTAGTGATGGCGCAGCCCTAGATCTGTGTGTCAAACTTGTGGCCTTTGGCCCTGCCCCGAGGACTGGAATGAAGGACCGAGTCAGTTAATTCAGCAAACAGCTTCTGCGAGTCGAAGGGAAGATTGACTATCTCTGTCTGCAGGCCCTCGGTATACCCGGAGTCTGGAGCCAGGACTCCCTTAGCATCACCACTGCCGTAGCTGTGGAGCGTGCTGCTGTGTCCGCAACATCCAGGGCGATCTGAACTCCCGTCCTCGAGGCCGCGTAGCCTTCTTGCATGATGGCCTTGAGCACTGGTTTCTTGCCCTCTGGAAGCGAGTCCATGAGGGAGGTTAACCTAATGTGGTTGTCGAAATTATGGTTCGCTAGATGCGCTGAGTAATTTGCCATTCGCAACAGTAGAGTGGAGGAGGAGTAGACCTTTCTGCCCAACAGCTCTAGCTTTTTGGCATGTTTGTCTGTTCCCCCACATTGCGACGACTCCACCACCAAGGAATTTGGTTGTGGGTGGCTGAACAGGAACTCCGTGCCCTTTGTTGGCACAAAGTTTGTTTGTTTTTTTGTTTTTTTTTTCCCGCTCTCTTGTGGACAGGCGGAATAGTCGCAGGAGTCTGCCATATCATAGTGGCAGACTCCAAGATTGCGTCATCAAGCGGCATTGCTATTTTGGAGGAGGCCGGAGGTCTCAGATTTTTGAGGCGCTTATGGTGTTTCTCTTGCACCTTAGCTGTCTGGATGCCTTGCGTGAAGGCCACCCTCGTAAAACAGCTCTTGGAACTGTTTGAGATCGTCTGGAGGATGGACGTCCCCCGGGGCCGTAGCCTCATCCGGGGAGGAGAGCGAGGAACCGCTGGGGTACGTCTCTCTGGACCCTTCCGGTTCCTGCTGGTGATGGTACACCCTCTTACTAGAGGTTTGCGAGGGAAAATCTCGGGGTTCCATAACCAGTCCCCCCTGAGATGCTTGAGTCTCTGTCCCCGGTCGCAATTGCCCTCGGGGGTACGAGATCGTTTGTGGGGATCTTTCCCTAGTAGACAGCCGATGGTGTCTATGCCCCGCATGGTAGGGGCGACCATGGCAGTATAGGCACTGTTCTTGGGAAGGTGACCTAGACCACTCCCTTGGTGCATACCCTCTGCGTCTGGGGGAGGGCTGGAGAGAGCGATTTTGCATAATAGTCCAGCGGTTCAAACCCCAGGAAGGGTGAAGGTGGTCCCAGCCAGGGTGAGGCTGGTTGCAAAAAAAAATGGAGAAGGGGGCTCCGGGTAGGCTAGGGGGGACCCCTGCCTTCTGGTTGGAGTCTGCAACATAAGCGGAGGGCTGTGAGAAAGCAACTCCACAGCCCTGTGCGGAGAGGGGCTGCAATGCCTCCTCTTGTGTGCAGCCTTCCCCCTCCCTTGAGGAGGTAACTCCGCCCCCTGATGTACAGGGGAGCCCGGCCCCGTCCGCACCGAGCTCGGCACGCTCAAGGGCGGTGCCGCACGTGCGGTGTCCTCCGGTGCCTGCAGGCTGCATGCCTGCGCGCTCTGCACCGCCGGTTCCCCGGGGGTCGGTGCCGCTGCCTGCGGTGCCGCCGGTACCGGCGCTTGTTTAGCCGCCGCCCTGCCTGCGGTGCGGGGCGGCTGGCTGATTATGGGAGGCTGAGCCACTTCCACGTGGCTCTCCGTGCCGCCGCTGATCAGCTGTTGCTGCGGCTGGGGGCTGCTCGCTCCTCCCGTCCCGCTCGCTATTGTTGCCGGCAGGGATCGGGCTCGGGAGACTTTCCTCCGTTTTTGCGCTGATGGGGTGAGGGAGGCAGCTTTCCTTTTATGGGCCCCGGAGGGTCCCTCCTGCTGCGGCCGCTCCGGCACGTCTGGCTGGAGGGCCTTGTCGAAAAGCAGCATTTCAAGCCGCATCTCCCTGTCTCTCCTTGCTCTGGCTGTTAATTTAGAACAGAAGGAGCATTTCTGTGCAACATGGGACTCCCCAAGGCACCTTATGCATAGACTGTGCCCATCAGACGCTGGCAGCACCTCTTGGCAGGACTCACATTTTTTAAATCCTGAAGAGGACATTGTTGGTGAGTCTTTCAGTTGTTAAACGGGTACTTAGCACCTTCTCTGTGCTATTTTCCCCTTCTGATGGCCTGCTGCAGGAGGAGGGCTGATGGCCCTATGCTCCTGGCCTCCGGCGCTTGTTACTGGGACTGGATTGAAGCTGTCCTGCTTGTAGTTTGTTTGTTGTTGGTTTTTTTGTTTTTTTTTTTTGAAAAATAACAACCGGCTAACTTGCAGTAGCCTAAGTACTTGAAAAACTTTAAAGAAAAAACAGTTAAAGCCATTGAATACGCTGCTTGGCCTTAGCCTAGTTCGGATTCCGTCTGCAGCCGACGGCGGTTAAGAGGAACTGGCGGGGACCGGATCGCGCACGTGGCCGGGAGCGCGCGGGGGAGTGGCGCGCACTGGCGCATGCGCGGTCCGGCAGAAACTGCTTGGAAGATCCGATCTGCGGCGCCGGGCGAGCCCGACACCTAATGTGGAGCACCCACGGGGACACTCGAAGAAGAAAAGAGAGTTCAGCAGCCTCTTTCCAAACTGCTGTGAAAAGTCCTCTTCAGTAAAACATTTCAGTAAAATAGTTGTATGTCTTTAATAACGCATTGCAGTTGTTTAGAACATAAGAACGGCCATACTGGGTCAGACCAAAGGTCCATCTAGCCCAGTATCCTGTCTGCCGACAGTAGCCAAATCCAGGTGCCCCAGAGGAGGTGAACTGAAGACAATGATCAAGTGATTTGTCTCCTGCCATCCATCTCCCACCTTCAACAAAAGGCTAGTCACCATACCTTACCCCTTGCTAATAGCCGTCTATGGACCTAACCTCCAAATATTTATCAAACTCTTTTTTAAACTCTGTTAGAGTCCTGGCCTTCACAGCGTCCTCTGGTAAGGAGTTCCACAGGTTGACTGTGCGCTGTGTGAAGAAAAACTTTCTTTTATTAGTTTTGAACCTGCTACCCATTAATTTCATTTGGTGTCCTCTAGTTCTTATATTATGAGAACAAGTAAATAACTTTTCTGTATTCACTTTCTCCACACCATTCATGATTTTATATACCTCTATCATATCGCCCCTCAGTCTCCTCTTTTCTAGACTGAAAAGTCCCAGTCTCCAAACCCTTAATCATTTTAGTTGTCCTTTTCTGAACCTTTTCTAACGCCAATATATCTTTTTTGAGGTGAGGAGACCACATCTGCACGCAGTACTCGAGATGTGGGCATACCATAGCTTTATGCAGGGGAAGTAAGATATTCTTTGTCTTATTTTCTATCCCTTTTTAAATTATTCCTAACATCCTATTTGCTTTAGTGACTGCCGCTGCACACTGCTTGGATGTTTTCAGAGAACTATCCACTATAATTCCAAGATCCCCTTCCTGATCTGTTGTAGCTAAATTTGCCCCCATCATATTCTATGTATAATTGGGGTTATTTTTGCCAATGTGCATTACCTTACACTTACCCACATTAAATTTAATTTGCCATTTTGCTGCCTAGTCACTCAGGTTGCTGAGATCTTTTTGAAGTTCTTCACAGTCTGCTTTGGTTTTGACTATCCTGAGCAGTTTGGTGTCATCTGCAAACTTTGCCACCTCACTGCTTACCCCTTTCTCTAGATCATTGACGAATAAGTTGAACAAGATTGGTCCCAGGACTGACCCTTGGGGAACGCCACTAGTTACCCCCTTCCATTGTGCAAATTTACCATTTATTCCTACCTTTTGTTTCCTGTCTTTTAACCAGTTCCCAAACCATGAAAGGATCTTTCCTCCTATCCCATGACCACCTAATTTACATAAGAGCCTTTGGTGAGCAACCTTGTCAAAGGCTTTCAGGAAATCTAAGTATATATGTCTACTGGATCCCCCCGTCTGCATGCTTGTTAACCCCTTCAAAGAACTCTAATAGATTAGTAAGACACGACTTCCCTTTACAGAAACCATGTTTACTTTTGCTCAACAAATCATGTTCTTCTATGTGTCTGACAATTTTATTCTTTACTATCGTTTCTATTAATTTGCCCGGTACTGACGTTAGACTTACCGGTCTGTAATTGCTAGGGTCTCCTTTAGGCCCTTTTTAAATATTGGTGTTATATTAGCTGTCTTCCAATCATTGGGTACCGAAGCTGAGTTAAAGGATAGGTTACAAACCACTGTTAACAGTTCCACAATTTCACATTTGAGTTCTTTCAGAACCCTTGAGTGAATACCATCCGGTCCCGGAGACTTGTGACTGTTTAGCTTATCAATTAGTTCCAAAACATCCTCTAATGACACTTCAATCTGGGACAGTTCCTCAGGTTTGTCACCCATAAAGGACAGCTCAGATTTGGGAATCTCTCTAACATCCTCAGCCATGAAGACTGAAGCAAAGAAATCATTTAGTTTTTCCACAATGGCATTATCTTCCTTGATTGCTCCTTTTATGTCTCTATCATTCAGGGACCCCACTGCTTTTTTAGCAGGCTTCCTGCTTCTAATATACTTAAGAAACATTTTACTATTGTTTTTTGAATTTATGGCTAAGTGTTCCTCAAAATCTTTTTTGGCTTTTATTACATTTTCACATTTAATTTGGCAGTGTTTATGTTCCTGTCTATTTTGATCACTAGGATTTGACTTGAGTTGGGGGCTGTAGGTAATGACCACTGGTGTTCTCTTACTGGCTTTTTTGGGCCTATCTTGAAGTAGCTGGCCTCTGGGTATTCATCTGGCCCTGTTGATTTGTTTTTTTATTTCTCCTGGTGGGTAATTCAGGTTTATGAATATTTGGAGAGATCTTGTAGTTTTTGGTCTCTGTCAGTAGGATCAGAGCCCCCAACAGCCCCCAATTCAAACCACTGCAGTGCATTATTAAAGACCTACAATCTATCCTTAATCAGGACGCCGCACTCCAGAAGGCCCTAGGTGACAGGCCTGTTCTCTCCTACAGACAACCTCCCAGCCTTATGAGGATTCTCACCAACAACCACAGTCTATACCACAGGAACACCAGTCCTGGAACTTTTCCTGGCAACAAGGCCCGTTGCCAACTTTGTCAACATATCTATTCTGGAGATACCATCACTGGACCTAACCAGGTTATTGACAGAATCACAGGCACATTCTCATGTTGCTCAACTAACATCATATATGCCATCATGTGCCAACAATGCCCAGATGCTTTGTATATTGGACAGACTTCAAACTCTCTCAGACAAAGAGTTAATGGGCACAAAACAGACATAAAAACACTCCTGATTCACAAACCTGTCAGCCAGCACTTTAATGGAGTGGGCCATTCTGTTAATGACCTGAAAGTTTGTGTTCTACTGAAGAGGAATTTTCACAGCAGTTTGGAAAGAGAGGCTGCTGAACTCTCTTTTATATTCAAATTTGACACATTAACATGTGGTTTGAACTGGGATGGCAATTTTCTAACTCATTAAAGGGGCTCTTTTACATACTTTGCTTTATCTAATTCTTGACTCCCCCACCACTTCTACCCCTTTGCTCTCTGATTTGCTCACCTTGATAATATTTTTCTGATTTGTCAACCATGATTACTATTTTTGCTTCACTGTGCCTTAAATATTGAGTCTCTTCTGGTATGCTTATGATCTGAAGAAGTGGGTCTGTCCCACAAAAGCTCATCACCTAATAAATTATTTTGTTAATCTTTAAAGGGCTACTGGACTGCTTTTTTGTTTTGATAGTATACAGACTAGCACGGCTATATCTCTGTTACTATTCAACAGACTTTCAGGTCATTCACAGAATGGCCCACTCCATTAAAGTGCTGAACACAAAACATTACATCAAAAAGCTCTTAACTCACAAACCTGTCAGCCAGCACTTTAATACACACATACCATGACCTCTCACAGGGCCATTCACAGAAGCACAAAAACAGAGCTAATTTCACTGTTGGCTTCTTGCCTCTTTCTTTGAGAGTATAAGCTCCTCAGAGTGAGATTCAACATGTGAGACATAAGGGAAATTATTTATTCGATATAGTTGAAAATACTCCCCTCTTCCAATACTTTTTCCCCTCCAATCCAACAGCCAAGTTTCTGAATCTTATTCACTATGCTGCACTAGAGCCAACCAAGAAATACACAGAACCTCAGACAGAGAACCAGGAAGTTGGCTGGAACACAACTCCCTTGGTGAGTATGATCCCTAAAGGCTTTATCTAGAGTGGGAGTCACCAATCCTTCTGAGGCAAAGTACCAAAATTTGACCTTCTGACTTCTATGTATGGTCTGAGGGTCTGTGATACTTTTTAAAGTCACTAATAGTTCTACTTATAACAGCTTCATTAATAAATAAAGATGCAGAGCTTTACCATCCTGGACTCAGCTTGTTTCAAGGTTCATTACAGCAGAGGTGGGGAACCTCCACAGCTTACCTGGATCCATACCCCAAGGCTCCCCTTCCCAGCATACAGCCTATGGCAGATTGGGGGTATGGAGCCCTGAGCCTTATGGGCCGGATCCAGGCAAGCTGGGGCCTGATCTGGTCCATGTGCTTTGCTGGGGGCGGGGAGAGGAGAAAATGGCTTTGCCATCATTCTTGCTGCGTATGCCTCTGCTACCTCCTCTCCCTCCACTGGCTGGGGCAAAGGCAGCATAGAACTGCCTGGAGAGAGGCTTCCCCCAGCGCTCTGATTGTCTGGAATTCCTGCCAATCAGAGAGGTGGGAGCAGTGTATGGGAGCTTGGAAGAAGTCTCTCCAGGGCACTTATCTCCCTACTGATGTTCCCCATGCTAGGGGAGGAGGCAGAAACAATGCTGTGGGGAGATAAGTGCCCTCCCCTATACCCAGCCTGTTCCTGCACCCTCTCTCCCGCCCAGACGTCTCATCTCCAGCCCTCTTCTGAACCCCCCACAACCCACTACTGCACTTTACCTCCCATCCAAATTACCAAACCCAGCCCATTTCACTTCACCCACCGTTAGTCTGCTCCTGCACCCTCCTACCCACTCACGCCCAGAACACCCACCCCCAGCTTGCTCCTGCACCTTCCCTCTTAGCCAGACCCCAAACACACACCCTCAGCCTTCTAAGGAGGTGGGAGAGAAACCAGCCTGCAATTAGCTGGGGGGACTCACAACCTGTGGAAGGACCACAGGAAGGGATGCAGGGGTGGGGGCACTCAGAAAGTGGGTGGGATGCTCGTGAAGTGGGTGCTGGGAGACTCCAGGGGGTGTCCCAAAGGGAGACCCCAGGAAGATACCTCATCAAGCCAGGAACTCGCTGGCTGCCTCCGCTATTTGTCTCAGGGCCTCAGAACCTTCTTCCTGGTCCAGCAGCGAAGTGCGGGGCAGTGCTCCCTTAACAACAGCAGCAGCGGAGGCCACGGGGAAGTAAGTAGAAGGCTGGGAAGACAACAGAAGCTGCCAGGGGGCGAGAGAGGGGAACTGATCATGCTGCACTCCCCTTACAAAATGTCATACCCGCTCTGGGGGGCAGCCCCACACTTTGTGCACCCGTTATATGGCTTCATTGTCTTTGCAATCAGATGAGCCACTTTGAAGGATGCCCTCTGAGCCTGTGAGAATACTGTTACATATTTATCTATGACATTTGCCTTCTGCAATTCTCCATGTCATTTAAAAAAAGCAGTGTCTTTATTTTTGTGCTCAGGAGGCCTGGAAATCAAGAGACGCACAAGTTTTGTTAGTTTCATACTGTCATTGGCCAAAATATCAAAACAAAGTACACACTGAGATCATTGCTCATTCCCCACTGTCCATAAAAATCCACGTTTGACATATTCTTTTTTTATATTTTCTTATTTTGCTACTGGAGGAATGTTTTCATATTTGTATGTTCTGTTGTTTTGGAATTTTCAACACTTTTGTGTAACTTTGTTATTTCTGAGAGTAGATAATCACTTGATGAAGACATAGAAATCATAGCATTTTAACCAGCCATTGAAAGCCACTTATCCATCTTCAGGCTAATTTAAAAAAAAAACCAAACACCACTGTTAGTGATGTGCATTAAACAAATCACTAGCTGACTAAGCTTTCTTAGAATCATAGAATCCTAGAGATGGAAGGGACCTCATGAGGTTGAGTCCAGCTCCCTGCCTAAAGCAGGATTAACCCTAACTAAATCATCCCAGCCAGGACTATGTCAAGCTGGGATTTAACCTGCAAGGATGGAGATTCCACCACCTCTCTAGGTAAAGCATTCCACTGCTTTACCACCCTCCTGGTGAAGTAGTTTTTCCTAATCTCCAAACTACACCTCCACCTCTGTAACTTCAGACCATTGCTTCTTGTTCAGCCATCCGTCACTACTGAGAACAGCCTCTCCATCCTCTATAGAGCCCCCCTTCAGGAAGTTGAAGGCTGCTATCAAATCACCCCTCATTCTTCTGCAGACTAAATAAGCCCAGATCCCTCAGCCTCTCCTCATAGGCCACGTGGTCCAGACCCTTAATACTTTTCATTGCCCTCTGCTGGACCCACTCCAGTGCATCCACATCTCTTCTATACTGGGGAGCCCAGAACTGGACACAATACTCCAGATTTGGCCTCACCAGTGCTGAAGGAAGGGAAATAACTTCTCTAGATCTGCTGAAAGTGCTTCGCCTAATGCATGCCAATATGCCAGTAGCCTTCTTGGCTACAAAGGCTCATGGTTGACTCACATCCAGCCTCTCATCCACTAATCCCAAGGTCCTTTTCCGCTGCATTGCTACTTAGCCAGTCAGTCCCCAGCCTGAAACAATGCGTGGGATTCTTCCGTCCCAAGTGCAGGACTCTATACTTCTCCTTGTTGAACCTCATCAGATTACTTTTGTCCCAATCCTCCAACTTATCTAGGTCACTCTGAACCCTAGCCTTACCTTCCAACATATCTACCTGTCCGCTTAGCTTACTGTCATCCGCAAATTTGCTGAGGGGGCAACCCATCCCCTCATCCAATCATTAATAAAGATGTTGAATAATACTGTCCCTAGAACTGATCCTTGGGGAACTACTTGAAACTGACTGCCTACCAGACGTTGAGCATTGATCGCTACCCATTGGGCCCGACCATCTAGCCAGTTTTCTATTCACCTTACAGTCCATGTATCCAATCCGTACTTCCTTAACTTATAAGCAAGAATGTTGTGGGAGACTGTATCAAAAACTTTGTAAAGTCAAGTGGAGGGGTATCAAATCTGTTGACTTACCGATGTCTACAGAGCCAGGTACCTCAACATAGAAGCTAATCAGATTGGTCAGGCATGACTTACCGTTCGTGAATCCATGTGGACTATTCTTGATCACTTTCTCCTCTTCAAAGTGTTTCAAAATGGATTCCTTGAGGATCCTCTCCATAATTTTTCCAGGGCCTGAGGTAAGGCTGACTGTCTATTGTTCCCTGGATCATCCTCCTTTCCTTTTTTAAAGATGGGCACTATGTCCAGTCTTTACTTCCCTGGATCATCCTCCATTCCTTTTTTAAAGATGGACACTATATTTATCTTTTTCCAGTCATCCGGAACCTCTCCTGATCTCTGTGAGTCTTCAAAGATAACAGCCAATGGCTCTGCAATGACATTTGCCAATTCCCTCTGTACTCTTGGATACAGTAAATCTGAACCCATGGATCTGTGTATGTCTAGCTTTTATAAATAGCCCTTAATCTGTTCCTTCCCAACCAAGGGCTGCCCACCTCCTTCCCATACTCCATTGCCTAGTGCAGTAGTCTGGAAGCTGACCGTGTCCACAAAGACAGAGGCAAAAAAAGCATTGAGTACTTCAGTTTTTCCCATATTATCTGTCACCAGATCTGTCATCACCTGCCTTCTTCTGACCACGCCAGAGAATTTTACAAAATGCAATGGAAATGAAACTAGCTCTCTGCCAGCAGAGACCAGGGAGGGAGGCAGGTAGTGAGTGCTCCACAGGGCAGGTGACAGAAGAGAAGCTGCATGAGTCAAGGGGTGGGGGACTGGGAGGGGACCAGAAATGAAGCCTGCTCTCTGCCAGCAGAGACCATAGAGGCAGGCAGCAAGTGCTGCACAGGGCAAGTGGCAGAAGGCAAAGGAGAGCCCCCATGGGGGGTGGGGGAGCCGATTGCTGTACTCCCCTTTTGACATTTTGCACCCGCAGGGGGGTCATGCCCCCTAGTTTCCACACCCTGATCTAAAGTATAAAAAGCAGCAACTCACTGTAATTCTTTGAACTCCTGAACCCATTTCTCTGCGGAGGAATAAAGGTGGTACAAGATGAATTGTAACAAGTATAACCAATAGAACAGAATCAAAACAAAAAGCAGTCAAGTAGCACTTTAAAGACTAGCAAAATAGTTTATTAGGTGAGTTTTTGTGGGACAGACCCACTTCTTCAGACCATATCCAGACCAGAATGGATATGGTCTGAAGAGGAGGATATGGTCTGAAGAAGTGGGTCTGTCCCACGAAAGCTCACCTAATAAACTATTTCGCTAGTCTTTAAAGTGCTTCTTGACTGCTTTTTGTTTTGATAGTGTATAGACTAGCACAGCTTACTCTCTGTTACTATTCAATAGAACAGAGTATCAGAGAGGTAGCCTTGTTAGTGTGTATCTTCGAGAGCAAGAAGTCCTGTGGCACCTTATAAACTAACAGATATTTTGGAGCATAAGCTTTCATGGGCAAAGACCCTCTTCATCAGATGCACGGGGGGGGGGGGGGGCGTTTCAGAGGAGTATTTAAAGAGTGGGGTCGGAGTAAAAGGGAGGGCCAGAGCTGACAAGGTCTCTTCAATCAGGGTGGAAATAGCCCATTGTCAGTAGTCTACATCAAGAGAGGAGGAAAAACAAGTCAGGCCAGTGAGGGGAGATGCGGCCCATTCTCAGAAGCCTGGGAAACAGGAGTGGCTGGGAAAGAGCTGATAATCTAGTAGTAGCAAATTGAAAGGAATTTTCACAGCTGTTTGGAAAGAGAGGCTGCTGAACTCTCTCTGATATTCAAATTTGACACATTAACACATGGTTTGAACCAGGATGACCATTTTCTAGCTCATTATAGGTGCTCTTTTACATACTTTGCTTTATCTAATTCTTGACTTGCTCCCACTCCTTCTGCCACTCTGCTCTCTGATTTGCTTACCTTGATGATAATTTTTCTGATTTGTCAGCCTTGATTACTATTTTTGGTTCTCTGTGCCTCAAGTATTGAATCTGTTCTGGTATGACTATGATCTGAAGTAGTGGGTCTGTCCCATGAAAGCTCATCACCTAATAAATTATTTTGTTAGTCTTTATAGTGCTACTGGATTGCTTTTTTGTTTTCCTTAATTTTTAGTAGAACTGAGTGGAGTTGTACAGCCCAACTCAGAGGTGTCAGCTTCCTGAGGTTCCAGGGGATGCTTGACTCCTGCGTGACTCACCCGTCCACCACTTCCCCCAAAGTCCTCCTCTGCCCTGTCTCTTCCCACTCCTTTCACCTTTCTTCTTTCTTGCCCCTGCTCTCCTGCATGCTGCTGAACCGGTGATTGTGGTGGTCAGGAGGCATTGGGAGGGAGAGTGAGGAATTAATCTGTGGAGCAAGCAGTGGTTGTTGAGCATACACATTTTTTTCTCCAGCCCCAGAGCAACCACAGACTACCCTGCATCTAAGGCCCAGCTTGTGTAGGCACTGCTGCATAGAGAGGTGAACTGATAGTTTCCCTCAGACTCTGCTGCAACCCTATGCAAAATATTTGCAGTCAGTTCTGGCATCAATATCATATGCTAATAAAATTGGAGGGAATTCAGTGAGGATACATACTAATAAAATGACATTAAATGGGAGATAAGGCTACCAATGTTTGTAAGTAAATGTTGTATGACTATGCTTTATGTAGGTGGGAAGAAAGAATCCACAAACTACTAATTAATCAGATTTATCTCAGTCAAAATATATTTTCTGAGTTATGATAAGGAATCAACATGGAAATACTTGGGGAGAAAAGATGTAAATTCAATGACATACAGATTTATTAAAAAAGGAACATGCCTGACAAATTAGTAGCTGTATTTCTGACTGATCCAGTAGACACTTCTGAGATTTCATTTAAAAACAAAGAATGCCTGGAGATTTCTGGTAAACTTCTTCTTGGAAGCCAATAGCTGAGTGAACATAGAGCTGATATAATTTTACTTGTTCAAGAGAACAGAGAGGGCTGTTGCAAGTTAATTTCCTTCTGATCAGAGGAAAAAAAAAAAGAGATGCAGTCAGTGGTATAGAGGGTGTTAGTCTTTTAAAACTTAGCTAGTTATTAAATGGATAACACCTGCAAAGAGGCGATCGCTAAAGGGTAACAAGGTGCATAGTGCTCCAAAGAAAACAATTTCTAACTGCAAAGATTCTTGGATAGAGCAAGTCATGGCACACTGCCCACTTTGCCACGAAGCACTGACCTTTCATCTGCATCCCTGTGCAACTCACCTCACCTTATTCCTGACTCCTGATTTGACTGGTAATATACTTTCAATCACATACAAACCCTGTTTACTCCACAAAACTCACATCTTCCGAATGGCTTTAATGACATGATTTTATCCTTCATACCAGTGAAGGGCAACCTAGGCTAGTGAGTGGGTTGCATGAGTGACCCTTCCTCATCTTGGTGGGCTGCAAGATTGTCATAACCCAGATGGTCTCCCAGGATAGGGTAGTTTTGTTAATTGCACTCGCATACCTAGAATTTGTGGGGTGTGCCAATTGAACCATAACACCACTTTGACACAGAGGGAACATATGGCTCTCACAATGATGAATATTATCACACACCTCACTTCATCTGCCCTCACTTTAAGTGCACAACAATTTTGCAATGCCTGTAGACAAAAAAAAAAAAAAAAAAAAAAGGATAAAACCAGGAGACTCTGGCAACCCTCTGCTTGGGCAACAGTAAACAAAATGTCTTGTGGGCCATATATAGAACCCCAATGAGCCCCATGCAGCCCTCAGCTTATAGGTTGCCCATCACTGCTTTATAACCATTAGCCCAGCAACCAACAAAGCTAAGGTATAAGGGATCCCCCGTTCTTGCATCAAACAATTGTTAACTAGTTCTAGCTCCAAAAATGGTAATTATATCATGTACCTCAGGTGGGTATGAGTTATTGGGAGACAATGCCTGAGCTAGAAAAAACCCAGATTGACTTTCAGGTCAGTGATGGAGGTTATAGGAATAGCAGCAAGGGGGATAAAATTAGATCTAGAGCTGAGCACCTCTACAATTAGAGTTAGAGACAAACCTAGGAGCTCTCAGTACCATTTTTATATAATCACTTTAGACATGCAATTACAAAAAGACAAATGAAGTTTCTTTTGTGTGGGCATCTTGGTACTGCAGAAATCCAATAGTGAAGATCTAGAGGCTAGAGAGACTGGGACTTTTCAGTTTGGAAAAAAGGCGATTGAGGGGCGATATGATAGAGGTATATAAAATCATAAATGGTGTGGAGAAAGTGAATATAGAAAAATTATTTACCTTTTCCCATAATACAAGAACTAGGGGACACCAAATGAAATTGATGGGTAGTAGGTTCAAAACTAATAAAAGGAAATTTTTCTTCACACAGCGCACAGTCAACCTGTGGAACTCCTTGCCGGAGGAGGCTGTGAAGGCCAGGACTCTATTAGGGTTTAAAAAAGAGCTTGATAAATTTTTGCAGGTTAGGTCCATAAATGGCTATTAGCCAGGGATAAAGTATGGTGCCCTAGCCTTCATAACAAGGGCAGGAGATGGATGGCAGGAGATAAATCACTTGATCATTGTCTTCTGTTCTCCTTCTCTGGGGCACCTGGCATTGGCCACCGTCGGCAGATGGGATGCTGGGCTTGATGGACCTTTGGTCTGACCCAGTATGGCCATTCTTATGTTCTTATGATGGACAAAGGCCAGTATAAAAAAGCCTATCTATTGCATTTACCCTAGTAGCGATCACCCAATAGCCTCATATATGAGGGCAAGTCATGCCTGACCAATCTGATTAGCTTCTATGATGAGGTAACTGGCTCTGTGGACATGGGGAAGTCAGTGGATGTGATATACCTTGACTTCAACAAAACTTTTTATACAGTCTTCCACAACACTCTTGTCTGTAAGTTAAGGAAGTATGGATTAGATCCATGGACTGTAAGATGGATAGAAAGCTGGCATGATGGTCCGGCCCAATGCATAGTAGTCAATGGCTCACTATCTGGATGGAGGTTGGTTTCAAGCGGAGTGCCACAAGGCTCGGTTCTGGGGCACATGTTGTTCAACATCATTATTAATGACCTAGATGAGGGACTGGATAGCAACCTCAGCAAATTTGTGGACAACACTAAACTAGAAGAGGTAGATGCGTTGGAGGGTAGAGCTAGGATCCAGAGTGACCTGGATAAATTGGAGAATTAAGAACATAAGAACAGCCATACTGGGTCAGACCAAAGGTCCATCTAGCCCAGTATCCTGTCTGCCGACAGTAGCCAATGCCTGGTGGCCCAGCGGAGGTGAACCGAAGACAATGATCAAGCGATTTGTCTCCTGCCATCTATCTCCCGCCTTCGACAAAAGGCTAGGCACCATACCTTACCACTTGCTAATAGCCATCTATGGACCTAACCTCCAAATATTTATCGAGCTCTTTTTTAAACTCTGTTAGAGTCCTGGCCTTCACAGCGTCCTCTGGTAAGGTTGACTGTGCGCTGTGAGAAGAAAAACTTTCTTTTGTTAGTTTTGAACCTGCTATCCATTAATTTCATTTGGTGTCCTCTAGTTCTTATAGTATGGGAACAAGTAAATAACTTTTCTGTATTCACTTTCTCCACACCATTCATGATTTTATATACCTCTATCATATTGCCCCTCAGTCTCCTCTTTTCCAGACTGAAAAGTCCCAGTCTCTCTAGCCTCTCCTCATATGGGACCTGTTCCAAACCCTTAATCATTTTAGTTGCCCTTTTCTGAACCTTTTCTAATGCCAATATATCTTTTTTGAGGTGAGGAGACCACATCTGCACGCAGTACTCAAGATGTGGGCGTACCATAATTTGGGCCAAAATTGGGCCAAAAGAAATCTGATGCAGTTCAACAAGGAGAAGTGTAGAGTCCTGCGCTTAAGAGGGAAGAATCCCAAGCATTGTTAGAGGCTGGGGACCGACTGGCTAAGCAGCAGTACAGCGGAAAGGGACCTAAGGGTTATGGTGGATGAAAGGCTGGATATGTGTAAACACTGTGCCCTTGCAGCCAAGAAGGCTAATGGCATATTAGGGTCTATTAGGAGGAGCATTTCAAGCAAGTCTAGAGAAGTTGTTGTTCCCCTCTATTCGGCACTGGTGAGGCCACATCTGGAATACTATGTTCAGTTTTGGGCCCCCCCAGTATAAAAAGGATGTGGACGTGCTAGAGCAGGTTCAGCGGAGGGCAATGAAAATGATTAAGGGGCTGAAGCACATGACCCATGAGGAGCGGCTGAGGGATTTGGGCTTATTTAGTTTACAGAAGAGAAGACTGAGGGGTGATTTAATAGTAGCTTTCAACTTCCTGAAGGGGAGCTCTAAAGAGGATGGAGAGAAACTGTTTTGAGTGAATAACAAGAAGTCCTGTGGCACTTTATAGACTAACAGATATTCTGGAGCATAAGCTTTCGTGGGCAAAGACCCTGGTGTCAGATAGCAGAACAAGGAGCAATGGTCTGAATTTACAGAAGGAGAAGACTATCAAAACAAAAAAGCAGTCCAGTAGCACTTTAAAGACTACAAAATAATTTATTAGGTGATGAGCTTTTGTGGGACAGACCCACTTCTTCAGACCATAGCCATATCAGAACAGACTCAACATTTAAAGCACAGAGAACCAAAATAGTAATCAAGGTTGACAAATCAGAAAAATATAATCAAGGTGAGCAAATCAGAGAGCAGAGGGGCAGAAGGCGGGGTGCAAGAGTTAGATTAAAGGGACAACTAGGCTGGATATTAGGAAAAACTACTTCACCAGGAGGGTGGTGAAGCATTGGAATGGATTGCCTAGAGAGGTGGTGGATTTTCCATCATCCCTAGAGGTTTTTAAGTCCCAGCTTGAGAAGGTCCTGGGTGGGATGATTTAGTTGGGGTTGATCCTGCTTGAAGCAGGGGGCTAGACTAGATGACCTCCTGAGGTCTCTTCCAGCCCTATGGTTCTATGATTGTTACCTTATTCATCATATAGTCGTGCAGCAGCATGCTGCAGCAACTGATTCCTTGAAGTCTTGATCTCAAAGATACACTTCTCACACTTTGACCCTATTCTCTTCCACAGATTAGCGTGGACCGCACTGATCGCAGACTGTGCTTCCCAAGCCGGAACACTGAGATCACCAAGTACATGGCTGCTATATGGCATCTGAAGGAGCAGAGTGAGAACGTACAGTAGGATGGTAGTAGCAACATTGCTTTGCTAGGCAGAATTGTGTGAGTACTGCCATAGGTAGCCTTAGAGATTTCTGAACAAGAAGGAAGGAGGACTTGCCAGCTGGGATAAGCCTCCTGGTAACTGACAATGATTACAGAAATAAACCCATGTGAAAGTTCTGCTTTTGCCTCTTACTGCTCTCACCCATGAGGTGGATGTACTAAGAACCTGCAAAAGGCTCTACAGGCTCTGGGTTTGTAACTGGAGCCAAGATAGTACTTCAAGTCTGACCTGGAGCTAAATTCCCTATTTTTAATAAATGCAGTGGTGGAAAGAGCCATGGGAATCCTCCAGTCCCAATCACAATGGGTTCTGTCCCTCAATACAACACTGAAGATACAAAAAACAAATGACTATGTTCAAGCTATTTAATGAGTTCACATATGCCAGAACTGAGGCTTGAAAAACAGAAAAAAAAAAAAAAAACTTGGAAGAAAACTAACAGAACAAAGGAATTAGTGACAGTACATGTATGTCCTTTGCATCAAATGGCAGGTACCATCCAGCTTGCTCAACAGCAGTTACAGCTGCCCAAAGAATCCAATGTCAGGAGGAACACCTGCAATTCATAGATATATAGGAACTAAATCAAAGCCACTGGGAAGTAGAGCCAGTCCCACTCGATCTTTATCAGGTTCGACTCTTCATTTTCTGCCTCATCTTTTTGCCTGGTCTCTTCTGCAAAGAGAGAATGACAAATTCAGGTCTCTGGTTTTCGGCCTCAACCCCTCCTTCTGGCCTTAGAAGGGACCTTGTTAGAGCAACGATGCTCACCTTTCAATTTTTCTGTTGCGGATTCAGGACACTGGTATGGATAAACATTTTCTCACTCACCAGCACGCGATTTCCTTCAGTATGGAATTCACTTTCCCCATTCATATCAAACCAATGTGCCCAGTGCCTTGCCAACTATCTAGTCAGTTTTGGTCCCCAAATATGCAGCCTGCAGCTCCCTAAACATAGAGCTCATGGGCTATCTCAAATGTGTATGTAGCCCTCCCCTCTGTGGACAGTGCCCATCTCCCCCTAACATACTAATACTTCTCACTCACATTGGAACCTTTTTTCCCTGCTTTCCGAGTACCCTTGTTGTGGGCCACGCTAGCTCGAAAGCTTGACACGTCATTGTGACTCTCCTGTGTGTTCCATTTTGATCCTTTCTTCTTCCCACCAAAACCAAACTTCTGATTTTTGTAACGTCGCTTGGCATTTGGTCTGGAATAGAAACAACAAGTCGTCATTGAGGGGTCTCTAATAACTGTCTTGGGGGGATGGAAGTGTACTTAAGCATGTCATTGGTGTCCCTCTGGAAAACTACTTGAGTAAAAGTACACATGCATGTGCACACGTCACATCTTTATTGTACTTGAGTACCCAAAAGTTAAAGTGGCTGCACTGTTACTCAAGTAACGTTTGGGGTACTCTCCCCACTTCTGGTGATCCTCATGTCACCTGAGAGTCCATCAGATTTACTTCCAATTGCTGAAAAGACTAACTTGTCTCCCTCATTGCAAAAAGGCAAAAATATTTAAGACACTCCAGTTTCTGCCCCACCTTGTTTATAACTAGCATTTCCTCTCTGAAAGGGTATGCTACCTGCAGTAACCTCACCCTAAGGAGCATAAGACTGAACATTAGCATTATGAGCTAGGAATTATCTGCTGCCATCTCAGGGAGATAACTGGATGCTGGTACTATCATGCAAAGCAGCTTTGTAGACTCAAGTGAGATGTATAGGTCCTAGCTGCAATGCCTCCAATTCCACCTCACCCTCTCTTTATTCGTTGACCACTATCTCCTTCCTTCTTCCCCTGACGTGGTGGTGGTTGCTCCCCATCCAGGAAATCCAGCTTGTCAGAGAGACCTGCAAGAGCAGAACATTTGTGGAACTGCTACCATTGAACTGGGCAGACAAATTTTCAACATGAGCAAGAGTTACATCATTAGTTAATGGCAGTTTTATCTCCCACTGGACAATGCCTATTTAAGAGTTTATTCTCCTGCTGCCCTGTATACCTCCATGTTCAGCAATGCCTTTTCCAACAAACTCCTCTCCAGTACTAGCTAGTGATACCCTATATGCTACAGTGCTGTTATCATCAGATTGTCCTTCTCCCTCCCACCCTCAGCATTCTTTTTGAGTTGAAACAGATGACCTCACCTTTCTGGTATTTCTTGACTGCATTCAGCACAGTTGCTTTTTCCTTTTGTCTCTTTTGCAGAATCTCAGTTTCTACCTGTAACATGAGACAATATGATTTTTGCTCACTACCATGCCCAGAACGCTCCCAAGAAGTTCTGCTGTCTTTATATTTTCCCCCTCTACACCTCCAAACAGGCCTGGTAAACTAGCCAAACAGCTCCATGTTTAAGGCCCTTCACTATAATGCCAACAGACAACACTGATTAAATGCTGTCCAAGAGGTCTCACTCTCCGAGTTTTCAAATAGCTGGAAACTCCACCCATAGGGGTCCAGGGTCTTGCCACTGGGTCTCCCTTGTTGTCCCATAAGTTTTAACCACCTCCTCACCTTTTTTCCATATTTTCTCAGTGCACGAAGTTGTTTTGCTTTCTCAGACTTCTCCATTGCAGCCTGTTTGTTTTTAAGCTTGTGTCGAATCTTATTAGGAAACAAAATAAAGTACCTGTTATACAAAGGAAGATGTGGCTGTGTGAACGCCAAGATGTATAAGCTATACTAACAGGGCCGTTACTCAGATACAAATATAAAATGTTGTAAATCTTTATAGTATGTACTAAAGGTAGTCTATATTTATTAAATTCCCAAGGTCCTACTAAAGCTGCTGCCTAGAAGCAGTGCCACAGTCTCTATTTCATTCAGTGATTTTTAGATACAGCTTCCTCTCTCTTTCTCCGGTAAAATGAGATAATTCAAGGCTGGGAATGCTCACTACAGAAACTCCTGGCCTCGTAGTTTTCTTCAACCCATATTTAGTATGAAGATTAATGGAAGTACAGATATGAAGGTGTGCAGCCTCAAGAAAACAAGTTCTTAATTAACAGAGTAAGACAAAGCTATTATTTTTTGCCCAATTCTTTTGGATTTATAGAAGACTTCCAGTAGTTCCCTTATAATGGACTGTTATCTTACTTGGATAACGTTAGCTGTGGCAGAGTCAGGCCAGAGGGCTCCTTCAGGGTTGGGGAGAAAGGCAGCCCAAAGAGGGGGAAAAGACCTGCTAAATAGAAGCAGCAAAGGAGGAAGTCCCAGGAGGAGCGGTTGGGCTCCCTGCCACAAAAGCCTGTTGCAAGCCCCAGCCACTGGGGAAAAGGGGCAAGAGACTAAACCAAGTAGTGGCATGAGTAAGGGCACCCTTTCCACATAGTAAAATCACTGGCTTCTCTCTCCCTCAGAACTGAATCTTTCCCCTTCTTCCACATCCTTCAAACAATTCAAAGCTTTTACTAGATTTTAAATAACAATGAAATTATACAATCAATCCAAAGTGTAGAGAGATTCTTACTGAAAAAGCTCTGCAATATGTATTGGTAACAATTGAAACGTTTTCCAAAGAAAACCAGCAACAGTAAAGAAAAACTTGTTTTCATAGTGAAGTGCTTTACAACAACACATAATTCCATAGGGATAATGGTCAGAGAGTCAGGAAACTTCTGTCAAGTCATCAGACACTGGGGAAAAGTCCTGCATTTTTAAAATTATAAATAACAAATTATATTCTTCTTCTTGGCAGTCACTCAATAACGAGTAAGATGTCTTATGAACTTAGCTGTCAGACTCGAGTAAAATAGCTGATTTACACAGGTCACCACTGATTCCCAATTCCCTGCTATAAATCATTTTCATTTCATTTCACCATTCCCCTATAGGCAGACTACTGAAAACGTCCATTTTATGGGGTTTTTTTCTGCACCCTTTACTGAAGTATCTGTCACAGGGAACTCCCGAAGAGAGGGTAGCTCACCAGTCTGGGTTCCTACGTGCTGACAGTTTTTCAAGGGTAATCAGGTGAATGAACAATGATGCCTAGTTTAATACCTTCTGCATCTGTTGATCAGATTTTGCCATCTCTGCAAAATAATCATCTGGTCTTCTTGTGGGGACTTTTTGGTGATATAGCCAAGGAAGAGCCTTTAGCACTGCTGCCTGGGCCTGCCGGTAACTGGTTAAAAAATGGGACACCAAGATAACATTAACAGTAAAGTCTAATCACACTGGGCAGGGTTATCAGGAACTCTGCTCATATTAGCTGTGTGATGCTCAATAATTTAAATTTACATTAAATCCCAAAACTGTACCAGAGCAACATTAAAAATGTAGAGGGCTCAGAAATTAAGGTGCCAATAACATTAACTAAGACAAAATACTCATGTTGTATTTTCTACTCCTTTTTACCCGGTCAACTGGTAGTTTACAATTTTACAACTTGTATTATAAAATACAAACCATAAATAGACAGAATTGCAATGACACCGAGAGACAGTGGGAACTTCCATTTTCACTTTGGAAGCTTAGTGGTGTACTACATGTTTTTATTATTTGAATAAATTATTTGCTTAATTAGGTATGGGAAATAATTACCACCTTGGCAACTGCTGCTGTTTTATTGGAGACAATTTTCTACAAGATGGCTTTAATGGGGCAGCAATTTGTTTACATTGTGCAACTATCTTGACATGGTCAATGAAGGTTTAGGTCAGTGGTCAGCAACTTCTGGCACGGGTGCCAAGAGTGGCATGTGAGCTGATTTTCACTGGTACACAAAGGAGGGAGCTCAGCTCCACTCCTCCTCTCCCATGCAGCTGGGAGCCTGCCCTGCCGCCTGTGGATTAACAAAAGACCAGTTAATGCTACCAACACGTAAATGGTAAATTTCTGCATCTTAATCTATTTATTAATTAAGCTGTTGTAAGTAGGACTATTAGTGACTTTAAAAAGTATCACCAGCACTTGGACTGTACATAGACGTCAAAAGGTCAAATTTTGGCACTCCACCTCAAAAAGGTTGCTGATCCCTGAGTTAGACTGTACAGAAATGTACAGAATACCACCATTAAAAAAATTGCAGTTTCTGTGGTTTTTCTCATGTCTTTCAAATTAAGTCTTGCTTAATAGTTATTTATTTAATAATATATATTTTCTTAAATTTACATGGTCCTACTAAAGCTGTTGCCTAGACCCAGCACTATCTGGAGGATTTCACTGCATTTGTTTCAAGAAGATAATATCCCATGTGAAAATAGTCCTATATCACCTCAAGACTGCTGGTTAGAGGCGACACAGATACAAAAATATATACAGTGTATTATAAAATTTCAATTTTAGGATTTTCTACTGCCAACCATCACTAAAGTACCCGAGTTCCTTGCACATAAAATACAGCTTGATATTTATAATATACTATTTTTTCCTTAAGTTAGATTTTGTAAGGAAGCAGTGCTCTAAAGGGAACTTAGTATATTTGACGTTAGTATTAAAAATATTTCTTGACAAAGAGTCATACTTTGTATTTAAGCTATTACGAAACAGATGATGCTTGCTCCTGCTGTGAAGGTAGGGGACTGGATCCGATGTCGAGTTCCCCTTCCAGTTCTAGTATTCTATGAGTCTATAAAGCTTTTTTTCCTGAAATCAGAATTACCTGAATATAAAGCATAATTTTAAAGAGTCTATTTTAAGTAGCAAACAAGGTTTGTACTACTTAAAATACTTTCTCATGATTGATAATTTTATAATCCAGGCCTGCCAAAAGAAGGTAAACCATGTCATCTCAGAATGAGAAACAGGGAAGGATTTCAAGCCTCAAGATGTGAATCTATTTTGGAATATATTTTGAGAGTTTCCAGCAGTATGACACATGCATATGCAATAAGGATAAAAAGTGATGTGACACTGACATGTGGATGAAGGGCATGACTGGGTTGCAACAGTCAACAACAAAGTTGTGTATGTTGCTAAACCATGTATATGGTATGACTGGGGTCTCAGAGAAGAATATCACTTTTCCTCACAAGCTCATCTCTCTCTGGAAGTCATCCTCAGGATCAATGGTGGTTTTGTCAGGTGTGGGATATGAAGTTGGACTCATGACGTTTGGTGCCTGACCCACAGTCACATCCAGTCTTTCTATCCAGGCTAGGTGCTGCTTAAATTCAGACAAACATTGCTTCAAGCCATCCTAGAAAAGAAAGGACAGCTCTGTTAACAGCAAAACACAAAATGAGTTGTCTTCTGAAAGTTAGCTACTAAATATCTATAATAGGATGGCCTGCCCCTTTAAGGGAGTTGGGCACAACCCCACTCTTGGCTGCCTCTGCCAGTGATGGCCTTGAGGCAGATAAGACTTCTGAACTCAGTTTTAGGCCTGGTCTACACTAGAGGATAAAATTGAATTTAAGGGTTTTAGGTCAATGTTATAAAGCATCTGTCTTCACTACAGGGCTCAATAGGTCAATTTTAAGAGGCTATAATGTCAACTTTTGTAAACCTGATTTCACCAGGAGTAATGCCAAAATCGATTTTTCAATGTTGACCTTATGTTAGTGCAGACCACAGCATTATAAAATTGATTTTATTAGCCTCTGAAAGTATCTCACAATGCCCCCAATGTTTCCTTTCTGCTCATCACTTTATCTCTGCTGCTCTCCAGATGAACAGGCGGTAGGTGACAGAAAACAGGGGTCATCAGCCCTGGGATTTGGAATTAATTTCCTTTCCTTTCTGCCCAGCATGGCAAGCAGATCTCAGGAGCACACCTATTAGCCATAAGAGCCCCAGCATGGAGCCATCAGGAGATCCAGGATCTCATTTCTGGTGGAGGGTGGGGAGGGCAATCTGTGCTGAGTAAACCGAGAACCAGCAAAAGAAATGTGGACATTTATGGAATTTCCCAGGGCATGCTGGAGAAAGGTTACACCAGGGACGTTCAGCAGTGCAGGGTGAAAATCAAGCCCCCTGTCCCCCACATGGCTGCCAGGCTGTGCAGACTCTGCTTCCTGACACCGGCATGTACTGACCTGCATGGAGTTTCAGTGCTTGAGGCATTTTCCCTGCACATGATTTAGCAAGAGAGGCCGAGAAGCTTGTTTTGTGTGCTGGACATTTTATGGAGCGGCTCCCCTAAGCCACCATGAGGCTTTTATACATTTTAAAGTGGTTCCTGTTGGAAATGCACAATCATACAGCCTCCTCACCATATTCCCCATCTCCCCTCATCGGGGCCCAGAATGTGTCAGGGGGAAGGGGTGAGGATAAGGACAGCCATATCTCCTACATGAAAAAAAATGCCATTGTGAAAACCACAGTGCTGTTTATTGGTTACCATGGGGTGGAATGCATTTGCCGGTGCTTTCATAAAGGTGAAGCACACATCGGGGGAGGGAAGAGTGTCATAATAGTTAAATGCAGCAGATTCATTTGGCTGTCTGATCATTCATAAAGCTATTTTTCAAATCATCAATCCCACTTGCATTGCATCTATCTGTGCTTTGCTGATTGTCCTTGTGTCTGACTGTTCATACACATTGCCTAGGACATCTGCTTCTGTCCTCTTCTGCATTAGATATTTTCTAAAGAGCGTTGTCTTCTGCTCCCTTTTAAAGAGTAACCCCAGGTTCTTTGGTTAAAGAAAGTTTCCTCCACTCTCCTTGCAGGGCCACATTTCCTTCCCAAAGTATGTGGCTCTGGAGATGATATCCTATGAGGTAATGGAGCTTGTGGGCCTCTCTCTTCCTTCGCTCTCCCACACAGGCAGTTGAGCTAGAGCATCTTTACCAGAAGAGGCAAGAGAATCCCTGCTATTCGCATGCAAAGTAATTTTTGAGTGGGGCCAACAGGTACTGAATGACTGGAACACTCCATGATGTTTCCTCAACTGTACTATCCTTTACTACTTCCTTAACTATGCCAGTTTACTGTGCTCCTAGCAGATTGGCACATAAATAGCCAACTCTGATGATGGCAATCATCAAAGTGTCCTGATTCAGGGGCAGGCTTTGCAAAAATGCCTGTTTGTGTTCAATGGCAGGGGGAGTAAGGGCAATGCACTCTGGGATGATGATATCACACACCCACAACCACTTGCAATGCATTTTTTTCCCCCGGCAAATGTCCCCCTCCCCCCAAAAAAACCAAACCAAACCAAACCAAACCAAAAACAACCACACTGGCAAAAAAACCTAAAATTCAACAGGGCTGCAGGAACTGTGAGATAGATGCCCACAATGCATGGTGGCAACAGTCAAACTCAGGCAATTTACTGGGGACACACTAAATTGACTTTGTGAACAGAAGTA
The DNA here is from genome assembly GCF_033958435.1 of Carettochelys insculpta. Lineage (NCBI taxonomy): Eukaryota > Metazoa > Chordata > Testudines > Carettochelyidae > Carettochelys > Carettochelys insculpta. Next base: position 176,581 of record NC_134145.1, read on the forward strand.
AACACTCAACTTCAACTTTATAAAAATCTAGTGTTCAAAAGTCACCAAATAAATTTGACTTCATTCCCAAGTGTAGACATACTCTCCAAAAGAGCAGCAAGATTTCTGTGTAGAGATAGGGACACAGAGGATCAGAGAAGGGGCTTTCTGTGCTGGCTAGATATGAACTCCGTGAGCTACCTGCAGTGAAGGGCAGGAGTTAAACAGACTTAAGCAGCAGCTTGAGGAAATGTAAGACAGCATGAATTGAGTACTGAGGAAAGACCTGCTTTAAAGACCCCACGAAAGAATATTTGACGTAAGAGTCTGGATGCAGTAGGATAACCTCTAGAAGGGGAAATACAGAAGAGTCTAGTACCAGATCAGATCCATGACTTTAATTGGTGTGCTTTTACAATAAAGATCCTTCACACTTTCATGTGAGAGCAATCTGATTTTAGATTGTGCAAATAACCCAGTACACACTGCTGAGCATGCAAAAATAATATTACTATTACAGAATCTATAGTTCATATGACAGCAAGTTAGGTTACATCTACACTATGAGATAAAGGCAGTTAGCTTAATATTACATTTCGATTACATTAAAATTCGATTTTACGGCAGTTAGCTCAATATTACATCAATGTCTTTACTCTAAATACCATTAGCTTGATTTACGGAGCACTAATATCCATATCATAACATTGTCAAAACCGGCTGGGTGTAGCCTCAAGTTCGAATTTAAAAGTTTGAATGAAGGCCAATGTGGAAGCGCCAGGTCTTAAAATTGAATTTATTAGCCTCCAGAAGAGTCCCCTATGTATCCCACAAAGCTACGCAGTTAACTACTATGTGTGGCTGCTTTCATCTCTGCTGCTCTCCAGGTGCGCAGGAAGTAGGTCACAGGAAGCCCGCAAATTTGAATTCATCACCAGGAAGCCCAGGAAATATAAGGGGCACCCAGAAGCTAAAATTTCTTTTACCCATTGCATTGCACCGCATTGGTAGCCATTGCACTGATAGCCATCCCTTGCAATCATGAGCACTCAAGGTCACAAGACAGCTCCAGCATGAAGCATTCAGGGGATTCTGGATCTTCTTGCAGTTTGAAGAGAGGAATCAGTGGCAAGCAGACTTCAAGTGTCCAAGAGAAATGCAAACTTATTTGAGAAGATGTTGTGCGGGATGACTGCCACACGTTCTTCCTGAAACTCTATGCAATGCCAGGTGAAGGTAAAGAACTCTAGCAGGCCTATCACAAAGTCCCGGAAGCCAACCAGCAGTCTAGGTCATCCCCCAAGACCTACCACTATTATGAACAGCTTCATGTGCTTCTTGGGAAGCACCCAACCACATTGCCCCCTCTGAATTCTGACATTTCTGGAGGCCCTGTTCCAGAGTCCGGAGTGAGCCGAGAGGAGCTGGGGCAGCCAGGAGGAAGAGGGCACTGGAGAGGACATGGGCAATGACCAGGGCCCAAGGAAGCTCTTCCCAACATCCCAGAGCTCTTTACCATAGACATGGAGCCGGTCCCCTCTATGTTGGGACACAGCTGCTCTGGTGAGTATTTTTTTTTTGAATGCTAGAAGCAGGTTGCAGCTGGGTATAGGTTTTCTATGGATGTATGCCCCTCAGAACAGGCAACTCCATAGAGATCTGGTATCATGATGCCAGCTGCACAGCATTTTGACAAATTTTCCAGGCTTGTGCTCACACAGGATGAACATCTCTTCTTTTGCACTGTTATTCTTAGCAGGGTGATGTATTCTTTGGTGATCTAAAGAAGCATGGGAATTTGGATTGGATTTTTTTGCAATGCTCACTGCTCTTTTACATTTCCCTGGAGCACACTGCCACACCATGTGGCTAGTGGGTGCTTCATCTTCCCTCATCCACACAGCTGGCAGGCTCTCTGGGCCTTCTCCCCTCCCATTTCCCTTTTCCCCTGCATTTCTTTTCACTATACAGGGATCCTTCCCCACCCAGCCACCCATGCAGCTGGAATTGAACTGTTCCCCCTCACCACGTGGCTGCTGGACTCTGCAGACCCTGGTCTCGCACATCAGCATGTCCAGCATAGGCAGGTTTTCCTTGTGGAGGACTGCTCCAAGGAATGTCCGAAAACACTTTTCACCCTGCTCCAGGACACCAGCCTGCTTCCCTGGCATTATACACACACACACCCGCACCCCACTTTATAAAGCGAACAATAGCTTACTATGTCCACAATCAAATGGTGTGGTTAAGCAATGGCTCATGCAATGTACAGTTTGAATCCTTGTCATCCTTCAGAAGCCTTAAGCAGCTTTGCAAAAAGAAAGTTTCACTGGTTATAAAGACAGAGACCCATTCATTCAATGGGTAAGCGCTTTGTGTGAATCGTACCCCAATTTCAACCGTCACTTTCCAGCAGGCATCCCCAGCATGGGAGACAGGGCAAGGAAGTTTAAAGGTCCAAATAGGACCTTCTCCTGCTGCACACGGAGCAGGCTCATGCAGAAACTGCAGAGAGCAAAAGGGGCACAGCACAGTGGTGGCAGACTGTGTCTGAGTTCAAGAGAGAGCAAATGGTGCACCTGAGGGAGGATGCAGCAAAGCTCATTACGGCAATGGGTGACCAAACCGAGGTCCTGTGCTTCATGCTGGAGCTGCAGAGGAACTCCCTATGGAGCACTGTGGGCTCCACTCCCCGCTGCCCAGACTCCCATGAGTACAGGTCATCCACCCCCCACCCCGTGATCGCAGTCCCTGAACATGGGGAGGAAGGGCAAAGACAGTCTGCCACTCTACTCCCAAGAGCCACTGGAAAAGGCTATTCCACCACTCTTAACACCCTTTGTTTTCCCTGCTGTTTAACCCCTCTCCCCAAAATAGACTTACTCTTTTGAGGACAACCACGGTGTGATTTTTTGGTACGCATGTGTGATGGGGTGCACAAACACTGCAGGGACTTGTGGGGGGTGGAAAGGGCCGTCAGCACAGCTGCTCACTGCCATGCCAAGGTCGGCAGAGGACTCACAGCACAGCGACCTGGGCAGTGGTGGAAAAGACTGATAGCATGGCTACCCCTGACTGCGCCAAGGTCTGCAGAGGACTCATGGCAGAGAGACCTGGGCTGGTATGCAGAGGGCCAATAGTACAGCTGCCAATGGTTTTGTGAAAGTAACCCTCCCTTTACATCCATCCTTCTTCCTGCAACTTAACCCCCTTCCCCTCAAGAAACAGCATTCTTTCTGTAAAAGCCAGACTGATTTATTGGTTCACATTTGGTGGGGAGCAGAAATCATTTTGGGGTGTGGGGGTGGTGGTATACAACAGTGAAATACAGCACAATCATGAGTCTGGCAGATCATTCAGGAAGCTAGGTTTCAAAGACTCCCTGATTGCCCCTCCCTCCACATGGTTATTGGAGAAGGCGCCTGTAGGCAGCTGGGAATAAATCCTGCTCATGGCATCAGCCCCTGCACTCCAGACACTCATGAAATTATTCCACCTGGACTCACAAATGTTATCAAAAATACAGCACGGTGAGGACATTAGTTTCACAAAGGTCCAAACGGGTCAACAAGCCCCTGAACCTCACTTTTAAATGGCCAAAGGTGCATTCCACTACCATTCTGAACCTGCTGAGTCTTAAATTGAAGTTATCCTTGCTGCAGTCCAGGGTGCCTGTGCATGGCTTCATGAGACAAGGAAGCAGATGGTAAGCAGGGTCATCCAGTATTACTATAAGCATCATCGCACCGCCAATCTTCATTTTTTGGTCTGGGAAAAACAGCCATTCCAGGAGGTTTCTGTATAGACCAGAATTTCTTAAGATGCGTGCATTGTGAACCTTCCCCGACCATCCCATGGAAATGAACTTTGTGATCTACCAGTGCCTGCAACACCATCGAGAAGAATTCCTTTCTGTTTATGTACTCAGAGGCCAGGTAGTCCAGGGCCATGATGGGGACGTGCATGCCATCTATTGCACCACTGCAGTTAGAAATTCCCATTGCAGTAAAGCCATCCACTATGACCTGTACATCTCCCAGGTCTATCTCAGGAGATGCTGACTGATTGCATTGCCTACCCGCACCACCACAGCCCCCACTGTAGATCTGCCCACCCCGAACCAATTTTCCACTGACTGGTAGCTGTCAGGTGTTCCACACTTCCACAGAGCGACTGCCACTTGCTTCTGAACCTTTAAAGCTGGCCTCATTGAGTTGCTGCGCTTCTGGGTGGAGGCCAGCAAATCACAAAGTTCCATTAAAGTGAACTTGCACATGCGAAAGTTCTGCACCCACTGCTGGTCATACCAGGACTCCAAAACAATGTGGTCCCACCGCTGTGTGCTGGTTTCACAAGTCCAAACGGCCACTCCACTATCAGCAATGCATCCAAGGTAGCCAGCTTTTCTGATTTCGTTGACTGCAATTGAGCCATTTCCTCTTCAAAATCTTCATCCTCCTCCACCTCAATCATCTCCTTTTGTAGTCAAAAGAAAAAGTGCACGACATTCCGGGAAGTTGCTGTAATGGTTTTTGAAATGACTTGAAGCATGTGAGGATCCATGCTTGCGCTAGTGCTATGCCACAGAAATTGGCACAACCTCCAAGTTAGTTTTCATAAGGTTAGTTAGTGCTCTGATTCTGGAACAGTGCTTTGCATTCTGGGATAGTGACATTAAACACCCATAAGCAACTGTGGCAATTCTCCCCCACCCCCCAACTCTGTGGTACAAAACCCCCAGAATGCAACAGAGCTAAGGCACTGTGGGATAGGTACCCACAATGCATTACTCATGCAGTCGAACTTAATATATGGAGATACACATCTCACAAAAGACACACATCTCATAGAACTGGAAGGGACTTCAGGAGCTCATCAAGTCCAGTCCCCTACCCTCTTGGCATGACCAAGTGCCATTCCTGACAATTTTTTTTAAATCTCTTTGCCTCAGGCCCATAAATGGCCTCCTCAAGGATTAAACTCACAGCTCTGGGTTAGGCAGGCCAATGCTCAAACCACTGAGCTATCCTTCCCCCCGAATATATATGGAGATACACCTATTTCATCGAGCTCGAAAGGACCTTCAGAAGTCATCGAGTCCAGTCCCCTGCACTCATAGCAGGACCTCTCATCATCCCTGACAGATTTTTATCTATTTGCCCCAGGTGGCCCCCTCAAGGATTGAACTCACAACCCAGGGTTTAACAGGCCAGTGCTCAGATAAGGCAATGGAGATGTGGTAACTTGACACAGAGAAATGGCGGGTTGAATTTCTGGAACGTTTGAGGACACAAATTCAAATTCATAAGAATGAGGTTAAAAAAAATCAAATTTATTAAAAGTTGATTTTATCTCGTAGTGTAGACATAGCTAGCCTAAGGGCACTCCTTGGGCTATATGTACACTGTAACTGGGGGATGTGATTGAAGCAAGTCTAAATATACTCAAGCTAGCTCTGAGCTATCTCAAGTAACAATAGCTGTGAAGCAGCAGCACAGACAAACTGCTCAAGAACATATCCACTTCTTCCCACTGGGCGGAAAGAGCTAATCCTTGAAGCTCTACTGCAGCAACTTCATTGCTATTATTACTCAAGCTAACTTTGATTCAGCTACATCAAACCTTCCAACAGCAATGCACAGACCCTATGATAATGACAAGCTGTACAGAGTGAGTGTAGGCAGCAGTGGTCTAACACTGCTAGGCAGGCATACATACCAAACAGTCAGTAACTCCACTTATCTTTTGCAAGTGCATTTTGGAAAATAACTGGGCCCAGCCTTATTAGGTTCACCACAAGATAAAAATCTTCCTCCAACAAAGTATTACCTAAACGTGTGCTTGCCACATACCACTTCAGCGTCTGCAAAAGACTGCTCCAGAAAGTATTTTGATACATCAAATGCTGTTATGGGAAAGCAAATATGCAGTACGGAACTACTACCACATTATGCAGTAATGGCAGTCAAACCATCGTTTTGATGAACTAATTAAAGCTCTGTTTCTGATTTTGGATCCACCCACGTAAAGTGTGGGAAAAAAAAAGACGTAATGGCTTCAAACTTGGTTGCTCAGCCCTGTGACAAAGGGAAAATATGTTCTACATAATGTGATGTGAACCAAACAGTAAATTAAAACACAAAAAGGCAAAGAAAAGGTACTTTATTGGATTCCATCAGCTGGGATCTACTTTCCAGGATCCTAGGGAGTAGGCAACAATTGGTAGAATGCAGCAATATGTGCCAATATCTGCTTTACATGTATCTATGGACCATGTTTGCAGATCCAAACTTTGTTATCTGCGCAGAGCTCTAACAATTAGTCAGTGAAATGGGTGGACTAGCCAATCAATGTGTAATCATAATTCACATAACAAAACCCGAATACGGACAGCTGAGCCTTTAACAATTTGAGATAATCTGACAGTTTTCACAGGACATGAAATCGTGAACAAATAAATCCTGTCACCTATATGGAAGCTAAAAATCGATGAGCAATATCAAAGTTGGTGCCTCAGCATTACACCAGTGAAGAACATGACCAATTCAGAAAAGGACTTCACAGTGTACAAAAGCAATTGGTATGAAGTGTTAATGCTATAGCAAACCTCAGCCTTTACCCATGCACTGTTCCCCACCAAAGATGAATGGGGTAACTGAATAAATGCTTTACAAGTTTTTAGTTCACTAACCTCTGTGTAACCCTATAGTTAGCTACATGTATAAACCCAACCCTTATATGTGAACTCCTCCCATATAACCACTTGCATACACACTGGAGTCAGAGCCTACACAGACAGTACTCACCACATTGTTAAGAGCCTTCTGGTGCTTCTCAAGCACAATATTCAGCCCTGGCTTCAGGGCACCCCTGGAAAATGCTGCCTGGAGCTGCCCAGAAGAAAGAGATTGATTAGGGACTGGTCTAGAGAAGATGGATTATGTCTCTTACCAGGGGCTAAACTCTTGGTCCAAGGCAAGGATTTATCACTCAGAAGCACATTCATAAGCAGGAAAGCCAGCATACCAACAGGGAGGGAGTAAAGGCAGAACATGCCAGAGGCTCAAACACCACAATAATAGACAGAAGATTAGAACCATTAGGGTTAGTGATACTATCCCACAACAACAAGCCACAAGAGAGAAGGGCTGATCTTTACCTGCACACAAAGTAGTAGGCTATCGTGGAACACTGCTGGTCTAATTGGGGACATGCAATGTTCTAAATGATCTCTCCAATACTACCCCCTTCATTGTGTGTGTTAGGTGTTGTCATTCAGGGGAATCTGCACTCTCCCTCCTTTTTCCACACAGTATTCCTCAAGCCTAATGAGATTAAGTTTACCTCTTTGTCAGTGATGACAGATTCCTCTGACTCAGATGATGACTGATTTTCGTAATCCGACATCTTTAACTTGGAGAAAAAAAAACAGATAGAGGTGATATGTACTTGGTTCTATTGGAGTTCTCATACTGTGTTCACCTCAGTATCTACAGAGCCGCATAAGGATGAACATAAGAACGGCCATACTGGCTAAGACTAAAGTTCCATCGAAACCAGGATCATGTCTGCCAACAGTGGCCAGTAACAGATACCCCAGAAGAAGTGAACCAAACATGTAAGATCTCTTTTCTGCCATCCATCTCCAGCTTCTGACAGAGGCTAGGGACACCATTCCTTACCCATCCTGGCTAATAGCCATTAATCATAGAATCATAGGGCTGGAATGGACCTCAGGAGGTCATCTAGTCCAGCCCCCTGCTTTAAGCAGGATCAACCCCAATGAAGTCATCCCAGCCAGGACCTTGTCAAGCCAGGACTTAAAAACCTCTACGGATGGAAAATCCACCACTTCTCTAGGCGACGCATTCCAGTGCTTCACCACCCTGCTGGAGCAATAGTTTTCCTAATATCCAACCTAGTCCTCTCTTTCTGTAACTTCAGACCATTGCTCCTTGTTCTGCTGACACCGACAACAGTTTCTCTCCATCCTCTTTAGAGCTCCGCTTCAGGAAGTTGAAGGAAGCTATTAAATCACCCGTCAGTCTTCTCTTCTGTAAACAAAATAAGCCCATATCCCTCAGCCTCTCCTCATGGGTCATGTGCTCCAACCCCTTAATCATTTTTGTTGCCCTCCGCTGAACCTGCTCTAGCACATCCACATCTTTTTTACACCAGGGGGCCCAAAACTGAACACAATATTCCAGATGTGGCCTCACCAGTGGCGGATGGAGGGGAACAACCACCTCTCTAGATCTGCTCAAAATGCTCCTCCTAATGCACCCTAATATGCTGTTAGCCTTCTTGGCTACAAGAGCACATTTTTTACTCATATCCAGCCTTTCATCCACCATAAAGAATGTGGATGTGCTGGAGCAGGTTCAGCAGAGGACAATGAAAATGATTAAGTGGATAGAGCACATGACCTACAAGGAGAAGCTGGGGGATCTGAGCTTATTTAGTTTGCAGAAGAGAAGACTGAGGGGTGATTTAATAGGAGACAGCAGAACATGGAGTAATGGTCTGACGTTACAGAAGGCGAGTAGGTTGGATATTTGGAAAAACTACTTCACCAGGAGGGTGGTGAAGCACTGGAATGCATTGCCTAGTGAGGTGATAGAATCTCCATCCCTGGAGGTTTTTAAGTCCTAGCTTGACATAGTCATGGCTGGGATGACTTATTTGGGGTTGATCCTGCTTGTGGCAGGGGACCGGACTCAATGACCTCTTGAAGTCCCTCCAGCTCTGTGATTGTATGATAACCCCTAGGTCCCTTTCTGCTGTACTGCTGCTCAGCCAATCGGTACCCAGACTATAACAATACTTGGGATTCTTCCGTCCAAAGTGCAGGACTCTGCACTTCTTCTTGTTGAACCACATCAGATTCATTTTTGCCCAATAGCATCTCTACCGTCCAACGTATCTACCTTTCCCCCAGGTTAGTGTCGTCTGAAAACTTGCTGGGGGTGCGATCCAGTCCCTCACTGAGGTCATTAATAATGATGCCAAACAATACCAGCCCCAGAACCAAGCCTTGGGGCATTCCACTTGAAACCAACCGCCATCCAGATATTGAGCCACTGACCACTACACGTTGGACCCAACCGTCAAGCCAGCTTTCTATCCATCATATAGTCCATGGATCCAATCCATACTTCCTCAACTTATGGGCAAGAATGTTGTGGGAGACTGTATCAAGATTAGCCCCCATAATATTGTATGTACAGTTGGGGTTATTTTTTCCAATGTGCATTACTTTACATGTATGCACATTACATTTCATTTACCATTTTGTTGCCCAATCACTCAGTTTTGTGAGATCCTTTTGAAGTTCTTCACAGTCTGCTTTGGTCTTAACTATTCTGAGCAGTTTAGTATCATCTGCAAACTTTGCCACCTCACAGGTTACCCCTTTCTCCATATCATCTGTGACTAAGTTGAATAGGACTGACCCTTGGGGAACGCCACTAGCTACCCCTCTCCATTCTGAAAATTTACTAATTATTCCTACTCTCTGTTCCTATCTTTTAACCAATTCTCATTTCCTCTCATCACAACAACTAAATTTACATAAGAGCCTTTGGTGACGGACCTTGTCAAAGGCTTTTTGGAAATCTAAGTACACTATATCTACTGGATCCCCCTTGTCCAACCGTTTATTGGCCCCTTCAAAGAACTCTAATAGATTAGTAATACATGATTTTCCTTTACAGAAATCATGTTGACTTTTGCCCAACAAATTTTGTTCTTCTATGTATCTGACAATTTCATTCTTTACTATGGCGACAGACAGGTAGCCATGTTAGTCTGTATTCTATCAAAACAAAAAATCAGTCATGTAGCACTTTAAAGACTAACAAAGTAATTTTTTCCACGGGACAGACCGACAAAAGTGTGTCTGTCCCACAAAAGCTCATCACCTAACAAATTATTTTGTTAGTCTTTGAAGTGCTACATGACTGCTTTTTTATTCTTTACTATGGTTTCAACTAGTTTCCATGGCACCAACATTAGACTTACTGGTCTGTAATTGCTGGGATCACATTTAGAGCCCTTTTTAAATATAGGCATTATGTTATCCTCCAGTCACTGGGCACAGAAGCTGATTTAAAGGATAGATTAGAAACCACAGTTAACAGTTTTGCAATTTTGCATCTGAGTTCTTTCAGAATACTTGGGTGAATGCCATCTGGTCCAGGTGACTTGTTACTGCTAAATTTGTCAATAAGTCCCAAAAACACCTCTAATGACACCTCAATCTTGGACAATTCCCCAGATTTGTCACCTACAAAGGATGGCTCAGATTTGGGAATCTAAGTAACATCCTCAGTCATGAAGACTGAAGCAAAGAATTCATTTAGTTTTTCTGCAATGACTTTATCATCTTTGAGTGCTCCTTTTTTATGTACATCATCCAGGGGGCCCACTGGTTGTTTAGCAGGCTTCTTGCTTCTGATGTACTTAAAAACATTTTGTTATTGCTTTTTGAGTTTTTTGCTAGCTGTTCTTCAAACTCCTTTTTGGCTTTTCTTATTATATTTTATACTTAATTTGGCAGTGTTTATGCTCCTTTCTATTTTCCTCACTAAGATCTGACTTCCACTTTTTAAAAGATGCCTTTCTATCTCTCACTGCTTCTTTTACATGGTTGTTAAGCCACGGTGGCTCTTTTTTGGGTATCTTACTGAGTTTTTTAATTGGGGTATATATTTAAGTTTTATTATGGTGTCTTTGAAAAGTTTCCTTGAAGCTTGGAGGGATTTTACTTTAATCACTGTACCTTTTAATTTCTGTTTAACCAACCTCCTCATCTTTAACTTGAAGGAAAAAAAAAACAAACAGATGGAGGTGATAAGTACTTGGTTCTATATGGGTTCACGTTCTGTGTTCACCTTAGTATCTACAGTGCTGCATAATGATGAACATAAGAATGGCCTTTCTGAAATGCCATGGTGTGTTGGACTGCTGAGATGTTCTTCCCACTAAAGGGCTACGTCTACACGTGCACGCTACATCGAAATAGCTTATTTCGATGTAGCGACATCGAAATAGTCTATTTCGATGAATAACGTCTACACGTCCTCCAGGGCTGGCAACGTCGACGTTCAACTTCAACATTGGGCAGCACCACATCAAAATAGACGCTGCAAGGGAACGTCTACACGCCAAAGTAGCACACATCGAAATAAGGGTGCCAGGAACAGCTGCAGACAGGGTTACAGGGTGGACTCAACAGCAAGCTGCTCCCTTAAAGGGCCCCTCCCAGACACAGTTGCACTAAACAACACAAGATCCACAGAGCCAACAACTGGTTGCAGACCCTGTGCATGCAGCATGGATCCCCAACTGCAGCAGCAGCAGCCAGAAGCCCTGGGCTAAGGGCTGCTGCACACGGTGACCATAGAGCCCCGCAGGGGCTGGACAGAGAGCGTCTCTCAACCCCTCAGCTGATGGCCGCCATGGCGGACCCCTCTATTTCGATATTGTGGGACGCGGATCATCTACACGTGCCCTACTTCGACATTCAACTTCGAAGTAGGGCGCTATTCCCGTCCCCTCATGGGGTTAGCGACTTCAACGTCTTGCCGCCTAACGTCGATTTCAACTTCGAAATAGCGCCCAACACGTGTAGCTGTGACGGGCGCTATTTCGAAGATGGCGCCGCTACTTCGAAGTAGCATGCATGAGTAGACGCGGCCAAGGACTGTTAAATGCTATTATATTATGGTCACTTTTTCCAAGAGGTCCTGCTACAGTTACCTTTTGGCCCAGATCCCACACTCCACTAAGAACTAAATCAAGAATTGCCTCTCCCCCATTGTGGGTTCCTGTATCAGCTGTTCCAAAAGGCAGTCATTTAAGATATAGAGACATTTCATCTCTGCATCTCATCCGGAGGGGATATACCTAGTCAATATGGAGATAATTAAAATCCCCTCCTATTAAGTGTTTTATTTTGATTGGGTCTCTAATCTCTCTTAGTATTTCATAGTGACTATCACCGTCCTGGTCTTGGTGGTCAGTAATATATCCCTACTGCTATATTCTTTGAGCATGGAATTTCTATCCATAGAGATTCTATGGAACCTTTTGTTTTGTTTGAGATTTTTACTTAATTTGATTCTACATTTTCTTTCACATATAGTGCTATTTCCCCACCTGCACAACCTGTTCTGTATTTCCAATATATTTTGTACCCCTGTATGATTGTGTCCCATTGATTGTCCTCATGCTACCAGGCTTCTGTGATGCCTATTATATCAATATCCTCCTCTAACACAAGGCACTCTAGTTCACCTATCTTATTATTTAGACTTCCAGCATTTGTGTGTAAGAACTTTAAAATCTTGTCACTATTTGTCTACCCCTTCCTGATGCATTAAATTCTTTTTCATGTGATTTTTTTTCTGATCCAGCCCATATTTTATTATCTTCCATCCTTTCCTCCTGACTAAAACCTAGAAAACCTCTATCAATAGACTCTCCTCTAAGAGAAATCTATGTCCAATCCATGTGCTCCTCTACACCAATTGGCTTTCCCCCATCTCCTAGTTTAAAAACTGCTAAGACCTTTTTATAGGTAAGTGCCAGCAGTTTGGTTCCACTTTGGTTTAGGTGGAGTCCATCCTTCCCGTATAGGCTCCCTCTACCCCAACAGTTTCCCCAGTTACTAATAAATCTAACCCCTTTCTCCCTACCACTATATCTGATCCATGCATTTGGACTCTGAATTTCTGCCTACGAATGTGGCCGTGCACATGGAACTGGAAGCATTTCTGAGAATGCCACCATAGAAGTCCTGGATTTCAGTCTCTTTCCTTGCAACCTAAATTTGGCCTCCAGGATGTCTCTCCTACCCTTCCTTATGTCACTGGCACCTACAAGTACCACGACCACTGGCTCCTCCCCAGCACTACACGAGTCTATCTAGATGCCTCAAGAAATCCACAACCTTCCCATGAGGCTGGCAAGTGACCATATGGTTTTCCAATCATTGCAAACTCAGCTATCTGTTTCTAATGATCGAATCTCCCATTACTAACATGTGCCTTTCCCTACTGACTGGAGTTCCTTCCCCGGGAGAGGCATCTTCAGTGCGAGAGGATACAACATCATCTGGAAGGAAGGTCCCAATTATGGAATGGTTTCCCCCTGCTTCCATTGACTACTCTCCTTCCCGCAACACTTCATCCACCTTAACAGCACAGGCGTTGTCTGACTGGAGGTGGGCCACTTCTACAGCATCCCATTATCAACATACCTCTCTGCCTCCATTAGCTCCTCCAGTTCACTCACCATGGCCTCCAAAGCCTGCACTCAGTCTCTGAGAGCTAGGAGCTCCTTGCACCGAATGCACACATAGGCCACCTGACCGTGGGGTACGTAATCATACATGTTACATTGGATGCAATAAACAGGATAGCCCCCACTCTGCTGCTGGGCTTCTGCCTTCATTTTCTATGGATAATTAGATTATATATGGGATTATTATTTAAATATGGTAGTTTGGGATATAGTTTTCAGTATAAAAGTTTTAAAGAATGTCAGAAGTAACTAGCTCCCTCTCAACTCCCCCTCCAAACTCCCTCCCATTTGCAATCACCCTGTTCCCAAACTCCCGTGGCCACTTCCTAGCAGGCTTTATATAGCTCTGGCCTTCCTGATTGGTAGTCCCACCCCTGGCTACAGCTTGACCAACGAGCAGAGAGCTCTAGATTTCAAATCCTAACAGCCAGCCTCAGCACAAGCCTTTCAAACAAACAGCTCAGCAGAAGGTCATTCAAATAAACAGACAAGCAAAAAGCCCACTAACTCCTCCATGAAGCCTCTATGAGCTCCATTCCAGTCCCAAGCCTGGATGAAAGAGGAGGGTTGATCAGATCTGTGTTGATGCGCTGACCGTCAAACAACAATACGAATGAAATCTGATGCCAGTACAACTAAATGATAAAAGATGCTGGCTCAGATGTCGCCCAGATAAACAAGGTCCGCGATACCAATCGAGCGATCGGGGTTGGATCGATAAGTTGGCTACTGAAAGAAAATTACAACTAACACATACACTATCCATTGTAACATGGAACGTCTGAACACTGTGGGCAACTGGAAAATTAGAGCTGCTTCGGAAGGAGATGGAGAGATGCCGATGCTATATATTTGGACTGGCAGAGATACTTTGGACAGCATCAGGAGAGATATGCGGTTGCTAAGTCATTTGGTCAGGAAATGAAATGGAGCATGAAGCAGGAGTTGGATTCCTTCTTAGCAAAACAGCTAGCAGAACATTCTTAGGATACAAACCGATGAGTGCAAGAATGATGGCAGTGAGATTTGAAGCAAAACCGTTCAACGTCTCAGTCATTCAGGTGTATGCACCCACGTCAGACAGTACGGAGGAAGAGATTGGGCTATTCTATAAAGACTGGACAAAGACAGTGGAGGAGATACCGAAAAAAAAGGTGTTGATCATCAGAGGAGACTGGAATGCAAAGGTTGGAACAGATAACAAAAGCTGGGAGAGAGTCATGGGAAGGTTTGGATATGAAGAAAGAAATGAACAAAGTGAGAAACTACTAGAGTTTGCTACAGAGCATGAGATGGTGATCTGCAACACAAGATTCCAATAACAGGACTGTAGGACGTGGACGTGGCAATTGACTAACGGGAAATCCAAGAATATGATAGATATGATTTTGATAAGAAGATAGATAACATCAGTACAGCAGTGCTGAACTTTCCAAGGAGCGGATATAGACTCAGACCACAGTCTAGTGATCGCAAACATCAAGATAAAACTCAAAAGAAAATGTAAGACACAGTTGAAGAAAAGAAGAGATGTGGCGAGGCTTTGTGAGGAAGAAACAGGGAATGCATACAGAGCAATGCTCGAAGAGAAGATTAAGAATATCCCCACAGAGAAAGACCTAGATAAGAGAGTCGCAGGGATAGCCATCACTATAGAAGAGGCAACTGAGCAGACTGTTCCAGAAGAAGAAAAGGTCAATAAGAAGTGGATTAATGAGGAGACACTGACATTGGTTCAAGAGAAGAGAACGTTGAAGATCAGAAGAGATGTTTCTGAGATGGCAGAACAGGAATAGAGGGTGAAATGCAATGATGTAAGGAAAGCAGCCAAAAAGGATACAGAGAAACGGTTAGAGGAGCAATGTGAAGATAGAGAGAGGTATTACAGCGAATGTAAGACCAGGGAGGTGTATAAAACAATTAGGAATATTAATAGGAAATGGCAACTGAAGCAGATGGCGATCAAAGATGAGAACGAAGAAGTGCTCATGAACAGGGAGAAGATTATGCAGCGATGAACGAGATATTCACTGATCTATACAAAGCACAGTTGGACCCAAGTGTCTCGGAGGGACTGACTGAAGAACTGAAATAGATATCTCCACCGAGCATCAACAGCAAGACCAATATTTCGAAGGAGGAAGTAGAAAAAGCAGTGAAACGACTAAAGAACAACAAGAGGCCTGGAAATGATAAGATCACAGGACAGAAGATCAAATACAGCAGAGAAAGCGTGATTCAGGAAATGCACCGACTATGTAATATAGCATGGAAAGAAGGGAAGGCACTTAAGGAACGGACAAGATCTGTGCTAGTGACAATACACAAGAAAGGAAGTACACAGGAGTGCAAGAACTATAGAATGATTGCCCTAACGGTCATCTAGGCAACGTGATGATAATGATACTGACGGTGAGACTAAGATCACAGATAGAAGAACGTATAGCAAATGAGCAAGCAGGGGTCAGAAAAGACAGACGTACCATACAGCAGATATTGGCACTAAGACTGATAGCGGAAAAAGCTCAATGAAAGAACAAGAACGTATACACTTGCTTAGTTGATTTTCAAAAGGCAATTGACGCCATAGATCAGAAAGTGACTTGGGTGGTGTTGGAGTCATACAGACTGGATAGCAAACTAATACGTTTGTTGAAGAATATCAGTGACAATGTGGAGGCAGCGGTGAGAACAAGCGGGGAGTTGGGAAGTTGGTTTAAAACAAATAGAGGTACGAGACAAGGAGATCCAATATCGCCAGGTATCTTCATCGCACATCTGGAGAGAGCGATGGACAAGATCAAGAAAGAGGTAGAAGGGATATCTGTGCACGGGAAAAGACTTATCAGCTTGAGGTTTGCAGATGATATAGTTATCACTGAGGAAGATGAAGAGAAGCTAGCGAAAATGGTACAGGTGTTAAATAAAGAAGGGAAGTGGTATGGACTGATTATGAACATCAATAAAACAAAAACAATGGTATTTGGAGATGAGAAAATAGGAAGGAAGATCAGTATAGATGGTATTGAACTAGAAAATGTAGAGAAGTTCACAAATCTGGGGCGCAACATATGTGATCTAGACTGTAAGAAGGAAATAGTTCCTAGAATAGCAAAAGCAAGAGCGAGTTTGAAGGCAATGGATAAGATCTGGAAAAGCAAAGTGATTAGCTTAAGAACGAAGCTGAGCATCCTGAAAACATGTGTATTCAGCAGCATGTTGTACAGATGTGAGACGTGATGCCAAAAAAGGCAACTCCTCAAAATTAGCTCCTGATGTGGTATTATGACACACTAGCATGCCAGACACTGCTATATTTCAGAATTAGCTACCAGTGTATATGGAGCTAATCCACTAAGTGGCAATTTCACTTTGTCATAGGGAGAGCTATTTCTGAGGCTGGGTTTCACATCTCAGATTTGACTACCTGACAACCTCTCCTTTGTCCTGGAGACAATCCTCCTGCACAGTGCCCCACCTTCACACACTCTGTAACTGCACTTACATGGCAACCAGCACTTACAAACGCTGCTTCTTGGTACAGCACCACCACCATTCACATCCTCTCCTGACACTCAAGGCCACCAGAAACTACATTTACATGCACACACACACTCTGCCCACAGGCACAACACCAGCATACACACCCTACCTTTATATACATACACACACACACTCCTTGCACAGAGCAATACCAGCACCTCCACACACACCCTTGGCCCTACTCACTGCATCAATTCGCACATTACTATCTTGGCTTTGCAGCTAGTGCTGTCAGCACACCCAATCATCTCCTTTGCAGCCACACCACCGCCCGCCACAAGCATCTGCTAAGGGCTCAGGCCCGGGTGAGGCAAAAGAGATGGACGTGTGGTTGGTACACCACATACCACCTGCCCATCCACCCACCCCCCCCCACTATCGACTATGGGGGGAACCAGACACAGGCCCACCCCCCAGCCAGCATAAGCAATCTGGCGTTCTTATTCTTCTGATTGTTATTTATGTATTTTCCATTTTTCTACAGACTGACTACTAGGAATATATGATGGGTGCAATTTTATATTCTTACAAAATCAGCTAGTTATGGAACTGTGACTGTCACAGAACCTGTTACTGGAGATAGCAAAAAGATTTTTTAATTTGGAATCAAAATGAGTTTGTTCTGCTCTAAACACATCAGCACAGAAATCTCACCTAAAACAGAGGTTCTGGTCAACTTCCCTTTGTGCACAAGCCCTGGGTGCCATCTCTTCACTGGTCAAGTTAATTAGCTGTATGTACTTAAATATCTATACCCACCTCTACATGTATGCACTGCTGCTGACCCAGGGAGAGGTAGATTGACACAGTTACAGTTAGGGCTTTGCTTTTTGCGTACTGCACTGTTATATTTGCAATCTAAAGGGATAGGCAGTTGCCTTTTTGTGATGCACACCTCATGCAACCTATGACAGACAACACACACTGTGCTCTCTCCTCCCACCCCTAAGAATTAGCTATTTATTCTTTTTTCTTTGCCTTAAATCTCAAAGAAGTCATTCACTCTTGAAAGTGGAGGATCATTCTTCATATATGGAGAACCATGGCTGGCCCTGATCTTTATGTAGGCAGGACTTCTATCTTTGGGGTTCTCAAGCTGGTCAATTACATAAGCACTAAAGTCACCATAAAATATGCATCAGAAGAGAGGATGATGATGACTTGAGGTGAGAAAGGGGGCAGACAGCAGGAGAATATAAGTGCCAAACAAGTAAACACAACATTTTTATACAAACTAAAAAGCTGACCCGATAAACTCCCTCTTTTACACATATTACCAAACTCCTTATTCCCAGTATGAACAAATATCCTTTGAACAGCAAGCAGTACCTGGCATGTCTTAGACCAGTGGTTCCCCAACCTTCTTGGTGATATGACACACTTCAATGAGACAAACAATTCCATGGCATGCCCTCTATTTTCAGCTGAATCAATTGGTGATAGATGTCGCCCCTTCCTGACAACCCATTGGAGCATGAACCATGCATTTTAACCACATCCCATTTCCAAAAGGCTCCCTCCCTCCACCCTTGCACAGCAGTGAGGAGGGAGAGCACCCTGTCTGCCCACTCACGCCTGAAAGCAGCATTTCAGAGGATACCTGGCACAAACAGATGCAGCATTTCCACTTGTGGTGGCTCTGCAAAGAGCCACTGGTCGGGGGTAAATGGATGAAACCCGTGCCAGCTGCCACTCAGGCAGCCTGTCACAGGCTCATCAGTTTCCCTCCCCTCCCATGGTAGCTTCGCAAAGAGCTGCAGCAAGGGGAAAATGAGGAAATCCCACGGCACACTTGCACATTTCTCATGGCACACCAGTGTGTCACAGAACACTGGTTGAAAACCATGGTCTTACTCCTTCCCAATTTGCATTAGCTACAAGCAGCTGGGAGATAGACTGTCCAGGGTATAAGCCAACTCTTCAGCAGCACTGACAGACTGGGATGAGGAGTTGTTGATTGTCAAGAGTCCCAAAAAAGAATATGTCCCACAGTGCCTGGGTGTGGCAGAAAGCATCCAAATTACGAGAGTGATGCTAGCACACACTGGGATGCCAGGACTGCTGGCCTGAGCTTAAGAAGAGTCTCTTGGAATAAAGCCATTTGAATGCTACTACGACGGATGCCTCTGGGGACCTTTGAACATAAGAACGGCCATACTGGGTCAGACCAAAGGCCCATCTAGCCCAGTATCCTGTCTGCCGACAGTAGCCAATGCCAGGTGCCCCAGAGGAGGTGAACCAAAGACAATGATCAAGCGATTTGTCTCCTGCCATCCATCTCCCGCCAGCCGAGATGTGCTGAGAGCAGGAGTTAAACTTCTGATTGCCCAGCTCCAAGAAGTGGGAGGAGAGGAACAGGCCATAAAGCTTCAAGTTCAGCTACAAACATTCACTGTAGCAACACCAATGAGAAAGTACCCACCACCACCCCTGCTGCTCACATCAATTTGGCCAGATCAGCAGGGCAGCTCTTTCAGGGAAATGCTACACACACAATTTGCAAGCAAGGATGGCACTCCAGCACAGAGCCGTCTCTGCCAGTGGAACAGGCTGCAGGTTGTGGGAAGAAACCACATGCTCCACCATCTGAGGGAACTTCCTTCTTTATCTTCTGATGCCCAGGGAGGGTTAGAAATAAAAGATGAGCCACCCTCAGCTGAGCATTAGGCCCAGGCTGGGAAGGCGCCAGGACTCTCATGTCAGCTCACATTACCCTCCCAGCCCATCAACAGGAGGCAAATCAAAGAAATTGCTGAAACTCTCCTGAAAGCTTGGCAGGGCTGGTGAGCAGGAGCGACACCTGTCTACTATGCCACACCAGGGCCAGTGAAGATGTTTGATTCCTATCCTGCAAGGTCAAAATTCACCCCCAGGCTAAGCAAGTGGATCTCTATTGACTTCTGTGGAGTTACACTTGCTTACACCATGGTGGGATTCAGGTTGTCATGTGCAGTGTTCCCTGTAAGATGAGCACTTGGGCCGCCCTGCTGATTAGTTGAGCGCCCACAGCTAGGTTGGTTTCTTCTGGTGGTGCACACATTAAACAATTCCACACATAGATGGAACATAATCTGCACATGGATGGAAAAGGTTAGAGGGAATTGTGGCTGAGACCTAAGAGGACAGAGGTGATTTGCTGCTGTTTCAATAGTGTTGCTGAAGGGAGCCATGGATTACATGTCTCGGGGTTATTATGCTCAGTGGCTATCCCACTGTGATTCTCAGCTGTCTGAGGCAATGGGCTTGGTGACAAAAGAATAACAATCCAGACTGGTGTGTCAGAGTGATTGGCTGGACGTAGAGTCCTCTTTCTGGAAGGTGCTAAAAACAGGACTGATTTGATTCTGCATCCACTGCAAACCCCCTGTGTAAATGTGTGGGTCCACATGAACAAACCAAATGCATCTAGCAAACACACAAATGTATTGTACATTTATACATAAGCTATATGAGGAGATGCAGCCCAGGCGAAAAATAGGAGTCCTAAATTCTATTTCCAGCTCTGCCACTGACTCACTGAGGGCCCTCAGGCAAGTCATTTAGCCTTTGTGCCTTGATGTATTCTTTATTAATGATTTTTATTTTATTGTCCCTGGCTATGCCCACAGTGCATGGTGAGGTCCCTAGCCCTAGGAAAGTCTCTCCCCCCTCAAGTTGCCAGGCTAAGAAACAGACAGGCACAGGGCAAAGTAATTAAGCTGTTAATTAGCCATCATAGGTAATGTATTATTTCATACAGACTGAGCTTCTCTAACCCAGGACAGTCTGATCCATCATCTTTGGGATGGCAGGACAACAGATGTTTCTGGACCGGAGAACTGCAGCAAGGGGCACTGCTCCCTGTAAGCTAAGTGAGTGGGCAGCTGCACAGGACAGATTCAGGTGCCACCGAGCTGATCAGCAGAGCATGCCCAGCCAACCCCAGTGGGCAGCATGGGTTTCTGTTGGTGCACAACTAAAAATGCCTTTGCACATGTAACAAAATTTATCCTGCACCTGGATGGAAACAATTAGAAGGAACCCTGGCAGGGGGTCTGGAAGATAGGAGCCAGTCCAAGGCTGGGAGTGGATCCAGGCAGCAGAGAACCCCGCCAGGGACAGGAATGGAGTCAGTGTGCATGAGAGGAGCCCATGAATGGGGGGCAGCAACCAGGAAGGGAGCCTGGCAGCTGGTAACATCCTGGGACAGCTCAGAGCCCACCGCACAGTGGCCAGCATTGACCTCTGCAGTCCAGTAAACTACCTGGTTGGGGCTCGGCAGGTCCTGTGGGTGCAGAAGCAGGGAGGTCCAGCCTGTTTCACCTTTGTCCAGGACCATCTCTTAGGACTTTATTTAACTTCTGCCAATCTTACTGAAAAAATTGCCCTTCATTTCAGTGCAAACAATATCAACATGCTTTGATTTCCTTACAATATGTTTTTCTCTGTTTCAAATTTCTCATCATTGTCACCACCGCTCTTGTTCCAATAGTGGGAATGCTAATCTATACAGTCCAATTCCAGGTGCAGGGATTTGGAGAGGGTTATATGACATCGTAAGTACAGCTACAGCAGCAAATATGTAATGCTCAAGCCAAGACAGTGGAGCTGTACTCCACTCTGTCTGCCACCCTCCCAAGCTCTCCCATCAAGCTCATTCTAACTGCCAGACGAGAGACAGGTTTGGCTGCAAAATAATAAAACTAATAAAAATAACATTTGTGCAAGGCCAACAGACCAGGCTCATCTGTTACCTTCCCGCTCTGTGTTTTTGGGGAACCAGAGCATGACCACCTCTCAGCCCTGTGCTCTTGGGGAGCCAGGGAGTGACAATAATGAAAAACAAATCCCCTTCCCCAGGGCCTCTACTTAAATCAAAGACAAATCACTGAAAATGACAGGGGTGGATACACCTAAATCCTATCATAGAATCATAGAATGCTAGGACTGGAAGGGACCTTGAGAGGTCATCCAGCTCAGCCCCCTGCCCTCATGATAGGACCAAGTACTGTTTAGACCATCCCTGATTAGACATTTATCTAACCTGTTCTTAAATATCTCCAGAGATGGAGATTCTACAGCCTCCCTAGGCAATTTATTCCAGTGTTTGACCACCTTGACAGTTAAGAACTTTTACCTAATGTCCAACCTAAACCTCCCTTGCTGCAGTTTAAGCCCATTGCTTCTTGTTCTATCCTCAGAGGCCAAGAAGAACAAGTTTTCTCCCTTCCCCTTACAACACCCTTTTAGATACTTGTTGCTCTTTTCTGGACCCTTTCCAACTTCTCCACGTCTTTCTTAAAATGCGGAGAACAGCTAGAGAACAGCTTTTACAGATTTCTTGAAATCTAGAGATTTCAAAAATCTTAAGATTTTTCTTGAAATCTAGACAACAGCTCTTCCAAAGGAGGAATCCCACTGAACTATGGGATACTGAAAGCAGAGAAGCACTGCCTGATGGGAAACCTCTGCTCCAGATGCTAATGAATCCAGGCCTGCTCACAGACCAACTCTAGTAATGGATTCTATTGATACACAAAATAATGAACCTGCCTAGTTGCATGGTGAGCTACTTCAAGGAACATCACCCATATCCAAGCATGATTTGTCTCTATTGTCTCACCTCTGTTTATCCATAATTACATCCAGTGTTCTTGTACCGTTGTCCTTCCTCTAAAAAACCACCTGCCCTTGCTCAAGAAACTGTTCTGATGCCTGAATGTAAACCCTACATCATTGAAACTTCGATCATCTCCTGCACGATCGTGCTGAGGGCTCTGCTTGTCTCCTGCCCTCTGGACCCCAGATCAGTGCAAGCTCCATGGAGTGGTGAAATATCTCTCTCTTTCCTTCTTGGCACAGCTTCTTAACCTTGCTTTATGTCATTATTTATATGGTTTGCTAGCCCTAACATGTATAATCAGTTTATTTACTATTGTAACTATTAAATTTATATTCACTTTCCAGAAATAAAAAAATGTCAATGTTAAACTGGTTGCTTCTCTCTCTTTTTCTTCCTCTGTGGCTCACTCTTCCTTAGGGGTGCTGTTTTGGCTTCCCCATTCACTCTGCAACAACAATTCTTGTACCTAAGCTAAAAGATCCCTATGGTGCCCAGAACTCCTGTGGGGTTTGCGCATCGAGTGGGTCACTAGCAGAATGATTATCATAGAATCACAGAACTGGAAGGGTCCTCGAGAGGTCATCGAGTCCAGTCCCCTACCCTCATGGCAGGTCCAGGCACCATTTAGATCAGTGGCGGGCATCTGCGAAGGGTGAGTGGGCCACATGAGCAGCCCTTCTTCACTTCAGTGGGCTGCAGCAGCCCACCGGGACTCCATCTGCACCCCCATTTCCCCCTCTCTCCCATGTGCCCCTCATGCAATGGGGCACCAGAGCCCCGCCCCGCCCCACCCCACCCCCTGCAACCTGAGAACATGTGAATCACATGATCTGTGTTCTATCGCGGCTCCTGCCCCACCCTCCCAGAGCTGGAACACCATGAGCAGCTGCAATGCAGTGAAAGTGGGGATTGGAGAGGGGGAGCTGAACCAGGGTGGCAGCTGAGAGTGCTGTTTAACACAGTCACTGAGTCCAAGGGCACATAAGGGCCACAGCTTGACACTCCTGTGCAACCCCTCTGGCGGAGAGGGAGACGGGGAGAGAGAGAGTGTGCATGCGTGCGTGTCTTCTACTAAGTCCAGGGTGGGAAGAACTTAACCTGTGGATCCTGGATCAGGCAGAATAGCTGCACTGGGAGGAAATTAGCAGAAAGGAGAGATAAAGCTCTTTAGGAACACTAGTGCCACGAGCAGCACACTGATAGAATTATTCACCTTTTCCCTCTGTAACCCCAAATAAATGAGCATACCCCATAGTAACAGGCAAATTTGGTAACACATTGAAACAAAGAATTAAACCTGAAACCTTATGCACTAAAGCCCTGTGCTCTACTGCATGAGCTAAGAGCCAGCTGACTCTCAGCCCAGGCTATAGAGCAGACTTCACTCTACTTTTTATGTAGTCTCAGGGCCTTTGGGATTACATTTGTAAAGAAACAAAACTCTCATAGAATGGGTTACAAGAAGGAGAGTAGTATCAGAGAGGTAGCCACATTGATCTGTATCTTCAAAAACAACAAGAAGTCCAGTGGCACCTTATAGACTAAGCGGGTCTTTACCCACAAAAGCTTATGTTCCAATATCTGTTAGTCTATAAGGTGCCAAAGGACTTCTTGTTGTTCTCCAAGATACAGACTAACATGGCTCTCTCTCTGATACTTATAGACTAACAGATAAGGAGGGAGTCACGTAGAACTTTAAAGACTAACAAAATAATTTATTAGGTGATGAGCTTTCATGGGACAGACCCATTTCTTCAGATCATAGTCTGTTCTGGTATGGCTATGATCTGAAGAAGTGGGTCTGTTCCCACAAAAGCTCATCACCTAATAAAATTATTTTGTTAGTCTTTAAAGTGCTATGTGACTGCTGTTTTGTTTTGACAGAATGCAGACTAACATGGCTATCTGTCACAGATAAGGAGGGGAGTGCAATGCAGGGAATCCCAGGGAGAGCTCAGACAATGAGAACTTATAAGAATTGCTAACAGACTTTTGAGCCTAGGTGAGAACTGATAACAGACTATTGTGGGCAGCTCCCTGGCCAGGAGAGACAAGGCTTTAGGGCAGCTATAGCTTTAAGAGCAAACAGGCAGCTTCACTGCAGAGACGGTGTGGAACTGAGAGAGGAAATAAAACCCCACCCGGGATGTGCACACCCAGCGGGGGCTCACACCCTGGGGAGCTGCTACGCCCGTTGGTCTCTTTATGGGGCGGAGGGGACGGGGACGGGGACGGGGACTGCAAAACAAAAACACAGCCCCCAGCGGCTGCCAGCCTCTTCTCTCAGCTCCTGTCTCCTCCCCCACTGATTTCTCTCCTCCAGCCCCTGCTCAGCAGCAGCCTGTAGAGAACTGCTTCCCGGTTTGCAGTTTCTTTCCCCTGGTCACACTCCGCACCTCGCCCCTGCAACACTTTGTAATGTGTGTAAAGATAGGTCTGCAAGATCTGAAACCCGCTCAGGGCAAGAGAAACTGCAGCAGCTACAGCCGCCCCTACTGAGCATGCCCAGTACACCCCAGGTTACAAATTCGGAAGTAGCGGAGGGGTAGCCGTGTTAGTCTGAATCTGTAACAGCAACGAAGGGTCCTGTGGCACCTTACAGACTAACAGAAAAGTTTTGAGCATGAGCTTTAGTGAGCACAGACTCACTTCATCAGATGCAAATTCGGAAGGGTAGCCTTTTTTTGGCATCACACCGAAGCGCTGCCTCGCTTGGCGGCTCCAACCTCTGGTCCCAGTCCAATTTAGGAGGTAACCCCGCTGGAATGTCAGACGAAAGGGAGTGAAAGGGGCAGATGCACAGCCCTCCCCCGATTTGAGGCACAAGCTCTGGGCCCAGCATGCCTCCCTCGCCAGTTTTCCCCTCATTTTCTTAAAAAAAGTTTATAAAAATAACGGTGGGAGAGCCCTCAGGAGGGTGCCGCTGTCCCCACGCAAGGGAAAATACAACTGTTCCAATACAGGGAGCAAGCTAGGAGACCTCCGAACACCTCGGGAACCCCGCTATATAGGACAACCACGCCTCCCCCTTCCTCTACGATGGATACACGTACGCAGAGAGAAAATAAGTGAGCAGCAGCCCTACAAAGAGGCGTTAAGGGCCACGCTTACCTCTGCGGCTAATGCTACCCAGCACGCACGCGGACCCACCACAGCCCGCTCACTTCCGGTCTCGCGGAAGCCGTTGCCGAAGCTTGTTCAGTTCCGCTTCCGGGTCAGATTCCCGCTTGTGCGCTCGGTCACCATAGCAACAAGCTACGAGCCTCTGGCTTGAGTAGCTGAGGGTCGTTGGGAGCCCTGCGGTGCGTGGGGAAAGGGTGGGGGCGGACAAAGGAGCCGGTGGCGAGGGCGGCAAGGCGGGAGAGGGGTGGGGAACTGTTGGTACCTGCGGTAGACGGGAGGAAGGTGAGGTTGCAGGGGGGCTGTCTCATGTCCTGGGTGTCTCTCCCCGCAGAGTGCGGTCACCATGTCCGTGATAGTGGCCCAGCCTCTCCACATCTTTGGGCTTCGCTCTCGAGTCGCGAACAGTGTTTGTTACTTTGATGAACAGATAATAATATATCCTTCCGGGAACAGCTGTGTGAAGTATCACCTGGAGCAGAAATGGCAGAAATTCATCCCAGGTAACTCGTCGGCCCTCTCACAGGGGCCGAGCTGTGGTCCATGCTCACGCACAGATGGATAGTAACAGAGAGATTCTCTCACACAGTGCAGCCATGGGAGTTGTACCTACTCCTGTAATAGTAACAGACAGGAAGCTGTGCTAGTCTATACACTATCAAAACAAAAAGCAGTCAAAGACTAGCAAAATAATTTATTAGGTGAGCTTTCGTGGGACAGACCCACTTCTTCAGACCATAGCCAGACCAGAACAGACTCAATATTTAAGGCACAGAGAACCAAAAACAGTAAGCAAGGAGGACAAATCAGAAAAAGATAATCAAGGTGAGCAAATCAGAGAGTGGAGGGGTGGGGGGGGAAGGTCACGAATTAGATTAAGCCAAGTATGCACATGAGCCCCTATAGTGACTCAGAAAATTCCCATCCTGGTTCAAACCACGTGTTAATGTGCTGAATTTGAATATAAAAGACAGCTCAGCTGCTTCTCTTTGAATAGCGGTGCGAAAATTTTTTTTCAGTAACACACATACTCTTAAGTCATTAACAGAATGCCCCATTCCATTAAAATGTTGACTAACAGGTTTGTGGATCTGGAGTGTTTTGATGTCTGTTTTATGCCCATTAACCCTTTGTCTAAAGGAGTTAGAAGTCTGTCCAATATACAAAGCATCTGGGCATTATTGGCACATGATGGCATATATGATGTTAGTAGAGGAGCATGAGAAAGTGCCCGTGATTCTGTGAGTAACCTGGTTAGGTCCAGTGGTGGTATTTCCAGAGACGATATGTGAACAAAGCTGGCAGCGGGCTTTGTTGCAAGGAAAAGTTCCAGGACTGGTATTCCTGGGGTATAGACTGTGGCTGTTTGTGAGGATCCTCAAAAGTTTGGGAGGTTGTCTGTAGGAGAGAACAGGTCTGTCACCTAGGGCCTTCTGAAGTGTGGCATCTTGATTTAAGGATAGGTTGTAGGTCTTGAATAATTCGTTGCAGTGGTTTGAGTTGGGGGCTGTAGGTGATGACCAGTGGTGTTCTGTTCTTGGCTTTTTTGGGCCGATCTTGGAGTAGCTGGTCTCTGGGTATTAGTCTGGCCCTGTCTATTTGTTTTTTTACTTCTCCTGGTGGGTAATTCAGGTTTATGAATATTTGGTAAAGATCTTGTAGTTTTTGGTCTCTGTCAGTTGGATCAGAGGAAATGCGATTGTTATCTAAGAGCTTGACTGTAAACAGTGGATCTAGTTATGTGTGCAGGACGGAAGCTAGAAACGTGTAGGTAAGTATAGCGATCAGTAGGTTTTCGGTACTGATCAGGCCATCCTTGATTAGTACCGTAGTGCCCAGGAAATGTATCTCTTGCATGGAGTAATCGAGGCATAAGTTGATGGTGGGAAAGTCTCTGTGGAATTCTTCTAGAATCTCTGTACCATGGGTCTAAATCATAAAGATGTCATCAATGTATCTTAAGTAGAGGAGGGGTAATAGGGGACAAGAGCTGAGGAATCGTTGTTCCAGGTCAGCCATAAATATATTAGCATAATAGCGGGGCCATGCGGGTGCCTATAGCAGTTCCACTAATCTGAAGGTATAATTGTCCCCAAATCGGAAATAATTGTGTGTGAGAACAAAGTTACAGAGGTCAGACACCAGATTGGCTGTGGTGACATCAGGGGTGGTATTCCTGATCGCTTGTAATCTGTCTTTATGTGGAATAATAGTGTGCAGAGCCTCTCCATCCATTGTGGCAAGGATGGCGTTATCAGGAACTTTTCCGATGTTTTGTAATTTCCTCAGGAAGTCGGTGGTATCTTGGAGATAGCTGGGAGTGTTGGGCTACGTCTACACGTGCAGCCAACATCGAAATAGCTTATTTCGATGTTGAGACATCGAAATAGTCTATTTCGATGAATAACGTCTACACGTCCTCCAGGGCCGGCAACGTCGATGTTCAACTTCGACGTTGCTCAGCCCAACATCGAAATAGGCGCAGCGAGGGAACGTCTACACGTCAAAGTAGCACACATCGAAATAGGGATGCCAGGCACAGCTGCAGACAGGGTCACAGGGCGGACTCAACAGCCAGCCGCTTCCTTAAAGGGCCCCTCGCAGACACAGTTGCACTAAACAACACAAGATACACAGAGCTGACAACTGGTTGCAGACCCTGTGCCTGCAGCATAGATCCCCAGCTGCCGCAGAAGCAGCCAGAAGCCCTGGGCTAAGGGCTGCTGCCCACGGTGACCATAGAGCCCCGCAGGGGCTGGAGAGAGAGCATCTCTCAAC
This sequence comes from Carettochelys insculpta, assembly GCF_033958435.1. Lineage (NCBI taxonomy): Eukaryota > Metazoa > Chordata > Testudines > Carettochelyidae > Carettochelys > Carettochelys insculpta. Next base: position 204,908 of record NC_134145.1, read on the forward strand.
CCCCCAGCTGATGGCCGCCATGGAGGACCCAGCAATTTCGACGTTGTGGGACGCGGATCGTCTACACGGTCCCTACTTCGACGTTGAACGTCGAAGTAGGGCGCTATTCCTATCTCCTCATGAGGTTAGCGACTTTGACGTCTCACCGCCTAATGTCGAAGTTAACTTCGAAATAGCGCCCGACGCGTGTAGACGCGACGGGTGCTATTTCGAAGTTGGTGCCGCTACTTCAAAGTAGCGTGCACGTGTAGACGCAGCTTTGGTGGTGTAGGGTTTGAGGAGGGAGTCCATGTAACTGGATAGTCCAGTGGAAAGGGTGCCAATACTCGAAATGATAGGGCATCCAGGGTTTCTACATTTGTGGATTTTGGGAAGTAAATAGAATAATCCAGGCTGGGGCTCAGATGGTGTGTCTGAGTGAGTGAGGTCCCAAGTAGCAGCAGGGAGTTCTTTAAGTAGTTGTAATTTCCTTTGGAATTCCAAAGTGTGATCAGCGGAGAAGGGTCTGTAAAATGTGGTGTTGGAGAGTTGTCTGGCTGCCTCTTATTCATGGTCTGACTTATTCATGATGACAACAGCACCCCCTTTGTGAGCTGGTTTGATTAAGATGTCTCAGTTATTTTTGAGACTGTGGACAGCATGGCCTTCAGCATAGTTGAGATTGTGTCTCATTTGATATTGTTTGTGTATAATGTCAGCCTGAGCACGGTTGCATAAGCAACTGCTCCTGTAATGATTTGGTTTCCTTTTGATCTATGCTGACGTCTTTGCAGAACTGGGACTAAGAGGACAGGACAGGTAATAATATCAAAAGAACAGAGAGAGGAATGTAGTGAAGATATATGTTTATGGCATACCAATTAAACTGTTCAAACTGTGGTTGCAAAGTGAAGCATTCATAAATTAGGGAATGATAGAATTAATGTTGCTTGTGCAGTCTGAATTCAGTCCCCACTGTGTATGATTTCTATCAAAGACCTGTCTTGTAGCAGCTTGGGGAAAGACATAAAGTTGGTGACTTGGATCAGGTGGAAGCTAGTTTCAGAATTGGGGTCACCTCATAGGACAGATAATATTTACAGTTCCCTCCCTTTTTAAATCAAAGATGATTCAGCTGGAGTGCCTGCAAGCATTACACCCGTGGGTTTTTTTTTTTTCGTGGTACAAGAAGAGAATAGTTACAGAGAGGTAGACATGTTAGTCTATAACTTCACAAAATAAAAAAGCAGTCCTGTCGCACTGTAAAGACTAACAAAATAATTTATTAGGTGATGAACTTTCGTTTGGCAGAAAGCTTTTGAGGGGCACTTCAGAGCTGGGTCTGTCCCATTTCTGCTCATCACCTAATACATTATTTTGTTAGTCTTTAAAGTGCTACAGGATGGCTTTTTTTATTTTGACAGAAGATAAGTCATTTTTCAAGTAGCAAATTCCCAACCCATTTAACTCTTTGGCTATGTCTACACTAGCCCCAAACTTCGAAATGGCCATGCAAATGGCCATTTCGAAGTTTACTAATGAAGTGCTGAAATACATATTCAGCACCTCATTAGCATGCGGGCGGCTGTGGCACTTCGAAATTGACATGGCTTGCCGTCGAGCAGCTCGTTCAGACGGGGCCCCTTTTCGAAAGGACCCCAGCTACTTTGAAGTCCACTTATTCCCATCTGCTCATAGGAATAAGGGGACTTCGAAGTAGGCGGAGTCCTTTCGAAAAGGAGCCCCATCTGGACGAGCCGTGTCAATTTCGAAGTGCCGTGGTCGCCTGCATGCTAATGAGGCGCTAATATGTATTTCAGCGCTTCATTAGTAAACTTCGAAATGGCCATTTGCATGGCCATTTCGAAGTTTGGGGCTAGGGTAGAAATGGCCTTAAGTATCAAATCCAGCACCTTACATTCAATTCTGCAGCCAATGCATAAGAACATATGACTTGAAGGAACCTCCTGGGACACTGAATCCAGTCCCTGCTATTGCAGATTACCATGTCATGTAATGCCTTTTATCAACATACTAAATTCCATTTTCAAACCACTTAGGTTTCTTGCTTCCAATACTACTGAAAGGTTCTAGAACTTCACTCCCTGAAGGTTAGAAATCACATTTATTCATGGCTAGTTTGCCCCCATTTGTTCTTGTGCCCCTCTGTTAAGTAGCACTTCTCTCACCCTTGTGTTTAATTTTTGTTTTTCTTAATTTAAATCCCTGCTCTGGGGTGGGGCTGAGGATGAGGAGTATAGTATGCAGGCTGTCCTGGGGAGAGAGGACTACCCCATCCTTCTGTTACTGCAGCAGCTTGGAGTCTGGTGAAAACCACCTTGGCATGGCTACTGTAGCTTTAGCATGTACAGCTTGTGTTAAGGGGTGCATATTCCCCAGCTGAGGCAGGTCCAGATTCATCTGCTGTGCTCCCCAGTCAGAGTGAGAAATGCATCAGACTGGGGAACATTTAGCAATGTTCCCTTATGACTTGAGGGTGGGAGGAACTTCAGCCCCACCTCCTCCCTAAAGGATGCCTGGTAGGGGTTGGAGGCTCAGGGCTGGGGCACTCTCAGATTGGGGAACAGGTGAAGAGTGGTGTGCTCCCAGATAGCTCTTGTCACCTGCCTGGTGATCTCATCTCTTTTCTGTATGATTTTATGAGAGCCATCCCATTTTCCTGGCAGAGCCAAGCCCTTATTTTGCTTAAAGTATTGACTAGCATAAGCTGTATAATGTGGTCTTAACACTTACCATTTGAAAGGAGATTTTAACCAGACAGACAAACTCTCTCAAATATATAAGATAAAGAGTTAGCTGTCTGCGGTCATCATCACTTGGCTCATTTCTTGTCACGAGAGTAAATGTGCGCCTAAAGAGGGATCCAAAGGAATGCTAGTAACTTCAGGGAGAGCAGTCAATGTAAAGTGTCAGCATGGAAGAGATGACAAAAATGTTTGTGTAAAAGCACTAGGGTGCAGCCAAGAGATGTAAATGCTAATATTTATTGCTGTAATCAGCGCAAGAGATCTCTGGTGTGCCCTAAAAGTTCCCTAGTATGTGCTAACTATGGAAATGTAGGGCTGGAAGGGACCTTAATCAGAGAATCACAGAATCATAGGGCTGGAAGGAACCTCAGGAGGTCATCTAGTCCAGCCCCCTGCTTCAAGCAGGATCAACCCCTACTAAGTCATCCCAGCCAGGACCTTGTGCAGCCGGGACTTAAAAACCTCAAGGGATGGAGAATCCACCGCCTCTCTAGGCAACGCATTCCAATGCTTCACCACCCGCCTGGTGAAGTACTTTTTCCTAATATCTAACCTACACCTTTCCCTCTTCAACTTCTGACCATTACTCCTTGTTCTGCCATCTGACACGACTGAGAACAGTTTCTCACCCTCCTTTTTAGAGGTCCCCTTCAGGAAGTTGAAGGCTTCTATTAAATCACCTCTAAGTCTTCTCTTCTGTAAACTAAACAAGCCCAGATCCCTCAGCCTATCCTCATAGGTCTTGTGCTCCAGACCCTTAATCATTTTTGTTGCCTTTCGCTGAACCTGCTCCAGCAAATCCACATCCTTTTTATACTGGGGGTCCCAAAACTGGACACAATATTCCAGATGTGGCCTCACCAGTGCTGAATAAAGAGGAATAACTACTTCTCTAGATCTGCTCGAAATGCTTCTCCTAATGCACCCAGTATGCCGTTAGCTTTCTTGGCTACAAGGGCACACTGTTTACTCATATCCAGCCTTTCATCCACCATAACCCCTAGGTCCCTTTCCATCGTACTGCTGCTGAGCCAGTCGGTCCCCAGACTGTAACAATGTTTGAGATTCTTCCGCCCCAGGTGCAGGACTCTACACTTCTCCTTATTGAACCGCATCAGATTTCTTTTGGCCCAGTCCTCCAATTTATCCAGGTCCCTCTGGATTCTCTCTCTACCCTCCAATGTATCTACCTCTCCCCCTAGTTTTGTGTCATCTGCTGAGGCAGGATCAAATAAATCTAGACCATTCTAACAGCTGATTGCCTAAACTGCTCTTAAAAACTCCTAAAACCTCCAATGAACAGGGTTCTGCAACCTCCCTAGGCATTTTATTCCAGTGTTGAACCACTCTAACAGTTGGGAAGTTTTTCCTCACTTAAAAAGCCCTTACTGCAATTTAAATCCATTCCTTCTTGTCCTATGCTCAGAGGCTAACAAAAATAATTTACTGCTTTCCTCTTTGTAACAACCTTTTTCTGTACTTAAAAACTCTTATGTCTCCCATCTTCTCTTCTCCAGACTAAACAAACCCAATTTTTTTGGTCTTCCCTCATAGGTCATGTTTTGTAGCCCAGTGTTTCTCAACCTTTTTTTATAAAGTGCCCCTTTAAAGAATAAGTATGCCCAGGCTTCTTTCATATACCCCTAAGGGTACATGTACCACCGGTTGAGAAACATGGTCCCAAGGTAATCTGAGGTCTTGAAACAAGTGCAATTAGACCTTTCCAGATTACTGTACCCTTTTCAGGTGTCAGATTTGTTTTGCATGCCACCAAGTTACACCTCACTTAAAAACTACTTCTTATGAAAACATGCAGAAATATCACAGAAGACCACTGCTGAAAACTTGCTAACGTTCTACCATCTTATTATTAAATAAACAAATTGGAATAGAAATATTCTACTTATATTCTACAGGAGGAGGAGTTGCGCTCTATGTGAGGGAGCAGTATGATTGCTCAGAGCTCCAGTATGAGGAAGGAGAAAATCAGTTGAATGTCTTTGGGTTAAGCTGAGAGGTGGAAGTAACAGAGGTGATGTTGTGGTTGGCGTCTGTTATAGGCTGCCAGATCAGGGAGAGGCGATAGATGAGGCTTTCTTCAGGCAGCTTAGTGAAGCTTCCAAATCACAGGCCCTGGTTCTCATGGGAGACTTTAATCATCCAGACATTTGTTGGGAGACCAATACAGCAGCACATAGACAATACAGGAAGTTTTTGGAAACTATTGGGGATAACTTCTTGGTACAAGTGCTGAAGGAACTGACCAGGGGCCATGCGCAACTTGACCTGTTGCTTATAAACAGGGAAGAACTAGTAGAAGAAATAGAAGTGGCGGGGAACCTGGGCTGCAGCGACCATGAGATCGTAGATTTCAGGATCCGGACAAAAGGAAGAAGGGTGAGCAGTAACATACAGACCCTTGATTTCAGAAGAGCAGACTTTGACTCCCTAAGAGACTGGATGAGCAGGATCCCTTGGGAAACGAAGATGAAGGGTAAAAGAGTTGAAGAGAACTGGAAGTATTTTAAAGAAGTCTTACTGAAGGCACAAGAACAAACAATCCTGCTGCGTAGCAAGAAATGCAAACACGGCAGGCAGCCAGCTTGGCTTAACAGGGAAATCCTTAGTCAGCTTAAATTCAAAAAGGATGCATACAAGAAATGGAAAGGAGGACAGTTGACTAAGGAGGAGTATAAACATACGGCTGGAGAATGCCGGGCAGTAATCAGGAAAGCGAAAGCACAATTGGAACTGCAGCTGGCAAGGGATGTGAAGAGTAACAAGAAGGGTTTCTACAGGCATGTGAACAATAAAAGGGTTATCAGAGAAGGTGTGGGGCCATTACTGGATGAGGGAGGTAACCTAGTGACAGATGATGCAGGAAAAGCTGAAGTACTCAATGCTTTTTTTGCCTCAGTCTTCACAGACAAAGTCAACTTCCCAATGATGGTCCTAGATGATGCAGTACGGGAAGGTGGAGGGCAGCCATCTGTGGGGAAGGAACAAGTTCTGAGCTATCTAGAAAAACTAGATGTGCACAAGTCCATGGGTCTGGATTTAATGCACCCGAGGGTACTGAGGGAATTGGCAGAGGTCATTGCTGAACCTTTGGCCATTATCCTTGAAGACTCTTGGAAATTGGGGGAGATACCGGATGACTGGAAGAAGGCAAACGCAGTGCCCATGTTTAAAAAAGGAAAGAAGGACAATCCAGGGAACTATAGACCCGTCAGCCTTACCTCAATCCCTGGGAAAATAATGGAGGCAATCCTCAAGGAATCCATTTTGGAGCACTTGGAAGAGGGGAAAGTGATCAAAAGTAGCCAACATGGATTCACCAGGGGCAAGTCCTGCCTTACCAATCTGATCAGCTTCTATGACGACATAACAAGCTCTGTGGACATGAGGAAGTCAGTGGATGTGATATACCTTGACTTCAGCAAGGCTTTTGATATGGTCTCCCACAACATTCTTGTCCATAAGTTAAGGAAATATGGATTAGATCCTTGGACTATAAGATGGATAGAAAGCTGGCTTGATGTTCGGGCCCAATGAGTGGTGGTCAATGGCTCAATATCTGGATGGCGGTCTGTTTCAAGCAGAATGCCGCTAGGCTCGTTTCTGGGGACGGTGTTATTCAACATCTTTACTAATGACCTGGATGAGGGACTGGGTTGCACCCTCAGCAACTTTGCAGAAGACACAAAACTAGGGGGAAAGGTAGATACGTTGGAGGGTAGAGAGAGAATCCAGAGGGACCTGGATAAATTGGAGGACTGGGCCAAAAGAAATCTGATGCGGTTCAATAAGGAGAAGTGTAGAGTCCTGCACCTGGGGCGGAAGAATCTCAAACATTGTTACAGTCTGGGGACCGACTGGCTCAGCAGCAGTACGATGGAAAGGGACCTAGGGGTTATGGTGGATGAAAGGCTGGATATGAGTAAACAGTGTGCCCTTGTAGCCAAGAAAGCTAACGGCATACTGGGGTGCATTAGGAGGAGCATTTCGAGCAGATCTAGAGAAGTAGTTATTCCTATTTATTCGGCACTGGTGAGGCCACATCTGGAATATTGTGTCCAGTTTTGGGCCCCCTAGTAGAAAAAGGATGTGGATTTTCTAGAGCAGGTTCAGTGAAGAGCAACAAAAATGATTAAGGGTCTGGAGCACAAGACCTATGAGGATAGGCTGAGGGATTTGGGCTTGTTTAATTTACAGAAGAGAAGACTTAGAGGTGATTTAATAGAAGCCTTCAACTTCCTGAAGGGGACCTCTAAAGAGGAGGGTGAGAAATGGTTCTCAGTGGCGTCAGATGGCAGAACAAGGAGCAGTGGTCAGAAGTTGAAGAGGGAAAGGTGTAGGTTAGATATTAGGAAAAAGTACTTCACCAGGCGGGTGGTGAAGCATTGGAATGCATTGCCTAGAGAGGTGGTGGATTCTCCATCCCTTGAGGTTTTTAAGTCCCGGCTGGACAAGGTCCTGGCTGGGATGACTTAGTAGGGGTTGATCCTGCTTGAAGCAGGGGGCTGGACTAGATGACCTCCTGAGGTCCCTTCCAGCCCTATGGTTCTGGGATTTCAGCATAAGGCATATGAAACAGTAGAAACAAGTAATTGTCTGAACTTTTAGCTTATAGTGACTTTACTAGTGTTTTGTATGTAGCCTGTTGTAAAACTAGGCAAATATCTAGAGAAATTGATATACCCCTGGAAGAACTCAGTGTACCCCCAATGGTGCACATATACCTGGTTGAGAAACACTGTTCTAGCCCATTAATAATTTTTGTTGCTTTTCTTTTCTCTAATTTGTCCACGTCTTAATAGCACCCAGACCCCAATGTAATGTTCCAGTTGAACCCTAATCAGTGAGGAATAGAGCACAATTCTCATATCTTGCTTAAACATTCCCACTAACACATCCCAGAATTATGTTTGTTTTTTACAATAGTGTTACATTGCTCATTCATATGTCTCTATTCATGTATGAGGACCTCCAGACCCCTTTGTGCAATTCTACTTCCAAGGCTGTCATTTCCCATTCTGTATCTGCACAACAGATTGTTCCTTCCTAAGAGCTCAGTTCTGGGAGATCTCAGCTATAGGGCCATTGGCACCACCCAGGAACACGACCCCCAAACAGGACCAAAACCCCAAATAAATCCATCTTACTTTGTATAAAATATTACACGAAGAAAGCTCATAAGTTCACCCTCTTTATTAATGAAAAAGAGACATGCACAGTGGTTGCTTGCCCCCTGCCTCCCTGGTAAAAGTGATTTATACAGGGTTTGATAGTAAAAGTGTTTTTATGAAGTCTGATAAGTAGAGTATAAGGATTTCAAGTGAAAACAAGCAGATCAAAGTATGTTATAAGCCAAAATAAGCAAAAGACGCCAGCTAATTCTAATATCCTAAGAATCTTGTTATATGCAAATTTTTACCCTAAACACTTATTCTATTCACCTCTTTCCCAAGCTAAGCAGCCTTGTAGCTTTGGCAGAGTCCTTGCCTTTGACAGTCTTAGATGTTTCCAGTGGGCAGCTTAAGTAGTAAGTGGGGTTCTCCTGGCATCTGACAACTCCTTCTATTGTTTGGTCCCCCTTCTCCCTTATATTCTTTTTGCCCAAGACAGGAATTCTTTATGTTCAATTCAAATTGTTCTCATCTTTCGTAGAAAAGTGCCAGATTGAAAATGGGTTACAACAGCAGGTGGCACGGTCACATGTCTTTGTAGGACCAGCCACAGCTTGAACTCCCAGGAAAAACAGAACCATTCACAGGTCATTAACTTCATCACAGAGTCATTAAGTTCCTAAAGTATCACTAATAGTCTTCAATAGCACATTTAGCATTAAAAAACTTTGGATTTCTAACATCACATATAAGAATGATACATAGACCAAAATAGGGATATACACATTTGGGGATTACAAGTTCTTGAATAATAGGTTAAGTGAGCTGTTTTGCATAAAATGAGTTATGCATATTCATAATTATAATCCATTCTTATAAAGCATGAAGGGGTCCCCAGGACAGTGGTTACAGTAAAAGTTTTGTTAGTCCTCATTGCTGGGGAACCTGGGAGGCCAGATAATCAAGTGTGACAGTTTTTTCAGCTGGGGCTGGCTTCAGCCTCCTCTGCTGCCTTCCCCTGGAGGGCAGCAGGCAGCTGGCCCCAACTCCACTATGTCCCCCTTCAGCCATGCAGTGGCCAGCCACCACTGGGTGGTTAGCCAGCCCTGGCTAGGCAGCTGGCCACAGCGGTCAGGCAGCCCCACAGCACAAGCCACACTCGGGTCACTGATTGTGTGGCTCCCGCAGCAGCTGGCCATAGTGTCGCAACCAGCTCCATGGCAGCTGGCCCCAGTGAGCAGTCAGACAGGTGGCAAATGGCCCCAGATGGTCAGTCAGTTTCTTGACAGCTGCAGCAGCTGGTCCCAGTGGGGTCAGTCAGCCCAGCAGCAGCTGGCTGGTCCTGGTCTCCTTCTCCACCCCCACCTCCACACACACACACAGCAGCAGCCTGCTTTGGCTGGGCAACAGTCCTGCAGCAGCTGGTCCCAGGAGGCAGTCAACCCTGTGGCAGCCATTTCTGCAACTGCTGTATCAGCGAGCCCCAGCCGGTCAGTCAGTTTTTTGGCAGCTGCAGCAGCCGGCCCAGCTGGTCAGTGAGTCCTGCAGCAGCTGGCCACAGCCAGTCAGTCAGCCCCTCAATATTTGGTACCAGCTTTACAACTGGTCCCACGGCATCTGGCCCCAGCTGGTCAGCTGGCTCTGTGGCCATGGCAGCAGCTGGCCCAAAGCAGCTGGCTAGCAGCCTTGTGTTTGGGCCACCAGTTAACTGAATTTGCTGCTTATCTAGTGATCAGCTAACGACTGGTGGGAGCGTGACTATCTGGGAGTTGCAAACAGCAGACTCCTAACAGGGGAGTTTGGCTGGGAGAGAAGGTGAACCCTTCTGAACCAGATGAGAGTTATGGGGTGTGTTTGTTTCCTGGGCTGTTTGGCTGTTTGAATTTGAATTTCAGTTACTGATTGATCTCAGTTACTAGTGGGTGAGTGTGATTGCTAGGCTGGTTGTTTGAATTTGAATTTCCATTTGCTAGGTTGATTGTGTGAATTTGAGTTTCTGAATCTGAATTTCAGTTTGCTAGGCTTTGTGAGTGTGTGTGTGAGAGAGAGAGTGAGTGAGTGAGTGAGCGAGCTCCTCCCCTGTGACTCACCAGGGTAGGAGGGACCAAAGGAGAGAAGGGTTCACAAGCCGGAGGCGAGCAATCAGCAAGAGTGTGACCAGCTGGGAGCTGCAAACAAGGGAGTTTGCCTGGGAATTCACCTTGCAGGGAGCCCCGTATTATTATTTGGTTTATTTTTTTATATCTATTTTTATCTCTCTTCTGCCCTTCAAGTCAGCTTTCGTATCTTCTGAGGGAATTCTCTGAAGAAAGGAAAAAATAGATAGTGACAAGTCAACTGAGAAGTCAACTGTTGTGACCTGCACTGCATTTGCTATATTTGTTTTCTTCCCAGAAGATAGAAGGGATTTCATATGTACCAAGTGCAAGCTGGTCGCCATGGAAGAAAAGGTCAGAGGATTTGAGGTACAAATATCAACCTTTCAGTTCATCAGAGAAGGTGAAGACTTCCTCGATAGAAGGCATCATTTAGTACTGCAGGCACAGCAGGCTGAGCAACCAATGAGGGCAGTAGAAACCAAGGAAGAAAACTGGAAGCATGTAACGTCCAGGAGACAAAAGCTAATTCAGTTATCTCCAGTTCCTGTAGAGGTAAACCACTGCTTTCCAGCTCTCTGCATGAGTGATATGGAGAATGCTGTGGCAGAGACCTCTCATAGAAGGGGTCAGAAGACCCCAGCGGCTGGAAAGCATGGGATGAGTAGTCCTATGGATGGCAGTTCTATGACCACCACCCCCAAGAGAAGACAATGGGTGGTGTTGGTCGGGGACTCCCTCCTAAGAGGGACTGAGTCATCCATCTGCCATCCAGACCTGGAATCTCAGGAAGTTTGCTGCTTACTAGGAGCAAGAATCCAGGATGTGACAGAGAGACTTCCAAAAATCATACATCATGCAGATTATTACTCCTTCCTACTTCTCTGTGCTGAAACCAGTGACACAGCAAAGAACAATCTTGAGTGGATCACTGCAGATTATGTAACTCTGGGAAGGAAGACCAAGGAATATGCAGCTCAAGTAGTGTTCTCATTCATCCTGTTGAAGGAAGGGGTTCAGGTAGAGATCATCAAATCATGGAAATAAAATGCGTGGTTGCACAGGTTGTGTCAGAGAAAGGGATTTGGTTTCTTTGAACGTGGGATTCTGTTCCAAGAGCAAGGATTGCTTGGAAGTGATGGGATCCACCAAACAAAGAGAGGAAAGAGCATCTTTGTGGGTAGGCTTTTAAACCTAGTGAGGAGGGCTTTAAACTAAGTTCATCAGGGGGATGGTGACACAAGCCCTGAGGTAAGTGGGGAAGGAAGAAGGCACGAGAAAGGAGGACCATTCATTCAAAAGGAGAAAGTAGGCCAATCACCTTATTATCTAAGGTGCTTGTACGCAAATGCAAGAAGCCTGGGAAACCAACAGGAGGAATTAGAGGCCCTGGCACAGTCAAAGAGGTATGAGGTGATTGGAATAATGGAGACTTGGTTGAATGACTCAGATAACTGGAGCAATGGCATGGAATGGAGGGCATAAACTGTTCACAAAGGACAGGCAGGATCGAAAAGGAGGAGGAGTTGTGATTTTTGTGAGAGAGCAATATGATCACTCAGATCTAGTATATGGAGGGAGAAGAGGCAGATGAGTGTCTTTGGGTTAAGCTTAGAAACGGAAGCAACAGAGATAATGTTTTGTTTGGTGTCTGCTATAGGCCACCAAATCAGGTAGATGAGGTAAACAAGGATTTCTTCAGACAACTAAGCTAAGCTTCCAAATCACAGGTGCTGGTTCTCATGGGAGACTTTAATCACCCGGACATTTGTTGGGAGACCAATACAGCAGCACACAGACGATCCAGGAAGTTTTTGAAGAATGTTGGGTGTAACTTCCTGGTCCAGTTGCTGAAGGAACCGACTAGGGGCCATGTGCAGCTTGACCTGCTGCTCACAAACAGGGAAGAAATAATAGGAGAAATAGAAGTGGGTGGCAACCTGGGTTGCAGTGATCATGAGATGGTAGATTTCAGAATTCTGACAAAAGGAAGAAAGGTGAGCAGTCAAATATATTTCCTTGATTTCAGAAGAGCAGACTTTGACTCCCTGAGAGAACTGATGGGCAGGATCCCATGGGAAGCTAATACGAAGGGGAAAGGAGTTCAGAGAACTGGCAGTATTTTAAAAAGGTCTTATTGAAGGCACAGGAACAAACCATTCCGATACATAGTAAGAAAAGCAAATATGGTAGACAACCAGCTTGGCTTACAAGGGAATCCTGGGTAAGCTTAGACTCAAAAGGGATGCACATAAGCAGTGGAAACTTGGACAGTTGACGGAGGAGGAGTATAAATATATGGCTGAAGAATGCTGGGGAGTAATCAGGAAAGGGAAAGCAAAATTGGAACCACAGCTAGAAAAGAATGTGAAGGGCAACAAGAAGGGTTTGTACAGGTATACTAACAATAAAAGGGTTATCAGGGAGGGTGTGGGGTGGTTACTGGATGAGGGAGGTAACCTGGTGACAGATTATGAGGGAGAGGCTGAAGTATTCAGTGCTTTTTTTTTTTTCGCTTCAGTCTTTACTGACAAGGTTAGCTCCCCCGCTATGGCACTAGACAATGCAATATGGGAAGCAGGTGGGCAGCCATCATTAGGGAAAGAAGAGGTTAAGAGCTGTTTAGAAAAACTAGATGCACACAAATCTGGACTTGGATTTAATGCATCGAAGGGTGCTGAGGGAATTGGCAGATGTCATTGCAGAGCCTTTGGATATTATCTTTGAAAACTCATGGGGATCAGGAGAGGTCCCGAATGATTGGAAAAAGGCAAATGTAGTGCCCATCGTTAAAAAAGGAAAGAAGGACAATCCAGAGAACTGTAGACCAGTCAGCCTCACCTCAGTCCGCGGAAAAATCATGGAGGGGATCCTCAAGGAATTCATTCTGGAGCACTTGGAGGAGGGGAAAGTGGTCAAAAGTAGTCAACATGGATTCACCAAGGGCAAGTCGTTCCAAACCAATCTGATGAGCTACTCTGATGAGGTAACTGGCTCTGTGGCCATGGGGAAGTCAATGGATGTGATATACCTTGACTTTAGTAAAGCTTTTGCTATAGTCTCCCACAACATTCTTGCCCATGAGTTAGGGAAGAATAAATTGGATACATGGACTGTAAGATGGATAGAAAACTGGCTTGATGGATGGCCACAATGGGTAGTGGTCAATGGCTCAGTGTCTGGTTGGTGGTCGGTTTCAAGCAGAGTACCCTAAGGATCAGTTCTAGGGCCAGTACTGTTCAAAATCTTTATTAATGACCTATATGAGGGGATGGATTGCACCCTCAGCAAATTTGCAGATGACACTAAGCTAGGGGGTCAGGTAGGTACACTGGAAGGTAGGGATAGGGTCCAAAATGACCTACACAAATTGGAGGTTTGGGCCAAAAGAAGTTTGATGAGGTTCAAGAAGAAGTGCAGAGTGCTGCACTTGGAATGGAAGAATCCCAAGGACTGTTACAGGCTAGGGACTGACTGGCTAAGTAGCAGTGCAACAGAAAAGGACCTGGGGATTACAGTGGATGAAAAGCTGGATATGAGTCAACAGTGTGGCCTTGTAGCCAAGAAGGCTAATGGTTTATTGGGGTGCATTAGGAGAAGCATTTCTAGCAGATCTAGAGAAATTATTATTTCCCTCTACTCGATACTGGTGCAGCCACATCTGGAGTATTGCATCCAGTTCTGGGCCCCCCAGTATAGAAAAGATGTGGACAACAGCAGAGGGCAATGAAAATGATTAGGGGGCTGGAGCACATGACCGGTGAGGAGAGGATGAGAGATTTGGGCTTATTTAGTTTGTGGAAGAGAAGACTGAGGGGCGATTTGATAGCAGTTTTCAGCTTCCTGAGAGGGGACTCTAAACAGGATGGAGAGAAACTGTTCTCAATGGTGGCAGATGGCGGAACAAGGAGCTCTAGGCTGAAGTTACAGAGAGAGGGGTGTAGGTTGGAGATTAGGAAAAACTATTTCACCAGGAGGATGGTGAAGAACTGGAATGCATTGCCAAAAGAGGTGGTGGAATCTCCATTCCTAGAGGTTTTTAAGTCCCAGCTTGACATAGTCATAGCTTGTTGAGGTTGATCCTGCTTTAGGCAGAGGGCTGGACTAGATGACCTCCTGAGGTCTCTTCCAGCCCTAGAATTCTATGATTCTTTGATTGTATCTGAGTGCTGGATAAGCAGGCTTTTACTTTGTATAGGTTTGCTATGCAATCAGTATTGTTGCCTATCCACAGGTGTTTGTCATAAGCTACGTACCAAAAATTATGTTTTCTCAAAAGGGAGCAGCAACCAAAGTGTCAAGCAGGTCCCAAATGTGTTCCATCTCCAGCTGAGTAAGTGATTGTATTAGGGCATGATCCAGTTCCATTTGGATATATGCCCATTCCCTGTGGCATGTGTCCTGCTCCAGGATCTGGTTCATCAATGCCTCTTGCCTAAGCATCCAATCCTTCTGTGCCCTGAGAAACTCAAATTACCTTTGGCTCTGTCCATACCAATAAGCAGGTTCTGTCCATCTGTCACTGTGGTCTTTGCAGTGCTGCTTCTGCATTCCTGATAGAGTGGTTTCCTTTTTGGTAGTAGAAGGCCAAACACAAGGGTATCATTAGGACATGAAGCAAAGAGTTTAAATTGCAGCAGGAGGTTTAGGTTGGACATAAGGAAAAAAGCCTCCTAAGTCTCCCGGTGGTTAAAGACTGGAATAAGTTGCTTAGGGAGATTTTGGAATTTCCATCACTGGGTATTTAAGAGCAGGTTTGATCGGCATCTGTCAGGGATAATCTAAATAGCGCGTGGTCCTGCTTTAAGGACTGGGGGCTGGACTCAGTTCTAGTAGTCTATGCCTCTGTGATTACATTTTGTTTTGAAAGAAGGTAAATAATCCTAGCACATAGCAGATATGCTCCTGATGGCTACAATATTGATAATTTTTAACATTTCAGAAAATACAACTGGTATTCTCTTCTTCATAGTCAGGTAATTTTTGCAGCTCCCAAGGAAGGAACAGATGTTGATAATGAAAAACTATTTGTAGCATCTCATGCACCTGACGAAGTGGGTCTTTGCCCAGGAAAGTTTATGCTCCAAAATATTTGTTAGTCTGTTAAGCGCCACTGGACTTCTTGTTGTATGTGTAGAAATGTTTTTTTAAAAAATATAGTTCTTATGATGTAGCATTGGGCCAGTTGGAATATGGTAACAGCTCCTGGAAGGTCTGAACCAGTTACCAATTTCTCTCTTAAACATGAGTCATCATTTGGAGAACAACCATTTTCAAGGTACTTGAATGGAAAAGGAGGGTTGGCTTTTCAGTCCTGTGTGGGAGAGGTGGCAGTCCATGCCAGAGATGTTTTTGGTAATGGTCACCCCTCTACATATTGCTTAGGTGGACTTGACATATTTGCACTGCTGTTGAATCTGAAGAATCAGTTAGAATTTCTACTACACCAAAAAATTGCTGAAATATGCATACAGGACTGGAAGGCAATTCAAGAGGAAATTTATTTTATTGGAAGCTAGCAGATTGTGCTCATGGAACAGGGAAAACACACCACTAAGAATGCCCTCACACTCCATAAGGTCTTACACCCTCCATTGTCATTTTGACTCCTCTGTCAAGCAAACAGCAGAAGAAGGGACAGGAAAAAGCAGTCTCAACAAACTTTTATTTTGTTCCCTGAACTTTAACAAACATGGCAAGCTACTCTTCTCCCCACTGCAAAGGGGCATGGTCCTTTGTTTATACAACTGTCACAACAGATCCTTGACCCATCCCTGTTTCTTCCAGCTTCTGCAGCAAGACTCAGAGGAGGGAGTATCCAAACACCAGGAACTGCAGATGGTATTAGACATGTCTAATAGCCACAGGGGGAAAAAAGTGCTGTGACACTCCTCAGATAATCAAATAATTTCCTTTCCTTCTTTTATCTAAGCAGGCTCACACTTAACCCATCCACCCCTTCTCCACCTGTGTGCAAAGGGACAGGAAGGCAAGAAAAAGGGACAGTTTTGTTGTTTTTAAATCTTTGAACAACCATGTTTTGTATAGCTGTCCTATCTCTGGAGGACACTTTCCAAACCCAGATCTTTTCTCCTTTTCATTTGGTCCACATGCCTCAGGATTGTTGCCAACACCGTGCTGGCTGAGAAATGCACAGATACAGGATCATAATCAAGTTCCCCATAAGCTGGGCGCTTGTGTGGCTGCTCAGGAGCAATTCACATGCTGCTCTGCTGATTAGCAGAGAGTTCATAGCTAAGTTTTTGGTTTCTAGTGGTAGTACATATTCGCACATCTCAGTGTACATAAAAATTTATTCCAAACATGGATCAAAAAATCCTCACATGGATGGAAAATATTTAAGGGAACAACAGTCATATTGTAGGTAGTCCGTCATGTCTGACAATGACATCTTGAGCTTGCACAGGCTCATCAATTGTGGACTCGCATGTGGCTGAGGAGTCCAAGCTTTGAACAGCATGGGTGTTCACAGTGGGGGCATGGGAATTGTCCTGACTCTGTTGGTGCAGCTGCTGCTGTTGCTTTCTTCCTCTCACAAACATCAATGAGACGTACGCGTCGCTGCTGTTCAAAGTTGTCATACGCATGTCGTATGAGAGCACGCCAGCCTGTTCGGTCTTTTGCATGCTGCTCTAGCTGATCTGATTTTAAACCAGCATGAGCAATGTTGGCCTTCACACAGTCTTTATACCTCTTGCAAGGCCTACCTTGATTCCCTTTGCCCTGGGAGAGTTCACCGTAAAGGAGTTGCTTAGGGATTCTTGACTCCTCCATTCATATGACGTGCCCTGTCCAGCGAAGCTGGGCTTTCAGAATCATGGCTTCGATGCTCGTGGTTCCTCCTCTGTCCAGGACTTTCAGGTTCATGACTCTGTCCTGCCATCAAATGTGGAGTGTTGACCTCAGACTGCATGTGAGGAAGCGCTCCAGCAGTTTTATGTTTTCTGTACAAGGTCCAGGTTTCACAGCCATACAGGAGACTGGTTAGGACTACAGCCTTGTACACTTCAAGTTTAGGAGACTGTCAGATATTGTGCTGATTCAACCCTCGCTCTCTCAAATGTCTTAGTGCCCAGCTGGCCTGGCAGATTCTGGCATTGATTTCTTTGTCAAGGGAGCCATCACTGGCTATCACACTGCCAAGGTACTTGAACTCCACTACTGTTTTTAACTTTGTTCCTTCAATAAAGATTGAAGCGGGGAGAGCAGCAGATCCTGGAACAGGTTGAAACAGTACCTCAGTCCTTCCTAGGCTGATGGTCAAACCAAAGAGGCGAGCGGCATGAGCAAACTTGTTGACGATGAGCTGGAGATCAGATTCCTTGTGTGCCATAAGCGCAGAGTCGTCAGCAAAAAGGGCTTCAAGGATGAGCCTCTCAAGTGTCTTGGTTTTAGCATTCAGATGACGAAGGTCGAAAAGTGACCCATCAAGTCTGTATTTTGTGTAGACTCTATGGTCCAGGTCCCTAACTGCATGGCTGAGGACGCATGTGAAAAAGAGATTGAATAACACTGGGGCCAGCATGCACCCTTGCTTCACACCATTGGATATCTCAAATGGATCTGAGGACTTGCCATTTGAAAGAACAAAGCCAGTCATGTCATTGTGGAACAGGCGTATGAGGTTAATGAATCTTCTCAGGCAGCCAAGCTTTGACAGGATAATCCACAGGGCTTCTCTGTTGATGGTGTCAAACGCCTTGGTCAGGGCTATAAAGACAACATACAGATCCAAGTTCTGCTCTGTGCACTTTTCCTGGACCTGACAAACAGCAAAGATCATGTCAATGGTGCTGCGGACCGGGTGAAAACCACACTGTACCTCTGGTTCGTTCTTCTTTGAGATGCTGGTGATCAGATGGTTGAGGATGACTCGAGCCAAGATCTTCCCAGCAGTACAGAGAAGGGAGATGCCCCCGGTAATTTCCACAGTCAGCTTTGTTGTCCTTGTTCTTAAAGAGCAAGATGATTGTGGCACCCTTAAAGTCTTTGGGCATGTCTTCTTCTTCCCAGATGCTGATCAAGATGTTGTGAAAGGCTTCAAGTGACACTGGTCCTGCCGCTTTGAAAATTTCAGCAGGGATGCCATCCATCCCAGGGGTTTTGCCAGAGCTGGTGTGGCTGATTGTCTTTTTGACCTCATCCATTGTAGGGGGCAGTTCAAGACTGTCTATTGTGGGTTTCTGAGGGATCCGGTCTAAGGCCACAGGGCTGACAATGGACGGTCTGTTGAGAAGGTTGCTGATGTACTCTCTCCACCTATTGTTGATACGGGTCTTCTCCCTCAGAAGGGTCATACCATCTGCAGACAGGACAGTTGTAGTACTTGGCTTTGAAGGTCCATATATAGCTTTGATAGCACTGAAGAACATCTTGGAGTTCTTGGTGTCAGCATAGTATTGGACTTCATCAGCTTTACTCTCTCAACACTCATCTTGCATTTTGCGAAGTGCCATTTGCGCCTGGCTCTGAAGGTGTTTGAAACAATCACTTTTGGAGATTGAGGACTGATTGTTTTGCCAATAGCAGAAATGCGTTCTGTTTTTCCTCTAAGATCTTCATGATGGCTTCGTCATTTTCATCAAACCAGTCTTAGTGAACTCTCTTTTTCAGTCCTACTGTTGACTTGGCTGACTCCATCACCAGGGTTTTGAACTGGTCCCACTTTCGTGTTGGGTCTCCAGTCAGAGGTCCACAGGACGTCAGCACTTCCTCAAGGCAGGCTGCGAATTTCTCAT
This sequence comes from Carettochelys insculpta, assembly GCF_033958435.1. NCBI lineage: Eukaryota > Metazoa > Chordata > Testudines > Carettochelyidae > Carettochelys > Carettochelys insculpta. The sequence continues at coordinate 223,639 of NC_134145.1, forward strand.
GATGACCAGTATGATGTTGAAGGAGGGTCTGACAATCTTGAGCTTCTTGCGGTGAAGTGGTGTGATGTGCAGCATAAGGACTGATCTGATGAGTCTGTGATCGTTCCAGCACTCAGCTCCCCACATTGCTCTGGTGATCTTAACATCTCAAATGTCCCACCTGTGACTGATGACATAGTCAATCATGTGCCACTGTTTTGATCTTGGGTGCATCACATGTGGTCTTTTATTTACCGACGTACCTGAAGAGAGTGTTGGTAACTGTCAAGTCATTTTCTGCACACAAGGGCTATGTCTACCCTAGCCCCAAACTTCGAAATGGCCATATAAGTGGCCATTTCGAAGTTTACTAATGAAGCGCTGAAATACATATTCAGCGCCTCATTAGCATGCGGGCGGCGGCGGCGGCACTTCGAAATTGATGGGGCTCGCTGCCACGCGGCTCGTCCCAATGGGGCTCCTTTTCGAAAGGACCCCGCCTACTTCGAAGTCCCCTTATTCCTGTGAGCAGATGGGAATAAGGGGACTTCAAAGTAGCTGGGGTCCTTTCGAAAAGGAGCCCTGTCTGGATGAGCCGCACGGCAGCAAGCCGCATCAATTTCGAAGTGCCGCGGCCGCCCTCATGCTAATGAGGCGCTGAATGTGTATTTCAGTGCTTCGTTAATAAACTTCGAAATGGCCATTTACATGGCCTTTTCAAAGTTTGGGGCTAGTGTAGACACGGCCAGGGTCAGCAGAAGGAGGCCATTGGCATTCATGTTACCAACACCATGATGCCTCAGCACCCCTTTCCAGGTCCTTGACAACCCTGGCGTTGAAGTTACCCAACAGGAGAAGCTTGTTCACTAGGAGGAGTTGCTTTCACAAGATGGTCAAGGTCCTCATAGAAACTTCCTTTTGCTTCATTGCAGCTAGTCAGTGTGGGGGCGTAAGCGCTGATGACCGTAACGTGGAAAGAGGTGTTGAGGGGGAAGTGGAGCTTGATCAGACGCTCACTGATGCAAGTTGGTATGTCAGGAAGCTGGTGCAGAAGTGATGTCTTGAAGGCAAGTCCCACTTTGTGGATTCTGTCTTCATTTTGTGGCGTGCCTTTCCAAAAGAAGGTGTGACCTTCTTTTGGTTTGCAGATGGATCCTTCCTCTGCCAGCCTGGAATCGCTCAGGACGGATATGTCAATGTTATAACGTGCCAGTTCTCTTGCTACGAGGATCGTTCTTCTCTCAGGCCTCATAGCATTCTCCCTGTCCAAGAGGGTGAGAACATTCCATGCTGCAAATGTCATCTTTCTTTTCACTGTTTTTCAACTGCTGTGAAGGTAAAACTGCCAGCTGCGGCATGCTGGCCATTTTGGTTGGGACAAGCAATTTTTGGAACACCTTTTCTAGTCCCCTCTCTCATTTTGAGGGTGAGCAGTGCTGTTCCTAAAAAGGCCTGCTCAGTCACCTGGGATGCTGCTGAACTCTGTCATCCTGGGGTCAGAATCAAGTGACCAAAGTCTACAGGCCACCTACATGCAGGTTTGGAGCTACGACTCCCAGCAGTCACCTCCACCTGCTGCTTCACCCCTACGCCATCGCCGTAGGACTTTGAGGTAGACAGAAGTGATGAGAATGTGCCAAGTACTTGTGCGGGAGAATGTTTAAAGTAGAAAAGCTGTTGCACGGGGGCAGTTCTACTCTCTCGACCTCAGAAGCCGGGTTCCAGTGATACGAAAAGTCATCACGGCTGGGACTTCCTAGGCTGCAGTGGATGGCCATGTTGTCTTTGGTGCCTTGTCATGCCCTTCGCTCACCACAGAGTGTTGCAGAACCGCCTTCCTGGTCATTGGGATCTTGCTGTTGATCTCATCCGCCCAGTCTGCCGGGGCCAACTTTGCATGCTCGGATAGGCAATTCCCATCTCACCACAGGTTTCAGACCTGCTGGCTACCCTCACCTGGTTTAGCCCGCCTGTCAAAGTGGTTTATCAGGGTGTGGCCACTGCATGCTACAACTTCTTGGAGCAACAGGTGAGAGCTGGGTGCCAGGTGGGGACCAAAGGTGCGCAAACTGCCCCGAAGACACATGACAAGTCCCCACACCAGAGGTGCTACTCCTCCCTGGACACCCCATACACCCCAACAGTCATATTAACAGTTTTTAAATTTGTAGGTGTGGTTAATGGGATTTCCATAAAAGCATTGCTTTAGCAGATGGAGCACTGAGATGGCAGGTAGGATGGAAGGGATTCAGGCATGTATCACCAGAGGAAGGAGACATTGGCAGGCAGAGTGGGACCCAGTGTAAAACTTAATAGTCTTGGATTCTGATTCTGTTGCATCGTGAGGTCCACATTTGGCTTTTTGGTGTGCAGTGTGAGGTTTGATCTACTGGCTCTGCTAGCACAAAGCTAAAATCAACTCTTCCAGCCTCCATGAAATTTTTCAGTGTGGGGAACCTTCTAGCCACTTTAAATAAAGTTATGACTTAATGAAGTATTCGGACCACAATTTGAATACCTGCATGTAGTTGGTGATTCAGACATATGCCTCGGGAACATGGTCTATATTAACAGATGACCTTGGAGCTTTCTACATTGGGTAAGGGTTAGTGAGGAAAGGCTTTATTGCATTGTGGGAATGAGTCTGAAGGACTACTGAGACTTTGGACATAGAATACACCCACTTACTCTCATCTACACTGTACTGTAGCAAACGTGGAATCCTAGCACAGTGGAGGTGCTTACAAACCCACACACTTCATATGTGCTAGCTTTCGCACACATGCTTCAAGAATTCTGATGTAAACACAACAGAGAGGTTATGGCACAACAGTGCGTATGTATGCCTGTAAACTGCAAGTTTAGCTATAGTCTCCATGTATATGCTCAGGAGGCAAAGTTACTATGAGGAATCTTAGCTCTGACATTTTCCTGACTTTTGAATGTTTATATTTTAGCCTTGTAATAACACATTCGGTGGCATTTAATTATGGACATTTGACCTTCTGTGGAACATCTTTCCTCCCAATTGGACTAATACAGTCTCTGTCTGTCTTTCTGTCTTTCTGCTTAACAGGATCTGAGAAGAGTCAGGGGATGTTAGCATTGGCCATGAGTCCAAATCGACACTATCTGGCCATCTCTGAGATAATACAAGAGAAACCCGCTATCACAATTTTTGAATTGTCATCTGTCCCGTGTAAAAAGCGGAAAGTACTCAGTGCATTTGACTTCCCTGTTCATGAATTTGTCAGCCTAGCCTTTTCTCCTGATTCTAAGTATCTGGTAGCCCAGACTGGACCTCCTGAGTCAAACCTTGCCTATTGGATGTGGGAGAAACAAAGAATGATGGCAATTGTCAAAGCTGACATTCAGAACAACCCTATTTATCAGGTAATGTTGGAGAAATTGCATGGGCAAATTAAAAATGCTGCCCTACAGTAGGAACCCGTTCTTCCGGTAACCTCTGTTAGATGGCATAATACAACAAAATCACTGTCGTGTAAAAGAAACTCTTTCTTCCAGTTGTCTCTGTATTAACGCACCAACACTACTTTCGCCTAACTGGGTAACATTCTGGTGTAAGTGAGAATGGAAACATTCTGCACCAGGTAATCTATAATTTACATAAGCCAACTTTCTTTGTGATAGTTGAGGTTGGGCAACACTTTCTCCTGAAAATATCTCTATACTTTTGTTTTTTAAAGTTCTGTACATAATAAAAGATCATTTGTCAGAATGTTTGGGGAACTACTCAGGCTATGTCAGAAAGGGTAAAAACCCAAATGGAAATAAAGACAGAAGCCTCACATATCTTCTGGTATGTCCCATCTCTATGTTTAAGAGGAAAAACTAACATAAAATAGTGATACACTGTGTTTACGAAAGATAGAATTGACAGAAAGTGGGGGCAGCACTCTACATCAAAGATCCAATCTCTTCTTTAGAGTTATTGACATTTCAGAAGAAAAGGACCCGGGAGGTTTATAGCTCAATGTTCTGATTGATTCACAAGCTGGCGTATGATGGGGTTTGTTATAGAGACCAGATTAGAAAAGGAAACAGGATAAGCAGCTCTTAAACATTTATCCAAAGTGTTAGAATGGAAAAAAAAATGCATTGCCACTGGAAATTTCAGGCTGGAGTACATACTGCTAGTAAAACTTTCTTGAGGTTCTAAAAATTATAGATGCTGCCCTTCTAATAGGGAGAGGGATAGCTCAGTGGTTTGACTATGGGCCTGCTAAACCCAGGGTTGTGAGTATCAGCCCTCAAGGGGACTGCTTAGAGACCTGGGATAAATAGATTGAGAACAAAAAATCTGTCAGGGATGGTGATAGATCTTGTTGTGAGTACAGGGGACCAGGTTCAGTGACCTAACAAGGCCCCTTGCAGCCCTACAAGATATGCATACTCCATACTTATAAATCCATATCACACTTCATTCTGATGAATGAAAATGAACTAATCAATGATATAAAATACTTTAATGTCTAGGTGAAAATGTCTCTGTTTTAATGTATAATGTGTAAACTATTTGATCCTGTCTAGGAATGTATATACTTAGGTTGCATCTACTCTAGCAAGTCCTTCTGGAAAATCAGGCCTTCTTCTGAAACAACACATGAAGCAGCTACACACAAAATGTGCTCTTCTTCCAGAAGCTGTTTTCCACTGCTGGTTCAGGAAGAATGTCTTTTTCTGGAAGATTCTTTTGGAAAAAAGCATCTGTAGATGCTCCAGGGGGGCCCTTCTCTCAAAAGAGCAGTCCTCATGCTGCCAGATTTTTTGATCCCTGGCCTGCTCTTTTGAAAGAGCAGGGGCTATGGGGATGCTGTCTTTCGACATAGCAGATTGCTCTTTCGATCTGCTTTTTTATGTGTACACACAACTTTAGTGTTTTAAAATTACCATTGTCTCAGATATGAAAACAATCATGCGTAAAACTGAATGGGAGTGGAAATGGAATAAAAATGTGAATGGTAATTGGTAGTTTTAAAAAAATGCTATACCTCCAAAACCTCATTCTACAATACTGAAAGAAGTTTTAAAAAAGGATATGGGAAACAGCAGCAAAATATAAATTTACATTTTGCTATATGACTGATGGAGAAGTTGAGAGCAATTAGGCAACAGACAATAAAGAAAGCAAAGGATGTCAGTGGAGAATCTATGGCTTGTAGGGTGAAGGACAATGAGAAGGAATTATTTAAATATAGCAGGAATAAACAAAATTTTAGCAATGGGTTATGTTTAATACTAGACAAGGATAGTGAAATTGTCCATCATGATGGAGAACAGATAGAAATATTCAATTAATAGTCTGTTATGTATTTGCAAAGAAGCAGGATAATGTATTCATATTTAAGCAGTGACACTGGAACCACGAGGGAGGGATGGGGTGGGCATAGGCCTCCCACTTTTTGAAAACAGATGGGCTTAGTCTGTCCACTTTTCACTGGAGCAGACACTATCCCCTTCCCACAATGCTCTGTTCCACCCTCCTCCAGCCTGGACAGCTGGAAAGCCCAGACACACAGACCTTCCACCTTATTGCAGTGTGTGTGGAGGGCGGGGAGGTTGGACAGAAGTCCCCAGTCCATAGTGCCCGCCCTCAGGCTTCCTGCCTGGCCTAGGGCAGGAGGAGTTGTAGGTTGCAGAACTTCATGCCAACTCACTATAGCTGTCCATGCAGCTCCCCCTGAACCCAGTGACAGCTGGGGCCTAGAAGCCAGAGGCAGTCCATGGTAGAGCCACATGGGTAGTTGACAGAAAATGCAAGCCACTTCACCTGTCCTGGATGGAACATCCAGCAGGGCAAAGACATGGAACAGGGGCTGCTCTCCTCAGGCACCCTGCACCACAGGCAGGTGGAGGGTTCACTGTGGCTCCCCACAGCTGCCTGGCCCCACACAGCTCTGATCATAGCTGGGCTGTGGCTCTGAGATACCACCCCCTCTCTGGAGCCAGGCTGGGGAGCATAGAATAATATAACAGGAGGGAATCTCGAGAGATCAAGTCCAGTCCCCTGCACTTATGGGAGGACCAAGCACCATCTAGACTAGGAGTGGGCAATAATTTTGGATGGGAGGCCACTTCAGGATTTTGGTAAGTGATCAAAGGTCTCACTTTTCTATGAATGTGCTGTGGGGCTTGGGATGGAGGTTGGTTGCAGAGGGAGCTTTGGGTAGGGGTCTTGGTACAGAAGAAGGTAAAGGGCCTGAGAGGGAGTTTGGCTTAAGGAGAATTGTGACCTGTGGCAGGGTATTGAGGTGCAGGAGGGGGTATGGGGGTGTGTAGGCCCTGGGTTTGGGGTATGGGTTCAGGAGAGGACTCTGGTTCAGGGAGTGGGTGTTGGAGCGGGTGCTGGGTGTAGAAGGGAGTTCTGACCTAGAAAAGAGAGATGCAGAGGGCTTGGGTGGTGATCTGGGCCAGGGAGTTGAGGTACTGGAGGGGGTGAGGTACCAGATGCAAGCTCTAGCAGGAAGGAACTTAACTTCGTGGCTCCTGACCAGCAAACCAGCAGGACCCTCAGGCATGCTCCCTGTCTGTTGCAGCCCCAGGCTCAAAGTGGCTGGCTACTACATGTGGCTCTATGCACCGCCTTCTGGGGTGGGAGAGGCTTTGCACACTGCCCCCACCTCAAGTACAATCTCTTAGCAGCCATGAACCATCTTCTTCCTCAGTTACACTCCCACAGACACTCCCATGAGTCTGGGTGCTCAAGGCTTCAGCTCCCCTTGGGGCTGGGAGTTTAACCCTCTTTGAGTTGTGGAGCTCCGAGACTCCAGCTGTCCTCTAGATGCAGGGATCTGAGCTTCAGCCCTGCTCAAGGCTTAGCTCCAGGCTTCAGCTCCTTTGGGGTGCAGGACACAAGCCTGGCTCAGGGATTCAGCCCTTTGCTGTTTCTAGAACTTCAGGCTTAGGCTTCAGTGCCCCTGCTGACCACAGAACTGTGACTTCAGCCCCCTGAGTCTGTTGCCTCCCTCCCCACATAGAGGTATAAGATTAACATGTTTTTTGAAAAATAATGGCTTAATTTTATTTCAGTTAACCACAGGCATTAACTATGATTGATTGACTGTACTGCTAACTAGACATGATACTTCCCTTGTTTAATAAGTTAATTTTTTATGTAAAAATGTGTTAAACTTATATATCAAGCACATTTAAGGTAGTTTTATTTAACTAATCAGAAAAAATAAAGCCTGCTTTTGCTCATTTTCAATTGAATATCAACTTCCATCCAAATAAAGCTTGACACAAGTCACTAGTGAAAAGTAATAATCTTCTAGTAAATAAGATGTGCATCATTTACCATTTCTAACATCATAACATAAGAATAATCTATATAAATGTTTATAACTGTTTAAATGTTAACAGAGATAGTTACAGCATATTGTTCTGGTTAGCAAAAAGAAGTACCAAATTTAGTGTAAGGGTATATTTAGTTTACAGAACAATATAGTTTAAAGGTTATCAGCCAATGACAATCAACTTAAAAGTAAAAAATCAATGCACAGCTTAATTTGATAATCTTAATCATTTTCCTGCTTGCTGAATTAAATCATGATTTAAATTATTCCACCTTAGATCAATCTACCATCACATGCAAGTATTACAGATCAAGAGGAAACCTATGTGGAACAGTTTATACCATATCTGCTTACAGGGTTCTGGATTTGCTTATGAGTCATCTGATGTTGGTCACTTTCTGACATAAGATGCAGAGGTAGAGGAGCCACGTGTGTTCCTGTGTGTTGGCCATAGTGGAGAAAAGTTGAACTATTTAGTTTTGAAAAGTAAATCTAATTTAAAAATAATTCAGATACAAGAAAGTGGAACTAATGTGATTGGTAAACAATGACATGAAGTAATATTAGGATTTTATTTTACATAAATTTCATCCATCCCTTAGCTCTTTTTTTGTTTTTGTTTTTGTTTTAGTTTATTTTCTCTCCTTATGTTTTTGTTGATTTGGGCCTCAGTCTTGCGTTTTGATCCATGATGGATTCTGTCAAGTTTTAATTGGCATGTACAGTAATGCATACCTATAGTACTGTTAATTATAAAATAATGTTGCAAAGGTGTTCATAATATTGTAGAATATTGGGGTTGGAAGAAATTTCGGGAGGTCATTGAGTCCAACCCTGTACTCAAAGCGGGACCAACCCGAACTAAATCATTCCAGCCAGGCTTGGTCAAGCCTGTCCTTAAAAACCTCTGAGGATGGAGATTCCACCACCTCTCTAGGCAACCCATTCCAGTGCTTCACCACCCTCTTAGTGAAGTAGTTTTTTCTAATATCCAACCAACACTTGTCCACTGTGACTTAAGACTGTTGCTGCTTGTTCTGTCATCTATACCACTGAAAATCAACTTGCTCCATCCTCTTTGGACCTCCTGCCAGGTAGTTGAAGACTGCTATCAAATCCCCCCTCATTCTTTTCTTCTGCAGTTTAAATAAGTCCAGTTCCTTCAGTATCTCCTCATAAGTTACATGCTGCACCCTGCTAATCATTTTTGTTGACTTCTGCTGAACTCTCCAATCAGTCCACATCCTTTCTGTAGTGGGGGAGGGAGGGCATACAAAACTGGATGCAGTACTACACATGTGGACTCACCAGTGACAAATAATCGCTTTCCTCTATCTGCTGGCAAAGCTTCTGCTAATATGTGTAAGAATTACCCTGGCATAAGTGATATTTACACAAGTCTAACAAAATATCAATTATGTGGAATATGGAATTATATTACGTTTCCTAAAGTCTTTAGCAAACTTGGTAAAACATTAAATATCAGGGAGCATGGAAACTGACCCTCAAGTGCAGCAAGAGTTGACTGATGACTACCTGCTTTATGTCACAGGGTGAGCTGGCCCTTTAATGTTCAGGCACTCTACCTCACCAGTGAAGGGAGTGTCCACAAGGGTAACATGATGGGAGTATGTGACTAGAAATCAGACCTGCTGGGGAATATAAGGGCAGCCTGAATTCAGTCAGTGTGTGAGTGAGTGTGAGAGGTTCTTACATAGAAGGCCTAGGAAGGAAGAAAATGTTAGCGGACAAAAGATAAAAACACTGCACCAAGGATTGTAAGCCAGTTTCAAAGGGTGGGAGAATATTTGTGTTTTGAACTTTTAGTAAACCAGACACCTGAAAAGGGAGGGTTGTTGAGAAAGACAACTGCAGTGTAAAGTCTGATTAACTGGTGAAGGAGTAATTGAGTGGCTGGATAATATTGTAGATTGGCGTGGAGCTAGTGTGGAGAAGCTAAGCCACTCCTTAGTGGACAGGGAAAGATGGAAGGAAATAGTGAGAGTGGCATCAGACACCAATAGGCGCTGAGCACACAGTTGATGATGATGATGATGATGATGATGTACCTAAGCCATAGTGGGTAACCACTCTGAGCATTCCACAAAGGAATATCTCTGTTGCTCCATCTTTTAGCAGGATTAACAATAACTATACAAATGAAAAGGTTACATTGTGTAGGAGTTGCAGTTCTGGAGACGTAGAAACTCTGCCTGGTGTCATTCAATTAATAAACTCTCCATTCAGGGTCACCAAGTAGTACACTAGCCCACAGCTTTGCTAAGCAGTATGTTTATTATACCAAATAGTAAATAGCTTTTCTCATCTTTACAATTCCCATTTTGCTCTCTTTCTTGAAGAGAGGTACCTCGGTGTCCTTCAAATCCCCCTCCTTTCTGTTAGCCTTCATTAGTGGTCATCTCTTCTGCCCTCTGACAGAGTAAAAATCTAGCAAAACTAATAATTTAATAAAAATAATTAAGCTATATGCAAGTGAAACAGTTTATTGGTAAAGTATTATGCACAAATATAGTTGTGTAAAAATATCTTTCTGCTTCCCAGGTGAGCTTCAATCCTCAGGATAACACCCAAGTTTGTACCACTGGAAATGGTGTTTTTAAACTTTTCAGATATACTGAGGGGACTTTAAAACAGACCAACTTTCAGAGGGGAGAACCTCAAAACTACTTGTCCCATGCCTGGCTCTCTGAGGACCGGGTTATGGTCGGCACTGACACAGGCAAACTCTTTCTCTTTGAGTCAGGAGATCTGCGCTGGGAGACAAGTATAGAATGCAGAGAACCTCCCAGTGAAGTGGTAAAGGATGAGCTGGCACATGAATCTGAGAGGTAAATCTTCCTGGTTATTACTGATAGAGTCAAGTTCACGAGTAAAGATTTTTCACAGTAGAGACTAGATCTCTTGGTTATTAATGAGGAAGGAATAGATGGAGGCTTTTCTGTATTGCCATAATTGTGACTAGATTGGGTTTCTCTGTTTGTTGCTGATTTTAATAACTTTCTTCCTATTTTAGCCTAGTTGAATTTCCTACTGCCAGTTCTCCTGATCTCTCCAGTGAGATGCTCTGTGAAGATGTCAGCCAACAGCAGGCTTCCTTGCCCCAAGTCTCTGCCATTGCTGCTTATTCCAAAGGTTTTGCATGCTCAGCTGGGCCAGGAGTTGTTCTATTGTTTGAGAAAACTGAAGAGAAGGAAGGTTACAGAGAGAACCGAGAAATCCGGGTAAGTGAGAGACTGTGAATGGGGCAAAGGGGATTACGTCAAGTAATTAAGAGGTTGCAGTTCTCAGACTTTATCTGTTTCCTTTGAAGAGACTGTTTTACATATGCTCCAGATAATAGTTACACTCAATAATTATATATTGATTTTCATCTGTCAATTACTCGACAGACATTAATCCTCACAATCCCATAAGAATTTGGGTGACATATATAGAAGGGGAAGTAACTTGTTCAAGTTCATAAATTTAGTGACAAAGTCATTCTTCCTCAAGGTAATCTCTGCATAATCCTGCTACTGGCCATCATGGCATAATCAAGTTTCAGAAACCTTCTTAGAAACCAGTGTTTATTGGAACTATACAAACATTCAGAGCCAAGGTTGTAAGGAGGACATGTATTCCCAGCTGCCTCACTTCCTTTCTTTTCATAGCTGTTTGTGGCTCTTTATTTCACCAGAGTTTTTGCTTGTTAATTAAAGCAGTCATTAGAAATAGGAGTCTTATTAGAGTCTGTGCTATTGGGGATTTGAGTTCTTAGGGTGATTGACTGGTCATGTCCAAATCATACCAAAAGACTGGGCGTATGTAATGTGTTTCTTACCCCACATATCCACTGATTTATGTACTACACAGAAGTCTATTTATCAGAAACAGTGTTAAGATCTCTTTATGTCTGAAAGGGTATGTACTCTATTCTTGGCCTTCCTTATGTCGAAAGTTTAACAAGCTAAATTCTTGGGCAAGGCTGCACTCCCTTGTAGGAAAACAGTAGGTTTTCTTCCCCTGCTTTCAAGTCCCCCAAATTTGAGAAATGGAAGCCTTTGATGACCTTCATTCAGCTCCATGTGAGAGGATCTTCCAAGGCCTGGTTCTGGCTATTGTTCTGTGGGAATAGGTTGCTTCATCCTCTGTCTGCTAATCCTAGGGTTCCCTCTGTGCCCAGATTTTGTTGCCACATCTAGAAAGTGCCATAGTCTGACCTCCTGTATAACACAGATAATCAAACTTCTTTGAAATAATTCCTAGAGCATATCTTTTAGGAAAACGTAGTCTTAATATAAAAATGGGAAGTGATGAAGAATCCACTATGACCTTTGGTAAATTGTTCCAGTGGTTAATTATCCTTACTGTCAAATGTACACCTTTTTTCATTAATATAGATTTGTCAGCTCTTCCTTTTGTCATCTACTGTTTTATATTTATAGGTGCCTTCACTTCCCCTCTAAACTAGATAAGTTTTTTTAATTAATCAGCACAGCCTTTTTCATGTAGTAAATGATTCCCAATTATTAGTCGCTCTTTTTTTTTTTTTTTAATTCTTCCTTCTGACTGATTTGGCTTATAACGGTTTCCAGCTTTGTGCAGTTGGCCCTCTCAAGGACATTACTTACATGTATTATTGGTCTGAGCTTTATTTTGCTTGCACATTATAAATGTGATCAAGTCATGATTATGTGTACCTAAACCACCATTAATTCTGAATTCTTTGACCAGTTTCTCTTTATCTGTTAGGATGAGGTCTAATAAAGAATTCCCCTGTGTTGGCTGAAGCACTTTTTGAGTTAGAAAATTATCGTCTGTAATATCTAGAAATTGCAAGGAAATTGTAATATGGTAGCCTGAGACCTCCAGCATTCATCTCTCATATTGAAGGCCCTCATGATCACACATTTTTCAGTACATATTGTAGATATCTGTGTAAGAAGGAAGTCTAAGCTAGTTTAACCCCATCCTGACTACTCTAGTTAGCCTATCCGCAGAGAGATTGGTTCCTCTTCTGTTGAGGAGGAAGACGTCTAAACCAGGGGTGTGAAAACTACAGCCCACAGTCTGGATCCAGCCTGTGGCTTGCCTGGATGTTGTTTCTGAGGCTCGCCCCAGCCTGCTACAGGGTGCGGGGTGCGGCGCTCCAAGTCTTGCAGGCCAACATCAGACTAAACAAGGCTGGATCCACACATGGGCTTTACCTGGTGGGAGGATGGGGGGAAAACAGGAAGTGGCTCTGTGTGCCACTGCTTCATCTCCCCTCCCCTGGCTGGGGAATGGCAGTGCTGAGAAGCACTGTCTGGAGAGGATTTTCCCCCTGCCACTCTGATTGGCTAGAATTGCAGCCAATCACTGCAGCAGAGGACAATGCCTGGGAGCAGCTGGGAACACGGTGCCATGTGTGCCCCCAGAGAGCTGTGCAGGTGAGCATCCCCTCCCCCATCTCCCAGCCTCCTGTTGCCAACCTGTCCTTTGCAGCATGTTCTTTTGATTCTTCTAAGTATTGAATTTCCAACAGGGATTATTTGTCTTTGTTGAGTGGATGGAGAATTCATTATATATTTGGTAAAGATCTTGTAGTTTTTGGTCTCTGTCAGTAGGATCAGAGCAAATGCGACTGTACCTAAGGGCTTGACTGTAAACAATGGATCTAGTTATGTGTGCAGAATGGAAGCTAGAAGGGTGTAGGTAAATTTAGCGATCAGTAGGTTTCCAGTACAATGTGGTACTGATCAGGCCATCCTTGATTTGTACTGTAGTGTCCAGGAAATGTATCTCTCGTGTGGAGTAATCGAGGCATAAGTTGATAGTGAGGTGCAGATTGTTAAAGTCTCTGTGGAATTCTTCTAGAGTCTCTGTACCATGGGTCCAAATCATAAAGATGTCAATGACTTAAGAGTTTATGTGTTTCTGAAGAGAAATTTTCACAACACCCTTCAAAGAGAGGCTGCTGAACTCTTTCATATTCAAATTCAACACATTAATACGTGGTTTGAACCGAGATTGGAATTTCCTGGGTCACTATAGGGGCTCGTTTGCATACTTGGCTTAATCTAATTCTTGACTCCCCCGCCCCTCTACTCTCTGATTTGCTCACCCTGATAATTTTTTTTCTGATTTGTCCACCTTGATTACTGTTTTTGGTTCTCTGTGCCTTAAATATTGAGTCTGTTTTGGCATGGCTATAGTCTGAAGAAGTGGGTCTGTCCCATGAAAGCTCACCTCATATATTATTTTGTTAGTCTTTAAAGAGCCACTTGACTGCTTTTTTGGCACCGGTGCTGTAGTCTATATATGACCCTGCCTACCTGACTGCCTTTCAGTTCCTTCACCGGTGCTGTAGTCTATATGTGACCCTGCCTACCTGACTGTCTTTCAGTTCCTTCTTACTGTCTGTTGGAAACAAAGTCCGGACACTGTGTATGAAGGAAGCAGGAGGGTTTACTACACACAACGCTGATGGAGTGTCACTTCGCTTGTTAGGCTCAGTGAACACCTCCAGACAGTAGGTTGCAATTGATTATATAGAAAGCAATGGCATGTGTGTGTTCCAGGCCTGGATAGGTTCTAGCAGCAAGAAGAAATGAGCACAATAAGCCAATAACCTAAAAAGGTTACATAGTGTCTCCACTCATAGCTTACAGAACACCTTATCTCTAGTACCAGTGGTTTTATTTGAAAAGTTACTTAAACAAAGCGGACATCTAATGACAGCTATGTGTCTAATTAGAGTAATGATGCATCTACAGGAGTAATGATGGTGCCTTCATGCAGGCTTATCCAGGGGTGCATTATCTGGAAGATCAGAGCAAAAGAAGTAACATCATATAGCACTTGCACATTTGTTTTTATGTACCAGACTGGGATAGTGGATAAGAGAAAGCCATATCTCTGTTCTCACATACAGGGCCTCTTCTTGGAATGTGGTTGCCAGGGCAACTATCCTTCCCTCCCAACTCCAAGGCCCTGTCCAAGATGGGACAACCTTCCCTGGGTCTTGTGGATGAGATGGAGGGGGCTGAAGCGGGGGTGACCTTCCACTCATGCTAACTGGGTTTCTGAACTATAGGATTATAGGCCTACTCCAGACTTTAGAATTCAAATAGGGAGTCTTAACAGAACACCATAACCTGCCTCAGAAATTTTCATCCTACACTGCCAGTGATGGCTGTTGTACCTGTAGCCGAGAGCTTTGTTGCTAAGTCAATAGTTGTAAATAGTTATTTTTAGGGTAGGTCTACACTTACCTGACATTCGACACACCGTGATCGATCTTCCGGAGTTCAATTTTGCTCTGTGTGTGTGTGTGTGTGTGTGTGTGTGTGTGTGTGTGTGAAGACTCTGGGCTCAGCTGTCAACCCTGGTACTCCACGCTATTGTGTGCAGTAAAGGACACACGTGCGAGCCCAAAGAGTCCCAGTCTACAACAAGGAACAAAGCCGATCCTAATATGTTAATTCTAGTTACACTAATGGTATAGCTAGAATTGCATATCTGGGATCGACTTTGTTCCCTAGCGTGGACCAGGCCTTTGTTGTTGACCGTTGTTGTTAGTGTTAGAAGTCAGTGAGTGTAGAAGGGTTTCCCTTCTCTTCCCTTGGATAGGGGCATGAAAAAGTCCCAGGACTTCAGGCAGTGTAGATCCTGCTTGAAGTCCATGCCAACAAATGACCCCCACGACTCCTGTCTGTTGTTTGAGGAAAGATCACCAGGCTGACAGGTGCCTTATTTGTATGGTTTTAAGCCTTGTAGCTGTAAGGGGTGTGATTTTTGTCTTCACCAACTCCTCATGGAATCTATGTTCCAGCCTCCAAGACAGGAGCCTGCACTGAGTTTGTCAGTATATAGCACACTGTCCTCAACTCTGGGCCCTGCACCAAAAAGGGACTCCTCCTGGCACTGGCAATCCTCCAAGCCTCTTATCCAACACCACTCCCACTCTCTGGCATAGCCTTCTAAGCCCAAGCCGTTGGTCCCGGTGAAGACTACTCCTCCACCACAGGGAGTGCCAGCAGGTCCTGACAGCCTATGGGCCCAAAACCCCAAAACCTTGGTGTTCTGCACACTAAACTTGATTCTCCTGGACAGTCTCCACATAGTTTGTTGTATCATTACCCTCCTCCAATGGCACCCTGGTTCAGCACCTCCATGACCTTCTAGATTGGCCTCTGGTCTTCTCTCTCCAAGGCTTCAGTCCTTCCCAACCATTCAACCTTGGCAGATTCTTGCTTTCCTGGGGACATAGGAGTTCCTCAGTGGCCCCCACAGTGGCAGATCTGGATGCCCCAGGAGTATCATCAGGCACAGGGTATCATGCCCCCTTCACAGCCTCAATAACTCATGGGCTTTACTAAAAGTTCAGGACCCGCTGCCCCAGGAATTGTGGAAGGAATTTGCTGCTCTTATTCAGGATAGTAAAGCTGTATCTCGCACATGCCTCCAAGCCTCCAAGCTGGGGATACTATTTCCAGGGGCCTCGTTTTGGGTATTGCTATGTGCTGAGTTGCTTGGGTTCAACCTTCTGTCCTTTCCCTTGAGGTCCAACAGACTATTCAGGACTTGAGCTGTTTGCAGAGCAGGCCAACTCCTGCCTCCACAGTTTAAATGACTCCTATTAACGTTCTGAAGTCCTTGGGTGATGCATACACCAATGAAGCAATAAAAAACCCTTCAAGTCACAGCCTGCGTTGTGTTCCGTCAAGCCTAGGAGCCATTTTGAATACTCCTTCTGGAGATCTCGCTATTCCCAGTGAAAACCTTCTTGCTCATAATCTGGGGCACACCAGGGCCAGTCCAAGCCTTCCTCAAGGCCTAAGCAGTCATTTTGATGGTGCACCCAAGGTCAGAGTGCCAACACAGCTGGATCCTCACCTGCTCTTTCTCAACAGACTTTCCCAGTTTCTCCTGTCCTGGACAGCCATTATGTTGGACCACTGGGTCCTCTGGACAGTCGTGATGGGTTATGCCACCCTTTCCGTTCTCTCCCACCTTCTCAACCCACCATTCGTATCTCTCCAGAGACCCCTCTCATGAGCAGCTCCTCCTCCAGGAGGTTTGGTCACTCCTGGCCCAAGGGGCAATGGAAGAGGTCCCCTCTCAATACAGGGCATGGGGTTCTACTCCTGGAATTTCATAATCCTGAAGGCAGTGGTGTTCACATGTACCCCTACTTGATGATTGGCTCCTGCAGGGCTATTCATTCTGCCATTTGGAGGCCCAAGCTGCTTTCATTGGAGAGACTTGGGACAAGGTGGGCCTCATGCTCAGTCCAGGGAGGTCCTCACTGGTCCCATCTCAATGCATAGAGTTTACTGGGGCAGTTCTCAATGTCACCAATGCAAGGGTGTTTCTTCACAATCACCGTTTCCAGGCTCTTGCCCAGCTCCTACATTTTCTGTCATATATCCAATCACCACAATGTGGATATGGATCAGCTCGTGGGGGCATATGGCAGCATGTATGTACATGATCCCATTTGCCAGATTTCACCTTCATCATTTTCAGTTGTGGTTGGTGTTGGTATGTTGCCCTGGCTGGAACCATATGGACATGGTTGTTACGGTGCCACAACATATCTCTGATGCTCTACGCTGGCAGTTAGACCCCCAGAACGCACTGGTCGGTGTCCCCTTTCACACCCTGCAAACCACCACATCTCTAGTAACAAATGCATCCACGTTGGGCTACCAGGGGCTCATCTAAGGAAGATCACCAATCAGGTGATGGGGTCTGTGGAAGAACTGTCTCTCAACATCAATGTGCAGAAGCTTCAGGCAGTTTATCTCGCATGTCTTGCCTTCCTGCTCCACCTCCGTGGCCTTTGTGTCACAGTCTTGACTGACAACATGACAGCCATGTATTGCAACAACCTTCAGGGAGGTCCATGTTCCTCCCCACTGTGCTTGCAAACTCTGTGCCTGTGGGAGCTGTGCATAGCCAACTCTAGCCACCTGGAGGAGTTGTATCTCCTGGGGGTCTGGAACCAGTTGGCAGGCCACTCAGTTGCCAATTCCTCTTCATGAGTGATCAGTTCATGTGGATGTCCTCCATTCTGTCTTTGAAAAGTGGGGTTTTCCCCTCCTCAACCTCTTTTCAACCCGGGTAAACCGCAAATGCCTGTGGCTTTATTCCTTCAAGGGCCGCAGCCTGGGCACTCTGGTAGATGTGTTTCTGGTTCCATGGACCATGGGTCTGCCCTACACTTCTCCCCCATTCCCTCTTGTCCACAGGGTGTTCCCCAAACTCTACAGGGACAATGCAAACATTATCCTAATAGCCTTGGCAGGGGCCCACCAGCATTGGTATCCCACACTGATGGAGCTCTTGATACTACCCCCATTCCATTTCCCCTGCTTCCAGATCTTACCACACAAGATCATGGTCATCTCCACCACCCAGACCTTCATTCCCTCCACCTCAGGAAATGGCAGCTTTGTGGTTGAATCCTGTTGAACAGGCATGTTCAAAACAGGCGTCATGTCCTCAGTAGCTGAAATCTGTCCTCCAGATGGGTGTACCTGTTGTCCAGCGGATTTACTGCCATAATGTCCTTATGGGTTTGAAAATAACCAGAAGGCTGTTTGCATATGTTTGTGTGTCTGTGTGTGTGACCCTGCGAGGTTCCCCAAAGACCACAGAGCAGATAAGGATTGAAGGCGCCTGCCCAGCGTTTATTGCCAAGCAAGGTACAAACAACAATTGTCATGTATAGTATACTGCACTGTACATACATACCTGCTGCAATGGACTGATGCAATCAGTAGGAATTCCACTGCTCCCCTAGGTCAGACAAAGACGGACCCCCCAAAACACCACGGTATATACAGGAACAAACAAAGCACACCTCACTGCTGACGTATCAGGTTGCCATCCTCTGATGTCAGGGCACCACCAATCACCCTGTACCTCCGTGGTTTGGTTAGATAATCTTTTATCCATCATACTGTCATTTTAGACCCTTTCCTGAACCTAGGTTTTTATCTGTACGGAGTAGATATCAAGGTCTTTTTTAATGAACTGGTAGTATCTTGTGATTTCAACTTAGGAACTGTACCAACTATTGTTCTGCACCTGCACCAATTACCAGTTAGTGTATTGTACTCTCAACCCTATTTGAGCCAAGTTCTGTTAGCAGAGGCCTGCCTCTTGCTCACAGGTTAGGCATGTTTTGTCCATTGTTGCTAGGCCTTAGACCTCAAACCAGGTCCGTGCTGTATGGTCTTATGCCTTCCTCTTACTACAGTGTCTGGCTAAGTGGGAGTACTTCTCCTCTTGGTGTCTTCAGGACTGCCTTGTGCTGCTGTCAACTTCCATCCCTCAGGTACTGGACTTTTTTATTTTTTTTTAAACAGCAAGGCCTGGCATCCTTCTTTCTTAAAGTCCGCTTGGCTACTATTTTGGCATGCCAACATTTGGTGTTCTCAAAGCCATGCAACGTCTTCACCTTCTGACACACCACCTAGTTTTGGTTTGGGACCTTAACGTGGTCCTCCAGGTGCTGATGGGTCCTCCCCTTGGAGCCCTTACCCATGTGCTTACTCTTTTACCTTTCCTGGAAAGTTTCCTTTCTGGTGGCCTTCACCTTTGCTAGAAGGGTGTCTGAGCTCCCATACACTGTTTTCTGTAAGGAGAAAGTTCAACTTTGTCCTAATCCAGACTTCGTCCCTAAAGTGGTTTCTATCTTTCATACTGACCAAGACATTTTTCTTCCCATTTTCTATCCTAAACCTTATAGCTCCCTATGGCTGTGTCTACACTAGCCAAAAACTTCGAATTTGCCATGCAAATGGCCATTTCGAAGTTTACTAATGAAGCTCTGAAATACATATTCAACACCTCATTAGCATGCGGGCAGCCACGGCACTTCAAAATTGACGCGGCTCACCGCCTCATGGCTCATTTAGACAGGGCTCCTTTTCAAAAGGACCCCGGCTACTTCGAAGTCCCCTTATTCCCATCTGCTCACAGGAATGAGGGGACTTCGAAGTTGGCGGGGTCCTTTCAAAAAAGAGCCCCGTCGGGACGAGCCACGCAGCGGCAAGCCGCGTCAATTTCAAAGTGCCGCAGCTGCCCGCATGCTAATGAGGCACTGAATATGTATTTCAGCGCTTCATTAGTAAACTCCGAAATGGCCATTTGCTTGGCCATTTCAAAGTTTTTGGCTAGTGTAGACATAGCCTATGAGAGCAGAGATTGCACTCTACACTCTCTAGATATGAGGGAGGCTGTTGCCTTTTGCATTGACCAACATCTTCTGCGAATCCTTGCAGCTCATTGTGGCAGTCACAGATCATATGAAAGGGTTACCCATTTTCTCACAGTGTATTTCTTCCTGGATTACATCTTGCACAGGCACACAGCGGGTGGGTAGCTTAGTGGTTTGAGCATTGTCCTCCTAAGCACAGAGGCCATTTCGGGACCTGGGGCAAATATATTAAAAAAAATAAAGGAGGGGGATGGTGCTTGGTCCTGCCAACAGGGCAGGGGACTGGACTCAATGACCTCCTGAGGTCCTTTCCAGCTCTGTGAGATGCATATATCAATTAAAGACCTTGCTAAGGTTACTCCACCACCTATTACAGCACATTCTCTGCAGGCTCAGGCCTCTTCAGCCACATTCCTGGCTCATGGAAATCTGCAGTGCCACAACTTGGGTCTCTCTGCATACTTTCACACCACACTATTCTATTGTGCAGCGATCCAGACATGACATGGCCTTCAGGATCAGTGTTCTTGACTCAGCCATTCTCCAACCCCTCCTCCTGAGTAAGGCTTGTGAATCACCTAACTCGAATAGATATGAGCGAGCACTTGAAGCACAAAAAATAGTTGTTCACCTTTGTAACTGTTGTTTTTTGAGGTGTGTTGCTCATATCTATTCAATACCCTCCTTCTTCCCCACTATCAGAGTAGCCAGCAAGAAGGAACTGAGGGGTGATCAGGCCAGCAGGGTCATATGTAAAGTGCTGTACTGGTACCACTCCAGGGGTCTCCAAAGCAGATCCAGTGGGGAGCAACCAGGGTAAAACTTTCCACGAGCCATGCACATGGTGTTAGTACACCTAACTTGAATAGACATGAGCAACACATCTCAAAGAACAACAGTTACAAAGGTGAGTAACTGTTTTTTCTTTAAGATATATGTCACATTCATTCCCTGTCCTCACTTCCTTCCTCCTACTACTGAGTCCTGCCCTTGTTATTCTATAGTGGTGACAGAACTGGTTGTGCACACTCTGCCCTTCATAACTTTGGGTACAGAATCATAGAACACTAAAACTGGAAGGGACCTCGAGAGGTCAAGTCCACTCCCCTGCCCTCACGGCAGGACCAAGCCCTGTCTAGACCATCCCCGATAGATGTCTATCTATCCTGCTCTTAAATATCACTAGTGATGGAGATTACACAACCTCCCTAGGTAGTTTGTTCCAGTGTTTAACCACAGTTAGGAATGTTTTCCTCGTGTCCATCCTAAATTTCCCTTACTGTAGTTTAAGCCCATTGCTCCTTGTCCTATCCTCACAGGCCAAGGAGAACAATTTTTCTCCCTGTTCGTTGTAACCCTCTTTTAGGTACTTGAAAACCACTATTATGTCTCCTCTAATTCTTCAGTTTTTTAAACTAAACAAGCCCAATTCTTTTAGTCTTCCCTCATAGCTCATGTTCTCTAGACCTTTGATAATTCTTGTTGCTCTTTTGTGGACCGTCTCCAATTTCTCCACATCTTTCTTGAAATGTGGTGCCCAGAACTGGACACAGTACTCCAATTGAGGCCTAATGAGCACCGAGTAGAGTGGAAGAATGACTTCCTGTGTCCTGCTCTCAACACTTGTTGGGTAGGGGAGAACTAGGGCACAAATGCAACCCCAATAACCACTGCTGCCCTGAAGGATCTATGCACGTGGAGCATATCACATATTCTCATTTTTTGGCTTTGTGAGGCCTGCTTAACACACTACAAAAACTCCATGTCTCACATGTGCCACAAAAAACAGGGCTAGTATTAGAGTAGAGGTGACAATAATTTTTGATCATAGCTGACTCCAAGGATTTGATTAGTGGTCAAGGACTGCACTCTTGCATAATATTAATGGAGGAGGTGAGGTGTGTGGGATGGAGCTTGGGTGCACAAGGGGGAATTTGGGGTAAGTTATTGGGATGCAGGCAGAGGTGTGGGATCTCAGAGGGAGTTTGAGTGAAGGAGGGGGTTGTGACTTGGGGCAGGGGGTTGAGGGGCAGGATCTGGAGGGGCTATTGGTCCAGGGGTGGCAGAGAATTTGGGTTATGTGGGGTAGGGAGGAGTCACGTGGCTGGACTTTTATATTGGGTCTGGAAACCATTTTATATGCCCAGAGTGGCTATTGGCATAGGGTTGTACTATGGGTTCCCATGTGAGGTGTCAAATGAAAGCTGATGATGCCCTGAATCTATGTAAGCTACTTGTGTGTCTGTATCATGTATGTAGGTAAAGTTATAGATTTTTAGCTCTGCAGCTGTATGAGAAATGTTTCCATGCTGAGGTTCATAAAAGGAGGTGGAGCTCCACCCCAGCCAGGACAATAGACTGAGCAAAGGCCCAGACAGCCATTTTGTGATGGTGGGGTTTTCCTACTAGGACTGTGACGATTGCAAACTCAGCACAGTGACCCACCTGGTCAGGTGGTAAGCCAAAGTCTATGGAGAAGAATGGAATTTTCCCTCCGCATATGAAAAGCTATAATATGGGCCCTGGCAGGTACTTTCTTGTTTCTTCAGTCCTCAGGAGTTAAGCCTGTCCGGACTGGGGTCCCATCCCTCAGAGGGATGATGAGGATTTAGCAGTGGCCATCTTGGATCTTTTGTCTTGTGGTCTCCAAGAGTCCATGTCCCAGCATGTGGACCCCAGCGGGCCGGATCTACAATACTCCAATGACTGAATCTATGTAACCTGAAATGAACTGTCAGAAAATTTCAAGAATCAGCAAATAACATCACTGGCCTGCATCAGTAGTTATGACTGATGCATGTAGAGTATTGCTTTAACTATTCTTCTCTCTAACCCCATTCTTTCTTTCGTATTAATAAACCCTTAGATATTAGATCTAAGGATCTGGCTTTTATTTGGTTGTTTGGGTAAGATCCAAGTATGTATTGACCGGGGTCTGTAAGAATCTGTGTTGTGTTTGGTAAAACAGATGTAACAACCTCTCCCCTGAATTTGGGGGTTGTTGGTCTGGGCTGGCAGAGCAGCTGAGAAGTCTGTGGGTTTGCTTGTGTGGATTTGGCTGGCCAACGCTGTGGAGGCTGGTTGGATTTGCCTTAGTAAGAAGGAAATCCCAGTCTGGGGCTGTAAGTGGCCCAGATTTTAAGCAAAGTTACCATGGGTTGATTTTTCTAGCTGTGCCCAGAACCATGTCCTATTACAGGGGGCATGAGTAGGGGTGGGGCAGATGGCTTAGGATTGGGAGGGGTTGAGTGCCAAAGTCAGGCTCTGGTTGGGAGACACTTAACGGGGTGATCCCCGGCCAGCAGCCAAGCAGGTTCCCTGCCTTCCATGCTCTGGCCAGGTGGCTCAGAGCAGTCTCTGCAGGGCTATGTGTATCTGTGAGGAGCTGTGAGCCCAAGGGAAAGTGGGTAGGAGTATGTCAAGTGCTGCCAGTTCTTCAACAGGCAACTCCCATTGGCCAGAAAGTGGAAAATGGGAGCTGCAAAATTTTGCTGGATATGGGGGCAGCACATGAAGCTTCTTTACCCTTCCCCACCCCCAGGCTCTCAGACAAACAAGGCTCTGTAGTCAGTTGCTTTAAGTGGTGTGGGGATAAAGGGCCTGACTGAGGTGTCTGCTGTGTCTGCGGGCCAGATCCAGGAGCCGTATTTTGCTGTATTAGAATGACAAAAGCTGAGAGCCCCAACCCCCATGGGACACCACAAAGCTAAGTTTCTCAGGCCTCTGCTTCAGCCCCAGGTGGCATTGCTTAGGGCTCTGGGCTTCCACCCCATATAGTGGGGCTTTAGCTTTCTACTGTGGTCCCCAGTGAGTCTTAATGCTGGTCCTTCTTGGTGATGCCCCTGTAACTTGCTTATGGCTCCTGAAGTGATACTGGACCCATTGCTGAGAACCACTGGGGTACATAATTGCTAAGATGTGAAAAATAGATCTCCATGAACTGCAAATACTGTATGGTATGGAACTGTTCTTTCATGGGCAAATGTACTTTTGCCGTCTTGTAACCTGAGTGCTTGACTTTGCTTAGTGTTCTTTTGTTGCCATTTCTGTATGTAATACATACATTAAGACAAATATTTAAAATGTGTTGCTAAATTGTAATGATTAAAAATGGAAAATTCTGTGCTGAGTACTGACATTTCAAATAGTTTAATGGAATTGGTTCGCTGTAGATTCCCCAGGATCAGCTCAGCAGTGACCCAAATCAGTCAGACAAGCAGGAGGTTACATGCATGTGTTTTAGTCCCTCAGAGGAAATGCTACTCATTAGCACAAATAAAAATCAACTCTACATCTTTACCATGTCCTCAGCTGACATAATTAAGGTAAGTTCAGTCTGACTACCATTCCTTAAGTGCAATAGTCAGGAAATGATATATAAGCAAGATGCTTTATTTCCAGTGTCACTTTCTGTGGCAGGTTTTTGTAAAACACAAGTATGAGATGCTGGACCCATTCTGGCCTTGTAGTACAAAGAGGAGTTCTTTGTATATGTTTAACAAATTTAATATGCAAAAACCTTTAATTCAATGTTAAAGATGAAAATCTGTCATATGCTTATTATATTTGGAAATAGTAGTGTTCATATTATGGTACCCCATAGAGGTCTTGGTGAATATTATAATCCCATTGTGTTGGGCACAGATAAACAGTAGAAAAAAGTTCCTGCACTAAAGAACTTTTACAAGCTGATTAAGCACAGAATCCTCATTTTCTTGAGCTGAAGAATAAATCTGGTATAAATGTTTAGATGGAATTAAATACTTTTTCCAGGTGAATCATATTAGAACATCTGCTCTGCGATCCACTGGTCTATGAAGGCATGATATTGTTTGTGCAGCTCAAAATTTCACTGGCTCCTTCTCTCCTACTTCCTGAGCCTCATCTAAGTTGCATCCCAAAATTCGACTTTCCATTCAGTATCTGCTTTTTCAGACTAATTTTCCTTTATATCTATTATGTGCAACCTTCCAGGTCAGATGTCTTTTCTGTTATTGCTCATATCGCTTTACGCCCTGGTGTGTTATTTTTCTGTTCTTGCTGATGTGCACAGTTTTCACAATTTAGTATTGTGTCTGAATCTCATCAATAATACATATGCCAAGGAAGACTGCATCTAACTCCATTATAGTCCCTATTTTAACTTCCTGGTGCTTTTTTAGTCTAGCACCGCACCAGATACCTCTCCCCAATTCCATGCGTTGAGGTTTATTTTTGTCCTTTGCTTTACTGTCTTTTGATCGGTCTAAGCCAATATGTTTTTTTTCCCCTGATGTTTAATGATTTGATTTGACACTTTTCTAGGGGGAACCAGCTCACTTTGAATATCTGCATTTCCCATTACATTCTGCTGCCATCACTGGACTGGACACCTGTATTCGTAAACCCCTTATTGCTACCTGTTCTCTAGACAGATCTGTCCGCATCTGGAACTATGAAACCAAGTAAAGAACCATCTCTGGCTTTACTACTTTCTATCTTTGTATATGTCCTGTAACAGATAACTATGTATGTGTTAGCATGTGTCTGCTTTTGGTGGCATTACAGTATTGTGTGGAACAAGAGAGGCTTTTCTAGCAGGAGTGCGGGATCATGATAGATTTTTCAATACAGTAAACCCTTGAAATGCATGATTTCAAGTTGCGCTTAACTTGCATTAGTTAGCGAGTCAAGCTCAACTCAGATCCCTCTCCCCCCAGCCTCGGTTCAATCCTCCCCCCCGCCAGCTCTGCATGGCCCTGTTTCAAAACATCCCCTGCTGCCCACCCCCCCTCCACTCACCATCTGCACATGGCTCCAGCTCACCTCCCACCCCCATGTTTGGCTCTGGCTGTGGCTCACCACCCCTCACCTGCTGCTCTGGCTCAACCCCCTGGCCCTGGTTCAAATCCCTGACCGGGTCACCACCCCAACTTGTGGCTCCAGCTCAACCAACCCCCTTCAAGTACACTACGAGCTCACCAACCCTGCTCGCAGCTCTGGCTCAACCCCCCTGCCCAGTTCAAACCCCCTGCATGCAGCTCTGGCTCACCACCCCCAAATGTGGCTTCAGTTCAAACCCCCGGCCCTGGCTCAAACCCCACGTGCATGGCTCCAGCTCAGCTCCACCCCTGCCCCAGTTCAAACCCTCCATGCACAGCTCTGGCTCAGTCCACCCCCAAACCCCCCTCTCAGCTTGGTTCACAACCCCCCGCCCCCTTTGCACGGCTCTGGCTCAACTCCACTCCCCATAGCCCTAACTGCCCCCTGGCCCCCCTTATGGCCCCAACCCACAGCCAGGCTTAACCTTCCCCAGCTGGCCCCCAACCCCAGGACTTACCTTTCAAAAGGAGCTCCGGGTGGTCCTGCTGCTTCCCTGGCTGCAGAACATGCATTCTGCTGGGGGAAAAAAGCCACACACACCCCAACTTCCACGCAATGTGAGTTATGCAAGCATGCATGGGAATGGAACCCTTACGTAAGTCA
This sequence comes from Carettochelys insculpta, assembly GCF_033958435.1. Classification (NCBI taxonomy): domain Eukaryota; kingdom Metazoa; phylum Chordata; order Testudines; family Carettochelyidae; genus Carettochelys; species Carettochelys insculpta. The sequence continues at coordinate 249,610 of NC_134145.1, forward strand.
AGGTGCCTACTGTACCTTCAAAACAAGTACCAGTAAGACTTTGATATCATACTGTGTCATTGTGTGTTGTATATATGCAACAAATTTCCCCAAAAATGATATTTAAAATGCTTACACATATTTTTTGTTACTGTTTTTGGTACGCCTCAAAAAAGGTTATAAGTAGCTACCTGGAGAACAAATGTTTAATAGTGGGCATTTCAGGTTAGCAGAAAATTATATAAAATGACCTAATGACTGTAAGTTGAAGCAAGACAAATTCAAACTGAAAATAACACATAAGTTTTTAATAATGAGAATCATTAGGTTTTGGAATAATTTATAAAGGATTATGGTGAATTCTCTTATCACTGCCAATTTTTAAACCAAGATCTTAGTTTAAGTTTATTTGCCGTGGTAGTGCATACTGCATTTGTCTATGATTATGAGGAAAGCAACATATTATAAGTGGTATATGGTCAATGCCTTTTATTGAGCATTCCCAACACTTCCCATTATAAGTTCCTCTTTTCAATTAATCCTAACTTTCCCAAACTAAATGCTCCAGCTGATAGGATGCAGGTATGAACTCAACTTTCACTGTCATAGCTACATGTCTGCTTAAGGATGAATTCTTCAAAAAATGTCAGCCTATATGGTTCAGAGAAAATGTTGTTTTTCAATGTTAAAAATAATTCTGGCAACTTTTCTTCTGAAAGCTTCAATACTTCCATGCCTTGGAAAAAGGGGTTGAAATTCAGTGTCAAGGCTCTATCTTTTGCCATCCCAGTGAAAATCTGCCCATATTTGGCAAAGTTCTAAGCCTCTGAAAATATCAATTTGCGCATGCTCAGACTTGCTAGATCTTAACAGTTAAAATCTTTAAAGTTTCCCTCTGCAATGAGTGCACTTAAATCTTTCTCAGCTCCTAGCATTGTCTAGACTGCACGTGCACCAGCACATGCACAGAGAAAATGTGCATCTTCCAGTTAGCCCAGGGCTGCAGGGGTGAAACTCAGCTGTCCATGTCATAGCCTCCAGCAGTTGCATGGTAGAGCTTGAGACTGGAACTGAAGTCAAGGTGCTTGTCTTTCCTGTGCTCTCAGTGACACCTCCCTGACAGCACCTAGGCAGTGTGGAACAGAAGGAAATAAGCTTCAGATGAAAATAGCTAAGAGCCAGACCTATAATGACATATGAAGGTTCAGGGGAGTAGATGATGGCAAATAGCCTATGTGGTGGAGACTAGGACTGTGAGAATGGCAGGTAGATGGAGACCAAGAATGTCAGTGATGTAAGGAAAGAGAGGCTGACGTGTAGAAGACAAGGGCTAACTGGAGGAAACTGAGGTTGGATGAGGAATTAGAGAGGGGAGGGGGAACCAGTGGGATGGACAAAAGGCCATACTAGAGAGAGGAGAAGATTCTGACAAGGAATGAGAATGTGGGGAAGAACTAGAGCTGTCTGGACAAAGAGACTGGAAAAAGTAGGTACGAGAAGTGAGGACACCAAAACTTGATGGGAAGCCTGGGAGCTAGTGGGATATGGGACTGTGGGGAGCTGGGCGGGGCACTGAGTTTGACTGGACAAAGAGATTGGGAACAAGGCGCCAGCTAGAATAGAAAGGAGGAATGGGACTGGCTGCCAGCAAGACAGCTGGGATCAGAAGCCTCAAGAGTTGAGACTGGAGTCTGGCTGGGAGAGTGATGAAGAAAATGGGCTAATACAAGGAGCCAACAGTGGGACAGAGGCAGAACTGGGACATACAGAAGAAATCAGACTTGGGAATAATAGGTAGAAGAGTTTGTTCGTTGGGCACACTGTCTTCTAAAGCTTGGAAGAGAACCAAAATTCTATGAGTTTCATCATTTCTTTAGCTACAGATGCTTATGAAACTCATTGACAAAGTGTCCAGAGGGTACCCTGATACCGTAGTCAGTTACACCATAATTTCAAAACAAAAAAGCAGTCCAGTAGCACTTTAAAGACTAGCAAAATAATTTGTTAGGTGATGAGCTTTTGTGAGACAGACCCACTTCTTCAGATCATAGCCATACCAGCACAGACTCAATATTTACGGCACAGAGAACCAAAAATAGTAATCAAGGTTGACAAATCAGAAAAATATTATCAAGGTGAGCAAATCAGAGAGTAGAGGGGCAGAAGTAGGGGTTGGGGAGAGTCAAGAATTAGATAAAGCCAAATATGCATAAGAGTCCCTATAATGACCTAGAAAATTCCCATCCTGGTTCAAACCACGTGCCAATGTGCTGAATTTAAATATAAAAGAGAGTTCAGCAGCCTCTCTTTCCAAACTGTTGTGAAAATTCCTCTTCGGTAAGATGCAGACTTTGAGGTCATTAACAGAATGGCTCACTCCAGTAAAGTGCTGACTGACAGGTTTTTGAATCAGGAGTGTTTTTATGTTTGTTTTATGCCCATTAATTCTTTGTCTAAGAGAGTTTGAAGTCTGTCCAGTATACAAAGCACGTGGGCATTGTTGGCACGTGATGGTTATATGATGTTTGTTGAGGAACATGAGAATGTGCCCATGATTCTGTGAATAACTTGGTTAGGTCCAGTGATGGTACCTCCAGATAGATATGTGGACAAAGTTGGCAACAGACCTTGTTGCAAGGAAAAGTTCCAGGACTGGTGTTCCTGCGGTATAGACTGTGGTTGTTGGTGAGAATCCTCATAAGGTTGGTGAGAATCCTCATAATTTCAAGCGTGTGGTGGAGCAAAAGATTTCAGACCTGTTTATGAACCGAATGGCTGTCATCATGATTCTGCATAATAGAATCTGGTTTTCCATATGTTTTTTAAGAGTAGGAAATTACACATGAACTGTATTAAAAGGCATATTAAGGTTGTAGAGTTAAGAATTCAAAATCTATTAAAACCTAGAACTGAGTTTACTTGTGCAACCTCAACTCAACTGTCTTGTATATGTGCATTATAATACTTTTAACTGCATGATCAAATTAATTTTTTCCCACAGGCCCACTGTCTCACTCAGTACACAAGTTAGAGTTTGCGGGGGCATGAATCAGGGTTGCAGAGTGACTATAGGGTCCCTTCTTCCTTTGTTGCAGAAGTTGGAAAGTGTGTTAGAAGCAGTGGATTGCAGGAAGAGAAGGAATGGTTTCATGTCTAAGGCAATTGAAAGTTGCATTGTAGGACTGGATTCTGTCCTGGCCTGTCCCCAGAGTTCCTTTGTGACACTAAGCAAATCACAAAACCAGATTTTTCACAGGTGTCATTAATTGTGTTCCTCATTTTCTGAATGCCTGACCAGAGACCTTGCAGGCTGATTTTTCAGGAATACTGAATGCTCCCAGCTCAAATTGAAGTCATTGGGAACTGCGTTTCAAAAACACAAAGGGCAGTATATAAAATGCCAAGTACTTATAAAAATGAGGTAATAAGTCTTTGGAAGGATTTATTAAAGGGGATACTCTGTGTCCTAGTAAAGAGGATAAGATAGAAGATATAAAGTACAGGTAGGTTCTGAAGAGTAAGAGTCAAACAAAAAAGAATCTCATTCATTTAAACACACAAAGGTAGAGAACTAAATATAGACACATTTTAAAGGAGCTTATATGCAAATTATAGCAATCTAAATACTAAAAATGTTGAACTCAAGTGCTTGGGATTAAATGAGGATATAAATAGGTATCACAGAAACTAGGTTGTTTGATGAGAATCAGTGGGACACAGTAATACAACAATAGTACAATGTATATAGGAATGAGAGAGTAAGCAGGGCCACAGAATAGCAGGTGGTGTAAGAGGCACAGACAGAGCCCCCTAGGGCCCAGCCTACCCCTTATTCTCAAGGCTTCTCCCCTTCCAGGAGGGCCCAGAGCTGCAGTAGCCCCTACTTTCCCAGGGGCCTGGCATTTGTCCTGAGCCCTGAGAGTTCATAGAATCGTTGGGCTGGAAGAGACCTCAGGGAGGCGTCAAGCGCAGATCCCTGACCAAAGGAGGACCAACTCTAAATCATCCCAGACAGAACTTTGTCTGTCTGGGACTTAAAAACCTCTAGAAATGGACATTTTCCCACCTCCCTAGGTATAATCCATTCCGGTGCTCCACCACGCTCCTAGTGCAAAAGTTTTTCCTAATATCCAACCTAGACCTCTTCCACTGCAGTTTGAGACCATTGCTTCTTGTTCTGCCATCTGTCCCTACTGAAAACAGTGTCAGTCCATCCTCTTTGGAACTCCCCTGCAGGTTAATGACTGCTATCAAATCCCCTCTCACTCTTTTCTTCTGCAGACTGAATAAGCCCAAATCCCTCAATCTCTGCTCGCAGGTCATGTGCTCCAGCCCCATAATCATTTTCTTTGCCTTCTGCTGGACCCTCTCTGGTGCATACACATCCTTTCTGTAGTGGGGGGTCTAGAACTGGATGCTTCAGCAGGGTGCTTCTAGCTGCAGTTCCCACGAGGCATAATAAAGTGGACGGATACACCCAACCCTCTAAACATTTCTTAAAGGGCATAAAAATACCTTTCCACAACTGAAACAACCCACTCCTGTGTGGCATGTTAACATCATGCTTTGCAGGCTCATGGGAAAACCATTTGAGTCTCTAGCAACATTTTCACTATTTTACCTCTCAGGCTACGTCTGCACTAGGTCACTAAGTCAAAGTAGCCTATTTCAAAGTAGCAACATCAAAATAGGCTACTTAGATGCGTATCGTCCACACATCCTCTGGGGCTGCTGTCGTCGAAGTTCAACATTGATGTAGCAACGGGGAACGTCGAAAGGTGCTGTCCCGGAACGAAACACGGAGCGTCCACACACACAAGTGCTCCCCATCAAAATAAAGGACTAGGAAAGCCCATGGGTGGGGTCACAGGCTGGACTAGCCCTTCTGGGGCAACAGCAAGCCACTCCTTTAAAGGGCTCCTCCCAGACACATCCAGCCTGCACAGCGCGAGGTCAGCGGAGCAATAGCCACACTCTCACAGACTGACACACAGCAGCTATGGACCCTCAGCAGCAGCAGCAGCACCTGGAAGCCTCCAGGTAGTCACCCAGGGAGCAAGCGCCCTGCTAGGTGCTGCACGGGAGGCCGCCCAGCAGCTCCTGGCAGGGGGGCCCTCCCAGGGGGCAGATGGGGATAACCCTGACCACCGGGCTCCCCTGTTCCTCCCCTGCCGGGTGCTCCGCCGACTCTGGAGCTACCCCACCAGCTTCGAGTGGTGGGAGCAGCTGGTCATGGGGGAGTGGGACAACAACCAGTGACTGTGGAACTTCTGCATGCACTGGCAGACCTTCCTGGAGCTCTGCCAGTGGCTCACCCCCTCACTAGGCACCAGGACACACGGATGCAGCACGCCCTCCCTGTTGAGAAGAGGGTCACAATAGCTTTCTGAAAGCTGGCCAGTCCAGACAGCTACTTCTCCATGGGACACCAGTTTGGAGTGAGAAAGGCCACGGTCGGGGCCGTCGTCACGGAGGTAAGGAGGCCTGGGCATGCACCCATGGGGAGGCGGGGGAGGGATGCCAGGGAGGGAGGGGCTGGGCAAGGGGCTGGGGAGGGAGGGGAGCAGGGGAAGGAGGGGCTGGGCAGGGGTGTACCTGGGGAGGTGCATGGGAGGGAGGCCTTGGGGGAGGGGCCTGTGGCACCCTGTACACCTTCATGGGCGCTTGTGTTCCCTCCCCACAGGTGGTCCATGCGCTCAATGCCATACTGCTCCAGAGCGTCGTCCAATTTGGGGACCTGGATGCAGCCATCGCCAGATTTGCTGCCATGGGGTTCCCAAACTGCTTCGGGGCCCTGGATGGGACCCACATCCCCATTCGCGCCCCAGACCACAGCGGGGGAAGATACATCAACCACAGGATCTACCACTCCGTGGTCCTGCAGGCCATGGTGGACAGCCGGGGCTGCTTCCAGGATGTCTGCGTGGGCTGGCCTGGTTGTACACATGACACCTGCATCTTCCGGAACTCCGGCCTGTGCCGCCAGCTGGAAGCAGGGACGTACATCCCTCAGAGGGAGATCCCTGTGGAGGACATCACTGTGCCCCCTCCCTCGTGGCAGACGCAGCCTACCCCCTCCAGCCCTGGCTCATGCGCCCATGCACTGGCCACCTCACCGCCAGCCAGGAGCGGTTCAATGCCCGACTGAACCACGCCCGCCAGGTGCTGGAGAGGACCTTTGGCCACCTGAAGGGCTGCTGGCAGTGCCTCCTTGCCCACCTGGACGTTGGCCTCCAGAACATCCCCCGGGTTGTGGGCTCATGCTGCATGCTCCACAACATTGTGGAGAGCAAGGGGGAGGCCTTCTTCCAGGGTGGGCAGTCAACACCGGCACAGGCTTCCCCCAGCTGGCCGCCGCACCCAGTCGCCAGGCCCACCGTGACGGGGTACGGGTCTGCGAGGCCCTGCGGGCCTATTTTGATCAGGGAGACCCCTGAGCACCTCCCTGGCCTTCCCTGGAGGGCCCCCCACACACTGCCCCCACCGCCCGCACACCCTCCCCACTGCCTGCACACCATTCCCCCACCAAGCACACGTCTCAGGTTCTTTGGAAAATAAAACTGTGGTTTATTGAAAACTGGTAACTGTGTTATGTTCACAACAAAAACTGGAACCAATGTACAAAGGAGGACAACTATATACAAGGAGAACAACTATACACAAGGGGGACAACTATATACAAATGGGGGACCAATGGATGGCTCGGCTGTCAGCCCATCAATCTGGGATGGGTGTAGAGGGGCGCGACCCCCAGTGGGTACAGGTTGCAGCCCTCACCTTGTCCGTGGTCTCCAGCGCGGCTGGCTGGGGGCTGGGAGGACCGGCAGGTACAGCTGGGATGCCTCCACCGGCCGGTCTTTTGCCCCACTGGGCTCTGGTCCTGGGGGACTGGCAAGCGGTGCAGCAGGTGGGGCGGCAGGGGGCGAGGCAGGTAGGACAGCAGGGGGGCAGCAGGTGGAGTGGTGGGAGGGCAGCGGGGGGCGGAAGCTGGGCGACAGATGTCCCAAAAGATGCCCATGAACTCCTGCCACGCTGCCCAGTGCCGGGTTGACTCCTCCTGGTCGAAGTGGAGTCTCTCTCAGCCACCTCCGCCTGCCGCTGGAGAGCTGCCAGGAGCTGGGGGTCCATGGGGGCCATCTCCTGGGTCCAGCGGTGGCGTGTCCGTCCTGCTGCCTTGAAGGTGTCCCTGGGCACTGGCAATGGCTGACCTCCGGTGGGCTCTTAGGGACCATGGAAGGTGCCTGGCTGCCTGGGGCCTTGGATGGTGCACCTGCGGAGAGGGAGAGAAGGAGAGGACGGCTGTTAGTACTGTGCCCTGGCCCGTGGCCCATTTCCCCCACCCTGCTCTTGGGTGTTGGGTTTCTGTCCCCATTGGTGGATGTGGTGTCCCCGTTGCGTGTCCCCATTGCATGGTCCCCGTGCCCCCAGGGTTAGGGCAAAGTGCTGTCCATGGGTGTGGCAGCTGATGGGCACTGAGGGCCATGCCGCCATCCTGGGACTGTGCTGTGGCTGGGCAGTTGTGGGTTGGGGTCCACTGGGGGCGTGTGGGGCTCCCAGTCATGTCTGGTGCCCCTGCCCCATGGCCCAGGGGTGTGTGCACTGTGGGGTATGTACCTGACCGTCCACTGCTGCGGTCGGGGGAACCCGGGTGGGCAGACACCCGTCTGGTGCTCCAGGAAGGGAGGTCTATGAAGAGCCCACCCTCCTCACTGATGGACCCCTCCTCTGCTATCCCGAGGGGTGGCTCCTTGGGTGGGCCACGGGGTGCGGGCTGGCCTCTGGGCTGGCCTCTGGCGCCGAGGCCTGTTGGGGCTCCTTGGCCATAACGTCAAGGGTGCCTGGGGCGGAGGAGGTGTCCAGGGGGCCCAGGATGGCCCTGAGCTTCCTGCAATAGAGGCAAGTGGCGGGGGCAGCCCCAGACCGGCTGGCTGAGTCCCAGGCCCAGAGCGTAACCCTGCCACAACTCCTTCACCTTGCTCCGGATGTGATCTGGAGTGCGGGCACGGGGACCCTGGGCGGCCAGGCCCTCAGCCAGTCGGGTGAGCGCTTCAACATTCCACCGCTTGCTCCCCATCATGTGGAGCACCTCCTCCTCACCCAAGAGCCCCAGCAGGTCTCGGAGCTCGGCCTCCGACCAGGAGGGCACCCGCCTCTTTTTGGCCCCCTGTTTGGCTGCCGGGGATTCCTGGGTCCCCTCGGGGGGGAGTCCTGGGGGCTGGCTCGTTGCCCTGTGTGGTGGGTGGTGGTTCAGGTCCTCTGGAGGGCATGCAGGACTAGCACGTGCATGTGCTGCTGCCTACACGCTCTCAGCTTCCTGCCACAGGAAATCCGGGTCTGTGGTGCTTTAAGGGATGCCGTACATGGGGACCATAGAGCCCCGGAGGGGCTGGACAGAACATCTCAACCCCTCAGCTGATTGCCACCATGGAGGACCCCGCTATTTCGAAGTAGCAGGACACGGATCGTCTACACACACCCTACTTCGATGTTCAACATCGAAGTAGGGCGCTATTCCCATCTTCGGATAGGAATAGTGATTTTTGACATCTCACCGCCTAATGTTGATTTCAACATCAAAGTAGCACACGGTGCGTGTAGACACGATGCGTGCTATTTCAACGTTGTGCCAGCTACTTCGAAATAGCCGGCTAGTGTAGACGCACCCTCAGTGAAAATATTCTTCCTTTTTGCCATCACTACATTCAGGGGAGTAGGTGAACTAGCTGATTTCATGTCAGACTGCCATCCCCCCAATCTACTGTATATTTGAGAGAGTGTATCTGTCCATGCCTGTGTGTGTGTCTGTTCAAGAACTCCTGCTAAACAGTAAGTACTAGAACCACCACATTTGGTAGATGGCTTCCTCTGATCCTAACTTGAAGCAAGTAAGGGTTTGCATGTTCCAGAACAGAGGGAAAGGGAGAGCTTTGCTTTATAATGACCACATGGGGGCAGCAGGGGACATGGGATGGAAAGCAGGGACAGTTACAGTTTGTTCTTTTTTTGTGTCGGTACTTGCTGTTACTGAGTACTGGCACTTTGGCAGCCCTAGTCATGGCATTGGCTGGGGGTGGGAAGCAGGGAACTCGATGAATACCAGCTCTTCTTCTTTTTTTTTTTTTTAAACAAAAAAGATTATGCTGGTTATACTGTATAATGACCATGGGAGGAGGGGTAGCAAGGAGCCAGAGATAGGGATCGGGACAGCTGTAACCCCATTGTGACAGCAGAGTGCAGGGATGGAGAAAGGGACAGCTATCTACTGTTTATTTGAGAGAGTCTGTGTGTGCATGTGTTTATCTGACTTGCACACCGCCCCAAGCTGTGCCTACTAGAGCAGCCATGGAGAGGTGCTTCTAACCTGGTTGCAAGGTGCTAAGGTGAGAGAGATGATCCACAGAAACCAGGATGTGTTCTCAGAAAAAATAGGATTAACAACAGCAGTTGTCTACCATATTATCAACAGCCCCGGGACAGAGTAACGATGAGGACCTACTGGGTGCCTGCCACCAAGAGCAAGGAGAAATGGGCCAAAGTAAAAAGGATGTTGGAGATGGGGGTCATCGAGGAGTCCCACAAGCAGTGGTCCAGCCCAATCGTAATAGTTCCAAAACCCAATGGCACTATATGTTTCTGTAATGACTTCCAGAGACTGAATGAAATTTCCCAATTTGATGCATATCCCATCCCATGCATAAATGAATTGGTGGGCCCACTAGGCCTATCTGACCAACCTAGGGTTATTGGCATATTCCTCTAGCTGAATAGACCAAGGAAAAGACAGCATTTTCCTCCCAGGATGGTCTATTCCAAAATACAGTCCTCTCTTTTGATCTTCATGGGTCCCTGGTGACCTTCCAATGCTTGATGGATAAGCTGCTGCAGCCCCATATCAGGTATGTTACCACTTACCTGGATGATGTAGTCATACATACCCCAGACTGGGAGACCCACCTAGAAAGGATAGAGGTAGTCCTAGACACCTTTAGACAAGCTGGTCTTACAGCAAATCCATCTAAGTGTGCTGTGAAGTTTATGGAGGCCAGGTATCTCAGATATATAGTGGGGAAAGGGCTGGTGGAACCCCAGAGGAATAAGCTAGAAGCCATCCAATCATGGCCCTGGCCACAACGGAAAAAATAGGTTTGGGCTTTCCTAGGGGTTGTGGAGTAATATAGGAGTTTCATCCTGCATTTTGCCACCTGAGCCAGCCCCCTGCTAAGCCCAGGTGAGGAGGGGGTAGGAGAAAGGGAACAGACTGAGAAGGAGAAAAGATCTGTGAAGTAGTTTACAAGAAGAAGAGTCTTGCTGCAGCTACTTGAAGAAGGTTCTGGGGAAGTAGCCCAGGGAGAAAAGCTGCTGCACCAAGGGAGACATGGGGTCCCTGGGTCAGAACTTAGAACAAGTGCGAGGGGACTGAGCAATATGACAAACACCAACATTGGTACCATCCGCCAGCAAAAGGGCTGTCAGGAAATAACTTTGTCCCAGCCAAAGGGATGGACTTTCTGTTTCCATACCTTCAAGCCAACTCTCTGGTAGTAGATTCTGCCAACCAACACAGCAAACAACACTGTTTGGACACAAAGTATGTTCATCAGCCACCCTTCAATATAGAGGTGACAACTACTCTGCTCTATTGGCTAATTTTGACTTCTCTAACCATGCTAAATCACAAGAGATCATGGAAGATCTCCCCAAGAAAAAACATCCTCAACTTCTGGCCATTATCAATGAGGGTCAGATAATAACAATGGATGTAGTGGACACAGCTGCCTGCATAACGGCAACAACAGTGGTCATGAGAATGGCATCCTGGCTGCAAGCCTCAGAGATCCAGAAAGAATTACAGCTATCAGTGGAGGACACAGACAAGCTATTCTCATCTAAAACAGGCCATGTACTCCATAGCATGAAGGACTCTCATGCCATATTTTGCAGAATAGGCATATATCCCCCATGTGTCAAACACCGTATAAAGAAGTCACCAAACACTTCATTCCACCACTAATAACAATGATGCTTTGATCAAAACAGATCCAAACAGTGATCTTAGAGGCATCAGGCTCCACAGAATGAGGACTTGTTGACACATCCAGCTGTATCCAAGCCACAATTTTAAGCTACTAATCAAGGGTGTGCACCACCTCCCCCCAGTTCCTCTGAAAACGTCCATGCAGTGTTCAGCAGCAGTCAAAAAAGCAAATAGGATGTTAGGAATTATTTTAAAAGGGATAGAAAATAAGACATTTTACTGCCCCTTTATAAAACTATGGTATGCCCACATCTTGAATAGTGCGTACAGATGTGGTCTCCTCACCTCAAAAAAATATTTTGGAATTAGAAAAGGTTCAGAAAATGGCAACTAAAATGATTAGGGTTTGGAACAGTTCCCATCTGAGGAGAGGTTAAAGAGACTGTGACTTTTCAGTTTAGGAAAGAGGAGACTGAAGGGGGATATGATAGAGGTATATAAGATCATGAGTGATGTAGAGATGGTGAATAAATAAAAGTTATTTACTTGTTCCCATAATATAAGAACTAGCGGAGTCCAAATGAAATTAATGGATAGCAGATTTAAAACTAATAAAAGGAAGTTCTTTTCACACAGCGCACAGTCAACCTGTGGAACTCCTTGCCAGAGGAGGCTGTGAAGGCTAGAACTATAAGAGAGTTCAAAAAAGAGCAAAATAAATTCATGAAGATTAGGTCCATAAAAGGCTACTATCCAGGGGGTAGGAATGGTGTCCCTAGCCTCTGATTGTCAGAGGCTGGAGATGGATACCAGGAGATAAGTCGCTTGATCATTGTCTTTGGTCCACCCCCCTGGGGCACCTGGCACTGGCCATTGTCAGCAGACGGGATGCTGAGCTAGATGGACCTTTGGTCTGACCCAGTAATGGCCATTCTTATGTTCTAATTATGGCACTAAAGGACATACCTGCCCATACTGTTGCTCACCGTTTGAGCCCATTTCAAAAAGCCTGGGATGTTATAACAATGGACCAATGAACCTGGCTATGCCATTACTTTCAATCTATCACCCTCTCTCACACACTCACCCCTTCCCTGTCCCTTGTCAGGGACCCCCCCTCTCAAGCACCTTCCACAATATAAAGTGGACCACCTCATACTGCTGGGTTCCGTAGAATGAATTCGAGATCAAGACTGAGGGAAGGATTTTTATTCTAGTTATTTCCTGATGGAGAAGTAAAGCAAGGGTTTCAGACCAATCTTAGATCTCCAAAAGCAGACTTAGACTCCTTCAGGGAACTGATGAGTAGGATTCCCTGGGATGTTAACATGAGTGGGAAAGGAGTCCAGGATAGTTGGCTGTATTTTAAACCTTACTAAAGGCACAGAACATATCATCCTGAAGTGCAGTAAAAAAAAAAACAAAAAAACAAATATTATAGGCAACCAGCCTGACTTAACAGAGAAATCTTTGGTGATCTTAACTGCAAAAAGGAAGCTTACAAGAAGTGGAAACTTGGACAGATGACTTGGGAAAGGTATAAATATATTGCTTGAGTATGCAGGGCTATAACCAGGAAGGCCAAAGCAATTGAAGTTGCCCATAGCAAGTGATATGAAAGAGGACAAGAAAGGTTTCTATAGGCATATTAGCAATAAAAGTCGGGTCAGGGAGGACATGTGACCCTGACTGAAAGATGGGAGGTAACCTTAGTGAGAGGTGAAGTGGAAAAAGCTGAAGTACTCAATGCTTTTTTTTTCTTTGTATCTGTCTTAACAGATAAGGTTATCTTCCGAGTGCTGCACTAGGCAGCATAGACTGGGAAGGAGTGGGCAGCCCTCAGGGGAGAAGGAACAGGTTAAGAACTATTTAGAAAAGCTGGACATACACAGTTCCATGGGGTTTGATCAAGTGCATCTGAGCATGCTGAGGAAGTCGGCTGATGTTATTGCAGAACCATTGGCCATTATCTTTGAAAACTTGTAGTGCTTGGGAGAGGTCCCAGGTGATTGGAAAATGTAGCGTCCATCTTTAAAAAAGGGAAAAAGAAAAATCTGAGGAACTACAGACTGGTGAGCCTCACTTCAGTCCCTGGAAAAATTATGGGGGGGAATCTTCAAGGAATCCATTTTGAAGCACTTGGAAGAGAGGAAAGTGATCAGAAAGAATCAACATGGATTCACCAAGGGCAAATCATGCCTAACCAGCCTGATTGCCTTCTATGATGAGGTAACTGGTTCTGTGGATATGGGGAGGATAGTGGATGTAATGTACCTTGACTTTAACAAAGCTTTTGTTATTGTATCCCACAGTATCCTAGCTAGCACATTAAAGAAGTGTGGCTTGAATAAATGGACAGTAAAGTAGATAGAAATCTGGCTAGATTGTCAGGCTCAATATGTAGTGATCAATGGTTCTATGGCTAGTTGACAACTGGTGTCAAGTAGGGTACCTCAAGGATTGGTTTTAGGGCCAAGTTTGTTCAACATCTTTATTAATGATCTGAATTAGGGGATGGATTCTACCCTCAGAAAATTTGTGGATGACACTAAATAGGGGGAGAGGTTGATATACTGGAGGGTAGGGATAGAGTCCAGGGAGACCTAGACAAATTGAAGGACTGGGCCAGAAGAGATCTGATGAGAAATCTGATGAGACTCTTGCACTTAGGATGGAGAAATCTAAAGCACTGCTACAGGCTGGGAACCAACTGGCTAAGCAGCAGTTAGGCTGAAAATGACCTTGCGATTACAGTGGATGAGAAGCTGGCTATGAGCCAACATTGTACCCTTGTAGCTAAGAAGGCTCATGGCATACTGGGATGCAGTAATAGGAACACTGCCAGCAGACCTAGGAAAGTGATCATTCCTCTTTATTCGGCACTGGTGAGGCTGCATCTGGAGTATTGTGCCCAGTTTTTGGTCTCCCATTACAGAAAGTATGTGGATGCACTGGAGAGAGTCCAGAGAAGGGCAACAAAAATGATTAGTAGGCTAGAACACATGATTTAGAAGGAGAGGTTGAGGGAGTTTGGCTTATTTAGTCTGCAAAAGAGTGAGGTGGGGTTTTGATAACACCCTTTCACTACCAGAAGGGAAGTTCCAAAGAGGATGGAAACAGGGTGTTCTCAGTGGTGAAGATGGTAAAACAAGAAGCAATGGTCTCAAGCTGCAGAGGGGGATGTCGAGGGACAAATTAGCTGGGGGTGGGGGTAAAGGGTTGGGAGGAATAGACACTTGCAGTAAGTAATTTCCTCCCTATCCTTTGCGCCCACCCCTAGCTGATTTGTCAGTTTTCATTTTTTTTTGCGTTTTCTCTGTTATATATTCGTTGTGACAGTTCATTTTCAGCACTGTTTCCAGATTTGAAGAAGTGAGTCTGCCCTACGAAAGCTCATCACCTAATAATTTTGTTAGTTTTTAAAATGCTAAATGACTGCTTTTTTGTTTTATGTATTTCTGTTGTGTGATATTCAACAAGAACGTCATTCTTCTCTCTCTTTGTTTAACAGTGGACCAGTGCAAATCTGCCTTATCTTTCCTCATAGACAAGCAGGTCTCAGCTTTCCAAGTTCCTGTTCATTGATTTTATCAGCTGCATGACAGAGTCATGACTGTTACACAGCACCCTGAATCTCTACAACAGTGTTGCAGTAATTTCAGTGCAGATCTATACATCTGTCTGGTGGTTTGTAACTCTGTGACTTGGGCTGTCTTACTGATTGTGGCAATTCTTGCAGCACTTTGGATTTGTATAAGGAGTACCAGGAAGAAGCATATGCAATTTCGCTTCATCCAACTGGCCTCTATGTTTTGGTTGGGTTTTCTGACAAACTACGGCTGATGAACCTGCTAATTGATGACATCCGAACTTTTAAGGACTTCACTGTGAGAGGGTGCAGAGAGGTGAGGAGCAACACAGAAGCTCAAATCAGGGGAGCTTTGGAAATGGGGTGAATGGTATGGTCAGAAGCAATGTTGGAGATGAGTTGGGAGAGGACACATGCAAATGCTGAGACACGAATGCTGAGGATGGAATCTTGAGTGAAAAAAAGATCTCATGGGGGCTTGGGATATGGGACTGTTTTTGAAAAATAAATAAATAAAGGGGAGCAGAGGGGTGAAGAGCACTGGAAGTAGGACATGTACAAGAAAGGATCATCAGACCCGTGGGGTATCTCAGGAGAGTGTGCTAGGAGATGAAGAGGTATCATGAAAAACTGTGTCCATACTTGGAGGTTTCTTCTTGCATGACCGTCAAACACTGGGTGACTGTATTGTGACTTCAGTAAGAGACATGGTATTTGGGGTTTCTTATTATTTCCATCACACATTTAATAATAGTTACACGTGCTCTCGCTCTCTCTCTGGCTACGTCTACACGTGAAGCCTACATCGAAATAGTCTATTTCGATGAATAATGTCTACACGTCCTCCAGGGCTGGCAACGTCGATGTTCAACTTCGACGTTGCACAGCCCAACATCGAAATAGGCACAGCGAGGGAATGTCTACACACCAAAGTAGCAGACATCGAAATAGGGATGCCAGGCACAGCTGCAGACAGGGTCACAGGGCGGACTAGCGCTTCCGGGGCAACAGCTAGCCACTCCCTTAAAGGGCCCCTACCAGACACACTCAGCCTGCACAGCACGCAGTCTGAGGAGCCATAGGCACACAGACCCCGGGCGCCGCAGTCATGGACCCGCAGCAGCAGCAGCAGCAGCCAGAGGTCCACCCAGCCCTCCCGGCAGGAGCAGGGCTTGCCCTGCTCCATGCCATGCGGGAGGCAGCTGAGCACCTCCTTGCTACCCCAGAGGAGGAGCTGCCCCCAGGGGAGCAGGGCTCAACCCCCAACCCTGCAGCACCCCGCCCCCACCCCCGCCTCACATGCCGGCGGCTGTGGAGCTACCCCACCAGCACCGACTGGTGGGAGCGGCTGGTGCTTGGGGAGTGGGACGACAACCGCTGGCTCAGGAACTTCAGGATGAGCCGGCAGACATTTATGGAGCTGTGCCAGTGGCTCACCCCCGCACTCAGGCACCAGGACACCGCCATGCGGCGTGCCCTCACAGTGGAGAAACGGGTCGGCATCGCTGTCTGGAAGCTGGCCACTCCCGACAGCTACTGATCCGTGGGGCAGCAGTTTGGTGTCGGCAAGGCCACCGTCGGGGCTGTCCTCATGGAGGTAAGAGAACCCACAGGGGGAGGGCAGGGCAGGGGAGGGGAAGGGAGGGGAGGGGGGCCCGGGCAGAGGAGGGCAGGGCAGGGCAGGGCCACGCACACCCTGCTCACCCCTCATTGGTGCTGTCCCATGTGCTTTCTCTGCAGGTTGTGTGTGCCATCAACGCCATGCTCCTGCACAGGCTCGTGAGGCTGGGGGACCCAGATGCCACCATCGCGGCCTTTGCCACCCTGGGCTTCCCCAACTGCTTCGGGGCTCTGGATGGGACTCACATCCCCATCCGCGCCCCGCATCACAGTGGAGGACGATATCTGAATCGCAAGGGCTACCATTCTGTCATCCTCCAGGCCTTGGTGGACAGCCGGGGACGTTTCCAGGACATTTATGTGGGCTGGCCTGGCAGCACCCACGACGCCCGGGTTTTCCGGAACTCGGGCCTGTGCCGCCGGCTGGAGGCGGGGACCTACATCCCCCAGCGGGAGATCCCTCTGGGGGACACCACCATGCCCTTCTGCGTCATCGCAGGTGCGGCATACCCCCTCCGGCCGTGGCTCATGCACCCGTACACGGGCCATCTCTCCGCTAGCCAGGAGCGCTTCAACGAGCGCCTGAACCACGCTCGCCAGGTGGTGGAGCGCTCATTTGGCCACCTGAAGGGACGCTGGAGATCTCTCCTGACCCGCCTGGATGCAGGCCCCAACAACATCCCCCTAATTGTGGGTGCCTGCTGCACCCTGCACAATTTGGTGGAGAGCAAGGGGGAGACCTTTTTCCAGGGCTGGGCTGTGGAGGCTGGCAGGGCCAACATCCAGCCACCTGCTGCCCCCAGTCGGGAGGTGGACCCCGAAGGAACCCGGCTCCGGGAGGCCCTGCGGTCCCACTTCGATGATGAGGCCGCGGGGTGAACTCTGCCCAGGCCCCCCACTGCCTGCCTCTTCCTCCACCACACTCCTGCCACAACGCCAACACCATGGAGCACCCAACTGCACCCCCCTCCCACTTTTCCTGGACAAATGACAGCACGCACTTGTGGCTGAACTTAAACTTCTTTTTCTTTGAGAACTTTTTTTTTTAACTGTAAATATATAAAACAAGAACAAACTATATACAACATATGGAAACAAAGTAATATGTACAAATAAAACAATCGTAAGAAGCAAGTGTCCTCATTAATAAAAAGAAAACCAGGGAGGATAAAGGGGAGAACTATTTACATGGGGGGGACGGGGCAAACGGGGGGCACAAACTAATAAGTTGAAACTATATACAAGGGTGGGGGCCACGTCCCGGGCCCCTCGCCCCTACAGTCCGGCACTGGGCGTGGGCGGCCGGGAGACCCGCCACGGCCGCAGCCCTGTCCGGGGCTAGCTGGGGGCGGGCCGGACCAGAAGATATGCCCGGCGAGTCTCAGCTGGCTCCAGGGGTCCCTCGACGCTCCGGCCCTCGGCGGTGGGTGGCGGGGCGACGGCGGACGGGACGGCGATGGGCGGAGCAGCTGGTGGTGCAGCTGGTGGAGCAGGCACAGCAGGCGCTGCGGCGGCCGGCGTGGTATGGGGGGCCAGGTAGTCCACCAGGCGGTTGAAAGTCTCCATGTAGGCCCCCCATGCCTCTTGGCGCCAGGCCAGCGCCCGCTCCTGCAGCTGCAGGTGCTGCTCCATGACCTCCAGCTGCCGTCGGTGGATGGCCAGCAGCTGGGGGTCCATCGCCGTCGGCTGTTGGTGGCGCGGGGTCTGCTGTCTAGCCCACCGTGGGGCCGGTCGGTCCTCGGCCGAGGGGCTGGCCTGGAGCAATGGTCCCGGAGGGCTCTCCAGGACCACTGATGCCTCGCCAGCGCTCTCTTCCGGTCCTTCTGATGGTGCAGGTGCGGGACACAGGAGAGGAGGGGGGGAAGAAGAATGGAGACAGGCGTTAGTGTGGGCCCCGAGCCGTGGCCTTTGTCCCCCCAGCCCTGTGCTGCAGGTTCCCCATCCCCGTCCCCAGGAGATGCTGCTGTGATGGATGGGGTTCAGGGGTCCCCCTGCCCTGCACCCCGTCCCCTGGTGGGAGCGACTCTCACTTCACCCCGCAGGGTCTGACAGCAGGAGAGGTTTCTTAGGCCACAGATGCCCAGTTTCTCCCAGGAGTGACAGCACCAGCTGTCGGAAGAGACAGTCCTTCCAACTCGTCGTGGGGAGAAGACCCCAAGGGGTGCCCCTCTGGGATGCAGCTTTCCCCCTCCTCAGGCTGGCTGCCTTCCAGCTCTCCCTTCCCCTAGCCTCTACCTGTGGCCCCCGCCCTCCCCCCCCCAATTCCAAGCCAGCTCGGCTCCTCCCTCCTGTTTGTTCAGGGCAGAGGTGTCACCTGCCAGCTGTAGCCCCAGGATCATCCTTTGCCCCTGGGAGCTATTCGGCTCTTGTTGCTCATATGTAGCCTGAGTCTCCCTTTTGCACTCCCCCCACTCCATCACATGCTGCTGCTGCTGCTGCTGCTGCTGCTGCTGCGGGGTGTCCCACCCCCTCCTCCCGGGGGCCCCTCGAGGTTCCGCTCCCCCCTGCCCCGGGGATGGGGCATGGCACTGTCGCGCGGGGTGGTGGGGGGCAGGGGCTGATGCACTGCTGTGAGGGCCATGGCCCTGCTGTCCTTGGGGCCATGGCCATGTGAGCATGTGGGGGGCCCTGGACACATATCTATTACCCCCCGCCCCTCAAGCCCAGGGGTGTATACCAGAGGGGGATACATACCTGTCGGTCCACTCCCACGGTCTGGAGATCCCCGGGGGGCGGAGGCCCGGCTGCTGCTCCGGGATGGCAGGAGGAGGATCTGCAGCCCGGATTCTGCAGAGGAGGAGCCCCCTTCCTCCTCCTCCTCCTCCTCCTCCTCCTCCTGCCGCGATGTCCCAGGGGTGGGCTCCGGGGGGGACCCCCGGGATGCGGGGCTTACCTCCGGGGCGGACTCCGGCTGCAGGGCCTGCTGGGGCTCGTCGGCCGAGGTATCAAGGGTGGCCGGAGGGGAGGAGGTGTGCCGGGGGCCCAGGATGTCCCTGAGCTCCCTGTAAAAGGGGCAAGTGACGGGGGCGGCCCCAGATCAGCTGGCCGCATCCCGGGCCCGGGAGTAACCCTGCTGCAGCTCCTTCACCTTACTCCTGACGTGATCAGGAGTGCGGGCAGGGTGACCCCGGGCAGCCAGGCCGTCGGCCAGCCGAGCGAACGCATCCGCGTTCCGCCTCTTGCTCCCCATTACCTGGAGCACCTCCTCCTCGCTCCAGAGCCCCAGCAGGTCCCGCAGCTCGGCCTCCGTCCAGGAGGGGCCCCGCTGCCGCTTGCCAGCCTGGCTGCCCGCCTGGCTGGGCTGGCTGCCCTGGCTCCCCTTGGGGGGGTCCCCTGGGGGCGCTGGGGGGGCTGCCGGGCAGCCATCGCAGGTGGGGTGGCTGGTTTGGATGGCTGAGGGACGTGCAGGCTGGCCGCGTGTCTGGGCTGCCGCCTGCACGTTCCCTCAGCTTCCTGCACAGGAAGGGAGGGGGAGGGGACCTTTAAGGGGCCACTCCATGCGGCCACCATTGAGCTGAGGGGCTGGAGAGAGCGTCTCTCAACCCCTCAGCTGATGGCCGCCATGGAGGACCCGGCAATTTCGACGTTGCGGGACGCGCAATTTCGACGTTGCGGGACTTCGTTGAACGTCGAAGTAGGGAGCTATTCCTATCCCCTCATGGGGTCAGCGAGTTCAACGTCTCGCTGCCTAACGTCGAAGTTAACTTCGAAATAGCGCCCGACGCGTGTAGCCGTGACGGGTGCTATTTCGAAGTTAGTGCCGCTACTTCGAAGTAGTGTGCACGTGTAGACACGGCTTCTCTCTCTCTCTCTCTCTCTCTCTCTCTCTCTCTCTCTGCAGTGCACCTTCAGTAATGGAGGTCATCTTTTTGCTGCAGTTAATGGAAATGTGATTCATATTTACTCCACTACCAGCTTTGAGAATGTTAATAACCTGAAGGGACACAATGGGAAGGTAAGTATCCAATGCCTATTATTGGAATGGCTAAAAGGAGAACAGGTAGATATAATTAATTTGATGTTTCAAAAAACCCATATTCAAGTCCTCAGAAGGGACAATGAAGAAAATTTAGTAATCATGGCAGAGAGGAAAAGAATAGTAATGGATCAGAAATTGGCAAACAGGAAACTGAAGTACAAGTGAAAAATGATAAATTTTCATTGTCCGAAAGCTAGCAGCAGGAGTCACAAGATTCTGTTTTACAGTTAGTGCTTAATTTTTATTAATGATCTGGAAAATATGGATTTTTTACAATTTAATTAAAATATTGTTTATTTTTCAAGTGCTTATTTATCTCTGTTCCACATTAGGTGTGTATGTGCTGCATGCACCATTGCTGGAGATTTTCCCCTCAGTGTTATCTGTCAAGCTGGTTCTAGTACCTCTAGTGCTGTGTGTTTATGCACTAGTATAGGAGGTACTGCTGGCTACTCACTCTCTTAGTTGTTTTCTACAATCCATGGAGGTTGCTGGAACAACCCTTCTTGCTTCAGCAAGGCTTCTTCCCAGTGGACTCTGGTTTGTAATTTATTACTTTCGAGTATCATTGGATGTTAGACATGCCCCCATCTTCTACGTGGAGTTGTGTACAACCCCCTCACAAATCCCCATAGCTCTTTGTAGCAGAACGGATGAAACAGCTTCCAGTATCAGCTCAGAGGATCTTTTCCTGGATAATTGCCTGTACAGAGCTTGCTGTGAGCAAGTGAATGTCACATCTCTGGGTACCCTAACTGCTCACTCCATGAGAGCTCAGGCCTCTTCAGTGGCATTTCTTGTACAAATCCCAATCCAGAAGAACTGCTGAGCAGCAGCTTGGTCTTTGGACCATGCCTTTGCATCTCATTATACCATCATCCAACAGGCTCAAG
Organism: Carettochelys insculpta; assembly: GCF_033958435.1. Lineage (NCBI taxonomy): Eukaryota > Metazoa > Chordata > Testudines > Carettochelyidae > Carettochelys > Carettochelys insculpta. The sequence continues at coordinate 270,645 of NC_134145.1, forward strand.
GTGAGACTTGGTTCAGAAGAGCACTGTTGGAATCAAGTATGACCATGAACTCTGAGCCTACCTCTTGAGGTACTGTTTGAGAGCCACCTAATGTGGAATGGACATGAGCAAGCACTTAAAGAAAAAAGTATTGCCTTCAACATATGTGGCTTCAAGTTGCACGTAACTTGTTTTAAAGTGAGTTAAGCACAACTTGACACTGCTCTGCAGCCCCCTTCTCCCAGCCATGCAGCTGTCAAACTGACAGCCGTGCCACGGGGGGAAGGCAGGGGGAAGGCTTTTAGCTTGCTGGCAGCTAGGTGAGCTAAAAGCTCCTTCTCCCTGCCTTCCCCCAGCTGTGCGGCTGTCAGGTTGACAGCCCCACAGCTGTCAGGAAGCAGGGAGAAGGGGCTTTTAGTTCACCCAGGCAGCTAGGCAAGCTAAAAGGCCCTTCCCCCTGTCTTCCCCCAGCAGCGCAGCTATCAGGTTGACAGCTGGGCCATTGGGGGAAGGCAGGGAGAAGCAGACAGGAAACTGACCAGCCTTGATGGGCTGTTCAGTTTGCCGGGTCCACAAGCAGAAGGGAGCTCAGAACCAAGTGTCAGCCTGGTTCCCATCGTCCCCCACCCCGCCCTCTGACTGGTGCCAAAATTAGAGTTACCTAGGGGTTGCAGGAACACAACCCCCACGTAACTCGAGGGTTTACTGTAATACCTCATTGGCTGGGTTCTAAGCAGTCTCCGCAAGGCTGATTTAACCATTCTTCTTCCTGTGTGGGATAGCTGTCCCTGCACAATCTTCAGTGTACTGATATGGTCACTGCTTCTGAGTAGATAGGAGATAAGTCACTGGTAGTCAACTTGGATAAAGTATCTGAATAGTCTCAGGTTGTACTGAAGAGTAGCAGTTGTAGTGGTAATGGAGTAATAGATGAAAGAACATGGGGATATGTTATATGACTCCCCTTGTGCTCACTAATATTATTAATATTTTAACATTTTCTGTCAGTGTGACTAATTCTCTAAGAGTAATTCTTACAAGTTTACTAAAACAAATCCCAAAAACCCAATAATGAACAAAAAGGGAGAAATTTAATCACAAAGCATCTGGTTATTTATAAGAGCAAAAACTATTAGAAGCACGTCTGTGCCATGTAAAACAGCAATTATTATAAACAGAACCATGTCTCAAAGGGGTTGACCAAATAAAATGGTCGGATTTAACGAGACACAACCTGCTGCTTTCCACAGCTCAAAAAGTCACCCAGTGTGGGTCTTATTGGTGTGTTCCTACTCTTACCAGGTGCGCTCAGTCATATGGAGCACAGATGACAATAAGTTGATCTCTTGTGGCACAGATGGTGCAGTGTATGAGTGGAGCTTGTTGACTGGTAAGAGGGATACAGAATGTGTGCTCAAGTCTTGCAGCTACAGTGGTGTTGCCATGTCTCCAGATGCCAAAATCATCTTTGCTGTTGGATCTGACCAAACACTCAAGGAAATTTCAGATTCTTCGGTGAGTCAACTAACATGCATGCCTGTGATTTTACTAGGTCCTGGAAGGCAACTTAGAGGAAGGTGATCACCTAGGGAAGAACCAGTGATTTCCTCTCCCTGCTTCCCATTTTCCATTTTAGGCAAATAGGAAGAAAACGTATCTTCTTAAGCATCCACTGATGCCATCTACCACATGAAATGTTGTGTTATCTATGTTCCTATACTGTGCCCTTCACCATGATACCTGAGCATTTGTTGATGTTTTATTTCAATCTATGATACTTCCAGTAATTTTTCAGTTCACATGACAAATTGACTTTGAGCTATATTACCAAAAGCTTTACTGCAATCAAATATATCTCATCTATCGCAGTTTCTCTTGTCCACCTCTTTTTTTTTACAGAAGCTGCTAAATGTGTTCACAAGTTTTTAAAATTTTCAAAAGGACCTAAGTCTAATTTTAAAAACTTACTTAAGAGCTGAAGTTACTTAGAGACTTCTGAAGATTTTACAAAGACGTTTTTATAAACCCTAATGTTGTTCTTTTCTGTACGTGGAATGGTGTGGAAGCTGCTCATGCACTATGATTACATTTACACTTGCCCCCTTCTTCAAAGGGGGCATGGTAATCAGGCTGATGGGAGATTACTAATGAAGTGCTGCGATGCATATGCAGCACTTCATTAGGTTAATTCTCCCCTGCGGCAACTTCGAAGCATCAAACTTCAAACTGCCAGCATGCTGTGTAGCCATGGGCACTTTGAAGTGCCTTTATGGGGCGTAAAGGCACTTTGAAGTAGCGCAGGCACTTTCTGCAGCTACATGGCATGCTGGCACTTTGAACTTGGATGCTTCAAAATTGCTGCAGGGGAGAATTAGCCTAATGAAGTGTTGCATGTGCATCGCAGCGCTTCATTAGTACTTTCCCATCAGCCTGATTACCAGGGCAAGTGTAGATGTAGCCTATGTGACTTACGCAGTATTATAAAGTTTACTGTGAAGGATTTTTTTTTTCTTTAGATCCTGCGTGAAGTACCTTCTTTTGATGTCACATATACTGCGGTAGTCGTGTCTCATTCTGGGCGCATGGTATTCACAGGCACATCAGTGGGGACCATCAGATCTATGAAGTACCCACTGCCTGTACACAAGGAGTTCAATGAGTATCAGGCCCATGCTGGTCCTATTACCAAGGTAAGGAGTTTTTCTTTTTTCACCAAAATTTCAGTCATTTGGACTCCTCTGCTCTTTATCTCCATTTCCTTCTATTTTATAGCATCTGTTAGAGTCATGGTTACATATTACGTATGAAAAACTTGAGAATTATTTGTATTAATTCTTATGAACGTTACCTCAGTTTGGTTTTGTTGCTTAAGGTGTGGTTGGCTGATAGGTAGCTAAGTTCTGCAGCCTGAGTTTGGATTAGGAATAAGACCACAACAAGGAACTTTGAAATCTTGAATAAGGGAACTTTGGAAGGAATGAAAAGGTAGCCCATGAGCTGAGAGGGAGGATTCACTGACTGAGAAGGTCAGATTGTCTGGCAGGCAGCATGGCAGCAATTGCATGAGACAGTCTGCTTGACCCATCCACAGTGCATTGGGCATACCTGGCCTAAGCAGGAACAAGTTAAACTGGCACTTAAAGGCAAAGTTTAGATGTTACAAAATACATGCAGGCTTTTGTTAATTTTAATCTACTCATCTCTGTTTGGGATGTTCCTTTAAATAAATTAATTATGCTTTATTTTGAACAAGTTATTTTCTGGCTCTGCTTTTTCCAGTTTGGATCACATCTCTCATGCATCATTGCCCAAGAAAGCTTATGCTCCAAAACATCTGTTATTCTATAAGGTACCGCAGGACTGCTTTTTGTTTCTGAGGATACGGACTAACTTGGCTACCTCTCTGATACATCTCTCAGAATGAAAATCATGGCAGGGGTCAAAACTACTTGAACCTGCTGGAGGTAAAGTTAGTTTGTAAACAGACAATGCTGCAGCCTGGTGATCCAGTCCAAAAGTGGTGACCTTTGGTGTTCAGCCCTGAAAAAGTCACATATCTTGTGATGAATGGCTTTTAGCCACAATAGGCAGGGATAGTGTACCTAGCCAGAAACTGGGACCGGGCAGCATGAGATGGATCAATTGATTACTGGTTTTGTTCATGCCATCTGGGGCTCCTGGCATTGGACGCTGTCAGAAGACAGGATACTGAACTAGATGGACCTTTAGGCTGAGCAAGTATGGGTGTTCTTATGGCTTATGACTGTGGGATAGTGCCCAAGAGAGAGACTCAAAAAAGAATCACAGGGATACCTCACCTTTGCACTATAACACTATACTGAGTTCCATTATAATCCTGTCACATGCATGTAAGTGTCTCAAAAATTGTGCTCTGGAACTGAAACAATTTGGTGGATTATTTCAGCAAATTTTAGGAAAATTCATTGACGTGCGTATGGGTTATGGAAGAAGGTTAAAAAGCCTTTCCAGCATATGAGATAAAATTGGGCTCAGTATGGCTCAACAACGAGTTCCTGATCTGGCATATGGTGCATTCTCTGTGAGTCAGTGTGTCCTATTTAGGTTTGGCTGGAATGAAAAAAATAAAAATAATTTCACAAGAGATTGGAAAATCTCTTCTGAGCATCTCTAGTGGATATTTGTTAAGCTTTTAGTAGAACTTAATGAAGCCACCTCTCCAGTTTCAAAAAGGGACATGAAAATAGCACATCTTCCTTATCCAGGCAGACATGCTCAGGGCTCACTGCTAGGACAAACTGCCAATCTGTAAACATTTCTGAAACACAGTAAAGTTGATGGATAGGTGTGAAAGATGGGCTTTGCAACGGGGCCTTTACCTGCCCAAACCTGGAGAAATTTTAGATTCTTTTGGTTTAAGAAAAAAATCTCTTATATCATTTTAAAACTCTGTGTAGAGGCTATGTATCTTAAGTATCATTGTCACCAAAGTGAGTAGCTGACCTAGAATCTTGTCTGCACTAGATTTGTATTTTTTCCTGCCATTGTAATAATATTTATGCAGTTCCACTGATGACAGGAGTGCAAGTATAGACAGGGTCCAGGAGCTGCTAGTGTTTTAGCTGTCCTCTTGTCTAAACTTGGAGGTTAGAAACTTGGTGACTGTGCCACATTAATATTCTCACAACTTCACTGATAGCAATAATGATAGGAACCGCTAAGGGGAAAATACCTTGTGTACATATAACCTATATCTCCCCACTACCCTATCTCTTTTCTGCTCTTTTTATTCCGCTGTTTCAAACCTCCTTAGATGTCCATAACGTGTGATGATCAATTTCTGCTGACCGTCTCAGAGGATGGCTGCCTGCTTATTTGGAAAGTGTATGATAAGGAAGGACGAGGTCTTAAACGAGAGAAGGAAGTGGGATATGCTGAAGAGGTGCTGATCACAAAAACAGATATGGAAGAGAAGGTATGAACAAGTTAAGAATATAGATGCTACACTCTCTCCTTAGACTCTCAGTCTAGACATTATTACCTACATTTTCAGCATGTTGTGGCCAGTATGTAGAGACTGTCTGTACTACACTGAAGCTGAGTGAACTGGCCACAGTATACTTTATAAGGAGAGGCTGTGCCCTAACAGCTGGAGCCACCAATATTGAAATTCAAAGAGTTGTGTGTGGCAGGTTCTATTTCAGCAGTACTGAAGAGTAAGGGCTCTATGCTTTAGCCAACTCATTAGAGTCTGAGAGCAGTCTGAGTGGAAAGGACAGAAGCGGGATTTCTATTTATCCTCTCGTAAGACAGCAGTAAAAGGTCAAAGTTCAAAATTGAGATTTTTCCTGCCTCACGGGTTCACCTGCCAATGGGTAAAACATTTGAAAATGTCCAGAAAGCTCTCTGTACCAGGGTACTGTGTTCATCAGTGTAACTATGCAGAGTAATACCCTCAAATAATATTATTTACTAGTAAATAATCTCTGTGTCTTTTTAATGGTAGACTCAAGTCATGCTGGAACTGAAGACTCGTGTGGAGGAGCTGAAGATGGAAAATGAGTACCAGCTACGCCTCAAGGACATGACCTACAATGAGAAGATGAAGGAATTAACTGAAAAATTCATCCAGGAGATGGAATCTCTGAAAACCAAAAATCAGGTATTGTTCACATTGTGGCAGAAAATATCAAGAAATCTCTATTCTTATTGCTAAAGTGTTATAGTCACAACTTGCATCTGAAAGCAAACAGAATGTTAGGAATCATTAAAAAAATAGAAAATAAGACAGAGAATATTTTATTGCCTCTTGTCAGCCACCAAGCTTAATACTGGGACTCAGGACAGAGCTAGGGCCTCCCTAGGTCCACATCCTGGTTCTGGGCAGGGCAGCAAATAGTTCAGTTGGGGATCACTCAGCGCAGGCCTTGGTGCAGGGCAGGGCAACAAACAATTCAGTGTAAGTTCTTTGCAAGGTAGAGGGCTGGATGCCCAGGCCTATGCCTAGAACTGTGAGAGCAGGAGATTGCCAACCTCACGTTAGGGTGTCAGGGGGGACTTAGGTCCACCTACCCCACTGTACCTCATCTCAGGGCCCTATTAACATCAGAGAGGTCTGACACAGGGGGTCAGCAGGGATCCACACTGCAACTCGCTGACCCAGTTATCCCTGGGCCACTTCCAAATCTTCTTCTTGGATCATACCTCATAGGTTTGCTGGTCTAGTCCCTCTGGGTTTCGGTAGAGTGCAGTCTCTGTCCCAGCTGGTAGCTCCTCAGTGAGGGCTAGCTGTAGGCCCAGCAATCCAGGCCAGTCTTCAGCTTCCTGAAGGGCTGGATCAGCCTCTCAGCCTTGGAGCTCAGGATCAGCATCTGGTTCCTTCAGTGGCTAAGCTCCCACTGGGCTTTTGGCTGGGGCTTTTATACAGGTAGTCCTGCTCCCTGCCTTCTGGTCAGGTGAGGGGTGGGGCTAGGTTCTGTGCACTAGGGTTCAGAAAGGGGTTCTTCCGCCTCTTGCTCAATGAGCAACCACCCCTGCTCACTACACTTCTGTATAAATCCACAGCTTGAATACTGCATACAGATGTGGTCAGCTCATCTCAAAAAGATATATTGGCATTGGAAAAGTTTCAGAAAAGGGCAACAAAAATCATTTAGGGGTTTGGAATGGGTGCCATATGAAGAAAGGTTAAAAATATTGGGATGTTTCAGCCTAGAAAAGGAAATACTAAGGGTGTATATGATAGAGGTCTACCAAATCATTACATGTATGGAAAAAGTGAAAAAGGAAAAGTTACTCACCTGTTCCCATAACATAAGAACTAGGGGTTCACTATATGAAATTAACAGGTAGCAGGATTAAACTAACGAAAGGAAGTTTTTCTTCACACAGCACACAGTAGGCCTGTGGAACTCCTTGCCGGAGGATGTTGTGAAGACCAATACTTTTAACAGGATATAGAAAAGAACTAGATAAAATTATGGCGGTTAGGTCCATCAGTGGCTATTAGGGTAGCATGGGTAGGAAGAGCGTCCCTAGTTTCTGTATGTCAGATGCTGGAAATGGATGACAAGACCACTGTCAGAAGACAAGATACTGTCATAGGTGGACCCCAGTATAGCTCTTCTTACATTATTATGCACTAGACAGCCATGGAACTCATTAAAGTGCCTGCAAAATCATGGAAAAATCAAATTCCTGTTTCAATAGGGCACGATAAATGTGTGTTGCATATTTACAGACTGAGATCAGAGATGATCATTGGGATCGAGTACATTTTGAGTGCTTAGGAGATGGTGGGGACATCAGAGGTCTCTTGAGAAGTTTGAATATCTGCATATAAGAACAATTATAGTAATGGATACTGATTGTGCATTATATCGGAGGGGTAGCTGTGTTAGTCTGCATCTGTAACAGCAACAAAAGGTCCTGTGGCACCTTATAGACTAACAGAAAAGTTTTGAGCATGAGCTTTCGTGAGCACAGGCTCTGCATCTGATGAAGTGAGTCTGTGCTCACAGAAGCTCATGCTCAAAACTTTTCTGATTGTGCATTAGATCTGAAAGCCACTTGAAGTGCAACTGCTGGAGAATGCAACAGGTAGAACTTTCTCTGCATGTGAGTCTGTTATTGCTACATTCCTGAACTGCACTGTTTGCCTATAATCCAGCATTGTCTGTTCAGATTTGTCTCTGAGTGCTTGCTCGTGTCCAGTCCATGTTAGGTGTGCATAGCAATCAGGGATTTTTTTCCTTAGCAGAATCTATTGAGCCATCTCTGGTGCCCCCGTGAATCCCATATCATGCACCAGTATATAGGGTACTATTGGGCCCACACTCTCTCATTTCCTTCTGACTGCCCATGACTCTTGATGGAACACATGTTGCTCTTGCAAGTTCCCTTAGTCTTATTCTGGACTATCAGAGTTGTTTTATTTAAATTACAGTTTTCTACTCTTGGTTAAGTGTCCCATCAGGGACTTGGCCCTGGGAAAGAGGCATGCCCAGGGCTTGGCAACCGATGGCTCCAGAGTTGCATGCAGCTCTTTAAGGAGTCAGTTGTGGCTTCGAGCACTGCTGCCGCTAACTCATCTTGTGGCTCTGAACACTGTTGCTGCCCAGCCAGCTGCAATTGTGGCAGGGGAGGAGGGGCAGCCTGCACTGAGGAAGCAGCAATAGAGCAGGGCACAGGGGGTGGGAGCCAGACTGAGTTAAAACCTGACCCCTGCACCCCCCAAACTTCCCTGCCTACTGCCCCAGGCCTGACACTGCACCCAGCCATGCCCTCTCTTCCCCACTCCCCAGAAGCCCACTTTTTCTCTCCTCCCACTCCCGGCTCCGTCCCTGGCAAGGTGTAGGCAGCAGCTTGAGCCCTTCCACAGGGTACAGTGTGTTGAGCTGTACCATATGGTGCTGGGCCTCCAAGCGCAACCCCCAGCGGGCCACATGCATGGAACTGCCAGCAGGATATGTGGCTGCTGCTGTCGATAGGGGGCACTCCCACATAAGCAGCCGGGGCAGGACTGGGCTGGGAGCAGCTGTGCAGAGCACAGCAGCCATGTGAGCTGAGCCCTGTTGCTCCCATCAGTGGAGCTCCTGTCGGCTCCAGCCAGGAGGGTGGCACAGCCAGCAGCACTGTCCAGGATGCACAGCCCCTGTGGCAGCACAGCACCTGTCTCCGCCCCAGCTAAGAGCAGGGCTGTGAGCACCAGGAGCCCTACTGCTGCCTGCTGCAGGCCCGGTACACACCGTTTGGAACCCCCCAGGTTGCCATCTCCAGAACAGAGCCGGGAGCTGTTCATGTGGCATCCCCAGGGTAGCCACCATCTCTGCTCTGCCAGCAGCTGGTGTGTGCAACCAGCCTGGTCAGGCCTAGGTCCAGTCCCTGGACAACTCAGCACTGCCAGCTCCTGAGGGCCAGCTAGGAGATCTCATGTGGTAGGGTTCCCAGCACTAACAAGCCCAGGAGGCTGGGATGGAGCTCATGAGATGGAGGTTTCTGATACTTGCCCCCATCTCTAGGGCAGGAGGCAATGATTCTGCCGGCTGGCCCTCTGGGAAGGTTAACCCCACTGAGAAGGGTTAAGCCTGAGGATGAGGGAGTGGGTTTGTGAGATGAGGGGGTAAAGCTTAGGGATAGAGGGGCAAGTTTGGGGCTCAGGCGGTTAAAACCTGGAGACAGCAGATGGATTTTGAGGCTAAGTAGGGTAGAGCCTAGGAATGAGGGGAGGACATGCAGGGTTGATGCAAACATTGCTACTTAAGAGCCTATCCCCAGGTGCAGCATTTTTCTTGTCCTCATTTGCTCTCCACTCCAAGGGTGAAAGTAACTTAAACTTTCTAACTGGTAAAAATCATTGTGTGTGCTGTTCTTAAAATAGGGGTTACAAAAAGTATGGTTTGACGTTATTTATTTTTATATTCATTTATTAAGGACTGTTTTGTATTCACATGCATTGAGGATCTTGAAGTATTGATTTTGTAACTGAATTTGAAAAAATGTCTCTTCTCGCTATTTTGATTGTAGACCCCTAGGCATGCTACAGTCCCCCATATTTAAGCCTCGTGTTGCTTCTACAAACTCATGGTGATTTGTGAGCAAACTGTCTGGAGTGTTTGGGTGAGGCACATGTTGAAGAGAGATGCCAGAACCATAAGCATTTCAGGTCACACACTGTCAAGAATAGCAATGTTTGATTGAAATTCCTACTGGTGGAGGCTACCCTGAACCCTGTGTCAGAGCCACATTCTGACTTGGTGCTGAGCACATTGGCATCAGTGTGAAGTGCACCACTGGCCCCAGACTCCTTCCAGCACGAATCCCCCCATGCCTAAGAAAAGGCGCAAGAAATAGCAGCCAGCCAGAGTAGCTCCTTTTTCTTATGGGAGCCTGCAGACAAGCTGAGACTTCCATCAGGCCATTCATCTGTTCTGAGTCTGCTGTGAAAGGCATGGGCTCCTCCTAGAGCATTCAGTCCAAGGAGAGACCCGCCACTGACTCCAGCTATCAATTGGAACCCTCACCACTTTTTGGTGCCTTTGATGTCTGAGACCTTCCAAGCTGTAAAGAACGTGCTCTATCTTCCCATGCTGCCTACACTGCAAGACTTGGACAGCGCTGTGGTGGAACCTTCAAGGGAGGTCTGTTCCAAAGGGCCCCACAGTGAAGGCGTCCTCTCAGCTGTGCATCCCTACGCACCATAACCCTGGTCGGCTCCTGGGCAAAGCCAATCACCAAACTGGCACCAATTGCCAATGTGACTCCATTTGCTGATCCAGCACTGATGAACATATCCATTGCAGCACTGATCAGTTCAATGCTCTCCATCCCCAACTCCATGCACCGGTCACTGACAGCACAAAGCTGCTCTCCGTGCCAAAGCCATCAACAACTGGTATCTACATTACAGCCATAGTCTCCCAGGGAAGAATCCTCAGGATTGGAGCATGACCCAGGTGTGATGGGGTGGACCACAGAGATCCCCTTGAGACTGTAACCTGCTGTACTGATCATATCACTGAGTCAGCTTATCTGGCCTCTGAGATGCCCTACCACCCTGTTCTGCTTAGCCAACTCTAGTTTCCCCCAGCAAAGGTACAGAGTTGGGTAACAGCCCAGCAGAAGAGTATCTCAGACACTGATAACAGCTCAGCTCTGGGAGGACTCAGTTACAGAGACTTATGTATGGAGATATACCTATGTTATAGGGCTGGAAGGGACCTTCAGAGGTCATCAAGTCCAGTCCCCTGCCTTCACAGCAGGGCCAAGCATCATCCCTCACATTTTTTTTCCTTTGTTTAATTTATTTGTCCCAGATCCCTAAATGGCCCCCTCAAGGATTGACCTCACAAGCCTGGGTTTAGCAGGCCAATGCTCAGACCACTGGGCTAGTCCTTCCCACTTGTCAGCCTCCAGGAGCACAATCCAAAATAGGGCCAAAACCCCAAATAAATCCACTTTACACTGTATAATAAGCTTTAGAGAGAAAAAGCTCAGGAGGTTTTTGGAGAATGTTGAGGATAACTTCTTGGTACAAGAGCTGAAGGAACCCACCAGGAGCCGTGCACAACTTGACCTGCTGCTCACAAACAGGGAAGAACTAATAGGAGAAATAGAAGTGAGTGGAAATCTGGGCTGCAGCAACCATGAGATTGTAGATTTTAGGATCCGGACAAAAGGAAGGAGGGTGAGCAGTAACATACAGACCCTTGATTTCAAAAGAGCAGACTTGGACTCCCTGAGAGAACTGATGAGCAGGAACCCTTGGGAAATGAAGATGAAGGGGAAAAGAGTTCAAGAGAACTGACAGTATTTTAAAGAAGTCTTACTGAAGGCACAGGAACAAACCATCCCACTGCATAGTAAGAAATGCAAACATGGTAGGCAGCCAGTCTGGCTTAACAGTGAAATCCTTAGTCAGCTTAAACTCAGAAAGGATGCATAATAGGAAATGGAAACGTGGGCAGTTGACTAAGGAGGAGTATGAAGATATGGCTGGAGAATGCTGGGGATTAATCAGGAAAGCAAAAGCACAATTGGAACTGCAGCTGACAAGGGATGTGAAGAGTAACAAGAAGGGTTTCTACAGACATGTTAACAATACACAGGTTACCAGAGAAGGTGTGGGGCTGTTGGATGAGGGAGAGAATCTAGTGACAGATGATGTAAGAAAAGCTGAAGTACTCAATGCCTTTTTTGCCTCAGTCTTCACAGACAAAGTCAACTCCCACACGATGGTTCCAGACAATGCAGTGTGGAAGGCGGAGGGCTGCCATTTGTGGGGAAGGAACAAGTTCTGAGCCATCTAGAAAAACTAGATGTACACAAATCCATGCGTCTGGATTTAATGCACCCAACGGTACTTAGGGAATTGGCAGTTGTCATTGCCGAACCTTTGGCCATTATCTTTGAAGACTCTTGGAGATTGGGAGAGATCCCAGATGACTGGGAAAAGGCAAACGTAGTGCCCATGTTAAAAAAAGGAGAGAAGGACAATCCAGGGAACTATAGCTGGTCAGCCTTACCTCAATCCCTGGGAAAATAATGAAGGGGATCCTCAAGGAATCCATTTTGGAGCACTTGGAAGAGGGGAAAGTGATCAAAAGTAGCCAACATGGATTCACTAGGTGCAAGTCCTGCCTGACCAATCTGATTAGCTTCTGTGACGAGGTAACAGGCTCTGTGGACATGGGGATGTCAGTGGATGTGATATACCTTGACTTCAGCAAAGCTTTTGATACAGTCTCCCACAACATTCTTGTCCATAAGTTAAGGAAATATGGATTGGATCCTTGGACTATAACATGGATAGAAAGCTGGCTTGACGGTCGGGCCCAACAGGTAGTGGTCAATGGCTCAATGTCTGGATAGCGGTCGTTTCAAGCGGAGTACCGCAAGGCTCAGTTCTGGGGCTGGTGTTGTTCAACATCCTTATTAATGACCTGGATGAGGGACTGGATTGCACCCTCAGCAAGTTTGTGGATGACACAAAACTAGAGGGAGAGATGGATACGTTGGAGGGTAGAGAAGAATCCAGAGTGACCTGGATAAATTGGAGGATTGGGCCAAAAGAAATCTGATGCAGTTCAACAAGAAGTGTAGAGCCCTGCACCTGGGGCAGAAGAATCCCAAGCATCGTTATAGTCTGGGGACCAACTGGCTCCGCAGCAGTACGATGGAAAGGGATCTAAAGGTTATGGTGAATGCAAGGCTGGATATGAGTAAACGGTGTGCCCTTGTAGCCAAGAAGGCTAACGGCATAGTAGGGTGCATTAGTAGGAGCATTTCAAGCAGATCTAGAGAAGTCATTGTTCCCCTCTATGTGGCACTGGTGAGGTCACATCTGGAATATAAGCTGCGTCTACACGTGCACGCTACTTCGAAGTAGCGGCAGTAACTTCGAAATAGCGCCCGTCACGTCTACACGTGTTGGGCGCTATTTCGAAGTTGAAATCGACGTTAGGCGGCGAGACGTCGAAGTCGCTAACCCCATGAGGGGATGGGAATAGCGCCCTACTTCGACGTTCAACATCGAAGTAGGGACGTGTAGACGATCCGCGTCCCGCAACATCGAAATAGCGGGGTCCTCCATGGCGGCCATCAGCTGGGGGGTTGAGAGATACTCTCTCTCCAGCCCTTGCGGGGCTCTGTGGTCACCGTGGGCAGCAGCCCTTAGCCCAGGGCTTCTGGCTGCTGCTGCTGCAGCTGGGGGTCCGTGCTGCATATACAGGGTCTGCAACTAGTTGTTGGCTCTGTGTATCTTGCACTGTTTAATGAAAGTGTGTCTGGGAGGGGCCCTTTAAGGGAGCGACTTGCTGTTGAGTCCGCCCCGTGACCCTGTCTGCAGCTGTGCCTGGCTCCCTTATTTCGATGTGTGCTACTTTGGCGTGTAGACGTTCCCTTGCTGTGCCTATTTCGATGTTGGGCTGAGCAACGTCGAAGTTGAACATCGACGTTGCCAGCCCTGGAGGACGTGTAGACGTTATTCATCGAAATAGCCTATTTCGATGTCGCAACATCGAAATAAGCTATTTCGAAGTTGGGTGCACGTGTAGACGTAGCCATAGTGTCCAGTTTTGGGCCCCAAGGATGTGGATGTGCTGGAGCAGGTTCACGGAGGGTAACAAAAATGATTAAGGGGCTGGAGCACAAGACCTAAGAAGAGAGACTGAGGGATTTGGGCTTGTTTAGTTTATGGAAAGGAAGACTTAGGGGTGATTTAATAGCAGCCTTCAACTTCCTGAAGGGGAGCTCTAAAGAAGAGGGTGAGAAACTTTTCTCAGTGGTGTCAGATGGCAGAACAAGGAGCAACGGTCTGAAGTTAAAGAGGGAGAGGTGTAGGTTAGATATTAGGAAAAACTACTTCACCAGGAGGGTGGTAAAGCATTGGCATGCATTGCCTGGAGAGGTGATGGATTCTCCATCCTTAGAGGTTTTTGAGTCCTGGCTTGACAAAGTCCTGGCTGGGATGACTTAGTTGGGGTTCATCCTGCTTGAAGCAGGAGGCTGGACTAGGTGACCTCTTGATTCTATGATTCGTTATCAATGAAAGAGAGAGAGAGATGTGCAGCTGTTGCTCCCCTTTCTCCAGGTAACACACCGGGGTTGATAATAAAAGTGGTTTTATTAAGAATACACAAATAGGATTTAAGTGATTGCAAGTGAAAACAGACAGATAAAAATATGTTCTTCTTCGAGTGCCCTGTGGGTGCTCCACTTTAGTTTTGTGGCACCCCTGCTCGGCCAAGCAGGGAGATTTTAGCCGAGCAGTACCCCGTTGCACTGCACATGCACACTAAGTGTCTCTGTGCCCCAGTCACTCTGAGGAGTGCGCATGCAGTGCAAATGTTCCCTCAGTTCCTTTTCTCCTGTCCCTGGCTCAGATGGAGATCAGAGCAGCTCTGTATTCCCAACAGGGAACTTGGGATTTTTCAATTTTTCATACCCTTTTACCTCATGAATGTGGCCATTAGACCACATGACATATCTTTTACCTCAAAATAAATTAAAAAAAAAGTGCAGCTGCTGTGGCAGTGTTTATCCCAGCAGCAAATATTTTGTTTTTATCATCATGCTAGACTCTCCTCAGTCTAAGAAATCCAATACCTGTAGGGCATCAGTGGTGACATTCAATGGACATTCTTCATGTCCCAAGTGCTTAGGAGAAGCGTATGTGAGCAATAAGTGCCCACATTGTCTCAGTATGCAGGCAAGGGCAAAGAAAGACAGTTATCCAGCTGAAGCCACCGTTCTGGGAAACGTCCTTTCTTCCACCAAGGGACAAACCAGATGAAATGTGAGTGTCACGAAAGCATCCTGACAGAGTAACTCCATCACTCTGCAAGGGCTCACAAGCTGCTATGGCTTCTCCAGCACACTCAGATTCAACGCTGCCCAGAGCCCCCTGTTCCCTGATGCCATCAGGGTCTGGCATCATGGAGAGCTACAGGTCCGCATCCCACAGATTGGCTGAGGCAGAACCAGAGTAGCCACAGCAAATGGCACTACTGAGACATTGGTTTTGGAGAAGCTACACATGCCTCCACCAACAGCTCCATTATTCTCCCCTTCTGTGCCTGAACAGGAGATGCAACAACAGAAGAAGGCTCAGCATAAAACAAGACATTTACAAAAATCTACAGTCTGACATAGCTGCAACTACTTCCCCCCCATATATCTTGGTGCAGGGGCTTACTAACATGCCACACAATGCCCAGCATTCACCCACACCATTATCCCCTAGATCTGATTATGGCAATGGACACAGAAGTAGGTGCTCATCGTCCCATTTATCTCCCTCTCCATCACAAGCTCCATGGCAGTCATATAGGGACCATCACTCCCAACAGCACCCTATGTGGGCAAATCAGCCATGGTTTTATCTCCCTCACCAATTTCGACCACTGTGGGGCCCTTGGGATGCATGGCAGGGTTATAGACAACATGTTTTTCACACTTAATATTCCGGATAGTGTATGCCTCAAAGACAACATGCTACTAGGCGTTCACCAGCCATTTCACCAAACTCTTCATTTGGCCATCCATCCTCAGTAATCTCTTGAGAGATACTCTGAGTATTCTTCATGTGAACCCAGATCCTCACGTAATGGGGCACTATTCCAGATGTCTGTCTCCACAGCAGATGATCTAAAACAATTTCAAGAACTATTTAAAAGGGTAGCTCAAGCATAAGATATTATGCTACAAGAGGTTCGCGATAAACAATATAAACTATTAACCATATTGCAACCAACATCTTCCAAGATCACACTACCTATCAGTGAAGCCATCCTCAAACCCTCAGAGTCCCTTTGGCACAACCCAGCTTCTGTGCTACCCACTAATCACAGGGCGGGCAGGAAATACTTTACCCCAGCAAAAGATATGGATTTTCTTTATGCGTATCCACAACCGAATTCACTAGCTGTAGATTCAGTGAACCATAGGGCAAACAATCTACAGTTTAAGTCTGCCCTCACAGACAAAGAGCACAAGTGCCTGGACACTTTTGGGTGTAGAGTATATTCCTCTGCTAGACTCCAGTTCCGTATAGCAAACTACACGGCCCTCTTGGCTAATTATGACCATATTAATTGCACAAAATTGCAGGATCTAATGCAAGATCTCCCTGATAATAAGAAGCTACTCCTTCACTCCATTATCAAGGAGGGCTTAACAATAGATAAAACTGCACTCCAGGCAGCTATGGATGTCACAGACACGGTGACTAGAACCACCGCCACAGCCATAGTGATGCTCAGGGCTGCAGGGTTACAGTCATCAGGGATTCCAAGGGAGCTTCAAATGAAGGTCAAAGATCTCCCCTTCAATAGGAAACAGCTTTCTGAAACTAGCACAGACGAGATCCTACATTCCATAAAAGACTCTCAAACAACACTTTGTATGCCCACCTAACAAAAAATGCAAATTTACATCATACCACAAGCCTAGAGATTACAACTATAACCACTATAGACAACACCAGAGGCCACATGACAACATGTCTAAACAACGTTCAAACAGAAGGAGATCCCAACAAAATCACTTCTCTGTGAATCATCCTAACTCTCACAAACAGCAAATTTGAAGCTCTGGTCAGGGGTCTGAGTGACCACCCCTTACTGCCAATGCTGCCAAAGGCATCACTGTCTGAGACCTTTTTACTACCATTGGACCCAAATCACAACAGACAAATGGGTCCTGGAAATTATCAGATCAGGCTATACTATCCACTTCACATCCAGGCCCCCTACCCATCTTCAGGAACCCATCTCACAAGCTCCTACTGCAAGAGGAGATTCAGAAGTTAGTCACCTTAGGAGCAATGGAAGCTGTCCCCAAAGCAATAGAACCTGTTAGGGCAAGGGGTTCTGCTCCCATCTATTTCCTTACAGCCAAGAAAACGGGGATGGAGATCGATCTTAGATCTCAGGAATATGAACATGTTTATTCGCAACACAAAGTTCAGAATGGTAACCCTGGCAACCATCATACCAGTATTGGACAAGGAGGACTGGTTCTCAGCCCTCAACCTCCAGGACAGCTATTTCCATGTGTCCCTCCATCCATCCTGGAGACAATTCCTCAGATTTGTTGCAGGTCACAAGCATTTCCCTTTTTACCTCGCCACAGCCCCTCAAGTATTCTCAACAGCGTTTTTCAGAAGACAAAATATCATAATCTTCCCTTATTTAGATGACTGTCTCATCAAGGGCCCTACCTATCAACAAGCAATTATCATGATAACTACCACAAGAGAATGTTTTTCCCAACTGGATCATCTAATCAGCATACAAAAGTCCATCATAGAGCCCACACAAAACACAGAATTCATTGAAGCAGTCCTAAACTCCATCACAGGAAGAGCTTACCTGCCACCACAGGGTTCCAATCAATCTGTGATTTCATTCACTTGGTAACGCAGGCTCCCTTCTCGACCGCCAGGACTTGTCTCCAGCTACTGGGGTACATGGCAGTGACCACATTTTTAGTTCAGTTTGCAGGGTTACATATGTGTTGTCTACAACACTGGCTAGCACTCAATTACATAGCTGCATGGCACAATCTCAAGAACTGACTTGTGCTTCCCTCATGAGTACTAAAATGCCTGGAATGATGGACATCCCCTGCCAACCTACTTGCTGGTATCCCCTTCTGTCGACCAGACCCTTGATGGACTATAACAACAGATGCATCACTCGTAGGGTGGGGAGCCCACTGTGGCACTGCATCAGTACAAGGAACATTGTTTCAGTGAGAGAGGTATTTACATATAAACATTGTAGAGCTCAGGGCCATTTGCAGGGCCTGCACCCACTTCCTTCCACTGGTAAGAGGCAGAACTATCCGTGTCCTCACAGACAAACACCCTCTATGTTTTACATCAACTGACAGGGGGATGCCCTGTCACATTCTCTATGTGGAGAAGCTTTCAAATTCTGGAATTGATGCATCCAGAATCAAGTAACCCCCAACAGCAATGTTCATACCGGGCAACAGAATGTGAGAGCAGATAGATTAAGCAGATACTTCTCCGATCAACACAAGTGGAATATCAGCACCAATATTCTCCTCTCAGTCTTCCAGAAATGGGGTTTTGCAACTATAGACCTCTTTGCAATGCCTCACAAGTGCAAATGCCACAGATTTTGCTCCTGAGTGGGGCTAGGCAAGAAATCACTAGAGGATGCCTTTACCATTCTCTGGTGGGCCCTACACCTAAAACCACTGCTCTGGGAAGGTAGGGAGAAGGGTTTTAGCCCCACTAGCTGCCTGCTGCTGCTGGCAGCTGGGGGGCTAACACCCCCTTGTCCCTCCCAGGCTCAGCCCCCTCCCCCAGGCTCCAGTTCAACCCCAACCTGCTCATGGGCTCCCAGCCCCTGACGCGCTACAGCCTTGCACAGGGCTCGGGCTCCATCCCATGGCACGGCACACAGGGCTTAGACTCCAGCACCCTGCCCACCACCCCCAAAGGCCCTGCTCCAACTTCCACAGACCTGGCTCCAAGCCCTGCATGCCCCAGCTCAACTCCACCCTCCCTCCTGCAGCCCTAACTCACCCCAGGCTTAATTCCTTGGCCCCAACCCACCACCCAAGCCCCCCACCACCACCCTAACTTACCTGAAATTCGGGATACTTGAAGGCTGCATGGAACATGACTCTTGCATATCCCAAGGTACTACTATATAAGTTTCCAAGTATATATAGGTTCCAAGGTTGTCATGCCAAGGGTGGTTGTGGGGATAAGCTCCCATAGCCTATAAAATTCCCTCAATGGTGCACATCTCAAAAAGCCTCTGACAACCATGTCCAGCTCCTGGCCTTCTCGTGTGGCTTAGCTTTTAAGCCTGGTGGAACTGTTTCTGCTGACAGGAGAAGGGGCAAAAGGCGGCTCACTAGTGCCTTAAAACCAGTTGCTTTGGGCAGGTGAGGCTCGTTAGCCTTGGTCAGTCGCTCACCCAGGAGAAGGTAAACTCTGATTTCAAACCCCTGCTGCCTTGCGGTCACGCCCATTCTAGGGAAAGGCTTCAGGAATTAACCCTGAGAAAAAATCTGGAATCGGAGACCCGAAGGCAGCCTGATGTTACTTTTGACATCTTTCTGGCAACTTCCTGCGATGCTGCTGATGCCAAACTGTACCGGCTCGCCGTTCCTTTGGATTCATCAGCAACATGGAGAGGGGGGATCTGCTACATGGGCAACAGCTCATCCTCCATACAAAATTTGCCCAGGCATGTGCCCTGGAGAGGACACTCCAGCGTCGCCTCACAGCGTCGGCATAACACGGGAAGCAGCCGGTTATAAGTTATAGCTCATTGGCAAAGAGCTTGACGCCAGGGGTTGCTTCCAACAGTGGGAGGGGTCATCATAGCCCCATTGGACAGCTACCACCCACCTCAAACTGGGCAGCCCCCAGCCAATAAGGTGCTGTCTCACCACAGTCCATTTGCTTCACTGGGTGCATGGAGCTTAGGGATCAATCCCAACAGGTGGTCTGAAATCTATGCACCAAACAAAAAGAAAAAAATACAAAAGCGCCCGGTTCTTAGACTGTGCACCTGGAATGTTAGAACCATGATAACTGGACTTTCAGACAACCTTGAAGACATAGATGATATCCCCAAGATAGCAGTTATTAACAACGAACTGAGAAGGTTAAAAATGGACATTGTCACCCTTCAGGAGACAAGACTCTCATCTTCCAGCAGTCTAAAGGAGAAAGATTTCACTTTTTTCCAGATGGGAAAACCCCCTAGTGAGACCAAAGAGCACAGTGTGGGTTTCGCAATCAAGAATAGTCCAATTGGTTCCATCACATACCCACAGGGCACTTGGAAAGGCTTATACAACTCCAGGTGCAAACATCTGCAGGCCTGACCAACATCATCAGTGCCTATGCTCCAAAGTTGACCTCTTCCCAAGAAGCTAAGGACAAGTTTTATGATGAGTTCAGCATCGCAATCGAAGAAATTCCAACTCGCGAGCCACTGATCGTTCTTGGGGATTTTAATGCAAGAGTTGGTGCTGACCATTCCAGCTGGCCCACATGTTTAGGGCAATTCAGAGTTGGGAAGTTAAATGAGAATGGGCAGCGACTGCTGGAGCTTTGCTGCCAGCACAGTCTCTGTGTTACCAACACCTCCTTCAAGACTAAGCCCCAGCACAGTGTGTCATGGCGTCATCCCAGGTCCAAACACTGGCACCAGCTGGACTTGATCTTTGTAAGGCGTGCCTGCATAGGCAATGTCAAGCTGACTCACAGCTGTCATAGTGCAGACTGTGACTCCGACCATTCACTCGTTGCCAGCAAGGTCAGGCTTCAACCTCGGAGGCCGTATCGAACAAAGAATGCAGGTAGGCCACCAATTAACATCAGTATGACTGGAGACCCCGAGAGGGTTGCACAGTTTACCAGTGAAGATGCCAGCGGATGGTGGGCATACCTTAGGGATACCATCTACAGCACAGCGATGTCGACTTTTGGTAAGAAGCAGATGAAGTCAGCTGACTGGTTTGAAGCACGCTCAGAAGAGCTGCTGCCCATCGTTAAGGAGAAGCGGCTCGCAGCGACAACATACAAGACATCCCCTTGTGAGAGGAATTTGCAGATACTCAGGGCTGCTCATGGTAAAGTCCAAAGGACAGCCAGGCACTGTGCTAATGACAACTGGCTTCAGCTCTGCTCCAGAATCCACACCTGTGCAGACAATGGCAACATAAAGGGCATGTATGATGGAATCAGGGAAGCCATTGGACCAGTTCAAAATAAGATTGCTCCCCTGAAGGCACTCAATGGAGAGATCCTTAAGGACCACTCCAAACAAGTGGAAAGGTGAGTGGAGCATTACTCAGAGTTGTATGCTTCGGAGAACACTGTCACAGAAGCAGCACTGAACACCATTAGGTGCCTTCCAACTTTGTCAGAGCTTGACAATGTACCAACAGCGCTGGAGGTCAGCCAGGCACTTGAGGCACTGGCAGTTGGGAAAGCCCCACGTAAAGACGGCATTTCAGAGGTTCAGAAAAGGGCGACTAAGATGATTAGGGGCTTGGAAAGGGTCCCATATGGGGAGAGGCTAGAGAGACTGGGACTTTTCAGTTTGGAAAAGAGGCGATTGAGGGGCGATATGATAGAGGTATATAAAATCATGAATGGTGTGGAGAAAGTGAATATAGAAAAATTATTTACCTTTTCCCATAATACAAGAACTAGGGGACACCAAATGAAATTGATGGGTAGTAGGTTCAAAACTAATAAAAGGAAATTTTTCTTCACACAGCGCACAGTCAACCTGTGGAACTCCTTGCCCGAGGAGGCTGTGAAGGCCAGGACTCTATTAGGGTTTAAAAAAGAGCTTGATAAATTTTTGCAGGTCAGGTCCATAAATGGCTATTAGCCAGGGATAAAGTATGGTGCCCTAGCCTTCATAACAAGGGCAGGAGATGGATGGCAGGAGATAAATCACTTGTCTTCTGTTCTCCTTCTCTGGGGCACCTGGCATTGGCCACCGTCGGCAGATGGGATGCTGGGCTTGATGGACCTTTGGTCTGACCCAGTATGGCCATTCTTATGTTCTTATGTTCATTCCATCAGAAATTCTCAAGTGTGCTAAGGGCAGCCTGATTCCAGAACTGCATGGGCTGCTGTGTCAGTGTTGGAAGGAACAGAAAGTACCACAAAACATGAGAGATGCCAACATAGTCACTCTTTACAAGAACAAGGGTGACAGGAGCGACTGTAACAACTATCGTGGTATATCCCTCCTTAGTATCTTTGGAAAGCTCTTTGCCCAGATAGTATTAAAGAGGCTCCAAGTCCTTGCAGAACGAGTCTATCCTGAGTTACAGTGCGGGTTTAGAGCTAAAAGATCTACCATTGATATGATATTTTCCCTTAGGCAGCTGCAGGAAAAGTGCAGGGAACAGCAAAGGCCACTACACATTGCATTCGTTGACCTAACCAAGGCTTTTGACCTTGTTAGCAGAAACGGTCTTTTTCAAATTCTGGAAAAGACTGGCTGTCCCCCCACCCTGCTCAATGTCATCAAGTCTTTCCATGAGGACATGAAGGGAGTCATTGTCTATGATGGATCCACCTCCGAACCTTTCAGTATCCACAGTGGAGTCAAGCAGGGTTGCTTTCTGGCCCCTATACTTTTTGGAATATCTTTTTCCGTCCTGCTCAAATATGCCTTTGGTTCAGCCACAACAGGCATTTACCTTCACACGAGATCTGATGGCAAGCTCTTCCAGCTGTCTAGGCTAAAAGCAAGGACCAAAGTGCAAACAAGGTGCTTGTGAGACTTCCTCTTTGCAGATGATGCAGCTATTACAACTCATACACAGGAGGAACTGCAGCACCTCATGACTCGCTTGGCAGATGCCTGCAAAGAGTTTGGGCTTATCATCAATATCAAGAAAATGCAAGTGATGAGTCAGGACACTAACCATCTGCTTGCCATAAGCATCAACAATCACCAGCTGGAAGTTGGCCACAAGTTTCTTTACCTGGGCTCCACAATATCCAACAACCTCTCCCTTGAAAGTGAGATTAACAAAGATATCGGAATGGCTGCCACCACACTATCCAGGCTAACCAAAAGAGTGTGGTCGAACAGGAAACTCACAGAGCACACCAAAGCACAAGTGTATAGAGCCTGCATACTGAGTACCCTCCTGTATGGCTGCGAAACTTGGATGCTGAGCTCCAAGCATGAAAAGAGGCTCAACTCATTTCATATGCGTTTCCTGAGATGCATCCTGGGAATCTCCTGGTGGGACAAGGTGACCAACAACACGGTGCTCGAATGAGCAGGGACTGCCACCATGCACACTTTGATCAAGCAGAGATGCCTGCGATGGCTAGGTCACATCTCCCGTATGCAGGATGGTCGCATACCTAAGGATTTGCTCTACGATGAACTGGCAGCAGGGACCAGGCCGGTTGGAAGACCTCATCTCCACTACAAAGATGTGTGCAAGCGCAGCTTGAAGGCTGCTAACATCAGCACTGCCACCTGGGAGACACTCACCACCGATTGATGCCTGTGGAAGCAATGGGTGAAAAAAGGACTGTCCCAGTATGAAGACAACCTCAGGCAACAAGCAGAAGAGAAAAGAACCCTAAGGAAGTCCCGCCCCCAGTCCATCAACCAGGGCTCAGTGTTCTCCTGTACCCTGTGCAGAAAAGACTGTCACTCAAGAATCGGACTTTACAGCCACACTCGACGCTCCTGTCGATCCAACCCCGGGTGCAACAACACACCATAGTCCTCCGGGATTGATGGATGCCTACCTACCTACTATATAAGTTTACAGTGTGCAATACCATCAAAACAAAAAAGCAGTCCAGTAGCACTTTAAAGACTAACAAAAAGTAGGGTACAATACTACTGTTGTTGGTAAATAAAATAGTCTGCATACATTTTTGTTTCTTAATATCTAATCTTGTTTTTCTTTAGTGTTATGCATTATTAGGTATACCTTTCTATTATCCAGAATAGTTGAATATCCGGCAACCTCCTGTCCTGAGGCTGCTGGATATGAAAGAGTTCACTGTAGTATTGAAGGTGGCCCACATAACACGCTGTGGGCCATATATCTGGCCCACAGTGGTAAATAGGTTGAGAATTACTGCTCTATGCTATATTCTAAGAACTTCACTTACTATTATGTAACTTGGTTTTCCTTTTCTTTTCAGCCTGTCGCTTCTGAATCAATTTGCCCTAGATGTTTTGTTTAGCTCTTACTGATCTTTGCAGTCTCACAAGAGAAGAACTACAAATTCCACTCTTTTTTAAAAATGTATTCCCCACGTTCATCTAGCACTTGAGGGATTTGGCAGTTGTTTGCTGTTTTCAGATGAAAATGTTATCTATTTATATTTTTTCCAGGTATTAAAGGCAGAGAAAGAAAAGCAGGAACTGCAGTACCAGGAGCAGCTGTCTGAGCTGATGGAAAAACAGTCCAGGGAGATTCAGGACCTAGGTTAGGACACTTGAAAATCTGTGTAGCCAGAATGGGAGGAACTGCATTGAACTTATGGCAAATGATGAAGTGGGGAGGGAAAGTCCTTTAAAAAATGTGCAGCACATGAGTGAAATGGTGCAAAACCTTAAGAAAAGTAGAAAAGTCATTACCTAGAATAGTTTTAATTAATTTGTATTGTGGTAACACCCAAAATGTGTTCTCAATTTGAAAAAATAAAATGAAGACTAAGAAGGGACAGGTGTGAATCACAGGTGGGGCACAAAGGAGTAGCAGGCAGCTGAGGAAGTCAGGTGAATATCTAGGCAACACCCTGAAAGAATGGCAGAAGAGTCCTACAGAAAAGGAGTAAAGCAATCTCTGTAAATAAGTGCCAGAAAAATCAATGAATTCAAAGCACTGGGGATGCAGTGAAAGGCAAGGTGGTGACATTTGGCAATAGCATATGTTCATACTTTGGGACTAAACACATCACAAGGAAAGAGAAGAGTGAAACTGTTATGCTTCTTCAAGTACAGTTCTTCTTCACAAGCTGAAAATGTACAAATGACATCATTTTTGCCTATCATTCAATGAGGAAACCAGTATGCAGTGCCATCCAGTGAACCATAAACAACATATTAGTAGTAAAGTAGATCAGACATCATGGGTGTGGTGTCCTGACAGGTCTCCTTTTCTGTCGGTGAGCATAATTGTTTAGCCATGTGGATATGCTCCTGCTACATCACATTAGCCCTGGACAGATGGCTAATGTGGTAGTCTCCAAAGAGCCCTCACAAAATACTACAAAATCAGATAAGGATCAAAGGCACCAGGCCAGGTTGATTGAAAATGAAGCACTGTCTTAGCTTCCTCAGACCAGAGGTCTACGGTTAGGATAACTTGTATACTCATTACAGTGGACTCAGTTAAGTCAGTGACATGGAATCTGTCACTGTTCCCTGAGCCAGACAAAGACACCTCTTTGGAGTACACTTTTATACACTGGTACAAACAAGGTACACATCACTCCTGATGTATCAGGTTGCCACCCTCTGACTTTACCTAGTTACCATCCATTACGTTGTACCTGGTCATTTAATTAAAAACATCACTATCAACTAGGGTGACTCTCCATATCGTTTTTACTGGGACATCCCTTACCTGAGCTGTCTCACAGGAATCTTTGACTCTTTTAAGAAAATGGGTAAATTATCCCATGTTTTTTGGGGCTCCTGTTCTTAGGCATCATCTGTCTCAGGGTGGCAGCCCCTGCTGCCAGGGAGCTCCTCTGATGGGTAGCTGCCCTGTTTCCTGGTGCCCTGCACCTCAGGGCAGGAGCTCCTGCTGCAGGAGAGCTCTGCCACAGGGTGACTGCCTAATTCTTTGGGGTCCCATGTCTAGGGGAGGCAGCTTCCACTGCCGGGGAGCCCCTCCACAGGCATCTGCCTTGTTCTCCAGCATCCTGTGCCTAAGGG
Organism: Carettochelys insculpta; assembly: GCF_033958435.1. NCBI lineage: Eukaryota > Metazoa > Chordata > Testudines > Carettochelyidae > Carettochelys > Carettochelys insculpta. Next base: position 296,045 of record NC_134145.1, read on the forward strand.
AAGCAGCTCCTGCTGTGGAGAAACTTCTCTGCAGGGTGGTTGCCTGCTCTCTGGCACAGCAGCCCCTGCTGCCTGGGCCCATGCCACATTCCCTGGTCCCCGTGCCAGGAGACTGTGAAACCCCTATTCTTGGCACACCCCACCAGAAGTTTGTGGCTCCTCCATCCTCTGCTCTCCCTCATTGAGAGGTTGCAGAGCCCCGATCCCTGGTGCGTCGTCATTGGGAGGCAGCTGAATCCCTATCCCTGGTGCCTTACCATAGGGCAACAGCTCACATTGCCAAGGAGCCCTGACATGGGACAGCAGCCCCCCATTGCTGGAGGCCAGTGTCCCATATTTGTCATATGGCAATGTGATCACCCTATTATCAACCAGGCTGTCATCTTGACCTTATCCTGAACCTAGGTTGATATGTCTTTTACTTGTGAGGAGTGTGATGGTACCAAGATATTTCTTCATGAGGTGCTGCTATGACTTGGGAATGTGCTCCCAGTCTATGTTTAGTCCTTTTAGTGTTTTATACATTAACTCTCTTTGTGACAGATTCTGTTAGCAAAGCCTGTCACAGCTTAGCATTAGCTAAATCTTGACCATTGTGCCTAAGGCCTCATAGCAGGCCTGCAATATATAGGCTTATGTTTCAGTTCCTCATCTTACTACAAGGCTCAAAAGTCATAGCTAAGACTATGGCAGGGGAAGGAGGCTATTCCTGAAAGATCAGTGGTGCCTACACTTTCTCTATAAAGGTACATCTGTACTAGACCCATGGCATCACCACACCCATGTGCTCTCAAGGTCCCAGAACTCAGGCTCCATCCCAAGCCCAAACAGCTACACAACAGTTTTACAGTACAGCAGTCCACGTCTCTTGTGCCCAAATCCATTGACCTGGATCGACCACAGGTGTGTTATTGTTGCGCACTGCTCACACAGCTCTGATGAAAGCCATCTCAGGGACAGTTTCACTGCTGTTGAGATTGGAGAACACATCTGTTGCGTGTACTTCATTCATTCTTTGACCCTATGTACAGGGTAACAAACTCAAGCCAGATACACTGAAGCAGTAGAGGAGGAGCAATATAAACTGAACTCTCAAGTGCAGACAGCATGGTGGTACAAAATAAGGCAGTCCCAGTCCAAAAGAGCTCACAACGTAAGCTAGAGTGACAGAGAAAACAAATCCAGAGAATAAATTTTCTGTTTGTAAGGTTCACTTATTTCTTGTGGGTACTGTGATAAAAGTACATCTTTAGGAGGGACTTCAATAATGTTGGGGAAGTGGCACAGTGAGCTGTGATGCGGTAGCCAGTCTGTGCATAGGGAGGCACGGTCTTGTGCAGGCAAGAAGTCACAGGGATGGGAGTGCCAAAGGATTGAAGGAGACGTTAAGGCTGTCATTTATAGTGTAATAGTAGGGGGAAGGCAGATGACAGGAAAAGCTTGGAGATATCCAAAGCAGATATGTGGATGGCCATAAAGATAATTAAAAGAACTTTAAATCTGATACAGTAGGGCTGAGTCTGCTCTAGCCCCGTTCTTCAAAGGGGGCATGGTAATCAACCTGGTTGGGGAATAATAATGAAGTGCTGCGATGAAGTGCGGTACTTCGAAGTGCCCGCAGCTACATGGCATGCCAGCGCTTCGAAGTTTGCAACTTCAAACTTGCCGTGGGGAGAATTAGCCTAATGAGGTGCTGCATATTCATCACAGCACTTCATTATTATTCCCTAATCAGGCTGATTACCATGCCCTCTTCAAAGTACAGTAAATAGAGAAGGGTTGGATATAACTTCCTGTATTTAGTTCTCTCATTCCTATTTTGTTTCCAGAATCTGGCAACAACCAGAAACTTTTGTTGGAATATGAAAAATATCAGGAGCTGCAAGTGAAATCCCAGCGGATGCAGGAGGAATATGAGAAGCAGCTACATGATATGGAGGAGAGCAAGAACCAGGCCCTAGAGGAGCTGACAGAGTATTATGAGGCAAAACTGCAGGAGAAAAGCACCTTGCTGGAGGAGGTATGAACTACACTCATGCCCTGGGCTGTTGACTGTAACCTATTTATAATTAAAGTAACATGTCTTCCAATGTGATGGGAGGCATGCTCTCTTCACATCTCTGTCTCTGATTGCAGGGAAATGAGTGTTCTGGAAGCAGGGGCTTTGTGATTGCCTTTCTGAGTTAATTGGGGGCATATCACTTGAGTAAGTACCACCTAAGGCAGTTGTTGGCCCATGATATTTCTCTTCCTGCTTCTGCATGTGCTTAGAAGGATGTGCCTTAGAATCTCTGCCTGTCTGAGTGCCTCTTATTTATAGAATCGTAGAACTGGAAGGGACCTCGAGAAGTTATGTAGTCCAATCCCCAGAACTCATGGAAAGACTATGTATTATCTAGATCATTCCTGAAAGGTATTTGTCTAACATGCTTTTAGAAACCTCCAATGATGGAGATTCTACATCCTCTGCAGGCAATCTGTTCCACTGCTTAAAATGTTTCCAATGTCCAATGTAAATCACCCTGGCTTCAATGTAAGTTCTTTGCTTCTTGTCTTATAATCAGATTTTAAGAATAATGTTTCTCTCTCATCCTTATAACAACCTGTTAGGGACTTGAAAACAGTTATCACATACTCCTTCAATCTTCTGTTCTACAGACTAAACCTTCTTCCCTTATAGGCCATGCTTTCTAGACCTTTAATCATTTTTGCTATTGTTCTCTGGACTTTCCTCAGTTTTATTCTGTCCCTCTTTACCAAGCAGTTTGAACTGTCTCAGAGTCAAGATTACTTGGTTTTCATGCTTTTGAGACATCTCTGCTTCATTGCTTGTCCTGGGAATTGCTCAACATGTTTAGCAGGAGACTTACTCACCTAGGCCGTGTCTACACTAGCCCAAAACTTCGAAATGGCCGTGCAAATGGCCATTTCGAAGTTTACTAATGAAGCGCTGAAATACATATTCAGCGCCTCATTAGAATGCTGGCAGCCATGGCACTTCGAAATTGCCATGGCTTGCTGCCATGCAGCTCGTCCAGATGGGGGTCCTTTTCGAAAGGACCCCAGCAACTTCAAAATCCCCTTATTTCTATCTGTTGTTAGGAATAAGGGGATTTCAAAGTTGCTGGGTTCCTTCTGAAAAGGAACCCCACCTGGACAATCCGCGCGGTAGCGAGCTGCATCAATTTCAAAATGCCGTGGCTGCCAGCATTCTAATGAGGCACTGAATATGTATTTCAGCGCTTCATTAGTAAACTTCAAAATGGCCATTTGCATGGCCATTTTGAAGTTTTGGGCTAGTGTAGATGTAGCCCTAGAGTCTCCCATTTTCCAGATAGCTACCTTATTAGATCCCCATACTTGGAACTATGTACATGGGCACGTCAGGAACTCTTCCCCCCACACTTAAAATTCTTGATCCCTGAATCCAGTAGGGAGTGTCTGTCCCTAAGCTGCTGGAGTGCTAAGAGTCTGCCGTCAGTGTTCCAGCTGTCTCACCCAACTCTTTCAAGCTATGTTTGTCCCTCTGCCGGGACCAGGGCCATAATGACGAGGTGACTGAGGCACTCACCTCAGGTGTCACAGCTGGAGGGGCACACTTCAGAAGCCAGCAGCACCATTTTTAAAAGCTGGCTGGGCAGCTCTGTCTGAGATGTCTGTATGTCTGGCTTTAAGAGCCATTTGCAGCTCATTAAGGGGCTGCCTCCACCCACATTCCTTTGCCCCTCTCTCCCTGCCCTTCCTTGTGTTGCTATGAAACTAATGGCACTCAGTTTAGTTGGTTTAATGGCCAACTGTTAAACCAATTAAATTGAGTACAGTTAGCAGCAGAAGAGAAGATGACAGCGGTGAAGAAGGCTTTGTACCACTCACCAGGACTGCTTCTGTGAGGTAGGACAGGGGAGAAATGGGGGCAGAGGGCCTCTGGAAGGGACAAGGTGGTGTCTGGGATCACAGAGGGGGATTGGGGTCCCTGGGGAGGCTGGAGAAAGGACTGGGATCCTGGATCATGGAGGGGGCTGGGTCATGGAGGGGCCTGGGAGTCGTAGGGGGCTGGGGTCACAGAGGGGGTTGGGGGGACAGGGGATTGCAGGGGAACTGCACTCACAGGTCACAGAGGGGGGTTGGGGAACCAGGGGGTCACTGGGTGGCTGGGTCATGGAGGGGCCTGGGGGTTCTGAGGGGATTTGGGGGGCCAGGGGATCACAGGGAGCCAGGGGTTGCAGGGGGCCTGGAGTCACAGAGGGGCTATAGTCACAGAGGGGCCAAGGGATCACAGGGGCCAGAGAACCTGGAGGGGGCCAGGGATCGTAGGGGGGATGGGGGCACAGGGGGGAAGGGGTCAGAGAGGAGGATTGGGGGACCTGGGGGACCTCCATCCTAGAGCCAGGCAAGCTTCCCCCACCCAGCTTCATCTCAGTGCCAGGGGAGGGGTCCTCTTGTGCCCCACCCCACAGCCAGTTTCATCTCAGCTCCAGGTGAGGGGTCCCCTTGGATCCTGCCCCCTGTGCCCCACCCCAGAGCCAGCTGAATCTCTGGCAGGGTGAGGGGTCTGCATGTAACCAGCCCCCAGGTCTCACCCAGAGCCAGTCACATTTGCAGCTAGCAGCATCGCCAAGCCACTTGCAGGGGTCCCCATATAGCCAGCCCCGCCTCACACCCAACTCCAGAGCCAGCTGCATCTTGGTGCTAGGTGTGGGGCCTCTGTGTAACCAGCCCCCTGTGCCCAACCCCAGAGCCAGCTGCATTTCCATGCCAGGTGAAGGGTCCCATGTGACTGGTCCCTGCATCTCACCCCAGAGCCAGCCAAGTGAGGGGTTCCTGCGAGGGGTCCCTGCATCCCACCTCACGTTAGTGCCAAGTGAAAGGTCCCTGTGTAACCAACTCCTGCCCCACCCCAGAGCAAGATGCACCTCCATGCCAAGCAAAGAGTCCCTGTACAACGAGCCCCACACACCTTACCCCAGAGGCAGCCGCATCTCAGTGCTAGGTCTACGTATAACCACTCCCTGTGTTCCACCCCAGAGCCAGCTGCATCTCAGCATGGCATGAGGAATTTTTGAAGACGAAAAACTCCCTAAAAGTCGGGGGGGGTCCCCAAACTCTGGCACCTCTTCCAAAGCCCTATTCTCCCCAAAAGTCCTGCAGCTCCACCTTCCCCCTAAAGCGGAGGGGCCATTTTACTCTGGGACCCTGTTTAACCAGCGCCACCCCTCTCCCTCACCTCAGAGAGGCCACAGCGCAGCGCCCACTCACCAAATACCAGCTCCCCCGCACCCCACACCAGAAGCAAACGCATTTCAGATCTGGGCAAGGGGTTGCTTTATAACCAGCTCCCCACAGTGTCTCAGCACTGGGCAAGGGATCTCCCCCTAAGCAGCCCACCAACCCACTCCACAGATAGCCACATCTCTGCCACTGAACTGAGACACCTTTATTAACACTCAGTGGTTCAAACACAAAGAACAAAACTCCAACGGGACCCCAGCACACCAGCCACAGCTATAGCCGTGCCAGCCCAGCCCCCCATGGATGGCCCTCCACTGACAGTCCACAGGGGAGTGGGAAGCAGCTATCCAAACAGTGCTAGCAGAGCATTGGGAGGGCCTTGGGGGCCCTGTTGCTCAGGTGGGGAGCATCCTATAAATGCAACCACAGTTTAAACCCTCATAGGGTTTAAGCTTGCGGGGGGCGGTGTGGCAGAACCTGTTGTATGTGGGAGGTATGCTGGAGCCTGAGTTTGGCAAACTTCATGGCAGTACTGTGGTTTTGAGTGGGGCTTTATAATAACTGAACCAGTGGGGTTTTTTGGTTGTTTTTGTTTTTGTTTTTGTTCTTTTTTTTTAACATAGAGACTTCTGTTATTCTGTTCATTTTTTCGTAATTTTCCTGTAGAGTATCCTTGTGCCGTAGTACTTCCAATATAAATTCCTAAATAGAGTGGTTACATCAAATTGAAGTTAATTTTGTCAAACTTATAAGTGGCTTCCAAAGTAAGACCATATTTGAAGGACAGCAGAAAAAACATATTTAGACCTTGTGGACAGAATGTGAAGTAGTGCACCAAATAATAGTGTTAGCTGTGACTGTAGACTTCTTGTAGGTACTATATACACAAGTTGATGAGGGAGATGGGCAGAATTCCAGTCAGTGAAACCATCTCCTTTTAGAAGATCTTGCATTATGTAAAATTGTTGCTGTGGGCTTTTATTCCACTATTTTAACCTGTCAGTTTACTCTGTCAACATGTCTTAAAACTTCCCCCATTTAAGAGTCATAAAGGGAAGTTGGGTATCAACTCTCATTGACTTTCAGTGGAATTGGGTCCTTAGTTCCCTGTTGTCCCTTTGACATGTGATGAGCTTTCACGGGTAAGACCCCCTTCCTCATTATCCATGAAAGCTCATCACCTAATAAATAAAATTGTTAGCCTTCACGGCAGGTGTGTCCAACCCGCAGCCCACAGGCTGCATGCGGCCCTGGACAGCTAGTAATGCGGCCCCACAAGATCATGAACTTTTAACATTATTATGTGATTTATATACATTAACAATATTATATATTTTATATGCGGCCCAAGACAATTCCTCTTCACTCAGTGCAGCCCAGGCAAGCCAAAAGGTTGGACACCCATGCTTTAAGGTGCTACAGGACTGCTTGTTTGTTTTGTGAAGCTAAAGACTAGCCCAGCTACCCCTCTGAGACTATTTGCTATTTTAGATTAATCCACTAAAATCTGTGGGTGTTTGCCCAAGGGCAATTTGTTGGCTTAAATGTAATCTTCCCACCACATGTATCCGGGGCAAGGTGTGTTATGATGCATCTTTGTTGACCATATTCGTGCTTGTTACTGCTGTAATCCACCTCTGCACTGGGGATGACATGTTTTAATTCTTACCCTATACAGTTTGGCTATTCATTAGTTGTAAACATTTGCTCAATAAACTTCTTAATTATATGTATGAAGATATATATGTATTGTTTATGCAAATCTCATAACTATAATAAATAAACATTGCATTGTTTATGTATTTTCCCTTTTTCCATGCAATAACTACTATGAATATATGAGGGGGCATAATTTTATATTCTTGCCTCAGACCCCAAATTAGCTAGTTACGGCACTGGCCTGGATAGATTTTCCTGCTCTTCCAGCTGCAGCACAAACCTTCTGTTCCCAGTGGGCACTCCCCACAGCCTTGCTGAGAAGCTGTCTTTACCGGGGAAGCATACCAGGGGAACATCCCTTACTCACTCTGGCCTTTATCTCATCCCCCTGGGTCCAGCTCTCCAGCATGCACATAAAAGTAGGTAAGCCCCTCAGTTGTTTCCTTTTCTTCAGCCCTCTCAGACCCACAACTCAGTCTTTCTGGCTTAGAGCCAGCAGGCACTTCTTTCTACTTACTACCTTTTTTGCCTTTCCCTCTCTCTGGTCCAGGCCTCTGGCTTTGGAGGTCAGCTAGCAAATTCCACTTGCTCTTCCTGCCAGCAGCCTTTTCCCAGAAAACATCTGGTTGCTGGCAGCTCTTATCTGCCCTGACTGATTGACCAGGCAGCTCTCACAAGTCTTTTATCTGACTGACTCTTGCAGCCCTGACTTACTGGATCTCTGTGCTGTCTGACTTTCCCCAATATAGGTCCAGGTACTTCCCTGGCCTCCTAACTGATCAAACTGGGAACACCTGGCACAGGGGAGCTGGACCTACTTTGTTTACAGGGGCCCATTTCTCTGTGACAGTCTCAACAATTTTTGAAAGAAATTTAATCACCTTAGGAATGAAATTTGTTTAAATAACATTAGTGCAAAACTGGGAGCCATTCAAGTGTGTATATATATATGCACTCAGAGGAGAATGGTAATTACAGATAAGTAACTCTTCTTCCCCATCACCAATAGCTTGCACAGAGCCTGTGGATGAACTGCAGCTATTCCCCACTAAACTCTGAGGAAAAACTGAACTAAAATACAAACTCTGATAGTTAAGCTAGAGATCCTTGCACCCCATATCTTTGTCTCCAGTTTTCTTTTCCTGATTCCAGGCACAGGATGATGCCAGGCAGCAGCTTCGAGAGTTTGAAGAAACTAAGAAACAGATTGAAGAAGATGAAGATCGGGAAATCCAAGAAATCAAAATCAAGTATGAAAGACGACTGCGGGAAGAGAAAGAATCAAACCTGCGGCTGAAAGGAGAGACAGGCATTATGAGGAAAAAGGTAACTGCAATTGTCTAAGGGGATCAGACCATCTGGCACCTGAAATACAAAGGCTGAGTTGAGTGTAGAATTTGTTCAATGAGAATACTAGTTCATATCTAGACAAGATTGGCATTTGACTGTCACGATAAGGCAACTGCCGCTCTCTAAAATAGAGCTAGGGAATCATATATTATGGCTGTGTCTAGACTAGCCCCCAACTTCAAAGGGGCATGGTAATTAGGGTGTTGGGAGATTACTAATGAAGTGCTGCAGTGCATATGCAGCACTTCATTAGGCTAAATCTCCCTCTGCGGCAACTTCGAAGTGTGAAACTTCGAAGTGCCGGCTTGCCTGTAGCCACTGGTCAGCCATGGGTGCTTCAAAGTACTTATGCTCCTCAGATATTTATTGAAGGTTGTGTGTGTCATCATGTCATTTAATAAACAATTTTCAGGTAAACATGACTGTATTAGAATAACAACCTATATAACTGTTGCCAAAGTGTAAGGAAAATCCATACCCTCTCAGATCTCTCTCATTGGCAGGTACAACTCAAGCAGGATAAGATTACATACTGTTTCTGAGGTTTGAATGCTTATGTCCATGGAGCTATTTCTGCCATCTTTCCTTTTTCCTGGTATTGGATAGCTTTTCCACATCAGTCTCCAGTTATTGGTAGTATGAGGAAATAACCTTCTTACCGTAACTCATGAGAACAGCCATATTGGATCAGACCAAAGGTCCATCCAGCTCAGTATCCTGTCCTCTGACAGTGGCTAATGCCAGATGCCCCAGAGGAGCTGAACAGAACCGGTAATCATTGAGTGATCCTTCTCCCATCATCCATTTCCAGACTCTGACAAACAGAGGCTAGGAACACCATTCTTACTAATCCTGGCTTATAGACATTGATGGACCTAATCTCCATGAGTTTTTCTAGCTCTGTTTTAAACCCTGTTAAAATCCTGGTCTTCACAACATCTTCTGGCAAGAAGTTCCACATGTCCACCACACACTGTGTGAAGAAAATCTTCCTTTTATTAGTTTTAGACCTGCTACCCATTAATTTCACCTGGTGACCCCTAGTTTTTATGCTATGGGAACAAGTAAATAATCTTTCCTTCTTCAAACAATGATACTTTCCTTGTTCACTGTTTCATACCTGTCATGATTTTATAGACCTCTCTCATATAGGCCTCTCTTATATCCCCTCTGCTTCATCTCCTCTTTTCTAAGATGAACAAAAAAAACAAAAAACACAATGAAAAAGCAGTCTTGTAGCAGCCTAAAGACTAACAATAGTATTAATTAGGTGATAAGCTTTCTAGTCTCTATATATAGCCTGTATTCTCCACATCTAAAGAAGTGGGTTTATCCTAGGAAAGCTCATCACCTAATAAATAATATTGTTGGTCTTTTAAGGTGCTACAGGACTGCTGCTTTTTTTTTTTTTTTTGGCTTTGTGAAGATGCAGACTAACACGGCTACCTCTCTGATACTTTTCTAAGCTGAAAAATCCCACTCTTTAATGTCAATGTATATATTTTTGAGATTAGACAACAACCTCTGTAAACAGTGTTCAAGATGTGGCCACACCGTGGTCTTATGTAGAGGCAATAATGTATTATTCTCTGCCCCTTTAAAAATTTTTGCTAACATTCTGTTTGCGTTTTTGATTGCTGCTGCACATTGAATGGATGTTTTCAAAGAACTATTCATAATGATTGCCAGATCTCTGTCTTGAGTAGTTATAGCTAAATTAGTCCCCATCATTTTGTATGTATGTTTGGGGTTATTTTTTCCAATGTGCATTACATTTATCGACATTAAATTTCATTTGCCATTTTGTAGTCCAGTCACTTAATTTTCACAGTCTTTGTTCTTAACTAACCTGAACAGTTTAGTAACATCTGCATTTTGCCTCCTCGTTGTTTACCACCTTCTCCAGATCATTTATAAATAGGTTGAGTACAGACCCTTGGGGGACACTAATTGCCACTCTTTATTCTGTAAACTTACTATTTATCACAAAATCATAGGCCTGGAAGGGACCTCAGGAGGTCAATGTAGTCCAGCCCCCTGCTTCAAGCAGGACCAACCCCGACTAAATCATCCCAGCCAGGACCTTGTCATCTGGGACTTAAAAACCTCAGGGGATGCAGAATCTACCACCTCTATAAGCAATGCATTTCAGTGCTTCGCCACCTTCCTGGTGAAGTGGTTTTTCCTAATATCCAACTTACACCTCTCCCTCTTTAACTTCAGACCATTGCTCCTTGTTCTGCCATCTGATACCACTGAGAACAGTATTTATTCCTACTCTTTGTTTCCTGTCTTTTAACCAGTTATTAGTCCATGAGTGGACCTTCCCTCTTATCCTATGACAGCTTACTTTGCTTAAGAGCCTTTTAATGAGGGACTTTGTCAAAGGCTTTATGGAAATCTAACTACACCATATCTATTGGACCCCCTTGTCCACTTGCTTATTGACCACCTCCAATGACTCTAGTAGATTAGTAAGGCATGATTTCCCTTTATAGAAACCATGTTAACTTTTCCCCATGAAATTATGTTCATTTATGTGTCTGACAATTTTATTCTGTACTGTAGTTTCCACTAATTTGCCTGGTATTGACATTAGACTTACCATTCTGTAATTGGTAGCAGCAGCTATCATTTCTCTCTCCAGCTCCCTCCCAGCAAGCAAGAGGCTCCTGGGAGCAGCTCAAAGACAGAGGGCATTAACTTCTCCTATGCAGACTCATTATACAACTATTTTGAACTCCTTTATATTTAAAAAAATTGTGGCCCATATTCACAAAAAAAGTACCTCCCTCACTCAGATTTTACTATGTATGGGCCTGCTACAAGGAACCATCCAAAGTTAGGACGGTTAAATTGAATGACAGTTAGAAAAAGTTAGTGTTTTGTGTGTCTCTAGTTCAGTAGCCTACAGAAGGAGATTGAAGAGCGAAGCAATGACATTGAGACAATGAAAATGGAACAGCAGAAGCTGCAAAACATCATTAAGTCATTAGAGAAGGATATCCTTGGACTGAAGAGAGAGATTCAAGAAAGAGATGAGACTATCCAAGACAAGGTGAGGCTGAGCTTTGATAGTGTGTGTGGCTGAATTTTATCATCCTCCCCTTACCAAACACTGATGTTGGTATAGGTTGAACCTCTCTAGTCTGGCACTCTCAGGACCTCACCAGTGTGAACAAGAGTATTTGCGGGACCACAGGCGATCAATATTGTCCAGCAGCACTATCAACACTTCCACTGCTTGCTGGGCTCTTAAAAGATATTTTTACAGGTAAAATAACAGCACAGAACACTGAGAGGCAGGACTGGTGGCTGAAACAAACTTTATGGGACAATGGGAAACTTGACCATGCTCATAATAAATGGTCGTCCAGCTAACTAAAATCTTGCTACATGATAAAGTGCTGGACTAGAGAGGTTCAACCTATATTACAATTATTTGTACAGTAAACTTTTATATGTGGCTTTCTGTCATGCGGAAATCTCAAATAACCGACATTTTAACTATAAGTAAATTTTTAGTTACATTTTCCATAAGTATAGTGAAAGTAAATACAAATAACTATAGCAAATAAAATGTAAGTACACAGTGTACAATACTACTGTTGGTAAATAAAGTACTCTGCATACATTTGTTTGTTTCTTAATATCTAATCTTGTTTTTCTTTAGTGTTATGTGTTGCTAGGTGTACCTCACTATTTGAATATCTGGCAACCTCCTGATACCGGGGCTGCAGGATGTGAAAGAATTTACTGTAGCAATATAGCATCCAAAGACCCTAAGTAGTGCTTTGGTCCCATTATGCTAACCTCTGAAGAAACTTGAACAAGAGCCCAATCCCTACCTTTTGAAGAAAAGCATACGATCTAGAGTTGAGGACTCTGGATATGTCTAAAGAAAAGAAAAACAACCAGCCCCGTGCCATCTGACTTGGGCTCACAGTGCTATGGAACTTGTATTTTGCTGTTTAGACTTCTGGGCAAAAGATGAACCCTGAGCTTTGGGACCCACCCACCCCACAGTTCAAGCCCAGAAGTCTACACAGCAATGAAGCAGCCCTGCAGACCAAGGCCCATAAGCCTGAGTCAGCTAGCACAAACCAGCCAAGGGTGTCTAGTTTGCTGTGTACAAAACCTGCATTTCTCCACTTCCCCCCGAGATCTTTACTTGAGGATCTGTAGATCAGGATTTCAAGCCAGTGATACCTTCCTTGAGTTTTGTGACTGATGTCTGTATTGTTATCCCCTCTCCCTTGTTCATCTGTGGGATTTGTACTTTAAGGTCTCAGTCGCCATTTCCAGTTTACCTGAGGAACTGTGACAATATTGTCTTCCTTTCTCCCCCGACTCTCCAATGTCCAGACTTGACTCCAAGGATCTGTTTGATTGGTGTGTCTGATTCACACTGGCCTCCTGCTTTGAGTCTTTGCAGAGACCACTGACTTGTACATTTGTTTGCTTGTTCCAGGAGAAGCGGATTTATGACCTAAAAAAGAAAAACCAGGAGCTGGAAAAGTTCAAGTTTGTTCTGGATTATAAAATAAAGGAGCTGAAGAAGCAAATAGAACCCCGTGAGAATGATATCAAAGAAATGAAGGAGCAGATCCAGGAGGTAAGCAGCACAATCTTCTGATTCATGCCACCTAGCGTCCCTTCTGTTCAAAGGGATGATAAGATAAATGTACTTGGATACTGTACCACATTAGTTGTTCAATTTGCCTTCTTTAAGGAGAATAACATATTCTGCCAGAATGGTATTTGAACTCCTGGCCCTCATGTCTGAGCAGCTGTACACAGTGTTCCATAAGGACAAGGTCCAGCTTCGCCCTCACCTGGCATTCCTGCCTAAAGTGGTCTCCAGTTTCCATGTCAATCAGGACATTTTCCTGCCTGTATTCTATCCTAAACCTCATAGCTCCCAGCAAGAGCAGCAGTTACATTCCCTCTAAGCGAGATCACGTCTGTATACACGTATGTTTTGACCTTGCACAAGTCTGTGCACCACTGGTGAAAGAACACTCTACACAGGTGCAGGCATCCTCAACTGCCTTCCTGGCACATGTGCCTCTCCAGAAGATCAGTTGTACTGCTACGTGGGTCTCTGTGCATACCTTCATGTCTCACTATGTAATTGTGCAGCAGTCTAGACAGGATGCAACCTTTGGGGCTGCAGTCCTAAAGTCAGCCACATGTTGACTCCAAAGCCTTCCCATCCAGGGTTTAGCTTGGAATCACCTAACTCAAATAGATATGAGTGCGTACTTTTGGAAGAAAAAAATGGTTACTCACCATTGTAACTGTTGTTCTTAGAAATGTGTTGCTCATATCTATTCAAAACTCTCCCTCCTTGCTCCACAATCGGAGGGATTGGCAAGAAGGAACTGCGGGGTGCCGGGTTGGCTGGGTAATATGTAGGCTTTGCATAGGTGCCACTCTGGTGCCAGATCAGGTAGGTGAGGTAGAGGAGCATTTCTTCAGACAACTAAAAGAAGCTTCCAAATCACAGATGCTGGTTCTCATGGGAGACTATCACCCTGACATTTGTTGGGGGACCAATACGGCAGCACACAGATAATCCAGGAAGTTTTTGGAGAATACTGGGGATAACTTCCGGGTACAACTGCTGAAGTAACTGACCAGGGGCTGTGCACAGCTTGACCTGCTGCTCACAAAACTATTAGAAGAACTAATAGCAGAATAGAAGTGGATGGCAACCTGGGCTGCAGTGATCACCAGATGTTGGATTTCAGGATCCTGACAAAAGGAAGGGTGATGAGCAGTAAAATACAGACCATTGATTTTAGAAGAGCAGACTTCAACTCCCTCGGAAAACTGATGAGCAGGATCTCCTGGGAAGCTATTATGAAGGGGAAAGGAGTTCAGGAGAATTGGCAGTACAGTAGACCCTCAATTTACACGAGGGTTCTGTTCCCATGTACCCTCGCGTAACCTGAATTTTGCATAAGTTGGCAGGGGAAGCAGCTTTTTTTTTCCCTGATAGAACACACATTCTGCAGCAGGGGCAGCAGCAGGAGCACCTGGAGCTCCTTTTGGAAGGTAAGTCCTAGGGGTGGGGGGAGCAGCTGGGGAGAGTTAAGCCTGGCAGTTGGTTGGGTCCATGGGCGGGGGGCAGGGTGGTTAAGCCTGGGGTGGGTTAGAGCCCCTGGGGGTGGAGGTGGGGAGCTGAGATAGAGCCATACGTGAGGGGTGGTGAGCTGGAGCCAGAGCCAGGGGCATGGGTGGGTGGTGAGCCTGAGCTGTGTGCGGGTGGTGAGTGGGGCTGCAGCAGGGGAGGGCTGAGCTGGGGCCTTGCAATGCGGGGGTGGGGGAGCGGGATTTTGAGTTGCGCTTAACTCTCATTTAAGCACAACTCAAAATCACACATTTTAAGGGTTTTACTGTATTTTAAAGAAGCTGTATTGAAGGCACAGGAACAAACCATCCTGATGCGCAGTAAGAAAAGCACATATGGTAAGCAACCAGCTTGGCTTACCAGGGAAATACTTGGTGAGCTTAAACTCAAAAAGGATGCGTATAAGAAGTGGTAAGTTGGACAGATGACTAAGGAGGAGTATAAATATGTTATTGGAGAATGCAGAGGAGTAATCAGGAAGATGAAAGCACAACTGGAACTGAGCTAGCAATGGATGGGAAGGGTAACAAGAAGGGTTTTTACAGACATGTTAACAATAAGAGGGTGATCAGGGAGGATGTAGGGCCATTATTGGATGAGGGAGGTAACTTGGTCACAGATGTGTGGAAGAAGCTGAAAGTAGTCAATGCTTTTTTTGCCTCTGTCTTCATGGACAAGGTCAGCTCCCAAACTACGGCATTAGTCAATACAGTGTGGGAAGGAGCTGGGCAGCCCTTGGTGGGGAAAGAACAGGTTAAGAGCTATTTAGAAAAGCTAGAGAGACACAAATCCATGCGTGCAGATTTAATGCATCCAAAGGTACTGAGGGAATTGGCAAATGTCATTGCAGAGCCTTTGGCCATTATCTTTGAAAACTCATGGAGCTCAGGTGAGGTCCCAGATGAGTGGAAAAAGCCAAATATAGTGCTCATCGTTTAAAAAGGAAAGAAAGACAGTCCAGGGAACTATATAGACCGGTCAGCATTACCTCAGTCCCAAGAAAATTTATGAAGGGGATCCTCAAGGAATCCATTTTGAAGCAATTGGAAGAGGGGAAAGTGATCGAGAATAATCAACATGAATTCACCAAGGGCAAGTCGTGCTTCACCAATCTGATTAGTTTCTGTGATGAGATAACTGGCTCTGCTGACATGGGGATGTTGGTGGATGTGATATACCTTGACTTTAGCAAAGCTTTTGATACAGTTTACCACAATATTCTTGCCCATAAGTTAAGGAAGTATGGATTGGATACAGGGACTGTAGGTTGAATGGAAAGCTGGCTAGATGGTCAGGCCCAATGGGTAGTGATCAATCTTTCAATGTCTGGTTGGCGGTTGGTTTCAAGTAGAGTGCTGCAAGAATCAGTTCTAAGGCTGGTATTGTTCAAAATATTTATTAATGTCCTGGATGAGAGGATGGATACCCTCTTAGCAAATTTCTGCATGATACTAAGCTCATGGGAGAGGCAAATACATTGGAGGATAGGGGTAGGGTCCAGAGTGAACTGGATAAATTGGAGGATTGGGCCAAAAGTAATTTGATAAGGTTCAACAAGGACAAGTGCAGAGTTCTGCACTTGGGACAGAAGAATCCCAAGCATTGTTACAGGCTGGGGACCAACTGCTTAAGTGCAAAAAAGCAGTAAAGTAGTCCTTTAAAGACTTACAAAATAATTTATTAGGTGAGCTTTTGTGGGACAGACCCACTTCTTCAGACCATAGCCGTACCAGAACAGACTCAATATTTAAGGCACCGAGGACCAAAAATAGTAATCAAGGTTGACAAATCAGAAAAAAATTATCAAGGTGAGCAAATCAGAGAGTAGAGGAGCAGAAGAGGGGGAGAGTCAAGAATTCGATTAAGCCAAGTATGCAAAAGAGCCCCTATAATGACCCTGAAAATTCACATCCCGGTTCAAACCATGCGTTAATGTGTTGAATTTGAATATAAAAGAGAGTTCAGCAGCCTATTTTTCCAAAGTGTGTGAAAATTCCTCTTCAGTAAGATGCAAACTCTTAAGTCATTAACAGAATGGCCCACTCCATTAAAATGTAGGCTGATCGGTTTGTGGATCAGGAGTGTTTTTATGTCTGTTTTATGCCCATTGACTCTTTGTCTAAGAGAGTTTGAAGGCTGGTTAAGTGCAGTACAGCAGAAAAGGACATGGGGATTACAGTGGATGAGAGGCTGGGTATGAGTCAACAGCGTGTTCTTGTATCCAAGAAGGCTAATGGCATTAGGTGCATTAGGAGGAGCATTTTCAGCAGATCTACAGAAGTTATTATTCTTCTTCGAGTGTCCCCGTGGGTGCTCCACAATAGGTGACGGGCTTGCCCGGCGCCGCAGATCGGATCTTCCAAGCAGTTTCTGCCGGACCACGCATGCGCCGGCGCGCGCCGCTCCCTTGCGCGCTCCTGGCCATGTGCGCGATCCGGTCCCCGCCAGTTCCTCTTAACCGCCGTCGGCTGCAGACGGAATCCGACTAGGCTAAGGCCAAATAGCGTATTCAACGACTTTATCTGTTTTTCTTTCAAAGTTTTTCAGATACTTAGGCTACTACGAGTTAGCCGGTTGTTATTTTGCAAAAAAAAAAAAAAAAAAAAAAAGAACAAACAACAACAAACAAACTACGAGCAGGACAGCTTCACCCAGTCCCAGTAACAAGCGCCGGAGGCCAGGAGCTACGGCCATCAGCCCTCCTGCTGAGGCAGGCCATCGGACGGGGAAAACAGCACAAAGAAGGTGCTAAGTACCCACTTAACAAAACTCAAAGACTCACCAACAATGTCTTCTTCAGGCTTTAAAAAATGTGAGTCCTGCCGAGAGGCGATGCCAGTGTCCGCTGGGCACAGTCATTGCATAAGGTGCCTGGGGGAGTCCCATGTGGCACAAAAATGCGCCTTCTGTGCTAAATTAACAACCAGAGCACGGAGAGACAGGGAGATGCACATTAAAATGCTGCTTCTTGATAAGGCCCTCCAGCCAGACGTGCCGGAGCGGCCGCAGCAGGAGGGACCCTCCGGGGCCCTTAAAAGGAAAGCTGCCTCCCTCACTCCATCAGTGCAGAAACGGAGGAAAGTCTTTCCAGCCCGATCCCTGCCGGCAGCAACAGTGAGCGGGACGGGAGGAGCACGCAGCCCCCAGCCGCAGCAACAGCTGATCGGTGGCGGCACGGAGAGCCACGTGGAAACGGCTCAGCCTCCGATGATCAGCCAGCCGCCCCGCACCGCAGGCAGGGCGGCGGCTAAACAAGCGCCGGTACCGGCAGCACCGCAGGCAGCGGCACCGACCCCGACGGAACCGACGGTGCAGAGCGCGCAGGCACGTAGCCTGCAGGTGCAGAAGGACACCGCACGTGCGGCACCGCCTTCGAGCGTGCCTAGCACGGTGCCGACGGGGCCAGGATCCCCCGCGCGTCAGGGGGCGGAGTCACCTCCTCCAGGGAGGGGGAAGGCTGCACACAAGAGGAGGCATTGCAGCCCCTCTCCGGACAGGGCTGTGGAGCTGCTTTCTCACAGCCCTCCGCTTACGTTGCAGACTCCAACCAGAAGGCAGGGGTCCCCCCTAGCCTACCCGGAGCCCCCTTCTCCATTTTTACAACCAGCCTCGCCATGGCTGGCACCACCTTCTCCCTTCCTCGGGTTTGAACCACTGGACTATTATGCGAAGTCGCTCTCTCCAGTGTCTCGACGATCTCCCTCCCCCAGACGCAGAGGGTACACACCAAGGGAGTGGTCTAGGTCACCCTCCCAAGAACAGTGCCTATACTGCCATGGTCGCCCCTACCACGCGGGGCATACACACCATCGGCAGTCTACTCGGGACAGATCCCCACAAACTATCTCGTACCCCCGAGGGCAATCGCGACCGGGGACAGAGACTCAAGCATCTCAAGGGGGACTGGTCATGGAACCCCAAGATTTTCCCTCGCAAACCTCTAGTGAGAGGGTGTACCATCACCAGCAGGAACCGGAAGGGTCCAGAGAGATGTACCCCAGCGGTTCCTCACTCTCTTCCCCGGACGAGGCTACGGCCCTGGGGGACGTCCATCCTACGGACCATCTCAAACAGTTTCAGGAGCTGTTTAAGAGGGTGGCCTTCACGCAAGGCATCCAGACAGCAGAGGTGCAAGAGAAACACCATAAGCTCCTCAAAAATTTGAGACCTCCGGCCTCTTCCAGAGTAGCAATACCGCTTGATGAAGCGATCTTAGAGTCCGCCACTACGATATGGCAGACCCCTGCAACTATTCCGCCTGTCCAAAAGAGAGCGGATAAGAAATACTTCGTGCCGGCGAAGGGCATGGAGTTCCTGTTTAGCCACCCACAGCCAAACTCCCTGGTGGTGGAGTCCTCGCAACAAAGATCAAAAACATCTCAATTTAAAACAGGGGGAACGGACAAAGATGCCAAGAAGCTAGAGCTGTTCGGCAGAAAGGTCTACTCCTCCTCCACTTTAACGTTGCGAATGGCAAATTACGCAGCGCACTTGGCGAACCATAATTTTGACAACTATTCCAGGTTAACTTCCCTCATGGACTCGCTTCCAGAGGACAAAAAGCCGGTCCTCAAGGCCATAGTGCAAGAAGGCTACGCGGCTGCGAGGATGGGAGTTCAGATTGCTTTGGACGTTGCGGACACGGCAGCACGTTCCACAGCAACCGCAGTGGTGATGCGAAGGGAGTCCTGGCTCCAGACCTCGGGTATACCGAGGGATCTGCAGGCGAAGATAGTTGACCTTCCCTTCGACTCGCAGAAGCTGTTTGCTGAATCAACTGACTCGGTCCTTCATTCCAGTAAAGATTCAAGAGCCACACTCAGGACCCTGGGGATTTACACCCCTCCATACACAAAGAAAAGGTACTACCCTCAGCAAAGGCGGTACCAGTACCAGCAACAGCGCCCCCAGTATCACAGGGGTTACGAGCAAGGGCGACATCAACAGCACCAGCAGTACAGAACTCCCAGGCGACGCTCACAACAGAGCCGGGCGTCCTCGGGGCGGGGCCAAAGGCCACAAGTTTGACATACAGATCCAGGGCTGCGCCATCACTACCATCGCACAAGGTCATCCGAAGCAGCTGTTTCACCATCGCCTCCGACCATTCTACGACCAGTGGCAAAGGATCACCACAGACAAATGGGTGCTGGAGATCATAGCCACGGGGTACGCCATCCCCTTCCAGTCGCTCCCACCGTCACGACCTCCACCCAAGCCCCACCTCCAGGAGGCCTCCCAGGTAGCGAGGCTCAGGCAGGAGGTGGACCATCTCATGCTCATAGGGGCGGTGGAAAGAGTGCCGGAGCAACTGCACGGGAAAGGGTTCTACTCCAGGTATTTCCTCACGGAGAAAAAGACAGGAGGCTGGAGGCCCATCTTAGACCTTCGCGGCCTCAACAGGTACCTGCGCAAGCAACGTTTTCGGGTGACCACGATCGCCTCCATCCTTACCGCTCTGGACGATGGAGACTGGTTCGCAGCCCTCGATTTACAAGACGCGTACTTCCACATAACCATCCATCCGGCTCACCGGCGATTCCTCCGGTTCATGGTAGGCAACGAACACTTCCAATACAAGGTCCTACCGTTTGGCCTCTCCTCGGCCCCCAGAGTCTTCACCAAGACCTTGGCAGTGGTGTCAGCCTACCTGCACAGACAGGGGGTATTTATTTTCCCGTATCTGGACGACTGCCTGCTCAAAGGGGCCTCGAAAGGAGAGGTTCTGCGCATGATACGCGTCACAGCAAACACGTTCTCCTCACTTGGCCTGGTTATCAATCTGGCAAAATCACAAATAGACCCCACACAGGACATAGAGTTCATAGGGGCTCGCATAAACTCGGTTGCAGCGAGAGTATACCTACCAGAGGCTCGCTTTCGAGCCATCGGTTCCCTCGTGCAAGTCATCACCTTCAACCCTATGGTGCCGGTCTTGACGTGCCTGCAGCTGCTGGGCCACATGGCAGCGGCGACGTTTGTAGTGCAGAACGCCAGGTTACACATGCGCAGCATGCAGCACTGGCTGGCGAGTGTATACAAACCGGCAGTACACACCGTTCACAGGGTGGTGTCGCCCACAGCCGGGGTGCGCAAATCCCTGCAATGGTGGGTAGACCCCAGGAACTTGCTAACAGGGGTACCCTTCCACCAGCCGCAAATATCGGTTTTTCTCACTACAGATGCCTCCCTCATAGGGTGGGGAGTGCACATGTTCGAAGAGGTGACTCAAGGACTGTGGTCACCCACGGAACAGTCACTACACATCAACGTACTGGAGCTCAGAGCAGTGTTCAACGCCTGCAAACACTTTCGAGACCACATACAAGGCAAAGTCATCGGGATCAGTACAGACAATACCTCCACCATGTTTTATATAAACAGGCAAGGAGGAGCTTGATCCCGTGCCTTATGCGCGGAAGCAATCCGCTTATGGAACTGGTGCATCGCCCACGATATAATCTTGAAAGCCTCCTACTTGCCGGGTGCGCACAACGTGAAGGCAGACCAGCTGAGCAGGCGTTTTGCGCTCACACACGAGTGGCAGATCCGTCCCGATCTGCTACGGTCGATTTTCCACGCATGGGGTTTTCCCCAAATCGATCTGTTTGCCACTCAGCACAACGAGCAGTGCCCACGATTCTGCTCCAGGGCAGGACTGGGATGGGGGTGCCTGGGGGACGCGTTCGCGATCCCGTGGGGGGGCCCCCTGCTTTATGCGTTTCCTCCCACAGTGCTGATCCACAAAGTTTTGCAAAAAGCCAGGAGGGAAAGAGCCCGGATGATCCTGATAGTCCCAATGTGGGATCGCCAACAATGGTTCCCCCTACTCCTGCGCATGTCGGACCGTCCACCGATGCCTCTTCCGGTGGCGCCGGATCTGCTCACGCAAGCCCAGGGGTCCATAGTGCATCCGCACCCCCACAGCCTGCGACTACAAGCGTGATTAATCCATGGCTCAGCTCCCTAGAGAGCACATGCACAGTGGCAGTACAACATGTCCTAGAAAGTAGCAGGAGGACTTCCACTAGGAAGACCTACAAACAAAAATGGACTCGCTTCACGGCTTGGTGTTCTACCAAGCAGCTGGCACCCCTTTCGGTGCCTATACCTGTAATATTAGAGTATTTACTGGACCTCAAGAGAGGAGGACTCTCGCTATCCTCGTTAAAGGTCCACCTTGCCGCCATCTCGGCATTCAGACATGAGGAGGAAGGGCACACGGCGTTCGCCCACCCTATGGTTACCAGGTTCCTCAAAGGGTTGATAAACCTCTACCCCCCTCAGAAACCGATTCCACCTTCGTGGAACTTGGACCTGGTGCTTACCACACTGATGGGACCACCGTTCGAGCCCTTGGCCACGGTTCCCCTCCGCCTCCTTACAATTAAGACGACCTTTCTTCTCGCAATTACGTCAGCTCGTAGGGTGAGCGAGCTCGCGGCAGTCATGGCAACGCCACCCTGCACTGTTTTTTCCAAGGAGGCGGTAACCATACGGCTGCATCCAGCCTTTGTCCCCAAAGTTTCTTCCGAGTTTCACATCAACGAACCTATTGTTCTACCCTCATTTTATCCAAAACCTCATAACTCCAACGAAGAGGCGCGCCTACACCTCCTGGACGTGAGGAGGGCGCTAGCCTTCTACGTAGACAGGACCAAGTCCTTCCAGAAAACGGATAGACTCCTAGTCTCCCTCGCTCCCAAATCGAAAGGAGACGGTCTCTCCTCGCAGAGAATCTCAAGGCACATTGTATCCTGCATAAAAATGTGCTACGAGCTCAGAAAGACTCCTTTATCAGCCACTCCCAGGGCTCATTCCACCAGGGCGGTGGCGGCATCAACAGCCTTTTTCAAGGGCGTTGCGTTAAAAGACATTTGCAGAGCGGCGACCTGGTCATCCTACGACACCTTCGCCAAACATTACGCCCTTCACAGGGTATTCCAAGAGGATACCCGTCTCTCTGCAGCGGTCCTCTCGGGGACAAGCTGCACATAATCCGATTACCCACCTCCTATCTTGGGTTACTGCTGGGTAGTCACCTATTGTGGAGCACCCACGGGGACACTCGAAGAAGAAAGAGAAGTTACTCACCGTAGTAACGGTGGTTCTTCGAGATGTGTCCCCGTGGGTGCTCCACTACCCGCCCATCCTCCCCGCTTCGGATCTCTGTTAGTGTTTTGCAGGGGCACCCGAGGCGGTTGGTCGAGGAACTGGTGGGGACCGGATCGCGCACATGGCCAGGAGCGCGCAAGGGAGCGGCGCGCGCTGGCACATGCGCGGTCCGGCAGAAACTGCTTGGAAGATCCGATCTGCGGCGCCAGGCAAGCCCGTCACCTATTGTGGAGCACCCACGGGGACACATCTCGAAGAACCACCGTTACTACGGTGAGTAACTTCTCTTTTCCCTCTTTTCAGCACTGGTGAGGCCACATCCGGAGCATTGCGTCCATTTCTGGCCCCCCACCCCGCCAGTATAGAACGTATGTGGATGCATTGGAAGAAGTCCTGCGGAGAGCAACAAAAATGATTATGGGTCTAGAGCACATGACCTATGAGCAGAGGCTGAAGGATCTGCACTTACTAGCCGTGTCTACACGTGCACGCTACTTCGAAGTAGCGGCACTAATTTCGAAATAGCGCCCGTCATGGCTACACGTGTTGGGCGCTATTTCGATGTTAACATCGACGTTAGGCAGCGAGACGTCGAAGCCACTAACCCCATGAGGGGATGGGAATAGCGCCCTACTTCGACATTCAACGTCGAAGTAGGGACCGTGCAGCCGATCCACATCCCGCCACATCGAAATAGCAGGGTCCGCCATGGAAGCCATCAGCTGAGGGGTTGAGAGACGCTCTCTCTCCAGCCCCTGCGGGGCTCTATGGTCACCGTGTGCAGCAGCCCTTAGCCCAGGGCTTCTGGCTGCTGCTGCGGCAGCTGGGGATCCATGCTGCGTGCACAGGGTCTGCAACTAGTTGTCGGCTCTGTGGATCTTGTGTTGTTTAGTGCAAGTGTGTCTGGGAGGGGCCCTTTAAGGGAGCGGCTTGCTGTTGAGTCTGCCCTGTGACCCTGTCTGCAGCTGTTCCTGGCACCCTTATTTCGATGTGTGCTACTTTGGTGTGTAGACGTTCCCTCGCAGCGCCTATTTCGATGTGGTGCTGCCCAACATCGAAGTTGAACGTCGACGTTGCCAGCCCTGGAGGACTTGTAGACGTTATTCATCGAAATAGCCTATTTCGATGTCACTACATCGAAATAATCTATTTTGATGTAGCATGAACGTGTAGACGTAGCCACTTTGTTTGCGGAAGAGTGAGGGGTGAAATGATAGCAGACTTCAGCTTCCTGAAAGGGAGCTCTAAAGAGGATGGAGAGGGGCTGTTCTCAGTACTAAAGGATGGCAGAACAAGGAGCAATGGTCTGAAATTAGAGAGGGAGAGGTGTAGTCTGGATATTAGGAAAAACTATTTCACCAGGAGGGTGGTGAAGCACTGGAATGCTTTACCTAGAGAGGTGGTGGAATCTCCAACCCTAGAGGTTTTAAGTCCTGGCGTGACAAAGTCCTGGCTGGGATGATTTTATTGGGGTTGATCTTGCTTTAGGCAGGGAGTTGGACTTGATGATCTCCTGAGGTCCCTTCCAGCCCTAGTATTCTATGACTCTATGAGCAACACATTTTGAAGAACAACAGTTACAATAGTGAGTAACCATTTTTGGCAGGAAAGTTTGGTGATCTGTGTTTTGGGTCTATTCAGCTTTATAATCTATGTCGTTCGTTCACTCTTGTCTGTTTCACAGTCCCAATCCACTTCTTTTTCTTCCTTGCAGATGGAAGGAGAACTGGAACGTTTCCACAAGCAGAACATGCAGCTAGAACTGAACATAACCGAGCTGCGACAGAAGCTAAAGGCCACTGACCGAGAGATGCACAAGGAGCAGCAAAAGGTATGGGACACAAACTTGATGGCAGAGATCGCAAGTAATACAAAAATGCAAGCTGTGAGGAACTTGGACAGTAAAGATGCATGGGTCTGACAGCAGATTTTTCCTTATTAGATACTGTGGACATGTGAAGGGAAATAGAGGCTCAGCAGAATAGGCAGGAGGAATCAGAAACAAAGGCATTCCAAGTATGAATGTGAGCTCGTGAGAGAGTTGGATAGTCCCAGAGAGGTAGCCGTGTTAGTCTGTACCTTCACAAAACAGAGAAGCAGTCATGTACAACTTTAAAGACTAACAAAATAATTTATTATGTGAAGAGCTTTTGTGGGGCAGATCCACTTCTTCACATCTAGAAACAGTGCTGAAAATGAACTGGCATGATGAATATATTACAGAGAGATAGAAAACAAAATAAAAATAAAATGAAAACTGACATCTAGCTGATTTTTCAGTTTTCATTTAATTTTTTTTTTGTTTTCTGTCTCTCTGTTATATATTTGTTATGCCAGTTCATTTTCAGCACTATTTCCGGATCTGAAGAAGTGGATCTGCCCCATAGAAGCTCATCACCTAATAAATTATTTTGTTAGTCTTTAAAGTGCTACATGACTGCTTTTTTGTTTTTCAGAGAGATAGATAGTACAGGTTGCACTTCCCTGGTCCAGCAACCTTGGGACCTGAGTGTTCCCAGATGAGGGATTTTTCCGCACCAGAGGAGGTCAGTGGCCTTAGGGGTCTCCTTCCGGCCACCAACCCCAGTCACTTTCTGACACCACTTGCAGTTCCCAGGGCCTAGGAAACTGTCTTCCAGGTCCTGGTCCAGCCATGGGTGCCAGCTTCACAGCCCCATTATCTTCCCAGCCCCAGCTGCCATTTCCTCACCTTGGCAGCATGGTCCTGCTGCTCTCCAGCCCCACCACTCCCCAGACATCTTCCTGGCTGGCTCCGTAGCCCTGCCAGTTCCCAAGCCGCAGCAATCCACTGCTCCCTTGTCAGCTGCCTGCCAGTTACCTGGCTAGCTGAACCCACTGAGTTTTCCACTGGCTCCCCAGCTACCACGGTTCCCCAGCCCAATGATTCTCCTGCTAGCTTCCTGCCAGCCCCATGGCTCCCTTGTCAGCTGCCTGCCAGTTACCTGGCTAGCTGAACCCACTGAGTTTTCCACTGGCTCCCCAGCTACCACGGTTCCCCAGCCCAATGATTCTCCTGCTAGCTTCCTGCCAGCCCCATGGCTCCATTGGCAGCTTCCCACTGGCTCCCCAGGCCTGTGGCTTCTGAGCCCCATGGCTCCCTGGCTGACTCCCTAGCAACGCTACTGTCTGTGGTCCATGACCCCACTGTGCCCTGGCCAGCTCTTTAGTGATGGCAGTCCCACCGCTCACCACTGGCCCACAGCTTTTCCTGCCCAGCTTCACTCTTCCTCCTTCTTCTGCGCTCTAGTAGGGGCTCATGCAGGAGCTCTGCCCCATCCCCACACTCCAGCGGGAGCCCTGCACCCCTCTCCCATACTACAGCAGGGCCAGTGGGAGCTCTAGCTCTGGCCCTTGCCAGGCTGCCAGCCACTGCTCTGGCCCAATGACTACCCCACTAATACAAGTCCAGCCCCAGCCCTGGGACTCTCTGCTGTGGTTGGGGCCTGCGGGACCACGGATGTTGCCGGACAAGAGAGTATAAATTTAAGAGACTGAACCTGTACTGAAGCTCCAGCAATTTGGTCTAACAGAATCTGTTTGCATTGTCTTTCTGGATATGTTACAAGGTCTGTGGCTTCATTGAAGCTTCATAGAGTATTAGAGGAGGGGTCTAAGTGACATCTCTGATGCACCAAGGCAGAGAATTTGGGAATTGTGTTTGGCAACTTATTCCATCTGAGGAACACCATCTTGGCTGGACCTCTACAGTGACATTAATCAGGAAAGGTAGAGGGGGGTTTGCACATGGTGGTCAGGGAACACTGGTAGTTGAAGGAATCATGTAAGATGTGTCTGGAAGGTCAGAGAGGGAAGCAGCAAGAGGTTTGGAAGTGGGAATGAAGAAATTTAGTAGCCAAGGATGGGATGGGAGAAGCAGTCAGGACATAGAGTGAGCAAATACGAAACTTTGCACCAGGGAGAGTGAAGAAAGGGTATTGATAAGAAGCCATCAAGTTAAGCACATAAATACATTTGCACCTGTTTTTCTGACCTGTCACCTGTTATGTTATCTGTTGAGTCTTGTTTCTAGTAAGACTGTAAGCTCTTTGGGCAGGAACTGCACCTGCATATGTGTTTGTGTAGTGTTCGGGATAACAGGTATCTGAACCTGATTTGGGCCTCCAAGCTCTAGTGCAGTGCAAGTAATAATGCAATCCTCATGGAGTGAGGAGAGATGTTGGTTATTGGCAAGATTTGTTGCTATCTTAAGAGCAGACCTGCTGGCAGGGGTGGGGAGGCAAAGGGACCAGTTGCCCCAAGGTCTGGCAATTCAAAGGGATCTGGAGCTCCGGCCACAAGTAGTAGCAACAGCAGCCAGAGCTCCTGGCTCCTTTCAACTGAAGCAACAGTACTGCTGTGCCACTCATTGTGGCTCAGGAGGGTGTGGGATTAACTGCCCTAGGCCCTGCCCCTTCCACCCGTGGCCTCACCTTATCTGAGCACATGGAGCCAGACTCCCCTCCCACTTTGTCCTGTGATCCGCAGTGTCTGTCAGCCCCACTGCTTAAATGTGACAGTCCTCAAAGTCAAGAAAGTTTGCTTTACAGCTGGGAGATGTTTAGATGGCACGTTCTTAAAAAAACAAAAACAAAAATAACTATGAACACATAAGGATTCTCAACAATTCAAACTAGAGCTTCCAGGAGGGCCTTGTGCTTGACAGTTTTTTTTGAATGGTTGCTTGTCTATAATTCTTGCAGGAGAGAGATATGGAAGCTCTTGTCAAGCGGTTTAAAACGGACCTTCATAACTGTGTGGGTTTCATCCAAGATCCCAAAAAATTGAAGGAGGGGATCCGGGAACTCTACAACAAATATGTTCAGCAGGCAGACATGGTGAGTTAGGGCCCTTTCCTCTCCATGTAGGAGGAGGTCATCTCTGATGTCATACCTTCTGAGCCTGTGTATTGTCTCTCATCAGGTGGAGATTGTGGGTGTTGACACAGATTTGCAGCAGGAGTACACACGGCAGAGAGAGCATCTTGAGAGGAATCTGGCAACACTGAAGAAGAAGGTGGTGAAGGAAAGTGAGATACACCGAGCCGATAATGTGCGCATCATGCAAGTATGTAGCCCATTTTCTTTGATCTTGGCAGGGGCAGATGGATGGAAAAGTTGCACACAAGAGTACTCCTCTTCCTCAGGTTTCCTAGCTGCAGTAGGTTCTTGGGAGTCTAAGAATATTTGTTTGATACCCTCCCATAGTTCCACTTGGAAGTTTTCTAAGTTGATGAAGAGAAGGTATTTAAAAGTTACTATGTTTTCTGAAAATGATGGATGGAAGGGAGCGGGATGTGTAAGAGAATATATGGCTGGAACAGTTACTATTTCCAGTCTCTGAGGATTTATGCATCCAAAGTGTAAATTTCAGGAGTAAAGGGATGATGTTAAATAATGTAATTCTTCTTTATGTATCCTCTGAATATTCCCATCCATGGGAAGCTCTAACAGGTGCAGCCTGGATGATGGAACCTTAGCTAGTAGTGCCCAATTAGAGCCCTTAAGCATCTTCCTTGCTCCTCCATTCAATTATTGTAAAGATAGTGACACTGAGGATGTAAAACATATTCCTCAATTCCTCACTCCAATTTCTTCTAGCCATGACAAGCTGCTGGATTTGGAGCTACTCTGGGACTGTCCTGGATCTGTACTTTAAATGCCTAGTTAGATTATTTTTACTGTAGTTAATTGAATCATAGTCTAAAATTTAAGTATAGTTGTTAGTTAATTCTGAATAGCTTCAGTTCCTTTTGTACCAAAAGCACAGAAATGAAAACTAAGAATCTGGGCTATCAGGTTCCTGGCAAGTGATACTCATACTAGAGATCTTCCATAGAATCATGGAAGGGACTTGGAGAGGTCATCAAGTAAAGTCCCC
Source organism: Carettochelys insculpta (assembly GCF_033958435.1). Classification (NCBI taxonomy): domain Eukaryota; kingdom Metazoa; phylum Chordata; order Testudines; family Carettochelyidae; genus Carettochelys; species Carettochelys insculpta. The sequence continues at coordinate 324,432 of NC_134145.1, forward strand.
TGCCGTTATGGCAAGACCAAGCACCATCTAGACCATCCCCAATAGGTGTCTGTCTGACCTGCTTTTAAATATCTCCAGATATGGAGATTCCACAATCTCTGTAGGTAACTTTTCCAGTGTTTAACCACCCTGACAGTTAGGAATTTTTTCCTAATGTCCAACATAAACATCCCTGGCTGCAGTTTAAGCTCATTGCTCCTTGTCCTATCCTCAGAGGCCAAGGAGAACAATCTTTCTCTCTCCTCCTTGAAACCGTCTTTTAGGTACTTGAAAACTACTATAATGTCCCCTCTGAGTCTTCTCTTTTCTAAATTAAGCAAGCCAAATTATTTCAGTCTTCCCTCATGGCTCATGTTCTCTAGACCTTTGATAATTCTTGTTGCTCTTCTGTGGACCTTCTCCAATTTCTCCACATCTTTCTTGAAACGTGGTGCCCAGAACTGGACACAGTACTCCAGCTGATGCTTAATGAGCACTGAGTAGAGCAGAAGAATGACTTTCCTTGTCTTGGTCTCAACACTCCTATTAGTGCATCCCAGAATTAAGTTTGCTTTTTTTTGCAACAGGATCACACTGTTGACTCATATTTAGTTTGTGGTCCACTCTGACCCCCAGATCCCTTTCTGCAGTACTCCTTCCTAAACAGTCACTTCCCATTTTGTATGTATGAAGTTGATTGTCTCTTCCTAAGAGGAGTAGTTTGCTTTTATCCTTATTAAATTTCATTCTGTTTACCTCAGACAGTTTGTCCAGATCATTTTGAATTCTGACCCTATCTTCCAAAGCAGTTGCAACCCCTCCCAGCTTGGTCCCATCTGCAAACTTAATAAGCATGAAGATATTGAATAGAACTAGTCCCAAAACAGACCCCTGTGGAACCCCACTTGTTATGGCCTTCCAGTATGACTACTAACTATTAATAAGTAATCTCTGAGAACAGATATCCAGCCAGTTATGCACCCACCTTACAGCAGCCCCATCTAAGTTGTATTTGCCTAATCTATTTATAAGAAGATCATGCGAGACCTTATTAAATCATTGCTAGGTATACCACGTCCACCACTTCTCCCTTATCCACAAGACTTGTTATCCTGTTGAAGAAAGCTATCAGATTGGTCTGACATGATTTGTTCTTCACAAATCCATGCTGTGAAGGGAAAGGAGGATTGGAGTGTGTACTGACATGCGAGTCAGGAATGGGAACCACGGTTGTCTTGGTCATGCTGGGGTTCTCAGAATAAGTGTGGCTGCATCTATATGTACTTCCTGCACTACTGTGAAGAGTAGGGGTATAGGTGAGAACGCATACAGAAAGCCTTCATCCCAGGTGACGAGGAACATGTCACTCTGTGAATGTAGACTCATGCCCGCTTGGGAACAGAAGCGGGGACATTTGGAGTTTTGTGGGTCGCAAAGAGATCTATGTGTGGTTGTCCCCACCTGTGGAATATGTGATATAGCACTTTTATTTTTGAGCTCCCACTTCTGGTGATGAAGGAGCCTTCTGCTGAATGCGTCTGCGGTAGCATTCACTGTGCCAGGAATGTAATCCACTGAGCTAGAGATGTTGTGGTGGATACAAAAATTCCAGAGGCATATGGCCTCTGCACATAATATGTGGGATCTGCCTCCACCCTGTCTGTTTGTATAAAACATACAGATGATATTGTCTTTCATAACTCTGATATGGGAGTTCCAGAGCAGTGGAAGGAAGGAAGGAAGTGGTGACTGATGTTCTGTACTGTGCAGAGCTCTAGGATCTTTATGTGAAGGTTTGACTCTGTGCTCAAACTAGCTAGAGACATAAAGCGTAACAAGAAGACATTCTATAAATATATTTGAAGCAAGAGGAAGACCAAGGACAGGGTAGGTCCACTGCTCAGTGAGGAGGGAGAAACATTATCAGGAAACTTGGAAATGGCAGAGGTGCTTAATGACTTCTTAGTTTCAGTCTTCAACAAGAAGCCTGATGGAGAAATGCCTAACATGGTGAATGCTAGTGGGAGGAATGTTACAGGCTGGCTATTACCTATTATCTTATTTTCTTCCAGATGTTTGCAGATAAAGTCCTTAATTACTTGTTCCATTATCTTTCCCGGCACAGAAGTGAAAGTGACTAGTCTGTAGTTTCCTGGGTTGTTCTTTTTTCCCTCTTTATAGATGGGCCCTATGTTTGCCCTTTCACAGTTAGTGATTCTGCAACTTCACATGTAAGTTCTTTCAGAATCCTTATGTGAATGTCTTTGGTCCTGGTAACTAATTACTGTTTAATAATTTACTAAATTAGATGACTCTAGGATCTTATCTAGTATAGCAATCCTTATGTTTCAGTTACAGCTCCGACCTTCATGATACCCAGTATTCCTTCCCCATGGCCCTGGTGCTACCCATTGTTGACCAAGATGTAATGTGACCAGATAGCAAGTGTGAAAAATTGGAACATTGGAGTGAGGGGTTATAGGCACCTCTCTAAAACAAAGCCCCAAATATTGGGACTGTCCCCATAAAATGAGGACATCTGGTCATCCTAACCAGCTAGTATCTAGTGTCTTTTCCCACAGTTACGCTGTAATACAAATATGTCTATTGAAAATACAAGCATATTGTTACTACAGGAAAATGTGAGCCTGATTAAGGAAATTAATGAATTGCGAAAGGAACTGAAGGTGACCCGCACCCAGGTGCATGATCTCCAGTCAGCACTAGGACTAAACAGGAAAAACAAGAAGCAAGGGATCCCAGGCACAGGTGATTATTGGAATTCTTCCTGCATCCCTTCTTATTGTCAGCTTTCATCTGAAAGCCTCTTGTCTCCCTCTGCCAGCATGTGTTTCTTTCCTTGTGACTGGTGTTTACTTATTAAGCACTTCACAGCCTTTTCGTTTAGCTCCCTCTTTCCTGTCTCAGCAGCTACATAGGAGGAAGTCAATATTTTTGGCCAAGGTCCAAATTTCTTGACCAAGATACAGTCAAGATTCAGACTGTAGAGAAAATAATAACAAAATAATAATGAAACAAAACAGCAGTCATGTAGCACTTTAAAGACTAATAAAATGATTTATTAGGTGATGAGCTTTTGTGGGACAGACCCACTTCTTCAGATCCAGTCCAGACAGTTATATAGCACAGAGGTACAAAAAAAAAAAAGGCAATAAAAACTGAAAAATCAAGTACATAGAAGGAGGGAGTGAGGGGTGCAATTATCTCACGCATTACAAGGACTGCTTCCATTCCTTTGATGTTCATAATTCTCTCAGGCAAGACACTCAACATCCCCCACCCCTCACCGCCTCCTTCAGTTCTGTGTATTTAATTTGTCAGCTTTTATTGCAAATTTTTTGGACCTCTGTGCTATATAACTGGGTCTGGACTGGAAATTCTATAGATCTGAAGAAGTGGGTCTGTTCTATGAAAGTTCATCACCTAATAAATCAGTTTGTTAGTCTTTGAAGTGCTACATGACTGCTGTTTTGTTTTGTTAGAATACAGACTAACATGGCTACCTCTGTTATTATTCAAAAAATGAATAAGTAAATAAAAAGATTTCAGCATCAATTCAAAAGTATCTGGTGGTATGGATTTGTCTCATGGTCAATGTATTGACTCTTTCTTCAAGAGTTAATAGAGCTTGCTTGGCTGGAGCCCTCATTGTTATACACTCTGATTACTATTTTCTCTAGTTCTTTCCAGTGAACTGCTGCCTAATACTGGTGTCCTGAGGCTGAATGTAGGAGAGGAAACAGAGAAAATCATAGAAATGCAAAGGCTGGAAATCAAACGCCTTCGGGATCAAATCCAAGGACAGGAACAAGTTCTTGCTCTTCGGCCTCTGTCAGGTGGGAAGCTTCCCATGCTGGAGATTGAAAGGAGCCCTGGGACAGAGCAACAATGATGCATCCTAAGGAAACTCTACAATTTCTTTTTGCTGACAGCATCAGAATCCTGGAACCAGACCAGACCTTTTCTTTTCTGTTCTGTCCTGTAACTTCCTCTGCTAACCAAATACTCCCCCACAAAACACACTGCTCTAATCTCCTTCCTTCTGAGAAGGAGACACAAATGCATATGCATACTCTCTGCTATACTCTCTCCTTTCAACAGGAACTGAGCTGAGGGGAGAGAAAATAAACAGAAAATGCAGACAGCACCATCTGCCCTGCATGTGTGCAGATCTCTGGGGAAGCAAGAGTCACTGAAAAATTAGCTCCCACAGTTCAGAGGGATTAGATAAATACAGTAAACCTGTTATGGCTCAATGTGATACAGGGCTGGCAAGTTCCCCAGAGCCCCACATCCTGAAATTCTGAATCACTAGTCAGTGCCAAGAGACATTCAGATGGAACATAAGAGAGATGGTAATAAGAACAGTGAAATCTGTTCTAAGCAACTTCCCAAATTGCTGGCAAAAACTGATTGCCTTGTGAAGATCATGTTTAACTAGTGGTCAGATATAATCAACCAACAGTCTGTTTGGTGTGGTACAGCAGAGTAGTAGTCATCCACAAAATATTCCAGGAGTCAGGGAAGAGCCCTAGGCTCAGCAGACAAAATCTGCATTTCAACCCAAGCCTCTTGTTTCCCTTTTCTTTTATACTGATTTCCTGCTTATCTCAATGCCTTGCTTCTTACATCTGGAACTCTTATTGCAAATCCACTCTTGTCTTTTTCAAACTGCTGTTGAAGATTCACTTCTTAATGTAACCTTGTTTCCTAAAGTCATGTCATAAATCTAACAATGAATAAAAACCCCGAGATTTCTACAGTTTTAGCTCTCCTCAGTGCACACTGTCTGACTTGCATACCCTGCGCTAGCTAAAAGAGCTGTTTGGATTGGACAGGTGGCACGTGTTTTCAGAAGGATTTTGGGACAAGGAGTTTAGGGGTTTTGGGGAGCTGCATTTGGGGATCTAGTCAGTATCCTGAGAGTTAGTTGCCAAGTGTCCAGTTTTCAACCTAAACACCCAGTTGAAAAGGGTTTCTGCCAGCTCTGGTTGGTGTTGTGGGATTAAACCAGGATAATCCCGACCTTTCCTGACTCCATACTGCACTCTGGGAACCACACCCAATGGGAAGTGTGGGAGTGTTGCCTCTTGGCCAGAGCAGTATGCTGAAGTCTCTGGCCTCCATGCATAGGAGCCAGACCTCTGGCCTCTTCCACAGTGCAGTACAGAGCCTGCCTTAGCACTCCTGTGCCACTGACCAGGAGATATCTGCCATAGGCCTGTGTCCCAACCCTGAGCCCCAACCCTCTGCCCCCAACCCTGAGTCCCCCCCAAATCCTGAGCCTCCTCCGACACCCTGAATCACTCATCCCCATCCCAGAACCTGCATCCCTAGCCCAGAGCCAGTACCACCTTCTACACCCCTACTCTCTGCCTCAATCCTCAGCCCTCTGCCACACTCTGAATACCTCATCCCCACTTCCCAGCATAGAGTCCCCTCCTGTAGCCCAAACTTCTCACCCTCAGCTTCAGAAGGAGGAGGTGGACAACTCCAGACAACACGGCTGCAGCAAGCAGGCCTTCACAAAGTGAAGGAACCAAGAACCTGCTTGAAGTCTAGGAGGGAAAGAGCAGTTGGAGCATGGCAGGGCATAGATACCAGGACAGGAAACAGGAGGAGCATTGTGCCAGGGAGGACAAATCAGAGCTGGACCCAGTATCACTGCAGCACAGAGCTGTATGGGACTGTGAGTACTGGGGTTAGTGACTGTGCTTTGGAACAAAGAGAAAGGCTGCAGCTAGTTAAGTGGTGTCAAAGTTTGACTCAGACTCACAATTTATCAGACCACTCTGTTTTATTAGCAAAGCCGCTCTGCTAATACATTTAGAAGTGAGCCCCCCGAGTGGGGCTTGTGTCTCTTAATTTATACAGTTTTTTGGAGAACAAGTTACAGAGAAGTTACAGACAAAAGAAGAAAAAGATTTTAGTCACCACCCTTCGAGATCCCTGAGACCAGTCACGTATCTTCAATTACCTGCCACCCTTAACAATCTCCTTTAACAGCTTCCAGTTAACTTAACTAATTGCCCTTCACACCTTCCATTCTGATGCCTGCTTCTTAGACGTGCTGGCTCCATCTTAATTGCTTCTCCATTCAAAAGCTAACTGTCCCTACGTGTGCTCCCTCAGATACTTTGTAACATGTTTTGGCATGCCCTCTCATATACAATGTATCCAGCATGTCCCCTTATACAACGTTATACTTATACAATGTTATACTTCCACAATCCCCCCTTTTGGTCAAGGCTACGCCCATGACCAACGACTTACTGGATTCCATACATCAATCGTTCTTTTTCATTACTTTCACTGGTGACATTTAACAACATTAGATTAGCACTCTGGTTAGGGGTAACCTGATGGATGGTGTGTCTTGTGCAGTTTTGGATACAACAAGAAATCAATTGAAAACACACAAAGATTATTAGAATTCCAAATAGGATAGTCAGGATTCCTTGAAACAACCAGTTTCCCAGGTTGAGAGGAAGTTTATCTTTCCATACCCGGTTCGCCATTCTCCAACCTTGTTTGAATAGTCCCATACACCATGGGACACGATGTATTGGAGACAGCTGCTCCTCCCTAGATTCAGCCCTGTCCCATTACACACCCAGCACCAGTGGCCCTTTCCTTTCACCACACTTATAAGTTTAGGAACACATGTTTTTCCCAGCCCCCAAGTGTCATTTTCCTTCCATGTCCTTTTAAGTGGATAGGGTTCTCCAGCAAGCTCTGAGGAATTCAAAGGGATTGCCATGTTGGGGATACTAGCTTGTGAGTGAGCTGGGATGTGGCTGCAGACCCAGCAATTAGAAATATTCAGGATCTGGGCTATTTGCACCTGTTGTTGGATGAAAGAATTGTCACTGTCACTCTGGATTCCCCAGACCCTCAGGACACAGTAGCTGAGGATTAAGCTTCTCAAAGGACACATGTTGGAAGCAGGACCCTTTCTGGTTCCGACAACCCCTTTCGAGGGAACCGCAGTCACGGTTTTACGTCCACCAGGCAGCAGGCGCTAGGCTCACTACTGCTTCTTGTTTGTTGGGTCCTGCTGTCTGCTTACCCTCTGCTTCTGGCAACCCTTACGAGAGCGCAGATTGTAAGGTATTGCAGGCTGTTCCTCTTTGTCTTCTGGGGTTGAAGCTGGTTCTGCGTGGTCTTGCAGAGGTGCTTGGTCCCCTGGAGGTGGCGCTGGCTTACACTGTGAGGCATGGATCCATGCAGCGACGCTGGATAATTTCACTGCTGTCTGGGTGGTGAGCAGTACCTGGTATGGACCCTTCCACCGGGGTTCCAAGGCGTGCTTCCGAAGGTGGTGCCGCAGGTAGACCCAATCACCAGGCTCAAGAGTGTGACAGGCAGCAGAGGTGGGTTCCGTTGGCCAGGCTGCTCGCACCTGCGAATGGAAGGAGCTCACAGCTTGCATTAACCCTTTGCAGTACTGGAGGAGCGTGCTGTGAGTTAGGTTTAGGTCTGGGACTGGGGTAATAGTAGCCATTGTTCGCATAGGGCGTCCCATGATGATTTCAAATGGACTCAATTTGTGTCTCTGGGATGGGGATGACCGAATTTCCATAAGGGCCAGTGGTAAAGCAGCTGGCCAGTTTAACCCTGTGGAACTACAGATTTTTGCCAGCTTATTTTTAAGCACACCATTTCGCCTTTCAACTGCCCCTGCACTCTGTGGATGGTAAGGGCAGTGCAACAGGTGGGTGACATGTAATACCTGGTTTAGATGTTGAACAATTTTTCCAGTAAAATGTGTTCCCCGGTCACTAGACAAAGTGGCAGGAATTCCCTTGGTAGGGATAATGTGGTTTAACAGACATTTTGCAACAGACAATGAATCAGCTTTGCGACAGGGAAAGGCTTCAATCCAACCCGAAAATAGACATATTATAACTAAAATGAATTCATATTTCTGACACTTTGGCATTTGTACAAAATCAAGTTGCCAGTGTAGGAAAGGTGCTTGAGGCAAACCCCGGAACCCTTGTGTTACTTTTACAGATTTGCCTACATTGTGGCTTTGACAAGTAACACAAGCGGCACAGTGGCGGGTTGCAAAGGAGCTGAAATGGGGAGCCCACCACCACACCTTACTCATAGCAGAGACCATCCCCTCCTTGCCGACATGCGAAACACCATGTAGCAGGGCGGCTAGAGACGGGTAGAGTGAGAGGGGGGCTACAAAGGTACCGGTGGGCGATCGCCAAAGGGAATCAGAATGCAAAGAGCAACCCAAAGCACTCCAGGAGTCTTTCTCTGTTTCTGGGGCAGAATCCTGGAGCTGAGTGAGATGAGACAGGGATGGTGGCATTACAGAGACAGAGAGGGGACCAAGAAACGCTTCTGGTGAAGGTTTTATAGTGACGGCATGTTTTGCAGCAGCATCAGCAAGTGCATTACCTTTTGCCACCTCGGTGTCTGCCGCTGAGTGGCCAGTGCACTTAACAATTGCCAAGGCAGACGGTAGTAAAATTGCATACAGGAGGGCGGCAATGTAGGGGCCATTCTTGATAGGGGTACCAGTAGAGGTAAGAAAACCTCGAGCCTGCCAGAGGGTGCCAAAGTCATGCACAACCCCAAAGGCATACCGAGAATCAGTAAAAATAGTGTCAGAGAGCCCCTCGGCTAGAAAGCAGGCACGGGTTACGGCAATCAGTTCAGCCACCTGGGCAGAGGTCACAGAGGGTAAGGGCGCAGCTTCTATGGTTTCAGAGAGAGAGACCACAGCGTACCCTGCAAGAAGGTGGCCTTGGTCATTTCTATAACAGGACCCATCAGTGAATAATACCAAGTCAGAGTTAGGGAGAGGTACATCTGAAAGGTCGGGGCGCGGGACAGTGATAGCAGAGACAGTTGCAAGGCAGTCATGGGGTTCACCATCACTAGGTAAAGGAAGGAGGGTAGCAGGGTTTAACCGGGAGCAGCGCTTAATAGTGATATGTGAGGCTGAACGCAGCAAAAGTTTATACCTAGTGAGGCAAGCAGAGGAGAGGTGAGCAGTGTTGCGTTGCAGAAGGAGAGTTTCCACAGAATAGGGAACCATGAGAGTGAGAGGAGAGCGGAGGACAAGGGACTCAGACATCTCGACCAGGCGCGCTGCAGCAGCTACAGCGCGTAGGCAAGGGGGTAAACCCTGGGCTACAGGGTCCAAGGTTGCAGAAAAATAAGCCACCGGGCGATTTCTGTCACCGTGCTCCTGAGTAAGAACCCCGAGGGCACAAGCAGATTGTTCGTGACAGAAAAGGGTAAAAGGTTTGTCATAGTTAGGTAACCCTAAGGCAGGGGCAGAGGCTAAATTCTGCTTAAGGGAGATGAAAGCAGCATTTGCTTCAAGTGGCCATGGCATGGGGTTAGGTACAGAGGATCGAGTGAGTTCTTGGAGTGGTTTAGCCAGAGAAGCATATTGGGGAATCCATTGCCTACAGAACCCTGTCATGCCTAAGAATTTTCTGACCTGGCGTGGAGAGCAAGGCTGGGGAAAGCTAAGGATGGCTTGTACCCGGGCTGGAGAGAGTGTACAGGAGCCCTGGGAGAGAAGGAAGCCTAGGTATGTGACAGAGGTTTGGCAGAGCTGCAATTTTGTGCGAGAAGCCTTATGACCCTTGTTCGCTAAAGCTGTGAGAAGTGTTAGTGAATCAGTTTCTGAGGCAGACAGAGAGGGGGAGCACAGGAGTAAGTCGTCCACATATTGGATCAGTGTGGATCCTGATGGGAAAACCAGATCAGCGAGATCCCTGGCTAGGGCTTGAGAAAAATAGGATGGACTCTCTGTATACCTCTGGGGAAGGGTAGTCCACGTATATTGCTGACCCTTGTAGGAGAAGGCAAAGAGATACTGGGATTCAGAGTGAACTGGGACAGAGAAGAAAGCGGAGCACAAATCTACAACAGTAAAGTGGGTTGCATTTGGAGGAATAGACGCTAGTATTGTAGCGGGGTTAGGAACCACTGGAAAAGAAGGTATGACAATACGGTTAATAGCTCGAAGGTCTTGAACAAATCGCCACGATTTGCCATCAGCCTTTTGAACTGGGAGGATAGGGGTGTTACAGGGGCTGGAACAAGGGACAATAATTCCTTGTTCTTTTAATGCAGATATAACTGGAGCAATCCCAGCCTCTGCCTCAGGATTCAAAGGATACTGAGACAGGCGAGGCAGAGGTTTGGAATTGTCTACAGTAATCCGAACTGGGTCAGTATTTAATCGGCCCACTTCAGATGGGTGAGATGGCCATAGGGAGGAAGGAACCTGAGAGATTAGGTGCTCTAGGGACGGAGTTAAGGGACAGCAAGGGACCGGAGTGGAGAGGGAAGTTTCAGACAGCAGGGAGGCTACAGAATCACATAAGGAAGACTGAGGGATTTGCAGATAGACACCATCTGGGGAGCAGTAAATAGAACAGCCAAGTTTGCATAGCAAGTCCCGTCCCAGAAGGTTTGCAGGGGTGGAGTCAGAGAGGAGGAATGCATGTTCCTCAGAGAGGGGACCGACCTGAACAGACAAAGGTTTTGAGAGGGGAAAAGAGGTAGGGATCCCTGTAATGCCAACAGCAGACACAGATTTTCCAGATCGGGGAACCACAGGCAAGTCAGTGGTGCGGATTGTAGAAAGAGAAGCTCCAGTATCAACAAGGAAAGGGAGAGAGAGATCATTTACAGTCAGGACACATTCTCCAGTAGGGGACAGAGGTAATAAGGGCGCTAAAACTTTCTGAGGTTCCCCAGCATCCCGTCATTGTTGGGGTGAAAAATAGGGTTGGGGATCAGCTGGAGGAACCAGCGGGGGGGGTCACTTGATTTCCCATACAATTATTAGGTCGTCTTGGACACTCTTTTTTTTTCAGTGTCAAGGCTGTTTACAGTAGTTACAAACCCCAGTTAATCCAGCCCCCCGCCCCCTTCCGCAACCCCGTCCCTGCCCCCGGTGTGGTCTGCTTAGTCCTGAATAATGCTGTATCTGCAGAGCCATTAACTTTTGGGAGGACTGTTCCTCCTTTCCTTTTAAAGTGCGGTGGCAATGCTCTGCTACTGCCAGCAATTTGTCCATGGTTTCAGTCTCCCATCCCACACTTATTCGTTTTAACATGCTGCCTGTGGCAGGGAGAAGACCATCAACAAATGCATGTGCCAAGGCCCCCTGCCCATTTACATCGGGCTCTTGTATTCCTGAATGTTGTAGGAAAATATCAGTTAGCCGGGACCTATAGTCGCCTGGGCTTTCTCCTTGCCCTTGCTTACAGCAACGTATTGCTGTCCAGTTTGTTTTAGGAGACCACACTTTGGGAATGGCTTGATGCAGGCACTTCCAAAGAGCCATACACCGGTCTCTGTATGCCGAATCTGGGCCAGTCCTTTTTATGGTTAAGTGGCGTGCCTCAGCTGGCCAGTCTGCGGCAGCCAACCATTTTTCATAATAACTGGCAGGAGCTAACAATTTACACAGTTGGAGGAGATCTGTCTCAGAGGGTTCATAGGTTTCACAGATTAACAGAAACTCCTCAGCAAATTTGACAGAGTTTTCCTGTGGTTTGGGAAAACCTTTAACTATAGATAAAAGTTCCGTACGAGTCCAGGGCTTATAATCCCATATGGACTCACTTTCTCCCATTTTAAGGACTCGTAAGGGTGCCACAACAGTTTGACCAGAGTCTCTCATTAACCTCCCATCAGGTTCTCTTTTCCAAGAAGAGATGTCAAGAGAATCTTTGCAGTCTGCCTTGGATTTCTTCTTCATAATATTCTGCAGAGCTGCGAGGCCAATGAGGGTATCTTCTTCACTTTCATTATCTGTAGTCACTGAAGATTTTTCTTTTTCTGATTTCTTATTTGCGCAGGAGTATGGTGGGGGGGTCGGGTTTGATCCGGATCATTGCACAGGACTGGGCAAAGGGGAGCGCTCGGACTAGTGGTGGGAGAGACTGCATCCAATTGAACTTTTAGTTTTTTGATAGAATTTTTAAGAGAGGTGAGTTTTGACTCAGTCCATCTACGATTTGCCTCTTCCCACCACTGCATGAAGCAGTCTACTTCTCCTCTCTCCAATTTGGTTTTTGGGAGGACGAGTTTGCTTTTTAAAGCGTCCACTCGATCCTTGTCCCAAGAACCTAACAGTGGCCACTGTAATTTGGGGTTCTCTAGAGCTAATTTGGACCATTTTTTTTAAGAAACCTACAAGAGTCCGGACCCCTCCTAAAATACATAAAATAAGCCAGAGTTCCCTTAGGGAACTGTTCTACCTTAGACTTCTGATTACCCATCCAGGAGGACTTCACAGAGCACTCACACAAGAAGGAAATTCGGGCTCGGCAGAGCGGTACCCGGTGCAACACACAGAAAGGAGCCCACAGGCTACTGCCTCAACTGCCCTTGCTTTCACACCAGGGGTTATACCCAAGGCGTGGTGCGGCTGCAGCTGTGCAGATTCCACTTATTCAGACCGTGGGGACGGGGACCCCTTGGTCAGCCAGTCTCCGGACAGAGATGGCTCCCAGATTCACACACACACCACAGGGAAGACGGATAGACACAAAGACAAGACAGTCCTCAAACCGGTTAAAGCACAAAAATAATAATTACCTGAGATGTCTGATTCCAGAAGCTGGATCCAAAGACCCCTACCAGAACAGAGTGGGAACCAACAAGTTCAATGGCGTAGACTGCGCTGCTGCTGTGTACCTTTCTGTCTTGTGGAGGATCGCTTGGACTAAGCGTCCAGGCGCCGGCTGCCACGATCGTCCTGCAAGGCAGTCAGGGATCACACAGCCTCAGCGAAGCCGCTTGCCATCTCGGTGGAACCTCCAAATTGTCAAAGTTTGACTCAGACTCACAATTTATCAGACCACTCTGTTTTATTAGCAAAGCTGCTCTGCTAATACATTTAGAAGTGAGCCCCCCGAGTGGGGCTTGTGTCTCTTAATTTATACAGTTTTTTGGAGAACAAGTTACAGAGAAGTTACAGACAAAAGAAGAAAAAGATTTTAGTCACCACCCTTCGAGATCCCTGAGACCAGTCACGTATCTTCAATTACCTGCCACCCTTAACAATCTCCTTTAACAGCTTCCAGTTAACTTAACTAATTGCCCTTCACACCTTCCATTCTGATGCCTGCTTCTTAGACGTGCTGGCTCCATCTTAATTGCTTCTCCATTCAAAAGCTAACTGTCCCTACGTGTGCTCCCTCAGATACTTTGTAACATGTTTTGGCATGCCCTCTCATATACAATGTATCCAGCATGTCCCCTTATACAACGTTATACTTATACAATGTTATACTTCCACAGTGGGGAGGTTGTTGCTTGGTGTGGGTTAGCAGAGAGTGGCAGAAGAGGGATCTGGAGGGGTTTGCTGGGGAAAGTTCATTGGTGCTGAGGACAACCAGGAGCACCCATGACTCACTGCTGGATGGGAACTTTGCCCTGAATACCTGAACTCTGTGTGCGGACACATTGGTCAGTGTCTGCCCTTTTAGAATGGTAATGTTCAATGTAACCTTGCTTTACTGCTCCCCCTCTCTTTTCCTCATAGTGTTTTATTCCTTTCATCCCTCTGTAAATAAATATTTCCCTTTCATATAGCCATTGTACTCTTCTGGTTTGTGTGCATTCACTCTGAGGGAGTTTGGAACAGGTGCCCGCCCAAAGGATAAATCGGAGTAGCTGCCCCAGGCCTCACAGCGGCTGCTCCAACAGTCCTATGAATGGGAGGAATCTGAGGGATTATGGGGCCTGTTGCACAGAGACAGCAGGGTTCATCTCTCCTTCCCCCACGCTCCCCATAGGTGGCAGGACCCAGAGCTGATTAGTAGCCTGCTCCACTCTACTGCACCGCCCTTCTGACCTGCAGTGCACTGTTTCTCAATGGCAGCAGGAAGTAGAGTGATCCAGCCCCATGGCACTTTGCTTCCAGCTGCAGTGGAGAAGTGAGGCATAGCAGGGCCAGGAGAGGGCTGCAGAGTGGAGCAGGCTGCCAGGCTTCTCTGGCTCCTCCTACTACATGGTGAGTCAGGATGGGGAGTAAACCCTGCTTCCGCCACCACACCAGGCCCTCGTAATGCCCCAGGCGCTGTTGCTCAGGGGATGTGATGGTAAGCAGGTGCAGCAAGGGAGTTTGCTCGGGCCCTTGTGGTGGAAGGGCCTTTTACTGCTTCATTTTTGTACATGCCTTCTCTTGGCCAGAGCTGCCTGCAGAGCACACTCCATCTTGACCATGAAGGGGGAAAAGTTACTCCCACAAACTCTGCAAAGGACTTTCTAAAACACAGCCACACTTTACTCTTAAACCACATACAGAACTATTGAAAAACAACAAACTGCACACAAGAAGCATTTGACAGCAAAATATTTGGATTTAGTCAGTATCACATCAGGGTCCCTGAATGATCCTCTCATCCTCGCCTACTCTGTCGTGCCTATGGCTGCTAACACCCTCTTTGTTTTCACTTAAAGGGCTACTGAGAGAATACTGTGTAAAGCTCCAGTAACCATAAGTGCTGACTCTGTGAGTGCTGTACGGCAAATAAATTAGTGCTAAAACTTAGCACCCACCAGCATCCTGCTTCCCCCTCCCCCTGCCGGCAGCTCTGCTGATCAACTCCTTCTCCCTCTCAATGCTTCCTATCTGCCATAGTCACCTGCTTCACAGTGTGTAGGAAGTGCTGGGAATGAAGAGAAGGAGCAGAGATGCAGCAGATTGGGCAGGAAGGGGTAGAAAGAGGTAAGTGGAATCAGGAAGAGGCAAGATGGAGGCTTGGAGAAGGGGAGGCCTTAAGGCACGAAGTGGTTGGTCATGGGGATGGTTGGTTAAAGGGTGAGGATTTGGGGGACAGTGTTGGCTAATGGCAGAGCATGGGGTAAAGTGGGGATTTGAAAACCACAGTGAGCAGGAGAAAGCCGGTGCCTGTGATACTCTTTATCAGGTGACTCACCTGGTCTGCCACAAAGCCCCTGTTAACTTCCTCCAACAGCTAGGTGATCTTTTGGGTTACCAACTCACCTGGAAGGGTAATTTTCACTAAGCAGGGCTTAATTCATAGTTCAAATGTATGTGTATGTGAATAGGAGCCCCTCCAGGTTAATGCTCCTCCATTGGGTGCAACTATCTAAAGGAGCACTGCAGAAAGGGATCTGGGGGTCATAGTGGACCAAAAGCTAAATATGAGTCAACAGTGCAATGCTGTTGCTGAAAAAAGCAAACATGATTGTTGGCTGCATTAATGGGAGTGTTGAGAGCAGGACACAAGAAGTCAGTCTTCCGCTCTACTCAGCACTGATTAGGCTCAGTATTGTGTCCAGTTCTGGGCACCACATTTCAAGAAAGATGTCATAAAATTAGAGAAGGTCCAGAGAAGAGCAATAAGAATGATGAAAGATCCAGAGAGCATGAGCTATGAGGTAAGATTGAAAGAACTGGCTTGTTTAGTTTAGAAAAGAGAAGACTTAGAGGGGACATGATAGCAGTTTACAAGTACCTAAAAGGTTGTTAAAGGAAGAGGGAGAAAAATTGTTCTCCTTGACCGCTGAGGATAGGACAAGAAGCAATGGACTTAAACTGCAGCAAGGGAGGTTTAGGTTGGACATTAGGAAGAAAATTCTTTTCAGGATGATTAAACACTGGAACAAATTGCCTAGGGAGTTTGTGGAATCTCCATCAATGGAGATATTTAAGAGCAGGTTAGATAAGACAACTATCAGGGATGGTCTAGAGACGCTAGATGGTGCTTTGTCCTGCCGTGAGCACAGGGGACTGAACTCAGTGACTCTTGATGTCCCTTCCAGTTCTAGTGTTCTGTTATTCTATGGTGGCTCCTGGAATGGGAGATAGGTGACACCAGCCTTGCTAGCAAATGGATGATTTGGTATACACTGTGGGATTAAATAAGTCCGCAGTTTCATAAACTCAGCCAGAAATTAATTTTAGAGAAGTGACGTGCCACATGTGCAAGTCCTTCAAGCCGCCTACCAAGAAGCTGAAGGAGATTCACCTTAAGGTTCTCCTGATGGAATCCACCTTGCCTCCGGTGTGTGAGCATTTGTGCTCGACACCAAGAACCAACCCCTTAGCTCTGTCAGAGCTGCTCACAGGCTCCAAACAAGCCTAGGCAAGGCAAGTTTTCTGCACCTAATAAGGACAGGCCCAGGGCATTGATGCTGGAAGAGTCTCTTGCTGTGGTTCAGCAGCTGATTCAGGCCTGATAAGAGCACAACTGTAGTAGATGCTGTTGATGCTGGAGGCCCTGCAGGCAGCCCAGGGCATATTGTCCATGCCACAGCCACCTTTGCTGGTGGTCAGAGGACCATACCACAAAGGGAAGACGACTATGGGACCTTCTTGGTCCCAGCATGGGCATTTCTCCCTCTCTGGTAGGACTTCAAAGGGCTCGCCATCACATGGTGAGAACCACAGAGTCTGTAGCCAGGCCCATCCAAGGTGGGGCAAAGACCACTGAGGGCACCAGGCAGGATTCTCCAGGATCTTGGCACACATCATCTGAGACATGCACCTCTGGTGTATGGGATGCTGTGATTGGGACCAGTATTCCCTGAGGCCTGAGCATTGTTCAAGGGAGAGGTCCCCAGTGTGGCACCATTTACTCTGCCAGCACTGCTCCCCAGGGCACAGCTCCCCACATTGCATTCATGAGCAGCACAGAGGCTGTTGATATTGCTCTATGTCATAGGACCATGTTTCAGCTAGTCAGTACCAGTCTCTCAGCCACTCCTGAGCCAGTTATAAGAGGACTAATCACTGTTGCCCATACCATGCATTATATAGTGTAGAAGCTCATCAGAGGATCATTCCTGGCACTCTGATATTTCTCAGCTCTCAGATTCAATTACCAGCATGCAGCACCATGATGATACAAGTCCTTGCTCCTGATACACCAGCACCACCCAATCAGTCTGGCCTTGGACCAAGCCTTATAAGAATATACATAAGAAAGGCCATGCTGGGTCAGACCAGAGGTTCAACTACCCCAGTATCTTGTCTTCCGACAATGGCCAATGCCAGATGCCCCAGAGGGGGTGAACAGAACAGGTGATCATCAAAATGATCATGTCATCCATTTCCAGCCTCTGACAAACAGCCTAGGGACACCATTTTTTCGTTCTGTCTAATAAGTATTGATGGACCTAACCTCCATGAATTTATCTAGCTCTTTTTTAAGCCTGTTAAAGTCCTGACCATCACAACATCCTCTGGCAAGAGTTCCATAGGTTGACTGTGCATTGTATGAAGAAATACTTCCTTTTCTTTGTTTTAAACCTGCTACCTATTAATTTCATTGGTGACCCCTAGTTCTTATGTTAAGGGATCAAGTAAATAACTTTTTCATATTCACTCTGTCCATACCTATATGCCGTGTCTACACTAGCCCAAATCTTGGAAATGGCCATGCAAATGGCCATTCTGAGGATTACTAATGAGGCACTGAAATGCATATTCAGCGCCTCATTAGCATGCTGCCAGCTGCGGCTCTTCAAAATTGCCGCCTTTCTCTGCGGTGCAGCTCGTCCAGACGGGTCCTTTGCGAAAGGACCCCTCCATCTTCGAAATCCCCTTATTCCTATGAGCAAATAGAAATGAGGGGATTTGGAAGTTGGCAGGGTCTTTTCAAAAAGGACCCCCTCTGGACAAGCCACGTGGCAGCAAAAAGCAGCAATTTCGAAGAGCCGCAGCTGGCGGCATGCTAATGAGGCACTGAATATGCATTTCAGTGCCTCATTAGTAATCTTCAAAATGACAATTTGGCCATTTCTAAGATTTAAGCTAGTGTAGCTGTAGCCATAATGATTTTATAACCTTCTATCACCCCCTCCCCCGACCTGCAAACACACCCCATGGTCCATTCCTTGTCGTGGTGAGGTGGCTTGTGTGTCTCAATGACCCAGAGAGCTATGTCAGGGGAATTACAGCTTCTGGAAGGATCACCCAAACTGGACAGGTCAAAGGGCAAAGACCAGGCAAATTTGGATTACCTCTCCCTGAGGTAAAAACCATTGGCTTAGGGTTAACAACCCTATCTGTAAAAAAACAAAAGTTACAGAAACATTTACAAAGAAACCTACAACTACACAGCTCTTGGGAGGAATTGACAATATGCACAGATTGTGTATGAAGCGTGGTAAGGCAAGCCGAAAGAAAGCTGCCCTGCAGATGTCCGCTCACCCAGGACAACCACCCAGTTTGGCATGTGGAATGTTCAGACCATGTATCAAGTGGGGAAGACAGCACAGATTTCAGCAGTGATGAAACAGTACAAGCTTGCAGTTTGGGACTTGTGTGGGACAAGAGGAACACAATCTGGGCAGCTACGCCTGGCAACAGGTGACACCCTCATCTGCTCAGGACTTGAAGAAGAGGGCATGCCACACCCAGAAGGCATGGGTTTGATGTTATCAATAGAGGCACCTGGTGTATTAATGAAGTGGACAGCAGTACCATCACGCATCATTACAGCCAGATTCTACACCAAAGTGCAGAAGGGACTGATTGTACAGTGTTATGCATCAACCAGTGAAGCAGCTGAGGAATGTAAAACAGATTTCTATGAGAAATTACCAAGTGTTGTGAACCAGAAAGCAAAGAAGGATATCTTGATTTTGATGGGTGACTTCAATGCGAAAATTGGAAGCATAAATACAGGCGGAGAACAGGCCACGGGAAAAGAAGGCTGAGGTAACATGAATGAAAATGGAGATTGCATCAGTGACTTTAATTCCTTCAATGGATTGGTGATAGAGTTCTTTTCTGTAAAAAAAGGATCCATAAGGTCACTTAGGTTTCACCAGACCATCAGGCAGAAAACCAGATTGATCACATCTGTATCAACAGTTCTTTCTGAAGATTGATGCAGGACATCCACGCTAGAAGAGGGTTCAGATGTAGAGGATATAGCAGATTTAGGTTCAGACCACCATCTGATAATAATAAGACTCGAGTTCAAACTTAAGAGATACACCACCAAAGAGACCAAGCAAGGATAGAGATTCAATATGGACCAGCTGAAGTATTTAGAGATGAGAACTGGTTTCCAAGTGGAGCTGTCCAAGAGATATGCACATCTGATAAACCTTATTCTGGAAGATGCTACTGTGGGAACAAATTTGGGAACACACCAAAACAGCCTGGAAAGAGACCTGCGATAAATCATTGAGAAAGAGGACAAGGTGTCACAAGAACGGATCACAGCAGAAACTCTGAGAAAAGTGAAAGAATTATAGGTCAGAAAAGCAGCAGTCAACAACAGCAAAACCAGAGCTGCCAAGGTGGAAGCTCAGAGACTGTATTCAGAAGCCAACAGAGAAGTTAAAAGGCTGTAAAATGGGACAAGAAGAGCTTTGTGGGAAGCCTTGCACAACAAGTGGAACAATTTGCAGGATGATGCAACCTGAAAGAGCTGTATGACACAACACGGAAGCTATCTGGGTCACAGCCTAGAGTGGATCAGCCAGTACAGAATAAGGAGGAGCATGTGCTAATAAACCCACGTGGGCCACTCAGTAGATGAAAGGAACAGTTTAAAGAACTACTGATCTGCCCTGCCCAGATGGGACCCCTGGAGTTACCCCTTGCAAACATACCTCTGCAAATTAACAGCAGCAGACCTACAAAAGAAGAAATCAGAAAAGCCACTGTCCATCTGCGAAGTGGAAAAGCATGTAGTCCAGGCAGCATCCCCACAGACGCAATCAAGGCAGGAAGGGAGACATCAGTCAACATGACGTATAATCTATTTGGGAAAATTTGGGACACTGAGGAGATCCCATAAAACTGGAAACATGGCTACCTTATCAAGCTTTGAAAGAAAGACTACCTGAAGGCATGCAAGAACTGGAGGAGCATCACATTACTGTATATTCCAGGAAAAGTGTTCAGTAGGATTATCTTGGAGAGATAGAAGACAGAAATTGATAGACAGCTCAGGGAAGAACAGGCCAGCGTCCGAAGCGAGAGATCTTGTACTAACTAAACAGCAACTCTCAGAGTGATCATAAAACAGTCGCTTGAGTGGAACTTCACCCCCCACCTACTCCATACATAACCTTTATAGACTTTGAAAAAGCCTTCAACAGTATTGATAGAGACGCTTTGTGGAAACTGTTGCAACACTGTGTCAGCCCATCCAAAATTATTAACCTGATCCATTCCACATATGAACCCTCAACATGCCAAGTTGTTCACAATGGTGTCTTGACAGAATCCTTCAGCGCACTTTCAGGAGTGCAACAATGGTGCCTATTGTCACCTTTCCTGTTCTTGATCACAATGGACTGGATTATGAGCAGGACAACAGATGGTCATCAACAGGGCATTCAGTGGATGCTTTTCAAGCAGCTAGAGGACATTGATTTGCTGACGATGCCACCCTCCTTTCACACCAACATGCAAAAAAAGCAGTGAAACGACTAAAGAACAACAAGAGCCCTGGAAATGATCAGATAGGGTGGAGAAAGCATGATTCAGGAAATACATCGACTATGTAATTTAGCATGGAAAGAAGGGAAGGCACTTAAGGAATGGACAAGATCTGTACTAGTGACAATACACAAGAAAGGAAGTACATTGGAGTGCAAGATCTACAGAACGATTGCCCTAACGAGTCATCTAGGTAAGGTGCTGATGATGATACTGACAGAGAGACTAAGATTGCAGATAGAAGAACATATAGCAGACAAGCAAGTGGGATTCAGAAAAGATAGAAGTACCATACAGCAGATATTGGCACTAAGACTGATAGCGGAGAAAGCTCGACGAAAGAACAAGAACATATACACTTGCTTAGTCGATTTTGAAAAGGCTTTTGATAGTATAGATCAGAAAGTGACTTGGGCAGTGTTGGAGTCATACAGAGTTGATAGCAGACTGATACGGTTGTTGAAGGATATCAATGACAATGCGGAGTCAGCGATGAGAACATGCGGGGAGTTGGGAAGTTGGTTTAAAACAAGTAGAGGTATGAAACAAGGAGATCCAATATCGCCAAGTATCTTCATCGCACCTCTGGAGAGAGCGATGGCCAAGATCAAGGAAGAGATAGAAGAGATATCTGTGCATGGGAAA
Source organism: Carettochelys insculpta (assembly GCF_033958435.1). Taxonomy (NCBI): domain Eukaryota; kingdom Metazoa; phylum Chordata; order Testudines; family Carettochelyidae; genus Carettochelys; species Carettochelys insculpta. Next base: position 345,508 of record NC_134145.1, read on the forward strand.
AGAATTAAAATTTGAGATTCGCAGATGATATAGTTATCATTGAGGAAGATGAGGAGAAGCTAGTGAAAACAGTGCAGGTGCTAGACGAAGAATGGAAGTGGGACGGACTGATTATGAACATGAATAAAACAAAAACAGTGGTATTTGGAGATAAGGAAATGGGAAGGAAGATCAGTATAGATGGTATTGAACTAGAAAAAGTAGAGAAGTTCACATATCTGAGTTGCAACATAACGTATGATCTAGACTGTAAGAAGGAAATAGTGACTAGAACAGCGAAAGCAAGAGTGAGTTTGAAGGCGATGGATAAGATCTGGAAAAGCAAAGCCATTAGCTTCGGAATGAAGCTGAGCATCTTGAAACTGTGTATTCAGCAGCATTTTGTACAGATGTGAGACGTGGGTGATAACAGAAGATTTGAAAAGAAGAATATTCATGTTTGAAAGGTGTTGTTATAGAAAGATTCTGAGAATAGGATGGATGCAGAAGGTCACCAATGAGGATTTATATAAAAAGGTACAGCCAAAAGAGAACCTGCTGCAGATGGTTATAAAACAGAAGCTACAAGTGTTTGGGCATATTTGCAGAATGAACAATGAACGAAAAATCAAGACCCTGGTATTCAGCATAACAGACGGATCGAATAGGAGAGGCAGACCCCACAGAGAATGGATAGAAGATGGAGCAGCTTGGTGCAGAGCTAGTCTACAGAAACTAAGCTACTCTCCACTAGATAGGGAAAGATGGAAGGAAATAGTGAGCGAGAGATCAGATACCAATGAGTGCTGAGCCCACAGTTATTGGTGGTGATGACGATGACATGAAGACATTCTACTTGTTACCAAGTGACCACCAAGATAAGAGAGGGAAATGTCCTCTGGCACCCAAGGCTTCCATGGCCCTGCAGGAGGAGCATGGCATCAAGGCATGGGCTTTGGCTTCCTCCAACTTGAGCAGATTCTCCTGGTACAGGCCTCCTCCTCCTTCTCATCCCCAGACAAGGCCATCATGGGACTTCCTCCAGTGGTGCCCCTGGTGACACACAGGCCCAAGACTTTCTCAAGCAAGTTAACACCAATTTACACCTCCAGGTGGAGGAACTCAAGGAGACAGTGGATAATCTCTTAGGGGTGTTGGGTCAGTCAGGTCTGGCCAGGGTGGCTTTGCCCCTGCATGATGGGGTAGCCAAGATTGCCACAGCTTTGTGGCAAACACCCTCCCCCATTCTCTCAATTTCCCAAAGGGTGGAAAGGAAGTACTTCCTTCCATCAGAGGAACATGAATACTTGTATGCCCACCCAGCCCCCAACTCCCTTGTGGTGGAATCTGTTAATTACTGAGGGAGACAAGGCCAGCCCAGCACTGCCTCAGAAACAAGGACTCTAAGAGACTGGACTTATTCAGGAGAGAACTTTATTCATCATCCAGCTTATAGCTCCAGTTTGCAAATCGCTGGGCCCTCAAAGCCTGCTATGAGATTAATATGTGGTAGGCTATCAGTGAGTTTGAGTCCTCTTTGTCAGAAAGAGTTTTGGGCCCTGGTCAAGGAGGGGAGCGATGGTGGCTAGAGCAGCAGATGCAGTGGCTCACTCCATGGCTTCAGCCATTTCAGTGCAGAGGGTGTTGTGGTTGCTCCTGTCTGACCTTTCCCCTGATGCTGTACAAAACCTCTCCTTTGATCAGACAGCCCTGTTTACAGTTTAAATGGACACTGAGAGCCACTGGCTAAAAGAGTCCCACATGACACGCCACATCTTCATCTTGTACATCCCAGGACCAACACATAAAAAAATTCAGGCCTCAAACCCCATCTGCCCAGTCTTTCCAGCCTCATCAGGACTCAGGTCAGAGCAAATGCAGGGGCTTTAGGAAGGGATGATCCACACAATCTGGCTCCTCCTGCCCAAAGATGGCTTCCAATCACCCCTTTTGAGGGTATGACCAAGGATGATGCACCTCTCAGTCCAACAGATCCTTTTCCTGTCACTGTTTCCCAGATCCTGTTCCCTTTCCTCCTGGTTTGGCTCTTTATTACCTTGGACCACTGAGTCCTCAGCACAGTGCAGCGTGGCTATACCTTTCAACTCTCTGCAACCTCCCTCTTCACTCCTTCCTTCCCCATCTGTCTTCAGGGACCCGTCTCATGAGATGCTTCTTCTCCAGGAAGTTAAAGGTTTGCGCACGCTGGGGGCAGTGGAGGAGGTTCTGCGTTGCTGCCAGAACCAGGGTACTGTTCTTGCTAGTTCCTTATTCCCAAGGCCAAAGGTGAATTATGGCCCATTCTGGACCTATTTGGGCTGGTGCAACTCAAGTTCTGCATGGTATCACTGGCCTAGACCACCCCATCCCTGGATCTGGGATATTGGTATGCTGCTCTCAATCTGAAAGACACTTACTTCCACCTTGCTATTTCTAGAGTCACAGACGATTCCTGCAGCTTGTGGTGGGACTGAGCCACTACCAGTCCTCCCATTCGTCCTTGCGACAGCCCCCCTGGAGTTTTTACCAAATGTATGTCAGTGGTCACCACCCACCTCAGGATACAAGAAGTTCACCTCTACCCTTACATGGACAATTGGCTCATCAAGGGCAAATCCTCTCCATGCATGTGGACCTTCTGCTCTGCCTATTAATGGACTATTAATAAACATAGAAGAGTCAAAGTTAGTGCCCATTCAATGCATAGAGTTCATAGAGGCAGTATGAGGCTGGACTCTAGTGAGGGCCTTCTCCTCAGACAGGTTTTGGGCCCTCTTGGACATTGTGGTTCACCTACGTGCCTTGACCACCGCTATCATTAGGGTGTGTCCAGCTGCTTGGATACAGGGTAGCATCCATCTATGCGTTCAGTTATGCCAGGCTACAAATGCATCTCCTCCAGCAGTGGTTGGCATCAGTATATACCCCCTACAGGCACCCGCTAGCCAGAGTAGTGACGGTCCCCACTCAGATCCTCAACGCTCTCTCCTGGTGGACAGAGCCCATGAACATTCTGGAGGAAGTACCATTTCAAGCCCCTACCCATTCTTTTGACTTTTTAATATCAGATGTGTTGGACCTAGGCTGGGGCACCCATCTCAGTGATCTCCAGACTCAGGGTATGTGGGCTGCACAAGAAGTGCTCGTTCACATAAACATCAAGAAGCTGAGGGCAGTCACAGGATGTTTGAGGTCTTCCTCCATCACCCAGAAAGCAGGATTGTCCAGGTATTTGCTGACAACATGGCTGCCACGTTCTGTGTCAACCGCTGCAGAAGGGGGTGCAGACAGGCATTCTTTGGTAGGAAGTTGTCAGTCTCTGGAACTTCTGTACCGTATCCATCTGGAGGCCTGACATCTCCTGAGAGTGAGGAATCTCCTGGCTGATCAGCTAAGCAGGGAGTTCTCTGACTATGAGTGGGCTTTCCATCCACAAGTTGTGGCCTTGCTTTTCTATGAGTGCAGCACTCCCCAGGTGGACCTCTTCACTATAGCACAGAGCATAAAGTGTCACACCTTCTGTTCCAGATGATGGGCAGACATGGGGTCCTCAGGAGATGCCTTCCTCAATGAGCACTCAAGTGCCCAGTTATATGCATTTCCCCCAAACCCACTCATCCTCAGGGTTCTGGAGAAGGTCAGGCAGGATGGGTCCAAGATCATCCTAGTCTTGCTGGCATGGCCCCTTCAGCATTTGTTTGCCATTCTGCTGAGCCTTACACCATGCCGCTATGCCCCCTACTGCTCCACCCAGACCTGCTTTCCCAGACCTGCCGCTGCTTCCTCTACCCAGGGTTTCTCCATCTCACAGGGTGGCTGCTTCATGATTGGTGGAGGAGGAGTGATCCTGTTCTGAGGCAGCTCAGCAAGCTGTGCTGGGGAGCTGTAAACTATCGACCAGCCAGACTTATGTAGCCAAATAGACCCAGGTTTCCATATGGGCACAGCAGCGTGGCCTCTGCTAACACTGGAGCAGTCTCTTTCCCAGCTGAATAAGCAGAGAGATTTCCTGTTCCCTACCTTCTGGTCTGCATGCCAAGAGGCCTAACCATCTGCTGCTTTCTCCCCAAAAGGGGCTTCACAGGCAGGCCACTCAGAGGAGAAGCTATTCATAGCACAGGAGAAAAGAGTATTCTGGGACTGGCTCAGTGTCCCTGGGCCTGATCCCAGTTCCTGACTATCACAGCCTGACAGCGCTCTGTAAAGGGCCAGTCCTGAAGGTGTCAAATGTCTTCTGCTCAGCCAGTGATCTAAGAGTTAACATTAAATGCCATGTTATCCACTGTTTGTTTAACTCTGGTAATCCTGCTTGGCTCTGCCAGCTCAGCCAGAAGCCTTGTTCTACCTGTTCACCACTCCCCACAGCTGCGTCTTCCCCTTCACTTGAGCCAAGGAGGAAGTGTGAGAAGAGACATCCTGCTCTGAGTGGGGGAGGGTGACACCTTTGCACTACAGTCATTGCTCTGGACGCTCTTCCAGGCCAACAGGTTGTATTGGGCGCCACCCTGCTGGGGAATGTACCTGTCACAGGCCAAGTGAAGGGGTTGGGCTTGCTGCAGCCTATCAGAAGCAGGTCGCTGACTGACCAGGCCAAGGCAGGAGGGCTGCAAATGACACCTGTTGCTTGGCAGGCAGTTGTTGGAAGAAAAGAGGCCAGATTTAACCTTGAGCCATATTCTAGGACCTGCCTTGTCAGCCTGAAGCCAATAGGCGTAATGTGGAGCAAGCTCATCTGAGACCTGGGAATGCAGGCAGAGGCAGAGGGGTAGTTGTGCTGTGCCTGAAGTACGGTGATTACTTGTCAGCTGTGGGTAAGTAAAATGTGTCGCTGTCTGCATACTCTTGGTGTTGCGCTCTCTGTCTGTCTCTCTCTCTCTCTCCCCCCCTCCCTCCACTTGAACACGGGCAGCTTCATGAAAGTGAACAGACTGGTCCTGTACCCCCTGACACAGAGACTGTTCCAGGCAGAGGCTAGCACAGCAGCAGGCTCATGCAGTACTGGGCCTGGGGCTGCAGATTCAGAGCAAGCTGGGTATGTGCTATCCTGCACTTGCCCTGTGCACATTAACCAGTGCATTCTGCTGTCAGGCCCTTTGAAACAAGACTAGAGCCAAATATGTTAATGAACTGTTAATGCACATCAGCAGGGAGTGCACAGAAGGCATGACCATGTGGCTTGAGAGTCCAGTTTAGAATGAGCAGCCGCAGGGTTGGGGAGCCCACAGCCTGGCCAGCCACAGTAGCCTCTCTCTGGAAAACCTAGAAGAGGGACCCAGCAGGCTCCCTACCCAACATAGGTGGGAGGCAGGTAAGTGACACTCTCCTGCTGCCCTGCAGCCCCTGATCCCCTCTCCTATCACCTGTGTCATTACCATACCTGATCTATGCTCGTGTTCCATCCCCCCATCTTTTCCTAAAACCCTTGCATAGTGTGCCTCCCCCCACACTCCACCTGTGTCCTAATTTAGGTTGCATCTGGGGGCTGCATCATGAAACATTCCCTACCTACACTATTGTCTGCTGTGGCCTGGTCTGCCCCCATCTCCTGTGCAGATTCCAGGCCCACCCCGCCCCCCTCACACTCTCTCTCTCTCTCCTCCCCCAGCATTGGTCAAGCCATGGATTCATAGCATCAAAGGTTGGCAGGTATATAATGTTGACCAGAGAATGTCCCCCAAATAATTCCTGGTGCAGATCTTTAGGAAAAACAGCCATGAGGTGCATGGCTCTCCTGCCCCTGGCTGCTTCATGTTGGGGACCAATCCCTAGCCTTGACACCTAGAGGGTTAATTTGGGACGGGGGAGGGAACATGGATCTCCATGGTACATGTTTCAGCACATGGTGTGCTTGGGGAAAGAGCTCCAATGCCAGGTCTAGGCAGGGCTACTGTCCCTTGGGGTGGAGAACCCTCCGAGGAGGTGCTCCTTTCAGGGATGTCCGATTATGGAGCAGCACACCTCAAACAGGGCCTGGGCAATGTAGGGAGAATGCTGCATGAGCTCATTCCTGTCCTGTGGGGTGTCCCATTTGACATGTGGGTGCTGTTCTGCCTAGGTTTCATGTACCTCTCCAGGTCTGGGAAGGCTCATTTATCCACCCAGGCCAAGCCTGCCACCATATTTAGTATAACTGTTTGAGCTAGTCTTTGACCAATCAGATTCACGCTTTTAACTGAGACTTTACCCATGACCTCAAAGACCCACATGTGTGGGTTCTGCATGCCCGCCACCAGGGCTGTACCAAATATGTTACAAACTCAGCATCTATGGTCAGCAGAGCCAGCATGGGGGGTGGGAGGTAAGGGGCAACACTTGGTCCAGGATAGGAGCTCAAGGTAAAGGAGGAGGGATGGAGCCCTGCACTCCCCCACTGCATTTTGGGAAGGCACTGGTGCCTGTGCCTTTAATAAGGAATTCATGTAGTGTGTGTTTGCTGCTCTTCTGCACTAACAGGTCTTCGGTGTGCTTTGATCTAGGCCTATTTTATGTAGATTGTTTATGGTAAATTTACCTCTTTTAAATTATGGGATTGTTGGGCCAGAGGGTTGGTGCACTGAAGTTCTGTTTAGGACAGCTGATTGTCTCGAACAACCTCCACTCCACCATATCCCTTTCTGCCTGGCATTGCAGCCTCAGGAGCTTCAGTGAGATTTGCATTGGAACCAGTGCTCTGAGCTCAGGACAGTGGGGCCTTTTCAAGCACTTGGAAGAGCAATCATGAACATTTCTGATTAAATGAAACGCACCTACTCTGCTTGACTAGAGAAGGCTTCCGTATACTGAGCACCATTCCCATGAGCGCTCCGCTCTAGGACCCCTTGGCCCCTGACATGAGGAAACCTCAGTTTGTTCTGTGTGGCAGGGAGAGCAAGAGGGTCATGACTGCCCTTCCTATATGTGTTGTGCCAAGGCCTGAGCGAGAAGGAAAATTTATGTAGGGGTAAAAATGTGTTTCTATGAGGAAAGGAGGGGCATATTTAAGGGATAATACCACAATGACTGGAATCTTAAAAACAACTGGTGCAACTTCCTGCACTTTAGATGATATTAGGATGTTACAAAATAGGAATTTTATGCAACAAAATGTGAGCATGTAGCTTAAATTCCTCTGGGATGCTGCATTAGAATAAGTGTTCACCCCTGCATTCCCCATCAGGTACATAAAACTGTTTAAAACATATGCCTATATAAAATATACTCCTGCATAAAACATACTCCTATATTCCCCATTAGGTACAGCTGTATAACACATTCCAAAAGACAGAGGCTGGGGAAAAAATCCCAGAACCTAGTAGTCTCTCTCCTCCAGTGCAAGGGTTGGAAGGGAAGGAGATTACCTCTGAATGGCTGTGTCTACACGTGCCCCAAACTTCAAAATGGCCACGCAAATGGCCATTTCGAAGTTTACTAATGAAGCGCTGAAATGCATATTCAGCGCTTCATTAGCATGCGGGCGGCCACGGCACTTCGAAATTGACGCGCCTCGCCGCCGCGCGTCTCGTCCAGATGGGGCTCCTTTTCGAAAGGACACTGCCTACTGCGAAGTCCCTTTATTCCCATGACCTGATGGGAATAAGGGGACTTCGAAGTAGGCGGGGTCCTTTTGAAAAGGAGCCCCGTCTGGACGAGACGCGCGGCGGCGAGGCGCGTCAATTTCGAAGTGCCGCGGCTGCCCGCATGCTAATGACCTGATGGGAATAAGGGGACTTCGAAGTAGGCGGGGTCCTTTCGAAAAGGAGCCCCGTCTGGACGAGACGCGCTGCGGTGAGGCGCGTCAATTTCGAAGTGCCGCGGCCGCCCGCATGCTAATGAAGCACTGAATATGCATTTCAGCGCTTCATTAGTAAACTTCGAAATGGCCATTTGCATGGCCATTTTGAAGTTTGGGGCACGTGTAGACGTAGCCAATGTCTCCTGGGATGGCCTTAGACTGTACAAAAGGAGAAGGTTGGAAGTACTTCAACAACTGAGCCATCTGCGCTGACGTCTCTTCCAGTCTGGTGGGGCGGGATGGCTCTTGGCCTCTGTTTCTTCCTGTCCCATGTGTAAATCTGGAAACAATGCAGTCAAAGTCTTCAGTCGTACACCAGTTATTGAGCTCAATACAAGAGTAACTGAGTGCCATTTAGTGGTCTGTGAGGGGAGGAAAGACTAGATTGTCTAATGGTTCCTTCTGGCCTTAAAATTTAAGACTTTATGACAAGCGTGTGTCTGGGTCCCCATTTATTGCATGCTAGGGTTGGCTGGCAGAGGGTAATTGCTGCAAAGAGAGAGAGCTTTTCAGCACTTCCAGTCTACTGTGGAAAGAAAGTGCCCTCCTGTACAGTGGTGAGTGGATTCCCATCCCCGCCATTCCCTTGGGCTCAGGTAGGCTAATCTAATGTGATGAGTGAGAAAACGACGGGGAAAATGAAATGTAAAGAGTGAAACTCCTGCAACTAATGATTAAGTCCAAAGGTATCAAGGAAACTGTGTGAAAGGTGTACTGGTGAAAGAGCTTAGCTTGTGCCTCGAGCAGAGGTGAGCAAACTTTTCATGTGGGCCCCACTCTTTGTCTCTGTAATTAGCAGGGCCCCCCAACCTACCTAATGTACTCCAAACTGATGGAAATTTTGGTTATGTTCATATAAAAAAGCCCTTTTGGCACATGTATGAAAATAAGTCTGTAGAATGTAAAATCTTTATTAATTGGTATATAAACATGTATACACCGTGACAAAGTCCCTTGTTAGCTCCTGTGGGTCCCTGCGCTTCCTGGCAGTTTCTCTGCTGTGCCTCAGAGACTCACAGAGACCCCTTATCTGTCCAGGCCTTTTCAGAGGCAGGAGTCTCCGCTTAGTGAGCCATCCTCATCATAGGCCAGTCCCAACTGGGGAGGACACAGCCAGTCCCCTTGCAGGCCTGTGCCTGTTCCAGTGTGGTAACCCTCTGGGAAAGGGTGGGGGGAGTCCAGACCCGCCTTCTACCCTGGACTCCGGCCCAGGGTCCCTATGAGGTCAAGAGGCTGCTGGGAGGGCCTTCTCCCATGCTCCAATATAGCAACCTCACCCTCGGCCACGTCACCCACTGCTTCCCTGTGGTACCCTCCTGCTCCTGCTCCTGCTCCTGCTCCTGCTCCTGCTCCTGCTCCTCAGTGCACCTTCCAAAACCTCCCCTCCTGCAACCATCTTGGGGGCACCTTTCATAGGGAGTGCCGGGCCTCTGCTGACCAATGAGGGCTGATTCCTAATAAGGCCCCAACTGGCTGTCCTAATTGGCCTAGTAAGGGAACAAGAATGCATTAGCCCACCACCCTGCATATCTTCCCTCGAGAAGGTTCCTGAAGCTTCCAGGTAGGGGTCTGCCACAGCACTTACATAAAACCAGTAACATATTTCAACATTTTTAATGATACCAATGAGACTGAGACCCAGCAACTGATTGTGCTGTGCCCCCTTATGAAATTTCTTGGCCCCCAACAGGGCCTTCTCCCACTTTGCACACACCTGGTCTAGAGCACAAAGTGAGGACAAAGACGCAGCCATGCAGTTATGGTGCTGGTGCAGTTGGGTTCCATGTGGTTGGGTGTTAGACTAATATTGAAACTGCCAGGAGCTCTCAAATAGAAACCCAGTGTTTACTGCATCCCTGCATAGCTCAGTCCCCATCTAAACTAGCCAGCCCAGAAATATCCCCTGGAATCAACAGGCATTTGCAGGGAAGAGTGCTTTTAACTTTCAGGATTCATGTGGCCCAGTACCCCTCTATAGGGGCAGACAACCTGCTCTGTTGTAAACAGCAGAGCTGGTCCAAGACAAGCACAGCAGCTTCTCTGGCTGCTGTTTGCAGGATAACAACTGTTCTGAACACAGCCACAGACAGTTTGATCGAGAATAGTACGCAATTGTTAACTGGAGGTGGGACTATTTTAGGAGCGTTGGTTTGGGTTTTGACTTGCCAATCTAACCAGATAATGGCTTAACTTTGCCCTCTACGCTGGCTGTAAACATTAAGAGCTAAAAATGCTGTGGCTGGCGGCAGGCCTCAGGACCCACAGCAATCACATGCACACTGTGGGCAGTACCAAACCAGAATTTTTTTTTTATTGCAACTGGTATTAAAATCACACACTATAAAATGCCTAAGATAGCGAACACATAAATGAATTCTGTCACCCCAGTCAGTAATGTAAGTGCAATTTGAGTATACAATTGCAAATGTCTAGCATAACCCCATACTCATGTTCCCTCCTGAAGAGCTGAGGAACTGGAGAACCAGCCTCACTGGCAGCCTCACGGAGGGCAGACAAAACTGAAGGATATAAAGAGATACTGGTACTAGTGAACAGAAAAGATAAAGGGGAAGAGAGTTTGATGAAGAAAATCCCTCTTAAGGAAGAAAAATCATCCCTAACACTATAGGCTATGAGGGTTTATAGGCTTTCTTCCATTGCTTAGGCCAAGTCTCCCAAAAGCAAAATCAGACTGCTGCACTCTAAGATTTTAAGGGGCCTGGACACCCCTTTGAAGATACATAAGATGTCATGTTGCCCTTGTGGACAAATTCTAAAATGGGCAGCTGAGGTTAGTAATACCAAATGATGACCCCCCCACCCCCGGCTTCTGCCTTTCAGTAAAGCTAAATGTCCAGTCTGACAGAGCCATTGTATTTTTGGCACCTTCGACTGTTCCACAACGTAGTGTCACATTCTACAGCAGCACACTGGTCCCTTTGTGGTTAGACTGGCTGAGTGAGAAGGGCTAGAAATTTCCACATATACCTACCTAAATATAAAAAAAAAAAAGAGCTGAAGCTAACTGCTTAGAGGGTGCAGCCCCCTGTAGGTCCGTACATTAGTGCTAGAATAGAATAAAACAGTGAAAGATTTAGGCGAATAGATAGGTTTGAATAAGACTTACAAGCTATAAATCAAACTAGAAGCCATATTGCAGCTCTGCTTGCAAGCAGAAGCTGGGCTGGAAGAAAGTTCTAAACAGAACTGGCCAGGGGAGGCGTTTCGTTGGGGTCTGGGCTGGGCCTCACACTGTGTGGGGGAACGGCTCTCTCAAGGGGGTCTGGCTGGGCCCCGTGCTGGCTGGGGGAGGTGCTGGGACTGACAAGGTATGGTGGAGGGGTGTTGGAGGGGCTGGGCCAGGTCCCACACTTGATAGGGAGGGGCTCTGTGGGGGCTGGCCAGGGACCCTTTGCTGACTAGGGAAGGGACTGGGGCTGGCAGGGTTCAGGGGGGAGGTTTTCGGGTGACCGTCCATCCTGTTTTTCACAGGACAGTCTCTTATTTAAGCTATCTAACAGGTGTCCTGACTTTTTAAAGAAAATGGGCAAATTGTCCTGTATTTTGCAAGGCTCCTGTTCCCTGGCACTCTGTGTCTTGGGATGGCAGCATCTCCCACCAGGGAGCTCCTCCACTTGGGGGGGCTGCCCTGTTCTTTGGAGCTCTGCACCTTGTGGCAGTAGTTCGTGCTACAGGGGAGCTCCTCTGTGGGGCAGCCACCCCATTCCCCAGCACCCCATGGTGGCAGCCCCTGCTGCTGGCAAACTCCACCATGGGGTAGCTGCCTCTTCCCTTGGTGCCCTGCGTTTAGAGGAGGCAGCTCTCGTGGCCAGGGAGCCCCTCCACAAGTCAGCTGCCTCATTCCCTGGCCTCCCACACCTCAGGGAGGCAAATCCTGCTTCATTCCCTGCCCCCCACTCCTGCCAGGAGGGTTTGGAACATGTCCCCATCACCACCCGGGAGTTCTGGAGCCCTCATCCTCCACTACCCTTCATCCCTTGTGCCTCCCCATGAGCGGCTGCAGAGCCCTCCACACCTGATCCTTCACACCAGAGCAGTAGCCTCCATTGCAAAGGAGCCCTGGCATGGGACAGCAGCCCTGCTCCCATCCCTGGAAGCCGGTGTCCCATATTGGCCATAGGGCAATGTGGTCACCCAAGGAGGTGGGTTCTATTGGGGTCTGAGATGGGACCTGCACTGGGTGGGTGAGGGGCTGGCATGGTGTGTTGGAGATTCCTTTGGGGAGCTGGGCTGGGGACCATGCTGGCCAGGGAGAGGGGGCTGGGGCCAGCACAGTGCAGGGAGGAGGAACATGATATAACCTTGACCAGACAGATGGACAGACACATCAAAATAATATATATATATATATATATATATATATACATATATATATATATGTATATTATATATATGTGTGATGTGTCTGGCCATCTCTGTGTGTGTGTGTGTGTGTGTGTGTAGATATAGATATTATAGGCTACACTCTCCAGCTGAAGCAAAAATTCTCAGACAAGAAACGTCTGTGTTCTGGATCCAGCTATGTGCAAGAATCCAAATTCCACAGCTGCAACAGGGGATTATCACAGAACAAAGGTCATGCAAATACAGCTAGTTTCATGCCTATGAGCAGCCCAGAGCTCATAAGCCACCCTACTACGTGACCAGCTAATTGAGAGCCTTGAACAATGGCTGTTGTGCTTATGGCTTTAACAGTGACCTCATGCTCCATCACAGTCGGGGTCGGAGCTTGGAAGCATTTGCCCTGACACTGTCAGGCAGTGTCTGGCTTTCTAGCCACCTGGCCTAGCTGAAGAGAAGCCTCACATGGCCATTCTTTAAGATGCTAAGGAAATCAGTTCTTGCATCCAGAATGGCACAGCACCCTCCCCCATCTCCTGGAGTGAGTCTGGGCTGTAGGATGCTAATAAAATGCACCTAAAGCCTGTCCTATGGGTGAACTGGTAGGGAAGGGTGAGGACTACAAAGTACCACCGGCAGGTGGGAGGGGGCGGAAGGAGAGTTGTAGAGAATCTCTGGCTAGTGACTGCCAGGGTGCTGCACTGGGGGCTTGTGCGGGAGGAGGGTAAATGCAGGGATGCCAGGAGCCTTTAGTATGTGCAGTGAACTCAGCATGAAGAAGGAATAATGGGCCTAGTTCTCTACTCTGTGAAGGCCCACAAGAGTGGGACTGGGGCCTTAAACTGTATTTGAGACTGAGTCTAGGAGCCAATGGAGCACACTCAACACCAAGGTAACATGGGGTTGGTGCTATTTCCATAGCAGGCAGTGCCACGTAAGATAAATTACTTGTTGCGTTATAGCTGATGCTCAGCTACTTGCTATGTGACCTTCCCCTTCAGTCTTAGGCCTGGTCTGCACGAGGAATCAAAGGCAAGTCCAGATACACAATTCTAGGCACACCATTGACTTAGCTAGAATCGATGTATCAGGATCGACATTGTACCCTGGGGTAGATCAGGTCTCTTTGGGCTTGCACCAATGTCCCTTATTCCACGCAGCCATGTGAAAGTACCACGGTCGATGGCCAAACCCAGCGAGATCAATTTTGCCACAACTTCACTGACATGGCAAAATCAAACACCAGCAGATCAAGCGCAGCACACTGAACCTGCAGTAAGTATAGACATGTCCTCACAGACAGCTAGCTGGAGAAGGCCCAGTCAGTCTGCAAAAAGGGACTTGAGGATTATACTAGTCAAGATGGAGATGAGTCAACGTGTCCTTGTTGCCAAGGAGGCTAATGGCATATTGGGCTGCATTAGGAGGCACATTGCCAGCAGACTGAGGGAAGTGGTTAGTAACCACTGTGTGGCACCGGTGAGGCCTCATCTGGAGAACTGTATTTACTTTTGACCCCCTGCTCCCCCCCCCGCCCCCCAGCTATGCCCCTGAAGAATGTGGACAAATTGAAAAGAGGCCAGAAGAGGGCAATGATAATGATTGGAGGGTTGAGGCACATGACTTATGGGGACAGGCTAAGGGAGCAGGACATTTAGTGTTTGGAGGAGAGATCTGACAGCACCCTTCAACCACCTGAAGGATTGGGGTTCCAAAGAGGATAGAGAAAGGCTGTTCTCAGCAGTGTCAGCTAACAGAACAAGAAGCAATGGTCTCAAGTTGCAGTGTAGGTTGGGTTTTTAGGAAAAGCTACTTCACTTGGAGGTGGTAGAGGGTGGTTACCTGTGTAATGTAAGCCAAACCAATGGAAATGTTGGTTATGTTGATATGAAAAAAACCCAACCTTTTGGCATGTGTAAGAAAATGTCTAGAATGTAAAACCTTTATTACTCAGTATATAAATGTGAATCCACATAAATAAAACCAGTAACATACTTCAGCATTTTTAATGAGATGGCTGAGGCTGACACGACACCCAGCAGCTGACTTTGCAACACCCTCTCCCTGCACTTTGCACACCCGTTGCCTAACGAGATGGAGAAATCTTCATCCTTAGAGCTTTTTAAGGCCAGGCTTGACCTTGCTGGGTCAAGATGATTTAATTAGGATTGGGCTTGCTTTGCACAGGGGGTTGGACTAGATGACCTGCTGAGGTCTCTTCCAACCCTACTTGTCTATGATTCTGGTATTCAGTAGCAGGAACCAGGGAGCATAATAGTACAAGTACTGCTCACAATTGGTGAAGAGAGCGGGTGGAAGGAGAATTTGTCATCATGAGGAACTGAGCCTCAACTTGTTGGTTAAAAAAGCCAAATCTGGACGGACACACACACACACCTGTAGATGTGGGTTCATATCCTGCCTTGGCTAGAAATTCCCTGTGTGATGTCACAATCATCTTAAGTGTCAGTGCTCTACCTGTAAAAATGAGGATAATAATGCCTAGCCTTACACGGGAAGTGCAGTCATCACCCCCTCTGAGGTGGTTAGACGCCATGAGCTAGCAATGCTGTGTCAATTAAATAGGAAAGAGGAAGTCAGCTGGGATAAACATGCTGGGTGGTTGGGTGGGAATTGAACATAGGCCCCATGTTGTCCACAATTGAGCAAAGGCATAGCATAATGAATACCTTCCTTCCATGGCACTGGCATGCCCCTCCATGTCCCAGTGTACCCCTTACTGGTGTTAACATCCACTGAGGCTTCTCACACTCTGGGTCTCCACTGCTGGAGCAATGCAGGTGGGTCTGCTTGCAGTGCAGAGACCTTGCCCTCGAGCACATGTGTGGCAAGGAGGGGTGGACACAGATGTCCAGCACTAGCTAATGGTGTATCAGGGAAAGGAAAAGCAGGGAGGAGTTGGGGGGCTTGTTTGCATACAAGGCGCAAAAAAGAAGGCCCCCCCTGGTTCAAAAGGCGAAAGTGGGCCAATAAGCCAACTATCTAAGGTGTTTGTACACAAATGCAAGAAGCTTGGGAAACAAACAGGCAGACTTAGAAGCCCTGGCACAGTCAAAGTAGTATGAGGTGACTGGAATAATGGCGACTTGATGGGATGCCATGCATAACTGGAGCACTGTAATAGAAGTTTATAAACTGTTCAGGAAGGACAGACGGGAGAAAAGGAATAGGAGTTGCGATATGTGTGAGAGAGCAATATGATTGCTCAGCGCTCCGGTATGCATAAGGGGTGGTCTACATTTGCATTCCTCTTTCGAAAAAAGGTATGCAAATGAGGCATATCAAAATTCAAATGAGGTAGAAAATTGCATATGTGACACCTTATTTGTATATTCTAATGTCAAAAGAGCTTCTTTCGGAAGAAGAAAGCCAGTGTAGATGCTGCTCTTTCAAAAGTAAACCCCCATCTTCCAAAGAATCCTTCTTCCTTTTATTTAATGGGAAGAAGGATTCTTTCGAAGATGGGGTTTACTTTCAAAAGAGCAGTGTCTGCACAGGCTTTCTTCTTTCCAAAGAAGCTCTTTCGAAATTAGAATATACAAACGAGGTGTCAAATATGCAAATTTATGCATCATTTGCATTTTCAATTTACCTGATTTGCATACATCTTTCGAAAGAGGAATGCAAGTGTAGATGCGCCCATGGGGAAAAGCCAGTTGAGAGTCTTTGGGTTACGCTTAGAGGCAGAAGCAATAGAGATGATGATGTGGTTTGTGTCTGCTATAGACCAACAGATCAGATAGATGAGATGGACAAGGAGTGCTTCAGGCACCTAACAGATGCTTCCTGATCACAGGTCCTGGTGCTCATGGGAGACTTTAATCACCCTGACATTTTTTGGGAGACCAGTACACCAGCACACAGACAATCCATTAAATGTTTAGTGAATGTTGGAGATAACGTCTTGGTACAAATGCTCAAGGGACTGACCGGGGTTGTGCATAGCTTGACCTGCTGCTCACACACAGGGAAGAACTAGTGGGTGAAATAGAAGTGGGCTGCAGGATTTCAGAAGTAGATTTCAGGATTCTGACAAAAGGAAGAAAGATGAGCAGTACAATACAGACCCTTGATTTATGAAGACCAGGCTTCAACTCCCTACAACAGATGGGCAGGATCCCCTGGGAACTAATATGATGGGGAAAGGAGTTCAGGAGAACTGGCAGTATTTACAAGCAGTCTTATTGAAGGCACAGGAATAAACCATCCTGACGCACAATAAGAAAATCAAATATGGCAGGCAAACAGCTTGGCTTACCAGGGAGATTCTTGGTGAGCTTAAACTCAAAAGGGATGCACATAAGCAGTGGAAATGTGGGCAGATGACTAAGGAGGAGTATAAATATATGGCTGAAGAATGCTGGGGGTAATCAGGCAAGCAAAAGCACAATTGGAACTGCAGCTAGCAAGAAATGTGAAAGGCAACAAGAAGAGTTTCTACAGGCATGTTAACAATAAGAGGGTTATCGAGGAGGGTATGGGGCTGTTACTGGATGAGGGAGGTAACCTGGTCACCGACAATGTGGGAAAGGCTGAAGTACTCAATGTTTTTTCTGCCTGAGTCTTCACGGACAAGGTCAGCTCCCAGACAATAGCACTAAGCAATGCAGTATGAGAAAAAGGTAGGCAGCCTCCAAGAATACTGAGGGAATTGACAGTTGTCATTGCAGAGCCTCTGGCCATTATCTTTGAAAATTTTTGGCAATTAGGAGAGGTCCGGATGATGGGAGAAAGGCAAATGTAGTGCCTGTCTTTAAAAAAGGAAAGAGCAAGCCAGGGAACTAGAGACCAGTCAGCCTCACCTGAGTCCGCAGAAAAATCATGGAGGGGAGCCTCAAGGAAGCCATTCTGGAGCACTTGGAAGAGGGGGAAGTGATCAAGAGTAGTCAACATGGATTCACCAAGGGCAAGTCCTGCCTGATCAATATGATTAGCTTCTATGATAGGTAACTGGCTCTGTGGCCATGGGGAAGTCAATGGATGTGATACACCTTGACTTTAGCAAAGCTTTTGGTACAGTCTCTTACAACAGTCTTGCCCATAAGTTAAGGAAGGATGGATGGGATACATGGATGATATGATGGATAGAAATCTGGCTAGATGGTCAGACCCAATGGGTAGTGATCCCTGTCTCAATGTCTGGTTGGCAGTCATTTTCAAGTGGGGTGCCCCAAAGATTGGTTCTCGGGCCAGTAGTGTTCAACAACTTTATTAATGACCTGGATAAGGGAGTGCATTGCACTCTCAACAAATGTGCAGATGACACTAAGCTAGGGGAGCAGTAGCTATGTTGGAGCATAGGGACAGGGTCCAGAGTGACCTAGACAAATTGGAGGATTGGGCCAAAAGAAATCTGATGTGATGCAAAAAGGACAAGTGCAGAGTCCTGCACTTGGGACAGAAGAATCTCAACCACTGTTACAGACTGGGAACTGACTGGCTAAGTAGCAGTGCAGCAGAAAAGGATCTGGGGATTACAGTGGCTGAGAGGCTGGATATGAGTCATCAGTGTGCCCTTGTAGCCAAGAAAACTAATGGCACATAGGGGTGCATTAAGAGGAGCATTTCTAGCAGATCTAGAGAAGTTATAATTTTCCTCTATTCAGCACTGGTGAGGCCACATCTGGAGTACTGTGTCCATTTCTGGGTCCCTCAGTACAAAAGGATGTGGATGTGCTGGAGCAGGTTCAGTGGAGGTCAACGAAAATAATTAAAGGGCTGGAGCACATGACCTATGAGGAGAGGCTGAGGGATTTGGGGTTATTTAGTTTGCAGAAGAGGCGTGAGAGGGGATTTGATAGCAGCGTTCAGCTCCCTGAAGCGGGTGGGGGGGCGGGTTCGAAAGAGGATGGAGATTGGCTGTTCTCAGTTGTGCCGGATGACAGAACAAGGAGCAATGGTCTGAAGTTACAGAGGGGGAGATGCAGGTTGGATACTAGGAAAAACTATTTCACCAAGGAGGGTGGTGAAGCACTGGAATGGGTTATTGAGCAAGGTGGTGGAATTTCCATCCGTAAAGGTTTTTAAGTCCTGACTCAACATAGTCATGGCTGGGATGATTTAGTTGGGGTTGATCCTGCTTTAGGCTGAGGGCTGGACTAGGTGGCCTCCTAAGGTCTCTTCCATCCCTAGGATTCTATGATAATCTAATCCATAGGTTACATAACTTCCTTTGTGCTGCCCACATGCTGTAAGTGTGTGTTAGGGTAGGTGAGTGCACGCCAAAACTATAGAAAATGCAGGAGGAATTGCTGAGATTTAGCCATCACATGCACATTGGATACCTCTCTGTCAGGCAGAGGGCGCTTCACCCAGGGATGCTGCTAGGGGGGACATGGGGAAAAAAACATTAACTTTATATGGTGTAGTGTCTGGGGAAGCATAAGGGACTTTTCTGTCACTCTGAGCAGAGAGTCAGGCTGGGTTGAGACACTGACTCAAGGGAAGTGTATTGGTGGCTCAGCTCAGGGATCAGGCTGGAGGAAAGGCACAGCTAATTCAGCAATTGCATTTCATTTTCCTCCACTGGTAGGGCCTAGACTGTAAGAGTTAATACTGGGACCCATCCCTCTGCTGTCAGACTGGGCTGGCAAGCCAGTTGGTGACAAGAGGCAGCTGCTGATGAGGGAGCATGTAAGGCTGGGGCAGTGAATGAGGCTTTATCTCAGCTTGGGACTCACTTCTGTCTGTGCTGCCAGTCCCCAGCTGCAGCCGCAGACCTGCTGAGGAATGTACAGGAACACTTGAGCCGTTTTGACTCAGCAGCCCTGCAGCCACTGAGTTTGGAGGGATGGGAGACTCACAATGGCAGTGTCGCTCCGGAGATAGGCTTCAAGGAACAGGGATGGCCAGATTGCAACACCAGTGAGTGGAACCTCAGCATGGAGGTCAGGCTGTTCCCTGGCCTTTGCGACAGGGAATGGGTTTGAGGGAAGGTCTCTGACCCCACCCTAGCCCTGCAGACTGAGGACTAAGTGTGTGGTTGGGATGGGAGCAGGGGCTTTTTCAATGACATTTTCTTCTTTCATGGCCTTTTTCAGATGAAACAGCCACCACCCTGTGACCATCCAGAGGTGCATCAGCTCCCTGCGCTGAACTCTGCAGATCAAGTGCTGACATTCTGTCCCTAGCCATAGACTTTCCTGGTGCATCCCCTTGCATGCAACCTGTAACTCACTAAGTGATGCAATGATGGGCATCCCAGCTGTGTTGGAGCTCTGACAGTGGCCACAGGGCACCAGGGTCAAGACTACCAACTGCCAGTCTCCCAAGGAAATGCCACGGCCTTCACAGCTGTTGTGGCTTTGACCTCTTTGGTCAGGATCATCTGTGTGATCCCTGCAGCTCATCCTGCCCTAGCTAGGGTCCCTCTGGCACCACCCATGCCTGAGTTGGAGCAGTTCAGTGTGCCCAGGCCCTCTGCTGATGCTGGCCATATTCAAAGGAACATCCTTGAGGAGCATGTAGAGCTATGGTGGTTCAAGGACCCGAAGAAATCGATCTTGTGTTATGGAGTTGCTGTGGTGCTAATTCTGGCCTGTGGGGTTGGGGGCATTGTTCTCCTCTATAGTACAAGCAGCCGATCTGGGGAGTGGCGGCTGGCTGTGGGCACCACTCTCTGCCTCCTTGCCTTGCTGGTGCTACTGAAGCAGCTGCTGAGCTCTGCTATCCAGGACATGAACTGCATCCAGAGTCGTAACCAGATTGAGCTGCTGAAGAGTGGTGGCTTTTCAGACTGTGTGGTGCTGCTGTTCAGTGCCCTGGTGCTGTTGGTCTGTGGTATGGTCCTCACTGTACTCTCCACCACAAATATGCAGCTCAGCCCCTCCCGTCCTCTGGCCAGCATGTTCACCAGTGGCGTCATCCTCATGACAGCTGGGGCTGCCATTCTGCTCTGCCTGCTGCTTTACATGCTCAGCACCTCTTGCTGCCAAGTTGCTCCCAGGAGCCTGAACACAGGTGACATGAGCATCTTCACCATCTCCGGACGCCTCTCTGTCAATCACCGGCTTGCTACCACCTCCAGCATGGCTAATCTGATCTAAGTCTTGGGAAGTGCCAATGCCCTTAAGCATAGCCATCATGCTGTGAGCCTGGGACAGGGTAAGGCCGTGCTCACCATCTCTCTCAACTTGGGGAAGAGCTGAAATCTGTGCGTTGCCTTGACCCAACTGCAGTTGTCATTGACAGTGGACTGACAAGTGCACTTTACTCAGGCCAGTTGACCCAAACCCCGGCAAAGACCAGGTAATCCCTGGATTTATTTGATTTATCTGAAACTTGTCAAGTAACACATTATTTTTTTACTTCTTCAAAGTCACCAGCCCATTTTCTGTCAATCCCTCTGACACTCCAAGGTCCCTGTACTGAAGGATGAAGAGGACCATGAGCGTGTCCTGACCCTGTTGAGAGCTCCTCCTGCTGTTGGAAAACCCTGATGTGTTTGGTGCAAAAACTCTGTTTCTCATTTGAGGCTTCCTCTCTACTCTCTGGCAGGGCTGGCTGCTGATGGTGGAGTCTCCTATAGCTCTGCATAGAGCTGCATCTGGGGATCCAAGTCGTAACAGGGATTGCTTCCTGACAAGATGTGCCACTATGAGCTTGCGCATGTACCCTTGAGACACCAAGCCTGCTCCCTCCAGCAGCTCAACATGGAGCCATGTCCACAACCCTAGAAGGGCAAGAAGCCTGCTGCGAGTGTTGATATCTGACAGAAGAGGATGTGGACCTGAGCACCTTGGTGCATTCTAGATGTGCATGCACGTGGCTGTCCAGATGTGTGCTTGTGGGGAGGTGGCAATGGAGAGGGCTGGTGCATGTAGATAGCAGTGTAGATGGGATAGACAAGTAGGTATGTGTAGCACAGATGAGTGTAAGTGCTGGATATGTACAAAAATGCATCTGTATGTCTTTTTATGTTGTGTGGAGACATATGACTGCTCAGCAAATTACAGCTGTGCAGTAAACATGCTGTGAAATGGATGGCTTGGTGACAGTGTGTGTATTGTTGCAGCCTTTAAGCATCTTCCCACACTCTCCCCGGCCATTCCTTAAGGAACCTAGCCATACTTAGACATCTCAGTCATCCCCCCACCAATTTTGTCTTCTTTGGCCCTGACCACTGATGGTCTTTTTTGAAACCTCTTAAATTTGAGAATTCTTGAGAGGGAGGAGAGGTTGTGGTTGTTGGAGTGAGCATATCATTAAAAAAGCAATTGTACCAGAGTCATGTGCACCCTATACAGGGGAGAACTAGTCCTACCTTTGGCTGGGATATGGTCCTTCTAGGTGCAACCCCAAACTGTGTTGGCTGTTTATGCCACAAGCTCATAGTGAAAATGCCAGTATGACCAGCTCTGTGGTCACGTGTGCCCTGTCCCAGCTTTGTCCCTCCCACTTAACCCCTCTGTGATGTTTTTCCAGATTAATTACTTGCATGTATCCAGACAAGCTCACATAGTGTTAATACCTGTCTTGGTCTAAATGCTGTAGGTCCCTCTCTGTCATAGCTCCAGACTGTCTGGGGCTTGCAGCTCCTTCTTGGAGTGGATCAGCTGCATCTTTTATTAAGCTGTTGTTTCCTCCCTCTTCTTAGTCACTGGTTAATGCAAAATCTAAAACCTATCCATTGCAGACACCCATGAGATGCTGCCTTCCCTATATCCACCAATGTACATCTGTACCATTTTTTTGTTAGCTTAGCACTCTGGTGTGCTAAGTGCTATGCATGCTGTAATGAGCCAGTCAGAGCCCAAAGAGCTTAGCCAGACCATACATGACAAAAGGCAGAAAGGAAGACAGAGGCCAGAGGAGAAAGATTTACACAGTGTCACACAATGCTGATGCCAGAACTGGAACTAGACTCTTGACCATGTGGATAATGCTTGCGCATGATACCAAGCTGGGAGGGGCAGCACACGCTTTGGAGACTCGAGTGATTATTCAAAATGATCTGGACAAACTGGAGAAATGGTAAATAGGATGAAGTTCAGTAAGTACAAATGCAAAGTACTCTACATGGGGAGGAAACATCAGTTTCACATACAAAGTGGTGAATGATTGTCTAGGAAGGAATACTACAAAAAGGGACCAGAGTGGCTCACAATCTGTCAACAGTGTGACACTGTTGCAAAAATAGCAAACATCATTCTGTGATGTATTAACAAGAGTGTTGCAAGTAAGACATCAGAAGTGTCTTCCCCTTTATCTGTGCTGATTAGACCTTTTCTGGAGTATTGTGTCCAGTTTTGGGCACCACGTTTCAGAAAGATGTGAAGAAATGGGAGAAAGTCCACGGAAGAGCAACAAAAATGATTAAAGGGCTAGAGAACGAGCTATATTGGAAGATTGAAATAACTGGGTTTGTTTTGTTTGGAAAAAAGACTGAGGGGACATAACTCAAGTACCTAAATGGTTGTTTCAAGGAGCAGGGAGAAAAATTGTTGGCCTCTGATGGCAGGGCAAAAAGCAATGGTCTTAAGTTGCTGCAAGGGAGGTTTAGGTTGGAGGTTAAGAAAAAAAATTCGTCAGTTTTGTTAAGCATTGGAAAAATTGCCTAGGGAGGTTGTGGATTCTCCATCATTGGACCTGGTTATGAGCAGTTTAGCTAAACATTTTTTGGGGCTGCTCTAGATGGGGCTTGGTCCTCCTGTGAGTGCAGGGGACTGGACTTGATGGCCTCTCAAGAGCCTGTCCAGATGTAGAGTTCTGTGATCTGTTATACAAGAGCTATTATTTATAAAAACACCACCACTAGTTCAACCATAGCTATGTGTCTTGAGACATCTGCCTGTGTCTGTGCAGTCAGACCACTTTACTTTTCATGGTTTCTGCATGCATGTATGTGGGTGTCCATGTCTTCCTGTCTGTGCATGTCTGTATGCTTATGTAGTTGCACCTCTGTGCTTACAGGACTGTGTCTCTGCACACCTTCATTCATGCCTCTATAAATAATCACCTCTGTGCCCCTGCTGTGAAGATCTTGCCATAGGTTGGCGCCTTGGACGTTTTACATTTGGCACTTACACTAAGACTTGAAAAGGCCACTCAACAAAACCCCATGAGAAGCTGTTTCCCTGGACACATCTGACTTGTGGGGCAAGCCTCCCTGGGTCAGCAACAAACGCCACCTAGGGCATTACAGTTTCTGTTTCATTCACTTTGAGGTTTTTGCTCCCTGTGTTGTGTGAGCCAAAAGATAATAAAGTGGTACTGAACTTGCATGTTGCACCACTGACTGTGAGCTAGATTCCTGCATGAGATGGCTGAGCCAGTGGCTGCTCACTGTTCTGCATCACTCAGGTTGAATCAGGAGCATGGGCTGGGATAAGGTATGGCCTAGGCTAGCAGTTTAACCTGGCTGCAGTTTCAAGGCAGCCTCCTGGAGTGGTAAACATGACACAGGAAAACCTGCACAGGGCTGGAGGCCATGGCCATCCCTATCACATGTCTCCCTCAAACACACAGACCACCCCACCTACTCTTCTGCCCGTTCACCTGTGTACATGCCCATCTTCGTGTAATGCAGGTCTGTGTACATCAGGTTTTGGCTGCCATTAACCTGGGCACACTCTGCATGCAACATCCATGCCACTGGTCCCAAGGCACTTACAAGAATGATCTTATAGCTGGTGATAACTACTCCATTTATGCAGCAAGCCACAAATCAGCCCCCCCAACCCCAAAAGCTGAGCCCTATCAGGGCATGTGGTGCTCCCAAGTGATGTTAGATTCATACCAAGGGCTAGTACTTTGTCAAAGATGTCATAGAAGCCTTAACTTTCAGAGACCTATGTTACCTGAGTCTGCAGTGCCTGTGGTGAGTGGGAACTGTGGGGGCCCCAAACTTCCAGCTGCAGTAGGAGGTGGGTCCCAGCACTCTCTGCCATCATGGGCAGAGGGGCACCCATGAATTCCAAGTCACCACAGGCAGTGAGAAGACCCCATAGTTCTGAGCCACAGGTGGAGGGGTGCCTTGAGCCACAGTCTCCAGGTCACTGGGGGGGCGGGGGGGGCCCTGTAGTTCTGAGCTGTCATGCACATTTTTAGTGAGTACAGGTCACAGGCAATAAAGTGGAATTCACAGATACCCATGACCCATCTGCAACTTACACAAAAAATATGTATGACACACTCAGCCTTAATCATGATGTCACCTGTCCCATCACATGCCTCAATGGTACTGCAAGCACGAAGTACTGGAGGTAGACCTTTGGGGAGGGGGGGGCAGTCTTTGTCTGCAGGTGAAAGCCTCTACCTGGCAAGCTAAAGAACACCTGGGTTGCTTTTAGGACAGCAGTTTGGTCAGCCCCTGGCGCACAGCAGTGCAAATATACATTATCTAGTGTGGCTGAGCTATGATCCCAGAGTCACACACATACACCCCTCTTTGCTTTCATAACATTTGCTTTTCCTGAAGTAGACAATATGTATGGCTAAAAGATCAATGCCTTGTTATTTGTGGGAAGCAGTTAGAATATTGCACACAATCTGCCATGGAGTTTATCCTCATCCTTGTCAGCACCCCCATACAAAACATCAGAGTTCTTTAATCCTGTGTATGGAAATAAATCCAGCGGGGAGGGGGCAGGAAGAAAATGAATTTTGGATACAGAAGGAAAATTAACTTTTCTCAGGTCTAATACAATCCTGATCCATTGTAGTATCAAAAATTCTCAAGGCCTCCTCATTGGCAAAGCAAGCAACCCCCCCGCACCCAGTGGTACTTATAAGTCACTTGGCAAATGCCTCTTTAACGGCAGCTAATATTCTGCTAAATAGTCAGAGGAAGCAAGCGAGGCTCTGCTAGCCAGAGAAAAAGCTTGTGCCACTCAAATTCCTTTCCATGTCATTTATGTGGATCAGGCTTGGGAATGCCTAGCTGTAGCAGGGGGATCCAATGCTAACAAATTAATTGCTTTAGTATATGAAGTGCACAACTTTGACCCTTTCAGCTGTTCTGGGAATGAATTCTGGCCGTGCTGCGGTTGAGATGGTGCCCAACAGCTCTCCTCGGGCCTGGAGTGCCTCCTAGGGTCCAAGAGAACTAGCATGTTTAACCTGCAAATGACAGTGACTAGGCTCCCAAAACATCCCATACTCCACCTGATCCATTGACTTGAAGAGTTAAGCACAAGACTGGATGTGCTGGCACTAAGGCTGTACCTCCACTAGGACATACAGTTGAATTTATTAAAGTCAACTTTATACCACTGAATTTTATAAAGTGGCTGGTGACTGTCTGTGCATATTTAGAAAGTTGACATAGTGTGGTGTCCCCATTACCTTTGCTAAGTTCAACTGTGTCAGCAGTGCATTGTGGAGACCTATCCCACAGTGCATACCTGCGGCCCCCGCCCCCCCCGGCCCCCGATGCATTCTGGGTTTTTGTGCTAGTGTGTGATGGGAAAAAATGAGCCACAAATAGTTGTGGGTGTCTGATGTGATCATCCTGCAGTGCACTGCCCTCACCCTATGCTCCCATTGAAAAGAAACTGCCAAATGCCTTTTCGTGCCACTTTGCCACAGCCTGCACCTGGCACACGTCATTACAAGGCCAGCAGGCCAGCCCTGAGAAATGTAAAATGCAGAAATAAAAATCTGAAGCATTTCAAGTTGGAGCTATTGGAAAAAGTTGCTTTTTGGGATTGTTAAAATGCTTCATTTTGAAACTGCTGTTTTGATTCATTTCATTTTGACCCGGCAGCCTTTGGGCAGGGGAGCAGCCACCTATTGCGAGAGGGCAGCCAGAGAGCCCAGCAGCTGCTGTGTTGGGTAGGGTGGCGGGGGGGGGGGCGGTGCGAGCTGGAGAGCTCGGCAGCCAGCGGTTGCAGTGGAGAGCCTGGGCTGATTCCTGATTACCTGAGCCATGTCTACACGTGCACGCTACTTTGAAGTAGCGGCACTAACTTCAAAATAGCACCCGTCACGGCTACACGTGTTGGGCACTATTTCGATGTTAACATCGACGTTAGGCGGCGAGATGTCGAAGCCGCTAACCCCATGAGGGGATAGGAATAGCGCCCTACTTCGACGGTCAACGTCGAAGTAGGGACCGTGTAGTCGTTGCGCGTCCTGCAACATCGAATTGCGGGGGCCTCCATGGCGGCCATCAGCTGGGGGGTTGAGAGACGCTCTCTCCAGCCCCTCAGCTCAACGGTGGCCGCGTGGAGCGGCCCCTTAAAGGTCCTCTCCCCCTCCCTTTCTGTGCAGGAAGCTGAGAGAGCGTGCAGGTGGCAGCCCAGACACGCGGCCAGCCTGCACGCTCTTGAGCAGCCCCAACAACCCCCAACCAACCTCATGGCCGCACGGCAGCGCCCCCCCCGCCCAAGGGGAGCCAGGGCAGCCAGCGCAGCCAGCGGCAGCGGGGCCCCTCCTGGACGGAGGCCGAGCTTCGGGACCTGCTGGGGCTCTGGAGCGAGGAGGAGATGCTCCAGGTAATGGGGAGCAAGAGGCGGAACGCGGATGCGTTCGCTCGGCTGGCCGAGGGCCTGGCCACCCAGGGTCACTCTGCCCGGACTCTGGACCATGTCCGGAGTAAAGTGAAAGAGCTGCGGCAGGGTTATGCCCGGGCCCGGGATGCGGCCGGCCGATCTGGGGCCGCCCCCGTCACTTGCCCCTTTTACAGGGAGCTCAGGGACATCCTGGGCCCCCGGCACACCTCCTCCCCTCCGGCCACTCTTGACACCTCGGCTGAGGAGCCCCAGCAGGCCCCGGAACCGGAGTCCATCCCGGAGGTAAGCCCCGCACCCCGGGGGACCCCCCCGGAACCCACCCCCGGGACATCGCGGCAGGAGGAGGAGGAGGAGCGGGGGGGCTCCTCCTCCGCAGAATCCGGGCTGCACATCATCCTCCCCTCCCGGAGCAGCAGCCGGGCGTCCGCCCCCCCGGGTGTCCCCGGACCGTGGGAGTGGACCTACAGGTATGTACCCCCCCCGGTGTACACCCCCGGGGTTGAGGGGCGGGGGTAATAGATATGTGGCCAGGGCCCTCCACATGCCCAGATGGCCATGGCCCCAAGGACAGCAGTGCCATGTCCCTCACAGGAGTGCATCAGCCCCTTCCCCCACCACCCCAGCATGACAGTGCCATGCCCCATCCCCGGGGCAGGGGGGAGCGGAACCTCTAGGGTCCCCTGGGAGGAGGGGGTGGGACACCCCGCAGCAGCAGCAGCCGCAACAGCATGTGATGGAGTCGGGGGGGAGTGCAAATGCGAGTCTCAGGCTAGATATGAGCAACAAGCTGAATAGTTCCCAGGGGCAAAGGATGATCCTGGGGCTACAACTGGCAGGTGACACCCCTGCCCTGAACAAAGAGGGGGGAGGAGCCGAGCTGGCTTTGAATCGGGGCGGGGGGGGGGGCACAGTTAGAGGCTAGGGGAAGGGAGAGCTGGAAGGCAGCCAGCCTGAGGAGGGGGAAAGCTACACCCCAGAGGGGCCCCCCTTGGTGTCTTCTCCCCAGGACGGGTTGGAAGGACTGTCTCTGACTGCTGTACTGTCAGTCCTGGGAGAAACTGGGCATCTGTGGCCTAAGAAACCTCTCCTGTCAGACCCTGCTGAGTGAAGTGAGAGTCACTCCCACCAGGGGACAGGGTGCAGTGCAGGGGGACCCGTGAACCCCATCACAGCAGCATCTCCTGGGGACGGGGATGGGGAACCTGCAGCACAGGGGTGGGGGGGACAAGGGCCACGGCTCGGGGCCCACACTAACGCCTGTCTCCACTCTTCTTCCCCTCCTCCTGTGTTCCGCAGCTGCACCATCGGAAGGACCAGAGAGTGCTGGCGAGGCTTCAGTGGTCCCGGAATCCCCTCCGGGGCCATCGCTCCAGGCCAGCCCCTCGGCGGAGGACCAACCGGCCCTACGGCGGGCAAGACGGCGGACCCCGCAACACCACACGGCAGCGACAGACCCCCAGCTGCTGGCCATCCATCGTCGGCAGCTGGAGGTCGTGGAGCAGCGTCTGCGGGTGGAGCAACGCCGCCTCCACCTGCAGGAGCGGGCGCTGGCCTGGCGCCAAGAGGCATGGGGGGCCTACATGGAGACATTCAACCGCCTCGTGGACTTCCTGGCCCCCCCGTGCCGCGCCAGCCGCCTCAGTGCCCGCCCTGCCCGCTCCACCCGCGGCGCCACCCGCTGCTCTGCTCGTCGCCGCGCTGTCCACCATCGCCGCGCCATCCGTCACCGAGGGCCAGACTGCCGAGGGACACCTGGGGCCAGCTGAGACTCGCCGGACGTATCTTCCGGTCCGCCTGGCCCCCAGCCAGCCCTGGACAGGGCTGCGGCCGAGGCGGGGCTCCCGGCCACCCACCCCCAGTGCCGGACTATAGGGGCGTGGGGCCCGGGACATGGCCCCCCCCTTGTATATAGTTGGACTTATGTTTTTGTGCCCCCCGTTTGCCCAGTCCCCCCCCATGTAAATAGTTCTCCCCGTCCTTGCAATCCCTGGTTTTCTGTTTTTTGTTACATGTAAATATATGGAAACTTTTTTATTATTCGCTTATGTTATGCTTTAGTTAGTAGGTCTTGTACATAGTTTTGTTGTTATTAGTTCAAAAACCAGTTGAAAAAAGAAAACCAGTTTCATTTTGCCAACGAGTGTGTGCTTTTATTTGTCCAGGAGAAGTGGGGGGCGGTGTGTGCTGTTGGGTGCTCCGTGGTGTGGGCGTAGGGGCAGGGACTGTTGTGGAGGAAGGGGGGGGGCGCAGTGGGGGGGCCTGGCAGAGTTCACCCCGCAGCCTCCTCGAAGTGGGCCCGCAGGGCCTCCCAGACCCGGGTCCCTTCGGGGTCCACCTGGCGACTGGGGGCAGCGGGTGGCTGCACGTCACCCCTGCCGGCTTCCACCGCCCAGCACTGAAAAAAGGCCTCCCCCTTGCTCTCCACCAAATTGTGTAGGGCGCAGCAAGCACCCACAATCTGGGGGATGTTGTTGGGGCCCGCATCCAGGCGGGTCAGGAGACATCTCCAGTGCCCTTTGAGGCGGCCAAATGAGCACTCCACCACCTGGCGCGCGTGGTTCAGGCGCTGGTTGAAGCGCTCCTGGCTCGCAGAGAGATGGCCCGTGTACGGGTGCATGAGCCAGGGCCGGAGGGGGTATGCCGCATCTGCGACGACGTGGAGGGGCATGGTGGTGTCCCCCACAGGGATCTCCTGCTGGGGGATGTAGGTCCCCGCCTCCAGCCAGCGGCACAGGCCCGAGTTCCGGAAAACCCGGGCGTCGTGGGTGCTGCCAGGCCAGCCCACATAAACATCCTGGAAACGGCCTCGGCTGTCCACCAAGGCCTGGAGGACCACTGAGTGGTAGCCCTTGCGGTTGATGTACCGTCCTCCACTGTGTTGCAGGGCACAGATGGGGATGTGAGTCCCATCCAGAGCCCCAAAGCAATTGGGGAAGCCCAGCGTGGCAAAGCCCGCGATGGTGGCATCCGGGTCCCCCAGCCTCACGAGCCTGTGGAGGAGCATGGCGTTGATGGCACGCACGACCTGCAGGGAAAGCACATGGGAGAGCACCAATGAGGGGTGTGCAGGGTGTGCGTGGCCCTGCCCTTCCCTCCCCTGCCCTGCCCTCCCCTGCCAGGGCCCCCCTCCCCTGCCCTGCCCTGCCCTCCCCTGCCCTGCCCTGCCAGAGCCCCCCTGCCCCCCCGGGGGTCCTCTTACCTCCATAAGGACAGCCCCGACGGTGGCCTTGCCGACGCCAAACTGCTGTCCCACGGATCGGTAGCTGTCTGGAGTGGCCAGCTTCCAGACAGCGATGCCAACCTGTTTCTCCACTGGGAGGGCACGCCGCATGGCAGTGTTCTGGTGCCTGAGTGCAGGGGTGAGACACTGGCACAGCTCCATAAATGTCTGCCGGCTCATCCTGAAGTTCCTGAGCCAGAGGTCGTCCCCCCACTCCCCAAGCACCAGCCGCTCCCACCAGTCGGTGCTGGTGGGGTAGCTCCACAGGCAGTGGCGTGTGAGGCGGGGAGGGGGGTCGGGGTGCTGCTGGGTTGGGGGTTGAGCCCTGCTCCCCTGGGGGCCGCTCCTCCTCCGGGGTAGCAAGGAGGTGCTCAGCTGACTCCTGCATGGCATGGAGCAGGGCGAGTACTGCTCCTGCAGGGAGGGCTGGGTGGACCTCTGGCTGCTGCTGCTGCTGCTGCTGCTGCTGGGGGTCCATGACTGCGTCGCCCGAGGTCTGTGTGCCTATGGCTCCTCAGACCGTGTGCTGTGCAGGCTGAGTGTGTCTGGGAGGGGCCCTTTAAGGGAGCGGCTAGCTGTTGCCCCGGAAGCGCTAGTCCGCCCTGTGACCCTGTCTGCAGCTGTGCCTGGCATCCCTATTCTGATGTGTGCTACTTTGGCATGTAGACGTTCCCTCGCGGCGCCTATTTCAATTTGGTGCTGCACAACGTCGATGTTGAACATCGACGTTGCCAGCCCTGGAGGACGTGTAAACGTTATTCATCGAAATAGCCTATTTCGATGTCGCCACATTGAAATAGGCTACTTCGAAGTAGGCTTCACATGTAGACGTAGCTCTGGAGAGCAGTGCAGGTGAAAGCAAGGGTCAGAACAGACACATTGGGGGCACTGTGGGCTATTTCTGGAGCCCAATGAAATAATGCTCTGTCTACACTAGCATTAAGTTGACCTTGTAAATTCAAACTTGGCATTACTCTTCATGAGAACACTAGAGTAGAAAAGTCAACTTTAGGACACCTTAAAAATCAACCTACTGATATTTGCAGTGAAGACAGGTACATTATAAAATTGACCTAATTTCCTTAATATTGAGTTTACACTCTAGTATAGACATAGCTTGTGTGACTCAAGCCACACAGGTGATAAATTTGTCCACACCGCTGTTATCTTCAAAATTGCCTTCAATTTTAAATATCTATCACTTTTTAAATTAGCAGCTATAGACTAAATGTCCCTTAAAAATATAAATTCAGAAAAGATCCAAGGAATTCATTTTAAAAATATAAAACCAAACACTGAGCTGACCTGGCACTTCATCTTATTGTGTCAAAGTGATATGGCTATTGTAACCTTGGGGTCTGTACTTTGGACCACACATGCATGGTGTGGTTTGACATTTAGAACAGTTCTGTCTTTCAGGAGCAAGAAAAGCAACATACCTGCTGCCCTTCCTTGTTATATCTCCAGCAACACCTTCTCGTCACAGGAGAAGGAGCTCAGCCATCAATAATAGCTCATGGTTTTCTTGGTGTGGTTTTATATTGGCTTCACTCTGATAAAACAGGCTATAGCTACGTCTACACGGGTATGCTACATCGAAATAGCTGATTTCGGTCTAGCAAAATCGAAATAAGCTATTTCAATGAATAGCGTCTACATGTCCTCCAGGGCTGGTGCCGTCGACGTTCAACGTTGACGTTGGGCAGCACTGCATCGAAGTAGGAGTTGCAGGGGGGCATCTACACGCCAAAGCGGCCCACATCGAAATAAGGGTGCCAGGAACAGCTGCAGACAGGGTCACAGGGCAGACTAGCACTTCCGGGGCAACAGCTAGCCGCTCCCTTAAAGGGCCCCTCCTAGACACACTCAGCCTGCACAGCACGTGGTCTGCAGAGCCACAAGCACGCACACTCCGTGGAAGCAGTATGGATTCCCAGCAGCAGCCAGAGGTCCGCACACCCACCCCTGCAGGAGCAGTGCTTGCCCTGCTCAGTGCCATGCAGGAGGCAGCTGATCGTCTTTTATTTGTGGAAGAGAAGCTGCCCCCAGGGGATGAGGAAGCAGCCCCAGACCTTGCTGCCCTCTGACCCCTCCCGCCCCGCCAGCTGTGGAGCTACCCCACGAGCATGGACTGGTGGGAGCGGTTGGTACTCGGCGAGTGGGACGATGACCGCTGGCTCCAGAATTTCCGCATGAGCCAGCAGACATTACTGGAGCTCTGCCAGTGGCTCAACCCTGCCTTACAGCACCAGGACACCTCCATGTGACGTGCCCTTACCGTCGAGAAACGGGTCGGCATAGCTGTCTGGAAGCTGGCCACTTCAGACAGCTACTGATCCGTGGGGCAGCAGTTCGGCGTGGGCAAGGCCACCGTCGGGGCTGTCCTCATGGAGGTAAGAGGACCCGGGTGGGGGGAGAGCCCTGGGGGTAGGAGCCCTGGTGCGGGGGAGGGCCAAACACACCCTGCACACCCCTCACTGGTGCTCTCTCATGTCCTTCCCCTGCAGGTCGTCCACGCAATCAATGCCCTGCCCCTCCACAGGCTCATGCGGCTTGGGGACCCGGATGCTGCCATTGCGGGGTTTGCCAGCCTGGGCTTCCCAAATTGCTTTGGGGCTCTGGATGGGACCCATATCCCCATCCGTGCACCGGAGCACAGCGCAGGACGCTTCCTCAATAGGAAGGGATACCATTCAGTGGTCCTCCAGGCCTTGGAGGACAGCCGGGGCCGCTTCCTGGACGTTTATGTCAGCTGGCCTGGCAGCACCCACGACGCCCGGGTCTTCAGAAATTCGGGCCTGTGCCGCCGGCTGGAGGCGGGGACCGACATCCCCCAGCGGGAGATCCCTGTGGGGGACACCACCATGCCCCTCTGTGTTGTCGCAGACGCGGCGTACCCCCTCCGGCCCTGGCTCATGCACCCTTACACGGACCATTTCACAGCCAGCCAGGAGCGCTTCAACACGCGCTTGAACCATGCACGCCAGGTGGTCGAGCGCACTTTTGGCCACCTCAAAGGGCACTGGAGGTGTCTCCTCACCCACCTGGATGCAGGCCTCCTCAACATCCCCCAGGTTGTGGGCGCATGCAGTGCACTCCACAACCTGGTGGAGAGCAAGGGAGAGGATTTCTTCCAGGACTGGGCTGTGGAGGCTGGCAGGGCCAACGTCCAGCCACCTGCTGCCCCCAGTCGCCAGGTCGACCCTGAGGGGATCCAGGTCCGGGAGGCCCTGCGGGCCCATTTTGACCAGGCTACGGGGTGAACGCTGGCAGGGCCAGCTGCGGGCGAGCCACCCACTGCACCACCCCCCCATCCTCCACAACACTCCCTGCCCCCACGCCCACACCACAGAGCACCCGAGAGCACCACCCCCCAACTTTTCTTTGAAATAAGTGGAAATGTTGTTTCAAACCAAACAGTGCAACCTCTTATTAATAACTTAGAAAAAAAGGCGGGGACTATTTACATGGGGGCAGCTAACAAAACAGGGGTCCAACAAAAACTATATACAAATGGGGGATATGTACAAAGGGGGGGGCATGTCCTCGGCCCCACACCCTATTGTCCAGCGCCCGGTGTGGGAGGGCGCAACCCTCACCTCAGCCGGAGCCCTGGGCAAGACTGGGTGGGTGCCGGGAGAACCAGCAAATACGGCCGGGCGACGGTGTCCCCAGGCCCCTGGCCCCCTCGGCGGCAGGCCCCAGGGTGGCTGACGGTGGAGGGATGGCAGGTGGAGCGGCAGGTGGTGTGGCGGGCGGCGCGGGGGGGGTGGAGGGGCAGGTGTTGCGCTATGCGCTCAAAGGTGTGCATGAAGGCCTCCCAAGCCTCCTGGCACCAGGCCAGCACTCACTTTTGGAGCTCCAGCCGCCGCTCCTCCACCTGCAGGCGCCGCTCCGACACCTCCAGCTGACTTCGGAGGGTCGCGAGCAGCTGGGGGTCCGTGGCCGTCCTCGGGTGGCTCTGCCGTCGGCCTCGTCCCGAGACTGGTCGGTGCTCCGCCGAGGGGCTGGCCTGCTGGGATGGTCCCGGTGGGCTCTCCAGGACAACGGACACCTTGCCGGCACTCTCTGGGCCCTCTGATGGTGCAGCTGCGGAACACAGGGGGGAAGAAGAGTGGAGACAGCTGTTAGTGTGGTCCCTGACCCATGGCCCTTGTCCCCCCACCCCTCTGCTGCTGGTTCCCCATCCCCATCCCCATCCCCAGGAGATGCTGATGATGATGATGGGTGTACGCCCCCGCCCTGGGGGACCCTAGGTTACGCTCCCCCCATCCCCAGGGATGGGGCCTGGCGCTGTCCTGCTGGGGGACAGGGGCTGATGCACTCTTCTGAGGGACATGCCACTGCTGTCCTTGGGGCCATGGTCATGTGGGCATGTGGAGGGCCCTGGTCATGTCTCTTGTCCCCACCCCTTAACCCCAGGGGTGTGCACCGGGGGGGGGTACATACCTGACAGTCCGCTCCCACGGTCGGGGGACACCCACTGGGCGGACACCCTGCTGGAGCTCCGGGACGGGAGGGTGATGTGGAGCGCCCAGCCCCGCCCCGCATCACGGGAGGAGTCCCTATCCTCCTCCTCCGGCATCCCAGGGGTGGGCTCCTGGGGGTGCCCCTGGGGTGCAGGGCTTGCCTCTGGGGTGGACTCCATCTCCAGGGCCTGCTGGGGCTCATCAGCCGAGGTGTCAAGAGTGGCCGGGGAGTGGGGGAGGTGTACTGGGGGCCCAGGATGGCCCTGAGCTCCCTGTAAAAGGGGCAAGTGGCGGGGGCGGCCCCAGATCGGCTGACCACACCCCGGGCCCGGGCGTAATCCTGCTGCAGCTCCTTAACCTGTGGCTGGTACGATCGGTGGCCAGATGGTAGAAGGAGCAGCAGCAGACAGACAGATGGCGTGACTGGTGGATGAGCGGTAGGAGGCGCAGCGGATGGATGGCAGGTGTGACTGGCGGATGGCCAGTAAGGAGGAGCAGTGGACAGACAGCAGGCATGACCAGCAGCTGGCAGGGAGCAAGCCGAATGCCAGACCAACGTAAGGGTGGCACTGCCTCTGGTTCAGCAAGGGTGATGTGTCTGGGCCTGCAGGACTGGACCAAGTTGTAAATGGGGCATTTGAAGTGGGGTTAGAAAGAAAGTTTGGGTGTGTGGATTGGCTGTCTAAAGTATTGGACTGATGTGCCTCAGAGGCAAAGGACCCTGTGCAAGCCATTTGAGCTGGGACAGTTACTTGAGGATTGGTTATGAACTCTGGGTGTGGTATGTCCCAAACTTATGCCAAATGATTTTTCCCACCTTTTCCATTAAAAGTTCCTTTTCTAAACTCAGACTGTGTGCTTGTGAGTGGGGAAGCAATGCCTCTCCGAGGCACTCAAAGGTGTGTGAATTTCCCAGGTTAGTGGGTGGGGTCTCTAGCCAGTTCTGTGTGAAATGGATGAAAAGGAACCCCTAGATGTTGAACCTGGTCCTTGTTGCTGCCAATTTCTTCTGGCAGAAGGGTTACACATTTTTTAACGTATAGTGCCACCCATCTCCAGAACAACCTGTCCTGTTCTTTTGATAAATTTTGTACCCTGGTATTACTGTGTCCCATTGATTATGCTCATTCCACCAAGTTTCTGTGATACCTATTATATTGATATCTTCATTTCATATGAGGCACTTCAGTGCACCCATCTTGTTATTTAGACTTTAAGAATTTGTATATAAGCACTTTAAAAACTTGTCACTCTTTAGGTGCCTGCCATTACATGATATAATTGAAAGGAACTCTGTTTTACTTGACTGTTTCTCATCAGATACTACCTGTGTTTTATCATGTTTCATTCTCTCCTCCTTACTAGGACATAGAGACTCTCCAATAAGCGGTCCTGCCCTAAGGGATGCTACCATCTGACCATGTGCCTCTGCAGCTGTTGGCTTTCCCCCAGCCCTTAATTTAAAAACTGTTCTACAACCTTTTTAATTTTAAGTGCCAGCAATCTGGTTCCATTTTGATTTAGGTGGAGTCTATCCTTCCTGTTTGGGCAACCTTTTTTCATGGAGCATTTCTTGTTTAGAACATCCAGAACCATAGATCTTCCCTCCCAGCAACTCAGCAGCACCTGTTCCCAAGCTGTCTCGCCTTACAAGTTCTTCTAACTTTTTTCAGTTATTAAACCCACAAAGTAACACAGAAACTGCCTCCATGTTTGGAGAAATTTTATACATGCTTACCATCATAAACTTGGTAAGTTAAACTCACTCCTTTCCCGGTGTTCCTGTTGTTGACAGCAACTGTACCAGTCTGATCCGAGTCCAGTCTCATGGAAACTTTCCACAGAGGACAGTACTGACATGGGGTTTTCTGACTTGTGAGCATATATTGCAAATGTTTTGCTTTTCCTCATCAGTTGGCAACGTGGCCTTGTGATTACAGCACTGGCTTGGGTCAGCAGAGATCTATGTTCAATTCTCTAACCTGCTGTGTCTATCTTGTGGCCAGTCACTAAAGTTCCCTGTGCCAAGTGCCCAACCCGTAAAATGGAACTGGTTCCCTAACTTGACTAGTATAAATGAGACTTGGATGCTACACTAATAAGCATAACACAAGCCTATGATGGTAAATGGTCTCAGAGGGGTAGCCATATTAGTCTGTAGCTTTACAAAAAACAAGCAGCCCATTACTTACTAAATAAAATTTTTAGTCTTTAAGGTGCTACAGGACTGTTTGTCTTTTGTATGAGCCCATGAGAGAATTAGCAGAACCATGAGCTGGCTAAATTTCAGTCAGGGCTAGCTCCACAAATCTTCAGGACGGATCATCACCTGTCTATAGTTGCACATGACAAAATCAGAACTGACTGGATACCCCTCAGTTTTGTTCTGCCTCCTGTAGCTACTGACAGGGCAACCAAATCCAGAGCCTACTGAGGAAAAGAGAGAGAGAGAGAATTAAAACGAAGACAAACCTCAAAGAGGCAATTTGTCTCTTGGCTGGAAATACCTGCCTATGTAAAAGGGCAGCAGCCCAGCTAGGAAAACCATAAACAGGACCAAATGAACGTGCCACCAACAGAGCAAGGAGTGGCCAGTAAGCCTATATAGGAATGTTCCCTATCAGCACAAGTCCCTCTTCCTTTTCTTTGCCAGACAATCTGTTTGCCATCTATAACTCCAGGGGAAGTGAGGAATTTGGAATTGAAGGGAGAAGGGAATCACAGAGTCATGGAATCTTAAGGCTGGAAAGGACCTTGGGAGGTCATTGAGTCCAGCTCCCAGCCTAAAGGAGGATCAACCTCAGCTAGATCATCCCAGCCATGACTATGTCAAGTTGGGACTTAAAAAAACACCAGGGATGGAGATTCCACCACCTCTGGGTAACACATTCAGAAAAATATTCCTTCTTGGGTTTAGTGATAAGAGTGACTTTACCTCAGAGGCTGCCATCCTGCAGGTCCAAGCAACAGTGGCAATGTTTCCTTATAGTATCCAAAGCTCAAAAGAGCAAATATAAGCTATCGGATAGCAGAAGAGGCTTACAGGACTCCTCATATAAGTGGAGGTTGTGATTGGAAACTTAAGGAGTAAAATTTTAAAAGGGGAGAAAGAGTTCAGAAAATTACCTTAGATACACAAGAAAGCTGGCTTATTCTTCTGGGGACAGTAGGTCCTCATTCATCATGACAGCTAAAGGTTTTACACGAAACAAGGTTCTCAAACATGGAAAGAAAAAGCATAATAAAATGGAAAATATTATGGCTTGACCATCATCTTTTAATATATATCCTTCCTCCTCTTGATAGGGAACACAAACAATAACAACAATAAAAGGCTGGAAAATCTGTTCAACCCAAGCTCAACATATGAACAAAGAAGTCAAGAGGAAAGTCAGGATCTTCTTCACAAGAGGAAGAATAGCAGCATGAAACAAAGCCAGAGGATCTTTTTCCAGCCACTGGAGAACACATTGTGAATGGTAATTAGATATCTGGGCGTCCTGTCAGGTGAGCTCATTAGAAAAGATTCTAAGGAGACAGAAGAAAAGATAAATACGGACATTACAAAAAATATTTCCAGATGGTTCAAAATCTGAATCACACACTCTCTTTCATGACTTTTAGGAAAAATGAAGACAGCTGAATGGGAAACATCAGCAGGCTGACAGATTGTCCAGGCATTACAAAAATTCTACAATGTGCACCACAACAGAATAGATTGTCTCTCTTCCCCAAACGGTCAGAGCAAGTTCAACGCTAGTAAAAGAGCACTGCTGAATGGAGGGGACTTCTTTTCCCAAAAAAGTCCAATTGCAGAATAGAAATATATGAGTGTAATGTCTGAGGCTGCACCTTCCTCTCTCAGTGTTTCTGCTGGGGCATCATATTTTGCAAGACCAGTACTGGCCTGAACTGATGAATCTGTCATCTAGATTGTCAAAAAAACCCAACAGCTTCAACATGCATCATTGACACAACCAGGGATACTTTGATATTTTCAGAGCATGCCTTGACTTCCATTGTGGTGACCAGATAAGATCTCTGGTTATGAGCAGGTTTTGTGGCTAATGCTATTGGTTGTATTGTATTGTAGGTAGTCCGTTGTGTCCGATGATGACGTCTTGAGCTTGCACAGGCTCATCGGTTGTGGACTCGCATGTGGCTGAGGAGTCCAAGCTTTGAACAGCATGGGTGTTCACAATGCGGGCAAGGGAATTGTCCTGGCTCTGTTGGTGCAGCTGCTGCTGTTGCTTTCTTCCTCTCACAAACATCATTGAAACGTACGCGTCGCTGCTGTTCAAAGTTGTCATACACGTGTCCTATGAGAGCACACCAGCCTGTTCGGTCTTTTGCATGCTGCTCTAACTGATCTGGTTTTAAACCAGCATGAGCAAAGTTGGCATTCACGCAGTCTTTATACCTCTTGCAAGGCCTACCTTGATTCCTTTTGCCCTGGGAGAGCTCACCATAGAGGAGTTGCTTAGGGATTCTTGACTCCTCCATTTGTGGATGTGTATGACGTATAAACCAAAGTCATGTTAAATGCTTTGAAATATTCAGGATGTTGGTTATTTGGGACGCCATTAGACAGACTGCTGAAGAAATTCTCAGATAAATAAAATAAATAAGTAAGTAAGTAAATAAATAAATAAATAAAAACCCTTACTCCATTCCAGAAAAAAGGACAGTCATTCTTATTACAGGTTTACATCTTTTTTGTGGCTAATCCTATTGGTATGAAAGGAAAAACTACACCAAATGCACAATGCTTAGAAAGCGGGGAGCCCACTCTTTCTGCCACACAAATTTCAGCACTGGAAACAACACCCAAATACACCCAAGAGAGTTCAGATGGCCTCTCTTCACATTGGTCAGGTCAATCCTGGATGTGGTTCAACACAGGCACATCACAGAATTCTCAAAGATTCCAGATCATCATTTTCTTCCTTCTTGAGCATCCACCAAAGAGGCAAAATTCACTAAAGGCCACAGATCGGCTTTTACAAATCAGTGCAGTAGAGTGATTTTGTGAGGCAGAGATGTTCTCCGGCAAAAGAGATGAGAACAAAGCAGTGTTAGATTTGAAATACCCAAACAAGTTAATAACACCGAATTTAAGATGGACACCCTTAGTAGACCATACTAGTTGGCCATCTGCCAAGGGGATTACTTTACATCAATTGATTTGAAGACCTATCTTCATGTGACAAGCCACCAGAAGCATAAAATATTTCTATAATTTGGTAATGGGATCAATGATTTTCCACACAAAACACTGCCTTTCAGGCTGCCATCCTCATGACGAATGTTCATGAAAGTCCTCATTGTTCTGGTCTTTCTCAGGTTTCTTCCCAAGGAATTTTGTCTCAACTGAGACAATCCCTCAGGAAAATCCGAGAAATATGAGGATCTAGTCTTCAGAGAAAATGGGCAAATTTATGTTTTTTCTACCCCCAAAAAAGATAGCTCTGTGTAACTTATGGTTAAAGGTCTCTGCAGTAGTTAAATTTTTTGTGCTGTTCATAATTTTCTCGTGTTAAGTATTACTTTTGCAATGTGCTCATGCAGCTTGAGACTTTCATTTTTCATTTTCATTTGTCTTCCAAATTTTGCAGGGGCAGGGGTTTGCTAGTTTTGGAAGCATCTCAAAACTGAAGTGATCTTTGGAAGACAGAGGCTACTCCCACATCAGCCACTTAATCAGCTTTGATTTTGTCCCCTACAGCTACAGACAGACAAGACCCACAGTGAGGATTTGTGCACCTATCCCATCAAAGAAGGGCAAATTTTCAGTTAAGCACTCACAAGTTCTCCCAAACTTCCCTCCAGCCTGGTGAGAAGATCTCCCCCTTGCTCTTACATAAGTTTTGGATCACACAGCAGGGTACTACCATGAGGGAAATATTGCTTTCATTGAGGTCTAACCACGTCAGAAGACTCCTGAACCTGGTTTTTAAATGGCCAAATGATCATTTACTACTATTCTGCACTTACTCAGCCTGTAGTTGTCCAGGCTGCCTGCGTATGGCTTCATGAACAAAGGGAGCAAGGGGTAAGCTGGATCTCCCAGCATTACTACTGGCATCTCTACGTCTCCAATGGTGATTTTCTGGTCAGGGAAGAAAGTTCCATTCTGCAGCTTTCTGAACAGACCAGATTTCCTAAAAAAGTGCACATCATCCACTTTTCCTGATCATCACACGTTGATGTCTGTGAAATGACCCTTGGATCTATCAGTGCATGCAGGACCATCAAGGCATACCCCTTGTGGTATATATACTCTGTGGCAAAGTGGTCTGGTGCCAAGATAGGGATGTGCATTCTATCTATTGCCTCACTGCAGCTAGAGGACCCTATTGTGGCAAAACCATCCACTATATCCTGCACATGTCTCAGAGTCACTGTCCTTCATAGAAGAAGGGTATTGTTTGCCTTGGCAAGCTGGATCACAGCAGCCCCCACTGTAGATATGTCAACTCCAAAATGATTTCCCACTGACTCACAGCTGTCTGTTGTTGCAAACTTCCACAGAGCTGTTGCCATTCAATTCTGAATTCTCATTCTGGTATTGCTGCACTTCAGGGTGGCAGACAGCAATTTGCAAAGTTCCATGAAAGTGGCCTTACATATACAGAAGTTTTGAAGCCTTTGGTGATTGTCCCATACCTGCAGAACCATGCAGTTCAACCAGTCTGAGCTTGTTTCATGGCACCAGAACCAGCATTCCACTGTATAGAAATCTGAGTGCAACCAGCATCTTTCCGTTCTTCCTCTCCTGTGTTGCAAATTTGTGTATGTCCGTGTCCTCCTCAGAGTCTTCATCACTCTGACAGCTGCTTAGGTGCTGCACACACCGCAGTGCAATGCATTATGTGCTCATAATACTTGCCACAACAGTTTGAAGCTGAATGGGTTGCACACTAGCCTTGCAATGGCATCTGCACTGATGCCTAGTTTGAAAAAAAGGGGCACAAAAACACTTTTGTTGCCATTGCTTTCAAAAGGAAAGGGGAGGAGAAAAGTGCACTATGGGAGGCTCTCAAAACACACACCCAGAACCATCTGTGGCACTTTTTTGTCCTGTCAGACACTGGGAGCTTAACTCACAATTCAAGAGGGCAGCACATCCCCCCCTTTGCCTCTCTCTCCCAGCCCAGACTAACTGCTTTCCAACTCCCAGTTTCAATTCAAACCCCTCAGACTCCACCTCCTCCTTTGTCTGCAGTCCAGAGGTGTCACCAGGTCACCCAGGCCACCCTCAGCAGGAACCCCACACCCTCTGTGAGCCACTCACATACACACATATCCCCCACTACATCACACCAGCATCGACAGGCGAGCAGTCCCCACCAACCTTACAGCACTCAAGACTCAAGTGAGTACAAGGACTTCAGCTATACAGTTTGCATAGCCAAAGTAGATTCACAATGGGGGTTAATGCAGACAAAGTCTGTGGGTGATTAACTCTTGGAACCAACTCCCAAGGGAAGTTGTGGCTTCTTTATCTCTGTTTATATTCACACTAAAAAAACAAATCGACAGGGCCAGACAAATACCCAGAGACCAGCTACCCATGATAGGCCCAAAAAAGCCAAGAACAGAACACCACTGGTCACCACCTACAGCCCCAACTCAAACCACTGCAATGAATTATTAAAGACTTACAACCGATCCTTAATCAGGATGCCACACTCCAGAATGCCCTAGGTAACAACCCTGTTCTCTCCTACAGACAACCTCCCAGCCTTATGAAGATTCTCCCCAACAGCCAGAGTCTATACCGCAGGAACACCGGTCCTGGAACTTTTCCTTGCAACAAAGCCCGCTGCCAGCTTTGTCCACATATCTATTCTGGAGATACCATCACTGGACCTAACCAGATTATTTGCAGAATCACAGGCACATTCTCATGTTCCTCAACCAATATCATATATGCCATCATGTGCCAACAATGCCCAGATGCTTTCTATATTGGACAGACTTCAAACTCTCTCAGACAAAGAGTTAATGGGCACAAAACAGACATAAAAATGCTCCTGATCCACACACCTGCTAGTCAACATTTTAATGGAGTGGGCCATTCTATTAATGACAAGAGTTTGCATGTTACTGAAGAGGAATTTTCCACAACACTGTTGAAAGAGAGGCTGCTGAACTCTTTTATATTCAAATACGACACATCAACACGTGGTTTGAACCAGGATGGGAATTTTCTGGGTCGCTATAGGGGCTCATTTGCGTACTTGGCTTAATCTAATTCTTGACCTCCCCCGCTACTTCTGCCCCTCTACTCTCTGCTTTGCTCACCTTGATCATTATTTTTCTGATTTGTCCACCTTGATTACTGTTTTTGGTTCTCTGTGTCTTAAATATGGAGTCTGTTCTGGTATGGCTATGGTCTGAAGAAGTGGGTCTGTCCCATGAAAGTTCACCAAATAAATAATTTTGTTAGTCTTTAAAGTGCCACCTGACTGCTTTTTTGCTTTGATAGTATATAGACTAGCAGTTTTCTCTCTGTTACTATATTCACACTGGATGGTTTTCTGTAACACACTTTAGCCCACAGTTTTCCAAACTGGCGGGGGGCGTGCCAAAATTTGAGGGGGGGCAGGGGGGGCGTGAGGCAACCCAACCTCCCCCAGTCCAAGAAAGAGCCAGCCTTTGCTTCCAGCTCTCAGCCCCTGCCATTTTACATGGGGCGACCCAGAGCAACTGCTATTAAAAGCAGGCAGCTGGCAAAGACCCACATGAAGCTTCCTGTCTCCTGCAAAGGAGTGTGGGTTGGGGGGAAGAGAGGATGGGGTAAATGGGTGACTGGGGGAGCCTGGCTTCGGGGGAAAGGGAGAGGAAGGAGGAGCGGGTAAGAGCAGGGGGCTGTTGGTGCCTGGCTTTGGGGGAGGAGAAGGGAGGGGTGGGGCTCAGGCAGGCAGCTCACAGGGCTTGGGTGGCCAGCCCTGGTAGCTCAGGGGACCGACCCACAGCTTGGATGGGCTGCTTGGGCAGCTGGTGGGAGATCAGGCAGCTGGCCCTGGTGGCGGGCGATCTGGCGGACACCTCTGGCAGTGCACGGCTTAGATGGTGGGTGGCTGCCACAGCCAGCTCTGCCAGCTGGAGCTTCACCAGACACTCACAAGGTAGGGGCTGTTGCCGTTACCCTGGCAGGTCCACAGCCAGCCTCTGGGCTGGGATGGCGCATACACAGTGCCCAGCACCCCGCTAAGAACTGCAGTTGGTGTCTGCAAGGCCCGGGCTGCACCTGCAGCTCTGGGGCCATGCCAGCAGCCCATTCGGGGTGGAGCTGGTGCCCATGGGGCCAGGGCAATATCCAGCATGGGGCTGGAACCAGCCTTCATAGCCTGTGACTGGGCTGGTGTCGGCCCAGCAGGGGTCAAGGTCCAATAGGAGGTAAGCGGTCCCCGGAGGTAGGTAAGGCTCTGGCGGTTGGCACGGGGCAGGGCAGCACGGCTCCACTGAGTCTGCTATCCGCTATTTTTCTGGCAACCCCATTCGTAAATTAGTACACAATCCATTCAATGCTGATGTCGATACATTGCCAGAAGTATTGCAAGAACAAGCACTTGAAATAAAATATGGTGTGCAAAAGATAATTTTGAAAACTCAAGTTTGGAGGAATTTTGGATAAAATATTTCCCAATGTACTTGCAAGTTGGAGAAGCACTTCATATTATTGTTCCATTTTTGTCAACGTACTTTTGTGAAAAAAGCTTTTCAAGTTCAGTCACGTTAAAAACAAAACAAAGAAATCGACTGGATGTCAAAAATGATTTGCATTGCGCACTTTCATCTTTCAAACCCAGGATTTCCCAACTTGTGAAGATGCAGCATCATCCTTCATATTAAATTCATTTTGTTTCTGCCATTTCTGATGTTAAATTACATTTTTATTAAATTTTTGGGCCAAAAGAAAACATTTGTGCTTATTTTTAATTTTAAATAACATTTTTATATCACGTTTTTGTGTTTATTTTAAAATTACAAATTGAATTTTTTCTAAGAAGGGGGGTTGGATGATGGTAAAAGAACAGGTGAGGGGGCATGAGTGTGTCTCAAAAATCAAAAGCGGGGGTGTGATGCTGAAAAGTTTGGGAACCACTGCTTTAGTTAAACAAAAGGCACTTGGCTCAATACAGAGGAAAGCAGATGAAATCAAACTGGCCTGGATCATGAAGACTAGATTAGCTCTAATGGTGCCCTCCAGCCTTAAACTGTGAATCCATGAAGTGAATGAATGAATATGTCTAGTGTGTTATATAAAGGCTATTTTATTACCATATTAGAGAAATAGGCAGGATGGCAATTTAATACTGGAATAAAGGTGGCAGCAAAGATGAAGAGAGAAAGAATGAACATAATGTGAAATGAATGCAAAATAACAAGGCAATTTC
This sequence comes from Carettochelys insculpta, assembly GCF_033958435.1. Classification (NCBI taxonomy): domain Eukaryota; kingdom Metazoa; phylum Chordata; order Testudines; family Carettochelyidae; genus Carettochelys; species Carettochelys insculpta. The sequence continues at coordinate 390,189 of NC_134145.1, forward strand.
GGGCTCCATATCGCTGGCATGATGTCCTAGAGTTGGAATGGGGAATCTACAGCTCACAAACCAGATCTAGCCTGTGACCTGCCTTGCGCTGGCTCACAGGGCTCAGGGCTCCTTCCTACCCCCCACCCACACCTCAGCCAGGCAAGCTGGCAATCCAATCACATGGTGAGTCTCAATTCTGTTCCCTTCCATTCTCAGCTCACTCCTGCACCCTACCTCTCCCCCATATCATACCCCACCCCACCCCACCCTCCTATACCCTATTCCCTCCAATACATTGAACCCTCATTTTTGGCCCCACTTCAAGAGCATGGTGGGGCTCCACAAATTCTACTAGCCACCAGAAATGTTATTCCAGCCTGGGGCTGAAGCCCTAAACCTTGACACTTGTCCCACCCTTCCCCGTGAGGCTGGTGCACAAGGGGTTTGATATGAATGTTCTCCAGCACCACCCTCCTCCGCTTCTCAAGTCAGGCCATGTCTGTGAGGGTTTTATTTCTTTTTCTGCTCATTTGGGGGCCAGGTCAGCAAGGAGTTTTCTTCTCACTTGTGTGACCCCCACAACTGATTTTTTTGTGGGTCAGCAGCCCACAACCCAGAAAAGGTTCCCTAACCCTATCCTGGATCATGGCAAGGACAGGCCCTAATTATCAGGTTATGAAGCAACTTTATCACCAATGAACAGCAACTAACTGCACACTGAGCATTTTCACAGACATTAAAATATTCAAAAAGGCCTTCCATAACAGGTCTCACTGATGTTGGGCAGTGAATAAATGAAATGGGAGGGGGAAAACAGAAAAGGTACAATAAATGATTTTGAAGATAAAAGAAATGAGGACAGCATACTAGTCACATATGCACTGTGTGCGCACAAACCAATTTTTGTGTAAGAGTGTCATGAAGGAGTGCAAGGAAGTGGTTAATCTCTCCTGCCATGCTTGAATCCCAGGTGAGCCAATGGGAGTGAAGTAATTCTGTTTAAACTGAGAACAACTGTGCTTCGGATATATGGAGATACACATCATAGAACTAGAAAGGACCTTGGCAGCTCATTGAGGACAGTCCCCTACTCTCTTGGCAAGACCAGGCACCATCCGTGTCTTAAGAAGAGTCTGTGCCTCACACCAAATGGTTGGCTACTGAATTACAGGTTTTTGAGACCAAGCTCTCTCCTGAAGGGGGATTAAGAGCTCGGGATACCCCCACAGGAAGATGTGCAAGCCTCTTCTTGGGGTGGTAGGGGGGTCTCACACTCAGTGATGGCAGCAAAACTACCCCAAGGGCCAGGAAATCTGTGACCCTGAGAAGTTTTAAGGTAAAGCCTCTTTACAGGCAAGGTGTTTAAGTCTTCGCAGGGCCCCACTTTCTGCACGCACTCAGAGTGTAGAGTGGTGAGAAGACCCTGACAGGGCATATAAGAATATGCCTGCATGTACACATAAATATTGAACTGTGCATATATGGTCATTGGAGAGAATGAATGTCTGTCTCCTTGATAGTGCATGTGGCTAGGTCTCTGAAAATCTGTGGAAGAGAGCATTTTTACCAACAAGTGTTAACAGAAAGCCCAAGCCCAAATGGCTGAATAGTACCCACAGAGATGAACTGTAGAAACCTGAACATTTCTTGCAAACACAGTGCAAGACAGTGAATGTGCTCTCACAGCCTACCCTGCAATAGGGAAATGCTCCTGCAAACATCTTTTATTTTCATGTCACTGTGAGGACTTAATGCCAGAGTCACACCTTAGACCCTTAGTGAGATCTGACACATGCATAATGGCACCAGGCTTTATTACAGCAAAACAAGAAACGGCCTTGTGAAATGGTTTGTAACAATAACATGAGGCTCTATTAATTATTCAATTGCATAAATTGTTAGCATAAAACAATCATTTCTGATTGTTAATAGTAGGATGAGCTGGAATGCAATAGGAATCTTTAGTCTGTATCCCTAAATATAAACAAAAGCTGAGACCTGCTCAGGCAGTGACTACTCGACCTGCATTCCACAGGCTATACAGAAAAGGAATGTAAGAGACTGCACCACCTATTGAACTGAGCTGACTTCTACCTCCTTCCCATGGATGCACTAACCAGGCCATGGCTGCAGCAAGACTGGAAGCTTTCTACTTGGGATCTTTAGATACAGTTCTAGCCACTTTTACCTTTTCACACTTGTGGGGCTGGTCAGGCTGCCTGGATACCTTCAATGCTGAGACCAAGTTCCCACTGCCTCTGGCAGGCTTCAGGTTCTCTTGTGACATTTGGTCTTCCTGCTCAACGAGGACTCTGATGGAATGAATGGGCAGGGGGTATCCAGTGGCTCACTGTGCTAAGAAGGTGAAGGGGCTGCTGAGAGATAGAAGTAGGTCATTTTTCTGAACATTTCCTTAATCTGGGACACACTCCAGAACAGCGAAAGTGAAAATCAGAGTTCTGCTATCAGTTCACAGCTCTGATGCAGAGGAAGAGATGTTACTTTAAAGTAAAATAGTTCAAAGGCACCTGTCATGCATCAATGCCAATTACATTTGCATTAAGCAAAGACATTACCAGGTTTCCACTTCCTTAGAGCAGGATATTATTCCCAGCTCTCTAGCTGTTCACCTCAGGAAGTGATAGCACTGATTATAACACTGCAGCATGTCCCCCATAAACTGCTGAGTGACCTGGGAAATGAAGAAAGTTTTGGAGATATGGATCTCATGTCAGTTACTGAAATAACACTTGTACTTCCAAAGTCCTGCCCAGACATGTCTGCTCTGACACCCAGAGTCAAGGCTAAAGCTCTGCAACACATCAGAAGGTGATCATACTAATGAGATTACTCTGACCCAACATTAATGCAAAGGTTTGCGTTTGAGGTTCCAGAACCAGCTACTTTGGGTCCTCAACCCACATTCTCCAAGGGTTAAACTAGAAGCAGTAAATGTGGACATAACCATCTTCTTGTACGAGGACAAGGCGCCCATCCTCATCAACAGCAAGGACACGGGGTCTCTTCAGATGACTCTGGTTGCTCAACACTATCTCTCCCGTCACACCATCTGGTGAATATTTAATCACTTTCAACTGATCAACCACAAAAATGTTATTGGAGGCATCTACGCATATGCTGAATGGCTTTGTCAGCAATGAGTTTGAGGTCTTCAGCACATTGAGGATCAATCCAGACTTCTCAATGATGACAATCTGCTTCTTGATGAAATCTGAGACAATGAATTCTTCCCAGGCATTAACCGCAATGAAAAGGAACTTCCCCCCATGATAATCTGTGGGCTCCACCCTTCCCACACAGTGTCCTGAAGGGCTGTAAAGGGAGATTGAACATAGTGTGCCCTCACTCACTGCAACATAGGAGTCCTCATAGGAGGTGATGGCATAGGAAGACTCAGATCCCCTTAGCAGCAATTTGTGCAGAAACTTGCCCTCAAGGGTCAGGAAGAAGAGAAAGGAATCTGAAGAACAAGCCAGGACATCTCCACAGAGTGAAATACCACAGAAGACTCCACCCTCATCTGGTAGAGGAATTGATTGCTGAAAGCAGCCGCCAGCACTGTACTGCTTTATCTCATCGTTCTCCTGATCCAACAGGAGAATGCCACCTGCATCAGGCAGAACAGCAATCCCTGTAATATTGGGCTTTCCTAGAGAGAAGCACTGGTTTACCTCAAAAGTGCAGGCATGCTTAAGCCTTTTACTGCGTTTGCTACAAGAGGGGTTCTTGGCAGGGGTGTCAGGGGTACTCTCCTCAGAGTGTGGGCAGAAGTCTTCCTCTGACTCCAAGGATGAGTCTGGGTCCTCCTCAGACTCCTCACTGGGAGAGGCAGATGCCTCACTATCTGGCTCAAAAACAGTTTCCATGTCTCCTTCAAGCTGCTCCCTAGGAAACACTAGACTGAAGAGTGCTGCCTTCGACAGTATTTCCGGCTGATCCCAGGCTATAGAAAGTTCAGGGATCTGGCTCTCTAATTTCTGTGGGATATATGTCTGGAGCTCCTGAATCCGATTCCTTATCATGCCCTCCAGGTGTAAGATCTCATAGTCCTTTCCCACATAGAGGACCCTTTGAGAGAACTCCCTGGTGCTGACTGCTTTATCTCTTTGACTCTGGAGCTCATCTTTCACCATGCGACACCCTTCCATTTGCTGAGTTAGGAAAGCAGACAGCTCGCCCAGAATGGCTTCTTTCTGGGCCAGGAGGTAGGAGATAACATCATCTACATACTTGGTGATCTTCTCTTTTATGTTCTCTCCCGATGTTGTCAACTTATCTATCGTCTCCTCCACAGCTTTTTCCTGCTCAGTGATGCATTTTATCGTTCCTGCCAAGCTGTCAATTAGCTGCTCAACAGAAGGCCTTTCCCGCTGCACAGCATTTGCCATGGAGACCACCTTGTGCTGGAAATGATCTAGCATACGGCAGTCCCTGCAGATGGGAGTGCTACAGGTGTCACAGAAGAAACGGAGTGCTTCCTGTTGATGGTCCTGGCAGCACTGCTCCTGCAGCAGCCTCATCTCAGCATCATGCTCCCCAGCTAGAAACTCCTCAAGCTTCACTACCTTGTGATGAAGAGTGAGACGGGAGCAGCAATGGCCCTGGGTGCAGGACTGACACAAGAAATCTTTGCAGTCTAGGCAACGAGCAGTGGCAGTCAAGATCTTCTGGGCATCTGAGCAGACCGTGCAGGCCAAGTCCCTGTTGTGTTTAATCTGGAATAATTCTAGGAGGCTGTTGATGAAGAAGTTGGTTTTCAGACTTGAGGCGCCCCCTGGGACATCTGTTTGCAGTCGGCACTCAGGACACTGGAGGACTCCATCCCTCACTATGGGTTCCAAGCAATGCTGGCAGTAACTGTGCAGACATGGAAGGATCTTTGGCACTGTGTACAGATCATAGCAGATTTTACAGGTCAGGAAATCCTCCCGGATTAATTCTTGTAAGGACAGGACGGTTAGAGCCATTGTCCCATCCAACTGAGGCCTGGAAACAAAACAAAGAAAAGTCAAAATGCACCACTCTTATTTCTACACACATTATCTGGGTGACAATCCCACTGAAGGCTGCAATCCCAAGGGCAAAAATATAGGTTGACATATGGGTGCAAAAGGGGAAAGAAAGAAGCAAATACGTCAGAGAAAGGAGAGGATAAAAAACAGCATCACCAACTTGTCTGCGTATTTCTGTCCTTGCACTTACTTCGGTTTAACTGGATGTGTATCTTTAAGTGAACACCTGTTGAAACTTCTGCTTCATGCCACTATGCACAAGTGTTTGAATCTACTCACCCAAGAGACATCTTTTTTTTATCCAAGATATCAGAGCTTTCCCTTGATGAAAATTCTGGGTGAGCAGGACAGCTTTCTGTAAAATCTCTATATCCTATACTTTAGGCATGACACAGGACATTTTCCAAGCCATTAAAATATGGTGGGTACATCAGGTGATACCAGCACATACCAGTATACACCATTGGGAAGAAGCAGGTACACAAAATGCTAGGGACCTTGGTAATGTTGATGATACCAATATACCAATTCATGATACCAATATAGGTCCACCCGAAGGGGCTAGATCTCCTGATCTGTATGGAGCCAATCTAACATTAAGTGGAGGATCCAGAATGGTATCCCTCAGCAGTTATACCTCTCTGTTGTAACCTAGCTATTACTACATCACAGGCCCTTGTGTCTTAGCTACTTGTGTAACCTGTGACACAGCTTCTTCTAGTCCCTGCAGAATCACAGTTTCTAAAGATATTCCAGCTTCTTTGTCAGGGTAGACAACATCAGAGGATATCTCCTCTTCCTTTGCTCCTTTCACCTCTTCCTTTGTATCATCAGTTACCTCCTCTAAAATGACACTTGACTTCACCTCCTGTGGCGTCACTCTAGGACTTCCTTACCCTTCCTGCAGATCATGTCAATAATTTTTATATGTTATAAAATCATCATGCCAATTCACTCTCAGCAACATTTCCAGTACAGCATTTTCTACAGATCTGAATTAGTGGGTCTGCCCCACGAAAGCTCATCTCTTAATAAATTATTTTATTAGTCTTTGAAGTGCTACTTGACTGCTTTTTTGTTTTGTTAGGATACAGACTAACACGGCTACCTCTTTGTTTCTAACCAATGTGTTAACTCTTTAATAGTCTTTTCTCTCTCCTCTAAAGTTTGCTTGGCTTTTCTGAGTAACTAATTTCTCATTCAATTTCCTCCAAAGCCCATTGCAAGCCACAAGCAATACTCAATCACTATTCCTTTCACCAATTTAGCCTTGTTTTTTTCTACTCTGTTTCTGCATCAAACACCTCACTTACAAAGCCATTGCTGAGATGCTCTCACCGTCTCTCAGGCCAGGTCTACGCTAGACATTAAAGTCAACTGTAGATCTGCAATTCTAGATACAGTAACTGAGCAGCTAGAATTGACTTATCTACAATCAACTTACCTGGCCGACATTACAGAGGGAGGTCGACAGGAGAAACTCTCCTGCTGACCTCCCTTATTCCTCGTGATATGGGAGTACAGAGGTCGACTACCAACTCCAGGTAGTTTGATTTCATGCATCCCTACCAGGTGCATAAAATCGAACCCCAAAAGATCAACCAAGTCAGGGCTGATCTTCCACGTAATGTAGACATACACTGATTTGTACTAAACCTTCTCCATGTTCCTGAACGTAAGTTCTGGCAAAGCTTTTTAAAGCCATGCTGCAGGCATCGCCTACAGATTCTACTCCTACCCTTATACTACTTAACATGTAGAACAGAACTCCGTTCAAAACTAAACTTCACTATTGGCTAACCCAGGGGTTTTCATTGGGGGCCACATGGCAATATTTTATGTTTCAGGGGACTGAACACAAAATAGGCCCAAACCATCACCCCCAGGCTTAAACCCCTCACAGTGCCAAAACATTCCCCCTGCAGCACTAAACTGCCTCACTACCAGCCTTAAACCCACTGCAGCCACAAACTGCCCTCAGCCTTGGAACCACCATAGCCCCAAACCGCTCCCAGCCTTAAACGCCCCCCACAGCCCCAAACTCTCCCCTGCCCTACCTCAAGTGTAATGCCCACACAGCTCCAAACTGCCCCCGCCACCACCCTTAGACCCCCGCCACAGTCTCAAACCCCCCACTCCCTGCCTTAGACACCCCCACAGTCCCAAACTGCCCCCACCCCCAGCCTTAGACCCCCTGCAGCCCTAAACCACCCCCCCATCCCCAGCATTAGATCTCTGCAGCCCCAAACCACTCCCAGCCGTAGACCCCCCCCGCAGCTCCAAATCACCCCCAGCCTAAGGCCCACCGAAAGCCCCTAACTGCTCCTTGCCCCCAGCCTTAAATCCCCTGCTACTTCAAACTGCACCCTGCCCAGCCTCAGGCTTAATCCCCCTCCCATCCCCAAACCGCTCTGCCGCCAGCCCTGTGCCCCAGCTGGGGCTCTGCCCCCAGGGCCGGCGGCAGCTCCACACTCTAGCCACCGGCCCCACACCCCAGCCAGGGTTCTGCCCCACAAGGCTGGTGGCAGCTCAGTGCTCCAGCCACCGGAGTTCTGTTGCTGGCCTCATACCCCAGTTGGGACTCTGCCCCTGGGGCCTGCAGTAGCTCCATGCCCCAGCCGCTGGGGCTCTGTGGCAGCCAGCCCTGTGGGCTGGATAAAAAGGCCCCATAGGCCAGATTCTGGCCCATGTTGGACACTCTTGGGCTAGCCTACATAATAAACTGTATGAACACCATGAACTAAGTAAGTTAGTATGAATCTTCACAGAACAAAAAGCAGTCCTATAGCACTTTAAAGACTAACAAAATAATTTATTTAGTGATGAGTGTTCATGAGACAGACCCCCTTCTTCAGTTTTCCACACCTGAAGAAGTGGGTCTGTCCCACAAAAGCCTATCACGTAATAAACTATGTTCTTAGTCTCTGAAGTGCTACAGGACTGCTTTTTCATTTTACCTGAACACTATACTTACCCTTAACTCTAAAACTTTAAAAACTGAAGGAAACAAACAGGAAATAACATCCCCAAGCCATTTTTTCCCACTTCTTTGAACCAGTCCCTGAAAAAAACAGTGGGGGCAAGTTCTCACTCTCTTCCCTCAATGTCTCTCAGCTTATTGAGAGATTATTTTCCCACTGGAAATTGCCAAACAGTTGGGGGAAACTGAGGCAGACAGATCAAGGGTGCAGCCTGGGAGAACTGAGGGAACTGAACAACTTGAACCCTACAAGTTCTGAAATATGTAGCCTTTCTGGCAGCTCTAAGCCTTTCCGATGGCCAACAAACGTATATGTCAGCTTCTCCTACTGCCACAAGGGCAGATCACTGAACTCCATGATACTTCTTAACTACTTGGTACTGTCCCACTGATTGTCTTCATTCCACCAAGCTTCTGGAATCTGTTTTATCAATATCCTCTTTAAATATGAGACACTCTAGTTCACTCGTCTTATTTAGACTTCTAGCATTTGTGTATAAGCACTTGAAAAATTTGTCACTATTTATCTGTCTGCCATTTCCTGATGTGTTAGCCTCTTTCATTTAATTGTTTTTCACCTGACCATACTCATATTTTACCATCTTCAATTCTCTCCTCCTTACTAGCATATAGAGATTCTCTGTTAATAAACACCACCCTACCCACCACTAAGAGATGTCTCTGTCTGATCCAGGTGCTCCTTGGCATCCAATGGCTTTCCTCCAGCTCTGAGTTTAAAACCTGTTCTACGACCTTTTTAATTCAACTGCCAGCAATCTGGTCCCACTATGGTTTACGATGGTGAAGCCCATCTTTCCTGTGTAGGCTCCCCCTTTACCAGAAGTTTCCCCATTTCCTAACGACTCTAAAGGCCTCCCCACTATGCGACTGTGTCATCCATGCGTTGAGACTCAGCAGTTCTGCCTGTCTACCTGGCCCTACACATGGCATTGGAAGTATTTCAGAGAATCCTACCACAGAGGTTCTGGATTTCAATCTTTCACCTGGCAACTTAAATTTGGCCTCCAGAGCCTCTCTCCTACCCTTACCTATGCAACTGGTACCTACATGTCCCACAACCACCAGCTCCTCCCCATCACTACTCAATTCTATCTAGATGCCTCAAGATCTACAACCTTCACCAGGCAGGCAAATAAGCTTAGAGTTCCCCTTTCATCACAAAACCAGCTATGTTTCTAATGAAACAATAATGAATGATAATTTTATTAACAACAAGCAGTTCCGTGGAACTGTACAGACTAACAAATTAGGTCATGAGCTTTTGTGGATAAAACCCACCTCATCAGAACTGAGTTTTACCGATGAAATCTCATGACCTAATATAATACAGTAAGATAATACCTTGCATCTGATGAAGTGGGTCTTTGCCCATGAAAGCTTATGCTCATGCATTTCTGTTAGTCTATAAGGTGTCACAGGACCCCTCGTTGCTTTTACTGATCCAGACTAACACGGCTACCCCTCTGATACTATAATACAGTTGTTAGTCTTTAAGGTGCCACAGTACCGCTTGTTGTTATGAAGTTACAAACTAACATAGCCATCCCTCTGAGACAATTTTATTAATAGCCATCCCCAACAGGAGTCATGCTAATTCTGTGGAGGTAAGAGAATTAAATACTTGGGTTATGAGTTTAAGCCATAACCTTTCATAGCTTCACAGTGGCTCTTCCATTGCATTCTCTGGGTCATCTGCTCAAAAGGTAAAATAGTCTTCCTATACAATAAACTCTGGGGTGTATGGGGTGTACAGGGAGGGGTAGTACCTCTGTTGGAAGGACTTGTCATACCCCTTCAGAAGTAGTACGTCCACTTTGGTCCCCACCTGTCACTCACCTCTCACCTGTGGCTCCAAGTAGCTGCAGTATGCGCAGCGGCCACACGCCAGGCAACGGCTTTGACAGGCCGGCCAAACCAGGTGAGTGTAACCGATGGGGCTCAAACTCTCAGTGAATTTACGGATGTGCCTACCCAGCATGCGAAGTCAGTTCCAGCGGACTAGGCAGAAGACATAATTTAGATCCAACAGCCAAGAAGGCGGTTCTGCAACGCTTTGTGGAAAGTGAAGGGCTTGACAAGGCACGAAAGATATCAAGGCCATCCACTGCAACCAAAGAAGTTACCTGTCGTGATGATTCTATGTACCACTGGTGCCTGGCTTCCAAGGTCGAGAGAGTGGGATTGCTCCCGTGCAATGGCTCTACCACTTAAAAAGCTTTCAAGCACAGGTCCTGCGCAAATCATCATATCACCCAAGTCCTGCGGCGATGGGGGAGGGGCGAAGCGACAGGTGGAGGTTACCACTGGCAGTCGTAGTCCCAATCCCGCACGTAGGCAGCCTGTGGACAAGTGGTCGTCCAGCTCTGGGGCAGCAGAGTTGCCCGGCAGCATCCCAGGCGTCTGAGCAGTCCTTTTTAGGACACCACTGCTCACCCTAGTAAGGGAGGGACCTAGAAAAGGTGGCCTAAAAATTGCCTGCCCTACAACAACTGGCCAGCAAGCCGCGGCTGGCAGTTCAACCCTACTTGCGGTCGAAGCCAAAAGAAAAATTTGAGAAACCTTACCATTGGTGTATGGAATGTTCATACTCTCATGGATCGAGAAGCTGTTGCAAGACCTGAGAGAAGGACAGTTCTCACTGCTCATGAACTAGCCTGCTATAACAACAATATAGCAGCATTAAGTGAAACAAGATTGGCCGGGGAAGGTTTCTTGAGTGAACCAGGAAGTAGTTATACCTTCTTCTGGAAGGGCAAAACTGAGACAGAGGATAGAATACATGGAGTTGGCCTGGCAATAAAAACCTCATTGATGCGTCAACTCCCAGACCTTCCAGTGGGTATCAACGAAAGATTGCTGAAACTACGCTTCCCACTAAATGCCAAATGTCATGCCACCATCACCAGTGCATATGCACCCACTCTAACATGCCCTGACAACTCAAAGGAACAATTCTATGAAGATCTCAACAGACTGATCAAGGCCACACCTGCAACAGACAAAATACTCCTACTTGGAGATTTCAATGCCCGAGTCGGGGCTGACAACGAGAACTGGAAAGGAGTAACCGGGCCACATGGTGTAGGCAAAATGAACAGCAACGGACTACTCCTTTTGAGCCTTTGTTCCGAAAACGACCTGACTATTACCAACACTCTGTTCCAACAAGTGGATAAATACAAAACGACGTGGATGCACCCTAGGTCTAAACAGTGGCATCTGATAGATTATGCCATTGTCAGAAGGTGAGACATCCGAGACATACTGATCACCAGAGTAATGCGAGGTGCAGAGTGCTGGACAGATCACAGCTTAGTCAGGATGTCTCTTCAACTTTACATCGCTCCCTCTCGGCACAAATGCCTTAAGCATGTGTGACCTACTTTTAACAAAGCCAAAGTGAAGGATGCCCAACGTTTCAACAATTTTCAGAAGAGTCTCGATGACAAATTAACATCCCACAGTCAACTGATCGGTACTGTAACCGGCAAGTGGGATCAGTTCAAGCAGATAGTGACTGACACAGCAATAACATCGCCTGGACCAAAGAAAAGAATACATCAGGATTGGTTCGATGAGAACCAAGAAGAAATATGTTCAGCACTGTAAGTAAAGAGAAAAGCCTTTATTGAATGGCAGAATGACCCCTCCTCAGTCTCCAAACAGGACCATTTCAAGCACCTTCAGAACAAAACACAGAAACACCTCAGCCAGATACAAGACAGCTGGTGGGACAGCAAAGCCAAAGAAATTGGGCACTATGCTGAGACCCACAACTCAAAGATGTTCTTTCGTGCTATTAAGACTGTCTATGGACCTTCTAAACCAAGGACTACTCCATTGCTCTCACCAGACAACACAAAGCTCATCAAAGACAAAGAGGGCATCAGTGAAAGATGGCGAGAACACTTTAGCAACCTCCTTAACAGACCATTGACCGTGAATAATAATGACCTCAATGAAATTCCACAACAATCCGTCCTGACAGATCTTGACTTTCCGCCCACTATAGATGAGATTAAGAAAGCTGTTAGCCAGATGAGTTCAGGAAAAGCTCCTGGAAAAGATGGGGTACCAGCAGAGATATATAAAGTGGCAGGTCCAGCAGCACTAGCAACGTTCCATAGCGTGATCATCAGCATCTGGGAGGATGAAAACATACCACAGGACCTCCGCGATGCTATTATTGTCTCCCTTGTCAAGAATAAAGGCAGCAAAGCAGAATGCGGAAGCTACAGAGGCATATCACTCCTCTCCGTTGGAAGGAAGATCATCGCTCGCATCATCGTGAACCGCCTAATAGCCAGTATTTCCGAGGCAAATCTACCTGAAAGTCAATGAAGTTTTCGACCTGGTCGGAGCGCAGTCGATATGGTGTTTGCTGTCAGACAAATACAAAAGAAGTGCATTGAACAGAACATGTACCTGTATGCTGTCTTCATAGATCTGACAAAGGCGTTTGATATTGTCAACAGGGAAGCCCTTTGGACCATTCTAATACAACTTGGCTGCCCAAGGAAATCTTCCAGATTATACGCCTTTTCCATGACGGCATGACAGGCGAAGTACTATCTGATGGAGCCACATCAGCCCCCTTGAACATCACCAAACGGCGTGAAACAAGGATGTGTTCTTGCTCCTGTCCTATTTAACCTGTTCTTTGCATGCGTCCTTAACCATGCAATGAAAGATCTGGACCGAGGTATATACTTGAAATACTGGCATGATGGTTCACTTTTTGACCTCCGTCGCCTGAATGCAAAGACTAAGACAGTGCAGAAACTCCTTTCTGAGGCACTCTTTGCCGATGACTGTGCTCTTATGGCTCACACTGAAAACGATCTTCAGCACATTGTCAACATGTTTGCTGAGGGCTCGCAACTTTTCAGACTAAATATCAGCCTTGGAAAGACAGAAGTTGTCCATCAACCTGCATCTGGATCAAATGCTCCTGCCCTGAGTATCTCCATTGATGGCACTCAGCTTAAAGTAGTGGAGAACTTTAAATATCTGGGTAGTGTCAATCAACACACGAATATCCAAAGCGAGCCAGGCACTTGGCTGTCTGCGTGTCAAAGTTCTAAACCACAACATCCAGATGTGAACAAAACTGCTTGTGTACAGAGCTGTTGTTCTCTCATCTCTTTTGTTCGGGTGCGAAACATGGACACTATATAGGCATCACATCAAGCAGCTCGAAGCATTCCACATGCGCTGCCCCCGTAACATCATGAAGATCCGCTGGCAAGACAAAGTGCCCAATCTTGAGCTCCTCAAGAGAGCCCAGATGACAAGCGTCGAAATGATGATTATGAAGTCACAACTACATTGGACCGGTCATGTCAGCCACATGGATGCCAAAAGAATCCCTCGCCAGATTCTGTATGGTGAACTCTCCCAGGGCATCCGGCGTATAGGTCATCCATGGAAACGCTACAAGGATACCATCAAAGCCAATCTGCACTACAGCAGTATCAAACCTAGAGACCTTGAGGACGCCACGAGTGACAGAACATAGTGGCGTGCAACAGTCAGAAATATCTGCATTGCCTTTGAGGAAGATCGCTGCCAGCATCTACAAGAGGCACGCGAACGACGTCCCAGAGCATCAGCACGTCACAGAGCATCAGCAATGCACAACCCACTGATTGCAAACTTCCCATGCACCATCTGCGGCAAAATGTGCACCTCTAGAATTGGCTTATACAGTCACCAGAGGGCACACCATGAGACCAATAACAGATGATCTGCACAGATTTGTCATCATCGGACCGATGGACTACAATTACGATAAACTCTTTGATAACTGGCATCCATGGGACCAGGAGGTTGCCGGATAATCCAATAGTCTGTAACAGAGAATTCAGTACTCACGCTGAGTAGGAGTGTAGAGGAGCCTGCCAGCCACACTCACATGCAGCACTGAGTGGGATGCCCTCCTTCCCTCAAGGGGTGGGGCATTCCTCATGTCTGGGTTGTAGCACAACCATGGGCTGGGGCACAGGCATGGGCATGGGCCTGGGCCTGGGCAGGAGGAGGCTGGTTTACAGCTGCCATCTCTCACCCTCAGGGCTCTGCAAAGCCTTCAAGGTGAAGCCGGGAAGGGGAAGGGGCAGTGGCATTGCAGTGTAAGCTGTGTCCAGCTCTACAATGCCCCCTCCCCTGTGCTTTTCCCTTTAGGAGCAGGCAGTGCCCTACGGAGCCTGTGCAGGAAGCAGCTGGTGGCGGGGTAGGGGGAGACAGGGATGGGGCATGAGAGCAGCTGGCAGGCTCCTCTGCTCTTTCCTCGCTCCCACACCCTGTCCCTTAACCAGAGCTCTGCCTTATGCTGGTTATTTGAGAGTGCCAGTTACTCAAATACTGGTTAAACAAGTTTACTGTAACCTGACAAAACACATGGTGGCTAGAGACTTGGAGTCAGTCCACTCTTATTGGTCACCAGGCACCCCTGAGAAGGGAGCAGGTGGCTCCCCTACGAGAGCACAGGAAAAGTGGGGAGCAGAGGGGATGCCCAGGGAGAGACAGAGAAAACTGGGCCCGGCTGCAGCAAGATGCTATGGAAGATCTCGGACCGTGCAGGACGGTTTGACTAGCAGGGCCAGACGGGCTGGAGAAAGCTGAGGCCCAAGCCGAGCGGGCCCCACAGAGGGAGTAAGGAAGCGCTCCAGGCAGGGCAGGGAGGACCTGCAGTGCGCAGACTCGGCGAGTAAAGCGAAGCCCACAACTGACTTTCACCTCGGATGTCAATTAACTGGAGCGTGGGCGAAAGGGCCCGCTGGACAGAGAGCCGCCGGGCCGGGCCGGGCCGGGCGCCGCTCCCTGGCGCGGGGGCTGCGCGGAGCCATCCCGGGCAGCCTGTCGGGCTAGGGGTACCAGGGCTGGGAGAACGCGGTGCCCCGCGCGGCCCGGCCTGTTTCCACCCGCGGCCGGGGGAGCGGGGGTCGCTGCTGGCGGGAGGGGGACAGGGCCGCTTGCTCCCTTCGAGCCGCTCCAGCCCAGCGCTCCGGGCCGCCACCTTCCCGCGCCAGCCGCGCCACTCACTCACCGCCCGCCATCCAACGCTACCGAGCTGCGCAGGCGCGTACGCTCGAGGGTCCCCGCACTTCCGGGAGGGGGGGGGACGGAGGGGGGCTGTGGGCGGGGCTGACGGGAGGGAAATGGAGGAGGGGGCGGTGGGGGAATGGAGGAGGGGCGGGAGGGAAATGGAAGGGGCGGTGGGGGAATGGAGGGGGGTTGGGGGCGGGGCTAGCAGGAGGGGAATGGAGGGGGAATGGAAGGGGGCTGTGGGCGGGGCTGGCAGGAGGGAAATGCAGGAGAGCCGGGAGGGGGCGGTGGGGGAATGGAGGAGGGGCGGGAGGGAAATGGAGGAGGGGCGGTGGGGGAATGGAGGGGGGTTGGGGGCGGGGCTAGCAGGAGGACAATGGAGGGGGAATGGAAGGGGGCTGTGGGCGGGGCTGGCAGGAGGGAAATGCAGGAGAGCCGGGAGGGGGCGGTGGGGGAATGGAGGGAGGCTGTGGGCGGGGCTGGCGGGAGGGAAGTGGGGGAATGGAGGGAGGCTGTGGGCAGGGCTGGCAGGAGGGAAATGGAGGAGGGGCGGTGGGGGAATGGAGGGGGGTTGGGGGCGGGGCTAGCAGGAGGACAATGGAGGGGGAATGGAAGGGGGCTGTGGGCGGGGCTGGCAGGAGGGAAATGCAGGAGGGCCGGGAGGGGGCGGTGGGGGAATGGAGGGAGGCTGTGGGCGGGGCTGGCGGGAGGGAAGTGGGGGAATGGAGGGAGGTTGTGGGCGGGGCTGGCGGGAGGGTGGGGGAATGGAGGGAGGCTGTGGGCAGGGCTGGCGGGAGGGAAATGGAGGAGGGGTGGTGGGGGAATGGAGGGGGGTTGGGGGCGGGGCTAGCAGGAGGGGAATGGAAGGGGGCTGTGGGCGGGGCTGGCAGGAGGGAAATGTGGGAGGGGGCGGTGGGGGAATGGAGGGAGGCTGTGGGCGGGGCTGGCGGGAGGGGAGGGGGGCTGTGGGCAGGGCTGGTGGGAGGGAAATGGAGGAGGGGCGGTGGGGGAATGGAGGGGGGTTGGGGGCGGGGCTAGCAGGAGGGGAATGGAAGGGGGCTGTGGGCGGGGCTGGCAGGAGGGAAATGCGGGAGGGGGCGGTGGGGGAATGGAGGGAGGCTGTGGGCGGGGCTGGCGGGAGGGGCGGGAGGGGAGGGGAGGGGGGCTGTGGGCAGGGCTGGTGGGAGGGAAATGGAGGAGGGGCGGTGGGGGAATGGAGGGGGGTTGGGGGCGGGGCTAGCAGGAGGGGAATGGAGGGGGAATGGAAGGGGGCTGTGGGCGGGGCTGGCAGGAGGGAAATGCAGGAGGGCTGGGAGGGGGCGGTGGGGGAATGGAGGGAGGTTGTGGGCGGGGCTGGCGGGAGGGAAGTGGGGGAGGGGCGGGAAGGGGCAGTGGGGGAATGGAGGGGGGCTGTGGGCAGGGCTGGTGGGAGGGAAGTGAGGGAGGGTGTGGTGGGGGATTGGGGGTGTGGCTGGTGGGAGGGAAGGTGGGGAATAGAAGGGGGATGTGGGTGGAGCTGGTGGGAGGGAAGTAAGCAGGAATGAGCAGAAGAGACACTGAGCTTATTTTCAGTTGATGGCGTCATAGCCCAGCCATCCCCAAGACCTGGCCTGCTCTACAGCGTTAGGGTGATGAGCAGTCTTGTGTCAGCCTACCTGTGGAAATCTCTCCTTTTGAATATACACCTCTCATAGAGCTGGAAGGGACCTCCGGAGATCATTGAGTCCAATCCCCTGCCCTCTTGGCAGGAACAAGCACCATCCCTCGAATTTGGCTCTGCCCAGAGTTGTCAGGCAACCTTGCCAAGCAGCATAGAATCCTAGGGCTGGAAGGGACCTCAGGAGGTCATTGAGTCCAACTCCCTGCCTAAAGCAGGATCAACCATAACTAAATCCTCCCCACAACAACTTAGTCAAGATGAGGCTTAAAAACTTCTAGGGATGGAGATTTTCACCACCTCTCTTGGTAACGCATTCCAGTGCTTCACCACCCTCCCAGTGAAGCAGTTTTTCCTAATATCCAACCAACATCTCCCCCTCTGTAACTTCAGACCATTGCTTCTGAGAACAACCTCTTTCCATCCTCTATAGAGCCCCCCACTTCAGGAAATTGAAGTCTGCTATCAAATCCTCTCTCACTCTTCTCTCCTGCAAAGTAAGTAAGCCCAAGTCCCCCAGCCTCACCTCATAGGTCATGTGTTCCAGCCCCCTAATCATTTTCCTTGCCCTCTGCTGGACCTGCTCCAGTGCATCCAGTAGTCGTAGGCATTGTTCTGTCTACGTAGACTATGGAGTTCCATTTGGGATCATCATTTGCAGTGTTGACTGTGACTGTGAAGGCCCACATGAGAGTGGCAGTCCTTGCTGCATCTGTTGCATGTATAATGGGTGTCTGTCAGGTCATTACTGTGCTTTCTGTGGGCTCACTTCTCCTCTGCTAGCTGTCTGATCCTCATCTCACCCTTCTGAAGGCCCTTCTGTAGTTCCTGCCTCCATCTGCCATGACCGTCTGCCAGCTCCTCCCAGCTGTCCGGCTCAATGTCTACCTCCCTGAGGTCCCTCTTGCAAACACGTGCATCCACATCCTTTCTATATTGGCGAGCCCAAAACTCAGATTCAGATAGTGCACCTATCTGCAAGAATATCTCATTCATCCCCACTATGGTCCACCCTACATGGTCAAAAGTAAAGAGTCAGGTCCTTAAAAATCCAGGAAATGAAGTTTAAAGATAAATGCCAATATTGTGAGAGTTGGCTAAGTTGCAGTCTTGGCGTGCCAGTTCCTTTGATAATTGCAGTGTTGTAGGGCAATCCTCACTGTGAGCTCAGTTGTTGAGAAGTGGATGAAAGCTCATAGAATGTTACAAGAGCCTACAACTATTAATTATAGAAAGGGTATGTAAAGGAGACTGGCTGGCTTGGGATAAACAGAAAAGGGTGACCGGTATGATAGAAGGATTATGATGAGGTCAAGATTGTAAATGAGGGAATGGGACCCAGAAAATAATAGGCCTAATTTCTGACACACCCAGTTTTGGTCCAGTTGGTAGGTAGGACAATAAAGATCGCTTGATTTATTGCATCCCTTGAGGACTCCTTAAGAAAAGGGTTTGGGGAGCAAAAATTTAGACTACTGGGGGATTCCTTGGTCAAGATGGTCTGCTTTGTTCCAAACGCTATCCTTCAATGTCGAATTTTAAGAATTATTGAAGACACCTAGACCTAAAAACACCAGTGATGATATTTAGCTATCACAACTGAGTCAGCGAGGAACCTAGATTCATACAAGTGAAATCCTGCTCTATCTTCTAGCTTCCCTTTCCTTTGTTCTTTGCAGTCCCTTGCTGTCTTCCTCCTCAAAGTGTCGTGGTGGGATTCCCCACCAAGCTAGTAGTAGACCACTCCACTTCTGACAGGGACTTGGGCTGGGACCTGCTGAAGAGGGAGGGCCTGCGTACCTTGAAACCCACTAGTCAAATTTCAGGGGGTTATATCCATCCTGGGATCAGCTGATTATTTTTTCTCAAAGGATCTCAGAGCCTTTTGTTTTAAGGAATGAAGTTGTAACCCCAGTTTAGGCCCAGTTTTGATTCTGGCACTTCCATCCTGTTCCATGAATGTATTTGATTGTTTAATATTTGCATATAGCATTCTACAGCAGAAACAAAGACTTAAGGAGTTTATGAGCTGCACTACATACGGGACAGCATAACACAAGCAGGGAAGGAAAGGGGATTTCACAAAATAAAGAGAGGCAGAGCTGTTCCATCCAGTGGACAGTTCACAGAATCTGCCCTGGGCCCAGAGCAGCCCCGGGCACTAGCAGGGACCTGCTGATGGAAATGAGTCAGGATCCAGGCAGCACTGAACAGCAATGGTGCGAAGCAGAGCAAACTGGCCCCAGCTGGCTGTGTTTTCCCAGCTCTGGGGCTTCGGGAAGGAAGAGCTTGAACTGCCACACTGACCAGTGGTGGCAGGAAGCAGGGCAAGGTGGCTGGGAGCCAGGGAAGTGTAGTGGGCTGGAGCTGGGTTGCTCCTTTTCCCACTACCACCAGTAAAAGCAGGAGAGGGACCAGAATCACAGCCCCGGCTGTCCCCTATTTTCCTGGGGCACATTGCTCAAGGAAGGGTGCTTTGGGGAATGAGTGGAATGAGGGTGTGGAGGGGTTAGGAAAAGGCATAGTAGGAGCTTGGAGAAGGAGTGGGAAGGGGCAGGGGTGGGGCCTGGGGTGCAGTGGGGGACTTGTCCTGGGCTCCACACCCCCAACGGGACAGCCCTGAAGAGAAGAAGCTAGTTGTCTTCACACAAAGTTTTAAAAGATACGTATTTTATTAAGTTGGCAAATGCTGGTGCACTTTCTACTAGATTCTCTTTTGCCTCCTGCTCTTTTAAACAGATAGTATATTTCATCCCATAGATGGCTGCTTTCCACGCTTGGATGAAGCACCCCCACAGAGGCAGCCTATAAAGCTGGGACCCTTCAGAATAATGATGAGCATTAGAGCAGCTAGCTTCCACTGCGAGTGCAGCACATTGTAAGCATGAGGGCAGCCAACTCCAAAAGGAATAAACCTATCCCTCAATTTACGAACTTCTGATTTACGAATTTTTGCTACAAAGAACCATGTAAATTTACACTAGTTTTTCAATTTACAAACATTATTTTCACAACAACAAAACTCAACCTTTGTCTGAGTGTCTGCTTTGTAAGTAAAGAATGCGGAGGAATACAGCAGTACACAGTGCTAGGCTGACTCACTTCCCTCAGCCTCCCAGCTCTTCCCAGTTGGTTTGCATGCTTCATTGTGTTAGTTTCATCTTGACTGTGAATGATATTAATCTTCAAATATCTTTGTTATTTTTGATCATCATGGGTCCTAGCCATGTAAAAGTTTCTTCAGGGTGGCTATAGAAGATATTGCAACTGAATGGAATAAAATATCTCAAAGTATTATGCATGGTGTTTGGAAAAAGGTATTGCTGAAATATGCTCATGATTTCTGTGGTTTTGAGGGTGAGGTGAAAGACATTCAAAAGACTCTCATGCAACTGGCAATGCAAGCAGGATTCAATGAGGTAGACACAAGATGATGTTCAAGACATGTTATTGTCACAGGGTGAAGAATCGACTAATGAAGAATCAATTCAGCTGGATGCAGAAGGGTTATCAGAAAACGAGGAGAAAAATGGATGAATTACAGAAAATGCTGGACACTAAAGCACTCTCAAAATTCTTCAGTGCATTGGAGGTAGCTGCAAAAATTCTTGATGACAATGACCCAAACTTAGAATGGAGTTCAGCGTGCAAGCAACAATTTCATGAAGCCATTCAGTGCTATCAGGAGTTGTACAACAGGAAAAGAGGGCTGCAGTACAAACTTCCATTCTATCATTTTTTTCAACCCTCAACCTCACCACCTCCTCTTAAACCCTCAACATCATCAGCTCATCCTCAACCTCAAAAACTGAAGATAAAACCCCAGTTAAGGAGGTTGAAATTGCTATGGAGCTGTCTTCCGATGACACAGGTGATCCCATGGAACTCTCCTCAACACCACCTTCTTCGCCACTAAGAACTGATGCATCACCAACCACAGCCACCATCACACTTCACTTTGCCTAGCACTGCCAACTTGTTTTGGTGAGTGATAATAAAGCGATCATGAAAAAGTAATACTGTTCTCATTTTTGTGATTATAAAGTATTCTAACGTGTCGGAAAAATATTGGGTGATTTTTCCGGGAGTCAGAAACTGGCCAGACTTTTTTACGTTGAAATTAATGGGAATTTCATTTTGGATTTATGAATTTTTACCTTACAAACAGTTTTTATCAAACAAATTATATTCGTAAATGGAGAGATGCATGTAAACCTAGACAAGGTCCATCTCTGAGGTGGAAGGAGTGAGGGTGTTGCTGACAGTGTGGAGGAGTCAGGGCGGGGGGTCTCTCCCTCGCCTCAAGCAGGGAGGAAAAGCTGCACCAGGCTGCTTTCACTGTGCTTGAGGGCATATCAAATACTAAAACAAAGATGTACAGATGAAGAACAAGCATTTTGTTTTCAGTACCATAGACAGACCTGCTCACACCATGGGCTACCTTCTTCCTTGGTGTAACACCATTGAAGTTGCTGTTACATGTGGGATAAAATTGGACCTTAACAGTATCCACATAAGCTCTGCTCCCATTATTCTTTCTGCCTTGCAGATCCCTTTCTCGTCACACCCTTCTCATGTCATTCTCAGCTCCATGTTTATTTCATGGTGTACCCATCCCCTAAGTTAAGCAGTGGAATCTAAAAAAAGCACAGTGACATGGTTCAGTGGAGAAGGAAGACTGGGAGTGAAGGTCTTGACTGATGAGGGCTGAAGTGACAAGCCAGGAGCTGAAAGCTCTGCCTGCAGGAGGTGAAGAGGGATGGCTGGGAGGGGAGCCTGGGTGAAATACTATGCTCAGAGGGAGAAATGTGGCTCCAATTCATCTTCCTCCTTCAGCTGTTCACTTGGCTGGATGTAGTTATCTTCAATGAAGCCATCATCATCCTCTAGTTGCAGCCCAGCAGCACTTGGCATGGGTTGGTTCTTCCCCCAGGCAGCCCCATCCTCAGCATGGTTGTCCACCATAGAGGTGGTGTCAGGCAATGGCCGGTGACGGTAGCTGGCGAAGTGCTTATGGAAGAGTTTGCACTTTGCAGCCAATGCAATCAGGATAGAAATGCCAACAGCTGATATAAGAAAACCCACCAGGTATGGCCAGCTGTTCCCTCCCTTCCTGGCAGGTGGTCTGGTGGTTGCTGCACAAGAGAGAGAGATGGAATAGTTAAGAATCCCCACATCTCACAATTATCTCCCCAGTGGATGAGGGATTTCCAGGTCCTACTGCCCCTGACACAAGGGGAATATCTGGACTAATGCTCTATGAGCCACAATGATAGTTCTTAATGGAGGAAGGCTTAATGTCGTAATGGTACCATTTTCAATCCACTTCATATTAGGACATTAACAGTTAACCAGTAAGTCTCACCCCAAACAGATGAGGCTTACCGGTTACAGTTAACCACCCACCATGAGGATTGGGCTGATCCAGCCCCATGCAGCCCACAGCAGGTGGGAGACTCTCCAGCCCACCCAGAGCAGGCTTGGTCCATGGTGGCCCCTGGAGCACCACAGGCAGGGACTCTACAGCCCAGCTGTTGTAGCTTCCATCTGCAGTGGGGCAGCCGCTGTAGTCTGGAACCGTCCCCCTGGCCATCCACCTCTCAACACCATTTAATCAGTAACAGAGAGAAAGCCAAAAAAGCAGTCCTAACAAAAATTGAAAGTAAAGTGCCAGATTTCGTGTAAATGGAATAATCTTCAGGAAAACAAAAGGGTGGCTCTCCACTTTGTTGAATGCCATATAGGAATTTGCAAATGCTTTGCCTAGGGTATGGTTTGATTAGAAGGGAATACCTTTGTTTTATTTCATTTTATTAAATTCAGAAAACCTATTAAATGGCAGCTGTTCATTGTTATAAGTGTTGTAAACTACCAGTTTTGCAAATGTAAAATGCTTCCTCTCAAGTGCTAACACTGGATAGGTTATGACCTTTCTAAAGAATTTTCTTTAAAACCCTAGAAAGGGATAACCTGTTGTCGTTCACCATACAGTCTTGGACTTAGCTGTATAGTTATCTTGCCCAGATGGCAAAAGATTATTCAGATTTCACAAGTCTCCCACTAATTAACCTCTGGGCTCCTGTATTGTATTAGTGCCTATCACATAGTGTCAGAGTCTCTAATTGTTTTGATGAGGCTAATAACTGTTCTGTAAAATTACCTGGTGCTTTATCTGGCAACCTCTAAGACAGCATTTCTCAAATGCAACCACCAGGGACTTTTATTGCAGTCACATCAGCTTCCTGGGCAATGATGGGGGAAAGGCAAAAAATGTGCCTTTCCCTCTCTATTGCTTGTGGATGCCCCACCCTGCACCACTTCTGGAGACAGCTGGGGCACAATGCTGCAAAAGCAAGATGTGTTCTCATCCCATCTTGGGTGGAGGGGCAGTGGGGCTTGGGCAGCAGGCTCAAGCAGCAGGACTTCAAGTGCTTGGCTGTGTAGCTTCAGGCATGGACTGCCCCAGACACAGTCCCCATCCTGCAGCTCTAGCTACATGCTCTGGCTGTGTGGCACTAGGTGCTGACCTTTGGCTATGTCTGTGCAGCAGTGGGTCTCCCCACCCCTCCCCATAGTCCTGAGCCCCTGCTGTCTCCTGTTCCATTCCCCCACAATCCTCATACAGGCTTTAATTTGTCCTGGGGCTTCCTGAGAAAGTGAAATGAACAGACATGTAAGTATCACTTTTCATGTCACACTTAGTTACAAGATGGAAGGCTGTGGTAAGTGATCTTAAACATACAAATAAATTTTCACAGCATTATTTTTAATATCTGCAATAGTAAACAACATTTGACCTACTGTAATTTACAGTTGTTTGGATGTGTATATTTACTGGTTTTTCTGAAATTTAATTATTTTAGGAAAAAGTGTCAGTGTGACCACCAGCAAGAGTTAGTGGCTGTACTCTGGAACCCACCAAAAATTTTCTATGGGTATGTCTACACTTTCTGCCAGGCCAGCAGACAGATTTTGCTGGGCCTTGGTTTGTATGTAGGGAGGAGGGGTTCCAGGCTCCCAGAAACACTAAGGCCTTGGGTGGAAGGGATGCGTCTGGGGGCTAGCCTCTCCCAGCCTGCCTTTCAGTGCTGCCCAAGGCACTGGGCCTGTTGCTCCTGTGGCAGCTGCCAGGAGCCCTGGGACAGCTTCCCACTTTGCTGCCCACTGACTTGGGCTCAGGTCAAGGACCTGTTTAATTGTGATATAGATGTTTGGGCTCAGGCTGCAGTCTAAATTCTGGGACTATCCCCCCTTCAGAGTCCTAGAGCCCAGCCTCCAGTCCAGCCCCAACGTCTACACCATAATTGAAAGTCCATTAGCCTAAGCCAACTGTGGGTTTTTAATTAGAGAGCAGACATAACCTGGGACTGATATAGCCCTGTCCCCAGCCAAGAGGGCATCATGTGTTCCCGCTGACAAGGTCTAGAGCAGAATTCTGGCAGCCTTGCTAGCTACTGATGTTGTCAAATGCATATAGCTCCCAGGAATGTGAGTTACATTGCAGAGCAATCCAAGTCTAGCAGAGCAGAATGAACCAAAACTGCTTGTAAGTTACGTTGGATTAGTTAGGCAGCAGAACAGGGATTCAGACATCACATCAGTGGGATATATACTTTGGGAATACGTCACCAATAGGAAAACTAATGAACTAGAGAGTTAGAGCTTTCACATGGGCCGAGAGTACCTGTAGGCACACAACTTACTGTCATTTCCCTGCACTGTGGCATGTGGTTCTGTTGTGACTGAACGCTGAACCCGAGGAAACCACTGTTTTCTCCTGCAATCCAGATCTAGACTGCTCAGGATCTTAACCTCCAGGCCCTGGAATTCTGGGAGGGAGGCACAGAGTATGTGCACAGCTGGAAGACAAAACCTGACTCAGTTAGGGAGAGGGAGCTTCCACCTTCCCACCCATCCTGCCATCCCCATTTTGGAGGGAAGTCTCCACCTTTGTTCCACATTACATAAAGGGAACAAGAGAAAGCGCCTGCTAATGCTCACCAACTTAGCTTTTATTCAGCCTCTAGTTCTCTAGCCTAATTTAAACGAATGAGAAAAGAAATTATTAAATATGGAGTAGATGTATCTGAACTGACTGTTACTGTAAAGCACCAAACCCATTTATTTGATTTATTTATTTATCCATTATAGAGCTAGGTCAACATAATGCAGCTTAAATCAACCTAGCTCTGTAAGCATCTATATTACAGTGTAGCTCCCACCAGTGGTAAGTCACCTGCTACAGTGTTATGCCATTTTCCTGAAATGTGATGCCCTGAACTGGACACAGTACTGCAGTTGAGGCCTAATAATCACTGAGTAGAGCAGAAAAATTACTTCTCATGTGTTGCTTACAACACTCCTGTTATTTCATCCCAGAATGATATTTGCTTTTTTTGCAAAAGTGTCACACTGACTCACTTAACTTGTGGTCCACTATGACCCCTAGATCTCTTTCTGCAGTACACCTTCCTAGACAGTCACTTCCCATTCTGTGGCTACGTCTACACGTGAAGCCTACAGCGAAGTAGCTTATTTCGATGTAGCAACATCGAAATAGGCTATTTCGATGAGTAACGTCTACACGTCCTCCAGGGCTGGCAACGTCGATGTTCAACTTCGACGTTGCGCGGCACCACATCGAAATAGGCGCTGCGAGGGAACGTCTACACGCCAAAGTAGCACACATCGAAATAAGGGTGCCAGGCACAGCTGCAGACAGGATCACAGGGCGGACTCAACAGCAAGCCGCTCCCTTAAAGGGCCCCTCCCAGACACAGTTGCACTAAACAACACAAGATCCACAGAGCCGACAACTGGTTGCAGACCCTGTGCCTGCAGCATGGATCCCCAGATGCAGCAGCAGCAGCCAGAAGCCCTGGGCTAAGGGCTGCTGCCCACGGTGACCATAGAGCCCCGCAGGGGCTCGAGAGAGAGCGTCTCTCAACCCCTCAGCTGATGGCCGCCATGGCGGACCCCGCTATTTCGAAGTTGTGGGACGCGCAATGAGTACACAGTCCCTACTTCGACGTTGGACGTCGAAGTAGGGCGCTATCCCCATCTCCTGATGAGGATAGCGACTTTGACGTCTCGCCGCCTAACGTCGAAGTTAACTTCGAAATAGCGCCCGACGCGTGTAGCCGTGACGGGCGCTATTTCGAAGTTAGTGCCGCTACTTCGAAGTAGCGTGCACGTGTAGACACGGCTTGTATGTGTGAAACTAATTGTTCCTCCCTCAGGCTACGTCTACACTTAGGAAAAACATTGAAATGGCTATGCTAATGGCCAAATCGAAGAATACTAATGATGTGCTGAAATGAATATTCAGCGCCTCATTAGCATGCTGCCAGCCACAGCACTTCAAAAGTGCCACGTTTCGCTCATGCACAGCTCATCACATCGAAATCCCCTCATTCCTATCAGCTGATAGGAATAAGGGGATTTCGATGTTTGCAGGGTCCTTTCGAAAAGGACCCCTGTGTAGACAAGCTATGTGCAAGCAAAACACAGCACTTTTGAAGTGCTGCAGCTGGCAGCATGCTAATGAGGCACTGAATATTCATTTCAGTTCCTCATTAGTATTCTTTGATTTGGCCATTAGCACGGCCACTTTGAAGTTTTTCCTAAGTGTAGACACTGCCTAAGTCGAGCACTTTGCATTTGTCCTTACTGAACTTCATTTTATTTATCTCAGACCATTTCTCCAATTTCTCTAGATCAAGATCATTTTCAATGATAACCCCATGTTCCATAGCAATTTCAACCCCTCCCAGCTTGGTATAATCCACAAACTTTATAAGCATACTTTCTGTGCTATAATCTAAATTATTTATGATGATATTGAACAAAACTGGTCCCAGAACTGATCCCTGCCAAATCCCACTTGTTATGCTTTTTCTGCATGACTGTAAACGGTTGATAACTACTCTCTGAGGATGGTTATCAAACCAGTTATGCACCCATGTTGCAGTAGTACTATCTATGTTGCATTTCTCTAGTTTATTGATAAGAAAGTCAGGTTAATGTCCCTTAATAAAGATTAGAGTAACCCTAGAAAATACTCTACTGAAAATAAGCCTTCATTAATCAGAGGAGATAGACTAGAAGGGACCAAATAGAGTTTCTACATCTATTACTCCTGTAATCCTTCCCTGAATCCTTCAGGGCATTTACCCTTCAGTTCTTCCTCTTTATTCATGGTAGCTCTACCCTCAGTCCTTCCGTCACCTTGTCTTTGTGGTAGCCATTGCTGGAAAGGATACATGGAGCAATTACGGACACAGGGGTTCCCTTGAAGCAGGACCTGAGGAGTTCTGTCCATCTGCTGCAGGACAAATGCATCCACAGAGATCAGATCATTGTTCCGCAAGTCCAGATGGACCAGGGTCCTGAAAGCAAGTAGCGCAGGCAGCCGCAAAATCTGAAGTTTATTGTTTTTCAGGAGCAGTGTGTGCAGATTACTCAAGCCCTGGAAAGTTTTTGGGTGAAGGCAGGAGGTGTTACAGCTGCTCAGATCAACCAGGTGAAGTGCCCACAGGTTAGAGAAGACTGCTGGATATAGAGTGGGAATGTTGTTATTGGAGAGGTTTAGTGCACGCAGGGAAGGGAAATGTACCAAGAGAGTCCCACTTTTAGGCATTGCCAAGGAGTTGAAGGAAAGGTCCAAGCTGGTGATGTTTCCAGGAAGGAAATCTGGAGTGTGTAGAAGGCTCTTTCCACTGCAGTCAGCCCATCCCTGAAGAAAATATTGTCATCTATGTGAGAGGGTTCTCAATTCCTAATAGGATTCTCCAGTGAGACTCAAGAATTTCACACTTTGTTTTGTTGCAAAGCTTTAGAGGAGGAGTGGCAACTCTTTTAGGTCAGGGGTCTGGGTGCAAGGGGGGGGATGCAGCAGGGGAGAGCTTACCTGCTGCCTATCCCGCTTTGCTCCCAGGCACCTCTTCCCACTGCTCTTACTGGCCACGATTCCAGCCAATAGGAGTGGGGGGGATGGCCTCTCCAGGCAGCATTTCTTGGTGCTGCCATTCCCCAAGCCAGGGGGATGGGGAGCAGCAGCACCGGCATGCAGAGCCCAGAGCCGCTTTTTCCCGCTGCCAGGCAGAGCCCATGGGCCAGATCCAGTCTCACCTTGCCCGCCTCCAGCCCACAAGGCTCAGAGCTCCACACACTCCACTCTGCAGCAAGCCATATGCTGGGGAGCACAGCCCTGAGCCTTAGGGACCATATCAGACCATGGGCCAGGGGTTCCCCACCCTTGCTTTAAAGTAAACAAACAATTTCAGGAAAATAGTATTGGTGTGATCTGCTCCAGTAGCTCCTTTTAGTCCACTATCTAGTCTGACACAGGTCAGTACAACTGTATAAAGACCAGACAGACTGGGTCACTGTGAGCCTATAATCACAACACAATATACATGAGAAGAAAGAGTTGGTGGAGGAAGAAAACCAGATACTGTACTTGGGGTAGGATGAGCAAAGCTGCTGGATATTCCCTCTGTTGTACTTATTATTTAGGATCACTTTTCTAATCCCAAATCTGTGACCATCTAGCACTGGATGTGTGTGCCCTCCTTTCTCCCCTTGAATTCCTAGACTCTGTCTCTGTCCAGTGTGTCCTTGATTCATTCAGGGCTCTCCAGCTTTCTGTGCTGGTTGGTTGCTTAAACCATGTTTCTCTTCTGAGCGTTTGCACTTCCAGTTCCCATTTGAGAGCCTGCCAGCAGACATCTGCCTGTGCAGATTAAGCAAGCTACAGTGCCTGATGTGTAGGAGTGCTACTCTCCAACTGTTTATGGAAGAGTTTTAAACTAACCTGGTTTAGAGGGGAAGTGAAAATAGCTATAAAAATGAAACACAAATTGAAGAAAGGGGAAGGTGATAGTAATTAATTTTAAAATTGAAGGTAAGAATGATAGAAAATTCATAAGGGAGGCAAAATGACAAAAAGAGAAAGCTATCACCAGCAGAGTTAAGGACAAAAAGAGAAAGCTATCACCAGCAGAGTCAAGGACAAAAAGAGAAAGCTATCACCAGCAGAGTCAAGGACAAAAAGAAGGTTGCTAAGTACATAAGGAACAAAAAACAATCCTAACAAAGATATTGGTCCATTCCTCGGTAAACATGGTAGAATTATCAATGTAAATACAGAAAAGGAGAAAGTGTTCAATAAATATTTCTGTTCAGGATTAAGGAAAAGATCAGATTGCATAGTCCTCCAGTGACAACTGTTTTCTTCCCACTAGTATTTCAAGAGGATGTTAAACAGCAGCTATTAAACTTAGACACACAAGCAACTTACATCCAAGACTTTTAAAAGCAACAACTAAAGTGCTTGCCGAACCACCAATGTGGATTTTCAGTAAGTCTTGGAACACTGCGAATATTCCAGAAGTCTGGAAAAAATCTAATATTGTGCCAATATTTAAAAAGGGTAAGTGGGATGATCCTGGTAATGATAGTTTTGTCAAGGTAACATTGATCAAAGGCAAGATAATGGAATGGCTGATATGGAATTTGATATAACCTTCCTTTAATTCTTAATTAATCAGCATGTATTTACGTAAAATAGATTCTGTCATTAACTGGGTATTTTCATGAGATTGCAAATTTAGTTGGTAAAGAAAACAGTATTGATTTAATAGACGTTTTAAACAGTGACCCAGTAGCAAACATAAGATCACAGATAAAATGTACAGATGATATAAAAATTGGGGTAATAGTGAATAATGAAGAGGACATCACACTGACATACAGCAGTCTAGACTGGTTGGTAAACTGGGTGCAAGCAAACAATATGTATTTTAATACGGCTAAATATAAATGTATACATTTAGGAGCACAGACTGTAGGCCAGAGTTAAAAAATGCATAGAGCCTGGTGCAGATAAAAGTTTTTCTCTACATCCAATACCCAAATATATTCCATGGATGTATGCAGATTTCCAGGGGTCTAAAGATTGGCACCTCTATCCTGGGAAATTGACAAAGAGACAGAGCTGGGTATCATGGATAATTAGCTGAGCATGAGCTACCAGGGTGACATTGTGGCCAAGAGGGATAATGTGATCACTAGAAACATAAATCTCAAGTAGGAGCACAGTTTGTTTTATGTCTGTATTTGGTACTAGTACAGCCACAGCTGGAATAGTTTTGGTGTTAACAATTCAGGAATAATGTTGATGAAGTTCAGTTCAGAGAATAGCCACAAAAATGAATAAAGGAAAACCAGTTTTACAGACTCCAGAGCTGTATCTATTAACCTTCTCTCTTTAAGCATAAGGGGTGACTTGATTGCCATATCTAGAAGTACCTATGTGGGGAATAAATATTTGACAGTGGGCTCTTTAATCTAGCAGAGAAAACCATAACAGGATCCAATGGCTGAAAATTTAAGTTAGAAATTCAGAGTGGAAATAAGGCATTTCTAACAGCGAGAGTAATCAACTGTTGGGAGTTTATTGAGGAGCACAGTGGATTCTCCATTGTTGTGATTAGTAAATCAAGATTGTATGGTTTTCTAAAAGATCTGCCCTAGGAATTATTGTAGAGAGGTCTCTGGCCTGTGCTGTATAGAAATTCGGACTAGATGATCAAAATGGTTCCTGCCAGCCTTAGAATCTATGAATGGCCATTCTTTCTAAAAAGATATCCTGTGCTCACTGTAAAGACTCTGAGGCTGTGTCTAGACTAGCCACGAATGTTGAAGGGGGCATGGTAATTAGGGTGTCGGGAGTTTACTAATGAATTGCTGCAGTGCAAAGAGTCAACATCTCCCCCATGGCAACTTCAGAGGGTGAAACTTCAAAGTGCCCACGCTACATCAAAGTCCCTTTACTCCTCAAAATTAGTAAACTCCTGACACCCTAAAATTTTGAGGAGTAAAGGGACTTTAGAACATAAGAACATAAGAACGGCCATACTGGGTCAGATCAAAGGTCCATCTAGTCCAGTATCCTGTCTGCCAACAGTAGCCAGTGCCTGGTGCCCCAGAGGAGGTGAACCGAAGACAATGGTCAAGCGATTTGTCTCCTGCCATCCATCTCCCGCCTTCGACAAAAGGCTAGGCACCCTACCTTACCCCTTGCTAATAGCCATCTATGGACCTAACCTCCAAATATTTATCGAGCTCTTTTTAAAACTCTGTTAGAGTCCTCGCCTTCACAGTGTCCTCTGGTAAGGAGTTCCACAGGCTGACTGTGCGCTGTGTGAAGAAAAACTTTCTTTTATTAGTTTTGAACCTGCTACCCATTAATTTCATTTGGTGTCCTCTAGTTCTTACATTATGGGAACAAGTAAATAACTTTTCTGTATTCACTTTCTGCACACCATTCATGATTGTATATACCTCTATCATATCGCCCCTCAATCGCCTCTTTTCTAGACTGAAAAGTCCCAGTCTCTCTAGCCTCTCCTCATATGGGACCCTTTCCAAACCCTTAATTATTTTAGTTGCCCTTTTCTGCACCTTTTCTAATGCCAATATATCGTTTCTGAGGTGAGGAGACCACAACTGCATGCACTACTCAAGATGTGGGCATGCCATAGTTTTATAAAGGGGAAGTAAGATATTCTTTGTCTTATTTTCTATCCCTTTTTTAATTATTCCTAACATCCTATTTGCTTTACTGACTGCCGCTGCACGCTGCATGCTGCACACTTCAGATTGCCAGCTTGCGTGTAGCCGGGGGGTACTTCAAAGTGCCCACACTACATCTAAGTTGCCGTAGGGGAGATTTTGACTAATGAAGTGCTGCATATGCACTGCAGCACTTCATTTGTAAACTCCGAACACCCTAATTACCACGCCCCCTTGGAAGTTTGGGGCTAGTCTAGACAGCCTAAATGATGGAGAATCCAACACATCTCTCAGTAGCCCTCCCTGCCTACATAACTCTCTTAACACATACAGAGCATACTTTAATCTCTCCTGGTCCCTTTGCAGTTTGGTTCATCTTTCTGGGGTATTTTTTTCATTGCTTCAATTGATTGGGCTAGACAGGACTTCCTGGGTCTTTGATCCCCTTTCCTGGGTGAACTGAGACACCCTGAGCCCTGTGATGCATTTTCCATACACACCTCATTGTCAATGCTGCAAGGATGTCCTGCTGCTGTAGGCCAGGCACAGAGGAGGCTGCAGACACAAAGGTACCAGGGATGATCCATTTGGCTTCAGAAGGCTACACAGCAGGAAGAGAAGTCATTGTGTGTGGGAGTCAGGGGATAAGTGGGGAACACACATCTACAATCCCCAACTCCCCAAAAAGAGCGGTGACATAGACCACTGCTGGGAACAGACCACACTATTTCACCTCCCAACTTGTCTCACGGCAGGGGCCAGTGTCCATTAACTCCAGGTGCTTACGATACAGATGCTTTTTTTTAAATACATTTCAAACAAAACAATGTTGTTAACCACAAAAAACAACAGCCACTTAATAAAGCCCATGAGGCTATGTCTACTCTAGAACCCAAAGTTGATCTTAAGGGAGTTAGGTTAAAATTACAATGTACCCGTCTTCACTACAAGTATCACTGGATTGATTTTAAGGGATCCTAAGGATGACTTTTCTACTCCATCTCTTTCACAAGGAGCAATGCCAAATTCGAATATACAAGGTCAGCAATGCTAGTGTAGGCACACCATTGTTTAATTATGTTTTATTGGCCTCCAGAAGTATCCCACAGTGCCCCCAATGTGTCTGTTCTGACCATTGCTTTCACCTCTGCTGCTCCTCAGGTAAGCAGGAAGCAAGAATCAGTGTGGGCTCTCTGGCTGCCCCTGTACCACACCGCCGCCAGGCTCTCTGGCTGCTGGGCTCTCCAGTTGCCCCCACCCCACACCCTGCAGTTGCCCCCCACACCACACAGCTGCCCCCACCACCTGGCTGCCCGGTCAAATGAAATTAATCAAAATAACACTATCAAAAATGAAGCATTTCAACAATACCAAAAAACAACTTTTCAATTGTTCCAAACTGAAACTTTTCAGATTTCTATTTCTGCATTTTACTTTTCTCAGGACTGGCCTGCTGGCCTTGTAATGGCATGTGCTGGGGCAGGCTGTGGAAAGTGGCAGGAAAATGCATTTGGCAGTTTGTGTTCAGTGGGAGGGCAGAAAGTGGGAGGGATATGGGCAGGGCAAGCACTCACTGAGGAGTGCTTGGGAGGGTAGGAGAGAGGACAGAGCAAAGTGCTGAAAAAGGGGCTGGGGTGAGTGCAGAGGTTAGTGCCTTCAGAGTGAGGTAGGAAGGTGGGAGCAGCACCATGTGGGGGTCAGCGCTGAGGGGCAGGAGGCTGCTGGAGAAGGTGGTTGGAGACTGCCATGGGGATGGAAGGAAATGGGGAGGCCTGAAGTTCAAGGGTAGGAGGTAGGCAGGGGATAGTGCTGTCTATTACTGTAGGGGGTGGGGCAGGAGGGCAGAGCTGATGGAGAGGGTTAGTGGTGAAGGGTTTCCCAGGGAAATGCAGTGCTGAGGTGGAGGGTCATGCCCAGGGGTCTGCAACCAAGAAGAGCCAATTCAGTTAGAGCCACAATGCATGTGAATACGAGACAGTCCTGAATAAATAACATCAAACCACGCTTTTTGTAACCCCTATTTTAAGAACAGTGCACTCAATGATTTGTATCCATGAGAAAGTTTGTTACGTTCACTCTGGAGTGGAGAGCACATGAGGACAAGGAAAACACTGCACCTGGGGATAGGCTCTTAAGCAGGAAAGAGCAATGTTTGCATCAGCCCTCCACGCCCGCCCCCATTCCCAGGCTTAACCCCTCTCAGCCCCAAACCTGGCATGGAGGTGTTTGGAGATGCAGCAATTTCAAAGGGCTTTGGGCTCCTGGCTGCTGCCACTCAGAAGACAGAGTTCTGGGCCTGGTGCATTACTGCAGACTACTGCTTCGTACTCTGCGTGGCACTGAGGGGCACATGGGGGTGGGGGTGCTCTATGATGTGCTGGGGGTGGCACTGAGGGGCACATGGGGGTGGGGGTGCTCTGATGTGCTGAGGGTGGCACTGAGGGGCACATGGGGGTGGGGGTGCTCTATGATGTGCTGGGGCTGGCACTGAGAGCTGGCACATGGGGGTGGGGGTGCTCTATGATGTGCTGGGGGTGGCACTGAGGGGCAGATGGGGTGGGGGTGCTCTGATGTGCTGAGGGTGGCACTGAGGGGCACATGGGGGTGGGGGTGCTCTATGATGTGCTGGGGGTGGCACTGAGGGGCACATGGGGGTGGGGGTGCTCTATGATGTGCTGGGGGTGGCACTGAGAGCTGGCACATGGGGGTGGGGGTGCTCTATGATGTGCTGGGGCTGGCACTGAGAGCTGGCACATGGGGGTGGGGGTGCTCTGATGTGCTGAGGGTGGCACTGAGGGGCACATGGGGGTGGGGGTGCTCTATGATGTGCTGGGGTGGCACTGAGGGGCACATGGGGGTGGGGGTGCTCTATGATGTGCTGGGGGTGG
Source organism: Carettochelys insculpta (assembly GCF_033958435.1). Taxonomy (NCBI): domain Eukaryota; kingdom Metazoa; phylum Chordata; order Testudines; family Carettochelyidae; genus Carettochelys; species Carettochelys insculpta. Next base: position 424,371 of record NC_134145.1, read on the forward strand.
CACTGAGGGCTGACACATGGGGGTGGGGGTGCTCTATGATGTGCTGGGGGTGGCACTGAGAGCTGGCACATGGGGGTGGGGGTGCTCTATGATGTGCTGGGGGTGGCACTGAGGGGCACATGGGGGTGGGGGTGCTCTGATGTGCTGAGGGTGGCACTGAGGGGCACATGGGGGTGGGGGTGCTCTATGATGTGCTGGGGGTGGCACTGAGAGCTGGCACATGGGGGTGGGGGTGCTCTATGATGTGCTGGGGGTGGCACTGAGGGGCAGATGGGGGTGGGGGTGCTCTGATGTGCTGAGGGTGGCACTGAGGGGCACATGGGGGTGGGGGTGCTCTATGATGTGCTGGGGGTGGCACTGAGGGCTGGCACATGGGGGTGGGGGTGCTCTATGATGTGCTGGGGGTGGCACTGAGGGGCACATGGGGGTGGGGGTGCTCTGATGTGCTGAGGGTGGCACTGAGGGGCACATGGGGGTGGGGGTGCTGTATGATGTGCTGAGGGTGGCACTGAGAGCTGGCACATGGGGGTGGGGGTGCTCTATGATGTGCTGGGGGTGGCACAGGGGCACATGGGGGTGGGGGTGCTCTGATGTGCTGAGGGTGGCACTGAGGGGCACATGGAGGTGGGGGTGCTCTATGATGTGCTGGGGTGGCACTGAGGGGCACATGGGGGTGGGGGTGCTCTATGATGTGCTGGGGGTGGCACAGAGCTGGCACATGGGGGTGGGGGTGCTCTATGATGTGCTGGGGGTGGCACTGAGGGGCAGATGGGGGTGGGGGTGCTCTGATGTGCTGAGGGTGGCACTGAGGGGCACATGGGGGTGGGGGTGCTCTATGATGTGCTGTGGGTGGCACTGAGGGGCACATGGGGGTGGGGGTGCTCTATGATGTGCTGTGGGTGGCACTGAGGGCTGGCACATGGCGGGTTCGGGTGCTGTATGACGTGCTGGGGGTGGCACTGAGTACTAGCTGTTTCAGCTCTACCCCTTTCAGCCAAGGCCCCACCCTTCCAGGATGGTAGAGCTGCTCCTACCCATCTTGCCCAGGGTCCCAGAGAGTCTGTCAGTCCCCCGGCACTGAGTGGGGAGTCGAGGGGCAGTGTTACAGGAGTGTTGGGGGAGCATAGATGGAAGCTGGGGGGAGAAGGGGCAGCACTGCAGGGGAGGGAAGACAATAGTAGGATAGTGTCAAAGGACAATACTGAGGGCAGGGCTGTCCCTAGTGGGTGTGGACCCAGGCAACTCCTGGTCAACCCGGTCCTGCTCCACTTCCCCAAAGCCCTGCCCCTGTCCTATCCCTGCTCACTTCCTCCTGTCCCCACGTGGGGGCCTGGCATGAGGCAGCCTCAGAGATTAGGCCCTTCTGCACTCACTGTGGCAATGGGAACCAGAGCAAAGCAGCAGCCTGCTCTGCTCCACTGCCCTCTGCCAGGCCACTGTGCTCCTCCAAGGTGATGGGAAGCAGAACCTCCCCGACCCAGCTGTTCCACTGAGCCTTGCATTGTTGAGGGAGTGGAGCCAGCTGAGGCCAGGGCACTCTGCTTCCTGTCACTGCAGTGAAGTGGAGTAGAACAGCCTGCTTTGGGCATCACTGCTTCCCGCAGCTCCCGTCTCTGTGGTAAGCAGTGGGTGGCCCAATCCCTCCAACATCCACATCAGCCACACCGCCGGGGCTCCTACACCTGCAGATCCACTAATGTAATATATGACATCACGGGCCAGCAGGCCCCCTCCGCCATGGACATTAGACCAACCACCCGTCTCTGCGCCAAAGGGTGAATGGGTGTACATTGGATATCAGCAAGGGGAACACACACAAACCTGTGCGGGAATGCTGTAACCTACCAGGTCATTCAGTACAGGGTTTAAAAGCAGCCACGCGTCTTCAAAAGAGCGCACAGCTCAATTACAAAGGGAACCAGCGGAACTGGAGCTCATTTGCGACTTCAAAACTGTACAATTAGGTTTCAATAAGGGTCTAAATTGGCTAACATGCTGCAAAGGCAACTTCCCCTCAATGGATATTCCCATCTCCCATCAGCCACCTTGAATGGCCACACTCACCCAGACGGATCACCCTAATTTACAATGGAAAGCAACTTCTTTCTTTTGCAGTAGTTCTTACCTATATACCTGCCTTTGTATTTCTAATCCAGTTCATTGGATGAAGTGGAATTTACTCATGAAAGCTGATGCCCTAATAAATCTGTTAGTCTCGAAGGTGCTACAGGACTCACAGATACTGATTAACAGGCTATCCCTCTGAGACTGCTCTATAAAGTTCAGCTGTGCCTACAGTATGAGATAAATTCAAATTTAAAGCCATTAGCTCAATATTACCATGTGACTGTCTTCACTGTAAATACCATTAGCTTGATTTAGGGAACACTAATATCGAGATTACAATATCATAGTTACTTGATGGGTATGATGTCAACCTCAAATCAGGAGTTCAATTAAAGGCCAGTGTGGAAGTGCCACATCTTAAAATCAAATTGATTAGGCTCCAGAGGTGTCTCGTATGTAACCCACAATGCCCCTCACTTCTCTGATCTGGCTACTGCTCTCCAGTTCATTAGGTAACAAAAAGACCGGGAATTTCAAAGTGGAAGCGGCACGCCTGTGGCTGTGGGCTCATGTTTGTATGAGAGCCTGAGAAATGTCTTTCTTTCTTTGCTGTTAGCGCTGTGAGTGCATCCACTTGCTACAAATAGCCCCAGAACAGAGTTCGTGGTTCTGTCTCTACACTTGCTTTTTTTCTTTTCCTGTGCTGCCACGCACCAGCTGCAGCTGCAATGCACCATGTGGCAACAAGGCTCTTGTGCGGGTTGTGCTTGCATAAGACACCAAGAAACTTCTTCTCAGTGGCTTACATTTGTGTACAAACCCCCTTTCATCCCCCACAGGCACCATGCAGTCTGGGTCTTTCCCAACTCAGCCACATCATGTGGGTAGCGCCCAACCCAATGAAAGGATGTGCCTGCTGTTCGGTGCTGTCCATGCTGCCAGGCAGCACCATGTCCTAGATTGCTCGTGATTAGGGCTCCAAGGGCAGGAAAGATATTTGGGGGCTTGCAGCTGCTGGGGGGGATGTCTTCCCCTGTAGCTAAGATACTCGTAGAGGACCACTTCAACTGGTCCCCCACTGAACCCCCCCCGGCCCATAGCATGGGACCACTGGGGCTTGCAGCTGATGGGGGAAAGTCTCCCGCGTAGCTATGATACTCACAGAGGACCACTTCAACTGGCCCACCACTGAACCCCCCCATGCCTATAGCATGGGACTACTGGGGCTCGCTGCTGTCAGAGTGAAGTCTCCCGCAGCGGCTGAGATACTTGGGGGGACTACTTCAGCTACTTCAACATTCCAAGCAGCTCTGCAGCCACAGACCACAGCATCCCCCACATCCCACCAAAAATATTTTCAGGAGCTTGCTGTCCATTGCAGACACCTGCTGGTTTTATATTTTGATTTTAAAATCTTTTGGTAATATCTGCTATCTGTCTTCATGCTTTAACCCCTCAGAAACATGTGGGGCAGGGAGGCTACTTGAGATTCCTGTTTGTGTTACGAGTTCAGGGTATGGTATTTCACTGACATCACCTGTGTTGGCAATATGTGTGTAGTGAAGGGGAAAGTCAAAAATTCTTTTTTCCTAGACTTTTCTATACTCTCTCTGCTAACTTTAGAGCACAGTCCAGGCCCCTGTACTACATCAGGGATCACATGCAATGACGGGAGGTGGGACACTCAGTGGATGGCCAGTTGAGGACACAGTCGTCGCACAGAAGCCTTATGGTGCACCAGAAAGCCAAAGACTCTCCTCATCAGCAACTCTCTTTTCTAAAAAGCCTTCCTATCTTCTCTTTCTTCACGCTTTTCGGGGTCCCTGTATTATTTTCAATAAAGTAAAAAATCTTTTTTTCCTAGACTTTTCTATCCTCTTTCTTCTAACTTTGAGAATACAGTCCGGGTCCCCGTATTATTTTCAGGGATCGGATGCAATCACGGGAGGGGGTACACTCAGTGGATGGCCAGATGAGAATTCAGTTACAGAAGAAAGACATTTCTGTAAACTTTTTTGTCATCTGTGTGGATGCCCTACTTTTAGATGTTTGCTTAGCACAGGAGGGGAATGAGGAAACTGCAGTGTGGGAAGATGATGTCAAAGACCAGCGAGCACACCCAGAATGCTACGGGGATGAGGGAACTGTGGGTTAGCTTCCCACAATGCACTACTGCAACAGTTGATGGTCCCTTCCTGAGGTCCCTTCTGTCAGGGATTTTTCATTCCTCGGGCATAATCGTCCCCGTGGGCCAGGGGAAACAAGCCTTTGGCCATTAAACATCATTACAGGGGCAGGTAGACTCTAAAAGGTACATAGGCTGCCAGTTAGCAGCCCCCTGTAACGGTCACTCTGTGTCAGTTGGTTTCCCCGGTAACCTGACCTCACAAACACCTCAGAATCATGGATTTGAAATCCAGGCTCCTCATTGGGTACAGGTGAAGCGGCTTCTAGAGGCTTCCCTGGCCCAGAGGACCTGTTTGAAAGCATGCGCTTGGAACTCTCATATGTAAATAGCCTCATGAATTATGTATAAGATCACAGAATATAAGGCAGCGCTGCACAGCGCTCGCCGGCCCTTGGTGCGGATACGACTCCGCCACCTACGCAGGGAGGTGCTGGCTCCTGAGGCGTCCACCAGCCCTAGGCCAGCTGCCTCAAAGGCGAAAACTTTGCGAAGAGCTCCGGCTAAGAAGCCTTTGCGAAGATTCTTTGAGACAACACCATCGTCGCCCAGCAGGGCCCGCCTGCTGTGGCGCTAACTGTACCTCAGCCCTAAAAGAGCAAAGGCAGCTCTGAGGTAAACTAGGCAAGAGGCGAACTGGCCTCACCCCTAGGGTGAGGTACTGCGCGCTTGCCTATTAGAGCCCAGAGCCTGCCATCACAGCGGCACCTTCGACCTCGCCGCCAGCAAGCAGCTCAGAGGCGGATCTGGTGAGTGGCGAACTGGCCTCACCCCTAGGGTGAGGTACTGCGCGCACACCAGTTGAAGCTCAGAGCCTGCCACCTTCGCGGCACCTACACTCCCGCTGCCCGCCATCTTGACATCTCTTCACCGGACTGGACTTTAACTGAACGGACTTAGCACAATCAAACTGGACACGTAAACCTGCTTTACTTTTATTTACATCCAGTCCCACCTGGGAACTTGGGACCCTCTATGAGGGAACAGAGGGTGGCTCCTTCGTTGTTCCCTTCCCTGACGAGGGGAGGGAAGTGCCCGGGGGCTCGACCCTCTGAGGCCGGGCCTGGACATCCCAGGCAGGGTTTACCACTGCAGCCAAATACCGGCACATATAATTAATAATTGGGGGTTCATTGTTAAGTGTAAGTTTAAGTTGCTATAGTTATATTACTCTCAATGTTTTAAGGTAAAAGTGTTAACTAACCTTTTCCCCTTTATCCTGCCCCCCGTATCCTTGTTCACCCGCTCTCAATACACTGCAGGAGAAGGCACTGCCTCCCTGCCTCCCATCTGTTAATCCTACCCAGTGACCTGAGGAAGAGCACAAGCCTCCCAGGATCACTAGTTGGGCCCACTAAGAGGGTACCAGGGACCCCCTCAATATAAAGGGACAGTCCCAACTGGCCTTTGGGTACCAACCTTTTGGGTCGGGCCAGCAACCCGATCCCGCACGGAGGTGGGGTTTAGCACCCCCACCCCGGCTCTGGAAGGAGACAGCAGGGATTTCTAAGGACCTAACAACCCTCGTCCCTATATCCCTCTTTCCTCCTTCCCTTATCCCAGTAATCAAATCCTTTTCTTTTGTTGAAAAATAAAAATCAGTTCAAGATCTAAGAACAAGTTATCAAATGGATACTGTTACAAAAATGAATGTACGTATCAATAGAGCATAAGAAAGTTTGCATTTAAGAAGCTGTTACTTGTTATAGTTTTAATCTTGTTGTGTTCTTTAATAAAGTTTGTAGTTACTTTGTTTTAACCTTCCACCCTTGTCCTAGTCTCATTGTCCCTGCTAGCCACTCCTTTCCAGGAGGCTCAGGGCAGAGTCCAGAGGCTTACCTGGGTAGGCATTATCCGGGCTGGGTTTCGCAGCAGGGATTTGGCCCAGGTCCCGGCGTCCAACACATAGCGAGTCTGCTCCCTTGTTCAGGGACTCGTTTAAATATTCTAATTACTTTCCCATCCAGAGAGTCCCGTCATGGCGACGAGGATGGGATGTTGGGACCCACAATCCCTCTCAAACCCTTTGCCTGGAGATGTTCCGCCTCAGGGGCATGGGCTCCGCTGTCCCTGGAAAGTTGGGGCTCACATGGACGGTGAGACTCAACACCTCCTCCTTCACAAGGAGGAGGCTAATGGACAAGGATCTGACTATCAAATTGTCATTAAGAAAGACAGTCAGGAAAAAATTTACCTGACTAATATAACATTACCTGGTTTAGCTTGCCTACTGGAGTGCCACAATAGCATATCTTTAGAGCAACGAAGGGTCCTGTGGCACCTTATAGACTAATAGAAAAGTTTAGAGCATGAGCTTTCGTGAGTTAACTCACTTCTTCAGATGCTGGTCCTGGAAATCTGCAAGGCCAGGTATAAATAGGCCAGAGCAAGGCTGGGGATAACGAGGTTAGCTCAGTCAGGCAGGCTGAGTTGTATTGTCATCAGTAGATCTGGAGGTGTGAACTCCAAGAGAGGGGAAGCTGCTTTTGTATTTAGCCAGCCATTCACAGTCTTTGTTTAATCCTGAGCTGAGGGTATTGAATTTGCAGATGAATTGTAGCTCAGCAATTTCTCTTTGGAGTCTGTTCTTGAAATTTCTTTGCTGCAGGATAGCTACTTTTAAATCTGCTACTGTGTGTCCTGGGAGATTGAAGTGCTCTCCTATGGGTTTTTGTATATTGCTATTTCTGATGTCTGATTTGTGTGCATTTATTCTTTTACGTAGGGACTGTCCAGTTTGTCCGATGTATATGGCAGAGGGGCATTGCTGGCACATGATGGCATAAATTACATTGGTAGATGTGCAGCTGAATGAGCCCACAATGGTGTGGCTGATCCGGTTAGGTCCTGTAATGATGTTGCTGGTGTGTATATGTGGGCAGAGCTGGCAACGAGGTTTGTTGCATGGATGGGTCCCTGAGATAGAGTGACTGTGGTGCGGTGTATAGTTGCTTGTTAGGATTTGTTTTAGGTTGGCAGGTTGTCTGTGAGCAATGATAGGTCTGCCTCCCAAGGCCTGTGAAAGTGGGGGATCATTGTCCAGGATGGGTTGTAGATCCCTGATGATGCGCTGTAGAGGTTTTAGCTGAGGACTGTAGGTGATGGCTAGTGGTGTTCTGTTGGTTTCTCTCTTGGGCTTGTCCTGTAGTAGGAGGCTTCATGGCACACGTCTGGCTCTGTTGATTTGTTTTCTCACTTCCTCAGGTGGGTATTGCAGTCTCAGGAATGCTTGGTGCAGATCCTGTAGGTGTTTGTCTCTGTCGGAGGGGTTGGAACAAATGCGGTTATATCTAAGTGCTTGGCTGTAAACGATGGATCGTGTGGTGTGTCTGGGATGGAAGCTGGAGGCATGGAGGTAGGAGTAGCGGTCAGTGGGTTTACAGTACAGGGTGGTACTGATGTGTCCATTGTGTATAAGCACGGTAGTGTCAAGGAAGTGGATCTCGTGTGTAGATTGGTCCAGGCTGAGCTTGATGTTGGGGTGGAAGTTGTTGAAGTCCCGGTGGAATTCCTCCAGAGTCTCCTTCCCATGGGTCCAGATGATGAAGATGTCGTCAATGTAGCGTAAATAGAGCCGGGGTGTTAGTGGATGAGAGTTGAGGAAGCGTTGTTCTAGGTCAGCCATGAAAATATTGGCATATTGAGGGGCCATGCGGGTACCCATAGCTGTGCCGCTGATTTGAAGGTATATATTGTCTCCGAATCTGAAATAGTTGTGTGTGAGTATAAAGTTGCAGAGCTCAGCCGCCAGATGTGCTGTAGCATCATCAGGGATACTGTTCCGGACAGCATTTATTCCATCTTTGTGTGGGATGTTGGTATACAGAGCCTCTACATCCATGGTTGCTAGGATAGTGTTTTCTGGTAGGTCACCAACGTATTGCAGTCTTCTCAGGAAGTCAGTGGTGTCGCGGAGGTAGCTGGAGGTGTTGGTGACATAGGGTCTGAGGAGAGAGTCCACATAACCAGACAGTCCTTCAGTGAGAGTGCCAATTCCGGAGATGATGGGGCGTCCAGGATTGCCAGGCTTGTGGATTTTGGGTAGTAAGTAGAATAACCCTGGACGGGGCTCTAGAGGTGTGTTGGTGTAGATCTGTTCTTGTGCTTGTGTAGGGAGTGTCCTGAGCAGACGGTGTAGTTTTTTAGTGTATTCCTCGGTGGGGTCTGAGGAAAGTAGCATGTAAAATCTGGTATTGAAGAGTTGTCTGGAAGCCTCCTTCTGGTAGTCAGACCTGTCCATGATGACAGTAGCTCCTCCTTTATCTGCCTCTTTGATTATAATGTTAGGGTTGCTTCTGAGGCTGTGGATGGCATTGCGTTCCGCACGACTGAGGTTGCGAGGCAAACGATGTTGTTTCTCCACAATTTCTGTCTGTGCGCGTCGGTGGAAGCATTCTATGTATAGGTCCAGACTGTTATTTCTGCCCTCGGGAGGAGTCCACATGGAGTTATTCTTCTTGTGCTGCTGGGAGGTTGTCTGTGTAATGGTGTGTTGGTCAGTGTTGTGTTGAAAGTATTCTTTGAGTCTGAGACGGCGAAAGTAGGCTTCCAGATCACCGCAGAACTGTATCATGTTTGTGCGTGTGGTGGGGCAAAAAGAGAGTCCCCGAGAAAGGGCAGACTCTTCTGCTGAGCTGAGTGTGTAGCTGGACAGATTGATGATATTGCTGGCTGAGTTAGTGGTACCACTGCTGTGGCTCTGTGTGGCAGGCAGGAGTTTAGAAAGTTTGCAGTTCTTTTTCTTCTGTAGAGTAGTGAAGTGTCTAGTGTAAATCTCTTGTCTTATTTTAGTAAAGTTCAGCGGCGTGGAAGTTTGTGTTGAAGGTTGGTTATTGATGAAAGACTCCAGATTGGAGAGCTCTTTTTTGATGTTCTCCTGTTTGTTGTACAGGACGCTGATCAGGTGGTTCCTCAGTTTCTTTGAGAGTGTGTGGCATAATCTCTCACTGTAGTCTGTGCAGTATGTAGATTGCAAAGGATTTTTCACCTTCAGTCCATTCGGTATGAAATGGCTACCCCTCTGATACTTAATAGCATATCTTTTGATTCTCCTGATAATTCCCTCTCCATTATGGCTATATCTACCAAAGACCCTCAGCCCGATTCGGTAGAGGAGTCTTTGGTTAAGGTAAAAAAGATCATGGAGAAGATTAACCTGTCACATAAACCAGATGAGTTATTGCAGCTTATTACTCCTTCCCCAAAGGCGACTGATTTGATCAGACAATGGGCTGATGCCCTCGTTTCCACCGAGAAGAGAGGCGCCTTTGGGAGAACGAAATATTCTAAAAAAGAATTAATAAAAGTCCAGATTCAGCAATTATTAAAAGCGGCTGACACCGTTTCCAAACTGGAAGCCCAGTTTGGGGTGGCGCTGGCTCAGATCAATGAATATAACAATCAGGATAATCAGGAAGAGACCAATCAGGAATTTCATGAGAATCAAAACTCCCAATCATGTGCCCCTTCCGCGTCTGCCTATCCTGTAATGATTACTAAGACGGTTACTAACAATGAGACTCATGAGGCATCACAAACTACTGTCTCACGGGAAAGGACCAAAGCTGAATTAAAGACCCTGTCAGATGACACCAAGCGACAGCCGGGAGAGTCGCCTGTGGTGTGGTTGGGCAGACTCATTCTTGAACACGCCCAAGAGTGGCTTTCTCAGGCTGAAGCCAATTACCTAGCCACAAACGCTTCGTGGCATGGTAAAGGGTGCTCACTCCGAGACCTGCAGGTGAACAGAACATGGCCTATAGTGGTGCCGGCCTTGGCCATGCTCCTTAATAGGAGTTCCCTGCAGGTCACAGGTATCCCAACCAACAGCCTTAGAACATCCAAAGACCTGATTCGGGCCATAGCTGGGTCGGCAGCTATGGATTGGACCCCTGTTCCAGGCGCCCCTGTTCGTCTGACCTGGGAGCAATCTCAGTCCCCATTATATTGTATTTACGTTCAGGATTACACCAGACTCCCCATATCTGGTGCAGCTATTACAGCCGGTGTTTCGGGACTACCTTTCAAGGATCCTGGGATTGCTCTCTGGCTCAGGTCAGTGGAGGGCCTAGATGTGAGTCATCTTTTTGATGCTGAGGAGGATCTCCCGGACATTAACTCCTCCCACTGCCTAAGTTCTGACTCCAAGGAGCAGGCGGGACCACACCTCTCAGAGGAGCATGGAACTCCTCGGAGACAGCGTGGCCCTGTTAAGGTTCACTTTAATGATTCTAATTTGACCCATGGCACATCTACAGACTCCTTGTCTCAGCCTTCGCCCAGACCCAATTATACTCCTGAGTGCTCTGTATTGCGTCGGTACCGCAGTGCCCTTATAGGGTATCTCACGCGGAAGGGTAAATCTATCGATCAGCTACGGAATCAAACAAATGCAAACCTGGAAAGGGAGGCCATAACCCTCGGGTGGCAGCCAAACCGCTGGCTCCTAGGGTCTGGCACCCCTAACCAATCCAGGAAAAATACTCAACCAAAAAACGACTAGGAGGACCCGAAAATCGGGTCCTCAACCGTAAATAAGTCACTACCAATCACATTAATGTTTTAACCGATAGTATAGATACAAATCATGATTCACAACCCTATATTGTAATCAAAGACGAAAGCCATAAACACTGGAGGTTTTTAATAGACACAGGTGCCCAGATAAATGTTATTACCCCCAATGTAGCCCACCGAAAAACCAGGGTAGAATTACATGTCCAGGGGCTGAATCAGGTCAAGAAGGCCCCTATGGTGAAAGCCAATTTAGGACATATCAATGGACCGCTGTTAAAGTTCAGGGCGGTCATTGGGGATAAGAACATCCTGGGCATCAATGCCATTAGGGCACTAAAATTACAACCGATTTTGGCGGCGCTGCCCTTTGAGATACAAGACCCCTTAGTTGAGCGTCACTCCCCTGAGCTTGTTCGGCCGGATCCCTGGAAATTTCGGCCTATCCCAACCAGGGGGGCAGCAGCTTTGGCGGGGATCAACAAGCTCATTAGTAATCTAATCAAGGAAAATAAGATCTATAGAATTAATGAAAGTAAATACCTCTCACCAGCTTGGGGTATCCCAAAGCCTGGATCGGCGGCCCCGGCCCTCAAATTTCGCATGCTAATTGACTATCGAAGGGCCAATGAAAGAATTAGGCCAGTCCAGTATTCTGTTAAATGGACACGTCCAGCAATTGAGAAAGTGTTGGCCAACAAATTATATCAATTTGGCTCAACTATTGATTTAAAAGACATGTTCTATCAAATTCCGCTGGATGATCCCCACAGAGTACTGGACTTCTCCTTCGAGGAATGTCTATACAGGTGGCGAGTATTACCCCAAGGCTACCATAATTCCCCCTCAGTTGCCACTCAGTGGCTAGCCCGAACCCTGGAAAAATTGGCAGTTCCCACTGATTGTGAACTGCTCTACTACATCGATGACATCACTGTGGTGGGTAGGGATCGGTCAGTGGTGGAAAAATTTATTAATCAGGTCAGACACCAGCTAGTCACAGATGGGTGGAAAATCAATAATCAGAAAAGTCAAATCAAACCCATCCGTGAGTTTTCATTCCTTGGCATAGAGGTGATGGCTGACCACTGGGCAACCGAGCTTGATCCAGATGATGTAAATAAATGGTTAGAAAATCCCCCAAAATCAGTCAAACAGGTCCAAGAGGTATTAGGCTTTCTAAATTATCACCGCTCCTTGATCCCAACCAAATATGCTCCCGCTCTAGGTGTTCTTCAATCTAAACTTAAAAAGAAGAACAGCTTAGCATGGAGTGGTGCCCAACTAACGGCGTACAAATTAATGTTACAATCACTGATTAACCCATCAAAATTGAGTCGAATTGATCATAGCTCCCCGGTAGTGATCAACTTTGAGCTCAATTTTGATCAAGTTATAGTCAGGGTAGAGCAAAATGATCATGTTGTAGGAAGAACAATTAAGAAACTGTTGTCTAGTCAGGTCCGATATGGCATCTATGGAAAAATGCTACTCGCCTTGGAGGCGGCAATGTCCTGGAACCACCTCCATGGGACAGTGAGAGGCCCCGTTGTCATATCCCTCCACTGGCTCATGGAAGGGCACCCACTGGAATTTGGTGGAGAAGATCAGACATGGTATAAATTGTTATATTTGGCAAAGACTAATTGGTCATCTTGGACCCTAGTAGACGCCCCTCTCCCTGCAGAATTAAAGCCTTCCGCCATTATTATAAGAACTGATAGTCACGACCCTTGGTTATATTCCGATGGGAGCACTAATCAATTGGTGAAGTCTGGGATGTTCTGTGCCAAGTGCAATTACCTCAAAATCGTGACTGAGGCACAGGACACCTCTGCCCAGGCGGCAGAGGTGAGAGGCGTCTATCTAGCGGTCCAACACGCAATTGAAAAACACTCCACCGAGGCTCCAGTGTTGGGAGTAGACTCAGAATACGCGATTAAGACCCTTGTTGGTGAAGGATCTCCGCAAAAATATGAAGAAATGTGGCACCAAATTATTAACATGTTAAACAAATCAAAATCACGTATCTGGTTTGTGAGACATTGCCCTTCCCATAGACCCGACTTGGACCCACTACACAGTTTTTTGGACTCTCAGCTACAAAGCTACAGAGGGCAAACTCCCCCAGACAATTCCAATCAGGTCGAGGTGGATATTAACACCACTTCTAAAAAATCTGATTCGACCGAACTGGCCCGCTGGCTTCATCAGACCTGGGGCCACTGGGGGTCTAAAGTTTGCCGGAAGCTTTGGAGGTCAGAGTCCAACTGCCCTGACATAACTTTTAAAAACTGGAAAGCAATTACACAGAGTTGTCTTGAGTGTAACACCAATAAAAGATTAAATCAAATCAAGTATCAAAAAGACTCCCTAGGCCCACAACACTTCAAGCCTGGCACCACCTGGCAGGTGGATTTAATGGGACCCCTGCCAGGAGCACGCCAGTTCCCTAAGGCTTTGGTAGTTGTGGACCTAGGGACTCGACAAGTGTGGGCAGCACCGACCAAAAAGACCACTGCAGAGCAAATAGAAAAATTATTAAATAAATGTGCCGCTAGCTGGGGAATTCCCACAGAAATCCAGTCCGATAATGGTCCTCCGTTTAATTCTAATCTGCTGGACAAATTAGCTCGATCATGGAATACAAAATGGCATTTTCACCTTCCGTATCATCCTGAAGCAAATGGAGTCGTGGAACGTAAAATTGGTATAATCAAAGAACATTTAAGAATCATGAATCCCAACGTAGACTATAAGGGTTGGCATCTGTATTTGGACAGGACACTGTTAGACATTAATAGAGCCACCTCTAGGTGGCCGGAGATCCAACCCAAAACCAAGGAACCTTGCGTGCCAGTGTACAATCATGCAGATAAGGTTTGGGTGCAAATACCAGGAGAAGGACAATCAAAGCTAATCATGGCTGACGTCGACTTCCCTGGAACCTACCCGAATACTTACCATCTAATTAACCCGCAGATTATTGTACATCACAATTGGATCAGTCGTCGAGGAACTTAATCAGGTTTTAATCGAGATCCATTAATCATTGTTTCCAGATTCTTTTGGTCCTCCTCAACCTGCCCGGCTCCATCCCCAATCATTGGGATATTAATAATCTGTATGTTAAAACCTCTACCGTCATAGCCCAAGAATTAAATCTAACTCACTGCTGGGTTTGCACTGTCCTGCCCGACTGCTCTGAGGCAGGGGTCTCGCTGGTTCCGGTACCATTGACAGAGCAACTTATTACATATTCACCACGTCCACCATCACTGAATCTGGACAGCCCTCTCGCCCTAAATCCGGATCCGGAGCGTCATCTAACCTGGGCGGAGGAATGTCTCAATAACACGGACTATCTAATTGTTAAAAAAGTAGTAGGACAATGGTGCTGGGTGTGTAATGGGACAAACGTAACTCAACCCACACACCGTATGGGGGGCAACTGGCACGACGAAGAAACAGAAATCAAACCGGTACCAGTGGGAAGAAGCATATGTCTAAATTATGTTTTGAAAGAAGGTATTATAATAGAAAATCAGTGGAGAAAAAACACCAATTACTTTTGGGCAAAAACGGACACAGAAGAAGATTCTGTAATAAAAATGAAAGAAGCGGGGCTTGATGGGACGCATAGCTGTGGATATAATAATGAATCGGAGTTGTACCATTGTAATATAACTGGTGGTTTAACGGGGAAACAAACTCCCTTCACGAGATATTACAGCCACTACTCCCAAGATTATATGAAATATGAATGTGCAAAGCCCATGGTCACCCTAACAGGCCATTATTTCATCTGTGGCCGCAGAGCATATAAAGCTCTGCCCCCTGGGTGGAGTGGAGCTTGCTATTTGGCATATGTCCTCCCAGACGTACGAATTCATGATAGGCTACCTAAGGGAAAAGTCAGAAATGTAAGGGAATTAAACCTAAAATCACTGGACTTAACTTCCCACCAAGTGGAAATGTTAAAAACGCCACCCCTAACTTATAATGAAAGTAGTAGGGTGGGCATGGCTCCCTCCTTTGGGGGTGGTCAGACTGGGAAAACTTATGATAAAACTACAAATCTTACTGGAGATAATTGCAAATGAAACTGGCCATGCTTTAATTGAGCTAGCCACTGAGTAACAAGCTATCCGCAAAGCTGTGCTCCAAAACAGCATGGCTTTGGATATGATCTTGGCAGCCAAGGGAGGTGTATGTGCTTTAATAGGAGAGGATTGTTGTGTCTGCATTCCCGATAATTACGAGTCTATCGTGAGTAGAGCCAAACACATTATGAAAGTAGCCTATGTTCCCCCAGAACCTCCATCATGGATAGATTCATTAAATCCAGGACAATGGGACCTGTGGGCATGGATCACAAAACCCTTACGGTATCTCAGCGGGCAGATCTTGAGAGGGTTTATTTCATTATTGATAATCATTGTTGCTATTGGATTGATTGTCTTGTTGTTCAAATGTATAATCAAGTGTTCTATGTACTGTTGCAAATCATGTTGTAAATTCTGTTGCAAAATCAATAATAATGTACTTGTGTTATTTGACTTCAACTTACCAGAGAAATCAAAAGGCTCAACTAGACCGCAATTGGCATTTAATTGGCTATCTAGGGACCCTTTGCGTTCCCAAAAACTCTCCTGTTGCCTGTAAGAGCCAAAGAGCTTGCCCTTCCCCACGTGGCCGCGGGGGCATGTCAGGGATTTTTCATTCCTCGGGCATAATCGTCCCCGTGGGCCAGGGGAAACAAGCCTTTGGCCATTAAACATCATTACAGGGGCAGGTAGACTCTAAAAGGTACATAGGCTGCCAGTTAGCAGCCCCCTGTAACAGTCACTCTGTGTCAGTTGGTTTCCCCGGTAACCTGACCTCACAAACACCTCAGAATCATGGATTTGAAATCCAGGCTCCTCATTGGGTACAGGTGAAGCGGCTTCTAGAGGCTTCCCTGGCCCAGAGGACCTGTTTGAAAGCATGCGCTTGGAACTCTCATATGTAAATAGCCTCATGAATTATGTATAAGATCACAGAATATAAGGCAGCGCCGCACAGCGCTCACCGGCCCTTGGTGCGGGTACGACTCTGCCACCTACACGGGGAGGTGCTGGCCCCTGAGGCGTCCACCAGCCCCTAGGCCAGCTGCCTCAAAGGCGAAAACTTTGCGAAGAGCTCCGGCTAAGAAGCCTTTGCGAAGATTCTTTGAGACAACACCATCGTCGCCCAGCAATGCCCGTCCGCTGTGGTGCTAACTGTACCTCAGCCCTAAAAGAGCAAAGGCAGTTCTGAGGTAAACTAGGCAAGAGGCGAACTGGCCTCACCCCTAGGGTGAGGTACTGCGTGCACACCAGTTGAAGCTCAGAGCCTGCCACCTTCGCGGCACCTACACTCCCGCTGCCCGCCATCTTGACATCTCTTCACCGGACTGGACTTTAACTGAACTGCACTTAGCACAATCAAACTGGACACGTAAACCTGCTTTACTTTTATTTATATCCAGTCCCACCTGGGAACTTGGGACCCTCTACGAGGGAACGGACGGTGGCTCCTTCGTTGTTCCCTTCCCTGACGAGGGGAGGGAAGTGCCCGGGGGCTCGACCCTCTGAGGCCAGGCCTGGACATCCCAGGCAGGGTTTACCACTGCAGCCAAATACCGGCACATATAATTAATAATTGGGGGTTCATTGTTAAGTGTAAGTTTAAGTTGCTATAGTCATATTACTCTCAATGTTTTAAGGTAAAAGTGTTAACTAACCTTTTCCCCTTTATCCTGCCCGCCGTATCCTTGTTCACCCACTCTCAATACACTGCAGGAGAAGGCACTGCCTCCCTGCCTCCCTATCTGTTAATCCTACCCAGTGACCTGAGGAAGAGCACAAGCCTCCCAGGATCACTAGTTGGGCCCACTAAGAGGGTACCAGGGACCCCCTCAATATAAAGGGACAGTCCCAACTGGCCTTTGGGTACCAACCTTTTGGGTCGGGCCAGCAACCCGATCCCGCACGGAGGTGGGGTTTAGCACCCCCACCCCGGCTCTGGAAGGAGACAGCAGGGATTTCTAAGAACCTAACAACCCTCATCCCTATATCCCTCTTTCCTCCTTCCCTTATCCCAGTAATCAAATCTTTTTCTTTTGCGGAAAAATAAAAATCAGTTCAAGATCTAAGAACAAGTTATCAAATGGATACTGTTGCAAAAATAAGTGTACATATCAATAGAGCATAAGAAAGTTTGCATTTAAGAAGCTGTTACTTGTTATAGTTTTAATCTTGTTGTGTTCTTTAATAAAGTTTGTAGTTACTTTGTTTTAACCTTCCACCCTTGTCCTAGTCTTATTGTCCCTGCTAGCCACTCCTTTCCAGGAGGCTCAGGGCGGAGTCCAGAGGCTTACCTGGGTGGGCATTATCCGGGCTGGGTTTCGCAGCAGGGATTTGGCCCGGGTCCTGGCGTCCAACGCATAGGGAGTCTGCTCCCTTGTTCAGGGACTCGTTTAAATATTCTAATTACTTTCCCATCCAGAGAGTCCTGTCACCTTCCAGCCCTATGATTCTGTGATTCTGTGTTTGCCAATTTGAGTGTAGCAGCAATAAGTTGACTTTCTGAGGAGCACATGGAAGGTGAGGATGGTCAAATCTGAACATATTAATTCCAGAATTACAAAATCAATATTAATAAAGTTGAATTTATCTCATAGTTTAAACGTAGCCTATTTAGTAATGAGAGGGTCTTTTCTCTGGATGCAGACAGGTCCTTGTATGAGGTCCTCTGGAGGCCCCAGTAGACGTGGACAGAGGAGGCCATAAAAGCATGGGAAAGATTAAAGAAAGGGTTAATGGAAGCACCGACCTTGGCATCTCCTGATAGTGATTTCCCATTCCTTCTGTATCCCAGTGTGAAGAATTTCTTCTTTCTTAGCATGATCACACAGGATGCTGGCACTGGGGAAAGTGCGGTTGCCTACTACAGCCAAGCATTAACGGCTCCAGAAAGTAAATTGGAAATCTGTAAACAGCTTGCTGCCTATTGGACACTACAAAAAGCCCCAAAACGCATTATGTACTATGATTAAAAATAATAATTGCATGTGGCTACACATTCTCATAGGAAAGAAAAGAGTTTGTTTGTTATTTTCACAGACATCTACCAGCCTGGAGGGGGGAATGCTGTCCGTAGACAGTAGTAGGCATCCTTCAGTCTGCATAGACTATGGATCGCACCCTTTAAAGTTTCAATTGAGGACTTCATTTACAGCATCTATTGTGACTATAAAGACCCACACGAGAGTGACAGTCCTTGCTGCATCTCTTGCAGATGTAGTGGGTGTCTGGCAAGTCATTATTATGCTTTCTGTGCGCTCGCTTCTCCTCTGCTAGCTGTCTGATCTTCAACTCGCCCTTCTGAAGGCCCTTGTGTAACCCCTGCCTCCATCTGCTGTGGTCGTCTGTTAGTTCTTCCCAGTTGTCCAGCTCGATGTCTGTCTCTCTGAGGTCTCTCTTGCAGACATCTTTGTAACGCAGCTGGGGGCGTCCTGGAGGTCTTTTGCCAGAGGCTAGCTCACCATACAGGATGTCTTTTGGAATCCTTCCATCATTCATCCTGTGAACGTGGCCAAGCCAAGAGAGTCGACGCTGCCTGAGGAGGGTGTGCATGGTTGGGATTCCAGCTTGCTCGAGGACGGCAGTGTTGGTCACTCTGTCCTTCCATGATATTCCAAGGATGCACCTGAGGCAGCGCAAGTGGAAGACGTTCAGCCTTTTTTCCTGGCGGGCATACAGGGTCCAAGTCTCGCTGCCATAAAGGAGGGTGCTGAGGATGCAGGCTCTGTAGACTTGCATTTTGGTGTGAGTGAACAGCTTGTTGTTATTCCACACTGTCTTGCTGAGTCTGGACAGAGTTGTGGCCGCTTTTCCGATCCTCCTATTTAGCTCAGTGTCCAATGACAGGGTGTCAGTGATGGTGGACCCAAGGTAAACGAACTTGTGGATGACCTCTAACGTATAGTTTTCAATGCTGATTGATGGGGATTCAGCAACATCCTGACCGAGTACGTTTGTCTTCTTTAGGCTGATGGTAAGCCCAAAGTCCTTGCACGCTTTGGAGAACTGATCCAGTAGTTTTTGAAGCTGGTCTTCTGTGTGAGACACTACAGCAGCATCGTCTGCGAACAGCATGTCTCTGATGAGGACTTCTCGCACCTTAGACTTAGCTTTCAGGCTTGCAAGGTTAAACAGTTTCCCATCAGATCTTGTGTGCAGCAAGATGCCCTCTGTTGAAGATCCAAAGGCGTGCTTCAGTAGGAGTGCGAAAAAGATCCCGAACAATGTCAGAGCAAGCACGCATCCTTGTTTGACGCCGCTCCTGATTCTGAAAGCATCTGATAATGTGCCGTCATATTGGATGGTTCCTCTCATGTCTTCGTGGTACGACTGGATCATCTTGAGTAACCGTGGAGGACAGCCTATTTTGTGGAGCAGTTTGAACAGACCATCCCTGCTGACCAAGTCAAAGGCCTTGGTCAGGTCGATGAAGGCTATGTAGAGTGGCTTTCTCTGCTCCCTGCACTTCTCCTGCAGCTGCCTTAGAGAGAAGACCATGTCAACGGTAGACCTCTCTGCGCGGAATCCGCACTGAGATTCGGGGTACACCCTCTCAGCAATCTTCTGGAGTCTGCCAAGGATGACGCGAGCGAACAGTTTACCAGTGACGCTTAGGAGGGAGATTCCACGGTAGTTGTTGCAGTCGCTTCTGTCTCCTTTGTTCTTATACAACGTTACAATGTTAGCGTCGCGCATATCCTGTGGAACCTCACCCTCTTTCCAGCACAGGCACAGTAGCTCATGTAGGGGTTCCAGGAGTGTGTCCGCGGCACATTTGATTACCTCTGGTGGTGTACCATCCTGACCGGGGGCCTTTCCTGCTGCAATGCTGTCTATGGCTCTCTTCAGTTCATCCACAGTCGGTTCTTGATCCAGTTCGTCCATTACTGGTAGGAGCTCGACGGCATCGAGGGCTGCGTCAACCACAACGTTCTCGCGTGAGTACAGCTCAGAGTAGTGCTCAACCCAGCGCTCCATCTGTTTGGCTTTGTCAGCGATGACTTCACCAGATTTGGATTTCAGAGGTGCCATCTTGTTCTGGGTGGGTCCTAATGCCTTCTTCATACCCTCGTTCATTCCTCTGAGATTACCAAAGTCGGCACAGGTCTGGATGCTGCTGCATAGCTGGAGCCAGTGGTTGTTGGCACAGCGCCTGGCTGTCTGCTGTACTGTTCTTCTGGCCTCTCTAAGCGCTTGCTGGGTACTCTGGCTCGGTGAGCGTTGGTACTCCAGGAGTGCAGCGCGCTTCTTTTCAATGACTGGAATCATCTCATTGGAGTTAGCTTTGAACCAGTCGTTCGTGTTTCTAGCTCTTCTTCCAAACACCAACAAGGCCGTGTTGTAAACTGTATCCCTCAGATGTTACCATTTGGATGTCGCATCGGCGCCCCCAGGGCCGCTGTGCAGATTTTCCTGGAGGGTCTCTCTGAACTTTTCAGCTTTCTCCAAGTTTGCCGTCTTTCTGGCGTCAATGCGGGGCCTTCCAGCAGGTTTAGAGCGGTACAGCTTCTTGGGTCTCAGCTTGAGCTTGGAGCAAAGTAGCGAGTGATCTGTATCACAGTCAGCACTATGATAGCTGCGTGTCAGAAGGACGTTTTTGAGGTTATTATGCCTTGTGATGACCACATCTAGTTGATGCCAGTGCTTCGAGCGTGGGTGTCTCCATGACACTCTGTGCTGTGGCTTCGTTCGGAAGAATGTGTTTGTGATGCACAGATTGTGGTACGTGCACAGTTCAAAGAGATGCTGTCCATTGTCATTCATTTTTCCCACACTGAAGTGTCCTAAGCAGGAAGGCCATGAGGCCCAATCAGCTCCAACTCTTGCATTGAAGTCACCCAAGATGTACAGTTGTTCACGAGCAGGTATTTGCACTACAACAGCACTAAGCACGTCGTAGAACTTGTCTTTTACTTCTGGTGTGGCGTAAAGGGTTGGAGCATAAGCGCTGATCAGGTGGACAGGACCGGCGCAAGTTTGAAGCGTGATCCGAAGAAGTCTTTCTGATCTGCCCATGACTAATTCCACCATTTGTAGAAGGGTGTTTCTGACAGCAAAGCCAACACCATGCTCTCTGGGTTCTTCTTGAGCTTTACCCTGCCAGAAAAAGGTGTAGTCCTTTTCCTTTAGAGATCCCGAATCTGCGAGTTGCGTCTCTTGCAGTGCAGCGATATCAACTCTGAGCCTCTTCAGTTCCTCGTTGATGACAGCGGTCTTGCGGGTGTCACTGATGGCGTGAAGATCTTCAGTCAAGCCGGTCAGCATGATCCACACATTCCAGCAAGCAAGCTTGAATTGTTGATGTTTCTCATTTCTTGTTGATTTTCTTATTGGTTTGCCTGGTGCCCAAATTTCAGTCACTTGTCAGGTTCAGCAACCTTAAGCCTCACACACCCAGTGAGGCAGGTGAACTGTGGCAGGACAGTACCCTATTGGCTGGGGGCTGCCCAGCTTGAGGCGGGCGGTGACTGTCCAGTGAGATGTGAGCATCTCTCCCACTGTCGAAGGCAACGCCTGGCGCTCGTTCTGTACGCCAATCAAGCAAGAGCTTATAACCGGTATCTGTTGCCTCCCGTGTTGACGCAACGCTGTTCAGCAATGCCAGAGTACCTCTCCGGGCGCGAGCCTGGGTATTTATTATGGAGACTCTGGGCTGCCCAGACACCAGTGTCCCCCTCTCGGCTTTACTGATACAGTCCAAAGGAGAGGATAACCTCCACGTCTGGTACCAGCTCAGCTGCAGGAGTTGCCGGGACAGTGCCAGAAGTTGACACCGAACCGCCTTCGGACTCCACTCCGGATTTTTGTCAGGGTTCACTCCCTTAGCCTTGCTCCTTCCCAGGATAACCCACAAGGCAGTGGGGTGTGGAGAATGTGGTTAAGGATCCCACTACTTCATACGTCCCTGTCACCACAGCTCCCTGTGGAGCAATGACCTCATATCCCTGGGACCCTCCTCCCTACCTTTCGCCCCGCCCCCCCACCTACCATCATCATAGGACCCTCCCCAACCCATTACCCCCATCTGCTCCCATGTCCACCCTCCTCACTGCACTGGCCCCTATCCCCCCAGCTGCTCTCAGTGCCCCCAGGTCCACCTTCCCCCATTGCTCTTCAGGCTCTTTTCTTCAGAGACTCCTCTTCCTGGTAGTGCTGCCTTGCAGGGCACAGGTGGAACACCATACCTGAAAAGGACAATAAAACACGGGGCTCCTCCCTCAGCGAACTCCCAGAGGCAAACTCCCTTCCCTGTTAGCTGCTGCCCCCTGTTCACTGGGAGCTCCCTTCTTACAGAGAGAGCTGCTGGCTGGTCAGTCCTGGCTCAAAGCCTTGCCTCCAGTCTATTCAGCCCTTGAAGGCTCACCTGGCAGGGAACTCCCCCAGTTCACACCTTGCAAACTGCTCTTCTCTGCACAGCACAAGCTCAGGCACCCACCCAGGCAGCTGATCAAAACTGCTGTCCAATGCAGCGTGAATTATCCAACACACAGGGACTCTCTAATGCCACACAGATTAACCAGACATATGCAGTGGTTCAAAACCGACAAACTGAGACCTTACCACCTACCACTATGATATAGACTGCAAGCCAAATCCATCCAGCTGCAACTGTTCTAAAGTTGGTGTGTAAAGCAGAAGGCAGGCAACAAGCAGAACATACCCACAAAGCCATGCCACCTGATCTTAAGAGAGCCCGAGAGTAGACAGTTGCAAATATAAAACAGCCCTATACAAAAAAATTGATAACAACAGAGGAAGAATAGTTAAAAAAAACCTTTACTGAGTGTACACAGGAAGTCTGTTTGTTGCTGGATGTCTCACTATGTTCTTAATTCAAGAGAGTTCAAGAGGGCGTGAAACCGTTAAGAGGTCCCGTGGACGGTGTGAGGCTGGTAGCAGCCCCCGGCGCGCCAGGACCGGGTCTTCTTGGAGTTGGGTTGCTTGGGAATGCAGCCCAAAGGGGGTGGTAAACTCCATCTATGTTCTTAATTGTGACTGGTGTATTTTTGTTTATGTTTGTTTTTGTTGGTTTGTTTGTTTTTACTGTAATTTTAGAGACAGGTTCCTGTTATACCTCTGAAAATCACACACCTACTGAACAGGCATACTTATCAAATAAAATTCAGCAGCTACAAAACTGGCCACAAATAACGGATCACACAGCCATCATAAAGCATGTGCAGGAACAAGGAATAAATCATATTGATCCAAAGTTTTTACAATTTGCTAAATTTAACAAAATATCTAAATTGTATCATGAGGATTGTAAACACGTGTACCTCATGACAGCCATCCTAGATGGATGCAAGAGCTGATCAAGGTGTACTATGCAAACAGTGTGGGGACTGTGGTAAATAAC
Organism: Carettochelys insculpta; assembly: GCF_033958435.1. Classification (NCBI taxonomy): domain Eukaryota; kingdom Metazoa; phylum Chordata; order Testudines; family Carettochelyidae; genus Carettochelys; species Carettochelys insculpta. Next base: position 447,601 of record NC_134145.1, read on the forward strand.
ATGTACATACAACATTACCCCTCTGTGTGATTGGTCACTGACACCAGCCTCAAGGTTAATCAGGCTCACTGTATGAAACAAAGCATGGTGGCTGTGTGAATGCTAGGCTACAACTGATACTAATGATAGCAAAAGAGGCTGGGTTCGGATGGTCCACGAAGAATTGGTTCAAGAGGCGGTACGGCTATAAGATATGGTCTGTGTCTGGATTACTCAAATTTTTCTATACCTGGTACTGCCAATGATATTGGATTTTGTGTGCCTGTTACCAGCACAATTCAAACTGGTTCCCAGGACTTTTGGCCAACCACCAATGTTACCACCACTACTGAAATGCTCACTCCTCCTAGATACCTACACGATCTTTTGACTGATTGTTTCCTCCTGTGGAACAATAAAAGCTAGACATACATAATTTGCATTACCCCCAAGTGCCAAGTGCTCAGTGATACGCAAACACATTCCAGTAAGGTATGACATGTATGGTACCAGGACCCTCCCCACAGATAACAGCTTAGCACCAGCTACATTCCAACCCAGGTTCAGTACAGGGTCTTTATGACAACATGATGGATAGTGTGGTTTGATGGTACCAACATCTTCAAGGTAGTGGGTACCATATGACTATGTTAACTTATTACAGTTAGGGGAGGTCCCTGGGATACGTAACATACACATAAGTTGCTTGTATCTAGTTCTAAAAGCATCACTCAACTGAGGTGCACCAAGTGACCTAGGGGATGACAGAGCCTCAGTGCTGTCAAATGAGTCGCATCCATTGTCACGGTGGATGCATGTACCAATGTACACCCAAATTACACGTACAACATGATGGGGTCAAATTTAGCTACGACAGATCAGGAAAGGGATCTTGGAGTTATAGTGGATAGTTCTCTGAAGACATCCACGCAGTGTGCAGTGGCAACTAGTAAAGCAAATAGGATGTTAGGAATTATTAAAAAAGGGATAGATAATAAGACAAAAGATATCATACTTCCCCTATATAAAACTATGGTACGCCCACATCTTGAGTACTGCGTGCAGATGTGGTCTCCTCACCTCAAAAAAGACATACTGGCATTAGAAAAGGTTCAGAAAAGGGTGACTAAGATGATTAGGGGGTTGGAATGGGTCCCATATGGGGAGAGGCTAGAGAGACTGGGACTTTTCAGTTTGGAAAAGAGGCGATTGAGGGGCGATATGATAGAGGTATATAAAATCATGAATGGTGTGGAGAAAGTGAATATAGAAAAATTATTTACCTTTTCCCATAATACAAGAACTAGGGGACACCAAATGAAATTGATGGGTAGTAGGTTCAAAACTAATAAAAGGAAATTTTTCTTCACACAGCGCACAGTCAACCTGTGGAACTCCTTGCCGGAGGAGGCTGTGAAGGCCAGGACTCTATTAGGGTTTAAAAAAGAGCTCGATAAATTTTTGCAGGTTAGGTCCATAAATGGCTATTAGCCAGGGGTAAAGTATGGTGCCCCAGCCTTCAGTACAAGGGCAGGAGATGGATGGCAGGAGATAAATCGCTTGATCATTGTCTTCTGTTCTCCTTCTCTGGGGCACCTGGCATTGGCCACTGTCGGCAGACGGGATACTGGGCTGGATGGACCTTTGGTCTGACCCAGTATGGCCATTCTTATGTTCTTATGAGGTCTAACTGAGGCCTCCACAGTGTTGGAGCCCATGTGCTATTGATAATAAACCTGGTTCCAGTTCCTTCGTATCTCTCTTGACTTGTGGTTATTGTGGGCGCTCAGAAGTCTGTGGTGCGGGCTAACTGATCAGAGCCAGCACTAGCGTTTGGAGAGGGCAAATACGCACACAATCAAAGGTTATCAGCACAGCAGGGAGAAGAACAGATGCCAAAACACCACACCGGTAACAACATCTCACTACAGACTACATACTGAAACACAAGTACAAAGTTATATTCCAGATGATTCATTTTATAATATATGGTAAAAATGAGACCACCAGCAACGTGTCAATCATGGTGTGCTGTGACACTGTTACTTTATGTCTGATTTTGTGAAGTGAAACTTTGCAGGTATGCAGGGCAAATATGACTCCTAAAAAGGGTTGTTACCACAGTCTGGAAAGGTAGGAAGCCACTGTTAATCATCCTTTCTCACAAGAGGGGAGCAGCCAGCATGGGGTGACCTGGAGCTCTGCCCCTCACCCCATTGCCACACCTTGCCAGGGCTGAGGGGCAAAGAGCCCTGGAGCTGTCTGCAGGAATATTGGGGCTGGGGGTAGAACTGATGCTGAGGCTGGGCAGTTGCAGAGACAGAACAAATTGCTGGAGGTCTAGATTGACATGATGGGTTGGGACAAAATCCTCTGAATAAAAGTTTGGCAGCACTACCCACAGAACATCTCGCACATGCTGCAAGGCAGCAGGCAGAGTTCAACAATCAAAAGACATGTGAAAACCACACAAACAGTATTTGGTTTCGAGTTTCAGAATTCAGGGGCTCAAGTCTTTGTTTCTGAACTCCTGCGGGCAACAGTGGTGGGTGTGTGAGGCAGGGAAAAGCAACAGCAACAGATTTTGAGGGGCTGGCTGTCGCTGGGGTTCTTTTAGCCACCGAGGGGCATCTCCCTCGGTGGTCACGATTTTGAGGGGCTGGCTGTAGCCAGGGTTCTTTTAGCAGTGAGGACAGGCACTGGGAAAAATCGGGCTAACTGATTTTAAATCAACTTTATCTTGTAGTGTAGATGCAGCCTCAGTCTCCTGGGGCTGCCTGGGCTTCAGCCCTAGGGAGGCGTAAGCCTTGTGCTGCCAGCCTTTCCTGTGCCATAGGACTGGGGAGGTCACTTACCTGCCCACCATCCCTGTGCTGAAGGATCTGGGGAAGGCCAGGGCCACAGGCCACCCATGCTCCAGAAGGGTTGGGGGAGCCAGGGCCACATGCTCCAGGCCACCCAAGGTTGGAACAAGAGAAGTGCCCATGCTCCAGAGGTGCTGGGCTGCAGGACACCCTGTTCCAAGGGGGCCAGGGAAGGCTGCGGGCTGCACCCAGCATCACCTGGGCTCAGGGAAGCCCTGCCCTTACAATGGGGTCCTTGGCTCCCATTGGGAATATGGGTGGCAGGTGCATGGTCTTGCACATAAGGGGTAGGGTGGGGGCTTGCCTCCCCTAGGCCTAGGTTCACCCATGGCCTGTGCAGAGGAAAAGAGCAGAGGTGTGCTGGTAAGGGGTGAGAAGACTCAGAAAGCCATATCCCAGGCTATAGGCCTAACTGGTTACTGAGACAGAATTACAGATGTGGGCTGTAAATCTGTGCCAGCCTGTTTTTATCAGTGCAGACCATGGCACTGAGGTTGCAGTCTGCATTTGCACTAGTAGAGCAGGGAGCCTTTCTCCCAGGTGCAGTTTTCACCCACAGCTGGAAGCCTCAGCACAAGCAGAAGAGAACCCACAGATGCCATGAGCACAGGGAATCTAACCAGGAACCAAAATAAACTCTGTCTATCCTTCCCCTTCTCTTCCCTTCCCTTCCCGAAATATTCCCTGTTGAGGGGGAGGCCTGGCAGTTACCTTAGGAGGTGAGCCTGCTGCCTCCTGCTTTCTTCCTGGATCTCTGTGTTGTGGGACTGAAAGGTGGAGTCTCAGAAAATGGAGAGTGACTGTGAAAAGGTGAAAGGTAAATGGAGGTGGTTTAAAGATTAACTGTAGTCAGCTGCTTTCCTACCTTCTTGGCATGTAAAATCAGCATGCTGCAGCAGGAGAGTCCAGCCCTTGGCAGGTAACAGAGATGGGTTGCTACTGGGGCTGTAAAATTAATTTGTGTTAGCTTCTGAGGATATTTGTGGAAGGTCTGTCCTATTGTTTGATCTGCAGCTAGCCTTTACATGATCTTGCGTCCAATGTCTACACCCTTTGTTGCCCCTATTTATTATTTTAGTTTTTGTTTCTTCCTTTTTTTTTTTCTTTTGCATGTACCTCTTATTTTAGACTATTTTGTACCAGGTTTTGTGGAAAATTGCTAAAACACATAAGAGCTGTTTTTACACTTTGCAGTAATGTTATCAAGAGTTCTACAGCAACACTTGCAAAACTCGGCTGAAGATTACTGTTTGGCAAAATTCTGTTCTTTAAGCTATCTTTCTCTTAACTACAGAGCATCATGGGAGTCTTGCTCCCTGCCAGACTTATTATCTTTCTAAACCTGTCCTAAATGTCAGCAGTGCCTGATGGTGAAAAATTGGGTGTGGGAGTATTTTTATTATGGGAGCAGATGTTTGTGGCCCAGAGTCTCTTGGGAGGAACAGGTAAACTGCTGGTGTGTAGCTGGTTTGGAGAGTTACTGCTTCCTTGCATTTAGCAGTGATTTGCTTTTCGGGTAGTCCCTGGGGTCAGGCTAGGGTTAGTCGCACTAGCATCAAGGAGAACTAGAGGAGGGGCTGGCATTCAAGAGAAGTGTGTTTCCAGCTATGATAAACCGACAATTCCATTAAATCTTGAAAACAAAAAAGTGGGTCTGTCCCACGAACGCTCATCACCTAATAAATTATTTTGTTCATCTTTAAAGTGCTACTGAACTGCTTTTTTGTTTTTATAGTATATAGACTAGCACGGCTATCTCTCTGTTACCATTAAATCTCGTTATTGCTCAGGTGGGGGAGACTGAAGAGTGGGTCAGATGTAGAGCTGTCAAGTGATTTTAAAAATTAATTATGATTGATACAGTGCTTAATGTCTTCTTCGTTCAGTTTTCACCAAGACAATTGGTGGTGATAGCTCTGGAAATCTGCAGATACCTGCTTTGTATCTGTGGAGAGCCACATCCATAGAAATGGATGCAGATATCCACAGCTCATTTTGCAAATGTGGCTGCAGATACCAATTTTGCATCATCAGTGGTTTAGATAATGCCATAGAGAGAATGCTTATAAGAATTGCCATGATACTAAGCTGGGAGGAGTTGCTTGTGCTTTGGAGGATAGGAGGAAAATTCCAAATGATATGGGCAAACTGGAGAAATGGTTGGAGGTGAATAGGAGGAAATTCATGAAGACAAATGCAAATACTCCAGGTAGGAAGAAACAATACATCACACACATACAAAATAGGAGCAACGAAGGGTCCTGTGGCACCTTATAGACTAACAGAAAAGTTTAGAGCATGAGCTTTCGTGAGTTAACTCACTTCTTCAGATGCTGGTCCTGGAAATCTGCAAGGCCAGGTATAAATAGGCCAGAGCAAGGCTGGGGATAACGAGGTTAGCTCAGTCAGGAAGGCTGAGTTGTATTGTCATCAGTAGATCTGGAGGTGTGAACTCCAAGAGAGGGGAAGCTGCTTTTGTATTTATTCTTTTACATAGAGACTGTCCACTTTGTCCTATGTATATGGCAGAGGGGCATTGCTGGCACATGATGGCATAAATTACATTGGTAGATGTGCAGCTGAATGAACCCACGATGGTGTGGCTGATCTGGTTAGGTCCTGTAATGATGTTGCTGGTGTGTATAGGTGGGCAGAGCTGGCAACGAGGTTTGTTGCATGGATGGGTCCCTGAGATAGAGTGACTGTGGTGTGGTGTATAGTTGCTTGTTAGGATTTGTTTTAGGTTGGCAGGTTGTCTGTGAGCAATGATACGTCTGCCTCCCAAGGCCTGTGAAAGTGTGGGATCATTGTCCAGGATGGGTTGTAGATCCCTGATGATGCGCTGTAGAGGTTTTAGCTGAGGATTGTAGGTGATGGCTAGTGGTGTTCTGTTGGTTTCTCTCTTGGGCTTGTCCTGCAGCAGAAGGCTTCGTGGCACACGTCTGGCTCTGTTGATATGTTTTGAGGAAGTGACCTGGGGCAGGGGACAGGGCTGCAGTGTTTGGGATGTGCCCTGGGGCAGGGGAGGGGGGTGCAGGGTTTGGGATGTGCCCTGGGGCAGGGGGTGGGAGTGCAGGGTTTGGGATGTGACCTGGGGCGGGGGACGAGGGTGCAGGGTCTGGGATCTGACCTGGGGCAGGGGTTGTGGGTGCTGGGTTTGGGATCTGACCTGGGGCAGGGGACGAGGGTGCAGGGTTTGGGATGTGACCTGGGGCAGGGGACAGGGGTGCAGGGTTTGGGATGTGACTTGGGGCAGGGGATGAGGGTGCAGGGTCTGGGATGTGACGTGGGGCAGGGGACGAGGGTGCAGGGGGTGACAGTGCCAGGTTTGGGATGTGACCTGGGGCAGGGGGTGAGGGTGCCGGGTTTGGGGTGTGACCTGGGGCAGAGGGTTCGGGTGCCGGGTTTGGGATGTGACCTGGGGCAGGGGGTGAGGGTGCCGGGTTTGCGGTGTGACCTGGGGCAGGGGGTGAGGGTGCCGGGTTTGGGGTGTGACCTGGGGCAGAGGGTTCGGGTGCAGGGTTTGGGATGTGACCTGGGGCAGGGGTTGGGGGTGCAGGGTTTGGGATGTGACCTGGGGCAGAGGGTTGGGGGTGAAGTGTTTGGGATGTGACCTGGGGCAGAGGGTGGGGGTGCAGGGTTTGGAATATGACCTGGGGCAGGGGATGAGGGTGCTGGGTTTGGGATGTGACCTGGGGCAGGGTACAAGGGTGCAGGGTTTGGGATGTGACCTGGGGCAGGGGACGAGGGTGCAGGGTTTGGGATGTGCCCTGGGGCAGGGGATGAGGGTGCAGGGTTTGGGGTGTTACCTGGGGCAGGGGACGAGGGTGCAGGGTTTGGGATGTGCCCTGGGGCAGGGGGTGAGGGTGCAGGGTTTGGGATGTGCCCTGGGGCAGGGGGTGAGGGTGCAGGGTTTGGGGTGTGACCTGGGGCAGAGGGTTTGGGTGCAGGGTTTGGGATGTGACCTGGGGCAGAGGGTTTGGGTGCAGGGTTTGGGATGTGACCTGGGGCAGAGGGTTTGGGTGCAGGGTTTGGGATGTGACCTGGGGCAGGGGTTGGGGGTGCGGGGTTTGGGATGTGACCTGGGGCAGAGGGTTGGGGTGCAGGGTTTGGAATATGACCTGGGGCAGGGGACGAGGGTCCTGGGTTTGGGATGTGACCTGGGGCGGGGGACGAGGGTGCCGGGTTTGGGATGTGACGTGGGGCAGGGGGTGGGGGTGCAGGGTTTGGGATGTGACCTGGGGCAGAGGGTTGGCGTGCAGGGTTTGGAATGTGACCTGGGGCAGGGGACGAGGGTGCCGGGTTTGGGATGTGACGTGGGGCAGGGGGTGGGGGTGCAGGGTTTGGGATGTGACCTGGGGCAGAGGGTTGGGGTGCAGGGTTTGGAATGTGACCTGGGGCAGAGGGTTGGGGTGCAGGGTTTGGAATATGACCTGGGGCAGGGGACGAGGGTCCTGGGTTTGGGATGTGACCTGGGGCAGGGGACGAGGGTGCAGGGTTTGGGATTTGACCTGGGGCAGGTGGTGGGGGGGAAAGTTTGGGATGTGACCTGGGGCAGGTGGTGGGGGTCCAGTGTTTGGGATGTGACCTGGGGCAGAGGGTGGGGGTGCAGGGTTTGGAATATGACCTGGGGCAGGGGATGAGGGTGCTGGGTTTGGGATGTGACCTGGGGCAGGGTACAAGGGTGCAGGGTTTGGGATGTGCCCTGGGGCAGGGGATGAGGGTGCAGGGTTTGGGGTGTTACCTGGGGCAGGGGACGAGGGTGCAGGGTTTGGGATGTGCCCTGGGGCAGGGGGTGAGGGTGCAGGGTTTGGGATGTGCCCTGGGGCAGGGGGTGAGGGTGCAGGGTTTGGGGTGTTACCTGGGGCAGGGGACGAGGGTGCAGGGTTTGGGATGTGCCCTGGGGCAGGGGGTGAGGGTGCAGGGTTTGGGATGTGACCTGGGGCAGGGGGTTCGGGTGCAGGGTTTGGGGTGTGACCTGGGGCAGAGGGTTTGGGTGCAGGGTTTGGGATGTGACCTGGGGCAGAGGGTTTGGGTGCAGGGTTTGGGATGTGACCTGGGGCAGGGGACGAGGGTGCAGGGTTTGGGATGTGCCCTGGGGCAGGGGATGAGGGTGCAGGGTTTGGGGTGTTACCTGGGGCAGGGGACGAGGGTGCAGGGTTTGGGATGTGCCCTGGGGCAGGGGGTGAGGGTGCAGGGTTTGGGATGTGACCTGGGGCAGGGGGTTCGGGTGCAGGGTTTGGGGTGTGACCTGGGGCAGAGGGTTTGGGTGCAGGGTTTGGGATGTGACCTGGGGCAGAGGGTTTGGGTGCAGGGTTTGGGATGTGACCTGGGGCAGGGGTTGGGGGTGCGGGGTTTGGGATGTGACCTGGGGCAGAGGGTTGGGGTGCAGGGTTTGGAATATGACCTGGGGCAGGGGACGAGGGTCCTGGGTTTGGGATGTGACCTGGGGCGGGGGACGAGGGTGCCGGGTTTGGGATGTGACGTGGGGCAGGGGGTGGGGGTGCAGGGTTTGGGATGTGACCTGGGGCAGAGGGTTGGCGTGCAGGGTTTGGAATGTGACCTGGGGCAGGGGACGAGGGTGCCGGGTTTGGGATGTGACGTGGGGCAGGGGGTGGGGGTGCAGGGTTTGGGATGTGACCTGGGGCAGAGGGTTGGGGTGCAGGGTTTGGAATGTGACCTGGGGCAGAGGGTTGGGGTGCAGGGTTTGGAATATGACCTGGGGCAGGGGACGAGGGTCCTGGGTTTGGGATGTGACGTGGGGCAGGGGGTGGGGGTGCAGGGTTTGGGATGTGACCTGGGGCAGAGGGTTGGCATGCAGGGTTTGGAATGTGACCTGGGGCAGGGGACGAGGGTCCTGGGTTTGGGATGTGACCTGGGGCAGGGGACGAGGGTGCCGGGTTTGGGATGTGACGTGGGGCAGGGGGTGGGGGTGCAGGGTTTGGGATGTGACCTGGGGCAGAGGGTTGGCGTGCAGGGTTTGGAATGTGACCTGGGGCAGGGGACGAGGGTCCTGGGTTTGGGATGTGCCCTGGGGCAGAGGGTTGGGGTGCAGGGTTTGGAATATGACCTGGGGCAGGAGGCAACTGTGAACTGGGGCAGGAGAGCAGGTATTGGTGCACAGGGAGGAGCATGGGGCTGGGTTGAGCAGAATCGGGGAGCAGAGGGTCAGTCTTGGTGCCCGAGGCAGGCTGTGGCTGGGAGACTTACCTGGACTATTCCTAGCCAGCAGCCCACTTAGGCAGGCTTCCTGCCTGCCCGGCCATGGCCTGGGCGTTTTGCCCCTGTGAAGAGCTGAACGTGAGGGGAGGTGTGCTCTGTGCACTGCCTATGCTACAAAATAGGCAGCTCCCACTGGCCACAAACCAGCTAATGGGACTGCGCTGGGGCGGTACCGCACATGAAGCCTCTCACCCTACCACCCCTCATGCACACAACTGCTGGAAGACAAATAGGGCCTGCAGGTTCTTTTCTGAACAGTGTGGTGAGGGCTGCGGGAACAGGTTGGGAGCCTGGATGAGCTTCCCTGCTGGCTTTGGGCTGTGTCTGATAGCTTGGTGGGCTGGATTTGGCCCACAGACCGTATTGTGCCCAGCCCTGCCCTAGTCCCTAACCCACACGAAACTGTAGCTGTCTGGTCACTTTGCTCCCCACACTGGCCAGCCTAGTTCCTGGTCCATAGGAGATTGTCACTCGCTCAGGCCACTCATGACACGGGCCCCAGTCACTAGCTAGGGCCAGAAATTCCCCAGGGCATAATTTCAGTTATGGGGGACAGTTTTAACCCTCATTTCAGGGGTCACTTAGGTGCTTGAAAACTCTAGGGTGTTTACCAAATAATTTTGCAGTATCTAATCTACTACATATTTGAAAGAGTTTTTTTGTGTGTCAGTTCAAGAACTCCTCCTAAACCAGTGATTCTTAAGCTTTACTGCACCCTGCACCCCTTTGGTTCTCAATATATGTTCTTGTACCCCTTCTCAAAAATCAAAAATGGAGATGGAGGGCCTATACACTTTTAAATGCATATTAAATATATGTAAAATAGTTTTATGTTATTACTCACCACAAATAGTAGTACAGTAGGCATACAAAAATTTGCAAGTACTACCCAGAGAGGTTGCGGAGTTTTGCTGTGGAAGTAAACGTAACTGATGCAAGAGCAGTTAGCGGCTAACTGAATTCAAATAAAGCTGCTGCACTGCCACAGCGTCGTCTGCACATGCATCAAGAAATGCCCCACAACACGGTGGCACGCTGTATTCTGTAGCGAGACAATTTCACTACAATTAGCTTAAAATCTTGAAAATAAATTTTGTGTTTATATGTTACAGTAATCGTTAAAAAATGTATAATGTTAATAAATAGGTTTGATGAAACAAAGCAGTTGTACTTATGTTCCTGTACTTAACTTGTGTTTTCATTGATTTACCATCTAGAAAAATCTGGTATGTTTCACACCCCCAGAAGGGGCATCACTCACTCCCAGGGCGTGCCTGCACCCCAGGTGAAGAACCACTGTCCTAAATGGTAAGAGCCAGGACCACCAAATTTGGTATTCAGCTTCCTCTCCTAACTTAAAGCCAGGTCAAGGTTTGGCTGTGCCCAGAAAATGGGACATGCCTGGAATGGGATTGCTTCTTAGAAAACCAGACAGAGAAGACACAGACTCGCCAGGCAGATGAAAGGGGCTGGTGGAGACTGTGCCCCATCTGCCCCCATCCAGGACTGCCCCAGTCCCAAGCCTCCCCCTGTGCCCTCTGCCCAATTCATACAGGGACATTTCTGGCTGTTCCCCTACAACAGAGACTGAGGGGAAGTGCTGTTTTCTGCATTCCTCACTCTGTCTGGTGAGCACAGGGGGCAGGTGAACTTGGACTGCCCCAGCCAGGGGACATGCACCCCACACCCCCGGCTGTGCCCGCTGTAGCAGCCACAGAGAGGCACTTCTTACCTAGCCCTAAGCTGTTGTGGTGAGAGGGCTGAGGTAGTCTTCTCTCCCCAGGGCAGCCTGCATAGTGAACCCCTCATCCCTGGTCCCACACCAGGGCAATGATATAACTGATGAAAAACAAAAGTTAATTGAGTTAAGGACTCAAGCAATGCTAGGTAGACCTTCTAGCTTCTACATAAAAACAAATACATATTAGCCCCACTCCACTCTGGTAATATGTTCTGACAGCTTGCGGCAGGTCACGTAATGGACACGGATAGGCTTAATATTTTAATGTGTATTCTTAATTTGTTACTGACTGTTCAGAGAGAGGGAGACTCCATGAGAATTCCTGGTGTTTATCTCCGCTCTGGCAAGGGAGTGGGGTTCAGTGGGTCACAAGCCAGGTGCATCTGCCCCTGCTTGTATGTAAGAACATCAGAATGGTTCAGACTGAAGGTCTGTCTATCCCAGTAGCCTGTATTCCAAGAGTAGCCAGTGCACGGTGCTTCATCAAAACTGAATACGAAATCACTGGGTGGGGACTACAGGGCCTGGCACACAGCAGCAGGGTTCACCTCCCTCCATCCACTCACCATGAAAGCAACGGGAGCCAGAATGGCCCAGCAGTCTGCTCGACACCACTGCGCCACCCCTCCTGGCCTGCTGCCGGAGCTTTTCAGCCGCAAGGAGAAGTAGAGTGCTCCAGCCCCAGGGCACTCTGCTTCCCCTCGCCACAGAGAAGCAAGGTGCTGTGGGCCGGGAGAGCAGCATGGAGCAGGCTGCTGGGCTTCCTGCTTCCACCTCCCACATGATGGCGGCGGGGTGTGCGTGTGTGTGTGGCTGCAGGGTGGAAAGTCTAAGCCCAGGTGAGGTGCCCAGACTGGAAAGGAGTCTCCCAGACCCTTTGACTCCTGAGGCCCTTCAGGATGCCAGGGACCTCATTGTGTTGTCCCCGCCCTCCCCGCTGGGTCCAGCCTCGGGAAAAGACCATGGCCGAAGTTGGCACCGCTCAAGTAGCACCTCAGCACCGACCCCGCAGAGGTACCGTGCAGTTGAGAGAAGTCTGACACTGACTGCACCGGAGGCATCTGTGACTTTGTTGGCACTGGTTTTTATGGCACTGTTGGCACCCACACATTTGGTGGCAGACCTTGGCACCGGCAGCTGCCTCTACTGCAGCTTGTCTCCTTGCACCAGCCCTGCTCTCTACACAGAGGGCTTCTCTGACACCAAGACTGGTCCCAATCGACCCTGGTCCCAGTGGGACGATGCCTCCTCTAGCCCCCCATTGGCACCGGGGAAGGCCGGAGTCGATGGCTTGGCATGTGCCCATCACACCACAGCCCATCTCTACCTCCGCTCCACCATGGTCAGCGTCGGATTACTCCTTGGACTCTGAGGCAGAATCTACCTGGTCCTGCTGGTCCAGGTCAAGATCCTGGCACTATTCCTACTCCTAGCAGCTTCCTGCCGCTCTTGGAACTGGAGCCCTTCAGCAGACCAATGCCATCAGGGGCCTCAGGCCGACCTTGTGCCGGATTTTCAGCAGACCTGGCCTCCACAGGCTTTGGCCCCTTCCAAGTGGCTGTTCTGGACTCCCTGGACCTACCACCAGAGCCTGGGCACAGGGCCCTCTATATCAGGCTCTGTTGTCTCAGGATCCAGGGCACGGCCACCAGTGACTCCCTTAACACATTCGCTCATGTCGGCCCACTCACTTCCTTTGAGCCAGCTTTCTCCTTGCCCTTCGGAGACTGAGGGCCAGGAGGCCTGGACCCTGGCGGATCCTTCTCTGACAGCCTCTTGAGATCTGTCGCAGGCTGAGACACTGGGGGACTTAGGTCAGAAAAGGTACTCATCTTCCTCTCCGATGAGTCCCTGGGGGACGCTCTCCCTGCCGTGTCTTCAATGGACTCCAGAGTGCACCAGGACCTCCTCCGGCAGTCCACCCAAAGCCTGGGCATGCAAGCCAAAAGGGTGTTGGAGGATTCCGACCACCTGATGGACGTTCTGCAGTTGGATGCCCCCTCTCAGGTGACCCCTGTATAAATAAGAGAATTGCCAAGCGGCCCAGGTCCCTCTGGCAGACATTGACCTCTATCCCCGCAACAGACAAAAGGGTTGAGCACTGGCACTTTGTCCCCCAGAGGGGAATGAGTACCTTTTCTCCCACCTGTCTTCTGGTTCCCTGGTCATGCAGGCCGTTAATCACAGGGAGCAGCAGGGGCAACTGGGTACAACCCCTAAGGATAGAGACGCCAAAGAAGTGGACCTGCTGGGCAGGAAAGCGCAGTTTGGGCTTGGGGTGGCCTTCAGTTTTGCATTGCCAACCAGCAAGTCCTGTTGGCGTGTAAAGTATTTAACACCTGGGCTGCAATGGCCAAGTTTGCAGACCAGCTCCCTGAGGAGGTAAATCCTGAGTTCAGGGCACTGGCTGACGATGCCAGGGCCATCTCAAGTGTGGCGCTACAGGTGGCCCTTGACTTGGCTGATGCAGCTGCTAGGACAATGGCCACAGGACTAGTAGTGTGCTGCAGTGCCTGGCTGCAGGGCAGAGGGGTGACCCCTGACCTGCAAACTACCCTCCAAGACCTCCCTTTTGAGGACCCATCTCTTTCTTGATTCAAATGGACCAATGCCTTCATGGGCTTAAGGACACTTGAGCCACCCTTAAGTCCCTGGGCATTCACACCCCAGCCACTCAGCAGCATTTGGTTTTGGGCAGATGCGCCCCCTAGGGCCTACCATCAAGGCCCATGCCCAGACTTTCGGCACCACAGTAGAAATGGCAGTGGTAGGTGTCACCACCGTTCCTCCCAGGACCAAGGGCATTCCACCGGGCCTGGAGAGCTATTACCTCGGACTATTTGGTCCTGGGCACAGCGACAAGGGGCTACATCATCGTCTTCCATTCCTCCTCTCCCTTCCATCCCCCTTACCTGTGCCTCTTCAGGGACTCCTCTCATGAGCACCTCCTATGGGAGGAGGTCAGCCAGCTCCTTGCTCTAGGGGTAGTGAAGCTGGTCCCCACAGGGGACAGTTGGTATGGGGTTTTACTGCTGTTACTTCCTGGTCCCCAAGGTGAAGGGGAGATTTTATCCCATCCTTGACTTCTGAGATCTAAACACTTTCATAGTCAAGAGGAAGTTCAGAATGGTGACCCTGGCATCCATTATTCCTTGTCTGGCTCTGAGAGATTAGTATACTGCCCCTAATCTAAAAGACACTTATTTTCCTATTTTCATTGCACTCTGACACCTGCAGTTCCTTCGCTTCATTACCAATTTACAGCCCTCTCCATTGGCCTATCTACAGGCCCTCGGGTGTTTACCAAGTGCATAGCAGTTGTGACTGCTGCCCTCTGAAAAAGGGGGGTGCAGGTGTTCCCCTACCCGGACGACTGGCTGTTATGGGGACATTCTGCCACTGAGGTTCAAGCCCATATCACTTTGGCCACTTTTCCAAAGATTGGGCCTCCTCCTGAACGAATCCAAGTCGACCCTAGTCCCTGCTCAGGTTATAGCACTTGTGGGGGCTACCTGAACTCTACAGTATTCACAGCTTCCCTCCTCAGGTCCCATTTTCTGGTGAGCAGGTCCAGAGTTCTGGGCATGCAGGCATTTCCTATGACTATGGCAAGGGCTTGCAAGTGCCTCTTGGGTCTGATGGAGGCTTGTACCTATGTGATTCAGCATGCAAGGCTCCATATGCTCCTTTTGCAAATATGGCTGGCATGGGCACACAAACCATCTGATTGTGCTTGGGACAGAGTCGTGACATTTCCCTGGGATGTGCTTCTTTCCCTGGACTGGTGGACCCAGGAGCAGGTGTCCGTTCCCCAGACTACTAACAATCCTCTGGTTGGTGACCGATGTGTCGGATACCAGATGGGGCTTCCACTTCAGGGACTTGGCGACACAAATTACATTGTCACCAGGCGATCTCTCCTTGCATATCAACGTCAGGGAGTTGAGGATGGTCCGCCTCGCCTGCTTGGCTTTCCTTCCCTGTCTGCAAGGCAGTTCAGTCCTGATTCTATCCAGCAATATGTCAGCAGTTGCCTATATCAACAGGCAGGACGGTGCTCATTCTCACCAACTGTGCTGGGAAGCTGTCGACCTGTGGGACCTCTGCACTGGGGGGAAATCCACCCAATATCTTCCTACCTTCCAGGCTTCCAGAACATGTTGGCTGACTACCCAAGCAGGTCTTTCTTGGGCAACAAGTGGTCTCTCAGGAGGCACGTGGCCCTGCAGGTTTTCTGAAGGTGGGGGTTTGCTCATCTGGACCTGTTTGCCATGCTTCAGAACAGGAAGTGTGCAAGGATTTGGTCTCACATGGGCCTGGGCAGGGATTCCCTCAGGGATGCACTACTCATTCCCTGACCAGAGGGCTGTATGCCTTTTCCCTCAAAGAAGAAAAAATGGTTACTTACCACTGTAACTGTTGTTCTTCAAGATGCGTTGCTCATGTCCATTCCCAATCCCGCCTGCCTTTGCTTCATCGGAGTAGTCCAAAAAGAAGGAACTGGAGGGGGTTGGAGCCAGCAGGTATATGTATTGGCTGATATACCAGCACTGCCGTAGGGGCATCCTTCCGGCTCAATGGGTACCGCGAGGGGAAAAACTTCCAATGATGCTTGCGTGCTGCGCGTGCTCACTTCCATGAGCGACACATCTTAAAGAACAACAGTTACAGTGGTAAGTAACCATTCTTCCCTAAAAGTGCCAAAGTAAATCCCAAGGTCCTCTCACTCACCAACCAAGGGATGTACTTTGTACTCACTGAGTGTATGTCATGAATTCCACTGTGATGCTGACCAAGGGCTTTATTGCATCACAGCAAAATCTATACCACAGAAATAATTCCATAGGTTAATATGGCTGATTATTTTAACCCATTCTTTAGGAGACTATTTCGTGGAAACAACAAGAAGTCCTGTGGCACCATATAGAGTAACAGATATTTTGGAGCATAAGCTTTTGGGGGCAAAGACCCGCTTCGTTAGATGATGCTTCTGACAAAGTGGGTCTTTGCCCCTGAAAGCTCATGCTCCAAAATATCTGTTTGTCTATAAGGTGCCACAGGACTACTTGTTAATTTTGTAGATACAGACTAACTCGACTACCTCTCTGATACTTATTTTTAACCATCGTTTCCTCATCATAAAGTTGTTACAGAACTTTGAGTTTATTTGCTACCCTTTGTTACTTATCTCCCTGAAATGAGCCAGCTGCTGTACGCTGTTCTGGCTCCCCGGAGCTCCGAAAGGAATGGCAAGAGTTGGTTAGGAATTCTGAGTGGATAGCAGGATGTGGCCAACCAAGTCAGATGATACAGTTACTCAGCAGACACATGCATCCAGTGAGTGAGTTAGGGTGACTTTCTGCCATGTGGAAATAGTCCACATTTGTGGTGTTTTAGATAAAAGACTAATGAATACTAATTATTTGATTACAGTAGTGCCCAGGATATTGTGTACATTTTCCAGATTCTTGGCCCATTTAATGCTGGTAAATGGACTTAAATTGAGTAAACAATATGATTATTTCTCAGGGACGTGTACGCTGCTATGCATAGAGGTCATCTGCCTCAGGAGTCCTTGTGCTCTAAACACAGAGTCTATTGGATGTGCTGTTTCCATCGCTGAGCAGCGCTAACGTATTTGCAGTGTGAGCTATAGGAGTCTATGGGCTCCTTCCCAGGACATTATGAAGGACTGGCAATGGTGCAGCAGAGCCTGCATCTGTTGTAGTCACTCCATGGATGCTTTGCTTCATGATGCTGTGCTTCTCCTGAGTGCAGTGTAAGCAGTCAGAAACAATGAATGGATTTCCCATTCCTGTGTATGTTTGGCTTAGATTTGTAGCAAGCTGTCCTCTAGGTTTAGGACAAAACACAAGGTTTGTTAACAACATTTTCACCCAGACAGCCTTAGGTTTCACATGGATACAGTTCAGAGTCTGGTGTGTAACAGAGTGTGCAGTTGGTCAGTGAATCATAGAACCATAGGTTTTCAAGAGACCTCAGGAAGTCACAGAGATCAACCCCTGATGAAAGCAGAGCCAGCACCAACTAAATCATCCCAAAACAAAAAGCAGTCAAGTAGCACTTTAAAGACTAGCAAAATGGTTTATTAGGTGAGCTGTCCCATGAAAGCTCACCTAATAAACCATTTTGCTAGTCTTTAAAGTGCTATTTGACTGCTTTTTGTTTTGATAGTGTATAGACTAGCACGGCTTCCTCTTTGTTACTAAATCATCCCAGTTAGGGTTTTGTTAAGTGGGACTTAAAGACCTCCTCTAGGGAAAGAGATTCTACCACCTCCCTAAGCAACCCATTCCAGACCTTCACCACGCTCCTAGTGATATAGTGTTTCCTAATATCCAACCTAGACCTCCAGCACCACAACTTGAGATCCTCCTTCTATCATCTTCCACCACTGTAAACAGTCTCTATCCATCCTTTTTGGAACCTCCCTTCGGGTAGTTGAAGGCTGCTATCAAACCCCCTCCTCACTGTTCTCTTCTGTGAAGACTGATAGTGCATTTCCCTAGAATAAGATGTGTAGCACATGAAGTTAACCCCGAGTATGCACTCCTTTTTCTGGGAGTCACTTCATCTTTTCTGTAGGCTTATGTGTGCTGTTGGGTGTGAATTAGCATTCTTGGGCATAAGACTAGGGTGTTAGCACCCCCATATTGTTATGAACGTGTTTTAAAACATGAACAGGCATACTCAAATATGTTTTATGCAAATTGGGGCATGTAACCTGTGCTAGGAGAGCCTGTAATCCACTGAATGTGTACATTCTATTTGTGTATGCATCATTCTTATATAGGAAGTTAAAATTATGACGGATCAGTGCGGTTTTTTTTTTGTGCCAGTACTTGCTGGTACTGAGTACCAGGACCTCAGCAGCAGCCCCAGTCACAGGATTGGCTTGGGGAGGCAGGGAGAGAGCCAGCTGAGTACTGGCTCCTCTTTTTTTTCTTAACCAAAAAAATAAAAATAAAGACTATAAAGGATGAGCTCATTTCTGTGTCTGTTGAAAGCCACTAGTAGGTCAAGCATGCCTTGCCCATCCTCCTAACAGCCAGAGTCCACTGTAACACCTTCCTACCCCTTGCTTGGGGTAAGAAAGCCTAATGGCCATAAAGTCAATGCAAGAATCAGAGAGATCGCTATGTTCGTCTGTATCCACAAAAACAACGAGAAGTCCTGTAGCACCTTATAGACTAAGAGATTTTTTTGGAGCATAAGCTTTCATGGGCAAAGACCCGCTTTATCTACATGCATCTGACACAGACGGTCTTTGCCCACGAAAGCTTGTGCTCCAAAAAATCTCTTAGTCTATAAGGTGCCACAGGACTTCCCAAAGTCAGTGCAGTTCCCCCTCTGGCCAGGGAATTGTGGACCTAGGAGCCAAGGAGTCACTACTGTTCCCCGTAGCTCTTTCTCTTGGCAGTCACTCCATAATGCCCAGATTTGGTGATCAGTTAGACCCCGAACATGTTGGCAAGATCCACCAGCCAGACACCTGGGGAAAAACTCTGTGTAGTAACTCAGAGCCCTCTCCAGTGTCCCACCAGGGTTGGCTGCTGGCCCTTGGATGGGCTTAGTGCCACCATAGGCAGCAGGGCCTTTTGTTGCGCCCGGGGGCCCCAGAACCGCATTCTGGCACCTGCTTAGGAAAGCCAGCTGGGCAGTGGCCCTTTAAGAGACCATTGCTGCCCCAGCCGCAGCTGCCTTGGCTGCTCCCTGCCCACCCTGCGATGTGGCCGCCACGTGGAGGAGGCCCGGCCCAGGCGGTAGGGTTGAGCCTCTGGGCGGGGTGGCTCGCGGGCCACATGCGGGGCTGTGCTGGGGGGTAAGCCTGGGGTGGTGGCTTGGGGGGGCTGCATGGGGGCAAGGCGCAAGAGGTTGGGCCCCCCAGGGGCTGTTAAGCCACTGGGGGGAGCTTGGGCCCTGTATGGGGCTGTTAAACCATGGAAGGCAGCTCAGGCCGAGTGTGGTAAAGAATAAAATTGTCAGACACATAGAGGAATATGATTTGTTGAGCAAAAGTCAACATGGTTTCTGCAAAGGGAAGTCATGTCTTACTGATCTATTAGAGTTCTTTGTAGGGGTTAACAAGCATGCGGACGAGGGGATCCAGTAGACATAGTATACTTAGATTTCCAGAAAGCCTTTGACATGGTCCCTCACCAAAGGCTCTTATGTAAATTAGGTGGTCATGGGATAGGAGGAAAGATCCTTTCATGGATTGGGAACTGGTTAAGAGACAGGAAACAAAGGGTAGGAATAAATGGTAATTTTTCACAATGGAAGTGGGTAACTAGTGGCGTTCCCCAAGGGTCAGTCCTGGGACCAATCTTGTTCAACTTATTCATCAATAATCTACAGAAAGGGGTAAGCAGTGAGGTGGCAAAGTTTGCAGATGACACCAAACTGTTCAGGATAGTCAAAACCAAAGCAGACTGTGAAGAACTTCAAAAAGATCTCAGCAAACTGAGTGACTGGGCAGCAAAATGGCAAATGAAATTTAATGTGGGTAAGTGTAAGGTTATGCACATTGGGGAAAAAAAACCCTAATTATACATATAATATGATGGGGACAAATTTAGCTACAACAGATCGGGAAAGGGATCTTGGAATTATAGTGGATAGTTCTCTGAAAACATCCACGCAGTGTGCAGCAGCAGTCAGTAAAGCAAATAGGATGTTAGGAATAATTAAAAAAGGGATAGAAAATAAGACAAAGAATATCTTACTTCCCCTATATAAAACTGTGGTACGCCCACATCTTGAGTACTGCATGCGGATGTGGTCTCGTCACCTCAAAAAAGATATATTGGCATTAGAAAAGGTTCAGAAAAGGGCAACTAAAATGATTACGGGTTTGGAATGGGTCCCATATGAGGAGGGGCTAGAGAGACTGGGACTTTTCAGTCTAGAAAAGAGGAGACTGAGGGGCAGTATGATAGAGGTATATACAATCAAGAATGATGTGGAGAAACTGAATACAGAAAAGTTATTTACTTGTTCCCATAATATAAGAACTAGTAGTAGGCATCCTTCAATCTGCATAGACTATGGATCGCGCCCTTTAAAGTTTCAACTGAGGTCTTAATTTACAGCGTCTATTGTGACTATGAAGACCCACACGAGAGTGACAGTCCTTGCTGCATCTCTTGCAGATGTAGTGGGTGTCTGGCAAGTCCTTATTGTGCTTTCTGTGCGCTCGCTTCTCCTCTGCTAGCTGTCTGATCTTCGTCTCGCCCTTCTGAAGGCCCTTGTGTAACCCCTGCCTCCATCTGCTGCGGTCATCTGCTAGTTCTTCCCAGTTGTCCAGCTCAATGTCTACCTGTCTGAGGTCTCTCTTGCAGACATCTTTGTAGCGCAGCTGGGGGCGTCCTGGAGGTCTTTTGCCAGAGGCTAGCTCACCATACAGGATGTCTTTTGGAATCCTTCCATCATTCATCCTGTGGATGTGGCCAAGCCGGCGGAGTTGACGCTGCCTGAGGAGGGTGTGCATGGCTGGGATTCCAGCTTGCTCAAGGACGGCGGTGTTGGTCACTCTGTCCTTCCATGATATTCCAAGGATGCACCTGAGGCAGCGCAAGTGGAAGACGTTCAGCCTCTTTTCCTGGCGGGCATACAGGGTCCAAGTCTCGCTGCCATAAAGGAGGGTGCTGAGGATGCAGGCTCTGTGGACTTGCATTTTGGTGTGAGTGTACAGCTTGTTGTTATTCCACACTCTCTTGCTGAGTCTGGACAGAGTTGTGGCCGCTTTTCCGATCCTCCTATTTAGCTCAGTGTCCAACGACAGGGTGTCAGTGATGGTGGACCCGAGGTAAACGAACTCGTGGACGACCTCTAACGTATAGTTGTCAATGCTGATTGATGGGGATTCAGCAACATCCTGACCGAGTACGTTCGTCTTCTTTAGGCTGATGGTAAGCCCAAAGTCCTTGCACGCTTTGGAGAACTGATCCAGTAGTTTTTGAAGCTGGTCTTCTGTGTGAGACACTACAGCAGCAGCATCTGTGAACAGCATGTCTCTGATGAGGACTTCTAGCACCTTAGACTTAGCTTTCAGGCTTGCAAGGTTAAACAGTTTCCCATCAGATCTTGTGTGCAGCAAGATGCCCTCTGTTGAAGATCCAAAGGCATGCTTCAGGAGGAGTGCGAAGAAGATCCCTAACAATGTCAGAGCAAGCACGCATCCTTGTTTGACGCCGCTCCTGATTCTGAAAGCATCCGATAATGCGCCGTCATATTGGATGGTTCCTCTCATGTCTTCGTGGAACGACTGGATCATCTTGAGTAACCATGGAGGACAGCCTATCTTGTGGAGCAGTTTGAACAGACCATCCCTGCTGACCAAGTCAAAGGCCTTGGTCAGGTCGATGAAGGCTATGTAGAGTGGCTTTCTCTGCTCCCTGCACTTCCCCTGCAGCTGCCTTAGAGAGAAGACCATGTCAACGGTAGACCTCTCTGCGCGGAATCCGCACTGTGATTCGGGGTACACCCTCTCAGCAATCTTCTGGAGTCTGCCAAGGATGACGCGAGCGAATAGTTTACCAGTGACGCTTAGGAGGGAGATTCCACGGTAGTTGTTGCAGTCGCTTCTGTCTCCTTTGTTCTTATACAATGTTACAATGTTAGCATCGCGCATATCCTGTGGAACCTCACCCTCTTTCCAGCACAGGCACAGTAGCTCATGTAGGGGTTCCAGGAGTGTGTCCGCGGCACATTTGATTACCTCTGGTGGTATACCATCCTGGCCAGGGGCCTTTCCTGCTGCAATGCTGTCTATGGCTCTCTTCAGTTCATCCACAGTCGGTTCTTGATCCAGTTTGTCCATTACTGGTAGGAGCTCGATGGCATCGAGGGCTGCATCAACCACAACGCAATATAAGAACTAGAGGACACTAAATGAAATTAATGGGTAGCAGGTTCAAAACTAATAAAAGAAAGTTTTTCTTCACACAGCGCACAGTCAACCTGTGGAACTCCTTACCAGAGGACACTGTGAAGGCCAAGACTCTAACAGAGTTTAAAAAAGAGCTCGATAAATAGTTGGAGGTTAGGTCCATAGATGGCTATTAGCAAGGGGTAAGGTATGGTGACTAGCCTTTTGTCAAAGGCGGGAGATGGATGGCAGGAGACAAATTGCTTGATCATTGTCTTCGGTTCACCTCCTCTGGGGCACCAGGCATTGGCTACTGTCGGCAGACAGGATACTGGGCTAGATGGACCTTTGGTCTGACCCAGTATGGCCGTTCTTATGTTCTTATGTGGCAGGGCTAAGCTACTGGGGGGTGAATAAGCTGCCAGGGGGCAGCTTGCCTCCCGCAACCCCAGGAAACAGTTAAGGGACCCGCCATTGTGGTTTGGAGACCCCTGGGGGGCAGTTTGGGCCCCACATGGGGGCACTTGGCAACTTGCGCCCCTTGGCGGGATAGCTTGGGCCCCACACAGGGGGCAGCTAAGCCATGGGGGTGCTGTTTGGGCCCCCTGAGGGGACTGCTTGGCCCCATACATGGGGGTTAACCTATGGGTGGGTGGTTAGGGGCCCTGCCCGCAGGGTTAAGCTGCTGGGGGGTTGGGCCTCAGGGTGGGCAGGGGGCAGTTTGGGGCTTCAGTTCCATCACCTTTTTTCTATGGAGAAAGCATTGGTAGGCAGTATGCTCATACATCTCTGCCAGATGCCTGAGCACACTTAGGTTTTTAGTCTTCTGCATATGACTGAAGTCTGTAAAATCTGGCTGGAGGGGGAGTTGAGTTTTCTGCTGCTTTGAAATTCCTCACAAATACATACCCAGTCACACAATTTCTTCTGTTCTCTCCTCAGCATCTCCCACCCTCCTGATCCCAGTCCAGCTTTTTTGATCTCACGCAACGAAAGCATGTCAAAGTTACAACTTTCCAGGCTTAAAATCAGGAAGCCCCTCCACCAAGTGAGAACAATGCCTGGAAACTTTCCCCAATGCCTCCCTGGCGCCTTGGCTCTTGGATACAGACTAGGTTGGGAGAGTTAAAGATCTAGTGGCTGTCCTTGTAGGGATCCTGTCCCTAGAATGTAGCATAGCTGGCACACAGGCATTTTGACCACTGCAACATCTAATCCTACTCAGAGCAAGAACAGGCCAGGTGGTTGTGTAACTGCTTGTATCCTCTACACTCACTTGTCCCCTCACTTCCCCCACCATGTTTACACACTCCAGCATTCCCTGACTTCTCCCTGTGGCCAGACAGGGCAACCTGCACTGAGCTGATAGCACTGCCTCTTCCCAATTTGCCCTTCTCTGCTTTTTCACCTGAAGTGGGTTAATTTCCATGACCAGGCACAGAATCCATGATGCTGCACAGTGAGTGCCTGTCATTGAACAGAAAATATCCCTCTGGCTGTGTGGGTCTTCTGTGCATCTCCGTTATGGAATGATAACCAAAGAAATATTATTTAAAATAAGTCCATTAATTTCCTAAGAGTAGTGTAAGAATTCTGCCACTCTGTGAGATATATGTAATAACTCTGCAAGTAGTAATACGATAAACTCTTTCATATCTGGCAGCCCAGGGACTGGGAAGTTGCAGGATATTCAAGTATTCTGGATAGCTCTAAAGAAAAACAAGATTAGATATTAAGAAAGAAACAAAAATGTATGCAGAGCACTTTGTCAACAACAAACTTATACTGTATTTGCTGTATTTATTTGTATTTACTTTCATGATCCTGTACTTATGGAAAATGTAACTAAAATTTATTTATGGTTAGAATGCCGGTTACTTGAGAGCTCTGTATCATTGAATGCTGGAGATGAAAGAGTTTACTGTATTTAGTAATGCATGGTCCAGGGATGGATAACCTGTGGTTCAGGAGCCACATGCAGCTCTCTTTTTATTAATGTGTAGCTCACAAGCCCTCCATGACCTGCCATTCTCCACCTACCAGACTGGGAGCCCAGGACCTCTGCATGCAGTGGGGTGGTAAGGTAGGAGTTTCTGTCCAGTGGGGAGGCAGGTCTCAGGGCTTCATTTCTGGGGGGAACACCTGCCAGGACTCAGCAGGTATGGGGCTGACACCCTAAGTCCCAGCTCCCGGCAGATGTGGCCCAGCTCTCAACCTTTTGTAAATTATCAGAGGGCCAGTAAGTTTGGCCACCACTGGCAAAGCCATTTGTAGAAATTCCAGACCAAGTTACGGTGCTACTTAGTCTTGGATTACTCAACCCTCTCCATGGGATGTCTTGGATTACTCACCTCCCTCCATGGGAAACTGGGGAGAGGGAGTCTGAGAGAGGGGAGAATGCTATGATGAGTCTGTCATCGCATTGCCCTCAAGACATCCACTATTGAATGTGCCGGAGTTCTACCCTGAACACCCTGCAGATGCAGGAAAAATAAGAGGGCTCCATGCTGACTTTGAAGACCAAGCACTTATCCTCAGTTCTTTATAAGCATTATTCCAATGGCTCTGGAGGGGACAGTGCTTGTGGGATGCATCTGTAGCCAATTGTCATGTCAGTGCATCTGCTTTTTAATTCCATGCTGAACTTCAGAATGTTTCTGGAACAGAGATACTGGGCAGGAAGGTAGAAGGGTGTGCTAGGAAGCATGTTGCATGTGATCTGCTACAGCAGGCCCTGTGGCATTAAGAGATACAGAAGACAGTAAAAACAATGGAAGCTCCTGTTATTCCTGATTAGTATTCTGCCTTTTTAACTGGATCTAACAGAGCAGAGTAGCCCCTTCTGGCCAGGAGAATGAATCAGGGCAGCAGGGTTTGATGCTGTTCACAGCCCTCTGAGGGGCTGGTTTAGTTGGCTAGGGAAGTCTATAACTTCCTTGCTGACAGCGTCTGCATACTTTGAGCATTGATGGATTCTATCCTCCTGACTCCCGGCAAGGAAGGGAAATGTAATCCCCATTCTACACCTGCCACAGAAGTGAAGGGCCTGATTTTTAGAATGTGAGCAAGCAGAGTTCCCTTTGAGTCAGCATTTCTAAAACCTGAACCCACAGTTTCACAGGGTCCGTGGCAGAGTTGGAGATTTTATTCCGAGTGTCTGCCCCAGTGTTTTAGCTCTGGGGTGATCCTTCCACAGTAGTTCCTACTAGCTGTGACCACTAGCCTATGTTCTGAGTCGTCCAAATGTTTTCTGGAAGAGACATTTTACTCCAACCTGCACCACACATCTCAAAACTTTCCCAGTCAACCCACAGCATAGAGAATCTCCCCTTCTGCCTGGCCTCCAGATGGAACACTCGCCAGCCTCATTCACTCTGTGAGGAACCCATCCATTCTTCTTTGAGTGCTGTCCCTGTGAGTGCTCCACAGTAGGTGTGGGGCTCACCCAGCACCGCAGCATGGAGACTTTTCCTGAGCAATATTGAGCGGGGCTGCGCATGCGCTAACCCAGCATGCGCTGTTTGCGGCACTAGGGACAGCACATGCAGCCCTGCTCTCTCCTCAGTTCCTTCGTTGCCTCGGCTGCAGACGCCATCTTGTTTGACGCCACTCTTGATGCTGAAGACATCCAATGATGTGCCATTATATTGGATGGTTCCTCTCGTGTCTTCGTGGAAAGACTGGATCATCTTGAGTAGCCGTGGTGGACTCGGTATATAAAGATGTAAGGAATGGGCCAGCAGGAGCTCAGTACTGTTGAAGGAGTTGGGGAATGTGTCCTGCAGAGATCATTTGCATGAAAATACAAAGGTGTGCATATGTAATACCTTGTAAACAAAGCCTGATGGGAGCCGTCAAAGCACGGAGTTTTAATATATTGTAAACAACATGTTGTAAAGTCACAGTTTTATCAATCACCCAGTGTAAGAACTGTGGAGTCTCCACAATGCTTGAAGTTTCGTGGGGATACAGGGCAGTCATCACTACTGTGTAAAATATGGATTACAGAGGGCTCCCCCCACAAAGCATTGTGTGAGTGAAATGGGGGGAGGCATAGTGGTTGAACTAGCTGGCTGGAAGCCTTTTGGCTATGCAGCTCTAAGACTGGTTTGACTAGTTGTTCTCCTGCCCCACTGTTCACAGGTGGATGTAAGGATGGCTCTACAGTTATTCTGTGAGACTCCACCTTGGTTAATACTGAGATGCTTTGGCTAGGCCCAGAGCTGAATGCTACTATGAGCTGGAATCACAGGGTTTTGCCTACAGCAAAACCCACAAGACGGCAGCAGACAGCCGGTAGGAGGAGCACCAGGCAGACGGCAGGCACAACCAGTGGATGGCCAGTCAGTCAGCTGGCAGGGAGCAAGCAGAACAACAGACCAGTGTAAAGGGGGCATTTCCGCAGGTTCAGTGAAGGAATGCATCAGGGTGATGTGTCAGGGCCTGCACGGACTGGACCGAGTTGTAAGTGGGGCATTTGAAAAGCAGGGTACGAAGAAAGTTGGGGTGTGTGGGTTGTCTGGTTACGGTATTGGACTGGTGAGCCTGAGAGGCAAGGGACACTGCTCAATGCATTTGAGCTGGGACAGTTACTTGAGAATTGGTTATGAACTCTGCGTGTGGTATTTTCCCAAGCTTATGCCATATGACTTTTCTGCCTCTTTCATCGAAAGTTTCTTTTCTACACTCAGACTCTGTGCTTGTGAGTGGGGAAGCATTGCCTCTCTGAGGTGCCCGGGGTGTGTGAATTTCTGAGGCTACCAGGTGCGGGCTCGAGCCAGTTCTGCGTGCAACAGATGAAAAGGAACTCCTAGATATCGAACCAGGCCCTGATTGCTGCCGACTCCTTCTGGCAGAAGGGTTACAAATGTGAATACACAGGCATAAAAACAGTAACATATTTCAATATTTTTAATGAGCTGGATGAGCCTGAGACCCAGTAGCCAATTGTGTTGTGCTCCCATTGCAAAATTTCATGCCCCTTCGAGGGGACCTGCCCCCCACTTTGTGCACCCCTGGTCTGGACTGTAATCAAGTCACCTGTTACCTTTCTTCACATCAGCCAAATAGGTTGAGCTCCTTAAGTGCCTCACTGTGAAGTGCCATTTTCAGACTCCGGTCACTTGTAGCTCTCTTGAACCTTCTCCACTTTTCACTCTCCTTAAATCCACGTTTGCGTCTCTTTACAGTGGTAGAGCCAAGCACCAATTCCCTCCCGTCTGTCATTCCAATGAATGTGTTTCCTGGGAGCTGATGTGTAGTACCTTACCCACTGAGCTGGGGCTCTGGAGCTTGCAGAAGTAGGGTGACCAAATGTCCTGGTTTCAAAAGGGAAAGTCCCAGAGGTGTCCCTACTTTTTTTTAAAAAATGGGCCAATTGTCCTGTATTGTCTTTCTCTCCCCTCCCATCAGTACTGGTGGGTCCTGCTGCTGGCTGGATCCTACTTGCAAGCTGTCTGCTCATTAGCGGTGTGTGGTGGGGCTCCAGGGGCTGGTAGTGAGGGTGGGAGTGCCAGGCTGGTGGTTGGGTAAAGCTGCAGTGCGCAGGGTGGGCCTCCCTCTGCTGGTCTATGAGTGCAGTCCCTGCTGCACGCCAGCTCCCAGCCAGCACATCCTCACCCCTGCCACATTTCCACTCACCACTGGTTGCTTGCTGTGGTGTCTGCTGAGTATGGGCTGGCAGCGGCCAGGAGGAGCCAAGCCCTGCATGTGCCAAAGCCCTGCACAGCATTGGCATGGGGAAATTCCTCTGCCCTCAGCAAATCTCTGCAGTTCTGGGAAGCAAGCAATTTCTAGACTGTTTGCACCACAACGCTGCATGCTCTGCAACAGCTACTCCAGCCTTTTCACACACTCCTCTGTGTTGGTTCTGCCCGCAGCGAATGTGGGGGGGCTGCTCCGTGCTCTAGGTGTAGGTGGGATATTAGGAAAAACTGTTTCCCTAGGAGGGTGGTGAAACATTGGAATGCTTTGCCTAGAGAGGTGGTGGAATCACCATCCATAAGAGTTTTTTTAATCTGAACTTGATAAAGTCCTAGCTGGGATGATTTAGTTAGAGCTGATCCTGCTTGAAGTGGGGTGCTGGACTAGATGACCTCCTGAGTTCCCTTCCAGCCCTAGGATTCTATGACCTCTATGAAAACAGGGGCCAGCTCATCTCTATTCCCCACAGCCCTCCCCCCACACCATTGTGGCTTAAAGCAGCTCCCATCCCTTCCCTCCTGCACGGTGCTGAAAGGCTGCTGCTGGCCACACGCAGCAGGAGCAGCTACACAGTCATTCCTTGGGATCAGCAAATGTGTGGCAGCCCCTACCATGCTACACATTGTTCCCCTTCTTGAGTCAGGGACACGTTAAAACAATGTGTGGAGAGCAGGAAATGCTGCATGGGAAACAGGATTTCATTTCATGCCATTTGGATTTCTCTGCCAGATCCTCGCCCTTCCCCCAGCCTTGCTGTGTCTGAGAGAGTCCTTCCCACAAACACTGTCCACATGGGGCCCTCCCTAGTTCCTTTGGAACCCACTGCCTAACTGTCCAGGGGAGTTTGCTTGGAAGTCAAAGGCACTACACTGTGCAGTCTGACTCCAGAACAAGCCTGCCCCATTAAGAGGGAAGACAGATGGGCAATGCAGCTGTTGGGACCAGGAATTGGGAGAGAGGGAAGGATCTGCTCGGAAGCTGGACAGTTCAGTCTAGGGCAACGATGGGCAACCAAGACTAGTGAGTGGGCTTTGTGAGTGGCCCTCCTGCCTCTCAGTGAGCTGTGTGACCAGTCATGGACAACTTGAAGCCTGAAGTCCACTGGGGTTCCATCTGCCACCCATGCTCCTCTCTCTGCTCTCCTGTGCACCGGGACCCCGCACTCCCTACTCCTCCTTCAGCACTTCAGGAGCACCATGAATCCACAGATTCTAACTCTGTCCCCCACTCCTCCCCACCTCCCAGGAACT
Source organism: Carettochelys insculpta (assembly GCF_033958435.1). Taxonomy (NCBI): domain Eukaryota; kingdom Metazoa; phylum Chordata; order Testudines; family Carettochelyidae; genus Carettochelys; species Carettochelys insculpta. Next base: position 476,251 of record NC_134145.1, read on the forward strand.
TCAGCAGCTGCAAACAGCTGTCACTCAGTTCGAGATCTGGGAGGTGAAGAAGCAGGCACAGAGCATGACTCAGTGGATTCGTGGCACTCTGAAAATCCTGGAAGGCAGGGGGAGGACTAGGAAGTGTGGGGATGCAGTGCACAAGAGGCACATGGGAGTGCAGGAGCAGACAGGGTGTGCAGGCCACATGTAAAACCCCACTGGGCTACATACATTCTGCAAGCCACATGTTGCTCACCAATGGGCTGGGTCCCACCATTTATTGCCTCAGAGATCTTACACACCTGCAAGCTGTAATCCCTCTTCATTTCCTCCTGAACCCCCACTAGTGAGAACTAAGACCCTTTTGCATTTCCCCGTTACTGTAGTCATAGAATCATAGGGCTGGAAGAAACCTCAGGAGGTCATCAAGTCCAGCCCCCTGCTTCCAGCAAGATCAACCCCAACTAAGTCATCCCGGCCAGGACTTTTGTCAAGCTGGGACTTAAAAACCTCCAGGGATGGAGATTCCACCACTTCTCTAGGTAACACATTCCATTGCTTTGCCACACTTCTGGTGAAGTAGTTTTTCCTAATATTCAACCTACATCTTTCCTTCTGTAACTTCAGACCCTTGCTCCTTGTTTTGCTATCTGTCACCACTGAGAATAGTTTCTATCCATCTTCTTTAGAGCTCCCCTTCAGGAAGTTGAAGGCTGATATTAAATCACCCCTTAGTCTTCTCTTCAGCAAACTAAATAATCCCAGATCCCTCAGCCTCTCCTCATAGGTCATGTGCTCGAGCCCCTTAATCATTTTTGTTGCCCTCTGCTGAACCTGCTCAAGCACATCCACATCCTTTTTATACTGGGGGGCCCAGAACTGGATGCAATACTTCAAATGTGGCCTCACCAGTGCCAAGTAGAGGGGAACAACAACTTCTCTAGATCTGCTCAAAATGATCCTCCTAATGCACCCCAGTATGCCATTAGCTTTCTTGGCTACAGGGGCACACTGTTTACTCATATCCAGCCTTTCATCCACCATAACCTCTTGGTCCCTTTCCATCATACTGCTGCTGAGCCAGTCGGTCCCCAGCCTATAACAATGCTTGGGATTCTTCCGTCCCAAGTGCAAGACTCTGCACTTCCCCTTATTGAACAGCATCAGATTTCTTTTGGCCCAGTCCTCCAATTTATCCAGGTCCCTCTGCATCACCTGTCTCTACCCTGCAACGCATCTACCTCTCCCCCTAGCTTAGTGTCATCCGCAGACTTGTTGAGGGTGCAACCCAGTCCCTCATCCAGCTCATTAATAAAGATGTTGAACACAATAAAGCATGTACCCTCCCTCTACCCAGGTGGGTAGTGTTATTCTTGGCCAGTAAACATTCTCTAATTATCCTGCTGAATTATCTGCCCTATTTGTTGTTTAGCACAGACATGGCCTACTGCTATCTTATGGGGGTTGTTTTTAAGTGCTTGGCAATTTTCTGTCAGAGAAACACTGAGAGATGTGTGATTCTGAGGCTTTCCAATATGCACTTTCTGCCACCAGTTCACCAACCAGAGAGAGGACACACCAATTTTTACGCTTTGAAGTTTACCAGAGAGTCTCAATATCTGACAGCCAGCACCAGTCGCCCCTTAGCATGGATGGAGATGAGACATGACTGGAGGAGCAGTTTGGCCTCCAGGGAGGCTGGAACGCACTTGGAGAAGTCTGGGCATGACCCTGGTTCTCCTGCCAGATCAGCAACCTGGAACCAGACCTGGGTCACCTGTGCTCACAGAGACTTTGTGCTCGTGCTACGTTCAGATCATGCTGGAATCTCCCTCTGAATAGACCAGCCCCCAGCATCCTGTTCAGATTTGAAAAAGAGCTGAGCCCAAGCGACTGAGCACAGAGTGTTTTCCACTTAGAAAGAGGAAGTTTCTCTCTTGCTGTGTCTCTGATATGAGCAGCACCATTTCCTTCCTGCACTTCCATCCCCAGCTCTGTGACTGGAACTGAAAACTAAAAGGAACCGCCAGGGACGGGGGCTGCCACATCAGCCAGCTCGGTTTCTCTGCTATTCGGCACGGCTACGTTTTCCTGATGCTGAGCAGATTCGGGACATGCTTCAGGCAATGAGATTCCAAGAGATTTGTCTTCTTTTCCTCCTCCTGCACCAGACAGGTAAATTTCTCCCCCCGGTGGGATGCCCATGACACTTGCACTGGTTCCCCAAGGGGCTTCTCAATTGCACACCCAGGCTGATCACTTCCCATAAAGTCTGCTTGGGACCCAGCAGTACTAATGCTGCAGCTGTACTGGGACAGGTCCCTGCAGGATGGGCTGAGAATAGTGATGTGGCTCTGGTTACCCAATCTGGGGCTGCATGGTTGGAGAAACGGGGCTGAAAAGGCAGCTAGGAAAATTATTCCGACTGGGACTCCCATGGTCTTCACAGTCAGAAAGACCCAATGCATCTCCCAAATCAACTAGCTGAGCTGGCAGGGTGCAGTGCCGTGGCTCTGCATTAAGGCAGGTGACCCCTCTCTCTGCTTGACCCTTTGACGGGACTCCTCAGCAGGTCCTGGAGAGTGGCACAAGGGGCCCTGAGTTAAAGGGGAGCTCTGAGATACTCTGCCCAGCCTGGCCATGTGCATGGCAAGGCTGGGTCACCATGGCTTGAGGCAGGGACGGGCCTTTCTGGGGAATAAAAAGCAGAGATTTTGTATATGGGTCACATGGCATGTAATAGCAATTGCCACAATCTGACAGGAACTCCACAGAGTGCCACAGTCAAAAAAATGCGGGGAAGGCTTCTCCTCAGTCTGGCAGGGCATAGGCAGGGAGCAGCTGGGGTTCTGTGAATGTAACGTGCCCTACACAGAGCTTCTCCCTTGTTCACAGAATCATAGGGTTGGAAGAGACCTAAGGAGGTCATCGAGTCCAGGTACCTACCGAAAGCAGGGCCCATCCCAGCCAGGGCTTTGTTTGTTGTTCTCTGAACTTCGTTCTCCACATCTCTGGTCCCTGGGGCCTGCCATTCCCTTGCCGCAGTCACTTGCAGCCAGGGTAGATGTTGATAGCGTTCTGGGACTGACTTGCAGGTTCAAGGCTAAGAGACAGTGCAGGCTGCAGCCCAGGAAAGCCAGAAGCCAGTGTCCTGCCATGCTGTGTCTGGGCTGGGCCTCCTCATTCACCCTCTCTCTTGTCTCACCTGCACAGCCAGCATTCTGGACATCACTCTGGTTGCCAACGTGCAGAGTCCCTCTCATACCCGCTTCTACCTCTCCTGTGTGATGGGCGAGCGAGATGTGAGCTACCTCCAGATCGAGAGGGACAATAAAATAGTGATGACTCATCCCCACAGCAAGTTCCAGAACTACAGGAATCGCAGCAATGAGGTCCACGCCAGAGGCTTCTCAGTGGCGGATCTGGTGGGGATTTTATACTGCCTGGGGAAGACTCCAACAGAGCAGGCCAGGGTGGTCTATGTGCATAACAACCAGAATGGTAAGTGGCTGCTGGAAGAGCAGGCCTGCCCCAAGCATTCCCTAGGTCAGCAGCCTGGCCCCAGGCTGAGGATATGTGTGGCCATGGGTGCCATAGTCCTATGCTGCCTGTTCAGGCCGCTAGCACTCAGAGGCCAGAGAATGGTATGTGAGCAGCTGAACTACTGATGGACCTTGGTTAAGGGCAGAGCTTATAGGGACCAGACCGAACCTCAGCGTCAGCATGGGAGTCTGGTTGTGGCTAATTAGCGGGATGGCCTTAGAATTCACAAGACTTGGGAAGCCCAGAGCTGCTGGGGCTAGAAGAGGGACAGGGACTGGCCTGGCCTGGCCTGGCTGGGCTGTTGCAAAGGAGCCTCTGTGAGTCCCTCCATTGTCAGGGCTCTGGGGACATGTCCCCCTTCTGGAGCTCAATGTTCTTTTCTAGAGGTGGGGCCAGGCTGGCTAATGGGAGGGAGGAGGGGAAAGGTGACAGTTGTCCTGGGGCCCAGTGATTCATCAGGGCTGGGAGCATCCAGTCACTGCTGCTGGTACCAAGGAGTGACAGCAGCCAGGGCCCTGGGCCATTTAAATTGCTGCCAGAGTATGGCATGCTCCATACAGTACTGAGGGCTGACTGCCTCCACCCCCACCCCTTCTACTTGAGGTCAGTCCCTACCACACATGCAGAGCCAGGACCCCCTCCACATTGCTCAGGGATCCGGCATGGCTGTCAGCTCCCCTGGGCCAGGCTCAGGCTGGGGCCCATCACAAGTTCTCCACTTGGATGAGTCCCTGCTGGAGAGTTTGTCTTAGACCCGGAGCAGCTTTCTCTGGGCATTTCCGTCAGCTCTCTTCTAACAGGAAGGCAGTTCTAGCTAGGGTTTGTGCCTGGCTTGTGGGTTTGCTTCTGACGCCTCGGTTCCCCATGGCCCTTTATGAATATCTGTCACAGAGGGAGAGATAAGAAATTTAGTCTGCAGAAGAGAAGCCTGAGGGGGGACTTGATAACAGCCTTCAACTTACTGAAGGGAGGCTGCAAAGAGGCTGGAGAGAGGCTGTTCACAGTGGTTATGGACAGCAGAACATGGAACAATGGTTTCAAGTTGCGTTGGAAAAGTCCAGGTTGAACATTAGGGAAAACTTTTTCACTAGGAGGGTGGTGAAGCATTGGAATGGTCGACCCAGGGAAGTAGTGGAGTCTCCATCTCTGGAGGTGTTTAAGTCTCGGCTCGACAAAACACTGACAGGGCTGATCTGATGGGTTTGGTCCTGCTTAGAGCAGGGGGCTGGACTCAATGGCATTTTTAGGTCTCTTCCAGCAATATTGTTCTATGATTCTGTGATTCTATGAAATTACCCACTAAGCTGATACCACTGCAGGGAATCTGAGGGACTTAGAAGGCCCATGTCACTTGAGTCAGGGGCACGGCTACCCACCTTGTTATGACACATCTAGCGACGAGTGCCAGACTTTACCAGGATGGCGAGATTAAAGAATGGGGCCAAACTGAAGGAATCCAGTGATTGCTGTCCTGGTCAAACCTGCCAGTTTGCAATAGTAATAAAGTCCAGCTGGGGAAGGAGCTGGCAGGAGATTCCAGGAAAGACTAGAAGCTCAGAGCAGGAAGAGGCAGTGAAAGGGGGGAAGCCCAGAAAACTGCCACAATATCCATACAGACTGTAGGGAGCTGAAGGAAAAGCTGTCTAGGCTGGCAGGGAGTCCTGGGAGAGGCCCTGCTCCAAACAGGAAGAAGCTGAACAATAACCCAGAGTGAGCAGGGGGGTTGTTTCCGTGAAAGACATATGGGGTGTGACTCTGGTGAGTGGTGACCCCAGAAAGGGGGCACTAAAGACTCTGACCTGGCTGGAGGGCTATGTAACCTGGCAGGAAAACACCACAGTGCCGAAGTGATTGTCTTAGGGTCACTGGCCTAGCCAGGCGTGGCTACACTGTGCCTGGCCATGAGGAGGTTGTCAGCCATTCCACTAAGTGGCGTATAGATGCAGTAGCTGGAGACAACAAGAGGCCCCAGAGAGCAGCTCGAGTCTGAGATGACTGATCTAGACAATTTACTGTGTGGTCTCAGCTGTGGCACTGTGCTGTGGGGCTCTGGCAAAGGTTGAATAGCCTTTGGTGATCAAGAAGGTTTGTGGGGAGGGAGGCAGTTTCTGAAGTGAATGTACACCAGGCACACCACACGAGCCTGCTGAGAAGAGACTGATTCCCTGGGTGGTGTACAAGGCTCTGGGGACAGACAGTAGCAGCTTTTCAGGCACTGCTGACCACTGGTGACCGGGTCTAATGATTGGCAACAAGTCTGAGTCTTCTATCTGGCCCTGCAGCACACCATGGAATCAGGGTCTAGCTATACAGCAAAGAAAAATCACCTCTGGCTTGGGCTGCAGGGCTGTTTCATTGCTCTGAAGATTTTCAGGCTTGAGCTGGAGCCTGAATTTGGGGATCCTCCCACTTCACAGGGTCCCTGTGCCCAGAAGTCTTCACAGCAGTAAAAGGCCCATGAGCGTTAATCAGGTGGCACTGGCCAGCCTCAGGGCTTGTCTTTATGGGGTAGACATCATCTGACGCCCACTTCTTCTTTGTGTCAAGGGTCCAGGAAGCAGGAAGACCTGTCTGTAAACTATCACAACTGGCTAGCTGCTATTTCTCAGCATTGGCTGCTGAGCAGTAACCCACTGGGCACAGCATAGGACAGCTGTGTACTGACGCAGGAAGTGTCTCTGCTTCAAAGCTGCTGTAAGGCACGACACTGAAACTGGGTAGTGCTTGGGTCTCCTTGCGAATGGGGTGGCACAAGAAGCCCTCTGCCCATTGCAACTGTTACACAAGGGCTGGTCCCTGTGCTCCAAAGTGCAAGGACCAAGCAGTACTAGCCACGCCATTTACATACATGCGTGCTGCATGCTAGTGGGCTCTGGGGTTGGCTCTGGGAGCCACACTGCTCCCCCAGGCAGCTCTGCCAGTGCCTATGAGGTGCTCAGCAGCCCTTACTCGTAAGTAACAGGCACCCAGGGGTGCTGGATTTTTACCTGCATTCTCAGACTTGTGTCTTGGCATCAAGGTACTACAATGCTGTATATGTTTATGATCGTGGTGCCTGTAGTTCAGGTTGCCTGACTGTCCATTATAAGACCCCCTTATCAGGTGTTTAGAACTTTGCCAAACTTTATTCTTATTATTGTATTGTGCTTATGTAATGCCCAGAATTCTAGGGTGCTGGGCATCCCACAAACATAGAACAGAAAGGGGCTCCTCCTCCAGAAAGCTTGCAACCTCCGTATAGGTAAGCCATAAGTGCAGCCAGATGGGGGACTACCAGGCAACACGGAGGTGTGGTCAGCCTGATAGGCAGCAGTCTCTGCACATAGCAGGCTAACTATTGCCATTTTTATAGGCATCATGGCAAAGGACAGTTGTGAGGCAGCGTGTGACAATCAGGTAGTGCTGAAGATATATATGGGGATATATATATATATATATATATATATGGGCCATCATGTATGTATCACCTTAGTTTAGAAAACAGAAGCAGCTAACAGGAGTTTTGTGAGGGAGTTTTTCAGGAGAAGGAAGAGCAATTAGGAGACTCTGGGGGAAAATGTCAGAGAGGTAGCCGTGTTAGTCTATAAGGTGCCACAGGACTTCTTGCTGTTCTCAAAGATACAGACTAACAGATATTTTGGAGCATTAGCTTTCATGGGCAAAGACCCGCTTCGTCAGATGCATGAGTGGCACTCATGTATCTGATGAAGCGGGTCTTTGCTCACAAAAACTTATGCTCCAAAATATCTGTTAGTCTATAAGGTGCCACAGAACTTCTTGTTCTTCTTGGGGGTAAGTTGTTGTCTGCAGTGTTGTGTGTTTGTGTTTGGGGGTTACTTGATGGTTGCCTGAAAGATACTGTGTGCTGAGCTTGTTTGTTTTGAGCTCTTTGTTTGAAGGGCTCTGTGATGAGACTAGCAGCCTGCTAGGCAGGGCTGAGATCTTCTTAATGAGACTTTGAAACCTAGTCTTTTTGATCACCCATCAATCCTTAACAAGGGGCCAGGGCTCTCAGGAAGGCCAGGGCAATATAAAGGCTGCTCTAAGGGACCATGGAGCTTAATGAACAAGAGCAGCTAACAGGGAGTTTACAGGGGGCGTTTAGAGGGAGCTGGATACATTTGGCATTCTTGAAAACTTCTAAACTAAAACCAAAGCCACCTGATTAAAATAAAAGCCCTGTCAAGACTCTACTTGTCTGTAGGAGAGCATGCAGGCAGAAACCCAGCAGCAGACTGGGGGTTATCCTGTTCATTGCATCCAATGTAGCATGTTTGACTACTTGCCCTGCAGGGCAGGTGGTGTACATGTGCTTTTGGTACAAGGAGCTCCTGACCCTCAGAAAACGTCAACAGGCTTTGGAGGCCAGGGTGGGTGAACTGGCCGAGCTAAGGGAGGCAGAGTGCTACATACATGAGACTTTCCAGGACAATGTAGAACAGTCCAACCCCTGGTTCACACACTCCCTGTGTGGCTGAGGAGGGTGAATGTCTCAGGGAAAAAGAACATTCAGCTAGAGTAGAGGGAAACCGTCCTATAGATGGGACCTTCCTTCCAGATGATGTGGTGGTATCTTCTCGCACTGATCATACCTCTCCAGGGGAGGGAACTCCGACCATTAGGAAAAGGCAGGTGTTAGTAATGGGGGATTCAATCATTAGAAATATAGTCAGCTGGATTTGTGATGACCGGGAGAACTGTACGGTGACTTGCCTGCCTGGTGTGAAGGCTGTGGATCTCTTGAGACATCTGGATAGACTTACATGTAGTGCTGGGGAGGAGCTGGTGGTCATGGCACATGTACGTACCAATGACATAGGGAAGAGTAGAAGAGAGATCCTGGGGGACGAATTTAGTCTGCTAGGAAAGAGATTGAAATCCAGGACCTCTGTGATAGTGTTCTCTGAAATGCTTCCAGTTTCACATGCAGGGCCAGGTAGACAGACAGAACTGCAGAGGGTTTCAATTCATGAGGGTATGGGGAAACTTCTGGGACAAGGGAAGCCTATATAGAAAGAATGAGCTCCACCTAAGCCAAAATGGAACCACAGTGCTGGTATTTAGCATTAAAAGGTTGTAGAGCAGTTTTTAAACTAAGAGATGGGGGAAAGCCAGTGGATGCCAAGGACTACATAGATCTGACAGAGACATTCCTTAGTGGAGGGTCTATTAATAGAGAGTCTCAATGTTCTAGTAAGGAGAGGAGGGTGGACGATGATAAAGTATGAATAAGATTAGATGAGAAACAGTCAGATGAAAAAAAGCAGTAAAGTAGCACTTTAAAGACTAACAAAATAATTTATTAGGTGAGCTTTCGTGGGACAGACCCACTGAAGAAGTGGGTCTGTCCCACGAAAGCTCACCTAATAAATTATTTTGTTAGTCTTTAAAGTGCTACTTTACTGCTTTTTTGTTTTGACAGTATATAGACTAACACAGCTCCCTCTCTGTTACTAATCAAATGAAAAAGAGTGTCATTCAATCACATCAGGTAAATCACAGAATGCAGGACTGGAAGGGACCTCTAGAGGTCATCGAGTCCAGCCCCCTGCCCTCACAGCAGGACCAAGCACCATCTAGACCATCCCCGATAGATGTCTGTTTAACCTGCTCTTAACATCTCCAGTGATGAAGACTCCACAACCTCTCTTCACAATTTTTTCCAGTGTTTAACCAAGCTGACAGTTGAGAAGTTTTTCCTAATGTCCAACCTGAACTTCCCTTGCTTCAGTTTAAGCCCATTGCTTCTTGTCCTATCTTCAGAGGCCAAGGAGAGAAAATTTTCTTCCTCCTCATTGTAACCCTGTTTTAGGTACTTAAAAACCCCCATCATGTCCCCACTAAGTCTTCTCTTTTCTAAACAAAACAATCCCCGTTCTTTCAGTCTTCCCTTATAGCTCATGTTCTCTAGAACTTTAAACATTCTTGTTGCTCTTCTCTGGACCTTGTCCAATTTCTCCACATTTTTCTTGAAAAGTGATGCCTAGAAGTAGACACAATACCCCAACTGAGGCCTAATGAGCATCAAGTAGAGTGGAAGAATGACTTCCCATGTCTTGCTCACAGCACTCCTCTTAATGCATCACAGAATCACATTTGCTTTTTTGGCAAACCACATCACACTGTCGACACATATTTAGCTTGTGGTCCACTATGAACCCTAAATCCCCTTCCATAGTACTCCTTCTTAAACAGTCGCTTCCCATTTTGTACGTATGAAGCTGATTGTTCCATCCTAAGTGGAGTACTTTGCATTTGTCCTTATTAAACTTCATCCTATTTACCTCAGACCATTTCTCCAGTTTGTCCAGATCATTTTGAATTCTGACCCTATCCTCCAAAGCATTGCAACCCCTCCTAGCTTGGTATCATCTGCAAACTTCATAAGTGTACTGTCTATGGCAATATCTAAATTGTTGATGAAGATTCTGAATAGACCTGGTTCCAAAACAGACCCCTGTGTAACCCCACTTGTTATGCCCTTCCAGCATGACTGCTAACCATTAATAACTACTCTCTGAGAACTGTTATGCAGTCATTTATGCACCCACCTTATAGTAGCTGCACCTAAGTTGTATTTGCCTAGTTTATTGATAAGATGATCATGCGAGACAATATCAAATGCCTTACAAAAGTCTAGGTATGCTACATCCACCACTTCTCCCTTATCCACAAGTATTGTTATTCTGTCAAAGAAAGCTATCAGATTGGTCTGGCATGATTTGTTCTTCACAAATCCATGCTGGCTATTACCTATTACCTTATATTCTTCCAGATGTTTGCAGATGAATTCCTTAATTACTTGCTTCATTATCTTTCCTCGCACAGAAATTGAACTGATTGGTCTGTAGTTTCCTGGGTTATTCTTTTTGCCCTTTTTTATAGGTAGGCTCTATATTTGCCCTTTTCCAGTCTTCTGGAATTGCTCCTGTCTTCCATGACTTTTCCGTAAACCGAAATCATGCCTTACCAATCTACTAGACTTATTTAAAACGGCCGATAAGCATGTAGCCAAAAAGGGTCTGGTGGATATAGTATACTTATATTTCAAGAAAGACTTTTATAAGATCCCTCACCAAAGGCTTTTAAGTAAGTTGTCATGGGATAAGTGGGAAGATAGTCTCATAGTCTGATAACTATTTAAAAGACAGGAAACAGAGTAGGAATAAATGGTCAGTTTTCCAAGTGGTAGCCCCCCAAAGGCACCAATCCTATTTGACATATTTATAAATGATCTGAAAAAGGGGGTAAACAGTGAGGTGGCAAAATTTGCAGATGATACTAAACTGCCGAAGATAGTTAAGACCAAAGGAGACTGTGGAGAGCTTCAGAAAGATGTCACAAAACTAAGTTATTGGGCAACAAAATTGCAAATGAATTTTAATGCTGATAAACGTAAAGTAATGCACATTGGAAAAAATAATCCCAACTATACATACATCCATACATGATAGGCAACAGCCCACAGCAGACTATGCTAGCCTAATGAAGGGCAAGCATGTGAGCAGTTGAGTCTGTGCTTTTATGTTTCCCAATGACTGAGGCTCATCAAGGATCCACCAGCAGCAGCCGTCTAATCCAACACCTGCTGCTAAATAAGCACCTGCAGCCAATTAAGGCCTACAGAACCCTCTTACAAGGCTTCCCCTCTGGTAAGGAGGGGGAAGGAGAAAGGCAATGCATGAGGAAAGCGAAAGACGTGTGGAATGAGAACTCAGTGGGAGAAAGGTTTGCTGCGACTATCAGGGGAAGGTGTGGGGAAAGCGTTTGGTGAGAGTGGCGCAGGAAACAGGTTGCAGCATCAAGGGGACCAGGGAGGAAGTCCCTCTACCAGCGGCCATGTAGGGTCCCTGAGTCAGAACCTAGAACATGTGGGAGGGGTCCAGGTTCCCTCCAGACCACCTACACCTCCGAGGGCAGACCTAGGGGGTAGGAGGAGACTGGACATACCAGAGAGGTCTCCTTCACTAATGACTGACGTTGACTGTGCCAATGATGAGAATTGCTCAATAAGCTGTATGTAACCTAGGCCTCTGGGATAACAGGAGGCAGAGTAAAGGGATACGGTGAGCCTCTGAGGCATTATCGTAACCGCTGCAAAGCGCAGGACCCACAGGGAACAAGCTTGGGGCCTTGTCAGAATACAAAATGATGGGGACTAATTTAGCTATTACCACCCAAGAGAGAAATTTCAGAATCATTGTGGCCAGCTCTCTGAAAACATCCACTCAATCTGCAGCAGCAGTCAAAAAAGCACAGCAATGCTAGGAATCGTTAGAAAGGGAGAGAGAATCAGACAGAGAATATTTTACTGCTGCTATATAAATCCATGGTATGCTCACATCTTGAATACTGCACAAGGGTGTGGTCTCCTCATCTCCAAAAAGAGATATTGGCATTGGAAAAAGTTCAGTAAAGGTGTCATATGAAGAAAGATTAAAAAGATTGGGACTTTTTAGTTTAGGAAAAAAAGGACACTAAGTGGGGATATAGTAGAGGCCGATAAAATGACAGGAATGGAAAAAGTGAATAAGGAAAAGTTACTTGTTCCCATAACATAAAAATTAGGGGTCACCAAATGAAATTCATAGGCATCAGGTTTAAAACAAACAAAAGGAAGTACTTCTTCATACAGTGCACAGTCAACTTGTGGAATTCCTTCCCAGAAGATTTTGTGAAAATCAGGATTTTAACAAGCTTCCAAAAAGAACTAGATAAATTCATGGAGGTTAGGTCCATCAATGGGTATTAGCCAGGAGGGGTAGGAATTTTGTCACTAGCCTCTGTTTGTCAGAGGCTGAAAATGGATGACTGGAGAGGGATCACTTGATGGTTCCCTGTTCTGTTCACTCCCTGTGGGGCACCTGGCATTGACCATGTCAGAAGACAGGATACTGGGCTAGATGGACCTTTGATCTGACTCAGTATGGCTGTTGTTATGTTCTTGTGATCAGAGGAGAGCACTGACAACTTGAAAAAGGAGATAAAGTGAAAGTGATTGTGAAGGGTCTGGAAGGTGAAGACAAAACTGCTTATGCTGAATACAAAAGAGAAGGTGAAGCTGCTAGAGGAATTCAAAGAAAGGGATGACCTGGTTAAAGTGACAGGCCAGGAAAAACTATCTTTGCAGAAGCTTTTTGAATCAATACAAGTGGGACAAGGCTGCACTGTCAAGGACAGAGAGGATGAAGCAATACAAAGAGAACCACTGCTCTAAGGACATGCTGAAGAGCCTATTAGAAAAGCAAGAGGAAAACCAAGAGACGACATGGAAGCCAAGGTATGACAAGATTTCTAGGAAACAAAACATGATCAACTGGCACAAGTCTAGAAGGCTGCAGCGGGAGTACTGTTCTGAGACATAGCTAAGAAGAGGTCATAGAGACCTTGGCAAGAGCAGGTGAAATGCAAAGAGTGAAAGATGGACTGCAGAGGCTCTGGGACGGAGGAGAGGAACTCCAGAAAGCAGTTGTAGACAGTGTGTTTCAATAAACTTGAATTTTAAGCATTTTGGCTGAAATTTTGTGTGCTGGATGCCTGCCTCGAGTTGAACATTATTTGGAAAGTTTCAGCTAAAACTTTCAGCTTTTTTTAGAAAACAAATTTAGCAAAACACTTGTTTTGCCCATACTTAAAAAAATCTTGCAGCCATCCCTTTAGGAAGCTCTAGTGCCTGTAGAACTTGGCTGGGAAAGGGATGGAGATATCCTGTGACTGTAAGGTGCCTATGGTTGTACCCGTGAAACCTTGCCCTGAAAATTGAAAAAGTTTAGCAACTAAATTTTCCCCTGATTTTTGCCTGTACAGAGCCTTCTACAGCCTCTCTCAGCCCCTACACGCTGCTTAGATTTGACGTGCTCTCTCTCAGGGCTGCAGGGGCTGAGCAGGATTCCCCTGCATTCACTCCTTTTGGCTAAAGGGGAGAGCTGTGGCTCTGAACTCAGCAACCAAAACCAATAATCCTGTCTCTACTGTGCTCTCAAGAAGCACAGAGTAGAAGAGTCATGCAGTCTGACTGGGATACAGGATAGTGAGGAGCTGAGCTTGAGGATTAATGAGGAAAAAACTGGGGCAAGATGCCAGGGCATTTGGTGAGAAATGGGCAGAGAGCTAGGAATGAGATGCAGAAGACCAGGGTTGACACAAGGAACAGAGGAGGGTAGACCAGAAGCTGGATGAGGTCAGGCTGGAGGGCTGGGAGCAGGAGGAGTCATTCTCGAGGGTCACAGGGCCAGCAGTTCTGTAACTACTAGAGAGCACAACCCTCAAACCTGGGAGTGGGCCCCAGGATTTCTGAGACTCAACATTTCTCCGCTGGCAGCATATTGCTGTGAAAACCACTGGCAGGATGACAGGTTACTACTGCTGCCAATTGTGTTCTTAGCCCATGTGGCTCAAGACTGTGCAGTGGAGCTTAAGGTTCTGAACATGCCAAAGACCTGTGTGCATTCTGATGCAAACTTAATTTGCCCCCACTTTATGCTTATGCATTATGATATAACCCTTAATTACATGCTTACATGCTACTTTTCAAAGGACTCCACCTCATTCAGTGTGTAGGTAGTTATCCAATATTTGTAAAATCCTCCTCATCCGTTATGTAGTCTCATGTCTTATTTGGATACATTGCACCCTAACCTAGTGCTGGACACAAAATATTCATGGGCTTAGTGTTGTTTTTGTGGTGCTCTCAGAAATCATAGAATCATAGAATGCTAGGACTGGAAGGAACCTCGAGAAGTCATCAAGTCCAGCCCCCTGCCCTCATGGCAGGACCAAGTACTGACTAGACCATCCCTGATAGACATTCATCTAACCTGTTCTTAAATATCTCCAGAGATGGAGATTCTACAACCCCCCTAGGTAATTTATTCCAGTGTTTGACCATCCTGACAGTTAGGAAGTTTTTCCAAATGTCCATCCTAAACCTCCCTTGCTGCAGTTTAAGCCCATTGATTCTTGCTCTATCTTCAGAGGCCAAGAAGAACAAGTTTTCTCCCTCCTCCTTAGGATACCCTTTTAGATACCTGAAAACTGCTATCATGTCTCCCCTCAGTCTTCTCTTTTCCAAACTAAACAAACCCAACTCTTTCAGCCTTCCTTCATAGGTCATGTTCTCTAAACCTTTGATCATTCTTGTTGTCCTTTTCTGGACCCTCTCCAATTTGTCCACATCTTTCTTGAACTGCGGTGCCCAGAACTGGACACCATACTCCAACTGAGGCCTAACCAGCACAGAGTAGGGCAGAAGAATGATTTCATGTATCTTGTTCACAACACATCTGTTATTGCATCCCAGAATCATGTCTGCTTCTTTTGCAACAGCATCACACTGTTGACTCATATTTAGCTTGTGGTCCACTATAACCCCTAGATCCCTTTCTGCTGTAGTCATTCCGAGACAGTCTCTCCCTATTCTGTATAGCTGCGTCTACACGTGCACGCTACTTCGAAGTAGCAGCACCAACTTCGAAATAGCGCCCGTCGCGTCTACACGCGTCGGGCGCTATTTCGAAGTTAACTTCGACGTTAGGCGGCGAGACGTCGAAGTCGCTAACCTCATGAGGAGATAGGAATAGCGCCCTACTTCGACGTTCTGTCGAAGTAGGGACCGTGTAGACGATCCGCGTCCCGCAACGTCGAAATTGCTGGGTCCTCCATGGCGGCCATCAGCTGGGGGGTTGAGAGATGCTCTCTCTCCAGCCCCTGCAGGGCTCTATGGTCACCATGGGCAGCAGCCCTTAGGCCAGGGCTTCTGGCTGCTTCTGCGGCAGCTGGGGATCTATGCTGCAGGCACAGGGTCTGCAACCAGTTCTCAGCTCTGTGTATCTTGTGTTGTTTAGTGCAAGTGTGTCTGGGAGGGGCCCTTTAAGGGAGCGGCTTGCTGTTGAATCCTCCCTGTGACCCTGTCTGCAGCTGTGCCTGGCACCCTTATTTCGATGTGTGCTACTTTGACGTGTAGACGTTCCCTCGCTGCGCCTATTTCGATGTTGGGCTGAGCAACGTCGAAGTTGAACATCGACGTTGCCGGCCCTGGAGGACGTGTAGACGTTATTCATCGAAATAGACTATTTCGATGTCGCAACATCAAAATAAGCTATTTCAATGTTGGCTGCACGTGTAGACGTAGCCTATGTGTGACACTGATTGTTCCTTCCCAAGTGGAGCACTTTGCATTTATCCTTATTAAACTTCATCCTGTTTACCTCAGACCATTTCTCTAATTTGTCCAGATCATTTTGAATTCTGATGCCAACCTCCAAAGCAGTTGCAACCACTCCCAGCTTGATATCATCTGCAAATTAATAAGCATACTCTCTATGCCAGGATCTAAATCATTGAAGATATTGAACAGAACCTGTCCCAAAACAGATCCCTGCAGAACCCCACTTGTTATACCTTTCCAACGGGATTGAGAACCATTAATAACTATTCTCTGAGTACGGTTATCCAGCTGGTTTTGCACCCACCTTATAGTAGCCTCATCTAAGTTGTATTTGCCTGGTTTATTGATAAGAATATCAGATGAGAACATATCAAATGCCATACTAAATTCTTGCTGTAGTATCTCAATGAATTTATCTTCACAATAACCCAGTGAGATGAGTTAGTATTTTAATCCCTACTTTATATGTGGGAATTTGAGGCACAGACATATTAAGGCCAAAATAGTCAGAAGTGTTTACCTGAGACACTCAAGACATGACTGTGCGTTTTTTAGTACTTCATAGAATCACTAAATCATAGAATACTAGGGCTGGAAGAGACCTTGAGAGGCCATCGAGTCTAGCCCCCTGCCCTCATGGCAGGACCAAGTACTGTCTAAACCATCCCTGACAGACATTTATCTAACCTGTTCTTAAATATCTCCAGAGATGGAGATTCCACAACCTCCCTTGGCAATTTATTCCAGTGTCTGACCACCCTGACAGTTAGGAACTTTTTCCAAATGTCCAACCTAAACCTCCCTTGCTGCAGTTTAAGTCCATTGCCTCTTGTTCTCTCCTCAAGAGGCCAAGAACAAGAAGTTTTCTCCCTCCTCCTTAGGATACCCTTTTAGATACCTGAAAACTGATATCATGTCCCCCCTCAGTCCTCTCTTTTCCAAACTAAACAAACCCAACTCTTTCAGCCTTTCTTCATAGGTCACGTTCTCTAGACCTCTAATCATTCTCATTGCTCTTTTCTGGACCCTCTCTAATTTCTCCATATCTTTGTTGAACTGCGGTGCCCAGAACTAGACACAATATTCCAGCTGAGGCCTAACCAGTGCAGAGTAGAGCAGAAAAATGACGTCTCGTGTCTTGTTCACAACACAGCTGTTAATACATCCCAGAATCATGTTTGCTTTTTTTGCAACAGCATCACACTGTTGACTCATATTTAGCTTGTGGTCCACTATAACCCCTAGATCCCTTTCTGCTGTAGTCATTCCTAGTCAGTCTCTCCCCATTCTGTATGTGTGACACTGATTGTTCTTTACCAAGTGGAGCACTTTGCATTTGTCCTTATTAAACTTCATCCTGCTTACCTCAGTCCATTTCTCCAGTTTATCCAGGTCATTTTGAATTATGACCGTGTCTTCCAAAGCAGTTGCAACCTCTCCCATCTTGGTATCATCTGCAAACTTAATAAGCATACTTTCTATGCCAGTATCTAAATCATTGATGAAGATATTGAACAGAACCAGTCCTAAAACGGACCCATGCAGAACCCCACTTGTTATACTTTTCCAGCAGGATTGAGAACCATTAAGAACTACTCTCTGAGTACAGTTATCCAGCCAGTTATGCACCCACCTTACAGTAGCCTCATCTAAAATGTATTTGCCTAGTTTATTGATAAGAATATCATGTGAGACTATATCAAATGCTTTACTAAAGTCTGGGTATACCACATCCACCTCTTGTCCCCTATCCACAAGGCTGTTATCCTATCAAAGAAAGCTATCAGATTGGTTTGACATGATTTGTTCTTTACAAATCCATGCTGACTGTTCCCTATCACCTTACCACCTTCCAAGTGCTTGCAGATGATTTCTTTAATTACCTGCTCCATTATCTTTCCTGGCACAGAAGTTAAGCTGACTGGCCTGTAGTTTCCTGGGTTATTCTTATTCCCCTTTTTATAGCTGGGCACTATATTTGCCCTTTTCCAGTCTTCTGGAATCTCTCCTGTCTCCCATGATTTTCCAAAAATGATAGCTAAAGGCTCAGATATCTCCTCTGTCAGCTCCTTCATACGATCAAAGCACATCTCTAGCTGACTTGCGGTGCAGCTGTGACCCATTACCATTTTTGCAAATCTGGCCCCAGGTGTCTTATGCTGGGCGCCCCGAAAATGAGGACCACACAATTGTGAGCACTGTGGTTTTAAGTGACTTGCCCAGCATCACAGGGGAAGTCTATGGCAAAGGCAGAGAGATAATTTTCCAAAGCAAAATTAAATTTCCTTATCCAGGAGACCATCCATTCTTTTTCTGCAGTCCCCTGCCTCCTTCACTGCACACAAATCCAATTCTGCAACAAATTACTCATGAATCATACTGCTAACAGCATCACTCACTGAACAGCCCAGATACATTCCTAGGGCACCATCTGTCCTGTGCACAGAATGAGGCACAGGTCCCGTGGGGAAAAAATAGTATGTGATCGTGTAATAAAAGTCTGTGTCATAAGGCATGCACACATGGGGCTGAGATGAGTTAAGAGTTAGATAAAACAAAATTTGTGAAAGAATCATAGAATCCCAGGGCTGGAAGGGACCTCAGGAGGTCATCTAGTCCAGCCCCTGGCTTCGAGCAGGATCAACTCCTACTAAGTCATCCCAGCCAGGACCTTGTCAAGCTGGGACTTAAAAACCTCAAGGGATGGAGAATCCACCACCTCTCTAGGCAACGCATTCCAATGCTTCACCACCCTCCTGGTGAAGTAGTTTTTCCTAATATCCAACCTACTCCTCTCCCTCTTTAACTTCAGACCATTACTCCTTGTTCTGCCCTCTGACACCACTGAGAACAGTTTGTCACCCTCCTCTTTAGAGCTCCCGTTCAGGAAGTTGAAGGCTGCTATTAAACTTCCTTATAATGGGCCAGGTAATTGCTGTCACGGTTCAAACCATGTGTTAATGTTTCAAATTTGAATATAAATGACAGTTTTGAGCATTCCCTCTGTAAACGGTTAAGTTCCTTTTCAGTAAAACACAGACTTTCAGGTCATTAACAGACTGGTCCAGCCCACTCGATTAAAGTGCTGGCCGACAGATTTGTGTGCATGGAGTTTTTTGATGTCTCTTTTGTGTCCATTCATTCTTTGTTGAAAAGTGATTGCAGTCTGTCCTATATACGTGGTGTGTGGGCATTGTTGGCACATGACGGTATATATAATGTTAGTTGAAGAACAGGAGAATGTGCCCGTGATTCTGTGATTAACATGGTTAGGTCCAGTGATGGTATCTCCAGAATAGATATGTGGACAAAGTAGGCAACAGGGCTTGTTGTAAAGAAAAGTTCCAGGATTTGTATTATTGTGGTATAGCCTGTGGTTGCTAGTGAGAATCTTCATGAGGTTGTCTGTAGGACAGAACAGGTCTGACACCTAGGACCTTCTGGAGTGTGGCATCCTGATTTAGGATAGATGGTAAGTCATTAATGATGTGTTGCAGTGGTTTGAGTTGGGGGCCATAGGTAATGACCAGTGGTGGTCTGTTATTGGCTTTTGTGGGCCTATCTTGGAGTAGCTGGTTTCTGGGTATTCATCTGGCCCTGTTGATTTGTCTTTTTTATTTCTCCTGGTGGGTAATTCAGGTTTATGAGTGTTTGGTAGACATCTTGTAGTTTTTGGTCTCTGTCAGTAGGATCAGAGCTGATGCAATTGTACCTAAGGGCTTGACTGTAAACGATGGATCGTGTTGTGTGTGCAGGATGGAAGCTTGAAACGTGTAAGTAAGTGTAGCAGTCAGTGGATTTCTGGTAGAGTGTGGTATTGATCAGGCCATCATTTATTTGTAGCGTAGCGTCCAGGAAATGTATCTCTCGTGTACAGTGGTCAAGGTATAAGTTGATGGTGGGGTGCAGATTGTTAAAGTCTCTGTAGAATTCTTCTAGAGTCTCTTTACCATGGGTCTAAATCATAAACCGACAGGGCCAGATGAATCCTTTGGTTGCATTACTTGTTTGTGTTATGCACAAACAGAGCAAAACATAGGTGAGTCTGTGCCCACACTCTCATTGCAGCAGATCAGAGTGTGGAAAATGGCTGTCTGCCAGGAGTCTTTTTTGAGATAAGACTGTGGACTAGGCCACTGACAGCTGCTGTGGGAGATAAGAAAATGAACTGAAGGAATATACTGGGAGGAGCAGTTTCCTTCCACTTGTAACATTGACAAACCCAGATGGTTGGCAGAAGGGCTAGAACCTACAACCATAGGGGCTAAAGGGCTGTGTGCTGCCACATGAGCTAGAGGCCAGTGGGCTCTCAGATGCTGCTGTCAAGCAGAGACTTCACTCTTCTGAGTACAGGGGCCTGCAGCCTCCTGCTTTGTAATGACTTCTTTGTGGCTCCTGACACTATTATTGCAAGGCAAAACAAAACAAAAGAAACAAAACAACCTCCTGATTATTTTCTCTAAAGGGTATCTGTCTAAAAGCCCAAAAATGAACTCATCCCTAAAGAGCAAACAATACGTGATCTCGGAACGTTGGATAACTCCCCCTAGAGAAAAGTTTCGGGAGTCAAAGTTACGAAGAGAGTAGTACAAACACACACATAAAGCCGTGTCTACACTAGCCCAAAACTTCGAAATGGCCATGCAAATGGCCATTTCGAAGTTTACTAATGAAGTGCTGAAATACATATTCAGCACCTCATTAGCATGCGGGCGGCCACGACACTTCGAAATTGACGCGGCTCGTCGCCGCACGGCTCCTTTTCGAAAGGACCCCAGCTACTTCAAAGTCCCCTTATTCCTATGAGCAGATGGGAATAAAGGGACTTTGAAGTAGGTGGGGTCCTTTCAAAAAGGACCCCCATCTGGATGAGCCGCGTGGCGGCGAGCTGCGTCAATTTCGAAGTGCCGCGGCTGCCCTCATGCTAATGAGGCACTGAATATGTATTTCAGCGCTTCATTAGTAAACTTTGAAATGGCCATTTGCATGGCAAATTCGAAGTTTTGGGCTAGTGTAGACGTAGCCAAAGTGTGAGGAAATAGCATGTGTAAAAAGTTTGTAAGTCTCTTACAGTAAACACATATCACATTATGAATCATTGTGTGCGCGCTGTCCTTAAAACAGGTTACAAAAGGTATGGTATGGCATTATTTATTAAAGTCCATCTTGTATTCACATGCATTGCTGCTCTTGAATTATTGAGTTTTTTATCGAATTGGAAACAATGGCTGGTTTTACTATTTTGGTTGCTGACCCCTGCTCTAGTATAGGTGCTGTTGAGGTTACACACTATTCAGGTGTCTGCAGCCTCTGGTTCTGGAACCATATGTGTCTCTTTAAGGACTTCTTTGTGGCTCCCAACACTATAATTGCAAAGGGAAAAGAAAAAAAACACCTCATTATTTTTGATAAATGTCTAAAAGCCCAATAATGAACAACTTATACCTAAATAGCAAACTATATGTAATCTCAGAACGTTGGGTAAGTCCCCTTTTAATGTGTGCCATGCATTATGGGATATGATACTATATCTGTGTTTTGAGTGCATTGCTAATAAAGTCTTGATTTTGAAAAAGAAAGGGGAATCTTGCAGAATTCCTGCTGTGAAGGGCAACATGCATTTTAAGATAGAAAACTGAAATTATGTGAAGTAAAACTGGCATAATTAAAGAGGGCTCAGGAGTGAAAGTCAGGAAGACAGTGGTACAAACACACAAAGCGTGAGGAAATAGAATATGTAAAAAACTGTGTGAATGTCCTGCAGTAAATGTGTATTACATTACAAATCGCTGTGTGCGTGTTCTTAAAATAGGGGTTATAAAAAGTAGTTTGATGTTATTTATTAAGGACGGTCTCATATTCACATGTATTGTGGCTCTTGAATTTTTAATTTTTTTATGGAATTGGAAAAAATGGCTCTTCTTGCTATTCTGGTTGCCAACCACTGTACTATCTTAACAAAGCAAAGCTCCAAGAAGTTGAAGAGCAATAGGTTTGTGGCCCTTTTGGAGGAGTGGGGCCTGAGCATGAAACCAGCTGGCCTACACTCCTACCTCCGAATGTGCCCTGTGATCTATCATGCTCCCCTCCAGCAAGCCCAGGGTACTATGCAGCAGAAGATTCTCTGGGACAAAGATGACTCTCAGACACTCTGCAGAAATCCTGTGCAGGAGGTAACTTCATTGCAGTTCCAAATTCAGAATGGCCTGGAGCACAGCAGGTGTGTTGGAACTGTTTGTGCTGGGGGTGGGGACGAGCTGAAAGCCATTGAACCAAAGTGTATATCCTGGTTATGATGGAGACCACTGTGCTGCACCCCTGTATTCCTCTCCACAGCACATGGTGAGGCGCTCCCATCTCTGTGGCCTAGCGCCTAGGGCATCAGTGCTGCTTCGCTGGGCTCTGCCCTGCTCCCTGTGCTGTTAGCAATGTGACTGTGCCATAGAAGACATCGTTAAGTTGGGTTGGGGGGCCAGCGATATCCGAATGATGTCTTGCGGGGTTGGCAGCTCTTCCACAATAGCTGATCCCTGCTGGGAGAGAGGGGTCCTTGCAGACACTCAAACACCCTTCAAGGTTTTACTCTTCTCTCTCTGTAGCCCACCTGGTTCCCCTGAAAGTCACACAGACTGTGAGCATCGCGGACTCAGCCACTTTCTCTGCCAAAGTCCTTCACAAGAAGAATGCAGATGTCATTTGGAAAAGAAATGGCAAGTGACCATCCAGCCATCTTTCCTGACTGGGGAAGGCAAACCTAGTGAGCAATCCCCTGGCGCTGCAGCAGGAGACCCAGAGAGCCAGCCGGGCCCCTGAAAGATTCCCATTAATAGAGGCAGAAGGGACCCCGTTCCCCTTCTCCTCACTGCAGTGCCAGCCAGGGGGACGGGGGACAGGACAGACTTGCTAGCTGCTCTCAGCACCCTAAAACCAGCAGTGGAGCCAGTGGAGCATAGCTGGCAGCTCAGGCTGGCAGCCTGAGCCCAAGTTCACTCACAGCCCTGGGGGACATACATGGGCAGCCCCTGCCTCTGCCAGTCCTGGCTACATTGCTGGTTTCAGTGCACTGGTATGTGAAGAGCATCTCCCTGCTGCAGTGTGGCTGGCCCCAGAGAGATGCCACCTCCATGTGAGGCAGTCCCACCAGACAGTGCTGTGGTAGGGGCTCAGCCCTTCCATGGAACATGTGCTTCACTAACCAGGGAGAGGAGGAGTCAGGCTGCATGTCTGTCTAACCCCTGCCTGTTCTGGGATGCCTAGGCCTGTCCCCCACAGATGGGCACGGGACAGGCCAGGGCTCAGCGCATGCCCTTGGGCGCCTTGTGCTGGCCTGGCCTTTCAGGGACAGTCCAAGAGACACCTGACACTCATTCCGTCCTAGTGACATGTCTGGGGCCTCAAGATGGAGAGGGCAGGGCCCTTCCATGCTGCGCAGCTGCAGGCATTCGCTCTCCCTAGAGGGACGAAAAGGAACGCGGCAGCATGTGACTTCCGCCAGCTCCAGTGTTGAGTAACGCCAGGCCCTGATGCCCTTTGCTCTCTCTCCCTCATCCAGGGTCCTATTATCAGGTGTCATTCCAGAGTGAAGTGAAGGAGGGCCTGTTCACTGTGACCCTGCCGGATGTGGGCGTGAGTGAGAATGGAGTGTACAGTGCTACCTTCATGGGGGACAGTCCCCTGGCCAGTGCCTTCTACAGGCTGATTGTGCGAGGTAAGATTGCTGTGGGAGCTCAGGGCCAGGGCCTGGCTGTGGGGGGAACAGGGTGGGAATGCCATGGTGAGGGGAAGGGTCACAGCCTATGCTCCAGACACAGCAGACCCACTGGAGAAGGGGCTGTGGGCGTAAAGACTCAGTCTAGGCTGGGACCTGGCCCAAGAGAAACAGAGGTCTTGGATTTGTGGCCAGACAAGCAGAGATGGACCCCATTCTGGATTTGTCTGAGTTCAACTGTGCACTGCATTTGTCACTCTCTGGCTCTGGGACTCGTTAGGGCCTGGCTAGAAGCTGTTCTACGTTAAGATAGGCTGCGCTGTACCCAACAAACAAAAGGGGTTCTGGGGAAAACTGCTAAAGGTATTGGTTCAGGGAGAAGTGCTCAGAGACAGGGCTATTCACAGCCCAAGACTGGGGTCCTCCACTATAAGACACCAAACCAGTCACAAAGAGAGCTTCTGTCCCCCGCACTGGCTAATAACAAGTCAAGCAAGTGGTTCCCTCAGCTGCTCAAGTACCCTTGTGTCACCGTCCATAATAGTGCTGGTATAGATGAGAGGTTATGAAAACAATCTCATGAAATCAAAAATGTTCTTCCGATACCAAAGGGACCAGCCATGTTCCTGGATCAATTTAGAACTTAGATCTTTCCCAAAAAATATGCTGTTGCCAATCCTTTAAAATCTAAAGGGTTATTTAGAAAAATAAAGGAGAAAAGGTGTGAATTAAAATTGTTAAAGGAATCAAATAAATACACGGATTGCAAAGTTCTGGGTTCAGGTTTGTAGCAGAATAAACTGCTGGTTTATGTCACGTCTCTGGAGCAGATCTGCAGCACGGATGGGTCATTCAGTCCTTGTTTGGTGCTTCAGGCTGTGGCAAAGTTCCTCCAGAGGTAAGAAGCAGGACTGATGACAAAATGGAGGTGTTTCCAGGACCTTATGTGTCCTCTGCCATGTGGAGGAGATCCTGTTGCTCTTGATTTAGAAAAGTACGGCTACAAGATGGAGCTTGTCACGTGAGGAAGTCTCCTGTCCACGCGTGACTCCATTCTTTGGAGGGAGCAGCCGTTTCTCCCATGCTAGTCTGAACATTCAGAGACAGACTTATCGGATGTGGACGGGCACCTCTCAAGGCCTGTTGTCAGTCAAGTCCTGCTTTTCAGCCTGAGCAGTCCCTTCACAATAGGCTGCCAAAACTCCAGTTGCTCTCTCTGGCTGTCTACACGAGCCCCAGACTTTGAAAGGGCCACACAAATGGCCATGTCGAAGTTTAGTAATGAAGCGCTGAAATGCATATTCAGCGCTTCATTAGCATGCGGGCGGCCGCGGCACTTCGAAATTGACGCGCCTCGCCGCCGCGTGGCTCGTCCCGACGGGGCTCCTTTTCGAAAGGACCCTGCCTACTTCGAAGTCCCCTTATTCCCATGAGCAGATAGGAATGCATATTCAGCACTTCATTAGCATGCGGGCGGCCGCGGCGCTTCGAAATTGACGCGCCTCGCCGCCGCGTGGCTCGTCCCGACGGGGCTCCTTTTCGAAAGGACCCCGCCTACTTCGAAGTCCCCTTATTCTCATGAGCAGATAGGAATGCATATTCAGCGCTTCATTAGCATGCGGGCGGCCGCGGTGCTTCGAAATTGACGTGCCGCGCCGCCGCGTGACTTGTCCCGACGGGGCTCCTTGTCGAAAGGACCCCGCCTACTTCGAAGTCCCCTTATTCCCATGAGCAGATAGGAATGCATATTCAGCACTTCATTAGCATGCGGGCGGCTGCGGCGCTTCGAAATTGACGCGCCTCGCCGCCGCGTGGCTCGTCCCGACGGGGCTCCTTTTCGAAAGGACCCCGCCTACTTTGAAGTCCCCTTATTCCCATGAGCAGGTAGGAATGCATATTCAGCGCTTCATTAGTAAACTTCGAAATGGCCATTTGCGTGGCCCTTTCGAAGTCTGGGGCTCGTGTAGATGTAGCCTCCCAGAAGTAAACAGTTGAAATACAGGTCCGTTGCCAATAGTCATAATTTCACATACAAATAGGTACATGCCTACAAATGGTATAATCATAGCCAGTGAGTCACCAGCTTCTCACAGACCCCTCACTTGGGACACTTCGTACATGATTTACTGCAAAGATAGAACAGTGGTTGCAACAAGGATCTTTATGGCCACATTCAAATCCGCTAATGTCACATGCAGTGAGGCAGAAATATCTGGGACGCACCAGTGCCCTCAGCATGCTGTCCCCCAGCCATGCCCTATGGGCAGGGGCTTGTCAGGAGTGGAGCAGAGAACAGCCCACAGGCATCCCAGTAGTGTGCCTAGAAAGCACAGGCGACTCAAAGAGCGCTGTGGAGAGGGAACTGGCATGTTGGAGGCATGGGAGCAAGGGAGGGAGGAATTGCAAGGGGTGCCAGGTTCCAGGCCTGAGCCACACAGTGGAGGGTGTGGGGGGCAGAGAAGAAGGGAGCGGTGGCAGAGAGCAGTGGCTCAGCTTTGCTGCTGGGAGT
Organism: Carettochelys insculpta; assembly: GCF_033958435.1. Lineage (NCBI taxonomy): Eukaryota > Metazoa > Chordata > Testudines > Carettochelyidae > Carettochelys > Carettochelys insculpta. Next base: position 502,159 of record NC_134145.1, read on the forward strand.
GCCAGGGAGGCGTGCAGAGCCACGTTACCTGGAAGGGGCAGAAGATGTGTGTGCCAAGAGGCTGGGGAGATGGGCCATTCTGGCAGTGCCTGCTGTCAGAGGGCTGGCGTCTGTGGCCCTAGTCCTGCCTCATGTGCAGGCTCTGCACTTGTATCCCCCGAGATTTGTTTCCTTTCCTCGGGCCTTGGTCCCTTTCTCAACTGCAGCTGCTGCTCCCACAGATGCATGTGGTGTGACACTTTCTTAAGCCCCCTCTGCTTTCTCCCCAGGGTGTCCAGCAAAGAAATGGGGTCTGTCCTGTGAGAAGGACTGTCCTGACTGCCTGAATGGAGGCATCTGCCACGATGGTGTTGGGGAGTGCATCTGCCCTCCCGGGTTCATGGGCACTCGCTGTGAGAAAGGTACGGGCTCTGCATAGCCAGCCCTCTGGGAGGAGGGGCACACCAGAGCGGGAGTGAGCAGTTGTGCGGCGTAACTACCTCCCTACCCCACGCTCTGTAGGCCCAGGGAAAAAGCACCCCACCCCCAGCACTGACACACCCGTCACTCCATACTGAGGTCCCCTTTCTGTGCTGTGTGGCTGGGCTGGGGATGGGCTGATACATCTGGGATTCCTTGGGGGATGGGGACAGGGCAAGCTGGGCTGGAGCTGATCTCAGCTGGCAATGGACTCAAGGAGCCTTTGGCTGTTTGCTGCTTTCTGAGCTTTGACGGATTTTGTCAAATGTCTGTTGTTTGTGAGTCTCCAGGGCCTGCATGGGAGGCTGGGCCCTCTAGCACCATGGAGACAGGAGCAGGGGGGCTTCTCTTGCCCCCAGGAGTGGCACTCCGTCAAGGACTATGAAGCCCTCAGGGATTTGAGAGGAGCTTCTCCTTCAAGAGGCTCTGCTTGTTCTGGGTGTGGGAGGCTGTGTGTCAGACCCCGGTGCGGAACCTGGGTATTAGAGCCTGGGTCAAAGGGACCGTCCTTTAGAAATTCCTCCTGCTGAGGGTCTGGTTCATAGACTCAAGCTTTAGGGCCAGAAGGGACCATTAAGTCCATTAGTTTCATCTCCCAGCTATCACAGGCCAGAGAATTTCACTCTGTTCCCCGTTTTGAACCCAGTAACGTGTCTGGTAAAGCATCTCTTCTGGAAAGGCAGCCAGGCTGGGTCTGAAGGAGCAGGCGGTGGACATTTACCACTTCCCTGGGAGTTGGGTCCAGTGGTAAACCACCTCAAGGGTTAAGTTTTGGACTTATTTCTAGTGCTTTTAACATTCAGCTAGTGGTTCTTGTTCTGTCTCTCTCTGCTGAATAAGAGAGCCCTGAAGTACCCAAGTATCAGAGGGGTAGCCATGTTGAATAGTAACAGAGAGGAAGCCGTGTAGCCATGTTAACAGAGGGGTAGCCATGTTAGTCTGTGGCCACAAAAACAAGTCCTGTGGCACCTTATAGACCAACATAAAAGAAGTACCCAGTTTTTTCCCCCCTGTGAACAGACTTACATGATGTGATCAAGTCACCTCTCAGTCTCCTTTCTGGTAAATTAAACAGACTGACCTCTATGGCCCACAAGTAAGTCATGTTCTCCAGCCCTCTGCTCTTATTAGTGGCTCTCCTCCACACCATCTCCAGTGTTTGAAAACCCTTTTAAAATGCGACACTCAGAACGGAATGCAGTATTCCAGTCCCAGCAGTTAAAGCCCTGCCTTGCTCACGAGAGCCCAGAATTGCATTAGCCCTTTCTGCATCTCACTGAGAGCCCATGGTGAGCTGTATCAGAGAGGTAGCTGTGTTAGTCTGTAGCTTTGAGAACAACAAGAAGTCCAGTGGCACCTTATAGACTATGCGATAATTTGGACCGTGAGCTTTCATGGGCAAAGACCCGCTTCATTATATGCGTGAGTGGGGGTTCCAGAGGAGGCTTTAAATACAGGCTTATGAGAAGGAGGGCTCTGTGAGGCAGGGCTGAGACTGGCAGGTGGAGCTGCACTCTGACCACTGGCCAATGAGCTAATCAGAAGGAGAATTTGGCAAGGCAAGGAACTGATTAGCCTGCAGCAGGCTGAGCGGAGAAAAGCCAGGAAGGAAGGGTGGCAAGGGGGACTGGTCTAGCCTGAGAGGGCTCCCTCAAGGAGGAGATCCCTTTCCCATTGACTTTGGCCCCAGTAAAGAGGGGCAGGAAAAAGCAGGGATTGAATACTGTGATGTTGCACTCCACTGCTGTGAGTGGAAGGGTTGAGAATACAGTGCAGCCTGAAAACTCAGGGTATGGCTACATGGCAATTAACACCCACAGCTGGCTTGTGTCAGCTGACTCAGAGCTCAGGTGAAGGGGCTGTTAAACTGTAGTATAGGAGCCAGTTGTGGGCTGGAGGCCAGACTCTGGGAACCCATGGCAAAGGAAGGTCACAGAGCTCAGGCTCCTTTCCATGGTGGACCCAGACTATAGTGACTTTGTGGGCTCTTCATCTCATGGCTGTACACTCACTACAGACCCACAGGGGAGGGTGCAGATCACCACGAGGGGTCTCTCTTCTCACGGCTGTACACTCACGACCGACACATGGGGGAGGGTGCAGATCACCACAAGGGGTCACTGTGGGCCTCAGTTGGTTGTTTGGTATTTGCCCAGTGAGGTCTTGCAGCCTTGGCTTGTGTTACACCTCTCAGCTGTCAGGCTGTGGGTGCGGACCCAGAATGAGTCTTCCCCTCACAGGAGGGAAAGGGACCCTTGCTACTCTGCACTGGTTAGGCCTCAGCTGGAGTATTGTGTCCAGTTCTGGGCACCGCAGTTCAAAAAACGTGGAGAAACTAGAGAGGGTCCAGAGAAGAGCGACAAGAATGATCAAAGGTCTAGAGAACGTGACCTATGAAAAAAGGTTGAAAGAACTGGGCTTGTTTAGTTTGGAAAAGAGAAGATTGAGGGGAGACATGATTGCGGTTTTCAGGTATCTAAAAGGGAGTCATACGGAGGAAGGAGACAACTTGTTTTTCTTGGCCTCTGAGGATAGAACAAGAGGCAATGGGCTTAAACTGCAGCAAGGGAGGTTTAGGTTGGACGTTAGGAAAAAGTTCCTCACTGTCAGGGTGGTCAGACACTGGAACGAGTTGCCAAGGGAGGTTGTGGAATCTCCATCGCTGGAGCTATTTAAGAACAGGGTAGACAGACGTCTATCAGGGATGGTGTAGACAGTACTTGGTCCTGCCATTGGGGCAGGGGGCTGGACTCGATGGCCTCTCGAGGTCCCTTCCGGTCCTAGTGTTCTGTGATTCTATCTCCCTCCATCCGTCCAGCACGCTAAGGAAATTCCACAGGATGGCGCAAGAGTAGCTGAAGCTGAGCTCCCTTTGCAATGCCGTAGCTAAAATGGTGGGTGTTTCCTTGACCGTATTAACAAGGGGAGTAGGGAGGTGATTTTTACCTCTGTACACAGCCCTTGTGAGGCTGTTACCAGAGCTGGCCACAGTACTGTGTTTGCACTGCTGCAAGGGTGCTGTTAAATTGGATTGTGTTCAGCGAAGAGCCATGAGAATGAGCGACAGAGCAGAAAACACACCATACGGGGACGGACTCAAGAAGCTGTCTGTTTGGTTTAGCCAGAGAAGGGTGTGACTTGATCAGCACCTATACACAGCAAAAATGGGATAACAGGAGGCTCATCATGTAGCTAACGAAGGTATCACAGAATCCAGCATATCCAGCTGAAGCTGGACAGGTTTAGACTGGACACCAGGGGCACATTTTAACAGGGAGGAGAACAAATTACATAGGTTTTGATGGATTCTCTATTGTTCCAATTCTTTAATCAAGGTGGGAAGTTTTTCTGAGCACTACCCTCTCATGTGAACAGGGATTACTTCAGGGTAGGTCTCTGGCCTGGGTTGTACAGGAGGTCAGACAAGATGATTACAGTAGTCCCTTTTGACCCTATAATTTGTGTCTCTAGCCCTAGTGGCCTGGACACAGCAGACTGGGCTCTCACCGTGTCTGGCCCTATCCAAAGATCATTTTGTTCACTGACCCCCTTAGCTGAGATCTCTTGTGCCCCCAGGATGGCAGAACTTCACAGCCTGGCCTTGCGCTGCTCCACCTTGGAGACTGATGCTGCAAAATGGACCTGGGGCAGAAAGATTGAGCTGTTTCTTGCCTTTAGCTTAACCTTGTCTCTGATGCTGTCAGCACTGCCCCGGCTGTGGCTAAGGTCTCCTTTGCACTGATGTCTCCTAATCTGTGCCTCTGAGCGGTGTTTCTCCATCTTCTGCTAACACACCTTTTGCTTTTACTGTGCATAGCATTATGTTTTACATGGGATTCCCTGACTACTAATGACCACGTCTCTGCTCTACTCTGTGGACCTTGGCAGACATCTGTTTTCAGCTATTTTTCTGGCACAGGGCCTTCCAGGTTCCCCCCCTGGTTTTGGTAAGTCCCTTAGTTGTTCATGTGCCCCTAGACTGGCTGCCGGGGGCAGCTGTGCTGGGCTTATGAGGGCAGTGCCAGGCCACGGGCAATGGAGAGCAGTCAGTGGACTGGTGCTAGTGCTGCCGAGTAATGAGCAGTATTGTCTTGTTCTGAAGCCTGCAGGGAGGGGAGGTTTGGCCGTAACTGCCAGGAACAGTGCAACAATGACCAGGGCTGCAAGGGGCTGAGCTTCTGCCTGCCAGATCCCTACGGCTGTTCCTGTGCTTCCGGATGGAGTGGCTCACAGTGCAGCACAGGTACAGTGGTGTGGCGTCCCTGGCTTCCTCTCCTCTCCAGGACTGAGGGTGGGTTTCTCCTGGGCCATGTTGGCCTGACCCTTCTATTTCAGATGGGTGACACCCCACACAGGGGCCTGAGCCTGCTCCTTAGCTGTGGGGCCAAGGCAGCTCCCTCCCCCACCCTCACCATGGCTCTTTTGTTTTGCTGTGGCTTTTGCGTCTTGCTGGATCCCTACTGCCAGTGCAGCTTCCTGGGTACAGTGGTGCTTCCTGTCTGGGAGAGCTGAGCGTGGCTCGTGTCTCCAGCACGTTGGCAGCAGCCCAGACCCCCAGCCATGCAAAGTACTTTGAGAACAGGAGCTTCAACTCCTTCTGTAGCAGACTGTCATCTCCAGCCCCCAGTGCATCACTGGGGCACAGCTGGGCTGGAGGAGAACAGGGTGGGTGTCCCAGGTGAGCGGGCATTGCTCCTGGCACTGAAGGGCCCGGGAGCCCATCTGCCTGGCCGCAGCCACCTCACGCTGACTCACTGTTACTCCCTGGAGTGCAGTCGCCACTCACTCTCTTCCTTGCATGGGCCCCTGAACCCTTGCTGGGTCTGACCAGTGGATGCTTGGCTCTTCTCTAGCCTGTCCTCCTGCACACTACGGTGCAGACTGTGCCCTGGAGTGTCACTGCCAAAATGGAGGCACCTGCAACCGCTTCAGTGGCTGCGTTTGCCCATCAGGGTCTCACGGGGAACGCTGCGAGAAATCAGGTAGAGCTGCCCTCGGTGCTATACCTCCTGATCCACCTCGGGGCCCAGCACGGCTGGGCAGGGACCCACTGTGGTGTCTGCCACTGGTCTTCCCCCAGCCCCTGCCCCACCCTGCCACCACCCATGTACGGACCGACCGCTGGAATGCTGGGCGCTGCTCTTAGCCCAGTGCACCACATGCTGCATAGAGACAGGCTTACACAGCACCTGCCTGGCTGGCAGGGGAAAGGGCAGGGTCCCAAGCTGGAAAGGTGTGGAACAACAGCTGGCTGGGGCCATGGCCATGGCCTGGGTAGGACAGCAGTTAGCAGGACCACCAGCCCAGCTCCGCCAGAGGACATCACTGCCCACACAAGGTGCTCAGATCACGGGCTTGGGGTGTGGAGCTTCACGGGCATAAGGTGCCAGCCCCTCCTCCCCACCAGGGAGGGTAGAGACCTGGGTGAGGAGTAAGGACGTGGTGTCAGCAGGGATGATGGGGGTGCTGTCAGCCACCTGCACTGGGACTTTTCGCTAGTGCCCAGGGCAGTCACTTTCTCGGGTCATCTGCAGCTGGGATGGGGCAAGGTGGCTCAGCAATGCCACCAGGAGGCCCCAGTGCAGAATCCGGGCTAGGACAGAGCCCTGAGCCCCCGCCGCTGGCCTGGGAGGGCTGCGACTTGTGCTCTCAGCACTGCTATTTGGCTTTACAGATCGGAGTCCCCAGATCATCAACTGGGATGCAGAACTGGAGTTTAACGAGGGATCCCAGCCTGTGATCAGCTGTATGGCCACAGGCAACCCACCCCCAGTGCGAGACAGCATCGAGCTGCGCAAGGCTGATGGGACGGTGCTCACGGTACCTGCCCACTGGGCCTCCCTGTGCTCCCCCATTAACTTCCTGCTGGGGCTTCCTGTGTTCTCCCCAGTCCCATCCTCTCATAGCTGCCTGTGTGCCCCATCTCATTCTCCAGAGGGTCCTTCTGCCCTCTTCCAGTCCCATCCTCCCAGGGCTTTGTGTCGTGCCGTCCTGTTCTCCGGGGGCTCCCTGCGCTCCCCCAAGTCCCATCCCGCAGGGTCTCTCTATGACCCCATGTCCTGTTCTCCTGGGGCTCCCTGCACTCCCCCAAGTCCCATCCCGCAGGGTCTCTCTATGTCTCCATGTCCTGTTCTCCTGGGGCTCCCATGCCTTCTAATCCTGTTCTTCCTGGGGTCTTGGTGTCACCCTGTCCTATTCCCGGGGGAATCCCTGTTCACTACCCCACATCCTGTTCTCCTGGGGATCTCTTTGCTCCCTGTGTCTTCCCATCCTGTTCTCATGGGGTTCCTTGTGCCCCCCATTCCCACCCCACTCAGGCTCCCCATTTCCCCATCCCGTTCTCCTGGAGCTCCCTATGCCCCTTGTCTTGCTCTCCCAGGCCTCATTGTACCCTCCTCCCATCCAGCAGAGGTGCTTTGTGCCTCTCCTGCACCTTCTGTCTGTGCACCCCTCCACCTTGGCTCTGTGTGACACAGTTCATTTGCCTCCCATCTGGTGTTTACCCCTGGGTAGACCATCTAGTGCAGCATGGCTGCAGACATGCAGGGGGACAAGCTCAGGCCTGCATCGTAGGCAGCATCCCTCTGCCCTGTGCCAGCCACCTGTATTCCTGCTTGGCTGGCTGCGACTGTGCTCTGTGCAGGCTGCACCCTAGGACGGGTAACCACAGCTGCTCTTTCCCACCCAGTCCATTAAAGCTATCATGGAAACAGACAAAACCACTTCTGAATTCCTGGTGCCAAAGCTCAGCAAGGCAGACACAGGCCTCTGGGAGTGCAGAGTTTCCACCAGTGGGGGACAGGACAGCAGGAGAGTCAAAGTCAATGTCAAAGGTGAGAAAGGCAGGGGGAGCCGCAGGGATGGCAAAGAGTGGAATCTCTGCTGCTAGAGACATCCATCTCCCCACAGGCCAGGGTGGGTTCCCTGGGCTTGAGCTCAGCACAGGGGGGCCTCTGGAGAGTAATTGGCATTGTTACAGTGACAGGAACCACCGTGGTGGGCTTGTAGCTGGCTGGCTCCTGACAGTTCTGCTCACTCCTGCGCACCCTTGAGTCCAATTCCCTCTAGTCCCCGGAGGCATTCCCCAGGTCTCCCCACCGGGCGCAGAGGGGAGCTACTTTCCAGGGCCCCTCATACCTGCCAGGCACCAGACAAGGGTGGGGGTGGGGAAGGACAGCCATTTCCCTCCTGGGCTCCCTGGGGTTCACAGCACCCTCTGCTCCTGGCAATACTGCCACTCGCAACAGCAGTTCTGCCGGCACATGACCCTAGCTGGTGTCACCTAAACACGGAAACCCATATGAGCCTCGCCATCCATGGGAGGGTGGCTTGTTGCATCCTGGTGCTGATGGAGGAGACTCTGGGATCAGGGGCCCCCTGCACACTACCCAGGAAAGGTCACTATCAGGGTGCATGGGCAAGGGGGTCAGGCTGACCAGCCAGACAGTGTGGCCAACGTCCAGGGTGCACATTGAGTTGTTCCCTCTTCCTTCACAGTTGTGTTGGGTTTCTTGATGCTGGTTCTGTTCTTTGCTTACAGTCCCTCCAGTGCCACTCCATCCCCCCCGGCTGCTGGCCAAGCAGAGTCGGCAGCTTGTGGTGGCCCCTGTGGATGGTTTCTCTGGTGATGGCCCAATCACCTCCATCAAACTGCTCTACAAGCCCAAGGACGTCACCTCACTTTGGTCAGCCATTGTGGGTAAGGGGGTCAGTTCGTGAAGGACAACTGGGGCAGGATCAAAGTCAGAAGGCCAGTTGCTCTGCCGCTTGCCCCACTGCTTGGACCACTCCCTCATGCATCTCTGCCACTAGATGCTTTCCTCCCACATTGCTACTGCTCCAGTTTTGGTGTCAAGTGCAAATTTGGCCACAAGTGACTTCACAACCAGGCAATTCCTTCCCCAGGGAGGCCTGAGCCAGCTGCCGCTGCCGCTGAGCTAGTGGGCCAGTAAAGCTGTGGAGAACCTCCCAGACTGAGTGAAACCCAGCAGCGAAACCCTGGTGCTGCATAGAGAATGGTGGATGCCATGTGAGGCGGCAGCAGTAGTTCGGACCCACTTCCAACATGCCTGGCTGGACGCAAGCCAAGAACCCCCTGCTCCAGAAACTGCAGCCCTGGCCAGGGAGGGGTAGGGCAGGTGAGAGTTTTACTCAGACAGCTCCTCTTTCACCATGGCCCAGCGTTCCTGTCTTCAGCTCCAGTCCCACTCTGCCTTGCCTTGGCAGCCACAAGATGGGAGTCCCTGCAGGGGCTGTTAGCAGAAGGCAGAGTGCAGGGCAATGCAGACGTGTGCATGATCTGTGCAAGGCTCAGAGGGCGAGGGCTCTTTGAGCACAGGGTGGGCCATGGCTGCCCAGTGTGGAGGCGTGGCAGTGCCCTGCCTAGAATGAAATGTGCTGCTCTGTGGAGAGCCTCACTCGCAGTGCTAGGCATAGAGCTGGTACTGACCTGGATTCTGTTCTGAAGATGCTGGGCGTGGGACACTCCACCATCCTGCCGTCGCGATGCTGCATCACCTATCTAGCTCTGCGCAGCTGCAGATTCTGCTGGTTTTCACTCAGCATGGGAGGGTCTCCATAGGCGTGCTCAGAAGCAGCAGCTGCTGGCTCAGGGCCCCCTGGGGCTGGAGTGTCCTTGTTGTAAAGTCAATCGTTGCCAAATTTGAGCCTGATACCAAAGTCGGAGCAGTAGCAGATGCAAGGAAACCATTGCTTTGCCAAACAGTGTGTTCTCATAGCACCAGGGGAGCCCTGAGCCCTGGTGAGAATGGTCTAACTGGAGAAGCAAAAAATGTCAGGCTGAGCAGCAGGTTGCAGTGGGGTAGGGCTGGGATTCTGGGACCCAGCAGGTCTGTCCTGCACATTGCTAACAGCTGGGCACAGGGAGCTTTCAGCAGGGAGGAGGCAGCAGGTCGGACATGGATGTCCTGTTGCCGACACTCAGGCTGTGATAGGCTCTGGGGTCCAACCCTGCCGTCTTGGGTTTGGCACACATGATTGAATTCACAAGCCATTTGTTCCCTGAATTGCACCTAATTCACTGTCCCAGGACGGAACACGGCTGCTGAGCAGACAGCTTTGGTTTAACAGCATCTTCTGTAATCCACAGTTGACAACAGTGAAAACATCACACTTGTGAACCTACGGCCAGTCACTGCCTACCTGGTCAAGGTACAGCTGACTCGCCCTGGTGACAATGGGGAAGGTGCCCTGGGGCCACAGGCAGTCATGGTGACAGAGTGTCAAGGTGAGTGCCTGCAAGGGAGAGGGGACATACAAATAATAATACTGGGGCGTGCGTGTACCTGGCTCTGCCCTCCCCAAGATCTGCCAGGCCTAGAGCTGGCTCCCTTCATCCACTGCTTGTTTATACTGCACCTGCACCCAGACTTCTTAGACTTGTTTGGGTTTAATCGACTTTGGAATGGCTCCATTCCAGCTGCCCTGAGAGTCTGCGCCCATTCTGAGTCCGCTTGGAATTTACTGGAGAGGTCCAATCCTCCACACCCATCCCCCCCGAAGCTGAGGTTTTGATCCAAAGCAGGTCCGGGAGCCTAGAGCAGAAGCATGAGGCTTTGTGCATTCCTTTGGGAGGAGGGGACTGGCCCACAGTGAACTTGCACAAATGTTAGTCCACTGAGCATACGACTTCCTGCACCTTGTGTCTTTAACAGTACCCACAGCCAAGCCTGTGATCGACAGCTGGTCTGTAGAGGGGACGAACACGCTTCATGTTAATTGGCACTTGCTAAATAACTATGAGCCAGCAAATGGGTTCATTGTACGTCTCTTTGACCCAGCAAAAGTGCTTGTCCGTGAGATTAATATAACCTCCATGTTTGTGCACTCTGCTCGCATCCCTCACCTGGAGTTCAACAAGGAGTATGGCCTGGAAGTATTTGTCTATCACTGCACCAGCCTGGGCCCACCGTCTGACCTCCACAAGGTCATGATCAACAGCAGAGGTAGGTAACCAACTGCCCCCCCGCACTTGCAGAATTGGCACTTTCAAGAGCAACGGCAGGGAACTATCTGATGTAGGGATGTGGAGCCAGCTCCTCCACAGACATAAACCTGCATAGTCCCATGGAAGTTAACAGAGATACATGGCCTGGGGATCTGACCCATAGACTTTGCCATACAAGACTAGACTACTGGTCCATTGGACTATTCTGCCTGCATATTACAGTGATAGTGGCCAACGCTTGGTACCTCGGAAAAGGGCAAAAAACCCACAATGCACCTGGCTTGAGACACATTCAGGCACAAGTAAGTAGCTTCAGCTTATATGGGGTGCGGGGGGGACTTTTTCCAGACCCTTGTTAGGGATCAGCTGAAGCTTGTTCTTTGGTCTTTCATATGTCTATGTATGAAGTGTGAACATAAGAACATAAGAATGGCCATACTGGGTCAGATCAAAGGTCCATCTAGCCCAGTATCCTGTCTGCCAACAGTGGCCAATGCCAGGTGCCCCAGAGGAGGTGAACCGAAGACAATGATCAAGCGATTTGTCTCCTGCCATCCATCTCCCGCCTTCGACAAAAGGCTAGTCACCATACCTTACCCCTTGCTAATAGCCATCTATGGACCTAACCTCCAAATATTTATCGAGCTCTTTCTTAAACTCTGTTAGAGTCCTCGCCTTCACAGCGTCCTCTGGTAAGCAGTTCCACAGGTTGACTGTGCACTGTGTGAAGAAAAACTTTCTTTTACTAGTTTTGAACCTGCTACCCATTAATTTCATTTGGTGTCCTCTAGTTCTTACATTATGGGAACAAGTAAATAACTTTTCTGTGTTCACTTTCTCCACACCATTCATGATTTTATATACCTCTATCATATCGCCCCTCAATCTCCTCTTTTCTAGACTGAAAAGTCCCAGTCTCTCTAGCCTCTCCTCATATGGGACCCATTCCAAACCCTTAATCATTTTAGTTGCCCTTTTCTGAACCTTTTCTAATGCCAATATATCTTTTCTGAGGTGAGGAGACCACATCTGCATGCAGTACTCAAGATGTGGGCATACCATAGTTTTATATAGGGGAAGTAAGATATTCTTTGTCTTATTTTCTATCCCTTTTTTAATTATTCCTAACATCTTATTTGCTTTACTGACTGCTGCTGCACACTGCGTGGATGTTTTCAGAGAACTATCCACTATAATTCCAAGATCCCTTTCCTGATCTGTTGTAGCTAAATTTGCCCCCATCATATTGTATGTATAATTAGGGTTATTTTTCCCAATGTGCATAACCTTACACTTACCCACATTAAATTTCATTTGCCATTTTGCTGCCCAATCACTCAGTTTGCTGAGCTCTTTTTGAAGTTCTTCACAGTCTGCTTTGGTTTTGAATATCCTGAACGGTTTGATCAGCTGAAGCTTGTTCTTTGGTCTTTCATATGTCTATGTATGAAGTGTGGCCCTGCTTGGCTACGTCTACACATGAGGCCTACATCGAAATAGCTTATTTCGATGTAGCAACATCGAAATAGGCTATTTCAATGAGTAACGTCTACACGTCCTCCAGGGCTGGCAACGTCGATGTTCAACTTCGACGTTGCGCGGCACCACATCGAAATAGGCGCTGCGAGGGAACGTCTACATGCCAAAGTAGCACACATCGAAATAAGGGTGCCAGGCACAGCTGCAGACAGGGTCACAGGGCAGACTCAACAGCAAGCCGCTCCCTTAAAGGGCCGCAAGCCGCTCCCTTAAAGGGCCCCTCCCAGACACAGTTGCACTAAACAACACAAAATACACAGAGCCAACAACTGGTTGCAGACCCTGTGCCTGCAGCATGGATCCCCAGCTGCCGCAGCAGCAGCCAGAAGCCCTGGGCTAAGGGCTTCTGCCCACGGTGACCATAGAGCCCAACAGGGGCTCGAGAGAGAGCGTCTCTCAACCCCTCAGCTGATGGTCGCCATGGCAGACCCCGCTATTTCGAAGTTGCGGGACGCGCAACGACTACACGGTCCCTACTTCGACGTTGAACGTCGAAGTAGGGCGCTATTCCTATCCCCTCATGGGGTTAGCGACTTCAACGTCTCGCCGCCTAACGTCGAAGTTAACTTCGAAATAGCACCTGGCGCGTGTAGCCGTGACGGGCGCTATTTCAAAGTTAGTGCCGCTACTTCAAAGTAGCGTGCACGTGTAGACACGGCCCTTGTGTCCATGTAGGTAATGCAGTGCTTATGGGAGAGGCTTTCCCTTTGGGGTAGCAATGGTCAATGGGCACGGTGTTCCACAACCTGAGCTCTGCTGACTTTAGAATTAGAATTTTATTGGAGATGCACATCTCCTGGAACTGGAAGGGACCTCGGGAGGTCATTTAGTCCAGTCCTCTGCCCTCTCAGCACGACCAAGCACCATCCCCGACATCTATTTACCCCAATCCCTAAATGGCCTCCTTAAGGGTTGGGCTCACAACCCTGGGTTTAGCAGGCCAATGCTCAAACCACTGAGCTATCCCCCACCCCAATGCAAATTCTGAGTGCAGAACAGCTCTTAGTTTCTACCTCAAGTGCCAGTTGTTACTGGGCATAAAATATTATCCAGCACCTCTTTCCGTTCGGCTCCATGTCTCTCCCTGCCTCCCTCGAAAAGAAACATGTCCTCCTTTTCTTTGTCCCAATGTTGTTTGCTCCAGAGTAGCATCCTGCTGCATAATTTGCTGTCCCATGGCTACTGCCTGCTCTCTGTGGCTACGTCTACACGTGAACGCTACATCGTAATAGGCTATTTCAATGAATAACGTCTACACGTCCTCCAGGGCTGGCAACGTCGACGTTCAACTTCGACGTTGGGCAGCACCACATCGAAATAGGCGCTGTGAGGGAACGTCTACACGCCAAAGCAGCACACATCGAAATAAGGGTGCCAGGAACAGCTGCAGACAGGGTCACAGGGCAGACTCAACAGCAAGCTGCTCCCTTAAAGGGCCCCTCCCAGACACAGTTGCACTAAACAACACAAGATCCACAGAGCCGACAACTGGTTGCAGACCCTGTGCATGCAGCATGGATCCCCAGCTGCAGCAGCAGCAGCCAGAAGCCCTGGGCTAAGGGCTGCTGCACACGATGACCATAGAGCCCCGCAGGGGCTGGAGAGAGAGCGTCGCTCAACCCCTCAGCTGATGGCCGCCATGGTGGACCCCGCTATTTTGATGGTGCGGGACGCAGATCATCTACACATGCCCTACTTCAATGTTCAACTTCGAAGTAGGGCACTATTCCCATCCCCTCATGGGGTTAGCGACTTTGACGTCTTGCCACCTAACGTTGATTTCAACTTTGAAAGAGCGCCCAACACGTGTAGCCGTGACGGGCGCTATTTCGAAGTTGGTGCCGCTACTTCGAAGTAGCGTGCACGTGTAGACACAGCCTGTGTGTGCAGCACCAGAACATCAGGGCTTCCATCCCAAGTTACTAGGCTCGTACAAAGCTGCATCTGGGCAGGGGTCAGACTAGGGCTAATTCTTACCGCCCTGTCTAACCCTATGGCTCGAAGAAATAATAGAGAGTGTGGGCCATGGCATTAAGCCCGGTGATTCCTGCATCAAGCCCAGTGCCCTGCAGTTCCTTTGCCTTGTGTCATTGAATAGGTCTATGGTTAGAGCAACAGGAATGATTAAAGGTCCAGAGAACATGAGCTATGGGGGACGACTGAATGAACTGGGCTTGTTTAGTTTAGAAATGAGAGGACTTGGAGAGGACATGATAGTGGTTTTCAGATACCTCAAAGAGGGTTACAAGGAGGAGGGAGAAAAATTGTTCTCCTTGGCCCCTGAGGATAGGACAAGGATCAATGGGCTTAAACTGCAGCAAGGGAGGTTTAGGCTGGACATCAGGAAAAACTTCCCAACTGTAACAGGCTGGTTAAACACTGGAATAAATTGTCTAGGGAGGTTGTGGAATCTCCATCACTGGAGAGATTTAAGAGCAAGTTAGACAGACACCTGTCAGAGATGGTCTAGACTGTGCTTCGTCCTGCCATGAGGGCAGAAAACTGGACTCAGTGACCTCTCGAGGTGCCTTCCAGTTCTAGGGGTGTATGATTCTGGCTGAGGATGGGCGCAGTCAGGGGAGTCTCCTTTGCCTTTGGCCATGGCCAGATGGAGCCCCAGAAGTCTCCTTTGCCCATGGCTGAGGGCAGGTGCAGCCCAGAGAGTTTCCTTTGCCAGTTGCCATGGTCGGGTGCAGCCCAGAGTCTCCTTTGCCTGTGGTTGGGTACAGCCCAGGGAGTCCCCTTTGCTATGGCTGATGCCAGGTGTATCCCAGAGAGTCGCCTTTGCCTGTGGCCGTGGCCGGGTGCAGCCTGGGGAGTCGCCTTTGCCTGTGGCCGTGGTCGGGTGCAGCCTGGGGAGTTGCCTTTGCCTGTGGCTGTGGCCGGATGCAGCCCAGGGGGGTCGCCTTTGCCTGTGGCCGTGGCCGGATGCAGCCCAGGGGGGTCACCTTTGCCTGTGGCCGTGGCCGGATGCAGCCCGGGGGGGGTCGCCTTTGCCTGTGGCCATGGCCGGATGCAGCCCAGGGGGGTCGCCTTTGCCTGTGGCTGTGGCCGGATGCAGCCCAGGGGGGTTGCCTTTGCCTGTGGCCGTGGCCGGATGCAGCCCGGGGGGGTCGCCTTTGCCTGTGGCCGTGGCCGGGTGCAGCCTGGGGAGTCTCCTTTGCCTGTGGCTGTGGCCGGGTGCAGCCTGGGGAGTCTCCTTTGCCTGTGGCTGTGGCCGGATGCAGCCCAGGGGGATCGCCTTTGCCTGTGGCCGTGGCCGGATGCAGCCCAGGGGGGTATCCTTTGCCTGTGGCCGTGGTCGGGTGCAGCCTGGGGAGTCTCCTTTGCCTGTGGCTGTGGTCGGGTGCAGCCTGGGGAGTCTCCTTTGCCTGTGGCTGTGGCCAGATGCAGCCCGGGGGGTCGCCTTTGCCTGTGGCTGTGGCCGGATGCAGCCCAGGGGGTCGCCTTTGCCCGTGACCTTGGCGTGCAGCCCAGAGAGTCTCCTTTGGCCGTGACTGAGGCCAGGTGTATCCCAGGGAGACTCCTTTGCCTGTGGCTGAGGCTGGGTGCAGCCAGGCCCAGTAATGTGGTGCTGATTTCCCTCCTCTCCTCGTCCCAGGGCCTTCTGCCCCGAGATCTCTCCAGGCCGAGCGCCTCAGGGACACTGCTGTCCAGCTCACCTGGCAGGCCCCCGAGTATTCCAACGGGGGCATCAGTAAGTACATTGTGGAGCTGCAGCAGCTGGGTGGTGCCCACGAGCCTCAGTGGGTTGACACGGACAGTGGAGGGGAGACCACAAAGATCATCTGGGGACTCAACGCTAGCACATGGTACCAGTTCCGGGTCCGAGCCAACTCCCATGTGCCTGGGGAGTGGAGTGAGCCTGTGAAGGCAGAGACTCTGGTCGATGGTAAGTGCGCTATCGCCAGGGGAACCCAGGAGGAAGCAAGCAGCATGAGGCAGGTGGTCTTCTCCACCCCGGGCACTCTGTCGGCCTGTGCTCTGCATTCCCCACCCCCTGCCCCCGAGCTGTGCTGGCTCCAAGAGTGCACTGTGTTTGCAGACCAGCTTCAACGCACAAACAGAGGCCCCTTGGGAGGTCCCTTGGGAGTCCTGATCCTGAGTCCAGCCCTGCACTGACTGGTTCCTGTCTTCAGGTGTCCCCGGTAACCACCTCTCCAGTGGCTGTGACCCACTGAGTGGCTCAGCTGCCAGCCCACAGGAGAGCTGCTCCCAGCAGCACTGATGTGTTGTGCGGAGAAAGCTGAGCTCCTGTCTGTGGCATGACATGGCGAGTGCTGTGTTTGACGGGGCCAAGCACAAATGGGCACAAGAGAAGAACTGACAATGAAAAAGAGCGAGGCAGGGAGAGGAAGGGAGGAAATGGCATGCAGGTGGGAAGGGCAGAGACAGAAGGGGAGGAATCCCTCTTTCCAGGACATATTTCTTAGTGTACTATGCTGAATGTGCCACATTCTTACAATTACTGTATGTGGGACTGTGGGTAAGCAGCAGCCTTCAGGGCTGGGAAGGAGCTGTCAGGCTCCAGGTGTTCAGTGCAAGCCTGGGACAGGAGAACTGAAGAGCCCTGAAACTCCAGGTTCGGTTGCACAGCTGAGCTGCCTGGCATGTGCCCTTGGGCTGCAGTGTCACACTAAGCCAAGGAGGGGAGGGGTCTGCTTACTGCACAGGGTAGTTCAAAGGCCTGCATCAGGCTGGAGGTAGGCCATCTGAAACCTGGAGCTGGGCACAGCCGTGAGTCCTCTGTCCCTGCAGGTGCCTTGAGCGAGGTGCCCAGACTGGACAGCCAGGGTGTGCAGCCCTCAGGAATAGACCATCAGCTGCTCCTGGCCATCATCTGTTCTGTGTCCGCAACCTGCTTCACCATCCTTTTAGCCCTCCTGGCACTTTTCCTTATCAAGAAGAACTTCTTTCACCGGCGCCGCACCTTCACCTACCAGTCTGGGTCGGTGAGTAGCAGCGCCCGTGCTTTGCCAAGCTCCCTGCCCGTGTCCCAGGCTGATGTGGGTCATGCCCCAGACCCTCTAACCAGGTGCACCATGGGCAAGGTGGAGAATGCTGAGCGAGCGCACACACCCTGCCCAGCTCAGGCAGCCGGGCTGCGTTCGATGGGGCAGAACCCTTTACCTTTCCCTTGCTTGTTTGTCAGGGGGAAGAGACCATCCTGCAGTTCAGCTCAGGAACCCTGACCCTGACCCGGCGGCCAAAGCCCCAGCCTGAGCCCCTCAGCTACCCCATCCTGGAGTGGGAGGACATCACCTTTGAGGATATGATTGGGGAGGGGAACTTTGGGCAGGTCATCAGGGCAATGATCAAAAAGGACGGCCTGAAGATGAATGCAGCCATCAAGATGCTAAAAGGTGAGCAAGCTTGTGCCTGCTTGGGGCATGGGAAGGATGAATGGCAAGGGGGCTACAAAGAACGTACCACCTGGCAGGGAGCCCTGCCCCCTGAGCTGGGCCCAGGCACTGGGACAGGCTCAGCCCCAGCAGCTGAGATCCTGAGCCATCAGAGAGCGCAAAGGGCTGCTGAAGGCCCCACATCTGGGGCCTGAGTCCAAATCCGTGAAGTGCCCAGTCTGTGTCCCCAGACATGACCTGAATGGGAAGAGCTCGCAGAGCTGGAGGGGCAGAGCTGGCCCAGGAGGGGCTCAGGGTGGGAAGGTGAGGGAGATTTGCACCACAGGAAGAGGCAGGCTGGAGGCTAGCCGTGCCCAGGAGGGTGCCTTGGTTCGTGGGGTTGCTGGAAGTCTGCACCCCGGGGGCAGTGTTAAAGATTTCTACCCACCCGGAGGGTGCTCGGGGAGGGGTAGAGCTGGAGGTTCATGCAGGGAGGTAGGGAGGGGCAGGTGCTGGTATCTGGGTGTCTGGACTGCTGGTTTGTGTGGGGATGGGGCCAGTCACCAGTTGTAGGAGTCTCACCTGAACAAGGGGTGGAGGAAATACCTCTGGGCTGAGGGAAAAAGAGGAAATGGGACAGGGGAGGGAGTGGCAGGAGACCGGCGTCTCGGCCCTGGGGCTGGAACTGGGGAGGGGGCGGCAGGGGACTGGCGTCTCGGCCCTGGGGCTGGAACTGGGGAGGTGGTGGCAGGGGACTGGCGTCTCGGCCCTGGGGCTGGAACTGGGGAGGGGGCGGCAGGGGACCAGCATCTCAGCCCTGGGGCTGGAACTGGGGAGGGGGCGGCAGGGGACCAGCATCTCGGCCCTGGGGCTGGAACTGGGGAGGGGGTGGCAGGGGATCGGCGTCTCGGCCCTGGGGCTGGAACTGGGGAGGGGGTGGCAGGAGACTGGCGTCTCGGCCCCGGGGCTGGAACTGGGGAGGTGGCGGCAGGAGACTGGAGTCTCGGCCCTGGGGCTGGAACTGGGGAGGGAGTGGCAGGGGACCGTCATCTCGGCCCTGGAGCTGGAACTGGGAAGGTGGTAGCAGGGGACCAGCGTCTCGGCCCTGGGGCTGGAACTGGGGAGGTGGTGGCAGGGGACCGGCATCTTGGCCCTGGGGCTGGAACTGGGGAGGGAGCGGCAGGGGATCGGCGTCTTGGCCCTGGGGCTGGAACTGGGGAGGGAGTGGCAGGGGACCAGCATCTTGGCCCTGGGGCTGGAACTGGAGAGGGGGTGGCAGGGGACTGACGTCTTGGCCCTGGGGCTGGAACTGGGGAGGTGGTGGCAGGGGACTGGCGTCTTGGCCCTGGGGCTGGAACTGGGGAGGGAGCGGCGGGGGACCGGCGTCTTGGCCCTGGGGCTGGAACTGGGGAGGGAGCGGCGGGGGACCGGCGTCTTGGCCCTGGGGCTGGAACTGGGGAGGGGGTGGCAGGGGACCGGCGTGTCAGCCCTGGGGCTGGAACTGGGGAGGTGGTGGCAGGAGACTGGAGTCTCGGCCCTGGGGCTGGAACTGGGGAGGGGGTGGCCGGGGACCAGCGTCTCAGCCCTGGGGCTGGAACTGGGGAGGTGGTGGCAGGAGACTGGTGTCTCGGCCCTGGGGCTGGAACTGGGGAGGGGGTGGCAGGGGACCGTCATCTCGGCCCTGGGGCTGGAACTGGGGAGGGGGTGGCAGGGGACCGTCATCTCGGCCCTGGGGCTGGAACTGGGGAGGTGGTGGCAGGAGACCGGCGTCTCGGCCGTGGGGCTGGAGTGGGGAGGGGGTGGCAGGGGACCGTCATCTCGGCCCTGGGGCTGGAACTGGGGAGGTGGTGGCAGGAGACCGGCGTCTCAGCCCTGGGGCTGGAACTTGGGAGGGGGTGGCAGGGGACCGGCGTCTCGGCCCTGGGGCTGGAACTGGGGAGGGGGTGGCAGGGGACTGGCGTCTCGGCCCTGGGGCTGGAACTGGGGAGGGGGTGGCAGGGGACCGTCATCTCGGCCCTGGGGCTGGAACTGGGGAGGGAGTCGCAGGGGACCGTCATCTCGGCCCTGGGGCTGGAACTGGGGAGGAGGTGGCCGGGGACCAGCGTCTCAGCCCTGGGGCTGGAACTGGGGAGGAGGTGGCAGGGGACTGGCGTCTCGGCCCTGGGGCTGGAACTGGGGAGGTGGTGGCAGGGGACTGGCGTCTCGGCCCTGGGGCTGGAACTGGGGAGGGAGTCGCAGGGGACCGTCATCTCGGCCCTGGGGCTGGAACTGGGGAGGAGGTGGCCGGGGACCAGCGTCTCAGCCCTGGGGCTGGAACTGGGGAGGTGGTGGCAGGAGACCGGCGTCTCGGCCCTGGGGCTGGAACTGGGGAGGGAGTCGCAGGGGACCGTCATCTCGGCCCTGGGGCTGGAACTGGGGAGGTGGTGGCAGGGGACTGGCGTCTCGGCCCTGGGGCTGGAACTGGGGAGGTGGTGGCAGGAGACCGGCGTCTCGGCCCTGGGGCTGGAACTGGGGAGGGAGTCGCAGGGGACCGTCATCTCGGCCCTGGGGCTGGAACTGGGGAGGAGGTGGCCGGGGACCAGCGTCTCAGCCCTGGGGCTGGAACTGGGGAGGAGGTGGCCGGGGACCAGCGTCTCAGCCCTGGGGCTGGAACTGGGGAGGGAGCGGCAGGGGACCGTCATCTCGGCCCTGGGGCTGGAACTGGGGATGGGGTGGCAGGGGACCGTCATCTCGGCCCTGGGGCTGGAACTGGGGAGGGGGTGGCAGGGGACCGTCATCTCGGCCCTGGGGCTGGAACTTGGGAGGGGGTGGCAGGGGACCGGCGTCTCGGCCGTGGGGCTGGAGTGGGGAGGGGGTGGCAGGGGACCGGCGTCTCGGCCCTGGGGCTGGAACTTGGGAGGGGGTGGCAGGGGACCGGCGTCTCGGCCCTGGGGCTGGAGTGGGGAGGGGGTGGCAGGGGACTGGCGTCTCGGCCCTGGGGCTGGAACTGGGGAGGTGGTGGCAGGGGACTGGCGTCTCGGCCCTGGGGCTGGAACTGGGGAGGGGGTGGCAGGGGACCGTCATCTCGGCCCTGGGGCTGGAACTGGGGAGGGAGTCGCAGGGGACCGTCATCTCGGCCCTGGGGCTGGAACTGGGGAGGAGGTGGCCGGGGACCAGCGTCTCAGCCCTGGGGCTGGAACTGGGGAGGAGGTGGCAGGGGACTGGCGTCTCGGCCCTGGGGCTGGAACTGGGGAGGGGGTGGCAGGGGACTGGCGTCTCGGCCCTGGGGCTGGAACTGGGGAGGGGGTGGCAGGGGACCGTCATCTCGGCCCTGGGGCTGGAACTTGGGAGGGGGTGGCAGGGGACCGGCGTCTCGGCCGTGGGGCTGGAGTGGGGAGGTGGTGGCAGGAGACCGTCATCTCGGCCCTGGGGCTGGAACTGGGGAGGGGGTGGCAGGGGACTGGCGTCTCGGCCCTGGGGCTGGAGTGGGGAGTGGGTGGCAGGGGACTGGCGTCTCGGCCCTGGGGCTGGAACTGGGGAGGTGGTGGCAGGAGACTGGCGTCTCGGCCCTGGGGCTGGAACTGGGGAGGTGGTGGCAGGGGACTGGCGTCTCGGCCCTGGGGCTGGAACTGGGGAGGTGGTGGCAGGGGATCGGCGTCTCGGCCCTGGGGCTGGAACTGGGGAGGGAGTCGCAGGGGACCGTCATCTCGGCCCTGGGGCTGGAACTGGGGAGGAGGTGGCCGGGGACCAGCGTCTCAGCCCTGGGGCTGGAACTGGGGAGGAGGTGGCCGGGGACCAGCGTCTCAGCCCTGGGGCTGGAACTGGGGAGGGAGCGGCAGGGGACCGTCATCTCGGCCCTGGGGCTGGAACTGGGGATGGGGTGGCAGGGGACCGTCATCTCGGCCCTGGGGCTGGAACTGGGGAGGGGGTGGCAGGGGACCGTCATCTCGGCCCTGGGGCTGGAACTTGGGAGGGGGTGGCAGGGGACCGGCGTCTCGGCCGTGGGGCTGGAGTGGGGAGGGGGTGGCAGGGGACCGGCGTCTCGGCCCTGGGGCTGGAACTTGGGAGGGGGTGGCAGGGGACCGGCGTCTCGGCCCTGGGGCTGGAGTGGGGAGGGGGTGGCAGGGGACTGGCGTCTCGGCCCTGGGGCTGGAACTGGGGAGGTGGTGGCAGGGGACTGGCGTCTCGGCCCTGGGGCTGGAACTGGGGAGGGGGTGGCAGGGGACCGTCATCTCGGCCCTGGGGCTGGAACTGGGGAGGGAGTCGCAGGGGACCGTCATCTCGGCCCTGGGGCTGGAACTGGGGAGGAGGTGGCCGGGGACCAGCGTCTCAGCCCTGGGGCTGGAACTGGGGAGGAGGTGGCAGGGGACTGGCGTCTCGGCCCTGGGGCTGGAACTGGGGAGGTGGTGGCAGGGGACTGGCGTCTCGGCCCTGGGGCTGGAACTGGGGAGGTGGTGGCAGGAGACCGGCGTCTCGGCCCTGGGGCTGGAACTGGGGAGGGAGTCGCAGGGGACCGTCATCTCGGCCCTGGGGCTGGAACTGGGGAGGAGGTGGCCGGGGACCAGCGTCTCAGCCCTGGGGCTGGAACTGGGGAGGAGGTGGCCGGGGACCAGCGTCTCAGCCCTGGGGCTGGAACTGGGGAGGGAGCGGCAGGGGACCGTCATCTCGGCCCTGGGGCTGGAACTGGGGATGGGGTGGCAGGGGACCGTCATCTCGGCCCTGGGGCTGGAACTGGGGAGGGGGTGGCAGGGGACCGTCATCTCGGCCCTGGGGCTGGAACTTGGGAGGGGGTGGCAGGGGACCGGCGTCTCGGCCGTGGGGCTGGAGTGGGGAGGGGGTGGCAGGGGACCGGCGTCTCGGCCCTGGGGCTGGAACTTGGGAGGGGGTGGCAGGGGACCGTCATCTCGGCCCTGGGGCTGGAACTTGGGAGGGGGTGGCAGGGGACCGGCGTCTCGGCCGTGGGGCTGGAGTGGGGAGGGGGTGGCAGGGGACCGGCGTCTCGGCCCTGGGGCTGGAACTGGGGAGGGGGTGGCAGGGGACCGGCGTCTCGGCCCTGGGGCTGGAGTGGGGAGGGGGTGGCAGGGGACTGGCGTCTCGGCCCTGGGGCTGGAACTGGGGAGGTGGTGGCAGGGGACTGGCGTCTCGGCCCTGGGGCTGGAACTGGGGAGGGGGTGGCAGGGGACCGTCATCTCGGCCCTGGGGCTGGAACTGGGGAGGGAGTCGCAGGGGACCGTCATCTCGGCCCTGGGGCTGGAACTGGGGAGGAGGTGGCCGGGGACCAGCGTCTCAGCCCTGGGGCTGGAACTGGGGAGGAGGTGGCAGGGGACTGGCGTCTCGGCCCTGGGGCTGGAACTGGGGAGGTGGTGGCAGGGGACTGGCGTCTCGGCCCTGGGGCTGGAACTGGGGAGGTGGTGGCAGGGGACTGGCGTCTCGGCCCTGGGGCTGGAACTGGGGAGGGGGTGGCAGGGGACCGGCGTCTCGGCCCTGGGGCTGGAACTGGGGAGGGAGTCGCAGGGGACCGTCATCTCGGCCCTGGGGCTGGAACTGGGGAGGAGGTGGCCGGGGACCAGCGTCTCAGCCCTGGGGCTGGAACTGGGGAGGGAGCGGCAGGGGACCGTCATCTCGGCCCTGGGGCTGGAACTGGGGATGGGGTGGCAGGGGACCGTCATCTCGGCCCTGGGGCTGGAAGTGGGGAGGGGGTGGCAGGGGACTGGCGTCTCGGCCCTGGGGCTGGAACTGGGGAGGTGGTGGCAGGGGACTGGCGTCTCGGCCCTGGGGCTGGAACTGGGGAGGGAGTGGCAGGAGACCGGCGTCTCAGCCCTGGGGCTGGAACTTGGGAGGGGGTGGCAGGGGACTGGCGTCTCGGCCCTGGGGCTGGAGTGGGGAGGGGGTGGCAGGGGACTGGCGTCTCGGCCCTGGGGCTGGAACTGGGGAGGTGGTGGCAGGAGACTGGCGTCTCGGCCCTGGGGCTGGAACTGGGGAGGGAGTGGCAGGAGACTGGCGTCTCGGCCCTGGGGCTGGAACTGGGGAGGGAGTGGCAGGGGACCGTCATCTCGGCCCTGGGGCTGGAACTGGGGAGGTGGTGGCAGGGGACCGGCATCTCGGCCCTGGGGCTGGAACTGGGGAGGGAGCGGCAGGGGATCGGCGTCTTGGCCCTGGGGCTGGAACTGGGGAGGGAGCGGCAGGGGACCGTCATCTTGGCCCTGGGGCTGGAACTGGGGAGGGAGCGGCAGGGGATCGGCGTCTTGGCCCTGGGGCTGGAACTGGGGAGGGAGTGGCAGGGGACTGGCGTCTCAGCCCTGGGGCTGGAACTGGGGAGTAGGTGGCTGGAGGCCAGTGTCCTGGGCTCATGACCGCAGCAGCTACTCTGCTTCGTTTCAGAGTTTGCATCGGAGAATGATCACCGGGACTTTGCAGGGGAGCTGGAGGTGCTGTGCAAACTGGGGCACCACCCCAATATCATCAACCTGCTGGGGGCCTGTGAAAACAAAGGTGGGAGTTACCCTCCGATCTGCTGCTGTTGGCGGGCTGAGCCAGTCCCTTTTCCCTTTTCCCTTTTCCTTTTCCTTTTCTTGGGGATCCCTGGCCTTCTTCCCATGCCCGCTCTGCTGCCCCTTCTCTGCTCTGGGGGGGTCCTGCCCCCACTACGTCCAGCAGGAGGCTGACAGCCTGTCTCCATCTCTCAGGTTACCTGTACATCGCCATTGAGTACGCACCCTATGGAAACCTGTTGGACTTCCTCCGGAAAAGCCGTGTCCTGGAGACTGACCCAGCTTTTGCAAAGGAGCACGGGACAGCCTCTACTCTCACCTCCCAGCAGCTCCTCCAGTTTGCGTCGGACGTGGCCAAGGGAATGCAGTATCTGAGCGAGAAGCAGGTACGGCCCTCCCGGCCCTGCCTGCTCTGCACACTGCCATGGCCAGCATGTGCACAACCACAGGCAGTGCCTGAGCCTGGTATCAGAAATGGGAGACGACGTGCCTGCGTCCAGGCTGTCCCTGGGGCACACCAGCTGTGGCTGTCGCACTGTGACCCTGGCCACCAGCACCATGGGAGCCCAGCCTACTACCACGCCCAGCGGGCCACTTGCCACTGACAAGGGTGTGGAGCTGAGGCAAATTAGCCAATGGGTATGGACGTCTCCCACCCATCTGCATTCTGATTGGCTGGGAAGTGTCCTGTATGTGGGGCGCAGTAATGGGGTAGCTGGTGCCTTGGCATTGTCTGCTCCCGTCTCAGAGAGTAGCTCTGCTGCTCTGTGAGTGGCCAGGCAGCCTTCTGGGCACACGTCTCTGGGGTGACCAGTTGACCTGCCCCAGAATGCAGGGGCCAGAGTGGGACTGGGCACCCTGAGCCCTGCTAAAACATCCTCCCACAGTAGCCACCTGGTGACTCCCACTCCTGGGGGCAAAGGCCCCTGGTCTCCTCTTTCTAGGACTGCCCCACAGCCCAGCCCAGCCTGTCCTAGGTTCAGCCCTTTGTCTTCCAGGGCCTTGAGTCCAGGCTGCTTTCTGCTGCCTCCTGGCCAGGCTCCCTCAGCCAACCTGCAGCTTGACTGCCTGCTTTCTGCCTAGCCAGCTGGTACAGGGCGGGTCCTTAGGATCCAGGAGAGCCAATCAAGATGTACTGCAGCCATCATCTTCCTCGGGAGCAGTAGCTGGGGCCTTGACAAGCCCCAGAATAAGGGCTGGACATGAAGTGCTGTCCTCAAGCATCCACAAAACATTAAGGCTTGATCTGCCTGGCCCCTGCCTGTTCCCAGCCATGACATGCCAGAGAGTGAATGCTGCCGCTCTGCCCGTCACTAAAGCTGCTCCCCATGTCCCAGGCCTGGAAGTAAAAGGAGGCTGGGGCAGAGGTGGGGCCTGCCAGCTTGTCTCCAGAGGGGCCACACAGGGCCCATCCTCACTCAACGTGGCCATCTCAGTTCATTCACAGGGACCTGGCAGCCAGGAACATTCTGGTGGGTGAGAGCCTGGCTGCCAAGATTGCTGACTTTGGCCTCTCCCGAGGGGAGGAAGTCTACGTGAAGAAGACCATGGTGAGTCCAGAGGGAGGAGTCCTGCTGCACCCTGGGCCCCAACTCAGCAGCTCTAGGAACCTTGCTGTGCAAGCACAAGATCCTCCCACCCCGTGCAGCAAGGCCATGGTTCCTGCTACCTGGACTGCTGGCTGGGGGGCAGCCCTTACCTGCCCCAGCTTTCCCCCAGCTGGCTAGTGGAGGCTGCTCTCTACCCCTGGTCACTGCACTCAGTCGGGGAGCTTGTGTACCCTAGTCTGAATCTCCCGCCAGTTGGATTGAGAGTGGCTGTTTCCTGCCATACTGTCCCCTGACCTTAGTGGCGGAACCTTTCCCCACTTCCCTGCTTGTTATTGTGGGTCTTTTTCCCTAGGGCCGCCTGCCAGTTCGCTGGATGGCCATTGAGTCCCTGAACTACAGTGTGTACACCACCAAGAGCGATGTGTAAGTCCTGCCTCTGGTCTGTGGCTCAGCCAAGTCTATGGGGTTAGCCCTCTGCCAACACAGGAAGGGCTCCTGCCCTGATATGAAGATCAGCCAACCCCTTCCTGCTGACACTGGAGGGGCTACTGCTTCTTCATCTTCCCTGAGCCTTATTCCAGCCTCTAGCTCATCTCCCCACTAGACCCAGGCTCCCCGTGCTGGGAACCAGGGACTCTTGTTTCTTACAGTGAGGCTCAGTACGCTGGTCTTGCTCAGCAGCAGCAGGACACAGAGGCTACGTCTACACTAGCCCCAAACTTCAAAATGGCCACGCAAATGGCCATTTCGAAGTTTACTAATGAAGCGCTGAAATGCATATTCAGCACTTCATTAGCATGCGGGCGGACACGGCACTTCGAAATTGACGCGCCTCGCCGCCGCGCGGCTTGTCCCAACGGGGCTCCTTTTTGAAAGGACCCCGCCTACTTCGAAGTCCCCTTATTCCCATGGATAAGCTCATTTCGAAGTTTGGGGCTAGTGTAGACACGGCCAGGCTTAGCTCTAAAGAGCTTGTCCCCTTTTCCAGTGCCTCCATCTTCCTGGTCCCCACCCTGGTGCAGCCCATCCCTCCCATTCTCGTCCCAGACTCCAGCCACGGAAGATGTGCTGCCATATCACCAGAGCAGGGCGAGGGGCCAGGAGAGAGGCATTGCTGGAGAACTAAGAGCTGTCTCTCTTTCAGGTGGTCCTTTGGGGTCCTGCTGTGGGAGATTGTCAGCCTAGGTAAGTACTGGCCTGGTCCATCTGTGGGTCCTATAGGCATGGCCCAGGTGTGCGCAGCTAGCTTTGTCCCTCGCTCCCCCACATTGCTTTGACAGGGGACTAATGACAGAAATGCCGTCTGAGTCAGGCCACAAGGACCGTGGGAAAGCCTCGTTTTCTGACTGCTGTACCGCAGGGGTGTGGTGGTGCTGCAGTGCCAGCCCAGGGGACCTTCAGAGCCAGTCAGCCACTGGGAAAAGGAGTTACTTGCATGCCAAGGAGCTGGCACAGCATCCCCCCGAGCTGCCTCCTCTGGGCTGTGGCACAGCAGCCCAGCTCCAGCACTGCCCCGGAGGCACCTACAATAGCCACACAAGCGCTTGCCCTGCTTTAGTAGCTACACTCCCTCCCCATCGACTTTGTGGGTGTACGGCTGTCTCAGACGTCCCTCAGTGTGTGACTCATTCACAGCCCTGAGCAATGCAGCCAGGGTAACCTGAGTGGTGAATGTAGACCAGGGCTTCTTGGTCCATCAGTGACTCTCCACCCATAGTGTGGAAGTGCCACGCTGTCTGGGGCAGACTAAGTCCATTGTACACAGGGAGGGTCCCCAGTGCCCAGGGCATTCAGTAGAGTCAGTGACTACATCCCTTGGAGGGCCTGTGCCAGAGAGGCCAGGAGACTTCCGCACAGTCAGGCACACAGCTGGGGGAAAAGAGTGGGGTGGAGCCAAGTTGCTCCGCTTCCTGATGCCACTGGTGAGTGCGGAGGGGACCAGCTCCGGCTGCCGACGCAAGGTCCCCACTGGTTCTCTGGGCTGCCTCACTGGGTGGAGGGGTTTTGGGGGAAGAGGTGAGGTGGGGGGAGGAAGGGGGAGGCATGGGTGGGGTGGGGCACAGGTGGGATGAGGTGGGGGTGGGGCCTGAAGAAAGCATGCCCCACGAATCTATTAGAATGATTTCAGGGGGTTGGTAAATATGTGGAGAAGGGTGGTTCAATCGATATAGTGGATTTCGAATTTCTGAAAGCCTCTGTCAAAGCCCCTCACCAAGGCTCTTAAGCAAAGTGAGCAGTTCTGGGATCTCTGGGATCCGTAACTGGTTAGAAGATAGGAAACAAGGGTAGGGATAAATGGTCACAGCTGAGAGAGGTAAATAGTGAGGGTTCCCAAGGTGCTGTACTGGGACCGGTGCTGTTCAACTTATTATAAATCAAAACAAAAAGCAGTCAAGTAGCACTTTAAAGACTAGCAAAATAGTTTATTAGGTGAGCTTTCGTGGGACAGACCCACTTCTTCAGACCATAGCCAGACCAGAACAGACTCAATATTTGAAGTGGGTCTGTCCCACGAAAGCTCACCTAATAAACTATTTTGCTAGTCTTTAAAGTGCTACTTGACTGCTTTTTGTTTGGATAGTGTATAGACTAGCACAGCTTCCTCTCTGTTATTATTCATAAATGATACAGAAAAAGAACTAGAGAGTGAGGTTGCAAAGTTTGCAGGTGATACAAAACTACTCAAGATAGTTATGTCCAAAGCAGACTGTGAAGAAAAACTGGGTGAGTAGAGAACAAAATGGGAGATAACATTTAATATAGATAAATGCAAAGCAATGCGTGTGGGAAACCATAATTCCCACTATATAAACAAAATGATGGGGTCTAAATTAGCTGTTCCCACTCATTCAAGAAAGAGATGGTGGAGTCATTGAGATGTTCTCTGCAAACATCTCATCTCTGTGCAGTGGCAGTAACCATGCTAGGAACTACTGGGAGAAGGACAGAGGGTTGCCTCTTCCCCAAAAAGATGTGTTAGAATTAGAAAAAGTGCAGAGAAAGGCAGCGAAGGTGGCCAGGATTTTGAATGGCTGCCACAAGAGGTGAGATTTAACAGGCTTATTCTGTTCACTTTGGAAAAGAGACACTGGAGGGAGTGACATGAGAGAGGTCAATAGAATCAGGACTGATGCAGAGAACATGACTAAGGAAGTGCTATTTACTCCTTCCTGTAACGCGAGAACTGGGGGTCACCTGATGGAATTACTAGGCAGTGGGTTCAAAACCCAATAAGGCGACACTTCTTCACTTTGTGCACGGTAGATCTGTGGGCTTTGTAAAAGCCGGAAGTACAAACAAGTTTAAAAAAGTTAGAAAAATGGGCCATGGAGGGTAGGTGCTTCAGTGGCTGTCAGCCAAGATGCTCAGATGCACAGCCCTATGGTCTGGAAGGCCCCAAACCCCTGACTGCCATGTGCTGGGGTTGGACGTCTGTGGATG
This sequence comes from Carettochelys insculpta, assembly GCF_033958435.1. NCBI lineage: Eukaryota > Metazoa > Chordata > Testudines > Carettochelyidae > Carettochelys > Carettochelys insculpta. The sequence continues at coordinate 530,927 of NC_134145.1, forward strand.
ACTTGATCTCTTAGCCTGTTCTTGCATTCTTGCTGAAGCACGTGACACCAGTGCTGGGCTAGACTGGCCACTGGTCTGCCCCATGGGGGCCATTCTGTGTGCTCACGAGCACATGCTGCCCTCTGCCCCCAGGAGGAACTCCATACTGTGGGATGACGTGTGCTGAGCTCTATGAGAAATTGCCACAGGGATATCGGATGGAGAAGCCCCGCAACTGTGATGATGAAGTGTAAGTGGAGAGCTCTGGCTGCTCTGCTCTGTGCTGCCAGGGCCTGCTGTGTCCAGGAGAGCAGGCTGGGCCTTGCCTTTTGCCCTGGGGCACTGGCCGCATGCAGGACCCAGGGCCTCTTTGCACAGCCTTGGCTTGTTTGTTTAGTCTCCTGGGGGGGCGGGCTGCAGTGTCACATGATGCCATCCCTGTGCACTCAGGACAAGAGAGGTGGCAGCCTCCCCACCCATGATCCAGGGCAGGGCAGCCTGTTGGGCTCCCTGGCTGCCACCTCCTCCCCACCCTCTACCCTGCCTGCACTGACACAGGCTCTGATTTACCGCTCTCCATCCTAGGTATGAGCTGATGAAGCTGTGCTGGCGAGACCGCCCCTATGAGCGGCCGCCCTTCGCTCAGATCTCCATGCAGCTCAGCCGCATGCTGGAGGCCAGGAAGGTAGTCTCCTGCTGGCTCCCCAGAGGGGCTGGCTTCAGCTCTGTCCCTTCCTTAGCACGGTACTCAGGTCTGGGGACAGGGCTGCACCTGGGAGGGGGTGGCCTTAGAGGGCAGTGCCACCCAGTAACTGCAGCGGAGCACAGAGCTGCTGTAGCCATCGTCTATCCCTGGCAAGCCCCACGTCGGTAGCTGCTGGCGGGGATGTCAATCTAGCAGCTCTGATGGTTGGGAAATCCTAGGGGCTTTGCAGCCTGTTTTCTCCCTCCACAGGGAGCAGGGCCTTGAGCCCTGCCACACGCCTAGATTCCAGGAGGCTTTGGAGCAGGATGCTCACAGCTGGAGTAGGCTTGTACCATGGGGACAGCCCTGCTCTGCCCAGTGCCCCATCCTGCCTGGGACTGGCTGGGAACACCAGCTCTAATCCCTGTACTGCACCTGCCTGAGCACAGCCACAGCCCAGGCCCAGGCTGCAGGGGGTTCTGAGAGAACACTGCCTCTCCTGGCCTAGAGAGGAGCAGCTCCACGTCCCAACTCTGATCAAGGGGCAGGCAGCCAAGCCCCACTCACACGATGTTCGGTGCACAGTGCAAGGGCCAGCCCTGCCTGTGTTCACCTAGAGGCGGGAATCAGCCCAGCAGCACTCAGAACAGAGCCTGTAACAGGACAGGCTGGGAACACCAGTGCTGACCAGGAGGCTCTGAGGTATCCCCAGGTCTGACGCCGTCTCTCCCCTCCAGGCCTACGTGAACATGGCCTTATTCGAGAACTTCACGTATGCCGGCATCGACGCCACTGCGGAGGAGGCCTGAGGGCGAGCAGAGCACCATGCCGGGACCCCTGTAAATAACACACCTACTTGCCATGCTTGGACACCAGCTGGCCTACACCAGGGACGGAGCACAGCCTCTGCCACACACAGACATGTTGTGGGTGGCCTGCTCCACACGGATGGCAGTGCAGAGACAAGGAGCTGCCCTTGTCCTGGAGCAGGAACTTGTCTGGGGGCAGTTTCTGGCTAACGTGATACTCCATAATCTGCAGTCAGACTTCTGGCTGAACAGCAGCTACTGGCCTCCAGGCTGCTCAGGCAGGGCTGTCCTGCACTTGCTGCCTCTCTGCCTTCTCTGCAGTACAGCTCTGTACCAACGGTGGGGGCAGCCAATAGGCTAGGCTCTCCCTGTCGCGTGCCCACTCTCCTTGCTGCAGCCTGGTGCTGTGCACGGCTGAGAACACAGGCAGGGAATCCGTCTCCCCTTGAGCCCGTGGACATTGGCACCTTTGCTGAAGCACCTGGGGAGGATGTGATACAGCCGCCTACTGCTCTGTAAGAAGCACAAAGACTTGTCCTGGGTAAAGGTCAGATTTGCAAACCGCTCTGAAGGTAGAGCCCCTGGCCCTACCTCCACCTCCAGCCGAGGTCTTTGGCTGCCCAGCTTCCCCGATGCCTGCCTGTGGGCTCTTAGACTGAGTGGCTGTGCAGTTGGTGCTGGCCTGGCAAATGGGGCCAGCATACTGGTGTGCAGTGCTGGGCAAATGTTGCTCCCAGATGCTGGAGACCTGCTGGGACAGAGCCCATTAGAGGAGTCCAAGCAGAAGGATCCCAGTGTCATTTTTGTTACACCACAGAGGACTGAAATATTCTAGGCTTGGCCTCAGGCTCTTCCAGCGGTGGCAACAGCCACTGCAGGCACAGGAGCAAGGTGGCAGGAGGCCCGGCTCCCCCCAGAAGGGGCAGGGCCAATGGTGGAAGGGGCAGGGCTAAGGGCAGCCAGATCCCCGCACACCCCCTCAGAGCTGCACATGGAGTGGTGACGCAGCACTCTGTGGTGTTTCAAAGGGGCCCAGTGCTCCAGCAGTGACTAGAGCTCTAAGCCCCTTTGAAAAGCTGGGCCTGGGGGCAACTGGCCCTTTTGCACCCCGAGTCAGGTGGCCTGAGCTCCTCTCTCACCTGCCAGAGGTCGCTGGCTGCCGTGATTGTGCTTTATCTGCTATATATTTGAAAGAGTTTGTCTGTCTGTCTGTTCAAGACCTCTCCCTAAACGGTAAGAGCTCAGAGCAGTAAATTTGACATACAGCTTCCTCTGATTGCAATTTAAAGCAAGGTCAGGGTTTGTTTGTGCCAGGAAAATGGGATCATCGTCAACAGCAGCCAGGGCTCAGCACCCGTTGGTGTCTGATGCCTCCCTCACTATTTCCTTCTGTCTTTCCCTGTCCAGTGCGGAGTGGCTTAGTTTCTGTAGACTAGCTCCTCACCAATCTACTATATCATCTACCTGTTCTCTGTGGGGTCTGCCTCTCCTGTCTGAACTGTCCATTATGCCAAACACCAGGGTCTTGATTTTTCACTTGTTCATTCTGCAAATATGCCTGAATAGCTGTAACTTCCATTGTATAACCTTCTGCAGTAAGCTCTCTTTCAGCTGTACCTTTCTATATAATTCCTCCCCAGTGACCTTCTTTATCCATCCTGTTCTCAGGATCTTTCTATAACAACTGCTCTCAAATGCCAACATTCTTCTTTTTGAATCTTTCGTTATCACCCACGTCTCACATCTGTTCAATGCACTGCTGAATACACACATTTTGAAGACGCTCAGCTTCATTCCTAAGCTAATCATTTTGCTTTTCCAGATCTTCTCCATCTCCTTGAAACTTGCTCTTGCTTTCACTATCTAATCACTATTTCCTTCTTACAGTCTAGATCATACATTACTTTGCTCCCCAGATATGTGAACTTCTCTACGTCTCTCGTTCAATACCATCGACACTGATCTTCCTTCCTATTTCCTTATCTCCAACTACCATTGTTTTCATTTTATTGGTGTTCATTATCAATCTGTACTGCTTCCCTTCCTCATTTAGCACCTGCACCATTCTCGCTGGCTTCTCTTCGTCTTCCTCGATGATAATAACTACATCATCTGCGAACATCAAGTTTTTAAGTCTCATCCTGTGCACCAATATCCCTTCTACCTCTTCCCTCGATCTTGTCCATCTCTCTCTCTAGGTGCGTGATGAAGATGCTCAGCAATATCAGTTCTCCTTGTCTTGTACCTCTACTTGTTCTAAATCAACTTCCTAACTCTCCGCATATTCTCACCACTGCCTCCGCATTGTCACTGATATCCTTCAACAACCATATCAGTCTGCTCTCCACTCCATATGACTCCACCACCACCCAAGTCACTTTCTGACCTATACTGTCAAATGTCTTCTGAAAAATCAACAAAACAATTATAGATGTTCTTCAGTCGAAATTTCTCTGCTGTCAGTCTTAACTGCCAATGGCCGTGTCTACACTAGCCCCAAACTTCGAAATGGCCATGCAAATGGCCATTTCGAAGTTTACTAATGAAGTGCTGAAATACATATTCAGCACTTCATTAGCATGTGGGCGGCCGCAGCACTTCGAAATTGACACGGCTCGTCGCCACGCGGCTCATCCCAACAGGGCTCCTTTTCGAAAGGACCCCGCCTACTTCGAAGTCCCCTTATTCCCATCTGCTCATAGGAATAAGAGGACTTCGAAGTAGGTGGGGTCCTTTCGAAAAGGAGCCCCATCTGGACAAGCCACGCGGCGGCGAGCCACATCAATTTCAAAGTGCTGTGGCCGCCCGCATGCTAATGAGGCGCTGAATATGTATTTCAGCGCTTCATTAGTAAACTTCGAAATGGCCATTTGCATGGCCATTTTGAAGTTTGGGGCTAGTGTAGACATAGCCAATATCTGCTGTATAGTACTTCTATCCTTCCTGAATGCTGATTGCTCATCCACTAGATGTTCTTCTACCTGTGACCTTAGTCTCTCCATCAGCAGCAGCAGCAGCACCTTGCCTAGATGACTTGTTAGGGCAATTGTTCTGTAGTTCTTGCACTCCGTATGTGCCTTCTTTCTTGTGTATTGTCACTAGCATGGATCTTGTCCATTCCTTAGGTGCCTTCCCTTCTTTCCATGCTATATTACGTAGCTGGTGTATTTCCTGAACCATACTTTCTCTGCCGTATCTGATTATCTCTCCTGTGATATTACCATTTCCTGGGCTCTTGTTCTTGAGTTGTTTCACTGCTTTTTGTACTTCCTCCTTCAAAATATCTATCTTGCTCTCAATGCTTGGTGGAGATTTCTTTCAGTTCTATGATCAGTTCCTCTGAGACACTCGGATCCAACTGTGCTTTATATAGATCAGTGCAATATCTTGTCCATCATTGCATAAACTTCTTGTTCGTGAGCACCTTGTGGTTCTCATCTTTGATCACCATCTGCTTCAGCTGCCACTTCCTATTAATATTCCCAATCATTTTATACACGTCCCTGGTCTTACCCTCACCCTAATACCTCTGTATAGTTTCACACTGCTCCTCTAACAATTTTCCTTATCCTTTCTGGCCGCTTTCCTTACCGCATTGCATTTCACTCTGTATTGCTGTTCTGCCCTCTTGGTAACATCCCTTCTGATCTTCAACACTGTTTTCTCAACTTCGGTGTCTCCTGTGTAATCCACTTCTTATTGATCTCCTTTTCTTCCAGAACCCTCTGTTCAATTGCCTCTTCTATCGCCGGGGCTATCCCTCCACCTCTCTTATCTAGGTCTTTCTCTGTGCCTGCATTCCTGATCTTCTCTTCGAGTGCTGCTCTGTGCACTCCCTTCCTCACCTAGCCTTGCCACATGTCTTCGTTTCTTAAACTGTGTCTTACACTTTCTCTTGAGTTTCATCTTGATGTTCACAGTCACTAGAGTGTGGTCCAAATCTATATTGCTGCTTGGAAAGTTTGGCACTGCTGTACTGATGTTACCCATCTTCTTCTCATAAACCCATACAGAAAAGAGAGAAAACCACCAGGCAGGTAAAGGGGCTGGCCAGGAAGGCACCCCTCCTACCCCCACCTCCAGGACCGCCCTAGCTGTGAGCCTCCCATCCCCCATGTGCCTTTTGGGGTGGGGGAGGCCCAGTTTGTACAGGGACACGTAAAACCACACAGAGAAGAGACAGAACCACCAGGCAGGCTCAGGGCACCCTCCCACCCCATCCAGGATTGCCCCAGTGCTGAGACTCCCGTGCCCCAGGCGATCTGTAGGCAGGCCAAGTGGGGCTGCAGCTCTTCCCCCACCCTGATGTTCCCCTTCATCAGAGACTGAGGGGAAGTGCACTTGGCTGTATACTTCACTCTGGCTGGTGAGGAATGGTGAGCACAGAACATGTAATCTTCAAGTGATTGATCCCCCATCACCCATTCCTAACTTCTGACAAGCAGAGGCAAGGGACACCATCCCAGTCCATCCTGGCTAATATATTGCCATCGATAGACCTATCTTCCATGAAAGTACCTAGTTCTTTTTAGAACCCTGTTAAAGTCTTGGCCTTCACACCATCCCATGGCAAGAAGGGAGAAAATTGTTTTCCTTAATCTCTTATGATAAGACAGGAAACAATGGGCTTAAATTGCAGCAAGGGAGGTCTTAGGTTGGACAGGAATGAAAACTTCCTAACCATCAGGATGATTAAGCACTGGAATACATTGTCTAGGGAGGTTGTGAAATCACCATCATTGGAGATATTTAACAGCAGGTTAGACAAACATCTGTCAGGGATGGTCTAGATGGTGCTTGGTTCTGCTGTGATTGTCGGGGACTGGACTTGATGGCCTTTCAAGGTCCCTTCTGGTTACAGTAGTTTGTTATTCTAAGGCAACAGGTTGTGCATTGTGTTAAGAAATGTTTGTTTGTTAGTTTGTTTTAAACCTGCTATCTATTAATTTCATTTGGTGACCCCTCATTTTTGTGTTATGGGAACAAGTATATAGCTGTCCTTATTCACTTGTTCCATGCCTGTCATGATTTTACAGACTTCTATAGGATAGGGTCAAAATTCAAAATGATCTGGATAAATTGAAGGAATGGTCTGAGGTAAACAAGGTGAAGTTTAATAAGGACAAATGCAAAGTGCTCCACTTGGGAAGGAACAATCAGTTTCACACATACAGAATGGGGAGAGACTGACTAGGAATGACTACAGCAGAAAGGGATCTAGGGGTTATAGTGGACCACAAGCTAAATATGAGTCAACAGTGTGATGCTGTTGCAAAAAAAGCAAACATGATTCTAGGATGCATTAACAGGTGTGTTGTGAACAAGACACGAGAAGTCATTCTCCCGCTCTACTCTGCGCTGGTTAGGCCTCAGCTGGAGTATTGTGTCCAGTTCTGGGCACCGCAGTTCAAGAAAGATGTGGAGAAATTAGAGAGGGTCCAGCAAAGAGAAACAAGAATAATTAAAGGTCTAGAGAATGTGACCTATGAAAAAAGGCTGAAATAATTGGTCTTGTTTAGTTTGGAAAAGAGAAGATTGAGGGGAGACATGATAGCGGTTTTCAAGTATCTAAAAGGGTGTCCTAAGGAGAGGGGGAGTAAACTTGTTCTTCTTGGCCTCTGAGGAGAGAACAAGAGGCAATGGGCTTAAACTGCAGCAAGGGAGGTTTAGGTTGGACATTAGGAGAAAGTTCCTAACTGTCAGGGTGGCCAAACAGTGGAATAAATTGCCAAGGGAGGTTGTGGAATCTCCATCACTGGAGATATGTGAGGACAGGTTAGATAGATGTCTATCAGGGATGGTTTAGACAGTACTTGGTCCTGCCATTGGAGCAGGGGGCTGGACTCGATGGCCTCTCGAGGTCCCTTCCAGTCATAGTGTTCTATGATTCTATGATTCTGTGATCATAGTCTCCTCTTTTCTAAGCTGAAAAGTCCGTCTTTTCAATCTCCCCTCAGATGGCACCCGTTCCAAATCCCTAGTAATTTTTATTGCCCTTTTCTGAACTTTTTCCAGTGCCAAGATATCTTTTTTAGATGAGATGACCACGTCTGCATGCAATATTCAAGACGTGGGCATTTTCACAGAGACAATAAAATATTCTTTGTCTTATTAGTGCAAGCCAACACCACCCAGGGCTGGGTTCAATATCCAGGGGTTCCTCTCCATCGATCCAGGACAGAACTGGCTTGAGTCCCCACCCACTAACCAGGGAAATGCATACATCACCACAGGCGCCTTGGAGAGGCAATGCTTCCCCACTTCCTAGCACAGAGTCTGAGTAGAAAAGAAACTTGGGAGTAACTTGGTATTAATTTGTGAGAACACCACATAAACCATGAGTAAAAAGTCCGACCCCAAGTAGGTTGGAAAGTGTCCTCAGGGTCTTAAGTCCAGCAACTCAAATGTCCACTTCACATGCCCGACCCTTCTCTGCACCCCCCGCCGCCCCCGTCGCTGCCCTTGGTAAGGGCAGACCCAGAGTTCTGGGACCCAGAAGGGCATCCACAGAGTTCGCCTTCCAGCCTGGGAATGAGAAGTAAAGAAGCATATTATTCCGCTGGCCTCTCTGCTTCTGCCCTGCTGCCCCCATCACACCTCTCTATCACCGCTCTGCTGCCTGCTTATCACACCTCTGACACTCCACTGCTGGCTGTCAGGCACCATCCCTCTCTTGAGTGTGTCCTTTGCACATCAGTCTCAAGAGATTTCAGCTCCCAGTGACTTCAACTCTTAGCAGCCAAAGTAGAAGACACACGGCTCCACCACAATTAAGAGAAGAAAGAGATTCCTAATGATACCTGTTTAACTGTAGTCAGTGAGCAGTGGTGGTAACAGATTGGGCCAGCCCATACGCTGGGGAGAGTACATAGTCTCCTGACCAGAATAACCTTCCCTCACCCCTTTTCTCTCATAGAGCCCTGGAACCTTAACCTTGCTTAACAAGGCGCCTTGTGCTAATGGTGAGCCCTTTCCTACGGGGCAGATGTAGCACAGCACAGCTTTGTACCCCACAGAATTACTAACTTTGGTAACCAATTGTAGCTCTCCCAGCATTTCATACAATTGCAGCTGGTGTTAGGTCACAGATCAAGTTGATTACAATGAGCAAAATACTGCTCCATCTGTGGAATAACCAGTGCTTCTTTTCTGCTGGCACTTGCCGGTACTGAGTATTGGCACCTGGGCAGCCCCAGCTGCAGGATTGGCTGGGCAGGGAGGACCAGATGAGTATCAACTCCTCATTTTTACAAAAAAGGCACTGTGAATTACTAACAAGTGTAAGCAAAGCAGGTGCAAATTGTACTTACATAGACACACCAGGCTCCACTCACTGTCAGGGGAGCATGTCTTCAGAGCCTGCTTCCATGGGCTCTTCCTTTTGTAATGATTCGCAGCATTCAGTTTGCTTTTTTGACTGTCACTGGATGTGCTGCAAAGATGAGGGTGTGCGCATGTGCGTGCACGCATGCACACATGCCTGCCACCAGCTGGGCTTGTGTGTGTGTGTGTGTGTGCGTGTGTGTGTGTGCAAGGAGTAGCCCACATGGGGTGTGGCCATGCTGTATAGCAATGGAAGTTCCTCCTGACAACTGGTGCTTTAGGTGCATGAGAAGTGAACCTACGAGTTCAGTTGTCTTGGTGTGTGCCCATGCTGTTGCTGATCATCTGGTTTATTTGGCCACGTTCAATCCAGCTGTGAGGTTTTCCTCCCACATGACAGTCAATGCCAAAGTCAATTGCGCTATGGGATTTTAAAACCACATACTGCAGCGTGTGCCTGCTCTGAGAGTTCTGGGTGCAGACAGCCACGGATCCAAAGCTGAGCTTGAGAGCATGCTTGGAATGGGTAGGGAGGGTCAAGGCCATGCAGAGATGCATTTGTATTCCAGGGCTCTGCTCTCTTTCTCGCTCTCATTGGGAGGTTGTTGCAGAGCTTGTGCCTGGCCTCGGAGCCACTGGGCTGGCCACAGGCCTCTCAGTAAGTTTGGAGGAAGCAGCAGCCTGAAGCTGGGAGTGTCTGTCTGCACAGCTGAGTATGGCCACCTTGTTGCACCAGCCCAGATGGCTGATACTGGCTGTGTTGGGAGCAGATTGCTGTCCAGGCTAAGGTGACATGGGATGACAAGATCTCCAAGGGACCATGCAGCATTCCTCTGCCACCCAGAACTGCCTTTCCCCAGAGCCACATGGCAGCCTGGCCGCCCTGTGTGGGCTTGAGTTCTTAATGAATAGCTGAGAGGGGTGTGCTCCTGCCACCGGTCATTACTGGATTTTTAAATTAAATATGAAAGCCATATCTGTCACCATTGTATATAATTGGCACCAAATCTTGTGCTGTGGGGGGCCAAGTGAGGTGTGTAATGAAACCTGGTAATGCCCTGGGTCTGTTTATGCTACTTGTCTATCTGAGCCACATTTGTATATGAAGTTATAAGTTGCGGCTTTATACCTGAACTGGAAATGTTTCACTGCTGAGATTCACAATGGAAAGCATGATCAACTCAGTAGTCAGGTGACTTGAGCTGAACAAAAAGACAGATGCAGTTCCTCATACTAAGTAAATAGCCTGGGTCTGAACGGCAGATGGATGACTCTGTCCCTCTTAGGAGGGAGTCCCCGACCACAACCACCCATCTTCTTATGAGGGTGGGGGTCATAGAATGCCCCCCTCCTTAGGACAGTGCATCCAATGCCTTACAGTCCATGGGGGTCTTCTTCTGATCCATTCCCTGTGAGGTATCTGACCCAGCTATCTCCACCATATTACCTGTGCAGATAGGCCGAAAGCAGTTGCTTAACTCCACTGGAATTGGGGAGACCTGAATTGGTTTCCTTCTGCTGGTGGTAACATGCTTCCAGTTCTAGTCCTTATATTGAACAACCTGCTGTTCCTGCAGTACTAAATGGTGCTTTCTATCAAGAAAGTCTTCATACTCTCTGATGGACCTGAGGGTTGATATTTGTGCCTCAGGTCCTCTAACCTTCTCTTCCAAAATGGTGACCAGCTTGCACTTGGGACGTACAAAATTCTTTCTATCGTCTGGGGGGAAGACAAATATGGCACATGCCATGCAAGTCACAACAGCAGACCACTCAGCAGACATGTCACCATCCATTTTTCCCATTTTTCCAGAAAGTTCCCCTAGATGTTTCTAGTGTCGCCTTGAAGGGCACAGGAGAAACAAACCTATAAGAAAGGGACAACTGATATGGGGCTTCCCCCTAAGGTGAACTCCCTGATAGCTGCTCACAGTGGTTGCTGTGGCTGCCTTCCTATAAGGCTGTGGCTGGTTAGGTGCAGCTCAAAGCCTTGCCTCCAATTTAATCAACCCTTGAAGGCCCACCTGGAATAAAGCACTCCCAATTCACACCTTGCAACCTTATCAAACTGCCCCTCTCTGCAGAATAAATGCTTCAGACACACAAACAGATATTCAGCCCAGCAGCTCACAACACAGTCTATAAAGATGCCCCTGGCAGTGACCATCTTGTTCTTCAGTCCTCATGAACTAAGCCAGTGTGGACGGGGGTCCCACTCCCCATGGGAGCCGTGTCTACACGTGCACGCTACTTCGAAGTAGCGGCACTAACTTCGAAATAGCGCCCGTCACGGCTACACGCGTCGGGTGCTATTTCGAAGTTAACTTCAACGTTAGGTGGCGAGACGTCGAAGTCGCTAACCCCATGAGGGGATAGGAATAGCGCCCTACTTCGACGTTCAACGTCGAAGTAGGGACCGTGTAGTCATTGCGCGTCCCGCAACTTCGAAATAGCGGGGTCCGCCATGGCAGCCATCAGCTGAGGGGTTGAGAGACGCTCTCTCTCGAGCCCCTGCGGGGCTCTATGGTCACCGTGGGCAGCAGCCCTTAGCCCAGGGCTTCTGGCTGCTGCTGCGGCAGCTGGGGATCCATGCTGCAGGCACAGGGTCTGCAACCAGTTGTCGGCTCTGTGTATCTTGTGTTGTTTAGTGCAACTGTGTCTGGGAGGGGCCCTTTAAGGGAGCAGCTTGCTGTTGAGTCCGCCCTGTGACCCTGTTTGCAGCTGTGCCTGGCACCCTTATTTTGATGTGTGCTACTTTGGCGTGTAGACGTTCCCTCGCAGCGCCTATTTCGATGTGGTGCTGCGCAACGTCGAAGTTGAAAATCGACGTTGCCAGCCCTGGAGGATGTGTAGATGTTATTCATTGAAATAGCCTGTTTCGACGTTGCTACATCAAAATAAGCTATTTCGATGTAGGCTTCACGTGTAGACGTAGCCGGGATGCGTTTTCAGAGACTTTCAAGAACGTCATAGAGCATTGCTGGCCTGCATCAATAGATGTAATTGATGTACAATTTCAACTTGCACAATTCTTGGAATAATGCGAGTCGAAACCAACAAGCTCTGCTGCAACCCCAGTGCCTGCAGCAGTTTGTGGGAGCTGGGAAACTGACCGGCACTGCTGCACCTGGCTCTGGGCTCCTCACCACTTGTGGGAGCAGGAAGCCAAACACAGCAGAAAGCCAGACACAGCACTGCAGATCAGTTTCCTGGCTCCCAGGAGTGGCAGGAGGCTGGGAGCCAGGCACAGCAGTGCCTGTGAGTTTCCTGGCTCCCCACATGGCTGTGCCTGGCTCTGGGCTGCCCATCATTCATGGAAGCAGGGAGTGAGGCACAGCCAGAATCAGGGGACCCAAAGGTGACAGGGCCCATCTCCTGACGTGGTCCCAACTTACACGAACTTTGACGTGCTGTGTTGCCCAGGAATACAACTTATGTGTGAGTCAGTGGTTTACTGTACCACTTTAACAATTTTGATTTCACCCTATTCTTTCCTTCTCCACTAATAAACCTTTAGCTTTTAGATTCTAAGAGATGGGCACAGTGTGTGGTTTTGGGTAAGATCTAAGTATATATTGACCTGGGACTGCAGCTGGTCCCTTTGGGAGCTGGAAGAATCTGTGTGGATTTGGTGAAATAGGCTTTCATAGCATCTTACCTGAGTAGGAGAGTTGCTGGTTCAGGCATTAGCAGCATCTGGCAAATCTGTGGGTTTGCCTGTGTAGCTTCTAGCTGCCCCGTGGAGCTGGCAGAGGTACTTTTGTGGCATGTTTGGTTTAGTTAGTGAGAAGGAGATCCCAGCCTGGGCTGTAAGTGGCCCAGTTTTAAGCAATTTGCCCAGGATTAGTGCCCTCAGCTGTGCCCAGAATCCCCCTGTAATAGTACATGGAAGCAGACTGCTGTCCAGGCCTAGGTAACATGGGGTGACAAGATCTCCAAGGGACCATGCAGCATTCCTCTGCCAACCAGAGCTGCCTTTCCCCAGAGCCATGCAGCAGCTGTGGGGGCTTGAATTGGTAACGAATAGCTGAGAGCGGTGCACTGCTGCCAGCTGGGCTGGGCTGGGCTGGTGTGGTGTGGTGTGTGCCAGGAGCAGCTCCCACAGCAGGCATGTAGAGGACAGGTACCTAGTGTGCGCCCTAAAGGCAGGAAGCTCTTCCCAGTGTGCTCTTCCTCGGCCACCGTACAAGGGCTTAGGGTGTTTCATGCAGGGTTGTTTTTCTTCCTACTCTGGCCTCCCTTTTCTCCCGTAGCGGCAAGGGCAGGATGTGCTGCCTATCAAATAGGAACAGGCGCTCTTGGTGCCATCGCTGTCAGAGGCTGAGCAGCCACAGCTTGGTGGTTTCAGGGCCGGGGAAGTTGGGTGGATGGGGTTGGAGGGGGCCCTTCACCCTGACTTCCTGCAGAGCGAGGCTGACATGTCTCAGATAAAGGCTGTGTGTCTCGGAGCCCCACCAACCAGCCAGGCCCAGACAGAGAACAGCCCTGCCCCTGGGTGCTCAGCTCTGCAGGGCAGGTGGCTGGACCCCTGCACCCAGACTGGCACTGAAGGAGCAGAATGGTGGACCAGCTGTGCCCAGAGCAGCCCCTTGTCTTGGTAGCTGGACTCCTGCTCAGCCTCCTCACTCCTGCTTTGAGTCCTGTGCCAGTGACATCTGAAGGTGAGTTCAAAGAGCCTCCCTTAGCCATACCCACAGGCTGGTTGCCTCAGGGAGGTGCTGTGGGGAGATCCGGGAAGGATGCACTCTGGCCCTGCAGTCGGTGTTCGAGCCATGGCCAGAGGTAAGCCTGCGTGAGCCTCGGGAGCAGCTGGCCTCTCATCCAGCCTGGCCCAAATTGAAAGCCTATAAACCTGGCTTGCATACCCCAGGTTTGTCTGGCTTGAGTCCAAGGTCCTGCCATACCTGGCTGAACCCTGCTTAGGAGTGGTTCCTTGGGGTCACGTGCAGCTGGGGACAGGAAGGTGCCTTCAGCTTGCATCTGGGACCCAGTGGTTACTGCCTGCTTCGGGCACGTACCCCAGGCTGTACACCACTTTGCCATCACTCCTGGCTCTTGCACTGAGCACAACTCCTCTGAACCAAGACCCGGGCTTATGTAACCCACTCACCCATGTATGGTTAACTGTCCCACATAGTGGTACCGAGACTGCATCACAGAGAGAATGTGCCTGCTACAGCCTAAGCTGAGAGCCAGCTGGCCTTTAGCTCAAGCTGTAGAGGCACCTGCACTAAGCTGCAGAGGTCCCAGATTTGAGTGTGCTTGTGGGCAGTTACACTTACACCAGTGACTGTCTGCAGCGTACACGCTTCTAGCCAAAAGTGAGTGCCAGGGCTGGGGGGTACTGGTCACTGGGAAGAGATAGCACCTCTTTCCTCTCCTCAGCCTCCCTGCCTTTGAGCTGGAGCTGCATTAAGGAGTGTGAGGGCGGGAAAATGTGTGCAGGAATGCGCATGTGTGTGTGGGCACGTGGGGCGAAGCCTCACATGGGTTTCCCTCTGCCCTGGGAAAGAAAGGCAGAGGGTCTTACCCTGCATTGGCCAACCAGCTACAATAAGCAAGTCAGCTTTGCACGTGGGTGAGCAGCTGAAGCCTGCCCTCAGCTCCCTGGAGGTGTGACACACTGGCCTTGGAGATAAAAGCCGCACGGCCAGTTCTGCTGCTGCTTAACGCCCATTTAGCAAATCCAAGCCACACCCCCACCTTTGTGAAAACAACAAGCAGTCAAGTAGCACTTTAAAGACGAGCAAAATAGTTTATTCGGTGAGCTTTCGTGGGACAGACCCACTTCTTCAGACCAGAGCCAGACCAGAACAGACTCAATATTTAAGACACAGAGAACCAAAAACAGTAAGCAAGGCTATGGTCTGAAGAAGTGGGTCTGTCCCACGAAAGCTCACCGAATAAACTATTTTGCTTGTCTTTAAAGTGCTACTTGCCTGCTTTTTGTTTTGATAGTGTATAGACTAGCACGGCTTCCTCTCTGTTACTACCCCACCTTTGTGGTGTAGGAGGGGGGACCAGTGGGGGGGTTCCTGCTGGATGGTGGGTTCCTGGGGGGGAGGGTCTTGTGCTGGATGGGGGGTTCCTGGGAGGGAGGGGCTTGTGCTGGATGGTGGGTTCCTGGGAGGGAGGTGCTCTGGCTGGATGGGGGGTTCCTGGGAGGGAGGGGCTTGTGCTGGATGGTGGGTTCCTGGGGGGGGAGGGGCTTGTGCTGGATGGTGGGTTCCTGGGGGGGGAGGGGCTTGTGCTGGATGGGGGGTTCCTGGGAGGGAGGGGCTTGTGCTGGATGGGGGGTTCCTGTGGGGGAGGGTCTTGTGCTGGATGGTGGGTTCCTGGGGGGGAGGGGCTCGTGCTGGATGGGGGGTTCCTGGGAGGGAGGTGCTCTGGCTGGATGGGGGGTTCCTGGGAGGGAGGTGCTCTGGCTGGATGGGGGGTTCCTGCGGGGGAGGGGCTTGTGCTGGATGGTGGGTTCCTGCGGGGGAGGGGCTCGTGCTGGATGGGGGGTTCCTGGGAGGGAGGGGCTCTGGCTGGATGGTGGGTTCCTGCGGGGGAGGGGCTTGTGCTGGATGGGGGGGTTCTCCACTTGATGGGGTATTTCCAGTGGATAGTGGGCTCCCAGGGGAGGGGTTCCAGCTGCATGATGGCTTTGCAGAGAGGGTTTCATCTGGATGGGAGGGCACACAGGGGGTTTCAGTTGTCTGGTGGTCTCCACAGTGGGGCCAGGTTGTCTGGAACCAAACCTGTGCTGAGCTATGGTTTCTCCTCCAAGTCCCAGGCTCCTCCCAGTCTGACACAGGGCACCCCCTCAGTGTACCTCTCCTGGGGAGTTCTGGGCAGGGTGACAGGCTGGGGCTGGCTCACTGATCAGGACACACATGCCTGAGACCTGTACAGACCTGGAACCTGGGGCCAGCATGGTGGGGCAGGGGTGCTGAGTAGCGGTGAGCCAGACGGCAGCAGGGACAAATGCCCTCTCACCCCAGGCAGCTCTTGGCTTGGCCCAGATGGGGGGGCACCACTTAGGGGACATGGGAGGGGGTACTGTAAGCTGGTGCCCCTGTGCAGCATACCAGTATGACAACACCAGTAAGAAATGTACATTCATTTATCCTGGGCATGTGAGCTCCCCTGAACTTTGTACCAGGTCTGTTCACCCCTAGCTGCAGCCCACTGCCTCAGAGGCATGAAGTGGAAGCTTCAGTGTGGTGGGGATTTATAACTGTTATGTTACTATGCAGAGGACCAGTGCTGACGAGGCTAATTCAGTCAGGGTGGATGTGGCCCATTCCCAGCAATCCATATTGCAGCAAGCTAGCCGCTCCCAGTCCATATTTCAGTGTCCTAGCCGCTCCCAGTCCATATTCACACCCCGTCCAATAGTGTCACCTTTGCGTATGAATTCCAGCTCTGCAGTTCCACGCTGCCATCTGGTATGGATGTTTTTTGGCAACTTTCAGGTCTGTTACTGAGGGGTTGTCTGCATGTAAAAGTTTAAAGCTTTACAGAGCTGTAACTCATGGGGCGGGGGGGGGCCTGTTTTCACGCCCCTGAGCCCGACAATTACAGTGCTGTGAAGTGCCTGGGTAGGCTTAGCCCGAGAGTCCAGGGAGATCGAAGTGCTCTCCGACTGGTTTTGGACTGTTACAGTGCTGGATATCCAGCGTGTGTCCATTTAGTCCTTTGCATAGAGACAGTCAGGGTTGGCCAACGCACATGGCAGAGGGGCACAGCTGGCGCAGACGTGCAGGTGAGCAGTGACCCTGAAAACATGGCCAGACACGGCAGCTAAAGGATCGGAACCAAAGAGTAGGCGCAAATGGTGAGAATGGAGAGAAGTAAATAGTGGTGTCCCCCAGGGGTCAATCCTGGGACCAGGGCTCCTCGACATAGGGTCAGTAGTGAGCTGGGAATGCGTGACAGGCTGAATCACACAACGATTGCCTGTCGCGTTCATTCCTGCTGGGGCATCTGGCATTGGCTACTGTTGGGAGACAGGTTACTGGGCGAGGTGGATCTGTGGGCTGACCCAGTGTGGCCAAGCCCGAGCCCGCCCCACATTCGGAGGCAGCCACAGCCCCAGCCCCTGCTGGTGAGTGATCCCCCCCGAGCCCGCCCCACATTCAGAGGCAGCCACAGCCACAGCCCCTGCTGGTGAGTGATCCCCCCCGAGCCCGCCCCACATTCGGAGGCAGCCACAGCCCCAGCCCCTGCTGGTGAGTGATCCCCCCCGAGCCCACCCCACATTCAGAGGCAGCCACAGCCACAGCCCCTGCTGGTGAGCAACACCCCCCCCCCCGAGCCCGCCCCACATTTGGAGGCAGCCACAGCCCCAGCCCCTGCTGGTGAGTGATCCCCCCCGAGCCCGCCCCACATTCGGAGGCAGCCACAGCCCCAGCCCCTGCTGGTGAGTGATCCCCCCCGAGCCCGCCCCACATTCAGAGGCAGCCACAGCCACAGCCCCTGCTGGTGAGCAACACGCCCCCCCCCCCGAGCCCGCCGCACATTCGGAGGCAGCCACAGCCACAGCCCCTGCTGGTGAGCAACCCCCCAAAGCCCACCCCACATTCAGAGGCAGACGCAGCCCCAGCCACTGCTGGTGAGTGATACCCCCGAGCCCACCCCACATTCAGAGGCAGCCACGGCCCCAGCCCCAGCCACTGCTGGTGAGCAACCCCCAGAGGCAGGTACAGGCATCACCTTCCTCTCCCAGGAGGTCAAGGCCCTGGGCCTGACCCTGGCTGCCTCATGTGTGGATCCCCTGCTCCTGGAGGGCTGCAGGTACGATGCTTGCACCCAGTCGCCCCTTCTGTGTCCCTTTTCTCCAGCTTCCTCCAACCCCTTCATGCCCGTCGCCCAGCAGAGTCATCCCAGGGTGCAACCGCCTGCCCAGCCGGGAACGGTGACCTGGTGATGCCTATTGAGGCCCTGGGTGTTGCTAGTGGGCTATAGCTCCCCGTGCTCCCAGACAGCACCAGCTCCAAGGCCTCCATGTCACACATCACACTCCCTGCACTGATGAAGCCTGACGCTGGAGACGACTGCATTCAAGCCCCCATCCCTACCCCCAACCTCGCTCGGTCTCCTGGTCCCACTCCTGGCCCCACCCTTGTCCCTGGCGCATGTCCTGCTCCTGACCCTGATTCTCCTCCTGTTCCCCTTCCTCCCCCTTCTCTTCCCCTCCCGATACCCTCCCCATGCCTATCCCCGTGTCGTGCCTGCTTCTACCCACTTTGTCCCCACCTGCCTCCCTTCTCCTGAGCCTGCTGTGACCACCCCGGGACTGCAAACCCCTGGGAGGTGTTTTTTGTTTCGCCCTCTCCCAGCATGTCTGGGGCTGTTCTCCCTCTGCCACCCCACTTGCCTGGCAGCAGGGACTCAAACCCCCCCTGCCTACCCTTGTGGGCCACAGGGCCCACTGATTGGTCTGGCCTGAGGGGCTTCGGGGCCCTCAGGCCCCAACGCCTGATGCACTGAAGACCGAGCTACGCAGTTTCTTGGATGACGTTTGTGGCTCCAAGAACAAAGTGACTGTTGCCCTTCAGTGCTGGGGAGATTCCCACCTTATCCTTGAGACTGTGAGGATTGTCTTGAAAGAGGGTAAAGGGACCAGGAGGAAGGATGCTGTGGCCTACCAGCAGACCCATGGCTTCTGTGACACCTGCTCGCATTTGGGGTGGGTCAGGGGTTGCTACAAGGCCCTATGAGGGCCGCTGGCACTCCTTCCAGTGAGGAGCTTCCCCAGCCCTCACAATGCTGCCATTCACCTTTGCCACTCTAAACACCAGAGGCTACAGGTGGGATCTCTGCAAGCATTAGGTGCTCTCCTTCCTTCAGGAGCCGGGTACTTGGTCATTTTGCTGATGGAGACCCACACTGCTATCTGCTGAGGCCAGCGGGGATGGGGCAACAGGGTCTACTTCAGCCACCTCTCAGCCCATCAAGCTGGGATGGTGACCCTGTTCTCCCTGAACCGGCATCCCAAGGTGCTGGGGAGCGTTGCGGTTGAGTACCTCCGGATTCAGGTGGAGGCGCTTGCATCGCATTTGGTCAATGGCTATGCCCTGACCTCTGGCCCAGAGTGGACACATTTCTTTCAGCAGGCATCGGCCTTCCTTGACACTGTGGGTCTTCGTGACTTCCTGGTCCTGGGCAGGGACTTCAATTGCATGGGGATCGAGCAGTGCCCATCCTCCACTCCCTGGAGGATGTCTGGTGCAGCCTCCACCCAGACGAGGACACCGTGTTCACCTCTGTCCGGGTGGCAGGTCAGTGGCCATCCCTCTCCCAGTTGGATCCCATCTATATCTCCCATCATCATCTTTCACAAGCCCACTTCTCCAGTGTTCAGCCAGCCCCATTCTTGGACCACCACCTGGTGACCGTGATGGCTTCCCTGTCTTTGGGGAAGCCAGGGCTGGCCTACTGGCACTTCATCAACAGCCTTCTGGGGGATGTAGGTTTCATGGCATCCTTCTGGGAGTTCTGGCTAGCCTGGCATCAGCAATAGCACAGCTTTTCCTTGGCACAGTGGTGGAGAGCTGTGGGGGAGGCGCACAAGCAGCTCTACTGCTGTGATTATACCGGGGGTGGGGAGTGGAGGGGGGTCAGCTGGCAGCAGGATGAGGCTGTAGAGCAGCTGGAACAGGAGTCTTGGAGTGTTTGAGCAGTGTTTGGCCACCAGGCCAGGAAATCCATCCCTCTGTGGCACGTACTGGGAGGAGCTCTAGGCCTTCAAGGACCTTTGGGCCAGGGGCGTCTTGTGAGATCTGACACAGATGGATCACATTTCCCGCTTCTTCTGTCCCCTAGAGAAAAAGAGGGTGGCTAAGAAGCAGATCTTCTGCCTGCTGGCAGAGGATGGCAACCCCCTCACCGATCCAGTGGAGATGCGTGAGAGGGTTCGCGCCTTCTGTGCTGCCCTTTTCTCCCTGGATCCGACAGACACTGATGCCTGCAGAGAGCTTTGGGATGAACTCCCAACAGTCAGCACAGGCAACCAGGAAGGGCTGGAGCTACCTCTCACTCTGGCCAAGTGCTCAGAAGCCCTCAGTCTCATGCCCACCAACTAATCCCCGGTCATGGACGGGCTGATCATAGAGTTTTACCGTGTGTTTTGGGACATCCTCAGCCCAGACCTCATTAGCGTCTGGGCCAAGTCCCTTCTAAGCAGTGTCCTCCCTTTGTAATGCAGGTGAGCAGTGCTCACCTTGCTGCCTGAAAAGGGGTGACCCCCCCACAACCTCAGGAGCTGGCGTCCCATCTCACTCCTCAGCACAGACTACAAGATCATTGCAAAAGCCATCTTGTTCTGCCTATGGTCCATGCTGGCAGATGTGGTCCACCCAGATCAGACCTATGCCATCCCAGGCCACACCATCTTCGACAACTTTTATTTGGTCCAGGATTTCTTAGAGCTGGGGTGTAGGGATGGTCCAGCATTCTCCATCCTGTCCTGGGATCAGGAGAAGGCGTTCAAAAGGGTGGACCATGGGCACTTCCTGGGCACTCTGTGGGCCTTCGGCTTTGGGCCTAGTTTGTGGATTTTCATCAGGTGCTGTATGCAGCCTCAGTCTTTGTTCAAGTTCAGCTGGACCCTGACTGTACCGGTCAGCTTCAAGCAAGGAGAGCACCAGCACTGCCTGCTGTCAGCCCAGGTGTGTACTCTGGCCATCGAGCGCTTCCTCCTTCTACTTTGCAGATGGTTGACAGAGCGGGTGCTCTGCGAGTCAGAGATATGGCTGGCTCTGTCAGCATATGCCAGTGACCTAGTCCTCATGGTCCATGACCCAGGTGAGCTGGTGGGGGTGGAGGCCTGCCAAGCCATCTACTCAGCAGCCTCCTCCGCCCGGGTCAGCTGGGTCAAGAGTTCTGGCATGATGGTTGGGGCTGGGTGGCAAGCGACCCATCTCCTGCCCATACTTCTGGCTGTTCGGTGGAGCGTAGGTCCACTGCTCTATCTTGGCATCTTTCTTTCTGCCATGCAGCCCTTCCCACCAGAGAACAGGCAGGGCTTGGGGGTCAGGGTGGCTGAGCCGTTGTGGAGTGCCTCTCCCTGTGGCGGAGGGCACTGGTGCTCAACCAGCTGGTCGTGTTCATGCTCTGGCACCCTGGTCCCACCCCCGGGTTTCCTGGCCCACCTCCAAAAGCTGGTTCTGGCATTCTTTTGGCCAGGACTCCACTGGGTCCCCACAGGGGTTTTCCATCTTCCCCTGGAGGAGGGAGGGCAGGGCCTGACGGGACTGTGCACACAGGCCCATGTCTTCCACCTCTGGGTCCTGCAGAGATTTCTCAGCAGTGCAGCTAGTCCAGCATGGACCACGTTGGCTCACGCTTTCCTCCACCACTTCCGAGGGCTTCAACATGCCTGGCAGGTCCTTGATCTCACCTTGAGGTGTCACCTGCGAGACCTCTGAGATGCCGGTCTTACCAGAGCCGCCTCCAGACCTGGCAGCTGCTTTCAGCGACCAGGTCCTTAGGGGCCACCCTGCGGGGAGAGCTCCTCACGGAACCCCTGCTACACAATTTGTATCTTTGTGTGCAGGTGGCGGGGTCCCCCTTGGTGCGCCGGAGAAGTCACCAGGAGTGGAGACCTCCTGGACTATGAGCAGGGAAACTGGGTGGCGCCGCCAGTGCTCACGCACTGCATGAGGCTCTCCACTCTCCCTGGCGCGTACTCCAGGAGGCGAGGGCTGCTTTATTGCCCGCTGCTCGTCTGCCTCAGCCAGGTCCTGCAAGAGGGTACACCCTGCCTCCTCTCACTCCTGGCCCTCTGGATCTCTCTGTTGGCTCTCAGCCCCGCGTGCCTCCCTACCCACCTCTCCTCTCATCGCCCGAGCCAGCTGCACACCCTGCAGCTGGTCCCCTCCCCAACTGCACCAAAACGTCACCTATACACACACGTGCTTCACACGCTCCACTTCCCCACCCTCATGTCCCACCCGGACACCAAATGACAGGACCTTTTGCACCAGCAGAGGGGTGGGGAGCCCTACTGAGCCCGTGTGTACTCCACCCTGGTCCCACGGCCTGCAGGGAACATCACCTGGAAGATCGTCCATGCAGCGGTGAGCACGGGTGTGTACTTGGTGGGTTCACCCCCCCATCCCCAGCAATTGCTCCTTCTGTGGCACAAGGGAGATGCCAGCACACGTCCACCTTGCGTGTGCCATGTTACAGCCCCTCTTCCGGCTCCTCCAGAGCCTCCTGTTGAGGTTCTGGCTGCACTTCTCCCCACACCTGCTGATCCTCTCACACCCCCTCCATGGCCCCACAAAGTCATGGGATCTCCTTGCCAGCCTCCTCATGGCCATGGCCATGGCCAAGGGGGCCATTTAGAGGACCAGGGAATGGAGGCTGGCTGAGTGTGGGGGGCTGCGACTGTGGGGCCTACTTTCGCTCCTCACTCCGTTCACCCATCTGAGCAGAGTTCCTCTGGGCAGCGTCCGCTGGCTCCCTCGATGCCTTAGAAGAACAGTGGGTGCTGTCTGGGGCTGTCTGCTTGGTGTCCCCGTCTGGGTCCCTCATTTTGACCCTATGAACTCTACCCATTCCTGTTTCTTTCTAGTTGTCCCCTGGAGTTGTCTGGGGTCTTTACTCGTAGTGAATCCCCCTTGCAGGGGTGGATTGTGCAGCTGTGGCCTGTCCACTTTCTCAGTCCCCGGTAGGATGAGGCTACTGCAGTGGACTGTGGGCTGTCATACCACATAGGACCCAGGCGTATCTGTCCCGCCCGTAGCCCACTAGACCCCTCTCTCTGCACCCCTCCCAGAGCTGGGCTAGAACCCAGACTTTCTGATGGGGTCTTGCTCTCGCTGCAGCATTAGTAACAAAGTAAGAATAGATATTAAAACTTTACTAAATTAACAGGGTCCCTTTAATCGCTTGCCACCAGCCGTCAGAACTGAGTGGGTCTAACATTTGCCTTTCTTTTCTGTAGGAATTAGGGACAGGGCCCCTGTCAGCTAACTGCAAAATTACCTGCCAAAAAAACCAGAGTTTTCAAGTGCCTAAACAGCCCCTGGACTCATGGTTAAAGTTACTCCCCCCCCCGCATAAACTCTGAAATGTGCCCCCTGCTCTGCCTCTTTCTCACCCACCTTGCGCCATCTCCTCTCAGCCCCATGCTCAGCACCGGCCTGGCCCTGTTCCAGCTCCAGCTCCAGCTCCAGCTCCAGCTCCAGCTCCAGCTCCAGTTCCAGGGCAGAGGCCAGATGCTCCAGGCCTTCCTGCTTGTCTGTTCCATCCCGGGGCCACGGCTGCAGAGCTGCTACGTCCGTCCTGGGAAAGCAGGACCTGGCTTTTCCTTATCTCACTTCCTCAGGCTTTTCCGCAGTGGATGCTATCACTGGCCTGAGGCAGACTGTGCTTCCCGCCTGGCTGGCCCAAGCCACACGCCACCCACAGTGGTGGGCTATTTAGGGATGTTTGTGTGTGCCCAGATGCCCTGCCCCCGCCCCCGTAGTACAGCCCAGGAGAGAAGGGTGGAGCCAGAGCCTGATGGCTCCTGGGGCCTGTGTGTGAGTCTGAGCAGAAAGGGGAGCAGAGCGCCAGTGAGTTACCTGGATCCTTGTGAACATGCTGCTTGGGTGCGCAGCGTGAGCCCGATGAGACTGGCAGGTCCTTATCTGTAACGCCATTGGCAGAGCTGTCCTGGGCATATGACGGCTCAGACCAGCTCCCCAGACCCCATACTTTGGGGGAGCCTGCAGGGCCCAGTGCAGCCTGGGGGAGTACTGAGGGTCTTGGCACCATCAGCAGAAGTTGCCAATCCACGGACCAGAGGCGGGAATGCAAGAGCTGTGGGAGGTGGCGTGACCCTGACCTCTCCTGGTCTGCTCCACCATCTCTCAGCCAGGTTGCTCTGCTGCCATGAGCCACAGGGTTGGGAGGTGGCTGAGCAGAGCAGGGTGGGGCTCCACTTCCCACCACCATGGTGAGTGCTGGGAGCCCAACCCCTGTGTCTGACCTCAGGCCTCACCCAGTAAAATCCCCAGGTCACCTTGGTGAGGGGAATGGGGTGGGGAAGGGGTGAAATGGGAGGGGGGTGGAGGCAGGGCTTGAGGGAGAGGCAGAGTGGGTAGGGCTGCCATGTAAAGAGGAGAACACTCCTGCGAGAGCGTGTATCACGAACGGTGTCTAACCAGCTCACCTTGTAGTAAAGTGTTAGTGTATCTAGTGCGTTCAGACAAGGTGAGTTGGTAGATACTGCTACAGCTACACTCGCCTGCAGGGCGGGCCTCGTTTTTGAAAGGTCAAATGTGGCGACCCTAAAAATGGGGATATTCTAGAAGTGGAAACAGACCTTGACCTACATACTGCTCCATCAAAAATGGAAGAAATTAGCCTAACAATAAGATCCTTAAAGAATGGTAAAACTCCAGGACGTGACAACCTCAGTGTTGAATTGTTCAAGGCAGACTCAGAACTTGTAGTGACTATTCTCCAGCCACTCTTTACAGCAATGTGGGATGGGAAGCAGGTGCCAGAGGAACGAACAAATGGAATTATTGTAAAGATACCCAGAAAAGGAGCACTCAGTAAGTGTAACAACAGGAGTGGTATTACTCTCCTCTCAGTGCCAAGCAGGATCCTTGCCAAGACCATTATTCAATGGATCTCAGGCACTGTTGACAAATGGCTGCGGAAAGAGCAAGCGGGCTTTCGCAAAGGAAGCGTGTGTGTGGATTGAACTGTTGTACTGCATGACTTCCTTGAGCAGTGCATTGAATGGCAGAAGCCGTCGTTCATCAACTTTATTAATTTTGAAAAAGCCCTCAACAGCATTCACAGCAACAGTCTTTGGCATATGTTGTGAGCCTATGGAACACCACTCCATGCAGCACAGCTCATCAAGAGTTTTTATAGAAATTTCACATGCAGTGTGGGAAACAATGATCTGCACTTCAGAGTTGAGCCAAGTGGCATCAGATGGTCCATCTTCACGCAAAAGGACCTTTATTTTGCTGATTACCTCATGTTGCTCTCCCATACGCATCCTCGTATGCAAGAAAAGACAAATCAACTCTGCACCTTCGGCCAACAGGTCAGACTAAGAGTCAGACAGAAGAAAATGGAAGTCATGACCCTAAACATCAAGGTACCAGCATCAGTGAAGATCAATGGCCATGACCTACCTGCCACAGCGAGCTTTACATGCATGGGTAGTATCATTCGATAACATGGAGGTGTCAGAGGCAATAGCCAGAGCAGACTCAGTAAAGCCAGAAATGTCTTCATGATGCTGAATGCTGTATGGAAGCCATCACAGTACAGCAGCCACAGCAAACTGAGAGCTGTGTCTTATCAACATTATTACATGGATCAGACAACTGGTGGATGACAACGCATGACCTGAGTAAATTGTTGACCTTTCACACCAGAACTCTTCAGAGGAGTCTCTGTATTTTTTTGGCCAAGAATAATTTCAAATCAGGACCTGCTTGAACGGTGCAAGCAAGATGACCTGGCCACCATCACTTTGAAAAGATGCTGGAGAGGGATTGGACACGTGCTCGGGGAAGGTGGAAGCTCCATCACAAAGACTGCCATGCACTGGACTCCTGGGGGAAGCGGAACCCAGGATGACCCCAGACACCAGGGCACCGGACTGTTGAAGCAGACGTGGCGAGCACGAATCACACTTGGGGCACTGCAGAGGGGCTGGCCAGTGACAGGCAGAAGTGGAGGACCTTTTTTGCTGCCCTACATGCCAGTAGTTGTAAAGGACAATGACGATGACGAGTGGGAACAGGGTGGAGGTGCAGCAAAGGTGAACAGAGGTGGGGCCGGGGTGTGGTTTGGGGCAAGGTGGGGGTGGGGCCTGAGGCAGAGCAGGTGTTGTCTGATCCCCACATTCACCTAGTGAGGGAGCTGGCTGCCAGGCCTCTCAAACGCAAGGGGCTGTAGGCCCCTGACTAAAGCTCCGTGGGGTTTTTGGGAGACGAGCTCCCGGTGCCAAAAGGAGGGGAGGAGTCAATGAGAAATCTGCACCTTGAGACTGAAAGGTCAGCCTGACACACAGGGCAGGCAAGCTAATGAGGGAGTCCAGAGGGCTGGGGGTCCTGTCCTTCCAGTGAGCTGGATTCGCCTGGGTCAGACAGAGTGGGGCTGAGCTAAGGAGGGAGTAGCAGCCCGAGCTGAGCTGGGAAGAGGATCCCAGCCAGCCAGAGGCACAGCACAGAGGGAAGCTCCATGCTGTGGGGAGAGCTGCAGCCACAGAGCAAGAGGGGCCCAAGAGACAGCCAAGGAGCTGGAGGCAGGGCAGCAGAGAATGGAGCTGGGCTGGAGCAGCCTGGAGCTGGGTGTGGTGAGAGGCACCACCAGCTGAGAGGCCTTGCAGGCTGGGCTTGGGCACTGGGGGAGGCTGACACTAGGCCCCCCAGAGCCCAAAGGAACATGGCCTTGGCCAGAGCGCCTGCCCCACTCCCAGCATCCCAGCAGCACAGCCAGGCCTAGGAGGTGTGAGGGATACTGGCTGGCCCTGACTTCCCTGCGCTGGCGGGGCAAGTGCTGTTTAACATGCTGTATTTGCTTTTAACTGTATATAATGCTCCCGGGGTCGGGGAAGCGTTGTGTGCCCAAGCCCCTGCCCTAACTGACCATGATAAGCAGGGGTGATGTGCAGGGGCCACGGGGGGTCACATTCACCCTCAGTATCTGCCCCCCCCTTGCACTCACCATCAGTCTCACACCACACCAAAGGAAGAAGGTGGGTATGGGTGGAGCAGGGGGCAGGGCTGGGGCAGGGGCACGTGGCCATTTTGCCCCCCCCCACCCACCACCCCCAGAACCCACCCACCAGTCATCACTGATGACAAGATTGGGGTTGAGCCCCCAGGAGTCCTGGGCCCAGCCTTGCCCAAGTTATGAGGGCTGTGCCATGGAAGGGAGCCCCCGGGGTCAGGCCAGCCTGACCCCTGGGTCAAAAGAGAGGGAGCCGGGACTCAGAGCCTGTCGCTGGCCCATGTCACGGGAGTGGGGAAGAGTCAGAAAAGGTCCCCTCAATAGCTGGTCCAGTCCCCACCTCCTCAAAGAACTGTCACCAGAGGGCAGCAGGGCCGGCTCACAGCTGCCTGTGGGGAAGCGAGTTTCCGCTTGCACTTGCCCCGCCTGTGCGCCCCAGCCCATTTCCTGCAGACACAAAGTGGCACGCAAGGACCCCAGCCCTCTGTGTGCCGGGGTGGGGCCAGGCTGAGGTGAAGAACGCCTACCCCGGGGCTATGCCGGGGAAGCCCAAGTGAGCCCTTGGGTGAGGTGGGGGGTTAGGTTGTGTGGATCACCCTGACACCTGAGCACCTGCAGAGACAGTCAGGCCCTGACTCTGGGAGCAGTAGGGCTGCCACATGCTGCTCTGGTGACAGCAGCAGGAAATTCTTTGCCTGGGGTAAGTGGCTGCTGGCCCAGTGCTGTCGGTGAGGCTGGCCTGCCTTTCCTGCCCCTCAGCCCACCAGTGTGGCTGCTCTGGCAGCTGATTGACCTGCAGTTGTTGGGATGGCTCCTCGGGGCTGCTGGCAGCTGGTACAGGACACACGTATCTGGCTGCTCCAATTTTCCCAGTGATGAGGCCAGTGCATGGCAACTGGACAGCTGGGACATCACACTTCTGGACTCTCATTGGCCCCGGCTGCACCATGGGGTGCTCTCTCCAGGCATCTCCCCGCTAAGCAGCTCTTGCCTTCATGCAGATGTGGCCCTCCTGGCAGAGGTGTCCGAGACCATTCGCTGCTTCTCCCGATCCTTTGAAGACCTCACCTGTTTCTGGGACGAAGAGGAGGCAGAGCCGAGGAACCACACTTACCGCTTCTATTACACCTATGACAGGTAGGTTGGACCAACAGGCCACAGAGCCCAGCCCTGGCCTCTCCCTTCCCACGGGCAAGCTGGCCACAGTGTTTCTTAGGCAGACACCTGATTGCCAGCAGCCCCCATCCACAGGGCCCTGCTTGACTCTTGGCGGTTTGCTTAGGCTTCTGAATGCCATCAGTCTGCTGGGTGTGGCACAGGGCAGAGCACTGTGCCCTCTGCCGCAGGCTTGGTCTCTCACTGCTTCCTGCCCCACTGCAGTTTGTTCGGCCAGCCATGTGGGGAAATGCACACCCCACACAGACCATGCATACTTCTGTGCCATCCCCACTGTAGTACCTAAGTGCTTGGCCAGCCCACACCCCTGCCCCACCACTGTATGGTGAGGGTGGCGGAGTAAGCATCTGCAGCAACCTCAGTCGAGCTGATCATGTCCCACTGGACCCCCAAACCCACCTGGGCCTCCTTCTGGGGACCAGTCCCCACTGTGCCCCAATTGCTCCGACTCTGGGGACGGGCCCCGATGGGCCCTCGTTACCCGGCCCTGGGCCCTTCTTCAACAGATCAGCCCCCACTGTGCCCTAGCTCCATGTCCCAGCCCTCACTCCAGGGACTGGCCCCCACTATACCCTGCCTCGGCCCTTCTTCCAAGGACTGGCCCCGATTGCCCTGCCTCGGGCCCTTGGTCCTGGGACCTGCTCCCCTGGGCTTGGATTGCCCTATCCCAGGCCCTCACTGCGGAGTGTGGCCCCCACTGTGTACCGAGTGCCCCAGTCCTTCATGCTGGAGACCAGCCCCCACCATGTCCTGGTCCGAGCCTCTTGCTCCCGGGACCAGCCCCTGCCCCTCTGGGACCTTGCCCCTGCGGTCAGACCTGGCTGTGTCCCAGTTGGCAGGTGTGCAGGCTCCCCATCAGTCCCTGCTGGCCCAGCTCTGCTGGAAGCCAGTGTCCCAGAAGATGGGAGGTGGGGGTGGCTGGGGGCCGTGATGGAGGGCCAGGAAAGAGGTGGGGCATGGGGCAGGACAAGGCTATTCAGTTCCCCCCCCTTAGGAAGCTGACAACCCCCTGGACCCCTGCCCTGGCCTAGCCCTGAGGCTGGGACTGTGCCCGTGGGTCAGGAAAGGGAGCTGGAGAGGTACCTCTGGAACCCTGTGTGGGCTGACACCCCACCCTACCCCGCGTGTGCTGCTGCCAGGGAGAAGGCCAAGGAGTGTGCGCTGGTGACACAGAGACGGAGCGGCGGTGGCAGACGTTATGTCTGCATCTTCCCGAGCAGCCTTGAGGTGCGGCTCTTCACCCAGCTCTGCGTCCACGTGCTGGACACCCCCAGCAACCACACCAAGTACTCCCGCAAGGTGGCGGTGGAGACAGTTGGTGAGTGGTGCCCAAGGAGCCTGGCCCAGACACCACTCGTGGTCACTGGAGATGGAGAGGCCCTGCTGCACTCCGGGTTGGGGCAGCAATGCTCCAATGCTTTGGCCTTCCCAGGGGCCAGCTAGGGATGTGTTTACTGCTGTGGGACTTCCCAGCCTCGGCCCCCCTATGGCCCCTTTTGTTTGGCACTGGAGCTCATCGGGCTAGTGGGGCAAGGTGTGTTTGGCAGTGGCTCAGTCCTGTGCTTGTCAGGAAGGCAGGAGCTGTCATTACCGAGTGATGCTCATACCACCCACCAAGAGCAGTGCTCACCCACAGCTCCCCACCAGTGTCTCAAGACCACCCCCCGCCCCCCGGCAGCAAGTCCACAGGCTGGGTCCCTCCCAGCAGGAGCAGGGCACAGCACAGACACAGCCCTTGCTGCTCCGGTGGAGGCCCGTTTCCTGCCCACAGAGCAGGGAACCCACCCATGTGCTTCCTGCCAGGCCCCTGCAGTGCTTGACTTGGGGGGTCATCAGCATTTGGAGCAGACAGAAACAGCCTGGCTGGCTCAGGCCCAGGGCTGAGGCTTGCTGCAGGCAGCTCTTGTACCAGCATTTGCTTTAGCAGCACTGGCCATCTCCAGTTCCATGCTGTCTGCCCCTCTGGGATGGACAGGCAGCCTACCCACAAGCTCCAGTACCCCACTGCCCCAGGCCAGGCCACTGGCTGCTAGCAGTACCCAGCTCCTAGAGCAGGTGGTGGTGTGTCCTGGCACAGCCAGGCCCCAGGCCCAAACAATGTCCATTCCAGCTGTCACAATTGCTAACGCACTCATGCCTCGAGATCACAGCCAGCTGCACCAGTGGTTTATTTACAGACTACTGGTGCTGCATGCTGATGGCCTGGCCTGAGGTTGTGCCAATCCCCATAAGCCTGCAGCAAGAGCTTTGGCACTTTCTTTTCAGGGCTCATTTCTCCCCCTGTGAATATAAGGTCCACCTGGACTGGGGCAGCTGGGGAGCTACAGGTGAGCTGGGAGCCCCCAGATACTGAATACGAGTTCTTCGTCTATGAGCTCCTCTACTGCACTGTGGACTCCAACGACACACCTGTCCAGGTATGAGTGTGTGCCTCCTGCCATGGCTGGCTGTAGTACCCAACACAGGCTACTGCATTCCTCCCTACTGCGCTATACTATGCCTATGGACTGTGGGCAACACCGTGTTTCTCTCCTGTGTCTGCTTGTAAGGTGCTACAGGCTGAGTAATGCTGTGGCCCATGCCCACAGCTGAGTGTAAGCAGTATTCTGTGTGTGTGCATGCGCGCGTGGGCAGCCACCCAGCAGAGATTCAAATGACACCGGAGTAGCAAATGCTGACAGCCACCAGCATGTGCTCCTGTTGCTGGCGCACACCCACACATGCCTTGGTGCACAACATAAAATGTGTAATGCACATGGCTGGAAGCAGTTAGCAGAACCATTGTGTGACTGGCCCCTGGGCTGTGCCTAACGCTGTGTCTCTCCCTGCACTGCTGGGTGTGACAGGGCCCCTGGGCTGTGGGTAACGCTGTGTCTCTCCCTGCACTGCTGGGTGTGACAGGGCCCCTGGGCTGTGGGTAATGCTGTGTGTCTGCCCGCACTGCTGGGTGTGACAGGTCCCCTGGGCTGTGGGTAACGCTGTGTCTCTCCCTGCACTGCTGGGTGTGACAGGTCCCCTCGGCTGGGGGTAACGCTGTGTCTCTCCCTGCGCTGCTGGGTGAGACAGGCCCCTGGGCTGTGGGTTACGCTGTGTCTCTCCCTGCACTGCTGGGTGTGACAGGCCCCTGGGCTGTGGGTAGCGCTGTGTCTGTCCCCGCACTGCTGGGTATGACAGGTCCCCTGGGCTGTGGGTAGCGCTGTGTCTCTCCCTGCACTGCTGGGTGTGACAGGGCCCCTGGGCTGTGGGTAACGCTGTGTCTCTCCCTGCGCTGCTGGGTGTGACAGGGCCCCTGGGCTGAGGGTAGCGCTGTGTCTCTCCCTGCACTGCTGGGTGTGACAGGCCCTTGGGCTGTGGGTAACGCTGTGTCTCTCCCTGCACTGCTGGGTGTGACAGGCCCTTGGGCTGTGGGTAATGCTGTGTCTCTCCCTGCACTGCTGGGTGTGACAGGTCCCCTGGGCTGTGGGTTATGCTGTGTCTCTCCCTGCACTGCTGGGTGTGACAGGTCCCCTGGGCTGTGGGTAACGCTGTGTCTCTCCCTGCACTGCTGGGTGTGACAGGCCCTTGGGCTGTGGGTAATGCTGTGTCTCTCCCTGCACTGCTGGGTGTGACAGGTCCCCTGGGCTGTGGGTAATGCTGTGTCTCTCCCTGCACTGCTGGGTGTGACAGGGCCCCTGGGCTGTGGGTAACGCTGTGTCTCTCCCTGCACTGCTGGGTGTGACAGGCCCTTGGGCTGTGGGTAATGCTGTGTCTCTCCCTGCACTGCTGGGTATGACAGGTCCCCTGGGCTGTGGGTAATGCTGTGTCTCTCCCTGCACTGCTGGGTGTGACACGGCCCCTGGGCTGTGGGTAACGCTGTGTCTCTCCCCGCACTGCTGGGTGTGACAGGTCCCCTGGGCGGTGGGTAACGCTGTGTCTCTCCCTGCACTGCTGGGTGTGACAGGGCCCCTGGGCTGGGGGTAACGCTGTGTCTCTCCCTGCACTGCTGGGTGTGACAGGGCCCCTGGGCTGTGGGTAACGCTGTGTCTCTCCCTGCACTGCTGGGTGTGACAGGCCCTTGGGCTGTGGGTAATGCTGTGTCTCTCCCTGCACTGCTGGGTGTGACAGGTCCCCTGGGCTGTGGGTTATGCTGTGTCTCTCCCTGCACTGCTGGGTGTGACAGGTCCCCTGGGCTGTGGGTAACGCTGTGTCTCTCCCTGCACTGCTGGGTGTGACAGGCCCTTGGGCTGTGGGTAATGCTGTGTCTCTCCCTGCACTGCTGGGTGTGACAGGTCCCCTGGGCTGTGGGTAATGCTGTGTCTCTCCCTGCACTGCTGGGTGTGACAGGGCCCCTGGGCTGTGGGTAACGCTGTGTCTCTCCCTGCACTGCTGGGTGTGACAGGCCCTTGGGCTGTGGGTAATGCTGTGTCTCTCCCTGCACTGCTGGGTGTGACAGGTCCCCTGGGCTGTGGGTAATGCTGTGTCTCTCCCTGCACTGCTGGGTGTGACAGGGCCCCTGGGCTGTGGGTAACGCTGTGTCTCTCCCCGCACTGCTGGGTGTGACAGGTCCCCTGGGTGGTGGGTAACGCTGTGTCTCTCCCTGCACTGCTGGGTGTGACAGGGCCCCTGGGCTGGGGGTAACGCTGTGTCTCTCCCTGCACTGCTGGGTGTGACAGGGCCCCTGGGCTGTGGGTAACGCTGTGTCTCTCCCTGCACTGCTGGGTGTGACAGGCCCTTGGGCTGTGGGTAGCGCTGTGTCTCTCCCTGCACTGCTGGGTGTGACAGGTCCCCTGGGCTGAGGGTAGCGCTGTGTCTCTCCCTGCACTGCTGGGTGTGACAGGTCCCCTGGGCTGTGGGTAATGCTGTGTCTCTCCCTGCACTGCTGGGTGTGACAGGGCCCCTGGGCTGTGGGTAACGCTGTGTCTCTCCCTGCACTGCTGGGTGTGACAGGGCCCCTGGGCTGTGGGTAATGCTGTGTCTCTCCCTGCACTGCTGGGTGTGACAGGGCCCCTGGGCTGTGGGTAATGCTGTGTCTCTCCCTGCACTGCTGGGTGTGACAGGGCCCCTGGGCTGTGGGTAATGCTGTGTCTCTCCCTGCACTGCTGGGTGTGACAGGCCCCTGGGCTGTGGGTAGCGCTGTGTCTCTCCCTGCACTGCTGGGTGTGACAGGTCCCCTGGGCTGTGGGTAATGCTGTGTCTCTCCCTGCACTGCTGGGTGTGACAGGGCCCCTGGGCTGTGGGTAACGCTGTCTCTCCCTGCACTGCTGGGTGTGACAGGGCCCCTGGGCTGGGGGTAACGCTGTGTCTCTCCCTGCACTGCTGGGTGTGACAGGGCCCCTGGGCTGTGGGTAACGCTGTGTCTCTCCCTGCACTGCTGGGTGTGACAGGTCCCCTGGGCTGAGGGTAACGCTGTGTCTCTCCCTGCACTGCTGGGTGTGACAGGGCCCCTGGGCTGGGGGTAGCGCTGTGTCTCTCCCTGCACTGCTGGGTGTGACAGGTCCCCTGGGCTGTGGGTAATGCTGTGTCTCTCCCTGCACTGCTGGGTGTGACAGGTCCCCTGGGCTGTGGGTAATGCTGTGTCTCTCCCTGCACTGCTGGGTGTGACAGGGCCCCTGGGCTGTGGGTTACGCTGTGTCTCTCCCTGCACTGCTGGGTGTGACAGGCCCCTGGGCGGTGGGTTACGCTGTGTCTCTCCCTGCACTGCTGGGTGTGACTGGCCCCTGGGCTGTGGGTAACGCTGTGTCTCTCCCTGCACTGCTGGGTGTGACAGGCCCTTGGGCTGTGGGTAATGCTGTGTCTCTCCCTGCACTGCTGGGTGTGACAGGCCCTTGGGCTGTGGGTTATGCTGTGTCTCTCCCTGCACTGCTGGGTGTGACAGGGCCCCTGGGCTGTGGGTAATGCTGTGTCTCTCCCTGCACTGCTGGGTGTGACAGGCCCTTGGGCTGTGGGTTACGCTGTGTCTCTCCACGCGCTGCTGGGTGTGACAGGCCCCTGGGCTGTGGGTTACGCTGTGTCTCTCCCTGCACTGCTGGGTGTGAATGGTCCCCTGGGCTGTGGGTAGCGCTGTGTCTCTCCCTGCACTGCTGGGTGTGACAGGCCCTTGGGCTGTGGGTAATGCTGTGTCTCTCCCTGCACTGCTGGGTGTGACAGGTCCCCTGGGCTGTGGGTAATGCTGTGTCTCCCCCTGCACTGCTGGGTGTGACAGGCCCTTGGGCTGTGGGTAATGCTGTGTCTCTCCCTGCACTGCTGGGTGTGACAGGTCCCCTGGGCTGTGGGTAACGCTGTGTCTCTCCCTGCACTGCTGGGTGTGACAGGTCCCCTGGGCTGTGGGTAGCGCTGTGTCTCTCCCTGCACTGCTGGGTGTGACAGGCCCTTGGGCTGTGGGTAATGCTGTGTCTCTCCCTGCACTGCTGGGTGTGACAGGCCCTTGGGCTGTGGGTTATGCTGTGTCTCTCCCTGCACTGCTGGGTGTGACAGGGCCCCTGGGCTGTGGGTAATGCTGTGTCTCTCCCTGCACTGCTGGGTGTGACAGGCCCTTGGGCTGTGGGTTATGCTGTGTCTCTCCCTGCACTGCTGGGTGTGACAGGGCCCCTGGGCTGTGGGTAATGCTGTGTCTCTCCCTGCACTGCTGGGTGTGACAGGGCCCTTGGGCTGTGGGTTACGCTGTGTCTCTCCACGCGCTGCTGGGTGTGACAGGCCCCTGGGCTGTGGGTTACGCTGTGTCTCTCCCTGCACTGCTGGGTGTGACAGGCCCTTGGGCTGTGGGTAATGCTGTGTCTCTCCCCGCACTGCTGGGTGTGACAGGTCCCCTGGGCTGTGGGTAGCGCTGTGTCTCTCCCTGCACTGCTGGGTGTGACAGGCCCCTGGGCTGTGGGTAATGCTGTGTCTCTCCCTGCACTGCTGGGTGTGACTGGCCCCTGGGCTGTGGGTAATGCTGTGTCTCTCCCCGCGCTGCTGGGTGTGACAGGACCTTGGGCTGTGGGTAACACTGTGTCTCTCACTGCACTGCTGGGTGTGACTGGCCCCTGGGCTGTGGGTAATGCTGTGTCTCTCCCCGCGCTGCTGGGTGTGACAGGCCCCTGGGCTGTGGGTAACGCTGTGTCTCTCCCTGCACTGCTGGGTGTGACAGGTCCCCTGGGCTGTGGGTAACGCTGTGTCTCTCCCTGCACTGCTGGGTGTGACAGGTCCCCTGGGCTGTGGGTAACGCTGTGTCTCTCCCTGCACTGCTGGGTGTGACATGCCCTTGGGCTGTGGGTTATGCTGTGTCTCTCCCTGCACTGCTGGGTGTGACAGGGCCCCTGGGCTGTGGGTAATGCTGTGTCTCTCCCTGCACTGCTGGGTGTGACAGGCCCTTGGGCTGTGGGTAATGCTGTGTCTCTCCCTGCACTGCTGGGTGTGACAGGGCCCTGGGCTGTGGGTAACGCTGTGTCTCTCACCGCACTGCTGGGTGTGACAGGGCCCCTGGGCTGTGGGTAATGCTGTGTCTCTCCCTGCACTGCTGGGTGTGACAGGTCCCCTGGGCTGTGGGTAGCGCTGTGTCTCTCCCTGCACTGCTGGGTGTGACAGGCCCTTGGGCTGTGGGTAATGCTGTGTCTCTCACCGCGCTGCTGGGTGTGACAGGCCCTTGGGCTGTGGGTAATGCTGTGTCTCTCCCTGCACTGCTGGGTGTGACAGGCCCCTGGGCTGTGGGTAACGCTGTGTGTCTCCCTGCACTGCTGGGTGTGACAGGGCCCCTGGGCTGTGGGTAACGCTGTGTCTCTCACCGCACTGCTGGGTGTGAGAGGTCCCCTGGGCTGTGGGTAACGCTGTGTCTCTCCCTACACTGCTGGGTGTGACAGGCCCCTGGGCTGTGGGTAACGCTGTGTGTCTCCCTGCACTGCTGGGTGTGAATGGTCCCCTGGGCTGTGGGTAACGCTGTGTCTCTCCCTGCACTGCTGGGTGTGAATGGTCCCCTGGGCTGTGGGTAACGCTGTGTCTCTCCCCTCGCTGCTGGGTGTGAATGGTCCCCTGGGCTGTGGGTAACGCTGTGTCTCTCCCTGCACTGCTGGGTGTGACAGGGCCCCTGGGCTGTGGGTAACGCTGTGTCTCTCACCCCACTGCTGGGTGTGAGAGGTCCCCTGGGCTGTGGGTAACGCTGTGTCTCTCCCTGCACTGCTGGGTGTGACAGGGCCCCTGGGCTGGGGGTAGCGCTGTGTCTGTCCCCGCACTGCTGGGTGTGACAGGTCCCCTGGGCTGTGGGTAATGCTGTGTCTCTCCCTGCACTGCTGGGTGTGAATGGTCCCCTGGGCTGTGGGTAATGCTGTGTCTCTCCCTGCACTGCTGGGTGTGACAGGGCCCCTGGGCTGTGGGTAACGCTGTTTCTCTCCCTGCACTGCTGGGTGTGACAGGGCCCCTGGGCTGTGGGTAACGCTGTGTCTCTCCCTGCACTGCTGGGTGTGACAGGCCCCTGGGCTGTGGGTAACGCTGTGTCTCTCCCCGCGCTGGTGGGTGTGAATGGTCCCCTGGGCTGTGGGTAACGCTGTGTCTCTCTCTGCACTGCTGGGTGTGAATGGTCCCCTGGGCTGTGGGTAATGCTGTGTCTCTCCCTGCACTGTTGGGTGTGAATGGTCCCCTGGGCTGTGGGTAACGCTGTGTCTCTCCCTGCACTGCTGGGTGTGACAGGCCCCTGGGCTGTGGGTATCGCTGTGTCTCTCCCTGCACTGCTGGGTGTGACAGGCCCCTGGGCTGTGGGTAATGCTGTGTCTCTCCCTGCACTGCTGGGTGTGACAGGCCCCTGGGCTGTGGGTAATGCTGTGTCTCTCCCTGCACTGCTGGGTGTGACTGGCCCCTGGGCTGTGGGTAACGCTGTGTCTCTCCCTGCACTGCTGGGTGTGACAGGTCCCCTGGGCTGTGGGTAACGCTGTGTCTCTCCCTGCACTGCTGGGTGTGACAGGCCCCTGGGCTGTGGGTAACGCTGTGTCTCTCCCTGCACTGCTGGGTGTGACAGGCCCCTGGGCTGTGGGTAACGCTGTGTCTCTCCCTGCACTGCTGGGTGTGACAGGCCCCTGGGCTGTGGGTAATGCTGTGTCTCTCCCTGCACTGCTGGGTGTCACAGGTCCCCTGGGCTGTGGGTAATGCTGTGTCTCTCCCCGCACTGCTGGGTGTGAATGGTCCCCTGGGCTGTGGGTAAAGCTGTGTCTCTCCCTGCACTGCTGGGTGTGACCTGCCCTGGGGCTGGGGGGAACACTGTCTCTCTCCCCGCGCTGCTGGGTGTGACAGGGCCCCTGGGCTGTGGGTAACACTGTGTCTCTCCCTGCACTGCTGGGTGTGACAGGCCCTTGGGCTGTGGGTAACGCTGTGTCTCTCCCCGCGCTGGTGGGTGTGACAGGTCCCCTGGGCTGTGGGTAACGCTGTGTCTGTCCCCGCACTGCTGGGTGTGACAGGTCCCCTGGGCTGTGGGTAACGCTGTGTCTCTCCCTGCACTGCTGGGCTGTGGGTAATGCTGTGTCTCTGCCCGCACTGCTGGGTGTGACAGGTCCCCTGGGCTGGGTATAAGGCTGTGTCTCTCCCTGCACTGCTGGGTGTGACAGGCCCCTGGGCTGTGGGTAATGCTGTGTCTCTCCCTGCACTGCTGGGTGTGACAGGTCCCCTGGGCTTTGGGTAATGCTGTGTCTCTCCCCGCACTGCTGGGTGTGAATCGTCCCCTGGGCTGTGGGTTATGCTGTGTCTCTCCCCGCACTGCTGGGTGTGACAGGTCCCCTGGGCTGGGGGTAACGCTGTGTCTCTCCCCGCACTGCTGGGTGTGAATGGTCCCCTGGGCTGTGGGTTATGCTGTGTCTCTCACCGCACTGCTGGGTGTGACAGGCCCGTGGGCTGTGGGTTACGGTGTGTCTCTCTCTGCACTGCTGGGTGTGACAGGCCCCTGGGCTGTGGGTAATGCTGTGTCTCTCCCTGCACTGCTGGGTGTGACAGGCCCCTGGGCTGTGGGTAACGCTCACTGTGTCTCTCCCCGCACTGCTGGGTGTGAATGGTCCCCTGGGCTGTGGGTAACGCTGTGTCTCTCACGGCACTGCTGGGTGTGACAGGCCCCTGGGCTGGGGGTAACGCTGTGTCTCTCCCCGCACTGCTGGGTGTGACAGGCCCCTGGGCTGTGGGTAGCGCTCTGTCTCTCCCTGCACTGCTGGGTGTGACAGGCCCCTGGGCTGTGGGTAACGCTGTGTCTCTCCCTGCACTGCTGGGCGTGAAAGGTCCCCTTGGCTGTGCGTAATGCTGTGTCTCTCCCTGCGCCGCTGGGTGTAACAATGCCCATGAGTTTCTGGTGTAGCTGTGTTAGAGGCAACTGCAGTGTTTGATCCAGCCAGTTTGATCCCTCTTGTACAGAAGCAGGTGGGTAGCACCAGGGTGTATGTCCTCGACACCTTGAAGCCTGGGGTCAAGTACCACATCCGTATCCGCACCAAGCCAGACGGAAAATCTCTGGATGGTTTCTGGGGCCCCTGGTCCGAGGCAGTGGCTGCTGAAACACCTCACTCCTCAGGTGAGTGACCACTAAACAGAAGGAGTTTGGATGTGAGCTCCACACAGAGCATCTGCCCAGTCCTGCCTGGTTAACACACATACAGCAGCCTGGGGGGCAGGAACCGGAGGGGGGTGAGGGTATCCCCTTAACTCTGCCCACCCACGCAGGGCTTCTGGAAATGATATGGTCACCTCTGTCTCGAGGCTTCTGAGGAGCATCACGCTCGGAGGCTGATGGCCAAAGGGAGAGGACAGGGTCCGGTGGAACCTGTGGGAGATGGCACCTGGGAGGTTGTACACAAAGGGGCCCAGCCTAGAGCCCAGCTCTCTGGGGGCCTGCCTGCAGGATCCCAACATCCATAAACTCCTACTCTCTCCTGTCCAGAGGAAATTGGGCTGCGCTGTTTCACCCCTGACCTCCAATGGATGCGGTGTGAGTGGACCTGGGATCCTTCCAATTCCAACAGCTCCCACAGCCTCTTCTATCGGTTCCAAGGGAGCAGTGATTCCTCTAGGTAAGACACCCGGCAGCCAGTGACATTCCTGTGTGAGGCAGGGACATGTGACAGCTCTGCTGGGATGGCCCTTCAGGTGCACATATGCAGCATTGTGTCCCAGGAGCATAACTACATATCAGACAGCACCACGTATCCCGTGCAGCCAGGGCCATCCCTTCCCCTCCCGGGCACCTGTGCTCTGCAGGCCCAGAGGTTCCCAGTTGTGTGGGATTCTCTGTCCTGCCTAGGCATAGAGGGTGGGGATGGGCCCACACTGTTCTGTCTGTGCCAGGTACTAAGGGACAACACTTGGCCAGTCACCATAGGCAGCCCTTGGAGAGTGAGGACAGACCCACAGTTAAGGGGGGGAAAGCTGGAGGAAGAGAGCCCAGGAGGGCTGATCTGCGTGTGGGCACCCTGGGGACAGTGCTAGCCCGGCTTGTGACAGTTGGGCCCTCATGTGCTGCTGAGCTTGTACATTGCTACCCTACCAGGGTGAAGGGAGGTGTCCAGTGTGAAGAGCGGGGCAGAAACCAGGTGGGTTGTTACCCAACGGGGAAAGCGACTGCAGTAAGAAGGGTGACAGGTGCTTAGTGGGCTGTTACCCCATGGGGTGGGGTGGAACCAGGAGGGTGGCAGGAGCCAGGTGGGATGTTACCCTACAGGGGAGGTGTCCAGTGCAAGGAGTGGGGCAGGAGCCAGGTGGGTTGTTACTCCACAGGGGAGGTGACAGGGACAATGAGGGCGGCAGGAGCCAGGCGGGCTGCTACCCGACAGGGGAGGTGACAGGCACAATGAGGGCGGTAGGAGCCAGGCGGGTTGTTACTCCACAGGGGAGGTGACAGGGACAATGAGGGCGGCAGGAGCCAAGCGGGTTGCTACCTGACAGGGGAGGTGACAGGGACAAGGAGGGCGGCAGGAGCCAAGCGGGTTGCTACCTGACAGGGGAGGTGACAGGGACAATGAGGGCGGCAGGAGCCAGGTGGGCTGCTACCCGACAGGGGAGGTGACAGGCACAATGAGGGCGGCAGGAGCCAGGCGGGTTGCTACCCGACAGGGGAGGTGACAGGCACAATGAGGGTGGCAGGAGCCAGGTGGGTTGCTACCCAACAGGGGAGGTGACGGGGACAATGAGGGTGGCAGCAGCCAAGGGGGCTGCTACCCGACAGGGGAGGTGACAGGGACAATGAGGGCGGCAGGAGCCAGGCGGGTTGCTACCCGACAGGGGAGGTGACAGGCACAATGAGGGTGGCAGGAGCCAGGTGGGTTGCTACCCAACAGGGGAGGTGACAGGCACAATGAGGGCGGCAGGAGCCAGGCGGGTTGCTACCCAACAGGGGAGGTGACAGGCACAATGAGGGCGGCAGGAGCCAGGTGGGTTGCTACCCAACAGGGGAGGTGACAGGCACAATGAGGGCGGCAGGAGCCAGGCGGGTTGCTACCCAACAGGGGAGGTGACAGGCACAATGAGGGCGGCAGGAGCCAGGTGGGTTGATACCCGGCAGGGGAGGTGACGGGGACATGGAGGGTGGCAGGAGCCAGGTGGGTTGTTACTCCACAGGGGAGGTGACGGGGACAAGGAGGGTGGCAAGAAACAGTTAATTTCTACTGTGTTGAGTGTTGGGCATTACTCAGGGTGAGAGAGGTGCCAGGCTGCCCAGGGCCAGGCCAGGGGAAGGGTGGCTGTGGCTGGTGGAGGATTAGGAAGCAGAGGTCTCAGCTGGACTCATGTGTGCCCTGCTTCCTTCCCAGAGGCCAGGCCTGGTGGTACTGTCAGGAGCACAGTGCAGGCCCACAGAGCTGCCATGCCTGCACATTCCAGCCCAGCAGTGAGAGTGACATCTTCATCTTGGTGAATGTCTCTCGGGTGCACCCTGAGTCAGTCCTCAGCTACTTTGGGGGGCCATTCCAGATGCACCAGACTGGTGAGAATCTGGTCATGCCCCCTCATGTCTCCCTTCCAAGTCTCCTCATCATGACTGTACATGCCTGTATCCTGTGCGGGTGCTTCCCTGGGAACCCCAACTGTACCCCCAGGCAGAGCTGGCCCTGCAACCGGAGGGAGCTCTCTCCTGTCCTCTGGGCAAAGATGGGGGTCAGTGTGGGTGGAACTGGGGGTCTGGGCTGCATGCAGGACTCTGTTTGCCCAGCTGTTCTCTCAAATATTCCTCACTCCAACTGCAGTGCTCACCGGCCCCCCCAGGATCTTGCAAGCCAACATCACTGGTGGGCAGCTGAGGCTGCAGTGGGCGCCACCCCAGGAGGGACTGGCAGAGTACCTGGTGTACCAGATCCGCTTCTCAGTGGAGAATAGCCTGGACTGGAAGGTAACTAGTGTAATACGACATGGCTTCCAGGCACAGCTAGAGAAATCACTCCAGGGTATCTTTGCTTAGAACCAGGCTACTTACAGCCCCAGGCTGGGATTCCCTTGTCAGTAAGGCAAATCCAATCAGCCACAAAAACACCTCTGCTGGCCCCACTGGCCAGCCAGAAGCCACACAAGAAAATCCACAGCCTTCCAAGCTGCTGTACCAGCCCAGACCAACATCACCCAAAGTCAGGTGAAGAGGTTACTAAACCTGTTTCACCAACACCACACAGATTCTTCCAGGCCCCAAAGGGTCCATCCACAGTCCCAGGTCAATATACACCTGGGTCTTACCCAAAATCAACATGCTTGTGCCCAGATCCTTCAGCTCTAAACACCTAAAGGTTTATTAACGAAAAAGAAAACAGGTTTAGAGAGAGAAATTGTTAAAGCAATACTTTACATACATCAATTACAACTATTGATGCAGGCCAGTGATGTTATATGCTGATTTTTGAGTGTCTCTGAAAGTCCATCCCATAAAGGATATAATTTCAGTTTGCATACTTTAGCTAGTGGAGAACTGAATATCTGGTGTGC
The DNA here is from genome assembly GCF_033958435.1 of Carettochelys insculpta. NCBI lineage: Eukaryota > Metazoa > Chordata > Testudines > Carettochelyidae > Carettochelys > Carettochelys insculpta. The sequence continues at coordinate 572,465 of NC_134145.1, forward strand.
TGGGGTCAGTATTCTGGAACATGGGTCCTTTGAGCAGGAACCAGAAAAAAGAATAAAATCAGGTTCAAGATAGACGCTGCTAGGTCCATGTCATAGTTCTCCCTTGTGTCCAGGCACAAACCCCTCTTCTTCCCATCAAGGCCTTGAGGCTCAAGGTCATCTGACCCACGTGAGCCGCTGTGCCAAAATGCCATTGGTCACTGGTTTTGCTAGCATGCCCCAGTCATTTATATGACAGGTGGGATGGTGCCTGGGCATCTGATTTCAGTGCCTTTGCTCAGCCCAGGTTACCTGACCAGTGGGCTGCATTTCATTGACAGCTCCCACATTTCTGGGATGTGGATTCAACTGTCTGAGCATCTGGTTTCCATCCCATTGTTTAGCCCAATATCCTGGCAGGGGCTGAGTTCACACCTATTGTGAACCTTAGCACTAAAACATTGCTAATACAACTACAGAGCTAAAAGGCATAACCCTACCTACAAACATGATACAGATATGTAGGTGGCATACATAAATTCAGGACATCCTCAGCTTTCCTTAGACACCTCACATGACGCCCCAACACAATATTTAGGGCCAACAGATACATTGGGGATATAAAACGTCTTCCACATCCAATATAAAAATCCAGTCACATGACAACTGGGGACTCCCCACCCCCAGCAGAGATCTCCCTGGGAACTGGCACCACCCTCCACCCCACCCTGGATACTGGATAGGCTCTGATGCTGTCCCCCAGCAGGAAAGGCTCCCTGGGAACTGGCACACTCTTCCCTTGAGTGCTCCAATACTGTGGAGAGGGGTCCATGATACCAAACCCAATATCACAGCCAGCCCTTTGTCTGCCCCACCCTAGTCCCCATTAGCTCTGCGCTAGGGTCAGCACAGGGCATGTGGAGAGATTCTTGCTGTACCTCTGGCTGATGGGGTGTAACCCAGCTCTCCCTGGACAGGTCTTGCAGATCCAGCATGGAAGCAACAGTGAGACCATTGACCTGCGTGCTGGGTCCCGCTACCTCTTCCAGGTGCGCACCAAGCCCAATGGGCAGCAGCTCCAGGGATTCTGGAGTGCCTGGTCAGAGACTCTCCTGGTGGAGGCCCCACAAGCAGGTATGGGTCAGTGCTCCAGATGGGGCACAGAGGCTGGCTGAAGTGAGGGGCCTTAGGGCTGGGGCAATGGGTGGAGGCTCTGTTACGGGTTCACAGGGGCTTTGCATAGAGCCAGCCTCTAACAGCCACCATGAGTGGGAGTCACACTGGTCCCCAAAGGGGATCACACAATGACTATGGGGTTGAGCCTTTGGCTTCCAGTGTCTGCAGTCTCCCCACTAGCTCTGTCCAACAAGTCTGACGGAGGCTGTTCGCCCATTTGGGGATCAGTGAATGGCAGCAGGGGTTTGCAATGATGCGAGTAACGTCTCAGGCCAAGGTGGTAGGGGCCAGCCATCTGGAAGGCAGTGTCAGAGATTCCTTAGGTTAGCACAGGGACCCAATATTCATACAGTTCGGACTGGTCCAGCCCTTTTCAGACTTTCCCAGCTGAGCCTTCCTTTGCGTTACAATTTTTGGGTGTGTGTGTATTCCCAACCTTGGCAAAAGTGGGAACAACCTGGCCCCTCCCTGCTGGGCTGTTGGGGGAAAGGTGCATGCAGTCTGCAGGAGTAAAGGCTGCTGGGAGTGGAAGTGGATGGAGTTATAGCAGATACTGAGTCGGGGATGCCCACTGAGGTAACTCAGAGGGTGGAGGTAGTGCTCTTTCCCTGAGCTCTGCCACATGGCCTGAGCCATCCCTGCAAATATTCCTCTGCACGCTCCTCTGAAAACCTCTGCACTGGCCTTTGCAGGGGTTCCCCCAGCCAACCTGCTGTACAGTCCCTGTTCCCCCCACCTCCTCTCAGTCCCAAAGGAGAGCTGCTCTGTGTAAGTGAACCCCAGTGCATTGTTTTGTGCAGCAAAATGGCAGGTGTGCCTGTTCAACCTGCAAGACTTGCCTAGTGAGTGTTAGTGCTTAGTTGCTGGAGTTCCCAATATCCTTTCTGGATGCTCCTTTGGTACAATCATAGAAATACAGGGCTGGAAGAGACCTCAGGAGACCATCAAGTCTAGTCCCTGCATTAATGCAGGACAAAGGAAACTTTGACCAACCTGTCTGTCCAACCAGTTCTTAAAACTTCCCATGAAGGGGATTTCACGGTGTCCCTTCCAAGCCTGTCCCCCATTCTAGCTGCTCTTAGAAAATTCTTCCTCAAAGCTGACCTAAATCTCCTTTTCAGCCCTTAGCTTGTTCTCCTCTCAGTGGCCATGGGGTTCAGTTGATCCCATGCTGTTTCTAATAGCCCTTAACATATTTACTGAGTATACCTGGTCACCCCTTACAGTGCCAACTGCTAAGGAGGGACAAAAGAGGGGCACCAGTCATGTGACCACCTCCACGTGACTTCTCCCCATTCCTCTTCCTCCCCTGCCCTGCCCCTATTCCACCCCTACCTCCAACCAAGCCTCTGCCCCGTTCCTCCTCTCCCTCCCTCCAGCCCTGCCATATCCCTACTCTGCTCCAGCCTTGCTCCCTCTCTACTCCTTGCCTCCAGCTCACTCCCCTGAGCAGTGCAGCCTAGGGGACTAATGGGGGGCTGCTACTGACAGCAGGGATTGCCCCCCCTGCACTCACAGGCAACAGTGGAGGGAAGCAGAGAGACATGGCCCCAGCCCACTCTGCTCCCGCAGACCCCAGCTGCATTGCTCCACTTCTCACCCCCACCAAGTGCAGAGCGGCCCCACCCTCTGCCCCAACAATGTGGCGGGGGGCTAGGGAGTGGAACAGACTGCAGTTTGGTGAGTGTGTGATGTGGGGGGGGATTGGATACATGAACTGCAAGGTGGATAGAAAGCTGGCTAGACAGTTGGGCCCAACAGGTAGTGATCAATGGCTCAATGTCTGGTTGGCAGTCAGTTTCAAGTGGCATGCCCTAAGGATCGGTTCTAGGGCCTGTATTCTTCACCATCTTTATTAATGACCTGGATGAGGGGATGGATTGCATCCTCAGCAAATTTGCAGATGACACAAATTTGGTAGGGGGTCAGGTAACATATGTTGGAGGGTAGGGATGGGGTCCAGAGTGACCTAGATAAATTGAACAATTGGACCAAGAGAAATCTGATGAGGTGCAACAAGGAGACATGCAGAGTCCTGCACTTGGGATGGAGGAATCCCAAGCATAGTTACAGGCTGAGGACCAACTGGTTAAGCAGCAGTGTAGCAGAAAAGGACCTTGGGATTACAGTGGATGAGAGGCTGGATATGAGTCAACAGTGTGCCCTTGTAGCCAACAAGGCTGATGGCATATAGGGGTGCATTAGGAGAAGCATTTCCAGCAGATCTAGAGGTGTTATTATTCCCCTCTATTTGGCACGAGTAAGGCCACATCTGAAGTACTGCGTCCAGTTCTGGGCCCCAAAGTATAGAAAGGCTGTGGATACATTGGGGTGAGTTCAGCGGAGGGCAATGAAAATGATTATGGGGCTGGAGCACATGAACTATGAGGCGAGGCTGAGGGACTTGGGATTATTTAGTTTGCAGAATAGAAGAGTGAGAGGGGATTTGACAGCAGCCTTCAACTTCCTGGAGGGGTGTCTAAAGAGGATGTAGAGATGCTGTTTACTGCAGTGATGGGTGGCAGAACAAGGAGCAATGGTCTGAAGTTACAGAGGCGGAGGTTTAAGTTGGATATTATGAAAAACTATTTCACCAAGAGGTTGGTGAAGTACTAGGGATGTGTTACTGAGTGAGGTGATGGAATCTCCATCCCTAGAGGTTTTTAAGTCCTGGCTTGACAAAGTCCTGGCTGGGATGATTTAGTTGGGGTTGATCCTGCTTTAGGCAGTGGGCTGGACTCGATGACCTCTTAAGATCCCTTGCAGCCCTAGGATTCTATGATTCTACCTTGCATGTCATTCATGTGAAACACCTTCATACACTCCAGAACATTTGTCTCTTTTGCAACTGCATCACATTGTGGCTCATGTTCGATCTGTGATCTGAAACAACCCTCAGTTCCTTGTCAGTAGCACGGCCATCTGGCCAGTTAGTCCCTGTTCGTAGCTGTGCATTTGATTTTATCTTCCTAAGTGTAGGGCTTTGCTCTTGAGAGGGATGAGGTATGAGTGATATTATCTTTTGTTGGAACGTCTGTTGATGTAAGGGACGAGTTTTCAAACTTCACTGCAGACTTCCTCAAGTCTTCAGAAGGTAACCAGAATGTCCGAGTAAAACATGAGATGTGACAGATCAAGTATAAAGGGCTCAATGGGGAACTGCTGGAAAATGTGGAGCACTTCCCAACCCTGGACATCATCTTTCTACTGGAGTTGACATTGATGTGGAATGTCACGCAAGCTCTGCGTTTGCCTGTCTGAGACAAAGGGTCTTAGAGAACTGGGACATCTATCTCAAGACAAAGCTCCTTGTATACCAGGCAGTGGTTGTTCCAATGCTACTGTAGGCATCTGAAACCTGGGCAACATACAAGCATCACTTGAAGGCACTTGAATAATGTCATCAATGCTGCCTCAAGAGAATCCTAAATATCTCTTGGGAGGATAGGCAGACGAACACTAGCATCTTGGAAGAGTCAAACATGACCAGCATTGAAGCCATTATCATTCATCAACAATTTCATTGGACTGGTCATGTAGTTCGGATGTCTGATCAGTGCCTCCCAAAACAGATTCTGTTTTCCAAGTTGAAGGAAGGACAGAGGAGCGTTGCAGGGCCAGTGGAAATTATATCAGGACATACTGAAAGCACACATGAAAAAGTGCAGCACTGGTGTCGATATTTGGGAGAACCTTGCCCAAGACCACCCCCTGTGGAGAACAGTAATCTGTGAGGGGATGGTGCAATCCGAGGGGGTCCCGACCCAGTGCAAGCGAGGAGAGGCAGAGAAGAAAAGAGCATCAAAAACTGCCCCACTCCTCTGCAACAGCTACTAACCCCTGCCTCTTCTGTGATAAGATCTGCAGCTCCAGAATCAGGCTGATCAGCCGTCAACGGACTCTCAAACAGGAGGGTGAAATGAAGACGTCCTACTCTTTATCTAGTGACCACTAAGAAAAGGGTTCAAACATGCTACCTCCTGAAAAATGACATGGGCAATGAAGGGTTAGCAGGTGTGTGACCAACTGCTGTAATGAGCCATACAACCAATGTCTCTGCTAAGCCCATGTGCTGGACACTAAAAACAGTTATGAATTTAAACTTCAAAGGTGTTCTGCATGTTTCTTCTGTCTGAGCACTGCGAGATCAGCTGTGGAGTGAGCACTTTGTAAAGAATATTCACTTCTGGATGATAGAAACAATTTTTGTCCTTGCTCATTTTTGAGAGCATCGTGATTGTCAGGTTCCACTCACGGTATTGCTGGGCATTTGCTGCACCAGCTGACCTACACCACATGAGGACCTGAAAAGGTGTGTTGTGAGGAGTATTGGTCATTGCCTGGGGATAGGTCGGCAGATGTGGCAGATGTTCTAGTGAAGACTTCAGTGCCTGTGGCGTGTCCTGGGCAGGGAAGAGCTTCTGATTATTGGTTGGCAAAGATGGGGGTGAGGGTTGAGGGCCAGAAGATGATGCCCGTTAATTATGGGTTGTAACTGTTTGACGATACATCACAGGGGTCCACTGTAGGGGACCAAATGACAGTTGAGGCTGTACAGGCAGCGTGCCTGTGAACTGAAACAATCTCTCCTGGGTTATTTAGGTAGCCCACTGCACAATGCAATCTACTTCTCCATTGTAATGCCCTTGCTTAGTGAAGGCAGTTTTAAGTTCGCACAGGGGTGTGTTGTGGACTTGCTCTTTGGAATTAACTCTGTATGCATTTGTCTTTATTGGATTTCATCTTGATTTCAGACCATTTCTCTAATTTGTCAAGGTTGTTCTGAATTTTAATCCAGTCAAACTGCTAGCAGCCTCTCCCAGTATGGTATCAGCTGCACATTGTATAAGCATACTTTCTGTCCTATTGCTCACGTCATTAAATAAATAAATGGAGATACACATCTCATGGAATCCAGTCTCCTGCCCTCTTGGCCTGGTCAAGCACCATTCCCCTCCCCGACCCTTTTTAAAAAAAAAAAAAATCTAATTGCACCAGGTTGCTAAGTGGCCTCAAGGATTGAGCTCACAACCCTAAGCTTGGCAGGCCCATGCTCAAACCACTGAGCTACTGTTCAGTTCTAGAACAGGGAGCTGTGTACTCCCCATCACTGGAGGTTTTTAAGCACAGGTTGGCCAAACACCCATCCAGGACAATCCATCCAGTCAGGAGACTGCTCAAAAGGCACAGGCAGAAGCAGGTGTTGAGGAAAGAACAAACATGGTCTGCAGTTGGAGTAGTGTTCAGGCAGCATCCCCAGCAAGGTAGTTATGCTGAACAAGCTGAAGTGCCTGCTTGCACTAAATAGCTACATGTTTCTGATATTTTGTCCCCTGACCTAGCTCATGGAGCTGGAAGGGACCTTGACAGGTCACTGAGCCCAGTCCCCTGCCCTCACAGCAGGACAAAGCACCATCCCTGACAGATTATTTTTTTTAAATCTAAATTGCCCCAGGCTGTTGAAAGCCCACCCCCCCAGCACTGGGCTCACAACCCTAGGTTTATAAGGCCAATACTCTAACCACTGTGCTACCCCCCCACACCCCATTAGGTCACCTGGTTAGACCCTTGGTTGTGGATTGACTGGGCCTTGGGCCTCTCAAGTAATTATCTTGAACACCACATCAGGTTCTCAAGATTCAGTACACGATCCACATTTCATTGGCCCTCTGTCCACAACAGGAGCAGGACTAGGTGACCCGTGGAGGTCCCTTCCAGCCCCACATTTGTATGAGCCTCATCAGTCTTTCTCTGATGTCACCCATGTGGGCATGAGGCAGGCAGCACCCATCCTGGAGCCACAGGACACTTCAGCTGATGGACTCTTGTATTGAACAGTGCTGATCCCAACCACCTGTGGAAGACGTTTGTACCAACCCAGACAACAACTCGACCTAAACACCTCATTTCTCCCCAGCCCTAGGGACTGCACTGTAACCTCTCTGGAGCAGCCGACCACAGCACAGTCTGGTGGGTCACCTGAGATGCACATTGTTCCTAACTGTGCTACAGATAATTCTCTGTCATCACAGGTGACAAAGACCCAGGGGAGCCTGAGGCATTCCCTGTCCCTGGCTGGATAATACTGAGCCTCACCATCACACTTCTCTTCTTCATGGCACTCCTTGGACTCATGTGCGCCTTTCCCTCAATGTACAGGTAACTGACCCCTCCCCAATGCCAGGTACAGCTGACTGATTCCACCCCCCCTCACCGCTAGGGTACAGCTAAGTGACCCCTTCCCCGGCCATGTGGGGCAGGGTGGAGTGGGAAGGGCAGTCTTCCCTTATTGGCCTGTGCAGAGCTGGGCATGATTGATTTCATGCTCCCTTTTTCCTTGTCCAGTAGTGTGAAGGGAAAGCTCTGGCCTCCTGCCCCAGATCTGCACCGTGTCCTGGGCACGTTCCTCACTGACAGCGGCAAACAGCAGCAGGTAAGGTGCAGAGGGCTGGGGTCACATTTGCAGGGCAGGAACAGACCTGGCTGCGCTGCCCTTGTAGGACTGCCAACTTGGTGGTATTAAAAGACTGGAGACCGCAATAGGAGTGCTGTTACCTCCCCAGCCCCACCTTTCTCCCTCCCTCCCACCCAAATGTCCTTCCCTTGCCCCCAGGTCCCACTCTAGATTTGCTCCTCCTCCCGCTCCTATCCACTCCCCTCTGCCCAGCTCACCTGCTGGCTGGGAGCTGCAGCTGCTCCATGCAGGTAGGAGGCACCCGACTGATTTCCACCCCCACCCCACTCCAGAGCACAGCCTTTCTCTGGAGCTACATCCTGTCTCTGCATATGGAGCCTTTTTCCAGGCTCTGTGGAACTGGTCAATGTGGCTCTCTGTGGCTGCAACCCAGTGCTCTGCACTCCTAGGGTCAGCCGTGGTGGATGGCTTCCAGGGCTGTAAAAGCATGCCACAGGAGACCCACACTTTTCCAAACCCATGGGGCTGTACAGCTCTCTGCTGGAGGCCCCCAGCAAACTCAGAAAGTTCCCTTCCCAAGGAGCGATACCCCCATTCTGAGCTTTGTGGTACAGCTGTAGTATATCAGCAGGAGCTGCCTGTCTTTGGGCCTCAGGCTGCTTGGGTGATTTCAGCTCAGGTATGCTCACCTTTGGCTCATCTCTTCTGCAACAGCTTTCCACTGTGGCTCTCAAAGCCTTCTACAGAAGGAGTTGGGGGTGACTCCCCCATGTCTTCTAGGGGGAGAGAGATAGGCAAGGGTGGGTGCATTCCTTTGGTGGGTTCTTTGAAACACCTCAGGAGTCAAAATGTGAGGATGGGTAGTGGGGCCAACAGCCAGGTGGGCCCTGGGGTTAAGTTGTTGGTGGAGATGGTTAGCCCTTCGCACCATCCATGCTGCAGCATCCCATCCCACTCCACCTGCCTGTGGAGCAGCACTCGGGAGGCAGTTCAGAGGGGGCAAGGACTCCAGCTACCACAGAGGAGGTAGCAGCAGCCAGGAGCTCCTGGCCCCTTTGAATTACTGTAACCCAGGGTGTTGTCCTCTTCCCCCCACCTCACCCTGTTAGTGGCCGTGGGATAGGCCAAGGGCAGGCAATTGGACAGAGGTTATTGATAGGAGAAACGTTACATGGTGCTCTGTGACATGGGTAGTAAGAGAGGGAGCCATGCTTGTCTATACACTATCAAAACAAAAAGCAGTCAAGTCGCACTTTAAAGACTTGTTAGTCTTTAAAGTGCGACTTGACTGCTTTTTGTTCTGACATGGGTGTTTAATATACAGACAGGGTGGGATACAGGTATTGTCTGTGGGGGTGGGAGGCTGCACTACTCTCCCTCCTCCTTCTGCCCCAGCCTACACTCAGCTGTGGTATGTACCTTTCCTCCTTAAGGCAAACGCTTCATTCTACAACAAGCCCTTTGAAGACGTGATCCGACCCTGCCTCCTGGAAGTTCTTTCTGAGAGGAAAGAGGCTGAGATGCCCCCAGAGCCCACCCCGCTGAAGACAGCATGCCCAGAGTCTAGCATCTCAGAGGGCCCTGAGGAGGCAGAGGCTAGCAATCTCTCCTCTCCTCACCAGGACTACATGGTGCTGCATACCAGCAGCCCCACAGACAGCCACTATGAGAATGAGTACTTGGACAGCAGAGAGGAGAGGGATGACACCTACCTTAGGGGCCTAGCTGTGCTTCTACTCCACATCCCAGATGCCCATTCAGAGCTCCAGCAGGAGAGGGCTGAGTACAGCTCACTGGTGTCTAGCAGCCTCCCGGCTGAATGCACACCTCCAGGGGGTCCTGTGGGCTCTGACGAAGAGGAATGGAATTGCTCATGCTCTCAGAAGCAATCCATGCCCACTACACACATTTCTAACCAGTCCTACCTGCTGATGAGCAGCTGGGAGCAGCAGCTGTTTCTTTGAGTGGAGGCTCTGCTATATGCACCAGTGGTGAGGAGCCAGAAAACTGATCAGTTGTGCTGAGCCGGGCTCCCTGCTCCCATGAGCAGTGGGAAGCCTGGAGCCAGGCACAGCAGCGCCAGTCAGTTTCCCAGCTCCCTCAAGCTGCAGGGACCAGAGAACCAGGCAGCAGAGTGAGGACTGCAGGCAGTAGGGATGCAGCAGCGCTTATTCCAAGAATTGCACAAGTTGAAATTGTGTAAGTCTGGGGTATACTGCAGAGTTATGTGCATTTCCTCTGTGGTCTCCACAGTTAGCTGCGGGGGGTGATGGGATTTGCACTACATGGGCCAGGCTCACAGGTGTTTGAATAGTCAGTGGATGGGCAATATGGATTCCCCTTGCATGCGATCAGTCTGTGAGGCAGCTCCCTAAACAAGCTGCACCTTGGCACTACCACTAGTCCTGGAGATCAGAAATCTGCAAGTTGTCTCCAAGGAACATATCTGAAGATCGATCTACAGTGATTGCCAGCTGCTGTCCTTTGGGAGGCTTGCAAAATTCTGACATCTAGGACAGTGAGGTGAGCCCTCACCTGGGTTGCACGTGGGTGCTGGGGACTTTGAACAGGTGTTGGGAGAGGCTGAGCACAAAAGTAGTCCTGCCTCATGACAGACAACCTGATCTGTGACAAGAAGAGAGTCACATTCTCCTCCACCAGGCTTCCCAGTCCGTCTGCCTCCTGCACTTTCCTTCAGCACGTCATGAGGCTGCTTACATGGTTCCAGTCAGCCAAGGGAGAAATGCTGAGCTGAGCCCTCTGCCTTAGTCACTGCTGTTTGTGATGGGAACGATTTGAGGTCTTTTTAATGCTTCCTGTTTTCCTCCCACTCTCTACGCTTCCTGCTCTGTGCCCAGTTCCATCCTGCAGAGCATCTCCTTACACTTGGCTCTCTTGGCCTGGTCTCTGATGCTCCCTGGTGCAGTCCTTGCCTGTGCTTTGCGCTATGGAACACAGGACATACCCTGTGGCATAGTGATCTGGAATAAAGAATTACTTCCTAGAATGCGATGCCTGGCTCTGCCACTGGGGCCAGGGTAATTTACTAATGTGGCACACTCCGCAGAAGACCCTGGAAACAAAGGGAGATTTCTCAAGACCCTATCACAATGCAGAGATCTCTAATATTGAACAGCTGAGTTGTGGAATCCCATCATATCACTCTCAACAGTGGCCTTCTGTGGAATATCCAATCAAGTTAAAGATCTTGCTCTTAAGCTTCAACGTGCTCAGAACATCTAAATGATCACCTAGAGCTCTGGGGGGGAAGACTGATGGAGAACTCAACTCTTCTGGCACAGTGGAACTCCTTGCAATAAGGTTAAAGAGCTGAGTGGGAGAAAGAGCTTTCTCGGGGGCCAGTCTAACTATGGATTCATAGATTCTAAGGCTAGAAAGGACCATTGTGATTATCTATTCTGACCAGGGCAAAGACCATCTCCAAAATAACTTAAAAAGCAGATCTGTTAGTGTTGGAATAAAGACTGGGATACTGTATATGAAGCAACAAAGTTTCTTACAACCAGCTGGCAGAGTGATTCTGAACTTGGCTGAGTTTCAGAATGCACTGACAGGCATCAAGTTATGAGTGGTTATATAGAGAGCCGATAGGCAGAAGAGAGAATAGGAGCAGACATTAAGGAAATGAGCACAGTCAATGAGCAATCCAGATGAATTAACAAACAATCTGGAATAGTAACAGAGAAGGAGCTGTGTTACTCTATATAGTAACAAAACAAAAAAGCAGTCAAGTAGCACTTTAACAAAATAACTTATTAGGTGAGCTTTCATGGGACAGACCCACTTCTTCAGACCATAGTCATACCAGAACAGACAATATTCTATGTGCCTTAAATATTGAGTCTGTTCTGGTATGGCTATGGTCTGAAGAAGTGGGTCTGTCCCACGAAAGCTCACCTAATAAATTACATTTAGTCTTTAAAGTGCTACTTGACTGCTTTTTTGTTTTCAAACAACCTGGGAGTTACAAAGACTTTCCCTGCGCAGTTTATAGCACATTTTATCTATAAACAACCAGTCCTTTGAAGAGTGCAGTCATCAACATTGACGTGTGAAGTGGTGATATCCCATCTGTAATACACTGTCTTGTCTGGCATCTTCACACGGACATGACCATTTGATCGTGTTATCTCTACAGAATCAGAGCAAGTGGGCAATGCAGGATCAAAGCAGCAGTTAGTGAAAGGATCATGTCAATCAACCAATTCCCTTCCCTGCAGGGTTCCTTACCAGACTCCCTTTTGGAACAAGTAGTAGTCTTGGGGCACCTTATAGACTAACAGATATTTGGGAGCATAAGCTTTCATGGGCAAAGACCCGCTTCATCAGATGCATGAGTGGGCGGGGGGGCGGGATTCAGAGGGGTATTTAAAGAGTGGGGTCCCAGTAAGAGGGAAGGCTAGCACCAACAAGGTCTATTCAGCAAGGTGGACATGGCCCAGTATCAACAGTACTTATCAAAAGAGGAAAAAACAAGTCAGATCAGACGGGGGATGTGAGCCTTTGTCAGAGTCTAATGGGGAGATATTAACACCCAGGGCAAAGAAGCTGTTTTTGTAAGCTGCGAGCCACTCCCAGTCTCTGTTTAATTCTTGGTTAATGGTGTCAAATTTGCAAATAAATTGCAGCTCAGAGATTTCTCTCTCCATTTGATTTTTAAAACTTTTTGATTTCAGAACTGTCACCCTTAAATGTGCCACTGAGTGTGCAGGGAGATTGAAGTGTTCCCCCACAGGATTCTGTACATTACCGTTCCTGATGTCTGATTTATGTCCATTTATTCTTTTACAGAGAGACAGTCCAGTTTGGCCAATGTAAACTGCAGTGGGGCATTGCCGGCACATGATGGCATATATTATATTAGTAGATGTGCAGGTAAAGGAACCCCGATGGTATAGTTGGCATTAGGTCCTGTGATGTCACTGATGTAGATATGAGAGCAGAGCTGGCAGCAAGGACTGTTGCAGGGGCTGGTTCCAGGCCTAGAGTCACTGGTTTGTGATTTGTAGTGGTTGGTGAGGATTTGTTTAAGGTTGGCAGGCTGTCTATAGGCAAGGACGGGCCTGCCTCCCAAGGTCTGTGAGAGTGAAAGATCATTGTTCAGGATGGGTTGCAGATCACTGATGTGCTGGAGAGGCCTTAGGTGGGGGCTGTGTGTGGACTGGTCCAGGTGGGGTGGAAACTGTTAATCACAGTGGAACGGTGATTGTTAAAACTGTTGAAATCACCGTGTTGTATTGTTAAGTATACTTATATTACATTCCATATGGAAACAGCCAAGAGGGGCATAACCCCCTAAAGAAAGGGCACTAATTATAACATGTAAGTAATGTGGTAAGCCCTCCCTCACCAAACTGGACCCAACCTTCTCAGGCCCACTATAATGGGAAGTCCAGGACACTAATTGGAATAGGTGTAGTAAGCCCATAAGAAAGAAAGTGCAGAGCAGGAAGTCAGATGGAGTATTGACATACTCCACCTTGAGACCTGGCCTTATCAGGAAATGTGTTGTCATATGTACTATCTGAGGCAAGAGGACCCCCAAAGAAAAGAAGGGGGATTGTTAGAATATATTCAGGCCAGCCTATAAAAGCTAATCCTTTAAGGATGTAGGTATATTTTTTTTATAATTTAGCTAGTTAGGGAGGTATAAAACAAAGAAGCAAAATCACAGATCTCCCAGTATATGGGTCTTCTCTCACTATCACAGTTTGAGGGTTTGTTCTTTGGCTAAGAAGCAGGGACAGACAAACTGGAAGCATACGGTCACATCCTCACAATCCAAGCCAGTCACACTGGAATAAGGTAATAATATTACCTCTTAGGAAGGTGACCCTGTCTAACACCTCCAGAGAAAGAGCCTAGAACACTGAAAGAAAAACAGAGCTTTTGTGGCAAGAACTCACCAATAATTGTGCCTGTGACACCCTCATTTCTTTATTGCTTTGCCATTATGGCCTGCACTTTTCTGTTGTTAGTCTGTATGGTCTTTGGTTCTTTGTTTCTGTCTGCTGTATAATTAATTTTGCTAAGCATAAATCAATTAAAGTGGTGGGCTATAAATGATCAAACAATTATGCATTAGTGACAGAGACTACAGACTAATATGGCTATCAAAACAAAAAAGCAGTCATGAAGCACTTTAAAGACCAACAAAATAATTTATTAGGTGATGAGCTTTCATGGGACAGACCCACTTCTTCAGTCCCACGAAAGCTCACCACCTAATAAGTTATTTTGTTAGTCTTTAAAGTGCTACATGACCGCTTTTCTGTTTTAATTATGCATTAGGATTGGTTAGTAAAAACTCAGCAAAATGGATAAGGGATAGCTAAGCAGAATACAGACTTTACTATCTAAACAAACAAAAGTAAACCAGGAAGTAGGAGGAAGGGAAGCTGGAAGCTAGATTAAGAAACATGGCATTGTCTGCTCTTCAGATTTTTGGTCTCTGTCTGCATGACGAGAACCAGGGAAGAGGGAAAAGCCCTCTTAACACAGTGGTTCCCAAACTTTTCGGCATCACACCCCCGCTTTTGATTTTTGAGAGAACCTCAGGTCCCCGCACCTCCTCTTTATCATCATCCAACCTGCCCCTTTAACAAAAAATTCAATTTGTAATTTAAAATAAACACAAACTTGATATAAAACTGTTACTTAAAATTAAAAATAAGCACAAATACATTTTTCTTGGCCCCTGGAAGGTGGTTGGTGCAGCCCCAGCTGGAAAGTTGCCTGAGGCCTGTGTCAGCCACCTGCCCGCCCGAGCCCTATGCTGCAAAAGCGGGCTGCCCAAGCTGACAGAGCCCCACCAGCCACCTGCTTGCCTGCAGCCTGATCCCTACACTGATGGAACCCACCTGCCAGCCATCCCAGTTACCCACCCAAGCCCCACGCTGCCAGGGCCAGCTGCCTGCCTGCTGGCTGGAGCCACCCGAGCCCCACGCTGCCAGGGCCAGCTGCCTGCCTGCTGGCTGGAGCCACCCGAGCCCCACGCTGCCAGGACTAGCTGCCCACCTGCCAGCCTGAGCTCCACGCTGCCGAAGCCAGTTTTCTGCCCACCTGCCACAGCCCCGCAATGCCAAGGACAGCCATCCAAGCCCTGCAAGCTGCCTGCCGAAGCCCCTCCCCTCCCCTGAAGCCAGGCACCACCAGCCCCCTGCTCTTATCCCATCCCTCTCCCCTATGTCAGGCACCCCCAGCCATCCATCTAACCCCACCCCCGCACCAAACCACACACACTCACCTTTGCAGGAAGCAGCTAGCGCCACATGGGTCTTCACTGGCTGTCTGCTTTTAACAGTGGCTGTGCTGGGTCACCCACATAAAATGGCAGGGGCTGAGAGCTGGAAGCAAAGGCTGACTCTTTTTTGAGGAATGATGGGAGGAATGATGGGTAAGGGCAGGGGCTGGACTGCCTCATGCCTTCCCCTGTAATTTTTGCACGCCCACTGGGACACACACACACACACACACACACACGTTTGGGAAACCATGCGCTAAAAGGAGGTGCTCAGATACCACACTGCAGAGCAGAGTACACAGAATCACACATGGAGCCACATGTACTTCCCCCAATGTGCCAAGTAGAAGCCCAAGCATCCAACCCCAGCCCCTCCCTTCCAGATCCTATACCCACCTGCACGTGCTCTTACACCCTCCCTTCCACACCCCACATTCTCAGTTCCCCATACACTCTCCCTTGTGCTGAGATCTCACACCCCCACTCTGCTCCTGCACCCCTTTCATGACTCCAAACCCCCAAGTCTAGCCCGCTCCTGCATCCCCTCTTCCAGATCCCAGCCCATGCCTACACTTCACCTCCCATCTAGATCCCTCACTCTCATACCATCCCGCACCTCCCCACCCACCCAGACCACATCCTGCTCCTACCACTTACCTCCCACCCAGAGCCTGCCCCCTCACTCTCAGCTCACCCCATGCCTTGCCCACACCCCATTCCTCCCCCTCACTCCCAGCTCACCCCGTGCCCTGCCCACTCCCCCTTCCTGCCACCTCACTCCCAGCTCACCCCATGCCCTGCCCACTCCCCCTTCCTGCCCCCCTACTCCCAGCTCACCCCGTGCCCTGCCCACTCCCCATTCCTGCCCCCTCACTCCCACCTCACCCCGTGCCCTGCCCACTCCCCATTCCTGCCCCCCTACTCCCAGCTCACCCCGTGCCCTGCCCACTCCCCCTTCCTGCCCCCCTACTCCCAGCTCACCCCGTGCCCACTCCCCATTCCTGCACCCTCACTCCCAGCTCACCCCGTGCCCTGCCCCCTCCCCCTTCCTGCCCCCCTACTCCCAGCTCACCCCGTGCCCTGCCCACTCCCCATTCCTGCACCCTCACTCCCAGCTCACCCCGTGCCCTGCCCACTCCCCATTCCTGCCCCCTCACTCCCACCTCACCCCGTGCCCTGCCCACTCCCCCTTCCTGCCCCCTCACTCCCACCTCACCCCGTGCCCTGCCCACTCCCCCTTCCTGCACCCTCACTCCCACCTCACCCCATGCCCTGCCCACTCCCCATTCCTGCCCCCTCACTCCCACCTCACCCCGTGCCCTGCCCACTCCCCATTCCTGCCCCCCACTCCCACCTCACCCCGTGCCCTGCCCACTCCCCATTCCTGCCCCCTCACTCCCACCTCACCCCGTGCCCTGCCCACTCCCCCTTCCTGCACCCCCACTCCCCCCTCACCCCGTGCCCTGCCCACTCCCCCTTCCTGCCCCCTCACTCCCACCTCACCCCGTGCCCTGCCCACTCCTGCCCCCTCACTCCCACCTCACCCCGTGCCCTGCCCACTCCCCCTTCCTGTGGGCCCCACAGCATTGCCAGATCCACCCCCTAGGCTGGGGCGGGACTGCTGGCAGTGGGGGGAGGGGTTATTTCCGCTTCCCCGTTCACGGCCACGCCCCTCAGGCCGCTCGCCCGCAGCTCCCCCCTGCCCCGGGGCGGGGCCAGCCCGTTCGCCCATCCGGAGCCTCCAGCCTATCAGCAGCCGAGGTCAGAGGTCACTTTACTGTTGCCGTCTCAGCGCAAACGCCCGGCTGTGGAGCGAGGCTGTGGGGCGTTGTCTTCGGGTAAGCCCCACCCCAGTCTGTGCGGGCCAATAGGAACAGGGCGTTGGGGCGGTCGCCATGGTGCCAGAGGCCGTTGGGTTTGAAGTGGCCAATGGGACTGTGGGGCGCTCGGCTGAAGCGGAGCGAGGGGCGGCCCTGCAGAGGGGCGGTTGAGTGAGGGGCAGGTGTGAGGGGGCTGGAGACTGAGCTCCTGGCTGTGAGTGGCGGTCCTTGGCGTGTCGCTGCCGGTGGCCGGCCGCTGTTGTGGGCTGGGAGGGGGGCACTCAGCGGGGCGACGCGGCGGGACGGGGTGGGGGGAATTGGGGAGGGGGGGCGCTGAGTGGGGGGAGCCGGCGAGTCGGGGAGGGGGACCGGGCGGAACTGAGCGGGGGGAGGCGGCGGGACCGGGCGGCGCTGAGCGGAGGGTGGTGGGGTGAGGGGGCCACGGGGGCGTTGAGCACGGGGAGGAGGAGGTGGAACGGGGGTGAGGGGGCTGCTGAGTTGTGGGAGGTGGCAGGGTGAGGGGGGCTCCGGGCGAGGGGTTGCTGAGCGGGGCGAGGGGGCTGCTGAGGGGGGCGCTGAGCGGGGGGATACGGGGGTGAGGGGGCCTCTGAGTTGGGGGAGGTAGCGGGGCAAGGCAGACACATGGCGAGGGGGGCTCTGAGCAAGGGGGTATGGGGTGAGGGGGTGCTGAGTAGGGGGATACGGGGGTACAGGGTGAGGGGGAGCTGAGTGGGGGGAGGTGGTGGGGTGAGGGGGTGCTGATCGGGGGAGGTGCTGGGGTGAGCAAGGGTAGGTGGTGGGATACTGGGGGGTACTCACTCACTGAGTGGAGTGAAGTGGGGGACAGTAGGTGGGGGCATTGAGTGAGGGTGGGGGAGAGGGGGCAGTATGTGGGCCCACTGAGCAGGAGAAGGGGTGGGGCACTGCCTGGGGAGAAGTAGAAGGCAGGGCAGCAGTAGGTGGGGGCACTGAGTGGGGGAGGAAGCAGAGTGGGGGACACTGAGGGGTGAGTGAGTGCTCTGTGGCACTGAGCAGAGTGAAGCAGGGGGCAAGGCGGAGAAAGAGGGGGAGGGGGAGCAACAGGGCAGCACATGACAGGAAAGGAATTGATCTATGATTCCCGCCCCCTCCATCCCCTCTTCCTGCAGACGCCTCTCCCTCATCATGGCGCAGTTTGTGTTTGAAAGTGACTTGCACAGCCTGTTGAAGCTGGACACCCCAATCCCCAATGCCCCCTTGGCACGGTGGCAGCGCAAGGCCAAGGAAGGAAATGCTTCTGTTGTTGGCCCTGGACCCAGTCCTGCCAACACAAGTAGTACTGGCCTCTCACCCATGAAGCCAGCCAACCGGCCCCACAGCACCAGCAAAACCCCCTCCAAAACCCCTGGTGAGTAAGGAAAGGGGCTGGGGAGGTGGGGGAGGGTGGGCAGGCAGGCAGGCAGGGTATGTAAAACTTGGGGCTCTACACCAACCATTTGTCTATGTAGGAAGCAGTGCTTTTACCCACAGAAATTTCTCATCCCTGCCACACTGCAGGGACACACTCCTTTACCCAATCTGTAGGGCTCAAGGTGTGACCATGTTAAACTTCCAACCTTGCCCAATTCCTAGGGCTCAGGGTGTAATGCCCTGTGGGTATGCAGGATCTGTGCCAGTGAAGAAGCCTTACACAGTAATAGTTGTATTCTCTATTTATTTACAATTACCAGGAGAGCAGAATATATGCCAAGCACACAGTATCATGCTCACCAATCCTGATAGGGGAGGCAGACTTCCCCTGTTGGAACAAAGTCAGTATCTGGAGGTACAGCAACCAGCATCAGGGTCTGACAGTGCTGGTCTTGGGAGCTGGGTTGCCAACCTGTCAGTAAACGATTGTTTCACTTTTGGCCATTTATGTCGTCATATAGTATAAAAATGATGTTTGTGTTTTTGTTTTTGTTTTCTTGTTTTTTTTAAAATTCTGTCCATAAATTTTTCCCATTTTGTCTGTAAACAAAAATTTTTGTGGTTGGTAACCCTGCTTAGGAGTGAATCCTCTGAGGTTTTTCCATTAAGGTGTTCCTTTTTCCATCATTCATTCTTCTTGCTTTCTTTACCCTGCTGTTTTTCCTTCTTGGACTCCAGTTTAAGTAGTGAAAATTTATTCCTGCATAGCTATATCTTGACCAATTATTTTAGTATAATTTTACTAACCAGTTGTAACCTACTGAAACAATTACCTAACCAATCAAATCCTACTACATTAATTGAGTTACATTTAGCAAAATTATACAACAGATGGGAACAATTACAAATCAGACAGAAAACAGTAGAAAAGTAGGCACTCATCATAGAATGGTGATTCCACAGACTGAGCTATTAATAACTTAAGTCATTGCTTGTCAGATGAAATGTTTCCTTTATCTATCTTGAGATCTGCTTTCTTTATCTGGTGAAGTGAGTGGTGCTCCAGGATATGGTATCCCTCTTAACAAACTGAAGTGACACTGTTGTAATGAGATTTTTTAGATGGAATGTGAGTGTGTGACTTGTAGCTCTACAATTAATGGCTGCTGCTCCTCCTCATTGTGGCTATAGACTATAGAAAAGCCATGTTGGTTATACTTTTACAGTACAGGAGATTGTTAGCTGGCCTGACTTCTTTGAGAAGGTACAAAAGGCTGTTACAGAAGCCGAGCACAGAGAAAGCAGAGCAGCGTTAAATAGCTCTATGTATGACAAAATGAAGTTGTGTGGGGTTTGAGAGGGTTGGTAATGCCCTGGAAGGGGCTGAGCAGGGTTGGTAGTTCAGTAGCTGTCAATGACATAGTGAAGAGTCTGCAGTAGAGGGAACTGAAAAGAACTCCAGAGATACTTGAAGAACTTGAGTGAATAGGCAGTGTGATGGTAAATGGAATCCTGTGTTGCACTTTGAAGGGAGAAACTTCAAGTTCCCATATAACTGATGGGATCTAAATTAACTGTCAGCTGAACAAAGGAAGCTTGGCAACACGAACAGTTTGGCACAAAGCTGCGGTCAAAAAGCCCACCATGTTTCCCTGTGTTAGGGACAGATTAGTTGCTAATAATAACTATGCTAATGGTCCTCAGACTTTTTAACCTCACTTCCTGCTGCTGTCACTGTCTATACCTTCCCTCCCCGCTCCCTGCATGGCACTGGGAGTGGGGCTGTGGTTGAGGGTGTGGGGAGAATAGATAGGAGCAGAGCCATGCCACCTGAGGCACAGCCCCATACCCAGTCCCATGGAGGGAGGTTCAGGGCAGCTATCCAGGGCCCTGCGAGGCATAGAATATTAGGACTGGAAGGGACCTCGAGGGGCCATTGAGTCCTGCCCCAATGGCAGGACCAAGACCATCCTTGATAGACATCTATCTAACCTGTCCAGCGATGGAGATTCCACAACCTCCTTTGGCAATTTGTTCCACTGTTTGACTACCCTGACAGTTAGGAACTTTTTCCAAATGTCCAACCTAAACCTCCCTTGCTGCAATTTAAGTCCATTGCCTCTTGTTCTATCCTGAGGGGCCAAAAAGAACAAGCTTACTCCCTCCTCCTTATGACACCCTTTTAGATACCGGAAAACTGCTATCATGTTGCCCCTCAATCTTCTCTCTTTCCAAACTAAACAAGCCCAGCTCTTTCAGCCTTTCTTCATAGGTCACATTCTCTAGACCTTTAATCATTCTTGTTGCTCTTTTCTGGATCTTCTCCAATTTTTCCACATCTTTCTTGAACTGCGGTGCTCAGAACTGGATACAATACTCCAGCTGAGGCCTAACCAGCGCAGAGTAGAGCGGAAAAATGACTTCTTGTGTCTTGTTCACAACACACCTGTTGTTGCATCCCAGAATCATGTTTGCTTTTTTTGCAACAGCATCACACTGCTGACTCATATTTAGCTTGTCGTCTACTATAACCCCTAGATCCCTCTCTGCTGTAGTCATTCCTAGTCAGTCTCTTCCCATTCTGTATGTGTGAAACTGATTGTTCCTTCCCAAGTGGAGCACTTTGCATTTGTCCTTATTAAACTTCATCCTGTTTACCTCAGACCATTCCTCCAATTTATCCAGATCACTTTGAATTATGACCCTATCCTCCAAAGCAGTTGCACCCTCTCCCAGCTTGGTATCATCTGCAAACATAATAAGCGTGCTTTCTATGCCAATATCTTAATTGTTGATGAAGATAGTGAGCAGAACCAGTCCCAGTACAGACCCCTGCAGAACCCCACTTGTTATACTTTTCCAGCAGGATTGAGAACCATTAAGAACTACTGTGAGTACGGTTATCCAGCCAGTTATGCACCCACCTTATGGTAGCCTTAATTAGATTGTATTTGCCTAGTTTTTTTTATAAGAATATCATGTGAGACCGTGTCAAATGCTTTACTAAAGTCTAGGTATACCACATCTACTGCTTCTTCCCTAGCCACAAGGCTCGTTATCCTATCAAAGAAAGCTATCAGATTGGTTTGACGTGATTTGTTCTTTACAAATCCATACTGGCTCTTCCCTACCACCTTCCAAGTTCTTGCAGATTATTTCTTCAATTATCTGCTCCATTATCTTTCCTGGCACTGAAGTTAAGATGCCTACCCTGTCTGTGGTCGTCCTCCTTGTTTCTAATATACTTATAAAAAGCTGCCTTGTTCCCTTTATGCCTGTAGCTAGTTTGAGCTCATTTTGTGCCTTAGCCTTTCTAATCTTGCTCCTGCATTCTTGTGGTGTTTGCCTGTATTCATCCTTTGTAATTTGTCCTTGTTTCCATTTTTTATAAGATTCCTTTTTTATTTTGAGATCATGCAAGATCTCCTGGTTAAGCCAAGGTGGTCTTTTGCCATATTTTCTATCTTTCCTATGCAGCGGGATAGCTTGCTTTTGGGCCCTTAATAATGTCCCTTTGAAAAACTGCCAACTCGTCTCAGCTGTTTTTTCCCTCAGTTTTGCTTCCCATGAGCCCTTACCTGCCAGCTCTCTGAGTTTACCAAAATCTGCCTTCCTGAAATCCATTATCTCTATTTTGCTGTTTTCCCTTCTTCCCTTCCTTAGAATTGTGAACTCTGATTTCATGATCACTTTCACCCAAGCTGCCTTCCACTTTCAAGTTCTCTACCAATTCTTCCCTATTTGTTTGAAATCAAATCTAGAACAGCTTCCCTCCCAGTAGCTTTTTCAACCTTTTGGAATAACAAATTGTTTCCAATGCAATCCAAGAACTTACTGGATAGTCTGTGCCCTGCTGTATTAGTTTCTCAACATATATCTGGATAGTTGAAGTCCCCCATCACCACCAAATCTGGTGCCTGGAATGACTTTGTTAGTTACTTTTTAAAAAAAAAAAAAAAAAAGCCTCATCCACCTCTTGCACCTGGGTAGGCGGCCTGTAGTAGACTCTTAGCAGGACATCACCCTTGGTTTTTTGGTTTTTTTGGTTTTTTTTTTCTTTTTTACCCCTTTTAGCCTAACCCAGAGACTCTCAACACGTCCATCTCCACCTCAGTCCAAGTGTGTACATTTTTAATATATAAGGCAACACCTCCCCCTTTCTTCCCTGTCTAGCCTTCCTAAGCAGGCTGTACCCTTCAATACCAGCATTCCAATCATGTATTATCCCACCAAGTTTCCGTGATGCCAGCAATGTCATAGTTGTATTTATTTATTAGCACTTCCAGTTCTTCCTGCTTATTACCATACTTCTTGCATTTGTATGTAGGCATCTAAGAAATTGATTTGATCTTGCCTCCCTGTTTTTGCCCTGACCCTCTTTTTACTCTGACATTGCCCATGCTGCCTCCCATTTCTGACCCATCTCCCAGGTTTCCATGTTCTCTGCTTACCTGTGGGCTTTGCTCCCCTGCCCCCGTTGAACCTAGTTTAAAGCCCTCCTCACTAGGTTAGGCAGTCTGTGTCCATATACGGCCTTTCCCCTCCTCGAAAGGTGAACACCATCTCTGCCTAGCAGTCCTTCCTGGAATAGCATCCCATGGTCGAGGAAGCCAAAGTCTTCCTGGCGACACCACTTCGAAGCCAGCCATTCACCTCTAGGATGCACCTGTCTCTGTCTGGGCCCCTACCACTGACAGGCAGGATTGAGGAGAATACCACCTGCACCCCAAACTCCCTCACCCCTGACCCCAGAGCCCTGAAGTCACTCTTGACCTGCTCAGCGTCACACCTCACAGTATCATTAGTGCCCACGTGGATGAGAAGCATGGGATAGTAGTCAGAGGGCCGGATAATCCTCAACGCCTCCATAACATCTCGGGTACAGGCCCCTGGCAGGCAGCATACCTCCTGAGATGAAATGTCAGGGCAACAGATGGGGGCCTCCGTCCCCCCTCAGAGTCCCTGACCACCAGTACTCTACGTTTTCCTCCTCACAGTGGTGGCAGCAGACTTCCCAGCCTTGGGGGTACAAGGCTTCTCCTCTGCTGTCCGGGGCGATTGTCTCCTATATGAAGTACAGCATAATGGTTTCCTAGTACCATGGTGGGAGCATTCTGAGCAGGGGTGGAACACTGCCTACTGCCAGAAGTAACCAGCTGCCAGTGTCCACCTGGATCTATCATCTCCTCCACCAGTGGTTTATCAGCCATCCTGTGTACTGGGACAGTTACCTCAGCTGTCTCCACATGAATACTATCCAGGAACTGCTCGTGGAGTCAGATACTCCTCAACCTGGCTACCTCCTCCTGTAGCTCTCCCACCTGCTGCCTAAGAGATTCCATCAGCAAGCACCTTTCACACTGGATGGTTCCCCCCACTCCCACCCCCAGCCTGGATAGTGGCCTAGGCCACTAGCAGATGTCAGGCCTGCCCATATACTCACTGGTAGTAGTGGGAAGTAGAGGGAGCCACAGGATTGTCTGGATATGTTGACGCTCTACTTAGTGCTACCAGCACTCTCAGCTTTCTTTGAGATACTACCGACTTCCTCGGGAAACTACAATTCTTTGGTGACCATCCTGGCCACCTTGGATGTAGAGGCCCTTTACACCAATATCCCACATGTAGATGGACTTCAAGCTGTTAGGAACATTATCCCTGATGAGACTGAGCCACAAATGGTGGTGGTGCTTCATGACTTTGTCCTCATCCACAACTATTTCAGATTTGAGGACAATTTATACCTTCGAATCAGTGGCACTGCTATGGGCATCTGCATGGCCCCACAGTATGCCAACATTTTTATGGCTGACCTGGAAAAATGCTTCCTCAGTTCTTGTCCCCTAGCGCCCCTCCTCTACCAGCGCTACATTGATGACATCATCATCTGGACCCATGGGAAGGAGGCTCTTGAAGAGTTCCACTGCGATTTCAACAGTTTCCACCCCACCATCAGCTGTAGCCTGGACCAGTCCACACAAGAGATCCACTTCCTGGACACTACTGTGCAGATAAGCGATGGTCACATAAATACCACCCTATACCAAAAACCCATGGACCGCTATGCTCATCTCCACACCTCCAGCTTCTATCCAGGGCACACTACACAGTCCATTGTTTACAGCCAGGCACTAAGGTACAACCATATTTGCTCTGATCCAACAGACAGAGAAACATCTACAAGACCTTTACCAAGCTTTCCTCAAACTACAATACCCACCTAAGGAAGAGAAGAAACAGACTTATAGAACCAGATTTGTACCCGGAAGCTACCTGCTACAAGACAGGCCTCGCAAAGAGAACACCAATGGCCATCACATACAGCCCCCAGCTAACGCCTCTCCAATGTATAATCAGTGATTTGCAACCCATACTGGACAGTGATCCTTCACTCTCACAGACCTTGGGAGTCAGGCCTGTCCTCGCCTGCAGACAGCCTGCCAACCTTAAACAAATCCTCACCAGCAACTATAGACCACAACACAGTAACTCTAAACCTGGAACCGATCCCTGCAACAAACCTCGCTGCCAACTCTGCTCATATATTTACACCAGTGATATCATCACAGGACCTCCCACTAACTGTAGCATCACGGTCTCTCTTACCTGAACATCTACTCATAGATTATATGTCGTCATGTGCCAGCAATGCCCTACTGAAATTTCCATTGGCCAAACTGAACAGTCTTCTACGTAAAAGAATAAATGGACATAAATCAGGCATCAGGAATGGTAACATACAAAAACCTGTAGAACACTTCAATCTCCCTGGACACTCAGTAACAGATTTTAAAAATAGCAGTCCTACAACAAAAAAAAATCGAAAGAGAAATCTCTGAGCTGCAATTCATTTGCAAATTTGACACCATCAACCAAGGATTAAACAGAGACTGGTTGTGGCTTGCACCTTACAAAAGCAGTTTCTCTGTCCTGGAAGTTCACACCTCCACACTAGAATCTGATAATGGGCCACATCCCTCTGACTGGTCTGACTTGTTTTCTCCTCTGGACGTATACTACTGATAATGGGCCATTTCCACACTGGCAGAACAGACCTTGTCAGCTCTGCCCCTCCTTCTTACTGGGACCCCCCTCTTTAAATACTCCTGCACCCCACTCATGCATCTGATGAAGCAGGTTTTTACCCATGAAAGCTTGTGCTCCAAAATATGTTAGCCTATAAGGTGCCCCAGGACGACTTGTTGTTCCTGTCCATTTCAGAAACTTGAGACTGTCTCCTGGGACTCATCCAATGACAGTTTGCCACAACAGCCCACCTGAGTCAGGTGGGGGTGGACCCTCAAGGGACTATGAGAAGAGGAAAGGGCTTGATCCCAGTAGACAAGAGAACAAAATGGGTGATGTGGACTTAGCAGGGTCCATCTTATATCCTTTGCCTTTTGATCTCCAAGGGTCCATGTCCCAGCACGTGGACCCAATGGGCCAGAGCTGCAATGCTCCAATAAGTGAATCTGTGTAACCTGAAATGAACTTTAGGAGTCAGCAAATAACACTGCTGGCCTGCATCAGTAGTTATGATTGATGTATGGGAAATACTGCTTTAATAATTCTTCTTTCTAACCTTGTTTGTTCTTTTTTCATTAATAAATATTTAGATATTTAGAACTAAGGGATTGGAGAGCATGATGATTATCCAGGAACTGGGGCTGCATCCTTTGGGGCCTGGAAGAATCAGTGGTGTTGTGTGAAACAGGTTTAATAACTGCTCGCTTTAATTTGCTGTTTGTTGATGGGGGCTGGTATAGCAGCTGGGAAATTTGTGGGTTTGCTTGTATGACTTCTGGATGGTGAAGGGGCTGGCAGAAGTGCTGTGTTAGCTGGTTGGATTTGCCTTAATGAGAAGGAAATCCCAGACTGGGGCTGAGTAGCCTGTATTTTAAGCAAAGGTACCCTGGATCAATTTCTCTATCTGTGCCCAGGAACCCTGTCCTATTATAGCCTGGAAAACATGTTGCGCAGCTAGCAGTGCCTAAGGGCTTTGGAGTAAACACTATTCTAGGCCTTGCTAGACAATTTTTGCTTTAACTAATGACAGGCTGAATGACTCTTCTGCATGCAAAACAGGTAAATCAGGATCCAAAATCCAGAGCACACCTACCAAGGCAGGTGGGGACCGCTACATTCCCAACCGCAGTGCCATGCAGATGGAGGTTGCCAGCTTTCTCTTGACCAAAGAGAACGATTCTTCTGAGGATACACCTACCAAGAAGGTGAGCAATGTGTTCTAATAGGCATACCCTCCTAATCATCTCCTGAGAAGCAAATTTCGGGGTGTTCACACTGCTTCATGGTGAGCCATTGGTGGCATGCTCTGATGTGCAGCACTCATGTTTATAGAGCAAGGCATGAGAAGTGATGGCTGGGCTAGGTTGACGGGTATAAAGTTATTGTGAGACTTGGGGTATGGCCCTAGATACAAGGAATGATAGCACGCTTCTTGTTTTGTCATGTAATGCCTTGGGGTCCTAGGCTGCCCTGCCCTGCACTGCATCTGACAGGCATGAATGTGAACTGGTGGAAGGCTACTGAGACATAAGCACACAGCGCTGGCTATTCCAGACTTAAAGCTGCATAAGAGAACTCCACAAAACTTGTGGAATAAGCTATAAGCTAATAGCTATAACACTTCAGATTCATAGTTTGCATTCTCAAATGGCTTCTCCACATGGACAAGTCAGAAGGCAGCTATACAAAGCAAGCTCCTTGTCCTATTTCCTCATTGGGCCTTTTTGCATTTCTCTCTCGATCTGGGGGCAGCTGGCACAGTACAAAACTGGCCCAACAGGAGCAGGACACAGCTCTTCAGGCAAACTAGGGGCTGCCTGGAGGACTGGCTTCTATGCAGGTGGCTCTCCAAATAAAGAAGCATACCATCTGAAGCAGAGGGAACTACCTGAGCACGACACAGCTGGGGCCATGGGACTACTGAGCTGTTGAACTACATTCCAGTTTTGCTCCTATTCCCTCTGAATGTGGTGGTAGGACTCAAGTTTGCCTGAGAGGTTCTGTATGTCCTCTCTACAGGAGCAGCAGAAGGCTTGGGCACTGAATTTGAATGGCTTTGATGTGGAAGAAGCAAAGATCCTCCGGCTTAGTGGGAAGCCTCAGAATGCCCCAGAAGGTATACAAGGCTTGGTGATGATCTGAATGCACCTTCTGTGATGGAAGGGAAGAGAAGCTCCTTTTCCTTTGAAGGAAAGATCCATAACAGAACCCTGACTGGTGTGGTGTGTACTCCCCCACCCCAAGCTATGGGATGTGAGCACAAAGCTGTGTCCCTGATTAACCTCTAGAATACCATGAGTTTCTTAATAGCTTTCCTTTGTCATCCTGATCATTGGTCACCTCAGTCCAAGCTGAGCTGTAGCTACACAAGTCAGTGATTGGCACCGCAAAGCATAAATTTTCCCTAAAAATGTGGCTTGATCCCTAAGCTCCTTCAAGGAATGGCTTCAATCAAATATTGTAGTTGCCAAACTATCCTTGGTTTAAATCATGCTTCAGTTAAACTCTTAACTAACAGAGGCTTGGGAAAAATTGGGTCTTCCAAGTTTGAATCTGGTTTCAGCAAGTAAAATAGCTGCCATCTGAAAGTGGCTCAGTGGGTTTCATGGAAAGACTTGAGGCTCAGTGGCTTCGCCTTCTAGTAGGCACGTGTTATAACTGGCACCAGTTTGCTCCTCTGGCTTGTAGCAAGAGCACCTCCATTTTAAGACATAGCTTTGCCCTCAGTGGAAGACTCCCTGTGCCAAAGTGAGCCACAAGGTTACCAGTGTGAGTTAGAAACTATTTAGTGAGTAACCATGGCGCTCTCATTTACAGGTTACCAGAATAACTTGAAAGTGCTCTATAGCCAGAAGACAACACCTGGGTCCAGTAGGAAGAATGGCAGATATATTCCCTCTATGCCAGACCGGATCCTGGATGCGCCAGAGATTCGTAACGACTACTGTAAGCAAGTTCTGCTGCTGTGTGCAGGGCCCTTGGTGGCCCTCTGCATTCCTGTCAATAATAATATTTGCTATCCTTTCTATGCAGTGCCCTCTATAAATGCCACAAGGGTGCACTTGCTTCCTCTTCACCCTGCATAAAGAGATTAACAAAATCAAACTTAAGAATTCTTGCAGAATGTGTAATACCATCTTTAATTCAAAGCTGACAGTTGGTGCCCTGGTTGGCCATCCCCCAGCCCATTTGTTAATCCATGTGAGCATCTCATTATAACTTGGGTAAGATTTGAAAGAGCCTCTCCATAGGATCCTGGTCTTGTTTGTTCCTTTTTGCTTCACCCACTTGAGTCTGAGGTCAGAGGAAACAGAACCTGCTAGATAAAGCAAAGACCCATCTCCTGACTTGCAGGGCCACCCTCCCCTGCAAGTCTGTGGTAAGACTTGTTTGGCTATCTTGCCAGGGATTGAAATTAGCATTGCCAGGATTGCTTGTTTGGATGGTGATTTGCAGAACACTGTATGCCCAAGGAGTTGTTCAGCAAATCACTTAGTGTCACAGGCTCATCTAGACCTGCTGGCTTGTATGTTTAAACTTGGATGCTGCTGAACAGAAACCAGGTCCCTTGCTCATCTTCATGAGGAACGCAAAAATCTGGCTTAAAGTTCAGTACTGACTATTTTCAGTTATAATTAACTTCTGCCCTTCCCTTGAGTGGTGGCTCTGATCTCCCTCTCTTGCTCAGTGAAAGCGCCTCTTTTTTCCCCTATAGTCATCTTGCTGGCACAACTCGCTGTTCTCCTTAGTACCTTGACTTAAACTTTTTCTGTCTGGCTGCACTTGCATTTTGGGACAAGTTCTCTGTTCTCAGGCCTCTGGCTATTGCCTGGGGAAATAGCACTGGCAGCTTATTTTGTGCCTCACCATCTTTTGCATCCCACTTCCTGTTCCACATCCATCAGGAGGCCAAAGATAGGTAGGGAAGTGTGTGATCTTGTCTGTTTCCTTTGTGCCATGGAGGTTGGGATCATCTCAGAGGGGTGCCAGAAATTCCCTATAGAATGACACTGCTTGAGTTTAGTCATCAATCCTCCTGCTCCCAAATGAGCTGCTTTAGGGAGGGAGTAGTTCATCCTACAAGCAGACTGGGTGGGGTAAAAACAATGCTTTTTTTTTTTTGTGCCGGCACTAAGATCTGGCACCTCAGTAGTCCCAGTTGTGGGGGAGCCAGCTGGGGGCTCCTCTTGCTTTACAAAAAAAAAACATTGGGTAAAAAGACAGATTGACCCTCTTGTCTGGCACCCTTGGGACCTGACTGGTGCCAGATGAGAGAGTTTGCTGGACCACAGAACATCTATTTTCTAGCACATTACCAAAGGTTCTACTGCTGACTGGTCTCTCAAAAGACATTTGGGGTACGTTACAGCAAAGTAGCAGCCCAGAATGCAGTCGGGACTAGTGGCTATAAAACTGTATGGGACCATGGGGAAACTTGGCCACACCTATGATAAGTGCTTGTTTGGCTAATTAAAGTCATGCTGGACTACAGATGTTGCCGGATGATATAGCTCTGGATTAGAGAGTGTCAAACTGTAGTAGAAAATGCCTGTTATCAGCCCATACAAGGCAGCTCCCTTACTTGGCTTAGCATTTTGGTCCTCAGAGGAACAATGGAGCCTTCTCTAAGCTTGGTTGCAGCTGTATCAATGGGATTCTTGGAGCATGTTAGCACGCAGGCTGACATCAGGTGGCTTGCTGAATAGTGTCTTTTTATTTAAAGAGCTGGTATCAGAACCTTTAACTGTCATATTTGAAAAGTCCTGGAAGACAGACATTCCAGACAACTGGAAAAGGGCAAATATAGTGCCCATCTATAAAAAAGCAGCAGGGGTGCTGTGGGGAGGAAGAACAACCCAGGAAACTACAGACCAGTCAGTTTAACTTCTGTGCTGGGAAAGATGACAGAGCAAGTAACTAAGGAATTCACCTACAAACATCTGGAAGAAAACAAGGTAATAACAGCCAGCATGGATTTGTGAAGAACAAATCTTGCCAGGCCAGTGTGATGCCCTGTCAAAGAAAGCTAAGTGTTGTGGACAAGGGAGAAACAGTGGATGTGGTATACATAGACTTTTTAAGGCATTTTATAAGGTCATGCAAGACCATATCAAATAACTAGGCAAATACAACTTAGATGGGGAAACTAAAGGTAACCATTTTCAGAGTAGTCAACGGTTTGCAGTCATGCTGGAAGGGTGTAACAAGCGGGGTTCTGCAAGTTTTGGGACCAGTTTCATTCAAAATCTTCAACAATTTAGATATTGGCATAGAGAATATGTTTATTAAGTTTATGGATGATACCAAGCTGGGAGGGGTTGCAACTACTTTGGAGGATAGGGTCATAATTCAGAATGATCTGGACAAGCTGAAGAAATGGTCTGAGGTAAACAGGATGAAGTTTAATAAAGACAAATGCAAAGTAATCCACTTATGAAGCTGATTGTTCCTTCCTACATATAAAACAGGAAGCAACTGTTTAGGAAGGAGTACTGTGGAAAGGGATTTAGGGGTCATAGTGGACCACAAGCTAAATACGAGCCTACAGCATGATGCTGTTGGGAGAAAAAAAGCAAACGTGATTCTGGGATGCATTAATGTGGGTATTGAGAGCAAGATACGGGAAGTCATTCTTCTGCTTTACGCTGCTCATTAGGCCTCAGCTGGAGTACTGTGTCTAGTTCTAGGCACCACATTTCATGAAAAATGTGGAGAAGGTCCAGAGAAGAGCAACAAGAATGAGAACATGAGCTATGAGGGAAGACTGAAAGGACTGGGCTTTAGTTTAGAGAAGAGAAGACTTAGAGGGCATGATAGTAGTTGTCAGGTACCTCAATGAGGGTTACAAGGGGGAGGGAGGAAAAACGGTTCTTCTTGGCCTCTAAGCCCTTTGCTTCTTATCCTATCCTCAAACTGCAGCAAGGGAAGTTTAGGTTGAATATGAGGAAAAACTTCCTCACTGTCAGGTGGTTAAACACTGGAATAAACTGCCCAGGGTGGCTGTGGAATCTCACTGGAGATAGATATTTAAGAGCAGGTTAGATAAACATCTATCGGGGATGGCCCAGGTGGTGCTTGGTCCTGCTGTGAGGGCAGGGAACTAGAGTCAATGACCTCTCAAGGTCCCTTCCAGTTCTAGTGTTATGATCCTATTTAATCTTATAGGAAAGGGTGTTTCTAAGCTTCATGCAACTGGACTGGAACAACATTTCCATGCTCTGATCCGGTTAGCTAGGACTCCAACATGCCATAAGGCCAATCCCCTTACCTGTCAAGTGCCATGTGCAACTGTGGCACTCCAGGAATAATCAATCATTCATGCAGGTGGGAGCTCCTGATCCCTCAGCATTGGGAAGAGGGGTGGGAGGAGGTCTGTCTGCCTACCTGCAGCCTGGCTCTACACCATACAAGACTTTCCAAGGGTATTTGTAATAAGCAGTGGACATAGTGTGACTTGGTGTGTCTTCTGATCTTAGATCTGAACCTCATTGACTGGAGTTCACAGAACTTCCTGGCTGTGGCTCTGGATAACTCTGTATATCTGTGGAATTACTCCTCTGGTGAGATCATCCAGCTGTTGCAGATGGAGCAGCCAGATGACTACATCTCTTCAGTGTCCTGGATTAAAGAAGGAAACTACCTTGCTATTGGCACCAGCAATGCTGAGGTCCAGGTGAGAGGAATCGCACAATACCAGGAAAGTCTTTTAAAGCAGCTCCTGTTCAGGGGCCACTGTCTGTGCTATTAATGACTGCCTCTTGGAGCAGCTAGTCCTGGAGTCCCAAGGCGAGAGGCAAGCTATTTAATTGTAAATGGTGGGCAGGCTTTGCTTCAAAAGGTGGACATAGCTGAACAGCTCAATAATAGCAACGGTAACATAATAAACTTAACGTCCCTGTAAAGGGAGAAAATACTAGTCCCTGCCCACCCAAAATAGAATGTAAATGTCAAAGGCAGAACTAGGCAAAAATAAGTCCTGTGGCACCTTTATAAACTAACCTTATAGATGCATCTGACGAAGTGGGTCTTTGCCCATGAAAGCTTATGCTCTGATAAACCTATTAGTCTGTAAGTGTAGTGTTGACCTGAGAGTCTATTTCAGATATGCAGTTCTAGCTACGGGAACTGCATGCTAAAATCGACGTATTGGAAATAAACTTTTGTGACAGTCCTTGCTAAGGATGGTTGATGGGAGAGTTTATCTTGTCAACCTTCCTTACTTCTCACGATAGCAAGGAGTACAGCGGTTAACTGCTGGCCCCAGACCAATTTCACATCTTCACCAGACGCACAAAATCTAACTCCCGTGAAGATTTACTCAGTCAGGGTCAATCTTCTGAAATGTAGTCAAGTCCTAAGAGGACTAAAAACAATCCTTATGTCTAAAAGTGGTAAAAAGAATCTAGAGACCAAAACACTTCCTTTAAAAATTGCGAAGACTGGTGCAAATAATTAGACTCTGACTCTTCTTCGAGTGATTGCTCATGTGCATTCCAAACTGGGTGTGTGCTGGCACAAGTCCAGGTGCTGGAAAACTTCTTGTCCTAGCTGGCAGGCATTGGGTCAGAGCAACGCCCTCTGGAATTGTTTCAGTATAGTGACCAATATATGCATGGCTCAACCCACCCCCTGCTTCCTTCTCACCATGCTGTCAGTTGCTGGAGCTCCTTATAGATACAGAGAGAAAGCCATGCTAGTCTAGATACTATCAAAGCAAAAAAGCAGTAAAGTAGCACTTTAAAGACTAACAGAATAATTTATTAGGTGAGCTTTCGTGGGATAGACCCACTTCTTCAGACCATCTCATAGATAGTTGTTGCTGGTAGCCTTTTGTTCATAGTGTAAATAGGTCTAATTAGTTTGTAAATAGTTTAGTAATTTAGATGTTAGAGATGGCTATTACCGTCCCTCTCGGCATGGGGAGGCGGGATGTCTGGCTCTCCAGGCTTTAAAAATTGTTCGTAGTGTGGTAAGCATATGCCTAAAAGTGACCCACACTTGGCTGATCTCTGCTGGTTTTGGTGAAAACCATCAAGGAAATGGCTGCTTGAGCTGCAAAAAATTCAAGCTTAAGAATTCTTAAGAACAGAGTGCAAAGGCTAAAGGTCCTCATTTATGGAGGCAGCTTTGCATTCAGACATTTTTTCCCCCTCTGGGGTACACAGTAAGGCCTCCTTGGTGTGGAGCGCACTGGTGCCATCATCTGTGCAATCTAAAGACTCACGGTACCATGAGCCAGGGCTGGTGCTTCATCTTGCCAGACAGAATAAGCACCAATACCTGGTGCCTTGCGCACGCACGTGCACAAAAAAAAAAAAGCATAATGGGCACTCTCCCACCTCGATGAAGCACCATGAAGAACCTAAGGTGCCTGCTCCACCATGCCAGGGACGTACTCAAGAGGCACATGCATCCACCACAGTGCAAGGCAGGAGCCATCACTTGCTTGAACTGCCTTCCACGCCAGAAGCATTTAGAGTGGCACAGGGCCTTTTATAGATCACTGCCCTGGGCCCTTTTCCGCTGAGGGAGGTGCATAGCTGCCACATGGCTGGTGGCAAGCAGGCTATGCCAACTGTCCCCTACAGTGCCAACGCTGAACCAAGGGGTTACCCAGATGTTGTCGTCAGTGTGATCTTCCAGCTTGGTGCCGGACCAGTTTCATCCACCTCTGGCGCTATCTGAACCAGAGTTACTGTAGGCTGCTTTTGGCACCAGTGCTGGGGCCAATCCAGCAGACATAGGGCCGGTGCCTGTGTCAATCCCCTCCCCTGGGCCCCACCCCTTGGTCTTCCATATTAGAATTGGACTCCTACTACTCGAGCTTGGCGAAGAGTGGAAGTACCTAGTCAGCATCGCATCCCAGTCACTGGAGTCGACATTCAGACGATAACAGGTGGCTGTCAACTGCACGAGGAGTGACAAAGGCCCTTTTTGACTCCATGAACTCTTCAGGAGACATGGGGTAGTTTACAGGACTCCCTCCTATAGCACCTTCAATATTGGCATACCTGGAAGCTCCCCTGGTGCTGTACTGGGTGTTGTCTGTGGTGTTAGGTGTCCCTCCAAAGGACCAAGCCCAGGAACCCTCCTACTAGTCAGACTTCCTCTTTGGCACTGTTGGGTTCACTTGCTCTGACACTGAGGTGGTGCCAGTGCCTGTGCCAACAGGCAGTTTGCTTACCTCCTGCCTCAGAGCTGGGCCCCTCAGCACTGTCGAGTCAGGCACAGGGCCAGGTGCCATTGCAAAAAGGGATGACCTTGGTGGTGTGTGTGTGTTTGGGTGCTTAGTGTGTTACCATTGTCTTCAGGTGCTGGCTCTCAGGCGTGGGACTTGGGCTTTTCTACCTTGCCATTGCAGACTGATCTGGTGGCTGTCTCCTTTTGATGAGGTGATTGTGGGTCCTCAGCATTCCCAGTCTTAGAGAATGGCTGGGTGTTTCAACAGCTCTTACGCTGAGTGACCCAAGGCCTTGGGGCTCAAGTAGAGGGGATTAAACATGAGACGGGCCCAGTCACAAACATCTTGTCCTCAGTCACCACAAGGGTAGCCTTACCCTGATTAAATTATTGAACGCTGTTTTACTCACCCTCCTGCCCCTTGGCTCCCTAGTGGTTCATATGGCAAACCGCAGGGAGAGACAGATTTCAAAGACCCTTGCTGAAGACCAGAGGGGAAATGTCTGGACCTCCATGGCAGGAAAACTTATTCAACACGGGGTTTACGACTGAGATTTGCTAACCAGCAGGCTCTGGTCAGTAGATAAACATATACAGGTGCCAACTCCCTGCCCCAGTTCTCTGTTAGTTCCTCCTGAAGTCAAAGCTGGAATTTACAGCAGTTGTGGAGGAAAACAAACTTATCTCCAGAGTAGCACTTCAGGTAGCGCTGGACGCAGCAGGTGCTGCCACCCAAGTTACAGCCTCGGGAATGGCAATGCATTGGAGGCACAACCACAAGTCTTTGGCCTTCCTTACCAGGTACAACAAACAATTCAAACCTTCCTTTAGAAGACCACGCATTCTTTTCAGGAAAAACTGATAAAAGGCTTCACAGCCTAAAGGATGCGAGAGCCACCTTACGCTCTTTGGGTCTTCATACACCTGCGACCCAGCATAGATATTTTGCACCTGCCAGACAATTCCCTTCGCAACAGAGGGATCCAAGTAGGCAGAGAAACCCTGCTGACAGCCAATGGAACCAAGGGCAGGGTCAGCACCAGCCTCCGTCAGGGCTGAAGCAGGCGGCATGGTTGAGAGCACCACACATTATTGATGTAGTTCCAGCAGGCCCCTTGTCTTCC
Organism: Carettochelys insculpta; assembly: GCF_033958435.1. Lineage (NCBI taxonomy): Eukaryota > Metazoa > Chordata > Testudines > Carettochelyidae > Carettochelys > Carettochelys insculpta. The sequence goes on from NC_134145.1 coordinate 607,838, forward strand.
TTTTGCCTATCTTCTTTCTACCCTGCCTACTGCTGTATAACATCAGACCACTGGGTCCTGCGTGTGGTAGAAAGGGGATATGCCATCCCCTTCTCTTTAATACCCGGCCTCCATCTCTCTTCAGGGACCCCCTCACGAGCGTGGTCAGGCAGGAAATGCCCCCCCTTGAATGAGGGATTGTTATAGACGACGTCCCTAATCAGTTTTGAGTGCAGAGGTTTTATTCCCAGTATTTTCTAATTCCAAAATCAAAGGTGGGACCTGAGGCCCATATTGTTCAGAACTCGTAAGTCCAACTTTTTTTATCTTTTTAAAGAATAAAAATTCCTATGATACCCTCTGGGTCTTATCATCCTGTTGTTGGGGCCAGGGGACTGGTTTGCTGCTTTTGACTTAAGATGCTTATTTTCACATAGCAAGTTACCTTTCCCAGAGGAGGTTTCTTTGGTTTGTGCCAGATGGGGGATACTCTTAGTTCAGTCCTCCTGTTTGGCCTCTGCTCTGCCCCAGGGGTCTTCACCAACTGTGTGGCGGCAGTGGCCTTCCTGCACAGGCACCAGATACAATTGTTCATTTACCTGGGTGATTGGTGGGTCAAGGAGCATTTACACACCCAAGTGGATTCATGTGAACTGTCCTCACTGCCAGAGGCATTTAGAGCAGCACAGGGCCTCTTATAGATTTTGACGGCAGCTAATCCACTAAACATTAGATTCTCTGTCGGTTCTGGTCCCCAGGCACAGAATGGAGTTTGAGGGGGCTCTCCTGGATGCAGTGTTTGCCAGGGCCTTCCTCCCAGACAGCAGGTTTCAGGCTATGGTGGCTTATTCATGACATTTATCAGGTTCTCCCTCACAACCACCAGGTGCTGGGCCACATGGTGGCTTGTACATTTGTAGTCCAGCATTGCAGGCTCCAAGTGCGTTCCCCTCAGCTGTGGCTTGCTTTGGTGTACCGACCTGTTAGACAGCACAGTCACTGGTGACAGTGCCACCACAAACTCTGTCAGCCTTCAGTTAGTGGCTAGACGCGTGAACAGTCGGTCTGGGTGTACCCTTCCGGTCTCCCCAAGCCTCGCTTTCCATGAGGTGCATTTGGGTGGGGTGCCAAACCCAGACTTTGGGGGACAAGAGACCTCAATCTCCATATCAATGTCAGGGAGCTCAGAGCTGTCAGGCTGGCATGCAAGGACTTCCAGGACAATTTATTGTGAAGTTGCTGTTTTGTCATCTGTACTCACTGGCGTGCAATGTACTATGTAAACAAATGGGTGCACACTCCTCTCCCCTGTGTCACAAGGCCCTCGGGCTCTGGGCATTTTGAATCCAACATCAAATCTTTCTGCAGGCCCATAATCTTCCAGGCGCCCACAGCTGATTGGCACACCACCTCAGCAGGTCTTCTGTGAACCATGAGTGGCTGCTACACCTAGGCATGCTGCTCTTAATTTCCCAAGAGTGGGGGCACCCCCAAATGGACCTTGCACCTCAATGCAAAGTGCTGGATGTCTTTTGTTCTGACCAGAACCAGAGTCTGTGGTCCTGGGCAGATGCGTTTAGCATTCCCTGGTCAGGCCTGCTGCTATAGGACTTCCTTCCAGTTCTACTTGTCCACAAGGTCCTCCTCAATATTCAGTCAGATCAGGGATCAGTCATTGCTGTCTGGCCCACGCTGGTGCCACCAGACTGGTACTCTGTTATACTGGAGATGGGAGTGTTATTGGGTGGCATACCGCCATAATTCCTGGACCTGGTTGGGGTACTGCAGTACCCCAACCTCCAATCCCTGCACCTCACAACTTGGAAGCTCCATAGTTTGACTGCCATGGCGCACTCATGCTTGGACTCTGTGAGGGAGGTGCTGCTAAACCATACGAAACCCCCCACCAGGGTGGCCTACGTGGCCAAGTGGAAAAGGTTTTTCCATTTGGGTATCTTGGAGGGGGTTGTCCCATTGCAGGCCTTGATACCCTTGATCGTATGGCATTTAAGTCAAGAGGGGCTGTCCTTGTCCTTATCCTCCTCCGCGGTTTGTTTTAGCAGCCATTTCAGCCTTTCACTCTGGCCCTAGAGGCAAAAAGGTTTATTAGGGTCATAGAGAGGGTCAGACCACAGATGCAGGCTCCTCTGCCTGTGGGGGACCTTAATCTAGTGTTCCCAAAACTGATAGGGTTGTGGGGGTGCTTTGAACCCCTTGCTTCCTGTCCCCTGCTGCTTATAAGTTACAAAACTGCTTTCCTGGTGGTGGCGGCCATCACTTCAGCCAGGAGGGTATCTGAATTGAGGGCCCTGATGATGGAATCGCTCCATAAAGACAAGGTGAGACTGAGACCCTGTCTAGTGTTCTCACCAAAGGTGGTGTCCTCTTTCCAGATCAAGAAGATTTCCTTACTGGTTTTTATCTGAAACCTAACACCTCCCCAAAGGAACAGAGTTTACAAACCTTAGATGTTCAAAGGGCTTTGACTTTCTACATGGACAGGACCAAACCATTGAGAGAGTCACAGCAGTAGCAGAATGAAAGGCCTTCCAGTCACCTCTGAGCAGATTGCCTGCTGGGCAGCGGCTTGCAGTAACAAACGTTACAGGTTGGTAGGGGCCTCTCCTCCCCTGATCCAGGCTCGCTCTGCCAGAGCGAGGTGTGACTGCCAGCAGCTGGACCTGGACGATGAGCGGGATCACCTGACAAATTGCCTTGTTCTTCTCTCTTTGAACCATCACTGTCCAACACGCTCTTCGTACCATATGTGGCAATGGGGCTGTAATTTGTGGTGAATGTGGGACACCTCTCTGGCTGCTCCCCATGTGCCCCACCACATGGTGACAGGAGTGGAGGTGGCTCTTCCCGTCCTGGAGTAGCTCACGTGGGGTAGTTCTAGGCTTGTGCAGCTCCAGTGAATAGCCTGCGGGGGGGTGTGCAGTGCCTGGCATGGGGTGGCGGTGCCTGGTGGCATAAGAACATAAGAATGGCCATACTGGGTCAGACCAAAGGTCCATCCAGCCCAGCATCCCATCTGCCGACGGTGGCCAATGCCAGGTGCCCCAGAGAAGGAGAACAGAAGACAATGATCAAGTGATTTATCTCCTGCCATCCATCTCTTGCCCTTGTTCTGAAGGCTAGGGGCACCATACTTTATCCCTGGCTAATAGCCATTTATGGACCTAACCTGCAAAAATTTATCAAGCTCTTTTTTTAAACCCTAATAGAGTCCTGGCCTTCACAGCCTCCTCGGGCAAGGAGTTCCACAGGTTGACTGTGCGCTGTGTGAAGAAAAATTTCCTTTTATTGGTTTTGAACCTACTACCCATCAATTTCATTTGGTGTCCCCTAGTTCTTGTATTATGGGAAAAGGTAAATAATTTTTCTATATTCACTTTCTCCACACCATTCATGATTTTATATACCTCTATCATATCGCCCCTCAATCGCCTCTTTTCCAAACTGAAAAGTCCCAGTCTCTCTAGCCTCTCCCCATATGGGACCCGTTCCAAGCCCCTAATCATCTTAGTTGCCCTTTTCTGAACCTTTTCTAATGCCAATATATCTTTTTTGAGGTGAGGAGACCACATCTGCACGCAGTACTCAAGATGTGGGCGTACCATAGTTTTATATAGGGGAAGTATGATATCTTTTGTCTTATTATCGATCCCTTTTTTAATAATTCCTAACATCCTATTTGCCTTACTAACTGCCGTTGCACACTGCGTGGATGTCTTCAGAGAACTATCCACTATAACTCCAAGATCCCTTTCCTGATCTGTCGTAGCTAAATTTGACCCCATCATGTACTACGTGTAATTTGGGTTATTTTTTTCCAACATGCATTACCTTACACTTACCCACATTAAATTTCATTTGCCATTTTGCTGCCCAATCACTCAGTTTGCTGAGATCTTTTTGTAGTTCTTCACAATCCCTTTTGGTTTTGACTGTCCTGAACAACTTGGTGTCATCTGCAAACTAGGCCACCTCACTGCTTACCTCATTTTCTAGATCATTGATGAACAAGTTGAACAGGATCGGTCCCAGGACTGACCCCTGGGGAACACCACTAGTTACCCTCCTCCATTGTGAAAATTTACCATTTATTCCCACCCTTTGTTTTCTGTCTTTTAACCAATGCCCGATCCATGAAAGGATCTTTCCTCCTATCCCATGACCACCTAATTTACATAAAAGCCTTTGGTGTGGGACCGTGTCAAAGGCTTTCTGGAAATCTAGGTATATTATGTCCACTGGGTGCCCCTTGTCCGCATGTTTATTAACCCCTTCAAAGAATTCTAATAGATTAGTTAGACACGACTTCCCTCTGCAGAAACCATGCTGACTTTTGCCCAACAATTCGTGCTCTTCTACGTGCCTTGCAATTTTATTCTTTACTAGTGTTTCTACTAATTTGCCTGGTACTGATGTTAAACTTATCGGTCTATAATTGCCAGGGTCTCCTCTAGAGCCTTTTTTAAATATTGGCGTTATATTGGCCGTCTTCCAGTCATTTGGTACCAAAGTGGATTTAAAGGATAGGTTACAAACCACTGTTAATAACTCCGCAATTTCACATTTGAGTTCTTTCAGAACCCTTGGGTGAATGCCGTCCGGTCCTGGAGACTTGTTACTATTCAGCTTATCAATTAACTCCAAAACCTCCTCTAATGTCACTTCAATCTGAGTGAGTTCCTCAGATTTGTCACCTAAAAAGGCTGGCTCAAATTTAGGAACCTCTGTAACATCCTCAGCCGTGAAGACTGAAGCAAAGAAATCATTTAATCGCTCTGCAATGGCACTGTCTTCCTTGATCGCTCCTCTTATATCTTTATCGTCCAAGGGCCCCACTGCTTTTTTAGCGGGCTTCCTGCTTCTAATGTATTTAAAAAACATTTTACTATCGTTTTTTGAATTTTTGGCTAGCTGTTCCTCAAAATCTTTTTTGGCTTTTCTTACTACATTATGACACTTAATTTGGGAGTGTTTATGTTCCTTTCTATTTTCCTCACTAGGATTTGACTTCCACTTTTTAAAAGCTGCCCTTTTCTCTCTCACTGCCTTTTTAACATGGCTGTTTAGCCATGGTGGTTCTTTGTTAGGTCTCTTACTGTGTTTTTTTTATTTGGGGTATACATTTAAGTTGGGCCTCTAGTATGGTGTCTTTAAACAGTTTCCATGCAGCTTCCAGGGATTTTAGTTTAATTACTCTACCTTTTAGTTTCTGTTTAACTAGCTTCCTCATTTTAGTGTAATTCCCCTTTTTGAAATTAAATGCCAGAGTGTTTGACCGCTGCAGTGTTCTTCCCAACACAGGACTATTAAAAGTTATTATATTGTGGTCACTATTTCCAAGCGGTCCAGTAACAGTTACTTCTTGGACCAGATCCTGCGTTCCAGTCAAGACTAGATCGAGAATTGACTCTCCCCTTGTGGGTTCCTGTACTAGCTGCTCCAAGAAGCAGTCATTTAAGGCATCAAGAAATTTAATCTCTGAATCCCGTCCTGAGGTGACATGCACCCAATCAATATGGGGATAACTGAAATCTCCTATTATTACTGTGTTTTTTATTTTGATAGCCTCTCTAATCTCCCTTAACATTTCAGCATCACTATCACTGTCCTGGTTAGGTGGTCGGTAATATATTCCTACTGCCATATTCATATTAGAGGAATGAATTGTTATCCATAATGATTCTATGGAACATTTTGATTCCTTTAGGATTTTTACTTCATTTGATTCTATATTATCCTTCACATATAGTACCACTCCGCCACCCGCACGACCTGTTCTGTCTTTCCGATATAATTTATATCCCGGTATGAGTGTCCCACTGATTGTCCTCATTCCACCATGTTTCTGAGATGCCTATTATGTCAACTTCCTCCTTTGATATGAGGTACTCCAGTTCACACATCTTATTAGACAGACTCCTAGCATTAGTGTAAAAGCACGTTAAAAAACTACCACTATTTATATGTCCGCCTTTCACAGACGCGTTGGATTTTTTTATATGCGATTGTTTCACATCTGATCTTGCCCATATGTTATTTCCCACGTTCCCTATCTATGGAGCCTCGTGTAAGAGAAGTCTCCATCCGATCCAGGTGCTCCCCCGCACCAATCGGCTTTCCCCCACCTCTTAGTTTAAAAACTGCTCTACGACCTTTTTAATGTTTAATGCCAGCAGTCTGGATCCACCTTGATTTAGGTGGAGCCCATCATTCCTGTATAGGCTCCCCCTACCCCAAAAGTGTCCCCAGTTCCTAATAAATCTAAACCCCTCTTCCCTACACCATCGTCTGATCCACACATTGAGACTCTGAAGTTCTGCCTGTCTATCTGGCCCTGCGTGTGGAACTGGAAGCATTTCAGAGAATGCCACCATAGATGTTCTGGATTTCAGTCTCTTTCCTAGTAACCTAAATTTGGCAGCAGGGGAAAGTGCAGGCTAGTGGTGATCCATGGCACTGGTTTTGGACACCACTGATAGAGAGAACTAGGTGGACCCCGGTCTGACTGGTTATGCCTTTTTCATGAACGTTGGTAGTGCTGTAGCTTCACAAGAATAGTTCTGAATGCTGACAAGCTAAGGAGCTTCTCAGAGTAGTGCCTGCATCTAGGGACTCCACAACCGAAGTCTCGACTCTCTCTGCTCTAGCTTATAGCGATGCAGCTCACACTTCTGACCCCAAGGTGTTGGCCAAGATGGTATCTGTTATGTGGCTGGTTTTTGCCACCTGTCCAGTGTACTCCCTGTCAGTGATCAGCAGCCCCCGCCCCCGGCCTAGGTGCCAGGATAGCGGCTGGCAGCAGTGCCTGTTGTTTGAGAGTTCCGATTGGTTGAATACTGGTTAAAAGAGTTTACTGCACTGAGCCTTGGTTGTTTAGCTCAAGCGACAGCTTTTAGAACTAGAGCTCCTGGTTCAATCCCTGGTGTACTGGCCAAGAGTGCCTGTGATGGATGCTTGGGATCTTTAAAGGCTGGATGTTTTTTTCCAGGGTCTGGTAGCTCAGTAACAAACTGAGCTTGATGACGTTTCTGTGTGAAACCCTTTGCCTGTGTGCAGGAGCTCAGAAGAGATGATAGTCACTCATTGCTTCGGTCTATAAATCCTGACTGCTGTGGGTCACTGAGCACTAGGCTTGCAGGTAATCTGTATTGCTCTGAGCAAAACCTTCTACCTCCAGAAGACAGTGTACTTCAGTTACTCTGGGCAGCTCAGGGAATTGTGCAACTAGATCAGAACTTTCCTTGCTTGTGGAGAGAGTGTGGCTGCATAGATGCCAAGGGGCTGAATGGTGATAATGCATCAAAGCTGATGGCTTCCAGAGCCGTCTCCTTTTATTTGCCCTTAAAAGGGGGCAGGGTATAGCTGGAAGGTGGCACTGGGTTGTTAAGCACTTGATAACTGATTTGCAAGACTCCCAATACGTGTCTCCAACTGTCTCTCTTCACAGCTCTGGGACATACAGCAGCAGAAACGGCTCCGAAATATGATAAGCCATTCTTCCCGCGTAGGGTCACTGAGCTGGAACAGCTACATCCTCTCCAGGTAAAGATAAAAGCCAAGGCCTGGTAAAACAGTCTCTGCTAAGAACCTGCTCTAGAAATGCAAAACCAGATTGACACAACTTGTGCTCGGTGATCGGTTCGTAAAACCAGCAGTGCAGTTCTCCATGGGCCCACTTAACCAGAGCACAGATGCTCACTTGCCACTAGGAAACAAGCAGGACGACTCACAAGTGAGGTCCTTGGGAACAGCCTGTTTCTGCCCTAGGCTGCTACCTTGTCTCCTCTCTGGTGCCTGGACCTATTTTGGGGGAAGAAACTGTATCTGTCCTAGCATCTGGCTAGGAAGGGCTGGATTTGAAGCCCCTCAGTGTAGGAGCAGTGGGAGGGCCCTGCTTCCCTCGTAGCATCTGTGTCTTCAGTGGTGCAGTCCATGCTGCTTTGATCAGTTGTCCCCAGTAGCAGGTCACACCAACATTACAGCATCAGAGTAGCTGCCTTGCTTAAATCTCTGCCCAGGAGTGGTGCTGAAATGGAGTATAGCACACAAGCACAATACCACTCTGACTCTTGAACGTCTCTCTGTAGTGGGGCGAGGACTGGTCACATCCATCACCATGATGTACGAGTTGCTGAGCACCATGTGGCCACGCTTGCTGGCCACACACAGGAGGTGTGTGGATTGAAGTGGTCACCCGATGGCCGCTACCTGGCCAGTGGAGGCAATGACAACCTGGTGAATGTGTGGCCATGTGTCCAAGGGGACAGTGGTGAGTTTGCCCCTGTGCAGACCTTCACACAGCACCAGGGTGCTGTCAAGGTGAGTGGGTGGCTCTTGCAAGATTTGTTTAGTGTGCACAGGGCAATGCAACAGCTGCTGGGTTCCTCTCTTCTCTGTCAGTACAATAGCAGAGCTCTCCCTGTTGGTAAGGGGCATCTCCTGGGACATGGGATGAATCTGCCTGCATACTGCTCAGCTAGTGCTGCTCTCATGGATGGCAGAACTGCTGTGGCTTGGACTGACCTGTAAGGGTGATGGGGAGCATTTTGTTGTTGTGGGCTTTTTGGGTTTTTTTGTTTGTTTGTTTGTTTGTTTTGTTTTTGGCATGTCTTATGACTAGTGCCTTTCTCACAGGCGGTGGCTTGGTGCCCATGGCAATCAAATGTCCTGGCCACAGGTGGTGGAACGAGTGACAGACACATCAGGATTTGGAATGTATGTTCAGGCACCTGCCTCAGCGCGGTAGATGCCCACTCCCAGGTGAGTGTCAGCACTGACTGTCCACAACTGAACTTTTGGCATGGAAATGTAAGTTCTGCCAAGGGCTGGGACCTTAGGTCAGGCCTAGAGAACATGGGGATTGTGGGACACAGGTTTCCTGTCTGAATGGGGGTGGGTGTTGCCCTGTGCCCTTCTGTGAGCTGAGGTGCTGGTCCCCACTAAGCTTGACACCTGGAAATATACATATCTCCTGGAGCTGGAAGGGATCTTGAAGCATCAAATTCAGTCCCTGGCTCTCGCAGCAGGGCCTGTTGCCATCCCTGATGCTTTTTAAATCTAACCTGCACCAGACACTTGAAAGGCTCCCTCAAGGATTGAACTCTCAATCCTGGGTTTACAAGGCCAAATTTTCTAACCACATAGCTATTGTCCCACCCCAAGTTATCCCCCATCAGTGAAGCAGCTGGTCTGTGACCAGTCAGTGTAACAAACTGCTCTCATATAGGTGTGCTCTATCCTGTGGTCAACAAACTACAAGGAATTCATTTCCGGTCATGGCTTTGCACATAATCAGCTGGTGGTGTGGAAATACCCTACTATGGCCAAGGTCGCAGAGCTGAAAGGTAGGTCCGCACCCCTGATTGTGTGGTCCGGGAGCACGTGGGAGGGCTGGGATCCAGGGCTGTGGGAAAGGGCTTGACTCTATCTAGACAGACCCTGAAAGTGAAGTCTGTCTCCGGTCTCTGTGAAAGCAGCAGCAGTGTGCTAGTGAGGTGGGGTGACGTCCTGCTGGGCAACGACTCCACACTGGGGACTGCTGACTGACTAGGTCTCCTCTTGCGTTTTTCCATGTGCAGCCTTGCGGTGCTGCCCAGGTCAGCCTGAGCATCAGCTGTGTAGACTGGAGCCTGTTTGTGGCAGGAGAGCAGATTAGACTGGGAGTGGGATTGGGTATAAGTGGCTGAAAAGGACTGTGGTTTTCTTGGGGTGGGTGAGCAGAGTCTTGACAGTACAGCTCCTCCTTCCCCAGGTCACACAGCCAGAGTCCTGAACTTGACCATGAGCCCAGATGGCTCAATAGTGGCATCGGCAGCTGCTGATGAAACATTGCGGCTTTGGCGTTGCTTTGAGATGGATCCAGTGAAGAAGAAGGAGAAGGCAGGCACTGCCAAAAGCAGCATCATTCACCAGGGCATTCGGTGAGCATGGGAGATGCCAGTGGCAAGAGAGATTGGGCGACACTGTACAGTATTTTTAAATGCAAATAAATACCTGAGTCTGCTTTTATGGAGTTTGATGGAATAAGAGCCCTTTGCTGGATCCTGGCAGCCCATGATCCAGCCGTTCAGACACTGGAATGGGGGAAACAGCTTGTCATGAAGCAAGACTATCTGTTCCTAGTCATATCCTCCTATGCTGGCTGGGCTGGGCCGTGGCTGTACTGCATGGTGGAGCTGTTGTGGGCCCTGAGCTACAAAGCTGGCATAGCTCCATCCAGGTACACAGTGATAGCTAGGCTCACCCACTATGGAGCTGAAGCAAACAGCTGGGAGCAGTCACCTCTGTGCTATGTAGCCCATTTGTCTGTGGCTATCCAGCGCAGTTCCAGGTGTAAGGCTGGCCATTGCCATGGATATGTGGTCTCCCCAGTTGTGCCTGGTCCTGACTATTCACGTTCTAAGCCAGGCTGATTCTTTCTCTGCATTGATGCCTTAGTGCACCAATTGCTAACAGTCCAGGGCACTGCATCACTTGTGTTATGAGAGCTTATTAGGCTTGAGCCCAGACCTAACACAGTTAATGGGGGCTCAGGTACCACTGCTTATGACTTCAGCAGATCTATAATAATCAAGCAGAATGGAGTCCAAAGCAGAAACCTGTTGGCTTGGTGCTTTTGAGGAAACCAATGAATCAAGCAATTCAATTGTATCGGATGTAAGGCTACAATCAGAAAATGGAAGACTATTAGCGCTCATTAAAGAACACTTGACTTGGTGCACATTGATTGTGATGTCACAATCCTGCACATGAAAAGGGCTGTCCTGGTTTAAAAATCTGCTTATCTTTTGCCGAGAGTTCCCTGTAGTCTACACCCAACTGGAGAGTGCAGTGCGATGATTAACATCTTTAAAGGGGCAAGGGACGAAATGGTTGTACCAATTTATAAAAGGGTAAAGAGGATGGTAGGGATAATTATCGTCCTGGCACTTCCACAGAGCCTGAGCAGGATGCTGGAGCAGCTGCGATGGGATGTAATTGCATAATCTTCCATCTATTTTTATTAAAGCAACAGGGCAGGTGAGAGAAAAATCTCTAACTAATCTGACTCTTCCACGTGACTACTGCAACATTAGCATTTAGTAGGCAGCGGTGAGGTAGCTGACTTTGTACCATGTGATATAAAAATGGTCTGAGCCAGTACGGTCAAAGGGCCATCTAGCCCAGTGTTCTGGCTGTGGCAGTCACCACTGCCAGATGCTCCAGAGGGAATGAACACAACAGGCAGTCATTGAATGATGCCTCCCAACATCCAGTTCCAACCTCTCACAAAGGCTAAGGAAACCATCCTGCCTAACAGCCAGTAAGGGACCTAGTCTCCATCACTGTGTCTAGCTCTTTCTCGAACCCTGTTTAAAAACTTGATCTTTGTAACCTGCTCTGGCAAGGAGTTCTACAGGCTGAGCATGTGAAGAAAACCTTTTGTTTGTTAAATTTTAAACCTGCTACCCATTAATTTAACTGGGTGATCCCTAGTTTTTTTTATGGGAACAGGCAAATAACTTCTTCCTTATTCACTTTTTCCCATCATGATTTGTGCCAGTTCACTGTAGCAAAGGCCTGGTTCAGTATTAGGTTACACAGCAGTCAGTGACACTGAAATACAGACTTCTTAGCTGAGTGCTGGCTGATGCTACTATTTAATGTACTGCCTCTTTATTTGTTTCAATGTATTTGTTCAAGTGGAGGGAAGTTTTGGGCCTATCATCTACAAGAGTTTGGGGTGCCTGATCACAGTGGGCCCTTCTGCCTTTGGCAATCCTCCAAAAATCAGTGGGATAAACCACCAACCTGCATTTCGGGCTGTACTACACAAGGACAGCTCCTATCACAGTGGGGAGGGGTGGGGTGTTGCCCTAACAAAGCAAGGCTCATTGTAAATAGGAATGGCTCAAGGGGCAGAAAGCAGAGGAGGGGAGAGTTATGCTCCAACACTGAGCCCTGTGCTCATGCTGATGAGCCCTGCCCTAGCACACAGCAAGGGTTTGTCTACATGTGGACTCTGGGGCAACAGCTCCATGGCCCTCCAGAGGGGTGAAAAAGCTACAGCTGAGCACAGCTTGCCAACAGCCTCCAAGGGCACCATGCTTGTGGAAGGGGTGTGGCTGAGGCAGCCAACCCTCCACACTGTCCAGGGCAACCTCCCCTCAGGCTTCAGAGCTGCCCCAAGTGGGCAGGATGGGGCTCTGTATGGTGACTAAAAGACAGTGGGGCACTGGCTGTTGCAGCAGCAGTGATGGTGCCTGGGAGTCACAGGCCCCTTTGAAGTTCCAAGCCCTAGGGAGATTGTTCCTTTTGTGCACATGGGCCTATCTGTGCAGTGTAGCTGTGCTGATCTGCAGTGAGCTAGGTCAATAGCTGCATGCTAGCTCCTGGTGCTCAGGCAGGTACACCACTTAGCAGAAGGAGGAAAAACCCTTCCCTTGATAGTGCTATAGCACAGGCTTGGCCTATGGCAGGATAGGGGTGGCCTGTACCCATAGTGCTACAGCAGCTGTCACCTAGGCAAATAAAGGCTAGAATTACCAGAGCAGTTCATGAAACAACACAGAGGCTGAGAGCACCTTGATGCCTAACAGCTTTTCAGGGCTAGAAGCTGATGCCCTTAGACAGCTGTAAGTTTTGATGGTGCTATGGGATGCCTCATTTTTAGATACAGCCACTCACAGCACCCCATGAAAGCAGTCAGCAGCTGGTGCAGGTGTGGCTGCTTGGGCTGGATCAGCATGCGCAAGAAAGCAAAGCAGTGTGACAGCAGGCAGCCAGCAGCAGTGCTCATGGCCTAATGCTTAGGTTGTGGGTTTTCCTGTAATGGAGGAGCAAGCGGGGGGGGGGGGGGGGGGGGGTGGTAATTGCAGGAATTAGGGGGGTTTGAGAAGCAGCAGGTTAAAAAAAAAAACACAGGGTGCTCCTAGTGGTACTTAGGTGTTACAAAGGGCCCAATCCAAATTCCTGGGGCAGGGTGCCACCTCGATGGGGATGGAATCCTAGCCCCTACCCTGGGAAGTCACCCCTTGGTCAGACCATCTCTGTGTGTATTGCTGCTACACAGGCTGAACATCAGTGGATACCCCCCCACCGCCCTTTACACTGATGCCACTACAGAGGCAGGGAACTTAATGATTCTTTAAGGTATCACCTGTGAATCTTGCAGCCAGTGCTATGAGAACACTGATTTAATTAGCCACACAGGAACACTGCCTATGTTATTAACCAATTGCTGTTTCTAAAATAATTCCTGGTCAGTCAGTGTCCTTGTTCAATGTGAATCAGTAGATGGTATTCCATGCCCCAATGAATCCACATACCAGTGAGGTTTGTGGGAAGCAAGTCTCAAAGGAGTAACCCTGTTTATCTGCATGTGCAAAAACAAGTCCTTTAAAGACTGGCAAAGATCGTGTGTGCCTACAAAGGATTATGCCCAGCTAAAGAGATTATCCCTTAAAGGTGTCCCTGGCCTAGCCCTTGTTCTCTTGGGCTGCTCACTAATGTGGCTCTTCACTGCTGGTGATGTCTCACTGTGCTAGTTTCTTACCATAGTCCTGGCTACAAACGTTACCTGGGCTGCTGCTGTGCAGAGCTGACTCTCCCACTAACATTGACCTGCATTAGCCCCAGTCTAGCAGTACCAGCACAGGGGCTGGCCCCAGATTCCCAAGGGCTGCCCTGCAGAAGGAAGGAATTGAGTATGGCTCTCCCCTTCCTGCACCTGGGCCCAGGCTCTGGCTTCCCAGGTGCAGTAGTGGATTAGTTCAGTCCTTTAGGCCCCAGTGGGCAATCTTGTTTGGGTCAGGGCTAAAAAAATCCTCCTGAGACACCTTGCTCCCCTCACACTCCAGCACCACAGGTGGGGGGGCAAACATGGAGACCAAGGCAAGGGCAGAGCAGGCAGTAAGTGGAGCCAGGGTTTTCAGCATTCACATAGAGTGGCAGGGGCTGCAGAGGAGCAGGTGGGGGTGTCAGAGCAGGAGGGAGGGTGCAGGAGTGGGCTGGGGGATCTGGCTGGGAGGTAAGGTGCATGGGCTAGCAGGGGGCAGCTGTAGGGGACTCAGGAAGAGGCTGGGGGTGGCACTGATCTGCACAGCAGGGAACATACAGCTCAGTCCTGAGCAACCCCTGCCCAGTGTTGGGGTGGGTTGGCCCCAGCCCTCAAAGGAGATGTGCACAGGCCTAGCCCAGTCCCCTGGGCCAGGGAGGGCTTTAGAAAAGGAGAGGAAAGCAGTTGGAGCGATGAAGAAGTGCGACCATGGCTGAGAAGCTCACAAGGTACTTTCGGCAGCCCCTGTCTCTAAGGTGAGGGGCCCAACTTAACACCTACTCCAGGAATTCAGCATCACACAAATTAAGCTACCTGGTGCCTTTGTGAAAACAACCTGCTACAGCAACACAAGCTTCTGTTAGTTGGGTAATTTATTCCAGAATACCTGTCAGCAAGTATGTCTGTAACACCACTGATGTTCTCCCAGGCACAGAGAACAAAAGCACCCCACCTTCCCCCATAGTGCTTGTGTTGGGCACTGCAACCTGGGTGCACCACCTAGGCCAGCTGGATTCATGGTGGGGGGAAGATGCTGCCCTGCTGTTGTGCCAAACAACCCCCTTCCAGAACCCAGCTGCAGCCTCCCTCTGAAGAGCTGCAGGATTCACAGAAAGATGTGGGGTCACATACTTTTACAGAGCTTCCTATCCCCTGTGTTCTTCCTCCTATGCTAGGGGCTGCTGCCCTGTTAACTCCATCCTAGCCCCCAGCATCTGCAGCCAGTGACTGCTGACTCCCGGGGCTTGGCCAGGACCAGGCTCTTCACTCAAGCCTCCACCTCCCCCATCTCTGCCTAGGTCAAGCAAGGCTCAGAAGCATGCTGGAGTGCCCACTAAGAGATCCTAGGAAGCAAGAGGGTTGAGCCACTTTCCTTCTCTCTTTATTTCTGGACACACACAACAGCAGCCTGGCTTAGGAGTGGGGATGCTCAGGCCCTCTACTGCCACCCAGGCTGCACAGCAACAAGGGTTTGGCTACAGGCAGAGTGGAAACACCCAGTAAGCAGCTGTTGCAGTACTCCCTTAAGCACAGGCAGGAACAGACTCCATGCGGAAAGGCTTACAAAGAACCAAGGGTGCCACCATGGGAGACTGTGTCAGGGCCACGCCCCAGGAGAGGGCAGTAGCCATGCTCTGGCCTCCTGCTGCTGTGCATGCAACTGCTGGGCTACAGTATGGGGAGCTGGCCATGGCAGTGAGAGCTAATTCTAGGGGCAATTATTGCTCCAGTCTTGGGTTTAAGGGTCTCAAGCAGAGCTGTCAATGCTCAGCTGCTGCTGTGCCAGATCAAGCCACAGCCTGAAGCAGGCAGTGGAGGCCCAGGCAGATACAGCTGAAGGGACTCCCTTGCCCCCCCAGCCAGCCAGGAATGAAGAGAGCAGGCAGGATGGGAGCATGACCCCTGTGTGCACAAGGCACAGATTGGAACGGGTCAGCTAGCGCACAGGGGCAGCAAGCCCAGCCTCATGTTCAAGTAGTAACCGGGGGGGGGAGGGTCTGGCCATGCACCCAGCTTAGCCATCCTGGGGTACCCGTACTCAGCACCCCCTCACTGTGCGTACTGGAGCTGGGAGGGAGTAGTGCGTGACATGGACAGATGGGGAATGGGGAGGAACCAGGGTCCTTGAGGGCGAGTGAGGCTCAGGCCTTACACTCCTACGCAGCAGTGCTGAGAGCAGAGGGGTACAGGAGCACCTGGAGTCAAATGGAGAGCAACTTCCCTCCTTTGCACATGGCCAAGGTAGGGCAGACTCTGTATGGTCCCACGCACCAGGGAGCGGCCTCCTGCTGCAGAAAGGGGGCCCTGGCAGAAGGGGCAAACAGGCACTTATGGGGAAGTTCCTTTGGACACGACGAAGGAGGGCAGTAGCCCCTCGACCGCTGATGCAGGTGGCTGCCCCTCCACGCACACAGGAGGAAGCAGCAGGAGCCTTCCCAGCACTGGGGGGAGCAAAGGGGCTGCTGTAGACAGATGGCAGCAGGGAGGGGGGTCGGCACTTGGGGTACAACAGTCTGTAGGCACTTGATTTGGCTATAAAACCCCAGGAGCAGGGGTCAGTCCCAGCCACCTCTGCCCTGGGGCTCTCCTTGGTTCTGGGAGGAGCAGGCCCTCTAGTTGGCTTTGACCTTGCCGTTGGCGATGGTGCTGTTCTCAGGCAGGCTACTGCCGTTGTGCTGGAATGGCGAGGGCTGGCTCCCCTTAGGCAGTCGCTTGCCCTTGGTGTAGGACTGGTACCAAAAGTTGGAGAAGAGAATGAAGAAGATGGTCCCATAGATCCAGATGAGGTGGATGAAGATGGGGAACTGGTAGTGGCAACTGGGCATGAAGTAGTACTGGGAGATGTGGATGGAGACAATCACGAACTGCACCTGGAGCCAGCGTGGAGGGAGAGGCAAAGAGGGGGCTGATCACCCATGGAAAAGGGCAGCATCCCACCACCAGTTACATCCTGTCTCTCCCTTCACCCAGCCCAGGGGAGTGCACCTACCCCACAAAGAGCACACACAGTGCAGCTCTACAAGGGTGCCCCAGCCCGGGAAAAGGCCTGGCCCTTCCTAGGGCAGTGTATGGAGCTGGGGCAGGTGGACAGTGTGGTACAGACACAGCCCCATTTCAACTCTAGTGATGGGTGCTGGTCTGCCAGAGGCCAGAATGAACAGTTCCCTGCCTGACCCCCAGGCTGTGCCTCCTCCCAGTCACCCGCAAGATGTGCCTCTCAGCCCCACAGCATCTGGGGCATCTGAAGCAGCTGCACAGCCCTGACTCACCAGCTGGACAGCCGTGATGTGCTTCTTCCACCATAGGTACTTCTGGAAGGCGGGCCCTGCTGCCGAGAGCCCGTAATAGGTGTACATGACGACATGCACCATGGAGTTGATCATGGCATGGAAGGAGCCCATTCCCCCTGCCAGGCACAGAAAAGATGAGCTAGCACCCGCAGCCACCCCAACCAATGAGCACAGACTAATGATGGGTCGCCTAGTCAGACCAGACTGCACACCCACCAGAGACACTGCTCCTACCACAGAGGAGAAGTGGGCTGGTATTGTATACCGCTCAGGGCTGGGTGCTGGTAGCAGCTTGTGTGTGGCCAGTGTTAAACCCCTCACTGCCCCTTTTGCTCCCACTTGTCTGTGGCCCTGCTGAACCCTACCAGCAGGGAAGCCAGTGGAGCAGAGGGCAGCTGCCCCAGGGCCCAGCACTCAAGCACTGCTATCGCAGCCCTGGGACTGCTGGGCACTGTGGCGATGGAGAGTTGGCTAGGAGAGTCTGGCCCTACCGTCTGCCCCATCCAAGGGCCTGCCCCCACACACCTTGCCAAGGAACTTGGTGTACTGACCAGTTCTGGCAATGTCACTTCTGCTCCTACCACAGAAGCAATAAGATCTGCCCTTGCAGAGCCCAGAGGGCTGTCTTCTGTACTTGTTCCCTGAGGCTAGCAGGGTGGCACAGGCCTCTTACTGGGAAACAGTGACCAAATCTCCCCTCCCTGCCCTGCAGGGTGCCAGCCCTCACCTGGGCCAAATTTAGCTCCCCACCACCAGCTCAAAGGCAGGACAGAATGGTGGAAGAGGTGCAGAAAGGTGATCTGCTCATTCTTCTTGCGCAGGACGAAGATCACCTGGAAGCAGAGAAGTGGGTGGGTGGCCACATCAGCAAAAACTGGAGCAGGTAGGACAGGATGGCACAGCCTCGTGTCACTGCTACTGAAAGTACCAAGGTTCTGCTGGGGCCTTCTGGAACCTACCAACAGCATGGAGGGTCCTTCCAAAGCTAGAGCAGTATACTAGGGAGAACCCTCTGCCAGGCATGTGTTGCCCTGCACATCCTGAGAACATCCCATTCAGCAGCCTCAGCGCTGGCGTTGCCAATGCCCAGTAATCAATAAACACCTGTGCACCCACTGGGGAAGGTGGAAAAATTGCAGCTTGCCCTTCACTGGTACGAAAAAGTGCTCACCTGCCATAGGCTGGGCTCACTGTTTGGGTGGGTCCTGGCTGCCTTTCCCCACTTGGGCTTTTGGAACAGGTGCATCTTTGGTCACTGCTCCAAGGGGATGCAAGCAGGAGGCTCCTTCACTAGCCATCAGTCATGATGGGCAGGGGTGCAACCCCATGCCCTACGTGTCCCTCAACCTGACTTCCAGAAGGTAGGGTTAGGTGACAGGATGGATCACTTGATAAAATCCTGTTCCATTTGCTCTCCCTGAAGTACTTGGTACTGGCCACTTCTGGTAGAAGGATCCTGGGCTGGACAGGTCATTGGTCTGACCTAATGTGGCCATTTGGATGATGCTCACTATTCCCAGTCCCTGTATTTTCCCAGGGAGAGGAGATCCACGTGCTCAGCTCTAGCTGGGCTCATTTGGACCTGGGGAAGATTTGCACAGTGCTCTAGGAACTTGGACTGCCAGAGGGAGTGCAGTGAAGATGCACAGGATTACCACTCCACCAGGGTCCATCTCTTACCGTGTCCATCAGCTCAATGAACTTGGAGAAGACAAAAAGCCAAGCTACACGGACCATCTGCAACAGGGAGAGTGCATGTGCATGAGAGAGACCCAGCCATGCCTGCTCCTGGGCAGGTTGCCCCATTTCCCCCACTGTCCACCCACCCAGCCCCCACACCCCGGAGGGCACTGCCTCTTTATTCAGCTCCATGCTCCTCGGTTCTCAGGCACAGAAGACCCCAAGGCAATGGCGGAGGTAAGAGGAAGGGGGAACAGCAAGCTGTCCATGGCCTGGGACTAAGGGCCCCATCCTGCTTTCAGCAAGAGGGGAGAACTTACCCGAAGGGCCTTGGGGTCCTGGGAAAAATCCACAGGGTCACATCTCCAGGTGTAGCTTGTCAGCCAGCCTGCCATCAGGAACTGCAGCAAGGGGACACCACCAGAGCAGGCCTGAGCACACCTGTCAAGTCCCCCTCCCCTCAGAGGGCAGGCCAGAGCTCCCACGGCAGCGCCACGCCCTGCTGACAGCAGCTGGGCAGCTAGCTGCCCTCTGCCTGCTGCTCAGGATCTCCAGGGGAAGGGATGATGGTGCGGGTGCCTGGCACAGGCTGCGCTGCTGTTGAAGCCTCACCTCATAGACGATGTAGAGCGAGAGGCCCACCAGAAAGAAGTTGTAGACCACCATGAACTTCTTCAGGTCTAAGGGCTTCCTGTTAGCCATCAGCCGTGGGCCCAGGGAGAGCACGAAGCAGACGTAGGTCAGCAGGATCCCCATCATGAGGAAGGGTGACTTCATCAGTGGGTACTCAGCTATGCGGGGGTCTGCATGGAAAGGCACAAGGGAGGCCATAAGTGTAGTCAGTGAGTTATGTGGGCCCAGGGAGCCCTGACACCTGGACTATTCCTGGCCCAGCGCTGGGCTCCGCCAAAACTCTCTGCCACCTGCCTGTGCTCCCTGCCCCCAGCATCCCCCAGCCCCTCTGCCGCCCTGCTTGATTTAACGCTCCGTGGGGGTCCCCCACCAGCACCACAGTAAGGTTAGAGCAGCTTCCAGCCGCTCATTCAGCTGGGCGGCCAGCACCTGTGTCCTGGTGGTGGGTCAGGCTGTGTGCATATGGAGACTACGGCTTTCCTCTCTGCCAATCATCAGCCTGCCCTACTAGGCTCTGCCTAGCGACTGGCGATGCAGCAGGCTCTATGGATGCAGAGGCAGTTTGGAGGGGTGCCATGCTCACCTGTGGGCACTCCTTTCTGGCAGTGGCTCCTGGGAGAGATGCGGAGGGGTCTCCAGGTACTGCTGCTCCCCTGCATTCCCTCCCAGATATGGAATGGTGGCAGGTGCTGGGATAGGATATGGGTAGCTAGGCCGGGGGGAGTCAGAAAGGTGGGGCCATGGGTGTCCTGCGTAGCACCGGAGGTGGTGAGGGGGTGCTGAGGTAGGACACATGACACTGTGAGATATGAAGAACCCCTTCTCCTTCCCCCAACTGCAGGGACACATATCTCAGCCAGGGGAGCGATGTTTTAAATCTTCCGAGGGGGGCACATAGGGACAACACCTGGAGGCCACCATCTCCTCAGAGGCCAGTGAGAGAGGGAAGTGCCCCCAAGTAAGTGAGGCAACCCCTCGCCCCACCCTCCCACCCCTAGTGCATTCCACTCACTCCTGAGCCCACACCCTCTCCCCACCTCCCTGTTTTGTCCTGTCTCTAAATTCCCTCCCAGGGCCTGCACCCAGGACCCCAAATCTCCAGCCCCATGCTACAGACTGCAGCCCAGACCCCCACCTGCACCCTAACCCTCTTCCAGAGCTCCACCCCTCACTCATCCTGCACCCAAACTCCCTCCCAGAGCTTTGGGCAAGGGGGTGGCGGACGGGTGCAAGCTCTGGACATGCTAGGCATCACAACTGCCAACCTGCCACCCCAGCCCAAGACCCTGCTTCCCTTTGCCAGCACCCAGGGCACTGCACTGGAGTGAGGAGAGCTGGACTCTGCCACTCCCCTAGAGCATGGCCCTTGAAGACCCCGTGCTCATCCTGGAGACCAGTTAATGGCACTCAGGGATAAAGGGGGTTGGGGGCACCTGATGAACCTCATGATGAAGTGGGTCTTTGCCCACGAAAGCTCATGCTCCAAAATATCTGTTAGTCTATAAGGTGCCACAGGACTTCTTGTTGCTCTCAAAGCTACAGACTAGCACAGCTCCTCTCTGATACTGATGAGTGTCAGTAATTCCTAATGTGCACCAAGCCCCACAGCACCACAAACACTTCAGAACTTCTCCCCTGCCCCTTCGACGCCATCACAATGGCACAGAAGAGACACTAGGAGCAGGGTCAGCCCACGGCACCAGCAGTGTGGCTCGGTACCAGTGAATCCAAGAGCTCTGGAACAGTATTCCAGTGGGTGCTGTGACACCTAGCAAGACAGGCCAGCCTGGGGGAAAATGGGGAGGGGCAGGCAGCTCATGGCACCAGCTCCTTGTCCAGCAGCTGAGCATAGAAGAATCTCACCTGCTCCCTTCATGAAGTCCTGGTATGTCGTTACAATCGCTTCCATTGCGGATGCAGCTCTGGAGAGAGGCAGGAAAGCGTCAGGCTTTGAGCTCAGGATCCCCAGCCCTCTGCGGTGAGCGCTGGATCTGTGGTTTATCCCAAGAGCGAGCTTTGCTGTGAACAGTGAAAGTTCACCAAGTGCCACAGTGACCTAAAATAAATGTTACAGGGAAAGTGCACAAGGGAGAGGTTAAGAGTGAGTTCAGATTAGCAGGCCCACTAACACAGTGGCGCTCAACCTTTCCAGGATTCTGGTTTTCTTGCATACTCCAAATTACACCCCACTTAAAAACTAATTGCTTACAAAGTCAGACAGAAAAATACAGACGCATCAGAGCACACAATTCTTGAAAAGTGCTGACTTTCTCCTTTTCACTAGTCAGTTGAAATAACATTCTTCTTGCATTTCAGCGTACAGTACACCGAGCAGTATAAACAAGTCGCTACCTGGATGACATTGTAGTTTAGTACTTTCTATGTAGCCTGTCGTAAACTAGGTAAACGTCTAGATAAGTTGACATGGCCCCAGAAGAGTTCTGGGAGAAAACCATTGCACTAATATCCCTCCAGTGCGGAGGGGTTAAATTTCTTCCTGGTAACCAAGAAAGTGAACTGAGGTCGGGGGGAAAGGGGGCTGTTCAGTGGTTTGAGCACGGGCCTCCTAAACCCAGGGTTGAAAGTTCAGTCCTGGAGGGGGCCATTTAGGGATCTGCAAACAGATTTTAAAAAAATCTGGCAGGGATGGTGCTAGGTCCTGCTGTGAGTGCAGGGGACTGGACTCAATGACCTCTGAAGGTTCTTTCCCGCTCTCCGAGCTCCACATATATTAAAGGGCGTGGACTGGAAGTTAGCCCTAACTGATGGGTGGAATAGCCTGTTCCTCATTATTTTGCCCACCTCCCTTTCGGAGGCCTTAAAAGCCTTTTGTTGGAGTGGCTGGTTTGTTTTTGGGTGGGAGGTGGTCCTGATGAAAACCCAGCTGGCTGACAGAACAGAGGAAGACAAGCTTCGCCATTACTGCTGCCACCCTGCTGGGAGTACCAGGAGGCCTCACATCACCAATGGGCTTCCATTTGTCTAATCCCAAGAACTGCCCTGACCAGGCCAGGCCCAGAGAGGGACCCTGATCACACTGCCACCTCCAGCAACTCTGGCTATACCACCAATGCCACCCAGGACATCAAAATGCATCACCCTTCCCCCCGCTCCCCCCATGTATCCTTTTTCCTCACCCCATCTGTCTAATCCCAGGCTTGCTTAACCTGCCAAGATTGTAGCGGTCACACCACAGCTGCGAGCCTGTAACCAAAGAGGAGAACACAAACAATGCCCTAAATAGCCCAACCCTGGTACAAGTTGGCCAGGCCACGAATGGCTGATGGAGTCAAGTGCCAGGCCTGTATTCCCCAGTAGCAAAGCTGTTTTCTTCTCCCTTCAGGCTTTGTCTCGTCTTTTAGAAAACGAGATCAAATGTTACCAGCAACAGCAACTCCAGCACAACTCAGCAACCTTCTCACCCCCTCTCCCCCATAAAAGGGCTGAGGTTGTCAAACTCTGATTTTTTCTTTTAAAAATTCTACTCTTAAAAGCCCAAGGAGAAACCAAGGGGTGGGGTTTAAAACAGAAACCTCATGTAATGCTTTAGCTGTTTCTCCTTCTCTGGATCTTCACTGAAAGAGGCTTAATAATGTTTCTACCATGGACTTACGCAAGCTGAGGGCTCTAGCTGAACCGAACCAAACCTTGAAGAGTGCCGGGGTCACGCAAGTGGAGGTCACCTGCCAGGACTACATGGGTATCTTTCTCAATCACTTCCCTGTCATTGCATGGGCCCTGAGCACCGGCACACTGCAGTCCACCTACTCCCTACCTGTGGCACATCCTGTCAAGTCTCCCAGGGGTCTCGTTTTGTTGACAGGTTACCCTGCGGGTGCTGGCAACCTGCGATGCACACTGGCCTAGCTGCATGCTGACACGCAGCGGCAGCTGCTCTTCATCAGGCTGTCCTGCCCCTGCTCCTTGCTGCACAGCTCAGTCCCTGCTGGCGGCAGCACTGAACCATGTGTGGCGCCCAGGCCTTTGTGCTTGCAAGCAGGAGTGGCTGGCACAGGTCCCTAGCAGCTTGATTCCATCTGTAGCAGTGCAGAGCTAGCTCTTGGTAGCCCAGCCCGTCCCCCACCAGACTAGCTGTCCCCTCCCCATGCACAAGGGCTTCTTCCCCAGCGGTGCCCACGGCCAGTCCTCCTCACCCCCAGAGAGCTCAGCCCTTCGGGGGGCTGCAGTCCGATTCCTGCACACCACCCTTTCAAGGGCTTGCCTAAAGCCAGCCCCGACACAACTGACTGACCCAGAAGCGTCCATAGCAGCACCTCCCCTCGTACCCATCAGCTGGGGGCTGAACGAAATGGAGTTATTCCTGTCAGGACAAGGCCCCTGGCACCTGGGATCCCAATGGCTACCAGAAGGCTAAACATGAAGCTTTGAGCTTCTGCAGGCCCCAGCCAGGGAGGGACACGGCCCCAGACAGAGGCAGAGGAGCAGCAGAAGCTGCCAGCTCAAGCAACTGGCCATCAGCTCACTGGTCTGCAAATGCCGCGCACAGCTCCACAGGCCCTCTGGGAGAGTGCTGGCCGTGCAACCCCGCCGTGCCTATCGCCCCTCCAGAGGGGAGCTGTAACGAGGTCAGCTTCAGCTCCGGGGTGAAGCAGAGGGGACAGTGCCGCTCGGTCAGCCCCACAGCTGACTCCTACCTAGCACGCAGCACGCCAGATGCTCCCCAGGAAACAGCAGGCATGGAGCAGCTCTGAGAGCAGCCATCCGCAGCGCCCTCCTGCACCCGCCTGAGCCGTCAGTGTGACTGGCACAGCTCTGACTGCAGGCCCAGCCCTACCTGACTCACTCAGCCAGCCCACGGAGGGAACTTCCTGGGCCCTCATGTCAAAAGACAGACACTTTCCAGACAACAGCTACCTTTCTGCAGCCACTGGACAGGGCAGCTCCCTCCCAGCCTCTGGCACAGTGAAATGCACCAGAGAAGGTGCACACAAACCACAGGATGGGAGGGGCCTGCGCTCAACAACTAGCCAGGGAGGGCACCCACCAGCACCGAGCTCTCTCCTGGAACGTTGCGGCCCAACTCACGGTGCCCATCCCATGGAGAGCAGGGCCTCCCACGGAGGGCACAGTTACAGCACATGACCCCACCAATCTGTCTTATCACTGCTCCCCCATTCAGTACCCACCAGGGACTGGGGGAGGAGGGAATGACACACATTCAGTCCCCCACCCTATGTGACTGAGTGAGGGCTTGTCTTTGCTGCAAAGTTCACCTGAGTTCCTTACACCACAGGAAGCTGGGCTGGGCTTGGCTGGGCTGCTCTATGCATTCTACCCAGTGGGTGGTGGGAGAGTCTGTCCTGGTGGGCTTGGGAGGCAGGGATAGAAGAAGATTGGGGGAAGGCTCAGGAGTGTGGGTGGGAAGGGACATTCCATGTGATGTTAGAAATCCGTTCTGCAGTGCAGACACACGCTCGCACAACTCACTTTAACCCACTGCAAAGCCAGAAGGGACCGTTGCTGCTCTACTCTGACCTGTGTTGCGCAGGCCAGAGCCCTGCCCTCAATTAATTCCTGCTTCAAGTCCAGCCCTTGTGCCTGAACTAGAGCATCTCTCTTTGGAAAGTCTGCCAGCTTCACTGACCCATTTCCAGAGTTAGAGAAACCCCCTGCCCCAATGGCCCCCTCACTGTTCCAGGGCAGCACCTGCTTTCTGCTCTGAATCTTTCTAGCTTTAGCTGCAACTCACTGCATCATGGGAGACCTGTTAGTCAAACTGAAGAGCCCTCCCTTACTAAACACCTACTCCCCAGGGAGGCACTTAGAGATGCAATCAACTCGCTCCCCACCTGCAGTAGAATCACAAGCTCAGGCTCTTTTGCACAAACCTCTCAAAAACAAGGATTAGAAAACTCAGTCCTTCTCATGGCTCTCCTCTGAGCCCTCTGGCATTTATCTGTCTCCGTGGCTTGCAGACGGACACCAGAACTCAACCCAGTGTATTTGGCACTGGTGGTGCAACAGCCAGAGAGAACATAACCTGCACCGCAGGATCCCTAGTTCTACATCCACGGATCAAATTAGCCCTTGGGTCCCCTCCCCACACAGGCCAGCTAAACTGAATCAAACACACCATTGAAGCGTAGGGGCATCACACGAGCTATGGAGCACAGCATATGCCCCAGAAGCCTTTGCATCATCCTCTACCTAGGCTAACTGCAGGAGAACTTGAGTTAACCCTACTGCCTGCCCAGCAGTACAACACAGTATTACTGCTGTCACCCTCACTCATCCCCGCACCCCATGCCTTGGCTCCCTGCAGATCAAGGGCCATGTCTGTGCTCTGAAGTCACAGGGTACCAAGAAGCAGATGCACTGTCCAAACTGCCTGCAAGCCTGGCAAATGCACCCAACACACAGAGTCAGGATGTCTGGGCTAAAGGACCAGGGGAATGAAGAAGTCACTTTACAAACATCGGCCAGCACTGCTGGCAGCAGGACGACAGGATTTCCCAATGCCACCAGCCAGTCAGTGCCAGAGGTGGAAACAGAGCCCAGAGCCCTGGCGCCCAGCCCAGAGCAACTATCGCATGGTTGCTCTTGTTTCTGTGTGCTCCAGAGAGGGAGCTGGAGAACCAGCAACTAGCTGGTACAGTATCGGAGGGGTGGCCATGTTAGTCTGGATCCGTAGCAGCAACGAAGGGCCCTGTGGCACCTTACAGACGAACAGAAAAGTTTTGAGCATGAGCTTTCGTGAGCACAGACTCACTTCCTCAGATGCACCAGATTCATCGTGAGTCTGTGCTCACGAAAGCTCATGCTCAAAACTTTTCTGTTACTCTATAAGGTGCCACAGGGCCCTTCGTTGCTGTAGCTGGTACAGGGCTCGGTACCATGGCCCATCTCCTGGGCCTCTCAGAATGCTCATCAGGAATCGGGAGCTGCAAAACCCCGGGAGAAACCACTCCCCACCTTCCCTTAAGGCCACGGAAGGAATATTGTGCACAGGCCATTGACAACAGAAGCCACAACAGTAGTGTGCCCTGGAGCACAGCCACCTGCACTGCTGAGCATCCACCCAGAGGGGCTGCAAGGGCCAGGCGAAGTCAGGCTAGAGCAGGGACCGAGAGAGTGCCCTGCTGGCACACCAATGGCTTTCCCACAAGCCCACTCCTTGCTGCAGAGGCTGCAATGCCATTCAGCTGCCACCAATGCTTTCTAGCCTCACAGCTGCAGACACAGCTCTCAGTCATGAGCTGCCCCCAGACTAATGGCAGCCTGCCAGGCTCCCTAAAGCCAGGAAAGGGGAGCATGCCTGCTTCCCAGCACCAGAGGTCTGGGCTGGGTCTGGCTGCCTCCCTCTTCCTGTGATGCCAGAAGCTGCAGCCACCACATGCAGCCACCCACACCATGGCTCCCGAGTCCCACATCCATATGTGGCTGCTGAACACTGTGCACGTGGAAACAGCGCAGGCTAAAGTACCCTCATGTGGAGATATGCATGGAAAGCCCAGCACCGGTAAGTGCTGAGACCCTACGGCCTGGAATGGCTATTGCCAGAAGGAGAGGTGCTGCAGGGCCTGGGAATGGAGGGCTCACCACC
Organism: Carettochelys insculpta; assembly: GCF_033958435.1. Taxonomy (NCBI): domain Eukaryota; kingdom Metazoa; phylum Chordata; order Testudines; family Carettochelyidae; genus Carettochelys; species Carettochelys insculpta. Next base: position 634,539 of record NC_134145.1, read on the forward strand.
TGACAGAGGGCTGCACTGCCCAGACCTCACAGCAGCACTTGTCAGCAGTGAGCCAAAGCCATGGGGTCCTGTGCCCATAAAAAGAGAGTTTTCCTACACCTTCCTCAGAAGCACCTGGTTCTGTCCAGAGGCAGACACAGGGCGAGAGGGACCACTGGCCCCAACTTGCTTGGGTGTGGACATGTCTCCAAGGGCCCCCCCTCTAGTGCCAGGACAAGGCCCAAAGGGACAGGGGTGCACATCACGCCTCACCAGCATCAAGCAGTCCCTGAGGGGGCAGGTGGCCAGCAGACAGAGACAGGTCTAACTCTGGTTCTGTTTATTTGGCACTGATGCACGTGCTGCGTCCAGTGCTGGTGCCCCCAACTGAATAAGGGTGTTGGCAAACTAGAGAAGGGTCGGATAGGAGCCATGATGCCGATTAAAGGGTTTAAAAACTTACCTAATAGCGACAGACTAAAGGGTGGGGGTGGGGCTTGATCAGTGTCTAGGTCTCCAAAGGGGAGCAAACCTTTAATCCAGCAGAGAAAGGTCTAACATGACTCAACGTCTACAAAACGAAACCTGGAAGTAAAAGCTGGGAGGGGAATTAGCCACTCAAAGGATGTGCCGAGGGTGCTCCAGCACTGCAATTTGAATCAAGACAGCTCTGCTCTAGGAATTATTGCGGGGCAGGTCTCTGGCCCATGCTACACAGGCCATCAGACTACACGATCATTATGGTCCCTCCAGCCTCGCATTCCACAAGCACGAGTGCACACTCTGTTCAGGGAAGGGTGGGTTCAGTCAGCCTCACCCCTTCTGCTCCCACATTCCAGCTCCACCTTTCTGCCCCAGGTGGCAGCTGCAGCCAAGGGGCAGCAGAGCAGCTAAAATGGAGGGGAGCACTAGACAAGAAGCAAGTCTTGCTCCCATTAGAGCAGGAACACTTTCTCCCAGCAGAGTGAACGGGAACCAGCCAGCCTCTCTATACTCCCCTTGGCAGCCTCTGCTGCAAGTGAGCCAAACCCATCAGCTGGGATGGAGCTGGCAGTGGCAAGCCACACACTCCAGCTCACCAGTCCCTCTTCCAGCATAAGGGCTGGGACCCTGCAGGAGAGACTGTGCAGCACTCACCTCTCCATAAAACTCTCTCATGCCTAACTATACATTAGGCCTTCTCCATGCTCAGGGCTGGCTTTTTTTGGAGATTTTATATGCGAGCAGAAGTCTGACCTCTGAGTTCCTACAGGGGGAGGAGTCAAAACCCCACTGATCAGTGGCTGACCGCTGACGACTCCTCACATGGGGAAGGCCAAGTAGCAGCCACTGTCCTGCTCCATCAGGCCACTTCCACAGGGCCACTCCTTCTCCATGGGGCAGAGGGGACAGCAGCTGGCCTTGTGAAGCAAATGGAGACAGCAGGTCTCCAAATATCCCAGGATCTCAAGCACTGCCAGGTCAGCCCCCTGTGAAATCCCAGCATGATGCTCAGAAGGCCTTGCACCACATTTCTTACCATTCCAGAGATCCGCAAGGCACCTCTTTTCCACCCCTGGAGATGTGTGGCAAACGCATGCCACTCAGGAGCCACTGCCCTGAGGGGTGCTGCAGCACCTGGTGCCAGCTCAGATACAAGACATGCGCACACACAGTATTAGCACTGCCTGATCTGGAATAGGGATCCTGCTGTCTAGGAAGAGCAATACATTGAAAATAACCAAGCGCTCTAAACGGTAGGAGCAGCTGCCAGCTCTACAGTCAGAGGAGAATCTTGACTCCATCTGGCTACAGGTGGCAGCCAGGAGATGAAGACAAGGATGCTGTCAAGGGCATTCCCCTCGATTTCCCCTCTTACCCAAGTTAGAGTTTACCCCCGGCTCCCATCCCAAAGGGCAGGCAGCTCTACCTCAGCTGACCTTGTGCTCCTACATCCTGGGCTTGAGAGCCTTGCTCCTTCCACCCCATTCTTTGCCAGATTTACAAATAGGGCCTTGAACAGGGGAAGGAATCGATTGTTCTCTTTTTGAACTCCCCACTGAACTCCACTGAAACACTGCACAAGGGCACCTTGACAGGGAAAGCAACAGACGTGCCAGCATGGGCAGGTCTGCACCGTTGTTGCTCTGTGAAGACACTCCTCCCCAGTGGAGAGCTTCTCCCAACAGCACAGGTACGCCACCGCCCCAGGTGTGTTGTGGGGTAAGCCCTCCTTAGCATAGCGCTGTCTACAGTGGGCAACACAGACAGACAGATTGCTCATGCAGACAAAGCCTATGCGAAGATCAGAGAGAGGGAGGGGCCTCTCACCTGTGTGCGGTCAGCAAGCCTGCTGTCCGCGACAGGCCCAGATTTAAGAGACCCGGCAGAGGGTGACAGCAGATCAGAGACAGGGGTGCACTATGGCATGGCAGCAGTAGAGGTGGATGTGGTTGAGAGCTGCAGAGGCCTCATGGCCCAGCAAAGGGGGGAGTATCCGCACGCCCCAGAGAGCACACAGCAGAGCAGTCACCCCTATAGGCACAGGACTGGCATGACTGCACTGGGCACCTCAGCACTGGAGAGGCTGAGGAGCTGCAGGGAAGTCAGAGCAAAGGCTAGGTACATGGTAAACAGCAGGGCCGATGATTTGGTCGCTCACAGGCAAGGGGATGCTGCCCCAGCCCTTCTAGGCAGGTGAGGGACTGGATGACAAAGCCAGGCTTGACCATCATGCTCAAGTATTATGGAACAGCAAAGCCCATCTCTCCCTCAAACCTTCTGCCTCCGTGTGGCCAGTGTAGAATCTCAGCTTCCCCTCCTTAGAGGGTTGGGCCAACAGACCAAAAGTGAGGAAAACAACATTGAATCCAGGGTTGTTGCCTACAGCCCCAGCAGCACCTGGCACAGGAGATTTCTCTCTCTCAGAAAGCTGGGCAGTAGCCAAAGATTCCAGCCTCCTCGTCAGCCTAAGAAGCAAACCTTCCAGCAGTCCTCTTCCTGGAAAGGTTAGGCTAAAAGCCAGATGTGCTTACACATGTATCTGCATAGCACTGCTCCATAACTGCCCAGACAGCTCTGCAGTCTACTGTAACCAGAAGAAAATCTGGCATCAGGGTACTTGCCTCTTGAATTCAAGTCTGGCAGAGCAAGTTCAGCAGCTTTAAACTAGGGGAAAGGTGAGCTCTCCCTTCCTGTCATTTGATTCCACGTGCCAGGTGCAGGATTCCAAGGCAGAGAAAGGCTGAAGGGTTCTCCTGGACCAGAATACTTAAACCATTCAGGTCAGTGCTTCCTGGGGGAATGCCATACACAGATCTCAGCAGAACCACCTCAGCTAGACTCCTACCGCACACAGTTCTGTGAGCCAAACTATGCAAACTATCCAGGCAAGCAGCCACTCCAGGTCTGCTTCTTACCAACAGGCAGGGATGGCCTTAGAACCCAAATACAGTAGGCTCGGTGGGGCCACACACCAGTACTCACTGCATGCTCTACAGCCACTCCTCCCATGCCCTGGATTTCAAAAGCACACGAGACACATGTCAACAGGGAAAGTTTATTAAAACTCCATTGAGTAGTGAGGGTTTGCAGCCCCTCTGTGAAAGGAAACTCTGCAGACCCTCTGCTAAAGGGAAAGGGCCTGTGCTGTTTCAGCCCAGGCCTAGAATCAGCTGTTCTGGATTCTATTGTGTGTAGTAAGAAACGCAAACATGGCAGGCAACCAGCCTTGCTTAACAAGAAAATCCTTGGTCAGCTTAAACTCAAGAAGAATGTGTATAAGCAGCAGAAACTTGGACAGCTGAATAAGGAGGAGTACAAATATATATCTGGAAAATGCCAGGCAGTAATCAGGACAGCAAAGGCACAACTGGAACTGCAGCTGGCAAGAGATGTGAACGATAAGAAGGGTTTCTACAGGCATGTTAACAAGAAGAGGGTTATCAGGGAAGGTGTGGGGCCGTTACTGGATGGGGGAGGTAACCTAGTGACTGATGATGTAAGAAAAGCTGAAGTATTCAATGCTCTTTTTTGCCTCAGTCTCTATGGGCAAGAACAGCTCCCACACTACGGTGCTAGACAAGACAATATGGGAAGGTAGAGGGCAGCTACTTAGAAAAACTAGATGCACACAAATCCATGAGTCTGGACTTAATGCACCCAAGGGTACTGAGGGAATCGGCAGACGTCATTGCTGAACCTTTGGCCATTATCTTTGAAGACTCTTGGAGATCGGGAGAGATCCCAGATGACTGGGAAAAGACCAGTGTAGTGCCCATCTTTAAGAAAGGAAAGAAGGACAATACAGAGAACTATAGACCAGTCAGCCTCACCTCAGTACCTGGGAAAATACTGGAAGCGATCTTCTAGAAATCCATTTTGGAGCACTTGGAAGACTGGAAAGTGATCAAAAGTAGTCAACATGGATTTATCAAGGGCAAGTCCTGCCTGAACCAATGTGATTAGCTTCTATGATGAGGTAACAGGCTCTGTGGACATGGGGAAGTCAGTGGATGTGATATACCTTGACTTCAACAAAGCTTTTGATAGTCTCCCACAACATTCTTGCCCATAAGTTAAAGAAGTATGGATTGGATCCTTGGACTATAAGATGGACAGAAAGCTGGCTTGCCAGTCGGGCCCAAGAGGTAGTGGTCAATAACTCAACATCTAGATGGAAGTTAGTTTCAAGTGGAGTGCCCCAAGGCTCACTTCTGGGACCAGTGTTGTTTAACATCTTTATTAATGACCTGGATGAGGGACTGGATTGCACCCTCAGCAAGTTTGCCGATGACACTAAGCTAGGGGGAGAGGTAGATAGGTTGGAGGGTAGAGAGAGAATCCAGAGAGTGACCTGGATAAACTGGAGGACTGACTGGGCCAAAAGCAATCTGTTGCAGTTCAACAAGGAGAAGTGTAGAGTCCTGCACTTGGGAAGGAAGAATACCAAGCACTGTTATAGGCTGGGGACCGCCTGGTTCAGCAGCAGTAAAGCAGAAAAAGACTTAGGGATTATAGTGGATGAAAGGCTGGATATGAGCAAACAGTGTGCCCTTGTAGCCAAGAAGGCTAATGGCATATAGGGTACATTAGGAGGAGCATTTCGAGCAGATCTAGGGAAGTAATTCTTCCTCTTTATTCAGCACTGGTGAGGCCACATCTGGAATAGTGTGTCCAGTTTTGGGCCCCCCAGTACAGAAAGGATGTGAACGTGCTCAAGCAGGTTCAGCAGAGGGCAACAAAAAGGATTAAGGGGCTGGAGCACATGACCTATGAGGATAGGCTGAGGGATTTGGGCTTATTTAGTTTACAGAAGAGAAGACTGAGGGGCAATTTAATAGCAGCCTTCAACTTCCTGAAGGGGAGCTCTAAAAAGGATGGAGAGAAACTGTTTTCAGTGGTGACAAATGGCAGAACAAGGAACAATGGTCTGAAGTTACAGGAGAGGAGAAGATTGGCTATTAGAAAAAAAAACTACTTCACCAGGAGGGTGGTGAAGCACTGGAATGTGTTGCCTAGAGAGGTGGTGGAATCTCCATCTCTGGAGGTTTTTAAGTCCCCACTGGACATAGTCATGGCTGGAAGGACTTAATTGGGGTTGATCCTGCTTGGGGCTGGACTTGATGACCTCTTGAGGTCCTTTCCAGCTCTGTGATTCAATTATTCTATTCCTGGCTCCGTAGCAGAATCACAGTGACTTCAGGCAAGCTACCTCTCATTTCTGCAAATCAGTTTCCCCATCTGTGAAGAGTGGCGTGTTTCAATATCACTTCCTCACATTTCAAGGACTTAGGCAGGCTGCAGCAGTGTTTGTAATGCCCTTCAAAGGGCCTTGAATGAAATCTTAGGAAAGGGCAAAGTGCTCTGTGAAGGTCACCCACAGGAGACCAACTCTTTCCCGAAGGCAGAAAGAACAAAGGATTTGAAAGTGGGTGGATCCCTTCCTCCCAGCCCCCCTGCACAAGCCAAGTATCTAGGAGTTGGTGAGATCACCCAAGTATCACTTGGGCATGGAGATGTAGCGCTGGGCAGCAGAGCTGCTCCCTCCTCCCTCTGACGTACAGCAGCTCATTCCAAGAATGGATATAGCATACATTTGGTGGGGTAGGGCGGGGAAAGAGCAGCAGCAAGTCTCAGAGCCCAGGTCCACTGACTCACGCTTGAGGGGCTTGTGCTATGGGGATAAAAATAGCAACATAGGCCTTCCTGCTCAGGCTGGAGCCTGGGCTCCGAGAGTCCCTCCACCCTCTTGCAACAGCCATGTCTCAGAGCCTGGGTGGGTACAGCCACATTGCTCATTTTATCTTTGCAGCTTGGGGCCTGCAAGCTCAAGTCAGGCGATCCAAGCTGAGAGACAATGCCATTTCTGGCAGTGCAGAGGTACCCTTATGATTCTCATTTTCTCACAACAGGAAGTGTATCAGAAAAGGAGAGCTGCATTAACACCATCTGCACACAGTCCACACCAGCAGCAGCGTGGCAGAGGATCAGGAACACGCAAAGACAACAAAGGGAGTTGAGACCAGAGAGGCTTGGGCAGAGCATCTGGGAGCAGGAAGAAAGATCAGAGCAAGAGCTCTTCCTGCCCTGAGTTGTCAGCAGCCTAGCTGGACTTTCCACACTCCCCAACGTGCTAGTAATCAACAACAATTGTATGGGCAGGAGATTAGACCACATGAGCACACACAGCCCAGCCCAAGGATGATTAAGGAGGTGTAACACAGCAGCTCTGTACAAATATCTGAAGGGTGGAGAGAAACTAGTTGGAGCAGAGGGGAGCGTGTGTGAAGGAACAGAAGAGTTAAGAATACAAAACAATAGTTAAGATACAAGACAAAATGCTTCCTGACAGGAACATGGGTTAGGCTGACAGCCTTCCGGAGGCAGAGCCAGAAGTCCTATTCCCTGGGCCAAAGCCTCAGAGGGGCCCACTACAGAGTGAGAGAAGCAGACAGGGCCTCCCCAGCAGCCACCTTGGTTATTTTAAACACCCAAGCATGTGACTTCCACGCTGCAAGGCTATGCTTCAATTGCTGGGACAGGCCCTGTAGCAGTCACCACTCTACTCTCTGAGCCTGGCCAGACCTTGGCCAAGCACCGCGCTTACATGGGAACTGGACAGAGAACCTGGAGAAGGGCACAGGCACACTAGTGGCTTTTGGACAGCAAGAACCAGAAGACAGACTCCAAGGGCTCTGTCTGGCTTCTGAAACCCCATCATAGGGTCATTCCTGGATACTTGAGAGATGCCTCTCCCGCTGCAAGCCTCCAAGAACAGTGCAGTTATCAGCCAGGTACAAGAGCACGGAGAGGGGACAGAAAGAAAATGTACCTAGGAGCCAGGCCTAGGCTACGGGATCCACTGCAGTAACCTCTAGAACCCTGCCCCCTCCCCCACACCACTGAGAGGTCACTTCCCGGCAGCATATTTGCACAGGGCAGAGAGTATTTGGTGTAGATAACACACCCAAGGGGCTCCAGTTCTACAGGGAAAATCACATGCCCCAATAAATCCAAGAGAGTGAGCATCTTCACCCAGGGTTCCCCAGTCCACAGTGAAGAGACATGAGTGCTCAAGGCCACAGAGTTAAAAATGGGATCGACACCCAAGATGACCCCAAGTGACGGTGCCTGGAAAAGCCAGACCCCTCTGCTGCCCCATACTGCTCCCATGACCCAGACAAACCTTCTGATTTCATGCATCCCACTGGGCACTGGTCAGCTCAGAGCTTGACTGTAGATTCCCAGGGGCCACAGGTAAGAGCCTTGGTGATGCTGGGTGACCTTCATGTCCCAGGCTGGGATGAGATAAGTGATCCAAGCTGTCCCATGGGCAACAACCACTACTACAGATTGAGTGATGATCCAAGACCCACAGGAAGCAAGCTAGCTGACCAGCCCCTGTATCAAAGCAAAGTCATTTTCTACTGCAGCCTAACCACTTCCCCTCCCAGTAAACCACTGCCCACCCTGCTCCACTTCAGGAGGGTGATCAGAGTGAATTTACTCACCTGATGATCCCATTCATAGGGCACAAACTAGGACAGGAAACGAAGAACTCATGAGATCCCCTGCCCTAGGCAGGTCTGCAAACTCCTCCAGTACCCTCCTCCACTGGAGCACAAGAACATAACATCCAAAGCCAGTACAGCTGTTACCAGAAAGTGACAGCCTCCACAGCACTCCCTTTCTTGATTCCCAGTTTACATCCATTCATCCTTTGATGCAGAAACTGTCCAGTTTGTCCGACATACGTGGCAGAGGGGCATTGCTGGCACACAATCCGCCTGCAGGGTTGCCAGTATAGTAGCATCCTTCAGTCTACGTAGACTATGAAGCGCACCCTTCGTAGTTTCATTTGGGATCATCATTTGCAGCGTCGACTGACTGTGAAGGCCCACACGAGAGTGACAGTCCTTGCTGCATCTGTTGCATATGTAATGGGTGTCTGGCAGGTCCTTACTGTGCTTTCTGTGGGCTCACTTCTCCTCTGCTAGCTGTCTGATCCTCATCTCACCCTTCTGAAGGACCTTGTGTAGTTCCTGCCTCCATCTGCTGCAATAGTCTGCCAGCTCCTCCCAGCTGTCCAGCTCGATGTCTACCTCCCTGAGGTCCCTCTTGCAAACATCTTTGTAGCGCAATTGGGGGTGTCCGGGAGGTCTTTTGCCAGAGGCTAGCTCACCTTAGAGGATGTCTTTTGGGATCCTTCCATCATTCATCCTGTGGACGTGGCCAAGCCAGCGGAGCCGCCGCTGCCTGAGGAGGGTGTGCATGGTTGGGATTCCAGCTTGCTCAAGGACGGCGGTGTTGGACACTCTGTCCTTCCATGATATTCCAAGGATGCGCCTGAGGCAGCGCAAGTGGAAGACGTTCAGCCTCTTTTCCTGGCAGGCGTACAGGGTCCAAGACTCGCTGCCGTAAAGGAGGGTGCTGAGGATGCAGGCTCTGTAGACTTGCATTTTAGCGTGGGTGTACAACTTGATGTTATTCCACACTCTTGCTGAGTCTGGACAGAGTTGTGGCTGCTTTTCCAATCCTCCTATTTAGCTCAGACTCCAATGACAGGGTGTCAGTGATGGTGGACCCGAGGTAAATGAACTCGGGGATGACCTCTAATGTATAGTTGTCAATGCTGATTGATGGAGGTTCAGCAACATCCTGAGCAAGTACATTTGTCTTCTTTAGGCTGATGGAAAGCCCGAAGTCCTTGCATGCGTTGGAGAACCGATCCAGCAGTTTCTGAAGCTGGTCTTCAGTGTGTGACACTACAGCAGCGTCATCTGCAAACAGCATATCTCTGATGAGGACTTCCCACACCTTGGATTTAGCTTTCAGCCTTGCAAGGTTAAACAGTTTCCCATCAGATCTTGAGGGTTGCCAGACTCCACAGGTTTCTGTCTGCACAGGTTTTCTTTTATTGCTATTACTAAAGCAACACGCACGTAAAGCAAAGGCCTGTGAAGTGAGCGGAGTGCCAAATGCACGCAACGTTGACAGTGAGAGCTGTGAGCTCCCACGGCATCCAACCGAAGTGCTTCTAGGGTTCATTCAGCACACCCTGAAAATTCTAGGTAGGCAAGTACAGTGAGAAAGAACATGTGATCCCAGGAGACCGTCTTGGTTACAATGAACTTGCAGCCCACTGAGATGGAGGATCACTCACGTGGCCCACTCTCTAGCCCCCATTGCCCATCGCTGCTCCAGGGGTATGTCTGCACTGCTCCAGGGAGCAACCCTCCCAGACCAGGCAGACAGACTCACACCAGCAGGACTCAGACAAGTATGCCAAGAATGGTTGTATGGATGCCACACCTCGGGCAGAGTTGTACTACAAATTTATGCAAACCAAGCCCCATTGCTCAAGAAGTTTGAGAGAAATAATTAAAGCCAACCTAAGCCTCAGTGCAGACACTGCTAAGTCCACACCACAGTTCTGCAGCATTTCCAGTACAGACACTCCTGTAGGCTAGCCAGGGGTGCTCTAACCCTAACCCCCACGCTTGAGCTCGGGCAGCTAGCCTGTGTCAGTGCCACAACCTGCACCTAACTATTTTAGCATGCCAGCTTGAGCCCTTTGAATACTAGTCTACCAAACCAGGCTCAGGAAACAGGGTCCAGTAGGGTCAGTCCAGCCTCAAGCCACTAGGCAAGTTGCCTCATTCAGGGAGTACTGGATCCCCAGGAAGCTGTTCAGCAGGTCTGGCTGGAAGGTCTTCCCAGCCCACCCAGAAATCTGCCCTGGCTGCATTCTAAATGGGGGGGAGAGGACCCAGCCCAGAGTCCTTAACCCACTGCAACAGGATCCTTGCCTACCCAAGCAACACCACAGTGGACATGAATATTTTTAAAAAGTGGGGGTTCTGAGCCTCCTTTTCCCCATCCACTCCCACTCAAGGCCAAGAGCAAAGCCCCAGCATGCAAGGTGAGCAGCCAGGACCCGCAGTGCTAGGCTCTTGGCTCTGCCTTGCAGACGGGGGGCTCTGCTGTCCTCCTGGCCCATGGGGTTAAGAGCTGAAAACCTGCTGCATGGGGCTGGCAGCAGTGATCCCAGGCACCAGGCTGGGAATTCTGCAGCACGCCCTGCATTTTCCTAGGAGATTCTCTTCAGCTCACTGACAGGAAGAGCTTTCTCCTATATGAGCACCCTTTGGCCACACTCCTCTGCCATTTGACTCCTCTCTACCACAGCCACTTCTTACCTGGCTGAGGCCTCCAGCATCTCTGAACTCTCCCACTTCCCTGGTCACTAATGTACCCAAAACAGCAAGTCATCCCAGAGGGAGCTGCACGAGAGTAATGCCACTCCTGCTACATGGAACAGCACAGACAAGAACGGTCCACCAGCCCCACAATGCCTCTGCATATAGTCCTACGTCACCCATCACACACTGACCACACCCCAAGAAGGCCCTAAGAAAAGGCAGCCACATGCGGAGGGGCAAAAGGCAGGCCAGTAGGCTGCTGAGTCACTGCCAATCTGCCCAGGAGTGGGGGCTGACAGCTACTTAATTATATGGTCCAAGAGATCAGAAATTCCTCCACCCACTCCCTACACAAGCACAGCACTGAACCTCTGCGCACAACAGCAGCACAGGCCTCATATCTGTACAGCACTGGCCTCCCAGTGCTAGTGTCACTGCTACAACCGTCCCAAGAGCCTCCTTCCCACAGATATTCCTCAGGCACCCACACCAAGGCCACACACCTACACCAGCTGGCTGTTATGAAAGCCCATGTTTCATTGCAGGCAGCACGCAAGGCCTGGCACTGCCACCCAGCATTGAGGGGCGGGGTGGAAGAAATGGAATCTCTCAATGGGACATTGACGCAATGGCCTGGAACGGAGAAGGCGCTCTCATGCTATGAAGCGGGCAGCCCATCGCACGAGTCAGCAAGCAGCGGAGCCTGCAGCAGGAGCCACGCGCAGACCTCTGCAATGCAGGGCAAAGGCCCTGAAGCAAAAGGAGGGCACCATCGCATGTGACCTTCCCCAACTGAAGAGCTGTCCTTCCGTGCCCCAAACAACCCCCTAGCCCCCCAAGCCCTCACTTGCACAGTCCATTCAGGTCCCCTGCAACTTTGGCTCAGAGTGCAAGAGGCACGTCTCTGAAACCAAGCGGACAGGGACCCCACTGGTGGCGCCCCGGCTGAGCATTACCTTCTCTCCAGAGAGGGCTCCTCAGGACGGGCTGGCGGTTTGCTCTGCAAAAGCAGGAGGGCTGCCGGCACCGAGGAGCAAGGCAAACCCTTGGGGCAGGAGGAGGGAGCTGCACGAGGAAGGCCGGGCCGGGCCCGGCGCCCATGCACCTGAGGCGGCAGCCAGAGCAGGCCGGGCACAGACCGGGCATTTGAGCTGCTCGGGCCGGGCCGGAGCGTCCCCCGCAGGCTGCAGGGTGAGGCGGCCCCCAGGCTGCAGGGTGAGGCGGCCCCCAGGCTGCAGGGTGAGGCGGCCCCCAGGCTGCAGGGTGAGGCGGCCCCCAGGCAGGCGCACAGCCGGGCCCCGCCCGTGGTCCCGGCTCGCTCACTCCCTCCCTCCAGCCGACCCTGGCCCCTTCCGGAGTGCGATCCGCCCCGCCCGGCCCCGCTCACCTGGCCTTGGAGCACCGCCCTCTCCGGCCCGCCCGCCCAGCCCGGCCTTGCCTCCTGCCTGCGGCTGCAGCTAGTGGGACGGGACCTGGCTCGGCACCAGCACAGGCAGGGAGCAGCCAAAGGCAAGGGCAGCCCCGCCCCAGCGGGACTGGCAGACAAGGTCAGGCCTGGGGAAGGGGAGGAGATGGGGAGCAAAGGGGCTAAGGGGGGAGTACAGGGGCAGGGAGTGGGGCTGGCAGGGTCGGGGCTGGGGGAGAGGAGCAGAGGGGCAGGGAGTGGGGCTGGCAAGGTCGGGGCTGGGGAGGAGAGCAGAGGGGCAGGGAGGGGGGCTGGCAGGGTCAGGGCTGTGGGGGGAGGAGGAGATGGGGAGTACAAGGGCAGGGAGTGGGGCTGGCAGGGTCGGGGCTGGGGGAGAGGAGGATATGGGGAGTACAGGGGCAGGGAGTGGGGCTGGCAGGGTCGGGGCTGGGGAAGAGGAGGAGATGGGGAGTACAGGGGCAGGGAGTGGGGCTGGCAGGGTCGGGGCTGGGGGAGAGGAGGAGATGGGGAGTACAGGGGCAGGGAGTGGGGCTGGCAGGGTCGGGGCTGGGGAGGGGAGCAGAGAGGCAGGGAGTGGGGCTGGCAGGGTCGGGGCTGGGGAGAGGAGCAGAGGGGCAGGGAGTGGGGCTGGCAGGGTCGGGGCTGGGGGAGAGGAGGAGATGGGGAGTACAGGGGCAGGGAGTGGGGCTGGCAGGGTCGGGGCTGGGGGAGAGGAGGAGATGGGGAGTACAGGGGCAGGGAGTGGGGCTGGCAGGGTCGGGGCTGGGGAGGAGAGCAGAGGGCCAGGGAGTGGGGCTGGCAGGGTCAGGGCTGGGGGAGAGGAGGAGATGGGGAGTACAGGGGCAGGGAGTGGGGCTGGCAGGGTCGGGGCTGGGGAGGAGAGCAGAGAGGCAGGGAGTGGGGCTGGCAGGGTCGGGGCTGGGGGAGAGGAGCAGAGGGGCAGGGAGTGGGGCTGGCAGGGTCGGGGCTGGGGGAGAGGAGGAGATGGGGAGTACAGGGGCAGGGAGTGGGGCTGGCAGGGTCGGGGCTGGGGGAGAGGAGGAGATGGGGAGTACAGGGGCAGGGAGTGGGGCTGGCAGGGTCGGGGCTGGGGAGGAGAGCAGAGGGGCAGGGAGTGGGGCTGGCAGGGTCGGGGCTGGGGAAGAGGAGGAGATGGGGAGTACAGGGGCAGGGAGTGGGGCTGGCAGGGTCGGGGCTGGGGAGGGGAGCAGAGGGGCAGGGAGTGGGGCTGGCAGGGTCGGGGCTGGGGGAGAGGAGGAGATGGGGAGTACAGGGGCAGGGAGTGGGGCTGGCAGGGTCGGGGCTGGGGGAGAGGAGGAGATGGGGAGTACAGGGGCAGGGAGTGGGGCTGGCAGGGTCGGGGCTGGGGAGGAGAGCAGAGAGGCAGGGAGTGGGGCTGGCAGGGTCGGGGCTGGGGGAGAGGAAGAGATGGGGAGTACAGGGGCAGGGAGTGGGGCTGGCAGGGTCGAGGCTGGGGAAGAGGAGGAGATGGGGAGTAGAGGGGCAGGGAGTGGGGCTGGCAGGGTCGGGGCTGGGGGAGAGGAGGAGATGGGGAGTAGAGGGGCAGGGAGTGGGGCTGGCAGGGTCGGGGCTGGGGAGGAGAGCAGAGGGGCAGGGAGTGGGGCTGGGGGAGAGGAGGAGATGGGGAGTACAGGGGCAGGGAGTGGGGCTGGGGGAGAGGAGGAGATGGGGAGTACAGAGGCAGGGAGTGGGGCTGGCAGGGTCGGGGCTGGGGAAGAGGAGGAGATGGGGAGTACAGGGGCAGGGAGTGGGGCTGGCAGGGTCGGGGCTGGGGAGGAGAGCAGAGGGGCAGGGAGTGGGGCTGGCAGGGTTGGGGCTGGGGGAGAGGAGGAGATGGGGAGTACAGGGGCAGGGAGTGGGGCTGGCAGGGTCGGGGCTGGGGGAGAGGAGGAGATGGGGAGTACAGGGGCAGGGAGTGGGGCTGGCAGGGTCGGGGCTGGGGAGGAGAGCAGAGGGGCAGGGAGTGGGGCTGGCAGGGTCGGGGCTGGGGAGAGGAGCAGAGGGGCAGGGAGTGGGGCTGGCAGGGTGGGGGCTGGGGAGGAGAGCAGAGGGCAGGGAGTGGGGCTGGCAGGGTCGGGGCTGGGGGAGAGGAGGCGATGGGGAGTAGAGGGGCAGGGAGTGGGGCTGGCAGGGTCGGGGCTGGGGGAGAGGAGGAGATGGGAGTACAGGGGCAGGGAGTGGGGCTGGCAGGGTCGGAGCTGGGGGAGAGGAGGAGATGGGAGCAGAGGGGCAGGGAGTGGGGCTGGCAGGGTCGGGGCTGGGGGAGAGGAGGAGATGGGGAGTACAGGGGCAGGGAGTGGGGCTGGCAGGGTCAGGGCTGGGGGAGAGGAGGAGATGGGGAGTACAGGGGCAGGGAGTGGGGCTGGCAGGGTCGGGGCTGGGGAAGAGGAGGAGATGGGGAGTACAGGGGCAGGGAGTGGGGCTGGCAGGGTCAGGGCTGGGGAGGAGAGCAGAGGGGCAGGGAGTGGGGCTGGCAGGGTCGGGGCTGGGGAAGAGGAGGAGATGGGGAGTACAGGGGCAGGGAGTGGGGCTGGCAGGGTCGGGGCTGGGGGAGAGGAGGAGATGGGGAGTACAGGGGCAGGGAGTGGGGCTGGCAGGGTCAGGGCTGGGGAGGAGAGCAGAGGGGCAGGGAGTGGGGCTGGCAGGGTCAGGGCTGGGGGAGAGGAGGAGATGGGGAGTACAGGGGCAGGGAGTGGGGCTGGCAGGGTCGGGGCTGGGGAGGAGAGCAGAGGGGCAGGGAGTGGGGCTGGCAGGGTCGGGGCTGGGGGAGAGGAGGAGATGGGGAGTACAGGGGCAGGGAGTGGGGCTGGCAGGGTCGAGGCTGGGGAAGAGGAGGAGATGGGGAGTAGAGGGGCAGGGAGTGGGGCTGGCAGGGTCGGAGCTGGGGAGAGGAGGAGATGGGGAGTACAGGGGCAGGGAGTGGGGCTGGCAGGGTCGGGGCTGGGGGAGAGGAGGAGATGGGGAGTACAGGGGCAGGGAGTGGGGCTGGCAGGGTCGGGGCTGGGGAAGAGGAGGAGATGGGGAGTACAGGGGCAGGGAGTGGGGCTGGCAGGGTCGGGGCTGGGGAAGAGGAGGAGATGGGAGTACAGGGGCAGGGAGTGGGGCTGGCAGGGTCAGGGCTGGGGGAGAGGAGGAGATGGGGAGTACAGGGGCAGGGAGTGGGGCTGGCAGGGTCAGGGCTGGGGGAGAGGAGGAGATGGGGAGTACAGGGGCAGGGAGTGGGGCTGGCAGGGTCGGGGCTGGGGAAGAGGAGGAGATGGGGAGTACAGGGGCAGGGAGTGGGGCTGGCAGGGTCGGAGCTGGGGAGGAGAGCAGAGGGGCAGGGAGTGGGGCTGGCAGGGTCGGGGCTGGGGAAGAGGAGGAGATGGGGAGTACAGGGGCAGGGAGTGGGGCTGGGGGAGAGGAGGAGATGGGGAGTACAGAGGCAGGGAGTGGGGCTGGCAGGGTCGGGGCTGGGGGAGAGGAGGAGATGGGGAGTACAGGGGCAGGGAGTGGGGCTGGCAGGGTCGGGGCTGGGGAGGAGAGCAGAGGGGCAGGGAGTGGGGCTGGCAGGGTTGGGGCTGGGGGAGAGGAGGAGATGGGGAGTACAGGGGCAGGGAGTGGGGCTGGCAGGGTCGGGGCTGGGGGAGAGGAGATGGGGAGTACAGGGGCAGGGAGTGGGGCTGGCAGGGTCGGGGCTGGGGAAGAGGAGGAGATGGGAGTACAGGGGCAGGGAGTGGGGCTGGCAGGGTCAGGGCTGGGGGAGAGGAGGAGATGGGGAGTACAGGGGCAGGGAGTGGGGCTGGGGGAGAGGAGGAGATGGGGAGTACAGGGGCAGGGAGTGGGGCTGGCAGGGTCGAGGCTGGAGGAGAGGAGCAGAGAGGCAGGGAGTGGGGCTGGCAGGGTCGAGGCTGGAGGAGAGGAGCAGAGAGGCAGGGAGTGGGGCTGGCAGGGTCGGGGCTGGGGGAGAGGAGGAGATGGGGAGTACAGGGGCAGGGAGTGGGGCTGGCAGGGTCGGGGCTGGGGAGGAGAGCAGAGGGGCAGGGAGTGGGGCTGGCAGGGTCGGGGCTGGGGGAGAGGAGGAGATGGGGAGTACAGGGGCAGGGAGTGGGGCTGGCAGGGTCGGGGCTGGGGAAGAGGAGGAGATGGGGAGTACAGGGGCAGGGTCTGGGGCTGGCAGGGTCGGGGCTGGGGAAGAGGAGGAGATGGGAGTACAGGGGCAGGGAGTGGGGCTGGCAGGGTCAGGGCTGGGGGAGAGGAGGAGATGGGGAGTACAGGGGCAGGGAGTGGGGCTGGCAGGGTCGGGGCTGGGGGAGAGGAGGAGATGGGGAGTACAGGGGCAGGGAGTGGGGCTGGCAGGGTCGGGGCTGGGGAGAGGAGGAGATGGGGAGTACAGGGGCAGGGAGTGGGGCTGGCAGGGTCGGGGCTGGGGAGGGGAGCAGAGGGGCAGGGAGTGGGGCTGGCAGGGTCGAGGCTGGGGGAGAGGAGGAGATGGGGAGTACAGGGGCAGGGAGTGGGGCTGGCAGGGTCGGGGCTGGGGAGGAGAGCAGAGAGGCAGGGAGTGGGGCTGGCAGGGTCGGGGCTGGGGAGGAGGAGCAGAGAGGCAGGGAGTGGGGCTGGCAGGGTCGGGGCTGGGGAGGAGAGCAGAGAGGCAGGGAGTGGGGCTGGCAGGGTCGGGGCTGGGGGAGAGGAGGAGATGGGGAGTACAGGGGCAGGGAGGGGGGCTGGCAGGGTCGGGGCTGGGGGAGAGGAGGAGATGGGGAGTACAGGGGCAGGGAGTGGGGCTGGCAGGGTTGGGGCTGGGGGAGAGGAGGAGATGGGGCGTACAGGGGCAGGGAGTGGGGCTGGCAGGGTTGGGGCTGGGGGAGAGGAGGAGATGGGGCGTACAGGGCAGGGAGTGGGGCTGGCAGGGTCGAGGCTGGGAAGGAGAGCAGAGGGGCAGGGAGTGGGGCTGGCAGGGTCGGGGCTGGGGGAGAGGAGGAGATGGGGCGTACAGAGGCAGGGAGTGGGGCTGGCAGGGTCGGGGCTGGGGGAGAGGAGGAGATGGGGAGTACAGAGGCAGGGAGTGGGGCTGGCAGGGTCGGGGCTGGGGGAGAGGAGGAGATGGGGAGTACAGGGGCAGGGAGTGGGGCTGGCAGGGTCGGGGCTGGGGAGGGGAGCAGAGAGGCAGGGAGTGGGGCTGGCAGGGAGTGGGGCTGGCAGGGTCGGGGCTGGGGGAGAGGAGGAGATGGGGAGTACAGGGGCAGGGAGTGGGGCTGGCAGGGTCGGGGCTGGGGAGGAGAGCAGAGGGGCAGGGAGTGGGGCTGGCAGGGTTGGGGCTGGGGGAGAGGAGGAGATGGGGAGTACAGGGGCAGGGAGTGGGGCTGGCAGGGTCGGGGCTGGGGGAGAGGAGGAGATGGGGAGTACAGGGGCAGGGAGTGGGGCTGGCAGGGTCGGGGCTGGGGAAGAGGAGGAGATGGGAGTACAGGGGCAGGGAGTGGGGCTGGCAGGGTCAGGGCTGGGGGAGAGGAGGAGATGGGGAGTACAGGGGCAGGGAGTGGGGCTGGCAGGGTCGAGGCTGGAGGAGAGGAGCAGAGAGGCAGGGAGTGGGGCTGGCAGGGTCGAGGCTGGAGGAGAGGAGCAGAGAGGCAGGGAGTGGGGCTGGCAGGGTCGGGGCTGGGGGAGAGGAGGAGATGGGGAGTACAGGGGCAGGGAGTGGGGCTGGCAGGGTCGGGGCTGGGGAGGAGAGCAGAGGGGCAGGGAGTGGGGCTGGCAGGGTTGGGGCTGGGGGAGAGGAGGAGATGGGGAGTACAGGGGCAGGGAGTGGGGCTGGCAGGGTCGGGGCTGGGGAGGAGAGCAGAGGGGCAGGGAGTGGGGCTGGCAGGGTTGGGGCTGGGGGAGAGGAGGAGATGGGGAGTACAGGGGCAGGGAGTGGGGCTGGCAGGGTCGGGGCTGGGGGAGAGGAGGAGATGGGGAGTACAGGGGCAGGGAGTGGGGCTGGCAGGGTCGGGGCTGGGGAAGAGGAGGAGATGGGGAGTACAGGGGCAGGGAGTGGGGCTGGCAGGGTCGGGGCTGGGGGAGAGGAGGAGATGGGGAGTACAGGGGCAGGGAGTGGGGCTGGCAGGGTCGGGGCTGGGGAGGGGAGCAGAGGGGCAGGGAGTGGGGCTGGCAGGGTCGAGGCTGGGGGAGAGGAGGAGATGGGGAGTACAGGGGCAGGGAGTGGGGCTGGCAGGGTCGGGGCTGGGGAGGAGAGCAGAGGGGCAGGGAGTGGGGCTGGCAGGGTTGGGGCTGGGGGAGAGGAGGAGATGGGGAGTACAGGGGCAGGGAGTGGGGCTGGCAGGGTCGGGGCTGGGGGAGAGGAGGAGATGGGGAGTACAGGGGCAGGGAGTGGGGCTGGCAGGGTCGGGGCTGGGGAAGAGGAGGAGATGGGGAGTACAGGGGCAGGGAGTGGGGCTGGCAGGGTCGGGGCTGGGGAAGAGGAGGAGATGGGAGTACAGGGGCAGGGAGTGGGGCTGGCAGGGTCAGGGCTGGGGGAGAGGAGGAGATGGGGAGTACAGGGGCAGGGAGTGGGGCTGGCAGGGTCGGGGCTGGGGGAGAGGAGGAGATGGGGAGTACAGGGGCAGGGAGTGGGGCTGGCAGGGTCGGGGCTGGGGAGAGGAGGAGATGGGGAGTACAGGGGCAGGGAGTGGGGCTGGCAGGGTCGGGGCTGGGGAGGGGAGCAGAGGGGCAGGGAGTGGGGCTGGCAGGGTCGAGGCTGGGGGAGAGGAGGAGATGGGGAGTACAGGGGCAGGGAGTGGGGCTGGCAGGGTCGGGGCTGGGGAGGAGAGCAGAGAGGCAGGGAGTGGGGCTGGCAGGGAGTGGGGCTGGCAGGGTCGGGGCTGGGGAGGAGGAGCAGAGAGGCAGGGAGTGGGGCTGGCAGGGTCGGGGCTGGGGAGGAGAGCAGAGAGGCAGGGAGTGGGGCTGGCAGGGTCGGGGCTGGGGGAGAGGAGGAGATGGGGAGTACAGGGGCAGGGAGGGGGGCTGGCAGGGTCGGGGCTGGGGGAGAGGAGGAGATGGGGAGTACAGGGGCAGGGAGTGGGGCTGGCAGGGTTGGGGCTGGGGGAGAGGAGGAGATGGGGCGTACAGGGCAGGGAGTGGGGCTGGCAGGGTCGAGGCTGGGAAGGAGAGCAGAGGGGCAGGGAGTGGGGCTGGCAGGGTCGGGGCTGGGGGAGAGGAGGAGATGGGGCGTACAGAGGCAGGGAGTGGGGCTGGCAGGGTCGGGGCTGGGGGAGAGGAGGAGATGGGGAGTACAGAGGCAGGGAGTGGGGCTGGCAGGGTCGGGGCTGGGGGAGAGGAGGAGATGGGGAGTACAGGGGCAGGGAGTGGGGCTGGCAGGGTCGGGGCTGGGGAGGGGAGCAGAGAGGCAGGGAGTGGGGCTGGCAGGGAGTGGGGCTGGCAGGGAGTGGGGCTGGCAGGGTCGGGGCTGGGGGAGAGGAGGAGATGGGGAGTACAGAGGCAGGGAGTGGGGCTGGCAGGGTCGGGGCTGGGGGAGAGGAGGAGATGGGGAGTACAGGGGCAGGGAGTGGGGCTGGCAGGGTCGGGGCTGGGGAGGAGAGCAGAGGGGCAGGGAGTGGGGCTGGCAGGGTTGGGGCTGGGGGAGAGGAGGAGATGGGGAGTACAGGGGCAGGGAGTGGGGCTGGCAGGGTCGGGGCTGGGGGAGAGGAGGAGATGGGGAGTACAGGGGCAGGGAGTGGGGCTGGCAGGGTCGGGGCTGGGGAAGAGGAGGAGATGGGAGTACAGGGGCAGGGAGTGGGGCTGGCAGGGTCAGGGCTGGGGGAGAGGAGGAGATGGGGAGTACAGGGGCAGGGAGTGGGGCTGGGGGAGAGGAGGAGATGGGGAGTACAGGGGCAGGGAGTGGGGCTGGCAGGGTCGAGGCTGGAGGAGAGGAGCAGAGAGGCAGGGAGTGGGGCTGGCAGGGTCGAGGCTGGAGGAGAGGAGCAGAGAGGCAGGGAGTGGGGCTGGCAGGGTCGGGGCTGGGGGAGAGGAGGAGATGGGGAGTACAGGGGCAGGGAGTGGGGCTGGCAGGGTCGGGGCTGGGGAGGAGAGCAGAGGGGCAGGGAGTGGGGCTGGCAGGGTTGGGGCTGGGGGAGAGGAGGAGATGGGGAGTACAGGGGCAGGGAGTGGGCCTGGCAGGGTCGGGGCTGGGGGAGAGGAGGAGATGGGGAGTACAGGGGCAGGGAGTGGGGCTGGCAGGGTCGGGGCTGGGGAAGAGGAGGAGATGGGGAGTACAGGGGCAGGGAGTGGGGCTGGCAGGGTCGGGGCTGGGGAAGAGGAGGAGATGGGAGTACAGGGGCAGGGAGTGGGGCTGGCAGGGTCAGGGCTGGGGGAGAGGAGGAGATGGGGAGTACAGGGGCAGGGAGTGGGGCTGGCAGGGTCGGGGCTGGGGAGTACAGGGGCAGGGAGTGGGGCTGGCAGGGTCGGGGCTGGGGAGAGGAGGAGATGGGGAGTACAGGGGCAGGGAGTGGGGCTGGCAGGGTCGGGGCTGGGGAGGGGAGCAGAGGGGCAGGGAGTGGGGCTGGCAGGGTCGAGGCTGGGGGAGAGGAGGAGATGGGGAGTACAGGGGCAGGGAGTGGGGCTGGCAGGGTCGGGGCTGGGGAGGAGAGCAGAGAGGCAGGGAGTGGGGCTGGCAGGGAGTGGGGCTGGCAGGGTCGGGGCTGGGGAGGAGGAGCAGAGAGGCAGGGAGTGGGGCTGGCAGGGTTGGGGCTGGGGGAGAGGAGGAGATGGGGAGTACAGGGGCAGGGAGTGGGGCTGGCAGGGTCGGGGCTGGGGAGGAGAGCAGAGAGGCAGGGAGTGGGGCTGGCAGGGAGTGGGGCTGGCAGGGTCGGGGCTGGGGAGGAGGAGCAGAGAGGCAGGGAGTGGGGCTGGCAGGGTCGGGGCTGGGGAGGAGAGCAGAGAGGCAGGGAGTGGGGCTGGCAGGGTCGGGGCTGGGGGAGAGGAGGAGATGGGGAGTACAGGGGCAGGGAGGGGGGCTGGCAGGGTCGGGGCTGGGGGAGAGGAGGAGATGGGGAGTACAGGGGCAGGGAGTGGGGCTGGCAGGGTTGGGGCTGGGGGAGAGGAGGAGATGGGGCGTACAGGGCAGGGAGTGGGGCTGGCAGGGTCGAGGCTGGGAAGGAGAGCAGAGGGGCAGGGAGTGGGGCTGGCAGGGTCGGGGCTGGGGGAGAGGAGGAGATGGGGCGTACAGAGGCAGGGAGTGGGGCTGGCAGGGTCGGGGCTGGGGGAGAGGAGGAGATGGGGAGTACAGAGGCAGGGAGTGGGGCTGGCAGGGTCGGGGCTGGGGGAGAGGAGGAGATGGGGAGTACAGGGGCAGGGAGTGGGGCTGGCAGGGTCGGGGCTGGGGAGGGGAGCAGAGAGGCAGGGAGTGGGGCTGGCAGGGAGTGGGGCTGGCAGGGTCGGGGCTGGGGAGGAGGAGCAGAGAGGCAGGGAGTGGGGCTGGCAGGGTCGGGGCTGGGGGAGAGGAGGAGATGGGGCGTACAGGGCAGGGAGTGGGGCTGGCAGGGTCGAGGCTGGTAAGGAGAGCAGAGGGGCAGGGAGTGGGGCTGGCAGGGTCGGGGCTGGGGGAGAGGAGGAGATGGGGCGTACAGAGGCAGGGAGTGGGGCTGGCAGGGTCGGGGCTGGGGGAGAGGAGGAGATGGGGAGTACAGGGGCAGGGAGTGGGGCTGGCAGGGTCGAGGCTGGGGAAGAGGAGGAGATGGGGAGTAGAGGGGCAGGGAGTGGGGCTGGCAGGGTCGGGGCTGGGGGAGAGGAGGAGATGGGGCGTACAGAGGCAGGGAGTGGGGCTGGCAGGGTCGGGGCTGGGGGAGAGGAGGAGATGGGGCGTACAGGGGCAGGGAGTGGGGCTGGCAGGGTCGGGGCTGGGGGAGAGGAGGAGATGGGGCGTACAGGGGCAGGGAGTGGGGCTGGCAGGGTCGGGGCTGGGGGAGAGGAGGAGATGGGGCGTACAGGGGCAGGGAGTGGGGCTGGCAGGGTCGGGGCTGGGGGGAGCAGGGGGCAGGGAGTGGGGCTGGGGCAGGGGGCAGGAGGCTGTTAGGCAGGCTGTGAGGGATCAAGGCAGGAGAGGGGGCTGCCAGCAAGGCAGCTGGCGGGGGAGGGCTGGAACACATGGGTGTTTGGGCAGGGCAGGGCAGGGCAGCCTCCAGTTCAGGTGGATCAGGGCCTGTGGGAGGAGGCACCTCTGCCTTCGAGCCCTCTGTACACCTCAGAGCACTTCCACCCCATCCGCTGGTTGTAGCTGTCACTCTTGGATGGCAGGAGACGGACACACACAGAGTTATTTCCTGGGGACATGGCAGGCTACAGGGCTGAACTGTCGGAAAATGTTAGGTCACATCCTGGCTCTTACACTGTTTCAAATGAGCACAGTTCTGCATCCTGCCCGATCCACCACCTTTGCGGAGGGGAAAATGGCAGCATTTACAAACCCTGAAATCTCTCCACTTGCCCACTGACATGCCCCAGACTCATTGGGCTGACAGATTTCAAGTGGAACTGGCTTCTCACTAAGAACTTTCCAGCTGGCAAGGGGCTGTTAGTGCTGCTGGTTGAAGGGACTTCTCTCCTGGGAGATGGGTCGGAAATGGGAGGGAGCACGGGCTATGATGGCAGAGAAAAAGGAGGGTCAGTGCAAAACTGGGAGGCAAGATCAAATCAATATCTTAGATGCCTATACACAAATGCAAGTAGTATGGGTAATAAGCAGAAAGAACTGGAAGTGCTAATAAATACAACTATGACATTGGCATCACAGAAACTTGGTGGGATAATACACAATTGGAATGTTAGTATGGAAGGGTACAGCTTGCTCAGGAAACAGAGACAGGAGAAAAAGGGACGAGGTGTTGCCTTGTGTGATGGAGTGGGGGGGGTGCATGTGTGAGTCAGGCTGGATGTCCGAGGCAAGCAGCAGCTCCCAGTGGCTAAGGATGACCCTAGGGCTACAACTGGCAGATAACACCTCTGCCTGAACAAAGAGCAGGGAGGAGCTGAGCTGGGTTTTGAATCGGGGGCGGCAGTTAGAGGCGAGGAAAAGGGAGAGCTGGAAGGCAGCCAGCCTGAGGAGGGGGAAAGCTACACCCCAGAGGGACACCCCTCGGGGTCTTCCCCCCAGGACAGGTTGGAAGGACTGTCTCTGGCGGCTATGCTGTTGCTTCTGTGAGAAACTGGACATCTGTTGCCTAATAAACCTGCTGTTGTGCCTGCTGAGTGAGAGTCTCTCCTGCCAGCGGACGGGGTGCAGTGCAGGGGGACCCCTGAACCCCATCACACTGGTGTCAGAAGTGGGATGCACTGCACCCACGGATGAGCTCCCAGCAGTGGCTGACTGAGCACCAGAGAAGGAAGGAGTCTCACAAGAGTCAGAGGGAGAACAGAGCCATTCCTGCAGCTGCTGCTGGTGAGTGGATACCCCGGGAAATAGCGGGGAGATGGATTATACCCGACTCCTGAAGGCAGAGCTAGCGGGGCTGTGCAGAGAGAGGGGCCTGACCGTGGGGAAGGCGACCAAGGCCCAGCTGATTGCACAGCTGGAAGAGAATGACCGATCCGGGGGGGAAGAGCCTGTCCCGGCAGAAAGTGGCCGGTCAGCCTCGGGAAGCATTTCGGATTCTCCGACAGGAGCGGGGGCTCGACGCCGTCAGACAGACGCGGTGCCCGCCAGGTCGCGCTCAGCTAGCGGTGGTCCATCGCGGGCAGAGTCCCCCACCGCAGAGCTGCAACGGCTGGAACTCGAGGTGAAATTAAAGGAACTGGAGCACCAGGAACGAGAAAGAGAGCGTGAGCACGAGCGCCAGGAACGAGAAAGAGAGCGTGAGCACGAGCGCCAGCTACAAGAGACACAGCGGGAGGAGAAAGAACGAGAACGGAAGGAGAGAGAGCGAGAGCGTGAGGAGAGAGAGCGAGAGCGGGAGCATGAGCGAACCATGGCAGAGGCGAGACGCCAAGAGGCCCCAGCTGCGGTAAGCGGGGAGAGGGCCAGACGGCTCGGGGTGGCCAGTCACTTGGAGACGCGTGTGCTGGCCCAGTGTCAGGACCCAGGGGACATGGACGAGTTCCTTACCGCCTTCGAGCGAGCCTGTGAGTTGCATGAGGTTCCCCCAGATGAGTGGCTCCGGCACCTCACCCCCTTGCTGGGCCGGAAGGGCGCAGCGGTGCTCAGCCAGCTCGTGGGGCTGCAGCCTGGGGACTATGAACGGTTCAAACAGGCCCTGCTGCATAAGTTCGGGCTGACTCCGGAGATGTACAAGAAGAAGTTCCAGGAGGCGCAGAAGAGGCCAGAGGAAACCCACGTAGATACAACTGCCCGCCTGAAGCAATACTACCAGAAGTGGGCGTTCGGAATGGGAGTCCAGTCCGTAGAGGACCTGATCGAGCTGGCGGTGGTGGAGCGATTCTACGAGATGTGCGCACCTGACCTGAGGGTGTGGCTCGTGGACCGGAAGCCAGGGGACTCGCATGATGCAGGGAAACTGGCAGATGACTTCACAAACAGTCGGGCCAGGTTTGAAAGTGAGCCCCACAAAGAGAGGGAGTCTCGGAGAGAGAGGGAGTCCCGGAGGGAGAGGGAGTCCTGGAGAAACCGAGAATCTCAGAGAGACCGGTCCCTAACTGTACGACAGAGGGGACCACCTCTTGGGCAAGCCCAGGAAAGAGGGGCCAGCCACCCACCCCCCAGAGAGCCAAACAGAACCCGGACAGAGCAGCCGGCCCGAGGGACACAACAAGACCCAGGCTGTTACCGCTGTGGGCGAAAGGGGCATAGAGCAGCCCAGTGCCCCAGGCTCCCAGACAGGTTGAGCAGGCCGGGGGGTCATGGAGTCAACTGGGTGGGGTCCCAGAAGTCAGAGGGGCTGGCGGCCAAGGCGGGTGGTGCTGACAATGGGCACTCGGCTTGGGCCGAATCCGACCCACAGACCAGCTCCTCAGGGGGACCAAATGCTCAGAGGCCAGTTTACAGAGTGGGGGCGGCACTGCCTCTGTGGAGCAAGTGTCTCAAACACCTCGAGGTAGACGGGAAAAAGGTCACGGGGTTCTGGGACACAGGCGCTGACGTGACGCTGGCCCGACCCGGGGTGGTGGCACCGGGCTGCATGATACCCGATTCCCACCTGACGATAACAGGAATTGATGGGACCCCTTTCAAGGTGCCCATGGCGAGGGTGCACCTGAAATGGGGGAAGAAGGAAGGCCCCAAGGAAGTGGGCGTGCACAGCCATTTGCCGGCAGATGTACTGATGGGCGCTGACCTGGAGAACTGGCAAGGTGAACGCCCTCGTGCCCTGGTCCTGACCCGTAGCCAAAGAAAACGAGGGGTGCGCTCCCCAGATTCAGGGGTACAGGCCCAGCCAAAGCCACAGGGGCCAACCCTGAGAGAAAGGGGGCCCCCAAAAACCAGATCTCACAGGCCAGGGATGCTGGAGCCAGGCAGGGATGGGGAAGTAGCATCCGCTCCTGCCCGAGCGGAAGAATTCCAGGCAGAGCAGCAGAGAGACCCCTCCTTGCAGAAGCTGAGGGAACTGGCCAGTCTCAGCCCAGCTCCACAGCTGGGGGAGGGCTGCAGGGAGAGATTCCTGTGGGAAAAGGGATTCCTGTACCGGGAATGGGCTCCCAGACGCAAAGCGGAGCCATGGAAGGTCCAGAGGCAACTGGTGGTTCCCCAAAAGTACCGGCGCAGGCTGCTGTACCTAGCCCATGATGTCCCGCTCGCAGGACACCAGGGGATCCACCGCACCAGGAGAAGGTTGTTACAGAACTTTTTCTGGCCAGGGATCTTTGCAGCTGTCCGTCTGTATTGCCTGTCCTGCGATCCCTGCCAGAGGGTGGGGAAGAGCCGGGACAAGGGGAAAGCTGCCTTGAGGCCACTGCCCATCATAGAGGAGCCTTTCCAGAAAGTGGCTATAGACATAGTGGGCCCCTTCAGCAAGGCAACGCGTTCGGGGAAGAAATATATTTTGGTAGTGGTAGATTTTGCCACGCGATACCCAGAAGCAGTGGCCTTGACCTCTATCGACGCTGACACCGTGGCTGATGCACTGCTGTCCATTTTCAGCAGAGTGGGGTTCCCCAAGGAGGTCCTCACAGATCAGGGGTCCAACTTCATGTCGGCCCTACTGCAAAGCTTGTGGGACAAGTGTGGGGTCCGGCACACCTGGGCCACAGCCTACCACCCGCAGACCAATGGGCTGGTGGAGAGGTTCAATGGGACTCTGAAGCAGATGCTGAGAACCTTCATGAATCAATACCCCCATGACTGGGACAAGTACTTACCCCACCTGCTGTTTGCATACAGGGAGGTGCCCCAGGAATCCACGGGGTTCTCCCCGTTTGAGCTGCTGTATGGAAGGAGGGTACGGGGACCCTTGGACTTGCTCAGAGAAGAGTGGGAGGGGACGGCCTCTCCTGAAGGGGAGTCAGTGGTACAGTACGTACTGACCTTCCGGGAAAAACTCACCGAGCTCATGGGCCTGGCCAGGGAGAACCTCTCCATGGCCCAAAGGAAGCAAAAGGTCTGGTATGACCGTAACGCCAGGGCCCGAGCCTATGCCACCGGGGATCAAGTGATGGTCCTTATACCTGTGCGGCGGAACAAGCTGCAAGCGGCCTGGGATGGGCCCTTCAAGGTCGTCAAACAGCTAAATGACGTGAATTATGTGGTGGAACTGTCGAACCGGGCCCACAGCCACCGGGTCTATCATGTGAACATGATGAAACCTTACTGGGACAGGCAGAACTTGGTGCTGGCCGTGTGCAGACACTGGGAGGGGCAGGGGGATGATCCCTTGGTGGATTTACTCACAAGGACTGGAGCCGGCTCCTTGCTGGAGTCTATTCCCCTCTCAGACCAGCTAACCCCTGCCCAGCAGACGGAGATCAAGGAGGTGCTGCATTTGCATCAACAGCTGTTCTCGGACAGACCCGGACACACTGACCTGGCTGTCCACCGAATAGAGACAGGCACCCACGCCCCTATCAAGTGTGTGCCATTCAGAGCCACAGGGAGGACGGCTCAGGACATAGAGCGGGAGGTTGAAGACATGCTGGCTCTGGGGGTGATCCAACCCTCGTCCAGCCCCTGGGCCTCTCCCGTGGTGTTAGTCCCTAAAAAAGATGGGTCTGTTCGGTTTTGTGTGGACTATCGCAAGCTTAACGCCATCACTGTCTCGGACGCCTACCCCATGCCCAGGCCTGATGACCTTTTAGACAAGCTGGGGGGAGCCCGTTACCTCACCACCATAGACCTCACCAAGGGGTACTGGCAAGTGCCATTAGACCAAGAGGCCCGGCTGAAGTCGGCTTTCATCACTCCTGTGGGGCTCTACGAGTTCTTGGTCCTTCCCTTCGGCCTCAAGGGGGCACCCGCTACCTTCCAGCGTCTGGTGGACCAGCTACTGAAAGGGATGGAGAGCTTTGCCCTGGCTTACATGGACGACATTTGCATCTTCAGCCAGACGTGGGAGGACCATGTGTCCCAACTCAAGCAGGTGCTGGACCGACTCCAGAAGGCCGGTCTGACTATCAAGGCAGGGAAGTGCAAGGTGGGAATGGCTGAGGTGACCTACCTGGGCCACAAGGTGGGCAGCGGCTGCTTAAAGCCAGAGCCAGCTAAAGTGGAGGCTGTCAGAGATTGGCCAACACCCCAGACTAAGAAGCAGGTCCAGGCCTTCATTGGGATGGCGGGGTACTACCGGAGGTTTGTGCCCCACTTTAGCTCCATCGCAGCCCCCCTCACGGAGCTGTGTAAAAAGGGAAAGCCTGACAAGGTGGTCTGGACCAAGCAGTGCCAAGAGGCCCTCTGCGCGCTGAAGGAGGCTCTGGTCAGGGCCCCAGTGCTGGCAAATCCAGACTTCAACAAGCCCTTCCTGGTGTTCACCGATGCCTCGGACGTGGGGCTGGGGGCGGTGCTAATGCAGGTGACTGACAAAGGGGAGAAACACCCCATCGTGTACCTGAGTAAGAAGCTGCTGCCCCGGGAGCAGAACTACGCAGCCATAGAGAAGGAATGTCTGGCCATGGTGTGGGCGCTGGGGAAGCTGCAGCCGTACCTGTTTGGACGGCGTTTCACCATGTACACCGATCACTCACCCCTGACCTGGCTGCATCACATGAAAGGGGCCAACGCCAAGCTCCTGCGGTGGAGTCTGCTCCTGCAGGACTACGACATGGAGGTGGTCCACGTCAAGGGGAACAACAACACCATAGCCGATGCCCTGTCACGCAGGGAGGGCCCCGAACTTCCCCAGGTCACTGGCTAAGTGACCCCGCTCAGTGCGGTCTGGAAGAGGGGAGAGATGTGATGGAGTGGGGGGGGTGCATGTGTGAGTCAGGCTGGATGTCCGAGGCAAGCAGCAGCTCCCAGTGGCTAAGGATGACCCTAGGGCTACAACTGGCAGATAACACCTCTGCCTGAACAAAGAGCAGGGAGGAGCTGAGCTGGGTTTTGAATCGGGGGCGGCAGTTAGAGGCGAGGAAAAGGGAGAGCTGGAAGGCAGCCAGCCTGAGGAGGGGGAAAGCTACACCCCAGAGGGACACCCCTCGGGGTCTTCCCCCCAGGACAGGTTGGAAGGACTGTCTCTGGCGGCTATGCTGTTGCTTCTGTGAGAAACTGGACATCTGTTGCCTAAAAAACCTGCTGTTGTGCCTGCTGAGTGAGAGTCTCTCCTGCCAGCGGACGGGGTGCAGTGCAGGGGGACCCCTGAACCCCATCACACCTTGTATATTAAAAACGTACACACTTGGACCGAGGTGGAGATGGACATAGGAAACGGATGAGTTGAGACCCTCTGGATTAAACTAAAAGGGGTAAAAAACAAGGGTGATGCCCTGCTAGGAGTCTACTACAGACCACCTACCCAGATGGAAAAGGTGGATGAGGCTTTATTTAAACAACTAACAAAATCATCCAGGGCCCAGGATTTGGTGGTGATGGAGGACTTCAACTATGCAGATATATGTTGGGAAACTAACACAGCAACACAGAGACTATCCGATAAGTTCTTGGACTGCATTGGAGACAACTTTTTATTTCAGAAGGTTGAAACAGCCACCAGGGGGAACCTGTCCTAGATTTGATTTTAACAAATAGGGAGGAACTGATTGAGAATCTGAAAGTGGAAAGCAGCTTGGGTGAAAGTGATCATGAAATCACAGAGTTCACAATTTTAAGGAAGGGTAGAAGGGAGAACAGCAAAGTAGAGACAATGGATTTCAGGAAGGCGGATTCTGGTAAACTCAGAGAGCTGGTAGATAGGGTCCCATGGGAATAAAGACTGAGGGAAAAACTGAGGAGAGTTGGCAGTTTTTCAAAGGGACATTATTAAGGGCCCAAAAGCAAGCTATTCCTCCGCATAGGAAAGATAGAAAATATGGAAAGAGACCGCGTTGGCTTAAGCAGGAGATCTTGCATGATCTCAACATAAAAAAGGAGTCATATAAAAATGGAAACAAGGACAAATTATGAAGGATGAACATAGGCAAACAACACAGGAATGCAGGGGCAAGATTAGAAAGGCAAAGGCACAAAATGAGCTCAAATTAGCTATGGGCATAAAGGGAAACGAGAAGGCTTTTTATAAATATATTAGAAACCAGAGGAAGACCAAGGACAGGGTAGGCCCATTGCTCAGTGGGGAGGGAGAAACAGTAACAGGAAGCTTGGAAATGGCAGAGATGCTGAACGACTTCTTTGTTTCGGTCTTCACTGAGAAGTCTGAAGAAGGAATGCCAAACTAAGTGAATGCTAGTGGGAAAGGGGTAGGGTTAGAAGATAAAATAAAAAAGAACAAGTTAAAAATCACTTAGAAAAATTAGATGTCTGCAAGTTACCAGGGCCTGATGAAATGCATCCAAGAATACTCAAGGAGCTGATGGAGGAGGTATCTGAGCCATTAGCTATCATCTTTGGAAAATCATGGGAGACAGGAGAGATTCCAGAAGACTGGAAAAAGGCAAATGTAGTGCCCATCTATAAAAAGAGGACTGAAAACGCAGGAAACCACAGACCAGTCAGTTTAACTTCTGTGCCAGGAAAGATAATGGAACAAGTAATTAAGGAAGTCATCTGCAAACACTTGGAAGGTGGTAAGCTGACAGGGAACAGCCAGCATGTATTTGCAAAGAACAAATCTAGAGAACGTGACCTATGAAGGAAGGCTGAAAGAACTGGGCTTGTTTAGTTTGGAAAAAAAGAAGATTAAGGGGGGACATGATAGTGGTTTTCAGGTATCTAAAAGGGTGTCATAAGGAGGAGGGAGAAAATTTGTTCTTCTTGGAGCAAGGGGCTTAAACTGCAGCAAGGGAGGTTTAGGTTGGACATTAGGAAAAAGTTCCAACCTAATGTTCCAAAAATGTCAGGGTGGTCAAACACTGGAATAAATTGCCTAGAGAGGTTGTGGAATCTCCATCTATGGAGATATTTAAGAACAGGTTCGATAAGTGTCTATCAGGGATGGTCTAGACAGTACTTGGTCCTGCCATGAGGGCAGGGGGCTGGACAGGATGCTCTCTCAAGGTCCCTTCCAGTCCTAGCATTCTATGATAATGGCATTTGCACACGATTCAAAAGTGCTGCTTTCGAATCATTCACCACTCGTGTAGATGGAGACCTTTCGAAAGGACCCCTCTGGACTTCAAAAGCCCCTTCTAAAACCACATTGGAAGGGGCTTTTGAAGTCCAGGGGGTCCTTTCAAAAGGCTTCCCATCTACATGGGTGGCATGCGATTCAAAAGTGGCACATTCATGGTAGTGCCTCATTAGCATCTTCCCAACTCACTCATTACCTCGCCTCTTCGAAAGGAAGGAGATAGTGTAAACGTAGCCCAAGTGATGCATCCCCCGTCATCCATTTCCAGCCTCTGACAAACTCTATTCCTACCCTCTCCTGGCTAACAGCCATGGATGGACCTAACCTCCAGGAATTGATCCAGTTCTCTTTTGAACCCTGTTAAAGTCCTGGTCTTCACAACCTGCTTTGGCCAGGAGTCCCACAGGCCGACCACATGCTGCGTGAAGAAAGACTTCCTTTGGTTAGTTTTAAACCTGCTGCCCATTCATTTTACTTGGTGATCCCTAGTTCTTATCTTATGGGAACAAGAAAGTAACTTTTCCTTATTTACTTTTTCCACGTGTCCTGATTTTATAGACTTCTACCGTATCCCCTCCTTAGTCTCCTCTTTCTAAGATGAAGAGTTCCAGTCTTTTTAATCCCTCTTCATATGGCACCTGTTCCACACCCCTTATCATTTTGTTGCCAGTTTCCGAACCTTTTCCAATGTTAATATATCTTTTTGACATGAATAGTAACAGAGAGGTAGCTGTGTTAGTCTGTATTCTAACAAAACAGCAGTCATGTAGCACTTTGAAGACAAACAGTTTATTAGGTGATGAGCTTTCATGGGACAGACTCACTTCTTCAGATCTATAGCATTTCCAGTACTGACTCAATTATATTTTTGGACCTCTGTACTATGTAAGTGAGTCTGGACAGGAAATGCTATAGATCTGAAGAAGTGGGTCTGTCTCATGAAAGCTCATCGTCTAATAAATTATTTTGTTAGTCTTTAAAGTGCTATATGACTGCTGTTTTGTTTTCTTTTCGACATGAGATGACGTGTATGCAGTATTCAAGACGTGGGAGTACCATGAATTTATATAGACGCAATAAGATATTCTCTATTCCTTTTTAATGATTCCTAACATTGTTTTCTTTTCAGACGGCTGCTGCACATTGAGTGGATGTTTTCAGAGAACTAGTCACAATCACTCCAAGATCTGTCTCTTAGTAGTAATAGCTAAATTAGTCCCCATCATTTTGTACGCATAGTTAGGATTATTTTTTTCAATGTGCATTATTTTGCATTTATCAAAATTAAATTCCATTTGCCATTTTATTGTCCAATCAACTTAATTTTGTGAGATCTTTTTGAAATTCTTCACAGTCTGCTTTGGTCTTAACTACCTTGAGCAGTTTAGTATCATCTGCAAATTTTGCCACCTCACCGTGTACCCTTCTCCACAACATTTATAGATAGGTTGAATAGAATTAGGCCCTGTACAGAGCCTTGAGGGACACCACTAGTTACCTCTTTCCATTCTGAAAACGTACCATATATTCTTACCCTTTGTTTCCTGTCTTTTGAACAGTTATATCTTCTCTTTTATCCCATGACAACTTACTTCACTTGGGTGAGGGATCTTGTCAAAGTTGTCTAGAAATCTAAGTACACTACATCCATTTGATCCTCCTTGTCCACAAGCTTACTGTCCCCTCAAAAAACTCTAGTAAATTAGTAAGGCATGATTTCTCTTTACAGAAATCATGTTGACTTTTCCTCTAGCAAAATACATTCATCTATGTGTCTGACATTTTTATTGTTTAGTACAGTTTCAACTAATTGCCTTAGTACTGATGTTAAACTTACCAGTCTGTAATTGCCAGGATCACCTCTAGAGCCCTTTTTGAATATTGGCATCAAGTTGGCTATCCTTGAATCATTTGATACAGAAGCTGATTTAAAAGACAGGTTACAAAACCATAATTAATAGAGCTGCAATTTCACATTTGAGTTCTTTCAGAACTCTTGGGTGAATGCCATATGATTCCGGTGACTTGCTACTATTAAGTTTAGGGATTTGCTCCAAAACCTCCTCTAATGACACCTCAATCTGGGACAATTCCTCAGATTTGTCACCTAAAAAGATTGCCAAACCTGAGCCATCCTCCCTATCATCATCAGCCATGAAGACTGAAGCAAACAATTCACTTAGTTTCTCCACAATGACCTTATTGTCTTTGAGTGCTCCTTTATTGATATAAGGACATGCTGAAGGCACACATGAAAAAAATGCAACATCGGTGCTGACTCTTTGGAGAACCTTGCCTAGGACCATCTCCAGCTGCGAGCAGCAATCCATGAGGGGGTGGCACAATTTGGGATGTCCCACCACACAGCAAACAAAGAGAGGTGGAGAAAAAGAAAGGAACTGCAAAAAACCATCCTGCTCTCCTCCAACAGCTGTCAACACTTGTCCCTTCTGTTATGAGACCCGCATCTCCAGAATCAGACTGGTCAGCCATCAACGGAGTCACAAATAGGAGGTGATGTGAAGACATCCTACTCACCGAGTGACTGCTAAGATAAAGCATTTTGATCATCCAGCTGTCACATCTCAGCTAGCCACCCCAACCAAAACACAGCTTCCAAAAAGCCTGTTTCCAGGCGCATCACTTCTGCATGTCACAACTGTCTTTTGCATCCCACTCCCTCCCACCCCTAGTTTCCACTTTATCATAGCCTCAGACACAGACACAAGCACCTCCAATAACCTCTGTGACTGACCCAGCCCCTGTTAACACATCTATCATCACAGCAGTATTGCCTCTGTTCTGCCAAAATCCATCCTTTGCTGGCTGCCACAGGCCTACCCCTGCCTGTGTTTCACTGCTGTCCCCTGCCTCTGGCACAATCTCTGTAGAGTTTTTGCCTTATCCCCCCCAGAGGCATCTATGTCAAGAGACCTCCAGGACTTGTCAGCGGATAGCAGGTACCTGTTGCACGAGGCACACATATAATCAATGCTAAGCTTGCTGATTATTGGCCCTATTTCCTCCCACACAGCCACCCACTCAGCTCCACCTGTAGCAACTTGTCATTAATCTAGCCTTGACTATAAATGCCAAGTGTTATTAGATCAACTACAATTGGCTAATAATGTAGTAAAAGCAGCCTGGTTTGAATTATTAGTCAATCACACTGTTCAGAGACCATATGCTGCTCAATCAGGGGAGATACATCAAAGAGACACTAGTGGCTTTCCTGCCTCAGCCTGAGTGGGTAGGGAAATTCACTCTCCTCTCTCACCTCAAACCACTCTCTAATGAGCTTCACATGGCCACAGCCACCTCAGGGAAGGCCCAGCCCTAGAAAGCATCTCTCCAGGCAACAGACAAAGTTGATGGCAACTCAAGAATGCAGGGCTTTCAAAAAGCGATGCTGCAGCCCAATGCAGAGTTCTGGGCTCCATGCAGAAATCTGTCAAGAACACAGGTTCTTTGCCCTGTGTTATGCAGGAGCTCAGACAGGATGAGCATAACACATCCTAGAAGGTTAGCTGAAGCAACCCAAGTCTTTGAAACACTTCTCTGGCTTAATCCAAGCTCTAATGACACAGACCACTACACTATTACTGGCAGTGCTGGGGGGAAACAGACCAGACTCACATCCCCTTCCCCAGCAAGGGAGCAGAACATCACCCCAAAGAGTCACCCCACCCTTCAACCAAAGGCTTCCGGCAAGGGACCATGGCTGGGAAGCTGGTGCCCAGCTAAGCTCCTGCACAGGAGGCACAGCCCTGCCAGGAGACACAACCAAACTGTAAGTCTTGCAGATAATGAAAAGCCCTTCAAGGCCAGGGTGCTGCAGCACCCCACACTGCTACTGCCAGAGCCTCCTTCCCCGCCATGCCAGTGCCGGGCCGGGCCGGGCCGGGCCCACGCAGCCCCCCCCCAGCCCGTGCCTGTGCTCACACTGCCCCCCCACCGCCCTGCCGGGCCGGGCCCGGCCCACGCAGCCCCCCAGCCCGTGCCTGTGCTCACACTGCCCCCCCCCCAGCCCTGCCCTGCCCTGCCCTGCCCGGCCGGGCCCACGCAGCCCCCCCCCCCCCCGCCCGTGCCTGTGCTCACACTGCCCCCTGCCCGGCCCTGCCCTGCCCTGCCCGGCCCGGCCCACGCAGCCCCCCCCCAGCCCGTGCCTGTGCTCACACTGCCCCCCCCCAGCCCTGCCCTGCCCTGCCCTGCCCTGCCCTGCCCACGCAGCCCCCCCCGTGCCTGTGCTCACACTGCCCCCCCCCCAGCCCTGCCCGGCCCGGCCCGGCCCGGCCGGGCCCACGCAGCCCCCCCCCGTGCCTGTGCTCACACTGCCCCCCCCACCGCCCTGCCGGGCCGGGCCCGGCCCACGCAGCCCCCCGCCCGTGCCTGTGCTCACACTGCCCCCCCCCCACCGCCCCGCCCTGCCCTGCCCTGCCCTGCCCGGCCGGGCCCACGCAGCCCCCCCCCCCCCGCCCGTGCCTGTGCTCACACTGCCCCCCCCACCGCCCCGCCCCGCCCCGCCCGGCCGGGCCCACGCAGCCCCCCCCCCCGTGTCTGTGCTCACACTGCCCCCCCCCACCGCCCTGCCGGGCCGGGCCAGGCCAGGCCAGGAACCAGCCCGGTGCTCGCCCCTCCCCGCCCCCTGTGTGAGGCGCAGAGCGCCCAGACCCGCCCGGAGCGGAGCAGCGGAGCGGAGCAGCGCGCAGAGCCCGGCCCGGCCCGCGCGGCACTCACCGCCTGGCGCCGCCGGGACCTCGCGGCGTTTCCTGCCCGGGCGCGGCGGCGGGCTCGCGCTGTCACCCCAGCGATGAGGCACCGCCCCCGGCGCTCGGCAGCCGCTGATTGGCTCGGCCCCGGTGGGGCGCGCGTGCACGGTGCCCGCGGAGCACGGCCGGCTCCCTCCACCCCCCGCAGCAGCGCCGGGGCCGCGCCCCGCTGGTAGGGCTGAGCCCGGCCCGCCCGGCGCTGCTCTCTGTGGCGCCTTCCGGGCGCGGCAGGGCCTCGGCCCGGCTCGCGCTTCCGCCGCCCTGTGCCGCCTGCTGCGCGCCTCAGGCCAGGCCAGGCGAGGCGAGGCGGGGCGGGGCGGGGCGAGGCGAGGCGGGGCGGGGCGGGGCGGGGCGGGCCGGGCCGGCAGCGCGCAGCGCCCACCCGAGCGGGCCGCAGGGACCCCGCGGGAGCAGTGTCGTTACCGCCCGTCCCCGCGGCCGCGGCCGAGCCCGAGCCACGGACTGGGCGCGGCCCCCACCCGCAACAAGCGCGGCCGGGGCCGGGGCCGCACGCCTGCCCCTTGCCCGCCTGCCGGGGCTCGGCGCAGCCCGGGTCGAAAGCCGAGGGCCGGGGACTGAGGTGACGAGTCCCGCTCCCCCCCGCCTGCCCGCCCTTCCCGCTTCTCCGGGGACGCGTAGTCTGGGGGCGGCGTGCGGGGTAGCGGCTCTGAGGAGCGCCGCTTCACTATCGCTTCCTGAGCCGCGGAGTCCGAGGGTGCCCGCGCCGCAGGCAGTGCTAGAGTTGGTCCTCAGTGGCCCAGGGGATCTTGGTGGTGCAATGAGTGTACCTGAGCCGCTGAGCAGAGGCGATCGGAATGAAACGAACAGCCCTGGGGAGAGCAAGTACCCGCGAAACTCACCACGGCAGCATTTAAGTTCAGAAAGAGGAAGTAGGAGAAAACCTGGACGTTAGTTAAAAAGAAATGGAAAGGAACTGTCACAAATGTGAAGCGCCTGCAAGCTGCATGTATACGTTTTTAAAAATACCGCAAAGGAGCCTCAAATTAAATGTATACTCCGAATTAAAAAGAATAGCAAGAGAACCACAAATGTCCTCTAGTCAGTCAACAGACTGAAAAAGTGGTTAGAGGCAAACAGGCATCTTTTAAAATTGGAAGCCAGATCTTACTGAAGAAAATAAAAATAAGCATAAACTGACAATTAAAGTGGAAGGGTATAATTAGGCAGGTCACAAAATAATTGGAAGAGCAACCAGCAAAAGACTCAAAAGCTAATAGAATAAATGTTAAGTACATCAGAAGCAGAAAGCCTGCCAAACAACCAGTGGGACCACTGGACAATGGTGGTGCTAATGGAGCAGTCAAAGAAGACAAGGCTATTGTGGAGAAACTAAATTCTTTACATCAGTCCTCACTGCAGAGAATGTGAGTAACATACACACACCTAAGCCATGCTTTTTAGGTGACAAATCTGAGGAATTTTCCTAGACTGAGGTGTCAACAGAGGAGATTTTGGAAAAAATTGATAACATAAACATCACCAGGACCAGATGGTATTCACCCAAGTATCTTGAAGGTACTCATAAGAAATTGGAGAAGTACTAAGTTTGGTATAAAAATAAGCAGTCCTGTAGCACCTTAAAGCCAAATTTGTTGGTCTTTAAGGTGCTACAGGACTGCTTGTTCTTTGTGAAGCTACAGACTAACATGGCTATGCCATTTGTAACTCAGGTATGTCACCTACCACTTATATTAACTTCTGTACCAGATGACTGGAGGGTAGCCAATGTGACTCCGGTTATTTAAAAAGCCTCAGGGGGTTATCCAAGCAATGTGGGCCTGTAAGCCTCACTTGAGCACCAGGCAAATTAGTTAAAAGTATAATAAAGAACAGAATTATTAGAGACACGGGTAAAAGTGATTTGTTGGGGAACAGTCAACACAACTTTCGTGAAGGGAAATCATGCCTCATCAATCAAATCAGTTAGAATTATTTGAGAGGGTCAACAAGCCTGTGGACAAGGAGGATCCAGTGGGTATAGTGTACATGGACTTTCAAAAGGCTTTTGACAAAGTGTCCCACCAAAGCCTCTTAAGAAAACTAAGCACTCCTGGATAGGAGGGAAGTTCCTCTCAACCACCCGTTACTGGTTAGAAGATAGGAAATAAAAGATACGTCTACATGATCAGTTTTCAGAATGGAGTGAAGAAAATGTAGGGTCCCCAGGGATCCGTAGTGGGTCACTACTGTACAACATATTATCAGGTTGAATTTGTGTGCTCAACTGCATGAGCTAAAAGCCTGCTGGCCCTCAGCCAAGGCTGTTAAGCAAAGACTCCACTCTTCCTTGTCAATGGTCTCAGTGCCTCTGGGGTTACAATGTTAATAAATGCTCTGGACAGAGGAGAAAAACTGAGATGACAAAGTTTGCCCAGGATACAAACAACCCTTGACAAAACCCTGGCAGGGATGATTTAGAATCATAGAACATTAAACTGAAAGAGATCTTGAGAGGTCACTGAGTCCCATCCCCTGCCTTCACAGCAGGACCAAACACTGTCTAGATTATCCCTGATAGACATCTAGCTAACCTGCTCTTAAATATCTCCAGTGACAGAGATTCTACAACCCCCTTAGGAAATTTATTGCAGTATTTAACCACCTTAACAATTAGGAAGTTTCTCCGAAAGTCCAGCCTAAACCTCCCGTGCGGTAGTTTAAGCCCATTGCTCGTTGTCCTATCCTCAGAGGCCAAGGACAACAATTTTTCTCCCTCTTCCTTATAACCCTCTTTTAGGTAGTACATGAAAACTGCTACCATGCCCCCTCTAAGTCTTCTCTTTTCTAAACTAAACAAGCCCAGTTCTTTCAGTCTTCCCTTTTAGCTCATGTTCTCTAAACCTTTAATCATTCTTATTGCTCTTCTCAGGACCTTCTCCAATATCTTCGTGTTTCTTGAAATGTGCCCAGAACTGGACACAATACTCCAGTTCAGGCCTAATGAGCACTCAGTACAGCAGAAGAATAACTTCCCTTGTCTTGCTCTCAACAATCCTGTTAATGCATCCCAGAATCATGATTGCTTCTTTTTTTTTTACGACAGCATCACATTATTGACTCATATTTATCTTGTGGTCCATGTGACCCTGCAATCCCTTTCTGCAGTACTACCTAGACATGCTGTATGTATGAAGCTGATTCTGATGCCCTAAGTGGAGTACTTTGCATTTGACCTTATTAAACTTCATTCTGTTTACCTCAGATCTTTTCTCCAATTTGTCCAGATCATTTTGAATTATGATGCTATCCTTCAAAGCAGTTGCAACCCCACCTAGCTTGGTATCATCTGCAAACTTCATAAGCATATTCTCTATGTCAATATCTAAATCGTTGATGAGATATTGAATAGAACCAGTCCCAAAACAGACCCTTACGGAACCCCACTTGTGATGCCCTTCCAGCCTGACTGCAAACCATTAATAACTACTCTCTGGGCACAGTTATGCACCCACCTTATAGTAGCCCCATCTAAGTTGTATTTGCCTAGTGTATTGATCAGAAGATCATGCGAGACTGTATCAAATGCCTTACTAAAGTCTGGGTATACCATATCCACCCCTTCTCCCTTATCCACAAGACTTGTTATCCTATTAAAGAAAGCTATCAGATTGGTCTAGGATGATTTTTGATTCACAAATTCATGCTGGCTGTTACCTAATACCTTATTTGCTTCCAGATGTTTGCAGATGAATTCCTCCATTACTTGCTCCATTATCTTTCCCAGCACAGAAGTTAAACTGACTGGTCTGTAGTTTCCTGGGTTCTGTTTTCCTTTTTATAGATGGGCCCTATGTTTGCCCTTTTCCAGTTTTCTGGACTCTCTCCCAACTTCCAGGACTTTTCAAAGATGACAGCTAAAAGTTCCAGTACCTCCTCTCTCAGCTCTTTGAGTATTCTAGGATGCATTTCATCAGGCCCTGCAGGGTGACTTGCAGACATCTAATTTTTCCAAGTAATTTTTAACTTTTTTTCTTTTTTTTATTTTAGCCTATAAACCTACCCCCTTCTCACTAGTATTCTTCATGTTAGGCACGTCTGCATCAGACTTCAGGTGAAGACTGAAACAAAGAAGTCATTAGGCACCTCTGGAATTTCCAAGTTTCCTGATGTTTCTCCCTCCTCACTTAGCAGTAGACCTAAGCAGTCCTTGGTCTTCATCTTCCTTCTAATATATTTATAAATTGCCTTCTTGTTACCCTTTATGTGTCTAGCTAGTTTGAGTTTGTTTTGTATCTTTTCCTTTCTAATTTTTTCCCTTCATACACGTATTTTTTGCTTATAGTCATCCTTTGTAATTTCTCCTAATTTCCACTTTCTTTTTGATTTTGAGATCATACAAGATCTTGCTAAGCCAGGACGGTCTTTTACCATACTTTCCACCCTTCCTACACATCGGTATAGCTTGCTTTTGGCCCTTTAATAATGTCCCTTTGAAAAACTGTCAGTCCTCTTCAGCTGTTTTTCCTCTTAGTCTTGCTTCCCATGGGACCTTACCTACCAGCTCTCTGAGCTCTCTTTGAGTTTACCAAAATCTGCCTTCCTGAAATCCATTGCCTCTATTGCTGTTCTCCCTTTTACCATTTTTGAGAATTGTGAACTCTATGATTTCATGGCCACTTTCTCCCAAGCTGCCTTCCACTTTTAAATTCTCAATGAGTTCCTCCCTATTTATTAAAATCAAATCTAGAACTGCATCCCCACCCACACCCCTGGTAGCTTTTTCCACCTTCTGAAATAAAAAAAATCATCATCATTGCAGTCCAAGAACTTTCTGGATAGTCTGTAACTCACTGGCCGTGTCTGCACTGGCACAAAACTTCAAAATGGCCATGCAAATGTCCAAATCGAAGATTACTAAGGAGGCGCTGAAAAGCATATTCAGAGCCTCGTTAGCATGCTGTCGGCCGCAGCTCTTCAAAATTGCCGTGTTTCGCTCCGCGTGGCTTGTCCAAATGGGGGTCCATTTCAAAAGGACCCCACAAACTACAAAATCCCCTTATTCCTATGAGCTGATAGGAATAAGGGGATTTCGTAGTTGCTGGGGGTCCTTTCGAAAAGCACCCCCATCTGCATGAGCTGCGCAGAGCAAAACGCAGCAATTTTGAAGAGCCGCAGCCAGCGGAAAGCTAATGAGCCTCTGAATGTGCTTTTCAGCGCCTCCTTAGTAATCCTCGATTTGGACATTTACATGCCCATTTCGAAGTTTTGTGCCAGTGTAAACACAGCCACTCTGTTAGTTTCCCAACATATGTCTAGATAGTTGAAGTCCCCCATCACGAACAAATCCTGTGCTTCGGATGATTCTTAGTTGCTTGGAAATAGCTTCATTCACCTCTTCTACCTGGGTAGGTGGTCTGTAGTAGATCCCTACTATGATATCATCCTTGGTTTTTACCCCTTTTAACCTAACCCAGAGACTCTCAATGCATCTGTCTCCTGCATCCATCTCCACCTCAGTCCACGTGTGCACATGTTTAATATAAAAGGCAACACCTCCTGCCTGTTGACCCTGCCTGTCCTTCCTGAGTAAGCTGTACCCTTCCACACCAATATTCCAATCTTGTGTATTATCCCACCAAGTCTCTGATACCAATTATCTCATAGTGGTATTTATTTATTAGGACTTTAAATTTTTCCTGCTTATTACCCAGACCCTTATTAAGGGCCCAAAAGCAAGCTATTCCTCTGTGTAGGAAAGATAGAAAATGTGGCAAAAGACCACCTTGGCTTAAGCAGGAGATCTTGCGTGATCTCAAAATAAAAAAGGAATCGTATAAAAAATGGAAACTAGGACACATTACGAAGGATGAATATAGGCAAACAACACAAGAATGCAGGGGCAAGATTAGAAAGGCAAAGGCACAAAATGAGCGCAAATTAGCTACAGGCATAAAGGGAAACGAGAAGGCTTTTTATAAATACATTAGAAGGTTCAGATACTCACTGATAGCTAGGCACATAAGTCCCACTGATTTTAATGAGAGCTAGTAGCCAGACCCTCCTGCTGCTAGGTGCCTCACACTGACATTAATTCAGATTAGGCACTTCCAGACCTTTACGGGTCTGAGTGACCATGCATTCCCAAAGCCAGGCTGTGAGCAAAGGGCCAACATGGCCCAAGGCTGTAGCACTAGAGGAGTCTGGGCAGGAGCTGGGAGTGGATTTTACCCTTGAATATGGCGTTGGTGAGACTACCCCTGGAATACAGCCATTTATTCTAGGGCGACATTTCAATGCAGAGGCTGAAGAAATTGGAGGGGGTACCAAAAAAGCCACAATAATAATTTCTAGGCTAGAGAAACTGCTGTGTAATGACATGCTTACAGAGCTCAAACTGTTAGCTCATCCCAAAGAATATCTGAGGTGTGATTTGATTACAGCTCTCTAGATATCTTCATGCAGGGAAACACTGCATGCTAACGGGCTTTAGTGGACAGAGGCAGAACAAGAACCAAGGGTCAGCAGCAGAAGCCAAACAAATTCAAAGGAAAAAAGAAGAAACAACATTGAATAATGAAGGCAATTAATCAGAGGAATAAACTACCAATGCAAGCGGGGGACTTGCCATCTCTTGCTGTCTTAAAACGCAGCCTGGCAGTCTTCCTGGGAGTGAAGCTTTTGAGTTTGCCTATATCTTGTGACTAAAGTGAAAGAGAGCTATTCCAGAATAGCTTATATTATTATTATTATTATTATTATTATTATTACTATTATATGAGTCAAGCTTGTTGCCAGACAGTTTCCGTGTCCTGACAAGACACCAATCAAAGCAATCATTTTTGGAAAATCATGGGAGATGGGAGAGATTCCAGAAGATTGGAAAAGGGCAAATATAGTACCCATTTATAAAAAGGGGAACAAGAATAACCCGGGAAACTACAGGCCAGTCAGCTTAACTTCTGTGCCAGGAAAGATAATGGAGCAGGTCATTAAAGAAATCATCTGCAAGCAATTGGAAGGTGGTAAGGTGATAGGGAACAGCCAGCATGGTTTTGTTAAAAAAAGATCATGTCAAACCAATCTAATAGCTTTCTTTGACAGAATAACGAGCCTTGTGGATAAGGGAGAAGCGGTGGATGTGATATACCTAGATTTCAGTAAAGCATTTGATACAGTCTCACATAGTATACTTATCAATAAACTACTCAAATACAACTTAGATGGGGCTACTATAAGGTGGATGAACAACTGGCTGGATAACCGTACCCAGAGAGTAGTTATTAATGGTTTTCAATCCTGCTGGAAAAGTATAACTAGTGGGGCTCCCCAGGGGTCTGTTTTCGGACCAGTTCTGTTCAATATCTTCATTAACGATTTAGATATTGACATAGAAAGTACACTTATTAAGTTTGCAGATGATACCAAGCTGGGAGGGGTTGCAACTTCTTTGGAGGATAGGGTCATAATACAAAAGGATCTGGATAAACTGGAGAAATGGGCTGAGTTAAACAGGATGAAGATTAATAAGGACAAATGCAAAGTGCTCCACTTAGGAAGGAACAATCAGTGTCACACATACAGAATGGGACAGGACTGCCTAGGAATGAGTACAGCAGAAAGGGATCTAGGGGTTATAGTGGACCACAAGCTAAATATGAGTCAACAGTGTGATGCTGTTGCAAAAAAAGCAAACATGATTCTAGGATGCATTAACAGGTGTGTTGTGAACAAGACACGAGAAGTCATTCTCCCGCTCTACTCTGTGCTGGTTAGGCCTCAGCTGGAGTATTGTGTCCAGTTCTGGGCACCGCAGTTCAGGAAGGATGTGGAGAAATTGGAGAGGGTCCAGAGGAGAGCAACGAGAATGATCAAAGGTCTAGAGAACATGACCTATGAAGAAAGGCTGAAAGAACTGGGCTTCTTTAGTTTGGAAAAGAGAAGATTGAGGGGGGACATGATAGCAGTTTTCAGGTATCTAAAAGGGTGTCATAAGGCAGAGGGAGGGAACTTGTTCTTCCTTGCCTCTGAGGATAGAACAAGAGGCATTCTGGAACGAATTGCCAAGGGAGGTGGTAGAATCTCCATCACTGGTGATATTTAAGAAGAGGTTAGATAGGTGGCTTTCAGGGATGGTGTAGAAAGTGCTTGGTCCTGCCATGAGGGCAGGGGGCTGGACTCGATGGCCTCTCGAAGTCCTTTCCAGTCCTACTCTTCTATGATTCTATGAAAGTTCAAACAAACGTCTTGTTCACCAAATGAGAAGTTTGGTATAGTATCATGGTAATGGGGTGAAAGTCTCTGCAAGTCAGCCTAGCAGAGCCAATGGCCCTTTCTGGCTTTAGGCTGTATGACTCTATGGAGATCAAGCTCAGATAGTTGCAAGATCTTGTCTCCACACAAACTTTTGCCAGTAACAGAGAGGAAGCCGTGCTAGTCTATACACTATCAAAACAAAAAGCA
Organism: Carettochelys insculpta; assembly: GCF_033958435.1. Classification (NCBI taxonomy): domain Eukaryota; kingdom Metazoa; phylum Chordata; order Testudines; family Carettochelyidae; genus Carettochelys; species Carettochelys insculpta. The sequence goes on from NC_134145.1 coordinate 678,406, forward strand.
GTCAAGTAGCACTTTAAAGACTAGCAAAATAGTTTATTACGTGAGCTTTCGTGGGACAGACCCACTTCTTCAGACCATAGCCAGACCAGAACAGACTCAATATTTAAGGCACAGAGAACCAAAAACAGTAAGCAAGGAGGACAAATCAGAAAAAGATAATCAAGGTGAGCAAATCAGAGAGTGGAGGGGTTGAGGGGAAGGTCAAGAATTAGATTGAGCCAAGTATGCAGACGAGCCCCTATAGTGACTCAGAAAGTTCCCATCACGATTTAAACCATGTGTTAATGTGCCGAATTTGAATATAAAAGCCAGCTCGGCTGTTTCCCTTTCCAGAATGGTGCGATAATTCCTTTTCAGTAACACACATACCTTTAGGTCATTGACAGAATGCCCCATTCCATTAAAATGTTGACTAACTGGTTTGTGGATCTGGAGTGTTTTGATGTCTGTTTTGTGCCCATTGACCCTTTGTCTAAGGGAGTTAGAAGTCTGTCCAATATACAAAGCATCTGGGCATTGTTGGCACATGATGGCATATATGATGTTAGTAGAGGAGCATGAGAAAGTGCCCGTGATTCTGTGAGTAAGCTGGTTAGGTCCAGTGATGGTATTTCCAGAGAAGATATGTGGACAAAGCTGGCAGCGGGCTTTGTTGCAGGGAAAGGCTCCAGAATCACGGGCACTTTAGGGTTGGAGGGAGAGGTACCACCTCATGATTCTGGGGTTTGTCTCTTTCATCACCTGTAGCCAGTGCAGGGGGGCATGGTCCATGATGAGGGTAAAGTGTCTGCCCAGGAGGTAGTACAGGAGTGAGTCTATGGCCCATTTGACTGCTAGGGCCTCTTTCTCTATTACTGAGTAGGCCTTCTCCCTTGGGAAGAGCTTACAGCTGATATAAAGAATCGGGTGCTCCTCGCCTCCCACGATCTGGGAGAACACCACTCCCACTCTGACATCCAAGGCATCCGTCTGTAGCAGGAACTCCTCGTAGAAGTCGCGGCTGTACAGGACCGGTTCTCAGCAGAACTGGGTCTTTAGGGCCGAGAAAGCTTCCTCACACACTGGGGTCCATGGGATGTGGTTGGGAACCTCTTTCCTGAGGAGGTCGGTAAGCGGGGGCCACAGTGGAGGAGAAGCCCAGGATGTAGCCACAGTAATACCCTGCCAACCCCAGGAACTGCTGCACTTGTCTCTTTGAGGATGGAGGGGCATACTGCTGGAGGGATTGGACCTTCGCCACTAGGGGGTGTTCCAAGCCCTTCCCCAGGGTGTACCCTATGTAGGTGGTCTCATCCCTTTCGAGGCGGCATTTTCCTGGGTTCGCCATCAGGCCTGCTTCCTGGAGGGACTGCAATATGGCAGACATGTTGGAGGTGGGTTTGCCAATCATGGCTATAGATCACTATGTCGTCCAAATACGCTGCAGTGCATTGGCTATGGGGACGTAGAAGCTGATCCATTAGGTGCTGGAACATAGCCAGGGCACCATGCAGCCCGAAGGGCATGGTCCAGAACTGGAAGAGTCCAAAGGGAGTAGAGAAAGCCGTCTTCTCCTTGGACTCAGGTGTGAGGGGGATTTGGCAATAGCCCTCTGTTAAGTCAAGGGTAGTGATTTATTCGGCTTCCCTAAGCCGATCGAGCAACTCATCTACCTGGGGCATTGGGTAGGCATCGAATTTGGATATGATATTCAACTTCCAAAAGTCAATGCAAAACCAAGTGCTCCTAGCCGGTTTGGGGACTAGGACTTATGGGCTTTTCCATTCGCTGAAAGATTCCTCGATTACCCCCAGTGCTAGCATCGACTGCAGTTCTTGCTTTACCACCTCCCTCAACTTCTGGGCATCTCATCGGTCTGGATATGGTGGACAGCCAGGTGAGTTTGACTGGGTTTCATTGAAAAGACTGAGGAAAAAAGTCGGTCACTAACTGAAAAGTTGGCCTGAAGTCTCTGCTCCAGGGTAAGGTTGGGCCCAATCTGTACCTCCCCAGGGTTTGTCATCTCCGCAGCCTGGGGCCACAGTTCTGGGTCTGGTGGGTAGTGGGTGATTAGTAGCCCTTCCTGGGCCTTCCAGGGTTTTAAGAAATTTACATGGTAGATCTGCCGCCCCTTACACTTATCTGGCTGATCTACCTCATAGTTCACTGGGCCCACTCGCCAGACAATCTCGTAAGGCCCCTGCCAGTGGGCGAGGAGCTTAGAGTCAGCACTTGGCTGTAGCACTCGATCCCCCAGCTGAAACTCATGGAGTCTGGCCTGTTTGTTGTAAGTTGCCCTCTGGGCCCACTGCGCTTGGAGGAGGTTCTCTTAAACAAATGTCCCTAGAGCTTCAAGCCTCTAAGTAGGTCGAGCACATATTGCACCATGTTATTGCTTTGCAAGGGCTGTTCCTCCCACATCTCCCTCACTAGGTCCAGAATCCCCCGCAGCTGCCTCCCATACAGGAGTTCAAAGGGTGAAAACCCTGTGGAGCCTGGGGCACCTCCCGAATTGCAAATATGAGGGCGAGGAGGAGCTGGTCCCAGTGATGTGCATCCGTCAGCATGAACTTGCGGAGCATGGCCTTCAAAGTCTGATTGAAATGTTCTACTAGTCCATCAGTCTGGGGGTGGCAGACGGATGTTCAGAGGTCTTGAGCTTTAGCAGCCGGCAAAGTTGTTGCACTGTTTGGGACATAAAGTTTGTCCCTTGATCGTTAGGATCTCCTGTGGGACCCCGACCTGAGCGAAGAAGTTCATGAGCTCAGTTGCCCCCCTCTTGGCACTCATGGGGCATAGCGGCACAGCTTCCAGGTACCGAGTTGCATAATCAGTAACAACAAAGACGAACTGGTATCCAGTGGCACTCTTCTCCAGGGGACCAACTATATCAACGCCAATCCGCTCAAAGGGTATATTCATGAGTGGAAGGGGAACTAATGGGGGCCATCTCCATGGACCAAGGGGCTGTGAGCTGGCACTCTGGGCAGGAGGCACAGAAGTCTGCAACCTCTCTGTGGATGCCAGGCCAAAAGAACCAGGCCAGGATCCAGGCCAGGGTCTTGTCTTTCCCCAGGTGTCCTGCCATTGGGATGGCGTGGGCAAGCTGCATGACCTCTCTCCAATATGGCCGGGGGGCCAGGAGCTGATGGTGCACTTGTCCTGTCTGTGGGTCTTTCTCCATGCAGTAGAGACGGTCTCTCTGGATTTCACAGTAGGGGAACTGTCCCACTGGATGGGCTCTGGTGGTCTCCCCATTCACTACTGCCGCCTGATCATATGCTTGGCTCAGCATCTCATCCACCCGCTGCTCCCCTACAAAGTTCAAGGGCTGTGTGAGGACTGCAGATTCAGGCACTGAGGGTGGCTCCCTCTCCAGTTGATGGGGATTTGGGTCCACCTGGGCTGGAGCTGGTCCCTGGGAAGTCCCTTCCCCTGGGTCTGCCACCTCCCCTACTCCTGCCTTGCTCAATGGCTGGGGTTGCCACTCCCTAGCTGAAGGCTTCCCAAGTCCTGCTAGTAGTTCATGAAAATGTTCCCAGTTTCTACCCAGTATTACCAGATAGGCAAGAGCTGGGGCCAGGCCAACCATCACTGGCTCTTTGTGCCTTCCCACCTGTAGGGTCACTCGGGTGCAGGGATAGGCCTTCACATCCCCATGGACACACTGCAGACTGGTGGTGCCTTGGGGAGGCCCTACATCAGACACAAGCGCTTGCTGAACCAGGGCAAGCTGGTTCAATCAGCCCAATTGCCTCTGTCCCATTGACAAACACAGGGACGGTCAGCTTGGCAGAGCCTTGGGGGTGCACCCGTGTTTGTGGGGTCCAGAGCTTCCCAGAGTTGCACTCCATGTATGGGCAGTCTCGGGGCCAGTGCCCACTGCCCCCACGTGTGAAGCAGGAGTCCTGTTCCAGCCTGGCCTTCAGGGGGGAGGGGGGTCTCCTCGAGGGGCCCGCGGCAGGGATGGACGTGGAACCAGATCTCCAGGCTGGGGCAGGAGTGGGGTCGCTGTTACCTTGTCCGAGAGGCGGCTGGGTTCCCTACGGAGGAGGTGGCGGGTTGGTTCAGGGCCCAGGGGTTAAAGCCCAGGGTTAGCCCGGTAACTCCGAGACTTTCGGGGCCCAGGAAGGAGCGGCAGGCACCGTGGCCCACCCCAGCCTTGTGACTCCTGTCCCCCCTCAGTCCCTCATGCCAGGGTGCCTCTGGCTGGCCTGGGAGCTACAGAAGGAGTCATCCCTGGGGACTTGGCCGCTAGATAATTCCCCATCAACTGGATGGCTGTCGTCATATCCTCCGGACAGTTCTTCATCACCCAGTCCCTTCCCCCAGAGGGCAGAATCTGGGTGAACTGTTCCGGCAGGACCTGCTCGGCTACCTGCACCCCGGACTTTGTTTCAGGCTTCAACCACCTCCGGCAGGCATCCCGCAGCTTCTGAGCAGTGTGGCGGGGCTGGGTTCCAGGCGCCCATACTTCCCCACGGAAGAGCTGGCAGAAAGTCTCTTCTGAGACATCCAGAGCATCCAGGATTGCTGCCTTGACCTGGGCGTAGTCCTGCGCACCTACAGTGTCCAGTGCCCAATAGGCAGTCTGAGCAACCGCCATCAAGTAAGGTGCCAAGATGGCTGCCCCCTGCCCGCAGGCCCACTGGGCTACAGTGGCCACCTGCTCAAACGTCTCCAAGAATGCCTCTGGGTCGTCTTCCGGGCCCACCTTTGTGAGTCTGATTGGTGCTGGTACCGGCACCGGCGGCCCATCCGGGGTTCGGGGTTGTATCAGGGAAGTTACCTGCTGCATCAGCTGTTGCTGGTGGGTTGCAGATTCCCCCATTAGCTGCTGCTGAGCCATCTGTTGGAGCAGCTGCTGCTGTCGCTGCTGCTGCTGGCTGGCCTGTTGCTCCACAACCCACTTCAGCAGGGGCTCCACTGCTTCAGTGGTTTGCACTTGCTGGGTCTATGGCTGGCACAGAAGGATGGCCCTTCCGCAGGGCTGGGCTATACCCATATTCTCCACCACATGTGAGCGGTTCGCACCTGGGCCCGGGTGGCCTAGTGGCTAGGCCCCCCTGGCCAGGGCTTGTTGGGTGGGTCCACGGCCCCCACCCGAGAGTCTATGGGTTGAGTTTGGGGCGTGGCCCCGATCTGGTACCCCCTTTTAGTGGGAAAGGGGTTCCCCAGGGTGGGGCTCCCCTGGCCTAATTCAACCCTCTCTGGGATGGCACAGGGTGTACACCCCATCAAAGCTGTTCTGGAGAAAATGACAGCCATCGCACCGTCAGAGCTTGCAATGGTGGCTTGCTATCAGTCGGGGTAATCCCTGAGTGATGGGAGCTGTCATCACCAGGTCTGCAAGGGCATTAAGCATGTCTTGCTGCACAAGACAGAGGGATTCAATGCTATGGGCTACTTCCTCTGGAGCACATAGTAGTGACAGATGGGACATGTAGCCACACTCTACCCTCCAGCTACCTTGCTTCTGAGTGGACACATCAAGGGCTGCTCACTGGTGACTTAATGCTGGTGGTTGCCCAGAACATTTCAGTGAGATGAACGAAGCGGTGGTTGGACAAGGTGTATGAGTTTTGCTGCTTTACTACTGGATTGTTTGAAAAGACACAAATGTGGCCTGTCTAGCGTGCATCTCAGTCAGATTCTCACTGGTATTGCTGCATATCATGGTTCACATAACATTTGTAAAGCAAAGGGGGATATGTTACCAGCAAAGCAAGTGGAAAGATTCTCTGGGAGCTTACAATCAGGAGATACAAGGGCCACAGCTAGTGCATGTGAAGGCGTGGTACTGCTGAAGGAAGCCTTGCCGGATCACTTCAGCTGCATGCAGGAGTCCTGGAGTGTGTTGCATTTGCATGCTTAGCTTTCGTTTAAGGGCATCATTTCAGGGGTTTTTGGGGGGCAGTGAGGCTGAGAGCCAAGCTGGGTTCCAGGGCAAGGTGGGAGGAGGCCTGGCACCACACCATGGAAGGGGTGGGGCTTAGGGCCATATGCATTTATACAGTTTGTTAACACCTGTTATGAGTCTGGTTGGGAGGGGCTCTGATTTGGACTATCATGTGTCTGCTTCAGAGACACAAGGTGGGAGAAGTAATAACTTTTGTTGGACTAGCTTCTGTTGGTGAGAAAGACAAGCTTTCAGGCTTACACAAAGCTCTTCTTCAGATCTGAGAAAGATACTCTGAGCAGAACAGCTAAATGCAAGTTGAACCGGATTCTTTAGCATAAAATTTGCATAACTACTTCTAAACAGTCTGCTCCACCTTGTACTTAGTTATACCACCTGGCATAGGTCAGTCTTAGCAGACAGGTTATTGGCTAGCTGGATCTCTGATCTGACCCAGCATGGCCGTTCTTATCTTCTCAAAAGCTTGTGTTTTTCATCAACAGAAGTTCAGCAAATAAAAACTATTATCTCACCCTCCTGGTCTCTCTAATAGCCTGGTTCTGAGGCAGCTGCAACTGCACATCTCCTTTGCAAGATAGGGAATAAATAGTGAGTTTTACCGAACAATCTTAATGAGCAGTACAGTACAGCACTTCAGCACAGTAAAACCTTTCCAACATCTCCAGTAGCTTGAAAGCAAAGTGCCTGAGTCACAGCTCAGCCGACAGCCAGTCACAGCAGGTTTCCTGGAACCACCTGAGTTTTCTGTCCAAGGAGCTGCATTGTGACTCTGTGCAGCACCCCTTGCTGCAGCTCCTGAGCCTTCTGCCTGTCCCCCAGCAAGTACTCCTTCCAAGCCCTGCTTTTGAGCCCCAGCGCTCTGAAGCTCTGGAGAATGTTCTCTCTGGTGTGTTTCTTCTCACTCCTCACCAACGTCAGCCTTTCTGCAGGCAAGGAGGAGCAGGGTCACTCAGGACCAGGTACAGACATACAGGGTAAAGACACCAATGTCAGAATGCCCTACAGTCTTTCATGAAGTTCTTCATTATACTATCAAAACAAAAAGCAGTCAAGTAGCACCTTAAAGACTAGCAAAATAGTTTATTAGGTGAGCTTTCGTGGGACAGACCCACTTCTTCAGACCATAGCCAGACCAGAACAGACTGTTGTCTGGTTATGGTCTGAAGAAGTGGGTCTGTCCCACGAAAGCTCATCACCTAATAAACTATTTTGCTAGTCTTTAAAGTGCTACTTGACTGCTTTTTGTTTTGATAGTGTATAGCCTAGCACGGCTTCCTCTCTGTTACTATTCATTATAGTGGTGCTGCTGCTGTCCTACTACCGTTAAGATACTGTCAGGACTTCTCTGCAGAGGCTGACCTTTCTATAAGCAGGATGCTTACTTGGATCCCTTTGAAATTTGGTTTACTTCATGAGGGTGGGTGCAGGGACCAAAATTTGGGATCATGTGACCTAAGGGGTGAAGCGACATAAACCCTGAAAAAATAGACGTTGTTGAAGAGCTTTCTGAGTGGTGAGGGTTTTTTGTTTCTGTTTTTCTGGGGGGGTGGGTGTTGCACAAAGCTAGAGAGCACACTACTGATGTGACCTTGTTAAAATGGTCTCAGTGGGTCAGCTTTTACCCAAGGCACCCACTAAACCATTGGGAAATCCAATCTGAGAAGGTCGTTTAAAAACCTGTTTATTTCTGCACTTGTGGAGATGTGCAGCCTAGAAGGCTCCCATTGTGCATATGCCAATTAAAAATAAATAAATGACAGGGTTTTCTGTGGCACTCGTCTGCACTGCCTGGGTAGGTCAAAGGAATGTGCTGACACCGTTTCCTTTGGGGAACGCCCTCAGCTGACATTCAAGCCCTAGCTTTGTAAACCTGTGCAATAAAGATTTGGTAATTCAGTTTGCTTGCTGTACCTTATCTCTGTTGCAACATAACTCATTTTTATTTGACGGGGAGGTTTATTATGCACAGAGCAGAACATGAAGTACACCATAGTTGTTCTCACACACAACCATGTTAGATTTGGCACCAATCTGGCAACAATGGTTTGGGCAGTGTGCTGAGACCAGGGTGGTAGGGCCCAGCTCATGGGGGATAGGACTAACTGGTTCAGTGTGAGACAGGGTTCATATAACTGGCTCACAAGCTGCTCACTCCCAACATCAATCCAGTGTTATCTCTTCAAAGCAGCTAGGAGATTCAATAGCCTCCACTAATGCAGAGTCAAGGCTTCTTGGTGGCATGTAGTTCCCTTGTAAAATGTTGAGCTGAGGCGACAGTTGAAAACCAGGCAAACACAGGTTACTTACACGTAACTGGTTCTTCACGAGGGTCCCTGCATACTCACAGCTACACCAACCAGCGCAGCCTCAACGGAAGTCCAGTTTGCAGTAGTCACTACAGAATGGATGTGGTGCTATAAATGCGTCAGTTCCTCCACCCATGGCTTCAAGCCCTTTGTAGGTGGGGGCGCGGCAGTGTCAACATGCAGAGGGCATCCTGAGGCACCTCAGGTACAGGTAAGTTGCCTTTACTTCTTCTTTGAGTGTCCACTGCGCATTCCCAGCCCTGGGGCAGAGTAATAGACAGTTCTCTGATTCAGGCAAGAGACATGGAGACCTCACTGAAAGCAGTCAGCACATCTCATATCAGGACTAGATTCTAACTCTGAGGAACAGTGTTTAGTGAAGTCTGAACATAGAACTAACTCCACCTTTGCTGCTCTGGATAGCCCTGTTAGAAGTGTAAGCCTGGGAAAAATTATATAGGCTACCTTTGACCTAGTTGAATGTGTTCCAATTTCCTGCACAACTGACAAACTCTTACATTTATATGCTTTGTTAATATAAAATCTCACCCAGCTTTTAAGTACTTGTACAAAAATAACCTTAACTTTCTCTCTCTTTTCATAGGCAATAAACAATCTTGGAGCCTGTCTAATGTGCTCAGGCCATAGGCCTTAGTAGTAAAAAGCTAATGTTCCTCAAACATTTAGTATACATAATTTAGCTTCCCCTTCACCTCTTTCCAGGGTAGGATAGCCAGATTTTTGGAAAACTTATGCATGCCAGGCAGCCCCATCTATGGGATCCCCAGTTGGGGCTGCCTGCCCCACATAGGTTTTCCAAAAATTGGGGGCCAGGGCTAGTGGGGATGCCAAGCCCTGCCAGCAGCCCCAGCCACAGGAGCCCTGGCTGGGAGCGGGGAATTTCCCTGACAAGTCCTGCATCCCCCATTTACACAAAAATGTCTGGTGGGACTTGTCAGGGATATTTGGGACTGTCCTGCAGCTTGTAGAACATCTGGCAACCCTATTGCAGGGGCTACTAAGGCACTTGAAAGGCACTTGAAAACTAGGGTTTTTTCTTGCATAGAACTTAGCAATTAGCTCACAGGCCAACTGTAACTAATTCCTAGAGAAAAGAAAGACTATTAAATAAATATTGGATCCACTCTGCTCTAATACGAACATATTCTGACATCTGGTGGCAAGTCACTTAGGGAACACTGGTTAGGCTTAAAATTGTAATACATATGCTCGTGGTTAGGTGTACACTCACTGCAGAAGATCAAATGCTTAGGGTCAATCTTCCAGAGTGCCGTTTCACGCATATGTGAAATGGCGCATTCCAGAATTAGTATCAAACTCAGAACTCATGAGCCACAAGGATTAAGGAAACGAAAAAGCGGTCCACTAGCACTTTAAAGACTAACAAAATAATTTATTAGGTGATGAGCTTTCGTGGGACAGACCCACTTCCTCAGACCATAGCCATACCAGAACAGACTACGATCTGAAGAAGTGGGTCTGTCCCACAAAAGCTCATCACCTAGTAAATTATTTTGTTAGTCTTTAAAGTGCTACTGGACTGCTTTTTTGTTTTGATAGTACATAGACTAGCACGGCTCCCTCTCTGTTACTATTCAAGGATTAAAGACTGTTGGTGGGAGGAGCGCTCCCATCGACATTCTGCAGTGAAGACAGGTACCAATGTCAATGGCTGCAAAAATCAACTTTCAGTACGCAATTGGCATACCTAAAACTGCGTAGCAGCCGTCAACATTCCCAGTAGATGTAGATGTAGCCTATGTTGCTAACTCTGCAGAGAGAGAGAGAGACACACACACACACACACAAAAAATCAGGACTCCTTTGCTCTGTTTCAGCTGGGGGGAAGAGAGGGTGGAATTGGGTTACAACAGGGAGCACATACATCTGGGTTCTATATAAAAATGCCCATACTGGTTCACAAAAATTGTCCATCTAGCCCAGTATCTTGTCATAGAAACGTAAGGAGGTCATCGAGTCCAACCCCCTGCGCAAAGCGGGACCATCCCCAGCTAAATCATTCCAGCCAGGGCTTTGTCAAGCTGGGGCTTAAAAAGCTCTAAGGGGTAAAGATGCTACCACCTTCCTAGGTAACACATTCCAATGCTTCACCACCCTCCTGCTGAAATAGTTTTTCCTAGTATCCAACCCAGACCTACACCCACCGCAACTTGAGACTATTGCTCCTTGTTTTGCCACCTGTCACTACTGAGAACAGCCTCTCTCCATCCTCTTTGGAACCCTCCTCTTCAGGGAGTTGAAGGCTGCTCTCAAATCCCTGCCACATTCTTCTCTTCTGAAGTCTAAATAACCCCAAGTCCCTCAGCCTCTCTTTGTAGATCATGTGCTCCAGCCCCTTAATCATTTGTGTTGCCCTCCGCTGGCCTCTCACTAGTGCGTCCACATCCTTTCCGTAATGGGGGGGCCCAGAACTGGACACAGCACTCCAGATGTGGCCCTATGAGTGGTGAATAAAGGTGAATAATCACTTCCCTCCATCTGCTGGCAATGTTCCTACGACTGAAGCTTAGTATGCCGTTAACCTTCTTGGCTACAAGGGCACACTGCAGAGTCATATCCAGTTTCTCATCCACTGTGATCCCCAGGTCCTTTTCTGCAGAACTGCTACTTCGCCAATCAGTCTCCAGCCTGTAACAATGTTGGGATTCTTCCATCCCAAGTGCAGGACTCTGTACTTAACCTTGTTGACACTCATCAGATTTCTTTTGAGACTAAGCCTACAATTTGTCTAGGTCACGCTGGACCCTATCTCTTCCCTCCACCTCTCCACATAATGGTCATCTACAAACTTGCTGAGGGCGCAATCTATGCCCTCATCCAGGTCACTAATGAAGATGTTGAACAAAATTGGCTCCAGGACCGACTCTTGGGGTACCCCACTTGATACCAACCACCAACCAGACATCAAGCCACTGATCACTACTGTTGATCCTGACAATCTAGTCAGCTTCCTACCCACCTTACAGTTCATTTAGCCAATCCATACTTCTATAACTTGCTGGCAAGAATATAGTTGGAGACAGTATCAAATGCTTTACTAAAGTGTAAGTGTATCCTATCCACCACCTTCTCCATATGAAGAGGCAGTTACCTCTTATCATAGAAGGCAATAAGGTAGGTCAGGAACGACTTGCCCTTGGTGAATCCATGTTGACTATTCCTGATCACCTTCCCCTCTTCCACCTGCTTCAAAATGGATTTCTTGTGGATCTCCTTCATGACTTTTCCAGGGACTGAAGTGAGGCTGACTGGTCTGTGGTTCTGCAGATACTACTTCCCTTTTTAAAAGATGGGCACTACATTTGCCTTTTTCCAGTCATCTGGGACTTCCCCTGATCACCAGAGCTAATGGCCAGAGACTCTGCCATGACATCAGCCAACTCCCTCAGCACCCATGGAGCCATTAGATCTGGCACCTTGGATTTGTGTGTGCCCCACTTTTCTAAAAAGTTCTTAACCACTTTTTTCCCACACTGAGGGCTGCCCAGCTCCCCCTTCCCATTCCTAATACAGCAGTCGGGGAATTGACTTTGTGAAATCAGAGGCAAAAAAGCATTTAGTACTTCAGCTTTTTCCATAGCATTTGTCACTAGGTTACTCTCTCATCCAGTAAGGGCCCCATGCCTTCCCCTTTACACCTTCTACTAATGTGGCTGTAGAAACCTTTCTTGTTACCCTGGCTAGTAGCAGTTCCAACTGAATCACAGAATCATAGAATCACAGGGCTGGAAGGGACCTCAGGAGGTCATCTAGTCCACCCCTTGCCTAAAGCAGGATCAACCCCCAGCAAGTTATCACAGCCAGGACCTTGTCCAGCCAGGACTTAAAAACCTCGAGGTATGGAGAAACCACCACCTCTCTAGGCAACGCATTCCAATGCTTCACCACCCTCCTGGTGAAGTAGTTTTTCCTAATATCCAACCTACATCTCTCCTCTTCAGCTTCAGACCATTGATCCTTGTTCTGCCATCTGACACCACTAAGAACAGCTTCTCACCCTCCACTCTAGAGCTCCCCTTCAGGAAGTTGAAGGCTGCTATTAAATCGCCCCTAAGTCTTCTCTTCTGTAAACTAAACAAGTCCAAATCCCTCAGCCTCTCCTCATAGGTCTTGTGCTCCAAACCCTTAATCATTTTTGTTGCCCTCTGCTGAATTGCACTTTGGCCTTCCTGACTGCACCCTTGCATGCTTGAGCAGTATGTTTATACTCTTCTTGTAAAGTACCTTTTTGTGTTTAAGCTCACCAAAGATTTCACTGTTAAGCCAGGCTGGTCACCTACCATAGTTGCTGTTCTTTCTGCACATCAGGATGGTTTGTTCCTGCACCCTCCATAAAGCTTCTTTAAAATGCAGTTAACACTCCTGGACTCCTCCTTTCCCCCCATGTTAGCATCCCAGAGAATCCTGCCCATCAGTCCCCTGAGGGAGTCACAGTCTGCCTTTCTGAAGTCCAGGATCTGTATTCTGCTGCTCACCTTTCTTCCTTTGGTCAAGATCCTGAACTCAACCGTCTCATGGTCAGTGCTGCCCAGACTGCCACCCACATCTACTTCCCCTACCAGTTCCTCCCGCTTTGTGAGTAGCAGGGCAAGCTTCCAACAGCTCCAGGTGCTCCAGAAGGAACGTACAGAACAAACAAGTAATCAAGTGATCGATCCCCTATTACCCAAATGGAGGCCAGGGACCTTAGCCCTGCCCTTCCTGGCTAACAGCCATTGGTGGAACTGTGCTTTTGAACTTCTGTTCTTATTGGAACCTTGTTTTAGCTGGGCCTTTCCACCATCCCCTGGCAGAGTGCCACAGGTTGACTGTGAAGAAATCATTTATTTTAAGTCTGCTGCCTGTACATTTCATTCTCCGCCTTGTGGCATGTTAATAAAGGCATAAATAACATTTCCTTATTCAATTTTTCCACCCCATTCCTGATGTTGTAGACCTCTAACATATCCTCCCCCCACCATCCTTTAGTCTCTTCTTTTTCAAGATGAAAAGTCCCAATCTTTTCAATCTCTCCTCATGTGTAAGTTGTTCCATACCCCTAATCACCTCTGTTTCCCTTCTCTATACATTTTCCAAATCCAGGATACATTTTCATTTTTTTCCCCCTTACGGGGTGACTAGACCTGCAGGCAATCCCTTCTCAAGATATGAGCACACCATGACTTTTCATAGAGGTAATATGATATTTTCCTGTCTTATTATCTATTCCTTTCCTAATGATTCCCTATATTCTGCCTGCTGTTTAGGTTGCCATGGAAAACGGAGTAGATGTTTTCAGGAAACCGTCCATAGTGACTCAAAGATCTCTCTCTCGAGTGGTAACACTAAATTAGTCCCCATCATTTTTGTGCGTATAGTTGGAACTATATTTTTCCATGTGCATTACTCTGCATTTATTACCACCAAATTCCATCTGCCCTGGTGTTGCCCAATCACACCCAGTTTTGTGAGATCCCTTGGTAATTCTTACCAGTCAGCTTTGGACTTAATTGAATAGTAACAGAGAGAAGGCCATGCTAGTCTATATACTATAAAAACAAAAAAGCAATCCAGTAGCACTTTGAAGACTAACAAAATAATATATTAGATGATGAGTTTTTGTGGGTCTGTCCCACCTAATAAATTATTTTATTAGTCTTTAAAGTGCTACTGGATTGCTTTTTTGTTTTGGACTTAATTGTTTTGAGTAATTTTGTATCATTAAAATTTTTGCCCCCTCGCAGTTTACTCATTTTTCAAGCTCATTTATGAATAAGTTGACCAGCAGTAGTCCCCATACCTACCCTTGAAGCACACTAGTTAGGGCTACCCTTTGTTTCCTATCTTTTAAGCAGAGTACCTAGCAATGTTTTCATGATCATCTAACCATCCCTCTGTAACCCTTCTGCTGAAAGGAATTGGCAGCAACCAGGGCCGGGTTCAACATCTAGGGGTTCCCTTTCATCCATCTCACACAGAACTGGCTCAAGCGCCCACCCAGTAGCCTGGGAACATCACACACCCTGGGCGCCTAGGAGAGGCAATGCTTCCCCACTCGCAAGCACAGAGTCTGAGTGTAGAAAAGGACTTTTAATAAAAAAGGCAGAAAAGTCAATTAGCATAAACTTGGGAAAATTATCACACCCAGAGTTCATAACCAGTTCTCAAGTAACTGTCCCAGCTCAAATGCATTGAGCAATGTCCTTGGCCTCTCAGGCTCACCAGTTCAATACTGTAAACAGCCAATCCACACACCCAACTTTCTCTGCACCCCCAATTCAAATGCCCCACTTACAACTTGGTCCAGTCCATGCAGGCACTGACACCTCAGACTGATGCATTCCCTCATGGAACCTGAGACAATACCACCTTTGCACCAGTCCAGCATTCTGCTTGCTTCTACCAGCCGTCCACCAGTCGCGCCGTCTGTCTGTCCGTCCGCTGCTCCTCCTACTGGCTGCCCGCCAGTCGCACTGTCCATCCACTGCTTCTCCTACCGGCTGCCCGCCTGCCAGTCGCGCTGTCCACTGCTCCTCCTACCAGCCGCCAGCCAGTCGCGCTGTCCGTCCGCTGCTCCTCCTACCAGCCGCCTGCCAGTCACGCTGTCTGTCCGCTGCTCCTCCTACTGGCCACCTGCCGGTTGCACCATCCGCTGCTCCTCCTACCAGCTGCCCGCTGGTCATGCCGTCTGTGCGCCCACTGATCCTCCTACCAGCTGCCTGCCGGTCACGCTGTCCATGCGCCCGCTGCTCCTCCTACCAGCCGCCTGCCGGTCACGCTGTCTGTGCACCCACTGCTCCTACTGGCCACCCACCGGTCATGCTGTCCATCTGTCCACTGCTCCTCGTACCAGTCACCCGCCAGTCACACTGTCCACTTCTGTGGGTCTGGTCTGTGGCAAAACCCTGTGATTTCAGCTCTTGGTGGCCTCAGCTGCCAACCTGTGAGTTCAACTCTTGATATCCACCAAAGTGGAGTCTCATAAAAACACTAGTATCCAGCTCTACCTCTTAACAGGTGGAGAGGACTAGTCAAACCAGGCTTACAGCTATATGGCCAAGGCATAGGCAGGGTCAACACACTCAGCTAACTGGCTCAACCCATACCCCTCCCCCATCTGCTTTACAATGCTTTGAACGAGGGAGCCCTGTGTAATCCATGTCTTATGCAGTTATATTGACTGCCCTGTCC
Source organism: Carettochelys insculpta (assembly GCF_033958435.1). Taxonomy (NCBI): domain Eukaryota; kingdom Metazoa; phylum Chordata; order Testudines; family Carettochelyidae; genus Carettochelys; species Carettochelys insculpta. The sequence goes on from NC_134145.1 coordinate 693,823, forward strand.
CCCACAATGACTTGGAGCATTGGTGAGATTGCATAATTATTATATTGGGTGTTAGCATAAATGGTGATTTTACAACAATGTGTTTACAATAGACAAAATCTTATGGTTTCCTTGCTACCCATCAGTCTTTGTTTGCAAGGTATCACATATGCACCCCTTTGCATTCTCATGCAAATGATCTCTGGAAGACACATTCCTCCCAGCCTTCAGCAGCATTGAGTTCCTGCTCACACATTCCTTACACTTCCATTACCTGAAGAACAAGTCCTTTATTATCTTACTCACCCTGCAGCTCTGAAAGGCAAAGCTGGGATCAGCACAAGCTCTGTTGCAATTAAAGCATACGCCCTGGCCCCAGACACAGCTCTTAAACTGACATCAAGTATGAAATTCAGAGATTCAAACTTCGGGGGTAGGAGGGGAGGAGCTGGGTGTCTATGGTACCCCCTAGCCAATTCCTAAGTAGTGTCCCTGACTTACTTTAAGCAAAGTAGTGAATGGTGAATCTGCCATTAGTGCACATTATTCACTTATGCATCTTGCAGAAGCAATTACTATGTAAAACACTTTCTTAATAGACCACTGAAACAAAAAAGATTCAAATGAAGTTTCATTAATTGCAATCATGCTAATTCCACACCATAAGGCGGCACAGAATGTTTTACTGGAAGATTTAAATTTAAAAAACTTTTAAAGAATTTTTTGATTATGTCATTAGTGAAAATGGATTTGCCACGTGCTTGAATGTGGCTCAAATATGAACTTCCGCAGAAGATAGTAAAGAGCTGTTTTTATAAGCGTCAGCAAGTGTTCAAATAGATAGATAACTGGTCCCATATAGGAATCTATATCATGTGCAGAAATCCACTATAGTACACTCACACCAAAATGCAAGTCTACAGAGCCTGCATCCTCAGCACCCTCCTTTATGGCAGCAAGACTTGGACCCTGTATGCCCGCCAGGAAAAGAGGCTGAACGTCTTCCACTTGCGCTGCCTCAGGCGCATCCTTGGAATATCATGGAAGGACAGAGTGACCAACACTGCCGTCCTCGAGCAAGCTGGAATCCCAACCATGCACACCCTCCTCAGGCAGCGTCGACTCCGCTGGCTTGGCCACGTCCACAGGATGAACAATGGAAGGATTCCAAAAGACATCCTGTATGGTGAGCTAGCCTCTGGCAAAAGACCTCCCTGACGCCCCCAGTTGCGTTACAAAGATGTCTGCAAGAGAGACCTCAGAAAGGTAGACATCAAGCTGAACAACTGGGAAGATCTAGCAGACGACCACAGCAGATGGAGGCAGGGGTTACACAAGGGCCTTCAGAAGGGCAAGATGAAGATCAGACAGCTAGCAGAGGAGAAGCGAGCGCACAGAAAGCACAGTAAGGACTTGCCAGACACCCACTACATCTGCAAGAGATGCAGCAAGGACTCACTCTCGTGTGGGTCTTTATAGTCACAATAGACGCTGTAAATGAAGTCCTCAATTGAAACTTTAAAGGGCGCTGACGATGTGCCGACCTACTCCGGGTCCCGTGGGTGCGCGTGGGGTGTGATACAGCGGGGGGAGTCGGGTGGCCCAGGACCAACCACCCCACCTTTATAGCAGCCTGATATAGTGTAGCAGCAATATGTGATTTAGTGTATTTACTTTAAAACCTAGGTTTCCACAGTATTATGAGTACCAGGAACAATAACACTCCGATTGTGAACACCACAATGCCCTGTGGCTGTTCTAAGTCCCAATAATTCTCTATACAGACCCAGCTAGACCAGCTAGTGGTATTTACCAATAGTGATTTATTTATTTATTTGTAACTACAATTACTTAACACTTGTTATATATATATATATAGATAGTTATTTATTTGGCATAAGCTAAATACTAGGTTACATATAACTATATATAATTACATGTGACTTACCAATAACATCCAATGCTCCCACATCTTACCAATAACTACGTTACAGCGGCCCTTCAAGTCAGAGATACGGCTTGGTTGGGACCTTTCGTGGTGGTGACGTCCGGGTGATCAGGCCGGGGTCTGCTGTCTGGACTGGAAGTTGCTAGCCTCCGCCTTGTGTCCAGGAGCCCACACCCTTATTCCTGTTAAATCACCTTTTATACTGTTTCTTACTTGGGGGTTCGATACCTGGCCAATTAAAGCGTTTGTTACCTGATTTGGGCTTTCTATCCTCCCGGCCTGTTAGAACATGTTACAAGATTTCCTCTGTCCTTGGTCTTTTTCTGAACCTCCCCTGAGACCCTCTGATGTTGTACAACCAAGATGTTCTCTTTGGGGGGCTTCCAGCTACTAGCCCCAGCTGTTCTCTTTGGGGGCTTACTATCTGCTTGTCAGGATGTTCTCTTTGGGGACTCTCCAACTACTTGTCAACTTTCTGATTTCTTTCTCCTGGCCTGACTTCAGACCTTCCCGCCGCTGTATGATAGCATTCCAAGATGGAGTGTATGGTCATTCTGCCTTGCGAGTGAGGCCCGGCCACCAGGTGCTCGTGCTCCCACAGGCGCGATCCATAGTCTATGCAGACTAAAGGATGCCTACTACTAACCTTTCCCATTTACATTTTTCTGTGCATTTTTTCCTGGAATTTAATACAGGGGTCCCTGTTATAAGTTGCCTTGTTAGAAGTCATTTCACATATAAGTTGTCAATTAATTGAGGGGGTCCCCATTATAAGTTGCCTTGTTTTAAGTCGTTTCACATATGTTGTCAATTAAGGAAACTAAATTCATTATACATTGTACAGATGCGCACTTAAGTTGCTTTTCAAGGGACCACAATCCTTTGCATTGTCCTCCTTACTGTCTTGAAGTTTTTAAGTGAACACATTGCAAATGCACACATTTTACCTTAATGTATCTGAGTAATCCTTTAACCATGACTGGGAAATCAAGTGCTGGTGCAAAGTTAAGTGCTGTTTGCAAGAGGCAACATGTTAGCGTGAATCTCGCTGTGCAAACAGATGTGATAAAGCACATCAGGAATGGCGAATGGGCTGCCAATGTTGCTCGCCATCTTGGCCTACCTCCAACAAAGGTTCGTACCATTGGCAAGAATGCTGACGATATAATCGAAAGGGCTAAGCATACGATGCAGCATTCTTTTGTAACGATCGCTCAGCAAAGAAGCAAGGTGATGGAAACAATGGAGACAGTGTTGGCTACGCAGTTGGATGACTTGCATATGCAGAAGATGCCAATAAATCTCAGTGCCATTCAGGAGAAGGCAGTGAGGTTATTCGAATTCCTGAAGGATAAAGAGAAGCAGGAGCTGGGAGGCACTTCTAAAGAAGAAACATTTAATGCTAGTTGCATCTGGTTTCATAGTTTCCAGTCACGCTATGGGTTCAAGAACATTAGAGTGCCAACATGGAGCAAGCAAAGCATATGAGGCAAAGTGGAGAGAGATCATTCAGGAAAGCGGATTTGATCCATGACAAGTATTTAATGTGGACAAGATGGGACTTTGTTGGAAATAAATGCCAAAATGAACCTACATTTCTGTTAATGAAAGAAGTGCGCCAGGCTTCAAAAGACCCCCTTGCACTCTTGCTTGGCAGCAATGTCACAAACAGGGAAGAACTAGCAGAAGAAATAGAAGTGGGAGGGAACCTGGGCTGCAGCGACCATGAGATCGTAGATTTCAGGATCTGGACAAAAGTAAGAAAGGTGAGCAGTAACATACAGACCCTTGATTTCAGAAGAGCAGACTTTGACTCCCTGAGAGACAAGATGAGCAGAATTCCTTGGGAAACGAAGATGAAGGAGAAAAGAGTTGAAGAGAATTGGAAGTATTTTAAAGAAGTCTTACTAAAGGCACAGGAACAAACAATCCCGCTGCGTAGGAAGAAATGCAAACATGGTAGGCAACCAGCTTGGCTTAACAGGGAAATCTTTAGTCATCTTAAATTCAAAAAGGATGCATACGAGAAATGGAAATGTGGACAGTTGACTAAGGAGGAGTATAAACATACAGCTGGAGAATGCTGGGCAGTAATCAGGAAAGCGAAAGCACAATTGGAACTGCAGCTGGCAAGGGATGTGAAGAGTAACAAGAAGGGTTTCTACAGGCATATTAACAATAAACGGGTTATCAGAGAAGGTGTGGGGCCATTACTGGATGAGGGAGGTAACCTAGTGACAGATGATGTAGGAAAAGGTGAAGTACTCAATGCTTTTTTTGCCTCAGTCTTCATGGACAAAGTCAACTCCCACATGACGGTCCTAGACGATGCAGTGTGGGAAGGTGGAGGGCAGCCATCTGTGGGGAAGGAACAAGTTCTGAGCTATCTAGAAAAACTAGATATGCACAAGTCCATGGGTCTGGATTTAATGCACCCGAGGGTACTGAGGGAATTGGCAGAGGTCATTGCTGAACCTTTGGCCATTATCCTTGAAGACTCTTGGAGATCAGAGGAGATACCGGATGACTGGAAGAAGGCAAACGTAGTGCTCATCTTTAAAAAAGGAAAGAAGGATAATCCAGGGAAGTATAGACCCGTCAGCCTTACCTCAATCCCTGGGGAAAATAATGGAGGGAATCCTCAAGGAATCCGTTTTGGAGCACTTAGAAGAGGGGAAAGTGATCAAAAGTAGCCAACATGGATTCACCAGGGGCAAGTCCTGCTTGACTAATCTGATTAGCTTCTATAACGAGGTAACAAGCTCTGTGGACCTGGGGAAGTCAGTGGATGTGATATACCTTGACTTCAGCAAGGCTTTTGATACGGTCTCCCACAACATTCTTGTCCATAAGTTAAGGAAATATGGATTGGATCCTTGGACTATAAGATGGATAGAAAGCTGGCTTGATAGTCGGGCCCAACACGTAGTGGTCAATGGCTTAATATCTGGATGGTGGTCTGTTTCAAGCGAAGTGCCGCAAGGCTTGGTTCTGGGGCCGGTGTTATTCAACATCTTTATTAATGACCTGGATGAGGGACTGGACTGCATCCTCAGCAAGTTTGCGGATGACACAAAACTAAGGGGAGAGCTAGATTCATTGGAGGGTAGAGAGAGAATCCAGAGGGACCTGGATAAATTGGAGGACTGGGCCAAAAGAAATCTGATGCAGTTCAATAAGGAGAAGTGTAGAGTCCTGCACCTGGGGCAGAAGAATCCCAAACATTGTTACAGGCTGGGGACCGACTGGCTCAGCAGCAGTATGATGGAAAGGTACCTAGGGGTTATAGTGGATGAAAGGCTAGATATGAGTCAACAGTGTGCCCTTGTAGCCAAGCAGGCTAACGGCATACTGGGATACATTAGGAGGAGCATTTCGAGCAGATCTAGGGAAGTAATTATTCCTCTTTATTCGGCACTGGTGAGGCCACATCTGGAATATTGTGTCCAGTTTTGGGCCCCCCAGTATAAAAACAGTGTGGATTTGCTGGAGCAGGTTCAGCGAAGGGCAACAAAAATGATTAAGGGTCTGGAGCACATGACCTATGAGGATAGGCTGAGGGATTTGGGCTTGTTTAGTTTACAGAAGAGAAGACTTAGAGGTGATTTAATAGCAGCCTTCAACTTCCTGAAGGGGACCTCTAAAAAGGAGGGTGAGAAACTGTTCTCAGTGGTGTCAGATGGCAGAACAAGGAGTAATGGTCTGAAGTTGAAGAGAGAAAGGTGTAGATTAGATTTTAGGAAAAACTACTTCACCAGGCGGGAGGTGAAGTACTGGAATGCGTTGCCTAGAGAAGTGGTGGATTCTCCATCCCTTGAGGTTTTTAAGTCCCGGCTGGACAAGGTCCTGGCTGTGATGACTTAGTGGGGGTTGATTCTGCTTGAAGCAGGGGGCTGGACTATATGACCTCCTGAGGTCTCTTCAAGCCCTGTGATTCTGTGAAAATTAAACCAGTGCTTGTTTATCATAGTGAGAACCCTCATGTAATGAAAAATTACATCACGTCTTGGCTCTCCATCATATGGAAGGCTCAGTAAAAGGCGTGGATTACAAAGCAAACATTACATGACTGGTTCACGGATTATTTTTTTCCAGAAATGAAAAAAATATTGTGAAGAGCAAAATCTAACATTCAAAATTCTTCTTTTTGTAGACAATGCTGCTGCACATGACTTAGATAATGACTCGTTATGCCTCAATAATAAAGTTGAGTTTTTTGACAGCATACATTATGTCGCTGATCCAACCAGTGAATTAAGGTGTGATCGCTAACTTTAAAGCTGTTATCTACGGAGGACATTCAGGAGATTCAAGGATACAGACAGCAAAGCAAAACCAACCATGCAGGAATTTTGGAAAATTTTTAAGATAAAGGATTCAGTGATGCACATTGGCGCAGCATGAGATAAACTAGGATTTCGATGCATGAAGAGTGTGTGGAAAAAAAATCAACCCTGAAGCAATGAATGACTCTCATAGTTTCGATGAGACAAGAATTTGAAGAGTTTGTGATGCTAGCAAAGAGAGTGTTAGACAATGTCAGAGAAGAGGATGTGACTGAATTGTTTGCTTCTCATTCAGAACCTCTAAGAAATGAAGAGCTGGAAGAGCTAAATAAACAAGCATTTCAAGAGGAAAGCCAGGATAGTGCTGAAGAAACAACGAAGAAGGAAGATAAAGGAGTTACAGTGAAGTCTCTTAGCCATATTTTTAACCTTGCTGATGAAATCATCAACACAATCAAGACTTGTGATCATCTAACTGATCACTCTTCCAAGGTTGCACGTCTCCTAAATGACAGCTTGTAACACTATTAAGAGATTTTTGGATGCAAAAATTCAGGGGGGGCAAGCAGACAACACTAGAGAAAAGCAAAGAAACCTGACCCAGTCACAGAAGAAGCTGGCTCTTCAGGCCATCAAGACATGGAAGAACTAGGACCAACAGTTGTAGCACAGCTTTTAGGCATCAAGGGGGATGAAGAAATTGACATCTTGGATGACGAAGAGATGGTGGCAGATGACTCCCCTGTCCCTTCTCCCTTCTCCTCTGCCTAACTCTGTTTCAGTATCCCTACTTCCACCATCAAGCATATCAAATCAATTTACAAAGTAAAAATAACAACATATTGTGTCATCTGTTTCTATTTTATTTTTTGTAGCTTATATGTACCACGTGTGTGAACTGTAGGTGTTGGGAACGTATCTCAAGCTAATTACGTTATGCCTTATGGACATTAATTCCTCTTTATAAGTTGTTTCACTATAAGTTGCATTATTTAGGAACATAACCTAGACTTATAACAAGGACACCCGTAATACATTTGGAACTTCCAATGAACAATTTTTTTTTCCTAGCTACGACAGATTTCCTTAGCTACGACAGATCAGGAAAGGGATCTTGGAGTTATAGTGGATAGTTCTCTGAAGACATCCACGCAGTGTGCAGCGGCAGTTAGTAAGGCAAATAGGATGTTAGGAATTATTAAAAAAGGGATCGATAATAAGACAAAAGATATCATACTTCCCCTATATAAAACTATGGTACGCCCACATCTCGAGTACTGCGTGCAGATGTGGTCTCCTCACCTCAAAAAAGATATATTGGCATTAGAAAAGGTTCAGAAAAGAGCGACTAAGATGATTAGGGGCTTGGAAAGGGTCCCATATGGGGAGAGGCTAGAGAGACTGGGACTTTTCAGTTTGGAAAAGAGGCGATTGAGGGGCGATATGATAGAGGTATATAAAATCATGAATGGTGTGGAGAAAGTGAATATAGAAAAATTATTTACCTTTTCCCATAATACAAGAACTAGGGGACACCAAATGAAATTGATGGGTAGTAGGTTCAAAACTAATAAAAGGAAATTTTTCTTCACACAGCGCACAGTCAACCTGTGGAACTCCTTGCCCGAGGAGGCTGTGAAGGCCAGGACTCTATTAGGGTTTAAAAAAGAGCTTGATAAATTTTTGCAGGTCAGGTCCATAAATGGCTATTAGCCAGGGATAAAGTATGGTGCCCTAGCCTTCATAACAAGGGCAGGAGATGGATGGCACGAGATAAATCACTTGTCTTCTGTTCTCCTTCTCTGGGGCACCTGGCATTGGCCACCGTCGGCAGATGGGATGCTGGGCTTGATGGACCTTTGGTCTGACCCAGTATGGCCATTCTTATGTTCTTATGTTCTTATGTTCTAATAATCCCAGACTCCTATGCTTCTCGATATTGAGCCTGAAGATTTGGGTGATAAACCATGGCATGTTTTTTGCAACAAGTCCAGTACTTAATGGTACATGGTCTATTAGTACCCTCAAATGATTAATTAAATCTCGGTACCATTGTTGTCTGGCCCCTCACGGTGCTATTAAAATTTTCATAGGTTTGTGTTGTCTTATCTTGTTTAGCACTCTTTGAATGAGGGGAGAGAGGAAGTGCATACCTTATGCCCTGCCCCCAGTGCTTTAGAAAGGCACCACATACTGGGTCCTTGTGTTTCCTGGATCTTGAGCACAATTTCTGAGACTTCTTGATGCTGGGTGCAAAAATATCTTTTATTGAATTGCTCCATTACTGCGTCCTTCAAAGGCCTATTCTACAACTGTGTCCCTCAGAGACCATTTGTGCATTTGACCTGCCAAGGTGTTCTGCTCCCCTGAAACACAGATTGCTACTGGATGAACCTCATGTTCCATGCCCCAGTTCCAAAGGCTCTTTGCCTCTGTACATAACTGTAGGGAATGGCTTCCCACACTTTACTTGCCCAGACAATATAACACTATTATATTTTCAGGTACTCACAACCTACCATGTGCTTAACCTGAGGCAGAAATGACCATAGACCCAGTTTGATTGTGCTCAGCTCAAATATACTCATAGGTGGCTAGTTCTCTGAAAAAATCCACTCAGTGTGCCATGGCAGTCAAAACAGCAAACAGAATTGTGCGCATCACTAGGAAAGGGATAGAGAATAAAACAGAAACTATATTTCTACTAAATAAATCCAAGTTATGCCTACATCTTGAATATTGCATGCAGATGTGGCCTCCCCATGTCAGAAAAGATATAATGGATTTGGAAAAGGTTCAGAAAAGGGAAACAAAAATTGTAAGGGGTATGGAACAGCTGCCATACAAAGAGAGATTAATAAGACTGGAATATTTCAGCTTGGAAAAGAGAAGACGAAGTCTGGGATATGATAAGAGATCTATAAAATCATGACTGGTGTGGAGACAGTAAATAAGCAAGTGCTATTTCTTCCTCCTAACACAAGAACTAGGGGTCACCAAATGAAATTAATAGGCAGCAGGTTTAAAACAAAGAAAAGAAAGTATTTCTTTGTGCAGTGCACAATCGGCCTGTGGAACTCCCTGCTGGAGGATGTTGTGAAGGCCAAGACAATAACAGGTTTCAAAAGAAGAACTAGATAAATTCCTGGAGGACAGCTCCATCAATTGCTATTAACCAGGCTGAGTGGAGGTGCTGTCTCTACCTTCTGTTTGCCAGCAGCTGGGAGTGAGTGACAGGATGAGTCACTTGATGAGTCCCTGTTCCATTCATCCTTCTGGGGCACTTGGCATTGGCCACTGTCAGCAGACAGGACGCTGGGCTAGACGGACCTTTGATCCGACCCAGTGTGGCCCTTCTTATCTTCTGTAGATTCTTTTTTTGGTGACTAAGTAGCTATGACTATCAAATGGATCTTTTATTGACATGAGCTCCCCACACATATGTGTCAGTGTGTCAGAGTTAAGAAATACCACTGGCAAAGTGTCACTGACAAGCGCACCCTTCCTCACCTGTTGGGAGGTTGTTCATGCCACTATGGGTGTTATCTCCTTCTGTGGAAATAGGAGGTTGTGATGCATGTTGTTTAACCCTGGCCTGTAATTTATTGCTAAGCAGTGCTGAAGATCTCTCATCTGAAGATGAACATAAGGTGTTACTGAGGTGGTTAATGCCAATAGACTCAGCAACAAATGAGAACTGATTGTTGTAGGGGATGGAGAAGGAGACAGACATTTTTATAAACCCCTTCTGGGAGAAAAGCTCTTGGCACAGCTGCACCCAGTTGGCCTCCTAGAAAGCACACTGTGAACTGGGTTTCGGAATGACTCTTCACAGTTTCATTGTGATCCCTGAGTTGCAAAGAAGGAACAATTTGTTTCCCATGTGATAGGATGTAGGTACAGGTACAGACATACACACACCCTGCATTCTTGGGCTTGCTGCTTTGACAGGCATGCTGTAAGCCCTTCAGGAGCACTGGACAGCCCAAAAGGGTTGCATCTTTTCAATCTAGGGCTGCAAACCAAACTTGAGAGAAAAAAAGAAATAAATTGTAACACCAGGAAACACCATTTCTTCATAGCAATAGTTTGTGTTCTTCAATCCAAGATTGGGCTAACAGCCCACCCTTTCAAACCAGAAAATAGTGTGAATAAAATCCCAGCCCACTCTGATCTCACGGGACTGCCTAACTTCTGACTACAGAAGAGACTGAACTGACTTCAGCAGCAAATCGAAGTGAAGCTGATCTCTGATGGGGGATGAAAGAGGTGAGTGAGCTTGTTGCAAGTGGGGGCAAGGATCCCTGTCTGAACTGTATAAGTGCTTGCAAAAAGGTGCAGGATCCACCTGTCAGATGTTACCAATGCCCATTACTAATACCAATGGGGCAAGTGGTCCCCAGACTGTGCATAAATAACAGCTAGCTGGACTGGTTTGTAGCTCCACATCCTCAGATCAAACCTGAGACCCTAAGGACTCTCAGCAAGTGAAAAAGTGCAAGTTTTCCTTTTGTTACCATGAGGCTTATCTGACACCTCCCTTTGATGCTGGTGCTGAGAGGTGATGCTGAGCTTGGTGATTCTCATTCTTGCTGTGGTACTGTATGGAACCAGAGCAGAGGGTTTCCGATAGTGCAGCTGGAATATGAACAATGAAGTTCCAGAGGATCTCTTCCCCACAGTGCAGAAACCCAGACATCTGGCTATAGTGCTCACCTTTGTAGCTCTTTCCCACACTTCCTCCCTCTGTGCTCTAGAGACCAACTGCCTCCTTCAGAAGGAAGGAGACTGTCCAGGAAAGGGAGATGTTAGCAAAAAAGCAAAAACAGAAGGCACAGATCAGCCTTCCTTATGCTAAGGGCAGGTGGTAGCAAAATGCCTGCATCCTGGCTACATCTGGGAAGTCCCACAGTGTCCTACAAGGGTGCCCTTCCCAGGCAGGTTCAGTCACAGATTAAAGCGCATTTGTGAGAGGACAAAAAGGGATGTTTGCAAGAAGATAATTTAAAATTTCACAAGCATAGAACTCTGCTGCTGCAGCTTTTCAAGCCAGTTGGATGCCAAGCCCCAAACCAGCAACTGACCATCTCGGCCTTCTTGTATCCCTGAGTCCAAGCAAGCCACAGGAGTGCTGTGTTTCACACCTTTGCTCTGGGACTGGCAGACCAATGCCCTGTCTTTTCGAATGCGGATGCTGCATGGCCACTTTTCAAATTTATTGATAAGGCTCGGGTCATTTGAATGGCTAGTCGGTGGGCTGATTGCAAGGGTTATCTGAACTTTTCTGGTTTAGATTTGACTTGGCCAGTACTGCAGTCAGCGTTGGAATAAATGCACTGATTTTTGTTGTTGGAAATCCAATCTGGCAGCCTGTGAAATTGGAGGAAGGTTTATATACTAGTAATCATTGCAGTACCCATTAGCTCTGCTGCCTCAGGCACACTTTTGAAATAAAATCTTTGTGAAAGGCAGTTGCTTTGTTTTCTGGGCAGGTGCTCTTGGCCGCCATTTTGGAAAAGGAGTGGGGAGAGGTTGGAAGTTGTTTCAGGCCCCAGCAGAGAGTACAAGGAAAGGGCAGTGTGCATTAATACACCGACCTCTGCTGCTTTGTGACCAAGTGGGCACCATCACAGGGACAGGCACCCTGCTGGATTTTTCTGCCTGCACAGGGAGAGCGGCGTCTGCACCGACACCAGACCCGTCAGCCATCCCCTGCAGGTCAGGTTCTTCGTTCAGCGAGCTGGTTTTCAGCGCAAGTTTTACTGCCTGAACCCGGAACGGGGCACTCCTGCCCACAGCCACTACTAAGACAAGTCAAGTGAAGCCTTCTAAAGTGGTGCAGGCCCGAGGCAGCAGACAGCCAGGAACAGCTCTGAGAAGGGGAGCCCCCATTGTTCTAATGGGGTGTTAATATGGCACCAAAGCTGGTAATATCCAGGTGACCACCACCCAGATCCCTGCTCACGAGGCAGGTCTCTGGTGGCAGCACCTGGCCCAACCGGAGTGAGTGTGCTGAGAAGACCGGAGGAGGAGCAAACACATCCATTGTGTCTGAAGCAGCTGCAGAGAGGAGCCTTGACACAGAACATGGGCCCCAGGCACCAGACAGTCAGGGGAATTCACTGGCATCTGGCTGAACAAGTGGCTGTTCTCTATGGGACAGAGGATTCCATTGTCACAGCTGAGGGAGGCCACACAAATGGGAAGTGTTCTCAGCCCCCAGCTGGGCTGGGCTTTGGCCTCCTTGTACTTCAGCCTGCAGGGCACAAGAGTGGCCTGGAGCATTGCTGACCTTTACCACCAGTTACCCTTGTTAGTGGTCATGGCCACAGCACACATGCCCTCTTGTGTGAGCATGTGTGAGCCCAGCCAGCAGTAGAGACCAGCCCCGAGCTCCTGGGGTCAGTGGGGAGAAGAGACCTTTAGCCATTTCCCCAGAAGGTGTGGGAAGAACTACTTGTGTATCAGCCCCTGCAGGAGACCCCCACAAGCCTGCACGGCCATGTCAGCGGTGCCTGCGCCCAGGGAGAATGGCAGCAAGACAGTGTTCAGGAGCATAGGGGTCTCAGTGCAGAGGACGGGCCATGAAGCAAGGGGCTGAGATTTCCAGGTAGGTCACTAGGCCTAGCTGCCTTATGGGCCCCACTTGGCTGTTAGGGGAGGGTTCAGCTAGGAGCAGCGACATGGAGGATAAGGGGTGCCCCATCTGCACAGAGGCTCGAGAAGGAAATGGCCCTGGCTCCCTTTTTGCAGGCTGGGGCGTGGAAAGCTGCAGAGCAAGCCTGCCTGGCCACCAGCTGCAAAGGAACCGGGACACAGAGTGAGAGCTGATGACAGCGGCCTGCAGTGGTGAAGCCTAATCTCCATTTTCAGAGGAGTGCCATGGGTAAGCCACAGCGAAGAGGGCTGGGCTTGTCCCTTCCAGCCCCACACCTCTCGGATCCTGCACCCAGAGACTAGGGCACTGCCCCACAAGCTCACAGGCTAAATATGGGAGGGTGCCAGTCCCACCAGAGGGAGCAGGGGCAGGACAGAGTAGTGGCACCAGGAACACAAAGTGGCAAAGATGAGCTGATCTCTCCCTGGGAGACCGCCTAGCTAATGTAAAGCACTGAATGACCAACAGCTGTTAATGAACAACTAACAGCATCCAGGTCACCATGGCACAATGGTCCCTCCTCTCCTGCACTGACTTGTCTTACAAACCTCTGCTCTGGACAGCTCCTTGCCACAGTAGTCTACACTCCTCTGCAGTCTGCTCTCCTCCCTGCTTAGCCCAGGTCGCTGGGTCAGGGATTGTACGTCATGCTCACTTGTGGGGCATGGGGGACAGGAGGATATGTTGGAGCGTGGGGACAGGGTGCAGAGTGACCTAGACAAACTGGAGGTTTGGGCTAAAAGAGATCTAAGAGGGTCAACAAGGACAAATGCAGAATCCTGCACTTGGGACAGAAGAATCCCAAGCATTGTTACAGGCTGGGAACCAACTCTCTAAGTAGCAGTGCAGCAGAAAAGGACCTGGGGATTACAGTGGATGAGATGCTGGATATGAGTTATCAGTGTGCCCTTGTAGCCAAGAACACTAATGTCATATTGGGGTGCATTAGGAGAAGCACTTCCAGCAGATCTAGGGAAGTTATTGTTCCCCTCTACTTGGCTCTGGTGAGGCCACATCCGGAGTATTATGTTCAGTTCTGGGCCCCCCAGTACAGAAAAGATGTGGATGCCTTGGACCGGGTTCAGCGGAGGGCAATGAACATTATTAGGGGGCTGGAGCACATGACCTATGAGAAGCTGAGGGATTTGGGCTTCTTTAGTTTGCAGAAGAGAAGAATGAGGGGTGATTTGATAGCAGCCGTCAACTTCCTGAAGGGGGACTGTAAGTGGTTCCCACTAGTGGCAGGGTGGCCTAGTGGCTAGGCCCCTGTGGAGCTTAGGGGCCTGAGGTGCAGGCCTTCAGCCCACACCCTAGAGGCTGCAGTGTCAGTTTGGGGCATGGCCCTGAGAGTCTAGTTTCCTCTCCTCGTGGCCCTGTGAGCATCAGAGACAGCTTCTGCCTCTTGCCTGGTCATCCGTGAACTGGGCTAGCTTCTCTCCTTTTATCCTGCCACCCGGCCTGACACTGGCTGCAGGTTTAATGGGGTGGGGCTAATTGGGCAAACAGGCTGTTTAGCCCCTGCACCGCCAGACCTGCCTCTCACTCCCTTCACAGGGGCTCTAAAGAGGATGGGGAGGGGCTGTTTTCGATAGAGATGAATGGAAGAACAAGGAGCAATGGTCCAAAGTAACAGAGGGAGAGGTGGAGGTTGGACATTCATCATCATCAATAACCGTGGGCTCAGCGCTCGTTGGTGTCTGATGCCTCTCTCACTATTTCCTTCCATCTTTCCCTGTCCAGTGCAGAGCGGCTTAGTTTCTGTAGACTAGCTCTGCACCAATCTACGACATCATCTATCCATTCTCTGTGGGGTGTGCCTCTCCTATTCGAACCGTCCATTATGCTGAAAAGCAGGGTCTTGATGTTTTGTTCATCATTCATTCTGCAAATGTACCCAAATAGTTGCAGCTTCCGTTTTATAACCTTCTGCAGCAGGTTCTCTTTCAGTCGTATCTTTCTATATAATTCCTCATTGGTGACCTTCTGCATCCATCCTATTCTCAGAATAAGAACATAAGAATGGCCATACTGGGTCAGACCAAAGGTCCATCCAGCCCTGTATCCCGTCTGCCAACGGTGGCCAATCCCAGGTGCCCCAGAGAAGGAGAACAGAAGACAATGATCAAGTGATTTATCTCCTGCAATCCATCTCCTGCCCTTGTACTGAAGGCTGGGGCACCATACTTTATCCCTGGCTAATAGCCATTGATGGACCTAACCTGCAAAAATTTATCGAGCTCTTTTTTAAACCCTAATAGAGTCCTGGCCTTCACAGCCTCCTCCGGCAAGGAGTTCCACAGGTTGACTGTGCGCTGTGTGAAGAAAAATTTCCTTTTATTAGTTTTGAACCTACTACCCATCAATTTCATTTGGTGTCCCCTAGTTCTTGTATTAAGGGAAAAGGTAAATAATTTTTCTATATTCACTTTCTCCACACCATTCATGATTTTATATACCTCTATCATATCGCCCCTCAATTGCCTCTTTTCCAGACTGAAAAGTCCCAGTCTCTCTAGCCTCTCCCCGTATGGGACCCGTTCCAAACCACAAATCATCTTAGTCGCCCTTTTCTGAACCTTTTCTAATGCCAATATATCTTTTTTGAGATGAGGAGACCACATCTGCACACACTACTCAAGATGTGGGCGTACCATAGTTTTATATAGGGGAAGTATGATATCTTTTGTCTTATTATCTATCCCTTTTTTAATAATTCCTAACATCCTATTTGCTTTACTAACTGCTGCTGCACACTGCATGGATGTCTTCAGAGAACTATCCACTATAACTCCAAGATCCCTTTCCTGATCTGTCGTAGCTAAATTTGACCCCATCATGTTGTACGTGTAATTTGGGTTATTTTTTCCAATGTGCATTACCTTACACTTACCCACATTAAATTTCATTTGCCATTTTGCTGCCCAATCACTCAGTTTGCTGAGATCTTTTTGAAGTTCTTCACAATCCCTTTTGGTTTTGACTGTCCTGAACAACTTGGTGTCATCTGCAAACTTTGCCACCTCACTGCTTACCTCATTTTCTAGATCATTGATGAACAAGTTGAACAGGATCGGTCCCAGGACTGACCCCTGGGGAACCCCACTAGTTACCCCCTCCATTGTGAAAATTTACCATTTATTCCAACCCTTTGTTTTCTGTCTTTTAACCAATTCCCGATCCATGAAAGGATCTTTCCTCCTATCCCATGACCACCTAATTTACATAAAAGCCTTTGGTGTGGGACCGTGTCAAAGGCTTTCTGGAAATCTAGGTATATTATGTCCACTGGGTGCCCCTTGTCCGCATGTTTATTAACCCCTTCAAAGAATTCTAATAGATCAGTTAGACACGACTTCCCTCTGCAGAAACCATGCTGACTTTTGCCCAACAATTCGTGCTCTTCTACATGCCTTGCAATTTTATTCTTTACTAGTGTTTCTACTAATTTGCCTGGTACTGATGTTAGACTTATCGGTCTATAATTGCCAGGGTCTCCTCTGGAGCATTTTTTAAATATTGGTGTTATATTGGCCGTCTTCCAGTCATTGGGTACCGAAGCAGATTTAAAGGATAGGTTACAAACCACTGTTAATAACTCCGCAATTTCACATTTGAGTTCTTTCAGAACCCTTGGGTGAATACCGTCTGGTCCTGGAAACTTGTTACTATTCAGCTTATCAATTAACTCCAAAACCTCCTCTAATGTCACTTCAATCTGGGAGAGTTCCTCAGATTTGTCACCTAAAAAGGCTGGCTCAGATTTAGGAACCTCTGTAACATCCTCAGCCGTGAAGACTGAAGCAAAGAAATCATTTAATCGCTCCGCAATGGCACAGTCTTCCTCGATCGCTCCTTTTATATCTTTATTGTCCAAGGGCCCTACTGCTTTTTTAGCAGGCTTCCTGCTTCTAATGTATTTAAAAAACATTTTACTATCATTTTTTGAATTTTTGGCTAGCTGTTCCTCAAAATCTTTTTTGGCTTTTCTTACTACATTATGACACTTAATTTGGGAGTGTTTATGTTCCTTTCTATTTTCCTCACTAGGATTTGACTTCCACTTTTTAAAAGCTGCCCTTTTCTCTCTCACTGCCTTTTTAACATGGCTGTTAAGCCATGGTGGTTCTTTGTTAGGTCTCTTACTGTGTTTTTTTATTTGGGGTATACATTTAAGTAGGGCCTCTAGTATGGTGTCTTTAAACAGTTTCCATGCAGCTTCCAGGGATTTTAGTTTAGTTACTCTACCTTTTAGTTTCTGTTTAACTAGCTTCCTCATTTTAGTGTAATTCCCCTTTTTGAAATTAAATGCCAGAGTGTTTGACCGCTGCGGTGTTCTTCCCAACACAGAATCTTTCTGTAACAACTCCTTTCGAACGCCAATATTTTTCTCTTCAAATTTTTCGTTATCACCTGTCTCACATCCGTACATGCTGCTGAATACGCACGTTTTCAAGACACTCAGCTTCGTTCTTAAGCTAATTGCTTTGCTTTTCCAGATCTTATCCGTCACCTTCAAACTCGCTCTTGCTTTCGCTTTTCTAGTCACTATTTCTTTCTTACAGTCTAGATAATACGTTATGGCTATGTCTACACTAGCCAAAAACTTCGAAATTGCCAAGCAAATGGCCATTTCGAAGTTTACGAATGAAGCGCTGAAATACATATTCAGCGCCTCATTAGCATGCGAGCGGCTGCGGCACTTTGAAATTGATGCAGCTCGCCGCCGTGCAGCTCATCCAGACGCGGCTCCTTTTCGAAAGGACCCCACCTACTTCGAAGTCCCCTTATTCCTATGAGCAGATGGGAATAAGGGGACTTCGAAATAGGCAGGGTCCTTTTGAAAAGGAGCCCCGTCTGGATGAGCCATGTAGCTGCGACCTGCGTCAATTTCAAAGTGCCGTGGCCGCCTGCATGCTAATGAGGTGCTGAATATGTATTTCAGCGCTTCATTGGTAAACTTCAAAAAGGCCATTTGCTTGGCAATTTCGAAGTTTTTGGCTATTGTAGACACAGCCTACGTTGCTCCCCAGATATGTGAACTTCTCTACATTTTCTAGTTCAATACCATCCACAGTGATCTTCCTTCCTATTTCCTTATCTCCAAATACCATTGTTTTTGTTTTATCGATGTTCATTGTCAGTCTGTACCGCCTCCCTTCATTTAACACCTGCACCATTTTCACAAGCTTCTACTTGTCTTCCTCAATGATAACTATATCATCTGCGAATCTCAAGTTGTTAATTTTTTTCCCATGCACAGATATCCTTTCTACCTCTTCCTTGATCTTGTCCATCACTCTCTCCAGATGTATGATGAAGATACTTGGCGACATTGGATATCAGGAAAAACTATTTCACTAGGAGGGTGGCGAAGCACTGGAATGCGTTACATGTAGGGGCAGGGAATCTCCATCCCTAGAAGTCCTGGGCAGGATGATTTAGTTAGTGTCGATCCTGCTTTGGGCAGGGGGTGGACGTGATGACTACCAGAGGTACCTTCCAGCCCTAAGATTCTATGCTTCTATTTCAGCCCATGCCCAGGGAAATGGAGCCCTGATAATAATCACCTTGGTGTCCACTGTGACCCCCCCAACTACAGCTACGCCTAGAAAAAATTCAAAATAATCTGAGTTCTGACTCCTCAGCACCATTAAGTAGGCCACATTTCACACTGGTAACGCTCTGTAATACTGAGCTAATTAGCTGCTGCCTTGACCTGTTTGCAAGGGCCTTTAAAGTTGTTTATGGAAGATGACACTAGCTGAGCTCTTACAAGAAAGGAAAGCCTGGGCAAAGCACTGGCCAGCAGCTCAAGCTCCTGAGTTCAGTTCCTAGCTCTGACCTGGACACTCTGAGTGACCCAGGAAAGGCTCCTCATTGCTCTAAGTCACAGCCCAGCCACTACACCAGGGGGCTATGGAGAGTTTATTTTGCCTGTCTTTTGTCTCACTAGTTCTTCAGGATAGGGCCTGTCTTGCATTTATGTACAGTGGCCAAGACAGTGCGGCCCTGATCTTGGCTGTGACCTCTAGGCCTTATTGCAATAGACATATATCTGCATCAAAGACCACATTTCAACTCCTGACTTGCAACGACAGCTGCTCTCCCCAGGACACCGCAGATCACTGGGCCCGTGCTGCATGGTGTGAGGAGGATAAACCATTCTCCGGGCAGGGGATCTGGCTGCAAATCCTGACTCTGAGCCCCTCTGTAGGAATTGCTGCAGAACCATTCTTCGCAAAGGGACTTTCCCCCATGAGGCATGGGGGTAGAAGAACTCTTGGTGATCTAGCTCCCACCTCCTGCAGAGTTACCTGTGCCCAGCTGGGAAGCCTTCCCGTCAGTGGAGGTCCTGTTTACACTGAAGTGGGGCAGTGGTGCAGCTGCAGCATTTCAAGTGTAGACAAGCCCTAAGTGACCAAGAGGGAGCAATCACCTAGTGGAGTTTGACAGGCAGTTGTAGGAGGGAGACAGAATAAAATCACATGATTCACAAAGGCCGTGCTGCCAGTGTTAGGCCTAGCTTCTCCACCTGCAGCTGGGTCCAGACAGAGAATGCCAGCAGGGTGCCTCAACCCAGGTCCTGGTGGGGACTTGCAGGGATTGTGGCCTGTCACTCAAAGCAGGTTGGGGCTGTCCCATGTGAGTGACGCCTGTTAGTAGAGTCTCAAGGAACAGGTGGGAGAGCTGCAGGAGCAGACACTACACTAGGCAGCAACTGGGCACAAGGAGATAGTTGAAAATATGCATATGGAGAGCACAAGAGCACCCCCAGGGTGAGAGGAGACAGCTCCTGCACGCTGAGGAGCCTGGCTGCAGGAGGTACTGAACTTCTGCTCCTACTCCCACATCCCTAGAGATAGAAGGCTTGGCATCGGGGGCGGGGGGCGAGGAACCTCCTCCCAAGTGGAGAAGCCATGTATCCCCAAGGCCGTGAGGACCATGGCCACCACTCCCAGGAGCAAACAAAGGGTGGTGATGGTTAGGGAGTACGAAGGGGGAACAGCAGCATTCAGCTGCTGTCCTGACTCTGCATACCCTGCACTGCCTGTATCTGACACCTTCCAGGGCTGCAGAGGGTCATCTGGCCCTCGGCCTACCATGCTGCTCATTCCAGCGGACACTAGCTCAGGAGTGATTACAGGGCTCTGGAAGTGAGGCAGCTGGCAGTGCAGCCAGCATTGGCATCAGTCCTGCTGGCCAGAGCAACAGCCAAGCAGAACCAGACGTGTCCTGGAGGTGAATGCACAGCTGGTGTCACCAGGGCTCGACAGCTTGACGCTGTTCTGAGCAGAAAGGGGACCTACCTATCAAGGAAGGGGAGGAGTATCTGGACACAGCCCAGCGAGGCAGCCTGCAAGCTAAGGCCTGCTCTACACTACAAAGTTAGGATGATGTAAGGGTGCTGATGTCGATCCAGCTCTGTACGTGTCTCCGCTACGATGCAGCTCCCACCAGTATAAGTCACCTGCTGCACCAATTTAACTCCCCCCCAACCCCCAAGAGGCCCAGTGCATAGGCCAATGGCCATGTAAACACTGCATCACTTACACTGCTTGTTGCCACATGGGACTGATGGGGTGGTGCTGCAAGCTGGAGCCCTGCTGCCACTTCTGCTGAGGGAAAAGGTGGATGTGAGAGCTGGACAGTCCAAGCAGAGAGGGACCAGTGGGGTAGGACAGCCTGAGCCCAGGGAGCAGGACTGAGTGGTGGGGTTCCTACTGTCAGCTGTCAGCACCCCCTAATGTCAGTGAAATCGGCGCACACCCTTCTGGTGAGGACATGCACTGCTGACGCAAGCAGGTTAATTATCACAGTGGCTGTATGTCAACTTAAGTCAACCTGATTTGGTAGTGTAGACACCCTTAGTTTGGTGGGTGGCAGGGTACAAAAGCCCACAGATGAGACCAAAACATGACGACGTGGATGAACGGTTGAATCTGGGGGGCACATGGACAGTCAGAGCAGATTCAAAGGAAAGACAAGAGGGGAGGTAGAAGGGAAATCTAATGAACAT
This sequence comes from Carettochelys insculpta, assembly GCF_033958435.1. Classification (NCBI taxonomy): domain Eukaryota; kingdom Metazoa; phylum Chordata; order Testudines; family Carettochelyidae; genus Carettochelys; species Carettochelys insculpta. Next base: position 714,711 of record NC_134145.1, read on the forward strand.
CTGAGCTGCCTGTATGCTAACAAAAGTATGGAGAATTAACAGGAAGAACCAGAAATACCTGTGAAGAGTTACAATTACAACATAACTGGCACCGCAGACTTCAGAGGCTAGCATAGAAGGGTACAGGTAATTCAGGAAGAACAGGTAGGGAAAAAAGCAGAGGAGGTGTAGGCTTTATAGCAAAGTTGTCTACACTTGGACTGAGGTCAAAATATAAGTTGGAAGCAGCCCTGTTGAAAGTCTGTGGGTAAGAACAGATGAGATAAAACCAGGGTGATGTCGACGCAGGAGTCTGTTACAGACTCTCTGACCAGGAAAAGAGGTGGATGAAGGTTTTTTCCAACAACAAACAAAATCATTCAAAGTAGTGGTGACAGGGGCCTTCAACATACCTAAGTATCTGCTGGGAAAATAACACAGCAGGGCACAGATTACTCAACAACTTCTTGGAATATTACTTTTTATTACAGAATGTGGAGAAAGTGATTAACTGAGGCTGTTCTACAGATAAGTCTGAAAAACAGGGAGGAAACTGGTTGAGAATCTGAAGGTGGAAAGCAGTGTGGTGAAAGTGATCACAAATGCCAGAATGCATGACCATAAGAAATGGTTAGCAGAAATACAACAGAATAAAGACAATAGATTTCAAGAAGGCAGACTTTAACAAACAGAGACAATTGGAGGCAAGATCCAGGAAGAAGCATAGGAAAAGAAGAGTCCAGAAGACATGGAAGGTTTTCAAAAAGGGACACTGTTAAGGAAGGGCACAAGAGCAAACCATCCCAGTACCCAGGAAAGATAGAACATAAGGAATGGGACCATCCTGGTTTAACCAGCAGATCATCAATGATCTGGAAAACAAACAAACAAAAGCACCCCAACCTCATACAAGCAGCAGAAACTAGGTCCAATTACAAAGACAGAGTATTAAAAAAAACAACTTAAGAATGTAGGGACAAAATTAGAAGGCGAAGGCACAAAATGAGATTGAACTAGCCAGGGACATAAAAGGTAACAAGAAAACATTTTACAAATAAACGAGAAAAAAGAGGAAGGCAAAGGACAGCATGGGCCTGTTACTCAATGAACAGGGAAAGATAACATAAAAGGCAGCAGTGGTGGAAGTGTTAAATACCTTACCTGTGGATCATAACAAATTGGGAGGCATTGCCAGTGCTTGGAAGGACACAATTAGAATTCAAAATTATCTTGACAAACTGTAAAAATGGTCAGACAATAAACAAGATGCAATTCAATAAGGACAAATGCAAAGTATTGCTCTTAGAAAGGACCAACGAGTTGCACATACACAAAATGGGAAATGACTGCCTAGGAAGGAGTACTGCAGAAAAGGGTAGGGTGTTATACTGGATCACAAAGTAAACAGGAGTCAACAAATTAATACTGTCGCAAAATAAGTGAACATCATTCTTCAATGGATTAGCAAGAGTGCAGTGAGCAAGATGCAAGAAGTGATCTGAATGCACAACCACAGTCAACATTTCTATAAAGCGAGAGCAGAGTTTACTCTTAGCTCAACCTCAGTCCAAACTCTGGGCATGCGTAACTCTGGGCCCAGAGCATGCATGAGATGCGTCACTCAGAAAAGTTATATCTTTAAACCAAGTGCCTCCAGCCATGACTACTATTCAAATACAATCAACGGCACAAATGGCCCAACAGGTCTCAAGGCCGTGGCTTTGGTTAGGTACAGAGAACTTATACTTCCTCACAGGTTCCTTCTTTTTGGTTTGTCCCTCTGCTCTCTGCTACCATTGAAGAGAACTTTGTGCTGCGTTAGCTCATGCAGAGAATTGAAAATTCATCACTAGATGTGAACAGTAGAGTGCTCGATACAGATGTGAAAAAGGCAAATGCAATCAGTAGTTTCTGTGCTGTATTTAAGGAAAAGTCACTGATGTAGTCATATAGTATGGTGACAAAACTTTTCATTCCAACAGTAACTCTGACGGATGTTAAGCAGCTACTCAATGTAGACACAAAGCGAATGGCTCAAAGTATCATGATTTTTCATCGAACCTGAGCAGCACTTATGTAGTAAAAGTGCAGAGACCATGTGCTCTGTAAATGATTTTTTGTACAGGTCTCTAGCCCGTGCTATACTGGAGGTCAGAGCAGAGGATCACAATGGTTCTTTCTGGCCTTGGAGTCTATACATCAGCAGGTCCATATAAAATGCTTGGGTGCAAGGTAAGAAAGCTGGCTGCTGATCTCACAGGTCTCTTAAGAATGATTTTCAGTAAATCTTCAAACACAGGGAAGTTCCATAACGTTGGAAAACAGCTAATGTTGTTACAGGGTGAACAGGAGTAACCAGATAATTATAGGTCTGTCATACTGACATCAAGTCTGGACAACATAATGGAATGGATGATAGAAGACTCAATGAACAATTAAAGGAGGGCAATACAATTAACACTAGTCGACAGAAACTTATGGAAAACAGAACTAGTCACACAGAATCACAGGGCTGGAAGGGACCTCAGGAGGTCATCTAGTCCAACCCCCTGCTTCAAGTAGGATCAACCCCCACTAAGTCATCACAGCCAGGACCTTGTCCAGCTGGGACTTAAAACCCTTGAGGGATGGAGAATCCACCACCTCTCTAGGCAACACATCGCAGTGCTTCACCACCCTCCTGGTGAAGTAGTTTTTCCTAATATCCAACCTACTCCTCTGCCTCTTCAACTTCTGACCATTACTCCTTGTTCTGCCATCTGACATCACTGAGAACAGTTTCTCACCACTGAGAACAGTTTCTCACCCTCCTCTTTAAAGCTCCCCTTCAGGAAGTTGAAGGCTGCTATTAAATCACCTCTAAGTCTTCTCTTCTGTAAACTAAACAAGCCCATATCCCTCAGCCTATCCTCATAGGTCTTGTGTTCCAGCCCCTTAATCATTTTTGTTGCCCTCTGCTGAACCTGCTCCAGCAAATCCACATCCTTTTTATACTGGGAGGACCAAAACTGGACACAATATTCAAGATGTGGCCTCACCAGTGCCAAATAGAGGGGAATAACTACTTCTCTAGATCTGCTCAAAATGCTCGTCCTAATGCACCCTAGTATGCCGTTAGCCTTCTTGGCTACAAGGGCACACTGTTGACTCATATCCAGCCTTTCATCCACCATAACCCCTAGGTACCTTTCCATCATACTGCTGCTAAGCCAGTCAGTCTCCAGCCTATAATAATGATTAGGATTCTTCCACCCCAGGTGCAGGACTCTACACTTCTCCTTATTGAAGTGCATCAGATTTCTTTTGGCCCAGTCAGTCCTCCAATTTATCCAGGTCACTCTAGATTCTCTCTCTATCCTCCAACGAATCTACCTCTCCCCCTAGTTTTGGGTCATCTGCAAACTTGCTGAGGGTGCAATCCAGTCCCTCATCCAGGTCATTAATAAAGATGTTGAATAACACCGGCCCCAGAACCAAGCCTTGCAGCACTCCGCTTGAAACCAGCCGCCATCCAGATATTGAGCCATTGTCCACTACCCGTTGGGCCCGACCGCCAAGCCAGCTTTCTATACATCTTATAGTCCAAGGATCAATCGATATTTCTTTAACTTATGGACAAGAATGTTGTGGGAGACTGTATCAAAAGCCTTGCTGAAATCAAGGTATATCCCATCCACTGACTTCCCCATGACCACAGAGCTTGTTACCTCATCATAGAAGCTAATCAGATTGGTCAGGCAGGACTTGCCCCTGGTGAATCCATGTTGGCTACTTTTGATCACTTTCCCCTCTTCTAAGTGCTCCAAAATGGATTCCTTGAGGATTCCCTCCATTATTTTCCCAGGGATTGAGGTAAGGCTGATGGGTCTATACTTCCCTGGATTGTCCTTCTTTCCTTTTTTAAAGATGAGCACTACATTTGCCTTCTTCCAGTCATCCGGTATCTCCCCCGATCTCCACGAGTCTTCAAGGATAATGGCCAAAGGTTCAGCAATGACCTCTGCCAATTCCCTCAGTACCATTGGGTGCATTAAATCCAGACCCATGGACTTGTGCACATCTAGTTTTTCTAGATAGCTCAGAACTTGCTCCTTCCCCACAGACGGCTGCCCTCCACCTTCCCGTACTGCATTGTCTAGGACTGTCATGGGGAAGTTGACTCTGTCCGTGAAGACTGTGGCAAAAAAAGCATTGAGTACTTCACCTTCTCCTACATATCTGTCACTAGGTTACCTCCCCCATCCAGTAACAGCCCCACACCTTCTCTGATAACCCGTTTATTGTTAATATGCCTTTAGAAACCCTTCTTGTTAATCTTCGCATCCCTTGCCAGCTGCAGTTCCAATTGTGCTTTCGCTTTCCTGATTACTGCCAGGCATTCTCCAGCTGTATGTTTATACTCCTCCTTAGTCAGCTGTCCTCCTTTCCATTTCTCGTATGCATCCTTTTTGAATTTACGCTGACTAAGGATTTCCCCGTTAACCCAGGCCGGTTGCCTACCATCTTTGCATTTCTTACTATGCAGTGGGATGGTTTGCTCCTGTGCCTTCAGTAAGACTTGTTTAAAATACTGCCAGTTCTCTTCAACTCTTTTCCCCTTCATCTTCGTTTCCCAAGGGATCCTGCTCATCTGTTCTCTCAGGGAGTCAAAGTCTGCTCTCCTGAAATAAAGGGTCTGTGTGTTACTGCTCACCTTTGTTCCTTTTGTCCGGATCCTGAAACCTACAATCTCATGGTCGCTGCAGCCCAGGTTCTCTCCCACTTCTATCTCTTCTACTAGTTCTTCCCTGTTTGTGAGCAGCAGGTCAAGTTGAGCATGGCCCATGGTCGGTTCCTTCAGCACTTGTACCAAGAAGTTATCCCCAACATTGTCCAAAAACTTCCTGGATTGTCTGTCTGCTGATGTATTGATCTCCCAACAAATCTCCAGATGATTAAAGTCTCCCATGAGCACCAGGGTCTGTGATTTGGAAGCTTCACTTAGCTACCTGAAGAAAGCCTCATCTATCGCCTCTCCCTGATCTGATAGTCTATAGTAGACACCAACTACAACATCACCTCTGTTACTTCCACCTCTAAGTTTAACCCAAAGACACTCAACTGGATTTTCTCCTTCCCCAAACTGGAGCTCTGAGCAATCATACTGCTCCCTCGCATAGAGAGCAACTCCTCCTCCTTTTCTCCCGTCTGTCCTTTTATAACCTTCCATGACCGTGCTCCAGTTATGCTAATCGTCCCACCACTCCGTTATTCCAACCACCTCATACTTGTATGACCGTGCCAGGACCTCTAATTCGTCCTGTTTGTTCCCTAGGCTTCTGGCATTAGTGTACGAGCATCTTAGAGAAGGGGTCAATTGTCCCACTTTCTCCTCTTCACCCAGGAAACCCACTTGATTGTTGCCTCCTCCTTCCTCACAGTCATAACCACCTGTTATCTCTTTTTCATGAGATGTCAGGTTTGGGAGGTAAAGTTCATGGAGTTATTGTGATACAATTACATTTCTCTGTGACAACTTATTTTGAACAGTCTAACACTTTGAACTAGAATGACGCAAAACTAACATGGTACTTGGATTAAAAACTAGCTAACCAATCAGTCAAAAAACCCAATGTTGCAATGAGACTGTTGTGCGTAAGATCACAGGAGGTAAATTGTTCCACTCTGCTTGGCACTTGTAATGCATTAGCTGGAGTATCATGTCCAAGTTTGGGACCCATCCCTTATATTCCATTGCGTGTAAGCATGTGGTCCTTGTACCTGTAGCCAGAGAAATTTGAAAGCAGTGTTCACTTGTCCACACAAATACCCTTGCTCTTCTTGTGCCTCCAACTGATGATATAAAAGGCAGAATGGCCTAGCCACTTCCAGTTCCTTCTCTACTTTAAATCCAAGAATGAGGCAATGAAGAGGGAAAGGATAGAATGTTGTGGAACACAGATAGGGACCATGCAGCTCAAAGAACACCACTGAGTATATGATAACTTTCTCTTCTTTTCTGAGGTATTGTCCCTATATGTACTCCACTGTGGGGACTGACAAGCAGGAGGAAGATGTTAGGATGCAAGAGATGGATCACTGTTTCATGGGATGCATCAGTGGAGGAGTCCCGTACTAGGGCACATTGCCTGGCCAATGTGTGGATGGAAGTCCGTATAGCTGCTTTGCAAATGTACAGTTGGAGGTACTTCTTGAAACAATGCTATTGACATTGCTTGTGCTCTTGTAATATGAGTCCTCATTCCATGCATGGGCTAGAGATGACATAGTGGAGAGCAGAGGAAAATACAGCATGTATGAGATTATTTGAGCGAACGGCCCTGGATTCTCTCTGCTATGGAAGTGAACAGCCTGGGAGATTTTCCGATTGGTGCTCTCCTTTGTAGGTAATGGGCTCAGGCTCTCCTCACATCAAAGGAAGTCTCCTCTCCTCTTCAGATGCATGTGGTTTCATAAAAAGCACAGATAAATAGACTAACTGGATTTGGTGACCCCCAAAAACAGGTTTTGGGAGGTGGGCATAATAGTACTGGGGTTGCAAATACAATAAAATGTCTCTATGGAATAGAGGGGCTCAAAGGTATTTACAGGTGCTTAATGGTGTTCCAAGGATCTCCACTGCTGTAATGATTAATAATCTTTGAATTTATTGATGTGAGAAACCAAAAACTCTAATTTAACCACAAATCCCTTTATTAAATCTCAAGGTCAACTGGTAGTGTTATAATTACTCTAAACATGCTTAAAAACTCTGATTAACAAAACAAAAAGCAGTCAAGTAGCACTTTAAAGACTAGCAAAATAGTTTATTAGGTGAGCTTTCGTGGGACAGACCCACTTCTTCAGACCATAGCCAGACCAGAACAGACTCAATATTTAAGGCACAGAGAACCAAAAACAGTAAGCAAGGAGGACAAATCAGAGAAAGATAATCAAGGTGAGCAAATCAGAGAGCGGACGGGTGTGGGGGGGAAGGTCAAGAATTAGATTGAGCCAAGTATAAGCACACTGCTCCCTTGCATACAGGGCAACTCCTCCCCCTTTTCTCCCGTCTGTCCTTTTATAACCTTCCATGACCGTGCTCCAGTTATGCTAATCGTCCCACCACTCCGTTATTCCAACCACCTCATACTTCTCTGACCGTGCCAGGACCTCTAATTCGTCCTGTTTGTTCCCCAGGCTTCTGGCATTAGTGTACGAGCATCTTAGAGAAGGGGCCTACTTGGCTGAATCTAATTCTTGACCTCCCCCCCCCACCCCTCCGCTCTCTGATTTGCTCACCTTGATTATCTTTCTCTGACTTGTCCTCCTTGCTTACTGTTTTTGGTTCTCTGTGCCTTAAATATTGAGTCTGTTCTGGTCTGGCTATGGTCTGAAGAAGTGGGGCTGTCCCACGAAAGCTCACCTAGTAAACTATTTTGCTAGTCTTTAAAGTGCTACTTGACTGCTTTTTGTTTTGATAGTGTATAGACTAGGACGGCTTCCTCTCTGTTACTATTCTGATTAACAAGCAATGCATTCAAACAGTAACAAAACAAGTATAAGATCTGATCACGATACTTACAAATGGGTTAGAACACAGGGGTGCTTTCACCCATATTGGTTGGCTCCAGCTTGGTCAGGCAGGTATTCGCAATGAACCCTTTAAGTGTTTACTTTTTATACCTTTAACAAACAAGTGATGTCACTGCCAATTACTGACCTAAGGAAAAAAACAATCGGAGACAGTTCAACCTTATTTCCAGCCTCACTCCAGAGAATATTTACAGTGTTCTTTTTTCCCAAGGCCTCTCCTATCTTCCTCCTTGCAATCCAACCATTTTACTATTGCAGTTGGGTTCACACAGGCTTTAAGACTGGTGTATGGGTTGGTGAAGGGTCACATTGGCTCTTTTAAAGACATTCTCTTTGTTTTATTTAAGTCAGGTAGCTCCCACTCATAGTTGACAGCAAAGCAACTCCTGAGACTGACTATCAGCCCATGTTGACTCCCTGCAAGGTAAGCTGCCAAAAGGCTGATGCGTTTGCTAAAGCACTAATTCAGTGGACTACTTCTGCACATAAGGAGATGGATCTCACCGCTCCCTGCTTGTTGATGTACAAGATGACTGTCATATTGTTTGACATTACCAAGATGCAGTGACATTGTATGAAAAGGAGAAAAGGCTTTGCAAGCCTCTCAGATTACCCACAGTTCCAGAATGCCCATATACATCTTGGTCTCTTGCGATGGCCAAGTGCCCAGTGCTGTGTGACTGTCCATGTGGGCTCCCCAGTCTAAGGGGGTGGCATCTGTAATGCTCACTCTGTCTCTCATAAGGGGGAAAGGAAAGGAACACCTACACATGTGTGGAGAAAATTCTTCCACCATAGTAGAGATAATTACTGCAGAGGGAACTGTTACTCTTGTGTTCGTGGGCTGTTTGATGGGAACATTGCCTGAAGCCATGCCTGGGGGCAATGAAGGTGAAGCCTGTCAAATGATGTGATGTAAGTGCACAAAGCCATATGTCCCAAGAAAGAGAGACATTTTTGTTGCTGTTCAAGGGTCATTTGAGACCTGATTTATTAGTTCATTCATTGATTGGCACCTGTCCATTGACAGGTAATCCCTTGCCATGACTGAGTTTGGGGACACCGTGATGATGCCTAAACTCTATACTAGAGTGAGGCCAGCAGACCCTGCCTTCAAAATACTCCAACTCTACATACCCACAGAGGAATATGCAGAAGGGTCCACATTCAAAGAAGAATATGTTGTTATTGGATGGAAGAGTACAAGAAAACAATGGGACAACACCAATCAGCATGCTGGATAGTGTTTTTAGCAACAGCCTAACGCTAGTCAATTTTTGTAAGCACCATAGTAAAGGAGAGTTTTAAGGAAAGATTAAAAGGAGGATAATAAGGAAGCTTTGCTGATGTTTAGAGAGATCCTCCTAAGCCCGAGGGGCAGCACAGGAGAAAGCATGAACAGGGTTGTTTGATAAAGTAGCAAGTAGGAGAGGCAGGCTGATACCACTGACTGGTAAGAGCTGGGAGTTGATATCACAAGAATGAAGGAGAGATGACAGGCAGCGAAAGTGAAGACAAGCAGCATCTGCCTTTGTGATAGACAAGTGGGAACTAATGTAGAGATGCAAAATGAAGGGTCATGTGGCGAAAAAACAGGCTAGGAAAAAGAGAAGTTACTCACCTGTGTAGTAACGATGGTTCTTCGAGATGTGTCCCCGTGGGTGCTCCACAGTAGATGTCGGGCTCGCCCCGGTGCCGCAGCTCGGAAAATCTTCACCAGTCTCCGTCGGGTCGCGCATGCGCCGATGCGCGTCGGCTCTTCACACGCTTACAGTCACGTGCGCGATCCGGTCCCCGCCAGTTCCTGAGCAACCGCTCCGGATGCCCCTGAAAACACACAAACAGAGCTCCGAAGTGGGGAGGAACGGGTGGGTAGTGGAGCACCCACGGGGACACATCTCAAAGAACCATCATTACTACACAGGTGAGTAACTTCTCTTTCTTCTTCGAGTGGTCCCCGTGGGTGCTCCACAGTAGGTGACTACCCAGCAGTAACCCCCCCCGAAAAAGGAGGTGGGTACCCGATTTATGCGCAGCTTGCCCGTGAAAGGACTGCTGTCAACAGGCGTGTATCCTCATCAAGCATCCCGTGCATGGCGTAGTGCTTGGCGAAGGTGTCATAGGAAGACCACGTCGCCGCTCTGCAGATATCTCTCAGCGCGATGCCTTTGAAGAAGGCCATTGACGCCGCCATCGCCCTAGTAGAGTGGGCTCTTGGTGGAACTGGCAGAGGAGTCTTGCAAATCTCGTAACACAGTCTTATGCAAGACACAATGTGATTTGAAATCCTCTGTGAAAGAAAGGTTACTCACCGTGGTAACGGTGGTTCTTTGAGATGTGTCCCCGTGGGTGCTCCACATTAGGTGTCGGGCTCGCCCGGCGCCGCAGATCGGATCTTCCAAGCAGTTTCTGCCGGACCGCGCATGCGCTGGTGCGCGCCGCTCCCTTGCGCGCTCCTGGCCACGTGCGCGATCTGGTCCCTGCCAGTTCCTTGACCAGCCACCTCGGATGCTCCTGCAAAACACTAAACAGAGATCCGAAGCGGGGAGGATGGGCAGGTAGTGGAGCACCCACGGGGACACATCTCGAAGAACCACCGTTACTACGGTGAGTAACTTTTCTTTCTTCTTCGAGTGTCCCCGGGGGTGCTCCACAGTAGGTGACTACCCAGCAGTAACCCAAGATAGGAGGTGGGTAATCGGATCATGTACAGCTTGTCCCCGAGAGGACCGCTGTCGAGAGCTGGGTATCCTCTTGGAATACCCTGTGAAGGGCGTAGTGCTTGGCGAAGGTGTCATAGGATGACCAGGTTGCCGCTCTGCAAATGTCCTTTAGCGCAACGCCCTTGAAAAAGGCTGTTGATGCCGCCACCGCCCTAGTGGAGTGAGCCCTGGGCGGGGCCAGTAAAGGAGTCTTCTTGAGTTCGTAGCACATTTTTATGCAGGATACGATGTGCTTCAAGATTCTCTGCGAAGAGAGACCTTCTCCTTTTGATTTGGGAGCAAGAGAGACCAGCAGTCTATCCGTTTTCCGGATGGGCTTGGTCCTGTCTATATAGAAGGCCAGCGCCCTCCTCACGTCCAGGAGGTGTAGGCGCGCCTCTTCGTTAGAGTTATGAGGCTTTGGATAAAACGAGGGGAAAACAATAGGTTCGTTAATATGAAACTCTGAAGAAACCTTAGGAACAAAGGCTGGATGCAGCCGTAGAGTCACCGCCTCCTTGGAAAAAACAGTGCAGGGTAGCGTTGCCATAACTGCCGCAAGCTCGCTCACCCTGCGAGCTGAGGTGATTGCGAGAAGGAAGGTCGTCTTTATCGTAAGGAGGCGGAGGGAAACCGTGGCTAAAGGCTCGAACGGTGGTCCCGTTAGCGCATTAAGCACCAGGTCCAAGTTCCACGAAGGTGGAAGCGGTTTCCGAGGGGCGTATAGGTTTACCAACCCTTTCAGGAACCTGGTAACCATGGGATGGGCGAACACCGTGTGCCCTTCCTCTTCGGGTCTGAACGCCAAAATGGCAGCAAGGTGGACCTTTAATGAGGATAGTGAGAGTCCTCCTCTCTTGAGGTCCAGTAAATACTCTAATATTACAGGTATAGGCACCGAAAGGGGGGCTAGCTGTTTGGTAGAACACCATGCCATGAAGCGAGTCCATTTCTGCTTGTAGGTCTTCCTGGTGGAAGTCCTTCTGCTACTTTCTAGGACTTGTTGCACGTCCTCCGTACATGTGCTCTCTAGCGAGCTGAGCCATGGATTAACCACGCTTGTAGTCACAGGCCTTGGGGGTGCGGATGCACTATGGACCCCTGGGCTTGCGTGAGCAGATCCGGCGCCACCGGAAGGGGCATCGGTGGACGGTCCGACATGCGCAGGAGTAGGGGGAACTATTGCTGTCGATCCCACGTTGGGACTATCAGGATCATTCGGGCTCCTTCCCTCCCGGCTTTCTGCAAGACTTTGTGGATCAGCACTGTGGGAGGAAAAGCGTAAAGCAGGGGGCCCCTCCAGGAGATCGCAAATGCGTCCCTCAGGGACCCCCGTCCCAGTCCTGCCCTGGAGCAGAATCGTGGGCACTTCTTGTTGTGTTGAGTGGCAAACAGGTCTATCTGGGGAAAACCCCATGCGTGAAAAATCAGTCGTAGCAGATCGGGACGGATCTGCCACTCGTGCATGAGTGCGAAACGCCTGCTCAGCTGGTCTGCCTTCACATTGTGAGTGCCTGGTAAGTACGAGGCTTTCAAAGTTATATTGTTGGCGATGCACCAGTTCCACAACTGGACTGCTTCCACACATAAGGCACGGGACCGAGCTCCTCCTTGCCGATTTATATAAAACATGGTGGAGGTATTGTCTGTACTGATCCCGACTACTTTGCCTTGTATATGGTCTCAAAAGTGTCTGCAGGCATTGAACACTGCTCTGAGCTCCAGTATATTTATGTGCAGTGACTGTTCCATGGAGGACCACAGTCCTTGCGTCACCTCTTCGCCCATGTGTGCTCCCCACCCTATGTAGGAGGCATCTGTAGGAAGAAAAACCGATATTTGTGGTTGGTGGAGGGTACCCCTGTTAGCATGTTCTTGGGGTTTACCCACCATTGCAGGGATCTGTGCACCTCTGTTGTGGGCGACACCACCCTGTGAACGGTGTATGCTGCCGGTTTGTATACGCTTGCCAGCCAGTGCTGCATGCTGCGCATGTGTAACCTGGCGTTCTGTACTACGAACATCGCTGCTGCCATGTGGCCCAGCAGCTGTAAGCACGTCAGAACCGGCACCGTAGGCTGAAGGTGATGACTTGCAAGAGGGATCCGATGGCCCGAAAGCGTGTCTCTGGTAGATACACTCTCGCTGTAATAGAATTTATGCGTGCCCCTATGAACTCTATGTCCTGTGTGGGGTCAATCTTTGATTTTGCCAGATTGATAACCAGGCCGAGCGAAGAGAACGTGCCTGCTGTGACACGTATCATGCGTAGTACCTCTTCCTTCGAGGCCCCTTTGAGTAGGCAGTCGTCCAGATACGGGAATATAAATACCCCGTCTGTGCAGGTAGGCTGACACCACTGCCAAGGTCTTGGTGAAGACTCTGGGGGCCGAGGAGAGGCCAAACGGTAGGACCTTGTATTGAAAATGTTCTTTGCCTACCATGAACCAGAGGAATCATCGGTGAGCCGGATGGATAGTTATGTGAAAATACGCGTCTTGTAAGTCGAGGGCTGCGAACCAGTCTCCATCGTCCAGTGCCGTAAGGATGGAGGCGATTGTGATCATCCGAAAGCGTTGCTTGCGCAGGTACCGGTTGAGGCCTCGAAGATCTAAGATGGGCCTCCAGCCTCCTGTCTTTTTCTCCGTGAGGAAGTACCTCGAGTAGAACCCTTTCCCTTGCAGTTGCTCCGGCACTCTTTCCACTGCCCCTATGAGCATGAGATGGTCTACCTCCTGCTTGAGCCTCGCTACGTGGGAGGCCTCCTGGAGGTGGGGCCTGGGTGGAGATCGTGGCGGTGGGAGCGACTGGAAGGGGATGGCGTAACCCATGGCTATGATCTCCAGCACCCATTTGTCTGTGGTGATCCTTCGCCACTGGTCGTAGAATGGTCGGAGGCGATGGTGGAATAACCGCTTCGGATGACCTTGTGCGATGGTAGTGATGGCGCAGCCCTGGATCTGTGTGTCAAACTTGTGGCCTTTGGCCCTGCCCCGAGGACGCATGGCTCTGTTGGGAACGTCACCTGGGAGTTCTGTACTGCTGGTGCTGTTGATGTCGCCCTTGCTCGTAACCCCTGTGGTACTGGGGACGCTGTGGCTGCTACTGGTACCGTCTTTGTTGAGGGGAGTACTTTTTCTTTCTGTATGGAGGGATGTAAATCCCCAGGGTCCTAAGGGTGGCTCTTGAATCTTTACTGGAATGAAGGACCGAGTCAGTTGATTCAGCAAACAGCTTCTGCGAGTCGAAGGGAAGATCGATGATCTTTGCCTGCAGATCCCTTGGTATACCCGAAGTCTGGAGCCAGGACTCGCTTCGCATCACCACTGCCGTAGCTGTGGAGCATGCTGCCGTGTCCGCAACATCCAGGGCGATCTGAACTCCCGTCCTCGAGGCCGCGTAGCCTTCTTGCACGATGGCCTTGAGCACCGGTTTCTTGTCCTCTGGAAGCGAGTCCATGAGGGAGGTTAACCTAGCGTAGTTGTCGAAATTGTGGTTCCTTAGATGCGCTGCGTAATTTGCCATTCGCAACAGTAGTGTGGAGGAGAAGTAGACCTTTCTGCCGAACAGCTCTAGCTTCTTGGCATCTTTGTCTGCTCCCCCTGTCTTGAATTGAGATGTCTTTGATCTTTGTTGCGACGACTCTACCACCAAGGAATTTGGTTGTAGGTGGCTGAACAGGAACTCCATGCCCTTCGCCGGCACAAAGTATTTCTTGTCTGCTCTCTTGTGGACAGGCGGAATAGTCGCAGGGGTCTGCCATATCGTAGTGGCGGACTCCAAGATTGCTTCGTCAAGCGGTATTGCTATTTTGGAGGAGGCCGGAGGTCTCAGATTTTTGAGGAGCTTATGGTGTTTCTCTTGCACCTCTGCTGTCTGGATGCCTTGCGTGAAGGCCACCCTTTTAAATAGCTCTTGAAACTGTTTGAGATCGTCCGGAGGATGGACGTCTCCTGGGGCCGTAGCCTCGTCCGGGGAGGAGAGCGAGGAACCACTAGGATACGCCTCTCTGGACCCTTCCGGTTCCTGTTGGCGATGGTACATCCACTCGCTGGAAGCTTGCGAGGGAAAATCTCAGGGTTCCATAACCAGTTCCCCCTGAGATACTTGAGTCTCTGTCCCCATTCGCGATTGCCCTTGGGGATACGGGACCGTCTGTGGGGATCTTTCCCTGGTAGAATGCCGGTGGTGTCTATGCCCCGCGTGATAGGGACGACCACGGCAGCGTGGGCACTGTTCTTGGGAAGGTGACCTGGACCACTCCCTTGGTGTGTACCCCCTGCGTCTGGGGGAGCGAGATCGTCGAGAGACATGAGACACTGGAGAGAGCGATTTGTGATAGTACTCCAGCGGCTCAAACCCCAAGAAGGGTGAGGGTGGTCCCAGCCAGGGCGAGGCTGGTTGTAAAAATGGAGACGGGGGCTCCGCGTAGGCTAGGGGGGACCCCTGCCTTCTAGTTGGAGTCCGCAGCATGAGCGGAGGGCTGAGAGAAAGCAACTGTGCAGCCCTGTCTGAAGAGGGGCTGCGGTGCCTTGTTTTCTGTGCAGGCTTCCCCCTCCCTTGAGGGGGTGGCTCTGCCCCTTGACGTGCAGGGGATCTCGGCCCCGTCCGCACCGCGCTCGGCACGCTCTTGGGTGGTGCCGCATGGGCGGTGTCCTCCGGTGCCTGCAGGCTGCGTGCCTGCACGCTCTGCACTGCCGGTTCCCCGGGGGTTGGTGCCGCTGCCTGCGGTGCCGCCGGTACCGGCGCTTGTTTAGCCGCCGCCCTGCCTGCAGTGCGGGGCGGCTGTTTGATCATCGGAGGCTGAGCTGCCTCCATGTGGCTCTCCGTGCCACCGCCGATCAGCTGTTGCTGCGGCTGGGGGCTGTGCGCTCCTCCCGTCCCGCTCGCTGTTGCTGCCGGCAGGGATCGGGCTGGGGAGACTTTCCTCCGTTTTTGCGCTGATGGGGTGAGGGAGGCGGCTTTCCTTTTATGGGCCCCGGAGGGTCCCTCCTGCTGCGGCCGTTCCGGCACGTCTGGCTGGAGGGCCTTGTCGAATAGCAGCATTTTAAGCCACATCTCCCTGTCCTTCCTTGCTCTGGCTGTTAATTTTGCACAGAAGGAGCATTTCTGCGTGACATGGGACTCCCCAAGGCACCTTATACAGTGACTGTGCCCATCAGACGCTGGCATTGCCTCTCGGCAAGACTCACATTTCTTGAATCCTGAAGAGGACATTGTTGGTGAGTCTTTTAGTTGTTAATGGGGTACTTAGCACCTTCTCTGTGCTGCTTTCCCCCTCTCGGATAGCCTGCCGCGGCAGGAGGGCTAATGGCCCTAGGCTCCTGGCCTCCGGTGCTCCGCTTGTTACTAGGACTGGACTGAATGCCGTCCCACTTGTTGTTTCTTGTTTTTTTTTGTTTTTGTTTTTTGAAAATAACAACTGGCTAACTTAACAATAGACTAAGAACTTGAAAACTTTAAAGAAAACAGCTAAAAAACATGGAATACGCTAACTTGGCCGTAGCCTAGTCGGATTCCGTCTGCAGCCGACAGCGGTTAAGAGGAACTGGTGGGGACTGGATCGCGCACGTGGCCAGGAGCGCGCAAGGGAGCGGCGCACACCGGCGCATGCGCGGTCCGGCAGAAACTGCTTGGAAGATCCGATCTGCGGCGCCGGGCGAGCCCGACACCTAATGTGGAGCACCCACGGGGACACTCGAAGAAGAAGATAGCGCTTCTCCTTTTGACCTGGATGCAATGGACACCAGGAGTCTGTCCGTTTTCCGGAAAGGTTTAGTTCTATCGATGTAGAAGGCCAGTGCCCTTCTTACGTCAAGTAAGTGCAACTGTGCCTCTTCATTTGAGTTGTGAGGCTTAGGATAGAACGAGGGCAGCACTATTGGTTCGTTGATATGAAAGTCCGAAGAGACCTTCGGAACGAAGGCTGGGTGTAATCGTAAGACCACCGCTTCTTTTGAGAAGATCGTGCAGGGTGGTGTGGACATTATGGCTGCGAGCTGACTCTGCGAGCTGACGTGATTGCCAGGAGGAAAGTCGTTTTAATAGTAAGTAGTCAAAGGGGGACCGTAGCCAATGGTTCAAAGGGCGGTCCCGAGAGGGTGTGTAGAACTAGGTCTAAACTCCATGACGGCGGTATTGGTTTCCGAGGGGGGTACAGATTCACCAACCCCTTTAGGAAATGCAAGACAACAGGATGGGCAAATGTGGTTGATCCATCCTCTTCATGCCGAAACGCTGATATAGCCGCCAGATGCACCTTTATAGAGGATAGGGGAAGTCCGTTTTGTTTGAGTTGTAGCAAATAATCCAGAATCGTAGGTATGGTGGCGTCCTGGGGTATTAGTTGCCTGGAGGAACACCATTCGGAAAAACGCAACCATTTGTGCTGATAAGTCTTCCTGGTGGAAGTTCTCCGACTACATTCAAGGACTTGTTGTACTCCCTCTGAGCATGTAGTCTCTAAGGCGCTTAGCCATGGATTAGCCATGCTTGTAGCCAAAGTCTCTTCGGGTGCAGATGCAGTATTGACCCCCGAGCCTGAGCGAGAATGTCCGGTACTGTTGGTAGGGGAAATGGCCAATGTTGAGCCATGCGCAAGAGCAATGGGAACCACTGTTGCCGGTCCCAGGTTGGGACTATGAGTATCATGCGTGCTTTCTCCCTTCTGGCCTTCTCCAAGACCTTGTGTGTAAGTGTCGTGGGAGGGAACGCATAAAGTAGAGGGCCCTTCCATGGGATCATGAAGGCGTCCCCCAAAGACTCCTGTCCCATGCCCACTCTGGAGCAGTATTGGGGACATTTCTTGTTTTCTCGGGTGGCGAACAAGTCGATTTGGGGAAAACCCCATCGGCGGAACACCTGGTGAAGTAGGTCTGAACGGATCTGCCACTCGTGAGTGGGCGCAAAGTGTCTGCTGAGTTGGTCCACCTTGACGTTGTGGACCCCCAGTAGGTATGAAGCCTTTATGATTTTATTGTTGGCGATGCACCAGTTCCAGAGTTGGACTGCCTCCGCACGAAGCGTACGAGACCTGGCTCCCCCGTCGGTTTATATAAAACATGGTGGTGGTGGTGTTGGTATTCACGCCGACTATTTTTCCGCGCAGATAATTGTGAAAATGCCTGCACGCATTGAACACTGCCCTGAGCTCTAATATGTTTATGTGCAGTGTCTTCTCTGCGGGGGACCATAATCCTTGAGTGGTTTTGTTGTCCATGTGAGCCCCCCATCCCATATGGGAGGCATCTGTTGTAATGAACACAGTAATTTGCGGTTGGCGGAAGGGCACCCCTGTTAGGAGATTCTTGGGGTTTCCCCACCATGTTAGCGAGCTTCGTGCCTCTGTTGTAAGTAACACCCTCTTGTGGACGGTGTGGATTGAGGGTTTGTATACGGTTGCCAACCAATGCTGCAATCCTCGCATATGCAGCCTGGCGTTTTGCACCACAAACGTGGTGGTTGCCATATGCCCCAACAGTTGTAAGCACGTGAGAACTGGAACAGTGGGGCTGTACATTAGTAGTTGTACGAGAGATTCGATGGCATGAAAACGAGCCTCGGGTAAATACGCCCTTGATGTGACTGAGTCTATCCGAGCCCCTATAAACTCTATATTTTTCGTGGGGTCGGTCTTTGACTTTGAGAAATTGATGATGAGGCCCAGTGAGGTAAATGTTTTTGTGGTGATGTGTATCATCCGTAATACCTCCGCCCGGGAAGTTCCCTTTAGCAGGCAATTGTCCAGGTACGGGAAAATGAAAACTCCCTGTCTGTGTAGGTATGCTGACACCACCGCTAAGGTCTTGGTGAAGACTCTGGGTGCTGAAGAGAGTCCGAATGGGAGGACTCTACTGGAAATTATCTATGCCCACAAGAAACCGGAGGAAACGCCTGTGGGTTGGATGAATCGAGGGCTGCAAACCAATCGCCATGGTCTAGTGCCGTGATTATTGAAGCCATCGTAGTCATTTTGAAGCGCTGTTTGCGTAGGTACTGGTTCAGTGCGCGTAGATCCAAAATGGGTCTCCACCCTCCTGTGTTCTTTTCCGTCAGGAAATACCTGGAGTAGAACCCTTTGCCTTGAAATTGTTCCAGTACTTTCTCCACCGCCCCTATGAATAGGAGGTGGTCCACCTCCCGCCTTAATTCCGGTAGGTGAGAAGGGTCTCTGAGAAGGGGTGCGGTGGGAGGATTTGGTGGAGGTAAAGACTGGAAGGGGATCGTGTATCCCGTGTTTACAATCTCCAATACCCACTTGTCCGATGTGATGCTTTTCCATTGTGGGTAAAATGGCTTGAGTCGGTGATGGAACACGTACTGAGATTGCCACTGAGGTACGGTCTTGGCTTCGCGGCCCTCGACATACCCGTCAAACTTGCTGTCTTGCACTTTGCCCTGTGGAGGCGTTGCCCTGCTGAGGCCGGCACCTAGGGCCCTTATAATGTGTTTGTTGATGACGTCCCTGATCATACCCCCGTTGAAATTGGGTATGTTGCTGTTGGTAACCATAACGGCGTTGCTGAGGATAAAATTTCTTCCTTCTGAACGGTGGGGTATATATCCCCAAAGTCTGAAGTGTCGCTCTGGAATCTTTGCTCGAGTGTAGGACTGAGTCGGTCGATTCAGCAAACAATTTTATTTTGTCGAAGGGGAGGTCTGCAATTTTGACCTGTAACTCCTTTGGAATGCCGGATGTGTGAAGTCATGACTCTCTCCGCATTACCACTGCAGTGGCCACGGCGTGGGCCGCTGTGTCTGCCACATTCAGTGCAATCTGCACGCCCGCTCGAGAAGCCGCGTAGCCCTCTTGCACAATTGCCTTAAGAATTGGCCTTTTATCCTCCGGAAGGAAGTCCATGAGGGCAGTAAGCTTGGAATAGTTGTCGAAATTGTGATTCGACAAATGAGCGGCATAGTTGGCCATGCGGAGCAACAGAGTAGAAGAGGAGTAGGCTTTTCTACCCAGAAGATCCAGCTTCTTTATGTCCTTGTCCAATCCCCCAGATTTGTACTGGGACGATTTGGACCTGTGTTGGGACGATTCAACCACTAGCGAGTTTGGCTGTGGATGACTAAATAGAAATTCCATACCTTTCGCAGGGACGAAGTACTTTTTGTCCGCTCTTTTGTTGGTAGGAGGAGTGGATGTTGGAGTCTGCCATATATTAGTGGCTGCCTCCATGATTGCATCGTCCAGAGGAATAGCAATTTTAGAAGAAGATGGAGGCCTGAGGTTTTTAAGGAGTCTGTGGTGTTTCTCCTGCACCTCCGCCACTTGAATATCTTGGGATTGAGCTACTCGTTTGAACAGCTCCTGGAACTGTTTCAGGTCATCTGGGAGAGAAATGTCTCCAGGGACTACGGCCTTGTCTGGCGAGGATGAGGAGGCATCACTATGGTATCTCTCCTCCAATTCCTCTGGATCCTGGCTATATTGATGTGATTGCCTTTGTGGAATTTCGAGGTGGGGTTCAATGTCTTTAGACCCAGCCTCTGATTGGGGAACTCCTGGTGTTCCCCCAGGTGGAAGCAGAACACTGTGGTGTTGAGGCGTGGTTGACGGGGATCCATAGTGAGACGTCGACCTCCTATGCTGACGCCCCGCATAATGATGGCAGTCATAGCAACAGGGACAGGGGCCCGGCGATGGAGACCTGGACCATGACCCAAGGATGTAAGGGTGGTGCCTGGAACGTCGAGACCTCCGAGATGATACCGACGTACGAGGAGAGCCTCTGTGAGAAGATTCGTAGGGATCTCTGCTAGATGATGGAGAAAAGCGTGCAGACCCCTGGGATGGACTCCGAAGAAAAGGAGAAGGACATCTGTGGCAGGCTGAAGGTGTTGCTGCCCGTCGAATCTCTGGTGGTGATCGTGGTGACAGAGGCAGCGCAATTACCTCAGGAGAGGGGCTGCGGTGCCTGGTCTTCGTTTTAGGCTTTACTCTCTTGGGTGGTCTTGTCGGTGAACTTGGTACCAGAGCAGGTGTCATGCTGATTGCCACTGCTCCCGGTGCCGTCGTTGCTGGTGCCGATGTCCTCAGTGCTGTCGATCCCGGTGCCGCAGTAGCCGGTGCCGGACTGACTAGTGCCCGCACAGCTCTCGGTGCCGTCTCCCCGGTAGCTGCAGGGCCGTGAGTGGTTGCATGCGCCGCGGCTTTACCAGTGGAGGAAGCCAGCGTGCGCGGGCCCTTTGTTACACTCGTCCCACTCCCAACAGTAAGGGGCAGGGATCGAGTAGGCGAGGCTCTTCACGGGCCCTTTGTTACACTCGTCCCGCTCCCAACAGTAAGGGGCAGGGATCGAGTAGGCGAGGCTCTTCTTTTCTTCTGCGCAGAGGAGGTCAAAGAGGCAGCCTTCCTCTTGTGCGGTCCTGAAGAGCCCTCCGCATGCGTTGCCTTCAATGAGGCAGGCTGAAGTGCTTTGTCAACTAACAGCATCTTCAGCCTCATTTCTCTATCTTTTCTAGCTCTATTAGTCAACTTGGAACAATGGGAGCACTTCTGGGGAACGTGCGTCTCCCCAAGGCACCGTATGCATCTGCTATGGCCATCCAAAGCAGGCATGGCCTCCAGCAAGATTCACACTTCTTAAAGCCGGGGGATGGCATTGTTAAAACTTAATTCTGAGTCCTTAGGTGCTAACAGCACACTTAACAGTCTGTTAGGTGATGTTAATAATCGTTGGCCTTTGAAGGCCGACAAACAAAAGCAGCGGGCCTGCCCGGAGGCGGCTGCTGCGGTTTTAAGATAGTCTTTAACTTTTAACAACTTTTAACAGAGTAACTAACTATAATAACTATAGAACTGCTAACTATGAATTGTTAAAAACTATTAATACGAGAAAAAAATAAGACTTATCTGTCTCAGGTGTTGGAGCTGGAGAGGATTCCGTCTGCAGCCGTTAGCGGTTGAGAAGGAACTGGAGGGGACCGGATCGCGCATGTGACCGTAAGCGCGCGAAGAGCTGATGCGCATCGGCGCATGAGCGACCCGACGGAGACTGCTGAAGATTTTCCGAGCTGCGGCGCCGGGGCGAGCCCGACACCTACTGTGGAGCACCCACGGGGACCACTCGAAGAAGAATGACCTTTGCAGCAGCATTTAGAACGGAGACAGGCAGGGCAAGACAGAGAGACGTGTCAAGGGCAGATAGAAGGACATGGCAGTATCAAGACAAGAAGCAGGATGTGGATGACATTTTTAGTTTTTTGAGGGGACAGAAAAAGGCTTTATCTTAGCAACGTTAAGCCGAAACATTTGACAAGACTAAAACGTAGTCTGGATCTGAGAACTTAGAGGTTTGAGTTAAAGACGTTGCCCAGATAACAGGCCCAAGTGACAGGCAGACAGATGGTGTTGTCCCTAGTGATCAAGTAAGCAGGTAGTGAACAGGATATGGGGGGAAGCGGGAGAGTCAGTAGCTGTTTTGGCCAGGGAAGCTTGAGTGATGGCTCAACATCCATGAGGAGACAGAACCAGGCCAGTATTTTAATCTGGAAAGGAGACATGCCTGGAACAGAGATAGAACTGAGTCACCAGCCCCCAGCTGGTAGCTGGACTTGTATTTGTGGGTGAGATTACCCTGTAGAGGTGTGCAGATGGAGAAGAAGAGGAAAGAGAGCACCCCAGGGAGCCACCCTGAGTGCAGATGAAAATCCCTCTCCAAAGGACATTTTGAATGTGTGGTTAAAGATGGAGGAGAACCAGGAGGGAACAAAATCACCAGAACCAAGGGAGGACAGGATTTCCCAAGGACGAGCAGGGTGGAAGGTGCCAAAGGTTGCTGATGACAGGTTGAGGAGGATGGTGTCCTAGTTCTGGGCTTTATCTAGGAAGACATTACTAGAGAGTATGGTAGGAGTGCTTTTAGTGCACTGTAAGAGTGGAAGAAAGATTGGGAGGGCCTAGGATGGAATTCCAGACAACAATTTTTACACTTTGTGTTAGGCAGGAGAGATGGGATGATCAACAGTGGTCTCCACTGCCTTGAGAATCTGTGCATCTCTTATTTACAGAGTGTTCAGTAGTTTTATCGCTAGAAGGCAGCTAGGGCACTAGCTGGAGGGCAAGTGAGGTTAAGTGAGGGTTTTTAAAATAGGAAAGACTACAGCATGTTTGACATGTGAGTGGAATGAGCCTAAGGACAGAGAGACATTACAAAGAAGTGGGTGTAGGAGAAATCAGGAGATGGGACAGGAGGACAGTAAGTAGAGAGCAAGAGTAGATAAGACAGCGCATTTGTGCTTCTGTTCCTGTACCCCCCAGGGCTGTGGCCATCACAACATGGTGTCTTGCAGGGTGGTGCAGAATTACTCAGTTTCCATTTAGGTTAATTTGTTTCATACCAGGGCCTGTGCCTGGGGATACCTATTGTGAGTACTGATAGATAAAAATTCTGCTGCTCATGGTAGGGAATGTTTTGTCCAGGTGAAATTCAACAGCAGCTCCAGGACTGAGCAGTCATACCAGTACACAACAGAGAGCTGCTGCCACATAAAGGACCAGCTCCTGGGGCAGCCAGGAGCATTTTAAAATGAATGAAAATATAAAAGATGAATGTATGGGGATATGCATCTCACAGAACTGGAAGGGACCGTAGAAGGTCATTGAGCTCAGTCCCCTGCTCTCTTAGCAGGAATAAACACCATCCCTGCCAGATTTTTTTTAATCTATTTGCCCCAGAGCCCTGGGTGGTCTCTGCAAGGGGTGAACTCACAACCCTGGGCTTAGCAGGCCAACACCCAAACCACTGAACTATTTCCCCCTGCTGCTACTAATTAGCCCTATACAGTAACCCGTCCATGGACTAATGTTGGGAAGGAGCATCTGCTACTCCCAAAGGTCCATTAACTGCAGTAGCCTCCCCAGCTCTCCCAGCCCCAGTTACCCTCCCCCAAATGAAAAAATAAAACAACAGAATCCTGACCAAAGCCACAACTGGAGGAGCACCATGACCCTGTCCTGGCTCAGACCCTGCTGCCATGCAAATCTTGACGTACCCCAGCGTGTGGCTGCAGCTGCCTCATCATGTGTGGCTGGAGGTGCCTTGCCACACGTGGTTTGAGATATCCTCTGTGCCTGGCTAAAGGTGCCTAGCTGTGCATGGCTTGAGGCACCCCACACCTGCTGCCTGCCACTGGAGGGGCTACCTCATGGCCTGCAGGAGCCGCTGCCACTGCGCACTCCTCCTGCAGGGGTGCAGTCTGCAGCAGCGGTAAGTCTCCCCCTCCCCTTTTATTTTGGTGGTGGAGGAGGATTTAGGATTTTATGGACCCCAGCGGACTTCTGGAATAATAGGTGGATGTCCGTTGTTCCCAAAGCCTGCCAAATGGGGGCCTGTAAAATCAAGGGTTTATTGTATAATGATTTGCTTGCAAGTTTTGCATGCTTCTCTGTCTCACCTGGCCAGCCACCCTTGCTTCTGATTAGCAATACAAATTAAGTTGTGTTTCTTGTCTACATTGAACTATATAATTCTGTCTCTCTAAAACTAGTTGGTGTGAGCGGAGGATGTGTGCATAGTTAAGGAGGAGTGTCAAAGCCATCATGAATGCCCAGATGCAAGAAACCTGAAGACAATCAGAAAGCATCCATCGTGCACGAAGCTAGAAACAAAATTACCAGAACTGATGAACCTTGGAGACAGGCAGACACCCACAAGAGTGAGACACAAACAAGAGATGATGATGGGAAGCCTGACAATAGCCACCAAATTATAACTGGGGAAAATGCTGAGATTAACGCCGATTAAGGATTGCAGCATGACATTGCAAAACCAGAGACTCCAATCGGAATTTACAAGTATACAAATAGGGTGCTTTTGCCATAGTTCTCTGGGTTCAATCCTGCAGCCTCAGACCATCGGACCACGACCATCGGAGCCCAGCTCTTCACTCATGTTCAGTCTAACTGGCTGCTTGACTTGAGCCATGACAGACTAACTATAAGAACATCTGCAGGACCTCTCTCTCTCTCACTGTGTACATGTGCTGCTTTTCATGTATTTTCAGTAAATGTGGTGTATTGCCTTCTCCCAAGACCCTGGGTGTTTTTTATAAGCATAACACTGGCTGTGTTTAGAGGCAGAGCTGTTCCACAGCCATTCGCAAAGGGAAATGAGAATCAGGCTGCAATGCTCCTTTGGACTGGAAACACAGACAGGCATGGTCACACTTGCCGAAGTACACAGTCTTTATTTAACAATAGGAGGGAGAAGAGGATGAGGCAGTGCATGGAGCTCTTCACAAAAAAAGCTGGAAGAGTATTCTCTGAAGCCAGTCAGATTCTGCATTTGGATGAATGAAAAGTATGAGCCCCTCTGCTCCAGACAAGGCGGGAGACCGGATTCAACACCAGCTGCTGGAAAGGGTTTCCTAAGCACATGGCCCCCAGCTGCTCTGCACAAGCCCTCGAGCACTGAATAAAACCGCAGAGGGAGCAGAGAACGTGGAGCTTACAAGAGGGGAGAGCCCACCCAGAAATCTCCCTGTTGCATATGACATGCAGAGGCTTGAGGGGATTTGATAAGTCTGGAAGGAAATCCTGGAGTGGCAACTGGCAGGAACAATGCTGGTGTCGTGTGGTCAGCCAGCACAAGGCTCCTTTCTGTTCATCTCTGGTAAGGATGCATTGAGGCAGATTTGATGTTGGTTTTTATGCCACTTGGTATCTTACCTAGAGAAGAAAAAGGAGTTTTGTAGTCACTTGGAAAGAGAAAGTCTGTGAAGGACAGTGCCACCAAAACCAGTGCAGAAACACCCGTGCTGGGATCCACCCTCTCACAACCCCAGGCTCCAGGATAGGATGATTATAACATAAGAATGGCCACACAGGGTCAAATCAATGGTCCATCTAGCCCATTATCCTGTTGTCCAGTAGTGGCCAATGCCAGGTGATTCCAAGGGGATGAACAGAACAGGGTAATTAGCAAGTGAACCATGCCCTATCATTCAGTTCCAGGCAGTCAGATTTTTAGGGACACCCAGAGCTTGGGATTAATAACCTTGTCTAATAACCACCAATGGCCCTATCCTCCATGAACACATTTAATCAGTTCTCAAGCCAAGTTATATTTTTGGCCTTCAGAATACCTCATGGCAATGAGTTCCACGGGTTGACTGTCCATGGTGTGAAGAAGTACTTCCTTTTCAAACCTGCAGTCTATTAATTCAAGTGGGTAACTCCTGGTTTTTGTGTTATGGGAAGGGGTAAATAACATTCCTTACTCACTTTTTCCACTCTAGTCATGACTTTGTAAACCTCTGTCATACCCCCACTTGTTCTCTTTTTCAAGATCACCATCACCGTCTTTTTAATCTTCCTTTGTATGTAAGATGACCCATGCCCTTAATCCCTTTTGTTGACGTTCTCTGTATCTTTTCCCTTTGTAAGCTGTCTTCTTGGAGATAGGGCAGCCAGAACTGCATCCAGTATTCCAGTTGTGGGCATGTAGTGGCATTGCAATACTATGTTTTATTAATTATCACTCTCCTAATGGCTCCTAACATTCTGTTAGCTTTTTTGACCATCCCCCTAAACTGAGCAGATGTTTTCAGAAGACTCTCCTTTATGAATTCAACAATTACTTCTTAAGTGGTTACAGCTCATTTCAACACCATCCTTTTGTATATATAAGTTTTCTAATAGGCACTACTCTAAGTTTATCTGTCACTGAATTTAATGATTGCCAAATCAGCCAGTTATAAGACTGTGCACTGCAATGTTCCTGAGCTTGATCTAATTGAGATAAAAATGTCTCCAGTTCTGGGACTCTTGCCTCTCTCCCACAAGTCACTTCCACAAGATGACACCTTTTTTTGGCCAAACAGTTTCTCCTGACATTCCATGCCAATTTCCTTTTGCTTGTAATTTTTCTCCTTACCTCATCCTAAATAAAACCTTTCCCCCTCCTTGCTGATTATACCTTTTATCAGATATTTTCAGGCAAGCAGGTTTGCTACTACTGGTCATTATTTGGCCAAGTCAAACATACTTTGCTCTGCTATCTCTTTCCACCCCACAAGTCTCTCAGAGGATTAATGACTAACACTGCAACTGTCTTCCTCATGTCAATTTAAAGTTAAGGCTGCTGCTCAAAAGTATTTTGCATCAACACTATCATTGCACATCCAGGAACCCACTAAGCTAAGGGGAGAGGTAGCTATATTGGAGAGTAAGCGTATGATCCATAGTAACCTAGATAAGCTGGAGGATTGGGCCAAAAGGAATCTGATGAGGTTTAACAAGGAGAAGTGCAGGGTCCTGCATTTGGGATGGAAGAATCCTAAGCACTGTTACAGGCTGGGGACCAACTGGTTAAGTATCAGTGCAGCAGAAAAGGACCTGGGGATTACAGTGGATGAGACGCTGGATATGAGTCAACAGTGTGCCCCTGTAGCCAAGAAGGCTAACAGCATATTAGGGTGCATTAGGAGAAGCATTTCCAGCAGATCTAAATAAGCTATTACTCCCCTCTATTTGGCAATGGTGAGGCCACACCTGGAGTATTGTGTTCAGTTCTGGGCTCCCAGTATAGAAAAGATGTGGATGCACTGGAGCGGGTTCAGTGGAAGGCAAGGAAAATGATTCAGGGGCTGAAGCACATGATCTATGAGGAGAGGCTGAGGGATTTGGGGTTATTTAGTTTGCAGAAGAGAATGAGGGTGATTTGATAGCAGCCTTCAATTTCTTGAAGGGGGCTCTAAAGGGGATGGAGAGAGGCTGTTCTCAGTAATGACGGACGGCAGAACAAGGAGCAATGGTCTGAAGTTACAGAGGGGGAGATGTAGGTTAGATATTAGGCATAACTATTTCACCGGGAGGGTGGTGAAGCACTGGAATGTTTTACTTAGGCTGTGTCTACACTACCTCCCTACGTGAAAGGGAGGATGGTAAGTAGGGTGTTGGGAGTTTATTAATGAAGTGCTGCGATGCATATGCAGCACTTCATTAAGCAAACTCCCCCCTGCGGCAACTCTGAAGTGCTAAACTTCGAAGTGCCTGCTTGCATCTAGCCGCAGCTAACCCACGGGTACTTCGAACTACCTGGGCAACTTTGAAGTCCCTTTTCGCCTCAGAACAGGATTGTGTATTACTCCTCAGGTTAATAAAACAACACTGCTTGTCACCACCTACAGCGCCCAACTCAAACCACTCCAGTGCATTATCAAGAATCTACAACCTATACTGGAACATGATGCTACACTCTCACAGGCTCTAGGTGACAGGCCCGTTCTTTCCTACAGACAGCTACCCAACCTCAGGAAAATTCTCACTAGCAACCACACACCACACCACAGAAATACTAGTCCTGGAACATTTCCTTGCAACAAACCCTCTTGCCAAATCTTTCCACATATTTACACTGGAGACACCATCACTGTACCTAATCACATCAGTCACACAGTCAGGGGCTCATTATTCCTTCACTACCACCAATATTATATATGCCATCATGTGCCAGCAATGCCTCTCTGCCATGTATACTGGACAATCTGAACAATCACTTTCCCAAAGAACGAATGGACACAAATTAGACATTAGGGATCTGAATACACATAAACCGGCAAGTGAGCATTTCAATCTAGCAGGACACAGTAGTCAACACTTACTGGTGTGCATTTTAAAACAAAGAGATTTTAACAGGAGAATAGAAAGGGAGACATCTGAATTGGAAGTTATTTTCAAGTTTGGTACTCATCATCTCAGACTGAACAAAGATATCAATTACCTTACACATTACAATTTCCCCACCTTTGATATTCATAGTGACCGCAGGTAGCCCACTTAATAGACATTTGCAGAGGCTCTTTTTTTCTCCTCCGGTATTCCCCGCTTCTGCCCAATCTAGCTGATTCATCAGTTTTTTTCTTTCATTTTAAAAATTCTCTTCCTCTCAGTTATCAGGATTCTCTAGATCTAAAGAAACAGGTCTGTCCCACAAAAGTTCATCACCTAATAAATTGTATTGTTAGTCTTTAAGGTGCTACAGGACTGCTTTTTTTTTGTTTTGTGAAAATACAGACTAACATGGCTACCTCTCTGAGATACTAACATGAGTAATTCAACTTGTGATATTTAATTCAGTTGTTTCTGGGCTTCCCTAAATTCAGGATTGTGTGTTACAGAATTTGCAGGGATATTACATTGCAATTTCTTCACAGAAATAGTAGGGGGAATGGAGGCCTGAACAGCTGGGCTTCCCACACCCTTGGATGGGGGTTGCTTGAAGAAACACATTAGATAAATGTTTCCACCAACAGGAACCACAGTGAAATCACTAACTATGCTGACATTTATACT
Source organism: Carettochelys insculpta (assembly GCF_033958435.1). Classification (NCBI taxonomy): domain Eukaryota; kingdom Metazoa; phylum Chordata; order Testudines; family Carettochelyidae; genus Carettochelys; species Carettochelys insculpta. Next base: position 743,271 of record NC_134145.1, read on the forward strand.
GTTTTTGTCAGGATTCATATTTATTACCCCACGGAGACCAAGAAGGCCATTCTACCTCGCTGGGCTATTGTTTCAGGCTGTTTGCTGACTCAGGCAGACGTTATTGCATTGATTATGTTAAGTTATACTTGAAGGCATTTCTTCACAATCATGAGGGCTAGAAATGTGTGTTCTGAATAAAGCTGAATTTCTGGGACACACTTTTACATCACAAATCCCAGATTCTAATGCCAAACAGCAACAGAGTCTGCACCTACATAAACAACAAGAAGTCCTGTGACACCTTATAGACTAACGGATATTTTGGAGCACAAGCTTTCATGGACAAAGACCTGCTTCATCTGATGCACCTACATGACTCCCTTCCAATTTCATCATCTGCAGCACCCACATTCATTGCTCAATGTTAGATGCACAGAGTGCCAAACTGATGACTTCAGCATTTCTGGCCAGCAACAGATATGGCATTAAAGGTCCAGACATCCCCAGGGGAGATCAGAAGTGAACCACTGCACCCACTAAGCTATGGTACAAGAACACAGTATGCAAAGTATATTGAGTAAGGTCATGTATCATAGGTCGGTCTCTTCTGAACGTGATGTTCATTATGAAATAGGCACACAAACTGGTTATAACTATTTATACACAAGGAAAACTGCTAGTAACCTGTACTACAACTTCAACTCCGCCTCACAGCAGGGAAGGACCCCTCATAATGCAACCAGCTCTTTCTAAACATCCACTGTCCAGCCAGGAAACAGATGATGATGAATTAATGGGGAGTCACTGAGACATCTGATGTTATCACCTCAATAGGGAATTTCCGCAATCTGAACAACCATGAGTCGCCAGAGTCTGAGGAAAAACACCCCTTTACAAGGAAGCAGTCCTGTCACACCTTAGGAGACTAACACTTTTATCTGCTAGGTAATGAGCTTTGGTGGATCAGACCAAAGGAGGCTTTCACCCAGAACCAAAAGACACTGCTAGGTGGAAAGCAGCAAGGGAAATGCTGGAAAACTGTTCACAGGCAGCTTGTGCCAGCCACGGGATTTCATCGAAATGGAAACACTGAAGTTGAAATTTTATATTTACTTTCTACTAGAAGATTTCCAGGTCTTGCTCAGGTCCTCACCTTACCTCAATTCCATTTCTGGTTTTTGGACAAGAAAAATAAAATATACATTTCTCTGGGGTAGGACTGGGGAAGTTAAATATGCAGGCTGTCCTGGAAAGAAGAGAGGACGACCCCAGCCTTCTGTCACCACAGCAGCTTGGGGCCAGAGGAAGACGTACCTTTCCACGGCCACAGCAGGTCCAGTCAGCCAGGGTGAGGAATGCAAAAAATGGAGCACTTTTCGCTCACTGATGAAGGGGAACAGCCAGCAATGTTCCCATATGAATTGGAGGTGGGAGACCTTCAGCCTCCCCACCCTCTCTATAGTGCCTGGGAGGTGGGCGCTCAGGGCTAGGGGAGTTCTTGGGGGTTAGGGTTTGTGCCTCAGCCAGCCCCGGCATCTGGCCTGTGGATTCTGTCTCTTTCCCATATGTTTTATGCGCCGCCATGTGAATTGTGTCTGTCTGGCGGGGGAGGGAGAGGAAGCTACAGCTCCCCCCGTACTCCCTAATGGGCACCTGGGGGGTGGGACAATTGGGACTAGGGTAACCCTGGACTGGTGGGGGATGCACCCCCAGCTAGCCCCTTGCACCTGCCTGGTGGGTCTGTCTCTTTTCCGTATGGTTTTATGTATTCCCATACAAAGTGTACGTATATGTGAGCTGCACTCTCTTTTCCCCTGCTAAAGGGCAGTTAGCGGGTGAGAGGCTCAGGCAGTCCCAGGAGAAGGGGGCATGTTGTGCCCACCAGCCAACCCCTTGCATGTGCCTATTGATTCTGTCTCTTTCCCAGTATGTTTTATGTGCCCCATATGAATTGTGTCTGTCTGGCGGGGGAGGGAGAGGAAGCTACAGCTCACCCCATACGCCCTAATGGGCACTTGGGGGGTGGGGGGCACATGGGAATAGGGCAGTCCTGGACTGGTGGGGGACACACCCCTAGCTAGCCCCTTGCACCTGCCTGGTGGTTCTGTCTCTTTTCTCCTTGGGTTTATGAGATGGATCCCATTCCAGGCACATCCAATTTTCCTGACACAACCAAACCCTGACCTTGCTTTAAGTTATAATACGAGGAAGCTCTCTTCCTCACCATGCAGTCTTAGGCATTCCTCTTATTTACCTGGCTGGCCTGCCTGTGACATCTGCACTCCTCCAAGCATTGGCTGCTGCTGGCTGGAAGCACCTGACATCTGGACCTGCTGGATGCCTGATGCCCCTGCTAAAATGGCACCAGCACCTGGCTGATTAGCTTGGACGGGTCCCCCTGTGCCTGGAGGCCTCCGGTTTGACAGCCCTTTTCCAAATGCCACAGCTGCCACCAAGGCATTGGTGTCAGCAGGGTTGAAAGTCTGCTTGTTCTGCCGTAAACCTGCAGGAAAGAGAAGATTTCCGGAGCATTTCAACAGCCTAGCCCATTGGATGCTGCCCAGGAGGCAGCCAGGGCTCACCTCCTACTTTAATAGGTACCACAGATGCCTCCACAACAGGTTGGAGAGCTTTTCTCTAAAATCAATGCATATGCATTTGGCATTTAACCATCATGAACATTATGCGATGTAACATGCACTGTTTTCACTTACTGGTACCCTGTTATAAAAGGGTGGCAAACAATTGCACGGTCCTAGCTCTGTAATTAAGTAACCCATCAAATGAAAAAGAAGCCTTACATAAAGCAAACAAAGACTGTTAGAAAGAAAGTACTAATGCATGAGCATTCAAAGTTGAGTGTCACTTTGCATGACGATCAACTATCCAAGGCCCTAATACACGCTGGGGGGTGACCCTGTCGGATTGCTTTCTAGAAGCAGCAGCGCTAAACATGAATTCAGGGAAGACCCTGCATCTCTGGACTGTTTGGGCTCTTTTCAGAATGACCTCAGGTGCAAAGCAAGTATCCCCAGGGAATATGGGAACCATGAAAAGACTTTTGGGAACCTGGCAGTTTGTTACATCACTGCCACCATTTGGAATTACAGACCATGGCTCACCTGTTCATACATTTTACCTGCTTTAACGCCTCAGGAACTCTCACTTCCTTTTCTTAAACTAACTGAAGGTTTGTTAGCTATCACATGGCTACTAGTGCTGTCTTAAGTGTAAGATCTAGAACCAGCATAAGTGACTTTTTTTTTTTGGTAGGAATGTCCATTTATCACTAAGGGCCATTTGTCTGATTGACAAGACAGAGCAGAGAGTCTAAGTGGACTGTCTGTGACTCCAGGGATGCTGCATGTCTTGAAACACACTTTTAATCACAGGAAATGAACCACCCTAGGGTAAGGCTACAAGCTGGCACATTCTTAACTCATTCAGAACAGGGCTAAGGGAGGTTCTTGTTTTCTCCTGTATTTGCATGGCCACTCCAATTACTTTATGCTGATTAAGATCCTGTTTGAGTACACCTCAGGAGCAGCACTAACTAACACCTGCAGGAATGCAAATTAAAGTTGCAGAGATGGCCAATGTGTCACCCCGATGGGATCAAAACTCTTCAGAAAGATGTTCATGTGGGTCCATTCGATTTCCCTAATGCACAGAATAACTCATGCCTAGCACAAAGGAAATCCAACCCACACACTCTGGATTCCCATCTTAAAAAAAAAGATCTCTCAGTTCAGCTTCCCTCCCCCAAACTCTTCTCCCACCAGGCCCTTCTTCTCTCCCTATGCATCGCATTCTACTTGTCCTCTCAAGCCATCCCCTTGGACTCCTCCTCAATTCCAATGTGATACCTCCACTTTCAGACTCTCTCTCCTCCTTGCTTATTTTCTCCAGCAGGTTTGAGCACATTTTGTTCAGGCTCTGGATCTGTTTCTGCAAAGTAAAAGTAATCAGAAAATGCAAAGACATCTCCAGCATGGTACACAACAGCAAGATTCATGCAGAAACCCTTTTCCAGGGGATGTGTGATTGAATGCAGGCATTTAAGGAGCCTGGGGGCAATACAAGGTTGGCACAGAAAACCCAAGTGAACAACTGCATAGTCATTTCTGCTGCTCAAACAGCATCTTCCTGAAGAATGGGAAGGGGTTATGATGCTGTCACTTTAGGAAGAGATGGAGCTCAGTGGTCTGGATCATCTGGAGAAATTATTTAAGAACAGACAAAATGGGACAAACCAAAGGTCATTCTAGCCCTGTAGTATATCTCCTGGCAGTGGCCAATGCAAGGCACTCTGAGGAAGTGAACAGAACAGGGACTCATCAAGTGATCCCTCCCCTGCTGCCCATTGCCAGCTTCTGTTAAGCAGAGGCTATGGACACCATCCCTGCCCCTCCTAAGATCATGGATGGCCCCATCTTCCATGAATTTATCTAGCTCTTTTTGGAACCTTGCTATAGCTTTAGCCTTCACATCTTCTGGCAAGGAGTTCCACTGATTAACTGTGCAATGTATGAAGAAATGCTTCCTGTTTTTTTTTAAATCTACTGCATATTAATTTCATTTGGTGAGCCCCCGGTTCTTGTGTTGTCTGAAGGAGTAAATGACTCTACTTGCTTTCTCCATACCAGCCATGATTTTATAGCCCTCTATCATATTCCCCCCTTAGTCATCTCTTTTCCAAGCTGTAAAGTCATCAGCATCATCAACAACCATGGGCTCAGCCTCTGCTGGTGTCCAATGCCTCCCTCACTATTTCCTTTCATCTTTCCCCTCCAGTGCAGAGTAGCTTAGTTTCTGTAGACTAGCTCCGCACCATAAGAACATAAGAATGGCCATACTGGGTCAGACCAAAGGTCCATCAAGCCCAGTATCCCATCTGCCGACGGTGGCCAATGCCAGGTGCCCCAGAGAAGGAGAACAGAAGACAAGTGATTTATCTCCTGCCATCCATCTCCTGCCCTTGTTATGAAGGCTAGGGCACCATACTTTATCCCTGGCTAATAGCCATTTATGGACCTGACCTGCAAAAATTTATCAAGCTCTTTTTTAAACCCTAATAGAGTCCTGGCCTTCACAGCCTCCTCGGGCAAGGAGTTCCACAGGTTGACTGTGCGCTGTGTGAAGAAAAATTTCCTTTTATTAGTTTTGAACCTACTACCCATCAATTTCATTTGGTGTCCCCTAGTTCTTGTATTATGGGAAAAGGTAAATAATTTTTCTATATTCACTTTCTCCACACCATTCATGATTTTATATACCTCTATCATATCGCCCCTCAATCGCCTCTTTTCCAAACTGAAAAGTCCCAGTCTCTCTAGCCTCTCCCCATATGGGACCCTTTCCAAGCCCCTAATCATCTTAGTCGCCCTTTTCTGAACCTTTTCTAATGCCAATATATCTTTTTTGAGGTGAGGAGACCACATCTGCACGCAGTACTCGAGATGTGGGCGTACCATAGTTTTATATAGGGGAAGTATGATATCTTTCGTCTTATTATCGATCCCTTTTTTAATAATTCCTAACATCCTATTTGCCTTACTAACTGCCGCTGCACACTGCGTGGATGTCTTCAGAGAACTATCCACTATAACTCCAAGATCCCTTTCCTGATCTGTCGTAGCTAAATTTGACCCCATCATGTAGTACGTGTAATTTGGGTTATTTTTTCCAACATGCATTACCTTACACTTACCCACATTAAATTTCATTTGCCATTTTGCTGCCCAATCACTCAGTTTGCTGAGATCTTTTTGTAGTTCTTCACAATCCCTTTTGCTTTTGACTGTCCTGAACAACTTGGTGTCATCTGCAAACTTGGCCACCTCACTGCTTACCTCATTTTCTAGATCATTGATGAACAAGTTGAACAGGATCGGTCCCAGGACTGAGCCCTGGGGAACACCACTAGTTACCCCCCTCCATTGTGAAAATTTACCATTTATTCCAACCCTTTGTTTTCTGTCTTTTAACCAATTCCCGATCCATGACAGGACCTTTCCTCCTATCCCATGACCACCTAATTTACATAAAAGCCTTTGGTGTGGGACTGTGTCAAAGGCTTTCTGGAAATCTAGGTATATTATGTCCACTGGGTGCCCCTTGTCCGCATGTTTATTAACCCCTTCAAAGAATTCTAATAGATTAGACAGACACGACTTCCCTCTGCAGAAACCATGCTGACTTTTGCCCAACAATTCGTGCTCTTCTATGTGCCTTGCAATTTTACTCTTTACTAGTGTTTCTACTAATTTACCTGGTACTGATGTTAAACTTATCGGTCTATAATTGCCAGGATCTCCTCTAGAGCCTTTTTTAAATATTGGTGTTATATTGGCCGTCTTCCAGTCATTTGGTACCAAAGTGGATTTAAAGGATAGGTTACAAACCACTGTTAATAACTCCGCAATTTCACATTTGAGTTCTTTCAGAACCCTTGGGTGAATGCCATCTGGTCCTGGAGACTTGTTACTATTCAGCTTATCAATTAATTCCAAAACCTCCTCTAATGTCACTTCAATCTGAGTGAGTTCCTCAGATTTGTCGCCTAAAAAGGCTGGCTCAGATTTAGGAACCTCTGTAACATCTTCAGCCGTGAAGACTGAAGCAAAGAAATCATTTAATCGCTCCGCAATGGCACTGTCTTCCTTGATCGCTCCTTTTATATCTTTATCATCCAAGGGCCAAACTATTACATCATCTACCCATTCTCCGTGGGGTCTGCCTCTCCTGTTTGAATCGTCCATTATGCCAACTATGATTTTTTGTTCATTGTTCATTCCACAAATATGCCCAAATAGCTGTAACTTCCATTGTATAACCTTCTGCAGCAAGTTCCCTATCGGCTGTATCTTCCTATATAATTCCTTGTTGGAGATCTTCTGCATCCATCCTGTTCTCAGGATCCTTCTATAACAACTCCTCTCAAACGCCAATATCCCGCTCTTTGAAGCTTTCATTATTACTCATGTCTCACATCCGTACAACACGCTGCTGATCATACACATTTTGAAAACGCTCAGCTTCGTTCCTAAGATAATCACTTTGTTTTTCCAGATCTTATCATCTCCTTCAAACTCGCTCTCACTTTCGCTATTCTAGTCACTATTTCCTTCATATGTCATATTGCTCTCCAGATACATGAACTTCTTTTTAATCTCTCCTCATATGGCACCTGTTCCATACTCCTAATCATTTTTGTTGACCTTTTCTGAGCCTTTTCCAATTCTAGTAGATCGTTTTTGAGAAGAGGCAACCACAGCTGCACACAATATTCAGTGTGGGCATACCAAGGATACATACAAAGGCAATAAGATATTCTCTGTGTGATTGTCTATCCCTTTGTTAGTGATTCCCAGTATTCTGTTTGATTTTTTGACTACCACTGCACACTGAGTGGCTGTTTTCAAAGAACTATCCACCATGACTCCAAGATCTCTCTTTCAAATGGTAATAGCTAATTTAGTCCCCATGATTTTATGCAAACTAGTTGGCATGTTTTCCAATATGCATTACTTTGCATTTATCGACACTGAATTTCAGCTGCCATTTTGTTGCCCACTTTCCTAGTCCCTAGTTTTGCGAACTCCTTTTGAAGCTCGTCACTGTCTGCTTTGGACTTCGCGATCTTGATCAGCTCCATACCAGCTACAGATTTTGCCACCTCACTGTTTACTCCTTTCTCCCAATCATTTATGGATAGTTTGAATAGGATTAGTCCCAGCACAGCTCCCTAGAGGGCACCACTAGGTATCTCTGTCCATTCTGAAAACTGTCCGTTAACTCCTACCCTTTGTTTCCTATTTTTAACCAGTTATCTGTCTATGAGAGAACCTTCCCTCTTACCCCATGACAGATGGCAAAAGGGAGAAAGGCCTAGATGCAAAGCAAATTGTAACAACAGAATATTCGGCAGAGTATCAGCTGAGGAGTGAGATAAAGAAATGGGGAACCTGCACCTGTTCTCTGGGTTGAAGGTGGGTATAGCACCTAGCCATCCTGCCCTTACCTGAGCCACATCAGCGCTGATCCGAGTTGCATCCGTGATCAGCTGTTTCTCTTGCTCCTCCACCTCAGGGTCAGGCTTGGTGCGGAGATGATCAGGGACCACCTCATGGCTGAAGACTGGCACACGGCCTTCTGTCTGTCGCTGGAACAATTGGACAATCCACACTCAGAGCCCAACCCTCCAGCAGAGCAGTCACACCACTGCAGCTAGGAATGCAGGCAATTTGCTATTGAGGGACTCTGATCTACACAGCACTACATGGTTTGGGGCCTACCTAACTAATGCTATCTTACACTATGCCTGTCCTCAGAGTATCCAAATAATCTATGGGCTGCCTGAGATTCCTCTTCTCCTCCAAGATGTGGCCAGCCACAACAGCCATAGTGCTAACTACCCCACCTTTCCCACCTGGGAGTTCTTAGTGATAAGTCTTGACAACAAAATTTAGTTCCCTGTTGGTCAGTTAGCAGAGGACATGATGCAATGGGGAACCTTGAGTGGGCATGGCTGAGGCTGTTTCTGGGCAGCCAGTGGGGAGACCTCTCAGTACAGAGATGCTCTCTCCGTGGCCTTGGCTGCACTTTTACAAAGTGGAACAAGGAATACAGATTGTACCGAAGTGCAAGTTTGCAGGTGAAACCTCTCCACACAGCTGCTGTGAGTTAAGCCACCCCTCTCTCACCCGAAGTCTGATGCATATTTCAGCTCTCCATGGACAACTCTCAGCAGACCAGAGTTGATGGGTTCTTACCATGATCTCGTCATCACGATCTGGAGAGAGAACCAGGGGGATGATGACCTGGTTGCGCATTAGTGGTGTCTTCTCGTGCTTCAGCACTTTGTTCAGTGTGTTCAGCTGGCCTGAGAGCAGTGCGAAACTGTCCAGTACTGAGGGCCTGGGAAGGGAGAGGAAATGAGTGAGACTTGGGAGTAGATGCAGGAAACAGAGAGCGCCTGACTGCAGCCAGCCTTCAGTGCCATCTGGGGCTCTGGTGGCAATGTAACAGGCCTGGGGCCCTGACTGCTGTCACTCTGGATTCTTTTAAAGCATCATGGAAGCTGCCCCTCAGCCTCATTGCTAACCTCAAAGACAGAACACTCAAAGCTGAGACTAATAATTACCACTCCCCTGCATGAAGCCGTGGGTGGATGGTTTGGGGCCATTCCCAGCATCACTGGAAAGAAAAAGGGGGAGGAGGGGCATGGAGATTTTAAATTACAGGCACAGAAAGAGATGCAGTTTTCCTTGTCTCTCATTGGCTACGTCTACACGTGCACGCTACATCGAAATAGTCTATTTTGATGAATAACGTCTACACGTCCTCCAGGGCTGGCAACGTCGACGTTCAACTTCGACGTTGGGCAGCACCACATCGAAATAGGCACTGTGAGGGAACGTCTACACGCCAAAGTAGCACACATTGAAATAAGGGTGCCAGGAACAGCTGCAGACAGGGTCACAGGGCGGACTCAACAGCAAGCCGCTCCCTTAAAGGGCCCCTCCCCGACACAGTTGCACTAAACAACACAAGATCCACAGAGCCAACAACTGGTTGCAGACCCTGTGCATGCAGCATGGATCCCCAGCTGCAGCAGCAGCAGCCAGAAGCCCTGGGCTAAGGGCTGCTGCACACGGTGACCATAGAGCCCCGCAGGGGCTGGAGAGAGAGCGTCTCTCAACCCCTCAGCTGATGGCCGCCATGGCGGACCCCGCTATTTCGATGTTGCGGGAGGCGGATCGTGTACACGTTCCCTACTTCGATGTTCAACTTCGAAGTAGGGCGCTATTCCCATCCCCTTATGGGCTTAGCGACTTCGAAGTCTCGGCGCCTAACGTCGATTTCAACTTCGAAGTAGTGCCCAACACGTGTAGCCGTGACGGGCGCTATTTCGAAGTTGGCGCCACTATTTCGAAGTAGCGTGCACATGTAGACGCGGCCATTATTCCATATGGCAGTATCTGTGACACCCTTTAATTTCTAGCCAGCACCTGGGTCTGAGAGAAGAGTGCTCATGGTTTGGCTGTTGGGATTCATGAACAATGAAGCAGAGGTTTCAGGTGGGAAACTTGCTTTATCAATCCCATCAGCAAAACCCCTTTCAACTTCCTTTCCTTGGAGAAATCACCAGGGAGGGTCTGACAATTCCAAAGGCCTTTTACAGTGTTAAATATAAACAACAATGCTCTTCAATGCTTTGCTGGGGTAGCTGACCCTAAGGACAGCCTGAATAGGTTAGTTAGCTGCGATGAAGTGGGTCTTTGCCCATGAAAGCTTATGCTCCAAATTATCTGTTAGTCTATAAGGTGCCACAAGACTTCTTGTTGTTCTCGAAGTTACAGACTAACATAGCTACCTCTCTGATATTTGTTCTGAAAGTCCTTCACAAGGGGAATGTCATTATGCGATCTACATAATAAACCTGTGGGCAAATGCAGGCAACAAACGCAAGAGCTACGCTTGTGCAGCAGTCGGGCAGCTTAGTGGGCAGGGCTGGGCAAGATGAATGGCAATTTACTTATCTCATAGAAATGTGGATCTTCTTGGGAGCCATTTATGTAAGCTTTATGCACAAGGCCTAAGTGCATATTGAGCAAAAACCAGTGCCCCATGGACAAAACTGAAAGCAACAATGATGATTTTTACTGCCACACATAAGGTCAGACTAGGGAGATGGCATTGGTAAGCACTACAGTCAGGGAGAAAAATACAGAGGCCCTAATCAGAAGCAGCATGAGACAGAGAGAGATCTTGTCTCTGTCAGATTTCAGTGCAATTCTGTCCCTGGCTGGGATTAAGGAGCTCGCAGCTTGGCTGAAGGCAATGACTTAGTGCAGATCCTGATCTCCCATGGAAGTGTGGATGCCTCAGCTTGGTGCCAAGGAGGCAACAGTGGCAGGTCAGTGCTGAACCAGGGCTGCAACTCAAAACTGAGGATGGATTAGAGTTACTATATTTGAACATTCACAAAAAAAGGACACCTCTGAGAGGGAGGGTGTGTGTGTGTGTATATATATATATATATATATATATATATATATATATATATATATATACACACACACACACATATACACACACACACACACACACACACTCTACCAACACATGTTGTATTAATGTACTATAGTATCAGGGGGTCAGCAACCCCCAAGCACAGATGCCAAAAGTGGCATATGAGCAGATTTTCATTGGCACACAAGGCAGGAGTTCAACCCCACTCCTCCTCCCCCATGTAGCTGGGAGCCTATTCAAAGCCATGCTGCCTGTGGGTTAACAAAAGAGCAGCCAATACTACCATCCACCTATCTACACCAGTGACATCATCACAGGACCTAACCACATCAACCACACTATCAGAGGCTCCTTCACCTGCACATCTGCTAATGTGATATAGGCCATCATGTGCCAGTAGTGCTGCTCTGCCATATACATTGGCCAAGTCTCTACATAAAAGAATAAACAGCCACGAATCAGACATCAAGAACTGTAACATACAAAAACCTGTAGGAAAACACTTCAGTCTCTCTGGACACCCAGTAACAGATTTAAAAGTAGCCATTCTGCAACAAAAACACTTCAAAAACAGACTCCAAAGAGAACTGCAGAGCTACAATTCATTTGCAAATTTGACACCACCAATTTAGGATTGAACAAAGACTGGGAATGGCTGGTCAACTACAAAAGCAGTTTCTCATCTCTTGGTGTTCACACCTCCACATTAGCTCCACATCCTCCCTGACTGAACTGATTTCTTCAACTCTCGCCTTCCTCCTGATTGGTACTCCCTTCTTTTCTCAAGCCTGTATATTTAGATCTGCCTGTGGAATCTCCACTACATGAATCTGACAAAGTGGGTCTTTGCCCACAAAAGCTTATGCTCCAAAAAAATCTGTTAGTCTATGAGGCATCACAGGACTTCTCATTGTTCTTACAGAACTAGCCACAGTATCCCAGCAGCTGTTGCAACAGTGCATAACATAGCCTTACTTCTACTCAAGATTCCCCTGTTTTATTTATTCCCAGAAACCAGGATTCCAAAATGTTTTTGAGTCACAGTTTCTCCGGACAGAGTCCCCCATTCTTTAAGTACAGCTTACATTCTGTTTCCACTTGTGTATAATTAGCAACATTAAAATGCGCATTATTTGTCTGCACCCAGTTTAACTAGGAGATCCTGGCCACTCAGGCTGCATCTACATAACAGCCTGACTTTCAAATAAGCTATGCAATTTGTGTAGCTTATTTCGAGTCGATTTTGAAATAGGCTATTTCAGCATGTGGCACTTTTAGGAGGAGTACAAGGATGCCGGAATTTCACGCCCATTACCTCAAAAACAGTTTTGAGACAACAGGTACATTTCTTAGACGTGGGCAGCTATTTTGGGATACCACTGTAACCTGAAATAGCAGCCGCTGGGTAGACATAGCTTCAGTGTCCTCTCTCTTCATTACTTTACACTTGCCTTAATTATTGTGCCAACTGCAAACTTTATTAATAATGATGCTGTGTTTTTCTCCAGCTCACTGATATTAATGTTAAACAGTGTATGGCCAAGAACCAGTCCCAGTAAGGCACCACTGGAAACACATCTATTTGAGTCACCATTTACAGTTACTTTGCGAAACCTTTCAGATGGGCTTTCATCCACGTATGAGTACAATACTGAAGATGTGGGCATACCACAGATTTGCATAGGGGCAATAGTACTTTGCACTTCAACAAAGCACATGGCTGTTTCTTTGTTCAGAACCCAAACCCAGTGACAAACCCAAATCTGCCAACGTCCACCTCATATAATCGCCTGACTGCCCTGTGGCAACATCACAATCACTAACATGAAGTTAACATTAAGAAAAGATTTTCGGGGTGGGGATTCTTTTTGCCTGACTTCGCAGGTGGCCATAAGGGCCATGTGTTCAGTCAGGTCTCTGGGAAAGCAGAAAGCAGAATGTGAAGCACATCTTGCGCCACAGGACAGATTAGCTGTAACACCCCACACTCACAAACATTCACACCCTTTCTTACCAGGTGAGCCGGTCATACTCATTCTCTAGCTTATAGATGAAGCTGACCAAGGAATTTTTCAGGTCAGCCACCTGGCTAATGAGCGCCTCCAGGGACAATTCAAGCTGTTTCTCCTCCCTCTGCAGAAAGCAGGAAAGAAAGGGGTTAGGTCAGGGCACACTCTTCAGACCCAGAAATGCACAGAGGACACCACTTGTGCCTCCCCGCTCCCAGACACAAACGCATTTGCACTGCTCCCCTCCCAGCAGAGCAGATATAGCAATACGATTCTTCCAGAAGATAAGGGTACTGGAGATAAAATCCCTTCGCTTTCTTCGGCCACAAGCCCATTTCCCTTTCCTCATAAACTCAGTTTCATGTGGCTCACAAGGTGACTAGTCTCTCCTGCATTTCCTAAGTGCCTGTAGTCCAGACCTCCACGCCCACATGACTCAGGTACCAGCCTGTTTCTCCCATCCCCAGCCTTTGGTCTCTTAGCGCACATCTACACTAGCCGGCTACTTCAAAGTTCCTGGCACAATGTCAAAATAGCATGCGTCGTGTCTACACACACTGTGCGCTATTTTGACGTTGAAATCAACATTAGGCAGCGAGATGTCAAAATCGCTATTCCTATCCGAAGATGGGAATAGCACCCTACTTCGATGTTCAACGTCGAAGTAGGGCGTGTAGACGATCCACGTCCCATTACATTGAAATAGCGGGGTCCTCCATGGCGGCCATCAACTGAGGGGTTGAGAGATGCTCTGTCCAGCCCCTGCAGGGTTCTATGGTCGCCGCGTGCAGCAGCCCTTAGCCCAGGGCTTCTGGCTGCTGCTGTTGCTGCAGCTGGGGGTCCATGCTGCGTACACAGGGTCTGCAACCGGTTGTTGGCTCTGTGGATCTCGTGCTGTGCAGGCCAAGTATGTCTGTGAGGGGCCCTTTAAGGGAGCAGCTTGCTCTTGCCCCAGAAGGGCTAATCCAGCCTGTGACCCCATCCACAGGCTTTGCTGGCCCCTTATTTCGACAGAGAGCGCTTGTGTGTGTGGACGCTCTGCATTTGCTTCCAGTGCGGCTCCTTTCAACATTCCCCATTGCTACTTTGAAGTTGAACGTCAACGGCACCAGCCCCATAGGATGTGTAGACGATATGCATCGAAGCAGCCTATTTTGATCTTCTTACTTTGAAATAGGCTACTTTGACGTAGTGTGCTAGTGTAGACGTAGCCCTACTGACATGTCCTTCCAGGTGCCATGGAACCTGCAGGCTCCCATTTTCCATCTGCCACTTTAAATTCGCAGCAGTTCTCAGATACTGCAGTGTTTAGGGTCATCTAAGTATCTAGACCCACAAATTAAAGGCTGTAGTCAACTCTAGCTCCAAGTGTTCCATAGGTCACATACAGCCATCTCACTGACATCCTCTGGAACAGAGGATGTAAGTCAATGGGGGCACACCATGCCAGCTAGAGCCAACCCAGTGGGGTCAAACCTGAAACCCTTACAGAAAGCAGCCTAGGATCTTTGCTGCTATATATTTAACACAGCAGCAGAGTTACACAAAATTCTTTATGGAACACGGACGGACTAGCGGTACAAAGGCTCTGGCTGGCAGTGCAGGCCAGTCTTTTTGCAGGCCATCCACCTATAGCTGTCATCACTCCCCTCTTTTCTCAGAGCAGCCATCCTCCTCCATCCTCCACTGGATCCATCTCCCCACCCTCGTCACCATTACCCCTCTACAGTTCAAACCACCTCTACTCACAACTCTTCCCATTCCAATCTACCACTCCTCCCACCACCATAAATCCACATCCCCCATCCCCATCCTTCTCTACCACCTCCTCCTCCTCCTCCTCACAGCTGAGGATGTTTGCACCAGCCCAGGTCCTCCCCCATCCCTACCCACCCCACCTCCTGTACACACAGCCACCATCTCCTCCAGCCTCTTGTGATACTTTTCTCCTCTGCGCCCATGTGCTCCCTGTGGCTATGGCTACACTAGAGCGATCTGTTGACAGAAGTTAATATCAGAAGATATCTTCTGGCAAAACTTCTCTTGACAGGTTGTGTCCAAATTGCCAAGCAGATCACAAGAGGGATCTGCTCTGTTGACAGAGCAGACCGCCCAGCCAGACCGCCCAGCTGCAGTCTCGACAAAATGGCCAACTGGAAGCACAGCAGACAGGGCTGCCCAGTGTCCCAGAAGCCCTGTCTGTCAACAGAATGCCCCCGGCACGTCCAGACTTCTGTCAACAGAGGTGTTCCGCCTCAGGGGGAGTGGCAGAACGCTGTCGACAAAAGTGCCTTGTTCTGTTGATTTACTGTCCACAAAACACTTGCGGAATGTGGACACTCCACGGGTTTTGTTGACAAAATTCTCTAGTGTAGACACAACCTGTGTGTCTCTAAAACACCACACCATCTCGGAAAAGATCAGTCATCCAAACCTTCTTTGTATCTCCCTTTTGCTAGCTCCTGGTTCTCATGGAGACCTGGATCCCTTTGACTCACTGAGTTTCTGCAACTGCCCTCTCACTGAGGCCCCTCCTTCTCTTACTTCCCTGAGCCTAGAACAGACTATGGTGGGAGTTCTGGACCCCTCCTCTCCTGTTTCTGCCACTTCCAGTCTCTCCCTCCTCCCCTCCCTAGAATAGCACTGCACTTGACTCTTCTATCCCCCTCCACAGTGCTCTCATCTTCCATCCCCATTAGCCTTCCTCACTGGTCTAGAGTGCTATCTCCTTCCTCTCCTTGCATTCTTCCACATCCATGCTCAGCACTCCGCCTCTGTGCTAATATGCTACCCAACGCTCCACTGCACATTTTCTTACCCGTCATTTGACCTGCAGCTCTGATTCTACTTTTGTCCCCTCCAAAAGGGCCATCCACTTGATCAGTCTTTACCAAGCCCTGCTCCAACTGGTGCATTCCTTCACCTGCCCTATTACAGCACCAGTCACCAGCCCCTGCCCTCCCACCCTGGCTCCTGTACGGATAGGCTGAAGGCAGAAAAAAGCTTTCACCTCTGCTCTCAGCCCTCTCTTCCCCTCCCAGGACTGTTGATTCACTCCAGGCTTCACACACTTCCACCCTTTGTGCTTGTGACCCTCTCTCATCGCAAGGCCCACCTTGGCAATTCCCAGCGTTGGCTCACCCCCAGCATCTGCTTCCTCTGTGCTTGCTCTCACACTGCAGAACCTCTCTTACAAATGAGCAGGCTGACATCTTCCACTACAAATCTGTTCTCACCCATTTCAGTGCTAGCACCTTACTAGCTAAACCCTACTTCTTCAACTCCACTAACTCCTGCAGCTCCTTTTCCCCAACGTTGACTTAGAATATGTGTACACTAGCACTTTCTTTGGCAAACCTTTTTTTCAATCAGAGCTGTGACAAAGGAAAAATCCTGATCCACGTTTCACTGACAAAAGCACCAGTGCTATACTGGTGGAGATGCGCTACTGCCACTTCTCAGGGGTGGTTTAATTATGTTGGCAGGAGAGCTCTCTCCAGCTGGTATAGGGCAGCTACACAGGAGAACCTGCAGCGTGGTGCAGCTATGCCACTGTAAGGTCCACAATGCAGACACAAATATCCCTTCTCCTGTCACAGGATCTCACAGATTTCTTTGAAGAGAAAATGTTGACAAAATACAAATCAACCTTTCTTCTGCCCTCAGCTTGCTTTACCTTCCCCCTTCCCACCTGTCCTGTCAGACACAAATGTTTCTCATCTGCTCTCTTCTAGCCTCGCCACTTGCCCCAATCTCCATCGCCACCTGCTCTAATCACCTCTCTCACTCTTCTCCCAACCTCTCACTGCTCACAGGCTCGTTTCTCTCACAATACAAAACATGCTTCAGTCTCTCCCATCTTAAAAAACAAGCCACCCTTTGCCTTACTTGCCACTCCAACTGCTTCCCCACTGCCTATCTTATTGAACATGCTGGTCTACAATCACGGCCTTAGCTCCTTTCCTCCATTTTAGATCCTCTCTGAGCTGGCACCCACCACTTGCACTCCACTGAAACCACTCTCGCCAAGTCTTGAACAATTTCTTCCTAGTCAAAGCTCAGAACCAGCACTCCATCCTCATGCTCTTTGACCTGATATCTGCCTTTGACAGAGCCATGCTCTTCTCCTTGAAACCCTGCTCTCCCTTGGGTTCCATGATTTGGCCCTTTTCTGGTTCTCCTTCTAACTCTCTAATCACACCTTCAGTATGACCTCATCTAGCCTCCAAACTTCTGCAGCTTTCCACTGGACTCTGTCTTTCGTCCCTTTTTTCTCACCTTATCTCTGGTTAATCTCATTTGAAACTGAAATTCAATCACCATCAGATTCACAGATCTAGCTCTCCACTGCACGAATGTCCTTTTGTCCCACTCTGTCTCTTTCACATCTCTGCAACAATATTTACCAGTATCAACATGCTTAAAATAGAGCTTTTATCCCCCCATCTCTTCTTGATCATTGTGGACCACTTGAGTGACAATGCCATCATTCTGTCTGCCACTTAAGCCTTGAAACGTGGAACTCATCTTCCACTTGGATGGTTTGCTAGGTCCTCACATTCAAGCTCCTTCTCAATCTTGCTCATTCTTTCTGCCTAACATCTTTTGGATGAGGACTGCTGTATCCCTCCACACAAATAAAACTCTTATTTGGGCTATCATTTCACATCATGATTACTTAACATCTTCTTCTCTGGCCTTGACAAATGCAATCTTGCCCTGTTCACCCTTCCTTCAGAACGCTGGTGCAAAGATAATTTTTGTAGCCAGCTGCTGTAACCACACCAGCTGTCTTTTAACCCTCTCCTGGCTCTTGCTGCTTTATTGCATCAAACATTAGATGTTTGTTTTCATTTGCAAGGCCCTTCACAGCTTGTCCTCGCCCAGCCAATCACCTCTCCTTCACCATCAAGATGTTGATTCCTGCCTCTGATCTCCCTCTTGTAAGATTTTAAAACAAGCACCTTTGTGTTTTCTTCAGTGCTGCCCCTCTTGCTTGGAAGATGCTCTCTGTAAAACTCTGTCATTACTCTTCTTCAAACCATCCTTTTCCATAAGGCTTCTCAAACATTAGACAACAGTTAGGCAGCTGCCCCACTGAGAACGTTACCCAGCATGCCAACCAGCACAGTCTCATTGCTTCCTTGGGCTCTCCATACATCTCTTTGCAACAGGGACTGTTCTTTTTGTTTTGCATTGGTACAGAACCTAGCACAGTGGGGCCCTGACCCATGACTAGGACTCCTCCATGGTAGCAGAACAGTAATACACATCTATTATATATTTGAGAAAATTTCAAAAGAGATAGCTATGTTAGTCTGTAGATTCACAAATAACAAGCAGTCACATGACACCTTAGAGACTAACAAGGTTATTAGGTCACTTGCTTTCATGGGTAAAACCTACTTCATCAGATGAAAATGGATGTTTCTGTATCTGCTTGTACAAGAACTCCTCATAAACGGTAAGAGCTAGGACCACCAAATTCAGCATGCAGCTTCCTCTCCTAACTTAAAGATAAGGGTTTGGCTACGCTAGGAAAATGGGAATGGGATTGCTTCTCATAAAACCACACAGAAAAGAGAGAGAATCACCAAGCAAATGAAAGAGGCTGGCTGGTTGCATGCCCCCGACCAGTCTGGGACTATCCCAGTGCCAAGCCTCCCATCCCGAGTGCCCGGTGACCCCTTTTCTTCTCATCTTATCTCTGACTAATCTCATCTGCCCCGATGGCCTCTGCCCCATTTGTACAGGAACATTGCTGGCTGTTCCCCTTTGCCAGAGAGCGTGGGGAAAGTGCAGTTTCCTGCATTCCTCATTCTGGCTGAGGAGCACAAGGAGCAGATGAACCTGGATATGCCCCAATGGGGAGACATGCACCCCTCCCTGGGTGTGCCTGCTGGGAGCTGAAGCTACCACAGAGGGGTGCTTCTCACCTGGCCCCAAGCTGCTGCGGTGGTCCTCTCTTCCCAGGGCAGACTGCTAAGGATGACCTTTACTACTCCTTTCTAATTGAGGCAGACAGCTTACTTAGGCCAATATATCAGCACCGAAAAACGATTGCCTCTCTCCATGTGGTTTAAGATACGTAGAATACCTATGTCATTACTTATTACACTACAATTTGTACTGTCACTTGAGGTCAAAATGGCTTCCTCTGCTTTTGTCCTGGAGGCCTTTTTCTGTGGCCTCCCAGAAAGCAGAGTATTTGTGAGAATCTGACCAGTGTTCCCTCTAGCTTTCCCAATCCTGAGCAGAATGAATTTTGTCACATGCATGAATATATAGCTGATGTACAACCTATCACATTCATACTAGTGCACACAAAATTCACATGGCGAAAATGGGGCCAAGGGCTTCTGAGTGTGGGAGAGGGCTCAGGGCTGGAGCAGAGGCTTGGGATACAAGAGCTCTGGCTGGCAGTGCAGGATCTGTGATGTGGCTGGAAATGAGGAGTTTGGAATACAGGAGGGGTTTCAGGAGGCTGGCAGTGTGAACTTCGGGTAGGACCAGGGATAAGGGATTTGGGTTGTAGGAGGGAGCCCAAAGTTGGGGAGGCTTAATATGGGGCAGGAGGTTGGTGCTCTGGCTTATCAGGACGGCTTCCTCCCGGGGCTAACAAGGAGGGGCCTCCCCCTACCCATCCATGTCAACTTGGTGATGCCAGACCCAGCAGAGAGGGGCTCCCTCCTGAAATCACCCCTAGCACCTTCTAGGCTTGGAGAAGAGATCACTTTTTCCTGCTCTGCATGGGGTTAATGGGGAGCAGCACAACCATGCAGCTTACAGGGAACTTAGGAGCTGACCTGCATGATTCAAGCACTTGCCTTGTTTGCATGGTCAGGCACTAAAAGCAAGGAAAAGACAAATGGATTAGTGAGCATTTTTGCTTTGCATGGCCATCCAAGGTTCAAGCACCATTCATACACTTTGCTTGCTACCACTAAAAGGGTGCCTGCTCATCTTCATAACTCCTCTCCCAGCCTCCCTTGATACAGCAGGTCCAGAACAGGGCAGGGACTACTGGCACCTGGGCCCTAGGGCAACACGGAGGTGAAGGACCTGCTCTGCTTCTCCTGGAACTCCCCAACTCTGTCAGCCACAGCTTTCCCTGCCTAAGGCATATGCTGCCAAGTGCCTGCCCCTGGCTCCAACCCCCTCACTGCCACAACCACGTCCCAAGCGTTGCCAGGCATTCCTCCAGGCCTTCCCCCATCCCACAGGCCCCCTTCATCCCCCCATCCCACCATCGTCCCCATCCCCCCACTCCCCCACGGCACTGCCCCCCATCCCACAGGCCTCCTTCATCCCTCCATCCCACTACCCACCATCCCACCATCGTCCCCATCCCCCCACTCCCCCATGGCACTGCCCCCCATCCCACAGGCCCCCTTCATCCCCCCATCCCACTACCCCCCATCCCACCATCGTCCCCATCCCCCCACGGCACTGCCCCCCATCCCACAGGCCCCCTTCATCCCCCCATCCCACTACCCCCCATCCCACCATCGTCCCCATCCCCCCACTCCCCCATGGCACTGCCCCCCATCCCACAGGCCCCCTTCATCCCCCCATCCCACTACCCCCCATCCCACCATCGTCCCCATCCCCCCACGGCACTGCCCCCCATCCCACAGGCCCCCTTCATCCCCCCATCCCACTACCCCCCATCCCACCATCGTCCCCATCCCCCCACGGCACTGCCCCCCATCCCACAGGCCTCCTTCATCCCCCCATCCCACCATCGTCCCCATCCCACCACTCCCCCAAGACACTGCCCACCATCCCCCATGGCACTTCCCCTCACCCCCCTACCTCGTCTCCCAGCACCCACACTCCCAGCGCCCCCTTAGCCGCGAGGATCCCAGCCCAGGCCCCGCCTCCCGCTCACCTGCATCGCGACGCTCTTTTCCGCTCGCGGGGGCGGGGGCGGGGGCGGCACCTCTCGCGCGCTCTGCTCCGTTCTACTTCCGGGTCGCGGGGTGAGAGGTCATCGCACCCCACAGGGCGGGGCGGCGGCGGCGGCCATGGCTGCCTCCGAGCAAGCGGAGTGTGAGGTACCCTGCGCCGCGCCGGGAAGGGCGGAGGGGGCCGCGCCGCTGTGGAGGGGACTGGAAGTGTTCCTGACGGAGGCAGTCGCTGTTGGCTGCCGCGTTTGGGCCCAGGCCTGCCTGGACTGGGTGGCCTGTGGTGGTGATTGTCGTTCGGGGTTACAGGGGTAGCTGCCCTTGGCACCATCCCTGGCCCCAGCGGCGGCTGCAGGCGAGGTGCGGTGGGTGCGCGTAGCAGACAGAAGGGGTGAGGCGAGGACGGAGAGGCGGTGCGCGTCTGCACCGATGAGCAGCGAGCGCTCGGAGCTGGAGAGAGGTTTGGTTACGCCGGGGAGCGAGTCTCAGCGGGATGGCGGTGTTAGTCTGGAGTTTCACAAACGTAAGCAACTCTGGGGTACCTTAAAGGCTAACCAGTGTACTAGGTAACGAGCTGTGACGGAGTGGGGGGGGTGCCTGTGTGAGTCAGGCTGGGTGTCCCAGGCAAGCAGCAGCTCCCAGCGGCTAAGGATGACCCTGGGGCTACAACTGGCAGGTAACACCTCTGCCTGAACAAAGAGCAGGGAGGAGCTGAGCGGGGTTTTGAAGCGGGGGCGGCAGTTAGGAAGCTGGGGAAAGAGAGAGCTGGAGGGAGCCAGCCGGAGGAGGGGGAAGCTACACCCCAGAGGGGCACCCCTCGGGGTCTTCTCCCCAGGACGGGTTAGAAGGACTGTCTCTGGCTGCTGTGCTGTCGCTTCTGTGAGAAACTGGGCATCTGTTGCCTAATAAACCTGCTGAGTGAGAGTCACTCCTGCCAGCGGACGGGGTGCAGTGCAGGGGGACCCCTGAACCCCATCACACTGGTGTCAGAAGTGGGATGCACTGCACCCACGGATGAGCTCCCAGCAGTGGCTGACTGAGCACCAGAGAAGGAAGGAGTCTCACAAGAGCCAGAGGGGGAACAGAGCCATTCCTGCAGCTGCTGCTGGTGAGTGGATACCCTGGGAGATAGCAGGGAGATGGATTATACCCGACTCCTGAAGGCAGAGCTAGCAGGGCTGTGCAGAGAGAGGGGCCTGACCGTGGGGAAGGTGACCAAGGCCCAGCTGATTGCACAGCTGGAAGAGAATGACCGATCCGGGGGGTCAGAGCCTGTCCCGGCAGAAAGTGGCCGGTCAGCCTCGGGAAGCGTTTCGGATTCTCCGACAGGAGCAGGGGCTCGACGCCGTCAGACAGACGCGGTGCCCGCCAGGTCGCGCTCAGCTAGCGGTGGTCCATCGCGGGCAGAGTCCCCCGCCGCAGAGCTGTAACGGCTGGAACTTGAGGTGAAATTAAAGGAGCGGGAGCGCCAGGAACGGGAAAGGGAGCGGGAGCGCCAGCTACAAGAGACACAGCGGGAGGAGAACGAACGAGAACGGAAGGAGAGAGAGCGAGAGCATGAGGAGAGAGAGCGAGAGCGGGAGCATGAGCGAACCATGGCAGAGGCGAGACGCCAAGAGGCCCCAGCTGCGGTAAGCGGGGAGAGGGCCAGACGGCTCGGGGTGGCCAGTCACTTGGAGACGCGTGTGCTGGCCCAGTGTCAGGACCCAGGGGACATGGACGAGTTCCTTACCGCCTTTGAGCGAGCCTGTGAGTTGCATGAGGTTCCCCCAGATGAGTGGCTCCGGCACCTCACCCCCTTGCTGGGCCAGAAGGCCGCAGCGGTACTCAGCCAGCTGGTGGGGCTGCAGCCTGGGGACTATGAACGGTTCAAACAGGCCCTGCTGCATAAGTTCGGGCTAACTCCGGAGATGTACAAGAAGAAGTTCCAGGAGGCGCAGAAGAGGCCAGAGGAAACCCATGTAGATACAACCGCCCGCCTGAAGCAATACTACCAGAAGTGGGTGTTCGGAATGGGAGTCCAGTCCATAGAGGACCTGATCGAGCTGGCGGTCGTGGAGCGATTCTACGAGATGTGCGCACCTGACCTGAGGGTGTGGCTCGTGGACCGGAAGCCAGGGGACTCACATGATGCAGGGAAATTGGCAGATGACTTCACAAACAGCCGGGCCAGGTTTGAAAGTGAGCCCCACAAAGAGAGGGAGTCTCGGAGAGAGAGGGAGTCCCGGAGGGAGAGGGAGTCCTGGAGAAACCGAGAATCTCAGAGAGACCGGTCCCTAACTGTACGACAGAGGGGACCACCTCTTGGGCAAGACCAGGAAGGAGGGGCCAGCCACCCACCCCCCAGAGAGCCAAACAGAGCCCGGACAGAGCAGCCGGCCCGAGGGACACAACAAGACCCAGGCTGTTATCGCAGTGGGCGAAAGGGGCATAGAGCAGCCCAGTGCCCCAGGCTCCCAGACAGGTTGAGCAGGCCGGGGGTCATGGAGTCAACTGGGTGGGGTCCCAGAAGCCAGAGGGGCTGGCGGCCAAGGTGGGTGGTGCTGACAATGAGCACTCGGATTGGGCCGAGTCCGCCCCACAGACCAGCTCCTCAGGGGGACCAAATGCTCAGAGGCCAGTTTACAGAGTGGGGGCGGCACTGCCTCTGTGGAGCAAGTGTCTCAAACACCTCGAGGTAGGCGGGAAAAAGGTCACGGGGTTCTGGGACACAGGCGCTGACGTGACGCTGGCCCGACCCGGGGTGGTGGCACCGGGTTGCATGATACCCGATTCCCACCTGACGATAACAGGAATTGATGGGACCCCTTTCAAGGTGCCCATGGCGAGGGTGCACCTGAAATGGGGGAAGAAGGAAGGCCCCAAGGAAGTGGGCGTGCACAGCCATTTGCCGGCGGATGTACTGATGGGGGCTGACCTGGAGAACTGGCAAGGTGAACGCCCTCGTGCCCTGGTCCTGACCCGTAGCCAAAGAAAACGAAGGGTGCGCTCCCCAGATTCAGGGGTACAGGCCCAGCCAAAGTCACAGGAGCCACAGGGGCCAACCCTGAGAGAAAGGGAGCCCCCAAAAACCAGATCTCACAGGCCAGGGGTGCTGGAGCCAGGCAGGGATGGGGAAGTAGCATCCGCCCCTGCCCCAGCCGAAGAATTCCAGGCAGAGCAGCAGAGAGACCCCTCCTTGCAGAAGCTGAGGGAACTGGCCAGTCTCAGCCCAGCTCCACAGCTGGGGGAGGGCTGCAGGGAGAGATTCCTGTGGGAAAAGGGATTCCTGTACCGGGAATGGGCTCCCAGACGCAAAGCGGAGCCATGGAAGGTCCAGAGGCAACTGGTGGTTCCCCAAAAGTACCGGCGCAGGCTGCTGTACCTAGCCCATGATGTCCCGCTCGCAGGACACCAGGGGATCCACCGCACCAGGAGAAGGTTGTTACAGAACTTTTTCTGGCCAGGGATCTTTGCAGCTGTCCGTCTGTATTGCCTGTCCTGCGATCCCTGCCAGAGGGTGGGGAAGAGCCGGGACAAGGGGAAAGCTGCCTTGAGGCCACTGCCCATCATAGAGGAGCCTTTCCAGAAAGTGGCTATAGACATAGTGGGCCCCTTCAGCAAGGCAACGCGTTCGGGGAAGAAATATATTTTGGTAGTGGTAGATTTTGCCACGCGATACCCAGAAGCAGTGGCCTTGACCTCTATCGACGCTGACACCATGGCGGATGCACTGCTGTCCATTTTCAGCAGAGTGGGGTTCCCCAAGGAGGTCCTCACAGATCAGGGGTCCAACTTCATGTCGGCCCTACTGCAAAGCTTGTGGGACAAGTGTGGGGTCCGGCACACCTGGGCCACAGCCTACCACCCGCAGACCAATGGGCTGGTGGAGAGGTTCAGTGGGACTCTGAAGCAGATGCTGAGAACCTTCATGAATCAATACCCCCATGACTGGGACAAGTACTTACCCCACCTGCTGTTTGCATACAGGGAGGTGCCCCAGGAATCCACGGGGTTCTCCCCGTTTGAGCTGCTGTACGGAAGGAGGGTACGGGGACCCTTGGACTTGCTCAGAGAAGAGTGGGAGGGGACGGCCTCTCCTGAAGGGGAGTCAGTGGTACAGTATGTACTGACCTTCCGGGAAAAACTCACCAAGCTCATGGGCCTGGCCAGGGAGAACCTCTCCATGGCCCAAAGGAAGCAAAAGGTCTGGTATGACCGTAACGCCAGGGCCCGAGCCTATGCCACCGGGGATCAAGTGATGGTCCTTGTACCTGTGCGGCGGAACAAGCTGCAAGCGGCCTGGGATGGGCCCTTCAAGGTTGTCAAACAGCTAAATGACGTGAATTATGTGGTGTAACTGTTGAACCGGGCCCACAGCCACCGGGTCTATCATGTGAACATGACGAAACCTTACTGGGACAGACAGAACTTGGTGCTGGCCGTGTGCAGACACTGGGAGGGGCAGGGGGATGATCCCTTGGTGGATTTACTCACAAGGACTGGAGCCGGCTCCTTGCTGGAGTCTATTCCCCTCTCAGACCAGCTGACCCCTGCCCAGCAGACGGAGATCAAGGAGGTGCTGCATTCGCATCAACAGCTGTTCTCGGACAGACCCGGACGCACTGACCTGGCTGTCCACCGAATCGAGACAGGCACCCACGCCCCTATCAAGTGTGTGCCATTCAGAGCCAGAGGGAGGACGGCTCAGGACATAGAGCGGGAGGTTGAAGACATGCTGGCTCTGGGGGTGATCCAACCCTCGTCCAGCCCCTGGGCCTCTCCCGTGGTGTTAGTCCCTAAAAAAGATGGGTCTGTTCGGTTTTGTGTGGACGATCGCAAGCTTAACGCCATCACTGTCTCGGACGCCTACCCCATGCCCAGGCCTGATGACCTTTTAGACAAGCTGGGGGGAGCCCGTTACCTCACCACCATAGACCTCACCAAGGGGTACTGGCAAGTGCCATTAGACCAAGATGCCCGGCTGAAGTCGGCTTTCATCACTCCTGTGGGGCTCTACGAGTTCCTGGTCCTGCCCTTTGGCCTCAAGGGGGCACCCGCTACCTTCCAGCGTCTGGTGGACCAGCTACTGAAAGGGATGGAGAGCTTTGCCCTGGCTTACATGGACGACATTTGCATCTTCAGCCAGATGTGGGAGGACCATGTGTCCCAACTCAAGCAGGTGCTGGACCGACTCCAGAAGGCCGGTCTGACTATCAAGGCAGGGAAGTGCAAGGTGGGAATGGCTGAGGTGACCTACCTGGGCCACAAGGTGGGCAGCGGCTGCTTAAAGCCAGAGCCAGCTAAAGTGGAGGCTGTCAGAGATTGGCCAACACCCCAGACTAAGAAACAGGTCCAGGCCTTCATTGGGATGGCGGGGTACTACCGGAGGTTTGTGTCCCACTTTAGCTCCATCGCAGCCCCCCTCACGGAGCTACGTAAAAAGGGAAAGCCTGACAAGGTGGTCTGGACCGAGCAGTGCCAAGAGGCCCTCTGCGCGCTGAAGGAGGCTCTGGTCAGGGCCCCAGTGCTGGCAAATCCAGACTTCAACAAGCCCTTCCTGGTGTTCACCGATGCCTCAGACGTGGGGCTGGGCGCTGTGCTAATGCAGGTGAATGACAAAGGGGAGAAACACCCCATCGTGTACCTGAGTAAGAAGCTGCTGCCCCGGGAGCAGAACTACACGGCCATAGAGAAGGAATGTCTGGCCATGGTGTGGGCGCTGGGGAAGCTGCAGCCGTACCTGTTTGGACGGCGTTTCACCGTGTACACCGATCACTCACCCCTGATGTGGCTGCATCACATGAAAGGGGCCAACGCCAAGCTCCTGCGGTGGAGTCTGCTCCTGCAGGACTACGACATGGAGGTGGTCCACGTCAAGGGGAACAACAACACCATAGCCGATGCCCTGTCACGCAGGGAGGGCCCCGAACTTCCCCAGGTCACTGGCTAAGTGACCCTGCTCAGTGCGGTCTGGAAGTGGGGAGAGATGTGATGGAGTGGGGGGAGTGCATGTGCGAGTCAGGCTGGATGTCTGAGGCAAGCAGCAGCTCCCAGTGGCTAAGGATGACCCTGGGGCTACAACTGGCAGGTAACACCTCTGCCTGAACAAAGAGCAGGGAGGAGCTGAGAGGGGTTTGAATCGGGGGTGGCAGTTAGAGGCTAGGAAAAGGGAGAGCTGGAAGGCAGCCAGCCTGAGGAGGGGGGAAGCTACACCCCAGAGGGGCACCCCTCGGGGTCTTCTCCCCAGGACAGGTTGGAAGGACTGTCTCTGGCTGCTATGCTGTTGCTTCTGTGAGAAACTGGACATCTGTTGCCTAATAAACCTGCTGTTGTACCTGCTGAGTGAGAGTCTCTCCTGCCAGCGGACGGGGTGCAGTGCAGGGGGATCCCTGAACCCCATCACACGAGCTACCAACAAAAGCTCATTAACTAATAAATAAATTTTAGTGTTTAAGGTGGTACAGAACCACTTGTTTTTGAGGGGGGAAAAAAGCATCTTAGCTGTTGTGTTCTCTGCTCATCTGCCTAGCGATACGGTGACTTGTTCCCCTTCACTGCAGGTGGAAGAGGCAGGACAGGTCTTCCTCCTTATGAAGAAAGATTATCGGATCTCCCGTAATGTTCGCCTCGCCTGGTTCCTCAATCACCTGCATCAAGTCATTTGGGCTGTGCCCGAGTCAGAGCTGGTTAGTATGTATGCTCAGGTTTGAAGGATGGCGCTTATGCACTCATCAGTGCCCTCTGGCAGTTTGGCCAAGTAAGAGAGAAGATGTAGGACTTCTGTCCACCACAGCTCCTTGGGAGGCTAAGATCACAGTGAAAGGCTTTAGTTTGGTTATTTTTGTCAGCTACTTTCCTGTATGCCTGGCTTTTTTCTCACTCAATATTCTTTTTCTCTTGTAGGTGAAGTCAGATAACGAACTGGATATTATCAGCATCCTACCACATGGGTGGCAGCCACATGAGTCTATCCGGACTAGGCCCTACCTCTTAGTGCCCTCCACACAGGTTACTTTCCTGGCACGACAGTACCGCTTTGTGATTGAACTTGACTTGAGCCCATCCACAGGTATTGTGGTGAGTGTTTATGTCCCTTCGTCTCCCAGTGTTCCTCAAGGCTTTGGTCATGAGGAGATCCTGTTGCCATCTCTACTCTGGAAAGGCTTCCTCTTGTGTCCTTGCTCCAAGTGCGCATCTCCCTACCTTATGCCTGGAAAGCTTTGCTCCCACTGTGCCATAAAAGCTGTGTGCCAGCAGTTGCCACTTGCTGGGAATTCCACCCTTTTGCTTGGATTATCTGTATATGTGTTTGGCCTGCTGGGAGCAGAGCTTGCTTAGAGACTTTGCCTGGCTAAGATGGGGCTCTGCAAAGCCTTTCTAGAAAGACATATGGTGTGACTCCCTGTGCTTGGGACCTTTGCCAATGACATTGGAGAGAATGCTAACATTTTGCATTTGTACTTCTGCAGGATGACTCAACGGGGGAGATAATTTTTGATGAGGTATTTCATGCCCTTTCAAGGTGCCTAGTGGGATTGCTAAGACCCTTCCGAATCCCTGGTTCAGAAATGACCTACCAGCCAGAGATCTTTGTCACTATCCAAGCATATTCTTCTATCATTGGTCTGCAGTCCCACCAGGTAAGATTTTGTCATCTTCCTTTCCCCCAGTCTTCCTCTTTGAGAACTTCTTGTTACCCAAGCTGCTGATGAGAGCCTATGGAACTAGAGATGTGAGTTGTATGAGCACTGGTGTAGTCTTGCTTCTGAGATCTTGCATTCTGGTGTAATGCTGGATCAAAGGGAGCAAGTCATCTTGTGTGAGTGCAGCTCCATTGTGTTTCTATGGACAGGAGGCTGAGGTTTGGCATGTGGGCAGTGCCAAGCAAAATAGGGGATCTGTGGGTAGGAACCTGCTGTTTAAGGAACATTCGTATAAGTTATGCTTTGCCCCAGTGTGAATTGAAATCTCTTCAATAAACTTTTGAGTACCCTCCTAGTGAGATTGGACTATAGCTTAGGTGCCTCATAAACCATACATGCAAGAGCAGTTCCCATTTGAACAACTGAACACCAGTTGGTGGGGCCAGAAAGCACCCATGTAGCTAATTGCTCCCAAGCAAAACCGCAGCCCTCCAAAATCATGGCATTACCATGCCGGTTGCAGGCCATTGTTCTTTTCACCCTAGTAATGTGTTCTGTCCCTTTGCTTTGACACTCTTTGTGTTTTGGAAAGTAAGCTGTGTGGATCAAGGACTGCCTATTACCCTGTACAAAACTTTTTTATTCCTGAAAGAATTCTGTGCTCTGTGTAGTGCAGAATTCATATCTTCTGCAGATTTATTGGCTTCTACACTGGAGAATGGGGGAGTGAAGATATGTGTGGAACATATATCCCTTCTGTAGTAGCTCAGTGCATCTGCTGGCAGCAGAAAACTGATTACTGGGATTTGGTAGGGGAAGGATGGAGGCTGGACATACCTGTAGGCATCCATGGAGAGCTAGTCAGCAGGTGGGGCTGGGCAGTGAATGCCTCTCCGCAAATGAATGCGTGAGAGACTCTCTCTCTCTTTCCCAGTCCTGGCTTTTGCTGAATCCTGAACTTAGACATGTGGGGCAGAGCAAAGACAACTAAACAGGCAGGATGCTCATTCTTCATCAATTAAGCCTCCTTTACCGTGCCAGAATGGTGTAAAGGAGACTTATTGTAAATTACAGTAACTGAATCTTCAGCTGGGAAGGTATTTGTGGTTTCTGGATTTTACTTCTGTGCCAGAAAGACATAGTTAGGTTACATTACAGCTTGGGATCTATTTTACTTACCTGTTTTAAAAAAAAATGAAGGACAATGATTAGCAAAACTGTTCAACTTTTCTGTGTGAAAGTCTGAGCAAGTAAAGTGACTTCTATTGTACTGTGCACCAAATACCAAGATAACAGTAATTTAAATGAAAATCCAGGATGTTTATTGGAATGTGAGGTATTGGTTACCAAGTTTTTGTAGCTGACCTTTCACGTGTTTAGGAAATGCTGAAAAGTTAATGTTTTTCTGTATGGTAGTTTGAACAAATTATCAAAAAATATTAAACTTGCATGGTTATGTTGCATTATTTTGATAAAATAAGCAAAATTTTGCATTTTGGTTCAGAATTCCCCAGGAGTAAACTTGCACAATGAGCCCCAATCCTGTTAGCACTACTGCAATGAATGTAAAGAGGATACCTCCCTCTGTCCTTCCTATAAGCCCTCTGCCACTGATGTCAGCTTGGACTGCCTGTTTGTCCAGTTCTACAAATACCTGTGTGTTTTGTTCTAGTGCATCTCCCTTGGATGCATAGAATTGATCTGCATGACCACTATCCTTTTCTTCTTCAAATCCTTTCTCAAGACCCACTTCTTTCATGAAGCCTGCAAGAAATTTAGTTCAGGCTTTCTCACTTGTCTCTACCCTATTTTTTTTTTTGTCTTTGCTTCAAGCTGCTGCTGTTTTATCCTGCCAGTTATCATCAGGTAGTGGGGTCAGGATGTGGGCTAAAGTAGAACACATGTGCCTTCTTGAGAAATGTTAGACTGACATTAAAGGCATCTGGGGGCTTGGACAAGGAACCTGACTGCCTCCTGTTCAGTGCCTTTCCTCTCTCTGACTCCTAGGGTAGCAAGAGCCTTTTGCTCCAGAATGAGGTTGTCAGGTGTATGTTGTGGTGTCTCACAGAATCACAATGCAGAGGTGGCCAGTGTGAGGCCTTTCTTGTCATGACTTATAGTCCATCTCTTGCATTTCCCCTGAACTTCCTTAGGTGGTGCATGTGTGTGTATTGGATCAGTGGGACAGAAAACACTGTAATATGTGGTTGTTTAAAACCCTAGAGTAATGTCTTTCCCATGTGTGTCTGGCTCAGGTGCTATTCCAAGGCTGTCAGCTCGATGAGACCAAGAGAGAGGCCTTCCTGCAGCAAATTTACACACAGCTGTGTGCCTTTGAGAATAAAGTGGCTGAGGTACTTCAACAACAGTATGAACCCAAGCCCCAGGTGAGGCAAACAGAGGTGACGGGTAGACTGGAGGAGAGATGTAGGCTCTCTGGGATCATTTCCTTCTATACCATTCTTCTGGGAAGGGCTGGTACTAAGATGGACATGCTGGGTGAGCCTCAGCTGGGAGTCTGTCCTTTGCGAGGCACAGCCTTGTTCAGTAACTGGAAGAACAATGCATGGCTGCAGACAAAAGTGGACTGGGGGCAGGGGTTTCCATAGTAGGTAAGCAGGTATTTAGGAGGGATCATGTGGGAAATATTTACATGAGCTTGGGGTTATGTAGTTAAGGAGCTGGATTTGAGGCCAGTAGGCAGATCCCACCTCTGCACCAAGATAGTTCACATCATGAATGGCCCACAGCAACAGCAGGCTCAGCGTTAGTATTAACATGGGGAGGGAGGCTTGAGCAGCTTTCTCTCTGAGGTAGCAATGGACTCCTGAGCTGCATAAACAATGAGGCTGAGGTGATTCTAGCGTTGTTTTGAAACAGTGGTGTCTGGGGGATTTTTAGCACATGATGCAAGGTGTTGGCAAGTTAACATAAAGAGCCCTCAGGTTTGGGGTCAAGACAAGCCCTCTGGAGCCTGCTGCTAAGAACAGGATTTGAGGAAGGAGATGGAAGATAGGGAAGAATAAGTCTGATCCTGTGTGTGTGGGAGGAGATGAGACCCACAGGGTACAACCTGGAATTTGGGTAGTGCTGAGCCCGCTTAACTCTTCAGCCTCGACAATCTCTCTCGGTGCTTTGCTAGGGAGAAACAGCAAATGCCTACAGGCGCTGTTATCGCTCAGTGTGACTTCAAGGGGAGCACACTTTCAGCTAGATTGAGTGAATGCTCCCTGAGCCACTCGTGAATCGTACAGAGAGAGGCACCAGCAAATCTCCAAAGCCCCCCAGCCTTGCACTCCAGAAGGGTAGTTGACCAGTGTATTTTTGTTACTCAGTCTTCCCCTTCCTCGATATCAAGAGGATTCACACGTGGTCTTTGTAAACTGAGCTGAGATTTCCCAAGCATGTCAATCAAAACACACAGTTTCAGGTAACCTATAAAACAGGCTAACTGCTGAAAGATAGCTGTTAAGTACAAAAAATAGTTAACCAAAAAAGTAAAAGTAATCAGAGTAAATCTTGCACCTTATTTCGACTAAACAGTGTTTGGATCAAGCAGATTTTCTTAACCTCTCTGGATGTTGCAGCTTGGCTACAATTCTTAATGCACATGCTTCTCCTTTAAACCGGTCTTCATCTTCCAAGCATTCTTGTTGCATCCTGCATGTGTGGATATAGAGAAGCCAAAGCATGAAGCCACTGTCCTCTGTTTTATACCTTCAACCTTTGTACCTGAAAAACATGAGCTCAGACATGTCCTTGTGAGTTTCGCTGAGCTACAGGGTTGAGTAATCCTCCATTAAATGGTGCTTCTCTTACAACAGCATAAATCCCTTGTGTACAACACCGCTGCTGATTAATGGTCCCACAATGCTCTCCTGGTAGATCGTCATCACCCAGCAATAGAGACTTTCAAATTTACAACATACAGGGAAAAAAATCTCAACTTCCCTCTCCCTCTCCCTCTCCCTCTCTCGGACAGAACCGTGAGTGTCAGCAGATTACAGCCTTTCATACAACGGCTTACATGGCATGCTTGGTGTGAAGTACATCATAATTATATGGTGGAGTGAATATGTGGGTTCTAGGCTGCTGCTTAGAGGTATAGACTGCCATAGTGTAACTTCGTGCACATGAGTAAGATCATGTAGAGTTACATGCTTCTGTGTTTACAAGAACAAAATTGCCCAAATCCAAGGTAGCGAAAACAGAGGCAGTTCCTTTGTTTAGATGGCTGCTGCTGATTTGTGAGAACCTTGCACAGAGAATCAGACATTAAAGGGGCACCATAAACCTCATTTCTGACTGAAACCATTTGATCTGCTAATGTTATGAGTAGCTTTTACCGTTCCTAAAACTGAAAGGGACTTGTGGCGATCCTGTGAAGGTGACTTGTTGATATCTTGTGCCAGATGCCACTCACTGTGTTCCCAGTAGTTATCAGACATGGTTTATGTGGCATTTTGCCACACACAGGAGGAGAGAAATGTTATGTGAAAGTCGTAAAACTACGCAGGCTGGAAATGGGCTCAGGCAGGATGCTCTGGAGAACACGATATGCTAGGACCAGTGTTTTTTTTATTTTATCTTATTTTTAATTTTATTTTGAAGTTACCTAGAGTTTCCATTGACTGTTTGCCTGCCAGCAGACCCTGATGGCTTTAAGGAATCTGATGAAGTAAAGGAGTATCATTATGCACTGATGGATAGTAATTTTTCCTGATTGTGTATCTTCTTCCATCCAAGAGCAGTCCTGTGATCATAGAACACTGGAACTGGAAGGGACCTCCAGAGGTCATTGAGTCCAGTCCCCTGCCCTTGTGGCAGGACCAAGCACTGTCTAGACCATCCCCAATAGATATCTATTTAACCTGCTCTTAAATATCTCCAGTGATGGAGATTCCACAACTTTCCTAGGTAATTTTTTCAGTGTCTAATCACCCTGACACAGTTAGGAAGTTTTTCCTAATGTCCAACCTAACCCTCCCTTGCTGCAGTTTAAACCCATTGCTCCTTGTCCTATCCTCCAGAGGCCAAGAGAACAACTTTGCTTCCTCCTTTATAATCCTCTTTTAGGTACTGCATTTGTAAACTATCATGTCCTCTCTAACCCTTCCCTTTTTCTAAACTAAACAAGCCCAATTCTTTCAGTCTTCCCGCAATGCTCATGTTCTCTAGAACTTCAGTCATTCTTGTTGTTCATCTCTTGACCTTCTCCAGTTTCTCCCCATCTTTCTCAAAATGTGGTGCCCAGGACTGGACACAGTACTCCAACTGAGGCCTAACGAGCGCTCAGTAGAACAGAAGAATGACTTCATGTCTTGTTCCCAACACTCCTGTTTAATGCAGTCCCGGAATCATGTTTGCTTTTTTTGCAACAGCATCACACTGTTGACTCATATTTAGCTTGTGGTCCGCTATAACCCCTAGATCCCTTTCTGCTGTAGTCATTCCTAGTCAGTCCTTTCCTATTCTGTATGCGTGACACTGATTGTTCCTTCCTAAGTGGAGCACTTTGCATTTGTCCTTATTAAACTTCATCCTGTTTACATCAGACTACTTCTCCACTTTGTCTAGATCATTTTGAATTATGAGCCTATCCTTCGAAGCAGTTGCAATCGCTCCCAGCTCGGTCTCATCCGCAAACTTAGTAAGCGCACTCTCTATGCCAATATCTAAATCGTTAATGAAGATATTGAAGAGAACCGGTTCCAAAACAGATCCTTATGGAACCCCACTTGTTATGCCTTACCAGCGTGACTGCAAACCATTCATAACTACTCTCTGAGAATGGTTATCCAGTCAGTTATGCACCCACCTTATAGTGGCCACATCTAAGCTGTATTTGCTTAGTTTATTGATAAGATTATGCGAGACTGTGTCAAATGCCTTAGTAAAGTCTAGATATACCACATCCACCGCTTCTCCCTTATCCACAGGATTTGTTAGCCTTTTTTTTGACAGGATATCAGATTGGTCTGACATTTGTTCTTTACAAATCCATGCTGGCTATTACCTTACTTTCTTCCAGATGTTTGCAAATGAATTCCTTATTTGCTCCATTATCTTTCCTGCCGTAGAAGTTAAACTGACTGGCCTGTAATTTCCTGGGTTGTTCCTTCCCCCGCCCCCCCTTTTTTATAGATGGGCACTATATTTGCCCTTTTATGGTCTTCTTGAATCTCTCTAGACTTCTACGGCTTTTCAAAGACACTAGCTAAAATTTGCAATACCTCCTCTCTCAGCTCTTTGAGTATTCTAGGATGCATTTAATCAGGTCCTGGTGACTTGCAGACATCTAATTTTTCCAAGTAATTTTTAACTTGTTCTTTTTTCATTTTATCCTCTTAAACCTACCTCTTTCCCACTAGCATTCACCATGTGGGACATTTCTGCATCAGACTTCCTGGTGAAAACTGAAGGAAGTCATTAAGCACCTCTGCCATTTCCATTTGCTGAAAGTTTCTCCTTCCTCACTGAGCAGCAGACCTACCCTGTCCTTCGTCTTCCTCTTGTTTCTAATATATTTATAGAATATCTTTTTGTTACTCTTTATGTCTCTAGCTAGTCTGAGCTCATTTTGTGCCTCTGCCTTTCTAATCTTGCCCCTGCATGAATGTCTTGTTTGCTTATATTCATCCTTTGTAATTTCTCTGAATTTTCACTTCTTATATGACCCCTTTTTTGATTTTTGAGATCATGAAAGATCTCTTTCCTAAGCCAAGGCAGTCTTATCATACTTTCTCTTTTTCCTACACATCTGTACAGTTTGCTTTTGAGCCCTTAATAATGTCCCTTTGACAAACTGCCAAATCTCTTAAGTTGTTTTTCCTCTTAGTCTTGCTTCCTATGGGACTTTACTTACCAGCTCTCTGAGTTTATCAAAATCTGCCTTTCTGAAATCCATTATCTTTATTTTGCTGTTCTCTTTCACCATTGCTTGGGATCATGATCTCTGATTTCATGGTCACTTTCTGCCAAGCAACCTTCCACTTTCAAATTCTCAACAAGTTCCTCCCTATTTGTTAAATGAAATGTAGAACTGCTTCCCCCAATAGCTTTTTCCACATTCAGAAATAAAACAATTGTTGTCAGTGCAGTCCAAGAACTTTTTGGATAGTCTTTGCCTCATTTTGTTAGTTTCCCAACATATGTCTCTATATTGGACACACTTCAAACTCTCTTAGACAAAGAATTAATGGGCATGAAATGGACATAAAACACTCCTGATTCACAAGCCTGTCAGTCAGCACTTTAATGGAGTGGGCCATTCTGTTAATGACCTGACAGTCCGTATCTTACGGAAGAGGAATTTTCACAACTGTTTGGAAAGCGAGGCTGCTGAGCTCTCCTTTGTATTCAAATTCGACACCACATGTTAATGTGCTTGAATTTCTTTGCAGCCCCTCCAGAAGCAGTGTCCCAGACATGGTAAAAGAGACTTCGTGCCTTGCAAGAGAAACCCCAGACTGTAATGTAGAGATGCAGAGCATCTTCAGCTTGCACTAGATTGAAGGAATTTGGCTCTGTCTACACTGCATTTGGGCACCTATGGCTGGCCTGTGCCAACTGTCTGGGGTTTGTGCTACAGGACTGTTTCCTTGCAGAGCAGACTTTCAGGCTCAGCCTACAGCTTGAGCTGT
This sequence comes from Carettochelys insculpta, assembly GCF_033958435.1. Lineage (NCBI taxonomy): Eukaryota > Metazoa > Chordata > Testudines > Carettochelyidae > Carettochelys > Carettochelys insculpta. The sequence continues at coordinate 779,474 of NC_134145.1, forward strand.
GGGACCAGATTTGAGTTGCTACCCAAACTCTGATGCCTACAATGCCATGTAATAGTCCTGCAGCCTGAACCCTATGAGCCCAAGTCAGGTGGCACAGGCCAGCTGCACTGTCTAATTGCAATGCAAATGGATTTCTAGAGGTCTCCTAGTATCAGCTGCAGGAAAAGTCTAGTGGTCTGGGCATTTTTGCTTCTGCCTCTAGGGAGACCTAGTAAGCTCAGGCTGTGCTCTGACTGAATACTGAGTTTAAAACACCTTAAGGGGAAGCTTTATTCTCAGAGGAAGGTCATGTTAAGAGAACTGAGAAGGGCTAGGAGATTGAAGATTAACAATATAGGACTCGAATCATACTAGGACTGGGTACTGTGTGGGATTCCACAGCACTTGCAAATGGGGTGGAACAGGATCAGAATGTGGCTGATGGAGTTGTGTTGATTTCTTGTTGCCAGATAGATTTGTCGCCCCTCAGCCAGGAGAGTCCTTGTACCACCCAGGAACCCTCTGGGAGGAAGTCGGGTGTGTCTATGGTCACTGCTGACATTGGCCTCGTCAGCATGATCCGCCAGGGGATCTTAGCACTGCAGCTGTTGCCTTCCAACTCCAGTGCAGGTGAGTGCCAGCCCCTGAGCAGTAGCGTGCCTGGCCTGGAAGCCTGTATTCCTCTAGCTTTGGGCTCAAAGTGGATATGTCCAGGTAGCCGTGTCAGGCCCTTTGGATAGAGGAAGGGCAAAGTTTCATGGCAGTATTTCTAGGATGCAGCATTTTGTGATCCCAATATGGTATGGTGCAAATGAAAGCCAGCATGTGCACTGGGTGTGTGAGATGGGGAAAGTGATCACGGGTGGGGATGGTGCTCAGAGATGGTGCCTTGTTATCTACAGGTATCATCATAATCACAGATGGTGTGACCAGCGTTCCAGATGTGGCTGTGTGTGAGACTCTGCTTAACCAACTACGGAGTAGCACTGTGGCCTGCTCCTTTGTGCAGGTATACCAATCTTTTCTCCTTCCACCCCCCGACCAGCCCCTGCCTGGGAGGAGCTGGGGAGGGGGCAGTTGGGGGCAATGTTCCCACTAACTTTTTTCCATCTGTGTGCAGAACACATTTTATGTGCACCAAGGCATGTGCGGATGTGCACCACCAGCAGAAACCCAGGCTGCAGGCTGTGGGTGCTCAGCTAATCAGCTGGGTGGCATTTGAATCGCTTCTGGGTGGTTGCCCAAGCTCCAAGTTTACAGGGAACAGTTGGTGGTGGTGCTGCACCATATGTGTCAGTGTGCCAATCCCTGGAGCAGCACACTGTGCTGGATTGCCAGTCTGTGGGGAGGTGGGGTGCCGCCTGTCCCCATTGGGGGACAGGAGCACCACACTGTGCTGGGATATCAAGCCAAAATAAGGGTCTCTGCTGCTGGGTTGAATTGCTGCACTGTGTCTGGTGGTTTGCCAGTCTGGGGTGGGGGGCACTGATCCCTGGTGGCAGGTGGAAGTACTGCAGTGTGTAGGCTAAAATGCGAATCTGGGGTGACTGACCCTGTTGGGGGTACCACGCTGGGCATACTGGTACACACGCTCTGTTTGGGGTTGATGGGTTTGATGCTCACGTGCCTCAGCAGGAGGCCCTGGTGTACCTGTGCTTGTCTCCTCTCTTTTGCTTTTGCCTTGTTTTACTTGGATCGCTCTTCCCTTCCTCCTCAGGTGGGTGGAGTCTATTCATATGACTGCAGCTTTGGCCATGTCCCAAACGTGGAATTGATGAAATTTATAGCTATGGCAACTTTTGGTGCATACCTGTCCACATGCCCTGAGCTGGATCCCTTAAGCCTTGACCTGAATGTGTATCATAAGGCCTTCCTGCTGTACTCCTTCCTGCGCACTGGGGAGTCCCTGAACCCTGAGTATTATTGCGGTGAGGAGATTGCGTTCTGCTCCTTCAGATGGGGGCTTAGAATTCCCTTGTGTGGTGGGTCTGGAGACACCGGTATCCCCTTTGTACCCTCTCCTGGTTGTTCTCAGTAGCAGTGGGTGAGAGGGGGAAGTGTGGGGAGCCTTTTCAGGTGCTTCCTAGCTATTGCAGTGCACAGTAAGCATGGGAGTGGTCCTCTTTTCTCCAACAGCCCTGAGCACTTGGGTCTGGAGAGTCCAGCTTACCAAGCATGCTGCTCAATAGATCAGAGCCTGCAGTCAAGGTCTGCAGAATTCTAGGCCTTCTCGAGGATGCTGTGCTTCCCTTCGTGGTACTTTAGGGAGCATTGCCTATCCAGCCAGGTCTGGACTGTGCCCAGTGGGAGTAAGTGGGGAAGCCTGAGCACAGTTCCTCCTGCCAAGGGAGTACAAAGGTTATGAAATGCTCGCCAGCCCCTGTTCTGGGAGGAAGGGGACTTGGTACTGTTTTAAAAACTATTCATTTTTACACCGCAGGGAAGACTCTGAGCCCTATTTGGTTAAATGTATAACCCTGCTGTGCTGCTTCTGATCATCACACCTGTCACACTATGTGGTCAGGCTGGACCCCCACCCTGTCATAGATCTGCACTCCAGTAGGTCTCTCCTGTCCCTTCCCTGAGAGAACCTGGAGGGATCTCTCAGCTGCACTCACCATGTGCCTGGGGCTCCTGCTGGAGGTGCTGCCCTTGCATGACCTGTCTGCTGTTTACAGTGTCCCAGCACAGACTGTTCAACGAGCACCTGGTGTCAGCAAGCAGCAACCCAGCTCTAGCCATGAGGAGGAAGAAACATGCTGAGAAGGAGGTGCACGCAGACCTCGTGAGCATTATCTCTGTCCGACTGCGTGAGGGCTACAGCATCCGTGAGGTCAACATCACCAAAGGTGAACAGCCTGCACCATGCCAAGCGTGGCTTGGGGCTCTGTTCCTGGTTACACAGACTTAAATGCAGGCTCGCCATAGGCCAGGCAGCCTTGGTGGGGCAAGAACAGGTACTGTGGCCTTGTGTCAGAAGCTGCTTCTCCATAGCAGATGCACAGGGTTAGCCTGTGCAGTTATGTGGTGCCTGTTTGACTGCTAGGCAAATCCTGGCCCACTGTATGGCGATACCAGCAGTTCATAGGCAGGCAGCAGTGGTGGTGGGGAAGCTGTGCCCCACAGATGACCTTCTGGTTCAAGGTCTGATGTTGACACAGGTAGTGAATCAAGACTGCAAACTAGGAGGGTGCAGATAGCAGCACTGTAGTCACCAGGAGGTAGCTCTGTGTTTGATAGCCTAAGCTTTCTGCACTCCGGCCTGCACATCAGTGGCTGAGCAGTGCCAGATGAGTGGCTGTAGAAATGATAGCATGGGTGGGGTTTCTGTAGCACCATAAATGCACCTAATTCTTCCTAGACAGCGAGAGAGAGAGAAAATGGAAATCTTGCCATAGCGAAGCCAAGTAAAGAAGCATAAATTCCAGCAGGAGAAATGTAGAGAGAAACTAAGGCCAAAACAGAACTTCTGAAAAGCAAATTTCCAAATGCAAATAGAAATGTATCATTTAAGTTAAAAAGATATATTGGCATTAGAAAAGGTTCAGAAAAGGGCGACTAAGATGATTAGGGGCTTGGAACGGGTCCCATATGGGGAGAGGCTAGAGAGACTGGGACTTTTCAGTTTGGAAAAGAGGCGATTGAGGGGCGATATGATAGAGGTATATAAAATCATGAATGGTGTGGAGAAAGTGAATATAGAAAAATTATTTACCTTTTCCCATAATACAAGAACTAGGGGACACCAAATGAAATTGATGGGTAGTAGGTTCAAAACCAATAAAAGGAAATTTTTCTTCACACAGCGCACAGTCAACCTGTGGAACTCCTTGCCCGAGGAGGCTGTGAAGGCCAGGACTCTATTAGGGTTTAAAAAAGAGCTTGATAAATGTTTGCAGGTTAGGTCCATAAATGGCTATTAGCCAGGGATAAAGTATGGTGCCCCAGCCTTCAGTACAAAGGCAGGAGATGGATGGCAGGAGATAAATCACTTGATCATTGTCTTCTGTTCTCCTTCTCTGGGGCACCTGGCATTGGCCACCGTCGGCAGATGGGATGCTGGGCTGGATGGACCTTTGGTCTGACCCAGTATGGCCGTTCTTATGTTCTAAGTTTGTATAGTCAGGGCATCTGCAGAGAGTTGTTTGCTTGCCAGCTAGGCAAGCAGACACAACAATCCAGGGAATAGTTGGGACCACGGAAGTAGCAGAAAAATTGAATTACAGGTTGAACCTCCCAAAATAGGCATTCTCTGGTCCATCAACGTCCGTGGTCCGGCATGACCATGGATGTTACTGGATCAGAGACCCTGGTTGGGAGGCTATTAGGGAGAGGGCCAGCCAGAGTCCAGTAATAAGGGAGCTTGGCCACCCTGTGCAGGGGAGCCCAGCTGGAGCCACCCTTTGTAAGGCTAGGGCCATGCCAACAGCCTGTCCAGGGCTGAACATGGTGCCTGCTGGGCTGGGGCTGTACCGGCAGCCCCCAGCTGGGGGCTGCATCCAGCCTCTGTGGCTGGGCCATAGCCAATGTCCTGACCAGGGCTGGAGCCAGCCTCCATGTGTCCAGAGCTGCACCAGAGGTGTCCATGGGCCTGGGGTTTGAGCTGGCGACCGCAGGGCAATGGCCATGTCCAGCACCTTCAGGGTGGGGCCAGGATCACTCTGGCAGCCCGTCTGGGTTTGGAGCAAGCCCCTGGGTCTGGAGTCAGCATCCGTGGGGCTGGGGGAGCCTGGCAGGGCTTGCGTCCTTGGCTGGAGCTGACCTCCATGGGTCTGAGGCAACACCAGCAGCCTGGCCAGGGCTAAACCTTGTGCCTGCTGGGCTGGGACTGCATCAGCAGTCCAGCTGGGGTTGCAGCCAACACTGGTGGCCATGCTGGAGCCACCCCGGCAGGCAGGGCTGGAGCTGGCTTCTGCAGGGCTGGGGCTAAGGCTACATGGGCAGTAGTTGTGGGATTGGGGCTGCGCCAGCAGCCCAGTCGGGCTGGAGCCTGGCTATATCCCAGTGCCTTCAGGGCCAGAACCAGTGCCTGTGGGGCTGTGTCCCTGTCTGGCACTCTTGGGACCAGGGCTGGAGCTGGCAGCATGGTCTGCGGGGCCAGGTCCAGCCTTCATCTGTGGCTGGAACCCCTAGCCTCGACAGCTGGCAGCCCAAGCATGACTGGCCAGTGTCACCCTGAGGTTTGGGCAGGACGTAAGGTGGCCACAGAGCTGGAAATGGGATGGGGGGAAATCTCCCTTGTCCGAGACCAGTCAGGTCCCAAGAGTGCTGGATGAGGAAGGTGCAACCTGTATTTCTTTGCATTAGTCTTCAGCTGAGAAGGTATTGGGGAGAAACTACTTTTCTGGGACAGTAGAGATGAAGCACTGTCAGGGAGCAGAAAAAATAGCGTTGCAAGTCACTCAAAAGAATTTCTGAATGAAGCACCTGAGTTAACAAAAATTTCAGATTCTTATTAAAACCTATACCTGTAGCAGGGGCTCAGAGGTCAGCACGGGGGAAAGCGGGAGGGCGGCGATGATAGGGGTCGGCAACCAGGAAAGCAAGAAGACATTTTTTTTTTTTTCCAATTGAGTTTTTTACCAAATAATTCAAGACCCACAATGCATGTGAATAGGAGATGGTTCTTAATATAGAACATCAAACCATAGAATCACAGAACCCTGGAACTGAAAGGGACCTCAACAGATCGAGTGCAGTTCCCTGCTGTCTTGGCAGGACCAAACACCATCTAGACCAGCGGTTCCCAAACTTTTCAAGACAGCGACCCATTCTGACAATTCAGTAAGACCCCTCAGCTCCAAATCGTCACCCACCTGTGGGCTTAAACCCCTCACTACCTTAAACTGCCCCCAGGCTTAAACGCCTCACAGTCCCAAAACAACCACCCAACTACTTCGCATGAGTGCCACTGCTGCCTCCTGCTGCTCCTTCGCTGGGCCGCCACTGCCTCCTCCCCATGGTCCCCTTCTGCCCTCCTGAAAGCCATTAAACCAGTTCAGTTGAGTTCCATTTCAGTGTGGCAGGAGAGGCAGGGCCTGGGAGCTGGAGGAGTGAGCGGCAGCGGTAGGAACTGCAAATGGCCCCTTAAAGAGCCATATGCGGCTTGGAGATGCCCAGCTGGTGACCCTTAGAAAAGCTAATGATGACCCATGTTTGGGTCCCGACCCAGTGGTTGGTAATCCCTGATCTAGACCATCCTCCAATAAGTGTCCATCTAACCTGCTCTTAGATATTTCCAGCGATAGAGATTTCACAACCTCTCTCGGTAACTTAGATCAGCGTTTAACCACCCTGACAGTTAGGAAGATTTTCCTAATGTCCAGCCTAAATTTCTCTTGCTGCAGTTTAAGTCCATTGTCTCGTCCTAGCCTCAGGGCCAAGGAAAACAATTTTTCTCCATCCTTCTTGTAACCCTGTTTTAGGTACTTGAAAACCGCTATCATGTCCCCTCTAAGTCTTCTCTTTTCTAAACTAAACAAGCCCAGTTCTTTCAGTCTTCCCTCATAGCTCATGTTCTCTGGACTTTTAATCATTCTTGTTGCTCTTCTCTTGAACTTCTCCAGTTTCTCCACATCTTTCTTGAAATGTGGTGCCCAGAACTGGACACAATACTCCAATTGAGGCCTAATGAGCACAGAACAGCGCAGAAGAGTGACTTCTCGTGTCTTGCTCAGAACACTCTTGTTAATATATCCCAGAATCGTTTGCTTTTTTTTTTTTTGCAACAGTGTCACACTGTTGACTCATTTTTACCTTGTGGTCCACTATGACCCCTAAATTCCTTTCCATAGTACTCCTTCCTAGACAGTTGCTTCTCATTCAATATGTGTGAAGCTGATTCTTTCTTCCCAAGTGGAGCACTTTGCATTTGTCCTTATTAAATTTCATCCTGTTTACATCAGACCATTTCTCCACTTTGGTCTCATCCGCAAACTAAGTTAGCACACTCTCTATGCCAATATCTAAATTGTTAATGAAGATATTGAATAGAACTGGTCCCAGAACAGACCCTTAGGAAACCACGCTTGTTATGCCTTACCAGCTTGACTGCAAACCATTCATAACTACTCTCTGAGAATGGTTATCCAGTCAGTTATGCACCCACCTTATAGTGGCCACGTCTAAGTTGTATTTGCTCATCTTATTGATAAGATTGTCAGATGTCAAATGCCTTACTAAAGTCTAGGTATACCACATCCACTGCTTCTCTCTTATCCACAAGACTTGTTATCCTGTCAAAGAAAGAAAAAAAGGGGTATCAGATTGGTCTGGCATGATTTGTTCTTTACAAATCCATGCTGGCTCTTACCTTATTTTCTTCCAGATGTTTGCAGATGAATTCCTTAATTATTTGCTCCATTATATTTCCCAGCACAGAAGTTAAACTGACTAGTGTGTAGTTTCCTCAATTGTTCGGTTGTTTTTTTTTGGTTTTTTTTTCCCCCCTCTTTGTAGATGGGCACGATGTTTGCCCTTTTCCAGTCTTCTGGAATCTCTCCCAACTTCCAGGACTTTTCAAAGATAACTAAAGACTCACAACCCTTCTCTATCAACTCCTCAAGTATTCTAGGATGCATTTCATCAGGCCCTGGTGACTTGAAAAATTAGATGTCCAAGTAATTTTTAACTTGTTCCTTTTGTGTTTTATCTTCTAAATCTACCCCCTTCTCACTAGCATTCACCATGTGAGGCATTCCTGCATCAGCCTTCTTGGTGAGGAACAAAACAAAGAAGTCATTAAGCACTTCTCCCCTTTCCAGGTTTCCTGAGATTGTTTCTCCCTCCTTACTGAGTAGTGGGCCTGCCCTGTCTTTGGTCTTCCTTTTTCTTCTAATATATTTAGAGAATGACTTCTTGTTACCCTTTGTCTCTAGCTAGTTTGAGCTCATTCTGTGCCTTGGCCTTTCTAATCTTACCCCTGCGTACTCATATTATTTGCTTATATTTATCTCCTGTAATTTCTCCTAATTTCCACTTTTTATATGACTCCTTTTTGATTTTTAGATCATGCAAGATCTCCTGGCTAAGCTCAAGACAGTCTTTTATCATACCTTGTATCTTTCCTATGCAGTGGTATAGCCTGCTTTTGAGCCCTTAATAATGTCACTTTGAAAAACTGCTGACTATCTTCAGTTGTTTTTTCTCTTAATCTTGCTTCCCATGGGACCTTACCTACCAGCTCTCTGAGTTTACCAAAAAAAATTTGCTTTCCTGAAATGTGTTGTCTATTTTGCTCCCATTCTCTACTACTTAGAATCACAAACTCTATGATTTCATGGTCGCTTTCTTCCAAGCTACCTTCCACTTTTAAATTCTTTACCAGTTCCTCCCTATTTGTTAAAATCAGATCTAGAACTGTTTCCCCCAAGTAGCTTTTTCCACCTTTTTGAAACAAAAAAATTGTCATCCATGCAGTCCTAGAACTTTATGAATTGTCTGTACCTCGCTGTGTTAGTTTCCTAACACGTGTCTGGAAAGTTGAAGGCCCCCATCACCACCAAATCCTGTGTTTTGGATAATTTTGTTAATTGTTTAGAGAGTTTTAACCACCTCTCCTACCAGGCTAGGTGGTCTGTAGTAGACCCCTATCATGACATCACCCTTGCTTTTTTTTCCCTTTTAACCTAACCCAGAGACTCTCAACCTGTCTGTCTCCTGTATCCATCTCCACCTCAGTCCAGGTGTGCAAATTTTTAATATATAAGGAAACACCTCTTCCCTGTTTACCCTGCCTATCCTTCCTGGGTAAGTTGTACCCTTCTATACCAATATTCCAGTTGTGTATTATACCACCAAGTGTCTGTGATAGTAGTTTATTACTATTTCAAGTTCTTCCTGCTTATTACCCAAACTTCTTGCATTTGTATACAGTCATCTAAGATACTGATTTACTTCTGCCTCCCAGTTCTGCCTAGTCCCTCTTTTTTTTTTTTCTCTGCTATTATAGCCCATGATCCCTCCCATTTCTAACCCAACTCCCAGTTCTCCAGGTTTTTTTACTTGCCTGTGGGCTTTGGTCACCTGTCCCCGTCAAACCTAGTTTAAAGCTCTTCTCACTAGGTTAGCCAGTCTCAATCCAAATACATCCTTCCCATTCCTCAAAAGGTGAATGCCATCCTTGCTTAGCAGTCCTTTTATGGAACAGCATCCTGTGATCGAGGAAGCCAAAGCACTCCTGGCAACAGCATCCTCGCAGCCAAGCACTCACCTCCAGAATGCACCTGTTTCTGCCTGGGACCCTACCTTTGATGGGAAGGATTGAGGAGAACACCACCTGTCCTCCCAGTTCCTTCCCCTGTACTCCCAGAGCCCTGTAGTCACACTTGATCTCCCCACATGGATGAGTAGCATGGGGTCATAGTCGGTAGGCCAGATAATCCTTGATAATGCCTCCATAACGTCTCGGATATGGACTCCTGGCAGGCAGCACACCTCCTGGGATGACGCATCAGGGCAGCAGATGGATGCCTCCAGCCCCCTCAGGAGAGACTCTCCTACCACCCCCACCCTGGTTTTTTTGCTCATAGTGGTGGCAGCTATAGGGGGCGAGTCCTTATCTCCCATATCCATAACAATTTCCCAGTACCACAGTGGGAGGATTGGGAGCAGGAGTAGAGCACTGCCTGCTGCCAGAAGTGATGAGCTGCCAGTGTCCCCCCCCCGAGCCACCTCCACCGGTGGTGTCAGCTCTTTTTTGTGGTGGGACAGCCGCCTTAACCTCCGCTGCCTGCACATGAACACTGTCCAGGAATTGCTCGTCGACTCTAATACTCCTAATCTGAGCTACCTCTTCCTGCAGCTCCACCACCTATTTCCTGAGAGCTTCTACCAGAAGACACCTTCCACATTGGATGGTCTCCCCAGTCTGGACTTCTGTAGGCGGGAATTGCAAGTCACAGTCCCTGCAAAACCACCCCAGGGTCTGGGTAGAGGCATCCCTGGCCAGGAGATCCGTCTGACTACAGGCGCAGGTGGAGGAGACAGGAGCAGTGCTGGCACAGATGTTGCAGGTCTTCCTAACCATAGTGGAACTCCTCTGTCACACTCCCTTTTACAACTCCTGTCTGCAGTCCCCGAACCACTTGGCTCCCCTGGTCTCTCTGACTGGCTTTATAAAGCCTGCAAACCTCGGTCAGGCCTCCGTCTCGTTAGTCACACAGCAGAAGGCTGATCAAAAGTGAACAAGGGATCAGAAGAGGTTCCAAACCTCCCAGGCTCACAATCCCAACTGCCATAGTAACTGAAACTGACATCACTTGCAATCAGAATTAAACATGTGAACAGTCAGGCCAACTCAGTGTGGTAGTTTGGGATATAGTTTTTAGTATAAAACATTTAGAGAATGTCAGAAGGAACTAGTTCCCCTCTCAGCTCCTCCCCTCAGAACTCCCTCCTGTTTGCAATCACCTGGTCTCCAACTAGCAGTCTTTATAAGCTCTGGCCTTCCTTATTTGTAGCCCTGCCCCCCGGCTATGGCTCAACCACTGAGCAGAGGGTTCTAGATTTCAAACCGTAACTGCCAGCCTCTGCACGTAGTCTTTCAAAAAACTGCTCGGCACATGGTTCTCCAAACAGACTAACAAGCCCAGTACATAGTCATAAGTTACCCCCAGAAACAAAAAGCATACACACTCCAGACTGCCACTTACCCCAAAGTCCTGTGAATTGCTCCTCTTTCACCTGGTGAGTGCCCCTCTCAAAACTCCTGCCTCTTTGCAATCACCTGTTCACAGGAACCATAATTTTAGTAATCCCTATCTTAAGAACAGTGCACACACAACAATTTGTAATGCAATACATGTTTACTGCAGGATGTTCAAACTTTCCTCGCACTTTTTAGTACCACTGTCTTCCTGATGTTCACTCATGAGCCTTCTCTCTCTCTCTTTCCCTGGAGGATGTTAGTGGGAGTTATACAAGGGTTCAAACTCAGATGTCATTTGCTGTTTAGATGTGAGTTGTTCTTTTTTGGGCTTTTAGATGACTTACAATTATAAAAGAGTTGGAAAATTGGACGTGCCAGGGTGTAATCAGTGCAGCCTCTGCAAAGAGAAGTGTGCTTCATTGTTAAATAGCAGCAGCATGGAGCTGAGCTGACTTTTTGTCATTGGTGTCTGCTGTGGGTGTGGTTCTAGGCAGGTTCTCTTCTATTCACTAGAGGCTGTTTAACGCTACTATTTCTCTGGGTAGCTCTGTGCAGAGGAGGCTGAGGCAGGCTGCAAACTTCTGAGCAGTGACTTACCTCCTTTTGAAGCTTAGCATCACCATCTAGTAGCTGGGACTGGTCTGATGAGCGCTGGTAGCAGTGCAGCACTGCGGCGAGGGAGTGAATGGGTTTGCAGTGCAGTGACCTGTTTGATTTGGCTGTGCCCATAGTCTAATATATTGGTGGGAGGGTGTTCTGCTCCTCTGACGCTGCTAAGCCTCATTGGCACTGCCATCACTCTGGGCAATGGAAAATAGAGTGCTTGGAGTAGGCACCAAAAAGATGAAGGGCTTTGGAGCACTGCCCCGAGGGCAGGCTGGGTTGTTCGCTTTGGGGCAGGCATGTCTGGAGAGAGCTGGGACCCGTTTGACACACAGCCTGTCAGCCTCCAGAGAACTCTAGCTGGTCCACAGTCCTGCAGAATGTTGCCTCACCAGTACAGCACAGCATGAGCCAACCCCATAGGTCCTGCACTCTGCACTGGCTTTCTGTAGACTGCTGAGGTAGGGGAAGAGCCTTGGTCATAGTGTGCATTGTGTTCTTGGCCTGGCCCCATCACGTCCGAGAGCTTAGAGCTCCAGGATGCAGCCTCTGGCTCACTGCTCTGTTCCTCGAACTCCCTGGGATTTGTGCCACGTGAGGCAAGCTTGTCCATGCAGGCGATAACTCTTCAAGGCCTCCCGCTGCATACGCAGGTGCACGTGTCGGACACCCACGCAGCAATTTGTGCATTTCGAAACATTTCCCTAACCCCAGGCTGTACTGCAGAAGCACCTCCCTGCACGGGGGAGCATGAGAGCACGAACCATACGTCTGTGCCCTTCGTGTGTAATTGAAAAGTGCTCAGGGCCTGTGGGGACCAGGGTAGGATAGACACCTGGACAGAACAGAATGGTATTGGAATGGGCCTGCACCCATTTGGGCTCCTGTGTCATGGGGCACAGCTTAGGCCGCAGTAGCCAAGGGGAAAGGCCATGGAAAGTAGGAGCGGACTTGTTTAGCCAGAAGGCCCACCCAGATGCCAGAAGAAGCTGCCAGAAGGTGTTGTGGAGTTCCATGACTAGAGAGTCATAGTGGAGGCAGGTTACATTGTGCTTGGGGCTGGTTGGAGGTGCTGAGTTTGGGCCTACCTTCTGGAGGAGAGAGATCATCCTACTGAAAGGCTTCTGAGAACCGTCTTGCCTGTTCTGGAGCCCCTTTCAGGTGAGGATTGTCTGTGGGGACAAGACATGGTTTTACTGGGCCATGGCCTGAGGGGTGAGCTTCATTGCAGCCCCTCACTTCCCTGCTTTCATCCCATACAGGTTGCTCCCAGCTGGAAGTGAAGCTGGTTCTTCTGTGGAAGCACAACATGCGGATAGAATACCTGGCTGTGGCAGCCTGGCCCCTGGAGCCCTCCAAGCGGAATACTTGGGTGGAGGTGACAATGGAAGGCAGCTATGACATCCTGCATGATATCAGCTGCACCATGAGGAAGCCTATCACCAGCCTGTACCGCACGACAGTGATCCGTCGTTTCTGGAATACGCTGCAGAGGTGAGCCTGGCCATTCCCTGTGGCTCTCCTCCTCTGACTCCGGCCCCTGCTGGCTCCCCGGGTGTGCCTGCACCCGTTCTCTGCTCCCCTGGGCTCCCCAGAAGGGTTGGGCTGAGGAGCACTGGTTTTGGTGACACCACTGAGAAGAGGGATTTGGATTGACTTGAGTTCTAGGCAGGGGAGTTCCGAGAGCCAATGGCATTGTTTTTCTGGTGCTTTGCGCTGTTTGCTGCCCAGAGCCCAAGCATTGGGAGGGGTTGGGCAGAGAGCTGGAGATGTGTGCCTGGTGAGGTTGGCTCTACCCTGAAGGCCACAGCTATGGGATTCTCTCTCAGATAAGCGGGATACCTGGGTGTGATACCAGACGACATCCATCTGCCCAGTGCTCTCAAGTTGTCAAGAGGCTGGGCATTGACACCTGTCAGCTGTGCTTGCTGCGCCAAAGCCATTCCTAATTCTTCCTTGCTGTCTGAGTTCACTGGCCTGCTACATTTGGGTTCCCTCTGCTCTGCCCTTTACTGGGCATGGGGGAATCCTGATGCCCCCCAAGGATGTTCCTCGAGCTGCCTCTGGGGTGCTGAGCATACAGATAACAAGGCACTGAATGCTCCATTGGCCAGGAGTGCCCTGAAGAGTTGCCCATGGCTTTTGTCTTTCAGCATCAACCAGACAGACCAGATGCTGGTTCACCTGCAGTCCTTTGACACCGTTCCAGAGCACTTCACCATCCCTGAGAGCACGAAGAATGGAGTGCCCCTCTTCTACGTCCCACCTGGCTCCACCACTCCGGTACACTGCTCCCCCTCCCTGAGAGCTCTGGGAACAGGTGCCCTTCTGTTCCATGTCCTTGTGTCCATGCACGTGACAGAAGTGGCTGCCATGGTAACCACCTCACAAGGGCAGCCCACGCCATTCTCCTTGCTGATCAGTTAGGCTGTTTCACTGCATGCAACGCTGAGTGAACTGTCCCTTTCTTCCCTGACGTCCTGGCCCACGCACTGTGTGCTCCAGGGCAGCACGAAGGGTGTCTGTTCCAGCAGTTTCATGGCTCAGATTCTGGGGAAGCCTGTGCCTTCCCTGGAGAACCAGTGGTGTGGTGCTGAGCTCTGTAAACCTGGATTCCTCTCTGTCTCTCAGGTGCTGTCCCTGCAGCACAGCAGCTCAGACTGCAGCCATTCACAGTTTGCCTCCTACTGGAAGCCCATTCTCTCCATGGATGCTAATTTCTGGCAGAGGTGGCTGCACATGCATCGGATTGTCCTCGTCCTAGAGCATGACACGTATGTCTTGGATTGGGCTAGAGCAGCAAGACCTGTTCGCTCTGCTGTGGGTGGGGATGGCAGAGAGCCTGGCTATGCAGCCAGAGCCTGCAGGAGCTGCCTCACTGACAGAAGAGGGTACAAAGGATTACACTTTGCACAGGAGGGCCCTGGGCAGGTGTCTGACAGCTGCACAGCAAAGACATAATGTCAGCTGGGCTTTTTATGGCCTGGGAAGGCCCTTTAGCCTGAGGAGACCAGGCTGCTGGGTCATTTAACCCTCTGCCGGCTACGAAGGCATCCTGGCGGGGGAAGTGGAGGCAGCTCCAGGGAGTGTTGGGTGCTCTTGGGGCTTCTCTCCTCTGGTGAATCTAATTGCAGCATCTTCTTTGGGTCTCCCAGCTGGGATTTCACTCTCTCTGCAGGCTTCCCTGCAGGGTCAGGGAGTGCACGGTGAGTCTGCACTGCCAGATTCTGTGAACCTACATTGTCTATGTGCTGCCCTAAGGAATCGCTTTTAAGCATCCATGCTAGGCTCTGTGCGTAGCCGCGCATCTCCTCCGCAGGCACGCTGCCAGCGTGGGGCATGGCAGGGTGGCTTCTGAAAGGCAGCCCTGGGTGGTATAGGCTTTCCCAGTGCCAGCCGGAACACTGCACTGCTTAAGTGCTACACATCTGGCAAAGGTGGCATTGTATAATGGGCGAGTAGCCTTGCAGGAGCAACATGTTAGTAGATGCTCACAGAGTTTGGCTGGCATAAGCTGCTGTGTGGCAGCCTAAGTAGCGCAGCCCAAGGCTTGGTATGCTGGTGCTGGGGCCTTTTCTGGGCAGGGAGAAGGGGAAGGGCAGGTGCAGCCTATGACCTTGTGCAGAGAAAGGGGCTGCTAGTGGCTCAGCTCCCTAAAACACTGGGGCCGTGGCTACGCTAGTCCTCACCTTTTGAAAGGGGGATGCTAATGAGCCCCTTTGGCAGATACTAGTGAACTACGCCATGAATATTCAGTGCCTCATTAGCATAATGGCAGCCACAAGCATTTCGGAAGTGCCGCTTTCGCAACGCATGCTGCCCATGCAGACAGGTGCCTTTCAAAAGGACCCCCTGGATTTTGAAAGCCCCTTCTTCCCAAAACCAAGTAGGAAACAGGGGTTTTTGAAGTCCAGGTGTTCTTTCGAAAGGCTCCTGTCTATACGGGCGATGTGAGTTTCAAAAACGGCACTTCTGAAATGCGTGTGGCTGTCATTATGCTAATGAGGCACTGCATGTTCATGAAAGTGCCTCATTAGCATCTGTTGAAGTGGCTCATTAGCATCCCCCTTTGGAGAGGAGGGGACTAGTGTAGCCATGGCCTGGGAGTCTGCCTGAGACAGGGAATCAGAGCTGAGCCCAGGGCCAGGAATCTCAGCAGAGCCAGAGCCTTCAGGAACAAGACTGTTTGGAGTCTTGTTTTGGGAGTCTTGATGCCATGCCAATGACTGAAGCATTGTTGGCTCAGCTGGACCCAGTGCAGCCAAGAACTGCTTGCTGCCTCCATCAAAGGCCTGGAGGGAGCCTTGTTATGAGGGTTCTGGTCTCAGCCAAGAATCAGCATAGCTAATGCCTGGCACTGATCAAAGGCTTATTCCCTAGCTCCCAGGGGAGCAGGCAGGTGATGCTATTTCCCTGGTACAGAGGGGGAGGTGGTAGCTCAGCCTTGGGAGAGAGCAGGATTCCTGTGCCAGTGGAACCAAGGAACTCCTTACAGATGTGGCAAAGCCAGACAGCCCAGCAGGGGAGGAGGCTAGTGGCAGCTTTTGTCTGGGGGACAGTGGCAGGCTGTTCAGTGTCTGGGCTAGCAAGGGTGTGTGAATGATCCAAGGCTTTGTACAGGCCTTCCCAGGCCATGCTTGGAGCAGATAGGAGGGCTGGGTTAGTGACTTGCTGGTGTTTTTCCACAGGCCCATCCCAAAGCACTTGCACACACCAGGCAACAATGGCCGGTACAGCACCATCCAGTGCCGCATCTCCCACTCAGCGCTCACCTCCCTGCTGCGGGACTGGAGCAGTTTTGTGCTGGTGGAAGGCTACTCCTATGTCAAGCTGATGCCCAGGTGAGGGAGTCTTTGCAGAGGGGGCGCTGCTTCCTCTGTGCTCCGCAGAAAGCTGAGCAGTAAGTGGGGAGCAGTCGGGGTTCCTTTTGCACGCTAGGGTCAACCCCATGTTTTATGGGTGGTTGGAAGTGCATAGAGTGAGCTCTGTTCTCATCCTTTAATGTGCAGCTAGAGCCCCCTTCTCCTTTCTCTGCTCCCAGCCCCCTGCCTGCCTTGTGTACCTGGGAGTAGCCCTTCTTGTCAGGAAGCCTTCCAGCTGTAACCCCCAGCAATAATCTGTTCTGTCCGTGCGTGTGTGACATTCTCAGGTTTTTACATGCATCTCATAGTGTGCAATGGAAATGGAACAGGTTGATCACTGCTAACAGGGCTGGCTCAGCTCTGCCCAGCAGACCCAGCGCTGGTTCTCTCCCCACTGCTCTTTTGCAGTGGAACCCTGTGAATGACTCTCAGCCCAGTTTGCAGCTCCCCCATGGCAGGAAACTGTCACCTCACAGCTGGGGAAGGAGCATGCACTCTGCTTTTGGCTCCAGAGCAGCAAGAGCTCTGCTGGTGAGGCCACAGTGCCTGCTTGGACCATTTTCCCTGCTGCCCAGTCAGTGATTAACGCCTCTTCCAGCTCTGAGGATCCAGCTCCTTCCTCATTCTACGTGGTGCGGATCATCTCCAAAGCTCCCTGCATGGTTCTCCGACTGGGGTTTCCCATTGGGACGCCTGCCCAGGCCAGGAATCAGGTGAGTACTGGGTACTCTCTGATGGAGAACACTTTGGAGTTGGACAGCAGAGTGAGCGGCCTGGGAGGGGAAGAAGAGAGTGTCTACATTTACAGAACTGACACCTTGACTGGGCAGCTGTTTGGGATTGGGACGAATGAATTTGAAATGCAGCTGCTGTAGCAGAGATTTGGACAGTGGCAGATATTGTACCAGTATGTTAAAGTGGCTCCAACAGTGATCCAGGAAAAGAGATAAGTCTTACATCTGTGCCTGGTAAACAGGTTAAAATGATTACATTCAGTGTTTTATACTATTTTTAATCTGATTTGGTCTAAGCAGCCTGGTTTGTGCAGAGGAAAACTAACTGGCTGAGCTATTAGAATTCTTTGATTAATAAAGTAGTGGATAGAAGAGAAAATTAGCTGACCAAAGGCCAAGTGTAAACTACAAAATAGTCAAATTTATTGAAGTCCACTTTTTACTGTTAGAATTTATAAAGTCGAAGATGTATGCACAAATGTCCAGAAATTTGACATAATGTGTCTCCATTGCTTTAGCTAGGTTCAACTGCATCAGTAACGCATTGTGGGTACCTCTCCCACAGTGCCTGCAGCCATGTTACATTCTAGGGTCTTGTGTTAGTGTGCTGTGGGGAAAAAATGTGCTGCAAGTGCTTGTGGGCAAGTGATGTCATCATCCGAGAGTGTAATGCTGCATCCCACTACCACAGGAAAACAAACAGCTCAAGCAATTTTGGGCCATTTTTTGGGCCATTTTCCCAAAGCCTGCTGTTGGCTATGCAACACTAGCGTGGATCCTGACTAGCTTAGAGCCGTTGCACAGTGTGCTATGGCCACTTCCTGAAGCATCGTACAGTATTTTATTAGACTGAGGTGAGGGGGATGAGTACAATGGTATTGAAGAACTGAAGTCCAGGAATGCATTGCTGCTGGCTGCCCTGGATGAATTGTATGCAGTGGAACACCGGTTCTGGAGACATGAAACTAGCACACACTAGTGGGACCACATCATTTTGGAGGACTGGGATGGCTAGCAGTGGCTACAGAACTTCCTCATGTGCAAGGCCACTTTCATGGAACTTTGTGATTTGCTGTCCCCTACCCTGAAGTGCTGAGACCTGCTTTGACAGTTCACAATTGAGTGACAATTGCTGGGGTGGAAGTTTGGAATGCCCAACGGCTACCAGTCAGTGGGAGATCAATTTGGGGTGGGCAGATCTACCCTGTGGGGGTCATGGTGATCCAGGTAGCCAAGGCAATCAGTGCCTGTCTGCTGTGGAAAACAATGACTTGGGAGTTGTAGTGGATGAGAAGCTGGACATGAGTCAACAGTGTGCCATTGTAGCCAAGAAAGCTAATGGCATATTAGGTTGCATCAAGAGGAGCGTTGCCAGTAGATCCAGAGAAGTGATTATTCCTCTTTATTCAGCTTTGGTAAGGCCACATCTGGAGTACTGTGTCCAGTTCTGGGCCCCCAATTATAGGAAGGGTGTGGATACACTGGAGAGGGTCCTGTGGAGGGGTGACCAAAATAATTAGGGGGCTGGAGCATATGACTTAGGTTGAGGGAATTGGGACTGTTTAGTCTGCAGAAGAGAAGACTGAGGGGGGACTTGATAACAGCCTTCAACTTACTGAAGGGAGGTTGCAAAGGCTGGAGAAAGGTTGTTCACAGTGTTCACGGATGGCAGAACACGGAACAGTGGTCTCAAGTTGCGGTTGGAGAGGTCCAGGTTGAACATTTAGGAAAAACTTTTTCACTAGGAGGGTGGTAAAGCGTTGGAATGGTCTATCCAGGGAAGTAGTGGAGTTTCCATCCCTGGAAGTATTTGTCTTGCCTCAACAGAGCCCTGACGGGGCTGATCTGATGGGTTTGGCCCTGCTTAGAGCAGGGGGCTGGACTCGATGACTTTTTTAGGTCTCTTCCAGCTCTATTGTTCTGTGATTCTATGACTCTGGGAAATGTGCAGGGCATAGTGGAAGGCCATGGGGTTTCCTAACTGCAGTGGGCTGATATATGGAACACACATCTCCATCCTGGACCACCTGGCCTTAGGTTACATAAACCGCAAGGAACGCTTCTTCATGGTGTTGGAGGCATTGGTGGATCACAAAGGTCGTTTCACCGACATCTAGGTGGGGTGGTCAGGAAAGGTGCACAATGCGCACATCTTTAGAAATTCAGGTCTGTATAAAAAGCTCCAGGATGGGACTTTCTTCCCCGACCGGAAAATCAAGGTTGGCCATGTGGAGATGCCCATAGTGACAGTGGGTGACCCTGTTTACCCTCTGCTCCCTTGGGTCATAAAGCCTACACAAGCACCCTGGACCATAGCAAGGAGCACTTCAGCTATAGGCTGAGCAAGTGCAGAATGGTGGTGGAATGTGCCTTTGGCTGTTTTAAAAGCCAGATTCAGGTGCTTTTTGATCTGTTTGGACCTTTGCAAAGCCAACATTCCTTTCCCCTCAGTGGTCTCAGCATGCTGTATTCTCCATGACATTTGTAAATCAGTGGGGGGGAAGGGGAAATTTCATGCCATTCTGGGCTGCAGAGGCGGATGCCCTGGGCAGTGCTTATACACTGCCGGATACAAAGGTAACTAGCAGTGTTACATACAGAAGCAATGAAAATCAGGGAGGCTTTTGAGTAATAGCTTTATGAATGAGCAGACAGACACGTGAATCTGCTGCATTTGACCGTTGTACATAAGAACGGCCATACTGGGTCAGACCAAAGGTCCACCCAGCCCAGTATCCTGTCTGCCGACAGTGGCCAGTGCCAGGTGCCCCAGAGGAGGTGAACCAAAGACAATGATCAAGCGATTTGTCTCCTGCCATCTGTCTCCAGCCTTTGACTAAAGACTAGGGGCACCATACTTTACCCTTGGCTAATAGCCATTTATGGACCTAACCTCCAAAAATTTATCAAGCTCTGTTTTAAACTCTGTTAGAGTCCTGGCCTTCACAGCCTCCTCCGGCAAGGAGTTCCACAGGTTGACTGTGCGCTGTGTGAAGAAAAATTTTCTTTTATTAGTTTTGAACCTCCTACCCATTAATTTCATTTGGTGTCCTCTAGTTCTTATATTATGGGAACAAGTAAATAACTTTTCAATATTCACTTTCTCCACACCATTCGTGATTTTAGGGTTGTGATACCACCACCGCCCCCCCACAATGATGTGTGCTTGATCTTCATGAAAGCACTTCCAACTGCACCCCAGCCCATGTGAACCAATAAATAACAGTAGTTTTCACAACAAAGTTCTTCTTATTTAGGGGGTTGAGGGTTAAAGGGTAGATAAAAGGTAGGAATCATGATGTGTGTGAAGGAATGTGAGCTTTTTGCAGTGTGGAGAGGTCGTGGGGATGGACCATGAAACTGTCCTTTCCCCTCCCCCCACATGTGTGCAGGGCCCCTGACAGAAGGTGGTGGTCCGCCAGTTGCAAGGGGAGGTTGGGCAGCAGGTGAGGAGGCCGTATAAACGAGTGTTTTGGTGCATGTCCCTCTGCAGTTCCAACATGAACCACAGGGTGTTGGTTTGCTCCTTGACAGCTGTCAGAAACTCTGCTGAGTCTTTGTTCCTGCACTGGAGCATTCTTTGCTGCCGCTGCTTGGTCCCTTTTCAGTCAGCAGCAGCTTGGGCTAACTCCCTCTGTGCCTTTACAAGCTCCTGCATGATGAGGTCCTGTTTGTGGCATCACAGAAACATTATCTCCCCCACTCACACTGCCTGTTGAAGACAGTCACGGACAACTTAGATGGGGCTACTATAAGGTGGGTGAACAACTGGCTGGATAACCGTACCCAGAGAGTAGTTATTTATGGTTTTCAATCCTGCTGGAAAAGTATAACTAGGGGGGTTCTGCAGGGGGTCTGTTTTAGGACCGGTTCTGTTCAATATCTTCATTAATGATTTAGATATTGACGTAGAAAGTACACTTATTAAGTTTGCAGGTGATACCAAGCTGGGAGGGGTTGCAGCTTCTTTGGAGGATAGGGTCATAATTCAAAAGGATCGGGATAAACTGGAGAAATGGGCTGAGGTAAACAGGATGAAGTTTAATAAGGACAAATGCAAAGTGCTCCACTTAGAAAGGAACAATCAGTGTCACACATACAGAATGGGACAGGACTGCCTAGGAATGAGTACAGCAGAAAGGGATCTAGGGGTTATACTGGACCACCAGCTAAATATGAGTCAACAGTGTGATGCTGTTGCAAAAAAAGCAAACATGATTCTAGGATGCATTAACAGGTGTGTTGTGAACAATACACAAGAAGTCATTCTCCTGCTCTACTCGGTGCTGGTTAGGCCTCAGCTGGAGTATTGTGTCCAGTTCTGGGCACTGCAGTTTAGGAAGGATGTGGAGAAATTGAAGAGGGTCCAGAGGAGAGCAACGAGAATGATCAAAGGTCTAGAGAACATGACCTATGAAGAAAGGCTGAAAGAATTGGGCTTGTTTAGTCTGGAAAAGAGAAGATTGAGGGGGGACATGATAGCAGTTTTCAGGTATCTAAAAGGGTGTCATAAGGCAGAGGGAGGGAACTTGTTCTTCCTTGCTTCTGAGGATAGAACAAGAGGCAATGGACTTAAATTGCAGCAGGGGAGGTTCAGGTTGGACATTAGGAAAAAGTTCCTAACTGTCAGGGTGATCAAACACTGGAACGAATTGCCAAGGGAGGTGGTAGAATCTCCATCACTGGAGATATTTAAGAAGAGGTTAGATCTAGAAAGTGCTTGGTCCTGCCATGAGGGCAGGGGGCTGGACTCGATGGCCTCTCAAGGTCCCTTCCAGTCCTACTCTTCTATGATTCTATGAAAATTTAGTTAGTTTTAAAATGTGACACAATGCACTGACCAATACAATGAATGGGTCTCTGTTTGACAATCACTGCAACTTTTGTTTTCCAAGGCCACTTGTAGAACAGAAGTCATTAATTCTCCAGACTGTTTCATTGTGGAGATAGTAAGATCCAGGCATGTAAGGGGAGGTCGAGGAGTGGGGTGTTTGAAACAAAGCTTTGTAAAATATAGAGTATGGAAAAAACTTTCTCCGCAGCTCCTCCAAAATCTTGTGCAGGGAAAAAGCCATTTAAAGCAGGGAAAGCCTGTGCTGGACATGCTGGTGTCTGGGAGCAGGGTCTGCACAGCCCAGCAGCTGCCTGGGGAGCCCTCCAGCAGCATGGGAGAGGGCCAGGAGAACTTGCCAGCTGCATGGAACGGGTAGATGGAGAGCCTGCCAACCCCATGATATGACAGGATAGTCCTGGAAAATTTAAATGGCCGGGGAGCCATAATGTCAAGGGGACCACTTTTAATGAAGCTTCCCGTGCTGCTTCTAGGTTGCAAAAAGAGACATCAGCCTCCTAAGAATAATATGGTGAAAAACAAAATGTGCTCATACTGTGGGAGCACAGGACTGGAAGATTTGCCAGAATGCTGTGTGGTGCCATGATGTCAGATTACTTACTGGTTGCCTGGCATGGCAGGGTGTGCTGTCATGGAAGCCAGAATAAATCAGGCCTCCCTAAACACCTTCTGCAGAAAGTAAGAATAGCTCGCTGAGACCTTTGTGAACATCTAGAGAAAAGTAAAGGCGCTCCATCCCCAGAAATATTAACAATCTGTTGTAAGGGGCATAAGTCCACCACACCTAACCTGCAACCCACTTGCACATATTTTTTAAACTGTTACAACAGAAGTAAACCCGTACCCTAACCCAGCCGCAACCTGCCTGAAGCAGTTTTTCAAAAAAAAAAAAAAAAAAACCTCCCCAGAAGGGTCTTCTCCAGCATTGCTCTACCCTAAAGCATCAGGTGCTGGTGAGGGGACTGGCTGCAGGGTGACAGAGCTCCAGGGTGACAGGATCAGCTTCCTTGTGCATCTACTGATTTGATGGTGGAGTCCTCTTCATCAGCCTCCCCCTCCTCTTCACCCTCTCAGTTCTCACCAGAGACCTGAGGATGGGCTCTTGAGAAGTCCATGCTATCCTCTGGAGTGTGGTTGGGTCCCTTCCAAGAATCACGTTGAGCTGCTCATAATAGCAGCATGTTTTGGGAGCTGTCCCAGATTGCTTGTTGGCTCCTTTCACCTTCTGATAATTCTGCTTGAACACCTTGATTTTTGACCCGGCACTGCTGAATGTCCCTGATATACCCTTTCTCCATCATGTCTTGGGAAATCTTCCCATAACTGTCCACGTTTCTTTTGCTGGTTCGCAGTCGGGTCAGCACAGATTTGTCACCTCACACAGAAATGAGATCCTGCATCTCCTGATGGCTTCATGCTGGAGCTCTTTTGTGCTCCTGAGAATTCTGATCAGAACTAGAGCCCTGAGAATTCATGATGGTGAGATGCAATCGCTTATGAGGTGTGCTATCCATGCTGGTCAGAAAGAAAATTAATTCAAATTCCCAGGCTTTCTGCTTCCTGTTTGTCTACTTCCTGTGCACCTGGAGAACAGCGGAGGTGAAAGTATGTGGAATGGACACCTGTGGCGAATTGTGGGATATCTGTGGGATACCTCTGGCGGCCAATGAAATCGTTTTAAAGCTAGAAGGGACCATTGTGATCATCTAGTCTGACTTGCTACCTTTACACTTCATGTAGTCCTGTCCCCTGTCACCCCCCCTCCTCAGCCCCCTTTGCTGAGACCAGGAACTCTTTTGGCTAAAGCCCCTGGAAGGAAAGGCCTGCAGCCGGCAAGCCCCTCTGCCCCTTGGGGGGTTGCTGTCCTTGCGGATTGAAAAAAACATTCTGCCTTATTTGTCTGGCTTTTGCCACCAGCCATTTATGGTTTCTGCCCATTTATTGCTAAGTCAAAGAGCCCTTTAGTAGCAGGTGTGGGAGACAGGAGAGATTCCAGAAGACTGGAAAAAGGCAAATATAGTGCCCATCTATAAAAAGGGGAATAAAAACAACTCAAGTAACTACAGACCAGTCAGTTTAACTTCTGTGCCAGGAAACATAATGGAACAGGTAATTAAAGAAATGCTCTGCAAACACTTTGAAGGTGGTAATTTGATAGGGAAAAGCCAGCATGGATTTGCAAAGAACAAATCATGTCAAACCAATCTGATAGTTTTCTTTTATAGGATACCAAGCCTTGTTGATAAGGGAGAAGCAGTGAATGTGGTATACCTAGACTTTAGTAAGGCATTTGATACAGTCTTGCACGGTATTCTTATCAATAAACTAGGCAAATATAACTTAGATGGGACGACTATAAGGTGGGTGCAAAACTGGCTGGATAACCATTCTCAGAGTAGTTATTAATGGTTCTCAATCCTGCCAGAAAGTTGTAACAAATGGGGTTCCGCAGGGGTCTGTTTTGGGACCAGTTCTGTTCAATATCTTCATCAACAATTTAGATCTTGGCATAGAAAGTACGCTTAATAAGTTTGCAGATGATACCAAGCTAGGCGTGGTTGCAACTGCTTTGGAGGATAGGGTCAGAATTCAAAATGATCTGGACAAATTGGAGAAGTGGTCTGAAGTAAACAGCATGTAGTTTAATAAAGACCAAATGCAAAGTGCTCCACTTAGGAAGGAACACTCAGTTTCACACGCACAGAATGGGAAGCAACTGCCTAGGAAGGAGTATGGCAGAAAGGGATCTAGGTGTTTATAGTGGACCACAAGCTAAATGAGTCAACAGTGTGATGCTTTTTTTGCAACAGCAGACACAATTCTGGGATGCATTAACAGGTGTGTTGTGAGCAAGACACGAGAAGTCATTCTCCCGCTCTACTCTGCGCTGGTTAGGCCTCAGTTGGAGTATGGTGTCCAGTTCTGGGCACCACATTTCAAGAAAGATGGGGAGAAATTGGAAAGGGTCCAGTAAAGAGCAACAAGAATGATCAAAGGTCTGGAGAACATCACTTCGGCTGAAAGAATTGGGCTTGTTCGGTTTGGAAAAAAAGAAGATTGAGGGGGGACATGATAGCAGTTTTCAGGTATCTAAAAGGGTGTCATGAGGAGGAGGGAGAACTTGTTGTTCTTGGCCTCTGAGGAGAAGAACAAGAAGCAATGGGCTTAAACTGCAGCAAGGGAGGTTTAGGTTCAGCATTAGGAAAAAGTTCCTAACTGTCAGGGTGGTCAAACACTGGAGTAAATTGCTGAGGGAGGTTGTGGAATCTCCATCTCTGGAGGTATTGAAGAACAGTTTACATAAATGTCCATCAGGGATGGTCTAGTCAGTACTTGGTCCTGCCACGAGGGCAGGGGTCTGGAGTCAGTGACCTCTCAAGGTCCCTTCCATTTCTAGCATTCTGTGATTCCCCTGGGAAGCACTTGTCACTGGAGTCCAGTCACTGGGCAGTCTTTGATAGCTGCTCTGCCTGAACTCTTTAAGCTTGTTGTTGTACACATTTAAGCATGTTCTCTAGCCCTCAGATCCATTTGGTACCTCTTTCTGCCCCTCTGCACTCTCCAATGTCCATTTGAAAGTGTGTACCGAGCGCTGGACATGATATTTGGTGTCAGAAGTAAAATTGCCTGCCTGCTCATCACTCCTGTGTGTGTACATCCCTGGACCGCATTCGACCTCTTTACTAAGGGATCACACTAGCAGCTCCCACAGAACTGCTTATCTGGTACAACAGGTGGTGTGGATGTGGCAAAGCCCAGGCTTGCAGGACCCAGGCTTGTAGACTTGGTGTTGGCAAGCCCTACTTGAGCATCTGTGCTTCACTGTAAGCCTGAGTTTGCACTGACTGGTCCCAGCTCCCTTGGCTGTGCAAACTCTTCCACGCTGATCATGGCTTGACTAGCAGCCATGCTGCAAAACAGGGCTTCAACCCATTGCATGGCTGACTCAGAGTCTGGCCCTCTCCCCTAGCATAGTCCTAGGCCACAGCCCTGTGTGCTTGCCAACCCATACAGTGACTTGTTTGTGGATGGAAGGGGGCTTGGGCTCAAATATGAGTGAGTCCACACATAATGTGTGGTGTAGATTTCCTGTGATCCCTAACAGCTGCTCAGACATCCTTTTGCCTCTGTCCAGCAGATAGTGGAGGAATTACAGGATCGGATTCTGCAGCTGCGCTTCCCCCACAGGATCCAGAGCAAAGAGGCAACTCCAAAAGTGAAGAGGAAATCATTTGGGAGCAGCTCTCCCTCAAAGTCCCCAACTGTGGCTGGGGTCCCACCAGCTCTCTCGGACAGGCCCTGCCTTGTTGTGCTGCATAAGCCGCTGGAGAAGCTCCTGATCAGGTAGTGGCAGTTGAGCTAGTGGGTAGAGGGGCAATAGGCTACCAAGGACTCGAGCTTAGTAGTCGGGGCAGGGAGAGCGGCGGTGGGTTGGCCCTGCTCCTAACGCAGGGCCCGAAGTAGGCTGTTGCTGCCGGCAGCTGGGGAGCCTGTGCATTGTGGAGGTCGACAGAGGTGCAGGGCTGGGGGTCAGCACTGCACTGGAGAACCCAAACCTGGGTGGAGCAAAGGGAGGGGGCAGATGGTCCTCAGCAGGGGTGGGATGGGGGACTGAGGTGAAGCAGGCCCAGCCTTGCTGCTGCTAACCCCCTGGGCTTAGATCCAGAATCGGACCCGATGGCCAGAAGCCAAGGTTTTGTCGGGACCCTTCCCTCTTGACTGGTCATTCTCCTCTCCGCCCACCTAGGTATGAGAAGCTGCCTTCCGACTACCGGGCTCCTTTCATACTCACACTGGAGCATCCCCCAGTGTCTGGCCCACTCACCATGGTGGCCAACCGCACTGCCTCCTCCACCCTGGCTTCACTCTCGCGCTACTTCTACCACCAACGCTGGATCTGGTGCATTCAGTCCGGGCTGGCCCCAGCTGTGCCCGTGGCAGCTGTAGCCCAGCTCCTGTCCACGCTCACTGAGTAAGTATCATGGGGGGCGAGGTGCTGCTCTTTCTGAAGGCACAGACAGCAGGGAGGGCTGGGTTCCCATACGCCACCTCAATCAACATGGCATTGATTCTGCCAGTCACTGCCAGAACCTCTGGGCCTGGAGTGTCAACCAGACTTCCTGCTGCCCTCTTAGGGAAGTGATTTTTCTGCAGGAGACGGGACCTGGAGCACGGTGCCGTGGCTTGCACTCTGGGGCCAATTCGGCATAAGAGCCAAGCTGCTCCTGACATGTCAGGACTAACCTAGTCCCTGTGCAGTGGGGCCCCTGGGTCTGAGGGGCTCTTATGGTGGAGTGGGAGCCTGTGTGTAGTGGGGATACAGTTCATCTCCTTGTGCTTTTCTCCGGTGCGGTCCAGGGTCCGTTTGTCAGAGGGCTTCCATTTTGCATCCAGTGGAGACGGAATTATCAACATGGTGCTGGAGCTGCCCATATGGGTGAGTCTGGTCCCTGCACCTCTCAGCCTGCCTATGTGGGGGATCCGTAAGGTGGGATTCCCCCTCCAAGGGGACAGTGCTCTCTGAAACATCATAGGAACAAGTATGTGGAGACCCATTCACTTCCTGTGCCCAGAAGCTCCTATCCTCCTCCCAGACTTTAGGGCTGGAGTTATCCCACTGAGCCCTGGGGCTCTGTGCTGTGAAGGAAGGAAATGGGGTGGGTGGGCTGAGTTGGAGGTGCAGAGATGGGGGGCACAGGGTTTGAGGAATGAGTGACGGAAGGCAGAGGGATTTAATGGTGAGCTGTGTTGTGGGGCATGCAGGAGTGGGCAGATGGATTTGGAGATCTAGGGAGTGGTAAGGTTTTGGTGCTGGGTTGTTATGGGATATGGGGTTGGGGCTGAGGGGGCTTGCAGATGGGTTTTGGGGGTGTGAGGATGGGCCATGTTGAAGCTGGGGATGTGGGGAAGCGATGATGCGAGGCAAAGGAAGGAGAAGGGTATGGATTGGTGGTGCTGTTGGCAGTCTGGTGATGTGCCGTATGTAGGGACACGGAGGTCGGGTAGAGGGATTTGTTGGCGGTCAGGAGTATGTACATATTTACATATGGATGCCGTTGTTAACAGTCC
The DNA here is from genome assembly GCF_033958435.1 of Carettochelys insculpta. Classification (NCBI taxonomy): domain Eukaryota; kingdom Metazoa; phylum Chordata; order Testudines; family Carettochelyidae; genus Carettochelys; species Carettochelys insculpta. Next base: position 807,221 of record NC_134145.1, read on the forward strand.
AGTGGTGGGGTATGTGTTGATGGGGCAGAGGGATTTGGTGTATGTGGGGGGGGTGGGCAGGGAACTCCACCATGAAGGCTTTAGGGGGTCCATGCCCGTCCCAAGCCAAATGGGTGAATGTACTGATTTGTAAAACAACAATATGAATGAAATCTGATGCCAATATGACTAACTGATAAAAGATGCCAGCTCAGATGTCACCCAGGTAAACAAGGTCCGCTGTACCAACCAGGCGGTCCGGGTTGGGTCAATGAGCTGGCTACTGAAAAAAATTACAACTAACACATATACTATCAAATGGAACGTGGAACATCCGAACACTGTGGGTGACTAGAAAGTTAGAACTGCTTCAAAAGTAGCTGGAGAGAAGCGGATGCAATATACTTGAACTGTCAGAGATGTGCAGTTGCGAAGTCATTTGGTCAGGGAATGAAATGGAGAGTTGGATTCCTTCTTAGCAAAAGGTCTAGAGGAGCATTATATGGCCCCTTTTCATCTCAAGAGACAGTGATTAGCAGCAGCGGTGAGGATCTATGGGCAGTGTCTGAGTCTGCAGCTTCCCTCATGGCTTATCTGTCTAGTATTGGATTTGCACGGTCGACTGCATTAATAAGCGCATGTCAGTCTATTGCCGAATTCTTGAGTCTGAGAGTTTTTCCTTTTAAGACGAAGTTCTTTGGTGCGGCTTGCGCATATACTATCACAGGATGATGTGCCCTGTCATAGCAGTTGGCACAGGTATTTCAATCTGATTATGTAGATTCCTAGGATTTTAGATCGATGTTGAATTTTTTCACGGCAATTTTGCATGTGTCCTTGAATCTTAGCTTTGGTTTTCCTTTTGTTCTCAATCCACATGACAATTCACCAAAGAGGATTTCTTTGAGAAGGCGTTCATCACCCGTTCTTCTCATGTGACCAAGCCAACATAGTCGTCGGCTGTTGAGGATTGCTACGAGGCTAAGCATGCCAGATCGTGCCAGGACATCTGTGTTTGAAACTTTATCTTGCCAATTGATATTCAGAATTCTGCGGAGGCAGTGAAGATCTAAGCTGTTCAGTTTTTAAGCACGGTTCAAGTAGGTGGTCCATGCCTCAGAACCATATAGCAGGATACTCAATACACATGCCTGGTGAATTAGTATCTTTGTTTTTGCTGTCAGCCTAGGATTGTTCTATGCAGGTTTCAAAAATCTGCCAAAAATAGTAGCTGCCTTCCCGATTCTGATGTCAGTTCTTCATCCATGAATAGGTTTGTAGTGACATCAGATCCAAGGTAACAGAATTGTGGAACCACATCTAATGGGCTGTTATCCAGAATGATATTGGGTTGCTGAGGTATACCTTGCATGAATACAACAGTTTTCTTCGTGCTTATGTCTAGGGAAAACAACTTGCAGGCTCTGTACAGACAATCCATCGGTGAAAGTAACATGTCTTCATTATGAGCAAAGAGCAGCAGCATCTGTGAAGAGGAGTTACCTAATGAGGACTTTCTTGACCTTAATTTTAGCCTTGAGTCTTGCCATGCTGTAGAGAGAGCCATCCAACTGCGTGTGGAGAAATATATCGCTGCATGAGTTTTGATATGAGCAATTTAGTAGAACTGAGAAGAATATGCCAAAGAGGGTTGACTCTGCTGTTGTTTGCAAATGGTTCTGATATAGATCCATCATATTGCACTGTTGCTTTCATGTTTTTGTGAAAGGATGTTATGCATTTGAGTAGGGTCAGTGGGCAGCCAATTTTGGTTAATACTCTGTGTAGTCCTGATCTACTAATTGTGTCAAAACACCTTTAAGTCCACAAGTGCTATGAATAACGTCTTTCCTTGTACTCAGCATTCTTGCTGTAGTTATCAAAGAGAGAAAATCATGTCCGTTGTTGACCCGCCAGCCCTGAAGCCACATTGTGTTTCTGGATAGACTCGATCAGTGAGTTTTTGCAGGCATTTGAGAGTGACACAGGCAAATGCTTTTTCTGTGATGCTCAGTAACTAGATGCCTCTGTAGTTGTTGTAATCATCCTTGTCACCTTTGTTTTTGTAGAGAGTGATGATGATTGCATCCTTCATGTCATGTGGAACATCTCCTGCTCTCCAACTTTTTAGGAGTAAATCGTAGAGGAAGGGGAAAAAGCACAGTCTTGTTTGCCTCCAGGACTTCAGCTGGGATTCTGTTGTATCCTGGTGCTTTTCCATTGGAGAGAGCTTGAGAAAGTTCCTCTTCCATAGGCTCTGTATCTAGCTCAGACGTTTCGGGAAAGGTTGGGATGAGGCTGTCAAGTTCAGGTTGTATTGTACGCTCGTGGAAATAAACACCCATCTGGACATTTGTAGCTTCTTGTCTCTGATAACCTGTCCATTTAAATGCTTCAGTGGAGCGACTTTGATAATGTTTGGTCTGATTGCTTTCTTCAAACCATCATACATAGTTTTCAGGTCGCCAAAATCAGATGCCTTTTGAATACTAGAATGTAGATCAGCCCAATACATAAGAACATAAGAATGGCCATACTGGGTCAGACCAAAGGCCCATCCAGCCCAGCATCCCATCTGCCGACGGTGGCCAATGCCAGGTGCCCCAGAGAAGGAGAACAGGCAATTGAGCAGACAGTTCCAGAAGAAGAGATCAATAAGAAATAGAGTACGCAGGAGACAATGAATTTGGTCCAAGGGAAGAGAGCATTGAAGATCAGAAGGAATGTTTCCAAGAGGGTAGAACAGCAATATCGAGTGAAATGCAATGAAGTAAGGAAAGCAGCCAGAAAAGAAAAGGTAAAATGGTTAGAAGAGCAGTGTGAAGATATAGAGAGGTATTACAGCAAGTGTAAGACCGGAAAGGTGTATAAGATTAGGAATATTAATAGAAAGTGGCAGCTGAAGCAGATGGTGATCAAAGACAAGAGCAATGAGGTGCTCATGAGCAAGGAGAAGGTTGTGCAGCAATGGATGAGATACAGTAGGGTCTCAAGAGTCGGGAACATAATGTTTGCAAATTCAGTTATTCACTCATGGCTGTTTCCCTGGGCCTCTGGGGTACAGAGTGCTGGCAGCAGCCACTTCCTCCAAGGCAAGGCGCACCAGCAGCCGCCGCTTCTCTGGGAGGGAAGAAGAAAGGCAGAAGGAAGAAACCGAAAGAGCAGTGAAATTACTAAAGAACCAAGAGCACTGGAAATAGAATAGAATACCTAAAGGAAGAGCAAGTTTGAAGGCTATGGATAAGATCTGGAAAAGCAAAGTGATCAGCTTAGGAGCAAAGCTGAGCGTCTTCAAAATGTGCGTTTTCAGCAGCATGTTGTATGGATGTGAGACATGGGTGAGAACGAAAGATTCAAAGAGAAGGTTATTGGCATTCAAGAAGAGTTGTTATAGAAAGATCCTGAGAATATGGATGCAGGAGGTCATCAACAAGGAATTATGTAGAAAGATACAGCCAAAAGGGAATGTATTTCAGAAGGTTATACAACACAAATTACAGCTATTCAGGCATATCCGCAGAATGAGAGAGGAACGAAAAATCATAAACAGCATAATGGATGGTTCGAATAGGAGAGTCAGACTGCACAGAGAATGGATAGATGATTGGTGCAGAGCTGGTCTACAGAAACTAAGCCTCTCTGCACTGGACAGGGAAAGATGGAAGGAAATAGCGAGGGAGGCATCGGACACCAACGCTGAGCCCTGGTGGTGGTTGTGGGAGCGGGAGGTAGGGATGCGGTGGTGCTATTGTTGGCTTGTCAGCAGGGCAAAGGGATTTTGTGGAGATGTGTGGTAGGAACATGTTGGTGCCATTGTTGGCAGTGGGTGACAGGGCAGAGGGATTTTGCGGAGGCGAGCGGTAGGAACGCATTGGTGCCATTGGCGACGGGGCCGAGGGATTTGGTGGAGGCGGGCGGTGGGGACATGTTGGTGCCGTTGTTGGCAGTTGGTGACAGGGCAGAGGGATTTTGCGGAGGCGAGCGGTAGGAACGCATTGGTGCCATTGGCGACGGGGCCGAGGGATTTGGTGGAGGCGGGCGGTGGGGACGTGTTGGTGCCGTTGTTGGCAGTTGGTGACAGGGCCGAGGGATTTTGCGGAGGCGAGCGGTAGGAACGCATTGGTGCCATTGGCGACGGGGCCGAGGGATTTGGTGGAGGCGGGCGGTGGGGACGTGTTGGTGCCGTTGTTGGCAGTTGGTGACAGGGCCGAGGGATTTGGCGGAGGCGAGCGGTAGGAACGCATTGGTGCCATTGGCGACGGGGCTGAGGGATTTGGTGGAGGCGGGCGGTGGGGACGTGTTGGTGCCAGTGTTGGCAGTTGGTGACAGGGCAGAGGGATTTGGCGGAGGCGAGCGGTAGGAACGCGTTGGTGCCATTGGCGACGGGGCCGAGGGATTTGGTGGAGGTGGGCGGTGGGGACGTGTTGGTGCCGTTGTTGGCAGTTGGTGACAGGGCAGAGGGATTTGGCGGAGGCGAGCGGTAGGAACGCGTTGGTGCCATTGGCGACGGGGCCGAGGGATTTGGTGGAGGCGGGCAGTGGGGACGTGTTGGTGCCATTGTTGGCAGTTGGTGACAGGGCAGAGGGATTTGGCGGAGGCGAGCGGTGGGGACGTGTTGGTGCCATTGGCGACGGGGCCGAGGGATTTGGTGGAGGTGGGCGGTGGGGACGTGTTGGTGCCATTGTTGGCAGTTGGTGACAGGGCAGAGGGATTTGGTGGAGGCAGGCGGTGGGGACGTGTTGGTGCCATTGTTGGCAGTTGGTGACAGGGCTGAGGGATTTGGCGGAGGCGAGCGGTAGGAACGCATTGGTGCCATTGGCGACGGGGCCGAGGGATTTGGTGGAGGCGGGCGGTGGGGACGTGTTGGTGCCATTGTTGGCAGTTGGTGACAGGGCAGAGGGATTTTGCGGAGGCGAGCGGTAGGAACGCGTTGGTGCCATTGGCGACGGGGCCGAGGGATTTGGTGGAGGCGGGCAGTGGGGACGTGTTGGTGCCATTGTTGGCAGTTGGTGACAGGGCAGAGGGATTTGGCGGAGGCGAGCGGTGGGGACGTGTTGGTGCCATTGGCGACGGGGCCGAGGGATTTGGTGGAGGTGGGCGGTGGGGACGTGTTGGTGCCATTGTTGGCAGTTGGTGACAGGGCAGAGGGATTTGGTGGAGGCAGGCGGTGGGGACGTGTTGGTGCCATTGTTGGCAGTTGGTGACAGGGCTGAGGGATTTGGCGGAGGCGAGCGGTAGGAACGCATTGGTGCCATTGGCGACGGGGCCGAGGGATTTGGTGGAGGCGGGCGGTGGGGACGTGTTGGTGCCATTGTTGGCAGTTGGTGACAGGGCAGAGGGATTTTGCGGAGGCGAGTGGTAGGAATGCATTGGTGCCATTGGCGACGGGGCCGAGGGATTTGGTGGAGGCGGGCAGTGGGGACGTGTTGGTGTCGTTGTTGGCAGTTGGCGACGGGGCCGAGGGATTTGGCGGAGGCGAGCGGTAGGAACGCATTGGTGCCATTGGCGACGGGGCCGAGGGATTTGGTGGAGGCGGGCGGTGGGGACGTGTTGGTGCCATTGTTGGCAATGCAGCTGATGCAGTGTCTTGGCCACAGAGCGACTCCTCCAGTGACGATGACAGCAGCAAGGAGAAGCACACTTGCATCATCCAGTATGTCCTCTTTCCACCACACTCCACCTCTACCAAGGACAGGTGAGGTCAGGGACCAGCTCTGCTGCTGCCACCCTCCCCGGTAGCGCTGTCATAGCTGCAGTGCTCTTGTGCTTTGTAGGCCTGGCCTGCTGGGGGTGGACACTTTTGAGGTGGGTGGTGCTGCTCTGGGTCATGTCTGGAGCCTGTGCAATTCTTGATGCAGCACTCTGGAGGCTTGAGCAAGTGCCTGGATGTGGAGGACATTCGCCCCATGTATGTTGTTCTCTAGCTTCTCTACAGATGATGATAATGACACAGAGGTGGAAGCCATTGAAGTGGACACAGAGCTGGACCTGGTCACTGAGTGCTGGGTGGAACCACAGAGTGGCCTTGTCCACAGCACAGCTGAGAACTGGAAGTATCTCCAAGGGCTGCCCTACCAGAAGATCCCCAAAGCTGTGAGTTTTCTGGGGCAGGTGGGGATGTTGAGCCCAGTCACAGGCCAGGACCCCCTTGGATCAGGCCCTGTACAAATACAGGAAAAGAGACATTTACATTCCCCTTGCACAGGTGTGCCTCCAAAGGTATGCAGTTCCCGCGGGAGTGTTTCCAGGGCCACTTTCCAAGTTACACCCTTGCTTACCTCAGTGCAGTTCACCCTGTTGGTTTGTTGCTGTTTGTAATGTCCTTCCCATGTCATTGTGCTGGAAACTAGCAATCCAAATCATGGACCTGAAGGTACCCTCCCAGGCTTGTCCTGGATGTGAGCAATCTGGTATTAGTCCCTGTCCTTTAGGATGTTCTAGCACTGGCCTATGATAAACTCCATATGTCCTGAGTCTACAGTTTTTCTGTCTACTTCAGCTAATGCAAGGTGTTATGGGATATTTGATGTGAGTGAACAGGGTATTCTGAGTAAAATTAGACCAATTTAGACCATATTTGTGATAGTGCCTTCAGTGAGGGAAGGAAGATGGGGCAGTCTCTAGCTAAGGGATGTAGTGCCCCAGTAGATGCAGAAGGGATAGTTGGAGGGGCAAGTGGAAGCAAAAGTGGATTTTTGAGGTCAGATGGACTAAAACATGATCATATTGAAGTGAGAGCTGAGGAGAGCAACAGGTTAAGGAGGAGATGAGAGTGAAAACAAGGGAGATCAGGAAAGTTTTGGTGAGTTTTCCTGTCTTCAGACTACTTCTTCTGACCTGCATTGTCTTGCACTCGAGGCTGGTTCAATACCGAGCTTGTATCCCTGTTGTAGCTGTACCTGAGGGATCTGGCCTGTGTCAGCACCATGCTAACTTTCGAGTACATCAGCCAGCTGTGCCAGAACAAGGACTGGATGTTCCCGACTCTGGAAGCCAAGGCTGCTGAAGGTGAGTCAGGAATCGGCTCCTACCCTGGCAGGGAGGACGGAACCTGGGGAAGAGCTTTCTGCCAGCAAGATGAGGTTCTTGATAGCTTGTTCTGGAGCTTGGAGATCTCCTCCTTACTGGCTGACAGCCTCAGCCTCCTGCACTGTTTCTGGAGATCGCTGGCTGTGTGGCTCAGCTGATGGGGAGTTGTGCTGGGCTTGTGAAGGCCAGCAGGCACCCTGGAGTCTGGGGGAAGCAGAGGGAGAGAGCCTTTGCTCTGTCTTGCTGCTGTCTGTCTCCATTCCCTTTTCCCTGACTGAGCGCCAGCTGCTTTTCCGAGAGAATCCCTCTTAGGAGCAGGCACTCCGCTGCTGTGGTTACCAGGGTGTGCTGATCACCTAGATGGACAGCTGAATGTAACAAAGTGTTGCCAAGCAGGAACATGACTTGAAAAGGGGAAACAGCTCTGTCTCTTACTCAAACCTCTTTCCTTCTGTTCAAACTACCATCTGGGCCTGTCTCTCTCATCTGTCTGCGAATGGCTAGCAACCAGCTCAGCCCGACTAAAACAAAGCTGCTAACCTTGGCCAGCTTAATCCTCCCTGCTGCCTTTCTCAATGACTGTCAGGATGGTGTTGTCCAGTGACTCAGGCTCTTTTTGATTCACACTTTCACAGGTCCTCAAGTCTGCACCCTGTGTAGGAGTAGGTTTAAACTGATGCTAAAGCATTTCTGCTTAGACCCTAGCTATGCCAAGGGAAGGGGGTTCTCCTGTCCACATAGGTATGCTAGCTCCCAGAAGGCCAGTAGCTAGGAAGACCATGTTCTGTTGCTGTAGTGCTGTCTGCACAAGGTTTAACTATGCCATTGGGGCATGGGGTTTTCACCCCCAGGAGCAGACTCCATTTTCTGGCACAAGCAAAGCATCAGTCTTGTGTATACAGTCATACCCTGAGATACACCCATTCGGGCTACGAGAATTCAGGTTTACGAGTAGCTTGATTAGGGACCACTGCTTCGCCTTACGATGCATTTACTCAAGTTTACAAGTGCCTCAGTGGGACGTGGACACCCTGCAGCTGCAGAAAGTCAGTGCATCTTGACCCCGCCCCTGCTGCTTGCTCCTCAGGTGGCTACGGGGCCTCCTCCACCCACCCTGCACAGCTGTGCGTCGGGCACCGCTTGCCGCCTGGCGGCGGTTTTCCGGAGCCCCCAGCCCAGCCTTTGCCTGGGGCTGGTCTGGTCTCCACCTCAGTGCTGCAGCAGCAGCGCGCCCCAGCCCAGCTGGCGGCCGCGGGCTCCTAGGCAGTCCTGGGAGAAGTGGCTGCTGGGCACACAGTCCATCCTGGCCCTGCCCCTGCTGCCCGCTCCCCGGGCAGCTGGGGGGGCCTCCACCGCTGGCCCTGCACAGCTGTGCCACGGGCGCTGCTCACTGCCTGGCAGCAGTTTCCTTGGAGCCCCCAGGCCAGCCTTTACCTGGGGCTGGTCTGGTGTCCGCCTCAGTGCTGCAGCAGCCGGCGGCCGCTCCCAGGCACTCCTGGGAGACATGGCTGCTGGGCGCACAGTCCATCCTGGCCCCGCCCCTGCCACTTGCTCTCTGGGCGGCTAGGGGGCTGCTGCCACCTGCCCTGCACAGCTGTACTGCGGGTGCTGCTCACTGCTTGGCTTTACCTGGGGCTGGTCTGGTGTCCGCCTCAGTGCTGCAGCAGCCGGCGGCCGTTCCCAGGCGCTCCTGGGAGGTGTGGTTGCTGGGCGCACAGTCCATCCTGGCCACGCCCCTGTTGCTCGCTCCCTGGGCGGCTAGGGGGCCGCCACCACCTGCTCTGCACGGCTGTGCCCTCTACCAGGTTAAGTGTAAGTGGGTGTAAATTCTGGGGTTCAGGAACGCATACAGTTTTTTCCCGTTGAAATTAATGGTAATTACATTTTCGACTTACAAGAATTCGCCCTAAGAGGAGTTTTTCAGGAACGAATTACCCTCATAAAGCAGGGGAAGACTGTACTTTCTATACTCTCTTTCTGATATCGGCAGCACAAGGGGGTGAGGTATCATCTTGGAATGGCAAGTGTCAGAGGGGTAGGTAGCCTTGTTAGTCTGTATTTGCACAAACAAGTAGTCCTGTAGCACCTTATAGACTAACAAATATTTTGGAGCGTAAGCTTTCGTTTGCAAAGACCATCTTCATCAGAAATGGGTCTTTGCCCACCAAAGCTGATGCTCCAAAATATTAGCTAGTCTATAAGGTGCCGCGGTACTACTTTGAGTGGATAACTTCTTGGTTATTATCACCTCCCTGTCTTGTCTCTCTGATCTTGTGGGCCCAACACAGCTACAGCATTGCACGCAGCTCAACGATATGGCTTTCCTGAGCATCCATGCACCTGAGCCTGTCCTCCTGGACCTGTTACCCTCACCTGGATTGCTGCAGCACACTCTTCTCTGGCTGCTGCTGCCAAGATTCTTTGCCTATCCTGTCACTTTGACCATCTTACCCCCTCTTTGCATTCCTTCCCTGGCTTCATCTTCACTCCTCGTTTAAACACAAAGCGCAACCAAGCAGCTGCAGTGCCCTTAAGTATTTCCTCATGTTGTGTCTTTTCCCTCCCACCTGCATCCAGCACAGTGCCAGCCTCCAGCTCTCATGCATTAAACTTGCAAGCAAGCTCCTTTGTGGTTTGTCCCCTGCTGTCTCTTGGGCTTGGCTGAGCAACCTGTATATGCAGCCTTCTGCAGAATCTGCTTTGCTCTGCAACCTACAACCAGTTGTGTGCTAAGAAGGCTGCCTGTCATGCTGGCCAGTGCCATATCTCACCATCTTTTGCCTTATCCTTAGATGTGCAGCTCTGTGGACAGGAACTGTCTTGTTTTTCTATCTCTGTCCTGCAACCGGCACAGGAGGGTGTTGCTTAATGACCAGGACTTCTAGGTGCCAGGGTCGTATGAAAAATTAATAATAAACTGTGCATTCCACCCTCTCTGCTTCACCCTGATTCACAAAGTCACTTTCAGTGCTGTGTGCATGTCTCCCCAGTTGCAGGCACTCCTTGGGGTCCAGCTCCTATACCCCTGCCTGGCAGCGACCCCCTTCCCAGATGGGCGAGGGGCTGCCTTATCTTCCCTTGTTCTCCTTGCAGGCCCTGAGATGGGGGATGGCTCCCATGTGCATGAGATCCCGTTCCAGTTCAGCCTGCTGAAGTTGCTGCCTAAATGCCAGCAGATTGAGATGTTCTTCCTCATGCTGACAGGAGGTGAGCACTCAGGTTCCTGGAGCCAGGGAGCAGTGGGAGAACAGCAGAGGCCCAGGGAACATGAAATACTATAACCATGCTCCTCTAGCTGCAGTGGTTAGCAGGGAAGCTCCTTGACTGCCCCCTTCTCCCTGTGTGGACAGTGGTAATTGTGCTTCTGGGGCAGAGAGGAGCGCTGGGTGTCTTGCTGCTTTGTTTGCTTCCTTGAAACCCAAGCCAGATGCATGTGCCCAGGAGAGGGAGGAGAAGCATGGGGAAAATGCAGGTGATCAGCTGGACCATGAGCCTGGGGGCAAGGTGTGTGTGTGTGTGTGTGTGGCGGGGGGGAGGGCAGGGAAGAAGGCAGGCAGCCCTCAGTGATGCCCAGAGCATGGCACTGGGTTCCCCTCCTACTCCTCAGAAGCTGCATGGAGCAGTAGTGACCCTCCCCTGGCATTTCAAAGGGGTCCAGAACTCCCAGCTGCTGCAGTAGCCAGGAGCTCCGGGCCCCCTGCAGTTGGGCCTCTTGCCTGCTGCAGGTGATATCTCTGGCCTTGGCAGAAACAAGCACAGCACAAGCTAATCTAAACAAAAAGCGGTCAAGTAACACTTTAAAAACTAGCGAAATAGTTTATTAGGTGAGCTTTTGTGGGACAGACCCACTTCTTCAGACCATATCCAGACCAGAACAGCATGGTTCTGGCTATGGTCTGAAGAAGTGGGTCTGTCCCACGAAAGCTCACCTAATAAACTATTTTGCTCGTCTTTAAAGAGCCACTTGGCTGCTTTTTGTTTGGATAGTGCACAGGCTAGCACGGCTTCCTCTCTTACACTACACAAGCTAGTCTGTGCTCCAAACCTGGGCACACGGCTGCCACCCTCGGGCTGTTCAGGGAATTGCTTTTGTTGCTCTGTGTCCAGCCAGCTGTTGCTGGAGCCAGAGAGACATGAGGTGATCTGGGTCTCTTGCTCTGGCCCGGGTTGGCCAGGGCAGCTCTCAGGATCAGGCTGACGAAGGCCCGTTAGTATTGCAGTAGCTCCTACAGCCCAGGTGACGATGCCGCACCCCACAGTTGGTTCACCATTAGGTGTAATTTATGATGGACCAAAGCTGGTATATCAGTTTTTGTTTCACCGTCCTCCAGGAATGACCCCAGCGGTCTGGGGTTTGTACCAGCAGGCAGCATAGACTGGACAGCCCTGTTTCATCTCCCTTCGGTTCCCTTTCTGTTAATGAAGGTGTAGGTGACTGGAGCATTTTATAAACTGTCAATGCTTTTGCACCATTGCCTTCGCAGCTGGGGAGGCCCCTCAGCCCTGGTTAGTACAGTAGGGTCAGATGGGGGCTCCTGTCTAGTTCTCAGGATGGAAAGAGGAAACTAGTGGTGTCCCTCAGGGTCCCTGGGACCAGTTCTATTCAACATACTCATAAATGATCAGGAGAAAGAGGCAAACAGTGAGGTGGCAGAGTTTGCAGATGATACTGAACTGTTTGAGATAGTTAAGTCCACAGCAGCCAATGGAAAACTTCAAAAGGGTCTCTCAAAACTGGGTGACAAGGCAGGTGTATGCCCAGTGAAATTCAGTGTTGATAAATGCAAAGCAATGCAGATCTCTTGTTGCCTCTGTATAAATGCATGATCTCGCAAGGGTTACTTGTTCTTTTCATCCGTCTGGGGCACCAGGCATTGGTCAGAAGAAAGGATATTGGCTAGGTGGACCTTTTGGTCTGCCCCAGTATAGCTCTTCTCCCTGCAGTGGTGCCCCCTTGTCTCCCAGCAGGGCTATAAGAGTTGGCTCCTATGCCCCAGGATTGCTGGCAGGGATGTTGGAGGTTGCTGCTATGCTAGTGGCAGCTTGTAAGTGGGTCTGTTGGTGTCAGGCCTGGGTCCCTGTGCTATCTTGTGGCTTCTCCTATACTTGGACTGTGTCTTCACCATGGTCCCATAGGTGGTATTGGTAGGCACAGAGAGGTTTGTGCTGCTGGTAGTGGGAACTACCTCAGCCTCGTATAAAGCGCACCTTGCAGACATACAGAGAAACACTCTCCAGCTGCATGCTGCTGGCTCCTTGCCATGACCCCCATCTGGCAGGAGGGGAGCTGGGACAGCAGCTGGCTGCAGGGGTTCTCTGAGGCTGGTGGTTCTGTTCTGGAACAGAGGATGATACGATGGCCAAGGACATGTCGTTTGCACCCAATGAAATGCTGCTAGGCTTCTTCCATGGCTGTCTGCAGCATGACCTCAGCGACCGGGAGATCCCCTTGGCAGACTCGGATCACGTGGCCTTCATGGAGCAGGTCCTTCAGCGGGACCGCGAAGGTCACCTCCCCCCATTCTCGCTCCCGCTGATCCGAGGTAAGGGGCTGAGAGCCTGGCAGCTGGCAACACGGGACCCTCTGTGCCTGGCTCTCTGGCTCCCCTCCTCACAGTCTGTCTCTTCTGTTGCAGAAGAGCCTTTGAAGGCCTCTGCACCCCTGGGTCAGGAGGACCTCTCACTGGCTGCTCACCCTGTTGGCAGCAGCACTACCAGGGATGTGAGCGGCTCCACAAGCACCCTGCAGGTACCTCCCTTGGCTGCTGTGAGCCTTGCACTCTCCTGAGTGTGGCACAGGGGTGGGTGTCGTGGCTGGTCTGAGACCTGTGATGGGGCTTGGGAAGGAGCACTTCATACCCAGCTCCCTGGCTGCCCAGGGGCCAGAGGAGACAGGCATGTGGCTGGTAAAGTGCCTCGGCTGGCACTGGTGCTGCCCCTGGAGAACTCAGCTCCAGAAAGAGCTGGAGGGTGACCAAGGAGGGCCTGTGGAAGATCATCCCATGGCCCCCTGTGCTATACTGCAGCCAGGGCCCTGTCAGCAGGTCGAGCGCATGGACACGGAGGCAGATGTGCCTGAGGCTGGCCAGCCAGTCCCTGAGGAGCCTCCGCTGTCCATCCCCCACCTCGCCCGGGGGTGTGCCTGCCCTCTTAGCCCACTGTGCTCTATCCTCAGAGCCTGTGCAATGCTGAGACCAGTGTGCTCCCAGCTGATGCTGCTGGGCTGCCTCTGCAGTGGCGATGCTATGCCAAGCTGGTCAATCCACAGCACCTCTTCCTTACCTTCCTGCCAGCCACCTTCCCTGGTGAGTCCGTCCCACAGTGCTGTGTGTGCCCAGGGACTCTCATGGGGTGGGTGACCTGGGGGGCGGGTGCCATCCTGCCCACTACATGAACATGGGCAGAGCTCATGAGTGAGGGGCTTGGCAACATATCTCTGCTGTGTTCTGGGAGCTACCTGGCTGCACTTGGCTCCCGTTTCCTCAGTTTATTTTGACCTGGTTTGGGGAGTGCCTCTAGCTCCTTGCCCCTGCAGTGGTGGGAGAGTGAGGGAGTGGGACTCCCTGGGGTTACTGGGGTGGAGGCTGGAGCAGCTGGCAGGGTTTTCCCTGAGGTCTGTTGCAGGGGTCGGCATTTTAAGGATTGATCCCAGTCACCCAGGCTGAACTCCTCCTATCTTGGCTGCTTCTCACCCCTGTTTGGAGGCACTCAGAAAGTGGCTGGCTCTCCAAGCCCACTGCAGTGCTGCCTGGCAGCAGGTCCCAGCCTGCAGGGTATGTGGTACAGGCCTGACCACTCCTTTCCTTCTCTAGATGTACAGAAGCTGATGGCTTGTGCACCGGAGAAAGTTCTGGAGGAGGACAGCTCAGCAAGGGTAGAGAGCTCAGACCCTTCATGTGGGGAGCCCAGCAAAATGGGACTCCAGGAGACAGCGGCTGCAGCACTTCCACCTACTCTCAGTGTAACGCCGCCCAATGGTACTGGCTCTAGTTCCCCACTCCCCATGTGCTGTGGGTAGGGCCCGGGCCTGAGCACAGGACTGTCCTTCTCTACCACTCCTGAGTGCTTGCTACGGTGAGGCAGGGCAGAGCAGAGCCTGGTGCGGCTTAGCCCTGTGGGACTGTGTGATACGCCCTTCCCCCGATGGGCAGCACAGCAGCGTACATGGTCTGGCCAGCACCACCCACATCTCCCCTCCCTGAGAGGGGCATGGCAGCGTCTGCAGCCTGTCCCCCACACAGACGGGTGACACGGGGTGTACGCAGCCTGGCCAGAGCGTGTGCACATGCACTCAGGCGGCACAGCGATGTACACGCCCTGCCCACAGCCCCCTCCCGCACTCCCATGCCCAGAGAAGTGGCATTGTCATATACACAGCCTGCCCTGCCCCTCACTCCCTCCCCACCACACGCGCCCCAGAGCGGCTGCTCCTTGGGCAATGGATGTCTGCTTGTCACTGCACCAGCTGCAGAGCAAGTGACTTTGCCTCCAGCAGTGGTGCTGGTGCCAGCCAGTCACCAGCCCTGCTGCTATGGGGGCTCCTGGGTCTTGCACACATTCTGTCTGGCGTGTGCTGTGCTGCTTGGTCACATGGGGGGCAGACACCATCTACCTGCTGGCAATCATGGCCCCCCACAGGGCAGGGGAAGAGGCAGCACTGCAGACGGGGGGTGGCCAGGCCCTACACAGAGCCCTCAATAGTGAAAAGGGGAGGGAAAGGCAGCTGGTGGCTGAGGTGCTCTGGGTACTTGCTGCTGTACAGAGTCATTACAGGGGCCCGAGTGGAAGATCCCAAGAAGCTCAGCCCAGTATGCTCAGGTGTGGAGAGTCTAAGGGAAGCTACAAACTGGCCTGGGGCAATGGAGCGAAACCTGGCAGGGAGCTCCTGGGAGCAAGGGGCCAGAGCCTGGAGTTCATTGGAGAGCCTTGTGAGGAAAGGGCAGGCTGGTGTCTTGGGCCATCATTGGGGACTTCTCCTCTGCAGAAGCAAGCAGGGAGCCAGGCGCTGCCCTGCGGAAGGACGTACACATCTCCTTCAGCCGCCAGGCCTCGCAGCCCGAGCTGAGCGAAAGTCACCGGGTCCGCTGCCCCATCTATGTCTACAGCTGCTCCCTGGAGCTGCTGCGGGAGCAGATGATCAGCCCCCGGACACACCGGCCACCCCATGACATCTTTTTCAGGTGAGGCCAGCTCCCCAGCTTGGGGCAGGGAGCGCACACAGCTGTGCAACCCTGAGCCCTTTCCATGCAGGCTTCTGGCTCTAGTCTGCTGGGACATTCCTTCTCACTTGCGGCAGTGTGTGCCTGCAAGAGCTTGTAGGCTGGCCGTGGCCCAGCCCAGCCCTGCCAAGGTTACCCTTTCCTCCCAGGGTACGATTTGCCAGGGAGGCTGTGATGACCCTGCTGCTGTTCTCTTCCAGGTCCCAGTTTCTAGAGCGCCCCCCTAACACCACCTGGCTAGACCCAAAGCACAAGGAGCTGGTGAGTTACTGCACGCTTCTGCAGGAGCACTCGCACCAGTGCTACGTGAAAGGTAAGGAGGGGGCTGAGCCAGGGCTGTCCTAACCCTGTGCTACTGGCTGAGAGGGTGTTGGGGAGTGCATTCTCTGCAGGAGACTGATTTCTTGTCTGGGCTGGCTAAGGCGTCCTTCCGCACAGCCCCTCCATGCTAGGGTGCACAGCTGTGGGGCGCTCAGCACAAAGTGGGCACTGCTTGCTCAGCCCTTCAGTTGGAGGCTCTCTGGGGGGCTGCACAAGTAACCACGGTCACGGGCTCCCTTCCATTGCTTGCTGCGCGAGCTGTGTTGCTGTGGGGCACAGTTGTGCGCTCAGCTCAGCTCAGCTCAGCTTTCCACCCACAGGGTTGTTCAAGAGCCTGCAGCAGTCGCACAGCATTAGCTCCCAGGACCTTCTCACAGCCATGGACTACTGCGAGGAGCTGCTGCAGGAGATTGACATCACCAATTTCCTGCTGACCCTTTGCAGCCACGTGCGGGCCTTCCGTGAGAGCCACCGGCACATCCACATGCAGCCCCAGGCAGCCGGTCTGGAGTGTGAGGAGGAACCCCACTCCAGCAGGAAGGGCTTCCTGGTCTCCGAATCCAGGTAGGAGCCGTCTGCTCCCTTTGCGTTGTCTTGGGGAGGGGCTGAGTGCTCCCGGGCTGCCTCCATGCAGAGGAGATGCAGCGTCGTGGGCGGGAGGGTTCGGGAGGTGCCTGCGCTCCCAGAGTGAGGCAGCATTGCATGGGGACGCTGCTGTGTGTCCACGTGGGTTCTCCTTCCCCAGGAACTGGCAAGGAGTATGTCACCCAGCCATGCTAGCAGGAGATGTCTGCATGACAGGGTCTGTGGCTGGAGAGTTTTGTGCTGTGTCAAGGTCAGCAGTGTGGGTGCAGGGCCAGGGAGCCTGCAGGATCAGCTGGTTAATGTCTGCTACGTGCAGCGAGACCAGCCCCCGTCAGCACTGAGCAGGGACATTGCTGCACTCTGCCTGCTTGTCCAGCAATGCTGCTTCTCATCCCGCATGGCTGGACTCAGCCAGTGTCTGTACACACACCTGGTCTGACGCCCTGGCTGCCTCTCTGCTGAAAGCCTAGCGTGGATGCAGCTGTCCCCCAGCCCTCATGCAGAGTTCAAGGCCATACAACCTGCACTGTCCTTCTACACTTCTTCCTGGGTGATGCCCGCTGGAGCTTAGCAGAGGGGCCCAGTCCCCAGCAGGCCTGTGTAGTTGGGGCAGGGCCAGGGGGGCAGACACATGGGTGGAAGTGTCTTCTGGTATCTAGGCCCCAGTGGAATCTAGGTGTCTTAGCTGGCTGGGGATGGAGGTGCCGTGGCTGGAGGCGAGTCTGACTCTGCTCATGGTTGGTACTGTGCCCATATGGCCTCAGTGCAGAGATGGAGGACTACAGCGAGCAGGAGTGTGCGGGGTTCTCCTGCCCCCCCGAGGAGCCCAAGAGTAGTGCCAGCTGCTGTGCGGAGTTCCCCCTCTCCCTGCTGGAGCGTGGACGGCCCTGCCAGGTGCACCCCGACCTGCATAAAATCATCCAGGTGAGAGCTGAGGGAGCATGCAGGGGCTGGGGCCGGAGCGGGTCATTCTCACACTTACTCTCTTCTTTGTCTCTTGGCAGGACAAGTTCCTGGAAATTGGGAGTTTGCATTTTAAGCCAGTGCTGTCAAATCCTCATTATTTCTTCTACTGCCCACCCTGTGCCAAGAACGAGGTGGGTAAGGGCCGGAGGAGGGTCCCAGTGCCTTGGTGAGACAGGGACAAGTGAGCCAGGCTTGCCCCAAGGAGGGAAGTGTTGTTTGGCTGCTCTGCATCTGCCTGGGGTGGAGGAGCAGCTGCAGCTTGCCCCACTGCCCAGCTGAATGAGTGACATGAGGTTTTTCTTCCCTGCTCAGGAGGAGGCCCCCCGGGAGCAAGCAGACAGGAAGGACAGTGAGGACATGGAGGGTTCGGAGGCTGAACTGGCAGGCGAAGAAGGTAATGCTTTCCTCCCAAGGCAGAGCTTGTACCTGGGGTTGGACTCTGCTGTGCTCCATGGGGGACGGGGGGAGGGAGCTTAGCTGGACTGCCCGACAAGTGCCCCAGTGTAGCTGTGGGAGCAGCAGGAAGGTCTCACCTCCAGCTGCTGTGCTGTGCAGGCAGAAGCCTAGGGTGGCTGCAGTCAGGCCAGCCCTGGCCAGGCTGGCACTGGAATGCTGCTGCTGTGCGCTGCCACCCCAGTAGTTGGGTTACACTGTGCTAGAGCAGAGCAGCCCTGTGTGTGTGTGTGTGCAGGGACCGTGTCTGGTGGCTGCATCGTCACCGAGAGCGACCCAGAGCTGGAGGTGGAGTATCGGGAGAAGCTGGAGGCTGAATTCATGGACACAGGCTTCCTCTCCGACTCGAACACCGTCAACCACGACGACGACTCGTTCAGCGTCCTGGGCGGGGATTCACTGAATGAGCACGAGCTCCTGGAGCAGGAGATGCCCCCGCTTTTTGTGCACCTGACCTGCTCAGTGAAGCTGCGCAGCCAGCATAGCTCCATGCCTGTGCGGTCGTTGCCCACCTGCCTGGGTAAGAGTGTGCCACAACTGCCAGGGCTCTGGCCTTGCTTGCAGCCTCAGCTGAAGGGTTCCACTGGGGGGCCAGGGCAGCGTCAGACTGCTGGCTGGGTGAGTGGAGCCACTTGGGGCATAGCATGCTTGTCTCTGTGCTCCAGACACTGCTCATGGGAGGCTGGGTCCTCCAGCCAGCCCTTCTGCTACCTGGGAAAGTGGCTCAAGTATGCCACATAGGAGCTGCAGGACCTGGGCTTTCATTGCACCCCATGGTGCCCAGGGGCTCCTCCTACCTGCCTGAGTTCAGCATAGGCCCCCGCATACTGCTAGCCCCTTCGTCTTACATGGTGCCCCTCCACAGGGGAAGTGCTGAGCTGCCTGGAGAGCTGCCAGGCCATGGCCAGCATTGACCTCCGCGACCTCTGTGTGACTCTGGACATCTTTGTGTTGACCCTGCCGCTGGAGATAGATGGTGTAACCACTGATCTTCATCACAACAGGTGGGTGTGCGGCACGCCCAGCTCCCCAGAACTGACCCCCCGACCCCGTAGACAAGGGAAGTGCAGTTCTGCCTCACTTCCTGGACCCTCTGCAGAGCCAGGCTGCTCTGATTTCCCATGATGAGGCTACAGCAGAAGAAACAGTCTCCTCCATTCCACTGCTCAGCTGGCCTGAGGCTGCTGCACTCCACTAGAGCCACCTCTGGGAGTCTTCTCCCTCAGCCTTGCCTCTCTTGTGGCAGGTATACGTCTGAGAGCAGTGTCTCCTTCACCCGCTCGCCCGGCCAGCCCTCTTCCCTTCGCTCCGAGGAGGACATGATGCACAACCTGGACAGGCTGCCGGCTGCAGGAGGCGAGAGGTACTGCCCATGGGCTGGCAGCTGAGCTTCATGCTAGGCTGCAGTGCAGGGAAGTGAACAATACTCTTCCCTCTCCTAGGCACCCAGCGCTCTCCAGCCTCCCGGACGTGCACAGGCAAGCTGTCGAAGCCACTATGAGCGAGGTGAGCCCTGGCCTGCCCTCCCTGGGTCATTGCAGTGCCACCTTCTCACACACCCGCTGCATGCTGAGAGCAGGGCTTAGCCTTGCTGAAGATGCACTGGACACTGGTTCTGCTTGCCCAGTGCTGGACTAGTCTGTGTCCAGCCACAGACTGGGGATCAGTGCAGGAGGGTGTCTGAACTCTGGCCACTCTGGGGAGGGAGAAGGCCCTGCAGCGCAAAGCGGGGAGTGTGGGCTTAGGTCACCAGCTCATATCCCTGCTCTTTAGATCTGCTGGCTCCTGGACGATGAGATGGTGTCTGCACTGCGCCATTCGCAGGTGGTCAGCACTGCCATCCTGGAGCGGGTTGCCAGCCATGTCTACAGCTCCCAGGGGAGGCCCAGCTGCCACAGTGAAGTAGTGCCGCTGCAGTTTGTCTTTGGGCCCGAGCACTCCCTGGAGAAGTTCAGAGAGGTGAGAGGCCCATGCCCTGCCCTGCCCTGCCCTGCCCCGCCCCGCCCCCCACATGCATGCCCAGCAAGCTCTACTCTGCTCTCTCTGGTATCAGCCCCAACCAGCGAGCTCTCTGCTGTGCCCTCCGCAGGGCCAGCCCCAGCCCCAGCCCCGTGTCCCATGGGCTTGCCCAGTGAGCTCTGCTCTGCCCTCCGCAGTGCCAGCCCCACCCCCAACCCCCATGTCTGCCCAGCCCCACACCCCATGGGCTTGCCCAGTGAGCTCTGCTCTGCTCTGCCCTGCCCTCCCGCAGTGCCAGCCCCACCCCCCATGTCTGCCCAGGCCCATGCCCCATGGGCTTGCCCAGTGAGCTCTGCTCTGCCCTCCGCAGTGCCAGCCCCTCCTTACAGGGCACTCTCCTGGGCTCTGTGTTGCAGGAGTTCCGGAGAATGACCCTGCCAGGCTATGTACTGAATGCAGAGGGCAGTGATTACCACTACATTTCCATCAGCCGCCTGCGCCCCCTGGAGACCCCTGCCAGCACTGTCCCCAGCCTGCAGCAGCCCCTGCCGTCGGGGCTGGGCCCCCTGGAGATCCCCAGCTTGCAGCAGCCCATGCCAGAAGGCAGCACTGGAGCAACCCAGAGCCATGTTGGGCAGGAGGGGAATAGTAAAGCAGTTGCTGAAGGCCTCCAGCCAAACCATCTGATGGCCTCCCTGCCGCAGGGGCCTGGGAGCCTCTGGGCCTGGCCAATGGGCGAAAGCCCATTTGGACCAAGCATGGGCAACCCACTGGGTGAGGGCAGCCAGACGCAGGATGAGGTGAGAGTGTCTGGGTGTCAGAGGCAGCTGAGCTTTGGGGACCAGGGCTGGGGAGGGCAGGGGTGAGGGCTTTTCCCAAGTCCAGCGGGCCAATAACACAGTCCCTGGCTTGGGTGCAGGAGTCGGAGGTGGCGCTGAGGTTGGTGCATAGAGGAGCAGTGGGGTACAGCTTGCTGGCGGACGCAGCTCGGGAAACAACCCTTCCCCGTTCCCAGTTCCTGCCCTTGTCCTCTGAGATGGGAAGTGGTGAGAAATCGCCGCCTGCAGCAAGCCTGACTGACCTGGGGAGCCAGGGCAGGGAAGGTAGGAGCCCCGCCTAGGACTGGGCAGCGCCATGAGGGCAGCTTGCTGGGAGCTGCTGCAGTCCCTACTTGATATGAGTGTTTGTCAAGGGGTGGGGCAGGGAGAGGGGGCAGCTTCTGGGGACAGGCTGTAGTCCTCCCCCTTTCTGTGCCAGCCTGGAGGGCTGGGTCCATTGGTTGGCCCATGAATGGCCATGTTGGCACGCACACTTCTCCAGAGACCGTCCTTAGTCTACTGCTGTGCTGTGCTGGGCCTGCACTACTAGTCCGCTAGCATGATGTCCCCAAATCAGCTGGGAGCCTGGGGTCTGAGCTGCAACAAACAACCTGCTTATGTTCTCCCTCTCCCACAGGTGCCAGCAAGCAGCGGCCCAGCCGGGTGCAAAGCCTAGTGTCAAGCCAGGGCAGCATGGACTCGGATCACCTAGGTGAGATTCCCTTGGCAAGAGTGGGCAGCATGGGGCACAGCACATGCAGGGGTGGCTGGGGCACAGGGCTCCAAGGGGCCAGCTCCCGCTCTCGAAGGAAGCGGTGGGCCGTGGGCCTGCACTCACAGGGCCCATGTTTCTTCAGCAGGTTACGATGGAGGGAGCAGTGACTCTGAGTGCGGGGAGGCCCTGATGAGTGACCATGATCCCAAGTGCCCCCTGATGCCAGACTTCTGGCTCATTGTAAAGCTCCAGCAGGACCGAGTGGAGGTCTATTCTCACACACGGTAACAAAGGTCCTGTCCCAGCTCCCCTCTCCACTCCCCGTGGCTGTCACTCAAATTAGGCCCCAGACTTCTCCCGCCCTCTGCCCCGGTGTCTTTGCTCCTTCCTTGCTTGTGCCTTGTTCTGCTGGCTGTCCCTGGGGCATGGCTCTTGCCCTCAGCCCAGCACCAGGCTAAATGGGTACCAGGCATGTCACACGGGACCTAGGACAGTGCAGCCCATAGTAGCGCTCATGATGTGGGACAGGGCAAGCTAGGTTAGTGATGCTAGTCTCTGTGACTGAGCTGGGGGCTTCCTGTTGTTCTGCCTTCCAAACTGCCCCCATTCCGGGGCTTTGGGCCAAAGCTGGAGGATTGGGGCAGGCACCCAGCCACTGCTGGGAGATGCTGCCAGCCTTGGTAATAGCTGTGCTACTCCCTGGCTGAGGGGTGTAATGGTCTCACCCCCTGCTCAGCGGATCTAGTGGATACAGCACACTTGGACTTCAGAAAGTGATTGACAAGGTCCCTCACCAAAGGCTCTTAACCAAAGTAAGCTGTCATGGGAGACGAGACAAGGGCCTCTCTCAGATGGGGAACTGGCTAAAAGGTTTGGAATAAATGGTCATTTTTCAGGCTGATGAGAAGTAATTAGTGGTGTCCTCACAGGGGTCTGTACTGGGACCAGTC
Organism: Carettochelys insculpta; assembly: GCF_033958435.1. Classification (NCBI taxonomy): domain Eukaryota; kingdom Metazoa; phylum Chordata; order Testudines; family Carettochelyidae; genus Carettochelys; species Carettochelys insculpta. The sequence continues at coordinate 829,215 of NC_134145.1, forward strand.
CTATTCAGCATAGTCATAAATGACCCCAAAAATGGGGTAAACTGTGAGAAGGCAAAGTTTGCAGATAAGCTGTATAGTTCAGTCCCAGGCAGCCTGTGAAGAACTACCCAAGGATCTCGCCAAACTGGGTGACTGGGCAACAAAATGGCAGATGAAATTCAGTATTGATAAATGTAAACTAATACATAATGCCAACTCCACGTATAAAATGTTGGGAACTGAATTGGCTGTTACCACTCGAGAGGTCTTGGAATCATTGTGGCTAGTTCTCTGGAAACATCCACTCAATGTGCAGCGTCAGTCAAAAAAACTAACAATGTTGGGAAGCATTAAGAAAGGGGGAGAGATAAAGACAGAGAGAATCTTATTGTCTCTGTGTAAATCCATGATGCCCCCACCCACCTCTTCATTACTGTGCACAGCTGTGGTTGCCCCATCTCAAAAAAGATACTTCAATCGGAGAAGGTACAGAAAAGACCCATCAACAATGATGGGGGTTGTGGAACAGCTGCCATAGGAGGAGAGATTAATAAGACTGGGACTTTTCAGCTTGGAAAAGAGATGAGTAAGCAGGATACGATAGATGTCTATAAAATCATGACTGGTGTGGAGAAAGCGAAGAGAGAGTTATTCAAGCCTTCTAGAGCTGGGGGTCACCAAATGACATTAATAGGCAGGAGATACTTCACACAACACACAGTCGACCTGTGAAACTCCTTGCCGGGGATGTTGTGAAGGCTAAGGCTACAGTGAAGTTCAAAGAAACTCCTGGAGAACAGGTCTGTCAATGGCTATTGGCCAGGCTGGGCAGGGATTGTCTCTAGGCTCCATGTGCCAGAAGCTGGCAATGGGTGACAGGGGAGGGATCACTTGATAGTTTTCTGGTTGGTTGACTCTCTGGCGCAGTGGCACTGACCACTGTCAGCAGACAGGACACTGGACTAGATGGACCTTTGGCCTGATTCAGTGTGACTCTTATGACTCTGTCCCAGATCTGTAGCCTCTCTGCTACTCCCAGCCACCTTCCCACTGGCTCCAGTTGCTATCCTTTGTTGATCCTTTCCACAGTGTACAGGGGGGTCCCCCTGCATCTCCACTTGCAATCTGCAGCATGGGGTGAGAGTCCCCACCTTCCTCCCCAGCAGACCTGCCCCAGGCCTGCTCCCACAGGTCTGAGAGCCCCTGGCCCTCCCTGCCCTGAGTCACAGCTTTGCATCCCATCCCTGGGTCTCTGTGCTCACAGCCTCAGTTCCCGTCTCCCTGCCAGCCATGCCAGCTGCTGCTCTCTCCACTGTTCAGGCCTGGGCCCCGACCAGCTGACTCATTCCACTCACCTCCCTGCTGCTTCCCCTCTGTGGAGTCTCCCTTCTGCTCTCTGGGAAACCAGCCCTTGTTGCTCCCCCGCCTGGGCCCTGCCTGCTGCCGAGGCGTTTCCAGGTACTGCGCCTGTCACCAGGCCTGCTGACCTCCCTCTCCTTTCCCCACGAAGCAGCCTGAGCGCGGAGCAGGTGGCGCTGGCTGAGGCAGGGGAGGAGCTGGCCGGGGAGTGTCTGCGTCTCCACCAGACCGTGGTGAGGAAGATTGGTGAGATCTGCAGGGTTGTTAACCAGGTACTGTGACTCCTGGAGAGGCTCTGGTGCCCTGAGCTCCAGCCTGGCTCTCCAATGAACAGGGCTCCTCGGTTCAGCCCAGCCCCCACCAGCATGAGGAGGGCTCCTGCTGCCCTTGTCCCACTAAGGCCTGGGCACAGACCAGGGTGAGAGGGCAGCGGGAACTAGCGGGTGGCCAGCCTGAGCCCCTCGTCTCTGTTGTAGCGCTTGCTGCTGCAGGACCTGCATGATAGCCATGTCTGCAACACGCTACTGGTGGCGGAGAGTGAGGAGGACATCTGGAAGAGTGAGACACCCTACACCTACCGGCAGCGTGCCCAGCCCACCGACGGTAAGGGCTCCCTCCTCCCCACTACCCCGGCAGGATAGCAGTGTCCTTCTCACATGACCCCTCTGTGCCTTGTAGATTTCTCTGCTGAGGAGAGCTACCAGCCCCGTCACTACCTGGCAGCCACCATGCAGTTCGTGCCAGGTCACTTTGCCTGCCCTGTGGTGTGGAGCACCCTCATCCACGTGCACTCCCGCCTCAAGATGGGGCCCAACATGGGAGTATCGCGAGGTGCGTACGTCTGGTCCCCTCACTGCCACAGGTGCACACTGCCTTTCCAAGGCATCCAGCGGGCAGGGGCTGAGTGCTGCCTGCCAAAGCCCTGGGGACAGGGTGGCGCACAGCGGGCTGTAGGACAGCTCAGTGTCCCCTGTCCCTGCAGCTATCCAGGCACTGCGCTCAGTGCTCAACGCCTTCTCCGTGGTGAACAGGAAGAACATGTTTGTCTACCAAGAGCGATCCACCAAGTCAGTCTTCTACCTCCGGTAAGGAGCCCTCCTTCCCAGCACTGTCCCTAGGCCGTCCCCGTCCCCTGCTGCCCCCCTTGTTTGGGTCTAGCCAGAGCCCTGTGCATGCTAGTCTAGCACCAGTGGTGACCGTTCAGGCCCACTGTCAGCATGGAGGTCTTCTAAGCCTCCAGTAACACCCCCACTGGACTCCTGCTCCTTTTCATTGGCACCTTAATGCCCCAGGTGCCAGGCCATGGGGCAGAGGCTGACGCACACGGCCTCCTGTCTCTCTTTCTGTCCCCAGACTCTCTGAAACCACCCCGAGCGGGAAGGCCTGGGATGGGCAGAGTGCCCAGGGCTGCGTGTGCCGCTCCTTGGCTCTGACACGGAGCCAGGAGCCTGTTTACATGGAGGATCAGACAGTAAGTCTTTGCTGCTCTCTACTCATGTGGTATCTGGGGTATCTCCTCTGGGGCATGGGGCAGTGGGTCCAGCATGGGCTCATAGTGATGGAGGAAGGCCTGGAATAGAGAGCAGCCCCTGTGCCTCTCTGGCAGGCACTTGTGAGTGCAGAGGTTGATTGGGGGCATGGGCAGGCTGGCGAGTGGAGGTGGGGGAATTGCAGGCAGCACAGGATTGCACGGTGAGGTGTAGGGGTCATGTGAGAAGCAGCAGGGGCTAGGCTTTTCTGGGACTCAGCAACTCTCCAGCAGGGGAGGCTGGCTGCAGAGGGCTATGAAAGCAGCATTGTCTGGACTAGAGCACCCCCCATCCGCTCCCTCCAGGGCTCGCGCTCCTCCCTGGACACAGGCTCCTGCCGCAGTATGGACTCTTCTCGTCCTGTGGGCCAGGTAGACAGACACATCCAGCTGATGGTGCATGGCGTCGCCCCAGCAGGTCGGTCATGGTCTCCTGGGGTACACACAGGGTCACCCCCTCTTCTAGATACAGCGTGGGAATGGTAGGTCTGGGTGGGAGCACCCCAGGGACAGGGAGCGGGTTCTCTGCCCTGTCTGTTTGCTGAGCAATGCCTGACGCCAGGGCTTGGAGTCAGCAGTTCTGCGTAGCTGGAGGCTTGTCTTGGTTCAGGGGGGTGGTTTTTCCCTTGGCCCAGTGCTGGGGAGAGCTGCTTCCCTATCCGTGCAGGGCCCTGTTCTTCCCTTGCTCCCCATCTGTCTAGGCCACTGATGGCCCAGGATTAAACCCATGCTCCGTGTGTGACCCAGGCAGTGCAGTGTCTCCCCTGGCTGGCACCTGGGCCTCCCCACTGATGGGTGCCACTTGCCCTGGCACGTGGCTTCTCGGGGTTTGCTGAGAGGCAGGCTCTCTGCTGGAGGGGTGGAGCAGGACCTCCAGTGGCTGTACCCATTCACCTGGGGGCTCCTCTCACCTCTGCTTCTCCCCAGGGCCTGAGATTACAGATGAGCTGGTGAAGGTTTTGCGCAGGCGTCTGGATGAAGCTACCTTGGACATCATCACTGTCATGCTGGTGCGGAACTGCAAGCTGACCCCAGCTGACGTGGAGGTGAGACTTTCCCAGGACCCACAGCCAGCTGTGCTGCGCGGTCCAGAGCTTCTGCCCTGGATGTGGATCAGAACCCTGCCAGAAGCCAGGCCCCATTGGCTACCTGTTGCCCCTGCCCAAGGCCAGCCACCCCTCACCTGCACGGAGGAGCTAAAATCCGGCACCTCCTATGTTGGGTGAGCCACGTGGACTGGGACCAGGTACTGGGATGGCACCAAGCTCCCAAACTTCAGGCCATTGAAGGGGGCTTTGTAGCAGAGGCTCTGCCCATCTCTGGGACAAGTTACCTGTGAGCACCCCTCATTCATCCCCTGGCCCTTCACACGGGTTCTGTGCAGCCCCATTGGTCCCTCCTCAGCAGCACTCAGGGAAGTGGAGCATCTCACGCTGCCTCGCTGGGCCTGAGAATGAATGGCTTTCCACTCCACAGTTCATCCAGCCCCCAGGCTCACCGCCCACAGAAGTCCTCCAGTTTGCTCTGCCCCCGGTGTGTCTGCCCTGGCTCCATGCTGTGGCCTGCTACCTGCGCCAGAACCTGCTCATCTTCCTGCACATGCCAAAGTACACTGACAGCAATGTAGAGCACCACTTCAAGGTGAGGGGTGCCTTGCGTGCAGCTGTCCTCCCCATTCGGCTGGGCGTGGCCTGCGAGTAGGGCTCTGACTGGCTGGGTGCCCCTTGCACAGAGCATGCAGGGCAGTGGCTGTCCTGCTGCGCTGGCGGGCTGTGCAGAATGGACAGGGCTGGCTCCTAGCTCTGGAGCCTGAAGAGAGGGAACTCCTCACCGGCAGCTTGGGCTGCGTGCAGGCAGCACTGCTGGGTGCTGGCTCCTTCCCCTGCATGCACCCCATGCACAGCACTGGGCAGTGTACCACGCACAAGCAGTGTACCACGGAGCTAGTGCGCTGTACGGCAAAGTCCAGCCAAGGGCTGACCTACAGGTATGGGGCCAGGCATGTGAGGCACTGGGGATGTGACCCAGAGGACGAGGGGGTGAGGGAGTGGGAGGGACCTCGCTGCAGCACTCAACCACATTCAGATAAGCTGATGGTCCTGCTGCTGGCTGTCGTCGCAGACATCTGCAGCATGTCTGTCTCACCCTTGTGACAGTCCCCCATGGTCCTGTCTGCCGATCACACTGAGTCAGTGGCCTAGCGCCTCCCTGCCAGCCATTTCACACCCAGAGAATGAGCAGGGCTGCTGTGTGGGCACTGAGCCTGCCCATGCCCCAGGGCTGCTGGCTTCTGTCCTGGGTGTGCTGACATGGTTCCGAGGGCTTTATGCTTTAAAGATCCACTCACAGCCTGGCCTACAGGCGCCCACTCCACTGGAGATGGGGCTGATCGGAGGGGGAGAGTTCTGTGTCCCCTGGCCCCTTTCTGGAGTGGAGGCTGAAGGGGCGATGCCACAGCACACGTGCCAGGTAGCTGGGTTCTGGCCTGGGCCCGTGGAGCTGGAAGCTGAGGGTTGAGCGCAGAGGGCAGTGTGGAAGCAGATACCATGTGGAGCAGGCTCCAGGGAAGTTGTGCTGGCCATATGCCCGCCTTGGTATGGGGCTCTGCTCTCCTCCTGATTGCTTGGAGGCATCCCCAGCACCACTCCACTGCGCTGGCACACCTTTCACCTTCTCCTTCTCTGCTCCCCAGCACTACTTCCAGCAGGGCAGCAGCCCCGACCTTGATCTCTACCTGTACAACAAGCCTGGTGGCCAAGGCACTGGTGGCAAAGGTACTGGAGCAGTGGGTGAGGGGGCAGAGCATCTGAGAGCTGCTTTCTTGGGCTGGAATCCTGCAGGCATAGCAGACCGACCTGTGCCCCATATGCAGAGGACTGGGGAGTGTGCTTCCCTATGGGGACGCAGGGCAGGTCTGTCCCGTGGAGAGTCCCCAGCAGGGCTTGGCGTGGGTCCTCTGCCCCATCTTTGTCCCATTGGAGCAGTTCCTGCAGTGTAGCTCTGGAGTTGGCTGAGAAACTCCTAGGCTGTGACTGAGCAGCAGAGCAGTTGCTCCTGGGGACCCCAGGAGGCTGCCCATCTGTAGCAAGGGTCCCTGTTCAGCTAGGCTCCAACAGGCAGGAGGCGCAGTGCCTCGCTTTGGGTGCGACAGCCCTCAGGGTTGGGGTGGGGCAGAGAGGGGTCCTGCTGAGGCAGGCATGGGGCCACTGGAACCCTCATACACTATGGGTACCAGTGGCTGTGAGGGGTGGTTGTTTGTGCAGTGCCCTGCTCCTTTCTGTGCTGTTGGAGAAGAGCTGGACCGTCCTGTGCTTGGTGCTGATCCTTTGCCCATCTCTTGCTGGGCGCAGCTGTCCTGTCTGGGGCGAGGCTGCCATCGGAATGCTCCTCTGCTGTGTGGGGAACGCGTCAGCACTCTTTCCACTCCCACTTCCTGGGAAGTACCTGTGCTTCAAGTGGCACTGACCCTCTTCCCTTCTCCTCCTCCACCTGGCCCCTCTCTGCTTCCACTGGTTGGGTGGCTTTGGTTTTTCAGTCCTGGCTCATCATGTGGCTGTCTGACTCGGCTCCCTCGTTTCACCTGCCCGTGTGGTCAGTGAGCAAGAGGCTGCTGCTGCCCTGGAGCCAAACCCACAACTCCCCTGGGGGAGAGTTCGGCTGCTGGCTCATGCCCCCTCCTTCCTCCCCTGCCCTCCAGCTCAGTGCAACGGGAATGTGGCTCCTGCCGCCAGGGCGCTCTGTTGGCCATGCCCCCCGGATCATGGCTCCCTCCATGGCTGTGTCCACAAGGCCCTGCACCACCACCCCACCAAGGTGGCTGCCCTGGAGAGATGTCTAGTGGACAGGGTTCCTGGTGTGATAGGGCTGGCTGGGTGCAGCACCTCCGATGGGAACGGGGCAAGGAGGAGATGAAGTTCCAGTCTGTCATTGTGGGTCAGGGCAGAGGTGCAGGAAGGACCCTGATCTCAGCCACTGTCTGGTCTGTGCCCAAGAGTGGGGGAGTAAGTCTCCAGTGTCACCTGGGCCTTGGACACCATCATGCCAGCAATGGTTAAGGCTGCAATGTTGTCAGGTAGGCCACGGAAATCAGGGAGTCCAGGATTTTGGTCTGCAGCAGCTGAGAGCTGTGGGATACCCTTACCAGATGGGGCATGGTTGTGGGAAGGGATGGTGCCCCAGGGCAGCAGGGGGAGGAGAATCTGAGCTCCCAACTGCCATGCTCGGTGTAGGGAGCCTGCAGCTGAGCATCCCATCGTTAACAGAAGACAGGGAAAGGTCACAGGCTTCTGTGAATTCTTATTGACAGTGACCTGTCAGTGGCTTTTAGTAAAAGTACTGTGGGGAAAATCTTGGCTTTAGCCATGTTACATAGGAGCAGCTGATTGGCCAGAGCACAAGAACAACAGGGGCCTGGAGCACTAGAGACCCTTCCAGTCTGGCACTCAGGGCCATAGGGGCATGCCTCAGGAAAGGAGCCTTCTGAGCCCTACTCTCAGTCCACTCAAGCCCTGCCACTCCTTGGCTGGGGCATGGCACCTGGGGTCCTGCTCCTCTTGGCTCTCATAATGGAACTGGCACCGTTGGCATCTGGAGGAGCAGCATGCCAGTGGGTCTGCTGTGGCACAGCCCCGCTTGTTCTGCTCCATGCCATTGTGCCTGGGTCCTGGCTGGCCTCTTGTGGTGGAGCAGCCTGTAGAACTAGCTGTCTGCTGGGGCAGAGCGCCAACAATGTCACCTGGTGTCAGGTGTCACAGTCCTGCTGGCTGGTCCTGCCCTAGGACTCAGACAGAGAGTGCATCCCATTCAGATGTGTGCACGTGTGGGGTAGGCGGGATGAAAGGATCAGGCGTCACAAGGATCACTTGTGAGCTGGAGTAGCTGCCTGGTCACAAGAGGCAAAATGAGCTCAGCACGTTGGTAGAAAGCACAAAGGGGTGACTGGCGCACCTCTGGGTGGAGCCTGGCTTTTGGCCAGCAAAAGGCTCCCCTGGCTGGCTGAATGGCCATTTAGCGGCAGGGACCTGAACTAGACACTTCTGACTAGGAACCAATGAAACATTGGGCACAAGTAAGGGAGGTTCTGAGCTGGGTCCAGAAATCCAGGGGAGATGCTTTCTGTCCAGCGCAGACTGGACTCTGGCCATAGCCCTGCATGAGCCATTGCATGTTTCCAAGCACCCCCAAGCTGGGGATCGTCAGCCAGTGCTTCAGTGCCTCCTGTAAAGGGCTCTGCTCTTGGCCAGACATGCAGGTGCCAGGAAAAGGCATCTTTCCAGCCCCTCTGTGCTGCCAAGGCAGGTGCTGTGTTCTGGAGTCTGCAGGAGGGGGCATCGCTGGCTTCTCTTCACGTTCCTTCGGGCTCCTCCCCCAAATGGAAGTGGCCCAGCTCAGTACGAGTCATGGCGCAAAAGGAATGAAATGCACAGAGGGAACTCAACCCCTGGGCAAAGGTGTAAACCTGGAAAATAGGCCCCTATCTCCAGTGCTGAATAGGAGCAGGCCAAGGCTGCCTACTGCTATGCCAGTGTGATGGGCAGACTGGTGACCCACTCTCCCTGCTGTGTGGCTGGCACCCACAAGAGTGCTTTGCAAGGGAGATGAACTCCAGTGAGATGGACTGAGGCAGGGCCTCGTGGTCCCTGTGATGACCACTGTTGCTGGCATAGCAAGAAAGGGTCCTGTGGCACCTTATAGGCTAACACAGGACCCTTCGTTGCTGTTACAGATCCAGACTAACACGGCTACCCCTCTAATACATGTTGCTGGCATGTGACTGACGCACAGAGTGCGTGTGCCCACATGCATTAATGTGCTGCGACTGGCCTGCCTGTCTCAGTGCCCTGTAAGGGCAGGATCCTGGGCTGCATACTGCCCATGGGAGGGATCTTGCCCTTACCTTGCTGGCTTCCCCGCACCCTCTGCCAGTCGCCAAGGCCCTCCTGGTGACCCAGAGGGAGCCTACTCCATCTGCGGAGACGCAGCAATGCAGGGAACCCCACACAGGGAGGTGTTGACTCGGAATCCTAGGGCTGGAAGCAACCTCAGGAGCTCATCGAGTCCAGCCCCCTGCCTAAAGCAGTACCGAGCCCAACTAAATGATCCCAGCCAGGACTGTGTCAAGCCTGGGGTTTGTAACCTCTAGGCATGGAGATCCCACCTCCTGTCTCAGTAACGCATTCCAGCGCTTCACCACCTTCCTGGGGAAATGGTTTTCCCTAATATCCAACCTGCACCTCTCCCTCTGTAACTTCAGACCATCGCTCCTTGTTCTGCCCTCTGTCACCACTGAGAGCAGCCTCTCTCCATCTTCTTCAGAGCCCCCTTCAGGAGGGTAAAAGCTGCTATCAAATCGCCCCTCAGTCCTCTCTTCTGCAAACTAAATAAGCCCAAGTCCCTCAGCCTCTCCTCATAGGTCATGTGCTCTGGACCCCTCATCATTTCTTTTGCCCTCTGCTGGTCCCGCTCCAATATGCTCTGGGCACGGTCCTTTTAGCTCTCCTGCCTTGGCACTTCCCATTTGGGCAGCTGTAAGCCAAAGAAGATGCCCCTTGGGCTGCTGGGAGAGCTGCACTGGGAGGTCCAGTGTGTGGCTGGGCAGGGTTAGTGGGGGCTGGTGACCAAGGTCTGACATCTTGCGCTATGGTCTCATGCTGCGCTGTCATCTGCTCCTGTCGCTGCTGGTGCCTCCCTCCCATCCCTCAGCCCCCTTGCAGTGAGCCTCTGGCTGTCAGGGGCCGGGGTTGTGTCTGGCTCCTGCCAGACACGCAACTGAGTGCTCCATGCCTGAGCTACAGCCCCTCCCTGCCTGCCCTGCAGGACAAAACCCCATGCCCAGGCTCGGCTCCTCAGACTGAGGTTACACACTTGGGGCCTTCCTCAGCATTGCTCCCAGGAGCTGTGGCTTCCTGCCCTACCAGGCTGGCCCAAAGGACTTTGGCATGGAGAGTAGCAAGGCCATCAGAGCCCTCCCCTGGATCTCCCTGCTGTCAGACGGGAGGGCATGTGCCAGCTGGGGTGCTGCAGGGATGTCCAGGAGCAGGCTGAAGGGTGGGGATGTGCTGCATTTGATTTCATTGGCTTGCCACAAGGAATCCAGGTGTGCTGCCCTATATCCCCCCACCCCGAATGCTGCAGCACAATAGGTACATGACACATGCTTCCTCCAGGCAGAACGTAGGCCTCTGCTCCCCGCAGCCAGGGACCCTGTCTCTCTGTCTGTCGGCAGCAGCATGCCTGTGTGGCTGTGTAAGCGTGGGAATGCTGGGGCAGCAGGAGGACTGGCCCAGCTGTGGCTGCATGCCAGGTGGTGGCACTCCCCTCTTGACTGTGCGTACTGGCTGCAGTGGCGGCTCTCAGCGAGGGCCCAGAGTCCTTGGGGGCTGGGGGGTGCCACTGTTGGCAGACAGGATACTGGGCTTGATGGGCCTATGGTCTGGCCCAGTGTGGCCACTCTTACGATGTTCTTAACTCGCACTCCTCTCTTGCAGGGATTGCATGCATTGCTCTGTCGTTCGTGGATGAGCATGGCAGCCCCCTCTCACTGGCATGCTGGGAACGGGCTGGTCCACTGAAGCTGCCCCCATCCCCGCCTGGCACAGACCTGTTGCAGGACACCGACTTCGAGAGCCTGACTGCAGTAACTAGGCATCAGGCTGAACCTGGCAGCCTCCACTCAGGTGGGAGTGTACTTTGCCGGGTGCCAGGTCCTGCTGCTGAGCAGCTGCCTTTCGCCTGTGTCCGGCCTGCTGAAGCAGCTCAGGGCTCTGCAGAGGAGGAGGGAGGGCTGTGGTCCTGGGGCTCCCAGCCCTGTCTGCAGAATGGCTCACTGGAGCTGGGGAAGCCACCTGTGCCGAGGGAGAGGCATTACGTGTCTGTGCGTGTCTGAGCTGGGGTGGACAGGGGATCCTTCCTCTGCACCAGCCTTGCACCCCTGGTGACACCTCTCTTCCCACAGCTGCCCGCGTGCTGGTGCGTTTGGACGTCTGGGAGAAGGGGAACATCAGCCCCCTGCAGCTGTCAGAGAAGCTGCGCAGTGCTGTGCGCCATGCGCTATGCGATGCGGTCATGGAGTTCCGAGTGCTGCCAGCCCCGCTCTGCGTGGAGGCTGCAGGCTCTCTGGAGGAGCTGGGCAGTGGTAGTAAGTTCTGGCTATGGGGCTTCCTCTTGGTCTTCACCTCGTGGGCAGTGGCAGGGCCCTGAGCCCAGGCCAGCTGTCCCCTGGAGCCCAAGGGGGTGGGCTGGGACCCAGCCCAGGGCCCCATGGGAGACTGGCTCTGCTCCTCAGCAAGGGGCAGGCCAGATCTGCTTCCCTGGGGAGGCTGCTCTGGCTGAGCTCTGTCTTCACTGCCTCTGCCCAGGGTCTGACATGTGGCTCTGTCTGTAGGAGGCCTCAAGAGGACCATGTCTGAGACCAAGGGGCTGGCCCTTTCTGCAGGTGGTCCTGGCACCAGAAGAGCACCTCCACCCCCTCTACACTTCACCTCCGCCCTCGGTTCAAGCTCTGGCTCTGAGCCTGTCACACCCACAAACAAGACGGGGCGCCGGAGCTTCTGGGACATGCTGGTATGTTCGGCGGGGAGGAGCCAATGGCAGGGAGGGGCATACAGCGGGGTGGGAAGTTGAGAGGAGGTCAGCGCTTCACCCCTCATCCCCTCGCCTGCAGAGCAAGCCTGACTCCTCCGAGCTGGGCACCCCCAAAACCACTGACGACATCGTGCTGGAGAGGCCCGAGGAGAGTCGCACGCGGCGCCGACACAAGACCGAGAGCGTCAAGCAGCCCCTGAGCCAGGAGCAGGCCACTGCCACGGCTGAGCTGGAGCAGGCCCAGAGGCAAGTGCAGCCAGTCAGGCCAGAAGCCTGCGTGGTGTGGCTCTGGTCTGGGATGGCCACGGAAGGCTCTGTGTGGTGTGCGGCTGCCATCGTACCCCAGGGCTCCCTGCACAGCCAGCCCAGGAAGCCTGCACAGTGTGGGGATGACCATGGCAGGCCCTGTGCTGCCCTTGCCAGCACTGCTGCTGGGTGTGTTCCAGGGCTCTGAGCAAGAGGGCTGTGGTCCCCCCTTGGGGCAATGTGCACTGACGAGAGGGGTGTGGAGTGTCCAGACGCTTGTGCCCGAGTGGGGAGCAGCAATTGCCCACTCAGCCCTCTGGCTTCTGCTTTGCACTGACCCAGCATCTGCTTCTGACCTCCCGGTGCCCTGTTCCCACAGGCGCCAAGTCTGCCAGCTCGAGGAAGGGACTGTGGGCACCATGCACCCACTCTTCAGCCAGACCTGCCAGCAGTGGATGGCGTTCATGGGTCGGCTGGGTAAGTACCTGAGTTCATCTCCCGGGCAGGGCTGGAATGGACCTTTCTTCCCAAAGCCTTGCCAGCGAGTCTCCGGGTAACCATTCCTTCCTCAGGCCATGCTTCCCCTTGACCCTTGGCCCCCCAGGTGCTACTTACCTTGCCTGCCAGCACTGTCTGCTTCCTTAAAGGCACAGCATGTCTCGGGTGGGGTGTAAGAAGTAACACAGCCCCTGACAGATGGTGCTGAGGCCAAGGTTTGTGGTCTGTGCCTGGCTGCCTGGGAGACCTGGTCACTCCCCAACCCCTCCAGAGAGCTTGACGCAGAAGCGCCTGCAGCCCCAGGAGAGGCCAGAACCTGGTCCGCCCACACTGTACTGGAGGCTCAGGCGCTGCTCAGCTTCATAAAGGTGTGCCCGAGGCTCCCTGTGGGGACTGGCAGGGAACAGAGGCCCCTTAACCTATGGCGTCAGGAGGGTCCCTGCAGGAGCAGCTAGGGCCCTCGTGCAGTGTCTGAGCAGCTCCCAAGTACTATGTTTACCCTTGCTCTCCTGCCGCCGAGCCGAGCAGCACTGCTGTTGTCGTGGTGCAATGAGAACGGAGGCCAGAGGCAAAGTGCATTGACCCTGGGCACAGGGGGTCTGATGGAGCAGGGTCTTGAACTCAGGTCTTGGATTCCTAGGCTAGTGGCAGGGACCACCCACAGGGCCAACCTCAGCTTTCCTAGAGCTCCCTGGGACTCTCAGCTCCTTCCAGTCCATGCCCTCTGGGTCTGGCTCTGCCAAGTGCATCCACCCAACGGCGTTTACAGATGTGCTTGGAGAGCCAAGCAGGAGGCAGGCTGCCTTTGGGGCTGGGTATGTCTGGCTCATGCCTTTCTGTGTGGGGCAGGGTGTCCTTCAGTGCAGCAGTGCTCGGTGGAGATTGTCTCCCGCTTCCTGCTCTCTTCCATCCTGGAGGAGGTAGTGAGCCTGGTCACAGCCCTGGCGAGCGACACCACCCTGAAGGTGTTCCGGCAGCACTGGTGAGTGCAGCACTGGGGAGGGGAGGAGAGGGAGGGTGCAGAGCTGGCTGCCCTGAGCTTAGCCTGGAGATGTGTTTGAGAGGTGGGGGTCACTGCCACATGCAGCTGGCAGTGATGGGGTGTGGTGACTCCTGGTGGCCAGTGCTCTGTGTGACTCTCTTCCCTGCAGCTGCCCTCAGGGCCCCGTCTTCCTGCCATATAACCCCAGTCAGAACTCCAGCCGTCGGCCTGCGGCCGCCAGTCATTTCATCCTGTTGGGCCGCAACTTTCACCAGTGGCGCTACAGCACTGAGCAGGGTGAGTGCGGGCTGGGGTGCACGGGGGGGGGCAGCCCAGGGGCTCAAGTGAGCAGTGCTGTGGGGGGGCAGGCACTCAGGCAGAAATTTCCCAGGCCCAGCTCTGCGCCCCTGCGGCATTTGTTCTCTTGGTCGCTGGTGGCCGTCTGGCTTGTCTCACCACAATGGATTCCCCAGCTGGGCAGTCTTTGTTCAGGCCAGTGAGTCATTCCCCTACCCCAGCCTGCCTGTCACATTGAACGTGCCACATCCCCAGGAGGAGCCAGTGCTCTGTGACCCACCCTGCTGGTGACGGTTGTGCCAAGCAGCCCTCATGCTGGTGCTGCTGGCTGCCCCAGCCCTGAGCAGGGCACAGTGATGAGCTGAGGGGAACTCTGCTGGGCTGGGCATCTTGCTGCATTTTCCTCTCTCCTTTGCTGGACTCCCTCATGCTGTGAACAGGGGTGTCCTGCGGGTGAAGCGCCATATGAAGGGAATGTCAGGCCCAACTGGGATTGCAGAAAGTAGCAAGTTGGCTCCCCAGGTAACATGCTGTGGTGGTCTCAGACATGCTGCTCCTTCAGCAGAGTGTTAGATGGTCCAAGGATGCCTGCCTTGGCTGGTCTGCCCCGGGGGTTCTGCCCTTACTCCCCACCCTCTTGGGCAACACTGCCCATGTGGGATGGAGAGGGGAGGGAGTCCCAAGGAACCCAAGCTGCACTCCATCCTCTGCCAGCGAGTAGCAGTCCCACCGCGAGTCTCAGTGGGGATGTGCACCCCCAGAGTCCTTCCCATTACAACTAGGCCTGGGCTGGCTGCAGGGCTCAGGGCTGGGGCCAGGCCAGCTCCCAGGGGGGCTGCGGCACTGGTTCAGCTCATGCGCTCTTCCAGAAAGGTTTCACCCTCTATCACAGGTCCAAGCGTCCCTAGTGGAGTCAAGGCAGATGAAGCCTGATGTTCCTGACTAGGTACCGCCTCTGCCTCTCGAGGAGGGACAAGTCCCTGGCCCATATGGTGGCCTGAGCAAGGTGTACCATCCACTCCTCTCCAGCTCTCTGTGCGGTGTGGACTCCAAGTGCAGACAGGGCACTGAAACAGGGAGCAGTCACTGTCACAAAATAGGCTGTGCCTGGGGGTGTCTGTCAGTAGGTTGCAGCTCACAGCAGATGTTCCCCAGAGGAATGCGCAGGGTCAACGGCTGCCCTGGGTCCCCTGTCACAGGACATGCCCATGCCCCTGGCTCCGGACCCGGTCTGGGGAAAAAGTGCAACATCTGCCCATCCAGTCGGGACCCTTTGTTTGTCACTGAGGTTCTCCTTTCTTCTTGGGAGTCACATCCTTGAACTCGACATGAGTGATCCCTTGAAGGAGAAATGGCTCCCTGCTTCTTGTCACTTGTCAAGGTAGCCAGCAAGAAGAGACAGTGGATCAGGGACTGATACACACCACCATGAAGGTGCTGCTGTACAGCCAGCCTGACAGTACCATTCGGGGAAGCGCCTTCCCATGGCTGTTGTGACTGTGTGTGAGAGAGCAAGAGAGTGGCTGAATAGCTCACTGTGGAGTAGGGAATCCTTGCTGTCCCTGAACTAGACCTGGCTTTTTATCACCTAGGCAACCAGGTAAAACTTTTGCTTCCTGAGAAGTGGAGCAAAGGAGAAGAGTGGAGCCCAGCTGTTTTTTGAATTAGAAGCCCAGGCAGTTAGGGGGAATTAGTCAGGAAGTGGAACAAAGGAGGCAGTATCCCAGGCTTGGGGGGTCCCCTCATGGGGCCTCCCCCCCACCCCGTGTGGATCGGACTGGCGGGTTCTGGTTGCTGTACTGACAAGTCTGTACCACACTGTCCCTGTCTAATAAACCTGTTCCACCTGCTGCTTGAGTCACTCCTGCCTGTGGATTGGGGGGGCAGGGCTTGGGGACCCCTTGAACTCCATTATCTGGTGGCAGAGGTGGGATGAACTGCATCCTGTGGCTGGAGCACCTGGCAGTGAGTGACTGGGCTGCAGGTGAAAGAAGGGGAGCCAGTGAGACCCAGAAGCTCTGAAGAGCAGTAAGGTGAGGCTCTCAGAGGCAGAGGAGGCTGCAGCTGAACTAGAGAATGAGGTTGTGGCCCTCGAGATGGGGTGTGACACCAAGTGAGGGGTTACTCCTGGAGTCTGTTGGAATCAGTCCCAGAAGGCAGAGGGACCGATGCCCTAACCCCCCAGGAGGTGTTATCCAGAAGGAGAGGCTGGCATTCTGTTGGGGCCCTGCCACAAACAACAGAGATGGTGTATTATCAGCTCCTTAAAACGGATGTTATCCAGTTATGCAGGGAGAAAGGGCTCTCTAGTTACAGATCCACCACAGCCCAGCTGGAAGAGAATGTTCGCTCCTTGGAGTTGGGGCCAGACCCCACAAAGAGCTGCCAGACAGGCCCTGGGGATGCTCCAGATGGGTCTGGGAGCAGCTGGATACCCCTAGGGCTGCTGGAATCCACATGGCCATTTGCAGCTCCTCGCCACTCAGCACTTCCTCTGTGGAGCTGAAGCATCTGGAAATGGAATTGAGGCTAATGGAACTGGAGGACCAGGAAGAAGAGCAACGAGAACGGGAGAAAACTCCTCAGGGGAGAGAGGCAGCAATGTGAGTGGGTGAAGGCAGAACTGAGGGCTGCGGAAATTCCTGCAGTGGTGAGTCAGGATAGGAGTAGGGAGCCCCAGAGTGCATGGAGCTTTGATATGAAAGCCCTGTACGAGTTTAAGGAGTGGGGAGACATAGGTGCTTTCCTCAATGCCTTTGAGAGAACCTGTGTTCTGCACGGGGTTGATCCAGCAGACAGGTTACGGTATCTCACGCCTTTACTGCATCCCAAAGCTAAAGGGACGTACAGCCAGATGGATGGCCGTGATGGGGGAAGATGACGTGGAGGCATATCTCCTGGCATTTGAGAGGACAACCCAATGGGAAGACTGGTCCCAAGCCCAGGGGGCCAGCGTCCTGTCCCCTTTTAGTGTGGGGAGGCCCAGAAGACCTATTTTGACCTTGCTGAGGAAGCAGCCACTAATGATGCCCAGGTGAAGATGTGAGGTCTGTAGTAACAAGTGCAGTCCAAGCCCAACAGTTTCATAACTGGCGGTACCAGGAAGGCAAGGCCCCTTGGTCCCAGCTATTTGACCTCATCCACTTGGCCCGGAACTGGCTGTGGCCTAAGGCCCACAGCTCCAAGAAGATGATAGATACCCTTATCCTAGACCAGACATGAGGAAGCCACCACCCAACCTAGGAGGCTGGGTCAGTCAGAACAAACCCTCCTACTGTAAAGAGATTATGGCCCTCGTGGAGAGACACATGGCCCCTTGGGGATGGGGCATGACAGAGGGAGAGGCCTACCCCCAGGCCCATGTGTCTGAAACTTCAGGCTGGGCTGGGTATGGCGGGAAGGAGACTGAAGAACAGTAAGAGGCGGTAAAGGGACCTGGGGGCTGAGAAAAGGATGGACCGGGGGGGCAAGGCCAAGTGGACCTCAAAGCAAATGGGAAGGTTGAGCTGGTTATAGGTGCTATGCATGTGGGAAGCTAGGGCATACTGCAGCCTAGTGCCCAAACTCAGAGGAGCCCGTGCAGGGTGACCTCGGGGATCTCATCAGCCCCATGGGCATTACAACGGCTCCCCCTCAGTGCATTTGGTCAGTTGGAATAAATGTCATATCGCCCTGGTGCACTCAGTGCAGTCATGCTGGTCTTGGTCTTGGAGAGACTGAACAGGCAGGAGCAGTTGTCTGCAGTGAAGCATCCAGGCATAACCTGCATGCTTGGGGACATCAATTATGACCCTGCCATGCCTGTATGAATAGAGATTCAAGGGAGCATTAGAGAAGTAATTTCTGGGGTAGTCCCTCAGCTTCCCTGCCCAGTCGTCATAGGCAGGGACTTCCCCAGATCCAGTCACCTGCTCCCTGGGGACAAGGCAGAGGGGCAAAGCTCCCCCTGGCCTTTTGGGAGTTTGACCCAGGCCCTGTTCTCAAGGACTGGAAAGCTCTGGAGAACGAGGCAGGAAAGGAGGGCAGCCGGGAGACTAGGAGCATGTGTACTGGCCCAGAATCTAAGAAAAGCCCTGGCAGGATGTAGAGCTGAGCAGCCAGTAGGGCCGTGACATAGGAAGCAAGTGAGCCTTACTCTGGGCCCAGCTCGTGGGGGATCCCAGGGACAGAAGCAAGGGATGGGGCCCCTGCTTGAGAACTGTGGCCAGAGTCAGGTGAGTGACCCGATGTTCGTCAGCATACAGAGGGATGTAATTGAGGTAAATGGGGTCCCACAGGAAGAGAAGACTAAGGGCTCTAGGTTGTATTATGTGATCAAAGGGGACCTGTTACATCGGGCGGTGCCCATCCAGGAGCAAGTGCTGGTGGTAGAGCAGCTCCTGGTCCCCCAGAAACACAGGCGTGTGATATTGGACTTAGCCATTTGTTTGGAAGACACCCGTGGTTGGCTATGGGCTAAGACCCTGAACCGGCTCCTTTGGAGACTCTCAAGCGTATGTGTCGGTCTGGTGGTTTTGTACCTCCTTCCCAAATGCCAGCTGCATGAGCCCCCACCCCACCTAAGGGCCCCACTAGAGCCCCTATCTATAATCGAGGTACCTTTTAAACAAATTGCTATGGACTTGGTTGGTCCACTGGAGAAATCTGCTCAGGGGTATCAGCACATATTAGTGGTCCTTGATTATGCCACTCGATACCCTGTGGCAGTACCCCCTCGGAATACAAACCCAAGACCTGGGATAGATTGTGTGGAGGAGTATCCTGAGACCCCAGCTGAACACGGTCGAGGCAATCCAGAGTTGGCCCTGACCAGCTTGGAAGAAGCAAGTGGGAGTGTTCTTGGGACCGGTAGAGTACTACCAGCAGTTTGTTCCCTATTTCGCTTCCTGGGCCTGTCCCCTGACCAAGCTAACAAAATCCCGTGGCCTGGACATGGTGCGCTGGACACCTGCAGCTGAAGGGGCCTTCAATGATCTAATAAGGACTGCTCTCTGCAGTCACCCCTGGCTCATAGCTCCTGATTTTGACAGAGAGATTGTATTGCAAACCGGTGCCTCCAAGGTTGGGCTGGGTGATGTCTTGTCCCAAATCTTCAAGGAAGAAGAGCATCCTGTCCTGTACCTAAACTAGAAACTCCTGCCTCGGAGCGAAATTATACCATGGTGGAAAAGGAGTGCCTGGCAGTGAAGTGGGCCATGGAGAGCCTGCAGTACAACCTGCTGGGACAGAATTCACCCTGGTCACCGAACATGTGCCTCTGCAGTTGATGCACCAAAACAAGGACAGAAATGTGAGAGTGATCTGCTGGTTCCTATGCCTACAGTCCTTCCACTTCCAAGTGTGGCACAGAGCCGAGGTCCAGCATGGCAACGCAGATGGCCTGTCGAGAGTACGCTGCTTACCGTCCCAAGTACCCCAGGCCCAGTGTTGAGCAGAGGGAGGGGGTGTGTAACAAGGTCAGGCCAGCAGACCCCAAGTGGAAGGTGAAAGGCGGCTCAGGACCTAGCCTGGGCTGGGGAAAGAGCAGAAAGAGCTAGTTAAGCTCCCAGATGAAGGCAGCAGGCAGTCAATGAGAGCCAGCTGATCTGACTGCTGGGAGGCTCAAAAGCAGCTGAGGCAAACAGAGCTGGGAGGAGAATGAGAGAGTTGGTGGGAGAAATTGAGACACATCTTGAGGGAGATAAGTAGAAGCCAAAAGCATATCAGGAGTTGGGAGAGTTCCCATAAGAGAGCTGGGGAGGGAGGAGTGGTGAGGCTCCCCTCTCACAGCCAGGCTGACAGCGCTGGCAGTGAGAGAGAAGGAAGGAGGTTGGCCACCAACAAGAACAGCAGGGGTAGTCACAGCCCAGACCCTACTGTCTGGGGTCAGAGGCGAGGGACTTGCACCAAGGCAAAGGCCCCCTTGCCACATGGTGATCCAGCCACCGTCTGGCCCCTGGGCCTCTCCCTTGGTGCTGGTCCCTGGAAAGAATGGGTCAATCCTGAGAGAAGGAAGAAAGGTGATCAGTAAGTTGCAGACCCTTGATGTCGAAGTCTGCTCTTTTGACTCCTTGAGAACTGATGGGCAGGATCCCCTGGGAAATGAAGATGAACGGGAATAGACTTCAAGAGAAATGACACTATTTTAAAGAAGTCTTAACCGAAGGTACAGGAACAAACCATCCCACTGCATACTAAGAAATGCAAATATGGTAGGCAACCAGGTTGGCTTAACAGGGAAATAATTTGTTCAGCTTAAACTCAAAAAGGATGCGTATAAGAAATGGAAACGTGGACAGTTGACTAAGGAGGAGTAGAAACATGCGGCTGGAGAATGCCGGGCAGTAATCAGGAAAGCGAAAGCACAAATGGAACTGTAGCTGGCAAGGGATGTGAAGGGTAAGAAGAAGGGTTTCTACAGGCATGTTAACAATAAGGGGGTTATCAGGGAACATGTGGCGCAGTTACTGGATGAGAGAGGTAACCTAGTGACAGATGATGTAAGAAAAGGTGAAGTACTCAATGCTTTTTTTGCCTCAGTCTTCATGAACAAGGACAGCTCCCACACTGCGGTGCTAGACAATACGGTATGGGAAGGTGGAGGGCAGCCATCGGTGGGGAAGGAATGAGTTACGAGCTACGTAGAAAAACTAGATGTACACAAATCCATGGGCCTGGATTTAATGCTCCCAAAGATATTGAGGGAATTGGCAGATGTCATTGCTGGGCCTTTGGCCATTATCTTTGAAGATTCTGGGAGATCGGCAGAGATCCTGGATGACTGGAAAAAGCAAACGTAGTGCCCTTCTTTAAAAAAGGAAAGGACGACGATCCAGGGAACTATAGACCCGTCAGCCTTACCTCAGTCCTTGGGAGAATGATGGAGGGGTTCCATCTTGGAGCACTTGGAAGAGAGGAAAGTGATCAGAAGTAGCCAACATGGATTTACCAAGGGCAAGTCCTGCCTGAACCAATCTGATTAGCTTCTATGACAAGGTAACAGGATCTGTGGACGTGGGGAAGTCCAGCGGATGTGATATACCTTGAATTCAGCAAAGCTTTTGATATAGTCTCCCACAACATGCTTGCCCATAAGTTGAGGAAGTGTGGATTGGATCCATGGACTATAAAATGGATAGAAAGCTGGCTTGACGGTTGTGCCCAATGGTAGTGATCAGTGTCTCAATAAGTGGATGGCGGTCGGTTTCAAGCGGAATGCCTCAAGGCTCAGTTCTGGGGCCCGTGTTCAACATCTTTATTAGTGATCTGGATGAGGGACTGGATTACACCCTCAGCTAGTTTACAGATGACATTAAGATAGGGGGAGAGGTAGATACATTGGAGAGTAGAGAGAGGATCCAGAGTCACCTGGATAAATTGGAAGACTGGGCCAAAAGAAATCTGATGCGGCTCAACAAGAAGTGTAGAGTCCTGCATGTGGGACAGAAGGACCTCAAGCATTGTTATAGGCTGGGGACTGACTGGCTCAGCAGCAGTACAGTGGGAAAGGACCTAGAGGTTATGGTGAATGAAAGGCTGGATATGAGTCAACAGTGCACCCTTGTAGCCAAGAAGGCTAATGGCATATTGTGGTGCATTAGGAGGAGCATTTTGACCGGATCTAGAGAAGTGGTTGTTTCCCTCTGTTCGGCACTGGTGAGGCCACATCTTGAATATTGTGTCCAGTTTTGGGCCCCCCAGTATAAAAAGGATGTGGATGTGCTGGAGCAGGTTCAGCGAAGGGCAACAAAAATGACTAAGGGGCTGGAGCACATGACCTATGAGGATAGGCTGAGGGATTTGGGCTTGTTTAGTTTACAGAAGAGAAGACTGAGGTGAGATTTAATAGCAGCCTTCAACTTCCTGAAGGGGAGCTCTAAAGAGGATGGGGAGAAACTGTTCTCAGTGGTGACTGATGGTAGAACAAGGAGCAATGGTCTGAAGTTAAAGAAGGAGAGAAGTAGGTTGGATATTAGGAGAAAGTACTTCCCCAGGAGGGTGGTGAGGCACTGGAATGTGTTGTCTAGAGAGGTGGTGGAATCTCCATCCCTAGATGTTTTTAAGTCCTGGCTGGGATGACTTAGTTGGGGTTGATCCTCCTTGAAGCAGAGGGCTGGGCTAGATGACCTCCTGAGGTTTCTTCCAGCCCTAGGATTCTATGATTTGATATGGTTTCGTGTGGGCTGTCATGCTCTCAGTTCCATCGCCAGGTCTGATGCGTACCCCATGCTTATGCTGACAACCTCCCGGACAAGCTTGCGGGAGCCCATTACTTCACCAAGGGATACTGGCATGTGCTACTGGTTTCCAGACATAAGGCTGAAATCTGCTTTTATCACTCCTGCAGGGCTCTGAGCTCCTGGTCCTGCCTTTTGGCCTCAAGGGGGCACCTGCCACCTTCCAATGCCTGGTGGACCAGCTGCTGAGGGGGATGGAGGGTTTCAGCCTGGCTTACATCGGTGACGTTTGTGTCTTCAGCCAAACCTGGGGGGGGCCACTTGTCCCAGGTCACCCAACTGCTGGACTGACTGAAGGGGTCCAGGCTGACTATCAAAAAGGGGAAGTGCAAGATGAGGATGGCTGAAGTGACCTACTTGGGCCATAAGATGGGCAGTGGCTGCTTAAAGCCAGCGTCAGATAAAGTGGAGGCTGTCAGAGACTGGCCGGTGCCCCAGACTAAGTAGCAGGTCCAGGCCTTCATGGGGATGGCGGGGTACTACCGGAGTTTTGTGCCCCACTTTAGCTCCATCGCCAGTCCCCTCATGGAGCTGTGTAAGAAGGGTGAGCCAGGCAAGGTGGTCTGAACCAAGCTGTGCTGGGGCTCTCTTGCGCTGAAGGAGGCTCTGGTCAGGGCCACTGTGCTGGTAAACCCAGACTGTGACAAGCCCTTCATGGTGTTCACCGACGCCTGACACTGAATGGGCACGGTGCCAATGCAGGTGAATGAAAAGGGGAAGAGACACCCTGTTATGTACTTGAGCAAGAAGCTGCTACCCCGGGAGCAGACCTGTGCAGCCATAGAGAAGGGGTGTCTGGCCCTGGTGTGGGCTCTGGGGAAGCTGCAGCCATACCTGTTTGGATGGCGTTTCACCGTGTACACCGATCACTCACCCCTGACCTGGCTGCAGCACGTGAAAGGGGTCAATGCCAAGCTCCTGCAGCGGAGGCTGCTACTGCAGGACTATGACATGGAGGTGGCCTGTGTCAAAGGGAACAGTAATACCACAGCTGATGCCCTGTCATGCGGGATGGGTCCCGAACTTCCCCAGGTCACTGGCTGAGTGGTGTGGCTCAGCTCAGTCTGGAAGTGGGGAAGAGATGTGGCAAAGTGTGGTGGCGAGTGAGAGACAGGCTGTCTTCAGGCTGCTGAATAGCTCACTCTATGGTATGAAATCCCTGCTGTCCATAAGCTAGACCTGGCTATTTGTAACCTAGGCAACCAGGTAACACCTTTGCTCCCTGGAAAACAGAGCAAAGGAGAGGGGTGGAGCCTGTCTTTTTTTGAATTAGAAGCCTGGGCAGTTAGTCAGGAAGCTGGAGAGGAGCAAAGGAGGCAGGATCCCGGGTTTGGGGTCCCCTCTTGGGCCCTCCTTCCCCCAGTGTGGATTGGACAGATGGCCTCTGGTTTGTACCATGCCGTTGCTCTGTTGCCTAATAAACCTTCTGTTCCACTTGCTGCGTGAGTCACTCCCGCCTGTGAATGGGTGGCAGGGCTTGGGGACCCCTCACACCTCGTTACATCTGTGCGTGTGGTACGTGCACACCAACTCAAATGGGACAGGAGCAGCACATTTGGAAGAACCAAAATTGCAACGGGCAGGAAACTTTTCTCTGTTCTCTCTTCCAGTGCACAAGGGGCTGCAGCACTTTGAGACTGTGGAGCTGAGCTCAGACTCCGGCCCCTTGCTGGCCCCCAGGCAGAGATTCCTTCTTCTGGAGATCCTCGACAAGCGGGTGGGTTGGTGCCTTCTTCGCAAGTCCAGCTGGGGCTGTGAGCAAGGACAGCTGGCTGGCTCCCCAAGGGCCCTGCTGGCCCTGTGGAACCATGGGGTAGAGCAGAGCAGGTGGCTGTGGGAGGGCTGTGCTGTGCTGTGCATCCACCTCCCTGTGGTGTCCCCTGCAGTCTGGCACTGCCCCTCCCACACATAGCTGGGCTCTCAGACAAGAGCTGGTGGACTCTAAGCTGGGTGGACCTGGGACTCCAGAGCCAGCCTGTGCTCCCAAGTGCTTTGCTCTCAGCTCGGGGCCCTCGTGCTGCAGAGCAGGTGTGAATGCTAGGACGCATCGCCGTGGTGATTGATTGGTAGGCGCTGAGAGGGTGCCATGGCCTCCCAGTTCATGGTGTCCCCCGTGGCCTGTAGGTGGTACAGCAGGAACACACCAATAGCAACAGCATCTCTCAGGCTCTTGGGGATGGCAGCCTCACCATGATTCAGCAGGTGCAGGCCCTTCCCCACCCCAGCTCTCACCATCTTCTCCTTTTCTCCCAGCTGATGCTCTACACGTACAACTGGTCCCCAGACCTGGGCAGCTCCTTGACCAGCTCCCTTGTCCGCCTGCTGCAGTGGCAGAATGCCCGCTCACACATCGTGCATTGCCTCCTCAGCCAGAAGCTGGGGCTCTTCCACCACTACTGCTACCTGGACACGCCGTGGCACGAGGACAGCAAGCAGGTAATGGCACTGTCAGCCCTGGGGCGAGGAGCCCCTGGCCATGCTCAGGCAGAGCCTGTTGCTGGTTGGCATGGGGTAGTGCTTGGCACCAGCATGGCCATCAGCACCTTCACCCAGAGGGGCCATTGCATGGTGCGCTTGCTGGGTTTTCATTGATCAGCAGGAGGGAGGGGAGATGCAGTGGCCTGGCCTGTGCACCTGTTCAGTTAGTTTGAATGGAGTCAAAGGGGCTAACCTGACCCAGCCGCCGTCCAGGAGTAAGTGCTGTTAAATGGGGTTTGGTGCATTTGTGCTTTTTCCTGAGGGATCCCCGGGTAAAGGTCCCGCCAGACTCGGACTCTGCGGGAAAGAAGCTTCCTGCTGCCCTTCCTTCAGAGAATCTGCAGAATCTGTTCTGGCCCCTTTCTGCACCAAAGAATGGCAGCTTGCTAGGTGATGCCCCATCAGCTGTGCTGACCCCAGGCTAGAGCCTTCAGCTTGTCTGTCCAGTGTCTTTGAGAAACAGCTTTACCCATTCCTCAGCCCCATCTGGCAAACGGTCACGCTTCTGGCTGTGTTCAGACCTTTGCGGCTGCTGTGAACTTACTGCCCATCAGGTCGCTGGCTTTCTAGTGCTGCCTCCCCAGACACATTCTGCACGCCGATGAGCGTGCCAGTGCAGAGGGCAGGAATCCATCCGTCACAGTCTTCTTTCTCAGACCCCACCCCAACACGTGCACGCACAGAACCTATGGGCAGAATAGCTCAGCGCCCCATTGTTTAACCATTAGCCCTAACGTCCAACCTCCCCATTCTGATCCAGTGACGACTTGTTCACCAGGTGTCATCTTAGCGGTCCTTGAGCTCTAGCCAGAGGCCCTTTGGTTGGGACTGATTCAGCGCCTTTCCGCACCACAACTGTGCTACGAACTGCCACTGGCACCTGTGGCTGAGCTTATGGCTTGGGTAAATTCAGGGTACTGTTCTCACCACAGCAGGGCAGCCAGAGGGATGGAACTGGGAGGGTGGGCTATGCCACGCCCAGTGGGCACACCACTGCCTATGCCAGGGTCACATTAGAAGCTGGGCCCTGGGGACCTGCCTGGTGAGGCATGATCTAGAGCAGTGTTTCTTAAACTTTTTGAGCCCATGGGTCACCAAACAAGCGTATTTTTATGTGGAACACCTATGAAAATGTTCTTAAAAAATCCAAACAGCAACATAATACAGCAAAACCCAAATGAAGTGATTTAATCAGGTGTCAGAGCAATGAAGAAGTAACATTGTATCTCCTGATATCAGAAAACATAGCCCATCATTGTGTTTTTCCAAAGGCTCGCAGCAGACCTGCGAGTACTTCATGGAACATCAGAGTTCCATGGAACAGAGTTTAAGAAATGCTGATCTGGAGGGGCCTGCAGGGGTTTTCCCAGCTCTTGGATCCAATTTCCTGGCTAGCAGGTCTCTGTCTTCCTTGCATAGGAGCCAAACCCCTTCCTGAACTCCACCCTGGAGGTGGATGCCCTGATCCGGAGTCCTAGCCCTCCTGCTAACAAGGAACAAGGCCGGCTCAGCAGCTCCACACGTGCCCTGCCCTCTCTGCACTTCCCACCTGACATGGTGCCCTTCGATGAGGCTTTGCGAGATGTCACCACCCTCAAGGACATCCCTCTGGGCCCCAAGCTGGGGCCACACGACCCAGTGTCCTGGCACGGCACGCAGTTCCTGGAAATCAAGAGCCTGGAGAGGAAAGGTAAAGGGGGAAGCTGTAATATAACGGGGGGTTCTGGGCACAACTGAGAACCAATCCTGGGTAAACTTGCTTAACTGGGCCACTGAAATCCCAGGCTGGGATTTCCTTCTCACTAAGGCAAATTAAGCCAGTCACAACAGTACTTCTGCCAGCCCCCCTGGCCAGCCAGAAGGCCCACAGGCAAACCCACAGATTCTCCAGCTGCTCTTATTGCCCAAACCAGCAACCCTCCTACTCAGGTGAGAGGCTTTTAAAGCCTATTTCACCAACCCACACAGATTCTTCCAGCCACATTCCCAGGTTAATATGTACTTGGGTCTCATCCAAGACAGCACACTGGGCCAGTCCTTTAGAATCTAAAGATTTTTTTTTTTAAGATAGAAGGGAAGCGAGAACAGGGTGAGAGTGATATAGGAAGTGATCCATCACCCATGCGTCAGTTACAGCGATCCATCACCCATGCGTCAGTTGATGTAGGCCAGCAGTGTTTATATGCTGTGATTTCTTGATGGTCTCTGAAAACATACCCCCTGCGGGGTGGGAGCCCAGTTCACACAGGCACAGTTCATGGAGTCTGGAGACTGAAGACAAAGGATGGTCGCTGTCACGGCCATATGACAGGTTGCCGTTTGGAGGGAATAGTTACAGACAGGTAGCCTTGTTAGTCTGTCTTCCCAAAACAAAAGAGCAGTTGTGTAGCACTTTAAAGATTAACAAAATCATTTATTAGGTGATGAGCTTGCGTGGGGAAGACCCTGTTCTTCAGAAACTCTCTTCTTTTCCACTAGGCAGTGCAGGGCCCCCTGTCCAGGTGGGCCGCTGTGGCCTGTTGCCTTTGCTCGCTGACTTTGCCAGCAAGCCCCAGTTCGTTTACATAGTATGTGGGATTGACATCCGGGTCTTTGTTGTTTAGTCCATCATCCAGCCTGGGAAGGTGATCACACCTCCTATTGTGAATCTCTGCAGTAAAACATTCCTAATACAGCTACAGAGCAGACATCTACATGTTACAAAGCGGCACAGGTGTGCAAGGAGCACGAAGAGATTCAGGGCAGTACCAGCTTTCATTAGACACCTCCCTGGACCCCCGGCACAAGGTTTGGTGCCATTATGTACAATGGTGATAGACATGGCTTTCAACTTAAATTTAAAAAGCCAGTAAAGTTACAGGAGCGCCCCCAGGTTGTCCAGCCCTGGGCACAGCTGTTGGGCAGGGACTCCTAAGCCCGCAACACTTCAGCCTGCCACCCCGCCCCTGGCTCCTTCGGCCCAGCAAGGGTGTGGCATGGGGAAGCCTGCGCTGCAGCTCCAGTGGGGGGGAGGGGGGGGAGGCTGTGCTGTATGTCAGGGATTAGGAGAGGCCCAGGCTCCAGCTGCAGTGGCTTTTCCTTTCCGCTGCCCTGTCAGAGCTGGAGAAGCAGATGAAGATTGAGAACCTCTTTGTGACGTGGCAGCAGAGATCAGCGCAGTCCAACATGCCCATCAGTGTAAGTGCTGTCCCTCGGGTGGCAGCGCCTCGCCCTGCTCTGAGGCTGGGAGGGTAGAGGACCTGGGGGTATGGCCCCGGGGGTGGGGATCCTGCACTGGGGCTTATGGCCAATGTTCTCGTTAGTCTTTTCCATCCATGCATGGATTTCTTCTACCTGTGCAGAAGAAAATGTGTTAGGTGCGCAGGAGCATGTGTGGATGTGCACCGCCGAGACACACACCTAGCTACGGGTGCTCTGCTCATCAGCTGGGAGGCACTTGAGTCTCTGCTGAATGGCCTCACAAGCACACAGCTTCCAGGGAACACTGCTGGCGAGGGGGTGTAGAGCCAGTGGCGCCCTGGGCGTGAGCAGGCCGGTTGGCGCTGGAAGGGCAGGCATCCCTGTGGGGCCTGGGAGAGAAGTGGGGGTCCTCTGGGCTGAGGGAGGGCATGGCCGCCTCCTGCAGCTATGCATCTTGTACTGTGCAGCTGGCAGATCTGGAGACCCTGAAGCAGTCCTCGCGCCTGGTTCATTACTGTGCCACACCGCTACTCTTCGACCCCTCTTTCCGGCAGCAGATCCAGGCCGACCAGCAGGCCAGGCTGGAGGGGAAGGTGAGTGACTGTCACCGGCAGTGGTTGGACAGGGGAAGGGTTGAACATCATGGCCACTCTGCATCAGACTAAAGATCCCTCTAGCTCGTACCCCATCTGCTGATGGTGGCACTCAGTGTGCCTTGTCTCTAAGGGCCCACCCTGCCGTGAGCTGCAGCTTGTCCCAGGGAAGAAGCCAGCTCTCTCTCAGCTGGGCAAGGGGCTCTGCCCCAGCTGCAGAGGGCCAGAATGTCCTTGGGGCTGTTCCAGCCCTCAGGGCAGCAGCTTGGGGCCAGCCTGAGCAGCTCTCATCAGCCAGCAGATCCCCGTTCCCTTGGACAGGGCAGCTCCTGCTGGCTACTGTCTACCGCGGGTGCCAACTGCCCCACCTCCCTTTCTTTCAGAAGCGCCATCGCTCGAGCGACTCAACGGCATCGGGACGGGACCGGAGCCACAGCTGTGACTCAGCAGAGGTGCTGCCCTGCAAGCTAAAGGAGGAGCCCTGGCTGCAGGAGATGTGCAGTGCTTTCCTTCAGCAGTACATTCAGTATCTGCAGAGCATGGGCTTCATCCTGGTGCAGGTGCGGCCCCTCTCACCTGCCCGCAGGTCAGTGGATTCTGGGCGTCAGGCCTGGGTGGGCAGAGGGTGCTTGCCGATGCCCCGCGCCAGTCTCTGGTCACGACTCTCTTGTGTTTTGTCGCAGCACGGCCCGGGTCCGCACTCTGGCAGCTCTGGGCACTGAGGGGAGAGGCTCCTTCTCCTGCAAGCCCAAAGCAGACGGCAGTCCAAAGGTGAGAGCTGAACAGATGCGGTGCGAGGGGCAGTGCCAGGGCAGCACTACTCACAGGCCTGCTCTTGGCCACTGCCCAGGCTGAGAGGGGAGCTAATAGTGGGATTCTGGCAGCTCTCTGCAGCAGAGCATTTCCTGGGACTCCCATCCAGTATCCAGCACCCTCCTCCTACCGCTGCCACCCAACACTCCCTGCCCTGCCTCTGGGGCTGACCTTCAGGTCCTCCCGCAACTTTGTGTCTCTCCCCCAACCCCTGCCAGTGAGAGCTGCAGCCAGCGGGAGCTCGGGGCCTGGTGCCCCTCACAGAGCACAGAATGCAGTTCCGTGCAGGAGAGTCTGGTCTGTGGGGTGAGCAGGGTTGGTTGTGGCTGCAGGCCCTGGAGAGGAGAGCTCTTCGGTCTGTCTGGCAAGGCCCGGCAAGAGCTGAGCTGGTGTCTTAGAGCTGAAGTGAGAGACCGACCCAGGGTCTCCTGTGAGAGACCTGCTCTAGCTCAGGGTAGTGTCTCCCCTTACAGTGCTACAGTGGCGCAGCCAGGTGAGGTGACACTTGCCGGGCCCCTGGACAGGGGCTGTTGGGGTGCAGATCCCTGCTCCTGGAGTGGCCAGGGCTCTGCTGCCTGGGGCTCTGCAGTGTGCTACACAGGGCTGTGATGGGGATGTAAAGGATCCAGGGCTCCAGCTGCTGCCAGTCTACCCTCTCCTGCTGTGCCCTTGTGACGTGTCAAAGGAGGTGCTACCTCTACCAATGGGAGGAAATCTGTCATTTCCTGGAGAGGCAGAGTTCCCTATAAGCCAAGTGTTTGGGTGGCCACCAGCTGATCAGCAGAGCACCCACAGCTGGCAGCGTTTGTGTCTGTTGCCTTCAGGCACATCATAAATGTATTCTGCCCATGGATGGAAAAACCTAGAGGGAGCGCTTCTGGGAGGTGGCAGGGGGTTGAAATAGTTCCTCTGTCAGCCTAGCACTGTGTGGAGGTAGGCCAGCTTAGCTATGCTGTTCAGGGGGTGGGTTTGTCACACGCTGAGTCAATTTTCTAGCATTGCCCAGGCCTCAGCAAGAGGTTCCAGGCAGGAATTGCTGGGGTGGGTTTCTGTCCTGGGCCAGGGTGGGGCCAGAACGTCCCCACTGGTAGCCAGTCAGGCTTCATTTCCAAGTGTCAGCAACTCCACCATGGGCCTAAGTTTCTTGTCATGCAGGTTAATAGACCCACATTAGCACCCTCCTCTACAGGCAGCACCACCAGACAACACACTCTCTCTCACGCACGCACGCGCACACATCGTGGATAAATACCACAGCTGGAGTCATGGAGCCCCTGCCCACTCAACAGGCACAGGGAATATGCTGCTTCCAAAGCAAGGCATGCCCAAGCCAGCCACCATTCCTTGCTGGTACTGCCTGGCTCTGGGCGTGGTTGGTGGCTGTCGTTGGGCGCCAGAGCCCTGTCTGCTCAGCCTGTTTCCTTTTCTCAGCAGAGCACAAGTCCCACAGTCACCACCTACCACCTGCAGAGAGCCCTCCCAGGCGGCATTGTCCTCATGGAGCTGGGCTTCCAGGTGAGCATCCCCAGCCAGGATCTCTGTGCCCAGACAGTCAGTTCCCAGGACTTCCCTGGAGCGCCAGCGTAGTGTCCCTGAGTGAGATGTGGCAGCCTGTGGCACCAGCATAGACAGAGCTGTCCCTCAGCTGACCTGCCCAGTGCACTTGCTCATCCATCAGCCTAGGAAGGACCTTGCATGCCCAAGAGGCAGAAAGGGGGATACTGAGATGGCAGGGAGGGGTGAGTCAGGGCTGGGTCAGGAGGGTGCTCAGCTATGCCCCAGGATGAGGGTCTTCCTGGGTGGTTGGGACAAGAGGGTGAGGCTGAGATGTGCTGCCTGGCACAGCAGAGCTGTGGCTGGAGCAGGGAGTGGGCTGGGTCCGTCTGGCCCTTGAGGAGGCTGTCAGCAGCAGGGTGCTGCCGTGTCCTCAGAGCGCTCTCTCCCCAGGGCTGTTACTTCTGTGTGAAGCAGTATGCACTGGAGTGTTCGCGGATCCCCATGGGCCAGTCCGTCAACTCGCAGGTAACAGCTGGCCTGAAGGTGCTTGCGTGGGTCTGGCTGCTGCAGGCCAGGTGGTCCAGCTTGCTGCCTGCCGGGACAGGAGGGCAGTACCACAAGTGCTCTGGGTGGCACACCCACCTTTCAAGAGGCCCCTACCCTGAGCTGCTGCTTGGGAGCTGGCTTCTTACAGGAAAAGTACCAGATCCTCTGCTCCATGCGAACGAGGGGGAGCAAGGCCAAGGCCAGGGGCTGGGAATATGCACATGGGGACAGACCCCTCCAGCACCAGGCACTGCTGTGCCCCACTCCTCGTGGGGCAGCGATAGGGCCTAGAGTTGGCTGACTTCCCTGGTCTCCTGTGAGGGGTGGGCTGCTGCCTAGCAGTCTGGGCTGGGTGCAGGAGGCTTCTGGGAATGGGACCCGTGCCCTCCTTCCCCAGGGAGCCAGTGTCAAAGACCCCTGAGCTGTGCGAGGGGCAGGAGAGCAGCGTTCCCTGTTAGTTGTGCCTTGGTGCAGCCACTCAGGAGCGATTCCAGTGCTGCCCAGCTGAATAGCAGAGCGCCCACCGCCAGGGTTGTGTTTCTGCGGGGGCGCACATTCACGCATGCCTTGGTGCATATAACAAAATCTAATCCACATGTGGCTGGACAGGATTGGAGGGAACATTGCCGGGATCCAGTCCTCCTGGGAGCTGCTCACCCAGGTGTAGTGTCCAGCCGATTGCTGGGGCTGCTCCCCTGGGCTGGAGTCTGCCAAGTCTTTGGAGCAGTTGCTGAGGGCACACTGAGCCTGCTTTCTGGGGAGCTGTTAGATGAGCTCCTGTCACTGCCCCAGTAGTTCACCAGGAGTCTGCAGCGGGGGCAGGGGGTGCCCACCTCTGCTGGGGCATCTGCGCAGGAGAGCTGGCCTGGCTCACAAGGTTGCTTGGTCTCCCTTGGCCTGGGGCTCATTGCAGGGGCAGGGCCTGCCCTCCCCTGTGCTGGGCCTGCAGGGCAAGCCCCACTTCCACAGAGCTGCAGTGCTGTTTCCTCTGGCTCCTGCCCATCGTGGGCACAGGGGCAGAGCTGGGCAATGCCAGGCAGTGTCCCCTTTCCCACTGGCTGCACCTCTCCTCTCTCCATCAGGGTGCTCTCACGGCCAGAGCTCGTAGCAAGAGCTGCATGGGACCCAGCTCCATCTCTGAGTCCGCGGTACGTCCTCTTCCCATGGCTGCAGTGGTACTGCAGAGTCTCCACGTGCAGGGCTGGGGCTGCCCCAGCCAGGCATGCTGGGTGCTCTGGACCACAGCCCCTTCCTGCCCTGGGCACTGGCTAGGTGGTTCTCACTGGGGAGACCTCCCGGAAGGTCAGCTGTGCCCTCAGGAGTGGGCTTGGGAACTGCCTCACTCACCTTGCTCCCCTCACCAGGCCTGGGGCAAGGGTACCTCTTGCTGGGCTCACTGTCTATATCTGCTTGGTGTCCTCTCTGCTCCTGGCATGGGGCCAGGGGGCTGCCCCCCCACCCCCATTTCTTTGGTTCCTTGTTCACCCCCATTTCTCAACCACATGGGCCTGCGCTGTCCCCCTGAACCTCACGGAGGGCATCCCTGTGTAGAACAAGTCACTGGCGCCAGCTCAGTGCGCTCAGTACTTGGTGGGGTGTGACTGAAGCACCCTGCTCTGGTGGTCCTGGACCAGGGCAGGCATTCAACACACACCAGAGTGCCCCTCAGGCTGCTCTAGCTTGTGCTCCAGCCTACTCAGCCTCTGGCTACCCCAAGAGCTGAGAGGAGAAATCTGCCTCTGCTTCCTGTCCACAGGCCTGCTGGGAGCAGTGCTGTTCCAATGGGGTGTCACTAGTGCGTGTGGTCAGGCTGGCCCAGGCAGGCCATCTGCCGAGGGTTTCCAGCTCTGCTGCACGAGTGTGGGAAAGGACAGACAGGAAGTGCAGAGACAAGCAGGCCTTGACTCCCTGCTTGGTCAGCCTGGGTCGCTGGGCTCCTCCTCCCAGAGCCCACGGCCAGACTCTGCTGGCGGCGGGGTTCTGGCTGTCTGGGAGGCTGAGATGTGTGGCACGGAGCTAGCCAAGCTGTGGGTGAGTTCGCCGCTGAGCTGCCTCAGGCTGCCAGGATGGGGTCCTGCTTCATGGAGCCAGCTGGGGTCTGGCTGGCTCTTAGCAGAACCTGTGCACCAGAGCCTGGAATTGGAGGGCATTGGACCTGCTGCTGTGCTGTGCTGCTCTGAGCTTCTCTGGCACATCCTGGGCACAGCTGGGGAGTGGGCAGCACCCCGCACTGCCAGGCCCTGCGCCTTGGCCAGGATGCTGCTGGGCTCTTGCACTACTCGCTCCCCTGACCCTGTGCCCCTCCCCAGCTCTCCATGCTCTTCACGGAGGAGTGCGACAAGGTGCGGGACCTCATGCATGTGCACTCATTCAGCTATGACTTCCACCTGCGCATTGTGCACCAGTACCTGCTGGGCTCCCACATGGCCCTGCGCCAGGGCTACCACCTCACCAGCTTCCTGGAGGACTTCATCACCCACCATCCCGATATCCCCAAATTTGGCCGCAATCATCTCTTCCAAGGTGAGCTGCGGTTGGAGTGGGGGTGGCTGGCTTCCTGGGGCCCAGCCAGGGCTTGGGCTCCCAGATACCTGGGCCCAGGGCTCCACGACAAGGCACCTTTCTTGAATTCTGAGGATCCTCTGGCCCCTGACTTCCTTGGCTGAGCCAGATGGATCCAGCTCCATTGCACCCCTCCTAGCACCTCCAAGAGCATGCTGTGCTCCGGTCCCTCTGAGCTCCTTCACCCCATCTCCCATACCTCTTCCCAGAGCATGCTGTGCCCCGGTCCCTCTGAGCTCCTTCGCCCCATCTCCCGTACCTCTTCCCAGAGCATGCTGTGCTCCGGTCCCTCTGAGCTCCTTCACCCCATCTCCCGTACCTCTTCCCAGAGCATGCTGTGCCCCCGGTCCCTCTGAGCTCCTTCACCCCTTCTCCGGGCCCCACCCCGATAGCTCTTCCCAGAGCATGCTGTGCCCCCGGTCCCTCTGAGCTCCTTCACCCCTTCTCCGGGCCCCACCCCGATAGCTCTTCCCAGAGCATGCTGTACCATCAGACTCCTAGGGCTGGAAGGGACCTCAGGAGGTCATCTAGTCCAGCCCCCTGCTTCAAGCAGGATCAACCCCCACGAAGTCATCCCAGCCAGGACCTTGTCAAGCCATCACATGGGCCCAGCTCCCATGGTGCTGCCGCCCGCCTCCCTGTAGCTCCTGGGACGTGCCATCCCACTGCCTCAGCCCAGCTGTCGCCCACATCCTAGCTCCTCCTGGGATATGCTGTGCCACTGACCCTGCCGACCACACACACACACACACACACACACACACACACACACACACACACACACACACACACACACACACACACACACACACACACACACACACACACACACACACACACACACACACACACACACACACACACATATATTCGCCCCTTCTCCACCCCACACTGGTAGTTCCTCACTGGGTCATGCCATGCCACTGCTCCAGCCCAGCTCCCTCAACCCCCTTCCCAGCTCCTCCAGGGATGTGCTGTCCCACCACCCGAGCCCACAGGTTCTGCTCTGAGCGACCTGAGCAAGGCTGTGCGGTGGGCCCTGGCCGGCGGATGTCAGGGCAGGCAGCGCTGCGGGAGCTTTTAAGCAGGTACCTGCTGCCCTGGAGTCCAGCACTAGGGCCTGACCTGCCCCTGGAGACATGGAGACACTCTGTGTGCTCAACTCCTCTGCTAGGCGCTCTGGCCATGCCCACCAACACCATAACAGCCCACCAGCTCTACAACTACATCGCTGACCATGCCAACACCTACCACATGAAGCCCCTGCGCATGGTCCGGCCAGCTGGCAGCGATGGGAGGAAGGGGACCCCGGGCACAGAGCAGAATGAATATGCGCTGGTCTCCATCTGGAACAGGTGAGTGGCTGGCACTGCCCCGGTGCCTTGGGGCCAAGCAGGACTGCCAGTCACCTGCTGCTGGGCTTGGGCTCTGGAAGGTATGGGGTGGGGAGCTGTAGCTGGTTCTCCTCACCCCTGCCTGGGCCCCTGCGGTGAGCTCCTGCTGCGTCCAGCTGGAGGTCTCTCTAACCGCTGTGGCCCCCAATGCGCTGCTTGTGCTTGTAGCTCTGGCTCCTACAAGGACTCGGAGGGGCTGCGGCACCACGATGACTTCGACGTGTCCCTGCTGGTGTGTCACAGTGCAGCACCGTTTGAGGAGCAGAGCGAAGCGGAGAGGCACATGCTCCGGTGAGAACCAGGACCCCAGTCTTGGCTGGGCAGGGTCTAGGCCTGGGGCAGGGACGTGGCTGACTGCTGAGAGGCACCTGGGGGTGGTGTCCAGTCCAGGCAGTTGTAGGGCGAGGTTCCTGGTGTTGTGAATGAGCAGGGTGGTGAGCCAGGTCCCTGGTGTTGGCTGGGGTGTGTGGGCATTGCTTGGCATGCCCCTGTGGGGAGGGCTAGGAGCATGGAGCCTGGCTGGCGGGGTGCTTTCTTACTGGTACCTAGGGCTGGCTGGTGGGGCGGGCACTGGTGGGGGGCACGGAGCCTGGCTGGTGGGGTGTGCTCTCACCAGTACCTAGGGCTGGCTGGCGGGGGGCATGGAGCCTGGCTGGTGGGGCGGGCACTGGCAGGGGGCACGGAGGCTGGCTGGTGGGGTGCGCTCTCACCGGTACCTAGGGTTGGCTGGCGGGGCAGGCACTGGCGGGGGGCATGGAGGCTGGCTGGCAGGGTGCTGTCTCACCAGTACCTAGGGCTGGCTGGCGGGGAAGGGTCGGGGGCACGGAGGCTGGCTGGTGGGGTGCACTCTCACCGGTACCTAGGGCTGGCTGGCGGGGTGGGCACTGGCAGGGGGCACGGAGGCTGGCTGGCGGGGTGCACTCTCACGGTACCTAGGGCTGGCTGGCGGGGCGGGCACTGGCGGGGGGCATGGAGGCTGGCTGGCGGGGTGCTGTCTCACCGGTACCTAGGGCTGGCTGGCGGGGAAGGGTCGGGGGCACGGAGGCTGGCTGGCGGGGTGCTGTGTCACCGGTACCTAGGGCTGGCTGGCGGGGTGGGCACTGGCAGGGGGCACGGAGGCTGGCTGGCGGGGTGCACTCTCACCGGTACCTAGGGCTGGCTGGCGGGGTGGGCACTGGCGGGGGGCACAGAGGCTGGCTGGCGGGGTGCACTCTCACCGGTACCTAGGGCTGGCTGGCGGGGTGGGCACTGGCGGGGGGCATGGAGGCTGGCTGGCGGGGTGCTGTCTCACCAGTACCTAGGGCTGGCTGGCGGGGCGGGCACTGGCGGGGGGCACGGAGGCTGGCTGGCGGGGTGCTGTCTCACCGGTACCTAGGGCTGGCTGGCGGGGCGGGCACTGGCAGGGGGCATGGAGGCTGGCTGGCGGGGTGCACTCACCGGTACCTAGGGCTGGCTGGCGGGGAAGGGTCGGGGGCACGGAGGCTGGCTGGTGGGGTGCACTCTCACCGGTACCTAGGGCTGGCTGGCGGGGCGGGCACTGGCGGGGGGCATGGAGGCTGGCTGGCAGGGTGCTGTCTCACCAGTACCTAGGGCTGGCTGGCGGGGAAGGGTCGGGGGCACGGAGGCTGGCTGGTGGGGTGCACTCTCACCGGTACCTAGGGCTGGCTGGCGGGGCGGGCACTGGCGGGGGGCATGGAGGCTGGCTGGCGGGGTGCTGTCTCACCGGTACCTAGGGCTGGCTGGCGGGGTGGGCACTGGCAGGGGGCACGGAGGCTGGCTGGCGGGGTGCACTCTCACCGGTACCTAGGGCTGGCTGGCGGGGTGGGCACTGGCAGGAGGCACAGAGGCTGGCTGGCGGGGTGCACTCTCACTGGTACCTAGGGCTGGCTGGCGGGGCGGGCACTGGCGGGGGGCATGGAGGCTGGCTGGCGGGGTGCTGTCTCACCAGTACCTAGGGCTGGCTGGCTGGCGGGGAAGGGTCGGGGGTATGGAGGCTGGCTGGCGGGGTGCACTCTCACCGGTACCTAGGGCTGGCTGGTGGGGCGGGCACTGGCGGGGGGCATGGAGGCTGGCTGGCGGGGTGCTGTCTCACCAGTACCTAGGGCTGGCTGGTGGGGCGTGCACTGGCGGGGGGCACGGAGGCTGGCTGGCGGGGTGCTGTCTCACCGGTACCTAGGGCTGGCTGGCGGGGAAGGGTCGGGGGCACGGAGGCTGGCTGGTGGGGTGCTGTCTCACCGGTACCTAGGGCTGGCTGGCGGGGTGCACTCTCACCGGTACCTAGGGCTGGCTGGTGGGGTGGGCACTGGCAGGGGGCACGGAGGCTGGCTGGCGGGGTGCACTCTCACCGGTACCTAGGGCTGGCTGGCGGGGTGGGCACTGGCAGGAGGCATGGAGGCTGGCTGGCGGGGTGCTGTCTCACCGGTACCTAGGGCTGGCTGGCGGGGCGGGCACTGGCGGGGGGCACGGAGGCTGGCTGGCAGGGTGCTGTCTCACCGGTACCTAGGGCTGGCTGGCGGGGCGGGCACTGGCGGGGGGCACGGAGGCTGGCTGGCGGGGTGCTGTCTCACCGGTACCTAGGGCTGGCTGGCGGGGAAGGGTCGGGAGCACGGAGGCTGGCTGGTGGGGTGCACTCTCACCGGTACCTAGGGCTGGCTGGCGGGGCGGGCACTGGCGGGGGGCATGGAGGCTGGCTGGCAGGGTGCTGTCTCACCGGTACCTAGGGCTGGCTGGCGGGGAAGGGTCGGGGGCACGGAGGCTGGCTGGTGGGGTGCACTCTCACCGGTACCTAGGGCTGGCTGGTGGGGTGGGCACTGGCAGGAGGCATGGAGGCTGGCTGGCGGGGTGCTGTCTCACCGGTACCTAGGGCTGGCTGGCGGGGCGAGCACTGGCGGGGGGCACGGAGGCTGGCTGGCGGGGTGCTGTCTCACCGGTACCTAGGGCTGGCTGGCGGGGCGGGCACTGGCGGGGGGCACGGAGGCTGGCTGGCAGGGTGGTGTCTCACCGGTACCTAGGGCTGGCTGGCGGGGCGGGCACTGGCGGGGGGCATGGAGGCTGGCTGGCGGGGTGCACTCACCGGTACCTAGGGCTGGCTGGCGGGGAAGGGTCGGGGGCACGGAGGCTGGCTGGTGGGGTGCACTCTCACCGGTACCTAGGGCTGGCTGGCGGGGCGGGCACTGGCGGGGGGCATGGAGGCTGGCAGGGTGCTGTCTCACCAGTACCTAGGGCTGGCTGGCGGGGAAGGGTCGGGGGCACGGAGGCTGGCTGGTGGGGTGCACTCTCACCGGTACCTAGGGCTGGCTGGTGGGGTGGGCACTGGCAGGGGGCACGGAGGCTGGCTGGCGGGGTGCACTCTCACGGTACCTAGGGCTGGCTGGCGGGGCGGGCACTGGCGGGGGGCATGGAGGCTGGCTGGCGGGGTGCTGTCTCACCAGTACCTAGGGCTGGCTGGCGGGGCGGGCACTGGCGGGGGGCATGGAGGCTGGCTGGTGGGGTGCTGTCTCACCAGTACCTAGGGCTGGCTGGCGGGGAAGGGTCGGGGGCACGGAGGCTGGCTGGCGGGGCGGGCACTGGCGGGGGGCATGGAGGCTGGCAGGGTGCTGTCTCACCAGTACCTAGGGCTGGCTGGCGGGGAAGGGTCGGGGGCACGGAGGCTGGCTGGTGGGGTGCACTCTCACCGGTACCTAGGGCTGGCTGGTGGGGTGGGCACTGGCAGGGGGCACGGAGGCTGGCTGGCGGGGTGCACTCTCACGGTACCTAGGGCTGGCTGGCGGGGCGGGCACTGGCGGGGGGCATGGAGGCTGGCTGGCGGGGTGCTGTCTCACCAGTACCTAGGGCTGGCTGGCGGGGCGGGCACTGGCGGGGGGCATGGAGGCTGGCTGGCGGGGTGCTGTCTCACCAGTACCTAGGGCTGGCTGGCGGGGCGGGCACTGGCGGGGGGCATGGAGGCTGGCTGGCGGGGTGCTGTCTCACCAGTACCTAGGGCTGGCTGGCGGGGCGGGCACTGGCGGGGGGCATGGAGGCTGGCTGGTGGGGTGCTGTCTCACCAGTACCTAGGGCTGGCTGGCGGGGAAGGGTCGGGGGCACGGAGGTTGGCTGGCGGGGTGCTGTCTCAACGGTACCTAGGGCTGGCTGGCGGGGCGGGCACTGGCAGGGGGCATGGAGGCTGGCTGGCGGGGTGCACTCTCACCGGTACCTAGGGCTGGCTGGCGGGGAAGGGTCGGAGGCACGGAGGCTGGCTGGTGGGGTGCAGTCTCACCGGTACCTAGGGCTGGCTGGCGGGGTGTGCACTCTCCGGTACCTAGGGCTGGCTGGTGGGGTGCTCTCTCACTGGTGTCACCTCCACAGGCTGCATTTCTATGTCGTCATGACAAGCCAACGGGAGCTGTTCCCCCGGCTGACAGCCGACATGCGGCGCTTCAAGAAGCAGCCGCGCCTGCAGCGGGAGAGTGTGCTGGAGCCGGCGGGGGGCCGGGTGCCGGGGCAGGGCTGGCAGCAGCAGGCAGTGGAGCGGGAGGATGGCAGTGAATTCTACACAGGCAGTGACCAGATCCAGCTGGGCCCTGGGCTGTTCTACACCTCACCACTCTTCCCCCTGCTGGCTGCCGAGGCTGCTGCCGCCCAGCAGCAGCTGAGCAGCACTGTGCAGCTGGCCACCTGCCACTGCCGGCGGGACACCCTCTGGAAGCGCCTCTTCCTGCTGGAGCCACTGGCCGCTGACAAGCTCAAGCTGGGCAAGCTGTCGCTGGGGGAGCTGGAGGAGCTGCTGCATGCCGTGCACGGGAAGTCCATCGCCGACATCGACCCCCAGCTGGTGAGTGACAGTGGGGCAGGTGTGAGTGTGCACATGCATCTGTCAGCCGCAACGGTGTGCATGAGCACATCCGGGGGACCATTGGCCCCAGTGTGTGTGCGCCGGCGCACGCGCGCAGCCCGGGGACCATTGGCCCCAGTGTGTGCGCGCAGCCCAGGGACCATGGGTGTGCATGTGCACATGTGCAAGGGACCACTGGTGTGTGTGCACACACTCACACGCATGCATATCCCAGGGCCCATCAGCCCCAGTGTCATGGGGTGGGGAGGGACAGCCCAGGGCAGCACGCATGTGTACGCATCCCCAGGGGCCATCAGCCTTGGGCTTGGGGAAGGGAGGTGCACACCTCTCCAGGAACCAATCCTGCCAGGCTGAAGGGAGTTGGGGAGTGTGTGTGTAGACATGTGCCGGGGCCCTGTCATTCCCAGCTGGTGGGCCTGACGTATCTGTACACAGTCCCCTCAGGGACCCTTCGGCCTCAGCTGGGGCAGAGTGGGCCACGTGCACCCACTGGGGACAGGCAGAGCCCCAGCTGTGGGTGCCGAAAGTGGAGACATGGATGGAGTGTGGGAACATTACTCCCTCCGCCCCCCACACAGCTGGAGGGAGGCAGGGTGAGCCCTGGCCTGTGGGAAGTCTGTCCGAGTTCCCCTCCCGCTAGCTGTGGGGCATGTTCCAGTGGCTGGGAGGGACCTGGGGGTGTGAGCACCCCACTCATGAGTTTCAGGGTTCCTGGCAATGTGGCCCCTTGCTGCTATTGCAGGGGACCTGGCAACAGCCTCTCCATCCCTGCAGGGCTGCTTCCTCACCATGACCGTGCCCTGGTACCAGAGCCTCATCAAAGTGCTCCTAAGCCGCTTCCCACAGAGCTGCCGTCACTTCCACAATGTCGAAACTGGCACCCAGTATCTGGTAAGGGCCGAGACCCCGGCAGCTGGTCCAACCCATGCCCTGCGCATGGCCCAGGCCTGCAGCCAGATCCCTACCCATGTGTCAGACGCTGCCCAGCCCCCACCAGCAAGTCACCTTGCCCATGCCCCAGCTGCCACCCAAGCCCTGCAGCCAGTCCCCTGTTCCTCCCATCAGCCCCTGCCACTGCCTGTGCCCCTGGACATGTCTCCCCCATTCCTGTGAACAGACTCACCTACATACCGTGGACCTTTTTCTGCCTCCTCCCCTGCTTGTCTCTGCCACCACTGATGAGTCCCCTGCCCCAGGCTCCTGCTTGCCTTGCTGTGCCCCGAGGGGCGTTATCAATGGCACCAGTGGCACTGCCCCAGCAGCACCTGCCCAGGCACTGTCACGCCCTCATCCCCTCTCCAGCCTGGCGTGAACCCTGCCCCAGGCACCATCCTGGCACCGGGGGGAAGAGCAGGATCCCCACTCCCCAGTGCTGGCCCTGACGGATGGTCTCTCGTGCGCTCGGCAGGTCGTTCTCAATCAGAAGTTCACAGACTGTTTTGTTCTTGTGTTTCTGGATTCTCACACGGGGAAGACGGTAAGAGCTGCTCCCTGCTTGGGCAGTGGGCGTGCTGGGTAGGGGGCCCTATCTGGTGCCCAGAGGGAATTTCCCATTCACTGGCTGCTGAGCCATCAGGGCTCGCACTCCCCTGCCCCTTTCCTGCTGTGCCTTTCCTGGAGACCAGGGATTGGCCCTGGGGAGGGGGCAGCCAGGGGACCTCAAGTGCACAGTCCATGCTATGGAAAGTCAGAGCCCTGACGTGCTGCATTTCAATAGGCAGCAGCCTGTTGGTGCCCTGCCCCTCACCAGGATGCATCTGCCCATCCAGCAGCCTGTGCCAGCCAGTACCCTTCTCCCCACCCAGCAGGGTCTGTCCCTCTGCTAGCTCTCCTCTCTGCCCAGCTGGCAGTCCTGCTGGAGTGTGTGCTGGTGGGGTCAGCATCCCGCGCTGGGCAGTGGTCCCCAGGCCAGCTAGACGGGCTGCAGGCACCAGAGGCAGCTCTGGCAGTAGCTCGTTCCTCCCTGCAGAGCCTGACAGTGGTTTTCCGGGAGCCCTTCCCTGTGCAGCCTCAGAACAGCGAGAGCCCCCTGCCTCAGCTGGTGTCCACCTACCATCACCTGGAATCCGTCATCAACACGGCCTGCTTCAACCTCTGGACAGGGCTGCTCTAGCCTGACCCTGCCCTCTCCTGCTGGACACCCCACACTGCTCCGGCAAGATCTCCACAGCTGCTGGCAGCCAGGAGTCAGGAGGAATGGACTGTGTGTAGGTGGTGGCTCCCCCACCTCCAGCTAGCCAGGACTCCCCTGAAAGGCCTAGCATGGGTGCCCTGCCCCTTATGGACACTGGATGGATTTGGCATGGAGACCCAGGTGGCCCTGGCAGTAGGAACTCAACACCCATGTCACAGCTGTGTTCTCTGGGCCTGGAACCTCGCATTGGTGTAGGCACAGCCCTATGGGTCTGGCACCAGAGCTGCCTGAGGCTGGCAACCCAGAGTGCCCTGGGACACCTGGCCCATCCTGAGGGCACTGCGTGCCTCTCCCTGTGATGGGATGGAGCAGGTTGGCATGCCCTTAGGGAGCAAGCCCTGGGCAA
Source organism: Carettochelys insculpta (assembly GCF_033958435.1). Classification (NCBI taxonomy): domain Eukaryota; kingdom Metazoa; phylum Chordata; order Testudines; family Carettochelyidae; genus Carettochelys; species Carettochelys insculpta. The sequence continues at coordinate 871,337 of NC_134145.1, forward strand.
AGCAGGGTTATGAGGCTGTACTGGCTGGCATCACTGCCAAATAAAGCTGCCTTGCTCTCAGCCTGGCACCACCCGGGGCCTTCCCAAGGATCTGGCCTAGAGCCTGTCCCTTAACTCCCTCCTATGCATGGGGGGAGGTAGAACTGAGCCCCCAGGCCTGCTCCAGCCCCTGCCTCGTTAAGGAGAGCAGGGCAGGAGGAGGAAGGGTAAGATGGTGTGTAGAGACCCCCATGCCAGTGGAGCTGGGCAGGGCACAGGAGCGGGGAGAGCATAGTGTGAAGGACATAGGGGCAGAGTCATGACCTTGGGGTTGGCTTCTCTTTTTGCCCTTCCAGGGTTGGGCCCCTGGGTGTCAGCCAGGGAGCACCCAGTGAAAGTTACCAGGGCTGACTGTACTGCTCCTGGCATCACAGGCCTGCTGTTCCTGAAGCCTTGTCCAGGCCTGGGGCTGCTGGCTTGTCTCAGCTCATAGCTCAGGGTGGGGACAGGCCCATAGCCTGCACCAGGTGCATGCTGCATTGAGAAGGCCCTTACCCTCCCCTCCATGGCCTGCTCCTTGCCAGCATATGCAGCCCCTGCATGGACCAGGGATGAGATGCTCCCAGCCTGGCCCAGGCAAGCTCTGCCAACTATCTGCCCTTGCCCAGAGCCACCAGGAGCCTGTGAAGAGCAGTGCCCTGGAACCAGACCAGCCTTGCATCTGCCCCCCTTGTGTGGGGCATGGCCCTCCTCTCCTCATCCCAGCAGGCCTGGCGCACCTGTGTAAATGGGCAGAGCGTCAAGGGGTGACTCTCACACACAGGGGTAGGGGAGCCAGTGCTTGTGACAGCCACTCCCACCATCTCCCTGGGAACAGCCAGTAGTGGGCAGCAGCAGACAAAGCAGGTGCTTAGGGCCCTCCTGGCTTTTTATTAAACAGCTTTTTTTGGGGGGCAGGGGAAGGAATCTTCCTGCAAGAGGCCCAGCTCGCCTAGTCCTGATGCTGCTGCAGGCCCTGGCTTGCCCAGTAGGCTCGCAGCCAGCCCAGTCCTTCCAGCGTGTCTCCTGCAATGAGAGCAAGAGGGGGGCTTTGGGAGCCACTTCCCTGCCCTAGAAGATCCCCCCCCCAGCCAGGCAGCCCCTGCCCTGTAGGAGGGAGCAGCAGCTTCACACCACCTCCCACCAGCCCTACTTCAGAGCCCCAGCCTGTCCCCCTTTCCAACATGCCTGGCTGGGCAGTGAGGATGGCCCTGGCAGGGCTCAGCTCTAACAGAGGCTCTACCTGCCACCTCCATCCCTGCAGTCTGAGGGGGAAGGGGTAGAGCCCCCTGTGGTGTGAGCTCTGGGTGGGATATGCCTCCACCCCCGAGGTCCCCCTGCAGGCCTGGCCCTACCCCCCTCACCTTGTGGGGCATACTCGCAGCCCACATAGCCCTTGTAGCCAAGCGACTCCAGCAGCTGGAAGAGGTAGGGGAAATTCACCTCCCCAGGGCTGTCAGGCTCATGCCGCCCTGGTACCTGCCCGATCTGGATGTGACCTGGGGGTAGAACCAGAATCTCGGCAGGGTGCCTGACAGCTGTCAGGAGCACTGCCCTGAGCTCCTAGCTGCAAGGCGGTGACAGGGCCCTTAACCTGGGAGCCCAGCCCTGACCCGACCCGACCCCAGGGCTAAGCAGCCCCTTCCTCCCAGCCTCTTGGGCTTTGCCTTGACTCCACCCTCCCCTCATAGCCCAGGCCCTGCACCCTCCACCCCCCTCACTCTTACCAGTGATGGGGAAGTACATCTCCAGGTTCTGCGTCAGGTTCCCATCCATGATCTGGCAGTGGAAGATGTCCTGCAGGTACCAGTCAGGGCCTGAGGCCAGGGCCAAGGCTCCAGAGGCAGGATGGCTGCATCTCCCTGGCAGGCAGCAACTGTGGGACCCTCTCCCCACACCCACAGCAGAACCCCCTGCCCCATGGTTCCATGAGCCCCTGCTACAGGGGCAGGTCCATCAGGGACTGAGTGCTGCCTGCCCTCCCCCCCGGCACAGGGGGCTGGGATCCTGCTGTGCTGTAAAGGGGTGCAGCCATGGCTGGGCACTGCAGCAGGGGCCAAGCTGCAGCTACTCACCAGCTGCAGCTGGAGGTTAGGCCGCCCCACCTTCTCCAGAATGCCTGCTGCTGTGGGGAGAGCAGAGGTGAGTCAGACAGTGGGTGGAGCTAGCAAGGCCCTGCCAGGCAAGTGCCCAGGTCCCTCAGCTTGGGCAGGGGCCCTTACCTTGGTGAGGGGTGGTCAGGAAGTAGTGGGGATCAGTAACGCGGCTGTTCATAGGCTCCAGTAGTCCCACCATGTCCTCCTGCAGAGCCACACACGAGCCCTTGTCCCTCAATGCTTCCATCCCATCACTGGGAGGGCAGGCATGGCTCCCTGCACACACCCACTGCCAAAAGAGCCTCTGGCCAGGCAGCAGCTGGGGTCAGTGTTCCCTCATTTTTCCATCCATGTGCAGAATAAATTTGGTCAAGTGCAAACATTCTGCTCATCAGCAAGGGGGTAACAGTCTCCTGCATGGCCATACAGGTAACAGCTGCTGTTTCTGCTCAGGGGCTGCTGCTCAGAACAGAGTGCTAATCAGCTTAGGCCTGCGGCCCCTGCCCCCAGCTGTGCTGTCACACAGGTGGCCCAGCTAGCCTACCTCCTGCCTACCTGAACCAGGATGTCAGCAGCATGCCTGAGGTTCTCAATAAAGGTGGCTTCCATTTCCACAGCCACTGCTGCCCGCTCAGCACCTGCAGGGACCCGTCCAGCCATGATATGGATCCTGCAGACAGAGCAGGTTAAGAGCCTGGAGGCAGCAGCTCAGCTGCAGGGCAGGAGATGATGCACCTTAGGGCACAGCACCAGCCTGACCGCTCACAGATCATGCAGCCACCCAGGAGCAGAGCCTGAGAGAAAGAGCTCCAGATGCTTCCAGCACAGGAGGCATGAAGGGAACAGCAGCTGCAGCACCAGCCAGGGCACAGTTACCTACTCCACTTCTATGCTGCACCAATGCACATGTGTGGGCCTCTGTTCAGCTGAGTGCCTCTCCCTCTGCTCTGAGGTTGTCAGAGCCAGACGTCACCTCCCATTTTAATGCTGGTGTGCAGCCAAGGGTGCCCCTCAGCAATTCGTGCACATGGAACCAGGGGTGCCTCTCAGCAGTGTGAACGTGTGCAGCTGGGGGTGAGTTGCTGGCCCTCATGGGAGAGATGCACAATTACATCCACGTGAGCGAGCATCACTAGAATGCCAGGCCAAGTGGGGGCAACAGAGCAAATGCTGAGGAAGGGCATGGCACAGCACAGCACTGCCACACCCGCGGAGGAGCTACAGTCATGCAAGGGCCAGAACCAGGGCTCTGAAGCGCTCCTAGAATCTGCCCTTCTTCCAAGTGGACAGAACAGCCTTTTGCAGTGGAGGCAGCCAGGGTTCTGGGGCATGGAGCAGCCATGCCCCAACCCAGAGATGGTTCCTAGTGCAGTGCCAGGCCCAGCCCAGAGACCAGGAGCCAGCGATGTCAGCCAAACCCAGGAGCGCTGTGCTGTAATACAGCCAGAACGGGGCACTGAACTACTGCCATGTAGGCCTGGCCCTGCCCCCTCTCCCAGCTCTCACTGCGGGGCCAGTGCAGGGGCAGCTGATGGGCACAGACAGGACAAGAGGAGCACGGCTGGTCCTAGCACTACTGTAAGAGAACCCACAAATGCCCATTGTGTTATACCCTGGTCCGAGAGCTCTAAGAAACCAGCCAGCCTTGGGGGGGGGGGCATACACCTTCATAGCTTGGTCCGGTGGATCAGCACCTTGCTATTCACACCTGGCCTTACTTCTGGGCACGTGTGTCTCACTTCAGCTCCCATCTCTCTGATAAAGTCTCAACAACTGCCTGCTGTAGGTTCTCTCGCCTGTAACCAAGTTACCCCCTAGCCCTCACCTGGGGAACCAGTCTGAAAAGCCAGACCTGCTCCCTCAGGGCCTAGGTTCTCATCCAGGAATCAGGCTCTTCTCTCACCCTCTACAACTTGTCAGCACAGGCCCCAGAACCAGACACAGGAGTCCTGCAGCACATGCCAGTTCAGAGGTAAAATAACTCTTCTACCTCTTGGCAAAGCTCCCATTTACCCACCGGGGACCCCACTAGCTCTGCTGGTCCCAGCATCACAGGGGGAGCTCCGGTTCAGCTGATTAGCCTCCCCAGCCCCTAACTCTGTCTCACTCTCTACTTCCCAGGACTTGCCCCTCCCTGCCCTGTGCAGGTCAGGTCAACATTCTGGGCTGTTAACTCTGCACCATTACCCTGAGCCACGTTAAAAGCCACGCAGATGCTTATGACCAGCACACCTCGCAATCCAGGATGTATCCAGGTGTAACTGCTGCCAAAGGCAGTAGGGGATAAGAGCTGCCTGCCCCGGCCTAGACCTTGGCTGTAACTGGCTGTGCCCTTCCAACTCCTCCAGCCCCGCTGCCCAAGGCAGCTAGCAGCCCTTCCCTTCTGCTCAGCAGCCAGGTGGGGAACCTTGTTTTGTCACTGCCCACAGGGGTGGGAGGAGTTAGTAGAGCTCAGTGGAACTGTGGGTGTGGGATGTACAGAGGTTGGCCTACCAGGGGGTGTTGGGTGGGGACTGAGGCAGAGGTCCAGAGGTGAGGGGGGCCCAGTACACCCAGCCCGCTGTCTACCTGCCTCTGTCAGCAGGCCCACTGTGCCCCTTGCTGGAGAATGCCAGCTCCCATCACGAGTAGACGACAGCCCAGATCCCACTTTCCCTGGCTGGTTCCCTACCTGGGGCATCCAAGAGCCTTTGCGTACTTCACAGCCAGGGCCAGGTCCTCCCTGAACTTGGCCTGGCAGCCAGGCACAGCACCAAAGCCTTTTTCACCTTTATCCTGGTCCCCTGCAGGACAGCAGCCAAGACAGCCCCAGGTTAGAGGCGGGAGAGACTCAAACCCCTGCCCAGCTAACCTGCTGGCACTGGGGGAAGCCCGGTACAGGACCTGGCGGGGGCCCGGTTTGGGGCTGGGGACCTGGTGGGGGCCTGGGGGGGGGAGGGGAGGGGAGGGGACGGGGGATCGAGCCCGGTACAGGACCTGGCGGGGGCCCGGTTTGGGGCAGGGGACCGGGTGGGAGCCGGGGGGGGGGGGGGGGGGCGGGGGGGGGGGTCCAGCCCGGTACAGGACCTGGTGGGGACCCGGTTTGGGGCTGGGGACCAGGCGGGAGCCTGGGGTGGGGCTGGGGCGGGGGGGGTCCAGCCCGGTACAGGACCTGGCGGGGGCCCGGTTTGGGGCGGGGGACCGGGCGGGAGCCCGGGGGAGGGGGGGGGGCAGCCCGGATCGGTACCTGGCGGGGTGTTGATCAGCACCAGGCCCACCCCGGCCCGGTCCGCAGCCCCGCGCAGCAGCGCCGGGTCCCAGGCGAAGGGCCCGGGCACCTCTGCCGCGCGGAACCCCGCCCGGCCCGCCGCCTCCAGCCGCTCGGGCAGCGCCGGCAGCTCCAGGAAGAGCCAGTCCAAGTTCGCGGCGAAGCGCAGCGGGGCCATGGCGACCTTGGGGCCCGCGCAGGGTTGGGGGCGTGGCCGATGCAAGGGGTGTGGCTGCACGGGGGGCGGGCCCAGGGGCGGGGGCCACACACGGGTGGGGCCGAGGCAAGGGGCGTGGCCACACCGGGGTGGGTCCGGGTCCGGGGGGGGCCCGCACATGGGGTGGGTTTCGGGGCCATGGCGAGCTTGGGGCCCGGGCTGGAGGGGTGGGGCCCGCACAGGGGCGGGGGCGGAGCCAAGGCAAGGGGCGGGTCCCGGGCAGGGGGGCGGGGCCTGGCCAGGGACAGCCTAGCCCGTGGCAGGGGAGCCCTGGTCTCTGCCGGGCCCAGCCGGGTGTTTCCCACGGCTGCTGCCTCCCCGCTCCTCGTCCCCAGAGCGATCCGCCGGGCGGGCGGCAGCCAGCTGCTCCCACCCTGCCTGACCGAGCTGGCCCTGTGCTGCAGGGCCCTGCCGCTACGTGGCCAGCGCTCAGAGCAGGGCACTCGCCCTGGCTGGCGAGCATCACTGTGGACTGTGGCAGGGCCCTGCTGCCTGGCGTGCAGCCCTACAAGCTGAGCCAGGGCCCTTCAGCTGGTGCCTGGTCTGTCTGTCACCTGCCTCGCTGTCGCCTTTCTCCCCCCAACGGGGAGGCTGTCAGGAGCAGTGACATGGGTGTGCTCAGGGTGCAGGGTGACCCCTCTCAGCGTGGCACAGGGATATGGGTATACACAGTCAGACTGCAAGGTCCCCAAGCCCCACCCAACCCTGTCAGCTACAGCCCTGGAGCTCCTGTCCTGTCCGGTTCCGGCCACGGCACCTATCCTGCTGGATTCCTGCACTGCCAGGCCCTGCACACTGCCAGTGCCAGGGTGGGAGAGATCTGCCCTCTGTCGTGAAGGAGATGAATGTGGGGGGGTGGGCAGAGTTGGGTGGAGATGGAGGGACAAGAAGCAGAACTGGAGGGGAGATGGGCAGGAGGGAAGCAGTATCATACCAACATGCCCAGCTTATGTCATGAAGGGGAGAGCTGCTGTAGCAGAGGCTCTGAGCTGCTGGGGTGCCTTGTTCACGCACAGGCGTTCCCTTGACAGCCTTTTAACCTCCACAACTGGTAACCAAGGGGGAGCAGCGAGCAGCTGCGCTGCTGCTGTCTACCCACAGTGCCACCTGGGCTCTGCACATGGCCCTCCCCACAGCACAGCAAAAGGCTGGGGCTCTGGCAAAGCAGGTAGCTCTCTGCAGGGCCTAGTGCTGAGACCAGTCCTTGTTACAGGCTCCTGCCTGGCATATGCTCCAGCAGTGACTGCAACCTGGCAGCCTGTGCTATGATAGGGTTTCCGGGCACAGCTAGTGAAATCACTCCAGGGTATCTTTGCTTAAGAACTGGGTAACTTACAGCCCCAGGCTGGGATTTCGTTCTCACTAAGGCAAATCCCACCAGCCACAACTGTACTTCTGCCAGCCCCACTGGCCAGCCAGAAGCCACACAAGCAAACCCACAGACTTCCCAGCTGCTGTACCAGCCCAGACCAACAACCCCAAATTAAGGTGAGCAGTTATTAAACCCATTTCACCCAACACCACAAATTCTTCCAGACCCCAAAGGGCCCAGCCACAGCCCCTGGTTAATATATACTCAGATCTTACCCAAATAATCACACAAAAGCCAGATCTGCTATCTGAGGGTTTATTAACAAAAAAGAACAAGGTTAGACACAAATAGTTAAAGTGGTACTTTACATACATTAATTTTAGTCATTAATGGAAGCCAGTGATGTTATATGCAGATTCTTGAAGTCTTCACAAACATCCTTTTGAGGGATGAGCCTCCAATTTAGACAGGTTTAACTCATGAGGAGTGAAAAACAAAAGAAGTCCCTGCGCGGGCTCATTTTATAGTTTTTCATATGCAGAGGGAAAATTCCATTCTTCTCCATAGGCCTTGGTTTACCACCTGACCCAGTGGATCTCTGTGCTGAGCTTCCATTCATTACAGTCTCAGTAGGAACACCCCACCATCCCAAAATGGGTGTTGGCCATCTGGGCCTTTGCTCAGTATATTGCCCTGGCTGGAGTGAATGCTTATGCTCCAAAGTATCCGTTAGTCTATAAGGTGCCACAGGACTTCTTGTTGTTCACCACCTTTTATGAACCTCAGCACTGAACCTTCTCTCACACAGCTGCAGAGCTAAAATCTATAACTTCACATAGAATCACAGAACACTAGAACTGGAAGGGACCTCAAGAGGTCATCAAGTCCAGTTCCCCACCCTCTTGGCAGGACCAAACACCATTTAGATTATTCCCAATAGGTGTCTGTCTAACCTGCTCCAAAATCTCTCCAGTGATGGAGATTCCACAACCTCCCTAGGTAACTTATTCCAGTGTTTAACCACCCTGACAGTTAGGAAGATTTTCCTCATGGACAACCTAAACCTCCCTTGCTGCAGTTTAAGCCCATCAGTCCTTGTACGATCCTCAGAGTCCAAGGAGAACAATTTTTCTTCCTCCTCCTTGTAACCCTCTTTGAGGTACTTGAAAACCACTATCATGTCCTCTCGAAATCTTCCCTTTTCTAAACTAAATAAGCCCTGTTCATTCAGTCTTCCCTCATAGTCCATGGTCTCTAGACCTTTAATCATTCTTGTTGCTCTGAAGCATGACAGACATATAAGCAGTAGTAGTAGTAGGCATCCTTCAGTCTGCATAGACTATGGATCACGCCCTTTATAGTTTCAATTGAGGACTTAATTTACAGCATCTACTGTGACTATGAAGACCCACACGAGAGTGACAGTCTTTGCTGCATCTCTTGCAGATGTAGTGGGTGTCTGGCAAGTCCTTATTGTGCTTTCTGTGCGCTCGCTTCTCTGCTAGCTGTCTGATCTTCATCTCACCCTTCTGAAGGCCCTTCTGTAACCCCTGCCTCCATCTGCTGTGGTCGTCTGCTAGTTCTTCCCAGTTGTCCAGCTCGATGTCTACCTCTCTGAGGTCTCTCTTGCAGACATCTTTGTAGCGCATATGGGGGCGTCTGGGAGGTCTTTTGCCAGAGGCTAGCTCACCATACAGGATGTCTTTTGGAATCCTTCCATCATTCATCCTGTGGACGTGGCCAAGCCAGCGGAGTCGACGCTGCCTGAGGAGGGTGTGCATGGTTGGGACTCCAGCTTGCTCGAGGACGGCGGTGTCGGTCACTCTGTCCTTCCATGATATTCCAAGGATGCGCCTGAGGCAGCGCAAGTGGAAGACGTTCAGCCTCTTTTCCTGACGGGCATACAGGGTCCAAGTCTCGCTGCCATAAAGGAGGGTGCTGAGGATGCAGGCTCTGTAGACTTGCATTTTGGTGTGAGTGTACAGCTTGTTGTTATTCCACACTCTCTTGCTGAGTCTGGACAGAGCTGTGGCCGCTTTTCCGATCCTCCTATTTAGCTCAGTGTCCAATGACAGGGTGTCAGTGATGGTGCACCCGAGGTAAACGAACTCGTGGACGACCTCTAATGTATAGTTGTCAATGCTGATTGATGGGGATTCAGCAACATCCTGACCGAGTATGTTTGTCTTCTTTAGGCTGATGGTAAGCCCAAAGTCCTTGCACGCTTTATTCAGGGCATCATTAGGCTCATTAGCTTTCCTTAGACACCTCACATGCCACCCCCCAGCACAATATTTGGGGCCAATAGCCAGACCCAATATAAAAATCCAGTCACATGAGACAGCCCTGCTTTCCTCAGTTTCCCCTGCCTTCCAGCATCCCGCATAATTCCACCCAACCTTGTTGAATACAAACAGGCCTTTTCAGGGTTCATTTAGTACCAGAGACCCCCACACCTCGTCCAGAATTCCTGAGGCGTCGACATAGTACATTCAATCCTGCACGTCCCCATCCAGTGACGGGGATGTGCTGTCCGGCCGGGCGGGGGACGGAGAGTTACCTGAGGTGACAGGGGTGTTCTGTCCGGCCAGGCAAAGGGTGGGCGGGTTACCTGAGGTGACAAGGGTGTGCTGTCCGACCGGCCGGACAGCACACCCCCGTCACCTCAGGTAACCCACCCTCCCCTGCCTGGCCGGACAGCACATCCCCGTCACCTCAGGTAACCCGCCCTCCCCCGCCCGGCCGGACAGCACATCCCCGTCACCTCAGGTAACCCGCCCTCCCCCGCCCGGCCGGACAGCACATCCCCGTCACCTCAGGTAACCCACCCTCCCCCGCCCGGCCGGACAGCACATCCCCGTCACCTCAGGTAACCCGCCCTCCCCCGCCCGGCCGGACAGCACATCCCCGTCACCTCAGGTAACCTGCCCTCCCCCGCCCGGCCGGACAGCACACCCCCGTCACCTCAGGTAACCCACCCTCCCCTGCCTGGCCGGACAGCACATCCCCGTCACCTCAGGTAACCCACCCTCCCCCACCCAGCCAGACACCACATCCCCGTCACCTCAGGTAACCTGCCCTCCCCCGCCCGGCCGGACAGCACATCCCCGTCACCTCAGGTAACCCACCCTCCCCCGCCCGGCCGGACAGCACATCCCCGTCACCTCAGGTAACCTGCCCTCCCCCGCCCGGCCGGACAGCACATCCCCGTCACCTCAGGTAACCCGCCCTCCCCCACCCAGCCAGACACCACATCCCCGTCACCTCAGGTAACCCGCCCTCCCCCGCCCGGCCGGACAGCACATCCCCGTCACCTCAGGTAACCCGCCCTCCCCCGCCCGGCCGGACAGCACATCCCCGTCACCTCAGGTAACCCGCCCTCCCCCACCCAGCCAGACACCACATCCCCGTCACCTCAGGTAACCCGCCCTCCCCCGCCCGGCCGGACAGCACATCCCCGTCACCTCAGGTAACCCGCCCTCCCCCGCCCGGCCGGACAGCACATCCCCGTCACCTCAGGTAACCCGCCCTCCCCCGCCCGGCCGGACAGCACATCCCCGTCACCTCAGGTAACCCACCCTCCCCCGCCCGGCCGGACAGCACATCCCCGTCACCTCAGGTAACCCGCCCTCCCCCGCCCGGCCGGACAGCACATCCCCGTCACCTCAGGTAACCTGCCCTCCCCCGCCCGGCCGGACAGCACACCCCCGTCACCTCAGGTAACCCACCCTCCCCCACCCAGCCAGACACCACATCCCCGTCACCTCAGGTAACCCACCCTCCCCCACCCAGCCAGACACCACATCCCCGTCACCTCAGGTAACCCGCCCTCCCCCACCCAGCCAGACACCACATCCCCGTCACCTCAGGTAACCCGCCCTCCCCCGCCCTCCCGGACAGCACATCCCCGTCACCTCAGGTAACCCACCCTCCCCCGCCCGGCCGGACAGCACATCCCCGTCACCTCAGGTAACCTGCCCTCCCCCGCCCGGCCGGACAGCACATCCCCGTCACCTCAGGTAACCTGCCCTCCCCCGCCCGGCCGGACAGCACATCCCCGTCACCTCAGGTAACCCACCCTCCCCCGCCCGGCCGGACAGCACATCCCCGTCACCTCAGGTAACCTGCCCTCCCCCGCCCGACCGGACAGCACATCCCCATCACCTCAGGTAACCCGCCCTCCCCCACCCAGCCAGACACCACATCCCCATCACCTCAGGTAACCCGCCCTCCCCCACCCAGCCAGACACCACATCCCCGTCACCTCAGGTAACCCGCCTTCCCCCGCCCAGCCAGACACCACATCCCCGTCACCTCAGGTAACCCGCCCTCCCCCGCCCGGCCGGACAGCACATCCCCGTCACCTCAGGTAACCCGCCCTCCCCCGCCCGGCCGGACAGCACATCCCCGTCACCTCAGGTAACCCACCCTCCCCCGCCCGGCCGGACAGCACATCCCCGTCACCTCAGGTAACCCGCCCTCCCCCGCCCGGCCGGACAGCACATCCCCGTCACCTCAGGTAACCTGCCCTCCCCCGCCCGGCCGGACAGCACACCCCCGTCACCTCAGGTAACCCACCCTCCCCCACCCAGCCAGACACCACATCCCCGTCACCTCAGGTAACCCACCCTCCCCCACCCAGCCAGACACCACATCCCCGTCACCTCAGGTAACCTGCCCTCCCCCGCCCGGCCGGACAGCACATCCCCGTCACCTCAGGTAACCCACCCTCCCCCGCCCGGCCGGACAGCACATCCCCGTCACCTCAGGTAACCTGCCCTCCCCCGCCCGGCCGGACAGCACATCCCCGTCACCTCAGGTAACCCGCCCTCCCCCACCCAGCCAGACACCACATCCCCGTCACCTCAGGTAACCCGCCTTCCCCCGCCCGGCCAGACACCACATCCACGTCAACTCAGGTAACCCGCCCTCCCCCACCCGGCCAGACACCACATCCCCGTCACCTCAGGTAACCCTCCCTCCCCCGCCCGACCGGACAGCACATCCCCATCACCTCAGGTAACCCGCCCTCCCCCACCCAGCCAGACACCACATCCCCGTCACCTCAGGTAACCCGCCCTCCCCCGCCCAGCCAGACACCACATCCCCGTCACCTCAGGTAACCCGCCTTCCCCCGCCCAGCCAGACACCACATCCACGTCAACTCAGGTAACCCGCCCTCCCCCGCCCGGCCAGACAGCACATCCACGTCACCTCAGGTAACCCGCCCTCCCCCACCGGCCGGACAGCACATTCCCGTCATCTCAGGTAACCCGCCCTCCCCCGCCCGGCCGGACAGCACATCCCCGTCACCTCAGGTAACCCGCCCTCCCCCGCCCGGCCGGACAGCACATCCCCGTCACCTCAGGTAACCCGCCCTCCCCCACCCAGCCAGACACCACATCCCCGTCACCTCAGGTAACCTACCTTCCCCCGCCTGGCCGGACAGCACATCCCCGTCACCTCAGGTAACCCGCCCTCCCCCGCCTGGCCGGACAGCACATCCCCGTCACCTCAGGTAACCCGCCCTCCCCCGCCCGGCCGGACAGCACATCCCCGTCACCTCAGGTAACCCGTCCACCCTCGCCCAGCCGGACAGCACATCCCCGTCACCTCAGGTAACCCGCCCTCCCCCACCCTCCCGGACAGCACATCCCCGTCACCTCAGGTAACCCGCCCTCCCCCACCCAGCCAGACACCACATCCCCGTCACCTCAGGTAACCTGCCCTCCCCCGCCCGGCCGGACAGCACACCCCCGTCACCTCAGGTAACCCGCCCTCCCCCACCCTCCCGGACAGCACATCCCCGTCACCTCAGGTAACCCGCCCTCCCCCGCCCGGCCGGACAGCACATCCCCGTCACCTCAGGTAACCCGTCCACCCTCGCCCAGCCGGACAGCACATCCCCGTCACCTCAGGTAACCCGTCCACCCTCGCCCAGCCGGACAGCACATCCCCGTCACCTCAGGTAACCCGCCCTCCCCCACCCTCCCGGACAGCACATCCCCGTCACCTCAGGTAACCCGCCCTCCCCCACCCAGCCAGACACCACATCCCCGTCACCTCAGGTAACCTGCCCTCCCCCGCCCGGCCGGACAGCACATCCCCGTCACCTCAGGTAACCCGCCCTCCCCCGCCCTCCCGGACAGCACATCCCCGTCACCTCAGGTAACCCGCCCTCCCCCGCCCGGCCAGACACCACATCCACGTCACCTCAGGTAACCCGCCCTCCCTCGCCCGGCCAGACAGCACATCCCCGTCACCTCAGGTAACCCGTCCTCCGCCGCCCAGCCGGACAGCACATCCCCGTCACCTCAGGTAACCCGCCCTCCCTCGCCCAGCCGGACAGCACATCCCTGTCACCTCAGGTAACCCGTCCTCCCCCGCCCGGCCGGACAGCACACCCCCGTCACCTCAGGTAACCCGCCCTCCCTCGCCCAGCCGGACAGCACATCCCTGTCACCTCAGGTAACCCGTCCTCCCCCGCCCGGCCGGACAGCACACCCCCAGCACCTCAGGTAACCCGCCCTCCCTCGCCCAGCCGGACAGCACATCCCTGTCACCTCAGGTAACCCACCCTCCCTCGCCCAGCCGGACAGCACATCCCCATCACCTCAGGTAACCCGTCCTCCCTCACCCAGCCGGACAGCACATCCCCATCACCTCAGGTCACCTGCCCTCTCCCGCCCGGCCGGACAGCACACCCCTGTCACCTCAGGTAACCTACCCTCCCTCCAGCCGGGTGGACAGCACACCCCCGTCACCTCGGGTAACCCATCCACCCTTGCCCGGGTGGACAGCACACCCCCTTCACCTCAGGTAACCTGCTCTCTGCTGCCTGGCCGGGCAGCACACAGCTGTCCCTTGAGGGCCCAGCTCCCCAGCACAGACACTGGCTGAGGAGACAACACTTGATGGTCTCTACGGGTAAGGATGTCTTGACCCTCTGGCCCTTGGCACTGCTGACCCAGTGAGCTGTACCAGCCCAGTCTGCAACACACTGCTCTGCCTGCAGTCAGCACTCCAGCCCTCTGGCTGGCAGCCCTCTGGCTTGGGCCAAACTCCTGAGGGACTTTTAGCCACAGGCACCAGGCAGGAAGAAGGGAGCTGTTGGACGGCTCCTGCACCAGCCCTGCTGTAAAGTTTCCAGATATGGCCTTTTCCTGCCACTGTACTGCAAGGCTGAGGGCCCACAGCCCCCGTCAGCTGGAAGAGGGAAGCAGCAGTCACTCTTCCCTGACAATCAGCGCATCACCTCCTCCAACTGCATGTACAGCAAGCTCTACAACGAACTCCAGTTCCACGTCCGCAGCATTGAAATGGTGTCAGACCCAGCTGTGCCGGAGGAGGCACTGTTCTAACAGCCCCACCATCTCCAGCAAGAGCAACACCATTGAGGAAGGGTAAAGAAAACTCAATCTGGAGGCATTTCATCTGGGGAGAAACTTCTCATCAACAGTGCAGTTGTGAAACCCTCATTGCTTGCGTCTTCTGCCAGTCTGGTCCCCACTTCCCCAGGGTCTGGCTGATGCCGGGCTGGTGCTTGAAGAGTTTCTGGCTGTGTGTATTTCTATTGGTGGTGCACATGCCTGGGTACACATAACAAAATTTATTCCACCCATGGATGGGAAAACAGACAACATTGTTCCCAGCCCCTGCCTGGCCACAGGCTGATTCAGAGGTGTGCATGTGCACCGCCCCAACCTCCTTGCACACCGCCCTGACCTCCTCACATACCTCACTACCTCCCTGTGCACAGCTCCGATCTCCCCATGCACCGCCCAACTGCTTCGCACACCACCCCAACCTCCTTGCACACTGCCCCGACTGCTTCACACACCTCATTACCTCCCTGTGCTCAGCTTCAGTCTCCCCATGCACCACCCCTACCACCTCGCACACCACCCCAGCCTCCCTGCACACAGCCCCAACCGCCTCGCACACCGCCCAAACTCTTCACACACTTCACTACCTCCCTGTGCAGAGCTCTGACCTCCCCATGCACCACCCCGACTGCCTCACACACCACCCGAACCTCCTTGCACACTGCCCCCAACCTCCCTGCACACCACCCCGACCACTTTGTACACTGCACTACCTCCCTGTGCACAGCTCCAACCTGCTCGCACACGGTCCCACCCTCCCTGCGCACTGCCCCGACCACCTCGCACACCTCACTGTGCACAGCTTCGACCTCCCCATGCACTGCCACAATCACCTCACATACTGCACCACGCTCCCTGTGCACAGCTCCGACCACCTCACACACCACTCCAACCTCCTCGCACACCACTCCGCCTTCCCTGCACACTGCCTCGACCTCCTCACACACCTCACTACCTCCCTGTGCATAACTCTGACCTCCCCATGCACCACCCCGACTGCCTCACACACCACCCGAACCTCCTTGCACACTGCCCCCAACCTCCCTGCACACCACCCTGACCGCTTTGTACACCGCACTACCTCCCTGTGCACAGCTCCAACCTGCTCGCACACGGTCCCACCCTCCCTGCGCACTGCCCCGACCACCTCGCACACCTCACTACCTCCCTGTGCACAGCTTCGACCTCCCCATGCACTGCCACAATCACCTCACATACTGCACCACGCTCCCTGTGCACAGCTCCGACCACCTCACACACCACCCCAACCTCCTCGCACACCACTCCGCCTTCCCTGCACACTGCCTCGACCTCCTCGCACACCTCACTACCTCCCTGTGGACAACTCTGACCTCCCCCTGCACCACCCCAACCGCTTTGCACATTATCTCACCCTCCCTGCGCACCACCCCAATGTCCTCGCACACCACCCCGACCACCTCGTATACCACCCCGCCTTCCCTGCGCACTGCCCTGACCACCTTGCACACCGGCCCGACCTCCTGGCACACTGCCTCACCCTCCCTGTGTACCAGCCTGCACACGATGGCTGATCTAATGGGACTGCTTCCTCCCTCCCCTGGTTGGTGCGGATGCTGAGCGCAGGGTGGGCTCGCCCGGCTCACAACGCATGTTGCTGTTGTCACTTAGTGATCCAGTGCCCGAAGCTGGCACAGGTGGTTATACGCCAGGTGGGTTCATTCCCCTAAGGCAGCACATCCCAAGGCCCAGCAATGACAACTGACTGCCAGCTCCAGCTGTGCTCCCTGCTCTCAGAGCGCTGGCACTGCTCTCTGCAGCCCCTTCCCCCCGCCACTGCACAACACCGCTGCTGCCCCTGCATCCAGCAAGGGCTGCTGCTCTGCTCCTCTCTCTGGCCTGTTTACTGCTTCCAGAGAGCTCAGCTGTGGCAATAGCTGTCTGAAAAGCCTAATCCTGTGGGTGCTGTGCACTCCCCAGGCCTAGCAATGACCACATGTTTTCTGCACCATGCAGAATCGGACCCATGACAAAACAACCTAGCCAAGATGACCTGGGTGCATTAGTTGGCCCTCACCATTGCCGTACTTTACCAGTGCCCCCTTGGGCTTCGCTTAGCACACAGCTCCTCAGCCAGTGCACGCTTGTTCGACATGAAGAGATAATCTGTGCACTGGTTAAATACTGTCAGCCCATGGTTGGGGTTTATTGATATCAGTGTAACTGGCTCATGCATCAAATGCCAAGTGTCCTCTGACAGCTCTGCACTGAGTACCAGCATGGCCCAAGCTGATCACTCCACTGACCAGTCAGAACACAGCCACAGCTGTGAGGCTTAACCGTGCAATCCAGAGGCATCTGCTAGCCCACAGGCCACAGAACATGTGCGCCAGGCATTGCTGGTCTGCTGCAAATGCCAGGGTACTTGCACTGGTCAACTGGAATGTGTGACTTGCAGCAGTGGCTTCTGTCCTGGGACACTGAAGCAAATATCCCACGTGTGGCTAAGAACATAAACACACAAGAATGGCCAGACTGGGTCAGATGAATAGACCAGTCAACCCAGGGCCCCTTCTTCCAACTGGGATCAAAGCCAGATGCTACAGGGGATGTACAGAACAGGGCAACTATTGAGTGACTCACCCCTAGTCATCCCATCCCAGCTTCTGGTAACCAGAGCTTTTGGGACATCGAAAGCATGGGGTTGTGTCCCTGGCCTTCTAAGATAATTGCCTTCGATGAACCCGTCCTCCATAGAACCCTAGGGCTGGAAGAGACCTCAGTAGGTCATCAGGTCCAACTCGGCTCAAACAAGGACCAATTCCAAGTAAATCATCCCAAGCAGGGCTTTATCAAGCCAGGACTTAACCTCTAGGGAAGGAGATTCCACCACCTCTCTCGGTAATGCATTCCAGTGCTTCACCACCTCCTGGGCAAATGGTTTTTCCTGATATCCAACCTACACCCCTCTGTAACTTCAGACCATTGTTCCTTGTTCTGCCATCTGTTACCACTGAGAACAGTCTCTCTCCATCCTCTTTAGAGTGCCCTTTCAGGAAGCTGAAGGGAAGAGTGAGGGGGGCGATTTGACAACAGCCTTCTATAAACCAAATAAGCCCAAATCCTTCAGCCTCTCCTAAGAGGTCATATGCTCCAGCCTCTTAATCATTTTCATTGCCCTTCAATGACCCCCACCTCCAATGCGTCCACATCCTTTCTATACTGGGGTCCCAGAACTGGATGCAATACTCCAGATGGGGCCTCACCAGTGCCGAGTAAAGGGGAATAACTTCTCTAGATGAGCTGGAAATGCTTCTCCTAATGCACCCCAATATGCCTATAGCCTTCTTGGCTACAAGGGTACACTGCTAACTCATATCCAGCCACTCATCCATTCTAATCCCCAGGTCCTTTTCTGTTGTACTGATACTTAGCCAGTTGGTCCCCAGCCTATAACAATGCTCTGGATTCTTCAGTCCCAAGTGCAGGACTCTGCACTTCTTGTTGAACCTCATCTGATTTCTTTTGGCCCAAACCTCCAATTTTGTCTAGGTCATTCTGGACCTTATCCCTACCCTCCAACATACCTACCTCTCCTTCTAGCTTAGTGTCATCCGAAAATTTGCTGAGGGTGCAATCCATCTCCTCATCCAGCTCATTAATAAAGATGTTGAACAGTACTGGCCCTAGAACCGATCCTTTGAGCACTCCACTTGAAACCACCATCAACCAGACATTGAGCTATTGACCACTACCCCTTGGGCTCATCTGTCAAGCCAGCTGTCTATCCATCTTACAGTCCATGTATCCAATCCACACTTCCCTAACTTATGGGCAAGAATGTTGTGGAAGGTGGAGGTGTTTAAGTCTTGCCTTGGCAAAGCCCTGGCTGGGCTGATCGGATGGGTTTGGTCCTGCTTAGAGCAAGGGGCTGGACTTGATGGCTTTTTTAGGTCTCTTCCAGCTTTATTATTCTATGATTCTATGGAAGACCATATCAAAAGCTTTACTGAAGTCAAGGTAATAACACATCCACTGACTTCCCCATGTCCACAGAGCTTGTTGCCTCATCATAGAAGCTACTCAGATTGGTCAGGCAGGACTTGCCATTGGTAAATCCACGTTGACTACTCTTGATCACTTTCCCCTCTTTCAAGTGCTTCAAAATGGATTCCTTAAGGATCCCCTCCATGATTTTTCCGGGGATTGAGGTAAGGCTGACCAGTCAATAGCTCCCTGGATTGTCCTTTTCTTTTTCAAAGATGGGTACTACATTTGCCTTTTTCGAATCATTTGGGACCTCTCCCAATCTCCATAAGTTTTCCAAGATAACAGCCAAAGGCTCAGCAACAATATCTGTCAATTCCCGCAGTACCCTTGGATGTATTAAATCTGGACCCATGGATTCGTATGTCTCTAGCTTTTTTAAATAGCTCTTAATCTATTCTTTCCCCACCAAGGACCGCTCACCTCCTTCCCATACAGCATTGCCTAGTGCTGTAGTCAGTGAGCTGACCTTGTCAGTGAAGACTGAGGCAAAAAAAGGATTAAGTACTTCAGCCTTTCCCACCTCATCGGTCACCAGGTTACCTCCATCATCCAGTAACAGCCCCACACCCTCGCTGATCACCCTCTTATTGTTAACAAGCCTGGAGAAACTTCTTGTTGCCCTTCATTTTCCTTGCTAGCTGTAATTCCAATTGTGCTTTCACTTTCCTGATTACTCCCTGGCATTCTCCATTTATACTCCTTCCTAGTCATCTGTCCAACTTTCCACATCTCATACGCATCCTTTTTGAGTTTAAGCTCACCAAGGATTTCCCTTGTAAGCCAAGCTGGCTGCCTACCCTATTTGTTTCTCTTACTGTGCATCAGGATGGTTTGTTCCTGTGCCTTCAATAAGAGCTTTTTAAAATACTGCCAGTTCTTCTGAACTCCTTTCCCCTTCATATTAGCTTCCCAGTGGATCATGCCCATCAGTTCTCTCAGGGAGTCAAAGTCTGCTCTTCTGAAATCAAGGGTCTGTATTATACTGCTCACCTTCCTTCCTTCCTTATGTCAGGCTCCTGAAATCTACCGTCTCATGGTCACTGCAGCCCAAACTGCCATCCAATTCTATTTCTCCTACTGTTTCTTCCCTGTTTGTGAGCAGCAGGTCAAGCTGTGTACAGACCCTGGTCGGTTCCTTCAGCACTTGTACCAGGAAGTTGTTCCCAAACACTTCCTGGATTGTCTGTGCACTGCTGTTTTGGTCTCCCAACAAATGTCTGGGTGATTTATAAAGTCTCCCATGAGGACCAGCACCTGTGATTTGGAAGCTTCTCTTATTTGTCTGAAGAAATCCTCATCTACCTGATCTACTGGCCCAAAGCAGATACCAAACACAACTCCAGAAGTTTTTCCTCCATTCAGAAACTGACCACTTAGTTCTGCCCCTCGTTTCCTATCTTGTAACCAGTTATTGATTCACAAGTTACTGGTCCCTCTTATCCCAGGGTATCTTACTTTGCTTCAGGCCTTTCTAAAAACCAGGTTCCCTGTTTCCACTGGATCCCTCTTATTCACATGTTGTTGAGCCCCTAAAGCAATTCTAATTGCTCAGTCAGACATGATTCCCATTTACAAAAGCCATGTTGGGTCTTCCTCAGTGTAGTGTCTGCATCCATATGTCTAATAATTTTCTCCTTTACTGTAGTTTCTACCAACGTGCCAGTCAGGCCTCCGGCTTCTAATGGCCAAGGTTGTCCCTCTGGAACCTTTTAAAAAATGTCACTGTCATGTTGGGTGTCCTCAAATCACCTAGTGCGGAGCCTGAGATAAGTGATACCAGTTAGTAGTTCTGTAATTTTTTATTTGACTTGCTTTAGAGCTGTTGGTTGGCACCATCTGGTCCTGGGGACTTACTGCTCTTTAATTTATTGATTTTGTTCCAAACCCTCCCCTAATGACACCTCAGTCTGGGCCAGTTCTTCAGATTTATCACCTGAAAGGAGAATCTCCCTCGCGTGCTCAGCCATGGTGAAGATCAATACAAAGAATTTATTTGGCTTCTCTGCAATGCACTTGTTGTCCTTGAGCCCCTGCCAGACCCACTTGGCAGGTGCCTGCTGTGGACGTGCTTTATAGCAATTTCCTCTGAGCGTTCGTGTCATTGGATAGGTGCTTGTCAGAGTCTCTTGTAGCATTTTACATTTGACTTCCCAGGGCTGAGGCCCCTCTGTACGGGTTGCAGTAGGTTTGATTTCATGAGGCCTGGGGCCTTGGCATAAGCCAGCATCTGCTCTGTCAGCAGCACACAGCTTTGGAGAGCATGAAGAGGGTGGCTGGAAAGTCCGCGTCTTGAAAGAGTTCCATGCAAGCTGGGGCTGGGGCAGGGAGGGGGAGAGCCATGGATAGTTAACAGGCTTGTGCCCCAGTGGAAGTCAGGATTGCCACAGCATGTTGCCTTGGACAGGCCCTGGGAGATGGCTCTGCTCACTCAATTCTGCCTGGGAAGTGATGCCTCCACCCTGTGGCATGATGGTTGGGGACCATACCCAGTGTAGTACTTTGAGGGGGTTCTGAGCACAGCTGAGAGAACCAACCGTGAGCAAATTACTTAAAACTGGGCCACTTACAGCCCAGGCTGGAGTCCTACTGTCAAAAGGGCGAACCAAGCCAGACACAAAAGTACCTCTGCTGTCTGTCTGGCCAGCCAGAAGCTACACAAGTGTAACCCTTCTATTAATGCCAGGTGCCTGCCAGACAGGCCAGGTTCAGATCCTAGGGGTTTTCTGTCAATGATACAACCAACCAGCTCGAGCCTCCACCCAGTGGCCTGGGACAATCTTACCCCACTTGCTGGGTGCCTGTAAGGCAGTTCTTCCCCTCTCGCAAGCAGAGTCTAAGATAGAAGCAGCTTATTTAATAACGATAACCTAACCCAAGTTTACACAGCAACACATGTAATATATCTAAACAAAGGAGAAATAAAACCCTTTAACAAAGTACCATCCCAATACTTTATAGAACCAAGTCTTCTCCTGAGGGCTCTTTGCCTTTACCCCACACACAGTTACAGGGTGTACCTCTCACGGTGCAGTCCCAGACCCAGAGCTCACAGATACATCACCATGGCAGTGCAGCTGCCCACTTGTCTGCAGCATCCTGCTGACTGCCACCTGCCGGCTGCTCCTCCTATCAGTCGTCCACCAGTCACGCTGTCCGTCCATCCACTGCTCCTCCTACCAGCCACCTGCCGGTTGCACCGTCCACTGCTTCTCCTACCAGCCACCCACTGGTCGTGCTGTCTGTCTGCTGCTGCTCCTACCTGCTGTGCTGTCTGCTGCAGGTTTGGCCTGAGGCAAAACCCTGTGATTTCAGCTTTTAGTGGCCTCAGCTGCCACTCTGTGACTTCAGCTCTTACTATCTACCGAAGTGGAGTCTCATAAAAAATACTAACATGCAGCTCTATCTTTTAACAGGTAGGGAGAGCTAGTCAAACCAGGCTTCTAGCTATACAACTACAGATCAGATCAGATCAGATCAGATCAGATCAGATCAGATCCTCCCCCCCCCCCCCCCCCCACCCCCTTGCTTTACAATGCTTTAGAACAGGGGAGCCCTGTGCCATCCATGTCTTATGCAGTTATAATGACTCCGTCCCCCACAACGATTTCAAACATTGGTGAGGTTTCACAATTCTTATACTGAGTGTTAGCATAAATTGTGATTTTACAACAAAGTGTTTACAAGAAACAAAATTCCACTGCTTCCTTGCTACCCATCAGACTTTGTTTGCAAGGTATCACATATGCACACCTTTGCATTGTCATGCAAATGATCTCTGGGAGACACATTCCTCCCAGCCTTCAGCAGCATTGAGTTCCTGCTGGCACATTCCTTACACAAGCAAACCCACAGATTCTCCAGCTGCTCCTAATACCCAAACCAGCAACCCTCCTACTAAGGTGAGAGGCTATGAAAGCCTATTTCAGCAAACCCACACAGATTCTTCCTGCCCCCAAAGGGTCCAGCCACATTCCCAGGTCACTAAATACTTAGATCTTACTCAAACCAGCACACTGTGCCAGTCCTTTAGAATCTAAAATCTAAAGGTTTATTAAGTAAGAAAGAAAGAAAGAACAGGCTGAGAGAGAAAAATTGGTCAAGTGCTGAGTTACATCCATCAATTACTGTTATTGATTCAGGATACAGTCAATGGTATGGGCTGATTTCTTGAGTCTCTGAAAATACAGCCTCTGAGGATGGGCCCCTCAGTCCACACAGGCTTAATTCATGAGGACTAAAGAACAAGATGGTCACTGCCAGGGGCATCTTTATAAAGTTGCCATGTGGAGGGAAGAAGCCTTTCTTCTCCACATAGGCAACGGAGGAACACCTGACCAGGTGGGCTGCTGTGGCACTCTGCCACTGGCTGAATCCCAGATGATAAGTCACAAATTCCTGAGATGTGTATTAGGCATCTGAGTCTTTGTTTTAGTCCATCATCCTAGCTGGGAGGAGACCACGCCTCCCTTGTGATTCTTAGCTCCAAAACGTTCCTAATACCGGTATAGAGCCAATGTCTATAAGTCTGCATACAAACATGGCACAGATATAGAAGCAGCATAAACAGATTCAGTGAATCACCAGCTTTGTTAGACGCCTCACTTGGCCTGCCTGGCACAAGATTTGGTGCCTGCTTAGTACAGCAGCTGCAGAAATGGGTTTATATTTATTGTAAAAATCCAGTAACATCACACCCATGCACACAGGCAACTATGTGGACGCACATACCAGCTGGTTGTCCTGTGCTTGTGCCCTTACACACATGTGGCCTCCCACTGGCCACCATGAAGACTCACAAGATGTGCCCTGCCACTGTTTGTGTGTGTGTGCGCATGCACTCATGCTCTCTCTCTCTCTCTCTCGCTCACACATACAAACATGCACACACGCACACTGGTATCATACACATAAGCACACACACACACACAAGCACTTCACCGTCACCCTATGCCTGGGTGCCCAGACAGGACTGCACACACCGACAGCCGTGCGCTCACTCTCTCTACTACAGACACATGTATGTGTGCACTGTGGATAGCAGCTGTGTTCATTCAGCTGTGCACACACCCACACCCTGGTGGGCAACTCGTCCACACACATACACAAAGGCACGCAGACTGGCTGTGTGCCACACACACACACACACATTTTCTCAAGCTGGGTAGATCCCAGTCTCCCCCCCACCCCACACACACACACTCACTCACTCACTCCTGGTTGCCGTGCTCTCGCTGTCTCACACACACACACACACACACTCACTCACTCACTCACTCACTCCTGGTTGCCATGCTCTCGCTCTCTCTCTCTCTCTCACACACACACACACACATGCTCTCTCACTCACTCCTGGTTGCCATGCTCTCGCTCGCTCGCTCTCTCACACACACACACACACACACACACACACACACTGGATGGGTACCCATGTGCTCGCTCATATGCACTGAATGGTGACTACGTGCTCATCCACACACACACACTTGTACATGCGTACACTCGATAGTAACCATGCTTTCACACACTTGTCCCCCTCCACCCCGCTGGGAGAGGTTGCCCCACACTGTGGCCATCCAGGGCCGGAGGTGAAGTGGGTTTTGGAGCCGACCTCAATGGCACTCACCAGGATTGGCCTGAGGCTCCAAGGTGGACATGACCGGGACCCATATGTGCTGCTGGAGTGGCGGGGTGGTAACCTGGGGTTCCCAAGGGCTGGCTGGATATCCCAGCATTGGGTCCATGGCCATGCCTGGTGCCACCGCCCCCTCTGTGGGGCTGGCCTGATCCCATGGGCCAGCTGGGAAGCCCTGCGTTGGGTCCTGGCCATGCCTAGTGCAGGCGGCCCAGCTGGCAGGAGCTGCCTGGCAAGGGCCTGTTGCACTTCCAGGATATGGCTGGCTCGCTTTCTGCGCCCCAGGCACCAGCGATGCTGCCTCCCATACACTCTAAACGTGCGTCTGTCACAACACTTTTGTCAGTGCTGAGCAATTCCCAGCACCCCTATAATCTGGGTGCCAGTCAGCCC
Organism: Carettochelys insculpta; assembly: GCF_033958435.1. Lineage (NCBI taxonomy): Eukaryota > Metazoa > Chordata > Testudines > Carettochelyidae > Carettochelys > Carettochelys insculpta. Next base: position 895,666 of record NC_134145.1, read on the forward strand.
CCTTAACAGCTACCTCAGTGCGAAGCGATTTCCCAGCCAGCCCAGGCCTTTGTCACTCAGCACAAATATTTAAACAGATGCTGTAATCACACTGTCAGCAGCTGCCTCCCACCTGCGAGCACGGCCCTCTGCACCGCACAGCCCAGCTGCTTCACCCTGCCATGGAGCAGGAGGCCAGGCTCTGCCACGGGACTGCCCTTCCCCAGACGGAACAGCTCTGCATCTGGGGGAGCTGCTCCCATCCCGCACAGCACAGCAGCCTTTGGGTGCTACTGGGGGAGCCCCCCCACCCCACATGCCAGGCGACTGCCACTCCTGTGCACAGCACTCTGCTTCCAGGCTGGGCAACACAGGGCAGCTGCAAGCACATCAACCCAGTGGGGTTTGGTGTGGCAGCTGCAGGGAGACTGTAAGGCAAATGATGGGCATGGGCCAAGGGCATCATTCAGAAGATGCCAAGCTAAGTACCTGTTGCCCATGGCAGTTCTTGGCAGCTCAGAAGGGTGAAGGGCCCACTTGTCTGGGGGTGCTGAGCAACCCAGCACAGGGCGGGAGCAGCAGCACTCAGCAAACACAGGGAAGCTTCCCGCAATGGCTGCTCTGAGTGCCGAGGGCACAGCAGAGGAATGGGCTGATGGGCAGCTGCAGGCCCTGCTAGCTGTGGCCAGCCTCCAACAGAAGCTGCAGAGGATGATGAGTTCTACCGGATTTGGGGTTGCAGAGATTTGCCAACTGCAAAGAAGGGCAAACTCCTCAGAGAAGTGGTGGCATGTTTGCCGAACTAGGGCTGAGCCAGTGTCCTGTGAAACACACCCAAGCAGCTCCCTCGCAGCAAACGAGGCAGCGGCTGGACACAGGCCAAGCCCCCATTCATAGCAGAGATGTCTGTCCGGGGACCTGCTTCCTTTGTACCAAGCCAGCTGGGCCAGCACACCCAGCCTGCGCACAGCCCAGGTAACACCAGTGACAGAGCAGTGGAAGGGAGGGTGAGCAGCTGATGAGTCTTGCAGCATGTCCCAGGGATTAGTGCAAAGATAAATCAATAGCAGCACCAAGTGACAGCAATGCTGAGGCACTGAACTTCCACCTGGCCGCCTGCCTGGCTGCTGAGAGCACATTGCCCCTGGTGAGCCAGACACCATGGCCATGCACGTCCCCAGGGACTTCCCATCCCTATAGAGCCCAGACACCACGGCCAGGCACAGTCCCAGGGACTTCCCATCCCTATACAGCCCAGACACCATGGCCATGCACAGTCCCAGACACCACGGCCGTGCATGGTCCCAGGGACTTCCCATCCCTATAGAGCCCAGACACCACAGCCATGCATGGCCCCAGGGACTTCCCATCTCTATAGAGCCCAGACACCATGGCCATGCACAGTCCCAGACACCACAGCCATGCATGGCCCCAAGGACTTCCCACTCCCACAGAGCCAGACACCACAGCTGAGCACGGACCCACACCCCACCTTCCCCCAATTGCCACAGAGCCAGACAACCACCACGACCGTGCATGGCCTCAGGGATCCCCCCACTCTCACGGAGCCCATACACGATAGCCGTGCATGGCCCCAAGGACTCCCCACTCCCATGGAACCAGACACCACAGCTGTGCGTGGCTCCAGGGGCTGCTGTGATGAGGAGACACTGTACAGACAGAGGGCTAGACGTGCAAGAAATGCCAGCTGCCATGCACAAGCGCTCACTAAAGTTAAACACAGTCCTACTGCTCTAACCCTTAAGTTAACAGTTCTAATACACCAGTAAGCTGGGCTGGTTCCCCCTCTCTGTTTATCGGCACTAAGCTGAGACATGGTGAGTTTGGCATGAGCTGGCATCTGGTCTGCCAGTGCCACCCACAGCAAATGCGATGAAATTAAACCCTATGCTTTGGGGCTAAGGCTGGTCTCCACATCTTCAGAATTGGGACAAGCTCTTCCTGGGGAAGGCTGGTCCCTGGCTGCCTGCTGTGGAGTCCTTGTGCAACTGGGGCGGGCACCGTCAGCGATGAGCCCCTGGCCGAGGGGAACTCTGGGTCTGCTGCAGCCTGGCAACTACCAGAGTTGAGAGTTGGAGATTCGAAAGCCGGATGGGCCCCTGGTGATCAGCTCATGCGCGCTTTTGTGCAGCACCAGCCACCGCCCCACCCCAAGGTGACGCCTTTGCAGCCAGCCCACGTCTTTTTCAAAAAATCCAGGGGTGGTTTAATAATGGGCAGCGATGAAGAACCACTGTGGACCTAGATGTTGTTCCCCTCCTCCACCTTCATGTGGGAACATCCCAGCTCCACTCTAGGTTGAATTTGGTGGGTCTCAGCTTACTGGTCGTGTCCCTGGACTAGATGCCGTTTAACATTCTCTCTAGTAAATGATGCTCTAGGAAGTATGTCATTATCACACTAATATATGAATGCATCATCCTGCTTGTTTCCAAATATGAACAAAATATATACTGAATACTTTTGCATTTGTGCATCATAATTGACAATTTTACCCTCCTTGTCCATAATCAGATGTGAGCCATTGCTAGGAATTGTTTTTTTTTCTTTTCTTTTTGCTTTTTCTTTTTCTTTTCTTTAATCCTGCAGTACCTTTAGCTTCCTTTATCAATTGTCTCCCAGCTGCTAATTTGCTGTCATTATCAGCTTTTACCAGCTTTTCCATTTTTAAATATTTATTTTTATTGCTTCTTCTATCACCCCTCATTACCCTCATGTTTGCAGAATTGTGTTTTTTGGAAGTCTAATAAAACTTTCCTAAAAAATGCCAAATTTTCATGTTTAAATACTTCCTTCCCCTTACTTTTGCTTATGATGATTTTCTGCTTTGGCAAATGACGCCTTTTAAAGCACCAGGTTGTATACATTACTTTCTGAGACTACATGTTTAGTGAGGTCTTTTCTTTTCTTTTCTTTTTTGGAGGGGGGGCAAATTTCATTTATTGCAAGAGACAACTTCTCACACTTACACTGAGCTCCATCTATCTCAACATGTGTGTACCAGATCCCAGGTGCTAAGTGCCCCAATAACAACAATATGGGTGAAACCAGACAATTCCTGTGTCTCCCGCTAATGAACTCATCCAGGAAAAAGTTAAAAGACCAAAATACGCCATCACGTTTCACAGCGCCTTCACGCCAAACCTGACTGCTCAGTCCTCACCCTCCAGGAAACCTGCACAATGGTCTCCAAAGGCAAGCCTGGGACTTAAAATTCACACCATTGCTAGACATGGAAAAGTGTGGACTGAATGGAGATGCTGGATTTACTGCTTATTACTACTTGCCCTCCCCCTGCATTCCCTCCCTATGATTGACGGGGGTAGGGGGTTGCATGTTAATGGCCCGTTTCCCCTGAATGGTCCACTGAAATACGCGTTAATGCCTTATGCTGAACGTTCTGTCCCAGGCTGTCGCACAGGGACATGTCCCAGCTCTGCAGCAGAGTGCTGGGTGCCTGGCAGCCTGTCTCTCACTCAGAGAATCCAGGCAAAGACCTCCCCCCTCTGCGTATTGCAAGGGGCTGTTCATGGGGGAAGAAGGCAGGGCGGGGGGGAAGGGGCGTACTGTGGGGTTGCTAACGGGTTGCAGTCCGGTGTAATAAGCCATAAATTGCATGTACAGAGCTGTTGGCCATGCGCACCAAGCCAATGAACCCGCATAGTGATCCCCTGCACCCACAGCGCAGCCAGCAACAGGTCCAGCCTGCCCCAGCAGCATGCAGGGAACACCCAGCCCAATCACCCATGTCCCGGGGCTTCGCTGAGCGCTGCTGGCAGGGAGCAGCCCAGGGGGCAGCTCCCTTCCTCCCTCTGCTGTGCTCAGTTGGGGATGGAGCTAGCCAGTGCCTTTTGCAAATGCAGAGGAGACAGAACCTAACCGCCCCCCACCCCTCCTCCCCACCCCCCCACAGCAAATCCCCCAGCTGGGGCTGGTGAGGTACCGGTAGGTGCTGCTAGAGCTGCTGTTTCCGGAGCTGGAGCTGGATGGGCCAGCTCCAGCGTGGCCTGACTGGTGTCCATTAGCGCAGGCAAAAAGGGCTTGTGCAGACAGCCCCAGAAGTGCCAGGCTTGAGCCCTGCCCCAAGTGGGTCGCAGTTCCGATAGCCTGGCTCTTCGCTAGCTCCGGGCAGCAGCAGCACAAGGAGCAAGGGCAAGGCCTGGCTCAGGGCCAGGCGGGCGACAGAGCTCCACCAGTGCTGGGACCTGCACCGCTGGCTCTCTGCATCTGGGGCAGGAGCAGCGTGAGGGTCTCGCACTTCAGACGAGCCTGCACAGCTGCCTGGATAACCCCTGCTGGGCCAAACCCTGGAGCGAGCCAAGGGCCGCCTGAGCCCACCAGGCATATCCATCTGAACCTGGTGCCGCCGGCGGTTGCTCTGCAGCGTGCACTCAGCAGCACACACGGCGCTCAGGCCCTCCATGCCGGGCTTTCACAGCCCAGCTAGCAGCAGGCCAGCACCTCCTGCACCTGCGTCTGGGAGCCCTGAGTCAGGCAGTGGCGGAACAGGGCTTCCTGGCCGCAGTTCCTGGCTCCTCACCTAGTGCCTGGTGCTCCCCGGCCGGGGTGGGGCGGGTTTCTCTGAGGTCACTGGGCCTGGGCGCCTGGTCTCCAGTTAAAGAGGCCAGGGCTTTACAAGCAGACAGGGCCTGGAGCTGCACCGTGTCTCCAGCGCACTGTCGCCCAGCTGGCCCAACCTGCCAGGAGGCCGCAGAGCCCCTGGCTCGCGGGGCAGCATGAGAAGTGGTGGGAGCGAAGCAGGACCAGAGCGGTGCTCCCAGACCACCAGGACGTCAGTGTGCTAGTGCCAGCCACAGAGCCACTCGCTGTGTCCTGGTGCACCCCGGCACTACGCTGGCGCTGTGGGGCTGCAGCGGAGTCAGGAGCAGCCTCCCTGGGGCATGGGCTGCAGCGGGCCCTGCCGTCACCATGCCGCCCAGCTCCCCTGCAGAACGGCACTGCCCCGCCTCCATGCCAGGCGTGGCAACTCAGTGGCACCCAGCTATATGCACAAATCTCCTGGAAAAAGCAGTCATTAATGAAGTCTCTTTCATTACCGTTATGCAAATATGATTAATTTCAGCTGTTATGAATATGCAAATATTACAACTATTAGCTAATTGCCAGCAAGTGTGCAGGGGAACAGTCAGGAAGATGAATGACAGCTTTGGCCATGGAGCTGCCAGGCTGGCACATGGCACAGGGGCACATAATGACAGTGTCACCTGGCCCAGCCATTGGGGGCTGGCTGCCAGGGGTCTGAGCACAGGAGAGGGCCAGGCTGGCTGGGGGCTCTGGGGAACACTCAGAGGGGGCAGAGGGCACAGCAGAAAGGACTTGCCTGTGGCCACAGCCAGCGCCTGAGGAGCAGAAAAAGAACCCCTGGCTGCCAGCTGGCCCTGCACAGCTGCAGGTCTCCTCAGCACAAGGCCATGAGCACAGTGTCCCCCCAAGCCCCGAGTCTCCACAGGGAGGTTTGGGGAAGGCACCTGGGAAGGGAGGCGCTGCCTCCCTCCGCTGAGCCCAGCACCCTCCTCACTGCCTGCATCACAGCCAGGGCTGCTCCCGGATGGGCTTCGCACTCAGGCCTGTGCGGCAAGGTCCGGGGCGCTGGCTGCAGGGAAGGAATACACACTCGCAGGCCAGGCCAGGCCAGGCCAGGGCAAGGCAGGGCAGCTGCACCCGCGATTGTAGGGGGAACTTATGTGCTGGGCTGCGGCGGCACAACCTGGGGGCAGCACCTCCCAGCAATTGTTTACCTACAGCAAACGTTCTTCACTCAGCTCTCCCCACGAGAGCCTATTCCCAGCACAGGCCAGGTGCCTGCGCCTGGTGCAGCATGAGGCCGCAGCAAAGAGCCGCGGTGCAGACGTGAGGGAGCGTCTGGCACTTGGGCCAGTTCTTTTCAGGAGGATCTCATCAGCACTGAGCTGGGCTAGGCAGCCAGCCCCTGCCAGCCTGCCCATAACTGGCCACAGCCCGCTCTGCTCCTCAGAGTCCCACGCCTCCGGCACGTGCGCCATGTGGGCCTGGTTTGCCAGGGGCAGGGAGCGAAGCCATGGGCCTGGGCCCAGGGGCCCAAGATACGGGTGGCCGCATCCCCTGTGTCGGTCATGGATAGTGTCTCCGGCCTGCTTCACAGTCAGCTGCCCTGTGGGGCACTGGGGTCGGCACCTGGCCCCACCCTGCCCAGGGTTCAGCCACTCGCAGTGACAGCCACACACCCATGAGCAATGGCTGTGAAGGGAGAGCGCAGCTCAGCCAGGCGTGTGAACCCTGCACGTATGTAAGTGCCAGGCCCATGAACATGCAGCCACTCACCAGGCCGTGTGTGCACATGTACAGACTGACAGACCCACTGGGCCATAGACACAGTGCAGAGACTGGCATGCACACTGCCTTGGCACGCCAGCCAGGGACACACACAACCACAGCCTGACAGCACCTGCCCTGCAGGCTATTCGTGCTGGAGAATCCCCGGGAGACAGGTCCCCTGCTGTCACAGATCAGCAGCAGCTCTGACTTGAGGAGTGTGCCAGGGGCCAACCCAGGGCGCTGGGGGACACTGGTCAGGCAGCAGGTGCAAACCAGGTGTCAATGCGCCCTGGCAGAGAGGAGAGGGCGATGGCTGGGACGTTGGACAGCTGGGGCAGCTCTGCCACAGGCTCCCTGCATGGCCTTGGCCAAGAGGTGTGCTGGGAACGCCACCCGGAGCAGCATGGGGTGCTCAACGCTGTGGGGACAGGGCAGGAGTACCATCATGGGACAGCCAGGAACTGGCTCAGAGCCTTTCGTTACCAGCGAGCCCTCCAACACCCTGTGGCCCAGAGCAGAGGGTGTGTGCAGTGGGGCCAGCACCTGGGGCAGGCCACAGGCCATGTCTCTGGGCCAGCAGAAACCGATTCCCATTGCAGGAGGGACCACCCAGCTCCCAGGCCAAGTGCCTGCAAAGGGTGGGGTTTCCATTGGCGTAGGGGTCACCTCCCTCAGGCCAGGGCCAGGGCCATGGCTGGCAGATGGCTGAGCCATCATTGCCTCAGCAGTCCGACTGACAAATCGGCTCCAGCTCAGCAGCCTGAGACCCTGGTCACCAGGCACAGGTCAGACCCAGAATGCTCACGAGCCCCCAGGGCAATTTGCTGTCGCTGAATGTCTGGACAAGGCAGGGGAGGGCCAAGGGCTCAGCCTGCCCAGGTCCTGCACCCTGGGCAGGGTGACGCCTGCAGCTGGCAGCTCTGCACAAGCAGCAGCAGACCTGTCTGTGGATGACTCTGCCCTACTAGCCTCATGCCAGTGTCAGCCTGACTCACCCATCCCCCACACTGCATCCTGCCCAGAGCCCCAGACTGTGCTGGCGAGGTGGAGCATGGAACACTAGTCTGGAAGGGATCGCAAGAGGTCATCAAGTCCAGCCCCCTCCTCTCATGGTAAGACCAAGTACATCTAAACCATCCTTGCTAGATATTTATCCAACCTGTTCCTACATATCCCCAATGATGGAGAGTCTACAACCTCCGCACGCAATTTATCCCAGCAATTAACCACTCTGACAGTCAGGAACTTTTTCCTAATGTCCAGCCTAAACCTCCCTTGCGGCAGTTTAAGCCTGTTGCTTCTTGTCCGATCCCCAGAGGCCAAGGAGAACAATTTTTCTCCCTCCTCCTTGTAACACCTTTTGAGGTATTTGAAAGCTGCTACCGTGTCCCCTCTCAGCCTTCTCTTTTCCAAACCAAACTCAGTTCTTTAATCTTCTCTCCAGGGTTATGCTCTCTAGACCTTTAATCATTTTAGTTGCTTTTCCCTGGATCCTCTCCAGTTTCTCCACATCGTTCCTAAAATGTGGTGCCCAGAACTGGACACACTACTCCAATTGAGGCCTAATCAGCGCAGAGCAGAGTGGAAGGATGACTTCTCATGTCTCATTCACAACGCTCTGGTTAATGCACCCCAGACGGGTGTTTGAGAAGGGACTATACTACACAGATGGAGGAAAGGTGCGCTCCCAAAGCCCACAAGGTAATGGACAGCTTCCCTTTGAGCTTTGGCGCAGGATCTCAGGGCACAGCTTGTGAAACTCAGGGTGGGGGTAGGATTGCTTGAGTCGCTGGAGAACTTCTGGCTGTTGGGAAGCAGGGATCAGGTTTGGGCAAGCTCAGGCTGGGCCTGTGCAAAGGTGGCATAAGGCATTGGGTGCGGCGTGGCCTCTGGACTGCACCCAGACTGGCTGACATGCTCCAAGCCATCCAGGTGACCTGGGGCCAAACTCCCATGTATTTGAGGTGCCCTCTACTGGGTTTGGCCCCGAGTCGAAGAGACACCTGCCTGTCGCTCACTGTGGTGCCCTGTTCGATCAGTGCTTGGCAGCCCCTATCTACTGTCAGCAGTTTTTCAGCCCCTTGTAGGAAAGACAAGTTTTAACGAACGTGCCCAAGCTAACGGGGCTCTGCTGATCACCTCTCTGTCAGTGTGTGGTGTGAGGCTGGCAAGGCACACGCAGCCTGTGAGCGTGCGACTGGCGTTGCTGTCCATTGTAACAAAGTGAGTACGACCTTATCACACCCCCTTTGCCCCTCACCAACCCCCACAGAGGCTCTTGCTGCAATGGTGGAGAAACTCTGCCTGATACACCTGCCTCATCGCAGCTTTGAAACCCTCAGCGGGCCAAGGTGCGAGGCAGTGTCACCCTGTAAGCCGAGCACCGAGGCGCTGCCCCTCAGAGGAGCTGGCACATGCGCTCTGGCAGCAGCAGCCACCGCCAACGTTTTATTTATAGCCACGTAATTAGTGTTTTCCCTGGGAGAGGCAGACGCTAAACATCGCTCATTAGAAGGGCTCAGCCTGTTGCATGCGAATGCAAGTGCCTCTTCTGACTGGCTGGCTGGCTGCAGGCCAGGCCTCCCCAAGCACAGGGCCAGGGCTGGCGAAAGGGCACTCCCCGCTCAGGTGACAGCATCTCTAGTGACAGGTATGGCACTGCCACCCAGAGCCCCCTGTTCAGGTGGGGCCAGCACAGACCCAGGGCAGCACACGCAGCTGAGCCCAGCGCACTGGCTGCAGGTAGTTTGGCCCCCAGCCTGACCCAGCTGCAGCCAGGCTGTGGGGCAAGGCCTCCCAGCTGCAGAGCATGGGGCTGAGCTGGCAGAGATGCGACCTCCAGAAAGCCTGATATGCCCACAGGTAGAACCATCCCAGGGTGAGCAGCACAGGCAGCGTGTGGCAAGAGATGTCTTCTGGACTAGGCTGGGGGGTTTGCAGAGAGCCTGAGGAGGCCCAGGACAGGTGAGTTGGGGCCCCTAGCAAGGATGGGCTTGTGGGTTCAGCTGAGTGGGTCCAGGGTTAGAGTCCCTGCTCTGTGAGACTTGCCTGTCTGGGCACATCACCTGGTCTTCCTGGGCCTCAGGTCCCCTCTGCTCAATGGGGATGAGTCCACCCTTTCCTCCCACCCTCAGCTCTCTCCACCATTCAGATTGGCCAGTCCTTGTGGCTGCAGCACCCCTCGCTATGTTCAGGGGATGCTGCCTGCACACGCCCCCCCCTTCCTGCATGCCTGGATCATGCTGTCACTCCTTTTATAAAATAAGCCTCCCCTTGGGGAGCCCAGGTTCTGCCCCCACCCCCATTTGCCCAGCAGTGCTTCGTTGAGGACATTCCTGTTGCACAGGCACCAGGCAGCTGCATTTCGGCCCAAGGCCAGGAGCTCCGGCAGCATGGACCGAAACGCTCCCTAGCAACGGAGCCCTCCATCTCCCTCCCAGTTAATCACTATGAGGGGCCCACGAGTGGCTCCTATCAGCAGCAGCATCTTGGCTCATTCGGCTCTGCTGTATTTGGGGAATTAGGTAACTTGGCAACAGAGGAAGCGACGGGATTGTAATGCTGCTGAGTGAAGAGTAAACCTGATCCGTAGCTCAAGAGCCCTGCTGCTCCCGCTCCCCAGGTCTCGGACACACGCAGCCTGCACAGGCCCTGAGCCAGTATCAGCCCCATTTGCACATACGACAATAGCTGCTGGACTTGCCGCCATGGTGCTCAAGCTGGCTGCTGCCCGCATCCCCAGTTCCAGCCTTCTGTCTGCCCGGCAGGGGGCTTGTCACAGCCTCTTGCTGTGCCCCTCAGGGCTGAGCCTGCAGCCCGCAGTCAGTGGAAGCACTCCCATGCCCTGCCCTGGGCACAGGACTGAGCCCTGCCCACCCACAAGTCCCTGGGCTGGCTCATGGCCATGGGGCGGTGGGGCAGGGTTGATGCCTAGGCCAGGCCAGGGCTCCAGGGAGTACAGCGGCAAGGGAGAGCCCGAGTTAACCAGGCAGCTGCCCGTTGCTGCAGTGTGGCCTACGTGGTCCTGGCACCCCCCTTGTGCGCCCCCACTTGAGCATGTGCACCTGCTGTCTCATTTGGCAGTCCCCTGGCAGTGGTGTCTCAGGTCAGGTGGGTTTGCAGGGACTCAGCTCTCAGAACAACCACATGCTGTCAGACAGAACAATCCCCATCCAGGGTGCACAGTCTTTACCTTGTCCCAGCCCAGGGTTGGGACTCTATCCCCAGGGCTTCCACCCTGGGGGTTGTCCTCTCACAGCCCTCCCTGTGCTGGGTCTTTGCTCAGTCCCAGCACCCAGCCAGCAGACTGGCCTGCACTGAGCTGTCCACAGTCCTGCTCTTCCAATGCCAGGCAGCAACCAAGTGTCCCTGCCCCTGCCCCTCCTTTTATGTGAGTCTGCTGGGCCCTGATTGGCTGCTCTGGGCAGCCTCCCTCATTGGCTGCTTCCTCACAACCAGTCTAGATTGCTTGGAGGACTTCTCTTCTGCTCCTGTCTTGGGGTGGCTGTGGCTGGATGCTAATCCGACCTGCAGCCAGGAATCTCCAGCCCTCAGAGGTGCTCCAGCCACATCAACATTCCAACCACCCAGGCAGCTGCCAGGCCCAGCCTGAGCCCCACCTGGCGAGGGGTGCTGAGGGCACTTGGTCTCCAGCTGTGCCTGGAACTGGCTCCACCCCGTCAAACCCAGGCTGCTCTGGAAGGCCTTGTTACACCACAGTGGGAGCTGCAGTTGGATGTGGAGGAGACACTCTGCACCCCTGAGTGGGCCATGCCCACCCCCAGGGCTGGCAGCTCCTCTGAGTCAGGGCCATCTCCCACTGAGGACGTGGCCTGGGCTGAGCCACCTCAGCCGCTGCACAGAGATGCATTTCTGCAAAGTAAAATGGTGCAAGGAAAACACAAGGCGCATGCTCTGTCGTAGCACAACCACGGTGGGCTGCCCACTGGCCCCTGTCCCGTCAGCAGGGAACGTCCCAGCCAGGATAGCCACTGGAGCAGGGGTGGGGCACATGCTGGCTGGCGCTGCCCAAGAGCCTTGTCCGGCCTGACTGTCACCCAGCAGGAAAGAGCAGGCTCCTTGTCTCTTGGTGAGAGCTAACATCCTTCACCCTTTCCGGTGCAAGCCTGGCAGGGACTTGAGCCACCTCAGCTCTTTCTCGGGGCAGTGGCTGCCTGGCAGAGGGTGGCTCTGTCCCAGGGTGCTGGACACTTTCCAGTGAGAGCTCCCTAGCCTTTGAACCCTTCCTTGCTGGCTAGTCCCGGACAGCGGTGGAACAGGGCCACCACCCCACACAGCAACAAAGGGTCCTGTGGCACCTTACAGACTAATAAAAAGCATGAGCTTTCGTGAGCACAGACTCACTTCATCAGATGCTGGCCTTGGAAATCTGCAGGGCCAGGTATAAATAAGCTAGAGCAAGGATGGGGATAACAAGGTTAGCTCAGTCAGCAAGGGTGAGGCTTACTACCAGCAGTTGATCTGGAGGTGTGAACACCAAGGGAGGTGAAGCTGCTTTTGTATTTAGCCAGCCATTAATACAAAAGCAACTTCCCCTCCCTTGGTGTTCACACCTCCAGATCAACTGCTGGTAGTAAGCCTCACCCTACCTGACTGAGCTAACCTTGTTATCCCCATCCTTGCTCTAGCTTATTTATACCTGGCCCTGCAGATTTCCAAGACCAGCATCTGATGAAGTGAGTCTGTGCTCACGAAAGCTCATGCTCAAAACTTTTCTGTTAGTCTGTAAGGTGCCACAGGACCCTTCGTTGCTGTTACAGATCCAGACTAACACGGCTACCCCTCCAATACTTCACCCCACACTGTGGCATTTCTGCCCTTCTGCCAGGTGCTGGACTGGGGAGTGGGGCCACTTAGCACTTCCAGGTTGGCTGCAGCTCCTCCACTTAGGTCAAAGGAGAGCAGGCAGCTGGCTACAAGAGAGGCAGTAGGGAGAGATGGGCTCCTGGGAGGCAGAGCCTCACCCAGACTACACACAGCACCAGACCCCAACCCAACAGGCAGCTGCACACCCAGCCTGCCCCTAACCCTGCTGCAGGATGCCTGGGAGACCGTGCCAGGCCCCTCTCCTGTGCTCTCAGTCCCCCATGTTCTCGCTGAGAGCCTGCAGGTGCAGGGCTGGGCCACCAGCAGACTGCACTCCACTCTGCAGACTGTCGTGCTGAGGAACAGCTGACAGCGGTGAGCGCGCCTGCGAGTGAGCTGGTGTCATTCAAGGCCGTGAGCCTGGCGGCTGGTACCCCAGGAGCATGTTCTCTTTGCTGCACCACTGCACTGATGCCATCGTGCATGGCCACACAGCCCAGGGTAGCTACAGCCCCTCACTTGCTCCCTCAGCAGCTGGTCCTGGCACAGCTACAGTGGCTGCACCCTCACCCTGTGCGCCTGGCAAAGGCACCTTGCCCTGCAATGGTCAAGCCCCACAACCACAGAGAAACCTCTCCTTGTTCCTTCTGGTTGGCCCCGGCACCCGTGAGACTGCAGGTCCCATGGCCAGGGCTCTGAGACTTTGCCGAGCTCCCCCAAGGCCAGGATCTGTCCCAGGGTATCAGTGGCTGATCCTGTGCGTGATGTGGCAGGTGCTGTGGGGCAATGCCAGGCTGGCCCACTCCCATGCAGCACCCACGCAGCACTGCACGACTCTAAACCCACAGCGCCAGGCCCCTCCCTGCTAGGTTGAGCAGGAGCATTTGGACCCTCACTGCCTGCCCCCCCCCCGCACCCAGGCAAACAGCTCTGCGTCCACCTCACCCCTTGGGCCCTGCTCCAGCAGCAGCCACTGGGGGCACCATCTGAAACTGGGGCTGCGTCATGCTAGGCCTCCCAGCCATGTGCTGTGGGATGGTCTCTGCACCAGCCCAGGGGACAGCCTGGTGGTGAGTCTGAGCAGGCTGGGGCCACTAGACAGCACTTAACCTCTGCTGGGCTGGGCAGGAATGGGGGGACTCCGGTGAAAGGCTCCTGAGTGCCACCCTGGGGCAGCAGTGCCCATAGGCCCCTGGAAGAATTAGGCTGAATGGGCGGGGGGGTGCAGTGTTGTACTGGTGCTCCTGCTGGCTCTCAGCAGCTGCCCCCGGGTGGCAACAGGCAGCCCCCCACTCCCTGGAGCAGCCGTACACAGCTAGCGGCAGAGCAGCCAAGGCCAGCTCTGTGCATCACGCCGTAGTGCAGAGCAGCCGCCAGAGCGCCAAGCCTGATGCTGGCTCTCTGACAGAGCTCTGGGGATTTTCTCACCCCACAACCTTCAGCGCCTCAGCCCAGCCCCCTCCTGCTTCAGCTGTGGGAGGGAGGAGAGAGGAACAGCTGTATGTGGGCCAGTCCACGCAGAAAGTCACTCTGCCGGGACCAGGCTGCCGCATTCTTGGCTTTCAGCCCTGGGCGCAGCGCGACCTGGTCACAGCCTCACGTAACCATTCTCCTGTGTGGGCTGGCTGTGGAGGGCACAGCCCAGGGACCCCCAGGGGAAAGCACCAGGCTCTCCCCAAGCATGGGAGCCAGCTCCCAGCAGGGAACTAGGGGCAGCAGGGACCCTCTGGTCCCGCCCTGGACAGTGGCGCCATGCAGCTGACATCGGTTGCTGAGCAGAGGAGCCCTGGCCTGCTTGTATTACCCATCCGGTTGCTGGCTCTCCCAAAAATCCGTTTGGGCAACTTCTCGGCTGTCACCAGGCCCACGAATGGGGGCACAAGTACAGGCCTCTGCCCCAGGCCGGGGGGCGGTGCTGGGCTGCCACTGCCTGGGTCCTTTACAATAGCACTGCTGGGCAGCACAGCAGCAGCTGCTGGATTGCCGGACCTGAAACAGGGGCAGAGCGCCCAGTGCTCCCTTCACCACTAAAACAGCCACACCAGCCACACGGTCCCCTGGTTCTCAGCAGAGCTCTCAGCCTGCCCAGCAGAGCAGGATTCCTGGACACTGCCACTCCAGGGCACTGTGTGAGATCCCAGCTGAGCTGGCTTTAATGGGACTGCAATCAGCTTTAATTAGCGCCTGTGCCTCTCGCCTGGTGGGAGGGATGGAGAGGATAAACACAGCCCTGGGGTGTCAAATGTCTGGCACAGCTGCAGCCTCCTGCTCCTACACCTGCCAGCACAGCTCTGTGCTCCATGGGGCGTGGGGGGGCGTAGCATTACTCCACGGAGGGAGGGTATCCCGAGGGGTGTGTTGGGAGGAGACTGTAGCCCTGCACCATGAGGTGGTGGTGGGGTGGTTGTAGCCCTGCCCTAGGGGGGTGGGAGGAGCTATGCTGTCTTGGATGCTCCACGGTGTCCTAGGGAGAGACAGTCTCTGCCCCCAAGGAGCTTCCAGCCTAGAAAGAGGGGAGGCTCCATAGCAGGAGGGGTGCAGAGCTGCTCCCTGCTCTGCCACAGACTTCCTATGCTGCCTTGGGCAAGTCACTCAGCCTCTGAGGGCCTCTGTTCCCAGCTGCCCCCACTTGAAGGTGCATACAGCACATCCAGTGACTAGGGAGCCCCGTGGGGCTCCAGATAAATCATTCACACAACCGCTGCCTGGCTTTACTCAGCTCACCTGCCCCTGGGCCTGGCACTGTGTCGGGGGCAATTGGGGAGCCACTCCTGTGGCCGTGGCCGGGCTTGGCACAGGGCAGGGCCGAGAGGCAGGGCCGGCCCCAGGCGAGTGTCCCCTGCCAGCCACTCACCAAACAGGCTATTCAGTTGCCAGGTGCTTGAGCCCCCAGAGCAAGACCAGAGGCCAGGCACCGACACTATCTCAGCCCCATGAGTGCTGCAGCTGCCCTGCGAGCAGGGCTGAGGGCTGCCCAGGGAGGCCAAGGCCAGTGTATGGTGCTGTCTGCTGGTGTAAACGGCTGTGAATGTGGGGCAGTGGGAGTCCACAAGCACTAAGCAGCAGCCTGCCCATCACTGTGCAGCCCTGCAGACCGCTGGGCAGCTCAGCGCCACCTTGGAGCCTCTGCTCCAGTGGGACAAGGGGCCATGTCCTCTCCCAGCCAGGACAGGCCTGACCCTGCAGCATGGCTGGCCAGGGTTCAGCTCTCGCTGAGATCCAGGCCAGGGCTCTGCCCCCACAGCCCCAGTGCTGCCTGAGAGACTCGCATCCCAGTGCACCAGCTCAGCCTCCCCCCCCGCCCCCGAGATGCCCTGGGGTGCTAAGGGAGAGGGATAGAGGGGCCCCAGAGGCGTGGGGGAGAGGCCCAGTTCCCTAGGGCGGGGTGTCTCCCATAGCAGGCGGGAGAAGCGGCTGGAGAAGGAACTGGCCCTTCTGTTTCTATGGTGACAGTACTTAGAGGCTCTTCAACCTGACAGGTTCAGTCCCCTGCAGCCGAAGGGCTCGCGCACAGAGGTGTGAGTCATTGGGGGGGTGGGCGGGGGGGTGCCCTGGCAAGCTCCTTGGCCTTGCTCACTCTCTCCCCAGCACCCAGGCTCCAGGCATGGGCTGCACAGAGGCCTTGACCTGCCGGCCTGGCCAGCCCACACCACCCCGTGCCTGCTCTGCTCTGCCCTGCTCGCAGGGGCAGAGAGGGCTGCAGGACTCCCAGGGCTGGCTGGGATGGGGCAGAGGGAGGAAACCTCCTGCTGCCCCATGCCAGGGGCTGGCCCAGCAGTGCTGGAGCTCACAGGAGAGGAGCAGCCATGGCAGCCCGCGGGGTCAGGATGGCTAGCGCCAGGTACCCATGCTAGCACTTCTCCAAACCTGGCTCAGTCGCAGCATCCGCTGGATACTGCCGCCTTGTACCCACCCACCCACCAGGCGCTGCCGTCAGCGTGCCGCCTTGTACCCACCCACCCACCAGGCGCTGCCGTCAGCGTGCCGCCTTGTACCCACCCACCCACCAGGCCCTGCCGTCAGCGTGCCGCCTTGTACCCACCCACCCACCAGGCCCTGCCGTCAGCGTGCCGCCTTGTACCCACCCACCCACCAGGCCCTGCCGTCAGCGTGCCGCCTTGTACCCACCCACCCACCAGGCCCTGCCATCAGCGTGCCGCCTTGTACCCACCCACCCACCAGGCCCTGCCGTCAGCGTGCCGCCTTGTACCCACCCACCCACCAGGCGCTGCCGTCAGCGTGCCGCCTTGTACCCACCCACCCACCAGGCGCTGCCGTCAGCGTGCCGCCTTGTACCCACCCACCCACCAGGCCCTGCCGTCAGCGTGCCGCCTTGTACCCACCCACCCACCAGGCCCTGCCGTCAGCGTGCCGCCTTGTACCCACCCACCCACCAGGCCCTGCCGTCAGCGTGCCGCCTTGTACCCACCCACCCACCAGGCGCTGCCGTCAGCGTGCCGCCTTGTACCCACCCACCCACCAGGCGCTGCCGTCAGCGTGCCGCCTTGTACCCACCCACCCACCAGGCGCTGCCGTCAGCGTGCCGCCTTGTACCCACCCACCCACCAGGCGCTGCCGTCAGCGTGCCGCCTTGTACCCACCCACCCACCAGGCGCTGCCGTCAGCGTGCCGCCTTGTACCCACCCACCCACCAGGCCCTGCCGTCAGCGTGCCGCCTTGTACCCACCCACCCACCAGGCGCTGCCGTCAGCGTGCTGCCTTGTACCCACCCACCCACCAGGCCCTGCCGTCAGCGTGCTGCCTTGTACCCACCCACCCACCAGGCGCTGCCGTCAGCGTGCCGCCTTGTACCCACCCACCCACCAGGCGCTGCCGTCAGCGTGCCGCCTTGTACCCACCCACCCACCAGGCCCTGCCGTCAGCGTGCCGCCTTGTACCCACCCACCCACCAGGCCCTGCCGTCAGCGTGCCGCCTTGTACCCACCCACCCACCAGGCCCTGCCGTCAGCGTGCTGCCTTGTACCCACCCACCCACCAGGCGCTGCCGTCAGCGTGCCGCCTTGTACCCACCCACCCACCAGGCCCTGCCGTCAGCGTGCCGCCTTGTACCCACCCACCCACCAGGCCCTGCCGTCAGCGTGCCGCCTTGTACCCACCCACCCACCAGGCGCTGCCGTCAGCGTGCCGCCTTGTACCCACCCACCCACCAGGCGCTGCCGTCAGCGTGCCGCCTTGTACCCACCCACCCACCAGGCGCTGCCGTCAGCGTGCCACCTCTCGCCCACCCACCCACCAGGCCCCACCGCCAGCGTGCCGCCTTGTACCCACCCACCCACCAGGCCCTGCCGTCAGTGTGCCGCCTTGTACCCACCCACCCACCAGGCGCTGCCGTCAGCGTGCCGCCTTGTACCCACCCACCCACCAAGCCCCGCCGTCAGCGTGCTGCCTTGTACCCACCCACCCACCAGGCCCTGCCGTCAGTGTGCCGCCTTGTACCCACCCACACACTAGGTGCTGCCGTCAGCGTGCCGCCTTGTACCCACCCACACACCAGGCGCTGCCGTCAGCGTGCTGCCTTGTACCCACCCACACACCAGGCCCTGCCGTCAGCGTGCCGCCTTGTACCCACCCACCCACCAGGCCCTGCCGTCAGCGTGCCGCCTTGTACCCACCCACACACCAGGCCCTGCCGTCAGCGTGCCGCCTTGTACCCACCCACCCACCAGGCCCCGCCGTCAGCGTGCCGCCTTGTACCCACCCACCCACCACACCCCACCGTCAGCATGCCGCCTTGTACCCACCCACACACCAGGGCCCACCGTCAGCGTGCTGCCTTGTACCCACCCACCCACCAGGCCCCACTGTCAGCGTGCCGCCTTGTACCCACCCACCCACCAGGGCCCGCCGTCAGCGTGCTGCCTTGTACCCACCCACACACCTGGCGCTGCCGTCAGCGTGCCGCCTTGTACCCACCCACCCACCAGGGCCCACCGTCAGCGTGCCGCCTTGTACCCACCCACCCACCAGGGCCCGCCGTCAGCGTGCCGCCTTGTACCCACCCACCCACCAGGGCCCGCCGTCAGCGTGCCGCCTTGTACCCACCCACCCACCAGGCCCCGCTGTCAGCGTGCCGCCTTGTACCCACCCACCCACCAGGGCCCGCCGTCAGCGTGCTGCCTTGTACCCACCCACCCACCAGGCCCTGCTGTCAGCGTGCCGCCTTGTACCCACCCACCCACCAGGGCCCGCCGTCAGCGTGCCGCCTTGTACCCACCCACCCACCAGGCCCTGCTGTCAGCGTGCTGCCTTGTACCCACCCACCTACCAGGCCCTGCCGTCAGCGTGCTGCCTTGTACCCACCTACCCACCAGGCCCTGCCATCAGCGTGCCGCCTTGTACCCACCCACCCACCAGGCCCTGCCGTCAGCGTGCCGCCTTGTACCCACCCACCCACCAGGCCCTGCCGTCAGCGTGCCGCCTTGTACCCACCCACCCACCAGGCCCTGCCGTCAGCGTGCCGCCTTGTACCCACCCACCCACCAGGCCCTGCCGTCAGCGTGCCGCCTTGTACCCACCCACCCACCAGGCCCTGCCGTCAGCGTGCCGCCTTGTACCCACCCACACACCAGGCCCTGCCGTCAGCGTGCCGCCTTGTACCCACCCACCCACCAGGCCCTGCCGTCAGCGTGCCGCCTTGTACCCACCCACCCACCAGGGCCCGCCGTCAGCGTGCCGCCTTGTACCCACCCACCCACCAGGCCCTGCTGTCAGCGTGCCGCCTTGTACCCACCCACCTACCAGGCCCTGCCGTCAGCGTGCCGCCTTGTACCCACCTACCCACCAGGCCCCGCCGTCAGCGTGCCGCCTTGTACCCACCCACCCACCAGGCCCCGCCGTCAGCGTGCCGCCTTGTACCCACCCACCCACCAGGCCCCGCCGTCAGCGTGCCGCCTTGTACCCACCCACCCACCAGGCGCCGCCGTCAGCGTGCCGCCTTGTACCCACCCACCCACCAGGCCCCGCCGTCAGCGTGCCGCCTTGTACCCACCCACCCACCAGGCCCCGCCGTCAGCGTGCCGCCTTGTACCCACCCACCCACCAGGCCCCGCCGTCAGCGTGCCGCCTTGTACCCACCCACCCACCAGGGCCCCGCCGTCAGCGTGCCGCCTTGTACCCACCCACCCACCAGGGCCCCGCCGTCAGCGTGCCGCCTTGTACCCACCCACCCACCAGGCCCCGCCGTCAGCGTGCCGCCTTGTACCCACCCACCCACCAGGCCCCGCCGTCAGCGTGCCGCCTTGTACCCACCCACCCACCAGGCCCCGCCGTCAGCGTGCCGCCTTGTACCCACCCACCCACCAGGCCCCGCCGTCAGCGTGCCGCCTTGTGCCCACCCACCCACCAGGCCCCGCCGTCAGCGTGCCGCCTTGTACTCACCCACCCACCAGGCCGTGCCGTCAGCGTGCCGCCTTGTACCCACCCACCCACCAGGCCCCGCCGTCAGCGTGCCGCCTTGTACCCACCCACCCACCAGGCCCCGCCGTCAGCGTGCCGCCTTGTACCCACCCACCTACCAGGCCCCGCCGTCAGCGTGCCGCCTTGTACCCACCCACCCACCAGGCCCCGCCGTCAGCGTGCCGCCTTGTACCCACCCACCCACCAGGCCCTGCCGTCAGCGTGCCACCTTGTACCCACCCACACACCAGGCCCTGCCGTCAGCGTGCCGCCTTGTACCCACCCACCCACCAGGCCCCGCCGTCAGCGTGCCGCCTTGTACCCACCCACACACCAGGCCCTGCCGTCAGCGTGCCGCCTTGTACCCACCCACCCACCAGGCCCTGCCGTCAGCGTGCCGCCTTGTACCCACCCACCCACCAGGCCGTGCCGTCAGCGTGCCGCCTTGTACCCACCCACCCACCAGGCCCTGCCGTCAGCGTGCCGCCTTGTACCCACCCACCCACCAGGCCCTGCCGTCAGCGTGCCGCCTTGTACCCACCCACCCACCAGGCCCCGCCGTCAGCGTGCCGCCTTGTACCCACCCACCTACCAGGCCCCGCCGTCAGCGTGCTGCCTTGTACCCACCCACCCACCAGGCCCCGCCGTCAGCGTGCCGCCTTGTACCCACCCACCCACCAGGCCCTGCCGTCAGCGTGCCACCTTGTACCCACCCACACACCAGGCCCTGCCGTCAGCGTGCCGCCTTGTACCCACCCACCCACCAGGCCCCGCCGTCAGCGTGCCGCCTTGTACCCACCCACACACCAGGCCCTGCCGTCAGCGTGCTGCCTTGTACCCACCCACCCACCAGGCCCCGCCGTCAGCGTGCCGCCTTGTACCCACCCACCCACCAGGCCCCGCCGTCAGCGTGCCGCCTTGTACCCACCCACCCACCAGGCCGTGCCGTCAGCGTGCCGCCTTGTACCCACCCACCCACCAGGCCCCGCCGTCAGCGTGCCGCCTTGTACCCACCCACACACCAGGCCCTGCCGTCAGCGTGCCGCCTTGCTCCTCACAGACTTTTCACCGGGATCTGTTAAGGGCCGACCTAACTCCAGGCTCTGAGTAGGTGAACTGGTAACGGACATTTGACGAGGGGCTCGTCAGTGTAGCAGAGAAAGGGCTACACAGGACCAGTGGCTGGAAGCTGAGGTCATGCCCATGCAGCCTGGATGCAGGACACACACTTCAGTCAGTGAGTAACTGGCCACTGGGCCATCTCTGCACGTTTTTAAATTGGGACCCGTCTCTGTCTCACGGCTGTGCCCTGGGAGGCCCTGGGGGCCGGTCTCTGGCCCGTGCTGTGCTGGCACTCAGACTCGTTGCTGCTGACCTAGAAACCTATGACGCAGTCTATGTATGTGCAGCTCCACTACCCTGCGGGAAGGAGACTGTGGCGAGGCCCAGCAGTCACCAAGGGAAGCAGCCAGCCCATGGAGACAAGGCAGGACTGGGACTCCCCCAGCCTCTCTCCTCAATGGGCAGGAGAAGAGCAGAGCCCCAGAGCCTACCTGGGAAGGATCTGGGGGCAGCTCCATGGGCTCAGAATGCAGACACTGCTGCAGGAGCAGGGACGGCTCCAGGCTCAGCCGCGGGCACTGCAGGGCGCAGAGGCCATGGATGAGCCTGCAGTTGCAGGACCAGAGCACTGCCAGCCTAGTGTCCATGGCAGTGCCCTGCTGCCAGCCATCCCGCCCCCCCCAGATGTGCTCCCGGCGAGGCGCTGTGCATGCGCTAATCTAATGACATTCTGAGCAATTTCCTCCTGGCAGCGGTGATCAATGAGCCCGTTCTGCGCCCGCTCCCCATGGCACAGCGAAGGGACACAGATGGGGGAACATGGAATTTACAGCCCCTTTTATTGGGATTTAATTGGACAGTCTCATCCGGCTGCCTCAGTCCCATGCCTGGCTCACAGCAAACCCTGGTAGGTCACTCTCAGACGTTCCCCGGTGGCAGAGGTGGGATCGTTGGCCATGCCCGGGGCCGGCCACGCAACCAGCGGGGATCCCTCAGTGCCCCCATTGCTATTGACAGGCTGCAAGAGGCACGTCGACGGCAGAGCCGGCACGCAGCACCTGCTCCTCATCAGGGTGATCCTGACTTGTTACAGCGAATGCTCTTTGCACGAAGGCAGCTCGCTGAGGCCTCCCTGCAGGCTCCTGCCGCACTTGTACTGGGCTCTTTGCTCTGTAATGGCCCACAGGGTGAAAGAGACCAGGAGACCATGGCCATAAGGGCCCTCAGCCCCACTGCAGCCAGGGCCCCGCCCGCCCTGCACCCCGATGGGCAATGGGGGCAAGCCCAGCATGTTCCCAGCCCCACTGCAGACAGGGGCCCCTACGCCCTGCGCCCTGATGGGCAATGGGGCCAGCCCAGCATGTTCTCAGCCCCACAGCAGCCTGGGCCCTGCCCGCCCTGCGCCCCGATGGGCAATGGGGGCGAGCCCAGCGTGTTCTCAGCCCCACTGCAGCCAGGGCCCTGCCCGCCCTGCGCCCCGATGGGCAATGGGACCAGCCCAGCGTGTTCTCAGCCCCACTGCAGACAGGGGCCCCTGCACCCCGGTGGGCAATGGGGCCCAGCCCAGCATGTCCTCAGCACCAGTAGAGACTGGCGGCCTTTCTACAATGGACACCTCAATCCAAAGACACTGCAACTCACCCCATCTCCGGAGGCCTCCAGGTCTGCTTGGTCTCTGCAGACGAGGGCTTAGAGGGACTCCCAGCAGCCAAGAGGAGTCCCTGGTCTGTGGCTGAAGGCTGAGCCCGGGGAGCAGAACTGTGAGACCGTGGAGCCCAGCTAAGGACCTGAGTGTGGGACTCTCCGGTGAACAGCTGCCATCAAGCACACGGGAGCTACAGCACCCTGCTTCCCTCAGCTCCTTCCTCATCCCAGAGCCATGTGGCGCTGGGGCTGCCCAGAAACCAGACGGGGTCCCCAGGTAAGGGTACAGTGGGAGCAGAAGGACAGGAGCTGTTCGCCTTGCCCTTCCTTTCTGTCTCTGAGCCTGTGGGGTCCAAAGGGCAGCCCTCGCCAAGCGCTGCGTCGCTACTACATGCCCAAACGCAGGACTGGCTGGTGCCCGACCCCGGGGAAATCCAGCCCTGAACCTGGGGGGACCTGGCCCTACCATGGGCCGTGAAGTGGGAGAACCAGATTCTGACCCTGGGCCCAACAATGGTCCCGCACTGCACAGGGGACATGCACCTCACAGCAGCTGCAGCCAGGTGTGGTGCTGCAGGCCTCATCTTACCCGGCTCCCCTGGCACACGGCCCGCTCTCCACGGGTGGTCCTCCATGGTTTGCCCTCCAGCCAGGTCACCCAGCTAAAACAACTCCCTCCCGGGGTAGCAGAGAGCCCCCGGAAGTGGTCTGTCTGCTGGCAGCTGGGGATCAGCCCAGCGTGCTGCATTCAGCCTTCACTGAGGCAGCTGGATGAGCCTCGTCCCCTTCTAGGCGTTATAGCACGTTGCTGATGTGGGACCCTGCGTGCACTGCTGCTCCAGGCTCCAGCCCAGGACACCCCCCAACCCCAGCAGCTACATACAGCACCTTGCACCCTCTGCTCCGTGCCTCCCCCTGCCAAGGCCTTGTCCCCCTTGGGCCCTTCAGTTCAGGGCCAAAGCTGCCAGGGTCCCTGCCCAGCCCAAACCAGCCTCTGGCTCTCCATGGAGCACCAGAGGTGGAGAGAAGGGCAGGGCCAAGCTGGGGAAAGAGCAGGACGGGCAGGATGGGGCAGGTGGACCTAGGCTAGGGGTAGCGGTGGGGTGAGGCCAGAGCTGGGAAGGAGCCAGGCTAGAGGAGGGGCAGGCTGAGCATGGGGCTGGTCAGGACCAGGCCAAGGCAGGGGTGGTGCCAGGTGGCAGGTGGGCCCCACTGCACCATTTATTAGAGCTCTCTGGACTACAATTGGCTGCTTCCATATGTCCCCTCTAGGCAGACCTGGAGGACCCACCTTCACTGCTCTGTACCTGCCACATTGTGGCTTCTCGGGGAGGGCCCCAGGACCTCGAGCAGGGAGCTACAAAGGCCAGGTGCAGCCCCACGTTCCAGCCTAGCCCTGAGCAGAGGGGAGCTCGGCCCCAGGCTCCAAGCACAGGGGAACCCGGCCCCGAGCACAGGAGAACTCAGGCAGTGCCAGCGACCTGGGCCCTTAGTCCATCAGCGTGCGCACGGTGCTGCCCTGGCTCCTGAGAAGGGACAGCATGGATGCGGTTCCAGATCCAGATGTGCCTAGCTCCTGCCTGGCCACCCCCTGGAGCGCAGGGGCTCAGATTGCACCCAGCTCGGCATGGCAAGCCCAGGGGCTGCTGTCAGCGCCAGTTTAAGCTGCTGCCACTCAAAGTGTTTCTATGTGACCAGCTCAGGTCTCCGGCCCCCGAGATGGCCTGGATCTGCATTGCCTCCTCCCCTCACGTTTCCCAGCTCCGTCTGAAGGGTCTGGGGCTGGGGGAGCTGCACACCGTAAGGCTGAGGGCAGTAGTTGCCAATGCACGCCCAGAGCACAGCGTCTACTCCATCCACACGGTTGGACAAGTGGGGCTCAGACATGTGCAACGGTGAGGGGCTCAGGACTGGGGCGGTGGTTTGGTGCAGGAGGGTACTTGCCTGTAGGAAAACAAAAAAAGCAGTCAAGTAGCACTTTAAAGACTAACAAAATAACTTATTAGGCGGTGAGCGTTCATGGGACAGACCCACTTCTTCAGACCATAGCCAAACCAGAACAGACTCCATATTTAAGGCACAGAGAACCAAAAATAGTAACCAAAGTTGATAAATCAATTGGCATACATGGCTTAATCTAATTCTTGACCCCCCACCTCCGCTCTCTGGTTTGCTCACCTTGATAATTTTTTTCTGTTTTGTCAACTTTGATTACTGTTTTTGGTTCTCTGTGCCTTAAATATGGAGTCTGTTCTGGTGTGGCTCTGGTCTGAAGAAGTGGGTCTGTCCCACGAAAGCTCATCACCTGATAAATTATTTTGTTAGTCTTTAAAGCGCTACTTGACTGCTTTTTGTTTTGCTAGTACATAGACTAGCCCAGCTCCCTCTCTGCTACTACTCAGCTTGCCTGTAGGACTGTGAGAACGTGTAACACACTAAGACACGGCAGGTGGGAGATGCTGACAGAGATACACTCCCTCGCAGGCGTGCGCCTTGGTTGAAAGGACAAACATGGCGCCCTTAAGCTCTGGAGAGCCACCTTCCCTGGGGGGGTCCCTCCCACAGCGCTCAGGCAGCGGTGGGTCTCTTCTCCCTGTCCCCAGCAGGTGTCAGTAGTGAGCTCCCTGCATTGCCGCAGGGCAGGCCCCAGGTCTCAGCTCCCCAGCCTGCTGCTCCTGGCACCTGGGTTCTAGCCCCAGCTCCTCCTGCCCAGGCCAAAGCAGCCCCCCTGCTCCCTGAGGGAGCTGATCGGATGCCAGTGAGGGTGGGGCCAGGGCCAGCTGTCTGCACATTTGTGCCCCTAGAGGGCAACTCTGCATCCCTGGGAGCGGTCAGGGCCCGTCTGCTCACACCCTCAGGGTGAGTCCGACCCTGTAGCAAAGGGGCCTTTAGGGTCGAATCTGCCGAAGATCTCAAAACTGGATCCTGCATTCGGCCCTCCCCAACAGGGGCTGGAGCCCTGCCCACCCCCGTTCTCTGGCTGGAGCCCTGATCCCCCCTCCGATCTTCCTCCAACAGGAGCTGCAGCCCTCCCCCCCCAACATCCTCCCCCGAGAGGGGCTGCAGCCCTGCCCCCGCCGGTCTTCCTCCAACAGGGGCTGGAGCCCTGCCCCCCCGTTCTCTGGCTGGAGCCCTGCCCCCACATCCTCCCCCGAGAGGGGCTGGAGCCCTCCCCCTCCACATCCTCCCCCGAAAGGGGCTAGAGCCCTGCCCCCACCTCCTCCCCTGAGAGGGGCTGGAGCCCTGCCCCCCACATCCTCCCCCGAAAGGGGCTAGAGCCCTGCCCCCACCTCCTCCCCTGAGAGGGGCTGGAGCCCTGCCCCCCACATCCTCCCCCGAAAGGGGCTAGAGCCCTGCCCCCACCTCCTCCCCCGAGAGGGGGTGGAACCCTGCTCCCCCATCCTCCCCCAAGAGGGGCTGGAGGCCTGCACTGCTGTGCTCACACCCATGACATGGGGTTGCCCATCGGCATGTCTGTTCACCCCTGCAGGCTCTATTCAAAAGGCACTTTGCTGCAGCAAAGCACACACACCTCTCCCCGAGCTCCTGTGTTTCTCAGAGCCAGGCCAGGCGAATGGGGCCACATGGCCGGTGGGAAGCCGTATCAGACACCTCCCAGTGCTGCCCCGCCTCACAGGACCCAGTCTGCAGGGAGTAACGGTTCAGTGGCTGGGAGAATTTGCTTTCTCATTAAGGGCTGTGTGTCAGCAGCCTAGTTATGGGAATGACCCTCCCTCCCAGTCATGAATTATTCAGGATCCCTGCAATCGCCTGCTCAAAATGTAAATGTCTCCCCAGCAGCCAAGCAGCACTTAGGCCTAGAAGCCTGGCTCAATGGAGCTGTGCCCTGGGTGCAGCAGGGAGGGGGGACCAGCAGAAGGCTCCTGCCCCAGGGGCGACACACGGAAAGGACGCAGGCCTGGTGCCAGGAGCACAGCCAGCACCTTCCCTGCAGGCGGCGCAGGAGCCGGGCTCCTGCCCTGCACTACATGGCTGGAGAGTCCAAAGGCACCAGCTGGCCCTTGCAGGCTGATTCCCGCACACCCAGGCTGGAAACCCCGAGTCCCAGGGAGGCTCATGCACAGCCACAGCCCTCCGTCGTGGCCGTGTGTCCCTGAGCTGGGCCGCAGCCGCAGCTGCGTGTTCCTCTTCCCCTCACTGGCTGCGCCTGGCTAGGGCAGGGCAGAGCAAGCAGGAGTGTGAGAAGAAAGACACCAGAGTGGAGACGAGAAATTCCCAGGAAAGGCCCTTGGCCTGGCAGCAGCGTGCTGGAGAGAAGTGGCAGCGCTGTGCCGCACTCTTGTCTTGGGTAATGGCGGCGCTCACAGAGTGCAGGGCACGGCACTGGCTGGGGGGGGCCGGCAGAGCCCAGCTACGCCTGTCACAGCTCCTCTCACAAGGGAGTGCTACAGGGTGAGGGCGGCAGCTCTGCTTGTGAGGAGAGCTCCCCACTGCTCCAGCCGCAGCTGCTCCCAGGAGGGGTGCTGCAGGAAGTGGGGCAGGAGCAGCCAGCCTGGGAACTCCCCTGTGTGCAGCTGCACTGCAGGTGCTCGGACAATCACTCCTGTCCTTTCCTACAGACAACCTCCTAACCTGAGAACAATTCTCACCCGCAGTCACAGGCTACACCGCAGGAACACCAGTCCTGGAACTCTCCTTGCAACAAACCCCCTGCCAGCTCTGGCCACGTATTTATCCGGGGGTACCGTCGCTGGACCTAGCCGTGTTAGTTACAAGATCAAAGGCACATTCCTGTGCACTTCCAGCCACGTTTTCTATGCCATTATGTGCCAGCAATGCCCTGCCACTACGCACACTGCACAGACTGGGCAAAACCTTCGCCAAAAAAATAAATGGACACAAAGCAGACATCAAGAAACTCAATACACATGAGCCAGTCAGTGAACACGTCAATGGAGTGGGCCAGTCTGTTAAAGACCTGAGAATGTGTGCCCTAGAGCAAAAATAATTTAAAAACAGATTAAAGCAAGAAATTTGTGAAGTGGAATTCATAGTCAAATTCAACACATCAACATGTGGGATGAACAGAGACGTCAAGTACCTCACTCATTACAAGACTGTTTCCCTTCCTTTGACGCTCATAATTATCTCAGGCAGGACAATTAACATCCCCAGGCCCCTGCAAGCAGCCCCAGCCTGGGTTGCAACAGCAGGTCTGGGTGTGGCACCTGCAGGGCTGTGGTTTGCCTAGAGTATCCCAGGTGTGAGCTGGTGGGGTCAGGGCTGGGGGTGCTGTCCTGCTGCAAAGGGGTGCAGTAGGCTCCTGGCCTGCCCAAGCGATCTGGCATCAGACTGCCTTTGGGGAGGATGGGCCCCAGGAGCTGGCCTGGCTCCTCCCACCATAGCACCCTCAGGCCATTCTGGGAGTCACCCTGGAACCTGCAGAGGGGGAGCACGCCAGCTGGCCCGGAGGGGAGGCAGGCTGAACACTTCCAGGGCAGAGCCTGTGGTGGGAAGCAGGTGCGTTTAGCACCCAGGGCCACTTTTCTCCCTTCCCCACCACGAGCCCCTGGACGAGGCGAGGAGTGTCTCCGAACAGCCCAGTGGGTCCAGCAGGTCTCCCCACTGCACTCTCTGGTGCAGGGCAGCAAAGCACCTGCAGCAGCTTCCCACAGCCCTCCATGGCACTACAATTTATACCCCCCACCCCCGTTCCCTCACCAGAGCGTGCAGCCTGGAGACGCTGCCATTTCCCAGCAGCCAATCTGCCCTGTGCACAGCCAGGATACCAGCCCCCATTCCTGATGCTCTCTCCCGGCTCAGGTTGGGGCCGCAGGGCAGAAAGGAGAAGGGTTTGAGGACAGCCACAGGCCTCCACCAAGTCAGAGGTGAGAGCACCCAACCAGCACACCTCTGGCCACCATCAAGGGGGACCACCCCCCAGCCCTCCACTCCTGCCGCACAGCTCCTCCTTGCACTGCCTGCAGGGGAGCGCACCCCCACCTGTCCCCTAGCCCTGCACTGTGCACTGGGGTCTGTGCTCACACACAGGTGAAAGCAGTGCCTGCCATGACTCCCACCTCCTGTAGCCAAGGCAAGGCAGCCGAGCTGTGGTCCAGCCTGGCCCTGCTTAGCAGGGCTACCTGAGCCGCCAGCCCACTGGCCACAGACATCTGCAGTACGAGGTTTCTGGCTGGCGGTGTGTGCCGCTCTAGCCTGGATGCCTACGCCACTTGCAGCCAGCTCACCTCAATCCCCTGGGCAATGGAGGTGGGGGGTGACGTGGCTCCTCCCACCAACCCTGGGGCAATGGAGGGGTGACGTGGCTCCTCCCACCAACCCTGGGGCAATGGAGGGGTGACGTGGCTCCTCCCACCAACCCTGGGGCAATGGAGGGGTGATGTGGCTCCTCCCACAGCCCTGGGGCAATGGGGGGTGATGTGGCTCCTCCCACAACCCTGGGGCAATGAGGGGGTGATGTGGCTCCTCCCACAACCCTGGGGCAATGGGAGGGGCACGATGTGGCTCCTCCCACAACCCTGGGGCAATGAGGGGGTGATGTGGCTCCTCCCACAACCCTGGGGCAATGGGAGGGGCATGATGTGGCTCCTCCCACCAACCCTGGGGTGACTTGACTCCTCCCACACACCCATTGACACTGTATTCTGGGGGGTTGAATCCAGACCACTCCCCGCCTGTCCCCCCATCTCTGTGCCCGCAGCAGCCTGGGAGGGCTCAAGGGCAGGGGGGCTCGGGCTCCGGCTCGGGCTCTCCTCCGTGCAGCAGCAGCAGGTTGGTGGCAGTGGTGGGATGGGCTCTTGCATAGCCTGTGGTCCCACCCTGAAGGGGAGGGACAGGTGCTGCACAGAGCACATCCCTGCTGTGCCCACTGAGGCCCGCGCCCAACCCTGCTCTTGCCCTGCTCCCCTCTGGGGCAGCCCCAAAGCAGGCACCAGCGGCAGACAGGGAGGAAGGCGGCAGCAGCTGGGCAGGAGCCAGTGTAATTGCTAATTAAAATGCAGATGCTCCTGAAACTGTAACTCCTAATTGACGGCCTGGGCACTAAATCAGCAGCAACAAGACAGCAGAACTCTGGCTATGTAACGGGCAGGGAGGCTGTGCCGCCTGAGCCGCCCACAGAACTGGCCACATGCCAGCCACGGCGCTGCCACACACACCCCAGCCCTGCCCAGGCCTGGGGCATGGCAGCAGCACAGCCCAGGGCCCAGCCGCAGGGCACAGGAGTGCAGGAGATGCCCTCCCAGCAGGGTGTGGGGGCCCTTGCAGGCACAACCACTGGCTACGCTGGCAGACACCCGGACCAGTGATGGCCCCCCCAGGCCCTTTACAATCACTGGAGGGCAGCATGCAGGTCTGGGGGAGAAACGGAGGAGCCTACTGGAGTAGCACACAGGGCCCGGGGCGGGGTGGGGGCATGTGGAGCAGGGGAGCATGCAGGGGTGTCAGGCAGGGCTGGCGGGGGGGCGGGAACACATGCAGCAGGGGAGTGTGCAGTGGTGTCAGGCAGGGCCAGGGACACATGGAGCAGGGGAGTGTACAGGGGTGTCAGGCAGGGCTGTGGGGAGGACACAGAGCTGGGGAACGTGCAGGGGTGTCAGACAGGGCCGGGGGGCGGTGGGGCGGGACACGTGCAGCAGGGGAGCGTGCAGGGGTGTCAGGCAGGGCCGGGGGGGGGAGACAAGTGCAGCAGGGGAGTGTGCAGGGGTGACCCCCCCCCCCATATCACACTACCACCTGCTAACCAGTTTGCTCATGGCTCTTCGGAGCGGGAATACCACACCTCAGGAGCACCCACACTTAAGCAAAGCAGGCTCCCCTTTCCCTGGTGGAGCCAGCCTGGCACCATCATGTCCCTGCACCTCAGAGCCCTGTGCGCTCCGGGAGGAGCCCACACCCGTCAGTGTGAGTTGTGCACCATTGCAAAGCAGGTGAGCTCTTGCAGGTGAGCTGCACGGCTGTGCTGTGCACTGCTTGCTCTATACAGCTGACCTGGGGCTTGGGCCACAGCAAGTCTCGGAGCTGGTCTGTGCTGAGCGACCCACTGGGGAGCCATTCCCACCCCCACCCCCCCGTCACTACCCGAGCTCTGCTCACTGTTGTGTCCCTGGGGTCACCATGCTGGTGGCAGGCTGGTGTAGTCGGCTGGCCCAGACCCACACAGATGCCGTCTGACTGGTGTCCCACCCCACGAGGTAACTCGGCGGAGATATTCCAGTACCGTACCGTGCCAGGGCTCCTTCGCTGACCTGCACCACTGTGCTATGTCCCCGTGCTCCTTCGCTGCCCCGCACCACTGCGCTATGTCCTCGTGCTCCTTCGCTGCCCCGCACCATTGTGCTATGTCCCCGTGCTCCTTCGCTGCCCCGCACCACTGTGCTATGGCCTCGTGCTCCTTCACTGCCCCGCACCACTGTGCTATGGCCTCGTGCTCCTTCGCTGCCCCGCACCAGTGTGCTATGTCCTCGTGCTCCTTCGCTGCCCCGCACCACTGTGCTATGTCCCCGTGCTCCTTCGCTGCCCCGCACCAGTGTGCTATGTCCTCGTGCTCCTTCGCTGCCCCGCACCACTGTGCTATGTCCTCGTGCTCCTTCGCTGCCCCGCACCACTGTGCTATGTCCCCGTGCTCCTTCACTGCCCCGCACCACTGTGCTATGTCCTCGTGCTCCTTCGCTGCCCCGCACCACTGCGCTATGTCCCCGTGCTCCTTCACTGCCCCGCACCATTGTGCTATGTCCCCGTGCTCCTTCGCTGCCCCGCACCACTGTGCTATGGCCTCGTGCTCCTTCACTGCCCCGCACCACTGTGCTATGGCCTCGTGCTCCTTCGCTGCCCCGCACCAGTGTGCTATGTCCTCGTGCTCCTTCGCTGCCCCGCACCACTGTGCTATGTCCCCGTGCTCCTTCGCTGCCCCGCACCAGTGTGCTATGTCCTCGTGCTCCTTCGCTGCCCCGCACCACTGTGCTATGTCCTCGTGCTCCTTCGCTGCCCCGCACCACTGCGCTATGTCCCCGTGCTCCTTCACTGCCCCGCACCACTGTGCTATGTCCTCGTACTCCTTCGCTGCCCCGCACCAGTGTGCTATGTCCTCGTGCTCCTTCGCTGACCTGCACCACTGTGCTATGTCCCCGTGCTCCTTCGCTGCCCCGCACCACTGTGCTATGTCCCCGTGCTCCTTCGCTGCCCTGCACCACTGTGCTATGTCCTCGTGCTCCTTCGCTGCCCCGCACCATTGTGCTATGTCCCCGTGCTCCTTCGCTGCCCCGCACCACTGTGCTATGGCCTCGTGCTCCTTCACTGCCCCGCACCACTGTGCTATGGCCTCGTGCTCCTTCGCTGCCCCGCACCAGTGTGCTATGTCCTCGTGCTCCTTCGCTGCCCCGCACCACTGTGCTATGTCCCCGTGCTCCTTCGCTGCCCCGCACCAGTGTGCTATGTCCTCGTGCTCCTTCGCTGCCCCGCACCACTGTGCTATGTCCTCGTGCTCCTTCGCTGCCCCGCACCACTGCGCTATGTCCCCGTGCTCCTTCGCTGCCCCGCACCACTGTGCTATGTCCTCGTGCTCCTTCGCTGCCCCGCACCACTGTGCTATGTCCTCGTGCTCCTTCGCTGCCCCGCACCACTGCGCTATGTCCCTGTGCTCCTTCGCTGCCCCGCACCACTGTGCTATGTCCTCGTGCTCCTTCGCTGCCCCGCACCACTGTGCTATGTCCTCGTGCTCCTTCGCTGCCCCGCACCAGTGTGCTATGTCCTCGTGCTCCTTCGCTGTCCCACACCACTGTGCTATGTCCCCGTGCTCCTTCGCTGCCCCGCACCAGTGTGCTATGTCCTCGTGCTCCTTCGCTGCCCTGTACCACTGTGCTAATTGCTCGTGCTCCTTCGCTGCCCTGCACCACTGTGCTATGTCCTCGTGCTCCTTCGCTGCCCCGCACCACTGTGCTATGGCCTCGTGCTCCTTCGCTGCCCTGTACCACTGTGCTAATTGCTCGTGCTCCTTCGCTGCCCTGTACCACTGTGCTAATTGCTCGTGCTCCTTCGCTGCCCCGCACCACTGTGCTATGTCCTCGTGCTCCTTCACTGTCCCACACCACCATGCTCACTGCTCAGCACTCCGGCTCAGCAGCTGCTGGGCGTAGCCTGCTGGGAGGGAGATCTGGGCTGTGTGTAGAAACGGTGGGGGCAGCTGGATCAGGTCTGGCCACCAGAACGAGGGTTGGGGTGAAGCTGAGCTGGGCCGCTGCCTCGGGCAGGGCCAGGGAGGCTGCTGTGGGTGAGTTATTACTTTGTTTTCCCACATGTAACGGGCCAGGCAGCAGAGCTAATGTTCTGTGCAATGACCACCCTTAGCAAACAGCCCTGGGCCCACCCCTTCCTGCAAATCTGGCCCGTTCTGCACCCCACACTCTGCACAGGAAAACCTGCTGAACCACCAAGCCCGGCTCTGCCTCGGCTCTGCCCCACAGCTCCCCACCTGCGATAGCAGCTGCTCCCCGACAGCCTGCTGCACAGCTCAGCCCGCGTGGGCTGCCTGGGCCTGGCGCCGGCTCTCCCAGAGGTGCCCGTGCAGCCACTTCCCAGCAAACCTGGGGCCAGAGCTGTCAGGCGCAGGGACCTGGCAGGCCTGGGAAGGACGCGGCTTCTCCCAGCCACACACGGGAGCACCTGAGGCCAGGGAATGCTGGGAGCAGTCAAAGGCAGCGGGACCCAAGGCGGGCAGCAGCGCCGACGAGAGACGAGACGGCGGCGCCTGCGGCCGGGGCCCACAGGGCAGACGGCCCCTCAACCAGCCTCATTAGGAGTCACTGATTTGTTTGCTGCTTAATATATTCTTCATTTCCCCATGTGTTTGTTCAGGCTCCACGGCATGTGCAGCTTGTACCAATTAAGGCAGCCGCACAGAGTGAGCACGGCGGCGGCCCATTAATCAGCCGTACAGGGGGAGATGAAGTGCCCACTCCATTCTCCCTGGCAGCTCTCGTTGGCGATTGCAGGGAGGGCACATCAGGCAGACATGGGGTCTTACTGCTACGCCCCCACATGTGCACCCAGGCCTCCCCCGCACCCCACAAAGTCAATACACCCACACCCAGGAACTCACCCCACAAACATCCCTCTGCACCCCCCAGTAAACACACACACACCCCGCACCGCCAGCAAACACACCCACACCCAGGAACACACCCCACAAACACCCCTCTGCACCCCCAGTAAATACACACACCCCTCGACACCACCAGCAAACACACCCACACCCAGCAACACACCCCACAAACACCCCCAGTAAAAACACACACCCCTAGCAAACATACCCACACCCAGGAACACACCCCACAAACACCCCATAAATACACACACCCCTCCACACCACCAGCAAACACACCCACACCCAGAAACACACCCCTCTTCCCCCAGTAAATACACACACCACAAACACCCTTCCACGCCCCCAGCAAATCCACCCACCCCCAGAAACACCCATGGCCACAGGTAAAGGGGCTGCATGGCTCAGCAGAGGGCAGCCTGGCCATGTCCCCTGCAGGGAGCTGGGCTTTCCCTGTTGTGCACTCCCTGGGCTTACACTGGGACCCCAATTGCTATGGAAATGACTGAGCTGCAGGCAGGCTCAGGGAGGGGCCCAGCTTGAGGGAGCCTTCCCCCAGGGCAGGTGAGGGGCAGGGATCTGCAGCATGCCCAGAGAGGTGCTGGCTCCAGGCAGGGGCCCCTGCCTCCCGGAGCGGTGTTCTGTGTCTGTGATCTCTGGGGGGCAGGACTGAGTTAATGAGGGCGGGGGCTGCATTGGAGTCCCTGGTACATCTCTGCAGCCAGCCCTGACCTGGCCCCTGACCATGCCCTTGGAGCCACCTGCCCCCAGAGGGTGCATTGCACATACGTGGTGCCCAGCTCAGTGCAGAGAACAGGCTGCCAGCCTCTCCCTGTGCTAGGGCCCTTTGCTACCTGGACACCCCATGACAGCTGCCCCGCCCCACCCCCCATGCTGCAGCAGACAGCACAGGGCTGGAGCAGAGGGACTGACAGGCAGTGGGTGGCCCAAGCGGGGATGGCAGCGGGTCACAGTGCTGGTTGGTAGGACGGTGCATAAGAACCTCCTTGGTCCGAGTGATGCTGGCCAGGGGCTGGAGGGGGACGAGTGCTCTGGGGCTGGCCTGAATGGGAGATGGAGGGTCCCAACGGGGCAGGGCAGCCCTTCAGTGCCAGGGCTTCAGGCAGGCCTGGACAGCAGGGAGCACTGAAGGGCAGGCAGAGTGGGAGGGCATGTCAGGCGGTCCAGGTGTGTAGCCCCTCAGTCAGCAGGCTCTGAACTGGTGCTGCTCAGAGGCAGGAGAGCAGCTCTGCACTGTGGTGCCTGTGGCCAGCTGTTTTCTGAGTGGGCCTCGGGTGCATATGCCATGCAAGGGCCTGAGACTTCAAGCTCAGCTCAGCCAGTGCCACGGCAGGATTCATAGGCTCTGGAAGAGACCTCAGGAGGACAGCAAGTCCAGCTCCCTGCTCAAAGCAGCACCAATCCAAGCTAAACCCTCCCAGCCAGGGCTTTGTCAAGCCAGGACTTGAAAACCTCTCAGGATTGAGATTCCACCACCTCTCTTGGTAACACATTCCAGTGCTTCACCACCTCCTGGGGAAAGAGCTTTTCTTAATATCTAACCTCCACCTCCTGCTCTGTAAGGTCAGACCACTGCTCCTTGTTCTGCCGTCTGACACCACTGAGAACAGCCTCTCTCCATCCTCTTTAGAGCTCCCCTTCAGGAAGTTGAAGGCTGCCATCAAATCCCCTCTCACTCTTCTCCAGACTAAATAAGCCCAAAGCCCTCAGCCTCTCCTATAGGTCACGTGCTCCAGCCCCCTAATCATTTTTGTTGCCCTCCGCTGGACCCACTCCAATGCATCCACATCCTTTCTATACTGGGGAACCAGAACTGGATGCAATACTCCAGATTCGGCCTCATGAGTGCCAAATAAACAGGAACAGTCACTTCCCTAGATCTGCTGGCAATGCTCCTACTAATGCAGCTCAATATGCATTAGCCTTCCTGGCTACAGGGGCACATTGTTGACTCAGCTTCTCATCCACTATAATGCCAAGGTCCTTTTCTGCAGAACTGCTGCTTAGCCAGTCAGTGCCCAGCCTGTAGCAGTGTGTCACGGAGTGTGGGAGTCCCCATCCGCAGTCAGATGCGACTTGCGCAGCAGGGAGACCAGGAGGGTTATTAGGTGACAGGGACACAGTGTAGAACAGCCTTGTCAGCACAGAAGCCAGAAGCTGTTAGTACAATCCATCTGAGGGAGAGGAGCCCAGAGTAGGGCCATGGGCCAGGGCCCTGGACCCCTCTCAAGCTGACCAAGAGTGCCCCACTCAACTGCCGGCTCCATTTCAAACCAGCCAGGCTCCTCCTTTGTCCCGTTTCCTGGGGAAGAAAGGTGTCACCTGGTTGTCTGGGTTACAAAGGGCTTGAGGGCCATTGAGTACCTGTGAGAAGTCATCACACCAAAACACCCATCACCAACTAAGCATTGATGCTGTGCCTAGGGAAACTGAGGCACACACACTGGGTTACTGCAGAACAGTAGGAAACGCATTCAACCTACCCCGGGGAATAAAATCCTCACACACTCCACACTCACACACAGCTTCTGGTTTCTGTGCTGACAAGTCTGTTCCACGTTGTATCCCTGTCGCCTAATAACCCTCCCGTCACATAGTGCATAGGCCGCTTCTCTTCTAAGTGCAAGATGCTGCGCTTGTGAATCTCATCAGACTCTTTTGGCCCAATTCTCTGATTTGTCTCGGTCTCTCTCAACCTTACCCCTGCCCACCAGCACATCTACCTCTACCCCTCAGCTTAGTGTGATGTGCGAGCTTGCTGCGGGGGCAATTCATCCCCTTGTCCAGGTCATTGATGAAGATATTGAACAAAACCAACCCCAGGACTGACCCCTGAGGGGCTCTACTTGATAGCAGCTGACAACTAGACACTGAGCAGTTGATCACAACCTGCTGAGCCCACCACCTAGCCCGCTTTCTATCCACCTCACTGTCCATGCACCCAGACCATGCTTCTGTAACAAGTTGACAAGAACGCTCAGGGAGACCATGTCTAACGCTCTCTTAAAGTCAAGCTACATCACATCCCTCGACTTCCCCATATCCACAGCGCCAGCTACCGCATCACAGAAGGCAATCAGCTTGCTCATCTGTGCTGCCTGCTCTTGGTTATCTCCCTCTCCCTTCAGCACGGCTTCCTCGAGGACCTGCTCCATGACTGTTCCAGGGACTGAGGTAAGGCTGACCTGTCTGCAGGTCCCTGGATTCTCCTTTTTCCCTTTCTAAAGATGGCCACTACATTTCCTTTTCCAATCACCCGGGCAGGCAGAGTAAGGGCAGTGGCTTCAGCAGATCGTACTGACCAAGCTCAGTACAAGCCAAGCAGCAATTCTGGGAGGGCCCCACACAGCCTGCCCCCTGCATCACCTGTGCCACTCAGGAGTGGGACACAACAGCAGAGCAGGGCTGGATATCTTTGTCATCTGCAGAGATGTCCAGCCCCTCTCCGAGTTTTGGTAAATTCTGGGCCCCCCCCGACATCTTGTAGCAATGAGTTCCAAAGGCTAATCCCACATTTGTACAGCAAAGTGTCTCCCTTGGTCAGCTTTGAACATGCCACCTTTTATTGAATCGAATGTCCCCTTGCTGCGTGCTGTGCACCAGGAGACCAGCTTCCCATCAGCGCCACCTGACAACAGTGCCCCGTTAGTATAGGCGGAGCGGCCAGTGATGACATAGCTCAGGCTGACTGGAGCTTTCCACGCTAAGACCTTGTTTCAGCTGCTTACTGCTCAGCCAGCCTTCACCTGTCCGGCCTGACATTTCCCATACCAGCTGCAGGCCCAAGCACAACCTTTGCCTAGATGGAGATTAGGAGAAAAAAAACGCTGTTTTGCCCTTGCTTTGGGCTGGAGCCGTGGAACTGGGCAAGGGGGGTCGCCTTAGAGCCAGGGAGATGCTTTTTGCTGTCCCTGTGCAAATCTGCCTGCATTTGAGCAGCCTGTGAACCTCTGAAAATCTGTTTGCACATGCTCAGGCAATGAAAATGGCAGCTACATTCTTGGTAGCTTTTACCTGGAATGAGCACTACCCTCTGTGTGCCTCACAGACTGCATGTGTCCCAAGTGGTGGCTGTGAGCATGCTGCGTACTGGGGCTTAGCAGCTGGGTAACAACATCCCTTGGCCCTGTTTTCTCTAGCTGAAGACAGATTTTTTTGTAAGGGCCCCCATCCCCGTGCAGTGGGTATCAGCACAGGGATAGCTGGCCTGGGCAAAGAGCAGGCGTGAGTGGAGCTGGGCTGGGGCTGCTGCTGCTGCTGCTGCAGGTGATCCTGTTTCCCAGAAGACAAAACCAGACAACCCCAGAGCAGCAGAGACAGAGGCTGCAGCTGCTGCCCTGGAGGGATCTCACTTGTCTCCTGCCTGCTGGAGCAGCCACTCAGAGACCTGGTAAACTCATTCCAGCACCGGGCTGGTCAGGGCACTGGCTGGCTTCAGGCTCACAGCCATGCTGCACAATCTGCAGCCCTGGCCGGCTCAGCCCAACGCTCGTGAGGCAGAAGGCAAAGAAGAGGTGCAGAAGAGAGACCTAAAGGGGAAGGAAAAGACACGTGAGGTCAGGAGGGGCTGTGTGAGAAAGTCTCACATACCAGGTGGTGGCTGTGATGCAGCAGGAGCCCGGGAGGCAGTCCTGTAATTGGCGACCTGCTCTTGGAGCTGGGGTGAAGGCCCAGTGCAGCGGGAGATGGGATGGCACCACAAGGGTCCAGATCACTTGAGGAGTCAACTCTCCTCTGCAGAGTCTTGCTCTGTGAAGCCCAGAGGGCAGCCATGGGAGGAACAGCCAGAAGTTACACAGGGGGAGGTGCAGGTTGGATATTAGGAAAAACGATTTCCCCAGGAGGGGGGTGAAGCACTGGAATGTGTTACCTGGAGAGGTGGTGGAACCTCCACCCCTAGAGGTTTTCAAGTCCCGTCTTAACATAGTCCTGGCTGGGCCGACGTAGTTGGGGTTGGTCCTGCTTTAGGCAGGGGGCTGGACTCGATGACCTCCTGAGGTCCCTTCCAGCCCTAGGACTCTGTGGTCTCATTACACCATTTATTAGGCCTAGTTTCTGCACAACCAACTGCGAGCCATTGATTTCTGAGCCCACCTTGTTCTCATTGGCCCAGCCTAAGCTCAGTGCAACTCTCGTGGGCTAGCAGAAGGCCTCTGTGCGGGGACTCATCCCATGTGTCTCCCACCAGCACTGGCTGTTATTGCTTATTGTGATATCTCAGGCATTTACGTTCATGTTTGACAGCTGAATTCACAATTAGGGTAAATGTGTCCGCCCAATTATTACAACATGCACGCCTGCACCCCAGGGCATCCACCCACATCACAGTGACAGCTCTCCCTGCCCTTCACCGCCAGGGGATGTAGCAGTCCCCTCTGCACCTGTTAGCTAAGCACACTCACTGGTGGTGACTCATCTCACCAAGCCCCAGGCGCTGAGCTGTGGGCTGGGGCTCTTTCTGTTTTGATTGTTGGTTGAATTACTGGTGAATATCTTATCTCTGGGATTGAGAAATTGGATTGCCATTAGATATTCATTTTCTCGGAACAGTTGCATGCTCCAGTGCACAGTACAGAGCTGTAACCCATGTAAGTACAGGGATCATTTCACTTCACCCCCGACTGCAACGCAGCCACCTCTGGCGTCGTGTGCAGTGGCTGTCTAGCCAGGCTCCACAGCACAGCAGGGACAGGCGGCTGGAACCCTGCGAGCAGGTGAGTAAATTGCAGTTATTCAGGTGACACATTCTCTCACCACCTTGCAAAGGAAGGATAGGAGGGCGAGGGGTAAAGCAACCTGGCTAACAAGCAGTCTCCAGAGTGAGTCCGGTCATGCAGAAATCCCTTGGACTGTGGATGGCCAACCCTGGCAGGGTGACCAGACCTCCCCTTTTTAGCTAAGCTCTCCTGAAGGTGTCCCAAATTTTTCTTAAAAATGGACAAATTGTCCCATATTTTCTGTCTTCCCCATAAGTACTGGTGGGTCCTGCTGCCAGCAGGATCCCAGCTCACCAGCTGCCTGTCCACTAGCAAAGTCCAGTGGTCAGCCATGGGGGCGGGTGTGCAAGGCAGGTGGCAGGGTGAAGACGCAGTGTGTGGGGCCAGCCAGTCCCCCTGCCTGCCAGCTCTCGGCCAGCAGGGCCCCACTCCTCATCCCACTTCCAGCTGGCGCTGGCTGTGAGCTGCTGTAGCTGGTGAGTGTGGCAGGTGCCAGATGGCAGCTGAGTATGCGTCACCTCACCTGCCCACTCCTGGCCCTCTACATGCTCCCTCTCTCACTGTCCTCTCTCTGCTTTGGCCCCCGCCCCACCTCACCTGCCCACTCCTGGCCCTCTACACGCTCCCTCTCTCACTGTCCTCTCTCTGCTTTGGCCCCCGCCCCACCTCACCTGCCCACTCCTGGCCCTCTACACGCTCCCTCTCTCACTGTCCTCTCTCTGCTTTGGCCCCCGCCCCACCTCACCTGCCCACTCCTGGCCCTCTACACGCTCCCTCTCTCACTGTCCTCTCTCTGCTTTGCCCCCCACCCCACCTCACCTGCCCACTCCTGGCCCTCTACACACTCCCTCTCTCACTGTCCTCTCTCTGCTTTGCCCCCCGCCCCACCTCACCTGCCCACTCCTGGCCCTCTACACGCTCCCTCTCTCACTGTCCTCTCTCTGCTTTGCCCCCCACCCCACCTCACCTGCCCACTCCTGGCCCTCTACACGCTCCCTCTCTCACTGTCCTCTCTCTGCTTTGGCCCCCACCCCACCTCACCTGCCCACTCCTGGCCCTCTACACACTCCCTCTCTCACTGTCCTCTCTCTGCTTTGGCCCCCACCCCACCTCACCTGCCCACTCCTGGCCCTCTACACGCTCCCTCTCTCACTGTCCTCTCTCTGCTTTGCCCCCCACCCCACCTCACCTGCCCACTCCTGGCCCTCTACACGCTCCCTCTCTCACTGTCCTCTCTCTGCTTTGCCCCCCGCTCCACCTCACCTGCCCACTCCTGGCCCTCTACACGCTCCCTCTCTCACTGTCCTCTCTCTGCTTTGGCCCCCTCCCCACCTCACCTGCCCACTCCTGGCCCTCTACACACTCCCTCTCTCACTGTCCTCTCTCTGCTTTGCCCCCTGCCCCACCTCACCTGCCCACTCCTGGCCCTCTACACGCTCCCTCTCTCACTGTCCTCTCTCTGCTTTGCCCCCTGCCCCACCTCACCGCTCTTCCACATTCCTCCCCAGCAGGTTGTAGC
Source organism: Carettochelys insculpta (assembly GCF_033958435.1). Taxonomy (NCBI): domain Eukaryota; kingdom Metazoa; phylum Chordata; order Testudines; family Carettochelyidae; genus Carettochelys; species Carettochelys insculpta. The sequence continues at coordinate 936,266 of NC_134145.1, forward strand.
CTGCTCCTGGTGCTACATGGAGCAGGAGCCCCTGGAGGGATACTGAGCTCACCAGCAGCCTGGCTGGCAGGCTCCTTCCTTCTCTCACTGCGTCTGTCTGGGCCAGTGCCCCAGGAAAGCCCCAGGTCTGGCAGCCCAAGGCGCCAGCCAGGGAGAACCAAACTTGGCATGGGCCGAAGCCTCACACGTTGCTGGCACGGGGAAGCCTCTCCATCCCTCAGCCACGATCTGGAGAAATCAGAAGCAATTTCCCACCTGTTCATGCCCTGAGCTCCACCGCAGCCCCCCAGGCAGGGGCTTAGCAGCCTACACACACAGGGAGCACAGGGCTGCTCTGTCCCCTAGGCACCCTCCCCCCACTGAGCCACCTCTCTGCCTGGGTTCGCTAAAGCCCCCGGAGTCACTGTGCATCCTTAGGGCTTAACCCCTTGCTGCTGACAGTGTAGCAGAAGGACGGGAGGTGGCTGGATTATATTGGTGGCCAGCAGCAGCCTGGAGGCACCACCTGCCCTTTGACACTGTGCGGGTAGGAAGGGACAAGCTGCTTCCAACCATATGAAATCAGAAGGACAGGGGAAGAAATGAGCTCTGCAAGGACACAGGCCTAGTCATCCCATGCCCTGCTCTCTCCTGAGGCTGGCCACATTCCTTCCCACACAGAGCCCAAAGCTGCTGTTGGCCACATGCTGTTGCAAATTCTGGCAGAAATCTGGTCGGGAGGGTATGTGCCCTGCGTGCCCCCCACCACGTTTTGCCTTGGGGAGACACAATGCCAGGTACCAGGCAAGGCAGGGCCGTCCCAGGTGCCCAGCCAGGACGGCAAGTGCCGGTTAGGGAGGGCTGGGTTGCTGAGTCACACACACCTCTGGGTATGAGAGAGGCATATGAGAGTGTGTATATGTCATCCCTCGCCACATGAACACTGTGACTTAAAGATAAGACGGTAAATAGCAAGAATCCAGTTATGCAGTATTTCTTGTTAACAGAGTCGCAGTCAACTCAATGTGAATTTGAACATTTGTACAACTGATTGTTGTTGAACTTGCTTGAATATGAGTAATTTTACTGTAATCAACATGGGGACCAGGGGTTATCCTACCCTTGTGCAGTCAGTACATGGGGAACAACTCCCAGCCAGGGAAGAGGAAGAGGAGAATTAGAATGGTTAAAATGGTGTTTGAAGAACCAAAAGATATTAGAACAAAAGGTTCTTCGAGCTTATCAGAATCAGGAAACCTGGGACAGAACTAAGAGAGCCTCTGGAGCCACATGGGTTAAGAAAGCAGTACAGGAAGCACAGGACACTGCGGAAATGCTAACACATTTCTTTGCCTCAATCCTCAACACCAGGCATACTGGGGAGATCTGAGCCCACACTTGCTGCATTCTGGGGCCAGAGACAAGCTTCTCCTGGAGACTCTCAGTCTAGCAGGAGGAGCTCTGGAGCAAACCAGGCACTCTTCCAGGGGACTGGAGGGCTGCTAAGATTGTACCTGTATTTTTATGAAGGGTCTCGGGATGATCTGGAGAATTACAGACCCATCCATCTTACATCTGGACCTGGCAAATTGACAGAAACTATTATTAAAAACAGAGTGGCAATGCCAGGAAGATCTGGATCCAGCAAGGCAGAGCCAGCACGGATTCTGCAAAGGACTTGTGTCTCCCTGTCGCTTGGAATTCCTCAAATGCGCCAGCGATGTAGTAGACAGAGGGCAACTAACTGGCATGCTCTAGTTAAATTCCAAAAGACACTTCACAAGGCCCCCTCCCACCACCATCACCACCACAGGAGGCTGCCGAGGAAGCCAAACCATCACTGGTGAGCTCCAATGTATTGTCATGGATAACAACTGGCTAAAGAGAAGAAATGGAGCGTAGAATAAATGGTCAGCTCACCTCTGCAGCAGGTCTCCCGCTGGTTGATACGTTTATTAATCACCTGGAAAGGGGAGCAAAACCACAGCTGACATCAAGTTATTTAGGTTGCTCAGGCCACACGAGAACTGGGGGAACTTCGTCAAGAGCTGGACAATCCAGGTGAAAATCATAGAATAACAGGGCTGGAAGGGACCTCAGGAGGTCATCTAGTCCAGACCCCTGCTTCAAGCAGGATCAACCCCCACTAAGTCATCCCAGCCAGGACCTTGTCAAGCCAGGACTTAAAAACCTCTAGGGATGGAGAAACCACCACCTCTCTAGGCAACACATTCCAGTATTTCACCACCTGCCTGGGGAAATAGTTTTTTCCTAATATCCAACCTGCACCTCCTGCTGTGTAATTTCAGACCATTGCTCCTTGTTCTGTCACCTGTCACCACTGAGAACACTTTCTCACCCTCCACTTCAGAGCTCCCCTTCAGGAAGTTGAAGGCTGCTATTAAATCACCCCTAAGTCTTCTCTTCTGTAAACTAAACAAGCCCAAATCCCTCAGCCTATCCTCATAGGTCTTGTGCTCCAGCCCCTTAATCATTTTTGTTGCCCTCTGCTGAACCTGCTCCAGCAAATCCACATCCTTTTTATCGGGGGGGGGGGAGCCCAAAACTGGACACAATATTCCAGATGTGGCTTCAACAGTGCCGAACAGAAAGGAACAACCACTTCTCTAGATCTGCTTGAAATGCTCCTCCTAATGCACCCCAATATGCCATTCACCTTCTTGGTTACAAGAGCACACTGTTTACTCATATCCAGCCTTTCATCCACCTTAACCCCTAGGTCCATTTATGCTGTACTGCTGCTTAGCTAGTCAGTCCCCAGCCAATAACAATGCTTGGGATAAAAATGACAGCAAGCAGACTCCACCACCAAATCAAAGGGGTGCTCAGACAAGAGGGGCCATGAAAAAAGCCTATAAATGCGTGTTCTAAAGACAAGAGATTGGGAACATTTCTCTCTGTCTCAGCATGCCTGGACAGGGGCCCTTCAATGAGATAGGAGGCTGCAGAAAAGGATGCCCAGGTGGCAGAAGTGGCAGGAGGTAGGACGGAAGGCTGTCCTCAGAGAGAAAGAAAAGCAGCTCCCATTTGTCCTGAGCCACCCTGGCCTCCCACAGGCCCACCTGGGTGACACAGGTGTTCACAACCACCCAGTATCGCCCCATACTCTCTCCTGGCAGGGCAGCTCTCAGGCTTTTAGTGAACCACCCTCCCCTTACTGGAGGCATCCAGGCCTCCTGTGTGCCAACAGCTGCTCCAAGCAGCCCCGTTCGGTGCCCCGTGCCCTTGCTCATTATCAGCATTCACCATGTTTCACCCTGGCCTGTGCCCCTCATCCTGGGGACTCTCCCCCAACCTGTGTCCCTCATCCTGGGGACTCTCTCCCGGCCTGTGCCCCTCATCCTGGGGACTCCCCCCCAGCCTGTGTCCCTCATCCTGGGGACTCTCCCCCGGCCTGTGCCCTCATCCTGGGGACTCTCCCCCAACCTGTGCCCCTCATCCTGGGGACTCTCCCCCAACCTGTGCCCCTCATCCTGGGGACTCTCCCCCAGCCTGTGCCCCTCATCCTGGGGACTCTCTCCCGGCCTGTGTCCCTCATCCTGGGGACTCTCCCCCGGCCTGTGCCCCTCATCCTGGGGACTCCCCCCCAGCCTGTGCCCTCATCCTGGGGACTCTCCCCCAGCCTGTGCCCCTCATCCTGGGGACTCTCTCCCGGCCTGTGTCCCTCATCCTGGGGACTCTCCCCCGGCCTGTGCCCCTCATCCTGGGGACTCCCCCCCAGCCTGTGCCCTCATCCTGGGGACTCCCCCCCAGCCTGTGCCCCTCATCCTGGGGACTCTCTCCCGGCCTGTGTCCCTCATCCTGGGGACTCTCCCCCGGCCTGTGCCCTCATCCTGGGGACTCTCCCCCAGCCTGTGCCCCTCATCCTGGGGACTCCCCCCCAGCCTGTGCCCTCATCCTGGGGACTCCCCCCCAGCCTGTGCGCCTCATCCTGGGGACTCTCCCCCGGCCTGTGTCCCTCATCCTGGGGACTCTCCCCCAACCTGTGCCCCTCATCCTGGGGACTCCCCCCCAGCCTGTGCCCCTCATCCTGGGGACTCCCCCCTAGCCTGTGCCCTCATCCTGGGGACTCCCCCCCCAGCCTGTGCCCCTCATCCTGGGGACTCCCCCCTAGCCTGTGTCCCTCATCCTGGGGACTCCCCCCGGCCTGTGTCCCTCATCCTGGGGACTCTCCCCCGGCCTGTGTCCTCATCCTGGGGACTCCCCCCGGCCTGTGCCCCTCATCCTGGGGACTCTCCCCCAGCCTGTGCCCCTCATCCTGGGGACTCCCCCCGGCCTGTGCCCCTCATCCTGGGGACTCCCCCCGGCCTGTGCCCCTCATCCTGGGGACTCCCCCCTAGCCTGTGCCCTCATCCTGGGGACTCCCCCCCAGCCTGTGCCCCTCATCCTGGGGACTCTCCCCCGGCCTGTGTCCCTCATCCTGGGGACTCTCCCCCGGCCTGTGTCCCTCATCCTGGGGACTCTCCCCCAACCTGTGTCCCTCACCCTGGGGACTCCCCCCCAGCCTGTGTCCCTCATCCTGGGGACTCCCCCCCGGCCTGTGCCCCTCATCCTGGGGACTCCCCCCCCAGCCTGTGTCCCTCATCCTGGGGACTCCCCCCGGCCTGTGCCCCTCATCCTGGGGACTCTCCCCCAGCCTGTGCCCCTCATCCTGGGGACTCTCCCCCAGCCTGTGTCCCTCATCCTGGGGACTCTCCCCCAGCCTGTGCCCCTCATCCTGGGGACTCTCCCCCAGCCTGTGTCCCTCATCCTGGGGACTCTCCCCCGGCCTGTGTCCTCATCCTGGGGACTCTCCCCCAGCCTGTGCCCCTCATCCTGGGGAATCTCCCCCGGCCTGTGTCCCTCACCCTGGGGACTCCCCCCCAGCCTGTGCCCTCATCCTGGGGACTCTCCCCCAACCTGTGCCCCTCATCCTGGGGACTCTCCCCCAACCTGTGTCCCTCATCCTGGGGACTCCCCCCCGGCCTGTTTCCCTCATCCTGGGGACTCTCCCCCAGCCTGTGTCCCTCATCCTGGGGACTCTCCCCCAGCCTGTGTCCCTCATCCTGGGGACTCTCCCCCAGCCTGTGCCCCTCATCCTGGGGACTCCCCCCTAGCCTGTGCCCCTCATCCTGGGGACTCCCCCCTAGCCTGTGTCCCTCATCCTGGGGACTCTCCCCCGGCCTGTGTCCCTCATCCTGGGGACTCTCCCCCAACCTGTGCCCCTCATCCTGGGGACTCCCCCCCAGCCTGTGCCCCTCATCCTGGGGACTCCCCCCTAGCCTGTGCCCTCATCCTGGGGACTCCCCCCCAGCCTGTGCCCCTCATCCTGGGGACTCCCCCCTAGCCTGTGTCCCTCATCCTGGGGACTCCCCCCCAGCCTGTGTCCCTCATCCTGGGGACTCCCCCCTAGCCTGTGTCCCTCATCCTGGGGACTCCCCCCCAGCCTGTGCCCCTCATCCTGGGGACTCCCCCCGGCCTGTGTCCCTCATCCTGGGGACTCTCCCCCAACCTGTGTCCCTCATCCTGGGGACTCTCCCCCGGCCTGTGCCCCTCATCCTGGGGACTCTTCCCCGGCCTGTGTCCCTCATCCTGGGGACTCCCCCCTAGCCTGTGCCCTCATCCTGGGGACTCTCCCCCAGCCTGTGCCCCTCATCCTGGGGACTCTCCCCCGGCCTGTGTCCCTCATCCTGGGGACTCCCCCCCAGCCTGTGCCCCTCATCCTGGGGACTCTCCCCCAACCTGTGTCCCTCATCCTGGGGACTCTCCCCCGGCCTGTGCCCCTCATCCTGGGGACTCTCCCCCGGCCTGTGTCCCTCATCCTGGGGACTCCCCCCAGCCTGTGTCCCTCATCCTGGGGACTCCCCCCCAGCCTGTGCCCCTCATCCTGGGGACTCTCCCCCGGCCTGTGCCCCTCATCCTGGGGACTCTCCCCCAACCTGTGTCCCTCATCCTGGGGACTCTCCCCCAGCCTGTGCCCCTCATCCTGGGGACTCTCCCCCGGCCTGTGTCCCTCACCCTGGGGACTCCCCCCCAGCCTGTGACCTCATCCTGGGGACTCTCCCCCAACCTGTGCCCCTCATCCTGGGGTCTCTCCCCCAGCCTGTGCCCTCATCCTGGGGACTCTCCCCCAACCTGTGTCCCTCATCCTGGGGACTCCCCCCCGGCCTGTGTCCCTCATCCTGGGGACTCTCCCCCAGCCTGTGTCCCTCATCCTGGGGACTCCCCCCCAGCCTGTGTCCCTCATCCTGGGGACTCTCCCCCAACCTGTGCCCTCATCCTGGGGACTCCCCCCCAGCCTGTGTCCCTCATCCTGGGGACTCCCCCCCGGCCTGTGCCCCTCATCCTGGGGACTCTCCCCCGGCCTGTGTCCCTCACCCTGGGGACTCCCCCCCAGCCTGTGTCCCTCATCCTGGGGACTCCCCCCCGGCCTGTGCCCCTCATCCTGGGGACTCTCCCCCGGCCTGTGTCCCTCATCCTGGGGACTCCCCCCCAGCCTGTGCCCTCATCCTGGGGACTCTCCCCCAACCTGTGTCCCTCATCCTGGGGACTCCCCCCCAACCTGTGCCCCTCATCCTGGGGACTCTCCCCCAACCTGTGTCCCTCATCCTGGGGACTCCCCCCTAGCCTGTGTCCCTCATCCTGGGGACTCTCCCCCAACCTGTGTCCCTCATCCTGGGGACTCTCCCCCAACCTGTGTCCCTCATCCTGGGGACTCTCCCCCGGCCTGTGCCCTCATCCTGGGGACTCCCCCCCAACCTGTGTCCCTCATCCTGGGGACTCTCCCCCGGCCTGTGTCCCTCATCCTGGGGACTCTCCCCCAGCCTGTGCCCCTCATCCTGGGGACTCTCCCCCGGCCTGTGTCCCTCATCCTGGGGACTCTCCCCCAACCTGTGTCCCTCATCCTGGGGACTCTCCCCCGGCCTGTGCCCTCATCCTGGGGACTCCCCCCCGGCCTGTGTCCCTCATCCTGGGGACTCTCCCCCAGCCTGTGTCCTCATCCTGGGGACTCCCCCCCAGCCTGTGCCCCTCATCCTGGGGACTCTCCCCCGGCCTGTGTCCCTCATCCTGGGGACTCCCCCCTAGCCTGTGCCCTCATCCTGGGGACTCTCCCCCGGCCTGTGCCCCTCATCCTGGGGACTCTCCCCCGGCCTGTGTCCCTCATCCTGGGGACTCTCCCCCAGCCTGTGCCCTCATCCTGGGGACTCCCCCCCAGCCTGTGCCCCTCATCCTGGGGACTCTCCCCCAGCCTGTGTCCCTCATCCTGGGGACTCCCCCCTAGCCTGTGCCCTCATCCTGGGGACTCCCCCCCAGCCTGTGTCCCTCATCCTGGGGACTCTCCCCCAACCTGTGCCCCTCATACTGGGGACTCTCCCCCAGCCTGTGCCCCTCATCCTGGGGACTCCCCCCCAGCCTGTGTCCTCATCCTGGGGACTCTCCCCCAGCCTGTGCCCTCATCCTGGGGACTCTCCCCCAACCTGTGTCCCTCATCCTGGGGACTCCCCCCAACCTGTGCCCCTCATCCTGGGGACTCCCCCCCAGCCTGTGTCCTCATCCTGGGGACTCTCCCCCAGCCTGTGCCCTCATCCTGGGGACTCTCCCCCAGCCTGTGCCCCTCATCCTGGGGACTCTCCCCCAGCCTGTGCCCCTCATCCTGGGGACTCTCCCCCAGCCTGTGTCCTCATCCTGGGGACTCTCCCCCAGCCTGTGCCCTCATCCTGGGGACTCCCCCCCAGCCTGTGTCCCTCATCCTGGGTACTCCCCCCCAGCCTGTGTCCCTCATCCTGGGGACTCTCCCCCAACCTGTGTCCCTCATCCTGGGGACTCCCCACCAACCTGTGCCCCTCATCCTGGGGACTCTCCCCCAACCTGTGCCCCTCATCCTGGGGACTCTCCCCCGGCCTGTGTCCCTCATCCTGGGGACTCTCCCCCGGCCTGTGTCCCTCATCCTGGGGACTCCCCCCCGGCCTGTGCCCCTCATCCTGGGGACTCTCCCCCGGCCTGTGTCCCTCATCCTGGGGACTGCCCCCCAGCCTGTGCCCTCATCCTGGGGACTCTCCCCCGGCCTGTGCCCCTCATCCTGGGGTCTCTCCCCCAACCTGTGTCCTCATCCTGGGGACTCTCCCCCAGCCTGTGCCCTCATCCTGGGGACTCTCCCCCAACCTGTGCCCCTCATCCTGGGGACTCTCCCCCGGCCTGTGCCCCTCATCCTGGGGACTCTCCCCCAACCTGTGTCCTCATCCTGGGGACTCTCCCCCAGCCTGTGCCCTCATCCTGGGGACTCCCCCCCAGCCTGTGCCCCTCATCCTGGGGACTCCCCCCCGGCCTGTGCCCCTCATCCTGGGGACTCCCCCCCGGCCTGTGCCCCTCATCCTGGGGACTCTCCCCCGGCCTGTGCCCCTCATCCTGGGGACTCTCCCCCAACCTGTGTCCCTCATCCTGGGGACTCTCCCCCAACCTGTGTCCCTCATCCTGGGGACTCCCCCCCGGCCTGTGCCCTCATCCTGGGGACTCCCCCCCGGCCTGTGCCCCTCATCCTGGGGACTCTCCCCCAGCCTGTGTCCCTCATCCTGGGGACTCCCCCCTAGCCTGTGTCCCTCATCCTGGGGACTCTCCCCCGGCCTGTGTCCCTCATCCTGGGGACTCCCCCCCGGCCTGTGCCCCTCATCCTGGGGGCTCTCCCCCGGCCTGTGTCCCTCATCCTGGGGACTCTCCCCCGGCCTGTGTCCCTCATCCTGGGGACTCCCCCCGGCCTGTGCCCTCATCCTGGGGACTCTCCCCCGGCCTGTGTCCGTCATCCTGGGGACTCCCCCCCAGCCTGTGCCCTCATCCTGGGGACTTTCCCCCGGCCTGTGCCCCTCATCCTGGGGACTCTCCCCCAACCTGTGTCCCTCATCCTGGGGACTCCCCCCCAGCCTGTGCCCCTCATCCTGGGGACTCCCCCCCGGCCTGTGTCCCTCATCCTGGGGACTCCCCCCCGGCCTGTGCCCCTCATCCTGGGGACTCTCCCCCAACCTGTGTCCTCATCCTGGGGACTCCCCCCTAGCCTGCGTCCCTCATCCTGGGGACTCTCCCCCGGCCTGTGTCCCTCATCCTGGGGACTCCCCCCCAGCCTGTGCCCCTCATCCTGGGGACTCTCCCCCAACCTGTGCCCCTCATCCTGGGGACTCTCCCCCAGCCTGTGCCCTCATCCTGGGGACTCTCCCCCAACCTGTGCCCCTCATCCTGGGGACTCTCCCCCAACCTGTGCCCCTCATCCTGGGGACTCTCCCCCAACCTGTGTCCCTCATCCTGGGGACTCTCCCCTGCTCTGTGCCCCTCATCCTGGGGACTCTCCCCAGGGTTACTGCCAGGCCTGGTGTGTGAGAGCATTTCCACCCTGTGCCCTGGGCACTGCAAATACCAACGCTCCTGAAAGTGCACCTGTGCCACCCAATCCCACAGTGACATCACAAACCTGTGCTCACAGAATCCGCTGGTGACCATGACAATGGCTGTGATGTCACAAGCGCAGTGTTGGGAAGCTGGAGTGGGAGCTGCTCTGGGAGTTGAGAGGGGACCAAGTCGGAGAGGCCCGAGGGCAGGGGCTGGGCTCAGCCTCCATGGCGGAGACAATGATGCCCTGCTTGGTGCCAGTGGCTCCCAGCAGGAGTCACCCTGAGCCCTGGGAGGAAAGGCTGGAATCATTCCCGGCACAGAAGGGTTTGGGGGGTACCAGTTAATACCGGCCCTTTGGCAACGTACAATTTGATTAGGCCATGACTTGCTGCCATGCATCCAGGCACTCGGCCGGCAGCGTGCCAGGCTGCTTGTGAGCAATGGCTTGGTCAGATTTCATAGGGGAGTGTTAGCTGCTGATAGGAATGCTTCTGATATTAATTACAATTTTGTAACATGCTAATGGAGACCAGCATTGCCTCTACTGGACTGAGAGCACCAAGGCCTGGCTAATGGACAGGATGTGGGTCTGGGCCCAGGCTCAGAAAACATGGGGTTTATGCCCCTCTCCATTGCTGCCTGCTGTACCATCTTGCAGAAGCACTGCCCCGCTCTTTGGAAGACTACATGCCTCTGACGAATTGGGGCTTTGCTCACTAAAGCTTACGCTCCCATAAGTCTGTTAGTCTGTAACAGACCTTCTTGTTGTTTTCACCCTGCTCTGTGCCTCAGTTTCCTCTCCCACCCTTGCTCTGGCTGTGAGCCTCCACTGTAAGCTTCTGGGGCAGGGCTGGCCCCTCACTGGTTGTCAGTGCTACACTCAGTACAGTTAGTATAACTTGTAATGTGGTAGCACCCAGGCGTGTCAGTCCTGGGTCATGACCAAGGGGCTGGGCCCTGTCTAAACAGAACCCCCAAACATGCCTGCTGTGGAATGCTCCCAGCCCTGGGGCGACACCAACACTGACCAGGCATAACACAGTCTGATGGCGTCGGGTTGTGCCTGTGGCTCCCTGCAGCTGGGAATTTCACCAGCACCCATGGTGGGGGCGGCCAAGGGCCGTGCATTGCACCACAGCTGCCATCCAGCCCTAGTGTGCACAAGCGAAAAGCGTGCAGGGGTGAAGCGGCCCCCTGGATGGGCCCAGTGCCTGGGCCTTGCTGCTGGGGCTCTCCACAAAGGGAAAGATTTCCCGCTAACAGAACCAGAGGTGATGGGTCTGTCCAGTCTATGCTGCCGGCTGAGGCAGGGCGTGAGGACACACTTTGGCAGCACTGAGGAGTGGCGTTTGGCACCCGCTTGCCTGCCCAGCCAGGCATGGTGCTGGCTGCTGTGCTGTGCGTGGGCACAATGCCATGCTGCCGGGCTGTGCCTCACACCCCCGCCCCGACACCCAGCAGCACCACGCGCCTGCGCCGATGCCCTTGTTGGAACCAGATGCCAGGGCCACTGCACTGTGCCAGGGCCACCAGGCTGAGCAGGAGACGCAACACTGCCCAGTGGCTTCCCCTGAGGCCTGGCAGGTGGTTCTGCTTCTGCTGAGCAGGGGAATGTGCCACTTGCCTCTGGCAGTCATGGACTGCTGGGAGGTTGTCAGCTGTCAGGGCTCTGCAGAAGCTGCCACGGACAGCGCGTTTCCCTGGGAGAGACGTGGCTCACAAAAGCAGGGCCAGGCACCATTGTGCAGTGATCCACCATCAGGCCTATGGCTGTGCCTTGTCCCTGCCCGCAGGGTCATCTCTGAGGTCTGAAAGGCAGCCTGGGGGGCAGACAGGGAGGCAGGGATGCCACCCAGAGCCCAGCTGCTCTGAAAAAAGCAGCACCAGGGAAGCTCTTGGGCTGGATGTTGGGGGACTCATGCCCACCCAGATGGGGCACAGAGATTCAGCAGAGTCAGCCTGGCTGAGAGATGTGCAGGCAGGAATCCCTGGGTCTCAGGCAGCTGTGGGCAGGCACAGTAGCATGTGCCATGTCTGCACCACCATGGCAGCCAGGCGTGGCTCAGCAGCCCCTGCTTGACTCCACCTGTTGTGCTCTGCCAGGTTTGCAGCTGGCCCCTGGATGCATGCCTGGCTCTAGTGCTGTTGGGCAGCAGTTCCCCGCCAGGGGAGGTTCTCCCCGCAGGACAGGTGGGCTTAGAGTTGCCAGTTGTCTAATCACACAAACCCAAATGCCCTGGCCCCACTCCTATCCTCCCTTTTCCAAGACCCTGCCCCAATCACTGCACCCCCCCCCAACACTCACACACCATCCCCTGGCTGGGGAGAGTATTGGGGTGTGGGAAGGGGTGCTGGGTGCAGGCTCTGGGAAGGAGCTGGGGTGCTGGAGGGAATGAGGGGTGCAGGATGGCATGTGGGGTGTGGGCTCTGGGCAGGGGTTAGGGCTGAGGCAGGGCACTGGGGGGGCGAGGCACTAGCCCCAGCTGGGTGGTACGTCTATAAGATGGCGACTGGCCAATGGGAGCTGTGGAGTCAGCCCTCAGGGTGAGGGCAGCATGCAGAGACTCCGCGCCCCTCCCCAGGGATGTGCCGGCCACTGCTGGGAGTGACATGGAGCCAGAACAGGAGAAAGCCTTCCTTAGCCCTGCTGTGCCACCAGCCTTTTAGTGGCCCGCAATAGCTTGTGTCTGGAACCACAGCTACCCCTCTGGGACGGCAATAGCCTGGCTTGGCTGCAGTAGGCCGGGCGCTGCAGCCAACCAGCCTGAAGCATTTGCACACTCCATTCCCAAGAGGCCTGGAAGAGGCTTTTGATCCTTTAATCTCCCGTGACGAGCTGCCGAGGAACAGGGTGGGCAGGAAACGCTAATCACTGGCGCCTGCTGGCCGGCACAGATAACTGAACAGAGTGGGCAGTGCAGGGCCTCGTTAGCGCTGCTGCCGGCTCTGCAGGCCAGGGCTGGCTGGCCTGCCCTGCACACGGGGAAGTGGGGCTCCTGGCCCACCTCCAGCCCATCTCCTTTTGACAGAGGTGTGGGGTCCTCTGCTCCCCGCTTGGCAGGTGAGGCTGAGCAGCCCCAGGCCCAGCACAGAGAGGCTCAATGTGTCCTGCAGAAGCATGCCGGAGCTGGGGACTGTCAGAGGCAGCCTGGGCAAAGCCAAAGGGCAGTGGGATTCCTGCTAACCAGCCCCTCACACACATCAGCCCCCCCTCCCATACCCCCAGCCCCTCACACATACAGACATACTGCCCCCCCACAGGCCCCGCGTGCGCACACGTGCTGTGATGGGGTTCTGGGGTCCCCCAAGCTCTGCACCCCGGCCGTAGGCAGGAGAGTCTCTCACTTAGCAGGAGAACAGCGGGTTTATTAGCCGACAGGACACAGCATTGTACAGAGGAGTCAGTGCAGCTGGCAGAGACAGCCAGTTCAATCCATGTTGGGGAGAGGAGGCCCCGAGGGGCCCCCAGAGCTGGGGCCTTGCCCCCTCCTTTGTCTTTCTCTCCCTCAGCCCAGACTAACTGCTTCCCAACTCCCAGTTCCAATTCAAACCCCTCAGGCTCCACCTCCTCCTTTGTCTGCAGTACAAAGGTGTTACCTGGTCGTCAGGGTTACCCTCAGCAGGAGCCCCACACCCTCTGTGAGCCACTCACACACACACAGTTATCCCCCACTCCATCACATCTCTCCCCCCTTCCAGACCGAACTGAGCGGGGTCACTCAACTGGTGACCTGGGGAAGTTCGGGGCTCTCCCCTTGTGACAGGGCATCGGCTGTACCCTTTGTTCTCCCCTTGATGTGCACCACCTCCACGTCATAGTCCTACTGGGGGAGGCTCCAAGTTAGGAGCTTGGTTTTGGCCCTTTTCATGTGATGCAGCCGGGCAAATCCCTTTAGTTCCCTTGGGTTGGTTGGTCTCGCTGCTTCGGCCCCGGTCCGTTAGCCACGTTCTCAAGTCGGGCGGGCAGAGCCCATAGAGATGCTGCAGCACCAACAGATTAAACAGGTGTTTTGTGGTTTGGGTCCTGCCCCATCTGACCACCAGTCCATACAGCTGCTCCAGCCAATGTTTGGAATTTAGTTACAGTCCAGTAATGGAAGGTACAAATGCTTCCACCCTTGGCATTTAGCCAGACCACCACAATGGCTGTGTGCCTCAGTTTCCCCTTCCATGCCACACAAGAGGTTTGGAATGTTCCTCCTCATGTTAGAGGTTGCAAGACTAGTTACAGGGAACAATGGTGACATTTTAGAGTTACAGACTCCTTCAACATACAACTTATGCTTCTACATTAATGTTATCATGTCACATGGCTTTTTCCAAACACTTAGTGCATGGTACAATTTTACAGCTTTTGGTAGCAGCACCCCTTGGTTACAGCAGTTAGCGTGAGTAACAGAACAACCCCATTGCAACTGTACATTTACGTTGCTCTTTGGTAGACCACAACTTTTGTGTAACCTTTTTGAGAATCTGGTATTTTGGGGATAAATGGCTGAGGCCATTTTTAGCACCATTAAGTTTTAATAGTCTTTCTTGCCCCCTGGGGTGGAAATTTGATTTTTCTGGCTGTGCCCTCCCTTCTAACAAGAGCTGGGCCATTGATGATCTCAGGGAGATGCCCCCTTCCAGCCAGTCTGGAAATTTGCAAACCAAACTGCTTTCTGAGAGTTGTTTTGTGAGTTCCAGACGCAGAATTCACATGAAGGAATTCCTGTTTATCCCTTACTGGCCCACCAGGCCCACAGCTCCTTCATCCTTCCACCTCCAACTACTGCCTTCCCATGGAATCAGAAGTTGAATCCAGTATGAGAATATAAGTGTTTCTAGCATCTGGAGATGGGGAATTGCTGGCCCTCTCCTGCATTCTACAGAGACTGACGGTGCAGCCGTTTCACTTGGTTCTCACAGGGCTGCTCACATTCCCTGATAGTTTTTACTTTACTTGCACCAACTTCCAATTCCTAAGAAACTTTTACACTGCCTGCTTTGGACCCTTCCAGAGCACAGCCAGTGGTTTCATACTCAGGCAGGTCCTGGCCATCAGGAGCTGAAACAAACTTCTCCCCAGGCAAAGGGCTGCTCTGGCTCTTACAGACAAGCACCTTTCCTGTTCACTCTCCTTTACCTCATTCCCATTTTCTGCAGTCCCCACAGATGGGTCAGGAAAAGTTTCAGGGAAATTCTTTTCCTGAAGAGCTTCCCCAAACAATAACTCACCCCTGTCTGCCTCCACGGGGGCACTGCACCCTTGAGCCACAACCAGCTCCTGGGTTTCACCTACACCCAGGATCACTTCTGGCCCATTAGGCAGATTCCCACGTAATCCCCCTCCAGGCAGACAGCCAGTACCACCGGACAGAAGGTTAGGATCCCTTTCCTCCCCTCTGCTACCAGCTCCTTTATTTCATCAGTCAGCGTAGTAATCCCCCTCCAGGCAGACAGCCAGTACCACCGGACAGAAGGTTAGGATCCCTTTCCTCCCCTCTGCTACCAGCTCCTTTATTTTATTAGTCAGCGTAACTCCATTGCCCGTCTGTTCTTGTGTCCTGGCGAGAGGATGACTCTGGTAGGACAGAGTCCTCTCAACCCCTCCCAGTAACACCTCAGCATCAGGCAAAGAACAAGTACCAGAATCATCTGGTCTCTGGGGTTCCCTGATGATACTAACTGGATCAGACCGAGTTAAAGCATCATCCCCCCTGAGAGACACAGAGGTAGGCCCACTTCCCATCTGGGCTTCAGCTGCTCTCAGATCCAGCTCTGGGATCTTGGCTCCATCTGGAGCCCCCCAGGCTCAGGCAAAGGATTCACTTCCCCAGAAGCAGAAGCACTTTTCTTGCACCAAGGACCAGTGTCCTTAGCAGGGATACCACTGCCCATCCCGAAGCCATTTCCTCTGCTCCAGCCCCCATGGCTGGATTCAGAGACACACCTGGAATGCTCTTTTCTGGTGGATCCTTCTCCAGCCACCCCAGGCTGGGGAATCTTCCTTAGACAATGGGCTAGTTTCCTCATTGGCACCTTTTCCAAACGCAGGCTCTGCTCTCTCCCCAGGCTGCTGCTGCTGCTGTTCAACACAGACAGACAATGGGAGACACTTTCTCCTTTGTCCCAGCCCCCCGGCTGGTCTCCACACACACACAGAAGGTGAAGCAGCTTCTCTCACAGACAACTTGCCATTCCCAGTGGATCAGCTGCTTTCCTGCAGAGACACACAGGCACCTTCCTTGGCCCAGGCCTGGAAAACTCTTCGCAGGTCTGTCTTGGCCACTAGTAGATGATGGGTTGGAATTGCTCCTTCCCTCCTTGAGCTGTGGCAGGCCACTCGGTTCAGAGCTCCAGGCAGTCCAGGGTTCCCTGCCCCGATCCGGGCTCACCTCTGCAGGATTTTCCTTAACCCTTAGCTCCGCCACTGCACATCCACGCTGCCTTGTCCAGCTCCTTTAATCTCGATTCGGTTTCCAGGTGCTGCCACTTCACAGCGGAGTTGCTGAGCGTGGTTGCAGGCTCTCAGGCTGATGCCCTCTGCACCCCACGATTCCTGGAAGAATCCCTTCAGTGTGCCAGGCTCCTTGCGGGTCACAAGCTGCCCAGGGTTAGGCTGTAGGCCCCTCCGCCCTCTGGGACCGACTCCAACAGACTCCCAGCGGAACCCCTTCTTCAGTGCGACACCCGCTCTCAGGGACCATGAGCACACTGTCTTGGGAAGAACTCATTCAGCGTCAGCCTCCTCAGGGGTCACTTGTTCCTGGGGGTTGGGCTCTCGGCCCCTCCACCTTCTGGGACCGACTCCAACAGATTCCCAGGAGTAACCCCTCCTCGGGTGTGACACCCCCTCTCAAGGACCACGACCGCAGTTGCTTGGGTTCGGCCGCAGGCCCCTCCGCCTTGGGGAACTGCACCTCACTGCCCTTCAGCACACCTGGGTCTCGCAGGCCCCACTTCTTCCGGGGCCCCGGTCACTTACTGCTGGATGCTCCATCCTTGGGGTGCAGAACATCCCACTCCTGACACCAGTGTGATGGGGTTCTGGGGTCCCCCAAGCTCTGCACCCCGGCCGTAGGCAGGAGAGTCTCTCACTTAGCAGGAGAACAGCGGGTTTATTAGCCGACAGGACACAGCATCGTACAGAGGAGTCAGTGCAGCTGGCAGAGACAGCCAGTCCAATCCATGTTGGGGAGAGGAGGCCCCGAGGGGCCCCCAGAGCTGGGGCCTTGCCCCCTCCTTTGTCTTTCTCTCCCTCAGCCCAGACTAACTGCTTCCCAACTCCCAGTTCCAATTCAAACCCCTCAGGCTCCACCTCCTCCTTTGTCTGCAGTACAAAGGTGTTACCTGGTCGTCAGGGTTACCCTCAGCAGGAGCCCCACACCCTCTGTGAGCCACACACACACACACAGTTATCCCCCACTCCATCACACGTGCACACACACACCAGCCAACACCCCCCCAGCCCTCTCACGCACACCCCCCCCAGGCCCCCCACACACACACCCCAGCCCCTCACACACATCAGCCCCCCCACACACCCCGGCCCCTCACACACATCAGCCCCCCCACACACCCCGGCCCCTCACACATACAGACATACCGCCCCCCCACAGGCCCCGCGTGTGCACACGTGCACACACACACCAGCCAACACCCCCCCAGCCCTCTCACGCACACACACACCCCAGGCCCCCCCCACACACCCCCCAGCCCCTCACACACATCAGCCCCCCCACACCCCCCGGCCCCTCACACATACAGACATACCGCCCCCCCCCACAGGCCCCGCACGCGCACACACACACACACACACACACACCAGCCCCCACACACACACCCAGCCCTCTCACACACACACACACCCAGTCCTCTCTTTCTCACACACACACACACCAGCCCCCCCACACACCCAGCCCTCTCACGCACACACACACCCAGTCCTCTCTCTCACACACACACACACACCAGCCCCCCACACCCTAGCCTCTCGCACACACACACCCAGCCCTCTCACACACACAGACCCCCAGTCCTCTCTCTCTCTCACACACACACACACACACACACACACACACCCTAGCCCCTCACGCACACACACCCAGCCCTCTCACACACACACACACACACAACCCAGCCCCCCCCACACACGCACACGTGCACACACGCACACACCAGCCCCTCACACACACAGCCCTCTCTCACACACACGCACACACGCGTGCGCACACACACACACACCAGCCCCACACATGCGCGCGCCAGCCCTCTCTCTCTCACACACACACACACACACCCCAGCCCCCACACACACCAGCCCCTCACACACACACACACCAGCCCCTCACACACACACCCAGCCCTCTCACACACACGCACACATGCACACACACACCAGCCCCTCACACATACACACACACACCAGCCCTCTCTCTCTCTCTCTCTCTCTCTCACACACACACACACACACACACACACCAGCCCCTGGCCCAGGGTCTGGCACTGATTCTGGAGACGCCGGGGAGGAGTGTCAGCACTGTCACTGGGTCACTCACTGCTGCACTCCAGCCCAGCGCACATGGAGCCAGACAGGCTCCGCTGCCGTCCCTAGTCCCTAGGCCTCCGGCCCATGTCAGCCCCTAGTTCTGCAGGGAGCAGAGCCTGCCCCCCAGCCACAGCCAGGCTCCGGCGCACCGTGGGCTGCAGGTCCAGAGGCATTGCTCCTGGCCTCTCTGTGTGCCGGGGCCGGATGCCCCTCCCTGCTCCGGGAGCTGCCCTCCCCTCTGCAGCTGCTACCGGCTCAGCCGCCCACAGGCATTTGCAGTCTCTTGGGCCTCCCCCTCTGAGTCTGAGAGATGCATTGACCTGGCCTTCAGCTGAAAGAGCCAGCCAGGCGGTACTGGGCCACTGCTCCCCATGCTGGTGACGTGCTCTGCCTGCCGCCGCCCAGCTGCTAGCCACAGAGCTGGGCTGTTCCTGACCCTCCTGCCGCGCTGCAGAGAGCTCAGGTCAGACAGGTGATCCAAGGGGCTTAAAGGTCAACGGGCCCTCCCTCCGGGCTCATGCAGCAGCTGGCGCAGCTGGGCAGCCACATGGCAGAGGCAGAAACAGCAGCATGAGGCTGAGCGTGGGCACATATGGGCTCAGGAAACAGCCTCCTTCACCCTGCAACTGAAGCACGTGCTGGGTTTCCATCCTGCAAAACTACAGCCAGGCAAATCCTTGCGGTAACTCCATAAATTACACCCCCTCCCCAAGTTACACCAGGGATGAGCCAGGCCCCTCATGTAGCAGAGTGTGGGGACTGGCTTCTATGACCTGTCCCACAGGGACGATGTTGTGCCACAAGGGAATCGTCACTATGCTGTCCAGGCCCCATCAGCCCTGGGATCTCCAGCAAAGCAGTAACCAGGCAAGAAGCACAGCTAAGGATGGGCCTTTCCAAGCCAACCAGGCTCGTGCAGGTGACGTGCACCTCCCAGGTGACCAACTGACACCATGTCAGGTGTGCACCTTCCCAGCCTGACCCCCTTGGGTTGGGAGGTGCAGAAAGAAAAGGGCAGCTGCTCCAGCGTGAGTCAGCAATGAGGTAGAAACAGAAAATCCACCCTTCCACGCCAGTAGCTGGTTGGCTTCATCCTGGAGGGGGGAGGGTCTCCTGCAGGCATCATGGAGCAGATGTTCACTTTACAAGGTCAGGACACATCTGTGGTTGGCCTGATGCAAACACTATGTTCAGTACAAACAAAATAAAAAGCAATTTCTCGAGGCCCACAGCAAGTCTCCCAGCCAATCTGGACAGAGAGATTTCCCCTCCCCCTAATCTATCCTAAAACAAGAGTCTGACCTTGCATGTCCCAAGAACAATATGTATTGTTAACAGCAAGAGACGCTTTGTTTTAAGCCAACTAGTTCTTATAGCTCCAGTCAACCATCACCACTCCATGCAAGAGATGAACCCGAGGAACCCATTGGCCCATTTAATTCCTGCTCTGGCTCCAGCAACTCCCACAAGATCTTGATTCTTTGTCCTCCTCAACCTCTGCCATGTCTGATGGGGAGGTCTGTGCTGTGCCCAGGCTCAAGGAAGCAGGGCAGCATTAGTCCCGCGGGGTCTATTGGGCCTGGATGGTACACCCAGGAGCTCTGAAAGAACTCAGCTATGAAGTGCCTGAGCAGGTAGCAAAGAAACTCTTGTTACAAAGAAAAACAAAAAAGGAGTCCGGTAGCACTTTAAAGACTAACAAAATAATTTATTAGGTGAGCTTTTGTGGGACAGACCCACTTCTTCAGATCATAGCCAGACCAGAACAGACTCAATATTTAAGGCACAGAGAACCAAAAATAGTAATCAAGGATGACAAATCAGAAAAATATTATCAAGGTGAGCAAATCAGAGGGCAGAGGGGCAGGGAGAGGGGAGTCAAGAATTAAATAAAGCAAAGTATGTAAAAGAGCCCCTATAATGAGCTAGAAAATTGGCATCCCGGTTCAAACCATGTGTTAATGTGTCGAATTTGAATATAAAAGAGAGTTGAGCAGCCTCTCTTTCCAAACTGCTGTGAAAATTCCTCTTCAGTAGAACACAGACTTTCAGGTCATTAACAGAATGGCCCACTCAATTAAAGTGCTGTCTGACAGGTTTGTGAATCAGGAGTGTTTTTATGTCTGTTTTATACCCATTAATTCTTTGTCTAAGAGAGTTTGAAGTCTGTCCAATATACAAAGCATGTGGCTATTGTTGGCACATGATGGCATATATGATGTTAGTTGAGGAACATGAGAATGTGCCTGTGATTCTGTGACTAACTTGGTTAGGTCCAGTGATGTATCTCCAGAATAGATATGTGGACAAAGCTGGCAGTGGGCTTTGTTGCAAGGAAAAGTCCCAGGACTGGTGTTCCTGCGGTATAGACTGTGGTTGTTGGTGAGACTCCTCATAGGCTGGGAGGTTGTCTGTAGGAGAGAACAGGCCTGTCACCTAGGGCCTTCTGGAGTGTGGCATCCTGATTAAGGATAGGTTGTAGGTCTTTAATAATGCGTTGCAGTGGTTTGAATTGGGGGCTGTAGATAAGGACCTGTGGTGTTCTGTTACTGGCTTTTTTGGGCCTATCTTTTGGTCTGTTCCACGAAAGCTTATCACCTAATAAGTGATGTGTTAGTCTTTAAAGTGCTACTGGACTGCTTTTTGTTTTAATAGTATATAGACTAGCACGGCTTTCTCTCTGTTACTATTCGTTACAAAGAGCTAGTCTAGCTGAGATGGAGGGTCGCAAATGCTGTACCACTGTATTTTAAAGAGGGTTTGGCATAACGGGGGGAAATGGAGCCCAGTTAGCCTTACACCTGGGCTTGGGAAATTGGTTGAAACAATAATTAAAACACCCAAACTCCCTGCAGCTGACTGGCAGCCAGGCCTGAGGACAACACCATTTGCATCAGAAGGCTGGTAGGCTGCCACCTGCTCTCTGGAGCAAGGGTGTACTCTTCTGCTCAGCAACTGCCCAGCCCAGGAACCTAACCAGCCTATGAAAGGCACCCAGGGCCCTTGGGCTGTTTGTGCCAGTCACAGATGGGACAGGATGCAGGGCAGTTAGAGGACAGCTCCAGCCAGTCCCAGGGCTTCCCAGAGACTCTCCCGCCCCAGGGCATGGCACTGCCAGTGTGAGGAGCAGTGCACTGCATGTGAAAGAAAACCCTGGGGAGCTTTGATGGAGCCCAGGGCACTGTCCCTCTGGGGGCCTGGCATTCCCGGGCAGAGGCAGAGGAACACCCAAAGGGGGCTGGCAGGTTCTCCCTTGCACGGGTCCCCTGCGCCTCTGGTCCTGGCCGGTCAGTGTCAGAGTCAGGCTGTGGAACAAGGCCCTTGGTTGGGTCACACAGCCAGAGACAAGTGAGGAAGGGAGGGAGGGCAGGACCTGGCACACCACTGGGAGCAGCCTGCCCAGGGTGGGCAGGGCACTGATAAGCTAACAATCATGTCAACAGCCTTGGGCTGAGGCATCCCAGGCATCTCAAGCGGGGATGGGAGGGAGGCCTCCAGAGCAAATTCCTGCCCTTGTGCTGTTCTGATGGGAGAGCTGCCCGGCCCCTGCTCCGGCTGCCCGAGGCACCCGCCATGGGCATTGGCATGCTGGGGCAGGCAGCCGGCCTGGTGCTGGAGGGCAGGGGCCTGGCAGGGCAGCAGGTGGCAGGGCTGGCTCCCAGGTGCAGCAGAGGAGGGAGGAATTTCCTCCGCAAGCAGGGCTGCAATGGGCACTTAGCTTCTCTGTTGCTCTTCTGTTTTCATTCATCCTCCAGACGTTCTTTACCTCCCACGCCCTCTGAGCCTGTGGCAGGCTGCTCAGTCCTAGCCTCTCCCTCTGCTGGCGCTCCTTCTGCTGCCTCCGCCACCGTCAGCTGGGGGCATCCCCTGGGGGGGCACTGACTGCGCATGGAGCACTGTTGAGAGGGGGTTGAAATGCGTCAGCCTCCTGCTCAGGCTGTTCTCACCAGATAACGCCTGTCTGTTCTGGAATGGCCAGAGCGAGCAGAGCTTGTCCAGCACTGACTTCCAGCTGCAGGGGACAGGAACACCAGGACCCTTTGGAGAGGTAGCCGGAGCATGCAGCGTAGCACTAAGCAGACTTTGCAGCCCGCCTTTGGGAGCAGGACGAGTTCTCCCATCTCCTAGCAGGAAGGGCCCTGTAGGAGCCACCTCCCCTGCACACAGCAGTCCCACTGGACGGGGGATTTGCGGGCAGGGCCTGGCCCTTGCCATGCTGGCTGGCATCTGTTTCACTCATTTCAGAGGGAAGTTCAGCCTCCTCCTGGCTCCTGTGACCCTGGCACACTAGGCCTGCTGGCAGTGCTATCTGTACCACTGCACCTTGAACAAGCCTGTGCCACAGACACTTGAGGGGAGACCCAACTTTCCCATTCTGCCAGAAGCATAGACCGCTCTGGGAGCTGGCATGGAGGGACCCAGCACAATTAGTTTGGAACAGTCACAGCTCATTAACAAAAAAAGCAGCTGACAGCCAGCACCACAGCGGTGGGGAGCAGCCTGTGAAATCCACATTCACTCTGCCACAGAGGGATGTGTTGGTAGTTCATCTGGAGGGTGTGCAGAAGGAGAGGGGAGCAGTGGTAGCAGCAGGAGTACCAGAGTAACTGCCCCCAGGGGGACTTGAACCTGGGACCTCTGCACAGGTGCCACTACAGTTTGAGCAAAGGCTGGCTGGCCCTCAGCCCAGCCTGTAGAGTGCACTTGTTCTTTCTCCAGGTAAGTGGTCTAGATGCCCCTACATAGGAGCATGAACCACAGCTAGGTTTAGGGGTTAAACCAGCAAGCATCATTTTGCATTGGCCTGCAAAGGACAGGACTGTAACCACAGTGGAGTCCCAGGGCTGGGATGAGCTGGGACTTCATCTCTCCTGCTCTACCCAAGTGGTGGCACCTTGTGCCCCAAGGCTTTGAGAGGTGATGTACATGACTTCCTCAGGAGAGAGTACCAGGGATTGCTCCTGCAGGTGTAACCTGGAACCTGTACGAAATAATGCAGCTTCCACTGCAGGGTGCCCCAGCCTGACGGCACCTGCCCCAGGAGTTTGTCGCCGGAAGGAAGCGGGGGAGGAAAGAGCTGGGGAAGACAGCCTCATAACAGACTCTGAACTCTCAATCATTTGCTCTTTAAAAGCTGCATTTGCACTCAATTCGTAGTCTCTGGTGGCTGCAGACTCCAGCTCTTTAAAACCAAATGGTGCTTAAAATTAATTCTCTTCACTGATGAAAGAATTTTGATTGATGAATTACATTTCTCTGCATTTCTAAATGAATGGAGGCCTGGGAGTCTCTCCACAGCCTCATGCCCATCCTCCAACTCCCACATTGTGATGTCACAGCTCTCTGTGGAAATGCACTGTGACATCAGAGCCACGGAAGGGGAAGGCCCCGGGATGGGGAAGGGAGGGATACAGGCACTGGCTTTGGAGAAGGAGGAATGGCTTTCCTTGATGACTGCCTGAGGGCAGTGGTGCATTTGTAGTGCACACGCCTATATGTGGTTCACTGTCCCATGTAGTGGTACCTAGACCACATCACACAGAAGAAATAAGTGTCCTCTACAGGCTAAGCTGACAGCCAGCTGGCCTTCAGCTCAAGCTGTAGAGGCACCTACACTGAGCTCATGAGGTCCCAGGTTTGAGTGTGTCTGTGGGCAGAGTTACATGTTCTTCCTGCACAGGGCTTCTGGAGCTGGGGCTCACCTAAGGAGCAGCCCCAGAGACAAGTCTCCCTCTCCCTCTGTCTCCTCCCTTCACTGACTGTGAGCTCCTCAGGACATCCAGGTCTCTGGTTCTGACAGCTGGAGGGAGGGGTCCACCCTCCTCGGAGAGACTGCTGGGGATCCAAGCTCTTCCCCTCTGAGGCAGGCAGATGAGCCCAGGCACCTAGGAGGGCAGCCCCAGGTCCTGCCAGTCGTGCTGCAGAAGGGAGAAGTCTTGCAGAAGTGCATTGACAAGGCTTTGCTGGTGCTGGTCCCCCAGCAGAGGTACATGGCTGCACTGTGTCTGCCAGCCAAGCCCTTTCCCTGCAGCCACTTGGGGCTGTGGGAGGCCTGGGCCCAGACCAGGCAGGGGCAGAATGTGGCCCAAGGACATATTGGCTGGTGAGCTCCCCTTCCCTTTGGCCAGAATGGGGCCCAGAGGGTCTGAGTCTGAGCAGGCCCTCCTCAGCCAGAGCTACAAATGCACACAAACACAGCAGCTGCTGCCATCCAAGGACCTGGCAAATGGAGGTGGCTAGCATGACAAGTGACTTCTTTGCCACATGGACTGTGCTCTCCCCCAGTCCCCGGGTGTGGCTGTGATAGGGAGTCTCTGGAGGGAAGCTAACCAAGGCCTGGGTGCGAAACATGTCATGGCTGCTGGAGGTGGCCATGACCAGCAGAAAAAGGGAGTCCAGGGGAGTCAGCAAGATCCGTGTTAGACAGAGGAAATACTGCTGGGGCTCCTTGGGGCTGGTAATAACACCCACAGGCCAGGCCTTGGTGCATAGCAGCCTGGGAACTGAGCACCCCCAGCACCAGGCCTGGACCCTGCAGGCCACTATGCTGAGCCCTGGGCAAGGCCCCAGCGGGCGCCCACTCCCAGCAGCTACAAAGATCAGCGACGTAGCCATGTGTAGTCTGTAGCTGCACAAACAATGGGAAGTCCTGTGGCACCTTATAGACTGACAGAGTTCCAGGAGCACGAGCTTTCGCAGGGAAAGACCTACTTCGTCAGATGCAAGTGGCAGCATCCAACGAAGCGGATTTTTGCCCATAAAACCTCATGCTCCTGGAAATCTGTTAGTCTATAAGGTGCCACAGGACTTCTTTCTGTCCCAGTAGCTGCAGGAGTCGGAGAGGGATGCTGCTGCCCTGGCCTGCCTGCGTGAAAACCCAGTGACTCCAGGACACATAATTCAACATCGGTCTCTGGCCCCCGCTGTTACAATCGCTCTCCAGCCACAGTCAGCTGCTGGGCACAGCCCATTAAAGACTTGGGGGGATTGCTGTGCAGCCGCAAGGCACTTCCATGCCCACCCCCAAGGAACTCCAAGGGCCAGAGATTGGGTGCCACCTGGCCACCTGTGCTCCCATGGCACGCATGGGAGCAGAGTGCTGGGAGTCCTTAGCTGTCACAGGCATAGTTCGCCCAGGGAACCCAGTCAGCGTGTACTAGGTGTGCTCGACTGCCCAGGATGCTGGGTGAAGCATGCGTCCTAGTCTCCTGCCTCAGATGCTGGTCTGGGAGGAGTGAAGGTTCCTGTGCCACAGCAGGGCTGTCTCTGCAGTCTGTGATCCAGGCAGCTCCCTGCAGCATGCACCATTGATCAGAGAACAGTAAATAATGGCATGTACCTCCAGCCCAGGGCTGGACACAGGACCAGCTGAGCGAGTCTCTGGCCAGGGCCACACAAGAGGCCATGCTGGGGGTCTTCCTCCTCAGACCCATGACATTTCCCACCTACCTAATTCCCGGCAGCTCTCCTGGATCCACATCCAGAGGAGGGAAGGGGCAAGAGCCACAGTCCCCACGTAACGCTTTGGGTGGGAGCTCCCTGCTCCACGTCATCTCAGGGAAGGAGGGGGCGGTCTCTGGGCCCTTCCACACTGCCAGCTCAGCCCTGCTCTTACAGAGTTCAGGGCTCAGCATAGCACACCCGTCTCTTACAGCTCTTTCACCATCACCCTGCACATGTCTGCTCTGGGCCAAAAGGCTCTGGCTGCTCCTCCAGCTGAGGCTGCCGCATGCCACGGCTCTCACCTGCTGTGACCTGGCATGCCTGGGTTTGCTCCTATCTCCCTGCTGGGCCCTTTGCAGCTGGGTTTCCAAGGGCTTAACCCAGAGCTCCATGGCAGCTGGCCGATAGGAGTGGTCAGAACACACCCCTGCAGGGCGTTACACTGATGCTGGGCCTGCAACTGACCAGGCATCTGCTGAGCAAGGCGCAGGTGCGGACCACACACTGGGCAGTGGCAATAGCCCCCTGGCAGGTGTGCTCACACCAGGGGGGCCATGGCCTCTTGCAGTTTACCAGCCATCAAGGTGAGCAAAGGGGGCTCAGGGAAGGAGAAGAGCAAGCCCAGAGGGCAGGGTTTTGCGGGGAAGAGATGGCACAGGGGCAGTGCCCTGGGGAAAGGGGCGGTGTGGGGCCATGAGGCCACAGTTCAGGCATTGGTGACCCCCTTCTTTTAGGGATCTTCTGACACTTGTGACTCACCCAGTGCCATAGTAACGCCACATCTGGTTAACTCTAATGGGTTATTGCTCCAGGTATGCTCCACACTACCAGGGATGGAGCACCATGGGGCCAGCTTGGCTCCTTGCACACTTTGCTACAGTTGTGAGCAGTGAGCTCTCCCCCTGCCAGGACAAAGCCATTTTCAGAACAGCCCACTGGCCTGCAGTGGCTGCCCAGCACCCGGCGCTGGGGTACTCAGCCACTGCACAAGGAAACACCCTGCAGGCAAGGACAGAGCAGGGAAGGAGGGAGCCCAGCACAGCAGCCCCAGCCAAATGCTCACAATTCCTCCCTCTTCTGCCCTCCCCACAGCATCTGTCCCTTCCTCTTTTGCTCCTGGGAAACACTAAAAGTTTGTTGTTTTAGGAAAGGTCAGCAGCAGGGCAAGGACATGCCTCCTTGTCCTGGGAGCTCCCACGAGAGCCAGGGCACTGCCTGTGAGAGCTGGCATTGCCCAGGTCCAGTCCCTGCCTGCGCTGGCCCCCGGTGCGGCTAGGATGGATTCTGCAGGCCCACGGGCAGACGCCAAGGAGCTGAGCTTCAGGCAAAGCCAGGGAGATGCACTGACAGCCCTGAGGGGAGGGACTGGGCCAAACACAGTGCCGGTCTGAGAACAAAAAGACAAAATCCAGTCAATACAAGGGGGGAGTACTTTCTGAAGGAAGGAAAATCCAATATACGCCACCCAGATGGGAACTGCTGTCTTAGGGGCAGTGCTGCCACAAAGGAATGGGACTTACAGTGGATCACAAATGGAATGAGTCAACAGTGCAATACAGTGCAAACCAGGCTGGGGAGCCTTAACAGGGGGTTGTACAGATGATGTGGAAAGTAAATGTCCCACTCTACTCAATACTGCCAAGGCCTCAGCCGGAAGACACTGCCCCATTCCGGGTACCACACTTAGGGAAGATGTGGACAAACTGGTGAGTACCTGAAGGATAAAATCATAAAAGGTTTAAAACACCTGACTGATGAGAGAAGATTAAAATACTGTGAGTGTTTAGTCATCAGAAAAGACAGAGCGTGGTGGGAACCTGAAGATAGTTTTCAGATAGGCTGTTATAAAGAAGACTGCAATCAATTGCTCCCCATGTCCACTGAAGGTCGAACAAGAGGCAGTGAGTTCAGTCTGCTGCACAGGGGAGATGTGACATAGCTATTAGGAACATAGAAGGGTAGCTGAACTCTGGAACAGACTCCAAGGGTGGTTATAGAGTCCCCCCTCTGGGCATTATTTTAAGAACAGGTTAAATTAAAGGAGATGTCTAGGGATGTTTTCTCCAGATTTTCTCCATTTTTATTTCTGCCACCTGGGAGCTCATCCAAGCTTCCCCCACTTGGGAGAAGGGACAAAAGAGCAAAATAAAATTCCATCAGTCTGAACCATCTTCAGAAATGAGAAAGTCCTGGAATGCTAACCGCAGCAAAAGAGAGAAAATGCTATGTGAAGGCAGAACTCCTAATAAGAATTCACTTTATAGTGCTCAGTGACAAGAGGCACGCAGGGATGGAGGATGAAAATTAAAAATCTGAGTTGATTATTTTGTTTTGGCCCCTGCAGAATGGAAACATGTTAGAGTTCTTATCATAAAATTGCTCCCCCCCACCCCGGCCTCACTCTGGAGACTGGAAGTAAAAAAAATCAGCTGTCTTGCACTGGAAGAGCATTCTGGGTAATGACAGAATGCAGATGAGCCTCTCACTTTGCTGAAGACATCCTACCTGCAGCTCCAGAACAAAGCAGCTGCTGAAAAGGCACAGAGTTTAACCAGTCCACTGGTACAGTTCTAAGGATGTGTTTTGGCATGTTAGGTTTCAGCAGCCTGGGGTCTGCAAAGACTGGAAAAAGGCCTCAGTGTGGCTGGTATGATAGCAAATGCCGAGGGAGAACCTAAGAGAGAGCCGCCTCTGCACTAACTCTGGGAAGCTGGGCACTAAGCAGGAGGAATGAGGGCTCTCATATATGAACACAATTGTGATTTTGCTGGGATACAGACCTGGTGGCCTGACACGTGACTGGAATGCCAACAGGGAATGCTGCAGGGAAGTGCATCGCTAGAGGGAAATGGAGGTATAGAGCCACACCCCAAAACTGCAAATAACAGCCTTGGGTGCAGCTACCTGCATGAGGGCGGGGCAGACCATGATTATGAAAGAACGCAAAAGCATTGTGTAGGGCTAGGCACCGAGTCATTAATAAGTGATCCAACACACATCTGAGATGATGAAATGTTAATAAGGATGAAATTGTTCTTAGCCCAAGCATGCCCAATGGTAGCTAAGATATTTCCAGATGCTGGAGCAGAGTCACACGATGCCTCATGCTGCCAGTCAGAAGAGCAGGGCATTCCTGCTCTAGTACGGTATGACATCCAAAGTGGTTTCAAAGTGCCATGCCCAAAAATGCACTGCTTGCAAGGCAAGCTTCCAGAAAGAGAGAATTCATTTAAGCAACAGTTTGAAATGTTTCTCATCCCTCCAGAGTCTTCCAAGGAAGCAGCTCTGGAGCCAGCAGGAAATCTGCCCATACGGTGAACTGTCTCTAGCAGAACCAGCTGGCTTCATGGCTGCACTCTAGTGTCTGTGGTGTGGTGCCAAGGGCTGGGCACAAGTCCAGTTAGCATAATAAGTAATATTGTAGGTTCATGATACTTCTGCAGGAGAATCAGGCTTTGTCACATGTTGTGGAGGCTTTTGAGCAGATCTCTAACTCCAGAAGAAAGTGTTATCTGGAAGAGGACCTCATTTTTATTCATAATTAAGGCCAATGCAAATCAGTTAGTGCACGTGTGACTGGTTTAACTCTTAAAGTTCAAACAGAGGCTCTTGGAAAGATGAGTGACTCACTAAGGATAGGTAGGCTCATATGTAAAACATAATTATGCAAGTAAAGCATCAAGTGCTATGGGAAACTGACTGAACCCATCCCTGAGCCATAGACATTTGCAGAGTAGTTCGCCCTGTGCGAAAGAGGGTCAGCAGAAGGATTATGCAGCAGTCCAGCTCAAGAAGAGGAAGGAGAGACTAGGCTTTGTGGAGGTAGATGCAAACTAAGGCTCTAAATGAACAGCTACCATATAATTCATAACCAGGATGCAACAAATGAAGGAAATCAAAAAGAAGTCAGAAGTGTTCTGACAGGTAATAATCCCAGCATATGAGGACTCACTGAGAACACAGGCCCAGGACTTGCTTCAACTTTGGTTAAATGTGTATAAATGCAATCCAAGGTCATTTGCAGTAGTAGGATGCACAGTTGTCCTAAGTACCCAGCAGTGCACAGAACACTG
Organism: Carettochelys insculpta; assembly: GCF_033958435.1. NCBI lineage: Eukaryota > Metazoa > Chordata > Testudines > Carettochelyidae > Carettochelys > Carettochelys insculpta. Next base: position 965,672 of record NC_134145.1, read on the forward strand.
AGGCAGATCTCCACCATTGCATAGCAAGCAATGCAAGGCGAAATGCTAGCAGGGAGCTCTCCAAAGGCACCAATTCAGGTGGGCTGTCACCTAAAGTCAACAGTGACACCAAGCCTGAGCCTTTGGCAATGAGGAGTCAGCCTCCAACACCTTTGAGATGTTTAAAACCACACATTTCATAGAATCATAAAATCCTAGGGCTAGAAGGGACCTCAGGAGGTCATATAGTCCAGCCCCCTGCTTCAGGTAGGATCAATCCCAACTAAGTCATCCCAGCCAGGAGTTTGTCAAACTGGGACTTAAAAATCTCTAGGGATGAAGATTCCACCACCTCTCTAGGCAACACATTCCAGTGCTTCACCACCCTCCTGGTGAAATAGTTTTTCCTAATATCCAACCTCCCCCTTCCCCTCCGTAACTTCAGACCATTGCTCCTGGTTCTGCCATCTGTCACCACTCAAAAGAGTTTCTCTCCATCCTATTAAGAGCCCCCTTCAGGAAGGTGAAGGTTGCTATTACATCACCCCTCAGTATTCTTGTCTGCAAACTAAATAAGCCCAAATCTCTCAGCCTCTCCTTAAAGGTCATGTGGTGATGGGAGGGATAACTCAGTGGTTTGTGTATTAGCCTGCTAAACCAAGAGTTGTGAGTTTGCTCCTTGAGGGGGCCATTTAGGGATTGGGGCAATTTGATTTAACAAAAAAAATTTGGGGGCTGGTGCTTGGTCTTGCCAAGAGGGCAGGGTACTGGACTTAATGAACCGAGGTCCCTGTCCGCTCTAAGAGATATGTATCTCTTTCCCTCTCTCTATATGTATATGTGCTCCAGCCCCAAATAATTTTTGTTGCCCTCTGCTGAACCTGCTCCAGCATATACACATCCTTTCTGTACTGGGGGGCCCAAAACTGGACACAATACTCCAGATGTGGCCTCACCAATGCTGAATAGTGGAGAACAGCAACTTCTCTAGATCTCCTCAAAATGCTCCTCCTAATGCACCCCTATATGCTATTAGCCTTCTTGGATACAAGGGCACACTGTTTAATCATATCCAGTCTTTCATCCACATATCCCTAGGTCCCTTTCCACTCTACTGCTGCTTAGCCAGTCGGTCCCCAGCCTATAACAATGCTTGGGATTCTTCCATCCCAAGTGCAGGACTCTGCACTTGTCCCTGTTGAACCACATCAGATTTCTTCTGGCCCAATCCTCCAATTTATCCTGGTCACTCTGGATCCTATCTCTACTCTCCAACATATCTACCTCTCCCCCTAGCTTAGCGTCATCTGCAGACGAGCTGAGGGTGCAATCCAGTCCCTCATCCAGGTCATTAATAAAGATGTTGAACAGCACCAGCCCCAGAACCGAGCCTTGGGACACTCCACTTGAAACTGACCACCATCCAGATATTGAGCTATTGACCACTACCCATTGGGTCCAACTGTCAAGCCAGTTTTCTATCCATCATATAGTCCAGGGATCCAATCCATAGTGTCTTAACTTATGGGCAAGAATGTTGTGGGAGACTGCATCGAAAGCTTTACTGAAGTCAAGGTATATCACATCCACTGACTTCCCCATGTCCACAGAGCCTGTTATGTCATCATAGAAGCTAATCAAATTGGTTCAGGCAGGACTTGCCCTTGGTGAATCCATGTTGACTACTCTTGCTCACTTTCCCCTCTTCCAAGTGCTCCAAAATTGATTCCTTGAGAATCCCCTCCATCTTTTTCCCAGGGACTGAGGTACGGGTGACCGGTCTGTAGCTCCCTGGATTGACCTTATTTCCCTTTCTAAAGATGGGCACTACATTTGCCTTTTTCCAATTATCCGGGATCATTCCTGATCTCCAAGAGTTTTCAAAAATAATGGCCAAAGTCTCGGCAATGACGTCTGCCAATTCCCTCGTATCCTTGGGTGCATTAAATCCAGGCCCATGGATTTGTGTACATCTAGTTTTTCTACGTAGCTCGTAACTCATTCCTTCCCCACCGATGGCTGCCCTCCACCTTCCCATATTGTATTGTCTAGCACTGTAGTGTGGGAGCTGTCCTTGTCCATGAAGACTGAGGCAAAAAAAGCATTGAGCACTTCACCTTTTCTTACATCATCTGTCACTAGGTTACCTCTCTCATCCAGTAACGGCCCCACACCTTCTCTGATAACCCGTTTACTGTTAACATGGCTGTAGAAACCCTTCTTGTTACTCTTCACATCTCTTGCCAGCTGCAGTTCCACTTGTGCTTTTGTTCTTCTGATTACTCCTGGGCATTCTCCAGCCGTATGTTTATACTCCTCCTCAGTCAACTGTCCACTTTTCCACTTCTTATACTCATCCTTTTTGAGTTTAAGCTCACCAAGGATTTCCCAGTTAAGCCCAGCTGGTTGCCTGCTGTATTTGCATATCTTACTATGCAGTGGGATGTTTGGTCCTGTGCCTTCAGTAAGACTTCTTTAAACTATGCCAGTTCTCCTGCTCTCTTTTCTCATTCATCTTTTTTTCCCAAGGGATCCTGTGCATCAGTTCTCTCAGGGAGCCAAAGCCTGCTCTTTTGAAATCAGGGGTCTGTACTTTACGGCTCACCTTTCTTTCTTTTGTCATGATCCTGAAATCTACTGTCTCATGGTCACTGCAGCCCAGGTTGCCACCCACTTCTATTTCTGCTACTAGTTCTTCCCTGTTTGTGAGCAGCAGGTCAAACTGCGCATGGCCCCTGGTCAGTTCCTTCAGCACTTGTGCCAGGAAGTTATCCCCAACGTTCTCCAAAAATTTCCTGGATTGTCTGTGTGCTGCTGGATTGGTCTCCCAACAAATGTCTGGGTAATTAAAGTCTCCCATGAAAACCCAGGCCTGTGGTTTGGAAGCTTCACTTAGCTGTCTGAAGAAATCCTCATCTACCTCATCTCCCTGATCTGGCGGTCTATAGCAGACACCAACCACAACATCACCTCTGTTGCTTCTGCCTCTAAGTTTAACCCAAAGACGCTCAACTGGCTTTTCTCCCTCCTTATAGTGGAGCTCTGAGCAATCATACTGCTCCCTCATATAGAGCACAACTCCTCCTCCTTTTCTCCCCTGTCTGTCCTTCCAAAACAATTTATACCCTTCCATGACTGTATTCCAGTTGTGTGAATCATCCCACCAAGTCTCCATTATTCCAATCCCCTCATACTTGTTTGACTGTGCCAGGGCCTCTAATTCTTCCTGTTTCCCAGACTTCTTGTATTTTGAACAAGCACCTTAGAGAAGTGGCTGATTGGCCCAATTTCCCCTCCTCAGCCAGGAAACCTACTTTGGTGTACCCTCCTCCTTCCTCACACAGAGCTTGTGTCACTGTCCTCCAACAAACCTAGTTTAAATCCCTCCTAACTAGGTTTGCAAGCCTGCCCATGAAGATGCTGTTTCTTCTCTTTATTAGATGGATCCTATCTCTTCCTAGCCATCCTTGTTCATGAAACAGAATCCCATAGTCGAAGAAACCTTTAAGATACAACCACATCTGCTCCAGTACTATTGACAGAGACCAAAAACTTCAATATCTCTACCAGGCATTACGCCATCAGGAGAAATAAGAAAACAGATTGTTGGGGCCAGACGAATACCCAGAAACCAGCTACTTCTAGATAGGTCCAAAAGGTTAATAACAGAACACCACTTGTCATTACCTATAGCCCCCAGCTCAAACCCCTCCACCACATTATCAACCCGCCAGCTCACAACGCAGCCCCCCGAAAGTCACACTCAACTGAGCTCCTCATGGATGCTTTCCCAGGCAAACTCCCTGCTAGCTCACTGCTCATAGTGTTTGCTGTGGATGCCTTTTTATAAGGCTGCTGGCTGGCTAGGCCCAGCTCAAAGCCTGGCCTCCAGTCTAATTAGCCCCTGAAGGCCCACCTGGAACAAAGCCTGGAACAAAGCCCCCCCAGTTCACACCTGCAAACTTATCACACTTATTTGGAGTGATCTTGCTAGTCTTTTCTTCTCAAAACAAAAACGGAGAGTCGTCTGTTACCACGTGACTCCAGGAGGTGGGACTTTAAGGAACAAACTCATCAATACTTGTGATAAAATCATGTGAGCTATCAGCACAGAGCTGGGTACCAAAGGCCCATTCCCTTGAAAACCTCCCTCTGAAGTCAAGGTTTTTTCAAAAGGAACCAGTGACTCTAACCTGGGAGACCAGAAAGGGCCAGAATGCATGAGCAAGCACTCTCAGTATCAGCTTCCCTTGGGACCCAAACCTGAGTGGCCCTAGAGTCACTCACTGGTTATCTTTGACGATCTTGGCTTCAATTTTCAAGGGTCTGCTTAGTGAGTGTCCAACCTGAGGCAGCTGGCACCAGGTTTTAGAGGTGCTGACCATCCAGAAGTCCACCTGAAACCAGCAGAAGATACACTGAGGCAGTGTAGATGCTTTTGAAAATGTAGATTTAAAAGATATCCTCTAAATTGGAGACCAGAGCACAATGTAATATTACCCATAGGACAACATAGCAATGCTTGTGTCATAGTTTGGACATATGAAATACCAGAACAACAGCCAGTACTTGCTTTAAAAATAGTATCATGTAATAATTTCCCAAATAATAAATCCCGTTGCACCACCCTTAGAACTAAGAGCTTCTCCCAGCTGTGAAGTGAATTAGAGATGTCTGCTATACATGCCACAGAACTGCATCTATTAAATTCACCCTTGCATAATGTACCAGACCAAGTTCTCTGCAATTGATGCGTCCCGCTTAATTCCAGACATTCACAGACAAAACTTCATGCACACCAGCAAATTTAGTGCCATTTTTTTAGCAGCTATGTAGTTGCCCTGGTTCTGAAAAGCAGAAAACATTTGCTATCATAGGCCCCACCTAGAATTCCCAGATGCCTGGTAAGGCTCAGGTTCTTAGGAAAGAGAATACCATGTTAAGATAGATTAGGGCCCCAGTGACCTATCACAAAGAAAAAATCCATTAGCCCTAATAGATAAAGCAAAAAGGTAACATAATATGGAAAAATCTGTGGGGGTTAGAGTTCACTGTGTCTGTAATTGAAGAGCCAAGTGCAGCTGAGTGATGCTTTAATGAATAATAATGGCCTTCACAATCTTCTGATGTATGTATCCTCACAACTCTGGGAAGCAGGGCATGGCTCAGATGGGGAACTGAGGCACAGAGAGGCTAAGTCACTTGCCCAAAGTCACACAAAAAGTCTGTGGCAGAGCAAGAAATTAAACCTAGGTTGCCTACAACCTTAGCTGGGATACTAGTCCCTGGATCGTCCTTCATCCCAGTAATTCACCCCATTGAGACAACACCACCAAACAGTAGCATTATTTTAGGATAACAACTATCATGACAGCTAAGCTCAAAACATTTTCAGTATCACATGAGGGTCATTTATTTTGACACATAAACCTCAATGAGACAAGCTTACAGTTAGCTCCATGAGGATCTTTAATGTATCTGTGGGATATTATAAACCTGTGTGGATGCCATTCAGCATTAGTTCTGCTCCTGACATATTTCAAATAATAATTGTGTGGCTCTTTCAGGATTGAGGTGTTGAAGTTTTCATGGTTGCTGTTTTAAACTAGGCTAGAGCTCTTAAAAAGCACAACTGAAGAGTTATGCAAATTTTACAGAGAGCAAAAAAGACACTTCAGGACAAACCTGAAAATGCCAAAACATGTTCTAGCAGAAATTATCTGTATTGGTTCTTAACTGAGTGAAGATGGTTTCATTGCATATTTAGATAAAATATACGCAACAGCAGGGAAGCTCAATCTACACTGTCGAGCAAATCTATAGACATTTATGGGGATGATAAACTACTTAACAAAACCTATTTCAGAATCTATGGTCAATATTCCCTTACCAGAACAGCTAGCAGCTGAAATTGCCTGGCATTGAGCAGACAGATAAATAGACACTGGACGGGTAAAAACTCTGGTCATCAGAAATCCTATATCCAGAATCTTTCCAGTCGTTAGCCTCTCAGAGGCTGACAAATCCTATGGGGACCAGGTTGAAGGCACAGATTAAACAACTCAGGAGCAAGCTGTTAGCGGCCCTCTCCCTAGAAAAGCAGCCAGATCCTGAGCACAGAAATAAATTAATTACCCAAGAGCCTTTGAAAAGTATTTTTAAAAATCTATTGGCCAGTTTCTGTACACATCTAATTTTCTGAAAAGTAAAACCTTCCTGTTTCTGGCAGCTCACTCTGATCCCCACAGTGAAAACCTGGCCCCATTGAAGTTGATGTGCAAACTCATATTGCCTCCAATGGGGCAAGATTTCACCCCTGGTAATTTAACTAACAGTGACAGTTTCAAGCTAAAAAGAGTGTGCGGGCCAAATATCAAGGGAGACCACCTGACAGTGAGCGCTGCTAGGCCTGTTACCAAGACCATAAGCATTTCTGGCAGGTGTTTGTACAGTACCTAGCACAGCACAGCCCTGGTGTTCAGCATATCCACAGCACAAATAAGCAGCAGGCTGTGGATTAATCTCCTGGGAATCTCTTGAATTGTTTTGGCTGGTCCAACTACTGGAGGATGTCCCCCAAGAGGAGAGTCCTGCTCTAACCCCAGCAAAAGGAGGCATCAAACTGTCTTTTTGTGCACTTTGAGCTCCAGGGCTGAAAAGCACTAATTATAATAATACCACCACTAATGCTGCCCCACTGCCTTGTGTGTTATCCTGGGAAGGAGCAAGGCTAAGGGAGTAAACCCTGACAGAAAATCGGGAGGGGAGTCCTAAGGCAGTTCTGTGCCAACTTCTGGCATTGACCCGGCAACTCCTGCAGCTGAGCTGGTACCAGACGTAAGTCAGTAAAGCCAAGAGGGGGACACTGGCGTGTGGGAAGCCCAGGGTCCCAAAAAAAAAAAAAATTGCCCAGGTTCGCACCTGGAGAGGTACTCCAGCATTGCTTAACAATGTTGAACCAACACAGGAGGTAACAGATACCGGTTATAAGCTCTTGCTTGATTGGCGAAGAGAACGAGTGCCGGGGTTGCCTTAGACGGTGGGAGAGATCATCACATCTCATTGGACAGTCACCTCCAGCCTCAAGCTGGGCAGCCCCCAGCCAGTAGGGTACTGTCCCGCCACAGTTCACCTGCCTCACCAGGTGCATGAGGCTTAAGGTTCTCAAACCTGACAACAGCAACGAAGGGTCCTGTGGCACCTTATAGACTAAGTCTACACCGACTGAGTCGGTGCTCACGAAAGCTCATGCTCAAAACTTTTCTGTTAGTCTATAAGGTGCCACAGGACCCTTCGTTGCTGTTACAGATCCAAACTAACACGGCTACCCCTCCAATACGTGAAACCTGACAAGTGACTGAAATTTGAGCACCAGGCAAACCAATAAGAAAATCAACAAGAAAAGGGAACCATCAAAGTTATAAGCTTGCTTGCTGGAATGTGCGGACCATGCTGACCGGTTTGACTGAAAATCTTCAGGACACCAGGGACACCCGAAAGACCGCTGTCATCAATGAGGAACTGAAGAGGCTCCAAGCTGACATTGCTGCTCTGCAAGAGATGCAACTTGCAGATTTGGGATCTCTAAAGGAAAAGGACTACACCTTTTTCTGGCAGGGAAAAGCCCAAGAAGAACCCAGGGAGCGTGGTGTTGGCTTTGCCATCAGAAACACCCTTCTACAAATGGTGCGGATCAGAAAGACTCCTTCAGGTCATACTTCAAACTTGCGCCAGTCCTGTTCACCTGATCAGCGCTTACACTCCAACCCTGTATGCCACACCAGAAGTAAAAGACAAGTTCTATGACATGCTTAGTGCTGCGATAGTGCAAATACCTGCTCGCGAGCAACTGTACATTTTGGGTGACTTCAGTGCAAGAGTTGGAGCCAATCATGACTCCTGGCCTTCCTGCTTAGGCCACTTCAGTGTGGGAAAAATGAATGAAAATGAACAGCGTCTTCTCGAACTTTGCACGTACCACAGTCTGTGCATCACAAACACATTTTTCCAAACCAAGCCACAGCACAGAACACTGGCATCAACTAGATGTGATAACCTCAGAAACGTCCTTCTGACATGCAGCTATCATAGTGCTGACTGCGATACAGATCACTCGCTAGTTTGCTCCAAACTCAAGGTGAGACCCAAGAAGCTGTACCACTCTAAACCGACTGGAAGGCCCTGCATTGATGCCAGAAAGACAGAAAACTCAGAGAGAGCCAAAAAGTTCAGAGACCCTTGAGGAGAATCTGCGCAGCAGCCCTGGGGTGCTAACGTGACATCCAGATGGCAGCATCTGAGAGATACAATTTACAACACGGCCTTGTCAGTGTTTGGAAGAAGAGCTGGAAACACAAATGACTGGTTCGAAGCTAACTCCGATGAGATGATTCCAGTCATCGAAAAGAAGTGCGCTGCACTCCCAGAGTACAAACGCTCACCAAGCCAGAGTACCCTGCAAGCACTTACAGCAGCCAGAAAAACACTACAGCAGACAGCCAGGCGCTGTGCCAACAACTACTGGCTCGAGCTATGCAGCAGCATCCAGACCAGTGGTGACTCTGGTAATCTCAGGGGAATGTACGAGGGCATCAAGAAGGCATTAGGACCCACCCAGAACAAGATGGCACCTCTGAAATCCAAATCTGGTGAAGTCATCGCTGACAAAGCCAAACAGATGGAGCGCTGGGTCGAGCACTACTCCAAGCTGTACTCATGTGAGAACACTGTGGTTGATACAGCCCTCAATGCCGTCGAGCTCCTACCAGTAATGGATGAACTGGATCAGGAACCAACTGTGGATGAACTGAAGACAGCCATCAACAGCACTGCATCAGGAAAGGCCCCTGGCCAGGATGGTACACCACCAGAGGTAATCAAGTGTGCCACGGACACCCTCCTGGAACCCCTACATGAGCTACTGTGCCTGTGCTGGAGAGAGGGGGAGGTTCCACAGGATATGCACGACGCTAACATCGTAACCTTGTCTAAGAACAAAGGAGACAGAAGCGACGGCAACAATTACCGTGGAATCTCCCTCCTAAGCATCATTGGTAAACTGTTCACTCGCGTCATCCTCGGCAGACTCCAGAAGATTGCTGAGAGGGTGTATCCCGAATCACAGTGAGGATTCCTCGCAGAGAGATCTACCGTTGACATGGTCTTCTCTGTGAGGCAGCTGCAGGAGAAATGCAGTGAGCAGACGAAGCCACTCTATATTGCCTTCATCAACCTGACCAAGGCCCTTGACTTGGTCAGCAGGGATGGACTGTTCAAACTGCTCCACAAGATAGGCTGTCCTCCACGGTTACTCAAGATGATCCAGTCTTTCCACGAAAACATGAGAGGAACCATCCAATATGACGGCACATTATCGGATGTTTTCAGCATCAAGAGTGGCATCAAACAAGGATGCGTCCTTGCTCCAACATTGTTCAGGATCTTCTTTGCACTCCTCCTGAAGCACTCCTTTGGATCTTCAACAGAGGGCATCTTTTTGCACACAAGATCTGATGGGAAACTGTTTAATCTTGCAAGGCTGAAAGCTAAATCTAAGGTGTGGGAAGTCCTCATCAGAGATACGCTGTTCGCAGATGACGCTGCTGTAGTGTTACACACAGAGTTCTTTGAAGGGGTTAACAAACATGCAGACAGGGGGGATCCAGTGGACATAATATACTTAGATTTCCAGAAAGCCTTTGACAAGGTCCCTCACCAAAGGCTCTTATGTAAATTAGGTGGTCATGGGATAGGAGGAAAGATCCTTTCATGGTCTGGGAACTGGTTAAAAGACAGGAAACAAAGGGTTGGAATAAATGGTAAATTTTCACAATGGAGGGGGGTAACTAGTGGAGCTCCCCAAGGGTCAGTCCTGGGACCACTCCTGTTCAACTTGTTTATCAATAATCTAGAGAAAGGAGTAAGCAGTGAGGTGGCAAAGTTTGCAGATGATACCAAGCTGTTCAGGATAGTCAAAACCAAAGTAGATTGTGAAGAACTTCAAAAAGATCTCAGCAAACTGAGTTACTGGGCAGAAAAATGGCAAATAAAATTTAATGTGGGTAAGTGTAAGGTAATGCACATTGGGAAAAATAACCCCAATTATACATACAATGTGATGGGGGCAAATTTAGCTACAACAGATCAGGAAAGGGATCTTGGAATTATAGTGGATAGTTCTCTGAAAACATCCATGCAGTGTGCAGCGGCAGTCAGTAAAGCAAATAGGATGTTAGGAATTATTAAAAAAGGGATAGAGAATAAGACGAAAAATATCATACTTCCCCTATATAAAAGCATGGTACGCCCAGATCTTGAGTACTGCGTGCAGATGTGGTCTCCTCACCTCAAAAAAGATATACTGGCATTAGAAAAAGTTCAGAAAAGGGCAACTAAAATGTTTAAGGGTTTGGAAAGGGTCCCATGTGAGGAGAGGCTAGAGAAACTGGGACTTTTCAGTCTAGAAAAGAGGAGATTGAGGGGTGATATGATAGAGGTATATAAAATCATGAATGGTGTGGAGACAGTGAATATTGAAAAGTTATTTACTTGTTCCTATAATATAAGAACTAGAGGACACCAAATGAAATTAATGGGTAGTAGGTTCAAAACTAATAAAAGAAAATTTTTCTTCACACAGCGCACAGTCAACCTGTGGAATTCCTTGCCAGAGGAGGCTGTGAAGGCCAGCACTCTAACAGAGTTTAAAATAGAGCTTGATAAATTTTTGGAGGTTAGCTCCATAAATGGCTATTATCCAGGGGTAAAGTATGGTGCCCCTAGCCTTTAGTCAAAGGCTGGAGACAGATGGCAGGAGACAAATCGCTTGATCATTGTCTTCGGTTCACCTCCTCTGGGGTACCTGGGACTGGCCACTGTCAGCAGACAGGATACTGGGCTTGATGGACCTTTGGTCTGACCCAGTATGGCCGTTCTTATGTTACGTTCTTATGTACAGAAGACCAGCTTCAGAAACTGCTGGATCAGTTCTCCAAAGCATGCAAGGACTTCAGGCTTTCCATCAGCCTAAAGAAGACAAACGTACTTGGTACGTTGCTGAACCTCCATCAATCAGCACTGACAACTATACATTAGAGGTCGTCCACGAGTTCGTTTACCTCGGGTCCACCATCACTGACACCCTGTCATTGGACACTGAGCTAAATGGGAGGATCGGAAAAGCAGCCACAAACTCTGTCCAGACTCAGCAAGAGAGTGTGGAATAACAACAAGCTGTACACTCACACCAAAATGCAAGTCTACAGAGCCTGCATCCTCAGCACCCTCCTTTATGGCAGCGAGACTTGGACCCTGTATGCCTGCCAGGAAAAGAGGCTGAACGTCTTCCACTTGCGCTGCCTCAGGCTCATCCTTGGAATATCATGGAAGGGCAGAGTGTCCAACGCCACCGTCCTCGAGCAAGCTGGAATCCCAACCATGCACACCCGCCTCAGGCAGCAGCGGCTCCGCTGGCTTGGCCACATCCACAGGATGAGTGATGGAAGGATCCCAAAGGACATCCTGTACGGTGACTTAGCCTCTGGCAAAAGACCTCCTGGACGCCCCCATATGTGCTACAAAGATGTTTGCAAGAGAGACCTCAGGGAGGTAGACATCAAGCCGGACAGCTGGGAGGAGCTGGCAGACGGTTGCAGCAGATGGAGGCAGGAACTACACAAGGTCCTTCAGAAGGGTGAGATGAGGATCAGACAGCTAGCAGAGGAGAAGTGAGCCCACAGAAAGCACAGCAAGGACCTGTCAGACACCCATTACACATGCAACAGATGCAGCAAGGTCTGTCACTCTCGCATGGGCCTTCACAGTCACAGTCAACACTGCAAATTATGATCCCAAATGGAACTACGAAGGGCACGATCCATAGTCTACATAGACTGAAGGATGATGCCTACTACTACCACTAATGCCAAGCTCTTATATTTCCCCAGGGCTTGATTAACTTTCCTGGTGTCTGAGGTGAATAGATGTTATGGGGCCTCCTAAGCTCTGAGGTGGGGCCAAATATGAGTGGTTCATTGCATGAAAGGGGGCTGCCAAGGAGAGGGCGGACATGGAGGATCTGGGCAGGAGGTAGGGTGCAGGAGTGAGCTGGGGTGGGGGTGCAGGATCTGGGCAGGAGGTGGGGTGCAGGAGCAAGCTGGGGTGGGGGTGCAGGATCTGGCCAGGAGGCAGGGTGCAGGATCTGGGCAGGAGGGGGGGTGCAGGAGCAAGCTGGGGTGAGGGTGTGGGATCTGGCCAGGAGGCAGGGTGCAGGTGCAAGCTGGGGTGGAGGTGTGGGATCTGGGCGGGGGGGTGCAGGAGTGAGCTGGGGTGGGGGTGTGGGATCTGGGCAGGAGGCAGGGTGCAGGAGTGAGCTGGGGTTGGGGTGCAGAGTCTGGGCAGGGGGGGTGCAGGAGCGAGCTGGGGTGGGGGTGAGGGATCTGGGCAGGAGGCAGGATGTAGGACTGAGCTGGAGTTGGGGTGCAGGATCTGGCCACAAGGCAGGGTGCAGGAGCGAGCTGGGGTGGGGGTGCGGGATCTGGGTAGGAGGGGGTTGCAGGAGTGAGCTGGGGTGGGGGTGAAGAATCTGGGCAGGAGGTGGGGTGCAGGAGTGAGCTGGCGTGGGGGTGCAGAGTCTGGGCAGGAGGTAGGGTGAATGAGCCCCTGCACCAGGCCCAGCAGTAACCACCCAGGCCCCCTGAGCCATGTGGATTAGGCTGAGACAACATGTACAGTGACCCAACCCATCCTGTCCATAGGACAGTTCAGGGCAGTAGCTATGGTGGGCCCTCCCTGCCCACAAAGTGCAGGGCCTGGAGTGTCTGCCTCAAACCATCCTATGGCTGGGGCGGCTCTGCAAATGGTTTATAAAATTCATACACTCTTGGGAGCATCTGGAGAATGAAAGCAGTTCCCTGAGCTAGCTGATCTGTCAGTATCATCTTCTGTTGCAAAGGCAGAAACCCTGTTGGAGGCTCCGCTCTGAGCGCAGATGCTCTCTGTGTTGTGTCTGTGGCAGGAAACATTTGTTTGCAGTAGCAGATGTCACAGCGCCACGTGGCACATGGCAGAAGGGATATGCCACTGGCAGTTTTCACAAGTCATTTGGTTTGTAAATGGTACCACCAGTCGCATCCTTCAGCTCCTGGGGCACTTCTTGGTTTCTCCATATGGTCACAGATAGCAAGTGAGCATGTCCACCGAGTACTCTGCACCGACACATGGTTGTTCTGCAGGAACAGCAGTCACTTGGCACCAGTGTGTGCTCCCCTTGTCATTGTGCTGTGCTCTGTCAGGCAGAGCCTATGGGTGTGGTACCCATTGCCTCACCCGCATTAAGACGAGATTGGCTAATAGTCAGGTCTTGTCACCCATGCAGCCTAAAGCTTACTGGAGGAATAGATAATGGGTCTGTACCCCATTTTCCAGGATAACTGGCTGGCCTGTGAGCAGTTTTCATGTTAAAAGTTCCCAGATGACCCAGAGGTACGTAACAAGAAATACAAACTTAGGAAGGCAGAAAAGCAAAATAAAATTTCATAAAAGGAAGGCGAGTCATGGGAAAGAAGCAGAGAGTCCATAAAGGCAAATGGAGCCATGACCTGTTTATTACTGCACCAAACGCAACAGTCTGCAGAATCAGCTTAAATATCAACAAGTGAGGGTGCAAGTTTGTACTGGCGATACCTCTGACTCGTAACAAACACATATTGTGTACTTTAAACATCCTTCATTTGAACAGCTTTGTGCTGCCCACATTGCAATGGTTAATAGTGAACACTGCAACCTAGAAGCAAGAATAGAAGAGAAGAACAAAGAAACAAAAGAAAACTGCAACAGAATTAGTGCAAGCCAGGGGGGCACCACTACAGCATAGATTTCATAGACTTATTTTTGATCACTCTTCAATTATCATAAATGTGGAGCTGTAAAGGAGCTGAGGAAGTCATTAATTTCAGCCCCCCAGGGCCATGTCAGGACCAAGAAAACTTACACTATCTCTGACCAGTGTTTCTCCAACTTGGGAGCCAGTGGCAGATTTTAACTACCCTTAGGCTACATCTATACTACATCACAGTTTCGAAAGGCTCCCTTTCAAAATCCATCTTTTGAAATTGCTCATCCACACGCAAAATGTGGACGGAGGTCACGATCCGCTATTTTGAAAAACTGGCCCAGCAGTTTGAGAGGGAGTACCTGCACAGCTCCAGCCACTCTTTCAAAATAACAGGCCAGGGAACTCCGCAGATGGGGTCACATGGCTGCTAAGCCCTTCTGGGGGCTTCATCTAGCTGCTCCTTTAAAAGGCCCCTCCCAACATCTTCAACCTGTATGTGTGCAGGACCGCCAGGCTGTCTACAACACACCACGCCCTGTGCAGCGACCCAACATCCTTTAGGGACACCATGCCGCCCCAGCAGTCCCCCAAGGGGGAGTTCCTCCTGGCTGCAGTCAGCCTCCTTGCTGCACTGCTTGTGGCTGTGCTCCTGCAGCACCAGAGGGCCAACTGCACAGGCCCCTTTCTGCAGGCCATCTGCCAGGGGCAACGTCTGCGCCCCCTCACTCTGTCGATCCCGTGACACTGGGGCTATCCCACCAGCTCTGAGTGTTGGGACCATCTTGTGCTGGGGGAATGGAACAATAACTGGTGTCTACAAAACTTCCAGATGACTAAGCAGACCTTCCAGGAGGTCTGCCACTGGCTCACCCCAGCCCTCCAGTGCCAGGACACCACGATGTGACCCATGCTCCCTCTGCAGAGATAGCAATAGCCATTTGGAAGCTGGCCACCCCGGACAGCCTCCGGTCCATCGGCCACCAGTTCAGCATGGGCAAGGCCACCGTCAAGGCCGTCCTGTTGGAGGTAAGCCAGGCTTGGGCCACACACCCAACATTGGGAGTGGGGAGGGGGCTCATGGGCAAAGGGGGGCCCTGCAGCAGTCTGGGGAGGGAGCCCCACAGGGTCCAGGCACCATCCAGCCACACACTCATGGATCTGCCTGCTTTCCACCCCATGCAGGTCTTCCAGGTGATAAACACCCTCCTCTTTCACCCGATTGTCACTGTCGGGGACCTGGATATTGCCCTCACTGGATTTGCAGAGCTGGGCTTCCCAAACTGTTTTGGCACACTGAGCAGAATGCACATAGTCATTTGGGCCCCGGACCACAGCATGGGCACTTTCATAAAGAAGACCGGCTCATGGATGTGAGTATTGTCTGGCTGAGCATGGCCCATGATGCCTGGGGGTTCAGGAACTTGTGGGTGGGGTGCAGGATGCGGGAGGGGACCTACCTCCACTGCGTGAGCTCCTGGTGGGAGACCTCACCAAGCCCCCCTACATCATGGCTGACACCACATACCCCCTGCACCTGTGGCTCATGCAGCACTACATAGGATGCATGGACCTGTTCCAGGACCTTTTTAACACACACCTGAACCATGTGTGGAACACCATTGAGTGGGCATGCAGGTGCCTCAAAGGGTACTTTCACTGCCTCCTGGTGAGGTTAGAGGTCAGCCTCCTGAACGTGCCTGCAGTGGTTGCAGCCTGCTGTGCTCTCCACAATATTGTGGAGAAAAAACAAGAACCCTTCAACCAGAGCCGGGCTGCTGAGACCAGAGCCGGGTATGAGCAGCCTCCTGCTGTCACATGCCACCAGGCGCAATAGGAGGGGGGGTGGGTCAGAGAGGCCCTGCATGAGGCTTTTGCCCTGGCCTGCAGTGACTCTCCCACAGCTAGCCCTCCACCACAAATCCTTTCCTGCACCCCTACCACTCACCACTCCCCAGCACACAAAAGGGACATGGAGGAAGGGGTGAAAGTTAAACTATTTACTATGAACTAATAAAAGTTACCTACAAAGTTATAAACAAGAACTTGACACTATTTACATGGGGGAATGGGGTGAACTATATACAATGGGGATCCTGGGGTGCCGTTGACAGAGGAATCAAAATTGTAGGAGGGTGCTGGAGTGGGGGCTCAAACGTGGGGGAAGGTGCTGGGGTTGGGGAGGTTCACTCGTCCACCGATGTGGGAGTTCAGGAGCCATGGCAGATGCAGGAGCTTGTACCACCCTGGGTCCTGAATCCCTGTCAGGGATGAGATGGGGCTGGGACAACAGGGAGGTAGGGGATTGGGAGGGGTACAGCGGGCTTGGGTTTGGTGAGGAACACAGGCGGGCAAGGTGGGGCCAGAAGGTAGGGAGGGGCTGGCTCACCCTGAGTACCACTGGTGACCAGCCATGCCCCACTATCACCTGGACAGCAGGTGTGATGGCAGGCAGAAGCAGGACCCCAGGGTCAGGAACACTGTGGGGGAACTGTGGAGGAGGCTGTGGTGGAGGCTTCGAGAGGAACTGCAGGGAGAACTGCAGGAGCGGGGCTGTGGGGCAGGCTGGTGAGGGAAGGGGAGGCTGGGTGAGGTAGGTGACCACAGCCCAGGTGAGGGTGTCCAGGCCATCAGCCACCTGCACCCAAACCTCCCACTCTCAACAGCCAATCCTAGAGCACAGCTGTCATGCCCCACAGGGCTGCTGTCTTGGCAGCCACCTCCTCCTCCCTCCATCAGCAATGGTGGCCAGCCCAGTGATGGCTCCACGTAGGCATGGGATGGGATAGGGTCACAGCCTACTGGCCCACAGCTCCGGGTTGCTGGCCTCAGACAGGCCTCAGACAGCCCCCAGGTGGCAGACCTGGGGGCACAGAAGGGAATAAGGGGATGGCCCATGAGTCTTGCATCCTGACCCAGGAGACCAGGGCCCCTGCTCCCATGGCTCCGACTCTGCCCCCCATGTCCAATGACCAGGGGGCCTGTGGGATTGTCTGCAAAGGGGTCCCCGCATGGTGGGGCTTGCTCTAGGTTCAGTCGCCTCCCCATCCCCAGGCATGCAGGGTGTGGGGCTTTGCAAGGGTGAGGGTGCTGAGAGCCACATGTGTGTTGCCCCCGCTGGCTGTGGCAGGGTCCCCCTCCCCAGGCCTTGGGGCATACTGAAAGCCCACTACTTACCTGCTGGTCCCCCCATGAACTCGGGGGAAGCCAGGCTGGAGGAGTCCCAGCTGGATGGCCTGAAGGGGACAGTGATGATGAGGGTCCCATTGCTGGAACCCTCATCATCATCGACAGCCTCTGTGTCTCATTCCCTCAGGCAGGCAATGGTGTCTCCCAAGGGTCCCGGCTCCTCCTCCAAGCTTCTGTCTCCAGCTCAAGGTCTGGGCGTTGTTCCACAGTGTCCACCAGGTGTTCCAGAGGTGCCACCTACTTCGGCCTGAGGATCTGGTCCAGTTCTTTGTAGTGGGGGCACAGAGTGGCTGGTGCCCCTGACTGGCTGGCTGCATCATGAGTGCAGCAGTATGCCTGCTGCAGTTCTTTAACCTTCGACGCACTTGGTTGGGCATGCAGCTGGGGTGCCCCAGCGGTGAGGCCCTTCAACAGGTAGACAAAGACAGCTGTGTTGTGGTGCCAGACCCTGGTTTGCAGCAGGACTTCCTCTTCCCCCAAAGGCCAAGGAGGTCCTTGAGCTCGGCCTCAGTCCAGGACAGGCCCCCTTTTGGGGGCATTGGCTCAGCTTCTGGGACCCCTGGTTAGACTCACCAGGGAGACCCTGTGGGGCACGGGGCTCCTGGTTGCTTGCCATTGCCACATGTGAGAGGCTCTCATGGTTCTGTCAGTGGGGGAAGGGCATGCTGCAGGAAGCTCGTGCTTCCCCTGCTGCTAGCACGGTCTCAGCTTTCTGCCACAGTTGCTGGGTGGCTACATCTTTAAATGTGACTGGCGGTAACCACAGAACCCTGCCTGGGCCGGCTAGAGAGTCTCCGCGCTCCTTCAGGCTAACACCACGGCAGACCCATTACTTCAAAAGAGCGGACTGTGGAGCGTCTACACACATCCTATTTTGAAATTATGCTTCAAAATATGGCAGTCTTCCTCATATGGGAATGGAAGCAGGACGTAAAAGTGCGGGCCCCGTTACCTCAATTACAATTTTGAAATAGGACATAATGTGTAGACACTCCACTGTGTTTTTTGAAAGGTGGCCTTATTTCAAAATTAATTTTGAAATACATTGCTAGTTTAGACATGGCCTTAGAGTTAGAAAGTTCTTCCTAATACTTAACTCCCTTGCTGCAGATGATACCCATTACTTCTAGTCCATCCTCCAATGAACCTGGATAACAACTGATCATTGTCCTCGCTACAACAGCTCTTGATATATGTGAAGACTCTCGATCAGTCTTCTTTTCTGAAGAAGAAACAAACCCCATGTTTTTAATCTTTCTTCAGAGGTCAGGTTTTCTAAACATTTTGCCACTTTTGTTGCTCTCCTTTGGACCAAAGTGTGATGTTCAAAATTGAACAAATAATAATGAAATTGGTAAAGGAAGCAGAGAATTTACTAGGGAACAGAGAGGCCAAAACTAAAGGTGACATGATGTGACAAAATTACACCTATAGAGTGTACATCAGAAGGTCTGGATGTGGTTTCTCTGAGAATTGTAAAAGAAGTCACTGAAAAGAACCTCTAAAAGACAATCTCCTATTTCTCATGGGGACCACCAGAACTACCTGGTACCTGGGGAAGATTAAATGTGGCTCCTTTCTTCAGAAAGGGTGGGAAGACAGGCTAGGACAGGACTGTACCAGCCAACTCACCTCTGGGACTTTGATCTTTCCTTTCTTCCTGTTACTCACTCACTGAACCTCCAAGTGCTTGTGAAGGCACCCCACTAAACTGCAGTAATCTAAACATTCAGCTAAGGCAGCTTGTTCGTTGCATTCATTTTTTCTCCATATACATGGCTTTGTTTTCATTCTTCCAGATTGTCAGGAGGGAATCGATGTGCACCCGGCCTTTCTGGACCCGGAATCATTTCCCAAACTAAACTGGTGTTTTTTTTCTTCGGCAGGCAGAGCAGGGGGAAGTCAATTGTAACGTCAGAGAGTCAGTGTAGTAAGTCCCGACCTAAGCAACCAGTTTGTCTGTTTGTAATGTCTGCAGTAGCAAGGAAGGAATCTTCTACAAACACTCCTCCCCACCACCCCCAGCTGCTTCATGGCCAGTTCTGTAGCCTCAGAATTGGTGCAGCACATCCTGCTCTTGACCATGTCTTGCCCAGGGAATGGCCAGCTGCTTCGGTAGCTGTGAAACCTCCAGCCATGACCCACTCCCCCTTTGATTAAAATAATTTCACTCTCCCTTTACCAAAAGACCATTCTCATTAATGAGCCAATTGTTCAGTCCCCTCACTGCAATTTTTTATTGCTGCAACAAAGTAAACTGGTTAAATTCCAACTAAACACAAATATTTCAGTGTGGACTAAGAACTGACTGATGAGTCAGGATCAGAGAGTGACCATTAAAGGTAAACCTCCTAAGGCGTAACAGCTTTGACTAGGTCACTACAAGAGACAGCATTTGGATGTGTATTTAAAATTTAATTAGGCAGAGAAAGATATAATATCACCCACAATTGATTTTAACCAGATGGACAGCAAACACATAGCAGAAGGCAACCAGAGTGACCTAGAGACAGTAAGGGAGTGGACTACATGCAACAAGAGGAGATTCCATGTTGGTAAGTATAAATCCATAAACCTAGGGAGAAGACAAATAACAAGTCTGACAGACTGAGGCTAACATGTGATAAAGCTGTTATTGTATGAACCTGAAATATATCATGTCAGTGTTTCCCAAAGTGTGGTCTGTGGCCCAGTATCTGTCCTTGGAAAAAAATACCGGTCCCTAGAAAATATACAAATTATTGCTCACAATCCTATTAATTTGGTGCATTTCATATTTTCCCATGTAATTAAGGTAATAACAGTAAATTAGGCACTTAAGTATTTTCTATTAAGTTTTATATTATTATGTACTATTATTATTGTGAATAAATAATAAACAGTGAAATTTATTCATTTTTCATTCACTGATTTTTTAATATGTTTCTATTTTTGGGCCACAAAAAGAGGTACTAAAAAATGGGTTCCAACTATATAAAGTTTGGGAAACCCTGTATCATGTGATTGTGAACAAAGCCAAGACTCTTCTCCAGTGTGTCTGGGTGGGGATGAGGAGGAGAGAAAATGCATGTTCAAGCATGCCTTTGTAGGACCTTATCTGGTACGAGCAGTGGTGGGGGAGGGTAGCTATACTCTAGTCCAGTGTTTTCCCCAGGACTGAAATTCCGGAGGTGTTCAAAGTATGTGTGTGGAGGGGAGTGAGGATCGGTGAGGGGTGAGACTGTTAGGGAAAAGGTGGGCCGTACGGCACCACAGTAAAAACTGAAAAATGCTTCATGACTATTTTATTAGATTTAACTCATGTTTTTAAATCACCACAGAAATTAAAGTTGGCTACACAACGTTACTGTGGAGCACTATAGCTACGTCCTTCTTGGTTTCTTCTTGTAATTTTGCACCATTCTGTTAATGAACTTCACGTATGCCATCCATTCATTTTTGGTGGCTTCTCATGTGTTCATTACTTCCAACCCTTCACTACATGCTTATGATCAAACAGAAGGTGACTTCTTTCAAAATACAAACTTCTATTGAATGAAGAAGAAGAATGCTCAACTGTAGCTGTTGTGAATTGGACTAGAAAGAAATTAATTCCTGCTTCTTTCATCCCAGGAAACATAGCACAAAAATTGGGTTGAACCACAAGTGATGATAAAGAAGTTGAAGTCACTCTTCTTTTGCTGATCATATTGTATTCCACTCTGTGTTCAAATTCTCTAGTCTGTCCTGATCACAGGGTCACTGCACACCTTATTAATAATCACATTATATTTGAAATGGTAAGGTTTGCCAATATTCTTGAGATGAATGTGCCAACATTGTCAGAAAAGACATCTGGGGGAGAAAGTTAGTCTTTGTTCATACTTTTCAAATCTATTATACTTTTTCAGGTAGAACCATTTTATCATACGCTGTATATGCTTTTAAAGTGTGCATTAATGTTTCAATCTCAATTTCAATTTCCAACCAATGACTAAACTGGCAACACTGCATATAGCTAGTTGACTATTTATGGTGGGTGTTGGGAAAATTCAAGAGAAGTTTACACCCTCCAACAGGCAGGGAGATTTCGGGAAATCCCTTTTCTACTCTGTCCACGTTCTCCTCACTATAGTGCTTGAGCAGCTTCCAACCATGCATTATGCAACATAACTAACATCCATCAGACACAGTTCGTTTTCTCTCAAGGGGTGGAGGAGACCTATGCGTGCAGTGGGATGTCATTTTGTTTTGGTAAGGCTTTGGCTGGTTGGTTGGCTGGCTGGCTGGCAGAGTGGACGTGATGCTCAGTGTTTATGCCAGAAAGACTCCCAGAGTTGTTGAAAGATATAGGTAAAATTTCAAAAATAACATAAGATTGAAGCATACAGCAGTAAGACCATGGGAGCTGAAGTTTTATAACTTAGCAAATAGGACAAGGAGATAGAAACTCTGTCTATAAATAACCTTCCAGGTAAAAATATAGCTGAAGGAAGGGAATTAACTGACAGTCTCAGAAGGTGGTAGAATGTGGAGTGACAGCCTGGAGTTAGTGCCAGTTCTTACCAGTAAAAGCAACTGGACAGGAAGAAGGTAGGGAAGGCCGCTTCACAGCAAGGACTGAGAACAGGTTAGAGAAAGTATTGGTGAGATGGGCCAAAGACCAGCCCTACAGAGTGCTAACAGGGAGCCTGGGCACGAGCCATGGTCAGGGCAGCTGGCTAATGAAATTTGCTAGCTGCTGAAGAGGGGAGAGGCGTGGGGCGGAGGGAAACTTCCAAAGTTCTGTCTTGCCAGCAACAGGTTTAGCACACAGCCAATTCTTATTGAAAGCACAGGAACAAACCACCCCGATACACAGTAAGAAAAGCCAATATGGTAAGCAAGCAGCTTGGCTTACAAGGGAAATGCTTGGTGAACTTAAACTCAAAAAGGATGTGCATAAGAAGTGGAAACCTGGACAGATGTGTAAGGAGTAGTATAAATATATGGCCGGAGAATACCAGGGGGTGATCAGGAAAGCAAAAGCACAATTGGCAATGCAGCTAGCAAGGACAGTGAATGACAACAACAAGGATTTCTACAGGCATATTAACAATAAGAGGGTGATCAGCGAGGGTGTGGGGCCACTACTGGATGATGGAGGTAACCTGGTGACAGATGATGTGGAAAAGGCTGAAGTACTCAATGCTTTTTTTGCCTCAGTCTTCACGCACAAGGACAGCTCCCTGACTACAGCACTAGGCAATGCAGTACGGGAAGGAGGTGGGCAACCTTGGTAGGGAAAGAACAGGTTAAGAGCTATTTAGAAAAGCCAGATGCACAGAAATCCATGGGTCCAGATTTAATGCATCCAAGGATACTGAGGGAATTGGCAGATGTCATTGCAGAGCCTTTGGCTATTATCTTTGAAAATTTGTGGAGATCGGAAGAGGTCCCGGATGACTGGAAAGAGGCAAACGTAGTGCCCATCTTTAAAAAAGGAAAAGACAATCCAGGGAACTATAGACTGGTCAACCTTACCTCAGTATCCAGAAAAATCATGGAGGGGATCCTCAAGGAATCCATTTTGAAGCACCTGGAAGAAGGGAAAGTGAGCAAGAGTGATCAACATGGAGTCACCAAGGGCAAGTCATGCCTGAACCAATCTGACTAGCTTCTGTGATGAAGTAACGGGCTCTGTGGACATGGGGAAGCCAAGGGATGTGATATACCCTGACTTTACCAAAGTCATTGATACAGTCTCCCACATTTTTGCCCATAAGTTAGGGAAGTATGGATTGGATACATGGACTGCAAGATGGATAGACAGCTGGCTTGACAGAAGGGCCCCATGGGTAGGGGTCAATGGCTCAATGTTTGGTTGGTGGTCAGTTTCAAGTGGAGTCCCCCAAAGATCAGTTCTAGGACCAGTATTGCTCAACATATTTATTAATTACCTGGATGAGGAGATGGATTGCACCCTCAGCAAATTTGTGGATGACACTTGATGATGTGCCGACCTACTCCGGGTCCCGTGGGTGCACGTGGGGTGTGATACAGCGGGAGGGAGTCGGGTGGCCCGGGACCGACCACCCCACCTTTATAGCAGCCTTATATAGTGCAGCAGCAATATGTGACGCAGTGTATCTACTTTAAAACCTAGGTTTCCACAGTATTATGAGTACCAGGAACAATAACACTCCGATTGTGAACACCACAATGCCCTGTGGCTGTTCTAAGTCCCAATAATTCTCTATACAGCCCCAGCTAGTCCAGCTAGTGGTATTTACCGATAGTGATTGATTCATTTATTCGTAACTACAATTACTTAACACTTGTTTTATATATATATTTATATATATATTTATTTATTTGGCATAGGCTAAACACTAGGGCTACGTCTACACGTGCAGCCAACATCGAAATAGCTTATTTCGATGTTGCGACATCGAAATAGTCTATTTCGATGAATAACGTGTACACGTCCTCCAGGGCCAGCAACGTCGATGTTCAACTTCGACGTTGCTCAGACCAACATCGAAATAGGCGCAGCGAGGGAACGTCTACACGTCAAAGTAGCACACATCGAAATAGGGATGCCAGGCACAGCTGCAGACAGGGTCACAGGGCGGACTCAACAGCAAGCCGCTCCCTTAAAGGGCCCCTCCCAGACACAGTTGCACTAAACAACACAAGATACACAGAGCTGACAACTGGTTGCAGACCCTGTGCCTGCAGCATAGATCCCCAGCTGCCGCAGAAGCAGCCAGAAGCCCTGGGCTAAGGGCTGCTGCCCACGGTGACCATAGAGCCCCGCAGGGGCTGGAGAGAGAGCATCTCTCAACCCCCCAGCTGATGGCCGCCATGGAGGACCCAGCAATTTCGATGTTGTGGGACGCGGATCGTCTACACGGTCCCTTAGGGCGCTATTTCTATCTCCTCATGAGGTTAGCGACTTCGACGTCTCGCCGCCTAACGTCGAAGTTAAGTTCGAAATAGCGCCCGACGCGTGTAGACGCGACGGGCGCTATTTCGAAGTTGGTGCCGCTACTTCGAAGTAGCGTGCACGTGTAGACGCAGCCTAGGTTACATATAGCTGTATATGATTACATGTGACTTACCAGGAACATTCAATGCTCCCACATCTCACCAACAACTATGTTACAGCGGACCTTCAAGTCAGAGATACGGCTTGGTTGGGACCTTTCGTGGTGGTGACATCCAGGTGATCAGGCTGGGGTCTGCTGTCTGGACTGGAAGTTGCTAGCCTCTGCCTCGTGTCCAGGAGCCCACACCCTTAGTCTTGCTAAATCACCTTTTATACTTTTTCTTACTTGGGGGTTCGATACCTGGCCAATTAAAGCGTTTGTTACCTAATTTGGGCTTTCTATCCTCCTGGCCTGTCAGAACATGTTACAAGATTTCCTCTGTCCTTGGTCTTTTTCTGAACCTCCCCCCGAGACTCTCTGATATTGCACAACCAAGATGTTCTCTCTGGGGGGGCTTCCAGCTACTAGCCCCAGCTGTTCTCTTTGGGGGCTTACTATCTGCTTGTCAGGATGTTCTCTTTGGGGACTCTCCAACTACTTGTCAACTCTCTGATTTCTTTCTCCTGGCCTGACTTCAGACCTTCCCGCCGTTGTATGATAGCGTTCCAAGATGGAGTGTATGGTCATTCTGCCTTGCGAGTGAGGCCCGGCCACCAGGTGCTCGTGCTCCCACAACACTGAGCTAGGGGGACAGGTAGATACATTTGAGGGTATGGACAACATCCGGAGTGACCTAGATAAATTGGAGTATAGGACCAAAAGAAATCTGATGAGGTTCAACAAGGAGAAGTGCACAGTCCTGCACTTGGGATGGAAGAATCCCAAGCATTTTTACAGGTGGGGGAACGACTGGTTAAGTAGCAGTGGAGCAGAAAAGGACCTGGGGATTATGGTGGATGAAAGGCTGGATATAAGTCAACAGTGTGCCCTTGTATCCAAGAAGGCTAATGTCATATTGGGGTGCATTAGGAGAAGCATTTCCAGGAGATCTAGAGAAGTTATTATTCCCCTCTATTTGACACTGGTGATGCCTCATCTGAAGTATTGTGTACAGTTCTGGGCCCCCCAGTATAGAAAGGATGTGGATTCATTAGAGCAGGTTCAACAGAGGGCAAGGAAAATGATTAAGGGGCTGGAGCCCATGGCCTATGTGGAAAAGCTGAGGGACTTGGGCTTATTTAGTTTGCAGAAAAGAAGAGTGAAGAGCGATTTGATAGCAGCCTTCAGCTTCCTGAAAGGGGGCTCTAAAGAGGCTGAAGAGAGATTGTTCTCAGTAGTGACAGATGGCAGAACAAGGAGCAATAGTCTGAAGTTACAGAGAGAGAGGTGTAGCTTGGATATTAGGAAAAACTATTTCACTAGGAGGGTGGTGAAGCATTAGAATTCTTTACCTAGAGAGGTGGTAGAATCTCCATCCCTAGAGGTTTTTAAGTTCTGGCTTGACATAGTCATGGCTGGGATGATTTAGATGGGGTTGATCCTGCTTCAGGCAGGGGGCTGGACTAGATGACCTCCTGAGATTCCTTCCCACCTAGGATTCTATGATTCTGTTAGCAGGGTAGACTGGCAGGCACATACACAAGGGAGTGTGGGTTTGAAGAGGCAAGGGGCTTCCACTCTGCAGGGGATGGGGGAGGAGAGCACAGGTCCATCCACTCCACTGCACCCCAGCCCAGGGCCCTACCAACACCTGACTCTAGCTGCCAGTCAGTGGGGATCCAGGCCTCAACACACTGACATGGGCTCTGGTGGGGTGTCCCCCACGTTACTTCCTACCTCCAAGTCCATTGGCGCATGGTGCCACTCAGGGTCATTCAGGAGGTCAGGCAGGTCCACGTTCTTAGGCTAAGAGGCTGATGGCAGGTCTGGAGACTCAGGCATGTCCACATCATTAGGGAGGCAGGTGGTTGCAGATCCATAGGCTCAGGCAGGTCCTGGATGGGCAGATCCCGGACCTCTGGGTAGCTGGCTGCCAGCAGGGTCATAGGCTCGGGCAGGTCCAGAACCTCTGGGCAGTGCACTCGCAGCAAATCAGGGGGCCCCTGTAGATCAGGGATCCCCAGGTAGCAGGCAGGCAGGCAGCAGGCCTGGGCATGCCTCTGGGGTCTGGTCCAGGCGGTTGGTGGACCCGTACAGCCAGTCTGTTGGTCTTGCATGTGGTCTTTGGCGCCTGGTCTCAGGAGCCCAGCCAGGTTCCTCTTCTCAGCTCAGAAGTTGCCCTTTTAATGAGCCCTGCATCCCACCTCTGGCACTTCCTGCCTGTGATGTCAGTCTCGGGGGGGCGGGGCATCAGTGCTCTAGTTCCACCTACCCAGGTTTCTGGGAGGCTTCTTCTGCTTCCAGGGTGGCAGAAGGCCATACCCCCTTGCTACAGGCTCATACACTGCGTGTTAATTATGTGTGCTAAACAAGCTGTTCCGCCTTGTAGTTAGCTCCAGTCCTCTGACGCTTCACCTACACTCCAGCCTTACCCACCCGTCTGTTACACCAACCTAATGCCTGGTGAAGGCAGCACTATGTTGATGGATGATGGGCTTTTCTCACCAATATCACCTCTCAGGCCTCATCTACACTAACCTCTCCCCACTGTGGCTCTGCCCTATTCATCTTCAGATAAGCAAACAATGTCGATGAATTGCACATATTCAGTGCAACATTTTCCACACGGAAAGGTCGTGGGGCTGCTCTCCCATTGACTCCAGCTAGTATTCTCATCCTGGTGGAATATCAGAGTTGGCAGGGAACCCTCAGAGATAGCTTGATCACATCTGCTTAAGTGCACTACATTGACAGCATACTAACATGAAGGCCTAAGCCCAAGCAGCACAGGCCTGGTCTGAGGCCTGAGGCCCAGCTAACAATGGGAAAAACGTGGCTAACATAAAACAAAAGTAAGCTGTGAGCAAGAGGCAGGCCCTTGATAACAGAACTTGCCACAAACAGGGCTGAGTGCAAAACACTAATTGATAATTGGCCCAGGTACAAAACAATAATTGGTACTGGTCATAATTAAAATCATATGGTACCACCAAATCATTAAAAAAGACCTTGGTACCAACTCCTCATGGATACAGACCAAGGATCAGGAAAGGGTCTAAAATGAGAGCATGATGGATAGAGATGACGTAATCAAACCTGAGGTCCAGGGTGATGGGAGGTAACCTGACATCATCAGATGGTGGCAACGCGATAGATCAGCAACGAGGTGTGATTTGTTTTTACCTGTACATAAAATGTGGTGTCTTGTGGGGATCGTATTTGTCTGACCGGGGGTAAATGGAAATTTCCCACTGACTGAGTCAGTCCATTGTGGCCCTTACTTAAGTGCAGTGGTTCAGTAGAGTCTACTGACAACGGCTACTGCACTCTGCTGAACAATAAACCTAGTCAGGCAACTTCAATCCTTATCTGGTTTGTGGTCTTTGGAGGCCCTCTTGGGGTCTGCTGCAGTCATTGGGTCCACATCATTGAACACACACGCAAGCAGCCTTCTGGTTATCATCATCTACAGAGCCAGAGACCTATGAGGACACCATGGTAGTAAATCCTCCTAACTACAGACAGCTGGTGGACCAATCACTGCAGCATTGATCCTCTGCATAGTAGAAACAAGCCCACAGGGAGGCACAGTCCCTGCACAGACAGGAGAAGCTCTCCTGTCAGTGTAGGTAGCATCGTTACTAAGCATTACAGCAGCACTGCGTGTGTAGACAAGCTCTGAGAGTGGTTTGAAGGCCATCAAGAAGAGCTCTGTGTAAGCCTGTCTTGCTCACCTGCAGGAACTGGTCCAATAAGATACTTTACCTCCACCACCTTGTATCTAGAAAGTGCCCCATGCACATTCTCCACCCTGCTTCCACAGCAGAACTAATCCCCCAGACTGCCACCACAGGGCAAACACATCCACTGTCAAGCTCAGCTGGATTAGAGCAGAGCCTTAGGGGCTCTAAGTTCCACTAACAGCCCTCGAGCCATGAGGTTGCCTGGAAGAGCTTTCTGCCTGATGGCCAGCCAGTGAACACAACTCCGGTATCCAGTGCTGCCACCCCATACAGAAGTGGTATTTCAGAAGGCAGAATCTGCAAAGCTTCCTACAGAAAACCTTTCATGGGAGTCTGAGCCAGAAGAAGAGAGTTGGACTTGGAGCCTATTCAGATCCTAAGGGATCTTTTGACAAAACCATGATAAAAACAAATGAGCAAGTGCATATTAAACAGAGATGAAGGAAACCTGCTAGGGGATCAGCTGATCCCCAGCCAGCTTGGATTGTTCCTTCCAGTGTATTCCCCAGGACAATGTCTCCAACAAGGCTCCACGATTTCCTTTGAGGGAAATAGTTGGCCACTCCTCTTCTTTCGTAGGTGTTTGGGGGAGCCTGAAGGAAGATATCTGTGACATGAAGGAGCTACCACTGCAGTTCTGCCAATTCTCACGATAGCTGTAGTTTTTCTCAAAACTCCTGCTTCTGGCAACATTATTTATAATTGAAATGAAATGGCATTTTAACCCCTCTTTTCTGCTTCTGATGGTTTACAGCATTCCCATAGAAATTCTTCATGGGCTGAAATCTTAGGCCAGGTGCAACAAGTTTTTTTAAACCTGTTAGTAAATCCATTATGAATTCCACTTTATGTACAAAAAGTTGACTAGCACATGTCCTGTAACTTCTAATTAGAAATATCATATATGGTAAATCATCATCTAAACAAATTTTGTTCAAACTTATCTTGCTCTATAGATCTCCATGGCTACGTCTACACTAGCCAAAAACTTCGAAATGGCCATGCAAATGGCCATTTCAAAGTTTACTAATGAAGCGCTGAAATACATATTCAGTGCCTCATTAGCATGCAGGCAGCCGCATCACTTCGAAATTGATGCGGATCGCTGCCGCGCAGCTCATCCAGATGGGGCTCCCTTTTGAAAGGACCCCGGCTACTTCGAAGTCCCCTTATTCCTATGAGCACATGGGAATAAGGGGACTTCGAAGTAGTCGGGGTCCTCTTGAAAAGGAGCCCTGTCTGGACGAGCTGCGCGGTGGCGAGCCACGTCAATTTCGAAGTGCCACGGCCACCCGCATGCTAATGAAGCGCTGAATATGTATTTCAGCGCTTCATTAGTAAACTTCAAAATGGCCACTTGCATGGCAATTTCGAAGTTTTTGGCTAGTGTAGACACGGCCCATGAGATCTATAAACAAGCCCATGTTTGAAGGAAATTTGTTTGCTAGATTCGAAGTTGAGGCTTTCTTTTTTAATGCATATGCCAGAGATATTTTGAGAATTTTCAAGTAAATAAAACACTCAAAAATCAGAGTTAATCATCCTTAAGATGGCATTAACTGTAGGTTTGGTTTTCTTTGGCACTGAATTAGTGAGTTCAATAATTTGTTGATATTTGGGCTACTGATGAAAGCCAATGAAATCCTGTATCTACTGAAATCAACAGAAATTTTACCACTGACTTCAGTGGGTCCAGAGTTTCATAGCAACTGGAACCATGTTATACAGGAGAATGACAGTTCTCATGGTCTGCAGTGCCCAACACAAATGCAATGATTGTATGACTGTGCTGGCAGACCTTGCCAACCAGGAGGGGCACCCACAACTCCTTTTTCATTTTTCAGTTTATAAATCTCTAAGTTATTGATGGCACGGCTGTGTTAAAGAGTAGGTCAAGTTGAAGAATATTACTTTAAATCCAGAATGTTAGTTTGTTAAATCAATTTAGAGTTTATGTTAAAATGAGAAAGAAAGAATACGAAACTAAGGCTGCCACGGCCATTCTTAAATCTTGCTGGTATGATCCTTCTTTTCCTAAAAGAGAATACTGTGTGTTAAGGATGAACACAGTCATCCATACACTTTCAGTGTACTTGACTTCTGCCACTATATCAGGCAACTGACATTATTTAAAGAAATGTTGTCAAGGTTGCAAAACCCCACATTTGCCCCATGTTTCCATGGGTGTTTGCAAAATTCTAAAATTCTTCATCTTTGCTTTTCTTTTCAGCAGCTCCATCAGTGCTTTTAGTTCTATTATAAACAAACACAAGTGTACCTCCTCTAACTCCAGCAGTAAGAAGTGACCATGAAATAACAACTTAGACTACATATCTGAGTCCTAATGAGCAGTCCTTTAACAACAGCCTGGTATGCACACCCAAAGACCCAGGAACAAAGCACCAGCAACAAACTAGCGTGTGCAGCCTGGAACTTGCTACAAGAGCAAACTCAGGTGCATATTTCCATTGCTCAGAGAAAACCCTACAATCTAATGCACACAAAGAGCCCCCATGCAGGCTGAGGTTCATAAGCAACTCCACCGTACAATGCATCACACACCTGTTCACTGACGCTGAAAGACACTTGTCCGGGGAAGAGAGAGATAGTATCCATCTTTCAGGGTTTATTATTTCTAGAGTGCCAAGACTGTTCCAAACATAAAGGACAAGGCCCTTGCAGTGAAGAGCTGAGTCTAACTCACACAACAATTTAAGGTATAGCGAGAAGAAAACATGATTAAAAATCCTTTGATTACACCCTTTTAAAAAAGCACAAAACAAAGAGGTTCTAAAATGTGCCATTTACATTTCTTGGGTGAGTCCAAAAGCAGGAAGATTTCTCAGACATGTTTGTGTCTGAGCCAACATGATTATTGTTGGCTTCCTCTGCTAGGTAAACACATAATTAGGATGTTTCCAAATACATTTATTATGCACATGACTGAAACCAATCTACCCTGCAGTATAAATATTTTGCTTCTAAAAAGTTTGAAGTAATGCATGGGAGGGAGAGAGGGCACACAGGATCACAGCTCCCTCTCCCTCAATGTCTGCCAAGGTTCATATCAGAACTTATAAATTGTCTCTCCCCCCTTGCCCTGAAGTGAGCTGTATCTCATGATAGCTTATGCCCTCACACCCTAATACAATTGTTAGTCCTTGAAGTGCCACTGGAGTCTTTGCTGTTTGCACTTCCAACAGTTATGTTTCATCTATCTGGGAGGGCCCTGTGCAGCATGGAGGGCCTCCAATGCTGGCTCACAGGGCACACTCAGAAAGGGACACTTCTCACCCACTCTACCTGTGCTCTGCTCCCTCCTCACCCCTTCCTCTTCTCCCTCCATTCTGCCATGCGGGTGGCAAGCAGGGCCTTGGGCGGAACACAGGTGTAACGTGGGGGAGGTAGGGAGACGATGGCAGGGGCACCAGGGCCCACTCAAGATTAAACTGACCCGGCATCACAGAGCCAGGAATCAGTCCTGGGAAACTTGGGATCCTGCAGCCAACCACTGGGTGAGACTGGGAGCCTTTAGTCAAAGGTGGGAGCTGGCTGTAAGGGGAGCTGCTCTGTAAACAGCACGTGACTATGAGGCAATTCTGCAGCCCACAAAGTTGTATGGAGTACGCCTTCCTCCTCAGGCTGCTGCCAGGATGCACACCAGAACCTCTAAACTGGGCCTATCCACTACATGTTGCCTGTGGAAAGTTGCATAATTACATTCCTACATTCCATTATGCCCTCTTGCCGGATCGGTGTCTCCCAGAAATACCACTTTGTGCAATATGTGGGTGATGCTGCAGCCCAGTCTTGCTGCACATACACCAGAGCTGATTTTTAAACAGCAATATATTGGCTCTCTTTCAAAATACCCTCTCTGCTTCAAATATTCTTTGCCTAATTGCTTCTCAGATTTATTGTTTAATTAAAACTGTTCCTGAATTATACAAGCAACAAATACGAGTAACCGTTTGTCTTTTCAGAACTTATTTACAGAGGGGTGTTGTGTCTTCTTCATCTTTTAAAATAATTACTTGTTCCAGAGATGCTGCTTGCCAAATTTCACCTGGTGGTAAACACTGGAAGTTGAAATCTATAATGGAAGCACTGACAAAGCTTTATCTACAGCATTACAAGTGGTGACGCTAAACACCATTTGAAAGACCAATGCAGTAGACATTTTAAAACAGTGCAATACAACATGTTCTTCATTATATAGCATCCTTCAGAATGAGTGTCTCAAAAAGCTTCAGAGAGAATTCGTTATGAGTGAGAGAGAACGAGGCAAATAAAGCTTGCGGGTGACAGCTGGAGAGAGGAAGTGATTTGGATAGAGTGCACTTCATGTGAGTGGGGGAAGGGAGAGTTTTCTTACCCACAGAGAGTCATGGGGAAAGGCAGAGAGGAGCATGCTGAACACAACAGCAGAGTCAAGGTAGAGTTATCTACAGTGAATATAACGAAAGAGATACTATTCACTGGGGTCAGTAACTGAGTGTCTCTGGGTCCCTTTTAGCCCAGCCTTGGGAGGCTATGTTATGGGTTAGCAGCTCAAAGACCTGTCTAAAATGGGTTAAATCTGGACATGGCACCTAAACACTCAGAACCTGGGAAAATATGGGTGAGGGCTCAACTCCAGGAGTGCAACACTTGGATTTACAATAGCATGGACACCTATTGTAAAATCTGGACTTCAGATCTGAGTTTTCAGCAGGTACCCTTCTAGAAAAGAAACAAATATGGGGAAAACCCTGGAAAATGATGTAGAGAACAGGGGTGTCATTTGGGCAGGCAGGAGGGGCAGTCCCACCAAGAACCCTGGAACTGTAGGACATGGCTTCTGCCTGGCCTCTGCCTAGGAGTGTAAGGAATGTAGGACACTATTTATGCATCTTTGGCTCTGCTGTTTCTCTGAGGCTTCCCCTGCTCCTTCACTGACTGCCCCCAGCCACACTGATTGAAAAGCTAGTTCACTCTGCTCTCTGCTCCCCCTGGGATGGTTGTTCTTTTTTCCATCACCTAGGAATGCTTCAGTGTAAAAGCCGCAGAGCTAAAGAATGACCACCTTCTGCGATCATTCCCTGCTGTTAAGAAACAAATGAGCTGTCTCACCACAAATATTGCTTAAATTGCCCTTAAAACTTTTCTCTCTTGTCCAATTCTCCAATTTTGGGGGGAACAACAGTTCCCAACGGCTGGACATCTATTTTTCCATTTAGTTCCACTTTGCACTTGTCTGAGAGACTCTTTCCTTTACAACGAATCACAGAATCCTGGGGCTGGAAGGGACCTTAGGAGGTCACTGAGTCCAGCCCCCTGCCTAAAGCTAAATCATCCCAGCCAGGACTTTGTCCAGCTGAGATTTAAAAACCTCTAGGGATGGAGATTCCACCACCGCTCTAGGTAATGCATTCCAGTGCTTCACCACCCTCCTGCTGAAATAGTTTTTCATAATATCCAACCTCTCCTTCTGCCTCTGTAACTTCAGACCATTGCTCCTTGTTCTGCCATCAGACACTACAATGGGCTGGCTCAGATCACCAGGTAGAACCCAGACAGTTACACTCCAATGTGGATTCCTCAGCAAGATAGAAAATGTACTTTTGAATTCTAATAAATTTTCCCCAGAACACCTTTGCTTTGTTGTATTCACCAAGATAAAGTGCATAAGTGACCCATGGTGCACCACTCCCCTGTGTCCCCAACAAAATTCCAATTATTATATGGAGAGCCCCCACCAGTCCCCTCCCTGCCTCTCAGGGTGGCCTTCTCTGCACCCTCTCCCTGCTGCAGTCTATGCAAAAGTGAATAGCTTTATGTTCTCTCAGAGTCCCCTTCCTCCACCCTTTCTGCATGTATACTTAAAAAATATGGAGATATACACATCTCATAGAGCAGGAAAAGACCTTGAGTCCAGTCCCCTGCACTAACAGTAGGACCTATCACCATCCCTGACAATGGATTTGCCCCAAACTCATAAGTGAC
Organism: Carettochelys insculpta; assembly: GCF_033958435.1. Classification (NCBI taxonomy): domain Eukaryota; kingdom Metazoa; phylum Chordata; order Testudines; family Carettochelyidae; genus Carettochelys; species Carettochelys insculpta. Next base: position 999,448 of record NC_134145.1, read on the forward strand.
CCCCTCAAGGGCTGACCTTGTAACTCTGGGTTTAGCAGGTGAATGCTCTAACCATTGAGCTATCCCTACCCTCAGTGAGAAAATAAGTCTTTTTTTTCTTTTTTTACATATCTTTAAGGAGCATTATTGCTCCCTTTTTTCTTCTGATGAAGACCAATGGGGGGGAGGTATTTTGACTTTTTAAACCAATGTTGGATCTGATAATTGCATTATTTTTCAGCACCTTTTAGATAGTAGAAATCTTAATCTAATTTAAAAGACACAAAGCTCACTAAGAAAACCTCCAAGAAGCTGTCACCTTGAAAACATCCAGTATAATAAAAATGTGGGAAGAAAAGTAAAGAGAAAATGTGGCACAGGATCTCTTTCTTCTTCTGTGGAGTCTTTTCCAGCTGCCCTTGAAGAACACAGATAATGGTTTCAGGATATCGGAATATAAGAATTGCCAGACTAGGTCAGCCCTTAGGCCCATCTAACCCAATCTCCTATCTCTGACAGAGGCAATAACAGATGCTGCACAGGCATAAGAACCATGCAACAGGTGGATATGGGATAATCTTCCCCCATGTTAATTCCCATCTTGGTCACTGTAAGCTAGGGATTAGTTTATGCCCTAGCATGTGTGGTTTAATATTCCTTCCAATATTTTTCTTGACAATAATTATGACAACTCTGAATACTTTTGATAGTCATATGAATATAGTGCATTGCTAAGGTAAAGGCTGACTTGCTGCCCAGTCTCTCAGCGGCTAGGGCCCAGCACATCTAAAAGAGCAGAAAGCTTGTGAATGAAGGCTGTGGTCAACAACTCCGCATCTCAAGCACAGTGGAGCTTTTCCTATAAGGATAAAACAAAGCAGGGTACACAACAGATTTCGCAGAGGCTGCTCTCCGACTCTGGAGTAAACTTCTTTAGGCACTGAGGAGCATTACAAATCTTTCCACCTTCTGTTCCAAATCCCAAGTGCCCTTTCCAACCTTCTGTCTCCACCATAAACACAGGACAGCGCGTGCATTAAAAACAAAAAATCCCCCAAAACAGGACATTTCACTGCAAGAAGAACTATTCCACCAGGGAGAGGCTGAGAGGGGGAATGACCTGTACACAGCAGATACTGAGCAAGCATTTAATAAACAACAGGAAGGTGCTCAGATACCACGGTGATAAGAGCAAAATAGAAACCCATGCAGGACAGATGTGGGAATGCTGCACACACAGCAAATGGTGAACTGGAGGCAGGGAAATGTGGGTGGGCAAAGAAAGTACAAGAGCAAGGATGGCTTTCAAATGCGTACTCTTGGGAGTTTGAGTAAAGTGAAGTCAGAGATGGATACAGAGATGATACTGAAATAACAGGCAGTTCCCAGAAGAATGACTTCAGTCTTTGAGGTATTCCATGCGGGGAAGCTGGATACGACAGGGAGCTGACCAGTTAGGGGTTATCTGAAGAGAAAGACAAACAGCACAAGGCTGACTAAGACTTTTCAGTTTGAGAGGGCAAAGGATGGAAACTTGCAGCTCTCCATGCAGAAGGGATTAGGTGAGATAAGGAACAACGAAATGTTCAGCTAGTCGGATTATTTCATCTGACAAAGATGTTCAACCCTTCAGTTTTGGAGAGTGGCCCCCGCAAGATGCTGATAGGAACAAAACCACTCACTTTGCAGTATTTGCAGATTGCTCATTGCTATGGAAGCCACCTCTCCCCCACTTTAAAGTGGTACCTTCAAATGCTCCTTGTTCCACAGTTTGATCAATGTCTGCTTCACATTTACTATCACATCCTCTCTGATTTATTGGTCTTATTGGTAACCTCTAGGGCTTGGAAATGTATGTTAAGTGGTTTCCATGCTGATGTAAAACCTCCAAGAGCATCCTGGTAGGGGGATATTTATAAACAATATTATTATCTCACTCCTAGTTCTGGAACTCCTACAGAACCATTTGTGGCCTCACAGCTGATGTCTTGTTCCAGCATCAGTAACTTCAGAAATAGGAAAACAATTCTGTGAACACTAATCTAAGTAACTTTCCCACTATCTCCCCAGATAGCACCCAAATGTCTTTCCTTAGCAATACTATCTACTTGTCTTATATCAAATACAGTAAATCATGACAACCGGGGCAGGAGCCCAAAGCAAGTGGTGCATTTGCTGAAAGGATTCTAACCAGTCCTCAGCCACTAAAATATCAAACTATGAAATATGTATCTGCTAGTATCAAAGCATTTTTAAAACGATCTGACAAGGGGGCTGGTTCCTCCTGTTGGTCAGACTTACACACAAAGGCTGCTTAAAATGCAAAAAAGCTGAACAGGGGATAGCATCACCCTTTTTCCATGCTCACAATTTTCCTGAGCTGAAATTCAACCTTTTGAAGAGGGGCAGCAAAAGTCTCATAGAATCATAGGATTGGTAGGGACCTCAGAAGATTGAGTACAATCCCCTGCTGAAAGTTGGACTAATCCTAACTAAATCATCCCAGTCAGGGCTTTCTCTAACAGGGACTTAAAGACCTCTACAGAAGAAGATTCTATCACCTCCTTAGCTAACCTATTCCAGTGCTTCACCACTCTCAAGGGAAATAGTTTTTCCTGATATCCAACCTAGACCTTCCCCATCCCCATGTAATGCTCAAACTCATATGGATTAAACCAGGGTGGGGAACCTTTTTTGGGTTGAGAGCCACTGACCTGAAGACAAATCAGTTGGGGACCACAGATGTAAGAAGCAAAAAGTGGGGGGGTGGTTCAGGAGTGGGCTGGGAGGCTGCGGGTGGGTGAACTGGGCTGGGCTGGGCTGGGCTGGGATGCAGGAGCAGGCTGGATGGGGGCTCTGGGAGAGAGGTGGGTGTAGGAGAGGGATGGCAGTCTGGACAGGACAGCTGCAGGAATAGGCTGGGGGTGTGGGTCAAGGTGAGAGGAAGGGTGCAGGAAGGCTTGGGGTGTGAAAGGGCGGGGTCAGGGTGGAAATGAGGGGTATGGAATGGAGGAGGCACAGGACCTGTCTGGGGGCATGGGGTCTGGGCAAAAGGGGTGCACTTATGTGTGCAGCATCCCCAAATGCACAATGCTCTGTGCCCCAGAATACTGGCCAATTAGAGCAGCAGGAGGAAGCTTCAAGGCAGGCTGATGAGGCCACTGCTGCTCCTTCTCTTTTCTTCCAGCTGAGGGAACAATAGAGCAGCAGCAGAGCCTGGAACTGCTTCCTGGCTCCTGGCCCCCTGCAGACTCCATGGTCTGGACCTAGACCGCAGCTTGCCTGATCCAGACCATGAGGCTCAGGGCACCGCACCCTCCTCCCCATCATGGGCCGGATGTCATGGATGGGAGCCCTGAGTCTCACAGTCCAGATCCAAACAAGCCGCAATCCAGATACAGACCATGGGCTGGAGGCTCCCCACCCATGAATTAAACAATACAGAGCCATTGTGTTGACCCTCTGCCTGGGGAGATGATTACTCAGTGAGAATAATGGGAGTTATACACACAGACCAGAGGAAGGACATCACCCTGCGTTTTTGTAATGTGAAAGCAGAAATAATGATTATACTAAGCTCAGTATAGGCAACAGCAGCTGGGACCTAGCCATGCTGTGCCTCTGTATCAGGGTAGACAACCTGTGATGGGGGTCACTCCAAGAATTTGTAAGTGGTGAAGAGCTGTACTCTTGCCTGTGACGGAGGCTGGGTGCAGAAGGGAGCTTGGGATAAAGGACTGGGGCGTGGGATATGGAAGGAAGGTTGGATGAAGAAGGAGGTTATGACTTGGGGCAGCAGACTGGGGTGGAGGAGGGTGTGCAAGGTCCAGAAGAAGGTATGGGTGCAGGAGAGGGTTCTAACCTGTAGGAGGGGTTCAGGAAAGGGGTATACGGTCTGAGAAGGTTGTGGCATGTAAGAGGAGATGCAGGGATTTGGGTCATGACCAGAGGTAGGGAACTGGAGTACAAGGACTGGGAGGGGGTTGTAATGTGGGGCAGGGATGCAGGGGTTTAGATGGTGATCTGGGGTAGGGAATTGGAGAGCAGGACTGGTGAGTAAAGAGATTGGATTACCTGGGGTATGGGTGCAGGAGGAGGGGGAGAGAGTCGGGTGGAAGAGAGGTGCTGGGGAAACCACAGGGAGACTCTGACCAGGAGGCGCTTACCCCGGTGGCTCCCGGCCAGCAGCCCAGCCAATTCCTTTGCCAGGGTCCCTGCCTTCCATGCCCCTGCACATGCTCAAAGCAGCTTCAGGGGATGTGTACTCTTCTGAACTGAATGGCGCAAGCCCAGGGGAGTGGTACTTCACGTGCTGCCTGTCCTGCAAATAAGCAGCTCCTATTGGTCAGAAACCGGGGCCACTCTGGAATGCTCCCCATCCGCAGCAGGCCCTACAGAGTTAGAGCAATCTCTTGCCAACAGTGGCTGCTCCAGTCCCTCATGGTTAACTGTTAACATCCCTACTAGGGTCATGTTAACCTGAATGGTGAGGACTCTCCAATCGACTCTGGTTCTCGTTGCAATCACAAAGATTAAAGAAAGTCTATAGGAGAGTTTCTCCTGTCGATCTTCCTCAGTGGGGCTGTGCCAGAAATTCAACTTAAGGTACACCAACATCAGCTATGCAACTCTCATAGCTGGAGCCGCACATCTTAAGTCAAAACTCTTCTGTAGTGCACACCTGGCTTTATATTTGCACTATCTTCTAATTACATTCTCTTTTAGTTACACTGGTATCTTCTGAGGGATGTGTGTCAAAGTGGAGTGTGTAAGGATTTTATCCCCTTGGTTAGTGTTGCCTGTGTTTCCTAGGCATGATAGATGTGTGCCTCAGTTTCCCTAGGCACAGCATCAATGCATAGATGGTAATGGGCATTTTGGTGTGATGGCTTCTCACATATAAGAAACGGGGCTACATGTCACTTGTAGCCTAGGCAATCAGGTGACACCTTTCTTTCCTGGGAAAGAGGATGCGGCCTGGCTGGTTTCGAGCTGAACTGGGCAAGTTGAGTGGGACAGCCTGGCCAGCTCATGGACCCCTCAGAGCTCCCTCTCTCCAAGACAGATTGTACTGCTTCTGGTTTCTGTACTGGCAAGTCAGTTCTATGCTATGTCCCTGTCACCTAATAACCCTTCTTTTCTCCCTGCTGAGTGAGTCACACCTCACTGCAGAAGGGGTGCAGGTCATGAAGACCCCCACACTCCATGACAGGTTTGCACATGTGTAGTGAGGGAGGACAGAAGTTGCCCCTGCAGTCAGAACTCAGGGCATGAGAGAGAACAGACTAAGTTCTGTACTGCTAAAAAAAGAGTACAAGGTATAAAAATCATGTTTCTGTTACTAAAGTTGGCAGCTATCACTCTGATAGAGGCAGAGAGCAGAATTATTTGAATGAACAGCTGCTATTTTTACAGAATCATTTTTTGAGATCAGAATTGCATTTTTTTCTTGCATTGACATGCAGTATTTTGTATTACTGCATCTGCCACTCATGTCAGAATTTGAAACTTTCATGAGTATTTTTAATGGAGGAAGAAGGTGTTGAGAGTTCTCTCACTATAGAAGTGCCTGTAATGAGGGCTATAAATTTGCTCTAAGACTAAGGTATGTCACTCCCTTTCTTTTCTAAATACTTCTCAGGATAAGCACTTAATCCAAAATCCACACTTACACATAGTAGAATGCAGTGGATAGATAGCAGCATTCCTCATACAACACATACAAGCCAAGTTTGAAGTTCTAAAACAACATTTTGTCTAAGATATTTGAACTTGCCTGAGAGTCCTCTGAGCATACCTGACAGCCCCAACCCTTCACCACCTCCTTCCTAGACCCCACGCCCACCTCCTGTACCCATTCCAGCCCAGAATGCCCACCTGCACCCTTGCTCCTGCACCTCTTCCCCAGATCACAACCTGACCCCCTGAACCAGATTGTAAACCCCTCTCAGATCCTGCACCCCCTCTAGCACACCAATCCCCAACCTCAAGCTCTATAAATGTCATGGAAAAGTGCAGCCCTTGATCACTTACCAGATTCATGGAGTGGCTCCCCATTAGAAGTTATTGCCTGCCCCTGTGCTAAGCACTGCACAGACACACAGTAAGACACAGCCCCTAAGACAGACAAAGTGTGGGAAGGAAAACAGAGGCACAGTATGTAAAAACTGCAGTGCTAATTCTTCCGACAGTGGCTAATGCCAGGTGCTTCAGAGGGAATGAACAGACTGGGGAGATCGAAAAGAAAGCTATCCACTGTTGTCCAGTTCCAGCATCTGTTACTAAATCCCATCTAAATGAGACCAGGAAAATACCTGCACAGTTTCAGACCATTTTCAGATTCTGCCTTTGCAAAACCCTGTGCCTCCAACCCAAGAATGAAAATGTGTCGCAGGACTGCGCTGATAACACTCTAAGACACCCTCCTTCCTCCAGGTACTGCCAGCAGCAAAAACAGACAGGTTCAATGTTCGAAGACTTAACCACGGGTCAAGACCCTGTCCAGAACCTTAGGAAACTATTTTAACTGCCCTGGGCACGCCGATGGGCAATACTTCCCCACTTGCACGAAATGAGTCCAGGAATTTACAACGAAGAGGGAGGGAGACAAGAGAAAACACACAGGAAAACCAGCAATTAATATTATGTAAGCCTTCCCCCTCAGAATGTTTTAATGATAGTCCCAACCTTGATCCTCCCCTGGGAGTGAGGGGCAGCTATGTTCTAGCTACTTTCCTCCTCCCTTGCTCTGCTCTGCACTCACAATTTGCTTTTCTGAGTTGATAGAGTTCAAAGATTCTGCGAAGTCAGTGCTACACTCATTCTGGTGATTTCAGCTTTCATTGATGGATAGGGAGACCACACCTGATTGAAGCAGGTAGACTGCATCCTTAGGCTGGCCGCTGCCATTCCTCCCCGCAGCTTCAGCCCAAGTTTCCTCCACGCTGTACTACTCATTGCCTCAAAACCACCTCAACCCGTTTAAGAGAAATTTCTGTTATCTAGCCCCCTTAGCAGAGTCCTGACAACCAGGCACAGGTCCTCAACAGAAAACAACATTCTTCTTTGCTTTTCCTGTAGCCCAGTCCAGGAGACCATGTCCATCTGAGTCTAAGTGAGTGACCACAGGCACATTTGCTACAACTGTCTTCTGCCTTCATCTTCCAATATGGTCAGCATTTTGTTGCCCCCAAGTTCAATACTTGACTGCCCTTTAACCAAAATGCCCCAAACAGTTAGAAAGGAAAAAGAAATGAACCATTCAGTCAGTTACCCCTCCTCTCCCGAAGATCCTGGCATGGAACTCTCACCCTTATTAAGCCCTTGTCCACCTGCAGCTTTTATTAAGCTCTGCGCTGCACTTCTTTCTATTCACCAATGGGTGTCAATAGCGAGTTCCTTTCTCTCTGGCTTCAAGACATAGGGCTTACATATTGAACTTAATATTACATATTGCTTAATATTAATATTAATTTATTAATGAATAAATAAATATTAATACTTAATATTACATATTGAACTAAATATTAACTTAATAACTTAAATATTGAGTCTGTTCTGGTATGGTTATGATCTGAAGAAGTGGGTCTGTCCCACGAAAGATCACCTAATAAATTATTTTGTTTGTCTTTAAAGTGCTACTTGACTGCTTTTTTGTTTTGATATTGAACTTAAGTATCAGAGAGGTAGCTGTATTAATTTGTACCTTTGAGAACAACAAGAAGTCCTATGGCACCTGCATCTGATGAAGCCAGTCTTTTCCCACGAAAGCTTATGCTCCAAAATATCTGTTAGTCTGTAAGGTGCCACAGGACCGCTTGTTGATATTGAACTTAACACTGCCATTGCCCCTCTTACTCTTCATCTCTTAACAATAGTTCCACTGAAATAAAATGTGAAAACAGCAAAAAACACCTTCTAGAAAAATAGTCTCCATGCACCAAGAAAAACTGCTGGAAATAACTTAGATAAGATATTCAAAACACTAAGATAAACACTGAGGATCGCTAAGTATGCTGTGAAGAAAAGACATCAAGACCGTTGACTGTGCCAAGGCTCCTGCTGCGTTGTGCACCAAAGGAACAGCAGCAACTAAGGGAGACAAAGCAATAGTCAAGTCTCAGAGAACCAAACATGGAAGCCATGGCAGCCATAAAACCCTGATCATCTCAGAGCCATGGAGATAATTCAGGCCTCCTCACCTATGCACATTAAGGCATAAAGGGAAATACTGGTGCTGAAAGGAACTGGTTTGAGGCCCAGGAGACTAAAGGGCATCCAGAGAAAACCAATAAAAATATTTATAAATACCATAACTGAATCAGAAGCCTGAAACTACCCTTAGCAGCTAGTTGCTGACAGCTTTGCAGACCACTGAGATAAGTTGGGAGTGGAGGAAGAGGCAACATGTGGGGAAGTCATATAACCCCCAAAACCTTTCAACTGTGCCCTCCCCCAGTTCACCATCCAGTTATATGTTGCCCCTGGAAGTAGACTTAAAATAAACAAAAGTAAGCTCTTCTTCATTCTTCACAGAAAGAGAAAGGAAGGGGAGTGATCTCATGTTAATCCCAGAATTTATTTTAATTTGTTTTTTAGCAAGTGGTGCACTTCTTCTACATCTTCAACAAACATAGAATACTAGGACTGGAAGGGACCTCGAGAGGCCATTGAGTCCAGCCCCCTGCCCCAATGGCAGGACCAAGTACTGTCTAAACCATCCCTGATAGACATCTATCTACCCTGTTCTTAAATATCTCCAGTGATGGAGATTCCACAACCTTCCTTGGCAATTTATTCCACCGTTTGACCACCCTGACAGTGAGGAACTTCTTCCGAACGTCCAACCTAAACCTCCCTTGCTGCAGTTTAAGTCCCTTGCCCCTTGTTCTATCCTCAGAGGCCAAAAAGAACAAGTTCTCTCCCTCCTCCTCGTGACACCCTTTTAGATACCTGAAAACTGCTATCATGTCACCCCTCAGTCTTCTCTTTTCCAAACTAAACAAGCTCAATTCTTTCAGACTTTCTTCATAGGTCACATTCTCTAGACCTTTAATCATTCTTGTCACTCTTTTCTGGACCCTCTCTAATTTCTCCACATTTTTCTTGAACTGCGGTGCCCAGAACTGGACACAATACTCCAGCTGAGGCCTAACCAGCACAGAGTAGAGCAAAAAATGACTTCTTGTGTCTTGTTCACAACACAACATGAAGTCAACCAGTGGAATTTGTTGCTAGGGTTGATGGAGAGCCCAAATCTACAACAGAGTTCAAAAAAGAACTAGATACCTTCATGAAAGACAAGTCCACCAATGGCTCTTAGCCAGGAGGGTCAGAGATGCAACTGGATGCTCTGAGCATCCCTAGCCACTGACTACCAGAAGCTGGAAGTGGACGAGAGGAATTGGATCACTTGATTATTGCCTGTTTGGTTTAATATCTCCGGAATGCCTGGCACTGGTCACTGCTGGAAGACAGTATACTGGGCTGGGTGGACCATTGGTGTGGGCCAATATGGCTGTCTTATGTAAATTGCCAATTAGTTCCTATTGTGATGTATATATATTTGTTCACTGTAAACTTTACTAGGACCGCCAACTCATGTATAGTAGGCCACTTATCAGACTGCAAGGACTGCTCATCATTTGCTCACCTGGCCTTGATTCAAACCAGTTTCTCAAAACCATCTCTTTGTCTTAAAATAGTGAAACCACTAATATGTAAAAGCTGACTACTGAGCATGCACTAAAACTCTTCTGGTATTAATTTATTCTTATGAGTGTTGTGATGATTCCATGTTATGGATCAATGACAAAATTAATAGGACTTACATTGTAGATAAATATGTAGATGAAGTGCACAACTTGCTAAAAAACAAATTAAAATAAACTATGAGATTAACATAAGATCACTCCCTTTCCTTTCTCTTTCTGTGAAGAACGGAGAAGAACAAAGGTATTGCAAGAATTCTGCTATTCCCAGCTTGAATGAAGAAGTCTCATTTCCCATTGGGGCAATTGCCTCCTTGGCTTTTCTGAACCATTCCCTTCTACTGCACCTGAAATGTTCTTTTTTTTTCCCCCAAAGGTATGCACCATTTAATCTTCGATGAAAAGCTAAGATCTAGTTGCAACAATTCATTTAATTCTCCAGTTGCTGCTGTGATTGCTATCATAAGGCTCTCAAGTAACCCTGAGCTCTCATACAAAGCATCCCCATGGTATACTGAGGAATCTCTGCCCGCCATTTTTGAATTTGGGCAGAAACCATCCAAATGTTACTTGTTCTCCAAAGATGGCATGATAAGAATCTAGGAAAGAGAGCAGTGATTGGGGATGAGCAAAAGTGGAATGACAGAACTGGATGGGATGACAGAGGAAGGAGGCTAGAAAGAAAAATTGCACTTCTGTATCATTTGATGCAAAAATCTGGGAGTGCTTTATAAATATAAGGTAATGGTGTGTCACAGAGCCAGGATTATGACTGTCTTACAGATGAACAGTGCTTGTATTGGGCCGGTATGGCTGTGTAGCTTACCAACAGCTTTTGATTACACACCTCCCCTCTGTTGCAGCTGTTCTTTCTCAAGGGTTGTTGAGTTATGAAAGGTGGCGCAATCACTGCCCAAGGACCTCCTTCAACTTTATATGCTCTACCTGGCTGATATTTTACTAACTCCAATCCTCATCTGCCTCCCCACCTCTTCGAAGAGGAAGTTACCAACTTCAAAGCCACTTGTTCTTACCAGGAAGCATGGTGGGCATGCCCTTCAATCACACTAGACAGATGACCTATTAAACTTGTAGCTACAATTAAGTTATTCTGGAAGCTGGGAAGGACTGATCTGAAATGGGTGCTAAGGAAGAAGATTCTAAATTGGAAGAGGAAAAAAAAAAGGAAGTCCTGATTTGGCAAGCCCAGGCTGCGTTTAGGAGGGGAACGAGAACAGAAAGAACTAGAATATAGAAGAGCTCTGATTGACAGAACACAGGAATAAATCAACAGAGGGATGGAGGATCAAAAGAAAGAGATGGGAACTATGAGAATACAGTAAACTCTTTTCTGGATAATAGCGAGATATCTCTAGCAATGCGTAACACTAAAGAAAAAACAAGATTAGATATGAAGAAACAAACAAATGTATGCAGAGTACTGTGTTTACCAACAGTAGTATTGTACACTTTGTAAACTTATATTGTATTTGCTGTATTTATTTGTATTTACTTTCACTATACTGCACTTATGGAAACCATAACTAAAATTTATGTACAGTTAAAATCCTGGTTATTTGAGAGTTCTGGATGATAGAATGCTGGATATGAAAGACAAGCATCAGACAGGTAGCCGTGTTAGTATCTTCAAGAACAAGAAGTCCTGCGGCACCTTATAGGCTAACATATTTTGGAGCACAAGCTTTCGCGGGCAAAGACCCGCTGCATCTGATGAAACAGGTCTTTATCCATGAAAGCTTATGCTCCAAAATATCTGTTAGTTTATAAGGTGCCACAGGACTTCTTGTTGTTCTCGAAGATATGAAAGAGTTTACTGTATAAATTTATAAGAGATCTAAAAATGTATGTGAAAAAAGATGAGAAAAGGAAAGTGAATAGTGCTTATTTTACAGATAGCAAGGTGGGAAAGTTTTAGACAATCGTGGGTCTTGCTCCTTTCTTCTGTCTCCAGAAGCTCCTTTTTGCTCTTTTGCCTGTCTCCACCTGTCTGTTTCATGTTTCTTCTTTTTGTCACTGTCTCCTCTCCAAAGGTAATTCAGGATTCTCCAGATCTGAAGAAGTGGGTCTGTCCCACAAAAGCTTATCACCTAACAAATAATATTTAGTCTTTAAGGTGCTACAGGATGGCATTTTTGTTTTGAGAAGATACAGACTAACACAGCTACCTCTCTGAGACTATTCTCCAAAGGCTGTTCAGATATAGATCTTTAGTGCCTGCTGGGCAAATTTTGGACCTAAAGCCAGGCCTGCCCGAACAATATAAACTTGTATAACACTATGAGGTGATACCTGGACTCTAGACACGTTTGACAATATACAATGTTGTCATTTTTATTAATGATTTTTAACAGCCCCAGGAATATGTGAGGTGCACTGCATGCCAAGTTGATGCAATGTGCTGCATGCCTGGTCAGGAGGAGCATGCCTCCCCTGCAGGCCCCTCACAGAAGAGGGGTAGCAGGCTAGTCTGCCTCCTGTCACCTGTCTCAACTGCAGCAAGGAGGGCCTGCAGGCTATGAACACCACCTGAAACAACTGTGGAGCACAGGGGGGAGAGGAAAGCCAGAGGCAGTTTGTCCCTGACTGCAGCTGAGATTAGTGTGTGGCATGCTCTCACATCCCTGTGAACCCAAAACACAGCACAAAACAAAGGCACAAACAACAGTTTAACTCTTCCCTACTTGTTACCTCAGATGAGAGCACTGCTACCCAGTGGACTGGCCAGGCTGTGCTTTCTCAGGGCAGGTCTGCCACCAGGAAGAGAGAGTGAGAAGGGCAGGTGCCATAAGACAGTGAAAGGGAGCAAGCTGGGATGAGAAGCCAGACTAAGGAATACCTTAGGGAAAAGCAGTCAAGTAGCACTTTAAAGACTAGCAAAATGGTTTATTGGGTCTGTCCCACGAAAGCTCACCCAAAACCATTTTGCCAGTCTTTAAAGTGCTACTTGACTGCTTTTTGTTTTGATAGTGTATAGACTAGCACGGCTTCCTCTCTGTTACTTAGGGAAAAGGTGATCCATGGAGTGCTCAGGCCATGTGAGGTGAGTTGAGGATGCTGTAGTGGGTGTGGACACTGAGGGGAGAACAGGAGGGGGGCAGGTGCTGGGAGGAGGTCAAGGTGAGGAGGAAGCAGGGTGCTGGGTGTGAAGGGGGGCATCCAGGTGAGGGAGGGAAGAAACAAGAGGTTAGCTGCCGATGGGGGCCAAAGCAAGGGAGAGGGATGCAGCAGCCTGGGGGAGGCAGAGATGGGGAGATTGAAGGGACTGAGCTCTGAAGGGGCAAAAGTGAGGGAAGAGGAAGGAGAGGTCTGGCACCTTAGGGGACAGGGGTGAGTGAGTGGGCAGGGGAAGGGCAGGGGAAGGAGCTAGACACTGAGGTGGGCAAGGGTGAGTGGCAGGGAAGTGGGGGGGAATAGACACTGACAGGGCAGGGATGATGGAGTGGAAAGCAGGAGGTTGAGGTGCTGAGTGGGGCAGGGATGAGAGGGGGAAGAAAATGACCAGGTTGGGGGAGTGACTAGGATAGGTGAGGGGCTTGGCACCGAGGATGCCAGGAGAGCAAGAGGAGGAGTAGGACAGTGCAGTGGGGGGAAGGGAACATGCTGGAAGAGGGCTGGGTGCAGAGGGGAAGGGAGTGACCAGCCAGGCCAGGCCATCAGGGTGGGATTACAGGACAATCAGGAGGGATGCATGCTGAGAGAAGGGGAAAGGGAGCCATGAGGTTGGGCTGGGGGTGCAGAGACTGAGGGAAGAAGGGCCTGGTGGTGAGGGAAAAGAGAGTGGAGTGACAGCTGGGGGATGAGGAGGGACAGTGGGATGGGTGAGGGGTGCGGATTGGGGAGGGAAGGAGCCAAAGGGTGGGCTGGGGAGCAACAGGTGCAGCGGAGAAGGGGAAGAAGCCGTGGGTGGGGGGCCGGGGGTGGGGGAAGGAGCTGGGGGGTGACTGGGGGGGTGAGGGGAGGGCGCTGAGGGGCAAAGGAGCCGAGGGATGAGTGCTGAGGGGCAGCAGGTGCAGGGGGGCGGGGGAAGGAGCCAGGGGGGCCGGGCCCAGGGGCGGGGGAAGAATGCTGAGGGGGGAAGGAGCCGAGGGGTGGGCTGGGGAGCAACAGGTGCAGCGGAGAAGGGGAAGAAGCCGTGGGTGGGGGGCCGGGGGTGGGGGAAGGAGCTGGGGGGTGACTGGGGGGGTGAGGGGAGGGCGCTGAGGGGCAAAGGAGCCGAGGGATGAGTGCTGAGGGGCAGCAGGTGCAGGGGGGCGGGGGAAGGAGCCAGGGGGGCCGGGCCCAGGGGCGGGGGAAGAATGCTGAGGGGGGAAGGAGCCGAGGGGTGGGCTGGGGGGCAGCGGGTGCAGGGGGGAGGGAGAAGGAGCTGGGGGGGCCCAAGCTCGGGGGCAGGCGCTGAGGGGGGAAGGAGCTGAGGGGTGAGCTGGGGGGCAGCAGGTGCAGGGGGGCGGGGGAAGGAACCGGGGGGGGGGCTGGGGCCGGGGCCGGGGGCTGGCGCTGAGGGGGGAAGGAGCCGAGGAGTGGGCTGGGGGGCAGCAGGTGCAGGGGGGCGGGGGAAGGAGCCGGGGGGAGCCGGGCCCGGGGGCTGGCGCTGAGGGGGGAAGGAGCCGAGGAGTGGGCTGGGGGGCAGCAGGTGCAGGGGGGAGGGGGGAGGGGGAAGGAGCCGGGGGGGGGGGGCTGGGGCCGGGCCCGGGGGCGAGGGAAGGGCGCTGAGGGACGGGCACCGCGCAAACCGCCGCTGTGGAGCGGAGCTGGCTGGGCGCCTCGGGCACGCGCGGCGCGGCTCGCCCCCGCGCGGGCGGGCGGGCTCTCGGCGGCGCGCGGGGGGCGGGCGCGCGCGGCTGAGGCAGCGAGCCGCGAGGCGGAGCGGGCGGCCAGTCGCGCAGGCGGAGCGGCGAGCAGCAGCATGCGGGCGGCGACCCCAGCCCCGCGGTGAGTGAGCGAGCGCGCGCCACCCGCGCGTCCGGCCTCGGCCTTGGCCCCGGCCTCCCGGTCCCCCCGTCGGGCGTCCGCCGCGAGCCCCCAGCGCCGCCGCCACCGCCTGTTGAGCCGGGGCTCCCGTCCCGCCGCGGGGAGAGCCGCAGCCCCAGCCCTGGCGCGGGGCCCTGGGCCGGCCCCCTTCGCTCCGCGGGCTCGCCCGGGCGCCGGCTTGGGGCGGGAGCTGCAGCCCCTCGGGCGGGGCGGCGCGGCGGGGTGTGGGGCCCCGGCGCGGGGCCGCGCTGCCCGGCCGCGAGGGGCTGGCTGCAGCCCGCTGCCGCTTGCCCTGCCCCGCGAACAAAGCCGGCCAGGCAGCGCGGGAGCTGCGTCCGGGGGCTGGGCGCAGCCTCGGCGGGGCTCCGGCTCATCGCCGCCTGCCGCACGGGGTGCGCTTCGCTGTTAAATCCGTGCGAGGGGCACCGGGATCTCCGCACCCCGTTCCCGGCGGGCGCCGGCTTGCGGTTAAACGGCTGTTGTGGGCGTGCGCGTCCTACCTGGTGGCAGCGGCTGCGCGCGTGTGTGTGTGTGTGTTTACCTGTGCGTTTCAAAGGCTGCGTTTTGGAGGCATGAAACTCCCTTTGTCAAATGGTGGCGTTGCCTGATTTGCAGCAGGAGGAGCAGGCACCTCGAACACGCGCACGCTCAGGGGCTCGTGGAAAATCTGCTCCGGTGTGTGCTTTGGGGTTAACTCCTTTTCGAACTCCTTTAGGAAGCAGGGCACTTGGAAGGGCGACAAAGCGAGCGTTCCAGGTGCGGGTTACCTTACAAGAGAGGAGAGTGTGTTCATGTAATGAAAATGGCCGAGTGACCTTTCTTAGTGGAAGTGTGTGCATAAGTCATCATGGCTTTGAAAAGTTCACCGTTTTCATTTACATTTTTCTCTCAGTGACACTTTTGATAGGTAAGGACTACACCTGATCATACTGTCCCTGACTCTACCTGGGTAGAGTGTGGTCGGTAATTTCCTAGGAATGTTGCCTTTCCTGCTTCTCCACTCAGAGACAAATGTTCAGAAACAAAATTTTGGATTTTAGCTAGGTCTGCAGAGCAACCTGGAAAAGAAGCAATGACACCACTCTGGTAGTAAGTAACGCTCAAAACCCAGGTGCTTTCAGAATGTCTGCTTTACCCTTTCTAATGGCAACAGAATGTTTTGGGCTTTTTATTTTCAAAGCACTGTTCTTTCAAATGCAGACTGATTGGTTGAGGGGAAAATAGAAATACTGTGGTTTTCTGACTTTTGTTATACTGATTTGTGGCTTTATGCTTTTGGGTAGCTTTAGAAAAGTGCCTTCTTGCTTCCAAATATATGATTAGTGATTTAAGCTAAATATGGGGTAATTAGAAAAGTACCTAAAACACATTTTAGCGCTGACATTTATCAGCATTTATACTTTTTTCTTCAAAGAAGGAAGTGCGTGAAAATGATTTGCATGCCCAGGGCTCAACCTGTTTGCGTATTTTTTTCTGTGATGAAGGTCAGTGGTGATCAGTTTCTGCTCCTAAAATAATGTTAATGGATGATAAAAAAAAAAAAACTCTAAACTTTCTTAATGTTATGAGTAGGGATAATGTTGATCCTTGGAATTGAGTTGGTTCTTACATAGGCAGTGTCATGTTGGGTGCTAAGAAAAAATGGTTTTGATAGAAACCCTTAAAGGCCTGAAACAAGGAATGGAAAAATAATGGAGGAATTCCCCTCAGAATTAGATATGAGTTATTAAATCATAGTTGTCTAGATGATAAATTGTATCCGGAAAAAATTTAAACTATATACCCCCATTTTCTCACAATTTATTTTCAAAGGGGCTTTAAAATAAAATGCCTAAGATTCCTATTTTTGTCCTCTGTTGGACTGGCAAAGTGATCTTTAAATTAGAAGAAAAGGCCTCCTTTTAAAATGCACATACTCTAGTTACTTGGTGAGCCATCTCCCTTTTCCACCTGTTGGTTTGTTTTTCTAGCAAAGTGCAATTTGGCGGATTGTATGAAATCCCAGGACTTAAAGTAGCATTTTTCATGTTCTGCATCTTGGAGATTTTGGTTTTCTCATGGTGGCTGTATGACAATGCAAAAGTGTATAAGCCGTGAAGTCACAGTATTGAATCAGAATTCAATTTAGACATTAATAATTCCTCCATCTACATTTTTTATGTGGAAGAGGAAAAACTTATGCTGCAAATGAATGTTTAACTTGCTGATATTTCCAGTATCTTGAAACTATTTTAAAACTGCAACTTGGCATTTCAGTTACAGTTTAAATGCTTAGCATAAATTTAAATTTATAAAAAGTATTTCCACACTATTAAGCCATTATATATTCATATAGAAAAAGATGGATTCTATTTCCAGGACACCGACTGTGGCAAGTGTTTCAAAGCATTTTGAAGATACCATATTTATTTCTGCTATCACAGACTTAACTAAATTAAGTTGTGCTGTCAGTATCAAATAAAATGTGTTCGTGTCAAGGATAGAATTGAGTTATAAAGAGTAATTTATTCTGGATAATCATAGCTTCATTTATGCATTTTGTTGAATATTTGCTGGTTTGGAACTCTCCAAAGTCAGTTAACTTGAGCGAGCAAATACAGTCTCTTCATATTGCTTGTATAATTACATTTTCAAAGTAAATGTTAGTGATAGGACACATTTAATTTTGGATTACCAAAGTCCTACATTGTAAATTTCTTTGCATTGTACCTGGTTACTGGGATGATTTTTCCAAGTTTGCCAACATGGTTTTAAAAACTTCTTTTAAAATAAAGTACTGTTTCCCACACTCCTTATATTGTGGGTAAAGCTTGGCTCACAGTACAGTTTTGTGATGAGTGTTAGTGTACTTTAATCCTGATTTTATTACTTCTGCCAGGGTGGCTAGTTATGGGTCTGAGAACTTTATTTTTGATATATCCGTATGTTAAAGTGTATGATCAGCAAACTAAACTTTGTAATCAAAAAGTAAAAGCTGCATATCACTACAGCCAGTCTTGTGACTTCAATATGTGGGGGATGAAGTTCAGATAATTTGAGACTACATAATGTGCCTTTTAACCCATTGACTCAAAGTTTAATTTTCTTGACATGTATCTTATTGCTGAAATAGGATGCACCATGAATATTCATACTAAGGAGTTAAAAGAGCTTATGGCTGAAGAGTTAATGCCTCACTTTAGCACAAAAGATTTTCATAATTCAGCTTAATTACAAATATTACCATCTGCCTTTTCTTTCTATGTTCATGTACTTAAATGTATCTTGGATAAATGTAATGTTATGGCTCTCAGCAAAGTACTAGAGAAACCATAGTTAATGTTTTGTTCTGATGCCTTTTGCTACTGAATATGTAAGTTATTGGGAAATCAAAGCAGATGCATTTCTATTTTGGTTGTGGGTTGAGAGATGGTTAAGTTTTTAATTTATTTTTTACTTATGGGACTGTTTTTGGGTATATTTGGACTAGATTTTGTGCTTCTGCCAATGACAGTTGCTTGAGCTTGTGATTATAAGCAGGAAGATTTTAAGCTTGTGGGTAACAGTGAAGAAATGTGTTCCTTTTTGTGTCCATGTAATGCAGGGGTGTGGGAAGAGATGCTTAATGAGGATGATTAGTGCTGTGTCTGTGGCTTTCTATAAATCCACTTGTAATGGAGGCTTTGTACAGTTGCTTCTGAATCTGTACATTTAAAAACTGCAAATAGCGATAATGGAACTGGCTAATAGCAGGCTGTCAAGTAACTGCAATCCTTGTGATAACATTCAGCCATAGATCTCAATTTAAGTATTACTTTTACCAGCAAATGTTTCTTATAGCTGTTGTTCTGTATATATTGTTTAAAAAATTTGTTGATGCCTGTTTCATCCTTACTTTCGTGAATTTTTACTAACTTTCTAATTAAAACCTTTTTTTTTTTCTCGCCACTCTGTTTCAGGGAGACTGTAGAACAGATTTTGATGGTAAAGGTTCAGCAGATTCTGACTTGGAGTTCAGTAGGAATTTCAGTTGATGGTCAGACACTATGAGTAGCCAGTAGGAACTTTAGTATAGCCAGTTCAAACAAAAGTATGATTTCTTTGTTTATCAGTTTACATAATATACAACTACAATTATTGTAATGTGTTTTCCATAATTATTAATGAAAAGTTGAGTTGAATTTTACAATAGTATTGTACAGTAATAGACCCATCAAGTATTTGGATCAGTTAAATGCCCCTACGCAGCAATTTTATTTGGTTTTCTTAGTACATTATGAAGGGAAAACTTGCATTCCGATTTTACAGTGTTTTAGAATTTAGGCCTAAGATTTAAACTACTTAGTTCCATTATGCAACTTAGGGAGAGAGAAAAACAAACAAACAAAAACACAACTCCCACATAAAAGAGGATGCCAGTGGGAAATTTTAATGTTATGGCTTAGGTAATACAGAAAACAATAAAATAACCCAACCACTTTATATAAAATACTATGAACACATTACTTTATATTAGGTAATTTGTGTAGTAGTTTGTAAGTTAAAATTGTATTTGAGCACAGCTGAACTATATGTTAAGACGGTATCTTATAGTTCAATGAAGGGTCCTGTGGCACCTTATAGACTAACAGAAAAGTTTAGAGCATGAGCTTTCGTGAGTTAACTCACTTCTTCATCTGAAGAAGTGAGTTAACTCACGAAAGCTCAGAAGAAGTGAGTTAACTCACGAAAGCTCATGCTCTAAACTTTTCTGTTAGTCTATAAGGTGCCACAGGACCCTTCATTGCTCTACAGATCCAGACTAACACGGCTACCCCTCTGATACTATCTTATAGTTGTTATTCATTTTGATGATCTGGATACAGTTCTTAATAGAAACTTATATGTGATGCACATCAGTCTTTCTGATTTACAGTTAGGAGATCTGTAGGGACTTCTAACATTTTTTATTTTGGATATGCTAATAAACTTTGTTTACAAAAGTAACAGAGGAAGCCGTGCTAGTCTATATGCTATCAAAACAAAAAGCAGTCAAGTAGCACTTTAAAGACTAGCAAAATAGTTTATTAGGTGAGCTTTCGTGGGACAGACCCACTTCTTCAGACCATGAAGAAGTGGATCCGTCCCACGAAAGCTCACCTAATAAACTACTTTGCTAGTCTTTAAAGTGCTACTTGACTGCTTTTTTTTTTTTTTTTTTTAAACAAAAGTAAGTTTCATATCCACAAACTTTTATACAGAGTTCTAATGCAAAGTATACATTTCTTTTTCAGTAGAAACTTATAACTGCGTGGAGAGGTTGCTAACAGAAATTTATTTTCATGGGAAGTATTGTGTCATTTATGCAAAAGAACTGTCAAGAGCATGACAACTACAAATCCTAAATTTAAGAATGAACCATTGTCTTATCTATACATACACTTTAAATGGCATGTTTATGTCAGGCAAGAAATATTAAATTCCTTTGTTTTTATTTTACTGCTAATGACATATGAACATAATGCAATGGTACGCATGGATGTATATGAGACATCACTGGAAGAGCCTTAATGAGAATGGAAAGTAGTTACTATATACTTGGTTTTGCAGTTTGTGGTGATGATGGAACGGTATCTTCTCTTTACCTAGTCCACAGTGTTGCGGATATCGTAGGTCATTCATTTCTTGTAGTACAGGTTGAACCTCTCTAATCTGGCACCCTCAAGACGTGACTGGTGCTGGACAAGGGAATTTGCTGGACCCTGGGAAGTCTGTGTTGTCTGCCATCATTACCAACGCTTTCACTGCTCACTGGGCTCTTATAATATATTTGAGGGTAGATTGCAGCTAAATAACAGCACAGAACACTAAGATCCAGGACTGGGGTCTGGAAATAAACTTTATGGGACCATGGGAAACTTGGCACCACTCGTGATATGTAGTCATCCAGCTAACTAAAATCATGCCAGATTACAGATGCTGCTGAGAATGTTCTGGATTAGAGAGGATCAACATGTGTATATAAAATGATGGCTTCTTCAGTATATCAATAATACTTCCGCTTTTCTAGTACTATCTTGTAAAATATAGCATTATTTTCTTTCTATCTACACAAACTTGTTTCATTGTTTGGAATATTAACCAAGAAACCAAGCCCAGAATCTTTGTGAATATGTCCCAAGCAATGTTGTCAAAGTAAATACTTAACACAATTCATCAGGGTAAAGGTTCAGTAATTTCAAATCAGAGGGGAGGGTGCCATTGGAATGGTGTGGGTTTTATTTGTAGCTCTTCAGTGTTCTGTATTATAAGATTTACCTAGCACTGCTTGGGTCCTTAGGTCAATTTTTATTTTTTGGAAAATAAAATGTCAGCTGAGAAGCCCCTCTTCATGGTTGCTGTACGTCTAGCAGGGACATCTGGGGTAGGAGTGCATGTCTTCCCCCACCCCATTGTGGCAGTTCCAGGTTCATTTGCCCCCTTCCTCCCTGATTAAGGGGAACAGTCAGTAATATCCCCATACAGATCAGGTGTGTGTGTCGGGGGAGAGAGCCAGTCCTTCCTGTTTCCCCCTAAAGGGCATCTGGGGAGTACAGTAGGAGACTTGGGGCTGGGGCAGGGTACAATCCCAGCCAGCTCCTGCAACTTCCTGTTAGGTTTTTTTCTGTGTGGTTTTATGCATTTCTGTGCAATTTGGCAGGGGGTTGGGGGAAGCTTTTCCCCACCCCACCCCTACTCTCCGTTAAGAACCTTTGGAGAGTGGGAGGCTTTGGGGGGCGGTGCTGGAGGTGATTCACAGATGTGGTGGTTGTCTCTTTTCTGTATGGTTTTATGCAGTGCTTTTTTAGTACAATAAAAATAGAGGGCACTCAACTGACTTCCTCCCTGCTGTGGCTCTCCCCCTGCCCCCATGGCTGGGACTGACATGGTGCCAGTAATCAATACTGGCAAGTACTGGCACAAAAAAGCACTTTTTTATGAGAACCAGTCCTATTCTAGACACAGCCCTCTTTTCCTGACACAATCAAACTGTTACCTTGATTTAAGTTGTGATGAGATACCATATTTGGTGTCCTAGCTCTGACAGTTTAGGAGGAGTTCTTGAACAAATGCACAGACATACTATCTCAAATAATATAGTAGATTTTTTACTTATGCTTATGGTATAGTATTGGATATTCCATATAACTATTGTGAAATTAAGTTGGAGGATAGCAGTCACTCTTGGTTGCCTGTGAGAAAAGATTTAGAAGAAGATCTAGTGGTCATTAGTGGACAGCAAATTACATATAAAGTTGCAGCTGGAATATGGATGCCAAAATGACTGACTTTGGTCTGTGGAGAGAGAGTTAGAAAGTCCTATAGTCACCCTCTCTGTGGCTCTGCTGAGATTACCTCTAGGTATGCAGAACATCTAAACTGTGGTGAAAACTTCTAGTCAGAAAGCTCATCCTACTGACTTGGAGGATGATAGGAAAGACTGGTAGACTGGGGACCAATAGTATCCAGGGGCAATGCCTGGGTGAGAATCTCCTGAGTGACTTGTTGGAGTGTTACGGTGGAAAGGCTTATTCACCTGACCCATGCTATTACTCATGCCACTATCTCTTCACTCTCTCCATTTTCCCTTTTTCTCTGTTGTGGGGGATTTTAATTCACTGGCATCAGAGTTCGCTTTCTATCTTTTCTGAGAGATGTGGTTGGCAAGCGCTTGAAAGTTCTTCTGCAGTCTTTGGAGATCTATGACTTTTTTTAGTGACTCAGGGAGAAGACTCTGAACATTAGCTGTTGTTTAATATGGATGTATGGATGCACATTCTGCTTTGCAGAAAGATGCAGTCCCTGCCTCACTCAAGAGGCTGAATTTGGGAACCTTCTTTTTCTGTGCTTGGGGTATAGAGGCTTGAGTTGTTGCAATGTTGGGTATTGGGCTGAGAGGTTCACCATTTCTTTGAAGAGGGGAATGGGAGCAATACAGGTAGCAAACCATGAACTGGAGAACTACCCCCAAAGGACCAGCTCAGGCTACTAGCAAGAACATCTTTTAGTTCTGTCACCAAGGGTAGTCCTCTCTTCTTAGAATCATGCAAGGAGTAGTAACAGAGAGGAAGCTGTGCTAGTCTATACACTATCAAAACAAAAAGCAGTCAAGTAGCACTTTAAAGACTAGCAAAATAGTTTATTAGGTGTCTGAAGAAGTGGTCTGAAGTGGTCTGAAGAAGTGGGTCTGTCCCACGAAAGCTCACCTAATAAGCTATTTTTCTAGTCTTTAAAGTGCTACTTGACTGCTTTTTGTTTTGATGCAAGGAGTAGTTTCTGCAAAGGGGCAAAATGCATGCAGAATAGTCTTCTGATCCTTGTCCTTCATCAAACATGTAAACTACTTAGGTACAGCTTCCTGAGGGGGCTGGACTAGATGACCTCCTGAGGTCCCTACCAGCCCTAGAATTCTATGATTCTACAGTCTTTCAGAAGGCTATTTATTTTTCAGCAGTAAACTCACATTCACAGTCGACATGTGGGTAAGTACTTTCTTCAGGCTTTACTAATGAGGGGAGAAATTATTTAGATTGGTACCAGGGCGCTGCAATTGAGATTTTTAGGATGAAATTGAGCAGAGTGAAAATGTAAGATCTAATATATGACATTATGTCTGAAGGACAATGGTAGAACACTATCACTTTATTTAAAATTAACCTAAGCAAAATGCTATTCTGTTTAGCGTGGAGAAGAATCTCTCTTTTGGGATAATAGTAAGGCTTCTACCATTTCTAACTTCTAAAATTCAGTGGATTATTCAGTATTGAACTTGCATTCTAGGGATAACATTCAGCTCTGCCTACCTCAGTGGTTCCCATCCTTTTGAGATGGCGACCCATTTTGACAATTCAGTAAGACTTTGTGACCGAGGCAGTTTGAAACTGGGAGAGCAGGATTCTCCACTGGGAAATTTTTTTATAAAACTTGATTCGCCCACAGGCTTAAACCCCTCACAGCCCCAAACTGCCCCCTGGCTTAAACCTCTCATAGCTCCAAATAGGACCCCCACCACCACCTACCTCACACAAGTGCTGCTGCTGCCCTGGCACTGCTCCTTTGTTGGGCCACCACCGCCTCCTCTTCGTGGCTGCCCCTAGCCCTGCTATTCCTTTCCCCCACCTGCAGCACAGGCAGTTCCCTGCCCTACCATGTTGAAATGGGACTCGATTTAATTGGTTTAACAGCTGGATCCCTCTGGCTGGCTGTTAAACAAATTAAATTGAACTTCATTGCAGCATGGCAGGGCTGGGGACTGGGAGCCAGAGGAGTGAGTGGCAGCAGCAGCGGGTGCTGCAAATGGCTTCTTAAAGAGCCATATGTGGCTTGGAGCTGCTCAGCTGGCGACGCTTAGAAGATCTAATGGCGACCCATGAGCTGGGAATCCCTGGTCTACATAGATCCCATATAGTGCAGCTGCTTGGATTTTTTTTTTTTTTTCAATGTTTGGCTTGTTTGTTTCATTTTACTAGATTAAATCAACAGGGATTCTTGAGCTTTGTATCTTTGGAAAACAGGAAATTATTAACATAGGACACTTGATTCTTGAATGAGATTAAGTCCTGTTTAGTTTGAGAGAACGAAAGAGAGATCTTTTGATGTACCAGGAAGCCCACTCTGCTCCCGTTTCCTTGGGGTGTAGGTGGGAAAGGAGTGGCTGGTGTCAGGAAGTTTACATTTCTCATATGTATGGGGTAGGTTCTGGAACTGTGGATATGTCAGGTTTTTGTGGTTTGTTTTTTTTAAATTCTGTGTGTGCCTAGAGATGTTTTGATAGATTTACTGTATCAATCAGAGAGTAAATGAATCTGAGAGCAGGCATTAAGTGAAGACATAATGTTGTCCCCATCATTGGTGCTGTTGTGTATATGTATTTTGTGATGTGTATTTACTTATGTAGCTGGCAAAGAGCTTTGGGATCCTTGAAGTTCAAAAGCACTCTGGGAGTTGTGCTGGGTGTAAACCAAATTAAACCTGATAGATTAAATATGTTACAGAAATACTATATATTTATTTTGTCTAATACTTATCAAGATCTGACGCATCTCCAAGGAGGGAATACAGATAATAGACTCTCTGAGGCTATGGCTAGAGTGTTGTTGCTATTTTGGGATACGTATGTATTCCGAAATAGCAACTCTGTGGCTACTTGCTGCGCTCAAAATAGTGTGGCTGTTTGGAGCCTGGTATGCCATTTCCGCTACCCCAACCTCTAAATAGCTGCTTATTTCCAACTTCTGTGGATGTCTAGACAGCACCAACTTTGAAATAAGTTGACTCAAAATAATTTGCATTCTGCAAATTGAGTAAATTATTTTGAGTTAGGGAGACTGTGTAGCCATAGTCTGAGAGAACTTTTTGAAAAGTTGCCTATAACTTCAAATGTGAAATCCTTATCTTTGCTTACATTTTGGCAAATGATTATCACCAGGGCAAATTTGGCCAAAATAATATAGTGTTTCAATTAAAAACCCAAAGGAGAGTTTTATAAAATATACATTTTCCTTTGAAATCCATGTAACTTGGTAGCAGGCGTAGAACTTGAAAGTAAAAATGACTAGAAGCTGATAGTGAATAAACATAAAAAATAAGTGGCCTCTATTCATTATCAAGCAGAAAGAAATGGAAAAAGTAAAGATTAGGGTACTAAAGCTACACACGTTCGCATGTCTAAAAGCATTCATAATTAGGACCTTAATTAGATTTGAAAAAATTGTATTACTATAAGGAGAGGAAACATATTAAAAAGTATTTTTAACTTGTCAGTTTGAAGTGTGCATTTTTGATCCTGTTTAGGTGATTGGCCAAATGTTGATTTGAGACATTTCTCTCTTTAATGTGCATTAATTTTTCTCTCGATTGTGAATTTGATTGCTGAAGTTCTGTTTCCTTGCATTAATCTTGTTACTGGGTAACTTTCTGTTAGTGCAATGCTAGTTATGAAGAAGAATTAAATACATGGAAATGCGTATTTCAGTAGAACATAAGGTTATATATTTAGTTTTCCACATCTCTTATTAATGTACAAATTACATCTACAAGACCTTTACCAAGCTTTCCTCAAACTACAATACCTACCTAAGGAAGTGAGGAAACAGATTGATAGAGCCAGATGGGTACCCAGAAGCCACCTGCTACAAGACAGGCCTTGCAAGAAAAACAAGAGAACACCACTGACCATCACATACAGCCCCCACCTAAGGCCTCTCCAGTGCATCATCAGTGATCTTCACCCCATCCTGAACAATGATCTTTCACTCTCACAGACTTTGGGAGGCAGGCCAACCTAACAAATCCTCACCAGCCACTATAGACCACAACACAGTAACTCTAAACCTGGAACCAGCCCCTGCAACAGTCCTTGCTGCTAACTCTGCTCACATATGTACACCAGTGACATCATCACAGGACCTAACATCAACCATACCATCAGGGGCTCCTTTACCTGCACATCTACTAATATAATATATGCCATCATGTGCCGGCAGTGCCCCACTGCAGTTTACATTGGCCAAACCGGACAGTCTCTCTGTAAAAGAATAAATGGACATAAATCAGACATCAGGAACGGTAATATACAGAAGCCTGTGGGGGAACTCTTCAGTCTCCCTGGACACTCAGTGGCAGATTTAAAGGTGACAGTCCTGAAACAAAGAAATTTCAAAAATCAAATGGAGAGAGAAATCTCTGAGATGCAATTTATTTGCAAATTTGACTCCATTAATCAAGGATTAAACAGAGACTGGGAGTGGCTCACAGCTTACAAAAACAGTTTATTTGCCCTGGATGTTAATATCTCCCCATTAGACTCTGACAAAGGCTCACATCCCCCTGTCTGATCTGACTTGTTTTTTCCTCTTTTGATAAGTACTATTGATACTGGGCCATTTCCACCTTGCTGAATAGACCTTGTCAGCTCTGGCCCTCCCTTTTACTGGGACCCCACTCTTTAAATACCCCTGTGAAACCACCCCACCTGAACTCATGCATCTGATGAAGTGGGTCTTTGCCCATGAAAGCTTATGCTCCAAAATATCTGTTAGTCTATAAGGTGCCACAAGACTTCTTGTTGTTCTCGAAGCTACAGACTAACAGAGCTACCTCTTTGATAATATATAAATGGTAAACATTTGAAGAAACTGTTTCCTGTAGATGTGAGCAACTGAAGTTTTTATTTCTTAATTTGTTGCTTTTCTGACTGGGGTTATTAATCTGTGTGGTTCTTACTAGTAATTTTTGGTTTTGTGCTTGGAAGGTTTTAAGTGCCAGGATTGAATTTTTATCTGAGTTATGGACCTGTCAGATGGATTTAAAATAGGATATTACAGAATAGTGGCATCTGCTTCATATCCTATTATAAAACTAATTTTAAAATTTTCATTTCCTTAATTGTTACCACCTTCCCCGTCACAGTTTGTAATCCATGTAATTTATGAATCTATGTAAGGTCTTCACAGTTTTACTTGACTGTTGTATACCCCCATCACTACTACTTCAATCTGTAAACAGTGTAAACCCCTCAAGGCAGAGGTTCTCTCTCTTGTTTTGTTTTCCCAAAATAACGGGACTGTGATCCTAAGAACTTCTTGATGCTGACTAGCAAAGAATTTTGCTGTTCTGTTGTCTGATGAAGTCAGTCTTACCCACAGAAAGTCATTATCTAATAATAAAAATTTAAGTATTTAAGGTGCTACAAGACTGCATTTTTTGTTTTGTCTTTTTGACGCTACAGATTAATATGCCTACCCCTTTGTGACTGTTCTGTAACAAAACAGAAAAGCAGTCCTGTAGCACTTTAAAGACTAACAATTTATTAGGTGATGAGCTTTCATGTGAAAAAAAGGCTCATCACCTAATAAATATTTTGTTAGTCTTTAAAGTGCAGTAGGACAGCTTTTTTGTTTTGTGATGATAGACTAACATGGATACTTCTCTGTGACTGTTCTGTAACAGCAACTATTATCAGGCCTGATAAACTTTTTACATCTAACACTTAGCTGTCATCTCTAAAGAATAGTAACAGAGAGGTAGCTGGGTTAGTCTGTACTCCAACAAAACAAAGCAGCAGAAACGTAGCACTTTAAAGACTAACAAAATGATTTATTTGGTGATGAGTTTTTGTGGGACAGACCCACTTGATCAGATCAAGTGCTACACCCCTAAAGAATTTAATAACAAGAAGTCCTGTAGCACCTTATAGACTAACAGATATTTTGGAGCATAAGTTTTTGTGGGCAAAGACCTGCTTCTTCAGATGCATGAGTTATGGGGGGGTGGTCTCCAGAGAAGGATTTAAAGAGCGGGTCCCAGTAAAGGGGAGAGCCAGAGCTGACACAGGGTCTGTTCAATCAAGATGGAAATGGCCCATTATCAGCAGTTAGTGAGGAGTAGTGAGCATCAAGAGAGGAGAAAACAAGCTAGTTTAGTTGGAGGATATGGCCCATGGTCAGCGAAGAAACTGCTTTTGTAATGGGCCAACCACTCCCAGTCTCTGTTCAATCCTTGGTTGATGGAGTCACATTTGCAAATCAATTGCAGCTCAGAAATTTCTCTATTTTATTTTTGAACTTTTTTGTTGTAGGAATGCTACTTCTAAATCTGTTACTGAGTGTCCAGGGAGATTGAAGTGTTCTCCTACAGGTTTTTGTATGTTACCATTCCTGATGAATTTAATGTGAGCTCTTAAGTGAAAGCCAGGATTATGTTGGTCATTAATATTGTTATGAAATTTATGTACTGATTATATGTAAAAAGCTATCTCTGTTTACTGAAAATATGACCTTATAGTTTGTATTAAGGTTTTTACTCCTCAGCGGAGGTGAAAAACTGGTTTTGCCAGACAAAGGAGGGTAGGTATTTCCAGATGTCTGCCTAAATTCATATGTAGATTAAGCATTGTAAAGGCCAACACAATGGAGCTCCATTTACACGTGACAGACGACAGGAAAAACCGGTACATGGGGAGATCCTCAAACAAACAGGAACATGGGAAGATGCCCTGGAGCCAGCACACCCGGAAGAAAATCAGGGAAAAGCAAAAAGGCATTGGAAAGCAAAAAGGAGTGCTTTTATTCATGAACAACAAGAAGTCCTGTGGCACCTTAGACCAACATATTTTGGAGCATAAGCTTTTGTGAGCAAAGACCTGTGATGAAGTGGGTCTTTGCCCATGAAAGCTTATGCGCCAAAATATTTGTTAGTCTATAAGGTGCCACAGGACTTAGTCTGTATCTTTGAGAACAAGAAGAACGCGGCTACCTCTCTGATATATGAATAACAGCATCAGAGAGATAGCCGTGTTAGTCTGTATCTTTGAGAACAACAAAAAGTCCTGTGGCACGTTTATAGACTAACAGATATTTTGGAGCATAAGCTTTCATTGGCAAAGACCCACTTCGTCAGATGCATGAGTCTATCTATTAGTCAAGAAGGTGCCACGGGGCTTCTTTCTGTGCTTTTATTCGTGAAAGTTAAGAGTGCAAGTGACCATGTGAGGTTGCTTTATGTGAGAAAATATTTTAGGCAGGATTTTAGTCTGTTAAAGTTTTGTTTTACATATTACTTTGTTCTTATCTTTGCCCATGGTCTCTTAAATCTCAGTCTTTGTAAGTAAAGTTATATTTGTTTTCAATGTAAGTATATACCAATACTGGGTTATAAAGGGAGCTGATCCTGAGTTGTGCCAGTTATGTTGTGTGTACAGTAGTCCCCCAAGTTATGCGAGGATTGCATTCCTGTGCACCCTTGCAGAACTTGAATTTTGTGTAAGTTCATGCGGGAGGAGCTGGGAACCAGGTGGCAGCTTGTCTCCTGGCTCCCCTGGGCTTGTGGGAGCCAGGCGCAGCTTCTCCCTGGCTCCCCCAGGTGGGGAAAGCTGGGGGGAAGCCACGCCACTGCAGCTGTCTGACCACCCGGCTCCCCCAGCTAGGGGAGCTGGGCAGGCAGACAGATTCAGTAGTGTGGTTTCTAACATCTGTGGCGGGGCTTCTCCCCTGCTCACGTTAATGCAAGTTAAGCACAAACTGAAATCGCACATATCGGGGGGTTACTGTGTACTAGCTCTCTGGGGAGAGCTGACTGAAAATTATTCTGAGCGTTAAGTGATTCGCTAGATACTGCAAGGTGTTCAGGGACTGGAATGCATCAAGGCTGCGTCTGCATGGGCGGCTTCTGTCAACAGAGGTCGCTGTTGACAGAGAAACCCCAGCAAAGCTACTGTCAACACATAGCATCTATATGCAAAAGCAGATCGAAAGAGCTATCCGCTCTGTTGACAGAGAGCAGCCAGGTTTCCCTGCCCTTTCTCTCGACAGGACAGAACGGCTGACTGGAAACAAGGCTGTCTGGGGAACTGGGAGCTCTCTCTGCTGACAGAAGTGTCTACCTGGGCACTCTGTAAACAAAACACTCTTGACAGAGGTGTTATACCTAATCAGGCAGAGGTAACGCTGCTGGCTGAAGAGCTGCGTTTTGTCAGCAAACTCTCGACAGACCGCTTTAAATGTGTAGATGCTCGCCGAGTTTTGTTGACAGAAGCTGCCCCTGTAGATGTGGCCCACCTGTTAACTGGGAAGGCAAAGTAGGGTCTGGCAGAAACCTGGGGAGAGATGACATTCAGATGTCACAAGTAATACTCCACCTTGAAGGGCTGCATGGTGATTCTCAATCCTGAGAAATTGGCAGTAGCACTCCAACCTCCTATGTTGTTTGAAACATAGAGCTGGAAGGAACCTTGGAAGGTCACTGAGTCCAGTCCCCAGCCCTCCTTCACAGCAGGGCCAATCACCATTGCTGACAGATGTTTTTATACCTAAGCTGCCCTAGAACCTCGTATGGCCCACCTCAAGGATTGAGCTCTCAACTCTGGGTTTACCAGGCTAGTGCTCTAACCATTGGGCTATTACTCCTGCTTGAGGCTTTTTGGCATGATCATAACAAACTACAATATTGTATTCAATACCTTGCTGCAAATTAGATTTTTTTTCTGGAAATTTTGAACACTTCCTTAAATTTCACTTTTAAAAACGTATTAAGAACCTCAAAAAAGTTTATAAATACCTCCAGAAAGGCTCAAAATATTTTTGGCCATGATGAAATGTGCGTCATAATAATTTTGAGTGGAAGGTGTTCTACAATATTTTAAGGTGTATAATAAAAACCAGCTTGTGATAGTTCATTCTAAGGCCAGAGATGCACTAGAAAAGATTTAATTTTATATGAGCAAACCCCCAGGAGTAGTTTATGCTGGCAAAAAAGTTTTTTGGCTGGTATAGCTTACATCAGTTTCCTGAGTAAAATAAACCAGACTGGCAAAAACAGGTGTGCGTTTTTGGGGGGTGAAGGGGCTGATATTGCATTTGTGCTGGTGTCTTTGCTGATATGGAAATATCACTGTGACACTGGCATAAAAGCGCTTTTGCCAGTACCACTTATTGCACTGAGGGAATGTACATAAACTGCATTTGTGGAAGCATCTTTTTGCTTGTAAATAAGCTGGAGAAATGGTCTGCACAAAGTTAAGTACTCTTAATCCGTTTAAAATAGTGTTTTGTTCTGGTTTTCCTTTTTTCCTCCACTCTTCTTTGTTACTTGGGGCTAATCTGGGTTATGCTCATACAGAGCTGTTTTCACTGGTGTACAATGCTATGACACATGCCTTGTGACAAAGTTGTAAGTTTTATACGTACAAATTATTAATAATTATGTTGAGCTCTTACAGTCCTCATTGACACAATTGTTTTGCATTCACTCTTGCAGCTTGCTTAATGTCTGCATATCATGTGCCTTTGCTAATGTTAGGGAGCAAAGGGTGCGTGGTGTAAAATGGCTGGACTGGGAGTAAAATCTGTGGCATTGTACAGAAATAAGCTACAAGCTATATGGCTTTCTATTGATTTCTAAATACAATAATATTTGATACTTTTTAAAGCTGTAGAATTTTTTTTAAAATGCAAGTGAGGATTTCTACAGGGGCTCAGATACTAATATGGTATCTAGAGCCATGAAAGCAGCCGGATACTGAACATATTATTGCTGATTTCTTGAAAAATAGGCTGCCCAAAACCAGTGACAATAAGAACAAACACTTTTAAGTACTTAACTGTCAGTTATGTTCTGTGTCAGTTTGCATGCTATGCAGAGGAAGACGTGCAATATATCTGTAGTATGTGATACTGAGCAGTTTAGGGTGCTATAAAATATGTAATATGAATTTGTTCTAGTAGTGAAAAATATAGTGTTGTAAATATAAATCTGAATTAGAGGTAGATTATTCTCACTTTACTACAGTTTAGAGAGTTGAACTTTAATGGCTTCTTGTAATTAATGTGTGTCTTTAGCAAGTATGTCAGCACTCTATTGTCTTTTTTTTAACTGTTTAGAGATGTGTGTGCTGTTTTTAGAGGTGATCAGAAGGATAAACATTTTAGCTTGGGTATGCTCTATTGTCATGACGTTTTTGGTGCTGAAACAAGCCAACATAGACATGTAATGTAGCAACAGAGGGGCAAATATCCTGATAGGAGCCTATTGTGAAATTATCAGTTTTCTGTGCACCTTAAATGAGTTGATGGCCTGCTGGATTCTAATCACACAGTGTAATTAGAATAAATGCTCATCATTGATGTATTTTGCCTGTGGCTGAAGTTTTAAATTAAATGCTGCTATACATTTGGTAAAGGCGGATTTATTTATTTATTTATTTATTTATTTATTGTTAGGCTTCTTGTTTCTAGTCCAGTAGTATTTCTCTGAGAGTGGCTAAAATATTGCTAGAGACAGTCATTTTTATATTTCATTACCTAATTGTATATTCTAGAAATAATGTAATTACTGCTTTTAAGAAAAACTGCCAGATTTGAGAGTTTAATTCTATCAAATTCAAGTCACTGATGAAGTGAATAAATGACAAGTTGTACGTAGATGTGAATTTGCAATTATTTACTACTTTGAGGGGGGGAATGATATTTTGCTTCTATACAATGGCTAGTGTTTAAAATTAAAGTAATATACCAGATGTTTATCCTAATGACTGCAGTTCAAGGTCTCTTTTGTATAGAGGTGTTTTTGAATGGAGTTCAGCTCCTGTGTTCAGCTCTTTTGCTTGCTAGTGGGCAGGACTGCCTTTCTGAAAACAAAACAAACAAAAGACTAAAAACTTGGCCTTTTCTGTTGCATCAGATAGTAATTCCAAGGTCTCTAAATTATATAAAATCACAATTTTAATAGATTCCTGTGTGCAGATTATTTTTTCTGATTCAGAGAACATTGAACACAAGTCATTCTTGTAATCTATTAGACACCTGTAGAAAGATTAAAAACAAAATAAAACTAAACAAACAAACAAAAAACCCCTCACACCTCTGTCAGCAACCTAGGTTTGAGATTTGTCTGGGAAGGTAGGCATTAGGGAGTTTTGTAGTTTTATGTTGTAAGGAAATTGCATGGAATTAATACTGATTTATTGTAAAAGCTTCCTAGAGTCACTGCATCTGAAGGTTACTTGCCAGTTCTTTTTGTACAGCTGTATCTCTGCATACTTCCTCAGTTAACACCTGATATTATGGAGATGAGGGAGTAATGGGGATATGTTGTTTTTAAAAATCAGTTTTGAAAGTGTTTTTTACTTGGCTCAAGTTCCTACCAGATTGAAAAATAACATGTGAATTCTTGGGGAATAGAGGCAGATACGGGTAAACAGATAATTGGTTATATTGATCTGTATATTAAAGAGAGATTTATTTTCATTTCAGACATATTTAAAATAAACAGTTTCTGCACTCACTCCTGGTGTAGACTGGTATATTTTGTCCAAGACATTTTAAATACTTGAGTTTAGCTGTGAACAGCAGCTATTGCCCATTTACGTTTATCTTACCATTCATAATTATTTTCTGTAGCAAGGGTTCTATAAG
Organism: Carettochelys insculpta; assembly: GCF_033958435.1. Lineage (NCBI taxonomy): Eukaryota > Metazoa > Chordata > Testudines > Carettochelyidae > Carettochelys > Carettochelys insculpta. Next base: position 1,033,034 of record NC_134145.1, read on the forward strand.
AAAAAATCCCATTAATTTCAATGGGAGTGTATTTGTCATTACTTAATATCTCAGTTTTTAGTATTTTATTACATATTGAGGAATGGCTTATTCACATTGGTGCAACACAGGTTTTTCTTAATATAGGTTGAACCTCTTTTGTTTGCATCCTGTGGACCTGATCTGTGCCAGACAAGAGAATTTGCCGGACCACGGGAGGTCAATATTGTCTAGCACGTTACCAAAACTTCCACGGCGTGCTGGGCTTTTAGAAGACATTTAGGTGTAAATTAGAGCTAAATAACAGCATAAAACACTGTGAGCCAGGACTGGTGGCTGTAAGCAAACTTTATGGGATGCAGAAAACTTGGCCACACCCATGATAAGTAGTTGTTCGACTAATTAAAATCATACTGGATTAGGGATGTTGTCGGACGAGAGAGTTCCAAACTGAAAAGGTTCAGCCTCCTGTACTATTGGGTAAAGTACAGATGTGGCAAATAATTCTTTCCTATTTGCTTGGTGTATGAATAGTCATAATTTCCAGTATTTTAATTTAGTAAATAGTGAGCCAAGAAAAAAGCAGAAATAACGAACAGTTCTTGGTGATGTGACAGTTGATCTGATTCTTTTGGAGTGCTGAATAGTAACAGAGAGGAAGCCATGCTAGTCTATACACTATCAAAGCAAAAAGCAGTCCAGTAGCACTTTAAAGACTAGCAAAATGGTTTATTAGGTGAGCTTTCATGGGACAGACCCACTTCTTCAGACCATAGCCGGAACCATGCTGTTCTGGTCTGGCTATGGTCTGAAGAAGTGGGTCTGTCCCATGAAAGCTCACCTAATAAACTATTTTGCTAGTCTTTAAAGTGCTACTTGACTGCTTTTTGTTTTGGAGTGCTGTTTGCAGGTGTGTCAATGCAGTATTTGGACAGTCAGCATACCAGTGCTGTTAGTTATGCTTAATTTCCAATGCAGTTGGTTATGCTTCATTTGGCAGAAGGCCAAGTTTTTGATTTTATTCCCCAGATTTTGCCTCTTTAGTGTGAAGTCTCTTGATGCGAAAACATGGACTGGAACTTTACAATGTGTATTTTGCACTGACTGCTTATGCAGAAACTGACTCCATGTCATAGATATTAATGGAAAAAATATGGGAATATTGTACAACAAAGTGCCGATATTTTCATCTTCTAAAACAGCCTTTCACAACTTTATTCACACACTTGCAAGGATAAGTAAATTTTTGTGGGGTGGACAAATTATTGTTTTTAGTGATTTTTACCATGATAAAGGCTTGGCAAATATACTTTATTTAGTCTGGAAAACGAAACACAATTTTTGCAGGGCTTCCCTGAAATATGTAGAAAAATCCATGGGTAATCTTATTACTTAATCTCCTGGGGTAGTACAGCTGCAGGCAGCACAACTTCCACAGTGATGAAGTAAGTGAAATTCTATCATGCTAAAATGTTCTAATTTAAATAACTTCTCAGAAAAATATTTAAGTCCAAGAAACTGAATGACTACTATGAAGATACTTAATTCTGGTGACAATTTTTTTTGCAGAACAGCCATTTTTACTGCCAACATGTATTTGTTTTAAGTCTCTTTAACCTACTTGCATTGGTTTGACCAATATTTTAATAAAGAAGTTTATTATATTCTCTTAACCCTGGGTTTTTGTAGCAATCATTGCAGTCAGCTGGAAAGCTGGCCATTTTTAGCACTTGGCCTGCAGCTCAATTGCAGGATCAGCTTTAAGTACTAGATATTTATATTAGTTCCATGTTAATATTACCTCATGGTAGTTTGATACCACCTGTTATGATGCCAAAGAAACCCATCAAAATATTGATAGCAGTACTGAGCAAGTCATGGCAAGATATGGGATAGAAAAGTGTTTCTGAACCTTCCATTGAGAATTCATATTTCAAGTCTATTGTTGGTGGGAAAACAATACAATAACCTTTGTTCTTCTTCAGGTGTCCCCGGGGGTGCTCCACGTTAGGTGTCGGGCTCGCCCCGGCGCCGCAGGTCGGATCTTCCAAGCAGTTTCTGCTGGACTGCGCATGCGCCGGCGCGCGCCGCTCCCTTGTGCGCTCCTGGCCATGTGCGCGATCCGGTCCCCACCAGTTCCTCTTTAACCGCCATCGGCTGCAGACGGAATCTGCTCAGGCTACGGCCAGAGTTAGCGTATTTAACGTTTTTAATTGTTTTAAAGTTTCTTCAGTCTTAGATTAAGTTAGTCGGTTGTTGTTGGTTTTTTTTTTTTTTTTTTTTGAAAACAAACAAAGAAAGGGAAGGAATTCAAAGCTTCCAATCCTAGTAACAAGCGGAGCACCGGAGGCCAGGAGCCTAGGGCCATTAGCCCTCCTACTGCGGCAGGCTTTATCCGAGAGGGGAACAAGCACAGAGAAGGTGCTAAGTACTCTATTAACAGCTCAAAGACTCACCACAATGTCCTCTTCAGGATTCAAGAAGTGTGAGTCATGCCGTGAGGCAATGCCAGCGTCTGATGGGCACAGTCAGGTGCTTGGGGGAATCCCATGTCACTCAGAAATGTTCCTTCTGCGCCAAGTTAACAGCCAGAGCAAGGAAGGACAGGGAAATGCGGCTGAAAATGCTGCTGTTCGACAAGGCCCTCCAGCCAGACGTGCTGGAGCGGCCGCAGCAGGAGGGACCTCCGGGGCTCATAAAAGGAAAGCCACGTCCCTAACCCCATCAGCGCAAAAACGGAGGAAAATCTCCCCAACCCGATCCCTGCCGGCAGCAACAGCGAGCGGGACGGGTGGAGCACACAGCCCCCAGCCGCAGCTACAGCTGATCGGCGGTGGCGCGGAGACGCACGTGGCGGAGGTTCAGCCTCCGATGATCAAACAGCCGCCCCGCACCGCGGGCAGGGCGGCGGCCAAGCAAGCGCTGGAACCGGCGGCTCCGCAAACAGTGGCACCGACCCCCGGGGAACTGGCGGCGCAGAGCGCGCAGGCACGCAGCCTGCAGGCACCGGGGGAGACCGCCCGCGCGGCACCGCCGAGGAGCGTGCCGAGCGCGGTGCAGACTACGGGGCTGAGATCCCCGACGCGTCAGGGGTGGAGCCACCCCCACAGGGGAGGGGAAAGGCAGCACAGAAAACACGGCACTGCAGTCCCTCTCCAGACAGGGCTGCAGAGCTGCTTTCTCTGAGCCCTCTGCTCGTGCTGCGGACTCCAATGAGAAGGCAGGGGTCACCCCTAGCCTATCCGGAGCCTCCATCTCCATTTCTACAGCCAGCCTCCCCATGGCTTGGACCACCTTCGCCCTTTTTGGGCTTCGAGCCACTTGAGTACTATCACAAATCGGTCTCTCCAGCGTCCCATGTCTCCAGAAGATCTCGCTCCCCCAGAAGTAGGGGGTATGCACCAAGGGAGTAGTCCAGGTCACCATCCCAGGAGCAGTGCCCGTGTTGCCATGGTCGCCCCATCATGCGGGGCATAGACACCATAGGCATACTACTAGGGACAGATCCCCACAGACGGTTCCGTATCCCCGAGGGCAATCGCGAACAGGGACAGAGACTCAGATATCGCAGGGGGAGTTGGTTCTGGAACTCCGGGATTTTCCCTTGCAAGCTTCTAGCGAGCGGATGTACCACCGTCAACAGGACCCGGAGGGGTCCAGAGAGGCGTACCCTAGCGGTTCCTCGCTGTCCTGCCCGGATGAGGCTACGGCCCCGGGGGACGTCCATCCTCTGGACGATCTCAAACAGTTCCAAGAGCTGTTTAAAAGGGTGGCCTTCACGCAAGGCATCCAGACAGCAGAGGTGCAAGAGAAGCACCATAAGCTCCTAAAAAATCGGAGACCTCCAGCCTCCTCTAAAATAGCCATACCGCTTGATGAAGCAATCTTGGAGTCTGCCACCATGATATGGCAGACCCCTGCGACTATTCCACCTGTCCACAAGAGAGCAGACAAGAAATAATTCGTGCCGGTGAAGGGCATGGAGTTCCTATTCAGCCACCCGCAACCAAATTCTCTGGTGGTAGAATCGTCTCAACAGAGATCAAAAACGTCTCAGTTCAAAACAGGGGGAACGGACAAAGATGCCAAGAAACTAGAGTTGTTCGGCAGAAAGGTCTACTCCTCCTCTACCCTACTGTTGAGCGTGGCGAATTACGCAGCGCATCTAGTGAACCACAATTTCGACAACTACTCTAGGTTAACCTCCCTCATGGACTTGCTTCCAGAGGACAAGAAGCTGGTGCTCAAGGCTATTGTGCAAGAAGGCTACGCAGCCTCAAGGACGGTCAGATCGCCCTGGATGTTGCGGACACAGCAGCACGCTCAACAGCTACGGCAGTGGTGATGCGAAGGGAGTCCTGGCTCCAAACGTCGGGTATACCGAGGGATCTGCAGGAGAAGATCATCGATCTCCCCTTCGACACGCAGAAGCTGTTTGCTGAATCAACTGACTCGGTCCTTCATTCCAGTAAAGACTCAAGAGCCACTCTTAGGACCTTAGGGATCTACACCCCTCCATACAGAAAGAAAAAGTACTACCCTCAGCAAAGACGGTACCAGTATCAGCCACAGCGTCCCCAGTACCACAGGGGTTATGAGCAAGGGCGACATCAACAGCATCAACAATATAGAACTCCCAGGTGACGTTCCCAACAGAGCCGTGCGTCCTCGGGGCAGGGCCAAAGGCCACAAGTTTGACACACAGATCCAGGGCTGCGCCATCACTACCATCGCACAATGTCATCCGAAGCTGTTATTCCACCATCGCCTCCAACCATTCTACGACCAGTGGCAAAGGATCACCACAGACAAATGGGTGCTGGAGATCATAGCCACGGGTTATGTGATCCCCTTCCAGTCGCTCCCACCGCCACGACCTCCACCCAGGCCCCACCTGCAGGATGCCTTCCATGAAGCGAGACTCAAGCAGGAGGTAGACCATCTTATGCTCATAGGGGCAGTGGAAAGAGTGCCGGAGTGACTGCAAGGGAAAGGGTTCTACTCCAGATAGTTCCTCACGGAGAAAAAGACAGGAGGCTGGAGGCCCATCTTAGATCTTCGAGGCCTCAACCGGTACCTGCGCAAGCAATGCTTTCGGATGACCACAATCGCCTCCATCCTTACGGCACTGGACGATGGAGATTGGTTCGCAGCCCTCGACTTACAAGATGCGTATTTTCACATAACTATCCATCCGGCTCACCGACGATTCCTCCGGTTCATGGTAGGCAAAGAACATTTTCAATACAAGGTCCTACCGTTCGGCCTCTCCTCTGCCCCCAGAGTCTTCACCAAGACCTTGGCAGTGGTGTCAGCCTACCTTCACAGACAGGGGGTATTTATATTCCCGTATCTGGACGACTGCCTACTCAAAGGGGCCTCGAAGGAGGAGGTATTACGCATGATACGCGTCACAGCAGGCACGTTCTCTTCGCTCGGCCTGGTTATCAATCTGGCAAAATCAAAGATAGACCCCACACAGGACTTAGAGTTCATAGGGGCACGCATAAATTCTATTACAGCGAGAGTGTATCTACCAGAGACACGCTTTCAGGCCATCGGCTCCCTCGTGCAAGTCATCACCTTCAGCCCTACGGTGCCGGTTCTGACGTGCTTACAGCTGCTGGGCCACATGGCAGCAGCGACGTTCGTAGTACACAACGCCAGGTTACACATGCGCAGCATGCAGCACTGGCTGGCGAGCGTATACAAACCGGCAGCACACACCGTTCACAGGGTGGTGTCGCCCACGACAGAGGTGCGCAAATCCCTGCAATGGTGGGTAAACCCCAAGAACATGCTAACAGGGGTACCCTTCCACCAACCACAAGTATCGGTTTTTCTTATTACAGATGCCTCCCACATAGAGGTGACGCAAGGACTGTGGTCCTCCACGGAACAGTCACTGCGCATAAATATACTGGAGCTCAGAGCGGTGTTCAACGCCTGCAGACGCTTTCGAGACCATATAGAAGGCAAAGTAGTCGGGATCAGTACAGACAATACCTCCACCATATTTTATGTAAGTCGGCAAGGAGGAGCTCGGTCCCGTGCCTTATGTGCGGAAGCAGTCCGGTTGTGGAACTGGTGCATCGCCAACAATATAACCTTGAAAGCCTCGTACTTACCAGGCGCTCACAATGTGAAGGCAGACCAGCTGAGCAGGCATTTCGCACTCAAGCACGAGTGGCAGATCCATCCCGATCTGCTACGACCGATTTTTCACGCATGGGGTTTTCCCCAGATAGACCTGTTTGCCACTCAACACAACAAGAAGTGCCCACAATACTGCTCCAGGGCAGGACTGGGATGGGGGTCCCTGGGGGACGCATTTGCGATCTCCTGGAGGGCCCCCTGCTTTACGCTTTTTCTCCCACAGTGCTGATCCACAAAGTCTTGTAGAAAGCCAGGAGAGAAGGAGCCCGAATGATCCTGATAGTCCCAACGTGGGATCGATAGCAATGGTTCCCCCTACTCCTGCGTGTGTCGGACCGTCCACCAATGCCCCTCCCGGTGGCGCCGGATCTGCTCACGCAAGCCATGGGGTCCATAGTGCATCTGCACCCCCAAAGCCTGCGACTACAAACGTGGTTAATCCATGGCTCAGCTCCCTAGAGAGCACATGTACGGAGGAAGTGCAACAAGTCCTGGAAAGCAGCAGGAGGGCTTCCACCAGGAAGACCTACAAGCAGAAGTGGACTCGCTTCATGGCATGGTGTTCTACCAAACAGTTAGTCCCCTTTCGGTGCCTATACCTGTAATATTAGATTATTTACTGGACCTCAATAGAGGAGGACTCTCACTATCTTCGTTAAAGGTCCACCTTGCCGCCATTTCGGCGTTCAGACACGAAGAGGAAGGGCACACGGTATTCGCCCATCCCATGGTTACCAGGTTCCTCAAAGGGTTGGTAAACCTATACCCCCCCTCAGAAACCGCTTCCACCTTCGTGGAACATGGACCTGGTGCTTAGTGCGCTAACGGGACCACCGTTTGAGCCTTTAGCCACGGTTTCCCTCCGCCTCCTTATGATAAAGATGACCTTTCTTCTCGCAATCACATCAGCTCTCAGGGTGAGCGAGCTTGCGGCAGTTACGGTAACGTCATCCTGCACAGTATTTTCCAAGGAGGCGATAACCATACGGCTGCATCCCTCCTTTGTTCCTAAAGTTTCTTCTGAGTTTCATATTAACGAACCTATTGTTTTACCCTCGTTTTATCCAAAGCCTCATAAGTCTAACAAAGAGGCGCGCCTACACTTCCTGGACGTGAGGAGGGCGCTAGCCTTCTATATAGACAGGACCAAGTCCTTCCGGAAAACGGATAGACTCCTAGTCTCCCTCGCTCCCAAATCGAAAGGAGAAGGTCTCCGCAGAGAATCTCGAAGCACATCGTATCCTGCATAAAAATGTGCTACGAACTCAGAGACTCCTTTACTGGCCACGCCCAGGGCTCACTCCACCAGGGCGGTGGCGGCATCAACAGCCTTTTTCAAGGGCGTTGCGCTAAAAGACATTTGCAGAGCGGCGACCTGGTCATCCTATGACACCTTTGCCAAGCACTACGCCCTTCACAGGGTATTCCAAGAGGGTACCCATCTCTCGACAGCAGTCCTATCGGGACAAGCTGCACATGATCCGATTACCCACCTCCTATTTTGGGTTACTGCTGGGTAGTCACCTAACGTGGAGCACCCCCGGGGACACTCGAAGAAGAAAGAGAAGTTACTCACCGTAACGGTTCTTCGGGATGTGTCCCCGTGGGTGCTCCACCACCCGCCCATCCTCCCCGCTTCGGATCTCTGTTTAGTGTTTTGCAGGAGCATCCGAGGCGGTTGGTCAAGGAACTGGCAGGGACTGGATCGCGCACGTGCCCAGGAGCGTGCAAGGGAGCGGCGCGCACCGGCGCATGCGCAGTCCGGCAGAAACTACTTGGAAGATCCGACCTGCGGCGCTGGGGCGAGCCCGACACCTAACGTGGAGAACCCACGGGGACACATCCCAAAGAACCACCGTTACTACTGTGAGTAACTTCTCTTTACTGGTTCATCAATATTGCAGCACAGAACTCTTGTATCTTTCAAACCTATGTGTACCATTCCCCTCTTTATTGCAGGAATCATTTTGCCATGTCTCTACCAAAACCTTTTTGTCCCAAAGTCTCGTTGTATACATAGTGCTAAATATCAAAGAGAAGAACTCTTAGCTGCTTAAACCTGAAACATGGCACAATGTTTGCAGGATATATTGTACTGTCTTATCCCCTGTTCTGAACTACTTTAGTAACTCCCTATACTGTGCCTAGGTAAAGAGGATGCATACTGTTCATGCTGCAAATCTAACCATATTTAAGCGTAGTTGTGAAACATCATTAACAGCTAAAATCTTCTAGAACATGATTGTTTGCCTGTGTGGACAGGATATGGTCATTTTATAACCAAGATACAGAGCCGCATTTTACCTTATGTTTGTTTGAAACTGTGTCTGTGGTAGGCTTTTCCGCCTTAAAATGTAAGGTCATTACTGCTCTTAGTTTAAATGTTAATGTAGAAGGTGATTCTGTATAATGTCATATGCTTCTACAATATGGTGGTAACATTTTTCTGTCTATGCCAGCAAGAAAAGAGCATGTTTATAATATGGCGCGCACGTGTGTGTTATCGTACAGACAGGTTGTCCTGTGAATTTCTTGATTTTTAGTTGATCCAAGCCCTGCTTAACTCATTGATTTGCACACACAAAATGAATTCAAATCTGGTTAACTGCCAGCTCTCAAAATGTAATGGTTAACAGAGAACCATCATTCTTTGGGTACATTTTTAGTGGGGTCCCGCAGGGATTGGTTCTTTGCCATAAGCTGTTTAACATTTTTGTTAGCAACCAAGAGGAAAACACAATATCATCATGGATAGAGTTTGCAGATGACACACAAATTTGGGTAGCACTAAATAATGAATAGGACAAATCATTGATACGGAGCAATCTGAATCCCTTGATAAATTGAGTGCAAGTAAATATTGTATGTTTTAATATAGCAGAATGTAAATGTATACTTCTAGGAATAAATAACATAGGTTACATTTGCAGGATGGTGGACTGTATCCTGGGAAACAATGATTAAAAAAGATTTGGGGTGATAGTGGTTAATCAGCTGAATATGAACTCCCAGTTTAATGCTTTGAAAATGGCTTGATGCCAGGGAGGTGGCTTCCCTGGCTTACAGGCACAATTCAGTGCCTTGTCATGAAAGCATGAGCAGATTCCAGAGGGCATATCAGCCGGCAACAAAGCCGGTGCCGAGCCATGTCCTCTCAAGGCTTGAGCAGTGGTGGGCTTCCACATTGGTATGCGGAGAATCTCTTTTGTGATCCTGTTGCCCTCACCTTGATCTCGGATGTGTTATATCTGGGCTGGGAGGCTCACATGGGTAAAATCAGCACCAGGGCTATTCGCTGCACCACAATTTTATGCTGCATATCAGTGGTTGGGAACTCAGGACTGTTAGCCTGGTGTGCTACTGTTTGCTGCCCTGCCTGGAAGGCAAAGTGGGAGCAGGTCCTGACAGACAATACTGTTGAAGTGGCTACTTCAGCAGGGAGACAGGGCAGTGCCAGTTCTTTGGCCCTCTGTTGGCAGTGCTCAGGCTCTGGGGCTTTTATGTGCAGCTTGAGATTCATTTGGTGACTACGCATCTGCCTGGTATAAAAAAATATCCGAGGGCTCAATAGCCTCAGCAGGATCATCTCATCTCGTCACAAATGGGTAGTTCCAACTAGAGTGGTCAGCTTATTCTTCCAGAGGAGGGGGACTCCTTAGGTGGACCTTTTTGCATCCAGACAGAATAATGTGTTCTCTGCTAAGCATGGACAACGGTTCCCTGACAGATGATCCTGTAGTTGAGATCACTCATGTAGAGCAAGCTCATGACATTTGTGAATTTAACATTCGCAAATTCAATTATTGGCGGATTCCGGCCTCCCCTGTGTGAAAGGTGTCTCACCCAGCTCCTCTGTCATGGGTCTGCTGAAGGCCCCTGCTGGCTGTCACTCCCTCCGGGAAGCAGACTGCATGAAGCAACTTCTTGAGGAAAGGCCACCCTCACATGAGGCTCCTTCTGAGGGCGCACCCCCCGATGTAGCATCTTAAGCGCAGGGCCTACATCGATTTCATTAGCTCTTCCCTGATACACACGCTTCTGGAGCCAGGGGTTCAGCTCGGCGGACATGTGCCATCATGCTGTGTGTGCTAGCATCCTGCGAGCGAGCGGTGGGTGTGGCATGAGGCCCTCTTATGTCCTGGGCCTGTGGCTCCATCATGAACCGTGTTTGGGAAGCAGGGCTGCCTTTGGCTTCTATCTCTAGGCCATGGGTAGGGGGTAAATTGATATTTGTGAAATTCAACATTTGTGAGGGTTCTCAAAATCAAACCTTCGCAAATGTTGCAACCCTGCTGGACACAGGCCTCTTCAGCATCCTTTCTCACTAAGTTGATGACCCAGGAAATTTGCCATGCTGCAATCTGGTCATCTGTCCACATTTTTGCCTCAAACTATGCACTGAGGTAGCAGGCTCAGGCTGATGCTGGTTTTGGCAGGGCGGTACTAAAATCTGCAAGGCTGTGAACTCTGAATCCACCTCCAAGGATTCTGTTTGTGAATCACCTAAATGGAATCAATATGAGCAAGCACTCGAAGAAGAAGAAATGCTTACTCACCTTTTTGTAATTGTTCTCAAAGATTAGCTGCTCGTGTCTATCCCATTAGTTGCCATCCTGCTCTGCTGTTAGGAAGGAACAATCAGACGTACAAAATAGAAAATGTCTGCCTCGGAGGGAGTACTGCAAAAGGCATTTGGGAGTTATAGTGGACCACAAGCTAATTATGAGTCAGTAGTGTAACACTGTTGCAAAAACAGCCAATCTAATTCTGGGCTATATTAGCAGGTGTATTATAAGTAAGACATGAGAAGTAATATTTCTGTTCTCCTCTGAATTGATTAGCCCTCAACTGGAGTACTGTGTTCAGTTCTGGGTGTCACATTTCAGGAAAGATGTGAACAAATTGGAGAAAGCTAAGGGAAGAGCAACACAAATGACTAGAGATCTAGCAAACATGACCTGTGGGGGAAGATTGAAAGAACTGAGTTGGTTTAGTCTGGAAAAGAGAACACCGGGAGGGAAGGTAACAGTTTTCAGTATCTAAAAGATGTTTACAAGAAGGGTGGAGAAAAATTATTCTCCTTACCCTCTGATGATAGGACAAGAAACAATAAGCCTAAATTGCAACAGGGGATGTGTAGGTTGGACATTAGGAACAACTTCCTAACTGTCAGGGAAATTGCCTAGAGCATGGGTGGGAAACTCTTGAACTGCATTCTGCTTCCAGATTGTGGCTTGTCTGGATTGGCCCCCAAGGCTTGGGGCGCCCTTCCCCAACATGCAGCCCATGGCAGGACAGGGAATAGGGAGCCCTGAGCCTCATGGGCTGGATCAGGCAGGCTGAGGGCCAGATCCAGGCCACAATCTTTCCTGGTAGGGGCAAGAAGCAGCGGTGCTGCCAGTACTTGTGCCATTGCTGCTGCTCCTTCCCTTCCTCTGGGTGGGGAAATGGCAACTTATGGCTCCCTGGAAATGCTTTTTACCTTGCCTCTCCCCCATTGCTCTGATTGGCCAGAATTCAGCTGAGGCACACTATGGGATCTCCATCATTCTCTAACCTGCTCTTAAAAATCTCCAAACTTTTGTCAGGATAGATTAGGTGGTGCTTGGTCCTGCCATGAGTCCAAGGGGCTCGACTTAATTAATAACCTCTCTGGGTTCCTTCCAGTCTTACGACTGTATGATTCTATACATTATTATTGTTATTTTTAGGGTAACTCAGGATCATTTCATTTGTCAAAATACGTAATTGCCTCATGAAAGTTTTTTATCATTTGTCATTTATCTTTTAGAATGTTATAATTCAGTTTAAGTTAAATCATCCTTTTGAGAGAACCTATGAGCAGTTAACTGGAAATGAATGAATGAAGATGTATGTCATAAAGGCACATGTTGTCATGAAAGCAACTAAAGGAAACCAACCGAGACCTGTATCAGTAGGTTTAGGTTTCAGAGCATTTCTTGTGCCTTTGACTATGCACAGAAGAGCTAGGTCTTGTACCACAAAGTTGCATGAAGTCTTTTTTGGAGGCTGGTATGGATATGCCCTCTTGCTTTGGTTAATTGTGGATTTATTTTTTCTCTTTTAGGGCTTAAAGTTCTCAGCTACTACATTTTTAGATCCTTATTTGAAAGGGTTTTTAACAAGGGGCATATAAAGAAACCTTTTGAAGTTGAAAGTGGGTCTGCATGAAAATGAACTGCTTTTCTGTAAAAAGAGTCAAGTGTGGAAGAACGGGATAGTTTCGCTAAATGAAGCTGATAGTCTGAATAACAAACTATAGCAACGAAGAGAGGAGTATTTGTAAAGGTCAGAATGGTCACATGATATCAAACTAGGCAGTGGAAATACATGAAAGGAATTAAGTGGAAATGCTTCAGTTTACATTTTTCGCTTGGAAGTGGGGTTTTTTTGTGTCATAGAGAGACCTTTAGAAATTCACCGAAAGAAGTAGGGAATTGATTCCTCTGGGATCTTGTCCTTTTTTATTCAACTTTTTCGAAGTTTTGCTTGTTTGAAAGATCAAAGAAAAGAATATTTTTGTATTACGTACACTTTTCTATTAGAAACAACCATCTATGCTACATATTCTTTTATTTGAAGAGTCTCTGCAATTTTTTGTCATAAGTACAGGAATTCTTATTACTGCAGGTTTCTTTCCATTCGTACTCTATATTAATTATCAACATGCTTTGGAGATTCTAATACCATAAACAACTTTAGATTGTGAAATGTCTTCTGAATACTAAATAAGGTTTTAAAAAAGCATCTGAAATCGAGGATTCTTGTACATGGATGGACATACTTTGTTTTGTTGCATCAAAAACAATTTAGGTTGCTGAGGTGTAATCTGTTCTCAGATTGTCTGGATTGGGCCTGGGTTTTTAAAGCCTTGTTTGTGGATGAATAGCTAACTAAAATTGATTGCAAGCAGGAGAGTGGTGTATTTTGTTGGACAGAGTGAAACCTTTTAAAGAACTGGTCAAAACTATACTGTGGAGGGCATTTGCTTTTTGAAGATCAAGATGATTCATATGGTCTTCTGGACTTGTGTCCTTGTTCACGCAAACTGCTTTAGTAAGAGAAATGCACCATAATGTTTTTAGCTCTTCAAAAGACTGTCCTCCCTGTTGAATGCAGTTGTGACCACAGTGATCCAAGTGTTAGCCACCTTCAACTTGGCTGCAGCAGTGCTCCTTACCTAGTGCCAGGCAGGCAGCTCTGGTGACTGCCTGAGGTGCTGAGCTTGGATGCTGGCTTTGGAGGCTATTTGCGTTAGTAACAAAAGGGAAAATAAAATGTTTGAAGTAATATATTTTAGGTATTTGGTATTTGCTTATATATAGCATGAGTAAATATAGATTTCTAAAGTTTAGTGTGTAAACATATCATTCTTATATGACAGGGATAAGTCATATTTGCAAATCATATATCAGAGATGTGAAATGGGATACAAATGACATAGAAATAAGGTTGTAAGGGAGTGAGAAGAAGGCCTGGCGGTGCAGGGGCTAAACAGAGCCTGTTTGCCCGATTATTCCCACCCCGTTTCACCTGCAGCCAGTGTCAGGCCTGAAGGCAGAATAAAAGAAGAAAAGCTAGCCCAGTTCAGGGCTGACCAGGCAAGAGCCTGCTCTGATGCTCGCAGGGCCTGAGCCAGAGCTGCAGCTGGGTCGGCTGCCAGAGGATGTAGCGTTCAAACCCTTCCCCGGGCTACAAGGGGGAGAATCCCAGGGAACCTTCCCCTAATGAGAGGAAACTAGACTATTGGGGCCACGCCCCAAACTGACACTGCAGCCCCTAGGGTGTGGGCTGAAGGCCTGCACCTCAGGCCCCTAGGCTCCACAGGGGCCTAGCCACTAGGCCACCCTGCCACTGGTAGGAACTGCTTACAAAGGTGTTAAAAAGTTTAATGGTGGTGGGGGAGGGGCATGCCAAAAAGTCTTCTGGACTGGGGAGCCATTTATTCTAAGGCTGGCCTTGCATAGCACTGAAACTAAATGAGACAACACCTAAAAGGCTCTTTAGTGAAATTCCCTAAACACCAATATTGTAGAAAATGTTCATTAACCTTTGGGTTGACTGGGAATTTTTGTCCTAAAAGGCAGATTTTGGAAAAGTTCAGTTTAGAAATAAATTCAAAGCTGCAGTGGAAGTCTTGTCGTATTTATGGGGGAAGGCGTTCCAAAGCGTTAATTTTACATTTTAAGAGACATTTATATACAAACGTTAACAAAATGTATGTAAACATAAAATGTGTAGATTTGAATCTGGAAGAAAAGCATTGACTTCATGGCTCAGTCTTTTTTGTGACATTGCCCCAATTCTCTGCATTTATTTATTGATTTGATAAGTACCAGCAAATTCTGCTGTGGAAGATGTGAAGGAGAACGTGTTAGGGAGCTTCTACTGTAAATACTATAGACAGATTTGAGACATTCATGTTCTGTGAGATAGGGAGACCACTGTTTGTTTTGTGTTCAGCTCTTTTAGAACAGGGGTGGGGCCTCTTGTTTAATTTGATATGGCCTGCAGGCTGGAGACTTGTTGCAGGTTAAAACAATAAGAAGTCTTGTGGCATTTTATAAACTAATAGATGTTTTGGAGCATGAGATTTCCTGGGCAAAGACTGGCTTTGTCAGATGCAGTATAGTAGAGATTCCAGAGGTCTAATTATACAGGCTCATGAATTATACATGCCCATGAAAGCTTGTGCTCCAAAGTATTTGTTAGTCCGTAAGGTGTCACAAGACTGGTTGGTTGTGTGGATATATACTGTCAGAGCTTCTTTCCAACTGGCACTGCAGGTGCAGAAAGTGGGGTCTTGCAAAAACTTAAACACCTTGCCTATGCACAGGCTACATTTGAAAACCTCCCACGGTCACAGATTCCCTGGATCGTGAAAGGTACTGCTGCCACCACCCCAGTCCTTGGAGAACCCTTTAACCCAGACAGACACACTGGGGAATGCCTCCTCTGGGGAAAACTCCAGCCCCGTTCTGCCCCCATAGAGGGCTGGAGAACAGCAAGCTGTAACTTGATAGCTATGTGGCTGAAGGCACATACACACCCTTCTCAGGACACAGGTATCAGATTTTTTGCTTAAAAATGTGATTTATTCACTGAACAAGAGAAAATAAATCATGGGGTTGCATGCAGAGAAAGCTGTTTCCCTGATATTCAGCTTAAAAGTTACAGGGAGAAAAACATCAAAGCCATGTCTACACTAGCCCCTTCCTTTCGAAAGGGGCATGGTAACAAACCACATTGTCAGATACTGAGGTGCAGCGATGACTATGCAGAGCCTCATTAGCATAATGATGGCCACGCATGGTTCAAAAGTGCCACTTTTGAATCGCGCGCTGCATGTGTTGATGGGGGCCTTTCAAAAGGACCCCTCCCCGGATTTCAAAAGCCCCTTCTTCCTAAAACCAAATTGGAAGAAGGGACTTTCGAAGTTTGGGGGCAGCGGTCCTTTTGAAAGGCCCCTGTCTACACGGGCAGTGTGCAGTTTGAAAGTGGCACTTTTGAACCATGCACGGCCAGTATCATGCTAATGAGGTGCTGCATACTAATGGAAGAGCCTCATTCGCATCTGCCAGCGTGGCTCTTTACCATACCCCTTCCGAAAGGAAGAGGCAAGTGTAAACATAGCCCAATTCAAAACAACAAAAAAGAACAGAACAGCAAACAACAAAACAAAGTAACAAGCAAACAGCAGATACTCAATTCAACCAAATTCACAATAACCATAACTTGGTCACGTCTAACTGTACATTTCTCTTTTGCTTATACCTCTATGGCTGATTTTTGAGACGATCAGGATATTTCTGATTTTCATTCCAATTGCCTGGGAGACATCTCTTTCCTCCATCTTCCTTTCTGCTGTCCCAGCAGACAAAAAGCCTGGAAAATTTCAATTGTTCTCAGTTCCAGAAAAGTCACCCCACTCTCGTTGTTTCACCTGGGCTCAGGTTACCTCAGGAAGAGACTAACCCCTTCCCTACACTCATTCATGACATAGACTAACACAATTACCCCTCTGATACTTGTTGCAGATTAGAAACCTTGAACATTGGCACCTTTTCCTGGGGTTGGTTACAGTGTGACTGGCACTAGGCAGAATCATTCTTTTTCTAAATGCATGGAGTTGGAACTGCAGCTCTAAGGGGCTTCTGCATGCTGCTGGGAGTAAAGCTGCCAGGTTTCCTTTTTCCACCCCTATTTCTTGATTCCATGAGATTCGCTGCAGTACCTTAATAACTAGTTACACAGATTACTTCTAAAAGAGAACCCTTGCCTGATCATGTAGTTCATTTCTGTACAAAACATCATTTGACTAAGCACATTCACAGCATGATGGAAACTGTGGATAGCTTCTTCAAATACATGCAAACTGTGCATTGCAACCAAGGGTAGAAGCAATATCTTTCCATGCTATCATTATGCTTTTAAACTCTTGAAGAAGGTTGCGTTTATTTACAGTTGCTCTCTCGGTAACTTTTGGATGTTAGTGTGGAATAGTTTGTGAGTCAAGTAGTAAGTTGTGTCTGATTTTTGAAGTAACAAAATACCATTATTTCATGTAATATATTTTTATGCTGAGTCAGAATTACTCAGTTAGAAAAAGTGCTTTCAATTTCATACCCTAATATTTATTTTTACAACAATGTTTTATTGATTAGAAGAAATAGATAAAGCAGAGAACTGAGAGAAGGTTTAGAGAAGGGAGATAAGAATGATTAAAGGCCTAGAAAAACTCTTATATGGAGACAGATTGAAAAGATCGTGATTGTTGCCTTAGAAAGGTGATGAATTAGAGGGAATGGAATAGTGTGTAAAATAAAAAATTGTTTAGAGAACGTAGATGAGGACTTACTGTTCTACCTGTTCCCCAATACCAAACCAAGAAGACATTCAACAAAATTAAAAAATAGCAAATTCAAAACTGGTAAAATGAAATGTCATTTCATGCAATGTGTCATTAGACTGTAGAATTTATTTGTGCACAAAGTTGTTGAGAAGGGCAGAGTAACAGGCAGTCTAAGGACCAGAACCCAGGACTAGACTTCTGGTGGATATGCCTTCCCCAGGAAATGCTGTTGAAATGTTCTGGGGGTGATGTCCAAGGCGTCAAGCATGGCTGCCTTTACATTCCTGTGTTCCTGGGCTTTGTTATAGGGCAGCCCACAAAAGGCAGCATGAGTCTTCCCCATCGGGTATGAGGCTAATAGGGCCTTCTGGCCCCATTATAATATGCTGCATGAGCATCGCAGAGGCAGCCAGAGTTGTCACTCATCTGCAAGTGAAGCAAGTGGGGCTGGGCAGCAGGGCTGGATGCAAATTGCTGCCTGTACTGCCAATGGGTGCCCAGCTTCTGAATCAGCTGCTGCTTTTGAGCTCCTGGTTGATGTACTAGCTGCTGCTGGGGCTGGGTGGGGTTGCTGGTTCTCTGCCCACCAGTTCATTAGCTTACCCAGCTCCATTCTGGCAGCTTGAACCCAGAGATGGGTTGGTAGTACAACAAACCCTTTTCTTCAAGGTGGGGTAGGGTTGCTGTCCATATTCTCTCCCACGTGTAGAGGCTTGTGGCCCCAGGCCTCCATGACGATTGTATGTCTATAAATGGAATGCTTAATAGGGAAATTAACAGTTCTTGGGGCGCTCAGCAGAACAGAGCAATCAGCCCTGCTTATCAAAAGCTGGGCCAGCCAACAAGGAGTTTGAGTCTGTGGCCCGCTCAGGGCAAGGCTGAGCACTAGTGAATGCAGATTGTGTAACCTAAAATGGGGAAGCTGCTGCACCTGGAAGGCTGCTGGCAGCAAGGAGTAGGGGGACCATATTACTCCACTGGGTCCTAGTCCAGGCCCCAGACAGTAGCAGAAGGTTCCCTTTCTGGGTTAGTAGAGACCCCACTGAAACATGCTGACCTAGATTCTGGCAACAGAACCAGAGTAATGTCTAGTATTCCTGAGTACTTTCTATTGTCCCTCATAGGCGTGTCACCATTTCCTGGAGTTCCTCCATCTACCCCTGGTAATTTGGTGGGCCTTGCATCTCATCTGGATGCTCTGCACTGTAGGATGTGGGCATGGCAGTGAGCATGAAACATCTGTTTCTTTCCCAGCTCACTCAAAACTGCCTTTCAGCTTTCCTGACCTGCCCCTTTACTTCTGGTCAGAGGGGGGCATGGCTTACCTGGCTCTGCCCTGCAGGGGGTAGAGAGTGATTTCTCCCCAGAACAGCAACGAAGGGTCCTGTGGCACCTTATAGACTAACAGAAAAGTTTTGAGCACGAGCTTTCGTGAGCACAGACGAGCATCTGATGAAGTGAATCTGTGCTCACGAAAGCTCATGCTCAAAACTTTTCTGTTAGTCTATAAGGTGCCACAGGACCCTTCGTTGCTGTTATAGATCCAGACTTACACGGCTACCCCTCCGATACTTCTTCTCAGAAGTCGCTCTAGGAGGTAATGCCCCCTTACTGTATATGCTAAGCTGTATGAAAGAATTTTTACCAGCTAGGTAATTATTAAATATTATAATAATTAGTTCAATGCTCTTATTTTTCTTATCCAGTTCATTGGAGTTATGGAAGGGCTCCCATTGACTTCTGTGGACATTGGGTTAGATCCCTCAAGAGAAATTCATGTATTCTGTCAGTGGGTACTGGTTTCTTTTCCCAGCCTAGAAGGATTAAGGTCATGCTTATGTCTTTCCTAATAACATGTATTAATTCAAACAAAAACTCACGAAGTGATGCACAACAAAGCATCTCCCTTTTCAGCACAGGCTATAGGAACCCAGAGGCCCTTCACTTGACACCTTTCTTTTGTCCAGGGCCAGACACAGGAGCTAAGCTCCCTCCTGCACTTCTTCCCCAAGTGAGTTTTCTCCATCCCCTCTACAGATCGCCTGACCTTTTCCATCCCTGAAAGGAGCAGATCATTCTGTTATGCCTTTTTTATATGACATGTGAAGAACTAATCTTCGTTGCTTAACAATGAAATATTGTCGAGGGAAAGTTTTAATTGACTATAAACAAGAATTTTGTGTACTGTTGTGCTGAAAGGAATTGCTCTATTACCGTGTTCCCAAAAGCCTGCCCCGAGGTATTGCCTAGCTAGCAATATATTTAACATGCCATTTAACTTTTTTTCTCTCATTTGCCAGCAAAGGTTTTATTCTTTTAAAGCAACCTGAGTAGAGTCTCATAACCGGGACATGCTCAAAACTTTTCTGTTAGTCTATAAGGTGCCACAGGACCCTTCGTTGCTATAACCGGGACAGTCATTGAGGGTAATGTCAGATATAGAGAAACTGCCTTTAAATTGCCTGAAACACAAGGAATATGAGCTCTTCTTCAAGTCCCTATGCAATCTCAAAAGTTCTCTCTCATGAGCAGAAGTTGGTCCAATAAAATATACTAACTCATCTACCTCATCTCTCTAATATCCTGGGTCTACAAACTTTACTTTGTATCTCCTGAAAGGCCAGAATGAGGGTTATGTAGTAGTTTAAGGTCATAGTGCCAGGCAGAACAGCAGTCATAATCTACCCTCCAAAACAGTGAAAAGAATGTAAAAAGAATTCAGTGACCTGAAATATATCAGATGTGGTCACCTACACATCAGTCTTCATAGCTCTCCTGGCAGGCAGACAGTAATTATCCTTTGTCCACAGATGAAAAGACTGAGGCACCAAGTTTTCATGGCTTGGTGTTTCCTGGATCTGTGCTTGATCTGCTGTGTCACCAGTCCTGCAGTGAAAAGACTTTTACTTTCAGTCCTAACCACAGATGAAGTTTGATGCTCTACGTTTACAATTTTTGTTTAAACTTGTTTTCAGTGGAAAGTAGATTTCTCCTAGAAGAATTGCACTTCCTTTTGTGGTACCCCTTGTCACCACTCCATCCCATAAATCATAAAGAATGAGAGTCAACAAATCATGTTTATTTAAGTGTTCTGATATTAATATTTATCTTTATAGCATTCCAAAATTCAACTTTCTAGGCATGCTTGAAACATGTTCTCTGAATAATGCATGCTAGTAAAAATTATTGTGGTTGCAGAGATGCAAGTAAGTTAACATAGGTCAGGCAGTCAAATGTTCCAGAAAAGGAAAAAAGAAGTAGATGCTCAGTAGCTGAAGCAAGTATCAGAGGAGTAGCTGACTTATTCTGTATCTTCAAAAACAACAAGAAGTCCTGTGGCACCTTATAGACTAAGATATTTTGGAGCATAAGCTTTTGTGGGCAAAGACTCACTGAAGCAAAGACTATTTTTGTTTCTGTCCTTAGTGTGCTTGATGCTGTACAAGATAAAGGAAGATGTAATCACTGCACTTTATGGGTTTACAATTTCAGTAGGTAAAGACTAGTCACACAAGTGCATTAGGATAATCAAGAGGTTGATGCTAATTTGGAGCGTAAGTTTTTTTTTGTTTTAGTACTGCTTTGAGTAATCTTATTTTTAGCTGATGTGAACAGGATTTGTGGACTTCATAGAAGAAAGTGCATTTTAGGGAAGGTTTTGGATAAAGATTACGGGCTGTTGCAGAATAGGGAGGTGGTCCCGTGAGTTACTTCTCCCTTCAGCTTGATCGTTGCAATAAGCTGTGAATGTCAAACCTCATTTGGAACTATAAAAATACCAAAGGTTTATTTTCGCTACTAGGGAGATCGATGCTGCTGCAGTCGATGCACTGGGTGTCAATTTACTGGTTCTAATGAAGGCGTGCTAAATTGATGGCAGAGCATTCTGTTCAATTTCAGTATCCACTTCTCCGAGAAGAGTAAGATAAGTTAATGGGAGAGTGCTTCCTGTCAACATGGTATAGTGAAGACATTGCAATAAGATGACTTAAGTTTCATAAGGTTACAGTTACATTGTTAAAGTAGCTGGCAAACTGTAATTTAGATTGTTACCCAAGTAGTGAAGACAAGCCTCCAAAAGTGCAAATAATTTGTTGGGTTTCTTGGGTTTTTTTGTACAAGCAAGGAAAGGAAATACAAAGTGCTGCTAATGCAGTATTAAGACAAAACAGTTAAGCTTACACAAGATCATGAAATATGACAATATCCTCATAGTTACTAGGTAAATGTAGAACTTAATAATACAAATGGTAGAGGGAAAGTTGGCAATAAAGAACAAATCACGTCAAACTAACATGTTGATTAGTAACAGAGAGAAAGCCGTGCTAGTCTATATACTATCAAAACTGCTTTTTTGTTTTCAAACTAACATGGATAATAACATGAATAAGGAGGAAGTCCACCTCGGGTCCACCATCACTGACACCCTGTCCTTTGAGACTGAGCTAAATAGGAGGATCGGTAAAGCAGCCACAACTCTGTCCAGACTCAGCAAGAGTGTGTGGAATAACAACAAGCTGTACACTCACACCAAAATGCAAGTCTACAGAGCCTGCATCCTCAGCACCCTCCTTTACGGCATCAAAACAAAAAGCAGTCAAGTAGCACTTTAAAGACTAGCAAAATAGTTTATTAGGTGAGCTTTTGTGGGACAGACCCACTTCTTCAGACCATATCCCGACCAGGACAGACTCAATATTTAAGACACAGAGAACCAAAAACAGTAAACAAGGAGGACAAATCAGGAAAAGATAATGAAGGTGAGCAAATCAGAGAGTGGAGGGGTGGGGGGGGAAGAATCAAGAATTAGATTGAGTTAAGTATGCAGATGAGCCCCTATAGTGACTCAGAAAGTTCACATCATGATTTAAACCATGTGTTAATGTTCCAAATTTGAATATAAATGTCAATTCATCCGCTTCCCTTTCTACAAAGGAGCGATAATTTCTTTTCAGTAACACACATACCTTGAGGTCATTGACAGAATGGCCCATTCCATTAAAATTTTGACTAACTGGTTTGTGGATCTGGAGTGTGTTGATGTCTGTTTTGTGCCCGTTGACCCTTTGTCTAAGGGAGTTAGAAGTCTGTCCAATATACAGAGCATCTGGGCATTGTTGGCACATGATGGCATATGTGATGTTAGTAGAGGAGCATGAGAAAGTGCCCGTAATTCTGTGAGTAACCTGGTTAGGTCCAGTGATGGTATTTCCAGAGAAGATATGTGGACAAAGCTGGCAGCGGGCTTTGTTGCAGGGAAAGGTTCCAGGACTGGTATTCCTGGGGTACAGACTGTGGCTGTTAGTGAGGATCCTCATGAGGTTGGGAGGTTGTCTGTAGGAGAGAACAGGCATGTCACGCAGGGCCTTCTGGAGTGTAGCATCCTGATAAGAATAGGTTGTGGGTCTTTAATAATTTGTTGCAGTGGTCTGAGTCGGGGGCTGTAGGTGATGACCAGTGGTGTTCTGTTCTTGGCTTTTTTGGGCCGATCTTGGAGTAGCTGGATTCTGGGTATGTGTCTGGCCCTGTCGATTTGTTTTTTCACTTCTCCTGGTGGGTAATTCAGGTTTATGAATATTTGGTTAAGTTCTTGTAGTTTTTGGTCTCTGTCAGTTGGATCAGAGCAAATGCGATTATACCTAAGAGCTTGACCGTAAACAATGGATCTAGTCACGTGTGCAGGATGGAAACTAGAAGGGTGTAGATAAGTATTGCGATCAGTAGGTTTTCGGTACAGTGTGGTACTGATCAGGCCATCCTTGATTAGTACTGTAGTGTCCAGGAAATGTATCTCTTGCATGTTGTAATCGAGGCATAAGTTGATGGTTGGGTGTAGATTTTTAAAGTCTCTGTGGAATTCTTCTAGAGCCTCTGTACCATGGGTCCAAATCATAAAGATGTCATCAATGTATCTTAAGTAGAGGAGTGGTAATAAGGGACGAGAGCTGAGGAATCGTTGTTCCAGGTCAGCCATAAATGTATTAGCATATTGTGGGGCCATGCGGGTGCCCATAGCAGTTCCACTAATCTGGAGGTATAAATTGTCCCCAAAACGGAAATGATTGTGTGTGAGAACAAAGTAACAGAGGTCAGACACCAGATTGGCTGTGGTGGCGTCAGGGATGGTGTTCCTGATTGCTTGTAATCCGTCTTTTTGTGGAATATTAGTGTACAGAGCCTCTACATCCATTGTGGCAAGGATGGCGTTATCAGGAACTTTTCCGATGTTTTGTAATTTCCTCCAGAAGTCGGTGGTATCTTGGATATAGCTGGGAGCGTTGGTGGCATAGGGTTTGAGGAGGGAGTCCATGTAACTGGATAGTCCAGTGGTAAGAGTGCCAATACCTGAAATGATAGGGCGTCCAGGGTTTCCAGGTTTGTGGATTTTGGGAAGTAAATAGAATAATCCAGGCTGCGGCTCAGATGGTGTGTCTGATTTAATGAGGTCCCGAGTAGCAGCAGGGAGTTCCTTCAGTAGTTGTTGTAATTTCCTTTGGAATTCCAAAGTGGGATCAGCGGAGAGAGGTCTGTAAAATGTGTTGGAGAGTTGTCTGGCTGCCTCCTGTTCATAGTCTGACTTATTCAGACTTTACGGCAGTGAGACTTGCACCCTGTACGCCTGCCAGGAAAAGAGGCTGAACGTCTTCCACTTGCGCTGCCTCAGGCGCATCCTTGGAATATCATGGAAGGACAGACTGTCCAACACTACCATCCTTGAGCAAGCTGGAATCCCAACTATGCACACCCTCCTCAGGCAGCGGCAGCTCCGTTGGCTTGGCCACGTCTACAGGATGAATGATGGAAGGATCCCAAAAGAGATCCTGTATGGCAAGCTAGCCTCTGGCAAAAGACCTCCCAGACGCCCCCAGCTGTGCTACAAAGATGTTGTGCAAGAGAGGCCTCAGGGAAGTAGACATCAAGCCAGACAGCCGGGAGGAGCTGGCAGACGATTGCAGCAGATGGAGGCAGGAACTCTACAAGGGCCTTCAGAAGGGTGAGATAAGGATCAGACAGCTAGCAAAGGAGAAGTGAGCCCCCAGAAAGCACAGCAAGGACCTGCCAGACACCCATTACATATGCAACAGATGCAGCAAGGTCTGTCACTGTCATGTGGGTCTTCACAGTCACAGTCGACGCTGCAAATGAGGATGCCAAACGGACCTACGAAGGGTGTGTTACATAGTCTACGTAGACTGAAGGATGCTACTACTAAGGAGGAAGTCGAAGATGTGGTATACCTAAACTTTAATAAAGCACTTGATACAGCCTTGCATGATCTTCTTATAAATAAACTAGGGAAATACAGCTTAGATGGGGCTACTCTAAGGTGGGAGCATAACTGTTTGGATAACCAATCCCAGAGATAGGTTATTAGTGGTTCATAGTTCAGAAGTGAAAGTTAGACAGTGCAGTGCTGAGGTACTTGGCTGCAGTGGAAGGCACGGGGTGCTCTCAGCCTGGCTCCTGGGGCTTCTGCAGGCTGCAGCATTCAGTAGCAGGCAGTCAGGCAGGTGAAAAGGGCTGTCTGGGGGAAGGTCTTTTTCCCCCCCACCACTGCTGCAGCCACACACACCCAACCTCTGTTGCTGTTCTTCTCCATTCTCCGACCAGGGAGCAAGGGGAAAGTGCACCACCTGTAGCATTCCTTCTTTGTCCATTCCCTGGGCAGTCGGGAATGGGAGGAATGCAGCATGCTATGCACTTTCATGTCACTCGGTAGTCATTAGAAGGGAGACCCACTATGTGCAGCTGCTGCCCCAAATCCTGAAATGTCACTTTTGCCTCCCCTCTGCACTCATCCCTACACACCCTGAGCCCCCTGCCCCACTTCCCCAGATTCCTGCCTTTATTCCTGAACCCCTCAGACTCAATCCTGATTCCTGCCCCGCTTCTCCAGATTCCTGCCTTTATTCCTGAACCCCTTGGCCCCAACAATGATTCCTGCCTGCAGTTCCAGCCCCTACCCTCATTCCTGAACTCCCCAGTTCTCCCACCCCTTCCCCTTATTCCTGCACCTCTACATCTCCCTCTCCTTTGCCTCTCCCCTACTCTAGCCTCCTGCACTACACCCCCCCACTAAGTTTTGTACAGGTACTGTTGTATTGCATCTCCCCAACACACTGTCCTGAGTGTCCTTCAGGGGGATGTGATATGAGAGTAGCTATAAGAAACTTAACTTAAGAAATATGGGTGTAAGGTCACTGAGTCCAGTCCCCTGCACTCACAGTGGGACCTATCACCATCCCTGGCATACTTTTTTTTAAAAATCTACTTACCCTAGATGTCACCCTCCAGGATTGAGCTCACAACCCTGGGGTTAGAAGGCCGATGCTCAAACCACTGAGCTGTTCTTCCCCACTTTCATGCCTGCCCTTGCTGCTCATGACCCAACTATCCTCTGCTGAGCAGCTACTTATAGCTAACAAGCCTGTTCCTCATTGTCTGTCCCACTGCTCTATGTAAACTACTTCCACAAGGGGAATAGCTAAAAACCCTGGGAGTGTAGTTGGGAGCCTTTTTACCCTGGCACTTTAATGCGTTGCAAATTCCTGAGCCGGAAGGTAGCTGTGGGGGAAAGTTTCAGTGTAGACTTAGCCTTATCTTTTTCAGAGGGACTACAGTTTGTTTTGCCTTAATTAGGATGTATTTTAGGATTCTTCATACTTGTTCCACACTGGCAGATTTTAATGCTTTCTTCTATCTGACTTCACTAGAATTTTAAGTCCACAAAATTTTCATTCCTGAAATAAAATAAATCCCTTTGTTCTGCTGCATGCTGTGAACACTGTCCCAGTTCCATGGTCTGCTGTATTTAAATAGCTACTGGTCATTGGCACCCAGTTTTTCTACTTTCAGATTCTCAGGATGCTCCTTTTTGTTGGTTAGGAGAAGATCCAGGACGGCTTCCCCTCTGTTTGGAGCCTATCTTTCTTGAGACAATAAAGTTGTATATTATATAACTTGGGAATCTTTGATGCCTATTTGGCTGTACTTATTATCCAACAGGGAACTGGCTAATTAAAAACTCCCATGAACAGAGTCTCCTGTGGCTTCTTAATTCTCTGGGAGTAGGTCCAGGAATGCATTTTTTGTCCTTCAGTCTTTGGGGTCTGTAACAAATCCCACAGTTGTTTCTGCTTTCTTTTTCTTTCTTTCTTTTTCTTTTTTAAAATTACCTGTATGCTTATCAAAAGAATTTTACAACCATGCTGCTTCTTGTCAGAAGTCAGTATTTGTTTTATAATTGACTTGTTTTATTTTCCAGTAATCACAATTTTGGTTCGGAGTCATTAAAATTGATTTGTCCTCTCTTCTTCTGACATATTACATTGCTAGTTCTTATCATTCCTAGAGATTTTTTTTGTATGCTTTCTAGGTTATTTCCCCCACCCAAAATTGAAGATTTATTTTGGTTTATTTTTCTCCAGGTTTAATTTTTTTAGATTGAATCTGTTTTTCTTCTGTTTTAATTTCTGAACTCTTGGTCACTGATTGGTGATCTGCTGTTGTAAATGTGTGTCAGTTTCATAACTGAAAATGTAATCATTGTGTTTATTCTGTATTTCATTGATGATGATTTTAAATATGACCTGACCAAATTTTTATTTCCTGTATTAACTTACTAGGAACATTCCCCAATATAGTTAATTGATATGGGTATGGTACTCTGTGCACCATAATTATATTCGTTTGTTTGAAATTAATTTTTCAGGAATAGTTTTTCCCTTTAAAGAGAAATAACATATGTTTAAAAAAAATCTCTCTGGTGCTCCACCAGATGTTTGAAGTCAGTGTAGTCTGTCTTACTCCTGTTTCTTTTGTGAAATTTTAAATACGTTTTTAGTTAGTGGGTGCAAATTTAGTGTACCGTCTAAACTGGTTAGGTTGTTATAAAGAATATTATCATCTAAAGTACAGACAAGTAGATATGCTCACTGACCTTATGTACCACAAATAAATAGTAGCTCAGAACTTATACAAGATTATTTTTACTGGCCAATAAAATTTTTTTGTTCAACACAATAGCATATAATTCTAATGAGAAATTGAATCTAAAATAGTATGATAGACCAAGAGAGTTGGCAGTAACAACAATTAATAGGAAAATGTGTAGTTTTTGATTAACTACAGGTTGAAAATACTCATGTACGAAGATACAAAAGCAGATCAAAGTCATGTACTTGAGAGGCCTAGTATGGGAACTTCCCTCTATTTCTTTTTAGTTATAGGAAAACCAGTAATTGACCTTTACAATGAACAAAATGACATAATTTTCTTTGCATATTCAAGGTAAGATCCGTCAAAAAAATTGGTAGGTAACTTTTGAGTAGCTCTGGTGTAACAGACTTTTTAAAAAATTGGATTGAGTAATTTTTAGCTGTATCAGTACTGAAAATTTGTGTATTGACAGTGTGGATAAACATTGTGACTTTGTCCTTATTTGCTCAAGGGTTTTGTCAGTTTCATGGAGAATTGATATCACAGGGGTGTATTTAGAAATGGTCTAATACTGCTTATGTATTAATATAAAGCCTGGTAGATAAGGGCAGAGAGATGGAAATTCAAGCCTGATAACTGCCAGCTGTGGCCCCTGCTACAAAGGGCTGAGAAGGTGCGAGGGCTATGGGGAAGCGGCCCAGGGAACATTGGTAGACAAGGGGAGAGAATAACAAACAGTCCTGTGGCGCCTTAGAGGCTAATAAATTAATTAGGTCATGAGCAGTACTGGGCAAAAACCACTCCTTTAGATGAAAAATGGAGAGAAAAAATAGAACATAGGATTTATGTAGCAGTGTGGTAGTGAGTCCAGCTTGCTACAGGGCCTTTCTAATTACAAATTTTAGTAGTTGTCAGCAGCTCTCAGTCAAAAGTGAGGCCCCATCCCACTGAATTCTTTAAAAATCAGCATGACTTTGAAGCAGTTCTACAGCTTGTTAAAGTGTAGTTTGTGCTAGCCAGGATGCAGGCTGATTCTTGTTGAGGAGTAGTTTCAGACCATTGCAACACATCTCCAAAGTTGTAGGCAGTCAGTTGTTTTTAGTGAGATGTGAAAAATCTTCTTAATATTTTTAGAGAAGGCTTGTTCCAGCTGATCAAGTATTCCAATTTAAATGCTCAGTCAAGACCATTGCAGTGCTCTGGGAAAGTGAGGGAATCTGGGGCAGAACATTTTTTTCCTTAGATGGAAAATAAAGTGTTTTATTGTTGGATTTTCCAGTCCAGCAGTTGAGGAGGTTCAGTTATGCATGCTAATTAATATAATAGACAAGCAAATTTTGTCAAAACTTTTCCTCATCAGCCTTGAAATGAAATCCTGGACTAAGATCAGATAAGCTCAGAGTAGAATTATTCCCAACTAACGCTTGGAGAAGTGATAAAACTCCTGATAACAAACTCACAATGGGAATGCTGATGCTGGCATAACTGTGGCCTTCCACATGTGATGTTATGAAAACAGCTTTGCATATTGCTCATGAATAGCCTAGAGGTAAAAGGATTAGTATTTATTAATACTGTTTTGACTCTGCTACATCTTTTTCGGTTGTTGGAATGAACACATACAATGTGCTGTGTACATAGGCTTAATACTGTATGAGCCTTCTGCTGTATTTCATTTTTTCTCTCTAGCTGAGTGTTCTCTAATGATGTGAAGAAAAGCCTTTGTTGTCACTTCATATTTCCTGCATCATGTACCTCTCAGTTTGTGAGGAGAGAGACATTAATAACAGAAGTAACTTCAGCTCAGTTTGTAGTAGTTAATTTGCTGTCTGGAAGTACTTTTCCCTATTTTTTGTTGCGAGTGGGAGACCAGATGTTGGAAGGGGGCATGATTCTGCCTAAAAATAGCATTCTTACTCTTTGTTAGGTGAGACCATACTACTAGAGCAGGGGTCAGCAACCCCCAGCATGGGTGCTAAGAGTGGCACATGAGCCAGTTTTGATCAGCACGTTAAGTGGGAGCTCAGCCCCTCCCTTCCTTCCCCATGCCACTGGGAGCTTGCTCAAAGCCATGCCAGTGTGGATTAACAAAAGACCAGCTGATGCTACCAACACCTAAATGGTAAAGCTCTGTATCTTTATTTATTAATGAAGCTGTTGTACGTTGTAAGACTGTTAATGCCTTAAAACCTGCAGCGTCCAATATGCTGTGCGTTTGCCACATGTGGCGAACTGAACAGTGCAATATGGCCAAGCAGCTTGTTAGAGCCCCACATGTGGAGCGCCCTCTGCGAACATGCCCCATCACTTGGTGGGACAAGCGTGTGGTGGAGGCAGCTCCTCTTGCGACTTACGGAGGGTGGCTTGGGGCAGCAGGGCTTGGAGTGGCTGAGTGAGGCAGGGCAGCTCGCATGCTGCAGCTTGGGTGGTGTCTGTGGTGAGTCACTGGCAGCTTGTTAAGGGAGGGGGGATGTAGGGTGGGGGGGTAGGGTGTCTGGATCTGGGGGGAAGGTGTGGTGCTTGGCTGGACGGGGGGCTGTGGTGATTGTTAAATTATTTAGGATATCACTGCTTTAAGAAGTAGCCCTGGCAATCCAGCCATACACAGAAGTCAAAAGGTCAAATTTCAGCACTCCACATTGGAAAGTATACTGAGTCTGTTGTGGTCTGGCTATGGTCTGAAGAAGTGGGTCTGTCCCACAAAAGCTCACCTAATAAACTATTTTGCTAGTCTTTAAAGTGCTACTTGACTGCTTTTTGTTTTCACATTGGAAAGGTTGCTGATCTCTGTACTGGAGGTAAGACAGCAGAATAACCCCCTTTTACGGATGGGAATATGCAAAATAAAGTGCCTGTTATGCTGACAGTTAAGAACTGAAAATATTAGATATATTGTGGGATCTCTATGGAGAGGCTTGTGGGTTTGTTTATTGACTATAAAATAAGTATTTTTGTGCAGATTTGTATGTTTGTGAATATATAAGTCTACGTTTCTCTTTTTTGAATATTTCCATCATGTAGAAGTGACTGCTCCACCCCAGCTTCTCTGGAAGTGCTTATATCTTCCCATAAGAATTCAAACAAACGAAACCCTGAGTATCTGTTTAAGTAGCTGAGCCTCATTCTCTTTTTTCCCTTTGCTGTTGCCATAGTCACCTTGTGGCTTGGCTTAATACTGTCAGCTTTGCATGAAGGTGTCAGCAAAACATGGTGTATTTTAAATATAACCAAAGACACCATCCAGCTGCAATCAGCTCTTTTATTAGAAATCTATTTCCACCACAACATCTTCATTGTATTCACTTTGTTTTTGGGAGAAACAGGAGCAAACTAGCATCAATTTAATTTTTAAACAAATTTTATAAAATGGATGATATGCTTGATTACAGCCAAAATACAAGTGGTGCCACTGACCACTTACTACAGGAACAGCCTTGATATACTATCGATAAGGCGGATAAATATGTAGACAAATGATATTGTTAAAAATTCTTGGTGACAAGTTTCAGCTGGGTAGCCTTGTTAGTCTGTTTCAGCAAAAACAAAGAGAAGTCTGGTGATATCTTAAAGACTAACACGTTTATTTGGGTATAAGCTTTCGTGGGACGGAGCCTACTTTGTCAGGGTGGAAATCCATTCCATCATCCAGATCTTTAATGAAGATGTTGAACAAAACTGTGACTGACCCCTGGGGCACTCTGCTTGATACCAGCTGCCAACAAGGCATTGAGCCACTGATCACTATATGCTGACTCTGACAATCTAGCCATTTTTCTACGTACCTCATAGTCCATTCATCCAAACCAGGCTTCTTTAACTTTGCTTGTAAGAATACTGCAGGAGAAAGTTATCAAAAGCTTTAGTAAAGGCAAGATATTTCATGTTCACCTCTTTTTTCATAGTCACAGACATGTTTATTTCATCATAGAAAGCAATTAAATTGGTCAGGCATGACTTGCCCTTGGTGAATCCTTGTTGACTGCTCAAAATTGCTATTCTCTCCTCCAGGTACATTCATCCCTCGCTATACAAGCACAATTGGTTCCCAAATTTCTGCTCGTAGGTGAAAACTCATAAGAGCGACACGAAATTCCCATTCAAATACATGTAAAACTCTCCAGTTTGTTCCCAGTGCTTGTAACTTGACATAAACCAGTTGAGTTTAGGCACTTTTCTGATGTATTTGAATAGTTTGGCACCAGAGATAGGATGTAGTGTGTGTATGTATGTAGAGCAGGGATTTCCAACTTATGGGTTGGGACCCAAACATGGGTACCGTTATGTTTGTTAAAGGTCACCAGCAGGGCAGTTCCCAGCTGCAAGTGGCCGTTAAAGAAGCCATTTGCAGTTTCTTAGCACTTCTGTCTCGGGCAGATATCTATCAGTAGAGAGAGCTGCTGGAGATGGCAGCTATCTCTATTGCTAGGGGTAGCAATTACCTTACACCTGGGTGCTGAAACCTTAACACTTGAATTAATTGCTGGGAGCAAGAGGGCTGAGGGGGAGCCTACCAGCTCCAGAGAAGAGGCTGTGGGAGGAGGAGGAGTGTCTAAGGCTGGGGCTGTTGCGGGATGCAGGGGAGGTCTAAGACAGGGGGAAGTTTGGGGCTTTGTTGGGGGGGGGGTTGTAAGGCTGGGGGCAGTTTGGGGCTGCTGGTGGGGTTAAGTCTGAGGGTGGTTTGGGGCTGCTGGGAGGGTGTTAAAACCTGGCTGAGGGTGAGGCGTTTAATACAGTAAACCCTCAAGTTACCCAGGGGTTGTTCTTGCAACCCTTGCATAACTCAAATTTTCCTGCAAGGGGTGGGGAACCAGAAACTGCCAGGGCTGGTCAGTTTTCTGGCTCTCAGAGTGACAGGAGCTAGGAACCAGGGGCAGGCTGATTCCAGTCTCCTCATGACTTACTGGGGAACTGATCAGTTCATGGCTGGTCAGTTTCACGTTCCTGCCATTGCAGGGGAGGGAACCAGGCTAAGAGCCTTCTCCCTCTCTTCCCCCCAGACTAAGGGCTGTCAAACAGCTGCATGTCTGGGGAAGGGAGGGAGAAGGCTCCAGCACAGGGCTGCAGTTTCCCCATTGCTGAACAGGGATCCCACGGCTGAAGCAGAGCCAGCCTCAGGGCCATGGGTCTCCCAGGATCCTGACCAGGGACCCTGCTCATATAAGCAGGGGAAGTTCACTCATATGGTGAATAAAGGTAGGTATGCATGTTCCTCGTTTTAGCGAGTACTCATTAGTAAGTAGTTGTTAAATGATGGATGAGTGTATTTCAAAATGGAGCCCTTGAAGACCTGCTCCAAGATTTTTCTGGGGACTGATTGACTGGTCTGTAGTTCCCCAGATTCTCCTTCTTCCCTCTTTAAAAGATGGGCACTGTTTTTTCCAGTCATTCAGAACCTTCTCTGACTGCCACCAGTTTTCAAAGATAACGGCCAATGGCTGTGCAGCAGATCAGCCAACTTGCTCAGTATCCTTGGAGGCATTAGATCTGGCCCCATTGACTTGTGCATATCTAACTTTTCTAAATAGTTTCTACCCTCTTCTTTCACTGCTGAGAGCCTCTGACCTCCATACTGTACTGCCCAGTGCAGCAATCAGGGAACTGATCTTGTTTGTGAAGACCAAGGCAAAAAAAGCACAGAGTACTTTAGCTTTTTGCATATCACCTGTCACTAACCATAAGAACATAAGAACATAAGAATGGCCATACTGGGTCAGACCAAAGGTCCATCAAGCCCAGCATCCCATCTGCCGACGGTGGCCAATGCCAGGCGCCCCAGAGAAGGAGAACAGAAGACAAGTGATTTATCTCCTGCCATCCATCTCCTGCCCTTGTTATGAAGGCTAGGGCACCATACTTTATCCCTGGCTAATAGCCATTTATGGACCTGACCTGCAAAAATTTATCAAGCTCTTTTTTAAACCCTAATAGAGTCCTGGCCTTCACAGCCGCCTCGGGCAAGGAGTTCCACAGGTTGACTGTGCGCTGTGTGAAGAAAAATTTCCTTTGATTAGTTTTGAACCCACTACCCATCAATTTCATTTGGTGTCCCCTAGTTCTTGTATTATGGGAAAAGGTAAATAATTTTTCTATATTCACTTTCTCCACACCATTCATGATTTTATATACCTCTATCATATCGCCCCTCAATCGCCTCTTTTCCAAACTGAAAAGTCCCAGTCTCTCTAGCCTCTCCCCATATGGGACCCTTTCCAAGCCCCTAATCATCTTAGTCGCCCTTTTCTGAACCTTTTCTAATGCCAATATATCTTTTTTGAGGTGAGGAGACCACATCTGCACGCAGTACTCGAGATGTGGGCGTACCATAGTTTTATATAGGGGAAGTATGATATCTTTTGTCTTATTATCGATCCCTTTTTTAATAATTCCTAACATCCTATTTGCCTTACTAACTGCCGCTGCACACTGCGTGGATGTCTTCAGAGAACTATCCACTATAACTCCAAGATCCCTTTCCTGATCTGTCGTAGCTAAATTTGACCCCATCATGTAGTACGTGTAATTTGGGTTATTTTTTCCAACATGCATTACCTTACACTTACCCACATTAAATTTCATTTGCCATTTTGCTGCCCAATCACTCAGTTTGCTGAGATCTTTTTGTAGTTCTTCACAATCCCTTTTGCTTTTGACTGTCCTGAACAACTTGGTGTCATCTGCAAACTTTGCCACCTCACTGCTTACCTCATTTTCTAGATCATTGATGAACAAGTTGAACAGGATCGGTCCCAGGACTGAGCCCTGGGGAACACCACTAGTTACCCCCCTCCATTGTGAAAATTTACCATTTATTCCCACCCTTTGTTTTCTGTCTTTTAACCAATTCCCGATCCATGAAAGGACCTTTCCTCCTATCCCATGACCACCTAATTTACATAAAAGCCTTTGGTGTGGGACCGTGTCAAAGGCTTTCTGGAAATCTAGGTATATTATGTCCACTGGGTGCCCCTTGTCCGCATGTTTATTAACCCCTTCAAAGAATTCTAATAGATTAGACAGACACGACTTCCCTCTGCAGAAACCATGCTGACTTTTGCCCAACAATTCGTGCTCTTCTATGTGCCTTGCAATTTTACTCTTTACTAGTGTTTCTACTAATTTACCTGGTACTGATGTTAAACTTATCGGTCTATAATTGCCAGGATCTCCTCTAGAGCCTTTTTTAAATATCGGTGTTATATTGGCCGTCTTCCAGTCATTTGGTACCAAAGTGGATTTAAAGGATAGGTTACAAACCACTGTTAATAACTCCGCAATTTCACATTTGAGTTCTTTCAGAACCCTTGGGTGAATGCCATCTGGTCCTGGAGACTTGTTACTATTCAGCTTATTAATTAATTCCAAAACCTCCTCTAATGTCACTTCAATCTGAGTGAGTTCCTCAGATTTGTCGCCTAAAAAGGCTGAAACCATCCCCCTTTAAAAATAAAAAGCAGGCAAGTAGCACTTTAAAGACTAGCAAAATAGTTTATTAGGTGAGCTTTCGTGGGAGAGACCCACTTCTTCAGACCATAGCCAGACCAGAACAGATTCAATATTTAAGACAGAGAGAACCAAAAACAGGAAGCAAGGAGGACAAATCAGAAAAAGATAATGAAGGTGAGCAAATCAGAGTGTCGGGGGGAAGGTCAAGAATTAGATTGAGCCAAGTATGCAGACGAGCCCCTATAGTGACTCAGAAAGTTCCCATCATGATTTAAACCATGTGTTAGTGTGCCGAATTTGAATATAAAAGTCAGCTCATCCACTTCTCTCTCTAAAACGGTGCGATAATGTCTCTTCAGTAACACACATACCTTGAGGTCATGGACAGAATGGCCCATTCCATTAAAATGTTGACTTACTGGTTTGTGGATCTGGAGTGTGTTGATGTCTGTTTTGTGCCTGTTGACCCTTTGTCTAAGGGAGTTAGAAGTCTGTCCAATATACAAAGCATCTGGGCATTGTTGGCACATGATGGCATATATGATGTTAGTAGATGAGCATGAGAAAGTGCCCGTAATTCTGTGAGTAACCTGGTTAGGTCCAGTGATGGTATTTCCAGAGAAGATATGTGGACAAAGCTGGCAGCAGGCTTTGTTGCAGGGAAAGGTTCCAGGACTGGTATTCCTGGGGTATAGGCTGTGGCTATTAGTAAGGATCCTCATGAGGTTGGGAGGTTGTCTGTAGGAGAGAACAGGCATGTCACACAGGGCCTTCTGGAGTGTAGCATCCTGATTAAGAATAGGTTGTAGGTCTTTAATAATTCGTTGCAGTGGTCTGAGTCGGGGGCTGTAGGTGATGACCAGTGGTGTTCTGTTCTTGGCTTTTTTGGGCCGATCTTGGAGTAGCTGGTCTCTGGGTATGCGTCTTGCCCTGTTGATTTGTTTTTTTACTTCTCCTGGTGGGTAATTCAGGTTTATGAATATTTGGTTAAGTTCTTGTAGTTTTTGGTCTCTGTCAGTTGGATC
Source organism: Carettochelys insculpta (assembly GCF_033958435.1). NCBI lineage: Eukaryota > Metazoa > Chordata > Testudines > Carettochelyidae > Carettochelys > Carettochelys insculpta. Next base: position 1,068,449 of record NC_134145.1, read on the forward strand.
AGAGCAAATGCGATTGTACCTAAGAGCTTGAGTGTAAACAATGGTTCTTCTTCGAGTGGTCCCCGTGGGTGCTCCACAATAGGTGTCGGGCTCACCCGGCGCCGCAGATCGGAAATCTTCTAGCAGTTTCTCCTGGATCGCGCATGCGCCGGCATGCGCCGCCCCCCGTGCATGCCCCCGGCCGCGTGCACGATCCGGTCCCCACCAGTTCCTTCTCAACCGCCATCGACTGCAGACGGAATCCACTCAGGCTGAGGCCAGAGTCAGATTACTTAGTGGTTTTGTTTACTTGTGTGATTTGTTTTTTGGTTATTAAATAAAAAATTAAAAACAAAAAAAAGAAAGAAGAGAGAAAGCAAAGACAGAGAATACCAGCAAAAAAAAAAAAGGAAAAAGAGAGGAGCGGAGGAGAAAAGAGCGGACGTGAAGGCCATTAGGCCGCCTGCTGCCGCAGGCTGGTTATCACTCTTTGGGGTGGAAAGGCACGGATTAAGTGCTAAGTACCCTCTTAACAATAAGGGACTCACCACAATGGCCTCTTCAGGTTTTACACAGCGTGAGTCATGCCGTGAAGCTATGACGGCCTCCGTGGGGCATAGCGAAGGCATCCAATGCCTGGGGGAATTACAGGCTTCCCAGCCGCGTTCTCACTGTGTTTTGACCCCCCACTTCAGTGCAGAGACGGAGGGAACACTCCCTGGCTTGATCCTTGCCGTGCATCTGCAGTGAGCAGGACGAGCGGAGCACACTGCTACCGGCCGCATACTCAGGCGGCGGCACCGTCACAGGCGGCACAGACCCCCGCGGCACCAGCGGTGCAGGGGTGCCAGGCACGGAGCCTGCAGGCACCGGAGGGGGATACCCGCGCGGCACTGCAGCTGATGGTGCCGAGCGCGGCGCTGACAGCGGGGCCGAGATCCCCGGCAAGGAAGGGGTCGGTGCCGGCCCCTCAGTGGAGGGACAAGGCAACATCAAAAACCCGGCACCGCAGTCCATCTCTGGACAGGGCTGCGCTGCTGTTAGCACCAAGCCCTCCCCCTGTGATACACACGCTGCACCGAAGGCCTGTCTCCCCACCGGCCCATCAAGGGAAAAAGAAAAAGAAAAAAAAAAAAAAAACTCCTTCTCTGTTGCTCCAGCCAATGTCACCATGGCTTGGGCCACCTTCACCATTTTCTGGGTTTGGATCCCCTGGAGTACTATCACAACCCAGTTTCATCTCTATCGGTGTTGTCGCGGAGGTCTTGCTCTCCCAGACATCGGGGGTGTACACCCCGTGAGTGGTCCAGGTCTCCATCTCCGGACCCTTGCCCATGCTGCCATGGTCGTCCTTATTATGCTGGACACAGACAAACCACAGGCCTGCACCCAGGGGCAGGCCCCACCCCCCCCACCCGGCCACTCAATACCCCCATGAGCACTCCCGATCAGGGACGGAAACACAGTTGTCTCAAGGGGAGTTAATTTTAGAACCCCGAGACTTTCCTTCACAATCCTCCAGCGAGCAAGTGTGTCATCGCCCGCAGGAACCCGAAGGTTCGAGGGAGGTTTACCTTAGGGGTTCCTCCTCATCCTCCCCTGACGAGGCCATGGCCCCCGGGGATGTCTCTCCCCGGGATGACCTTAAACAGTTTCAGGAGTTGTTTTAAAGGGTGGCTTTCACGCATGACATTCAAACAGCAGAGGTGCGGGAGAAACATCACAAACTCCTGAAAAATTTGAGACCCCCGGCTTCATCCAAAATTGCTGTTCCGCTGGACGAAGCCATTCTGGAGTCAGCCATTACTGTATGGCAGACTCCGGCCTCTGTTCCGCCTACGAATGAGAGAATGGATTAAAAAAAAAAATACTTCGTCCCGGCAAAGGGCATGGAGCTCCTCTTCAGTCACCCACAACCAAATTCTTTGGTGGTTGGGTCGTCCCAGCAGAGGTCAAAGGCTTCTCAGTACAAATCGGGGGATCGGACAAAGATGCTAAGAAGCTAGAGCTGTTTGGGAGGAAGGTATATTCCTCTCCTATCCTGCGATTGAGAGTGGCAAATTATGGGCACACCTAGCAAACCATAATTTTGGTAATTACTCCGGGCTTACTCCCCTCATGGATTCACTTCCAGAAGACAAAAAGCCAGTGTTAAAGGCGATTGTTCAAGAGGGCTACGCGGCATCGTGGACGGGAGCCCAGATTGCCCTGGACGTGGTGGACACGGCGGCACGTTCAACGGCTACAGCAGTGGTCATGCGTAGAGAATCCTGGCCCCAGACGTCGGGTATCTCGAGGGACCTACAGGCGAAGATCGTGGACCTTCCCTTTGATACACAAAAGCTGTTTGCAGACTCAACCGACTCGGTCCCTCACTCCAGTAAGGACTCGAGAGCTACACTTAGAACCTCGGACATTTATGCTCCCCCATACAAGAGTGGGGGAAAAAAATTTTATCCTCAGCAAAGACGCTACGCTTACAACCACAGCGTACTCAATATCAACGGGGTTACGGCAAAGGGTGCTATCAATAGTGGCAACAGTACAGAACTCCTAGGCGACGTTCTCAACAAAGCCGTACGCTCTCAGGTCAGGCCTCAAAGGCGACAAGTTTGATGGGTATGTCGGGGGCTGCACTATCAATACCCTCGCTCAATGCCACTCTCATCTTATGTTCCATCATCGCCTCAGACCGTTCCCCTCCCAATGGCAAAAGATCACCACAGACGTATGTGTGCTGGAGATCATAGCCACGGGTTATGCGATCCCCTCCCAGTTGCTTCCACCGACGAAGCCTCCCACCAGGCCTCACCTCAGGGACGCTGCCACGAGGCGAGGCTCAAGCAGAAGGTGACTCACCTTATGTTCATAAGGGCTGTAAAAAGAGTGCTGGAATAATTCCAGGGGAAGGTTTTTATTCACGCTACTTCCTACCAGGGAAGAAAACAGGACACTGGAGGCCCATCTTAGGTTTTCGGGGCCTCAACTGTTACTTGCGCAAGCAACGGTTTCGGATGATCACAGTTGCTTTGATACTCACGGCACCGGACAATGGAGACTGAGTTGCAGCACTCGACTTACGAGATGCTTACTTTCATATAACAATCCACCCGGCACACAGACGCTTCCTCCGCTTCACGGTCGGCCAGGAGCGCTTCCAGCACAGGGTTCTTCCGTTTGGCCTCTCCTCGGCCCCTAGAGTCTTCACCAAAACCTTGGCAGTGGTGTGAGCCTACCTGCACAGACGGGGAGTTTATTTTCCCAGATCTGGGCGACTGCCTGCTGAAAGGGGACCTCGAAGGCAGAGGTCTCACGCATGATACGTGTCAGAGCAGACACGTTTCTTCGCTGGGTCTAGTCATCAACCTCGCAAAGTCAAAGTCCAAACCCACACAACATATAGAGTTTATAGGGGCACGCAGAAACTCTATCACAGCAAGGGTGTACCTACCTGACACCCGCTTCCGCGCAATCAGTTCGCTGGTGAAAGTCATTACATAGAGCCCCACGGTGCCGGTCTTAACGTGCCTACAGCTGCTAGGCCATATGGCGGCAGCGCTGTTTGTGGTACAGAATGCCAGGTTGCACATGTCAAGCCTGTAGTATTGGCTGGTGAGCGTTTACGAACAGGCATCCCACACTGTCCACAGGGTGGTGTCGCCCACAACAGAGGTGCGCAGATCCCTGGCGTGGTGGGAAAACCCCGAGAATCTGCTAGTGGGGGTGCCTTTTCACCAACCACAAATTTCGCCTCCCACATGGGATGGGGAGCGCACATTGGCGACAAGGTAACGCAAGGGCTATGGTCCCCTGCGGAACAGGCACTGCACATATCCATACTGGAGCTCAGAGCAGTGTTCAACGCCTGCAAACATTTTCGAGATTACCTACCTGGCAAAGTAGTCGGGATTCAATACCGACAATACCTCCATTATGTTCTACATCAATCGACAAGGAGGAGCACGATCCCGTGCCCTATGTGCGGAAGCACTCCGATTGTGGAATCGGTGCATCACCAACAACATAACGTTGAAAGCCTCGCACTTGCCGGGCGCTCACGACGTGAATGCAGATCAGCTGAGCAGGCGCTGCGCAATCATGCATGAATGGCAGACCCGCTCTGATCTGCTACAGCACGCTTTTCGTACATGGGGGTTTCCTCAGATCGATTTGTTTGCCACCCAGTTAAAAAAAAAAAGTGTCCCCAGTACTGCGCCAGGCCAGGAGTGGGGCGGGGGTCCCCGGGAGACGCATTCATGTTTTCATGGAAGGGCTCCGTACCTTACGTGTTTCCCTCCCGTAGCGCTTATCCTCAAGGTCTTGCACATAGCCAGAAGGGAGAGAGCTCACATGATACTCATAGTCCCGCTTGGGATAGGCAGCAATGTTTTCCCTTGATTCTGCGCATGTCGGACCGCCCACCGCTTCCTCTACCGGTGGCGCCGGACTTACTCACGTGGGCTCAAGGGTCCATAGTGCACCCGCACCCTCAGGGTCTGCACCTACAAGCATGGCTAATCCATGGCTCAGCTCCTTAAAGAGCACATGTACGGAGGGAGCACAACAAGTCCTGAAATGTAGCCGAAGGACCTCCACCAGGAGGACTTGCAACCAGAAATAGACTTGATTCACAGCCTGGTGTTCCGCCAAGCAGTTAGCTCCCCTTGAAGTCACTATACCTGTAATACTAGAATACTTATTGGACCTCAAGAGAGGCGGGTTTTTCTCTATCCTCGATAAAGGTCCACCTTGCCGCTATATCAACCTTTCAGCATACACAGGAAGGGCCCACGGTATTTGCCCATCCTATCATTACCAGGTTCTTGAAGGGGCTGGTAAACCTGCACCCCCCCTCGGAAACCACTTCCACCATCGTGGAATTTGGACTTGGCGCTCAGCACGCTATCGGGTTCACCTTTTGCATCATTAGCCACAGTTCCCATACGTCTCCTTATGATAAAAACAACTTTCCTCCTTGCAACTATGTCAGCCCGCAAGGTGTGTGAGCTTGCGGCAGCGATGGCAACGCCGCACTGCACAGTATTCTCAAAGGAGGCGGTAACCTTAAGGCTGCACCCAGCCTTTGTTCCAAAAGTCTCTTCGGAGTCCAATCTTAACGACCCAATAGTTTTGCCCTCGTTTTACCCGAAGCCTCACAGCTCTGGCAAGGAGGCACGCCTGCATCTCCTAGATGTGAGGAGGGCGTTGGCCTTCTACACAGACAGAACTAAGTCCTCCTGGAAAACGGACAGGCTTCTAGTCTCTCTCGCTCCCGGGTCAAAGGGAGAAGGTCTCTCTTCATGAAGAATCTCAAAGCACATTGCGTCCTGTATAAAAATGTGCTTCGAGCTTCGAAAGGCTCCTTTGCTGGCCCTGCCCGGGGCTCACTCCACCAGGGCGGTGGCGGCGTCAACAGCCTTCTTCAAGGGCATCGTGTTAACAGACGTGTAGAGCGGTGACCTGGTCGTCATATGACACCTTCGCCAAGCATTATGCCCTGCCTCGGGTATTCCAAGAGGATACCCATCTGTCGACAGCAGTCATTTCGGGGACAAGCGGCACCTAAACCGATTACCCACCTCTTTACTTTGGTTACTGCTTGGTGGTCACCTATTGTGGAGTACCCACGGGGACCACTCGAAGAAGAAAGAGAAGTTACTCACCTGTAGTAACGATGGTTCTTTGAGATGTGTCCCCGTGGGTGCTCCACCACCCGCCCATCCTCCCCACTTCGGATCTCTGTCTAGTGTTTTTCAGGAGCATCCGAGGCGGTTGGTCAAGGAACTGGCGGGGACCGGATCGTGCACGCGGCCGGGGGTGCGCAGGGGGGGCAGCACGTGCTGGCGCATGTGCGATCCAGGAGAAACTGCTAGAAGATTTCCGATCTGCGGCGCCGGGTGAGCCTGACACCTATTGTGGAGCACCCACGGGGACACATCTCGAAGAACCATCGTTACTACAGGTGAGTAACTTCTCTATCTAGTCACGTGTGCATCCCCCTTTAAGTAAGGCTCTCTCACTTTCCCTGACCACTTTGTTGCTATTATATCCATAGAAACACTTCTTTTTACCCTTCACATTGCTGGCTAGCTGCAACTCCAGTCTCACTGTGACCTTCTTGATTACACCCCTGCATGCTTGAGCAGTTTTTTGTGCTTCTACCTAGCTGTCTGTCCGAGTTTCTACTTCTTGTAAGATTCTTTTTTTTGTGTTAAAGCTCACTGAAGATTTCTCTGTTATGCCAAGCTGAGTCTCCTGCTATATTTCCTGTTCTTTCTGCGTATCAGGGTAGTTTGTTCCTGCACCTTCAATAAAGTTTCTTTGAAATATAGCCAGCTCTACTGGACTCCTTTCCCCACATATTAGCCTCCCAGGGGATCCTGCTCATGAATTCCCTGAGGGAGTTGAAGCCTGCTTTTCTGAACTCCAGGGCCCATATTCTGCTGCTCTCCTTTCATCCAGCGTTCTGTAATAACCATCTCATGGTCACTGCTGCTCAGGTTGCCACCTACTTCTACTTCCCCTACCAGTTCTCCCCTGTTTGTGGGTACCCGTCAAGAGGAGCAGGTCCCATAGTTGGTACCCCCAATATTTGCATCAGGAATTTGTCGCCAACACTCTTCAACAATGTCCTGAATTTTCTGTGAACTGCTGTATTGCTCTCCTAACAGATGTCTGTGTGATTTGAAGTCCCCTGGGAGAACCAAGGCCTTTGATCTGGAAACTTTTGTTGGTTGTTTGAAAAAAGCCTCTCTAACTCATCCTTCTGGTCTGGTAGTGTATAGGAGACACACACCACATCAACCTTATTTCTCTTGCCTGTAAACCTAAGACAAACATACTTTTCTCTAGTTTCCTACTGGAGTTTGAGATCTCCTCTTTATTCTTCTGGAGATGACATGTTACTAGTTTTCTCCCCTGCTTTGTTCTGCCCTCTCTGATTCTTCTGCATGATGTGCCTGAAGTATTGAACATAGACTTCTAAACATAAAGTCGTCTTTGTGTCTCGTGCAACTCAGGGTTGATACTTGGCTCTCTAGTCCTTTACTTTTTCAATAAGGAGACCATCTTGCGCTTTGCATAGATGCAGTCACTTCTGCCCTCTGGGATAGGGGTCTGCAACCAAAATAGGAAGAAGAGCCATTTTTCAAATTTGGTTACAAAATCAGTACTTCAAGAACTGCAATGTATGTGAATACGAGACAGTCCTTACTAAGTAAAGTCAAACCATACTTTCTGTAACCCCTAATTTAAGAAGTGCACACACAATGATTTGTGCCAGTTAGAAATGTTAAGTTTCTTTCACCCCTGGGTTGTAGAGCAAATGATGATAATGAAAACGCTGTGCCTGCAGATAGGCTTTTAAGCAGGAAGGAGCAATGCTCGCATCAGCCCTCCACACCAGTGTTTCTCAACTTTCTTTTATAAAGTACCACCTTTTTAAAAAAAAAAAAAAAAAAAAAAAAAAAAGTACCTCTCTACTTCCTGCTTTAACTCAATTCCCCCTCCCCTCCTCCAGAGCCACTCACCTCCAGTTTCACACCACCCCTCCCACCCCCCTGCTGTAATCCAATCCTGGTCGTTCACTGGAGCTACTGCCACCATCATCACTGCCACGTGCTTCCCCCTCGAAGCACTGGGAAGGGACACATGCACAGAGCAGCGCACTGCACTCCCATGGCTCAAAGACCCATGTTCACCCCTGAACTTCTCCTGCATTCTGGGTTTGAAAACCTGCCAGCAGAGCGGGGCCCCTGCCTGAGGCAGCTTTGTGGCCAGGCTTTGCCTGTGGGGCTCTTGTCAGGGGGTTTTGTAGACAGCCTCAGAGGATTCAGTGGCCTCAGGCTCCAGAGCTGCAAATGACTCATTAAATAGCCGCATGTAGTTCCAGAGCCGCGGGTTGCCAACTCCTGCTCTGGAAGAAAGACAAACATGGCATATCCATTTCAGGTCACAACAGCTGATCACTCACTGTTCATATTATCTTTCTTCTAAGAGCCTTGCAGAAGTCTGAAAGGCAAAAACTGCCCCCTAACTGTACCTGCCCCCCGTTTGCTTGTAGCAGAACAGAAAAGAAGCAAATAGGGAAAAGAAGAGCAATGGCTTATTTGGTACCTCTCAAATTCACAAGTGCACATGAATTTGAAAACAATTAAGTGTAAATATTTTTGTGGAGCTCTTTGAAATGGTGTCTGGGACTGAGTACACTGCAATCTTTGGTTGATGCAGGTTATGTTGGCATACGGCTGCCAAAATCTATATGTGGTTTGGGCATGTGCATATGTGGCTTCTTGTGTCAGCTCTGCTTGTACTAATGATCAGTGCTTGTGTCCATACAAAATCTTTTGGACCATGAGTAACCACTTCAGCGCACCACACATTGCAGTGAAATGGAATGAAATGAATGGAATGAAAGTTTAAAATGGGAAGGACAGCACACATTTCTATCCAGTCAAATAGTTCGTTGTGGACATGTCCATAAGCTGTGGCTCTCACAGGTCAGGGTAAATAAAACTGTGTTTTTTCTTGCTGCCTCCCAACGTGGCAAGGTAGACATAAGGATGCAACCTGTGTAGTCATGTGGTATAATGAGAGGTGTAAAGAGCTGCTATCATGGAATTTTCAGAAGTTTGTAAACTGGGCTTTTGGGACATCCAGAGTTGGCAGCATTCAGGTGGTCTTCCGAAGAAAGAGCCATTCTGTCCTAGTGTCTCTCCCTCTTGTTTTCCTGTTGCCCCTCCTTTCTCTTATCTCTGCAGTCTGCCCTATTGCCCGCCCAGGCCCTTTGTTCACAGACTGATGCAGCAGCTTGCAGGATCTTGCTGAACACATCCTCTCTATTTACCGTCTTTCTTTGCCTTCTTAGGAGTCAGATGTTTTGAGGGTGTGTAGATGTCCTTGGTTTGATTACCATACTGCCTATCTTTTCCATGCAGAAGAATAGTTTGTTTTTGTGCCCTTAATAATATCGCTTTGAAAAACTGCCAACTCGCTTCCCATAGGACCTTACCTACCAATTTTCTGAATTTGCTAAAGTCTGCCTTCCTGAAATACATTGACTTTATTTTACAGTTCTCCCTCCTACGAATCCTCCACCCAAGCTGCCTCCCACTCTCAAATTCTCAACCAATTCCTCCATATTTCTTAAAGCCAAATCTAGAACCGTCTGCCACCAGTAGCTTTCTCCGCCTTCTTAAATAAAAAATTCTCTCCAAATACTTTCCAAAAACTTGCTGAATAATCTGTGGTCTGCTGTGTTATTTTCCCAGTAGATGTCTGGATGGTTGAAGTCACCCACCACCACCAAATCTTGTGCTTTGGATGATTTTGCTAGCTTGGTTAGGTGGTCTGTAGTAGACCTTTGCTATGGCATCACCCTTGTTTTTACCCCTTTTATCATTATCCAGAGGCTCTCAACAAAACTGTCTCCTATGTCCACCTCAACCTCAGTCCAAGTGTGTACATTTTTAATATGAGGCAACACTTCTTCCATTATCAAAACAAAAAGCAGTCAAGTAGCACTTTAAAGACTAGCAAAATAGTTTATTAGGTGAGCTTTCATGGGACAGACCCACTTCTTCAGACCATAGCCAGACTAGAACAGACTCAATATTTAAGACACAGAGAACCAAAAACAGTAAGCAAGGAGGACAAATTAGAAAAAGATAATGAAGGTGAGCAAATCAGAGAGTGGAGGGGTGGGGGGGAAGGTCAAGAATTAGATTAAGCCAAGTACGCAGACGAGCTCCTATAGTGACTCAGAAGGTTCCCATCATGATTTAAACCATGTGTTAATGTGCCGAATTTGAATATAAAAGTCAGCTCGTCCACTTCTCTCTCTAAAACGGTGCGATAATGTCTCTTCAGTAACACACATACCTTGAGGTCATTGACAGAATGGCCCATTCCATTAAAATGTTGACTAACTGGTTTGTGGATCTGGAGTGTTTTGATGTCTGTTGTGTGCCCATTGACCCTTTGTCTAAGGGAGTTAGAAGTCTGTCCAATACACAAAGCATCTGGGCATTGTTGGCACATGATGGCATATATGATGTTAGTAGAGGAGCATGAGAAAGTGCCCGTGATTCTGTGAGTAACCTGGTTAGGTCCAGTGATGGTAATTCTAGAGAGGATATGTGGACAAAGCTGGCAGCGGGCTTTGTTGCAGGGAAAGGTTCCAGGACTGGTATTCCTGGGGTACAGACTGTGGCTGTTAGTGAGGATCCTCATGAGGTTGGGAGGTTGTCTGTAGGAGAGAACAGGCATGTCACCCAGGGCCTTCTGGAATGTGGCATCCTGATTCAGGATAGGTTGTAGGTCTTTAATAATTCGTTGCAGTGGTCTGAGTCGGGGGCTGTAGGTGATGACCAGTGGTGTTCTGTTCTTGGCTTTTTTGGGCCGATCTTGGAGTAGCTGGTCTCTGGGTATGCGTCTTGCCCTGTTGATTTGTTTTTTTACTTCTCCTGGTGGGTAATTCAGGTTTATGAATATTTGGTAAAGTTCTTGTAGTTTTTGGTCTCTGTCAGTTGGATCAGAGCAAATGCGATTGTACCTAAGAGCTTGACTGTGAACAATGGATCTAGTCACGTGTGCAGGATGGAAACTAGAAGGGTGTAGATAAGTATAGCGATCAGTAGGTTTTCGGTACAGTGTGGTACTGATCAGGCCATCCTTGATTAGTACTGTAGTGTCCAGGAAATGTATCTCTTGCATGTTGTAATCGAGGCATAAGTTGATGGTTGGGTGTAGATTGTTAAAGTCTCTGTGGAATTCCTCTAGAGCCTCTGTACCATAGGTCCAAATCATAAAGATGTCATCAATGTATCTTAAGTAGAGGAGTGGTAATAAGGGACGAGAGCTGAGGAATCGTTGTTCCAGGTCAGCCATAAATATATTAGCATATTGTGGGGCCATGCGGGTGCCCATAGCAGTTCCACTAATCTGGAGGTATAAATTGTCCCCAAAAGGGAAATGATTGTGTGTGAGAACAAAGAACCAGCTGCTCCAAGATCGGCCCAAAAAAGCCAAGAACAGAACACCACTGGTCATCACCTACAGCCCCCAACTCAGACCACTGCAACGAATTATTAAAGACCTACAACCTATCCTGAATCAGGATGCCACACTCCAGAAGGCCCTGGGTGACATGCCTGTTCTCTCCTACAGACAACCTCCCAACCTCATGAGGATCCTCACTAACAGCCACAGTCTGTACCCCAGGAATACCAGTCCTGGAACCTTTCCCTGCAACAAAGCCCGCTGCCAGCTTTGTCCACATATCCTCTCTGGAATTACCATCACTGGACCTAACCAGGTTACTCACAGAATCGCGGGCACTTTCTCATGCTCCTCTACTAACATCATATATGCCATCATGTGCCAACAATGCCCAGATGCTTTGTGTATTGGACAGACTTCTAACTCCCTTAGACAAAGGGTCAATGGGCACACAACAGACATCAAAACACTCCAGATCCACAAACCAGTTAGTCAACATTTTAATGGAATGGGCCATTCTGTCCATGACCTCAAGGTATGTGTGTTACTGAAGAGACATTATCGCACCGTTTTAGAGAGAGAAGTGGACGAGCTGACTTTTATATTCAAATTCGGCACATTAACACATGGTTTAAATCATGATGGGAACCTTCTGAGTCACTATAGGAGCTCGTCTGCATACTTGGCTTAATCTAATTCTTGACCTTCCCCCCCACCCCTCCACTCTCTGATTTGCTCACCTTCGTTATCTTTTTCTAATTTGTCCTCCTTGCTTACTGTTTTTGGTTCTCTGTGTCTTAAATATTGAGTCTGTTCTGGTCTGGCTATGGTCTGAAGAAGTGGGTCTGTCCCATGAAAGCTCACCTAATAAACTATTTTGCTAGTCTTTAAAGTGCTACTTGACTGCTTTTTGTTTTGATAGTGTATAGACTAGCACGGCTTCCTCTCTGTTTCTTCTTCCATTGTTTTACTTGGCTGTCCTTCCTGAGCAAGCTGTGCCCTTTTATAAGAATATTCCAATCATGCATATTGTCCCACCAAGTCTCTGTGATGCCATCTGTGTTAGAGTTGTGTTTAAAGTTAGTAGCATTTCAAGTTCTTCCTACTTATTCCTTATACTTCTTGCACTGATATACAGCAGGGATTCCCAGCCTGTGAATCATGATTAGATTTCTTAAGAGTTGCCAACAGCTTGGATCTGCATGTGGCTCTTAAAGGAGCCATTTGCAGCTCCTTAACGCTGCCAAATCCTGCAGCTGTCATTATCAATAGAGATGCAATTATGCATTACAAAGTCAGCTTCTCCACTTTGATATTCATAGTCATCCCATGCAAGCCACTTAATAGACTCTTGCTGTGAGTAATTTTCACCCCCCCTTCTGTTCTATGTAACTGATTTGTCAGTTTTCATTTTTGTTTGTATCTCCCCCCAGCCCCTGTGCATGACTTACCCCACCCCCTGTGCATGACTTACCCCAGCCAGTGTGACCCTGCAGCCATCAACCCTGGCCCCAGCCCCTGAGTGTGATATCCCCACCCCTCTGTGTTTGGGGGTTTTAAGCTGGGGGAACAGTTTGGGGATAAGGATCTTCCCCCCCAACACAACTCAGATCAACTATAATAATAAAATAACAACACTGCATTTATTATTCTATTATTATTAATTTATTTTCCCCTTTTCTATGAAATAACTACTATGAATTTATAAACATGAGGAGGAGTAATTTTATATTTTTAATTCAGGAGCAAAATTAGCTAGTTATGGCACCCTCAACCCAGTTTTTGAATCGCCAGGTCCTCCTGAAATGTGAAAATGGGTTCCCACCTGGAAAAGGTTGGGAACCCATGGTAGACAGATAACTAAGATACTAATTGTGAAGATCTCCATGAAGTTTCATGGAGATCTCTTTGGAGGATACAAGGGACATCTCACTGTATTTAAATTGCTCCTCATTCCCTTCTCAGCCCTCACTTCCCATCTTCCCAACCACACAAGGGAATGCAAAGCATGTATCAACTCTTATCTCCATTATACTGCTTTCTCTTCTCACGTGAATGAAAACAAGGAAAAGTCTTGGTAACTTGGGGATAGGCTGGGCGTCTTCTTTAAATTGAGTGATTGTGAGGGAAAATGTATGCAGATATTTGCTCAAGACCCCTTTCCCTTCATCTATCTGCCTGACTAGCCTGGCTGGATTCATCCTCTCGCTGCATTTCCCTTTCTCCAACCCTTCCATGTCTTGGGCTTCTCCAAGGTATCTATGGTGGTCTGCAGGTATTCCCTCAGTATACTTTTTCCTCTTTCAGAGGGGGAGCTGTGTCAGTCTGTAGCTTAACAAATAACAAGCAGTCCTGTAGCACCTTAGAGACTAATTTATTATGCCATGAGTTTTTGTGGGTAAGAACCACTTCCTCAGATGCGTGGAGTAGACAAATGGAATCCAGGGTTTATATAGCAGGAGGGAGAGTGGCGGGGAGGAAGGGGGAAGGAGGGAGGAAAAAAAAAGTTAAAGGGTTAACTGTCACTAGTAGGACTAGTTAATAAAGCAAATTTAGTAGTTTGTGTCCCATTCCTGAAAATACCAAAGGTGGGAAAATTGCCCTTGTAACAGATAAGATGGTTGAAATCTCTGTTAAAACCTAGTTTAAATGTCAAATTTGCAAATGAATTCCAATTCAGATGTCTTCCTCTGTAATCTTGTGGTAAAATTCTTTCAGTAGAAGAATGGCTACTTTTAAATCAGTTACTAAATGTCCGAGGAGGTTAAAGTGTTCTCTCCCCCCCCCCGGTAGGTTTGTGTGTATTCTAATTCCTGATTGCACAGTTACATGCCAAGGATGGGGCTGTTAGGAAAGCTGCAGGGTTTGAGGAGCACTGCCTCTTGAGGACTAATTTTTATCCATTGCCCCCATTCAGGTGGATTTCTTTTTCAAGCCCTGACCTTAACTACTGGGTTTCGTCGTGTACTGACCTTAACTGCTCTGTTATCTGGTCTTCACTTGAAAATTAGATTGACCTAGCTATATTGCTCAGGGCTATGAAAAATTTCACTCCTTGAGCACAGTAGTCAGTCACCTATTCCCTAGTGTAGATGCAGCTAGGTGAACAGAAGAATTTTTTCTATCCATCCTAGATCTGCAGTGTCCAAAAAGAATTCAAAGATCATGACACTTGTGGTTGTTGTCTTTCCATATTTGCTACAAGCCCCCCCCCCCCCCCCCGAGCCAGGCATTCACAGCCCCCACCTAAATAAATGCCCTTCCCTTCTCCCAGAGCTAAGCTCCCCCAATACAATCACCCCTTCTAATTTAATGCTGGTGACTCACCAGATCTACCAGTGGGGCTGGCTGCCATGCACTTCTCCCACCAAGCAGTGAGGTGCATGCACAGAGCGAGCAAGCAGCACTCCCCATGTGCGGATCTCAGAAGGGGCCTCATGCACCTCCAGAGCCTTATTTGCCACAATGCAGTGTCCTATTTGCCATGTCTGGTGAATGGTGAACGTATTGGACATCACGGTCCTAGATAATCCATCTCTGCTAGAAGTAGTAACTACATTCACAGAAAACCCTTTCCTACTGTGTTGGTTTTGTCCACATTGCAATGCCGTATTGACACAGCTGCAGCACCATTTTAGCAGTGGCAGGGTGGACATGCCAACATTTGTGTCTCTGGTAAATACTTTGACTAGCATAGCCAGGGCTATCGATGCTTCTCTGAGCTTGTAGTGAATTTCAGTCCACTGTACGACTTCCCTGTGCTAATCCTCTTGGATTGTAGCACTTGTCAGCTACCAGATAGGTGTTAAATGTTGCATTCAAATGGGATTATCACCTGCTCTGCTTGCAGAAAGGAAGAAGAGAAATTTTCAATCTTGTATGAGGAGGGAGTAAAGGGGATTCCCAATAATATGACTGTAAAGGTGTAAAGCATTTTGCAATCCTGCAGGATGAAATATGATATTATGTAAATATAGGGATTAATTTTACATATGAAATGGCTTTTAATTTCAAAACCATGCTCTGAAGGCGCAGTTTTGTATGACTTGAACCAGTGCGAGTTCATCACTATGTTTGCATGTTGATATATGATAGCATTACTACATGAGCATGTGATTTGTTTGGTCAGGCTATGTTATTTGTGTGCTAATTTTTTTTAGTAAATTGTATCAGAATACACCACTGCTTGTGTGACCTAATTGAAATTCTGCTCTGACATGATTCTGGTCTGATAGCTGTCATGTTTCACAATAAATTGATATTCTCAATTTCCTCAAATTCTCTAGCTTGTCGTTGATTTTTGTGAAGCAAAATTAAAATACCTGCAAATCCATGGTGAGTAACAATAGGAAAATAGTTTGTATGTTATATATGTGAAAATAAAGGAATCTGGTTTGATGCAGATTTGCTGCTGATACAGTGTAATTAAAGGTGAGTTTAAAGAGAGAACAACAAAGAGTGGGGAACAGGATTGCTGTTGTGCTATAAAAGATCTATTATGCAGACATATTCACCCTGAGAAATGTCTACAGCATGCACTGCTTGATCTTTACAGACTGTTAGCAGTCTTTACTAATTGAACTTATAGCTATATCATCTTCGGAAATACAGGCTACAACTATTAAGAGTTATTTTAGTATTCAGCTTAGATGATGACTTAATACCCATTCCGCTTAACTTAATTTACTTCTTCCACAGGTCCTATAAATGACAGGTGACTCTCTCACTCTTCTTCCCCCTTCTTCCTCCCCCCGCCCCATATATACACCCTGCATCTTATTTTTGCTCAAAATCTGATGAAGTGGGTCTTACCCACAAATGCTTATTACCTAATAAATATCAACGGGGTAGCTGAGTTAGTTTGTATTTTCAAAAACAACCAGAAATCCTATGGCAGCATATAGACAGATGTTTTGGAGCATAAGCTTTCGTGGGCAAAGACCCGTTTCATCAGATGCACCATCTGATGAAGTGGGTCTTTGCCCATGAACGCTTATGCTCCAAAATATCCGTTAGTCTATAAGGTGCCACAGGACTTCTTGTATCTAATAAATAAAATTGTGAGCCTTTAAGGTGCTACAGGACTACTTCCTTTTCTTTTCTTTTCAAAAAGCAAATACAAGTCATATCCACATACCAAAGAAAAACCTAGAGTTACTCATGCCAGTTGAGTTGGTCCCAGGGGGCTCAGCCTGAAAAGCTGTTTTATTGCTGTATAGACTTACAGTCTCAGGCTGGAGTCTAGGCTGTAGCACTTTATGAGGTGTTAAGAGTCCCAGAGCTTGGGCTCCAGTCTGAACCAGAACATCTGCACAACAGTGAAATAATCCCATAGCCTGAATACCACAAGCCAGAGTCACATGGCCTGGTCCAACTGCAGATTTTTCTTTCCTGTGTGGACACACCCCCAAAATGAAGAGTTAGCTTCTTGTCCAGGGCTGCTTCTACCCAACAGTATGGTCTGTTTATACTTAAGAGCAGTATTGGCTTCGAAATACTGTATTAGTAAATGTGCTGCCTGCGCAGTGGTGAGGAAAACAAGGATAATGTATGCTTCAGGGAGTTTCTTATGCATCTGACCAGTTTTATTTTTATGGGTTGTATTTATTATACACGTGCTGCCACACCATTTCAGTTCTAAAGTAAAGTCATCTGGTTCTGGGTGTGCAATTTTACAAGGGGCAAAATGATAAAAAGGAAGGAAAAATGGCTTGTAAAATTTGGTAGACTATATTTAACTCCCCAAAACTTTGAAGCATTTTGCTTCACTAATGGAATTATTGCACCCTGTTATGTAGAAAGTAGAATTCTGGCTTGAAAATTGTAGCAAAATACTAGGAGAGTCAAGCTGTCTGATCGTAGGCTTTAAATACCCAGAATGATTCATTCTGCTTTCTTGTTGTCCAAACCAGTCGTTAAAAATTACCATATACTTAAGAAAATTGGAGAAGTGTTGCCACAAAAATGGGGAAATAAATGTGACTGACAAAATGTCAAATTATTTTCAGTTTCTTCTTTATAAGACTGTTCTTGGATCAAAGAATGATTATTATTGACCTGCAATGCTGTCCAGAAGGAGTTCATAATTTTCAGTGGAGTTGGCACTCCAAGATTTAGCAGCTGTGTATTTCAGAAGTGTGGGCGACTTAAGGAAATTGTGAGATTTGGCAGTGAGTGGAATGAAGGGCTCTCTCGCTCTCTGTTATATGAGAACTGTAATGCCCAAGATAGCATACATAAACTAATGGTAAATAAGCATAGGGGTTTAGTATAGTGTTTAACCTTTTTTTGTATAAAGTACCCCTTTTTCAAAACAAATTTTTGGTGCCCTCAGACTTTTCTTGTGTACCCCTGAGGGTATGCATACCACTGGTTGAGAAATGTCTTAAGGCAGAGGTTCCCAAACTTTTCGGCATCATGCCCCCTTTTTGATTTTTGAGAAACCCTTGCACCCCCCACCTCTTCTTTACCATCATCCAGCCCCGCTTTTAACAAAGATGTCAGTTTGTATTGCTACATGTCAAAACGAAAAAAGAAAAAAAAAACCATTTTGTTGTATGAAATTTGAAATTTAATTTTTTTTGTCAGTGGTCTCCAATCTTTTTACACCCAAGATCACTTTCTCAATGTCAGAGCAAGCTCCAAGACACCACCCCTTTCTTGAGGCCCCACCCTCTCTGTTTCCTTCCTCTCCATCCTTTGCTGTCCCCAGTCCTTACTCGCTATCACTGGGTTGAACTGGGAGGTACAAGCTCTGGGATGGGAATGAGGGATTTGTATGTGGGAAGGGATGAAAGGTGCAAGCTCTGGGAGGAAATTTGGTTGCAGGAAGATGTGGAGAAGGGGCTGCTGGCTCAGGGAGGGGACTCCTGACTGGAGAGTGTTGGGGTCAGGTGGAGTATTGGGGTGTTGGGCAAACCACAGTCTTGTGGATGTAAGGGTGCAGGAGTTCAGGTTGGGATGTATGAGGGGCTGAGGACACAGATTTGCAGTGCATGGATTGTACAGTAGTAATGTGTCAGAAGACTGGAGATGTGAGAAGCTCAGGACAGGTGCTTCCAGTATACAATAGGCTCAGGATTGAGATGGCAGGGGGGAATGCAGGGGTGTTATGATGCTGTGGCCAGGTAGGGGCTTGGCTCCAACTGGGAGCTAGTTGTCAAGGATTCATTTTTCAATCGAATATGTCCAACACAAACATTTCAGCATGGTCTTTATTTATGGGTGGGCTGGGGAACCTCCTTCAGGTCAGGGGTCACTGACCCCAGAAAAGTAAGTCAAGGACCACACAAGTGAGATGCAAAAAAAAGAAAAAAAAAAACCCTCTAAGTCCCTGTGATGTGGCCCCAGCAGAGATGCCTCCCTCCCCACCCCTGGCACCCCAGCCCTATGGGGTGGGTAGGTAGGAGTGATTAATTCTTCTGGGGTTCCAGGGTTAGAGGAATTTGTGGGCTCCTCTACATTCCGAGGTGGGGCCAAATTGAGGGACCCAACGTGTGGGACATGGCTCTTAGTGAGTGGGTAGCAGCTCCAACTGCTCAGGCAGCATGCAGCTGCCATGGGGAGCGAGGACCAGTTGACGTGGACCTGGGGCTCCTTCCGTCCCCATCCCCCCACCACCCCCAGGAAGGCAGCAGGCAAAAGGAAGTCGCCGACGGGCAACAGACCTGGCTTTTCAGGAAATGCACCAGCTGTTTAGGTAGGGGAAGCAGCACGTGCACTTTGAGACACCAACTTTGGTGTGCAGCTGTGGGATTTCCCCCTCATGCCACTGAAAACTGGCACTACCTCCATTTTGAAGGAGGTAATGCCAGTGTGGTCTCTTCTTGGGGTGGGGAGGATTGTGGGGGCAGCTGAGTTGCTTGGTGCCCCCTCTGGAATTTCTTCACGCCCCCCCAGTTTGGGAACCTGTGTTTTAAAGTAATCTGAGATCTTGAGTCAAGTGCCATTCAACTTTTCCAGCTTACTGTACCCTTTTCTGGAGACATTTGTTTTATGTACTACTAAGTTGCACCTCAGTTGAAAGCTGCTTACAAAAACATGCAAAAATATCACAGAATACTACTACTGAAAAGTTGCTGACTTTCTACCTTCTTATTATCCAGTAAATGAATTGGAATAGAAATAATGTACTTACATTTCAGCATAAGACATATGAAGCAGTAGAAACAAGTCATTGTGTGAATGAACTTTTAGATCATACTGACTTTACTAATGTTTTATTTAGCTTGTTGTAAAACTAGGCAAATATTTAGATGGGTTGATGACCCCCCGGAAGACCTCAGTGTACCCCAAGGGTACTCATACCCCCTGGTTGAGGTACACTGGTTTAGTATTATTTCTCATGTCAGTCTTCTCGATAAGTCCAGGTATCTTAGTGCCCATTCCTCCCAACCAGTGGTCAGGGTCAAATTATAAAGGCTTTTTAATTTGCCTGCCCAGCTACGTACAATTCCCTCATTCTCTATCAGACTTAGTTCTCTGAGGTGGAGGAACAGTAACCCTCCTAAGTTTAGTGAACACTGGGGAAAAGAGAAGCAGGCCTCTGTGGTCATCCCTCCACAGTAACACAAGACTCATGTACAACCTTTGAGCGCTCAATCCCAGGTACAGCACGTACCTTTACCAGTGTTCAGCAAGGATGACCCTGCCAAGCTAGAAGTCCACTTCAAGACAAGAAGGTGCTTGCTGCTGGGATCCTTTGCAGCCAAGCAGAGCAAGGCCTTCAACTGGAACTGTTCAGAAGAGAGCTGGATTCCGTGGATCTCTCCACAGCCAAATGAGGCTGGGAACCAGGGGTATTGTTGAAGAGTAGGCCATGGAAAAAAGCTGTTTCTTGAGGGGTCCCCCAAAGCAACATGCCCTTTCCTCACTCTCCTGCCTCTAAGTGTCTGGTCTGCAAATCTTCCAGAGGATGACCAGAGCCCTGCACATCTTCAGATGTCCGCTTTATGCCCACATGTATCTGCCTCTGTGGATGTCATTGTGGATCTTCTTAGTTCATTTTTGCGGACATGGATGCAGATACTAATTTTTTATTGAGAACCCTCTAAATTTATGGGTGTCTGCTTTACATCTGTGGGTGTTTGTGGCTCATTTTTGCAGATACAGATGCAGATGTAGATACAAATTTTGTATCCATGCTGAGCTCTAAAGATGAGGAGGAAGCGGGAATGAACAGCATACCTGCTTCATCCAGAGTGAGGGATGATGTCTTGTAGCCCCTGCTTACACATCTCTGGAAAGCATGTTAATGGACCTCCGGAGAACTGGTTCTAGATCCTCCACTCCCACTGTTGTGACTACAGGAAGAGTGCAGCTGGTTTTCTGAAGGAACAGTGATTGCTTGAGGCAAGCCAAGTGGCTTGGGGATTAGAATTAATGATCAAGAAGTGCACTTTACAAGTTAATCTCTCAACCACAAGGTAGGAATAGGGTCGTGCTGTCTAAGATCGTTCTGTCTCCTTCTCAGAGTACAGATGGCAGGATGAGAAGAAAGGATGCAAACAAGCCTTCCCTTTCTAGAAAATCCCTCTGCTTTTGTATAATAAAAAGAGATAAATGAAAGTGTCTGATTTGCATTCTCTGAATCATTAATTATCATCTATGTTTATCATCTCTGTTTCTATCATGTCTTGAGACAGACAAGGTGGGAGAGGTAATATCTTTTATTGGACCCACTTCTGCTGCTGAAAGAGACTACTCAAAGTATTCTGCAGCTTGAAAGCCTCTATGAATACAGGAAGTGGTTCAGGAAGAGATACTACCTCACCACCTTGTCTTTCTCATCGTGTAGAACAGTTACAGCTGTACATCTATCACATCTGTTTCTCTTTTCCATCTCTTCTAAATCAAAACGTCCCAGTCCTTCCTCATGCGCATCTCTCCGGGTTTCTAATAATTTTTGTCACCTGTCTTTGAATCCTCCTATTTCTGCCCTCTTTTCAGATAAAGTGACTTGTACTGAGAAATTTTTAGAGGGCTCTCATTATGCTGTTTGCAAAGCAGTGTTGCTGTTCTTTTGTGTGGTGTTCTCCATGAACAGATGTTCAGATTACCATTCTGACCTTGCTGCTGGGTGGGTTAGTAATAGGGAACGAAAAGAAGTAAGATGATTTTTTCAAATGGCCTGGGAGGATGGAAATTAAACCGCAAGTATGCAGATGGAAAATCTAGTCATGAGGGGCGTGAAAGGATGTATCAACCATACATTAGTGCAATGGGGGTGAATCCTCATCTCTCAGTGTGGGAGGCCATGTCCCCTCAGCTCTGTTGGGCATGCGTCATCTGGAGACAGGGTATAAAAAGCAGCAGAGCAGTTCGGTCTAGACTGACCACCAGCCAGAAAGGTGGCATGCTGCTAACTGCTGAGTGAGGATTGCCTGCATTCCAGGACACACAGGCCTGCCAGCCTAGACAGACCTCTACACACACACTCTAGATGCTGCAGAGAGGGAAGCAACTGTAGAGCTTCGGAGACTGAAGTGCTGAGTGTCAGGTGGAAAGTGACCCAGAGAAACTTGGTGGGAAGTGGTTGCAAGACCAGAGACAGGCTCAGCGTGTTTCTTTAGGATCCCTGCTAAATAGGTGGTGTGAAACTGCAGCACTGACACAGCTGAAGATGTGCGTTCAGTTGGCCATGCAGCTACCTAACAAGTCCACAGCTAGAGTTTATGATGGCCTCACAGAGTGCTGCGTCTCCCACCAGGTCTGGCAGCTCTCTGTTGGGGTAGGGAAGGCATTTAGGCCTCTTCCCTCCTCCCCAGCCACAGCTGCTGGGGCTAGGGGAGGGGGTGTCTTTCTCCTGGCTACAGCATCCAACTTGAAGCTGCCCAAGAGCTGTCACTGCCAGGACACAGACACTCCTTTTCTGATTCCCACCCAGCCTAGCTTGGACCTGCCTTGGTTGGTGGGGCAGATGCCACTCTCATGGCTGTGTCTGTTGGAGTTGTGGTGGCTACAGAGATGCCCCTCTCCTCTGGCCCAAGCTGCTGCAATGAGAGAGGATGTGGGGTACATTTCTCTTCCCAGGGCAGCCTGCATGTCAAACCCCTCATCCCTAGCCCTGCATCTCCAGCCAGAACCTTCACCGTGCAGCCCTCTGCCCCCCATCCCTCCCAGCCTCCTTCTACATCCCAGCCTCTTGGGGCCACCCCAGCACACATTGTCCCTGTGCAGAATGACATTTGTTATGTGATACATCACCTCCATATTGGTGCATATAATGAAAGTCATTCTACACATGGACATGAACAATCAGAGGGAACTCTGAAGAGGGTGGTCCTGGCTACCCCTATCATGGCCACTGCCTATACTGGAGTGGTGGTCCTGTTCCCTAACATTATTGAGTATGGCCACTAGGATGCACTGCCCTAACATCAGGGCTGTGTTTGGCTCTGCCTGTCAGGCAGTACTGCCCAGACTGCAAGGCTTGTGTCACTAAGGCCACAGGCCATACAGTCCTTAGTCCAGGGTCAGCCCTACAAATGTAACTATAGGACCATAACATCTCCCAAATGGTGATGGGTGTATCAATCCTGTTGCAAGGGGACATGCAAAAGCAGGGTTGAAGGGGGAATACGTTGGAACTTTTGCACCGTTCTTCAAAGGGAAGCACCAGAGCTGGCTTTTATATTCAAATTCAGCACATTAACACATGGTTTAAACCGGGATGGGAACTTTGAGTCACTATAGGGGCTCATCTGCATACTTGGCTTAATCTAATTCTTGACCTCCCCCCGCCACCCCTCCACTCTCTGATTTGCTCACCTTGATTATCTTTTTCTGATTTGTCCTCCTTGCTTACTGTTCTTGGTTCTCTGTGCCTTAAATATTGAGTCTGTTCTGGTCTGGCTATGGTCTGAAGAAGTGGGTCTGTCCCACGAAAGCTCACCCAGTAAACTATTTTGCTAGTCTTTAAAGTGCTACTTGACTGCTTTTTGTTTTGATAGAAAAAAACTTAGTGGATGCTTAGCACCCATTGGCAGTCACTCCTTCCCCTGCCCCCCTCGCATCACCTGCCCGCCAGTGGGTCCAGTAAATTCCTCCTACCCACCACAATCAACTATTCCAGAGGGAGGAGAAGGAACAGAGGATGCTTGGGGAGGGGGTACGGTACGACTGGGTCAGAAAAGGGGACAGGATGAGAAGAAGTGGGCCTTTGGGGAAGAGGCGGAGAGGGGTGCACGGCCTGGGGCAGAGTGGGAGAGAAAGGAGGAAGCTGGCCAGCCATTGCATATTGAAGTGCCTCTTTTAACTCATGTTTCCAATGTAGAGCTAGTATGGCTTCCTCTCTGGTCAGATTCTCTACATTATGACTATTGAATTTGTGCACAATTTAAGATAATCTTTTATTCTTATGCAGCTGTATTTGTATCTGGAATTATTGTCTCCAGTAGTGTACCTTTAAAAACCAAAACAAAACAAAAAACCTCAGAACGGATCCAGAATATTAGGTACTTGGTTTAGCTTTTTGCAGATCTCTAACAACTTTATAGACTATTTATATATAAATATAAAGTTTAAAATTAGTCAGACCCACAGTCACGTTATCAAGAACAGCAAGTTACTCTCTAAACTTATCATAGGCCCTTGACCTCTCTAAACCAACATTTGAGACCTCTAGTGATATTTTGACACTTCAGCTACAGTAAATCCCCGCCTTCCCATCTTACCTTTCAAAAGATGCTCCTGGTGCTCTTGCTGCTTCCCTGGCTGCAGAACGTGTGTTCCACTGGGAAAAAGTCACCCCTCGACTTAGGCAAAATTCCAGCTGCACGAGGGAGTGTGGGAGCAGAACTCTGGTGTAAACCAAGCCACAACTGTACTGTGAAACAGCCAATAATTTTTGTATTGTGTGTCCTGGATGTACCAATGTGGATTCTCACAGTCCATATATTCCATAAAGGCCTCATCTATAGATAGCTTTAGGAAACTCATGGAGAGAAGAGTGGTGTGTGCATAAAAATCTTTGAACAGTTAGTTCACTCACACTGATGTGATGAGGGAATTACCTGCCCTACCTATAAAGGAGGATTCTAAGCTTGGAAACATAATCTACCTGTAGGGAATGAGTAGTTTTTTGTTTCACAGATCAGGATTTTTTTAAAGTGGTTCTAAAATGAATCCTAATATACAAAATGTTCTTCAGCTAGAAAGTAAATAAGGGCATTTCTTCATGGAATGCACCACCATGTTATGCACTAACTAGTCTGTTTTTATTCCTCCTAGCGGTGTGTCTACAGTTCCCTAGAGAACAACAAGGAGTCCTGTAGCACCTTACAGAGTAACAGATACTTTGGAGCATAAGCTTTCGTGGGCAAAGACTCGCTTCATCAGATTGATGAGTGGGGTATCTGATGAAGTGGGTCTTTGCCCATGAAAGCTTATGCTCCAAAGTATCTGTTAGTCTATAAGGTGCCACAGGACTCCTTGTTGTTCTTGAAGATACAGACTAACATGGCTACCTCTCTGATACAGTTCCCTAGTGCTCTTTCTTTATTGTGCATTGCTTCTCCATGTATTATAGACAAATCCATAGCTGAAGTTGCATCCAGTGAGTTTTTTAGATTACCTTTTGATGCTTTTGTTTTAATGTTCTGTGATTACTCTCATTTTTACCTTTTTGATTTTATCCTCTCACAAAGTTTAGTATAAAAGGAGACTAATAGAAGTGTAAATTCTTCAGCCCTCTGTCAAAGTATATGCTACTTCAGTTAGGTCTGAAGAAGTGGGTCTGTCCCACGAAAGTTCACCACCTAATAAATTACTTTGTTAGTCTTTAAAGTGCTACTGGACTACTTTTTTGTTTTGATAGATTGGAAGAACATATTATGTGTGCCAGTGTTTGAATGTAAAGTGTTTTGCATGCGTCAGCATAACGTCATGTCATTATCATGTCATTGAATTTGGAAGAAGAATGTTGCTAGTAATTTGCATGGCATCATTTCATCTTCTTTGTCAAATAATTAGGTTGTTATTGATTTGAGGGTGCTGGCTGGCTTAAAAGAATTGTATCTTAACTCGCTTCACTCATTTTGCCTTGGAGAATCTAGTATGGTGATACATATTACATAAAACTTGGTAAAAGAACTTTCAGGTTGCAAATTTGAGCACTCATAAGTTAGAAAATGAATAGCTCTATTCCATGCACTGCCTGTGTCAGGATGGTATGGAGGAAATAGCATGAAATTGTGTAATTAGACTACCATCATGCATTTGTGCAAAGGACTGAATTAAGGTTGAATGGACAACTGTAATTCTGGCATTTCCTAGCTTTTAAATGCTTGACTTTGCAATGTTGTTATGGGTTTAATCTTACATTTTGGATGTAATTTGCAGCACGGCACTACATAGTTTTTGGTATGAAATAAATGAAAAAGTTAAAAATTGAAAATGGCATCATATGGAACACACCAGTTCCCATAGGGTTTGTCATTAGGGCTGGCATCTTTCATGTTCTGGCACGGAGATCTACCGCTTGAGCTAACAGAATTCTAGTAGCTATTGTGGACCACCCGCTAGAAAGGAATGGAGGAGGCATTTTTGCCAAAGAGGTTCACAGCTTGCTTTTAGATAGCAGAACGTTGAGATTAATCAGTCATGGCCTCAGTGCCAGGAGGGACATGCCCCCTTTTGCTCCTAATCTCTTCCTTCCTCCCCATCCCCCATTTTCTGTCCCTGTCATGGTCTCTCATCAGCTTTTGTTCCATTCCACACATTCCTCATTCCTTTGCAGTAAGGATATAAAACCCTGCTTAATTGGCTAACTGGTTAAAGGCCAGATTTAACCAGTTAACCGATTATATGTGTTGCAGGGGTGGCTGGGCTGGAGCAGCCCCTCTGCTGTGCACAGGGGCAGCTCCAGCTAGGCTAGAGCCCCTGCTTGCGGCTCACAGGCAACTGGATATGCAGTGGCATAGCTGGAGTGTCCCTGCTCACATTGTTTCAGCAAGGCCAGAGCAGCCCCCATCTCTAGCGGCCTGTTGACGGCCTCGAGTGATGGCACTCTAGTCAGCCCAAATTGCCTCTGGTCCTGATGTGTGGAGAAATGGGGGAGCTCCAGCCCAGCTGTAGCACCCCCGGGGGCCCTGTCCGCAGCCTCCTCAGCTGCCACTCCCTCGATGCCCCCACAGACAGATTTGATATGGCTGGATTACCCCTGCCAGCAGCGGCTCTGAGGGGGTAGAGCAGCCCCCTGCTCACAGCGGGCTGGGGAGCAGTTCTAGACTGTACTGGTTAACCCTGACCAATAACCTCATCCATTTAGAATGAGGCTTACTGGTTAACCTTTAACATCTCTTCTTTGTGTTAGTCAGCTTGCTTCCTTCTCCTGCATGCTTCCTGAGCACTAACCGGGGGTGGAGAGAGAAGGTGGGGGTGGGCAGAAGGGGAGAGGGAAGAGGAAGGAGGAGTTAATCACAAGAGAGAATATCTCAGTTCTTGCAATGTGGTGTCCCCTAAGAACTGGGAGGAGTTATAGCAGGAAAAATACCTCTGAGTCATGTGATGGAGCATGTGCAGTTTTGTCTGGCACATAGGAGGTTTATAGTGGTTGACCGTGCTCACTTCATAGATGGAATCTTTGGAGAATAATAGAACCAACCTCTAACAAACCTGCGCATGTGGGAGTTCTGATTACTTTTTTATGTGTGCTGCTGCAGTCTCAGTAATTTTGATAGTCATCTGTTTCTTAAGGTGACTAAAGATATTGTGAATTATTGTGCTAATGAAAGTTATGTAAGTATAGTGGAATGAGAAAAATTGCAAATGCTGCTAATTCAGTATATCTTCAACCCACTGTGTGTCAGTGTGCATTTAGGGGCAGCCAGACATGTTGAAATAATCAAGGCCAACAAAGGTGCACGTTTCCAACATTTGACTTCAATTGTAGTGTTCAGCATTGAACATAGTTATGATTTCTTAAATTCAGCTTGCCCCCAGTTCAGTTTGCTTTAATGATGCATGTAAAGGTAGATGAGTCCAGTTTTAGTTGTGAAGTAAACAATAAAAATCCAGCAAAGCCAAACTGAATTTTGCAATCCTAATGCCAGTTGAGGGACTTAAAGTTGTGAAGGGGAGTTTTTAATATTTTAACTCTAGAATCATTGGGTTGGAAGAGATTTCAGGAGGTCATCCTGTCCAACCTCCTGCTGAAAGCAGGACAGATCCCAACTCAATCTTCCCAGCCAGGGCTTTGTCAGGCTGGGACTTAAAGACCTCCTGTAGGGAAGGATATTCTGTCACCTCCCTCAGTAACCCATTCCAGAGCTTCACCATTAGTTTTTCCCAATATCCAACCTAGATCTCCCCCACTGCAACTTGAGACCATTGTTCCTAGTTCTGTCATCTGTCGCCACTGAGAACAGACTCTCTCCATCCTCTTTGGAAGCCCCTTGAGGTAGATGAAGGCTGCTATCAGATCCTCCCTCACTCCTCTCTTCTGTAGACCAAATAAACTCTAATCCCTCAGTCCCTTCCTGTGGAGATACAAGTTGAAATTGTATCTACTCAGGAATTGCCTGTTAGTTGGCAATCCTGACCTGGAGCCTTCCATTTGTGTATGCCTTTCATCCACATAGATCCAGCTTTTTGGAGTTTATACTTTGGAATTGGCCCTGCCTTTCTCTTTCATTGAATATGGCCACTATAAGCAAACAGCCCTGTGGGTGAATGAATGAGTACTTGTACCCCTGAGAGAGGACTGTGTACTTCTTCTCCACCCCAACTCCCACTATAAGGGGAATGGAGGCATGAGTTTGCCACACAGTGTTAGTAGTAGCCTGAAGAGTTTCAGTAAGCCAGCCTAGATGCCCCTTTTAACATCAGAATGCTGACCCCCTTGGCCTTAAGCCTGTATTCTGAGAGACCCTATGCAGCAGGTTCTGGTTCACTGTGCTATAGGTAGGAGGTGGCCCAAAGGAGGAAGACCCTGTAACTGCCTCATGCAGAGAGGATGATGACGAAGTCACAGAAAGCACCAGACCTTTTGGCTCCCTGGGCTCATCCTGTGCGGAGACATACTCCTTCATGCTGTCTGTGTGCTCAGTGCTGGTGGTAGGCTTGGGATCTGGACACAGCTCTGCACCATGCACTGATGGTGTTTCAGAGCCCTGAGTGGTGGAATGGCTCATGTCTGGTGGAGGCACTCATCCTTTTGACACTAGAGACTGGGAAACCTTAGAGTGCATGCCCTGGGCGTGGTGGTTGGCCCACCAAGTCCAAAATGGCCACTATGAAGGCTCTTGCTCTGGCACCATCTTCTCTTCCTCTTCCTCCTTATTATGTCCTATGTTTGCAGCAGTCTGGGAAGAGCTGTTTGTGCATTGAATAATAAGACTCCGCCTCTGAGGTCAGTGGTAGAGATCTCAAGCACACCAGACTGCACTTCCCCTGGCAGGACCAAAATTGACTGTGCCTGCTCCTGTGTGATCAGCATCAGGTGCTTCTGAGACAGACATGCCCAGATAGCATTGTCCAACCTGACCACTCTTGGTACAGACAAGCACAACTCTCCTTTCTTGTGCTACTTGCAGAGCACAGGGGAATGTGAGCATTGCTGTGCTGCTTCCATAGGCTGTGGTGCTGGGAGCACTGGTATCAAGGGTCTTTATGGCCAGAATCCTTCCTCATTATTGTTTCACGCATAGAGGCCAGAGTGGTCTATACATAGGTACTTATTTCCGGACCCTAACACCGCAGAGCAAGCTGGGGATGGAGGGCTGCTTCCATCCCTGTCTGCTTCATTATGAATTCCCATTACTTTTTTGTCATCAAGTGGAATCTCTTATACAGTCAACTTTTTCATCCCCAGCACTCTATTATCCGGAATTCTCAAACAACCGGAATTTTAACCATAAGTAAATTTTAGTTATGCTTTCCATAAGTACAGTATAGTGAAAGTAAATACAAATAAATACAGTAAATACTGGATGTTTACAGTATGCAATGCTGCTCTTGTTGGTAAATGAAGTATGCTTGCATACATTTTTGTTTCTTAACAGTGAATCTTGGTTTTCTGTGGTGTTATGCATTGCTAGGTATACATCTCTGTTATCCAGTATATTTGAATATCTGGCAACCTCCTGGTCCCGGGGCAGCTGGATATGAAAGAGTTTACTGTAAATCTTGCATGGCTCTGTTTGGTGCGTGTCTTGAGGTGAGAGTTATGGAGATCACCTTTTGGCATGGGCTAGTGATGTGTTCCAAAGGGCTTAAGCTCCTAAGACAGAGGCATGCCCTGAAACTTAAAGGTCGATAAACTGGGGGAGGGGGGGCCCACTCTTACGTAAGGAAGTAAGTAGAAGTTGAACCTCTGGAGACAACTTCTTCTGTACTCTCTTAATGATTACAGTTTGCATACATCAACTCCAAAATCAGGTCACTTGCAAGAACTTGGTGAGCACTATTGTGGAATTACATATTTTAAGGATAATTTTTTTTTCATGTGAAATTTAATTCACAGCATTTCAACAGTTTTCAGTTTTATGAAAGATTTGACACACACGCTTGCCTGTTTTGTATTATGTCATTTTTTTTCTCTCTCAAATAAGAAATCCAGCGCTGTTTACCTTGAGAACAGTAGATGTAGTAAAAGAGCTGGCAATTTATAGTTAACTTCCCCCTGCTTTCATTGAATCTTTCCTAACTTCACTTCCTGGTTTGGGTAAAACACATGGAGTCGTGGTGAGGAGAGGCTGGATTGCATTTGAAGCCACCATCTTAGCTGAGCTTTCTTTTTCACTCTCCCACCATTTTTAAATGAAAAAGAAGACCGAAGATTCTCAAGAATAAGGACAGAACTGAAGACTCAATTTCCAAAGCATAACATTTCTCCAAAAAAATCTAGCATTTTAAGAAGGTCTTGCAAAGTCTTTCCTGGTTTGTCTCTCCTCTAAAAGGGGAGATACAAATTATTGTCACAAATGCATTCGGTATCCAGATCTAGCAACTTCTTAACTGTGTACACTTGCTGTCAACTAAAGGAGGTTACAGTTGGAGTTGGATACCTACTCCAATAATGCCAAGTTTTTCCTGACTTTCCTTTTCATGAGGGGCAGGTGCTCTGGTTTCTGATGCAGATATTGGTCTAGACATCTCAAAGTTTTCAGAGACTAATTAAAAACATGCTTCTGATGGTGCAGGGAAACATTTTAAAAAAGTTGCATTATCTTCCTACGAATATCTGTCTCATACAATACAGTGGCAGCTACAGACTTCATCAGAAATCTGGGAGTGATCATGCACCTTTAGTTTATATTTGTGAATCACCTGGTAGCTGATGATGAAATGCAAATTTGTTATGCATAGACAACATTCTTTGAAGGCATTGTTCCACAGAGGCAGGCACTGCAACAACACAACACACCTTTAATTCCCAGGGCCTTGTTCTTTCAAGTCAGAGTGTTCTGGAAGATTCACATGTAATTTTTATGTGAGCAGCGAAATTTTGCATACAATTTTTTTCAAAAAGAATTTGACAATTTTTTAAGTCGGTTTGAAAATACTTCCGGGAATCCACGTGGTAAAGGCTTTTTCCGTAGCTTGCTCTACGATGGGCTGGAGAAGCCGGACACAAAGGCCTCAGTCCACCACTTCATGGCCCCTGCGGAGTTCCTGCTGAACGATGACACGCACAACATCCCCCTGATCATCGAGACCGACGCTGAGGAGAGCGAGGCCGCCCGCCCCCCAACTGCAACAACAACGCCAGCCCGGTGCCTGCCTGCGGCCACCTGCTACACAGCATGGAGACCTCCCTGTGACCCCCAGCAGAGGCGGTTCCTGCTTCCACTAACAAAGGCTGTTTCTACACAGGCCACTTTCTTTGAAAGTGGCATGGTAATAAGTGGCCCGAAATATGCTAATGAGGCACTGGTGCAAATTCCCCACACCTCATTAGCATAACGTCACATGATGTGGAGTCCGGGAGACTGTTCTTCCGGACTCCAAAATGCTGTGTAGAAGTGTGGCCCTGGGGGAGCTTCCGGAAAGAAGTCCTTCTGGAGGCCCCTTCTTCCCGAAAATTTTTGGAAGAAGGGGCCTCTGGAAGAAGGACTTCCTTCTGGAAGACCCCCCGGGGTGGGGAGCGCTTCTTAAATGGCTTTTTGAGACTCCAAATCACGTGACCGTATGCTAATGAGGCATGGGGAATTTGCATCTGCGCCTCATTAGCATATTTCTGGCCATGTAGTACCATGCCACTTTCGAAGAAAGTTGCCTGTGTAGAAATGGCCAAACAGAGTAGAGTGTCTCATTTAGAGAAACTGACAACAGCTTAATGGTGATTCCAAAACAAAGACTAAATATTGATGTTTATAGATTTCCCCACTTCTCCTTGTGTTCTGTTTAGAAAACTGGGTCATTCCCAAGACAGGGTTTAAAGTGGGA
The DNA here is from genome assembly GCF_033958435.1 of Carettochelys insculpta. Classification (NCBI taxonomy): domain Eukaryota; kingdom Metazoa; phylum Chordata; order Testudines; family Carettochelyidae; genus Carettochelys; species Carettochelys insculpta. The sequence goes on from NC_134145.1 coordinate 1,099,814, forward strand.
TACATGCTTTTGAAAAGATCTGTTAGTATTTTAAGTAAACTGGTTTCTTGTCTCCTCTTTGTAATAAAAGTTCAAGTTGTGAATTAAGACACTGTGAATCAAGGTGTATAAATCTTTCACATATCTACAGAAAATCCCCAATATGAATTCCTTCCTTTGGAAGACGAACATATAATTTGTTCTATAAATGGAAAAAAAAATCTCAGCATAGAGATTTTGTAGTTCAGATTAATGGCAATCTACGTCTGCAAATTTTCTTTATTCAGGGGGAAATATATTTTGCCACTTGTAAAAGTTGATTTCATGGAGACTAGCTAAATTGCACATTAATTAAAAGTAATACGCTTTTAAATAGCAGGAAGTGATTATTCCCCTTCATTTGCCACTGGTGAGTTTGCCTCTGGAGTTCTGCTTACAGTTCTGGCCCCACATTGCAGAAAAGGTGTGGACACACTGGACACAGACCAGCGCAGGGCGACAAAAATTATTAGAGGGCAGAAGCATGTGATTTATGAGGAGAGGCACAGGGATTGGGGCTTATTTAGTGTACAGAAGAGAAAAGCGAGGTGGGATTTGATAGCAAAAGGGGATCTCAGACCCATCGTCAACCTGTGAGTCCTCACCTAATTCATAAAAATGTTGAGGTTCCTTGTGATCTTGCTAAACATAGTCATCCCATCTCTGGATCTGGGAGACTGGTATTCAGTCTCAAAGATGTATTTTCCCACATAGCTGTAATTCCAGCTCACAGATTTTTCCTCAGGTTTATGGTCAACCATAACTATTGCTAATTTATGATCCTCCCCTTTGGCCGGTCAGAGGCCCCACAAGTGTCTACCAAATCCATATCCGTTATAGTTGTCTTCCTATGCTGGTGGCATATGCAGGTATTTCCATATCTTACTGACCACCTGCATAGGGGGGGTCCAGGGATTAAGTGGAGCACCAAATCCACATTGCAAGATCGACCTTTGACAGACTGGGTCTCTTGCAATGAGTGCAAATCAAATCAGGCCCCAAAACAGGAAATAGAGCTCATCTGAGCAGTTTCAGACTTGCATTAGTCCAAGGCGTCCCTTCTGGTTGTTCGGTTTCAGCCAATGACAGGCATTATACAAAGTTTTAGGCGGTATCCTGGCACCACAGCAAGGAATTGCTGAAAGTTGCTCACAGCCATATATTGTATATTGGACAGACTTCAAACTCTCTCAGACAAAACAAAAAGCAGTCAAGTAGCACTTTAAAGACTAGCAAAATAGTTTATTAGGTGAGCTTTCGTGGGACAGACCCACTTCTTCAGACCATAGCCAGACCAGAACAGACTCAATATTTAAGTCTCTCAGACAAAGAGTTAATGGGCACAGAACAGACATCAAAACACTCCTGATCCACAAACCAGTTAGTCTACATTTTAATGGAGTGGGCCATTCTGTTAATGATTTAACAGTTTGTGTCTTATTGAAGAAGAATTTTCACTCTGCTTTGGAAAGAGAAACTGCTGAACTCTTTCATATTCAAATTCGACACATTAACACGTGGTTGAACCTGTATGCAAATTTTCTGGGACACTACAGGGGCTCTTTTGCATACTTGGCTTAATCTAATTCTTGACACACACACACACACACACACACACACACCCCTGCCCCTCTTCTCTCTGATTTGCTTTCCTTGATAATTTTTTTTCTGATGTGTCAACCTTGATTACTGTTTTTGGTTCTCCATGCCTTAAATATTAAGTCTGTTCTGGTATGGCTATGGTCTGAGGAAGTGGGTCTGTCCCACGAAAGCTCACCTAATAAATTATTTTGTTAGTCTTTAAAGTGCTACTTGACTGCTTTTTTGTTTTGTTAGCGTATAGACTAGCCCAGCTCCCTCTCTGTTGCAGCCATATGTGTGTACGTGGTATTGCATGGTAGGCTCAGGAATCTCCATGCCTGGCTGGCATCAGCCTATCAACCAGGACACAACAGTGGACAAGGGGAATCCAAGACTCAGCCATCCATGTCCCTAGTGACAGAGGCAAAAGTGCTGGGGTGAGATGCTCATCTGGGAGATCTTCATACTCAAGATCTCTGGTTGCAAGACAGGCTCTTGCTTCACATCAGTGTCAAGGAGCTGAGAACACTCTGCCTGGTATGCAAGACTTCCTAGGCCCACTTGCAAGGGAAGTGTGTGTGGGAGACAATGAACACCACAACTGCAATGTTTTATATAAACAAGCATGGTAGGGCTTGTTCTTCTTGGGAAACCCTCAGACTATGGACTTCTGCATGACCCATTATATTTATCTGGAAGCATCCTACCTCCAGGATTCCCAGAACAAGTTGGCAGACTATCTTAGCAGATCCTTCCACAGTCATGAATGGTCTATCAACTAGGGCGTAGTTTGTTTTTTCAAAAATGGAGAATTTCCCAAATTGATCTGCTCACCACAAAGAGCAACAGAAAATGTGCTCAGTTCTGTTCCTTCTGGAATCAGCATCTGGGCTGCCTCATGGATGCATTCCTCCTCTCCTGCCCAGTCCAGCTGTTGTACTGGTTCCTACACTTTCCACTAATGCACAAAGTGCTGGTCAAGATCCGCAAGGACAAATCGGCAGTCACAATGGCTGTGCTAGCCTGGTCTCACCGGCTCGTACACCACACTGTTGGGGGTGTCAGTAGATGCTAAAATCTTGTTCTGACCTGAACATCTAACACCACAGCTCCCTTTATCATCCTGACTTCGTCTCTTCCCCTCATCACTTGGAAGCTTGATGGCTAAACCTGATGGAACTGAGACACTCTGAAGTCATTAGGGAGGTGCTACGGGGCAGCAGGAAGCCCTTCACCAGGGCTCTCTACCTGGCCAAGTGAAAAAAGGTTTGCAGTCTGGAGTGCTCAGGGTCGTGCTCCCCCTGTGCAGGCATGTATACTGCACATCTTGAACTGCCTACTACACTTAAAACATCAGGGCTTCTTGCTATCATCTCACACATCCAGCAGCTGGTTGTCATTTTGTCCTTCTTCCTGGGAGTAACCGGCTGTTTAGTCTTCACTGACCTGATGGTCAGTGTTTTCCTGATGGGTCTGAACAAACTATACCTGCGGATTAAGCAATCAATCCCAACGAGCGATCCCAATCTGCTTTGCTTCTGACTGATGTGGGAGGGGGGTCATTTGAATCCTGCCTGTCACAGAATGTTGCCTCCTACTTGTCATTATAGGCTGCCCATTTTTCCTGGGGCGGAGGGCCCCCTGTAGAAGCTCTGTGGCAAGAGGGTGGAGCAGGCTGTGCTGGAAGAGGCTCAGGGTGGGCAGATGTTTGGTGGGGATTGAAGAGAGAGAGAGAGAGAGAGAGAGAGAGAGTGTGTGTGTGTGTGTTCTCTCTCTGTTCTGGCTGGTTGGGGTACTGGGCATGTTAGTGAGGGGTGGGGGGCTTCCCTATGTGTGCTTGCTGGCTGGGATTTGGAGCAACTGTGCTATCTGGTTGTGGAGTAGGTTTGAGGTCACCTCCAGCTGCCTTTCTTCCTAAGTAGGGTGATCATTTGTCCCATTTCTGGCAGGATGGCCCCATATTTCAGGAGCCAGGAAGGTATCCCAATTTATTTTCAAACTGGGGCTAATTGTCCAATATTTGCAGGGGGAGCAGCTGCTGCCCAGTTCCCACTATATACTGGCACAGCCACCACCCACCTCCCAGTTCCTTATGCCTCAGGGAGGTGGGAGACAGGTAGCAGCCGCGCCAGCCCAGCTCCCAGTTCCCCAGAAGGGAGCCAGAAACGGCCACATGGGTCTGGCTCCTGTGAGCAGCAGGGAGCCAGGTGCAGCTGTGTCAGTCCAGCTCCTAGCCACTGTGGCTCGGGAGAGCTAGGAGCTGGACTGACACAGCTGCACCTGGCTCCCTGCTGCTCGAAGGAGCCGGACCCATGTGGCCGTTTCTGTCTCCCTTCTGGGGAACTGGGAGCTGGGCTGGCGTGGCTGCTACCTGTCTCCCACCTCCCTGAGGCATGAGGAGCTGGGAGCCCATCCATGTAGCTGCTGCCTGGTTCCCAGCTCCCTGTGCTTAGGGGAAGCTGGGAGAAGCATCAGTGACTGGGAGAAGCACTGGTGGCTGTCACCTCCTTCCAGGTTCCACAAGGCTCAGGGAAGCCAGGAGGAGCACCAGCAGCTGCCGCCTCCTTCTTGGTTCCCCAAGGTGTGGGGAGCTGTGAGCCCACCACGTGACAGCCATCTGATTCCCAACTCCCTACTCCTTGGTGGAGCCGGGAGGAGCCACCCCTTCTCCACCTCCGTATCTCCCTGTCCCATGTTTTAGATAGGACTAGGGTGACCATATCTCCCTAAGAGTCCACAGTGGAAGTGAGGAGGAGAGCTGGGCTACTAGCTGGGGAGTGGGTAAGGACACTTGAAGAGGTGAGGTGGGAATATTTGAATTATGCACCTCCCCTATCAGCAGTTGGTTGTCTTCCTGCTTTCCAGGCTGCCTTAGAACTCTTGCTTGCATTTTTGGGGTGGGGGAAGCTGCTGCTGCTTCCCCAGTGTGAGGCAGGTAAGGGTGGGTGTAGAGGCAATAACTTACTGAAATCAGCTCTCCCATGAATCTCCTAGTGAAATGAGTCACAGTGGCTGAGGTCAGGCTGCATGGCTGAAATGTATTTACCTTTCTTTCAATTCTTGATGACCTAGCCACACTCGTCAGGTTTTGTTTATATTCTCACTTCAAGTTGTACTTAACCAGTATGCTGAAATTTCTCAGATCAGGGGGGCTTATTAAAGCCCCTGACCTAAGAAAATTTTTGAGCAGTGTTGTTCTTGTATCAAGATTAAGGAATTTTTCTTTGTTTCCATTTTAACCTGCAAACCTTCTTTATGCTCTGGAAGTCACTGGGGTTCCCAGTGTGAAAATCTGAAGATAAGGTGTGATTGTGATGACTTGCAATTTGAATGAGGCATTTAAAGTCAGAGGAACTTAGTGGGAGTATAGACTCTGCCCTATCCCCTCTGCAATGTTTCTTTCCCCTGTTGTGGGGAGGGATAGCTCAGTGGTTTGAGCATTGGCCTGCTAAACCCAGGGTTGTGAGTTCAATCCTTGTGGAGGCCATTTAGGGACTAGGAAAATAGATGTCAGGGATGGTGCTTTGTCCTGCAAAGAGGGCAGGGGACTGGACTAGATGACCTTCCAAGGTCCCTTCCAGTTCTAGGAGATGTGTATGTATGTTCTGGCTTATAAAAGGGCATGGTGGAGTGCACTCTCTATCTTTTTTATAACTTTGTGTAATATGTTTCAATCTTTTTGTCATTATATAATTCTCAGAATTGTGGGGAAGTGAGATCTGATAATTTTTTAATGATGGACGAAATTGAGATGCAAAGAGTTCAATCTTCAAAGCTGTTAAAACACAGAAACAATGTGGCTCAGGTAATACCTTTTTTATTTTGGAGCAGCTTCGGTCCAGTTAAAGATACCGCTTCGCTCATCTTGTGGCTCTCATTCAGGCACCAATATGACTACAACAAAACAGCAAATATAACACACACACACACGCGCAGAGTACATCTGCACAGTGCCGTTTTGGGGGGAAAAAAAGAAAAAAAAGAGGAGCCAGTATTCAGCTGGATCCCTGCCCACCTCCACTCAGTATCATCATGCAAAAAAAAAGTTCTGGATGTGTGAGTACACATACAGACACACGCATATATATTTATGCGCAAAAGCAGTGAGAAGTCCTGTGGCATCTTATAGACTAACAGATTTTTTTGCAGCATTGGCTTTTGTGCATGCATCTGATGAACTCTTTGCTCACGAAAGCTTATGCTCCGAAAAAATCTGTTACCCTGTAAGGTGCTACGGGACTTCTCATTGTTTTTTCAGATACAGACGAACACAGTTACCCCTTTGATACTATATATACATGCATGCACATTATGTGTGTTTGTTGCGGGGCGGGGGGGCTTGTATCTATCTCTCTGTATGAAAAATAATGGAGTCCTATGGTCATACAGGTGGTTAACCATAGATTTCCATAGGATGTCTATTTTTTTACTTCTGGATGCTTGAATACAAATAAGATGTGACACCTCTTTACTTTTACCCAAGTAGGTTTCCAGAAGGATACTTTTACTTAATTACATTTTTGCAAAACAGCTGTTCTTTTACTTGAGTAACTTTTTGGGGTACTTCTTCCACCACTGCGAGGACTACTTCCTTCCTTCCCGTTCCGTGTTGCTGGTTTCGCCTTATTTTTCTCTGACTTTAAATATAAAATAGAACAGTGGTTAACAAATGTTTGCACACATCCCACGAGGGTAATTACTGGTGAGTTGAGACATTTTGCTGACTGTCCATCAGCATGTCTTCCCCTCACCCCACCCAGCTCCCCAGTGGCTGTGGTTCACTATTCACAGCCAATGAGAGCTGTGGGAAGCAGTGTCCAGCACATTCCTGCAGCCCACACTGCTTCCCGCAGTTCCTTTTGGCCAGGAATGGTGGGGCGTGGACACTGCGCACTGTAGGGGATCATGCCTGTGGAAGATCAATGCAAACAAAAAAGTCTCACATCCCACAAGTGGATTACCTTGATGGGATGTATGCCGAAGATTGCCAATCCCCGAAATGGAAAACGAAGTGCTGGCGATCTTGTACAAATTAGAATATTGTTATTTTGGTTAACTTTTTGGCATTTCATTTCTTGAATGTACAAAAACAAGTAGTTTGACACTTTTCTTTCGACATCTGATACAGACGGCTAGGTTGCCTCCTACCACAGTTGAAACTTTCCTCTCTTCTTTGCTGTTTTGGTTTAATCCATGCTGAAGATAACATTTCAGGTGCAGTTTATGTAGTTGATTGGTGAATCTCCTTGTGAAAAGATGCTGACTGTTGTAGCACTGATACAGCATATTACTGTGAACCCTTAAATTTAATAATGCAGTGCATCTTAGAGTTTAGCTGTTTGGATTTAGTTGTAAACCTCTTAGATATGATACAGTGGAATCCTCTTAAACACAAATTCCTTGTAGCAAGCGACAGAACATAATGAAAGCATAAACTGTTAACACAAATAAAATTGTCAGATGCATAACACTACTGCTGCTGTACACAGGTGTTGGCTTCAGTATTCCACCGAGTTTAGTATGCTGGCTTACGATGCTTATTTGGGGGGTCAGTTTTGAGTAGCTTAGAAGAGTTTTGAACAGTAGCAATGTGAAATAAAATTTCCTGCCTTGAGAGGGTAACATTTGCTGTCAGTATCTTGAAATAGCCATACAAGTGAAAAATTAATAACAGATCTGATAGAATGCTCTATGTGTTCATAGTATTGTACAAACATTGGCTAATTAGATTGTTAGAAGATGAGTGTTTTGAATATGATTCAACTAAATTCCTAATATTATGTTGTGAATTTGAGTCCAGTATTTTTACATTTACATAGCTAGCTAGATCTGTAATAATGGGTGTAGTATAGTACTCAGCACTTCGCAAAGCACTGTAGAAGCAACTACCTTCATAACTCCAGAATGGAGAAGAGACTGACTAATTAGTGCCATTAGACAGCAGGCCGAAGTGAGGAATGGTGAGGGAAAGTGATTTGCCCAAAGCCATGTAATGAACCAGTGGTAGAGGACTCCTGGCTCTTACCCTGATCTCCCGGTTCTGGACCAGGCTGCCACTCCAATAATAATAATAAAACTATTACTAATAGCCACAGTATTAGGAAAACATACTTATTGTTTAAGCCACAGTCAACAGGCCAGATAGCCACATGTGGCTGGTGACTTGTGTGTCGAACACCATGGCTCTAGGACATCAGTGCCCTCATACTCTGCCTCCTCTACCCTGCACAAGAGGCAGGAGACTCCCAGGGAGAGCTCCAAGGCAGAGGGCAGGAGAAGCACAGCAGTGGGACTAGGAGCAGCTGAAGTGCTGGCACTTAATAGTCTCTTCTTCCTCGAGTGTCCCCGTGGGTGCTCCACGATAGGTGTCGGGCTCACCCCGGCGCCGCAGGTCGGATCTTTTCAGCAGTTTCTGCCGGACCACGCATGCACCGGCGCGCGCCGCTCCCTTGCGCGCTCCCGGCCGCATGCACGATCCGGTCCCCGTCAGTTCCTCTTTAACCGGCATTGGCTGCAGACGGAATCCGCTCAGGCTACGGCCAGAGTTAGCGTATTTAATGTTTTTAAAGTGTTTAGAGCTTCTTTTTCAGTCTTTAGCTTAAGTTAGCTTGTTATTGTTTAAAAAAAAAAAAAAAGAAAAGAGTAAAATAAAGTTTTACAGCCTTAGTAGCGAGCGGAGCAGCGGAGGCCCGGGGATGTAAGGCCATTAGGCCTGCTGCCGCGGCAGGCTGAGTCCGAGAGGGGAACAGGCACAGAGAAGGTGCTAAGTACCCTATTAACAACTCAAAGACTCACCACAATGTCCTCTTCAGGATTCAAAAAGTGTGAGTCATGCTGCAAAGCGATGCCGGCCTCCGATGGGCACAGAAATGCTCCTTCTGTGCAAAGCTCACAGCCAGAGCAAGGAAGGACAGAGAGATGCAGCTGAAAATGCTGCTCTTTGACAAGGCCCTCCAGCCAGACGCGCTGGAGCGGCCTCAGCAGCAGGGACCCGCAGGGGCCCATAAAAGGAAAGCTGCTTCCCTAACTCCATCAGCGCAAAAACGGAGGAAGCTTTCACCAATCCGATCCCTGCCGGCAGCCACAGCGAGCGGGACGGGTGGAGCGCATAGCCCCCAGCCGCAGTCACAGCTGAGCGGCGGCGGCGGGGAGATGCACGTGGCAGAGGCTAAGCCTCCGATAATCAAACAGCCGCCCCGCACTGTGGGCGGGGCGGCGGCCAGGCAAGCGCCGGAACCGGCGGCACCACAGCTAGCGGCACCGACCCCCGGGGAACTGGCGGTGCAGAGCTCACAGGCACGTGGCCTGCAGGCACCGGGGGAGACCACCCGTGCGGCACCGCAGCGGAGCGTGCCGAGTGCGGCGCAGATAGCGGGGCCGAGATCCCTGACGCGGAAAGGGGCGGAGCCAGCCCCACAGGGGAGGGGAAAGGCAGCACAGAAAACCCGGCACCGCAGCCCTTCTCCAGACAGGGCTGCAGGGCTACTCGCTCTAAGTCCTCCACTTATGCTTCAGACTCCAATGAGGCGGCAGGGGTCACCTCCAGTATACCCTGAGCCCCCATCCCTGTTCCTACAGCCAGCATCACCATGGCTCGGACCACCATCGCCCTTCCTGGGCTTTGAACCCCTGGAGTACTGCCACAAATCAGTCTCTCCATTATCTCAATCACCCAGACGATGTTACTCCCCCAAATGCAGGGGGTATGCACCTCCAGAGTAGTCCAGGTCTCCATGTCCGGAACAGTGCCCATGTTGCCATGGTCGCCCCTATCACACAGGGCATAGACACCATAGGCATACTCCCAGGGACAGATCCCCCCAGACGGTTCAATATCCCCAAGGGCAATCGCGGATGGGGACGGAAACACAGATATCTCAGGGGGAGTTGATTCTGCAACCCTGAGATATTCCCTCGCAAGTATCTAGCGAGAGGATGTATCACTGTCAACAGGACCCAGAGGGGTCCAGAGAGGCTTACCCTAGTGGTTCCTCGCTATCTTCCCCTGACGAGGCCACGGCCCCAGGGGACGTCCATCCTCTGGACGATCTCAAACAGTTCCAAGAGCTTGTTAAAAGGGTGGCCTTCACGCAAGGCATCCAAACAGCAGAGGTGCAGGAGAAACACCAGAAGCTCCTTAAAAACCTGAGACCTCCGGCCTCTTCCAAAATAGCTATTCTGCTGATGAAGCAATATGGAGTCCGCCACCACAATATGGCAGACCCCTGCGTCCACTCCGCCTATAAACAAGAGAGCGGATAAGAAGTACTTCGTCCCAACGAAGGGCATGGAGTTACTGTTCAGTCACCTGCAACCAAATTCTCTGGTGGTGGAATCATCTCAACAGAGGTCGAAAACTTCTCAGTACAAGACGGGGAACGGACAAGGTGCCAAGAAACTAGAGTTGTTCGGCAGAAAGGTCTACTCCTCCTCTACCCTACTGTTGAGAATGGCGAATTACGCAGCGCATCTAGCGAACCATAATTTTGACAACTACTCCAGGCTGACTTCCCTCATGGACTCGCTTCCAGAGGACACGAAGCCGGTGCTCAAGCCCGTCGTGCAGGAAGGCTATGCAGCCTTGAGGACAGGAGTTCAGATCGCCCTAGACGTAGCGGATACGGCAGCACGCTCAACAGCTACGGCAGTGGTCATGAGCAGGGAGTCCTGGCTCCAGACATCGGGTATCCCGAGGGATCTGCAGGCGAAGATCGTTGATCTCCCCTTTGACATGCAGAAGCTGTTTGCAGTATCAACCACAGCGTCCCCAGTACCACAGGGGCTACAAGCAAGGGCAACATCAACAGCACCAACAGTACAGAACTCCCAGGTGACGTTCTCAACAGAGCCGTGCATCCTTGGGGCAGGGCCAAAGGCCACAAGTTTGACATACAGATCGAGGGCTGTACTATCACTACCATCGCGCAATGTCATCCGAAGCTACTGTTCCACCGTCGCCTCCGACCATTCTATGACCAGTGGCAAAAGATCACCACAAACAAATGGGTACTGGAGATCATAGCCATGGGTTACGCGATTCCCTTCCAGTCACTCCCACCGCCACGACCTCCACCCAGACCCCACCTAAAGGATGCCTCCCACGAAGCGAGACTCAAGCAGGAGGTAGGCCATCTTATGCTTATAGGGGCAGTGGAAAGAGTGCTGGAGCAACTCCGAGGGAAAGGGTTCTACTCAAGATACTTCCTCACAGAGAAAAAGACAGGAGGCTGGAGGCCCATCCTAGATCTTCGAGGCCTCAACCGGTACTTGCGCAAGCAACGCTTTTGGATGATCACAGTCGCCTCTATACTTACAGCACTGGACGATGGAGATTGGTTCGCAGCCCTCGACATACAAGACGCATATTTCCACATCACTATTCACCCGGCTCACAGGCGTTTTCTCCGGTTTATGGTAGGCAAAGAACATTTTCAGTACAAGGTTCTGCCGTTTGGCCTCTCCTCTGCCCCCAGAGTCTTCACCAAGACCTTGGCAGTGGTGTCAGCCTACGTGCACAGACAGGGGGTGTTTATATTCCCATATCTGGAAGAAAAGAAAAAAAAAATAGTCTGCCTACTGAAAGGGGCCTCGAAGGAGGAGGTACTTCGCATGGTACGCGTCACAGCAGACACGTTCTCTTCGCTGGGCCTGGTCATCAATCTGGCAGAATCAAAGATAGACCCCACACAGGACATAGAGTTCATAGGGGCACGTAAAAATTCCATCACAGCAAGGGTTTATCTACCAGATGCCCGCTTTCGCGCCATTGGTTCCCTCGTGCAAGTCATCACCTTCAGCCTTACGGTGCCGGTTCTGACGTGCTTACAGCTGCTGGGCCACATGGCAGCAGCAACGTTTGTGGTACAGAATGCCAGGTTACATACGCGCAGCATGCAGCACTGGCTGGCGAGTGTCTACAAACCGGCAGCACGCACCGTCCTCAGGGTGGTGTCGCCCACGACAGAGGTGCGCAGATCCCTGCGATGGTGGGTGAACCCCAAGAACATGCTAACAGGGGTGCCCTTTCACCAACCAGAAATATCTGTTTTTCTCACTATCGACGCCTCCCACATAGGGTGGGGAGCACACATGGGCGAAAAGGTGACGCAAAGACTGTGGTCCTCCACGGAACAGTCACTGCACATAAATATACTGGAGCTCAGAGCAGTGTTCAACGCCTGCAGACACTTTTGAGACCATATAGAAGGCAAGTAGTCGGGATCAGTACAGACAATACCTCCACCATCTTTTATATAAATCGGCAAGGAGGAGTTCAGTCCCATGCCTTATGTGCGGAAGCAGTCCGATTGTGGAACTGGTGCATCGCCAACAATATAACCTTGAAAGCCTCGTATTTACCAGGCGCTCACAATGTGAAGGCAGACCAGCTGAGCAGGCGCTTCGCACTCACACACGAGTGGCAGATCCGTTCTGATCTGCTACGACCGATTTTTCACGCATAGGGATTTCCCCAGATATACCTGTTTGCCACTCAACAGAACAAGAAGTGCCCACAATACTGCTCCAGGGCAGGACTGGGACGGGGGTCCCTGGGGGATGCATTCACAATCTTGTGGAGGGGCCCCCTGCTCTACTCCTTTACTCCCACAGTGCTTATCCACAAAGTCTTGCAGAAAGCCAGGAGAGAGAGAGCCCGAATGATCCTGATAGTCCCAACGTGGGATCGACAGCAATGGTTCCCCTTACTCCTGCGCATGTTGGACCATCCACCGATGCCCCTCCCGGTGGCGCCGGATCTGCTCACGCAAGCCCAGGGGTCCATAGTGCATCCACACCCCCGAGGCCTGCGACTGCAAGCATGGTTAATCCATGGCTCAGCTCCCTAGAGAGCACATGTATGGAGGGAGTGCAACAAGTCCTAGAAAGTAGCAGGAGGACTTCCACCAGGAAGCCGTATAAGCAAAAATGGACTCGATTCACTGCATGGTGTTCTACCAAGCAATTAGCCCCTCTTGCTGCGCCTATACTTGTAATACTAGAGTATTTACTGGACCTCAAGAGAGGCGGACTCTCCCTATCCTCGTTGAAGGTCCACCTTGCCGCTATATCGGCTTTCAGACATGAAGAGGAAGGGCACATGGTGTTTGCCCATCCCATGGTTACCAGGTTCCTCAAAGGGCTGGTAAACATATACCCCCCTCGGAAACCGCTTCCACCTTCGTGAAGCTTGGACCTGGTGCTTAATGCGCTAATGGGACCACTGTTTGAACCCTTAGCCACGGTTTCCCTCCGTCTCCTTACGATAAAGACGACCTTCCTTCTTGCAATCACGTCAGCTCGCAGGGTGAGTCAGCTCGCGGCAGTTATGGCAATGCCACCCTGCACAGTAATTTCCAAGGAGGCGGTAACCTTACGGCTGCATCCAGCCTTTGTTCCCAAAGTTTCTTCAGAGTTTCATATTAACGAACCTATACTTTTACCCTCGTTTATCCAAAGCCTCATAACTCCAACAGAGAGGTGCGCCTACACCTCCTGGACGTGAGGAGGGCACTGGCTTTCTATATAGACAGGACTAAGTCCTTCCGGAAAACGGATAGACTCCTAGTCTCTCTCGCTCCCAAATCAAAAGGAGAAGGTTTCTCTTCGCAGAGAATCTCGAAGCACATCGTATCCTGCATAAAAATGTGCTACGAACTTAGACTCCTTTACTGGCCCCGCCTAGGGCTCACTCCACTAGGGCGGTGGCGGCATCAACAGTCTTTTTCAAGGGCATTGCGCTAGAAGACGTTTGCAGAGCGGCAGCCTGGTCATCCTGTGACACCTTCGCCAAGCATTATGCCCTTCACAGGGTATTCCAAGAGGATACCCATCTCTCGATAGCGGTCCTCTCGGGGACAAGCTGCACATAACCCGATTACCCACCTCCTATCTTGGGTTACTGCTGGGTAGTCACCTGTCATGGAGCACCCACGGGGACACTCGAGGAAGAAAGAGAAGTTACTCACCGTAGTAACGATGGTTCTTCGAGATGTGTCCCCGTGGGTGCTCCACCACCCGCCCATCCTCCCCGCTTCGGATCTCTGTTTAGTGTTTTGCAGGAGCATCCGAGGCGGTTGGTCAAGGAACTGGCGGGGACCGGATCGCGCACGTGGCTGGGAGCGCGCAAGGGAGCGGTGCGCACCGGCGTATGTGTGGTCTGGCAGAAACTGCTGAAAAGATCCGACCTGCAGTGCCGGGGCAAGCCTGACACCTATCGTGGAGCACCCACGGGGACACATCTCGAAGAACCATCGTTACTATGGTGAGTAACTTCTCTTTACCAAACCAGTCAGGGTCACCTGACAGAGGCTCCAAGATCTAAAAGTAGATTCTAGTCTACTGGTTTGGTGATCTCTGTCCTGTTGTATTCCACTGAGGATTGTATGCATGAGCCATAAGGGAGCTGGAGCTTTTAAAAGTAGTAACATCTGTTGGTCCCTGCATGTGCCCTTGCTCCTCCTTGTGATTTCATTTGAGTCCATAAAGGGTAGAATGGGCTTACTACATTCTCTGTTCCTTCTCCCTCCCATATGGTCTGAGTTGGACCTTTTTCTGTTCTCTTGACTCTCGTGGTACACATCTATAATTTGGGGATGTGGGAGACTATTTTATTCCTGCTGGTATTTTGTTATATGGCTAGTGTTAATAGTAGTTTTTAGGGTTTGAAGGACTTTGGGATGCGCTTTTCACAGTTCCTGAGCACCCACACCTAGCTACTTGATTATGCTCAAGATGCTATGGTTCAAGGTCAGTGCTCCTTGCCCATGTTTTGTCTTCATCCAGGGTGAGCATCAATTCTGCCTTTACTCCTTGGGAGAGGTCTGTGTTGCATCTAGGTGTAGTATTTGCCTTTTCCACTTGTACCCAGCAAGGCCAGGCTCTCTGCTTCAAGAATCACTTCATGGAGGTTTTCATGAGGCCACAGTTGGATCCAGGCTGGGGAGCACCCCTATACATGGGCCTTAACAATAAGAGAGTATCTCCTACTGCAGAACTCCAGAGCAGGACCATGAGTATGAGTGATATGGAGGGAAAGCCGCTTGTGAGGAAAACATTATACAGTTCTTCTACTGTGATCTGCAGTGCACCTAAGACACATACATCTCCTGTGGTTTTACCATCATGTGTGTTAACTGTACTCTGCCGGGGTTACATGACACGGGTTCAAAATCACCCCAGTCCTATATGAACTGTAGCATCTTTCATGTGCCACTGGGGTTGCACTAGCTGTGAATGATGGCTATGAAGAGTGTTAGTTGAGACTAGGTACATGTATAGGAGAAAATGAATATATTTTTCAGAAATGATGAAGCTGCACAGGTGGTAGTAATGACGTAAAAGTGCTAGTTTAGACAATACTTACATGTCCTTACTTATGTGCCACCTACTCTGTTCAAAGCAGGGTTCCATGATGCCTAACAGTTAACCCTTGCAACAGGAGAAATATGTACAATTTCTAGTGTAGATGAAAACAATGATTCTTTCTTGCTTAACTTATAAAACAGGGTACGTGTGTGTGTTTTGTATCCTGATTTTCCTGGACCCAGGTGCCTTTTATTCATAGAGGTATCAGAGCTGACGATTTGGCCTCTCTACCCCTTAACTATACCAGGGATTTCCACATGCACGTGGGGCCTGAGACCCATGAATGTGTGTTAAATCAAGGCATCTGGTTCATTTTGTATGGTACCGTAATGCACTGAAGTATTTTGGGTCGTATGCATAATTTAAACAACATGATTTTCACCTAGTGAGATTACTCTGATGTGAGGCTTAAAAGTAATTTGGATGATTTTTGAGTGCTCGCAGTTCATATTTTGCATAATGCTGAGTTTTCAGGTGACCTGTTTTGTGACCCAGTATTCACTTTTTCTGGCAGCTTTGTGAAAGTCTGCAGCGTGAATTTGCTATGCAACACATGCTCTCCTCTGCTGCCACTATTTCCACAAAAGAGAGTCTTTATTGCAATGCGCAAGAGATTTCAATCAAACTTTGTTACATCAGTACTGATGCAGCTATTTCATTTGTAGTTTTACAGTCCAACAAATAACATGCCAAAAAGTTGGTGATAAAGACACACTAAAATGTTTAGGTTCAATAAAAGAAACCAGAGCAGCAAATGCAAGGAGGAGGGGAACACCTTATTGTGTCAGCAAATCCTGGTTATTAACTGAGATCAGTGTTGCCATTGAGTCACAGAGTATGGAATCATGACCCTAAAAAGATGCTGCTACAAATCTCCCAGTATACCGTAAAAAGGTGGGGAAAAGACCAGCATTGACCTAGTAGCCCTTTCAGAGAAAAAAAAATTACTTTTCAAAAGATTCACTAATGTTCCCTTTTGGTATAATTTATGGGGGCAGTTTGCACTTTGTCTGCCCTTACTTACCAAAAGTAGATACAATCTTCATGGGAGACTCCAGCAATTGGATGCACGCTTGCCCATATTACTTTGTTATAAATATTAATTACATGACTATTTATTAAATCAGTTTATTTCCAAAGTTTATAAAAGTTACCGTTAACAGTTATAAAGGAAGATCTGCTTTTTGTAGCACATAGTAGCTATTGCATTGATTTTGATGTGAAAGTGTCCAAAAAAAGAATTTAAGGCAAATGGAATGGGCACAAAGGGATGTGTTTTGCTTGTATATATAAAAAAATGATACTTCAGGGATTTATGCGAAATAGAAAACCTTCTGCACATTGCATGAAGTGTAATAAATTGTGCCTGGAAACACCCCCGGTTTGACTATAAAGGTTTTATTTCACCCATGTAAAAATATTTATGTGTAAATGTGTATTTTATATTTGCCTTTACCATCCTTGAGTTGCTTTACATTTTCAAAAATGGCATCTGTGATGTTTTTGTATAGTGTAAGCAGCAAAAAATGAATGCTTTTTTGATGTTACTCGTTTGACTTGTGCATTTTGAGTACAAAGGAGGATTGGAAAGGCTGGTTAGAGCAGAGTATAAAGGTGATAGACAAAAGTGGAAAGTTGGAGATATGTTTGGAGCTTTTGTTTAACTTTCAAGTTAACTGCAGCAACTTACCACTTAGCTGCATTGGTCTTAAAGTTTTATGTTTATTTTTACCTATTTTTACTTTCTCACCTGGTGGCGGCAATACTGTCTCTTCAAGCGCCAGCCATTTTTCATATATTGTAATGAATATGTAACATGTTTCCCAGTATGCTGCTAGGGTTAAAGAATAATAGATACTAATATTTATAAAAAGGAGAATATTGAGTACATATATCAATGTTACTGCTATTGGAATATTATGTTCATTTTGGTGTTAACATTTCTGAAAGGACGTCGAAAAATTGGGGATTCTGTAAATTCTGATTAAACCTTTTGCAAAGAGAGGCTTGAGGCACTAAGTTGAATAATTTATTGGGGAAAAAAGGGTAAGAGGTGACTTGATTATGGTCTCTAAGTACATCCCCAGAGAGAATATTGCTAATTCTATAAGGGCTCTTTTATTTAGCAGAAAAAAGCATAACAAGTTTCCATGGTTGACAGTTGAATCTAGAAAAATTCAAATGGGAACCAGAGAACAAGTGAACCAGTGAGGGCAGTTATCAGCTGGACCATCTGACCCAGGGTTGTGATCTGTTCTCCGTCACCTGAAATCTTTTAATTCAAGCTTGAAAGACTTTAAGATATGCACTAACTCAAGTACAAATAATCGGGATTGGTACAAGAATTACTGGGCAAGGTTCTTCAAAAACAACAAGAAGTTCTGCGGCACCTTATAGACTAACAGATGCGTCTGATGAAGCAGCTCTTTGCCAACGAAAGCTTATGCTCCAAAATATCGGTTAATCTGTAAGGTGCCACGGGACTGCTTGTTGTTTTTGAAGATACAGACTAACACAGCTATCTCTCTGATACTGGGTGAGGTTCTGTAGTCTGACCCCTGTATTGCATAGGCTAGATGATTATTAGTGTCCTTTCTGGGCCTTAAAATTTGTCAGCTTTATTCACCTTTGAGGTAAAAAGAAAATAAATGTTTTCTGATCCTTTACTACTACTTCCGAGTTTTGCCTCCATGATATGTACAGCTAAGTACTTACATTATCCTTAGACATAATTGATAAAACATATCAAGCCTAACTGATTTACCTGCCTCTCTCATCTCTGTGTGACCCAGAATAGCTTGCTGAAGCATGATCAACAGAGTATAATGTTGTTGAACACAGAATATGCCTCTCAAGAGCTGATGCAGCCCATTGTCTCTCCTGAGATACGGCACTTGGCTAAGTATGGAACAGGTCAATTCAAGTACCTGCTAGAAAGCCTGCCTTGAGCTAAACTAAAGTATCTTTTTCAGGATTGTGGAAGAGCACTGAAAATCTCTCATTGGCTTCTGGGAAATGGATGACTGTAATATTGTAGTAATCTGCTCAGTTTTCCAAATCTTCCAGCCAGTGAGGCAGTTGATGATTATAGAGCTCTTTTTTATGGAAGAATCTCGTATGTTGAATGATACGTGGGACACAGCCAGTGCAATGTGTTTTCCTTGTTGATTGTGTTCTCAAAGTGAAACCTTTATGAATTTCTAGCAAATGGGAATATGACGTTTGATATCCTAGATTCCATATATTGGCATGTTAAATTCTTCACTGGGAAGTAGCACAAATAGAGCAAATATTAACATTAACACCTCCAGAGACTGGGTCTGCATATACACTATGTTTCCCTTTTGGAAGAGCAATGGAAATGAGGGAGATTGAAAATACAAATCATATGCTGATTTACAAATCTCTTGCCTCATTTGCATAATCTCTTCCGATCGCATTTCTGGAAGAGACTTTTCCAAAAGCAAAACCAAGCCATGTAGATGGGGTTCCTTCCGGGAAAAATCCCATTTTTGAAAGAACCCTTCTTATCTTACTTCAGTAAATCTTTGTTTGCATTCCTCCTCCAAAAGAGGAATGTAGTGTAGCTGGAGCCTCGCAGAAGTAGCCTTTTTTGGATGACCCTTGAGACAAGAACACCTTCTTGTCCCTACCCACAGTAACATGCCACTGCAGGGGTGGGGAACCTCTGAGTTGTGGGTCGGATGCGACCCCCTGCTTAATTTGGTATGATCCACAGTACTTTTCTGCTGGATGCCTTGAGCCTTGATGTCCCCTCACCCCTGCAGGCCTGGAACCGTGAGTGCTGGCTTGCCCTGCTGTGGGGGGGAAGTTACAGTGCCATCCTGTTCAGCTGTTCCCACAGCCCTTAGGTGCAGGGATGGCTGACCAGGGAAGCTCTAAGTCCGTGTGCACCTGTCCTGGAAGCTTGTGTTGGCCAGGAAATGTGGCAGATGGGGATGCACCTGTGGGGATGGGCAGCGTGCATTGTGCAAGCGCTGCCTGGGCACGTTGTGGCAGCCTCTGAGAGTGGTGTGGGGCCAGGACAGGGAGGAGCCTGCCATAGTCCCTTTACTGTGAACTGCCTGAGATAAATGGTGCCCAGCCAGAGCCCACACTTCACTCACTCTTGCACCCACACCCCAGGTATCAACTCAGGCCTCAGCCCGCCGCCTTCTGCACTTTAACCCTGTGCCCCAGCTCCTGCAGCCAGGCTCCCTCCTAGAGCCTGACTCTCTGCCCCAGGTTGGAATCTCCTCCTGCACCCCAGCTCACAGCCCTGAGCCTGCTTGTGCTCTCCAAACACCTCATTCCCAGTTGGGAGCCTTCTCCTATGCCCTGAACCCCATATTTCTGGCCCCACCCTGAATCCTAGGGAAGCCACAAGCCTCTGCACTTCCCACAGGGCTATGTTGGCCCATGGTGTCCCCCCCCCAGTGGGTTATTGACAGTCAACAGAAAAGGGTTCCCCACCCTGAACTATAGTATCACCATTTGGAATGAGTCCAAACCCTCTGCTGAAACTTGAACTCAAAAAAACCAAACATTTAGAAAGTGGTTGCATTTCTTCTGCTATGATATACTGACTTATTTAAATACATATGAATTTACTTACCAGCAAGGAGCCATGATGTGGATTGGCATGCCAGTAGTGATACCCTGATAGGGAGGATTACTAGTAAGTATTTGTTTGGAAAAGGGAAACGTGCGGTTTTGCTTCTGAAGGAAAGACACTTGTTTCAGGCATGTTTTCATGAAAGCGTAAATTTAATTACTTTTTGAGGGTATTGAAGCCCCAGACTTCTTACTGTGATTTCCATATTACAATAATTGAATTACATGAAATTTAGTTTAACTGCACTTAAAACAATTTTAGAGCCCCTGCTGAAGGGGATTATGCTGATTTAGCACTGTCAACTTAGAAACTGATTTAGTTAAATCAGTGTAATTTCTATGTGTAGACAAAGCCTGAAATTAATGTAGCTGCTGAATGTTGTAATGTACATGATCCTATGCTGTGAATTTGACCCTGAGACTTGTAATGTTGCATTAAAACAGCAAGTACATTATTGTAATGGAACACTCAGAGACTGGATTGAATGTTTATAGATCATACTATCATGATGTTAGTTCTATAGTTTAACTTGAAGCCTGTTTCTGCTGTTTGGAGGAGCAGTGTGATAATTGCTGAAAAACTCCCACAGCAAATCTTGAAATCAGTTTGATGCATTCTGAGTATTTACTGGAAAAGGATAAAAGTCTAATTCAAATAACTGTAGCCAGAGTTTAATGGTAATGTTTTTATAGGGCACACAAAAGGCTTTACATATATTTCATCTAGGGCTTGAGAGCACAGCTGGAGATGGATTGTCAGAAATGCCAATTAAACATCTGCTCTGAAAGTGGGTAATGATGTAATGTATAACCCACAAGTTATGAGAGTCTTTTGGCCAAGAATCAAGACATGGCTAATTCCCTGTAATTAGGAAATTACTTTGAGTAAGACCAAGATACAGTATCATAAATAACTGCACAGAGTTTTTCCAGTTGCACAGAATTAATTCTGCACCATGAAAAGTCGATTGCAAGTATTAGGGACAGGTTAATGAGAATGCTCTGTTGAAAACACTTCTTGATCTGGGCACTATGTTTATCTTTTTAATTAGTTCAGATTACAATTTGATTTGTAGGCAGGTGAAGGGATGATGATTGGTAGTGATCTCATGGTTTTGAACAAATGCTGTTGTGTGTTTCTCTCTAATTTACATACCCCATGCTAAAAGAGCTGACTATCAGGCTAACCATATTTCTTCCCATACTGTATCCTTTGAAAAACATATTATTTTGCAAAATTCAAACTAGTTCAAAATTGCCAGACAGCAGCCGAGAATAAAGAGATTTATTGTAAAATCCACTTCAGCTTAAAGAAGAGAAAATTCCAGGCAACACCTAATTTAGAGAATTTTTTTCTGTGCTTCAGAGGCAGCATAATTTTTATATATTACATATAGAAGATTCATTCAAATACAGACTGTGAATTTTTTTTAGTGCCTCAGCAGCGCAATCTATATTTTTCTTTACACGAGTGGGTTTTTTTTTAATGCTATGTTTAGAAAAATGCTTCTGGAAGGCTATTTTTGTGGGTTAGCACAAAGTTCATGCTATTAATGCAGTTGGAACAGTTTAGTAGTACGCAGCTAAAATTTAACCTGAAATTCTGAAGTGTGGCATTTATTCTTGTAAATGATGCTTACTTTAAGGGAATATTTTGTACTGTTATATTAAGCCATGGCTTAACCTTAATATATTTCAGGACAAATGCATTATACAGATATTTTGTCTAATCCTTGTGGGGTTATATGTGCATGAACCCTTTCTGATTATATATTAACATGAAGATGTTTGGTGAAGATTTCTCTTGCTTTCTCATCTAATCAGGATACAGAATATAGGAAAAGCATAAGACACTATACAGACACTAGAATTAGTTAGCCTGTAGGACGGGGTCAGTGACCTTTCTGAGGCGGAGCGCTGAAATTTGACCATTTGGCCTCTCTGTATGGTCCGAGTGCCAGTGATACTTTTTAAAGTCACTAATAGTCCCACTTACAACAGCTTCATTAATGAATAAATTAAGATGCAGAACTGTACAGTTTAAGTGTTGGTAGCATTATTTGGTCTTTTGTTAATCCACAGATGGCATGGCTTTGAGCAAGCTGTCAGTTATATGGGATAGGAGGGACAGGGCTGAGCTCCTGCCTTGTGTGCTGATGAAAATCAGCTTGTGTGCTACCCTTGGCATCTGTGCCAGGGGTTGCTGACCCATGCTGTAGGACATAGGAAAATTGCATTTGAATTTTGACTGATTTGACTTATTGCATTTGTGATATATTGTGTTGTATATACAAGTTAAGTTGTGCTTATTTCCATACGAGGTTCTTTAACAGAATTTGACTACATTAACATGAAAGGAACATGCCAAATTTAATTTAATAAGGAAACCTGTAAAAACATGTGGACCTTAAGAGCAGTAAAGTGACTTGAACAAATCAAGCTCGCTAATGAAAAGGAGTATGTATTTGATATTACTTGATTTAGGAGAGGCCCTGTTTCTGTACTCACTTCAGAGAGAATTAGATTGCCCTGGAGAATACACTCTATGTCAATACAAGTATAAAGAACGGATTTTTATCAGGGCAGGTTGTGGGTTAAACATCTGTCCTGTTATTTCCATCATTGGCTAAGGCTTTAGTCTACATCAGTGGTTCCCAAACTTTTCGGCATCACACCCCCTTTTTGATTTTTGAGAAACCCTCATGCCCCCCACCTCTTCTTTACTATCATCCAACTCCCCATTTAAGAAAAAATTCAATTCATACCCCTACATATTGAAAGAAAAAAAAATCACATTCTGTGGTAGGGAATTGGAAATTTAAATTTTTTAACATCAGTGGTCTCCAATCTTTTTACACCCAAGATCACTTTTTAAATGTTGGGGCAAGCCCCAAGGCCCCACCCTCTTTGTTTCCCTCTTCTCCCTCATTTGCTGTCCCCAGCCCTTACTCACTTTCACTGGGTTGAGATAGAGGAGGTACAGGCTCTGGGGTGGAATGAGGGATTTGTATGTGGGAAGGGGTGAAAAGTGCAAGCTCTGGGAGGAATATGGTTGCAGGAGGATGTGGAGAAGGGGCTGCTGGCTCAGGGAGGGGGCTCCAGGCTGGAGAGTGTTGGGGTCAGGTGGAGTATTGGGGTGTTGAGCAAACCACAGTCTTGTGGATGTGAGGGTGCAGGAGTTCAGGTTGGGATGTTTGAGAGGCTCAGGGCAGCAGGGCTGGGAGCATGATGAGCTCAGGACACAGATTTGCAATGTGTGGGTTGTGCAGTAGTATTGTGGCAGAAGACTGGGGATGTGAGACACTCAGGACAGGGGGTCCCTGTGTATAATAGGTTCAGGATTGAGGTGTGTGTGGGGATGCAGAGGTGTTATGATGCTGTGTACAGGAACCACACAAGTGAGATGCAAAAAAAAAAAAAAAAAGGAAAACCCACCAATGTGGTCCCAGCTGAGACAGTTTCCTCCCTGACACTCCCACGCCATATGGGGAAGGTAGGTAGGACTGAGGTTCAACGCCTCAGGCCAGATTAATTCTTCTGGGGTTCCAGGGTTGGTGGAATTTTTGGGCCCCTCTGCACTCTGAGGTGGGAGTAGAGTGAGGGATACAGTATGTGGGACAGGGCTGCCAGTGAGTGGGTGCCAGCTCCAACTGCCCAGGCAGTTCACGGCTGCCTTGAGGAGCGAGCAGCAGTTGGCATGGACCCAGGGCTCGTCCCACCCCTACCCCCCAAGCAGGATGCCAGCAGGCAGAAGGAAGTTGCCGGTGAGCAACAGACCCAGCTTTTCAGAAAATGTGCTGGCTGTTTGAGGAGGGGAAGCAGCACACACGCTTCTTGAGACACCAGCTCTGGTGTGCAGCTGTGAGATTTGCTCCCCCATGCTGCAGGAAGGCGCTACCTTCATTTTTGCATGAGGTAACCCCAGTGCTGGCTCTTTCTTCGGGTGGGGAGGATTGTGCCCCCTGCAATTTCTTCATGCCCCCTAGTTTGAGAATCTGTGGTCTAGATAATCAAGTTTTCTGAACAAAAATTAGGTTAACACCCAAAAGTTGACAAAACAAAAATCTCCAGAGGGTTTTCACACTTGCTCACTGTCAGCAGATCACGTCCCTACTGGGGACACCATCTTCAACAAATGTGAGCCATGCATTGTGGGTATGTCCCCCACAGCGCAGTCTTGTGGGAAGACCAGGCTAATCACATTTTGGGATTCTGCCTAAGTTCCCCCACAGCCTCCTCAGCTGCTTGGAGTGGCATCATGAGTAGCTCGCAGTGATTTCTCTGTGATGAGGAATGTCAGAGGAGCACAGTTCCCCCTGCAGCAGCAGTCTGCCTACCACTGTGTTCCTAGTGTAGGGCAGAACAAGGGAAGTCCAGTAATTTGCTGTTTGTTTACTCTCCCACAGGGAACAGCACAGTCCACTGCCAAGTACTTCCTGGGACTTTGAAAAGGGGTGCATGCCTCCAGGTCAGGGGATATGAACACACTGAGCAGAGCAATCAGAGCAGACATTGTGGGATACTGGCGGAAGCCAGGCACTTCTGTCAACAAAATAAGCAGCAGTGTCTATACTGGTTCTTTGTCAACAATAAAGAGAGGGGATAAGGGAGTCTCTTGCTGGTGTGGAAGTTTTTTGTTCCCTGAAACTGGGGGTTTCCCTGAAAAAAGTTGCACTGGAGTAGTCTCTCTCTCTCTCTCTCTCTTTTACCAGCAAAACTTGGTAGTGTAGACAAAGCCTAAGCTGAGAGCTTTACTTTGGCAATTCTCTGTGTTTGTGTGTCTGTATGTAAGGGAACTTTTGAACTCCTCAGTCCGTCAATTCCAAATTTTCAAACCATGCTTTAGGCATCAGTGATCAGAACGTTACTCATTTTGGGGAAAACTGGAAAAGGAGAAAATAGAGGATGTGTGAAGATCCCACCAACCTCAGTCTCAAGCATCTCTGCAACTGTCACAGGCATACCAAAATCAAAGCCTATGGAGAGCCACACAAATGAAAACTGATCTCTTTCCCGGCCATCAAAGAAAATGTACTTCTATTGGAAAGTAGCAATTATTTATTATAGATTGTTTTAGGTAAATTTTATAATATTTTTCAGGTCTTGTTTCAATATAATACAATAATTTAAATTGAGAATTCAATACTTAATGTGAATTTTATTGTTTGACATACTTGCATAAGTGCAAAATCTCTTTTTTCAATAGTAATAGTTAATTTAGACCCCATCATTTTGCATGTGTAGTTGGGATTACATTACCCAGTGCACGTTACTTTAGTTTTACCAAAAGTGAATTTCAGTGGCCACATTCTTGCCACGTCACCTAGTTTTTTGATCAGTAGGCATATATATTAACTCTGTATTTGAGTTTTGCTAAACTTGATGTTGTTGAAGGCACGCAATACCACCAGTATCCTTAAAGCTGCATTAATGATTTTTTACCTCCACGAATTAGTGAATATGGATTTATAAACCTGTCTGTAGGGTGATATATGTACATACATCTGAATAAGCATGGCAAGGTTGTAATATTTTGTTAACCCAGGATATGCTTCCTGTTCTCACTTACGTTTAGGAAAGCTGCCTAGGGGGACAGTTTGTCAACTGCAGAGGTTACCTTTTTTATTGTGTTTTGTACAGTAGCTGGCTCAAGGGGAACTTGGTCTAGGCCTGGGTTCCTATGTGCTCTGTGAGGCAAGGTGAGCCTAAGCCAGAGGAAGTGTTGATCTCTGAGCCTCCTGCCATTGGCCCTTCCTTGGCTTGGCTGGGCTTCTCCAGGGAGTTTCACAAAAAGCCCCTCAGTGCTGAGGCTGGCTCATGTGAAAACGCCTGGGGTGGCCAGAACTGGGTGCATGTTGGAGGACAGAAGAGTGGTTTGAGATCCACGGGGGTGTGTGGGCACAGGCTTCGCACAGCTGGGGTTGGGGTTGGGGTGTGTGCCCAGGCCCTATCCCCCTTTAGCTGGGCAGGGAACTGCAGAGTGGGTGGCCATGACCCTGGCTCACACCTCCTCGGGCATGTTGGGGGTTTCCCATGAGCTGCTGCTGACTCAGTGCTGCTGGAATTGGGGGGTGGGGGGGGCAGACGAGGGTCGCCTGGAGCTGGCAAGAATCCACAAGGCACATGGCTGGGAGGGACTCTCAGCAGCGATTGGATCTCCATGCTGCCAGCTGGCCTGTACTCGTCTTGGGCGCATCCAGGGCTCGGCTCACATGGGTCGGGAGCGGGTAAGGCTTTGCCTCAAGTGGTGGTGGGACTGAGGGAGAGGGCTTGGAGGGGGGCTTCACCTCATGAGGGCTGAGAGCTCCCCAGAAGCTCAGCCCCAGAACAGTCGCTCACTGCAGTGTTCATAGGATGCAGCCTCACTTCTCTTGAGACTGTGGGGGTGGTGCTGGTGCTATGCTTGGCCCCAGCCGTGCCGAGCTTGGTCTATAATTTTGATGAACCATTAACTTCCAGCATAATAAGAAGTCCTATCTCAATTCTGCCTGTCCTTCCAATATTCACATGTTGCCATTGAATAACACCTCCCAGACAGAGAGAAGAATGGAGGAAGGGGATGAGGGGAATGGTGTGAGGAATTCCAGGGATTCTCTGAGGAAGAGGCTCATGGAGGGTGGCAGATAGGATGTTTGTGAGAGGCTAGCCATGGCCAATAGAAGCTATGGATTGACACCCAAGCTTTACACCTACACTTGTGTTATTAAATTGTTGTGGAGGCTTAATGTATGTCATAGGGAAGGATCTTGCCTCTGGAACAGTGATGCCCAAATTTTATCAATCCCCTAGACTCCTTTCACAAATATGTCAAATCTCACAAACCTCCTCCTAAAAGTGAAGGCTTTCAGGGAGTGTTTTTTTTCCTTTCCTGAGCATAAGCAGTGGTTTTGGAAATACAAAATTTGTATTTTCATGTCACTTACTACAAACTTTTTATTACATTATTCATTTTATTACATCATGAAAACTGTGACACAAGATTTCACTTGATACATTCGACCACCAATGCATGTAAAGCTGTATTTTATATAATTGTCATATTTTCTTTCCTTCGTAAATGACTTTCAAGGACCATCATGATCATTTGGCTTAGATTTTCCCCACTTTGGCCTTGGAGAAACATGAGCTGAGCTCAAATATTCATTTTCTTGTGTCTTTACACATTCCATTTTCAGCCACTTGTCCATTATTAGGTGTACTGTAGTTCAAATGAAAATAATGCATGGGGAATGCTAATAACAAACTAGTAGATGAGAAGATTCATTAATGTCTCTCTGGAGCAAAATAGCACAGTACAGAAAGTGACTGAGCATCGACTGAGAATTACTGCTGCTATGCTCCAGTTGGGTGCATGCAAACTTCTTTTTCTGCCATTATGGAATTTTTCCCCCCAAGAACTCCTTACAACATTTTGCAAACCCAAAAGGTTCGAAAGTGTGGTTAGTGAACCACTGCTCTAGAAACAAGGAATGGGCAATGTTAGTTGTCTGCATCTCTTTCAGGCACAGTAGGTTCCCATTGCATGAAGAATTCATCTGAATCCAAGTCACCTAGCTGTTTCGTTCTTTTACTTATAAAAGAATGCAAGTTTAGGGGTTAAAGTTACCCAGTTTTCTTAATGTGACAAAACCCCTTGCCAGCCCCTGTGGGTCCCTGCGTTTCCTGGTTGTTCTCTGTTGTGCCTTGGAGACTCACGGAGACCCCTTATCTGCCCTGGCCTTTCCAGAGGCAGGTGTCTCCGTTTCGTGAGCCATCCTCATCATAGGCAAGTCCAGAATAGGGAGGACACAGCCAGTCCCCTTGCAGGCCCGTGCCTGCTCCAGTAGAGTAACCTTCTGGGGAAGGGTGAGGGGAGTCCAGACCCACCCTCTACCCTCAGCTCCATCCCCGGTCCCTACGAGGTCAAGAGGCTGCTGGCAGGGCCTTCACCCCTGCCCCAATGTAGCAACCTCACCCTGGGCCACATCACCCACCGCTTCCCTGTGGAACCTTCTTGCTCTGCTCCTGCTCTCTCTCTCTCTCTTGCTCTCCGGTGCGCTTCCAAAACCTTCCCCCTGCAACCAACTAGGGGGAACCTTTTATAGGGAGTGCAGGGCCTCAGCTGACCAATGAGTGCTGATTAGACTCAGCTGTGCCTGATATTCCTAACAAGGCCCCAGCTGCCTATCTTAATTGGGCCTAGACAGGAAACAAGACTTCATTAGCCCGCCAGCCGGCATATCTTCGGGGTTCTCTGCTCGGTGTGCCCCTCTAGTTCTCTTGTTTTAAACCTTTGACCCCACTCCCATCCCTGTTTTCTCTTTAGTTGTCCCCCACATTTTGTTGGGGCCATGGTATTTTAATGGGTTCCCCCTTGTTTTGAGAGGGGCCTTTTAGTCGTGGGCAGTCTGTGCCCGCCCACTTCCCCGGTGTTTCCAATATGAGAAGGCTCCTGCAGCTTCCAGGCAGCGGTCTGCCACATTAACTACAAAATGATTATTTTAAAGGTCACTATAAACATTGTAATTTCATATTTTTCCAGTGACTGTTAATGTAAATGGTTGATTTGGATCCCTGTATGGTTACAGTCACCAGGCCACTGAATAAAAACACCTGTAACAACTTGGTATTTGGCAAGTCGACAGTTGAAACACTGCGTTGGCATATCTGTACTGAGGCTGTAGTGTCACTGTAGTGCTTTAATATTGGGGCCTAGCCTATAATGACGAGTTTAACTGTGTATAGTCAAAATGTTAGTATTCACTTACATTTAGCTGGCACTCTCAATCATATTTAATTTGCATGTATTTCCACACTCATAATAGAGTTAAGCACAGTGGTGCAGGACTAGTCTAAATGTGCACAATAACTTGACTGTTTTGCTCAACTATTCTAGCTATATAATGTTATGGACTAGCACAGTGTAAAGTATTAATGGTTAGGATTTTTGCAGTGAGGTTTCATTCATTTGTACAAAATACAGTGTTATTTGGCATGGCAAAATTATCTAGTATAGATGAGACTCAAGAAACTTAATCCATGGAATTGGACTTTGTGTGATTATTAAGGTACAGTGCTTCTTCCTCGAGTGTCCCAGTGGGTGCTCCACGATAGGTGTCGGGCTCGCCCCGGTGCCGCAGATCGGATCTTTTGAGCAGTTTCTGCCGGACCGCGCATGCGCCGGCACGCGCCTCTCCCCTGCCTGCTCCCGGCCACGTGCGCGATCCGGTCCCCGCCAGTTCCTTCTTAACTGCCATCGGCTGGAGATGGAATCTGCTCAGGCTGTGACCAGAGTCAGCATATTTAGAGTTTTTCAGAGTTTGAGTTTTCTTTCAGAGTTCTTAGTTAAATTGTTTGTTTCTTTATTACAAATATATATATATATATATATATATAAATAAAAAAAAGTAGAAAGTCTTAGTAACGAGAGGAGGAGCGGATGCACCCCGGGCACGTGAAGGCCAGTAGGCCGCCTGCTGCAGCAGGGTGGAGTCCGTGAGAGGGGAACAGGCACAGAGAAGGTGCTAAGTACCCTATTAACAGCTCAAAGACTCACCGCAATGTCCTCTTCAGGATTCAAGAAGTGTGAGTCCTGCCGCAAAGCTATGCCGGCCTCTGATGGGCACAGTCAATGTATCAGATGCCTGGGGGAATCACACGTCACCCAGAAATGCTCCTTCTGTGCAAAGCTCATGGCCAGAGCCAGAAAGGACAGAGAAATGCGGCTGAAAATGCTGCTGTTTGATAAGGCCCTCCAGCCAGACGTGCCGGAGAGGCCTCAACCGGAGGGACCCACAGGGCTCCATAAAAGGAAGGCAGTGTCCCTCACCCCCTCGGTGCAGAAACGGAGGAAGCTCTCTCCAGCCTGATCCCTGCCGGCAGTCACAGAGAGCGGGACGGGCATAGCTCACAGCCCCCAGCCGCAGTCACAAGCGAGCGGCAGCGCAGTAGCGCACGTGGCAGAGGCTGAGCCTCCGATTACTAAACAGCCGGCCCGCACATTTAGAGCGGCGGCCAGGAAAGTGCCGGAACCGGCGGCACCACCGCAAGCGGCACAGACCCCCGCGGCACCAACGGTGCAGGGCCAACAGGCACGTAGCCTGCAGGCACCGGAGGAGACCACCTGCGCGGCACCGCAGATAAGCGTGCCGAGCGCGGCGCCGACAACGGGGCCGAGATCCCCGGCACGGGGAGCGTCGGAGCCAGCCCCACAGGGGAGGGGAAAGGCAGCAGCGAAAACCCGGCACCGCAGCCCTTCTCTGGACAGGGTTGCAGGGCTGCTCTCAACAAGTCCTCCCCTTATGCTGCGTACACCAACCAGGAGACATGGGTCTCCCCCAGCCTACCCAGAGCCCCCTTCCCCGTTCCTCCAACCAGCCTCACCACGGCTCGGGCCACCCTCGCCTTTTCTGGGATTTGACCCTCTGGAGTACTACCACAAACCAGTTTCACCGTTGTCTCAATCATCCAGACGATCTCGTTCCCCCAGACATCGGGGATATGCACCTCAAGAGTGGTCCAGGTCTCCATCCCAGGAACCGTGCCCGAGCTGCCACAGTCGTCCTTATCACCCTGGGCATAGACACCACAGGCATACACCCAGGGGCAGGTCCCCCTCTACCGCCCAGTACCCCCGCGGGCACTCAGGGACGGGGACAGAAACACAGCTGTCTGAAGGGGAGCTGATTCTGGAACCCCGAGATTTTCGCTCGCAAGCCTCTAGTGAGAGGGTGTACCACCGGCAGCAGGACCCTGAGAGTTCAAGGGAGGGTCTACCCTAGTGGTTCCTCCTTGTCCGCCCCCGGGGATGTTGCCCCCCCAGAAGACCTCAAACAATTCCAGGAGCTGTTTAAAAGGGTGGGTTTCACACAAGGCATCCAAACAGCAGAGGTGCAGGAGAAGCACCACAAGCTCCTCAAAAACCTGAGGCCTCCGGCCTCGTCCAAAATCACTATCCCGCTCGACGAAGCAATCACGGAGTCTGCTACCACCATATGGCAGACCCCGGCTTCCGCTCCACCTATAAACAAGAGGGCGGATAAGAAATACTTCGTCCTGGCGAAGGGTATGGAGTTTCTGTTTAGCTACCCACAACCAAATTCTCTGGTGGTAGAATCGTCTCAGCAGAGATCGAAGACTTCCCAGTACAAAGCGGGGGGAACGGACAGAGATGCCAAGAAGCTAGAGCTATTTGGCAGAAAGGTATACTCCTCCTCCACCCTGCTGCTGAGAGTGGCTAATTATGCAGCACATCTAGCGAACCACAATTTCGACAATTATTCCAGGCTTACTTCTCTCATCGATTCGCTTCCAGAAAATAAGAAGCTGGTGCTGAAGGCCATCGTGCAAGAGGGCTATGCAGCTTCAAGGACGGGAGTCCAGATTGCTGTGGATGTAGCGGACACGGCGGTACGCTCAATGTCTACGGCAGTGGTCATGCGCGGGGAATCCTGGCTCCAGACATCGGGTATCCCGAGGGATCTGCAGGCAAAAATTGTCGATCTCCCTTACGACACGCAGAAGTTGTTTGCAGAGTCAACTAATTCGGTCCTTCATTCCAGTAAAGGCTCAAGAGCCACACTCAGAACCCTGGGTATTTATACCCCATACAGAAAGAAAAAGTATTACCCTCAACAATGGCGATAATCGTACCAGCCTCAGCGTGCTCAGTACCAACAGGGCTATGACCAAGGGCGGCAGCAACAGCAGTATAGAACTCCCAGGCGACGTTCCCAACAAGGCCGTGCATCCTCGGGGCAGGCTCAAAAGCAACAAATTTGACGGACAGGTCGAGGGCTGCACTATTACTACGATCGCGCAATGTCATCCACAATTAATATTCCATCATCGCCTCCGACCGTTCCACTCACAATGGCAAAAGATCACCACAGACAAGTGGATACTAGAGATCATAGCCACGGGTTACGTGATCCCCTTTCAGTCGCTCCCACCGCCAAGACCTCCGCCCAGGCCTCATCTCAGGCATGCCTCCCACAAGGCGAAACTCAAGCACGAGGTGGACCACCTGATGCTTATAGGGGCGGTCGAAAGAGTGCCGGAGCGACTTTAAGGGAAAGGGTTTTATTCATGATACTTCCTCACAGAGAAGAAAACAGGAGGTTGGAGGCCCATCTTAGATCTTCGAGGCCTCAACCGGTACTTGCGCAAACAACGCTTTCGGATGATCACAGTCGCCTCTATACTCACGGCACTGGACGATGGAGATTGGTTTGCAGCCCTCGACTTACAAGATGCGTATTTTCACATAACGATCCACCCGGCTCACAGATGTTTTCTCCGGTTTATGGTCGGCAAAGAACATTTCCAATACAAGGTTCTGCCATTCGGCCTCTCCTCGGCCCCCAGAGTCTTTACCAAGACCCTGGCAGTGGTGTCAGCCTACCTGCACAGACAGGGGGTATTTATATTCCCATACCTGGACGACTGCCTACTGAAAGGGGCCTCAGAGGCGGAGGTACTACGCATGATGCGCATCACAGCGGACACGTTTTCTTCGCTGGGCCTAGTCATCAATTTCGCAAAGTCAAAGACCGACCCCACACAAGACATAGAGTTCATAGGGGCATGTATAAACTCTATTTCAGCAAGGGTGTACCCTCCCGACGCCCGCTTTCGCGCCATCAGATCGCTGGTACAAGTCATTACATACAGCCCCACGGTGCCGGTTTTAACGTGCTTGCAGCTGCTTGGCCACATGGCAGCGGCAACGTTCATGGTACAGAACGCCAGATTGCATATGCGCAACCTACAACACTGGCTGGCGAGCGTTTACAAGCCAGCGTCCCATACCGTCCACAGGGTGGTGTCGCCCACGACAGAGGTGCGCAGATCCCTGCAATGGTGGGTAAACCCCAATAACATGCTAACAGGGGTATCCTTTCACCAACCACAAATCTCTGTTTTTCTTACCACCGACGCCTCCCGCATAGGGTGGGGAGCATATATTGGCGAAAAGGTGATGCAAGGACTGTGGTCCCCTACGGAACAGTCACTGCATATAAATATACTGGAGCTCAGAGCGGTGTTCAACGCCTGCAAACACTTTCAAGACCACATACAAGGCAAGGTAGTCAGGATCAATACAGACAATATCTCCACCATGTTTTATATAAAACGACAAGGCAGAGCTCGATCCCGTGCCTTATGTGCGGAAGCAGTCCGGCTGTGGAACTGGTGCATCGCCAACAATATAACGTTGAAAGCCTCGTACTTACCAGGTGCTCACAACGTGAAGGCAGACCACCTGAGCAGGCACTTCGCACTCACACACGAGTGGCATATCCGCTCCGATCTGCTACAACCGATTTTTCAGGCATGGGGGTTTCCCCAGATAGACCTGTTTGCCACTCAGCACAACAAGAAGTGCCCCCAATACTGCTCCAGGTCAGGACTGGGGCAGGGGTCCCTGGGGGACATGTTCGCGATTTCATGGAAGGGCCCACTGCTTTACACGTTTCCCCCCCACGGTGCTCATCCACAAGGTCCTGCAGAAAGCCAGGAGGGAGAGAGCCCGCATGATCCTAGCGGTCCCCACATGGGATCGACAGGAATGGTTCCCCTTGCTTGTCCGCATGTTGGATCGTCCACCGCTTCCCCTTCCGGTAGCGCCGGACCTGCTAACGCAGGCCCAGGGGTCCATAGTGCATCCACACCCCTGAGGCCTTCGCCTACAAGCATGGTTAATCCATGGCTCAGCTCCCTAGAAAGTACATGTACGGAGGGAGTACAACAAGTCCTGGAAAGTAGCCAAAGGATCTCCACCAGGAAGACCTACAAACAGAAATGGACTCGATTCACTGCATGGTGTTCCATCAAGCAGTTAGCTCCCCTTGAAGTGCCTATACCTGTCATACTAGAATACTTACTGGACCTCAAGAGAGGCGGGCTCTCCCTCTCATCGTTGAAGGTCCATCTTGCCGCTCTATCGGCTTTTCGGCATGAAGAGGAAGGGCCCACGGTGTTTGCCCATCCTACTGTTACCAGGTTCCTGAAGGGGCTGGTAAACCTGTACCCCCCTCGGAAACCGCTTCCACCATCGTGGAGCTTGGACCTGGTGCTCAGCGAGCTAACGGGACCACCTTTTGAACCCTTAGCCATGGTTTCCGTCCGTCTCCTTACGATAAAGACAACCTTCCTTCTTGCAATCACGTCAGCTCGCAGGGTCAGTGAGCTCGCAGCAGTTACGGCAACGCCGCCCTGCACGGTATTCTCAAAGGAGGCGGTAACCTTATGGCTGCACCCAGCCTTTGTTCCGAAAGTTTCTTCAGAGTTCCATCTTAACGAACCTATAGTTTTACCCTCGTTTTACCCCAAGCCTCATAGCTCCAACAAGGAGGCACGCCTGCACCTGCTGGACGTGAGGAGGGCGTTGGCCTTCTACATAGACAGAACTAAGTCGTTCCAGAAAACGGACAGACTCTTAGTCTCTCTCGCTCCCAAATCAAAAGGAGAGGGTCTCTCTTCACAGAGAATCTTGAAGCACATTGTGTCCTGCATAAAGATGTGCTACGAACTTGGAAAGACTCCTTTACTGGCCCCGCCTAGGGCTCATTCCACCCAGGTGGTGGCGGCATCAACAGCCTCTTTCAAGGGCATCGCGCTAAAAGACATTTGAAGAGCGGCGACCTGGTCATCCTATGACACCTTCGCCAAGCATTATGCCCCACACTGGGTATTCCAAGAGGATACCCGCCTCTCGACAGCGGTCCTTTCGGGGGCAAGCTGCACATAACCCGATTACCCACCTCCTTTCTTGGGTTACTGCTGGGTAGTCACCTATCGTGGAGCAGCCATGGGGACACTCGAGGAAGAAAGAGAAGTTACTCACCGTAGTAACGATGGTTCTTCGAGATGTGTCCCTGTGGGTGCTCCACCACCCGCCCATCCTCCCCACTTCGGATCTCTGTTTAGTGTTTTTCAGGAGCATCCGAGGCGGTTGGTCAAGGAACTGGCAGGGACCGGATCGCGCACGTGGCCGGGGACACGCAAGGGAGCGGCGCGCGTCGGCGCATGCGCGGTCCCACAGAAACTGCCGGAAAGATCCGATCTGCGGTGCCGGGGCGAGCCCGACACCTATCGTGGAGCACCCATGGGGACACATCTCGAAGAACCATCGTTACTACGGTGAGTTACTTCTCTTTTGCCCACAGTCGTATTCAATATTTATAGAGGATTCTTTCTGAATGGAAGGGAGGATAAATTAATTTTGACTCTATTATAAGTTTTTAAAATAAAAATTATGATCTGTGGGCAAATATCTTGCTTGTTAGTGTGGAATGCCAGAGTTAATTATTCTTTTCAGACCTGTGTGACATCGGGTAAATGCAACTTAAAAAGAGCAGAATGGGGTCAATTCTTCCAAATCAATATACCTTTTCTCTCTATATAGTTTGCCAATACAAACATGTAAATTAATATTAATGAATACTGCTAGTGAGCAATTCAGTCAAAATGTGTACAAGCTTTTAATGAGCAGTTAAGGAGAAGACATTGGCATAGAATGGAAGAATAAAGTTTTTATAGTTGAACCTCTTTTGTCCAGGGTGCTCTGATTCAGCAACATCCTGGGTCATGCTGGACCAGGGATGTTGCTGTACCAGAGCACCCTGGCAGGTGGGAGTGGGGGAGCTGGGAGTGGAGCTTGTGTGGCAGCTGGAAGTCTAGTAGCCAGGAGCAGAGCTTGGCCAGGAGGCCAGCGGCAGGAATGCCAGAATTTACCTCCCCTGGTTCAACAAACTTCCTCGTTTTGGACCGCTGAGGTAGTGGGGTGCTGGAGTGTAGAGACGATTATAGTTTTAGGTGAGGACTGAAAATGGGAGAGGAGTACTCAAGTGCTGATTGCCTTAGAGGACACATGGTTGTGCCCTCCTCAATGTAAAATCAGCCTTATTAGAAATTTGTTTAAACTTTGTTTTTTTCCCTTTTGATAACCATCTTGAGTACAGATACCAGGAGAATAAATTTCGAATGGTAATGTTTCCTCATTTTCTCTGCATTGCCTAGTGAGGTTTTGGAACTGGGTAATCACCAATATAGTTACTAAGAAAAGTCTGTGCCTGAAATATTGAGTCTGTTCTGGTATGCCTATGATCTGAAGAGGTGGGTCTGTCCCATGAAAACTCACCTAATAAGTTATTTTGTTAGTCTTTAAAGTGCTACTGGACTGCTTTTTGTTTTGATAGTACATAGACTAGCACGGCTCCCTCTCTGTTACTATAGTTACTAAGATGTATTATTATTAGAGAGGTAGCTGTGTTAGTCTGTAGCTGCTAACAGGTGCATTGGAGCATAAGCTTTTGTGGGCAAAGACCCACTTCATCAGATTCATTTACATAGGATTCTTTATGAATGGAAGGAAGGATCTGGCGAACTAGGTCTTTGCCCACGAAAGCTTATGCTCCAATATATCTGTTAGTCTATAAAGAGCCACAGAACTTAAGATGTATTAGACACTAGCCTCACGCTAAGATAGCTCCGGGCATTGGGTCATTTTTGCTTGCGTTGCCATGCACGCCAGCACTAACATGTCAGATGCAGTTTACACAGTTTGAATGAATATCAGCCCTGTAGCAGGGGCTTTAAAAAAACATTACTCTGTAAAATGCAGTGGTGAGTTGACGTAGAAAAAACAGTAATCTTCCATTATGCCTGTTGAGCTGGTAGTTATTTAAAAAAAGTGAATGGAACTGATGAATATCTGTTGCTTGCAGTTTTGGGGGAGGATGTATGTTAGCATCTTATATTTTGTGCAGATTCACGTCTCAGAACAGAATTTCTGAGTGGCATGTCCATGTGTTATTTAGTTTTGAATGACCTCTGTTTACTGCGAAGACTATTGTCTCCGCAGATGATGTGCTGCTAGCTATACAGGTACAAGTATACACATTTTGCATTTAAATACTTTTTAAAAATTAGAAACATTTCAGCACAGTTTGTAAAAGTATCATTTCCCTTTGGCTTTCATAGACCTGACCCAGATTTCTATCGTTAATATACTCTCTATTGAAATATTAAGCTTTGTTGAAATTGGGAGACTGAATCTTAAACTTGAATTTGTTATCAAACTTAAAAAATAAATCAATAATATGAAGGGCTGAAACTCCATATGTAGAATAAAATCCTATGAGTGTATTTGACATAAATCATGGGCCTGAAAGAACAGCAGATTTTGCTGATCTCTTCTGATGTCCTTATTTTGTTCTCATTGCATACTATCTGCAGTCTATAGTGAACCTGCTATGGCTTGTGTTTTTTCTGGGAGGTACGAGAAATAAAGGGTATGGCAGAATGGGAGCTATGCCCAGCTCAGTAATTTAATGAAGTTTAATCCAGTTGTTGCGCAGAGTAGATTCTCTCTGCACAAGGTATACTCTCCTTGTCTGCCCATCAGCTTTGTCACTGGGTCTGCTTCCTTTAGAGGTGTGGCCAGAATGTCAGGCCATAAACTGTTTTCCCTA
Source organism: Carettochelys insculpta (assembly GCF_033958435.1). Taxonomy (NCBI): domain Eukaryota; kingdom Metazoa; phylum Chordata; order Testudines; family Carettochelyidae; genus Carettochelys; species Carettochelys insculpta. Next base: position 1,136,848 of record NC_134145.1, read on the forward strand.
CACAGTTAAAACAGTTGGTAAAGTTTGTAACTATGGGAACTTGATACCAGAAATCTCAAATCCTCTTTCATTGCTGCTTATATTGGCCTCAAAATCAGAACACACATGTTGAGGACTACATCTAAGCAGGAGGAGGAATTTAAGACTTTGCCTCATAATGCAAATTCTGTAATCCCGTTTAAAATAGTATTGGAATCATGCAAAGTATGCATTTGGAGTTTAATGGCACAGAAAGTGATTTACTCATAAAATGGAGAAGAGCGTGTTCAGTGGTTCTTGATGTATGCGTTAACCAGACTGTGGTTTGAGTCTATATTGGCTCCTTGGAAACTTCTGCACTGCTGTACTGATGTTGCACATCTTCTTATCAGAATCATATCTATTATGTTTTTGGACTTCCCATCTTTCAATCGCTATGTCCACTTCCTACAGTCCTCCTGTTGGAATCTCATGTTGCAGTTCACCATCTCATGCTCCATAGCAAACTCTAGCAGTTTCTTGCCTTGTTCGTTTCTTTCTCCATATCCAAACCTTCCCATGACTGACTCTCTCAGCCTTCATGACGTGTTCCAACCTTCACATTCCAGTCTCCTCTGATGAGCAACACATCTCTCTTCGGTATCTCCTCCAGCATCTTTCTCAAGTCTTTATAGAGTAGCTCAGTCTCTTCCTCCGTACTGTCCAATGTGGGTGCATACACCTGAATGATGGAGGTGTTGAATGGTTTTGCTTCGAATCTCGCTACCATTATTTTTGCACTCACCGTTTTGTATCCTAACAATGCTCCTCTAGCTCTTTTGCTAAGAAGGAATCTGACTCCTGCCTCATGCTTCATTTTGTTCCCTGACCAAATGCACATGCTAAACGAGGAAGGGAAGGGGTATGGACTGATTATAAACATGGATAAAACAAATACAATGGCATTTGGAATTAAGGAAATAGAAAAAAAATCAGTGTAGATGGGATTGAACTAGACAACTGTTTCTACACATGTCACTTTCTTTGAAAGTGCCATGCTAGTAAACGGCCCAAAATATGCTAATGAGGCATGGATGCAAATTCACAGAATGACAGGGCTGGAAGGGACCTCAGGAGGTCATCTAGTCCAGTCCCCTGCTTCAAGCAGGATCAACCCCCACTAAGTCATCCCAGCCAGGACCTTGTCCAGCTGGGACTTAAAAACCTCAAGGGATTTGAAGGGATTCCGTGTGCCTCATTAGCATAAGGTCACATGATTGGGAGTCCAGGAGACATTTTTCCATACTCCAAAACGCTGTTTAGAAGCATGGCCCCCGGGGGGTCTTCCGGAAGGAAGTCCTTCTTCCAGAGGCCCCTTCTTCCTGAAAATCTTTGGGAAGAAGGGGCCTCCAGAATAAGGGCTTCCTTCCAGAAGACCCCCGGGGGCTGCGGTTCTAAATGGTGTTAAGGAGTCCAGAAGAACGTCTTCTGGACTCCAAATCACTTGACCGTATGCTAATGAGGCGTGGCGAATTTGTATCCACACCTCATTAGCATATTTTGGGCCATTTATTTGCAGGCATGTGTGGAAACGGCCAGCTAGAGAATGTAGAGAAGTTCATATATTCAGCAGCAAGTTGTACAGATGTGAGACATGGGTGATAATGAAAGATTCGACGAGAAGAATATTGGGGTTTGAAAGCAGTTATAGAAAGATCCTGACAATAGGATGGAAGCAGATGGTCACTAATGAAGAATTATATAGGAAGATACAGCTGAAAGAGAAGCTACTGCAGAAGGTTATGTGACACAAGTTACAGCTGTTCAGGTATATTTGCAGAATGAATGATGAGCGAAAAATCAAGACCCTGGTATTCGGCACAATGGACAGTTCGAATAGGAGAGTCAGACCCCACAGAGAAAGGATAGATGATATAGTAGATTGGTGCGGAGTTAGTCTACAGAAACTAAGCCACTCTGCACTGGACAGGGAAAGATGGAAGGAAAGAGTAAAAGAGGCATCAGATACCAATAGGCGCTGAGCCCATGGTGATTGATGATGGTGATGATGATATTCAGTGGCTCAAGTAACTGTCTACTCAACAGAGAGACTGCATCTCGTTTTGTACAGCATTGCCATAGCTGAGGTCATTGCACAATGTGTTTGAGCTTGAGCTCAGAATTGTAGTTGCTGACCTACTATCTCTTTGGTCTGAATAGCTTGAATCAGTTTGATATTAAAACCTGTTGAGGCAGGCTGTTAAGAAGAGCTGGAGTGTGGCTTTGTGTTGGCCTACCATGGCTAATTTAACGTCCATTGGCCAGTTTATGGATTCAAACAACCTTAATAAAAAGGGATATAGTGGTCCATATTTAGTCTAAAAACATTTTGGCTGGATAGTAACAAAGAGGAAGCCGTGCTAGTCTATACACTATCAAAACAAAAAGCAGTCAAGTAGCACTTTAAAGACTAGCAAAATTGTTTATTAGGTGAGCTTTCGTGGGACAGACCCACTTCTTCAGACCTAGGGAGTTTTGTCAACAGAAGGGGCCTTCTGTCGACATACCTCAGGGGACATCTACACACTTAAAGCATTCTGTCGACAGAATGAGGCAGAGGCAGAGCAGAGCAGAATGAGGCAGACCCCACAGAGAATGGGTAGGTGATGTCGTAGATTGGTGTGGAGCTAGTCTACAGAAACTAAGCCACTTTGCACTGGATAGGGAAAGATGGAAGGAAATAGTGAGAGAGGCATCAGACACCAACGGGCGCTGAGCCCACAGTTATTGATGATGGTGATGAAAAATGGGGCCAGTGCTAGGCATGTTATAGTCCTGCTTGTTAATTAAACAGTACGGGGGGAGGCTGTTGGAGTAAACCTTAATTATTGTCTAATTCTGAATTGTATGCTGTCACTTCCTGGAGGCTGGGCTGGATCTCAGGACAGAGGACACGTGTTGTGCTACTGTCCAAGACCAGGAGGTATCATATGAGCAGCTTCCCTTTTTGCGTAATGAAGTTTACATAAGGGGATGCCTTGATCTATATTTATTATTCTTATGTGTAGTACAATAATAGTTATGTTCTGGCCATATGGTCCTCACAATAAAAGTGTTGATAATGTTTTCTAATTTTATATGTTTAAATCTGGCCAACTGAGGACTCATTCTGAAAGTGATTTTGCAGAATTCTGCAATATCTTATCATTTATTTATTTGAATTAGTTGTATGTGTGCTTTGTCATTGTGTATCTTTGTGTAGAAGATAGATAATATTATTGAAAGACAAAGTAATTTAGATGAGTGAAATCGTAAAGTCCTCATGTCATGCATCTAATATGTTTCCTAATCAAACCTTGTATGAAGCAGAAGTAAATTGCTTGTTCTTTTAGCTCCTTCCTTACTTTAATTTGTAAAGTACATTGGTTGTAGTACACGTAAATGTCGCCCCTTTCACCATTATTCCTAAGAGAAGTTTTAACTCTGACCCAGATCTTTTCCTTTATCTTTTGTTGCATTTATTTAGCCTTCTTTTGACAGGTTGTCCCAGATTTATTTGCAGTATTGTTATCTGATGAACTAATGTAAGTAAAGACTTTGATAAATGGTGGAGCTACTTGGAATATTTGATGTTTATAGGTGGTCTCTAGTGGTAGAGAGACAGCTGTGTTATTCTCTAGTCTATCAAAACAAAAAAGCTACATGTCTTCACAGCTAATGACTTAATTCAGTGGTTCCCAGCCTCCTCTGGGCAGGGACACATTTTGACAATTCAGGAAGACTTGGTGACTCAAGGCAATTCAAAAACAGAGAGAGGGGAGAGCAGAGCCATGACTAGATGATTTTGTGCCGGAGACAAGAATATAAAATTGTGCCCCCTCTTGTTCATATATTTGTAAGTTATTTAATAGAAAAGGGAAAATATATTAATAAAATAATAACACTACATTTACTATAGTTAGCCAGAGCTGCGGTGGTGGAAAGACACTCATCCCCAAACTGCTCCCCCTGGCTTAAACCCCTGACCCACAATCAGGGGTTTGGGGAGTCATACTGAGGGGCTAGAGGGGGCTAGGAGGGGGGTCACTCGGGCTGGAGGGGGCTAGAGGAGTCGCACTCAGGAGCTGGAAGGGGTTAGGGGAGTCACACTCGGGGCTAAGAGTCACTCGGGCTGGAGGGGACTAGGGGAGTCACACTCGGGCTGCAGGGGGCTAGGAGAGTCACGCTTGGGCTGCGAGGGCTAGGAGAGTCACTCTCAGGCGCTGGAAGGGGTTAGAGGAGGCTAGGGGAGTCACTCTCAGGGCTGCAGCAGGCTAGGGGAGTCACTCGGGATAGAAGGGGCTAGGAGAGTCACACTTGGGTTGCAGCAGGCTAGGGGAGTCACACTCGGACTGGAGGGGGCTAGAGGAGTCACACTCAGTGGCTGGCAGTCACACTTAGGCTGGGAGTCACTCAGGGTTGAAGGAAGCTAAGAGTGTCTCACTCGGGCTAGGAGAGTCATGCTCTGGCTGCAGGGGGCTAGGGGAGTCACTCTCAGGGGCTGGAGGGGGCTAGGAGAGTCACATTTGGGCTGCAGAGGCTGGGGAGTCACACTCAGGTGCTGGAGGGGGTTAGAGGAGGCTAGGGGAGTCACTCTCAGGAGCTGGAGGGGGCTAGGAGAGTCACACTTGGGCTGTAGTGGGCTAGGGGAATCACTGTCAGGGCTGTAGTGGGCTAGGCGAGTCACTCGCGGCTTAAGGGGGCCAAGGGCGTTTCACTTGGGCTAGGTGTGTCACACTCAGGCTAAAGGTCACTCACAGGCTGGAGGGATCATGGGGGGGGGGCACAGGGACCCCCACGGCTGGAAGCAGGCTGGGGCTCAGAGCCCCGGACAGGAGTGTCAGCTGAGGGAACCCTGCTGGTGTCTGTGGGGACCCCATCTCCTTCAGGGACTGGAAGCCAGGGAGCTGATTAGCTCTGCTCTCCCTCCTTCCCAGCCTCAGACTCAGGCCCCCACCTTACATGAGCTGGGCGCTGCTCCTCAGGTATGCAGTTCTCTGCCCTGCAGCTGAAATGGTTCTCAATGTAATTGATTGGCTTAATTGCCGGACAGCTATTAATCCAATTAGGAAGTTGAGAACCACTTCAGGAATGTGAATGGTTTCTTAATAGCCACCTGTGGAGCTGCCCAGCCCAGCTAGGGATCCTTTTGAAATGTAGTGGTGACCCATGTTTGGGTCCATCCCATAGGTGGGGAAACTCTACTTAATTTTAACAGAGCGGAAGCCATGCTAGTCTATACACTATCAAAACAAAAAGCAGTCAAGTAGCACTTTAAAGACTAGCAAAATAGTTTATTAGGTGGTGAGCTTTCATGGGACAGACCCACTTCTTCAGACCGTAGCCAGACCAGACCAGACTCAATATATAAAGCACAGCTATGGTCTGAAGAAGTAGGTCTGTCCCACGAAAGCTCACCTAATAAACTAATCTACTTAATTTTGTAAGGGGTTGGAGGAGAATACCCACAATATCTGTTAAAACAAAAAAGCAGTCCAGTAGCACTTTAAAGACTAACAAAATAATTTATTAGGTAATGAGCTTTCATGGGACAGACCCACTTCTTCTGATCATAGCCATACCAGAACAGACTCAATATATAAAGCACAGAGTGATTTGTCAACCTTGATAACAATTTTTGGAACTCTGTGCTTCACATATTGAGTCTCTTCTGGTATGGCTATGATCTGAAATTATAAGGAGACTCTTTAGAAAAAATAACCAGAGTTATCAGTGATACTAAAGTGTTAAGTGTTTCACAGAGGTCACTATGTATAGAGGGATTTCATGTTACCAATTTAGATACTATCAAAACAAAAAAAGCAGTCCAGTAGCGCTTTAAAGAGTAACAAAATAATTTATTAGGTGATGAGCTTTCGTGGGATAGGCCCACTTCTTCTGATGTGAAGAAGTTGGTCTGTCCATGAAAACTCATCACCTAATACATTTTTTTGTGAGTCTTCAAAGTGCTACATGACTGCTTTTTTATTTTGATAGACTACAGACTAATATGGCTATCTCTCAGTATCTCTTAAATGTGGCTGTCTAATAATAGAATAAAATATCAGGAACGGTAATGTACAGAAACCTGTGGGAGAGCACTTCAATCTCCCTGGACACTCAGTAACAGATTTAAAGTAGCAGTCCTAAAACAAAGAAATTTCAAAAATCAAATGGAGAGAGGAATCTCTGAGCTACAATTTATGTGTAAATTTGACTCCATGAACCAAGGATTAAACAGAAACTGGGAGTGGCTGGCCCGTTACAAAAGCAGCTGCTCTGCCCTGGGTGTTAATAGTTCCACATTAGACTCTCGCAATGGGCCACATCCCCCTGATTTGTCAGATTGAAGGTGATTTATTTTCAAGATTCTAGTAAAGTTTTTCTAACAATGGTGGAGTAGTAACTCCATAATAATAAACAAATAAAAAGGCACCGTCATTTTAAGGTAGCTTGTGAAAAAGATAAATAACGATTAAGAAAAAGCAGCCATTTTAACAATGAACCGGGAAAGCTGAAGCCCTCATCTGGGTAGTATAAGTCTCTTTGAATATGATTTGGCGAACACGGGGAATTACATTTTAGGGATAATTTGATCCCTATGATTTTTTTTCTTAGAAACCAATGAACATGTGTTAAATTTATCTTAGATTATGGAAAAGATGCAATGACTTTTGTTAGCAAGATAAAGGAGAAAGAAGTGCTTAATTTTCTAGTTAAAACACAAAATAAAAATGATGTGCATGTGTTCAAATGCACAGTCTTAAGTGCAGAACATTACAAAACCAAAAACAAGTGAGTTACAAAAATAGATCCTATCTGGGTAATTCGAGGCTGCTGTCTACAGAATTCCAATGCAAGGGAAAGGAAGCAAAACTTATTCTCCAATGGTTTTCAAGTTTTTTGTATTCGTTGGCAAGATGATTTGAGGAGCATAGCAAAAAAAGAACTAAAAAAAAAAACTAAAGGTCGATATGAGGTTTCATGGGTTGCACAGTGGTGCTTTATTGAGGTATGTGCTCATTAACAGTATCTAAATTGTGACAGGGAGGTAGCCGTGTTAGTCTGTATTATATCAAAACAAAAAAACAGTCATGTAGCACTTTAAAGACTAACAAAATAATTTATTAGGTGATGACCTTTCGTGGGACAGCCCCGTTTCTTCACATCAGAAGAAGTGGGTCTATCCCACGGAAGCTAATCACCTAATAAATTATTTTGTTAGTCTTTAAAGCACTACTGGACTGCTTTTTTTGTTTTGATAGTATCTAAATTGGCAACATGAAATCCCTCTATACAGTGATCCCTGTGAAACACTTAACACTTTAGTATCACTGATAGCTCTGGTTATTTTTTCCAAAGATTCTCCTTATAATTTGTAAATTTCTGGTTTGAAGCATATTTCATGCAAATAAGCTCTTGGAGGTGATTCCACAGGGCAGTTAGTCTATTTGCAGACTTGTGCAATGCATAATTCCACAAGTGATGATAGCTAGCCAGTGTATAGTATATTGACTAATAAAATACGGTAATGAGATGTAGGAAGCTTTATGCACAATTCTGTTTGTTACAATTGACAGCCATTGCTTCATCATGGCTGAAGCACCTTATTGAGTATCACTGCCAAATTTTACACGGGTACCAGATTAATTTTGATGTATCATGCTTACAGCATTGACTGTGGATGGTTACTTTCCATCTCTTCTGGAAAGTGGTTAGAGGAAATGTTTAAGTAATTGGACCAAAATAGCTGTAAATAATTGAAATTATTTAAAATGTCTTTAATATTCATGGTGCCATATTTTAAATATGATACCAGTCTAATACAAAGCAGTTCTGAGTTCTAAGAAGAGTTATGTCAAAGGCTGGGGCTGTACAAGTGCTCACTTCATTGCTCAGCTAGCTTCCTTCAGTCTTGGTTTCAAAGGCTCTTCATTAGAAGAGAGGGCAGATTTCATTCTAAGACTGTCATTACTTACCATTCTTGAGACTTCTAAGTTCAGAGACAAGTGTAAAGGTACTTTTTGAGAAGCCGGGGTGCTTTTCCTAAGGGTGGAAATATGCAAAGCATATTCAAAAAAGAACTAAATATTCTTATTTATCTTGGCTTATGTCTCATAGAAATGCATTGACAGCAATAATTGGGTTCATGTAAGTTTTTTGAAAATGATTTAGAAGTGATGTTTGTCAGTTCAGTGAATAAGGTTTTGTTATCCTAGTAGGGTAGTTTGTAGTCTTGGTCAGACCTCTGTGTTTAATATTTTTTGAATAATCATATCCCTGCTTTTGTTGTTTCTGACAAATGTATTCATCTTAAAATCTGTTTCTTAATATAGCTACTTGCACATATAATATCTAAATTGATAACAGTACTTTGACAGGAGGGTTATCAAACTGCACTTCAGCAGGGAGTTTGATGAAAACAAATAAAACCTAGAGCTTTGTTTATTGTACTGCGGCTTCACGATCTACTGCATGTGATATTATTTGAGTGATGATATTTAACATGAAGAATAGAGTCTTTGCATATGTAAATGTTGTGTAATATGACAAGATGATGAACATTTAGCTAGTTTGGTGTATTTTTTGTGTTGGCTGCCTTCAGGGGATTGAATCTAAAAATGTTCATTGGCTGTAAAGAGGAGAGAAACTGAGGTAACATTTGGGATTGAGAAAGGAAAGTGGTATCTGAATTCTGACGTTCTAATTAGTGCTGCATTTTGGACATTGGATGTGTTGATTTATTTTTCACCCATTTATAATTTTTGATTTTTATAATTATTGTACAAAAATTACTCATCTTCCATGTGTTGTGTTTGCCTTTCACATATTTAGTAGTGGTAACTCAGTTGTTCTGTTGTGTTGGCCTGTAGATGTGGATTCAAATATTAGAGCTTTTTTATGCTTTTTGTTGACATTCAGCAGCTCTTTCATTTGGAGGTTTGTGATGGAATGTGCTGGTTTGAGCAGGACCAATCTCATTTAGTATTTTTGGCAACATCTGTTTGTCTTTGTTCTAAGGAAACACTCCAGAAAAGCAAAAGAATACTTACAAAATACAAAGCTTTTATCGTGGTACAGTATCTGCAGCTCATAAGAGGCTGTTGGGGAAATGAGTTTGTCTGTATATGAAGCAACCTCACCTTAGACCAGTCGTGTAGGAATAGGAATTCAAAGATCGCCACACTTGTGGCTGTCCTTCCGTATTCGCCACAGCCTGCCTGCTCCCCTGCTCTAAATAAATGCCCCTCACACCCCCAGAGCCAGGCTGCCCCAGAGCCAGGCACTCCCAGCTTCCCCTCCTAAATAAATGGCCACCCCCAGAGCCAGGTACCCCTCGCCCCACCCCCCATTCTAAATCAATGCTGGTGATTCACCAGACCTTCTGGAGCTGCTGCTGGGGTCCGGCAGTCTAATTCAAACCTGCTTTTTCATTCCTGTCTCCACCCTTTCTGTTCCTTGTGTAGTGGTGTAACTTACTATTCTTCCTCGAGTGTCTCCGTAGGTGCTCCACGATAGGTGTCAGGCTCGGCCTGGTGCCGCAGATCGGATCTTTCCAGCAGTATCTGCCGGACCGCGCATGCGCATGCGCCGGCGCACGCCGCTCCCCTGCGCGCTCCCAGCCACGTGCGCGATCCAGTCCCCGCCAGTTCCTTCTTTACCGCCATCGGCTACAGACGGAATCTGCTCAGGCTGCAGCCAGAGTCCGCGTATTTAGAGTTTTTTTCAGAGTTTTAGAGTTCTCTTTCAAGAGTTCTTAGTTAAATTGTTTGTTTCTTTATTGCAAAAAAAAAATATATATATATAAGTAGAAAGTCTTAGAAAGGAGAGGAGGAGCGGAGGCACCCCGGTGACGTGAAGGCCAGTAGGCCTCCTGCTGCGGCAGGCTGGAGTCCGTGAGGGGGCAGCAGTCACAGAGAAGGTGCTAAGTACCCTATTAGCAGCTCAAAGACTCACCGCAATGTCCTCTTCAGGATTCAAGAAGTGTGAGTCCTGCCGCAAAGCTATGCCGGCCTCTGATGGGCACAGTCAATGTATCAGATGCCTGGGGGAATCACACATCACCCAGAAATGCTCCTTCTGTGCAAAGTTCACGGCCAGAGCCAGAAAGGACAGAGAAATGTGGCTGAAAATGCTGCTGTTTGATAAGGCCCTCCAGCCAGACGTGCCGGAGAGGCCTCAACCGGAGGGACCCACAGGGCTCCATAAAAGGAAGGCGGTGTCCCTCAGCCCCTCAGTGCAAAAACGGAGGAAGCTCTCTCCAGCCCTATCCCTGCCGGCGGTCACAGCGAGCGGGACGGGCGTAGCTCATAGCCTCCAGCCGCAGTCACAAGCGAGTGGCAGCGCAGCAGCGCACGTGGCAGAGGTTGAGCCGCCAATTACTAAACAGCTGGTCCACGCATTCAGAGTGGCAGCCAGGCAAGCGCTGGAACCGGCGGCACCGCCGCAAGCAGCACAGGCCCCCGCAGCACCAACGGTGCAGGGCCAACAGGCACGTAGCCTGCAGGCACCGCAGGAGACCACCCGCACAGCACCGCAGATGAGCGTGCCGAGCGCGGCGCTGACAGCGGGGCCAAGATCCCCGGCATGGGGAGGGGCGGCGCCAGCCCCACAGGGGAGGGGAAAGGCAGCAGCGAAAACCCGGCATCGCAGCCCTTCTCTGGACAGGGCTGCAGGGCTGCTCTCAACAAGTCCTCCCCTTATGCTGCGTACACCAACCAGGAGACATGGGTCTCCCCCAGCCTACCCAGAGCCACCTTCCCCGTTCCTCCAACGTTCTACGCATGATACGCGTCACAGCGGACACGTTTTCTTCGCTGGGCCTAGTCATCAATTTCGCAAAGTCAAAGACCGACCCCACACAAGACATAGAGTTCATAGGGGCACATATAAACTCTATTACAGCAAGGGTGTACCCTCCCGACGCCCGCTTTCGCGCCATCAGTTCGTTGGTGCAAGTCATTACATACAGCCCCACGGTGCCGGTTTTAACGTGCTTGCAGCTGCTTGGCCACATGGCAGCGGCAACGTTCATGGTACAGAACGCCAGATTGCATATGCGCAACCTACAACATTGGCTGGCGAGCGTTTACAAGCCGGCATCCCATACTGTCCGCAGGGTGGTGTCGCCCATGACAGAGGTGCGCAGATCCCTGCAATGGTGGGTAAACCCCAAGAACATGCTAACAGGGGTACCCTTTCACCAACCACAAATTTCTACTTTTCTCACCACCAACGCCTCCCGCATAGGGTGGGGAGCACATGTTGGCGAAAAGGTGACGCAAGGACTGTGGTCCCCTACGGAACAGTCACTGCATATAAATATTCCGGAGCTCAGAGCGGTGTTCAACGCCTGCAAACACTTTCAAGACCACATACAAGGCAAGGTAGTCGGGATCAATACAGACAATATCTCCACCATGTTTTATATAAACTGACAAGGCGGAGCTCGATCCCGTGCCTTATGTGCGGAAGCAGTCCGGCTGTGGAACTGGTGCATCGCCAACAATATTACGTTGAAAGTCTCGTACTTACCAGGCGCTCACAACATGAAGGCAGACCAGCTGAGCAGGCACTTTCCACTCACACACGAGTGGCAGATCCTCTCCGATCTGCTACAACCGATTTTTCAGGCATGGGGGTTCCCTAGATAGACCTGTTTGCCACTCAGCACAACAAGAAGTGCCCCCAATACTGCTCCAGGTCAGGACTGGGGCAGGGGTCCCTGGGGGACACGTTCGCGATTTCGTGGAAGGGCCCACTGCTTTACGCATTCCCCCCCACGGTGCTCATCCACAAGGTCCTGCAGAAAGCCAGGAGGGGGAGAGCTCGCATGATTCTAGTGGTCCCCACATGGGATCGACAGGAATGGTTCCCCTTGCTTGTCCGCATGTTGGATCATCCACCGCTTCCCCTTCCGGTAGCGCCGGACCTGCTCACACAGGCCCAGGGGTCCATAGTGCATCCTCACCCCCGAGGCCTGTGCCTACAAGCATGGTTAATCCATGGCTCAGCTCCCTAGAAGGTACATGTACGGAGGGAGTGCAACAAGTCCTGGAAAGTAGCCGAAGGATCTCCACCAGGAAGACCTACAAATAGAAATGGACTCGATTCACTGCATGGTGTTCCACCAAGCAGTTAGATCCCCTTGAAGTGCCTATACCTGTCATACTAGAATACTTACTGGACCTCAAGAGAGGCGGGCTCTCCCTCTCATCGTTGAAGGTCCATCTTGCCGCTCTATCGGCTTTTCGGCATAAAGAGGAAGGGCCCACGGTGTTTGCCCATCCTATTGTTACCAGGTTCCTGAAGGGGCTGGTAAACCTGTACCCCCCTCGGAAACCGCTTCCACCATCGTGGAACTTGGACCTGGTGCTCAGCGAGCTAACGGGACCACCCTTTGAACCCTTAGCCATGGTTTCCGTCCGTCTCCTTACGATAAAGACAACCTTCCTTCTTGCAATCACGTCAGCTCGCAGGGTCAGTGAGCTCGCAGCAGTTACGGCAACGCCGCCCTGCACGGTATTCTGAAAGGAGGCGGTAACCTTATGGCTGCACCCAGCCTTTGTTCCGAAAGTTTCTTCAGAGTTCCATCTTAACGAACCTATAGTTTTACCCTCGTTTTACCCCAAGCCTCATAGCTCCAACAAGGAGGCACGCCTGCACCTGCTGGACGTGAGGAGGGCGTTGGCCTTCTACATAGACAGAACTAAGTCCTTCCAGAAAACGGACAGGCTCTTAGTCTCTCTCGCTCCCAAATCAAAAGGAGAGGGTCTCTCTTCACAAAGAATCTCGAAGCACATTGTTTCCTGCATAAAGATGTGCTACGAACTTGGAAAGACTCCTTTACTGGCCCCGCCTACGGCTCATTCCACCCGGGCGGTGGCGGCATCAACAGCCTCTTTCAAGGGCATCGCGCTAAAAGACATTTGCAGAGCGGCGACCTGATCATCCTATGACACCTTCGCCAAGCATTATGCCCTACACTGGGTATTCCAAGAGGATACCCGCCTCTCGACAGCGGTCCTTTCGGGGGCAAGCTGCACATAACTCGATTACCCACCTCCTTTCTTGGGTTACTGCTGGGTAGTCACCTATCGTGGAGCACCCACGGGGACACTCAAGGGAGAAAGAGAAGTTACTCACCGTAGTAACGATGGTTCTTCGAGATGTGTCCCTGTGGGTGCTCCACCACCCGCCCATCCTCCCCATTTCGGATCTCTGTTTAGTGTTTTTCAGGAGCATCCGAGGCGGTTGGTGAAGGAACTGGTGGGGACCGGATCACCCACGTGGCCGATAGCGCGCAGGGGAGCGGCGCGCGCCGGCGCATGCGCGGTCCCACAGAAACTGCTGGAAAGATCTGATCTGCAGCGCCGGGGCGAGCCCGACACCTATCGTGGAGCATCCACGGGGGGACATCTCAAAGAACCATCGTTACTACGGTGAGTAACTTTTCTTTATGCAGATTGGTGGAAACTACAGTAAAAAGTAGAATTATCAGACATACAGATAAATGTGGTATATTGGGAAAGACCGCGGCCTTTTTATGCCTCACCAATGTGCAGTAGTAGTCCAACCCCACCCAAAAAACCTAACAATATTAGGAACCATTGGAAAAATGAATGGATAAAAGATGGCAAATATCATAAAATGCCACTAATGAAATCCCTGGCACATCCCCACCTTGAGTACTATGTACAGGTCTGGTGCTCATCTCAAAAGGGATACATTAGAATTCAGAAAGGTACAGGGAAGGGCCAAGGCCTCCACCTCCAATAAATAGAATTAAAGGAATGGAGAGAGGCTAAAAAAGACTGGGACTGTTCTGGTTATAAAAGAAAAGGTAAATGTAGATATGATAGAGCTCTAGACAGCTGTGACCGGTGTGGAGAAAGTGAGTAAGGAAATGTAATCTACGCCTTCATATAACACAAGAACAAGGGGTTACCTGATGAAATTAATAGGTAGCAGATGTAAAACAAACATAAGGAAGTACTGCTTCACACAAAACACAATCAACTTATGGAACTCATTGCCAAAGGATGTTGTCAAGTCAAAAGTATGATTGGGTTAAAAAAAAGAATTGGTTAAGGTCCTGGAAGATAGGCCCATCAATGGCTACTAGTGGAGACTGTCAGTGATGCAACTCCATGCTTTTGTGATGAACAACATCGTGCAAGATGCACTGTCCTAGCTGTCAAAAACGATTCCCTTCTGCTTTTTGTTCACCAAGGCTACGTCTACACTTAGAGAAAACTTGGAAATAGACATGCTAATGGGCATTTCGAAGAATACGAATGAGGAGCTGAAATACATATTCAGTGTCTCATTAGCACACTGGTGGCAGATAGGAATAAGGGGATTTCGAAGTTGGCAGGGTCCTTTCGAAAAGGACTCCCATCTGGACAAGCCATGCAGGAGTGAAAAACGGCAATTTTGAAGCGCTGTGTCTGGTGGCATGCTAATGAGGCACTGAATATGCATTTCAGTACCTCATTAGTATTCTTCAAAATGGCCATTAGCATGCCTATTTCGAAGTTTTCTCTAAGTGTAGATACGGCCCAAGAGAAATATTTGGCTAAGAGAAGGTTCTCTGCAGGCCTTAAATTTTGCTAGTGAATAACAATAAAATTAAAACAATTACATTTATACACAAATAAGATGAACCATCTGTTTGACCTTTACCACCATGCTACCTGATGACCTGTTTGAAAGGTGAGATTTTGAAAGATCTTGCTGAGATCCACACAAAGATTTTAATCAAGGAAAGGACTATTTAGGAAAGTGTTCGCTGGTGTATTAGGGTTGTTAGAATTGTTTCTAGGTCACTGGCAGTCTTTTAATGAAACCAAATGACTGAGGGACTTAATCATTTATCTGAAAAGAAAATCCCTCTCTTCAAAATGTAACTGATGGTGAGGTATGCATATCAGTAAATTTCTGGGGGTGGGATGGGGGGGTTGGGATAAGAAAAATCACAGCCTGCCTATCCATCCTCTGCCCACCTACAGCAGCAGCATGCTTGTGTGATTTTCCCTCAGCTACCACCAGCATAACTATTCAGTTACCTACCTTTCACATTTTCTTTCAAACCCTCCCCCATGCCAAAGAGGGGTCAAAGAGGGCTAGGCATCACTGGAGTTTTCATTCCCATTCATCATGAATAGGACAGACTACCACAAGGAGGCTGCCAGGCAACTCTCCAATACCACGTTCTATAAGCCACTGTTCCAGGATCCCAGAATACACAAAGAAACTACAGCATGTGCTCAAAACCTTCCCTATAGAAACACAGGAACAAATCTACACAGACACACCCATTGAATGCAAACCAGGTTTATTCTACCTTCTGCCCAAGATCCATAAACCTGGGAATCCTGGACGCCACATCATCTCAGGCATTGCCACTCTCACTACAGGATTGTCTGGATATGTGGACTTTCTACTCAGACCCTATGCTGTCAGTGCTCCCAGCTTTCTTCGAGATACCACTGACTTCCTTAGGAAACTACAGTTCATTGATGACCTTCCTAAAACACCATCCTGGCCACCATGGATGTAGAGGCCCTTTATACCAATATCGCACATGTAGATGGACTTCAAGCTGTTAAGAACGTTATCCCTGATGAGACCAAGGCACAAATGATGGCAGAACTTTGTGACTTTGTCCTCACCCACACTATTTCAGATTTGAGGACAATTTATACCTTCAAATGAGTGGCACTGCTATGGGCATCCACATGGCCCCACAGTATGCCAACATTTTTATGGCTGACCTGGAACAACCCTTCCTCAGTTCTCATCTTCTAGCGCCCCTCCTCTACGTGTGCTATATTGATGGACATCTTCATCATCTGGACCCATGGGATGGAGGTTCTTGAAGAGTTGCCCGTGATTTAAACAGTTTCCACCCCACCATCAACCTTAGCCTGGACCAGTCCATACAAGAGATCCACTTCGTGGACACTACTGTGCAAATAAGCGATGGTCACATAAATACCACCCTATACCAAAAACCCATGGACCGCTATGCTCATCTCCACGCCTCCAGCTTCCATCCAGGGCACACTACACAGTCCATTGTATTACAGACAGGCACTAAGGTACAACTGCATTTGCTCCAATCCCTCTGACAAACATCTACAAGACCTTTACCAAGCTTTCATCAAACTACAATACCCACCTAAGGAAGTGAGGAAACATTGACAGAGCCAGACGGGTACCCAGAAGCCACCTGCTACAAGACAGGCCTCGCAAGGAAAACAAGAGAACACGTCTGACCATCACATACAGCCCCCAGCTAAAGCCTCTCCAACGCATCGTCAGTGATCTGCACCCATCCTGGACAACAATCCTTCACTCTCACAGACTTTGGGAGTCAGGCCTGTCCTCGCCTACAGACAATCTGCCAACCTTAAACAAAGTCTGACCAGCAACTATAGACCACAACACAGTAACTCTAAACCTGGAACCAATCCCTGCAACAAACTTCACTGCCATCTCTGCTCATATATCTACACCAGTGACATCACAGGACCTAACATCAACCACACCATCAGGGGCTCTTTCACCTGCACATCTACTAATATAATATATGCCATCATGTGCCAGCAATGCCCCACTGCAATTTACATTGGCCAAACTGGACAGTCTGTATGTAAATGAATAAATGGACATAAATCAGACATCAGAAACGGTAACACAAAACCTGTAGGAGAACACTTCAATCTCCCCAGACACTCAGTAACAGATTTAAAATTAGCAGTCCTACAACAAAAAAATTTCAAAAATAAAATGGAAAGAGAAATTTCTGAGCTGCAATTCATTTGCAAATTTGACTCCATCAACCAAGGATTGAACAGAAACTGGGAGTGGTTGGCCCATTACAAAAGGAGTTTTTCTGCTGATAATGGGCCACATTTTCCCTTGACTGAACGTGCTCATTTTCTCCTCTCTGGGTGTTCATTACTCCACACTAACTGCCAATAATGGGCCATTTCTACTCTGCCTGAATAGACCTTGTGTCAGCTCTGGCCCTCCCCTTTACTGGGGCCCCCTCTTTAAAGCCTCCTCTGGAAGCCCTTAGTCACACCCTACTCATCTGTCTGATGAAGTGGGTCTTTGCACATGAAAGCTTATGCTCCAAAGTATCTGTTCGTCTATAAGGTGCCACAGGACTTCTTGTTGTTTTTGAAGATGCAGACTAACATGGCTTCTTCTCTGATATTCATTCCCTGTGTATCTCTTCACATGTATCTGCTCTTGCTTTCAGTGTCTGTGCAAAGAGTCCTATCAAGAGAAAATGGGGACTAAAAATCCTCAGTGTTTTGAATTCTCTGTTCATCACACCAATGGGCAACACTCTGATCTATAAAATATTCTGAAGCAATTAAATATCCTGATCCCAAAACAAAACAAAACCTTAAAACCCTTAGATTTTTGTAGATTTTCTGTTCAGAGTATTGATTGTGCCTGTTCACATTTAGCTTTAATCAGATATCACAAACTACTTATCTATATAGATTTATAGCACTCTTATCACCATGATAACTGACTGAAATAGGATTGTTTTAGGGTGTTGTAGAAAGGTAGGGCTGGAAGAAAGTCTGAGGTCATCTACTTTATCAATACTGAGATTAGGCCAACTCCAGAACATGTGTTCTCAAAATTCATTGCACCGTGGCCCTCTTTCGACAACAATATTACAGTACCATCTTTATTATCTTGCATCTCCGGGGAACTGGGATTGCTGGATAATCAGATATGCCAGATATCTGAGCTGGGGCCATTAGCTCTACTCTGGTGACTCACCTGGGTAGCTAGACTGCCTGCTTAGGTGGACCACTTAGGGCAGCAAGTCCCAGCTGGCCTAGTTGCTGCCAACAGATGCCACTCAATAGGGTATGCCAGTTATCCAAGTTCCAGATAATATGGCTTTTACTGTACTGTGTAATCCCATGGACTCCACAGGCACAAGTAGTGCAGATTGCTCCATTCATTGAAAACAATGGGCCATGTGACTTTTTGGTCATTTCAGGGATTTTTTTTTTTTAAATAGGTAAATGTTATTGTAAGTTGGAACTTTGAATTCATCCAGTCAAAATAAGTATTAGTTGCAGAGAGCTCAGCATAACAAGTTATCCAAGCTGTGTAATTATTCAACTTCAAAATACTGGAACTGCTTTAATATGTTTTTGTAGCCATTTGTAAATATATTGATATAGTGATTTTGATTAAGGTAAAGTTGCTTCACAATTCAAATATTAATAGTTGTGGCTTTTGAACAGGTTACAGTAAACTCTTTTATATCTGGTAGCCCTGGGACCAGAAGGCTGCCAGATATTCAAATATTCTGGATAGTAAAGAGGTATATCTAGCAATGCATAACACTAAACAACAAGAAGATTAGATATTAAGAAACAAACAAAAATGTATGCAGAGTACTATATTTATGAGCAACAGTAGTATTATACATTGTAAACTTACACTGTATTCACTGCATTTATTTGTGTTTACTTTCACTATCCTGTACTTACAGAAAACATCGCTAAAATTTATTTATGGTTAAAATGCCAGTTATTTGAGAGTTGTGGATAATAGAATACTGGTTATGAAAGAGTTTTCTGTATTTTACTTTTCACGAAGAGTGAAAGTTCTACAATCTAGGAAAATTTTTGTAGCACTACAAATCTCACCCGTAGTTGCTTGAAACAATGATGTAAGCAGCGGTATTCAGAAAAACTCCCAAGCATGCAGGTTTTGCATGCATGTTGTTCTTTCATGATTTGCAAATTATACTTTTAGAGGTGGGAGGGTACATTGTTTGGTATTTATAATAACAATTAAAATAAAGACAATCAGTGCCTTCTTTTTGCCAGGAAGACTTGCTAATGTAGTTTAATAACATGTTCTTTAAAAGTTTTCTCATGTATATTCACTTTTAAGTGTGAGTGCCTGTAATGTGTATTGGTGCTGGATGTTTTTCCCTGTGTTGTATACATAGGGGAGAATGTGTACTGGTACAAGAGGTGCCTCTTGCTCTTTCTCCCCCAGTGCCACCCCGTAGTTCCTTCTTATTGCCAGTGATGGTGCTGAAATGTGTTCTTGCTTAAGCAAACTTTCCTTTGTTTGCTGTTTCTACTAGTGAATTTATAATATATAATTGTTTGAAGTTGTATAGATAATAGTGCCTTTAGTGTTAAATTAGAAATAATCCAGCATGGGACTTCGTCTAAGTATGCCATGATCCCTGGGCTTCAAACCTTATGACTGTTGCAAAGAACCAGTGCCAATCAGTGATCCCTATAGAAGCTGTCTGAAGTGTTAAAGGAGATGCACATAAGTGGAAAGTGTGATATATACATGAGCTCTAAGCTGTAGTGTAGACAGAGAAGGAGCGGAATATTCATCTCCAGGCATTCCTTGTGGAGTTGCCTCTTGCTCTGCTCTTGGAGTCAACAAAATTAGAGTCTGCTCCAAGTACTATGGCCTCATTGTGGGGCCTATCACCATCACTGATCAGCACCAGTACCCATCCCTGGTACTGGCTGCAAAAGCAACAAAGAGCTGTGAGGGGATAACTCCTCTCTGTTGGCTGCAGTGTCTCTTGGGAGTAGGGCTCTCTTGATTCCGAAGTGTATCCACAGATATTTGTCTGCATCTATGGGTAAATGTTTGTATCCACACAGGGCTTTATTAATTTGTTCGATCTTCTCTTAAATTAGAGTCTAAATTCTTGGGACATGCACAGTCTCTTAGTATGTTTGTGAAGCACCCAAAGCAATGGGACTCTCTGATGAGCCTTTCTGGGTGTTAACACAATACATGCTGCATTTCGGATTTTCATTTCAAAGAGGCACTTCTCAATTTACTGTACAGAACACAGAGTATACAAAGTGCTCCTAAAAAGATTGGATAGTAACAAAGAGGAAGCCGTACTAGTCTAGGCACTATCAAAACAAAATCAGTCAAGTAGCACTTTAAAGACTAGCAAAATGGTTTATTAGGTGAGCTTTCGTGGGACAGACCCACTTCTTCAGACCATAGCCAGACCAGAACAGACTCAATATTTAAGGCACAGAGAACCAAAAACAGTAAGCAAGGAGGATAAATCAGAAAAAGATTATCAAGGTGAGCAAATCAGAGAGTGGAGGGGTGGGGGGGAAGGTCAAGAATTAGATTGAGCCAAGTATGCAGACAAGCCCCTTTGGTGACTCAGAAAGTTCCCATCACGATTTAAACCATGTGTTAATGTGCCGAATTTGAATATAAAAGCCAGCTCAGACACACCATCTGAGCCGCAGCCTGGACTATTCTATTTACTTCCCAAAATCCACAAACCTGGAAACCCTGGACGCCCTATCATTTCAGGTATTGGCACCCTTACCACCGGACTATCCAGTTATGTGGACTCCCTCCTCAAACCCTGTGCCACCAATGCTCCCAGCTATATCCGAGATACCACTGACTTCCTGAGGAAATTACAAAACATCGGAAAAGTTCCTGATAACACCATCCTTGCCACAATGGATGTAGAGGCTCTGTACACTAATATTCCACATAAAGACAGATTACAAGCAATCAGGAATACCATCCCTGACGCCACCACAGTCAATCTGGTGTCTGACCTCTGTAACTTTGTTCTCACACACAATTATTTCCGTTTTGGGGACAGTTTATACCTCCAGATTAGTGGAACTGCTATGGGCACCTGCATGGCCCCACAATATGCTAATATATTTATGGCTGACCTGGAACAATGATTCCTCAGCTCTCGTCCCCTATTACCACTCCTCTACTTAAGATACATTGATGACATCTTTATGATTTGGACCCATGGTACAGAGGCTCTAGAGGAATTCCACAGAGACTTTAACAATCTACACCCCACCATCAACTTATGCCTCAATTACAACATGCAAGAGATACATTTCCTGGACACTACAGTACTAATCAAGGATGGCCTGATCAGTACCACACTGTACCGAAAACCTACTGATCGCTATACTTATCTACACCCTTCTAGTTTCCATCCTGCACATGTGACTAGATCCATTGTTTACGGTCAAGCTCTTAGGTATAATCGCATTTGCTCTGATCCAACTGACAGAGACCAAAAACTACAAGAATTTAACCAAATATTCATAAACCTGAATTACCCACCAGGAGAGGTAAAAAAACAAATCGACAGGGCCAGACGCATACCCAGAAACCAGCTACTCCAAGATCGGCCCAAAAAAGCCAAGAACAGAACACCACTGGTCATCACCTACAGCCCCCAACTCAGACCACTGCAATGAATTATTAAAGACCTACAACCTATCCTGAATCAGGATGCCACACTCTAGAAGGCCCTGCGTGACATGCCTGTTCTCTCCTACAGACAACCTCCCAACCTCATGAGGGTCCTCACTAACAGCCACAGTCTGTACCCCAGGAACACCAGTCCTGGAACCTTTCCCTGCAACAAAGCCTGCTGCCACTATCATACCGGGATATAAATTATATCGGAAAGACAGAACAGGTCGTGCGGGTGGCGGAGTGGTACTATATGTGAAGGATAATATAGAATCAAATGAAGTAAAAATCCTAAAGGAATCAAAATGTTCCATAGAATCATTATGGATAACAATTCATTCCTCTAATATGAATATGGCATTAGGAATATATTACCGACCACCTAACCAGGACAGTGATAGTGATGCTGAAATGATGAGGGAGATTAGAGAGGCTATCAAAATAAAAAACACAGTAATAATAGGAGATTTCAATTATCCCCATATTGATTGGGTGCATGTCACCTCAGGACGGGATTCAGAGATTAAATTTCTTGATGCCTTAAATGACTGCTTCTTGGAGCAGCTAGTACAGGAACCCACAAGGGGAGTGTCGATTCTCGATCTAGTCTTGACTGGAACGCAGGATCTGGTCCAAGAGGTAACTGTTACTGGACCGCTTGGAAATAGTGACCACAATATAATAACTTTTAATATTCCTGTGTTGGGAAGAACACCGCAGCGGTCAAACACTCTGGCATTTAATTTCAAAAAGGGGAATTACACTAAAATGAGGAAGCTAGTTAAACAGAAACTAAAAGGTAGAGTAATTAAACTAAAATCCCTGGAAGCTGCATGGAAACTGTTTAAAGACACCATACTAGAGGCCCAACTTAAATGTATACCCCAAATAAAAAAACACAGTAAGAGACCTAACAAAGAACCACCATGGCTAAACAGCCATGTTAAAAAGGCAGTGAGAGAGAAAAGGGCAGCTTTTAAAAAGTGGAAGTCAAATCCTAGTGAGGAAAATAGAAAGGAACATAAACACTCCCAAATTAAGTGTCATAATGTAGTAAGAAAAGCCAAAAAAGAGTTTGAGGAACAGCTAGCCAAAAATTCAAAAAACAATAGTAAAATGTTTTTAAGTACATTAGAAGCAGGAAGCCTGCTAAAAAAGCAGTGGGGCCCTTGGATGATAAAGATATAAAAGGAGCGATCAAGGAAGACAGTGCCATTGCGGAGCGATTAAATGATTTCTTTGCTTCAGTCTTCACGGCTGAAGATGTTACAGAGGTTCCTAAATCTGAGCCAGCCTTTTTAGGCAACAAATCTGAGGAACTCACTCAGATTGAAGTGACATTAGAGGAGGTTTTGGAATTAATTGATAAGCTGAATAGTAACAAGTCTCCAGGACCAGACGGCATTCACCCAAGGGTTCTGAAAGAACTCAAATGTGAAATTGCGGAGTTATTAACAGTGGTTTGTAACCTATCCTTTAAATCCACTTTGGTACCAAATGACTGGAAGACGGCCAATATAACACCAATATTTAAAAAAGGCTCTAGAAGAGATCCTGGCAATTATAGACCGATAAGTTTAACATCAGTACCAGGCAAATTAGTAGAAACACTAGTAAGGAGTAAAATTGCAAGGCACATAGAAGAGCACGAATTGTTGGGCAAAAGTCAGCATGGTTTCTGCAGAGGGAAGTCGTGTCTGTCTAATCTATTAGAGTTCTTTGAAGGGGTTAATAAACATGCGGACAAGGGGCACCCAGTGACATAATATACCTAGATTTCCAGAAAGCCTTTGACACGGTCCCACACCAAAGGCTTTTATGTAAATTAGGTGGTCATGGGATAGGAGGAAAGGTCCTTTCATGGATCGGGAATTGGTTAAAAGACAGAAAACAAAGGGTTGGAATAAATGGTAAATTTTCACAATGGAGGGGGGTAACTAGTGGTGTTCCCCAGGGCTCAGTCCTGGGACCGATCCTGTTCAACTTGTTCATCAATGATCTAGAAAATGAGGTAAGCAGTGAGGTGGCAAAGTTTGCAGATGACACCAAGTTGTTCAGGACAGTCAAAACCAAAACAGATTGTGAAGAACTACAAAAAGATCTCAGAAAACTGAGTGATTGGGCAGCAAAATGGCAAATGAAATTTAATGTGGGTAAGTGTAAGGTAATGCATGTTGGAAAAAATAACCCAAATTACACGTACTACATGATGGGGTCAAATTTAGCTACGACAGATCAGGAAAGGGATCTTGGAGTTATAGTGGATAGTTCTCTGAAGACCTCCACGCAGTGTGCAGCGGCAGTTAGTAAGGCAAATAGGATGTTAGGAATTATTAAAAAAGGGATCGATAATAAGACAAAAGATATCATACTTCCCCTATATAAAACTATGGTACGCCCACATCTCAAGTACTGCGTGCAGATGTGGTCTCCTCACCTCAAAAAAGATATATTGGCATTAGAAAAAGTTCAGAAAAGGGCGACTAAGATGATTAGGGGCTTGGAAAGGGTCCCATATGGGGAGAGGCTAGAGAGACTGGGACTTTTCAATTTGGAAAAAAGGCGATTGAGGGGCGATATGATAGAGGTATATAAAATCATGAATGGTGTGGAGAAAGTGAATATAGAAAAATTATTTACCTTTTCCCATAATACAAGAACTAGGGGACACCAAATGAAATTGATGGGTAGTAGGTTCAAAACTAATAAAAGGAAATTTTTCTTCACACAGCGCACAGTCAACCTGTGGAACTCCTTGCCCGAGGAGGCTGTGAAGGCCAGGACTCTATTAGGGTTTAAAAAAGAGCTTGATAAATTTTTGCAGGTTAGGTCCATAAATGGCTATTAGCCAGGGATAAAGTATGGTGCCCTAGCCTTCATAACAAGGGCAGGAGATGGATGGCAGGAGATAAATCGCTTGATCATTGTCTTCTGTTCTCCTTCTCTGGGGCACCTGGCATTGGCCACAGTCGGCAGATGGGATGCTGGGCTTGATGGACCTTTGGTCTGACCCAGTATGGCCATTCTTATGTTCTTATGCCAGCTTTGTCCACATATCTTCTCTGGAAATACCATCACTGGACCTAAGCAGGTTACTCACAGAATCATGGGCACTTTCTCATGCTCCTCTACTAACATCATATATGCCATCATGTGCCAACAATGTCCAGATGCTTTGTATATTGGACAGTCTTCTAACTCCCTTAGACAAAGGGTCAACGGGCACAAAACAGACATCAAAACACTCCAGATCCACAAACCAGTTAGTCAACATTTTAACGGAATGGGGCATTCTGTCAATGACCTAAAGGTATGTGTGTTACTGAAAAGGAATTATCGCACCATTTTGGAAAGAGAAACACCTGAGCTGGCTTTTATATTCAAATTCGGCACATTAACACATGGTTTAAATCGTGATGGGAACTTTCTGAATCACTATAGGGGCTTGTCTGGATACTTGGCTCAATCTAATTCTTGATCTTCCCCCCCACCCCTCCACTCTCTGATTTGCTCACCTTGATTATCTTTTTCTGATTTGTCCTCCTTGCTTACTGTTTTTGGTTCTCTGTGCCTTAAATATTGAGTCTGTTCTGGTCTGGCTATGGTGTGAAGAAGTGGGTCTGTCCCACGAAAGCTCACCTAATAAACCATTTTGCTAGTCTTTAAAGTGCTACTTGACTGCTTTTTGTTTTAAAAAGATTGGAGTTATGCTTGTTTTTTATGACTGCATTTCCCACAAAGCTGTGCTTCATCATGAATGATTAGTCCTTCCTGTCTCAAAGGGATTTTGTTTAAAGACTAATAATGACATTTGCCACATGTCATGGCAGAAGAAAACATGAATCCGTGCTGAAAGATTGTTCAAGCCTCATTCTGCAGTTTAAAAACCTTTCTTCTATGGGCCAGGTAGCCCTCTAAAAATGACTAGCAATGACCATGAACCTTGGCATTCAGATATTACAGGCTACATAGAAAGGGAAAAAAAAGACTGTTACTTTTCACTACTGTTGTTCCTCAAGATGTGGTGCTCATGTCCATTCCGTTGTAGGTGTGTGTGCTTGCCATGTTCTCCAGCTCTGGAAATTTTTCCCTCAGTGGTATCAGTATGGGGACTGGCTCTGGTGTGCTGGGAAGCAGCATGTGTGCTGGTATGAAGGGCACTGCGGACTCACCCCTCTCTCAGTTCCTTTTTGATGGACTGACTCCGCACCCCAACCTTACTCCTGCTCCCTCCTTCCTGGACCCCTCATCCCACTTTGACCCCTCCTTTCCAACCCTCACAGCCCAAACTCTCCTTCACCCCCCCTGAACCCACAACCCTTTTCTACCCTGCTCCCACACCTGCAGCCCACTTCTATACCCTCCTCCTGCCCAGACCCCCCCACCTGCACCCTGCTACTGCACCCCACTCCAGCCCAGATCATCCAACCCCAGTCTACACCTGCACCACCCCACTTCTGCCCAGACAGTCAATTCCCAGTCCACTCCTGCACCCTCTCTCCCACACAGACCCTACAATCTAAGCCCACTTTCTGGCAGGCTCCTCCCACACTGAACCCCTCATTCCCCTTGCACACCAGCCCCAGTGCCTAGGAACCACCCTACAAGAGCCAGAGCAGCTCAGCCCCAGAGCCTGCCTCACTTTTCTGCACCACACCCTGTTATCCCATTCCCACCTCAGAGCCTATCCCAGCCAGAGCCCTTGCACCTCAACCTGCTATCTCAGCCTATGACCTGAACCCCCTACCGGCGTTCTTGTAGCCCAACCCTCTGTCACAGTCCTGAGTCCCAGAGCTCTCATGCTCCTGCATCCTAATCTTCTGATCCAGTCCTGCACCCCTGAACTCTATGCCTGCCTGCACTCTCAGCTGAAGCCCTCACACTCCTGCATCCAGCCCCTCTGTCCCAGCCCTGAGCCCCCTCCCATCCCACCACATGAATTTTGTTGTGTGCACCGATAGGAGGGTGATGTGTTGCACATCACCTCCAGACTGGTGCGTATAGCAACATGCATTACTCCGGGGTGGGAGAAGGTAGAGGGACTACTGCTGATGACTGCTTATGAGGCGCAGGGTCCGGTGTCTTGACCCCTGAGAATGGTGGCATGAAGTGGGAGAGTGGCTTGGATGTTCCCAGCAGTGAGACTCTATGGATAGGTGATATGACTCTGCAGGTCTGTGTTAGATTGCTGGTGATCAGTGCCTAAAGCCCAAAGAAAGTTGCCTTAGACCCTAGGACCAGCGCTGGGAACTTTGGCAGTTGAGCCAGCCTGCATCCAGGGGCTAGTGGCACTGTTCGGAAGAGTGCTGACAGAGCACCCTTGTGGTGGTGTTGCACTAATGAGACCTTTGCAAGGGTCATAGGACAAGTTTACCCCTTGAGCAGGGCACCTGAGTGACTGGCATAAATGACACCACAAGGGACAGTATGTCCTTAGGGACCTGAAAGGCCTCCAGCCTTTTGCCACTTCCTGGGGTGGCAGGTGTTGAAGGGATTTTGACAGCTCAGTGGGAGCCAGCTCCAGGTCATTATTTGAAAGGGAAGAGCTGCCCTACCCAGGTCTTTGCTCTCCTTTGTCCCTCCCTCTTAGAATCATAGTGTTTAGGTAATTTTACTCCTCCAAGTCCAATTTGCAGAGTATTTCTACTGTCACTTGAATATCTAAGTGTGATTCAGTCTCATGGATTTGTAACCTCTGCCATTGTATTTATTTGCATGTAACTGGTGAAAACATTCAGTACTTTGAGAACTAACTGAAGTGTAACTTCAAGTTGTCAGTTTCTAAGCGTGCTTTAGTGTTGGTTCCCTTGCTGCCTTCTCTTCTGTATGCTTGTTCTTCTTTGAATGATTGTTCCTCTCTGTAGTATACTCCTTTGCATATGCACTTTCTGCACATAGGCCAGACGAATTTTCTTTAGCATTTATGTGGCCTGTGTATTCAGCCTTTCTCTCCTTGTGCTCTGCACCAAAGGAAAATTGTCCTGTTGGAACATGGCGGTTTAGGGGAGAGAGCTTCAGTATGGTTGCTGATTCTTCAACTTCTTGCTGTAAATGGTAACAAGTTTTAGTTTTTAGTATAGTTATTTACTAATTAGTTTAATAGAGGTCTGTTTCCCCATCTTGAAACCCCATCCTGGGGTGGCAATCTGATGTAGCGCTTTTCCTCCGCCCCTCATCTTCTAATGGTCGTGAGGGAGTGTGCAAAGAATCCCTAGTTTTAAAACCTGTGATATAAACCACAAGCTGCTCCTGGTCAAAGAACATTAATAAACCTGTAGATTCTAAAGGATTGGTGCAGTGTGCTGATTTGGGTAACATTTAAGTACATATTGATCCTGGGAATGTGGCTTGTCCCGTTGGGGGCGGGAAGAATCTGTGTGGATTTGGTAAAACAGGCTTTCATAGCCTCTCACCTGAGTAGGAGGGTGGCTGGTTTGGGCATTAGAAGCAGCTGGCAAATCTGTGGGCTTGCTTGTGTAGCTTCTGGCTGCCTAGTGGGCCTGGCAGAGATACTTTTGTGGCTGGTTTGGTTTGCCATAGTTGGAATGAAATCCCAGTCTGGGCTGTAAGTGGCCCAGTTTTAAGCAATTTACCTAGGATTGGTTCACTCAGCTGTGCCCAAAACTCCCTGTCATATTACAGTGTGCAGCCAAGGATAACCCAGGTCTCATCTGCATTAAAGAGAAGTGAAGAGGATTGATACTTTTTGGCAGGAAAGTGTATTCTTTAGTCTCTTGGCAGTTTTGAGCCTCAAACTGCGAACTTCTGATGGCTGCTATGACAAGCTAGTTACCTTTCTAGAGAGAGTCCAATAGAGGGTAACAACAATGCTTGTGACTTCCCAACAGAGACTTGTGGGAAGTGGTCATATTTAAGCTGCAGATAAGAGCGAGGGGTGATTTGATAGCAGACTTCAATTACCTAAAGGGGGGTTACAAAGAGGATGAAGCCAGTCTGTTCTCAGTGGTGACAGAGAGAGAACAAAGGGCAAAAGGTCTCAAGCTGCAGTGAGGTCTAGGCAGAATATTAGGGAAAAAGTATTTCACTAGGAGGGCAGTGAAGCTGTGGAAAGGGTTATCTCAGGAGGTGGTGGAATCTCCCTCCTTAGGTGTTTAAGGCGTGGCTTCACAAAGACCTGGCTGGAATGATTTAGGTGGGGTGGGCCCTGCTTTGAGCAAGGGTTAGGCTGGATGACCTCCCGAAGTCTCTTCCAGTACCAAGCTTCTGTGATTGCACTGCAAGTAAATGGTGAATTTTAAGTTTGGGAAAGAATGCAGAATTGTCGCTAGTACATGTGTTTTATCAGCAGTGTCTACAAGATGTTCTCTAATTCACATAGAAATTAATTCCGGGAAGTCATATGGCCTGTGTTATGTAAGAGGTCAAATTAAATTATTACAGTGCTAGCCTTCCAAGTAATAAAGTAGGGCAGGATGCAGAGGTGTAAATCTGTAAATCTTTCAGACACTAGATAGGATTCCACAAGAAAAAAGGTAGTCTTAGACATTTTTATATCATTGAGATGGTTTTGGAGACCCAAGTGTAAAGGGAGGTGGAAAGTTTAGCTCGTGAAGAAGAGTTTACAGGGCCTAGGTATTCTTCTGAACAAGCAGGCTCTTTCTTTGACATTTATTTTGAACTCTTACGTAAGAATGGCCATACTGGGTCAGACCAAAGGTTCATCTAGCTCAGTATCCTGTCTGCTGACAGTAGCCAATGCCAGGTGCCCCAGAGGAGGGGAACCAAAGACAATGATCAAGCGATTTGTCTCCTGCCATCTATCTCCCGCCTTCGACAAAAGGCTAGCCACCATACCTTACCCCTTGCTAATAGCCATCTATGGACTTAACCTCCAAATATTTATGGAGCTCTTTTTTAAACTCTGTTAGAGTCCTGGCCTTCACAGCGTCCTCTGGTAAGGAATTCCACAGGTTGACTGTGCGCTGTGTGAAGAAAACCTTTCTTTCTTCTACGAGTGTCCCTGTGGGTGCTCCACAATAGGTGTCGGGCTCGCCCGGCGCTGCAGATCGGAACTCTTCCAGCAGTTTCTCCTGGATCGCGCATGCGCCCGCGCACGCCACTCCCTTGTGCGCCCCCGGCCACGTGCGCGATCCGGTCCCTGCCAGTTTCTTCTCAACCGCCATCGGCTGCAGACAGAATCCGCTCAGGCTACGGCCAGAGTCAGATTAGATAGTGTTTCTCCGTGTAAATTGTTGTGTTTTTCCTGGTTTAAAAAAAAAAAAAAGAGAGAGAAAGCAAGAGAATATCAAATAAATATATATATATATAAAAATAAAAAGAGAGAGAGGAGCGGGACAAGTGGACGTGAAGGCCAGTAGGCCTCCCCTTGCAGGCCGGTGTCCACGACTCGGGTAAACAGGCACGAATTAAATGTCAGATACCCTATTAACACTAAAAAGACTCACTGCGATGTCCTCTTCAGGCTTTAAAAAGTGTGAGTCTTGCTGCGAAGCTATGCAGGCCTCCGATGGGCATAGTGAATGCATCCGGTGCCTGGGGGAATCACACGTTACCCAGAAGTGTTCCCACTGTGCTAAGCTCACAGCCAGGGCCAGGAAAGACAGAGAAATGCGGCTTAAAATGCTCCTGTTTGATAAGGCCCTCCAGCCGGACTTGCCGGAGAGGCCTCAACCAGAAGGGCCCTCTGGGCTCCACAAGAGGAAGGCGGCTTCTCTCACCCCCTCAGTGCAGAAATGGAAGAAGCTCTCCCCAGCCCAATCCCTGCCGGCGGGTTCAGTGAGTGGGACGGGCGTAGCACACAGCCCCCAGCCGCATACTCAGACAAGCGGCAGCGCAGCAGCGCACGTGGCAGAGGCTGAGCCTCCGATTACAAAACAGCCGACATGCCTGGCACCTAGAGCAGCAGCCAGGCAAGCACCAGAACCGGCGGCACCGCCACAGGCGGCACCGACTCCCGCGGCACCAACGGTACAGGGCCAACAGGCAAGGAGCCTGCAGGCACCGGAGGACGTTATCCGCACGGCACTGCAGCTGAGCGTGGCGCCGACAGCGGGGCCGAGATCCCCGGCACCGGAGAGGGTGGCACCAGCCCCGCAGGGGAGGCGAAAGGTAAAAGGAAGAACCCGGCACTGCAGCCCTTCTCCGGATAGGGCTAAACTGCTGCTATCAACAAGCCCTCCCCTTATGCTGCACACGCCACCCAGAAGGTTGGGGTCTCCACCGGCCTATCCAGAACCCCCTTCTCCGTTCCTCCAGCCAATGTCACCATGGCTTGGGCCACCTTAGCTCTTCCTGGGACTGGATCCCTTGGAGTACTATCACAAACCAGTTTCACCACTATCTGTGTCGTCGCGGAGATCTCGCTCTCCCAGACATCGGGGGTACACACCCTGGGAGTGGTCCAGGTCTCCATCCCCGGACCCGTGCCCGTGCTGCCATGGTCGTCCTTATCATGCTGGACACAGACACCCTGGGCCTACACCCAGGGGCAGGTCCCCTCCTGCTGTCCAATACCCCCGGGGACACTCCCAGCTGGGGATGGAAACACAGCGATCTCAAGGGGAGTTAATTTTAGAACCCTGAGACTTCCCTTTGCAATCCTCCAGCGAGCGGGTGTATCATCGGCCGCAGGAACCTGAGAGTTCGAGGGAGGTTTACCCTAGTGGTTCCTCCTCATCCTCCCCAGATGAGGCCACGGCCCCCGGGGATGTTGCTCCCCCGGAAGACCTCAAACAGTTTCAGGAGCTGTTTAAAAGGGTGGCTTTCACACAAGGCATCCAAACAGCAGAAGTGCAGGAGAAACATCACAAACTCCTGAAAAATTTGAGACCCCTGGCTTCATCCAAAATTGTTATCCCACTGGATGAAGCCATTATGGAGTCAGCCACGACCATATGGCAGACCCCGGCCTCCGCTCCGCCTACGAACAAGAGAGCGGATAAGAAGTACTTCGTCCCGGCAAAGGGCATGGAGTTCCTCTTCAGTCACCCACAACCAAACTCACTGGTGGTCGAATCGTCCCAGCAGAGATCAAAGACTTCTCAGTACAAATCGGGGGGATCAGACAAAGATGCCAAGAAGCTAGGGCTGTTTGGCAGGAAGGTATATTCCTCTTCCACCCTGCTATTGAGAATGGCAAATTATGCGGCACACCTAGCGAACCATAATTTTGATAAGTACTCCAGGCTTACTTCTCTCATGGACTCACTTCTGGAAGATAAGAAGCTGGTGTTAAAGGCAATGGTGCAAGAGGGCTACGCAGCTTCGAGGACGGGAGTCCAGATCGCCCTGGACATGGTGGATACGGCGGCACGCTCAACGGCTACAGCAGTGGTCATGCGTAGAGAATCCTGGCTCCGGACATCGGGTATCCTGAGGGACCTACAGGCGAAGATTGTGGATCTTCCCTTTGACACGCAAACGTTGTTTGCAGACTCAACCGACTCGGTCCTCCACTCCAGTAAGGACTCGAGAGCTACACTTAGAACCCTGGGTATTTATACACCTCCGTATAGGAAGAAAAAATATTACCCTCAGCAAAGACGCTACCCATACCAACCACAGCGTGCGCAGTATCAATGGGGCTACGACCAAGGGCGACATCAACAGCAGCAACAGTACAGAACTCCCAGGTGACATTCTCAACAAAGCCGTACATCCTCGGGGCAGGCCCAAAGGCAACAAGTTTGACGGGCATGTCGAGGGCTGCACTATCACCACCATCGCACAATGCCACTCCCATCTCTTGTTCCATCATCGCCTCAGACCGTTTCACTCCCAATGGCAAAAGATCACCGCAGACAAATGGGTGTTGGAGATCATAGCCACGGGTTACGCGATCCCCGTTCAGACACTCCCACCGCCGAAACCTCCCTCCAGGCCCCACCTCAGGGACGCTACCCACAAGGCGAGGCTCAAGCAGGAGGTGGGCCACCTTATGTTCATAGGGGCGGTGGAAAGAGTGCCGGAACAATTCCAGGGGAAAGGCTTTTATTCACGCTATTTCCTCACACAGAAGAAAACAGGAGGCTGGAGGCCCATCTTAGATCTTCGGGGCCTCAACCGATACTTAAGCAAACAACGTTTTCGGATGATTACAGTCGCCTCCATACTCAGGGCACTGGACGATGGAGATTGGTTTGCAGCCCTCGACTTACAAGATGCTTACTTTCATATAACAATCCGTCTGGCACAGAGACGCTTCCTCCACTTTATGGTCGGCAAGGAACACTTCCAGTACAGAGTTCTTCTGTTCGGCCTCTCCTCGGCCCCCAGAGTCTTTACCAAAACCATGGCAGTGGTGTCAGCCTACCTGCACAGACGGGGTATTTATATTCCCATACCTGGACGACTGCCTACTGAAAGGGGCCTCAAAGGCAGAGGTTCTACGCATGATACGCGTCACAGCGGACACGTTTTCTTTGCTGGGCCTAGTCATCAGTTTTGCAAAGTCAAAGACCGACCCCACACAAGACATAGAGTTCATAGGGGCACGTATAAACTCTATTACAGCAAGGGTGTACCCTCCCGACGCCCGCTTTCGCGCCATCAGTTCGCTGGTGCAAGTCATTACATACAGCCCCACGGTGCCGGTCTTAACGTGCTTGCAGCTGCTGGGGCACATGGCGGCAGCGACGTTCGTGGTGCAGAATGCCAGATTGCACATGCGCAGCCTGCAACATTGGCTGGCGAGCATCTACAAACCGACATCCCACACTGTCCGCAGGGTGGTGTCGCCCACGACAGAGGTGCGCAAATCCCTGCAGTGGTGGGTAAACCCCAAAAACCTGCTAGCAGGGGTACCCTTTCACCAAACACAAATCTCTGTTTCTTACTACTGACGCCTCCCATGTAGGATGGGGAGCACACATCGGCGACAAGGTGACGCAAGGGCTGTGGTCCCCTACGGAACAGTCACTGCACATAAACATACTGGAGCTCAGAGCAGTGTTCAACGCCTGCAAACATTTTCGAGACCACATATATGGCAAAGTAGTCGGGATCAATACAGACAATACCTCCACTATATTTTATATAAATCGACAAGGAGGAGCCCGATCCCGTGCCCTATGTGCGGAAGCAGCCCAACTGTGGAACTGGTGCATTGCCAACAACATAACGTTGAAAGCCTCGTACTTGCCGGGCACTCACAATGTGAAAGCGGATCAGCTGAGCAGGTGCTTTGCACTCATGCACGAATGGCAGATCCGCTCTGATCTGCTACAACCGATTTTTCAGGCATGGGGGTTTCCCCAGATCGACCTGTTTGCCACCCAGCACAACAAGAAGTGTCCCCAGTACTGCTCCAGGGCAGGATTGTGGCGGGGCTCCCTAGGGGACGCATTCATGATTTCATGGAATGGTCCCCTACTTTATGTGTTTCCCCCCACAGCGCTTATCCACAAGGTCTTGCAGAAAGCCAGAAGGGAGAGAGCCCGCATGATTCTAGTAGTCCCAACGTGGGACTGGCAGCAATGGTTTCCCTTGCTTCTGTGCATGTCAGATTGCCCATCGCTCCCTCTTCCGGTGGCGCCAGACCTACTCACACAGGCCCAGGGGTCCATAGTCCACCCGCACCCTCAGGGTCTGCGTCTACAAGCATGGCTAATCTATGGCTCAGCTCCTTAGAAAGCACGTGTACGGAGCGAGTACAACAAGTCCTGGAAAGTAGCTGAAGGACCTCCACCAGGAAGACTTACGAGCAGAAATGGACTCGATTTACAGCCTGGTGTTCCACCAAGCAGTTGGCTCCACTTGACATTCCTATACCTGTAATACTAGAATACTTATTGGACCTCAAGAGGGGCGGGCTTTCCCTATCCTCGATAAAAGTCCACCTCGCAGCTATATCTGCTTTCCGGCATACAGAGGAGGGGTTATTTGCCCATCCTATCGTTACCAGGTTACTGAAGGGGTTGGTAAACCTGTACCCCCCTCGGAAATCGCTTCCACCATCGTGGAACTTGGACCTGGTGCTCAGCACTCTAACGGGTCCACCCTTTGAACCATTAGCCACAGTTCCCCTGTGTCTCCTTACGATAAAAACAACCTTCCTCCTTGCAATTACGTCAGCTCGCAGGGTGAGGTGAGCTCGCAGCAGCTATGGCAATGCCGCCCTGCACAGTATTCTCAAAGGAGGCGATAACCTTACGGTTGCACCCAGCTTTTGTTTCGAAAGTTTCTTTAGAGTTCCACCTTAATGAACCAATAGTTTTACCTTCGTTTTACCCGAAGGAGGCACGCCTACATCTCCTGGACGTGAAGAGGGCGTTGGCCTTCTACATAGACAGAACTAAGTCCTTCCGGAAAACGGACAGGCTTCTAGTATCTCTCGCTCCCAGGTCAAAAGGAGAAGGTCTGTCTTCACAGAGGATCTCAAAGCACATTGTGTCCTGCATAAAAATGTGCTACAAACTTCGAAAGGCTCCTTTGCTGGCCCTGCCCAGGGCTCACTCCACCAGGGCGGTGGCGGCGTCAACAGCCTTTTTCAAGGGCATCGCGTTAAAAGACATCTGTAGAGCTGCGACTTGGTCATCCTACGACACCTTCACCAAGCATTATGCACTACATCGGGTATACCAAGAGGACACCCGTCTGTCGGCAGCAGTCCTTTCGGGGGCAAGCTGCACATAAACCGATTACCCACCTCCTTACTTGGGTTACTGCTGGGTAGTCACCTATTGTGGAGCACCCACGGGGACACTTGTAGAAGAAAGAGAAGTTGCTCACCGTAGTAACGGTGGTTCTTTGAGATGTGTCCCCATGGGTGCTCCACCACCCGCCCATCCTCCCCGCTTCGGATCTCCGTTTAGTGTTTTTCAGGAGCATCCGAGGCGGTTGGTCAAGGAACTGGTGGGGACCAGATCGCGCACGTGGCCGGGGGCACGCGAGGGAGCGGCACGAGCCGGTGCATGCGCGATCCAGGAGAAACTGCTGGAAGAGTTCCAATCTGCGGCGCCGGACGAGCCCGATACCTATTGTGGAGCACCCATGGCGACACATCTCGAAGTTACTACGGTGAGTAACTTCTCTTTTATTAGTTTTGAACCTGCTACCCATTAATTTTATTTGATGTCCTCTAGTTCTTATATTGTGGGAACAGGTGAATAACTTTTCTGTATTCACTTTCTCCACACCATTCATGATTTTATATACCTCTGTCATATCGCCCCTCAATCTCCTCTTCTCTAGACTGAAGAGTCCCAGTCTCTCTAGCCTCTCCTCATATGGGACCCTTTCCAAACCCTTAATCATTTTAGTTGCCCTTTTCTGAATCTTTTCTAACACCAGTATATCTTTTCTGAGGTGAGGGAGACCACATCTGCGTGCAGTACTCAAGATGTGGGCATACCATAGTTTTATATAGGGGAAGTAAGATATTCTTCGTCTTATTTTCTATGCCTTTTTTAATTATTCCTAACATCCTATTTGCTTTACTGACTGCCGCTGCACACTGTATGGTTGTTTTCAGAGAACTATCCACTATAATACCAAGATCCCTTTCCTGATCTGTTGTAGCTAAATTTGCCCCCATCACATTGGGGTTATTTTTCCTGATGTACATTACCTTACACTTACCCATATTAAATTTCATTTGCCATTTTGCTGCCCAGTCACTCAGTTTGCTGAGCTCTTTTTGAAGTTCTTCACAGTATGTTTTGGTTTTGACTATCCTGAACAGTTTGGTGTCATCTGCAAACTTTACCACCTCACTGCTTACCCCTTTCTCTAGATCACTGACGAATAAGTTGAACAAGATTGGTCCCAGGACTCACCCTTGGGGAACGCCATTAGTTACCCCCTTCCATTGTGAAAATTTACCATTTATTCCTACCCTTTGGTTTCTGTCTTTTAACCAGTTCCCAATCCATGAAAGGATCTTTCCTCCTATCCCATGACCACCTAATTTACATAAGAGGCTTTGGTGAGGGACTGTGTCAAAGGCTTTCTGCAAATCTAAGTATACTATGTCTACTGGATCCCCCCTGTCTGTATGCTTATTAACCCCTTCAAAGAACTCTAATAGATTAGTAAGACACGACTTCCCTTTACAGAAATCATGTTCTTCTACGTGTCTGACAATTTTATTCTTTACTATTGTTTCTGCTAATTTGCCCAGTACTGACGTTCGACTTACTGGTCTATAATTGCTAGGATCTCCTTTAGAGCCCTTTTTAAATATTGGTGTTATATTGGCTGTCTTCCAATCATTGGGTACCGAAGCTGATTTAAAGGATAGGTTACAAACCACCGTTAATAGTTCCGCAATTTCACATTTGAGTTCTTTCAGAACCCTTGGGTGAATACCATCCAGTCCCAGAGACTTGTGACTGTTTACCTTATCAATTAGTTCCAAAACCTCCTCCAATGACACTTCAATCTGGGACAGTTCCTCCGGTTTGTTACCTATAAAAGACGGCTCAGATTTGGGAATCTCTCTAACATCCTCATCTGTGAAGACTGAAGCAAAGAAATCATTCAGTTTTTCCACAATGGCATTTTCTTCCTTGATTGCTCCTTTTATGTCACTATTGTCCAGGGGCCCCACTGCTTTTTTAGCAGGCTTCCTGCTTCTAATGTACTTAAAAACATTTTACTATTGTTTTTTGAATTTATGGCTAACTGTTCCTCAAAATCTTTTTTGGCTTTTCTTATTACATTTTTACATTTAATTTAGCAGTGTTTATGTTCCTTTCTATTTTGATCACTAGGATTTGACTTCCACTTTTAAAAAGATGCCTTTTTATCTCTCACTGCCTCTTTTACATGGTTGTTAAGCCATGGTAGCTCTTTTTTAGGTCTCTGACTGTGTTTTTTAATTTGGGGTGTACATTTAAGTTGGGCCTCTAATATAGTATCTTTGAAAAGTTTTCACGCAGCTTGCAGGGATTTTACTCTAGTTATGCTACCTTTTAATTTCTGTTTAACTAACCTCCTCATTTTTGTGTAATTTCCCTTTTTGAAATTAAATACCAGAGTGTTGGACTGTTGTGGTGTTCTTCTCAACACGGGAATATTAAATGTTGTTACGGTATCGTCACTATTTCCAAGCGGTCCTGTAGTAATTACCTCTTGGACCAGATCCTGTGTTTCACTCAGTACTAAATCAAGAATTGCCTCTCCCCATCTGGGTTCCTGTACCAGCTGCTGCAAGAAGCAGTCATTTAAGGCATCAAGAAATTTTCTGTCTGAATCCCTTCCCGAGGTGACACATACCCCGTCAATATGGGGATAATTGAAATCCCCCATTATTACTGAGTTTTTTATTTTGATAGCCTCTCTGATCTCCCTTAGCATTTCAGCATCACTATTACTGTTCTGGTCAGGTGGTCGATAATATATCCCTAGTGGTATATTCCCATCAGAGGAAGGAATTGCTATCCATAGTGATTCTATGGAACGTTTTGATTCATTTAGGATTTTTATTTTATTTGATTCTATATTATCTTTCACATACAGTACCACTCCGCCACCTGCTCGACCCATTCTTTCCTTCTGATATATTTTATATCCCGGTATGATAGTGTCCTACTGATTGTTCTTATTCTACCAGGTTTCCGTGATGCCTATTATGTCAATCTCCTCCTTTGATATAAGGTACTCTAATTCAGCCATCTTATTAGACAGACTTCTAGCATTTGTGTAAAATCACCTTAAAAAACTACCACTATTCATATGCCTGCCCTTCCCTGACGTATTGGGTTCTTTTATACGTGATTTTTTTCTCCTCTGATCTGGCCCATACTCTATCATCTCCCTTCTTCTCTTTCTGACTGAATTCTAGAGAATCTCTATCAATGGAGTCTCGCCTAAGAGAAGTCTCCGTCCGATCCATGTGCTTCTCTGCACTGATCGGCTTTCCCCCATCTCTTAGTTTAAACACTGCTCTACGACCTTTTTAATGGTTAATGCCAGCAGCCTGGATCCACCTTGGTTTAGGTGGATCCCATCCTTCCTGTATAGGCTTCCCCCTACCCCAAAAGTGTTCCCAGTTCCTAATAAATCTAAACCCTTCTTCCCTACACCATCATCTCATCCACTCATTGAGACTCTGAAGTTCTGCCTGCCTTCCTGGCCCTGCACGTGGAACTGGAAGCATTTCTGAGAATGCCACCATAGAGGTCCTGGATTTCAGTCTCCTTCCTAGCAACCTAAATTTGGCCTCCAGGACATCTCTCCTATCCTTCCCTATGTCACTGGTACCTACATGTACCATGACCACCGGCTCCTCCCCACTACTGCATATAAATCTGTTTAGATGCCTCGAAAGATCCGCAACATTTGCATCAGGGAGGCAAGTCACCATACAGTTCTCCCAGTCATCACAAACCCAACTATCCATATTTCTAATGGTCGAATCACCCACTAGTAACACCTGCCTCTTCCTAACAACTAGTGTTCCTTCCCTGGAGAGGTGTCCTCGGCGCGAGAGGATACCATAGCACCCTCTGGAAGGAGGGTCCCGACTATGGGATGGTTTCCCTCTGCCCCCATTCCCTGAGCCTTTCATCCTCCTTAACAGCATCGGGGCAGTCAGATTGGAGGTCGGACAGCCTATTACGTCCCGGAAAGCCTCATCAGCATAGCTCTCTGCCTCCCTTAGCTCCTCAAGTTCAGCCACCCTGGTCTCCAAAGACCACACTCGGTCTCTGAGGGCCAGGAGCTCCTTGCATCGAGTGCACACATACTCTACCCACCCACAGGGTAGGTAATCATACATATTACACTCAACGCAATAAACAGGATAGCCCCTACTCTGCTGCTGGTCTTCTGCCTCCATTTCCTCCTCCAATTTAATTTAATTCTATATCAGGTTTTTAAGTAAACGTTTCAGATGGGGATGTTATAAAAGATGTAAGGACATTAGAAGTAACTAACTCCCTTCTCAAAACTCCCGACTGTTAGCAGTCGCCCTTGTCACAAGCGCCCTGGTCGCTTGCCAGCAGGATTTAAAAGGCTCTGGCCTTCCTGATAGCCCCTTCCTCTGGCTACAGCTCAGCCAATCAGCACAGAAGTTTTAGATTTCAAACCTAATCAGGGCTCTCAGCTTCCAACTGCCAGCCTGAGCACACGGCCTTTCAAACAGACAGCTCAACACTCCAAACTTCAAACAGACAGACAAACACAAGCCCAGAACTCCCAAACGCAAACACCCACACACTCTAGAGAGCCACTTACCTGAAGGTGCTGTAGTTTGCCCCCTCCTTCACCAGGACAGCCCCTCTCAAAACTCCCGCCTGTTAGCAGTCGCCCTGTTTGCAAGAGCCCCGGTCGCAAGCGCCCTGGTCACTTGCCAGCAGGGTTTAAAAGGTGTAAAATGAGCCAGGTGACTGACTATAGGGTTGTATGGTTGAAGTGCCGTATCAACAGAATTGAAGTTTATCTTATTTTAGAGAAGGTATTTTAGAAAACTATAGAATTAAATACTTCTTAACAGTCAGAGTAATCACAGATCACATTGCACGGAAAAGCAGGCAGTAGTGGGAGTTTTCTAATGAGAATGTTGATGGCATGTTTCTTTGTGGAATTCTCTCCAGGGCATACTCTTGTATTGGGTCCTATTTCTTTGTTTTGTTTGCTGACCACCAATTAAAATCATGACTTCTCAAGAGTTAATGTAGTGGGATGGTGGGCAGTGGTGAGGTAGAAATGTGAGCTGGCCTAGTTCTGACTAATTTGGATCTTTCTCAGCGGCATAGGCTTGATGTTTTATTAAGTGGATCATGCATGTGAACTGCTTACCTAGTGTATGTAACTGATCAATTGAAGCCAAAAAGTTAACATAACCTGAACTCAGTTTATACTGAAAATTAATCCTCTGAATGGCTCTTTGCAAGCACATGAGTAATACAATTAAAAGAGAACCTTATTTTTAAGAAAAAAGGTTTAAAACTGGGTTTAAAGGGAGAAAATTGTTATGCTCCAAAAGTGTCTCATTATCAAGGAATCTCATTTTAGCAAAATAGCACGTAAATGTGTTCACACACTCCATTGCTGGTACCATAAGCACTCCGGCTGTTTTTCTTTCTCCCCTGTCTGAGCTAGAGGGAAAAGTTCTAACTGGTGAAAGGATTAGGAGAGAGTCCAAACCTGGAGCTTGGAAGATGGCTACAAAAGGAAGGACAGGTAGCAGGGATCCTAGCTGCTCAGGGCAGGACAGAGGAGCATCTTGTTGCTGGCCTGGACAAGTAGTAGTGGCATCAGGAGGTTCCAGTGCAGAGGTTTGCAAGCAGGAAGCTTGGAGCCAACTGCACATGCATCCCGGAAGACATTTTGGAGCAGACCCCAACAAGAATAAAAAGTTTTCCCTATATTGGGCTTCACTAAGTGGCTTGGTTAGGAACTGTTGGGTTGATCATTTAGTGTAACACAAAGAACTGTATAATACCACAGGCATCTTTTAATTCTGTTAGCCTAAGTAAAATGAATCCTCAGGTGCTGAAAAGATCAACGTTTAAGTGAAGGAACACAGAGGGCTTAGTGTTTAAAGCATGGATGGGGAATCTACAGCCCATGGGCTGCATCTGTCCTGCCGCTGGCCTTCATCCGGCCTGTTGGTACTCACACACCTGTTTCCTGCAGCCGAATGAGCTGGTGCTTCAGCCACAACGGGTGTGGCATAGCTGGACCGTCAACATCAACTCCCCACTGTGTGGGGGGTGGGTGGGGGGGAGGCCTGTAATGGCATTCATGGGTCCCCAAGCACTGGACCCCAACCACAGCCAAAAGTGACTGTCACTCAACAGGGAGTATATTATTCGAAACAGGCACAGCATAGTACAGAGGTGTCAGTACAGCAGGCACAGACAGTCATTCCAATCCACCTTGGGGAGAGGAGCCCGAGAGGTGCCCCATCTGGGGTCTAGCCTCTCCTTGGCACAGGCTAGCTCCCTTCTAACTCTCCTCCCCAGCTTCTAGCTGCTGCCTCTTATTCAAACCCAGCTGGGCTCCTCCCCCTTTTGTGCTCAGGGACAGAGGTGTTACCTGCCAGCTTAGGTTGCAGACCTCAGGGGGTCACCCTGTTAGCTGCTTGGTCTGTCACACACACATCCACCCCCCACTACATCACTCATGGGCCCAGTTAAGGCAAGCTGGGGATGTATCTGGCTCATGGGCTCTGCCTGACATGGTGGAGGAAGTGGCTGTGCGCACTGCAGGGAAGTGCTTCCTGCAGACAGTGCCCTCCCATGTTTCTCATTGTCTAGAAGTTGCAGCCGCTGGGAGCAGCAGGAGGCAAAGCCTGCAGGGAGCTACCTGTGCCCTTCAGAAGCTGCTCCAGATCCCGCATCCACACCTCATTCCTGCTACTGCCCCCTCCCTCCTGCCCCCCCACCCAGCACTCTACCTCCTGCCCAGACCCCACACTGCTGCCCCAGCCAACTCCTGCACCTTACCTACTGCTCATACTCTTAATCCCAGCAGTTCTCTCCTGCAGGCTGAACCCCTTGTTTTTGCTGCCCCCCCGAGTCTAAGGTGACTCCACAAAATCCACTAGCCCTGTGCCCCAAGAAAAGTTAGTCTGGCCCTATTGGTAAGCCTTAGTACCTCTCCCCCAGCTTTGTGGGTTTGCAGCTTCTTTTTCTGCTTCTCATTTGGGGCCACATCTTTGAGGCCTTTTCCCCCTCCACAGTTGAGGGCCAGGTCAGTGAGGTTCTTTTTAGGTTTTTGGGTTTTGCTTCTCACTTGTCTGTGGTCTCTGACTGATTTTTCTGTGGGTCAGTGGCCTCTGACCCTCAAAAAGTTCCCTGCCCAGCTTAGAGCATCAATGTTTTCCTCAAAACTTGTGCTGTAGTGGGGACTTTGATAACAGTTACTGAATGACACCCTGGAACAGGGATGATTATAGAAGGGGAAGGGGTTGATTTCCCTTTTGAAGAGAGTTTAGGGCTTTGAAGTTGTTCAGCTTGCAGCTTAACATGGCTTTCATCAGTTATGGTTGTCTTCTATGGTGTAATGTATGTTCAGTTTATTTTCCAGAAATACAGGAAAGCTTGCTTGTTGGAAAATTGTGTGTTCACAATTATAGCTGTCATACTTCCAGCCACTTTCAAGAGACTATGCATAACTATGTCCAAAAAAATTGCAGACAAAATAAATCACACTGTGCCTAGGTTAAAATTACCATTTTATTTAATAGACAAAAAGGTTTTGATTAATACCAAAAATTTAAATTAAAAAAAGCTAATCTTAGTAAGGAAGTTGAAACAGTTATTGTGGTCAGTCACAGCAGCAGGGGGAGTGCCTGGGAATGGTGGGGGAGACAGAACCATGTGTGCCCCTGGGGAGCTGCGCCAGGTAAGCATCACCCAGAGCCCACGCTGTCGGTGTATTTCTGCATCCCCTGCATCTCCTTCCACCCAGACCACCACCTCCAGCCTGCTTCTGCATCTTCCTCCTGTCCAGACTCCACATCCTAAGCCTACTTCTGACACTGAGCCCCTCATTTTCCACCCAGACCACCACCTCCAGCCTGCTTCTGCATCTTCCTCCTGTCCAGACTCCACATCCTAAGCCTACTTCTGACACTGAGCCCCTCATTTTTGGCCTCACCCCAGAGCCTAGGAGAAGCCCATGAAATCTGCTGACTCTGGGACTAGTGTGCCAGGGGAATGTTATCTGTTTGTTTTGTTTTTCATTGGGGGACCATGTCCATGAGGGGTGTGTGTGGGGCGGGTATGAGGGCGTTGCTTCTCACTTGTGTGGCCCCTGACCCAAAAAAAGGTTCCCCACTTCTCAACTGTAGTTATTTTGGAGGAGGGTGCGTGAGAGCGAATGAACAAAAGCTTGTTTTCACAATGGTGTAATGCACCCTGTGACAGGGTGTGATTTCTCAAATGCAATAACCTACATGTTAATTGGTCTGTACTGAACATGCAGGTGCACATTAAAGTTTCTCTGGTGCACTTTCATGGAACCCTAGAATCCTAGGACTGGAAGGGACCTCAAACATAACTAAATCATCCCTGCCAGGACTTTGTCAAGCTGGATCTTAAAAACGTCTAGTGATGGAGATTCTGCCACCTCTCTAGTAACCCATTCCAGTGCTTCACCACCCTCCTGGTGAATGTTTTTTTCTAATATCCAACCTACATCTCCTGCTCTGTAACTTGAGACCATTCCTCCTTGTTCTGACACCTGTCACTACTGAAAACAGCCTCTCTCCACCCTCTTTGGAACCCCCCTTCAAGCAAGTAGTTGAACGCTGCTGTCAAATTCCCCCCGCTTTTCTCTTCTGTAAACTAAATCATCCCAGATCTCTCAGCCTCTCCTCATAGGTCATGTTCTCCACACCCTTATCATTTTTGTTACCCTCCACTGGACTGCTCCAGTGGATTCACATCCTTTCTATACTGGGGGGCACAGAACTGAACACAATACTGCAGATATGGCCTCACTAGTGCCAAATAGAGGGGAATAATAACTTTGCTATATCTGCTGGCAGTGCTCCCACTATGGCAGCCCAGTACACTGTTAGCCGCCTTGGCTGCAAAGGCACACTGTTGACTGTCATCCAACTTCTCATCCACTGTAATCCCCAGGTCCTTTTCTGCTGCACTGCTACTTACCCATTTGTTCTTCTGTCCCAAGTCTGGACTTGTCCTTGCTGAACCTTTCTTTTGGCCCAATCCTCCAATTTATCTATGTCACTCTGGACTATATCCCTACCCTCCAACATATCCACCTGTCCCCCTAGCTTAGGACCATCTCTAGATTTGCTGAGGTGTAATCCATTCCCTCATCCAGGATAAGCATAGTACTATTTAAAGCGGAACCATAGTAAAGCACAGTAGTTAACCATTAGTGCACACTGGGAGGGTTTACCTGGACCAAATAGTGTGCAACGCATTAGTGCACTTTGGAAATCACACTCCCATAGTGCCCTTTGCTGCTGTATATCTACAATCCAAAAACAAGAGAACCATAAGTGCTATAGGGCCTCAATTCTGAGTGTGGCGCCTGTGTGCATTCACAAGGCAAATATTAAATAATTTTTACTGAGTGTTTTTCTCATAGGGCAGAAGAATTGCCCATGGCCCAATTGTCTGTGGCTGAATTACTCTAGGGATATATCCTATAGATTTCAATTATCGTAAAAGAAATTTTAAATGGTCCCTCCTTAATTGAGTGCAAAGGATTTCCATTTGGTTTCATTGTGTTTAAATAACGTAAATACAACCAGAGGCTTTGGCATATTTGCATATATTTATTTTTTAAAAATAGAACTATCAAGATTAGAGAATGCTGTAATGCACGAACTCTTACCCTAATAAATGTATGAACATAATGTTAATAGGATGCCACATACGCAGTTTTAACAAAAATCCTGACTTTGGAATGTTTTTAAACTGTATCCTTAGCATCTCAGTAGCTTTAAGTTCATAAAAGAGTTTGTGCATTACAGTGCTCCTTTTTGTTTTGTTTAACCTTTATAATTTTATTTGCATACCAATTCCATTGAAATTCTCAGTAACTTAAAATACAACAAAATTGCATTTGCAGGACTCATTTTTATCTACCCTTTAATCTGGGCAACTCCCATTGGAGTCAGTTGGTTATGTATGAGTATATGAA
This sequence comes from Carettochelys insculpta, assembly GCF_033958435.1. Lineage (NCBI taxonomy): Eukaryota > Metazoa > Chordata > Testudines > Carettochelyidae > Carettochelys > Carettochelys insculpta. The sequence goes on from NC_134145.1 coordinate 1,181,695, forward strand.
GGGTTGGTATAATAATCTGTTCAGGTTTCTGTGCCATATGGGTGAGTTAGAAAGTTCGGTGGGTGTTGATGGTTGACAGCTGGTAATGTGGTTGAGAGAATTTACAAGCAACAGAGAAGTACAGAGTGAGTTTGTAGAATGTTATCTAGAATCCTAGGGCTGGCAGAGACACCAGGAGGTCATTCAGTCCAGCCCCCTGCAGAAAGTAAGACCAACCCCAACAAAGTCATCCCAGCCAGAGTTTTGTAAAGATGGGACTTAAAAACCTCTAGGGAAGGAGACTCTACCACCTCCCCAGGTAACTCATTCCAGTGTTTCACTACCCTCCTGGAGAAACAGTTTTTCCTGTTACCCAGTCTGGCTCTCCACTACAGCAGTTTAAGACCATTGCTCTTCATTCTATCATCTGTTGCCACTGAGAACAGCCTCTCTCCATCCTCTTTGTAACCCCCTTCAAATAGGTAAAGCTGCTATAAAATCCCCCCCCCCACTCTTCTCTTCTGTAGACTAAGCCCAAATCCTTCATCCGCTCCATCAGTCATGTGCTCCAGCTTCCTAATTATCTTTATGTCCTCTCTGTGGATATTATTCCAGAAGTTTCCTTTGTGTAAAGTAAATTTGTTGCTTCCTGACAAGGGTCTTGCAAAAATGTTCTCAGAATCATCCTTCCCACACTTTTATCTTTGCTCAACTGTCTGTCCGTCTGTCTCAGCAGAAAAAGGTGGCTGTCTAACTGAAGCATTTTTTGCTGTGTATTCTTGGGGTGATTTTCCAGAACAAGGGGAAATGGAATATTGTAAGTATGAGAGTGCTTGAATTAACTCACTCCATACTAGTTTGCTGGCTCCAAGCACCTTATTGCACAAAAAAACCTTTCTCAGAGAGGGACTATAACAGGGGTGTTCAATAATTTTCATGGGGGCGCACTCTGAGAATTTTGTAAAGTGGTCGCAGACCACTCTTTTCTATTATATTAATGGAAGGTAGTGGGGAGTCTGGGACAGAATTTGGGTTCAGGCGGGAGCTCCAGGCAGGGTTTTGGTGTGTATTTGCGAGTGTACGCTCTAGGAGGGAGTTTGAATGCAAGAGAGGGTTCTGACCTGGGTCAGGGGCATAGGAGGGGGTACAAGGTTTTGGAGGGAGTTTGGAGGAGGATTCTGGATCTGGGAGATAGTTCTGACTCTGAGGCAGGGAATTGTGTTACCATGTGGAGGGTTTGGTTCTCTGTAGGAGGAACTTACCATAAGTGGCTCTGGACCGGTGGCGTAGAAGGGCATAAGAACGGCCACACTGGGTCAGACCAAAGGTCCGTCTAGCCCAGTGTCCTGTCTGCCAACAGAGGCCAATAACAGATGCCCCAGAGAGAGTGAACAGAGCAGGTAATCCACAAACGATCCCCCTCTGGTCATCTATTTCCAGCCTCTGAGAAACCGTGCCTAGGGACACCATTCCTGCCCATCCTGGCTAAAGGGCATTGATGGAACTAACCTCAATGAATTTATCTAGTTCTTTTTTTGAACCCGGTTAAATTCCAGGTCTTCGCTATATCCTCTGGCCAGGAGTCCCACGGATCTACTATGTACTGTGTAAAGAAAAACTTCCTTTTGTTAGTTTTAAATCTGCTACCCATTGATTTCATTTGGTGACCCCTAGTTCATATGTTACAGGAACAAATAAATACATTTTCCTTATTCACTTTTTCCACATCTGTCATGATTTTCTAGACTTCTAGCATATCCCTGCTTAGTCTCCTCTTTTCTAAGCTGAAAAGTCCCAGTCTTTTTAATCTCTCTTGACATGGCACCTGTTCCAAACCTCTAATAATTTCTGTTGCCATTTTCTAAACCTTTTCCAAAGCCAATATATAACTTTTTTGAGATGAGGTGACCACATCTGTACACAGTACTCAAGATGTAGGCATATCATGGGTTTATATAGAGGCAAAAATACATTCTCTATCTTATTCTCAATTCCTTTTTTAAAGATGCCTAACATTGAATGGATGTTTTTAGAGAACTATCCACAATGACTCCAAGATCTCTCTCTTGAGTGGTTATAGCTAAATTATTTCCCACCAGTTTTTATGTATAGTTAGATTTATTTTTTCCAATGTGCATTACTTTGCATTTATCAACATTTGTCATTTTGTTGCTCAGTCATTTAGTTTTATGAGATCTTTTTGAAGCTCTTCACAGTTTGCTTTGTTCTTAACAATTTTGAACAGTTTAATATCAGCAAATTTTGACATTGCACTGTTTACCCCTTTTTCCAGATCATTTATAAGTAGGTTGAATAGCACAGACTGTTGGGGGACACTACTAGTTACTTCTTTCTGAAAACTGGCCACATATTCCTACCCTTTGTTTCCTGTCTTTTAACCAGTTATCAGTCCACGAGAGGACATTCCCTCTGACCCCAGGACAACTTACTTTACTTAGGAGCCTTTGGTGAGGGACTTTTTCAAAGGCTTTCTGGTAATTTATGAGCACTTGGGCAGGCAGGCTGTCTGCATGCCCTGCTGGCAACATACCACTCAAAACAGCTGGCTGCTGCTGACAAACATGTCTCTGCATGCCTCCTGTGAGGAAGGGGAATAATGAGAAACCATGCACTGCTCACACCAAAAGCACCGCCCCTGCATCTCTCATTGTGTGGTTTCCAGCCAATGGGAGCTGTGAGGATGGTGCTGGGGGTAGGAGTATTGCACCGAAGCATGATTGCTTCTAGCAGTTGGCCATGGCCCTTCCAGGAGTGGCATAGCTTGGGGTTGTGGCAGGCAGGGAACTTACTTCTGTGCCCCACTGCATTGTGGGACTTTCAGGGGCCTGGAATGCTATGGTGGGCTGGGTCCAAATGTTTGGCAGGCTGGATCCAGTCTAACCTTTTTCTATAAGGCTGATTTGATTGAAGGTGGACTATTTTGTGCAGAATTGTTCACGTTTTGACAACATTAAATTTAGGTTTTGCAGAGCCATAATCAGTTGTATGAATGCAAATTATTCAGGCTACATAATAATTCTCTATGTCTGCTGTTTTACATGTTTCATTGTTGTGGACAAAGGTCAGCAAATGATGAATTGCAAAAAAGTCAAAAATTGTTCATCATCTAGAAAGGCTTAATAGAGTGAACAAAAGGGGAAGATGTGAATGTTCTTTTTAAAAGCAAATTGCAGTCTTTGGCATTGGTAAACAAGCAATATTTTTTGCATATTCAGTTAAATAGAAAAACCCATGAAAAATAATGAAAATTAGAACCCTCTTTGTCATCAGTGTAGCAGTATTCTGAACAGAACTGAAAAACTGACCAAATTACTAGGCTGTTGTATTTCAGCTTTTGATGTTTTGAAAGACTAGAGCATTGTTTAATGTTATATCCCCAGTTTCATGGATATATTTATTGTATTAGTGTAGCTGAAAAGTACTTTAGGTCTTGTTGAAGTTTACCCAGCAGCAAGACAGATTGCGATGACTTGCGTATCTTAATAGTAAATTTTTCATCTCATTAATAAGGAGGATATGAAGAGAATACTATCACAATATTCTGTCTGACATGCAGAAAATGTTAAACTTTCATCGCATTTTAACAAAAATAAACTCATTTACTGCTACACAAAAATGATTGTGCCTTGTGTTGCCCACTATAAATTTGATTTATTCTTGTGGTAATTAAAGTGGCTTATTTGGTGAAAGTTGAAAACATTTTTCTGCTAAGCATAACAAGACTCTGTGTTCCTATTTCTGGGGCATCATAACACTTTGAACTTGCTTGGCAGACATGACAAAAGAGTTTAATTAAAATACTGGAAGATAAAAAGTACATTTGTCTGTATTAACTTTGTGTATTTCTCATAATTCTTTAATTCTAGTAATAAAGGAGAAAAGAGCATGACTGAGTTAAGAGGCTGTTCTCCTTCTACCAGGAAAGGATTGTGTCCGAGTTATGGATTGTTTTGGTAATTCTGCTGCAGACCCTCAAGTGCTGGTTGACTCTTAGTTATTGGTAGATAAATGAATGAAGAGGAACAATGTGGGTCTTCAGTCACCTGCAAAAGTTTGATTCTCCGCACAGTCATGAGTGTATTTTGGTGACCTGGGACAGCTGAGCATTTTCAACTCCTAACAATTTTCAAAAAGCTCTTTGCTGCTACCTCCCCCCCCCCAGCTATCTCTGTGCATTAAATGTGCACCTTGAGCCTTTAAATAGGGTCCTATGTCAAAAGGTTTGTCAGAGAGACAGATTAACATCAGCTAATAGGGAACATCCTTCAATCAGCTTCAACCTTAATGTGATCTAGTAGTTGCACTGAAATTTTCTAACATGGTATTTTGGGCCTGTCCTGCATTTAGAAGCTTGCAAGATACTATACCAGCTATTTGAAGATTATTCTTTATGTGAATAGGTTGATATGGGATTTCACAGTTGATAACAAGGTGCCCTATTTATATCATAGAGCTCCTTCTCTTTCTCCCCAATGTCCAGTGATCCCACAAATAATTTCAGGTATGTTTTTAACATTGTTATATGAGGATTTACCCATGTAACATCCATTAATGCAAATGCAAGATTTATAGTCTTTCCAATAATGTTGAAAATGTACCCATTAGATTTAGCTATTAGAGGACAGAGCAGCTAGCATTGTGGCTGCACTTAACTGTTCAAGAAAATCATGAATTTCTGACTGTGCATTTAATGTCATCATCCTGCTGAGTGGATTTGTCTTGAATCACATCCCCATACTCTGGCAAAACCCTTGCACCTTTAGATGGGGAATGACTGATGAAAGTGTATTCATCTAGTAATATAAAATCCCACTTCAATTCTGGTAGGAATTCTAGCTTTTCTATACTTAAGAAGAAGTTTTCTAGAAATTGAGAGCCACTACTCTTAAGATACTAATCTTTCAAACCTTCCTGAATAGATTCCTCACTTCTTCTCCAGCATATATAGTGCTTGGTTATATTAAAGATACTATATGGACAATGTTAAAGGGACAAAATTAAACTCTTTAGTATGATGGGGTGCAGCTGAAACCACAGAAACCAAACAAGGAGTGTAGTGAGCAAGACATGAGAGGTCATTCTTCTGCTCTACTGAGTGCTCATTAGGCCTCAGTTGGAGTAGTGTGTCCAGTTCTGGGCACCACATTTCAAAACAGGTGTGGAGAAATTGGAAAAGGTCCAGAGAAGAGCAACAAGAATGTTTAAAGGTCCAGAGAACATGAGCTATGAGGGAAGACTGAAGGAACTTGACTTGTTTAGTTTAGAAGAGAGAAGATGTAGAGGGGACATGATAGCGGTTTTCAAGTACCCTAAAGAGGGTTACAAGGAGGAGGGAGAAGGATTGTTCTCTTGACCTCTGATGATAGGACAAGAAGCAGTGGGCTGAAACTGCAGCAAGGGAAGTTTAGATTAGACATTAGGAAAAACTTCCTCACTGTCAGGGTGGTTAAACACTGGAATAAATTTTCTAGGGAGGCTGTAGAATTTCCATCACTGGAGATATTTAACAGCAGGTTAGATAGACACCTGTCGGGGATAGTCTAGATGGTGATTGGTCCTGGTGAGAGGGCAGGAGACTGGACTCAATGACCTCTTTAAGTCTCTTCCAGTTCTAGTGTTCTACGATTCTATGATTCCTTACCCTGAGGCAGATGGGGCTTAGAGTAGAGATTTGAGCTACCTGTTTCTGTAAGGGGGCTTTCAGAATCCCATATTTTGTTCACTGGATATTCCTGGACATGGCTTCATGTAGGCTGGTCAATTTTCTGGCCCTCAGAGTGACAGGAGCTAGGAACCAGGGATAGGCTGGTTCCAGTCTCCCCATGGCTTGTGGGGCCAGGAAACTGATCAGCTCATGGCTGGTCAGTTTCACATTCCTGCCATTGCCGGGGAGAAAACCAGACTAAGAGCCTTCTCCCTCTCTTCCCCCAGCCTAAGGGCTGTGAGACAGCTGCATGTCTGAGGGGACGGAGAAGGCTCCAGCCATGGGGCTGCGGGGGCTGTGGGTTTACCCGACCCCCTGGCCAGGGACCCTGATCATATATGCGGGAGAAGGTCACTATATGTTCCTCGTTTCAGTGAGTACTCATTAGTAAAATACTTGTTAAACGACGGACGAGTGGGCTCTTTGAGAATGGTTATCCAGCCAGTTATGCACCCACCTTATAGTGGCCCTATCTAAGTGTATTTTGCTTAGTTTATTAATAAGAAGATCATGCGAGACTGTGTCAAATACCTTACTAAAGTCTGGGTATACCACATCCACCATTTCTCCCTTATTCACAAGACTTGTTATCCTGTCAAAAAAAAGCTGTCAGATTGGTTTGGCATGATTTGTTCTTTACAAATCCGTGCTGGTTGTTAACTCTCACCTTATAGGCCATGTTCTCCATGCCCTCACCTTATTTTCTTCCAGATGTTTGCAGATGAATTTCTTAATTATTTGCTCCACTATCTTTCTTGGGCACAGAAGTTAAACTGACTGGTCTGTAATTTCCTTGGTTGTTTTTTTTGTTTTGTTTTGTTTGTTCTTTTCAAGGAAACTGCTTGAAAGAGTAATCACAAAGTAGTCTTTTCAGAGGAGACTCGCTTGATAATTTCTCTTTCCGTATGAGGATGATAAAGGGAATTGCCAGAAAAGTTCTCAAATATGCCAATCTTTTTTTTTAGTTTTCAAACCAAAATAAAAATCTTCTGTACCCGTTTACTTATCTGTTGTACTTTTATGGACACTATCACTGTAGAATCTGAAGTCCTGTGGCACCTTATAGACATATTGGAGCATAAGCTTTCATGGGCAAACACACACTTTGTCGAATGCTCATGGGAGCGTAAGCCCGTGAAAGCTAATGCTCCAATATATCTGTTAGTCTATAAGGTGCCACAGGACTCCTCATTGTTTTATGGACACAGACTAGTACGGCTACCCCTCTGATACTTGTAGAGTCTGAGTGTCTCCCTTTCTTTAATGAATTTATGCCAGCAACATTTCTGTAAGGTATGGCAATACATTTAACTTGAATTCACAGATTTGTGGCACAGAAAAGCTATGTGACTTTCCTAAGATCACACACACAGTTTGTGGCTGAATGAAGAATTGAATTGAGCTCTTGAGTCCTAGACTATGCTTCTTTTCTGTTGACCCTGTATGCATCCCTGCTGTAACTCTTTGGGCTTGTCTACACTACCACATTCTTCGAAGGAAGGGTGGTAATTAGGGTGTTGGGAGTTCATTAATGAAGTCCTGTCATGTATAGACATCACTTCATTAAGCAAATTCCCCTCCCCCGCGCGGCAACTTCAAAGTTTAAAACTTCAAAGTAGCGGCACGCATCTAGCCACGGCTCACCTGCCGGTACTTGGAAGTTGCCCTGGCACTTCAAAGTACCGGTGGGTGCGCCGTGGCTGGATGCGTGCCGGTACTTCAAAGTTTTGCCGCCGGGGGTGGAATTTGCTTAAAGAAATGCTGCCTATGCATGGCAGCACTTCATTAGTGAACTCCCAACACCCTGATTACCATCCTTCCTTCAAAGAAAGGTGGTAGTGTAGACAAGCCCTTTGAGGTGGATAGGACAAGGAACAATAAGACCAGAAAGGTTTTGACTAGAAAAGAAAACACTAAGGCTGTGGCCACATTTGCCTAAAATTTCAGAAGGGCCATGCTAATGGCCAAATTGGAGAATACTAATGAGGCACTGAAATGAATATTTATTGCCTCATTAGCACGCTGTTGGCCACCAGACTTCAAAAGTGCCACGTTTCAATCACACACAGCTTGTCTACCTGGGGCCCTTTTTGAAAGGACCCCACAGACTGTGAAATCACCTTATTTCTATCAGCTGATAGGAATAAGGGAATGTCGAAGTTTTCCGGGTCCTTTCGAAAAGGGCCCTGTGTAGACGAGCCGCATGCGATCGAAGCATGACACTTCCAGCAGCATGCTAATAAGGAGCTGAATATTCATTTAAGCGCCTAATTAGTATTCTCTGATATGGCCATTAGCATGGCCCTTTTGAAATTTTGGCCAAGTATGGTCACAGCTAGAGAGAGAGAGAGGGTTCCTCAATCACCTTAATCTTTTGAAGAATCTGAGTCCATGATCTTCTAGGAGAGACAGAGCACAGTTGGCTTTCCACAGGAATCCCGAGTCCTGATAGTTCCTTTTTGTGACCCAGACTTTTTAAAAAAAAAAAAAAAAAAGGTGGTTCAGGACATTTTTCTGTTGATTACTTTAGTACTAATACTTAAAAAGGCAGTAGTTATATTGGATTAGCTTCCGGAGGAAACCCTGTGAGGTGAAGTAGAACAAAAAAGTCTAATACCACTAAGTAATACTACTTCGTTGTTCAAGCGAAAATTTCATATGCCTGTAAGCCTGCCCTTTGAGAAAATCCCTGTGGTATGATAAGAACTTCCAGGCAAAGCTCATACCTGAGCCTGGTGGTTAACCACCATTACGAATCAATTCTGGTTTCCTTTGAGAAGATTAATGCAGCCATTCTCATAGTGGGCACCTATTGCCATAAGATCTGTAATGGGGTTGACTCACCACTGCAGCACCTCCTTCTGGTTAAATGTGGGAACAAGTTCCTCATCCTCTCTGCTTTCCTGCCCAGCACTGTTCCACCTAAGGTGCTTCTCTCAGGGAAGCAGTCTCCCCTTCACTGGTCAGGAAAGAGGTGGTCTTGGCTGCTGCAATTGCATCTGATGTCTTCCTGGCTTCCCTCAAATACCCAGCTAAGGCCACAGTGCAATGGCTTGCTGACTTGTGGCTCCAGGGTTGGATGGCAGATCTGTTGATGCAACTGCTCTTAGCCATCTGACAAGGTGGCAAGCTGCTTATCAAAACCAAGGTGAAGTGGTAGGGAACTAGTTGGAAATATAAGGCACAGGTGGAATTCATCACAGAATTTATCACAGGTGGAATTCATCACAGAATTTATCTGTGCATTATTTGAGGTGGATGAGGTCCACAAATCCAACTCACCCTAATTGGGCTATTAATTTGGGAAGGACTGTTCTTTATTTTCCAGGCAGGATTGTTGCTGGTTAATCTTAGTGCTTAACATTTAATCTTCCTTATTGACAGAGTTTTTAGAGAATTCAGTGGTGGTGTCAGTCTGTCAACAGGGAGGTTTCTCAGAGATGAAGTAACACCTCACTTAAGTCTGAGCAAGAGGTCTATGCTACCTCCAGACTGGTATAGTAGAATTCCAATGGACATACCATTGATTTATATATAACAGTTATTAGAAGTTTAAGCTCTATTCTTCAACATTACGAGCTGTGGTTTGTCACGAGCAGGGAGTCTTTGCGGCTCCTGAGCTATAATTGCAAAGTTAAAGAACAAGAACAAAAAACAAACAAAAAAAAAACAAACCTCCCAACACCTCCCAAAATCTCCTGATTATTTTCAATAAATGGTGAACGACTAAAAGCCCAAAAATGAACACGTCATGTCTAAATAGCTAATGATATATGTGATCTTGAAACATTGGAAGATGCTAGGGGGCGTTATCCAATCTTTAATCTTAGTTGACATGCCTTTAGTTAAGCATCGAAGGATTTTATTAGGCATTTTGGCTAAACCATCATTCCAGGAGCTCTTGTTCAGTTAATTATCCATCTAGACACCTAAATTTTTGTCAGAATCACTGCTTTCCAGTCTGTAGTCTGCCATCATGTATGTATGGTCTGCAATTTTTCAGTCCAGAAAGTATATATTTACACACAGATGAATTAAAATGTGTATTGTTTGCGTGCGTCCAGTTTACCAAACAATTGAGATGGTTCTGAATCAGTGACCTGTCCTTGTCATTATTTCCCACCCTCAATTTTTGTGCCCTTTGCAAACTTTCACTGTTGATTTTGTTTTCTTCTCAGTTATTGTTAAAATGTTAAATGGCCTGTGTCCAAGAACCAGTTTCTGCAAAACCCATGGTTAGAATAACTTACTCATAGATGATTTTCTGTTTAGTTATATTCTGAGAACTTTCAGCCAATTATAATATATGCTGTGTTAAACTTTTAATTCTAGTTTTCTAGGAAGAGTGTCATGTGATAGATACATGTGTACTTCATCAATACTATTTACTTTCACCAACCAAACTTGTAATACCAGGAAAAAGATATCAAGTTAGTTTGACAGGATTTACATTAATTTTACTATTGTCCTTTAATTCTTTATTAATAAAGTCCCACGTCAGCCACTCTGTTATCTTGTCCAAAATCAATGTCAAGCTGCCAGGCCTATAATTTCCTAGATTGTCCCATTCATAGTTTTTAAAAATTGGCAGACCAGGGAATTAACTTTCCTCCAGTCTTTTGGAACTTCCATACTGCTCCGAGGCTTGTTGCAAATCAGCATGAATAGTTTAGTCAGATCATTGGCCGGCTGTTTTAAAACATGGTTGCAGGTTATTTGGACTCTTTGAGTTAAATCTGTCTAGCTTTAGTAGCTTCTGTTTAACGTATCCTCTAGAGACAATAGTGGAATGAACAGAGTGTCGCCACCATATAGTGAAATAATATCATATGTTTTCCACCAGTACAGTATAGAAACATTTATTGAACTTTGTCTTTTCTGCATTATTATTGATAATTCTACTATTTTAATCTAGTAATGGACTGGTGCCATAGATAAGATTATTTTCATTCCTATATTTTAAAAACACCTTCTTATTGTCCTTAACTATGCTGACCTTCAGTTTTTCCTTGTGTCCCTTCATCTTCCATATCAATTTTCTACAGTTCCTAATTTCTAGTTTTCATTATTGCCAATTTCCACTTCTGTTATTTTTGTATAATTGCTTTCACTTTCCTTCTAAACCAAGTATTTTCTTTAAGCAGCATCACCTTCATCTTTATTTGCTGGAAGTGTGGTTTTTTGGACATCCTTGAGTGTGTTCTTAAGTGATTCCCAGTCATCATTCACATTTTTCTGATTAAATTCTTCTTCCACACTGATTTGGCTCTAATTATTATTATTATTTTAAAGCAACATATAAAGGGAGAAGTAGAGGGATACAGAGAAAATGTATGCCAGTTTTGTATTATAAATGTTTAAAAGTGTGGCAATAAAGAGCAACTTTACAGGAGCATTGAAAGGAAGCCATGGAAAGGAGGAATGTGTGGGAATATTGGGAGACCCAGGATTAGGGGAGAGGTCACTAGGAGGCTGACACACACAGGATGAAATGAGTGAATGAGGGCGGGGCACTAAAATACTAAATTTATGGGAGGAAATAGGCAATTTGAAGATGAGAATGGAGTCAATCAAAAAGTTTTAAATGCCTGGCTGGAAAGCTCAAGCATATTGTTAGACCAGGACTAGAAATGCAGCTCTAGATAGCCAGGGAGAGTCCTTTGCAACAACAGGTTACGCTTTTCAGAAAAAGCAGAGCACAGTATTTGGGGTTGAGAGGGCAAGGGGATGGGAAAGAGCATATTCTCTGTTGCTGACATACTCCCTCAAGTGAGTTATAGGCTCATGTGTGCTTTTGCAAAGCTAATCTCTAGGAGGATTAGTATAGAAATCAAAAGAAAATGTTTTATCTTATAAAAAACTTTGCCTTTTTGCTGTTTGATGTATTTATAATGCCATAGATACGTGACACAGAATCCCATATGCAATAGCTCCTCCAAAATGTGGCTTTTGTCTGCTTCACTGGAAATCTAAAACCCTTAAAAAAAGATGAAAAGTGTTTGTCTAGGAGTTGTCCTCATCCCTGGGAGCTTGAGGTTTGTAGTTTACCTTGCTTTTAAACTATTCTCAGCTACAGAGACTTGACGTTATAGCCAAAGTAATCCTCTTTAGGAGTAGTGAACCAGACTGCCTTCGAAGGCCATTAGCATGGCTCCTTTAATCTGAGCAGTTGCTACAGATTGGCACAAGGCAGTAATTGCTCCCTGCTTCTTCTCCCCAAATTAAACGAGCTATAGAAGTCATGGGACTGGGACCCTCATTAAATTTCAGTGTTGTGATTATAAGTCCCTGAAGTGAGAAATTCTTGTGGCATTGTAATATGCAGGGAGGGGGAGAGCTGAGTAACAGGTGGTATTTGGAAACTAATTAATATTTGTGAATAACAGTGTGTTACTGGTGAGAAAACAAATCAGCTTGTATGTGAATATTTATGATGATTTTTAGTACTGCTTGGATCACACAATCCTCTTCCAGCTGCTGTGTCTCCTCTCATGTCATAACATTTCACGGAAAGGTCAAAACCTTCTGTGATGTGGAGCCATGTTGTTGGGAGTCAGCCAATGGAGCAGATTAGCCAAGTGCAATTTTTGAGCAGAATAGTCTTGGTGGCTGGGTGTTATTGGGCCACCAGGTCCCAACGATTTTAAGTATTCCTTGCTCGCACAGAAAGCCATGCAACTTAGTCTGAGACCACCATCCCATTAAAAGCCAAGCCCTGCACATAGATAATGCTATGTTTGAAGTGAAGGCAGGTGTTAAAGGTTGTTCTGTCTTTTAATGTTGTATGTATGTGTTTTACAATAGATCAGACTTACCTAATGCAATCTTCATAATACTTTCATTTGAAATGCTCCCTGTAGTTTGTGTTTGTGGAATTGAAAGAGGAGAATCTATTTAGTTTCTTGGTAGGGTGGGACTTTTTTATTTCATGCATGTTCACTTTGCCATTTGAAAGCGATAATAGCTTTTTAACCTTAGTGAATGTTAGATTGATGTACTTGTTGGCGCTCATGGGGTTCTAATATATTTCTTAGAGCTTTCCACAGAGAACTAAACTTGCTATAAGATTTTTCTCTACTCGTTCTGTATATCTGCAGTGCAATTAAAACGTGGGGCCCACAGAGTCCGGGCTACGTGGCTGTTTAGCTGTAGTGTATGTTTGGGCTCAGGCTGTAGGAGCCTGTAGGATGTTCTTTATACAAGTCATTAGATTTCCCTGGTCTTTCACTATAGATCTCTTGCTGTGTCCAAGCTATGGTGGTAGTATTTACCTTACCAAAATGTGAAGAATGTCATTGCTCTGTGTATCAGTTCTCTATAAATTTAGAAACCTATGGTTGCTCCAATAGTGAATACTTATGTCAAATAATAACTGTCAAACAGATTGTAGAAATATGGGGCTGGAAGGGACCTCCCAAGTCTAGGACCAAGTACACCTAGACCAGGGGTCTGCAACCTGTGGCTCTGGAGCTGCATGTGGCTCTTTAAGGACTACTTTTTGGCCCCCCAGGCTATAATTGCAAAGTTTTTTTTAAAAAAAAAATCCCCAAACCACCTGATTATTTTTGATAAGTGGTGAATGTAAATAGTAAACAATATGTGATCTAGAAATGGTGGGTAAATCTCCCTGGCGTCCTCCAAAAAGAGAGAAAAGGTTTGGGAGTGAAAGTCAGGAAGACAGTGGTACAAACCCACATGTGAAGTGTGAGGAAATAGAATATGTAATGTATTTGTGTATGTCCTGCAATAAACATGTATCGCATTACAAATCGTTGTGTGTGCACTGTTCTTAAGATAGGAGTTACAAGAAGTATGGTTTGCCATTTATTAAGGACTGTCTTGTACTCACATATATTGCGGCTCTTGAATTATTGAGCTTTTTACAGATTTGGAAAAAATGGCTCTTCTTGCTATTTTGGTTGCTGACCCCTGACCTAAACTATCCCTGACAGGGATGTCCAACCTAAGTCTCACAAAAATTTCAGTGGTGAATATTCTACAGTCTCTCTTGGAGGCCTATTTTAATTAAAAAGTTTTTCCTTGTAGTTAACCTAAATCTCACTTGCTGCTGATTTAGTCTGTTCCTAGTTGTTCCACTGTCAGTGGACATTGAGAACCATTGGTAACTGTCCTCTTTACAACTGCTCTTAATACCGCTTTTTCATCTGAGGAAGTGGGTCTTACCAACAAAAGGTCATGACCTAATAAATTTAACCTTTGAGGTGCTACAGGACTGCTTGTTATTTGTGGAGCGACAAACTGATGCGGCTCCCCCTCTAAGGTTGTTAACATATGTAAACACTATCAGGTTTCCCCTTGGTGATCTTTTCTCTCAGCTAAACACGCCTACTCTTTTTTAACTTTTCCTCATACCTCTGCATCTTTCCTAAAGTGTACTATCCAAAATTGGAAACAATGCTCCAGCTGAGGGCTCACCAGTATGAGTAAAGCAGGACAGTAACTAACCATGTTTGACATATGAACTCTCTTGCTACCACACCCCATAATAGTAGTCTCTTTTTTTCAGGTACCTCACATTTGTGACTCAGACTCAGTTTGTGACCCATTGTAACCCCTAGACCCTTTCACAGTATTGCCACCTAGCCGGTTATTCCCCATTTAGTAATTGTGCTTTTGATTTTTCCTTCCTTTGTGGAATACTTGTCTGAATTCAATTTCATTTTGATTTCTGACCAACTCTCCAGTTTGTCAAGGTCATTATGAATACTCATACTGTCCTCAAAATTACTGGCAACATCTCCTAGATTGATGTCAATTGAATATTTTATAAGAATATCTGCCACTCAGTTATTGAAGTTGCTAATGAAAATATTGAGTATTCCAGGACTGACCCCTGTGGGACCCCATTAGAGATGTCCCTCCAGTCTGACAGCAAGCCACGGATAACTAACTCTGAGTATGGTGTTTCAACCAGTTAGGTATGCATCTTATAATATTGTCATGTGGGATGGCACTGAGGGCCTTACTAAAACCAAGATCTATCACATCTTCCTCTTCCTTCCTATATGCTAAAGAAAGAAATTGGGTTGGTTTGGTATGATTTGTTCTTGACAAATTCATGCTGGCTGTTCCTTATATTTTTATCCTCCAAATGCTTACAACTTGATTGTTTAATTATTTGTTCCTGTATCTTTCCAGGTGCTGAAGTTAGGCTGACTTGTCCATAGTTCTTTGCGTTCTCCCCTGCTCCCCATTAAATGACTTTTTTGTTGGCCTTCTCCAGTCTTCCTGGACCCCAGAAATTCTCAAAGCTAATTAGCTTTAGCATTTGTGTGTAACCACTCTTCAGTGTGTTCTGTGTTTCCTTTGGTGAAATATTCATTTCAGCACCTCATTAGTATTTGATTTGGCCATTAGCATCTACATTTTGAAGTTTTTTGTAAGTGTAGACATAGCCTAGCAGTTTATCCATTTTGTTGCTAGGAGTTTGACAAGATGCTAATTGTCAAATCTGCATATCGTGAATCTTTTTTGTGTGGAGAGGAGTTTCTGGTTAGGGAGACTTTTGGTGTATTTTAATGCCAGGCAGATCTGTGTGTCTGCTTTCACCATTTCTGAACTTACGTTACTGATCCCATGTGTGATGTAACCTCTCTCTTCCTTCTGGAGCCCTTCACATCTCTGGAAATCACAACAAAGAGGCTAAGGATAGAATGGGTGTGATTCCCTCATCTTTGTGGATAACTTTGTACTGCTGTTATTCATGGTATAAAATTTGTGTCAGTATAGATGTGAGAGTGGTGATAACCATGCAGGAGTGGGAGAGGGATAGCTCAGTGATTTGATCAGTGGTCTGCTTAACCCAGGGTTGAGAGTCCAATCCCTGAGGGGGCCATTTAGGGACCTAAAATAAACAATGAAAAAAAAATCTGTCAGGATAGTGATAGGTCCTGCTGAGAGGGCAGGGGACTGGACTCAATGACCTCTGAAGGTCCCTTCCAGTTCTGTGACATAGGTATACCTCCATAATGAAAGATTCAAAGAGAAGAATATTGGCATTCAAGAAGAGCTGCTACAGAAAGATCCTGAGAATAGGATGGATGCAGAAGGTCACCAACAAGGAATTATAGAGGAAGATACAGCCGAAAGAGAACTTACTGCAGAAGGTTAGGCAGCACAAGTTACAGCTATTCGGGCATATTTGCAGAATGAATGACAAACAAAAAATCAAGGCCGTGGTACTCAGCGTAATGGATGGTTTGAGTAGGAGAGGCAGACCCCACAGAGAGTGAGTAGATGATATAGTAGACTGGTGCAAAGCTAGGTTGCAGACACTAATCAAGTCCACACTGATCAGGGGAGCGTGGAGGGAAATATTGAGGGGGCATCAGGCACCAATGGGCTCTGAGTCTGTGGTTATTGATGATGGGTCACTGTAGGTTGTAATACCCTGAGCCTCCATCAGGAAGGATGCAGCATATTGCATGGAAAATGTTATCGTGGTTAAACTTCTTGTTAATATGTTAACCTAATTAGTAAATTTGCAGTGTTTATATATTGTCTTTCTGTAGCTGAGACTATTTACTGTCTGTAAAGCTGGAAACATCATCCAGTACTAAATAGGAGCCCAACGTTCACAACCAACCAATTACATATTATATTTGTGACTAAAACCAACAAAATCAAAGATATTGAGAGCTAAAGAGATTGACTGATCGTACTGTACTTGACTTTTGTCAGGGACCTGAAATTATCTGTTGAAAAATCTGGGCATGATAGAGTTCCAACCTTACCCTTGAATTTCCTTGCATCTCTCTTTGTCTCAGTCTTTATTTCCAAAACAGAAGTGTGTTTTGGTAGCACATTTTTACTGTATTATGAGGAGAAAAGCAATTGTGTAGGAGAGTTTCTGATTTGAACCATCTCTGTTGCATAAATGCAGTACACATTTAAGCATCTGAAAAGAAATTTTAATGAGCAAGTACAGGTATACAGTAGGAGATGGCAATTATATATGTTGGGGCACTCGCAAATTACATAAGATAACCAGAGAATAAATACAAAAGAAATTGGTAAAAAGCAATATTTTTATTAGAAGTGGATATTAGAAACTTGGGAAATTAACATGAATTGCTGGCTTACATAAATTTGAGGCGTTTTCTATAGATAAAATAAAGGGTTGCTATGTCTCAAGATAAAAAGCTGAAGTACAGTAAGCCCTCAGGTTACATGGGGTTGTGTTTCTGCGACCCCCGCATAACTCAAAATTTTGTGCAAGTCGAGGGGAGGTGGGAACCAACTGCTACCTGGTTCCCAGCTCCCCTGAGCTTGCAGGAGTCTGGAAACTGACCAGCCCAGAAAGACTGGTCTGTTTCCTGGCTCCCAGAGTGGCAGGGAGCTGGGAACCAGGGTGCAGCCTGGTTTCCATCTCCCCACTGCTTGCTGGACCTGGGAAACTGACCAGCTGGCCAGTTTCCCAGGTCCCGCAAGTAGTGGGGAGCTGGGAATCAGATAGCAGCCTGGCTCCTGGCTCCTCTCCACTTACAAAGAGGGGAAAATGAGAAGGGCAGGAGCCTTGTTCGGTTTTCTGCTCCAGCGGGTGGAGGGGAGCCAGTAACCAGGGGCAGCCTGGCTCCCTGCCCCTCTGGGGACTGGGAAACCACTCCTGTTGGGGGCAGCAGTCTGACTCATGGCTGTGCACCCTCCGCCCCTGACAGGAAACCGCTCCTGTCAATGGTGGCAAGAGTCAGGCTGCTGCCCCTGACAGGAGCAGTTTCCCGCTTCTGTCAGCGGCGGCAGTCACATTAACCCGAGACGTGCAATTTGATTGCATGTATCTTGACGGTTTACTGTGTTCCTCTCCACAGATAGTACAGCCCAACATTAATAAGCCACTTTCTAATTGAAATGTTGTTGGAAGGCTTCCATTCTGATGTGACTGCCACTCTTGTAACAAGGACTAGCTGATGAAGTAGAAGGGTGAACAGGGCCAGTATGGAATCCATCACATCAATACTTCAGGGTTTATTTAAAGGCATGTTTCACCCACAAGATTATAACAGGTCTAAATCCTGTGAATGAGAGAACATATTTAGGGTGATATTGAAACCTTTCAGTGTCAGGGTTTAGGATAGCAACTTGAACACAATCTGAATATCACAACAGTGCACTCAGATTGTGAGCATCTGTGTATGTATGTGTATTGTAATATACAATGTATACATTTTTGAAGCCTTTTTAAACATAATTTCTTACAACACAGAGAGAGGCATTAGTTAGGGGATTTCATTCTAATTTTGCAGAGTGAAGCCATTTTTGTCTTGCTATGTGCTTAACAGATGCTTAACAGAAAATATCAAATGATTACTGTTCACATGTAAGGATACTACTCTTAATTTTTTGCAGAATCTTTTAAAATAACACATTTGCACCTTTCTGGCCAGCTGTGGGATTTGCAACCACTGAATATCATGGAGCCTACTTCCACTGAGGCTTTCTTGTCCATCACTGTGTTCTGTTAACCAAGTGCTGAACTAAGCACGGGTCTGGTGTATATGTGGATATTGTCTGCTTCCCTCACAGACTTTTCATGTTGGCTGGATGGCACTCTGCCAACCCCACTCCAGATATGCAGACTTGGCCCCTGGGGTGGGGTGGGGTGGGGTGGGGTGGGGGGAGCATTTATGCCACAATGGGAGGTTTTAACCCTTTTATTCTTCAGAGGCCTTTGCTGTTATGCTTGTATAGGAGATTTATTTTAATATCTTTTATTTTTCTAGGTACTTTTATGGCCACTGTCATTCTAGTGTTTGATTGACTCCCTCCAAGGATTTATGGATTTATCCTCTGAATATCCCTGTGAGGTAGGGATACGTTATTATTTCCATTTTACAGATTGTGAACTGAGGTGCAGCAAATTTAAGGTGACACAGGAAGTCTGTAACATAGCCAGAAATAGAACTGTGAGTGCTACCATTTTGTGTGTTGCCCACATACCTGCTTATGTGTTGTTTTCCTCTTTTAAGTGACCTTCACTTTTGGGCCTGGACAAAGATCCTGTGACAAATATTGCTATAGTTTTAATATCTTTTTTTACGTGTGGTTAGAAATGTTCTGCAACATTTTTCTAAAAATATCACCAGAACAGTTTGATGTGAAATTGTTAAGGAACTGGCTTTCTACAGATCAGCTAACCAATATTTTTGCAAGTTAGTTCCTTTTATGTACTTGCCTAGACATGAGGTTAGTGTTCAGCTTTTTGCTGTGTCAGCGGATGCCATAGCTATCACCTGAAGCCTAAACCAATGAAGACCAGGCTGGTTTGTGGCCTATCTTGGGTGTTGACATCAAACAGGAGCCCCACATTCATGTCTGGGCAGGTGTAGAATTTCTCACTCACATTTATGTATTATTACTGCTTCACTTACATCATTTTTCAAAGGTCACTCCACTTCTAGAATTTTCAGCTTTGTACTCCCAAATTGTCCCACACATCAAATTTCCATGTGGGATTAGTAATGGTGTTACATTTCAGGCAAATATAGCAGGAATTGTGCAATATTTGTGTATACTGAGCTCAGATTAACATTGTAACATAAAATATCATGAGTAGCTACCTTGAACATGCGTTTTTTTTGAAGTAATGAAGTTTAGAATAGATTTCCCTCAAACTTTTCCTTCACTTTAACAAGTTGGTATTTAAAACACTACTTTTACTGCATTGGAAATGTTCTTAGTGCTACAGCAAATTGTGGAAGCACCAGCAGAACCCTGCAGTTTACTATTTTATTTAAGATTAGCAACCAAATTAATGTGATAACATGGAAAAAGGAATAAGTCATACATACACTCTTCCTAATTTAGCACTTTGTAAAATACATACATTGCACAATAAAACAGTTACACTGATTATAAACCTATATTATATTGCTTTCTGTGCATAAAAATAAAAATTGTAATGTCTCATGGAACTGCTTGAGAATGTACTAAATAAGATTAAAGTGTTAGCCATTGACCTTGCCAGTCAATAAGGGTAGCTTCTCTCAGCAGGTACTTGAGGGGCTGGGAAGAAGGGCATAGAAAGGAAGGTAAAGTTCATTAAATAGGTTGCTGTTTGAAACAGTTAGGATATCTGTAAACTAGGAAATTGGTCATGATGCTTAAGTGAAAACTGAAGTCCTTGGAGGGGAAGGGTTTGCTGTGTGAAGTATTCCTGGAGGGGCTCAGAGGGGTAGCTGTGTTAGTCTGTAACTTCAAAACAACAAGCAATCCTGTGGCACCTTAGAGACTAAGACATTTACTAAGTCAGGAACTCAGGGGAAAAGTGGGTTTTACCCACGTAAGCACATGACCTAATGCATTTGTTAGTCTCAAAGGTGCCATAGAACTGCTTTTTGTTC
Source organism: Carettochelys insculpta (assembly GCF_033958435.1). NCBI lineage: Eukaryota > Metazoa > Chordata > Testudines > Carettochelyidae > Carettochelys > Carettochelys insculpta. Next base: position 1,201,759 of record NC_134145.1, read on the forward strand.
TTGAAAGGATCTCCAAATGCTGCTGGCATGGTTGATGGGTGAGGGGAAACTAGGTCAACAAACAACAAAGCTGCAAGAGAGCAAAAACCTTCAGGGTCTCAGTATTTGAGGATATTCTGTGCCAAGAACAGATAACGTTCAAATGGCAACTGGCAAGTGATATCTGAAGCAGCCTGGAGAAGATGGTATGAAAGGCAACAGGCAAAAGCCTGGCCTTGCTTCAGGCAGGCTCTGGGGAAACTAGCTCAGTCTCAGGCTAGCCCTCGGTCAGGCAGCATACACACATTCCCAGTGTGCCCAGGCCCTAGCTCAGAGCAGGGCAACAATCCAGCAGTCTCAGGAAAGCCTGGACCTAGCTCAGGGTCCCAGCAAACCAACAGTCCCAACGAGCCCAGCCCTAGCTCAGGGCGGGCAGCAAACATGCAGATTAGCTGGGGAAATTAGCTCACATCTTGCTGACGGCCCATACCCTAGCTAAGGATGTGCAGCAAACAGTTCATAATGGAGCCCAGGTCCTGATGCAGGGCGAGGCAGGAAACCAAACACAGTTTTCAAAAGGCCCAGGCCCGAGCTCAGGGCAGGGCAACGAACCAAAAGAGCCTAAACTCTGCTAGAAGGTGGGGCAGGCCCAGGTCCTGGGGCAGGGTGTGGTAACAAAACGGTCTTAGAAAGCCAAGGCCCTAGCTCAGGGCAGGGCAATGAACCCAAAAGAGCCCAAGCTCTGGTGTAAGGTTGGGCAGGCCCAGGCCCTGGTGCAGGATGCGTCAACAAACCAACAGTCTCAAAAGGCCCAGGCCCAGGTGCAAGGGGGGGCATAAAACAATTCACGGTTGAGCCCAGGTCCTAACTCAGGGCTTGGGCTCTTTTGGCTGTTTGCCAAGGTGGGAGAGAGGCCCAGGGTCTGGTGCAGGGTGGGGCAATGAACCAACCGACCCAGGTTGTCTCCTCACTCAGGAGAGTCCTGGCCCTAGCTCAGGGCGGGGCAGCCAGCCCAGTTCACAGTTCATGAACATAAGAACATAAGAATGGCCATACTGGGTCAGACCAAAGGTCCATCCAGCCCAGCATCCCATCTGCCGACGGTGGCCAATGCCAGGTGCCCCAGAGAAGGAGAACAGAAGACAATGATCAAGCGATTTATCTCCTGCCATCCATCTCCTGCCCTTGTTCTGAAGGCTGGGGCACCATACTTTATCCCTGGCTAATAGCCATTGATGGACCTAACCTGCAAAAATTTATCAAGCTCTTTTTTAAACCCTAATAGAGTCCTGGCCTTCACAGCCTCCTCGGGCAAGGAGTTCCACAGGTTGACTGTGCGCTGTGTGAAGAAAAATTTCCTTTTATTAGTTTTGAACCGACTACCCATCAATTTCATTTGGTGTCCCCTAGTTCTTGTATTATGGGAAAAGGTAAATAATTTTTCTATATTCACTTTCTCCACACCATTCATGATTTTATATACCTCTATCATATCGCCCCTCAATCGCCTCTTTTCCAAACTGAAAAGTCCCAGTCTCTCTAGCCTCTCCCCATATGGGACCCGTTCCAAGCCCCTAATCATCTTAGTCGCCCTTTTCTGAACCTTTTCTAATGCCAGTATATCTTTTTTGAGGTGAGGAGACCACATCTGCACGCAGTACTCAAGATGTGGGCGTACCATAGTTTTATATAGGGGAAGTATGATATCTTTTGTCTTATTATCGATCCCTTCTTTAATAATTCCTAACATCCTATTTGCCTTACTAACTGCCGCTGCACACTGCGTGGATGTCTTCAGAGAACTATCCACTATAACTCCAAGATCCCTTTCCTGATCTGTCGTAGCTAAATTTGACCCCATCATGTAGTACGTGTACTTTGGGTTATTTTTTCCAACATGCATTACCTTACACTTACCCACATTAAATTTCATTTGCCATTTTGCTGCCCAATAACTCAGTTTGCTGAGATCTTTTTGTAGTTCTTCACAATCTGTTTTGGTTTTGACTGTCCTGAACAACTTGGTGTCATCTGCAAACTTTGCCACCTCACTGCTTACCTCATTTTCTAGATCATTGATGAACAAGTTGAACAGGATCGGTCCCAGGACTGACCCCTGGGGAACACCACTAGTTACCCTCCTCCATTGTGAAAATTTACCATTTATTCCCACCCTTTGTTTTCTGTCTTTTAACCAATTCCCGATCCATGAAAGGATCTTTCCTCCTATCCCATGACCACCTAATTTACATAAAAGCCTTTGGTGTGGGACCATGTCAAAGGCTTTCTGGAAATCTAGGTATATTATGTCCACTGGGTGGCCCTTGTCCGCATGTTTATTAACCCCTTCAAAGAATTCTAATAGATTAGTTAGACACGACTTCCCTCTGCAGAAACCATGCTGACTTTTGCCCACCAATTCGTGCTCTTCTACGTGCCTTGCAATTTTATTCTTTACTAGTGTTTCTACTAATTTGCCTGGTACTGATGTTAAACTTATCGGTCTATAATTGCCAGGGTCTCCTCTAGAGCCTTTTTTAAATATTGGCGTTATATTGGCCGTCTTCCAGTCATTTGGTACCAAAGTGGATTTAAAGGATAGGTTACAAACCACTGTTAATAACTCCGGAATTTCACATTTGAGTTCTTTCAGAACCCTTGGGTGAATGCCGTCTGGTCCTGGAGACTTGTTACTATTCAGCTTATCAATTAACTCCAAAACCTCCTCTAATGTCACTTCAATCTGAGTGAGTCCCTCAGATTTGTCGGTGTCTCAGGGTTCCAGGTCCAGCTGGCCTGATCCAGGCCTGCATGGCCTGTCGGTTCTGCTGCCTCAGGCTGGTTCGGGGTGCAGCCTGAGGCCAGTACGACAGTCGATCCTCTGGATCTGGCTGGTCGTCTCTCTCAGGCAGGTTCCACTAGGGTCCACTGGGTGCCAGGACTGGCAGGGGCCCAGGAGGCCCAATTCAGACCTCTGCCTCCCAGGCAGGGAGCACAGAGCCATCCTCTGGAGGCTCAGCCCTGACTGACTCCTCAGGCGGGGCTTTTATATAGTCCTGGCCCCACCCCAGCTGCCAGGCTCAGTACAAAATGGCTGCTGGATGGGCTCCTCCCTTCCGGGTTAGTGGGTGGCCACTCTGCCCCCTTACAGTGGCACTGAGAGCTGCAGTTCCTAGCCTTTGCCTTTCTACCTGAGGCCCAGAGCCAAGCCCCACTTCCGTGTTGTCCAGGGCCAATGAAATCTGTCACCAGCTTGGCTTGCGTGTGTTTGCCCATAACTGTTAAGCATTGTTAGTTTGGGCCTGCCTCTCAGCAGGCTGGGAAATGTACAAATGAGGGTCAGTTAATGCTGAAAAAGTCCAGTCAAATTCTGCCCTCTTCAGACAGAGCTCTGTATGGATACAAATGTCTGTCCACAGATGTGGATACTGGTGGTTAGATATCCATATCTGATGCTCTGCAGGGCTTTACTCCCAAGAGACATTGCAGGCAATGGAGAAGTGCATGGTCCCATCTGCTCCCCCTGCAGTGCAGCTGCACCACTCCCAGCAATGGCAGTTCCTGTCTGGGGTAGTACATCTCTGCTGATGGCAGGACAATGGTCGGTATAGATGCGCATAGGCCCTCTCAGAGATCCAGAGATGCTCTGGCCATTTTCAGCTTTCGAGTCCCCTAGCCAGAATAAAAATGACAAATTAAAACAAAATGAGGCACCAAAAAAGTGTGACCAAATTTGCATATTAATAATCCACAGCCTTTTTCTGTGCAAATGCCTTAGCTATTGAGGGATGCCCACAGAAACAAATTGCAAAACTTAGCAGAAGCCAAAAAATTAACAAGCATCTAAATCTGCAGCTCCCTCTGAACTTGAGGCCAGGGCCAAATGGTCCTCCTGACCCCTCCTTTGGTTGTCTCTTGCTTCACTGCCAGGAGGAGCTGCAGATGCCGGGTTCTGGCTACTGCATGTGATGTGCAGGAGTAGGTGGGAAGTTGGAATGTGGGTGGGGTAAAAGAATGGGCTGGGGATACAGGAACAGGCTGGGAGCAAGGGCGCCCTGTTTGAGAGGGTGCAGATAGGGGTGTGAGCTTGTGGTGTGAGGACAGGTTTAGTAGTGGGTGAGGTGTGAGGTCTGAGCAAGAGGGAGGGTGAAAGAGTGGATTTGGGGTGGGAATCTGGCTGGGAGGGAGAGTGCAGGTGTGAGTGTGAGGTGGGAATCTGGCCAGGGAGAGGATGTAGGAGCAGGATGAGGATGGGGATGGGTTTGGTTGGGAAGCAGGGTGCAGGCTTGGGTCTGGAGTCTGGCCAGGAGGTTGACTGGATGAGCAGTTTGAGGACAGGTATCTATGGGAAGGAAGGAAAAAGCAGGAACAGACTAGGGGTGCATGTTCTGGGAGGGAGGTCTTGGGGAGTCTTGGGTGTGGGCATGAGGGGGGTGTAGGCTGCTTACCTGACTTCATGCTCCCTGCTGCTTCCATTGTCCATGATTTCTGCAAATGGGAGCAGTGGAGGAAGTCTCCAGGCAAACAGTTTCCTGCACTGCCATTCCCCCAGCTGAGAGCAGCTGGAGCAGCGCACTGAGCTGCTTCCTCCTCTTACAAGCTAAATCCAGCTTGTGAGGCTTGGGGATTCCTCCCCTTTCCCCGTAGCAGGAAGCCAGCACTCCAACTGCTATCCAGGTGGGTGGGTGGGGCTGGAATGCCAGTGTGGATGTTCTGCTGTGGGGGTGTGTACGAGCCCCAAGCCTGTGATTCCACCTGCAAGATGGTCCATAGATCTCACTTTGAGAATCATTGGTTTAGATGAATTTTCAAGTGCTTCCCAATTTCGTGGCATTTCTGTGTGTTATATGTACAATTCTGAAGCAGCGTTCTGAAAGTTTTCATAGAATCGTAGAACACTAGAACTGGAAGGTACTTCAACAGGTCATTGAGTCCAGTCTCCTGCCCTCTCAGCAGGACCAATCACCGTCTAGACCATCCCCGATAGGTGTCTGTCTAACCTGCTGTTAAATATCTCCAGTGATGGAAACTCCACAGCCTCTCTAGATAATTTATTCCAGTATTTAACCACCCTGACAGTGAGGAAGTTTTTCCTAATGTCTAATCTAAACTTCCCTTGCTGCAGTTTCAGCCCACTTCTTCTTGTCCTATCCTCAAAGGCCAAGGAGAACAATTTTTCTCCCTCATCCTTGTAACCCTCTTTAGGATACTTGAAAACCACTATCAAGTCCTCTCTAAGTCTTCTCTTTTCTAAACTAAACAAGCCAAGTTCTTTCAGTCTTCCCTCATAGCTCATGTTCTCTGGACCTTTAAACATTCTTGTTGCTCTTCTCTGGACCTTTTCCAATTTCTCCACACCTGTTTTGAAATGTGGTGCCCAGAACTGGACACACTATTCCAACTGAGGCCTAATGAGCACTCAGTAGAGCAGAAGAATGACCTCTTGTGTCTTGCTCACAACACTCTTGTTAATGCGTCCCAGAATCACGTTTGCTTTTTTTGGCAACAGCATCACACTGTTGACTTATATTTAGCTTGTTGTCCACGATGACCCGTAAGTCCCTTTCTGCAGTACTCCTTCCTAGAGAGTCACTTCCCATTCTGTATATATGAAGCTGATTGTTCCTTCCTAAGTGGAGTACTTTGCATTTATCCATATTAAACTTCATCCTGTTTACCTCAGATCATTTCTCCAGTTTGTCCAGATCATTCTGAATTATGAGCCTGTCGTTCAAAGTCGTTGCAACCCCTTCCGGCTTGGTATCCTCTGCAAATTTAATAAGCAAACTGTTTATGCTAATATCTAAATCTTTGATGATGATATTGGATACAACTGTCCCAAAACAGATCACAGAACAGAATCATAGGGCTGGAAGGAACCTTCCAGTGTGACTGCGAGCCATTAATGACTACTCTCTGAGAACAGTTATCCAGCCAGTTATGCATCCACATTATTGTGGCCCCATCTAAGTTGTGTGTCATCTGGCCTTGAGTAGTTGTCATTCCATGGTTCCTAATATGAGCCTAGTTTTCTGCAAACCTAAGAAAAAATATTTGACAGGCAGGTCTTCCCCATGCAATATATATATCTGAAAGTGAGTTTTGAGTAACTTACGGTAACATCTTTTAAAGTAACTTTTTTTGTTGTACCAATTAAATTGGGCAGTTTTCTAACTAATTTAGGTCATAGTTTAACTTTGGAGGTTTCTTTAAAATCATTTGCTTAGTGAGATAAATCTGTGTTGAATGGAAAAAATAGCCCCCACTTCCCAGCCATCTTTCTGTTATTCTGATTAATGGAAGTAAAAGTCAAAAAGGAAGAGCTTTTCAAAGTTGCCTTTTCAGTCACATCAAGCTGGATTTAAGTCTGAAAGGAATGGTTTTTATCAGAGCCCCCCTGAACATAAAATGTAACCTAGATTAACAGAACCATCATATATATTATTTTTCTGTGTCTGTCTGTCTGTCCGGGCAAGGTTCTAACATGTTCCCCTCACACACTGTGCCAGCCTCGGCCAGTTTGGAGCCGAGCACAGGCCCCTGATGAACCTTCCCCCTGCCCCCACACTGTGCCAGCCTGAGCCCCTCCCCCAACCAGCGTGGGACCAGGCCCCCACAGGGAGTCCCCTCACAGCACTGTGCCACCTCTCCTCAACCCAGCACTAGACTCAGCCCAGCCCCGCAATGGAGGCCCGCCCTGTGCCCTCCCCAGCTCCTTCCCCGGCCAGCGTGAGTCCCAGCCCAGTCCCCCCAACAGAGCACTCCCCACCATGCCAACCCCTCTCCAGCCAGCACAGGGCTTGGCTCAGCCCCTCAACAGAGCCCTCCCCCTGCACTGTGCCAGCCCCAGCTCCTTCCCTAGCCAGCTTGGATCCCAGCCCAGGTCCCCCAGTGGTGCACTGCCCCTGTCCCCACAGCTCCAGCCCCTCCTGGGCCAGCATGGGGTCTGCCCATATACTTGGGGTATGTATTACAACAGGTTTTTGTCTAGAACTTTATTCCAGCCCTACTTCCACTTGCAGGCAGAGCTACAGCAGGGCCTCTTGTGTTTTGTGGAACTTGGTAACTGCATTGGTTGCTGAGGCATGCTCACATTGTTTTAAACATCATTGTCGTGCTATTCTTAGAGATTTAATTTATAGGGTGACCATATCTCCCTGTCCCAAATACGGGGTAGGAAGGGGCAGCTCCTCCCAGCTCCACTGAACCCTAGGGAGCCAGGAGAGAGACAGCAGCTGCTGGCCCTTCCTGAACCCTGGGGAAACAGCAGCTGCTGGTGCTCTCTGGGAGCCTCGGGGAAGCGGCAGCCCCCAACGCTTCCCGGGGAGGGGATACTTCTTATTTGCTCATTTGCAGCACTGAAATTGGTACCATAACAGATTGGGAGGTTCCAAGTCAATTTGGAACATGTATTTTAAATTGAGCTTTTCCTTTGGAGCTAATATTCTAACCCCAAATTACCAAACAGCAATAATGATTATCAATGTCCTTTTCCAATTCTTTGAGTACATCTGTTTTTTAAATTCTTGGTATTTTATGAGACGTTTTGATAATGTTTTCACCTGGTTTCATATTTATTTACCTAGATAGCACCAATGCAAAATATAATCAGTTCAGAGTGATTACCACTAACATGTTTTATTAGCCAGAGCATCTTATACTTACATTAAAGCAAAAAGTTATGGATACTTCTGTCTGTTATTCAATGCAAAAGTGTTTGCAATGTTGTAACTGTGCTGATCCCTTAATATTAGAGAGACCATGATGGCCCAATAGGAGATATTCTCATGTACCTTATCTCTGTATTGTCGTGAAAAGGACCTTCTGGACCACCATTAGATGAAAACTACAGCATAATATCACCTTGTGGGCCTATCTCAACATTCCTTCATATTGTTTTATTAGGTGCTTTAGACTGACAATTCAAGTCTTGGCAGTGAGACAAGTTACAATTCATTTTACTTAACTGACTCAGATTTAGAGGACTTGAGACTATTGATGCCTAAAGGGGTTAGCTCTTGTAGTTACCATTCATTGTATATATTTTTTAAAGATAGAAATTTAGACTAGTGTGTACTGACTCTAACCCTAAGGTCATCTTTGGTTGAGGCTTGCTTATCCTACATTTGAAGATTTCTTTGTAAAACTGAATATCTTAGGAAACCGTGTTAACCGACAGCTGTAGATAGTTTAAATTTAATCACATTTGTAAAGTTGAATAGGAGCTCTCGCTTTATGGTTCTTTTAATGGTCCTTTTATTTCATCAATACATTTTATAGACACACAGGGTGGGAAGGAGGCTTGACAGGCCATCTACTCTGGTCCTCTGATCTCATGATGGGACTGAATACTTCATTGGGGGCCATTTTTTCCATGTTCCGGGGGCTGAACACAAAATATCTCAACACTGACCCTACCACACCCCCAGGCTTAATCCCTCTCAGCCCTAAGCCACCCCCCAGGCTTGACTCCCCCCATGCCTACAGCCCCAAGAGGCCCCCAGACTTAACCCCTCTCAACCCCAAGATGCCTGTCTCCTACCCCCAAGTTTAACCCTCCCACCAAGAGCCCAAACTGCCCCCAGGCTTTACTCTCCCTGCAGGACCAAACCATCCCCCATCTCAAGGATTAAAACCCTCTCAGCCCCAAAGTATCCCCATACCTACCTCACACAGGAGCTCTGTGCACTCCCAGCCAACTTAATTAGTGGAGCCATATGTGCAATCCTCTACTTAGGTGGGCAGCCCTCGGGAGGGCATCTTAGAGGGAACTGGCCACAAACCACCTGAATGGAGCAGTGGTCGTTGGACCACAATTTGAGAAACTCTGAGCTAGAGCATTCCTGACAGATGTTTGTCTAACTTACTCTTAAAAATATTCCACAAGTACTTAAGCAATTTGTTGGTGACTTTTTTGTCTTATTACCTATTAAAGTAATTTTGGTTATCTGAAGGTTATATAATGAAGTTGATTGTAGAATCATTATAATTGCCAATTTAACTTTTTCATAAAACTTAATCAGCAATTGGTAGCACGCTGAAGCAATGTATTTGAATAGCTCCCACACTGTGTGCATGCTTTTCAATCCAAGACAAACGCTGAACTCATTAAAAATACAAGATATACATGTCTCTGCATGTTAAGAGTTTTGGTGCCAAGAATTCCTGTGAGGGTATATTTAACACTAATTACACTGGTTATGTTTTATCCACTATCAGGGCAATCTTAATGTTTGGTTAACTAGTGTGAGACTGACTCAGATGTTGGTATTGGAATAATGTGGGATGGGGTTTCAAATGAGAAAGGACCGTGTAGTTAAAAAGTATGGGGGTTTTCTTTGTGATGGGAAGGAATGGCCCAAAAGTTCCCATTCCAGGTTCTTTAGTCACATTGAGTGACAACAGCTGGGAATCTTTGGGCTTGTCTATATTTGCCCCCAACTGCTAAGGGGGCATGTTAATCAGGGCGATGGGGATTACTAATGAAGTGCCGTGGTGAATACGGAGCACTTCATTAGGCTAATTCTCCCTTGCAGCAACTTCAGAGTGTCAAACTTCGAAGTGCCGGCTTGTGTGTAGACGTGGGCACTTTTAAGTTCCTGCACTACTTCAGAATGCCTTTCCTCTCCAAAATTTTGAGGAGTAAAGGCACTTTGAAGTAGCGTGGGCAGGAGGCCAGCAACCCCCCATTGCATGCATATGTTTCTCTTGTCAAACTCTGTGGGGTATTTAAATATTAATTCCTCTACGGCTTCGGCCTTGCTTTCCACCCTCTTCTACAAAGGTTTTGGGGCTACTCTCTCCCCCTCCACACTTCAAACCTGGGAGAGTATTATGACCTGGCCTGGCTGGCTAACACGCAGTCGTGCTGTGCATTGAGCAATATGCTGGCAGCTGGTTGCTCACACACTAGCTATCAAAACTGCAGTGGGAGCTCTTCTTGGCGCTGAGGTCTGCTTCCTAAGGACCTTAGGCTGGTCAGCAAGGACAGTAATGTAAGGAGAACAACAAGAAGTCCTGTGGCACCATATAGACTAACAGATATTTTGGAGCATAAGCTTTCATGTGCAAAGACCCGCTTCATCAGATGCATGAGTGGGGTGGGGTGGGGTGGGGTGGGATGGTCCAGAGGGGTATTTAAAGAGTGGGGTCCCAGGAAAAGGGAGGGCCATAGCTGATAATGTCTATTCAACAAGGTGGAAATGGCCCATTATCAGTAGTACGTATCCAAAGAGGAAAAAACAAGTCAGATCAGACAGGGAAATATGGGCCCATTGTCAGAGTCTAATGGAGAGATATTAACACCCAGGGCAGAGAAGCTGCTTTTGTAAGGGGCCAGCCACTCCCAGTCTCTGTTTAATCCTTGGTCGATGGAGTTAAATTACAAATAAATTGCAGCTCAGAGATTTCTCTCTCCATTTGATTTTTTAAATTTCTTTGTTTTAGGACTGCTACTTTTAAATCTAATGTAATATAATATAAGGAGTGTATGTGTGGTGGGGGGCAATGGTTAGGTGAGTCTGGGAGTGGGTAAGGTTGAAGCTCCCCCTCTCTTGCAGTCCTTCTGGCATTCACGGTATCTACTCATTATAGCAAAAATATCATAGTTAATAAGCTCTTCTAATTATGGACAGTTTTTCATTAGAGACAGGCAGCAGGAAAGGTCTTACTGACAGTAATGCCTGACACATGAACTGTTCAGATGTGCATGGGTGGAAGAAAAAAAATCTTTTGGTATAATGATGTAGAAAACTGCTAGTTTTAATGCCTTCTAATAACTGCACTGAAAACTGACTTCAGTACTCAGTGAGGAAAGAGTATGATTGTTAGCAGCCATCCTAGAGCTCAATATCCTCATACAGGTTCATATTTTGGACCTCAGTAGGTGATATAGTACAGCCCCCCCCACCCACTCAAGAAAAAGACTAAGTAATAGCTGGACATTTCCTGACAGGTATTTATCTAACCTGATCAATTCCAACCTGTCTACCATTGTGAGCCACATTTGTAGCTATCTGTGTGTTGTTTGGACCACCTCCACACAATGTGTGTGTGTGTACGCGTGTGTACGTGTGTATATATATATAAAAAAATATAGGACATACAGAGAGAGCTGCATATGTGGTTCACTGTGGTAAACAGAACAAAAAAGCAATCCTGTAGCACTTTAAAGACTAACCGAATCATTTACTAGGTGATGAGCTTTTTTGGGATAGACCCACTTCTTCAGATCTGGAAAATTCTGATAAATGGAAACTGACTTGAAGAGGATTTAACAGAAAGAAAAAGTGAAATGAAAACTCATGAACCAGGAACATTGGACAGAAGGAGTGCAGGGGTAGAGGTGGGAGAAAATTACTGCAAGTGTCTATTAAGTCAAGTGGTTTTGCCTGGAGTAACAGTGAGGTCTCAGAGTATGCAGGTGTTCCGTTTTGCGCGCCCTTGCGTAAACCCGGATTTAGCGGAACTGGAGATTCATCTTTTTCCCTGGCAGAACACATGTTCTGCACCCAGGGAAGCAGCAGAAAGGTAAGTCCTGGGTTGGGGAGGGTTAAGCCTGGCAGTGGGTTGGGGCCGTGGGAGGTGGACAAGGGGGCGGGAGGCCTAAGCCTGGGGTGGGTTAGGGCAGCAGGGGGTGAAGTTGAGCTGGAGCCATGCGTGGGGGTGGTGAGCTGGAACCCCGCTCAGCTGCTGAGTTGGGCCCCGGGGGCGGGCAAGGGGTTGAGGCGGAACCAGAGCCAGACGTGGGTGGTGAGCTAGCAGTGGGGTTGAACCAGGGGGTGGGGTGTTGAACCTGAGCTGTGCAGCACAGGCGGCTTAACTGGGAGGGAGGTTGAACCTGGCGGTGGGGTGCTGAACTGGGGCAGGGGCAGGGGGCTTGAACCAGATCCATGTGCATGCAGCTTAAACCGGGGAGGGAGGATGGAACTGGAGCTGTGTGTGAGGGGTTTGAACCAGCTCAGGCAGTTTAAACCAGGGCAGGGGGTGGGGGGGTGAGTTGAGCCGTGCGTGAGAGGTGGTAAGCCAGAGCTAGGTGTGGGCGTGGGGGGTGAGCCGCAGCTGCGTGCGGGTGGTGAGCTGGAAGGGTGTTGAGTCGGAGTCGCGCCTGAGGGGTGGTGAGCTAGAGCCAGAGGTGGGGGTGGGGGGTGAGTAGGAGCTACGTGCCGGTGGTGAGAGGAGCGGTGGGTGCTGAGCTGGAGCTGTGCAAAGCCGGGTGCATTGAGCCAGGGAGGGAATTAGGAGCAACTGGAAATTGCAGCGCAGGGTTTACTATAGGAATGCAGATCACAGCGGGGTTGCCTATCCCGAGTTCATGTACTCTGAGACCTTACTGTACTGAAAATGTGACGGGGCGTACCAACCCCACACTGAGGAGGGGGTTGAGAGCAAGGCCTATTGGACAGAAAAAGCCCTGCCCCCAAGGCCCTGCTGGGCATACTCCAACAGCAGGCCAGATGTAAAGGCTGGAGAAGCCTGGCAGTTGGGGCTGACCGGCGGGGGGGAAGGAGCTCCTGCAGAAGCCCAGGAAGCATGGCCATCCGAGGAGCAGGCACAGACAGCAACTGACCAGGGGGTGGCGGCAACTGCCACCACTGCGACAGCCCCCAAGGGGCAGTGGTGACGGTGGTGGCCCCACCAGAGCAGCAGGCCAGGGCAGGTGCAGCTGGAGGGGGTGAGACTCGAGTGGAGGTGAAGGACCACACCAAGAATGGGGTAGGAAGCAGCCCAGGGCAGGGGAACCGAGATGGTAAGCCAGGTCCTCAGTGCATTGCGGTGGGATCCGCCTGAGGCTGGTGGCTGGGGTCTCACATCCACCCCCAACAGGGCCCTGGACTGGAGTGTGGTGGAGTGGGCGGGCCCAAGCTCCCCTACCCCCACCCTCTGTGAGCCTTAGGCCGGGAGACCGAGCCTGGGCTGTAAGGCCACAAATTGGGATTAGGCCACAGAGGCCTGCCTGGGGCCAGGAAGCCTGCAAACTGCACCTAGGCTGCAGGGGCCCGGGGGCTGGGCCGCAGGGGCTCGCGGACTGGGCCTGGGCTGCAGAGGCCTGACTGAGCTGTGGAGCCCTGGGGCTGATTCTGTGGCCCTCGGGAGCAAGGCGGGGCAGGAGACCCCACCACAGCGAATATCAAAGATGGGGAAACTGTCCCTGTATTGTGTAAGGTAAATGATACCTTGGAGTCCAAGGTGTAATGGTTATCAGGTTGGAACTACTGTGTTAGACAAATACTGGTCAGGAATTGTCCAGTTATTACTTAGTTCTACCATTTATCTGTATCTACATTTAGCTGTATGACCCCGGCGATGTGACATGTACAGCAGCTTTGTGCTGATTGGGCCACAAGTGAACTGCAGGCTGAGAACCCTCATCCAATGTGTTCTTAAAAGCCTCCCTGTGTCAGAGATTCCACAGCCTCCCTAGGCAGTTTGTTCTAGTGCTTTGTCTACCCTGACAGGAAGTTCTTCCTGGTGCTGAACCAAACCCTCCCTAGCTGCAATTTAAGCCTATTGCTTCTTGTCCTGGCCTCAGATTTAGCAAGAACAATTTTTCAGCCTGCTTCTTGTAACAATCTCATACGTACTTAAAAACTGTTACCTTGCGCTCCTTTGGTCGTCTTTTTTCCAGGTTGACTAAACCCAATTTTTAAAAGCTTCTCGATCATATTTTTTATCCCTTCAGTCATTTTTGTTGCTCTCCTATAAACTTCCTCCGGGTTGTCCATACTGCTCCTGAACTGGTGCCCAGAACTGGACAAAATACTCCAAATATTTTAGCATGGACTATAGAGTGGAAGATCTACTTGTGTCTTGCTTACAACATTCCTGCTAACTCATCCCAGAATGTTTGCATTTTTGCAGTTGTGTTACTGTTGCTCACATTTATCGTGATCCACTGTAAGAACCAGATCCCTTACTCCTCCATACTCCCTCCTAAACTGACATTTCCCATTTTGTATGTGTGTGATTAATTCTACCTTCCTCAATGGAATATTTTACATTAGTCCTTATTGAATCCTGCTTGCAAATGTGGTTGCCTCATCTCACTTAAAATACAGTAAACCTTTGATTTAATGGACTAATTGGGGTAGGGGTATCTGCTATTCCTGAAAGACCATTAAATCTAAGGGTTTACTGGCCACCCATCCCTGCCAGGCTCCCCAGACCAGTCCCTGCCCTCCGCCTGGTGCCCCCCCTCCCCCCCCCCAAAAAAAAAAAAAAAGAAAAAAAAAACAACCCTGCCACTCACCAGAGCTGGAAGACCTGCTGGACTCCACTGTGGGCACAGCTGGAGCTGCCTTACCATGCACGGTTTGAGGCATCCTGCTGCACAGCTGGAGGCACCTTGCTGCACACAGCTGGAGCTGCTTTGCTGTGTGGCTGGAGGAAATGCCATTGGAGCCACCACCCGTTCCTCCCACCAGGAGTGGGGCCCTTATGCAAGTGCCAGTCTGCTTGTGTTTGCATCTCATCCCTGGTGAGAGGAGTGGATGGCGGCTCTGGCAGAGGAGATGGTGGTTCTCCCAGGTTGTGGCAGTGTAAGTCTCAACTTTTTTGAGGGGGCGGAGGTGGGGTGATTTTATGGACCCCAGTGGACTTTGGGAGCAACAGGGAGACATCTGCTGTTCCTGAAGTCTGCTAAATTTGGGTCCATTAAATCGAGGGTTTACTGAATATTGGAATTAGAAAAGGTTCCGAAAAGGACAACAAAAATGATTGGGGGTATGGGATGGCTGCCATCTGAGGAGAGATTAATGAGACTGCAGAAAGAGATAATTAAGGAGGGTAACTAAGATATAACTTCTATGTATAGCTATATAGCTATAACATAAAAGAGATAACTAAGAGGTCTATAGAATCATGAGTGGTGTGGTGAAAGTGAATGAAGGTTTATTTACTCCTCATAATACAAGAACTGGGGTGGTGGTGGTAGGGGGAGTGTCACTGAATGAAATTAAGAGGTAGCAGGCTTACAAGAAACAAAATTAAGTACTTCTCACAACCCAGGGTCAGTCTGTGAAACTCCTGGCCAGAGGATGCTGTGAGGGCCAAGACTTCAGCAGCATTCAAAAAAGAGCCAGATAAGTTCATGGAGGATAGGAACGTCAGTGCCTACTCGGCAAGATGGGCAGGGATGGTGTACCTAGCCTCTGCTTGTCAGTTGCTGAGAACTGGTGACGGGATGGATCATTTGATTATTAACTGTGCTGTTTATTCCCTCTGGGGCACCTGGCATTGGCACTATCAGCAGACCGGATACTGGGCTAGGCGGATTGGACCCAGTGTATCTCTTCTTGGCCGTGTCTACGCTAGCCAAGAACTTCGAAATGGCCATGCAAATGGCCATTTTGAAGTTTACTAATGAAGCGCTAAAATACATATTCAGTGCCTCATTAGCATGTGGGCGGCCACGGCGCTTCGAAATTGACGCGGCTCGTCCAGACGGTGCTCCTTTTGAAAAGGACCCCGGCTCCTTCGAAGTCCCCTTATTCCCATCTGTTCATAGGAATAAGGGGACTTCGAAGTAGCCAGGGTCCTTTCGAAAAGGAGCCCCGTCTGGACGAGCTGCGTCAATTTCGAAGTGCCGTGGCCACCCGCATGCTAATGAAGCGCTGAATATGTATTTCAGCGCTTCATTAGTAAACTTCAAAATGGCCATTTGCATGGCCATTTCAAAGTTTTTGGCTAGTGTAGACGTAGCCCTTATGTTCTTAGACCCCCCTGGCTTTTTTATTGGATTCCTTGGAAGTTTGTTCATATTCATCATGGAGACAGAGGGTTCATACTGTATAACTAGGAATGAGTCAGATTATCAAGTGGCAAGGAGATGTAGGCATCTTAGTCCTCAGACTTTTTGACCCTCACATCTATTGTTAATTTAAATCCAGAATGACCAATAGATTTGAACATTTCCTCTTCAAACTCAGATTCATCGCTCTTTCAGAATGTCATTCAGAAGATGAATTTGTTATATCAGTGAAATCTATTTCTGTTAATCCCTGTGGTTCCAAGTTCATAACTGTCAGTTTCAGAAGAACTAGGAATAGTTCAATATTTTCCTAGTCTTGGTGTCGGCCTCATTAACAGATGACCTGCAAGAAAAGGCTCACTTCTTCACATAGCTTCAAGAGTTTGTGATGTGTTTTTTTTAAATAACTGGAGGTGGTGAATTAGTATTTATTTCCTTATAGATGTTTTCAAGGTAAACTACTTTACATGTTTTGTTCCAAGAGTGTGTTCTTGTCTAGTACATTGTTCAGTATAATCCTCTGAACTGCCATAATTCACACTTCTCCTCCTCCTGCCCCACTACCCCCCTGCAAAAATATATGAACTAGTAATTTAATAAAATGAACTTCAGAGATGCTAAACTTAATTTATAGATTTCAAAGCTAGAAGGAAACACTATAATCTTCTAGTTTGACTTCCTTTGTAATGCAGCCCAGAGAACTTCCCCAAAATCATCTTTCAGAAAAGCATCAAAACATGAGTTAACTGTCCCTGATGGAAAATGCATCATGACCCTTGATAAATTGTTCCAGTGGTTAATTACTCCCACAATTATAAATTCGTGCCTTATTTCCAGTCTGAAATTGTCAAGTTTTAGCTTCTAGGCAGTGGATTGTGTTACACCTTTATCTACTAGATTGAAGAGTTCTCCGTTAAATGTTTATTTTCCACGTAGATACTTATAGATGATAATCAAGTCAACCATTAACTTTCTCTTTGTTAGGCTAAGTAGATTGAGCCCTTTGAGTCTGCCACTGTAAGACAGGTTTTCCAATCATTCTCGTGACTATTCGCTAAACCTTGTTCAATTAATCGGGAACCTATTTGAACTGTGAGCACCTGATCTGGACCCAGTAGTCCCCCTGATGTCTCACCAGTGCTAAATCTATAAGTAAAATACATCTTTCTGCTTCTACACAAGATTCTCCTGGATCATTGTTTTTTTTTGGCCACAACGTCCCACTGGGGGCTCTTATTCAACTGATTACCCATTCTGACACCTCCCAACCCCGTAGATCTTTTTCATAGTCAGTACTTTTCATCTTAGAGTGCCCGCATACTGTAAGTAGGACCTGCACTGTTCATTCCTAGATGTGTACATTTTCTGTAGCTGAATTAAAATGCAAGCTGTTTGTCCCCAGTTTATCAAATAGTCCAGATGGATCTGGATTACTGGCATGTCATCTTCATTATTTTGCCACTCCCCCAATTTTTGTGTCATCTGAAAACTTTATCCATGAATATTATGGTTTGTTCCAGGTCATTGATAAATCATCATAGGGCCCAGAACTGATTCCTGCAAGAACTGACTGAAAACTCTCCCTCTCGATGGTGATCCCTCGTTTACAATTGCATATTGAGACCTGTCAGCCAGTTTTTAAGGCATTTAATGTATACCATGTTAATTTTATATCATTCTGGTTTTTAAACAAAATGTCATGCAGCTTGAAGTCAGATGTCTCAAAGAAGTCTAAATATATAATGTCAACACTAGTTCCTTATCAAACTTAGTCTTATCATAAAAAGATATCAAGGGAATTTGACGAGATCTGTTTTCCATAAACCCACATCGTTTTGCATTAATTACATGTGCCTTCTTAAGTTCTTTAACCTGCCAGACCTATATTTACCTGTGTCATCCCCTTTACCCTTTTTAAAAACTGGCACATCGTGGGTTTGTGGCTTTTTGGGTATCTTGAAAGGTGTTCTTAAATAGTTCCTAATCATCATTCACATTTTCCTTTTTAAGTTCTTCCTTCCAGCTGATTTGGCTTATGTTTGTTATTAGGTTTGTGAAATTGGCCCTTTTAATGTAAATATACGTTTCTTACTGGCCTAGACTTTATTCTGTTCACGTGTTAGAAATGGTGTTGTCACTTATGTCTAAGTTATCTTAATTTTTGATTCTGTGATCAGTTCCTCTATATCTGTTAAGTCAAGAATTTCTGTGTTTGCACAGCAACACTTTTTGAGTTAGGAAACTCATCTATAATGTTTAAAAATTCCAAGTATATTTGCGTATTGGCAGTATATGTTGTTCAGATCGAACTTCTTCATGATTAAGGTGGCTATATTTTCCTGTGTGAAATATGGGATACCTGGCAAAATTGCTAGGAGTTAAGCAAGTTCAATGGCAATCCATCAGAACTATGCGGTACAAACATTCAAAATAACATTAAGTTGACTGAGCCCTCATTTAAAAAGATATACTGCATTATTATAACAACAATAGGTAAAAATTGAAACTGCGTACCTACAGTTAAATGGTTATGGCTCTATAAAAGTGCCTGCCGTGCCCTCATCTTGCTGTCCTTCAGAGTGTGGGCTGGTACTTAGAAAGAGAGGTGCAGGAGCCAGAGTGTGTGTTGCGGGGGGGGGGGGGGGGGGGGGGGGCGCCGTGGTGGCAGGAGGCTGGGAACAGCCCTGGGGCTTGTTTCTGAAGCAATGGAAGCCATTTGATGTTTTTGCAGCAGTATAAACAGAGAATGAAACATATTAGGCCAGTCATCACCGCCGCCCCACTCTGCCAATTTATAACGGCTTTAACCTAATGGTTCAAATACCGCTTTCCAAACAAATGCTAAAGCTTGATGGAAATCACGTATCTAGAAATCCAACTCTAATTGAAAAATCAAATAAACAGGATCTGTGGTACATTCTTCCAGTTTTTAATTTACCATGCTTCAGTTAGTAAAGTAACATAGGATAATTTTTAAAACAATTATTGATCAGTTTCCAATAGCTACAAAACTTCTAAAGAATTGTTATAAAAAGAATTCTTTCCCTTCTAAACCATGAACACCTGTGCGAAATGGGTCAGCCAAACTTTGCTTTCACCTTATTTCTCCCATCACCTTACATTTCCTACTTCCTCTTGCAGGGTGTGGGGCTGTGGCTCTGGCCTTTTGGGAAAGGTACAGACAGAAAGACTGGAGCAGAGGGTTAGCCCTCCCAAAGTGGGGGTTCCACCTGCCTGAGCAATTTAAAAGGGACGGGGGCTCCCAGGCTGGGATCCTGGGTACTTGCCCCCTTTGCCCTTCTCCCATCAGTGGACCAGGCTGACCCCCCTCACCCACTCCAAACCCTGGGCCCCAGCCTGGTGCTCTCTCCTGCTGCATCCTAGGCTGTAACTCAGAGCCTGCACTTCTCGGTGGAGCACCCTCACCCCATCTCACACCCCAGCCGGGAGCACCCCTCTCCCTTATTCTGAACCCATGATTTTTGTGCACAGCCCAATCCTAGGGCCCCCCACAAAATCTAATAGCCCTGGTCCCCAGAAGAGTTAATCGAGCCCTCCATGATTCACCTTTCTTGTCCCCTTCTTCCTGTCTGCATGCCCTCCTGAGCCTTGTCCCCCACCCTTCCCCATCTAAACCCCGGCCTGGGTCAAGCTGCCCTTTCCTTCAGGGGCTTGCCTGTTTGCACTGCCTTTGGGCTACCAAGCTACGTGCAACCCCCTGGCAGCTGTCTGCCCCTTTCCCCCAGCTGTCCCCCCCTTTCCCACAATAGGGCCCTGCACTCCCTATCCCAGTCCTGTTACATTCCCGCAGTGCATGGTGGTGGTGGGGAAGCTATCTGAGACACAGCTGCCTCTGTCTCTTTCAGGCAGTGTGAACAAAGAGCGCACAGCATCCACGCAGCCTGACTCTGACTTCTGACAAGCTTGCTCCTCCTCCATCTCTCCACACCCTCCTGCCCTGCTTGTTCCCCAGGGGGATGCTGGCAACAGGATGTTTAAACAATCTGTTTAAAGAGCCCACCCACCTCTCCACCCATCTCTTTGAACAGGTAGCTCCTGCTGTCTAAAGCACTGTCTCTTTTATCAGGTCCCTGCTTTGCAACGTACAGGGTAATTAGTTTGCTTTTTAGAAGAAGTTGCCATGCTCTCCAGAGAGCTAAAAAAAGTTACAGTCCTGGCGAAAATGGGACCAGTGGTCACCTTACCCTCATGATCATGCAGTTTTTCAATAAGGTTTTACAAGGATATTACAGGGAATTGTCATATCTGTTCCTCGTTGATGACAGCGGTCTTTCGGGTGTCACTGATGGCCTGAAGATCTTCAGTCAAGCCGGTCAGCATGGTCCGCCCATTCCAGCAAGCAAGCTTAAATTGTTTGATGTTTCTCATTTCTTGTTGATTTTCTTATTGGTTTGCCTGGTGCCCAAATTTCAGTCACTTGTCAGGTTCAGGAACCTTAAGCCTCACGCACACAGCGAGGCAGGTGAACTGTGGCGGGACAGTACCGTATTGGCTGGGGGCTGCCCAGCTTGAGGCGGACGGTGACTGTCGAGTGAGATGCGAGGATCTCTCCCACCATTGAAGGCAACCCCTGGTGCTCGTTCTGTACGCCAATCAAGCAAGAGCTTATAACCGGTATCTGTTGCCTCCCGTGTTGAAGCAACGCTGTTCAGCGATGCTGGAGTACCTCTCCGGGTGCGAACCTGGGCACTTATTATGGAGACTCTGGGCTGCCCAGACACCAGTGTCCCCCTTTCGGCTTTACTGATATAGTCCAAAGGAGAGGATAACCTCCATGTCTGGTACCAGCTCAGCTGCAGGAGTTGCCGGGACAGTGCCAGAAGTTGAGGCTCCGAGTTGATATCGCTGCACTGCAAGAGACGCGACTCTCAGATTCGGGATCTCTAAAGGAAAAGGACTACGCCTTTTTCTGGCAGGGTAAAGCCCAAGAAGAACCCAGAGAGCATGGTGTTGGCTTTGCTGTCAGAAACACCCTTCTACAAATGGTTGATTTAGTCATGGGCAGATCAGAAAGACTTCTTTGGATCACGCTTCAAACTTGCACCGGTCCCGTCCACCTGATCAGCACTTACGCTCCAACCCTGTACGCCACACCAGAAGTAAAAGACAAGTTCTCTGACGTGCTTAGTGCTGCTGTAGCGCAAATACCTGCTTGTGAACAACTGTACATCTTGGGTGACTTCAATGCAAGAGTTGGAGCTGATTGGGCCTCATGGCCTTCCTGCTGAGGACACTTCGGTGTGGGAAAAATGAATGACAATGGACAGCGTCTCCTTGAACTGTGCACGTACCACAATCTGTGCATCACAAACACATTCTTCCAAACGAAGCCACAGCACAGAGTGTCGTCGAGACACCCACGCTTGAAGCACTGGCATCCACTAGATGTGGTCATCACTAGGCGTAATAACCTCAGAAACATCCTTCTGACACGCAGCTATCGTAGTGCTGACTGTGATACAGATCACTCGCTACTTTGCTCCAAGCTCAAGCTGAGACCCAAGAAGCTGTACCGCTCTAAGCCTGCTGGAAGGCCCCGCATTGACGCCAGAAAGACGGCAAACTCGGAGAAAGCTGCAAAGTTCAGAGAGACCCTCCAGGGAAATCTGCGTAGCGGCCCTGGGGGTGTCCATGCGACATCCAAATGGCAACATGTGAGGGATACAGTTTACAACACGGCCTTGTCGGTGTTTGGAAGAAGAGCTAGAAACACGAACAACTGGTTTGAAGCTAACTCCGATGAGATGATTCCAGTCATTGAAAAGAAGCACGCTGCACTCCTGGAGTACAAACTCTCACTGAGCCAGAGTACCCAGCAAGTACTTAGAGCAGCCAGAAGAACAGTACAGCAGACAGCCAGGTGCTGTGCCAGCAGCCACTGGCTCCAGCTGTGCAGCATCATCCAGACCTGTGCTGACTTTGGTAATCTCAGAGGAATGTACGAGGGTATGAAGAAGGGATTAGGACCCACCAAGAACAAGATGGCACCTCTGAAATCCAAATCTGGTGAAGTCATTGCTGACAAAGCCAAAGAGATGGAGCGCTGGGTTGAGCACTACTCCGAGCTATACTCATGTGAGAACGTTGTGGTTGACGCAGCCCTCTATGCCATCGAGCTCCTACCAGTAATGGACGAACTCGATCAAGAACCGACTGTGGATGAACTGAAGAGAGCCATCGACAGCATTGCAGCAGGAAAGGCCCCCGGTCAGGATGGTATACCACCAGAGGTAACCAAATGTGCCGCGGACACACTCCTGGAACCCCTACATGAGCTACTGTGCCTGTGCTGGAAAGAGGGTGAGGTTCCACAGGATATGCACGACGCTAACATCGTAACGTTGTATAAGAACAAAGGAGACAGAAGCGACTGCAACAACTACCGTGGAATCTCCCTCGTAAGCATCACTGGTAAACTGTTCGCTTGCATCATCCTTGGCAGACTCCAGAAGATTGCTGAGAGGGTGTACCCTGAATTGCAGGGCGGATTCTGCGTAGAGAGGTCTACCGTTGACATGGTCTTCTCTCTAAGGCAGCTGCAGGAGAAGTGCAGGGAGCAGAGAAAGCCACTCTACATAGCCTTCATCGACCTGACCAAGGCCTTTGACTTGGTCAGCAGGGATGGTCTGTTCAAACTGCTCCACAAGATAGGCTGTCCTCCACGGTTACTCAAGATGATCCAGTCGTTCCACGAAGACATGAGAGGAACCATCCAATATGACGGCGCATTATCGGATGCTTTCAGAATCAGGAGCGGCGTCAAACAAGGATGCATGCTTGCTTCGACATTGTTCGGGATCTTCTTTGCACTCCTCGTGAAGCATGCCTTTGGATCTTCAACAGAGGGCATCTTTTTGCACACAAGATCTGATGGGAAACTGTTTAACCTTGCAAGGCTGAAAGCTAAGTCTAAAGTGTGGGAAGTCCTCATCAGAGACATGCTGTTCGCAGACGATGCTGCTGTAGTGTCTCACACAGAAGACCAGCTTCCAAAACTGCTGGATTGGTTCTCCAAAGCGTGCAAGGACTTTGGGCTTACCATCAGCCTAAAGAAGACGAATGTACTCGGTCAGGATGTTGCTGAATCCCCATCAATCAGCATTCACAACTATACGTTAGAGGTCGTCCACGAGTTTGTTTACCTCGGGTCCACCATCACTGACACCCTGTCTTTGGACACTGAGCTAAATAGGAGGATCGGAAAAGCAGCCACAAACTCTGTCCAGACTCAGCAAGAGAGTGTGGAATAACAACAAGCTGTACACTCACACCAAAACGCAAGTCTATAGAGCCTGCATCCTCAGCACCTTCCTTTATGGCAGCGAGACTTGGACCCTGTATGCCCGCCAGGAAAAGAGGCTGAACGTCTTCCACTTGCGCTGCCTCAGGCACATCCTTGGAATATCATGGAAGGACAGAGTGACCAACACCGCCGTCCTCGAGCAAGCTGGAATGCCAATCATGCACACCCTCCTCAGGCAGCGTCGACTCCGCTGGCTTGGCCACGTCCACAGGATGAATGATGGAAGGATTCCAAAAGACATTTTGTGTGGTGAGTTAGCCTCTGGCAAAAGACCTCCCGGACGCCCCTAGTTGCGCTACAAAGATGTCTGCAAGAGAGACCTCAGAGAGGTAGACATTGAGCTGGACAACTGGGAAGAACTAGCAGACGACCGCAGCAGATGGAGGCAGGGGTTACACAAAGGCCTTCAGAAGGGGAAGATGAGGATCAGACAGCTAGCAGAGGAGAAGTGAGCGCACAGAAAGCACAATAAGGACTTGCCAGGCACCCACCACATTTGCAAGAGATGCAGCAAGGACTGTCACTCTTGTGTGGGTCTTCATTGTCACAGTAGACGCTGTAAATGAAGTCCTCAGTTGAAACTATAGAGGGCGCGATCCATAGTCTGTGCAGACTGAAGGATGCCTACTAGCTGGATTTGGCTATCCAGAATCAATTTTACCTCCAAGTGTAGACCTGGCCACAGAGATTTGAGCTTTGCTTTATGAAAGGAAGTCACTTTTTCACAAATGTGATCAAAAATTAAATGAAGTTTCTTGTCATTAAGAGGTTTTGCTGATTTTAGTGTAGTGAAGAATTTAGATAATGTATCTCTCAAGGTCTGATTTAATCACTTAAAATGTACCAAGGCTGCTTGACAAAGGACCAGACTCCTCACTTGGGTAAACTAATTGTCTGTCTTGTTCATCTTTCCCCATTTTGTTAATCATATAGATACTGTTCCTGACCCTACCTGTTCTTTGGAGCATAGTGCTTTGCATCCAGAATTCAGGCACTTGGATGGTGGCTTCGACTCTGCAGGTCATCACCTACAGCCCCCAACTCAAACCGCTGGAACAAATTATTAAAGACCTACAACCTATCCTTAATCAGGATGCCACACTCCAGAAGGCCCTGGGTGACATGCCTGTTCTCTCCTACAGACAACCTCCCAACCTCATGAGGATCCTCACTAACAGCCACAGTCTATACCCCGGGAATACCAGTCCTGGAACCTTTCCCTGCAACAAAGCCCGCTGCCAGCTTTGTCCACATATCTTCTGTGGAAATACCTTCACTAGACCGAAGCAGGTTACTCACAGAATCATGGGCACTTTCTCATGCTCCTCTACTAACATCATATATTCCATCATGTGCCAACAATGCCCAGATGCTTTGTATATTGGACAGACTTCTAACTCCCTTAGACAAAGGGTCAACGGGCACAAAACAGACATCAAAACGCTCCAGATCCACAAACCAGTTAGTCAACATTTTAATGGAATGGGGCATTCTGTCAATGACCTAAAGGTATGTGTGTTACTGAAAAGGAATTGTCGCACTGTTCTGGAAAGGGAAACAGCCGAGCTGGCTTTTATATTCAAATTCGTCACATTAACACACGGTTTAAATCGTGATGGGAACTTTCTGAGTCACGATAGGGGCTTGTCTGCATACTTGGCTCAATCTAGTTCTTGACCTTCCCCCCACCCCTCCAGTCTCTTATTTGCTCACCTTGATTATCTTTTTCTGACTTGTCCTCCTTGCTTACTGTTTTTGCTTCTCTGTGCCTTAAATATTGAGTCTGTTCTGGTCTGGCTATGGTGTGAAGAAGTGGGTCTGTCCCACGAAAGCTCACCTAATAAACTATTTTGCTCGTCTTTAAAGTGCTACTTGACTGCTTTTTGTTTGTGCAGGCCATCTGTGTTGCCTGGGTTATTTGCATTATATAATATATTCCTTTCCATTTTATAATATTTGTAAAAGCCTTAAAATTCAGGGTGTCAGTGTTTGAATCTTTTGTTTGGATGTCTCACTGAATTTTAAATTGATTCTTGTTTCTAATCTTCCACAATTCTTTTTTGGGTGCTGGGGGTAGCGTTTCGTTGTAGTGATTCCATTTTGTTATCCACCACACAGGGGCAAGGAACAAAATTTCCTCTTGATTTTTATCTTATCATAATTACTTCCAAGAGTATGTTAATGAGGGCAGAGCCAAGTGGCGCGCTCACCCTTGGGTGCATCATAATGAGGCACAACTCTGGTGAGTTACAAGGCTCTTTTCCCTCACTTTCCAGATTATCTGTGCTGGCCCCCACCCCAGCCTGAGCAGGAAGCTCCTTGGAGCGAAGGGGCTAATCCCACTCTTCCGAGCATCAGGGCTCTGCCCCCTGCTCCGGGAGGGGCTGAGGGCTGGGTTTCTCCATACATTTGGGGCTGGGCTTCCTATTTGCATGCTGCTGCTGCTCGCTCCCTGTGTATTGGGCCAACCCCAGCCTTTTGGTAGTTTAGTACCCACTCTTATAGAGGAAATGAGACTGGATTTTTTTCTCTAAAGCTCATTATTTTATGATGAGCTTGCCATGCTAAAGGCATGTAAAGCAACTTTATTATAAGTATTAGAATTATTCTGTCATTTGTTATATGTTCCTTTAATTTATATTATTAAGAATCACATTTTTTTGAGACTTTAATTATATAAAATATACTAATATAGAAAATATATTTTTGTTATATTACTAATCAATAATATTTGTGGAATTTAGTAAGCTAGAGACAGTTTTTAATTTGGAGGAGAGGGAGCACATAAATAATATTTTGCTCAGGGCACAAAAATACCTGATTACGGCTCTGACTGCCAAAGGGCAAGTGCTTTTGCCTGCAATGTCAGTAAGTGTGCTGTTGATACAGAATCTCAGGGGTAGCTACGTTAATCTGTAGTGTCACAAAAACAAGCAGTCCTGAAGCACCTTAAAGGCTAACAGTGAGCTTTTGTAGGTAAGACGCTCTTCATCAGACCTGATGATCAATCTCATGAAGTAGATCTTACCCGTGAAAGCTCATTACCTAATAAATAACGTTGTTAGTTTTGAAGGTACAACAGGACTGCCGGAGTTTTTTTTTTTTTGTGATACAATGTATGAAAGAGAGAATGTTTGATATGGGTGTTCTGAATGTTTTAACTTGCACAGAGAGAACTACCCATCAGCACTGTCTGAATCGAGGAGTCTAACTGCCCAAAGATACTAGAAGGGCTGGTAAAACCAGTCTATAAGTGTTATGACAGGTACATTACATTTTTTCCTCAAGAGCAGAGTGACTGATTGGCTGTGAATGTTCCTGACATCATCTGACAGAAAGGCTTACTTTATCTGAAAACAGCACAGTTTCAGATGAGAGCGCTCCAGAAAAGTGCCAGTAATTTTTAGTAGTGACATCCATCACTTTCTATCTACAGCTGCTTTCAAGTAAAGAAATAGGTTCTCTGCACTGTTCCTTCAGAGAAGTACTTGTCACTGCAGTACTCAGACAGGGTTAAAACACTTCTGTATGCTGGTAGCACTGCAAACAATGGGATTGGATGTATTAATATAATGTGTACCTATATATGTTATACCCAGATACGCATTTGCATGCATGTGATCTGCGTAGAGTTGGCAGTGACCACAGTAGCCCAGTAGCCACCAAATATTTGTGGAGCTTTGAAGGCTGACATTTTCAGGGTTTCTTGGTGTGTGTATTTTTTAAACATAATTCAAAATTGTTTAAGTGGTTGTGAGAGTAAGAAGAATAGCAAAAAAAGAGACTTCTGTTTAAAAAAAAAGAAAATTGGTAGTGAAATGCAGATGTTACTTTTATTGTTCGAGACTAAGTCACCTTGTGTGTATTTTTGTGAAAAAGTCAGTTTGTTGGCTCTGGAGTTGTACATTTTTAAGATACTAGTAACAAATTGTGGATGTATAAAATTTTCAGCCTCATCAAAGTGATTTGGAAGCCTGAATCCCCATGGAAATTTAAAAAAAAATTGCGTGTGTGTTGGGGGGGAAGGTAGTTCTGCTGTTAGTCGTCTCCTATTTTCTTTTTGTTTTGGGGCTAATAATCCTAATTTTCAAGGCATTAGATGAGAAGTGCAACCACATTTTATTCTGTCCGGGGAGGGCTGACTTGGCTTTCTCCCTTATTCCTGGATTCTTAATGGGTAAGTGGCTGGATGCTCCCTCTCCTTGCTTTATCGATTCTCAGAACGGAGTATTCTCCTACCTGAGTGTGTTGTCTTTTGCCAAGGGTTCTGGAAAAGCAGTGTGAAATGGGTCAATTTTTTTGTTTGGATAGTGGTGTTAGGGTGCGCATTTCAAAAGCCCTCTGTGTTGGCTGAACTCTGCTCCCACTGAAGTCAGTGATAGAGCTCCTAGAGTTAGGCTAATTCTACCCTCACAGCCATATTTCATATTTCTAGTACAGGCACTGCACAGGGTTCTCCAGGGCTAATTCCAAAGCCACCTCAGTTTCTTGGCATCAGAGCAGACAATTGCAGATGCATCCATTTTTCTGATGATGGGTTAATCTGAAAGCTTCAGGTCTCCTGGAGCCCTTTGAATAATTGAGTACCTGCATTTTAATTGATTTGATTCTAAATTCTATGCAGCTTTCAACTTTGCAACTGGACTCAAAAGTTTAATTTTCTTACAGATGTTGTATCCATGTAAAAATAATTGGCTTGTCTTAGCCTTACAGAGAAAGGAATACAGTAGGTTTGCTTTCCTAGGTGTGATATTGTTGACAGTTCAGCTAGGACTATCGGTTTAACTTATGTACATATGTGCTACATATTGTATCCATAGAGATCCATCTGCACATGTATTTCTTTTTATGTATTTCTTTATGTATTTCATGTATGTTAAACCACACATTCACAGTCCTGTCCCAGGGGACTGCAACCTGCAGCTCTTCAAGGACTTTTGTGGCTCCTAATGGTATAATTGCAAAGTCTGAAAACAAACAAACCCTCTTGATTATTTTTAATAAACAGTGAACGTCTAAAAGCCCCCCCAAAAACAACTCATATCTAAATAGCAAACGATATGTGATCTTGAAACATTTGATAGTTCCCCAGCATCCACCAGGGAGAGAGAGAGAAAAGGTTTGGGAGTGAAAGTCAGAAAGGCAGTGGTACAAACACACGCACAAAGTATGAGGAAATAGAATATAAAAAGTCTGTGACTCTTCTGCAGTAAATATGTATCCCATCACAAATTGTTGTGTGTGGTTTGACATTATTTATTAAGGACCATCTTGTATTCACGTGCATTGCAGCTCTTGATTTATTGATTTTTTTTTTTTTTTAACCAAACTGGAAAAGATGGCTCTTCTTGCTGTTTTGGTTGCCAGCCCCTGGGCATGTGGATACTTTGCTGCTGCTTTCTCTGTAAACACCTGTGTAGGTGGATATATATGGCTTGGAGAGGGAGGAATGGAATAATGAATATTTTGGAGAGTTGCTTTATAAATCAGATAACTTTGCGGATTGTGAAGTATTTACTGTTTGTTAAAACTGTCTGCATTGCCCTGTGATGTCTTGTCTCTTTGAAGAGCAAATGTCTTGCAGCCATTTCCTGATTGCTGTAAAAGCAATAATTAAACACACCTGGTAGTAACATTCTAGCATTGATGCACATTCTGCCACAGACTGACTTTGTGAATTGAGAACTCTCATTACATTTCTGCCCTGGTGCTTAATTTAAATTCAGGCTGAAGGGTAAAATCCACAGTCCAAGAAACAATGTGGAAATAGATCTTTTTGTTCCCAATTGGATACATTCTCGTCTTCCTCTTGAGGAGCAGAGTTTGGGCAGTCATTATTTTCTTATTGCACTGAGAGGTTTGCTGGTTTACTATTTATTATGATTTTTGTAGTGTTGACAGTGTATTGGATGCTTTTCAGGGAGATTCAGGGGTGAGGCCCATTCCCCAAAGAGTAGTTGATGTAAGTGCCCAGTGCTGCAAACACATTATAGTAAAACACTATGCTAGATAGTCAGTATTTGCAACGATCCAGTGATGATCTACTGTTCTTTCCAGATTGGAAAGCTTACTGGGCTAAAGGATAGCCCTAAATACTGTGAAGTTATAAACAAATCTGGTATAGATTTGAAGAGTTTGAGTACTAGTGCTTGAGTAATCTGCAGTCTGTATTTGAGGCTGTCGTAATTTATTCAGGTATAGCTTGGTGTTATAGAATCATAAGGTTGGAAGAGATTTCTGGAGATCCTTGACTCCAGTCCCTTGCTAAAAACAGGACCAGTCGCAACTAAATCATCCCATCCAGGTGTTGTCAAGCCTGGACTTAAAAGCCTCTAGGGATGGCAATTCCACCACTCCCAATGTGTCACCATCCAACAAGTGAAATTCTTTTACCTAAGATCCAGTTTAGACCTTGCTCCACCGTAACATGAGACCATTGCATCTCATTCTGTCATCTGTCACCACTGAGAACAGCCTCTCTCCAGCCTCTTTGCCCTCCCCACCCCGTTTAGGTAGTTGAAGGCTCCTATTAAATCTCCCTTTACTGTTCTGTTTTGTAGACTAACTAATTCCAAATCCTTCAGCTTCTCCTCATCATTCAGGTGCTCCAGCCCCCTAATCATTGCCCCCTCCAACTCCATCCCCTGCTGGACTTTCTCCAATGCATCCACATACTTTCCGTAATGGGAGCCCAGACCAGGACACACTACTCCAGATTCAGCCTCGCTAGTACCAAATAAAGGGAATAATCACTTGCCTAGATAAAATGTTAGTGCACCTACTAATGCAGCCCAATATGCCTTAAGCCTTCTCAACGACAGGAATACACTGTTAACTCATATTCAGCTTCTCATCCACTGTAATCTCCAGATCCTTTTTTGCAGAACTGCTGCTTAGCCAGTAAGACCAAAGCATATAGCAGTGCTTGATATTCTTCCACCCAACTGCAGGACTCTTGGTTGAATCTCATCAGATCTTTTTTTGGCCCAATCCTCCATTTTGTCTCATTCTGGACACTGTTCCTACCCTCTGGAACATCTACTTCTCCCGCTAGTTTTGTGTCATCCACAAAGGTTCCGAGTGTGCAATTGCCGTTCCCTCACTGAGGTAATTAATAAAGAAGTTGAACAAAACTGGACCCGGAATTGACCATGGGGGCATTCCTCTTAAAACCAACCAGGCACTGAGCCATTGATCACTGTTGATACCAATGATCTATCCAGCTTTCCTAGCTACCTTACAGTCCATGTATCCCATCCATACTTAACTTATGGGTGAGAATATGGTGGGAGACAGTATCAAAAGCTTTGCTAAAGTCAAGCTATATCACATCCATTGACTTCCCCATGTCCACAGAGCCAGTTACCTCATCATAGAAGCTAATCAGATTGGTCAGACGTGACTTGCCTTTGGTGAATCCATGCTGACTACTCTTTATCACTTTCCCCTCTTCCAAGTGCTTCAAAATGGATTCCTGGATCCCCTCCATGATTTTTCCAGGGACTGTGGTAAAGCTCAATGGTCTATAGCTCCCTGGATTGCCCTTCTTTCCTTTTTTAAAGATGGGTACTACGTTTGCCTTTTTTCCAGTCATCCAGGACCTCTCCCAATCTCCACGAGTTTTCAAAAATAATAGCCAAAGGCTCTGCAGTGACATTAGCCAATTCCCTCAGTACCCTTGGATGTATTAAATCTGGACCCATGGATTTGTATGTCCAGCTTTTCTAAATAGCCTTTAACCTGTTCTTTCCCTGCCAAAGGCTGCCCGCATCTTTCTCATACTGCATTGCCTAATGCAGCAGTCTGGGAGCTGACCTTGTACATGAAGCCAGAGGCACTTCAGCTTTTCTGAAGTCAGCTGTCACCAGTTTACCTCCCTCATCCAGTAATAGCCCCACACCCTCCCTGTTTACCCTCTTATTGTTGACATGTTTGTAAAACCCTTCTTGTTATCCTTCCCATCCCTTGCTAGCTGCAGTTCCAATTGTGCTTTCGCCTTTCTTATTACTCCTCTGCAGTCTCAGCAATAGATTTATACTTTTCCTTAGTCATCTGTCCAAGTTTCCACTTCTTATACACATCTTTTTTGAGTTTAAGCTCACCAAGGCTTTCCCTGGTAAGCCAAGCTGGTTGCCTACCATATTTGCTTTTCTTACTGTGCATTAGGATGGTTTGTTCCTGTGCCTTCAAAAAACTGCCAGTTCTTCTGAACTCCTGTCCCCTTCATATTGACTTCTGAAATCAGTGCTCTGTATTTTAATGCTCACTTTCCTTCCTTTTGTCAAGATCTGAAATCCTCCATCTCATGATCACTGCGGGCCCAGGTTGCCACCCACTTCTGTTTCTCCTACTAGTTCTTCCCTGCTTGTGAGCAGCAGGTCAAGCTGTGCCTGGCTCCTGGTCAGTTCCTTCAGCACTTGTACCAAGAAGTTATCCCCAACATTCTCCAAAAACTTTGTGGATTGTCTGTGTGCTGCTGTATCAGTCTCTTGATCACTTTTCTTTCTTCTAAGTGCTGCAGAATGGATTCCTTGAGGAGCCTCTCCATGATTTTTCTGGGGACTGAGGTGAGGCTGACTGGTTTGTAGTTCCGTGGATTCTCCTTCTGTTTTAAAGATGGGCATTACATTTGTCTTTTTCCAATTGTCTGGGACCTACCCTCTTCTGCTATGAATTTTCAAAGACAATTGCAAATGGCTCCCCAATAACATCAGACACCTCTGTCGTCATCCTCGGATGCATTGGATCTGGCCTCATGGACTTGTGTATGTCTGTCTTTTCTAAATAGTTCCTAACCTGTTCTTTTTGCCCTGAGGGCTGCCTACCTATGCCCTGTATTGTGTTGTCTAGTGCAGCAGTCTGGGAGATGACATCATCTGTGAAGACACATGCAAAAAAAAGCATTGAATACGTAAGCTTTTTCAACATAATATCTCATGAGTTTGGTTACCTCCTGCCTTCAGTAAGGATCCCACACCTTCCTTGACCACTCTTTCATTGCGAGCATACTTGCAGAAACCTCCTTGTTATCTTTCACATCCCTGTCTGTTGCTGCTTAGTGGATGTCATTAGGAAGTATGATGTGATCTTATACAGTAACTTTTCATTTTATTGTCTCCAATTTAAAATGAGTTTGTATGTAATGTAAAACTTCATAGATAGAAGCAGTACATTTACATAGGCCAGCTACATATCATCCAGGTTTTCCTGTGCGTATAATCTGTGTTTTGGTATGAACCTGTTTTTGCTGCTGTATTATATTGCTTCCAGAGCTGTGCTAAGCCTTTCAAAAATGTGAAGAAAGAGAGAATCCTTGCACCAAAAAGCTTATAGTCTAAATCAGTGGTGGGCAACCTGCAGGCTGCACACCCCTGGTCTGCCCTCCCCACCATGTGCTTCTCACACACAAGAGCCCCACATTTCCTATTGCTCCCACTCCTTCCCAGCACTTTTGGAGCGTCCAAAATCCACTGATTCACACTCTGTCCCCATTCTTCCACCTTTAAAGGTCCCTTCCCCTACCACATAATGTTGCATAGGTATCGTAGGCTGCTTTTAGAGGTCTTGAGGAACTGTCTTTAGTTTCACTTGGAGTTGTGAATGCTCAGATCTTCTGAAAATTAGGTCCTCCATATGCTGAGCAGATGGATCAAAATCAGGCTAGCCTAACCTCCAGAAATGGTTGTAGTTCCAAAGACAGAAATTAGCTGATTTTATGATTAGTGGGGAATTAATGGTTTTTTATTCTCCAGGAAACTTTCTTCAAAACTTAACATGTATATGAAAATAATTATTTCCTGGAAAGGTTGCAGATTAGTTTGTGGGAAAACTGGTGTGAGAGTAAAGTCTTTTACGTGGAGGATGAGTCCCTCTGTCTGTATTAATCTGCAGTGCCTTTCTCATGCTGTTAGAACAGCAGTGGGCAACCTAGGCTAGTGAGTGGACTACAGGAGCGGCTCTCCTTCATCTCAGTGGTTTGCAAGAGTGTCATAATCCAGACTGTCCCCAGGATATGTTAGGTTTGCTTACTGTACTTGCATACCTAAAATTTGAAGCGTGTGCCAGTTGAACCTTAGCTGCACCTTGGTTGTATGCAGAATGAACGCAGGGCTTTACAGTCGATGTTGTGTGCCATCAGCAGGTGCCTCGTTTTTTGTGTCCTTGCAACAGTAAGTAAGCAAAGTGTCTTGTGGGCCACTCACTGAATTCTGATGAAACAATGAGAAGTCCTGTGGCACCTTATAGACTAACAGCTATTTTGGAGCATAAGCTTTCTTGAGCAAAGACCCACTTTGTCAGATGCAATATAGTCAAGTAATTTAAGTTGTTTAAGTGATTTGCTGTGGGTGATTTAAGGAATCTGTACAATCAGCTGCCTAGGTGCCTGAGCTTGTGCTATGCAGAGAAGAGCAGTTTGCAAGGTGTGACTTGGGGGAGTTCCCTGCCAGGTGAGCTTTCAAGGGCTGATTAGACTGGAGGCAAGGCTCTGAGCCAGGCCTGACCAGCTAGCAGCGCTCTCTATAAGAAGGGAGCTCCCAGCGAACAAGGGGT
This sequence comes from Carettochelys insculpta, assembly GCF_033958435.1. Taxonomy (NCBI): domain Eukaryota; kingdom Metazoa; phylum Chordata; order Testudines; family Carettochelyidae; genus Carettochelys; species Carettochelys insculpta. Next base: position 1,235,361 of record NC_134145.1, read on the forward strand.
GAGCAGCGAACAGGGAAGGGAGTTTGCCTCTGGGAGTTTGCCAAGGGAGGAGCCCCATGTTTGTTGTCCTTTTCAGGTATGGTGTTCCACCTGTGCCCTGCAAGGCAGCACTACCAGGAAAAGGAGTCTCTGAAGAGAAGAGCCTGAAGAGCGATGGGGGAAGGTGGACCTGGGGGCACTGAGAGCAGCTGCGGGGAGAGGGGCCAGTGCAGTGAGGAGGGCGGACATGGGAGCAGATGGGGGTAGTGGGTTGAGAGGGTCCTATGGTGATGGTAGCTGGGGGGAGGGGTGGTGAAAGGTGGGGAGGAGGGTCCTGGGGATGTGAGGTCATTGCTCCATAGGGAGCTATGGTGACTCGCGGTGACAGAGGTATGAAGTAGCGGGATCCTTAACCACATTCTCCACACCCCACTGCCTTGTGGGTTATCCTGGGAAGGAGAAAGGCTAAGGGAGTAAACCCTGACAGAAAATCCGGAGTGGAGTCCGAAGGCGATTCGGTGTCAACTTCTGGCACTGTCCCGGCAACTCCTGCAGCTGAGCTGGTACCAGACATGGACTATATCAGTAAAGCCGAGAGGGGGACACTGGTGTCTGGGCAGCCCAGAGTCTCCATAATAAGTGCCCAGGCTTGCGCCCGGAGAGGTACTCCAGCATCGCTGAACAGCGTTGCTTCAACACGGGAGGCAACAGATACCGGTTATAAGCTCTTGCTCGATTGGTGTAGAGAATGAGCACCAGGGGTTGCCTTCGATGATGGGAGAGATCCTCGCATCTCACTGGACAGTCACCGCCTGCCTCAAGCTGGGCAGCCCCCAGCCAATACGGTACTGTCCCGCCACAGTTCACCTGCCTCGCTGTGTGCGTGAGGCTTAAGGTTCCTGAACCTGACAAGTGACTGAAATTTGGGCACCAGGCAAACAAATAAGAAAATCAACAAGAAATGGGAAACATCAACAATTCAAGCTTGCTTGATAGAATGTGCAGACCATGCTGACCGGCTTGACTGAAGATCTTCAGGCCATCAGTGACACCTGCAAGACCGCTGTCATCAACGAGGAACTGAAGAGGCTCAGAGTTGATATTGCTGCACTGCAAGAGACGCAACTCGCAGATTCGGGATCTCTAAAGGAAGAGGACTACACCTTTTTCTGGCAGGGTAAAGCCCAAGAAGAACCCAGAGAGCATGGTGTTGGCTTTGCTGTCAGAAACACCCTTCTACAAATGGTTGATTTAGTCATGGGCGGATCAGAAAGACTTCTTTGGATCACGCTTCAAACTTGTGCCGGTCCCGTCCACCTGATCAGCGCTTATGCTCCAACCCTGTATGCCACACCAGAAGTAAAAGACAAGTTCTCTGACGTGCTTAGTGCTGCTGTGGCGCAAATACCTGCTTGTGAACAACTGTACATCTTGGGTGACTTCAATGCAAGAGTTGGAGCTGATTGGGCCTCATGGCCTTCCTGCTGAGGACACTTCGGTGTGGGAAAAATGAATGACCATGGACAGCATCTCCTTGAACTGTGCACATACCACAATCTGTGCATCACAAACACATTCTTCCAAACGAAGCCACAGCACAGAGTGTCGTCGAGACACCCACGCTCGAAGCACTGGCATCCACTAGATGTGGTCATCACTAGGCGTAATAACCTCAAAAACATCCTTCTGACACGCAGCTATCATAGTGCTGACTGTGATACAGATCACTCGCTACTTTGCTCCAAGCTCAAGCTGAGACCCAAGAAGCTGTACCGCTCTAAGCCTGCTGGAAGGCCCCGCATTGATGCCAGAAAGACAGCAAACTCGGAGAAAGCTGCAAAGTTCAGAGAGACCCTCCAGGAAGATCTGCGCAGCGGCCCTGGGGGTGCCAATGCGACATCCAAATGGCAACATGTGAGGGATACAGTTTACAACACGGCCTTGTCAGTGTTTGGAAGAAGAGCTAGAAACACGAACAACTGGTTTGAAGCTAACTCCGATGAGATGATTCCAGTCATTGAAAAGAAGCATGCTGCACTCCTGGAGTACAAACGCTCACCGAGCCAGAGTACCCAGGAAGCACTTAGAGCGGCCAGAAGAACAGTACAGCAGACAGCCAGGCATTGTGCCAACAACCACTGGCTCCAGCTATGCAGCAACGTCCAGACCTGTGCCGAGTTTGGTAATTTCAGGGGAATGTACGAGGGTATGAGGAAGGCATTAGGACCCACCCAGAACAAGATGGCACCTCTGAAATCCAAATCTGGTGAAGTCATTGCTGACAAAGCCAAAGAGATGGAGCGCTGGGTTGAGCACTACTCTGAGCTATACTCATGTTAGAACGTTGTGGTTGACGCAGCCCTCTATGCCATCGAGCTCCTACCAGTAATGGACGAACTGGATCAAGAACCGACTGTGGATGAACTGAAGAGAGCCATCGACGGCATTGCAGCAGGAAAGGCCCCCGGTCAGGATGGTATACCACCAGAGGTAATCAAATGTGCCGCGGACACACTCCTGGAACCCCTACATGAGCTACTGTGCCTGTGCTGGAAAGAGGGTGAGGTTCCACAGGATATGCACGACGCTAACATTGTAACGTTGTGTAAGAACAAAGGAGACAGAAGTGACTGCAACAACTACCATGGAATCTCCCTCCTAAGCGTCACTGGTAAACTGTTCGCTCGCGTCATCCTTGGCAGACTCCAGAAGATTGCTGAGAGGGTGTACCCCGAATCGCAGTGCGGATTCCTCGCAGAGAGGTCTACCGTTGACATGGTCTTCTCTCTAAGGCAGCTGCAGGAGAAGTGCAGGGAGCAGAGAAAGCCACTCTACATAGCCTTCATCGACCTGACCAAGGCCTTTGACTTGGTCAGCAGGGATGGTCTGTTCAAACTGCTCCACAAGATAGGCTGTCCTCCACGGTTACTCAAGATGATCCAGTCTTTCCACGAAGACATGAGAGGAGCCATCCAATATGACGGCGCATTATCGGATGCTTTCAGAATCAGGAGCGGCGTCAAACAAGGATGCATGCTTGCTTCGACATTGTTCGGGATCTTCTTTGCACTCCTCGTGAAGCATGCCTTTGGATCTTCAACAGAGGGCATCTTGCTGCACACAAGATCTGATGGGAAACTGTTTAACCTTGCAAGGCTGAAAGCTAAGTCTAAGGTGCGTGAAGTCCTCATCAGAGACATGCTGTTCGCAGATGATGCTGCTGTAGTGTCTCACACAGAAGACCAGCTTCCAAAACTGGTCAATCAGTTCTCCAAAGCATGCAAGGACTTTGGGCTTACCATCAGCCTAAAGAAGACGAACGTACTCGGTCAGGATGTTGCTGAATCCCCATCAATCAGCATTCACAACTATATGTTAGAGGTTGTCCATGAGTTTCTTTACTTCGGGTCCACCATCACTGACACCCTGTCTTTGGACACTGAGCTAAATAGCAGGATCGGAAAAGCAGCCACAACTCTGTCCAGACTCAGCAAGAGAGTGTGGAATAACAACAAGCTGTACACTCACACCAAAACGCAAGTCTACAGAGCCTGCATCCTCAGCACCCTCCTTTATGGCAGCGAGACTTGGACCCTGTATGCCCGCCAGGAAAAGAGGCTGAACGTCTTCCACTTGCGCTGCCTCAGGCACATCCTTGGAATATCATGGAAGGACAGAGTGACCAACACCGCCGTCCTCGAGCAAGCTGGAATCCCAACCATGCACACCCTCCTCAGGCAGCGTCGACTCCGCTGGCTTGGCCATGTCCACAGGATGAACGATGGAAGGATTCCAAAAGACATCCTGTATGGTGAGCTAGCCTCTGGCAAAAGACCTCCCGGACGCCCCTAGTTGCGCTACAAAGATGTCTGCAAGAGAGACCTCAGAGAGGTAGACATTGAGCTGGACAACTGGGAAGAACTAGCAGATGACCGCAGCAGATGGAGGCAGGGGTTACACAAGGGCCTTCAAAAGGGCGAGATGAAGATCAGAGAGCTAGCAGAGGAGAAGCGAGCGCACAAAAAGCACAATAAGGACTTGCCAGACACCCACTACATCTGCAAGAGATGCAGCAAGGACTGTCACTCTCGTGTGGGTCTTCATAGTCACAATAGACGCTGTAAATGAAGTCCTCAATTGAAAGTTTAAAGGGCGTGATCCATAGTGTATGCAGACTGAAGGATGCCTACTACCTACGATAGGCATGAATAAACTCACAGGTCTGACTTGCATTCTTGTCGTCTAAAGGTCCATTTAAAATTGTCTACATTATAGGAACTGTTTACAAATCATAGTGACTATTGCATTGCATTGGTAATTGTGTATTGCTGACCTTGATTCTTGGTTTCAACTGTAGTTAAAGAATACATGCCTCTGTGCATTCAAAAAACAATAAAATGCCATGCACTGATTGCACTGTTGTCAGTGTCAGATGCAAAAGAAATGCTTGTATTTTAACCAATGTACATTTTCTTAGGACAATGACACGTATCCAGCCTTTATTTAAGGAGCTCATTGAATATTTTTGTGCTGCAGTTCTAATAACTTTAGGGAGATCCCTATATAAACATCATCTTGGCTAACAAAATATTGCCTTGTTTTTTGGCCAGTGTAAGTAAGACTATTCTCTCCAGTTTCTTTTTCTTTTTCTGGTGGCATCAGTGAGTAGATACAGAATATATGATGATATGGTTTAAAGCATAGTTTCTTAAAGCATGTTTTGCGAACAACTCGCAGGTGTACCGTGAGTGTCTGAAACATTTTAGTATCATACATTAATGGAATATATTTTCTGTGATTAAAACCAGATACAAAACCGCTCTGTGCTGTGGCTTCGTTTGGAAGAATGTGTTTGTGATGCACGGATTGTGGTACGTGCACAGATACAAAATTGCTTCTTCAGTGCTGTGATACCTAGTTTTTACTGTATATGTTGCTGTTTGGGGTTTTTCGTGAAGACAATTTTCATAGGTGTTCTGCATAAAAATGTTTCGTGTTCAGTGGTCTCAGAGTTTAAGGAAAACTGGTAAAAACAATGTATTGACATAACTTTTTAGTATTCATATTATTTACACTGTTTATGTAAATTATCCCAAAACAGTGTTTATAAAACATTTGTTCCAATCTACTCCATTGTGTATTCTCATATTTTTTCATTTTTTTCTTAGAGACTTCATATGTCTCCCTCTGTAAAGCCAGATTCCTTTATTTGTTGTGTGTCCATCTTTACAGGACTCTGAGGAGAGAGAAACATTAAACAGCCCATTTTCTTACCCTCTAAAATAGATTCGCTCTTCATAATACCACAATTTCTAAGGACTCGTATCTCTGGATCTGCTATGGCTACACATAAATGTTGTGTGCTGCTGGGGACCTCTGCTTTCTAGTAGCACATACCCTTTTCTTCTAGGCTTGAAATATTGTAACTTATACCTATCACGTCTCCAGAATTGAATATTGTTCATCAGTCCTCAAGGCCGTGCATTTTTAAATGAGATTATGTATTTGAAGGGAAAGGAGATTTTCCTCTGGCTGATGGTGGTGATGGCAGTAGTTGTTTTTTGATAGAAAGCTGTGGGAAGCTGCACAGAATTTTTGATTTGTAGAATCATAGAACACTAGAGCTAGAAGGAACCTTAAGAGTTCATCAGGTCCAGTCACTTGCACTCATGGCAGGACTAACCACCATCTAGACCAGGGGTCAGCAACCTTTCCAAGGTGGAGCGCTGAAATTTGACCTTCTGTGCTTCTGTGTCTAGTTTGAGTGCCAGTGATACTTTTTAAAATCACTAATAGTCCTAGTTACAATAAGTTCATTAATAAATAAAGATACAGAGCTTTACCATTTTAGGTGGTGGTTGGTAGCATTAGTTGGTCTTTTGTTAATCCACAGGCAGCACGGCTTTGAGAAAGCTCCCACCTGCATAGGGGAAGGGGGAGAGAAGCTGAGTTTCCACCTTGTAAGCTGATAAAAATTGGCCCACGTGCCACTCTTGGCATGTTTGCCAGGGGGTTGCTGATCCCTGATCTAGACCATCCCTCACAGGTATATGTCCATGCTGTCCTTTAAAATCTCCAATGGTGGCAATTCCACAGCCTCCCTAAGCAATTTATTTCAGTTCTTAATCACTCTGAAGCTTTTCAAGAAAGTTTTTTATAATGTTGAAACTAAATTCTTGCTGCAATTTAAGCCTATTGCTTCTTGTCAGAGATTAAGGAGAATAATTTTTCTCCTTCCTGTTTGTAGCAGCATTTTAGATACTTGAAAGCTGTTATTGTGTCCTCCTAGTCTTCTCTTTTCCAGACTAAACAAACCCAATTATTTCAATCTTCCCTCATAGCTCAGGTTTTATAGACTTTTAATCATTTTGTTGCTTTTCGCTGTACTTTTTCCTGTTTGTCCTCATCTTTCCTGAATTGTGGTATCAGAAATGGACACGGTACTTCAGCGAGGCCTAATCAATGCAAAGTGATGCAGAAGAATTACTTCTTGTGTCTTGCCTACAAAATACCTATTAATAAACTTTTTTTCTAACAATAACACCCTGTTGACTCATATTTAGCTTGTGGTCCACTATGACCCCCCCAGATTCCTTTTTGTAGTACGCTTTCCTACAAAGTCATTTTCCATTCTGTATGTATGAAACTGATTGTTCATTCGTAAGTGGAGTACCCTGCATTTCTCCTTACTAACTTACATCCTGTTTATTTCAGACCATTTCAGTTTGTTTAGATCATTTTGAATTATGATACTATCCTCCAAAATACTTGCAACTTCTCCCAGCTTGGTGTCACCTGGAAACTTTGTAAGTGTGCTCTCTATGCCAATACCTAAATCATCGATGAAGGTATTGAACAGAACTGGTCCCAAAAGTGACTCCCGCGGAACTCCACTTGTTATGCCCTTGCAGCATAGCTGTGAACCATTAACATCTACTCTCTGGGAATGGTCATGCAATCAGTTATTCACCCATTTTATAGTAGCTCCATGTAGGTTGTATTCATCTAGTTTAAGGAGAAGGTGATGTGAGGCTATGTTAAATGCCTCACTGAAGTCTAGATATAGCACATCTGCTGCTTTCCCCTTATTCAAAAGGCTTGTTATCCTGGCATAGAAAGCTGTCAGGTTGGTTTGACAGGATTTGTTCTTTACAATGTTTGGTGAATGTTGGGGTGTGGGGGAGAATGACAAAGGAGTGCATGTGTACCCCCCACAGATGTTGCCTGTGCAGAAGTAAAATAGTACCCTTCTCTTACGTGAAAAGCCCTGATTAGGGATCTCAGATTCCCACTAGTCCTTTTCACTACTAGGGCAGGGTGCGCAATAATTTTTGATGAAGGGTGGGTGCTCCAAAATTAGTAAGTGGTCAACAGCTGCACTTTTCTGTGGCGGAGGTGTGGGGCCTCATAAAGAGGATGCATGCAGAAGAGAGCTCTGGGTAGGGGACTGCGATGTGTAGTATAGGGTATGAGCCCTGAGTGGGAGTTTGATTGAAGGAGCCAAAACAAAGTCAAGTCTGTGGCACCTTATAGACTAACAGATTTATTGGAGCATAAGCTTTCATGGGCAAAGACCCGCTTCATCAGATACGTCTTCACTATATTTGATCTTTGCCCACGAAAGCTTATGCTCCTATAAATCAGTTAGTCTACAAGCTGCCACAGGACTTCTTGTTGTTTTTGTGGATACTGTCTACCAGAGCTGCCCCTCTAATAATTGAAGGAGGGGGATGAGACTTGGTGGCCGGATATGAAGATGGGTCTGGGAGGGTGTATGAGTGCAAGAGGGGATGCTGACCTGGAGGAGGTTTGTAGGAGTGGGTGAAAGGATGGAGAGGCATTGGGATCCGGTGCCAGATTCTGACCAATGGGAGCTGAAAATTGTGCTGCATTGCCCCTACCCCCAGCAAATTTTCTCAGCTCCCATATGATGGTTTCATTTCTGCTCCCATATGCAGCAAAATCTCTCCACTCCCATTGGTCACTTTCTGGCCAATGGGAGATAAGATTTTTTTGGGCAGTGGGGGTAGTATGTGAAACAGGCTAGTGGGAGCTGAGAGATTTTGCTGGGGCTGGGGTAGTACCCGAAGCTTAGGGGCAAGCAAAGGGCCAGATCAAAAGAATTGTCAGGTCACATGTGGCCCACGGGCCATATTCTTCCCCCTCATGATTTAGGAGTTCATGTTCAGCTGATAATTCACCATCACCCGCAAATGTTTTTCAGAATTACTTGTTTCCCTGTATAGAGTCCCCTGTCACATAAATATGGCCTACATTCTTTGTTCCCAGATGTATGTATTTACCATAGTCATATTAAAATGCTTGTTTGTGTGTGCCCTGTTTACTGAGCGATTGACATTACTCAGCTTGAGTGACCTGTCCTGTTCATTATTTACCACTGTCCCAATTTCTGTGTCAGCTGCATATTTTATCTGTGGTGAATTTTATCTTTTCTTCCAGGTTATTGATAAAAAATATTAAAAAGCATAAGACCAAAACCAAATCTCTTTGGGCCCCAATGGAAATATACTCTCTCAGTGATGATTCCTCCTTTATAATTACATTTTGAGACCTATCTGTTAGGTTCAATCCATTTAATGTGTGCTATCTTAATTTTATATTATGTTTTTTTTAATAAAAATACCATGTGATGCTAAGTTGAACACCTCAGAGTGTATCAACACTATTACCTTTATCAACCAAGCTTGTAATCTCATCAGAAAAAGCTATCAAGTTAATTTGACAAGATCTATTTTCTAGAAACCCATGTTGATTTTCACTATTTAAATTTTCCTCCTTTAATTCTCTATTAACAAACTATTGTATCAGCTGTTACATTATCCTGCCCAGGATTGATGTCAGGTTGACATAAGATGTCATCCCCTTGCCGGTTTTGTAAATTAGTATAATCTTTGATTTCTTCCAGTCTTCTGGAACTTCCTCAGTGTTCCAATTTGATAAGATGAAGTTAGCAAGAATGAGAGAAAAATATAGAACCATAGAACTGGAAGGGACCTTAAGAGGTCATCCCTATTCCATTCCCTGCACTCATGCCAGGACTAAGTACCATCTAGACTATCCCTGACGGATGTTTGTCTAATCTACTCTTATATATCTCCAATGATGGAGCTCCTACAACATCCGTGGCAATTTATTCCAGTGCTTAACCATCCTGACACGAAGTTCTTCTAGTGTCCAATTTAAATCTCCCTCGTTGCAATTTAAGCCCATGGCTACTAGTCCTGCATAATCTGTAGGAAAGGAACAGTAATCAGCATGAAAACAATATTTTGTGAAGATGTTCACCACTGACTTTTGCAAGATTCTGTCATCACTTTATATGGGCACCTGATATTCTCTGCCCTGCTTTTTCTTTACTGTACTAGTTCACAAGATAGATACACCATAAATGCGTTTTTCAAGAAGAGTGTTGGAAGGTGATGGACTTGGTGATGGTTAAATGATGTAATAAGAGATGAAATGGATAATGCTGTGGTGCATAAGAGGTGACTGTTTACAGACGTAACAGTAACAGAGAGGTAGCTGTGTTAGTCTGTATCCTCACAAAACAAAAAGCAGTCATATATCACTTCAGAGACTAACAAAATAACTTATCAGTTGATGAGCTTTCACATTGACCCACTTCTTTAGATCTGGAAATAGTGTGGTGCTGGAAATGTTGCTGGAAGTGAATTGACATGGCAATTATATAACAAAGATACAAAATACAATTGAAATAAAAACTGACAAATCAGATAAATAGGACAAAAGAGGGTAAGTGGGGGTGGGGGGGAGGAGGGCAGAGAAAATGACTGTCTCTTGCCTGAGATCACTACACATATCAAAGAAAATTACTAACTGCGTGTCTTGCTTGAGATCACTACAAATATCAAAGGATGGGGAAGCTGTCTTTGTAATGCATAAGGTAATTGCTATCTCTGTTAAAGCCGATTGTCAGAGTATCAAATTTGAGCCTAGTTTGAGTTCACGTTTCCTTTTGTAACTGGTTTTAAAGGCGATTTGTTGTAAGACTCATATTCTCAGGTTTTTAACAGTATGACCCACTCTGTTGAAATGCTCACTGACTGGTTTTTGTGGGTTAAGATTCCTGATGTCTGTTTTGTGTCCATACATTCTTTGGCAAAGTGATTGCTCAGTCTGTCCAATATATATATCAGAGGAGCATTGATAACACAGGATGACATATATAACATTGGTTGAGGTACAGGAGTATGAGCCCCTGTTCCTGTAACTAACATGGTTAGGTCCAATGATGGCGTTTCCGGAAGAAATATGTGGACAAAGTTGGCAATGCGGTTTGTTGAAAGGAAAAATTCCAAGATTAGTATTACTGTGGTATGGCCTGTGGTTGCTAGTGATATTTTTCCTGAGGCTAGGTGGTTGTCTACAGGAGAGAACAAGCGTCTCATCCAGAGCCTCTCAGAGTGTAGCATTATGTTCCAGTATGGCTTGTAAGTTGTTGATAATGTGCTGCAGGGTTTGAGCTGGGGACTGTAGGTAATAACAAGTGGCTTTCTGTTATTGGTCTTCTTGGGCCTATCTTGAAGTAGTTGGTTTCTGGGTATTCGTCTGGCCCTGTCAATACCCGGGGGTATTTAAGTTTTGCACATGCTTGGTAGAGATCTTGAAGTTTTTGGTCTCTGTCACTAGGAGCAGAGCAGATGCGATTGTATCTAAGGGCTTGACTATAAATGAGGTGACTGTCATTTTTTAAATTGACTGTACGCAGACAGACTGATCAGCTGATTAGAGTGAAAGTTGAAATAAGCATTTTATGGGACGAGAGAATAAAGGCAAGAGTTAGGCATTGCATGTGGGTACAACACTTAAGCTCAGATCTGTTTAAGTATGCTGAGACTCTGAAATGTGGGAAAGGGAGGAAGGCAAAGCTGTTGATTCTGATTACTACCACTTTTTGTTGAAGTTTAACAAATGCAAAACTGTTGCCACTGTGAAGAAGCCAAAGGAGTTCAGAAACCATTTTACCCGGCAAACACTTGACTTTCTTGCCAAGTGGAGAGATTGCACCTGGGCTCTCATCATCATCAAACCTGATGTGCTCTGTTAAGAAGCGTCAGTGGCCCTTCAGAAGATGACGTTGGGAAGAGCATCTGGTTTAGACCCAGTACACATGGAAGAACTTCACACAAGAAGTGATACACTTCTAAAAAGAACTCCATGAGAGAGTCTGAAGATATATGAAAGAGTGGAGAATTCTGAAAGATTGGAAGAGATATCAAACTGTTCTGCTGAAAAAGGTGATAAGAAGACATTTGCCACCATTGACCCATCATAGGAATAGTAGTCATAATGTAATAACATTTAATATTCCTGTGGTGGGAGGAACACCTTAGCAGTCCAAAACTTCGGCATTTAATTTCAAAAAGGGGAATTATGCAAAAATGAGGATGTTGGTTAAACAGAAATTAAAAGCCAGAGTGACTAGAACAAAAACCCTGCAAAGCTGCATGAAAGCTTCTCAAAGATGCTATAATAGAGGCCCATCTCCTAGAACTGGAAGGGACCTTAAGAGGTTATCTAGTCCAGTCTCCTGCCCTCTTGGCAGGACCAACCACCATCCCTGAATGTCCTTCTCAAGAATTGAACTCACAACCCTGGGTTTGGCAGGCCAATGCTCAAACCAATGAGCGATCCCTCCCCTCTGGTATACCCTCCACTTCAAAAAACATACTAAGAGACTGAAAAAAGAGCCACCATGGGTTAACACCCATGTAAAACAAGCAGTGAGGGATAAAAAGGCATCTTTCAAGAAGTGGAAGGAAAATCCCAGTGAGGTAAATAGAAAGGAACATAAACACTATCAAATTAAAAGTAAAACTGTAATAAGGAAAGCCAAAAGAGATTTTGAGGAACAGCTAGCCAAAAGTTCAGAAAGTAATAACAAAATATTTTTAAATGCATTAGAAGCAGGAAGCCTGCTTAAAAAACCAGTGGGTTCCCTAGATGATACAAATACAAAAGTAGCAATCAAGGACAATAAAGCCATTGCAGAGAGACTAAATGATTTCTTCGCTTCAGTCTTCATGGCTGAGGATGTCAGGGAGATTCCCAAACCTGCACCATTTTTTGTAGGAAATGAAACTGAGTACCTGTCCCAGATTGAAGAGTCATTAGAGGAGGTTTTGGAACAAATAGATAAACTTAATGTTAACAAGTTGCCAGGACCAGATGGCATTCATCCAAGGGTTCTGAAAGAACACAAATGGGAAATTGCAGAACTCTTAACACTAGTTTGTAACCTGTCCTTTGGATCAGCCTCTGTACCTAATAACTGGAAGATAGCTAATGTGACACCAGTATTTAAAAAAGGGCTATAGAGGTGACCCTGGCAATTACAGACCAGTAAGTCTAACGTCAGTCCTGGGCAAATTAGTTGAAACAATAGGAAAGAATAAAGTTGTCAGGCATGTAGAAGAACATAATTTGATGGGCAAAAGTCAACGTGGTTTCTGCGGAGATAAAATCATCTCTTACTAATCTGTTAGAGTTCTTTGGAGGGGTTAACAAACATGCAGACAGGGGAGATCCAGTGGATATAGTATACTTAGATTTCCAGAAAGCTTTTGACAAGGTACCTCATCAAAGGCTCTTATGTAAATTAAGTTGTCATGGGATAAGAGGGAAGGTCCTTTCATTGATTGAGAACTGGTTAAAAGACAGGAAACAGGGTAGGCATAAATGGTAAATTTTCTGAATGGAGAGGAGTAACTAGTGGTTTCCCCCAAGGGTCAGTCCTAGGACCAGTGCTGTTCAATTTATTCATAAATGATCTGGAGAAGGGGGTGAGCAGTGAGGTGGCAAAGTTTGCAGATGACACTAAACTGTTCAAGATAGTCAAGACAAAGACATACTGTGAAGAACTTCAAAAAGATCTCATCAAACTGAGTGATTGGGCAACAAAATGGCAAATGAAATTTAACGTGGATAAGTGTAAGGTAATGCATATTGGAAAAAATAACCCCAACTATACTTACAATATGATGGGGGCTAATTTAGCTATAGCTAATCAGGAAAGAGATCTTGGAGTTATCATGGATAGTTCCTTGAAAACATCTATGCAGTGTGCAGAGACAGTCAAAAAGGTAAATAGGATGTTAGGTATTATTAAAAAAGAGAGAGAAAATAAGACAAGGAGTATCTTACTGCCCCTGTATAAATCTATGGTACGCCTACATCTTGAATACTGTGTACAGGTGGGGTCTCCTCACCTAAAAAATATATCCTGGCACTGGAAAAGGTTCAGAAAAGGGCAACTAAAATGATTAGGGGCTTGGAACAGGTCCCATATGAGGAGAGCCTAAGAAGACTGGGACTTTTCAGTTTAGAAAAAAGGAGACTGAGGCGGGACGTGATAGAGGTATATAAATTTATGACAGGTGTGGAGAGAGTGAATAAGGAGAAGTTGTTTACTTGTGCCCATACAAGAACTAGGGGACACCAAATGAAATTAAGGGGTAGCAGTTTTAAAACTAATAAAAGAAAGTTCTTCACTCAGCACATAGTTAACCTGTGGAACTCCTTGCCAGAAGAGACTGTGAAGGCTAGGACTATAACAGAATTTAAGAAAGAGCTAGATAAATTCATGGAGGTTAGGTCCATAAAAGGATGTTTGCCAGGGGTAGGAATGGTGTCCCTGGCATCTGATTGTCAGAGGCTGGAGATGGATGGCAGGAGACAAATCGCTTGATCATTGTCTTTGGTCCACCCCCTCTGGGGCACCTGGCACTGGCCACTGTCAGCAGACAGGCTGCTGGGCTGGATGGACCTTTGGTCTGACCCAGTATGACCCTTCATATGTTCTTATGTTCATCTGCCTGTTTTCTCATTTTTATAAGGTCTTCAGGATCATGATCTATGCCTGTATTGAGGGTATCTTTGAGGAAAATATAAGAAGGGAACAGGCCATTTTTTACAGGAGAGTCTTCACAGTAGATGACGTTTGTGTGGTTGCACAGATGAGTAAAAGTTTAGAGAACACAAGATCCCACTATGGTTGGTGTTCGCTGACTTAAAAAAGCCTTTGGCTTGGTGGAACAAAATGCAGCTCTAAATGCTCTGCTTTCACAGGGTGTCTCCCCAGCGTACTTTAGAATCACAGAAAACTTCATGGTGGATACAACTACAGAAATCACACTTTATGATAATCTGTTGAGCATTAAAGTTAAGTGAGGTGTAAAGCCGGGGAACTTTTTTTGCTGAAGTTGTTTGCCAGCATCCTGGATTGATGGTGAGGTTTTTCAGATGCTCCTTTTTGCATGTGACATTGTTCTAATTGTGCTGAAACCCAAAATATTGGAAATCCTCTTCAAAGACATCAGCGTGTATGCAAAGGAAATTGGCCTGACCATTCACACTGGAAAAACTAAGTAGATAAAAAAGGCATATTGTTTGGAGTATGTCATGCAGTTTGGATGGACAGTGCATTGAGCTGTGGATCAAAATGTGTGTCTTCGACAAGAGTAGCAGATGGACAAGCTGGGGTCAGAATTGAGCAGGAGGAGGCCAGGTTGGATTGCTTTTGTTGATCCCAAACTTTCTGTCACCATCACAGCCCATCTCCTGAGCACCAGTATCCTTCTGGTAATTCTGTATGGCTGTGAAACATGGTATATGATGCTTACGGAAGAATCAAAGCTGCATGTCACCCAAGGAGCCAGTGGGAGGATGCACAGTGGATGTAAGGAGGTTGCACCATGTAACTATTGATGATTTGCGTGCAATAAGTGGTGTTAATGATATCACCAAAGTTACGTATGACTGGAAAATGAAATAGGCTGGTTATGCTGTGAGTTTCACGGAAGAGATGGACAATGCATACACTCCACTGGTATCCACGAGATGTGATAAGAACAAAGGGAAGGCCTCCAGCATGGATCCTTTATGGAGGGTTTATAAAAGAACATGGATGAGAGTTGTTCAAAACTGGACAGTGTGGAACAGTTACCATCTCATCAGTAGAGGTACTATCCACATCAATTAAATCACTGATCTTTTCAGGTAATTTCACAAGATGCTCAGGACAGGGAATACTTTGTGTTTCTACAGCTCTGAGCATTGCATTCAAGCTGAATAAATGAGTAATATCAGTTTTAACGACTGGCGGGCCAAACGGCTGATACAACTGACGCATACACTCTTCTTGATCAACCCCCTTTGGATGGAATGTTCTGTTTACTACCATGATAAATGTAAAAACACTTAAGTTGGAGGAACAGGCATTACAGTATCAACAGCAACACATGATGTTTAGGCAGTCATGTTTCATAGTCCCTCAGATAGGCGTCATGAGTATTTCCGCATATTTGGAGTTAGGGACACTATCTCTCCTCTGTATTGAACTTCTTGTCAGCCATTACTGTATTTATGACCATAATGGAGGCTCAAGCAGCTAAACTGAGACAGAATGGAATGGATGTACATCTATAGCTCAGTGTTTTATGTTACATCTAATAGCATCTGGTGTCAAAAAGTGTGAAATATATGAGTCTCATCTTTATTTGTTACAAAAGAGCCATCTGATACCATCATAATATGTTCCTCCTTGCAGTTGATTTTTCAGTACTAAATTTGGATTGTGCTTTAATTGTGTTTTGTAGCTTTGAATGAGAACTGTTCTCATGAGCCACATGACATCTGCCATTGAAGTAGTACCTTGGGCAAAATTACTAGATCAGCCATTTCAATATGTGTTTCAAGATCTGGAAAGTTGAGGAGAATAGATTTTTAGGCAAAGTATCTTTCCTAGAGATTTTGAAAACAAATAAAGGGGTAAGTTGTAGGTAGAGGTAGGGAGCTAGTGCAAGAAATGCTTCTAATTGTTTTAGAAATCTGTAGATATTACTTCCCAACACACACAGGACAGCAATCAAAATTTTGTTCGTAGTTAAGACAAATGATTCAACATCTGTTGTCATATTTCTGGTAACATGCCACCTATACAGTGGGAGTAAATTATTAAATTCATAAGCTTTCAAATTCTTCAAATTTATTCTTGATATAAATATTTTAGAAGTCATAAAGTGCAGTATCACTGTTTGTTCTGTCATATCCCTTCTAAATATACGCTGAGCTAATTTTTAGTCAACAGTAAGGCATTCGGAATTTGTCTAAGTAAGTATAGTCTTTAAAGAAGGAGAATCTTCAGCCATCTTTGAGTGCTACAGGAAACCCAGACTGAACAGTCCCAGAGAATGCCAAAGCACCTGTGAGTTGAGAGTTACTGTGGAGCCAGTGCTGTAGATCTAACTTATTTGTGACATTAAATGCCTAACAAGACCATGTTCCCTTGCCTTCAAACAAAGAAAGGCTATTGTCATGTAATATGGACACATTTTCCTACTTTGATTAAAAGGCTACTGTATAGAGGGCCAAGGAACCTCACTAGCTCAAATGGTAAGAGGATAACCCCACACCTACTGAGTGTGGTTCACGGTCCCATGTGGTGGCACTTAGACCACATACAGAGAGAAGGAAAGAGAGTTTGTTCTTCAGCTTTAGCTGAAAGCCATCAAGGTTTTAGCTCAAGCAGTAGAGACTCATGCCCTAAGTTCTAGAGGTCCCAGGTTCAGTTCTTCCTGTTGGCCTTACAAGATCCCTTTTTTAGAAACATTTCTCTCCAGAGGTTTCTTAGGCCAGGTCTACACTAGGAAATAAGTTTGAATTAAGATACGTATCTCCAGCTATGTTAATTGCATATCTGGAGTCAAAGTACCTTGATTTGAATTTTGGAGCTGTCTGCACAATGTGAGGTCAACAGGATAAGTGCTGCTGTCGACATCCCATAGTCCTTGCAACTGTGAGTAGTACTGGGGTTCACAGGGATGCCCAGAGTGTTCGACTGAGTGCATCTCTACTAGACGTGCTAAATCTAACACCAGAAGATTGACCTCCAGAGAGTCAGTCGGTGTATAAGTATAGATGTGTCCTTAAGTCCCAACCTCTGTGCACTATGAGCAAAGCACTGATCAATAGATGAGAAAAATATCTTAAAACAGAAAATGAAAGCAAAATGTTAGAAATATGACACACACTACACATTCACATTCCGCTATGCTATTTATTGTTACATTGTTACATTTCACCCCATACACCCGGGGCATCTCCCTTCTCTGTACTACTGGGAAGATCTTGGCTGGAGTCATCCTCAGCCATCTGATCACCAGCATCTCAGAGGAGAGCCTACCAGTGGCACAGTGTGGTTTTCACCCAGGCTGCAGCACCATTGACATCATCTTTGCTGTTCGTCAGGTCCAGGAAAAGTGCGTAGAGCAGAACTTGGATATGTACGCTGTCTTTATAGACCTGACCAAGGCATTTGCCACTTCAACAGAGAAGCCCTGTGGATTATCCTGTCAAAACTTGGCTGCCCGAGAAGATTCATTAACCTCATACTCCTGTTCCATGATGACATGACTGGCTTTGTTCTTTCAAATGGCAAGTCCTCAGATCCATTTGAAATATCCAATGATGTGAAGCAAGGATGTGTGCTGGCCCCAGTGTTGTTCAACCTCTTTTTCACGTGCGTCCTCAGCCACGTAGGTAGGGATCTGGACCATGAAGTCTACATAAAATACAGACTTGATGGGTCACTTTTCGACCTTCGTCGTCTGAATGCTAAAACCAAGACACTTGAGAGGCTCATCCTTGAAGCCCATTTTGCTGACGACTGGGCACTTATGGCACACAAGGAATCTGATCTCCACCTCATCGTCAACAAGTTTGCTGATGCCGCTCGCCTCTTTGGTTTGACCATCAGCCTAGGAAGGACTGAGGTACTGTTTCAGCCTGCTCCAGGATCTGCTGCTCTCCCCGCTTCAATCTTTATTGAAGGAACAGAATTAAAAACAGTAGAGGAGTTCAAGTATCTTGGCAGTGTGATAGCCAGTGATGGCTCCCTTGACAAAGAAATCAATGCCAGAATCTGCCAGGCCAGCCGGGCACTAGGACGTTTGAGAGCGCGAGTGTTGAATCAGCACAATATCTGACAGTCCACTAAACTGAAAGTGTACAAGGCTGTAGTCCTGACCAGTCTGCTGTATGGCTATAAAACTGGACCTTGTACAGAAAACATATAAAACTGCTGGAGCACTTCCACAGACACAGCCTGAGGTCAATACTGCACATTCGATGGCACGACAGAGTTATGAACCTGGAAGTCCTGGACAGAGCAGGAACCACGAGCATCGACGCCATGACTCTGAAAGCCCATCTTTGCTGGACAGGGCACGTCATATGAATGGAGGAGTCAAGAATCCCTAAGCAACTCCTCTACAGTGAACTCTCCCAGGGCAAAGGGAATCAAGGTGGGCCTCGCAAGAGGTATAAAGACTGCATGAAGGCCAACATTGCTCATGCTGGTTTAAAACCAGATCAGCTAGAGCAGCATACAAAAGACCGAACAGGCTGGCGTGCTCTCGTATGACATGCGTATGACAACTTTGAAGAGCAGCGACACATACACCTCATTGATGCTCATGAGAGGAAGAAAGCAACAGCAGCAGCTGCACCAACAGAGCCAGGACAATTCCCTTGCCCCCACTCTGAACGTCCATGCCATTCAAAGCTTGAACTCCTCAGCTGCATGCAAGTCCACAACCGATGAGCCTGTGCAAGCTCAAGATGTCATCATCGGACACGACGGACTACCTACAAAAATGTTATATTTCATCATTCTTCTGTACGCTGACCATATAACGTGTGCTTTTTGGGGCTAGATTAGTCTTTATTTATTTATGTTTTACAGTACTTCAAATATAAAGTATACAGTCATACCGTGAGATACGCCCATTCAGGGCAGAACATTGTTTCCATTTAAAATTCATCATTGCTTGTGCTTTCTTTTGTAAGCTATTGTCTCCAGAAGAGTTATATTTTAAGAAATTATTGTCAAGCATGATCATGGAAAAATATAGTAGTTCCTTGGAGGGCTTCTGTTTTGTAAAAGAGGAAATCTGTGTACTCTAACTTCTTAGTTAGATGATAGTAGGGGATTGGACATGCATGTTATAGTGAGATGACATATATTATACAGCTAAAAAGTATATGGAAATCCAGGCTCTGCAATCTGACTAGTGCTAGTTCTGTAGATATTCAAGTCTCTTCTGCTCATTTAAGGAGGTATGTTATTTTTCAAATGATTGAAGACAAAGAAAATTAGATATCGTGTTCCACAAAGCACATGATTATACTATTAATATTAACATTGCCCTATTTTATTGAAAAGCTTTGGGATTATAGAATACAGAATTGAAACAAGAATCCCAATTTGAGTTACCTACAAAACAGAAAAAGATGTCACACTGGTGACCTATATTTTTTAAATGCAAGGTTTGGTTTTCTGTTTTTGTTTTTTTGATGGCCTTGACTGTTTTCAGCTGTTGAGGGTAAGACTCTGGTCAAAGGAATTTTTCTTTTCAGAGTGCTTAATGCAACTATTTAAGGGCCATCAGCTTTTTGGAGACAAAGTAGACTGATTTGGTAGGTTGAATAAGCTTTTCATTTTCTCCCTTGACAGACTAGACTCTTCTTTCCTGAGGAGCTACATGCTGAAATCTTGGGATTGTGTTGTATGTCATTTTTAGTGCTTTTATCCTCATACAGGACAGAGGATAGTCTCAGAACCACATACATGTTGTAGTCTGAAAGAAGGTTAGTTGTAATTAAATTAGTCTTTCCTACTGACCCTTTCACTAGGACAGGATGGCTTCTTTGCAGAGATCTGTAAAATATGTAATGAAGGACAAGTGGATATTTTCATTTTTCAGCTTTGTGTAGTTGGAGGAATATTTTTCATTTTATTTAATTTAGTAGCATAAAAAGCTGCAATAAATAAATAATGTTTTCACTTTCATTTATAAGAAATTAAAATTAGTTTTCCATTCTCTGCTCTTAAAGAGTTTGTTCTTTTTTTAAAAAACAGAGCCGTTCAGACCATTACTTACCTCACAAATGGCTGAAATCTTACATCACATATAAATGCTTGAGAATGGAAACAGTAATCATTCTTTGCTATGGTATCAATGGTAACAGTAAGTCCTTTGTCATAGGCAGTTTTGATTAAAAAACGCAGTCATGTTCAAATAAACACTAAAACTCTAACTTTTTCAGGCCAGCAATCTCCCCTCCATCTCCAACCACCACACTGTTGTGTTTGACACTTCCAAAGGTGAGATTTGCCTTTAAAAGGACCATTTTTAAATTCATTCTGTAACAAAAGTACTTTCTACAGCCTGTACTGTAGTAATATTTATCTTTTTATCCAGCATCTCCCATCTGCAGCCCTCAGAGCACTTTCCAAAGCTGGATAAGTTTATCTTCACCTTATTCCTGTGTAGTATGTAAATTGATCAATATTACCCCAATTTTGCAGATTTGGAAATTTAGGAACAGATAGGTGAAAGAGTATGCCCAACAGTATTGAAAGCAGCTGACAGGTAAAAAGAAATCAGCATCCTTTGAATACCAGAAGGAGGTTACTGACACTGTGCCTGTCCAATGCCAGGCATGAGGCCTACTTGATCAGCATCAAGAAAGCCTACGAACTAGAGGTGATGCCAGAATTACTCTGGTGCAGCCATTTTGCTTATCTCTCCCCTGCTCCCCACAAAAAACAACAGAACAAAACCAAACCCAGATGATTGGTCAGCTACAGCATTCCCTGTATGGTGAGTGCTTAGGTAGCTGCCCAGGAGAGATTCAGGTGCTGCCCGTCTGATTAGTAGCACCCACTGCCAGCAGCCTGTGTTTCTATTGGTAGTGCACATGTGTATATACCTGGGTGCATATAACAAAACTTACTCCGTCCAGGAATGGAAAAAAATAGAGGGAACACAGGTCAGCAGAAAGATTCAGTGTACAGAGATGGTTTCCCCCTTACTAGGGAGATACCATTACATTAGACCGAAATTATTAGAGGCTTTATCAGGGGGATCTTACATTGCATCAGCCAAAAGTTATGAGCTTGTTGTAGGAATTTAGTGATCTGTGTTATGCAGGGGATCAGACTGTATGGCCTTAAAATGTATGGAAACAGTCAAATCACAGAAATGAGATCTACTGATCTCATCCCCATTTACTGTGGAGACCCCCCCAAAAAAGTTAACGCTCTCTGCTGTCTCAGCTGCAAGAGTTAACTAATAATAAATGTTATTTGCATAGCAGGGCTGATGTAATTGAAACTGGAGTTTGTTTTGATAATGTGCTATGCAAGTTTTTTTATTAAAATTGGTTGGAGTCTCTTTTTCATTTGAAACATGGGAAAAATATCGGGTAGATGGAAAGGAATAAAATCAGTTTTGAGAAGGGATAGTTACCAAGCTTCTGAGATGGTATTGCTTATATTGCACAGTAAAGGAAACAAATAGAAACCCAACTGATGTTGCTGCAGTGTCCTTTTTAATCTAAAGCTAATTCGTCTTAATCAAGTTGCACTAAGTGCACTGCTTGAGTGTCTCAGGATCACTTTTGGCCATTTTTCCCCATTTTTACAAATGACAGAAATTTTCTAGCAGCACAGTCAGTGAGGCGTGTAGAATTTGCAGTCACTCAGCAGTACATACGTTTAATAGCTCAATGGGTGGGTCCAGTAGTTATAAAATGTGCCTACTTTATACACACACAAAAGATTTTTATATTTATTCAACTCTGAATAAAAAAGTTAACTTCCTTTCAGTATGAAATCTAAACACTGATAGGACATATGACGTATATAAATTCACATAGTTCTTGAATAGGGCGTCTATTCTAGCAGAACCTATGACATCATCTGTTTTGCAGACAGTTGTAGGGCTGCAAAACAAAATACCAAGCTGATTCCAGTAGTTTGGTGGCTGTGCTTTGTGCTGAGTAGGAGTAAAACAAAACCAGGTTTATGAGGGGTGGTTTCTGGTCTCCTCCAGAGGAGCTGTTGGAAGTCTAAATTATAGATTTTTCTGAAGGCTATTTGAGCAAAGGCGACTAAAAGTATGTGGGTGGGGGTGTTTCTGGCACAGCAATTGTTGGAACTCTCAGATGGATGTATAAAAACATTAAAAGTTTCCATTAGCTGATGAAACAGCACCAGTGCGGGGGTCTTTAAAGTCTGTTCAGCATCAGTACAGGAAAGCAGATGGCCTATTACAAGGAGAAAATACTGGGTACTAATGGGCGTTTTTTGCAGATGGAGGCAGAACAAAGGAAGCAGTGGCTGGAATATGAAGCCAGACAAATTCAAGTTAGAAGCAAAGTGCATATTTCTAATAGTGAGGGCGATTAAACATTTGAACAAACTCTCACAAGAAGTGGTGGATTTCTTCATATCATGAAATCTTCAAATCAAGACTGGCTGCCTTTCCGGAAGATCCTTCAGTCAAACATAAGTTGTTAGACTCAGTACAATGATAACTGCATGTCAATGGCCTGTTCTGGTGTCAAACTCAATTAATCTGAGTCAGAGAAACGGGCTCACTTAATGCAGATGTTTTGAGTAGTATTGGTCCAGCATCACAGGAGCATCAGGAAGGACCATCAGATGACTGAGTCTGAGCTCCTGTAGATCACAGAAGCAACGAGGGGTTCTGTGGCACCTTATAGACTAACAGAAATGTATGAGCATAAGCTTTCGTGGGCAAAGACCCGCTTCGTCAGATGCAGGACCTGCATCTGACGAAGCGGGTCTTTGCCCACGAAAGCTTATGCTCATACATTTCTGTTAGTCTATAAGGCTCCACAAACTCCCTCATTGCTTTTACAGATCCAGACTAACACGGCTATCCCTCTAATACTTGTAGATCTCAGGGCACTAATGCCACCCAGTCAGCTGCACAGCAAGTCTAAAAGTGAAAATTAGAGCAAATATTAAAGACCTCAGGAATCTAAACTACTATGCTTCACAGGTGGCAAATAGGAATGGTCAAGAGGCATCAACTCCCCAGGTTCCAGCATTGGCAGGGGCTTAAGTGAGGAGACACCAATGGTCCTTCCATGCAATCTGTGCCTATTTGTAGAGGGAGGCAAAAGAAACCCTTCCCTTCCTGGGCTTATTAAATCTATTCAGGAAGGGATCACTGATTGGGTCCAGAGGATTATTAATGCTTTTTTTGAGATTTGATATAGTTCTAGTTGCCTTGAAAGAGGCAGTGATAAAACCACTAGTTAAAAAGCCTTCTCTGGACCCACATGATTTGAATAACGATTGCAGAGTTACTAATATTTCATTCTTGGACAAGGTGCTCGAGTGAGCAGAGGTATTGCAACTTCACGCTTTCTTGGAAGAAACAGACTATTTAGATCCATTTCAGTCTGGCTTTAGGCCAGGTTTTGGAACTGAAACGCCGTGGTTGCCCTGGTGGATGACCTATACCAGGAGAGAGACAGTGGGAGTGCATCCCTGTTAATTCTCCTGGACCTGCAGTGGCTTTTGATACCATTTGACCATGATATCCTTCTGGAATGCCTGGGGAACTTGGGTATTGGAGGCACTGTTTTGCAGTGGTTCCAGTCTTGCCTGCTGGGATGTTTTCAGAAGGTGGAAGTAGGGGGCTATTATTTGATCCCATGGCAATTGTGCTTTGGGGTCCTGCCAGATTCCATCTTGTTCCCTATGCTGTTTAACATCTGCACAACACCACTCGGAGCGGTCATAAGAAGTTTTGGAGGATGGTGCCATCAATATGCAGGTGATACCCAAATTTATTTCTCTGTGACACCAGAACTAGGTATCGTGTTAACTAGTCTAAACCTGTGTCTGGAGGGAGTGATGGACTAGATGAAGTCTAATAAGCTGAAGTTGAATCCAGATAAGACTGAGGTCCTGTGGATCAGGAGACTATGTGCTTAAGAAAGTGGCATGGTACCTGTTTTAGTTGGGGTTACTTTTCTCTTGAAAGATCAGGTGCACAGCTTGGGAGTCCTCCTGGACCTTTTTCTAACATTTGAAAATCAGATTTTTTGTATGGCTACAAGTGCTTTTGGGCAGCTGTGTCTGATCCGCCAGCTGCGACCCTTCCCGAACAAGCATGACTTGGCCACAGTGATCCATGCTCTTGTCACATCTGGACTGGATTATTGTAATGCACTTTATATGGGACTACCTTTAAAGAGTCTTTGGAAACTTCATCTGGTCCAGAATGCAGCTGCCTGAGTTTTAACTAACACTCATTATGCAGAGCATATTAACCAGTGCTCTGACAGCTGCTCTGGCTTCCAGTGTGTTTCCAGGCACAGTTTAAGGTTTTGGTCATGACTTAAAAAGCCCTGAGTGGGTTGGGTCCATGGTATTGAAAGGACCGTCTTTTTTCCCTTAGGAACCTGCCTGGGGATTGAGGTCAGCTGGGGAGGCTCTGATCGATTGTTCCCTGACTTAGGGAGATAAGGTTAACATCAACATGGAGCAGGGCCTTCTCAGCCTTTGCTCCCAGGTTGTAGAATTCTCTTCTCCAGGATATTCACATGGCATCAACATTAACGTTGCTTTGGCACCAGGTTAAAGCCACCTTTTTACTCATGCTTTCACTGGTGTTTGAGTTTGTGTGCGTGTGTTCCTTATTTTGAGATATTTTAGTAGTCTTTATGTCCTTTTGGAGTTTTGCATTTTTAAATGTTTATATTTTTAAAAAATTTTGTAAGCCATCTTGAATATTTTAAATAGAGAGGCAGGGTAAAAATATTTTAAATAAGTAAATCCAAGTTTTCTGCTGATCTGAGCTGGGGGAAAATTTCTTCCTGACACCGAATATGGTGATCCCTAAGTATGTGAGCAAGATCCACTGGCCGAGCACTTTGGAGGTACCAATCTCGGAATCACCTCAGAGCACCAGCACACCAGCAGGTGTCCCATCTCTGATGCTGTGAAGAAGGAGAGGAGGGGCCACCAAACAAACTCAGAATACATATCAAGGCAGAGCTGTGATTTCCATTTTGACGTTTGCAGGTGACTAGCTGAAGTGTGGGAGCATGAGATTTTTAGGTGCATGAGACAAAGGGCCAAAAGGGACCTCCAAGGCATTTGAGCCTAACCAAGCCCCCACTGTCCCTGACAGAAGTGAGGTTGCAATCCTCTTCATAAATGTCACAAGCTCTTTATTAAAGCTAGCTAGGATGCCCGCCTTCATCACTCTTACTGGAGGCTGATCAGAACCTTGCTTTCTTTGTTAGAAATTTGCAAGACTTTATACTTTAAAAATAAGCCAATCCTAAGCACGAATTTTCATTTGAGCATAGTCAGCTGAGTTTGACCTAATGATTTTTCTTAAGATTCCAATATACTTTGCATTAGTAAGTTTCTAGAAGTGTTGTCTGATGTTTCTAAAGAAGATAGTAACTCTGTTAATGAAAATCTTGCTGTCCTGCCTTCAATGTACAATATGTTTCTCTCTTAGGTATCCTTGTTTCTCTTTAGTATTCTGTGTACTGTACTGAGACCCGGGTCTTGTTTAATCAGTTTGATTCTGATTATTTCCTTCTATCCATGGATCACATCTTGAATTCAGTGTTTTGCATTACAAATCTTCTCTCTGGAGATGGACATACTATATGGCTCCATCTGCCATGTCTAGTTTTAGCCTTTTTTTTTTGCAATGTGTTCTGTTGAAAGATAAAATATGCATCCCCCTCAGGCTCCAGCTAATGTGTCAGTATACAATTAAAGAAGAGTGCTGGCCAAATACTGGACTGCAGCCTGGTAAAACTACTGGAAGGCACAAAAGATAGGTGTTAGCTTTTATTCTTGGTGCAGATCACATGTTTGTAGTCACATGATCTGCATTTACTTTGAATACTGCAATGCATCCTGCAGGCTAGACTGTTCCACTCATTTTAAATGCCCATGAAGACACAAGGAAGGTGAATTACTCAAAGGAATATCATTTAAGCTCTTTTGATCTTTGGGATTTGGTTAGCAATATTTCTGAAATGATTATTTCTCATTATTAGTCTTAAAGGATAAAGGATAGTAACAGAGAGGAAGCCATGCTAGTGTATAGAGTATCAAAACAAAAAGCAGTCAAGTAGCACTTTAAAGACTAGCAAAATAGTTTATTAGGTGAGCTTTCTGTCCCACGAAAGCTCACCTAATAAACTATTTTGCTAGTCTTTAAAGTGCAACTTGACTGCTTTTTGTTTACATAAAGGAGTGTAGTCTAAAAGCGCTATGTGAAAATGCTAATAAAGGCTGTTCTGATAGTGTGCTCAGGACTTAAGTAGATGGCATATATTAAATATAACATCTTTTATCTCAGCAGTTTTCATGCTGTGGTTGCTTTTTTAAAAAATGTTTTTTTTTGTATTCTTTCATCTTAATTTGAATCATCCATTTTTGCTTCAGTTTTCACCAAAAAATTCACCAGCCAGGAAAACCTCATTCTAGAGTTTTCTATTTATGGCACTGTCTCATTGGGCATGAAGAATTCACCAGGGCTGAATTCCATATACAGGGGCATAAGACATGAGACCACCTGATCGACATTTTAAATGCAAACTTTTGGCATCACACCTCCCTTTTCATTTGTGAGAAACCCTCACCCCTCCACCTGTTTTTTACCACGGGCTAGCCACCCCACTCCTGCCTGAGTCCCTCCCTTACCCCAAAGCCAGGCACCACTATCGCATGTCTAACCCCATCTTCCTCCTCCCCCATAACCCACACTCACTCACCTTTGCAGGAGGCAGCTACTTCCACATGGACCTTCACAGGCTGCCTGCTTTTTATAGCTGGGTTGCCCACATGAAATGGCAGGGACTGAGAGCTGGAAGCAAGGGCCAGCTTTTTCTTCGGTGGGGGGTATGACTTGGGGGTGCTGGGTTGCCTTGCACTCCCCCTGGGATTTCTTCGCATCCTCCGGGGGGCACGCCCCCCCACCCCAGTTGGGAAACCATGTGCTAGATGGATTGGTTCCATTAACTTCAAAATGTACACTTTCATCAACAGACAGCACGTATTTGGCAACTAAAGCTAAAAAACTTCTTGAACAATATAGATTAGTATTAGGGTCATGCTGTTGAAATATGAATCAGAAATGTAGACTTATATGAAAATTTCTTGCATGTTCAACCTGAATTTTATACCATGGCTGCCACTGTAACAGCAGCATCTGATACTGGCATCAGAGTTATCACAATTTTTCTTATATACAGGATCATACATAATTGTGGTGAAGTATGTGGTATCATTTTAAAGCTGACCTCTATACCTTTTTATTGGGTGAGCCTTAAGAATAATGTGCCGTCTAAACTAGCCACAGCATGTTGGTACAATTTATAGTCCTCTTCAGTGTAGTTGTACCGCATGCACTTAGGGGTATGGATCATTCTGCTAGGTAGTGACACTTAGACCACTTACAGAGAGAAAGAATTAGTCTCCTAAACATCCATAACTGAGAGCCAGCTGGCTTTTGGCTCAAACTGTTGAGCAGGGTCAGCAGTCCCAGGCGCTTGTGCCAAGAGTGGCATGTGAGCTGATTTTTATTGGCAGGGTGGGAGGTGGTAGCTCATCCCTGTCCTCCTCCTGAAGGCAGCCAGGAGCTTGCTCAAAGCCATGCTACTTGTGGACTAGGTGATCCACTGCTGAAAGAATAGCTAATGCTACCAACCGCCACCAAAGCAGTAAAGCTCCACGTCTTTATTAATGAATCTATTGTAAGTAGGATTGTTAGTGGCTTTAAAAAGTATCACCAGCACTCAGACCATATACAGAGGTCAAAAGGTTGAATTTTGGCCCTCTCCCTCGGACAGGTTGCTGATCCCTGCTGTAGAGGCTCATGCACTAAACTCCAGAGGTCGCAGGTTGGAGTCTGCCTGCCAGCGGTTATACAGTCACTCTGAAGCCAGATTTAGTTACGAGCTGGACAGCTAAGTAAATTGAATATGTGAGTGAGCAAGGTGAAGCAGCCTAAAAATGTTTGGCTGAAAGACCATAAGTCTCTTCTGTAGGGTACTATTTAACCCACGGCAATGGGGATAGGCTGAGAAATTCAGTTCCTGTGAAAGAGATGTAGGTTAGATTAAACAAAACATTTAAACAGTTTCATTTTTAGCGTGGGGATATTTCATATAAACACTAGGGCTCATTTGGTCGTTTTATTAGAAATGTTATTGCCTGTGAAAGGTATAAGAGCCAAAGCAATTGAAACATATTTATTGTCATTACAACTGGTATCCCCCACCCTTAGTGGCCTAATGGAATAGGCCTTTACCTTGACCCACCACTACTACTATCCTTAATCTGTTTATAACATTGCCAATAAAAATATGAATCTTTCATGAAATTGGATATAGATTTTATATGGCTGTTAGATGTTAAAACAGATGGAATGAATTATGTTAGGACTTCTATTAGTGAAAGTAAATTTTCAGAGACTAGAGGATAAGATGCAAACTGATACAGGTTTCTGATATTAGACAGGTTGGAAAAAAGTGCCTGCTTCTCTGTGTCTATAAAATCTATTACTAAAAGCTTGTGTTTTTTAAATTATTGCTCATACTGCTTTGCCTTCCTCCCACTTCAGAGGTGATGCTTTAAATGTTTTTAGTTTGAATCATTGCAGTTTTACAGTTGTCTTAAGTGACCATTCTCTATGAAGCTAATCTATTTTGGTTACATCATCAAGCCATTATTGTCTACACAGCAGATAATTATTCTTTGATTTGTGCCATTAGAACAAAGCTCAGGCCACAAGTGGTAGGAATACGATAATCTCTGAAGTTGCTGCTTTATCTGTTCCTGCAGCGATTGACTTGGGTTCATTTGAAATAGCCTTAGTTTATTTCTGAAACTGAAAGTTATATGCCTCCAGCTAATTAAACTTCTGTTTTCTCAGTGCTTTGACTTCAGGTGTGGAGGCAGCAGACTTGCTTCTTTGGTTGGAGGGTGACAAGCTTACTGTCAGGCAGACTGGCTTCTCCCAGCAACTCCTTTGTAATCACTACCAAGCACTTTAGTTGATTAAACTGAGGGAAGCACTGGTGAAAACATCACAGATGTAATTTCTGGGGATGCTGAATCCACCATTGTGAGGCCCTTTGTCTCATAGTTTCAGGATTTTCTTCTTTGTTTTTCTGTTGAAGATTAATGCAGAGGAATAGCTTTTCATAGCTTGGGAGGTACTCGTGCTTATTGTTGCTGCAGTCACTGCTTCTGCTCTTTGCCATACTCTGACATCGCTTGAACTGGCACCTCAAGCATCACAAAAGGTGTGTTCTGTTAGGATCTACTTGGAGTATTCAGCAGCAGCAAGATGGATAATACTAGGATTTTCCTGGTAGTTGGACTGGTGAATATGGTGTACTGTGCTGCATTAGCTGAATGAATGGCATGTCATTTTATTTCTTTTTAAATGACAGGTGAAAAGCTTCAGCTAATGTGTCTTTAATAATTAATTGGAGTGTACCAGCACATCTTAGAGCCATTTTCATTTTGTATGGTACGATAGACCTATGATTAATTATTCCTGCTTCTAAAGTTGTAATAGATTAGTGCATTACTTAATGGGAGGAAAGCCTGTACTTTTCTTGTCATTGACCAAATAATGAATTGTCTTAGAGACAGTCAGATATAGTTAAAGCTTATTTATTTAAGAAAACAATATACATTTATATAAAATGCATGCATGTTTGATTATATCCTCTTTCTCCCA
The DNA here is from genome assembly GCF_033958435.1 of Carettochelys insculpta. Taxonomy (NCBI): domain Eukaryota; kingdom Metazoa; phylum Chordata; order Testudines; family Carettochelyidae; genus Carettochelys; species Carettochelys insculpta. The sequence continues at coordinate 1,264,988 of NC_134145.1, forward strand.
GTTTCTTATGCTTCTTGGTTCTTATATTGGGCTGACTTTTGTGTGCATTTTTGGAATGCCAGCACTTTTGTTGCAAAGATAAGTAAAATAGATGAAACCAGTTAGTTCTGATCTCTGCTTGCTTATAGATTCAGACTGCCAGGTGTGAAATCTAGATTCAGATTGCAAGCAATGCACATGGAATCCATCTGTGATGCAAATTCTAACTTTTCCTGTGAGCGTCTTGCCATAACAAATATTAGGGAATACGAAACGGAGATTTGAGGTGGGAGGGGAAATGCAAACTTAAGAGGGTGTATTTAAGAAGTTCTGGAGTGGGAACTACTGCCAATTAAACATATATAACGTTATAACTTTATTTATTTCCTGGAAAATGGGGAGGAAGGGGTACCCCACGAGCAAGTTCTTACATAATCCATCATGAAGTCTACAGCAGTGACCCTGGATTTAATATGAAAGTGAGTAACAGGGTATTAGTCCCATGTTATTCATTTTGCTATTAATTTTTAGGTGTAAAAACTGTTTCCTTCTGTTTAACTTGAGTGAGAGGAGTGTGTATGGTGCCATTCAAATTAACGGAGAACCCAAATTGCCTTCTTTCACTGTCTTCTAGTTCTGTAGCAGCAACGAAGGGTCCTGTGGCACCTTATAGACTAACAGAAAAGTTTAGAGCATGAGCTTTCGTGAGTTAACTCACTTCTTCAGATGAGATGCTCTAAACTTTTCTGTTAGTCTATAAGGTGCCACAGGACCCTTCATTGCTGCTACAGATCCAGACTAACATGGCTACCCCTCTGATACTTCTAGTTCTGTATATCATTTACCTGTTAAATAGATTGGTACTATTTGGTAGACCATTTATAATCCATAAAATGTGTGCACGTTGTCCTGAAATGTGTGCTCTGCTGAAAAAATGACAATGAGTGGAACGACCAAAAGCGTGTATTAAATCAATACCCCATTGTTCTTTTAAAGGGTGAGTGTGTCCCACAGATGGCGTAAGGTAGTCTGTGATGTATTTTATCACATTAGTGATCATTGGGTCAGATATTAACACCAAGCTATCCTGTAGCTTTGTACAGCATCACTATTATCTGACAGGCTGTAATGGTATGCGGTACCTAGTCCATCCATTAAGAGTTCCTGGGGGAGAAAAGCAATAAAGTGAGGCAATAAAAAATGTCCCACTTGTCCCTGCTATAAAATGCAGTTGGGCCTTCTGGCTGAATGTAGTAAGCAGAGAATGGGGCTGCCCAGCTGTCAGCAGTCATTTAGAATGAAATACAACACAGTCATTCAGTAATTCTCTCTCCTTCTTCAGCACTTTGCTGGGAAGCTCACTGAAGAGAAGAGTCCATGAAATCAATTAACAGATCTACCTGTTCCATGCTGGGAGAAATTAGTTGCATGGAGAAATTTCACTTTATTTCAGCATTTGGTGAATTGTAAGACCAATTAGTCAACTAAAATTTTCAGGTAGAGGCTTGTAAAAATACCACAGCTGATTTGGCATATAGACATCCATAACTTTACTAGCTGGTCTAGCTAGTAATGTTAGCGATTTAAAATCTCAGTTTGCCCAGTTTTTAATGGAACGCTAACAGTTTGTGGAGTTTTTGGAATTATTGCTAAACTACTCTTGCATGTGCCCCGCCACCTTTCTGAATTTTTCAGTGCGCATGCAGGTTAACTTTGTTTCTATTGAAGTTGAGTCTGGTATGCAGGTCAGTCAGTCTGAATCTGGTGAATACATATTCTCACTTTGTAACCTAAGTGAGCACTTGCGTTAAGTAATTTCATATGGAGAAAAATGAGGTGGGAAAATTTGCAGATAGTATAAAACTGCTCAAGATAGCTAAATCCAAAATGCCTGTGAAGGGCTTCAAAGTATCTCAAAACTAGGTGAGTGGGTGAGAAAATGGCAGATGAAATTCAATGTTGATGATAAATGCAAAATAATGCTTAATGGAAAGCAAAATCATAACTATCCATATAAAATGACGGGAACTAAATTAATTGCTGCCATGCAAGAGAGAGATCTTGGAGTCATTGTGGCTAGTTCTCTGAAAAAATCCAGCTTGCAGCAGGTGTCAAAAAAGCAAACAATGGTGGGAACAATTAAGAAAGGGATAAAATATCTTACTGCTTCTATATAAATCCGTGGGTATGCCCACATCTTGAATACTGCATGCAGATGTGATCACCTCATTTCAAGAAAAGATATCTGGGCATTAGGAAAAGTTCAGGAGAGAACAACAAAAATGATTAGCAGTATGGAACAGCTGCCATATAAGGCGAAATTAATGAGACTGACTTTCCAACTTGAAAAACAGATGATTCAGGGGCATATGATAGAAGTATATTAAATCATGACTGGTATAGACGAAGTAAATAAAGAAGAAAAAGCAGTCACGTAGCACTTTAAAGACTAGCAAAATAGTTTATTAGGTGAGCTTTCGTGGGACAGACCCACTTCTTCAGACCATAGCCAGACCAGAACAGACTCAATATTTAAGGCACAGAGAACCAAAAAACAGTAAGCAAGGAGAACAAATCAGAAAAAAGATAATCAAGGTGAGGGTTTCCTTTCCCCCCCACCCCTCCACTCTCTGATTTGCTCACCTTGATTATCTTTTTCTGACTTGTCCTCCTTGCTTACTGTTTTTGGTTCTCTGTGCCTTAAATATTAAGTCTGTTCTGGTCTGGCTATGGTCTGAAGAAGTGGGTCTGTCCCACGAAAGCTCACCTAATAAACTATTTTGCTAGTCTTTAAAGTGCTACTTGACTGCTTTTTTGTTTTGATAGCGTATAGACTAGCACGGCTTCCTCTCTGTTACTAAATAAAGAAGAGTTATTTACTTCTCATAACACAGAAACTGGGGGTCACCAAATGAAGTTAAGAAGTAATAGATTGAAACAAATAAAGTACTACTTCACATAGTGTACAGTCAACCTGTGGAATTCCTTGCTAGAGGATGCTATGTAGCAAACTGGTGGTGAGGCATTTTTTGCTAGTATTTAGTTACAAATGAATTCCAATCAGTTTTACTTTTTACAGTTTTTAATAACTATAATGTCAATTAGCAGCTTGAAACCTGTTAAAAAGAGCTTAAAAATTGAGGGTATGAATTGTGAATTTATGTAGTCCCAGGAGGTGGACTTTTTTCTGTGTTAGCATTAACTGGAAATGTTTTAAGATAATGGTTTAATAAATATTTCAGCACTGTCTTAGTAGAATTTTGACCTTTTTGTTGCCCCTCTGAGCTGAGTATGTTCACAAGGGAAATTGCAAATGATACGAGTGGAAGGGTTAGGCTTATTTACTAAAGTCTGCACGTCCTTTTTTGTGGGGAAAAATATTTGGACTTCTGTAATTTTAGCTTTTAAGTTACAGTAGTTACATGCAGTGCTATTTAATTCTTAACCCACCAACATTTGACAGAATACATGGAATAATGGGAATATGTACATATAGGCCATGTCTAAACTAGCAAGTTTGTTTGAAATATTTTTTGAAGGAAGGGCCTCTATCAAAATATCCAATGGAGTGTCTACACACAAAAAGCATTCTTTCAAAATTAAATCGAAAGAACTCGGTGCTCCTTTTGAAAGTACTCTTCCACTCCTGTTTCAGGAAGAGCACCTTCTTTTGAAAGCTTCCTGTGAAGGAATCATGTGTAGACACTCCACAGGCCCTTTTTTTTCAAAAGAGCAGTCCTCATGGCACCTGATTTTTCAATCCCCGGCCTGTTCTTTCAAAAGAGTGGGGGCTTTGTGAACGCTCTCTGTTGAAAGAGTGGATTGTCTGTTTTTTTTGTCTCCTTTGTTGTGTGTGTATATACTCTTTCGAAAGAAGTTCTTTTGGAAGAGGTCTTCTGGAAGGACTTCTTTCAAAAGATCGCTGTGAAAAAAGGCTTGTAGTTAATCCAAAAGACACACCTGTTGTCACAGCAAAATTGCTTCAAGCTCTTTTAAAAGCCCCTTTAAGTTAAAATGACTTCACTTTTGGTTTGAATGTAACATACTCAGTAAAGGAAGCTGGCACTAGCTTTTCTTCTCACTCCGTGGTGATGAAAGAGACTTTATGAGAGTCTGGTTCAGTGAGATGTCTGGCTTGCATTTTGTATGATAAATTAGAGTGGAACTTTTAAAGAAAAATTAGAAATATTGGACCAAGTAAATGTGGTTTTCAGCCACCATTAACAGCTTGGAGATCTTTGCATAAAGCTGGGTGAGAGCTGGGTAGTGTGGTGTGTTGCCAAAAAAAAGTGATAGCATTCTACTTTAAAAGGGTTAATCTTGTGGCTCATGCAGTTGTCCCTCAGCTAGCAACTTTCATTAGCAATCAACTCTCTTGTGAGCACTATCTGAATAATTGATAGGCTTTTTTATGAACCCTCATTGCAGAGCCAGAATTTGTTATGATCAAGTCTCTCTCATCTCCTTCCCACACATAGGCTGTGTCTACACGTGCACGCTACTTCGAAGTAGCGGCACTAACTTCGAAATAGCACCCGTCGCGGCTACACGCGTCGGGCGCTATTTCGAAGTTAACTTCGACGTTAGGCAGCGAGACATCGAAGTCGCTAACCTCATGAGGGGATGGGAATAGCGCCCTACTTCGACGTTCAACGTCGAAGTAGGGACCGTGTAGACAATCCGCATCCCGCAACGTCGAAATTGTGGGGTCCTCCATGGCAGCCATCAGCTGGGGGGTTGAGAGACGCTGTCTCTCCAGCCCATGCGGGGCTCTATGGTCACCGTGGGCAGCAGCCTTTAGCCCAGGGCTTCTGGCTGCTGCTGCTGCAGCGGGGGATTCATGCTGCATGCACAGGGTCTGCAACTCGTTGTCGGCTCTGTGTATCTTGTGCTGTTTAGTGCAAGTGTGTCTGGGAGGGGCCCTTTAAGGGAGCGGCTTGCTGTTGAGTCCGCCCTGTGACCCTGTCTGCAGCTGTGCCTGGCACCCTTATTTCGATGTGTGCTACTGTGGCGTGTAGACGTTCCCTCGCAGCGCCTATTTCGATGTGGTGCTGCGCAACGTCGATGTTGAACATCGACATTGCCAGCCCTGGAGGACGTGTAGACGTTATTCATTGAAATAGCCTATTTCGATGTCGCCACATCGAAATAAGCTACTTCGATGTAGGCGTCACGTGTAGACGTAGCCATAGTTGGAAGAAGAGATTTCTGGCTTTTCTTGAAATATGGGTGCTGAATAGTGAGGAGTTCAGTGAGTGAGATCAAAGGACTGACACTTTCAGGTATGGTTGTGGTTTCTGCTAGTTCCTCAGAGTGTTTCCTTCCTTCTTCCCACATCATCTCCATCTTACTGAGCCTGCTGTTTTTCATTCCATTAAGATTTCATAGTCTTCAGTCACCACGAAAAAGGATAATGGCAAAGAGATACAAGAAGTTAAAGAATATTTAGATAAACTAGGTGTATTCAAGTCAGTAGGGCCTGATGATATTCTCTGTAGTGTACTTAAAGAACTAGGGGAGGAAGTCCTGGAGCAATTAGCAATTATCTTTGAGGACTTATACCTATCTCAGAGAGCTGGAAGGGAACTTCAGACGTCGAGTCCAGTCTCCTGCACTCACAGTAGGACCTATCTCCATCCCTGGCAGATTTTTTTAAAATATGTTTGCCCCGATAGATGTTTATCTAACCTGCTCTTAAATATCTCCAGCGATGGAGATTCCACAGCCTCCCTAGGCAGTTTATTCCAATGTTTAACCACCCTGACAGTTAGGAATATTTTCCTCGTGGACAACCTAAACCTTCCTTGCTTCAGTTTAAGCTCCCTGCTTCTTTCCTATCATCAGAGTTTAAGGAGAACAATTTTTCTCCCTCCTCTTTGAAACACTCTTTTATGTACTTGAAAATGGCTAACATGTCCCCTGTTGACGGGATAGCAATTTTCTAGCTCATTATAAGGACTCTTTTACATACTTAGCTTTATTTAATTCTTGGCTCCCTCCCCCACCCTTTCTGCCCCTCTGCTCTTTGATTTGCTCACATTGATGATGATTTTTCTGATTTGTCAACCTTGATTACTATTTTTGGTTCTCTGTGCCTTAAATATTTAGTCTGTTCTGGAACGGATATGGTCTGAAGAAGTGGGTTTGTTCCATGAAGCTTATCACCTAATAAACTATCTTGTTAGTCTTTAAAGTGCTACTGGACTGCTTTTTTGTTTTGATGGCTTTGTATGTAGTAGCAGACCTTTTAGAAATACAGCCAGGCACCACTACAAGCCAAGCCAAGTGTTATAATATTACAGTTAAAATGTAATAAACTTTTTGTGCTTTTTAACACTTTGAATAGATGGAAAATTAATTTAATGTATAAAATGTGCTGATTGTTACCTCTCAGTGCCTGTGTGTTAAGATTGAAAACCACTGGATTAAAACAGACCATAAAGAATACACCAGTAAAAGGAACTCTGCCCCTTGTACTGTGCCCTCAGGATAAAGGCTGAGTAAATACATGCTGCTTGCTATATGGCTAAAGAGTTTTTAAAAAAAAAAAAAAAAAATTCTGACTTTTGGTCCAATAGAAGATACATGTAAGTCAAGTCAGTGAAAGTTCTGTAGTAACAGAGCAGAAGCCGTGCTAGTCTATACAGTATCAAAACAAAAAGCAGTCAAGTAGCACTTTAAAGACTAGCAAAATAGTTTATTCGGTGAGCTTTCGTGGGACAGACCCACTTCTTCAGACCATAGCCTTGCTTACTGTTTTTGGTTCTCTGTGTCTTAAATATTGAGTCTGTTCTGGTCTGGCTATGGTCTGAAGAAGTGGGGCTGTCCCACGAAAGCTCACCTAATAAACTATTTTGCTAGTCTTTAAAGTGCTGAAAGTTCTGTGTTTGGGTCTCAGGCATATCTTTAAAGGCTGTTAGTTGGCATGTCTTAGCAACCTGTGGTGAAATCATATGGAGTTGTATATCTCAAAGGCCAGTTGTACAAATTTACTATGTCCTCTTGTGAGAGAAACAGCTAAGTAAGCAGACAGCTGAGTTACACATGAAGTGAAATTTCTGAGTAGTATTCAGGGATCACACAAAATGGAACGCTTTCCTTTATCCAGTCTCCAGGTGAAAAATGCTTGGGTGAGGTCCCACATCGTTAAGTAAGTGTCTCAAGTACCACAACAATCATAGAATCATAGAACACTAGAACTGAAAGGGGCTTTGAGAGGTCATCGAGTCCAATTCTCTGCCCTCTCGGCAGGACCAAATACCATCTAGACCATCCCCGATAGGTGTCTGTCTAACCGGCTATTAAAAATCTACAGTGATGGAGGTTCCACAACCTCCCTAGTCAATTTATTCCTGTGTTTAACCATCCTGACAGTTAGGAATTTTTTCCTAATGTCTAAGCTAAACCTCCCTTGCTGCAGTTTAAGCCCAATGCTCCTTGTCCTAATTGCAGAGGCCAAGGAGAACAATTTTTCTCCCTCCTCCTTGTAACCTTCTTTAAGGTACTTGAAAACCACTATCATGTTGTCTGTAAGTCTCCTCTTTTCTAAACTAAACAAGCCCATTTTTTTCAGTCTTCCTTCATAGCACATGTTCCCTAGACCTTTAATCATTCTTACAAAACAAAACAGCAGTCATGTAGCACATTAAAGCCTAAAAATCATTTATTAGGTGATGAGCTTTTATGGGACAGACCCACTACTTCAGATTTCATGGGTCTGTCCCGTGAAAGCTCATCACCTAATGAATTATTTTGCTAATCCTTAAATAGCTTACATGACTTTTGTTTTGTTAGAATACAGACTAACACAGCTACCTCTCTGTTGCTTTTAATCATTCTTGTTGCTCTTCTTTGTACCTTCTCCAGTTTCTCCATATATTTCCTGAAATGTGGTGCCCAGAACTGGACACAGTACTCCAATTGAGGCCTAATCAGCCCAGAGTAGAGTGGAAGAATTGCTTACTACACTCCTGTTAATGCAGCCCAGAATCATGTTTGCTTTTTTTATAACAGCATCACACCATTGACTCGTATTTAGTTTGTGGTCCACTAGGACCCCTAAATCCCTCTCCACATTACTCCTTCCTAGGGGGTTGTTTCCCATTCTGTATGTGTGAAGCTGATTGTGCCTTCCTAAGTGTAGTACTTTGCATTTGTCCTTATTAAACTTCATCCCGTTTACCTCAGACCATTTATCCATAAGGGACTGAACATAACTCCATTCTTCTGCTAATTTGATATGCTTGACTTTGATGAATAATATGGAATATCCTCTGTCAGTGGGAGAACTTTAGTATCAGATCTGTTTAAGATTATAGATTGGCTACTTTTTCTATGGCGTACTAGTTTCTGAATGCTGCATGAGACTCCCCCCAACCCCCGGACCTGTTTCCAAATTTGCATTTTTTTCCGTTACAGTTTTGTGTTCCTTCCTGCATAAAGATTTTGCCTTGAGGAATTTAACTTTTGGCAACTAACAATTGAAATGGTTTTCCTCCTAAGGGCTGTAAAGTGCATGTGTGTTGAATCAGATCCTAATGACTGGAAGTGTACATTTCAGCACATTAATGCATGAATGGATTGAAAAACCAACTAGCAGTAATTCCTTTCCTTGTAAAAGGTTACTGAATGGTATCCCAGAACGCTGCATATTATATATCCCCTTTACATCTACACAAGGTCACTTAATGGCTGTATCCTGGAAGGAAAGAGTGAGGCTTCCACAGATAGCAGATGGAAGGAGCCTTTTTTTTCCAAAGATCTTTCTATTTATTATCTGTAAAAATCTTCGTTGCAAAAGGGTGCATCTTTGTGAGGTGCATCTCTCCCTCAGGTGGATCTTATATTAGGGCCCAGGTTTACCTTGAAGTGGCTTATTTATTTGGGACTATGCCCTTGGGAAAGAGAATATATAAAACTTGTGAGGTGTAATTGAGATGTAAAGAGAACATCCTTATAATTAGTCCCAGAAGGGTAGCTGTGTTAGTCTGTAGCTTCACAAAAGCTATTACCACCTCTTCTTGATTTAGCAATTTTTTGGTGAAGGAACTGATCAGCTATACATCCAGGAATATGTGGCCCCTACCATTATTAGTCATGCTTGTCCTCCAATATATATCTGGGAAATTAAAGGCTCTTATAATCACAGTATTCCCAGTACTTTTTATTTCACTGAAAATAGTAGAGGTGTTTATCCAAATCAGATCCTAGCTGTCTGTGGCATACCCCCATCACTATACCACTGCAATCTCTGTCGGTTTTCTTCTCCAAAGAGATTTAATTCACTTGTAATTTCTTCATTCTACCCTCTCATTAATACACAATGCCACTGTACCAGCTTTAGGTGTATTTTGGTCTTCCCTGAACAGCAAACACATCAATACCTGTATTCTGGACAAGACTACTTTCCACCATATTTCTGTTATCCCAACGATAGAGGAGTCAAAGCCATCATAAACTGAAAAATGGCCGTTCTATACTCTGTTTTGACTGCTAGTCACATGGTTTTTGAAACAAAAAAGCAGTCCAGTAACACTTTAAAGACTAACAAAATAATTTATTAGCTGATGAGCTTTCATGGGACAGATGAATTACTTTGTTAGTCTTTAAAGTGCTACTGGACTGCTTTTTTGTTTTGATAGTATGTAGGCTAGCACGGCTATCTCTTTGTTACTATGGTTTTTGAAGTACTTGGGGTTGTCCAGATACCAAGGAACTAAGTTTACAGTGAGCCTTATGGTAAATGAAGATCTTAAAGAGACCGAAAAGATCAAAGAACAAGGAATAATGAGAAATATGGAGGATTAATCAGGAGCCCTTCCTATATCAGTGCCACACATACTTATTTTTTCACTTTATTGCAGCAGCCTCTGGACTTCACTCTTACAGGTCATGGAGGCAGTTGTACCAGTTGATGCAATTAGGATGTATAGTATGTTCTGCCTTCTCCCTTCCTGTCTGCCTTTCCCAGTCTGAAATGGATGAGGCTGCGTTTTCTTGAAGCCTATCAGGGACCATGGAACAATAGCCATTGGGGAGTGTTGTAGTCTTCCTCTCTTGTAAGCTTTCAGTGCTGGCCCATACTTATATGGTAATATTGCAAAAGTGTCTGCAGGCAAATACAAACAGAAAGACAGCCCTAGAACAAAGCTTGGCCTGTTCTTTAGTGCTGTGATCTGGGGACTTGCCATGTGGTGTGAAAGGGGGATGTGTTGGAAAACAGTCTGTTAATCCTGCAGTGTTTGATTTGCTGCAGTCTTGGTGGAGCTGCCTGGGCCTTACAAGCAGGCAGTTGCTCTGAAGCCTGCCGTATTCATCTGCCATGGAAGAGTGTGAGCAACTTAAGTCTAGAAGGGTATGAAGGCTGTTGTAATGTAGGTAACTTACTATACAGAATGTTGTATAGTCAATTCAGGGGGAGTTTTCTGTACGTATACAGTAACAATTTGAGAGCAAGACTGATTCATTGTAAGCCACAAGAAGCCATTAAGGATTCACAGGTAGCCATATTAGTCTGTTTCTGCAAAAACAGAATCACAGAATCATAGGGCTGGAAGGGACCTCAGGAGGTCATCTAGTCCAGCCCCCTGCTTCAAGCAGGATCAACCCCTACTAAGTCATCCCAGCCAGGACCTTGTCCAGCTGGGACTTAAAAACCTCAAAGGATGGAGAATCCACCACCTCTCTAGGCAACGCATTCCAATGCTTCAGCACCCGCTTGGTGAAGCAGTTTTTCCTAATATCTAACCTACACCTTTCCCTCTTCAACTTCTGACCATTACTCCTTGTTCTGCCATCAGACACCACTGAGAACAATTTCTCACCCTCCTCTTCAGAGCTCCCCTTCAGGAAGTTGAAGGCTGCTATTAAATCACCTCTAAGTCTTCTCTTCTGTAAACTAAACAAGCCCAAATCCCTCAGCCTATCCTCATAGGTCTTGTGCTCCAGACCCTTAATCATTTTTGTTGCCCTTCGCTGAACCTGCGCCAGCAAATCCACATCCTTTTTATACTGGGGGGGCCCAAAACTGGACACAATATTCCACATGTGGCCTCACCAGTGCCGAATAAAGAGGAATAACTACTTCCCTAGATCTGCTCGAAATGATCCTCCTAATGCACCCCAGTATGCTGTTAGCTTTCTTGGCTACAAGGGCACACTGTTTACTCATATCCAGCCTTTCATCCACCATAACCCCTAGGTCCCTTTCCATAGTACTGCTGCTGAGCCAGTCAGTCCCCAGCCTATAACAATGTTTGGGATTCTTCTGCCCCAGGTGCAGAGCTCTACACTTCTCCTTATTGAACCACATCAGATTTCTTTTGGCCCAGTTCTCCAATTTATCCAGGTCCCTCTGGATTCTCTCTCTACCCTCCAACATATCTACCTCTCCCCCTAGTTTTGTGTCATCTGCAAACTTGCTGAGGGTGCAACCCAGTCACTCATCCAGGTCATTAATAAAGATGTTGAATAACACCGGCCCCAGAACCGAGCCTTGCGGCACTCCACTTGAAACAGACCGCCATCCAGATATTGAGCCATTGACCACTACCCGTTGGGCCCGACCATCAAGCCAGCTTTCTATCCATCTTATAGTCCAAGGATCCAACCCATATTTCCTTAATTTATGGACAAGAATGTTGTGGGAGACCGTACCAAAAGCCTTGCTGAAGTCAAGGTATATCACATCCACTGACTTCCTCATATCCACAGAGCTTGTTACTTCATCATAGAAGCTGATCAGATTGGTGAGGCATGACTTGCCCCTGGTGAATCCATGTTGGCTACTTTTGATCACTTTCCCCTCTTCTAAGTGCTCCAAAATGGATTCCTTGAGGATTCCCTCCATTATTTTCCCAGGGATTGAGGTAAGGCTGACGGGTCTATACTTCCCTGGATTGTTCTTCTTTCCTTTTTTAAAGATGAGCACTACATTTGCCTTCTTCCAGTCATCCGGTATCTCCCCGGATCTCCAAGAGTCTTCAAGGATAATGGCCAAAGGTTCAGCAATGACCTCTGCCAATTCCCTCAGTACCCTGGGGTGCATTAAATCCAGACCCATGGACTTGTGCACATCTAGTTTTTCTAGATAGCTCACAACTTGTTCCTTCCCCACAGACGGCTGCCCACCACCTTCCGGTACTGCGTTGTCTAGGACTGTCATGTGGAAGTTGACTTTGTCTGTGAAGACTGAGGCAAAAAAAGCATTGAGTACTTCAGCTTTTCCTGCATCATCTGTCACTAGGTTACCTCCCTCATCCAGTAATGGCCCCACACCTTCTCTGATAACCCTTTTATTGTTCACATGCCTGTAGAAACCCTTCTTGTTACTCTTCACATCCCTTGCCAGCTGCAGTTCCAATTGTGCTTTCGCTTTCCTGATTACTGCCCGGCATTCTCCAGCCGTATGTTTATACTCCTCCTTAGTCAGCTGTCCACGTTTCCATTTCTGGTATGCATCCTTTTTGAATTTAAGCTGACTAAGGATTACCCTGTTAAGCCAAGCTGGTTGCCTAACATTTTTGCATTTCTTCCTACGCAGCGGGATTGTTTGTTCCTGTGCCTTCAGTAAGACTTCTTTAAAATACTTCCAGTTCTCTTCAGCTTTTTTCCCCTTCATCTTCATTTCCCAAGGGATCGTGCTCATCCGGTCTCTTAGGGAGTCAAAGTCTGCTCTTCTGAAATCAAGGGTCTGTATGTTACTGCTCACCCTTCTTCCTTTTGTCTGGATCCTGAAATCTACGATCTCATGGTCGCTGCAGCCCAGGTTCCCTCCCACTTCTATTTCTTCTATTAGTTCTTCCCTGTTTGTGAGCATCAGGTGAAGTTGTGCATGGCCCCTGGTCAGTTCCTTCAGCACTTGTACCAAGAAGTTATCCCCAGTAGTCTCCAAAAACTTCCTGGACTGTCTGTGTGCTGCTGTATTGGTCTCCCAACAAATGTCTGGGTGATTAAACGAAGGGTCCTGTGGCACCTTATAGACTAACAGAAAAGTTTAGAGCATGAGCTTTCGTGAGTTAACTCACTTCTTCAGATGCTGGTCCTGGAAATCTGCAAGGCCAGGTATAAATAGGCCAGAGCAAGGCTGGGGATAACGAGGTTAGCTCAGGCAGGCAGGCTGAGTTGTATTGTCATCAGTAGATCTGGAGGTGTGAACTCCAAGAGAGGGGAAACTGCTTTTGTATTTAGCCAGCCATTCACAGTCTTTGTTTAATCCTGAGCTGAGGGTATTGAATTTGCAGATGAATTGTAGCTCAGCAATTTCTCTTTGGAGTCTGTTCTTGAAATTTCTTTGCTGCAGGATAGCTACTTTTAAATCTGCTACTGTGTGTCCTGGGAGATTGAAGTGCTCTCCTATGGGTTTTTGTATATTGCCATTTCTGATGTCTGATTTGTGTGCATTTATTCTTTTACGTAGGGACTGTCCAGTTTGTCCGATGTATATGGCAGAGGGGCATTGCTGGCACATGATGGCATAAATTACATTGGTAGATGTGCAGCTGAATGAGCCCACAATGGTGTGGCTGATCCGGTTAGGTCCTGTAATGATGTTGCTGGTGTGTATATGTGAGCAGAGCTGGCAACGAGGTTTGTTGCATGGATGGGTCCCTGAGATAGAGTGACTGTGGTGCGGTGTATAGTTGCTTGTTAGGATTTGTTTTAGGTTGGCAGGTTGTCTGTGAGCAATGATAGGTCTGCCTCCCAAGGCCTGTGAAAGTGAGGGATCATTGTCCAGGATGGGTTGCAGATCCCTGATGATGCGCTGTAGAGGTTTTAGCTGAGGACTGTAGGTGATGGCTAGTGGTGTTCTGTTGGTTTCTCTCTTGGGCTTGTCCTGTAGTAGGAGGCTTCGTGGCACACGTCTGGCTCTGTTGATTTGTTTTCTCACTTCCTCAGGTGGGTATTGCAGTCTCAGGAATGCTTGGTGCAGATCCTGTAGGTGTTTGTCTCTGTCGGAGGGGTTGGAACAAATGCGGTTATATCTAAGTGCTTGGCTGTAAACGATGGATCGTGTGGTGTGTCTGGGATGGAAGCTGGAGGCATGGAGGTAGGAGTAGCGGTCAGTGGGTTTACGGTACAGGGTGGTACTGATGTGTCCATTGTGTATAAGCACGGTAGTGTCAAGGAAGTGGATCTCCTGTGTAGATTGGTCCAGGCTGAGCTTGATGTTGGGGTGGAAGTTGTTGAAGTCCCGGTGGAATTCCTCCAGAGTCTCCTTCCCATGGGTCCAGCATCTGGAAATCCAGCAGATTTCCAGGACCAGCATCTGAAGAAGTGAGTTAACTCACGAAAGCTCATGCTCTAAACTTTTCTGTTAGTCTATAAGGTGACACAGGACCCTTCGTTGCTCTACAGATCCAGACTAACACGGCTACCCCTCTGATACTGGATGATTAAAGTCTCCCATGAGAACCAGGGCCTGTGATTTGGAAGCTTCACTAAGCTGCCTGAAGAAAGCCTCATCCATCTACTCTCCCTGATCAGGTGACCTATAACAGACACCAACTACAACTTCACCTCTGTTACTTCCACCTCTAAGCTTAACCCAAAGATGCTCAACTGGATTTTCTCCTTCCTCATACTGGAGCTCCGAGCAATCATACTGCTCCCTCACATAGAGCGCGACTCCTCCTCCTTTTCTCCCCTGTCTGTCCTTCCTGAACAATTTATAACCTTCCATGACTGTGCTCCAGTTGTGTGAATCGTCCCACCAAGTCTCCATTATTCCGACCACCTCATACTTGTGTGACTGTGCCAGGTCTTCTAATTCTTCCTGTTTGTTCCCCAGGCTTCTGGCATTAGGGTACGAGCATCTTAGAGAAGGGGCCGATTGGCCCACTTTCTCCTCTTCACCCGGGAAACCCACTTGATTGTTCCCTCCTCCTTCCCCACTTACCTCCAGGCTTGTGTCACCTTCCCCCGACAAACCTAGTTTAAAGCCCTCCTCACTAGGTTTGCAAGCCTGCCCGCAAAGATGCTCTTTCCTCTTTTAGTGAGGTGGATCCCGTCTCTTCTCAGCAATCCCTGTTCACGAAACAGAATCCCATAGTCAAAGATACCAAATCCTTCCCTGCTACACCACCTACGCAACCACGCGTTTACCTCTGTGATTTGACGATCCCTTCCTTCCACAGGGAGACCCCTTCTTTCCACAACAGAGTATGGTGGCACCCTAACGAGTAACAACTTTTTTATGGCTTAAGCTTTTGTGAGCTGCAACTCACTTCATCAGGTGCATGAAGTAAAATGAAAAGAAACAGATAGTAGTGATACCATGATGAGCGTCTTACATCAGAGCTAATTCAGTCAGGGTGGATGTGGGTAAGAAGGTAAGAATACCTAAAGTGGAAAATTACTTATTGCAATCAGAGAGCCATTCCCTGTTCATATTCAGACCCTCTCTGATGATGTAAAATTTGCATATGAATTCCAGCTCATCAGTTTCGTGCTGCAGTCTTCTTTTAAAGTTTTTTGCTTGAAAATGACAACTTTCAAGTCTTGAACTTTGTGTCCAGGGAGATTAATATGTTCTCTCCCTGATGTTACCATTCTTTGTCTGGTTTGTGTCCATTTATTCTGTTGCATAGAAACAGTCCATTTTGTCCAATGTACATGACAGAGAGGCATTGCTGGCACATGGACTATATCACATTAGTAGATGTGCAGGTTAATGAGCCTCTGATGGTATGGTGTATAGTATCACTAGGGGCAGATGTGTGGACAGAGATGCCAGTGGGGTTTGTTGCAGGGACTCACTTCTGGGTTAGTGTTTCTGTTGTCCAGTGTGTGGTTGGTAGTGAGCAATCTTTTCCGTCCATGGGCGGACTTCTTCCATCCATCAGCAGAATAAAACTTTTAATGTGCCCTGAAGCATGTGTGGATGTGCACCACCAATACAAGCACAACCCTGGCTGTGGGCGCTCAGCTAATCAGTTGTCCTATCTGCTCATAGGAATAAGGGGACTTCGAAGTAGCTGGGGTCCTTTCGAAAAGGATCCCCGTCTGGATGAGCTGCGTCAATTTCAAAGTGCCGTGGCCACCCGCATGCTAATGAGGGGCTGAATATGTATTTCAGCACTTCATTAGTAAACTTTGAAATGGCCATTTGCATGGCCATTTCGAAGTTTTTGGCTAGTGTAGACGTAGCCTAATGGTGTTATTTATTGGTTGATGAGCTTTCACGGGGCAAGTTGGGTCTCTCCCATGAAAGCTCATCACCTAATTAATAATATTGTTATCCTTTAAGGTGCTACAGGACTGCTTTTTTGTTTAGTGGTGTTGAGTGTGTGTTTCAGGTTATGGAGCTCTCTGAAAGTGAGGACTGACCTCCCAAGCTCTGTTAGAGCAAAGGATCATCATCTAGGAAAGGCTGTGGATCCTCAGTATGTTGGAGAGATTTTAGCTGGGAGATGTTGTTGATGGCCAGCGGCGTTCTGATGCTTTCTTTGTTGATTTGTTCTGTAGTAGTTGACTTCTGGGTGCCCATCTGTCAATCTGTTTCTTCGCTTTCCCAGGTGGATATTGTAGTTTTAAAGAATGCATTAAAAAGATACTATAGGTGTTTGAGGGATTGGAGCAAATGTGGTTGTATCCTCAAGGCTTGGCTGTAGAGTATAGATTGGGTGATGTTTTCTGGATGAAAGCAGAAGTCACATAGGTTAAGTATAAGAGAGGTAGCCATGTTAGTCCGTATCTTCTAGAGCAACAAGAAGTCCCGTGGCACCTTATGGACTAACAGTTATTTTGGAGCATAAGCTTTCGTGGCCAAAGACCCGCTTCATCAGATGCATGACTCATGCATCTGATGAAACGGGTCTTTGACCACGAAAGCTTATGCTCCAAAATATCTGTTAGTCCATAAGGTGCCACAGGACTTCTTGTGGATAGGTAAGTATAGCAGTCAGTAGGTTTGTGGTATAGGATGATGATTATGTGACCATTATTTATATCCACTGGGGTGTCTCAGAGGTGAATCTCGTGTGTCGACTGGCCCAGGCTGACAATGATGGTGGGGGGAAGTTACTTAAATGCTGGTAGAATTTTTCAAGGGCCTCCTTCATGTGTGTCCAGAGGATGAAGATGAGATCAGTGTGCCACAGGTGGAGGAGGAGCACTGCAGGAAGAGATCTGAGGAAGCATTGCTCTAAGTCATCTATAAAAATATTGGCATACTGTGAGGCCATACAGTTACCCATTGCAGTACCACTGACCATAACAAAATTGTCAGTCTTTAAGATGTCAATGTAAAGGTTGAATTATTAGTATGAGCTCTGAATTTCCTGATTTACAAGTGCGTGATATCTTAGCTTTAAATGAATATTAATCCTAAGGACAGACTTTTCATTTACTTTGAGAGTAATGCTTTAAATTTTCTTGTATTCCAATGCTTTAAAAATTGATATTCCATTGGTAAAGAGCAACTCTCCGTTAACCAGAAAATTTGATTAAATGGCACCTGCCCATTGTCCCAATGCTCCTGATAACAGAATCTTTAATGTATTCACCTTAAGTGTTACACTAAATGTTACATTAAAGGTTCTATCTATCCTTAATCAGGATGCCACACTCCAGAAGGCCCTGGGTGACAGGCCTGTTCTCTCCTACAGATAACCTCCTAACCTTATGAGGATCCTCACTGACAGCTACAGTCTATACCCCAGGAATACCAGTCCTGGAACCTTTCCCTGCAACAAAGCCCGCTGCCAGCTTTGTCCACATATCTTCTCTGGAAATACCATCACTGGACCTAACCAGATTACTCACAGAATCACGGGCACTTTCTCATGCTCCTCTACTAACATCATATATGCCATCATGTGCCAACAATGCCCAGATGCTTTGTATATTGGACAGACTTCTAACTCCCTTAGACAAAGGGTTAATGGGCACAAAACAGACATCAAAACACTCCAGATCCACAAACCAGTTAGTCAACATTTTAATGGAATGGGCCATTCTGTCAGTGACCTAACGGTATGTGTGTTACTGAAAAAGAACTTTCTCACCGTTCTTCAAAGGGAAGCAGCCGAGCTGGCTTCTTATATTCAAATTTGGCACATTAACACATGGTTTAAACTGGGACAGGAACTTTCTGAGTCACTACAGGGGCTCGTCTGCATACTTGGCTTAATCTAATTCTTGACCTCCCCCCCACACTCTCTGATTTGCTCACCTTGATTATCTTTTTCTGATTTGTCCTCCATGCTTACTGTTTTTGCTTCTCTGTGCCTTAAATATTGAGTCTGTTCTGGTCTGGCTATGGTCTGAAGAAGTGGGTCTGTCCCACGAAAGCTCACCTAATAAACTATTTTGCTAGTCTTTAAAGTGCTACTTGACTGCTTTTTGTTTTGATTAAAGGTTCTGTTATCAGGAGCATTGGGACAATGGGCAGGTGCCATTTAATCAAATTTTCTGGTTAACTGAAAGTTGTTCTTTACCAATGGAATATCAATTTTTAAAGCATTGGAATACAATAAAATAGTATACAGTTCCTCCTAATCCAGTAGTAGCACTGCACTGCAGAGCAGCTGGGTCAGTGAAGTACTTAGGTGCATACAGATAAAATTTTCTATGCAGTAGGTCATCTTATTACACTACATATCACTAGGGCGGTGTATGGGGCACATCCAGATCACTAAAAGTACATATAACACTAAAACTATATGAAACACAATTAATCTTTCTTTGATTCAGAAGGCACCTCTGGATCTTGCAGTGCCCTCAAGGTCATCATTATCAGCATCAGTTAGAAGGTGTAGGGAGTTGGGCTGAATCTATAATGACCCCATGGCACACCTTTGAAGCTGCTTTTTTGAATAAATCCCTTATTTCAGCTTTCTTTCTTGTCCTCTGCCTCTTTTGCATTAAAGTAGAGTGCAGTCTATGTGGTTGCATAATGTGGCAGGAAGTGTACTAGTCCCAGTTGCTAGACTGAGGATTGGTGCTGGGCTGTATCAGAAGTGCCAGTTAATTGAGTTTTCTAGTTAATTGAATGCCAGATAAAAGAGCTTTTACTGTATTTGCATGTTGCAGAGCAATGAAAAAGACACCTAGGGTAAATGCATATCAGTCTTCCCTTTTCTCCGATGATGTCATTTTATCATTGCCTCACTTTATCTTAAGTATCTTACAGGGCATTGGGAACATTTTTTGCGTTAGTACAATGTGACGAATGTTTACATTAAAAACTTGTCTATGCACAGTCCCTAGTTATGAATACAAATATAGCTGTGGAAGTGTATTCCATCTACCTGCTTGCTTATTTGAACTTCCTCACTGTTTTATTTGAGTACATCCTGACTTGGAAAAGAATCTTGTGCAACGTTGATGAAGAGCAAAAAGGAAATGAAATCTAATAAAGCAGTAATTATGGGTGGCACTAGCTACCTGCGTATAAACTGATCATTATATCATGTCAGAGCAAAGGTTAGAGAAGCAATTTCTCAACACCATTAACTATTTCTTCTTGCAGAAACTAGTTCTATAGCACACAAGAGAAGAGGCTGTTGTGAGCTTAGCCTTCTGTAACACCCAGTAGTTGGGTTCAAAAAGTAACTACAGTTGTCTCACTAATAGTGACTATAGTATAACTAAGGTCAGCATCCTTCAGGAGGAGTAATGCCAAAATCTGCAGCTAAGAACATTCACAGCTACATTTGATTAGATTAATTGTTTTGAAATTAGAGAGATAAACCCTCCATCATAACATAAATCATGCACTAAAAGGTGGGTTAGAAAAAGACTTTCCTAATAGGCAGGATCCTCTGTAATTGTCGTTTGTAGAGTGGCTCTTGCACATTCTTTTGGAGCATCTAGTAGTGCCTCTGTGATGGGGTATTGGAATAGTTCCCACGTCCACAGACACTCAGATATCAGGTTGAAAAACATGTGCTGAAAGAGAAGTTCTAGTGTATCATGGACTGCATAAATGGAGTTGGGGAATTTGTTGCTTTTAGTGCCATGGAAGCTTTGGGGTAGAAGTGGGGTGAGGGAATGGTACCGCAATTCCTGTGTGTCCATCTGCTCTTGCAGTATTGGGAACAATCACTATGTTTTTGAGTGTACATATGAGCTAATTCAGGAAGTGACAGGAGCTAAAGCTACTTACTTTTATTCCACAGGCTATACTGGGTGCCAAATGGGACCCAGTCACATTAGACATCAGAAAGGACAATTTAAACAAAAGGAGGATACTCAGAAAGCTCTACAGTTAAAAGTAGAGGAAATAAGATCCTTGGAAAAGTCATGAAAACAGTAGTAGAATCTCAGAAGATATGCATGTTGCTGAACAGGATAGATAAAAATAAATGATAGCTTGTTGTAGTACTAACTTTTGACAGCTATGGCTTCTTCTGCAGGTGCAGAGGGAATATTTTCTTCATATCAGTTTAGGGCTTGTGCATGCAATTGGTAAAGCGTATTACAGAGGTGCAAATTCTTAAGTGCATATTAATAGTCCATGTAGGTCCTGCTGGTGTCCTTATGTGCTTTAGTGCATTCACTTCTCCTACATCTCTCCTGCAGGATGTTGGGATATTCAGCCCAAACTCCCTTTATGGTGAATAGCCTCAGAGACATAGCCATGTTAGCCTGTATCTTCACAAAACAAAAAAGCAGTCCTGTAGCACCTTAAAGACTAACAACATAATTTATTATATGATAGGTTTCCTTTCGACAGACCCATTTCTTCAGATCTGGAGAATCCTAATAATTGATGACTGAGACAAAGTATTTATAAGAAGGGTAGAGAAAATAAATAATAAATTATATTGTTAGTCTTTAAAGTGCTACAGGACTGCATTTTTTCCTTCATGGTGGCTCTATCCTTCACATACTTACAGGTGCATATCTGTTTCTCTCTGCCTGTTTTGCCAATCTCTGTGGTTTATGGTTCGTGCTGCTTGTCTTGTATGCCAGTCCCTTTAGCTGCTTAAACACTTCACAGGTCAGTTCTTTCTAGGTTGCTTTATATTTATAGTTCTGAACTGATGGGCTAAGGGATACTTTTCACATGCAGCATGGTCATCTCTCTCATCTATCTGTCTATATCTATCTAGATACATATTTTTTTCATTCATCCTATGTATAGTATTGTAAGCTCATACCCAGTTTTACCTGAAATCTCTTTTAGTAACACAGCCTCTAAAATAGATTTCCCTTCGAATATCTTTTGAATTTGTTCTGTAGTTGGCTGCTTGCCTATTTGCAGGCTGAGTTTTGTCGTCTCTTACCCACTCTCGTCCTTTGTATTATATTCCCTCTTCTTTTTAAAAAAAAACAAAACAAAGGGACTATGTTAAAATATGTGATGGCTGCAAAGTGAAACATTCAAAAGGCAAGTCAGGAGCTGCCTGCACAACTCTGTTTCTGATCCTTGGTGTGTATGTCTTTAATTACCCAGATCCATACATTTTCCGTTCCTCAGTGAGTCCACTGATTAGGTGTTTATTACTGGATGAAGCTGCTGATCTATATTGATATTTATCCTCACTGTTAAAAAAGTAGCCTTTACTTGTTGCTAGCGCTTCTCCTATCTGTACACCTGCCTTGTTTGGTCAGTTATAGGCTGCCGTGGACACTTTTCTTCATACTGGCAAGTTGGTGTCTTCCTCAGGATTCCTAGGGAGTGCAGTGTCTTTTCCTGCATATGATATTCACTGCAAAGTGAGGACTGATCATAAAACACATACAGCTTGTCTGGAGCAGCGTGGGGATCTGCAGGTGGTTAGCTCTAATTTCCAACCTGCAGATGAGAGCTCAAGTTTCTGAGCATTTAAGACCTTCCCACCATTAAAAGCAGATCCCTTTTCCTCTGGCTCTCTTCATGAAGAATCATTCCTTGTCTCCCCTGTGTTATGAAAGGACACAAGTGGTGTGCTGGCATTATCTTCCTGCTCAGTAAAGTTTCTGGAGGGAATCCCATCATATTTCTCAACAACAATCAGATTATTTTTATCTTGTGGTCATCAGCATAACTGGAATTGGCATTTCTTTACCTGGAGAAATCTTTCATTCAAATATCCTTTGTCCTTGCTTTTTTTTTTAGTTGTTCCAAGTATCTCTTCCTAAGTAGCTTAATTTTAATAAGCTCCAGTGATGATATCACAGGACCTAACATTAACCATACCATGAGGGGCTCCTTTACCGGCACACCTACTAATATAATATACGCCATCATGTGCCAGCAATGCCCCACTACAATTGACATTGGCCAAATTGGACAGTCTCTGCATAAAAGAATAAATGGACATAAATCAGACATCAGGAACAGTAATGTACAGAAATCTGTGGGAGAGTACTTCAATCTCCCAGGACACTCAGTAACAGATTTAAAAGTAGCAGTCCTGAAACAAAGACATTTAAAAATCAAATGGAGAGAGAAATCTCTGAACTGCAATTTATTTTCAAAATTGACTCCATCAACCAAGCATTAAACAGAGACTGGGAGTGGCTGTCCCCTTACAAAAGCAGCTTCTCTGCCCTGGGTGTTAATATCTCCCCATTAGACTCTGGCAATGGGTCACATCCCGCTGTCTGATCTGACTTGTTTTCCCCTCTTTTGATACATAGTACTGATAATTGGCCATTTCCACCTTGCTGAATAGACATAGTCAGCTCTGGCCCTCCCTTTTCCTGGGACCCCACTCTTTAAATACCCCTCTGGAAACCCCCCTCCCACTCATGCATCTGATGAAGCGGGTCTTTGCCCATGAAAGCTTATGCTCCAAAATATCTGTTAGTCTTTTAGGTGCCACAGGACTTCTTGTTGTTCTGTATGAACCACTGATACTCTGGTCATGTTTGTTTTATACTAGTCTGTGTGCAAGAGAGACCTCAGAGAGGTAGACATCGAGCTGTACAACTGGGAAGAACTAGCAGACGACCGCAGCAGATGGAGGCAGGAGTTACACAAGGGCCTTCAGAAGGGTGTGTTGAAGATCAGACAGCTAGCAGAGGAGAAGCGAGCGCACAGAAAGCACAATAAGGACTTGCCAGACACCCACTACATCTGCAAGAGATGCAGCAAGGACTGTCACTCTCGTGTGGGTCTTTATAGTCACAATAGACGCTGTAAATGAAGTCCTCAATTGAAACTTTAAAGGGCGCGATCCATAGTCTATGCAGACTGAAGGATGCCTACTACTAGTCTGTGAAGGAACTCTCCCTGTAGTATAGTAACAGAGAGGAAGCCGTGCTAGTCTATACACTATCAAAACAAAAAGCAGTTAAGTAGCACTTTAAAGACTAGCAAAATAGTTTATTAGCTGAGCTTTCATGGGACAGACCCACTTCTTCAGACCATAGCCAGACCAGAATAGACTCAATATTTAAGACACAGAGAACCAAAAACAGTAAGCAAGGAGGACAAATCAGAAAAAGATTATCAAGGTGAGCAAATCAGAGAGTGGAGGGGTGGGGGGGGAAGATCAAGAATTAGATTGAGTCAAGTATGCAGACGAGCCGCTATAGTGACTCAGAAAGTTCCCATCACGATTTAAACCATGTGTTCATGTTCCGAATTTGAATCCCTGTAGTATCTTTGCTTACAGATGCTAGCTTAGTAGAGGGAGGCTTGCCAAAAGAAGTGAGGTTAAAGGAGGAATTTGAAAAGAGTTAGGAGACTGAGGCCATTTGGTACATGGGAGACTGTACTATATCTAAGGGACAGCAGCCTGGGGAAGGGAATGTGGTTGTAAGCAGGAGATGACAAAAGAAACAATAGAGGAAACAGAGTCAGCAGATCAGAGGATTAATTCACCCTGCTGTGTATTGCCCCTTGTTTGCACCTGCATTGAGTCAGTTAGTTCTTGTTTAGTTCATTATCAGACTTACTTCATTTGGTTTGTAGATGATTTTCTTCTCATGACACCCATGCAACAAAGGAAGAGCTCCTATAACAGTCTTGTTTCAGGGTTGTTTTTCTCCTGCCAGCTGTTGTGGCTTGGTTAAAATCTGCCTCCTAAAAGCTGATTGTGTTTAACCTGACTTCCCATCACATTGCATCAAATATTAGATTGTTTGGCTGCGGAGAGCTTTTTGTTTCTGAAAATGGAACAGCTGAACCACATAAATAGATGCCGTTTTCACATTTTCAGTTTCAAAACAGAAAGTTACTTAGATGTATAAAAAATCAAAACATTCAAATTGAGTGGTTTTTAAATATTGTATGTAGTCAGTTTTTCCATACACTCCAACAATGGGTATGCAAAGGGAGCGGGGAGAGAGAGAGAGAGAGAGAGAGGAGGATTCTTTCTTGATGGGATTTATTAAGCATGGGGCAATGCTGAATAAGGTGGATAAGAGAACAATTTTGTCCAAGAAATTTAGTTTCTCTTAAGCCAGATGGTAAATTATTCTAAGAGAATGAACGGCTGGAAAAAGAGCAAGTTTATAAAATATCTTATGGGGTAACTAAAAATTTGTCAGTGTCTTTTGTTGCAATTGATATTGAGTTCATGTGCTTATGAGAAAAGTGAAAATCTGTCAGACCTCAGACCAGCACCTCCATGTTCCCAAAAGACACAAATTTTGACGCATTTTGTTGTTGGCCAGGAGCACTCTCCTGTTGACAACACAAACTCTGCTTGTAGGGGATGGAAGTATTTTGTCTGTTGACACACGGCATGCATGCTGCCTGACTTTGAATATCTTAACTGTGTTACTGAAAGCTATCTAGTGTAGTGTAGCCTTCTGAGAAGTTGGGATGAGGAGGCAGATCCATTCTCTTAGCTAGGGTTTCATTGTGAGTTATCTCTGTATGGGGGACATGGGAAACCAGGGTGAAATTCATGTGACTTCTGAACATTGTCTGGTAAAAACAGACCAGAGCCAATACTCTTTAAAAATGACTTACTCAAAAATTAGTCTGGTAAATATCCAAATAGTCTTCTATGCTACTGGTAAATCATATTCTCTGCCTGGACTAGAGATGGAGCTTAGAGATGGAGCTTGACACTAAATGTTGGTTTTGGCACAGTAATTTTAAATAGTTGGTGCCTTTTCTGGGAATGGTAGCCCTCTTCTAGTTCTACTACTGATTAATCAGATTTAATAGTACAGCTTAAAGTGTGCTGCAGAGGGTTCTCACTCTGTTAGTTCGAATAAGTTAACACAGCACATGCAGAAGTTAGAGCAGTGGTAGTGGTTCCCAATTTTATTTGGCCACAGAACCCTTTTAAACACCAAAGAATTTTTCAGAACACTATTCTCAGGCTCTATCCCTCTGGATTCCAAACCTGCCCCTCATCTCCAGGCTTTACCTGCCTCAGCCCCCAGATCCATGCCCTACCATCTCCAAGCTTTACCACCCCATCCCTCAAATCTGCCCCTCCAAGCCTTAACCCCTTTCAGCTTCAAACTTGCCCCCCATCCCCAACCTTAACACCTCTCAGCCTCAAACTGGTCCCTCGTTGGGTCTACATGAGCCCCTTCCTTTTGGAAGGGGCATGTTAATGAGCGGGTTTGAAAGATGCTAATGAGGCACTGCCATGAATATGCAGTGCCTCATTAGCGTAAAGGCAGCTGCAGCGATTCGAAAGTGCAGATTTTCGAATTGTATGCCACCCGTGAAGACGGGGACCTTTCGAAAGGAACCCCCAGTTTTCAAAAGCCCTTTCTTCCTATCTGGTGTTAGGAAGAAGGGGCTTTCGAAAACTGGGGTTCCTTTCGGAAGGTCCTGGTCTTCATGGGGCGGCGCGTGATTCAAAAAGCCACGCTTTCGAATCGCTGTGGCCACCATTATGCTAAAGAGGTGCTGCATATTCATGGCAGTGCCTCATTAGCATCTTTCAAACTCGCTCATTAACATGCCCCTTCTGAAAGGAAGGGGCTCGTGTAGACACAGGGCCTGGGACTAACCCATCCATGGCACCAGCTGGGGAACCTATGTCAAGTGGCCACATGGGCCTAGCGAAAGGAAGGCTGGTGGGGGTGAGCCAAGCAATGCCCTTTGGAGGAGTGTGGCTGCTTGGGTAGCAGGGCAAGTGAGGGGCTCTGGGTGGTTCCCTGACCTGCCACTGCTGAAATAATGGAACTAAATTCAGTTGGTTTAATGGACGGGTCCCTCCCATCACCCTGCCAGCCGTTAAACCA
This sequence comes from Carettochelys insculpta, assembly GCF_033958435.1. NCBI lineage: Eukaryota > Metazoa > Chordata > Testudines > Carettochelyidae > Carettochelys > Carettochelys insculpta. The sequence goes on from NC_134145.1 coordinate 1,291,058, forward strand.
AGTAAATTTAGTTCTAATGTTTCGGGGTGGCAGGGCAGGAAGCTGCAGAGGAATTTTCTCGCACAACCTGTGTTTTCACTTCGCATAGCCCCAGGGTTCCACAGAACACCATTTGGGAAACCCTGAGTTAGAGGACTAGTCTTCACTGTTAGTCCAGGCACTCATTCTCATTCCTTTGTTCTGTCATATTTACAGAGCTATTTAACACTGAGCAAACCAACTGGGCCTTGAACTGAGTTTCCTGTTGGAATAAAGTTGATGCTGCTGGTAATGATATGACTATCTGTATCTGTCTCTTCAGAGCAGGGTATCTTAATGAGTTTTGCAGTAACTCTTTTGCAGGAGACAAATGAGGATTTAGGGGTTAGATACCAGCAGGAAGAGAATTGGTTGTCAGGCTGTTATGACGAGCATTTCTTTCAGCATGCAGAATTTTCCATCTGAGCATCATTGGATTTATTTTTGTATTGAGATAATAGAAGCTTGGATAGAATAATCAGTATTCTCTTTGTATCTAGATTAAAACTAGGTTATTGTGTAAAGTACCTTAACATGTCTTGGGTACAGAAGACACTACATAGATAAAACTTTCTGTGTATTGTATAACATATGGAAACATTTACTGTATAATACCGTAACAGAGGGGAAAAAGAAACTTCACTGTTTGTTAGTACAATAGGATGTAAATATTTTCTTTGGTGGATTCCCCTGAGATTTTTCTGAGCACTGTAGCTGCTGCCATCATCTGAACACTTTTTATTTTTGTCAGAAGGTGACATTCTTAAACTTCAGTGCTTATCATCAGTGTCAGAAGGTTTTGTGATAGCTGTGGATCTCAGAAAAAGGCTGAAAAATGAACACACAGAAAAGCAAAACAGGAAGAACTTCCAAAATATCTCTCCCCAAAGCTCAGATTTGAGCCCTTCTCTGACACGCTGATGATCTGCAAGCATGCTATTAGTAGTGTTGTACACAGTAATTGATCACACTTGTTTCCCCACTTTCCTTCCAGAATGCTCAAAATCAACATGGCTTCAAACAGGGCCCCGGAACCTACTAGCCAGGTGCATAACCTCAGAAGAGTGTCTCATCCACAGAGGCACCACTGGCAGCATTGTTAAAACAAACATATGTTTGATGGCTAAACTTACGTTAAAAAGAATCTGGTTTATGATTTGTATATTTATATTTATATGTGATTTTGAGTGTGATACTGGGGCACCATGGTTGGAGCCCAGCATGGACAAAATTAATGTCTGTATCTGTGGAAATGATCCACGGATATCTGTGTAGGTGGATACCTGCGGATATAAAGCAAGTATCTGCATGTTTGCAGGCGTCTAGATACGAAATTGGTATCCTCATCCATATCCACAAAAATGATCTGCGGATAGCCACACTCAGAGCCATGGATATGAAGCAGACACCTGCAGATTTGCTGTGCTCTAACCATGGTCTGATTCTGTTGTTTTGTCCTTGAGGATTGATCCATTTTCTCCTGCTCTTTGTTTACAGAAATAAGTCTGCATCTTTAATGCTGGATGTACTGGGCACTTGCTTCACACTAAGGAGGACTGGCTCTGCTTTGGAATATGGTGCCTAACTTCTGCATCTCAGTCTTCATTGTGCCTGCAGTAGTTCTGTGCTGCTTGATGGCGTCAGCAGAGGCAGACAGTAAGTAACATTTGAATTAAAATTCAGAAACATTAAATATCTTCTTCCATCCAAACACTCTCTCTCTCTTGGTTTAGGTAAGCACCTGGAGATAGATGGAAAAATAACCCTAAAATTGTCTCATGTTTCCATTGTCTCATGTGGTTAAACAGTACATGCCTGGACAGGACATCTTAAAATCTTGTCATTTTCTCTTGCTCTGAGAAGCAAACTGTCAATAAGAGTGATGTGTTCCTAGAGGAGCAAGTTGTCTAGTGATTGTGAGCTCAAAATATTAGATTTGACTGGTGTCGGCTCCAGTGGACTAAACTCAGCTTTTGCACTGTGGGGAAAAGGTGCTGTGGTGCACAGGGAATGCCCATTGCTTTTTGGTCTCCCTTCTTTTATTGATTTGGTTAACCCTCAAACCGTCCAGCCTGCTGCTGAAGCCTGCCAGTCAGATGGTTGTACGGATGCTGATAAATTGGAGAGGTTTCAGAGAAGGCCCATGAAAGGGATCGGAAAGCATGACTTATGAGAAGAGACTAAGGGGCTCCTTTTACTCAACCAAAGAGAAGGTTAAGAGGTGACATGATCACAGTTCATCAGGATCTAGGAGGGAGAGAGAAATGTAATAGGCACTGTTTAACGTAGCAGGGAGAGGTCAAATGTGATTCGAAAGCTGGAAGTTGAAGCTAGACAAATTCAGACTGGAAAAAAGGTAACTTTTTTTTTTTTTTTTTTTTTTTTTAAAACAATGAGGACATTTGTACCATGGGTCAACGTACCAAGTATCACGGTGGATTCTCCAGGACTGACCATCTGCAAATCAAGACTGGATTTTTTTAAAAGATGTGCTTTAGTTTGCAGAGAATTTATGGGGGCAGTTCTCCAGCCAGTGTTATACCAGGGTGTGGTGCAGAGGGGATGTCAGATTAGGGGAATTACTAAGGTCCCTTCTGGCCTTGGAATCTTTGAATGGGCGCTGGAGATTGATGTGGTGGCTGTGCTGTACCACTTACAGATTTGCTTGTCAGCAGGGTGACAGTCACTTCTTCTTCGAGTGTCCCCGTGGGTGCTCCACATTAGGTGTTGGGCTCGCCCGGCGCCGCAGATCGGATCTTCCAAGCAGTTTCTGCCAGACCGCGCATGCGCCGGTGCGCGCCGCTCCCTTGCGCGCTCCTCGCCACGTGCGCGATCTGGTCCCCGCCAGTTCCTCTTAACCGCCGTCGGCTGCAGACGGAATCCGACTAGGCTACGGCCAAGTTAGCGTATTCAATGGTTTTAACTGTTTTTCTTTAAAGTTTTCAAGTTCTTAGGCTACTGTTAAGTTAGCCAGTTGTTATTTAAAAAAAAAAACAAAAAAAAACCAACAAGCGGGACGGCATTCAGTCCAGTCCTAGTAACAAGCGGAGCACCGGAGGACAGGAGCCTAGGGCCATTAGCCCTCCTGCCGCGGCAGGCTATCGGAGAGGGGGAAGCAGCACAGAGAAGGTGCTAAGTACTCTATTAACAACTAAAATACTCACCAGCAATGTCCTCTTCAGGATTCAAGGAATGTGAGTCTTGCCGAGAGGCAATGCCAGCATCTGATGGGCACAGTCACTGCATAAGGTGCCTGGGGGAGTCCCATGTCACGCAGAAATGCTCCTTCTGTGCAAAATTAACAGCCAGAGCAAGGAAGGACAGGGAGATGCAGCTTAAAATGCTGCTCTTCGACTAGGCCCTCCAGCCAGATGTGCCGGAGCGGCCGCAGCAGGAGGGACCCTCCGGGGCCCATAAAAGGAAAGCCGCCTCCCTTACCCCATCAGCGCAAAAACGGAGGAAAGTCTCCCCAGCCCAATCCCTGCCGGTAGCAACAGCGAGCAGGACGGGAGGAGCGCACAGCCCCCAGCCGCAGCAACAGCTGATCGGCGGCGGCACGGAGAGCCACGTGGAGGCGGCTGGGCCTCCGATAATCAAACAGCCGCCCCGCACCGCAGGCAGGGCGGCGGCTAAACAAGCACCGGTACTGGCGGCACTGCAAGCAGCAGCACTGACCCCCGGGGAACCGGCGGTACAGAGCGCGCAGGCACGCAGCCTGCAGGCACCGGAGGACACCGCCTGTGCGGCACCGCCCGTAAGCGTGCCAAGCACGGCGCGGACGGGGCCGAGATCCCCTACACGTCAGGAGGCGGAGCTACCCCCTCAAGGGAGGGGGAAGGCTGCACACCAAACAAGGCACCGCAGCCCCTCTCCAGACAGGGCTGCAGAGTTGCTTTCTCTCAGCCCTCCGCTCATGCTGCGGACTCCAACTAGAAGGCAGGCGTCCCCCCTAGCCTACGCGGAGCCCCCGTCTCCATTTTTACAACCAGCCTCGCCCTGGCTGGGACCACCTTCACCCTTCCTGGGGTTTGAGCCGCTGGAGTACTATCACAAATCGCTCTCTCCAGTGTCCCAGGTCTCTCGACGATCTTGCTCCCCCAGACGCAGAGGGTATGCACCAAGGGAGTGGTCCAGGTCACCTTCCCAAGAACAGTGCCCATGCTGCCATGGTCGCCCCTATCACGCGGGGCATAGACACCACCGGCAATCTACCAGGGAAAGATCCCCACAGACGGTCCCGTATCCCCAAGGGCAATCGCAAACGGGGACATAGATTCAAGTATCTCAGGGGGAACTGGTTATGGAACCCCGAGATTTTTCCCTGCGAAGCTTCCAGTGAGCAGATGTACCATCACCAACAGGAACCGGAAGGGTCCAGAGAGGCGTACCCTAGTGGTTCCTCGCTCTCCTCCCCGGACGAGGCTACGGCCCCAGGGGACGTCCATCCTCCGGACGATCTGAAACAGTTTCAAGAGCTGTTTAAAAGGGTGGCCTTCACGCAAGGCATCCAGACAGCAAAGGTGCAAGAGAAACACCATAAGCTCCTCAAAAATCTGAGACCTCCGGCCTCCTCCAAAATAGCAATACCGCTTGATGACGCAATCTTGGAGTCCGCCACTATGATATGCAGACCCCTGCGACTATTCCGCCTGTCCACAAGAGAGTGGGTAAAAAAAAACTTTGTGCCGGCGAAGGGCATGGGGTTCCTGTTCAGCCACCCACAACCAAATTCCTTGGTGGTGGAGTTGTCGCAACAAAGATCAAAGACATCTCAATTCAAGACAGGGGGAACAGACAAATATGCCAAGAAGCTAGAGCTGTTCGGCAGAAAGGTCTACTCCTCCTCCACTCTACTGTTGCGAATGGCAAATTACGCAGCGCATCTAGCGAACCATAATTTCGACAACTACACTAGGTTAACCTCCCTCATGGACTCGCTTCCAGAGGGCAAGAAACTGGTGCTCAAGGCCATCGTGCAAGAAGGCTACGCGGCCTCGAGGACGGGAGTTCAGATCGCCCTGGATGTTGCAGACACAGAAGCATGCTCCACAGCTGTGGCAGTGGTGATGCGAAGGGAGTCCTGGCTCCAGACTTCGGGTATACTGAGGGACCTGCAGGCAAAGATAGTCGATCTTCCCTTCGGCTCGCAGAAGCTGTTTGCTGAATCAACTGACTCGGTCCTTCATTCCAGTAAAGATTCAAGAGCCACCCTTAGGACCCAGGGGATTTACACCCCTCCATACAGAAAGAAAAAGTACTACCCTCAACAAAGACGGTACCAGTACCAGCAACAGCGTCCCCAGTACCACAGGGGTTACAAGCAAGGGCGACATCAACAGCACCAGCAGTACAGAACTCCCAGGCGACGTTCCCATCAGAGCCGTGCATCCTCGGGGCAGGGCCAAAGGCCACAAGTTTGACACACAGATCCAGGGCTGCGCCATCACTACCATCGCACAAGGTCATCCAAAGCGGTTATTCCACCATTGCCTCCGACCATTCTATGACCAGTGGCAAAGGATCACCACAGACAAATGGATGCTGGAGATCATAGCCACGGGTTACGCCATCCCGTTCCAGTCGCTCCCACCACCACGACCTCCACCCAGGCCCCACCTCCAGGAGGCCCCCTACGTAGCAGGGCTCAAGCAGGAGGCAGACCATCTCATGCTCATAGGGGCAGTGGAAAGAGTGCCGGAGCAACTGCAAGGGAGAGGGTCCTACTCGAGGTACTTCCTCACGGAGAAAAAGACAGGAGGCTGGAGGCCCATCTTAGATCTTCGAGGCCTCAACCGGTACCTGCGCAAGCAACGCTTTCGGATGATCACAATCGCCTCCATCCTTACGGCACTAGACGATGGAGATTGGTTCGCAGCCCTCGACTTACAAGACGCGTATTTTCACATAACTATCCATCCGGCTCACCGACGAGTCCTCCGGTTCATGGTAGGCAAAGAACATTTTCAATACAAGGTCCTACCGTTTGGCCTCCCCTCTGCCCCCAGAGTCTTCACCAAGACCTTGGCAGTGGTGTCAGCCTACCTTCACAGACAGGGGGTATTTATATTCCAGTATCTGGATGACTGCCTACTCAAAGGGGCCTCGAAGGAGGAGGTACTACGCATGATACGCGTCACAGCAGGCACGTTCTCTTCGCTCGGCCTGGTTATCAATCTGGCAAAATCAAAGACAGACCCCACACAGGACATAGAGTTCATAGGGGTACGCATAAATTCTATTACAGCGAGAGTGTATCTACCAGAGACTCGCTTTCAGGCAATCGGCTCCCTTGTGCAACTTATCGCCTTCAGCCCTACGGTGCCGGTTCTGACGTGCTTACAGCTGCTGGGCCACATGGCAGCAGCGACGTTCGTAGTACACAACGCCAGGTTACACATGCGCAGCATGCAGCACTGGCTGGCAAGCGTATACAAACCGGCAGCACACACCGTTCACAGGGTGGTGTCGCCCACAACAGAGGTGCGCAAATCCCTGCAATGGTGGGTAAACCCCAAGAACCTGCTAACAGGGGTACCCTTCCACCAACCACAAATATCGGTTTTTCTTACTACAGATGCCTCCCTCATAGGGTGGGGAGCACACATGGGCAAAGAGGTGACACAAGGGCTGTGGTCCTCCACGGAGCGATCACTGCACATAAATATACTGGAGCTCAGAGCATTGTTCAACGCCTGCAGACACTTTCGAGACCATATAGAAAGCAAAGTAGTCGGGATCAGTACAGACAATACCTCCACCATGTTTTATATAAATCGGCAAGGAGGAGCTCGGTCCCGTGCCTTATGTGCGGAAGCAGTCCGGTTGTGGAACTGGTGCATCGCCAACAATATAACCTTGAAAGCCTCGTACTTACCAGGCGCTCACAATGTGAAGGCCGACCAGCTGAGCAGGCGTTTCGCACTCACGCACGAGTAGCAGATCCGTCCCGATCTGCTACGACCGATTTTTCACGCATGGGGTTTTCCCCAGATAGACCTGTTTGCTACTCAACACAACAAGAAGTGCCCACGATTCTGCTCCAGGGCAGGACTGGGATGGGGGTCCCTGGGGGATGCATTCGCGATGTCCTGGAGGGGCCCCCTGCTTTACGTTTTTCCTCCCACAGTGCTCATCCACAAAGTCTAGCAGAAAGCCAGGAGGGAAGGAGCCCGAATGATCCTGATAATCCCAACGTGGGATCGACAGCAATGGTTCCCCCTACTCCTGCACATGTGGGACCGGCCACCGATGCCCCTTCTGGTGGCGCCGGATCTGCTTACGCAAGCCCAGGGGTTCATAGTGCATCCGCACCCCTAAGGCCTGCGACTACAAGCATGGTTAATCCATGGCTCAGCTCCCTAGAGAGCACATGTACGGAGGAAGTGCAGCAAGTCCTAGAAAGTAGCAGGAGGACTTCCACCAGGAAGACCTACAAGCAGAAATGGACTCGCTTCACGGCATGGTGTTCTACCAAACAGCTAGCCCCCCTTTCGGTGCCTATACCTGTGATATTAGAGTATTTACTGGACCTCAAGAGAGGAGGACTCTCACTATCCTCGTTAAAGGTCCACCTTGCCGCCATTTCGGCGTTCAGACACGAAGAGGAAGGGCACACGGTGTACGCCCATCCCATGGTTACCAGTTTCCTCAAAGGGTTGGTAAACCTATACCCCCCTCGTAAACCGCTTCCACCTTCGTGGAACTTGGACCTGGTTCTTAATGCGATAACGGGACCACCGTTCGAGCCTTTGGCCACGGTTTCCCTCGGCCTCCTTACGATAAAGACGACCTTTCTTCTCGCAATCACGTCAGCTCGCAGGGTGAGCGAGCTTGCGGCAGTTATGGCAACGCCACCCTGCACTGTTTTTTCCAAGGAGGCGGTAACCATACGGCTGCATCCACCCTTTGTTCCTAAAGTTTCTTCTGAGTTTCATGTTAACGAACCTATCGTTTACCCTTGTTTTATCCAAAGCCTCATAACTCTTACAAAGAGGCGCGCCTACACCTCCTGGACTTGAGGAGGGTGCTAGCCTTCTATATAGACAGGACCAAGTCCTTCTGGAAAACGGATAGACTCCTAGTCTCTATCGCTCCCAAATCAAAAGGAGAAGGTCTCTCTTCACAGAGAATCTCGAAGCACATCGTATCCTGCATAAAAATGTGCTACGAACTCAAAAAGACTCCTTTACTGGCCACGCCCAGGGCTCACTCCACTAGGGCGGTGGCGGCATCAACAGCCTTTTTCAAGGGCGTTGCGCTAAAAGACATTTGCAGAGCGGCGACCTGGTCATCCTATGACACCTTCGCCAAACATTACGCCCTTCACAGGGTATTCCAAGAGGATACCTGTCTCTCGACAGCGGTCCTCTCGGGGACAAGCTGCACATAATCCGATTACCCACCTCCTATCTTGGGTTACTGCTGGGTAGTCACCTACTGTGGAGCACCCCCGGGGACACTCGAAGAAGAAAGAAAGGTTACTCACCGTAGTAACGGTGGTTCTTCGAGGTGTGTCCCCGTGGGTGCTCCACCACCCGCCCATCCTCCCCGCTCCGGATCTCTGTTTAGTGTTTTGCAGGAGCATCCGAGGCGGTTGGTGAAGGAACTGGCAGGGACCGGATCGCGCACGTGGCCAGGAGCGTGCAAGGGAGCGGCGCGCACCGGCGCATGCGCGGTCCGGCAGAAACTGCTTGGAAGATCCGATCTGCGGCTCCGGGCGAGCCCGACACCTAATGTGGAGCACCCACGGGGACACATCTCGAAGAACCACCGTTGAGTAACCTTTCTTTATTTCAGTATAGCGCTGCCTTGCGTTTAACCTGTCTCCATCAGTGTTGTGCTTACGGTGTTCAGGAGCCACCAGGCCCTCATCGTCCAGTCCAGAAGACACATGAAAGTAGCTGTGGAAAGAAAATTGGTGGGGTTTGGGGTGGGAGAACAGAGGAGAAACTTTGCTAAGAGGCTACTGGAAATATTTTGCAGGAGCACTCTAGTGAATGCAGAAAGCCCTGCAGGCTTATCTTTCAGCCTTGCTTCTCATTATTCACTTGGGCTGCTGTCTGTGTTCGCCAGGCCTAGGCCTATGTATTTGTGGGGACATGCTGTGAGACAGCTCTCTGTATCTTTGACACAGTGTCCCTTCCTTCTCATCTCCCTATACTCAAGGCAGGTGCTTAGTCACCAACTTCCTGTTGACTTCTTGTTTTGGACTGGGGTGACTTTTCCTCCTGCACACTTTTGTTGTGAAGCTTCAAGATGGCCAGCTCTGTCCTTCCCAAGAGACAGAAATCAGTCAGGCTGGTGTGGGTAATTGAGTTCAGGAGTTCAGTTTCTGGTAAGGTTGTCTGGTGTCTGCACTGGACAGGATAGCTGATGGGGAACAGGAATAGTACTCTGGTTGACAGCTGGATGTGTGCAAGTGGGATCCTTTCTCTCTACACGGCCCCTGCAACTGGGATCCTGTCTCTCAGCGTGCCCCCCCCCAGTGGGAAACTGTCTCTCAGCGTGCCCCCCCCCCCAGGGGGATCCTGTCTCTCAGCGTGCTCCCCCCAGTAGGATCCTGTCTCTCAGCATGCCCCCCATGTGATCCTGTCTCTCTGTATGCTCTCCCAGTGGAATCCTGTCTCTCTGTATGCTCCCCCAGTGGGATCCTGTCTCTCAGCCTGCCCCCCCACATAGGAACTTGTCTCTCTGTGTGCTATCCTCCTCTCCCCCATAGTGGGATCCTGTCACTCTGCATGGCTCCTGGCTGTCACTGATATTTTCCAGAGGTTTAATTTTGTTTAGAAAGGCTCAGCACCCAGAAATCTCTTTGCAGTGAATGGGAGCTGAATACTGTTTGAAAAACAGGCCACAGATGGCTTCTCAGTTTTTTCTTGGAAATTGGAAAGTCAGGGTTGGAGCTAGATGACTGTGACGAGCTTCCAGTGCAGCTTTTTGCACTAGTTAGCTGTTTCTCATGTGGATTTACTTTGTCATTCCGTTTGTAATTAAGCTACAATTTTACAAGTGTCAGAGGAAGTCACCTTGGATCCTGGGTGTGAGGAGGGGGGAAGAATTGAAAGCCTGAGTAAAGGGGAGATGACAGGCTTATGGGCCAAGGGAAAAAGGTCATGGAAGCATGAGGGAGGATAGGAGGAAAGAAGAGAAATTAATTTGCCAGCAAGAGCACTTCTCCCATGTACAGCTGAAGGGAGGTCATTCTGCAACAGCTATTCCCTTCCTCAGGTTTGCCTGCGTGCTGCTAGCTGTAAACTTGTAAACACATCATCTTATAGAAATAGGTAGCTTGGTTTGAAGTCCAGGGAGAGCAAGAGGGCTCACGCAGGGTTTCTCTTCTGAGGTATGAAGGTACCTAATGGATAATTGTCCCTGCTCCTCTCTGAGAAAGAGTAAAGAGCTTTGCTCCAGCAGGCACAAAAAGCAGGAGTCATCCAAGGTGTATCAGAACCTTTCTGTTAGCAGAGGTGAAAGTAGGCCGGTACAGGCCAAGGTGATGTACTGCCAAGAAGCAGCTGCCAGATCTGGCCTGTATGTAGCCAGCATTAAATCACTGCTGTTACAGGTGTTATCATTGCTGCTCCTTTTGTTCCACCTTGTTGGCAGCCCTCCCGGTAGGGTCTGGCAGGGTCACCATTTTGGGGGCAGGGGGCAGCCACCCCAGGGGCTGGTGATTTAAAAGGGTCCAGGAGCTCCTGGCTAGCACTACTGCAGCACCAGTTTGTAGCTTTAAATTCCAATGTGTTCTTTATTCCTCCCCCGGCTCTGTTTTGAAGAATGGGGTGAAACTGTTCAGAACAAATTGGTCTGGATTGCAACATCTGAGGAACAGGAAGGAAGGAAGGAAGGGAGTGCTTCAGCTGCCAGTGGCAGGAGTGGGAAAAGGTGACAACTTCATTTTTCTTTCCTGTCCATAGAGCAGGCAGGTTTCTGAACCATTAGATTTCCAGGTAAGTGCAGGGGAGGACCTATCTTGAGATGCAAATCACATTTTGTAGAGGAAGACATGGTAAGTGAGACAGGGTTCTGTGGTGTGTAGGTTACCCTTGTTCCAGATGAGAAAGCTGGAGCCTAAGGTAAAGATTGAGAACCCTCTGCCATAGGACTTGAAGCTGGGCTGACATATACATCTAACATCTAGTAACAGAGAGGTAGCTGTGTTAGTCTGTATTCTAACAAAACAAACTAGCAGTCATGTAGCACTTTAAAGACTGACAACAATTTATTAGAACAAACCAAAGCAGCAGAAATGTAGCAATTTGAAGACTAATGGCCTATCTCCACAGCTGAAGAAGTGGGTCTGTCCCACGAAAGCTCATCACCGAATAAATCATTTTGTTAGTCTTTAAAGTGCTACATTTCTGCTGCTTTGTTTTGTTGAAGTACAGACTAACACGCCAACCTTCTGTTACTATAATTTATTAGGTGATGAGTTTTTGTTTGGCAGCTCCACTTCTTGGGATCTGGAGATAGGCCATTTCCAGTATAGAACTGTCTCCAGATCTGAGGAAGTAGGTCTGCCACACAAAAGCTTATCACTGAATAAATTGTTTTGTTAGTCTTTCAAGTGCTACTTGACTGCTTGTTTGTTTTATCTAATATCTAGATCACCATGGCTGTTCCTTCTCCCTCTTGGAAAGCCATTTTGGAGGGTGTTGAAGAGGTGCCAGAGCCAATTAATATCAGTTGAGTTCTCTCAGTTCCTCTAATACAAGGTGACAGAACAGGGAAAATAGGGTTATTGTTGTTTCCAGATCCCTAGACTTGGTTTGTGAAATAATTTTTTGATAGAAATGGTAAATAATTGAGGGCAAAGGGGCAGTATCTGTGGCTCAGCTGTGGCATGTATCTGACAAAAAGCTGTGGCACTGCTCTCTGCTCAGGAGCACACACCATCCGAGGTTTCCCTTCTTCTAAGTCTGTTGTTGTTACAACAGATTTCAGTGCTGCTGCTTTAGCTTTCTGACAGTTAAGCAACTGTCACATAGTGAGACACTGAAGGCTGAGATCAAACAGATTGCATAGGTATGACATAGTGGAATTAGTGCAGGGAATTTACTACATTGGTTTGTCTGGAATTGAGTTCACAAAAGCTGCAAATAATGGTAGTGCTGAAGAATTGGGGGTGTAATACAAAGGTTGAACGTGTCAGTGTTCCAGAAAAGAGGTCAGGTTGTGGGTTCTGCACTGTAAGGGAAACAGGGTCAACAGCATCACAAACCTTTCTCAGGAGTTACTACCAGGGACAGGTGAGCATGAGGGTGTGTGGATGTGTATTAAATGTACATATTTTTATATACATATGCATAGTGCTTGTTTGGCAGAAACCTATTAATTTTGCAGACTGCTGTGGAGAAATGATTAAATTTTCTCTGTGATCTGACTGTGTTTCTGTCAGGGTGACCCTAATTCCATTAGAGAAGCTCAGAGCTGATTCAGGATGATTGTTTTACACTTTCTTCCTCAGCCTGCTCATGTTTTCCTTTATGCATGCTCTCTGCTTTCCCCTTGGTTAGCACTCAGCTGGACTGGGGAAAAATGGCTTTGCAGATTTCATTTAATGGTCAGTTCAATTGTCAAGGAAAGATGCTTTTTTCAGGCTTTTGGAATATGTTGCTTGCCTTAATAAAAAAAAAAATCTTTTCAGCGAAAATATGTGGAGTCTTGAATAAAAATCAGTACTTTCAGGAGAGGCCATCATCACTCTTTCTTTAAATTAGACTTTGTGTTTGACATCCTGGGCATTGCTTCCATTAGCTGTGGGGCAGATGAAGTGACCCACCAGAGGTCTTTTCTCAGCCGGGCATGCCTTGGATTATTTCAGGTAGAATTTCAAAGGATTTACAGAAGGAGGCTTCTTCCAAAGTGCCCTTGTGAAGAGCTGAGGCTGGGCATGTGTCAAATGAGGTGGGAACGTGATATGTGGCCAAAATCCAATTACCTGTTTTGAGTTCTAAAGATGCTGAATGAACTTCATCTTTATGGAAGGGGTAAGTAGTGGGCCACTAGTGAGCTTGTGCTAATTATGGTCCATCATTGACATCAAACCAGTGATATCTGAGCATGGACTGAGAAAATAAGTGCTGGTGTATTTTGTCAGCATGCTGCTGTCCATGTCAGAGTCTGGCTGTCTAACAGTGAAAGGATATGTGTCTATCAAATATGAACTTTTACCAGTGGCCACATTTTTTGGATCCTAACTTGCTTCAAGAACAGACCAAAGATTATGGGGAGATGTTAAAGAAGAGGTGGTATTTGTAAAGCCTGAAAAATGAAAAAGGACTTAAATGGAGCTACTGCAGGGTGGGTGCCTTACTGGCTGGATAACTGTTCTCAGAGAGTAGCTAATGGTTCACAGTAATGCTGGGAGGACAAAACAAGTGTGGTTCCACAAGTGTCTGTTGTGGGAACAGTTATGTTCAATGTCTTCATCCATGATTTAGTTATTTGCATAGAGAATACGCTTAGAACATAAGAATGGCCATACTGTGTCAGACCAAAGGTCCATCCAGCCCAGTAGCCTGTCTGCCGACCAGTGCCAGGTGCCCCAGAGGGGGTGGACCAAAGACAATGATCAAATTATTTGTCTCCTGCCATCCATCTGCAGCCTCTGACAATCAGAGGCCAGGGACACCATTCCCACCCCTGGCTAATAGCCTTTTATGGACCTAACCTCCATGAATTTATCTAGCTCTTTCTTAAATTCTGTTATAGTCCGAGCCTTCACAGTCTCCTCTGGCAAGGAGTTCCACAGGTTAACTATGCGCTGAGTAAAGAAGAACTTTCTTTTATTATTTTTAAACCTGCTACCCATTCATTTCATTTGGTGTCCTCTAGTTCTTGTATTATGGGCACAAGTAAATAACTTCTCCTTATTCACTCTCTGAGCACCTGTCATAATATTATATACCTCTATCATGTCCCCCCTTGGTCTCCTCTTTTCTAAACTGAGAAGTCCCAATCTTTTTAGCCTCTCCTCATATGGGACCTGTTCCAAGCCCCTAATCAGGAGGTCTTTGATCTCAGCCCCCTGTCTAAAGCAGGATCAAGTCCAACTAAATCATCTCAGCAAGGGCTATGTCCAGCCGAAACTTAAACCTGTGGGGATGGAGATTCCACCACCTGTCTTGGTAACACATTCCAGTGTTTCATCACCCTCCTGATGAAATCGTTTTTTTCTAATATCCACCTACACCTCTCCCTCTGTGACTTCAGACCATTGTTCGTTGTTCTCCCACCTGTCACCACTGAAAACAGCCTGTCTACATCCTCTTTAGAGCCCCCTTTCAGGAAGCTGAAAGCTGCTGTTAAATCACCTCTGTCTTCTCTTCTGCAAGTGACGTACACCCAAATCTCTCAGCCTCTCCTCACAGGTCATGTGCTCCAGACCCTTAATCATTTTTTTGCCCTCCTCCAAACCCGCTCCAATGTGTCCACATCCTTTTTATGCTGGAGGGCCCAGAACTGGATGCAGTACTCCATGTATGGCCTGACCAGTGCTGAGTAGAGGGGAATAGTAACTTCTCTAGATCTGCTGGAAATGCTTCTGCTAATACACCCCAATATGCCGTTAGCCTTCTTGGCTACAAGGGCACATTGTTGACTCATATCCAGCCTTTCATCCACTGTAATCCCCAGGTCCTTTTCTGCTGCACTGCTACTTAGCCAGTCAGTCCCCAGCCTGTAACAATGCTTGGGATTCTTCCGTTCCAAGGACAGGACTCTGCATTTCTCCTTGTTGAACCTCATCAGATTTCTTTCGGCCTAATCCTCCAATTGGTCTAGGTCATTCTGAACCCTGTCCCTACCCTCTAATGTATCTGCCTGACCCCCTCCTTGGATAGGGACTCTCTGTAGTTTGTCCCCCCCGTACAGTTCTGAGTGGTGATCTAATAATAATATGAATGGGGTACAGCATTTTCACTGAAGAATATGGTGTGAGAACTGTCTCTGCCTTGCATATTCAGGGAAGGGAGTGGAGGCTAAAGTCCTCATTAACCTACTTGTTGCCAAAATGTAATGTTTGGATTCTCTGATTTTCTAGCTGTCAGTTTATAACAACATAAAAACTGAGACTAATCTGGCCTAGTCAGAATTAGCTCTAGCTGTTGCAAGGAACTTTCTATAATGAAAGTCTGGTATTGGTCATCCAGCATGTAGGGTTGTGCTGAGACAGAGTTAATGTGCTTTATATTTTTATCAGAGAGGTAGCCGTGTTATTCTGTGTCTTCAAAAACAAGAAAAAGTCCTGTGGCACCTTATAGACTAACAGATATTTTGGAGTATAAACTTTTGTGGGCAAAGATCCGCTTTGAAAGCTTATGCTCCAAAATATTTGTTAGTCTGTAAGGTGCCACAGCACAACTTGTTGTTTTTATATTTTTAGAGCGTCAGTTGTGTCCTTTTTGGCTGGGCTTGGGGGAGAGAAATGTAACACTTCTGTCTTTAAAATTTTATCTTCAGCATAGAGTCACATAATGGACCATTATAATCTTCTAGCCTGATCTCCTGTACAATTTCACCAAATAATCTAGTTTATTAATTTGGGGCAAGCTAGAGTGCATCTTTTAGAAGAAGGATTCTTTAGATGGATATTCAGTCTTGTTTTAAAAGTTCCAGTGGTGGAATTATTTTCCTACATCCTTTGGTGGACGATTACAATGGTTATTAGAACATAAGAATATAAGAACATAACGACCATACTGGGTCAGACCAAAGGTCCATCCAGCCCAGTATCCTGTCTGTCAACAGTGGCCAGTGTCAGGTGCCCCAGAGGAGGTGAACTGAAGACAATGATGAAGTGATTTGTCTCCTGCCATCTGTCTCCAGCCTCTGACTAAAGGCTAGGGGCACCATACTTTACCCTTGGCTAATAGCCATTTATGGAGCTAACCTCCAAAAATTTATCAAGCTCTTTTTTAAACTCTGTTAGAGTGCTGGCCTTCACAGCCTCCTCCGGCAAGGAGTTCCACAGGTTGACTGTGCGCTGTGTGAAGAAAAATTTTCTTTTATTAGTTTTGAACCTACTACCCATTAATTTCATTTGGTGGCCTCTAGTTCTTATATCATGGGAACAAGTAAATAACTTTTCAATATTCACTTTCTCCACACCATTCGTGATTTTATACACCTCTATGATATCGCCTCTCAATCTCCTCTTTTCTAGACTGAAAAGTCCCAGTCTCTCTAGCCTCTCCCCATATGGGACCCTTTCCAAACCCTTAATCATTTTAGTTGCCCTTTTCTGAACTTTTTCTAATGCCAGTATATCTTTTTTGAGGTGAGGAGACCACATCTGCACGCAGTACGCAAGATGTGGGCGTTCCATAGTTTTATATAGGGGAAGTATGATATTCTTTGTCTTATTCTCTATCCCTTTTTTAATAATTCCTAACATGCTATTTGCTTTACTGACTGCCACTGCACACTGCGTGGATGTTTTCAGAGAACTATCCACTATAATTCCAAGATCCCTTTCCTGATCTGTTGTAGCTAAATTTGCCTCCATCACATTGTATGTGTGATTGGGGTTATTTTTCCCAATGTGCATTACCTTACACTTACCCATATTAAATTTCATTTGCCATTTTTCTGCTCAGTCACTCAGTTTGCTGAGATCTTTTTGAAGTTCTTCACAATCTACTTTGGTTTTGACTATCCTGAAGAGCTTGGTATCATCTGCAAACTTTGCCACCTCACTGCTTGCCCCTTTCTCTAGATCATTGATGAACAAGTTGAACAGGATTGGTCCCAGGACTGACCCTTGGGGAACACCACAAGTTACCCCCCTCCATTGTGAAAATTTACCATTAGAACATAAGAATGGCCATACTGGGTCAGACCAAAGGTCCATCCAGCCCAGCATCCCATCTGCCGACGGTGGCCAATGCCAGGTGCCCCAGAGAAGGAGAACAGAAGACAATGATCAAGTGATTTATCTCCTGCCATCCATCTCCTGCCCTTGTTCTGAAGGCTAGGGCACCATACTTTATCCCTGGCTAATAGCCATTGATGGACCTACCTGCAAAAATTTATCAAGCTCTTTTTTAAACCCTAATAGAGTCCTGGCCTTCACAGCCTCCTCGGGCAAGGAGTTCCACAGGTTGACTGTGCGCTGTGTGAAGAAAAATTTCCTTTTATTAGTTTTGAACCTACTACCCATCAATTTCATTTGGTGTCCCCTAGTTCTTGTATTATGGGAAAAGGTAAATAATTTTTCTATATTCACTTTCTCCACACCATTCATGATTTTATATACCTCTATCATATCACCCCTCAATCGCCTCTTTTCCAAACTGAAAAGTCCCAGTCTCTCTAGCCTCTCCCCATATGGGACCCGTTCCAAGCCCCTAATCATCTTAGTCGCCCTTTTCTGAACCTTTTCTAATGCCAATATATCTTTTTTGAGGTGAGGAGACCACATCTGCACGCAGTACTCAAGATGTGGGCGTACCATAGTTTTATATAGGGGAAGTATGATATCTTTTGTCTTATTATCGATCCCTTTTTTAATAATTCCTAACATCCTATTTGCCTTACTAACTGCCGCTGCACACTGCGTGGATGTCTTAAGAGAACTATCCACTGTAACTCCAAGATCTCTTTCCTGATCTGTCGTAGCTAAATTTGACCCCATCATGTAGTACGTGTAATTTGGGTTATTTTTTCCAACATGCATTACCTTACACTTACCCACATTAAATTTCATTTGCCATTTTGCTGCCCAATCACTCAGTTTTCTGAGATCTTTTTGTAGTTCTTCACAATCTGTTTTGGTTTTGACTGTCCTGAACAACTTGGTGTCATCTGCAAACTTTGCCACCTCACTGCTTACCTCATTTTCTAGATCATTGATGAACAAGTTGAACAGGATCGGTCCCAGGACTGACCCCTGGGGAACACCACTAGTTACCCTCCTCCATTGTGAAAATTTACCATTTATTCCCACCCTTTGTTTTCTGTCTTTTAACCAATTCCCGATCCATGAAAGGATCTTTCCTCCTATCCCATGACCACCTAATTTACATAAAAGCCTTTGGTGTGGGACCGTGTCAAAGGCTTTCTGGAAATCTAGGTATATTATGTCCACTGGGTGGCCCTTGTCCGCATGTTTATTAACCCCTTCAAAGAATTCCAATAGATTAGTTAGACACGACTTCCCTCTGCAGAAACCATGCTGACTTTTGCCCACCAATTCGTGCTCTTCTACGTGCCTTGCAATTTTATTCTTTACTAGTGTTTCTACTAATTTGCCTGGTACTGATGTTAAACTTATCGGTCTATAATTGCCAGGGTCTCCTCTAGAGCCTTTTTTAAATATTGGCATTATATTGGCCGTCTTCCAGTCATTTGGTACCAAAGTGGATTTAAAGGATAGGTTACAAACCACTGTTAATAACTCCGCAATTTCACATTTGAGTTCTTTCAGAACCCTTGGGTGAATACCGTCTGGTCCTGCAGACTTGTTACTATTCAGCTTATCAATTAACTCCAAAACCTCCTCTAATGTCACTTCAATCTGAGTGAGTCCCTCAGATTTGTCACCTAAAAAGGCTGGCTCAGATTTAGGAACCTCTGTAACACCCTCAGCCATGAAGACTGAAGCAAAGAAATCATGTAATCGCTCCGCAATGGCACTGTCTTCCTTGATCGCTCCTTTTATATCTTTATCGTCCAAGGGCCCCACTGCTTTTTTAGCGGGCTTCCTGCTTCTAATGTATTTAAAAAACATTTTACTATCGTTTTTTGAATTTTTGGCTAGCTGTTCCTCAAAATCTTTTTTGGCTTTTCTTATTACATTATGACACTTAATTTGGGAGTGTTTATGTTCCTTTCTATTTTCCTCACTAGGATTTGACTTCCACTTTTTAAAAGCTGCCCTTTTCTCTCTCACTGCCTTTTTAACATGGCTGTTTAGCCATGGTGGTTCTTTGTTAGGTCTCTTACTGTGTTTTTTTATTTGGGGTATACATTTAAGTTGGGCCTCTAGTATGGTGTCTTTAAACAGTTTCCATGCAGCTTCCAGGGATTTTAATTTAATTACTCTACCTTTTAGTTTCTGTTTAACTAGCTTCCTCATTTTAGTGTAATTCCCCTTTTTTAAATTAAATGCCAGAGTGTTTGACCGCTGCGGTGTTCTTCCCAACACAGGAATATTAAAAATTATTATATTGTGGTCACTATTTCCAAGCAGTCCAGTAACAGTTACCTCTTGGACCAGATCCTGCATTTATTCCAACCCTTTTGTTTCTTGTCCTTTAACCAGTTTCCAATTCATGAAAGGATCTTTCCTCCTATCCCATGACTGCCTAATTTACATAAGAGCCTTTGGTGAGGGACGTTGTCAAAGGCTTTCTGGAAATCTAAGTATATTATGTCCACTGGATCCCCCCGTCTGCATGTTTGTTAACCCCTTCAAAGAACTCTAATAGATTAGTAAGACACGACTTCCCTCTACAGAAACCATGCTGACTTTTGCCCAACAAATCATGTTCTTCTATTTACACTTGATATTTAAACAATTGCATCTTATTTTCAATACACATTGTACAGCCCTGGTCCAGCACCCTTGTGACCTCAGTGGTCCAACAAGGGATTTTGCTGGACTGGGGGAGGTTAATTCCTTCTCTTCCCCCCACCCCACAAGTGCCTGGCTGCTCTCCACCCCCACCCCACTAGCCCTCCAGCCATGGCTCCCTAGCTCTCTGCCTAGCTTTTCACTGCAGCCAGCTCCCTGGCCCCAGCCCTGATGTCCCCGTCCCATGGGGCAGCCAGGGGAAGCTGACGCTCCAGCCCTGGCTTCACTAGCCCCTCCCCCCCCCAGGCTGTCAGCTGGTTGTGGTCCTGCCCCAGCTCTCTGTTGAAGGAACATCCCTGGTGCTGCCAGAAGAAGTATGTTGCCAGATTAGATCATGCTGGTTTTAGGAGATCCAATCTGTATGATCATTTCTGTTTTTTGGCTTTTAGCCATTGGGTTTTGCAACTCCTTTGTCTGCTAGATTGTATCAGTATCTGATATCAGAGATCTTCTGCCTTCAAGGGTACTTTAGAAAGACAGGTTGGGTGAAGTAATATCTCTTATTTGATCAACTTCTGTTGTTGAGAGAGACAAGCTTGCACAGAGCCGGGAAATTTTCTGAGTGTCACTGCTAAATGGGAGGTGGAACAGGTAATTTAGCATACTTAGTTAAGACATATCTCAAAGACCATTCAATGTAGAGTAGCTAATACCCCTTCATTCATAGGAGGGAAAGGGGGTTGGAAGCAGGGGAGGTAGATGGGGAGGTTGTTAGTGATTATAGATTATCATAACAAGCTACTTATCCCATGTTTGTTGTCTCTCTAATGTCCTGGGACAATCATGGATTTAACAACACATCATACAAGAGATGACTTTATAAGTCTTTCTCCACCTTTTCTATAAAATAGGTAGATCAAGTTCCTTACCATTTTAATGTTAAGGCATGTTTCCCTGACTACAGATGATTCTTATTTAATGATAAGGCATGTTTCTCTGACTGCAGATGATTCTTATTGCTCTTCTGAGCTTCACAATTTTTCAGCATGTCTTTTCTGAAATGTGGGTGCCAGAACTGGACACTGTTCCTGCCAGGGTCTCAGAAATGCCATTTAGAGAGAGATCATCAAGTTACACTTATACGGTGTTCTCTGTCAGTATTCCTGGGTATTACGATAGTTCTTTTTGCAACAGCAGCACACTAAGGGCCGATATTTAACTGAAATCTTTTTCCGGGTCACTGCAGTGTGCAGCCTCTGATAACTTTGAGTGTGATCTCCCATCTTTGTTCCTAAATGAATGATCTTGCATTTTGTTTGTGCCCAGGTCACCAACTGATTCAGATATCACTGTATCAGAGCTATGTCCTTGTAATTATTTACCACTCCACAGGCGTTTGCATCATCTGTAAACTTTCTAGTAATAGACCCATTGCTTATACATGTTTTTTCTCGTTTCCAGAACTAGCTGTAGACCAGTTTCATTTGTTTGTCTACATCTTATGCAGCTAAAACAGGAAGATGTGTATTTGTGATTATACAGGCAGTTGACGATTTTTGAGAAGGAAATACTACAAGAATTCTCTCTCAGGCAAAAGTGGCAGTTTTGTGTGTTAATGTCACTCCACTTGCTTCTATTATTTGAAATGGAGCATAGTAGAAATAAAGCCTGTTTGTGAGTAATCCCAGAACAGTGAGGCCCATCTTGCTTACATCTAACTACAGGGTGCTAACTTGGGGTACAAATAATTATGGGGAGTTTTGCTGGAGCATTTAATATTTAAATGAGCAGTTGTGGGAAGCAATAAAAAGTTAACGGGGACACTTCTGTTTTAGTTTTCTGATCATTTGTTATGATTGTACCGCAAAATGTTTCTGTAGTTTGAGATGATCAAGCTTGTTCTTATAAAGAATGCATTGTCTGAAACGTATTTAGTCAAAATGTTTATGACATTTTTCACTGTGTATTTATAAACAAAAAGCAAAACCTAACAATCCCCCCCACCTTACACATCAACTGTCTCCAAAAGAAGTAACAGAGAGGTAGCCATGTTAGTCTGTATTGTAGCAAAACAAAAAAGCAGTCAGGTAGCAGTTTAAAGACTAACAGAATAATTTATTAGGTGATGAGCTTTTGTGGGACAGACCCAGTTCTTCACATGTATAGCCTTATCAGAACAGACTCAGTATATAAAGCACAGAGGTCCAAAAATGATCCACTTCCTGGACGCTACTGTGCAGATAAGCAATGGTCACATAAATACCACTCTATACCGAAAACCCACAGACCGCTATGCTCATCTGCGCGCCTCCAGCTTCCATCCAGGGCACACTGCATGAGCCGTTGTTTACAGCCGGGCACTAAAGTACAACCGTGTTTGCTCCGATCTGTCAGACAGACACAAATATCTACAAGACCTTTACAAGCTTTTCTCAAACTACAATACCCACCTAAGAAAGTGAAGAAACAGATTAACACAGCCAGATGGGTACCCAGAAGCCACCTGCTACAAGACAGGCCCCACGAGGAAAACAAGAGAACACGTCTGACCATCACATACAGCCCCCAGCTAAAGCCTCTCCAACATATCATCAGTGACCTGCAACCCATCCTGGACAACAGTCGTTCACTCTCTCAGACCTTGGGAGTCAGGCCTGTCCTCACCTACAGACAGCCTGCCAACCTTAAACAAATCCTCACCAGCCACTATAGACCACAACGCCGTAACTCTAAACCTGGAACCAGTCCCTGCAACAAATCTCGCTGCCATCTTTGCTCACATATCTACACCAGTGATACCGTCACAGGACCTAACGTCAACCACACCATCAGGGGCTCTTTCACCTGCACATCTACTAATATAATTTCTTCTTCGAGTGTCCCCATGGGTGCTCCACAATAGGTGTCGGGCTCGCCCGGCGCCGCAGATCGGATCTTCCAAGCAGTTTCTGCCGGACTGCGCATGCGCCGGTGCGCACCACTCCCCCGCGCGCACCTGGCCACGTGCGCGATCCGGTCCCCGCCAGTTCCTCTTAACCGCCGTCGGCTGCAGACGGAATCCGACTAGGCTAAGGCCAAGTAGCGTATTCAATGACTTTAACTGTTTTTTCTTTAACGTTTTTCAAGTACTTAGGCTACTGCAAGTTAGCCGGTTGGTATTTTTCAAAAAAAAAAAAAACAACAACAAACAAACTACAAGCGGGACAGCTTCAATCCAGTCCCAGTAACAAGCGCCGGAGGCCAGGAGCATAGGGCCATCAGCCCTCCTGCTGCAGCAGGCCATCAGAAGGGGAAAATAGTACAGAGAAGGTGCTAAGTACCCGTTTAACAACTGAAAGACTCACCAACAATGTCCTCTTCAGGATTTAAAAAATATGAGTCCTGCCGAGAGGTGATGCCAGCATCTGATGGGCACAGTCTATGCATAAGGTGCCTTGGGGAGTCCCATGTTGCACAGAAATGCTCCTTCTGTGCTAAATTAACAGCCAGAGCAAGGAGAGACAGGGAGATGCGGCTTAAAATGCTGCTTTTCGACAAGGCCCTCCAGCCACACGTGCCGGAGCGGCCGCAGCAGGAGGGACCCTCCGGGGCCCATAAAAGGAAAGCTGCCCTCCCTCACCCCATCAGCGCAAAAACGGAGGAAAGTCTCCCCAGCCCGATCCCTGCCGGCAACAATAGCGAGCGGGACGGGAGGAGCGAGCAGCCCCCAGCCGGAGCAACAGCTTATCGGCGGCGGCACGAAGAGCCATGTGGAAGCGGCTCAGCCTCCAATAATCAGCCAGCTGCCCCGCACCGCAGGCAGGGCGGCGGCTAAACAAGCGCCGGTACCGGCGGCACCGCAGGCAGCGGCACCGACCCCCGGGGAACCGGCGGTGCAGAGCGCGCAGGCACGCAGCCTGCAGGCACCGGAGGACACCGCACGTGCGGCACAGCCCTCGAGCGTGCCGAGCTCGGTGCGGACGGGGCCGGGATCCCCTGTACGTTAGGGGACGGAGTTACCTCCTCAAGGGAGGGGGAAGGCTGCACACAAGAGGAGGCATTGCAGCCCCTCTCCGCACAGGGCTATGGAGTTGCTTTCTCACAGCCCTCCGCTTATGTTGCAGACTCCAACCAGAAGGCAGGGGTCCCCCCTAGCCTACCCAGAGCCCCCTTCTCCATTTTTGCAACCAGCCTCACCCTGGCTGGGACCACCTTCACCCTTCCTGGGGTTTGAACCGCTGGACTATTATGCAAAATCGCGCTCTCCAGTGTGTCGACGATCTCCCTCCCCCAGACGCAGAGGGTATGCACCAAGGGAGTGGTCTAGGTCACCTTCCCAAGAACAGTGCCTATACTGCCATGGTCGCCCCTACCATGCGGGGCATAGACACCATCGGCAATCTACTAGGGAAAGATCCCCACAGACGATCTCGTACCCCCGAGGGGAATTGCGACCAGGGACAGAGACTCAAGCATCTCAGGGGGGACTGGTTATGGAACCCCGAGATTTTCCCTCGCAAACCTCTAGTGAGAGGGTGTACCATCACCAGCAGGAACCGGAAGGGTCCAGAGAGACGTACCCCAGCGGTTCCTCGCTCTCCTCCCCGGATGAGGCTACGGCCCCGGGGGACGTCCATCCTCCGGACGATCTCAAACAGTTCCAAGAGCTGTTTTACGAGGGTGGCCTTTATGCAAGGCATCCAGACAGCAAAGGTGCAAGAGAAACACCATAAGCTCCTCAAAAATCTGAGACCTCCGGCCCCCTCCAAAATAGCAATACCGCTTGATGACACAATCTTGGAGTCCGCCACTATGATATGGCAGACTTCTGCTACTATTCCGCCTGTCCACAAGAGAGCGGGAAAAAAAAAAAAAAAAATACTTTGTGCCGACAAAGGGCACGGAGTTCCTGTTCAGCCACCCACAACCAAATTCCTTGGTGGTGGAGTCGTCGCAACGTGGGGGAACAGACAAACATGCCAAAAAGCTAGAGCTGTTGGGCAGAAAGGTCTACTCCTCCTCCACTCTACTGTTGCGAATGGCAAATTACGCAGCGCATCTAGCGAACCATAATTTCGACAACCACATTAGGTTAACCTCCCTCATGGACTCGCTTCCAGAGGGCAAGAAACCAGTGCTCAAGGCCATCATGCAAGAAGGCTACGCGGCCTTGAGGACGGGAGTTCAGATCGCCCTGGATGTTGCGGTACCAGTACCAGCAACAGCGTCCCCAGTACCACAGGGGTTACGAGCAAGGGCGACATCAACAGCACCAGCAGTACAGAACTCCCAGGCGACGTTCCCAACAGAGCCGTGCGTCCTCGGGGCAGGGCCAAAGGCCACAAGTTTGACACACAGATCCAGGGCTGCGCCATCACTACCATCTCAAGGTCATCCGAAGCGGTTATTCCACCATCGCCTCCGACCATTCTATAACCAGTGGCAAAGGATCACCACAGACAAATGGGTGCTGGAGATCATAGCCACGGGTTACGCCATCCCCTTCCAGTTGCTCCCACCGCCATGACCTCCACCCAGGCCCCACCTCCAGGAGGCCTCCCATGTAGCGAGGCTCAAGCAGGAGGTAGACCATCTCATACTCATAGGGGCAGTGGAAAGAGTGCCGGAGCAACTGCAAGGGAGAGGGTTCTACTCGAGGTACTTCCTCACGGGGAAAAAGACAGGAGGCGGGAGGTCCATCTTAGATTTTCGAGGCCTCAACCGGTACCTGCGCAAGCAACGCTTTCGGATGATCACAATCGCCTCCATCCTTACGGCACTAGACGATGGAGATTGGTTCGCAGCCCTCGACTTATAAGACGCGTATTTTCACATAACTATTCATCCGGCTCACCTACGATTCCTCTGGTTTTTCATGGTAGGCAAAGAACATTTTCAATACAAGGTCCTACCGTTTGGCCTCTCCTCTGCCCCCAGAGTCTTCACCAAGACCTTGGCAGTGGTGTCAGCCTACCTGCACAGACAGGGGGTATTTATATTCCAGTATCCGGATGACTGCCTACTTAAAGGGGCCTCGAAGGAGGAGGTACTACACATGATATGCGTCACAGCAGGCACGTTCTCTTCGCTCGGCCTGGTTATCAATCTGACAAAATCAAAGATAGACCCCACACAGGACATAGAGTTCGTAGGGGCACGCATAAATTCTATTACAGCGAGAGCGTATCTACCAGAGACTCGCTTTCGGGCTGTCGGCTCCCTCGTGCAAGTCTTCACCTTCAGCCCTACGGTGCTGGTTCTGACGTGCTTACAGCTGCTGGGCCACATGGCAGCAGCGACGTTCGTAGAACAGAACGCCAGGTTACACATGCGCAGCATGCAGCACTGGCTGGCGAGCGTATACAAACCGGCAGCACACACTGTTCACAGGGTGGCGTCGCCCACAACAGAGGTGCGCAAATCCCTGCAATGGTGGGTAAACCCTGAGAACCTGCTAACAGGGGTACCCTTCCACCAACCACACATATTGGTTTTTCTTACTACAGATGCCTCCCTCATAGGGTGGGGAGCACACATGGGCGAAGAGGTGACGCAAGGGCTGTGGTCCTCCACGGAGCAGTCACTGCACACAAATATACTGGAGCTCAGAGCAGTGTTCAACGCCTGCAGACACTTCCGAGACCATATAAAAGGCAAAGTAGTCGGGATCAGTACAGACAATACCTCCACCATGTTTTATATAAATCGGCAAGGAGGAGCTCGGTCCCGTGCCTTATGTGCAGAAGCAGTCCAGTTGTGGAACTGGTGCATCGCCAACAATATAACCTTGAAAGCCTCGTACTTACCAGGCGCTCACAATGTGAAGGCCGACCAGCTGAGCAGGCGTTTCGCACTCACGCACGAGTGGCAGATCCGTCCCGATCTGCTGCAACCGATTTTTCATGCATGGGGTTTTTCCCCAGATAGACCTGTTTGCTACTCAGCACAACAAGAAGTGCCCACGATTCTGCTCCAGGGCAGGACTGGGATGGGGGTCCCTGAGGGACGCCTTCGCGATCTCATGGAGGGGCTCCCTGGTTTACGCTTTCCCTCCCACAGTGCTCATCCACAAAGTGTTGCAGAAAGCCAGGAGGGAAGGAGCCTGAATGATCCCGATAGTCCCAACGTGGGATCGACAGCAATGGTTCCCCCTACTCCTGCACATGTCGGACCGGCCACCGATGCCCCTTCCGGTGGCGCCGGATCTGCTCACGCAAGCCCAGGGGTCCATAGTGCATCCGCACCCTCAAGGCCTGAGACTACAAACGTGGTTAATTCATGGCTCAGCTCCCTAGAGAGCACATGTACGGAGGAAGTGCAGCAAGTCCTAGAAAGTAGCAGGAGGACTTCCACCAGGAAGACCTACAAACAGAAATGAACTCTCTTTACGGCATGGTGTTCTACCAAACAGCTAGCCCCCCTTTCGGTGCCTATGGCTGTGATATTAGAGTATTTACTGGACCTCAAGAGAGGAGGACTCTCACTATCCTCGTTTAAGGTCCACCTTGCCGCCATTTTGGCGTTCAGACACGAAGAGGAAGGGCACACGGTGTTCGCCCATCCCATGGTTACCAGGTTCCTCAAAGGGCTGGTAAACCTATACCCCCCTCGGAAACCGCTTCCACCTTCGTGGAACTTGGACCTGGTGCTTAATGCGATAACGGGACCACCGTTCGAGCCTTTGGCCACGGTTTCCCTCTGCCTCCTTACGATAAAGACGACCTTTCTTCTCGCAATCACGTCAGCTCGCAGGGTGAGCGAGCTTGCGGCAGTTATGGCAACGCCACCCTGCGCTGTTTTTTCCAAGGAGGCGGTAACCATACGGCTGCACCCAGCCTTTGTTCCTAAAGTTTCTTTCTGAGTTTCATACTAACGAACCTATTGTTTACCCTCGTTTTATCCAAAGCCTCATAACTCTAACAAAGAGGCGCGCCTACACCTCCTGGACGTGAGGAGGCGCTAGCTTTCTATATAGACAGGACCAAGTCCTTCCGGAGAACGGATAGACTCCTAGTCTCTATCGCTCCCCAATCAAAAGGAGAATGTCTCTCTTCGCAGAGAATCTCGAAGCACATCGTATCTTGCATAAAAATGTGCTACAAACTCAAAAAGACTCCTTTACTGGCCATGCCCAGGGCTCATTCCACTAGGGCGGTGGCAGCATCAACAGCCTGTTTTCAAGGGCGTTGCGCTAAAAGACATTTGCAGAGTGGCGACCTGATCATTCTGTGACACCTTCGCCAAACATTACGCCCTTCACAGGGTATTCCAAGAGGATACCCGTCTCTCGGCAGCGGTCCTCTCGGGGACAAGCTGCACATAATCCGATTACCCACCTCCTATCTTGGGTTACTGCTGGGTAGTCACCTAATGTGGAGCACCCACGGGGACACTCGAAGAAGAAAGAAAGGTTACTCACTGTAGTAACGGTGGTTCTTCGAGATGTGTCCCCGTGGGTGCTCCACTGCCCGCCCATCCTCCCCGCTCCGGATCTCTGTTTAGTGTTTTGCAGGAGCATCCGAGGCGGTTGGTCAAGGAAGTGGCGGGGACCGGATCGCGCACGTGGCCGGGAGCGCGCGGGGGAGTGGCGCGCACCGGCGCATGCGCGGTCCGGCAGAAACTGCTTGGAAGATTCGATCTGCGGCGCTGGGCGATCCCGACACCTAATGTGGAGCACCCACGGGGATACATCTCGAAGAACCACCGTTACTACGGTGAGTAACCTTTCTATATGCCATCATGTGCCAGCAATGCCCCTCTGCAATTTACATTGTCCAAACTGGACAGTGTCTACGTAGAAGAATAAATGGACATAAATCAGACATCAGAAACGGTAATATACAAAAACCTGTAGGAGAACACTTCAGTCTCCCTGGACACTCAGTAATAGATTTAAAAGTAGCAGTCCTACAAAAATATTTAAAAAATAAAATGGAGAAAGAAATCTCTGACCTGCAATTCATTTGCAAATTAGATTCTATCAACCATGGATTGAACAGAGGCTGGGAGTGGCTGTTCGCTTACAAAAGCAGTTTCTCTGCTCTGGATGTTCACAGCTCCACATTAGAATATGACAGTGGGCCACATGCCCTCAGACTGATCTGACTCGTTTTCTCCTCTCTTGATGTATACTGCTGATAATGGGCCATTTTCACCGTGACTGAATAAATATTCTCAGCTCTGGCCCTCCCTTTTACTGGGACCCCACTCTAAATATTCCTCTGAACTCCCCACCCCCCACTCATGCATCTGACAAAGCGGGTCTTCACCCACAAAAGTTTATGCTCCAAAATATCTGTTAGTCTATAAGGTGCTACAGAACTTCTTGTTGAGGTCCAAAAATGGTTATCAAGGTTGGCAAATCATATAGAAGAGCAGAAAGAGGCGGGTGTGGGGTGTCCCCTGAAAGCTCATCACCTAATAAATTATTTTGTTAGTCTTTAAAGTACTACATGACTGCTTTTCTCCAAAAGAAGGGATCTTTTTATGTCAATAGCTGACAGTACTGTGTTTCCACTGGGGATGTTAAAGTATAAAAAGATGAGGCTTACCAGTACGGACTGGTGCATCTCCCTACCTGTCATGGGCAGGGAGTTGCTCCAGCCCCACAGGGCCATGGTGGGCAGGGGCTCTCCAGCCGGGCTGAAATAGCCCCATCCATGATGGCTCTGGGAGGGAGGAGTATCTGGGGAGGGGGAGGAACAGGTAGGGAGGTCTCTTCATCTGAGCTGGAGCAGCCCCTGTCTGCAGCAGGAGGGCCATTTCAGCCCAGATGGGCTGGAATGGCTTCCCCTGCCATCCCTCCACTTGTTTAGTTGGTTAACTGGTTAAACCTAGCATTTGACTGGCTAACCAATTAAACAGGGTTTTACAACCCTGATTTCCACTTATATCCTATGGCCAGTCCCCAAGAAAATGACTCAATTTGCCTATGTTAGAGAAAACTCATTTATTTTGTGGTCTTAACCGTTATAGGATTGTATCGAAATTCTCATGACACGGCAATTCTCAAGAAATTTTCTTTTATCTTGCACTCTGTAAGCCAGTGATTCTCAGAGATTAAACCAAAACACTAACATTTTATTAAGGACGAGGGCTTTTTCATCTGGAAATGAAATGTAAATAATATTGCCATGTTTTATCTTCAGTTTCATGTACTTTTATGCTTGCTTTGCAGTATTATTACACTAGATTTTCACAGTAGGGAGGTGTCTTTGCAGCCTCAGAAGATTCCAATCACAAAATGTTATCCAATTCTTATTTTGTACGTTGGAATAAGTCTGTAAGACTTTCAGTTACCCATTAAATGCATGTGCTACCCTGGATTTTCAGCCCTTATTGCATGGCTGAGCAATACCTCTTCCATGAATTTACCTTGCAAAATGAGTGTGATGGGTATCTTGGTCAAAATTCTAGAAAGGAGTCGTAATGGGACAAAGTGAGTGACCATCTGAAATGGGAGCAACAAGAACTCTTGTGACTCCTTATAGACTAACAGATATTTTGGAACATAAGCTTTTGTGGGCAAAGACCCACTTCATCAGATGCATGAAGCAGGTCTTTGTTCACGAAAGTTTGTACTCCAAAATATCTGTTAGCCTATAAGGTGCAACAAGACTACTTGTTGTTCTTGAAGCTACAGACTAACATGGCTACCTCTCTGATACATCTGAAATGGCGCATTCTGCAATTCAAAATGCAAAGATAAAACTTCTGTATTGTATGTCACTGAAAGCTCTAATAAGAAGTTAGCAGCCCAAGAGGTAGTTTAGTTCTTCTGTGGGAAAGACTTAAGTTTTGCTTAAACATCTGATTGGTTTCCATTCATCTGATGTAAGATCAGGCTTACCAGTAATGGTCACGTGGAAAGTGCCATACCAGGTTGAACCTATGGTTCAGCTAGTCCACTGCTGACAGTGGTCAGTACCTGAAAGGTCATTGTAAATTCTGTCTGTGCTCAAAGAGTTTCTCTTCACCTGAATTTGTGGGGATTCCAGCTCTTACAAGGTAATGGCAGTGTGTGGAGGAGGAGACGACGACTCTCGATTGAGCCTGTGTACTTGGACATCAGATCACAGAATATCTAGATGCTTGCCCTCCCCCCCTCCCCCCCCCCGGGAAGGCAAAACATCCTCACTCAAACAGTTTGTGTAGTGGCTTTATTTTATGAAATAAAATCTCTTTTAATAGCAGCATTTTAGACAGCCCAGTAAAGTTACACCTGTTTTTGCTAATACAGCCTTTCTTTCCCTGTCTTTATAATAACCTTTCTGAGCCTTAGCTTAAGAACAAAAGGGTGTGGCAGACAGGATACTACATTTTCACCATCTTAACAGAAACAATCACTTCTCAGGGTGTTAGTACAAATTTTGTTACTAAATTGCTCCTTCACAGTATAGTTTTACTTATTGGTGTACTGAAGGCTCTGATGTCAAACTCTGTGTGTGTGTGTGTGTGTGTGTGTGTGTGTGAGAGAGAGAGAGAGAGAAGCAAAAACACTGCTATGCTCATCTGAGTTATGAAAACATGGGAAATGTGTTCAACTATCAGGGAATTTTTCAGATGCTTTTGTTTTGCCTGGCAAACTGGACTGATTTTAGAGAGAGTGAGAGAACACTTCACAGTAAGCATAAACCTGGATTTCATCAAGGACTTTGTGCTTCTGACGTGTTTGAAGAAATGTGTTTTAGAAGTGAGAAAGCTGTGGTCTGTCTGCTGGCCAGGCGTCTGCTTTCTTGCGGAAGAAAGATGCATCAGGAACGGTGAACTGTGGAGGGTGAAAGTCAGATGTCATAGATTTTGAGATTGAAAAAGATACTTAATATTGATGTAAGCAGCTGGGTATGTTTCAGTATCTAATTATATTTAATGTGGAGCAATGTCTTCCTATAATGTCAGATTGGAAATAAAAGATCACTTGCAAAGAGGAATGAACTTTATGACATAGTTAATTACAGATGAGTTTAGTGTGTTCAGACCAATGTTGGTCGCAAAACAAAGGTTGGAATGCATGAAGAATAGGATAGAAATAATGGGGAAGTAGTCAGTGGCAATTTTGTGAGTCAACAGTATGCACCCACCTAGAGTAATGCTTTCATGCTTTATCTAAAGGAATTTAGCAGAAATAGAAGAGTTTTCAGGAGTATGATGAAAATAACTAGAGGCTGGAAAGCCTTCCTTGCAAAGAGAAATTGAAAAGATTGATTACTTTGGAGAGAGAGAGAGAGAGAGAAGATAGAGGTATAGAAAATAGTGAATGGTCTGATGGACACTTCTGATTAAAAAGCGCGCTCTCTCGCTCTCTCTCTCTCTCTCTCTCTCACACACACTCACACACACACGCACAGCTTCTGATTTTAAACACTGGAAAGCATTGTGTTTATGTCAGGGCTAGTCTGTACAAAGCAGTGATGTGTGTTTCAGGGGTGTGATTTCTTAGGAGCTTAAAGTATTGTACATGAATTGGATCATGGAGACCCCACAGATATGCACTGAAGGTCCCCTAGTGCACTTTAGTATAATCCTCTTTGAAACAGTTCAGTGTCAAAGCATACCAGGAAGCATTACAAACAGATTACTCATTACAGTATGTATGAGTAATGTATATAATATATAAAAAGATAGACACGTGATCCCTACTTCCCTTTTTGGATATTTGCATAACACTCAAATTGCTACAAATAACGCCTCCCCACATACCTGCCCACCCCGCAATGATACGAATAATGCCAGAAAAACAGAATATCTACCTAGTGAACTTGTTGCCACAAGATATATACATGCATAATGGGAATATTCTAGCTACATTAGATATCATGAAAGATGTATATGTATCTCATCTGTTGAAGCATAGGCCCAGTTACTTACTGTCTTGGGGATAGGAAGAAATTGGGATCCTCTGTGGAAAGGTTATTTAGTAATGGTCCATTATTGTGAGCTTTGTTGCACCTTCCCCAGAAGAATTTGATACCATCTACTTTCAGACGTGGATTGCTAGTCAAGATGGACCACTGGTCTGATCTGTCATCCAAAGATTTTCAGTCCAGAAGGAATCATGGGTCAGACTAGATGATCTAATCACACGAGCCATAGAATTTCATCCTTTTACTACTGTATTGAGCCACAATAACTTGTGTTTAACTAACGCATCTTCCAGAAAGGTGTCCAGTCTTTGGTGTGACAGTTACTGTGTTCCAATGTAGTGTTTAAGGTAATAAGTACTAATCTTCTGACGAAGTAAAGGACCTGCTTGTCGTTTGTCCTTTTCTGTGCTCCAGTATGATATGAGATGCCTTACAGCAGGCATAGTACAAGTTTTACACAAATGTTTCTGCTCATTGTTTGTAACTTTCTGAAGCTTACATTTTGGCTCAAGAGTTCCTGTGTTGGTCTTCAGCTAAAGGTAAAAGGATTTGTTTGTTTTTGATAAACTAGTTTTGACTATTTTTGAGAATGAGAAGAGTGAGAAAAACACTTTGCATTTTTATGTATTAAATGAAAAATGCAATATTATTAAAAATACTCCACTGCTGCCATGGCTAAGGTTAGAAAGTTGGATATTTGACATGGAATAGATTTCAGTGGTCCAGTGAAGATGAGCTTTGGAGTCACCAGCAAGTGACAGTTTTGCACTGTTTTCTTGCGAAATCATCTAACGCGCTCAGCCAAAGAATGACATGCCCAGTGTGTGTCTGATTAACTTAACTGTATGCTTGAAAATTTAGTTAAAATTTGCAGTGAAGGAAGCAAAGATCTCCATAAGGGAAAAGTTGCAGAAGAGTTTCACTACTCTAGATCTTCTTATCTTCATTGTTTAGCGATTTCAGGTGATGTCTACTCAAATTGTTCCTGTTATGAAATATTTCCGTCTTTATTTCTTAATCATATGAATTTGTATATATTTTCCATTGTTAAAGGAAAATTATGGTTACACTAAGACACAAAAGTAACTAAATATATCCCCTGAGACTGTCTGCTGCACCATAATTCTGTCCCTTTGTTTCTATTTAGCATCCTAACACAGTCTATGTAATGTGAGTATACAATTTTAAACATGTAATAATCATACTTATCTATAACATGAGAGTTATAAGTGTAACATCTTGCAACATCATTTTATTGTTACAGGGATCCAGAATGTGTTTATTGGCTTGGACATTTTTATTTTAAGTTCTTTTTTTGTACTTGATTTAGTCAGTGAACATGTGCTTTTGAATTCCTTTTCAGTCAGCAGCACAGCCTTCTGTAGGGGGTCAGGCCTTTACTGGGAAGCTAAGTTAATTTAAATTTGTGGCATTTTACTTAATCTGTTGTGTTAGAACAACTCACTGTACTTTTGAAGATGAGAAACTCTATTTACATGCTTAGAGCCGTATATGATGAGATACTTCCTGTGTGTGTAAAAATCTGCACAACATGAAAGAGGATTTCTGTGCTAGGAAGAACTCGGTCAATCAAATGTTGTGAAGAGAATCTTTGGACATCACCTGGCTAACCTGCTAAGGAGAGCTTCAAACTATCTCCTGTGGGGGATGGCGAACTAAATTCAGCCAATGCACGTCCATATACAAGTAACAGAAACAAGGGGAGAAGGTCTCATTTCTGTGAAAGGACCTTGTCATGGTGCCTCTTACAAGTTGCTTAGGGAATTAGTTCACTCTTCTCAGCAGGGAGCCTCCCTCTGTCTGGTGTGCCATCTGCCTCCACTTCCCACCCTACCTTGTGCTCTGCTTGGGACCCACATTGCTACCAGGATTGCCAGGTCCTCTTTGGGACACTGCCATCCAGCAGTGCCCACTGCAGTCCCTTGCTCCCTTCCAGAGGTCTCAGCAGTCCTCATGCAGGGCAACCACCAATGCGGCCAGCTGCAGCCTCTGTGTAGTGACCCCTCCCCCTTACCTCAGGGACAAGGCGCAGCCTGTATGGTGTGGTGCAAGGTGGGAGGGAGGGATGGAAGGGACCCAGGGCTGCCCTGTATTTTACGTCTGGGCCCAGGGAGCCTTTGACAGCAGCCTTGTCCTGCCCTCCAATTCTCTTCCCTTTACTGCCTTATTCCCTGGACCACTTCCCCGCGAGCCCTTGGGCCTCTCTTTCAGGGTTGGCAGTTTGGCAGGTGTCAGACTGGAGCCTCTTGCAGGTTCCCCTCAGCATTCCCAGTACTGCTCTAACTGAGGTGCTGCCCCGACTGGGATCTGGGCCTACACCTTCCCTGGTCAGGATCTAACTGTTGTGCCTTGCTGGCCTGGGGTTCAGGGCCAGAAAGCTGGCAGGAGTTGGCCTGAAGCTTCTCTCTAAGTTCCCTCCACCTGCCCAGCACAGCTCTGTGTGAGGTGCTGGCACATACTGGAAGCTGGTCCTGCACCTTCCCTGGCCAGGACCTCACTTGTTCAGGTCTGTTGCAGCACAATCTTATATGCCAGGCTGCTCCAGCAACCTGCCCTCTGTTTGGCTCTGCCCAGGAGCCCTTTCGTCATTGGCTGGGGGTGCAGAGCAGCTCCCTCCAGCCTGCCTCAACCTCTTCCGTGTAGGAATGGGGCAGTCACCCCACTACAGGCCTAGAAATCATTCATTAGAAAGGGAAAAGAAAAGCAATAGGGCAGCTTGCAAAATGTCTTTGATGCCTGTAAACAAATGTGAGATGTAAGGGGAAGAACCATGGTGGACTGGAAGTCGCAGTATATGAAGAAAACTATGACTTAATTAGCATCACAGAGACTTGGGACACTGACCCCAGCCCTCTACTCTCCCTCCTGCATACGTGCCCTAGGTCAAAATCCAAATCCTCTGCACCACTTCTCGCGCGCCCTTTCCCCTCCCAGATCCTGAACCCCAGTTCCCTGTCCCATGTCAAAATCCCCTCGTGCCTTTGGTCACAACCTCCTTCCACATCCTGTACCCGCTCCTTGTAACTCTCCTCTATGTTAGAGTCCTCTCCTGGACCCACATCCCCTCCGGGATCCTGCACCCCAATCCCCTGTCCCAGGTCACAACTCCCCCAGTTCACCCAAGCTCCCTCCCAGAACACACACCTCCTGCTGCATCCCAACCTCCATCTGAGACCACATCCCTCTTTTATATCATGAAGAGTGCATTCCTTGACCACTTACTAAATTCTTGGAGTGGCCCCCATCAAAAATTATTGCCCACCCTGGCAGCTGTTCTTTTTGGTTCTAGTTTTGACCCACATTGATGAATCAGTTGTAAATGTGAAGGTGGTCAGGAACTTGGCAGGAAGTGATTATGATCGGATAGAAATCAGGATCCTATGGAGAGGAGGACATGAGAACAGCACAGCAAGGACACTGGACTTCAGAAAACTGAATTTCAGCCAACTTGAAAATAGTGGGCAAGGTTCCATAGAAAGACCAGTTCGGAAGAAAAGGAAAAGGATGTGAAATTAGGGGCTCAACGTCAGGGTGTCCTGAGGAAATAGAAGACTAGCCCCAGGAGGCCATTGTGGCTGCACACATTTCTCTTAGCTGTCTAAAACCCAAAAGGGAAATGTACGGAAGGTCACATCACCAAGGACTACATGTGGGAATAGTGTAGGCGTATTGTGACAAAAGCAGGAAAGACTAAGACGGTGAGTTACAGCCAGCAAGGAATAGTAAAAGGTAGCAGGAAGGGGCTTTCAAATATGTGACCCAGAAAGATCAAGATGATGTAAGGTCCACCGCTCAGTGAAGAACGTGAGCTGGTAATGGAGGATGAGAGGAAGGCAGGGCTGCTCAGTGATACTTTTCATCAGTCTTCTCACAAAAAATAACGTGGTCAGACAACTAGTGAAGTTACCATAGGGAATAAAGGGGAAAGGATGTAGATTAGGCTACGAAAAGAACACATTAGGGATCTTGTGCCTGATTGGAGTGTATTAATATCAGTGGTGCCAGATGCTATTCATCCTGCAGTAATGAAGGAATTAGCTCAGGGCTCCACCGTCTGTGGGCTGGATTCTCTGCAAGGGAGCCTGAACCTTGGAGTCTGTATATGGACTACAGGTTGGGGGTTCCAAGCATTAGCAGGCACAGAAGGGAAGTCACAGGAGCTGATAGCTCGGTCGTTTGAGCATTGGCCTGCTAATCCCAGGGTTTTAAGCTCAATCCTTGAGGAGGTCATTTAGGCATTGGGGCAAATAGATGCCAGGGATGGTGCCATGTCCTGCCAAGAGGACAGGGGACTGGACTAGATGACCTCCCAAGGTCCCTTCCAGTTGTAGGAGATGTGTATCTCCAATTATTTATTTAATAGTACTGCTCTGCTCAGCGCTGGTTATTCCATAGCTGAGTATGTGTCCCATTTTGGTCACCTGTGTACAGAAAGGATGTAGAGAAACTGAAAAGGAGCCAGAGGCAAACGATAAAGATGATCCCAGGGATGGAATACAAGCCATGTGAATAAAGGCTGAGGGAGCTAGATATATTTAGAAGAGAGGAGATTAAGGGGTGACACAGAGTAGTCTCTGGGTGCTTAATAGGCAGCAGTTTAAAATGTAACCTGTGGAACTCCTTGCCAGAGGATGTTGTGAAGGTGAAGGGCAACAAAAATGATTAAGGGTCTGGAGCACAAGACCTATGAGGATAGGCTGACGGATTTGGGCTTGTTTAGTTTACAGAAGAGAAGACTTAGAGGTGATTTAATAGCAGCCTTCAACTTCCTGAAAGGGAGCTCTAAAAAGGAGGGTGAGAAACTGTTCTCAGTGGTGTCAGATGGCAGAACAAGGAGTAATGGTCAGAAGTTGAAGAGGGAAAGGCGTAGGTTAGATATTAGGAAAAACTACTTGACCAGGTGGGTGGTGAAGCATTGGAATGCGTTGCCTAGAGAGGTGATGGATTCTCCATCCCTCGAGGTTAAGTCCGGGCTGGACATGGTCCTGGCTGGGATGACTTAGTAGGGGTTGATCCTGCTTGAAGCAGGGGGCTGGACTAGATGACCTCCTGAGGTCCCTTCCAGCCCGGTGATTCTGTGAGAACTACAACATAATTAAAAAAAGAACTAGGTAAATTCATGGAGGTTTGGGCTCTTCCACCTGCCCCCCTCCACACACACACACACACACACACACACACACACAAAATGTGGAGTCGGGACTGGAGGTGTGGTTCTCTCCCCCCCCCCACCCCCCCCCGCCCATGTGGGTGTTGCGCCAGCATTGGTTTGTGCCTCACAGGCTGGATCACTCCACACAGATACAGCCCAAGTGGTGTTCCTGCAACAAAGTCAGGCCTAATGAAGACACTTCCTACACTGGCAGGAGAGCTTCTCCCATAGGCCCAGACTCTGTGGACTGGAGCATGTGTGGGAAAAAATGGTGATGTGCACCCACAGGCAGGTCTTGCCGATCAGCTCCTCTGCCTGCCACTGAGCAGCTGCCCAAAGGTGGGCATCAGGTGTTGTGAGGTGAGGGAGGAGCGAGGGCAGGAAAGGTGGAGTAAGGGAAGGACATGCTTTGAAAAGGGGTGGCACAGGGCTGCAAGAGGCACAGCAGGGGCAGGAAGGGGTGGGAATGGGGCTGCGGGGCCAGGGCCTGGGGCAGAGCAGGACTGAGCTGTATGGGGGAAATGAGTCAGCATCTGTGATCTGAGAAGTGGATAGGAGACACCTACTATTGACATACCGCTGCCTACACTGGGGGTTAGTGCAGTGTAATGTTGTGCTCGGGGGGGGTGGATTTTCCTTGCCTCTGAGCAACATCATTCTAGTGACATGTACAAACCAGGGCTTAGTGTGTGTGTGCTGTATGCATATTGTATGATCTCACAGATTGTTCTGAAAGCTCTCTTGAGCTAGCCAGGCAGATGAAAATGCACTTGTACTTTGAATAGGAAGGAAATACATACCTTGTCTCAAAAGCAAAGAAAGAGAGTTGCAGAGTCCTACAAAATCCAACTGTTCTGTCAGGATGTTCTCTCCAATCATTCTGTGGCTTTAAATAGTTAATTTTTTGAAAGAGTGAGAATGAAATCTGCACCGTGTTATGAATAATAGAATATGGTAATGTTACAGGGAAAGACACAGAAACTCCACAGACTGACAGCACAGCTGCTAAGTGTTAGGTTTTTAAAAATATATAAAATCTTTTGTCAACAGAATTGAAAACAAGATGATAACATCATTTGTTTCTGCATGATGGTATTTTGTAAGGAAATATAATGATAAACTGTTTTGCATTTTGACCTTTTTAAATTTTCTGAGCTCTCGTATCTTCTAGTGAATTGGTGAGACTCAATTTAGATGTGCAGAATCTTAATGGCTACTTTGACATTTTGCCAGACCTGGTTTGGATACCTGTGCTTGATTAGTTTTCCGGTGTACTTGCTCTGCCAAGCCTGAGACACTAGCCTTCTATGTAGTTTAGTTTCCTTTAAAGTGATTGCACTGTAAACCTCTTTCCAATTAAAAGGTGTTGCTGTTCTGGTAATGGAAAGTTGTTTTATTGTTCCTGTCCCCTGATATCCATGCAAGTAGAAAGGCTGTAGGAAAGTGTTATTACTGGGTTTTTGTAGTTCTTTGTTGTCTGCTGCAGATCTCTTACGTACAGACCAGTAAGAATTCTGGCTGGCTGGCTGCTGGTGAATATGGATGACTCTTAGCCCATGTCTACACTAGCGAGCCTACTGCGGGACAGCTGTACCAATGCAGCTGTGCTGTTGTAAGATTGCTCATGTAGCTGCTATAGGCTGATGGGGGACTTCTCCTGGCAACATAATTAAACCACCTCAAAATGCAGTGGTAACTGTCAGTAGGAGCAGCTGTTCTGCTGACAGAGAGCTGTGCACACCAGTGCTTTTGTCAGTGTAACTTACATTGCTCAAGGCAGTGTTTTTCCACACCAGTTAGCCGGTGGCCAGGTAATGTGTGGTGAGGTACTCCCCTGGGTCCTAAGCAACCCAGTTTTTTACTGTTAGAGCAGGGAGCTACTAGCACTCTCACCTACGGCCAGGCTGTAGTAACCAAACGGTTAAAGTTCTTTTTGTTGTGCCAGCAGTGTTGCAGTGACAAAAGGGTTAACAGCAGCCAGGCTTAGATCTTAACTAGTTACGAGTTTATTAAGCTACAGTTATAAGCATGTGGTTACAAAAGGCTATTGTCTACTTCTTATATGCTAGCAAAGTACAGGTGTTAACAAGTTACATTACAATCCAATACAAAGATATCTGTTACCATCTAACACAATGATATCTTGATACAACGACGTCCAGTTACAGAGCTCTAATTCTTTAGCTGTGCACAAAAAAACGGGGACCTAGCATGGGTATATCTTACCCTCTCTGCGTCTCTCGATACCAGCATAGCCAAGCCGGATCGGTCACTCAATTCCACGGAAAGACGAATACGAGGTTGGGCGTCCCCAGTTGTGGACCTCGGGAGGCAATCACCTGACCCGACCAGCAGGTAGTTGGTGGAATGCACTCAGAGTTAGAGTTCTGCTGGGCCCACCTTTTATACCCCTTTTTGGGTTACGTATTCTCTTTCTTATCTAAGGTGCCAGATCGTACTGGTCTGTCTTTGTGACTCCAGTTTGTTACAAGGGCAATTCTTACTTAATTTGCACTTGTAAGACAGGAGATAAGCAATTGGAGAGTACAGGACATTCTTTTTGTGTGGGCGGGGGACTTCCCCTTCAGGGATGGCTGTGTGGTCATCAAATTCATCAATGCCAGCTGGGGTGATTTCTTGGGGTCCCCCACCTCTTGTTGACAGTTTGGCCTGTTAGCCTTCTATCTGTACTTTCTGTTTCTCAGGGTCACAATAAGCTAGCACATCTGGGCCTCAATGAGGGCATCAAAGACTGTGCTGTCAGCAGCCGTTTCCATGCCCTGTGTGCTTCCCAGTGGGGTGGGGGGGCAGCGAGCAAGCTGGCTTGTAAGGGGGAGACTTTGTCTGGCTACATTCCACCCCCGATGCACCACACTACATCCCAGAACTCAAGGTGGTGGTGGTGCCAGCACCTCTTGCCCTCATTGGAGGAAGTCTAAAAGTGCCCAATGATCCGATCAGTATGTGGGGAATCGCGGAACTGGCTAGGATCACTTGTCAGCTCCATGTATTGGATTTGTGTGGAGGAGATAGCCACATCAATTGGTCTCCTAACAATGCACAGTGTTATGCAAAACAGAACTACTATGATAAGAACAATCAAAATAGTGGTTACAATGGAATGCAGGAATGGAGTGAGAGAAAATTCTAATTGTTGAGCTAACCATTTTAACCATGAGATCTTTCCATTTTTAGTTACAGCATGTAAGATTTTAACTGTATCTTTGATGACAGATACATCCTGTTTAATCTGTTCTGAGTGTTTACTGAAAAGCAGCAAGATTGGTTAATTATAGCACAAACTCCTCTTTGTTGGGCCAGGACTGCATACTTGGAGACCCACCCATGCCTTGCTGACACTTAAACAGAGAACAATTAGACAGGAAGGCAGATGGGAATTATGGTCTAATCCAGAAAGTTCAAACTGGTTACCTCTATCCCCACCAGCTTGGCTGGGAGGACGGGACAGAAGGGCCCAGCCTAACCTTGGAGCTTCCTTGCACGTGATGGCTTCCACTCCGAGGAATTACAAGCAAGACACTCAGTTCCACGAAAGTTTAAACCGGTTACCTCTACCCACACCAGCTTGGCTAGGAGGACGGGACAGAAGGGCCCAGTTTAACCTTGGAGCTTCCTCGCACGCGATGGCTTCCACTCCGAGGAATTATAAGCAAAACACTCAGTTCCACCCTCCCAGCACCCGGGACGACAAGGTTGTCAGGGACTCAAATCCCAGCAAGCCTCATCCCATTACAGGGTACGATAACTGAACCAGAACCAGAACTTTCAGATTCCTTATCCAAGTAGGAGTTCACCCTATCGCAGCATGGACCCCAGGGGCTGCGGCGAAGGTAGGAGTGGACGTCGCTGTCATCAAAACAGACTGGTCCGCACCGGGAGATGTTGCTCTTGTCCCACCAATCATTCAGGTTCAGAGGGACAAACTCAATTCCCAATCTGGTAGAGGAGTTCAGCAGGGTACACATCCAGCAATCCGTGGCACCAGCGGTGGAGACGATGGACTGGATGGCATTCCTGAGGGGATGCTTAGGTGTGGCAAAGGTCAGCAAGCTAGTCAGGAAGATGACGAGGAGTTGAGGTGCCATGCTGTCATCTGGGTTGAAGGTAGCTACAACACAACTAGGTCTATAGCAATTACTGAAAGTCTATTAGTATTAATATGGCATATAGCAGCATGCATGTATTATGTACATTAAAGTTCTTTGGTGTGTACTGATGTTACAGGTGACTGTTGCCTTGCTTCCTCCCAGGGAGGTGTGCATTCCAGGTGGTTCCTTCTTTTTCTGGAGAGAAAACACAAGGTCAGCTGGTCTTGGATGTGATCCAAGCCTCGGTAACGGTTACTGGTTCCCTTTTAGAGTCTAAAGCAGTCTACACCCCCACCTTTGCATGAGTGCAGTACATGAGTCTGTGTTCCCAGGCTAGGGTGTTTAATTACAACAGTATCTCCAGGATTATATTTGGAGTCCTTGAGCGGCGCAACCGAGTTTGAGGAATTTTTCCCTGTAGGGAAGAATCCTCTGCTGATTGGACTGCCGGTAGGGGTTTGCTTGTTGTTTAGTCACTGCACCACCTCATCCAGCCTGTTTTCCCAAGTGCCATCCGTGGGCTTCAAGTGGCTTTTTAACAGCCCATTCCAGCACTCGACTATGCCATTGGACGGGGGTCAGTAAGGGAGGTGGTAAGTCCACTGAATTCCATACTTAGTAGCCCACTCTTGTACTACTTTGTTTTTAAAGTGTGAGCTGTTGTCAGACTGGATTTCTTGGGGTGCTGGGACAATTGCTGTTAAGCGGTTTAGTCCCATAATTGTGGGCAGTCCTGTTGCCAATGGGGCAGGGTATGCAAACCCTATTCCTGAAACAACTTCCATTCCAGTCAAGAGGTACTTACACCTTTGCCTGGTAGTAGGAAGTGGGCCAATGTAATCAACCTTCCAGGTTGCCCATAGTGTTTTTCCCATCTTTTAGCCTAGCAAACCGCTGTCCTTCAGCTGTGTGTGTTCAGGTTTTAGCACAGATAGTACAGGCTTGCACCACGTCTCTAGCCTGTCAGTGGGTGATGGGCCACCCCCTGATATGTGCTTGCCGCACCAGCTCATCACTTCCTGTGTGCCCCAGAGTCTCTTGTATCCATAGGTACAAATGTTCCCAATCTGCTTGGGTGGCAGAGATCTGGGCTGCTGCATCTGCCAGGTTATTTAGCTGTGCAGCCGGGGTGTTATTCTTTTGGTGGGCTGACGCATGTCCTATACTTAAGGGTTGCTCGGTGGCATGGTGGTACTCACTAGGCATTCCTACCTTCCATAGGGATTCCTTAATTAAGGTGGAGTTCTGTGCGGTATCAGCTTTCCAGCATGGACATTCCTCTACCCACCCCAAGAACAAACAAACAATAACCAGCACATTTTTAAAAGATTTACACTTGGGTAGCTGAATGAAGTTCATTTATAACTTCAGGAACAGTCCTAAAGGCAGAGATCTGGTTGCCAGAACTGTCTTTACAGGTTTGCCCACGTCATGGGCTTGGCAGACAGGGCAAGCCAGACAGTTGTTCGGGACACTTAGGAGAATTTGGAAGCAAACCAATTTGCTTGAACAGCAGTAATCATCCCCCTGCTTCACTTAACATGAGTCAGGCTGTGGTGCATGCAAGCAAGATAAGGGAGAAGGACCTTGGGTGCAACCAGGCGGCCGTCCGGGGAGCACCAAAGGTGTTCAGGATGCAAAAGGCATTCATCCAGTCTCCAGATAGTTTCTTCTGAATTTTGGGCCTGATCTTGGAATAGTGCAGTATCAATAAGGGTTACAATAGGAGACTGTGAATCTGTAAAAATGGGAAACAGGGAAGTGGCCTGAGAGAGGAAAGGTCTGCAGCTTTAGCTGCTGTGTCAGCCAAGGCATTTAATAAGGCAGCAATATACAGACCATTTTTGTTTTAATGAGCCCATGTGTATTTTAACTTACCAATATAGACAATTTGATAATGCTATTAATAAGATAAGCACAAACATAAAATACAAAACCACATTCTTCATTTTAAAAGGAGATTCATGATGTTTAGGTTGTTCTTCAGTAACTACCAGCTTTTCCCTGTGTTTCTGAAAGACAAAAGAATACTTTCTACCCCCTTTGGGGTGGCAGGTTACATATTGGAATACTCCATTTACAAATATGCTCAGTTCTTTCTAAACTCTGCAAGCTACTCACTCTGAATTTTCTCCAGACCCTTCAGAGTTAAGGACTTACTCACTTACTCTTAACTTCAAATCACATGCTTATTTTCCAAAATGACATTTTATTGGATATTACCATTTTAAGTATTACTAAAGGGATTTAGATCTTTTATACCTAAACTTACTGTTTTTCCTATATTGGAAGGTGTCCATATCGGAAGGCGTCCCCTCCTTATGGATGCACCAGCAGGACAGACAGACAGACAGACAAACAACATTAAACAAAACTCCATGACATGACACAAACACGTGTTAGCAAAACAATTAATGTAAACAAAACTCCATGACATATACACATACATGACAACATAAATGTTTCCATAACTACACTTTGTACCACAAAGAGTTAAGAACTTGAACTAAAGCTTTCAGAGTTGGGCAGTTTCTTCAAGGTCTTGTAATCTGGGCTTTTGTCCAAGAAGCTATTTCTCACAGCCTGTGCAACTGCTCCAATATTCCTTTTTCCCTTTTAGTTTACAAGCAGTTCTCTGCTTACAGAGCTGCAACCATAATTCCTCTGATTGTCCCCAGTTCTTTTCCAACATTTCCTCGTCCCACTTTGGGTCACCCCATCCTTCCCGGGTGAATTCTTTCTCTATGTTGGGGAAATCCATGTTGTTTATCATGACTG
Organism: Carettochelys insculpta; assembly: GCF_033958435.1. NCBI lineage: Eukaryota > Metazoa > Chordata > Testudines > Carettochelyidae > Carettochelys > Carettochelys insculpta. Next base: position 1,335,494 of record NC_134145.1, read on the forward strand.
GTTTCATTTTGTCACTGCGGTACAGTCTGTGTCACAACCCTGCTCGCTGCGCCAATTCTGTTAGCCGGTGGCTGGGTAATGTGCGGTGAGGTACTCTCCTGGGTCCTAAGCAACCCAGTTTTTTACTGTTAGAGCAGGGAGCTACTAGCACTCTCACCTACGGCCAGGCTGTAGTAACCAAACGGTTAAAGTTCTTTTTGTTGTGCCAGCAGTGTTGCAGTGACAAAAGGGTTAACAGCAGTCAGGCTTAGATCTTAACTAGTTACAAGTTTATTAAGCTACAGTTATAAGCGTGTGGTTACAAAAGGCTATTGTCTACTTCTTATATGCTAGCAAAGTACAGGTGTTAACAAGTTACATTACAATCCAATACAAAGATATCTGTTACCATCTAACACAATGATATCTTGATACAACGACGTCTAGTTACAGAGCTCTAATTCTTTAGCTGTGCACAAAAAAACGGAGACCTAGCATGGGTACATCTTACCCTCTCTGCGTCTCTCGATACCAGCATAGCCAAGCCGGATCGGTCACTCAATTCCGCGGAAAGACAAATACGAGGTTGGGCGTCCCCAGTTGTGGACCTCGGGAGGCAATCACCTGACCCGACCAGCAGGTAGTTGGTGGAATGCACTCAGAGTTAGAGTTCTGCTGGGCCCACCTTTTATACCCCTTTTTGGGTTACGTATTCTCTTTCTTATCTAAGGTGCCAGATCATACTGGTCTCTCTTTGTGACTCCAGTTTGTTACAAGGGCAATTCTTACTTAATTTGCACTTGTAAGACAGGAGATAAGCAATTGGAGAGTACAGGACATTCTTTTTGTGTGGGCGGGGGACTTCCCCTTCAGGGATGGCTGTGTGGTCATCAAATTCATCAATGCCAGCTGGGGTGATTTCTTGAGGGTCCCCCACCTCTTGTTGACAGTTTGGCCTGTTAGCCTTCTATCTGTACTTTCTGTTTCTCAGGGTCACAATAAGCTAGCACATCTGGGCCTCAATGAGGGCATCAAAGACTGTGCTGTCAGCAGCCGTTTCCATGCCCTGTGTGCTTCCCAGTGGGGTGGGGGGGCAGCGAGCAAGCTGGCTTGTAAGGGGGAGACTTTATCTGGCTACAGCACCCCAAGTGGTTTGATTTTTGCTGACAAAAATAACAGTGTGGACATGGCCTTACAGATGATGCAGCTTCAGTACCAAGGAGGATGCAGCTGCTGCCAGAGTGTTTTTTGTAGCTACTCTGTAACCTGCCTGATGTAGTGACTCTAGTTTAGACCATGTTGGGGGTGGGGGTGGGGAAACTGGTCAAGGGTAGGAGTAAAGAATCTTGGATTGCCTCTGGACCTCATGCCAAAGGAGACAAACTGATTCTCAGGCAAATTAAATAACGTGCTTTTATTGCCTTTGTGATCCCACCTGTAGAAAAAAGAAATTAACAGAAACCTCTGAAAATCACAGGAATCTGAGTTTCTTGAAGAAATAAATATGAAAATCATAAAACGTGTTATTTTCCTTCATTGTAATGGGAAATGCAAGAGTTGACTATAGAATTGTGCTGCTAAATGCTAGAAACGGGTGACAGAACTGAACAGAGCTCCAAGGACTGGGGTCCAGTTGATCACTGTTGAAGAGCTGGTTGCTCCTCCCTAATTTGTGAGGAGAAAGACAAATGTTAACTGTTCCCTGATTGTCTCTGTGCTGGCAGTGGGTCCCAGAACTGATTTATAGCACTTATTCAGCTTTTAGCAAGCAGCAAATGCATTGCTTAATTATTCATGACAGATGTATTATTGCAGGAAATTAAGACATCAAGGAAACAAGTAAAAACTGTTACTGACTAGAGCTATAAACAAGGGGATGCGGAAGGGAATATAGGATGGTGCTACTTGAGATTTCAGAGAGATGTCACACTTTCAGAAAGTAACTGGTTAAAATATCCAGATCTTTCAACATGTAACTCACTATCAAAACAAAAAGCAGTCAAGTAGCACTTTAAAGACTAGCAAAATGGTTAGAATCATAGAATCATGGAACACTAGGACCGAAAGGGGCCTCGAGAGGCCATCGAGTCCAGTCCCCTGCCCCGACGGCAGGACCGACCACTATCTACACCATCCCTGATAGACATCTATCTAATCTGTTCTTAAATATCTCCAGCGAGGGAGATTCCACAACCTCCCTTGGCAACTTATTCCAGTACTTGACCACCCTGACAGTTAGGAACTTTTTCCTAATGTCCAACCTAAACTTCCCTTGCTGCAGCTTAAGTCCATTGCCTCTTGTTCTCTCCTCAGAGGCCAAGAAGAACAAGTTTTCTCCCTCCTCCTTATGACACCCTTTAAAATATCTGAAAACCGCTATCATGTCCCCCCTCAATCTTCTTTTTTCCAAGCTAAACAAGCCCAATTCTTTCAGCCTTTCCTCATAACAAGCCCAATTCTTTCAGCCTTTCCTCATAAGTCATGTTCTCCAGACCTTTTATCATTCTAGTTGCTCTTCTCTGGACCTTCTCTAATTTCTCCACATCTTTCTTGAATTGGGGTGCCCAGAACTGGACACACTATTCCAGCTGAGGTCTAACCAGTGCAGAGTAGAGCGGTAGAATGATTTCTCATGTCTTGTTCACAACACACCTGCTAATGCATCCCAGAATCATGTTTGCTTTTTTTGCGACAGCATCACACTGTTGACTGATATTTAACTTGTGATCTACTAGAACCCCTAGATCCCCTTCTGCTGTACTCCTTCCTAGACAGTCTTTTCCCATTCTGTATGTGTGAAACAGATTATTCCTTCCTAAGTGCAGCACCTTACATTTATCTTTATTAAACTTCATCCTGTTTACTTCAGACCATTTCTCCAATTTATCTAGATCATTCTGAATTATGACCCTGTCCTCCAAGGTAGTTGCAACCCCTCCCAGCTTGGTATCATCTGCAAACTTAATAAGCGTACTTTCTATGCCAATATCCAAATCATTAATGAAGATATTGAACAGAACTGGTCCCAAAACAGACCCCTGAGGAACCCCACTTGTTATGCTTTTCCAGCTGGATTGAGCACCATTAACAACTACTCTCTGGGTGCGATTAGCCAGCCAGTTATGCACCCACCTTATCGCAGCGCGATTTAAGTTGGACTTGCCTAGTTTGTCGATAAGAATATTATGCGAGACCGTATCAAATGCTTTACTAAAGTCTAGGTATACCCCATCTACTGCTTATCCCTTATCTACGAGTCTCGTTATTGTGTCAAAAAAAGCTATCAGGTTGGTTTGACATGATTTGTTTTTTACAAAACCATGCTGGCTGTTCCCTATCACTTTACTACCTTCCAAGTGCTTGCAGATGACTTCCTTAACTACCTGCTCCATTATCTTTCCTGGCACAGAAGTTAAGCTTACTGGCCTGTAATTTCCTGGGTTGTTCTTATTCCCCTTTTTGTAGATGGGCACTATATTTTCCCTCTTCCAGTCTTCTGGAATCACTCCTGTCTCCCATGACTTTCCAAAAATGAGAGCTAACGGCTCAGCTACCTCTTCTATCAGCTCCTTGAGGATTCTAGGATGCATTTCATCAGGCCCTGGTGACTTGCAGACATCTAATTTTTCCAACTGGTTTTTAACTTGTTCTTTTTTTATTTCAAAAACTAACTCTACCCCTTTTCCACCAGCATTCACTATGTCAGGCATTCCTTCAGATTTCTCTTTGAAGACCGAAACAAAGAAGTCATTAAGCATCTCTGCCATTTCCAAGTTCCCCATTACTGTTTCTCCTTCCTCACTGAGCAATGGCCCTACCCTGTCCTTGGTGTTCCTCTTGTTTCTAATATATTTGTAAAAGGCCTTCTTGTTACCCTTTATGCCTGTAGCTAGTTGGAGCTCATTTTGTGCCTTAGCCCTTCTAATTTTACTCCTGCATTCCTGTGTTATTTGCCTGTGTTCATTCTGTGTAATTTGTCCCAGTTTCCATTTTTTATAGGATTCCTTTTTTAGTTTGAGATCATGCAGGATCTCCTTGTTAAGCCAAGGCGGTCTTTGCCCATATTTACTCTCTTTCCTACATAGGGGAATAGCTTGTTTTTGGGCCCTTAATAATGTCTCTTTGAAAAACTGCCAACTCTCCTCAGTTGTTTTTCCCCTCGGTTTTTCCTCCCGTGGGATCTTACCTACCAGCTCTCTGAGTTTACCAAAATCTGCCTTCCTGAAATCCATCATCTCTATTTTGCTATTTTCTGTCCTACCAGTCCTTAGAATTGTGAATTCTATGATTTCATGATCACTTTCACCCAAGCAGCCTCCCACCTTCAAATTCTCGACCAAGTCCTCCTTATTTGTCAAAATCAAATCCAGAACAGTTTCTCCCCTGGTGGCTTTTTCAACTTTTTGGAATAGAAAATTGTCTCCAATGCAGTCTAAGAACTTATTGGATAGTCTGTGCCCCGCTGTATTAGTGTCCCAGCATATATCTGGATAGTTGAAGTCCCCCATCACCACCAAATCCTGGGCTCTGGATGATTTTGTTAGTTGCTTAAAAAAAGCATCATCTACCTCTTCCACCTGGTTAGGTGGCCTTTAGTAGACTCCTAACAGGACATCACCCTAGTTTTTTACCCCTCTTAAACTAACCCACAGACTCTCAACACGTCCATCTCCTATGTCCATCTCCACCTCAGTCCAAGTGTGTACATTTTTTGTATATAAGGCAACACCTCCCCCCTTTTTTCCCTGTCTATCTTTCCTAACCAGGCTGTAGCCTTCAATACCAACATTCCAATCATGTGTATTATCCCACCAAGTTTCTGTGGTTTATTAGGTGAGCTTTTGTGGGACAGACCCACTTCTTCAGACCATAGCCAGACCAGAACAGACTCAATATTTAAGGCACAGAGAACCAAAAACAGCAAGTAACTCACTGTGTGTAATTAATGGCTTACCAGTGGAGCTTCATTTGTTAAATTTGTGATTTAAACAATCACATTTGTGAATGCAAAAAACCTTTATGTTGTCAATTTTAGCAGACAAGTTTGTATAAACAAACTTTTTCCTGCTGTTTGTATATACCTTCAGCTATTTTGAAATACCTGGTGTTTAATTTGCAGAATTAGATTAGGTCACCTGAAGAATTACTACTGTACCAAATACAGCAACAGTGTCTTGAGGCTTTGAACAAAATGCAGCACCCTGGTGCACTAAATTAACATTTACTTTTGTCACCACCTATTGTAACAGCATGGTTACACATACCCAGTTCCGTCCTTTCAACTTTTCCTGATTTGGAATTGCTAACTTTGGTGCACAGGATAGTGTATCCACCTAACCTCTGCCTGTGGATTACCTGTATGGATAGAGATTTGCTGACAAGGAATCAGCGCAACCTTGAATTCCACAAGTGTTGAAACCTGTTTGGTCCTCAGATGCCATTGGAAGATTTCCAGCCTTCCTGTGTGAGGTGAGGCTTGTCACTTGGAGCAGTGTCAAAGTCCTCTTGACTTTAAGCCCCATCAATTGTAATTGTATGTGATGTGCTTCTGAGTAAAAGGAAAGCAGGGAAGAAGGTGGCTTTCTGTAAACACTTTGGGTTATTTTTCTTCAATCCTCGTTACAATGGAACTAGTTCCCTCCACCTACACGACTTGGTAAAAATGCCAGCTCTGATTGGTACATAACCTCGGGCTTCCAGTTCCACAAGTAAGATGGGCCGTTCCGGTACGACTGTCCCTGCACTAGATCTCCGTCCAGGCCATCTGGCTGCATTTAGTCAGGAATTTCCATTCTTAAACTGCATTCTGCCACCTCCAGCTATTATCCCTGAAGGGCAAAAGTCAAGCTACTGATGCTTCCAGAGTCATTAAAAAGATTTCTTAACTTCATAAGCCCTTTCCTCTTCTGTCTGCTGCAAGATTACAGACAGTCTGTTGGGATGGGCACCAATCCTCTACTGAAGTAAAGAAAACTTTTCTGTGTTTGTGATCCTGGCCTGAGCCTTGTAAAGATGTTTTGGAAAAAAAAATTCTTGTTATTCAGTGCTCTAAACAAATAGTTTATTTTTGTAGTTGTGTAAATCAGAAACACTTGTTGCTGAGATGCAGCTGAATAAATGGTTTAGGTGTGTTTGAGCAAAGTCTCCTCTCCCAAAGGCTAATGAAGATAAAAATTATCCTCAGGCATCCTGTTGTTTGTAATTTAAAAGCTTCCTACAAATAAAGATTTGTTTAAATGCCTCCAAAACTATGTATTGATACAACAAATAATGGCATTAAGTTCATGTCCCAGTGTGTCTGGTTCAGGCATTTTCAGATCTTGGAAAACAGAATAGAAACATCTGATGAGTAGGTAGTCTAAAACACTGGTAGTGTTTTTCTGATGATAGAGCTTTCTCAGTAGTGTTACAGGATCTTTTTAACAATCCATCATTAAAAACATAACTGTAGATTTAAGCTGTACAAACTTTTTCTTTCTTTCTTTTTGTTTGTTTTTGCCATTGGTGCTATATAAACCCCAGTCTGCTTGCAGTGGAATTGAGGGCATCAAGAGAGAGAAAATGGGGGAAGTACTATCTTTGACTGGATAAACTTCTGTTTGTGAGAGACAAGCTTTCAGGTTACACAGAGCTCTTCCTTAGCTGTACAGATGAGGTCATTAACTCATTTCATGCATCAGAGAGATAGCAGCATTAGTGTGTATCTGCAGAAGCAATGAGAAGTCCTGTGGCACCTTATAGACGAACAGATTTTTTTTTTTTTTGGAAACATAATCTTTTGTGGGCAAAGACCCACTTCATCAGATGCATGTAAACAAAGCGGGTCTTTGCCCACAAAAGCTTATGCTCCAAAAGATCTGTTAGTCTATAAGGTGCCACATAACTCGTTTCATGTACAGCTGAGCAACAAACATCTATCACGTGGCTGTAATTTTTGGTTCTAGCTATCTGAGTTGCACTGGTTCCAGTGACCAGTGGAAGACGTGATGATTTCCATATCCCATTACTAATCCCCTGCAATGCATTCCAGTAGAAACTCAGTGGACTTTGTGAAATAGTAAAGCAGGTGGATTTGTATGAGAGTGACCCTCTTGAATGATAAAGTTTCCTGGAGGAGATTTGTGAATGTATAGTGTGGAAAGGTGCCCTTTTGTCTTGATTCGGTTCCCTTGCCTCTGCCCCTGGACTTTAGGGTCTGGGCTATGGATATCCCTGCAGTTCTGGTTGGTGGCCATTCTCCTTCCCCCTCTCTCCCAGCCAGGGCTGTTGGCCTGGCTGGAGCAGGGGGGTGGGGGTGGGGGATCCTGCCGCTCCTACCTCCCCAGCCCGCTTATGGGAACTCTTCCTACTCCTGATATGCTTTTGGATTCTCCTTCACTCCCTCACAATGTCTCTCAACTCCTCCGCCATTTCTCTTGTTCTCCTCTCAGTTCTGTTCGCCCTGGCTGCTTTTAAGCTTGCTGGCAATCAGATCAGCTGGCTCTCATTAATTGGTTGCCTGCTGCCATACCCTATTGCCTCCGCCTGGGAGGTTAAGTAGCTCTTTCTGCCCTTACCCTAGCCCAGTCTGGGCCCTGGGCTGCCTTCTACCTGGTGTCTGTTGGCGTGAACCTGTTACAGTGCATAGAAGCCTAAGAATGGCGATATTGGGTCAGGCCAAGTGTCCTGTCTTCTGGCAGTGGCCCATGCCTGGTGTCCCGGAGGAAATAAACAGAACAAGTAATCATTAAGTGATCCATCTTCTGTCGCCCATTCCCAGCTTTTGGCAGATAGTTATTGAAAGAGATTTATTCATCAGATTCCAACTGCTCCACTTTGCTAGATGGGAACTCTGAAGATGCTGCCTCATTTGTTTATTTTTAAATGCCTGGGTTAGTCTGTAGTCTATAGTGAATGTGTTTGCGAGAGAGAGAGAGAATTTGCCAAGGGAGTTGATATATAGAATGAACACTAGTCAAGCTGTTATACAGCCTACAGTGGAAACTATATCCTTTTTCCCGGTGTGCCGTCCGTTTGCATGAAGGCTGAATAGTTGTCTTTTACCGTAACTCTTACGACCCTGAATTCAGATGGCCTTCGAGTAAGAGCAGTGTTCCCGTCTTTCCATCCATGAACAGGATAAGTTCTGGAATGTGCACCACATGTAGAACCCATGCTGCTGGTTGTGGGTGACTGTGGGCACTCTGTTAATTAGTTGGGCAGCCCCCGACTCTCTCTTGGGCATTGTCCAAATGATCAGCTTCGAGGGAGCATTGAATAGGGCCTTCTGGTCAGAGGCAGTGTTTCTTTCAGTTTTTTCTGTCCTTATGTGCCATGAAGTTTGTTATGGGAACCGATGAGGAGATGAAGAGTGACACATAACATCCATATTGGTGCACATCACAAAACTCATTCTGCACCTGGATAGGGTGTGGTGGAGGGTGAGACTGAGAGGATGAGAGTGTGGGAGGGGGCTCAGAGCTGAGGCAAAGTGTTGGGGTATGAATGGGTGAAGACTGGCTTAGGTGGCAGGCTCTGGGGTGTCACCAGGGATGCAGGGTTTGAGACACAGGAGCGGGGCTCAGGGCTAGAGCATAGGGGGCGAGTGAGTACTCCAGATAGGGCTGCAGACTATGAGGTGTCACTGGGTGTGATGAGTTTGCAGGGAGCGCAGACTGTCAGTGAGAGTTCTTTCCCAGCCCTCTCTCACTGCAGCATCCCTGGGGCCAGGAAGGGGGGTGCTGCTGCAGTGCCCTGGCTTGTCTAGAATGGGGCTTGGCTGTGTGGTAGATGGCGAAGAGGCACCTCTCCCCTGTATGCGGCAGGTCTGTGCCAAGCTGGCTTGGGGCCGAGGGAGGGGCACTTCTCACCTGTCTGCAACACATCCAGGGCAGCTGAATGCCAGGGCCAGTGGGCAGAGGCAGCTCTTCCCCAGCCGTAGCAGCCCCAAGGTGGGGTCAGCAGGCACAGGCGCCTTTCAGTCGGCTGTGGCAGCCCTTTCTCCACTGTAGCCTTGAGCCCATGTGTGAGGCTTAATAGATAGCTGCATGGCCATGCAGCTTAGAGGGAACATAGATGTAAGAGTAATATCCGGGTCTGGATAACTAATGTTGCATTTGGCATGTGATAGGAATTTTAGTTTGGTCAGCCATTTCCTTAACCACTGTTCAGATCCATTTCTGAAAACCAGCGACCTCTGTCTAGCATGAATGAGCTGTTGGAATATCTTTCTTAATAGTAGCAGATTTCTTCCTTGGCTCTGTCTACTGCTATTTCTGGGGTTTTGTATTGAATACTCATTCAGCTACAACAACCAAAATTGTTTACTAGAGAAATGAATAGGCAAGGTCTTTTTCATGTAATTATGTTCACTTTGACAAGAATAATTAGAAAGCTAAGTGGTTTGAGAACCAATTGATTATATTTTGTGGGAATGGCAATGGTTGGGCGATACTGAGATGCATGTACGTAGAGTGGCAGATTTTAATGAAACCAACTTGTTTCTGAATTCTTTATAGTTACGTTCATTTCTGTTGTAACATCCCTTTTTTGTACAATTCCTTTTAGATACTGAGAAGATACAGCACCTTTAAGAATTATGTAGAGTAACCAAACTGTGAAATTATAGAACATTTGTCTTATGCTCTCCTTATATTTAGCAAAGCCATCAGCTGGTATAAATTGCAATTGGATAATTGCAACAGTTCCCATCATGGAGATTACATGAGGCTATTTTGTCACTTATTTGGAAGGCTATGACAAATAAAGTTGTTGAACCCTTTTCACTTTGTTTCTGCACCATAGAGAAGACATGTTTCAATTACTTCAGTATTTACCCCAGACTCTCTGTCTGTGCTATGGAGCTGAGATATTCATTTGTTTGCCTTAATGTGGTTGCTTGTCTTCTGAAATAGTGATATTAATATAATTATATTTTTAAAATTACATTAAGAATGTTATGAAGGTTTTGAAGTTAAACATTCCAAAGTAAGAATATGGCAGAATTAAGTTGGTCCTATGCAGTTTTAATGTTGCATCCATATGCATATGCATTATGATATAATCTTTAGGTGATCACATACTATATCTTTCAGAGCCCCGCTGCCTCGTTTGGTGCACAGGTTGCTCCTGCTTCTTTGGAATGAATTAAGTTGTTGTTTTAAGACCCTGCTTCATTTGTTGCAGAAGTTGTCATTAATGTAGTGAACATGACAGGGGTTTGCAGGTAGGGTATGCTTGATTTCAAAGGCAGTTGAATACTGCCTAGGAGAAAGGGGTTCTGCTAGCAATAGACATACTACTGAGCTGTTGAAGGGGGTAAAATAAAGTTGGAAGAATTTTTATATAGGAAAATGTTAGGCAACCTAAATATAGGAGTCTTTGCCACTCCCTCTGTAATGTCATGGCAAAGTTTATTACCCAGACACAAATATACCGTTTATCAGCCTGTATATATCATTTCTAACCCTACTTCCCTGATCTGTTGTGTTTAAACAGGACTTCTCTTTATACCAGAATGGTATCAGTTACTACCATATAGAGCCTAGCCCAGTACAAAGTTAACTACAGCTTAGAGTCTTGGGCCATGGTTACACTAGCAAGTTTTGCTGACAAAAACCGGTGGAACATCCACACACAAAATGTGTTTTGTCAACAGTTTGTTGACAACTCAGCACTTTCACTGGCAGAGTTGTGCCTCTTGCCCATGGGGCAAAAAGCTGTGTGGATGCTCAGGGGTGTGAGGGGGAAGGGGAATTCTCTCAACAGGCATGGCGTCCAGAACAATGGGCAGCCCTATCTGTTCTGTTTCCGGGTGCCTGCTTTGGCAAGAGAGCAACTGGGCAGTCCAGCCGCTCTATTGACAGAACAGAGCTCTCTCCTGATTGGCTTTTGTGTGTGATCGCGCTCTGTGGACAGATGTTTTGTCAGGAAATCTCTTCCGACAGTGAATTCTGTCTACAGAGTGCTGTAGTGTAATCGTAGCCTTGGTTTGGTTGCAACGTGTCAAGTGAGAACTTTTTTAAAAGGCCAGTTCTGAAGAAAATCAACTGAATAATTTTAGAGTTTGGAATATTTAAAAATCAAGAACTTAAATTTTTTCTACATTTGTATAATTAACGCAAACCTAGACTGGGCTAGTGGTTAGGACATATGGAGTTCTGATGTGCGTTAATTCTATGTGGATCCCATCTGGAGAGGCTGGAGGAATTTATTTTAGATTTAAAGGTGATAGGCTTTTTATGAATACCTGCAAATAACGTTTCCATAAATTTAACTGTTTATCTTTTCTTAAATTTCCTTTCAGTTATAGCTCCTTGAGTTATTCAGTGCCCTCCTTGAAGTTTCCATTTTCTTCAGACTATGGGAACTTGTAGTTTTTTGTTTCATCTAGTCTTTTATGGCCCAATTCTTCCACCCCTAGTGAGAAGTGTCTGAGTAACTCTACTGAACCAACCACACAATTCATGTAGTTAAATGCTGCTATACATCAAGAGGTTGGCAAAATAGGGCCTTCAGTCATTGTTTGGCCAAGATAGAATATGCTCTTATAACCTTTTGGCTCTTTAAAATTTCACCACCAGTCGCAGTACACACAAGAAGTTTGGCCAAAACTGTTAAATGCATTTTAAAAATATTTTATTTAAACAGCTCATACTCCATTGCCTTGTGACATTTGTTTTATAGGAGTACCCTGTTTGTACCATTCCCTCTGTAGCCATCTGTCAGACTTTAGTCACTGAAGCTGCTTATACAGAAAACATCACTGCAATGTCAGAACAGCAGGAGTTTAGGCAGACAGCCTCCTCCTTAAAAGGGCTGTGTTTGCATTATTTTAGAACACTTTTTGCTTTGAAAGTCTTTGCTATTCTGGACAAATACAGATACTAAAATGAGTATTATCCTGTCCCAGAGGGTGCCAGTACTCCAATACCACGTTTTCTGATTCCCCTCCAGATAAACAAGGACCTGTTCATTTTCACTTGCCTCCAGCTCTCAACCTCCAATTATTGAGCTAAGGCAAGAATCTGCAACTCACCCCATAAGATCAGATAGATTAGCCAATTGTTATAAATGGAGACCTTCAGTATTCATGTCCGCTTCTAACATGATCTCTAGTCTCACTTGTTACACGTTTGCTAAAATGTTACCAGACTTTGCCACAAGCTGCTATGGCTGGTTGAATTTCTTCTGTTCAATACAAAAAGTTTGAATCGTGGTTTGATTAATCTGATTTCATTTCCATACTGAATTTTGTGTTACAAAGACTATTAAAAAAAATCGAAGAGGCCACAAATTTTAATAGTAGAGACATTAAAACAATCTCTCAGCACATCCTGACTTTAGAATTGAAACTTTTGCAGGTGATACAAACAGTCTACATTTTGTGATCTGTATGGTGCTGAGCACTTTGGTGCTTAATAAATCTAGCAATCCCGAAAGAAACATCTTGTCATAATCAATCAGTGAACAAAATTCAACATAAACATCTGACCAAAGAATTGACTGGGAGTGGAATATAGAGCATGCCAACCGCACTCTAAAGAAGAATTCTTTATTCAGAATTATCGTATTAAAACAAGATTTGAGGATGAGAGCATAGAGCCCTAAAGAACCAAAACAATAGTGAAGAGCATTGACTGTTAATGGCTCCTGGGCAGGGAAGAAAAATGCAGGGCACCACACAGATCTAGAGCATCTCTTTGCAAATTTAAAAACACATTTTTTTCCACTTTGTAAAGTGGTCCCCTCTAGAGATTTTGAGAGAATATATTTAAAATCTTCTATTAAAGACTTGAGTATTTCCTCCAAGTCATGGTTTTTTCAGCGTGAAAATTTCATACTCTGAGTTCTTTGTTGGCCTCTGAGCATTTTCACCAAGTTTCAGAACTGTCAATGACTTCATTGTTTGTGTTGAAAGGGGTTTGCAATACAAGCCTGTCTACTGATATTTCCAAAAAGTTATGCACAAGACTATGGGCTTCCGATCTTTTGCTTCTGTATTCCTTGACTTTTGAATGCTTGAATTCTCTCATCTTTAGCTTTGCATTAATAATAGTTTTATTCACAGGACCTATTTCCATGCGTCATATGGTCCAAACTCTGAATTTTGTGACTAGATTATTTTATGGCCCCTTTTCATCTCGAGAGATGGTGGTTAGCGGCAGTGGTGAGGATCTATGGGCAGTGGTTGAGTCTGCAGCTTCTCTCGTGGCTTATCCATCCAGTATTGGATTTGCACGGTTGATTGCAATAACTGCTTGTCAGTCTGTCTCTAAATTATGGAGTCTGAGAGGTTTTTCCTTCCAAGATGAAGTTCTTTTGAATGGCTTGCACCCATACTATTGAAGGATTATGTGCCCTGTTGTGACAATCATCGCCAGGTATTTTGATCTGATGATGTAGATTCCTAGGATTTTGGATTGATATCGAATTTTTTCATGGCATTTTTGCATGTATTCTTGGTCTTCCTCTTGTTCTCAACCCACATGAAAGTTCACTGAGGAGGATTTCTTTGGGAAGATGCTCTTCACGCATTCTTCTCACATGACCAAACCATCGTAGTCTTCTCCTGTTGAGGCACGCTATGAGGCTGGGTATGCCAGATCTTGACAGAACATCTGCATTTGAAACTCTATATTGCCAGTTGATAATCAGCATCTGATGAAGTGAGTCTGTGCTCACGAAAGCTCATGCTCAAAACTTTTCTGTTAGTCTATAAGGTGCCACAGGACCCTTCGTTGCTGTTACAGATCCAGACTAACATGGCTACCCCTCCAATAGTTGATAATCGTAATTCTGTGAAGACAGCAAAGAAGTAAGCTGTTCAGTTTTTTTCTCCTGGTTCGAGTAGGTGGTCCATGCCTCAGAACCATATAGCAGGATACTCAATACACATGCCTGGTAGATTAGTATCTTTGTTTTCACTATCAGCTTAGGACTCTTCCATGCTCATTTCGTAAGTGTGCCAAAAATCATAGTTGCCTTCCTGATTCTGGTGTTCAGTTCTTCATCGATGGATACGTTTGTGGTGACAGTAGATCCAAGGTAACAGAATTGCTGAACCACATCTAGTGAGCTGTTATCCTGAATGACATTGGGCTGCTGAGTATACCTTGAGGGAGTAAAACAGTTTTCTTCATGTTTATGTCAGGGGAAAACAATTTGCAGGCTTTGGATAGAGAATCCATCAGGGACTAGATTACTACAGCTGCAATATATGCAAACCTGATTTTATTGCCTTGTAACACGTTATATTTTGTCTGCTGTAAGCTAGCCTAAAATAGTGACCCTCAGGGAGGCTCATCTTTTTTTAAAATGATCAGAGGACAAGAAGAACTTATTTTACAAAGTATAATGAAAAGCTTCCATAACGGTGCATTTTAGTGAACTACCCAAGAGAATTCTGAGAGCTGCCCTATGCAGAACCTATGAAACCAGAGTCTCAGCCTCTGGGTATGACCTGGGCCTTGTGCTACACAATCACAGCCCATTACTGAGGTCTGTATTTTCAATGTGGCTAGGAACGCTCTTATTCAGATTCCACAAATGCACCTGGAGCAAAGTACTCTCTCTTGGAAAAACTGCTGTTTAAATATATTGATTTTTGAATCTAATGACACAGATGTTTTCTTCATCCCCATGGAAGAACTCTTGCAGAAATAAAATAAATTTGTCAGTACAAAGCCTCCTACAAAAGAAGAAAATGTAATAGTCTCCTTGCATGGTTCTTGCGGCAACTCTGGCAGTATGCTCTTGAAGTGGTGTCCATTTTGCTGTTGCATATTTATGAATGGCTTTGCAAAGGTAAACTTTAAAAGGTACCATGGATGTGATAATATTTTTCTCTTGTAATGAGATACAGCTCACAAATACTATTTTGTTACCTGCCAGATGAATTCTGATTCCATGTACTGTATTTCCATCAAACATTCAAGTGAAATCATTTTCCTGGCACTGCCATAGGTGATCTGGCTTAAAGCTCTCTTCAACTCAGAAAGATCCTGAGATTTCAGTCTTAGTAATTCTTTCCCCTTACAGCAAATAGAAATGTGTTGAGAGTCAACCCAAGTCCTATCCAGGTTGCAGTCACCACTCTTTCTTCAAGGTAAAAATTATGTGGATAAGGAGAAAGCAGTAGATGTGGTATATCTTGGTTTTTGTAAGGCTTTTAGTAGTTTCTGGCATGACCCTTTCAGTGATAAACTGACAAATGCAACCTAGATGGTGCTACTCTAAGCTGGGTGCATAACGGATTGGATAACTGTTCCTAGAGAGTAGTTATCAGGGATTCATAATCATGCTGAAAGGTCATAATGAATGTGTCCCCATAGGGATCAGTTCTGCCCAATTCTGTTCAATATCTTTTTCATTGATCTAGATAACGGCATAGAGAGAAGATTCTGAAGTTTGTAGATGATACCAAGCTGGGAGAGGGTTCATTTGGGAAGGGGCAGTCAGTTGCACACATACAAAATAGGAAATGTATGCCTGTGAAGGAGTTCTGCAGAAATCATAGAACAATAGAGCTGGAAGAGACCTAAAAAAAGCCATCAAGTCCAGCCCCCTGCTCTAAGCAGGACCAAACCCATCAGATCAGCCTTGCCAGGGCTTTTTCGAGCCAAGACTTAAACACCTCCAGGGATGGAGGCTCCACTACTTCCATGGGTAGACTATTCCAGTTCTTCACCACCCTCCTAGTGAAAAAGTTTGTCGTAATGTTCAACCTGGACCTTTCCAATCACCACTTGAGACCATTGTTCCGTGTTCTGCCATCCATGACCACTGTGAACAGCCTCTCTCCAGCCTCTTTGCAGCTTCCCTTCTGTAAGTTGAAGGCTGTTATCAAGTCCCCCCTCAGTCTTCTCTTCTGCAGACTAAACAGTCCCAATCCCCTCAACCTTTCTTCATAAGTCGTATGCTCCAGCCCCTAATTATTTTGGTCGCCTTCCACTGGACCCTCTCCAGTGTATCCACATCCTTCCTATAAATGGGGGCCCAGAACCGGACACAGTACTCCAGATGAGTCTGGAAGTCATAGTGGACCGCATGTCTGTCTTACAATACTTTGACTCTCTTCTCTGTTAATTAAACTTCAGCTGGAGTACTGTGTCCCAGTTCTGAATGCCACATTTTAGGAAAGATGTGGAAAAATTGGAAAAAGTCTCACAAACAAAAGCTATGTGGGAAAACTGAAAGAATTTTGTATGTTAGTCTGGAAAATGAAGATTGAGGGGTAACAATTTTCAAGTGCATAAAAGTTGTTACTAGTCAGAGGGAGAAAAGTTATTCTTCTTAGCCTTTGATGATGGAACGAAAAGCAATGGGTTTACATTGCAGCAAAGGAGGTTTAGGTTGGCAACCTAACTAGCAGAATGGTTTAGCACTGGAATAAATTACCTAGGGAGGTTGTGGAATCTTTCTAGTTGGAGATATTTAATAGCAGGTTAGACAAACCCATCAGGGATGGTCTAGATCAGGGGTGGCCAGCGGGCCAGAATCTAGAGTGCAAAGCCTTTTCACCCAGCCCGCAAAGTCAGCAGCGATGCCATTTTATCCAAGCTGGCCAAAGTGAGTGTGGGGCCAGAGTTGGTAACCTGTAGCTCTGAAGCTGCATGTGGCTCTTTAAGGAGCCATTTGTGGCTCCAGATGATGCCACTGATGCTGTCTCCTCCTCTGGCTCCCTGCTCTGCCGCACTGAAATAATGGAACTAAATGTAATGGGTTTAACAACCATTAAACCAATTAAATTTAGTTCCGTTATTTCAGCATGGCAGAGCAGGGAGCCTCTTGTGCTGCAAGTGGAGGAAGCGGGTAGGAGAGCTGTGGAGAGCCACGCAGCCACTACAAAGGAGCAGTGTGGGGGAGCAGCGGTAACATGTGGAGCTCATTGTCTGAGGTGAGGTAGTCCTCGGTTTGGGGCTGAGAGGGGCTAAGCCTGGGGACGGGGGGCAGGGTTCAGGCTATATTGTTTTTGTCCCCTGGAACACACAAAAATTGCCATGTGGCCCCTAATGAAAAAAAGGTTGGCCACTCCTGGTCTAGATGAGTGTTTCCCAGACTAATTTGGCCACAGAATACTTTTGTGCTTGGAATATAATGCCAGAACACACACATGCTGGTTTTGGGGAGGGGAGGTTTCATACCAAAAAATTACTGCATGTAATGCTCAAAAATTGATTATAAAAGAGTTAGGTTTTTTAGATATCTTTTATTTTACAAAGAACAAAATATAATGGGAGAAAATCATCTGAATGAACAACTAATGGCCTTCTAGTAGGAAGATAGTTAGCAAACCCATAATTAAGTATAAACATTAAACATTCAGTACAAACCCAAAACAAAACATGAATGTAATGGGCAAAAGAAGAATGATTTAGTGTCATTCTTTTGTACAAAATTAGAAAGGACAGTATCGTTCAAAAAAGGACTGTCCTTCCTTAAAGTTTAAAAAACATTTTTATGAAAAAGAAATACAAAACAAATTAGATATGGGAAAATATTTTTAATTTTGTATGTTTATAAATTTATTTTTACAGCAAACTACTGGAAAATAAAAATAAGGAGCATTTGACAGTTTTTCAATGGGAAGAGTGTTTTTGCATCTTTTTTTTAATATTAGGAAAGATGCTGGAGAGTTGGATCCTCATATCAGATACAGCATCACAGGATTTCTCTGAACAAAACTCATGCCAAAAGAATCCAAATAGTCTCTGTTTTGGCACAAGTCACATATCTATACTATTATGAATGCATTATAAATATTAATATACCTACAATCTAAAGACTACTTAAATACTTTAGTATTTTTGATACGCACATAATTTCATATTTAATGTGTTAGAAGGAAAAATATTGCTAGCATCAGATTTTTTTCACAGAACACCTGTTCACATCTCTCAGAACTGCAGCGCCCATGGAAGATAGGTTGGGAAATGCTTGGTCCTGCCATGTATGCAGGAACCTTGATTAGATGACATCTCAAGTCCCTGTCAGTACTACGATTCTATCTCCAGGCACTTGGCTATCATAGGGCTACAGAAGAGTGATACAGGTGACGTATGTTAGCCCCAGATTGAACAGGTCTCTGTTCCCAGAATAAACCAGCAAGGGCTGATCCAGAACCAACAGGAACCTCCTAGAAGCAGTCAGGGCTCTTAGGCCAATTAAAACACCTGGGGCCAATTAGGAGGTTTGCAGACTCAATGGATACAGGTTAATCAGGACAGCTGGAGCCTGTAAAGAACTGGCTGAGACTGGCTATGCAAAGTCTTCTCTTCACCTTGCTCAGCAGCTGAGTGAGGAAATACGGAGCTGTGGAGAGTCTGAGGGGAGTAAGCGCCAGCAGGTGCTAGAGCCGTAGTGTCCAACCAGTTCTGATGCAGCAGCTGTGATACTGCTATAGCGAGCTAGCCACACTCAATCAGCCAAACAGCTACAAGCGGCTAGTGTGTTGGACACCACGATACTACAGGTAAGAGCCTGCAGTAAGGATGGTGCAGAGGACCACTGTGAGGAAGTGGCCCAGAGAATCATTGCTGTTAAGCAGCCAAAACTTGAGAGTTTGTGGGCATCTATTATCATAAGGTCCCTGGTCTGGAACCCATAGCAGAAGGCAGGCCTGCACTCCCCACATTCTCCCTGCTCATCCTTTATTCAGCATGGGAGAAGGACTGACTTGGCGGAGCACTTTGTCTTGCCTGAATCACTTGGAGGGAGGGGCAGTAGAAACTATGGTTTATGTTGGTCTCTCTTTTCCCTGTGCTGGCCAGTGATTAGAGCAGCTCACCAAACAGCTAGTTGGTGTCTAACCTGAGGGGTGCTGTGAGCCTCTGAAGCAAATAATCTGCCCCAAAGGGTGGGAACCACCAAGCTAGAGGAGGAGCTTTGTCACAATTCTCCCAAGACTAATACGCCATTAAACAAAACTAACCTACAGGTGAGCTGATTTGGTTTCCAGCGAGGAGTTTGTCAGTTCTTACCTCGTGCCTGTGGCCTTTGCCAGAGCTGGTTCTGGGTTTACCAGCATTACACTTTCAATAAAGATAAACCTTAAATTATAGACGAGGTTCATATGCTATTAAAGTATAACATAATATTAATTTTATCATTATTTCTTCCCTTATTTTCCTCATCCAGAAGCCCATGTTCTAATGAAATCAATCCCTGCTTCCCTCTGTTAATGTAATTTTACAAGCGACATTATGACAAATGTAACTGAGCTAGAAGCAAGGAAAAACATCTTAATTTTCAGTGTAAATGGGAGAAATCAGATTGCACAAAGAGGTTGCGTAGGAGGCTGCAGTCACTGCAAGGATTTTAGATGAATATTTTTTTAAATTACAAAAATGGTCTTAGAATACAGTAGTTACAACTGAGAAGTGAGTAAGAGTACTATGGGAAATGGCTGGCATTTGGGTCATTGTTCATTGAATTAAGAGCTTTTAGAGGTGGGACGTTTTGAGAAAATAACATTTCCTTGATTCCAAAACCCAGGTCACTGTGACTCTGTGTGACATCCATTCGCAAAGCCTATCAGGCTGAAGGATAACAGACTGATAAAAGACGTGCTTCTCTGACATCTCACCAGAAGCCTCAGGAAAGAGATGTTTGAAGAATGCAAGAGGCCTGGCAAGTGTAGAGCTGGTGCATTTTGGTATATAGTTCCTTTGCAGATCATTCTCTTACCTGTGCTCCAGGTTTAGTTGTCTTTCCTCTTTGATTTCTTTTTCCTTGTCTGCTTTTGTGTTGTTTTGCTGTCTGGCGTTGTAACTGTGATTGTAGTTTTTAGAAGGTGGTGGGGCATGCTGTTACATAAGGTTATTTACTAGATCCTGTAATGTGCTGTAATAAGGACCCCATTTCTCCTAACTGGAGTCTGCATTATTTGTAGGTGCAACTGTCTGTAATTCAAACACCAGTAACTAATCATGATTTATATAATAATAGAAGGTAAATATTTTTAAAAATAGATACTACAGGAGTATTTATTTTAGCTGTTCTTATCCAGTGTTTCTTTTATAGCACTTACGTCCTCCTAATCACTTCATAGCCTCGTAATGCCCAGCAGGCTCATTCATTTGCCTTCCAGAGAGGGCCTCAAATACATGCATGATAGGCTTCCAATAGAAATGCCAGGGACACAGGTATTTAATGCTGTTTGGATTCTTCATATGTTTCTCTTTAGAGGGGCTACTGGTGGAATTGCTTGGCTCAAACTATTGATTCTTGCAGCTACCAATGGAATTGCTTGGCTCAAACTATTGATTCTTGATCAGCCAGCAGAGACAATAGACCTCTTCTGCCCAGTTCAGTCCAGTTCATTGTAGGCATGACACTCCGCTCCTTGAAGTTAGAACGCCATAGAGGGGAATTTTAAAAGAATTTGTTGTGAGATATTTGTGAGGTGCTTACACAACAGAGAATGTGGCTTGGGGAGGTGATGATGGTGCTGTGGGGAAGCTTATTTGGTAGGGAAAAGGGAGTGTTTTTTTCTACGCAGCCCTTATCTGTATTACATCTCCCTGTTGCAGTGTGCAAAGCATATCTTTCTCACCCATACATATTGGTCTAATAAAGCCGTATCTGTCTTAGGTGTTTATAAAGTCTGTTGGCTTTAGGGAATGCTTCAAGACCGTCTGTTAGTAACGGTGGTTGCAGAGGTGGGCTATTGAGGGCAGTCAGACTTGGCACAGGAAGGACTTAATGTTTACATTCACTTTTTTTTTGTAGTTAATGAGAGGGATGCCTCGAGTGTTGGCTGTGCACCGGTTTTTATATTTGCAGGCAACAAAATCACGCCCCCAACACACACACCGGCCCCTAAATATAGAAAATGGACATAAAATGGCTCCTCTGGGTCAAATGAAAGGCCCTTCTTGCCAATGTACTATCTTCCAGCAGGGACAGGTGTCCTCAAGGGAATGAATACAACAGTGGATCTATTCCCTGTCACCTCTAGCCAGCGTCCTGTCTTCCAGTGGTGCCAGGTGTCCCTGAGAGAATGAATAAAACAGCGACCCGTCCCTTGTCACTGCTAGCCAGTGTCCTGTTTCCTGATGGTGCCAACTGTCCCCATGGGAATGAAACAACAGCGGATCTATCCCCTGCCACACATTCCTAGCTTCTGGCAAACAGAGCCACCATCCCTGTCCTTCCTGGCTAATAGCCATTGATGGAACTATTGTCTGTGAATTTATCTAGTTCTCTTTTGAACTCTGTTAAAGTCATGGCCTTTGCAACATACTTTGGCATTGATTTTCATAGGTTGACTTGTGCATTGTGTGAAGAAATACTTCCTTTTATTTGTTTAAAACCTGCTGCCTTATTAAATTCAGTTGGTGAACCCTAGCTCGTATGTTATGAGAAGGATTAAATAACACTTACCTACTTTGTCCACACCAGCCATGATTTTATAGACCTTTATCAGATCCCACTTAGTCATCTCTTTTCCAAGATGAAAAATCCCAGTCTCATTACGGTTTCCTTGTATGACAGCTGTTCCATATGCCTAATCATTTTTGTTCCTCTTTTCTGAGGCTTTATGAAGTATTTTTTTGAGGTTGTGAGATCACATGCCCATGATATTCACAGTATGGGCAGAGTGTGGATTCACAGATAAGCAATATGACATTTTCTATTTTATTCTCTCTCTCTTCCTTACGGAAGGTAGTATTACTCATGTCTTTTAATTTCTGGTAAATTAAGGCAAAGGTTTCTGTTTCTGATGAATTGCACCAGAACCTGGTTCTGGCATAATTGGTCTTTCTTCCATTTCAGCAGCCTGCTGCTGTGAAATAGACATGGCAGGGTGTGCTGTCTTCATTTAGATTTTTAAAATTCCCCCCAGCCAAATATCTGCAACATGAAGCTGCATTCCCACTTTGCTGGAGAGTTGCTAGCCATGGTCTCTGCAGAGCCTTATGGCTGAAACAGCTGAAACTCAACTGATGCATCAGATAGGTGTGGGAGCTGATTATGTGCTTATGGACAGAAGACCATCAGTGTTACACCTGATTATATATGCATCAGTTTAATCTTGTAATGTTTCCTATTTCACTTGCCATGTCTGATCCTTGGAACCTATGTGATTGGTGCCGTGGAATGTTGTCTTCTGTGAGTGGTGCTGCATCTGCTTGCTCCCTCGGCTGTGCTTTCCTACATCATCCTCTCTAACTGAGATTGAGGTAAATCCATTTAAAGTAAACAGATTAACACATTTCCCCATGTCTGACGTGAGAACTGAGAGTTTGTCATTTCCCTAAAAGCATTGCATGTGACAAGTCCCAGATGCTGAGCTTCTCTGGGCCAGCTGCGTCACTTACTTTTCTGGATTGGTTTTACAGCTGGTGTCCGGCTGTTCTTTGTTATATTTATCTGCAGTCTCTGGGGCTAATCAGATTAAAGGATAGAATTATCTTGCTAAAGATTGGATCTCCCTCCAGGGGGCATAGGATTTTCTATTCCTTATGCTGCTAAACCATGGCTGTGCTTTGGGACATTAGTGAGATGTGTCCAAAATGGCACTGTGTCTCTGGGCAATCTCTAGTCCTAGGCTACACACAAAGTTGTAACCCAGTCATGTAACTTTCTATCATGACTTTTATATGCACTGTCTGAGTCAGTGAAAGGCTTGAGGGTAACATAAGGTCAGCTACAAAGAATTAAAGTTCACATTATCGTCCAAGTTCCATGTTTCTCTAAAAGAATTGTCTCCACTTTTTAAATCCTGCACTATTTATTTCTCCAGCCCAAGTGGGAGGGGGCACATGTGGTCACGGCCCCTCCCTAAAATGCCAAGTGAGGACAAAGGGTTAGCAGCAGAGTTGGAGGGGAAGAAGCAGGATCAGAGCCTTTCCTCTTCCAGTTCCGGTTGCACTGCCTAGGTGGGCCACTGCCAGTGGAGAGTAGTAGCTGCTCTTTCCCAGGCGGTTGTGCTGCACTGGGCAGATTTCCAGGCAGACAGCATGGTCAGAGGTTGCTTGAGGGAGGACAGAGCACTCCTGCTCCCACCAAGTAACGTGCCATGGGGAGAGAATGAGGAGATTGTAGCCTGCACTGGCAGGGGTGGGAGAAAAAAAAACACATGAATCACAAAATCATCAGGCTGAAAGGGACCTCAGGAGGTCATCTAGTCCAGTCCCCTGCTTCAAGCAGGATCAACCAACACTAAGACATCCCAGCCAGGACCTTGTCAAGCTGGGACTTAAAAACCTCAAGGGATGGAGAATCCATCACCTCTCTAGGCAACGCATTCCAATGCTTCACCACCCTCCTGGTGAAGTAGTTTTTCATAATATCTAACCTACACCTCTCCCTCTTCAACTTCAGACCACTGCTCCTTGTTCTGCCATCTGACACCACTGAGAAGAGCTTCTCAGCCTCCTCTTCAGAGCTCCCCTTCAGGAAGTTGAAGGCTGCTATTAAATCACCTCTAAGTCTTCTCTTCTGTAAACTAAACAAGCCCAAATCCCTCAGCCTATCCTCATAGGTCTTGTGCTCCAGACCCTTAATCATTTTTGTTGCCCTTCTCTGAACCTGCTCCAGCAAATCCACATCCTTTTTATACTGGGGGACCCAAAACTGGACACAATATTCCACATGTGGCCTCACCAGTGCCGAATAGAGGGGAATAACTGGTTCTCTAGATCTGCTTGAAATACTCCTGCTAATGCACCCTAGTGTGCCGTTAGCCTTCTTGGCTACAAGGGTACACTGTTTACTCATATCCAGCCTTTCATCCACCATAACCCCTAGGTCCCTTTCCATAGTACTGCTGCTGAGCCAGTTGGCCCCCAGGCTGTAACAATGCTTGGGATTCTTCCACCCCAGGTGCAGAGCTCTACACTTCTCCTTATTGAAGTGCATCAGATTTCTTTTGGCCCAGTTCTCCAATTTATCTAGGTCCCTCTGGATTCTCTCTCTACCCTCCAGCATATCTACCTCTCCCCCTAGTTTTGTGTCATCCGCAAACTTGCTGAGGGTGCAACCCAGTCCCTCATCCAAGTCGTTAATAAAGATGTTGAACAGCACCGGCCCCGGAACCGAGCCTTGCGGCAATCCACTTGAAACAGACCACCATCCAGATATTGAGCCATTGACCACTACCCACTGGGACCGACCACCAAGCCATCTTTCTATCCATCTTATAGTCCAGGGATCCAAACAATATTTCCTTAACTTATGGACAAGAATGTTGTGGAAGACCATATCAAAAGCCTTGCTGAAGTCAAGGTGTGTCACATCCACTGACTTCCCCATGTCCACAGAGCTTGTTACCTCATCATAGAAGCTGATCAGATTGGTCAGGCAGGACTTGCCCCTGGTGAATCCATGTTGGCTGCCTTTGATCACTTTCCCCTCTTCCAAGTGCTCCAAAATGGATTCCTTGAGGATTTCCTCCATTATTTTCCCAGGGATTGAGGTAAAGCTGACTGGTCTGTAGCTCCCTGAATTGTCCTTCTTTCCTTTTTTAAAGATGGGCACTACGTTTGCCTTTTCCCAGTCATCCAGTACCTCCCCTGATCTCCAAGAGTCTTCAAAGATAAAGGCCAAAGGTTCAGTAGTGACCTCTGCCAATTCCCTCACTACCCTGGGGTGCATTAAATCTAGACCCATGGATTTGTGTACATCTAGTTTTTCTAGATAGCTCAGAACTTGTTCCTTCCCCACAGACGGCTGCCCTCCACCTTCCCTCCCCACAGACGGCTGCCCGCCACCTTCCCGTACTGCGTTGTCTAGGACCGTCATGTGGAAGTTGACTTTGTCTGTGAAGACTGAGGCAAAAAAAGCATTGAGTACTTCAGCTTTTCCTACATCATCTGTCCCTAGGTTACCTCCCCCATCCAGTAACAGCCCCACACCTTCTCTGATAACCCGTTTATTGTTAACATGCCTGTAGAAACCCTTCTTGTTACTCTTCACATCCCTTGCCAGCTGCAGTTCCAATTGTGCTTTCGCTTTCCTGATTACTGCCCAGCATTCTTCAGCCGTATGTTCATACTCCTCCTTAGTCAGCTCTCCTCCTTTCCATTTCTGGTATGCATCCTTTTTGAGTTTAAGCTGACTAAGGATTTCCCCATTAAGCCAAGCTGGTTGCCTACCATGTTTGCATTTCTTACTATGCAGCGGGATGGCTTGTTCCTGTGCCTTCAGTAAGACTTGTTTAAAATACTGTCAGTTCTCTTGAACTCTTTTTCTTCTTCATTTCATTTCCCAAGGGATCCTGCTCATCCATTCTCTGAGGGAGTTGAAGTCTGCTCTTGTGACATCAAGGGTTCGTATGTTACTGCTCACCTTTCTTCCTTTTGTCTGGATCCTGAAACCTACGATCTCATGGTCACTGCAGCCCAGGTTTCCTCCTACTTCTATTTCTCCCACTAGTTCTTCTCTGTTTGTGAACAGCAGGTCCAGTTGCACATGGTCCCTGGTTGGTTCCTTCAGCACTTGTACCAAGAAGTTATCACAAACATTCTCCAAAAACTTCCTGGATTGTCTGTGTGCTGATGTATTGGTGTCCCAACAAATGTCCGGATGATTAAAGTCTCCCATGAGAACCAGGGCCTGTGATTTGGAAGCTTGACTTAGCTGCCTGAACAATGCCTCATCTGTCTCATCTCTCTGATCTGGCAGTCTATAGCAGACCAACTACAACATCACCTCTGTTACTTTCGCCTCTAAGCTTAACCCAAAGTTACTCAACTGGATTTTCTCCTTCCTCATATTGGAGGTCTGACCAATCATACTGCTTCCTCACGTAGAGCACAACTCCTCCTCCTTTTCTCCCCATCTGTCCTTCCTTAAGAGTTTATAACCTTCCATGACTCTGCTCCAGTTATGCGAATTGTCCCACCAAGTCTCCGTTATTCCAACCACCTCATACTATTTTTACTGTGCCAGAGCCTCTGATTCTTCCTGTTTGTTCCCTAGGTTTGTTCCCATGCCATGGGAGGAGGTTATGTTCCCTCCACCCCTGTCCCAACTGGTGCCACCGTTATATCCCTCCCACTGGTCACCCTGACCTCAAATTACCACTGTTCAATTGTGAAACTGTAGGTGGTTCGAGTTGCATGTAGGTTACTGAACTGTTGCCATCCTTTGTCATAGAGAAATTGTGGCAGTGCATGCTATTATGGATCTAGTTACTTTATAGCACCAAAGATATGTACTTTCCTTCTCAGAACACAAGGTTTTGTGTTTCTGATTCTTGCCATACAAATTGTATAGATGCCAGAGAGATCAGTGAGGGAGACAAGGTAAAAGGGGGTCATGTTTTAAGGTGAGGGTAAAGTGTGGAAAGCATAGGAAGCTAAAGGTGGTTGGTGTTTCCCTGTTAGAAGTCTGACTTTTCATAGACTTGCATGTAAAACCCCTTCTGGGCTTAAACTTGGCATAAAATATCTCTGCCTGAGGTCAGATGTTCTAGGAACTTATGAAAACCAGTTTGGCATTTTTAACTTGGAAGTGTTCAAGAGCACAGTGCGAGTTAGGCTTGTAAATGTGTTTTCTATATTTCTGTTAAAAGTATTTGAATTTTTAAATGAAAATATGCCATGCGTCTAGGTTCAATGTAGGCTCTTGCCTATCCCGCCTGCATCAGATAAAAAATTATTGCAGGAGATCTGTGCCTGGAGCAGTTGGCGCTTACTGAAGCTGAGTATGTTCCAGAAGCATGGTAGCTATTTAAAGGGTAGAAGTATTACTCAGAAGAGTATTTTATTGATAGTTTCATTCAACTGCTTAGTTCTGTGGCTTTGGGGGGGCAGGTTTCAGGAATCAGAGCTGCCACCATGGTTCAGCATTTTGTCATAGTGTCTACAGCTGTGGTCTCCAGGCTTTTTTTAAGGAGAAGATCACATTTTGTATTTAAGTGCAATGCTTTTTTTGTGGTGGTACTTGCCAGTACTGAGTACTGGCACCTAGGCAGCCCCAACCAGGGGATTGTCTGGGAGTGTGGGGTGGGAAGCTGGCTGAGTATCGCTTCCCTCTAGCACCCCTTCTTCCTGGCACCTGGCTGAGGCTCCCATTTTCGCCAAACCTCAGTTCTACAGCATCACTTTCTGGTCTATTCCTCTTCTCCTTCTCTCCCCCTGCACACACAGGGAAACCTTTTATAGTGGGCCAGCAGTCCATAATTGGTAGCAGATGTCTGGTTAGCCTTTTGCTGCCGGCTGGTTCTTAATAAGCCCCAGCTGCCTGCTGCGCTCTGTGTGCCTAGATGGGGCGGAGGAAAGGCACTGACCTAACTCCCAGTATATTTGCCTTCCACCAGGTTCTTGTAGGTTGCTGCCTGTGGTCTGCTGCGCTACTTAATGATTAGCCTATCCAATTGAACAGGGGCTATGGTATTTCTGCACTCCAAGCATCTGTTACCCCAAGTAATAATCCTGAAAATTAAAAGGCAAAATTTCACAGCCAACAGAGATAAATTTCAATCCCATAGCAATCCGCTTAGGAAAAAAAAAATCACATTCAAGCTCTCTAAATAGTGGCTACCTTTAATCACCTAACACTGTTAAATAGGGGTGCCCTGTGTAGGGAGGGAGCACAGAGAAAGGCTAGCCAGCCCTTCTATTACACACTGTTTTTCTGAACTCCTCCAAATCATGAGAGTTTTCTCAGGCAGAGGGTGTTGCACATATAGCCAGCACAAGAGCATGATATCGCACCTGAAAATGTTTATAAGTAGCAACAGCAACAAAAAATATGTCCCTGATCCACAGAAGCTCAGAAATGCAAAGATCAGACCACCAGATCCCAGAGTGATAGCTGGATAGTCATCAGAGGGGTAGCCATGTTAGTCTGTATCTTCAAGAACAACAAGAAGTCCTGTAGCACCTTGTGGATAACAGATATTTTGGAACGTAAGCTCTTGTGGGCAAAGACCCGCTTCATCCTATGAAGTGAGTCTTTGCCCACGAAAGCTGATGCTCCAAAATATCTGTTAGTCTATAAGGTGCCACAGGACTTCTTGTTCAGCTGGATAGTAGTGCTAATGGTGTCAGTTTAGAGCAGTCAACCCAATAGTGCCAATATGGAGAGGTAATGGAACAAACATT
Organism: Carettochelys insculpta; assembly: GCF_033958435.1. Taxonomy (NCBI): domain Eukaryota; kingdom Metazoa; phylum Chordata; order Testudines; family Carettochelyidae; genus Carettochelys; species Carettochelys insculpta. Next base: position 1,363,507 of record NC_134145.1, read on the forward strand.
AATGCACCTGAACCATCGTGTTCGAATGGAAACTGAATGGTGTAATGACTGAAATAGTGAAATAAACATGCAAGTGTATGCAGAACATGCACTCCACTTAAGGGACGTGTATCAGATATGAATGAATCCTTAAAGGGACACACATGCATTCACATAATACTCTTCACAAGACTTATCGCCACATCTTCCATCACAAGTCTGGTACCCAGTCAGCCCCTTAGAATCCCTTGGGTTAATCAGAGATTGAGGTGATCACACACACACAGGTTTCCACAGACACCACAGTCCTCAGCAGATGCAGAAGGAGTTTAGGAGATCAGATAGTTTCTTGCTTTTTCTTGGTTTCAGTGAGGTTCAGAATCTTTTTTTACTGCTGTTACTTGTAATTTAATTTTTCTGCATTTTTCAATGCAGTGAAAAGTAGAATCTTCTGAATAAGGCTGGTCTCTGAATCCCCGTGCTCATTCTTGCCCAGCATAACCCCTCCTAGGCAGTGGTGGTATAACTTAACTGTGTCAGTCCCTGGATATTAGACACACAACTTGTTTGGTGAAATAAAGAGAATATAGCAGATATTAAGATCCATTCAATCTAGCAGAGAAAGGCATAAGGAACTAATGGCTGGATGATCTAAGGGTCTCTGATGGATTTAACACCGGTGACTATAAATATGTGTCTGATATAATTTCCAGTTTGGTGATATAATTGGTCAATTCCCTTTATATCCTAGAATTTCGATCCCAGACGTGTAAATGCCTATTCCAGGTGGGTAGTTACTCCTGTATTTAGCCCCATTGGCTTCAGGTTAATTATTCATTATGTGTATGTTAAAGCAGAAATCATATGTTTTAAATATGTTACCTTTCAGTTGCATTGAATGATCTTTCTGTATGTCATTTATTTCTCTGTCAGATTCCTTCTTTATCTCCTAAATTTAAGATTCCCATTTAACATTTTTCGTATGCACATCTCTGCAGACTTCCACACACACTCATTTTTTCTCTCCGAACCCTGTCTATGCAAGGATGGGTATTGACTACAATGTGACTGAAGTCCTGCAAACCCACAGATATCCATTTTATAATTGTGGCTCTTTGCATCTACTGATATCGGTGCAGATATCCACAGCTCATTTTTGCAGCCGTGGATGCAGATGCACATACAATTTTTTTTTTAACCCAGAATCTTAAACGTTATATATATCTGCTTTATATCCGTGGGCATTTGCATCCACGGATGTCAATACAGATTTCCAAACTCATTTTGTGGATACAGAACAGCTAGCCAAAAACTCAAAAAGTAATAGCAAAATGTTTTTAAGCACATCAGAAACAAGACACTTGCTGAGCAATGCGTGGGGCACCCGGATGACCAAGTTGCTAAAGGAGCACTCAAGATTGATAAAGTCACGGCAGAGAAAATAAATTCTTTGCATCTGTCTTCATGGCTCAGTATCAAAACAAAAAGCGGTCAAGTAGCACTTTAAAGACTAGCAAAATAGTTTATTAGGTGAGCTTTCATGGGACAGACCCACTTCTTCAGACCATAGCCAGACCAGAACAGACTCAATATTTAAGACACAGAGAACCAAAAACAGTAAGCAAGGAGGACAAATCAGAAAAAGATAATCAAGGTGAGCAAATCAGAGAGTGGAGGGGTGGGGGGGAAGGTCAAGAATTAGATTGAGTCAAGTATGCAGACGAGCCGCTATAGTGACTCAGAAAGTTCCCATCACGATTTAAACCATGTGTTAATGTGCCGAATTTGAATATAAATTATTTGAATATTATAAATAATGGGTAATTATCACACCGTTTTGGAAAGAGAAGTGGACGAGCTGACTTTTATATTCAAATTCGGCACATTAACACATGGTTTAAATCGTGATGGGAACTTTCTGAGTCACTATAGCGGCTCGTCTGCATACTTGACTCAATCTAATTATTGACCTTCCCCCCTACCTTTCCACTCTCTGATTTGCTCACCTTGATTATCTTTTTCTGATTTGTCCTCCTTGCTTACTGTTTTTGGTGCTCTGTCTCTTAAATATTGAGTCTGTTCTGGTCTGCCTATGGTCTGAAGAAGTGAGTCTGTCCCACGAAAGCTCACCTAATAAACTATTTTGCTAGTCTTTAAAGTGCTACTTGACTGCTTTTTGTTTTGATAGTGTATAGAGTAGCACGTCTTACTCTCTGTTATGGTTCAGTATGTTATGGAAATTCCCAAATCTGAGCCATTCTTTTTAAGTGACAAATCCTGAGGAATTGTCCCACACTGAGATGCCATTAGAGAAGACTTATGGAACAAATTGATAAACAGTAATAAGCCACCTGAGCCAGATGACATTCACCCAAGATTTCTGAAAGAACTTAAATGTGAAATTGTGGAACTACTAAATGTGGTTTGTAACCTATCCTTTAAGTTTCTTCTGTACCAAAAGGTTAGCAGATAGCTAATGTGATGTCAATCTTTAAAAATGGTATTTAGAAGTGATTCTGGCAATTACAGACTAGTAAATCGAACCTCAGTACCTGGCAAATTAGCTGAAACTATAGTAAAGAACAGAAATATCAGACATGAGTGATGAAAATTTTGTTGGGGGAAGAGTCAACATGGTTCTGTAAATGGAAGTCATGCCTCACTAATCTACTAGAATTCTTGGAGGAGGTCAGCAAGCATGTGGACAAGGAGGATATAGTGTACTTAGTTTTCCAGAAAGCTTTTCACAAGGTCCCTCAACAAAGGCTCTTAAATAAGTTGTCATGGGATCAGAGAAAAGGTCTTCTCATGGGTTGTGTCTACACTACCACCTTCCTTCGAAGGAAGGATGGTAATTAGGGTGTTGGGAGTTTACTAATGAAGTGCTGCCATGCTTAGGCAGCACTTCATTAGGCAAATTCCACGCCCGCAACAACTCCGAAGTTTTAAACTTCGAAGTACCGGCACACATCTAGCTGTGGCGCACTGGCCAGTACTTCGAAGACGGGGCAATTTCTAAGTCCCCTTTTTTGAAACTAGATGACTGGGCAACAAAATGTCAGATGAATTTTAATGTTAGTAATTGCAAAGTAATGTACATTGGAAAACATAATCCTAAGTATACATACAGAATGATGGGAACTAAATTAGCTATTACCACTTGAGAGAAATCTTGAAGTCATTGTGGATAATTCTCTGAAATCATCCATTCAGTGTGCAGCAGTAGTCAAAAAAGCAAATAGAATGTTATGAATCATTAAAAACAGATAGAGAATAAGAGAATATCATATTGCTTCTTTTTTTAATCCATGGTACACCCACATCTAAAGGAAGTATTTCCATATGCAACACTCAGTCAACTTGTGGAACTCCTTGGTGGAGGATGTTGTGAAGACCAGGACTTTAAGAAGGATCAAAAGAGAGTTAGATCAATTCATGGAGGATAGGTCCATCAATGGCTATTTGCCGGCATGGCTAGGAAAGGTGTCCCAAGCCTCTGTTTGCCAGAAACTGGGAAAGGGCAATGGGAGTGATCAATTATGATTATCTGTTCTGTTCATTCCTCTGGGACACTTGGCATTGCCCACTGTTGGTAGACAGGGTACTTGGTTAAATGGACCTTTGGTCTGACCCAGAACAGCCATTCTTATATTCAGATCCAATACCAAGTTTGTATCCACACAGGGCTGTACATGGGACCAGCACACTGTACAGTATTTCAGACAGAGAAGCGTGGTGAGAGAGGTCTTCCTCAGTTCTGGGGCATGTAGTCAGAGGTTACAAAACCCATGGTTGGCCTGTGCCAGCTGGCTCAGGCTCCTGGGGCTAAGGGGCAGCTGAAGTGCAGTTTAGGTGTTCCAGTTCATGCTGGAGCTCAGACTCTAGAACCCTGTGAGGTGAAAGGGTCCTAGAGTTCTGGTTGCAGACTGAGCTCAAATGTCCACAGTGTGTTTAAACAGCCCCGGATCTTGGGCTCCACAAGCCTGAGTCAACTGGCAGAGGCCAGCTGTGGTTGTCTCACTGTCATGTAGACATACCCACATCTAGTCTAGTAAGTCAGAATACCTACACCCTGCTCATGCCTGAACTAGACTGTAAGTTTCTTGAAAGCAGGGATTGTGTTCTCCTTTGTCTGTACTCCACTCTGCACACGAGGCGTAGTCTCAGAATAATAGTGGCAATCTTGACAAAACTCCACACTCCAGATATCGAATGGTTAAGCTAATGCTGCTTTAAGAAAGGGTGATAAATGCTTTAGAATTAATATCCTAGGTAAAGAACTGAGTTAGTACCAAACATGTAAATATGTGGATTTAAAACTCTATTGCAAATAACGGGAAGCCATGCCATGGTTTCTAGTACTGAAGATTAATTTTGTCCTCTAGCAAAATAATCTCTGCTATACATCAGAAGTTTTACATGCATAGCTTACAGGTTTTAGCAGTGTTACTCTATGAATTAATAAGTTGTTCCTGTAGTTTTGTTGTTTAACACTGTGGCTGTCGAGCAGAGTGAATAATCAGGTTAGTGCGTTAAATATGCAATATTGTGTCTATGTAAGCAGGTAACTTGTGCAAGGAGGGGCACAGCATTCTTTGGATTCAGTATAGATGGTCTTGCAACATGCTGCGGCTTGCATGCCCCAGTCAGTTTTTCTAATGTGTGCTTTCTGCAGTGTCTTCATGCTGTCACACTCTTGTAGACTCTGTACTATCACTCTTCAAAAATGCCCAGAGCAGATAACAAAGGTGTACACAAGAAAGGAAAATTTTACAGTAGGATGGATCTTATTTTCTGGTACTTTCATATACTATGTATACAGTGTACAGAACTTGAGGCTTCCTAACAAAGTGCATGAATGCTGAGATCCTTGTTTTTTTCTTTATTCCTCTCACAAAATTTTGGATTTGTTATGGGTCACGGCACTTGCAACTGAGATTGTAGTCAAACATTTCTGCAGTTTTGAAGTGAACCCATCAAGGAGCTAGCTGAGTTAGTCTGTATCTTTAAAAACAACAAGAAGTCCTGTGGCACCTTACAGACTACCAGATATTTTGGAGCATAAGCTTTTGTGGGCAAAGACCCGCTTCATCAGATGGAGGAGGGCCACTCCAGCAGCCCACTTACAGTCATGGTTTCCCATGGCTGGTCTGGAAGGATCTAGAAGGAGAGAGGTGCTCGTCTTAAACTTTTTCCTTGAGTGCTCGATGAAAGCCACTGCAGCACGGCAGACAAAAGGGTTATGATAGGCTTTTTCTTTGTGCTCCTCCAGGCTGGGGCTCTGCCTCAAGCACCTGAGCTCATGCTCTAAAGGACCAAAACCTTCATCGACTACGAAGAAAATTGAGACCCCTTAATGAACACAGATGACTATGGAGGCAGCCTGTAGCAAGGTGCCAGAGTACCCCTGAGCCAGCTCCTCTGCTGCCATCCACAGTATGTGCTGCCCAGCCATGTTGCAGCAAGACTGCCTTATCCCTGCATCTTTTGTTCTGCTTTTGTTCATCCCCTGTACCCACTGCAGCATTCCTCTGACCTGCCACCATCCTTTGCACTCCCTCAGCCTCTTTGTTTCCCTGGCCCCAAGGTGGAGGAATGGGTGAAAAGATGGTTAGATGCAGTGCTGCTCAGAAGAGGAGAAAGGGAATAGGGGACGTGGGAGGGCTTGGAAGTGGCAGCATGGGGTGCAGTTCAGTTCTGCCACCATTGTCTGATCTGGGGAGGAAGGGTGTGTGAAAGAAGGAAAGAGCTCAATAGGAGAGAGCAGCTGCAGCTGTCGTGTCAAAGATCTCTGTGAGAACTAGGAGTTGAAGGGGGAGTGGGATGAAGTGTGTGTGTGTTCCAGAGCTGGAAAGAGGACGGGTCTGGAGCTGGTTCTGAAAGAAAGTGAAGTTGGCAATAGAAGCAGAGGATGGCAAAGGTGGCGGCACAGATGGGTGTGGGAGTGGGAGAGAGTTTTCGTGGCGTGGAAGAGCCAGGGTTGGGGAAGTGTTAGCAGAGTTGAGGAGGAAGATATGGGATTTGGATTTATGTGGGTGGGAGGAGTCTGAGCTTGGAAGGGAGAAGGGAAGATGAACTGGTCATGCTGAAGGAAACTAAAGGGATGATTGTAACAAGGAGAGCGGAGATGAACCCAGGATGGAGAAGCATAAAGGAAGAAGGATGGAAGCTGTGAAGCAGGGGGAAGGGTCTAGTGAGAGCCATGAGTGAGAAGGTGATGGATAAGATTATTTTAAAAGTACTTAGGTAAGGTAAGTCACTTGGGTAATTTTATCCAATGTCAGAAACAAAGGTGGGACAAGGAAAAGAGGAATAGAGACCTCAAGATTTTGCTAGGGAGAGGTGTTTGGAGATTTTAGTGAAGGTAGATCCAGCCGAGCACAGGGGCTGGAAGCTGTACTAGAAGAATTCCAGGATGGAATTGGAGAAAAGGTATAGACTATTCATAGATTGATGGATGTAAAGGCCAGAACAGAACAGTAAGATTGTCCTGAGTTCGTGCATCCCACTGGGAAGAGAACCTCACCCAATGATCCCCATGTCAAGGCTGTAACTTCTGCCTGTGTTAGAGCATATGTCATAAGTGATGTGGTAAGTCAATTAATTTAGAAGTGTAAGGAAGAAGGGAGATGAGTCATAGTTGCAGATACAGGTACGTGAGGTTAAAAGGTCGTTTTTAGGATTGCTACATGAGTGACACAGATTGTTTGTGTCTAGAAGGGAAGGAGCAAGAATTAATACCCAGATTGTACATAGATGTGCAGCATTAAACATTACAGCTCTTTCTTTGATTGAGCAGTGAATTGCAATAGAAAAGAGCTGCAGTGGGGGAAGTTTTTGATTCGTATGTCTGGTGTGTGTTGGTTTCTTATCTGAGCATTATAGGTGGCTTTTAGTACTTTCATGGTGCTTGCATGAGAACATAGACCAAGAGTCCTGTCCTGCTGATGTGAAGAGGCCAAGGCCAATGCTACACTGTGGATCAAGAAGCAGAGGATGACAAAAGGCAAAAGAAAAGATGCAGGGAGTAAGGCGGTTTTGCTGCAAACACCCACACCCACACCCAAACAAGTCTCACACGCAATATATTGAATGGAAAAAACAGAAGCTGATTCTCAATTCTAGTCTCCTGGGTTGATGCCAAATGATCTGGCAGCAGTGAGGGTATTAACAATAGAGCAACCCAGTGTGCCCATGCATTGGTGAACATACAAATAAATGTGAAACAAGGAACTTCTATAGGATCAAATGATATGAGGAAACTAACCAAGAGATCAATCAGCTTTGAAATGCCGTTTGCCTTCTTTGCATTGATATGAGAAGGTTCTTGCAATGCTGCCTGTGATTAAATAGCATTGGTATTTCATTTCTCGTAGATGTTGCTGTACTTCTGAAGAGAGAGACTGGCATCTTCTCACTTTATTATTGTTGCTGTCAGTGGAATCTTTCTTCTTCTAATTCTGCAGTTCATTAAGTTAACTGTGGGGTTAATAGCTTTCCTTTCTCATCCACAGATTGTAGCCCATGGATTCTATTTTGTCCTGTACAGCTTGTGCCCCAGTGAGCTGGCTTGCTTTTTTATATTTATCACTTTGCATTATATTCAGCAGTAATCCAAGAAAGCTAAAGGTCTGTATCCAGTAAAACATTAACTTCAGCAAGTTAACGTAAGGCTTGAGGTCTATGAACTTTGAACAGATAAACTTTCCACAGATAAGCAGCCCAACAAAAACAAACTAACTATTTGGGGAGCTGAAAATAGAGTTTGAAGGGAAGTTCTGACCAGGTATGTGATTCAACAACAGAAGTGTCCTGCAAATGAGCTAACACACAACAGATACATGAAATACATCCATGTCTAGCCTGCTTGCCTACCTATATATATTTTCTTATAATTTTCTTATGGGGATATGTGCTTAATTACAATAGATTTGTAGATTTACATTAGGGTATATTTTGGCCACAATGCAAGGGGCCTACAGGTCATACCCTGTATGCTAAGCTAGAGCAATGTCATTATATGTATGTTGGTACCTTTCACCTACATTGAGGTGGACAAAATAGTACCTTGGGCTAAATCTGGCTTACAAACATTCTCTTCCGGCCTGCCATGACCCTCTGAGCTGAGGCAGATAAATGGCCTATGGCTCAGTGGAATGTTCAGACAGGCTGCTGGTAGCCGCGCTTCTCTCTCTGAAGTGACACAGATGGCCACTGCTGATGAGGAGGGAGGCAGCAGGTCTCCCCATGCTGCCGGTGCCTGCAAGCACTGCTCCTATACCTTCCACTGGCTGATTGCTGGCTGATGGGGCTGTGGCAGCATGTGGAGGCCTGCTGCTCCCCTTCTTGCAAGGGATGCACAGACACAGTTGCTTTGAGTGTCGAGCGGCCACAGTGACTTGGAAGTGCTTCTGCCTGGGAGCTACCTGTTGTAAGTGCCTCCTGGCCCAGGCCAGAGGCTGCACCTCAGACCCCTCCTGCACCAAACCTTCCTCTCACACCTTCTCCCATCTCCAGCATCACAACGCACTCCTGCACCCAAACTCCCTTCCAGACTCTGTCCCACACACCCCTGGACCAGGTCAGAGCCCCCACCAGCACCAAACTCAATCTTAGACCCTACATCGCCTCTGTCAGTGTAACAGCAAAGTGTTGGCCTGTGGCCCCTTACCAAAGTTCTTAGAGCATCATCATCATCAACAACTATGGGTTCATCATCTGTTGTTGTCTGATGCCTGTCTCACTATTTTCTTCCATCTTCCCCGTCCAGTGCAGAGTGGCTTAGTTTCTGTAATCATACTTGCATCAAATTTCATTTGTATTGTTGTTTCGTGGTCAGCGCATTGTCACTCATCTGACTAACCCTCCTCCTTTATCCAGTCTTGGGACTGGCATGAAACCCCTGGAGGCTTCATGGTGGAGTTTCTTGGAGCAGCCACCCTGCAAAAACTATTCTCTACCCTGACCCACATAGGTGGTAAATCATGAGATCTGTACGAGCTGCGACCTTTGCCATAACTAAGAGATGCATTAAAGCAGGTTGGCAGGGGGAGATCCTAAAGTCCTATACTTTTAAATAACCAAGTGCTCCAAATGTGGAAGGAACCAAAATAGCCACTTAGGATGGAAATAAGAAACATAATACCTAACCAGAGAGGGGCCATGGTCACAATTTCCCGTGCATCGTAATAAGATCATTGCTATAGAAACCTATAAGAAAAATATACTTTAACATTAGTGAGGTGAGGCAATAAAAATAAGATAAAGTGGGGGGGGAAATCCACTACTGTATAGGCATCAAGCGTAATGGTGTCAGCGTAACATATTATAAAAGCAGCATCACAGCCTGAGGGGTGAGAGAGAGAGAGATGTTAGTCTTTAGGAGGTGCCAGAATGGTGGCCATTGGTGGTGATGGGGAAGGTGATGGTGATGAAGAAATTGATGACTAACCTTCAGGTTGTTCTACAAGGGATGGTGTGAGTATATCAGTATGTGGATGTGCATTCTGTATGACCAAGCTGAGATATTTATGACCGCTAAATATATTAATAAATTATTAGTAAATTTCACAGAGTTCCTCTCCATGTGAGTACTGCCACTGTGCACATCATGATTCCCAACTGTACAATAATTTTAAAGAATACTGAGCATCTGGATCTTGAGGCTAGGTCTTCTCAACCCTCAATGTGATAATTAAACTGTGTAATTAATACATACACAAAAGATCAGGCAACAAGTTTATTTCTATCAACAGCCTGAAGGTAATCAGAATCCAGATGGGAATGGTTTAAGACTAGCAGGAGTTAAGAGTATTGGTTCTGGAGGTGAGTGGTAGTCTCCACCTTTTTGTGCCATATCAATACTGGTGGCACTTGACGCCTGCTTTTCCTTGTGACCCTCACTGTATTTTGATAAACTTGAAGCAACCTTCTTTCTAAGCCTTTTACATCTCACAGTGTTTCAAGGCTGTCTCTTTCTAGAGTGGAAGGGGCAGCTGCAAAGCATTTAGGACATCCTGAAAAGGCAAAATTTTTTGCGTGTAGCTTTGAAGTGATCAGTGGCTTTGTTATATAGGTATATCAGCAACTGGAACCCTAGTTTGGTACATAGACTTGCAGAGGAAATAAACAGACTGTTGAAATAAGTGTTGGAAGTCTTTCTTTCAAGTTGTTTTCATGTGAGCAATGGACCTGATTAGAGTATTGGCTAATAATGATTTATTGCGGTTTTGTGAAAGGGGGATGTTAATGTAGCAAAGGAGTTGCTTGTTTTTTCCTGGTGAGTATGATCAAAGGCTATTTGGTGCCGGTATGAAGTGGTCTGACTCAGTTGAAGCAACCAGTAGAGCAGGCAACAAAGACCAAAGAACACCTAATATTGGCATTGAGAGTCCTGCCATCCCAGGCAGGAGTACAGGTTGATCCACTCTAGTCCAGCACCCTGATTGGTGCTAAATGAGAGAATTTGCCAAACCAAGGGAGGTCGATATTGTCTAGCAACATTACCAACACTTCCACTGTCTGCAAAGCTCTTAGAAGACATTTAGCTGTAAATTAGAGCTAAATAACAGTGCAGAACACTGAGAGCTAGGATTGGTGGCTGTAAACAAACAGGGAACTTGGCCACACCCATGATAAGTGGACATCCAGCTAACTAAAATCATGCCGGACAATGGATGTTGCTGGAGGAGAGAGTGCTGGACTAGAGAGGTTCAATCTATATCGTAGAACTTGAAATTTCATAACAAAGATGCTTATGTGAAATACTGAGATGCCTGTCAAGTAATACTGCTGCAAAAGGCATCAAAATGCAGGGTCATATTCTGCTCAGCTCATATGGTCTCAAATGGATAGAGTGAAAGAAGCAGCTTTTCATTGTAATAATATTTTGCACTTACAGTGATGATCTCAAAGTGCTTCCCATACACAGTTGTGAAGTAAATAAGGGAACTATACAGGGAACACTCTCCTGACAGCTGACATGCGGCCACTCCAGAGATGAGTCGCAACAGTTGTTTCTTCGAGTCTTTGCTCATGTCGATTCCAAGTAGGTGTACAGCCAGCCAGCACTCAGGCTGCAAAAGAAGGCCAGTCAAGTCCGGTTCCAAGTATGTGTATGTAGGGATGAGGGTTTATACCTGCCCTCCGTGCTGGGCACCTTTGAGGCAGCTAGGGACCTCAGAAGAAAGATGGCACAGTTTTTGGCTCTGACAGTGTAAAGAGACACCATGCCTTCCAGGGGCAAACCAATGAGGATGCACTGTTTGTCTTCACCTTGGTATTGGAACTGACTGTCTCTGCACCACCTTGGTCGCTGGAGTCAGAGTCTTTGTCAGACGTGGAGGTAGAGTCATGTGCCTCTAGGTGAAGTCAGTGGTGCTCTGGGCACTGCTCAAGAGAGAGGGAAAGCAAGCATTGCCTATGATGCCATGGACATGGTAGTGGCTGGCCACCTACTCAATGTTTTTCTTAGATCTCCGTGGGCCTAGGTCCAGATTCTGGTCCGTGGTTTCAGAGGGACAGGCCCCTTCATCATCAACCTCCCAAGAACCTTCACAAGGACTGTAGATGGGATTGCAGGATGACACTGAACCCACAGCAGGACCAAGAAAAAGGCTGGGTCAGAGATGTGCATATGCCCAAAGACCAGCACCATTCCTGGCATTACACAGGGGGATTCCCATGAGCCAGAGGATCAGGAGGACCTTGGGCCTCCCTGAGCATCTTCCTCCATTGTTGAAATGGTGACAAACATATCCATCACATTGCCAGCCATCGACAACAGAGTCCATCAGGAGTTGATCAGAATGATGGCTCACAGCCTGAGCGTGCAGGAAGATGAGGTGTCGAAGGAGACCAATTCTATGTTTGATGTTTTGGTGCCTGAAGGTCCCTTGAGGGTGGCTTCTGCCCCTTATTAAGACCATTTGTAATACTACTGAAGCATTGTGGCTAATGTCCACTTCTCTTCTCCCCACACCAGTCCCCACATTAAAAGAGATGGAAAGGAAATATTTTGTGCCTCCAAAAGAGCATGAACACCTGCTTACTCACCCTTACTTGGCCTTTTGGTGTTGGAGGCTGCCAATAAAAGGAAAGGCAGGGAAAATTGGGACCCACTCCTGTATCCAAGGGGATGAGGAAGCTGCATCTCTTTGTTAGGAAGGCATATTCAACTGGGAAGGGGGAACCTTACCTAAATCCCTGGGAAAATAATGGAGGGAATCTCAAAGGAATCCATTTTGAAGCACTTGGAAGAGGGGAAAGTGATCAAAAGTAGCCAACATGGATTCACGAGAGGCAAGTCATGCCTCACCAATCTGATCAGCTTCTATGATGAAGTAACAAGCTCTGTGGATATGAGGAAGTCAGTGGATGTGATATACCTTGACTTCAGCAAGGCTTTTGGTACGGTTTCCCACAAAATTCTTGTCCATAAATTAAGGAAATATGGGTTGGATCCTTGGACTATAAGATGGATAGAAAGCTGGCTTGATGGTCGGGCCCAACGGGTAGTGGTCAATGGCTCAATATCTGGATGGCGGTCTGTTTCAAGTGGAGTGCCGCAAGGCTCGGTTCTGGGGCCGGTGTTATTCAACATCTTTATTAATGACCTGGATGAGTGACTGGGTTGCACCCTCAGCAAGTTTGCAGATGACACAAAACTAGGGGGAGAGGTAGATATGTTGGAGGGTAGAGAGAGAATCCAGAGGGACCTGGATAAATTGGAGAACTGGGCCAAAAGAAATCTGATGTGGTTCAATAAGGAGAAGTGTAGAGCTCTGCACCTGGGGCAGAAGAATCCCAAACATTGTTACAGGCTGGGGACTGACTGGCTCAGCAGCAGTACTATGGAAAGGGACCTAGGGGTTATGGTGGATGAAAGGCTGGATATGAGTAAACAGTGTGCCCTTGTAGCCAAGAAAGCTAACAGCATACTGGGGTGCATTAGGAGGATCATTTCGAGCAGATCTAGGGAAGTAGTTATTCCTCTTTATTCGGCACTGGTGAGGCCACATGTGGAATATTGTGTCCAGTTTTGGGCCCCCCCAGTATAAAAAGGATGTGGATTTGCTGGCGCAGGTTCAGCGAAGGGCAACAAAAATGATTAAGGGTCTGGAGCACAAGACCTATGAGGATAGGCTGAGGGATTTGGGCTTGTTTAGTTTACAGAAGAGAAGACTTAGAGGTGATTTAATAGCAGCCTTCAACTTCCTGAAGGGGAGCTCTGAAGAGGAGGGTGAGAAATTGTTCTCAGTGGTGTCTGATGGCAGAACAAGGAGTAATGGTCAGAAGTTGAAGAGGGAAAGGTGTAGGTTAGATATTAGGAAAAACTGCTTCACCAAGCGGGTGCTGAAGCATTGGAATGCGTTGCCTAGAGAGGTGGTGGATTCTCCATCCTTTGAGGTTTTTAAGTCCCAGCTGGACAAGGTCCTGGCTGGGATGACTTAGTAGCGGTTGATCCTGCTTGAAGCAGGGGACTGGACTAGATGACCTCCTGAGGTCCCTTCCAGCCCCATGATTCTGTGATTCTGTGAACCAGCTTCACATTGCCAACTGGCAGGCACTCCTTAGATGCTATAGTTTTAGTTCTTGGGTCAAGCTGATAAAATTTATAGAGCTACTTCTGGTGGATTCCCACTAAGAATTCGCTGCTGTCCTTGAAGTCATTGCAAGCTGCTTCTTATAGGCCTCCCTATGATCAGTGGGCTTGGTAACCTGTACCATGGCAGACAATGATACCCATGAAAAGAGCTCTTGGCGTCAGTTGTCAGGGCTCCCACAAGAGGTCCAGCAGACCATTGAGGACTTGTCTTTCACATGTGTAGGGCTCTTCTCAGAGCAACTAGCACTGAGCTCCACAGTTAAAGGACTCATGGGCAACTCTGGAGTGCTTGGAGCTTCATATGTCAGTCCCACAAAGGAAACATCTTAGACTGCAGTCTGCCCCTAGTTTCTATCCAGCACTTCTAGACAGGATTGTAGTAGAAAGACGGGCAGGCATAACAGACAGAGACTTTCCAAGTCCACCTTTAACCAGGACCAGAGCTCAGCAAAGGAGCCCTCATCCTCCAAGACAAACTTTTGAAGAGGGGCCTGGGAATGACACAACAGTTCAGATCCCAGATCCTTTCCATCCCTTCATGAATCATCTATCTCATTTCTACCATAGTTGGGCACAAATAACCTTACACCAATGTGTCTTGAGCAAGATAGAGTTGGGATAGTCTCTTCAGTTCTGTTCTTTCCCGTGTTTCTACCCTCCTTCCCATCCCTTCTTCAGGAACCTTTCTCACAAGCAAGCTCTCTTGCAGAAGATGCAAATGTTCCTGTAGCTCAGGGCGGTAGAAGAGGTCATTCCATAATTTTGGGACAAGAAGGTTTCTTCTTGGTATTTCCTAATTCCAGAGGTCGAGGATGGTCTCAAAGCTATTTAAAATGTTCAAAACTGCAACAAATTAATGAAGAACATAAAGTTCTGCATGGTCTCCCTAGCTTCCATTACCCCCACCCCTGGATCTGGGGAACTGGGGCATCACCCTTGAGTAGAAAGGACATGGACTTTCACATATCCATAGTTCTGGCCGTCAGATGTTTCCTCCACTTTGTAGTGAACAACACTCTCAGTGCTCTAGCACAATCCAGTGAAATCTTTTCATAAAGTTGGAAGGAACAAGTTTCCCTTCCTCTTTCGTGATGTACTATGTTACCTGTGTAACACCAGGGCCCATGATGACACTTGTGGAACATCAGAAGAAGGTTCTAATGTTATGACTTGTATTTACATTATTTAGTCAGAAGTCTTGTGAAAACTCTGGTTTTCTTAAGTCCTGTGGGCAGGAGTACTTTACAGAAGTAACTATTCTTCGAGTGCTGTTCCATGAGGGGTGGTCTACTCCAGGTGATGCTATCTTCCATCATCGTTGATCAGAGATCTTCAATAGCATTGCCTGGTTGAGAAGCACATGCACAGTGTATGTCTTGCAGCAGTGTGTGAATCCATTTGGTGTGCATGTCTTGACCCCTTAATTCCTTCTGAACCATGATTGACTGAAGATGGAACTTGAAAGAGTGAACATAAGAACAGCCACACTGTGTCAGACCAAAGGTCCATCGAGCCCTGTAGCCTGTCTGCTGACAGTGGCCAGTTCCAGGTGCCCCAGAGGGGGTGGACCAAAGACAATGATCAAATTATTTGTTTCCTGCCATCCATCTCCAGCCTCTGACAATCAGAGGCCAGGGACACCATTCCTACCCTTGGCTAATTACCTTTTATGGACCTAACCTCCATGAGTTTATCTAGCTCTTTCTTAAATTCTGTTATAGTCCTAGCCTTCACAGTCTCCTCTGGCAAGGAGTTCCACAGGTTAACTATGTGCTGAGTGAAGAAGAACTCTCTTTTATTAGTTTTAAACTTGCTACCCTTTAATTTCATTTGGTGTCCTCTAGTTCTTGTATTGTGGGCACAAGTAAATAACTTCTCCTTATTCACCCTCTCCACACCTGTCATAATTTTATATACCTCTATCATGTCCCCCCTTGGTCTCCTCTTTTCTGAACTGAAAAGTCCCAATCTTCTTAGCCTCTCCTCATACGGGACCTGTTCCAAGCCCCTAATCATTTTAGTTGCCCTTTTCTGAACTTTTTCCAGTGCCAGGATATATATATTTTAGGTGAGGAGACCACATCTGTACATAGTATTCAAGATGTAGGCGTACCATAGATTTATACAGGGGCAGTAAGATACTCCTTGTCTTATTTTCTATCCCTTTTTTAATAATACCTAACATCCTATTTGCCTTTTTGACTGCCTCTGCACACTGCATAGATGTTTTCAAGGAACTATCCATGATAACTCCAAGATCTCTTTCCTGATACGTTATAGCTAAATTAGCCCACATCATATTGTACATATAGTTGGGGTTATTTTTTCTAATGTGCATTACCTTACACTTATCCACATTAAATTTCATTTGCCATTTTGTTGCCCAGTCACTCAGTCTGATGAGATCTTTTTGAAGTTCTTCACAGTCTGCCTTTTTCTTGTCTATTCTGAACAGTTTAGTGTCATCTGCAGACTTTGCCGCCTCACTGCTCACCCCCTTCTCCAGATCATTTATGAATAAATTGAACAGGATTGGTCCTAGGACTGACCCTTGGGGGACACCACTAGTTACCCATCTCCATTTGGAGAATTTACTATTTATGCCTACCCTTTGTTTCCTGTCTTATAACTAGTTCTCAATCCATGAAAGTACCTTCCCTCGTATCCCATGGCAGAAGTGCTTTAACTTCTTAAATTAGAGGAAAAAACAGCTAATAAATTAGATAAAAATTACATCCACGTTCTCTCCTTCCTTTAGAAAAAACTTGGTCTTGGTTGTTGGCATTTAAAAAAAAAAAAAAGTCAATAGAATTTATTTCCAACTCTGTCTCCTCCTCCTCCTCCAAGAATGCCCTCATGAGCTGACTGCACACTATGCCAGGCTCCCTTCAGTTAAAAAAAAGTGCAGCTTCTGGAAGCACTATTGTGTGGTCAGATGGATGTTCTGTGTGCATCAAATGCCTAACTCTAACCCTTTCAGACACACACTAAGCTGTTTGTCTCCACTGTGCAGAGACCCCAGGTAAACACTCTCTCAGCTCAGAGACTGTCCAAACACACCTCTGATTGTACAGGTCTATGCTAACAGCCAAAGCAAGTCCAGCCTCCTTGTGCCACCAGAGCTCATTCTGTATGCATTGTTTCCACCTCCACTGCCTTCTTATATAATTTACCCCATGGGACATTTGCAAGGCAGCCACATGGGCATCATCCCTATGATGACCCTAGGACGTGAGTGGAATAACAGAGACTTGTTGGGATGTTTTACATGATTGGAGCACTGTCATTGAATGGTATATACTGGTCAGGAAGGATGGGCTGGGGAGAAAAGGTGGTGGAACTGCACTGCATGTGAGAAAGCAGTATGATTCTCAGAACTCAGGTATGGGATGGGAGAAAAGCCTGTTGGGAGTCTCTAGGTTGTGTTTAGAGGTGAGAGTAACAAGGATGATGATGTGGTGGGGGTTTGCTATAGACCACTGGATCAGTTGGACGAGGGTAGATGAGGCTTTCTTCAGACAACTAAGAGCAGTTTTCAGATCATAAGCCCCGGTTCTCATAGGGAATTTCAAACACCTGGACATCTGCTGGGGGACCAATAAAGCAGTACACAGACAATCCAGGAAGGTTTTGGGAGAAAGTTTGAATGTTGGGGATAACTTTCTGGTGCAAATGCCGAAGGAACCAACCAGGGGTCATGTTCAGCTCAATATGCCCTTCACAGACAGGAAGGAATTGATAGGGGACATAGATGTGGGTAGCAACCTGGGCAGCAGTGACCATGAGGTGGTCGAGTTCAGGATCCTGACCAAAGGAAGAAAGGAGAGCAGCAAAATAGAGATCTGGACTTCAGAAACAGACACTTTGACTCCCTCAGGGAACTGATGGATGGAGTCAAGTGGGACAGTAACACGTGAGGGAAAGGAGTCCAGGGGAGTTGTCTGTATTTTAAACAAATCTTCCTAAAGGCACAGGAATGAACCATCCCCAGGTTCAGCAAAAAAAGCAAATATGGTAGGTGACCAGCCTGGCTTATCAGAGAAATCTTTGACAAGCTTAAATGCAAAAAGGAAGCAATGTATTTACTCTTCCCTAGTCACCTGTCCAAGTTGCTGCAAGAAGGTACTTTACTTGACTTGAGGAGACCTTCAGAAGTATGGATTGGATAAATGGACTGTAAGGTGAATAGAAAGCTGACTAAATTGTTGAGCTCAGAGTAGTGATCAGTGGCTCCTATGTCTCGTTTGCGGCCAATATCAAGCAAATTATCTCAAACGTCCATTCTGGGGCTGGTTTTGTTCAGCATCTTTCTTAATGACCTGGACGATGCAATGGATTGTACCCTGATCAGCTTTGTGGATTACACTAAACTAGGGGGAAAGGTTGATATGCTGGAGGGTATGGATGGGATCCAGGGAGACCCTGACAAATTGGAGGATTGGGCCAAAAGAATCCTGCACTTAGGAGAGAGGAATTCCAAGTACTGCTACAGGCTGAGAGCTGACTGTCTAGGCAGCAATTCTGTAGAAGAGGACCTGGGGATTACAGTGAATGAGAAGCTGGATTTGAGCCATCAGTGTACTCTTGTAGCCAAGAAGGCTGACAGCATATTAATAGGAGCATTGTCAGCAGATCTAGGGAAGTAATTATTCTGTTTTATTAGGCACTTGTGAGGACACATCTGGAGTACTGCTTCCAATTCTGACCTTCTCTCCCCACCCCCACCTCCCCACTCCCCCCCTTACAGAAAGGATTGGAGGAGTCCAGCAGAGGGTGACAAAAATGATTGGGGGGTGGAGCACATGACCTATGAGGAGAAGCTGAGGGATTTGGGTTTATTTAGTTTACAGAAGGGAAGAGTGAGGGGTGATTTGATAGCAGCCTTCAACTTCCTGAACGGGGCTCGAGAGAGGATGGGAGAGAGGCTGTTCTCAGTGGTGACAGATGGCAGAACAAGGAACAATGGTCTCAAGTTACAATGGGAGGAGGTCTAGGCTGGATGTTAGGACAAACTATTTCACTAGGAGAGTGGTGAGCCTTAGGAATGGGTTACCTAGGAAGACAGTATCTCCTTCTCTAGAGGTTTATAACTCCAAGCTTGTCAAAGCCCTGGATATGATGATTTAATGGATAATTTAATTTATAATCTATGGAGATATACCTCTTTCATAGAACAGAAGGGACCTTCAGAGGTCATTGAGTCATTTAGTTGGGATTGGTCCTGCTTTCAGCAGGGTATTGGACTCAGTGACCTCCTGAGGTCTCTTCTAACCCTATGACTCTATGATCTCTCAATTTGCTAAACACTGAGCCCCTTTATAAGGTACAGCAGCTGACACAAGAATGGCCACGGCTGTCTTGTCCGCAGCCTTCTTTCTTGATCTGAATTTGCAATCATACTAAGAGATGCTGCTTCAGAGTCACCAGAAGTGGAGCACTCGCAGAGAAGAGGTTACTTACCAGTGCAGTAACTGTTGTTCTTTGAGATGAATGTGTCTGTGGGTGCTCCAATACCCATTCTTCTCCCAGCTCCCTCTGAAACGGATCTTACTCCATTGTAGAAAAGCAATGGAGGAGGCAGGTGGCATGCGCGCTGGCGGGGTGGGGCCACTGGTGTCAGAATCTTTGATTAAACGCGCTGGGATGCACCTGGACCAAAAAGGGTACGCTCCCAGGGCACTCATCTGGAAGCACATCAGTTATTGTGCAGGTAAGCACTCTGCTCTTGTTCACTCTGGCAAGGTTGGGTGAGATCTGATTGAATTTGTTGCTTTTGTTGTATGTGTCAGTCTGCCCTGGAGCATGGGAGAGCAGATTGCAGTATCCCCAGTATGCTACTCTGTGCATATTACGACCATTTGGCCTGGAAAAGGCAAGTTGGACATTTCAGCTTGTGCTTCAGAGAGCTAGTCTCTCAGCTGAATAGAGGTGTCTGACTGAAGAGACTTAAGAACCAAACAGAAATTTAATTCTTGAACGCAGGCATCTGTGTTTCTTCATCTTTAGTTCCTACGGCAGTTCAAAGAGTTAGGACTTTTTAGTGCTAACAGTATATGTACAAACAAAGCTCTTACATGGCGTACACCAGCTGAGAAGTTGATGCTGTTCTCTGATTAATGTATTTAAGGTTAGTAAGAGGAGAGTGGAGCAGGTTCTAGGGAGTAAATGTAACTATTACTACTTTGCTATGGCTTCCAACAGATTAATATTCCTTTTAAAACTTCCTAATGCAGCCTTTTCATTTGGTTTTCTTGATGCCAGAAGTTGTAAGATCTTACACAACTAGATACCAGTGGTGCTTATTTAAATTCTGCTAATGTGGCAATGGTTTTACATTTTAACATGGAGTTCAAAGTTCATATGTACCCACCAGCCTTCAGTGAAACCTGAGCACAGCATTTGCAGAATGAGGTATTTTACATGGAAAAATAAGTTCTTTCTCTCCTCTTACTTCCCAGCTCCTGAGTTCAGGTTTCTTTCCCTCCCCCTCCCCCCCCCCCCACAGTAGATGAACTCACAACTCAAACAGGACAGGAAATATTTTTCAACATACCCTTTAGGGCTACAAGGATCAATGTTCATGTTGCTCTCACTGTCAGTACCCTGCCAGCAGACCAAATTCAGAGAGAAATCCTGGTCACAAGGCACTTCAGGCATATTGCACATATACTAAGAAGGTGGCACACTCTACTGTCTTCAGAGTGATTGACATCATCACTTGGCTAAGGGGTATCACAGAATCCTGAATTTAAGTTAAAGAAGATATGATTTTAACTTGAATATTTTAATAATTAATTTTTCAACTCTCCTTGTAAAGATTTTTGGTATACCACAGAAAAAAAGACCTCAGATTACCCAAAGCACTATGCTTTAAAGTTGCCACTCTGTGATGTTCTTGGGTCTGCTTCATGTCTGAGAGCTCCACTTCCCTCCTGCCCAAGATGAATCCACTAACAGTTTGCTTGGTAGCAAGCCAACCCATTAATGTCTAATAGAATTATATGCAATGTAGATATACTCAGAAACCACAGTGGGCAAATAACCTACATGGATGCCTATAAATATAGCATGTGTATCACTGATATTGTTGTATGTAATGTATTTTATGAAGTTCAACTTTTTCGTAGATGAAGAACGAAATCAGCAGAATAGACATGGCTTTTAATGCTGTTAATGATCGCAGCAGGCTGAAAGATGAACTCCTGGCTGCTGCTGCAAGGTGGCCTTTGAATTCAGGCTGCCTTGGAGGAGGATGTCTTACAACTGGAATCTTAGATACTGTATCCATAAATATGTGTTGATGCTACTATGTGAATACAAGGATTTTAAATCTTGGTAACTTGCACAGAGGCTGCATTTCACTAGTTAACGGGGCTTAGTGTCCCTCTCCTCTACAAAAAAGTTTGATAAACTCACAATGAAATGTGCCTAGCAAAAATGAATAGAGTTACGCATGTGAAATAATGTGGAACTGAATCTGTAATGCTTTTTTCTCTAACCTTGACATCATGCACCAGCCTGTGTCATCATTAAATAGATAGGAGGAGCATGCCTGGCTCCAGTAAATGTGGTCTATCTAATGTGATGACTAGGCCAGTGGGTGAATGCTGGCACATTACAACAAAAACAGGACACGTGTGGCAACTAAAGGACACTTCTGAAGAATTAGTTTTTACCCACGAACGCTTATGCCCAAATTAATCTGTTAGTCTTTTAAGTGCCACCAGACTCCTCGTTGTCTTTGCAAATATAGACTAATATAGCTGCCCCCTGAGACGTGGCACATTACAAATCATTTTGCAGGCCAAGTGAGAGGTACTGGGAGCCTAGAAAACTGTATTCTTGCTGTAAATAAGGTTTGTTCCCTAGTTTATATTTGTGTTTTGTTACCTGATGATAATTTTTTAAAAGACCAAGAAAATGCATGTTGAAATCCTGCTGTGCCATCAGAAGTGTGCATGTTTGTACATTAACAGTTCATAGTCCTTCAATGGCCACAAAATACATGTCTCCTATGAGACCTCTGACTAGTAAACAACCATGTTCCACCATTACAGCAAAAAAGGAGACTTGGACTTGGACTTGGATTTGTAAAGCACAAGTGAAGGTTTTTTTAAACCGTTTCAAATGTCCCATCTCATTTTTCTCTTTGAGAAGCTCCATAGGTCTCCTGCTGTTCAGTTGTCAGTAAGCAAAATTTTCTGCTTTTAGAAATATTGTTGCTTCAACCGCTATTTGGGGTAAGAACACTAGACTCGAACACCCAATCAGCATCTTGCTCGTGTAATCAGTTCCTACTCAGCACAGAGGAAGAATTCCTTTAATAAGTGTTTGTTCCTAGAGAGTGTAACTGCCGTTGGCAGCCATCTACTTCTCAGCCAGTTTAAACAGGGAGGCTTTTTGGTAGACAGGCAGTTATTCTTACATTGATCTTCTCAAACAAGATCCAGTTGCCAAGTTACTAATATGAGTGAACTGAGGGACTAACAGCATTTGCTTGAGTCAGACTTAATTGAGCAAGATGTTTTGTAGCTTTTCCCACTTACTCTAGATTACACGATGGTTTACACCATCAGTGTGCCTGTGTGTCAGTTTGCATTAAATTAGGAGCTTTCTCAGCTTTTGACCGCGTGGAAAATCAACTCACTAAGTATTTAGTTGCTTAAAAGTCAACTTATTCTGTGGTAGACTTTGGTTCAAAAAAACCAACCAACCACAGACTTGATGCCTCCTGTTGAAATGAATCCAAAAATTTCAGTAGCAAGAGGCGGCTGCCTGGCAGGGCAGAGGAGCATCTGCAGAACTATGTGTGTGGAGCTGAGGACTGGAATAGCTGGAAAAAATGGCATGCCAAAATTGAGATGGTATAGTGGGTTATTTTTATGGTCAGTTGAATCACAGCTCCCTTGTTCACAAGTGTGAAAGACTTTTAATTTTTTGGAAATATGTCTGGTCAAATATTGATTAGATCTCAAGGTTGGGCAACCTTAATCCATTGGTGACATAATCACTTCTATGGATCACAACTTCTGGAACATGTTCTGAGGTGTAGACTTCACCAATGGCAGCGCCTGGCTAGATACATTCATGTCTTGCTGACCATACTCTAGGGAGCTGAGGTAGTTTCAGTGAAAGAGGAGATGGATTTCTTATTTTTCCCCCTGGCTGTCAAACCTAGAGCTGCTTATGTCTCACCTTGTACCACAGCATGTATTTCTTTCAGATGAGGTTTCCCATGATGAGGTAAAGGATATTTTAATTAAAATGATTTTATCCTCACCAGACTTCTAGAAAGTTTGCTGAAGTGAATGATGCTGGCCTATTATCAGAATGTAAATTGTATGGAATCGTTCTCCCATTCTCTTAGCTAGATTGTTTGGGACTGCGATGCTTATTATTTTCCTAGTAGGCTATACTCCCAGCTCAATTATTGAATGTGGTTAGAAGGCATTAGCTCAAACACCTACTACTTGGTAGAGCTTAAGTACAGTCTTTTGACCTTGCCTTCTCAGTGATGTCTGCTTCAATTGTTACCATGCCTCAGTGGACTTCCCTAGAGGTACAGGTATTTTCGGAAGAGTGTGGAAAAAATTAACTCTTAACCTGAAGAAGGGCCTCTCTTGGACAGGCTCAGTCCCTTCAGGCATAGGTGCTGGGGGAGCTGCGGCGCTCCTGGGCTTGAAGTAGTTTCCATCATATGTGGGGTTTAGAGTTTGGTTCAGTCACTCTCAGCATCCCCACTATAAAAATTGTTCCAGCCCCCTGTTTTCAGGGAGACAGTGCCATGGAGTGTGACAGTAATGCATGTAAAAGGTTCTTGACATCACACCCTCTTCAGCGCCAGCGTCACTGTTACCCGTAACATCGATACTGGTGATGCCTTACTGCTCTGCCTCTCCCTCCGGATATAGCTCCCCTCCCTTTGAAACCCATCCAGAAGATATCTAAGGCCAAGATTGCCTATGAAGATTAGAATTCACTAGCCAGAAGTAGTTGAGGGTAATTTAATGGGCTCCTCAGTGTTCCCTTCAGTCTTACAAACCCAGAAATCCACAGATAGTAAAGTTGAAGACGCGGCCATGGCCATTATTCACTATCTCTAAGAACTCTGAGGATTCTCTTTGCCTCATAGAATGTCTTTCCAACCCTGACAAACAAAGCGGCAGAAATGTATCACTTTAAAACCTAACAAAATGATTTATTCAGTGATGAGCTTTCATGGGACAGACCCACTTCAGATGAATTGATCTGTCTGTCCCACAAAAGGTCATCACCGAATAAATCATATGTTAGTCTTTAAAGTGATACATTTCTGCTGCTTTGTTTTGTTGGTGTACAGACTAACCCAGCAACCTCCCTGTTACTTTCCAACCTTGAGTTGGAGAAAGGTTCTGAAATTGGGGAATAATCTTTTTCCTGAGGCATAATCCAGAAGTCTCTGTGCGAGTAAGAAAAGTGTTGGAGAGGTAGCCAAATTAGTCTGTACCTTCAAAAACAACAAGCAGTTTTATTCTCCAAAATATCTGTTAGTCTGTAAGGTGTCGCAGAACTTCTTGCTGGTTTTTGAAGAAAAAGTGTAAGGCAGTGTTTGAGTTGCCTACCCTAATTCTGAAACTTTGCACTGTAGTAAACCATACATCCATGACCTGTTTGTTGGTGTGCAGGCACTGTTTGTGGACTTTGAAAGAGTACTTTCTACAAATGACTTGTAGAATGGGAATGCCAGAAGTGCACTCATTGAGCATGATGCTTTCTTCCTCACTAGGTAGCTGAGGCAAAGAGCCAGCTCTCTCCTAGGAGGACAAAATAATATAGGGTATAATTAAAATGAAATACACTCTCCCCAGCAAAAGGCTTTTTTAAGAGCACAAGGAATTGTTTTCTATTCTAAACAAGTTCGTTACAATGGTTTTTAATAGAGTTGGGAATGAGAGTAAATGTCCTATATTTACAAAGTAAGGCTACATTCACTTTTAATTGTTAAAGCCAGGAAAAACCTGAGCTTTGAACTACTGATTCAAGAACTAGCTGATTGCAAAGAGGGATTAAAACCTTTTAATCCCTTTGTGCAAGAGAATATTGTGTTTAATGTGGCAGGCATGCTCGCTAAATTAATTTTCAAGCAAGAGATTCCAACCCTGCTTGTTCTTGCTCTGCCTTTGTTTCTTAGCTCACTGTATGCTAAGGGGCCCTTTGCTCTTTTCAGTACAAAGAAAAACTTTGAAGTTTTGAAGAAAGTTGCAATAATAAACTGTAGTTTAGGAGAAAAATCATAAAAGTGACTAGGAGCAGCCACAGCTGTGCAGACTGCCCCAGGCAGTACTATAATTACTGAGTTGTTTAATGCCCAGAAACCAGCACTGCTAATCTGCCCATTGTATGTAACCTTTGAGGGTAGAAAAGGCTAAATTTAGACAGTAAGATAAACTTACTTATGCACACAGTTGAAAGCTGTCAAAAGAACATTGTGTAAATGGTAATAAATAGGAAGCAACCTTCTAATCCTATCCTGAGATGAATAAAGTCTAAGTCTAAATGGGCTATAAACCCAGAGGCTGAAGGGCATTAGCCCAGTGTGTGCATGTTACTAGGCTAATGGGAAGTGCCCCAAAGCTATAATTACTTGGAAGCTTTGGGTCAATCTTCAGATTTTAAGCAAAAATAAAACTGCAGCTCTGTAGCCTGGGCTGTGGAGGTTCTGGAAGGTGCATAGTTTGGAAATGGCAAACTTGCTTCTCTTGGACACGTTCTCCTTTCTTCCTCCCCTGACATCTTAGCTTATGTACAGGTCTCCCCGGAATAGCAGCAGTGCAGTTCTTGGTTGACTGTTGGACGGCCTTTGTGTTTAAAAATGTCCCCACTGAGCAGCTTGAAGCCCCATTTTTCTACCTTTTGCCATGTTTTCAGAGTACAGAAAGTGCCATGTTCGCAGTACCTACCTGCTAAGGGGAAGCCACATGGTGATAATGCACCTCGCCACCCGCAACCAACCAGAGTGCAAGGAGCTGCAAAGGAGAGAAATTGCCAGTTCATCTGCCTTGGAAAACAGTGATGCAGGGTTCTGCCCTTCCCATTACTTGGCTCACCCATGTCTGTCATGCTGAGGAGAGTCAGACTGAACCACACCCCCCTGAAATTTTACATGTCCTTCTCAATCTTTACCAGCCCAGTCAATAGGCGGGTGGAGGTTTGCAAGATTTCTGACTGAGCCTTGGTCTACCCCAACCACAGGTTGTGGCCTCACTATGTTGCACAGTAGCGTGAAAAATTCAAACCCTTGAGACGAAGGCCGTCCCTACCAACATAAATAATAAGAATCCATATAGGGCACCACAATATTTGGGGTGCCAAATTGCCCCAAATTCCACAGTGCCCTAGGCAGCTGCCTGATGTGTACAGGCGCAGTTGCTGAGGATGGACACGGGCCCACCGGCCATGTGACTTCTCCCTTAGCCAGGACAGAGCTGAGCTATATCCCAGACACCTGCCTGCCCCTTCTCAGACCCACCTCTTCCCTGAAAACCCCTCCTCCAAGAGATGTGGCCCTGGGGACTAGCAGGAGTCTGGTATGAGCCAGCAGGGTTCCCCCTGCACTCACGGGCAGCGCTGGGGAAAAGCAGAGCGATGCAGCCCACATGTCCTGGCCACGTGGCTCTACTTCCTGCTGGTGAGCCCAGGGGAGGGGATGCGGTCCAGCCCTCTCCTATGAGCGACCTAGCTGGGAGCCGAGGTAGCAGAGTGTGCTGAGGCGTTGTCACTCTGTTTTCCTCCAGTGCTGCTTGGGGGGGCGACGCCTGGTGCTGTGCCAGATGCCCCACTCCTGCTTGTGCCCTGGTCAGACAAGAGGCTCTGGCCCTACCAGCTGCTGACCCCTAGCACCCACAGTAGTGGTGGGGCTTGTGCCCCTCTTGCCTGTACGTCACCTCTGACTGCATATGGGGTAGTGCCAGGTCTGGCAGCCAGGCCCATCTCTTGGTCAGCCTCACTGTAGGCTGTGCCCAACTGTGCTGTCTCGGGGGGGTGGGGAGGGGCAGGTGCAGGTGCAGGACACTTCATGCTCTACCCCTTCCCCAACTCCCTCCCCTGAGTGACATTCCCCTGGGATCTTGGGGCAGGCCTGCCTCCACACTCACCGTCAGCTGCCTGGCCTCTGCTGCCTCCCTGCTCTACTCTTGTCCCTCCCCCTTGGGCAGCTCTGGGTGCCACCCCTCCCCTCCCTGAGACACACGCAACCTTCGTGCCCTTGTGGCCAAGATGAAGTGTTTGCCAAAAGCCTGAGTGTGCTCAGTGAGTAACTACCCAGACGAGAGAGTGCTGGATTTGGGAGTTCTAACCCGTACTGTGCAAAGTGTAACCCTTCCACCTCACTTGGCACACCTTTTTTTTTAACACTTAAATTCATTTGCAGTGATAGTGGGGAAAAGTGTCTTTTTCACTCTCTTCATATACAAATGCTGAACAAGTATCGGAGGGGTAGCCGTGTTAGTCTGGATCTGTAACAGCAACGAAGGGTCCTGTGGCACCTTATAGAGTAACAGAAAAGTTTTGAGCGTGAGCTTTCGTGAGCACAGACTCACTTCATCAGATGCTGGTCATGGAAATCTCGAAATCTGGAAATTTCCATGACCAGCATCTGATGAAGTGAGTCTGTGCTCATGAAAGCTGATGCTCAAAACTTTTCTCTTAGTGTATAAGGTGCCACAGGACCCTTCCTTGCTGTTACAAATGCTGAACAGTTTTCCCCTTCAATTTTTCAGAATAATTTCACTTTTAAGTAAAAACTTAGCATGGAAAATGTAATGAAGTTGTAAGTAAATAAAAATCGTTAAGCAGCAATTATTGTAGCAGTTGCTGCCTCTCCCAGCTAGAATAGAAAACATTGTTTGAGTGAAGAGTAGAGTAAGAGTTTCTTTAAGGGAGTGGATCTAATGTATTCCAGGAATCTGCCACTCTGAATAATGAGCCAATGGAGAGAAAAGGATACCAGTCTAGCAAGCTGAAGAGTGTTGCCTTGGTGGAGAGTTAGGTCAGGCTCTGATGGACTTTCGGTCATCTCATCCTTCTTGCTTCTGTCACTGAGAAATTTCCCAGAGGTTTCTCTCTTGGGTTGAAATTTTGCAGAATTGGTCTCATTTCAAAATGAAATCTTTCTGAGAAAGTTTTAGTAAAATGTGTCAAACGTGTCACCCTGGATGTGAAAGTACCTTTTCTTCCATTGAAAAATGTTTTGGTTTTTACATGTGCAATTTGTTAACAAGAAAAAAAATAGTTACTTGAATTTAAAATTTCAGACCTGGCATGTACATTCATCTGCATAGGGACCAGTCATTTTGCCTAATTTAAGGACAGAGGTAGAAATGTGTGATTTAAAAAAAAATTACATGTTGAGTATTAGCAACATATAATTTTCTTGCTGTGTTTTCAGTGGCTACCTGGAGAGCGACATTCAAAATAGGATTAACAAACAGGATGAAATGGATTGTTGGGGCCATTCCCTGGCTCATCCTTCCGTGCTGTTCCTCTACCCATAATGCATTTGAGTGTATAAACGCTAACTGCTCACTCTGGAAAGAAGTCAGCTAGGCACCTTTCACTCAGTCCATGTGATACACATTCCACACAGTTGCTTACAGTCCCATATTCACTGACACTGTGACCTTTTCATTAATCATCACTAAGGCTACCATTTTTTATAGAGATAGTAGAAGTCATGGAACCTCAGTGACTTCAGCCCTTGGCCTGGAGCCCAGAGCGCATCCTCTCAACTGCCTAGATGTTGTGGATGATGTGAGGGTGCCTGCAGTTGTGCTCAACATTTTCCCATGTATCGTTTTACTACAAGTCAGGAGCAGGTCACAGGTGTCTGTGAACTTTCTTTATTGCCCATGACATGTCCTTGACTTCTTTTAAAAACACCGTGACAGCATCATCTTAGCCTGAATCATCTTTGGCATAAGTTTCAAAAGTTGACTTCCTTGACTTCTGCACGTAGTCAGAGGGCTAGGACAGGAAATGTGAGCTGGGTTGTGTGTAGTGTGATATGCCCCAGGTTATAATCTGGATGGTGGAGTTGTACCTCTTAACTCTCTAGCTCAAGGTCTCTCTCATACTGCTCTGCTAGTATCAAGTAGCTGCCTTGGGCTGTGCATTCAGGCAGCCGTTAGTGTTTGAAATCACTCTTAAGGATGTAGGAATGGTCTCACCAGTGTTTCCTATAACCTGAGCACTTGGGTGGCTGCCCAGGAGAGATTCAGGTACTGCCCAGCTGATTAGCAGAGTGCCTGCAGCACCCACAGCTGGCAGCCTGTGTTTCTCTTGGTGGTGCACATCCCCATGTGCTTTGGTGCATACAAGATTTATTCCACCTGTGGATGGAAAAATGTGATGGGAAACCAGGCTCTCACAGCTACTCAGGAACTGTGAACAGGGAGACACCTGCAAATTCTACCAGCCCCAGCCTTGCACCCAGAAATGTGCTATTTTTATTGCTGAAAAACCCCTTAATTAGAGCAAGCACATGAATTAGTTCATCATTCCATCAAGGATACAAACATGCACCAGCCTTTGTAACCTTCTCCGAAATTCAGTCAATAATAACTATCTTAAATAAAACATTAAATAAGTTTATTAACTACAGGAGGATGGATTTTAAGTGATACAGGTATGTAAGTTTAAAAGTGGTTACCAAAGGAAATAAATGATGGAAAAAACCCCAAGCTATTTAATAGTTTATCAAGTTAAGTGACATGTGAAGCAATAAGGTTTCTCTTACACAAAATCCTATAGCAGTGTGTGCTAACTGGAAAGCTTTTCCAATTCCCGTTAGTCCCTCTTCATCTTTCCTGTCTTGCTCAGATGTTTCTTTGCCTTCCAAATGATCTTGTAGCCTTCTCTGTAGATGTGGGAAAAGAGGTGGTCTGATGTTCTCATGGTCCCTTATTTTGTACTCTTCTCCAGGCACTGGGAAGACCTAGGCTGTGTAAGGCAGCCCCATGTTATTGGCAGAGCTCTCTCAAGTGAATGGTAAATCTCTTGTTTACATCTCTCCAGCTGGGGCTCCAATGGTCAATTAATTCCTGGCTGGGTGTTGGCCAGCCCTTTGTTGACACTGAACAGCTAGTCTGTTGTCTTTTCCCAGATTCACAGCACAGCTTACTAAGAAGCCTAATGTAAAACCTCTTATATTTACAGTGATGATGCACACATTTTAATAGGGTAAGGATGCTCAACAATTATAACCTTTCAAATGATACTTACAAGGGAAGGTTTGTACAAACCTGTAACCATACACAAGTGGTGAATGTAGGGTACTCTAGGTCATACATATCCCTGTCCCTATATGTGGTCAAGAGCCAGGCCATGAAATCCAGGGCTTTGTTGTTTGTATAATCTTATCTCAGAAATTCCTGGTTTTGCAAACTTCAGTCTGTTTTTTTACTTTGGGACTCTCATAATTAATTAATGAGGGTGTTTTTACTGTCTCAAAAATTTTTATCTAGGAATCTGTTTTATATGCAGATACAGCTTTGTAACCAATACAATTCCTGTGTATTCAGGTGGTTGCCAGAAATTGGTATTGCCTAATGAAATACACAGGGAGTAAGCAATTCATTCCAATGGTAATAAAAGCAAGCTGACCAAGGTATGAGTGTTCCAGGTTTTATTACCTGTGGAAGCCCAATTTCCCTTCATTCCTTTTTAAAAGTTTTACTTTTGGTTGTTAAAAAAATCAATGAGTTCTCAGCATACAGAGTCTGTGGAACAGGGATATAATGTGATATATAATTGAACTGTGTTTTTCAAGAACAGAAGTTTTGGACTCTCTTGTATTTGTCATTAAATAAGTTTACACTGGTTTACTAGCATTACAAATTAAATAACAAAATGAAAGGAACAAATCAACTGCAGAAATTCAATATAAAACAAATCAGCTCAATGCACTGCATTTCAAAACAGTCACTACAATCGGCGTGAACAGTAAATCAACATTTCACTGGAAGAGATGGTACAGTTGAATAAATACAAACGTGTATGAATATAAAATAAGTAGAAATAGATGTGATTACAGATCAGTAAATATGTAAAATCAGTGTAAGTAGGGCAACTGCAACTAATAATTGCTTGTCTTTAATGTCAGGACTTGGCGTCCCTTATGTAGATGTGGCAGGGAGCTGTACAGTTTGTGTCTTTGTGTAAGTCCACACTAGAAGCACGACAGCAGATTGCAGCTGCCCTGATGCAGCATACGGGGTGAAGATGCTCCGTGCTGATGGCAGAGAGCTCTGCTGTTGCCAATGTAAAAGCACTGCTTCTCCTGTGAAAACGTTGCTGTCCACACTGGCGCTCTGATTGGTGTGATTTATGTTTTTCAAGGAGCAGCTTATTCATACTCCTGAACTACAGAAGTTATATCAACCTAATCTGTAGTGTAGACAAGTCCTTAGAAATAATTCTCTGGAAGCTTAACCATGTGCTCTGCTCAGCTAGGGACTTATGGCTTGTGATAGGGTGGCTTGCCCTTGGCCTGGAAAGGCTGGGATAAAGCCAGCCCCACCTGAGAGGAATCTGGAGTTTCGGTATGAAATGCAGCCAGGTGGGCAGTTGCAAGAAGTAGCTGAAACTCCCAGAGGCCAGGGGTCTGGCCGTACCCAGGGAAGCCAGAGGCTGTGTGGAGCTCGAACTGATGAAAGATTTGGTATGTTTTGAGACTTTTCACTCCTGTTTTTTATAAGCTTTGTTGGCAGCCCACTGAAGAGCAAAGGGCGTGAAGGGGACAGGAAACTGTGTTCTGAAAGACGGCTTCTGAAGGCGTTAGCTGGGGCTGGCAGACACACACTGGCAGGGTCCCACTCAGCAAATTATACTTCTTCTACGAGTGTCCCCGTGTGTGCTCCACATTAGGTGTTGGGCTCGCCCGGCGCCGCAGATGGGATCTTCCAAGCAGTTTCTGCCGGACCACGCATGCGCCAGCGCGCGCCGCTCCCTTGCGCGCTCCTGGCCACGTGCGCGATCCGGTCCCCGCCAGTTCCTCTTAACTGCCATCAGCTGCAGACAGAATCCGACTAGGCTACGGCCAAGTTAGCATATTCAATGGTTTTTAGTTGTTTTCTTTAAAAGTTTTCAAGTTCTTAGGCTATTGTTAAGTTAGCCAGTTGTTATTTTCAAAAACAAACAAACAAACAAACAAGAAACAACAAGCGGGATGGCATTCAGTCCAGTCCTAGTAACAAGCGGAGCACCGGAGGCCAGGAGCCTAGGGCCATTAGCCCTCCTGCCGCGGCAGGCTATCGGAGAGGGGGAAAACAGCACAGAGAAGGTGCTAAGTACCCCATTAACAACTAAAAGACTCACCAACAATGTCCTCTTCAGGATTCAAGAAATGTGAGTCTTGCCGAGAGGCAATGCCAGCGTCTGATGGGCACAGTCACTGTATAAGGTGCCTTGGGGAGTCCCATGTCACACAGAAATGCTCCTTTTGTGCAAAATTAACAGCCAGAGCAAGGAAGGACAGGGAGATGCGGCTTAAAATGCTGCTATTCGACAAGGCCCTCCAGCCAGACGTGCCGGAGCGGCCACAGCAGGAGGGACCCCCCGGGGCCCATAAAAGGAAAGCCGCCTCCCTTACCCCATCAGCGCAAAAACGGAGGAAAGTCTCCCCAACCCGATCCCTGCCAGCAGCAACAGCGAGCGGGACGGGAGGAGCGCACAGCCCCCAGCCGCAGCAACAGCTGATCGGTGGCGGCACGGAGAGCCACATGGAGGCGGCTCAGCCTCCGATGATCAAACAGCCGCCCTGCACCGCAGGCAGGGCGGCGGCTAAACAAGCGCCGGTACCAGCGGCACCGCAGGCAGCGGCACCGACCCCCGGGGAACCGGCGGTGCAGAGCGCGCAGGCACGCAGCCTGCAGGCACCGGAGGACACCGCCCACGCGGCACCACCCAAGAGCGTGCCGAGCGCGGTGCGGACGGGGCCGAGATCCCCTGCACCTCAGGGGATGGAGCCACCCCCTCAAGGGAGGGGGAAGGCTGCACAGAAAACAAGGCACCGCAGCCCCTCTCCAGACAGGGCTGCAGAGTTGTTTTCTCTCAGCCCTCCGCTCATGCTGCAGACTCCAACTAGAAGGCAGGGGTCCCCCCTAGCGTACCCGGAGCCCCCGTCTCCATTTTTACAACCAGCCTCGCCCTGGCTGGGACCACCTTCACCCTTCTTGGGGTTTGAGCTGCTGGAGTACTATCACAAATCACTCTCTCCAGTGTCCCAGGTCTCTCGACGATCTCGCTCCCCCAGACGCAGAGGGTATGCACCAAGGGAGTGGTCCAGGTCACCTTCCCAAGAACAGTGCCCATGCTGCCATGGTCGCCCCTATCACGCGGGGCATAGACACCGCCGGCAGTCTACCAGGGAAAGATCCCCACAGACGGTCCCGTATCCCCGAGGGCAATCGCGAACGGGGACAGAGACTAAAGTATCTCAGGGGGAACTGGTTATGGAACCCCGAGATTTTCCCTTGCCAGCTTCCAGCGAGCAGATGTACCATCACCAACAGGAACCGGAAGGGTCCAGAGAGGCGTACCCTAGTGGTTCCTCGCTCTCCTCCCCGGACGAGGCTACGGCCCCAGGGGACGTCCATCCTCCAGACGACCTCAAACAGTTTCAAGAGCTGTTTAAAAGGGTGGCCTTCACGCAAGGCATCCAGACAGCAGAGGTGCAAGAGAAACACCATAAGCTCCTCAAAAATCTGAGACCTCCGGCCTCCTCCAAAATAGCAATACCGCTTGACAAAGCAATCTTGGAGTCCGCCACTATGATATGGCAGACCCCTGCGACTATGCCGCCTGTCCATAAGAGAGCGGACAAGAAATACTTCGTGCCGGCGAAGGGCATGGAGTTCCTGTTCAGCCACCCACAACAAAATTCCTTGGTGGTAGAGTCGTTGCAACAAAGATCAAAGACATCTCAATTCAAGTCAGGGGGAACAGACAAAGATGCCAAGAAGCTGGAGCTGTTCGGCAGAAAGGTCTACTCCTCCTCCACACTACTGTTGCGAATGGCAAATTACGCAGCGCATCTAGCAAACCACAATTTCAACAACTACACTAGGTTAACCTCCCTCATGGACTCGCTTCCAGAGGACAAGAAACCGGTGCTCAAGGCCATCGTGCAAGAAGGCTACGCGGCCTCGAGGACGGGAGTTCAGATCGCCCTGGATGTTGCGGACACAGCAGCGCGCTCCACAGCTACGGCAGTGGTGATGCGAAGGGAGTCCTGGCTCCAGACTTCGGGTATACCGAGGGACCTGCAGACAAAGGTAGTCGATCTTCCCTTTGACTCGCAGAAGCTGTTTGCTGAATCAACTGACTCGGTCCTTCATTCTAGTAAAGATTCAAGAGCCACCCTTAGGACCCTGGGGATTTACACCCCTCCATACAGAAAGAAAAAGTACTACCCTCAACAAAGACGGTACCAGTACCAGCAACAGCGCCCCCAGTACCACAGGGGTTATGAGCAAGGGCGACATCAACAGCATCAGCAGTACAGAACTCCCAGGCGACGTTCCCAACAGAGGCGTGCGTCCTCGGGGCAGGGCCAAAGGCCACAAGTTTGACACACAGATCCAGGGCTACGCCATCAATACCATTGCACAAGGTCATCCAAAGCAGTTATTCCACCATCGCCTCCGACCATTCTATGACCAGTGGCAAAGGATCACCACAGACAAATGGGTGCTGGAGATCATAGCCACGGGTTACGCCATCCCCTTCCAGCCGCTCCCACCGCCACGACCTCCACCCAGGCCCCACCTCCAGGAGGCCTCCCACGTAGCAAGGCTCAAGCAGGAGGTAGACCATCTCATGCTCATAGGGACAGTGGAAAGAGTGCCGGAGCAACTGCAAGGGAAAGGGTTCTACTCGAGGTACTTCCTCACGGAGAAAAAGACAGGAGGCTGGAGGCCCATCTTAGATCTTCGAGGCCTCAACCGGTACCTGCGCAAGCAACGCTTTCGGATGATCACAATCGCCTCCATCCTTACGGCACTAGATGATGGAGATTGGTTCGCAGCCCTCGACTTACAAGACGCGTATTTTCACATAACTATCCATCTGGCTCACTGACAATTCCTCCAGTTCATGGTAGGCAAAGAACATTTTCAATACAAAGTCAACATAAGAACATAAGAACATAAGAATGGCCATACTGGGTCAGACCAAAGGTCCATCAAGCCCAGCATCCCATCTGCCGACGGTGGCCAATGCCAGGTGCCCCAGAGAAGGAGAACAGAAGACAATGAGCAAGTGATTTATCTCCTGCCATCCATCTCCTGCCCTTGTTCTGAAGGCTAGGGCACCATACTTTATCCCTGGCTAATAGCCATTTATGGACCTAACCTGCAAAAATTTATCAAGCTCTTTTTTAAACCCTAATAGAGTCCTGGCCTTCACAGCCTCCTCGGGCAAGGAGTTCCACAGGTTGACTGTGCGCTGTGTGAAGAAAAATTTCCTTTTATTAGTTTTGAACCTACTACCCATCAATTTCATTTGGTGTCCCCTAGTTCTTGTATTATGGGAAAAGGTAAATAATTTTTCTATATTCACTTTCTCCACACCATTCATGATTTTATATACCTCTATCATATCGCCCCTCAATTGCCTTTTTTCCAAACTGAAAAGTCCCAGTCTCTCTAGCCTCTCCCCATATGGGACCCTTTCCAAGCCCCTAATCATCTTAGTCGCCCTTTTCTGAACCTTTTCTAATGCCAATATATCTTTTTTGAGGTGAGGAGACCACATCTGCACGCAGTACTCGAGATGTGGGCGTACCATAGTTTTATATAGGGGAAGTATGATATCTTTTGTCTTATTATCGATCCCTTTTTTAATAATTCCTAACATCCTATTTCCTACCGTTTGGCCTCTCCTCAGCCCCCAGAGTCTTCACCAAGACCTTGGCAGTGGTGTCAGCCTACCTGCACAGACAGGGGGTATTTACATTCCCGTATGTGGACGACTGCCTACTCAAAGGGGCGTCGAAGGAGGAGGTACTACGCATGATACTTGTCACAGCAGGCACGTTCTCTTCGCTCGGCCTGGTTATCAATCTGGCAAAATCAAAGATAGACCCCACACAGGACATAGAGTTCATAGGGGCATGCATAAATTCTATTACAGCGAGAGTGTATCTACCAGAGACTCGCTTTCAGGCCATCGGCTCCCTCGTGCAAATCATCACCTTCAGCCCTACGGTGCTGGTTCTGACGTGCTTACAGCTGCTGGGCCACATGGCAGCAGTGACATTCGTAGTACAGAACGCCAGGTTACACATGCGCAGCATGCAACATTGGCTGGCGAGCATATACAAACCGGCAGCACACACCGTTCACAGGGTGGTGTCGCCCACAACAGAGGTGCGCAAACCCCTGCAATGGTGGGTAAACCCCAAGAACTTGCTAACAGGGGTATCCTTCCACCAACCACACATATTGGTTTTTCTTACTACAGATGCCTCCCTCATAGGGTGGGGAGCACACATGGGCGAAGAGGTGACGCAAGGGCTGTGGTCCTCCACGGAGCAGTCACTGCACATAAATATACTGGAGCTCAGAGCAGTGTTCAATGCCTGCAGACACTTTCGAGACCATATACAAGGCAAAGTAGTCGGGATCAGTACAGACAATACCTCCACCATGTTTTATATAAATCGGCAAGGAGGAGCTCGGTCCCGTGCCTTATGTGCGGAAGCAGTCCGGTTATGGAACTGGTGCATCTCCAACAATATAATCTTGAAAGCCTCGTACTTACCAGGTGCTCACAATGTGAAGGCAGACCAGCTGAGCAGGCGTTTCGCACTCGCACATGAGTGGCAGATCCGTCCCGATCTGCTACGACCGATTTTTCACGCATGGGGGTTTCCCCAGATAGACCTGTTTGCCACGCAACACAACAAGAAGTGCCCACGATTCTGCTCCAGGGCAGGACTGGGACGGGTGTCCCTGGGGGACGCATTTGCGATCTCCTGGAGGGGCCCTCTGCTTTACGCTTTTCCTCCCACAGTGCTGATCCACAAAGTCTTGCAGAAAGCCAGGAGGGAAGGAGCCCGAATGATCCTGATAGTCCCAACGTGGGATCGACAGCAATGGTTCCCCCTACTCCTGCGCATGTCGGACCATCCACCGATGCCCCTTCCGGTGGCGCCGGATCTGCTCACGCAAGCCCAGGGGTCCATAGTGCATCCGCACCCCCAAGGCCTGCGACTACAAGCGTGGTTAATCCATGGCTCAGCTCCCTAGAGAGCACATGTACGGAGGAAGTGCAACAAGTCCTAGAAAGCAGCAGGAGGACTTCCACCAGGAAGACCTACAAGCAGAAATGGACTCGCTTCACAGCATGGTGTTCTACCAAACAGCTAGCCCCCCTTACGGTGCCTATACCTGTAATATTAGAGTATTTACTGGACCTCAAGAGAGAAGGACTCTCACTATCCTCGTTAAAGGTCCACCTTGCTGCCATTTCGGCGTTCAGACACAAAGAGGAAGGGCCCACGGTGTTCACCCATCCCATGGTTACCAGGTTCCTCAAAGGGTTGGTAAACCTATACCCCCCTCGGAAACTGCTTCCACCTTCGTGGAGCTTGGACCTGGTGCTTAACACGCTAACGGGACCACCGTTCGAGCCTTTGGCCACGGTT
This sequence comes from Carettochelys insculpta, assembly GCF_033958435.1. NCBI lineage: Eukaryota > Metazoa > Chordata > Testudines > Carettochelyidae > Carettochelys > Carettochelys insculpta. The sequence goes on from NC_134145.1 coordinate 1,400,775, forward strand.
TCCCTCGGCCTCCTTACGATAAAGACGACCTTTCTTCTCGCAATCACGTCAGCTCGCAGGGTGAGCGAGCTTGCGGCAGTTATGGCAACGCCACCCTGCACTGTTTTTTCCAAGGAGGCGGTAACCATACGGCTGCATCCAGCCTTTGTTCCTAAAGTTTCTTCTGAGTTTCACATTAACGAACCTATTGTTTTACCCTCGTTTTATCCAAAGCCTCATAACTCTGACAAAGAGGCGCGCCTACACCTCCTGGACGTGAGGAGGGCGCTAGCCTTCTATATAGACAGGACCAAGTCCTTCTGGAAAACGGATAGACTCCTAGTCTCTCTCGCTCCCAAATCAAAAGGAGAAGGTCTCTCTTCACAGAGAATCTCGAAGCACATCGTATCCTGCATAAAAATGTGCTACGAACTTAGATTCCTTTACTGGCCCCACCTAAGGCTCACTCCACCAGGGCGGTGGCGGCATCAACAGCCTTTTTCAAGGGCGTTGCGCTAAAAGACATTTGCAGAGCGGCGACCTGGTCATCCTATGACACCTTCGCCAAACATTACGCCCTTCACAGGGTATTCCAAGAGGATACCCGTCTCTCGACAGCGGTCCTCTCGGGGACAAGCTGCACATAATCCGATTACCCACTTCCTATCTTGGGTTACTGCTGGGTAGTCACCTACTGTGGAGCACCCCCGGGGACACTCGAAGAAGAAAGAAAGGTTACTCACCGTAGTAATGGTGGTTCTTCGAGATGTGTCCCCGTGGGTGCTCCACTACCCGCCCATCCTCCCCGCTTCAGATCTCTGTTTAGTGTTTTGCAGGAGCATCCGAGGCGGTTGGTCAAGGAACTGGCGGGGACCGGATCGAGCACGTGGCCAGGAGCACGCAAGGGAGCGGCGCGCGCTGGCGCATGCGTGGTCCGGCAGAAACTGCTTGGAAGATCCGATCTGCGGCGCCGGGCGAGCCCGACACCTAATGTGGAGCACCCACGGGGACACATCTCGAAGAACCACCATTACTATGGTGAATAACCTTTCTTTAGGCACTTAATGAGACTAATGTGCTAAATCAGGACCTCCATGAGACCCTCTCCTGCCCCGTGTGTGTGTAGTCTTGGAAGCACTAGTCTGGAAGTGTCTGTCTTGCTCCTGGATACTATGGTAGACAGACGACAGCCAAGGATAAACAGTTTAATTTAGCTCATCGTCCACCTTGGGTTTTGTGTTATTTCTGCTCATTTTGGTTGTTGGGTCGGGTTCATCTTGCTTATTTCTGTCCAGATGTTTTTTTGGGGGTAGGAGCACAGACAGCTGCAGGCTGGCCTTGATCCTGTTTGCGCATTTTGGATGCTGCTGCAGAGTAATTGGACTGATAAAGGTGATCCACACTTTCTCCTTAGTTAATAAGCTGTCATCACCAGCAAGCTGCCTTTTGGTCAAGGAGCTCTGTTAACGGCTCGTTTCCTGTATGGTTGGGCCAGTCAGCTTCTCTGCCAATGGGTACCACAAGTTTCCAGGCTTCAATGAATGTAGGATAATGCCAGGCCCACCAACAGGGAGGGGAAAGGAGGTAGTGTGGGCAGGTAAATGGGCTCAATGCTTCAAAGGGGCCTGGAGCTCTGGCCACCGCTGCTCCTACTTTGACAGAGCTCCGGGTCCTTTTGAAGTGCCACACCAGCGCTGCTGTGCTGCTGCTGTGCATGGCAGTGAGGGTCTGGGTGGTGCTGAGGACTGAATGCTCAGGCCCTGCCCCCCTCTGCCTCGGGGACTCAGAGCCAGGGCCTGCGGTATCCGAATATTGCCTGTCTTAAAAATCTCCCCCACCTCACAAGGATCTCCTGTTCTATCAGCTACAGAACTTAGTTGTTCACGCCAGCAGTTTCACGTGTTGTTAAACTATCTCTAGTTACCACTGTTGCATGCAACCTTGTTTTAGTGGTATCAGTCCAAGCTATTAGAGACAAGTTGAGGGAGGTAATATTGGACCAACTTCTGCTGGTGATAAGGAGAAACTTTTGAGCTTACAGGCCGTGTCTATACTAGCAAAAAACTTCGAAATTGCTTCATTAGCATGCGGGTGGCCGCGGCACTTCGAAATTGATGTGGCTCGCCGCCGCGCGGCTTGCCCGGATGGGACTCCTTTTCGAAAGGACCCTGGCTACTTCGAAGTCCCCTTATTGCTATGAGCAGTTCTTGTCCATGAAGACTGACGCAAAAAAAGCATCGAGTACTTCAGTTTTTCTTACATCATCCATCATCCACTTCTTACTCTTCACATCCTTGCCAGCTGCAGTTCCGGTTGTGCTTTTGCTTTCCTGATTACTCCCCAGCATTTTCCAGCCGTATATTTATAGTCCTCCTTAGTCAGCTGTCCACCTTTCCACTTCTTATGCGCATCTTTTTTGAGGTTAAGCTGACAAAGGATTTCCCTGTTAGGTCAAGCTGGCTGCCTACCATATATGCATTTCTTACTATGCGGCGGGATGGTTTGTTCCTGTGTCTTCAGTAAGACTTCTTTAAAATACTGCCAGTTCTCCTGAACTCTTTTCCCCTTCATCTTCATTTCCCATGGGATCCTGCCCATCAGTTCTCTCAGGGATTCAAAGTCTGCTCTTTTGAAATCAAGGGTCTGAATTTTACTACTCACTTCTATTCCTTTTGTCAGGATCCTGAAATCTACCACTTCATGTTCGGGGCAGCCCAGGATGCCACCCACTTCTATTTCTCCTACTAGTTCCTCCCTGTTTGTGAGCAGCAGGTCAAGTTGTGCACGGACCCTGCTCGCTTCCTTCAGCACTTGTACCAGGAAGTTTTATCCCTAACATTCTCCAAAAACTTCCTGGATTGTCCGTGTGCTGCTGTACTGGGCTCCCAACAGAGGTCTGGATGATTAAAGTCTCCCAGGAGAACCAGGGCCTGTGATTTGGAAGCTTCTCTTAGCTGCCTGAAGAAATCCTCATCTCCCTGATCTGATGGTCTATAGCAGACACCAACCACAACATCACTTCTGTTGCTTCTGCCTCTAAGCTTAACCCAAAGACACTCAACTGGCTTTTCTCCCTCTTTATATTGGAGCTATGAGCAGGTGCAGAATGATGATGAAATGTGCCTTTGGCCATTCAAAAGCGAGGTTCAGATGTTTATTGACACGTGTGGACCTTTCTGAAGGTAGTGTCCCCACTGTGATTACAGCATGTGCTATTTTGCACAACGTATGTGAATCCAGGCAGGAGTCTTTCCCTTCAGTCTGGAATTCCAAAGGTGAGGCTATAGGCAGGGCTTACGTGCAGCTGCCTACACAACCATCCACCAGTAGCCACGCTGAGGCAGCACCAATAAGGGACGCTATGAAAAATAGTAGCTTCATGACTGATCTGTAACGCACATACTACTGATACATTTCTCTGACATAATGCCAATATATCATACCATGTCTTAATGAACGAAGGCTTTTACTTGGTGGGAGGGGGTTAAGTTGCAGTAAGTAGAATGCATGTGGTGGCCTTTCTGTCTTCAGCCATGCCCCCAACCCTCCAGGTTCCCTCAGCTGCTCACCTGCTGCAAACCAGGAAGTATCAGTGGGCAGCTGTGCCTTCAGTCCTCCCCAACCCGCCCGGTTTGATTTGTGTTTCCCTCCTACTCCTGCACACCACAAAATTGCATTGAGTTCAAAGGAATGATTTTATTTTGAAGGGAGGAGAGGTTTAAGTGGCTGGGAAAAGAAGCCTTCTCAAGGGTGCTTGAATTGCCTTTTGCAGAGGCCCTTGGGGCTGGAGTGGCAGGGTATCCTTGCTCTCCCTCTCTGCGTGTGTGGACCATGATGTCGGGGGATGAGCAACCTTTCCTCAGGGTACTTGGGCCATCAGGTATCAGCTGCTGCACTGCTGGGTTGGGAGCTCCTTTGCAGCTGCAGCAGGCACCACAGGACCTCTGTTTGCTCTGTAACTGCCATTACGAACTTTGCCACAGCCTCACTCTGCTTTGCCACTTGCTGCTGCTGGATGTCAAACGTTCTCTCATTAAACTCTGCTTGACTGTGATGCCACTCAGCTGTACTATGACAGCACTGAGCAGCATCCTTTGTCAGCTTGTTGTGTTCTGACTCAGTCTTTTCCATATGCTGGAGGATAAGATCTTGTTTTTGCATTTTTTTCATCTATGGGTCTTCTCTGCTACCCTGGGCATTGGCTCTGAAAAATGAAGGTCAAAATTAAGATACCGTTCACATAATGTGCTTTGAAGTGCAGTGAATGGGTCTCTGTCTACTATCAGTGAAAGTTTATTTTTGAAGGACACTCATGGTATATTAAGGATAGGACAGTAAGCCTGCATTTCACAGGCTCTCACAGCACTCCCTTATCCAGCAGATTGCTTTGTGGACATGGTCAGCTATAAGCAATTGACCGCTTTTCGGGGGAAGGGGAGGGCTGCAAAGCAGGGGAAGCTGCCAGGTTTTCCTGGGGGTGTCCTGTGGCAGGGAAAAAAATTTTTGGCTTTTCCTGGAGCAGTCCTTCCCAATGCTCAAGCCGCATTTAGGAGATGGTGGGGGAGGGTTCAATTACAGCCGCATGGACAGCTGCGTGGTGTGGGGTTTGATGTACAATAAAAGTAACATAAATAAATTATCTAAAGGAAGGTTGGATGTAAAGGGAAATGGGAGGAGAGAAGCCCAGAAGAGCCCTGTAGCTGTGGGGCACAGGGAATTCCTAAAAACTGGGGAAAAATGCTGCTTGGAAAGGTACATGGAATGGGGAACGTCCAGCAGAGCCCGGCAGCTGCATGGTGCCGGGGAGTCCTGAAAAGTGAAAAGAAATGCTGGAAGAAAGGGGTGTGGGGAAGCTCCACTGAGACTGCAAATTGCGTTAGGCGGCTGGGAAAGGGAGCGCCCACTGGCTGCTGCAGGCAAATATAAAGGGGTAGGAAGCAAATTCCCGTGCTTTTGCAGGTTGCCAAAGAAGACATCACTCTCCTAAAACTAACAGATATGGAGAAAGAACAGCTAATCCTGCTGTGTGACCAAAAGCCTGGAAAATTTGCTAAAATGCTGTGACGCCGTGACACCAGAACACTATCTGGTTGCCTGGCATGGCAAGGCGTGCTACTGTGGAAGCTGTAACAAGTCGGGTCTGCCCAAGAACTTCGTAAAAAAAAAAATACAAGAGTGCCTGGATGTGGTCCTCAATGAGATCACCAAAAAGCAGAAACGTTCCATCCCAAGAAACATTAACACACTGTTCTGAGGGGTGCAGAACCATGGCTAGCAAACCTGTAACCGTACAAAACCCTATATCTATACCCACCCTCAGCCTGCTTCTAGCATGCAGAATAGTCACCCGAACCTCTTGGTCCGGGGGCTCGGGGACAGGTGTGGAGGTAACCAGTATGAAGGGGACTATGGTGAAGTCTATGGTGAAGAGCTCCGGGTTGCCCGGCATAACTTCCTCCTCTGTCCCCTGCTCATTGCCCTCTTCGTCCTCTCCATTGTCCTGTTCCTCTGTGCTTCCCTGCTCCTCTGGGCTCACCCCAAACTCCATACCAGGGCCTCCACAAATGTCATGATTCAAACTGGGCTCCATGGTGGGGTCATTCCCCAAAAGCAGGTGCAGCTGTTGATAATAGCAGCAGCTCCATAGTTGGCTTCCTGGACTTTTTGATTGGCCTGCTGGAATTCTTTCACCTTCACCCAGCATTGCATAGAGTCCCAGAAGTAACCTTAGTTAGTCATCTCATCAACCTTAGGTAGTCATCTCATGCATCATCTGCTCATAGATTGCTGCATTTGTCTTGGGCACCTGAAGTCTCTTTGCCATCAATTGGTCTCCCCAAATGGCAATAAGATCTAGAATCTTCTGGTGGGTACAAGCTGGGGGTCTCTTGTGAGCCTGAGAAGTGCTAGGCAGATCACTACCCTGAGTGTTCATGATTGCTGTAGATGGCTATCAATACAGTTGCTATCTATGAGGTGTGAGGGCTACTGATCCAGTGTGATGCGTTGAGCAAAGGCATTTTTTCATAATGGGTTCCCTGATGTTTGTGGGTCTGAGCTGAATCCCAATTCCAATTCTAATTCAAATTCAATCAGAAAATGTGCGGGGTTCCTTTTGACCTTCTTCCTGCACACCTGGATGAAGAGCAGCACACAACAAAGTGGCCATACTTGGAGAGTCATTGTGTAGCTTTATGGGATACATACGGGACACTTCTGGAGGGGAATATATTCGAATTAAGGACATGGTGTTTCCACACTAGCCTTGATTCGAAATTTTAAATTCGAATTTGACGCTATACCTGTCCCATAATACTGATATTTTCTAATCAGTATTATGGCTCGATAAATCGAGATAATAGTATTAGCTGTGAAATCAGTCACGTTTTAATATTGAGCTAACACACTGAAATTCAAATTTATCTGGTAGTGTAGATGCAGCCGATAAGCTCTGTTCTGAGATGAGGCTAGCTGATCTCAGCTGGCTGACCATTTGCTCAGAGCAGGTTGCTTCCAGAACCACCAACCAGGTGGAAGCAATTGCCCAAAGGCCTGGGTAATTTAAAGGAGCCCAGGGGCTGCTTCTGCTGGCAGCACAGCAGGGCTAAGGCAGGCTTCCTGCCCACCCTTGCTTTGTACCAGTCCTGGAAGCAGCCAGCATGTCCCTGTGAGCCCCTGGAGAGGGTGTCTCCACGTGCTGTCCCCACCCAAAATCTAATTCTAAATTCCCAAAATTCTAAATATAAATCTGCAGCTCTCATTGGGTGGGAACTGTGACCAGTAAGAGCTGCAGGAGCAGTATCTGCAGGCAACAGAGCACGGAGACACCCTGGCCCCCCAGCTAGGAGCCATTGTCAGACGGTATGCTGATTGCAGCACTGTTCCCCTGATACCCTCTTGCACCCTAGCCCTCTGAGGAGTGGTGGGACAGGGGTATGATTGCAGAGGTCTTTGGGTTTGTGCTGATTACAAAGTTGGCAACTCTGTTGGGTGAGCATTTGGAAGCCCTGGGCATGCCTGGAAAGCCCATTCAGTAGCATAGCCAGCAGCTCACTGGGCACCAGCCAGCAGAGGCACAGCACCACCCAAATGTCAGGCAGATTGCATCCATGCAGGCTCAGGGGGCCTTTGGCTCTTCTGCCGTGGGGCCTGAACTGCCGTCAGCCAACCTGGCTGTTTCCATGTGCTAATTGGTGAGCTAACCCCTGGGAGAGAATAGGATTTAACATGACCAGTTAGCACACGGCAAAGTCAAAGAAGATTTTGGTGTTGGGTGGGGCTAGGATCTCACAGCCTTTCAAGCTAGGTCAGGAAAATTTTCTCTTCAGATGTTCTGGCACTTGTGGGGGGAAGTGGGTTTGTGTGTTAAAGTGACTCATGCTTTAAGGAGAAGTATATGGAGGCCAGTGCAGTACCCAGGATAGACTTGCTGTGACTCTTAGCCATTCCTTCACAAGTCATTCAGCAGATGACGTCTCCTCCAAGACCAAAAGAGCCCCCCAGATTTTTATGTTGTTGGCAGGGAAGGAGAAGGCTGAGACATGGTTACTACCCATTTTTTGCACAGCTACTCAGTTTCACAGGAGAAAGGCTCATTTTTCTTCCTCATCTGTCAGAGCTGCTCTTAGCTCCGAAAGAGAGCAGCCACCTCCCAACAAGCTGTGATTTTTACCTGGGAAGTGACTGTAGGAGATGCGTGTCATCATGTTTGGATTTTAAGTGTATGTCTGTGAATGGATGAGTGAAAGAGAGAGCTGCTATTGGAATGGTAGCATGCATGTGTCAAACACTCTCACCATGCTGGCTTGCCTACTTGACCAAGCACTGCAGTGTTCTGTGGGACTGAATATGCCTAAGAAAAATATAAAAGCTGTCTTCAACTAAATAACTAATTAAATAGTGCTGGAGAATAGTCCTGTAAGTTCAGAAAGGCCCTGTTTCATAAGATGTCATACACCTGTCACTAAATTGGTCAGTACATTTCCATTTCTGCCAAATCTCTCACTCCTAATGTCACTCTCATTTCTTTGCTCACATCCAGTTTTAGTTAATCATCTTTTACAGGTCACAAGCCAGGCTGCACAGATGGTAGGGATCCTTGGATCTCTAGCTCAATCGGAGTCCAAGTTTGAATTAAAGACTCAAGTGTGAATCAATAAAAGTACCCATTGATTTTTTTTTTCTTTTTTAATGGGTTCTGAAACTCCTCAGGAAAGGTTATTAGTGCCCAGGTTATGATGTACTGAATAAACATCAGTGTCTCAGCTGTTGTCATTTCCAGTGATGTGATCACTTGTTCATCCGCAAAAATCTTAAATTTACAAAATCAACAGGTTTTAAATCAGAGCAGAACACTGTCCCAAACTGTCATCTGCCTGAGTCAGTGTGAGTGGGAGTCTGCATTGCCATTATTTCCACAAAACTGGATGAACTATTTTATTTAAGAAAAAAATGTTTCTCCGCTGAAACTGGGTTATGCTGCAGTTATGAGTAAAGCCATTAATACTGGGATTCAAAATAGCTACACTGGTGGCCCTACAACTTGGGGTAACAGGGTACCCAATACTGATAACACCCACCACCACCAATACACACGCACACAATACTGATCTATCCCTTGCTTACCTGAGAGAGCTCACTGCTGGGGGTGTTTGTCTTCCAGGCAAGCCAAGCTTTATGAAAGCTCCTGAAGATCAGATTGGGATTTCTGGAGGAGTAGCCTCATTTGTGTGCCAGGCAACAGGAGAGCCCAAGCCTCGCATCACATGGATGAAGAAAGGGAAGAAGGTCAGCTCGCAGCGGTTTGAGGTAACTGTAGAGATCTGGATCCAAATCTGTGACTTACGTCTTCGTTGCACCATAACCAGTTTAGAGCCTGAGTTTCTGTCCATTGCTGCAGGACAAGAAGCGGAGAACTGTAATTTTTCCTTCCTTCAGTGAGTCCTGCCTTAGATTAGACATTGCCCTGCGTGAGCCAGAATGTGACCAAACATAATGAATGCCTGCTTCTGGTGGGAGTCAGGTCAAGCCTTCTCCCCAAGCACTGGTGGTACCCACTGACTAAGATGTTGGAAACTGGGTCATATCAAACCAGAGGTTTTTGTAGGGTTTTTGTGTGTTATGGTGGGGAACGGCAGCAGACAGAAATGGGAAGCCCAAGCTTTAGCTAAAAGCTTTCCAGACAGCAACACTGCCATCTCGGCCTGATTTATATGCAGAGTAGGGATCAAGGGAGAAGCCAAAGGGGGAATCTGACTTTGGCAGGGATGAGGGCAAACAGGATTCCCCACTCTACACAGTTTGAAGGTTCCATCTCTTTGATGTTTTCCTATTGGACTTGCCTCCCTGCCCCATCTGCCCCTTACTGGCACCTTGGGTGCAGGGGTCTTATCACCAGTGGCATTACAGCATCCCTAGTTCTCATTCACCTTCTGCCTGTTCTCCTGCTTCAGGCCACTCCTTTTATCTCCATTGTTTCTGCGGACCACCCTCGTCAGTCTTTTCTTCTTCACCCTTCCGATGTGTAACACTGGGAGCGTTTCATGGTGTGTGGCACTACGTGTAGGAGAGGAGGTAGCACAGTGTCTGCACGTGATGCAGCTTGCCCTAGTGCTCAGTGTAGCTGAGCCCCTTCATATATGATGAGAGCGCTAAAATGATAACATGAGTTTGGTGTCCCTGAGGCATAGCCCTACTTCCTGTATTGTTACTAACACGGTTCAGCTTATCCTCTGTGTTGCTCCTTTCAGTAACTGAAACAGGATGGCTGCATCTACACTAGCAAGTTCTTTCAAAAGATTTCTTTAAGGGGTGGGGGGGATCTTTTGAAAGATCCCACGGAGCTTCTACACACACAGGCTGCGTCTACGCTTGCACAAATCTTCAAAATAGCCATGCCGCTAGGAATAAGGGGATCTTGAAGTTGTTGGGGTCCTTTTGAAAAGGACCCATTTGGACGAGCCATGCGGCAGCTTCGAAGAACCGCAGGCACCAGCATGCTAATGAGGCACTGAATATGCATTAGTAATCTTTGAAATGGCCATTTGCATGGCCATTTAGAAGACGTGCTAGTGTAGGCGTAGCCACGGTGTTCTTTCAAAAGTAAATGGAAAGAATGTGGTATTCCTTTCAAACTCTCTCTCCCTTTCTTGTTTCAGGAAGAGTGATCCTTTTGAAAGCTTCTTTTGAAAGAAAACGTGTGTAGATGCTCTGCAGGCTCCTTTTTTGAAAGAGCAGTCCTCATGGGGCCTGATTTTTCAATCCCTAGCCTGTTGTTTCAAAAGAGCGAGGTCTGTGTGAACACTCTCTTTCAAAAGAGCAGATTGCTTTTTTGATCCGCTTTTTTGTGTGTGGACACACTCTTTCAAAAGAGATCTTCCGGAAGAGCTTCTTTCAAAAGATGTCTGTAGCGTAGATGTAGCCAATGAGTCTAAAGTTAACTGTGGCCTTGCAGTCTGCCATTGAAGAATCGTTGATAATGGTCCAGTAGCATAACAGATTTCCCTCTTCTCTGCCATTTAGAAGAGTTCCCGCTGTAACCTGATGGAAGGATGAGTTAGTATTACACTAGGGAAAGAACTGTAGATTGGGCCCCTGTTATGAAGGACCCAATCCTGGAAGGCGCTACGTACCCTCAGCTACTTTTGAAATTAGAGATTACTGAAGAGTCTCATTGTCCTGCGCTTGTCAGTATTTCTCTGATCTCCAGGGTCAGAGCGCTGTGCGCTCTCATATTTTATCAGGGTTAAAGTGGGCACTGAAATCCGTCAGTGCAATTAATAAAATCATCCTTGTAAACATGGTTGAGTGGTTTCAAGTCAGAGGCTCCACACTGATATTACTGCTTTGATATTTTTTCTAGTTTTAATTGTTTCATAGAGAATAGCATTGGATCGTCTTTTGGTCCAGGACTCCTCAAAGGGCAAATATATTTCTAACCTTGAATTTTCTTGCTTCACTGGATGAGGAAAATTTCTTTTGTCAGGTGCTATTTATTTGTGTTTATGGATTCTGTTCCTGAATTCATTGTTGTTTTCAGTCTCCATTTCAGTGGGAGCCAATAGAGAACCATTTTCTTTTCCTTGTCAAGGTTATTGAGTTCGATGATGGGTCAGGATCAGTTCTCCGGATTCAGCCCCTGCGTGTTCATCGAGATGAAGCAATCTACGAGTGTACAGCAACCAACAGTGTTGGGGAGATAAACACCAGTGCCAAATTAACTGTGTTAGAAGGTAGGTGGGAATCTCTCATGATGGCAGAGTGGCTGGTGGATGTTTTTTAGCCTTGGTGTCTACAGATTTCCGTAGTGACTCCAGATAATACTTAGGTATTCTGGGTTAGTTCTGGAAGGCCAGAGGCCTGCTGTATTATTTGCATCGTTTCGTTAGGTGACAAACATCTTTGTTGATGTTTGTGAGCAGGAAGGATATGCAGATTGAGAGCTAGACTTCGAAGTACATCAGACACATCATGTAGCTGAAGCGTGCCATGCCCAGTACCAAAGACACACCTTTATGGTCTTTCTCATCTGTCAGTTTTCCTGCCGTTCCCCTTCCAGGCTATGGAAGAACCTGCTCTTTGAACTGTGGAAGACATGATCTGTTTTTCTACACCATCTGGATTCAGTTGCTGCTGGTTGGTTGTGTATGGGTTTGCAAGTTACCTTTCAGCTTTTGCAGCTGGTTGGAATTTAGCTGATTTTAACTTCCATTGCAGTAACAGCTTTCCATTTTGTTTCCTCTCTTTCAGAGGCCTGTAGAGGCTATTCATAAAGTATAACATTTGATATAAAACCCCCTTGATACTTGCCTACAGTATAATATGGCTTTATTTCAGTTGTTGTACTGGTCCTGCTTCTAAATGGCTTCCGTTTTTATTTCTTGTAAAGGGACAGTGTATTTAGATACTATTGCTTTTTCCAGGATGTTAAGTAATTGTTGCATAGATGGTCATAATTATTGTTCACTTTTATCTAAGATAAAGTTATATACTTCAATATACATGTTTGCTTATATATTGGCTCTGTAAAGTGCCCTGAAGTGTTTAACACAGGACTTTCTCCAAGCAGAATTTTAATTTACATTTGATGTCTATGATAAAAGAGAGGAAGGGCTGTTTTCAAACAGATTAAGCAGAAAACTAGTTGACTATAAACTGATAGCTAAGCTGCTGAATAATAAAATCCTAAGGCAAGGAGGACTTGAATATACTATGAGAACTAAACCACACCATTTGTCTGAAGTTCCCAATCGGTTTGTCAGTGCCAGACTTAGTAAAGAGGAGTGACACCCCAGCAGTTAGGGCAGTGGCTTTTCACTTCTTTGCTTCACACTACGTACTTCACATGTAACTTACACAGGTCCTCAGTTCCCCATCTGTAATGTGGAATAATAGCACTGCCCTACCTCCACTGTGGAGGAAACACACAGGCCCTGGTGTACATTACTATCGGTATAAAAATAATAAGTATGTGCCTGTGATTGGACCCCTTGGATACATCCTGGAACCAAAGGTCTGCTGTGTCTCCTCAACTCCCTCTAGCCTGAGAGAGCTTATGCTCCAAAATATGTTAGTCTATAAGGTGCCACACTTCTTGTTGTTCTCCAGCCTGAGCTGTCTCTCACAATGCCTTGCTAGTGACCAGCAGCAAACCCCTCCAGGCACTATCATCACTCAGCACAGCTGTGAGTGCAGCCCCCACACTTTGTTAAATTGTGTGAACACTCCCAGAGCCATTCATGAATCACACAGAGTAAAGCACCAGCCGGACACCCCTCTGCCCCACCAGCTCCAAGTACTGTTGCTCAGGGATACGCCATATAACTTGTTAATTGGTTCACCACTTCAGCAGTGGAAAGTGGACATACATCAGCTTTTGCAGAACCTGAGCAGACTTGCCACACACTTCACAAGCTCATTCTTAAAAGTAAAAAGTAAAATAAGCTTAATGACTGAAAAACATAGATTTAAGTGGTATTACGTGTTAGGCAAAAGTCAGAGTAGTTACCAAAGAAAATAAAATATAAACACGCAGTCTAAACTGTCAGCCCTATCAGAAAGGCAACAACTAGATCAAGTGGATTTCCTCACCCCATTACATATGGCAGTACACAAATTTCACTCTTGAAATTTGGGATCGTTTTCTTAGTGGGAACGTTCAGTATTCTCAGTGTCCTGGCTGGTTGCAGCAGAGGTGGGTGAATGAGAAAAGCCAAGCATGGGCCCGTGTGCTTGGTATTTATGCCATTAGTCCATGTGCTTGGAGAATATAAGTCCCTGCATGTCTGGTGGGCATTGCTGAGCCCCTAAGAAAACCTGAACAATTCCCCTGGTGTGGGCTTTTGCAGCTGAGTCACTGAATTGTGGCTCCTGGTTGGATAAGGGCTGGTGATGTCTGTGCAGTAGCACCAGTAGCATCTCTTTTGTCATGGTCTCTGTACAGTGGCGTTGTGTCTACAATGCCCCTCTGTAGTGAGGTGCTGTGGCTTCCTCCTGACTCGGAGGCGGAGGAGGCCACTCAGAGACCTTGGTGGGTGGGCCCTGAGCCAGCACACCTGTGCCCCGCCCCTCAGAGAGTGGCACGTGGGGCCAGAAGGGCCGGGGGCAAGGCTCGAGGCCCATTAAAGGACTGCCCTCCAAGCAAGGCAGATCTGCCTGACCAGGCTCCTGGGTGCCAGAGCCGGGGCCCTGGGCCAGACAGGCAGGCTGGCGAGAGCTGCCAGACAGCTGCCCAGTCCAACCCTGAGGGCCACAGCCCAGCTTGCCGTTCGCCCAGTACCCCGACTTCCCCGATCTACTGGGGCCCTTGAGCTTGCAGCGGGCCCTGTCCCACGAGGCCCTGCCGGGGCCAGAGAGACTGCCCGTGACCAGTTACCCCAGGGTCTCAGGTGAGCACAGTCCTGGAGTTCTGCCTGCTGCCTGTGGTGCTGAAGCCTGGGACCGCCTGGAGCCCACTGTCCTGCCCCTGGGGGACTCTCTGAGTGACGTCGAGATGTCCGACTGGCCAGACCTGCCGAGTGCTACCTACCCGGAGGAAACCTGCCAGCCCTGACTTGCTGACCAATCCAGCTGGGACCCAGCGCCGATGGAAGTGGAGGTAGGAAGTGGCCTGGGGAACGCTCCACCTGAGCCCACGGTGGTGTGTTGTGGCCTGGATCCCCACTACCAAGCTCAGGGTGAGAGCGATTGCTAGGGCCCTGGGCCGGGACGCAGTGGAGTGGGAGGGCCTGTGTCCCCCTACCCCACCCCCAGAAGAGGCAGCCCCACTCCTCTCCTGAGCCACCCCATTTGGTACCTAGCTGTTGTGCCTGCTGCCCTGTCCCCGAATGGAGGGCTGGGGTCCGAAACTGTTGTGCCTGCTGCCCTGCCCCGAACTGAGGGCTGGGCTTCTGAACTGCGGGCCTGCCTTGAGCAGCCCGTTAAAGGGGACAAGGCCCCCAGGTTGGCGGGATGCTGAGGGAGTAAGCTGTGGAGGCCCACACCGCCTGGAAACAGCAACTGCCACGGGCCAAGGATGCTACATCCTCCCTTTTGGAAGGGGCACATAAATACAGTTGATCAAAAATGCTAATGAGAAACTGATAGGAGTACTCAGTGACTCATTTGCATAATGGCAGCCACTCACCACGTTGAAAGTGCTGCTTTCGAAGTGCAAACTAGCCTTGTAGATGGGGTTCCTTCAAAAGGAAGCCCTGTTCTTGAAAGCTCCCTTCTTCCTGAAAAAAATTAGGAAGAAGGGTACTTTCGAAAGCAGGGCTTCCTTTCGAAGAGACCCCATCTGCACGTTTAGTTTACATTTTGAAAGCAGCATTTTCAATGTGGCAAGTGGCCACCATTATGCAAATGAGGTGCTGAATATTCATATTGACACCTCATTAGCATTTTCAATCCATTGCATTTACATGGGCCTCCCAAAAGAGAGGGGCAGGACAGATGCAGCCCTAGTGTCTGAGCACCTTCCAAACCCATACAACACAGGTCTTACAATTTATGTGCTTTGATGATACATTTATATGGCTAGGGAATCCCCATGTGAGTGTGCTGTTGTATGTAAGCTGTGCTGTGTGAGATATCGGTAAAGGTTACGATCTGTGGAAAGGCATTTATAGGGCAGTCCCCCAAGGTACAGAGTGTCACACCTTACTGTCATGGCTAATGGGGTGAGGAAATCCACTTGATCTAGTTGTTGCCTTTCTGATAGGGCTGACAGTTTAGACTAGAGTATTTATATTTTATTTTCTTTGGTAACTTCTCTGATTTCTGCCTACCACTTAATACCACTGAAATCTATGTTAAGCTGGGAGTTTCATCCCAAAGAGAAAATGTTTATGAAAATTCTGGGGGTGTGGAAATGGAGTTTCTCTTTTACCCCTGTATGTGTGGGTTGTGGGTCTGGGGACATGTGCACTGTTGTTCCTTCAGGAGATCCCGGGAGTCTCCCACTCTCATTCCCTGGTGCTCTGGGAAAAGGAGAGCTCCATTTGTTCAAATGCCACACACAGCTAATTAGACTTGGACCCCGTGATTTACACTGTTCCCCGTCTCCCCCAACAGGTACTAATTTTCTAGCCAAATCTTTGCCATTCTAATTTTAGGCCCCCTCTTTACTGTGCACCTTTCCTTATTGCACTTACTGGCTGCTGTACAAGAGAGAGGCTGCTTCTACACTTGCCCCCTCCTGTCAGAGGTGGCATGGTAATGAGGCCAATCAAAGCAGGCTAATGAGGCACTAATGTGCATATTCAGCACCTCATTAGCATAATGCTGGACACATGACTTTTGAAATGTAGACTTTCAGTTGCAGGTTAGCAGTGTAGATGGGGGCAGCTTCGAAATAAGCGCCCCACTTCAACATTCCCTTACTCCAATCTAGTTTTATGGGAGTAAGGAAATGTCAAAGTGGGGGGCTTATTTCAAAGCTGTCCCCATGTACACTGTCAATCTGCAATTCAAAGTCTATACTTCAAAATTCATGTGGCTACCATTATGTTAATGAGGTGCTGAATATGCACATTAGCGCCTCGTTAGCCTGCTTCGATTGGCCTCATTACCATGCTGTCAGAGTGGCATGTGCAGAAGCAGCTAAAAGGGGGTTGTGGTGCTGGTCCTGTACCTGGCACTACATCTCTCCATGCTCAGGGAATGTCAGTGTGGGTACCATAGACCTTAGGCCTGGCTAGCTGAGCCTGAGGGAAATCTGCAGCACTCACATGTCAGGCAATATTGTAATATTGTTTGGCCCAGGCTCCCCTTTCTCTTGCTTTTCTTCTCTGACAAGAATTCCGCTAAGCTGTTTGGAGATGACCTGTGTTTTCTATGAAGAACATGAGCAGATGAAATAGGCTAGGGAAATCTGCAGGGCTCTTAGTGAGCTTTGGCTTTTCTTGCTGATAGCGGCATTAAAATAATTTTTATGATTGCTGTCAGGTGGAAATTGAAAGAGTACAGACCTACTGTCTTTCAAGGTCTGGGCCAGTCCAGAGAACTCGGGTGTGTGGCAAAGCTCTGTTGGTCACAGATATTCTCAGGTGTACATGCTGCGAAAGACACAACACATATTGATTTTACATTACAAGCCTGTTAAATTCTTCTCTACAATTTGATCTTTAGAACACAGCCCTTAACACTGAATCCAGAAGTTCACAAACACTCAGGCTACATCTACACTACAGCAATCTTTTGAAAGAAGTTCTTCTGCAAGATCCCTTCTGAAACAACTTCTTTCGAAAGAGTAGGTCTGCACACAAAAAAGCGAACAAAAAAAATCAATCCACTCTTTCAACAGAGAATGTCCACACAGCCCCCGCTCTTTTGAAAGAATGGGCCAGGGATCAAAAAATCCTGCACCCTGAGGACTGCTCTTTCGGAAGAAGGGCCCATGGACCGTCTATACACTTTTCTTTGAAAGAAGGTGCTCTTCCTGATCTGGGAATGGAAGAGGGCTTCCTGAAGAAGAGGTGTGTTCTTTCGATTTTGAATCGGAAGAGTGTATTTTGTGTATACATGTTCTGTCTGTTCTGTGAAAGAAGGGCCAGTTTTTCAGAAAGAACTTGCTAGTGTAGACACAGCATCAGTGTTTAGCTGATTTCTTCTTGTCCTGTCACAGACTAATCAGGAGCTTTATTTGATTTAGATTTCTGCTGTCTTGTATGCATATTGTCTTTTCTCATTGGTAGTCTACTCCATTTGGTATATTAAGAGACAAGTCTCATCTCTTCCTATAGAAGCCAAGAGTTCAAACATGTGTAGGTTCTGTAACAGTTTGATTCCCTGCCACAGCCTTAATCTGCTGCCTACATCTCCCTGTTTTTTTTCCTCTGTGTAACTTCAAATCCTGTTTGTGAGCAGAGCTGCTTATACTTAGTGTAATTGAAAATTATTTCTCCTGTTGATAGCGGGTGAGGTAGGCATGCGAACACCTCCTCTCTTTTTCTCCCGGGCAGCTGATAAGCTGAATTATGTATGAGTCATATTGCACATTTCTGCCTTTTTCAATTATGACCTGAAGCTGCATACAAGTACACTTTTGCATGCCTAGCAGCGGGTATAAGCAGAGCAAACGGGGAGGGCTAGAATCAATAAATTGACACACATTCCCAAGGAAACCTTCAGGGACAGTTAGTGGGCACTCCATGCAACAAATTAATAAATATATTATTCAGCTGTAGTCTTCAGGATGGTGCCTGTCATTACTGAGCTTCTTAAATGGAGAGATTATATGAATTGTGAATACAGAAGGATGAGCGGCATGGCAAGAATTTGGCAATATTTCTTACTCTGAGCTAAACTGGTGACATGAGTTCCCATACAGTGCTCAGTAACAAAACACTTTGTATCTTCAGCACTGTGGCTCTCCTGAGAAAGGCAAAGGGAATTATGTTCTCCGCTGGTCTCTCGTAATCTGCATTCTGTTGGCGTTGATTTACAAATTCCAGTTGGTAGGCATAAGGCATGCATAAATGCAGGATCTTTCACTCGGGTTTACCATGGCCCCTGCCAGTATGGTGAGCTCGCTCACCTGTGTAAGACTGTGCTTTCTTGGATCATGGGCACTGTCACACTTGGATGTGTTGCTTTCATAAACAGTGGAGTGAAATGCCCTTAGCCTGGGTGAACATTGTGCTCTCTGCAGGGACTTTTCAGCCCTCTGCGATCCAGAGCATGTTGTATAATTTCACAGCAGCTCTGAGGAAATATATTTAACGCTTTTTGGGCTTTAAGTTGTTCAATGAATGCTAAACAGAGCAGCCAGTAGATTTTGCCAGTCCCTCCGGACGGTAGTGGAGGTGGGGCTGGGGTGGGGTGGGGTGGGGTGGCTTTCTGGGCCCTAGAAAATGCTGTTTCAGTGGGATTTCAAGTAGAAGGGGTGGGGGTGGCCTACCCCAGCTAGCCCTTCAAACCAAGTTCCCATCCATGGGTGGAATACGCTTTGTTAGGTGTACCAAGGCATGTGCACAACAAATAGAAACACAGGCTGCCGGCTGCGGGAGCTCTGCTAATCAGCTGGGCAGCACCTGCATCTCTCTTGGGCAGCAGCCCAAGTGCTTGGCTTACAGGGAACACATGCTACTCTGGTCTCCAAGGTTGATTTAAAAGGGCCTGGAGCCCCAGCCACAGCGAGCAGCCAGGCTCTCCGGGCCCTTTAAAATGGCCAGGCCTCAAGGTAGCTGCCCACCCCGCCCAACCCCATCTGCAGGTCTGATGGTAAAATAGTGTCTCTAACTGCCATTTCCAGCATTGGTTTATACAGATCCCTCGTGCTGTGTATCCTGGACTCATTGCCTGCTGCATAACTGTGCTGGTTTTGCACGCTGTGTATTCATCTTGAGTTTGCTGCCGACCATGCCATAAAGTAGCTCCTCTTGAGAAGAAGAAAAATAGCCACAGAGAGAATAGACTTTCCTCTTAAACTAACCCACCAGGGTAGTTAGACTTGATGGAATTTTGCTGCCAGCAGTCATGGAAGTTCTGGTTCATTTTACTGGAGCCCTGGAATCTAGTAAAACTCCAGAGTGCATTATCTCAGGAAGGGAAGTACCTCCATCTGATTGTGGCTCACTGATTACTGAACCATGTCATGAGCTTAATTTCTCTCACCAGCTGCTGGCTCCATCCCAGTTCCGGGAGTCACCCAGTTTGAAACACAGCAAACGATAAACATTTGACAGTTACAAATGATTTCTGCAGAGAGATGGATCTTGAAAGGCCTGGAAAAATATGTTCTGTTGTAAACACTAATTTAACAGTAGTTTCACCATTGCAATGGTAAACAAAATGTAGCTGTCTTTAATCATTATTTATACTTGATTAGTTACAAAAGGATCAATAGCATCATCCTCATTTGGCTCACATTGGTCTCATTTGATTTTACATCTTCTTGTCAAGAAAAGAAAGCATCAGGAGTGGTTATAAAATCAGAGTGATGATGGAGGAGTATTTGGTTAGGTTTGGAGACAGTATGTCTGTATGCAAAAAGGAATGCTGCAGCCTCAAATGTGCACTGTAGCATGTTAAGAGTGATCATCTGCTCCCTTTCTATACATGATCATGAGATTAGAAATGTCTTGTCCAGCATCTTGGCCAAGACACAACTGTTCTCCCTTGAACATGGTCAAGGAGTCTAGTTTTATGTGGCCAGAGTAAGGGGTCTTCTGTGGCATCCGTTGGAAAACTTTCAAACTCAAAACCCACTGTCCTTTCTCACTGAAGTTGGCCTCACCTGCTTGGAAGAGACCCATGTCGATGTCCCCTGTAAGCATGACGTTCCTGAGTGCCGCAGTACGGCCAGTCTCTGCATGCTTTGCTGCATTTGGAAACTTTGTAGTAGTGCTGTGCCACCAATGGGAACAGTTGCCTAGAAGGGGTTTTTGTTTTTGTTTTTTGTTTTTGCTTGAGCTGGTGGTACATCCAGGGGAGCCAGCTGACTTGCGTGACCGCTGTGCGGGAAGCGGGAGCTGACTCCATTGTCCTGAAAGAGATGCAGCCTTGAGTAGAAGGGTGGGGCTGGAGCATCCCTTGGCACTGCCTGGAGCATGCTACACTCCCCACTGCCATCCTCAGCCAGCCCTGAGAGCCACCCAGAGTGTGGCAGTGCAGTGGTTGGGTAGTGATTTAAAGGGCCCAGGGCAGCAGCAACTGGGAGCCCTGGGCACTTTTGAATCACCAGTCCTTGGGGCAACTGTCTCCCTCGCCAGCCAGCCGACCTGGGTGTGCCACATTTTTAACAAAAACAAAAATTAAGCCAATTATTTGTGGATGACTGTGACCCTCTGCTTTGCCCTACTGGAGAGCCTCCTTCACTCGAGCACTGTGGTGGCTTGATGCACATTCTGCTCGTAAGGAAAGAATGCCTTGCACTGCTCAACAGCAGATGCCTTTCTGTTGCTCCAGTAGGCAGATTTAGGGGTGACGTTGACTGACATCTTGTTTGTTTCTCAGCTGCTAAGGTTGTGTCTGCAAAATGTGCCCTGGAAGTTTCTTGAGGTTCTGACACCCCAAGAATCATTGAGGTAGAAATGAGCATTGAGGACTTGACTAGGGCCAGTAGAACTCATAATCACTGTTTAACTCACCTTGCATTTGCCTGGGTAAAAAAGTTGTTACATGGATTGTATTAGGCGTGCTGCTAACACCTAGGCATGCCAACATATCCTAAATGATTGCACGTTGTTCAATCTTCGATAGCTTCAACTCTCCCATCACCTCAGACTTCAGGTGCTGAATTCTAAATTCCCTCACTTATGTTGGACAAAACAAGAAGTGAAGTGTTACTTTAATAAATTTAAAAAACAACATTAAAGACAGTGGCTTTTCTGGCTGCAAATGAGACAATTGAAAAGCATTGTTGTCAGCCGAAGAGCATAAAAGAAGACCCTGAGAACAGCCTAGACCCTTGCCTTTCTGCAGTGACTGATGCTGTGAGAGCAGGGCAGGTATTGAGTGACCGTGTGCTCCAGGAGTGTACCTAATTCTTTTTTGAACCTGGTCATAGTTTTGCCCTTCACAACTGTTGCCTAATTTTAGATTAATATTAGTAATGTGGATAATATGAGTTATGGGCTTGCCAGTTAATCTGCTCAGAAGATAAGGTTCTAGTCACAGAACTGAGCTGCATGGAATTTGCAAGGGCCCTTACGAGTATGACAAGGACACTTGTACCGAGACTGATGTACTCCTAAAGACATCTATTGGAACAGAGTGAAAATAGTAATCAAATGATAAAATAAACCGATTTACAAAGGCATTAAGTTCATGCTAGAAATGCATGTGATCTTGCTTATTGTAATGGTTTTGATGCATGTGTTGGCACCCTTCCTTGATAACCTGGTGGTAAGACTCTTAGGACAGGCCTTGCCTCTGGCAGTGCCAAAAGAGTTCAGGTTCAGGTTCCTCCATTCTCAAGCAGAAGATGCAAAGTTTAGGAGAAGTGGAAGAGTTTTCAAAACTAACTTAAAGTTTTAGATAAGTGACATAAAACTTACTGTTGAGAACTAACAGGCTAAGAGATTAATAAAGCCTCAAAACTTAGCTTGAAACTCTGTGTAGTCCGGCGGATTTACTGCTGTTGTGTCCTCACAGGTCTTTGGCTGCGCTGATGATAACCAGAAGGCTGTTTGAGTGTGTATTAAATGATATGGCCCAATGATCGCACCAGACCCTGCAAGGTTCCCCAAAGAACCAGACCAGATAAGGATTAAAGGCACCCAGCCAAGGTTTATTGCCAAGCAAGGTACATACACTTGTCAAGTATACTTTAGTGATCCACTGCACAGATGTACCTGCCACAATGGACCGGCACAGTCAGTGGGAATTCCACTGCCTCCTAGGTCAGACAAAGATGACCCACCCCCCCTGAAGACATCACGTTATATACAGGTTACAAACAAAGCACACCTCAATGCTGAACTATCGGGTTACCACCCTCTGATGCTACTTAGATACCAGCCATCATCCTGCACCGCATGGTTTAGTTAGATCATCTCTTATCCCTTAGGCTGTCATTTTAGACCCTTTCCTGAACCTGGGTCTGTATCTGTGAGGAGTAGGTACCCAGGTCTTTTTTAATAAGCTGGTGCTATCCTGTGATTTCAGCTTATGAACTGTACCAATTACTGTTCTTCACCTGGGCCGATTACCAGCTAGTGTTTTGTACTCTCAGCCCTATCTGAGCCAACTTCTGTTAGCAGAGGCCTGCCTCTTGCTCACAGATTAGCTTTTAGCCATGTTTTGCCCATTGTTGCTAGGCCTTAGGCCTCAAACCAGGCCTGTTGTGTATGGGCTGAGGTCTGCATTTTACTACATTCTAAAGCTTAGAAACTTAGAAGCTTAGCAAAAGTGGAACTTAGGAAAAGCTCAGAAGTTACAGTTGTATGGTAAGCCACACCTTTTATAGAGCTTGAACACCTGAGCCCTCCTCCTATGTCTAGACTTGGTTTCGGGTACACTTACTCCATAGGCTGGTATCTTTGTATGTATAGATCACACATACATACATAGTAACGACACATAATTCTCACATCTCTTGTGTTTTTGTCTTATCTGGTTATTTTGGTTCTTTCCTTGTGGTGAACCTGTTAAGTTTAAGGATATGAACTTAAGAAGGCCTCTGTGCTAATTTGCTTCAGCGTATCCTTTTCTGTGCTGAAAGTCACAGCCATAGATCAAGTTTATGCTTTAGGTCGGGGCCCCACTGTTTGTCCCTGCAATTAGCAGCACCCGCAATATCTAATGTAATTCAAACTGACAAGTTCAGTTACGTTCATATAAAATAATCGTTTCAACATGTGTAAGAAAATAAGTATGGAAAACCTTTATTAATTGGTATATAAATGTGAACATACACTCGTCCCTCACTATATGAGAACAATTGGTTCTTCCTCGAGTGTCCCCGTGGGTGCTCCACGATAGGTGTCGGGCTCGCCCCGGCGCTGCAGATCGGATCTTTCCAGCAGTTTCTGCCGGACCACGCATGCATCGGCGTGCGCCGCTCCCTTGCGCGCTCCCGGCCACGTGCGCGATCCGGTCCCCGCCAGTTCCTTCTTAATCGCCATCGGCTGCAGACGGAATCCGCTCAGGCTGTGGCCAGAGTCAGTGTATTTAATGTTTTAAGTGTTTTTAGAGTTTCTTTTCAGTCTTTCAGTCTTTAAGTTAGTTTGTAATTTTTCTTATTGCAAAAAAAAAAAAAAAAGTATATATAAAAGCCTTAGTAACAAGAGGAGCAGCGCAGGCCTGGGGACGTAAGGCCATTAGGCCTCCTGCCTTGGCAGGCTGGGTCCGAGAGGGGAACAAGCACAGAGAAGGTGCTAAGTACCCTATTAACAACTCAAAGACTCACCGCAATGTCCTCCTCAGGATTCAAGAAGTGTGAGTCATGCCGCGAAGCTATGCCGGCCTCCGATGGGCACAGTCAGTGTATTAGGTGCCTGGGGGAATCTCACGTCACCCAAAAATGCTCCTTCTGCACAAAGCTCACGGCTAGAGCAAGGAAGGACAGAGAAATGCGGCTAAAAATGCTGCTCTTTGACAAGGCCCTCCAGCCAGATGTGCTGGAGCGGCCCCAACAAGAGGGACCCGCAGGGGCCCATAAAAGGAAGGAGGCTTCCCTCACCCCATCAGTGCAAAAATGGAGGAAGCTCTCGCCAACCCGATCCCTGCCGGCAGCCACAGCGAGCGGGACGGGTGCAGCACATAGCCCCCAGCCGCAATCACAGACGAGTGGCGGCGGTGCGGAAGCACACGTGGCAGAGGCTGAGCCTCCAATAATCAAACAGCGGGCCCGCACCGCGGGCAGAGCGGCGGCCAGGCAAGCGCCGGAACCAGCGGCACCGCAGCTAGCGGCACAGACCCCCGGGGCGCCGACGGTGCAGAGCTCGCAGGCACGCAGCCTGCAGGTGCCAGGGGAGACCACCCGCGCGGCACCGCAGCGAAGCGTGCCGAGCGCGGCGCCGACAGTGGGGCCAACATCCCTGGCACGGAAAGGGGCGGAGTCAGTCCCACAACGGAGGGGAAAGGCAGCAGAGAAAACCCGGCACCGCAGCCCTTCTCCAGACAGGGCTGCAGGGCTGCTCTTTCTAAGCCCTCCCCTTATGCTGCGAACTCCAACAAGGAGGCAGGGGTCTTCCCCAGTCTACCCTGAGCCTCCCTCCCTGTTCTTCCAGCCAGCGTCACCATGGCTCGGGCCACCCTCGCCTTTTCTGGGATTTGACCCCCTGGAGTACTATCACAAATCAGTCTCACCATTGTCTCAATCACCCAGGCGATCTCGCTCCCCCAGATGCCGGGGGTATGTGCCTCGAGAGTGGTCCAGGTCTCCATCCCAGGAACCGTGCCCATGTTGCCATGGTCGCCCCTATCATGCGGGGCATAGACACCATAGGCATACCCCCAGGGACAGGTCCCCTCAGACGGTTCACTATCCCTGAGGGCAATCGTGGACGAAGACGGAAACGCAAATATCTCAGGGGGAGTTGATTCTGGAACCCCGAGATTTCCCCTTGCAAGCCTCTAGCAAGAAGATGTATCACCGTCAACAGGACCCAGAGGGATCCAGGGAGGCTTACCCTAGTGGTTCCTCTCTGTCCTCCCCCGACGAGGCTACAGCCCCAGGGGACGTCCACCCCCCGGACGATCTCAAACAGTTCCAAAAGCTGTTTAAAAGGGTGGCCTTTACGCAAGGCATCCAAACAGCAGAGGTGCAGGAGAAGCACCATAAGTTCCTCAAAAACCTGAGACCTCCAGCCTCTTCCAAAATAGCTATTCCGCTCGACGAAGCAATTATGGAGTCAACTACCACAATATGGCAGACCCCTGCGTCCACTCCGCCTATAAACAAGAGAGCGGATAAGAAATACTTCGTCCCGGCGACGGGCATGGAGTTCCTGTTCAGTCACCCACAACCAAATTCTCTGGTGGTGGAATCGTCTCAACAGAGGTCGAAAACTTCTCAGTACAAGACGGGGGGAAACGGACAAAGATGCCAAAAAGCTAGAGTTATTCGGCAGAAAGGTCTACTCCTCCTCTACCCTACTGTTGAGAATGGCAAATTATGCAGCACACCTAGCGAACCACAGTTTCGACAATTACTCCAGGCTGACTTCCCTCATGGACTCGCTTCCAGAGGATAAGAAGCCGGTGCTGAAGGCCATAGCGCAGGAAGGCTACGCAGCCTCGAGGACAGGAGTTCAGATCGCCCTGGACGTAGCAGATATGGCAGCACGCTCAACGGCTATGGCAGTGGTCATGCACAGGGAATCCTGGCTTCAGACATCGGGTATCCCGAGGGATCTGCAGGCGAAGATCGTTGATCTCCCCTTTGACACACAGAAGTTGTTTGCTGAATCAACTGATTCGGTCCTTCATTCCAGTAAGGACTCAAGGGCTGCTCTCAGAACCTTGGGGATTTATACCCCTCCATACAGGAAGAAAAAGTATTACCCTCAGCAGAGACGATACCCATATCAACCCCAGCGTGCTCACTACCAAAGGGGCTACGAGCAAGAGCGGCATCAACAGCACCCACAGCACAGAACTCCCAGGCGACGTTCCCAACAGAGCCGTGCATCCTCGGGGCAGGGCCAAAGGCAACAAGTTTAACGGACAGATCGAGGGCTGCACTATCTCTGCCATTGCGCAATGTCACCCAAAGCTAATGTTCCATCATCGCCTCTGACCATTCTACGCCCAGTGGCAAAAGATCACCACAGACAAATGGGTACGGGAGATCATAGCCACGGGTTACGCGATCCCCTTCCAGTCGCTCCCACCGCCACAACCTCCACCCAGGCCCCATCTAAAGGACGCCTCCCACGAAGCGAGACTCAAGCAGGAGGTGGACCATCTTATGCTTATAGGGGCAGTGGAAAGAGTGCTGGAGCAACTCCAAGGGAAAGGGTTCTATTCAAGATACTTCCTTACAGAGAAAAAAACAGGAGGCTGGAGGCCCATCCTAGATCTTCGAGGCCTCAATCGGTACTTGCACAAACAATGCTTTTGGATGATCACAGTCGCCTCTATACTTACGGCACTGGACGATGGAGATTGGTTCGCAGCCCTCGACTTACAAGACGCGTATTTCCATATAACAATCCACCCGGCTCACAGACGTTTTCTCCAGTTTATGGTCGGCAAAGAACATTTCCAATACAAGGTTCTGCCGTTCGGCCTCTCCTCAGCCCCCAGAGTATTTACCAAGACCCTGGCAGTGGTGTCAGCCTACGTGCACAGAGAGGGGGTGTTTATATTCCCATATCTGGATGACTGCCTACTGAAAGGGGCCTCGAAGGAAGAGGTACTACGCATGATACGCGTTACAGCAGGCACATTCTCTTCGCTGGGCCTGGTCATCAACCTGGCAAAGTCAAAGATCGACCCCACATAGGACATAGAGTTCATAGGGGCATGCATAAACTCCATCACAGCAAGGGTTTATCTACCAGATGCCTGCTTTCGCGCCATTGGTTCCCTCGTACAAGTCATCACCTTCAATCCCACAGTGCCGGTTCTAACGTGCTTACAGCTGCTAGGCCATATAGTACAGAACGCCAGATTGCATATGCACAGCATGCAGCACTGGCTGGCGAGCGTCTACAAACCGGCAGCACACACCGTGCGCAGGGTGGTGTCGCCCACGACAGAGGTGCGCAGATCCCTGCAATGGTGGGTGAACCCCAAGAACATGCTAACAGGGGTACCCTTTCATCAACCACAAATATCTATCTTTCTCACCACCGACACCTCCCACATAGGGTGGGGAGCACACATGGGCGAAAAGGTGACGCAGGGACTGTGGTCCCCTGCGGAACAGTCGCTGCACATAAATATACTGGAGCTCAGAGCAGTGTTCAACGCCTGCAAACACTTTCGAGACCATATACAAGGCAAAGTAGTCGGGATCAATACAGACAATACCTCCACCATGTTTTATATAAATCGACAAGGAGGAGCTCGGTCCCGTGCCTTATGTGCGGAAGCAGTCCGCCTGTGGAACTGGTGCATCGCCAACAATATAACTTTGAAAGCCTCGTATTTACCAGGCGCTCACAACGTGCAGGCAGACCAGTTGAGCAGGCACTTCGCACTCACACACGAGTGGCAGATCCGTTCCGATCTGCTACGACCAATTTTTCATGCATGGGGGTTTCCCCAGATAGACCTGTTTGCCACTCAACACAACAAGAAGTGCCCACAATACTGCTCCAGGGCAGGAATGGGACAGGGGTCCTTGGGGGACGCATTCGCGATCTCGTGGAAGGGCCCCCTGCTCTATGCATTTCCTCCCACACTGCTCATCCACAAGGTCTTGCAGAAAGCCAGGAGAGAAAGAGCCCGCATGATCCTAGTAGTCCCAACTTGGGATCGACAGCAATGGTTCCCCTTACTCCTGCGCATGTCGGACCGCCCACCGATGCCTCTTCCGGTGGCGCCGGACCTGCTCACGCAAGCCCAGGGGTCTATAGTGCACCCACACCCCCGAGGCCTGTGACTGCAAGCATGGTTAATCCATAGCTCAGCTCCCTAGAGAGCACATGTACGGAGGGAGTGCAACAAGTCCTAGAAAGTAGCAGAAGGACTTCCACCAGGAAGACCTACAAGCAGAAATGGACTTGATTCACTGCATGGTGTTCTACCAAGCAATTAGCTCCCCTTGCTGTGCCTATACCTGTAATATTAGAATACTTACTGGACCTCAAGAGAGGCGGACTCTCCCTATCCTCGTTGAAGGTCCAGCTTGCCGCTATATCGGCTTTCCGACACGAAGAGGAAGGGCCCACGGTGTTCGCCCATCCCATGGTTACCAGGTTCCTGAAGGGGCTGGTAAACCTGTACACCCCTCGGAAACCACTTCCACCTTCGTGGAGCTTGGACCTGGTGCTTAACGCGCTATCGGGACCACCGTTTGAACCCTTAGCAACAGTTTCCCTCCGTCTCCTTACGATAAAGACGACCTTCCTTCTTGCAATCACGTCAGCTCGCAGGGTGAGTGAGCTCACGGCAGTTATGGCAACGCCACCCTGCACAGTATTTTCGAAGGAGGCGGTAACCTTACGGCTGCATCCAGCCTTTGTTCTGAAAGTTTCTTCAGAGTTTCATATTAACGAACCTATAGTCTTACCCTCGTTTTATCCAAAGCCTCATAACTCCAACAAAGAGGTGCTCCTACACTTCCTGGACGTGAGGAGGGCGCTGGCTTTTTATATAGACAGGACTAAGTCCTTCCAAAAAACAGATAGACTCCTAGTCTCTCTCTCTCCCAGATCAAAAGGAGAAGGTCTCTCTTCGCAGAGAATCTCGAAGCACGTTGTATCCTGTATAAAAATGTGCTACGAACTTAGATTCCTTTACTGGCCCCGCCTAAGGCTCGCTCCACCAGGGTGGTGGCGGCATCAACAGCCTTTTTCAAGGGCATTGCACTAGAAGACATCTGCAGAGCGGCGACATGGCCATCCTATGACACCTTCGCCAAGCATTATGCCCTACACAGGGTATTCCAAGAGGATACCCGTCTCTCGACAGCGGTCCTTTTGGGGGCAAGCTGCACATAACCCGATTACCCACCTCCTTTCTTGGGTTACTGCTGGGTAGTCACCTATCATGGAGCACCCACGGGGACACTCGAGGAAGAAAGAGAAGTTACTCACCGTAGTAACGATGGTTCTTCAAGGTGTGTCCCCGTGGGTGCTCCACCACCCGCCCATCCTCCCCGCTTCG
Source organism: Carettochelys insculpta (assembly GCF_033958435.1). Classification (NCBI taxonomy): domain Eukaryota; kingdom Metazoa; phylum Chordata; order Testudines; family Carettochelyidae; genus Carettochelys; species Carettochelys insculpta. The sequence continues at coordinate 1,429,458 of NC_134145.1, forward strand.
GATCTCTGTTTAGTGTTTTTCAGGAGCATCTGAGGCGGTTGGTCAAGGAACTGGCGGGGACTGGATCGCGCACGTGGCTGGGAGCGCGCAAGGGAGCGGCGTGTGCCGGTGCATGTGCGGTCCGGCAGAAACTGCTGGAAAGATCCGATCTGCGGCGCCGGGGCGAGCCCAACACCTATCATGGAGCACCCACGGGGACACATCTCGAAGAACCATCGTTACTACGGTGAGTAACTTCTCTTTCCCAAATTTCTGCTTGTAGGCAAAAACTCCTAAGATCAACACTAAATTCCCATTAAAATACATGTAAAAGTCTCTGATTTGTTTCAAGTGTTTGTAACTTGACATAAACCAGTTGAATTTAGGTACTTTTCTGATGTATTTGAATAGTTTGGCACCAGAAATAGGATGGTAGTGTATGTACATAGAGCAGGGATTCCCAGCCTATGGGTTGAGACCCAAACATGGGTCACCAATAGATTTGTTAAGGGTCGCCAGCTGGGCAGTTTGAAGCTGCATGTGGCTGTTAAAGAAGCCATTTTCAGTTTCTTAACACTGCTTCCTCAGGCAGATATCTATCACTAGAGGTAGCAATTACCTTATGCCTCGGTGCTGAAAGCTTAACACTTGAGGTAATTGGTTTTAATGACTCTTACCAGCTGGCAGCAGGAGGGCTGGGGGAGCTGCCCAGCCTAGCAGCCCGGGTGAAGAGGTTGTGGGAGGAGGAGTGGCTAAGGCTGGGGCCATTTAGGGCTGTGGTGGGGTGGGGAATCTAAGGCTGGGAGGGCGGTTTAGGGTGGGGAGGGGGGAGGTCTAAAGCTGGGGGAAATTTGGGGCTGCAGGGGGTTCAAAGGCTGGAAGCAGTAAGGAGCTGCTCAGGAGGTATAAGCCTGAAAACAGTTTGGGGCTGCTGGGTGAGTCTAAGGCTGGGAGTGGTTTGGGACTGGGGGGAGGGGTTAAAACCTAGCTGAGGGTGAGGTCTGCTGGATGGGCAGGGTGCACTAATACAGTAAACACTTGAGTTACCCAGGGGCTGTTCCTGCAACCCCTGCATAACTCGAATTCTCCTGCAAGGGAAAGGGAACCAGGAACCACCAGGGCTGGTCAGTTTTCTGGCTCCCAGAGTGGCAGGAGCTGGGAACCAGGGATAGGCTGGTTCAAGTCTCCCCATGGCTTGCGGGGCCCAGGAAACTGATCAGCTCATGGCTGGTCAGTTTCACATTCCCGCCATTGCAGGGGCAGTAACCAGGCTAAGAGCCTTCTCCCTCTCTTCCCCCAGCCTAAGGGCTGTCGGACAACTGCACATCTGAGGGAAGGCAAGGAGAAGGCTCCAGCTGCGGGTCTTCCTGCTCCCAGCCAGGGACTCTGTGTCTGGAGCAGAGCCAACCTTGGGGCTGTGGGTCTCCCCCCCCACCCCAGCCAGAGACCCTGGCTGCCAGTCTCCCCACTCCCTGGCCAGGGACCCTGCCGCTGGAGCACATCCAGCCGAGGGGCTGCAGGTCTCCCTGCCCCCAGGCCAGGAACCCTGCAGCTGGCTTGTATTAGTGGGGAGTTCACTTGTCTAGTGAACATAGGTGGGTATGTGTGTCCCTCATTTAAGTGAGTACGTGGAAGTAAAGTACTCATTAAACGAGGGATGAGTGTACTGTGACAGTCAGTCCAATTCCTGGGCCTTTGTCCTGTCAGTCCATTAGGACCCCTTAAGGGCCCTGTTGCCCTCACTAGGGTGAGGGATGGTCTGGGGGGGAGCTCGGCCCCCACCCACCCGTGCTGGGTTCCGGCCCAGGGACCCTGTGCAGCTGCCAGTGGAAGGAGCTGACTCCCTTGGTCCTTGGCACGGCAACTCTCCTTCCTGGGCCGCTTCCCCAGACGATTCCCCCCAGTACCTTCTCCAGGCCGTAGCAGTCCCAGGCCTTCACTCTGGATCTTGTAGAGGCTCCTGCTCTCCCCCTGTGATCTCCAGTGTTCCGGTTGTTCTCCTCCGCTCCTCTCAAACCTGCTCTCTCTGCTCCTCTCCTTGCATGCGTCTGTCTGTGTCTCTGTCTCTCTCCCCCGCCCCTCCCACTGTGGAGGTTTTTAAAGGCCTCTCATTGGACCAGTCATTGGGGCCAGCTGGCTTTAATTAGTCTGAGCCATCTCCCACCCAGCTGCCTCTGATTGCCCTGCAGGCCCTTCTGCTTGTTTGGCCTTGCTTCCCCCTGGCCCTGCCACCGTACATACATAAAAATAGTAACATGTTTCAACATTTTTAATGAGATGGACGAGCCTGAGACTCTGCAGATGATCGTTTTGTGCCCCCCCCAATGAAATTTCACACCCCTCCAACAGGCCCCCCCCACTTTTTGTGCATCCCTGTGTTAGTTCATCTCCACTTGTTTAGGTGAAAGGTCCCAAACAGATGCCTGCTAAGATTGCCTTAGTTCAACATACAGGACATGGCCTTTAGGCCCCAGATTTGTAAAAAAAATAAGAAATTCATAAGAAAAGATATATGGGCAGGGAAACAGGCTAGCAACATTCCATTGCACCGAGATCTACAGATTGTGCATTGTGCGAAGAAGTGCAGGTTGAACCTCTCTAGTCCGGCACCCTCAGGACCTGAAGGGTGCTGAACAAGCAAATTTGTGAGACCGTGGGAATCAATATTGTCTGGTGTATTACCAATGCTACTTCTGCTTACTGGGCTCTTAGAAGACATTTGGGGTAAATTAGAGCTACATAATAGCACAGGACACTGATGTTATGGGACCACAGGAAACTTGCCCATACTCGTGATAAGTGGACATCCAGCTAACAAATTCATGATGAATGAGAGAGTGCCAGCCTAGAGAGGTTTGACCTATACTTCCTTTTGTTTTAAGCTGCTGCCTATTAATTTGTTAGGTTTGTATGTTATATGAAGGGATACAACACCTCCATATTCAATTTCTCCAAGTCATTCACATTTTATAGATCTCTGTCATATTCTTCCATTAGCTGTCTCTCTTCTAAATTGGGCATTCCCAGACTTTTTAATCCCTCCTCTTATGGAAGTTGTTCCATACCCCGGTAATTTTTGTTGCCCTTTTTACTACCATTTTTTTTTTCAATTCTGATCTCTTTCTGGAGATGAGGTGACCAAAACTTCAGTATTCATGATGTGGGGGTATTGCAGATTTATATAGCAGCATTATGCTATTCTCTGTCTAATTTTCCTGTGCCTTTCCTAGTGGATCCTAACATTGTGCTTGTTTTGTTGACTGTGCATTCGGCAGGTGGTTTTTGGAAACTATCTGCAATGACTTCAAGATCTCTTTCTTGACTTGTAAGAGTTGATTTTCACCCTGCCGGTTTGTATGTATACTCAGAATTATGATTTTTAATGTGCATTACTTTGCATATTAACTTAGACGTTCATCTGCCATTTTTTCTCCCTACATCACCCTATTTGGTGAAATATCAGTAACTCTTGAAAGTCAGCTTTGGACCTAACTATCTTGAATAATTTTGTATCATCTGTAAACCTTTGCAACTCCCTTTTTTCCAGATTATTTATGGATATGTTGAACAGCACTGGTCCAAGAGCAGATTTCCATTTCTTTCCATTGTGAAAACTGGCCATTTATTCTTTTGTTTTCTTTGTTCATTTATTCTCTTTGTTTTCTATCTTCTAACCAGTTAAAGATCCATAAGTGGACCTTTCTTGTGTGCCATGGCTCCTTGTTTAGCTTAAGAGCCTTTGGTGAGGCACCTTGTCAAAGGCTATCTGAATGCCCAAGTGCGCTGTGCCCCCAGATCACTCTTGTCTACATATTTTTTAGCGGCCTCAGAGAACTAGAATAGATTGGTGAGGCATGATTTCCCTATACAAAAGGCTGTGGTGACTGTTCTCCAACTTACGTCTCTGCTTTACTGTAGTTTCAATCAGTTTCCCAGTGGCAAAGTTAGGTTTACTGACTATAATTGTGATTCTCGACCCTGGAGCCCTTAGCAAAAAAAAAGTCAATGTTACATTAGGTGTCTTCCAGTCACTGGTGCAGAAGTTTGCTTAAACAATGGAGAACCTACCCTCTTTCATGAGTCTGCAATTTAATATCTGAGTTCCCACAGTACTCTTGAGTGAATACCATCTGGTACAGGTGACTTACTGCTGTTTAGTTATAAATTTGTTCCAAAACTTCATCTATTGACAGCTCAGCTTGAGACAATTGCTCAGATTTGTCACCCCAAAAATTATCCAGGTGTATTAATATTCCTCACATTTTCTGCCTTGATGGTGGCCTTCCTTGAGTGCTTATTTAGCATCTTGATCACCCGGTGTGCATGCTGATTCTTTGGCAGTCTTCCTGCTTCTGATATACTTTTGTATTTGCTGTTTAGTTTTGAAAGCTTAGTATTGTCAATCTTTGCTCCAAATAGGAGAGTCAGCAGATCTGTATAATGTGTCGGACTCAAATATCACCATTTCCAACTCTCATCTCTGTTTAAATGCTTAACTAATGGTACATGACCATATAATGTACCCACAATAGCCAACTCTATCAGAAGACTGACATTATCAACCAGGTTCATTCTTCTAGGTTTATGAAGCAAGAAATATGTCCTTTGAAACATTTGGAGTGGAGTATCACATAACTAACATGCAGTGGAGCCCTGGGGAATTGCACCCTGATATGAAAACCTTGAGTTTGAGAAGACATTAATTTCTTAAACTTTTATATTTCTGGTTCAGAAACAACTGTTCTCTTTCTCATCTCCCACATCAGATCTCTCTTGAATTGTATCAGGAGTGGTCTAAAGAGTTGTCATATCCAGCGTGTCACACTTGTGGTGTTAGTGGTTTTGAAACAGCTGAAAGCAGTACCTGACCCAGGAAAAGAGTTTAAGGTTTGGATAGAATTCTGATAGGTAGAAGTGAGATAATTATAAATGGCAAACAGAAGACACAGCTTGTTTTATTTCCTTGCTACCAGATTTTTCCAAAAACTCTTACCTAGTCTGAAGATATATGCTACAATCAAGTATATAACGTGTGGTTCCATTCTGAAAGTATACAGTCATACCCCAATATACGCCCATTCGGGCTACGAGAATTCACATTTATGAACAGCTTGATTTAAAACCACAACTTCAACTTGCGAGGCATTTCCTAGAATTTATGAGTGCCTCAGCGGGATGCAGACACCCTGTGGTGGGAGAAAGTCTGCAGCTCTAGACAGCGGCTGCCTGCAGCTGCATCTTGCCCAGCAGTGGTTTCCCGGAGCCCCCAGCCCAGCCTTTACCTGTGGCTGGTCTGGGTCTCCGACTCTGCGCTGTAGCAGTGGCGCGCCCTGGTGTAACCGGCAGCCACAGGCTCCTAGGCACTCCTGGGAGACAGGGCTGCTGGACATGCAGCCCATCCCAGCCCTGCCCCTCCCGCTCACCCCCCAGGCGGCTAGGGGCCACCTCCACCCGCCCTGCACAGATGTGCCTTGGGTGCCACCTGCCTGTGGTTTCCTGGAGACCCCAGCCCAGCCTTCACCTGTGGTTCGTCTGGGTCTCTGACTCCGCGCTGCAGCAGCGGTGCACCCCAGCTCAGCCGGCAGCTGTGGGCTCCCAGGTGCTCCTGGGAGATGTCGCTGCTGAGCACGCAGACCATCCCGCCCCCTCCCCTGCCGCTCGCCCCCCAGGCGTCTAGAGAACCACCACCACCAGCCCTGCGCATCTGTGCCTTGGCTGCTGCCGGTGGGGCCTCTCTGCCACACAGCCCTGCATGAGTCCCCACACAGCCTCCCAGCTTTGCACCCCCCTCCCAGGCGCTCTTTGATTTCCATTCCCCTGTCCCTGCACCTGGGATAGCCTCCCGGCCCCCAGCTCTGCTCCCCAGGACACACTACCAGGAGGACTTTTCTGAGCTTTGCAGTTGTATACGTAGTTGGTGCATGTTGCATTGAGTTCTCCTCTCAGAGTACTCATGGTTTATAGCATCATGTCCCCTAAAATGAAGAAAGCGCTAAAAAAACCAAGTAATGAGCTAGAAAAGCCAAAAAAAGACAGAAAAGCCATACCTCTAAATGTCAAATTGGATGTGATAAAGTGTATCGATGAAGGACAGCATAACAAAGATGTGATGCAGGCACTCCATTTATCTTCGTCTACTGTGCGTACTATCAACATGCAAAAGGAAAAAATATTGAAAGCTGCTGAGATTGCTGTTGGTGGTGCAAGTTTAACAATGTTGTCTTTGAGTAGGCACCCCATTATGCAGAAACTTGAGACACTTGTTGAAATGGATAGAGAATTCGGTGAAATGCCACATGACTCTTAGTGCCTTTTCTCTTATGAGAAGAAAGCTATCATTGTTTGAGCAATTGAAGAGGGTGATGAGATGGCCAAGGATTTGAACTTTAAAGGCAGTAATGGGTGGTTCAACCGTTTCAGGAAGAGGGGACTCTTGCATAGCCTCAAGGTTACAGGTGAGGCAGCATCTGCCGATTTTGCAGCAGGCAGTGCTTGTCCTGAAAAGCTGAAGAAAATTATCCAAGAAGGCGGCTACACTAACAAGCAGGTTTTCAGTATGGACGAGACTGGCTTGTTTTGGAAGCGAATGATGTCTCGTACCTACATCTCCAAAGATTAAAGGCAAGCCAAAGGACATAAAGCCTCTAAAGACAGGTTAACATTGTTGCTTGGCAGCAATGCTGACGGCGACATAAAGGTCAAACCTTTGCTCATACGCCATTTGGAAAATTCACGGGCTTTGAGAGGTATCGATAAGATAAGCCTTCCAGTGATTTGGTGTTCAGATAGAAGTGCATGGGTGACCCAACAAGTGTTTCTAGACTACGTGCAGAGTTACTTTTGTCCTTTTGTTGCAAAATATTGCAAAGACGACATCATAGACAACAAAGCACTTTTAATTGTCGACAATGCTCCAGGCCATCCAGCAACAATTCTTGATTACGGTAGCAATGTTCAGGTTGTATTTTTGCCTCCAAACACAGCATCTTTGATACAGCCAATGGACCGAGGTGTCATTGCTACGTTTAAGGCTTACTATATGCAGCTTGCGATGAAGTATCTCGTTGATGGTTTGGACAAGAGTGACACGGTGACGGTCAGGGAATTACGGAAAAATTACAACATAAAAATGGCCATTGAAAACATAGCAACTGCTTGGGACAAAGTGACAGCGAACACTATGAATGCTGTTTGGAAAAAACTTCTTCCTGAGGCTGTGCATGACTTTCAAGGTTTTGAATCTGTGAACAAGACGATCTGTGATGATATTGTACAGCTGGCAGCAAAAGCAGGTTTTGATGAGGTCGACACTGAAGATGTGCAAGAGGTGTTGGAATCTCACTCTGAAGACCTGACGGATGACGAGCTAATTCAACGAGAAGAAGAGCGTTTGAAGGAGGAGGCTGAACATTTGAAAGAAGGGAAATTCGACGAAGAGGAAGAACCAGTAAAAGAATTTGGCATGAAACAGTTACGCAATTTGTTCTCCATTATTGATAGTGCTTGTGCTTTGTTGGACGAAAACGATAGCAATTTTGAAAGAGCTCGGAAAGCTAAAATTCTCTTGAGAGAATTGATTGAATGTTACAAACACAACTGTATGATAGAAAGGTGTGAGAAGGCAAGCAGACAAGTATTTTATTGTGTTTTCTTCCAGCCATCCCTGCTGCTGCTGGTACTTCTGACACTTCTGAGCCTCAACCTTCAACCTCTGGCATCTCTCATCCTCCCATTGCAAGGGAAGAGGAAGAAGACGACGACGTTGACAGTCCAGAAATTATGGAGTGTGAAGAACGCAGCCACTCTTCATCCTCCTCACCTTTGCCTTCATTTTCTACTCCATTCACACCATTGCCACCATCACCAACCAACGAACACCAGTGACTCTCCTCGCAGTCTCCCTCACCTCATCTGATCGCCTTTCCACATGATGTCAACTTGTTCGCTGCGTGTGATATCATTTGAATTGTTTTCATTGATTTCTTTTGTCTTTACTATTCTGTTCTTTTTTGCATTAAAGGTTGAATTACGTAAACATTGAGTATCATATGTATGTTTTGTTTGAGTGTAGTCTTAAGTGTACGGTGCGTAATAGCTACGAAAGAGCTTAACGAGGACAGGTAAACAGCCATATTATAGAGTAATTAATGAAGGGAAAATGCCTTGTTAGGTTGTGTTACGATAACTAATGTTAACTATTGAAGTAACTGTATTTATTTTAATGGGATTGGTGGTGTTTTAGCATAAATGGGTATAAATTTTGGGGCTCAGGAACACATACAATTTTTTCCCATTGAAATTAATGGTAATTACATTTTCGACTTACGAGAATTTGCCCTTAAAGGAGTTTTTCAGAAACGAATTACCTTCATAAGGCAGGGGAAGACTGTATGTGTAAAAGTTCACTTTCATACCCAGTCAACTTTGTTCTTTGTATTTAGAGAGGTAAACCTGACTTTAGCAAAGAGATAATTGTCAGCTATTTTTCAACTCGTTATCCTGTTATGCCAGCAGAGATCATAGAGTGTGACATGGGTTATATATATTTATACTTCAACATAGCATTTGACTATGTTCCACAAATTACATCTAGGAATATGTGGATGAGATGTGAATCAGATGAGATCCCTATTATTGGGACTGTGTGTTCTTGTGTATATAAATGTACAATTTTTTAAACTTGCTAAATTCTTGCTAAGTTCTTCCTAATGTCCAACCTACGCTTCTCTTGCTGCTTCTTAAGCCCATTGCTTCTTGTCCTGTCTTCAGAAGCCAAGGAGAATATTTTTCTCCCTCCTTCTTGTAACACCTCTTTAGTTACTTGAAAGCTGTTATTGCGTCTAGGGTTCCCTCTCATTTTTAACATCCATGGGCAGAATACATCTTGCTATGTACACAATGACATGTGCAGATGTGCACCACCAATGGAAACACAGGCTGCTGGCTCTGGGCATTCTGCTAAGCAATTGAGTGGAGACCTGAATCTCTCCTGGATGGCCAGCCAAGCGCTCAGCTTACAGGCAACACTGATCATTTCCTCTTTTAGTGTTCTCTTTTCCAACCTAAACAAACCCAGTCTTGCTCACAGGTCATGTTTTCTAGACATCTAATCATTCATGTTTGTTGCTCTTCTCTGGGCCCTTCCAATTTCTCCCCATCTTACCTTGAATGTGGTTCCTAGAACTGGACACAATACTCCAGTTGAGGCCTAATCAGTGCAGAGTAGAGCAGAATAATTACTTTTCATGTCTTGCTTACAACATTCCTATTAATGAATCTCAGAATGATGTTTGCTTTTTTTTCAACAGCCACACTTCTTATATTTAGCTTGTAATGCACTGTGACCCCTAGATCCCTTTCTGTAACACTCCTTCCTAGACAATCACTTTCCATTCTGTATGTGTCAAACGGATTGTCCTTTGCTAAGCAGAGTACTTTGCATTTGTCCTTACTGAATTGCATTCTGTTTATCTCAGACCATTTCTGTAGTTTGTCTAGACCAGGGTGACCAACCTTTTTGCATCGGGGGCCACATGTCAATTTTTTACATGTTCCAGGGGCCAAACACAAAATAGCCCCAACTCCCCCTGCAAATCCCCAAGCTTAACGCGTCTCAGCCCCAAACTCACCTCCCCATTCCCAGGCTTAACCCTTCTCAGCCCCAACCCTCCCCCGATCCCTAGGATTAACTGGCCACTTGTTCCCCCAGCTCTCCTGCTCACTTCCCCCACCTGCAATGCAGGTGGCTGGCTGCCTGCTCTGTCATGCTGAAATAATGGAACTAAATGTAGTCGGTTTAATGACTGGATCCCTCCTGCCCTCCAACTGGCTGTTAAACCAATTAAATTCAGTTCCTTTATTTCAGTGCAGCATGGTAGGGAACCAGAAGTGGCTCCTTAAAGGTTGACAACCCCTGCCCCAGCCTAACTATACCCTCTGCCCCAAACTCACTTTGGCCGGCTTGGGTAAAATGGTGCTGCTGCCCTGGGAAAAATCTTTGCAGGCCTGATAAAAAAGCTTTGCAGGCTGGATTGTAGCTCCTGGGCCATGTGTTGGCCATCACTGGTCTAGCTAATTTGAATTACAATTCTCTCCTCCGAAGTTCTGGTCACCCCTCCCAGCCTGATATCATCCACAGACTTTATAAGCACACTATATGTTATTGTCTAAATCATTGATGAAGATATTGAACAGAACCAGTCCCAAAACTGATCGTTATGGAACCCCATTTTTATGCCCTTCTTTGGGAATAGTCAAGATGACCCAGCAGATCTTTCCTATTCCTTAACTTCTGTAGCAGGTATTACCTGATAATAGAGTAAATGCATGTGTACTTAGTTGTTGTGACCTCTGTGTTGTCATTTACTGATTTATTACAATTTACATGCATATTCTACCTACATCCCTTTACTCCATACATGAAATAGAACCAGTTTACACCTCGGTGTTCTTCGGTAACTCCTTATACAGAGATGAAGGAAACATATGTTTAGTCAGTAAAAACTGAGAGTAAGTTGTTTGATGGGGAACAGTCCTGAGAGAGAACAAAACATTGTTTTACCTAGCCAGTTGCAGAGAATTCAGTACAAACACCTACAAACATCAATAACCCTATACATCTGAGAACCTGCTTTCACAGCCTTCTGATTAAAGCACCACAGTCTCTTCTCTGCTTTCCCAATAAAAATCACAGCCCCAAATAAACTGGCCTCCATTTAGAAATGTGTATCCTAATGAGGCACCCAGCAAAATGTAAGTTTGAAATGTCACAGTGTGCTAATGAACTCAGATTGCTGAAGCAACCACAGGGCTTCAAAAGCCAAACCTGCTTGCTGGAAGAAGGATGATAAAGGAATTTCTCATTCATATATCCCCTACAATATATGCAGAGGAGGAAATTTCATTTATACTTTCCCCTTTCTGTCCCTTCTTCAAGAAGTGGTATAATCAGACCATTATTATCGATTGACCCCCCTCTTGATCTCAGTCTGAGGCACTGAAAGTACAAAATGAAGTTGGCAGGCAACAGAGACTTGCCAGTAGTAATTATTTGAACAGTTGGTTTCAATACTTTGAGCTCAGTCACTAGGTTCAACCTCTGGTGGTTCTTGGTTCTCTGATCATCTTTTTTTTTTTTTTTTTTTTTTTTAAATGGAAGACACTGTTTGGAGTAGGGAAGAGTATTGCTAAAGCACCTGTTAAAATGCAGTGCCAGTTACTGATCAGAAAAAGCCTTGAACCCAGTGTCCCAGGAAGTTAGTGCATGGATTACAGATAGACAGGTTTGCCTGACGGTGTTGTCATGTTGTTGTTAATTTAATTCATTAATTGCACTCTCCTTTTCTACCTAGCACAACTGGAACATTGAGAGTTAGACATAAGAATGGCCACACTGTGTCAGACCACAGGTCCGTCTAGCCCAGTATCCCATCTGCTGACAGGCCAATGCCAGATGGAGTGAGCAGAACAGGCTATCGTCAAAATGATCCCTCTCCTGTTATCCATTTCCTGCCTCTGACAAACAGAGACTGGGTACACCCTTCCCACCCATGCTGACTAATAATTGTTGATGGACTTCACCTCCATGAATTTATGTAGTTATTTTTTGAACCTTGTTAAAGTCTTCGTCTTCACACCGTCCTCTGGCCAGGAGTTCTACGGGCCTACTATGCACTGCATGAAGAAAAACTTCCTTTTGTTAGTTTTAAAGCTGCTGCCCATTAGTTTCATTCAGTGACCCCTAGTTCATATGTTATGGGAACAAGTAAATAACTTTTTCGTATTCACTTCTTCCACACCAGTCATGCTTTTATAGACCTTTACCATATCCCCCATTCGTCTAATTCTTTCTAAACTGAAAAGTCACAGTCTTTTTAATCTTTCTTCATATGGCACCTGTTCCAAACCCTGAATCATTTTTGTTTCCCTTTTCTGAACCTTTTCCAATGCCAATATATCTTTTTTGAGATGAGGTGACCACATCTGTACACGCTATTCAAGATGTCGGTATATTATGGATTTATATAGAGGCAAAAATATATTCTCTATCTTGTTCTATATGCCTTTTTAAATGATTCCTAGCATTGTGTGTGTTTTCTTGACTGGTACTGCACATTAAGTGGATGTTTTCAGACAACTATCTACAATGACTCCAAAATCTCTCTTGAGTAGTTACAGCTAAATTAGTCCCCATCATTTTGTATGTGTAGTTGGAACTGTTTTTTCCAATATGTATTACTTTACATTTATCAGCATTAAATTTCATTTGCTATTTTGTTGCCTAGTCATTTAGTTTTGTGAGGTCTTTTGAAGTTCTTCACAGTCTACATTGTTCTTAACTATCTTGAGCAGTTTATTGTCATCAGCAAGTTTTGCCACCTTACTGTACCCCTCCCTCCAGATCTTCTATAAACATGTTGCATAGGAGTAATCCCAGTACAGATTCTTGGGGGATACCACTAGTTATTTTTCTCCATTCGAAAAACTTACCATGTAAGTCCCACCCTTTTTTTTCCCTCTCTTAACCAGTTTTAAATTCATGAGGACCTTCCCACTTATCCCATGACAACTTACGTAAGAGGCTTTGGTGATGGACCTTGTCAAAGGCTTTCTGGAAATCTAAGTATACTATATCCATTGGATCACCCTTGTCCGTATGCTTACTTTATCATCTCAAAGAACTTCAGTGGATTAGTAAGTCATGATTTCCCTTTACAGAAACCATGTTGACTTTTCCCCCAACAAATTATGTTCACCTATGTGTCTGACAATTTTATTCCTTACTATAGTTTCAATTGATTTTCCTGCTGCTGCTAGTGGACTTACTGGTCTGTGATTGCCAGGATCACCTCTAGAGCCCTTTTTAAATATTGGCGTCACGTTAGCTATCTTCCAGTCATTAGGTATAGAAGCTGATTTAAAGGATAAATTACAAACCACAGTTAATAGTTCTGCAATTTCACATTTGAGTTCTTTCAGGGCTCTTGGGTGAATGCCACCTGGGCTGACTATAGTGATGGAGGGTTAAATTATTTGCCCTCCATAGGCTTTTTCAGACATTCACCTGAAAGTTAATCAAACAATATTACAGTACATAGACAGCTTCTTCTCCATAAGAGTTGAACATCTTCTAGGTGATTTCAGAGTCTAATAATACAGCATTACAATGCAGCCATTCTTATGGGTACTGCTCACCAGCTCCCTTTCCTTCTGCTTAGAGCACCAGAAAGCTATTTAAAAATCCTTCCTCCCAAAGAAAACCAGGGAATGTTAAGCATTTTAAGAGTCTTTTTTTCATGATAGTCTTTGCAGGATGGGTGATGCCAGGGGAAAAAAACTGCAGTGTGTTCATCTATCATGCTAATCCATCACTTTGTTTCACGTTGCAAGGGTTTAGCCCAAATGAAATCTCTCCAAATTCTAGATGAGAGAGTTCAATGGAGACATGCAAATGCTGATTTGTAACCCTTTAGAGTACTTCCTCTAACTTGAAATCAAAAGCTTTACTTGTCATCTGGGAGTGGAAGGAAGTGTATTGCTGTCAGCTGTTACAAAGAAAGTGTTCTGAGGAAAGGTACATATTTGCAGGATACATGGTTCATGGTCAGAGAATAGTCAATATAGAAAACAAGGGCAAAGGAGAAAAAAGGCTGAGTCTGCTGAAGATTGATGGAGGAAAAACAGACATTATATCCTCCCACTTTGTAATTCCGTCAGCAGTTTCAGAGGAGGAGCTCTGCTCATGACCTGGACAGGCAAAGCACAGCACCATCTCAACTGCATGGTGATCCAGGCAATGCTAAGAGACTGCTCCTGTTCAGCACTGCGGAAGGAAGGTGTCAGAGTCTGTAGCTGGTACATAGTGGCCGTCCAGAATCTCTGGAAGATGTCATGTACTTTCTTTCAGTTGGCCTCAGTCGGATGTTTCTTCGTCTTTGACAGTGAGAAGATAAAATAGATTCTTTTCTTGATTTACACACCCATGTTCAAAGATACATTGGTCTCTTTTTCCCAAGGGCAAGACAGACTAATGGGAAGCAGAGTCTGGCTGTGAATGTTTCCAAGTGAACATTTTCACTGGCGTTAGGGGGCAGTTAGATTATGTAACTCAGCTTGTTGTCAATGCTCATCAAATACTGATGAGGAAAAACTCCCCTTCAAACTGGCTATCTGGATACAGGCTATGGGGATTGACCACCACCTGCATCCTTTTCTTCACAGGAAAAATGCTGGTACCCTGGTCTTCGTACGCTGATGGTGTCTAAGACAGAAGCACGTTAGAGGGCCTCATGACTCAACTGGTTCAAATCTTTCATCAGGAGTGATGATGTCTCATGAAAAATCTCTGCTTACAGGTTAAGGAGGAGGAGGGCTGGAGCACCTTGAAGACTAACCAGTTTATTAGGTCATGAGCTTTCAGGGGTAAGACCCACTTAACTGACAGGGTTACCCTGTGAGGTTAAAGAGAGTCGCTCTGATGAGCATGTAATGTAATTGTTACAGTGAAAGCTTTCTTATCTGGCACTCTGCTAACCTACACCATTGGCTGATGTCACCAGCAGGCTCCGTCTTCCCTCTCAGCCTGCCTCGAGTTGTGTCACTCTTTGCTTGAGCTGGCACGTTAGTGACCTGGAAACTGGCATTTCCCATGAGTGCTGGATAACAAAGCTTTCACTGTACATCCTTCAAGTGTTGTTGAAGACTTTGAAACTGATCAGAGCACTAATGCAATGCTCACAGGCAGCAAAACTGAACAAGCCCTTTTCCCGTCACTGTGTGCCTTTCACAAAGAAGAAAGGTTCTTGTCTTTACTAATCAGACGCTGAAAGTGATGGAAGTGTAACGAGAGTGTGCTGCTGCCTGGGGCATTAATTTTACAAACTTCAGTTTGTTGTTCACTTTGCTTCATTGATTATATCACCATTGATGAATCATTAAGTGGTGACTACTGTAGCAATCGTAATGTGCAGGTAAATCCAAAGATGAAAATAGGCTGGTGCGCCTGGGTACACTGTATCAGTAAGAAAGTAGCCCTCTGAGAGCAGGGCTCTGGATGCCTAAGGCAAAAAGTTTTTCCAACTGCCAAAAGTGCAGATCATTTTGTGGGGGCCACTGGGGCCCTGGGCTGGAGCCACTAATGCCCTTGTGAGATTGTTCCAGCCCTGCCTGATGGGATGCGAGGAGGCAGCTCTGCAGGCTGCCATTCTCCCCTGCTGTGCTGGAGCTATGACTGCTGGCTTGCGGTGACTAGGGAGTGAAGCTCCGTCCATCCACTACATGCCCTGCCCTACAGGCAATGCCCGTGGAGCTCCCATTGGCCAGGAATCATGGCTAATGAGAACTGTTGGGCAGTGCCTGCGGACAAGAACAGGTCGTGACTCCACCAGTCTTGCTTCTCCCTCAGCTGCAGCCAAGGATGTGCCAGCAGCACCTTCTGTAACAGCATGGGGTGAGAACAGGCAGGGAGCCTGCTTCAGCCCTGCTGTGCCACCAGATGTGTGTAGTCCCAGGTAAATGCTCTGCATCCCGTCCTCTGGTCCCCCTCCCCCATTCTGGAACTCCCTTCTGCACCCTAACTCCTGCCTAGACTTCATTTCCGCACCCCAGCTTCCTGCCCAGAGCCCCTCCACACACCCTAACTACTGCCCAGACCCCACAACCTAATCCCTGCCCTAGTCTTGAGCCTGGTTCAGCACCAGAACCCTAACTCTCTCCCAGACTCTGCAGTCACACCCCAACTTCCTTGCACTCAGCCCCCTCATCCATTCCAAACCTCTTGGTCCTAGCCTGGAGCCTCCTCCTGCATCCCAAATCCCTCATCCCCAGCCCCACCTCTGTAACTCATTCATTCACTGATCTGTACATTGAGTGTACAGACCAATGTTCTGCAAAGGAAATAAAAAGGAATATTATTAAAGTTATTGGTGTGGTTACTGGGAGTCTCAAGGGTTGCCCTGTGTCCCAGATTTCTTGTAGCTCTGGGCATTAAAAGTAAGTTGGGGAGGAGTTTAGGTATGGACCTGTGAGCTCTGGGTTGGATCTCCTAGGCCAATAGCAATCAGCCATTGTATTCCAACAGTCACTCCCTTCCCCACCTTCTCCCCTCAACACTATCTTCTGACATAGGCCTGTGCCAGATGATTCAGCAGGAAAGAACAGAACAGGTAATCACCTGGAGGTTCCCCCCGTGTTGCTCGTTGCCAGCTTCTGGCAAACCGACTGGGGAAACCAGCCCAGCCCATCCTGGCTAATAGCAATTGTTGGACCTGTCATCCATGAACTACCTTGTTCTTGTTATAGTCTTGGCCTTCACAACAGCCTCAGGCGAAGAGTTCCATAAGTTGGCTGTGTGTTGTGCGAAGAAGTACTTCCTTTTGTTTGTTTTAACCTGCTACCTGTTAATTTCACTTGTGTTATGAGGAATAAATAAATAAATTTTTATTCACTTTCTCTACACTAGTCATGATTGGATAGCCTTCTATCGTATCCCCCAGCATTCATCTCTTTTCCAGGTTGAAAAATGTAACTTCCTCATTTGTGTGTAGCATCCCTTTCTGGAATTAAATGCTACTGTTAAAAACAACAAGAAGTCCTGTGGCACCTTATAGACTAACAGATATTTTGGAGCATAAGCTTTTGTTGTGTTTTCTCCAAAAGATGTTAGTCTATAAGGTGCCACAGGACGACTTGTTGTTTTTGAAGATACAGACTAATGCGGCTACCCCTCTGATACTTGTCACAATGCTACTGTGGTGGACTCTTAACTGATTGTTACATTTCATTATATTATGGTCACTGCTCGCAATTACCAACTAGTTCATGCAGTCATCTCTTGGACCAGATCCTGTGATCCACTTAGGGCTAAAGCAAGAAGCAGTCATTTAAGGTGTGAAGAAACTTGATCTCTGCATGGTTTCATGAGATGACATGCATGCAGTCACTAATGGGATGGGTGAAATGCACCATTTTTATTGAGGCTTTTTTAAAATATTTATACCCTCTCTAACCTCCATGAGCAATTCCCGGTCACTATTACTGTCCCACACAGGTTTATCTCTACTACTGTGTTCTTCTTGTTCAAGCAGGGAATTAACTGTCCTTAGAGATTCTGTGATACAGTTTTGTTCACTTAAGATTTTTTCAGCATGAAGCAGCACTGCTCAATGGTTTTGAGAGTTGAACAGTTTGTGTCCCACCCTCTCCTATGGCAGATCTTTCATGGGGCTAGTCTTCACTAGCAAACTGTATTGAGCTAGAATGTCACCCGAAGAGAAGCACAGATTTTCAGACAATGTAGACGGGAAGTCAAATCCAGCAGTGCGTCAGGTGGTTAGAGATAAATGCTGGTCATACGACTACGTCCTGGTGAGCATTACATTAGTTCACACAGCTCCTTGTGACTGTGTTCTAGCTTGATGCAGTTTCCTAAAGAAGACAAACCCTTTCTGACTCCCTCTCTCCTTCTGTACTGCAAAGCTGATACATGACTACTGTCTCACATGACTTGCTGTCTTTGGGTCTGTCTTTCAGATTTCAACATCCTGGGGGCAGGGAGCATCTGTTCGTGCATCCTAATGTAAGGACACGTTGTCAGGGCTTAACAGCTGTCTACTGAAATGGTAGGGAGAGTTTTAGGCGGCCATAATTTGGTCAAATATTTGAAATTACCATCCTGACCTTTAGGGAAAGTTCACCAGCTCTTTGGTGTTCGCGAACCGTTGGATGAGCTAAGATACATCTTAGTCTTTCACAGGAGCAGTCATGGAAGTGCAGATGGCCCTCAGGTCTGCAGGCTGTGAACTTGGGTTCTTTGCTAAAAGAGAGCAGAGGATGCTCAGAGCTGACTGTCAGCACCTGGTGAGGTTCAGGGAACAGCCTCAAGGAATGTAGCTCAATACTAGATACAAACCAAGCCTGTTATCTCCCTTTTTTAAGCAAGGCAATCAAGTAGAAACGGGTCTCCAAAGCTGTCTGTCAGCTGCCAGTACCCTCTGTGCCTTTCTGAGCAGGGCTTCGGCTCAGGGCAGTTTCCCTGGAGAATGTTCACGTGCTCTCCATGGCCCGCTCCTTTCGCAGCACCTCACCAAGGTCTTTGATCCAGGCAAGCCAGAGATGCCAGGTTATAAAATACAGCAAGATATGAGACATTTTCATTTCGGTCAGGGACTCTGAGATGGCACATGCTTTGGAAGTTAAGCCCAGTACTTTTGTGTGTACTTGGTCACCAGGTAGTACTATAAAACCATCCACCCTCATTGAGACCCATTGGTGATGCATGGTACATGTCTCTTGTCTCAAAGGTGCAGCAGGATTGAGCAGAAATACCCTTATGTGTTTCTGGTCTTATGGACCAGATCTATAATAATAATGATGATGTATGGAGATACACATCTCATAGAATGTGAAGGGGCCTTGGGAGATCATTGAGTCTGGTCTCCTGCACTCTTGGCAGGGCCAAGCACCATCCCTGAATTTTTTTGTTTTGTTTTAAATCTATTTGCAGATCCCCAAATGTCCCCCTCAAGGATTGAACGTACGATGCTGGGTTTAACAGACCAGTGCTCAAACCACTGAGCTATCCCTCACACCCCCAGGGAGCTCTGGGGCAAGTACATTTAAAAAAAAATCTGTAAGGGTTGGAGATAGGTCCTTCAGTGAACTGGATGAATGCATGCTTTGCAGTTCTCACCATCACTGTAACTTGTTGCTCTACTGGGGCACCTGCTGTCAGGATGGGAATTGTGTGTAAAGCCGTGGGCTCCCCAGGGATCTCAGTTTCACGCCTCAGGCAACAACTGTTCTCTGCTATGATCTACAGCTCCTGGTGTGGGCCTGCTGGGCCCAGATTGGCTGCTTCCTTCAGCCTTTCTCTGAGGGACTGTCCCACCTAGCTCTAGAGGCCACTTGGAGGCCTCACTCTCGCTGCTCCTTTAAGGAAAGGGGTCTCATAGGACGCAGCGGCTTCCAGCGGGTCTCTTCAAAGGGCCTGGTATACCCTGCCACAGATGCCTGAAAACGATCGTAAGTTACTCAGGCATTACCCCCGTCTGACCTGCCTTGTTCGTTCCTCTTTTGATAAGTACTGTTGATACTGGGCCATTTCCACCTTGCTGAATAGACATTGTCAGCTCCGGCCCTCCCTTTCACTGGGACCCCACTTTTCAAATACCCCTTCTGGAACCACCCCACCACTCATGCATCGACAAAGCGGATCTTTGCCCACAAAAGCGGGTCTTTGTGCATGAAAGCTCATGTTCCAAAATATCTGTTAGTCTATAAGGTGCCACAGGACTTCTTGTTGTTCTCGGGGATTGTAACTAATTATGTTATGCAGTGTGCATTATGTAACAATGTGTGCACCATTTGCAGGTGGATTCCAGTAATTTCTGGCTGGATGCTGATCTCTTAACTGGTGCCTCATGACAGCTCTTTTGGCACAATAAACAATGCCAATACTCATTTTCGCTAATGTTGGCAGATCAGCATGCAGCACCCCTTTCCTTTACGGTAATCTGTAACATTGGAAACAGCAGGTGTCATGTTCGGAGCAGTAGCTGATCACACAGTACTGTCAGCCCAGGGCACTGTTAACTTTGGGAGGTTTGCGTGTTTGACGTCTCTGTGTTGAAGTGCAGTTTAAAAACATTGATTTTAAACATTTCTCAAAGAGATTTCTGTATAATTGCCCCAGGTTACAATGGGGCCAAGCGTGAGAGCTTATGAGAGAAAGGGCTTTCAAATGATACCGGATCTGAACCATTTCCAATACAATGTATTAAGAAAAATTCCTGAACCTGGAGTTTGGTGTTGTGGGTAAAGAGCCCCCTTCCCCCTCCTGCTATGGGGAGATGGTGACACCCACAAGAGCAGCCAAAGCTCTGGGCCCTTTAAACCACCTCTGTAGCCCTGGGTGGCCCTGAGGACTGGCTGGGGCAGGCTAGCCCCTTGCTCCTAGCCCCCACCACTTCAGTGGGGCTTGGAGCCAAGTGCCCCACTCCCATTGCCTGTGGCCCAGCAAAGTCTGTCTCCAGCTCTTTTGGCACGCTGAATTTATGATTATAAATTTTTATTAATCAGTCATTAATTTGCCCATGAAATACTACCTGCTGCCAGACTATGGCTACGTCTACACGTGAAGCCAACATCGAAATAGGCTATTTCGATGAATAACGTCTACACGTCCTCCAGGGCTGGCAACGTCGACGTTCAACTTCGACGTTGCGCGGCACCACATCGAAATAGGCGCTGTGAGGGTACGTCTACACGCCAGAGTAGCACACATCGACATAAGGGTGCCAGGCACAGCTGCAGACAGGGTCACAGGGCGGACTCAACAGCAAGCCGCTCCCTTAAAGGGCCCCTCCCAGACACAGTTGCACTAAACAACACAAGATACACAGAGCCGACAACTGGTTGCAGACCCTGTGCCTGCAGCATGGATCCCCAGCTGCCGCAGCAGCAGCCAGAAGCCCTGGGCTAAGGGCTGCTGCCCACGGTGACCATAGAGCCCCGCAGGGGCTGGAGAGAGAGCATCTCTCAACCCCCCAGCTGATGGCCGCCATGGAGGACCCAGCAATTTCGATGTTGCGGGACGCAGATCGTCTACACGGTCCCTACTTCGACGTTCAACGTCGAAGTAGGGCGCTATTCCGATCCCCTCATGAGGTTAGCGACTTCGACGTCTCGCTGCCTAACGTCAAAGTTAACTTCGAAATAGCGCCCGACGCGTGTAGCCGCGACGGGTGCTATTTCGAAGTTAGTGCCGCTAATTCGAAGTAGCGTGCACGTGTAGACACAGCTTATAAGTCCAGGTCTGCACTAGGAGGTCAAATCGATTTTAGATACGCAAATCCAGCTTCAAGAATTGCATAGCTGGAGTCAACATATCTACATCCACACACAGTGGGAGGTTGATGGGACTTCCCTCACTCCTCATGACTACAAGAGTACCTGGGTTGATTGGCGGCACCATGACAGTTTGATTTAGTGTGTTCTCACTAGGTGCACTCAGTCAAATCCTGGAACATCGACCACCAGCAGGTCGATCTTCCCTGAAGTGTAGATGTACCCTGAGCAGTGCTTTTTCATGCTGGTACTTGCTGGTACTGAGTACCAGCACCTTGGAAGTCCCAGCCATGGGATTAGCTAACGGTGTCAGGCGGAGGGGGAGACACTGGAGCAGGGAGCTGACTGAGTACTGGCTCCTCGTTTTTTACAAAAAAGGCACTGACCCTGAGAAACATCCATGTTGGTGCAAGAAGTGACTGGAGGGGAGTCAGTATGTCATAGTGAAAAGTGGTTCTTTTGCCCATCTCAAATTAATACTTTTACATTTCTCCTCCCTGTCTGGGCAGAGTCATCTATTCAATGACTAGTGAAGTATCAGAAAGGGGCGCTGATGAGAGAAGCCCTTGGTGTTTAACAGGACTGTCTCGAACATAAGCCACAAAACTTGACAGCTCATCTTCTCTGCTTTCCTAACAACTATGTCACTAGCACTCGTTGAAGCGTATCATCCAAATACCATCTCTTCGCACTTAACCTTTTCCTTTATGGTATATATGGTTTTAAAATTGCAAGAAGCAATGTACATTATCTCTATGCTGCTATTCCAAGACTGACAAGTGGCGTTTTTTCTGTAGCTAAAACATGAATCTGCAAAATATGAACATCACATAACTTATTCATTATTTGATGCCTGTTGTTTATCTAGACATAAAGCACCAGGTTTCATGGAAACTTGACCTTAGTGCCAAATAAAATAAAGTTGTCCTCTTTGTCATGTTAGCTACTGATTTTAGACTCTAGGGTGGGATGGGGAACCTTTTTTGGGTTGGGGACCACTAATCTACCGAAAAATCATTTGGGGTTCGCAAAAGCGAGGGGCAAGATCATTCCTCCCAAAAAGCAACCCTTACTGATGTGGCCCCCAGCTGAAGGAGTGCGCTGAGGGTGGGATGTCTGGAAGGGTGAAAGGGTGCAGCAGGGGGAAGGGTGCAGGGTCTCGCCAGCGGAGAGGATGCAGGAGCAGACTGGGTGTTTGGAAGCTGGGTGTGTAGGAGTGAATAGGGGGACAGAACTGGGTGGCATGGGAGGAGGGTGTAGGAGTGAACTGGGGCTGGGAGAGCTGGGATGGAGGTGAGGGGTTGCGGGAGAGGGATGTGGTTATAGTAGCTGGTCATGAGGAGAGTGGAGGGGCACTTACTGGGCTCTGCTCCCTGCCACTACCAAGCACTACCCTCGTCTGGTAGTTCCCAGCTAGGGTTCCCCCAACCAGGGAGAGGGGGAGCAGCAGCGGCGCTGTGTGAAGCAGCTTCCTGACACCTCTGGCAGAGGACAGGGTCTGGATCTGGGCCGAGGGTTCCCCACCCCATTGTAAGACTAAGAGCTATTGGGAAAAAGGCATAGTCTGGCCTAGCCAAATCTGCATGCCTCTTCCACCCTGGGGAGACACAAAGCTCCATAGCTGTGCTAGTCAGAATGGCTCCATCGTGCTACCTGCTTCAAGGTGATCTGCTTCTTACGGGTATTGTGGCATTCATTGTAGTAAGCATTTATCTTACAGTTGTAGGTAACAAATGTATCTGAAAGACTCCAATTTTTGGCAAGGAGAAGCATAGTTAACTGCAGGCTTGAAATGACTTATGGCTGAATTAAACAAAAGAAAGTCTTGGGTGTTAACCTGTAGATCAGTTTTAAACATGGTGGAGAGAAAGGGTAAAATCATAGAACACTAGAACTGAAAGGGGCCTCGAGAGGTCGTCGAGTCCAGCCCCCTGCCCTCACAGGAGGACCAAGCGCTGTCTAAACCATCCCTGGTAGACGTCTGTCTAACCTGCTCTTCAATAGCTCCGAAGATGGAGATTCCACAGCCTCCCTGGGCAATTTATTCCAGTGTTTGGCCACCCTGACAATTAGGAGATTTTTTGTAATGTCATGGTGAGGTGAGCAATAATGAATGTAGCTTTCGGTCTGGCAGCTGTTCCTGTCTTTTCTGTGAGCTCTGTTTAAGTTAGCAAATCAGAAGATAATTTAGGGTTTATTTAAGATCAAGGGCTAACTTTTGTGTGTTCATGGATTTTATCTTCAGTCCACTGGCCAACTGTCATAGCTGACATCCCTCTGTACTGAAAAATCAGAAGCAGATTCCATATAACTCGTCATTTGGGTTTTTGGAAATCCACAATATTTTTAAGAGAAGATGCCCCTAATATTTTGGTTAGTAACAGAGAGGAAGCTGTGCTAGTTTATATACTATCAAAACAAAAAAGCAGTCACACTAGTAATCAAGGTTGACAAGGTTGATTACTGTTTTTGGTTCTCTGTGCCCTAAATATGGAGTCTGTTCTGGTCTTGCTCTGGTCTGAAGAAGTGGGTCTGTCCCATGAAAGCTCATCACCTAATAAATTATTTTGTTAGTCTTTAAAGTGCTACTTGACTGCTTTTTTGTTTTGCTAATATGTTGGTGTTGATGTTTTTCAAAGAGGGAAGTTTTCATTTGTGTAACAGTTTTATTTGTTTGGGGATATTTTGTCTTATCACCTATTTTGTGAACTAGACCAAGAGAGCCAAAGTTCTGCTTTTCTAAGCACTGTTTAGGTGCAAAGGATGCTTTCACAGTGTTGTCTTTCTTTTTATATATAAAATAATGAAAAATTGCCCACCCTGAGCTCTGTCTTTCTTGTCCAAGCAGAGTGACAGCTGCTCTTTCTTACATTTGGCAAACTCAGTGAACAGAAAATACTTTTGTTAAATGCAACACAAAACTTCTAGGCCAAAGGCATCTGTGCCATCTATGTTTCTCACCTAATACGTTAATTACTGCTGTAAATCAAAGTGCCACAGACATAATTAAGAGTTACATTACAGCTGTCCCTAACTTAACTGCGTGCTCCTCCTGTTTTGATCCTCCTGCTCTCTTGGGACCAGCTCACTAGCTGTCCTGTAGTAGATTGTGCTGGGATGTTCCTCTACTTTGAGGCTTAAAAGGCCTGCTTAAAAAGATGAGCCTGGCACTGTTTTAGGAGTGGTGATACTCAGGCACACCTCATTGTCCTGGACAGCTGTTGGGACAGGGAACAAACACCCTCACACTTGGCATATGCGTTGTTTTACTCAGGTTAGTGTTTGTTTGCATTGCAGTAGCACCCACGGGCCTGACCATGGAGCTTCTTGCAGAACCCTGCACTGCTAGTTGCTGTGCAAATGCAGAATAATAAGATCATCTCTGCCCCCAGCTTAAAATTTAAGGCAGGAGACAGTAGGTGATGCAACAAATGCATGAAAGGCACATAAGTAACATTGTACAGCCTGAAAGCAGTAGTCACAGCACAACCACTGCCTAATCATGCAAGAGATTTCGGTATGTGTCACAGGACCGAAGAGCTTGTTGGAGACAGTGAGGGGCACAAGGGAGAAGGTGTAAAGGTGCAGATAGCGATTGAAGCATTACGGGTATTGCAGAAGTGTGGACACAGTGTCTCTGTGGTGGGTGACCTGAAAGATCAGGTGGGTTGGGCCTTAAACGAGAGGGCAAATAGTTTGTGTTTGATGCAGTGGAGAAGGAACCAGTGGAGGAACACAGGGAGAGGGGTGAGGGAGACGATACAACCATTCATGAAAGTGATGTTTGTACCGGTTTGAATGGGTATAATTGGAGCAGAATGAAATTGCTCAAGGGTGAGGGTGAGCAGGTTGCAGTAGTTAGGATGTAAAATGTTGAAGGTCTGGGAGAGATTTAGCTGATTGGACAGAGGAAAGGCCAGCTTTTAGAGCAGGTGTTCAGGAAGAATTTGCAATATTAAGGCCAGGTCTATGCTAGGGGGAAAATTGGTTTAAGATATGTAACTCCAGATATGAAAATTGCATAGCTGGTGTTGGTGTATTGTAAAACAATTTTTGCTGCCTTGCCTCCGCCCCCCCATGAAAGGTCAACTTCCCTTACTCCACGTGACTACGAGGAGTACTGGGGTTGACAGTGCTGCCCTGATCATTCAATTTAACATGACACCACTAGGCATGCTAAATCAAACCCTGGAAGATCAGCTGCCAGTGTGTCGCTCTTCCAGTAAGTAGAGATGTTTTCGTACACACAGACTGGATGTGAGCCTCTGGAGAGAGACATGGTTTGAAGATGATGCTCAAATTGTGGGCCTGAGTAGCAGGCACAGTGGTGGTCTCCAGTTTGTCATAAAAGGAAGGTGTGGTGGTGAGGGTTAGGAACTGTTTTATCATTGAGTTTAAATGGGTGACTGGGTGCCCACCCAAGATGTCAGCAAGTGGCTGAGGTTCTAGTTTGAAAGTAAAGAGATACTTGGTAATGTGGTTACAGATCCTACTATAAATGCTTCCTTGTGTGCCTGCCTGTTCATGTGGTAACATGCGGGGAGTAAGGGGAGATGACTGATGTGCATATGAACTGTGTTTTAAATAATTTAAAGTTCGTTTCTGGTTTCTGCCTCGCTCCCATCCCAGCGCCCCACCTCTGCAGGCTACAGAGCCAGCTTCATGCACCCCACGGGACAGGACCCAGACAGCGGGAGGGAGTAGCCAGGAGAGGAACAGGAACCTGGCTGGGGGTGGTTGTAGAGAGGTAGATTGGGAAAGAAAAAGAGCTGTGGGGGAGAGGGGAGGGCAAGAGATAGGCAGAGAATCGGTGGGGGGGGGGCCTCAACCCTCCATAGGCTGGCATGTGCACTGGAGGCTAAGGTTGCAAATAAGCAAGAGCAATGTTATTGCCAGTCTTTTAAAAGAATTGAGGTGGGTTCCTCTGTTAATTGTTCACACACTGAAAATGTCTTATTTTATGCACACGTTTATAATTTTCCGGTATGGATATGCTCTGAAAAAGTGGTTCTGTCCCACGAAAGCTCATCACCTCATAAATTATTTTGTTAGTCTTCAAAGTGCTACTGGATGGCTTTTTTGTTTTGATTGTGTATAGACTAGCATGGCTATCTCTCTGTTACTGCTTGAGAAGTGTGTAGCTTGTTTGGGGTGTGCTTGTTGGCCGTGGCAGTAGGCCCCACCCAAAATGGGATTGACTTGTTTTGGCCTTGTTTTGAAATGGGATTAGCTTGTTTTGGGCTTATTGTAGAAACCAGATTCCTTATTTACAGCATGAAAGTTGGCAGCAGCCTGAATATATAAACCAGTGGTGTTGCCCAGTATGGCTGTTCTCATATTCTTAGGATTTTGGGTTCAGGTTTGGAGGTGCTTATTTGGGTACCTTCTGTGCTTGGTCTGTCAAGTGACCAGTAAGTCTCCTCAGGAGGGAGGGGAACCTTGTTAGCCGTAGTGTCTCTGAGGGGAACCGTGTTAACCGTAGTGTCACAAAAAACAAGCAGTCCTGCAGTACCTTGAAAACTAACACTTTTATTTGTCAGGTAATGAGCTTTCCTAAGACCCATTGCATCAGTCTTATCTGCAAAAGCTCATTACCTAATAACTAAAATTGCTAGTCTTTAAGGTGTTACAGGACTGCTTGTTTTTAGGAAGTGCTATTGCCTATTTTATTGTCTGTGACTGCTGAGATGAGAAAATATAAGGTCTTTCTCCTGGAGTCTAGCAGGTCAAACTGCTGAAGTCTCTGTTACTGCTTGATGGGATTGACTTGGAGTGGCAGAATGTTTTTCCTCGTAATGTGTTAGTCTGTTTTAACTGAACAACAAGAAGTCTTGTGATACCTAATGTTGGTGATGCAGGCCAGTATCTCAGGAATCGAGATATCCCTTTATCCACATTGGGGTCTGTGTGCCTGAGACACACAAATCATTAAATAGTAACAGAGAGAGAGCCATGCTTAAATCATTAAATAGTGACTACAGCTTTTAGGAGTAGGGAATTGTGATCATTTGAATACTAACTTTTCATCTGAATAAGACACCAGCTACTGGGAAAACAAGTGGAAGCTCTAAATTCTTTTCTTGGGCAATAATTGAAACCATTAGCACAATCATTTGCACTAGTTAATAGTAGGCAAGCTCCTGAAGTGTTGTGGAGTGAATCATTTATGACTGGCTTTACAGCTGGTGTAATCTGACATTTAGATCAATTGTAAATACAGAAAATGGTAGTGAAATGGGAAAAATGTGATGTGTCATAAAAGATACAGCCTCCTCATTACATTTATTATGTTTCTGAGATATCCAGCCAGTAGAATGGAACCAGGATTTGTTTGCCTTGCAGGGTAGTTAAAACATTTTCTGAAAGATTTGCAAATAAGAGGCTGAAATGTAAACCAGCCTTTTGTTTTCTGTAGATTTGAGATGGTCAAACATCAACATAATTATCAGGTCGACCAGTTCTGCTTGAGTGCCCATTGCCTGCAATTGATTGCGCATCTGTTGGCTGGGAGCTGCTGGTTTCCATGGAAACCGCATGTAGGGCTACCTGTGAATAATTGAGAGTGACAGCTGTAATGAGGGAATTTGGGGCAAATTGTGTAAATATTCGTAACCGGATTACACTGATAAAATATTTTCTCAGCAGATAAAGACATAACTTCCAGGCTTAAGGAGATCAAACTGTAGAGGAGCAGGAGAGGGTCCATCTGTGAGAAATCCAAGGGAGAAGTGTTTTTAAAACCTGTAACAAATTCCTAGTGTTGCAGAGCCATGGTTGAGAAACTTGGATTCCATTCACCACCTCAAGGGCCTGAAACCCTTAGCGTTATATTCCTGGGGGCGGATAATTGGAAGGCTCAGGCTCTGAATAGTAAGTACTTTTTGAGCCAGGAAGGAACAGCCTAGGATGCAACTGCCTGTTGCATTGATGCAGGTACCTTATTCTCTTCCAACTTTGGGGTACATGTGCACACACCAGGGAGCCTAGAATAAAACAGCTGAATTATAATAACTAGCTCCCTTGTCCTTTATATCTTCCATTGATTTCAGGAAAATGAGACTCTGGTGTTTTAATATTCTGAGCACTCCTGTGTTCTGCAGTGTGATCTGCATAAGCCAAAGCCGAGGCGAAACCAGCTAGCTATTCTGTGTGTGCATGTGAGGGAGAGGAAGGGTTAGGTGGTTGTAACTGGATTCAGTGTGATTGCTGCTCAGACTCTGTAGACTTGTATTTATGTTGTGTTGAAATGACCTGAGGAGTTGCCGTTGCCTGTCTTGTGTGTATTGTCTCTTGCACCTAGCGTGCAGGTGAAACACAAGCGATCATGTCAGCAAGGTGATATTTGTATTCTGTAGCAGCCTAAGGTAGTGACTGTTTTGTGTGCTGCAATGAATGAAAAGATTTTGACCAGGATATCACAGCTAATTCTGTACAAAATTAACTTTTCCTTTGAAATATAATTTCTGTCTTTCCAGCAACAGTTTCTCACCAGAGGTAAAGCTGCAGTGTGTGGTCACTCGTGGGTGAACCACCAAGCCAGAGTCGGAAAGACCACCTTGTGCTGGGAATCCTGAGCAGTGCCAGCTCTGCTATACCAGGTGTGCCACGCTCTCACATCCCTGACCAGCTCTGTGCAGCAATGGCTGTTTCTGCACTGCAGGGGGAGAGATTAGTTGATTAAACTGGGTTCTCCCTTGAAACAGTGAACTTTAAAAACTTCATGTCTTAGCTGTTGCTAGGTTACTTGACTGGATGCATTTAGAAAGTCTTGACTGTGCCTTTCTGAATAGGCTCGTCTTCTGTTTGCTATTTGCAGGTCTGTTGTGGCGTGAGGTGGTGCAGACAAGCTAGGCTGGGGACCTGTTGCAGTTCTGACTTAAGGGATGGAATTTGTTGTAAAAGGCACCTGCCCTGAAGCTGGTCATTGATGTGGGGCAAATCACTGAAATAACCTTTCTCTGTGTGCCTCTGAGGCCAGGATACACTGGCAGGGCCTGGCTGATAAGGAATTTGTTTCCACTTAGTAGTCAGTTGTATGCCTTAATTCTCCATTAAAAAGTGAGATGTCTCTGAGGATTTCCGTTATGGCATGTAAAACAAGGCCTCTTTCAATTTTATTTGATTGTTTTTCGTGTTTTTAACAAAGAACTTGCTGCTGTTGTCTGACATGGACTTGTCACATTTGATACTAAAGGAAGTTTAAATGGAAACTGTATGCTTATTCGACTCCCAGCCGGTTCAGGATGCCGGAGCCTTGTCAAAGTGAAATGTGTAACACAGGCTGAATGGTTGAGTGACTTCCATCTGCTTCAGAATCTCTCAAAGATAATCAAGAATGATGAAAATTGTTTCTTCATTTTTGACCTCTAACCAAACCTGTTAGCCCTGTGTCCATAAAACTAGGGAAGTCGCCGGACTGGACATAAATTCTAATGGTGCTATAGATCACAACTCCTTTGTCAATATTTGATGTAGAAAGGATTTGTATACTTAAGGCTGCTGTTCATGGTATCCAGAATGCAAAATCCACAGCCACAAGAGAGATTAAATAGACAGACTCCTCTGGGCAGTTACATAGCTTCCTCTGACACTTCATGCTGCAAGTTATATCCTGGGGACAGGCTAAAAGACACAATACCCCAGATTGTAGAGTCAGCATCCACAGAAGAAGGGTAATTACTGGAATTGGTCCTCTTGCTAACACACAGGAACTCTCCTTCTCTAGCATATCAATGCTGTGATGGTATCATGACTTGCACATGCCTGGTGTCCTCTGTTCAGCTGGGTTGCTGCCAGTTTTACCATGTTGGTGAACATGTGTTTGATTCCAGCAGTTGATGGTCCTGGCTAACATAGCATGTCTATTTGATGCCGCTGCTAGACTAGTTACATTGCCTGAGATCACCAGGTGACCACACTGATGTTGACACACACCTCTTTGATGGGGCATTCTGTCAATGACCTCAAGGTATGTGTGTTACTGAAGAGACATTATTGCACCGTTTTGGAAAGAGAAGTGGATGAGCTGACTTTTATATTCAAATTCGGCACATTAACACATGGTTTAAATCGTGATGGGAACTTTCTGAGTCACTATAGGGGCTCGTCTACATACTTGGCTCAATCTAATTCTTGATCTTCCCCCCCACCCCTCCACTCTCTGATTTGCTCACCTTGATTGTCTCTTTCTGATTTGTCCTCCTTGCTTGCTGATTTTGGTTCTCTGTGTCTTAAATATTGAGTCTGTTCTGGTCTGGCTATGGTCTGAAGAAGTGGGTCTGTCCCACGAAAGCTCACCTAATAAACTATTTTGCTAGTCTTTAAAGTGCTACTTGACTGCTTTTTGTTTTGACCTCTTTGAGTGTGTCATTCAGTTATACTCCCTGGAGGTCATAGTATAGTAACTCTAAAGTTGTCCAGCTCTGCAGGAGGGAATATACAAGACAATAGAAGGAGGGTTGTTGTGGTCTAAACTTTCTGCCCTGGAGGGAAAAAGTTAGCAACCTGTTGAGAAAAGTAGTTTGCTTGGGAGAGATATAAAGGACTATAAATCGCAGGAGTAGAATTGTGCTAGTGAGGGGGAAGGGCTTTCTCAAAGCATCACATATATTTATCTAATTTGAATAGTCTTTTGAGTTGCTGAACTACTAATGCACTTGATACAGCTGAACTGGCATAAACACAGTGTCACTAAGTCACAATAAACCTAATCTCTGCCAGCCAAATCACCTGACTCTTCCTCAGTCCAGAACAAGTGTGAGATATGCCAGGAGGGTGTGTGTGAGGATATGTCCTTCAGGAAGAGGCCTGCAGCTGGAGTGCCACCCACTACTGTGATATTTGGAACATGTCATGCACTGTAGGATTGAAAACAATAGTTTGAGACATCTGGCCATCTCTCCAGTATCCCCTGCCTCTACTCTTGGCTGCTGAGTCTTCAAGGGACTGGAAATAGGAATCTTGTTCTAGATTAAAACGGTGTATTAGCATGAGAACATACTGGCTTGTCTGAGACACCTTATTCATCGGCCATGCTAAAAAGGAAGGCTCATCTGTAGCAGGAAGTGAATGAGGAGTCCTTGGTAAAATAAGAAAGTATGTGCTGAGACTTTGGCTGGTGTTACGTCTCTGACATAAATGTGGGTGATGGTATCTGTCTGTGTGAGGTCCATATTTTTTAAACCTTTCTGTCCTTCTGATTCCGCATTGCAGAAGAATTTTCCTTCTTGTTGCGGGGGGTGGGGGGGTTGCATTTTTGTCTAAAGATTCAATTGTAGGAGCTTGCTTGCTAGTGGGCTTCCTTCGATAATTAGTTTGTAGTGACCGTACCAGCTGTTTCTGAAGGAGTCTGCATGCCAAAGGCCAGACAGAAGACTGTGAAGTAGTGAACTTCTAGCGTTGCATTGTGTGCCAGTGGGGTTCACCTGAGGTGATCATTGCTGCTGTTCTAGAGCCATCAAGCATAGGGGCAGAGCAGGGGAGGATATTGGTTTGCTATGCAATCTCCTTTTCCTCCTTGTGCCTTGCTTCCTACTTTTCCTACTTCCATCTTTTCATTGCAGTTGTAGTAATCTGTGAGCCCTCAGGCCTGGGGTCTGGCTCTGTGTTGGCAGCCTTCTAGCGAATCGTGTATTTCACTGGCAGAGGTAAACAGGACCCATGTTATTGTGATGTGGTGCATTCAACACAACTGTGTTTGTTCCTCTCACAAGGAAATATGATTGTTGAACATTTCCCTACCAGTCTTCCAGTACATGTCCTAGTCTAAGCTTCAGGATTTTGTGTTCTTTGATCTATGGCTTCACATCTCCTTAAAAGGATTAGCAGAAACTCCCACCTCAGCAGCTTATGGCTGTCATTTACTGACACCTGTATTTTGGCAGTTGCAAGCTAAGCCCATACACTTCAACAAATAAACGAGCTGTGTTCTACATGGATAAAATTGTAGGATGAACCTTGCTTTAATTAGAGATGGTGAAACTCCTCAATACTCCTGCTGTTTGCTGTCATAAACATACTGTATACGCTTGCAGCACAATGAAGAGGAAAGGCTTAGAGGGGCAGGTGTTGTTTTTAAAGCAACAAATCAACCTCAAGGTAATTGAACAAGCCACAGTTATTTTGAGAGCAGGTGGATAATACAGACGGGTTTGTGGGAAATGTGGCTGCCAGGCATCTGGTGTAAAATTAATAAACATTACAATTTAGAGTCACAGAGTTTAAGGCCAGAAGTTGCCACCAGACAGTCTAGCCTGACCTCTTCCTCTATTTCCCAGGCCATCAAAACCACCATGCACTTGCACAGAAAACCCAGTAACCAAAATTACACTCAAGTATTGCAGGAGACTTGACTTGTGGACCACAGACAGGGGACAGCAGGGACTTGAGGTGACCCAGGGCCTCAGACTCCTGCAACGGCAAGCAAATGATTAGGTGAAATATACCCAGAGAACTCTTGGCAAGTGATGCACCCCAAACTCTGTACAGTAAGGCAAAAACCCCACAAAGTCACATGTCAATCTGACATGGGGAAAATTCCTTCTTGACCCCAACAGTTAGACCCTCAGCATGTGAACAAGAACCAGCCGGCCAAGCACTTGAGAATGCTTGGTGTAGTCTCAGGGTTCTGGCTCACCCTGTCCAGTGTCTCACCTCTCTAACAGTGACCATCTCTAATGCTTCAGAGGAAGGAAGCCAGCCTGCCCTGCACAGGACACACCTGGAGGAAAGCCATTCTGGATCCCTCTAGATGATGGGCTGAAGATCGGAAGCAGGAGCTATTGGGAACATAAGTCATAACTTGGAAGTGACTTCCAGAGCTGCTGAGCCCTGCCCATCATTACAAATGCCCATCATATAGTCACACTTCTGAGTGGGTCCAGCTCTGTCTCAAAACTAATTAACTTGTTTGGACCCTCAGCTCATATTGGGAGGCTGGTCCAGAACCTCATTCCACTGACAGTTGGAAACTTTTTAATTTCCAGCCTGGATTTGTTCATGGCATGTTTATACCCATTTAGCGTGGTGCACATGTTGTCTTTTGGCTTAAATAGCTCCTCTCTCTCCATGGTTACTCCCTGTTGTATTTATAGACAAATCATAGCCCTTCTCGGCCTTCTTTCTGCCAGTCTACAGGAGCCAAGCTCTTCTAGTCACCTCTTAAAGATTGGCCTTCCCACCCTTTGATTAGTCTCATAAGCCCTTCTCTGCACCTATTCTAGTTTGAAGTCATCTTTCGTGAAAATGGGTGATTAGAATTGTACAGTGTTCCAGAAAAGGTCCTGCCACTGCCTAGTAAAATGGAATGAATGCTTCTCTCTTTATGCTGACAGTGCCTTACCTTGGTAATCCTGAAACTGAATTCGCTTGCTTCACAGTTTCACCATCCTCGTGGTCATTGTGCTTCTGTGATCAGCCCACACACCTGGACTCCCTCCTCTTTTGCTTCCAGCTGAGGAGTTCTCAGATTGCAGCTGAAATTCTTGAGTGTATGACTTTGTACCTTTGGATGTCATCCCCTTTGTGCACTCCAGTCTTCAAGGTTATCCAGATTTGGTGGTATAATAGTCTGATCCTCCTTTATGCTGATGATGCCACCCAACTTTATATCATCAGCAAATGTTAATAGCATATTCTTTTTTTGCAGGGGTTCTTGTGTCAATAATAACATTCGCTGATCAGTCCCAAGACTGGTCTTTGCAGTTCTCCTCAAGCAGCCCATCTCCAATCTGAAAATTCACCTTCCGGCCCGACCTGTTGCCTTTTTAGCCAGTTTCTTTTCTACCTTAACAATTGTTGTACTAATGCCCAACTACTTCTTCAGGTCGTGGCCCAATGTGCCAGCCTCAGTTCCTTTTCAACTGCCTGTGCCTGACAGGGAATAGTCTAGTTCACTTATTTCCCTCTTGTATGTTTGAGTGTTTGGTTCTAGCTCTTAGAGTTTCTGTTCCTTTTTGTAGTTTGTGGAGTAGGAGCCGGCAAGGTCTCTGAGGCAGAGTGCTGAAATTTGACCTTTTGACCTCTATGTATGGTCTGAGTGCTGGTGACGCTTTGTAAAGTCACTAATAATCCTACTTACAACAGCTTCATAAGTAAATAGATGAAGATGCAGAACTTTACCATTTAGGCAGTGGTGAGTAGCATTATCTGGTCTTCTGTTAATCCACAGGCAGCGTGGCTTTGAGCAAGCTTCTGGCTGCGTGGGGGTGGGGGGCACAGCTGAGCTCTCGCCTTGCTTGTTGATGAAAATCTGCTCTTGGCACCCATGCAGGAGGTTGCTGACACCTGGTATAGAGCTTCTGTTAAATTCCTTTCCTAAAAAAGCATGTGAAGTTCTTTGTCCTTGCCCGATTATAAAACTGATACAGTAACATTTTGATACATGCTTGCAGTATGTGGACAGTCAGAACAGAGCCTGATATGCTGCAGCCTATTGCCCTGAGAGGTGGCACTTACTCTCTGTGGTTTCTTTTTGCTTCCCTGGGTTCTAATCCAGAGAAGCACCCGCTCGTTTGTGGCATTATAGCTCACTGGTATAAGTACTTGGGAGTGACTCTGTCCCTCTACTGCTCTGTCAGTTTTACTGACCTGTATTGGTAGCCTGGTGGTGAGACTCCTTTCAGCACATTCTCATTATACTTAACAAATCGTAACATTCCTCCTTCAGCAAGTCTGTCCTGCTCCTTGCCTGGAGAGATTCTGAGCCAGCTTTTACCCAAGTTGCTGCCAAAATAGCCTAAAAGTCTCCTTTTAAAATAGGAACTACTATGCATTGAACAATCACACAGCAAAGTCCCTTTCCCCCTTGGTTCATGGTCTCCTGTGGCTATATTGTGAAGGATTTGCAGATGTTAATGAAAGAGGAAATAGAATATTGATGATAATATATGCGTGGGAATTTCTGCCACAGTAATAGCATGCCTGGCACCCATTCCTTTAAGAATTCCTGGGAATATTGTAAATGGCTGTTAATCACATTTGAGGGTATGTCCTAGTGTCACTGACCTGATGGATAGCTCACTTTCCCTCAGTTGCTTTTGTTGTCATTGGATTTCCCTGAATACAAGGCATTCTGCAATGATTTCACTGAGGCCTTTGTAAATCTGTAGAAGGGAAGGCAGGCTGCAAAAATGTCTCAGAAATGTCAATTATAGAAACCACCTTCTGAGAGAATGGTCTTCTTGGATAGGTAAATGAAGGATTAGAATCCAAAGACCCCCTGAGATTCTAATCTTATCTTGTCTGTACAGGAACATGAATTTTTGAATTGCCAATAACATTGTTCCACTGTAAGTAAACAAACAAAGAGGATTCTTTGCTATGGTCATGATGATTTGCTCTTCAGAAACAGGGATCAACTAGTATACCCTCTCACCCTTTCTTGCGAACACCAATATTGCTTTTGTAGATGGCTTAAGGAAAATGTAAATAATGTGCATAAATAGATTCAGTTTAGGAAAGAACAAATGGCTGCATTGAAATGTGACCAGTTTTCATGTTTTCCAGTCCTGTCAAAGGGTGTTGAATATTTATGCACTGTATGAGAAAGGTAATGAACTAGTTTATTTCATACTAGCTTTTAGTGCAAGAGCAAACAGGCGGAGAATTCTCGTATTAGGATTCTGGTTTGTTGCCTTTGATGCTTGAAAGCCAGAGATCACATGGAGGAGTTTGTAAATGGGTGCAAGAACTCCTCTTCACGCTCTGGTTACGGCATTGTGGTATCACATGGATTAATTCAAATTGTAAAACAAAAAGGGGGGACTCTGTAATGAGAGTTTTGCTCTGTTTCCAGGAGGACACCTGCAGAAGTGCTTTATATTATCTACTGTATGGTCTAGAATGATTGGCAATTTCTGATTTCAACCTCTGTACAAAACTGTAAATGCCCCAGTGTATACAAGAGATGCAGTGGTCAGCAGGTCACTGATTGCCTGGGCAGATGTGCCTGTTCCAGCCCTCTCACTGCTGCCCTAGAAATCAGAACAGGGATGCTTCCCACTTGCAGTGGTGGTTGGGTTTGTCCTGATGCTGGTAAGTGTAGAGATACTGATGTGAAAACATCCATATCATCTATCTCGAATGGGTGAGAGACAGAGCAGATGAAATATTGTGCCAGGGCCAGGTCAGAACAGGATTTTCACTGCATATGTGGATTTGAAAGGTCTCGGTTTTTCCAGGGTGGGGTGGGGAGCGGGCTTCATTTTTTTGTTCATGGTGGTAGGAGAAGGGGAGACAAGATGCTCATTATAAACCCCAGGAAAAGGGGAGAGTACCAGGGCAGATGTGTGTTCTGCACTCAAACCAACACTTCACTTCTGCCTATGGTGCTTTCTGTCACTGTTGACCACCACAGACTGCTCTTCCCTTCATTACTTCCTCAGCCTCATGGAGATCTGTGAGTGCGCAGCCTGCCTGCCTGCCAGTCACTCTGTGTGGTGCTGGGGGAAGGGAAGAAGATAGGTGACCTGCCTCAGAGTTAAGTGTAAATTCTTCTTGCGGAGTGAAAGGGAGGCAGCCTGTGGGAAGGAGAATGGAACTGCTGCAGAAGTTACCGTGGCCCTTCCCTGGCCCATCTACTGTCTAGTCTAAATCAAAAGGCTGAAACTGCAAGGGCTAGACACTTTAGTGTATTTCAAAGCACTTTCCTGCTTGGTTAGATGTGAAAAAATGGGTGGGCCTTTAATATTTGAAAGGGAGTAGCACAAATCCCACTGCTAGGAAGAGAGAAGAAAATCTTCACCGATTTTGATTTTTACAGGTCCCGTTTTTCCTTTTGCAGCTCCTGTAGCATAGCACCCACATTGTAACCCTGCCATTGGGCAACAGAGAATGGAGATTAATCTGGAAGTCAGTAGGTAGTGAAATAGAGAGAGTACATTTAGCTTTGTGCATCTTGTGAAGTATTCAGGCTTTTAAGTGGGAAAATGAGCGTGCTGATGGGAGTGACAGTGTTCATCTGGAGGAGGATGTGTCAGACATCCTTGTAGTGCGGAAGAGGTTAACAGTCTCTCTTATTTTTATTTATTTTATTTTATTTATTTCCCACTGAATTGTGGGAAATAACATTTGCTCAAAGGGTCAGAGACTTTGGAAACATCATCTGTTTCTTCTCACTGCTGCATGGTCTGGGTCGGAGAGATTATCTACTCTTGCATGGGTCACACTTGAAAACACTTACAATAGTACATAGTTTTCAGTCTGTTAGTTTTTAATAGTTTCAAGTTTTAGGAAGAAGCTTAGGGATTCTTTTGGGGCACAGGTGGTTCCCATGAACCGTCCACTGTCACAGGTGGATGCTGGAATAAAGCAGTAACTCAAGGCTTTAAAATCTGCACCATACCTGTGTCTCTTCCTGGTCAGCAACGAAAATCAATGCTATTTCTACAGCTCAGGAGAAGTCTACATTTCATCCCGATTCAGTATCTACCTGTCCTTCTCAAGCCGTTTCTGAGACGGCTGGGCCCTCAGCCTCCTCCTGCACCCTACTTCCCACCCAGAACTCCAAAGTCAGCCTGCTCCTTAACCCCTCCCCCACTAAGCCCCCACCCCTTCCTGCACTCTGTCACCCACCCAGGCCCCAAACACACACACCCAGTTTGCTTCTGCCCCCTCCCTCCCACATCCCACACTTGCTTCCCAGCAGCCCCTCCCACACACTGAGCCCTGAAGTTCCCCTTCATTTTCGGTCCCACCCCAGGCTCCTGGAAGAGTTAATCTGGCCTGGGGGAAGCCCTGAACCTCAGTACCCACCTTTTCCACCCACCTGCCTGCGCTTCAGGATTGTGAGGGGAGTGAGGCGTCTCAGTCAGGGGCCACATCAGTGATGTCTTTTTTGTTCTTCTTCGAGTGTCCCCATGGGTGCTCCACAATAGGTGACGGCTTGGCCGGCGCCGCAGATCGGATCTTCCAAGCAGTTTCTGCCGGACCGCGCATGCGCCGGCGCGCGCCGCTCCCTGGCGCGCTCCTGGCCATGTGCGCGATCCGGTCCCCGCCAGTTCCTCTCAACCGCCGTCGGCTGCAGACGGAATCTGACTAGGCTAAAGCCACATAGCGTATTCAACGACTTTAATTGTTTTCTCTTTAAAGTTTTCAGTTATTTAGGCTACCATAAGTAGCCGGTTGTTATTTTGTGAAAAAAACAAACAAACAAACAACAAACAAGCTACGGAGGGATAGCTCAAGCCAGTCCCAGTAACAAGCGCCGGAGGCCGGGAGCTAGGGCCATCAGCCCTCCTGCTGAGGCAGGCCATCGGACGGGGAAACAGCACAAAGAGGGTGCTAAGTACCCATAAACAAACTCAAAGATTCACCAACAATGTCCTCCTCAGGCTTTAAAAAATGTGAGTCCTGCCGAGAGGCGATGCCAGTGTCCGATGGGCACAGTCTATGCATAAGGTGCCTGGGGGAGTCCCATGTGGCACAAAAATGCGCCTTCTGTGCAAAATTAACAACAAGAGCACGGAGAGACAGGGAGATGAGGATTAAACTGCTGCTTCTTGACAAGGCCCTCCAGCCAGACGTGCCGGAGCGGCCGCAGCAGGAGGGACCCTCCGGGGCCCTTAGAAGAAAAGCTGCCTCCCTCACTCCATCAGCGCAAAAACGGAGGAGAGTTTCTCCAACCCGATCCCTGCCGGCAGCAACGGTGAGCGGGACGGGAGGAGCAAGCAGCCCCCAGCCGCAGCAACAGCTGATCGGCGGCGGCACGGAGAGCCACGTGGAAGCGGCTCAGCCTCCGATGATCAGCCAGCTGCCCCGCACCGCAGGCAGGGCGGCAGCTAAGCAAGCGCCAGTACCGGCGGCACCGACCCCCGGGGAACCGGCGGTGCAGAGCGCGCAGGCACGTAGCCTGCAGGCACAGAAGCACTCCGCACGTGCGGCACCGCCTTCCAGCGTGCCTAGCACGGTGCCGACGGGGCCGGGATCCCCCGCCCATCAGGGGGCGGAGTTACCTCCCTTAGGGAGGGGAAAGGCTGCACACAAGAGGAGGCACTGCAGCCCCTCTCCAGACAGGGCTGTGGAGCTCTTTTCTCACAGCCCTCCGCTCATGTTGCAGACTCCAACCAGAAGGCAGGGGTCCCCCCTAGCCTACCCGGAGCCCCCTTCTCCTTTCCTGCAATCAGCCTCCCCATGGCTGGCACCACCCTCACCCTTCCTGGGATTTGAAACGCTGGACTATTATGCAAAATCGCTCTCTCCAGTGTCTCAACGATCCCCCTCTCCCAGACACAGAGGGTACCTGCAAAGGGAATGGTCAAGGTCACCTTCCCAGGAACAGTGCCTATACTGCCATGGTCGTCCCTACCACGCGGGGCATGGACACCTTCGGCAATCTACCAGGGAAAGATCCCCACATACTACCTCGTACCCCCGAGGGCAATCGCGATTGGGGACAGAGACTCAAACGTCCCAGGGGGGACTGGCTGTAGACCCACGAGATTTTCCCTCGCATACCTCCAGCGAGAGTGCGCACCATCACCATCAAGAACCGGAAGGGTCCAAAGAAATGTACCCCAGCGGTTCCTCGTTTTCCTCCCCGGATGACGCCACGGCCTTAGGGGACGTCCATCCTAAGGACGATCTCAAACAGTTTCAGGAGCTGTTTAAGAGGGTAGCTTTAACGCAAGGCATCCAGACAGCACAAGTGCAAGAGAAACATCATAAGCTCCTTAAAAATTTGAGCTCCCCGGCCTCCTACAGAGTAGCAATACCGCTTGATGAAGCGATCTTGGAGTCCGCCACTACCATATGGCAGACCCCTGCAACTATTCCGCCTGTTCAAAAGAGAGCGGATAAGAAATACTTCGTGCCGGCGAAGGGCATGGAGTTCTTGTTTAGCCACCCCCAGCCAAACTCCTTGGTGGTGGAGTCCTCGCAACAAAGACTAAAAACATCTCAATTTAAAACAGGGGGAACGGACAGAGATGCCAAGAAGCTAGAGCTGTTCGGCAGAAAGGTCTACTCCTCCTCCACCTTAACGTTGCGCATGGCAAATTATGCAGCGCACTTGGCGAACCATAATTTCGACAACTATGCCAGATTAACTTCCCTCATGGACTCGCTTCCAGAGGACAGAAAGCCGGTCCTCAAGGCCATAGTGCAAGAGGGCTACGCGGCTGCGAGGATGGAAGTTCAGATTGCTTTGGACGTTGCGGACACGGCAGCACGTTCCACAGCAACTGCAGTGGTGATGCGACGGGAGTCCTGGCTCCAGACCTCGGGTATACCGAGAGATCTGCAAGCGAAGATAGTCGACGTTCCCTTCGACTTGCAGAAGCTGTTTGCTGAATCAACTGACTCGGTCCTTCATTCCAGTAAAGATTCAAGAGCCACACTCAGGACCCTGGGGATTTACACCCCTCCATACTCAAAGAAAAGGTACTACCCACAGCAAAGGCGGTACCAGTACCAGCAACAGCACCCCCAGTATCACAGGGGTTACGAGCAAGGGCGGCATCAGCAGCACCAGCAGTACAGAACCCCCAGGCGACGCTCACAACAGGGCCGTCCGTCCTCGGGGCGGGGCCAAAGGCCACAAGTTTGACATACAGATCCAGGGCTGCGCCATCACCACCATTGCACAAGATCATCCAAAACGGCTTTTTCACCATCACCTCCGACCATTCTACGACCAGTGGCAAAGGATCACCACAGACAAATGGGTGCTGGAGATCATAGCCACGGGGTACGCCATCCCCTTCCAGTCGCTCCCGCCGCCGCGACCCCCGCCCAAGCCCCACCCTCAGGAGGCCTCCCATGTAGCCAGGCTCAGGTAGGAGGTGGCCCACCTCGAGTTCTTAGGGGCGGTGGAGAAGGTGCCGGAGCAACTGCAAGGGAAAGGGTTCTACTCTCGGTATTTCCTGACGGAGAAAAAGACAGGAGGCTGGAGGCCCATCTTAGACCTTCGTGGCCTCAACAGGTATCTACGCAAGCAACGTTTTCGGATGATCACGATTGCCTCCATCCTTACAGCACTGGACGATGGAGACTGGTTCGCAGCCCTCGATCTACAAGACGCGTACTTCCACATAACCATCCATCCGGCTCACCGGCGTTTTTTCCGGTTCATGGTGGGCAACGAACACTTCCAATACAAGGTCCTACCATTTGGCCTCTCCTCGGCCCCCAGAGTCTTCACCAAGACCTTGGCAGTGTTGTCAGCCTACCTGCACAGACAGGGGGTGTTTATCTTCCCGTATCTGGACGACTGCCTGCTCAAAGGGACCTCGAAAAGGGAGGTCCTCCGCATGATACGCGTCACAGCAAACACGTTCTCCTCACTTGGCCTGGTTATCAATCTGGCAAAATCAAAGATAGACCCCTCACAGGACATAGAGTTCATAGGGGCTCGCATAAACTCGGTCTCGGCGAGAGTATACCTACCAGAGGCTCGCTTTCGAGCCATCGGTTCCCTCGTGCAGGTCATCACCTTCAGCCCTACAGTGCCGGTCTTGACGTGCTTGCAGCTGCTGGGCCACATGGCAGCGGCGACGTTTGTGGTACAGAACGCCAGGTTGCACATGCGCAGCATGCAACACTGGCTGGCAAGTGTATACAAGCCGGCAGTACACACTGTTCACAGGGTGGTGTCGCCCTCACCTGGGGTGCGCGAATCCCTGCAATGGTGGGTAAACCCCAGGAACTTGCTAACAGGGTACCCTTCCATCAGCCGCAAATATCGGTTTTCCTCACTACGGATGCCTCCCTCATAGGGTGGGGAGCGCACATGGGCGAAGAGGTGGCTCAAGGACTATGGTCACCCACGGAACAGTCTCTACATATCAATGTTCTAGAGCTCAGAGCAGTGTTCAACGCCTGCAAACACTTTCGAGACCGTATACGAGGCAAAGTCGTCGGGATCAGTACAGACAATACCTCCACCATGTTTTACATAAACAGGCAAGGAGGAGCTCGATCCCGTACCTTATGCGCGGAAGCAATCCGCCTATGGAACTGGTGCATCGCCCACGATATAATCCTGAGAGCCTCATACTTGCCGGGCGCACACAACGTGAAGGCAGACCAGTTGAGCAGGCGTTTTGCGCTCACCCACGAGTGGCAGATCTGTCCCGATCTACTACGGCCGATTTTCCACGCATGGGGGTTTCCCCAAATAGATCTGTTTGCCACTCAGCACAACAAACAGTGCCCACGATTCTCCTCCAGAGCAGGGCTGGGCCGGGGGTCCCTGGGGGACGCGTTCGCGATCCCGTGGGAGGGCCCCCTGCTTTACGCGTTTCCCCCCGCACTGCTGATCCACAAGGTTCTGCAAAAAGCCAGGAGAGAAAAGGCTCGGATGATCCTGATAGTCCCAACGTGGGATCGCCAACAATGGTTCCCCCTACTCCTGCGCATGTCGGACTGCCCACCGATGCCTCTTCCGGTGGCGCCGGATCTGCTCACGCAAGCCCAGGGGTCCATAGTGCATCCGCACCCCCAAAGCCTGCGACTGCAAGCGTGGCTAATCCATGGCTCAGCTCCCTAGAGAGCACATGCACAGTGGAAGTACAGCAAGTCCTAGAAAGTAGCAGGAGGACTTCCACTAGGAAAACCTACAAACAAAAATGGACTCGCTTCATGGCTTGGTGTTCTACCAAGCAGCTGGCCCCCCTTTCGGTGCCTATACCTACAATTCTAGAGTATTTACTGGACCTCAAGAGAGCAGGACTCTCGCTATCCTCGTTAAAGGTCCACCTTGCCGCCATCTCGGCGTT
Source organism: Carettochelys insculpta (assembly GCF_033958435.1). NCBI lineage: Eukaryota > Metazoa > Chordata > Testudines > Carettochelyidae > Carettochelys > Carettochelys insculpta. The sequence continues at coordinate 1,471,994 of NC_134145.1, forward strand.
CAGACATGAGGATGGGGGGCACACGGTGTTCGCCCACCCTATCGTTACCAGGTTCCTCAAAGGGTTGGTAAACCTCTACCCCCCTCGGAAACCGATTCCACCCTCGTGGAGCTTGGACCTGGTGCTTACCACACTCATGGGACCACCGTTCGAGCCCTTGGCCACGGTTCCCCTTCGCCTCCTTACAATAAAGACGACCTTTCTTCTTGCAATTACGTCGGCTCGTCGGGTGAGCGAGCTTGCGGCAGTCATGGCAACGCCACCCTGCACTGTCTTTTCCAAGGAGGCGGTAACCATACGGCTGCATCCAGCCTTTGTTCCCAAAGTTTCTTCCGAGTTTCACATCAATGAACCTATTGTTCTACCCTCGTTTTATCCAAAGCCTCAGACCTCCAGCGAAGAGGCGCGCCTACACTTCCTGGACGTGAGGAGGGCGCTAGCCTTCTACGTAGACAGGACCAAGTCCTTCTGGAAAACGGATAGACTCCTAGTCTCCCTTGCTCCCAAATCAAAAGGAGAAGGTCTCTCATCGCAGAGAATTTCAAAGCACATTGTATCCTGCATAAAAATGTGCTACGAGCTCAAAAAGACTCCTTTGTCGGCCACTCCCAGGGCTCATTCCACCAGGGCGGTGGCAGCATCAACAGCCTTTTTCAAGGGCGTTGCATTGAAAGACATTTGCAGAGCGGCGACCTGGTCATCCTACGACACCTTCGCCAAACATTACGCCCTTCACAGGGTATTCCAAGAGGATACCCGTCTCTCCGCAGCGGTCCTCTCGGGGACCAGCTGCACTTAATCCGATTACCCACCACCTATCTTGGGTTACTGCTGGGTAGTCACCTATTGTGGAGCACCCACGGGGACACTCGAAGAAGAAAGAGAAGTTACTCACCGTAGTAACGGTGGTTCTTCGAGATGTGTCCCCATGGGTGCTCCACTTCCCGCCCATCCTCCCCGCTTCGGATCTCTGTTAGTGTTTTGCAGGGGCACCCGAGGCGGTTGGTCGAGGAACTGGCGGGGACCGGATCGCGCACATGGCCAGGAGCGCGCCAGGGAGCGGCGCGCGCCGGCGCATGCGCGGTCCGGCAGAAACTGCTTGGAAGATCTGATCTGCGGCGCCGGCCAAGCTGTCACCTATTGTGGAGCACCCACGGGGACACATCTCGAAGAACCACCGTTACTACGGTGAGTAACTTCTCTTTTCTGGGGTTGTGGTTTGATGTGGTCCCCAATGCAAAAAGGGTTCTCCAGCCCTTGTGATGTAGCATTGGTATTGGTATTGGCTTCTCCCTCATACCCTGGGGAGTGCTGCCAGTTTCAGGATTTCCTGTGTAGATTGGCAAGAGAGCCTAAAATTCCACTGGAAGAGATGCAAGGTACTCAGCATGAGCTGCTGGATTGGCTCCACTCACCAGTGCCAAGCAGTCATTCTGCTCATCAATGATACTGTCCTCAAGCCAACCAGCTGTGGCAGTTTGGGGAACGCCGGCCTCATGGAGGCGCACACGTACCGCAAGAAGGAAGGAGAACAGATTCTACACACCAGCCAGGGGATTTTAGCTTCTGCTCACACACCCAGCTCCCAATCAGCTGTAGCACAAGCAGTGACAGAATGGACTAGACAGCAATATTCACCCTTGGCCTCATCCAAGGGGGAGGGCAAGGGACGGGACCTTTTATTTTCCCTTTCACCAGCCTTCAGTTCTGGAGCTGTAATGACCAGGCATGGCTTGCCATATACGATTTCCTGAATTACAGCAAATTGGAGGATTTTGCTGACAACCTACCACAGTAAGCCCAGACCTGGTTCCACACAGTGATTGATGAGGGGAAGCTAGCTGCAGGGACTTCACTCCAGTCAGTTGTAGATGTGGTAAATACCACATCGTATCCGATGTCCACAGGCATCATAATGAGGTGGGAGTCATGGCCCTACCCCTTTGGTTTTTCCAGAGAAGCACAAAATATCAGAGAGGACCTCCCTGTTGATGACCTCTCTTCCCTTCCCCTCCTCCCCTGCATTTCCCCTCCAGCCAGAAAACTGACAATTCCCTCCATACACGCAAGGAGTCAAGAACTACACTCCATTCGTTGAGTATTTACACACAGGCACTAGAATGTATGTTCTGTCTCCCGTGGCCTGGTTTTACTCACCCTGTAAAATTTTCCATCAGAGGCCTTGAAAACTACTAAGGAAATGCCAGAAGACTTAAGATCTCGTTCTCAGGGACAATCCTCACCATTTTACTCATTCCACACACAATACCCATAGAAGAGGTATTTCCGAAAACCCTTGGAATCCCACTAGTTGTCTTGCTGGCTGCCAGCTCAGCCCCCTTTGTGGGTTGTTTTTACCAGCTTGGAATAAAATAACAGTGGACAAATGAGTTCTAAATGTCATCCACCATGATTATACAACCAAGTTAATCACAATACTTCACTCACCTTTCCCTTCCCTATCCCTTCTCAGAGAGCTCTTACAACAGCATCCTCTCTCTCTGGAGGTGGACTCCGTACTACTTAGAGGGGCCATAGAGCAGATGCCTCTGGATTTTCAAAGGATGGGGTTCTAGTCAGCCTACTTCCTGATGCCCAAAAAGAAAGACAGGTGCAGGGGTGAATTAACTTAAAATTTCTTACAAGTACTGTCCTATTGAAAACCGTTCTTTGCCAGCTCTTTAAAAAGTTCTCTCCTGGTTTTGCCACAGCTCAGCCAGCTCTTGCTGGAGCTGTGCACTGGGGCACACCTGCTTACTTTTTACCCAGGAGCAGATGAATTCCAATCCTGGAACTCATCTGTCTCAGTCACTATATCAGCAAACCCAGATTTCATATGGTCAGTTAGCAGCCATCATCCTATTATTAGAGGACAGCAAATGGTTTACGGCTCTTAGTATTCAGGATGTTTATTTCCACACAGACATACACCCAACCCACAGACAGCTCCTGAGGTTCATGTTAGGCACTCAGCATTTTCCATACAGTGTCCTGCCATTTGAACCCATCACTGCTCCCTGGGTCTTCACCAAAATTTTCTGTGTCATGGTGGCCTACATCAGGCATTTGAGGGTCTTTGTAGTCTCGTATCTCAATGACTGGCTGCTAGCAGAGCAGTCTAGAAACAAAGTCTGGATCTCAACCTCTGCATTGCTCAGCTTGCTATCCTCCCTTGAAGTGAACATCAGTGTTGAAAAATCAACTTTAGATCATACGCAATCCCTAGACTTCATTTGGAGCACCAGGATTTCCAGTCACAGCACAAGCTTCGCTATCGGGGACAGAATCCAGACTTTTCAGCAACTCATAGCCGGAGTACTAAATGTTCCTCTGTCCCAGCCAGAACTGACTCTCCCTCCCTGGCCATGTGGCTCCTGCACATATGGCACCACCTTTGCTTGTCTCCACTTTCACTGCCTCCAGATTCAGCTCCAGAGAGTTTCCTCACAAGTGTACCATGCCATGGACCTCATGCTGAGAGTTCTCCTGAGATGCTCTCCTCCCTCCAGTGGTAGATGCCCCTTCAGCAGGTCTGCCTAGGTGTCCCCTGTCTTCCATTCTCATTGGTGAGTACAGTCACCATTGATCTCTTCCTTGTAGGATGGTAATCACACATGAGATACCACACGACACAGGGAGTATGGACCCTTCAGGAATCCAAGATGGACACCAACTTGCTGGAACCCAGGGCAGTATGGAAGGCACTCCACGCATTTCCCCAGTACATCTGCTCCCATCATGTTCTTATCAAGTTGGAGAACACCACCACTCTTTGTTACATTAACAAACAAGGGAGCACAAAGTCAGCTTCTCTATGTGCAGAAGAGGCCAATCTGTGGAATCGGTATATTACCCACAGACTGTGTTGTCTGCAGCCTGTCTTCTGGGGACTCAGAAAATGATTCCAGACTCCCTCAGCTGTAGAATTGTCACTGATCATGAATAGGAACTTTTCTTTAACCAGTGTGGGACTCTGACCAGGGACAACTTCACTCCCCCACCAAAAACAAATGCAGCACATATGACTCCACTCTCAGCGCGATGAGCTCCTATTCTTCCAGTTGGACCAAGTCAGCTATGCCTACCCCCCTCTGCCACTTCTGTCATGAGTACTGCACATCATCAACCAGGATAAAGCAATGGTCATCCTGATTATCCCATTCTGTCCCAGACAGTTCTGGTTACTGACCTTCTCCGTGGGGCAACCAGTCCCTCACTTCTCATCTCCACCTTTTTCGGGCTAGTAATGCAACATGTTGGCAGGATCAGACATTGTAACCCACAAATGCTTCACCTCAAAGTGTGGTATTTGGACGGGAATCTTCTCTAGAGTGGGCATGTTTAACAGAAGTGCAAAGCATCGTCTTGAACAGCAAGAAGTATTCACAAGTCCCTCTTAGCAGGCTGAGTGGAACTTCTCCACATCCTGGTCCCAACAGAAAGGGCTTTCATCAGAAGAGATCCAGCTGACCGCAGTTAGTGCCTTTACACCCATCAGACTGCCAGGTTTTGGAAGAACCTTATCGGAACGTTCCCACGCATACAACCTATCACTCCACAATGGACTTTGAACCTAGTTCTATCAGCACTAATGAAATGCTCCTTTGAACCATTGATTAGAGTTCTGTCATCTTTCTTCCCATGAAAGTTGCCTTCCTTATGGCTAACACTTTGACACAAAGTACAGGTAAACTTGGGGCCGTAATGGCAAACCCTTCATTCACCACTTTTTATAAGGGTCAAGTCTTCCTGCACCTACATCACAAGTTGCCAACATAAATCATGTGCCAGTTTCACCTTAAACAACCCAGCCACTGCTTTCTTCCTTTAGCCTCACACCTTGGAAGAGGAATGATGACTTCACTTCCTCAACATCAGCTTGACTCTGGCCTTCTACGTACAGAGCACGAGTCCAGTCAGGAAATCTCCTGATTTTTTTTTATTGCAGTAGCTGAGAGAATCAAGGGACAAGTGATCTTCATGCAGAGAAATCCAAATGAATTTCAAGGTGTATTACAATATGTTGCCGGTTGTCAGAACTGCCACCTCCACCTGGCAGGAGTGCCCATTCCATGAGAGCCCAGACTTCCACCCCAGCCACCCTTCCTGTTGTGCCAGGTCAGGACTTGTGCCTAGTGGCCGCATGGACATGAGTGTATACCTTTCATATGCATTGTGCCTTGGTTCAGAACAATTTAGTGGATGCCTCATTCAGATGGGCAGTCTTCTCATTGTCAACCTTGTATCATCTCTTGACTAGGTACAGCTTTTTAATGACCCTTAGTGGAATAGAATAGGGACCATCACATGAACAAGAGGATGCTATGTTCTTATCACTGGAAGTTCTTCGAGGTGTGTGGTCCCTAGCTGCACTCCACTGCTCATCCTCCTCCCCCTCTGCTGTAGATGTCTTGGATTCACCATGGAGTGGGATCTGGGTGCACTTTCAGCCTGTCTTGCCTCCTCTAATGAACCCATGAGCTGAAGCAAGAGCACAAGCGCAGGCCAATGGACATGACTGTTTTCAAAATCTCTTCCTCTGGGTACATAGTGCACGTGGGCCACACATCTCAAAGACACTTAATTTACAGATAAGTAACAACTACTACTACTACCACTACTTCCTCATCTTCTGCTTCTCCTACAGATGGTCCCTGTTGTGTTCCACTGAGGGTGATCAACAGGTGGTACCTAAGTGGGAGGAGGGTGCAAAGGTGAGGTTGGAATGGTTAACACATTAACTTTCATTAACACAGGGAATGACATTGGGCTCGGGGAACTGCCCAAAGGCACAATTTGAGTGTGCACAGCAGCAAATAAAGTGCTAAGTAGAGCTATGACAATGTCGTTGGGTCCAGCCAGTAGAGGAGACTTGCCTTTTAATGTATAATAATAATCGCTTTCCATAGTCTGTAGGGGCTGCTTGTGTGTGTATGAAGATCTTGGATGAAAGGTGTTTGTCACACTCCAAAGTGGCCCTATTGTAACAAATGGTGCAGTCCGTGGATTAGCTGAACCTGCGGTTAGACACCTGCCACAGCTTGCTTTTGGTGCTTGGAGCCTAGGGTTTGCTCCACAGGAAGAAATTTACAAGCTCTATTGAGCTCGCAGGGTTGCTGCCCTGACGTGACAGGCCAGCCATAAAATCATGCATCTGGGACTGCGAGCACACGTGGGAGAGGAGGCTAGCCATTGAAATCATCCCTGAGTCACAGACTGGTGTTTCTTCTCACTGAAATATATTTCAAGAAGGACTGTTTTCAGAGAGTCCATGAAAGCATAATGTGAACTCTCCACATTGTGCCTGCTGCAGCCTTTTTCCAACTGTTCTCAAAGCAGTGTTAGTGACACTACAGTGTAGGGATGCAAGCAAGGTAATTAACAAAACCCTGTCTTCATTCCAGCTGTGTTTGCAAACAGGAGATGGGGAGAAGGGTGTGTTTCCTGCGCTTTCCAAGTGGAGACCCTCAGGAGGATCAGAAAAGAGAGCTTTTCGAACAGTGACCTAGATGGAGTGTGAGCCAGGGCTTCTCAAACATCATTACCGACAACAGACATTGCTGCAAGACCCTGGGAGAGGGGCATTGAAGCTTGGGTCCATCCAAGTCCCACTGCCAAACTGTGACCCCACCACCGGGGTGCAGGGCTCAAAGCTGAAGCTGCTTAGCTTCAGCCCCAGGTGAGGGGCCTATAATGTAAGCCCTGTCATGAAGGGATGAAGCCATTGGGCTTCAGCCTCCAGGCAGGGGCACTCGGGGTCTCATCTCAAGCCCCAGCAAGTTTAAGGCAGCCCTGGGAACCCTGTTAAAACCGGGTCCCAACCTGCTGTTTGAGAAGTGTTGATGTAAGCTCATAGCAGCACAGGCAGATTAAGCTTTTGTTGGCTCCTGAACCAGAGCAAGAGGGGGCCCCTCCCCACCCATTCTGCCTGCAGTGCCCTCCCCCCAACACCAGACTCCTGCTGGGGAAGTGGGGTCCCACTGCACGGGCGCCCCCCCCCCCCCCACCGTGCTCCTGTGAGGAGTGGGATCAGGATGCGGGCTCTTGCCTCACTCACCTTCAGGAACACCAGATGGGTGCAGTGGGCTGGGGCACAGGGAAGCCCATTTCTCTGCCCTCAACCCCACCCCCTCTAGTTGGCTGGTGTTCCTGGGCGTGGGCCCTGTTGGCTCTGGGGTAAATCCACTACTGCTGAGTTCACCTTCCTCACGTCAGTTGTGTCTGAACAGGAAGTACTGACAGCTGACTGCCTGGATGCCGCGTGAATGTCACGTGATATGCATCTGACGAAGGGCGTCTTTGCCCACAAAAGCTTATGCTCCAAAAACTCTGTTAGCCTGTAAGGTGCCATGGGACTTCTCCTTGTTTTTGTGGATGCAGACTGACACAGCTACCCCTGTGGTACAATGACACAAGGCAGCTCCACTGGCAGTGGCTGGAATTGACGCTGTGTTGCAGAGCCCACGCTGGGATATGTCTCGCTTGCTGCCCCAATGAGGGTACTTCTTTGAGATGGGTGTCCTTCTGGGGTTGGAGAGGAGCATGTTGTGTGAGTGCCTGAAGGGCGCTGGACTAGATGTACCTGGAAGAAAGAGGCCTTGTCCAAGCAGCATGCAATCTGCACAGAGAAATGAGAGGCCCCAGCTCTGACTCTGAAAGCTCTGGTTGACCTGAAGGTCGGCTCATCAGACAGCAGGACAGCAGCTTTCATCAGACTAAATCCAACCTGGCTATGCATAACAGTCCAATTCTGAGCCTGCAAACAGCTATGAGAAAAGGAATTAAACCTTTACAGGCTTATTGATCCATCCCTTCCAAAAGCTGGTTTTGTAAGAGCTGAGGCAGTGTGATTCTGATTCCAGTGCCCCTCAGAATGGAGTCCAAGATGTATTAATCAAGAGTGGTTTCAAACTGTCATTGTCATTGTCATTGTGTCATTGTAGCCACTGAAAAGATTGAGACCTGCCCTTCCTTCCTATGTGCTGATCTGTGAGCAGCTCACTGGTTCTCAGTGCTCAGTAAACTATACCTCGGGGAAACCAGCTCCCAAAGTGAACTTTTCTTTGGAAGGATGCATCAGGCCAAAGACGAATAGGCAGGGACAAAGGGGGAAGTTGTGGATCTGTGTCTAGTACCATTGGTCCTTCTCTGCCTCTCTCATCTGGGAAAGTGGCTGATTTCCTTCTGATTAGATCCACAGCAGTATTTCTCCAGTACTGGTCTCTTGTGATTGTAGGAGACCCGGGGACAGGCAAGCTGGATACTGCTACTTCTTACTTACCCTCTAGAGCCGTGTCTACACGTGCACGCTACTTCGAAGTAGTGGCGCCAACTTCGAAATAGCGCCCATCATGGCTACACGTGTTGGGCGCTATTTCGAAGTTAACTTCGACGTTAGGCGGCGAGACGTCGAAGTCGCTAACCCCATGAGGGGATGGGAATAGCGCCCTACTTCGACGTTCAACGTCGAAGTAGGGAACGTGTAGATGATCCGCGTCCAGCAACATCGAAATAGCGGGGTCCTCCATGGCAGCCATCAGCTGAGGGGTTGAGAGACGCTCTCTCTCCAGCCCCTGTGGGACTCTATGGTCACCGTGTGCAGCAGCCCTTAGCCCAGGGCTTCTGGCTGCTGCTGCTGCAGCTGGGGATCCATGCTGCATGCACAGGGTCTGCAACCAGTTGTCAGCTCTGTGGATCTTGTGCTGTTTAGTGCAAGTGTGTCTGGGAGGGGGCCCTTTAAGGGAGCGGCTTGCTGTTGAATCTGCCCTGTGACCCTGTCTGCAGCTGTTCCTAGCACCCTTATTTTGATGTGTGCTACTTTGGCCTGTAGACGTTCCCTTGCAGCACCTATTTTGATGTGGTGCTGCCCAACGTCAACGTTGCCAGCCCTGGAGGACGTGTAGACGCTATTCATCGAAATAGCTTATTTCGATGTCACTACATCGAAATAAGCTATTTTGATGTAGCGTGCACGTGTAGACGTAGCCTAGATTGTGACCCAGCCATGCTATAATGTGTAGTGTGATGTACTTGCTCCTGCCATTGGGACAGGGGGCTGGACTCAATGGCCTCTCGAGGTCCTTTCCAGTCCTAGTGTTCCATGATTCTATGTAGAATCATGTCCATCCCATCTTTCAGGAACAAAGGCTTGGGGCAGCACCAGCTGTCTCAGAATGAGGCTGGGAGCAGTGTACGCAGACCCACAGGATAATGTAGGCCTGGGACAGGGGTGGCCCCACCCATCACATTCCAGGAACCTGGGAAGGCTGGGGCTGGGGCTGGGGCCAGGGCTGTGCAGCTGCTTCTGGAGCCAGGGTCTCAGCTGTGACCTGGGCTTGCCTCCCCAAGTCAGGCCTTCACCCACAGCCCGTGCTGGAGGTGATGTTATGGAACATTGTTTGCTGGTAGCCCTGTACCCAGCTTTGTATCTAGGGGTTTCATGGGTGCTGTGCCTTTCTCCTGCTGTGAGAGCAGCAGACGTTGTGTTCTGGGAGAAGTTAGCGGTCAGGGCAGTGGGGTAAGAACTAGTATCTGAGACCCCCAAAGTGTGTCTCCTCTCTTCCAAACCTCACTGAGCCTTTCTCTCCCATTTGGGGTGCTCAGGGGAGATAATTCCTGGGGTGAGGGGACATGACCTTTCAGGAAAGAGCCTAGGCTAGTTTCAAGCACTTTTTTATCACTTTCAATCTTGCTGTGAGAAGAATGTAAATTACACAATTATTCTGCTGTAAGTCTTTGCCCTGACAAGCTCAGTTACTAGCATCTAGTCAGAGCTGTCTACCTCCTATATGGGCACCCATCACATATCCTGTCCAGTCAGTTCTAATGCGGGACAGGGTATATAAATACACAAGAACTTGCTCACAAGCGTGCAGGCTGGAGAGGAGGACAACAGATGATGCTTGCACATTGTGCTCCTGCCATGTAGCCAGGAAGCTTAATTGTAGTTCTTATCAGCCTGATTCTTCTTTAAATGAGCTCTCCTCTTTAAAAATGTCATCACAGTAAATCAAATTGAGCTCAGATAAATCACACACTCATAGGGAAATGGTCAGCATGAAGGTGGGATCTGCTTACCTCATAACCAGCATGTCCTCTAGTTTTTTCCATCCATGAGCAGATAAGTGTTGCGATGTGCACCACCAACAGAAACGCATGCTGTCCACTGTGGGTGGCTGTGGACACTCTGCTAATTAATTGGGCAGCACCTGCATCCATCCTGGGCGGCCACCCAAGCTTGCAGGGAACCCTACTTATAACCCTCTCTGAAAGATGAACTGGCTTGTGGTTCAAGGGTGTAAACCTGTTAAAATCCATGGTTTTGACCTTTATTTAGAAACAGCGGCTCTTTCACATTTTTCTCTGAGTGAACTAGACAGTGGAAGGACCAATGTATATTGCAATTTGGGAATCAAATTAAAGCTTTGGAATAGGTAAGTGGCTGAACACGTGAGACCTTTTCTTCAGTTTGGTGGCATTGCTGTCATTTTTGAACAGTGGATCCAATCAGTTCCAGAGTTCCAGGGAACAGCCCAGGCATTGGTAGGCAGAACCTATTGGGTTTGGTGGAATTCAGGACACTGGAAGAAGGAAATGGGGATACATGGAGCTGCTGGCATCTTGTTCATAGAATCCTAGGGCTGGAAAAGACTTCAGGAGATCGAGTCCAGCCCCCAGTGGTTGATTACCACAGCCAGCAGCTTCAGACAGTGTTGGACCTCCTAAGGTGCAGGAGGTCAAAAAGTCACAGACTGTGTGACTTTTCTGCAGCTGACCTGGGAGCTGCCTGATTAGCTTGGGAGATCCCCAAGCCAACTGTACTGATCACTACCGGGGCAGTCTTTGGCCACCGTATCCCTCCCCACCACCAGCAGTAGCAGGAGTTTGGATGTGGGAGGGGGCTCAGGGCTAAGGCGGGGGTGAGGGCTCTGGGCAGTGCTTACCTTGGGATGGGAGGCTCACCGGAAACTGGTTTCATGTTGCTCCCTTGGCTCTCAGGCAGAGGCATGGGCAGGCAGATTAGCATGCTGCCTCTGCCTGCAAGCACCACCCTTGCAGCTCCCATTGGCCACAGTTTCCATCCTATAGGAGATAGGGAGCGGGTGTTTGGGGTGGAGGCAGCACAGGGTTTCCTCTTGGCCACATCTGCACCTAGCGACAGAGGGAGAGACGTTGCCACTTCTGGGGAGCCCATGTAGAGCCGGATAGGGAGCCTGCCAACCCTTTCACCCTCCAGCAGCAGTGGGGGGTCCTGAGCTGTGTGCCACCTACCCCCTCCAGCAGTAGTGGGGAGGTCTCAAGCCACCCCTTCCTAGAGCACCCAGGCAATCTGTAGCCCTTGAGCCCCCAAGTTTTAGGCAGGGGTATATAGTGCAACTGCCCATGACTTTCACTGAAAATCTCCATGAGGAAAACAGCTTTGTTCCCAGCTGTGTAGGGAGTTCAGTTTGGACACTAGAGATAACTCAGGAGGAAGCTGTGCTGGGGAAAGCATCCCGCTTGGGACTAGCTTCTGAAATTGGGAAGGAGGAATTAAAATTGTTCCTACAGCTGGAAACTAGATTTAATGCAAGTTGGTGGAAATGGGATCTGTGACAAGGTTCTGGCTGGGAAGCCCTTCATCTGCTCCTGTCACACCAGCCCCAGTCTGTTGTACTGGAAAGTACTGCATGGGATCTTTTCAGGAGAAAAGGCAAAATGCCGCATTTATTGGTAATGCACATATAGCAATCAATACTTATCATGTGCATGTGATAGATCCCATTCCCATTCATTCATAGACACACACAAGCACACTCCTGTCTTGTTGCTGTTACCAATAGTTTCTCCCCATAACTGCACTGGCCAGGTGAGTTAGATGGGGGAGGGGTGGAGCAGGGCTTCTGCTGATCTGGATCGGTGCTCCAGTGATGATAAGACAAAACCCGGGGTCCCTGTGCAAGATGCCTTCATTTATACAGTCCCCTCTCTCAGGCAGGTTGCCACAAGTTAGCATCTCATGCAGATGCATCATCTGGGAGAGCAGCCTTAAGAATATGCATTTAGCACCTTCTTCTGGGTGGTGCTTCCAAAGTCAGGCACTTGCTGGTGACTCCCAAGGCATCTTGTGTCCAGTCTTCTTTCAGTGGGCCCATTTCACAGGTTCCATTGTTCTTCTCACTGGTCTTGGATCTACCTTCTCCATACCTGGAGATGCTGGTCTCCCGCCTTTCCATTCACACCTCATTCACTGAACAGGATAATCAATTAAGCAATCCAAAGAGAGAGGGTACAGAGAGTTTTGTCTTTACCTTACCTACTTCTAGGAACTGTTCTACAAAATAGAACAACATTTCTATAGAACAGGGCTTAATACAATGATATATCAAATGACTTGACAATATTTAAAAACTCCAGTGAGAAGATAGTTAAAACAGAGGAGTATCTACAAGTCAACAGGAATGGATCAGGGCTGGGTGAATAGTCCCCTTCGTGCCTGTTACTGGCAGCTCCTACCTGTCACATCCTCCCAGAGCAATAAAGACATGGAGGAAGCAACACAAAAGGTAGTGCACAGAAGCAGGGAGCCTCCTTGTTGGTTGCTGGTCAGGCCTGTTGTAAGCAAAGTAGTTGTGACACCTGGATATAGATGGAAAGTGTGATGGGAACCCTACTGAGAAGAAAAGCTGCAGGTGTTTCACCAGAGTAAGTGTTGCTAATTGAAGAGGGAGGCCAAGGTCTGAATACCTGGGGCACAGCATTAAGGGGTGCGAAACCCTCTATTTCCTCCATCTCTAAAGGCAGGACAAAGCAGGCCCCTTCCAAAGTGCTAAGGACTCTGTTTCCTCTCATCTCCTGCAGTATTTTATGTTTTTTTGCAACTGTATTTCCTCAAGCCATGTGAGTATGTGACATCGAAAACTGGATATCAAAAGAAAAGACATGGATTTTTAAGCCAGTCTTGTGGGCTTGGGGGGCCTTGCAATGTTGCAATGTTTGAACTTGCAATGTTTGAACACTTGGCATTGGTGATGCTCTTTCCTGTGCCTGTCTAGCTATGAATTCTGCATTTGTTCACGTGAAGCTGAACAGAGGTGAGGGCCCCAACCCATGCTGCAGTGCCCAGCATAAAGGAGGGTAATGATTGTATTGTGTCTGGCTGCAGAAGTAAGCAGAGGATTGTGTAAGGTTCTGAGGGGGAGGGAAGCGGGGGGAGGAGACTGCCTCAGAACTCATTGCACAAGCTGTTACTGCAGAGAGAAGCGTAAAGGGAGAAACCAAGTACAGTCTTCCCCTGCCTTATGAGGGTAATTCGTTCCTGAAAAACCCCTCTTAGGGCGAATTCTCGTAAGTTGAAAATGTAATTACTGTTAATTTCAATGTGAAAAAATTTTATGCGTTCCTGAGCCCCAAAATTTACACCCATTATGCTAAAACAACACCAAATCCCATTAAAATGAACACAACTACTTCAATAGTTAACATTAGTTATCATAACAACCTAACAAGGCATTTTCCCTTCATTAATTATAATATGGCTGTTTACCTGCTTTCGGGGGGCTGTCCCAGGTGCAAAGACAGGGCTGCGAGGGGAACGGAAATTGAAGAGCACCTGGGAGGGGGGTGCAAAGCGGCTGCAGAAGCGGGGCTGGTGCAAGGGGGCAGGCAGGGCAGAGCAAGGCACCGGGAGGCAGCCCAGCCTGAGCGCAGCGTAGGTTAAGCGGGGAGGGGGTGGTGCCAGGGGCTGGCTGCGCGGGGAGCTAGACAGTCACAGGGGGCCCCGGCTGGCGAGGGGCGATGCCTCGCTCGTGTGGGGCTGCGCGGTGGAGAGGCCCTGCCGACAGCAGCTGAGGCGGCAGCGGTGGGCAAGCCAGGCACTAAATGGGACAGAACACCGCAGGCGGCGAGCGGTGCCCAAGGCACAGCTGCGCAGGGTTGGCGTCGGCAGCCCCCTAGCTGCTCAGGGGGCAAGCATCAGCAGAGGGGCTGGGATGGGCTGTGCGCCCAGCATCCACATCTCGCAGAGCGGCATGATCTACTGCCAGGACTCAGACGAGTCTACCTCCCCGCACCAGACTACAGCCCTCTCGCAGGGCGCCGCCGCCCCCCTGCACGGCCTCTTCGTCAAGACTGACGTGGCCGACTCCATCCCCTCGGTGCTCGCCTACCAGAGCCGCCAGCCTCCACCTGGCCCCAGCCCACACCGCCAGGAGCGCGTGGAGCTGCATCCCCCACCCAGGCTGGGGCACGCCGCTGCTGCAGCGGCGAGGTGGAGACCCAGACCAGCCACAGCAGTGTCACGGTAAAGGTGAGGGCAGGCCGAGGTGCCCAGGGCCGCAGCTCCGCAGATGGGCACTGTCCCCTCCTCTCCTGGCTCCGGAGGTGGGTGCCCACTGCAGCTGGCCGGCGGCTCCAGGAAACCACCGCTGGGTGCTGCGGAGAGATGCGCTGGCCGGGATGGAGCTGCCGACAGCTGTTGCCTGGAGCTGTGGCTTTTCTCCTGCTGCAGGGCAGCTGCGTCCTGCTGAGGTACGCAAAATCCAAATTGGTCCTCGTAAATGCAAAGAAATGGCTCCTAAGCCAAAGTAGGGGTATTAAATGAAACTCCTCGTAAAGTCAAATTCTCATAACCCGAATGGGCATATCTCAGGGTATGACTGTATTGTCAGACAGCTGGAAGCATCCCTCCATGAGGAAACTGGTTTGCTGTGCTCTTCTGACCAGTGGGTGTGATCGCAAGCCTGCAGAATAAAGACTGGTCAGCTGCTCTGTGTTGAGAAGCTTTACAGAATGATATGCCCAATGTTGCACATGGACTTTGCTGGCATACAGGTGCTGTGCCCCTAATTTTCTGTTCATCTGATTGCTGAGCATGCTCCTGCACAGACAGGTGTCCCAGAGCATGAGACACTTGCAGGAAAACAAAGCACACACAGGTTTTGGGTTATAGTGTGAGAAAACATTCTTCTGATTTTTCTTTTTTTAACATAACTTTTCAAGTCTACTCTACCCAGTAGACTCTGTGTTTGTCTGGAGAACTGGCAAAATTTTGCTGTCCCAAACACAAGGAAAAGGAAACCTCTTGGGGTCTTAACTTACCTTTCTGTACTATGACTACAGAGATGTTAATCAGCCATTCTACACTGAATGATCCCATAGAAAAGTAGCTCTCAACTGAAAGATTTGTCATGTGCATCCCTAGTTTCAACTCACTTTAAAACCAGTTGCTTACAAAATCGGATGTAAGAAGTAATAATACACATCATCACCATCATCAATAACCATGGGCTCAGCGCCCGTTGGTGTCTGATGCCTCTCTCACTATTTTCTTCCATCTTTCCCTGTCCAGTGCAGAGTGGCTTAGTTTCTGTAGACTAGCTCCACACCAATCTACTACATCATCTATCCATTCTCTGTGGGGTCTGCCTCTCCTATTTGAACCGTCCCTTATGCCGAATACCAGAGTCTTGATTTTTCATTCGTCATTCATTCTGCAAATATGTCCAAATAGTTGTAGCTTCCGTTTTATAACCTTCTGCAGCAGGTTCTCTTTCGGCTGTATTTTCCTATATAATTCCTCGTTGGTGACCTTCTGCATCCATCCTATTCTCAGAATCTTTCTATAACAACTCCTTTCGAACACCAATATTCTTCTTTTCGAATCTTTCGTTATCACCTATGTCTCGCATCTGTACAACATGCTGCCAAATACACATATTTTCAAGATGCCCAGCTTTGTTCTTAAGCTAATTGCTTTGCTTTTCCAGATCTTATCCATCTCCTTCGAATATGCTCTTGCTTTCACTATTCTAGTTGCTATTTCCTTCTTACAGTCTAGATCATACGTTATGTTGCTCCCCAGATATGTGAACTTCTCTATATTTTCTAGTTCAATACCATCAACACTGATCTTCCTTCCTATTTCCTTATCTGCAAATACCATTGTTTTTGTTTTATCGATGTTCATAATCACTCGGTACTGCTTCCCTTCTTTGTTTAACGCCTGCACTGTTTTTGTTTTCATTCTCCTCATCTTCCTCAATGATAACGATTTCATCCGCAAGCCTCAAGTTGTTAATGCTTTTCACGTGCACAGATATCCCTTCTACCTCTCTCTTGATCTTGTCCATCGCTCTCTCCAGATGTGCGATGAAGATACTTGGCGATATTGGATCTCCTTGTGTCGTACCTCTACTTGTTTTAAACCAACTTCCCAACTCCCCACATATTCTCACACTGCTACTGACAAATTGCTTACTTTCTCATTTTTACCATATAATCATAAAATAACTTCAGTGGAATATGAATAGTGTACTTACGTTTTAATTTATAGGGAAGTATAAACAAGTCCTGTGAAATTTTAGTTTGTACTGACTTCACTAGTGCTTTTCAGGTAGCTTGTTGTATAACTAGGCAAATATCCAGATAAGTTGATGCACCCTCTGGGAGACACCTTTGTATCCCCAGGGATATGCATAGACCTTGTTGAAAATCACTGACTTGGAATATGTGCTAAATACTTACGCTTTAACTTATCTGTTGCACCTTGCATTTAGCTGTGGGTCTGGGAGCCACTTTAAGAAGAGCTCTGTGCAGCTGTAAAGGTGGTATCTCTTGCCAAGAGAGACTGGTCCACTAAAAGATACTAACCCTGTCCAACCTTGCCTCTTTAAGATTCTGGGAGTGACACTGCTACAGCAGATAGTCGACACTGGACTTCATAGTCCTGAAATTTCTTAAGATAACCAATTTTTGAGTCTTCTTTGTAACCCATAAACGAGCAATATGATGCAGAGTTGTGATCATCTTTTCTTGTTTGAAATCACTTTTAAAATTAATTAGGTAAAATCTTGAAACACTGAGCCAAAGGATGGTGGTTCCTACAGTTGAGTAAGTCTGGAATGATTACCCAGCACAGATATCTCTGGCACACCCATCACTGCACTAAGTTTAAATACTAAGGATGGTGGTTCTTGGAATCATATAAGGAAATAACAGATGGGTGAACACTAATTCCAGGGAAAGAGGAGAGGCTTGTCACCAGGCCAGTGGGAAAAGGAGCTGCTTGTGTCTCCGGCGGTTTGGTCAGATACTGAAAGGAGCCTTGCCTGTGAGATGAAGGGGTTCAGCTCCATTGTAAAAGGGAAGGGCTGGTGGTTCCCAACCTAGAGGCTACACAGGGAGCGCTAGTCCCATCATGATTCTGTTCTTGGAAGTCCCAGCAGAATGTTCTCGGGGCAGGCGAGGCCGCCCAAGCTCCTTTTTCTTGGGAGCAGATTAGACCTCGGGCCAGCAAACTCCACAGCCTCCTGCAGGCCTGTTTTTACGTGGCTTTGGATTTATTTAGTTTTGTTTTCAGCATTACAAAACTCAGCATTTATTGACCTAAGGGTGTCAGTGTTTGCACTGCAGACTTGCTCCTGCCAATGTGAGCAAAACAGCTCCGCCCCCCCAAGAGGCCTGGAGCTCGTGCGGGAGTAGCTACAATAGAGCGTCTGCCTCTGGGCAGTTGTCTGTCTCGTCAATGTCATAGCAGAATCAGTGAAAATGACATGAAAGCTGGACAGCTAGAGCCCAACTTACTCTCCCCCACCCACCACTCCCCTGGAGACTTGGATGGCCGGAGCCTACCACTGGCTCTGACAAGGGGCCAAAAGCCTAGGTGGTAGACTCTGCTCCTGGCTGGGAACATGGGCTTTCTTGTCAGTTTCATGGCTCCAGCATTGAAAAGGCTGACCAGTTCCCCTCAAGGCACAGGAGAGCTGAAAAGCTGAGGCAGCTGGACCCTAATTCCCAGGAGCAAGTTGGCCCAGGTGGCTTTCATAGAAACCTAGGGCTGCAAGCAACCTCAGGAGGTCAAGAAGTCCAGCCCCCTGCCTAACACAGAATCAACCCCAACTAAGTCATCCCAGCCAGGACTTTGTCAAGCCAGGACTTAAAAACCTCTAGGGATGAAGATTCCACCACATATCTAAGTAACACATTCTAGTGCTTCACCACCCTCCTAGTGAAATAGATTTTCCTAATATCCAGCCTGTGCCTACCCTGCTGTAACTCAGACCGTTGCTCCTTGTTCTGCTATCCGTCACTACTGAGAACAGCCTCTCTCCGTCCCCTTTAGAGCCCCCCTTCAAGAAGTTGAAGGCTGCTGTCATATCACCCCTCAGTCTTCTTTTCTGCAAACTAAATAAGCCCAAATCTCTCAGCCTCTCCTCATAGGTCATGTGCCCCAGCCCCTTAATCATTTTCATTGCCCTCTGTTGGACCCTCTCCAGTGCATCCACATCCTTTCTTTACTGGGGGTGCTCAGAACTGGATGCAGTACTCCAGATGTGGCCTCACAAGTGCCAAATAGAGGGGATTACTAACTTCTCTAGATCTGCTGGAAATGCTCATCCTAATGCACCCCTAAATGCTATTGGCCTTCTTAGCTATAAGGGCACCCTGTTGACTCATATCCAACTTCTCATCCACTGTAATCCACAGGTCCTTTTCTGCTGCACTGCTACTTAACCAGTTGGTCCCCAGCCTGTAACAATGCTTGGGATTCTTCCGTTCCAGGTGCAGGACTCTGTGCTACTCCTTGTTAAACCTCATCAGATTTCTTTTGGCCCAATCCTCCAGTTTATCTAGGTCACTCTGCACCCTATCCCTACCCTCCAACGTATCAACTGCTCCCCCTAGTTTAGTGGCATCCACAAATTTGCTGAGGGTGCAATCCAGTCCTTTGTCCAGGTCATTAATAAAGATGTTGAATGATACTCGCCCTAGAACAGATCCTTGGGGCACTTTACTTGAAACGGACCTCCAACCAGCCATCGAGCACTACCCATTGAGCCCAACTATCTAGCCAGGTTTCTGGCCACTTTACAGTCCATGTATCCAATCCATACTACCTTAACTTATGGGCAAAAATGTTGTGGGAGACTGTGTCAAAAGCTTTGCTAAAGTCAAGGTATATCACATCCATTGACTTCCCCATGTCCACACAGCCAGTTACCTCATCATAGAAGTTAATCGGATTGGTCAGGCACAACTTGCCCTTGGTGAATCTTTGTTGACTACTCTTGATCACTTTCGCCTCTTCCAAGTGCTTCAAAATGGATTCCTTGAGGATCCATTGCATGATTTTTCTAGGGAGTGAGGTAAGGCTGACCATTCCATAGTTTCCTTGATTGTCTTCCTTTCCTTTTTTAAAGATGGACACTATGTTTGCCTTTTTCCAATCATCTGGGACCTCTCTTGAACTCCATGAGTTTGCAAAGGTAATGGCCAAAATCTCTGCAGTGACAGTTTCCCAGTCCCCTCAATACCTTTGGATGTATTAAATCTGGACCCATGGATTTGTGTGCACCTAGCTTTTCTAAATAACTCTCAACCTGTTCTTTTCCCACCGTAGGCTGCCCACCTCTTTCCCATACTGCATTGCCTAGTGCCATAGTCTGGGAGCTGTCCTTGCCCATGAAAACAGAGGCAAAAAAACATGTCGAGTATTTCAACCTTTCCCACATCATCTGTCACCAAGTTGCCCCCCTTATTCAGTAATGGACTGGCACTCTCCCTGATAATGCTCTTATTGTTAAAAAGCCTGTAGAAACCCTTCTTATTGCCCTTCACTTTCCTTGGTAGCTGCAATTCCAGTTGTGCTTTTGCTTTCATGATTACTCCCCAGCATTCTCCAGCCATATATTTATACTCCTTCTTAGTCCTCCGTCCAAGTTTCCACTTCTTGTGTGTGCCCTTTTTGAGTTTTAGCTCACCAAGGATTTCCCTGTGAAGTCAAGCGGATTGCCTGCCATATTTGCTTTTATTACTGCACATCAGGATGGTTTGTTCCTGTGCCTTCTTTAAAATACTGCCAGTTCTCCTGAACCCATTTCCCAAGGGATCCTGCCCATCAGTTCTCTCAGGGAGTTGAAGTCTGCTCTTCTGAAATCATGTGTGTGTGTTTTACTTCTTGCTTTTCTTCCTTTTGCCAGGATCATGAAATCTACCATCTCATGGTCGCTGCAGCCCAGGATGCCACCCACTTCTATTTCTCCCACTAGTTCTTTCCTGTTTTTGAGCAGCTGGTCAAGCTGCGCATGGCCCCTGGTCGCTTCCTTCAGCACTTGTACCAGGAGGTTATCCCCAAAGTTTTCCAGAAACTTCCTGGACTGTCGGTGTGCTGCTGTATCGGTCTCCCAGCAAATGTCTGGGTAATTAAAGTCTCCCATGAGAACCAGGGCCTGTGATTTGGAGGCTTCTCTGAGTTATCTGAAGAAATTCTCATCTCCCTGATCTTGGCAGTCTGTAGCAGACACCAACCACAACATCACCTCTGTTACTTCCACCTCTAAGCTTAACCAAAATACTCTCAACTGGCTTTTCTCCCTCCACATACTGGAGCCCTGGGAGCTTGGGCAGCTAAGGGCAGGGGAAGCCCTCTTGGAGCTCAGCAACCTGTTATGCAGCCAGGATCCTTGAAGAAGCTGCCAGCTGAGCAGGGAGATCAGCCCTTCAGCTCTCCATGCTGCCCTTCGTAGGGGGGTGGGAGTGCTCCTGGTGGAATATGCACCATGGGCCAAATGTGCACGTGCACCATGAGATCGGTGACTATGGGTTCTAGTGTAGACGCACACTCCGAACGTTAAACCAGGTTTGGGGGTGGGTAGTGAGCAGGAGGGAGGTTCATGTTTTCATTTCCTCTTAGAAAAGCCAGGATGGTTGCTAATTTTGTAATGAATAAGTAGCTGTTAGAATGATAGTGCACTAAACATTAATTTATCTTCTCTCTTTTGTTGTGAGAGAGTGAGTGTGAGAGTTTATAGGCAAACAGAATGAGGGCTTACGCGGGTTTGATTTCAGTTTAAAATGTAGCTTTAACCCATTTCTGGCTCTGCTGCATCAGGAAGGCCTTGAAACCTTTTAGCTCTGGCAAATCAATCAGCAGATCTCTGCAGTCTGTTCAGTAAATAAAATATGCACATCGTTAACCCTGCAATATGGCAGAGTGTCTGCTTTGCAGCATTTATGAAACTGTCATCTGTTGTTTTGTGCTGGCCTTGTCCCAATTGCAGTGAGAGTGGTTCTGTGTAATGTACACCCGCAGTTCCCATTGTCTATGCAGGTGCTTAGTAAGGGGGTGAGTGTTGCGGGGGTGGGGGTAGAGAGCGAGAGAGCACTAATACGTTCAGACTCACTGTGCTGTCGAGAAAAATGGAATTGCCAGAGGCTCACTAATATTCTTTAAAAGGAGGACTACTTTGTTTCCGTAAGGGGTGTGAAGAAAATTAAAACAATTACATATGTATCATGAACTTCTGCATCTAAGGGAGCCGGAAGGAGGGACAGAGAGTAGAAAGTGAGAGAAATAGGGCAGAGATGTCCTGTACAGGGTTCTAAGCACATTTGGGAGGGGAGTAAAGGAAGTTGGCAGTTTGTCTTGCACATGTTTGCCAACAAACTGAGGAACAAGCAGGCTTTGTTTGCCTAGGTCACAGTACTGCAGAGGATATTAACAGATGTTCTCCTTTCCCCTGGAGTGGCTGGGACAGAACTCATTTGCATATGCAAGAAATCTAGATTCTGCCCCCTTCCATGTCTTGCTGTATCATGTCCAATTGCATTTCTGTAACTGAGCATGAGAGTAAGGGTGGCTTTTTTTGTTAATGCCAATTGATTTTTCCTTATTAAATAGTGTTCTCTGCTGCCATCCCTGCCTCTCTCTAACTGGAGATGCCCTGCTTGCTGGGCTCTATGAATTTAGTCTATTTTCCACCTGTAAGTGATGTTTTAGTGTTTAATGAAATTTATCTTGACTGAAATTTCAGAAGATGTCAACACTAAACCATTTGTTACCAACATAATAATCTGCAGACATTGGCAGGCACTGCTGAGCAGGGCTTGTCATCAAGAAGAATAAATATTTTTATATAATCTAGCACAGCAACTTCTGCCAGAGAAAAGGTTGACTAGCTGCAGTGTGAAGAGTTCCCCTTCTTTGTCAGATGACCTTTTGGTAATCAAGATAGAAATTTGTGCTGCCTATTAAATGCTCTTTAAATGGAATGTGTTTTCTCTAGGTTTCCTTCCCTGGCTTACCTTCAGAAGCTGATAGTCTTACCAAGGAAGGTTTAAAATCATCTCTGATAAACTGGTGCATTGAGGGCTTTATATGTGACTAGTCAGCTCCTTTTCTCCCGAGCATGCTGGGAAGTGTCATCTACAGAGCCATCCCATCCCATCCATAGGATGAGCTGGGGCAGCTGCCCCAGGCCCTATGGTACTGGGGGCTCCACAGTGCCTCTCCTAGCCATCCTATGGATGGGGGAGGATGACGTGGGACAAGGCCCATTGTCACACTTCAGCAGGAAGGGGTCGCCTCCTTCCAACCCCCTCCACACTCTATGTGGATGGTGGTGGCAGCCTGCACCGTTCTGCTGTTCCGTGTCATGCCTGTCCTCCTGGCCTGCTGAACCTGGTTCTCTGCAGCACCAGGAAGCAGCCTCCACTTCTCGCTGCCCACGTAGAAGTGGGGCTCAGTGGGCCGGGAGGGAGAGGTGGAGCAGGTGAGTGCAGAGCAGCTGGGGGCAAGGGGAGGTGCAGCTGAGCCCTGCCCCAGGTAATCCTGGGACTGGTTGGTCAGGGAAGGCGTAAAGGAGGTAGGGAGGAGGCAGGCTCTGCATTGTGGGGGATTGCCCTGTGCCCTGTGCCTAGGGCAGTGAGGGAGGTTGCCCCGGCCCTTCCCTACCCTTCTGGCCATCTATCTGTGCTTGTGCCTAGGAAGAATTTTCTCTGCTTCCAGCACCTGGCTGCTACCTACCCTCTTCTCCTCTTGCCACCGTTTGTCACCTTTCATCGAGTTTTTCCTGTATTTCAGGACTGGGCTGTTTACTTACAGAAACATAGAGTTACTTTGTGGTGGTATTATCAGTCATCTCACGTTGCCTGAGGTGGTCCTGCTAAGACTGCTTCCTTCAGCCTCTTCCTCCAGGGAGCAGGTAGCCCGCCTGGGCTGAGCTGCGTGGCTTGACACCAGAAGTGAGTGCTGAGAAAGTCCTGCTCAAGAAAATGGCAAGAGTCTTCTCTTGTTTGCTTTTCAGGCTCCCAAATGTTAATCTGTCGCTTCCTGTACATCTCATTTTCAAAAGGGATTTAGGCCCTTCAGAATCTAAACCCCACCAGCAGTCGATGGGAATTAGACTCCTAGGTTCCTGAGATACAGGGTTCTAAACCTATTGGGCATTGCAAGGTTGAGCAGCACCTCAAGATGTGTATAAATATGGGCCTTACTGGTTACCAGCAGATCTGCATAGGGAATTAAAGTGCTTGGTAAATGAGGAAGAGCTGAGTAGGGGAACAAGGCCAGATCGTGCAAGTCAGGGTGATCGAAGGGAGTGACGTGCTACTGTCGTCATTAAAACCCAGCATCACCAGAAGGAAGCATAGCGTAGAGCTGTGGCCCTTCCCTCTGCTTGCATTTAGAATACAAACACCCAGCTTACTTTGGTTCAAATTAGCTTGACTCCAGAGAGAAAAGCACAGTTACAGTATTTCTGTAATAGTGACAAAATTCTCCTTCAGTGCGTGGCTGTCTCGGTAGTTGTTCAGAAACACTGTGTTCATGGATGGCCTTGGAGAGAAACTCCTCATTACTGCATGTTGGGGAGGAGAAATCTGCAGAGCCAGCAAGTTACTTTCCCCATTATCTTAACTAATTCTTTGTCTTTTTTGAAGTGTGAGGTAGCCGATAAATTTCTGGATTAAAGCAATCTCTTTGTGAACAGATTTAACTAGGCTGCTGTAAACTTTTATCTTGCATAAGGGAAATAACACATAGGTGATAGAAATGCTATTCATTTATTGCCTCAGAAATGGTGAATATTATTTTTTCTTAAGACAAAAATGAAGAGGCCCAGGTAGGTCTGGCAGTCCAAGTCCTGCAATCTCCATTACTTTGGTTGACGTGCATTTGAAAAGGATTGACGAGCCTTCTGGAAGGTCAGAGTGCTCTGAACAAACATCTTGTTGTCATTTAGAAAGCTCTGGTGCAGACTGATACTCCTTACTGAGCATTAGTCAACCATTGAGTCTGTCCTCCAGTTGGAGGGATAGGGTTCCCAGGAGTCCTTGAGATTATGAAAGGAGCATGTTTAAATGAGACTTCTTCCGTCAATGCCCTCTACCGTCAGAGGACAGAAACGTGAGCTGACAGACAAAGGAGTTTTTTTCCCTATCAGAATGAGTCCTGAATTGCTTTAAGTCGTCATGCCACATCGTTTTGGCTGGAATGCGCATATGCTATATATTGTCCCCTTGTAAACTCCACTGACTCAGTCCTGGAGTTGCTGCAACATGTACCGGAAAAGAATGCATCAAACCACTTTCTCTGCTCCCACACAAAAAGCATTGATAACGTGTGACATGTCTGTACTTGGGCAGTTTTCTAACAGTTAAAAACTGGCCCAGCTAAATCAACTTTAAAGCCATTAAAGACACACTGTGTACCAGGAAGTAGGTGGTTCACCGTGTCCTGACCTGTTTACCAAACAGGTTTAAAGACCAGCTGAAAATGAGTGTGTGCTGTATCTGTAACCAGGTTTTAAAATTGGTTGATGAGTTAAAAGGTTTCTCCAGTGTAAGTAAACCCTGAGAATTTCATTTGGTCAGTGTATTTCCTCTCAACACAACACTGAAAAAGCAAGGCAAACATAAATTAAGGCTACATTCACAGTATCCGTCTTCAAGAGTTAGCACTGTTGCCATGACTCAGAGCATCACCTTAGTACCCTCTCAGATACTCTCATTTCAATACAGCACATATAAAAAATGAGAGTCACACTGCTATGCACAACTTTAATGCCAGCCTTCTGAAACTGCCTTATTTAATGATGTGAAGGCAATTCCTGTCTTTGCATTCCTACGTGGCATAACCCACATGAGCACAGAGTACACACTGTTACATATTCAAAATGTTTGATCTTTTCAGAACATAAAGTTTTACATATCTTTAAAAAAAATTGGCTCAGCTGTACCGTGCATATTACTAAACTAAACTGTACTCCAGTATTAATACACATCAGTTACATTGTGTGTAGCCAAAATACTTTCTGTGGTGAAATAACAAATTTAGAAAGTCAGAGCTGAGCTTATGAATGACTGTTTTGTACATAATAGAGGAGATGCTACTGGTTCTGCACAGACAGTGCACGAAGATTCTTTTCAGGCATAAGGCTTTGGAAGCGAATTGGGAAGGTTGTACCTAAATAATGAAAGCCATCCTTTCCTGCTGCGGGGCTGAACTGACCGAATCATCCTGTTTTAGAGGTTGGGTAGTTAAATTCACCAGGTTTTCTGATGCAGACAATATGGAAACTGACACTGGACTGTAAGATCATGGAGTCTGCTCTTTAGCAAGATGCAGTGGCTTCTCGAAGCAGGTGATGCAGAATTTGAATGATAAACTTTCTCTCAGATGAATGTTTTTCTTATAATTCTTGAGGTTTTTCTAGCATCCTGTCCAGAGAAAATTGGCTGTATCTTTCTTTTAACTTTTCCAAACCCTGCTTGGGTCATGCTGCTGACTATATCAGAGCAAATGTATCATTTCAGAGCTTAATAAAATCTGTTGAGTGAACTGATTTCTTCAGGAGGTTCTGATATGTCTAGGAGTATGGCAGTAAATAGCATGTTAAGGCACAGGATGGGAAAACACCCATGTTTTATTTGTCTCTTCAGTTAGCCATCCTGAAATCTCTGACTCTGTCGGAGCTGCCCATGTAGATTCACACTTCAGAAAAAGGGAAGTTTTACTCAAGAGATTCCTGGGTTTCTAGCTTTAGGTACTAGGATTAGGTCCTTCGTGCCCAGCTGTCAACAAGAATGATCATGCATCAGCCTCACTCCAGCGTGCTCTGCTTTTTCATACATTCTAAGGACAGTAAGGACCATTAGGATCATCCAGTCGACCACCCGTATGACACAGGCCAGAGAACTGCTCCAAAATGGTTCTGAGAGTAGTGGCCTACCAAGGGCTGAAGCAGGGATAGACACCATTCCCCCAGCCCTGCCGCTGCCCTGGATCTGGCACACATTGGGAGAGATGCTTTTCCCAGTCCCAGAGCTGCTACAGGCAGAGGGAGCTGGGCCAAATCTTCTCTCCCTTCCACAACCCCAGAAGAGCCCACATCCCAAACCGTTCATCCCCAGTCCCACCGCCGAGCCTGCACTCCAGCTAGAGCCCATACCCCCCACCCAACCGTATACCCCCCATCTTGAGCCGCTTCCTGCACTCCAAACTCTTTGGCCTCATCACCACCTATTTGTGCACACAGTACAATGAATTCCTCGCATGAGAAAAAGAGAGAGGAAACATTGACTCTGAAGTTTGAACTTGCCAGTGATGGTGAATACACCAGAACCCAGGTAAATTGTTCCAGAGATTAGTATTTTCACCATTAAAACTTTACGCTGTATTTCTAGTCTGTATCGGTCTGACTTCAGTTTGAACTCTTGGATCGGGGTTAGAATTTCAGAACTCACCGTTCAATATTTGTTCTTCGTGGATATTTACAGACTGGGATCAAGTCATCCCTGCACCATTTCTTTGTTTAAGTAGACAGAGTTCTTTGAGTCTATCACTATGCGCCAGGTTTTCTAATCCTTTAATCAGTCTCCTGGCTCTTCCCTGACTTCTCTCCAATTTATCAGCCTCCTTCAATGGTAGACACCAAACCTAGACACAGGATGAAAACAGTTGTCCTGCCTACACAAATACAGGTGGAAGAACCTCTTTCTGCTCCTACTTGAGAGTTCCAGTGATTCAACCCAGGGTCACAGTTGCTCCTGTGGCCACAGTGACCCTCTGGGAGCATGTCAGCTCATGATCCACCATGACCCCCAAATGTTTTTCACAGGCATGTTCATGCTACACAGTTCTGTTGACCTAACTTACGTCGGCATTCAGCCACTGCAGTTAGTAAATTGCTTGTGTGTGCACACATGGCTCCTTGTGTCAGTAGTGTATGACCTCACCAGGCGTGCTTGTATCCATGGTAATGGCAGCGTGTGGCATTGTGCGGTGGCTCCGGAGGCCATTGACTGTTGATATGAGTGCAGTGCAATGTCTACACTGACACTGTGTTGACCTAATCACACCACGTGGGCTCGACACCACTCTGTGGCAGTAGATTGGTGTAGAGAAGCACATCAGTGAGAGCCAAATTTTAATGAAGAGACGTCACCAGCTAAGTGGATGCAAGCTAGCTTACTTTGCCTGACTGAGTAGCCTGGAGGCCCTAGGGGTAATAAGTAGGTGGTGATGCAGCCTCCTTTGGGCTGTGGGATTTGAGTAAGAATTCACGCGCTGCTGCTTTGAATTGTTGTGCTCTTTCTGTGCGGTGCTGCTTCAGGGAGCAGCATCCTTCGCTCACCACCGTACGCAGAAGCTGTGTAACTTCCTTGCCCCTCAGCAGATTCGCTACTGGCTGTGATGTCGGGACAGCTCAGCTGAGTGACAAAGCCTGTTTTTCTCTAGCGATGGAGAACCTACAGCCTGTGGTCTGGAGCCAGCCCTCAGCTTGCCTGGGTCTGGCCCACGAGCCTTGGGGCTCTCCCCACCCCTATTTCTCTTGCATCAAGGAGCCTGCACTGGTGCTCCAGCCCCACAACCCTCCCGGGGAGCTGGAGAGCCTTCCCTGAGCCCCATAGGGTGGAGCTAGGTAAGTTGCAGGCTGGATCTGGCCCATGGTCTCTGCATGGGGGGAAGGAAGCAGAGCTGCTGCTTCCCCTCCCTCCTGGCTGGCAGAATGGCAGCACAGGGAAGCTCTTGCGTGGAGGCCCTTCCCAGAACTGCAGCCACCGTGAGCCGCAGGGGGCAATGCCTGGGAGTAGCGGGGGATGGGGAGCCATGTGCACTCCTGGGGTGCTGCGCAGGTAAGTGCCTCCTCATCACCTTCGCACACCCCTTTCCCACCCAGACCCTACACCTCTAGCCCACTCCTTTGCCCAGACACCTGCTTCCTGCCCACTCCTGTCTCCTGCCTGGATCCTGCACCCCCAGAGCTTTCCTGCTTCCCAGCAGCTGCCTCCCACTCACCAGACCCCTCCTTTTTGGCCCCACTCTGCAACCTGGGGGGCCCACAAAATCTACTTGCCCTGGACTGCCAGCAGAGTTAATTCATCCTGGGGGAGGGGGGGAGCCCTGAACCTTGGTTCTTCCTCCCCACCCACTCGTGGGGCTGGTGTGTGAAGGGAGGGGAGGGGAATGAGGGGCCTTTTTCTGCTTCCTATTTGGGAGCCATGTCAGAGAGGGGTTTACTTGTTTTCATTGTGGGGATTGCTGCTTCTCACCCTTGTGTGGCCACTGACTGACTTCTCTGTGGATCAGTGGCCCGACACCCCCAACAGGTTCTTCAACCCTGCTTTTGTTACATGGCAGTGACATTCTTTGATGACGTTGGTGTGTGATGAGATTAATTAGGTGCATATGGCAAATACTTTTGGAGATCTTCATGTTTAAATGCCAGTTAAAGGATTTTGCTTATGAGTCGAGTGACTTCTAGAGGTCACAGTGATTAAATATTATCAGTTACTATCCCGGCAAGGACTCAATTAATTTGGTATGCAACACACATGTTTTCAATGGGCACAGCATGCAAATCCAGCGGAGCAGACAAGCAAGCTTTCTTTTTAGGCCCCAGATCTGTCTCCTCCATTCTGGAGTGATTCTGAAGGGACTTGACAGTGTCCTTTTGGTTATGTGAAAAGCAGCTGCTGGTTAAAATCAAATGTGTTCTGTGTATTTTTCCCTTAAGGCACATACAGTGATTGCCTCTTTGGGGGACTCTAAACTCCTGTATGGGCCTGCTAATCAGTTTCCAAAGCCTCAGGGGTGAATGGAGACAGGTGAAGAGTGGGAATCTATAACAATGTTTTCCCTTGAGGGAAATGCAATTAAAGGGAGGTAATGTCCCTTGTGAATGGCAAGGAAAGCATTGTTTAGCCACCCAGTTCTCACACACCTATTGCTGAGCAATGTAAGCGTCTTGCACACTCATTAAGATTTGCACAGCATTGTCCATGGTGGAAATGTTCACACGTTTTCCCAATAATACCTGCTCAGTCATGCACAGAGTAACTGGCTTTTAATTACTGTTCTTCCTAGCCCCCCTCTTTGTTTTCTGTTTTGGCTCCTGGTTAGGTTGGAGAATGTCAAGTTTATATTGTTAGTGCAGCAAACTTTGTAATAATGGAGCTATGATACAATGGGCTCTTTGTTTTGGAACTTTATTAATAAACGGAGAGAAAAAAACCCTTCAAAAGAAAGACAGGAGGGGGCAGCCACTTAAAGGAGCTGTTAAAACATATTACTGGGACCCTGGGTTTGTTCTTAATGGAGGAAAATTAGCAATGCAAATATTTCTAGTCACCAATTATCCGTGATATAAATAGAAGAAGGTTGGAAATTTGCATGGTTAGGACCAGCCAATTTGAAACCTTTTCTTAGCAGTTCATCAGCCAAAGCGGTTTTGTTTTTCCATGCTATGTTCATGTGATGTGTTGGGGGCCAAGGGGAGGAGGGATGTGAGTGTGGAAACATGTTGAATTGACTGTAAGGAGTAAACTCTCTTCCTTATGCTACTTCCTTATGCTAACAAAACAGTAAGTGGCAGCTCTGCTTTCTTACGTTTTTAGCTGTAAAAAGGTGAATTGCCCCTGCATTGTAGCTCCTCTTTCGTTCTCTTTAGTTCTCTTCCCTGTAGGATTTAAACTGCGAATACAGAGAGGTGACAACGTCTGAGGGGATGTCTGTCCATACGGTGCTGCAGTGGCACATCTGTGGGATGCAGCTGCCCACTGCAACGTGTCTGGTGAAGACGTTCTGTGTGTGTGCATGCATGTCTGGTGAGATGTAAAACTCCACCTGCACTAGTGGCACAAGGTGTAGCAGCAGGAGAAGCCCTCCTGCCGACCACGCTGTGCACATGAGTGCTTATGTCAGGGCAACGTATGGCGCTCCGGGGGTCATTTTGCCTATATAGGCTGCAGTGCAGACATGGCCTTAGGCACGTACTCGACGCACAAAGCTTTTCTGTGCTTAGAAACCTGACTGGTCACATAGCTGCTTATAACAGATGCTTTCCGGTTCCACTGTTTTCCTTCTGCTTGCAATCAGAGGCAGCCAAGCTACGTACAGCATTTCCTCTGGGTTAGGACCCAGGAAGAGCTGCCATCCAAAGCAGGCGCTTGGCCACTTCTTTTTTTCTTGTTGAATTTTAAATGCTCTGATGGAGTTTAGAAGTAACAAGTCACCCATCCTTGCTCTGGCCTGTTCCAGCCTTTCTTTTCCGTTCTTTTCACATTGTTAGAGCTGAGGTTGGAAAGACACCGTTCTTCAGCCACGCCAATCTGCTGTGCACCAAACCACACTTGCTCAGCTCCTAAGATTTTATTGTCAGTCTCACGGCACAGAGCATCTCATGTAAAGCCCCATCCCCTTGAGTCAAACCATTTACCTGAGCATCTCCATGCTCGTTTCAATAAAAGTACATTTCTAGCCATAGTGGTTACAGAGAAGAGCTTAAAAAGTGTGGCCCAAGGGAGCCTAGAGATTCAAAACCCAGACAGGCCAAATAGAGAACCCCACCACATTCTATATCAACAAACAGAGCAGTGTGTAGCTGTCGCCACTGTGTTGGGAAGCTCTCCTCCTATGGGAGTTTTGAATGGCCCATTCTATGCACCTGGAGGCTTCTTGTCTCCCAGGAGTCTGGACACGATGTCCCCCATTCCATCTTCTGCCCATCCCCCCCCACCCCCAGGTAGATCTATGCACGATGGAGGGCAACAGGATGTGCCCCTTTTGCTTGTTCCACAGCCACGGCCCCAGGCCTCTGGCAGCTTTGCTTATGGAACACAGCTGGAAGGACTGGTTAATGTGTGCCTTTCCCCCGGGACCAGTGATTCATGATCTACAGAGATGAAGCCAGGATAATCCTGCTGGCTCTGGCATAGTTGTGCCAGCATTGCCACACCATGCTACTGGAGCTGTCAGTGGACATGCCTGTAAAGCATCCCCTGAATCTGAATCCAATCACGCAGGGCCACAAGCACTTCCTGCACTCAGACATTCAGTGTTTGCACTTCATGGCCAGGAAGCTCCATAACTGAACACCACACAGCTCCAGTGCTCTCATCAGGTTCAGCAGATCCTTTTAGGCAGCAAAGAACCAACCACTAGCGCCACCTTTCTTGCTAAGTGGAAAAGGTTCTCATGCTGGTGTGCTCGGTGTCCAATAGCCCTGATCCAGGCATCTGTTTCCTCTATTGTTGACTATTTACTTCATTTGAAGGATCAAGAGTTGGCCCTATCACCTGTGAGGGTCCACCTCGCAGCCGTTTCCGCATTCCACCCTGAGGAGGGTGCCCATTCAGTTTTTGTCAATCCGTTGGTCATGCACTTCCTCAAAGAACTGGAAAGGGTCTTGTCCCATGCGCAGCCACCTCTACCTACATGGGATCTCAGTTTGGTTCTTTCTAAGTTAATGCTCCCACCCTGTGAGCCTTTGGTCACTTGGTCATTCCTCTATCCATTGTGGAAGGTGTCTTTTCTGATGGTTGTCACATCACGAAGGTGCGTATCAGTTATAAGCACTCATGACTGAGCTTTGCTGTGGTCTTTTACAAGGATAAGGTGCAGTACAGGCCTCAGCCAACTTTCATTCCTAAGGTGGTCTCCCGGCTTCACCTGGATCAGGATATTTTTCTCCCAGTTACTTACCCAAAGCCAAATGCCAAGAGTCTTTTATTGACTGTACCAGACCATTCAGGAAGTCGTTCCAGCTGTTTGTGGCCATTGTGGACTGCATGAAGGACCTCTGTGTTTCTTCTTAACGTATCGCTACATGGAATATGGGTTGTGTCTGTAAATGCTGCAAGTTAGCTGGTACCCTGGCACCAGGAATCAGTAGCCCCTTCCACATGGGCCCTACCTCTTCCACAGCTGTCTTAGACCAAGTCCCAGTATAGGACATATGTATGGCAGTCACCTGGTCCTCAATTCATACATTCATAGCATATTATGCCATTGATCTGCAGGCAAGAAATGATACTGCTGTAGGCTGGGCAGTCCTCCGATTCATAATGCACTGTCCCTGAACCCACCTACCAGGAGTAGCTTGGGAATCACCTATGTGAAGAAGCACTCAAAGGATTAAGAACAGTCAGTCACTTCCAGCGTTCTCACTAATATTTTCCATCCGTGTGCAGATGTTTTCCATCCACGTGCAGAATAAATATTTTGTGTGCATCATGGCATGGGTGAATTTGCATCACCAGGAGAAACAAACCCCTTGCTGTGGGTGCTTTGCTCGTTGTTTGGGCGGCATTGGAATCTCTGCTGAGAGGCCACACAGATGCCCAGTGAATAGGGAATACTGCTCACCTCTTGTAACTGACTGCTGCTCTGCAAGATGTGGTGTTCCCACCCATTCAGAGCAGAGGATTGGGATGTGTGGGAGGGCTCAGTGCAGGAGTCCGAGTGGTGCAGGAGTCCAGACAAGGGGTGGCATGGGGTGGGGAAAGCAGGGCAGGAATCTGGTGCTTTGAGGGGGTGTAAGAGTCAGGGCAGCAGATTGGGTTGTCGGTGGGAGTTTGCAGTAGTCATGGCAGGAGGAGATGTGGGGGTGCAGGAGACAAGGGTTATGGTGTTTGGGGATCAGGGCAGAGGGTGGGGTGTGAGGGGGTGCAGGAGCCAGAACCGGGGCTCGTCTTAGGAGCCAGCAAGCCAGGCAGTCACCCGGGGATGTCACTTTCAAAGAGCCATAAAAAGCCAGTACAGTGTGTTGGGCTCAGCTGCTGTCTCACCAGCGAGCTTTCCCCTGTGCTGAACGCTCCCGGGCAGGCACTACGCTCCTGGGCTGGCCCCCACCATGCTGCGGGCACTCTGCTCTGGGCCGGCCCCACCACACTGCCTGCGCTCCGCTCCAGGCTGGTCCCAATGCACTGCTCACCCTCCTGGGTCAGCGCTTAACTACGCTGCCTGCGCTCTGCTCCCGGGCAGGCGCTCCGCTCTGGGCCGGCTCCACCGCATTGCCTGCGCTCTGCTCCCGGGCGGGCGCTCCGCTCTGGGCCGGCCCCACCGCATTGCCTGCGCTGTGCTCCCGGGTGGGCGCTCCGCTCTGGGCCGGCCCCACCGCATTGCCTGCGCTCTGCTCCCGGGCGGGCGCTCCGCTCTGGGCCAGCCCCACCGCATTGCCTGCGCTCTGCTCCCGGGCGGGCGCTCCGCTCTGGGCCGGCCCCACCGCATTGCCTGCGCTCTGCTCCCGGGCGGGCGCTCCGCTCTGGGCCAGCCCCACCGCATTGCCTGCGCTCTGCTCCCGGGCGGGCGCTCCGCTCTGGGCCGGCTCCACCGCATTGCCTGCGCTCTGCTCCCGGGCGGGCGCTCCGCTCTGGGCCAGCCCCACCGCATTGCCTGCGCTGTGCTCCCGGGCAGGCGCTCCGCTCTGGGCCGGCCCCACCGCATTGCCTGCGCTCTGCTCCCGGGCGGGCGCTCCGCTCTGGGCCAGCCCCACCGCATTGCCTGCGCTCTGCTCCCGGGCGGGCGCTCCGCTCTGGGCCAGCCCCACCGCATTGCCTGCGCTCTGCTCCCGGGCGGGCGCTCCGCTCTGGGCCGGCTCCACCGCATTGCCTGCGCTGTGCTCCCGGGCGGGCGCTCCGCTCTGGGCCAGCCCCACCGCATTGCCTGCGCTCTGCTCCCGGGCGGGCGCTCCGCTCTGGGCCAGCCCCACCGCATTGCCTGCGCTCTGCTCCCGGGCGGGCGCTCCGCTCTGGGCCGGCCCCACCGCATTGCCTGCGCTCTGCTCCCGGGCGGGCGCTCCGCTCTGGGCCAGCCCCACCGCATTGCCTGCGCTGTGCTCCCGGGCGGGCGCTCCGCTCTGGGCCGGCCCCACCGCATTGCCTGCGCTGTGCTCCCGGGCGGGCGCTCCGCTCTGGGCCGGCTCCACCGCATTGCCTGCGCTCTGCTCCCGGGCGGGCGCTCCGCTCTGGGCCGGCTCCACCACACTGCCTGCGCTGTGCTCCCGGGCGGGCGCTCCGCTCTGGGCCGGCCCCACCGCATTGCCTGCGCTGTGCTCCCGGGCGGGCGCTCCGCTCTGGGCCAGCCCCACCGCATTGCCTGCGCTCTGCTCCCGGGCGGGCGCTCCGCTCTGGGCCGGCTCCACCACACTGCCTGCGCTGTGCTCCCGGGCGGGCGCTCCGCTCTGGGCCAGCCCCACCGCATTGCCTGCGCTCTGCTCCCGGGCGGGCGCTCCGCTCTGGGCCGGCCCCACCGCATTGCCTGCGCTCTGCTCCCGGGCGGGCGCTCCGCTCTGGGCCGGCTCCACCGCATTGCCTGCGCTCTGCTCCCGGGCGGGCGCTCCGCTCTGGGCCGGCTCCACCGCATTGCCTGCGCTCTGCTCCCGGGCGGGCGCTCCGCTCTGGGCCGGCTCCACCGCATTGCCTGCGCTGTGCTCCCGGGTGGGCGCTCCGCTCTGGGCCGGCCCCACCACATTGCCTGCGCTGTGCTCCCGGGCGGGCGCTCCGCTCTGGGCCGGCTCCACCGCATTGCCTGCGCTCCGCTCCCGGGCGGGCGCTCCGCTCTGGGCCGGCTCCACCGCATTGCCTGCGCTGTGCTCCCGGGTGGGCGCTCCGCTCTGGGCCGGCCCCACCGCATTGCCTGCGCTCCGCTCCCGGGCGGGCGCTCCGCTCTGGGCCGGCCCCACCGCATTGCCTGCGCTGTGCTCCCGGGCGGGCGCTCCGCTCTGGGCCGGCCCCACCGCATTGCCTGCGCTGTGCTCCCGGGCGGGCGCTCCGCTCTGGGCCGGCTCCACCGCATTGCCTGCGCTGTGCTCCCGGGCGGGCGCTCCGCTCTGGGCCGGCCCCACCGCATTGCCTGCGCTGTGCTCCCGGGCGGGCGCTCCGCTCTGGGCCGGCTCCACCGCATTGCCTGCGCTGTGCTCCCGGGCGGGCGCTCCGCTCTGGGCCGGCCCCACCGCATTGCCTGCGCTCCGCTCCCGGGCGGGCGCTCCGCTCTGGGCCGGCCCCACCGCATTGCCTGCGCTGTGCTCCCGGGCGGGCGCTCCGCTCTGGGCCGGCTCCACCGCATTGCCTGCGCTGTGCTCCCGGGCGGGCGCTCCGCTCTGGGCCGGCTCCACCGCACTGCCTGCGCTGTGCTCCCGGGCGGGCGCTCCGCTCTGGGCCGGCTCCACCGCATTGCCTGCGCTGTGCTCCCGGGCGGGCGCTCCGCTCTGGGCCGGCTCCACCGCACTGCCTGCGCTGTGCTCCCGGGCGGGCGCTCCGCTCTGGGCCGGCTCCACCGCATTGCCTGCGCTGTGCTCCCGGGCGGGCGCTCCGCTCTGGGCCGGCCCCACCGCATTGCCTGCGCTCTGCTCCCGGGCGGGCGCTCCGCTCTGGGCCGGCTCCACCACACTGCCTGCGCTCTGCTCCCGGGCGGGCGCTCTGCTCTGGGCCGGCCCCACCGCACTGCCTGCGCTGTGCTCCCGGGCGGGCGCTCCGCTCTGGGCCGGCCCCACCGCATTGCCTGCGCTCTGCTCCCGGGCGGGCGCTCCGCTCTGGGCCGGCTCCACCGCACTGCCTGCGCTCTGCTCCCGGGCGGGCGCTCCGCTCTGGGCCGGCTCCACCGCATTGCCTGCGCTGTGCTCCCGGGCGGGCGCTCCGCTCTGGGCCAGCCCCACCGCATTGCCTGCGCTCTGCTCCCGGGTGGGCGCTCCGCTCTGGGCCGGCTCCACCGCACTGCCTGCGCTCTGCTCCCGGGCGGGCGCTCTGCTCTGGGCCGGCCCCACCGCATTGCCTGCGCTGTGCTCCCGGGCGGGCGCTCTGCTCTGGGCCGGCTCCACCACACTGCCTGCGCTGTGCTCCCGGGCGGGCGCTCCGCTCTGGGCCAGCCCCACCACACTGCCTGCGCTCTGCTCCCGGGCGGGCGCTCTGCTCTGGGCCGGCTCCACCGCATTGCCTGCGCTCTGCTCCCGGGCGGGCGCTCCGCTCTGGGCCGGCCCCACCGCATTGCCTGCGCTCCGCTCCCGGGCGGGCGCTCCGCTCTGGGCCGGCCCCACCACACTGCCTGCGCTGTGCTCCCGGGCGGGCGCTCCGCTCTGGGCCGGCTCCACCGCATTGCCTGCGCTGTGCTCCCGGGCGGGCGCTCCGCTCTGGGCCGGCCCCACCGCACTGCCTGCGCTGTGCTCCCGGGCGGGCGCTCCGCTCTGGGCCGGCTCCACCGCATTGCCTGCGCTGTGCTCCCGGGCGGGCGCTCTGCTCTGGGCCGGCTCCACCACACTGCCTGCGCTGTGCTCCCGGGCGGGCGCTCTGCTCTGGGCCGGCTCCACCGCATTGCCTGCGCTCTGCTCCCGGGCGGGAGCTCCGCTCTGGGCCGGCCCCACCACACTGCCTGCGCTGTGCTCCCGGGCGGGCGCTCCGCTCTGGGCCGGCTCCACCGCATTGCCTGCGCTGTGCTCCCGGGCGGGCGCTCCGCTCTGGGCCGGCTCCACCGCATTGCCTGCGCTCTGCTCCCGGGCGGGCGCTCCGCTCTGGGCCGGCCCCACCACACTGCCTGCGCTGTGCTCCCGGGCGGGCGCTCCGCTCTGGGCCGGCTCCACCGCATTGCCTGCGCTGTGCTCCCGGGCGGGCGCTCCGCTCTGGGCCGGCCCCACCGCACTGCCTGCGCTGTGCTCCCGGGCGGGCGCTCCGCTCTGGGCCAGCCCCACCGCATTGCCTGCGCTGTGCTCCCGGGCGGGCGCTCCGCTCTGGGCCGGCCCCACCGCATTGCCTGCGCTCTGCTCCCGGGTGGGCGCTCCGCTCTGGGCCGGCCCCACCGCATTGCCTGCGCTGTGCTCCCGGGTGGGCGCTCTGCTCTGGGCCGGCCCCACCACACTGCCTGCGCTGTGCTCCCGGGTGGGCGCTCTGCTCTGGGCCGGCCCCACCACACTGCCTGCGCTGTGCTCCCGGGCGGGCGCTCCGCTCTGGGCCAGCCCCACCGCATTGCCTGCGCTGTGCTCCCGGGCAGGCGCTCCGCTCTGGGCCGGCCCCACCACACTGCCTGCGCTGTGCTCCCGGGCGGGCGCTCCGCTCTGGGCCGGCCCCACCGCATTGCCTGCGCTGTGCTCCCGGGCGGGCGCTCCGCTCTGGGCCGGCCCCACCGCACTGCCTGCGCTGTGCTCCCGGGCGGGCGCTCCGCTCTGGGCCGGCTCCACCGCATTGCCTGCGCTGTGCTCCCGGGCGGGCGCTCCGCTCTGGGCCGGCCCCACCGCATTGCCTGCGCTGTGCTCCCGGGCGGGCGCTCCGCTCTGGGCCGGCCCCACCGCATTGCCTGCGCTGTGCTCCCGGGCGGGCGCTCCGCTCTGGGCCGGCCCCACCGCACTGCCTGCGCTGTGCTCCCGGGCGGGCGCTCCGCTCTGGGCCAGCCCCACCGCATTGCCTGCGCTGTGCTCCCGGGCGGGCGCTCCGCTCTGGGCCGGCCCCACCGCATTGCCTGCGCTCTGCTCCCGGGTGGGCGCTCCGCTCTGGGCCGGCTCCACCGCATTGCCTGCGCTCTGCTCCCGGGTGGGCGCTCCGCTCTGGGCCGGCCCCACCGCATTGCCTGCGCTCTGCTCCCGGGCGGGCGCTCTGCTCTGGGCCGGCTCCACCGCATTGCCTGCGCTGTGCTCCCGGGCGGGCGCTCCGCTCTGGGCCGGCTCCACCGCATTGCCTGCGCTGTGCTCCCGGGCGGGCGCTCCGCTCTGGGCCGGCCCCACCGCATTGCCTGCGCTCTGCTCCCGGGTGGGCGCTCCGCTCTGGGCCGGCTCCACCGCATTGCCTGCGCTCTGCTCCCGGGCGGGCGCTCCGCTCTGGGCCGGCTCCACCACACTGCCTGCGCTCTGCTCCCGGGCGGGCGCTCCGCTCTGGGCCGGCTCCACCACACTGCCTGCGCTCTGCTCCCGGGCGGGCGCTCCGCTCTGGGCCGGCTCCACCACACTGCCTGCGCTCTGCTCCCGGGTGGGCGCTCCGCTCTGGGCCGGCTCCACCACACTGCCTGCGCTCTGCTCCCGGGCGGGCGCTCCGCTCTGGGCCGGCTCCACCACACTGCCTGCGCTCTGCTCCCGGGCGGGCGCTCCGCTCTGGGCCGGCTCCACCACACTGCCTGCGCTCTGCTCCCGGGTGGGCGCTCCGCTCTGGGCCGGCTCCACCACACTGCCTGCGCTCTGCTCCCGGGCGGGCGCTCCGCTCTGGGCCGGCTCCACCGCATTGCCTGCGCTGTGCTCCCGGGCGGGCGCTCCGCTCTGGGCCGGCTCCACCACACTGCCTGCGCTCTGCTCCCGGGCGGGCGCTCCGCTCTGGGCCGGCTCCACCGCATTGCCTGCGCTGTGCTCCCGGGCGGGCGCTCTGCTCTGGGCCGGCTCCACCGCATTGCCTGCGCTCTGCTCCCGGGTGGGCGCTCCGCTCTGGGCCGGCTCCACCGCATTGCCTGCGCTCTGCTCCCGGGTGGGCGCTCCGCTCTGGGCCGGCTCCACCGCATTGCCTGCGCTGTGCTCCCGGGTGGGCGCTCCGCTCTGGGCCGGCCCCACCGCATTGCCTGCGCTCTGCTCCCGGGTGGGCGCTCCGCTCTGGGCCGGCTCCACCGCATTGCCTGCGCTGTGCTCCCGGGTGGGCGCTCCGCTCTGGGCCGGCTCCACCGCATTGCCTGCGCTGTGCTCCCGGGCGGGCGCTCTGCTCTGGGCCGGCCCCACCGCATTGCCTGCGCTCTGCTCCCGGGCGGGCGCTCCGCTCTGGGCCGGCTCCACCACACTGCCTGCGCTCTGCTCCCGGGTGGGCGCTCCGCTCTGGGCCGGCTCCACCACACTGCCTGCGCTCTGCTCCCGGGTGGGCGCTCCGCTCTGGGCCGGCTCCACCGCATTGCCTGCGCTCTGCTCCCGGGCGGGCGCTCCGCTCTGGGCCGGCCCCACCGCATTGCCTGCGCTCTGCTCCCGGGCGGGCGCTCCGCTCTGGGCCGGCTCCACCACACTGCCTGCGCTCTGCTCCCGGGCGGGCGCTCCGCTCTGGGCCGGCCCCACCGCATTGCCTGTGCCGTGCTCCTGGGCTGCTTCCAGCACACTGCCTACGCTCTGCTCCCGGGCGGGCGCTCCGCTCTGGGTCGGCCCCACTGTGCTGCCCATGACCCTGGGCAGGTGCTCAACTCCCAGGTGGCGCCTGCCACACTGCACGCTCCACAGTTGCGCTGGCTGTTGGGTGCAGAGCTGGGGTGGAGCACTGGGCTCGGGGTTATTGTGAAGGCTGCCGTTTTGCACTGAAATTTGCCTGGGGACACTAATTGGCTAGGGGCCGGCCCTGGCCAGAGCAGGGGCTTGGAGCGTGGGAGTGTGTGAGGGTCAAGGGATCATTTGGGGGGGCTGCGACCCCCTCCAAACCTGTACACAGATGCAGTTTGCTCTTCCCCTTCCCAGCATGCTCAGGGAGCCAGAGAAAAGCACTCAGCTTGGCTTGTTCCCTGCTGTGCCCTGCCCTCGCCAGCTGGGAAGGGTAGGAATGCACATATCCATCACATGCTGTGTGCTTCCCTCTCGCTCCTTGACAGTGAGAGTAAAGGAGGACAGCAAGCAGTGTCCTGGTGGGGATAGCGGGGACAGGGAGGGCTCAGCCCCCCACCCTCTATGGCATTAGGAGAGCGGGCTGCTCAGGGCTGGTGCAGCCCCGGACTGGTGGAGGAGCGCACTCTCAGCCAGCCTCTTTCACCTGCGTCCTGCTTAGCATGACACCCTGCAGGAGAGCTCTGGAGCCCAACTGTCAGCACACTAGGCCGCCTCCTTGCCCTAGCCAGCCAGCTCCTCCTCCTCTTCCACAAGGTCACAGATGACACACAGCTGGGGAGAGGTGGATAAGCTGCAGGGTAGGGACTGGGTCCACAATGACTTAGACAAGTTGGAGGATTGGTCCAAAAGAAATCCGATGAGTTTCAACCGGGACCAGTGCAGAGTCCGGCCCTTCAGAGGCACTGCTACAGGCTGGATACTGATTGGCTAAGCAGCAGTGTAGCAGAAAAGGACCAGGGGATTACAGTGGACAAGGAGCTGGATATGAGCCAACACAGTGCCTAGTTCCGCACTGGTGGGGCCACATCTGGAGCATTGCATCCGGTTTTGGGCCCTCCACAATTGAGTAGAGGCATAGGTAACTTACAGGGAAGGACACAAGGGGGGCAGTGTTCCTCCCAAGTGTGTGCTTGGCAGCCGCCCAGCTGGTTAGCAGCACGCCCAGAGCTGGCAGCATGTGTTTCTGTTGGTGGTACACCTCTGCACATGCCTTAGCCTGCATAACAAATGTTGCTCGGCACACGGATGGAAGTAGTTAGAGGAAACATTGAATGGGAGAACCAGCCATGTAACTCTTCCCTGCACCACTCCTAGTCCTAGGCCCATTCACTCTCCCCATCCCGTCCCTTTCCGAGCCCATATTACCTGCTGCAGGCAGAGGAAGGGTCTGTCCTGCTGCGCTGCACTGTTCAGCAAGCATTGTCCCAGGCAGCATGGTCTGAGACCACCAGGGAGAGCGCAGCAGCTGGGCAGCATGGCCTGTAGAGGAGAGGCTCTGGGCCCACTGGCTGCTGTCCCCCCAGTATGTGGGGGGACACATGACCCCACCTTACTCACATCTCGCCCCTGATTAGGGGGGTGAGGCTCATCACTTATGAGGAGAGGTTGAAGGATTTGGGCTTCTTTAGTCTAGAGAAGAGAAGAGAAGAGTGAGGTGGGATTTGGTAACAGCTTTCAACTACCTGAAGGGTCTCTGAGAGGATGGAGCCAGGCTGTTCTCGGTAGGGGCAGAAGACAGAACAAAGAGCTGTGGTCTCAAGTTGCAGTGGCAGAGGTCTAGGGTGGATATTAGAAAAAAAATACTGCACTAGAACGGTGCCAAAGCTGTAGAATGCGTTGCCTGGGAAGGTGGTGGAAGCTCCATCCCTACAAGTTTTTAAGGCCAGGCTTGACAAAGCTCTACAGGTTCATGTTGGTCCTTCTTTCAGCAGGGGGTTGCACTAGATGGCCTCCTGAGATCTCTTCCAACTCTAATCTGTTGTTCTGTTATTCCAAGCAGGCACACCTGAGGCCAGTTAAGGACTGTTGCTAATCTTTAAAAGCCCCCATTTGGTCAGAGGAAGAGAGCAGGAATGAGCAGCAAATTGTAGGAAAGTTAGTAGCAGCAAGGAAAGAACATTCCTCCGGGCTGGAACGCTCTCAGTCCTCTCTATGGGACAAGCAACCAAGTTAAGTGGTTCATAGTAAACGAATGGGCAGCAGAAGCCAGTGCAATAAAATAGCACCTCAGAAAGGGGGCAGGGAAACATATTCCTACTTGCGCTGAGTTTGGGGTTTTTATTGTTTTGCTTGAATGACTCAGGCTTTCCATGAGGCCACCTTGTAAGACAATAAACCAGCATGAAGAATAAAGACCCAGTGGAGTAAGTTTGATTTAGGTGAATGAGATGCCTTGACACAGTAGCTTTGTGATGGCATCACCAAAAATAGCCAGTAAACTGAGGCACTTTATTGTACAAATAGATGTAAAAATTAAGCTTTCGGGAAAAAGTGCTGTGGAAGGCTGAAGCAACCTCTGTGCCAAATGGGTTTAACACTCAAACCAGATCCAAGCGTGGCTTAAGCACAGTTCTTTGGCTTGGTAAGTTACAGAAGAGCAGAAATAAATGAAGGGGAGAGAAGTACAAAGCACAGGAAGGAGGAGCAGCCACAGGACAAACAGATTGAGCTGGAATGTTTGTTCAGTGATGCACAATATGTTAATAATTATTAATAATAAACATCCTCTCCCACCTCACTGACTTGCTGGCACTCCATTACCAACCTGTATCACCTCACTGCCTTCAGATCTCTTCCCCAGCCAGTTAAAATTTTTGAGTCTTCTCATAGCACTTATTTGTGCCTGCATCTCAGCTCTCTTGTTCACCTGGGACTCCCTACTTCTCTTTTTCTAAAGCTGTTCTAAAGCTTTCTCTAAAGCTGTCCTTGTTGTACTCCTCTACCCATGACTGTACCTCTTCCATACTGCTCATTGCACTGCCGGGAATAATCTGCCGGACGGTATCCGGGAAACCTGAGGAATGTTGTGTTGCCAGGTGAAGATGGTAAAATGGTTAATGAGGTAGAAAAAGCAGAAATGTTCAGTAGCTATTTCGGTTCTGCATTTGGAAAGAAGTAGGATGATATCCTCATTTCACAGCCGGATGATTAAGTTTTCCAGTCCATTAATGACTAAAGAGGGTGTTAAACAATATCCACAAGGGAAGAACATTTTATATCAGCAGGCTGGGTAACGTGCATCCAGATGTCTAAAAGAGCTGGCTGAGAAGGTCTCTGGTCTGCTGTTAACTTCTAATGAGCCCTGGAATCTTGGAAGAATTGCATGAGAATGGAAAAGTGGTTTTCTGAGTGATGGCTTGATCGATTCCAGTTAGATGTGTGCATGCCACATGCACAGTAGCCAGAAAGTTCTTCTCTGGCTGTAGCTGGTGGGTCAGCTGTGAAGCTTACTGGAGTGGTGCTGTTATGGTGCTCAATGTATGATGCTAAGGACCCGGTGCTGCCTCAGTTCCTCGTAGGTCATTGGCACTGGGGTGGTTTGCTCATCCAGTTCTCCTCCTCACCCTAGCTTATATTTGAATTGTATCTTACAGATACTTTAGTCATTTAGTTCTTACTAGTTTCTAGCATTAGCTGTTGGGAGTTGGGGGTTTGCCCTTCACACTGACTGCTCTTTCCCTTGGGACCTCCAGGAGATGCCTGAGTCCCCAGGGTTCAAATCCTCCAATCCTGCAATAAGCCCATGACAATGGGCAACCCTCATGAGTAGGGCCATCCCAACCAGTGCTGGTGTCCTAGGCAGCCCAGCAATGGGGTGTGTACACACACCCCTGCAGGGAGCGGCTGCTCCATAAGGTGAGCTGCGATGGGTTGCCAACTTTTCCACAGCAGATGCCATGGCTGCAAATGGTGTCTGGTTGGGAAAGTTGGAAGTCCTAGGCAGAAAGCAGTGCAGGGATGGGGCTCATCTGCAGCCTCAGAAGGACAGGCAGTAGGTGCCAGTAGCAGCAAGCAGCACGCTGGAGTACTCAGGAGAAGCTGTGCTTGGAAATGGAAACTGCCACATCTGTCCAGCCATCAGCTGTATGGCCGGCTCCTCCTGACTCCTCCAGCCCCTGCTCTCACAGCTTGCTGCTGCCTGCTGAGTGGAGGCCTGGCCAGAGGCTGGATATTATGTGACGCCCTCATGTTCTGAGTTGGAGCAGTGAACAACACAGGTCTCAGCCTCAAGCTGAAACATACACAGTGTCTGTTAGCCAGGACTCATAATTTCTATCCACAAGTGAAGTTGCTTGATTTCTCTCACCCCATCTAGACACCTATCCATGCTTTCCCTCTCTGAGCCAAAGAGCACTGACTGCTTGGAGTTAAGTGTTGAAATAGGTAGATTCAGCAAAGGCTTTGCTGAGAAGACAAATTGTTTAAAGTGCCAAATTCCTTCTTGCTCCCCTGGCAAAAGTTTTCTAAATAACACCCTGTCCCTTTCTATGGAACATGACTGCTATTAGACCCAGCACCCAGTCTGTATTTAGACTGTACTGGATTCTTATTTATTGTTTATATCACTAGGTACGCTTTTCACAGTACAGATTGTGAGCTCTTCAACTTGTATTCTGTAGCGCACCTAACCCAGTGAGCCCAGATCCTGACTGGGGGCCTGCAGGTGGTAGTACAACAGATACACTAAATATGATGCAAAATTATACCTCAGTGAGTAGCTGTAGGTTAGCAAGGATCATAAGCTGTAGTCATCTGCTTAAACTGCATTTATGGGAAACCAAGTGGCTCGT
The DNA here is from genome assembly GCF_033958435.1 of Carettochelys insculpta. Lineage (NCBI taxonomy): Eukaryota > Metazoa > Chordata > Testudines > Carettochelyidae > Carettochelys > Carettochelys insculpta. Next base: position 1,515,861 of record NC_134145.1, read on the forward strand.
GATGAAAAGAATGCTTTGCCAGTAACCATGGCTACCACCCTAGTCAAGGGGCAGGCTGATAGGTAAACCCTGAATCCAAAAGGGAAAGATGAGCTAAACAAAGAGCAATAATCTGTCTGTGTATTCGTTTCACAACTAATTGAAGTTGGCAATAACAGGCTCAGTCCATGAATGACGTGGTAAAACCTGTAACACTTCATTACAACACTGCCAGGGCATGCACTGAGCTTCCTATGTGGAAAACATGGGGAATGGGGTGGGGGATAAATACAGATACATGATTGTAAGTTCTTAATGGTTGGGGCTGTCTATCTCATGGAACCAGAAGGGACCTTAAAAGGTTTGTTGACTCCAGTCCCCTGCCCTCACAGAAGGACCTATTACCATCCCTGGCAGATATTTTTTAACTGTATTTGCCCCAGATCCCTAAGTGGCCCCCTCAAGGGCTGAACTCTCAACCCTGGGTTTAGCAGGCCAATGCTCAAACCACTGAGAGAGCCCTCCCCACTCATTTGCTAGGTTTGTAGAGTACTTGGTGTGGTGGAGCTCTGATCATGTTTGGTGCCCCTGGGCTCTGCTGTTACACATGTGAGAAAGCCAAACCCTATTCTAGTATGAACATGAACAAAGGTGTCCAGCCTGAATCTGCCTCCATGATTTCCAGTGGGGTAGAAGCATTGCCTTTAGACCAGATAATTCAGCTACAAGGCAGAGTTAACACAGGAAGTAGCTGTAAGTCTTAGCTGGCACAGAAAGCTAAATTTTGTCTCATTGAGAGCCACAAAAACCCTTGATCAAAGAGATAATTTCTTTCTTTAAAAAAAAAAAAAAGTTAGTTGTCTTTGGGTCCCTAACAATGAAGGGGGTGATTGCAAGAGCTTGAGCTAAATTGCCATATGTTCTCATTTCCTTGTCTATTCTGAGAAGACTTTGCTGCACATATTTTACCCGATCTGCATGCAGCAGCATGCATTGTTTTTTATACAAAAAGCAAAACTGCAGAGAGCAAAGTGAATCCCACAGCTGCCGGTCAGTGCTTCATTTAAAACGTGGACAGCATTTCAGTGTAAAGGTTTTGCTTTGAAGAACAGTTTGAGACTCCACGTTCTTCTTAATTGGCACAAACTGACCAGTTGTCATGATTATTGGAACACTTTGGGCTTGTTCATATCCATTTGTGTTTAATGCTTCTTTCTCTGTTTATCCCTCTCTCTCTCTCCAAAGGCTACAAACCACATTTTGTTCAGATTTTTTCCTGTAACTGCCCTTCCTTGTGATTTTTATTCCTTAGTCGTCATCAAATTTCTTTCTGAAATTCCAAGATCATTTTAACTTAACTCTTATTCTCAACTGGAGTTATGTTCATATGTAATCATTAATTATTGTTGCTCATTAAGCACCAACAATGTGCTTGGCCTTGTACATGGCAAAGAGAGCATTTCTGCAGGGAAAATTTACAATGTGCTGGATTAGAGATGCCCAAGGAAACCTCAGCGGAGGGCTAGCATGGAAGCCTTTTATTTTTATTTCTGTCTGTTGACTCCCTGCTCGTGGGAGTTACAGAAGAAGAGTGAGTATTAAGGACACACATTCTTGTTTGGCTGCCCAGTTACTTTGTTGGTTTGACAGCTGGGCTGTACTTTGAAGTGTGGTCCCCCACAGTGGAGTAGTGACCTTGCTAAGAGTTCTGCAGCAAGGGTGCATTCAGGAATTTAAAACTGGCCTCTTGTGGAGGGGACTCTCAGGCTGCCCATCTAGAGTTTTGTTTTCTCTTTCAGTGCAGCTGTGGAACATAGTAAGGAGCAGAGCTTTTCCTTCTGGAAACTTATGTGCACTAAGGAGTTGGGTTTTCTGTGTTCATTCAGACTGGCTGACAGCAAGCTTCACTTGTCGCTAGCTGATAGTGCAGGAATCCAAGTCCAAATCTCTCTGGGGTACAGATGGTTAATACTTTTTTTTAAGCTCCACTTCAGGCAATTGTTGTCTAATGGAGCTTCATCCTTTGATCTGAAATGCGTGAGTCTATTCATTACCCTACTGTATAATACAGCTGACTGCAGGCTCTTAAAGTGGGAGACAGTGTTATAAATCAACAGAAGCTGATCAAAATTGAAGCTGAACTAGCACTGTAAATACAGGCTGTGTAATCTGTTATTGGAAATAGTTTTAACAGTAATCTTTTGTCAATTTCCTTTAAATCAAGGCACATAATCATCTGGTAGTAATAATGACAAGGAGCCCTGGGACATTATGGTTCAAACTCATTGCAAGCTGTAAAAAAAAGATGTATTATACACCTTTACAAACTATGGCACATTCCCTATCCCTATTAATCTTATCTTGCAATTGATATCAGTGTTCTGCTTTGAATCCTGACAGGCATTGACTTCTCCCTGTCCTCTTCCTTTAGAGAACTGCCAGCCAAGCCTTCTGTCTGTGAATCTAGATCTTAAAATCAGTTAGTTTTTTATCTTGATATTTTTGTATAAAACCCATACAAAAATAGGCATTAAAACAGAAGCAGATGTCTAAGAAGTTTCAAGAGTTGTCATTGTTGAAGAGTTGGAAAAGAACCCTGGTGATCTGCACTATTCCTTGCATTTCTGTTTCATGGTGAACCTTCATGACTCTTGGTGTAGTTTCCATCTTCATCTTTGTCCAGGTAGCTAGCTCATTTTGCAGTCAGGCTGGTGCTCTAGTGTATGAATCTGTTGAGCTGTGGACTGCAGCAGCCTCTACTCACACAATGCTACACTGCGGTGATCAGTCTTCGATGAGTATGAGGCTGCATAATCCCTAAAAACAGTGGTTTTCCAGTAGAACAGTTGATTCTGATACTTCTGAAAAGATGCCCTTTTTTTGGTCTCCTAAACGTGAGAAAATGGAACGGACGTCAACGTGGTTGGTTGGAGAATGGAGACTTACTCCTCCTCCTGTCTCCATTAACTTCAAACTTTCTTCCAGCTGGAACCAAGCATTCCTTCAGTCTAGGTAACGATAACAGAAGCGATGGAAAGGAGTCAGTCAAGGGCACAAGAGTTCAAGGAAATGTAAAATAAAGTTTCTCCCCAGTAGAATGTGAGCTTTCTGCCAGAGGCTGTGATTAAGATTGCATTTGAGTCAGTTGGACATTGTCAGATGCCGTTCCTTGTGATTTAATTAGCTTTGTCGGGAGGCTTAGGGTTGGCTCAGAAAATTAAATGAAGAAAGCAGGCATTTCTGGCCCCATCAAGCACACTTTGAAGTGTTATGTGACAATTCACCTTTAAAAATATTTTCCTCAAATGTTAACCCAAGTTCTCATAAATCATGGAATAACCATTTAAAATAATTCCCTTCCCTGAGCCTCCTGGAGAACTCTCCATTGTCTAAAAGTTTACAAGAAATTCGATATTGAGGTTTACTCTGACTGGATTGGATGGAGTGATGATAGATAGATCTGGGAGCATGACAGAACAGGAGTGCAGCTGCCCACACAGGTAGAAACAAACAATAGGAAAGGCAGTTTTTCCCAGAGCAATCTGGCTGTGCTCAGAAATGCAGAAGCCAAATATTCACCATGGTCACATTAGCTCTTTAATTTTAGTTCTGCTCTGTGCCCTCTCGTCTCTTTTTGTAACCAATAACTCCTGGTTAGGCTCCCCAGTACTTTGGCACTTCTTCCACGCCCTGGCACAGGCTCTGAGCTGCTCTGTTGGGATCTGCTGAGGTGGAGAGTGAACAAAATCCCAGTTAAAAATGAACACTAAGGAACCCAAGATCCACAGTCTTAACAAGTTCCTTGAAAAAAACCTGCTAAGAAATTCTCCTATCTGCTGATCTCTTGGGTGATGATTAGAGCCCTACCAAATTCATGGCCATGAAAATTCCATCACGGATGCTGCAATCTGGTCTCTCTCTGTGCAATCTAGCCTTTTGTGTACTTTTATCCCCTACTGCACAGACTTTGGAGGCAGACAGCACTATGTCTCAAATTGTGGGTCCAGACCCAAATAGAAGTGGCAAGGGGGTCCACTGGGTTCTTGTGGGGGGGAGGGATCACAGTGGTGTCGCTCTTAATCCTGTGCTGCCTTCAGAGCTGGGGAGCCAGAGAGCTGTGGCTGTTGGCTAGGCACTCAGCTCTGAAGGCAGAGCCCTGCCAGCAGCACTGCAGAAATAAGGGTGAGATACCCTTGCTGGCCACCTTTCTTCTACGCTATTGCCTTCAGAGGTGGGCAGCCAAATGCTAGAAGCTCTTGATTGGGGGCCCAGCTCTGCAGGCCGCAGTGCAGAGGTTCACCCCCACAATAACAGTGTGTTCTTCTTCGAGTGTCCCCGTGGGTGCTCCACATTAGGTGTCGGGCTCGCCCGGCGCCGCAGATCGGATCTTCCAAGCAGTTTCTGCCGGACCGCGCATGCGCCGGTGCGCGCCGCTCCCCCGCACGCTCCCGGCCATGTGCGCGATCCGGTCCCCGCCAGTTCCTCTTAACCGCCGTCGGCTGCAGACGGAATCCAACTAGGCTAAGGCCAAGTAGTGTATTCAACGGCTTTATCTGTTTTTTTCTTAAAGTTTTTTCAGGCACTTAGGCTACTATAAGCTAGCCGGTTGTTATTTTGTAAAAAAAAAAAAAAAAAAAAAAAAACAACAACGAACAAGCTAGGAGAGGGACAGCTCAGCCAGTCCCAGTAACAAGCGCCGGAGGCCAGGAGCTAGGGCTATCAGCCCTCCTGCTAAGGCAGGCCATCGGACGGGGAAAACGGCACAAAGAAGGTGCTAAGTACCCACTTAAAAACACAAAGACTCACCAGCAATGTCCTCTTCAGGCTTTAAAAAAAAAAAAAAAAAAAAAAATGCTGCTTCTTGACAAGGCCCTCCAGCCAGGAGCGCCGGAGCGGCTGCAGCAGGAGGGACCCTCCGGGGCCCTTAAAAGGAAAGCTGCCTCCCTCACTCCATCAGCGAAGAAACGGAGGAAAGTATCTCCAGCCCGATCCCTGCCGGCAGCAACAGCGAGCGGGACGGGAGGAGCAAGCAGCCCCCAGCCGCAGCAACAGCTGATCGGCGGCGGCACGGAGAGCCACGTGGAAGCGGCTCAGCCTCCAATACTCAGCCAGCCGCCCCGCACCGCAGGCAGGGCGGCGGCTAAGCAAACGCCGGTACTGGCGGCACCGCAGGCAGCGGCACCGACCCCCGGGGAACCGGCGGTGCAGAGCGCGCAGGCACGCAACCTGCCGGCACCGGAGGACACCGCACATGCGGCATCGCCCTCGAGCGTGCCGAGCTCGGTGCGGATGGGGCCGGAATCCCCTGTATGCTCCCCAGCCCGATCCCTGCCGGCAGCAACAGCGAGCGGGACGGGAGGAGCGAGCAGCCCCCAGCCGCAGCAACAGCTGATCGGCGGCGGCAGGGAGAGCCACGTGGAAGCAGCTCAGCCTCCGATAATCAGCCAGCCGCCCCGCACCGCAGGCAGGGTGGCGGCTAAACAAGCGCTGGTACCAGCGGCACCGCAGGCAGCGGCACCGACCCCTGGGGAACCGGCGGTGCAGAGCGCGCAGGCACGTAGCCTGCCGGCACTGGAGGACACCGCACATGCGGCACCGCCCTTGCGCGTGCCGAGCTCGGTGCGGACGCCGGAATGCCCTGTATGCCCCCCAGCCCGATTCCTGCCGGCAGCAACAACGAGCGGGACGGGAGGAGCGAGCAGCCCCCAGCTGCAGCAACAGCTGATCGGCGGCGGCACGGAGAGCCACGTGCAAGCGGCTCACCCTTCGATAATCAGCCAGCCACCCCGCACCGCAGGCAGGGCGGCGGCTAAACAAGCGCCGGTACCACCGACCCCCGGAAAACCGGCGGTGCAGAGCGCGCAGGCACGCAGCCTGCCGGCACCGAAGGACACCGCACATGCGGCACCGACTTCGAGTGTGCCGAGCTCGGTGCGGACGGGGCCGGGATCCCCTGTATGTCAGGGGCGGAGTTACCTCCTCAAGGGAGGGGGAAGACTGCACACAAGAGGAGGCATTGCAGCCCCTCTCTGCACAGGGCTGTGTAGTTGCTTTCTCACAGCCCTCCGCTATGTTGCAGACTCCAACTAGAAGGCAGGGGTTCCCCCCCACCTTAGCCTACCCGGAGCCCCCTTCTCCATTTTTGCAACCAGCCTCACCCTGGCTGGGACCACCTCCACCCTTCCTGGGATTTGAACCGCTGGACTATTAGGCAAAGTCGCTCTCTCCAGGGTCTCGACAGTCTCCCTCCCCCAGACGCAAAGGGTATGCACCAAGGGAGTGGTCTAGGTCACCTTCCCAAGACCAGTGCTTATACTGCCGTGGTCGCCCCTACCACGCAGGGCATAGACACCATCGGCAATCTACTAGGGAAAGATCCCTACGAACGATCTCGTACCCCCGAGGGCAATTGTGACCGGGGACAGAGACTTAAGCATCTCAGGGGGGACTGGTTATGGAACCCCGAGATTTTTCCTCGCACACCTCTAGTGAGAGGGTGTACCATCATCATCAGGAACCGGAAGGGTCCAGAAAGACGTACCCCAGTGGTTCCTCGCTTTCCTCCCCGGATGAGGCTACGGCCCCGGGGGGCGTCCATCCTCCGGACGATCTCAAACAGTTCCAAGAGCTGTTTTACGAGGGTGGCCTTCACGCAAGGCTTCCAGACAGCAAAGGTGCAAGAGCAACACCATAAGCTCCTCAAAAATCTGAGACCTCCGGCCTCCTCCAAAATAGCAATACCGCTGATGACGCAATCTTGGAGCCTGCCACTATGATATGGCAGACTCCTGCGACTATTCCGCCTGTCCACAAAAGAGCGAAAAAAAAAAAAAAAAAAAAAAATACTTCGTGCCCACGAAGGGCATGGAGTTCCTGTTCAGCCACCCACAACCAAATTCTTTGGTGGCGGAGTCGTCGCAACGTGGGGGAATAAACAAACATGCCAAAAAGCTAGAGCTGTTGGGCAGAAAGGTCTACTCCTCCTCCACGCTACTGTTGCCAATGGCAAATTACGCAGCGCATCTAGCGAACCATAATTTCAACAACCACATTAGGTTGACCTCCCTCATGGACTCACTTCCAGAGGGCACGAAACCAGTGCTCAAGGCCATCATCCGACCATTTTATAACCAGTGGCAAAGGATCACCACAGACACATGGGTGCTGGAGATCATAGCCACGGGGTACGCCATCCCCTCCCAGTTGCTCCCACCGCCATGACCTCCACCCGGGGCCCCACCTCCAGGAGACCTCCCATGTAGCGAGGCTCAAGCAGGAGGTAGACCATCTCATGCTCGTAGGGGCAGTGGAAAGAGTGCCGGAGCAACTGCAAGGGAGAGGGTTCTACTCGAGGTACTTCCTCACGGGGAGGTCCATCTTAGATTTTCGAGGCCTCACCGGTACCTGCGCAAGCAACGTTTTCGGATGATCACAAACGCCTCCATCCTTACGGCACTAGACGATGGAGATTGGTTCGCAGCCCTCGACTTACAAGGTCCTACCGTTTGGGCTCTCCTCAGCCCCCAGAGTCTTCACCAAGACCTTGGCAGTGGTGTCAGCCTACCTGCACAGACAGGGGGTATTTATATTCCAGTATCTGAATGACTGCCTACTCAAAGGGGCCTCAAAGGAGGAGGTACTACGCATAATATGTGTCACAGCAGGCACGTTCTCTTCGCTCGGCCTGCTTATCAATCTGACAAAATCAAAGACAGACCCCACACAGGACATAGAGTTCGTAGGGGCACGCATAAATTCTATTACAGCGAGGGCGTATCTACCAGAGACTCGCTTTCGGGCCATCGGCTCCCTCGCGCAAGGCTTCACCTTCAGCCCTATGGTGCCGGTTCTGACGCGCTTACAGCCGCTGGGCCACATGGCAGCAGCAACGTTTCGTAGAACAGAACGCCAGGTTACACATGCGCAGCATGCAGCATTGGCTGGCGAGCGTATACAAACCGGCAGCACACACTGTTCACAGGATGGCGTCGCCCACAACGGAGGTGCGCAAATCCCTGCAATGGTGGGTAAACCCCGAGAACCTGCTAACAAGGGTACCCTTCCACCAACCACACGTATTGGTTTTTCTTACTACAGATGCCCCCCTCATAGGGTGGGGAGCACACATGGGCGAAGAGGTGACGCAAGGGCTGTGGTCCTCTATGGAGCAGTCACTGCACACAAATATACTGGAGCTCAAAGCAGTGTTCAACGCCTGCAGACACTTTCGAGACCAACTGAAAGGCAAGGTAGTCGGGATCAGTACAGACGATACCTCCACCATGTTTTATATAAATCGGCAAGGAGGAGCTCGGTCCCGTGCCTTATGTGTAGAAGCAGTCCGGTTGTGGAACTGCTGTATCGCCAACAATGTAACCTTGAAAGCCTCGTACTTACCAGGCGCTCGCAATGTGAAGGCAGACCAGCTGAGCAGGCGTTTCGCACTCACGCACGAGTGGCAGATCCGTCCCAATCTGCTGCAACCGATTTTTCCACGCATGGGGTTTTTCCCCAGATAGACCCTGTTTGCTACTCAGCACAACAAGAAGTGCCCACGATTCTGCTCCAGGGCAGGACTGGGACGGGGGTCCCTGAGGGATGCCTTCGCGATCTCATGGAGGGGCCCCCTGCTTTACGCTTTCCCTCCCACAGTGCTCATCCACAAAGTGTTGCAGAAAGCCAGGAGGGAAGGAACCTGAATGATCCCGATAGTCCCAACGTGGGATCGACAGCAATGGTTCCCCCTATTCCTGCGCATGTCGGACCGGCCACCGATGTCCCCTCCGGTGGCGCGGGATCTGCTCACGCAAGCCCAGGGGTCCATAGTGCATCCGCACCCCCAAAGCCTGCGACTACAAACGTGGTTAATCCATGGCTCAGCTCCCTAGAGAGCACATGTACGGAGGAAGTGCAGCAAGTCCTAGAAAGTAGCAGGAGGACTTCCACCAGGAAGACCTTCAAGCAGAAACGGACTCGCTTTACGGCATGGTGTTCTACCAAACAGCTAGCCCCCTTTCGGTGCCTATGGCTGTGATATTAGAGTATTTACTGGACCTCAAGAGAGGAGGACTCTCGCTATCCTCGTTTCAGGTCCACCTGGCCGCCATTTTGGTGTTCAGACACGAAGAGGAAGGGCACATGGTGTTCGCCCATCCCATGGTTACCAGGTTCTTCAAAGGGCTGGTAAGCCTATACCCCCCTCAGAAACCACTTCCACCTCTGTGGAACTCGGACCTGGTGCTTAATGCGAAAAGGGGACCACCGTTTGAGCCTTTGGCCACGGTTTCCCTCCGCCTCCTTATGATGAAGACGACCTTTCTTCTCGCAATCACGTCAGCTCGCAGGGTGAGCGAGCTTGAGGCAGTTATGGCAACGCCGCCCTGCGCTGTTTTTCCAAGGAGGCGGTAACCATACGGCTGCATCCAGCCTTTGTTCCTAAAGTTTCTTTCTGAGTTTCATACTAACGAACCTATTGTTTACCCTTGTTTATCCAAAGCCTCATAACTCTAACAAAGAGGTGCGCCTACACCTCCTGGACGTGAGCAGGCGCTAGCTTTCTATATGGACAGGACCAAGTCCTTCCGGAGAACGGATAGGCTCCTAGTCTCTATCGCTCCCAGATCAAAAGGAGAATGTCTCTCTTCGCAGAGAATCTCTAAGCACATCGTATCTTGCATAAAAATGTGCTACAAACTCAAAAAGACTCCTTTACTGGCCACGCCCAGGGCTCATTCCACTAGGGCGGTGGCAGCATCAACAGCCTTTTTTCAAGGGCATTGCGCTAAAAGACATTTGCAGAGTGGCGACCTGGTCATCCTGTGACACCTTCGCCAAACATTACGCCCTTCACAGGGTATTCCAAGAGGATACCCGTCTCTTGGCAGCGGTCCTCTCGGGGACAAGCTGCACATAATCCGATTACCCACCTCCTATCTTGGGTTACTGCTGGGTAGTCACCTAATGTGGAGCACCCACGGGGACACTCGAAGAAGAAAGAAAGGTTACTCACCGTAGTAACGGTGGTTCTTCGAGATGTGTCCCCGTGGGTGCTCCACTACCCGCCCATCCTCCCCGCTCCGGATCTCTGTTTAGTGTTTTGCAGGAGCATCCGAGGCGGTTGGTCAAGGAACTGGCGGGGACCGGATCGCGCACATGGCCGGGAGCGCGCGGGGGAGCGGCGCGCACCGGCGCATGCGCGGTCCGGCAGAAACTGCTTGGAAGATCCGATCTGCGGCGCCGGGCGAGCCCGACACCTAATGTGGAGCACCCACGGGAACACATCTCGAAGAACCACCGTTACTACGGTGAGTAACCTTTCTATCCCTCCCACAGCTCCTTTTTGGGTCAGGACCCCTGCAATTAAAACATTAACTGTTCAGATTGAAATTGCTGAAATCCTGAAGGTTTTATGATTTTTAAAGACCTGTGTCTGTGAAATTGCGCCAATGGACTGTGATTTTGATAGCACCCTAGCGATGATGTTTTCATTGTGCAAAGGCTCCCCTGCTGCAGGGTCAGACCTAACAGGGCGCTTCCAGCATATGGTCTAGGTGAAGCGGTGATCCGAGTGATGCTACAGATAAGAGGCGACTGCAGCCTGTGATGTTGCTGCTGGACATGTCATGGTGCAGCTGAAAAGTTTTGAGTTTGTGTCTGGAGCGATTTCTTAAAGGGAAAGAGTCAAGGGTCAGGCTGCTGGGAGGGAGATGAGAGCTGAAGAAGCACTTGGGAGAGGGGGCAGCTGGGTCAACCAGTGTATTCCAAGATGGCAGCCCTTTGACTCCTTTGTGGCTGCTGCAGCTCCTGTTGTCGGGATTTAGGGCCTGCTTTGATCCAGCTGGAAATGATACCCAGTTAATATTTTCAGGCAGGAGAGTGAGTGTTGTCCATTGTGCTTATATCTTACCCCTCACCTACAGCCTTTCCTGAGGGCTGCAGCTTTGGAGCAGCCTCGGTTTCAATTCACTGCCATACTGACTTCTTCCAACATATGCCAGCAGCTCCTGGGGCCGCTAAAGAGCTTCCTACCCACTGCCCATCTTGCTTCAGTGCTGTGCAGGCTCCATTCCCCTCTCCTGGCCACTTGCTGGTGGCCACCCTCTTTGTAGCCAGCAAGTCCTTTGGAGTCAGGATCCCGTTGTTGTCGTCGTTTGTTGCCAGTGTGCTCAGCATAGTGTGGCCTAAGTCTTGTGGGACGACAATAGAGGTGCTGATATTAGGGTAAGTTGCTTGTGGAGATTGGGTTGGGGAGAACCTGGGCTCGCAGCCCGTCTTCTGTCTGGTTCAAGTCCTGCTGCCACAAGAATCTTCCGATATCACCATCTCCAGCACAAGGACAGCCCTCTCCCTGCAAGTCATGCAGAAGCAGGATAGTGTAGAGTTGTATCGAAGGTGTGGGATGACTCTGTAATGATTCCATTCACATATGAACAGCCGTTTTGTTTCTGAGCAGGGCCAGACCTTCCTAGATGAAGAGTTGTAATCCACAGCGCCTCTTTCAATGGGGATTGGATGTCGTTTTGTTCATCCAAAATGTGGTAGTTTCAAGTGCAGCAGCCTGTCTTTGAGATGACGGTACTAAGACTCAGTGCATATGCACGTGTGCGTGTACACATTCACCTGTTCGGGAAATCCTCTGTGGCGCCACGTATCTCCAATCCTACAAGTAGATTGCACTTTACAGTTGTGTTAGCAGAGATCAGTGAATAGTACTGAATCAAATGCTAGCATTTATGTCAGGTTTAATGCTGCTGCTAGCTAAATTGTGTAAAACCTCTGCAGAACTAGGTAGTTTTAGTAGAAACAGTAATTCAGTTGTACTAGAGTTACTAAATGACATTGTGAATGATTTTCAACACTCATCAATATATTAGCATGTGATGATGTTTCAGAGAATGTTGTATCTGGATCGGTGCAACTCCACCCCTTGTTTAACTGAGTCTTATTTTAGCCACGCTGCAGAAATTCATCTGGGCACTTGTGCTTGTGCTGTAAACATGTAATTAGCATTATGTCAAATCAGTCTACAGTTCTGGGTCATTACAGGATTCGGGTCAGCAAGCACCTAAACCCTAGTTTAAGCCCACATCTCAGCACTGGCAAACTCTCATGATATTTATGCAAATCTATACAGTGGCACTTACATTTTATTTTAGCTGTCTCCTACCTTCTAAAGGTGTCTGTGTAAGCAGCAGCTAACAAAACTTTATCCACTCCCTGCCAAATTGAAGAGACCTTTCTATTCTTTTTTCAGTCATTGACTGCGAGGCTTTCCTGTGTTCCCCAGTATAACACACTGAAATGTTTTCTGACATTAAACTTTATAAATCTGAACAAAAAGCAGTCAAGTAGCACTTTAAAGACTAGCAAAATAGTTTATTAGGTGAGCTTTCGTGGGACAGACCCACTTCTTCAGACCATAGCCAGACCAGAACAGACTCAATATTTAAGACACAGAGAACCAAAAACAGTAAGCAAGGAGGACAAATCAGAAAAAGATAATCAAGGTGAACAAATCAGAGAGTGGAGGGGTGGGGGGGAAGATCAAGAATTAGACTGAGTCAAGTATGCAGACGAGCCCCTATAGTGACTCAGAAAGTTCCCATCACGATTTAAACCATGTGTTAATGTTCCGAATTTGAATATAAATGTCAGTTCGTCCACTTCTCTTTCTAAAACGGAGTGATAATTTCTCTTCAGTAACACACATACCTTGAGGTCATTGACAGAATGCCCCATTCCATTAAAATGTTGACTAACTGGTTTGTGGATCTGGCATCAACTTATGCCTCGATTACAGCATGCAAGAGATACGTTTCCTGGACACTACGGCTACGTCTACACGTGCACCCAACTTCGAAATAGCTTATTTCGATGTTGCGACATCGAAATAGGCTATTTCAATGAATAACGTCTACACGTCCTCCAGGGCTGGCAACGTCGATGTTCAACTTCGACGTTGCTCAGCCCAACATCGAAATAGGCACAGCGAGGGAACGTCTACACGCCAAAGTAGCACACATCGAAATAAGGGAGCCAGGCACAGCTGCAGACAGGGTCACGGGGCGGACTCAACAGCAAGTCGCTCCCTTAAAGGGCCCCTCCCAGACACACTTTCATTAAACAGTGCAAGATACACAGAGCCAACAACTAGTTGCAGACCCTGTATATGCAGCACGGACCCCCAGCTGCAGCAGCAGCAGCCAGAAGCCCTGGGCTAAGGGCTGCTGCCCACGGTGACCACAGAGCCCCGCAAGGGCTGGAGAGAGAGTATCTCTCAACCCCCCAGCTGATGGCCGCCATGGAGGACCCCGCTATTTCGATGTTGCGGGACGCGGATCGTCTACACGTCCCTACTTCGATGTTGAACGTCGAAGTAGGGCGCTATTCCCATCCCCTCATGGGGTTAGCGACTTCGACGTCTCACCGCCTAACGTCGATTTCAACTTCGAAATAGCGCCCAACACGTGTAGACGTGACGGGCGCTATTTCGAAGTTACTGCCGCTACTTCGAAGTAGCGTGCACGTGTAGACGCAGCTTACAGTACTAATCAAGGATGGCCTGATCAGTACCACACTGTACCGAAAACCTACTGATCGCTATACTTATCTACACCCTTCTAGTTTCCATCCTGCACATGTGACTAGATCCATTGTTTACGGTCAAGCTCTTAGGTATAATCGCATTTGCTCTGATCCAACTGACAGAGACCAAAAACTACAAGAACTTTACCAAATATTCATAAACCTGAATTACCCACCAGGAGAAGTGAAAAAACAAATGGACAGGGCCAGACGCATACCCAGAAACCAGCTACTCCAAGATCGGCCCAAAAAAGCCAAGAACAGAACACCACTGGTCATCACCTACAGCCCCCAGCTCAGACCACTGCAACGAATTATTAAAGACCTACAACGTATTCTTAATCAGGATGCTACACTCCAGAAGGCCCTGGGTGACATGCCTGTTCTCTCCTACAGACAACCTCCCAACCTCATGAGGATCCTTACTGACAGCCACAGTCTATACCCCAGGAACACCAGTCCTGGAACCCTTCCCTGCAACAAAGCCCGCTGCCAGCTTTGTCCACATATCTTCTCTGGAAATACCATCACTGGACCTAAGCAGGTTACTCACAGAATCACGGGCACTTTCTCATGCTCTTCTACTAACATCATATATGCCATCATGTGCCAACAATGCCCAGATGCTTTGTATATTGGACAGACTTCTAACTCCCTTAGACAAAGGGTCAACGGGCACAAAACAGACATCAAAACACTCCAGATCCACAAACCAGTTAGTCAACATTTTAATGGAATGGGGCATTCTGTCAATGACCTCAAGGTATGTGTGTTACTGAAGAGAAATTATCACTCCGTTTTAGAAAGAGTAGTGGACGAACTGACATTTATATTCAAATTTGGCACATTAACACATGGTTTAAATCGTGATGGGAACTTTCTGAGTCACTATAGGGGCTCGTCTGCATACTTAACTCAATCTAATTCTTGATTCTTCCCCCCCACCCCTCCACTCTCTGATTTGCTCACCTTGATTATCTTTTCCTGATTTGTCCTCCTTGTTTACTGTTTTTGGTTCTCTGTGTCTTAAATATTGAGTCTGTTCTGGTCTGGCTATGGTCTGAAGAAGTGGGTCTGTCCCACGAAAGCTCACCTAATAAACTATTTTGCTAGTCTTTAAAGTGCTACTTGACTGCTTTTTGTTTTGATAGTGTATAGACTAGCACAGCTTCCTCTCTGTTGTTATAAATCTGAGGTTATGGCTGGACACAGAAATACAATTGACATGTAATGCAGAGCTATTTTCATAACTGATGAACAATCTATGGCTTTCTGATGAAGATATGATTCACTGAGAACACTCAGAATTCTGAAATTAACAGATCATTAACAGAGCAAAAATCTCAATCGTGACTAAGGTTTTGACTTAGAACGTGAGCTCTGCTTCAGGAAAATGTTTTAGTGATGCCCAAGATGATTTGTATTGTAAGACAACACAGGCATTTTCAGAGCTATTAAAATTAGCTCCATGCAGAAAGCATCGCTGAAAGGCCAGAGCGTGGAATTGTGTTCTCTCATGGCAAAATAAAATAGGAAGTACAAACATAGGGATGTATTTTTCCAGTGGTATTTTTATACAGCCATATCTCAAAAAGTATGATTTAAAATACAATTAAAACAAAAAAGCAGTCCAGTAGCACTTTAAAGACTAACAAAATAATTTATTAGGGGGTGAGCTTTTGTGGGACAGATCCACTTCTTCAGAGCAGAGCCATACCAGAACAGATATGCACAGTAATATGTTCTGGTATGGCTATGATCTGAAGAAGTGGGTCTGTCCCACAAAAGCTCATCCCCTAATAAATTATTTTGTTAGTCTTTAAAGTGCTACTGGACTGCTTTTTTGTTTTGATAGTGCATAGACTAGCATGGCTCCCTCTCTGTTACTATTAAAATACAATTGTATACTGTCTGTGGAATTACTGTGCACAGAGTTCTGTAAATAAAATATTTTGACATGGCTGTGATAGGGAGTGCTGAAAGCTGTCTGTTTCATATGTGCACTGTGTAATTACCCATCCTAATGGCAATTATGTAATCTAGTATGTTGTTACAGGATTAGGGTAGTGATTTTCTGTAGTTAAATTCATGAAAGGTTTAAAGCACCAAAAATTACTGTGGGAAATACATGAACTGGAGAGAAGGAAATATCGATTTGGAAACTACATTTAGGAAAGGCCTGTAGAGATAGAAGAACACTACCAAAGTCAAGGGAATTCACAAAGAAAGACGTTGCAAGTGTAGACACAGCAAGATGATGCAACTAAATTCAGAATGTTATTGGAAGGCATATGTGGAGGTAGACTAGCGTCTGCACAACACCTCTGGCAGTGTTTATTGATTGCACAAGCTCTGTTTGGTAAGGGTAGAAAAACAGATGTCCCTGACAGATTTGAACACTCTTGCTAATTACATGTGCATACATCATCATCAGTAAAGCTCGGTGAGAGCTGTCAGGTAGACAGGGTTGAAGTATTTTTATGACTTTGTTCTCTAACCCTGCTTTCAGATTAGCGAGTGTGATAGCAAAAGTGCCCACTCTGGCCTCTAGTGTTACTGCCCTCAGTGGAGTTGCACCAGTGGTGATACACAGACACAGCATCTGCTGGGACTTCTCTGTTCGTTTATCCTGTAGGGAGGCCCTTCAATTTAGGTCAAAAATCTGGTGCTGTTTTCAAATTTCAGTTGATTATAAGCCTGCCAAGTCTTGAGAGTTCTTCATATCTTGGGCCCTTTCAGTTAAAAGTGCTGGGAGTTACTTCTTTACTGCTTCTGTGGCATGGTGTAAAGTGAATAGTTTACATGGGATTTGGCCCTTCTGGTCAGGCCATAAACTTTAACTCCCTTTGTGTTGCACACTGATTTTCCTTCTAACTCCTCATACATCTGCCTGTTTCACTGCGAACTGAAGAAAAGCAGTGAGAAAATTCAGCTGCGTCTGTTAGGGAGGAGGCACTTGAACAGTCAGTAGGAAAAAAACTGAGCACTAATTCACATTCCTTTCAACAGAAGAAAGTCTCGGAAGGCTGGAAATCTTAGACTATAGCCTTTCACCATTGAAAACAAGACACTGCTTTTGACCTAATGTAGCTTCTCTGGAAGAGAGACCCTTATGGCAGTGGTTAATGCAAAGGGAGAAAACTGCTTAAGAACTGAGCGTGAGACCTCATAAGATGGTGATCTTGTCAAGGCTGCTTACTGAGGGAGTGGCATGGCACAGAAAACTGGCTGTAGGATTTGCCCAGCTTGTCTGTTTAGGTCCTGGGTTCCAATTTTTCTTAACTTGCTAGTGACTGAAAGTTACCCTCTAATGACTGTTCAGTGAGCTACCTGAAATGAATGTCATCTCAGTATTATTCCTATCAGATAACTGTTTGCAACCTAAAAGCCACTGTCCAATTTTCCTATTTATTGGAGCCTCAGCAGAGAGGCAAGCATTAACACTGAACTCCTCACTTCTGTCTGGTGAGACTCATTCCAAGGCAGGGCAGTGTGGAGTTAATTTGCTGCAGTTTCTTGTCCTGTTTCATGCAGGGTTGTGTCAGTGCAGGACTAGATTTACTTTAACGAAAATGTTCTGACAATGAACATCTTCTGGACCAAAGAATGGGTGACAAAAAGTTATTGGAGGCCTTAGGTTAATGAAGGTGCGTCTGCCTCAGTAGCAAGAATGAGCACTATCCAGGTGGGACTGTGACCAAGACAGTGATGAGTGAGATGCCAGCAGGAGAAGAGGAACATTTCCTGAAACACAGATCCCCTTATTTAATAGGTCTCATTGCCGTTTCCACCCTTCAGTGCTTGCTGTGGAAACTTTGAACTTCTGTTCACATTCTGAGTAGCATCAGTCATGACTTGCTTTGGATTTTTATTAGATGACATTATTTTACTGAATCTGGCTCACAGACACGTCCATCTTCTCGCATTGCATGCACAGAAGTAAAGAGTTCGTAAAACAGGAAGTGCCATGTAACTCACAGAATCACAGGGCTGGAAGGGACCTCAGGAGGTCATCTAGCCCAGCCCCCTGCTTCAAGCAGGATCAACCCCCACTAAGTCATCCCAGCCAGGACCTTGTCCAGCCGGGACTTAAAAACCTGAAGGGATGGAGAAACCACCACCTCTCTAGGTAACGCATTCCAATGCTTCACCACCCACCTGGTGAAGTAGTTTTTCCTAATATCTAACCTACACCTCTCCCTCTTCAGCTTCTGACCATTACTCCTTGTTCTGCCATCTGACACCACTGAGAACAGTTTCTCACTCTCCTTTTTAGAGCTCCCCTTCAGGAAGTTGAAGGCTGCTATTATATCACCTCTAAGTCTTCTCTTCTGTAAACTAGACAAGCCCAAATCCCTCAGCCTCTCCTCATAGGTCTGATGTCCTTCTTCATGGTTACATACTGATGCCCTAATGCTGCATTTTATACCAAAATTAGTCTCTCATCTCACAGACCAATAGGACAGTCTAGGATAGTAGGACATTGGTAGTTGGAATATTTTGATATTAAGTAAGAGCGTGTTGGAGGGAAGAGGGGGCAGGAACTAAGTAGAGTGTATTTTGCTCCATGTCTTAACAGCTGCTTGGTTTCAGCACCAAGTTGGTTGTATATTAGTGGTAAGCAAAGTGATTTCTGTGTACAGCTTCTGAAGACTTTGGGCTCTGTTTAGATGAAAGGCGCTTAGTAAATATAAAAACAAAAAAGCAGTTAAGTAGCACTTTAAAGACTAACAAAATAATTTATTAGGTGATGAGCTTTCGTGGGACAGACCCACTTCTTCAGATCATAGCCACACCAGAACAGACTCAATATTTAAGGCACAGAGAACCAAAAACGGTAATCAAGGAGGACAAATCAGAAAAAAATGATCAAGGTGAGCAAATCAGAGAGTAGAGGGGTAGAGGGTGGGGGGAGGTCAAGAATTAGATTAAGCCAAGTGTGCAAACGAGCCCCTAAGGTGACTCAGGAAATTCCCATCCTGGTTCAAACCACGTGTTAATGTGCCGAATTTGAATATAAAAGCCAGCTCAGCTGTCTCCCTCTTAACAGTGGTGCGAAAATTTTTCTTCAGTAACACGCAAACTCTTAAGTCATTAACAGAATGGCCCATTCCATTAAAATGTTGACTAACCGGTTTGTGCATCTGGAGTGTTTTTATGTCTGTTTTGTGCCCATTAACTCTTTGTGGAAGGGAGTTAGAAATCTGTCCAATGTACAAAGCATCTGGGCATTGTTCGCACATGATGGCATATATGATGTTAGTTGAGGAACATGAGAATGTGCCCATGATTCTGTGAATAACCTGGTTAGGTCCAGTGATGGTATTACCAGAATAGATATGTGGACAAAGCTGGCAGTGGGCTTTGTTGCAGGGAAAGGTTCCAGGACTGGTATTCTTGGGGTATAGACTGTGGCTGTTGGTGAGGATCCTCATAAGTAAATATAAGATGATGATACCTTATTGTGGCATTGCTGTCCCAAACCTAATTATGTTTGTTAATCTGTTCTTATTTGTCAGAAGACCCTATAATCCACAGGGAACATTGTCAAGGACAGAGATGGAAGGTGACTAATTCCCCTCAAAAGTCAACAGGAATTATGTGGGCGGTGGGCAAGATAGACAAGGGAAGGCATTGCCTTCCCAAAACTGCATGCACTCTCTGTCTGCCTAGGGAGGGATAGGGCTGCGGCACAGCTGCCCAGTCACCTGGGAGGGGTGTGGCTGGCACTGGTGCCTGCTGCAGCTGCCTGGGCATTTGCGGAGGGCTGGGGCCAGGGCATGGCTCTCCAGCCACCAATGAAGGCAGGGGCCATGGTGCAGCAGCCTGACCCTCCAACCACAAGGTGCTGTGGTAACTGGGAAGGGTGCGGCCATGTCACTCACTGGGAGGGGGCAATCTAAGGGGATTGGGTGATGGTGAGGAGCTGGGGCAGTAACTAGGGGTGGGGCTGGGCTTGGCTCTGGGGAAGGGTGGATGGGTGGAAGGGATGGGGCTGGGACCTGCCTTCTCCAGCTGGGTCTTCACCAACCGCCCATGAAGAATAACTTACCTAGATGCCATTTGTGTCTTTGAAAACTTCTTGTCTTCCATTCTTCTTTTCTCTTCTCCAAATCTCTGTGATAAGTCACTGATGTGTCTGATACTGATAAGTCACTGATATGTCACTCATACTGAGTTGCTGAGAGCAGAATGCTTTGCCTCTCTCTATCCCTTGAGGTTTTTAAGTCCCAGCTTGACAAGGTCCTGGCTGTGATGACTTAGTTGGGGTTGATCCTGCCTGAAGCAGGGGCTGGACTAGATGACCTCCTGAGATCCCTTCCAGCCCTGGGATTCTGTGATTCTGTAGGTGGGGTTGCATTGGTACCTGTGGAAAGGGGCTGCAGTTTACCTTCAGGATCTTTGGTGTAAGGCCTTCACATCCCCATCTTACAACTTTGGTGTCTTCATCCCATTTCACCAATACCCAGTTTGCCTCCTGCTGGGATTGTTAGGTCTTCTCTAGTAACTGCTCCTAACTGATGTTACTGAGCTTCATGTTATGTCTGTCCTTGTTGATATCAGCACAGTTTGGTATGATATGCAGATTGTACCAATGTGCACTTTTATCCCCTTATTCTATGTGTAACTGTTACATAAAGACAGCCCTAACAGCCATCTCCCGGGTTGATATGCTGTTGTTACCCCTTCTTTAGTTAAGACCATTGGTAAGTTTTCAGTCCTCTCATGGCATTCTAACCTCAGCCCATTTAATTTCTGTGAAATGTTACAGGTGCTTTCCTCCAGATCAAATATATCCTATTGACTGTTCTATTTGCTCATTAACTTTCTAATTCTATCAAAAGACGTACTTATTTTTTGACATCCTTTGTTCTTTGCACATCCCCAGTGAAGCTGCTAATCTTAGGGTTTCTGCAAGCATTCAAGTGTGTATGGATTTTTGTGTTCATGTTCGTTCTATGGTGACAGTGGGTTTAGCGTGCTGTAATTGCCAGGATCACTCCTTTTGTCTTTTCTGCATGAAGGTTCACCTGTCTTTTCCAGTCCTCTGATGCCTCAGGCTTCTCTAAAGCCTTTCAAAACTAGTGGCTGTTGGCTTAGTAAATTTGTGAGCTAATTCCTTTACATTTGGGGATTAACCTGTTCAGCAGCATCACTTTCCCCCTTATTTTTCTTTTTAAATTTTTCACTGCCTCAGACCAGGGGTCTGCAACTGAAATTACGACAAGAGCCATTATTTCAAATTCAGTTACAAAATCAATCCTTCAGGAGCCACAGTGCATGTGAATATGAGACAGTCCTTAATAGGTGATGTCCAACCGTGCTTTTTATCACCCCTATTTTAAGAATGGTGCACACACAATAATTGGTACCAGTTAGAAAGCTAAGTTACCTCCATCTGCAGGCGTTACCCACATTAGCCCACAAATCTGCCCCCCATCCCCAGGCTTTATCCCCCCATCCCCAGGATTAACTCCCCTGAAACCCTAATCTCTCTCCCCTGCCCCCCAGGTTTAACCCCTGTGAGCACCAACCTTCCCCCTGACCTCAGGTTTAACCAATCTGAGCCCCAACCTCCCCTCCCCCTGCCTGCAGGCTTATCTCACCTCAGCGTGTGCAGTTCTGCAGCGGCCACTGCCGCTGCCTCCCCTTGCTGCTCCCCACTGTCTCGTCGTCCTTCTCAGCACAGTTGTGCAGCTCTGGCAGGGGAAGTCTAAGCCGCCCTCTCGCCCCAGCTGTCCTGCCAGCTTAGACTTCTGCCCACGTGGGGAGGCTCCCTGCCCAGCTGTCTTTCTTTTCTGGGCTCCTTGCCCTGCTGCAGCTGACTGCTGAGTGGCTCTGGCTGCCACTGCTTAAGCAAAAAAAAAACCCCAAAATTCAGTTGGCTCACGGGTAGGCAACTGAATTTACACTTTTGTTTAACTGGCAGCAGCCTCAGAGCCTCAAGATGAATGAGTGGCAGGAGCTCTCGGAGCTGCAAGTGGCTCATTAAAGAGCCGCACGTGGCTCCAAAGCCACAGGTTGCTGACCCCTGCCTCAGACTCTTCAGAATCCTCAGTCTCATGCCCTGTTCTCCCACCTCACATTAAGAACAGGTCTGCTTTTCCCTGCTTCAGCTCTGAGGTCTTCTCTTCGTCCCTGTCATCCCCTTTCGGTGGCATTTACGGTCTCCATTTCCATTCTCTCTGTCTCTCCTATGCGCCTGGGTTTGCTCTGTGGTTTCTTGTCTTGCTTTGTATCACTCCCTGTCTACAATTCCAGCCTGGGTTTTTGGGTTTTTGTTTTTTTTTAATTTTAATCCTCAGCTCCTCAAGAAGCTGTTCTGGCTCCCCCTTGTATTCTTCCTGTCTGGCATAACTGATTTGTTGGCATCTTCATATGTAGGCCAAGCTGTTCTTTCTTAGAAGTCTTTGACAAAGACTCAGCTGCTGTCTGTCCTCTTGTCTCCCCTCCACTTTGCCAGCAGACCCACCCTTTTTCCCTCCAAGTGGCAGAGGGTTTGGCAGGAAGTGGGCGCCCATTCCTGGCTGGCATTGAGCCTCTCTCTCCCTAGCGATTGGAAGGGAGCAGCCTCTGGCGGCTTCGCTCCCATTGCTTTCATGTGCAGGGAGGGTGGGGCAAAAAGCGTAGCTGGCCTGAGGACTGAATCTGCCAAAGTACCCTAACCCACTTCCCCTGCCCAGCAGCACAGACTCCCAGCATTACACTTCGAGATAGTAGAGTGGGGTTGGAATAGGAGGTGGTGTTTGGGCACAGCTAAGGAAATCAAACCAGGGTATATTTGCTTAAATCCGGGCAACTTACTGCCCAGGCTGGGATTTTCTTCGCACTAAAGCAAATCTAGCCAGCCACCACAGCACTTCTGCCAGCCCCACTGGCCAGCCAGAAGCCACAAAAGCAAACCCACATACTTCCCAGCTGCTGTACGAGCCCAGACCAACAACCCCAAATTAAGGTGAATGGTTTTTAAAAGCTATTACACCAACAGCACACAGATTCTTCTGGACCCCAAAGGTTCCAGCCACAGTCCTCAGTCAATATACACTGGGATCTTACCCAGACAACACACAAATGCCCAAATCCTTCCCTTCTAAACATCTGAAGGTTTATTTACAAAGCAAGAAAGAACAAGGGTAGAGAGAAGAATTGTTAAAGCAATTCTTTACATACATTAATTACAGCTATTGATGCAGGCCAGCAATGTTCAGCGCTGATTCTTGAAAGTCTCTGAAAGACCACCTCCTAAGGGGTATGATTTAAGGTTACATACTTTTAGTTGCTGGAGTCAGCATGCTGGAACGTGGATCCTTGGGAAAGGAACATGAACAAAGACAGGAACAAATGACACAGAGTTTTTCTCTTAAGATGGACACTGCTAAGCCCTTTTTATATTTTCCCCTTGTGGAGGGAAAAAGCCCTTTCTTCTTCCCATAGGCTCCTAAGTGTCAATATCATCTGATGCAGGTGAGCTGTTGTGGCAGAATGCCATTGGTCGCTGGTTTTGCCAGCACGCCCCAGTCATTTACATGGCAGGCGGGATGGTGCCTGGGCATCTGATTTCAGTGCCTTTACTCAGCCCCGGTCACCTGACCAGTGGGCTGCATTCCATTGAAGAGTCCCAAATTTCTAAGATGGGGATTCAGTGTCTGAGCCTTTGTGTATAACCCATTGCTCTGGCTGGGGTGGCGATCACCTCCCATTGTGAATCTTAGCACTAAAACATTTCTAATACGGCTACAGAGTGAAATTCTATAACTTTACGTACAAACATGGTACAGACATAAAAGTAGCACACACAGATTCAAGACATCATCAGCTTTCATTAGACACCTCACACAGCCCCCGTGGCATGCTCTCTGGGGTCAGTAGATACAATGGACCCATACAATGACTTCCATAGTCAATGTAAAAATCCAGCCCCATGTGACAGGGCTAAGAGCTGATCATTGTGCCTTGAGAGTCCTCAGACTTTGGTCATGTTTCTAGGGTTCCAGAGTCCTAAACTAGCCTTCTAGGAAATTGAACAGTGTTTTCCTTCGGTGAGCCACATCCAGGCGTCCCGTGGTTAAACTGTGTCCTGTGCACACAGCACTGCGCTCCACGCTGAGCTTTAAATTCCTCACTAAAGGTCTGCGGTTTTGGGGATTGCGTGACAGGTGGGATAAGAGAGAGAGTCCATCCTTTAGAAAAGAAATAGTCAGAGCAGAAGGGGAGGGGCTGGGGAAAGCAGAGCAAAGAAAGGAGAAAATTGGCTGTCAGTAAAAGCCTGGCAGAAAGAAATAACTGTCCCCATTACACCAACCAGGCTGACGGGGGGAGGAGCAGCTGGCCACCTGCCATGGGGAGCAGGGACATATCACAAACTTATTCATGATAAATGGCTGCAAGAAAGCAAGCAGGGCTGAGATGTGGAGGCAGCCTGACTCAGAATCCCATTCCTCAGGTATCTGTGTCACAATCTGCACGGTAATGGCCCAGTCTTTAATTTCCCTTTTCTTCTCTGTAATGTCAATGGCGTTTGCTCTTTTATTTGGATGTCATAATGGATAATAATAGATTTCTTTGGGAATAATTTCCGCTCATCACTTCACATTACAGCAGCATATTTGGACGTCTGAGGGCCTCTTCAGATGCTTCTGTGGAAATAGTTTCTTCCGCGGTAATGCTAGCATAGTGGAGTTGGGGCTGTATTGAAATGGAAGAGTGATTTTTAAGGGCTGAATTTCACTTAAAAAAAAGAAAAGGAAAATTCTGGCATTCTGTTTCTTAAATCCCTATTCCGCACCTGTTGCCCTGATCGAACACACGTAAGTATTGTGGATGTTCTGAAATGTTTTCTGTTGAAAGACAGGAATGTGGATCACATGTCTGGAAATCATCTTCTTCTGAGAACTCTAATAATTATGCACTGGTCATTTAAAAAATCCGGGATTACAGCAAAATTTTACTTGCCCTGTGATGCAGTACACATACATTTGGATTCAGTTTGTGTAACAAGTACCATGGAATTTGAAACAACCAAGACACGAACATCTGGGAGTAAGAACAAAAGAAGTTCTGACATCACCTTCATAATGGTGATCAAAAATGTATCCTGTCACTTCACAGAGCAGGAGCAGAACAGCTGACACATATTGGTTTGAAAGTACAAGAATTAGCTGATGACATTCTGATCTGTGCAAATAGACGATGCTATTTACGTTTAGCTAGTTTAAAAATCAGCAGCTGCAAATGCAGAGCAGTGTACTTGAACTGCAAAATGCCGTCACTCTTCCTGACTCAGTGATAATGGTCTAAGAAGTGCTGTACATAGTGAAAATGCAGCAGAGGTTCTACAGTGCGGGCTAGAAACCAGTCATGGGAGGAAAAGCAACATTCATCTTAAAAGAAATTCAAAACAGCATCTGAATTAAAAAAACAAAATGAGCTTTTAAAATGCCAGGTTTGATGTAACTAAGGGTAGAGATAAGTGGTGGTGGCAGTTTTCAGCTGAAGAAATCAAAGATAAAAGCTTCAGTGTGAGACTCTCTCTCCCTCCCCCTGTGCCCCTCCTTCCCTGCCTCTCTCTCTGCTGCAAATGTGCATTCGAGTTCATACACACACAGCCTGCGTCAACCAGTATGTTTTCCCGGGAAGGTTTTTTTCCCTGTGTGCTCATGTAAAACCAGTACGAGGGTTTAAGTTGCTTGGACGAAAGCAGAATGTTGCTTCTGACCTAGTAGATAAACGGTGGTTCGGTGGTTCTGTGTTGGGATGAATTCCCTCTACCATGGCAGTGCCTCCTAACAACATGTTGCTTTTGCCAAGCGTGTCGCTGTGCGTCTCTTCAAGTAGGACATGCTGTCACACCTCAGCTATTAGAGACAGAAAACCTTGCAGGCGCTAGGAGCAATCCTGAGCCATGCTGTGCCTCTGGTCTGTTCTGTCTGTACAAGTAGCGTAAGCTGCTATAGCAGAGGTTCCCGAACCGTTTGACACACATGCCTCTGGGGTGCCGTGGGGATATTTGGGGAGGCACAGCTGTGGCCGGGGCTGGGGCCAGTGCCACCAGCTCTGCACCTGGCCTTAACGGCCAATTTCAGCCCCGTTCCCACTCCCAGCTCATGTCACCAGTTTTGGTTGGACACAGTCCTGGAGGTTTCATCATATTACGTATTCCTGGAGACTCTAAAACAGCGGTTCCCAGCCTTTTCCAGGTGGGGACCTGTTCTGGCAATTCAGGAAGGCTTTGTGACCCAAGCCAATTGAAAAATGGGAGGGGGAGGGAGCAGTGCCATAACTAGCTAATTTTGTGCCTGGAGGCAAGAATATAAAATTGTGCCCCTTCATGTTTATATGTTCATAGTAGTTATTTCATAGAAATAATAATAACCCTACGTTTATTATAGTTACTTATTTTATTGTAGTTGATCTGAGTGGTGGTGGGGGAAAGACTCTCATCCCTGAACCGCTCCCCCTGCCCTGCTCCCCTAGCTTAAACCCCACACTACAAGACTGGAGAGGCTGAAGGGAGTCACACTCAGGGGTTGGGGGTCACACTTGGGGCTGCAGGGTTGGGGCACTGGGGGAGTCACACTCGGGCTGGGGAGTTGGGGTGTTGAGGGGAGTCACACAGGAGGTGAGGGAGTCACACGGGCTGGGGGGTTAGGGTGCTGGGGGAGTCACATGCAGGGTTTGTGGGAGATGGGGGAGTCACACTCAGAGGCTGGAGGAGTCGTACTCGGGCTGGAGGGGCTGGGTGAATCACACTTGGGTTTGCGGGAGATACAAACAAACACAAATGAAAACTGACAAATCAGCTACTTATAACAGAAGGGGGCAAAAAAGGCAAAGGATGGAGGAGGGGCAAAAATTACTTACTGCAAGAGTCTGTTAAGTGGCTTGCTTGGGAGGACTACGAATATCAAAGGTGGAGAAGCTGACTTTGCAATGCGTAAGTGCTTCTCTGTTGATAGCGAGAGCTGCTGGATGTGGCAGTGTTAAGGAGCTGAAAGTGGCTCCTTTAAGAGCCACGTGCAGCTCCGAGCTGCCAGCGACCCTTAACAAATCTAATGACAACCCGTGTTTGGGTCCCGACTGATAGTTTGGGAATCCCTGCTCTGAAATAATTCTGGAGGATTGGCAACCTTACCCCCAGCTGTGGCCCCTGTGTCAGCCCTCTTATTCCTGTCCATGTCTCCCTACTCCCAGCCCTGATTTGAGGGGAGAACATGCAAGAGTAAGGTGGGCTGCGAGGGGACCACGGTGCAATGGGGTGTGGCTGGTCTCTACCTTTCTCGTGTGTGTGACCTGGGGTCAATGACATATCCTGCCAGCACTGAAGCACTAATACAACTGTGATAGATGGGCTCCCAGGGCTGGTTAGCAGTGACTTAAATATCACAGAGAGGAAAGTACCTGGAGGATTGAATGTACCTTAGAGCTCAAGAGGTTGTGGAACAATAAACTAAAGTGTTTGAAGGCAAATCCAACAGGGCTAATATTCAGCTTGATGCACAACAGGCCCTGCTTTACACCCAATACCTTGTACACTCGAAAGGGACAAATGGTCATCCAACAGAGAGGCATTAACTGAGCTGACTGACCAAGGGCAAATGGTTACAGGAAACTGCAGATACCTTCAGAGTAGATACATGAGAGCATTTCTTTCTGGTGTGTTTTAAAAGGGCAATATCTAAGTTGTGTGAGGCTAGCTAAAAGATGGGAAACAAAGTACAGGAGTAAACGGGTAGTTTTGGCAGTGGACAGAAAGAAACAGAAGAGTTCACCAATGTAGTTCAGTGTGTTCAAAATAATCGGGAAAAGGGGTGAAAAGAGACGTGATAAAGTTTGCAGATGATAAAAAATAATTACTCAAGGTATTTAAATCCAAAGCTAAATTCAGAGTTACCATGGGATCTTGCAAACGGGTGACTGGGCAACAAAATGGCAGATGAAATTCAATGTAAACAAATGAAAAGTAATTCACAATGGAAAACTTAATCCTAGCTGTACATACAAAGTGCTGGGCATAAATTAGCTGTAACTGCTCGAGAAAGAGATCATGGAATCGTGGATAGGTCTGCGTGAACATCTGCTCAGAATGCAGCAGCAGCAGCAGCAGTCAAAAAAGCTACCATTGTTAGGAACAGTTAGGAAAGGGATTGCTAATGAGTCAGGAAATATTGTAATGACACTGTGTAAATGCATGATACATCCATACCTAGAATACTACGTGCAGTTCTAGGCACTCCATTTCACAAAGTATAGATTAGAATTGGAAATGGCACAGAGAAGGGCAAAACAATTATTAGAGGTATGCAAAGGCTCCATCTGAGGAAAGATTAAAAAGACTGGTACTGTTTAGCTTGGAAAAGAGACAAATGGGGGAAGATGTGATAGAAAACTATCTCACCAGGAGGGTGGTGGAGCACTGGAATGCGTTACCAAGACAGGTGGTGGAACCTCCATCCCTAGAGCTTTTTAAATCTTGTCTTGACACAGTCCTGGCTGGGATGATTCAGTTGTGGTTGATCCTGCTTTGGGCAGGGGACTGGACTAGATGGCCTTCTAAGGTCCCTTCCAGCCCTGGGATTCCATGATTCTATGATAACTGTATAAAATCCTGATTTGAAGAAAGTAGGTAAGGAAGTGTTATTTGGCAGCAGGTGTAAAACAAACAGGAAGCATTTCTCCACAGAGTGCGCCATCGACCTGGGGAACTTCTTTCTAGTGAATGTTGTGAAGGCCCAGAGCATATGTGGGCTCAATAAAGAATTAAATCTTATGAAGGATAGACCTGTTAATGGCTGTTAGTCAAGATGGGCTGGGATGCAACCCCATGCTCGGGGTGTCCCTGAATCTCTGACTGCCAGAAGCTGGGGCTGGGTGATAGAAAGTGCCCTGTTCTGTTGTTTCCCTCCGAAGGATCTGGCTAACTAGCCACTATAGGAGAAGGGGATTCTGAGCTAGATGGCCAGCTGGCTCTCTTGCTGAGGTACAAGTCTCAGACATTTAACTTCGATACTTTGCAGATTTCTAGTACAACTAAACAAGCAGCACCTGGACGACAATCCTTTGGATGCATCCATGATGCTTTCTACAGTAAATCATATCTGGCCTCTGTGTTTGCTTCTTATAGCACTTCAAAATGTGAGCATTTGGTAGGAGATTGCTTTAGAAAAAAAGACATGTCAACCAGGCACAGAGAAGTGTTCATTGAATCCCAGATTTCATCTCCTAAATCCACCAGCAGGCCCTTGATGGACGTTTAAACCCTTTAACTTGTTCATATATGTGGTATTTCATCTGAGAGTTGGAAGTGTGTGCTTTTTATGCCTTGTTTTTCACAATGCTCACCTGACTTGGAAGCTTCTGTATGTTCCTTGTTGTTTTATGGCCCGAGTGCCCACAGACGGTGAAGAAGAATGTCATTCAATGTCAAAATGAGAGTGTTTTACAAGGGTGTGTCCACCATCATGTCTATCACAGATTTGAATCCTGTACTTTATGGAGGAGCAAGCAGAGACCTGGGGGGTGGGAGGCGTTAAGTCAGCAGAATAGCAATTAACAGAATTATGTACAAAATTCTGAGTGACGCATGAGCCAGAATACGCTCCAGCTCACTCTCACAGAACTACACTCTTTCACAAAGGTACAGGTGAAGACATATTTAGCTGTATTTCTGTTAATAAGGTAGGCAGATGCAGCTGACTACACACAGGGGCCAGAGCTGCTAAATAAAAATACGCTCTTTTTACAGTCTTATTATTTTGTTCTGTCCATAGTCACTTTTTTAAAAAGCACAAAGGATTATTTGTAGATCACTGAGAAATGTGAAATAAATTTATTGAATATTCTGTTACTGTGCAGAGATGAGAGAAGAGAAGGACTCAGACCAAAGAATTCCTTTGCATCTGCTGTCATCTCTGGATATCAGAGCCAAATAACCAATTGGTGGGGCAGGGCACTCACCAGTTTGGATGAAAGGTGAGGTAGGCATTTTGGGAGGGTGAAAAGATGAGCTGGACGAGGCAGGTAAACTGCCTGCTCGTTCCGAAATGGGAACAAGGAACAACAATTCTCTGCAGGCTATGAAGAAAAAGGTGCAAGGATGGGCATAAACAGCAATGGGAAAAATTCAAGCTAAGACTATTACATTAACAAAAGGCCTGTACAGTCTGTCTGTCTGACGGGACCTACTTCAAAGGGAGGGTGTGGATCCACACCAACGGGAGGTATTCAAGCCAAAGACCGTGAAGCCTCTCCTATTCTTTTGCTAGAATTGAAAGAAGACATATTTTACAGCAGTACCCCAACCAAACAGAACACCCCTGTGATTCCAGCTTGCCCCTCCCAATCCAACATACATGGAAAAGGGATTCAGACAAGTGGCTTCACCAAGACATTGTCTAGTTTAGGATCCGAGCAGCTCTTTTGAGCTGTCTGAGATTTGTTATAGAATCTTTCCTCTTTGACTCCTGACATATACATCTGCATTTATTTTCTTCCTGATCAACTTTAAAGGTGTGTAATCATGCGAAACACAGACTGGTGACAGCACAATTTTAATTCTTGCCAGCCCTTAAACAGGCAGTCGGTATGACAGGAGCAGAGTGCAGATTCCCACTGTCCCTTTGCTTTAATAGAGTCACCGCTATCACAGTTTCATTAATTGGCTCACTCTAAACACAGTATTAAGATGTTATCAGCCTCCTAGGGACTGGTTCATTTGCTCAATGTGCGGAGGTGCAGCTGCACAGGAGGGCTGGTTCAGGTGCAGTCATGGGACAACTGGGCTCTCTGAGCTTCTCAGGGACAGTCTCTTATTCTGTTGCATATGATAGGACCTGATTTTGATTGGCATCCGAGCACTACTGCAATACAAATACTAAGTACCAACGTGTCGCAGGGGTCACATGATTGAAATTCATATACGCAGCAAGGGACAACTGAAAGTTTAAATCTAGCACGTAAACAGCCAGGCTCTTCCACCATGAAGTGGAAGACGAGAGAAGAGAAGGATGCAAAGAATTAAGGCTGCTGTTGTAACTAAAATTTTCCAGTCTCTGCCTTTTGGGCCTTTTAATCTGCTAGTTAGTATGGCTCTTATCTCCTGACGTCCCATTTTTTGAAGCTGCAACATAGTAACGATATTGTTTTAAACGGTTTTATTTCTTTTCATAGCACTGTAAGTCACCAGGGCACTTGGACCCTTACATTACATGTGTGGTAAGGGAGTTTGTCTTGGCTTGATCTTTGTTTAGTTCTATGAAAATAACTGTATGAGGAGCATTGCTAGTGGACTAGTTCAGATTTCTGCTGGCAACGAAAGTGAAATTCCCCCTAAGTGTGTTGATGAACTAATCAGTGGTTGAAGCTGTAAACCATGTGCGGACTTGGTTGGGCATCAGGAAGAGATCTAGAAAAAGGAATTTTAGGAACTTGCTGTATCACGTGACTGAATTTTGGGACTTCCCAACCCTGGTGAACAGCATGGAGCTGTGTCTGTAATCCTTGAGGCAGGTCCCTTGCTTCAGTGAATCATTTTAAAATTATGTTTTTCATCAGTAGTTAAATAGCTCAATGAGAAGTTGAAGCATATTACAGAATACAGCTACTTAGAGCCACGGTAGGAGATAAAATAGCACTCCGGTGATACGGTTGTGGCATCAGGGTTAATAATCAAAATGTTAAATAACTTACCGAAGTTCAGTCATCTCAAGGTAAATTGATTTTTGTGGCAAAGAATACAAATGTCTGCTACCCAGACTCTGCTCATGCTGGTTTCTATGGTTATGAGCCTATGAACAGCTGGGTGAGACTGAGGGATGCGTGTGGAGGAAGGCAAGATAATTAACTTTTCATTTACTAATTACTAACTGGAATTATCATGATAATCCTGATTACTAGATTAGTTTCACATTATTCTTTTGTTCTTTCCCAATAAACCAAGGTGGTGTCTTGGCACCATGATTGCTGGGGAGATCACTGGTGTCTAGGGGTTTGTTCCAGGAGGACATTTTTAAAATGTTCTGTCCTCCCACTGTCGACGTGTCCATTAAATACTAAACATGAGTATGAGGGTCTTTGTAAAATGATGCAAAAGACACCTGTCAGAGATGGTCTGGTGGTGCTTGGTCCTGCCAGGGTTTAGGGGATTGAACTTCATGGCCTCTCAAGGTTCTTTCCCATCCTATGAGTCTCTGAGTATCAGTGTAATTATGGTATCCTTGGAGCAGAATCTTCCCCGCCTCCTGTTTGGACCACATCAGGCCCCTCGGCCGGTTCTCTCCCACCTTTCATGGCAAGGGTCTTGTACAACTTTTCCTAACCCAGATCTCTGCTCTTCTTTCCTCTGTCATCCTTTGGCTTGGCCAGTGATGCCAGCCTTGCCATTCCCTGGGTTTCCCTCTCCCCTTCTGTCTGCTTGCATGCTGCCTCTGTGTGTGGGGCTCCCTCACTGTCTCAGTGTCGTAGGCCATTCCTCATTAGCATGCTCTGGGGCTGCAGCACCCATGGAAAAAAAACTAGTGGCTGCTTAGCACCCACTGGCAGCTAGTGCCTCCCGCCTGCTAGCAACCACACCGATTAAATCCTCCCCCTCCCTGCCAGAGCCTACCACCCCCCACCATCAGCTGCTTTGCAGTGTGCTTGCAGCTCTGGGAGGCGGGGTTGGGGTAGGATAGCGGTGGGGCCCCAAGTGGGGATGGGAAGGGTTGGGGTTGAAGATTTGGAGAAAGAGGTGGGTTGGAGTGGGGCTTGGGGTGGATTGGGGTGAGGAAGAGACAGGATGGGGTGAGAGCTTGAGGGGTGGGGATATCTGGGAGCCAGACTGTGGGTAGGAAGTGGGGTTCAGCACCCCACAGACCCAGAGGAAGCCAGTGCTTATGCCAATGTGTGTCACTCAGAGCCCTTCTAAGTTGGTACCATTCTCTGGGTCTGTCAGCATGCTGCGCCATCAGCATGTTTTGCATGGCAAACTCCTCTGGGCGGGAGCCTGTCTCTGTGTTTGTCGTGCACTGAGAACAATATTAATTATCACTGAATAGCCTTGTCGGGTACTTTCTGGTCATATACATCTAAGAGAGAATTCCAGCAAACAGTATTCATGAAACTTCCCTCTGAAGGCAAACCCATGTTCTCTATAGGGTGCCTCCTGCTACTGTCGGGCTGCCTTTCACCACCAGTGCGAGGCTCCGTGCCTCCCGCTACTGTCAGACTGCCTTTCACCACCAGTGCGAGGCTCCGTGCCTCCCGCTACTGTCAGGCTGCCTTTCACCACCAGTGTGAGGCTCCGTGCCTCCCTCTACTGTCAGGCTGCCTTTCACCACCAGTGTGAGGATCCGTGCCTCCTGCTACTGTCAGGCTGCCTTTCACCACCAGTGCGAGGCTCCGTGCCTCCCGCTACTGTCAGGCTGCCTTTCATCTCTCCAGCCCCTCTTCTCCCCCTTTCTGGGGGTGTGATCTTTGAAGACCTTTCCTGCTTATCTCTAACCTCTGCTCTGGGCTCCGCTGTGCGGCATGTTGTTGCTTTGGCCAGGCGCACACCACTGCCTGTGGAAAGAGACAGGATGTTCTCTCATCTGATTAACCGAAGCTCTGCCCCAAGATAGATTCTGTCTGTAAGCAGGAGCAGTAATGCTGTATTGGGCACTAATGGTAAACAGCGATCGCCTCTCGTGCTGCCTATGCACATTTTACGTTATGCTCTTGGAATACAAAGTGAGATGCATTTCTTATCTCAAGGAGAAAAAGCTGGAACTGCAAGCTCTGGTTGCCTGTTTCTGAAACTTGCCAGCATGGAGAATACACATCTAAAATGGCTTTAGTAAGAATAACATTGTTACAGCCCAGAAAAATAGCCCCATTAAACATTTTCTTTAAAAGACTGAAGTGGACTCTCATTGATGATTAACTTTTCCTACACACACTGCTCTCCATCCTCTTCTTCGAACTAGCTTTGCACACACATGTACATACGCACCGATGTAAGTTTCTGGACACCAAATGGGGACCATAAGAGATGTCACTCCAAAAACTCCTCTGGTGCAAGAGACCTTGGGAGATGTTAAAAAGTCAGCTCCAACATTCTTTGTGTGGGTATGGATTTTTTGATAGAGAAAAGCTGCTTTGGACTCCTGGACTCCTCAGCTACCTGCCACCAAAGCGACAGTGATAATATTGCAATCAATTGTTCATAGCGTAATTGAGCTGCGTGGTTCCCCACCCCCTTTGCAGATGCTTCAATTTTGAAACGAACAGAGCTCTGATCTGCTTGTCTGCAGCTCATTTACTCTGAAATGTGAACAAGTGAAACTCCTACGCTCTGTTGAACCTCAGTCTGCATATTCTAGGCAAGTAATGCCTGACTGGTGAGTGTGAAAAAAAGAGGAGTCAGTCACATACAGTAATAGCAAGTCATCTGGCCACCACATTTCAGGAAAGATACGGAGAAATTAGAGAAGGTCCAGAGAAGAGCAACAAAAATGATTAAGGGTCTAGAACTCATGAGCTATGAGTGAAGACTGAAAGAATTGGGTTTGTTTAGTCAGAAAAAGAGAAGACTGAGAGGGGTCATAACAGCTTTCAAGTACCTAAAAGATTGTTACGAGAGAGAAAAATTATTCTCCTTAACCTCTGAGGATAGGACAAGAAGCAATGGGCTTAAATTGCAGCAAGGGAGATTTAGGTTAAACATTAGGAAAACCTTACAAACTGTCAGGGTGGTTATGCACCCAAGTATATTATCTAGTTAGGTGGTGGAGTTGCCTTCATTGGCGATTTTTAAGGACAGGTTAGGCAAACATCTGTCAGGGATGGTCTAGATGGAGTTTGATCCTGCCATGAGTGCAGGGGACTGGACTTGATGACCTCTCAAGGTTCCTTCCAGTTCTGTTATTCTATTCTGTGATTCTGTGATCATCTCTACCTTTGTAGACAGTTTCCAGAAACTAATGAACTGGAGCGTAATGTCCTGCTTTGCTTCTGTGGACAATGTGGCAGAATCTAAGCTCCCATATATGGAAAAGCAGCAGTGTTCTGATGGGTCATTTGAGCACATTGGGATTCACTGAAGTTCAGGGTAATTACTGATAAATCAAGTTGGCAGGTGAGCCCATTTGGCACCAGGCCGTAAAAGTGGTGATAGTCCCTCTTTGTCCAAAGGGACCTCTGAAGCAGCAAGGTCCTACAAAGAAGCTGTAGGAGCAGCCCAACTCAGAAGGTGCTTAGTCTGAGGTTTATGCCATCAGACATCAAGGAAAGGGATGTTGACTTTGGGACCATGACCTCTGTTGGCAACAGATCATTAATGTTAACTAACAGTGCTCAGGCATTTACACACAGAGTGGAACTGAAAATGGAATTCTCACAAGAAACCAGAATAAGAGTGTGCATCATACGTAGCTGTTGGCTCTCCTGCCACCAGACTTCCAAAACAAAAATGTTTCTAAGGTTGTCAGAGGGAAATTGGCAAGTCCAAAAGCAGGAAAGAATGTGGGTGAACACAGCAGCTGACAGAAGCTGCTGTCAGATTTTTACAACTGTCGGGATGAGAAAAAAATCTAGTACAGAATTACTAGAACATCTGGCATAAATTAAAGGTAAGCAGCTGTCCTCCAGACTAGCCAGTTATCCATTAGGCAAGAACAAATTTCATAGCTGAGCCAATAGGTAGCAGATGGCGTGAGCATGTAACTTGTATTGGTTGCCAGTGTCAGTTAAATTCCGTTAATGAAAGGGCCTCCTTTTCACGGGCACTGTCAAACCTTTAGGAGTCTTTGCTCAGAGCTAGCTAAGTCTGTGTCACCAAAGCCATGCTCAGGTCATCAGATTCTGGTGCATGAGGCTTGCTAGCACCCAAAGGCATCAGATTTGGGTGCTGGTCATTTTCATTTGGCCCCTTGTCTCTGGAACACTGTGCCAGCAATGGAAGTACCACTATTACGATTTTAGGTTAAATTGTTGAATGCACTGGTTTTCCTTTGACTGTCAGATATTAGCAGGCTGTTTCATTAAATTATTATGCATCCATTATAGAGCACTTTGAGATGCCATCGCACAGTAAGGGATCTGAGTGTCTGTACTAGTTGCAGTTGGAAATCTCGCTGCCAACTCTGCTCACATATCTCCACCAGTGACATCATCACAGGACCTAACGTTAACCATACCATCAGGGGCTCCTTTACCTGCACATCTACTAATATAATATATGCCATCATGTGCGAGCAACACCGCACTGCAATTTACATTGGCCAACTGGACTGTCTCTCCATAAAAGAATAAATGGACACAAATCAGACATCAGGAGCGGTCATGTACAGAAGCCTGTGGGGGGACACTTCAGTCTCCCTGGACACTCAGTAGCAGATTTAAAGGTGACAGTTCTGAAACAAAAAAATTTCAAAGATCAAATGGAGGGAGAAATCTCTGAGCTGCAATTTATTTGCAAATTTGACTCCATCAACCCAGGATTAAACAGAAACTGGGAGTGGTGCACGTCTTACAAAAAAACAGCTTCTCTGCCCTGGCTGTTAATATCTCGCCATTAGACTCTGACAATGGCTCATGTCCCCCGTCTGATCTGACTTGATTTTTCCTCTTTTGATAAGTGCTGTTGATACTGAGCCATTTCCACCTTGCTGAATAGACCTTGTCAGCTCTGGCCTTCCCTCTTACTGGGACCCCACTCTTTAAATACCCCTCTGAAACCACCCCCCCACTTATGCATCTGATGAAGCGGGACTTTGCCCACAAAAGCTTATGCTCCAAAATATCTGTTAGTCTGTAAGGTGCCACAAGACTACTTCTTGTAGTTGGAAAACTGTAACTGCAGAAAGAAGAAAGGGCCAAAAGTTCATGTGAGCAGCACTCCACGCTCACTGGCTACTCTTTGGGGCAGGCAGGAGCT
The DNA here is from genome assembly GCF_033958435.1 of Carettochelys insculpta. Lineage (NCBI taxonomy): Eukaryota > Metazoa > Chordata > Testudines > Carettochelyidae > Carettochelys > Carettochelys insculpta. The sequence goes on from NC_134145.1 coordinate 1,552,315, forward strand.
GTATCGACTGCAATGGAGTGTGAAATGATTAGTGCGGAATAAATGGAGCACTCCGAGATAGGAAGCACAAAGCTAATGAGGTCCTCCTGACATTAGCATTAGTGTTTGTTTCTGCTCATGAGGCACAGGGCACATCCATAGATTCCTAGATTCCAAGGCAGAAGGGACTATTGTGAGCATTTGGTCTTATTGTCTGTATAACACAGGCCAGCAACCTGCCCCCAGTACTGCCCAGAGCAGAGCTGTTAGACGAACATGCAGTCCAGAGGGGGAAAATGCCAGTGATGGCAAATCTACCAAGGCCCCTGGTAAATTGTTCCAGTGATTAATTACTTTCCTTGTTGTAGATGTACACCTTGTTTCCAGCCTGAATTTGTCTACCTTCATCTTCCACCCTATTCTTCACTTTTGTCTCCTGCCAGCCACTCCCATGGGGCCTGCTTGATGAAGTAGAAAGAATTCCCTCTAGCTAATTCTGCCTTGTTGTGAGCTGCTGCCTTTCCAGACCAATGACATGAGCCTGTCTGCTGGTGGAGAGGCCTGTTACTTAATGCCTAGTCTCCTGGTTTTCTTTTCCTCTTTTCCACTCAGTAGCCAGGCATGTTTTTGTCAAGCTCTTGTACAGACACCTCTTCCTAAATTCCAGACATTGCTGCCAGCCTGTACCTGTGCATGCAGTCTGTGAATTATTATAGCCTGTGCAGCACCTCATCCTGGGTCTCAATTACACTCTGCCTCTCCAGTGATCTATTTTTAAGACCTGTCCAGCTGACGCAGTCATCCGATCCCGCTAGCCCCAGGACTGTCATAAAAGGTACTTACGCCCCCAGTCAAGTGACTTTTGAATCTTCTTTTTGATGAACTAGATAGACTGAGGTGCGGGGCGGTGGTGAGGTCAGATCTTTTATCGGACCAGCTTCTGCTGGTGAGAGACAGGCACTTTCAAGCTCCACAAAGCTCTTCTTTGGGTCTGGTTAATATACCTGAGTGTCACAGCTAAATACCTGATATAACAATAAAGGAATTAACTGTTGCAAGAGAAGTGACTGGTTCATTTATGATCAACTAAACAGTTTGAATTCATTAACTCTCTCACTTGATGACATTTTTCTCAATCTCTTAAATAATTCTCTTTTCTCTCTTCTGGACCCTTTCCAGTTTTTCAATGTACAGTAGAACCTCAGAGATATGAACACCTCAGGAATGGAGACTGTAACTCTGAACAAAACATTATTGTTCTTTCAAAGTTTGCAAGTGAAGCTTGACTTACTACAGCTTAGAAACTTTACTGTTCAAAAGAAAAGGGCTGTTTTTAACCAGCTTCTTTTAAGTGAAGTAAACCCAGGAACAGTTTCCCTACCTTGTTAAATCTTTTCTTTTAAACTTTCCCTCTGCATTTAGTACAGTACTGTACTAGATTTGCCTTTGTTGGGCACGGGGGGTGGTGTCTCTCTTGCTGTCTGAGTACATACTTCTAATTGCAAGTGAGTGTGGTTGACTGGTCAGTGCAGTTCTGAGGTTCTGTAGTACTTTAACTGGACTGGACACAGTATTCCAGTATGGGTCTTACCAGTGATTTAACCAGACGTGGAAGCACCTTTTTCTCCAGCTCACAGCCACTGGGAGCTCACATGGCGTTGCTTGTGCACTAGGGGTAGCAAAATAAACAGAACAAACCCCAGGCCTCTCCACAGCAAGTCTCCGATCCTGAGTCAACAGACGTGGGATGATGTGGTGGTGCTAAAAATAGCTGCGTAGACATTTTGGCTCAGACTGGAGCTGGGCCCTCAACCTTGGGACAAGCTGGATTTCAGGGCCTAAGCCCGAGCTCTCCTTTTAGCACCAGAGCACAAGCACAAGTCTGTAGACCCAGGCTCCTAGAAGTGCAATTTCTTGTTGTTTGCAGTGTAAATGTTCCCAGGATCACTAACTCCTTTTCAGAGTCACTGCTCAGGATACAGTATTGTGCTCCTTACTTTAGGCTGTACTGCATTGTACTTGGCTCTATTAAAATGCAGTCTGTTTGAAGGGGACAAGCTTATCAGTCAGCCAGAGAGCTCTGCATGCCTGTCCGTCCCATCCCCATGGGTATTCAAATTCCAACAGGTTTTGTGCCACCCAGCTCAGATCCCCCCACTCGCCATATCCACTTTCTTGCAGCTTCCCAAACCTGTGCTGAGCAGACCCCAACATAACCAGCCAACCCTCCAGGTGTGACACATTCAAAGGTAGGTCAGTAAGCGAAATGGGAGAGCATTGCTTGGGCTCTTTGAGATGGGACATGGCAAAAATATTTGAAAAGTTTCTGCAAAGAGGAAGGAAGGATTTGTTTTTCAAGCCCTCCCAGACTGTCTCCAAACACCTTGTTCAGGTAACTAGGCTGCCCTCCAAATTCCTCCATTGGCAACAGCCTCTGTGTGAGACTTCCTGCAACATGAAAACTGGGAATCTCATTACAGTCATAACTGTGCAGTTGCTGCCAAGACACCATAGTCTGGTTATGCACAGAGCTGTACTTTGAATATTTTCTGTTGCTTTTTGGGCCACTGGAAGAATCAAGATAAAGATTATCCTGTAAGAAGCAGTAGTGAAGTTTGTCCTTTTGACATTTAGAATTGACAGTGTCATTATGTGTATGTGAGTAAAATTAAACAGACATTAACAGGAAATTGCTTTTCTAAAGTATATAAGACTGATGGCCCAAAGAGCTGCTACAGTAGCACTATTTTGTTTTTCAGTACATAAATCTGCAGAAAGAATTGCAATGCATCATGTGTACAGTAGAAAATCTATTGCATCTGTTAACACCTTTTTTAGTGAGTCTTTGATCCTGGCAAAGCACATTGCACTGTGTATCTCTTCATACAGAAAGTTTCTGAAGAGTGCAGTAAATGCAGATATGAAGTCTGGAGATTATAGCTGTGGAGAAGAAACACAGCATGCCTTCCTCTGTGTTTATATATTCCCCTTCTTCTCTTCACCCTTGGTGCAGGGTTGGAGAGACAGAGAAGACGTGCAGTTAGGTTTGCAAGCTCTAGTCTTTGCTATCAGATGAGATTCCATAGAGCTAAGTCTTCCTAATTAGAAGAGGGAGCAGAGTATCTATTGGGCTTCTATAGTATGAAGCTGGTATTAGAAGCCTCCAAACTTAAGCAGTGCTGCATACTTTTAAATGTGTACGTCTGGGATGACTGCTACCCATATTTCAATCAAATTCAGCTGCTGTTTTTGATTTCCCTTCCCTTCCCCATTGGTCGCTGTCTCACGTGCTTGGGAGTCAGTTTTTCTAGCTGAGAGATTTGTACATTTGCTTATTTCAGCTAACTGCAGCCACCAGACATAGACTGAGAGATCCGCTTGTGTGCATGTGCTTCTCTTAGTTCATTTACACCAGTGCATATATGCAGCATAGGAAGGGTCTTAATGTCTCCCAGCTTGAGCTAAACTGGGCTCTGTCGTCTTTGTCTGTGGCCAGTGTTTCAGCAGCAGCATTTCCTGCTGAGTCAGTGGTAGAAGATACTAACCTTTAGGTAGAAGCCATTGGCAGACCCCAGGGGAGCTGTGCAGCTCAGCGTGGTGAAATGGAGCATGTGTCAAAGGGGCATTCACGTGCAAAGCATCCCATCCTTTGGAGAGTGCTGCTCCTTTCCCTCCAAGTTGGTTTGGTTCCAGAAGTGACTCCCGGAGACTGGCTCCTCCACAGAGAAATCAGAACTCTCTTCACAGATCTCCAGTAACTGTCACATATGCTCAGTGCCACCAGCTGGTGCTGTGCTAGCTTGCCACACCAGCCTAGTGGCATCCACAGCTGTAAAGTCTGCACTTGGGCAGGTGTCCGGTGCAGAAGGTGGTATTTTCTGTGTGTTAGGCTGAGGGATTCTCTGTTCCAAAGAGTGGGCGAGCCATAAAAGTTCAACTCTTTCCTGCTGGGATCAGGTCTGGCCGAGGCAGCTGACGTGATATTGGTGGACATGTACTACTTACTTCCAGATCGGTTCGTGTTATTAAACAGCTGCAGCAATGGCAGTTTCAGTACAGGGAAAATCCACAGTGGAAATAATAGGGTTTGCGGCAGGGGAGGCTTTCAGTGCATCAAGAGAGGTGTGTGCAGGAAGGTTAGGATGGCTGGCAGAGGAAACCGCAAGTTGAAACTGATGGCCATTGGCAGAGCCATGTGAGGAACCATGTTAAGGAATAAGGGGAATGAGAACTGTGACACTGGGCACCCCCCACAGTTAGGGAATTAGCAGAGGAACAGAGAGTCTGTAGCTCTGACTGGCTACTGGAGCAGTTGTCACGTGGGGTCACTAGCCTGAAACTAGAGTGGTGAAGAATCCAGGGCTCAGGCCCGTACTCATGAGCAAGCAGCCAACAAACAGTTAGTGAGCCTGGCTCTTCATCTGGACAAGGCAGAAAAGAGTCTCAGGCTTGGGCAAGTATTCAGGGCTGAGCAGCAAGAGGCTCAGGTGTCCTAGCTATGGCAGATGGCAAACACACACAGGCTTCTTTTCCTGGAGAGCCAGGACTGCCCCTCCGGGGTGGCATGGTGGGGATAAGGGTGATGCAGGTCCACCCACACCACTGCATCCCAGTCCAGAGCCCGAACAGTGATAGAGTTGTTTGTCTCTAGGTTAGCAGGGAGCATGAAGCCCCAGGTCTCTAACAACACAGCCAGACAGGTTGGCTGCCCCATGGCCACTGCCCACCTCCCCCTAAGAATGTAGAATCATAGAAGAGTAGGACTGGAAGGGACCTCGAGAGGCCATCGAGTCCAGCCCCCTGCCCTCATGGCAGGACCAAGCACTTTCTAGACCATCCCTGAAAGCCAGCTATCTAACCTCTTCTTAAATATCTCCAGTGATGGAGATTCTACCACCTCCCTTGGCAATTCGTTCCAGTGTTTGATCCCCCTGACAGTTAGGAACTTTTTCCGAAAGTCCAACCTGAACCTCCCCTGCTGCAATTTCAGTCCATTGCCTCTTGTTCTATCCTCAGAGGCAAGGAAGAACAAGTTCCCTCCCTCTGCCTTATGACACCCTTTTAGATACCTGAAAACTGCTATCATGTCCCCCCTCAACCTTCTCTTTTCCAACCTAAACAAGCCCAATTCCTTCAGCCTTTCTTCACAGGTCATGTTCTCTAGACCTTTGATCATGCTCATTGCTCTCCTCTGGACCCTCTTCAATTTCTCCACATCCTTCCTGAACTGCAGTGCCCAGAACTGGACACAATACTCCAGCTGAGGCCTGACCAGCGCAGAGTAGAGCAGGAGAATGACTTCTCGTGTCTTGTTCACAACACACCTGTTAATGCATCCCAGAATCATGTTTGCTTTTTTTGCAACAGCATCACACTGTTGACTCATATTTAGCTTGTGGTCCACTATAACCCCTAGATCCCTTTCTGCTGTACTCATTCCTAGGCAGTCCTGTCCCATTCTGTATGTGTGACACTGATTGTTCCTTCCTAAGTGGAGCACTTTGCATTTTTCCTTATTAAACCTCATCCTGTTTACTTCAGCCCATTTCTCCAGTTTATCCCGATCCTTTTGAATTATGACCCTATCCTCCAAAGAAGTTGCAACCCCTCCCAGCTTGGTATCATCTGCAAACTTAATAAGTGTACTTTCTATGTCAATATCTAAATCGTTAATGAAGATATTGAACAGAACCGGTCCTAAAACAGACCCCTGCAGAACCCCACTAGTTATACTTTTCCAGCAGGATTGAAAACCATAAATAACTACTCTCTGGGTACGGTTATCCAGCCAGTTGTTCACCCACCTTATAATAGCCCCATCTAAGTTGTATTTGCATAGTTTATTGATAAGTATATTATGTGAGACCGTGTCAAATGCTTTACTGAAGTCTAGGTATACCACATCCACCGCTTCTCCCTTATCCACAAGACTCGTTATTCTATCAAAGAAAGCTATCAGATTGGTTTGACATGATCTGTTTTTAACAAAACCATGCTGGCTGTTCCCTATCACCTTACCACCTTCCAACTGCTTGCAGATGATTTCTTTAATGACCTGCTCCATTATCTTTCCTGGCACAGAAGCTAAGCTGACTGGCCTGTAGTTTCCCGGGTTATTCTTGTTCCCCTTTTTATAAATGGGTACTGTATTTGCCCTTTTCCAGTCTTCTGGAATCTCTCCCGTCTCCCACGATTTACCAAAAATGATTGCTAAAGGCTCAGATACCTCTACTATCAGCCCTTGAGGATTCTAGGATGCATTTCATCAGGCCCTGGTGGTTTGCAGACACCTAATTTCTCTAAGTAAATTTTAATTTGTTCTTTTCCTATTTCAACTATTTCAAGTGGTTTATATAGCTGGATCCTGGGGGGCCTTCTGGGTCTCCAGGGTAGAGGGCCTGAGCAGTCCTGGCAGTACCTTTGCTGCTTGGTCAGCAGGTGGCTCCAGCAGCTCTGGGCAATCTGCAGCTTAGTCACAATCTATAGCAGTTGCCCAGCTTGGGAGTCTGGAGATGTCAGTAGTTGCAGGCCAGCTGAGCTCCAGGACTTGCCTTTCTGACTTCTCGTGGGAAGGGCGGCACAGCCTGGCTCTGCCCACCAGGTTGCTCAGAATGGTCCTTCCCCCTCTGGCTCACTACAGAGTCTCACAGGAGTCTGTCCTGGGGCCTGTTCTGTGCCTTATTTTCATGGTGCCTTGGATAATGGATTGGAGAGTGTGCTAATAAAATGTGTGGATGGACCAAGCTGGCACTTTGGAGGACAGGACTAGAATTCAGAACAACCTTGACAAATTGGAGAACTGGTAACTAGATAGTAACTAGATGAAATTCAATAAAGACAAGTGCAAAGTACAGCACTTCAGAAGAACAAAAATCAAATGCACAGCTACAAACTGGGGGCTCTTCTGATAGGTCGTAGTATGGCTGAAAAGAATCCATGAGTTACTGACGATCACAGTGGGGCAGATCAGGTTAGGTAATAGGAAAAACTTTCTATGTGGGCAATCAAGGTCTGGAATAAGCTTCCAAGGGAGGAGGTTGTGGAACCCTGTTGTTAGAGATTGAGAACAAGTTGGACCTGTTGGAGGGTAGATGTATTGGGTCCTGCTGCAGCACTGACTGCACGACTTGATCCTCAGGGCCCTTCCAGGCCAGTGTTTTTGTGATTGGCTGAACAGAGGAGATTTTGTGCCTAGGAAATAGCCAGTGTGATCAATCTCTCCCTTTCCTGGGTACATAGTTAACTCTGATTTTCATGGCTGGTAAAATATAAGCTTGACGCTCATCTTTTCTAGAGAGTGTAGTACTGCTGGCCCTCCTGTTTTTATGTGCATTACACCTCCTCACCCTATCGCTTCTCTGCTATTTCTGGATTTGGTGTGTAAAATTTTCTTCGCTTTAGGATCTTAACGTACCAGACTAGCTATTGAGCTGCAGTGGATAGGTTGGTTCCTCTGGAAAGCATCGTGTTTAACATTGCCTGACAGTGAGAAGTCTTATGGCCCCTGATAGACTAAGAGATATTATAGAGCATAAGCGTTCATGGGCAAAGACCCATTTCATCAAATGCATCCAATATAGCTGTTAGTCTATAAGGTGCCACAAGGCTTCTCATTATTTTTGAAGATACAGATGAACACAGCAACCCCTCTGAGTTTGTGAGGTCTTTTCATGTGTGGTGCTTAGGATACGAATTGCTTCCAATAGCCAAATGCTCCACACTGTAGGGGCAGAAGAGAAGCAGGAAAGGTTTAAATAAAAGGTTCATTTTGAGAAGCGTGTCTTTGTAGCAAAGGGAATTAGAACTGGGGTGAGGCTCGTTGAAGATGACGGTTTGAGTAGGAAAAAGGATACCTGCAGTTCTGTTCTTTCTGTTTCTTGCTAGTCACCCTGTTTGACATTTTGGTGGGTTTAGTGAGGTGTGGGATTGCTTGGGCAAGACAGCTGGCTGATCTTTGAAGCTAAGGTCTGGAGTCATCTTTGTGCCTTCTGAAGCATCCTCACGTCTGGTTGCTGATACCTGACAAGGCTGTTGATCTGGGTACTGTGGAAATCTCTGCTCTAGCTTTCTCCTCTTTGTCCCTCCTGCTTCTGGGCTAAGTTTTGACTGCAGCCCATCGCACTCAGCATTTTCTGGTGAAACACAGCGGAAGCCGCTTGTTTCTATCGGCTCCTTTTTGTCATGAAGTTTTCAGGTGGAACTGGGGACTTGCCCATGAGGATGCAGATTACACTCAAAGGAATGAAGGTGGCCACTGTCACAGCTCTGTTTGGCAGGGTGTAATTGAAGAGCTAACTGTGGGACCCAGGAGATCTGAGTTCTACTCCATGCTGACTGTCAGTGGATCGGGGACCCCTCCCTTTTCCATGTCTGTGAGAAGGGGGTGATGGTACGCTGGCCAGAGCCTGGAGACAGTCACCTGGAAAAGCTCTGTCTGTTCACTCGGCAGTACTTATTCCCGAAGCCCAGAACTAGCCAATCCGAGGAGAAGGTGGGGACCAGAATTGCTTCAGACTCAAGCTCACAGCATTATTACTCGGGGTCACAAGCTGTCAGCCTCCACCCCCAAGCCTCGCTTTGCCTCCAGCATTTACACGAGGTTAAATATTTTAAATGTGTTGTAAATGTAAGGTGGTGGGTGGGGTCTCACTCGGGCTTGCTGTGTGGAAGGGGTCACCGATGCCAGTGCTTGTGGGAAGGGCTGTGTGCATGGTGCATACTCCGAGCTCTGACCCCATCTGTTCAAACCCTCTGCATGGCCATTTCTTCGCCATTCCTCGCTGCCCTGTGAGCTGGTGCCAACTTCCACCGCTTCGTAGCAGAAAGGGTCAGGAACCTGCTAAACACGGGGGCAGAGATGTGGGGAAGCTCAGAGCAGCCGTGCGGGCAGTCACTGCATTTGACAGGAGCGTGCTAATGAGCGTTCTGTCATGGCCTGTGAAACGTTCTTCTCCTGCCCTCCCCGGGCCTCTTGAGTTACCAAGGTTACCTGACCTGACATTCCTGAGAGGTTGGTTGTCTGCAGGTGGGTTGTTCTTAATGCGCCTGCCTTCTCCTGACTGCAGCGCATATGCTGCTCAGCGAGAGGCTTCACCTTCCTTTCCCTCCATCCAGCTGCTGCTGCTTCCCTTGCTCCCTCGCCGCTGTGCTGGAGCTGTCATTTATTCCACTCTAGTTGGGCTTTTGGAGTAAGGATCATATTAATTTTGTTTTGCTTGCATAACCCGGACTGTTATCGTCGGACTAATTACTCACACATTTTCCTGCAGACAGCAAATGGGAGAGATAAAGCGGCGGCAGGTTTATGTGATTTCTGCTTATCAAATTACTGTAATTATTTGAAGAATGGCTTAAAATTGTATGGAGTAATGAATTTAATTATGAGTTTGCGGTGATGCCGCATGCTGCATGGGGCTCACAAGTGGCCAAGTTTATTAGAGGCTCTTCGCGAAGTGACAGCAGGCGAGGGTCTGAGACGGTCACGTGATGCCAGGAGCAGGGGTGGGCGGGAGTGCTTCATGGGGCAGCTTGACAGACAATTCTCACAATCTAACACCTTATCTAGTCCATTTCCAATACCAGTCTGAGTAAGACCAAATATCGACAGCCTCAGGGGCTCTGTGTCCCGTGGTTAACTGGCTTCACTCTGATCTTTTCTGCCTCTCCTGCACTGGCGCTGCATGTGTAGGTGGGCAAACCGCCCTTTTGCCAGCATTACTCACTTCTGCTGTGAAGTGATTTGATTTTGAAGTGAAACCCACTGGGAGATCAGTAGTGGGGCAGCCAGCTAGCCAGGCCGGTTCTCCCTGTGTTCCCAAACAGCCCTGCAGGCACAGGATGGTGGCGATTGCCGCACTTGTGCCGTGTGCTGTGGAGTTTGAGCAGCTGCCTGTTGCCTGATGATCACTGGACTCCTGTGGGGAGTCAAGCTGCGGCCCTTGGGCCTGGTCGAACAAGCCTGGGTGTTTTCCACACTCAGGGTGTGGGTTCGTAGTCAGACGCTGGGCAAAGACTCTTCCCCGAAGTGCTACACAGACGTTTCTCTTAGAAATTTCCCTCTCTTGGGCAGGGGGGGGGGCGCGGTCTGAGGCAGTTGGCATCAGCAAGCTGCACGTGAGATTCTCACTTGTTTGGCTACCAGAGAAGGCTGTTTATCCACAGCACCGGACTCCACCAGACAATCAAACAAATCCTCCAAGCCGGAAGGCATCTGAGCATCCTTAGGCACCCAAGGAAGAACTTGAGAGGAACAGATACGTCAGGAAGGCCTGGATCTAGTTATGACAGTTTGAGAGCCTGAGAGAACCCAAAAATGAGGAGCTGGGTGGGTCCTTCATACACTAGTCTTGTGTAACTCCACAGCTATAAAAGCATATGTGACTGATCTCTGTGACCATAACAAATGTGATTCCTCCCTCCTATCCATATGTGGCCTTCCGGGCAATGTTCCCTGTAAGCTCATTCAGGTGCCGCCCAGCTGATTAGCAGAGCGGTCACAGCCGGCAGCCGGTGTTTCTCTGGGCGGTGCACATAACACAAGTTATTCTGCACACGAATGGGAGAAAGTGGAGGGAACACAGGTACTCCTTTAGTTATCAGAAAGCACACTACATTTTTAAGTCAGTCCTGTATGTAAATGTGGTTCAGTGACCGAGTAACCAGATTCTATCTCCACCCCCAAATTTCTCTAGTGCTGTTCTGTAGCTTTTGTGGTTATTTGTTGACTTCTCAGACTGTATGCACAGAATTCATGACCTGAAGTTGTTTCCTTTGCTACGTGGCATTTCAGCCTTTAGCACAACTACTTCCACAAGGCCTCACACTAATATGACGGGCCTTAATCTTAGCAAGCCTTAGAACCCATTTACGTAACCTACACAGCCCCTTGCATGTTCAAAGCTAATGAGCAATGTGCCCCATCAGTGTTATGCCCTTACTGTCATTCTACTTACAGCAAGCTTAAGGTTAGACATGAGACATGAGTCAGTCCTTCTCTGGCTTGACCTGCTGCATTCCTAGCTCCCTCCACCTCCACTCGCCCCCCAAATTCTGACTGATTCTCCCTATCCTTCCATCAGGCTTCCAACTCCACTTAAAGTTGGCCAGGATGGAGCTTGCAGCAGGTTGGGGCAAGAGCTTGCACAGGGATGCTGAGAGTATGCTTGCATTGCAGTTAAAAGCCGGAGGCTGGCCCATGCCAGCTGCCAGAGCCTCAGTGTGTGCAAGAGAGAGGTCTGGGGTCAAGGTGCAGCTTGAGTGCTGGTACCCCCCACCTTGCATGATCCTAGAGCCCCAAAGTCTATACCACAGTTCGGCAGCCCCTTAGCTCCAGCTCCATGAGCCTGAATGGCTCCCATGGGCCCAGTGCAGCCTGTTAATGCCAGCATGGACACACCCCTAGCCCTTGCAGCTGGGGGCCCAACTGAATAGCTCTAAGGGAAGCCTCAGATCCTGCCTCTTTCTCCACGCACAGCCTGTGTTAACTTTGCTGCTGTTGCCAGTGGAGTGAGTGACAGTGTATAAATGAAGTTCCAATCTGTTAACTAGGGTCTGTATTTTAATGGGATTCAAACAGGCAGCTAATTGTAGGGTTATTGGTTTGCAGAAGCAGATTGTTGATGCAGGACATCATTTTTACATCATATACTGCTGCTGTTTATGTAGTTGAGAGACAAAGATACACAGAGCATGGTACAAGTGGGTTGGTTGTACTTGAAGGCCTGGAAGAGGGAGTGCAGGGCAACGTGCTGAGCATGTTTCATAGCAGTAAAGCTTCAGGAAGCTCAGTGGGTTTGGGGCGAGGGCCATTCACTGTTGGTGAGTGGCAATGGGGAAGATGTTCCAAGCCTGGGGAGTGGCTTTGGAGAAGAGTTCAAACTAGTGAGTGGTGGAGGAGAGAAAGCAGCAGTCAGGAGAGACACTGGTGTAGAGTGGGTGGGTGGGAGAAAGGGTTGAAATTTGTCAGAGCAGTAAGGAGTTGGAACTTGCTGCATATGACCTGTGGGGAGCTTGTGAAGGACTTTAGCTCTGCTGTGCTGTGAAGCTGTAGCACCATACTTTGTACCTCACTACTGCTGGGCTGCTTTCTGTCCACCTTCAGGATTGAAACATGAGGTGTGAAATGGTAGCTCTGGAGCCTTTATTCCTGAGCTCCAGGAGGAGTCCACCTCCAGGGCATCCATGTTTCGGACATAAATGCATTGGGCAAGCGCACTTTGAAGGATGTGGTTCTCTCTGATTAGAATGTAAAGCAAATCTCGCCTGAGACAGGAAGGGTTTTAGACAAAACAAACCTCTGTCATACATAAAGCAAAAGATGGGAATTATCAAGGGGATGTGTTTGCGGTATGGAATTGTGGGTGGTATCATTTGTCTTTTAAGTGAAGGGTCAAAATGGATTATAACCGGAACTGACTCTGAGCAAATCTTGTCTTGACACAAACATGCATTCTGCAGTTTCCAATTTTATATAACAGACGGAAGGAGCCTTGAAAATCACTAGAATGTAGGGCTCAAAGGAATCTCAAGAGATCATCCAGTTCAGCCCCTATACGGAGGCAGGGCCAGGTATGCCCCAGACATCCCTGACAGGTGTCATCGAACCTCATCTTAGAAACCTCTGACCAGGTGGGTTCCCTAATCTCGCTTGAAAGCCAGTTCCAGAACTTTGCATTTACAGTTCGAGTTTCCTGATGTCTAACCAAAATCACCATGGCTGCAGATAAAGCATGTGCTCTGAAGATTAGCGATGGCTGGGTTTTATAACCCAGCCTCACAGGTCAGGGTTTCTAAATGTTGATATGTCTGTTACTTCGCTTTGGACTGTATCCAGTTTGTCCACTTCTTTCCTAAAGGGTGGTGCCCAGAACAGGACACAGGGCTCCCGCTGAGTTCTGACTGGTGCTAAGCAGAGTGGGCACAATTGCCACCGATGTCTGAAATACAGCTGTTAATACATCCCAGAACAAGATTAGCCTTCTTCCCAACTTCATACTGGTGTTGACTTGTATTCAGCTTGTGATCTGCTCTTCCATAGAATCATAGAATTCTAGGGCTGGAAGGGACCTCAGGAGGTCATCTAGTCCAGGCCCCTGTCTAACGCAGTATTAATCCCAAATAAATTATCCCAGCCAGGACTGTGTCAAGCCAGGACTTAAAAACCTCTAGGGATGGAGATTCCACCATCTCTCTCAGTAACGCATTCCAGTGCTTCACCACCCTCCTGGTGAAATAGGTTTTGTTTTTGTTTTTTTTTTTTAACCTACACCTCTCCCTCTGTAACTTCAGACCATCGCTCCTTGTTCTGCCATCTGTCACCTCTGAGAACAGTCTGTCTCCATCCTCTTTAGAGCTCCCCTTCAGGAAGCTGAAGGCTGCTGTCAAATTGCCCCACTCTTCTCTTCTGCAAACTAAATAAGCCCAAATCTCTCAGCCTCTCCTCATAGGTCATGTGCCCCAGCCCCTTAATCATTTTCATTGCCCTCTGCTGAACCCTCTCCAGTGCATCTGCATCCTTTCTATACTGAGGGGCCCAGAACTGGATGCAGTACTCTAGATGTGGCCTTACCAGTGCCGAGTAGAGGAGAATAATAACTTCTCTAGATCTGTTGGAAATGCTTCTCCTAATGCACCCCAATAAGCAGTTAGCCTTCTTGGCTACAAGGGCACACTGTTGACTCATATCCAGCCTCTCATCCACTGTTATCCTCAGGTCCTTTTCTGCTGCACTGCTCCTTAACCAGTAGGTCCCCAGCCTGTAACAATGCTTGGAATTCTTCTGTCCCAAGTGCAGGACTTTGCACTTCTTGTTGAACCTCATCAGATTTCTTTTGGCCCAATTCTCCAGTTTGTGTAGGTCACTCTATACCCTATCCCTACCCTCCAATATTTCTACCTGTCCCACTATCTTAGTGTTATCTACAAATTTGCTGAGGGTGCAATCCATCCCTTCATCCAGGTCATTAATATAGATGTTGAACAGTACTGGCCCTAGAACCTATCCTTGGGGCATCCCACTTGAAACCAACTAGACATTGAGCCATTGACCACCAACCTTTGAGCCCATCTGTCAAGCCAGCTTTCTATCCACCTTACAATCCATATATGCCATCCATACTTCCTTAACTTATCGGCAAGAATGTTGTGGGAGACTGTATCAAAAGTTTTGCTGAAGTCAAGGTATATCACATCCACTGACTTCCCCATGTCCACAGAGCCAGTTACCTCATCATAGAAGCTAATCAGATTGATCAGGCACAACTTGCCCTTGGTGAATCCATGTTGGCTACTCTTCATCACTTTCTCCTCTTCCAAGTGTTTCACAATGCATTCCTAGAGGATCACATCCCTGATTTTTCGAGAGACGAAGGTATGGCTGACTGGTCTATGGTTCTCTGAATTGTCCTTCTTTCCCTTTTTAAAAATGGGAACTATATATGCCTTTTTCCAGTCATCTGGGATCTCTCCCAATCTCCACAAATTTTCAAAGACAACAGCCAAAGGTTCTGCAATGACATCCACCAATTCCCTCAGTACCCTTGGATGTATTAAATCCGGACCCATGGATTTGTGTTCCACTAACTTTTCTAAGTAGTTCTCAACCTGTTCTGTCCCCACCAAGGGCTGCCTCCTCCTTCCCATACCACATTGACTAATGCTGTAGGTTGGGAACTGATCTTGTCTGTGAAGACTCAGGCAAAGAAAGCATTGAGTGGTTCAGCTTTACCTACATCGTCTGTCACTAGGTTACCTCCCTTACCCAGTGAGGACCCCACACCCTCCCTGATCACCCTCCTATTGTTAATATGCCTGTAGAAATCCTCCTTGTTACCCTTCACATTCCTTGCTAGGTGCAGTTCCAATTATGCTTTCGCTTTCCTGATTACTCCTCTGCATTCTCCAGCCATATATTTATACTGCTCCTTAGTCATCTGTCCAAGTTTGCACTTCTTATGTGCATCCTTTTTGAACTTGAGCATGTCAAGGATTTCCCTGTTAAGGCAAGCTGGTTGCCCACCATATTTGCTTTTCTTACTGCACATCTGGATAGTTTGTTCCTGTGCCTTCCACAAAACCTCTTTAAAATACTGCCAGTTCTCTTGAACGTCTTTCCCCTTCATATTAGCTTCCAAGGAGATCCTGTCCATCAGTTCTGTCAGGAAGTTGAAGTCTGCTCTTCTGAAATCAAGAGTCTGTATTTTATTGCTCACCTTCCTTCGTTTCGGCAGTATCCTGAAATCTACTATCTCATGATCACTGCAGTCCAGGTTACCCACTCAGTTCTACTTCTGCTTCTAGTTCTTCCCTTTTCGTGAGCACAAGGTCAAGCTGCACATGGCCCTTGGTCAGTTCCTTCAGTACTTGTACCAGGAAGTTATCCCCAACATTCTCCAATGACTTCTTGGATTGGGAAGGGAAGCAGCCGAGCTGGCTTTTATATTCAAATTCGGCACATTAACACATGGTTTAAACCAGGATGGGAACTTTCTGAGTCACTATAGGGGCTCATCTGCATACTTGGCTTAATCTAATTCTTGACCTTCCCCCCCACCCCTCCACTCTCTGATTTGCTCACCTTGATTATCTTTTTCTGATTTGTCCTCCTTGCTTACTGTTTTTGGTTCTCTGTGCCTTAAATATTGAGTCTGTTTTGGTCTGGCTATGGTCTGAAGAAGTGGATCTGTCCCACGAAGCTCATCTAATAAACTATTTTGCTAGTCTTTAAAGTGCTACTTGACTGCTTTTTGTTTTGATAGTGTATAGACTAGCACTGCTGCCTCTCTGTTCCTGGATTGTCTGTGTGCTGCTGTACTGGTCTCCCAATAAATGTCTGTTTGTTTAAAGTCTCCCATGAGAACCAGGGCCTGTTTCTCTTAGTTGTCTGAAGAATTCTTCATCTAGCTGGTCTGGCAGTCTATAGCGGACACCAACCACAATGTCATCTCTGTTGCTTCCACTTCCAATCATAACCCAAAGACTCTCAACTGGCTTTTCTCCATCCATATACTGGAGCGTGGAGCAATCATACTGCTCCCTCATGTACAGCGCAACTCTTCCTTTTTGTCTCGCCTGTCCTTCCTGGACAATTTATACCCTTCCATGACCGTGCTCCAGTTATTTGAGTCATCCCACCAAGTCTCTGTCATTCCAACCACCTCATACTTTTTTGACTGTGCCAGGGCCTCTAAATTGTTCTGTTTGCTACCCACGTTCTCGCATTTGTTTACAAACACTTTAGACAATAAGCATATTGGTCTACATTCTCCTTTCAAATCAGGCATTTTCCTTTGTTTTGTTGCTTCTTCCTTTCCCACTTACCTTAAGGCTTGTGTCACTGTCCCCTGACAAAGCTAATTTAAAGCCCTCCTCACTAGGTTCGCAAGCCTGCCTGCAAAGATGCTCTTTCCTCTCTTTGTTAGGTGGATCCCATCTCTTCGTACAAATTCTTGTTCCTGAAACAGAATCCTGTGGTCAAAGAAACCAAGCCCCTAAATTCTTTTCAGCTGTACCACAGCCTTGCAAGTTAAGTCCTCTTTGGTAGTTGTGCATTTGAGTTTACACTTGGCTTTACTGAATTTCATCTTGTTGATTTCATACTAGTTCTCTAATTTGTCAAGGTTGTTTTGAATTCTTACCCTGTCCTCCAAGAGTGCTCACAAATCCTCCCAGCTCAGGGTCATCCACAAATGTTACACGCATTTACTCTAATACTCTAGTATTACTTTAATATCCTTCCATAATGTTAATGAAAATACTGAACAGTACCAGAGGAAGAACTGACCTCTTCACATTCCCGTTAGAGATTTCCGTCATGTTGGATTGTAAGCCACTGATAACTACACCGAGGGTACATCTATACTTGCTGGAAGATCAACTTGATCATAGTCATTACTCTGGGGTTTGGTTTAGCGCACCTTGTGGGGACGCACTAAATCGAACCATTACTGTTCTACTGTTGAGCCTGGTACTCCTTACCATCACAAGGAGTAAGGGAGGCCAATGGGAGAGTGTCTTCTGTCAACCTCCTGCTATGGGGTTGGCCAGAAACAACAATCTACAATATGTTGATTCCAGCTATGCAGTTGCCCTAGCTGAAATTGTGTATCTTAATCAACTTTTCAACATGGTGTAGACCTGGCAGGAGTATGGTCTTTCAACCAGTTTTGCACCCACTTCATAGTCATTTGGTTTAGACTACATGTCCTTAGTTTGCTTAGGAGGATGTCATAGGTCTGTCTCAAAAGCAATGTTCCCCTATAATTTTTTTCCAACCGTGTATAGAATAAATTTTGTTTTGCACACTAAGGTATGTGCAGACATATACTACCCGTGGAAGCAGCATACCAGCTGTGGGCACGCTGCTAATCAGCAGGGTGGCATTTGAATCTCTCCTGTGTGGCCGTCCAATTATTCAGCTTACAGGGAACACAGGTCAAAAGCCTTAATAAAATCAAGATGTCTCACATGTACAACTTCCCTCATCTGCAAAGCCTGGAATGTTGTCTAAAAAGGATAGATTAGGTTGATTGGACAGGATTTGTTTTGACAAGTCCATGCTGGTTATTCCTTATAACCTTGTTATCTTCTAGGACAGGTGTTTACTAATTGATAGTTTAATTAATTTGTTTCAGTATGTTTCCAGGTATTGAAGTTAGGCCAACTGGTCTGTAATTCTCTGGCTTGTCTTGTACAAGTACAGGAGAAGACAAGGCACTTTGAGACCATACGTTAGTCTGGGCATCTTTTCCATGAGCCCACCCAAGTTGGGGGGAAACACAGGCCTGAGTAATGCAAAGGCTTGTGCACCAAATTGTGTCAGTGTTAGTGAGCTGACAGATGGAGCTGCACAGGAAGGGATACAGGAGCTTCATTCACAGACACCTAGTCAATCATTTGCCTCCTAGCTTGGCTCCTGGCCTCCAGACATGGGCATCATGTGATGATGTTTAAGAGGAGGAAGAATATCCATGTTCCTCAAAGGTGGTGTTTCCCAAACAATGGAACTCTGCTGTTCCATGTGATGTGAATAGGTGTTTCGGGAAAACATTCTGATGCATTCGAGTAGTATTTCGATTGTATGTGTATTAATATTTATAACACTTTCATAATAGAATAGTTATTATGCAATGTGTGCCAAACAGAAATGCAAAAACACTCTCTGATTTTAAAAAGAAACTGTCAAATGTCACTTTTTGTTTTCCAGTTTTCTGTAAAATTAACAAATCTATAAAAACAAAATTTAAAAATATTTTTTTCATAACTATGTTTTTTAAGCTTTAAGGAAGGACAGTCCTTTTTTGAACAATATTGTCCTTTCTGTTTTTGTACAAAAGGCTCTTATATTGAGGTTTTGAGTTGGTACTTAATTTTAAATTTTTATACTTAATTATAGGGTTGCTAACCATCTTCCTATCAGAAGGACATTAGTTGTTCAGTTATATTTTCTATTATTTTTTGTTCTTTGTAAAATAAAAGACATCTAAAAACCTAACTCTCTTATATCAACTTTTTGATTATTACGTGCGCCAGTTTTTCGGTGTAAAGCACACACCCCCCCCCCCACACAGAACATATGTGTTCTCTCAATATATTGCAAGCCCAAAAGTGTTCTATGACTGAATTAGTTTTGGAAGCACTGCTCTAATGTCATTTGCTAGTTGCACGAGTTCCATAGTTAGAAGAGAGACTTCCTTGTGCCTGGCAGCAGGAGTTTTCATTGCCCTTTTTGTTCCCAGCTTTTACAGCTACACATGTTATTAAATGTCATAAACTTGCCCAGTCCTTTTAAGTGCAGCCACAGCATTTGTCCCAATTTGCTAGCACATAAAGAGAGACGCAAAGGCTGTCTCTGAAGAAATGAAGAAATAACAAAGTCCTCTTAAATTTACCCTGAAAAGAGAGAATAAATTTAGCAATAATATTTTGAACACAGAGCCGCCTTTGGGAGTGATCTGTGCGGGAGGAAATAATGGTGGCTAATGTTTTCCTCTCTGTCGTATGTAAAGGTCACATCAAGATCAAAATGCACTAGCTCATTTAAATTCTCTTCTCAATGCAAATTTCACAAGTTGCTTTTCTCCATTTGCTAATGAATCACACTTTTTGCTTTGTGCCCAGAGTTAAGTGTGACAGGGATCAACTGAAAAGCTTAAATCTAGCCTACAGCCATTCATCACTGTGGTATATGAGTGCCTCCCAGCACCCCTGCCAGTCAGAGAAGAACTGTGCCCATTGTACAGGTGGAGAGCTGAGGTACAGGGTGGAGTCGTCAACTAGACAAGTCATCCAGGAAGTCTGTGACAGAGCCAAGAATTGAGCCCAGGCATTCAGAGCCCCCCTTCTTTGACTGAGCCACTAGACTGACCTTTCTCCTTCAAGGGGGCGGAGGGGGAACAGTCCCAGAGAGTGAAGTGAGATGCCCAGAGTCACACAGCACTTCAGTGGCAGAGTTCATTTCAGTTAGTTCCCAGCCTCCCAAGTGTCAGGCTGATATCCTCCCCACGAGACCACCCTGGATCTTTCTCAGTTCTCTCCCAGAAGCTTTCTCTCTCCCAGATGCTTCCCCCTGCATTTATGTTTCTGCAGTGCACCCGGGGGTGCAGCCAGCTCCATGCAGTTGTGCCTCTGTGTGGAAGAAGCAGCAGATGTGGTACAGCTGAAACTGGCAAGACTGTGGGCAAAAGTGAAGAGAAGGGAAGACAGTGCCCCAGGGAGCCCAATTCCCCAGCTCTGGGACAGAGATTTAGGATTTCGTATAAGATAGTGTGAAACTAAGCAATTCCAGCTCTCCACTACTCACTCCAGTGGGCATCCCCACCCTTCCAGCAATCCTGGGGGAATGATTTCCATTGCATGTGTACTGGAAGGTCCAGGAGTGTCCTGGATCTGATGGAGATGAGGTGATGGGGGAGGTTTGGCTGCGCCGGTTTTTATTTAGCGGGGTGGGGAGACAGACAACATGCTTAACCTTTTGTCTGCTCAAATGCCTTTGTGTGTTGCTAATAACCCCTACAAATAGGACTGGTGGACCAGTTGGGTTTATTAGCAGCAAAAATCCTTCCGGAGTTATCTCCCTGTCTAAAGAAATTTTCAAGCACTCTCTCTCTCTCTTCTTAGGTCAGAGGAAGATCAGAGTGGGGTCTGAACGTTGGTGAGAACATCAAAGATCATTACATAACTCGTCTGGACCTGCCCTTGGTCCCCTCAGTCAGATCACAGGTTCAGCTGCAGTTAGGCCTTCTCTTTATTTGGTGTGGGAGCAGCCTTTTGATGGATGTAATGTTCATTGTTCTAGGGGCTGAACTTATGTTTGAGGTTGCTGTGCTCAGTCTGAATATCGAAGGCTCATTAGACAGGTTTTTTTCTCACTGGCATATCTCTGTCACTGGTTCAGTACAGTGAATGGCTGACATTCTTCAAGCTGGCAAGAAAAATTATCTGCACACCTCCTGTTGATTTCAGTGGGAGGGTAAATGAATCCCGTAGTCAGCTCTATCAAAACAAAAAAGCAGTCCAGTAGCACTTCAGAGACTGACAAAATAATTATTAGGTGATGAGCTTTCATGGGACAGACCCACTTCTTCGGATCATAGTCTGTTCTGGTCTGGCTATGGTCTGAAGAAGTGAGTCTGTCACACAAAAGCTCATCACCTAATAATTATTTTGTCAGTTTTTAAAGTGCTACTGGATTGTGTTTTTGTTTTGATAGAACACAGACTAACATGGCTATCCCTCTGTCATTAGTCAGCTCTGACACTCACAACTAGCATCAGCACTGCAGTAGGCCAGCGTGCGATCCTGCCTCGCTTCCTGCATGCATGGAGGAGGGGAAATGCCGCTGGCTCAGTTCACCAGAGGACACCTGGGAAGCTGAGGTTATTTGTGTTGGCCTGTGGCAGAGCCAGACTTGGCTGTGTTGGACCCCAAACAGCAACCCGCATTTCCTGGGCTGGGAATAAAAAGAAATTAACTGCCAAAGTCTAATCTCCCATAAGTAGGCAGTTACATGCTACCCCTTCCAAAGCAGCACCTCCACCTACAGAAACACACAGACTTTAATCTTTATCTGCTTCGTAGGGAGTTGAGAGATGGGGTGAGGTGATGTCATGTCATATCTTTTGTTGGCCCAATTTCTGCTCTCTCTAATCTCCAGGGTCCAACACTGCTATAACAATACTGCACAGCAGACAGTTCTCTCCCATGTTGCTAGTTCAGCTCTGGAGAGCTTTCCCTCGTCCCTGGCTCCTAATTACATCGGTGAAGTTACTTGGAAGCAGGTTAAATCATCCTTTGTAATATCAAATAAAGCCAATGAGCTTCACTCAAATCACTTGATGAAAACCCCTCTTATCTGCATGTATTGTCATGCTGTATATGAAAAGACCATCTTAAAAGGAAACATAGAATTGTTTAATGCCTCGAAAGAGCAGAGAGCTGAGGCTCTGTGGCATTGACTCTAATCTAGGATGTGAGATAGGCTTGGAATCCAATTGCTTCAGCAGTGTTATGAAACCTGAGAAATTTTGATGTGGTAACTCAGGTTTCAGAACTTTCCTATTCATGCACATCAAATTTAGAGACTGAACTAAATAGCTGTGTTCATGAAGGATGAAACTGACTCAAGGACAGAGCTATTAATGTATGTAATGCTCAAGATAAGAAAATTAATTGTCTTAGATTGGCATAAATCCCCAAAATGCTAACTTTGGTTATTAGGAAGTCAGGGTTTTTTTTTGCTAATTAGCTGTGTCTAAGAATATGCTGACATCCAGACTCAGGAGTCTGATCTGAGATCTGGGTTTGTGCTGCTGTTGGTCAGTATGTCAGTAGAGGGTGGGACTGTGTGACCTCTTGTATGTTCAGCTGATAGTAAATCACATCACATCATCACTTGTCCACAGTTCATTTTCACTGATGCCCTGTAACAAGCAGCTCCACACACTGAGCTTGTGAGACAGTCCATGAAAACCAAACGTCTGGCCAGGTGAGATGCAGGTGGCTGCAGCTGTGTTTACATGCAGCTTGGCTGCTCCAGAAGAGGAAGAGTCTCTTTCTGTGCAGGTTTTCTTCAGCCATGGGAAATGTAACCTTGCAGTTACACCCAGAAAAAGCTAATCTAAACAGTGCCTGGTACAATAAGGAAGATGTGCCTTTTGTGTTCTAACAATGGCAGTGAGGTCCTTGCGGCTTACAGCGTAGAACAGCCCTGGGAGGACAACAGGGAGGGCATGTGGAGTGCATTCCAATGCCTGTTTGACAGCTCCTGCCTGTACAGACAGTGATGGGCAGTGGTTTCTGGTCTAGCAGCTCTACTGGCTAGTTAATAACTTGTTGGAAGCTGGCAACTTAAACACTTACTAAGTCTTCCAGCAGAAGAGAGGCCCATGCAGGCATTCCTGACCTGGTTTCCTATTTGGGGAAACTAGCCTTTTTCTCCTCCTGTTCTGTTCAAATATACAACATAAAACACCTCAGAACTATCCTCAGGGATCACTTGGAGCTTGCAGCACCAGGGTTTCATATGCATACACATGTCTTCACGGCCTTACAAGCACTGCCTCTGCCTGTAACTCCCATCAAGCAGGTCTGGGATTAGCTTAGTTCTGTCTGACCCAATAGCCCTATGCTGGCTTCTCCTCATTATGCATTGGAAGGCACATGGACTGCAACTGAACTGGCTCACCCAGCGCCCTGTCTCCCCCTCTCCCCGTGGCTGTATTGATGCAGAATGAGGAAGATCAAAAGCCCTAGCTCCCAGTGTCTGTAGGGGACGCTCTGGGATAGCTGAGTTCGGAAGTCCCAGAGTGTACTGATAAAGCCATTGTTGTAAGAGTCACTGTATGTAGGGGTACCAAAAAGGTGGTGATACAAAAGTACTGTCTCTCTGTGCCTTTTGTCTCTGTGCCTCTCCCTCCCCTGCTGCCATTCAACAACAAATAACCAACCGTTTAATGCAATCTGTGTCCTTGCAATAGTTTCCTTAGAGAGACGCCATAATTGTGTTTTAATCCTGGTCTGGGCATGCTGATTGCAGTTCAGTGAGAGACGGAAATGAACTTATCTGCAATAGTAGACCAAAGAAGTTAAAGGGATCTAAGGACAGTTACTCACGTGTACCTCACTTGGATGTTAGTGTGTTGCATAACTGAGAGTGGGGAACTGTGCACTGATTGCCTCAATAAGCTGTCTGGGGGGAGGGAGAGCACAGTGGTTTGAGCATTGGCCTGTTAAACCCAGAGTGGTGAGTTCAGTCCTTGAAGGAGCCATTTAGGGATCTGGGGCAAAGAGATTGAAACAAAAAAAAAAAATCTGTCAGGGCTGGTGATAGGTGCTGCTGTAAGTGCAGGGCCTGGACTCAGTGACCTCTCAAGGTCCCGTCCAGCTTTGTGAGAGAGGTATAGGCATGTCTCCATATTACTGTGGTTTTCCTCTTCTGTGGTGTAAAAAAATGGAAAATGAGTCCTTTGAGAAATGAAGGAAGCTCTGGGATTTCTCTCCCCCACCAACATGGCCAGGTGCAGTGGGTAGCATGAGAGAGCCCTGCTTCCAGAGCACAGCAACTGAACCAGGGGAGCAAAGCAGCCAACTGCCTTTAAAATTTTGAGGTAACAGTGTTTCAGGGTAAAAAGATCATTCTAAATCTCTAGCCTGGGTTAAACTGTTGAGTCTAGAAACTCTCCAACCTGCGTGCGGCATCCAGACACATAGTGAATGAAGTCTGGGTGTTGTTTCTCATTCTCACTCTTCAGCCAAAAGATAGACCACACTTGGAGAGTGGAAAGGACAGGATTCAAGGGCAGAGTCGCTGCCTGCATGCAAAGGTGGGAAATGCCTAGCTGCCACAAGCTTACTGTAGAGCTGAAAGCTTTCCCAGAGGGAAAACAAGAGCACTCCTTGTGTGCCTGTGAAAATGAGAGAGAGCCCACGCCAGTTTTCTGATCAGTCATTTGAAAACCCTGGAATGCGTGCAAATGAGTATAATGCTTAGAAACACATTATGCTGAGCGATCGGGGGGATTTTAGTTGATGTGCTGAGTTGGTTTGTATTAAAATGGGATTGCAAAAGTTGGTTTGTATTAAAATGGGATTGCGTTCTTAGCTGTGTGGCCTTGATCTGTTTCCACAGCCAGCTTGCATTTGCTTGTAAGTTATGAGAGCCTCCACAGTGGGTTCGTTTAATGCTCTGATTGAAACTGTAAGCCTCTGATTTTGCTGTACATTTCCCACAAAAGATGGGTGTTGTTGCAGAGCAATAAAGAGAGGCTTGGGCTTCTGTAACTCTGGCTGCCTATGTAAAAAATTTATATCCTCCCATTAAACTCTGATCAATTACATCAGGCAACATTAAAAAGCATCACTTGTCAAAAACCAATATATTATGTATTTGTATCCAGATCATTGACTTGCTTCTGGCCTGACACGCTGAGCCTCTCTGCTTCTGCTGCGTAAGGTCTTTGGAAGATGGTTAATATAGCCAGAATCTAGCATCTGATTGCTGTTGGAGCCAGGGCAATTAGTGGCTCTCCTCAAAAACATAGTCTAATCATTAAAGCACAAGATGGATAGTAGGGAGATAGATTTCTGTCCCAGGCTCTGCCACACACTCTGCTATGTTCCTGTCCCTTTGTACTTCCTGCCAGTAAACTAAGGAACCCACATAACTACCCCAAAGGTCTTGCAGGTCTTCCTCTGGTAATTTTGGTAAAGCTTTTCCCACCCACCAATAAACCACATTTGTAATCATTTAACCAGTATCCTGAAAGTCCACATTGATTATTTCATACCAGGATACAATGTGTCTTCAGTGAACCTATTGGAACTAGGAGAGCCAGGAAAATGGCCGACCTCATTACTAGAATGTTTTCTTCAAGGTCACTTTATTTGGTGCTTGTCATAAATCTGAAATAGCTCAGTGTGAAAATCCCAGAGTTGTTCTTACTTATTCTTGACCCAGACCAGTGCCTTAGACTAGTTTTGAGAGATCTGTGAGTGGGATAGCTCAGTTAGAAGGGCTACAGCTGGGGAAATGGCTGGCTGGAGGACTGGAGAGGACAAGAAGCAGCGTGCACAGACTGCCACATGATGAGACATGGGAAGACTGGGATAGAGAACAAGGCAGGGCTGTAAAAGGGAAAGTGGTCTGAGGAGAAGCAGGTCTGATCACTGCCAAGTTCAGCCGTTGCACAGGAACTCATCTAACTCAGCAATCCCTGAACTCTGTTTTCAGATACGGGGTAAGTTGATAAATACCAGTTGCTGGAGTGTGATGCTAGCGTGGGAATTTGAAGCCACATAGTCCATTGGCAAAGCCACTAGCTCTGCCTTTCTGGAGCTCCCTAAGAACCTCTCCATTTCGTCCTAGAGATCACACAGTCAATAGTCTGAAAAAAAGTGTCAGTTTTTAGGCCTCGAAATTGTCAGGATGGTTTGAGCTGCGCATGGCCACTCTGGGGTTGGCTTTTTCTTTTAAGAACAATCTTAAGTTTCAGTTCCCTGGCTTTCATATGTTTGGGTCTGGGAAGGAAAACTATAATGTTCTCATGGTTATTTACCCTTAAGTAACTGCTCCTGTAAGTGCCATTTAAAAACCAGCGTTTTTCAGCATGATATTTGGAGACACCTCCAGTAGTAGCAAGTTTAGACATAAGATGGGGCTAAGATGCCACAATGTCATATCAGCTGATAGGACTTTTTAAAGGTGACTACATTACCTGAAGAAAGATTTTGCTTGAAAATTTCTATTCTCCATTACTGGACTGTTCTCTGTGATGAGCCGGACTTTCCAACAGAGGGAGAGGGACCAGTGTATTGGCAATGATGCAGACAGGTTGCAGGAGCCAAACAGAAGCCAGATTTTAGCAAAGTCTGACCTTTCAGGTAACCAATACCTTGCACCTTTGGGTGTGAAATGGGTGTGAATTAACTTAGTATATCAGCTGTGTGACAGAGGGAACACTTCACATTAGTCTAAGGCTGATTGTTAAAAAAGCATGAAGGAGTGACTCTGTTCCATTAACTCAGCCCCTGTGCATTTTCTTCTGCATCAAGCTGCAACTGTGCTCAAATGGATCTCAAGTCAAGTGCTCCATTAATTTTAACAGCAGGTTATGCTTAATGGTATATGGAACTGCTCTATTGATTAGGTAGCTAAAAATGAAAATGTCTGCGCTAATAGCACATCACATCAATGCAAACAAAGTAGTAGGGAAAACAGAATGCATTAATAGATGACTTAAAATACGAGCAAGCGCCAATTATATTGTTTTCTTTGAAAAATGTGGAGTTTTTCCCCCCCTACATGGGAGTGTAGTTTATGTACTTTGTTGCATTGTCACAGTAATACAGTAAAATGAAGTACCTGCAATATTTGTGTTCAGGTTCTCAATATAAAATATTTAATAAAACCAACAGACTGGGAATAATTCTAGGAAGAATTCTGTTGATACCAACAAATTTACTGGCATCTTGTGGGCCTGCCTGAAAGAACAACTTTGTGTTCCTTTACTGGTCCCTTGTCATTAAGTCTGACACCAGCTGAAAACCTCTGCGAGGGGAGAGTTGGATTACATTTAAAAATGCAAATAACTCTCAATTATCACAATCCTTTTCTAACAAAACAAACCAGCATTCACGGGACTGACAGTGAAAAGCCAGTTACAATCAATGTACTACACTGATTAATGAGAAACTATGCCACACACTCTCTAAAAAACTGAGGAACCACTCGATCGGTGTCCAGGTCAAGCAGGAAAGGATCAAGAAGGACCTCTCTGAACTTAAAACTCTCATCAATAATCAAGCGTCTATGCAAGACCCCACGGAGCAGCACTTTAACAATGCTAGACTAGAAATCTATAATACACATTTCCACACACTGCAGAAAAGAAAGGACATCTGATGCTTGCATCTGATGCAGCGGGTCTTTACCCACAAAAGCTTATGCTCCAAAATGTCCGTTAGTCTGTAAGTGCCACAGGACTTCTTGTTCTTGAAGATAGAGACTAGCATGGCTACCTCCCTGATACTATGCTGTCCAGAGTCTCAGAAATAACTCGGACGTTATAATCAAGCCGACTGACAAAGGGGGTGCTGTTGTCATCATGAATGAGTCAGACTAGAAACAGGAGGCAGCTGGACAATTCTCCAGCACCACATTTTACAGACCTCTTTCCTCGGATCCCACTTTAGAATTCCAAAAAAACCTACACCATCTACTTAGGGAACTCTCTGCCTCTACTTGGGACCAAATTCACACAGACTCGCCATGTGAGCCCCAACCCAGATTATTCTATTTGCTTACTAAAATCCATAAACCTGGAAACCCCAGATGCCCTATCATTTCGGGTATCGGCACCATTACTACCAGATTATCCAGCCGTGTAGACTCCCTCCTCAAACCCTATGCCATCAGGACTCCCAGCTCTCTCTGAGATACCACTAACTTCCTGAGGAAATTGCAAAACATTGGAAACCTTCCTGACAATACCATCCTCGCCACCATGGATGAAGAATTTTACAGAGATTTTAACAACCTGCACCCCACCATCAATCTCAGCCTTGACCGTTCCACGTCAGAGATGCATTTCCAGGACACCATGGTACAAATCACTGATAGCCAGATCAATGGCATTCTGTACCAGAAACCCACTGACTGCTACACTTACTTACATGCCTCCAGCCTCCATCCAGGACACACGACATGATCCATCGTTTATAGTCGAACCCTTAGATACAACCACATCTGCTCCAATCCTACTGACAGAGACCAAAAACATCAAGATCTCCATCAGGCATTCGTAAAACTTAATTACCCACCAGGAGAAGTAAAGAAACAGATTGGCAGGGCCTGACAAATACCCAGCAACCAACTGTTTCAAGATGGGCCCGAGACGGTCAATAACAGAATACCACTTGTCATTACCTATAGCCCCCATGTCAGACTGCTGCAGTGCATCATCAGAAACCTACAATCTGTATTAGAACATGATGCTACACTCCAGAAGGCCCCAAGCTGAGAGACCTGGTCTCTCCTATAGGCAGCCTTTTAACCTGATGAAAATTCTAACTAGCCATCCCAGGCCATACCACAGTAGTACTAATCCTGGAACTTTTCCTTGAGACAAACCCCATTGCCAACTTTGTCCACATATTTATTCTGGTGATACCATCACTGGACCTAATCATGTTAATTACAAGATCAGGGCTCATTTTCTGTACCTCAGCGAATGTTATCTATGTCGTCATGTGTCAGCCATGCCCCTCTACTATGTACATTGGACAAACTGGGCAAACACTTCACCAAAGAATGAATGGCCACAGAGCAGACATTAGTAATCTTAATACACATCAACCTGTCAGTGAGCAGTTCAGTGGAGTGGGCCATTCTGTAAAAGCTCTGGCATATGCATCCTACAACAGAGACTTTAGCAGTAAATTACGAAAGGAAATGCGTGAACTGGAATTTAGGCTCAAATTCAATACATTTACACTTGGTCTCAATAAAGATAGCAATTATCTCATGCATTGTAAGGACTGTTTCTGCTCCTTTGGTATTTGTAATGATCTCAGGCAAGTCACTTAATATCTCTCCCCTTCACCTCTACCTTGAGTTCCATGTATCTGATTTGTCATTGTTATTTATTTATTTATTTGTTTATTTGTTTATTTATTTATTTATTTATTTTGAACCTCTGTGCTATGTAACTGTCATTCTGTACTGGAAATGTTATTGATCTGAAGAAGTGGGGCTGTCCCACGAAAGCTCATCACCTAATGTAGTTGTTCCCTCTATTCAGCACTGGTGAGGCCACATCTGGAATATTGTGTTAAGTTTTGGACCCCCCAGTATAAAAAGGATGTGGATGTACTGGAGCAGGTTCAGCGAAGGGCAACAAAAATGATTAAGGGGCTGGAGCACATGACCTATGAGGAGAGGCTGGGGGATTTGGGCTTGTTTAGTTTACAGAAGAGAAGACTTAGGGGCGATTTAATAGCAACCTTCAACTTCCTGAAGGGCAGCTCTAAAGAGGAGGGTGAGGAACTGTTCCCAGTGGTGTCAGATGGCAGAACAAGGAGCAATGGTCTGAAGCTGAAGAGGGAGAGGTGCAGGTTAGATATTAGGAAAAACTAGTTCACCAGGAGGGTGGTGAAGCATTGGAATGCATTGCCTAGAGAGGTGTTGGATTCTCCATCTCTCGAGGTTTTTAAGTCCCGGCTTGACAAGGTCCTGGCTGGGATGACTTAGTGGGGGTTGATCCTGCTTGAAGCAGGGGGCTGGGCTAGGTGACCTCCTGAGGTCCCTTTCAGCCCTATGATTCTGTGATTCTAATAAATTATTTTGTTAGTCTTTAAAGTGCTACATGACTGTTAGAATACAGGCTAACTCATTTACCTGTTACAGTCCTTTTCTAAGTAATGCAGTAGGGTCTCAACATTCACAAGGGTTCTGAGTTCAGAACCCTCGCGAATGTTGATTTTCACAAATGGCGGGGGGATGCTTGGAGCCCCAGGAAGACACAGCCATGGGTGCTCCTGCCCTGGGGTCCTGGGAAGCAGCAGGGGGAAAGAAAGGGAACTGGGGAGAGGAAGGGAGGATCTTCCTCAGTCATATTCCATGGCCATTTCATGGGATTTTAAAGCAGATCTATTTGTTTGAGCCGCTCCTCAACCACTCCTACAATTTTTCGCTGTTTGATACTTTGCCCTGTGCTTACATCAGTTTTGACACTACCTTCATGGCCATACCAGAGTGTTTTCCACTGTTACATTAGCTGACACACCTGACTAACAGCATGTTGTTTATTCTTTCGCTTGTCCATTCTCAAGGGGGAGAGCTGTGTGTGCAGGGCAGTGGTCTGTTCTCAGAGGGGCTTGCTGCCGCACTGTTTTTTTAAATGGCCACACTACTCATTGCTTGTTCTAGAGAGAGGGTGTCAGAGAGGTGCATGTGGCTCCTGGAGTAGATGCTGAGGTCAGAAGTCTTCCTTAGTTCCTGGAAGAGTTTGCTCCACATTCTTAGGCAGGCCCCCAAGAAAGCTCTGTTTCTGCGTAGGCAAGCTTTGCGTTCCTGTTGCACCGGAGAAGCAGAGCTGCCACCCACTCTCTTTATCCTGGAATTTGTCCCATCTAATACCACAGGCCCAAGCCACTGAGCACCTTGAAGACAAAAGCCAAGAACTTGAACTTGATTTGATAGTCTCTAAGAAGCCCATGTAGAGAGTGGAAGATAGGTTTAGTGTGATTGTAGGAGCCCATGTTGCTGAGGAGGAGTCGAAAGGGGGACTCCAGTGTGCAAGAAGTATGTATGAGAGGTGGCCACACCTGGGGTCTGTGGATAGCTGCTGCCCACTGAGATGTAGGGCCGCTCATGTGGCTCACTGACTCTTCTTGGTTTCCCATCACTGGCTTAGACTGGGCTTTGAATTGAACAACTGTGGATGTGAACTTCCAGCCAAAGGCAACTGCACCATGGTAGCAGATTCTTCAAAATGTTTCCCTCCCCCCCACATGCGCCATCTCTGTCTTGCTCAAGTTCAGCATCGGCTGTTCTTCCTCCATGAACAGATCTCATCCTGGTACCGGTCTGTTGTGGAGATAGTGGCGTGGCCATAAGTGATGAAGGCTAGGTCATGCTGCATGACACCGGCATGCTGCCAGCACTTGAATCCAGATCATCTGACCAAGTCTCCTTGTGGCTGCATATCAGCATTGAATGGGCCTGGAGACAGAACTGATGCCTGTGGGACCCAAGAAGCGAAAGGCCTCGTGCTGGAGGCAATTTTCCATTACTGCTTATTGAGTGTGTCACTCACATCAGTGTGTTACTCTAGTTCCCTTCCACCTCTCTCAGATGAGACATCAGGATCTCCTAGGTCAGCAGTGCCAAATGCTGCAAAGAAGTCCAAGAGGTTGAGAATGAATGTCTGTCCTCTTTGACACAAGGAAGATGCCACCTCATGCCCTGGCCTGAGTCCAGATCGTGCTGGGTCTAGTTCTCTGTGAACTTGCTCGGGAACGGGGGTTTGACAACTGGGCAAAAGCTGGCTAGAACAGGTGTCTCCACCATGGTTTTCTTTAGTGTCAGTTGCGCTGCTGTATGGTTGAAGAAAGAAGTGAAGACTCTTATCCTGGCTCAGCTGATCAGGAATGGCACCAGTTGCTCATGGTTCTTTCACGAGTCAGGAGGGGTCTGAGCTGGATTCACAAGTCTTCCATCAAGGCTCCCTTTGACAAGTGTGTGCAATGTACTTTGGGAATGCTGGTGTGTGGAGGCTGAGTGAATCCAGGCTGTTTGAGAGGCTTCCATGAATGTGTGTGATCTTTTCAGCACAGGAGTGAGAGCGCTCTTCCTGTGTTGGGTGCTCAGCTCTGGTGCAGATTGAAGGAAATCAGTGCTGGTTGAGTAGTTTACCACCTTGGATGACTGCTTGAGGTGAGATTTGGCAACTTCTGTGGAGGATGATAGGAAAACACTCTCAGCTTGCAAGACAGCCTCGGCATAGGCTTGGAGAAGCACTTTGTACTTCAGCCTGTCTGTTCCACAGAACTGTAGCCTTTCAACAAGGGAGATCACACCCACAGCACTGCTAAGGCAGCGCTCTGCCGAAGTGTCTGTTTTCATCACCCTTTGCCCCAGTGTAGGACTCACCTTCAATTTTCTTTAGGTTTCCGCCTCCTTTGTGTCATATGACTCCAGGCTTTCTTTTGTGTGTGTTTTGCTACTGCCATTGTGTGTTATTTTGAAGTGGTTCCAACTGCTTTGTTTACACCCAGCTGTTGTGTGGTGTTTCATGTAGCTTGCTGCAAGGTCTCTCAAGGGCTTCGGTTGGGGTTGGGTTTTCTGGTGAAAATGGAGTTTTTAAACAGCAGCCTCAGCATGTCGTTTTCCGAGTGAGGCCCCAGGGAGTTGGCGGGGTCGCCAGTGGACCCCACTGATGACGAGAGTTCTGTAACTGTGTAACCTGGATGATGCTGTCTGTACTTGCCAACCTAGGGATTAAGGCTTTGTTGCCTTTGAAGTGCATTGGTTTCACTGCACCGCCTTTTCCTTGGGCAGGTAGCAAGGTGGTACCAGTGCTCTGGGGGCATTCGTTGAGCTGCAGGAGACTTGGCACTGGAGAAGAACGCACCCATAGAAGCATCCCCTCCGAGCCACTCCCCACGCTGGTTTAATGCCAGCACGGGGAGCTTTCCAAGAGCTTGGCTTTCAGGTGCCTTTTTCTGCTGAAAGTTGACGTGGGCATCACACTGTCTGAAAACCAAACCCATAAAGAGAGTCTGTCTTCTCAGAGCAGTTAATAACAAGCTTTTTATGTAGAGTTTGTTCAGCCTGAACAAAGCCACCTCAGTGCATCTTCTTGTCACACAAAGTGATGCCCTTGTAGCAGGTTCCTAAATTGCTCTGTTGCTTTTGATTGTCTTTCGCTAATTGAGCAGCAGCAGCTCTGTGTGGTGTGAGCCGTAGGAGTGGAGGCTGTTTGTTCAACAGGCAGAGGCACTGGAGTAGATTGCGCATGGGAGTCTTGTTAGCCTGCCTCTTCCATTAGTTAATCTTGCTGGCCACTTGTGGCTTCATAAATGACCATCTCACGATCACTGATATTTGTCATTTGCTGCTGCATTTGAATGTCTCTGAGGGCTCTTAGTAGGCCTGTGAAATATCTAAAGTAATCCTGGTCATCCATCAAGTATAGAACTGCCATAAGGCTTCATCAGCAGACTGTTTTCACTCCTAACATACCCTTCTGTGTGGCTCTCTGATATTCCCAGTATAGCACAGGCCTCTTCTTGGGATCTCTTTACTCAATGATTTGAACTTGGAGAGAGCTCTAGCCCTTTCACTGCATGGACATATCGAACCACGAAATAGCGTTCTGTATAGATACCGCCCTCTGAGTGGCGCTCAGACCCATGTGGTCAAAGGCAGCGGAGCCTGTAATTCCATCTCCACCACACCTGTCTGGCTCTCCAGACCTCTGAGCAGCTTCCGACAGCTGCCAGATGGCAACGTACAAAACAGCTTGGGATGTTACCCCTTTTCCCAAGCCTCTGGGAGCTGCACTGGACTGAGAGACACTGAGGCGAGAGCACTCTAACAAACCAGTGGCGGGAAAGGATATTTTTAACACAGAAGCCGATTTACGGGCTGGGAATGAGCTGAGACTGCACCTTTCCCGTGGTATAAAGCTTTGGATGGGTTGTGCGAGATTTAACCTTACAGTTACAATGGAACATATACAAAAGGTACTTCAGACAATTTTTTGTTAGTTTCAAAATATATTGGGCGTCACTTTTCTCTCCCTCTGCAGCCCGAGTGATCGGACTTACAGCACGAGGGGGCCTGACTTTACAGGCTGAGGGATATGACGAATAGTATCCAGAAAAATGTTTACAGGTTTTGCTATCGTTTTGTCTAAGCCCGTCTTTCTGGGTAATGCACTGACACAACCAAACTCCTGACTGTGGTGGAGTAAAGGGTTTATTAGTGCCTGTTTGTGATGACATTCAACACAGACGCGTGGCTTTACAATGGGTGTCTTTTGGGGGCCAGGTCCTGGCAATAAAAGGTGCACACTGCCTTCTCACTAGCAGACACCCCCACAGCTAAGGGCTACCATTTCCCAGTAATGTCCTTTAGTCTTAGGCACATATGTCTCAACCAGCGAGAGAGCAGGATCCACAGTGCCAGCTCTCCTGGACAGATAACACTGACTCCGGAGAGCTGTGAGGCTGACTCCTTGGGGTTCTGCTGCAAGTGCTGTGCTCACCAGGGACTCCAGCTGTCCTCTGTGTAGGTGCCTGTTGTGCTGATAGCTGCACTTCAGAGCTGAGCCCTGTGGTCCCGTAAGTCCGAGGTTCGGGATTGACTGTGCATCCCCTGCCTTCCTCCAGCTGGTGCTGGGAGCAGTGCAGAAAATGGGAGAGAGGGACCATGTGTGCAGTGTCAGTGTCCTTCAGAAAAATCATTGCCACCCAAGCTGGTGAATGAGCATAGTGATGGCAGATGCTGGGAGGAAAGGCACAGAACAGTTGCTTTGAATGGTGGGTGGGACGAGGGGCAAGAGCCCTCACCCTTGCTCTGGCTTGGGGAGAAGAAGCATTTCCTGCCGAAAGAGGGAACATGGTATATTATTATATGGGGAACGACAGGGTCAGCAGAGGCAATGTTTTGGAAGGGGAGCTGCCCAAAGCCAGTCTGCAGCCGTCCATGGGGCACTGTCTGGTGCAAGCTGGACACTGCCGTTCCCTCACAGGGTGGGAATTCCTGCTGCCAGCGAGAGCTCAGCTGCTCCTGTGCTACGTGAAGTTCACTTCTTGCGTGGGAACGTCTGGCTTTGAGTCTCCCCCTTCATCCTGCTGTTACTCTTCCAGCTGGAGGGTGAGTTCAGCAGTGCTTTAGTTGGTGAGCGTATGCAGAGGAGGGCTGTGGTGCAGGGCATGTCTTGCCGTGGCCCTGACATGTTCTATCAGCCTGGCTGCAACTCGCCCCAGAGCTCCCACCTGCTCGGCTTTAACATACGTGACTCTCAAGGGAAGGAAGGCTGGGCTTGTCCACACGTGAAATTAATCCAGATTAAAGTAAGGTGTGAATTTAAAGAGCAACAGCTGTTCTGGAGTAACTGCACGTGTAGACAAGCCCTGAGCATGATCAGTGCAGATCGTGAGAATTGAAAAGCCTGCAGCCACGGTGGGGTGTGTGCCTGTGTGTTGGTAAGTAATTAAGCCTGGGTTAGAGGGTCACTACAGCAGGGCAAGGTGGGCATGGCTGTGAGCTCCCATCCCCGCTGGTGGAGGTTTGAGCAGGGGATTGGAAAGCCCTGCTTGCGCCGTGGTAAAGTCAGCAAGGGTGAGTGAGCCCAGCAGGTACTTGCTGAGTGTTGGTTAGTGTGCCTCAGTGCTAGTGCTCTGCCTGCTGTGCAGCCCTGCTTCCCCCCAGCAGCAGCTCCTCTCAGTGGAAGGGAGGGTGCACCCAGCAGGGTATCTGACTGGCTCTGGAGAAAAGGTAGCAGCCTGAGCACCATCCACAGCTGTTGCATGGCAGATACGTGCACCTGAAGCTGTAAGACCCTCCCAGCTCCTGCAAAAGCTGGCCCCTGCCATTGGCATTCAGGGGCTGTACAATGTGGCCCTTTGGGAGCACTCAGTCCCAGTGATGAACAGAAGTGTGCAGAGGGCACCATGTTCTCTTGGAGGGCCTCCAGTAGAGGCCTCTCCTGAAATGCACCTTGGCGTTTTACTGATCAGCTCCGGGATTCAGGGTTTTGGCTCCCTAAAGATACTCCTGAACATATGCACACAAGACTACCTCTGCATCTGATTGCCAAGGGAGCAGTTTCATCCTGTGTAGGCTTGGATTCGTCACCTTGTTGGTGATGCTGGTTCTGTAAATGCTCCAGAAGCCTTGTCTGTCTCCAGGGGTGCACACGGCATGGGAGCGTGAGCAGACTGTGGAACTCCCAGCCCTGGGGAATTCCCCAGTACCCTTTCTTCCAAGGCCCTGGGGGAGGGGGTGGCATGCATGGAGGGTGCCCTGGTGTCTTTCTGTGGGCATTGGAAAGTCCAGCATTCTGGAAAACTGGCAGAACCTGTTACCTGGATCTTGGATGGCTGGCTGGGGGAGGAGGAATCAGTGCAATGCTGTGAGTCTCTTTGGATCCCAAAACAATTAGTTTTAAATGTCTAGTGAGAGAGGCCCTTGCATTTTCTTCTCTCCGATAGCACCTCCTCGCATTCCTGTTGCATTCTCTTCTGCCCCAGGAAATTAGGGGCGGAGCAAAACCTCTTTTCCTGTTGGTGCTTCATCACAAAATCCTTTCTTCATCCTTGCTTTAGTCATGTACCAGGCTAGTGCCTCGCATATAGATCTGACCCTGGCGACCAGAGTGAACAGTGAACTCATGTGGACAATTCCTCTGCCCCATGGACCTGGGGGTAGGGATTGTTGCGGGTAACAAGAATTTGTGCAGGAGATTCCCTTGTGTTTCATCTGGTGATAGTTTAGTGCTAGAGCTTTGTGCATACTTTGGAACAGAGGGCTGCTAACGGGGGAGTTTGCTTGGGAGAGAAGGTGAACCCCACTGAACCAGATGATAGCTATTGGGTGTGTTTGTTTCCTGGGCTGTTTGGTTGTTTAAATTTGAATTTTAGTTACTGATTGATCCCAGTTACTTGTTGGTAAGTTTGATTGCTAGACTGGTTGTTTGAATTTGAATTTCAGTCTGCTAGGCTGATAGTCTGTGTGAATTTGAATTTCTGAATCTGAATTTCGGTTTGTTAGGCTGAATTGTCTGCTTGAATTTGGATTCCAGTTACTGTGGCAGTGTGTGTATGTGTGTCCCTGTGACTTACTAGGAGTAGGAGAGACCAAAGGAGAGAAGGCTTCACAAGCCAGAGGCTAGTGACCGGCAGGAGTGTGACCAACTGGGAGCTGCAAACAGAGGGCTGCTAACAGGGGAGTTTGCCTGGGAGTTGGCCTGCGGGGGGGAGCCCATATTATTATTTGGTTTCTTTTTTATATATTTTGTTTCTCTTCTGCCCTTGAAGTCAGCACTAATATCTTCTGAGCGAATTCTCTGAAGAAAGGAAAAAATGGTTAGTGACAAGTCAGCTGTTGTGACCTGCACCCCATGTGCTATGTTTGTTCTCCTCCCAAAAGATAGAAGGGATTTTGTAGGTACCAGGTACAAGCTGGTCGCCATGGAAGAAAGGGTTAGGGGACTTGAGGCGTGAATATCAACCCTCCAGTCCATCAGTGAAGGTGAAGACTTCCTCGATAGAAGGCATCATTTAGTACTGCAGGCACAGCAGGCTGAGCAACCGATGAGAGTAGTAGAAACCGAGGAGGAAAACTGGAGGCATGTAACGTCCAGGAGAGGAAAATCAATTCAGTTATCTCCAATTCCTGTAGAGGCTGGCAACCGCTTTCGAGCTCTCTGCACGGGTGATGTAGTGGAGAATGCTGTGGCAGAGACCTTTCAAAGAAGGGGTCAGAAGACCACCCCAGTGGCTGGAAGGCCTGGGATGCATAGTCCTAGGGGTGGCAGTTCTACGACCACCAACCCCAAGAGAAGACGACGGGTGGTGGTGGTCAGGGACTTCCTCCTAAGAGGGACTGAGTCATCCATCTGCCGTCCAGACCTGGAATCTCGGGAAGTTTACTGCTTACCAGGAGCAAGAATCCAGGATGTGGCAGAGAAACTTCCAGAAATTATCAAACCTGCAGATTATTACTCCTTCCTACTTCTCCATGTAGGAACTAATGACACAGCAAAGAACGACCTTGAACAGATCACTGCAGATTATGTAACTCTGGGAAGGAAGATCAAGGAATATGGCGCACAAGTGGTATTCTCATCCATCCTCCCTGTTGAAGGAAGGAGTCCAGGTAGAGATTGTCAAATCATGGAAGTAAGTGCGTGGTTGCGTGGGTGGTATTGGAGAGAAGGCTTTTGTTTCAACCATGGGATTCTGTTTTGGGAACAAAAATGGCTAGGAAGTGACAGGATCTACCTAACAAAGAGACGAAAGAGCTTTTTTGTGGGCAGGCTTGCAAACCTAGTGAGGAGGGCTTTAAACTAGGTTCGCCAGGGGACAGTGACACAAGCCCTGAGGTAAGTGGGGAAGGAAGAAGGTACAACAAAGGAGGACCACTCATTCAAAAGAAGGAACTAGGCCAATCAGCTTATTATCTTAGGTGTTTGCACATGAATGAAAGAAGCCTGGGAGGAATTAGAGGCCCTGGCACAGTCAAAGAGGTATGAGGTGATTGGAATAACGGAGACTTGGTGGGATGACTCACATAACTTTGAAGCACTGTCATGGAGGGGTATAAACTGGTCAGGAAGGACAGGCAGGGAAGAAAAGGAGGAAGAGTTGCAATTTATGTGAGTGAGCAAGCAATATGATTGCTCAGAGCTCCAGTATATGGAGGGAGAAAAGACAGTTGAGTGTCTTTGGGTTAAGATTAGAAGCGGAAGCAACAGATTCAATGTTGTGTTTGGTGTCTGCTATATGCCACAAGATCAGATAGATGAGATAGACGAGGATTTCTTCAGACAACGAAGAGAAGCTGCCAGATCACAGACCCTGGTTCTCATGAGAGACTTTAATCACCCAGACATTTGTTGGGAAACCAATACATCAGCACACAGACAATCCAGGAAGTGTTTGGAGAATGTTAGGGATAACTTCCTGGTACAAGTCCTGAAGCAACCGACCAGGGGCCATACGCAGGTTGACCTGCTCCTCACAAAAAGGTAAGAACTAGTAGGAGAAATAGAAGTTGGTGGCAACCTGGGCTGCAAGTGACCAAGAGATGGTAGATTTCAAGACCCTGACAAAAGGAAGAAAGATGAGCAGTAAAATATAGATCCTTGAATTCAGAAGAGCAGACTTTGACACCCTGAGAGAACTGATGGGCAGGATCCCCTGGGAAGCTAATATGAAGGGGAAAGAAGTTCAGAAGAACTGTCAGTATTTTAAAGAGGTCTTATGGAAGGCACAGGAACAAACCATCCCAATGCTCAATAAGGAAAAACAAATATGGTAGGCAACCAGCTTGGCTTAAAAGGGAAATCACTGGTGAGCTTAAACTCAAAAAGGATGTGTATAAGAAGTGAGAACTTGGACAGATGACTAAGGAGAAGTATAAATGTACGGCTGCAGAATGCTGGGGGGTAATCTGGAAAGCGAAAGCACAATTGGAACTGCAGCTAGCAAGGAATGTGAAGGGTAACAAGAAGGGCTTGTACAAGTGTACTAACAATAAGAGGGTTACCAGGGAGTGTGTGGGGCTGTTATTGGATGGGGGAGGTAACCTGTTGACAGGCCATGTGGGAAAGGCTGAGGTACTCAATGTTTTTTTTTGTCTCAGTCTTCATGGACGAGGCAGCTCACCAACTACGGTACTGGGCAATGCAGTATGAGAAGGAGGTAGGCAGCCCTCGTTGCAGAAGGAACGAGTTAAGAACTATTTAGAAAAGCTAGATGCACACAAATCAATGGGTTCAGATTTAATACACCCAAGGGTACTGTGGGAATTGGCAGGTGTCATGGCAGAGCCTTTGGCTGTTATCTTAGAAAACTTGTGGCGATCGGAAGAGGTCCTGGATGATTGGAAAAAGGCAAATGAAGTCCTCATCTTTGAAAAAGGAAAGGAGGACAATCCAGAGACATATAGACCAATCAGCCTCACCTCAGTCCCTGGAAAAATCATGGAGCGAATCCTCCAGGAATACATTTTGGATCATTTGGAAGAGGGGAAAGTGATTAAGAGTAATCAACATGGATTCATCAAGGGCAAGTTGTGCCTGACCAATCTGATTAGCTTCTGTGATGAGGTAAGTGGCTCTGTGGACATGGGAGGTCAATGGATGTGATATACCTTGACTTTAGCAAAACTTTTGACAGTCTCCTACAACATTCTTTCCCATAAGTTAAGGAAGTATGGACAGGATACATGGACTGTAAGATGGATAGAAAACTGGCTTGATGGATAGGCCCAATGCATAGTGGTCAATGGCTCAATTTCTTGCTGGTTTCAAGATTAAGTTCTAGGGCCAGTACTGTTCAACATCTTTAAAAATGACCTGGATGAGGAGATGGATTGCACCCTCAGCAAATTTGCAGATGATACTGAGATAGGGGGTCAGGTATATGAGTTGGAAGATAGGGTCCAAAGTGACCTAGACACATTAGAGGATTGGGCCAAAAAAAGAGGTTCAACAGGAAAAGTGCAGAGTCTTACACTTGGGATGGAAGAATCCCAAGCACTGTTACAGGCTGGGGACCGATTAGCTAAGTAGCAGTGCAGCAAAAAAGGTCCTGGGAATTACATAATGTGGATGAGAGGCTGGATATGAGTCAACAGTGTGCTGTTGTAGGCAAGAAGGCTAATGGCTTATTGGGGTGCATTAGGAGAAGCATTTCCTGCAGATCTAGAGGAGTTATTCCCCTGTACTCAATGCTGGTGCAGCCATATCTGGAGTATTGCATCCAGTTCCAGTCCCCCAGTATAGAAAGGATGTGGACTCATTGGAGAGGGTTCAGTAGAAGGCAATGAAAATGATTAGGGGGCTGGCACACATGACCTATCAGGAGAGGCTGAGAAATTTGGGC
Source organism: Carettochelys insculpta (assembly GCF_033958435.1). Taxonomy (NCBI): domain Eukaryota; kingdom Metazoa; phylum Chordata; order Testudines; family Carettochelyidae; genus Carettochelys; species Carettochelys insculpta. Next base: position 1,592,407 of record NC_134145.1, read on the forward strand.
TTATTTAGTTTGCAGAAGAGAAGAGTGAGGGAGGATTTGATAGCAGCTTTCAACTTCTTGAAAGGAGCTCTAAAGAGGATGGAGAGAGACTGTTCTCAGTGGTGACAGATGGCAGAACAAGGAGCAATGGTCTGAAGTTACAGAGGGAGAGATGTAGGTTGGAGATTAGGAAAAGCTACTTCACCAGGAGGGAATGCGTTACCAAGGGCTTGTCTACACTAGCTCCCTACTTCAAGGGGAGGATGGTAAGTGGGGTGTTGGGAGTTTATTAATGAAGTGCCGCACTGCATATGCAGCACTTCATTAAGTAAATCTCTCGCCCCCACCCCCCCGGTGTCAACTTCAAATTTTTAAACTTCGAAGTGCTGGCTCACATCTAGCCGCAGCTCAGCCGCTGGTACTTCGAAGTGCCCCTGGCATGTTGGAGTACCGGCGGGTGAGCCGCGGCTAGACACGAGCCGGCACTTCAAAGTTTAAAACTTCGAAGTTGCTGTGGGAGGGGTGGGGGGATTTGCTTAATGAAGTGCTGCATATGCAGTGCAGCACTTCATTAACAAACTCCTAACACCCCACTTACCATCCTCCCTTTGAAGTCGTGAGGTAGCGCAGACACAGCCCAAGAGAGGTGGTGGAATCTCCATCCCTAGAGGTTTTTAAGTCTTGGCTTGATGTAGTCCTGGCTGGGATGATTTAGATGGGGTTGATCCTGCTTGAAGCAGGAGGCTGGACTAGATGACCTCCTGAGGTCCCTTCGAGCCCTAGAATTCTGTGATTCTATGGATCCAGTCAAGTACAGATATTTGGCATAGTGTATTCTGCATGAGACGCTTGGCAGGCCAGCAAAGACTGTCAGTATTCAGTGTGGTATTAAGTTAAAGCACATTGGGGTTTCAGCTTTCCTACACTGAACATCTGCTTTCGCATCGCAGATAGCAAGGTGCTGGCTTTGAGGACACCTGGCTGTGTGCCCAGGGAATTGAATTGTTTACTCCTGCTTGTGTACCTCCCTTCGCAGCTTAGTCTATGTCACAGTATACTGTGATGTAGCTCCTGTGAGCTAAGGAGGCGTATGTGTTGTGATTGTGTCAATGCCATGGTTGCCTGTTATTGAATGCTGTCTCTGTGGTCTTTCCATTTAAACTCTGTTTGCCTTTTGTCTTTGAAAATCAATGGAGAGTGACTTAAAAAAAAGGAACTAGTTTTCAGTGGTACCTTTCAGAAAGCCCTCTTATGTCTGCTGGTGCAGGGGATCTTTCTGGGGAGGCCAGGCTGTGAGACAAAATATGGATTATGCTCTTAATAAGCTGCAGCAGCTTTTCCCTTTAGAGCACCCTGTCTGGCCTTCGCATCCAAACACAGGAGCAGCATTCTAGTGTTTTGTTTTGTTTACAGCAGATGTTGCCTTGTGCTGTAGCATCCTGGTGTACAAACAAGCTGGAAATGTCTTGGGGATTCTCCTGAGATCTTAGGAAAGGATGTTTAAGATTAGTCACCAAATGGTCCTAGTGTGTGCTACAAATGTGGAATTTTAAAATCAAAGACAGCCCAAGTATCTCATTGTTAGTGCTTCTCCCATGCCTCACCAATATAGAGAATTCTTTGCAGGGTTCAAGAAGCGTGTGCACAAGGGGATCCAGTGGATATAGCCTACAGTCAGCTATATTGGATGTGGTGTATTATCCGGCACCCACAGGGAACTAGCGGTGCCAGATAATCAAAAGTGGTGGGTTTTGGAGCAGGGCCACTGGCCTCACTCCACCGGCCCTACTGCCACTGCTGCCAGCCAGCCAGTCCTGGAGCCATTGGCCCTGGCTGGGCAGCTGGCCCCGACCCTGGCTCCACTGGGGCTGGCCTGGCTGGAGAGAGGGCCCCACAGTCCCAACTGGGGACCCATGGCTGTATGCCACAGTGAGGCAGGCTGTTGCCCCAGTCCCACAGCTTCCAGCTCCGCTCCACCAGAGCAGGTGCCAGTTAATTGAGGTTTCCGGTTATCCTGTTTCTGGAGAACTTGGCTTTTACTGTGCTTAGATGTCCAGAAAGCCTTTCACAAGGTCTCTCACCAAAGGCTCTGAAGTCAAGTAAGCTGTCATGGGATAAGAGGGATTGATAGCTGCTCAAAAGAAAGGAAACCAAGGGTAGAAACAAATGGTCAGTTTTCAGAATGGAGAAGGGTAACTAGGGTGGCCCCAGGGGTCCATACTGGGGCTTGTCCTATTCAACTTATTCGTAAATGATTTGGAGAAAGGGATAAATAGTAAGGTGGCAAAATATTCAGGTGATACTAAACTGTTCAAGATAGTTAAATGCAAAGCATACTGTGAAGAGCTTCAGAAAGATCCCACAAAACTAGGTGATTGATCAACAAAATGGTAGGTGAATTTAAATGTTGATAAATGCAAAGTAATGCATATTGGAAAACATAATCCTAAATATATGTACAAAATGATGGGGACTAAATTAACTGTTACTGCTCAAGAGAGATATCTTGGACTCAGTGTGGATAGTTCTCTGAAAACATCCATTCAGTGTGCAGCAGCAGTCAAAAAAGCAAACAATGGTAGTGATCATTTTAAAAAGGATTGAGACTAAGACAGAGAATATCTTATTGCTTCTACATAAATCCACGGTATGACCACATCTTGGATACTGCATGTAGATGTGGTCACCTCGTCTCAAAAAATATATCTTGGCATGGGAAAAAGTTCAGAAAAGGGCAACGAAAATGAGTAGGGGTTTGGAATGGCTGATGTAGTAATAGAGATTAAAAAGGGTGGAATGTCTCGTTTTAGGAAAGAGGAGACTAAGTGGGGATATGATAGAAAACGTGATTGATGTTGAGAAAGTAAATAATGGAAGTTATATATATCAGAGAGGTAGCCATGTTAGTCTGTATCTTCAAAAACAACAGGAAGTCCTGTGGCGCCTTATAGACTAACAGATATTTTGGAGCATAAGCTTTCATGTGCAAAGACCCACTTCATCAGATGCATGAATGGAGGGGTTTCAGAGGAGGATTTAAAGAGGGGGTCTCAGTAAAGGGGAGGGCCACAGCTGACAAGGTCTATTCAGTGCGGGTGGAAGTGGCCCATTATCAGCGGTTAATGTGGAGTAGTGAACATCAAGAGAGGAGAAAACAAGTCATTTCATCAGGGAGGATGTGGCCCATTGTCAGATGCTAATGTGGATCAGAAAAACTGCTTTTGTAATGGTCCAGCCACTCCCAGTCTCTGTTCAATCCTTGGTTGATGGAGTCAAATTTGCAAATGAATTGCAGCTCAGAAATTTCTCTTTCCATTTTATTTTTGAAATTTTTTTGTTGTAGGACTGCTACTTTTAAATCTGTTACTGAGTGTCCAGGGAGATTGAAGTGTTTTCCTACAGGTTTTTGTATGTAACCGTTCCTGATGTCTGATTTATGTCAATTTATTCTTTTACGTAGACACTGTCCAGTTTGGCCAATGTAAATTGCAGTGGGGCATTGCTGGCACATGATGGCATATATTATATTAGTAGATGTGCAGGTGAAAGAGCCCCTGATGGTGTGGTTGATATTAGGTCCTGTGATGATATCACTGGTGTAGATATGTGAGCAGAGTTGGCAGCAAGGTTTGTTGCAGGGATTGGTTCCAGGTTTAGAGTTACTGTGTTGTGATCTATAGTTGCTGGTGAGACTTTGTTTAAGGTTGGCAGGCTGTCTGTAGGCGAGGACAGGCCTGACTCCCCAGGTCTGTGAGAGTGAAGGATCACTGTCCAGGATGAGTTGCAGATCACTAATGATGCATTGGAGAGGCTTTAGTTGGGGACCATATGTGATGGCCAGTGGTGTTCTATATTTGTTCCCCAAACAAGAAGTCCTGTGGCACCTTATAGACTAACAGATATTTTGGAGTGTAAACTTTCATGGGCAAAGACCCACTTCATCAGATGCGTGAGCATCTTGTTGTTTTTGAAGGTACAGACTAACATGGCTACCTTTCTTATATTTGTTCCCATAACATAAGAGCTGGGGGTTACCAAATGGAAATAATAAGTAGCAGGTTTAAAGCAAACAAAAGGAAGTATTTCTTTACACAATGCACAGTCAACCTGTGGAACTCATTGTGAGAGGATGTTGTGAAGACTGGAACTTCAACAGGGTTCACAAAAGAGCTAGATAATTTCCTGGGGATTAGAGGATAGGTCCATAAATGGTATTAGCCAGAAGAATTCCAAACATTGTCACACGCCGGAGACCAACTGGCTAAGTAGCAGTGCAGCAGAAAAGGGCCTGAGGATTACAGTGGATGAGAGGCTGGATATGAGTCAACAGTGTGCCCTTTAGCCAAAAAGGCTGACAGCATATTGGGTGGTGACAGATGGCAGTACAAGGAGCGATCCCTCCTGTCACCCATTTCCAGCTTCAGACAAAGAGAGGCTAGGGACATCATTTCTACCCATAGAATTCTAGGGCTGGCAGGGACCTCAGGCGGTCATCTAGTCCAGCCCCCTGCCTGAAGCAGGATCAAACCCCACTAAATCATCCCAGCCAAGACTATGTCAAGCCAGGACTTAAAAACCTCAAGGGATCGAGGTTCTACCACCTCTCTAGGCAACACATTCCAGTGCTTCCCTTCTGGGAAAATAGTTTTTCCTAATATCCAACCTACACCTCTCCCTTTGTAACTTCAGACCATTGATCCTTGTTCTGCTATCAGTCCCCACTGAGAACAGTCTCTCTTCATCCTCTTTAGAGCCTCCCTTCAGGAAGTTGAAGGGTGCTGTCAAATCACCCCTCATTCTTCTCTTCTGCAAACTAAATAATCCCATATCTCTGAGCCTCTCCTCATAGGTCATGTGCTCCAGCCCCTTAATCATTGTCATTGCCCTTTGCTGAATCCAATCCAATGCATCCACATCCTTTCTATACTGGGGACACCAGAACTGGATTAAATACTCCAGTTGTGACCTCACCAGTGCCTAGTACAGGGGAATAATAACTTCTCTAGATGTGCTGCAAATGCTTCTCCTAATGCATCCCAATAAGCCATTAGCCTTCTTGACTACACGAGCACACTGTTGACTCATATCCAGCCTCTCATCTACTGTAATCCCAAGGTCCTTTTCTGCTGCACTGCTACGTAGCCAGTTGGTTCCAGCCTATAACAGTGTGTGTTTGGGATTCTTCCATCCCAAGTGCAGGACTCTGCACTTCTCCTTGTTGAACCTCATCACATTTCTTTTGGCCCAGTCCTCCAGTTTGTCTAGGTTACCCTGCATGCTATCCCTCCCCTCCAGCATATCTACCTGTCCCCATATCTTGGTGTTATCTGCAATTTTGCTGAGGGTGCAACCCATCCCCTCATCCAGGTCATTAATAAAGACGTTGAATAATACCGGCCCTAGAACCGATCCTTGGGGCACCCCACTTGAAACCGACCTCCAACCAGAGATTGAGCCCCACCGCCATTCGGGGTATGCTGCCTGGACAGTCACCCTTCCGCTCCCTGTGTGTGCTGTGAGCAATAACCCCTTTTTCTTCCCTTCCTCCTGGGCAATCCTGGATTCATGGGGAGAGTGTCCAGGAGAAAGGGGCGGGGTGTGTGACTCGTCCTCACCTCCCCAGCTGCCAGGAACTGGCCTATTCTGCTGCAAAGCCACAAGGTGAGCCAGGGTGGGAGCTGGCCAGTGAGCTGCAGAAGCTGACAGATGTCAGCTTTTCATGTTGTCTCTGCTCCCGCCCTGGGTTCAGGTACAGCTCAGAGAGGGAGCGGCTGTTGGCCTACAGAGTGACGGGGGGTTGGAACATGTGGTGCAAAGGACGTGTCTCCTCAGTCTTTCCTCATGGGCTATGTGCTCCAGCCCCTAATCATTTGTGTTGCCCTCCGCTGGATCTGCTCCAGTGCACCCACATCCTTTCTATCCTGGGGTGGGCGCAGAACTGGACGCAATACTCCAGATGTGGCCTCACCAGTGTCAGATCCAAGGCCTGTTTCCTTTCAACAAGTGTCCAAGCAGATCTCCACCTGTATTCACGTCTGTTACGCTCTTCGCCAGACAGACCTTCTGGGTGCTATCTCCACCCGTTCATTCTACCCAGGCTGTGTCTTCCACCACCGCCTTTCTCAAGCACGTACCCCTTATAGACATGCAAGATGGCGACATGGTCTTCTAGCGACATCGTCCATTGCTTCCTCCAGTCAAGTGGGTCAAACAGTTCTATCGACTGTGATTGTTACTGGGCTCCAAACCCACCTCCATTCTGTGACTACTGCTTTAGAGTCACCCAGAGTGGGTCACCCATGGGGACACTACTTGAAGAAGAGTGAAGTACTCGCCTTATGCAATAACGATGGCTCTCCAAGATGTGCATCCCCGTGGGTGCTCCACTTCCCTCCCTTCTTCCCCTGGCTTGGAGCGTCCTGTTCTATTTGCTGGGGTAGAGAAGGAATGGAGGGGCCGTGCCACGCGTGTGCAGAAGGAGGCACTATGACGCATGCACGGCATGGAAAACCATAGGTATAGGAGAATCTCTGAGCTCCGGTGCAAGGATGCACTGACACCCAGAGTGGAGCACCCCTAGGGGACACATCAAGAAGAACCATTGTTCCTGCACAGGGTGAGTAACTTCTCCATTTCCGGCAAGGAGAGGGTTTGGTTCAGTTCTGCTCTCGACTGAGAGGCCGGGGGGATGCGGGAAATGATTGAAGTTGTGGTGCTTTAGAGGCCTTGTTGGGAGCTGGCTGTCTCTTTCCGTGGAAGTGTGTCCGTCCGTCCTTATTGTCTCTCCGGAGTAGTGCAGTGCAGTACGGTGCATCCTGCCACAGCAGTGAGTATGTGGGCTCTGTCCTGCACTGTTTGCTGAATGGCTGCTCTGGAGCGTCCTCAGTTTCTCAGCACAGGCTGCCTAACGCATTCCACCGGACCTACCTGGGAGGGCAGCTCAGAGGATTAGTGTTGCCTTTGCAGTGTAGCATAGCTGTGCTCCGAACAGTGCAGGATTGTGATGCTTTCATCTCTCGCCCAGCAGTTCACCACACCAGGGTGTGCATTACTCTCTCTTGCACGGTTCTGATGCTTTCAGCTGCCGAAGAAGTGCATTGGGATGTTCCCAGCGCACAGCTGGCCTGGCTCTTTGGGGTTAGCGGTACAGTTTACATTTGTTTGTTTCTAAGAACCTTTTTACCACCTGTTTCTGGGACAGGGAGAGATTTGTAATGTGTCCTGTTGGGAAGACTCGTGCCTCGGAGAAAGGAAAAATGTTTCCTTATACTCTCATGACAGTTTGCATTGTTTGTTTGTTTGTAATATACCATGGTCTGTGGCCCCAGTGGTTGGCTTCATGCCTAGGTAGAGTTTGGAACACCTTTGTCTTCTTGCATACAAACTTCTGCTGTTAAGAGTTTATTAGTGACAATAGCTAGAGCTCGCATGTCAGTGAAAATCATGAACCTATCCGAAGGTGATTGATTCAAACAGGGTAAGTTTACCAGCAGCCCTTTCTGCTGCAATGAATGCTCGTTACAGAGTCTGGTGTGCTTAGAGGGGTTTACAAGTGTCTCGGGCCATGTTAATCTATCCTGCACCAATGCAGCATGTCTGGTGAAGATGCTGTATGCTGACAGCAGAGAGGTCTCACAATGGCATAAAAAATCCACCTCTGTGAGCAGCGTAAGGAGGGCCATAGCAAATTCATGGCCATGCAAAACGCAACACAAACCATGAAATCTGATTTCTCCCACCACCCCAACCTCTTTGAAATCTGGTCTTTGGTGTGCTTTTATCCTCTGCAATTGAGATTTCGGGCGGGGGGTGTCTGTCTTAAAGGTGGCATTCTCCTGGCTCAAAAGAGGGAACACAAGGTTATTTGGGGGAGAGGGTTGCAGTATTTCATCCTTCCTGTGTGCGGCCATCAGGTGCCCAGCTCAGAAAGCTGCGCTAGGTGCCCACCTCAGAAAGCAGCACTGCACCAGCTGCACACAGAGTAAGGGTTGCAGCACCTTACCCTGCCAACCTCCTGTGCTGCTGGCCAGGGTGGTTCTGTCTTCAGAGCTTGTCTTTCAGCCAGCAGCTGCCACTCTACCTGTGTCCTGCAGCAGGGCAGAAATAAGAGTAGCAGTACAGCAACACCGCCCCCCCCACCCCCCCAGAATGTTGAGACCTTCCCAGGCCTTCCCCCGCCCCACATTTCCTTTTTGGGTCAGGACTCCTGCAATTACAACACTAACATTTCAGATTTAAATAGGTAAAATCATGAAATTTACCATTTTTAAAATCCAGTGACCATGAAATTGGCTAAAAGGGACCGTGAATATGGTAGGGCCCTTGTTGTTAGCTCTGCTGGGAGGAGAAGCTTCCCCACTGACACAGTGCTGAGCACGCTGGCGTTTATGGCCATATAAGCTATGTTGCCGGTGGGGGAGAATATCACACCTGGGCAACATATGTTTTACTGATGTCAGCCATAGTGTGGCTGTAGCCACAGTCGGGGAATTGGGCTGATGTTCTGCTGCAAAAGCATAGATGCTCCAGCAGGGCACTGCTGTCACCAGGAATTGATCCCCTCCCTGTGCAAACCGTAACTCATCAGTCTGGTGCGTGTTGTCTCCTTTTACAGAAGATCACCTCCCGTCTGGCTTTCCAACCATTGACATGGGCCCACAGCTGAAGGTGGTGGAAAAGGCCCGCACAGCCACTATGCTATGTGCTGCCAGTGGCAACCCTGACCCTGAAATCTCTTGGTTCAAGGACTTCCTTCCTGTGGATACAGCAATGAGCAATGGGCGCATCAAACAGCTCCGTTCAGGTAAGGCTGCAAAGCCAGTAAGGCTTCCCTTCTCCATCATTCTGCTCTCTCCCCTTTCAGCTGGGAAGTACAGCTGTGCATCTGGGTCCAGCCACAAACCTTAGACAGCCTGGCTCCTGTTATGATAAGAAAATGAGCTTTGGGAGCCGGTTTCCTCTGGCCAGGTATTGTGGCCTGTTAGAGGGGAATTTGCATGGACCTGCCTTTGGGCAGATCACAGATTCCTCTCTCAGTTGGGGTGTCTGATGAGGAGGGTGGTTTTATGATGATACTGCCTCAGGTCCAGGCCAGGGGCACACACTTCACCATGAGCTCAACTGATGCTCAGGTACTACGGCGATGAGCGCAGTATAAAAACTTCTATAGAACAGACTAGAGATGACGCCTCACAAGTTGGTATAGCCAAGGAGCAAGTGGCTGCTACTTTGTGGCCTAGCACCTGCAAGACAACACTCTCCTTTCTCTTCAAATTTTCGTCAGTCTCCAAATTTGACAGAACAAGGATACAGAAAAATCAAGAAGCTGAGTAGCAAATAAACGACTGGCCTGTAGGTTTCAAGGCCAGACTGGCATGGTTACAAGGAGGCCCTGTACTTACAAGTCAGAGAGAAGAGCATGCATTACATGCTGCAGACTTCTCTCCAACACTCTGGCACAGACAAAGCTGCTCCCATGGATGGAAATGTGCTTGGGCTCTTAATCATGGTCTGCCATGTCTTTCCATCCCCCAGGATCTCAAAGCCCTTTGCAGAATTAAACTGTATAACAGGATGGTTTACTCTGTTGCTGAAGTCCAGCCACCTCTGGAGTGAAACACAGCAGCTGTTTAGCTGTGAGCAGTAGCACTACAACACAGGACTGGCAGGCAGGAAGCCTACAGGATTCGGTTGAAAGTGCAGAAAGGAGTGGAGCTCTTATGGGTGCCCCCTGACTAGAAAGATCTTTGCAGTAAGATAGTGCAGCCTGTGAAATGTATTGGCACCCAAAGGCGCTGCCATGGCCAGAGCTGCCAGGACATTCCTATGTTCTCTCCTTGAAATCATAGTGCCACTGAACGCGTGTGCTTCTGGCGGAAACCCTCTGTGGTTCTCCATCTCTTGTGCTAGCATGAAACAGCCTTTAACTGGGAGCGTGGGTGATTAGCAGTCTGTCTCCTACATTAGGGCTTCCCCTGGCACTCAGGTTTCACCTGGCTATGCCAGTGAGCACTAATTAACTAATAGCCTCCGGCTTAGGAATTTTCACAGTGACCTTTAGCTTTTCTCCCCCATAAGCCTAGTTTAATCTTGATATGTTTGCGTGGAAGGAAAATCTCACGCTCGTTAATTATTCTCAGTGGCATTAAACAAGCAGCAGGAGGAAAGCGCCTTTGGGTAGTTTGCTTTTCATAACTGGTTAAATCAGCATCAGCAGGTAAAAGTGTAAATGAGCGAGACAGCTCTGATGCCCTTGCTGCTTGCGTCCTCCTTAAGGGCACTTGTCCATCTCCTGTCTACAGTGCATGCTTGGAGAGACGGCTTGAGCGTAACAGCCAGATGTGAAAGCCCTGCCACAGTGTCCAAATTTTGTTTCTGTTTTCCTGTTCTCAAGCAACATCTCAATTGAATTTCACTGGGGATTCAAACTCTAGGGTTCGACTGCTTGTTGAAGACATTATAATTATCCAGGGAACTGTTCAGAAATCAATGAGCAACACGTATCCTCGGCCCTGTGAGAGAAATTGATTAGACTCTAATGTAGTAAATGAGCTTTCTAGACTTCAGCCTAGCAGACTTCCAGGTACAATTAAGGGCTTTGGTGTTAGGGGCGGGGAGAAGAAGGTGCAAAGCCAAGGCTAGGATGAATATTTTCCCCCCTTTCCCTCAAAAAAAGTGAGACTCAAGCAGTAGTGAGGCTTTGGCTTCTCCTTGGTCACAGTTTAGCGAGAGCCAGCTTGCGTAGTTCCTGTCAGTACAGTCTGAGCTAGATCTGGTTGTGGAACATGGAGTTCTTCTTGCCTTCTGCAGTTGTCCTGTTGATAGCAGTGTAACAGGCAGTCACTGATCCTCTCCACCAACTGATATCAGAGACTCCAGCAGAATTTGATGATGAAAGAAAGCTGCTTTTCAGAAGAAAATCAATGCAAACGAGCGTTTAATTTTAACGTATCAATCTTTCTACGTAGTCCCTGCTCCCTTAGAGCAAAATCATCTGATACAACAATATCTTCCAGTCAGCCTGGTGTAATACAGACTCTGAGTCTGAGCACAAATTCATTTCATTTCATTTAATTAAAACTAATAAGAGCAGACAGATCGAATTCAGTTAAAACAGTTGTGTATAAATGTAAACTCCAGCCGTTCATACGTTATTTCTTAACCAGAATAAAGCAGCAAGAAGTCCTGTGGCACCATATAGACTAGTAGATTTTTTTGGGACATAAGCAAAGATCCACTTTGTCAAATGGCCATAAAAGCTTCTGCTCCAAAACATCGGTTAGTCTATAAGGTGCCACAGGACTTCTCATAGTTTTTGCAAATACAGATTACCACGGCTCTCCCTCTGATACCTAACCAGAATCTTCACCCAACACACGGTTATTACTCCATTATTTTCTAAAAGGACCGGAGTTCTACCTCAGCCATATTGAATGTCAGTCTGACAGTGCCAAAGCCAGTCTGGAAATGTACACGCTCTCGCAGGAGAGAGACTTTTCCCTTTCATTTGCTCCAGCTCCTGGTGCACTCTGACTAGTTAGGTAGCTAGCCAGGCTGATAGAAGAGGTGTGCTCCTTTGGCACTCCTGTATGCGTGGGCTGGTAGTATTCTGGGGAAGCTTTGAATAATGTGCAGTCAGACCATGTGTCATCAGACCGCACAGTGGGCTCCATCCGGCAGTTTCTAGAGCCCTGTTCTTCCTCTGACGGGTCCTGGAGAGCATGTGTGCTGCAAGGAAGGCCAGCCATAGCTACAGGCTGTATTAGCTCCGTAACGCTATCAGCTGGAGTCTTTTTCAAAAGGAAAACTCCTGTCCACATATGAGGTGACTGGAAGTCTGTTTTTTGACCTGCACACCCAGCCTAGTGGTTCTAGTCAGCGGTGCTGCAGGTCCCCATCTGTCCTGGCCCTACACTGCACCCCAGACATAGCCAGCAGCTCTGGCTCCTAGGCCCAGGCGGGAGCAGCAAGAGGAAACTCTGCATGCTGCCCCTGCTGTCCTTGGCTGTGAACCAGCTTAGGGGAGAGGGGCCCGCGGGCGAAAGCACCACCTGGAGTCTCCTGGCTCCCCACCAAGCCTAGGAGCCAGAGCTGGTGCCTGTTTCCAGGGGGCTTCGTCAGCATGTCCCAGGGTACGGCTCTGAGTTGTTCGCAGACATGGTCTGTCCGGTTGTGCTTCAGATCTGTGACCTGTGAGTGGCATTAGTCTAGAGGTGCTGCGATGTGGTGCGCTCATGTCAGGATGTGACCCTGCAGGAAGCTGAGCGCCATCAGCTCCCCTGTGTACGTGACAGCCCCGGCCCCAACGCCCCAGTCAGTCTTGTGGCCCTTTCACAGACATGCAGGTGGAGACGTGCACGCTGGCCCGCCCAGCTTACCCAGAGCTCATTACAACAGGTTACTTCGTGGAGTGTGGAAGGTCTGAGTCTCACAGGGGACTCTTGGCTCCTGTCAGGGCCAGTGTGCAGAATGCAGACGGAGCCCTGGCAAAACAGCAGGGCTGCCCATAGCACTTCAGGGGGCAGGGAGGCGCTAAGCGGCTGGGCACAGCTCCTCAGGTGAGGCATGTGGGCTCCCTCAGCAGCGGGCAGTGGCCCAGACAACACCACATCCGACAGGCAGACAAAAATCCTCGTACTACAGAGTACAGGCATGTTGTTCTTTTCCTGTTTGTCTGTGTGACTCTCAGAGCAGGAGGGGTTGTGTGCCCCAGTCGCTGTGCAGGAGAGGGGACGTGCGCCCCAGTCGCTGTGCAGGAGAGGGGACGTGCGCCCCAGTCGCTGTGCAGGAGAGGGGTGCGCGCCCCAGTCGCTGTGCAGGAGAGGGGTGCGCGCCCCAGTCTCTGTCCAGGAGTGGGGTGCATGCCCCAGTCACTGTCTGGGAGCGGGGTGCACGCCCCAGTCACTGTCTGGGAGTGGGGCTGTGCACCCCAGCCTCTGTGCAGGAAGCGGGGCTGCATACCCCAGTCTCTGTCCGGGAAAGGGGGCGCGCGCCCCAGTCGCTGTGCAGGTTAAGTGACACTCTCTCTTGGTCTCACATCCCCTACCAGTAGCTTGCTGTAGACAGGGCTCCGTTAGAACCTAGCCGATCCCAGGGGGCCTGCGCCCTCCAGGAGAGGGCTGTTGTCACACCCGGCTCCCAGCTCTAATCAGTGTCAGACACTCTAAATCTGGACTCGGGAGTTTGCTTTCGGGGTTACGGGTGCACCAGCTGTGTGTCTAGGCCTGTTCTGGGTCCCCTCGCTAAAAACACGGAAGTGCTGTCTGCACTAGTGGCTGCAGCTTGCGCAGTGGGGGCTTCTGGGTCAGAGCAGGCCCCAGCTATTGAACTCTGCTGTTCTCTCGAGAGCAGGTGCACCACAACTGTGGCAGTGCCGCCTTCCCCCGCGTGCTGTACTGCTAACGCACGTTGGCCTGCACCTCCGCCGAGGGAGACACCTCCTCCAGCTGTCCAGCATGTCCAGGCTAATGCGGGTGAGGTGATGAGCTCTCTTCGCTGTGGGCTCACACAGAGGACTAACTGGAAGCCCTTCCCGGCTCCCCAGGACACAAGCTGGGCTGCTCTGAATCTGTTCAAGCAATGCCGTCCACTCAGATGGGCTGTTTGTCATGGTCTGTGCTGGGGGGCAAGGGGGATTCGGCCTTATCCTGGGGCTTGCGGACGTGTGGCCGGTTTGTGCACCCTGTAGGAAAGGGCTTTCGGAGCTCCTGGAATGCCGTACCCTGCTGATTGAAGAACGAGCACATTCTGAGCTCAGCCCTGAATGAATATTGTCTTCAGCTCTGTGAGCTGCCTGTGGGAGCTGGCTTACGCCTTGAGGCCGTGGGATTCAGCTGTAATGCAGGGAGAAGAAGAGCCAATCGCACTCAGCTTGAGGGAATCTGTTTCAAGTGTGCACTGGCTCTGGAGCTCTGGGTAGACAATCATGGATCAGGGAGGAGGGCCCTGCAACTATAGGGGGTGGATTTACCAGCTAGCAGCAAATCTCCTTGGTGTTAGCGTAAAGCTATAAACCCCACTGCATCCCACCAGGAGCATGGAAGGAATTGCAGGGTTCTGCTCTAGGGCTGTTCTAGGTCGTGTCCATGCCCGTGTGGTGAGCGACCTCTGTGCTGCGGTGGGAATAGGCAGAGATAGCCAATAGCCTCAGAAAAAGCTGAGCTCTCATCACTTTCCACGTGGGCGATGAGAAATACCCTCTGCTCCCTGGCTGCTGCATCAGTGCTGTGCAAGTCTGTCTGGATACCCCTGCTCTGTCAAGGGTAGCAGTATTTACTGGGAGCAGTACATAGGCAGCAGATTTACTATGGCAAAGGAGAGAGTACCAACAGCTTCAGCGATTGCAAGATGTTCCCTGATGCTTCACTCACCTGTGGACAAAACCAGCCGACAACGTAACCAGTCGTAAAGTTGAAATGGAACACGGTCATCTTGGCAGAAGAGAATGCTAAAATGAGCCATCAGAATTGCTATTCCTGATGAGTGCCAGGCAGCTGCCTAAAGGGACAGTAGTTAGGAGGGAGAGATAAGAAATGTAAATATTTTAATTACTTTTTAAGAGGCAAGTTAAACATGCTTAAAATCTGCCTTCTTTGTATTTACAGAAACTCTTTGAGTGTCTTTCTTTGTTTCCCATTGGGTGAGCGTTGTTGTGGATAATGGAATGGGAAGCTGTTAAAGTGAGATACACAGCACTCATGTGTGCATACTGGTATTTATTAATCAATGCACTGAACGTGATTTGACACTCTGTATCCTGTTTAACCCTGGTTTTCTGTCTGTTTAAATTCCTCAGTTTTCTTTGGTAAGTGCTTGGTATTCAGATCTTACAAATCTGCATAAAACCAGCACCTACCATGAGCTGCCTACAGAGTAGACATGCATGAATTTCTCCCTTGAACGAACAGCCTTCATATGCAGAATTAGACCAAGGGGACAAAACTGGGCATTGGAAGAGTTCATTGCTGATTCGCCGACCTGGAGCTCCACACGCTTGAGTCTATGTATTGTTTATTAACCACATATAAACTCAGGACAGTAACTGCTGGATGCTCCGCATGCTAATCATAAACCTAGTCCCAGCACTTAGTCTTTAAAGTGCTACTTGACTGCTTTTTTGTTTTGCTAGTCCTAAACCAAACCTTTGCTGACTGTTGCATCACGTGACCTGGACCTCATTACCCAAAAGCCCTTCTTATAGGATGCACTGTGTTACAGCACGTAAAATTGATTTTCAACTCCCTTATAAAGCGGGATAGTTGCCTCTAGCTACTGTCCAAATGGGGGAGGCCTGGCTGGTACGCCAGCATCGCATAGGTGTGATTAGGAGAAATTCTTTGTGATTTTGTTTGAAAATACTTGCACAGAAAGTCAGTTGAATGTGATGACCCTGATCTCCACACCACAGGGAACCCAACATGGGTTTATGCAAACATGCTCTCCCGGGGGGTTGCTTGCAATTCGGTCTGCCTTCCCCTTGCCTAAATTTCATTTAATTAGCTCAGCAGATTTTGTCCCTTTGGTCATTCTAACCTGAAAGCCAGAATGTGCCCAACACAAGTAACCCCACGCATAGCGCCATGACCCTCCAGCACCACTCAGTCTGCACTTGGTATGGAAAGCAGGGCACCACACCATCTTTCCAATGACTCTTCCATCTCAGCTGCTTGACTGCAAGTGGGTAGGCCAGTCACCAGCACCTCCTCTGCACCGTAGTGGGAAGCTGGGAGTGAATGACAAACACAGTGGATGCTGCCCTCCTGGGAGAAATGAGCTTTACTAACCTCAGAGTGTGACTCTGACTTTCTGCACATCAGTTTCTTTTTATTTGTTCCTGTCACGCTAATACAAATTCTAGCTTTAAAAAACTTCCTGCTTTTTAGTTACAATTTTCTTCCTTTCCTCTTTGTACTAATGCTTCTCTCTAATCTTATTTGCATTCAAATTACCTCACCAGGTGGTACACCAATCAGAGGTAAGAATGCTGAAATGTGTCGCATTGCTTCATTTCCTGTCTGCCCTGCGCTTTCTCCACCAGTGTTTCTCATCCTCAGCTTTTTCTCTCAGCCCTAACTCTGCCAGTGCTCTTGCTCATCTGCACTCTCCACTCATGTGTTGATTTGGGTTTATTTTTAGCCTGGCTCCTTTCAGAGTCATCCATTGCAATGTTGCGCAAATGGAAGGGGGTTATTCAACGGAAAGTTTGCAAACTGGAAATGTTCTTCCCAGGTGCCCCAGAGGGGCCTGTTCCTCTTGCAGCTTCACAAACTCTCTAAACTATGGTACAGCAGTCGCCTGCTGGGTGGGGATTCCCTGGGGCGTTTTAATCTGTGGGGCTGGTGTAAGTTTAAAATGGTAACATTTTCACAAGAGAACAATCAACCTTTTTTTCACTCTGCTGCTGACAGGCTTGATAAATCCAATCAGCCAAAGAAAAATTCTAGGCAAATCGGACTGTGAGCTAAGCAGCTCCTCTGTTTGGGAACTGTGTTTTTGCCTTTCAAGCTTGGTACCCTTGTAATGTGAGGAGAGTGAGGAACCAGCCTCTCCTCAAGAGACCCAGTGATCCTGCCCCATCCCCCAAAGCCCCTTGGTGCTGAACTGCATCAGAGAGATTTGTTTTGAGCCAATGTATCCCAAGCAGCTCTGACTGCTCCAATCTGTCACTGCTTAAACCAGATGCACAGGCTTTGGTTAGCTTTTCACAGCCTGTGTGCACCAGTAATGACTTTCCAGTTGGCGTGGGGTTTTCCTGGCCTATCACGCACAGTTCTCCCTTAGTGCATTAATGTGCGTTCTGTGGTCAGGGCCTCGGCCTTCTCTTGTGATTTCTGTTACTGCTGTTGAGTGACCCCTCCGGTTTGGGGAGAATTATTACCCCTCCAAATTGATACAATCTCATTTGTCCAATGCTGCTCCTTTTCTCCTCGTCACTGTCCACTGAATCACTGCGGGGAGGGAGTTCATTTGACTCTGGAACTGGTTCTGTTGCTGGGGATTAATGTTTTCAGCTCCTGTGACGTGATTTCAGAGCCAGCGTGAATTGCTATTTTATGTGTATTTGCATCAAGTTGCCTTTGTAGCATATTTGGGTCAGAGAAAAAGATTGAAACTATTTATAAAAAGATGAATGGGTTTATGTATGTGTCATTCCTACCTCTGGAATGCTTCAGAATAGACAGCTGTGATGCTGCAAGCTCCTAAAACTATTTCTTCATCTCTGTCCCTCTTACAAACCCTAAAGCAAAGGGACTGATTGAATGCTAAGTAGCTGAGTGCATCCAGCTCCCCACGCTGTGTATACAACACCTTGCCTTTGTGGGGCCTTCCTCTGGACAGCTGTCTGATGACATTAGTGACTCAGCATCAGAACTGTGGGGATGTTCCATTCCTCCTGCTTGGGAACCAGCCGACCATATCTCTGTGATAAGAACCATCCATCTCATAAAACATAAACTCCTCCCATTCGAATCCTGACAAGGTATTTTAAGAATGTGCTCGACATTATTTGAAATGTGTGTGTCCTGCTTGAATGTCAAAGACGACATTTCTGTGAGTGCAAACAGAAGTCACGTGCCCTTTTCTGTCTTTCCCTGGAGAATTACTGCTAGCCTAAGGCTTTGTGTTTAAAGCAGAGTTGAATTTGCTGAATTTCTAAAGATACCAATAGATTTAATGAAAACACTTTTCTAAAGGAGAGGTTGTGTCCACTTAGGTATGACACTTCTGCCAGGTACTAGACCCGGCTGCACTCTTGTTCTGCTGAAGGTAAGTTGGCTGCCTCTCTGGGACCCATTAGCCTGCTCCAGAAGGAAACCTGACTCTGTCTGATTGCAATCAGTTTGGGTGACCGTTGATCTGACGATCTGTGCACCTCTCAGCTGAGAGGTATTGGTGTGGGAAGTAGCCTGGGCATTGCAAGTATTTGCCCAGTACTTTACAGAGGACTGGTCTAGACCAGGGAAAGACCCTTTGCAGGAATCAATGCATGATTGATAGGAGATTAAGATACGAAGTTACTTCTAAACAGCCCCCTCCCCCCGCAGCCAGGATGAGATTTCTTTCTGTGACTAACCTTTTCTTTGGGTCCTGCTGCTACAAAACCTGTCCTTTCTCTCCAAGCCTGCTGTAATTACTCAGCAGCAGAAAGAGGCTTCTATTCATTACCCAGTATTAGCTCTAGACATTCTCGCTCTGCTTTTCAGGTGGTGCCCTGTCTGATGGGCTAGTCCCAGGGTTCTGTTGAGCTGTTCGCAGTGATTGGCATGTTAGACAGGTGGACCGGGGCTTTGGAATGATAGCCACTCCTGAGTCTGAGGAAGTGATGCCTTGCCCTCTGTGTTCACAGCGTACTAGGTCTGTATTGCTCTGGAATCCAGCTTAAATCCGTCTTTCCAGGGCGTTTTTGGCTGTTTCTTGCTGCCATAATATATGAACAGAGCAAGAGATGTTTGAGTTTCAAGGGGGTGTTGGCTTGCCAGGAACACAGTCAGTGCCAGTAAAGGGACATCACCAACTTCAGCATTCCCCTTCCTCAGCCTGCCCGTGTTCCCACTTGCCTGTCAGAGGTAGCACCTAAGAGTCCTGGGTGTGAGGGAGAGTGCGGGGAAGGCAGTGTATTCCTCTGTTGTTTTCGGGGGGGGGGGGGGTTGTGCTTGCAGCGGTGCTTTGCTTGTGCTGGTTTTTGGTTGTTTCTCAGGTTTTTCACTCTTAAATAGGGAGAAAATAAATATTTTTAAAGTGTAGATGATTGTAAGTCCCCAGACATTGGCAGTGAGATACAGGTGAGTAATTACTGAGTTTGTCTGTAGACTGACTGGATTTTGAGTGGACTCTGTCCCTTAGACCCTTTAGGTGCATCCGTATTCCTCCTATTTAACTGCGTTGGAATTCACAGCTGATACTTGGATCCTTTCCAGTACCTGGCACTAGGAGTTCAGAGCCACCCAAGACCCAGTCATGTAGCAGGAGGTAAAAGAGCCACTGCTTGTACTCTACCCCTCCCTTTCCTCCTGTTTGCCCAAGTTCATGTTCAGAGGGCAAGGCCATCAACCAGCTGCCTCTTCGGTGCGTTTCAGAGCCATTCCTCAGCCGCAGCACAGGCATCCAGAACAGGTCCCTGACATGCCAATCATCAGGGTCTGGGAGGTAATGAACATAATGAGCACTAACAAGGAAATTATTTTTGTAGTTATCTTGTTTGCATAATTGGCGCCACTGATGACTAATGCGGTCTGGGTATATTTGTCTTTAATAGCTGGAAGCTGACTGCATTATAAAGTACAAAGTCCATAATGCTGAAGGAGCCAACATCTTGTAAACACTCCCTAGACAAGAGACTTTAAAAAGGGTTTGGACTGAGTCCTTCCTGGTGTCTCTTAGGCTGTGTCTACAGTAGAGTGTTTAGTCAAGAGAAGGAGCCTTCTGTTGACATAACTCAGGGAGCGTCTACACACACAAAAGCTACGTCTACACCTGAAGCCTACATCAAAGTAGCCTATTTCGATGAATAACGTCTACACGTCCTCCAGGGCTGGCAATGTCGATGTTCAACATAGACGTTGTGCAGCACCACATCGAAATAGGCGCAGCGAGGGAACGTCTACACGCCAAAGTAGCACACATCGAAATAGGGGTGCCAGGCACAGCTGCAGACAGGGTCACAGAGCGGGCTAGCGCTTCCGGGGCAAGATTTTGAGGAACAGCTAGCCAAAAATTCAAAAAACGATAGTAAAATGATTTTTAAATATATTAGAAGCAGGAAGCCCGCTAAAAAAGCAGTGGGGCCCTTGGACGATAAAGATATAAAAGGAGCGATCAAGGAAGACAGTGCCATTGCGGAGCGATTAAATGATTTCTTTGCTTCAGTCTTCATGGCTGAGGGTGTTACAGAGGTTCCTAAATCTGAGCCAGCCTTCTTAGGTGACAAATCTGAGGAACTCTCCCAGATTGAAGTGACATTAGAGGAGGTTTTGGAGTTAATTGATAAACTGAATAGTAACAAGTCTCCAGGACCAGACGGCATTCACCCAAGGGTTCTGAAAGAACTCAAATGTGAAATTGCGGAGTTATTAACAGTGGTTTGTAACCTATCCTTTAAATCCACTTTGGTACCAAATGACTGGAAGACGGCCAATATAACGCCAATATTTAAAAAAGGCTCTTAGAGGAGACCCTGGCAATTATAGACCGATAAGTTTAACATCAGTACCAGGCAAATTAGTAGAAACACTAGTAAAGAATAAAATTGCAAGGCACGTAGAAGAGCACGAATTGTTGGGCAAAAGTCAGCATGGTTTCTGCAGAGGGAAGTCGTGTCTAACTGATCTATTAGAATTCTTTGAAGGGGTTAATAAACATGCGGACAAGGGCCACCCAGTGGACATAATATACCTAGATTTCCAGAAAGCCTTTGACACGGTCCCACACCAAAGGCTTTTATGTAAATTAGGTGGTCATGGGATAGGAGGAAAGATCCTTTCATGGATCGGGAATTGGTTAAAAGACAGAAAACAAAGGGTGGGAATAAATGGTAAATTTTCACAATGGAGGAGGGTAACTAGTGGTGTTCCCCAGGGGTCAGTCCTGGGACCGATCCTGTTCAACTTGTTCATCAGTGCTCTAGAAAATGAGGTAAGCAGTGAGGTGGCAAAGTTTGCAGATGACACCAAGTTGTTCAGGACAGTCAAAACCAAAAGGGATTGTGAAGAACTACAAAAAGATCTCAGCAAACTGAGTGATTGGGAAGCAAAATGGCAAATGAAATTTAATGTGGGTAAGTGTAAGGTAATGCATGTTGGAAAAAATAACCCAAATTACGTGTACTACATGATGGGGTCAAATTTAGCTACGACAGATCAGGAAAGGGATCTTGGAGTTATAGTGGATAGTTCTCTGAAGACCTCCACGCAGTGTGCAGCGGCAGTTAGTAAGGCAAATAGGATGTTAGGAATTATTAAAAAAGGGATCGATAATAAGACAAAAGATATCATACTTCCCCTATATAAAACTATGGTACGCCCACATCTTGAGTACTGTGTGCAGATGTGGTCTCCTCACCTCAAAAAAGATATATTGGCATTAGAAAAGGTTCAGAAAAGGGCGACTAAGATGATTAGGGGCTTGGAACGGGTCCCATATGGGGAGAGGCTAGAGAGACTGGGACTTTTCAGTTTGGAAAAGAGGCGATTGAGGGGCGATATGATAGAGGTATATAAAATCATGAATGGTGTGGAGAAAGTGAATATAGAAAAATTATTTACCTTTTCCCATAATACAAGAACTAGGGGACACCAAATGAAATTGATGGGTAGTAGGTTCAAAACTAATAAAAGGAAATTTTTCTTCACACAGCACACAGTCAACCTGTGGAACTCCTTGCCGGAGGAGGCTGTGAAGGCCAGGACTCTATTAGGGTTTAAAAAAGAGCTTGATAAATTTTTGCAGGTTAGGTCCATAAATGGCTATTAGCCAGGGATAAAGTATGGTGCCCTAGCCTTCAGAACAAGGGCAGGAGATGGATGGCAGGAGATAAATCACTTGATCATTGTCTTCTGTTCTCCTTCTCTGGGGCACCTGGCATTGGCCACCGTTGGCAGATGGGATGCTGGGCTGGATGGACCTTTGGTCTGACCCAGTATGGCCATTCTTATGTTCTTATGTTCCCCTCCCAGACACACACAGCCTGCACAGCACGCCGTCTGCAGAGCCATAGGCATGCAGACCTTGGGCGACGCAGTCATGGACCCCCAGCAGCAGCAGCAGCCAGAGGTCCACCCAGCCACCCCTGCAGGAGCAGGGCTCACCCTGCTCCATGCCATGCGGGAGGCAGCTGAGCACCTCCTTGCCACACAGGAGGAGGAGCGGCCCGCAGGGGAGGAGGACACAACCCCCAACCCTGCAGCAGCACCCCCCCCCCCCGCCTCACACGCCACCGGCTGTGGAGCTACCCCACCAGCACCGACTGGTGGGAGCGGCTGGTGCTTGGGGAGTGGGACGACGACCGCTGGCTCAGGAACTTTAGGATAAGCCGGCAGACATTTCTGGAGCTATGCCAGTGGCTCACCCCCGCACTCAGGCACCAGGACACCGCCATGCGGCGTGCCCTCCCAGTGGAGAAACGGGTTGGCATCGCTGTCTGGAAGCTGGCCACTGCAGACAGCTACCGATCCGTGGGACAGCAGTTTGGCATCGGCAAGGCCACCGTCGGGGCTGTCCTCATGGAGGTAAGAGGGCCCACGGGGGAAGGCAGCCCTGGCAGGGCAGGGGGACCCTGGCAGGGGAGGAGAGGGCAGGGGGGCCCGGGCAGGGCAGGGCAGGGGGGCCCGGGCAGGGCAGGGCCACGCACACCCTGCTCACCCCTCATTGGTGCTCTTCCATGTGCTTCCCCTACAGGTCATGCGCGCCATCAACGCCCTGCTCCTCCACAGGCTCGTGAGGCTGGGGGACCCAGATGCCACCATCGCGGGCTTTGCCACCCTGGGCTTCCCCAATTGCTTCGGGGCTCTGGATGGGACTCATATCCCCATCCGTGCCCCGGTGCACAGTGGAGGACGCTACATAAACTGGAAGGGCTACCACTCAGTGGTCCTCCAGGCCTTGGTGGACAGCCGGGGCCGTTTCCAGGACATTTATGTGGGCTGGCCTGGCAGCACCCACGACGCCCGGGTTTTCCGGAACTCGGGCCTGTGCCGCCGGCTGGAGGCGGGGACCTACATCCCCCAGTGGGAGATCCCTCTGGGGGACACCACCATGCCCCTCTGCGTCATCGCAGATGCGGCCTACCCCCTCCGGCCATGGCTCATGCACCCCTACACGGGCCATCTCTCCGCTAGCCAGGAGCGCTTCAACCAGCGCCTGAACCACGCACGCCAGGTGGTGGAGTGCTCATTTGGCCGCCTCAAAGGGCGCTGGAGATGTCTCCTCACCCGCCTGGATGCAGGCCCCACCAACATCCCCCAGATTGTGGGTGCGTGCAGCGCCCTACACAATCTGGTGGAGAGCAAGGGGGAGGCCTTTTTTCAGGGCTGGGCTGTGGAGGCCGGCAGGGCCGATGTGCAGCCACCCACTGCCCCCAGTTGCCAGGTGGACCCCGAAGGGACCCGGGTTCGGGAGGCCCTGCGGGCCCACTTCAATGAGGCCGCGGGGTAAATGCTGGCAGGCCCCTCACTGCCCCCCGCCCCATCCTCCACAACACTCCCTGCCCCTACGCCCTCACCACAGAGCACCCAAAAGCACCCCCCCTACACAATTTTCCTGGACAAATAAAAGCAGACACTTGTTTGTGAAATCAAACTTGTTTACTTTGAACTCTGTTCTAACTAATACTAACTATATGCAGGAACTTCTAACTAACTTAAATATGAAAAGTGTATGTATATATTAACAAAAAAACCAGGGATAACAAGGAAGGGGAGAACTATTTACATGGGGTGGGAGGATCAGACTGGGCAAACGGGGGTACATAAATAAATACAGACTATATACAACGCAAAGAACAAAACAGTGGGGGGAATATATACAAGGGGGGGGCACGTCTTGGGCCCCACGCCCCTATAGTCCAGCACTGGGGGTGGGCGGCCGGGAGCCCCGCCTCGGCCGCAGCCCTGTCCAGGGCTGGCTGAGGGCCGGGCGGACCAGCAGATACGGCCGGCGAGTGTCAGCTGGCCCCAGGTCTCCCTTGGCGGAACGGCCCTCGGTGGCGGGGCAACGGCGGACGGCGCGGCGACGACAGGAGCAGCGGGTGGAGCAGTCAGGGTGGGCGCAGCAGCTGCTGGTGCGGCATGGGGGGCCAGGTAGTCCGCTATGTGGTTAAAGGTCTCCATGTAGGCCCCCCATGCCTCTTGGCACCAGGCCAGCGCCCACTCCTGGAGGTGAAGGCGGCATTGCTCCACCCGCAGCCGCTGCTCCGCGACCTCCACCTGCCGGCGGTGGAGGGCCAGCAGCTGGGGGTCCGTCGCCGTCGGGTGGTGGTGCTGGGTCTGCCGTCTTGCCCGCCGTGGGGCCGGTCGGTCCTCCACCAAGGGGCTGGTCTGGAGCGATGGCCCCGGAGGGGATTCCGGGACCACTGATGCCTCGCCGGCGCTCTCCGGTCCTTCTGATGGTGCAGCTGCAGAACACAGGAGGGGGGGAAGAAGAGTGGAGACAGGCGTTAGTGTGGGCCCCGAGCCGTGGCCCTTGTCCCCACACCCCTGTGCTGCAGGTTCCCCATCCCCGTCCCCGGGAGATGCTGCTGTGATGGGGTTCAAGGGTCCCCCTGCACTGCACCCCGTCCCCTGGCGGGAGTGACTCTCACTTCACTCAGCAGGGTCTGACAGGAGAGGTTTCTTAGGCAACAGATGCCCAGTTTCTCCCAGGACTGACAGTACAGCAGTCAGAGACAGTCCTTCCAACCCGTCCTGGGGAGAAGACCCCGAGGGGTGCCCCTCTGGGGTGTAGCTTTCCCCCTCCTCAGGCTGGCTGCCTTCCAGCTCTCCCTTCCCCTAGCCTCTACCTGCGCCCGCCCCCCCCGCCCTGATTCAAAGCCAGCTCGGCTCCTCCCCCCTCTTTGTTCAGGGCAGAGGTGTAACCTGCCAGTTGTAGCCCCAGGATCATCCTTAGCCACTGGGAGCTATTCAGCTTGTTGCTCATATCTAGCCTGAGACTCGCATTTGCACTCCCCCCACTCCATCACATGCTGCTGCTGCTGGGGGGTGTCCCACCCCCTCCTCCCAGGGGACCCTAGAGGTTCCGCTCCCCCCAGCCCCGGGGATGGGGCATGGCACTGTCATGCTGGGGTGGTGGGGGAAGGGGCTGATGCACTCCTGTGAGGGACATGGCACTGCTGTCCTTGGGGCCATGGCCATCTGGGCATGTGGAGGGCCCTGGCCACATATCTATTACCCCTGCCCCTCAACCCCGGGGGTGTACACCAGGGGAGTACATACCTGTAGGTCCACTCCCATGGTCGGGGAACACCGGGGGGGCGGACGCCCGGCTGCTGCTCCTCGATGGCAGGAGGATGTGCAGGCCGGTGTCGGTGGAGGAGGAGTCCCCCTCCTCCTCCTGCTCCGGTGCCCCGGGGGTGGGCTCCTGGGGGGCCCCCGGGGTGCGGGGCTTACCTCCGGGGCGGACTCCGGCTCCGGGGCCTGCTGGGGCTCCTCAGCCAAGGTATCAAGAGTGGCCGGAGGGGAGGAGGTGTGCTGGGGGCCCAGGATGTCCCTGAGCTCCCTGTAAAAGGGGCAAGTGATGGGGGCAGCCCTAGATCGGCCGACCGCATCCCGGGCCCGGGCGTAACCCTGCCGCAGCTCCTTGACTTTACTCCAGACATGGTCCGGAGTGTGGGCAGGGTGACCCCGGGCGGCCAGGCCCTCGGCCAGCCGAGCGAACGCATCCGCGTTCCGCCTCTTGCTCCCCATTACCTGGAGCACCTCCTCCTCACTCCAGAGCCCCAGCAGGTCCTGAAGGTCGGCCTCCGTCCAGGAGGGGCCCCGCTGCCGCTTGCTGCCCTGGCTGCTAGCCTGCGAGCCCTGGCTGCCCTGGCTCCCCTTGGAGGGGGCGCTGGGGGGGGTTGCCGGGCAGCCGTCGCAGCTGGGGTGGCTGTCTGTGCTGGCTGAGGAACGTGCAGGCTGGCCGCGTGTCTGGGCTGCCGCCTGCATGTTCTCTCAGCTTCCTGCACAGGAAGGGAGGGGGCGGGGACCTTTAAGGGGCCGCTCCACGCGGCCACCATTGAGCTCAGGGGCTGGAGAGAGCATCTCTCAACCCCTCAGCTGATGGCCACCATGGAGGACCCCGCAATTTCAATGTTGCGGGACGCACAACGACTACACGGTCCCTACTTCGACGTTGAACGTCGAAGTAGGGTGCTATTCCCATCCCCTCATGGGGTTAGCGGCTTTGACGTCTCACCGCCTAACGTCGATGTTAATATCGAAATAGTGCCCAACACGTGTAGCCGTGACAGGCGCTATTTCGAAGTTAGTGTCGCTACTTCCAAGTAGCGTGCACGTGTAGACACGGCTAAAGTGTTCTGGTGACAGAGTCTGCATTTGTCGTGACAGCGTTCTCCCTGGAAAATTTGAAGAATAATGGTCTGTTGACAGAAGTGCGGTGTAGACACCTCTGTCGACAGAGAGGGCTTCCCGTTCCTTGAGCAGCCCTGTTTGCAAAGCTTCTGGTTGGCCGTTCTGTCAACAGAGGGCAGGGCAGTCTGGCTGCTCTCTGTCAGCAGAGCAGATTGCTCTGTCCGTCTGCTTTTGTGTGTAGATGCTATGTCGACAGATGCTTCTAGTGCAGACGTAGCCATAGTGAGCACAGATTCTTTAGGGCATTTTACCACAACATCAATCTCTTGCCACCTCGTTAGATCAGTTTCACCATCCAAATCCTGCTGTCCTCACAGACCCCCACAGCCCTGAAAAATCCCTGGCTAGTGCTTTTGAGGGGGAGGTGGGGGATGCTCCAGAGGCAGCTTTCCTCACTGGGCATCTGAGGGAGGATCACTTGAAATTGCCCCATTCTGTGCACTGCCTCTGGGGCACCTGGTTTTGGGCCACCATCAGTAGACAGGACTCTGGGCTGGACTGGCCGTTGGTCAGACCTAGAGGGGTGGTTCTTGTGTTCTTTTAACCTGCTCACTTTGTGGTAAGGGTGCCCAGTAAACTGCTGTAGCTAGTCCTCCAGTGCCTTCCCACAATTCGCACCCCCATGTGCCCATAAATCTCCCATAATTCACTGGGAGGGAATTGGAGCAGCTGAGTTTCCTTCCTCACTGAGAACGTAGGGTCAGACCAAAGTTCCCTCGAGCCCAGTGTGGTGTCTGCTGGTGGAGACCAATGCCAGATGCACCGGAGGGAGTGACCAGAACAGGTGCTCATCAGTGGGATGGGATAGCTCAGTGGTTAGAGCACTGGCCGGCTAAACCCAAGGTGGTGGGCTCAGTCTTTGAGGGGACCATTTAGGGCTCTGGGGCAAATAGATTTAAAAAAAAAAATCTGTCAGGGATGGTGATAGGTCTCGCTGTGAGGGCCGGGGACTGGACTCGAGGATCTTTCAAGGTCCCCTCAAGCGCTGTGAGACATGTACGTGTACAACCCTTTCCAGTCTCTGACAGGCAGAGCCGAGAGGGACACCATTCCGACCCGTAACCACAGGATACGTCCCGAGGAGCCCAAGTGCAGCGGTTCCCAACTGTGTCCAGGCGGGGACCCGTTTTCACAATTCAGAAACAACTGGTGACCCAGAGCAATTCAAAAATGAGGCGGAGGGGGAGGGGAATTCCATAACGAGCTAATTTGGTGCCTGAGGTAAGAATATAAAATTGTTCCCCTTCGTGCTTATATTCATAATAGTTATTTCACCGAAAAGGGGAACATATATTAATAACATAATACCACTACATTTACTGTAGTTAATCACAGCTATAGTGGTGGAAAGACACATCCCCAAACCGCTCCCCTGAGCTTAAACCCCACACTCGGGCTGAAGGAGGCAAGGGGAGTCACACTCAGGCGCTGGAAGGGGTTAGAGAAGGCTAGGGGAGTCACACTCAGGCGCTGGAGGGGTTAGAGAAGGCTAGGGGAGTCACACTCAGGCACTGGAAGGGGGTAGAGGAGGCTAGGGGAGTCACACTCAGGCGCTGGAGGGGTTAGAGAAGGCTAGGGGAGTCACACTCAGGCGCTGGAAGGGGTTAGAGAAGGCTAGGGGAGTCACACTCAGGCACTGGAAGGGGTTAGAGAAGGCTAGGGGAGTCACACTCAGGCGCTGGAGGGGGTAGAGGAGGCTGGAGGAGTCACACTCAGGCGCTGGAAGGGGTTAGAGAAGGCTAGGGGAGTCACACTCAGGCACTGGAAGGGGTTAGAGAAGGCTAGAGGAGTCACACTCAGGCACTGGAAGGGGTTAGAGGAGGCTAGGGGAGTCACACTCAGGCGCTGGAGGGGTTAGAGAAGGCTAGGGGAGTCACACTCAGGCGCTGGAGGGGGTAGAGGAGGCTGGAGGAGTCACACACAGGCACTGAAGGGGTTAGATGAGGCTAGGGGAGTCACACTCAGACACTGGAAGGGGTTAGAGAAGGCTAGGGGAGTCACACTCAGGCGCTGGAGGGGGTAGAGGAGGCTGGAGGAGTCACACACAGGCACTGAAGGGGTTAGATGAGGCTAGGGGAGTCACTCAGGCACTGGAGGGGTTAGAGGAGGCTAGAGGAGTCACACTCAGGTGCTGGAGGGGGTAGAGGAGTCACAGTGACTCCCAACCCCCACAGCTGGAAGCCGTCTGGGGTGCAGAGCCCTGGGCTGTCAGTGCCAGCAGCAGGAACCCCATCCAGGTGCAGAGACAACATCCAACTCCTGTGTCTAGAAGCTGGCTTGTGTGCAGAGCCTGGGCCATCTGCAGGAAACCTGCCCGGTGCACGGGGAGGAGGGGACCCGCAGAGCCCTGGGCCAGCAGCGCCTGCCATGGGAACCCCAGCCGGGTGCAGGTAGGACCCCTGACCCCCACTACTGGAAGCCAGCGTGGACGCAGAGCACTGACCAGCTCTCAGCCCCCAACTCCAGGCTTGAGTCTCCCATTCCCAGCCCCTCCACCTACCTCACCTGAGCTGGGTGCTGCTCCTTTGACTCCCTAGCTCTCTGCCCTGTGCCTTTTTTGTATGCAGGTGGGCAGGTCCCTGCCCAGCAGGGCTGAAAAGGTACTTTATTGATTGGTGTAACTGCCTGGTGGCTGGTGAGCCAGTTGAGAAGTTGAGTACCATTTCAATGTGAATGGCTTCCTAAGAGTCACCTGGAGAGCCGCCCAGCCCAGCCGATGACCCCTTTCAAATGTAATCGTGACCCATAGGTTTAGGGTGACCAACCATCCTACACTGGGCAGGACAGTCCCATATTTGGGATGCCAAAAAGCGTCGCTACTTAGTTTTTAGAAGTGACAAATCGTCCTGTGTTTAGGGCCTTGGAGGCTGGGGGTGGGAGCAGGAGCACCTGTGGCTGCGGCTTCCCCAGGGCTCTGGGGCCAGAGTGCCTGTGGCCACCGCTTCCCCGGGGCTCCAGGTGGGGAGTGCCTGTGGCTGCCGCTTCCCTGGGGCTCTGGGCTGGGAGCACCCGCAGCTGCTGCTGCTTCCCAGTGGCTTGGTGCAGCTGGGAGGAGCCACTCTCCCCCTCCACACCTCCCCATACCATGTTTGGGACAGGGAGATATGGTCACCCTACATAAGTTGGTAAACCCTGCCCTAGTGACACATGCCCAGGTGTGCAGCACTAGTTAGACTTCAGTGTTTCATCTGCGCCTTTGTAGCATAGTGCTCGCATATTGGCTAAGCTAACCTGGGTGCTCAGCTCCTGAGTTACTCTGCAGTGAAGACATGCCCTAGAAAGTAACAGGAGGAAATAGGCCGGTAAAACAGGGAAAAGTCACAGAGCTCATCCTGCCAGTGAGTGCTGCTAGGCTGTGGCAGCATCCCTGGGGAAGTGATGGAAGCCCCATCATTTGGCACATTTAAAACTGAATTGGACAGAACACTAATACATTACTATTGGGAGCCATCCTGCACAGCCCCTGGGGATGCACCAAGTAACCTAATAGGTCTTTTCCATTTCTAGATTCTGTGATTCTCTCCAGCTTGTCAGGGCTGGGAAGCTTCCTTCCCCTCTGCTGCCTGTCATGCTGCTGTCTGTTTAAAGATGTTTTGCATTGTGAATGTGTGGAAATCCAGCATTTCCCTTGAACCCAGGAAAAAATTGCCCTAGAGACATAGGGCTAGCCCTGCATTTGGAAGAGGTCCAGAGTGCTGGGTGGTTTGGGGAAGCCAGCACATTGAGTGATTGCAATAGACACGACTTCTCTGTGTTGCTGGAGCCTCATTTCCAGCCTAATGCAACTACAGGAAGGGCCTTGTGCATCATTTGTATAAGGTGGCAGATCTCCAGGAAGTTCATTTTTTCTGCTGCTGTCTCAATTTATCCTTCTAAGTAATGTAGCAGCGGTGGTTGATTCACATCAATTTCTTGTCTCTTCTAACGATAGGAGAACCTGCCTTTGACCTCCTTCCCTCTAGCTGAGAAAAAGGGAGGTGGCAATTTCAGCAGCTCTTCCCAGTGCTGCTCTCGACGGTTGTTTTGAACCGTGGCAAATGGAAATGGGTTCAGATTTTTACAAGCAGAGGGGTTAATGTTTTCATCTGCTCAAGTATGTGCTTTGTGAGCAGAGTCCCCTTCCTACAGGCTGCCGGAGCCTCGAGAACCTGAGCTCCCAGAAGTGCTCTCCAGATGATTTGTTTGTGACTGTGGGAGAGCAGCAGAGAGCCCTGGCTGCGCATTTGCCCTTAAACGTTGCAGGTTCCATTTCCTCCCTGTCACCAGGTGTATTCTGGGCCTTTAGGATTTTCTCACCTCTTTCCTCCTAGGCTCACGTGCAGCCAATTAGCAACCATTCGACTCAGCCAGTTGTGGGTCTTGGCTGACCATGGTAGAGAGCAGACTTAGAAAATCTTCAGACAAACTGGTGCTGAATATGGCTGGGGCAGCCAACATGGGTGGACGTGAATGTAGTTCACATGAGATGGTTTGAAATGACATTGAGGCTGCGGTAGACATAGCCTTGGTCTGGAGTGGTTAGCATGACTGTTCTGGGGGGCTGCTACCATCATCTGAAACCCTCAGTGCACTTGGCACTCTAGACGTGGCGAGATGACGTCGGAGCCCTGAGACACTTTCAGCCCAAGTGAAATATTCCCCGGGTTGGGGAGAGAGGGTGTAGGCAAAGGGAACTCAGTGCTGTCCTTTCTTCTGCACATTTTACTTTTACTCCTTTATACCTTCTGTAGTTAGGTGAGAGGGTGAGGAAAGGCCTGACCTGGAGTGAGCTGATTAAAGGCAAAGCTAAAGATGTGGCTTTTGAGGAGGGATTTGCTGGAGAAGAGGGAGGATGGGCAGGCAGCAAAGAGTTCTGCTTCCCAGAAGTCATTGCTGTGGAGGAGTAAGAAGCAGAACAGCAGTGGTTCGGCGTCGTTTCGTTCAGCTGCTTTGATTGGGAGAAAATCGAATTTTAAAAGTCTGTTAAAGGTCCTTTTGTTAGCCAGAAATCCTTTCAAGCCAGTGCTGTAATTAACATGTAGCTGTGTGGTTTTTCTGTATGTGAGCGGCGCATTTAAGTACCTATGTCAATTGGAAAGGCCTGCAACTAAAAAAATTCACCCTCAACAGCCTTTGGAAACAGCGTGGCTGCCCTGGGGCTGCAGACAGGTGCCAGTGAGGGCCTGGGGGCAGTGGTTTGTGGTACTTTTTACCCAGGAAAGCTACTTGTCATGTCTGGACTTTCCATAACCCGGTTTGTCTGTGTCTTGTTTGTGCATAGGGGCTCTACAGATAGAAAACAGTGAGGAGTCGGACCAAGGCAAATACGAGTGCGTTGCAACCAACAGCGCGGGAACCCGCTACTCTGCGCCAGCTAATCTTTACGTTCGAGGTAAGAGCAGCTTCTCCCCCAGGGTCACTCTCCTGGTGGTGAACAGTGGGTGTGGCTCTGCAGTGAACAAGAAAGTGGCCCTGTCTTTGTGCATCGCTACTGCTTTGTGGGTTGCGTGACTTGAATGGCCAGTTGCTCAACATGGGATAAAGTAAATCCAAATGCGGTTCTGAGTAACGTGAGGTTTGACTCAAATTAGCAAGACCTGGAAATCCATCATCCCCAAGTGTGTGAGATGATTCTGTTGTCAGAACAACTGGGTTAAGGCCGAATTTTGTAATTCCTTTGAGTTTAGTTTTAAATTCCTGTCACTTTGAAGCACAGTTACGTAGGAGGAGGAGAAGTGTTTCAGTTCCTCTTGTATGAAGACAAATCTTCAGAGAAGTCTAAAATAAAGCTGCATTCTCTTGCCAAGCCCAGGTTTGTCAGTGGTGGATGAGCAGGTATTTAGACATCTGCTTTGGAATGTTTAGCCTTAAAAACTGGAGAGCAGAACAGCTTTTTGAAGTTGTCTCGGCCAATCTTGTAACTGCACTGAAGAGAGATCCTTTGGGTATTAGAGAGATGTACTAAGGCTCTGCTGAAAATTAGTTGCTATTCCTGCAAAGAAGCCACTTTGTAATGGTTAATGCCTTGCTTATTTAAATGTGTTGTTTTCAGAATACTGAAATTACCAGACATTATGACTGATTGACCTCTCTCTTAATTTC
This sequence comes from Carettochelys insculpta, assembly GCF_033958435.1. Lineage (NCBI taxonomy): Eukaryota > Metazoa > Chordata > Testudines > Carettochelyidae > Carettochelys > Carettochelys insculpta. Next base: position 1,624,527 of record NC_134145.1, read on the forward strand.
TTTTCTAAATTAAATAAATCTGAATTACAAGTTTGGAAGGAGGAGGAGTTCTTTAAATAGCTGATTAATTCTGTTCCGATCATCAAGGGGAAAAAAGTGCTTTGCTTGTTGGGATTAGTCAGCGCAACCAGGTCAGAAACCCTTGAAAACTGGTTTGGAGTTTACCCAAGGGGTTTGATGCTACCTAATGATTTTTAAGAAGGTGTTTAGAACCCAACTGGATTTCCACATGGTAACTTGAGATACTGACAATTGTTCATAAATAAAATCTCATTTTCTCTCTCTCTCCCCCTCTCTCCCCTCTCTCTCTCTTGCCTTTGAGAAAAAACCAAAGCCACCCTTGGAAGCTACAAATGCTTTGCTCAGTGTGAACAGAGGACACAGTGATGACTGACTGTCACATGCTGTGTGTGTGTGTATTTGCTTCTAGGTGCAGTTTTGCATATTGCGTTCTTTTTGTTTGGCTTCTAGGTGCAGCTTCTTGCACTGGACTCTTTGCTTGTTGCTATGGGAGAGGTTAGGGGGCTGATTTTGCAGCATCATTTGGATTGTAAGAATCCTGGACAAACCAAAGTGTCATATTAAGCATGGCCAGAAGATTAAGCTTTCTGGGTGTGTCTACACTAGCCCCATGTTTCAAAATTAATTTCGAAAGGAGTCCCAGTTTCGAAAGAGGCCGCGGAACATCCACACACGTAACCGCCTCTTTCAAAATAGTTTCGGGGAAAAGGGGCATGAATGTTGAAACTGCTCTTCCCATCCGATTTCAGGAAGAGCGGCCCCTTTCGAAACTGAATTTCGAAATAGGACACGTGTGGTGGCTCTGGGCCACTATTTTGAAATAGCAGGTCCTCCACGGTGGCAGCCTCAGGGAGTGTGGAGATGTTCTCACAAGCCCCAGCGGAGCTCTGTGGTCTCTGGGGCCAGCCTCTGAAAGCTGCACAGCACTGGAAACCCTGTGCAGGAAGCTGAGATCATGCCCAGAGCCTCAGGAGCACGAGCTCTGCCTGGCACATGCTCCAGCAGCCCAGGCTGTGGTGCCACTCAGCTCACTAGCTGGATGGTGAGCTCCCCACACCCCAGGGACCCCTGGGAGGCTCCCAGCCTGAAGGGCCACCTGAGGCAAGCCAGGGCGAGAAGAGGAAGGGGCTCCTCCTGGACAGAGGCAGAGATTAAAGATCTTCTCGGCCTCTGGGCAGATGGGGATGTGCTGTTGCACAGCACTGGACAGCCCCTAAACACAGTGGCCTTTGAACAGGTGTCACTGGGGCTGCGAAAGTGGGGCCACCCCCAGCGCACAACCAACCAAGTGTGCTCAAAAGTAAAGGAACTGAGGCAGGCCTATAACTGGGCCAGGGATGCCTGTAGACGATCGGGGGGCAGGGGCCACCCCAAGGTGCCAACACTGTCGCACGCTGGACCAGCTCCTTGGCCCAAAGAACGCTCCCAAGCCAGTAGCCATGGTCGACATGGCCGGCCCTGAGACAGACACCGATACAGACCTGCATGACCAGCTAGGACCATCAGGCCAGACCGGGCTGGTGGAGCCAGGGAGCAGCTTGGAGGATGAAGGCCCCCTCATCATCACCATCAGTTCCAGCTGTTCCAGCCAGGTTCCCTCGGAGCCCCAGGTAGGTAACAGGTGGATCGGGCAACCTGGGGGGGCGCCCCATCCTGCGTCCCCCCAGCCAGGTCCCAGACCCAGGCATGGCAGCATCCAGCACCCACACCCATGGACAGCGCCCTGACCCTCCCGAGTGGGAAGGGATACAAGGGCTGGACCGCAGCCAGTGGGTGCCCCACGTCTGCGGCCCCAGCAGCCTCACGAGACCCCCCCAGGGGGGTTGGGTGAGCAGACACCACATCGGGGGATGGTTGAAGTGATGCTGGGGGGTCCAGGGGGGCCCCCAGGGCCAGCCAGCAGCACTAACAGGTGGCCCCTCTCCCCCTTGTGTCTCCACAGCCTCATCCTCTGAGGGCCGGATCAGTCCCGTCCCAGCCGCCAACACACCATCCCCGCCGGGGCTGGGGAACCCCCATCCCCGCCTCCCAGGCCGCTGCCTGCCGGGCCCCAGCGGGCCTACCGTCACCATCACTTTGACCCCGAGGAGGCCGCGGTGGCCCACACTGCTGCCATCTGGGAGCAGACGGCTGTCCTCCGGGAATGGCTCCAGATGAAGCAGAAGGACAGGGCCTGGCGGAGGGAGGTCTGAGGCAAGGAGGCTGTGGCCCTCCAGCATCTTGGCCCCCTTGCTCCCGCCACCCTCCACCCCACCTCCTGCCCCCCCTTCCACCCCAGTCCCCACCTCTGCTGCCCCCGAACTCACTGCCCTTATCCTGGCCACCCTCTCCTCGGCTTCCCAGCTTGCACTGGGCCATTGGCTTATTGCCAGTGCAGGCCAGGGGCAGCCTGCCCTTCCACCTCCCCAGCACCCCATGACCTCCGCCCCCCCAGCCCACCTGGCCCCCCGCTTGAGCCTATCTCCCCATCGTCCCAGCCCTGTTCCAGCCCCATCCCAGCCCCAACGGGGCCCCTACACCTGAGTCCTGCCCCTCTACCCCTGTGGAGGACTAGACCCGCCCATGCGTGCAGCCCGGTCTACAGGGGCATGCCCCCACCCCTTTCTATATAGTTCGCCCCTGTTCGCCCTGAATTTGTCTCCCAGTTATGGCCCCACACTGTTTTTTGTTCGTGCGCAGTTTACTTACATGTGTGTTGGTTATGTTATGTTCAGTAAATCGTTGTGTTGGGCACCCCCGGGGTCCCCTGTGCATGCGCAGGCCGTGATGCGGGGTGGGTGCGTGGGGGACTGCGATGCAGGATTGGTGTGGGCCAGAGGGTACCGGGGGGGAGGGTCAGTGATGCTCCTGGTTGAAGGCCTCCTGAAGGGCCTTCTGGACCCTAACTCTGTCCCTGTGTGCCTGGCAGCCCAGAGCCATGGCCGGCTGCAGCCCATCCATGCATGAAACGCTCATGCCTGTCCACCACTGTGCAGAGCACAACAGGCTGCGACCAGCCTGGGAACTTTGGGCAGGCTGACGTCCAGCCATGCATTGAGGCATCGGAAGCTCCCCTTCAGGCCTCCGAAGGCCCTCTCCATGGTATTGCGGGTGTGGTTGAGGCAGTGATTAAAAGCATCCTGGCTGGTGATGGTGTGATCTGTGTAGGGGTGCATCAGCCATGGCTGCAGTGGGTACACCCCAATGGCCACTATGCATGGAGGCATCATGGTGTACCCCACGAGGAGCTCCCAGGCAGGGACGTACAAGCCCTCCTCCATGCAGTGCGCCAGCCAGGAGTTCTGGAATACCTGGCCGTCATGGGTTCGCCCAGACCAACTCGTGCAGCTGTCGCTGAACTGGCCCCGGGTGTTGATGAGGGCTTGCAGCACCACCACATGGTACTCCTTGCAGTTTAAGCAGCAGCCCATGCTGTGAGCTGGGGTGCGGATCGCTATGTGGGTGCCATTGTGGGTGCCAAAGTAGTTGGGAAGCCCAATGGCTGCGAATCCCGCAATGGTGTCATCCAGGTCCCCAAGGTGGACAGCCCTCCGTAGGATCATGCAGTTGATTGCCTGTACCACCTGTGTGAGGGGGGACATTGACGTGGACCTGCACGTTGGGGACCCCCATTCTCCCCTACTCCCCAGCAAAGGTCCCCACACGCAGGGGCGCGCTTCCCGGGGTGGGTGTGGGGCCCTGGCCTGGCTTATCTCCAGGAGGACGGCTCCAACAGTGGCCTTGCCCACCCCGAATTGGTGTCCCACCAAAACGTAGCTGTCTGGGGTGGCCAGCTTCCACAGTGCAATCCCCACACATTTGTCAACCAGGAGTGTGGGCCACATGAGGGTGTGCATGTGCTGCAGGGTGGGTGTGAGCCACTGGCACAGCTCCATGAACGTCTGCCTCAACATCTAAAGTTCTGGAGCCACCTTTCGTCTTCCCACTGGCCCAGTACCAGCCTCTCCCACCAGTCCCTGCTGCTGGGGTGGCTCCAGAGGTGCCGTGGGGAATGGGGTGCAGTGGGTGTCCTGTGGCCAGGGCCTGCAGGACCCCAATGGCGGGGTTCATGGGCCGCAGGGCTTCCACCATGGCCAGGACCATCTGGGCCCTGGTGTCGGTGGAGGCGTCAGCCTTGGGCAGCTGCTGATGCTCCATGCACAGCAACTTTCCCAGAGCACGGTCCCTGCAGTGTTGTCTGCTGCTCTGCAGTGCTCTGTGTGTGCAAGATGGGTGTGTTTGGGAGGGGCTCTTTAAGGGAGCCACTGGTGTGGGACCTGGAAGGGCTTGTCGGCCATGTGACCCCCCTGCGTAGTGTTTCCTGGCTTGCTCTTTCAAAAGGGCTCGCGTTGCTGTGTGGACGCTCCCTTTTGAAAGACATGGGGGGCTCTTTTGAAGTAGCAGACGGGTATGGTGATCTGCTTTGTGTGTGTGGCTGTGCTATTTCGAAATCCCTTGTTTCGATATAGATTGTCGACATTCCCCCTTTCAAGATCTCAAGCTAAAAAAGGAATCGGATAAGAAATGGAAACTAGGACAAATTACAAAGGATGAATATAGGCAAACAACACGAGCGTACAGGAGCAAGATTAGAAAGCTTAAGGCACAAAATGAGCTCAAGCTAGCTACAAGCATAAAGGGAAACAAGAAGGCTTTTTACAAATACATTGGTAACAAGAGGAAGACCAAGGAGAGGGTAGGGCCATTGGTCAGTGACGAGGCAGAAACAGTAACAGGGAATTTGGAAATGGCAGAGATGTTTAATGATTTCTTTGTTTCGGTCTTCACTGAGAAATCTGAAGGAATGCCTGACATAGAGAATGCTAGTGAAAAAGGGGTAGGTTTAGAAGTTGAAATACGAAAAGAACAAATTAAAATTTACTTAGAAAAATTAGATGTCTGGAAATCACCAGGGCCTGATGAAATGCATCCTAGAATCCTCAAGGAGCTGATAGAAGAGGTATCTGAACCTTTAGCAATCATTTTTGGAAAATCATGGGAGACGGGAGAGATTCCAGAAGACTGGAAAAGGGCAAATATAGTGCCCATTTATAAAAAGGGGAACAAGAATAACCCGGGAAACTTAAGTCAGCTTAACTTCTGTGCCAGGAAAGATAATGGAGCAGGTCATTAAAGAAATCATCTGCAAGCAATTGGAAGGTGGTAAGGTGATAGGGAACAGCCAGCATGGTTTTGTTAAAAACAGATCATGTCAAACCAATCTGATAGCTTTCTTTGATAGAATAACGAGCCTTGTGGATAAGGGAGAAGCGGTGGATGTGGTATACCTAGACTTCAGTAAAGCATTTGACACGGTCTCACATAATATACTTATCAATAAACTACGCAAATACAACTTAGATGGGGCTGCTATAAGGCGGGTGAACAACTGGCTGGATAACCGTACCCAGAGAGTAGTTATTAATGGCTTTCAATCCTTCTGGAAAAGTATAACTAGTGGGGTTCCACAGGGGTCTGTTTTAGGACCGGTTCTGTTCAATATCTTCATTAACGATTTAGATATTGACATAGAAAGTACACTTATTAAGTTTGCAGATGATACCAAGCTGGGAGGGGTTGCAACTTCTTTGGAGGATAGGGTCATAATTCAAAAGGATCGGGATAAACTGGAGAAATGGGCTGAGGTAAACAGGATGAAGTTTAATAAGGACAAATGCAAAGTGCTCCACTTAGAAGGAACAATCAGTGTCACACATACAGAATGGGACAGGACTGCCTAGGAATGAGTACAGCAGAAAGGGATCTAGGGGTTATAGTGGACCACAAGCTAAATATGAGTCAACAGTGTGATGCTGTTGCAAAAAAAGCAAACATGATTCTAGGATGCATTAACAGGTGTGTTGTGAACAATACACAAGAAGTCATTCTCCTGCTCTACTCTGTGCTGGTTAGACCTCAGCTGGAGTATTGTGTCCAGTTCTGGGCACCGCAGTTCAGGAAGGATGTGGAGAAATTGAAGAGGGTCCAGAGGAGAGCAATGAGAATGATCAAAGGTCTAGAGAACATGACCTATGAAGAAAGGCTGAAGGAATTGGGCTTGTTTAGGTTGGAAAAGAGAAGATTGAGGGGGGACATGATAGCAGTTTTCAGGTATCTAAAAGGGTGTCGTAAGGCAGAGGGAGGGAACTTGTTCTTCCTTGCCTCTGAGGATAGAACAAGAGGCAATGGACTGAAATTGCAGCAGGGGAGGTTCAGGTTGGACGTTAGGAAAAAGTTCCTAACTGTCAGGGTGATCAAACACTGGAACGAATTGCCAAGGGAGGTGGTAGAATCTCCATCACTGGAGATATTTAAGAAGAGGTTAGATAGCTGGCTTTCAGGGATGGTCTAGAAAGTGCTTGGTCCTGCCATGAGGGCAGGGGGCTGGACTCGATGGCCTCTTGAGGTCCCTTCCAGCCCTACTCTTCTATGATTCTATGATTCTAAGATTTCTGTGTAGTGTAGACACAGCCTCTGAGTGGGCTGGAACTACTCATTTGACTCTCATAGTAGAATTACGGGTAATTTTAAAAAAAACACATCCCAGGTTGTCAGTTCCTATTGTAAGGGAGAGATTATTCATTTGAATTTATCACATTGAATGTTGTTGACTAACCTGGGGGGTCTTCAGCCTTCCAGTCCCAGGAATTGAGGGTTTTCCTTCCTTGTCCTCAGGGTCAGTCCATGAAACGTGTCCTGTCTTTCATAGAAGTGCTGCTGAAAATGCAGCTAGGAGGACAGTATTTCAGCTGAATGCAGCAGCTTTTAGGGGTGGGGAAACCTCCTCTTAAATCATTCTGGTTTCTCGGCCGTGGCTGTTCATTCTTTATTTACCAAAGGTCTCCCTGGAGACTGTAAGAGATGCAGTAAACTACAGCACATGGCTGCCACACCAAAGGGGCTGTCTGGCCTGCGTGCACGTGGGGTTGAGAGTGGGTTTATGCATGGATGAGAAGATCCAGATGCCCACAAAGAGAACACTTTGGACCTGTGCTTCCCAGCGTGTTCCTTTTGCGGGCACCTAGGAGCAAGGTGGGCCTTTTATTGCACATAATCTTTACAACGTTGGTCTCCAGCCTGCACGGCCCTGATAAAGTCCTGCAGTTTATAGAAGACAGGTGATGCCATAAATTGTCACGGGATGAAATTCACCTGTGTCCTGGTGCCAAGGCAATATTTATGCACGAGGTATCTGATAGCTAGTGTTTTACCAAACAAAATGTTCAGCATGAATATGCCATGTAATGACGCCAGCGACTCAGCCAAATCAAGAAGCCTGGTTCATACCTTTATCAGACTGAAGAAAACATTCCCTTGACTGAGTTGCAGAATGAAAAATATCACTTGTTTGTGACCATGTGGTTATGGTGCAGTTTTGTGGTTGGTTAGAAAAATCAGTAATTTTCAACTGGGTCCTTGGAAAGTGCCTATGTGTTTGCTAGCAGAGACATTAATTAATGCTAAATTACAGTGGAATTAAGTGTTCCAGCTACACCACCGCCACATGATGGTTTCATCATTGACCTTATTACTATAAATACCCAAGGAATTAGCCACTTACTGAAAGTGTGGCTGAGTATTGCTTCTGTTGCAGCTTTGTGAGTAGGGGCATCAGTTTCCATCAAGTGGTAATTCTCAGAAGTGCTTGTGCCTGCTTCCATTTACAGTCTGTTGTTTCTGTAGTAGTTGAGAAGTTTGTCTCTTGACTCCTGGGGTTTCTAGTGTCTGATAATGTCCTTCTGTTTCCTAGCCGCACCACCCCACTCAGAAATTTTTTGTGGGAACCCTGGGTTACAGAGCACATGCTCATGAGCATCTTTATTACACTCTCGACACGAACAAAGGACATTCCTGGGGGCAGAGCGTGTGCATCCAGGCGCTGCTCAGGGCTTCCCATATCACTAAAGGAACAAAAGGCAGATGGCACTGGCTACTCCACGGTGTCTTGCCTCTGAGTCCTTCAGCCCAGGCGGACTTCATTAAAAGTTTAAGTATTTCCACACAAGGGATCTATAAAGGAACATGGATGCATTCTCCTTCAAGCTGTTACGTTCATTCTAATAAGTGTGCAGAAAAGCAGGCCTCAGAAATGTTCTGCTTCTAAGCTGACTGGTCTGTTTATCTGTAGAGAGGTGGCACCAAGCTGCACACCAGAGCCCTGCGCAGTACATCTGACAGAGCGCCTCCCTCTGACGGGCTCAGCTTGCGCCCAGGGCCTTTGGCGGGATATGTTTTGCTCTCTGGAGAAGCAAAAGCACTGAGGACCATGCCAAAGAGAAGGCGGGGTGCTGGCCAGAGAGGCGGTGCAGGCAACGCTCACGGAGGGGCACAGCATCACCCAGCATTTCAGAGCTCAGACTCTGCTGCCCAGCGGTGCTTTCTGGCACTCTGCTTTGAGCCCAGGCCCAGCCTGTCAGACCCAGTCAGGAGTCCAGTGACTGGTTTCTCAGCTGTTGTTACAGTTGTGCCCTGAAGTTCTCTTCACAGTCAGCACACCCCATGGTGCAGGGAGCTGTGCAAACTCATTAAGCGATGTTTCTTACACTCACGCAAAGTGAATGTATCCACGGGAGGGAGTACTGCTACCACTTAACCCTTGTACTTGGTGTAGAGCACAGGTCATCTACAAGTCTCCTTTTCCTCTGACTTGGAACGAAACTTCTAGCTGGCTTCGGGAGTGCCCCAGTTGTCCTTCAGTCTCAGTAGACCTTCTCCACATTGTCCAAGGTCTTCCTTTTTGCATTTTCCTCACGGGTTCCATGTGAGAGCTTGATGGGCCATGCTGGATGATGGCTTTCTGAGAGTGTGGCCTTGCCATCCCCACTTTCTTCTCCTGATTTTAATGTCAATTGGTTCTTGTCCTGCTTTGTTCCAAAGCTCCTCGTTTGCGATGAAGGCTTGCTGTTGGATGTGAAGGATGTACCTCAGTCATCTGTTTGTGATTTGAAGTTTTTTTTTAGTATGCCAGGTCTCGCATCGATACAAGAGCACACTCTTCACATTTGCATTGAAGATCCACAGTTTCATGTTCACGATATTATTTGTGAACTCCATATGGAATGGAGAGTCTTGAATGCAGCTGTTGCTTTCCCTGTCCTGGCACTGATATCCTTATCTCATCCTCCATCTATGCCCATAATACTCCCCAAGTAGGTGAACTGATCCACATATTCCTGGTCATCTCTTCCCAGTGTGACGGTGATGTTGTTAGACTGGTAGGTCCTTATTGTCTTGGTCTTGTTAAGGCTCAGTTCATTCATTGAGGCAGTTTTGTCTAGTGTTGTGACCTTTTCTTCCATGCTTTCATGTTGGTGGAAGATCGGCATAGTAAGAACATAAGAATGGCCGTGCTCTGTCAGATGAAAGGTCCATCCAGCCCAGTATCCTATCTGCTGACAGTCACCAATCCTAGGTGCCCCAGAGGGAGTGGACTGAACAGGTAATGATCAAGCGATCTCTCTCCTGTCATCCATCTACAGCTTCTGACAAACAGAGGCCAGGGACACCATTCCTCACCCATCCTGGCTAATAGCCATTAATGGTCCTAACCTCCAGGAATTTATCTAGCTCTTTTTCAAACCCTGTTATCGTCCTTGTCTTCACTGCCTCCTCTAGCAAGGAGTTCCACAGGTTGGCTGTGTGCTATGTGAAGAACTTTCTTTTATTTGTTTTAAACCTGCTGCCCAGTAATTTCATTTGGTGTCCTCTAGTTCTGATATTATGGGAACAAGTAAATAATTTTTCCTTGTTCACTTTCTCCACACCACTCATAATTTTATAGACCTCTATCATATTCCCCATTAGTCTCCTCTTTTCTAAAATGTGAAGTCCTAGTCTCTTTAATCTCTCTTCATATCGGACCTGTTCCAACCCTTAATCATTTTAGTTGCCCTTTTTTGAACCTTTTCTAATGCCAATCTACCTTTTTTGAGATGAGGTGACTGCATCTGTACATAGTAGTCAAGATGCGTGTGTAACATGGCTTTGTACAAGAGCAATAAGATATTCTCTGTCTTATTCTCTATCCCCTTTTCAATGATTCCTAGCATCCTGTTGCTTTTTTGACTGCCACTGCACACTGCTTGGATGTTTTCAGATGTTTCATTTATGAAAAAGTTGAAGGATTGGTTCTAGGACTGACCCTTGGGGAACGCCACGAGTTACCCCTCTCCATTCTGAAAATTTACCATTTATTCCTACCCTTTGTTTCCTGCCTTTTAACCAGTCCTCAATCCATGAAAGGACCTTTCCTCTTATCCCACGACAACTTAATTTATGTAAGTGTCTTTTGTGAGGGATCTTGTCAAAGGCTTTCTGGAAAGCCAAGTACACTATGTCTAATGGATCCCCCTTATCCATGTGTTTGTTAACCCCTTACAAGAGCTATAATAGATTAGTATGACTGATTTCCCTTTACAGAGACCATGCTAATAGTAATACAAATGGAAAGGCCATGGTATTACAGCAGCACACTCTGCGCCCAGCACAATGGCTCCAGTTCCCAGAAAAAATACCTCTTCCATCCTTCTTGGGCTTCTGGTTGCCTTCAGCTCACGTGATGGCTAATGAGTCAGCGATGGCCTTTCCACAGCCAAGCAACCAGCGGCATGCAGGCTCCCCAGAGCTCTTCTGAGGCAGAGAGCACATTCTAAACAAGTGAGCCAACGGGAATGGCCTCAGCCTCACTCATGGAAAGCCGCTGGATGGAGAGGCTGCATGCAGTAATGTTCTCTTGGAACACACCAGGATTCTCAAGACTTGGCCACAAGCTGCTGCCTATGGTAGTGTAACTGATGGGTACCCTTGTGTGGTATTAAGCAATTCCCTGTAACTGTTGGTACTCTTGTGTGTTACCAGGAGATTCCCTGTACCCGCTGCTTACCTGTAACTGTAGGTGCCCTTGTGTGTTACCAGGAGATTCCCTGTACCCGCTGCTTACCCTGTAACTGTAGGTGCCCTTGCGTGTTACCAGGAGATTCCCTGTACCCACTGCTTACCCTGTAACTGTAGGTGCCCTTGTGTGTTACCAGGAGATTCCCTGTACCCGCTGCTTACCCTGTAACTGTAGGTGCCCTTGGCCATGTCTACACTAGCCCCAAACTTCGAAAAGGCCACGCAAATGGCCATTAAGAAGTTTACTAATGAAGCGCTGAAATGCATATTCAGCGCTTCATTAGCATGCGGGCGGCCGCGGCACTTCAAAATTGACGCGCCTCGCCGCCGCACGTCTCGTCCCGACGGGGCTCCTTTTCGAAAGGACCCCACCTACTTCGAAGTCCCCTTATTCCCATGAGCTGATGGGTAGCTGAGGCAGCACACTAAATTTTGTTCTCCAAAGGGTCTGACGTGTTGTCCATCACAGGGCGGGAACCCACAAAACTGGTTTTAAAATATGCATTTGAGTTATGAATCAGGAAATTGAACAAGATCACGGCCATCATGAGTGGTATTATGATACCTGTACATTTGCCTTGCTTCGTCTTTTAACAGCCCTGGCTGGTATTTAAGTTGGAGAGGGTAAAATTTGCTTGGGGGCTGAGCTCTGGTCTACTGAGTTTGACTCTGGAGCCAAATGAAACCCAAGTAGCATTAGTGTTGTGAGTCACTCTGGCCCTGGGAAGAACAAACCAGTGAGAGTGCAGCTAGCATCTCCAGGCCTGTGGCAAGGGTCCCCAGGGCTCTCCCTAGCACCAGGTCACCAAACAGCCTGCCTTACTGAGACCATGATTTATATGTGAGTAACGTGCTGAGCACATTGTAGGCACGGTGCCCATCCCAGCAGTGATGCAGAATGACAAAGGCTGGCCTGGAGCAGTGGCAGAGGATTTGAAACATTTGAAGAGGAAATGTTTTGCTTATCTAAAAACCAGCTAAAGTAGCAGCAACAACCACAGCTGTGGGCATTGCCAATGGGACATTCAAAGGCAGGGCATCACTCAAGTAAGCAGTGATTAAAGCAGAGAAAGGACAGATAATGGAAACCTGTTCTGCTGTGACGTATTACCTGCCTCCTACAGCAGGTGGTCAGCGTCAGCGCCGCTCTGTAGTGCTGATCAGGTGGAGAGGTACGAATCCCTGGCCGTGGTCACATGCAAAGAGACATTGCTAAGGCTTATGCTTCTTTAGCTTGACCCAGAGAGTATGTCACTAATAGGAGCCTGTGAATAGTCATGTGGGAGCTGATTGTTGGTCTGTCCCATTGGGCCTGTGACAGTGACCAGCTCCAGATGTTCAGAAGAAGGAGCAAGAAGTAGCTATGGAATGAGGGAGTTCCTTGCTCCCCTGGGGTTGGGGTGTGTCCCGAACCCCAAGGAATAAATGCTTGTTACTTGGTGGGTTTGTGTGTTTTTAATGCACTGCAAATTCCGGATACTCTTAAACCATGTAAATATCCAAACTCCTCCCATCCTGATAAGCTGGTGGCCCTGACAGAAACTTGCCAGTAAGTTCGAGAGGCCTTGCAGGGGTAAGCATTTCCAGCTTTCCCTTTCATCAGTTTGAAATTTGCCGCCTTTCAGTTCCCTTATCATCGAACAGCCCCTGTGGAGCAAGAGGGAAACCAGCCATTTCCAATGGACTCTCTCTCTGGCCTATTTCTTACTGTGAATGTATTTGTCCTGCCTCATCTTATTTGTGCCCTCTGTAGTGGGAACAGTCCTTTCAGTCTCTTGTCAGAGGAGAGTTTTCTGTGTCCCTTCCAATAATTGTCATTAAATAAAAAAGTAGCTCTCTGCCCTTTTCTCCAACTGCTGCCCAGGTGTTACATAAATAACCCTCACTGCTGATTACTCCTGGAAAGCCCTTTTTGCAGCTGAAAAGTCCAGTATAGGGATCATGTCCCATTGTTTCTAAAATCAGCTTTGTGAAACCTGATTGGTTGATGTCCAAGTATTTGATCCAGCTGCATGAGTAGGACTTGTAAGTTACTTTTCCTCCCTCATACGATATCGGGTGGAAGATACCATATGACGACACCAGCTGAAGATCCCAGACCTGTCCTTGCCCAAGCACAGAGGGGCACATGCAATGGGTCCCTGAGACTGTGCCCCTACACTTGTGTGCATCAGTGGGTGTGCAGCACAAGAGGGAAGGAGCAGAGTGGTGCCTGGAGAACACTGTTAGTCTCTCTGCGGTCTTTGATGCTCCCAGTGCAATGGCTCCGAAGAGCCAGTGTTTGTGTTAGTGGACGAAGGCAGGTCTTATTCTCAGTTCGCCCAGAATAAAACAGCCAATTTCTCCCTTTGCATTTCTCTGCTGCTGAGGAGTGTGACAGATGAAAGTCCCTGTACGAATCCTGGAGTTGTGGGGGCAGGTATGTGAACGAGCTGGAGCAGGTGAATTCTCACCTCTGGCCTTCGTAGTCTTGGTGGTAGCTGTCTTTTAGGCTGTGAGGTCTTTGGTCAGGGCCTGTCTAGAGGAAGCACTTTGAGATCTGCTGGTATTACCCTCAGTAGTTCTTCTTGTCCAGCACTGATACACGAGCAGCGTGCAGCAGATGCAGAGTGCTCCTGGAGGACTTGGGCTCTTTGTGTTTGCTTGTGTGTTGTGAAGCTTGCACTCGATGTGCTCAGCCCTGTGTGGACACGTCCTGGGCCACTCCCCCTTCTGTAAAAAGTCGACACACTGAAATATTCAAAAGCAAAGACTCTTCCAGACCTATAGTTGTTCTGGCTGCAGCGAGCTGCTGCGGTCAGAATATTGCTGCTGCTGCTGCGTAAAATGATCCTGTCTCGGAAGAGTCGGAACTAGCATCAGTCAGCATGGGGATTTCAGTGTTCGCAGCGCTGGAGCCATCTAACAGTCTGTGCCGGCAGGCACCTCTCCGACATGGCCTTTTATCTTAACACTTCCTCGCTGGCTCTATCTGGCCTGTGAGTTGAGTGATTTTTGTGGTGGGTGTGATTGGCTACTGCCCTAGCCCTTCCTACAGGGACTGCCTGATATCAGGGTTCCCAGACAGTTGGATGAGTTTGAGTTCTGTTGAGTCATTCGGGGTTGAACAAACCCAGTGGACATGAGTAGGCCCCCCTGGGTGGGAGCATGCCATGTCTCTGTTCCCGACAGTGTTCCCTGTTGCTATTCAGAGGCTATCGAGCTGCAGCACAGTGACAGCCTGTTGGTCAGACATGCTTCTGCAGTGTGGGAGTGAGCCATGGAGAGCTGGAGATGAGGGTGGGTGGGAACTGGGAGGAGAATAAACTTTGAATTCAGTGTGTGCCAGTCGCTTTACAGATAAAGCAGCAACAGGAGCAGTCTGAATGGTAGCTAAGGAGAGAGTGAGCTTTCTGTCCCTGGCTTTCTCTTTCGCTGTTTACTTTGTAAAGTCCATTAATAGCATCAAAGATTAAGCAATAATCCAGCAATTAGTCCTGAGTAACAGCCTTGTGACTTGTTCTCCTCTGACAGGCTACGAAGTAGTAATCTGTTTGAACTAGCTTGTATCACACCCGCTGTTGCCGCTGTGAGGGTAAGCTGAAGTGTAAATACTTTTGCAAAAGCCATGGCCAGAGCAGCCCTCTCTCCGGACATGCTGGGAGCTGCCCATGCCCCTCCAGCCACCCAGGTGCAGCAAACATTGTACCAACCTGAGATTTCAAAGGCAAAACCTGGTGGGCCTCTGGCAGGACCAGCAGGCATCATTCTGCCTGCCAGTCCTAAAGGCCTGTACATTTCTGTGGCACCCAACACCCAGGCACACCTGATCCCCTGATAGACTATAGCTGCCTCAGCTGCTGTGTTACTGAACCTAGCCATTAAACTAGAATTGCAGCCTTTGTATCCACTTCTAACTGCACTGTCCTGACCTGTCCTGTCCTGTCACAGGAGTCAAGCACACTGACTTGTTCTCTCACATTTACCCCGCTCTCTTACATCGCAGTCTGGTGATGCTGCCTGTAGTTTTATTACATGCTGTGCTAACATATGGGCTGTAGGGCTAGCACAGTGAGCTGGCCTTGGGCACCGCCTGGTGTCTGAATCCAATGACTAGCAGCACGTGGGCTCGTTCTAGAGCTGAGCTGAATCACAAAGCCTCTCAACCTTCTGAGGCCCAGCCAAAGGCGGGATGTGTTTCTTTAGGAGAGGAGAGCTTCCCTCCAACTTCTGCTCCTCCATGGGGTTTTGCCACTGTGTCTGGAGAGGATGGAACAGTTCTGGTATGAATAGTTGTCAGGGGGAAAGAGACAGATGCCAGGTCTGACAGGGACTGAAGGAAGTTCGGGCCTGGAATCAGGGCTGCGTTGATGACAGACATTGAAGAGGTTGAGTTCTCTGGTCTTAGCGCTTGCTCCTAGTTCCCATCCTGCTGGTTCTGGTCCCCTTGTGCCAGTTAATTAAAACAAAATAAAACCAGCTGCTGTGCCACTCTCCCCTAAGCGCCATCACACCTTTTAGGCCTCTGCTGTAGCTGGTATTAAATGTTCATTCTGCTTCATGTCACTGTGAGTTAAAGTCCTGTCCCCTCTGATCGCTGGGAATGACCGGCTGTCCTGTACACACCCGAGCGCATGCTGGCTTTTCATTTGCCATGTTTCTTCTGACTAGCAGGTCCCCCCCACCTCCGTCATCCCAAAAGAATGTGACTTGTAAGCAGCCTTTTAACCATCAACCCTCCCCTTGTGTTCTCTCCAGGAGGGTTCCGTTACAGCGGATATGCCACAAATCTGTAGCGGAAGTGAGGTGGTTCTGGCTAAAGGAAGGAATACCCCTTATCCGCCGTGAGGAAAATGTAACTAACCTTTTACTGTCTCTCCTGCAGGAACAAACACTGGGACCTCCACATTCATTCTGGGTGTTCTTGTTGCTTTGATTTCTTGTCTGTCTCTCCCTCCTAGCACAATGCACCAGTAAGGCTCCCCCGACACGGAGCACAGCTGGGACTGAACGTGTGTGTCAATGGTCTCATCTTTCTGCCACAGTTAGCTCTTTGGTTGGAGAGGGGAGCAGCTCTTCATGGTTGAAGCCTTTCCATTCATCACCAGGAATATTTCCTCTCGACTCTAACGTTATGATCTATGTGTGTGTGCTTTTTCCAGTGTGTAGTCAGGGGTTCAACGTGCCTTAGCCATCATCTCACTGCTTGGAATGGGCGCATGGGAATGTTCGAAGCACATCCCTGTGGTGACTAATGTGGGGGGGTTACATGTCTGTGCTTATCTTGTTGGCCAGAAGAGAGACTGCCCACTGCTCAGCAGTTGGGGTGTGACACGCCTGCTGTCTGCCATGTCCTCCTGAGTCTCGAGTCTGTCCGTGGGTGCTGGTCCCTGGTCAGAGCCGTGCACATGGCAGCTGCTGTGTCTGTCCCCTGTGAGTGCGAAGCTGAGTGCGTGTGTTGTGGGGGTCCCAGCTGGCCTCAGCCGTCTGGTCGTGTTGTTCCAGTCGCATGCGGACCAATGAAGCTTGGCCTGTTTTTACTCTCTGTGTTTTTCCTTGTCTTTTTTATTCCCTCCTCATCTTCATCGCACTCTGCCATCAAACAAACCAAACTTCCATCTCTCAGCTCAGCGAGAAGGTTGGTCCTTTTCACTTCTTATCCACCTACAGTCCGCCACGGCAGATGGGACTTGTCCAGTAGGGGAAGGCGAGCCAGCCCCACAAGGGGCGGGGCCATATGGAGCCTGGTTCCTTGCCAGGCCCGCTCACAGCGCACCTGGCGAACTCTGCTCCCTGTGATTCTGGTGATGGCATTGGTACCTGCTTGCATGCCCTTGCTGCTTGAGATGACATGGCACAGACCCCCTTTGCATGCAGAACACCAGCCAAGGGTTGTATGTGCAAGGGGAAGATCTGCATGCTGCTGGTGGTGGGTGGGGTGGGGGGTCTTCTTTCCCTAGCCCAGGCACAGTGCTGAAGCTGAGCTGCTTCTCTCTGGGAGGGGCTCCAGAGAAGGAGCTGGCAGCTCTGATGGCGATCCAGGGCTGCCTTCTTCCTTTGGTTTTCCGGTTGCTAAACTCCCTTTTGAACGTGCCTGTAGGTGAAGTCCAGTGCTTGTCCTGCTGCAGCTGAGGACGCTGGCTCAGTGCTCCAGTGCCTTTGTTTTACCAGTGGTTTCCTGCTTTTCTGTGGCGGCTCCCTTGGCATGCTGGGACCTCTAGGCCTGCCAGCCCACTTGCATGTCCATGGGGCAGAGTTTGCTTTCTTCCTCCTCATGTGGACTGGGGCTTTGCCTTGCCAGTAGCAGGATTGGGAGAGCCTCTGGACAAGCCCATCTGCTGTCCTTCTAGGAGCTCTGGGTCACTAAAGAACATGGCTTTACCCTCCTCTCTGTCCTGGTGCAGCACCAATGCCATGAGAGCAGAATGGGACTACAGGACAGCAGTACAGGGAAGGGCCTGGGTCGGTCAAACCAGGACACTGGAAACCGGTCTGTGCTGGGGCTGAGGCAGCTGAGGGTTTGTGACACGGTTAGTGCTGCTGAAAGTGCTGGATTGGACAGCTGTGGAGGTGGGTTTCATTCCCAGAACAGATCCCTTACTGGAGACACGTTGCAGGTTCTCCCAGTACCGCCACACTGGAATCAACTCCTCTAGCGGGCTGTTTTCTGTGGCCCTGGGTGCCAGTTGGCAGGCTGGTATTGTGAAGTGCAGCCCCACCCCCAGGAGCTGGTGGGACCCCCGCTTGTGTCAGGCCAGCCACGGAGCAGCCAGCTGAGCTGATTTGATTGCAATGTTGATTAGACCATGTTTAGCAAGTCCTTGAGCTTGTTCCAAGGCTCTTCCCTCCCTGGAACATGCTCCCATTTCATTGTGCTGAGAGAGAGGTTCCTGTGTGCCCTCTACACGGAGAGACTTCTTGGTGCTCAGAGTTCCAGGACCCCCAACATTAAAGAGTGATGAAGGAGAGCAATGAGAAGAGAGCGAACCCGTCTGTCCTTGAGCCGAAAGGCTGCAGAGAAGGCTTCGCTCTGGGGAGAAGGGAGCCTCATGCTTGCACTGGGTAACATGCTGAGCAAGAGGACAAAATGGCTATCGAGCCGAGGGACCTCTATCTCTCCGCCCACCAAAAATACACCCTGCCCAAATATTTAACACCAGGGCAGAACTAGTTTCTAAATATTCCAGTGGGATCGGCAGTGCTTATAATTTGTTTGGCACTGATAATTACATCTTACATTTTTTAGCTTTACTTAAAACTGTGTACTGCTCAGCCATGTGGTTAATTATTGCTCTGCGACTGCTACAAGGTTATTTATTAAAGAGTTATTTTATCTTGATACAGTGGATCTTTTCTCTGATTCCCCTCCTTAATGTTGTGTTATTTTCATCAGAGAAATTTCTGAGCATGAATGCAAATTGCAGAGCTCCACAATCTCCCTTTCCCGTACTTTGCTATTAGTGTGTCACTGCGCTGAATGCTGATGTCTCCAATGCTGCAGCACTGTAATGATATATCCTCTTTTATATGTGGTTGTCAGCGCAAATAATTAGACCTAAAAGTTATAGCTGAAATATAATCCAAAAATGGCAAGGCCCTGTTTTGGAAATTGTCTATAAAATGTCAGCACTCAAGGATGCATTGGGAACATAAATAGTACAGCATTGTTTGAGCACAAGATTAGACTGTAAATGCATTTTTCTGGTTCCAATTTTTTCTCTCCTGCTGTTGATTCTGACAATAGATTGTGAGGCTCCGGTAACTACCGTTCCATCTGGAGACCTTGTTTAAAAGGGAGAGATGAAAGGTTCCAGGTAAACCATGCAGACCAGTGGTCCTGCTTCTGGAGGACCATCTCTGTACTTGGGATGCCAGGACATTCCATTTCCATGGGGCTCGCTTGCTCTCCAGGCCAGACATAGAGAAACAGGGGTGTGTGGTTGTCCCTTCTCCCCAAACGCAGGACAGGGTGGGCGAGCGGAGCGCTCGTAGCTCTGCCTTTCATTGGTGCGGGGTGGCACAGGCACAGAGCAGGTGGAGCAACAGCTGCTTTCTCAGGAGAGGAGGAAGAGCTGGGGAAGCCAGGAGCAGAGGGTTTGGGTGTAAGAGCACCAGTAGCTGAGAGACTCGAGGTCCCTGCATGCCCAGGAGAATACCCGAGACAGGGAAGCAGCAGCAGAGGTTCCGGTGAACATATATGGAAGGCAGCACTCGTTGATTGCTGGGGGGGAATCTCCCTCACTTGCCACTAGGTGGGACTAGCCAGGGAGTGGGAGCTGGGGTCAGGCTGGAGCCGGTATGGCAGGGGCAGTAAGAGCAAGAGGAAATTGGTTTGGGAAGCCGGGGGATGGGTACATGGTGTACAGGGCACTGGGGGGGGAGCAGTGTTCCCTGCACGCTGAGCACTTGGGTGGCCACCCAGCTCATCAGCAGTGTTCCCACAGCCGGCAGCCTGTGTGTCTATTGGTGGTGCATATCCACACATGCCTCAGTGCACATAAAAATGTATTCTGCCCCTGGATGGAAGAACGAGAGGGAGCGCAGGTGGGAGGGGTGTTGAGTTTGTTGGGAACGGGGAGTGGGAGTGGGTATTTGTCTGGGAAGGTGGCTTGTAGTCAGCTGCTGTGGCCAGTATAGCTAGTGGGAAAAGGCAGCTCCTCTTCCCCCTCCCCCGTACTGCTGCCCTTGTTTCACTTTGGGATGCTGGGGCTGCCCCCACGGCGCACACACTCACATGCACTCACTTTTAGTGTCTCGTTCCCAGGGGCCCTGCTCTGCTCCAGCACACCAGGGCGGTGATGGCTCTCATGCCTTTGGTTAGCTTGTGCCCCGGCTGGACAGAGGGCAGAGAGGAGGGTAGATGTCAGGGCTCTGGGTGTGCTGAGGTCGCTCTCAGATGGAATCGGAGACACTGGCGGCCGAGTCGCTCCAGTGGCGAAAGGAGCAGGGCGATCGATTCGTGCTGTCTGTGCCAGACGTAGGGATGTGCATGCTCACGCATGCTGAATTGTTAACGCCTCTCAGCCGCCGCTGCCTGCATTGGGGTGATGCCTGCTGCCCTCCTCACCCCCCGCCCCGAGAACATGCTGCTGCTGGGCTGTCCTTTTGTCCTCCCCTGTGTCAGGCAGCAATGGTTCAGGCTGCACTGAGTGACTTGCATGGGGGGGTCACTTTCTCTCCCAGGCAGGGTGCTTGGAGGGTAGAGCTGGCTGCATGGTGCAGCCTTTCAGGATGCCCTGGCCTGGGTGAATGGCAACGAACCTCACTTTCAACAGTCTGCTGCTGGTTTCCACCACCCTCTGAAATATTATTGTCCATTGAAATCATGTTAATAGTCACAGCAGTTCTCCCTGCGCTGCTCTTGCAGAACCTCCAAACCAGCTTCTTTGAGCTTGATCCCAAAAGACAAAATTTTTAAAAATGGCCAATCCTGGTCCAGCAAATTGTACCCAAGAAGCGGGGCTAGTTCCGGAGGGCGTGGACGCCGGTAACAGAGTTCCAACACGCCGAGGTGGCAACGTGGGCTGCGCGCTGCTGTGATTTGACTTGTAAAGTGGAGGGAATTTCTGGAGAGCTGCTCCTTTAAGGAGTTGTGCTGCTTGCATTATTCCTGGTTCCGATGCCAGGGGAAGCCAGAGACTCACAGGACTGACTTGAGCCAGCACAGAAAGTGTGGGTGGTGGATCAGCTTCTGTGAGAGCTCTCGCTTCTGCTGCCCAACAGCCGCGCTGCTCACCCACCAGCCCAGCCACTAAGGTGGCTGCCAGGTGCCCCCCGGGGCTGCGCTGTTTGTGCGACAGCTAACCTCCCAGATCTCCCTTGCCAGCCAGCCAGCCAGATCTGCGGCCCGGTTTGGAGCTGAAGGCCTCCCCTGCCCTTATTTGTGAGTGCTGCCCTGGCTGTGGTAGCCAAAGGACACAGCCTGTCCCGCCCCTTGTCAGGGACACATCTGAGCCCATCGTCAATACTCAGGCCCGCACTACTGAGAGAGCAGCCACTTTTGCAGCCAGTGCACCATGTGTCGCCAGCAAGGCCACAGCCCTCTCTCAGAGGTCACTTTGAGCGGTTTCATCTTGCCACATCCCAGGAGCGAGAGCAGAGGTGGTAGGAGGGAGGGCCCTCACTGTTCCTTGCCTGCAGGCGTTTCTGGTGCTCATGGACCACCCTGGGAGAGGGGTGGGGAGGGGGCAGTTCAGCTTGCCTGCTGCTCCTGCTGCAGGGGCTGGGCTGGGCTGGGAGGGAGGGAAGGGAGGCCCTCGTTTGACAGCTGGTCTGCAGAGCCCTGGCTTGTTCCCCTCCAGGGCACAACACAGGCCTTTGTGGGCCCTGCCTTGCCCTGGCTGGGTGGCCAGTCCCTCAAGTGCTCTGGCATGTTCTGTCCATCTTGTTGCTTCTCTTTTGCAGTGGTTTGACCTGGTGCACATTCTGCCCAGACTGGGGCTTCCTGGGTGACCCCTCTGTACCGAGGCGAGCCCAGCCCTCAGTGGGGCGAGGAGGCCACAGGAAGAAGGGGTCCCTAGGCCCTCAGGTGAAGGGAAGTGGGGTGGGAGAAGAACAAAGGCAGCTCTGTTTTTCCACCCATCTTCCTTGCCATGAGTAGTGGCTGTGCTGGTGCCGAGTTGGAGGAGGACGTGATGGTCAGCTCGGGATTGGGCTGACCAGAGCGGCTGAGCCTAGGGGGTGGGGTGGGGGTTGCTCCTGCTCCCAGCTAGGGCACAGCAGTGCGTGGGAGCAGTGCACATGATGTGACGGAGAAGTTGTGCTAAGCTGTAGCCTGGGGCCATCTGCCTGCCCCACCTGTCTGTGCAACTGTCCCTAGCAGGCAGGGTTTGCCTGGAAACCTTTTTCTTGTATTGATCTGCTCCAGGGAAGGGAGAAGAGTCTTTTCTTTGCCATTCATTTCGTCCCTAGTGCACAGGCCCCGTCTCCAGAGTATTGGCAGGCAGCCTTTTCTCTTCCCCTGCCGAGACACTAGCTCACAGCCGCTCTGAAAAGGGGCCAGAGGTCCCTCTGAGCACGCTGCCAAACAAGCTGAGGCATTCAGCAGCAGCTGCACCAGCCCTGCTCCTCCCGAGCCAGGGCGGACAGAGTCACTCGCTGAGCCCTGGGCAGCTGCCAGGGACTCAGGGCTGAGGCCTGCGTGTTGGGGGCCCAAGGCTGTTCCCAGTGGGTGTGGCAGGGTCCCCACCCTGTCTGTGGGTGGCAGCTGAGGCCGTTCTTGCCTGCAGGCCTGTTTCTGCATGCTGGTTTTTGAGACTCCAACCCTCCTGCATGGCTCCCGGACTCATGCTCGTTTCCCATTATCCAGAGCCTGCAGCTCTCTCCTTTGGATGATGCCCCTCCCAGCCTCTTGCCTGCCTGGTGCATGTCAGGTCAATAGACGAGTGCCTGTGCCAACCTACAGCTCTGCTCTTCAACTTGTCGTCTTTGTGAAAAGGGGGGCGGGTCTGTCCCTGGCGTGGGCAGGGTCCAGGCGGCTGCTGGCTGAAGGAATTCAGTCCGTGCTCTGTGGAGCGTGGACCCTGCCTCCCAAGGA
This sequence comes from Carettochelys insculpta, assembly GCF_033958435.1. Lineage (NCBI taxonomy): Eukaryota > Metazoa > Chordata > Testudines > Carettochelyidae > Carettochelys > Carettochelys insculpta. Next base: position 1,646,935 of record NC_134145.1, read on the forward strand.
GCAGTGCCGGGTGCTCAGACTGACCACACCCATCACGTTAAAGCCATTGCCATGTCCATCGAGTCAGCGCGGTGTTCTCATGCGTGTAGCTCTGGATTTCTGGCGGGGGGTGGGGCGCGCTGCCCGGCAGCCAGGTAACACCTCCCCGGCGGTACCACGTGGAGCTGTGGATTCGGGAGTTAATAATTGATTAAAAGAAACAACCAGTAAGACTTTGGATTTAGACATCTCAAAAAGCAAGTGTTCTCCTTCCCCGGCCGGAAGGAGCTAATGAGCCCTGTTCTCTCGCCAGGAAGAGGTGTGCTGCGCACACACTGCTGACAGCATTGTCTAAGTGATCACCAAGTCACAGCCGTGTTGTACATCGCGGGGGGTGGGCGGGGCTGTCTTCAGTCTGTTTCTGCCGGGCTGGTGGCTGGGGAGTGAATCACCAAGGAGCAGCTCCAGTGAAATCTGATTAGGCAGAGGCAGCCTGTCAGCCTGCGCTGGGGCTGCTGAGCCCCCCCTGCCGGCCGCAGCACGGTTTCCAGAGGGCTTTGGCAGGGCCAGGGCTGATGCCCAATGCCACTGATCCCCCACAGCCCAACGTGGGAGTCTGTCCAGCTGCCCAGGCAGAGTGCAGGGCCTGGAGCTTTCCCTTCATGACCCCACTCTGGGACTGTTCGCTGCTGTGCCAGCCCGGAGTGCACCCCTGGGAGAGGAGGTGCTGTGAGGAGAGTGCTGGGCAATGGAAAGCTCCATGGGCGTCAGTCAGCTGTGACCCTTCCCTGGGCTCTGACCTTCCCTTTCCAGAAGAGAAGGCCAGGTGAGAGCCCGAGTCCCGGGTGAGAGCCCTCCAGGCAGCTTCCCTTTCCAGCTACAGCCCAACCGCTCCTGCCCAGCGTGGACAGAGGCTTACGGCACACGTGTGTGTTTCCCAGGCGCTGCTGCTATAGGCCCATGCTGCTGGCTTTGCAGAAGGGCCTCGTTTCTGTGTCCTTGCCCTGGCTGGAACACCGACAGGGCAGCTTTCAAGCGTTATTGGAGTTGAGAAACCCCTGCAAGAGGTGTTGTGCAATGCAGCAGGGGGAAATGGGTCTCCCAAAGTGCTGCTGCAGAGGTGGGAGGAGTTGTGGCCATCCTGTCCCGTCTGCCAGGAGTAGCGTCTCCTGCCCAGCCAGGCAGTCTGGTCGGCCACTCTGCTGAGTGTCTTTTCCTGACCCTGCATCTGGGTTCCATTTCAAAGCAATTCCCTTTTCCCTGGCAGTGACCCCAGGGCTAATCCTGCCCCCCGGCCCAGACCTGCAAGATGTAGGGAGCAGCAGCTGGGCTCTGAGCTAAGAAACTGAGCAGATAATTCCATTTGACAGAGCTCGAGCGGGCCCTGTCCGAAGGACGTGTGTGAGTGGCACTTGTGCTACTTTCCAGTTGGAGAGGTGCCATTTACAGGGGACAGTGTGTGTCAGGACAAGCCCCATTTTGAGGCTGGGCACAAGGAGTAGTTTGAATCTGCTGCAGTGACTCAGGAAGGACAGCAGCATGTGCAACTTGACAAAGCAGCGAACAGCTTTTGTGCTCGTTGTATCTATCTCTATGGATAGATCCACACCCTGCCATGGTAATGTCAGGCCCCCCTACCTGCAGGGCTGCAGCCGAATGCCACGGGCTGGTCCAGAGACCCTCCTGACTGTCTCCTCCTTGTTGCAGTGCGGCGTGTTCCCCCTCGATTCTCCATCCCTCCGAGCAGCCATGAGGTGATGCCGGGGGGGAGCGTGAACCTCACGTGCGTGGCGGTGGGGGCCCCGATGCCCTACGTGAAGTGGATGGCTGGCGTGGAGGAGCTGACCAAAGAAGACGAAATGCCTGTTGGCAGGAATGTCCTGGAGCTGAACAACATTGTGCAGTCTGCCAACTACACCTGCGTGGCCATCTCCTCCCTGGGCATGATCGAAGCCACCGCTCAGATCACTGTCAAAGGTAAGCTACGGCCCAGCCCTTAGGCCCGGGGTGGGCAAGCTCTACCGTGGGATTTGGAAGTGCCTGGTTCTATGGAGCATGCTGCTGGGTGCATTCTGGGCCTGCGGGGACAGAGCAGCCTCATGGCCCCACTGTCTCACGACAGTCACGACCGAGAGCCTGATTTTCCACTTGTTCTCCTGTTTGTGCCCAGAATCCATCTCCTCCTGCTGTGCCTGGAGCCTGTGTGTCGCTTGGCAAGTGGCAGGGTGGGAGGTCTGTGCACCAGCCCTAAGGTGCCAAGAGGTGTCTGTGGGACTGCTGGGGCTGTCTCTCCTGAGGAATTGTGGGTCTTGTCTCCAGGCAGCGAGGTCTGGCTCAGCCCGTGGCAGGTTGAGGCTGCATCTTAGCAAGAGCATCCTGAGAACCTGAGGCCCAAACCCTCACCCCCCTCGTCGAGGGAGGGTTGACAGAACAAGCGGGATAAACCCAGTGCCCTGCCCTTGGGCTAGGTGCATAGGGACTCACTGGTGAGGGTTCAAAAGGGACCCTTTCCACTGCCCGCTGTACCTTTGCCTCCACCCTCTTCCTCCCCCAGCACTGTCTCTAGGGTGCGGTTCCTGCTGGCGCACAGCCAGCTCCTCTGGGGGCAGAGGCCTACTCCTGCCTTTGGCCTGAGATTCTGGCTCTGCTCCTCCAGCTCGTGCCCCGGCCGGCTCAGCACAGCCCTGCCCTGCTCCCATCCCAGCAGGCAGGAGGTACCTCAGAGTCCTATAGCACGTTGCTCCTTGGCACACATCTGTCCTCTTACGCCCCTCCTGTCTCACAGTCACCTGTTAGCGCCAAGCCTGTGCTCAAGCCATTGCCCGGAGTGGGGACTAGGTGCCCTGCAGTTCAGCACGTGCTACTTCTCCAGAGACTGTTCCCACCAGCCTCTACCACACAACCCCCACTCTGTTCCTGTCCGTCCCCAAGCTTCTTACAGGAGGAGGGGCCCCTTTGCCGTTTTCGTGCTGCCCACACAGCCTCGGCCCCTGTGGTCAGCTGGAAGAGGAGAGCAAAGAGGGAGCTGCTGGAGGTGGGAGGCTCCATCCAGCAGCACCGTCTGCTCTGTGTATTAATCCCTTCATCTGTGTCCACTCCCTGCTCTGCCCACACCTGGCAGGTAGACAGTGGCACCTGCTGTTTAACTCAGGACTGTGTGTGGGCACAGGCGCTCTGCAGGGACCTGCAGATTTGTGCTCAGTTGTCATTACAGGCAATGATCTTCAGGCCCTTCGTCTCTGTCTCTCTACCCCCCTTGGGTTGCGTGTTCCCTTGGTCCACAAGGCCTGCAGAAGAGCAGCTCTGTCACTGGGCACAGGAGAAGGCTCACTTGGGCAGTGCTGGTGACAACCCATTACAAATTAGCCAGCTCTTTGGTTCTGTACCAAATGCCCTGACCTTTGGTGCTCCCTCAGCCTGGCCGGCCGGCCTGCTAATACACTCACCAGATTTGCTCTCTATGGCCATGCAAAGAAAGAAGCAAGTAATCCCCACACATCCCATCTCTGCCTCTGCAAATCCCTACTTGCCTGTCCCTGGGAGGCATGATTCCCAGAGCTGAGCTACCAGCAGGACTGTGCCAAGTTCTGACTCGGTGCAGGAGAGCCCATCCCTGTCAGCAGCGTCCCTGGGACTGAGGCAGCACCAACAGTAATTCAGACTTCTAGTGCAGAGGCACCCCGAGGCTGGTCAGAACCCCGTCCCAGGTGCTTGGTGCTGTACACACCCACGCAGACCTTGTTCTCTCCTGTAGAGCAGATGTTCAGGGGGCCCTCTGTAATGAGGGAGAGAGCAAAACCTGATCAAATAGCCAGATTGGTGTCTGCCTTGGGCCAGGATTGCTTTTCTTCAGGGCAGGATGCTTGGGTGCTCGTTTTGGAATCGAGTGCCAGCCCCTTTTGTTCCAACTTGGACATTATCACTGCAGCACGAGTAATTAATAACCAGTTAACTGGGTCAGTACACAGGAGACCTTGTCACTGGTCACTTTAATTCACGTATTGGCTCAGCGCTCTGCAGATTGATTTCCCTTGCTTTGCTCTTCTGGTGAAATGGCAAATCTGGCAACGTTTAGCTGCAGCAACTGTGCTTCTCCTTAACCTTGGCCAGAGGAGGCGGTGAAGGGCGAGACTAACAGGGTTTGAAAGCCTCCTGGAGGACCAAGCCAGGGATGGTGATTAGCTAGGCTGGGCAGGGATGATGCCCCGAGCCTCTGTTTGCCAGCAGCTGGGACTGTACAGCAGGGAATGGCTCACATCCTGTTCTCTTCGCTCCCTCTGGGGCACCCAGTGTTGACCACTTGTCGGCGGACAGGACACTGGGCTAGACCGACCTTTGGTCTGACCCGGAACGGCCATTCTTATGTCAGCATGTCAGTGAGCTCAGGGTCAGAATTCCTGTGTACCGGTAAGTGGTTTGATGTGCTACCCTGTGAGACAATGGCTGTAGACGTTGGCAGTTTCTCTGTCCACATCCTGTCCACGTGTACGGTAATATTTACAAGGCACCTTATCAACAGGCTGTCTCAGTGCACTTGCCATGAGTTGCTGGCAGCCTAGGGTGTTGTCTCTGTGGAGTTGGTGGTGTGGCCCCAGATCGTGTGTAGTGCATGGGGTGTTTTACTGCGTCCTTTTGTGAACCTTGCTCCCAGAGGGGTAACTTAGCCCAGGTGAGAACCGTTCACCTGCCAGCTCGACATGCCAAGAAGCACTCCTGCATCCGTCTTCAGCTACCTTTATTTAGCCTGCTGCTGGAAAGTGCCTCAAGCACATCTAATAATATGATTGCTCTGTTTATCCTTCCATTAAGAACCACTCGGAGCAATATATGATAATATGCATTCCAGAGAATGAAATGATTTCTCTCTCTTAAAGGAGAGTGTTAATGGGAGGGGGCAGCTGCAGTTTCATCCCTCTGTGTATTGCAGGAGTTGAGCGTACCGAGTGGTTTAACGTATGTCTCTCTCCTTCCAATCCCAGCACTGCCGAAGCCACCGACGGAGCCACTAGTGACCGAGACAACAGCCACCAGCGTGACCCTCACCTGGGATTCTGGCAACTCGGATCCCATCTCTTACTATGTCATCCAGTACAAGCCCAAGTCCTGGGAGGGCCAGTTTCAGGAGGTGGATGGTGTAGCAACTACCCGCTACAGCATTGGTGGCCTCAGCCCCTTCTCGGAGTACGAGTTCCGTGTCATTGCTGTCAATAATATCGGACGGGGGCCCCCCAGCGACCTGGTCGAGGCCCGGACCGGAGAGCAGGCTCCTTCCAGCGCCCCCCTGAAGGTCCAGGCCCGTATGCTGAGTGCCAGCACCATGCTTGTTCAGTGGGAGCCGCCAGAGGAGCCCAATGGACAGATCCGAGGGTACCGGGTGTACTACACTACTGAGCCTCATCTGCCTCTCAGCACATGGCAGAAACACAACACCGATGACAGTCACCTCACCACTGTGGGCAGCCTGATCACCAGGACCACCTACAGCATCCGGGTCTTGGCCTTCACCTCTGTGGGCGATGGGCCCCCCTCAGACGTCATCCAGGTCAAAACTCAGCAGGGCGGTACGTGCGACACGTGTCTCCTTGTGCTGCGTCCTGCCCTGGGGCAGCGTGTCCCTTGCCCTCTGTCCCCTGCTCTCCAGGCTTCTGAGCTGTGCCAGGAGCTTTACCAGGGAAGGGCCAGAGTCAAGGCTCAGCACCAGAGACAGCAGCTTCAAAGAGTTGGGCGTGGGGTGGGGAGCGAAATCAGTGTCAATTTCAGCACCTGAACTCTGGTCGGAGTCCAGGGGAGGCCCCTTGCAGCTGTGCTAGGTTCCCTCTGGGAGAAGCAGTGACTGGAAAGTGGGGGGGGTGCATGGGAGCTGGACAGAGCTCTGCCCAGCTCAGACAAACTGACCCACAGGGACTCTGAGCAAACTGGGGTGTGCAAAACAGCCATGTAGCTGCCATGCCATGGGCAGCTGGAGGGGCTGGCCGCCCGAGCCCCTGCCTAGGTTTCTGGGTGGGATGGTACCGGGACTGCTGCTCACTAGCCCCTCCTGCAGCCAGGGCTATGCAGTGGTTAGCGGCCTGGTGGGTGGGAGCGGCGCTCCAGCTGCTCTCCCTGTGAGGGTATGGCTGTGCGTGAAACGGATTCGCATCAGTCACCAGAAACCTTGGGGAATTGCACTCCAGCACCCGAGCCACCCTGGCCTGGCCTGGCCGCGAGAGCTGCTCGACTGGCTGGCCGGAAACTACAGAGTAGGAAGAGGGTTATGAAGGGAAGGGTGAGACAAAATACGCAAGTGTTTTCCCAGGAGTAGGTTCAGCCTGTGGGAACAGAGTCTATTTCGTCCTCTGCACCACCCTGGCCACCACTAACTGTGTTGTCTTGGTCCCCAGTGCCAGCCCAGCCAGCTGACTTCCAGGCAGAGGCAGAGTCTGACACCCGCATCCTGCTGACGTGGCTCCCAGCGTCACAGGAGCGCGTTACCAAGTACGAACTGCTCTACTGGGAAGGAGAGGACGGGAGTCAGGTGAGGAGCCTGCCTTTGCTCCAGCCAGTGAACAGTAGGGGCAGAGCATCATGAGCCAGCAGCTGGGAGAAGACCACTGCTCCCTGGGCTGAGTGCCTTGGGGCTGCAGCATCACAGAGCAGCAACCGCAGCCTTTCTCCCTAGACGCAGGTGGTGATGGGAAAACTGATCTCAGCCTCTGATTCATGTTCACTGCTTCACTGTCGTGTGGGTTGATCCCTTGGAGTTAGTCGCGGCCCTGGGATCTGAAGCTCTTGTGCCCTGGCGAGGTGCCGTGCAAAGATCTCTGATTTTCAGCAAAGCGTTCCTGGCAGGGGACGCAGGCTGGGGCTTCAGGAATGGCCATGCAGCCAGGAGACAGCTGTGAAGTTGCATCCAGAATCTGTCAGGTCCCTGGAACATTAAAGACCAACCCAGGGCAGCAGAGCAGTGATAACACAGACCCAGAGCCCTAGTGTCTCGTTGCTGTGTGTAGACGTGGGTCAACTCCCTGCATGTTTGCACCAAAAACAAAAGCAGTTGCTTTGCAGGTTGAACTCAACCAAAGAACAGGAGTTCCTTTGCTTAAGCATGCCAATTGCCCTTCCTGCAGGACAGGAGTTGATGGAGAGCTCCAGGGGCGTCCCAGGCCTGCTGCAAACAGTAGCCAGCCCAGGAGGCAGGCTTTCTCCCCACATCACAGCTGAGCCTCAGGGCTCAGTGCACATCAGAGACCGAGGAAGGAATAGAGGCTCTGTGCTGAGTCTCAGGCCTGTGTTTCATGGCTAAGTCAGGCACGCTCCCCAGACCTGGTCCAGGGAATGAGCACTGTGCAGCCAGCGGGCTGAGTCCTCACAGTTCATTTCCAGCAGCTCGAGTACTTGCTCCAGGGGTTGCCTGTCCCTTGGGGGTTTGGAAGCCCCAGGGTGGAGGGGAGGCAGTGTGGGGTACCAGGGGCTTCTGGAGGCAGGTCTGGGAGGTGGTGGCTGGCTGCCCTGGCCTCAGGAGCTGATCCCCGGGGCCAGATGTGTATTTGCCTTTCTGTGACTGTGAAAGTAACAGGTGTCTTCGTGCATCCCCAGCACAAGGAGACCTTTGAGCCAAGCTCGTCCTACGCTGTGGAAGGTCTCAAGCCTGACACGCTGTACAGGTTCCAGCTGGGAGCCCACTCGGAGCTGGGGCTCGGGGTGTTCACCCCCATCATAGAAGCCAGAACCGCCCAATCCAGTAAGTGTCCTCCAGACTTGGTGGTGAGCCTAGAGCAGAGGCCTCCACTGGGGCCCAGGGCACGCTGGGCCTCATTGCTCCTGCCCTGGTGTCGTGAGAGCAGCTGCCAGCGTAGGTTAGGGAGAGCCGGGCAGCACTGGTGTCGGCAGAAGGCGACGTGGTAAGTCCTGTGTGTACCCTTAGCCATACCCATACCATCCTTCCCCATAGGCAGTGCACAGAGACGCGGAGCAAAGCGGGCTGGCAAGGGCCTAGCAGAACCTCCTGGGCAGGGTCGTGCCTCTCTGTGAGCTCCTTACATACCATCATGCCATCCAGCTGGGCAGGCTGGGCTGCAACGGTGCTTGACTGGCAGCATGTGAGAGCGTCCATCTCCCAGGCCATGGGCTGCCCTACCCCTTCCTTCCCAACCAGCTCCGCAGCTGCTGTTGGCTGCTGGGGGTCAGTCCCTGGATAGGTCCTGGGCTGCATGCTGGCTGGGGAGGTGTGGAGACGTGTGTGAGTGGATGAGGCTGCCACTGCAGGGCCTGCAGACCACCACAGGCGGCAGAGACATTCGTAAAGAGGCCAGATTCTGCGCTGACCCGGCCGGGCGGGATTGCTTTCTTCCATGCTCAGCCCCCTGTGATGGCAGAGCAGAGGTCGCTTAGCTTGACTGGCGGCTCAGCGTGCTGCATGTCAGCAGATCAGGGCTGTCTCAGGGCTCTCCGATAAGCTCCCTTTCACTAACACCTGGCAGAGAGCATTGGAAGGGGCGGAAGGCGCATCTGTCAGGTGAAGGGAGCCGGGCACCTGCCGGGCTGGACTGAGGAGCCATCAGGGAAGCAGGGCCAACCGAGAGCAGCAGCGCCACTCCTGCTGAGAATGACCTTCCCTCAAGGAAAAGGTGGCAGCCATGTCTTTCCTCCCCCGTTAGCATATCAGCAGCCCAGGTAAACGAGCTCCCGCTAATGGAATCGTAGAGCCTGTGCAATAGATTGGACATAAAATCTGGAGAGATGCTGAGCCCCAGCCCTCGTAAATATTTGACGGCTGAGCAATGCGCTCTGAGTAAGGGATTTGCCATTGTGGTTTTTTGCTGGTTTTGATACCATTCTGCCATTGATAGACCAAGGGTTGGGCCCCTTCCGCCACTGATGTAACAAAACCATGCAGGCAGCAGAGGCAGGCAGGGATGAATGGAAGCAAGACATTCTCAGGCAGTCACCGAGAGAGCACTCGCTGTGGAGACATGCCCTGAGGAGGCCTGCCCTAGTCAGAGCCAGTGCCCCTCTGTGGAGAAGGAGCCCCTTTGCTGACCACAGGATCTGCCCACCAGCCCTTCCAGGTCTCCCTGGCACAGGTTGGGTTTCTTAACAAAGACAACAGCAGTGGCACAGCAGCGCTGCCCAGTTCGGGTGTTCACACAACAAAAGGGGCTGGCAAATTGGGAAGGGGCAGAAAACTAAGGTCTAGAAGATTGGTGGTGGGGGGTGGACTTTCCCTCACTTGCAGCTGGTCAGTCGGCGTTGGGCGGCTGTCTGAAAGGCGTGCTCTCGCTCAGACAGAAGCGATGCACTCTGTGCTGGAATCTTGGTGAATTTCTGTGGGGAGCTCCATGGGTGCTGTTCATCTTACTTGGAATGCTCACTCTGGGGCCATCCCATCCACATGCCCGGGAAAGGCAGTTAGCTGGCTGAGAAGGGCAAGGCCAAGTGGGGGACAGGCAGCAGGAGCCGTCAGACTTGTATGATCCAATTTCAGATGGTAGTCCTGGCAGTGTCCTTCCTGACAGTGACATGAGTTGATAGCTGGGTCTACCCGTGGGAGGGCTCTGAACCCCGGAGTGCTCTGTAGGGAGGTGACAGAGCCTTTCCGGCATTCATTGGTAAGACAGGCTGGGTCAGGCTGACCCTTCGCAGCAGCACACGTCTGCACAGGCGGCTGAGGAGGGTGTGCTGCCCTCCAGCAATGCAGCTAGGCCTCCATCTCCAGGGCAGCGTTTCCCTTCCGAAGTGCTTCGTGGTCCTGGGGCACAGCAATCAGTGCAGTCTGGAAGGAGTCCCCAGCAACCCCACCCAAGAGACATAAGTTAGCAGAGGAACCCTACCTGCCTGGCAGCCCCAGCAGGGTTGGGGGATGTGTTTTGGGAGCAGTCTGTGTAGCAGTGAATTGTAGCAGGTGATCCGCTGGCTGGAGGCTGAGGCTGCCCAGTGGCAGGGGCACCGCCCACCCTGGGGCCAAAGAGAAGCTAGTTAGGAAACTAAATTCATCTGCTGGCTTCTGCCAACGGCTCTGAAAGTTGAACGGGGCAGATTGTCTCCAAAGCAGGTGTGGGAGACGGCTGGAGTAAGGGCCCCCAGATTCCCTCCCTCTCCAGTTCAGATGCTTCTCTCCCTGTGATTGGCCGTGTTTTCCCCTGGGGAGAAGCCTCCAACCCGAGCAGGGGCACAGACGTGCTTCTGCCTGTAGCCTGGCGCTACTGCATGCCGTCCTGGCACTCGGCCTGCTGGGCTGCAGAGCAGCTGCATGACTGGGGGAGTGGCGGGTGCGTGTGCGTGTGTGTGTGTGCGCACCAGCCCTGCTGCCTGCCCAGCGCCAGGGGTGGGGGTCATTCCCATGCTGGGGCGGTTTAGGTCACCCTGCTTGTGTTTACTGCATTTTATTTTATTTCCCATGAGTGTTCAGCGACTGCTTGTGTGTTCTGCACATTGTCTGTGTGACTCTTACCCAGCCAACAGGCAGGACAGGAAGGGCCAGCCAGGCACCGGCCAGTGCTGCCTTGCCGGGAGGGCAGAGCCAATGGCTGAGCCTCCTGCTGGCTTGCCTGCTTGGCCTCCCGGCTGGGGGGAGGGCTTCCCTGAGCCCTGGGGCTCCTGACTTCACAGGCGCCTCCGCAGAGGCATCTCCTGAGCCTCCGTTCTCGCCCTGCTGCCTCCTCTGTCCTCCCTCAGGCTGGCCGCTCCTCTCCTGTAATTTCTCTCCCCCACCCCCAAGCCCTCCAGCCCTGAGCAGGGCAGCGCTGGGCCTCTCCTCAGGGCAGGCTGCTGGTAGCCCTGGCCCTGTGCTAATTCCCCTCCTGCCCAGGGCCAGGAGAGGTGGGCCGGGCAGCCCCTCTGCTGTTGTCACCTCCTAACAGCCCCCACACAGTCTCCTGGCCCCGCCCGAGGAGCTGGAGTAGCTGCTGGTGTGGCTCCGAGCTACAGCCGGGCCTGGCCAGGCCCCCATGCGTGGGGCGGGGCCTGGAACCCTTTAACACGGAGTGAACAAACTGGGCCCGTTTCCAGATCTACACACACACACGCGTGTGCCCAGACACATCCCTGTCGTCTCCAGACTCGTGCACACACACGTGCATGCACACGCACGCAGCCACATCCCTGTCATCTCCGCATGCACACACACACATGCACACATTCACAGCCACACCCATCACCTCCACACGCACATGCATGCAGCCACACCCCTGTCGTCTCCACACACGTGTGTGCGCACACACACGTACAAACACACGCAGCCACACCTGTCGTCTCCACACACATGTGCGTGCACACACACACACATGCAAACACACGCAGCCACATCCCTGTCATCTCCGCATGCACACACACACACATGCACACATTCACAGCCACACCCATCACCTCCACACGCACATGCATGCAGCCACACCCCTGTCGTCTCCACACACGTGTGTGCGCGTGCACACGTGCAAACACACGCAGCCACACCCGTCGTCTCCACACACATGTGCGTGCGCACACACACACATGCAAACACACGCAGCCACATCCCTGTCGTCTCCACACGCACGCACATGCGTGCAGCCACACCCCTGTTGTCTCCAGACGCATGCAGCCACATCCCTGTCGTCTCCGCACGCACACGCACACATTCACAGCCACACCCGTCATCTCCACACACACACATGCACGCAGCCAGACCCCTGTCGTCTCCACACACGCATGTGCACACACACACAGCCACACCCCTGTCGTCTCCACACATGCATGTGCACACACACACAGCCACACCCCTGTCGTCTCCACACACGCGTGCACACGCGTACAGCCACACCCGTCGTCTCCACACACATGCACGCACACGCACACACACACTCAGCCACATCCCTGTCGTCTCCACACACACACACAGAGACACGCGCAGCCACACCCGTCATCTCCACACATAGGCGTGCGCACACACGCGTGCAACCACATCCCTGTCGTCTCCGCACATGCAAACACATGCAGCTACATCCCTGTCATCTCCACACACTCATTCACAGCCACACCCTTGTCATCTCCACACATGCGCGCAGCCACATCCCTGTCATCTCCGCATGCACACACACACACATGCACACATTCACAGCCACACCCATCACCTCCACACGCACATGCATGCAGCCACACCCCCGTCGTCTCCACACACGTGTGTGCGCACGCACACGTGCAAACACACGCAGCCACACCCGTCGTCTCCACACACATGTGCGTGCACACACACACACATGCAAACACACGCAGCCACATCCCTGTCGTCTCCGCACACGCACGCAGCCACACCCCTGTCGTCTCCAGACGCATGCAGCCACATCCCTGTCATCTCCGCACACGCACGCAGCCACATCCCTGTCATCTCCGCACACGCACGCAGCCACATCCCTGTCGTCTCCGCACACGGACGCAGCCACATCCCTGTCGTCTCCGCACGCACACGCACACATTCACAGCCACACCCGTCATCTCCACACACACACATGCACGCAGCCAGACCCCTGTCGTCTCCACACACGCATGTGCACACACACACAGCCACACCCCTGTCGTCTCCACACACGCGTGCACACGCGTGCAGCCACACCCGTCGTCTCCACACACATGCGCGCACACGCACACACACACTCAGCCACATCCCTGTCGTCTCCACACACACACACAGAGACGCGCGCAGCCACACCCGTCATCTCCACACATAGGCGTGCGCACACACGCGTGCAACCACATCCCTGTCGTCTCCGCACATGCAAACACATGCAGCTACATCCCTGTCATCTCCACACACTCATTCACAGCCACACCCTTGTCATCTCCACACATGCGCGCAGCCACATCCCTGTCGTCTCCACGCACGCACATGCGCAGCCACACCCCTGTCATTTGCACACACGCGCACAGCCACACCCCTGTTGTTTCCGCACACGCACGCAGCCACACCCCTGTCATCTACACACACACGCGCAGCCACATCCCTACCATCTACACACACACACACGTTCACAGCCACATCCCTGCCATCTATACACGCACACGCGTGCAACCACATCCCTGCCATCTACACACGCACACGTTCACAGCCACATCCCTGCCATCTACACACACATGTGTGCAGCCACATCCTTACCATCCACGCGCACACGTGCGCAGCCACATCCCTGCCATCTACACACACGCGCAGCCACATCCCTGCCATCTCTGCGCATGCGCACACACACACACGTTCACAGCCACATCCCTGCCATCTGCACACACACGTGTGCAGCCACATCCTTACCATCCACGCACACACGTTCGCAGCCACATCCCTGCCATCTACACACATGTGCGCAGCCACATCCCTGCCATCTCTGCACACACACACACACACACGTTCACAGCCATATCCCTGTTATCTACACACGCACACGCGTGCAACCACATCCCTGCCATCTACACACACACACACACACACACACGTGCACGCACACATGCGCAGCCACATCCCTGCCATCTCCAAAGCTCCACAGGCTCAGGGCCCGTTACCGGGTGCAGCACCCAGCTCTGTCTGGGTTCTGCTTTAGCCAGTCTCTGCCCTTGACAAGCCCTGAGTTCCTCTCTCTGACTTCTCTCAGTTGCTCCACTTCTGGCACAAGTGCTTTCTCCTCTGCTGCTGCAGCCTTCCGGGATTCTGTCACCTCTTCAGCTCTGTTTGCTTCACATCTCCCTTAGAAACATTTCTCCTCTCCCTGGCCACACGCCTGTCCCCCCTTCCCACTCTGCTGAATTCTGTAGCTGCATTAACCCCCTGGCTGCTGGGGAGGCCGGCTCTGAAGCGGAGCAGTCTTGTGCTGCGGCACTGCTCCTCGGAGTCAGAGAGTGATTGCCCTGAGCACTTCTCTGATGACCTTCAAAGAAGGAGCAGGAGACTCTGCCGAGCTCTCAGGTGCTGCACCGTGCGCGGTTGGCTGGGTAAGAGCTCCCTCTGCATTTTGTTTTTCCTTCCGCTCATTTCCCTTCATCTCCCCCTGTCCCTAGCCCCTTCCGCCCCACCCCAAGAAGTCGAGTGTGTAAGCACCAGCTCCACCACCATCCGGGTAAGTTGGGTGCCACCACCTGCCCAGAGCCGCAATGGGCTCATCACGCAGTACTCCATTGCATACCAAGCGGTGGATGCAGAGGACAGCACCAAGCACATAGTGGATGGCATTGGACAGGAGCGCTCCAGCTGGGAGATCAAGGACCTGGAGAAATGGACAGAGTACAAGGTGTGGGTTCGGGCCCACACAGACGTGGGGCCGGGACCAGAGAGCCCCGCAGTGCACGTGCGCACTGATGAGGACGGTAGGTGTTACTGAGCTGCTCCTGTAGCCACTTCCCTCAGGTATCCAGGAGCCTGCTCTGCTTTGCACTCCTCGTCCAGCCCCGTGCTCTGGGTGTGCTCCCTGCCGGGCTGGCCACAGCAGGGACAAGCACCTGCATTCATGTGGGGAGCGGTTCCTCTGCTACCAGCTGAGCTGCGGCCTCGCAGCCTGTGCCCCTCTCCTGCTGCTGGCCTGTGCTCTGACTCCTCTCTGCCTTGTGGGGGAGCCCAGGGCAGGCACCAAGGAACTGGACAGGCAGAGTCCTGGGTGCCAGGGGTGCAGCTGGTCCCTGGCATTTCCTCCCCTGGCTCCCAACCATGCAGTCGTGCCTGGCCTGAGAGTGTAGCCCTCCTGCTCTTGTCTTCCAGGGTTTATGGGAGCAAAGCTTGCCCGGCAAAGGAAGCCCTGTAGGCTGCCCCCGCCCCATTGCAGGAGCAGGATGGAAAGTTTGCTTCTTGACCAGAAATGCAGAGAATCAGAGAGAGGAAGCAAAGTCCAGCGGAGGCTCTTGGCTGCTGTCGGGAAGCTGCTTCCTACCTGGGTCACAGGAACCTGGGCTTCCTTTCCCATGCCAGACTACCCCACATCTAGAACGCATTCCTGGCTGGGCTGGGCTGGGCTGGCCATACACAGAAATTGCTATGCCTTTGCCAGTCCGTCAGTTACGTGAGCGGGACGTGCGCCAGGCTTTTGGACAGTGCTGGTGCTCAGGCTGACCGGGAACCACCGTGGTTCCCTGCTGTGCTAGGAGGCTGGGTGTGGGGCAGTCAGCAGCAGCCAAGAGAACGGAGGAGTAGCTCGGCGTTGCCCAGACACCTTTGCAAACTAAGACCAGAGCTTTTCAGTTTCACTAAACATGCTGCCACTGTTCCCTGTGCCTCTCCGGCTGTGGGACAGGGAGTATGGATATGTTCATAGACTGTTTGCCCAGAGCTATAAACGCATCTGTGTGTACTGCTGCCTGGATTGTTTGCTTCAGTTCTCATTCAGCCGAGTCAAAGCCCAAGGGAAGCAGCTATCCCAGAAATGTCACAACAAGCTCTCCTAGTTAGTTTTAGGGCACCGTGGTTGGACATCCCAGTTCAGCTGTCAGAAATGATTTCACATTCCTCCAGCAGGCTGATGCTCAGGAGATGTCCCCAAGGAAGGAATGTGAAATGTAGAACTCTGAGTGAGAAGAAAACAAATTGCACTTTCCCTCATAAATTTCAGCCCCATCCCTTTGTCCCTTCATTGGCATGGACAGCACAGCAGATGCCCGAATGGGAATAACCTCCCAGTCCCCCATGGGCTGGGTTCCTAGCATACACTGTGTAAGTGTCTCCAGGTGCAGGAGCTGCTGCTGCCAAGGATGATGAGCAAGCCCGTCTCAGGAGCATCTTGCTTTTCACCCTGGTTTCCCAGCTGGGAGGAGTGGGGAGCGGTGGCTTCAACTCACCTCTCCAAGGACAGGAGCCACAGGATTTACCCAGCGTCCCTCAGGGGTTGGGTGACAGCTCTGGGATCACCAGGCTTGTGGTGGGGATGACTTGACCAAAGCCTTGTGCCCTGTGACTCCTTCACCTGCTTAGCAGTGCTGGAACCTTCACTCCTCCCTCTCTCCCTTCTATTTAATTATCTACAGCTAAGAGACCTCTGGGGGAAGAGCAAATTGCCCTGAGGCTTCACAGCCGGGCATTCCCGCTGGGTAGCTGGTTCTGGTGTGTTGGACTAGCAGCCTTCGTTATGTCCCTGTCAGCTGCCCATCCTTAATCACCTTACTGGGAGGGTTTTGTGCTGCCAATGGGCCTATTACAGGCCCTGGAGCCTCCCCTGTGAAGGAAGCATGGGTGAGGGCCCTTCCACAGTGGGCAAGGGACTTGAACTGTGTCCTACTGGTAGCTTGTCTTGCTTACATGGCAGCGGTTCCCTCCTGAGGGTTAGTGACTGCTCCCCGCTGGCTCTGCCAGGGGTGCTCTCTGGGAGTGAGGGAGAGTGGCTTTCTTGAGTGACCCCATTCGGTCAGTGCAGGAGCAGAGAATGGAAGAGCCATGGTGGTGGTGATGGTAGCGTGGCCTGTGCCAGTAACACTGTCTGTCTTCTGTGTGTTCTAGTGCCCAGTGCCCCACCACGAAAGGTGGAGGTGGAGTCTGTAAACTCAACAGCTATCCGAGTCAGCTGGAAATTGCCTCTCTCCAACAAGCAGCACGGCCAGATCCGGGGATACCAGGTCACTTATGTGAAGCTGGAAAACAATGAACCGCAAGGGCAGCCTGTTATCAAAGATGTCATGTTAGCAGAGGCCCAGGTACAGTATGGGGACTGGGGGCTGTGGGCCTTGGCCAGTCATTATCACGTCGCATCCATGTAAAGCACTGCGCACACGCCTCCCTCGTGCAGCTACCCCGGGGTCCCAAGGACAGGCGCACACTGTGATGTGTAGGACGCAGCCACAGGGCACTAAGTCACTGGCTGGAGGATTCCCGGAGGAGATTGTGGCTTGCCCCTTTGGAACAGGGGACAAGGTTAATGAGGTGTTGATTGCTTTATCCAGCTCCCTTCTGCTCCCCTGTGGATTGCGGTGCCAGGGATTGGTTTCCTTTCAGCCCCATCCCTGTGGGTTAAATGGAAGTGGGGAGCTAGCCTGTCATGTCAGCATCTTGCGAAGCAGGCAGTGACCCTTCGGAGCGCTTCAGATGAGTCGTGGGCACCTGCTTCCTTCTGCACCGCTACTGTTCAGATGGGGCGGAGCCATGACAGGCAGGGTCCTAGGCAGGTCTTTGCTTGTGCTTGCCTATCCTCAGACGCAGCCCTGCATGCTGCCCCGGGAGCCATGAAATTCTCCATTGCTAGGCGTCTGCAGGGCTCCAGCCAGAGCCGCAGTGCCGAGGCTCAGCCAGGCCCATGTACAGGTGAGAGTCGGCCTGAGGCACAAGGGTGACCAGAGGGGCAGGTGTGAGGAGCTGAGCCTGGGAATGGCTTCTCTCGTGTGTGCCACCTGAGGGCCCTCCCCTGGTCAGTCTGGACTCCCTGCACAAGCCAAAGCCCTCACCCCTCCTGGGGTGGGGGAAGGTCTTCAGGTTCTCGCCTGAGTCGTAGACGCAGCTAGGATCGGATCCTTCTGTGGGAGCCCTGTGCCCTGCAGCGGGGCTAGGCCCTTCTCTGCAAAGAGGGAGGCTTAATGAAGTACAAGGTGCGCTGCTGCAAGTGACTACTGGCTAATTCAGCCCAGCCTGCTGGCTTAGCCCCCATGCTAGCACTGGAGAGCTGCTGCCATTCATTGAGCCAGCTAGCTCCTGACTGCAGCCAGGAATCACTGACCCGTTTCTCAGCAGGAGGCCCAGTGCCCAGCACAGGGTTTCTCCCATTCAGACTGAGAAGGACCAGACCCAGGAGCAGGGTGGAGAAGGACAGTGTGAAGGAGAGGAGATGGTCTGGCTGTAGGGGACCTCACTGGGGTTTCATGTGCTGCTTTATTTGAATACAGGAAAGCTGCCTAATGGCTGTTTCTTTTTCCATGAGATTGGCATTGTCATGCTGGAGCTGGAGCAATTTATTGCTGCCTTGTTTAGCTGGGGCTAGTGGGTTCATCCCAGCGGTAGGCTGGAGCAAGCACTCTGGCTCTGGTGGTTGCTTTCAGAACTTACCCCTTCAAGCAGGCAGCCTCACGTTCATGTCTTGCTTGTTCGCTAGACCATGGGGAGCCCCAGGCTAGCTCGCCATAAGTGGGGGATTCCTAGGCTGGAAACGTTCCGAAGAGTATTAAGCTCCCTTGTGCAGGTGTGTGTCCTGTAAAGGAAGGGGGGTGTCTCTTGCTGAGTGAGTTTGTGTGTGGCTGAGGCCATGTCTGTGGTTCACAGCACCCAGCAGCTCTTCTCTCGCCAAAGGTGTGCAAGGGGCACGGGAGACAAGCCTCGTTAATTGACTGTCACCGTGTGTTGCTGGAAGCCGGCCCGTGCTGGCCTCGGACACACTGGCTGTGGTTGGTTTCCCCCAGGTGTTCTGGTTTGTTTGCCGTCACGCAGAGCAGTTGTGGCCAAGCAGGCAAGCTGCCTGCGGGAGCTGGGCCTGTGGAGCACTACGCAGTCTCTGGCATTATGTGGACAGTTCCTTGCTAGCTGTGGATTTCTCCCATGTACCTCTCCAAGTGACACAGCCATCCCGGCCCCGTCGTTTCAGGGAAGGCCTATGGAGTGAAACGAGAAGGGCGGCCCAGGGTGGCTGGTGATTGTCAGGTGGAGCCCTGCTCTCCAGGAGGCCAGGGGCACCAGGATGAGCTGATGCCTTTGCCAGGAGAGGTCTTCAGAGAGAACTTTCTAGCACTGAGGGAGGAGCCAGTGAGGAAGAGCTGAACTTCCCAGCAAAGGCCTGTTCAGGCTCTTCCCGATGGACGCTCCAGGGATACAACATGTGGAGTCAGGGGAAAGGGCCCTTTGTATCAGTGCAAAGAAAAGGAGTCGCTGGGACCCCCATTATGAAAGCCCAGGCCCAAAGGAAGGTGGACTCCATCATGCTGGTGCTGCTGAGCTCTCGTGAGAGATGGATTTCCGGCACAAGAAAAGCACTGAGCTGACACCTGTGGGGTTAGAGAGGAAATCTTCTTCCGGGCCAGTGGGCAGGCCCTCATGGATGACGATTTGACTGTGAGCAGGCAGAGCCCCCCAGTCTAGGGCCTGCAGTGGGGTAAAGATGCTGCTGGTAAAGCTGACTGAATTGGTCAGTGTTTGCAGCTGAAAATAACTCAGACCCTCTGGTCGTCAGCTGTCAGTGAGCATCACCATACGAAGCGGCATGTTAACCTCCACTTGTGCTGGCCTTCTGCTAGCGGAGGAGGGCTTTCCCAGAGATCTTCCACCTCTGGGAATACAGAAAGTGGAACTGAAGATGAAAGGGAGAACCCAGGGGACTGGAGATGTTAGTTATTCAGATAATTGAGAGCCACCATTACCCAGAACTGGTGAGCTGAGCAGGAAGCCAGCAGCCAGGCAGCTAGCCTGGTGCCAGAGAGTGTGGAAGGAGAATGAATGACTGGACGAAGGGTGGTTTCTTTCATGTGTTCTGGGTTTTGGCCCCTGAGTCTTCATGTCCAAGACCGTCCATTCCTTTCCCCAGGGAGTTAGGACTGCGGTGCCTGCTGGCATGGCTGACTCTAGCTGCCAGAGCAGATGGGGAATCATAGAATCCTAGGGCTGGAACGGACCACAAGAGGTCATCTAGTCCAGCCCCCTGCTTCAAGCAGGATCAACCCCCACTAAGTCATCCCAGCCAGGACTTTGTCAAGCTGGGACTTAAAAACCTCTCGGGATGGAGATTCCACCACCTCTCTAGGCAACACATTCCAGTGCTTCACCACCCTCCTGGTGAAACAGTTTTTCCTAATATCGAACCTACTCCTCTCCCGCTGTAGCTTCAGACCATCGCTCCTTGTTTTGCCATTTGTCACCACTGAGAATAGTCTCTCTCCATCCTCTTTAGAGCTCCCCTTCAGGAAGTTGAAGGCTGTTGTCAAATTATCCCTCACTCTTACTCTTCTCTTCTGCAAGCTAAATAAGCCCAAATCCCTCAGCCTCTCCTCATAAGTCTTGTGCTCCAGTTCCATAATCATTTTTGTTGCCCTCTGCTGAACCTCCTCCAATGTGTCCACATCCTTTCTGTACTGGGGTGCCCAGAACTGGATGCAATACTCCAGATGTGACCTCACCAGTGCCGAGCAGAGGGGAATAATAACTTCTGTAGATCTGCTGGAAATGCTTCTCCTAATTCACCCCAATACGCCATTGGCCTTTTTGGCTACAAGGGCACACTGCTAACTCATATTCAGCATCTCATCCACTGTAATCCCCAAGTCCTTTTCTGCTGCACTTCTACTCAGCCAGTCAGTCCCCAGCCTGTAGCAATGTTTGGGATTCTTCCGTCCCAAGTGCAGAACTCTGCACTTCTCCTTAGAATCATAGAATCATAGAAGAGTAGGACTGGAAGGGACCTCGAGAGGCCATCGAGTCCAGCCCCCTGCCCTCATGGCAGGACCAAGCACTTTCTAGACCATCCCTGAAAGCCAGCTATCTAATCTCTTCTTAAATATCTCCAGTGATGGAGATTCTACCACCTCCCTTGGCAATTCGTTCCAGTGTTTGATCACCCTGTTGAACCTGTTGATCACCCTTCTTGTTGTTGAACCGCATCAGATGTCTTTTGGCCCAATCCTTCAGTTTGTCTAGGTCATTCTGCACGCTATCCCTACCTTCCAACATATCTAGCTGTCCCTGTATCTTAGTGTCATCTACAGATTTGCTGAGGGTGCAATCCATCCCCTCATCCAGGTCATTAATAAAGACGTTGAATAATACCAGCCCTAGAACCGATCCTTGGGGCACCCCACTTGAAACCAACCTCCAACCAGAGATTGAGCCCCACCGCCATTCGGGGTATGCTGCCTGGGCAGTCGCCCTTCTGGTCCCTGTGTGAGCTGTGAGCAATAACCCCTTTCTTCTCTTCCTCCTGGGCAATCCTGGATTCATGAGGAGGGTGTCCAGGAGAAAGGGGCGGGGTGTGTGACTCGTCCTCACCTCCCCAGCTGCCAGGAACTGGCCTATTCTGCTGCAAAGCCCCAAGGTGAGCCAGGGTGGGAGCTGGCCAGTGAGCTGCAGAAGCTGACAGATGTCAGCTTTTCATGTTGTCTCTGCTCCCGCCCTGGGTTCAGGTACAGCTCAGAGAGGGAGCAGCTGTTGGCCTACAGAGTGTCGGGGGGTTGGAACATGTGGTGCAAAGGACGCGGGCTGTCTGCCCAGGTGACTGGGTGCATGTTTAGGTCAGACTGAGCTCTGATCCCTGGTCTGTACAGACACACAGCAGAAACCCGTGGCCAGTGGGGAGCTTGGAAAGTGACCTTCCCAATCAGCTTGCCTTGGTACTTGTGCTCAGCTGGGAAATGGCCTGTGTCTTCTGCCGTCCTGAGATGGAGAGAGCTTTTTGGGGTGGTGTGTTGTCTCTGGCGTACTCACACAGGCTCTTAGCACCAAAGCCCTGGAGATGGGCCATTTCTGTCACTAGGACGCTTCCCATGTCAGTGTGCGCTGGCCATGTCTCTGGCCTCGGCTGTCAATGACCCTCGCCACGCGCACTCCTCCAGTAGCTTTGGACGCAGTGGGTTAACCTCCCCGTGTGCTGGCCCCTGCTATTGGAGGAGGGCTTTCCAGAGGTCTTCCAGGCCGCAAACCAGCTGGCCACATCAGTAGCAAAGAGAACTGACTGCATGGCCGTGTGTCTTGGCTGCTGCTGTCTGTGCGTCAGTCTGGGAGCACACACAGTCCCACGGGAGAGTATCATGATGCGGGGCGGAGGTCGCAGGCAGCCATGCTCTGCCCTTCTGTCCGGCCTTTGCAGATCATCACAGTGCCTGTCCAGCCAAGAGCCTCTGAAAGCAGCGGGGTGAAAGCCATTTCCCCAGACCCTCCCCCACTAGTACCAAGCCGCTCTGCTCCGCTCCTGGGTGATGTGCAGGGATCCCTTCTCAAGCAGCTCTCCCCACTGGCCCCTGCCTGGCTCGGAGTGCCAGCTGGGAGGAAGGCCCAGTACCCGGCTTTTGTGAATGGAGCAAAAGTGAAAAGTGTGTGCCAGAGGCACTCCAGGGCAGATGGCAACGCAGTGAGCTGGATCCCAGGGTGCTGAGTTCCGAGCAAGCACTGCACGTGCCTGAGATCTCACTGGAGCCACTTGCGATGGGGTGTACCCACCCCACACGGGTCAAGCGGTGGGGAAGGCCCTGTCCCCATGGCCCTGCTGGGCATGCTCCAGCTGCAGCCCGAGTATAAAGGCCAGAAGAGCCAGTCGGGCGGTGCTGGCTAGCAGGCAGGAAGGAGCTACTGCCCTGACTCAGGAGCATCAGCCTGAGGTCTGGACTGCAAGAGATTAGGCCACTGGGCCTGAACACAGAGGACTGGGCCTCTGGGCCTAAATGAGTGGGCCATGGGAAGGCCGCTATGGGGCGTGACCCCCTTGAAAGAGGCGTGGGGCAGCAAGCCCTGCCACACCACTGCATCCAGGACAAAGGGGGTCAGATCTCTGCCTTGCCCAGGCGAGCTGGCTGAGAAGGGCTTTGCCAGAGCTGTGGCCAGGGGCCCCCGTTTCCCTGGAGAGGGACAGAGCAGCACCGTGCAGTGCAGAAGTATAAAATGAAGTATTGTAAAGGTATTGCAGCAGCCATACACACAGGCTCGCCTCCTGCACTCCGTGTATTGAGGCATCTGCATTCTCAGCATCACCTCAGTGTCATCAAATACTGAAGAGGTCATAGAGCTGGGTCAAGAGGCAAACGTTTTCATCTGCAGGTGATATTTTCATAATGAAGCCAAATTTGTAAGGGCGCCTGGCCAGGCATGGCATCGCTGACGTGTTCCTGTAGGATCACAGGGGTCCAGGTCCCGCTCTCGTCTGAAACAAAATTACAATATGCAGAAGATGTAAATGTAAATGGCTCCATCACGGGACAGATTCATCACCAAGTCTCCTGTGTGTGGCTGTTTCAGGGACGTTGTTGGCTTATTGTCCCAACCCTGCTGCCTGTGGTGTGAGGTAATTAGTGGGGCAGGGCCCTTCCAAAACGGCTTCTTCCCCCGGGGCAGCACATAGGCCTGGGCTGGTGGCTTGGTGCTTCAGCTGCCGGTGTTCTCCTTCAGAGTCCGGCGAAACTCCAGTAATGCTCTGAAGATGGTGCTTTCAGCAAGCCTCCAAACCTCTCAGCAGAGGCACAGTGCCTGGGGGTGGGGATAGGCGCCCATCCTCTAGTCCTTTCCCCAGCAGGGCTTCAGCAGGGTTCAGTTTATTCCCTCTGGGGCACCTGGCGTTGGCCACTGCTGGCAGACAGGACACTGAGCTGGGTGGACCTTTGCTCTGACTGATGGTGACTGTTCTTGTCTACTTGAGGCGCATGGGGGTCAGTGGAGAGCCCCCAGCGGCTGTGCTGCTGCACACAGAACGCTTCACCCCATCTGCCGAGGATGGTCGGTGCACACAGCGTGGAACCGCGTGTGTTGGAGTGAAGCTAGAGCGCTGTGGAGAACACCCTGCCTGCTGGAAGAGGCTCGTTAGTGATGGCGGTTGGTGAGGACCTTGGTTTTTATGACATCTCTGGGGGTGCCCTGACCTCTTCCTTGAAAAGACTCTGCAGGTGGTTCATGGGTGCCGTTTGCATCACGGCACAGTGCGGTTCTGTCGGGGCGATGCAGGAGCACCTCAGCCAGTAGGCAGTGCCCACTGAACATGGAGCTTAAGCCAGGAGAACGTTGCGATGTGCTGTGCATTGTAATGCAACGTACAGGAGCCCCCACTGGTCTGATGGGGCCCAGTCTGTGGGAGCAGCTCAGGGAACAGGAACCCGAGAGTATCGTGTGGCTCTGCTGAGGCTTAGCTGTTCTTGCGCATTTGTGGCTATCGAGGTCCTGTGCCAACATGAACAGGGCTTTGAGCTGTGAACTCTGCCTGTAGCTGGGGGCAAGGAGAGGGCGGCACAGTGTGGAGCAGTGACTTTCCCAGGGCTTTGGAGCTGGAGAACATAACTCTGATTCAGGACTCTAGTTCCTGTGCCTTAACCAGTAGACAGTGCTTCCTCTGGGCAGATGCAGTAACTGAAGATAAGTGCACTGCCTTAGTCCAAAGGACCTTTCTCTCTCCTCTGTGAGCAGCCTACCAGAACCTAGCTGTTGGCTTGTGCGGTGGTAGCCTAACGCTGCCTGAGGTTTCGGTGGCTGAGGTGTTGGTGGAGGTCCTGGAAGCCGGAGTAGCGGTTAGTAGAAATCTGTGTGCTCCCTCCCCAGGATTGCAGAGAAGCTGCCATGCTTGGCACTTTCGACTGGAGACATTTCGTGTCATAGCCTTGCCTGTGGGGAGCTCTCCCTGTCTCATGTGCGTTTCCCACTTGCCGTGCTTTTGTTCCACGGTAGGGGGTCGTTTTCATCAGGGACTCTCATCTGAATGTTCAGCAGGTTCCATGTTCTGTTCTCAAGGAAGGCTCAGCCTGCAATTTTGTATGAGCTGCGGGCTGCTTTTTACCAGGTGCGTGTGAGGGGGCTTGTGGAGCTGCCCCAGTTATGCCTCAAGTAGATAAGAACGGCCACCTTCGGTCTGACCAGAGGTCCAGCTAGCCCCATGTCCTGTCTGCCAACAGTGCCCAATGCCAGGTGCCCCAGAGGGAATAAATGGAACAGGCCATCATTGAGGGGTCCATCCCCTGTTGGCTGCTCCCAGCATCTGGCACACAGAGGCTAGGGACACCATCCCTGCCCAGCCTGGCTAGTAGCCATCAATGGACCTATCTAGGGCTTGCTCTACACTAGATCTTACAGTCAACTGCAGATACGCAATTCGAGCTACCACAGTTGCATGACTAGAATCAATGTATTTGCAGTTGGCTGTAAGGTCTGTCTTCACTCATGGCGTGTTTCTCCTGTCATCCTGCCTTACTCCTCAAGACAGGAGGGTTGCAGACCCCAGAGAAATGGATCAGACCCCAGACATGCAAAGTCCATCTCTTAGTAAGTGTAGACGAGCTCCAGGTGTTTTTTGGACCCCATTATCGTCTTGGCCTTCACAACATCCCCTGGCAATGAGTTCCACAGGCTGGTTTTGCCTTGTGTGAAGAAATACTTCGTTTTGCTTGATTTAAACCTGCTGCCTAGTAATTTGCTTGGGTGCCCCTGCTTCTTGTGTTGTGTGGAGGGGTAAGTAATGTTTCCTTATTCACTTTGTCCACACCAGTCAAAATGTTATCGACTGCTCTCGGATTCCTCCTTAGTCATCATCTCTTTCCCAAGCTGAAAAGTCCCAGTCTTTTTCATCTGCCTCATATAGAATTTGTTCCGGATCCTTAATCATTTCTGTTGCCTACCTTGTACCTTTGCCAGTTCCAGGTTTTTCTGAGGTGTGGTTGCACACACTATTTGAGGTGCGGGAGCACCATGGAGTTACATAAAGGCCTTCTGATGTGATACTGCCTTATCTGTCCCTTTTGTAATGGTTCCTAACATTTTGTTAGCCCTTTTGGCTTCCACTGCGCAGTGAACAGAAAGTTCCGGAGAAATCTCCACAGTGACACTAGGATCTCTTTCCTGCATGGTAGCAGCTAATTCAGACCCTGTCAGTTTGTATCCATAGCTAGGGTTGTATTTTCTGTGACTTCGCACTTCACAGCCTTGAAAAGCACCTGCCATTGTGTTGCCCAGTCGCCCAGTTTAGTGAGTTCCATTTGTAGATCTTCACAGTCTGCTTTGGACTTAATTAACTACACTACGTTTGTATCGTCTGCCAGCTTTGTCACCTCCCTCGTGACCCCTTTCCCCAGCTCCGCCTTCTCGCAGATGATGTGGTGTCCCCAGTCACATCAGCGGTTCCCCTGCAGTGAACCTCTCTGTTAGTTACCTCATTCATGGCTCTGGTTTCCAGTGAGAGGCAATGTCTGGAAAGCCCCTGTGCCTGGAACACTGGAGCACGTGAGGCTCTGGGCCAAAAATCTCTCTCAGCTGTGACCGCTCTGTGTTCCCGGGGTGGTGACAAGGGGAAGCCCAAGTGACGACTGCTCTGTAGGCAGCAGGACTGTCCACAGCAGATCCAGGTGAGCCATTGAGTCTAACGTTCAGACCTGGGCTATACCATGGCTCCCCTCCCTGCCAGCTAGAAAAAGCCGACTGCTAGCTGTAGGCCAGGCTGGAGAGATGGAGGGGGCCAGGGACCTCTGTCCGGAGCATTAGCAAGTGGGCTCCTTACAGAGAGAGAAGCCGCTTGGCCCTGCTTTGTTTGTGTTTTTCAGCCCTACTGCACAGTCTGGCTGCATGTAGGGGATTGCCCTGTATCCCGGGTCTGTCCTTGGATACAGCCTGTCCAGAGTGATCCTCTTGTGTGTCAGTGTTGTAACCCAGACCCTGTCCGGCTAACCCAGGCTATTGTCATTCTCAGCCCCTTCCTAGAAGTCATCCCTTAAAATTCTGTCTTCATTTTTCTCTCCTCCTTCCTTTCTCCCAATCAGTGGAGAGCTGAGGACTCCATCGACCACGTAAGTACCGCTCGTTTGTGTTCTTGTTTGGATCACAGGGGTCTGGCAAATCGATGTATGAATTTTATAGACATAGTGCTGTCAAAACATCCCGTTCACTCCCTTAATGAGGCTGGAAAGTTGCACTGTGAAGCCTTCCACAAGCAGCAAATCCAGAGAAAATTGGCATTTAGATTGCTGCTAAATGCAGAAAAGCAATTGACATTTTCTGTAATCTGTGTTTCCAGCTTGTTGCAATACAATTTCAGGGAGACTCAAGTGATCGACTCAGGAGGTGCAGCCTACTCTCGGCCGCAGCTGGCTCGGTTAGTTGTATGGTAAAATCAGATATATAATCGTTAAACCTCATTGATCCTAGTCATGAAAAATAACCTGCGTGCTCAGCCATGACCTTTGGCTGCAACAGAGACTGTAATAGGAAAACAATCACATTTAAACAGTTACATCCAATTTCGCCCAAGTAATTTTGAAATATAAATTTAGAGGAACAAACTAGAAAATGACCTTTTGAGAGTCAGCAATTCAATTACCCCCCCCCGTGGGCTTTCCAGGCCCACTCCCCGTCTCCTGCTGTTTCCACTGAGGAGTTTTGCTAGTAGTGGTTTTGTGATGGCAGCCCTATGTCTCCATTGTGCAATCATCTCTTCCTTGATCCCCCCCACCCCCACCCGCCTTGCTACCTCTCTCCCACTCCCAGTGGCACGCTTTTGCACGAGAATCTTTGCATGGACATAGGAGGAGTTAATCCTCTTGGGAGACTCCATGTCTGCAGTGTTTTGTGTGGGGAACCCTCTGCAGCTCTGGGGGCACCAGTCCTGCCACTTGCTCACACACACGGACACCAGGCGTGGAGCGGGGAAGTGGAGTCTCTTCTGATCTGATTTTGGTGTCATTCTTGTCGGTGCTTGTTGGTTTGTCTCTCTGGCTTCATGATGCCAGTCGGGTGGTCAGGCAGGGCAGTTACCTTCCGGGGGGTCTGGAAGTCAGAGATGCCTGATGATGCTGGTGTTTGGGAGCCTAATGAATGGGAGAGCAGCCAGGGTGCCAGGGCAGTCCAGGAGCAGGTCCTTGAACGGCCCTTCAGAGATCGCTGGGAAGCACACACAGGTCCCAGGAGGCAGCCCATCTCCCCCACCTGCACCTCGTCCTGCTTTGGCCCCTTGACACCCAATCCATCATCCTTTGACACCCTGTCCCATGTTATTCCTTTGCTTTAGTTTGTTTTCATCCAGTACTGGTGCAGCTCTGGTAACCTGGCCTGTGATACAGGGAGAGCTGACGGCTGGATCTGAACACTAGAGCAGAGAGTGGGGCCTCTCCTGCCTGGTCCCACTCAGCTGGGGAGTCACGTGGGTTTCATCTGTCCAAGGACACTCAGTAGGCAGTGCGGCCAGCAAGTGGGAGAGGAACTGGTGGGGGCGGGGGAGCTCCAGCATGGAAGGTCTGATAGGCTTTGGGGGAGGTAAATCTGTGGCCCTCTGCAGAGTGGAATGCCCAGAGGCCTGGCTTGTCTGTCCTCATTCCCCAGGCTGTGTCCTGCAGGGGCCCTTTGCGGGCGGGGCCCCATCAGCTCGTGAGGAGTCACTGCTGGCAGGAGATGGAAGGGGCTGCGCTCAGCTAGGGCTGCCAGGCCTCCCGGTTTCGCCAGGATTCTCCCAGGTTTGGGCTCCATTTCCCGAAGGCTCCTGAAGCCAAAGCGGGAGATGAGCCGCTGGAAGTCTGTCAGTGCAGCAGGGCTGAGGACTGCTCCCAGCCTGGCCCTGCACCTCTGCCAAAAGCAATACCCAGGTCCCTCCCTGCGGCTCCTGAGTGAGGGCAGGGTTCTTCATGTTCTGTCCCTGCCTCGAGCGGTGACTCTGCAGCTCTCCTTGGCTCGGAACCGCAGCCAATGGGAGTGGTGCCTGTGGCAATGGGCAATAAGTGTAACTACATGGCTCTCCCCCCAACCCACAACTTAGGGCTGTAGGGAGGGATGTCCTGATCACTTCCAGGAGCTGTGCGGGGTCAAGGCAGGCAGGGAGCCAACCTTACCCCTGCTGTGATGCCAACAGAGACTTGGAGCCAGCCAAAGTAAGCACCGCCCTGCTGGAGCCCACACCCTAAACCCCTGTCTCAGCAAGCGCCCCATGCCCTCTCCTGTACCTCAGCCCCTGTCGCAGCCCTGAGTCCTTCCTGCACCCAGTGCGAGGCTGTGGCTGTGCTGTGAGGTTCTGGGAGAGCTGCTGGGCTGAGACAGAGTGATCCCGGGTTACTGCCCTCTGGGCCAGCCCATCCCTGAGATCCCGCCTGCCTTGGGTGTCTCGGATCCCCGCGTGTGTTTCCGCACACTGGGGCCTGCCTAGCGATGTCCTTGTCCTGCAGCGGCTCCCCCAGCCTGGGTCTCTTCCAGGAGTTCGCAGCACGAAGGGCCCCTTCAGATCCCAGAATCGGGCCAGTGAGAGAAGCGCTGAGGTGCGTAGCGCTGGCCTTTTGCTTTTGTTGGTGGCTGGGAATTGTGAGCTTGCTGTCCAGGGCTGCCTTGGAGGCCCTGCAGCATGTCAGCTCCCAGCCAGCCAGCCCCCCTCCCCACCACCTGCCCCTCATTTTTTCCATCCGGGATGAAATAAATTGTGTTCTGTGCACCAAGGCATGTGGAGATGTGCACCGCCAATAGACAGACGCTGCTGCTGCTATCCAGCTGGGTGGCACCTGCATCTCACCTGGGCGGCTGCTCAGCTTACAGGGACACTGCTTGTAATCCAGACTTCTGGTGCAGAGGCTGTGGAGGCCAGGGCGGGGCCAAGGCTCAGAGGAGGTGCTCAGGGAACGGTAGGGGTGGCGCTTCTGGCCCCTCTGCTCCTAGGCAGGTTTAGTAGAGCTGTCGACAGCTGTGCGTACAGCACAAGCCCTGAGTGTCAGAGGGGTTGTCGTGGTGAGAGGCGGCAAGGAAGCTGTCAGAAATGAAACCTGCAAGGAGCTGGTCATTGCTGCGTCACTGCTGCCTGGGCGCAGGGAGAGGTATGTCGTGGAAGCAGCCCATGGGAGTGTCTCTGGCTGACACCGCTCAGGGGCTGTGCCACTTCTGCCTCCCCGCCCCTCCCCAGTTACAATAGTTCTTTCTTCTTGCTTCTGCTCACTCACCTAATGAATGGACCTGCAGGAAACCACCATCGGAGGCCTACTGCCTGAGACCACCTATTCCATCACTGTGGCAGCCTACACCACCAAAGGGGATGGCGCCCGCAGCAAACCCAAAGTCGTCACGACAACAGGAGCGGGTGAGTGTGGGCTGAGGGGTGGGTGCCCGGGGAGGAGTGGGCAAGGCGGGGTCTGTATTTCTGCAGGGCAGGCAAAGGGTAGACTGCAGGCTGCATCCGCCATGCACAGGCTTCATCTGTGGCTCAGTTGTGCAGGGTTCCTGTCGGGCAGGGGTGCAGGTAGGAGAGGGACAGCTGCTGACAGGGCAGAATGGGAGGAAAAGGAGCTGCATTATGGAAGAGATCTCTGAACCTGAGGCCTTAGTGTACCCACCCTGGCCAGGGAGCAGGAAAGGGAAATCCAGCACCTTGCTGCCTGCCCTCTCTCCAGCTGGGGCACAGAGGCCTCCTCACCTAGCTCTAGCGTGCACTGATGCCCCTCTTTGGGCAGATGGTGGATTAGCTGGAGAGCCACCTGCAGTGAAGGCTTTTGGAGAGGTAGATAGAAGTGTGAACTGCCAGGCCTAGCTAGTTCTTCCGTCAGAGTCCCAGCTGCGGACTCCAGGCCTGCTGAATCCAGCAGCGCTTCTTTCCGAAGTTCTCCTGTCCCAACAGACCCGGGAGTGCCCGGGAGACCCACACCCTGGTTCTTAGGTGGCGCCAGCTCTTGAGAGCACGGCAGGCATGTGGGTTTTCTCTGGGAGCGTGAGGGGCACACATCTGTGCTGTCCTCGGGGGAGACCCACCTCGATCGCACCGCGAAGCGTGGGCTTTTGGCTCACTGGCACAGTCCTATGCAGGGTGGTGGTGCTGATGGGCAGCCTGGCCCCAGGAGGAGGATTTGTTGCTTGCTGAGGAGGGCTCATTTTGCATGAGCTGGGAAGCTGGGTTCCTGGTGCATTTTTATGTACATACAGAGATACACATCTCATAGAGCTGGAAGGCACCTCAGGAGGTCATCGAGTCCAGTCCCCTGCCCTGTTGGTAGCCAAGCATCAGCCCTTTTTTTTTTCTTTTTTAAATCTATTTGCCCCAGATCTCTGGGCGGCCCCCTCAAGGGTTGAATCCCACCCCTGGGTTTAGCAGGCCAATGCTCAAACCACTGACTGTGGAAGAGCTGGCTCTGGCCACGCTACTCCACGTAGCACTTGGGTAAGTCCTGAGCGCATCTCTGTTGTCAGCGTCGCAGTCGCTGTGTCCCCCTGGCCTCCCCAGGGCACACGCTCTACTCAGTCACCACAGCTGTCCTGCACCAGGAGCAGCTTCTTAATCACCCCGGTGCCACACCCTAAACTGCAGCCCAGCCTCCTGCCTTGTGCTGCAGATTTAACGATAATGATACATGGAATCAATTTAGAGAAATCATCTGTCCCTAAGTACGAGCTGCTGTCATAGGTTGGGTTGGGAGCGAGTGACATTAGCAACGTCCATTGAATTCTATGTACCTAATAGGTACAGTACCTAGAGCTGCCCTCCTACCGCTTGTCCCGCTCCGGAAAGGAGCTGAGGTGGGGCCTCGGTGGGCAGACCTGGGCCAGAACACCAGAAAACTCAGGGTCTGTAGGGTTTTACCACCATCACACTGCCCCACTGGTTGGGAATGTTTCTGTGTCCGTTGATTTGCACACCACTCTGGACCGCTTTGGAATGGCACGGCAGCCTCTGTGTAAGTGACGAGCCTGCCAGGCATTAAACCCTCGATCCTAAACGCCTGGTTCTTAACCTGCCACTGCGGCAGCCCTTCACTTGTGCAGCGTGAGCAGAATTTCAGTGGCTCGACTGCTGCTGCTCTCCAGTCACATCTGCATTCGTATCGCAAATTGGTTCATCAGCTAAATTGACATAGATTGTGATTGCAAGCACTGTGCCACTGGTGGCTGCTGCAGATGGTTAAATTGCAAGGTTTGGGGATGGTGTTTTCTGCATTCAGGCTGATCCGGATGCTGGGTGTGAGGGTTTGCATATCTCTTGCAACGCAGTGCTTCAGGGTCGGGTTGTTCTGGTGGCATAACCCGTATCTGCAGAGAGGGGAGCATTTGGAGAGCTCCATGGGAGTGCTTGGTACAATCCAGCGTGATCTGAGAGACAAACGGGGTTTTGAGGTTCAGTTAACCTGTTGTACGCCAGAGTCTGACTTCCTCTGCTGTAGCGTCAGCTGCTGCTGCATTTATTGCCTAGTGGGAGAGCACAGTTTGGAGAATCTGGACCCAGAAGTGCTGGATCCACCTTTCATCAGTGCCTGAACTTGGGTCCCTCCATCTCAGTTTGCACAGTGCCCTTACTTCTCTGTTAGTTGAGCGCAGTTACCCCAGCCGTGGCCCCACAGGCCCGAGTTTTCTCTTCTCTCCCCTCTCTCTTCCTGGTCTTGTGGTGTTCATGGATGTTTTTGTTCCAGTCCCAGGCAAGCCCACCATGATGATCAGCACAACGGCCATGAACACAGCTCTCATCCAGTGGCACCCGCCCAAGGAGATGGTCGGGGAGCTGCTGGGCTACCGGTTGCAGTACAAGCGCACTGACGAGGAGAAGATGAACATCATGGACTTTGGGAAGAATGACCACCACTACACCGTGACCAGTCTGCACAAAGGTGCCACCTACATCTTCAAGCTGTCTGCCAAGAACCGAGCCGGCCTGGGGGAGGAGTTTGAGAAGGAGATCACCACGGCCGAGGAGGTGCCCAGCGGCTTCCCACAGAACCTGCGTGTGGTGGGGCTCACCACTTCCACCACAGAGGTGGCCTGGGACCCCCCCGTGCTGGCCGAGCGAAATGGGAGAATTGCCAACTACACAGTTGTGTACCGTGATATCAACAGCCAGCAGGACCTGACCAATGTCACCAAGGACACGAGCATCATGCTAACCAACCTCAAACCTGACACTACCTACGACATCAAAGTGAGGGCCCGCAACAGCAAGGGGGTGGGGCCGCTCAGCCCCAGCATCCAGTCCCGGACCATGCCCGTTGAGCAAGGTGGGTGCAAGGTCACAAGCCTCACAGTCCCCCAGCACCAGCAGGTGGCCTTCCCTGTGGTGTGGGAGGTGGGAGTCCCTGGGCGGTGGCCCAACATCATCTGGGCGCTGTAGTGAACTGCTTCAGCTCCCTGAGCCTCGCTGACGGCTTCCCTCGCAAAGCCTGTTACTAGGAGGAGGCTGTTGTGTGCCACATAATTGCTTTAGTCGCTTCCCATGCCCAGTGCGTGGAAGGGGCTCTGCTGGCTCTGGGGCAGACCCGTGGGGTTAGCTGCTCTGTGGATGGAGCACTTGAGAGCTGCTGTCTTTTGATCATGGCAGAGGTGTCAGGGGCGGAGGAGAGCTACAGTTGAGGCTACAGCTGCTGTTCTGTGATGTGTGAAAGTGCAGGTTGCAGTGGGAAGCCAGCTGGGCCTGGAGGCCTAGCGAGAGGCTGCTGCTCTGGGCTGCACATGTCCCGCTCCTGCTGGAGCGGTGTTCAGTAACCGGAGCAGCTGAGCCACTGCCGGGCCACACAGGCAGCTCATGCGTGTTGCTTCTTATTCCAGTGTTTGCAAAGAACTTTCGGGTCAGCGCCGTGATGAAAACTTCCGTCCTGCTGAGCTGGGAAGTGCCTGATTCCTACAAGTCTGCAGTGCCTTTCAAGGTAAGGCCCAGCTGCCCAAGAGGCCGCGGTGCTCCCCTGGCAGGTGAGCAGCACTCTGAAGGACAGCACCGCTGGGCTATCAGGCTGATGGAGGGCCTGAGCTGAGCAAGGCCCCTGTGCCTGCCATCCTGGGGCTGGGCCTGCGTAGGCCTCTGTGCGCAGAACCAGGGAATTGCTGCTGCTGTGGAAAGCCAACACACTAGCCCGGAGGTAGGGCTGCTTTCTGCCATCCCTCAGCTGCCTGGCTTACTCCTGCCCTCTGGGTCTCTGGCAGGGTTGCAAGGCAGCGCCGTGCTAGGGGAGGGGGTTGAGTCAGACAGGGACAGTGATTGCTCTGAGGCCAGCAGGAAAAGCCAGATGGGAAAGGCCCATGTCACATGCTAAGCCAGAGTACTGTGTGCCAGCCTGGGGGGCACATGCTGTACACGGTCGTGTTCTTTCCGATGCCTGCCAGTGGTGGGTGGTAACCTGGGGAGTTCTGGAGGGATGCTGGTAGGGACTGGCCCAGGCTGCAGACACAGCCAGCTCAGTGGCCAGCTGAAGAACTGAGCAGAGGAGCATTTCGTGCAGGTGCTAAGCCCCCACTTTTACTTGGTGTGGGCCTGCTGGTTTCTTCTCACAGGTGTGCTCCAGAGCACCCACCTGCCCTTCCCATCCTGGCTGAGTCAGAGGCAGGCTTGTATTGTCCTCCCGAGGCCGTTAGTGATTACTCTTCCCCCAGCAGGTGTGGCAGGAGGTCATCCAGCCCCAGCAGGTGTCTGGAGTCTGGCTGGCCACTGTCCCCCTGCTCCCTGGCAAGGCCTGCTCTCAGAATCCTAGCAAGCTCTGCGTGTGTTTGCAGTCCTACTGCCTGGCACGGCAGAGCTGCTGATAGGTCACAGCCTTGTGCTCTCGGGCAGGGGGAAGATGGTGAGGCTCCCGGGCCGTAAGGGGAAATCCCAGGCGGCAGGCTGGCCAGGAGAGAGCTGGAAATGGGACCTAATCACAGGGACTGACCAAGGCGGAACAGCCTGCAAACCAGGCAGCAATACAGCCATCGAGTTACCTTAGCCCTGGACTGCCGGGTAGCCTGCCTGGCACACAGCTGGCTGAGCAGCACCAGAACAGCCTGCAGACCCAGCAGCGACTCAGCCGTCGAGTGACCCTTGCCCCGGCCAGTCTGCCTGGCACACAGCTGGCTGAGCAGCACCAGAACAGCCTGCAGACCCAGCAGCGACTCAGCCGTCGAGTGACCCTTGCCCCGGCCAGTCTGCCTGGCACACAGCTGGCTGAGCAGCACCAGAACAGCCTGCAGACCCAGCAGCGACTCAGCCGTCGAGTGACCCTTGCCCCGGCCAGTCTGCCTGGCACACAGCTGGCTGAGCAGCACCAGAACAGCCTGCAGACCCAGCAGCGACTCAGCCGTCGAGTGACCCTTGCCCCGGCCAGTCTGCCTGGCACACAGCTGGCTGAGCAGCACCAGAACAGCCTGCAGACCCAGCAGCGACTCAGCCGTCGAGTGACCCTTGCCCCGGCCAGTCTGCCTGGCACACAGCTGGCTGAGCAGCACCAGAACAGCCTGCAGACCCAGCAGCGACTCAGTCGTCGAGTGACCCTTGCCCCGGCCAGTCTGCCTGGCACACAGCTGGCTGAGCAGCACCAGAACAGCCTGCAGACCCAGCAGCGACTCAGCTGTCGAGTGACCCTTGCCCCGGCCAGTCTGCCTGGCACACAGCTGGCTGAGCAGCACCAGAACAGCCTGCAGACCCAGCAGCGACTCAGCCGTCGAGTGACCCTTGCCCCAGCCAGTCTGCCTGGCACACAGCTGTCTGGCTCTCTCACTGTAGCCTCACTTGCTCCCCTCTCTCAGAGCTGCCTTGGCCAGCCCGGCATTCACAGCTGCTGCTCTCGCATGCCCAGTGCAGTGCTGTGTGTGAGATGAGCCCTCTCCCAGAACTGCTCATTCCCTTGGGCCTAGCCTGGCTTGCAGGCGTAGGGAGTAGCCCAGACATGAAGGAAAGTGGCTTTCTGCAGCCACCCGTGGCACAGGCTGGGGGAGAGGAGCCTGCAGAAAGGAGCACTGTACCTCTGCTGTGCCAGGGGCAGGGATGGCTGTGCAGGCTGTCTTGCTGAGCTGTGCAGGGGGCATCACCAACCCTCCTGGGCATAGTAAGGCCTTGAGTGGAACCCAGAGCAAAGAATGCGAGTTCTCCCTGTCTTTCAGGGCCTCCCCGACTGCTGTAGTGCTGGAGCTGCTCATGAGTACTGTTGGATTTACCCTCCCTCCTGAGAGGCAGGGGAACATTGCCCCCTTTCACAGATGGGCAGGAGGACCAGCGAGACACAGGGAGTGAGTAGGAGAGCCAGAAACAGAAGCCCGGTCTTTGGAGTCTGAGTGCAGAGATGTTCCCCTCTGCAGCTGAACATCTCACTGCCTGGCCGTGCGCTCAAGGCCACCGGTGTCCGTGGCCCTCGGGGAGTTCAGCCACTCACCGGCCGGCCTACCTGGGGGAGCAAGAAGTGCAGTGTTTTGGCTGTCTGGGCCCCTTGTTGGAAGAGTGGGGAGTGGATGAGGAGCTGGCTGCAGGGGGCTGTGCCTGCTTCCAGGTGGAGTCTCTCCCAGCAGGAACAGCTGCCTGCCTGTGTGTGTGTCTGCCCTGCTTGCTGCTAGTTGGTCCCACTAAAATCCAGCATTCAGAGTTAGCTGGGAAGAGACAGGGAGGGAGGGTACACAAGGCTTCCCCGCCAGCTGTGTTTGGCTAGACAGGAGTCATGCTGGGAGGGAGGGAACAGCCCAGCTCCCAGTCTGTGCAGTGCCTTGAGCAGCCAGGCTGGTTTCCTTTCCCAGCACAGCCTGGGGAGTGGAAGGGAAAGCAGGTCAGGTGCCCCAAGAGGCAGTGCTGATGCTATGTGGCCAAGAGCGTGGACATGAGCAGTAATTCATCTGGTGTCTGCCCCGCTATAGCTTCAGCAGGGGCCTCAGTTCCCCATCAGCTGAGAGCAGCCATTCAGACAGGGGTTGGTAATGTTCTCTTTCCAGCAGTATCTTCTGCTGTTAATACCCCCAGACCTGCAGGTGTATGGAGCTTGGAGGAGCAGCCCCTGGGCTGTGACTGCACTGCGAGAAGTCTCAGCCTTCAGGGATTTGTATTTTGCAAACAAGGTTCACCTCTTTACTCGCTGCTTAATTCAGGCACAAGAGATGAGGAGGGCAGGGCCTAATAACCATAGCCGATAAATTTCCATGGGAACAATTAGTATTATCTGCACTTGATAAACAGTCTGGCACTGAATCTACATCCCAAAGGGTGTCACATTCCATGCTAACTGATTTAATTAGAGAGATACTCCACCGCTTGTGAGTCCTGACAGAACCCAGTGTGGTTTTTAGGGGGATCAGTTGCAGACGTCTGGAGTTTTTCCTACTATCAAATCAGCGAAGGCAGCGTCAGGGCTCTAATTCCCTTGACACACCTCCCTGGCCTTAGCTAGATCGAGGCTGTGGGCAGCACTTTTAGGCATCTTACAGGGGAGAAGATGTTGAAAGTGACTAAAAGGCACTGAGAGTCCTGGGGAATCTTTCTGATAACTGGTCTCAGAGAGGTGACCATGTTAGTCTGTGTCTTCACAAAACAAAGCAACAGTCCTGTAGCACCCTAAAGACTAACAAAATGATTTCTTAGGTGATGAGCTTTCATGAGACGGACCCACTTCCTCCGCTCTGGAGATTCTGGCTAACACAGCTATCTCTCGGTAATTCCAGAGCTGAGGAAGTGGCTCTGTCCCGCAAAAGCTCATCACCTAAGAAATTGTGTTTGTCTTTAAAGTGCTACAAAGACCGACTGCTTTGTGTTTTCTTACAGCTATTAACTGCGTGGAACGTAGCACTTTAACCGAAAGCCCCAGCTCTCTCTGATTTCCAGCCGGAAGGGTTTTGTTCAGCACTAAACCAAAAGAAGCAGTCCTGTAATTGGTCAGCACTGCGTCTTGAGTCATGGAGTCGCATGGTCAAAGGGCCCTCGTGTGCCACCTAGTCTAGTCCCCTGCCAGGGCGCAGGATTTGCTGTGTTTAAACTGTCCAAGACAGATGCTGTCCAGCCTCCTTTCGAAGCCTGCCAAGGTGCCTGGCCGTTGTCCTGCTGGCCGCACAGCCAGGACACCTATCCTGGGATGGAATCAAAAGCGGCTCCGTGTCAGCCTTTGCGTGGTCCAGTTCAGCACTTCCCAGAAGAGCCATCTGAATGGCACTTAGCCTCAGCTGCAGCGTTGCCAGGACTGCAGCCACTAGCAGTGACCTTTGGATCCGCCTAGCTGTTCAGTCCTGTTTGCTGTGAGCCTCAGCAGCACCAGCAGGCCAGGCATGGTCACATTTCACTCCTGCCTATAGCAGGTGGCACTGAACCCTTCTGCAGCCGCTGGCTGGCGTCAGGCCCTGGGATCCCTGGGCCCTCACATCCCTCTGTCGCTTGTAGAGAGGCGCTAACTAGTGGTGTGTGGCACTGGAGATGGCCGCACAGCCGGGCAGGGGTAGGTAGGCAGAAAGGTTGTGGGAGAGGGGCTGGGAGCTTTGTTCTGTGGTCTCTGAACCGTGCCTGGCAAGGCAGTAAACATGGGCTTTGGCTGTCAGCAGGAGAACATGCAGGACGGGTTTGTGTCGCTTTTCAGTCAAGCCCAAAGCAAGCCAGGGGGCTGGCTGAAAGCCCCAGACTGCCTGTCCAGTCGGCAGCAGTCCTGGACCAACACCACCACCCCTGCCCAGGAGATGTTGCGCGCGCTGCTGGTGCTGTGGGTTCCTGTCCTGGAGCTGCTGCGTCTGCTCCAGCAGAGGGGAGGGTGCTGGCTCAGGAGACCTGGCTGTAGCTCACAAAGGAGGTGGCCACCCTTGGCTTGCAGGCAAAAGCTCGGCCGTGTTCATTGGCAGCAGAGCAGGGTGCCTATGCGCTGACTCGCTGGTCACTGGCTGCTCACTGGCACACTGCCGTGTGTCAGCTCTCTCCCAGGGCCAGCACAAAGCTGCCTCTTCTCACATACCGCAGTCCAAACAAGCTGTGTGCACACTCCAGGTGCTGCTAGTTCCCGTCCTTGTGCCTCACCCCAGTAGGTCAAACAAACCCTCCTCCACCGCTATGCTGCCCAGCCCTGGTCTGACACAGTCCCACCCCAGCTTGGAGGAGTGCATTGAGGGTCTGTGTCTTTGTGCTTGGCCAGCTCACGCCCAGTGTGACTGTTCCAACAAGAGCCCTTTGGGTCATGGCACAGCTTGGCTCGTGCTTTGGACCTGTGCGCAGGGCTGCAGCAGGGCCTCCAGCCTTTACAACACACGCCCTCTGTCGACACACGAGGAAGCCTCTTGGGTTCGCTCCGTGATGGGAGATGCCAGGACGGGAGATCCCACTGGCAGCAGTGCTTCCAGTTCCTTCCTGTGGGAGCTGGTGACAGATTTGCTGAGCTGAGGCAGGAGTTGGGCAGCCCAGCCCTGCTCTGGGCGGTGCCCATTGCTGCTGTATTTGGCTGGTGGTTGTAGATACTGGTGCACAGTTAGACGGCAGAGCTGCTAACGGAGCCAGCTGTTCCTTCTGGCTTGGCCGAGCCTGGTCAGGCTGAGCCTCAGAGCACGTCTGACGCCTCAGAGGCTGGGACAGGCATTTCTGCGTCTGGAGTCTTGGCTCTCGCCCTAGTGCCTGTCTGGACTGGCTCTCGGCAGAGAGGGGGATTAAAGCCGTACAGGTGTCATCGCAGAGAACTTTCCTGTGATCAGCCACTTGGCCTCCGCACACAGGAGCCAGCAGTTCTCGTCACTGGAGCAGTCGTAATAGGAACGCCCTTCCACACCTAGATATTGGAGCCTAGGCCATTGCTGGTGGCGCTGGGACTTTAACATCCCTAAGGACCTCAGTCGTCTCTGTCCACTCGTCCCTTCGTGCCCTGTTCCCGGCTGACTGCCTCTTCCGGGGCAGCTCTCAGCAGAGTGCCAAAGCTTTCCCGGAAGCAGCCCTGTGCCCCACTCTGCTTTTGCTGCCTGTGCCTGGCAGCCCTGAGGGGTTCTGCTCCTCCTCACTCTGCTCCCCCCACCGAGACGCTAGCCCCAGAGGCGGCACCTGCCCCAGGAGACAGCAGCTGGCAGAAGTCTCCCACCTTCCCCAGCTCAGCTGTGCCCCGAGGGGGAAGAGCCCCCGACTCCCTTCTCCAGAGACCCCACAGGCAGAGCGTGCTTGTTGGTTCATGGCGGCCTGGCGCACCCTCAGCTCTCCCCTCCCTGCTGCATGGCAGCAGCGCTCCATTTCGGAGTGGAACCATTTGTACGCAACCCCGTTAGACTGAGAAACACCCTGAAGCGGGGTGGGCATCGCCCAGCCAAGAGGAGCCTGTAGCTCTGCTGCAGCCCAAGGCAGCCTCTGCCCCCATCCACACGCATGTGTCTGGGGCAGGGGTCTCCAGCCTGCAGCTCCAGAGCCACATGTGGCTCTTTAAGGGCTTCTTTGCGGCTGCTGACGCTGTCATTGGAAAGTAAAAGCACCTTCCTGGTTATTTTTGATAAACAGTGAACGTCTAAAGCCCAGAAAAGGGCAACTCGCTTCTAAGGAGCGAACAGTGTGATCTCGAAACGCTGGCTCACTCCCTGGCGTGCTGCAGAGAGAGGAGGCTCAGGAGTGAAAGCCAGGAAGACAGTGGTACACACACATGTAAAGTGTGAGGAGATAGAATAAGTGAAACCGGTGTGAACGTCCTGCGGTAAACGTGTCACATTACGAATCAGTGTGCGCGCACTGGTCTTAAGACAGGAGTTACTAAAGTGCGGTTTGATGCTATTGATTGAGGACTGTCTCGTACTCACATGCATTGTGGCTCTTGCATTAGTGAGTTTGTTACCGAATTGAGAAAAATGGCTCCTCTTGCTATTCTGGTTGCCGATCCCTGGTCTGGGGGCATCGTCTGTGTGTCTCACGGCCACATCTCTGTTAGCTGGGGTGGGGAGGGGCCCTAGGGCTGCCGGCTCTGCCACGGGGAGCTTGAACCAGGACTTAGAGCCTGATTTTGGCCTGTGGAGCCCAGCAGCTGCCTCTCCGCTCATGCCGAGCAGCACTGCAGCTGGAGCAAACCCACACAGAGCCTGTGGGGCAGCAGCGGCCACTGGAGGGCACCCCCCAGCCCTGCCCGTCACAGAGCAGCTGTCTGTCAGCTGGCTGGGGCAGGGCAGAAGGGACCCTTGGGGACAGAGTTTCTCGTCTCCTTGTGATCCCACAGGCAGTGCCCTGTCCTGTGCCAGAGGAGAATGTCCCCTTCTCTCCAACCACAAGGCTGAGTGTGTTCCTTTGAAGCCCGCTCTGGCGGAGGAAGGTTTGAGCAGCCCCATGCTCTGTGCTTGCATTGCAGTGCAGTGCGGAGTAGCTGGGGTGCTGGGCTCCGGGGTCACGTTTGCAAGGCCTTGTGTTCGGGGAGGACGCCCCACTTTTGAGTGAGGGCACAGGAGGCACCCTGCCTTTGGGTGGGGTTGTGGGAACTTGGGGGGACAGGGTTGCCTTTGGGTGGGGGCGGGGGGAATGGGAGATGCCTTATTGATTGGTCAGGTGCTTTATTTTCTGAAACAAGCAACAACTGTAATTACCCTCCTGGGAAAGGGCAGGTCTGTGTAACCAGCTGTGCATCACCTGCTCCCGCTGCAGGGACACACTCAGGCCGAGCCAGCAGGGACACAGTGTGACACACCTGGGGGGGGGCCCGAGCCAGCAGGGACACAGTGTGACACACCTGGGGGGGGGCGCCTGAGCCAGCAGGGACACAGTGTGACACACCTGGGGGGGGCCCAAGCCAGCAGGGACACAGTGTGACACACCTGGGGGGGGCCCAAGCCAGCAGGGACACAGTGTGACACACCTGGGGGGGACTGAGCCAGCAGGGACACAGTGTGACACACCTGGGGGGGGCCCAAGCCAGCAGGGACACAGTGTGACACACCTGGGGGGGCACCTGAGCCAGCAGGGACACAGTGTGACACACCTGGGGGGGCACCTGAGCCAGCAGGGACACAGTGTGACACACCTGAGGGGGGAGCTGAGCCAGCAGGGACACAGTGTGACACACCTGGGGGGGGGGCCTGAGCCAGCAGGGACACAGTGTGACACACCTGGGGGGGGCCCGAGCCAGCAGGGACACAGTGTGACACACCTGGAGGGGGGCCCGAGCCAGCAGGGACACAGTGTGACACACCTGTGGGGGGGGCCCGAGCCAGACGGGACACAATGTGACCCCTGGGGGGGCCCCAGCCAGCAGGGACACAGTGTGACCCCCCAGGGAGCCCGAGCCAGCCAGCCTCTCTCCTGTATCGTGGCCTTTTCTTTGGAGCATGTTTTCTCAGCAGGTGCCCTGCTGCAAACGGTGGCCTTTCCTCTTGCAGATCCTGTACAACAGCCAGAGCGTGGAGGTGGATGGCCACTCCATGAAGAAGCTCATAAGTGACCTTCAGCCGGACACAGAGTACTCCTTTGTGCTCATGAACCGTGGCAGCAGCGCTGGGGGGCTGCAGCACCGGGTGTCTATCCACACGGCGCCCAACCTCTTGCAGAGCAAGCCCATTGCCACAACCAAATACATGCAGGAAGGGAGGGTCACCCTCGCCCTCCCCAAAGTCCCGAGCTCAGCACCAGTTCGGTAGGTGCTCCGTGCTAATGGGCCAGCGGGCGTGGGGAGGTCACGGGCCAGGCTGGTCTCACCAGGTGCCCACAGCCTCACTCATTGTGTCAGGAGCGTGGCAGGATGGCTGCCCGGGAGCCCCCAGAGGCTAAGCCAGGTTGTCCCTTCCCCACGTGACAGCGTGTGGCTGGCGGCGTGTGCGAGCTGAGACGTGAGCGGCTCACATGCCTTGAGGGTGCCCCTGCGACCCTCCCAGTAATGCCAGCTGAGGGTCTGGAGCTCTCCTCTGGGGCAGCGCGCAGCTTTTGAAAAGCAATGTCTGGAAAGCCTGGAGGAAATTCAAGCAAGCCGGTTCATGGCAGTCTCATTTGTAACTGTGCTGGCCTCATGCTGAAACCCAATTCCCCTGGGCTCCCAGTGCCGCCAGTTTATATAAACGTCCTTCCCCCAGCTCCTGCTACTACCCTCTGGAGCGTGAGCTGCGTATCTTCATTAGCCCAGGGAGCTCTGCGCGCCTCAGCACAGCTGGGGAACAGCCCTGACTCAGGGACGCACACGCTCATTCCAGAGTGGGAGACGAGGAGATCTGGGGAGGGCGATCGGGTGGAGGCCTCTTGAGCTTGTTTCTGTGCAATCACCCACTAAAACAGTGTCCTGGTGTCTCCTCCTGTGACCCTTCTTCCCTCCCCCAGGTGGTACTATATTGTGGTTGTGCCGATGGATCAGAGCGCCGACAGCCGCACAGCCGGGTGGCAGACGCCTGATGAGATGGAGCTGGACCAGGTAGGAGTCAATGAGATCTCGTTTACCTGTAAGCTTCTAATCTAAGTCTGTGCTTCACCTGCTCTGCCTGGGCCTAGGAAGCAGAGAGCTCCAGCTTGTGGGAGGTCAGGTGCACAGCCGGCACTGCCAGGGTCCCCTGGCTGGCCCAGCCCCTGTGCTTGGCGCTTCCACAGCCCTCCCGCAGGTTTGACTCCTAACAGGGACCCTGCACCTGTTTCTCTGTCCCTCCCAGGGCGGCTCCCTGGGGCCTGTGCAGACTGCGGCAGGAGGCAGGGCAGCTGTCCCTGTTTTACAGCTGGGGAACCCATAGCAGGTCCTCTCCACCTGCAGAGCAGGGTCTGAGTCGTGGGCACTGGGGCTGGCTCGGGGTCGCTGTGATGGGGTTCAGGGGCCCTCAAGCTCTGCACCCCGTCTGCAGGTAGGAGTGACTCTCACTCAGCAGGAGAACAGCGGGTTTATTAGCCAACAGGGCACAGTGTCTTACAGAAGAGTCAGTACAGCCGGCAGAGACAGCCAGTCCAATCCACGCTGGGGAGAGGAGGCCCCCAAGGGCCGCCGGGGCCTTTCCCCCCTCCTTTATCTCTCTCCCTCCCAGCCCACGCTAACTGCTTTCCAACTCCCAGTTCCAATTCAAACCCATCAGGCTCCACCTCCCCCTTTGTCTGCAGTCCAGAGGTGTCACCTGGTCGCCTCGGTTACCCTCAGCAGGAGCCCCACCCCCTCTGAGAGCCACTCATGTACACACAGACTAACAGAAAAGTTTTGAGCATGAGCTTTTGTGAGCACAGACTCTCTGCTTCAGATGCTGGTCTTGGAAATCTGCAGGGCCAGGTATAAAAGGTGTATAAAAGGTATACCTGGCCCTGCAGATTTCCAAGACCAGCATCTGAGGAAGTGAGTCTGTGGCCATGAAAGCTCATGCTCAAAATTTTCTGTTAGTCTATAAGGTGCCACAGGACCCTTCATTGCTG
This sequence comes from Carettochelys insculpta, assembly GCF_033958435.1. NCBI lineage: Eukaryota > Metazoa > Chordata > Testudines > Carettochelyidae > Carettochelys > Carettochelys insculpta. The sequence continues at coordinate 1,690,416 of NC_134145.1, forward strand.
TTACAGACCCAGACTAACACGGCTACCCCTCTGATACTTGTCACATACACACAGGTATCCCCCACTACATCACATCTCTCCCCCCTTCCAGACCAAACTGAGCAGGGTCACTCAGCTGGTGACCTGGGGAAGTTTGGGGCCCTCCCTGCATGATAGGGCATCGGCTGTACCCTCAGTGCTCCCCTTGATGTGTACCACCTTCATGTCGTAATCCTGCCAGAGGAGGCCCCATATCAGGAGCTTGGTATTGGCCCCTTTCATGTGATGCAGCCAGGCAAGTCCCATTGGTTCCCTCAGGTTGGTTGGTCTCCCGGCTTCGGTCTCGGGTCCATTAGCCACGTTCTCAAGTCGGGCAGGCAGAGCCCATACAGCTGCTGCAGCACCAGCAGATCCAACTGTTCTCTGGTCTGGGCCCTGCCCCGTCTGCCCACCAGCCCATACAGCTGCTCCAGCCAATGTTTGGAATTCAGTTACAGTCCAGTAAAGGAAGGTACAAATGCTTTCCACCCTTGGCATTTAGCCAGACCACCAAAAATGGTTGTGTGCCTCAGTTTCCCCTTCCATGCTACACAATAGGTTTGGAATGTTCCTCATGTGAGAGGTTGCAAGACTAGTTACAGGGAACAATGGTGACATTTCAGAATTACAAACTCTGTCAACATACAATTCATGCTTCTACATCAATATCATCATGTTACATGGTTCTTTCCAAACACTCAGTACATGGCACAATTCTACAGCTTTTGGTAGCAGTACACCTTGGTTACAGGAGTCAGCATGAGTGACAAGAAGAAACCCATTGCAATTATACATTGCTCTTTGGTGTACCACAACCTTTGTGTAACATCCTTGAGAATCTGGTATTTTGGGGCTAAATGGCTGAGGCCTTTCCTTTGCAAAACCAAGTTATTATCTTCTTTCTTGCCCCTTGGGGTGGAAATCTGTTCTCTCTGGGTGTGCCCTCCCTTCTAGCACTAGCCAGGCTATTAGTATCCAGGGGAAGACCTCCTCCTCCCAGCCAGTCTGGAAATTTGCAAACCAAACTGCTTTCTGGAAGTTGCTTTGTGAATCCCAGACTCAGAATCCACATGAAGGAATCCCTGCTTATCCCTTACTGGCCCACCAGGCCCACAGCTCTTTTGTCCTTCCACCTCTCCATGGACTCAGAAGTGGAGTCCATTATAAGAATATATGTTTCCAGCATCTAGAGGTGGGGGATTGCTGGACCTCTCCTGCATCCTACGGAGACTAACTGTGCAGCTGTTTCTCTTGGTTCTCACAGGGCTGCTCACATTCCCTGATAGTTTTTACTTTACTTGCACCAGCTTCCAATTCCTGAGAAACTTTTACACTGCCTGCTTTGGACCCTTCCAGAGCACAGCCAGTGGTTTCACACTCAGGCAGGTCCTGGTCATCAGGAGCTGAAACAAACTTCTCCCCAGGCAAAGGGCTGCTCTGGCTCTTACAGACAAGCACCTTTCCTGTTCACTCTCCTTCACCTCACTGCCATTTTCCACAGCCCCCAAGGCTGCTCAGGAAAAGTTTCAGGGAAATTCTCTTCCTCAAGAGCTCCCCTAAACAACTCACCCTTGTCTGGCTCCACAGAGACACTGCTCCCTTGAGCCACAACCAGCTCCTGGGTTTCACCTACAGCCAGGATCATTTCTGGCCCATCAGGCAGATTCCCACATAATCCCCCTCCAGGTAGACAGCTAGTACCACCGGACAGAAGGTCAGGATCATTTTCCTCCCTTCTGCTACCAGCATCTTTATCGTCATCAGTCAGCGTAACTCCATTGCCAGTCTGCTGTTCCTGTGTCCTGGCTAGAGGATGACTCTGGTAGGACAGAGTCCTCTCACCCCTCCCAGTAACACCTCAGCATCAGACAAACAACAAGTACCAGAATCATCTGGTCTCTGGGATTCCCTGATGATACTAACTGGATCAGACCAAGTTAAAGCATCACCCTCCCTGAGAGACACAGAGGTAGGCCCACTTCCCATCTGGGCTTCAGCTGCACTCAGATCCAGCCCTGGGATCTTGGCCCCATCTTGAGCCCCCACAGGCTCAGACAAAGGATTCACTTCCCTAGAAGCAGAAGCCCCCTTTTCTGCACCAAGGATCAGTGTCCTTCTCAGGGATACCACTGCCCATCCCAGAGCCATTCCCTCTGCTCCAGCCCCTATGGCTGGATTCAGAGTCACACCTGGAATGCTCTTTCCGGGTTCCATCTCCCTCCACCCCAGGCTGGGGAGTCTTCCTCAGACAATGGATTAGTTTCCTCTTTGGCACCTTTTCCAAATGCAGGCTCTGCTCTCTCCCCAGGCTGCTGCTGCTGTTCAACACAGACAGACAATTGGAGACACTCTCTTCTCTCCTTTGTCCCAGCCCCCCTGGCTGGTCTCGACACACACCCAGAAGGTGAGGCAGCTTCTCTCACAGACAATTTGCCATTCCCAGTGGACAAGCTGCTTTCCTGCACAGACACACAGGCACCTTCCTCGGCCCAGGCCTGGAAAACTCTTCGCAGATCTGTCTTGGCCACTAGTAGACAATGCGTTGGAATCGCTCCTTCCCTCCTTGAGCTGCTGCAGGCCACCCGGTTCAGCGCTCCATGCAGTCCAGGGTTCCCTGCCCCGATCTGGACTCACCTCTGCAGGAGTTTCCTTAACTCTCAGCTCCGCCACTGCACATCCATGCTGCCTTGTCCAGCTCCTTTAATCTCGATTCGGTTTCCAGGTGCTCCTGCTTCACAGCGGAGTTGCTGAGTGTGGTTGCAGGCTCACAGGCTGATGCCCTCTGCACCCCATGATTCCTGGAAGAATCCCTTCAGTGTGCCAGACTCCTTGTGGGTCACAAGCTCCCTGGGGTTAGGCTGTAGGCTCCTCCGCCCTCTGGGACCGACTTCAACAGACTCCCAGAGGAACCTCTTCTTCGATGTGACACTTGCTGTCAAGGACCATGAGCACCCTGTCTTGGGAAGAACTCATTCAGCGTGTCAGCCTCCTCATGGGTCACTTGTTCCTGGGGGTTGGGCCCTCGCCCCCTCCACCTTCTGGGACTGATTCCAACGGACTCTCAGGAGTAGCCCCTCCTCAGGTGTGACACCCCCTCTCGAGGACCATGACCACAGTTGCTCGGGTTCAGCCACAGGCCCCTCCGCCTTGGGGAACTGAACCTTACTGCCCGTCAGCCCACCTGGGTCTCGCTGGCCCCCCTTCTTCCTCCTGGGACCCCGTCACTTACTGTCGGATACTCCATCTTGGGGTGCTGTACATCCCACTGCTCACACCAGTGTGGTGGGGTTCAGGGGTCTCCAAGCTCTGCACCCACTCTGCAAGCAGGAACAGCGGATGTATTAGTCGACAGGCACAGCATCTTACAGAAGAGTCAGTGCAGCCGGCAGAGACAGGCAGTCCTATCCATGCTGGGGAGAGGAGGCCCCGAGGGGCTTCTGGGGCCTTGGCCCCTCCTTTGTCTCTCTCCAAGCCAGACTAACTGCTTTCCAACTCCCAGTTCCATTTCAAACCCATCAGGCTCCACCTCCTCCTCTGTCTGCAGCCCAGAGGTGTCATCTGGTCTCCAGGTTACCCTCAGCAGGAGCCCCGCCCCCCCGCAAGCCACACACACACCCACACCCGTGTCCGCCACTCCATCACAGTCGCACACCGGAGGAGAACAGGGAATCTGACCTTGCGCCGACAGAGGCAGGTCCTGAGCCAAAACGGGGCGGTTGTGTGATTAAACTCCTGATCGTAACGCACAGCACCGGGGAGGGCATGGGGCAGGGCTGAGAGCTGCCTGGGCAACCTGCCCCCTGGCGTTCCCTGCGTTTCAGTGCTTGGCTTTCCAGCCACGCCAAGGGAGCGACCCTCCTTCATCTCAGGGCCACAAGGGCAGCCTGCAGCTCGCTGCCGGCTGGGGTTCGGCCTGTGGACGCCGTTGCCCACCCCGCCATGCCTCTCGCCCACTGGGGTGCTGGAGTCCTGGCCTTCCTGCCACTCCACCTTCTTCCCAGCCCTTTCAGAGCACCCTGCATGGCTGGTTCCCACTGCAGCCCCTGCTCCTCCCGGTCCCCAGAGCTGGAGCAGCCGTGACTCTGCAGACTCCTGGTGCTCTGCATGTGTGTGGAGGAGGGGGGCTCAGGAAGGGTGGGGCCTGGTGTGCAAGAGGGACCTGGAGGTAGAGGGGCTGGCAGGGGGCCGTAGGCGGAAGCCCAGTGGGTGCGGGCTGCAGAATTGAGTCAGATGGGGGCCCTTTGCTCTGTGCACAGGGTAAACGCAGCCACCTCCTCTGCCCCCAAGAGCTGAAATATGCAGTGCATGCCTGAGGTCGGCCGTTGTGCACACACATTCGCTCCCAGCACAGCACCCTCGAGTTCAGCTGTGAGTTGGACACACACACCTGTTGAGCCGCCAGCTGATGCAAAGTGGAGCCCCTGCAAGAGGCGGCTGGCAGCAGCAGCACCTGGCTCATGGCAGCTGTGACAGGGTGGTTGTGGCTGTGTAAGCAGACACTAGCCAGGGCTCTCGCTGCTGCCAGCCCTTTGTGCACAAGCCCAAGGCTGCACGGCCAAAGTGTGAGCAGGCAGCGTGGTCCTGGGCGCCGGAGAGAGGCCTTAACGAGCACGGAGCAGCAGCCGCCTGCTGCCACCCACAGCCAGAGGGGCCTGGAGGGGGACAATGGGCAGCAAATGTCTGCAGGGCAGAGGGGTGCAGGTGCTCTGGCTGTGCCTCCCCCACCCTGCAGCTCACAGTGGTCCCGACGTGTGAACACTACAGTCCACCCCACCCCCACACACCCCCCAGATCCAAGGGTACTGGTCGGTAAAGATGCAGCTTGTCCTGGGCCCGGCTCCTTCCAGAATGTGACAGCCCCTGGAGTGGCCTCCCTGGCCCCTGGTGAGGTGCTCTGATGGGAGGCCAGCCCCAAGTCGCTGGCGGCCCTGCTGTGACCACGCAGCGAGTGAAACATCTGGCACAGCACCGCCGCCTCCGTTTGCCAGGAGCTGCCATTCACTGGTGTTCGTTAGGAAGCCCCTTGGTGTGCTGCAGGCCGCAAGGGTCTAATTGAATACGGGGCATTTAAGCCGCCTTGGAAGTTCGTGGCCAACTATGAAATTTGCCATTTTTTTGCTGCGAGGGTCCCATGAAATTGGTGGTTGTGCCGGGTGATCTACACGCTGGCAGCCCACCAGCGTGGGGGAGACACACAGATAGGGCTGCTCGTTCCCCACACAGCTCTGTGTGCATGAGCCCACGCCCGGTGTCCGTGGGCAGCCGCTCGGTGCTCCACACCAGCGTAGAGCACGGACCAGCTGCAGTGCTGTGAGCCAGGCCTCTGGGCGCCAAGCCAGGCCCCTCCAGCCCTGCTGTGGAATGGAAGAGAGTGAGACTCAGGCTGCCGCCCTCGAGGCAAAGGCACCTGCAGCGGATTCCCCAGGGAGGGGGCCCTCGTAGGGCCGTCAACAGCTGGAGCGTCAGCCCACTCCCTGCCCCTTGCTGTGTGGGAACTGTGACTAGCCAGGAGCCTGTCCTGTCCTGGCCTTTCCTTCCCTGTCCTGCCCCGGCCGCAGCCACTGGGCTCTGACCTGAGCTAGGTACAATGGGAATTAGGGGAAATAAGTGGGAAGGCGCATGGGCCTTGCTGTGCTGGACCCAGGCCCTGGGCAGGTGGCCAGGCCGCTGTGCACCGCTCCAGAGCGAGGCAGTGGTGTTTAACGTGCCACGTTCTTTGTCATCAGTTGCTGGAGGCCATCAGCCAGGGCAGGCGCCAGCGGCGACAAGTGGACAGGCTGAAGCCCTACGTTGCTGCTCAAGTGGACGTGTTGCCAGAAGCCTTCACCTTAGGAGACGAGAAGACCTACAAGGGCTTCTACAACAAGCCACTCTCCGAGGAGCTGAGCTATCGCTGCTTCGTGCTGGCATCGCTGGAGGACGGTGAAACGGTAAGGGGCAGCCCCGGGGCTCCGCATGGGCAGCCTGTTCATGGAGCAAGTGGGGAGCGCCAGGCAGTGCAGCTGGGGCAGGAGAGGAGGCCTCTGCTGGACCTGACTTGCGGATGACGTCTTCCGAGTGAAGGGCGGGGGGGGTACCTTAGACGCACAAGCTGAGAGCTGAGGGCAGCCCTGGGCATCGAGCTCCAGATGGCTGTGATGGGGGCTGGCTCTGAGAAGTGATGGTGGAGCAGCCCCACGAGTCCAGGCCTGTGTGCTTGCAGCATGAGGGCTGGGAGACAGCCCATAGGCCCCCCAGCTGCCTCGCTGGCTCTGCCCCCCCCACAAGCCAGGCTCCCAGCCTCTAGCTGGCCAGCTGTGGAGACACCTCTAAACACACCTGGGGCAAGGAGCCCAACAGCACAGCTGGGTGGGCCCCAGAGGGCTGCCCTGGGCTTGCCCCAGTGCCCTGTTAGACAGAAGCACTGTGAGTGCCACCACCTTGCTGTCTCCCCTGGCAGAAGCACCCCAACGCAGTCTGCCCTGGGACAAGTCAGAGCTCTGGGAGGGCAGCGGTACCTTGGGGTACCTCTGATCCCATTGAGTGGGGGTCTGCCCTGCTGCAAGAGGCGGCTGGAGTCCTGTGCACCCCCTCTGCTTGGCACTAGGGGTCTGACTCAGAAGAGACACTGAGGGGAGCTTGGACAGTCGCTTCCCTTGCGGGGGCGTGGGAGGAAGTCAGTCCCCCTCTTGCCCCAGTGGGAGGTCTCTGGATGCACGTGGGTGCCCTTTCCCTGGTGCCTTCCTTGTGAGGGGGGCTGGAGCACCCGGCTCCCCACAGCGGAGGGCTGCTAGCCCAGCAGGCGGGGTGCCGCAGTGAGCGTGAGAGAGCTCTGGCTGCACAGGGCTGGGGGGGAGGGCAGCAGAGGAGGCAGCAGCAGGGTGTGAATAATGGCAGCTAATAAAGATGCTCAGGATCCTCCGCTCAGCTCCCATGCTGGGGCTCACTCTTCAGCCTCATTTACTTGTAATGGCTCATTAGCGCAGGGTCAAACCTTCATTCTTCATCGGGGCCGGGGAGGCGTCTCCACTGACAGCGCAGCGGCCTCGGCTCCAGCCGCCCTGGCGCTCCCCTGCCCCGGGAGAGATGCCCCAGGGGGGGTGCTGCTGGAGGCGGCTGCCAGCTCCCCTCCCAGGGCAGGCAGAGGGGACACTGGAGTGGTGTGTAACGCAGACGAAGGCAGCTCGTGGCCAGTTCCAAAGCTGCCATTTGCTCCAGGGGCGCCGAGTGCCCTGGGCTGCTCCATTTCAGCACCCAGGGTGCTCAGCTGTCTGGGGGGAGAACTGCTCTAAGTTGGATTGTGCCGTTTCCTGGGAAGGCATGTGGGGGTTATAACATTTTGAGGGGTTCTAAGCCAGATGAGAGAACCAATCCTGAGCACTGGGCCCCTTATAGCTCAGGCTGGGATTTCCTTCTCGCTAAGGTGAACCAAACCAGCCACGGCAGCACGTCTGCCAGCCCCACTGCCAGCCAGAAGCTACACAAACAAACCCACAGACTGCCCAGCTGCTCCTAGTGCCCAAACCAGCCACCTTCCCGCTCAGGTGAGAGGCTATGAAAGCCTCCTTCACCAGATCCACAGATTCTTCCAGCCCCCAAAGGTTAATTAGATCTTACCCAAAACAGCAGCTGGGCCCGTCCTTTAGAGTCTGAAGATTTATTAAGAAAGAACAACAGAAGCTGAAGTGGTAAATGACATAAATTGATACAGCGAGTGATGCAGGATACAGCTGATGGTATAAGCTGCTGTTCGTGAGAGTCTCTGGAAATACATCCTCTGAGGACAGGCCCCCGCAGTCCACACAGGCTTAGTTGATGAGGAATGAAGACAAGATAGCCACTGCCAGGGACATCTTTATAGATTTGCCCTGTGAGGGAAAAATCCCTCCACAGTGGAGGTCACCTGCTCAGGTGACCTGTTGGGGCACTCTGCCATTGGCCGCAGGCTGAGCCAGCAGGTCTCAGTCGGTGTGGAGTCTCTGCTCCTTTGTTCAGCCCGTGTCACCTGGCTGGGTGACACTGAATCCCACCAGTAAAACATTTCTAGTACAGGTACAGAGCCAACATCCGTAACTTTACATACACAGATGGCACAGACATGCAAGTAGCATAAACAGACTCGGTGACTCACCCGCTTTCTTTACACACCTCACATGGCCCCCTTGACATAAGATGTGGTGGTTACACTAATGGTTATATATTTGTTGTAAAAATCCAGTGGCATCCTGGGGGGCAGGCAAATGTCCCTGCAGGCAATGTCCTGGCTTTCTGGTGGAGAGCCCTGGGTGGGCAGCCAGGCCTACCCCGCAATGGGCAGAGGGGCCCTACGATAGGATGGGCAGGAGTCATTCCCTTCAGACTACGGAAGGTTTGCACTTCTCTCGCCACGCGCGCTGCAGAAGAGGTACGCCGCCAGCCCTTACTCAGATGAGATTGTGATGGAAGTGTCGTCGGCAAAGCAGCAGGATGAGCCCGAGATGCTGTGGGTGATGGGACCGGTGCTGGCCGTTATATTAATCATTATCATCGTCATTGCGATCCTGCTCTTCAAAAGGTGAGTGCTCAGCTCACGCGGCAGCTGCAGGCTCATAGCGTGGCACCCCTCCCTCTCGCTGGGACATGTCTCACCCCCAGCGAGGCAACGTATGGGGCTGGTTTGCAAAGGCTATCGGTAGATGGTGTGGGGCATGAATGCGAACGCCCAGGTGCAGAAGGGGGTGGGAGGCTGGGGTGTCCCAGGCCCCATGGGGCACTTGGGGGAAGGGCAGCTGTCTGGCCTTGGTGCCGTGCTAGGAGGAGTCCCGTCACTCAGGGCAGCTGTCCCAGCCTGGTTCCTAGAGCCTGAGCGTGCTGGTGAAGCAGCAGATGTGGGAGTCCGGTTGGTCCCCCTGGGGAGCTCCTCCTCCTCCACTCCACCCCACCCCTCAGCAGGCTGCTGCTCCTGACAGGCATCCCACAGCAACTTGTGCTCCCCACTGAAGGCCCAGCCCTCCATGCCCTGGGCCCTTGCTCCGCAGAGTGGCCCTGTCTCGTAAGCCTCCACGAGGAGCCACTGGCTCATCTGTGTCGATTTCGGAAGCCCTCCATTGTAGCTAGATCGACTCAGGTCCTGAACCCTCTGCATGTGTGTGTTGTGCTGGGGAAAGGGAGCTGGGTGTGCACTGATCAACGCGAGCTCTGTGCCATGCCAGGGACTCACTGACCACCTCCTTTCTTCTGTCTCTGCTCTTCTCTGGATCTAGTAAACAGGAAAGGTAGGAACCTGTTTTCTGCTCTCTGTCTTTTTAAAGCGTATCTGCTTCCCACTTTGGGAACCTACTGCCTGGTGTGTCCCTCCAGCCTGGCAAAAGCTGAGGGTTCAAGGCTGGGGCCACATCCTAACCCCCAGCCTCTAGCAATTCACGTGGCTGACAGTCACAGCTCACCAGATTTGTCAGTGCTTTTCAAAGAGGCAACAATGCCCGATTGTGATTGTAAGTGGCTGTCGGTGTTTCTTTGCACCCCCGGAATAGCTGGTCTGTCAGCTGAGAATTTGGTGCCATTTGTCTGGAACAGGGATCGGTGTCTCCAGCAGCTGGGAGTGTTACCCTAACCTTGCCACTGGTGAGATGACATGCCAGCTGGTAGCTCTTGCACTGACCAAGGACTGCTTGGGAGAGTGTCATCTGCGTTTGGGCTCCATCATTCAGGCGCTGCCTTTACACCTTAGCCCACACCCAGCTGGCCTGTGGCAATAATCATCCCTCTCTGGATAGACGCAGGCAGTTTCCAGGACACCCCAAGTTCAGGGCAGATATTCCTGCATCTAGGCTTCTGTCTGGGGGTCCCTGTGGGTGCTGGGCCCAGGGTGGCTCAGTTTTATGTTATCTGGGGCTCTCCAGACACTGGGTCCCCCCCAGATGAAATAACTCCATCGCATTGTGCTCTGTGCTAGGCATTGTGTGCCAGGCTGTATCTGAGCCCATGGCGCTTCCACCTGTCTCCCAAGTGCTGAGTCGGGCTGGTTTATCCCAAGGCCTCGCTCTCAAGCATCTCCTCCGAGGGGCTTTCTCCCCAGAGTTCTGCATCTCCGATGCAAGTGGGCCCACTCTGGCTGTTGGTCTGTCCCCTGAGAGGCTGGACAGCCTGGATGTGTTGGTTTCACAGGAGCCCCAGGTGGCCTTTTGAAACTGACTAATACCACACACCTTCATTGCCTCCATCCCCAGAGACCCAAGTCACGGTGCCCGAGGACTTGGGGGCTGAAACACAGTAGTGTAAGCTGCATCTCGCCGTAGTGCCTGAGAGCAGGAGAGGCAGTGTTCTCGTGTGTGCCTGTCCCTCCTTCCCTGGTGCTCTGAAGACAAGAGAACCAGAGGACTTGCTAGGTGCTCGGATGGCTCCACCTTTTGCGAGGCTCATGTGCTGCTCCTCCCCTGCCGATCACCCGCAGCATGCAGATGGGCCGGCTGCCAGGCTGAACCTGGCTCGTTGTGGTGGTTTGTCTGCCCCGAAGGAATGGAAAGTCTGCTGCCTAGAAGCAGTAATGATGAATGCTGCCTCGGCAAACCCTGCAGCAGGCACCGATGCGGAGTCCCACCTGCATGCTGGAACGGCACTGTGCCAGTCCTGTGTGTGACACTCCGGTCGCCCCCTAGTCTGACATACGTCTCCTGCCGGGCAGAGCATGGCCAGTGCTCACAGTGCCCTGCCACTCCTCCTACCCCGTTAGAAAGGGGAGGGAACTGAGTTTATGTAGTGACACTCAGCGCTGAGGGCAGAAATGCCAGGCCCCAGGACAGGAGGAGGGGGCGGCTCGGGGCCCTCCTGGAAGTGGAGGGCGTTAGGCAGAAGAGGCAGGCCTGGGAGCCAGCTTCCCTCAACGAGCCCTTCTGTGCTGGCCAGGCTTAGAGACCCTGCCGGAGCAGCCAGGAGCCCCCGTGGGCCCTGCTGGGGCAGCTGCCTCTTTCCCACCCTTCTCCAGCGGTTGGCAGACACATGCTAAAGTTGGTCTGGACGGATGGTGACAAGAGGCCCATCTCCTGCGGAAGGCTGCAGGCTCTGTGACACCCACCCATGGGGCAGTACCTTGGGGTTTCGGCCTTGTCCAAAGGACCTGCTAGGTCTGCGTGGAGGCATCTGGCTCAGCACCGCCCTATGAGAAGTCTCTGGTCTGTGCAGCACAGCGCCCACCCTACACGGTCCCCTGTGTTTTAGCCCAAGCAGAAGAATGGGGCTGTGACCCCTCCCCAGAACCAGTCAGGGCTCTGCCTCCCCAGCTAGAGAATTCAGCGCCCAAGCTGGGGACATAAGTAGGGCAGCGTGTTTTACTGCCCTGTTGATACACGCCTTGGGTGCCTCCAGCCATTCCAGATGGGTGTTAATGGCCCAATAAACACACCCTGAAGAGTCTTTGCACCATTACTCCCCAGTTCTCGACATTTTCTTCTTTGCATTGGCGAAAACCTTTGGCCACATCCTTGCACTGCAGGAAACAGTTCCTGGGGAGCAAAGGAGGACGGGGGTTGCATCCTCTTCCTTGCGTCTGATGAACGCACGGCACGGAACATGGGAGCTCCTTCCAACCATGCCCTGGCTGAGCCCTTCTTGTCCTGCCCTGGCAGAGCAGAGTGGAGAGCTTGAGGCCAGCACCATGTCCAGGGTCCCACAGATGGGAAGTCCCGGCTCCCTGACCTGAGCCCTTCCTGCCCGTCCCTCCTGGGGCTGAGGAGAGCCCAGGACACTGATCTGCTCTCTTGCCTGTAGCCCTGACCATCCTACCGCCCCCCCCTCCCCCCCAACACACACGTTGGCTGCAGAACCCGGCCTGCCAGCTGGGCCAGGCAGCGAGGACTCCTGGGGCTTTCTTTCACTCGTGGGGGAGTGAAGCTCCCTGCCCGGGAGTGCAGCGGCCGAGCCGACTGGCCCGTGTCTGCCCAGCCGGCCGGCTGTGTGCGGTCACTAGGCTGGTCTGTGGGATGAGCTTTGGGCCTTGCTGTGCCCTAAATTGTGACTTTCCTCCCCAGGAAAAGAGCCAACTCCCCGTCATCCAAGGACGAGCACTCCATCGGCCTCAAGGACTCCCTGCTGGCTCACTCCTCCGACCCGGTCGAGATGAGGCGCCTCAATTACCAGACCCCAGGTAGGGCTCTGGGCGGTCACTGCCCGGGGGTGTCCTGCAGCCCCCCAGCAGGCACTGGGCTCAGGAGGCTGTGCTGCCTCTGCCCTCGGAAAGGCTCAGCCCCGTCCCAGCCATCGTGATGAGGGCAGCGGCTGCTCTGCAGAGGCCCCCTCTCCCTGCCGCGTCCCACAGACACACTGGGCCGGCTGTGTGTCAGCCCTGCCGGTGAGCCGAGGCTGCTCCGGGGGGGTTGCTGCAGTGTGTGCTGCGCTCTGGCCAGCCAGGGGGCTGTAGGGCTCAGGGGAGCTGAGGGTTCGCCTGTATGACCCGCCCCAGGGACGTTGCTTTCTCCTGGCACTGACGTGGCCAAGGAGCAGAGCGAGGAGACTCTGGCCTGCCAAAGGCGAGTGTCAGACAGCCACGGTCTGGGCTGGGCAGGTCCCGGCCCGTGCTAGCTCTGGGGAAGGGCTGAGGCACAGGCCAGTCCTGCCCTGCTGATGTGCGCGCGGGGAGGGACGCTGCTGGGGGCTCTGGCTGTGGAGCACGGCTGGGCAGGTGACGCTGTGTCGCCCGGGGAGGCAGCTGGACCTGGCAGCGTGGAGCAGCCTCGTGCTGTGTCGCTGGGGCCCTGGCGTTGGCTGGACTGGGGACTGGCTCGCCTGGCCTGAGGGAATAGCCCTCCCTGGCCGCAGCAGAAGGGCCGTCAGGGCAGGTAGCGGGAAACAAGGGGATGCACCACTCCTGCTGCTTCCAGCCTGGGACTTGCCCCGGACACTGCCTGCGCTCCCTTCTGGGCGGGCCAGAGCTTTCGCATCCCTGCCGCCTTGCGGCTGTGTGGCTCAGCACCAGACCCAGCTCTCCTGAGGTGCCAGCACAGCTTGTGCAGCCCAGCGTTGGCAGGGCTGGAAGGGCCGGGCCCGGGGGCTGCAGGAGGCTCTGGCCAGGCTCTGGCGCAGCTTGTGCAGGGCTGGAAGGGCCGGGCCCGGGGGCTGCAGGAGGCTCTGGCCAGGCTCTGGCGCAGCTTGTGCAGGGCTGGAAGGGCCGGGCCCGGGGGCTGCAGGAGGCTCTGGCCAGGCTCTGGCGCAGCTTGTGCAGGGCTGGAAGGGCCGGGCCCGGGGGCTGCGGGAGGCTCTGGCCAGGCTCTGGCGCAGCTTGTGCAGGGCTGGAAGGGCCGGGCCCGGGGGCTGTGGGAGGCAGTGGGTTGCGTAGCTGGCAGGCAGTACAAGGCCAGGCTCGTGTTCCCGGGCAGGTTGGCTGGGAAGGGCCCGGGGACGGGGACAGGGTGTCCTCGTGGCCTGAATTATGGCGAGTGTTATGATGTGGCTTCTGGGAAGATTGTTACTGTTGTGGGAGGGGGAAGAGCCTGGGGCTGAAGGAGGAGCTGAGCGCTCACTGCCAGGGCCGCAGATAGGTGAGAGGCAGCCCCAGCACAAGTAGCTCCCTAGGGTGGCAGCACCCGGGGCTGCTGCATGTAGGGACACGCCTGCCGGCCCAGGCTCCCTGCCCAGCTCGCAGTGGTGTGAGCACAGGGTGGGTTGGGGCTTGGGTGCCGCTGTCACCCAGGGCCCTGCACGGATCTGCCCAAGAAGCACGTGTGGGGAGGGGTGGAGGCCTCACCCCGCAGCAGCAGGGCAGGCGGGTGCAGGCGGAGGGAGTAAACAGCCCCCTTGGAGAAAAGACCAGTTCCCAGAGGGCTCTGTGGCCTTGGGTGCGCGCTGGGCGCGTCCCTGCCAGGCAGTTTCTCCCGCACTCTGGGGGGGCTCTGCAGGCCGGGGGGCGCCTGTGGCAGCTCTGGGGAGTGTGTGCGCACTGGCGGGCTCTGAGCCCGGGGGGCGCAAACGGTACGTGTGCTGCCCCGCTCCTTGCCCCAGGCACCCCCGCACTGGGGGGGCGCTGCGCCAGCAGGACAGGTTGGCTGCCGGGCCTGCACGGGGCATGACTGCTGGTCCCTGCGAGAGAGCAGGGGCAGGGAGAGGTTTGTTTAGTGCATCATTCATCCCCTGCTGTTGCTGAGTTTTAAGCCTTATCCCTGTGACGGCTCCTGCCCCAGACGGGCAGATTTCTCGAGTCGTTGGCCCCTTGCCGCTGGGACGTTTGCTGGGCTGTCTCTCCTGCGGGGTGGAACAGGTTCTGATGAGGCCCCTTTGGCTGGGCCTCGCTGCCGAGAGTGGCAGTCCGAAGACCTGCCCAGCAGCAGCAGCAGCAGCAGTGAGGTGCGGGGCCTGTTTTCCACCACCAGAAGGAGTGTGGTTCCCTCCCTCGCCGCGTCCGTCTGCTCCTTCCCCTCTCGCCTGCGGGCAGCCAGACCACAGGGCCTGTGCGGGGCGTCTTCGTTTGATGCCTCCGCACAGAGCGGCACTTCTGTTTGTACCCACGTGGGGTAAAACCTCCTCCCCCACGGCCGCACCCTGCTTGGCCCCCCAGCTCGGCTCCGGGCGAGGGAAGCCTGCCACCACCCTCGCTTCTCTGCATCTCACAGCCCTGCCTCTCCTCGCGGAGCTCTGCCATGACTGTCGGAAGGCTAACGGGATTTCTGTTCTGCCCCGTTTTTTTCTTTGCAGGTTCCAGTGTCCCCAGTTGCCCGAATATCTCAAGTTAGTTTCTCTCCTCCTGTATTTGTCTTGACACTTTGCTTTTCTCTCTCCTCCCTCTCATCTCCGCTGGTTTCGTTATGATGCCATTGAAGGTCACTCTCACTCACAGCCCATTTGAGTGGCAGTAATTTCACTTTCCGACACGATCAGTGGGCCAAGACCTCCCCCACAGGCCAGGTTCGGGTGCTACTTGTGTCACACTCCAGCAGCTCGGCTCAGCTCAGCACAAGGCAGTCCAGGGCTGCGAGGTTTGGGCCATGCGGACTCCACTGAGCCATCCCCGCTGACGAGCAGGCAGCTGTTTCTCTTCAGAGCTGCGTGCCGGCCCAGCCTGCAGTGTGTCTGGGCACAGCTCGGCGTGGGTGTGGCTGCAGCTGTGAAGCTCCACCTGGGGTGGGCAGCAGGACGGATGCTCCCTGGGAGGTGGCTGAGGCCAAGCAGAAAGGCTTTCCCTGGCCCAGGGTGAATGCACTCTTCTTTCACCTTGCGCAGGCAGCGTCCAGCCTAGCTCCAGCCTCCGGTGAACACACAGGGCTGCAGAGCGCTTGTCAGGGCTCGACTGCACCTGGATTTACTCCAGGAATCACTGTTCTGCCTTGAGTCCCCGCCCAGCACTACCCAGAGTAACTTCTGTGCATACACAGCCCCGAGCCCAGCACCACAGCCAGGCCAGGAGCAGAGCTGTGTGGGAAGCCAGGAGCCTGGCACTCGTGAGCATCACGCAGAGTTCAGCCCCAGTAACTGCACACACCTCTCCTTGCTCCTCAGGAGTGGCAGGGGAGGTCACTGTGTGAGCCCTGGGCTGCAGGGGAGCTGGGGTGGCCATACTCAGGGCTCTGCAGACTGCAGGCTGGTTGGGACCAGTGAGGGGCTCTGGCAGAGCATTCTCCGGGCTCTTGTGCTTCCCCTGCCCGCCCTGAGGCTGCCCTGGGGAAGAGTGCGGAAGGCCAGGAGCCGTGCAGAGCAGAGCCCTCCCCTGGGCGCTGTTCTGGAGCCCCTGTGCCAGGCTAGGTGCTGCACCCCTCCCCCAGCTCCGGGGCCCGAGGAAGTGACGCCCACTCCCTGGGCAGCGCAGAGCAGCTGCAGCAGTGCTGGGAGCCGTGGGCCCACGGCTCTGCCATGTCACGGCAGGGACCTTCCAGCTGGCGCCAGCTCTTCTCTGCCTGCATGCCCTCTGGCCAGGCTATGCCCCAGGGCCCTGGCTCGGCGTGCACGGCTGGGGCCGCAGAGCACTGATCTCTGCCCAGCCCTGGCCTTGCCGTGCCTCACTCGCTGGGGAGAGGCCCCACAGCCCCACCCTTGCCCCCAGGTGGGTGCTCCAGCGGGACTCTGTGCCGCAGCGGGGGTGGGGCTCCTTGCACATGGAGTGGGGGCGGGGAGCAGCGTGTGTTCCCGCACACAGTGCTGACGGGCCCTCGTGCGGAGAGCGGAAGTGTTCCCCAGTGGCTGCAACGGTCTGTACAGTGGTGTTTGTCCCACCGTCCGAGGTGCTCCTTCCCTGTCGCCCCAGCTGCCCGTCGCTGCTGGCAGTCTGGCAGCAGCTCCTGGCTGGGCTCCAGCCTGTCTCCCTGTGCGCTCATCAACGGCATCGCCCATTAATCTGCATCGTTAACCCCCGGGGGGCTGGGAATCCACAGAGCAGCCGTGTGTCACAGCCCTGCAGTTCATGGCCCCGCCAGCTCAGCTGTTCAGGCACAGCGTCCCTCGGGGCTGGCTGTGAACCCCACAGGCTGCACTGAGCTTCTGTCCCATCCCTCCTGGGCTCTGTTGCTCTGTGCACGTCACCAGGGACGGGCGCCTGCCAGCCACACGTCCAGCAGCCCGTGGGCAGCCAGCCTGCCCGGCACAGGGCAAGGCAGGGTAGGGTGGGCAGGCAGCCAGGCCCTGGGGTCCCAGCCCGTCTCAAGTGCTGCTGAGCACCGAAGCCCAGGCCTGACGCCTGCAGTGCACACGGTGCTCCCACTCCCAGCTGCTGGTCTGGGGCCAGGCTGGGTGGGTACGCAGCAGTGGTACGCACGCCCCTCTGGCTCCGCCGTCCCTCTGGGACCTCGTTGGCAGAGGTGACGAGACCGCCCCGCTGGAGAGAGCTGCCACTCTGGGGAACCTGTGCGGGAGGGAGCGCTGGGCTGCTCGGCCGCTGGCGGACTGAGGCTTCTCCACTCCATGGCCGTCAGCCGGTGCCCACCTCTGAGCATGCTCACTGGCCACGCCATCCCTCCCATCACCTGTCTGTCCTCACCGTGCAGCATGCCGCCATCCCGCCCAGCTCGTCCATGGTCACCCCAGCCCCGGCGGCTTTGCTGGGTGCAGAGCAGTAACTGGCTCCCTTGGCCTGGCAGGTATGCGCGACCACCCACCCATCCCCGTGACTGACCTGGCGGACAACATCGACCGGCTGAAGGCCAACGATGGGCTGCGCTTCTCCCAGGAGTACGAGGTGAGCCCCTCGAGGGAGATGGGTGTGCCCTGAGCGTGGGGCCTCGCCCTGTGGCACCGCTGGGGGCTGCCCTGGCAGAGCCCTCGGTTACGGACACGGGGAGCATGAGAGCAAACGGGGCCGTGTCTCAGTGCCTGGAGCTGGGCTGATGGGTTCTGTCTGGCCCCAAGCAGGGGGTGAGCTCGGCAGGCGGCGGCGTGCCTGTGGGTCAGGACGGAGCCCAGCAGTGAGAGGTAACAGTTAGGGGCTGGTGCAGCAAGAGAATGCTTGGTCTGCACGCTGTGCCTCGTGTCTCAGCTGGGGGCCTCCCTCCAAGCTCCCTCACCCTACCCGTGTCCTGTCCTAACCCCACCCCGTCCCCACACTCCGCTCTGCCTGCCCCAACCCATTGGAGGGGAAGAGAGAGCGGATGCACTGAGCTGGCAGCAGCTGGCCAGGTGCCGTGTGTCGGAGGGGCAGGGAGAGCAGATGCACTGAGCTGGCAGCAGCTGGCCAGGTGCCGTGTATCGGAGGGGCAGGGAGAGCGGATGCACTGAGCTGGGGGCAGCTGGCCAGGTGCTGTGTCGGAGGGGCAGGGAGAGCGGATGCACTGAGCTGGGGGCAGCTGGCCAGGTGCTGTGTCGGAGGGGCAGGGAGAGCAGGTGCACTGAGCTGGGGGCAGCTGGCCAGGTGCTGTGCGTCGGAGGGGCAGGGAGAGCGGATGCACTGAGCTGGGGGCAGCTGGCCAGGTGCTGTGTCGGAGGGGCAGGGAGAGCGGGTGCATGGAGCTGGGGGCAGCTGGCCAGGTGCTGTGTCGGAGGGGCAGGGAGAGCGGGTGCACGGAGCTGGGGGCAGCTGGCCAGGTGCTGTGTCGGAGGGGCAGGGAGAGCGGGTGCACGGAGCTGGGGGCAGCTGGCCAGGTGCTGTGTCGGAGGGGCAGGGAGAGCGGATGCACTGAGCTGGGGGCAGCTGGCCAGGTGCTGTGTCGGAGGGGCAGGGAGAGCGGATGCACTGAGCTGGGGGCAGCTGGCCAGGTGCCATGTGTCAGAGGGGCAGGGAGAGCGGATGCACAGAGCTGGGGGCAGGTGGCCAGGTGCTGTGTGTCGGAGGGGCAGGGAGAGCGGGTGCACAGAGCTGGGGGCAGCTGGCCAGGTGCCGAGTGTCGGAGAGGCAGGGAGAGCGGGTGCACTGAGCTGGAGGCAGCTGGCCAGGTGCTGTCTGTCGGAGGGGCAGGGAGAGCGGATGCACTGAGCTGGGGGCAGCTGGCCAGGTGCCGTGTATCGGAGGGGCAGGGAGAGCGGATGCACTGAGCTGGGGGCAGCTGGCCAGGTGCTGTGTCGGAGGGGAGGGAGAGCGGATGCACTGAGCTGGCAGCAGCTGGCCAGGTGCCGTGTATCGGAGGGGCAGGGAGAGCGGATGCACTGAGCTGGGGGCAGCTGGCCAGGTGCCGTGTATCGGAGGGGCAGGGAGAGCGGATGCACTGAGCTGGGGGCAGCTGGCCAGGTGCCGTGTGTCGGAGGGGCAGGGAGAGCGGATGCACTGAGCTGGGGGCAGCTGGCCAGGTGCTGTGTCGGAGGGGCAGGGAGAGCTGATGCACTGAGCTGGGGGCAGCTGGCCAGGTGCTGTGTGTCGGAGGGGCAGGGAGAGCGGATGCACTGAGCTGGGGGCAGCTGGCCAGGTGCTGTGTCGGAGGGGCAGGGAGAGCTGATGCACTGAGCTGGGGGCAGCTGGCCAGGTGCTGTCTGTCGGAGGGGCAGGGAGAGCAGATGCACTGAGCTGGGGGCAGCTGGCCAGGTGCTGTGTCGGAGGGGCAGGGAGAGCTGATGCATGCAGCTGGGGGCAGCTGGCCAGGTGCTGTGTGTCGGAGGGGCAGGGAGAGCGGATGCACTGAGCTGGGGGCAGCTGGCCAGGTGCTGTGTGTCGGAGGGGCAGGGAGAGCGGGTGCACGGAGCTGAGGGCAGCTGGCCAGGTGCTGTGTCGGAGGGGCAGGGAGAGCGGATGCACGGAGCTGGGGGCAGCTGGCGAGGTGCCGTGTGTCGGAGGGGCAGGGAGAGCGGGTGCACGGAGCTGGGGGCAGCTGGCGAGGTGCTGTGTGTCGGAGGGGCAGGGAGAGCGGGTGCACGGAGCTGGGGGCAGCTGGCGAGGTGCTGTGTGTCGGAGGGGCAGGGAGAGCGGGTGCACGGAGCTGGGGGCAGCTGGCGAGGTGCTGTGTGTCGGAGGGGCAGGGAGAGCGGGTGCACGGAGCTGAGGGCAGCTGGCGAGGTGCTGTGTGTCGGAGGGGCAGGGAGAGCGGGTGCACGGAGCTGAGGGCAGCTGGCGAGGTGCTGTGTGTCGGAGGGGCAGGGAGAGCGGGTGCACGGAGCTGGGGGCAGGTGGCCAGGTGCTGTGTTGGAGGGGCAGGGAGAGCGGGTGCACGGAGCTGGGGGCAGCTGGCCAGGTGCTGTGTCGGAGGGGCAGGGAGAGCGGGTGCACGGAGCTGAGGGCAGCTGGCCAGGTGCCGTGTGTCGGAGGGGCAGGGAGAGCGGGTGCACGGAGCTGGGGGCAGCTGGCCAGGTGCTGTGTCGGAGGGGCAGGGAGAGCGGGTGCACGGAGCTGGGGGCAGCTGGCGAGGTGCTGTGTGTTGGAGGGGCAGGGAGAGCGGGTGCACGGAGCTGGGGGCAGGTGGCCAGGTGCTGTGTCGGAGGGGCAGGGAGAGCGGGTGCACGGAGCTGGGGGCAGCTGGCCAGGTGCTGTGTCGGAGGGGCAGGGAGAGCGGATGCACGGAGCTGGGGGCAGCTGGCCAGGTGCTGTGTCGGAGGGGCAGGGAGAGCGGGTGCACGGAGCTGGGGGCAGCTGGCCAGGTGCTGTGTCGGAGGGGCAGGGAGAGCGGGTGCACGGAGCTGAGGGCAGCTGGCCAGGTGCTGTGTCGGAGGGGCAGGGAGAGCGGGTGCACGGAGCTGGGGGCAGCTGGCGAGGTGCTGTGTCGGAGGGGCAGGGAGAGTGGGTGCACGGAGCTGGGGGCAGCTGGCGAGGTGCTGTGTGTCGGAGGGGCAGGGAGAGCGGGTGCACGGAGCTGGGGGCAGCTGGCCAGGTGCTGTGTCGGAGGGGCAGGGAGAGCGGATGCACGGAGCTGGGGGCAGCTGGCCAGGTGCTGTGTCGGAGGGGCAGGGAGAGCGGGTGCACGGAGCTGGGGGCAGCTGGCCAGGTGCTGTGTCGGAGGGGCAGGGAGAGCGGATGCACGGAGCTGCGGGCAGCTGGCCAGGTGCTGTGTCGGAGGGGCAGGGAGAGCGGGTGCACGGAGCTGGGGGCAGCTGGCCAGGTGCTGTGTCGGAGGGGCAGGGAGAGCGGGTGCACGGAGCTGGGGGCAGCTGGCCAGGTGCTGTGTCGGAGGGGCAGGGAGAGCGGGTGCACGGAGCTGGGGGCAGCTGGCCAGGTGCTGTGTCGGAGGGGCAGGGAGAGCGGGTGCACGGAGCTGGGGGCAGCTGGCGAGGTGCTGTGTGTCGGAGGGGCAGGGAGAGCGGGTGCACGGAGCTGGGGGCAGCTGGCCAGGTGCTGTGTCGGAGGGGCAGGGAGAGCGGGTGCACGGAGCTGGGGGCAGCTGGCCAGGTGCTGTGTCGGAGGGGCAGGGAGAGCGGGTGCACGGAGCTGGGGGCAGCTGGCCAGGTGCTGTGTCGGAGGGGCAGGGAGAGCGGGTGCACGGAGCTGGGGGCAGCTGGCCAGGTGCTGTGTCGGAGGGGCAGGGAGAGCGGGTGCACGGAGCTGGGGGCAGCTGGCGAGGTGCTGTGTGTCGGAGGGGCAGGGAGAGCGGGTGCACGGAGCTGGGGGCAGCTGGCCAGGTGCTGTGTCGGAGGGTACAGCTCCGTTCCAGGGTCCGTGCGAATGGGCAGAGGTGCTGCCACTCCATACGCCGCTCTCCTGCTCCAGGGCGCCGCGGGTGCGGTTAGCCTGCTGGGCCCGTGCGCTGTAATGCCGGCGGCGCTATCTTGTGCTGCTGTGTGCGTGAGCAGGGCGTCCATGGCACACTCCGCCCCCCCAGCCTGGCCTCTGTTGTGTGACCTGCTTCTGTCGTGTACGCCGGGCGAGGTCAGCCGGTGCCTGATGCAGCGTCTCGTGGCTGGGGAATCCTGCCCGGGGGGTTCGTCTCTGCCTTGCAGAGCCTGCCGCACAATAGAAAATTCGTGTGAACCCTGCACCATTTCCCTGTGCTGCTCCCCTGTTCAAGTGGCACAGCTGGCTGAGAGCCCCATCAGTCGGACCTCCCAGGCTGAAGCAGCCGGCGGTTGCTGCGTGCAGTTCCTTTGCAGGGATTCTGGCACATTTGACCCCCAGGTTGGGTGGAATTGGGGAGCACGGCAGACGCAGAAGGCCGTGGCACTAGGGTGGCTGGCACAGCAAGCAGTCATGCAGCTGCTTTCCAGCTCAGGAGCGTGCTGAGGCAGCCCTGGCATAGGTGTGCTCACGTCTCTCGTTGGTCCTGTCCCAGCGCATGGCGTGGTGTGCCCATTGCATCAGGACGAGCAGTGCAATTAGCCAGGGAGCTGGGCTGGCCAGCCAGCTAGGGGTGCTCTGCAGGGAGCCATGGAAAGTGCTGGGGGCAGCGGGCTGCCGCCAGCCGCATGCACACAAGGCAGCAACTGCTGCTGCCTGAGAGCTCTGCAGCCTTGAGCACTGGCCTGTGCCTCTCCCCAGGGCCTGCAGCGCAGCGAGAGCTCAGAGGGAGTGGGTGCAAGAGCCGCTGCTCGGGGCGTGGAGGGGAGCGGAGCGGCCGGGGAGGGTCCCCAGGCCTTGGGGAGCGTTCCAGGTTGGGCCACTGGCGGTTTCAATGTCAGAGGAGCCACAGATTGTTTTCCCCCAGAACCCAACAGCCGGGTGTCCCCCGCAGGCTGCATGCTGGGCAGCGCTGCGCTGCAGACACGCTGGGGGCCTTGCCTGACCTCAGCCCAGGACGGGGAGGGCACCCAGCACCTGCCATGGGCCAGTGCAGCCCCGTGCTCCCGGAGGCAGCAGCCCTGTGACCCCGAAGGGGTACGCCCCGGGCGGGTGGGCAGAGCGCATGGGAAGCAGGCAGGTCACCAGCCAGGCAGCACTGCCCGCTGCTCTGTCTGCGCAGCCAGGGAGAGCCCAGGGACGGCAGCTCGGGGCAGGCTCGTGCTGCGGCTGTGTTACAGCTCCGCCTGTCGGACACCTGCCTGCACTGCAACCACCGAGCGCTTGCTGGGTGCTCCCAGGGTGATGCGGCTGGGTGGTGGGGTGGGTGCTGCCCTGGCGCTGGGACTGCTCAGACAGAGGGACTGGGGCATTTCTGCCTCCCCAGGCAGAACATGGCCCCCAGCCCCCTTTGTTCTCCCCGCTTCCAGGCTGCGTCACACGCAGATCGGAAGCAGGGCAGGGGCCTGGCAGGGCGGCTGCAGGATGGTGCTAGGGGGGTGAGGAGCAGCTGTCTTCCCCATCTCCGTTCCAGAGAACAGTCCTAGTCAGGTCCCAGCCCTGCTCTCTGGCCTGGGAGCCTGGCGCTCGCCCAGCCCATCCAAGCCCCCCTCACTGGGAGCCTGGCGCTCGCCCAGCCCGGCCCCACCCCCCCTCGCTGGGAGCCTGGCACTCGCCCAGCCCGGCCCTGCCCCCCTCGCTGGGAGCCTGGCGCTCGCCCAGCCCATCCCAGCCCCCCTCGCTGGGAGCCTGGCGCTCGCCCAGCCCATCCAAGCCCCCCTCGCTGGGAGCCTGGCGCTCACCCAGCCTGGCCCTGCCCCCCCTCACTGGGAGCCTGGCGCTCGCCCAACCCGGCCCTGCCCCCTCGCTGGGAGCCTGGCGCTCGCCCAGCCCATCCAAGCCCTCCTCACTGGGAGCCTGGCGCTCGCCCAGCCCGGCCCCACCCCCCCTCGCTGGGAGCCTGGTGCTCGCCCAGCCCGGCCCTGCCCCCCTCGTTGGGAGCCTGGCGCTCGCCCAGCCCATCCCTGCCCCCCTTGTTGGGAGCCTGGCGCTCGCCCAGCCCATCCCTGCCCCCCTTGTTGGGAGCCTGGCGCTCGCCCAGCCCGGCCCCACCCCCCCTCACTGGGAGCCTGGCGCTTGCCCAGCCCGGCCCTGCCCCCCTCGTTGGGAGCCTGGCGCTCGCCCAGCCCATCCCTGCCCCCCTTGTTGGGAGCCTGGCGCTCGCCCAGCCCGGCCCCACCCCCCCTCACTGGGAGCCTGGCGCTCACCCAGCCCGGCCCTGCCCCCCTCGTTGGGAGCCTGGCGCTCGCCCAGCCTGGCCCTGCCCCCTCGTTGGGAGCCTGGCGCTCACCCAGCCTGGCCCTGCCCCCTCGTTGGGAGCCTGGCGCTCGCCCAGCCTGGCCCTGCCCCCTCGCTGGGAGCCTGGCGCTCGCCCAGCCCATCCCAGCCCCCCTCGCTGGGAGCCTGGCGCTCACCCAGCCTGGCCCTGCCCCCTCGTTGGGAGCCTGGCGCTCGCCCAGCCTGGCCCTGCCCCCCTCGCTGGGAGCCTGGCGCTCGCCCAGCCTGGCCCTGCCCCCTCGTTGGGAGCCTGGCACTCGCCCAGCCCATCCCAACTCCCCTCGCTGGGAGCCTGGCACTCGCCCAGCCTGGCCCGGCCCCCCTCGTTGGGAGCCTGGCGCTCGCCCAGCCCGGCCCTGCCCCCTCGTTGGGAGCCTGGCGCTCGCCCAGCCCGGCCCCACCCCCCCTCACTGGGAGCCTGGCGCTCGCCCAGCCCGGCCCTGCCCCCCTCGTTGGGAGCCTGGCGCTCGCCCAGCCTGGCCCTGCCCCCTCGTTGGGAGCCTGGCGCTCACCCAGCCTGGCCCTGCCCCCTCGTTGGGAGCCTGGCGCTCGCCCAGCCTGGCCCCGCCCCCCCTCGCTGGGAGCCTGGCGCTCGCCCAGCCCATCCCTGCCCCCCTCGTTGGGAGCCTGGCGCTCGCCCAGCCCATCCAAGCCCCCCTCACTGGGAGCCTGGCGCTCGCCCAGCCCGGCCCCACCCCCCCTCGCTGGGAGCCTGGTGCTCGCCCAGCCCGGCCCTGCCCCCCTTGTTGGGAGCCTGGCGCTCGCCCAGCCCATCCCTGCCCCCCTTGTTGGGAGCCTGGCGCTCGCCCAGCCCGGCCCCACCCCCCCTCACTGGGAGCCTGGTGCTTGCCCAGCCCGGCCCTGCCCCCCTCGTTGGGAGCCTGGCGCTCGCCCAGCCCATCCCTGCCCCCCTTGTTGGGAGCCTGGCGCTCGCCCAGCCCGGCCCCACCCCCCCTCACTGGGAGCCTGGCGCTCGCCCAGCCCGGCCCTGCCCCCCTCGTTGGGAGCCTGGCGCTCGCCCAGCCTGGCCCTGCCCCCTCGTTGGGAGCCTGGCGCTCACCCAGCCTGGCCCTGCCCCCTCGTTGGGAGCCTGGCGCTCGCCCAGCCTGGCCCTGCCCCCTCGCTGGGAGCCTGGCGCTCGCCCAGCCCATCCCAGCCCCCCTCGCTGGGAGCCTGGCGCTCACCCAGCCTGGCCCTGCCCCCTCGCTGGGAGCCTGGCGCTCGCCCAGCCTGGCCCTGCCCCCCTCGCTGGGAGCCTGGCGCTCGCCCAGCCTGGCCCTGCCCCCTCGTTGGGAGCCTGGCACTCGCCCAGCCCATCCCAACTCCCCTCGCTGGGAGCCTGGCACTCGCCCAGCCCGGCCCAGCCCCCCTCGTTGGGAGCCTGGCGCTCGCCCAGCCCGGCCCTGCCCCCTCGTTGGGAGCCTGGCGCTCGCCCAGCCCATCCCACCCCCCCTCGCTGGGAGCCTGGCGCTCGCCCAGCCCGGCCCTGCCCCCGTCGTTGGGAGCCTGGCGCTCGCCCAGCCCGGCCCTGCCCCCTCGTTGGGAGCCTGGCGCTCGCCCAGCCCGGCCCCGCCCCCCCTCGCTGGGAGCCTGGCGCTCGCCCAGCCTGGCCCCGCCCCCCCTCGCTGGGAGCCTGGCGCTCGCCCAGACCGGCCCCGCCCCCCTCGTTGGGAGCCTGGCGCTCGCCCAGACCGGCCCCGCCCCCCTTGTTGGGAGCCTGGCGCTCGCCCAGTCCGACCCCACCCCTCTGGCTTGGTGCACACCTAGGGTGGTGGTTGCAGTAATGTTTTTCCCTGTCATTTTAAAGCTCACTGACAACACAACCCCTGATGTAGATTGACAGCTGTCAGTGATCGCACTGAGTGGCTACTCTGGAGGGCAGCGCAGGAGCGCTGATGGCGGGTACTGAGTGTTTGCTCTGGGATGAGCTGCAGGTGCCCCTGCAGGGTCTGGGCATGCCCGAGGCCATGCAACGCCCAGGGTTTCCTCAGCACAGCTCCGCTTTCCCGGGCTTTGTACTTGGCACCTGGGCATCGCTGTGCCTACAGCCTGCAGGGAGTCGGCTCAGCTCAGCCAGTGCCGCGTGAGCAGAGCAGAGCAGAGGCAGCGATGGGCTCCCTGGCTAACCTCTCGCATGGATGGTGCTCCAGGGACCAGGCCGGGAACCAGGGCAACCTTCGCGGCTTCACTCCGCCGTTGTGTCCTTCCAAGCCCTGGTGCAGGGCGTTCTGCTCCCAGCTTCCCGGGTCCTCCCATGGTAAAGCAACCTGGGGCGATTGGCGCGTAGCCATGTGTGGGGAGCACTCTGGGATCTGCTGAGGCAGAGGCGTTCCTCACGGCAGCTCTGCTGTTTGCAGCATCCTCTGTGTCTGCCCCTTCTTGCTGCAGGCTGCTGCCCAGCTCCTGAAGCTCTGACAACCACGTGCTGCAACGAGGCGCTTGCCTGAGGTGCTGCTTCTGACTCCAGGCGCAGGAGGACTTGCTGCTCCTTTGCTGGGACAGTGTCAGGCTTTCTCTGAGCTCATGCCAGCCCTCCCCTGGTGGTGGAAGGAGCCGTGCTCTGGAGCGTGTGGTGGTGCTGGGACCCCTGGGCTGAGTGGGAGGAGTGGGGTCTTCTCGGCAGGACTAGGAGCAGGCTGCGAGGGAGCCCAGGGCCGGGCAGAAAGGGAGCCGGGTTGCTCCAGTGCACGGAGGGCCTCTCCCAAGGTGGGGCTGGCCAGCCTCATGCTCTGCAGAAAGGACTTCAGCTGCCTTCCAAGCAGCCTGCCAGCCTCCCACTCGCCGACTCATTTGCTTGCCTTTGAGGGCGTCCAGGTGCACATTAATTCCTTACCAGCGCTCACATTAAATCATTTCACTTCCAAACGAGGCACTAATTTGCAGGAGTATTTAATTAGAGCCTCTCTGCACCCAGGTGCTGCATCACTCCTGCCTGCTCACCTTTTCCCCCACCAACAGGCGGCTGGTGATTAGATCAGTGTTCACACAAAACAATCACCCTAATGGCAGCTCCTCAGGGCCACTCGTCACATCTGGGTGCTTGGCAGCCAAGGCCACCTGGGGAAATGGGACATTCCCTCGCAGCCTGCACAGTGCTCCTGTGCTGGGGCGCAGCTCCACTGAACCTCTGACCCTCACCCCTCTGCAGGGCAACTGCTCGCCTGGGGCTGAGAGGGCTGGAGGTTTGTGGGGCTCAGCCCCTGCCCTGGGGCAAGCGCTCCCCTAGAGTTGGGAAACCTAGAGGTTTGCAATGCATCGCACGGGGGAAAGAGCTGCATCGCACGCTGCGC
This sequence comes from Carettochelys insculpta, assembly GCF_033958435.1. NCBI lineage: Eukaryota > Metazoa > Chordata > Testudines > Carettochelyidae > Carettochelys > Carettochelys insculpta. The sequence continues at coordinate 1,717,056 of NC_134145.1, forward strand.
TTGCCTGCAGTAACCGGCTCGGCAGGGTGCAGGCAGCTGTGTGAAGCTGGGAGGGCGGCTAACTCCTCAGAACCGCTGCATTAATTAGGTGCAATGAAGGGGCCAGAGAGTCAGAGGGTGATAGTGTGACACAGACACTGTCCAGCACTAGTTCTGTCAGATGGGGTTTGGTGCCCACAGCCTCCCCCTGCCCGTCCCAGCCCAGGAACGGCCCCTCGGAGCCTCCCCCTGCCCGTCCCAGCCCAGGAACGGCCCCTCGGAGCCTCCCCCTGCCCGTCCCAGCCCAGGAACGGCCCCACGGAGCCTCCCCCTCCCCGTCCCAGCCCAGGAACGGCCCCACGGAGCCTCCCCCTGCCCGTCCCAGCCCAGGAACGGCCCCTCGGAGCCTCCCCCTGCCCGTCCCAGCCCAGGAACGGCCCCACGGAGCCTCCCCCTGCCCGTCCCAGCCCAGGAACGGCCCCTCGGAGCCTCCCCCTGCCCGTCCCAGCCCAGGAACGGCCCCTCGGAGCCTCCCCCTGCCCGTCCCAGCCCAGGAGCGGCCCCACGGAGCCTCCCCCTCCCCGTCCCAGCCCAGGAACGGCCCCTCGGAGCCTCCCCCTCCCCGCCCCACCCCAGGAACGGCCCTTCGGAGCCTCCCCCTGCCCGTCCCAGGCCAGGAACAGCCCCTCGGTGCGTCCCCCTGCCCGTCCCAGCCCAGGAACGGCCCCACGGAGCCTCCCTCTCCCCGTCCCAGCCCAGGAACGGCCCCACGGAGCCTCCCTCTCCCCGTCCCAGCCCAGGAACGGCCCCACGGAGCCTCCCCCTCCCCGTCCCACCCCAGGAACGGCCCCTCGGAGCCTCCCCCTGCCCGTCCCAGCCCAGGAACAGCCCCTCGGCGCCTCCCCTTGCCCGTCTCGGCAGGGACACGAGGAACAGCCCCTCGGCGCCTCCCCTTGCGCGTCCCGGCAGGGACACGAGGAACAGCCCCTCGGCGCCTCCCCTTGCCCGTCCCGGCAGGGACACGAGGAACAGCCCCTCGGCGCCTCCCCTTGCGCGTCCCGGCAGGGACACGAGGAACAGCCCCTCGGCGCCTCCCCTTGCGCGTCCCGGCAGGGACACGAGGAACAGCCCCTCGGCGCCTCCCCTTGCGCGTCCCGGCAGGGACACGAGGAACAGCCCCTCGGCGCCTCCCCTTGCGCGTCCCGGCAGGGACACGAGGAACAGTGCTTCGGCCTGTCCATACAGGTGCAGAGGAGTGCAGAACCAGGGACCACCTTTGTGAAGCACTGCGCGACAGCAGCCCCTGCTCCCTTCCCTGTGTGGGGAGCTGTCTGAAGGGCTCCCCATGGGCAGCCCAGGCAGGGAGGAGCTGGGCTGGAGCTGCTGCTGCAGGCCAGCCCTATTTCCCAGCAGACTGAAAAGCAGACAGCCACAGACCAGGGAGAGAGAGGAGCAGCAGAGACAGAGGCTGCAGCTGCTGCCCTGGTGGGTCTCCCTTGCCACCTGCTTGCTGGAGGAACCGCTCTGAGAGCTGGCAAACTTGTGCCGGCACGAGGCTGGTCAGGGCTCTAGCTGGCGCATACCCACAGCCGTGCTGCCCCGTGTGTAGCAGTGGCCGGCTCCACCCCATGCTCATCAAAGGAGAAGGAAAAGGCTGCACGTGGGAGCAGCGATGGCAGACGTTCCAGCTAGCGTTGGGGGCTTCCTTGTGTCCAGCTCCCTCTCGATGTCCAGAGCTGAGCTGGTGAGGCCTGGCGCAGGATCGGGCGGAAGGAACCCAGGAGATGGCGGGTGGCAACTGGGGGGGTGAAGTTCCCACCTGAGGCCTGGCGCAGGATCGGGCGGAAGGAACCCAGGAGATGGCGGGTGGCAACTGGGAGGGTGAAGTTCCCACCTGAGGCCTGGCGCAGGATCGGGCGGAAGGAACCCAGGAGATGGCGGGTGGCAACTGGGAGGGTGAAGTTCCCACCTGAGGCCTGGCGCAGGATCGGGCGGAAGGAACCCAGGAGATGGCGGGTGGCAACTGCGGGGGTGAAGTTCCCACCTGAGGCCTGGCGCAGGATCGGGCGGAAGGAACCCAGGAGATGGCGGGTGGCAACTGGGAGGGTGAAGTTCCCACCTGAGGCCTGGCGCAGGATCGGGCGGAAGGAACCCAGGAGATGGCGGGTGGCAACTGGGAGGGTGAAGTTCCCACCTGAGGCCTGGCGCAGGATCGGGCGGAAGGAACCCAGGAGATGGCGGGTGGCAACTGGGAGGGTGAAGTTCCCACCTGAGGCCTGGCGCAGGATCGGGCGGAAGGAACCCAGGAGATGGCGGGTGGCAACTGCGGGGGTGAAGTTCCCACCTGAGGCCTGGCGCAGGATCGGGCGGAAGGAACCCAGGAGATGGCGGGTGGCAACTGGGAGGGTGAAGTTCCCACCTGAGGCCTGGCGCAGGATCGGGCGGAAGGAACCCAGGAGATGGCGGGTGGCAACTGGGAGGGTGAAGTTCCCACCTGAGGCCTGGCGCAGGATCGGGCGGAAGGAACCCAGGAGATGGCGGGTGGCAACTGGGAGGGTGAAGTTCCCACCTGAGGCCTGGCGCAGGATCGGGCAGAAGGAACCCAGGAGGTGGCGGGTGGCAACTGGGAGGGTGAAGTTCCCACCTGAGGCCTGGCGCAGGATCGGGCGGAAGGAACCCAGGAGATGGCGGGTGGCAACTGGGAGGGTGAAGTTCCCACCTGAGGCCTGGCGCAGGATCGGGCGGAAGGAACCCAGGAGATGGCAGGTGGCAACTGGGAGGGTGAAGTTCCCACCATCGACAGCTCTTTTCCCACAGACCCCTTTGAGGAGCTCAGCAGCTGGCTGAGCCTTGCTTGGGGTGCCCCCACTTCGCTTGGCTGTTCCTGCCTCTGTGCTGCTCTCGCTTCCAGGCACCATCTTCACACAGCCTTTGAGTTCTGTCAGCAGCTGCCTCACGTGGCCTGTGCCAGCCTTTCTCCCTCTCACGTCTTCTCCCGCTGACACGGGGTGCTGCTGCTTGTCCTGAACAGCAGATGAATTTTTGCTCACCTCTGACAGTTAAGTGTGCTGTCCCAGTTCTCAGCACAGCATGTGCTTGGCCCACCCTTGGCCCTGTCCTGCGGAGCGTCTCCTCTTCTCTGCCCTGCGGGCCCTTGCAGTAACATGGCCTTCAGGGTGGACGCCTGGCTTGGCTCTCAGGTTGCCAGGCCTGAGCTGTAGCGATTGGCCCTGGCATGTGTGTCCCCGCAGAGGGCAGGGAGCACTTCAAAAGGCAGCGGGAGGAAGTTCCCCCTTTTGCCACGTGCAGTCAGACTAAGTGGGGTCTGAGCCACCCCAGACAGACCGTGGACCAGCCAGCATCAGATGTGCATGGAGAGAGGCTCACAGACGCACAGTGGAATGTACAGCCAGGAGCCAGGGGTTGGCATCCTCCTCTCCTGCCAGCTCTGCTGCAGCACTTCTGCTCATTACACTGATAATGGAAGATTACAGGGTTTCTGTCAGAAACCTCTACTTACATTCTGCACCACCCAGCCCCCAGATTACCACCGCTGTGTGCTCTACCCTCCCTGCCGGCCTCTGCAGGGGAGCAGGGGGCCGCTAGGAGCCCTGGCTGGCACTGACATGCTGTGCAAATGCAGGGGCACAGGGTGGGTGTCTGTGGATTCGGAGATCTGCAGGGTGCCAAGGCCTCACATGACCTGGTGCTCTGGGCAGCCTGTCGCTAGCAAAGCATGCGCGGGTGACCGTAGCCATGCTATTGATTGCAGGGCAAATGCCAGTTGTAATTCAACGGGGATTCCGGGCACAACTGAAGGAACCAACCCTGGGTATATTGCTTAAAGCCGGGCCACTTACAGCTGTCTCACTAAGGCAAACCAAACCAGCCACAGAAGTGCCTCTGCCAGCCCTGCTGGCCAGCCAGAAGCTATACAAACAAACCCTCAGATTTGCCAGCTGCTCCTAATGCCCAGTCCAGCCACTCTCCTACTCAGGTGAGAGGCTATGAAAGCCCATTTCACCAAACCCACACAGATTCTTCCTGCCCCCACCGGGACCAGACACATCCCCAGGTCACTAAATACTCAGATCTTACCCAAACCAGCACACTGTGCCAGTCCTTTAGAATCTAAAATCTCAAGTATCAGAGAGGTAGCTGTGTTAGTCTGTAGCTTTGAGAACAACTAGGAGTCTTGTGGCATCTGATAGACTAACAAATATTTTGGAGCATAAGCTTTGCCCACGAAAGCTTATGCTCCAAAATATCTATTAGTCTATAAGGTGTCACAAGACTTCTTGTTTTCTAAAATCTCAAGGTTTACTAACAAGGGAAAAGAACAGGGTGAGAGAGAAGAGTAGTTAAAGTGCTACATGACATTCATCAATTACAGTTATTGATGCACAGTAACAGAGAGGTCACCAGCTTAGTCTGTACTCAACAAAACAAAGCAGCAGCAGTGTAGCAGTTTGAAGAATAACAAAATGATTTATTTGGTGATGAGCTTTTGTGGGACAGACCCACTTCTTCAGCTCAAGCTCATTTCCCATACAGACTGACTTATGTAAGTACGGAGGCCCAGAAAGGAAAAATTGCAATAAAAACTGTCAAATCAAATAGGATAGAAGGAAGGGAGTGAGAGGTGGGGGGGTGTTAATTGTCCTGCCTGAGATAATTATGAGTATCAAAGGAAGGGAAGCAGTCCTTGTAATGCCTGAGGTAGTTGATGTCTGTGTTCATACCACATTAGCGTGTCGAATTTGAATATGTTCTCTAACTCGGAACCTCTCGCTCTGATTGATTAATCAATTGATGAAGCCAGCGATGTTATAAGCTGATTTCTTGAGAGTCTCTGAAAATACACCCCATGCGGGGTGGGATCCCAGTTCACACAGGCTTAGATCCTGGAGAACTGAAGACAAAATTGTGATTCTCAGAGTCCCCTGTGCACCCTACCGCATGTGGAAAGAAATCCCTTTTTTGTCTCCATAGCTACGTCTACACGGGGACGCTACATCGAAATAGCTTATTTCTAGTCTATAGAAATATAGGCTACACGTCCTCCAGGGCTGGTGCCGTCGACGTTCAACTTCGACGTTGGGCAGCACCACATCGAAGTAGGTGCTGCAGGGGAGTGTCTACATGCCAAAGCGGCCCACATCGAAATAAGGGTGCCAGGAACAGCTGCAGACAGGGTCACAGGGTGGACTAGCACTTCCGGGGCAACAGCTAGCTGCTCCCTTAAAGGGTCCCTCCCAGACACACACAGCCTGCACAGCACGCGGTCTGCAGAGCCACAGGCACGCACCCCTCGTCGAAGCAGTATGGACCCCCAGCAGCAGCAGCAGCAGCAGCAGCAGCCAGAGGTCCACACAGCCGCCCCTGCAGGAGCAGTGCTCGCCCTGCTCAATGCTATGCAGGAGGCAGCTGACCACCTTTTATTCGCGGAAGAGGAGCTGCCCCCCAGGGGAGGACGAAGCAGCCCCAGACCTTGCTACCCTCCGACCCCCCCCCGCCCCCGGCCGCACACGCCACCGGCTGTGGAGCTACCCCATGAGCACTGACTGGTGGGAGCGGCTGGTGCTCGGTGAGTGGGACAATGACCGCTGGCTCCAGAATTTCCGTGTGAGCCGGCAGACATTCCTGGAGCTCTGCCAGTGGCTCACCCCTGCCTTATGGCACCAGGACACCTCCATGCGACATGCCCTCACGGTCGAGAAACGGGTCGGCATTGCTGTCTGGAAGCTGGCCACTCCAGACAGCTACCAATCCGTGGGGCAGCAGTTTGGCATGGGCAAGGCCACCGTTGAGGCTGTCTTCACGGAGGTAAGAGGACCCTGGGGCGGGGGGGTCCCTGGGACGGGGGAGCCCTGGGAGAGCCCTGGGGTGGAGGGCCAGACACACCCTGCACACCCCTCACTGGTGCTCTCTCATGTCCTTCCCCTGCAGGTCGTCCACGCAATCAATGCCCTGCTGCTCCACAGGCTTGTGCGGCTTGGGGATCCGGATGCTGCCATTGCGGGGTTTGCCAGCCTGGGCTTCCCAAATTGCTTTGGGGCTCTGGATAGGACCCATATCCCCATCCGTGCCCCGGAGCACAGCAGAGGACGCTTCCTCAACAGGAAGGGCTACCATTCAGTGGTCTTCCAGGCCTTGGTGGACAGCCGGGGCCGCTTCCTGGACATTTATGTTGGCTGGCCTGGCAGCACCCACGATGCCCGGGTCTTCAGAAATTCGGGCCTGTGCCGCCGGCTGGAGGTGGGGACCTACATCCCCCAGTTGGAGATCCCTGTGGGGGACACCACCAGGCCCCTCTGTGTCGTCACAGACGCGGCGTACCCCCTCCGGCCCTGGCTCATGCACCCTTACACAGGCCATCTCACAGCCAGCCAGGAGCGGTTCAACACACGCTTGAACCTTGCGCTCCAGGTGGTCGAGCACACTTTTGGCTGCCTCAAAGGGCACTGGAAGTGTCTCCTTACCTGCCTGGATGCAGGCCCCGCCAACATCCCCCAGGTTGTGGGCACATGCAGCGCACTCCATAACCTGGTGGAGAGCAAGGGAGAGGCCTTCTTCCAGGGCTGGGCTGTGGAGGCTGGCAGGGCCAACGTGCAGCCACCCGCTGCCCCCAGTCGCCAGGTGGACCCCAAGGGGATCTGAGTCCGGGAGGCCCTGTGGGCCCGTTTCGGCCAGGCCGCGGGGTGTATGCTGGCAGGCCACCCACTGCACCCCCCATCCTCCACAACACTCCCTGCCCCCATGCCCACACCACAGAGCACCTGCGAGCACACCCCCCCACCCCCACTTCTCTTGCAAATAAATGGACCTGTTTTTTGAAACAAAAACAGTGAAATGTCTTATTATTAATAATATATATATATATAATAGAACAAAAGGGGGGAACTATTTACATGGGGGGGTAGGTACCATAACACAACAGGGGTCCAACACAAACTATATACAAATATAATGGGGGATATGTACAAAGGGGGGGCCATGTCCTCGGCCCCGCACCCCTCTACTGTCCGACGCCCGGGGTTGGCAGGCACAACCCTCGACTTGGCCTGAGCCCTGGCCGAGGCTGGGTGGGGGCCGGGTGAACTGGCAGGTGTCTGCAGTCCCCAGGGTGGTGGATGGTGGTGGGACGGCGGTTGGAGCGGCGGGCAGAGCGGCAGGCGGCGCGGCATGTGGGGGGCCAGGTATTCCGCTATGTGCTTGAATGTGCGCATGAAGGCCCCCCATGCCTCCTGGCGCCAGGCCAGTGCTCGCTCCTGGAGCTCCAGCCGCCGCTCCTCCACCCGCAGGTGCCGCTCCGACACCTCCAGCTGACGCCGGAGGGTCGCAAGCAGCTGGGGGTCCGTGGCCATCCTTTGGTGGTGGTGGCTCCGCTGTCGGCCCCTTCCTGGGGCTGGTCGGTGCTCCGCCGAGGGGCTGGCCTGCTGGGATGGTCCTGGTGGGCTCTCTGGGACCATGGACACCTCGCTGGCGCTCTCCGGGCCCTCCAATGGTGCAGCTGCGGAACACAGGGGGGAAGAAGAGTGGAGACAGCTGTTGGTGTGGGCCCTGACCCGTGGCCCTTGTGCCCCCACCCCTCTGCTGCTGGTTCCCCATCCCCAGGAGATGCTGCTGCTGCTGATGGGTGTCCCAGCTCCCCCGCCCAGGGGACCCTAGGTTCCGCTCCCCCCATCCCCAGGGATGGGGCCTGGCGCTGTCCTGCTGGGTGGGATGAGGCTGATGCACTCTTCTGAGGGACATGCCACTGCTGTCCTTGGGGCCATGGTCATCTGGAGGGCCCTGGTCATGTCTGTTGTCCCTGCCCCTTAACCCCGGGGGTGTGCACTGGCGGGGTACATACCTGACGGTCCGCTCCGACGGTCAGGGGACACCCTCTGGGCGGACGCCCTGTTGGAGCTCTGGGACGGGATAGTGATCCGCAGCCCCCCCGTCGCTGGAGGAGGATTTCCCCCTCCCTCCTCCTCCAGCATCCCGGGGTGGGCTCCTCGGGGGGGGGCCCTGGGGAGCGGGGCTTGCCTCCGGGGCAGACTTCGTCTCCAGGGCCTGCTGGGGCTTATTGGCCGAGGTGTCAAGAGTGGCCGGAGGGGAGGAGGTGTGCTGGGGGCCCAGGATGGACCTGAGCTCCCTGTAAAAGGGGCAAGTGGCGGGGGCAGCCCCAGATCAGCTGGCTGCATCCCGGGTCCAGGCGTAACCCTGCCGCAGCTCCTTAACCTTACTCCTGACGTGGTCAGGAGTGCGGGCAGGGTGATCCCGGGCAGCCAGGCCCTCGGCCAGCCGAGCGAACGCATCCGCATTCCGCCTCTTGCTCCCCATTACCTGGAGCACCTCCTCGTCGCCCCAGAGCCCCAGCAGGTCCCGGATCTTGGCCTCCCTCCAGGAGGGACCCCGCTGCCTCTTCCCAGGCTGGCTGGCTGCCTGGGAGCCCTGGCTCCCCTTGTGGGGGGTGCCCTGGGGGCGTTTGGGGGGCTGCCTAGCGGCCATTGCTGCGGGGGTGCTGAAATGGGGCTGCTGCGGGCGTGCAGGCTGGCCGCGTGGCAGTGCTGCCGCCTGCACGCGCTCTCAGCTTCCTGCACAGGAATGCAGGGGGGTGGGGAGCTTTAATGGGCTGCTGCATGCGGCAACCATAGAGCTCAGGGACTGGAGAGAGCGTCTCTCAACCCCTCAGCTGATGGCCGCCATGGAGGACCCCGCTCTTTCGATGTTGCGGGACGCGGATCGCCTACACGTGCCCTACTTCGACGTTCAACGTTGAAGTAGGGCGCTATTCCCATCTCCTGTTGGGGGTAGCGACTTCGACGTGTCACCGCCTTACGTCGATTTCAGCTTCGAAATAGCGTTCGCCCCGTGTAGACGTGGCGGGCGCTATTTCGAAGCTGGCGCAGCTACTTCGAAGTAGCCGGCACGCGTAGCCGCAGCTCATAAGTGATAGAGCATCACCTGACCAGGTGGGCTGCTGTGGCACTCTGCCATTGGCTACATTCCGGGTGACTAAGTCCCAAATTCCTGAGATGTACGTTCAAGGTCTGAGCATCTGTCCCTTTGTTTAGCCCAGGCCACCTGACTGGGGGATAGCACTGAAATATTTCTAGTTTGGCGACAGAGCCAATGGCTGTAACTTGGCATAGAGACATGCACAGACATACCAGTAGCACAGACAGCTTGAGGGCATTACCAGTTTTCATTAGACGCCTCATTTGGCCTCCTGGCACAAGATTTGGTGCCACTATATACAACAGTAACCCGCTTGGCTTCCATATTCCATTGAAAAATCCAGTAACGTCACAGCAGGGAAACGGGGTCCTGGGAGCGGTCACGCAGGCTGCTGCTCGTATTTTGAGTAGTTCTCTATGTGGTCGACAGGAGCTGCTGGTCTCTCTCTCTTCACACTCTTGGAGTGCTACGGTCCTCTGAATGGGCCTGCCTCACACAGGCCAGTGGGATGCCTGCAGCAGCCCGGAGCTAGGGCGCTGAGGGGCTGATAGCGCCGCTGCCTGCTGGAGTGGTGTTGGAGACATGAGAAGTCGTATCATAAGGGTGGTGAACTTTGGCAGCATGGCGGAGGCCAGGCAGATGTGTGATGCATGGATATGTTGGTGTGCAGTTGTGTGCTGTCCTGTGTCATGCAGGGGGAGAGCAGAATTTCACATGGGCCTTGGCAGGTGTGCAGGGGAAGATTCTGGATGGGCTAAGGCTGCAGTGGCTTCCCAGCAGGGCAAGTGGGTCGGGGGGACAGGGCAGCTGTGGGCAGCCAGGCTGGAGGTTTCAGCCCCACAGCAGATGGACTGTGTTGAGTAATCAAGGCAGGTGCCCCAGCCATGGCGGGAGTGGTTGGCAGGGCAGCCTCACAGCCCCAGGAAAGGGGGCGTCTCCGGCAGGCAGCCCAGTATGCTGTAACCGCCTGTCCTCTTTCCTGCAGTCCATCGACCCTGGGCAGCAGTTCACCTGGGAGAATTCCAACCTGGAAGTGAATAAACCAAAAAACCGCTATGCAAACGTGATCGCCTACGACCACTCCCGCGTCATCCTGACCTCTGTGGACGGTAAGTGCGGGGCACTGGGCTGGGTCCGAGCACGGCCTGAGGGAGTGGTGTGAAAAACCGCCCCGGGCGAGGGTTGTGTAACCTGCAACGGAGCCAGAGCGCTCCCTGAGTGTGGCAGAGCAAGGAGGGCCGGGGGTCCCAGAAGCCAGGCAGGGGCTGTGAACAGCCCAGAGCTGCGCTTGCCACCAGACCCTGCAGATGCACCTCTCGGGCCAGTGGCTGGGAAATGGCTGCCTAAGGCAGCTGGTTCTTCCCAAGGGCTGCTGCAGTGGCCCCTGCCGTGCCCAGGCCCAGCTCTCTCTGGCTTGGTGCAGCACAGGCGGGATTGTGGCTGGGGCCTCGAGCTTTGTGTACGAGACCGAGCGGCTCCAGCTCAAAGCCTGCTGGTCCTTAGCCGTGGCTGAGCGGCCTCCTCAGTCTCTCGACGGGCTGGGTGCCACGCATGGGCAGCCCTGCGCCAGGCAGCCCGGGTTGCCTGGTGTAACCCACATGCACCTGCTGGGTGCGGCTCACTGTCCCACGGAGTGGCACCTGGGCTGGTAGGGAGAGGAAGGAGGAGTCTCCTCTGCAGCCTTCGCTGAGAGCCAGCTGGTGGGTAGTGCTGCTGTACGGGCTCCTGAGATGCAAGGTTTGCTCCCGCCTGCGGGTGGATCCACTGGCACGTCAGTGCTCCTAGTGGCAGGGGAGCTCCCAGAGGGCCCAGCTGCCTGCTTCTGCCCTGGCCGGGCCCCGGAAGCCCCGCAAGAGCTGCGCTGTGGCCGTCCGGTGGCCTGTGAGAGAAGCTGGAGGTGGGAGCCGCTTGTCACAGCTGTGACCGCAGTGAGCCACTCCCACCGCCTGAGCCCTTCCCTCTGCGCAGTGCTGCAGCCTGCCGGGGCCGGCTCTGCTCCTGCAGATTGGTCCTGGGCCGGCTCTCTCCCCGCAGCCCGGCACCAGCACCGCACCGGCTCAGCAGCGCAGGGTTCCCAGCCAGACATGGGTACCCAGCACTCCCCGCAGCGGCCCAGTCACCCGGCTCCCCTTGTCTCTGCAGGGGTGCCTGGGAGCGACTACATCAACGCCAACTACATCGACGGGTACCGGAAGCAGAACGCCTACATCGCTACCCAGGGGCCCCTGCCGGAGACGCTCAGCGACTTCTGGAGGATGGTGTGGGAGCAGAGGACAGCGACCATCGTCATGATGACCCGGCTGGAGGAGAAGTCCAGGGTACAGCTCGGGGGGCATTTCTGACCCCAGTGAAACATGCGTCACTGGGACAGGCACTGGGGGGGGGGGGCTCCTGGCAGGGTTGGGGGCAACCTCGGGGTTTCAGTGGGAGACCGCACGGCTGGGCGCAGCCAGGCTGGATTCAGCCTGCTCTGAGTGACAGCACCTTGCTGCACACCGGCAGTAGCACCTCCCAGCCGAGCCTCCACTGCCCCAGCCCCTCGCCTGGCAGCCCCTCACCCCTGCCAGCCCCTCACCCCCACACCGCCCGGGCCCTGCCTGCCAGCCCCTCACCTCTGCCAGTCCCTCACCCCCACATGGCCTGGGCCCTACCTTCCTCCCCCCCCCACACTCACCCCTGCCCCCCCCACTCGTTCCGCCCCTGCCCCCTCCTGCAGGGAGAGGCGGGAGCAGCCCTGCAGAAGGCGTGTTGGCTGGCCAGGGTGCCGTGTCCACAGGACCGGGACGGAGGGCTGGCAAATAGCATTGTGAGCATGGGGCAGCCTACGAGGGCCCAGTGGGTTTCCTGGTGGAACCTCCTAGCAGTAGCCAGGTGGGGCTGGCCCCTGCGGCACCGGGAAGGAGGGAAGAGACCCTCCTTGGGATGGGGTTTCCTGCCCTCTCCTGGCAGGGTCTGTTTCTCCCACAAGCCTCTCCCTGCCGGCGGTGCCGGCTGACCCTGCCTGGGTGCTGTCGGTGACACAGGAGCCCTTGCATGCGGAGCAGGTCTGCCTTTTGCCAGGCTGACCGTAGGTCAGGGCAGTGCCCAGGCAGTGCTACATGCCCACTTGGTGAGAGCAGAGGGGAGCTCCGACAGGCCCCCTGCGCTGGCGGGCTGGCCTGGCACTGTGCCCAGTCGCGCTGCAAGAGAGACAGTCCTGCCAGCCAGCCAGCGCTGCCCACAGAGGTGCCAGCCTGGGACAGGAAGCAGACTAGACCTGAAACCACTTCCCCAGCACAGCCCTCCAGCAGCCGTGCTGCTGCTTGGCATGCACCCTCCTGCCCTGCTCCAGTGGGAAAAGGGGCTGAGGGAAACAGGGCAACTGGGAGGGGCTGGGGTGGGAAGGGAGGGTCTTCACTTCTGCGTCACACAGCTGGGGATCACGTGTCCTTTCCCCATGCACCCTGGTGACCGGGCCCCTCCCCTCCACCTCACCCCCCCAGATTCAGGAGTCCAGGGCTCACCCTCAGCCTGTTCTGGGAGCTGGGGCAGCCTTTGCTAGGCACTCCTAGCTGCTGTGTCTTGATGCTTGATCTGCCACCAGCATGTGGCCCCGATTGCTGCTGGAGAGCCTCGTTTTGCTGGGGCCAGTCCTTGTGCAACAGGCCTAGTTCAGTGCATCCCAAAGCACTCTGGCTCCTGCAGCACCACGGCCTCTTGAGGTTGCACCAGACAACGCTCCTCACAGGTGTGCCCTGGAGGTTCCCGCTCCAGCTGCAGCTTCTCAAGAGCCCTGCTCCCCAGCAGCCTGAGGCTCAGCATGCAAACAGGCCCCAGCTGTGTCAGCTGGAGCTGGGGCTGGGGAGCAGGGTGCACTTGTCAAGCGCACTCTGCCTGGTTTCTGAGCAAGAGCCGCACGTGCCCCCAGTCGCACGCAGGGTGACTGACAGCGCTTTCAGGGCTCCGGGACGGGGCCACGACCTGCAGGAAAAGAGCACCAGCATTTCCATCAGCAATCCGAAGTGTCTCAAGGTGCCAGCTCACCTTCCTTCCCCCGTCGGCACCCAGCCAGTGCTGCTGGAAGCCCCGACCTGGCTGGCTCGGGCAATTAGCTGCCTTCAGAGCTTGGCAGTTGGTTTCGGAGTTGTTTGGTAGTGGCTCAGAAACACATCATCTCAGCTTTCCCGGGCGTGGACACCTGGCACCTCTCACCAGCTGCAGTGAGGCATCTCCGGAGGCTCCTGCATGCCCAGGGAGGGCCATGAGAGCCCACCCCAAGAACCACGCGCTGCAGGCCTGCTGCTCCCGAGTGTGGCACCAGCGCAGAAGGGACAAGGCCGGATGGGCTCTGTAGTATTGGCCTGTTGTCTGCCAGGAGCTAAAGTCTCAACTGCAAGCTCAGAGCCAGTACTTGTAACTCCACGTACAGCATGGTACAAACGTACCAGCAGCAGCAAATCGCCACTTTCAACTGACACCTTCCCTGGCCACTTGGCACAAGATGGGTGCAAACCTGGGATGGTGGGTGCAGTAATGCTTTGTGTGTTCATCTTAAAATCCAGTAAAGTCACCAGCTCCTCCCCAGCAGTCCCTACTCCACAGGCAGGGACGTGTCATGTGCTCTGTGGGCAGATAGGGCCAGGCTGCCTGGCCTGGCAAACGCTGGCGGTAAGCGTACATCCAGCCCAGTGGTGTGTTCCTGGCCGTGAGAAGGAGCCAGCACTGCCAGAAGGAACCGTCTGTGAGTGGCTTTAGTACCCCAGAGCATCGGCTTCTGCATAAAATTTACAGAGCTTGAAAATGGGGCATAAACATTATGGGTAGATTTGGCAGAAAAAGTGACTGGCTCAGATCTGGTCATGAATAAATAATAATCACTTAGCAGCCCTGGTGCTGCCAGGAGCCCGCACAGAGAATGCTTCCAATGCTGGCTTTGCACCCTTGTCCTGGGGGAGAGGCGTCTCACAGCGACAGGCTGGGGCCATGCTGAACGGAGCTGTGCAGCCTGTTCGGGGGGAGGGCGCAGGGCAGCGGGGAGGTTGGCAGTAGGTCTGGGGCACTGGCCTTTACACTCTAAGGACAGTGAGAATCTGACTCCAGTTAGTGGGGTTCACTTCCTCCGGTGGCCACGAGTGCCTTGGGGCTGGCAGCAGGTGGAAGGGGGCACAAGGGGCTGCGAAGGGTGGAAGGGGCTGGCTGCGGCTGCCACTCACAGACAAGGACTGGGTCAGTTTAGCTGGGACCTCGGCATGTTTGTTCTGCAGCTAGAGAGTGTGAAGCAACATGCTGCTCTGCACCCAGCGAGGGGAGGTGTATGCGCCCAGCTGTGCACACAGCCTGGGGCTCTGCATACTCAGCACCGGGGTGTAATATTGGAGGCTTTTCCAAGCACAGCTGAGAGGGCCGAACCAGAGCAAACTGCTTAAAACAAGGCTACTGACAGCCCTAGACTGGGGGGCTTCCATGGTGAGACACCAAACCCAGCACACAGAGGACTGCTGGTGTCACATGGCCCCAAGAAGTCACACCAGCAATACGCGTGCACACTTCATCTTCCCTTGTGCCACCGCCAGGCCCCTCCTCACACAGAGGGGAGGTTATGCAGCCAACCTCACCAAACCTGAACAGCTTCTTCCAACCCCAAAGCCCAGCCACGTCCCCAGGTCAACGTACACCGCGGCTCTTTCCCAGGAGAGCCGCTACCCATCCTTTGGCAGCTAACCTCTACCGGTGTGTTAACGAAGGGAAGACGAAAGGGAGAGGGTGAAATTGCTGAAGCAAGCCAATGGCAGACACCCGTCACGGAGGTCATGGGGCAGGCTGCAGCAGAGGTGGAGCTGGCTGCTATCTGCCAGGCCCCTGGAGTACACCCTGTGTTCAGACCGGTCAGCGATCCTTCCGGGCTCAGCTCATCGCAGAGCTGCTCCTGACGGGAGAAGCTGGAGTGAAGACCAAGACGGAGGAAGCTCAGGGCCCCCTTGTCCCCTGGCCCAGGTGGAGGGGATCCCATTGCTCTCCCTGCCTGGAGCACGTCTGAGGTGGAGCCTGTCCGTCACGCGAGCAGGTCACCTGTCCGTGTCCTTGGGCAGTCAGCCATTGCCTGGTCAGTTACGCGTCACAGCCAAACTCCTCCGATGTGACAGGGCTCAGACGAGGCCCTTTCCTTTCCCTCTCACACGCGGCGTTACCTGCCTAGGAGCCCTGTCACAAGAGGTTGCCCTGCAACGCCTCCTGTTGTGGTGTCCCAGGAGCGAAAATCTCAGCTGCAAGCCCAGACCAACACTTACACCTCCACGTACGTGGTACGAATGTGTGAGCAGCCGAAACAGGCGCAGCGAATCGCCACGTCCAACAGACACCTCCCTTGGCCTGAGATTTTGTGCAAACTGAGACCAGTGGTTGCAATAATGTTTTGCGTGTTCACCTTGGTGTCCCGGGGTCCTGAGAGAGGTGGAAGCCCAGCTCCCGCCCCGGGCATGCAGCTGCTGCTACAGGATCTCTCCTCGGGCAGCGCGGGCTGCGGAGAGAGCCTGGCAGCTGCGTGGCTGGCGTGCCTGGCCCTTGCTAGTCAGCAGCAGCTCCGCTGAACAAGAGGCAGGATGCCAGCTGCCCCAGTGCCATCCCACGGTCCTTTCGCCTGTTCCCGGGCCCCTGCTCACAGTGCCATTGCACTGGCTCTAATGCAGCCTGCCCCTTGACGCACACGGCTGAGAACTGTCGTTGCCGTCTCGCGGTGAGCCCAGGGCTGGCAAGGACCCGTGGGGTCACGGGCAGAGGCAGGTAGCTGAGAGGGGGCAGTGCCGTGGGTGGAGACAGGACACCAAGGGGTGGCAGGAAGCTGTGGGGTGATGGGGCTGCAAGCAGAAACCAGAACATTCACGCCTCTCCCCAGCCAGGGAGCTGATGTTGGCCATGGCAGGGCCGTGGCAGAGGAAGCTGCACTCCAGGCTGGTCCCCTCATGGCAGTCATGGGGGGTGCATGCTGGTCATGGGGATCCTTTGAGGCCCCTGCACTGGCAAGTGGGGAGAGGCTGATTCAGAGAGACCAAGGCCCTGACCAAGGGTAGTCTGGGCCCCCTGCCAGCCCCCACAGGCTGACCCGGCCTGGTGCCTGTGGCAACTTTCCCTGCCATGCAGAGCTGCTGGGCCTGGTGTGCTGGGCCCTGTCACTCCCACCAGGCCTTGCCAGGGCCCAGAGGGAGCTGACGACACTGGCAAGCGGGCACCCAGGGGAGTGGGCTGTGCACCGCCCCCCCGCCACTGGCCTCCAAGCTGCAGGAGGCTCGTTCCTTCCCTGCCAGCCTGGGGGAGGCCCTGGGCTCCCTGCCCATCGCCCCTTTTCAGTGTAGGTGCAGCTGCTGAGTCACTGGCTGGCCAGCTCTCAGCCGCTGCTCTCTGCAGGGCAGACTCTCCGCCTCCCAGCGGTTCACTGGCTAGCAAACAAGCGTCTCTGAGGCAGGGTTAGTGATGGCCAGCGGGGCCCTGCTCCGCACTGGCAGCCGTCTCCTGAGGGCAGGGCTGGCGGTCCCCGGACATGCCGCAGCAGTGCCAGGCAGGGGCAGAGCAGGTGCCAGGCGGGGGGCAGCACTGGCCTGCCTGCCCCCAGAGCAAGTCAAAGGCTGGAATTCCAGCCTCAGAGCATCTCCTGCTGCCCTGTTGGCATCCTCACCGCTGGCCCTGCAGTGCGTGTGCTGGGGCCTGCTGCCCTCCCATGGTCCCTGCCCTGGCAGCATCGTCTGTCCAGCTCCTCCCCGCGCCAACGTCTCTTTGAAGGTGGGCTGCAGGGCGAAGCCTGAGCACAGCAGTGGAGGCCCCGGGCTACTTCTCAGGACACCCTGTGCGCTGACCTGCAGGGTCCATTCAGGGAGGGCCAGGCACCACTGACATGTCCTGTGTCCTTGCCCCCAGTCTTGGCTAGATGGTGATCCCCTCTCCCATGCTGCAGGTGAAGTGTGACCAGTACTGGCCAGGCCGGGGCACAGAGACCTATGGGCTGATTCAGGTGACCCTGCAGGACACAGTCGAGCTGGCCACCTACACCGTCCGGACGTTTGCGCTCTACAAGGTAATGGGAGAGTGCAGCTGCTCAGTCCTGGCCTCTGTGTGGCTGGGTCCTGCACGCCTGGCCCTCGGGGTAGCCGGCCCTGCAGAGGCCAGTGTGTAGCCCGTGGCTGATCACAGACCAGGCCTATGGGGCAGGGAGCAGCTCCCAGCCCCAGGGCTCACGCCCGACCTGCAGGGCTTTGGCCAGAACCGCTGTCCCTGGGCTGTACACGTTCCCCCTGTGGGAGGGCCATGGGGTGTGCTGGCCCCGTCCTCCGCGCCACCTGGCAGTGACTCAGGAGCTGAGTGTCCAGCCACCTGTGCCAAGGGAGCTGCCTGCGCGGGGCAGGACAGGGCCCTGTGCTGAGCCTGATGTATGGGGCTGTGGCTGCGTGCCCAGGCACATGGGCTGCGCACATTGTCAGTGCCCTCGGCGTCACCCCCCGTCCCTGTTGTGTGGCTGCCCTTCCCCGAGACCAGCACGTTCTCACCCCGTCCCTTTGGCTCCTCGGCAGAACGGCTCCAGCGAGAAGCGAGAGCTACGCCAGTTCCAGTTCATGGCATGGCCAGACCACGGGGTACCGGAGTACCCCACCCCCATCCTGGCCTTCCTGCGGCGGGTGAAAGCCTGTAACCCTCCGGACGCGGGGCCCATGGTGGTTCATTGCAGGTGAGGGTCACTGCAGGAGGGCTGCTGCCAAGGCTGCGTGTGGGCACTGCCTGCGTGTGCTGCACGAGCCTCGAGCCGTGGGGAGAAGTGGGTCCTGCTGCTGTAAAGCACAGCCTGGCCAGAACTGCCAGCAAGACGGTTCCACTGGGACGGGCACGCGCCTTAGCTGCTCCGAGGTATCGCTGAGCAGACCACGCTGGCCCTGCTGAGCTCATGCCAGCTGGCTGACGACAGGCACCCCGTTGAATCCCGCAGCCAGTAGCCAGGAAATAGCCTGTGTTGGCGACCGGGCTGCTGCCGGGTGCGCCTGGCAGAACAGGCAGCGGAGGGCTGTGCACGTTGGTCCGCGTTTCCTTCCCCACGTGCCCAGGGCAGAGTGTGAACTACAGCAGTGGCCACTGGCCCATCTCTGCCCTGTCCGGGCTGTCACGGTGCAGAGGGGAAGGGTGGACATGGATTAGGGACAAGGTGTGTGGAGGGCTGGGCGCTGCCGTAAGGTCATGGCCAGGGTGAGACTCCAGGGGCTCCCGGTCTCCCCCACCCCCCCAATGGGCCATGCCCATGGAGAGGACGGAGGTGAGAGAGCCCCCCAGCGGGATGGTGCTAACCCTGCCCCCTGCCCCTTCAGCGCTGGCGTGGGCAGGACGGGCTGCTTCATCGTCATCGATGCCATGCTGGAGAGGATGAAGCACGAGAAGACGGTTGACATCTACGGTCATGTGACATGCATGAGATCGCAGCGTAACTACATGGTGCAGACCGAGGACCAGTACATCTTCATCCACGAGGCCTTGCTGGAGGCAGCCACCTGCGGCAACACGGAAGTGTCAGCCCGCAACCTCTTTGCTCATCTCCAGAAGCTGGGCCAGGTGCCCGCAGGCGAGAGCGTCACCGCCATGGAGCTGGAGTTCAAGGTAAGCCAGTGTAGCCACGGCCCACCAGAATCCCCCGGCGGGGGCTCCGAGAGCAGCAGCAGCTGGGCCCGGAGAGAGGGGCAGGTTGTGCTGGGTAGAGTTCAGTCCCAGGCCGGGGAGCAGCTGTTCGAACGTGCTGGAATTGCTATTTGTGCTGAGCACACCTTTCCAGCGGGGCAGAGACAAGCGAGCGACTCAGCAGCATGTTCTGCTCTTGCCGTACGGCTGGACCTGCGCCTGGCATGGCTGCTGGTGAAAAGCAGCGTTCCTGTGAACACCCGGTGTTACAGTGCCATCATGAGCACCTGGTGGTACGGTGCTACTGCGAACGTGCAGTTGGGAACAGCTCCTGTTCACTGTCAGAGACGTGTGTAATCCCCTCTTCGGGCGTCGTTCACCCACCAGTTAGGGCTCAGGCCCGCCTAGTGGCAGTGTCCGAAGGAACGGGGAGAGGGTTGTAAAAGCAAAGCCCACGTGCTGCTGAGAGCATGTGTCTTGGTGCTGCACGCTTGCGTGTGTGGCGGCACTGGGTGTGTATTGGCATTGCCTGTGTAGGTGTGTGCATGTTGGCACTGCTTGGTGGGGTGGATATACAGGAGGTTTTCTGGGCACTGCTAAGAGAACCAAACCTGGGGAAATTGCTCAGCACCAGGCCACTTCCAGCCCAGCCCAGCGGCCTTGTCTGTGAGGCACCTCTGCTGCCTTCCTGGCCTGCAAGGAGTTTCGCCTGCAAATCCCCCAGGCTCTCCAGCAGTGACAATGCCCAAACCAGCCACCCCCTTACTCAGGTGAGGTTATGAAAACCTGTGTCACCAAATCCATCCAGATTCTTCCAGCCCCCGAGGGACCAGGCACAACCCAGATCTTACCCAAACCCGCACGCTGGGTCAACCCTTTAGGCTGTAAAGGTTTAGTAGCAAAGAAAGAAGGCAAGGTGCCAGAGGAAGATTGTGAAAGAGGTGAAATGACACACCTCCGTCAGGTCTTGAGGCAGGCTGCAGCTGGTGGTGCAAGCGGCTATCCTGAGAGTCTCTGGAAATGCACCCTCTGGGGGACGGCTCCCCAGTCCAGTCAGGCTTAGTTCCTGGCAGAGACGTTGTTGCCGACTGCTCCCGAGGTGGAGGCCGAGGGCAATGGACTGAGGACAAAATGGCCCCTGCCAGGCTCGTCTCCATCGACGTGCCGGGTGGAGGGAAGCTCTCTGCACCTGGGCAGGTCCCCAGTGGCGAGTCACCTGGTCAGGTCACCTGTCCGTGCTGCTTTGGGGCATCCGCCATCGGCCGCATCCCAGATGGCCCGGCTCAGCCAGATTCCTGAGAGGCGGATTGGGGTGTGACGGGCTGTTCCTTTGTTCAGCCCGTGTCACCTGCCTGGGAGGTGACCACACCGCCCACTGAGAAACCCACCGCTAAAACATTCCTAATACAGGCACAGAGCCAGGATCTGCCGTCACATACAGACACGGCCCAGCCACACACGTAGCATATACAGGCTCGGTGGTGCACCGGCGTTCGTCAGGCTCCTCCTCGGCGCGGGTTTGGGGCGCACTTAATACAGTGGTCACAGAAATGGTTTTATATTTATTGTAAACATCCAGTAACGTCACAGAGGGCGTGCGTGTGTGTTGGCTCTGCCTGGGGGTGGGGGTGTCTGCACGCATGTGTTGGCTCTGCCTGGGGGGTGGGCGTGTCTGCACACACCTGTTGGCTCTGCCTGGGGGTGGGGGTGTCCGCAGGCGTGTGTTGGCTCTGCCTGCGGGTGGGGGTGTCTGCACACGCCTGTTGGCTCTGCCTGCGGGTGGGGGTGTCTGCACACGCCTGTTGGCTCTGCCTGCGGGTGGGGGTGTCTGCACGCGCCTGTTGGCTCTGCCTGCGGGTGGGGGTGTCCGCACGCGCGTGTTGGCTCTGCCTGGGGGTGGGGGTGTCTGCACGCGCGTGTTGGCTCTGCCTGGGGGGTGGGCGTGTCTGCACACACCTGTTGGCTCTGCCTGGGGGTGGGGGTGTCCGCACGCGTGTGTTGGCTCTGCCTGGGGGTGGGGGTGTCCGCACGCGTGTGTTGGCTCTGCCTGGGGGTGGGGGTGTCCGCACACGCGTGTTGGCTCTGCCTGCGGGTGGGGGTGTCCGCACACGCGTGTTGGCTCTGCCTGTGGGTGTGGGGTATCTGCACACGCGTGTTGGCACTGCCTGTGTGCAGGGATGTATGAGTGTTGGCAATGCGTGTGGGCAGGTATACCTGTACGTGCCTTTTGGCTCTGCCTTGGTGGGGTATCTGCGTGCACCTGTTGGCTCTGCCTGCGGGTGTGGGGTATCTGCACACGCGTGTTGGCACTGCCTGTGTGCAGGGATGTATGAGTGTTGGCAATGCGTGTGGGCAGGTATACCTGTACGTGCCTTTTGGCTCTGCCTTGGGGGGGTATCTGCGTGCACCTGTTGGCTCTGCCTTGGGGGGGTATCTGCGTGCACCTGTTGGCTCTGCCTTGGGCGGGGGGCGGGTGGTGGCTGCTTAGCTCATTTCTTGGTGAAGCCGTTGAGATGGATGCCAGCTGTGCTCATGCCCAGGTCTCCAGTGATGCATGTTGGCTGAGCAGAGGCTTGCCAGGGAATACAGCTGCTGCCAGGCAGCAGCCGGCCATGCTTGCCAGGAAGCCAACACTGGTGGTTGCTTCGCCCTGGGAAGCCCTCCTGTGAAAAGGGAGCTGGAGAGGCCAAATGCTGGCTTCAGGGCAGCCGGCGAGAGGCCAGGCAGCCTTGTCCTGTGCTCAGTGAGCTACGTCCCCTTGGGCGTCGGCACAGGCTCTGTGGAGCCTCCAGGGAGGCCAGGTGTGCTGTCCCAGCAGGTCCAGCACCTCAGAGCCACAGCCGCCGAGTTAGGATGCGCCAGCAGGGATGAAAATCCAGTTGAACTGGTTAACGATTAACGGGTGGGGGCTGGCTGGGGAGGCCCGGTTCAAGTGTCCCTGCCCACAGCACCGCTGGAGCAGCCCCTCCGCAGCGTCAGCTCATGCTTTCCCGTGCTGCTGTGGTGTCGTGGCTCAGCAGCAGCTCTTCCATGTGCACGGAGCAGCTGGGGGGAGGCGTGCGCCACACCCTGCTCACGGTGCAGGCGGCGAGAGCCGTGCCCAGATGCCCTGTGTGTGCTGGAGACACCAGTCAGGGACCAGCACCACCTGGTGTCTGAGCAGAGGGGCTCAGAATCCGACTCCTGGGGAGGGACTCTCCGGCCGCACCCCGGCTTCCTGCCCTTTCTTCCCCTTTGCACTCGGGGGGCTGTGCTTCCCTCCTCCGTCGCCCCCCGCTCTGCACAGGTGGGCCTGGCCAGGGTGCCGCAGCTAAACCCCGACCCTGCTCCTGCTCCCTGACCCTCCATCTCCCCTGCCAGCTCCTGGCCAGTTCCAAAGCACATACCTCACGGTTCATCAGTGCCAACCTGCCATGCAACAAGTTTAAGAACCGCCTGGTGAACATCATGCCCTACGAGCTGACCCGGGTCTGCCTGCAGCCCATCCGTGGGGTCGAGGGCTCTGATTACATCAATGCCAGCTTCATAGATGGCTACAGGTAAGAGCCCCGGGGAGCCCCAGCCAATCCTTGTGCCTAGAGCTGCTGGGCGGAGTCATTTCCTTCTGCCGGGCGCTGAAGGGCAGTGGAGTGGGTCTGAGTCTCTCGGGTCCCTCGGGATCCGGGCAGGGGTCAGGTACCACACAGCAAGCCCCACATTAGCCAGAGCTCCCTCTTGCAGCGTCCCATGTGCCCTCCCTTACCCTGGTGCTCAGAGGCAGCTCCCGGAGCACCCATTCCCACCCGCTGTGAATCCTCAGCATGGGGCCTTCTGCTGAGAGCTGCCCCCACCGGTCTCTGGGCTGCTGGGAAGCCCAGGGTCAGCTCTGAGCCATTCAGCAATGATTGGTGGCTGCTGGCAGAGCAGCCTGAGGCCTGTGGTTCCAGTGGGATTCTGGGAGGACTCAGGAGAAAGACACTGTACGCAACATGGCCAGGCGATTGGCACGTGCCGTGGGACCCTGGTGGTGCACGCTTCTGCCTGTGCAGTGTGCTCCCAGTTCCTGGACACGGGAGCATACGGCAAGGCAGCTGCTGGGCCAGGCACTCCGTGGAGCAGCCTCACCCAGCCCCAGCACAAAACAGCTCTCAGCCCTTCTCTTTGGCACAGCACAGGCTAATGTGCCACTCACCCCCTGGGTTCCTGTCTTGGGTCCCCTGTGCCCCTGCTAAGCCTCCAAGCCACAGGCATGGCAGGAGTGGGAATGAGCTAAACCCTCCTCCCACCCAGCCCTGCCCGTCACTGCGGGTCAGTGCGCACCCAGAACTGCAGCCTCTTGGCTTGCTGCAGCCTTGGGTTGTCTAGCATCCAACCTAACTGTGCCAGGCCTGGGTGGCTCCCTGCCTGGCAAGCAGTGCCACTTGTTGCAGGCAGTACCATTTCCTGCCCTGCCAGTCGCCTCCCTGACGTGCTCTGTAGCACCTCCCTTCCCTTCCCTTCCCTTCCCCTGAGCTGAGCAGCCTTTCGGGCTTTGGCTAATGAACTCCGTTGGCCCATCGCTAGAGCCATGCCCTTATGAGTGCCTTGGTTCCTGCCTGCACCTTCCTCTTGGTTTTTACGGTGCCCATAACCCCCTGAAGCCATGTCTGGCTCTGCCCATGTGGTGCAGGTGTCCTGCAGGAAAGTCCCTGTTTTAGCACTATGAGAAACTTGAGCATGGGAAGTGCCACCGGCCCCTATTCTGAGCTCTCCAGTGCCCCTTTCTGGTGCAGACCTGAACAGCTCCCATTACCCACGGCACAGGCTTGGCTGCTCCCGCTCTGCCTGGCCCCTGGCCTCCCCAGGCGCAAGCACCGCGGCCACTGGGTCCCTGCTGGCCCGACAGGGCGCCCGTGGACAGCCACTGGAGAGCAGCTGCTGTGCTGCCCTGCTCCTTCCTCATGGTGAAGTTGGATAGCAGCAGCCACAGGGCCCTGCTGGAGCCAGCGGGCTCACCCTGCCTGGGGTGTCACAGCTGCTGCAGAGCCCCAGCCCAGCTCACAGGGCCTGGCGCACTGCACCATGCCCCACAGAGTAGATGGGGCTGGCCTGGCCCTCGCCAGCTGCTGTGAGCGCAACGTGCCTGTGTTGCAGGCAGCAGAGAGCCTACATCGCCACGCAGGGACCACTGGCAGAGACCACGGAGGATTTCTGGCGCATGCTCTGGGAGCACAACTCCACCATTGTGGTGATGCTGACCAAGCTGCGTGAGATGGGCCGGGTAAGGGCTGTGGGGGCTAGGGGAGGGAGCCTGTGGCAGCAGGGGATATGGAAGAGCTATTTTCTGCCCCTGCTGGGTCTATCCTTTCCATGTCCCTGAGCCGTTACTGCTGGACCTGGGCACTCAGCACCAGAGCTTCCCAGCCGGGCTGGCCCTGCACCAGGGTCCAGGAGGGCGAGGCCAGCCTTCTCCAGCAGCTCTGGGACCAATCTGTGGGTCCTGCCCCTAGGGACTTGGGTCTGTCCCCGATGGCTGCAGGCCCAGGGCTGTCCGGGCTGTGCAGGCCCATGTGGCAGGCTGGCAGTGGCATCCCTGCACATCCCCCATGACCCAGGGGGTGCTTGGTCCCTAGCTAGCTGCACTGCCCCGTGGCTGGTGGGAGTGGTCCCCAGGCCTGCCCCATATCCTGCAGGGAGTTGATTGGTGCTCAGAATTTCCCACCTGTAACCAGCCATGGCTTGTGGGGGTTGGGGACACTGGGCAGGCTGGTTCCAGCAGCGCAGTCACTGGCGGGTGCTGCTGCCCGGGGGCCCAGCTGCTCATGCCTCTCCTCTCGTCTGCAGGAGAAGTGCCACCAGTACTGGCCGGCAGAGCGCTCGGCCCGCTACCAGTACTTCGTGGTGGACCCCATGGCTGAGTACAACATGCCCCAGTACATCCTCCGCGAGTTCAAAGTCACCGATGCCAGGGTGAGTGGGGTGGGGGGGCCCTCCCCGGGAGGCAGGAGCAGCAGGGCAGCAAGGGGGCTGCTCCTTGGGCTGGAGTACAATGGGCTGGGATCGTTCCCAGGGAGACCCCACTCTACAGGAGCGTCACATCGGAGGCAGGCGGTGGCGGACTGGCTCCGCTGGCCCCAGTACTGACTTGAGGCAGCCAGGCTCCTGGGCTGGGCTGCACCTTCCTTGGAGTGCTCCACAGCTGGGCATCCCAGCACAGAGCTGATGGAGACCTGCCCTGCCCTACCCCGGCGCTATGGGGTCGGTCAGGTGCAGCTGCTGGGGCTGGAGAGTCAGGCCCAGCCCAGCAGACAGAACACGTGCCCTGACTCTGCCCCCGGTAGCCTGGCCTGCACCCACCCTGTGAGGCACAGCCGGTGCCCAGCCAGCAGCCTGCCCTGGAGCTCTGGGGCCAGCCTGCGAGCAGAAGCCAGACCCGTCTCCTTCCCCACAGGATGGGCAGTCGCGGACCATCCGCCAGTTCCAGTTCACAGACTGGCCCGAGCAGGGTGTGCCCAAGACTGGCGAGGGCTTCATCGACTTCATTGGGCAGGTGCACAAAACCAAGGAGCAGTTTGGCCAGGACGGGCCCATCACGGTGCACTGCAGGTGAGCGCTGGCTGGGCTGGGGCTGGCTGGGATAGGGCCCGCTCAGCAGCTCTCCCTCGTGCCCAGACACAGCTGCCTGTGCCGCAGGGCAGGGCTGGGATTGGCTGCCCTGGCCACGCTCAGAGCCTGGACCCTTGGCAGGCCCCACTGCTTTGCAGGCTCAGCCCCTCCAGTGGAATCAGCACGCCGCAGGAGGGGAACGGCAAGGAGGCCGGGGGGTGCACACAGCATAGGGCAGCAGAGGCTCCTGAGAGTCTGTCAGCCCCTTCCCTAGGACAGGGCAGCATGGCTCAGTGCCAGGCTGGGGGTTCCCAGCAGGTGCGAGCCTTGGGGCCTGCAGCCATGGGCCTGGGAGGCTCCCACGGCAGGCATGGCTGCAGGGCAGCGCTGCTAACAGCCTCTCTGCTCCCTGTGCTGCACAGCGCTGGGGTCGGGCGCACAGGGGTGTTCATCACGCTCAGCATCGTCCTGGAGCGCATGCGCTACGAGGGCGTGGTTGACATGTTCCAGACGGTGAAGACCCTGCGGACACAGCGACCAGCCATGGTGCAGACAGAGGTAGGTGTCTGTGCACTCTGTGCTGGGTGAGGCCACGTGCTCCCGCAGGCTGGGAGCTGGTGCCCTGGAAAGGGAGGCTGTGCTCCCAGCCGAGGGCCAGGGCTGCCCTGTTCATAAGAACGGCCACACTGGGTCAGACCGAAGGTCCATCTAGCCCAGCGTCCTGTCTGCCGACAGTGGCCAGCGCCAGGTGCCCCAGAGGGAGAGGACAGAGCAGGGTATCAGCGAGTGAGCCCTCCCCTGTCAGCCATTTCCAGCCTCTGACAAACAGAGGCCAGGGACACCATTCCTACCTCTCCTGGCTAACAGCCACGGCTGGACCTAACCTCCAGGAACCGATCCAGGTCTCTCCTGAACCCTCTTAAAGTCCTGGGCTTCACAGCCTGCTCTGGCCAGGAGTCCCACAGGCTGACTGTGCTGTGTGAAGAAGAACTTCCTTTGGTTAGTTTTAAACCTGCTGCCCATTCATTTCACTTGGTGATCTCTAGTTCTTATGTTATGGGAACAAGGGTTCCCAAGAAGGGTCTTATTTCAACAGAGCCAGATCTGGAAGCAGGTCCCAGCCTCTGGCTTTCCCTGGTCTCCAGGCTGCACCTGGTTCACAGCCTTAGCAGGAGAAGGGCTCTGGGGCTGAGCTGGTGTTTTTGGGGGATGGAAACTATACACTCCCCCACTACCTGCTCCCACACAGAGCAGCCAGGTGGATTTGCAGGCATGGGTCTCCATCCAGCTGTCTGGGCAGGGCGGTAGCAGCTGAAGCCTCACCGGGCTTAGTTCTGGCTGGGCTTGGAGATCTTGTTCCCAGCTCAGAGGGCCTGTCCCTGTGGTGGTGGAGGGCTGCCAGCTGTGTGGAGAGCCTCTTGGAAGGGCTGGGTCTGTCAGCTCGAGGGAGCTGAACTGGGCTGGCTGGCTGTGTCAAGCCCCCGGGGACGGCTGGTTCTCAGCTAGCCCAGTGCACTGTGTATAGTGCAGTGACCACACTGAAATGCCAAGCCGTGCTGGGCATGGCAGGGCAGAGCTGTTTCAGGCAGTGCCCCCTCTCTAGTGGCCATCAAAGGGCCCAGCCTTCTCACTGCACAGAGGGTGGCTGAGGGTCAGAAACACGAGGGTAAAGAGAGCAAAGGGTGCCTGGGGCAGAGTCCTTCTCCCGAGTCCCAGGCTAGGGCTCTAACCACTGGGCAACTCTGCCTCCTAGCTTTCCCTTGGAACCTCACACCCCACTTTGGGCAGAGCTTGGCCCTGTGCAGAGCCCTGGGCAGGGGTGGCACCTGCTGGTTGCTTGGGTTGTGCCTGCAGGATAGGAGGTGCCCCGCAGCACCCCTGCCCTCTGCACAGGCACCCCCCTTCACACCCCTGCCCTCTCCTTGCAGGACCAGTACCAGCTGTGCTACCGAGCCGCACTGGAGTACCTCGGCAGCTTTGACCACTATGCAACGTAACCAGCACTCGTCCCTGCCTGCAGCAGGACGGCTGGGAGCAGAGGGTCCTTCAGAGCCACAGCTGCCACTATCCAGTCCTGTCTAGATGCTGCTGCCGTCCATGCCACTTCTGCCCACTGCATTCAGCGGAGCAAGGGAGTCCGACTCCGGCAGCACTCCCAGCGTCCTGTGGGATTTCTGTCCCTCGCCCGCTGTCTTTCGCAACCAGGCCGAGGGGGTGGGACGGGGTCGTTTTACCTGTAAGATAGTTCTGGTGGTTTCCTAGCCCTTCCCCTTCGGCTGCTAACCTCGCCGTTAGGCCAGGGCCGTCAGCCCTTTCAGGGGCTCCTTTTCTTTTGCTTTTCTTTCTGCTCTTGTCTGGCTCTGCCCTGGCCTGCAGGGCTGCCTATTTTCGGGCAGCCCTTTGGAGACCCCGAGCAGTGACTCGCTCATGGTTCCAGACCCTTCCCATTCCTCATTAGCTGCTTTTAACCCCCTCTAGAAAATCAAAGGTCACAGAACTGGAGCTAAGCTACTGATTATTTTTCTACCTGCTTTCCCCTTATTTCCTGTGTCGGGGAAGCACTTGGGGTTGTGGGAGAGGTGACTCCATTGCAAGCTCCAAACTGCTCAGGCCCATGAAAGTGCGTGTTAATCCAGTGCAGTGTTGGCAGAGCCTGGTATGACATGACATCTGTGAGAGGCCCCAGACTCCTTGCCTGTGTCTTGCGGGGGCGGGGGGAGCAAGCTGCAGTCCTGGCAGCGTGCGCGGCGTCCCTTTCGGAGCGCGCTGCGCCTCTGCAGGCCGTTCTCGCCAACGAGCGCCTCAACCCATTTCCAAGGGAAGGAGCACGCTTGGCGGCAGCTCTCGCAAGGGGGCTGCACGGCCTATTTTTGGAAAATGGGCTACTTTGGGGAAGGGGCAGCAGGGGAGGGGATGGGTTTTCGGAGGCTGAGGGTATCTATCATTTCTGCTATCCTGCAAATGTTTCAGGTCCTTAGAATATTGTACTTTCTGCTACTTCAGGACATTCGAAAGAACCAATGTGGCAAGTCTACTGGACTGAATTTAACGGTACTATATCTCACTACTCCTTATTCTCACGGTTGCACTGGGGTGGGGAGAGCAGCCCTGTCTCACGTGCGCACTTCTCACTCACAGTGGTGGAAGGGGAGCTAATTGTATTATCCAATGTATTCCGAATGGTAAGAATCAGAGCGGCAGTGAACTCAGCAATCCAGGGTGGGGATCTGGGAGACACGTTCATTTTTACCTTGTGGATGCATAGTGCCGTAGGGGTCACTGGTGTACACAGTCTGTTTTCTATTTGTTAATAAAAAAAAATCTACAGCATCATTGCATAATTCTTGATGTTAATAAATTTGAATAATCGGGTTTCATACAAGCTGGTCTTGCTGCCTCCTTTGTTCATCAACAACAGAAGCCAGGAGCCTTCCTGCTGCAGGTCGTGGTCAGCTCCCACCCTTCTGGAACAGGCCAGCTCCCTGGGCCACAAGGGGTCAGGGCTGGCGCGCTGCTGCCCACAGCCTCTCCCTTGCCGCACTCCCAGCAGCTCCGACAGGTCACGAAGCAGCTGGCTTTACCTGTGGCAGAAGTCAAGGAGCCTTGCTGAGAGCAGAGGAGCAGGGAAAAGAGGGTGGTGGCTGCTGTTTGGGTGGGAACCTCTTCAGAGGGATTCCTCCCCATCCTCTGCCAGAGACGTGCAGCGCAGGCAGAGGGGGGCACAGGTGCTGCCAGAGGCAGATGAGCATCTGCATGGCTCATGCTCTGGGCCTGTCATAAGGGCACAGACCTGGCCCACTGCAGGCAGGCAGCAGAAGGGTTTGAAGAGCTGTAGAGCCTCTGGGGCTTCCCTCCCCCAGGGAAAGGAGACACTAAACCCAGCTTGCCAGGCTCTGCGAGGCTGACTAGCTGCAATGGCCAGGGCAAGAGGTGTAGAGGGAGCTCTGCTACCTGTGGAGGGAGCGCTTCCCTCCTCATCCTCTGTGAAGCACAGGGGGGCTGTGCACTGCCAGCAACAACTGACACCTGGCAGGCAGGGAGCACCCAGCCTCCTGCAGTTCACAGCCCCTGGTGCACAGGGGTCACAGCTGGGATCCCCACTCTGCGAACCCCCTTCAGGGCCAACAGTCCCCCAAAATGGAGAGGAATCAGGCAGTTTCCTGCTCCCCACAGCCACAGGCACTGCAGGCCAGGAACCCCTTTTCAACTGTACTGGGCTGACATCCAGATGCTCTCGCCAGAGTCGGGCCAACCCGCCTCTGGCCCCAGTGAGGCAATGCCCAGACACGTCATTGGGCTCTCTCCTCACTCCTTCCTGGGTGCCTCCTTCTGCCGCTAGGTGGCTTGGACCTCCAGCAAGCCTCTTGTGAGGTTTCTGATCAGCTCATTGGTAAGATTACTTAGCCACGTGTTTGGGTGCTCATCACAGGGTGGGCAGGCCCATCCCCCTCAGAGGTAGCGTGCGAGCTCTGAGGCCCCTCAGGGTGCTCCACCCCACGTGCATACCAGTGCCAGGCCAGCCTAGGTCAGTAAAACACTCCCTCAACCCAGGCAGTCATGCCTAGCAGTCAGTCAGTAATCACACTTCCTGCCTTCCAGCAACAGTGGTAGCACCACTCAACCCCTTGGGATTGAAGGGCGGGTAGGGGGACCCCTCTCACCAGATTCCAGCCCAGAGCTCTAGCGACTTTGGGGTGGTCCTCCTGCAACATGCCAAGCAAGTGGGGACAGTAACTCCCCCACCCCCCGACTGACAAATACAACAGTGTGAGGAGAATACTGTCCTCAAGCTGCAATTACCAGATGGTTAGATTTATGCAAGTAACATTCGACTTGTAAGTGCAATGTAGACACCATGAATAGTGAGTCTATTACAGCATCCCCTCAATTTAACGGACCCTGATATAACGGACTTCGGAAACAAGAGATTCCTCTTTATTCGGCACTGGTGAGGCCACATCTGGAATACTGTGTCCAGTTTTGGGACCCCCAGTATAAAAAGGATGTGGATTTGCTGGAGCAGGTTCAGCGAAGGGCAACAAAAATGATTAAGGGGCTGGAGCACAAGACCTATGAGGAGAGGCTGAGGGATTTGGGCTTGTTTAGTTTACAGAAGAGAAGACTTGGAGGTGATTTAATAGCAGCCTTCAACTTCCTGAAGGGCAGCTCTAAAAAGGAGGGTGAGAAACTGTTCCCAGTGGTGTCAGATGGCAGAATAAGGAGTAATGGTCAGAAGCAGAAGAGGGAAAGGTGTAGGTTAGATATTAGGAAAAACTAGTTCACCAGGTGGGTGGTGAAGCACGTTGCCTGGAGAGGTGGTGGTTTCTCCATCCCTTGAGGTTTTTAAGTCCTGTCTGGACAAGGTCCTGGCTGGGATGACTTAGTGGGGGTTGATCCTGCTTGAAGCAGGGGGCTGGACTAGATGACCTCCTGAGGTCCCTTCCAGCCCTGGGATTCTGTGATTCTGTCTCCTAGGCCCCCCCACCCCCTGCCAAATAAATGCCAGAGACTTGCCAGACTTACCAGAGACTGCTGGAGTGGACAAGGCCTTCTCAACCAGGTACCCAGAATTAACCCCTGCAGACCCCATGCAGGTATGGATCACCCACCACTGTGTGTGTGTGTGGGGTAGACTGGGGATGGGGGGGGGCTCTTAAGTCCACCTCCCACACCACAAACCACCAAGTAGGCTCAGGCCAGGGCACAAACCCTGTCTGGGCTGGGTGAGGGTGCTGGCAAAGCCATGCTTGGGGTGTGGCTCTTCCCACCAGCTCCATGGGGGCTGCATTGCCCAGGGCTGCCCAGTTGAAACCAGCAGCTCATTAACTCCTCATCAGCTCATTGATTCCCCATCTACCCAACCCCTGTACCTCCAGACACTGCAGCCAAGTCTTTGAAAACTCTTGGGTGCAAGTCAGCTGGACTCGCTGATTTCAAAATGTCTAACTTTAGTAGGCACGGTTCATGGCCTCTAGCGGAATAGGAAGTGTTATATGCTGAGCCTGCTTCACCCTTTGGCCTCTAAATAGTGAATAGAAATAGTTATTGAGCTTTTCTGCATCTAATGAACCAATACCATCGTCAGGGGTCTCTTTGTTTCAAGTATAGTAAAAGCTTTGTTATTTGGCATCCCCAGGGAGCCAGGGACGCTGGATAATAAAATGTGCCATACATTCAAGTGGGGGTTGGCACCCAGCTCTGCTCTGCCCACTCTCCCAGCCAGGCAGCAGGCATCTGGTCCACCTCCTCCCCTCTGCCTGCCAGCTGAGCAGTGGGCACCTGACCTGCTTTGCCAGCCCTGGCTGGGTAAGTAAATATAGGAACAAGGGGATTTCGACGGCTGTGGAGTCCTTTTGAAAAGGACCAAATGTAGATGAGCCCTTCCCCACGCAATCAAGAGGGGCACTTCTGAAGTGCTGGAGGGATAGCCATATTAGTCTGGATCTGTAACAGCAACGAAGGGTCCTGTGGCACCTTATACCCTAACAGATGCATCTGATGAAGTGAGTCTGTGCTCACGAAAGCTCATGCGCAAAACTTTTCTGTTAGTCTATAAGGTGCCACAGGACACTTCGTTGCGGTTTCTGAAGTGCTGTGACCACCATTACGCTAATGAGGCACTGCATATTCATTGTAACACCTCATTAGCATAGCCTGCTGTGTCTCATTAGCATCCCCCTTTCAAACGGGGGTGCTAGCATAGACAAGGTCTATAGCTGGTCTCAGTGCCAGTAGATGGGCCCTTCACTGGGCTGGCAGGTGTAACTGGGGGTGACTTACTGCTGCAGTGCCTCTGCCTGGTCCCTCAGGAATTAGCTCAATCCAGCCTCTGGAGCATCCTCTTCTGGCTGGCATCTCGCCTGCTGTTCCCTGTTTTCTGTTCGTCACCATTGCTACAGCCCGGCCAGACCACGGGGCCCATACCTCAGCATACTGCCCTGCTACACGTATCAGAGAGTCTGTATCTTCATAAACAACAAGCAGTCCTGTGGCAGCTTACAGACTAGCAGCTATGTTGGAGCATAAGCTTTCCTGGGCAAAGACCTGCTCTGTCAGATGCATCTGATGAAGTGGGTCTTTGCCTGTGAAAGCGGATGCTTCAAAATATCTGTTAGTCTATAAGGTGCCACAGGACTGCTTGTTGTTGCCCTGCTACAGTGCCCCACATTTCACAGCCCTCCCCTCCTACAGAACCCAAAGCCCCTATACCATCTTTGGCTCAGTGACCCACTGCCAAGCACATCTAACCCCTTACCACAGGCTGCAATGACTGCTTCTGATTGGCAAGGGGTCAGACCTGCCTTCTTCCCTGGCTGCCCCCTGCAGCTTTAGATCCTCAGGCCCCACAACCACAGGGGCAGGGGGCACGTTTCAGGCCAGTACTACACTGGCAGAGGTGCACACTATAACGTCCCTAACAGCCACCTCCAGCCTGCTGCCTCCTGAAGCCCCTATTTATACAACCCCAGCTGGGCTCGAACTGGCAGCTAACTGCCTCAGCTGTTGGCTCTAGTGTCAGCCCTCTCCTAGAGCTGGGCTTAACCCTTTCTCCACCTGGAGTGGGCTGCCTGTCCAGCGAAGGCGGGGTACTACCAGGGGATTGTACCCCACTTCAGCTCCATCACTCCCCGCCCCCGCACCCCCAGAGCTGTGTAAAAAGGGGAAGCCAGCCAAGGTGGTGTGGACCAGCACGGCTGGGGCGCTCTCGCGCTGACAGGCCCCGGGCAGGGCCCCTCTGCTGGCAAACCCAGACTGTGACACGGCCCTCGTGGTGTTCCCCCACGCCTGAGGCCGACTGGGCACGGGGCCAGTGCAGGTGGCGAAACGGGAGAGAGACAGCACCCTGTTGTGCACCTCAGCAAAGAGCTGCTGCCCAGGGAGCAGCACGACATAGCCACAGAGAAGGCATGAGTCCCCTGCCCCCCCCAGCACTAGGGCGCAGGGCTCCCCCCTCCCCAGCTCAGCCCTTGGGAGCACGGCCCCCCAGCTCAGCCCCCCACAACAATAGGGGGCAGGGCCCCCCAGCTCATCCTATAGCACTAGGGGGCACTCCCCCCCATTTCACCCCCCCCAGCACTAGGGGGCAGGGTTCCCCCACCCCACCCAATCACCCCCCAGCACTAGGGGGCAGGGTTCCCCGCTCCCCAGTCACCCCCAGCACTAGGGGGCAGGGCTCTCCCCTCCCCAGTCACCCCCAGCACTAGGGGGCAGGGCGCTCCCCTCCCCCAGTCACCCCCCCCAGCACTAGGGGCAGGGCTCTCTCACGCACCCCCCCCCAGTTACCCCCCAGCACTGGGGGGCAGGGCTCTCCCACCCCCTATCTCCCCCAGCACTAGGGGGCAGGACTCGCCCACCCCCCATCTCCCCCAGCACTGGGGGGGGCAGGGCTCTCCCAACCCCCATCTCCCCCAGCACTGGGGGGCAGGACTCGCCCACCCCCCATCTCCCCCAGCACTGGGGGGGGCAGGGCTCTCCCAACCCCCATCTCCCCCAGCACTGGGGGGCGCAAGGCTCTCCCACCCCCCCATCTCCCCCAGCACTGGGGGGGGGCAGGGGCTCTCACCCCCATGTCCCCCAGCACTGGGGGGTGCAGGGCTCTCCCACCCCCATGTCCCCCAGCACTAGGGGGGGGCAGGGCTCTCCCACCCCCATGTCCCCCAGCACTAGGGGGCAGGGCTCTCCCACCCCCCATGTCCCCCAGCACTGGGGGGGGCAGGGCTCTCCCACCCCCATGTCCCCCAGCACTAGGGGGCAGGCCCCCCCCCCATTCGCACACACGCCCCACGGATGCCTCCCCGGCCCTACAGTTCTCTCGCAACAACTCCTCACACGGGATTCTCTGAAATCTGCCTAGCAACAGCTGCTTCTCCTCTGATTGGCTGACCCTACTGCCGCCTTTGGCTGAGAGTCTAATTCCTATTGATCAAACGTCAGCTGCGCGGCGATTGGCTTAGAGCGGTGACGGGCGGGATGGGCTGGGGGCGGCGAAGGCCTGGTGGATGGAGTGGAGGGATACCTCGCACGCATCGCGCAATTCAACTCACGCAGAATTATGGCGCGCAGCTGTATATCCATCCGCGCCGGAACTGATTTCGGTATGGGGGGGAGAGATTCGTCCGCGCTCGCCGCGGAGGGGGCGACGCTGGGAGGATGGGAAAAGTGATTGGCAGGCGATCTTAGCCAATGAGAAGGCGCTTCTCGTGCGGACCCCGTGACGATTGGCCGGCGACGGCGCAGCTTCACCAATGGGATTCGAGGTCGCTGGGCCGGGGGGCTGTTTTCTCTTTTCTCTTCCTCGTCCGGGGCCGTGGCTGAGGGAGCGGCGAGCGGCGAGCGGCGGCCGAGGCGAGGCCGGTGAGGCGGCCCCGGCAGCGACGCGGCCTGCTCCCAGCGGGGCCCCGGGGCCGGGCCGCGCTGCGCGGACGGTTTCCCGCCCCGCGACCGGCGCCGAGCCGCGAGCCATGGCCGCGGAGCTGGAGAGCCTGAACCCCGGCGCCCGCATCCTCACCTTCCGGCCCAGCGCCGCCGAGTTCCGCCACTTCGCCCGATACGTCGCCTACATCGAGTCGCAGGGCGCGCACCGCGCCGGGCTCGCCAAGGTGAGCGGCGGGGCGGGGGGCGCGGCCCGGCCCGGCCCGGCCCGGCCCGGCTCTGTGGGCGCGGCTCGGCCCGGCCCGGCCCGGCTCGGCTGGGCTGGGCGGGGGTTGGAACCCGCCGGCTGGGCCGCTGCCCCGGGGGCTGGTGTCGTAAGTGGGTCACGTAACAAAGAGCGACCCCGGGACCCGTCGAGGGAGGCTCCCGTGTCGCGAGGCCGTCGGACTGATGTCACCAGCCCCCCCCGCCGCCGGTACGGGCGTACCCCGCTGACTCCTGTGGGGCTCTGAAACCCGGCGAGGGGTTGCACTGTAAGGTAGCGGGGCTGCGGCGCTCAGCAGGGCCGAGCCTAGGCCTTGAGAGCAGCACCCCGCGTTTGTCTTTTCCCAGAGCGGTGGGTGCCGCGCTGCCCTGGGCAGAAGGTGTAACAGAGCCGCCCTGCTTAGATCGCCCAGCTTGAACCAACTTCTCTGGGTGAGAAACAAGCTTTGAGCTGCTGCAGAGCTCTTCTTGTTGTGTCCGTAGCTCTGTGTAAGTTCAAAACATTGTCCCTTATCAACAGACATTGGTTCAGTAAAAATATTGCCTCATCCACCTTGATTCTCTAAGAGTCTGGGTCAGACACGATTACAGCAACACTGTACACAAGAAGGTAGTGTGGTATGATGAGTCAAATCTTGTAGCTCTTGCTTGTAAACCATAATTAAAAGTTCTAAGAATTTTGACATTTTCTTGCTCTTGTCACATGTATTACTTAGAAATGATGTTGACTGAATAATTAATTGTTCTCTGTATCATGCTTTTCTCATAGGTTGAGTTGGTAGGTTTTCTGATCTTTGCCTTTTATTCTGTGAACCATCAGGTTATTCCCCCAAAGGAATGGAAACCCCGAGCTTCCTATGATGATATCGATGAACTGGTCATCCCGGCTCCAATTCAACAGGTTGTGACTGGACAATCTGGTCTCTTCACACAGTACAATATCCAGAAGAAGGCTATGACTGTCCGGGAATTTAGAAGAATTGCAAATAGTGACAAGTAAGAAACTGCAAGCACAAACTCTTACATTTTCGGGCCTTATCCATCCATTACCGTCACACAGCTTTCTTTCTCTTTAGCATAAGGTTATGTGGACTCTCTTGGGTAAACATATGTAGCTTGTTAATATTAAAAGAAAATTTCAACAACATTTTCTTTTAAGTGAGAAATGTCATATCAGTGAACAAACCTGTCCTGTTGCACTTCACCTCTGTTAATCCCGAAGATAGTGGAATTACACAAGTGTTGATCAGAGCATAACTTGGCCTGGAGAACCTTTTAATACTTAAGAATGGGCATAGGTTGGGTGAGACCAGTGGCTCAGTATCCTGGCTGTTGACTTTGGTCAGTGGCAGTGCTTCAAATGAACAGAACAGGGTGTTTACTAAAGGATCCATCCTCTTTTGTCCAGTCCCAGCTTCTGGCAGTCAGGTTTAGGGACACTTGGAGTCTGGGTTGCAACCTGACCATCTTAGCTAATTGCTATTGGTGGGTGTATCCTCTGACTGTCTGGTTTTTTTGTTGTTTTTTTTTTTAAAGCCAGCTCTGCTTCTGGTTTTCATGACATTCCCTACCAACAAACAAGTTCCAGAGGATGGCTTTCTGTTAGGTGAAGAAGTAATTGCTTATGTTTAGTGGGTGGCAGGTTTCAAACAACTTCATCGGATTAATCTCTGGTTCTTGTGTTATATGAAGTAGTGTAAACAACACTTTCTCCACACTACACCTTCATCTTTTACTAACATGAACCATCCCTGTCTTTTTTTTAATCTTGTGCAGAATCCATTCTATGCCCGTAATCATTTTAGTTGTCCTTTTATATACCTTCTTCAATTTTAAACTACTTGTCTTTGAGAGGGGGCAGTTCTACATTGAGTAGATGATTTCAGAAAGCTGTGACTCCAAGATCTCTTTCTTGAGGGTTCTTACGAAGTGTGTCTTTGCTTATGGTCCAAAAAATGTTAGTCTTTACCGTTCCACAGGACTTCTTGTTGTGTTTTGCGGACACAAACTAGCTCGGCTACCTTTTTGTTTCTTGAGTGGTAACAGCTAATTTATTTAACCTTCATCTTGTATGTATAGTTGGGATTACATTTTCCCAAATGTATTACTTTGCCCTTATCAACTTTGAATTTCATCTTCCATCTTATTGTGCAATTACTCAAATCTGTAAAATCCCTTGTTAACTGTGTGCAGTCTGCTTTCAACTTGATTGTCTTTTTTTTTTTTTGTATTGTCTGCAATACAATTCACTCTGTTTTCCAGATCACTTATGAATATGATGAATACACGTTCTTGGAGTATCCTGCTATTTAACTCTCTCCATTCTGAAAACTGCACATTTATTCCTACCCTTTGTTTCATCGTCATCAATAACCATGGGCTCAGCATCCATTGGTGTCTGATGCCTCTCTCACTATTTCCTTCCATCTTTCCCTGTCCAATGTGGAGAGGCTTAGTTCTGTAGGCTAGCTCCGCACCAATCTACTATATCATCTATGCATTCTCTGTCAGGTCTGCCTCTCCTATTTGAACCGTCCATTATGCCGAATACCAGGGTCTTGATTTTTCGTTTGTTGTTCATTCTGCAAATACGTTAATAGTTGTAGCTTCCGTTTTATAACCTTCTGCAGCAGGTTCTCTTTCGGTCGTATCTTTCTATGTAATTCCTCATTGGTGACCTTCTGAATCTATCCTATTCTCAGAATCTTTCTATAACCACTGCTTTCGAATGCCAATATTCTTTTAAAATCTTTCATTATCACCCATGTCTCACATCCGTACAACATGCTGCTGAATACACACGTTTTCAAGATGCTCAGCTTCATTCTTAAGATAATCGTTTTGCTTTTTCAGATCTTATCCATCGCCTTCAAACTTGCTCTTGCTTTCGCTATTCTAGTCACTATTTCCTTCTTACAGTCTAGATCATACGTTATGTTGCTCCCCAGACATGTGAACTTCTCTACCTTTTCTAGTTCAATACCATCAACACTGATCTTCCTTCCTATTTCTTTATTTCCAAATACCGTTGTTTTTGTTTTATTGGTATTCATAATCAGTCCGTACCACTTCCCTTCTTCGTTTAACACCCGCACCGTTTTCGCCAGCTTCTCCTCATCTTCCTCAATGATAACAACTATATCATCCGCGAACCTCAAGTTGTTAATTTTTTTTCCCGTGTACAGATACCCCTTCTACCTCTTCCTTGATCTTGTCCATCGCTTTCTCCAGATGTGCGATGAAGATAATGGCGATATTGGATCTCCTTGTCTTGTATTTCTACTTGTTTTAAACCAACTTCCTAACATTGATATCCTTGAACAACTGTATCAGTCTGCTATTCACTCCGTATGACTCCAGCCCCACCCAAGTCACTTTCTGATCTATACTGTCAAATGCCTTTTGAAAATTGACGAAGCAAGTGCATACGTTCTAGTTCTTTCATCGAGCTTTTTCCACCATCAGTCTTAGTGCCAATATCTGCTGTATGGTACTTCTGTCTTTTCTTGGTCGTCTGTTATATGTTCTTCTATTTGTGATCTTAGTCTCTCCGTCAGTATTATCATCAGCACCTTGCCTAGATGACTCATTAGGGCAATCATTCTGTAACATTTGCACTCCAGTGTACTTCCTTTCTTCTGTATTGTCATTAGTACAGATCTAGTCCTTTCCTTAGGTGCCTTCCCTTCTTTCTATGCTATATTACATAGTCAGTGTATTTCCTGAATCATGCTTTTCTCCGTCATATTTGATCATCTGTCACGTGATCTTATTTCCAGGGCTCTTGTTCTATAGTCGTTTCACTGCTTTTTCTACTTCCTCCTTCAAAATATCGATCTCGCTCTCGATGCATGGTGGAGATATCTCTTTCAGTTCTTCAGTCAGTCTCTCTGAGACACTCGGGTCCTACTGTGCTTTGTAGAGATCGGTGCAATATCTCGTCCATTGCTGCACAATCTTCTCCCTGTTCATGAGCACTTTTGTTCTCATCTTTGATCGCCGTCTGCTTTGGTTGCCATTTCCTATTAATATTTCTAATAGTCTTTATACACCTCCCTAGTCTTACTTTCACTGGAATACCTCTCTGTATCTTCAAATTGCTCCTCTAACCATTTCTTCTTACCCTTTTCTGGCTGCTTTCATTACCTCATTGCATTTCACCCTAATATTGCTGTTCTGCCATCTCAGAGACATCTCTTCTGATCTCCGGTGGTCTCTCGAACCAACTTCAGTGTCTCCTGGGTAATCCACTTCTTATTGATCTTTTCTTCTTCTGGAACAGTCTGCTCAATTGCCGCCTCCTATAGCACTGGCTATCCCTGTGACTCTCTCTCTTATCTAGGTCTTTCTCTTTCTTAATCTTCTCTTTTGAGCGCTGTTCTGTATGCATTCCCTGTTTCTTGCTCACATAGCCTCGCCACGTCTCTTCTTTTCTTAAACTCTGTCTTATGTTTTCTTTTGAGTTTTGTCTTGATGTTTGCCATCACTAGACTGTGGTCTCAGTCTGTATCCACTCCTTGGAAAGTTCGGCGCTGTGATACTGATGTTATCCATCTTCTTCTTATCAAAATCATATCTGTTATGTTCTTGGACTTCCCATCATTCAATCACCACATCCACATCCTATAGCCCTTTTGTTGGAAACTCGTGTTGCAAATCACCATCTCATGCTCTGTAGCAAACTCCTAGTAGTTCCTCACCTTGTTCATTTCTTTCTCCACATCCAAACCTTCCCCTGACGCTCTCTCCCAACCTTCGTTATCTGTTCCAACCTTCACATTCCAGTCTCCTCCAATGATCAACACATCTTTCTTTGGTATCTCCTCCACCACCTTTGTCTGGTCTTTATAGAATAGCCCAATCTCTTCCTCCGTACTGTCCAACGTGGGTGCATACACCTGAATGACTGAGATGTTGAACAGTTTTGCTCCGAATCTTGCTACCATCATTCTTGAACTCACTGGTTTGTATCCTAATAATGTTCTTCTAACTGTTTTGCTAAGAAGGAATCCAACTCCTGCTTCATGCTTCGTTTCGTTTCCTGACAAAATGACTTTGCAACCGCATATCACTCCTGATCCTGTCCAACGTATCTCTGCCAGTCCAAGTATATTGCATCGGTATCTCTCCATCTCCTTCTGAAGCAGCTCTAATTTTCCAGTTGCCCACAGCGTTCGGACATTCCATGTTCCAATGGATAACGTTAGTTGTAATTTTCTTTCGGTAGCCGACTTATCGAGCAATTGGGGTTGGGTAGATTGGTATCACGGACCTTGTTTATCTGGGTGACGTCCGAGCCGGCATCTCTTATCATTTATGTGTACTGGCATCAGATTTCATTCGTATTATTGTTTGATGGTCAGCATATCGACATACGTCTGACCAACCCTCCTCCTTTGCCCAGGCTTGAGACTGGCATGGAGCTCATAGAGGCTTCATGGTGGAGTTACCCTTTGTTTCCTATCTTTTAGCCAGTTGCTGTATTGTGAAAGGGCTTGCTTATTATTCCACGGCATCTGAGTTTGCTTACAAATCTTTGATATGAGACCTTGTGAAAGCGTTTTTGAAAATCCAACTCTGTGATAGCTATTGGATCACCCTTGTCCATGTGTGTGTTTGCCCTTCCCACCCTGTCCTGCCCCAGATAATTCTAATAATTTGAGGTGTGATTTCTCTTTACAAAATCTGTGTGAACCCTGACACATTGTGTTCATTTGTGTATCTAATAATTCTGTTCTTTGCTATAATTTCTACTAATGTGCTCAGCACTGAAGTTAAGGTTAGTGGCTTATAACTGCCAGGATCACCTCTGGGCTTTTTAAAAATTGGAATTGCGTTCATTCTCTAGTGGTCATCTAGTGCAGAAGCTGTTTTGAGTAACAGATTACATACCACAGTTCGAAGTTCCGCAGTTTCATAAATGACTTTCTTCAGAATTCTTCACTGCATACCATCTGGTGCTGGTGACTTATTACTGCTTAATTTCTTGGTTTGTTCCAAAAACTTCTCTGATAACCTTCAATCTAGGACACTTCCTCAGAGTTAATACCTGAAAAGAATGGCTCAGGTGTGGGCGTCTACTCACTTCAGTGATGCTAAAACAGTTAACTGGTTAAATAAGAGCACTGAATTGTTTTAATGTAGGCCCCGCCGCTGACTGTGAGGTCCCAGCTGACCCTTCTGTGCCGGGGTGCTCTGGCCTAGCATAGCTGGCCGCTACTGGCAAGGGCTGGTTAACCAGTAAGCGTACTAGTAAACCTCATACTTACCCCTTAACTATTTAGCGTCCCCATCTCACATCCTCTGCATTGGTCTTCGCTATAAAAGTTTTTCACACAGTTTCTCTGCAACTGCTTTCTTTTTTGAGTGCTGCTGTAGCACCTCCATTGACCTGTGGCCTCCATGATTGTTCGGCAGGCTTTCTGCTTCTGAGGCACTTTTTTTTTTTCTGTTAATATCTTTTAACCTAAGAATGGCCATAGTGAGTCAAATCGAAGGTCCATCTAGCCCAGTATCCTGTTGTCTGATAGTGGCCGTTATCAGGTGCTTCAGAGGGAATAAACAGAACAAGTGACCATGAAGTAACCATCCCCAGTTGCCTGCATTCGATGGGTAGGAACACCATTCTAGTGACAGCTGTAGGTAGCTGAGGATGCCCTGCTCCTCACTTGGGTGGCACCAGAATTTCTCTTGGCCAGCTGCCCAAGCACTCAGCTTACAACAGAGTATTGATTTTTAGGAAGCTTAAATTTTTTTAAAAAGCTGTCTTGTCTTGTTGAGCAAACAATGTGGCTTGGGGACTAAAGAGAGAGCTAATTAAGTTCTCTACTTCATTTTGTACAGTGCAGGTTGTTCCTTTAAAAATGAAATTTAAACTGTATGCTTTGCAAAAGTTTATAATTTGCTGTGGGAGTTAGTCTGGGTATTAGTATTTTGGTAGCACCTAACACCCCCAACTAAGGTAGGTGTCCCATTTGTCCAGAGACTGTACAAAAAGCAAGTGAGAGAAAACAGGCACAGAAGTGAAGTCACTTGCCATCTGTCATGCAACAGGTTATGGCAAAAGCAGGAAGTAGAGCCTGGGTCCCCAGACTCCCATTCCAGGGCCGTAGTTGTTAAGAAGCATGTCTAGCATGTCTTCTTACTTTCATTAACATTTTGAATCTAGTCTTTTCTTTCTCTCTCTCTCCGCTTCCAACTCAATACGTTAATGCCATGTCTACACTTAGCTAAAACTTCAAAATAGCCATGCTAATGGCTCTTTCGAAGAATACTAGTGAGGCGCTAAAAAGAATATTCAGCACCTTATTAGCATGCCACTGGCTGCGGCACTTTGAAACCGCTGCTTTTTGCTCCCGCACGGCTCATCCAAACGGGTCCTTTTCGAAAGGACCCCTGCCAACTTCGAAATCCCCTTATTCCTATCAGGGTCCTTTCGAAAAGGAGCCCTGTTTAGACAAGCCGCGCAGGAGCGAAAAGCCGCAATTTTGAAGTGCCACGGCTGGCGGTGTGCTAATGAGACCCTGAATGTGCATTTCAGCACCTTTTGTTAGTATTCTTTGAAATGGCCATTAGCATGGCTATTTCAAAGTGTTCTCTAAGTGTAGACGTAACCTAAGAGTTTAAAGTTTTTATTGATTTAATGAGTAGATGGAAACAGCTTTTGTATTTTTTATGTAGGTACTGCACCCCCCGGTATACTGACTTTGAGGATCTAGAGCGGAAATACTGGAAGAACCTCACTTTCAATGCCCCCATCTATGGTGCTGACGTTAATGGCACGCTCTATGAGAAGGTGAGGGGGAAAATGTTTTGTCTTCCAGTCTTAATTGTGGCGTGACTTAATCTTGATAGCAGTGATATGTAGCTAACCATCAGAATTGAGCATCATAATACAGCCATATTTTGTCTCATTTATGTTAGACTGGAATAGTAGTTTCAGTAGACTTCTGAGACATCAAGGACTAAGACTTCCAAAGAGATGTTCCCGTGTTAAAAACGAATAACATTTGAATATCACTGGGCTACAACATTCTAATCTTTTAACAGTGATTTGAGACGAAGCATAGTGATAGAAAGGAAAACAGGCGTTTTGGGTGCTCAAGTGCTCTCGCCATTGGACAGGACCAGTGTAGTGAGTGATGGTGCATGCTTTCTACACCTGTCCTGTTAATCTGTGCGTGTCACACTGAACTGTTTTGTATCTAGGACCCAGGAGGTGTGAGACTCTTGTCATACATGCCCATCTTTAGTTTCTGGACTCTATGCCGAGTTGCTAATGAGGAGTAGGATAGCCTAATGCAAAATGAGACATTTAAAAAGGAGGGAAAAAAGTTACTGGGAGATGAGGAATTTGGATTGCTCAGCAAAACTGAAAAACAAATTACTCTGTCTGAAGGTGCATAGTGATGCAGAGGCCATTGCTATGTCTTGTTAACATGTTGATCTCCTTCCTAATTCTTACTTAATGTTTTGCAGCATGTACATGAGTGGAATATTGGCAGGTTGAACACAATCCTGGATGTAGTGGAGAAAGAAAGTGGCATAACCATTGAGGGAGTGAATACCCCTTACCTCTACTTTGGCATGTGGAAAACCTCCTTTGCCTGGCATACTGAGGATATGGACCTCTACAGTATTAATTACTTGCATTTTGGAGAACCTAAGTCATGGTAAGGTTTCCTGTAGCAGCCCCCAAGATTTGCTAGACAGCTAAATTATTGGCATCCTTTTAAAAATGAGGTGGGATGGATGGAAAATCTAGGATGGAGTTTACTTGGAAAATAGTGGATGTTTTTCCTTTCATCTTGTCAAGCTACTGCTCACATACTCCTGAGGAATCTTGTGGCACTGCATACACGCAGAATTCACGTTCCCCACAGATTTGCTTCCATGCAGAAGAACGACTTCTGACTGGGAAGCGAAAAGAAGCTGCAAGAGCAGTCATGTGGCCCTCCCCTGCAGTGGAGTTGCATCATTTTGTGTACCCACTGCAGCTGGTGAAGAGGTAAATCATCGCTAAGGAGTGCAAGACAAGGGACACCTGGCCAGTGGCTCCTATCTTGCCCTGGGCTTAACTTCTAGTCCTGGCTGGGAGCAGGGGATCGTAGGACCTCCTTTTTCTGCAAGAAGTGGCCAGGACCATGTCAGACCTACTCCCAGAAACCTCCCTGGGATGCAGGAAGCTATGTACCCTCTTGCTTCCAGCCCCTATTGCTCTTTCAGTCACAGTTGATGAGGGACATGGGGTTGCTCTAATTTTTCCTCTCCACGTGTGGAATACATTTTATTACATGCATTGAGACATGCAAATCTTCACAGTAAAAGAAAACACATGCTTCGGGTTATGGGTGCTCTGTTAATCAGCTGGGTGGCATCTGAATCTGTCCTGGGTGGCCATGCTAGTTCACAACTTACAATGAACACTGGTCACTGTACAGGGAACTACCCTGGCACTCACTCATCCTGCCAAGTCCCAGCTACTGTCACCTGGACCCTCCTGTAGAGTCCAATTTCCCTGTAAGCCCCTTCACCCATGAACCCTCATGCATCCAGATTTCCCACCCACAGACCCTTTCACCAAGCCCCTCTGCATCTAGATTGCCCTGTACAGAATCCTTTTACCTGACTCTAAGCCCCTCCGCACTTGGATCCTGCTGGGAGGAGCCTGCCCACCCCACA
This sequence comes from Carettochelys insculpta, assembly GCF_033958435.1. Lineage (NCBI taxonomy): Eukaryota > Metazoa > Chordata > Testudines > Carettochelyidae > Carettochelys > Carettochelys insculpta. Next base: position 1,761,486 of record NC_134145.1, read on the forward strand.
CCTGGATCAGAGGTGGATGTGCATGTGAGACTCTCTCTATCTTGCTTGCTGTTTTGGCTAGCGTGGAAGAGTGTGTAACATCAGTTATATGGAAACAAAAGGATGAGACCTGTTGGGCTAAATTAAACTAGTCCAACCAGAAAAGCTGCCCCTGTAGGTAGTTTTAAAGTAGTCAATGGAAAGAGTTGAGTGTGTTGGCATTGGCTGTTAAGTGAACCACTGAATGGTGGAGATTCATGTCACTTAGTGCTGCTGTTTTAGTCTGGGGCAATTAATTGCTCTTTCCCAACAGTTTCTAAATCTTCTAACCACAGTAAAGTATAGAGTACATGAAAGGAATAAGATCCCCTAGCTGGGGGGAGTGCTTCCTCTTCGGAACATCTTCCATGCTAGCACTATGCGTAATGTAGGTAAGACGACTTCTTTTCTTTTATGCCTTGGCTGCACAAACACATCTACGACTTCTCCCCAGGCTTTTGCCTAAGCGAATGAGACTTTTCTATTGTAGGGGTAGTGATGACCATTCTTGGAGTTACATTAGGTGGAAAGCAATAGCAACATTGGCTTGATAAAAACGTAACTTGCCTGTTCATCAAATGTATGAGAAGAACTAAGTAATCTAATCCCAATGAACAAACCAGTTAAATTGGTCAGTGTATTGCGATCTTTAACAGTGAGGGGATTTTTAAATTCCACAAGTAACTTAACAGGTTGGATGACCTAAATGTTTTTCTTCTGCATTTTAAGTTTCCAGTTCCTTGCAGTGGGCAGCCCACTCACTGTGAAGGAACTACTGTTCCAGCTTGGGGCTGGGGGACAGGGAGTAGCAGTGTGCTTAATCTGTTTGAGGAGTGCCTTGGTACTCTTGTCAAGTATGGCACTTTTTGTTGTGCAAACACAGCATTGGAGCGGAATGCTTTTCAGGGATGGATATGTGCCAGGCAGGGCACCTAACTCAATCACTATAGCAGAGGTGAAATTAAAAATTGTCCTTTCTCTTTGGTTAGTATGAATCCAGTTGGGAAAATGACTTTTCCAATGGGGAGAACAGACTATGATGGGAGGACCTCTAGGAGATTCATGGGCTCCCTTATACTGCCAGTGTTTCAAACAATGTTCGCTTTCAGCAATCTGTCTGAAACTTAACCAAAGGCTCAAATGACAAATTGAAGAAACTGGTACACTTCCTAACTTGTTGGAAAGCAGCTGCTTGAGTTTCCAGGCTGGTGAAGTGGCAGAAATAGATGCAGCTTTCCTGTATGTAACATAGTCAAATCAATACTTCATCACTGGGGCTAACCAATCATTTCACCGGGAATTCTCTTGTCTGTCCTCACTCAAAATTGAGTGAGCTAATATAGGTTGGTGAGATACATGAGCAAGCTACATCCTGCTGACTGTTCTGGATTTGAAGTTGTAAGTGGATTTTAAAAAAGGTTCTTTCTTGTCCCCCTTTTCACTGATTTGCTCTTATGACTGCAGGTACTCCATCCCTCCAGAACATGGGAAGCGATTGGAACGACTTGCCAAAGGTAATCCTTCAATTCTCTGTCCTCATCCTACACTCTACCTCGTGCATTGCGGGGTGGGGAGATAATTGTGACAGGCTTTAGGCCCCTGACAGACTGTAACATGCTTACCATATACATAAGGGTGTGGACTATGCAATTGTTTTCATAATTTGTCACTTGATAACATGGGGTTATTTTTGTGTCATTTTTCCCCTATAAATGAACACTCAGGACAAAAGTTTGTTATAAATTAAAACAAAAGCTATAAAAACTGCACTTCAGTTCTCCTTTTGTAAATTTTGTACTTTTTTTTAAGTTTAGACTTTGGAGTTTGTCAGTCTTGCATTCTGCCTAATGCAGAGCAGTGCTATTGCTTCAGGGTTTTCGTAATACAAGTTTATCATTCAGTTCCTATGGGCTATCTTCATTGACTCATGTATTAAAATTTCCCCATCTATTCTGTTAAAGAAATTCAACAAAACCAATATTAAAAGGCTTAATTTTGAACATCAACTTCTTGTTTACCATATACTAAAAACTTACTGAACTTTACAAATTAGGAAGTTACCCATCTGTTGCTGTCACCTGAATTTGCTTAAAAGGCAAGACAGGAATACATGAGTGGTCTTTGATAAAGTTTTTTCTGTTGACATTGGAATAGGAACTGTACCCCATCCCCTATATTGTACAAAAGACCACTTTGAGGCTAGCAACTGTATCGGGTTAGGTCACCAATCTGATTTCTGACCATGTCTTCCTTACGTAGCATAGGTTAGTATAGTCCAAAATGGAATACACCTATTCTAGACAAGAAACAATGCACTTTGGGTGTGTAGTAACTTTCCTAATGAAGCACTGATTAACTCACTTATTCTTTCGTGATTGCCGCATCACAACATTCAATATCTCTCTTTTAAACAGGCTTCTTTCCGGGAAGTGCCCAGAGTTGTGAAGCTTTTCTTCGTCACAAGATGACCCTCATATCTCCATCCATATTGAAGAAATATGGAATCCCTTTTGATAAGGTGAAGGGAGAAGGCCATGGGTACTCTTCAGCATAGCAAACTGAGTCACAGGGCTCCCAGAATGCATGCTGAATGGCAGGGTGGAATTTCAGAGAAGGGCAGATATATAGAGGGAAATTGTTAGGGAATTTTCAGGAGAAAATTTTTAAAATCTTATGATGCCCACATGGTTAGGACTTGTGTTCCAGAAGCATGCATGCTAACCTGTATCTTCTGTGGTCTTGGGGTTTCTGATTGTCTGTTTTATGCAGGTGAATAGTGACAGTTGAATGCTGAGGGCATGTGTTTTTACAAACAGTTTTCTGCTGTATAGTGAATACTGTGCAATGTTGGGACTAGTTTTGGACTGGAGCTTATTGCACTGAGTGGAGCATGAATATCTTTGCTTGCCTGGCCAGGGTAGTTTGAAATATACTAAGTCATCTGGCTCTCTCTGAAATTTTACCGGCTACTGCTGAGTTAGTCTCTCCAGCATGATAAGAAAACAGTAAAAATTCCTGCAAAAGAGGAAAACGAAGGCAGTGCATGCATTAAACCAGGAGTATGAGAACTGTTTTTTGTGAACCAGTTAACAGTCTGTGTGGACGTCTCTTCTTCTAGGTGACACAGGAAGCTGGAGAATTCATGATAACATTCCCTTATGGCTATCATGCTGGTTTTAACCATGGGTTTAACTGTGCTGAATCTACCAACTTTGCTACTCTGCGGTGGATTGAGTATGGAAAGCAGTCTGTATTAGTAAGTGTTGTACTGTCCTTTTTGCATATTTTAGAAAATCCACTTTGGCATGTTTTTGGCAGCTGACTCTGAAATGGACTGCTTTAGAACAAACCATTGTTTTTATTTAATGTTGTGTGTCTGGATTTGGCTTTTTTTTTTTTTTTTTTTTTTTTTTAATAACCGCAGGCACCAGAGTTAAATGAACTTCTTATCTAGTGGTTAGAGGCTTATTTAGACTATGTACAGCAAATAATAGATTGAATCTCATTAAGGATTTAGAACATGCTCTAGCATGTTAAATGGTAACTGTGGTGTAAGACTTCTAGTGCTGCCTCAGGTAATACATTGTGCTTTGGTCTTAGGCCTAGTGTAAACACACACACACTTCCTAGAACTGGAAGGGACCTTGGGAGATCATCTAGTCCAGTCCCCTGCCCTTTTGGCAGGACCAAGCGCCATCCCTGACATCTATTTGCCCCAATCCCTAAATGGCCTCCTCAAGGATTGACCTCGCAACCCTGGGTTTAGCAGGCCAATGCTCAAACCACTGAGTCAGCCTTCACTCACAGTTTGTACTTATTTGACTCGGAGATATGTGTTTTTTGCATTGAGGTGATGAAATTGGCACAAACCCTAGCAGAGGGGCTGTCGAGCGTGATTGCACACTGATGCTGTTCTGCCAACAAACATTACTTGGTGAACCTAGAAGGTGGGGACTGAAGCCTGAGCCCATCTGAGTCCCACCTCCCCAGGTGGGGGGAGCAAAGTTCATGTGCTTCAGTCACACATGGGTGTCCTATAATTTAAACCTTACCATTCAGAGCTAAAGCCCTTGGGCTTTGGCTTCCACCCTGTGGGATGATGGGCTTTGGTACTGGGGCCCCAGCAAATTTAATGCCAGCCCTCATGACCCCAATTAAAATGAGGACTTTGATGGCCTGACCCGCAGTTTGAGAATTGCTGCCCTAGTGGAACATAGTTACATCATTATGTAGATGTATTACGCTAACGTAACTTATTCCGCTTTTCATAAGGGAATAGGCTCCATTGGTAAAGGTTGAACTTCTTCAATGGTGGCATTGGCCACCGTCGGCAGATGGGATGCTGGGCTGGATGGACCTTTGGTCTGACCCAGTATGGCCATTCTTATGTTCTTATGTTCTCTAATCTGCTTCTCTCCATCTGCCTACATCTGTAATCCGGCATGATTTTAGTTTGTTGAATTACTGCTTACCATGAGTGTGCCCAAGTTTCCCATAGTCCCATAAAGTTTGTTTACAGCTACCAGTCCTGGCTTTCTATGGTGTTGTTTAGCTGTGATTTACCCCTAAATGTCTCCTGAGAGCCCAGTGTATTGGTAATGTGTTGGGAAAATACTGGCCTTCCATGGGTCAGCAAATTCTTTCATCCAGCACCAGTCAGGTCCCATAGGTACTAGACAAGAGAGGTTCAACCTGTATTTCACTGTAATTTACCCCAAATGCTTTCTAAGATCCTATTATGCCATGGAAGTGTTGGTAATGCTGCTAGACAGTATCGACCTTCCACCATCTGGCAAATTTTCTCATTCCGCACCAGTCAGGTCCTGAGGGTGTTGGATTAGAGCGGTTTCACCTGTATAAACACTGTTATACCTACATAACAGGTTGCACTGTCCGACCTCTGCTAGGATGGATAAAGCAGTACAACCTCTTTGTGTAGACAGGCCAACAAGCAACAGAATGCTGTTTGCTACAGAGCTCAACTGAGAAGCTGATTTGGAAGGTGCTAGAGTCTATTCAGTGCACACATTCGCTCCATCTCACCCTCATGAACGCCATCCTTACTTTCTCACCTGGACACTCCATTGCTGCTTGAGGTTCGCTGACCCTGGAAATAACTCTGGGCAAGAGGGGTCAACTTTTCTGCTCTAAAATTGTTTTGCTTATTGGCTAAAAGTCTGTGGATGGGGAGGAGTTCCAACAACCTGCAAATTGGGCTGATCCTCTCAACTGAGTGGATAACTGCCATTGGGCTGAGAGAGACTGGTGTGGTATTTCTTCTTGTCTAGCAGCTTGTTTTCTCTCCTTATTTCTGTGCTGTCATTTTTTGACTTTTCCATGTGATTGTGGACAATTAATTTAATCTTTACGCTCACTGATCACCCAGTTGTTGTATGTGGATAGCCTGGGCCAGGGGAATTCTAGGCATGTGAGTCCCACCACTTGAAGATGGATTGTATCAGTTGAGCTATGAAAGAGCAGACTCATAGTATTGGGCTGAAAAATAAAATGCTTGTGTAATTGGCTTTCTGTGCAACTGCAGTGTTCTTGTCGGAAAGATATGGTGAAGATCTCCATGGATGTGTTTGTGAAGAAGTACCAGCCAGATCGCTACAAGCTTTGGAAAGCAGGGAAAGATGTGGCTGTCATTGACCACACTCTTCCAACACCAGAGGCAGCAGAGTTCTTCAAGGGGGAGCTCCTCCAGCAAGTCAAGAATGGGAAACAGTGCACTGAAGAGATAGAAACTGAGGAGGCATGTAAAGAGGACGCGGACATGGATGAGAAGAAGAGGTTTGTCACATAGTGGTGAATGCACCCTGTTCAATGACAAGCCAGTGCAACTTGCTGCATTGGAATGCTATATGCTGCTGTGGAGCAGGATAAACTGGAACTGGGCTGGTTCATGATGCAGGAAGAGGCTTTACTCTTAAGTGGTTAGGTCAGAGAGAGAGAGTGTGTGGAAATGGCAGGGAACCATACAACATCACCAGCTTATTGCTATAATGGTTTGCCTAAGTGGGTCATTTGCTGAACAACAACTGAAGTTGGGGAGCAGAGAGGTGTTTGGAGACCAGAACAAAGAAGCATTCCTTTGGGATTGTGGAACCATTTTCCAGGGCCAGATTCAAGCAGAATCCATCTGGAGCTGCTGTGATTGTACACAATTCCTATTAATTGTTGCTTAAGCAATAATTTATTTGCTATTCAAGAAGTTACTGTTAAATGTCTTTCAAACAGTGAGGCTTATGCTACTTCAGGGGAGGAGATGTCTCTGGATGTGTTCTGGCGTGTGTTAATTGTGTGTTCTGAGTCTTAGAGAATTCATGAATGAATAGTAAGACACAAGGATATTTTGAAATAGCCAAGAGACCACATAGCTTGCCCAGTCCGTTGTCTAAAGTTCCTGGCATGCGGTGTCTGACCAAACCAGGCATTTCATGAAGGTACTGACCTGACATTTCACTTACGTATTCAGTGGTATTAATTACTTGTGGTTTTGTTTTCTGCAGTCTGCCCAAGCACCGCATAGGAACCAAGAGGCACAGAATCTGCCTTGAGGTGCCCCAAGAGGTGAGTCAGAGTGAGGCCTTTCCTAAGGAGGAGCTGAACCCTGTGCAGTATGAGATGGAAGTGGCAGAGCCGCATGTCAGATCCACTCATGAGCTTGTGCAGCACCGTGAAGATGGACTTCCAGTACCAGGTAATTGCTTCTCAAGTTCTCCCTTCCTGTGCGGTACGATATGTTTGTGTTTTCAGGGTCAGACAGATCAACAGCACTGGTGCTGAATCCAGGTAATTTCTTCCTAAATAAATGGCCGTTTGAGTTTGACACCTATGGCAAGCAGAATGTTTGGAATATTCATGTGCCTGGGGTTCCTTCATCAGAATCCCTCTTTAGCCAGCTTTCAATTCAGGGCCTTCTGTTCCTTGGGCTTCTGACACTGTTGCCTCCAGCACTGGTTTGTATGGCAACTACTGCTTGTTTAAGTGATTTTTATTTTTATGTTCTCACCATGCATATAGGTGGTACCTCTGGTTAAGAACAGGAGGGAAAGAAGACAAACATGAACAGGGAGAAGGGGAGGGGAAGCACATGGGTGTAGACAACTATATGTTGTTATTTCTTGGTTGACTGAATATGTTCCTGGTGTCTTATTTACAAGGAGCCTCAAAGGGAAGAGGAAGTGATTGAGTTTTCTGTAAGAAAGCTGGCCTTTCTAGCTTTGACTTCTCTAGTCTTTCTGTTTCATCGTTTTTCTTTCTGAAAATATTTTGGGTGCTTCAGCTGTCCTGGCCTGAGCACATCTATGACATTAGACAAGTGAACAGACAGAGAAGAAAAGGTCAGTCAGTAAAGCACATGCATCGCTCGCTATAGGTTCCTCCTCGCTAAGCAGTGTGTGAACCTCCTTGACCAACTGTTTGAACAGATCAGCTGCCATTTCCTGATTGTACGTGTCATTCCTTCTGCACAGCCAGGAGTCTCCTGTCTGGTGCTTGTCTCTTCCCATCACTTCTTGATGTCTAAATCAAGGTAGTCTCTAAGATGTCCTGATTTCATCAACAATCTGTCTTTGTTCCAGATGACATGGATTCTTCAGAAGTCAAATTTGAAGAACTGAAAAATGTGAAACTGGAGGAGGAGGAGGAGGAGGAGGAGGAGGAGGAAGAAGAGCAAGAGGCAGCTGCATTGGATCTTTCCATTCCTCATTCTGTCAGTTCCACCTCAGCCCTCACTGCTCCGAAACAGAATTCAGCTTTCAGCCTTCAGTCCTGCTCTCCGGCGTATTCTGTTTCTTCAGACTCGGAGTCAGCTGAACTATTGCCCAGAAGAACTGTTGGCCAAGCGGGGGTTCTTACTGTTCATAGCTATGCTAAAGGAGATGGCAGTGGGGCTGACAGTGAGCATACTTCAGGGAAGAAAGCCAGCACTACAGCTAGTGTGAATGAGCAGGAGCTTGCAGAGGTACGAATTCATGGGAAAAGTTGAGACGTTCAATATTCTGAGGTGAATCTGGTGGGTTTGTTAGATTGTAAGTGTCCTGCATTTATTGCACTCGGGCGTTCCGTTCTTCTGGTATCAGTGTAACAACAGCTCTCCTTGCTTGGAAATCGCTGTCATTTAATTTACATAAAATGGGACCTAAGTGTAGTATTAATTTAGATTATCAGACTATCAGTGTTTCAGTACTGTCACTTCACAAACTGGATTGAGAGAAATCTTTCCTTTAGCTATATAGTGCAACAAAGGGCACAAGTAAAAACAAATCACACATTTTGAAACCCAAATTCCTTTATCACCTCTAATCTCTAAAAATCAACATTTTAACAGATTTGTCAGCTGGATAAAAGGTATCTTGGGACCAACAACACATGAGATTCATGTCAGGTTATTGTTGGCTTATACCTAGTGTATATAGCCATCATAAAAACTTGTCCAATTTTTACTAAATCTTCATTCATTTTTATATATATATATAAAAACAGAGTGTAAATTAGCGTCTACTACTCAAAGGTCATAAAGTCATTGAGGATAATTCTTTGAAAACCATCCATTCAATGTGCAGCGTCAGCCAAAGCTAACACTGTTGGGAATTCTTATGAGTGGGATAGATCGGTGGTCTCCAACTTTCTTGTATGCTCAAGATCACTTTCTGAACTTAAGGGAAACACAAGATCTGCCCTGTCTCTTCCCAAAAGCCCCACTGTGTTCACTCCTCCTTCTTTTCCTACTGCCCTGCACACTCATTTTCACTGGGCTGGTACAACAGGAGGGGGTGCAGGGTGCTAGCTCTGGGAGCAGGGTCAGGTCAGGGTATTGGAGGGTAGGAGAGGGTATTGGGTGTGAGCTGTGGGAGAGGCTGGGGGCTGGTGTGTGGCCTCTTGTTGAGCAGCATTTGCTGTCCTCAGATCCCAAATGGCAGTGCAGCAGGGCTGAGGTAGCCTCCCTGCCTACTTCAAGACCCATGCCTCCCCTGGAAGGCAGCAATGCACCTCTGGAGCTGCGTGGCTCTGCATGCTGCCCCTTTTTCCCCCTGCACCCCCCTCACAAATCCCATTGGACACAGTTCCCATTCCCAGCCAGTGGGAGTTGTGGGGGGCAGTGCTTGGAGGCAGGAGCACCATGCTAAAACTCTGGCCCCCTCTCTCCCACATATATGTGGGGCTGCACTGGCTGCTCCCAGGAATGGGCTGGCACATGAGGTGGGACAGGCAAGGGAGCCTATCAATTGTGAACAACTGGGAAACTCCCCAGGATTGACTGACTAGTTGATCATAATTGACAGTTGGTGATCACTGTGAAAGATACAGTAGAATATATCCTATTGCTTCTCTAAATCTGTGGTATTCCCTTATATTGAGGGTAGATGTAGTGACCCATCTCAATATATAGAAATTGGGAAAGGTTCAAAAAAGGGCAGCAGAAATGATTTATTGAAACAGTTTTCATATGAGGAGGAGATTAATAAGACTGGAACTTTCTAGTTGGGAAAAAGATGACTAAAAGGGGTCTGATAGAGGTTTATAAAATTATGATGTGTCTGAGAAAGGAAGTGTTGTTTTACTACTTAAAATACAGGAGCGTAGCCGGCAAATGAAATTAATAGGCAACAGATTTAAAACAAACAAAAGAAAGTATGTCTTCACACAACACTCGTTCAACTCTGGAATTCTTTGCTGGAAGTTGCTGTGAAGGCCAAGACTATAACGGGGCTTGAAAGAATAGTAACAGAGAGGGAGCCGTGCTAGTCTATATACTATAAAAACAAAAAAGCAGTCAAGTAGCACTTTAAAGACTAACAAAATAATTTATTAGGTGAGCTTTTGTGGGACAGACCCACTTCTTGGTCTGAAGAAGTGGGTCTGTCCCACAAAAGCTCACCTAATAAGTTATTTTGTTAGGGTTTGAAAGAGAACTAGATAAATGCATGGAGAATTGCAATAGCTGTTAGCTAGCGTGGATGGGGTGGGTCCCTAGCCACTGTTTGCTGGAAGTTGGGAATGGATGACAGGAGTGGATCACTTGATTCACTCTGAGGCACCTGGCATCGGCCACTGTTGGAAGACAGGATTCTGTTTTAGATAGACCTTTGGTCTGACCCAGTATGGCCTTTCTTATGTTCTATAAAAAAAAATTGAAATGAAAATGAAAGCAGTACAGCTATTTTTCCACATTCCCTTTGGATAGTTTTTTTTTTTATGGTAAGAAACATACACATTATTTTAATAACTGTAGTTTGGCAGGGTACATTTAGCCCACATAGATTTTTGAGCTCATCCTGCTAAAAGAGAATTGTTCTCCCTTTTTAAAACAAAGTATCAGTTTATCAAGTAAGCATGATTTGGGGGTGGGGGTGAGAGAGAGAGGGAGAGAGAGAACCCACCAAACAGAAAATCCAAACTGATACTACCTATACTTGGTGTCCTCTAAAAGGCCATATTTACTAAATTACAAAAAGTTATGAGTCACATCAGTTGTTACAGTTAATGCACAACATGTGAATGACTAGGAATTGAGGAATATTTTACTACACAGACAGAAAAGCAACAGTCAAGAAACTAGACTTTTTGATTTAACAAAATAGATAAATAAAAATACTTAGAGAAAAGTGAAAGCATTTATACAAGTATATGGTTGTTTTTTCATGAGCAGAAACTAGAACCTAGAAACTGTAGAAAAGCGATTAATGCTACTGGCCATTTATTTCTCTTTTATAAAGCCAATGGGTTAAGTATATGGGGAACAAAAAAAACTGTACAAATGGTATTAATCCATTAATAGATGGAAGTGACAGAATTGTCAATAGTACTAAAGTGTTCATTTAAATATTTCTCTTCTGTGTTGGAGTGGAGCAGGAGAGTCAGACTTGTGTGTTCATTGTGATGAAGCACTTTTTCATTCCACTAGTAACTCATGAGGATGTTTAAACATCAGCTCCTAAAGGCAGACCTCTTTAAATCAGCAGGTCTGGATAATTTGGTCCTGAGCTTATTAAAAGAGCTGGCTAAGGAGCTCTCTGGACCACTAATTGAGCAGTAACCCTTGGAACATTCCAGAGGACTGGAGGAAAACTAGTACATGGGCTGGCCATGGTAATTCTAGGCCTATCATTCTGACGACATACCTGGTCACAAGAATGGAACTGCTGATACAGGACTTGATTTATACAAAGTTAAAAGAGGGTATTAATGTTAAGAGGGTATTAATGTTAATCAACTTAGTTAACAAGAGTTAATAGAAAATAGATTGTTAAACTATTTTGTTTTGCAGAGGGAATGCTTGGCTGATAAGTGTGGATGTAAGATACATAGGCTTCTGTAAGGTATTTACTTATGACACGATTGTTCAAGTAAAACACATTAAATAAATTCAGAGGTGATTAACTGATTGATGGGTCTCAAAATGTAATTGTAAAAGGGGACTCATTAAGCAGTTGTTTTCTCGTGCGGTTCTGCAGGGATCACTTCTTGGCCTGATGCTATGTAATATTTTTATCTATGGTCTGGAAGCTTTTTTAATAATGGCCCAGAGATTAGGAGAATGATAGATAATTAATAGAACAGGTCACTGATACGGCACTACCTGGATTTCTCTTAAGATACATGCAGTCTAACAATGTATGATTCAGTACAGTCAATGTAAGATCATACCTACAGAATGGCAGGCTCTGCGCTGGGAAGCGGCGACTCTGGAAAGGTTGTGATGGATGGTTGATGGAACATATGTTCTGTGTTTGACGCCAGGGCCTGACAGGCTAATTCAACTCGTAGATGTATAAACGGTGGAATTTTGAGTCGAAATAGATGGATTATCTCTATGCTCGGCCCTGGTGTGACTGCTGCTGGAATACTGTGCTCAGTTTTTGGCAGCCAGGTGGTGGTGATAAATTTGAGATGGCTCAGAGGGAGCCATGAAAGAGATTAAAGGGTTGGAAACATACTTCTTATGAAAAAGTGAAGGAGCTCAGTTACCAGTTTAAGCAAGAGATGGTTACAGTGTGATTTTTTTGATCAGTGCATGCGTTCCTACAGAGGGAACGGAAGTTTGAGGATAGAGATCTCTTGAGGCTCTCTGAGAAAGTTACTAGATCTGGTGATGGGAAGATGATGCTAACCAAGTTCAGAAGCTAACCAAATTCAGACAGGAAATAAGCCTCACTGTTTTTTAATAGTCAGAGCAATTAACAATTGGAGCCATTTCTAAGAGTTGGGGTGGATCCTCCATTACTGGAAAATCTTTAAATCAAGATTTGATGTTTTTCTAAAAGATTTTTCTAGTTCAAACGGGAATCAATTCAAGAATTACCCTACTATCTCTTATAGAGGAGGTGTGACTAGATGGTCACAGGAGGTGGGGGAGGAGATCTTTGGAGAGGTGAGAGAAATCAGCTTACATCCTAGTCACAGACAAATTACAGACCTAGCGTGTGGCTTATCAACCTCATAGAGATTTGGCAAACTTTCCTTAGTGTGGTGTTTAAGGCATTGCTTTTAGCTGCATTTCTGATCCCGGGTTCACAGCTTGCCCAGGTAACTCTGGCTTTTGCAACACTACTAAGTCAGATTTGTGCCGGGGGGAAGAGAAGCAATAAGGTGGGGGAAGAAGAGTGGTGGAAGACTGGATGACTATGGGAACCTTGGTTATATTTCAGGGGTTCAGAATTTTAACCAAAGCCTGAAGCAGTGTAATGGTCATTTGGTTCTTTTCTCTGGTTTGATCTAGTGAGGACATCTTTTAGGGTCAGTATGGCAGCGGTCAACAATGTTGCACTGGGTTCCCTGGAAATGTTGTGGGACAACACCAGTTCAAAAAGCAAAGCTCGTAACCTCCAGTCCATGCCTCCTGCCAGCCTTTTTAGTAGCAAGCACTTCATTCCCTTCCATAAGCAATATCCAGAAGATCATGGCAGCCTCCTCCATTAACTCATCAAAACGCACTTAGGTGACATCCCCTGTAAAGGTGTCCTCCCATTTCTAGTATATTTCTGCTTGTCTTCATACTAGCACAGGATGTTACTAGGAACCTTTTAGACCACTTATCACTGTTTTTTAACTTGTCTAGTTGGCTAGTGTCTTATGTAAACAAACATGGGTAACCTGCTGGTCTAGGACTCGTTACCTTATCCCATGTGGATTACACAACAGATCTTAAGTTTCACAACTAATTGGTGACTGTTTTAATTTTGTGCATTTCACTATGCTTGACCAATGAGAACAGTCACTTTACTGTCTGGCTATCCTGTAAAAGTACAATGGTGAAGTATTGGTTTTCCAATACTTTGGATTTATGCTTGCAAAAGTTTAATATATGTTATGGAAGTACTTGTTTTACTGTCTTGTAAAAGTGAACTCTTTTTCAACTTGTTGAGCCACAATGGATCTGCATGGTTGTAAAATGATGGTTGCTAAGTTGCTGCTTTGCCTTGTCCAGGTTGCAAAGGTGTACATGCAATCAATTAAAGAGAGTAAGAAGTCAAAGGGTCGTCGCCAGCCTTTGAGCAAACTTCCTCGTCATCATCCTCTTGTGGTTAAAGACTGTATCAGTGATGATGGTAAGTTCTAAATACTTCAGTGGGGGAGGATTCTGCTGCCTGGGGAGGCCTTGGATGTCCAGGTGTAGGAGGACAATATGGTACGTTCCATGAAGGCGTATCTAGGCATGTGACTTTTCTCTCCAGTCTAGGAAGTGTTCTTAGTTCTGGTGTTCTTTGGTGTTTACTCTTTCCCACTTCCTTGGGAATCTGATTTTTTTTAAGTCACAATTCAGCACACCAGTTAAACTCTAATAGCATCTGAACTCCATTTCTGTGTTCCACAGTTGATGCTTTCTTGGACTTTTGCAATAATCCATTAACTAGTCCTATAGATATTCTTGGCTGGCCATTTGGCTTGTATATTCTTTGAATCTGATCAAATCATCAGCTTGTTGGAGCAGTGTGAAGGGGTTCACCTCACTCCAGGTTCTCCTCCTTATGACTGGGCCTGGGAATTTGCCTTTTTATTTCACTGGTCGTGTGCACTGTGAACACCAGGCTGTTACTCCGTGTGCTTCCGATCTGTGACTTGGGTATCCAGACAGGTTACTGCAGCCTGCCGTGCCTTCTGGGAAAGGAGTCCCACTATACAAGCTGTCCAGACACTGTTGCGCACAGTCTTCCTTTCCAAGTCTGCAAATGGGTAGCAGGGGAACATAAGAACGGCCATACTGGGTGAAACCAAAGGTCCATCCAGCTCAGTATCTTGTCTGCCAACAGTGGCCAGTGCCAGGTGCCCCAGAGGAGGTGAACCAAAGACAATGATCAAGCGATTTGTCTCCTGCCATCTGTCTCCAGCCTTTGACGAAAGGCTAGGGGCACCATTCTTTACCCTTGGCTAATAGCCATTTATGGACCTAACCTCCAAAAATTTATCAAGCTCTGTTTTAAACTCTGTTAGAGTGCTGGCCTTCACAGCCTCCTCCGGCAAGGAGTTCCACAGGTTGACTGTGCGCTGTGTGAAGAAAAATTTTCTTTTATTAATTTTGAACCTACTACCCATTAATTTCATTTGGTGTCCTCTAGTTCTTATATTATGGGACCAAGTAAATAACTTTTCAATATTCACTTTCTCCACAACATTCATGATTTTATACACCTCTATCATAACGCCCCTCAATCTCCTCTTTTCTAGACTGAAAAGTCCCAGTCTCTCTAGCCTCTCCTCATATGGGACCCTTTCCAAACCCTTAATCATTTTAGTTGCCCTTTTTTCTGAACTTTTTCGAACGCCAATATATCTTTTTTGAGGTGAGGGAGACCACATCTGCGTGCAGTACTCAAGATGTGGGCGTACCATAGTTTTATATAGGGGAAGTATGATATTCTTCGTCTTATTCTTTACCCCTTTTTTAATAATTCCTAACATCCTATTTGCTTTACTGACTGCCGCTGCACACTGCATGGATGTTTTCAGAGAACTATCCACTATAATTCCAAGATCCCTTTCCTGATCCGTTGAATCTAAATTTGCCCCCATCATTGTATGTATAATTGGGGTTATTTTTCCCAATGTGCATTACCTTACACTTACCCACATTAAATTTCATTTGCCATTTTGCTGCCCAGTCACTCAGTTTGCTGAGATCTTTTTGAAGTTCTTCACAATCTACTTTGGCTTTGACTGTCCTGAACAGCTTGGTATCATCTGCAAACTTTGCCACCTCACTGCTTACTCCTTTTCTCTAGATCACTGATGAACAAGTTGAACAGGATTTGTCCCAGGACTGACCCTTGGTGAGCATCACTAGTTACCCCCCTCCATTGTGGAAAATTTACCATTTATTCCAACCCTTTGTTTTCTGTCTTTTAACCAATTCCCAATCCATGAAAGGATCTTTCCTCCTGTCCCATGACAACCTAATTTACATAAGAGTCTTTGGTGAGGGACCTTGTCAAAGGCTTTCTGGAAATCTAAGTATATTATGTCCACTGGATCCCCCCTGTCTGCATGCTTATTAACCCCTTCAAAGAACTCTAATAGATTAGTAAGACACGACTTCCCTTTAGAGAAACCATTTTGACTTTTGCCCAACAAATCATGTTCTTCAACGTGTCTGACAATTTTATTCTTTACTATTGTTTCTACTAATTTGCCCGGTACTGACGTTAGACTTACCCATTCAATTATCCCCATATTGATTGGGTACATGTCACCTCAGGATGGGATTCAGAGATTAAATTTCTTGATGCCTTAAATGACTGCTTCTTGGAGCAGCTAGTACAGGAACCCACACGGGGAGAGTCAATTCTCGCTCTAGTCCTCACTGGAACGCAGGATCTGGTCCAAGAGGTAACTGTTACTGGACCGCTTGGAAATAGTGACCACAATATAATAACTTTTAATATTCCTGTGTTGGGAAGAACACCTCAGCGGTCAAACACTTCGGCATTTTGTTTCAAAAAGGGGAATTACACTAAAATGCGGAAGCTAGTTAGACAGAAACTGAAAGGTAGAGTAACTAAACTAAAATCCCTGGAAGCTGCATGGAAACTGTTTAAAGACACCATACTAGAGGCCCAACTTAAATGTATACCCCAAATAAAAAAACACAGTAAAGCTGCGTCTACACGTGCACGCTACTTCGAAGTAGCGGCACTAACTTCAACGTTAGGCAGCGAGACGTCGAAGTCGCTAACCTCATGAGGGGATCGGAATAGCGCCCTACTTCGACGTTCAACGTCGAAGTAGGGACCGTGTAGACGATCCGCGTCCCGCAACGTCGAAATTGTGGGGTCCTCCATGGCAGCCATCAGCTGGGGGGTTGAGAGACGCTGCCTCTCCAGCCTGTGCGGGGCTCTATGGTCACCGTGTGCAGCAGCCCTTAGCCCAGGGCTTCTGGCTGCTGCTGCTGCAGCGGGGGGATTCATGCTGCATGCACAGGGTCTGCAACTCGTTGTCGGCTCTGTGTATCTTGTGCTGTTTAGTGCAAGTGTGTCTGGGAGGGGCCCTTTAAGGGAGCGGCTGGCTGTTGAGTCCGCCCTGTGACCCTGTCTGCAGCTGTGCCTGGCATCCTTATTTTGATGTGTGCTACTGTGGCATGTAGACGTTCCCTCGCTGCACCTATTTCGATGTGGTGCTGCGCAACGTCGATGTTGAACATCGACATTGCCAGCCCTGGAGGACGTGTAGACGTTATTCATCGAAATAGCCTATTTCGATGTTGCCACATCGAAATAGGCTACTTTGATGTAGGCTTCACGTGTAGACGTAGCCTAAGAGACCTAACAAAGAACCACCATGGCTTAACAGCCATGTTAAAAAGGCAGTGAGAGAGAAAAGGGCAGCTTTTAAAAAGTGGAAGTCAAATCCTAGTGAGGAAAATAGAAAGGAACATAAACACTCCCAAATTAAGTGTCATAATGTAGTAAGAAAAGCCAAAAAAGATTTTGAGGAACAGCTAGCCAAAAATTAAAAAAAGATAGTAAAATGTTTTTTAAATACATTAGAAGCAGGAAGCCCACTAAAAAAGCAGTGGGGCCCTTGGACGATAAAGATATAAAAGGAGCGATCAAGGAAGACAGTGCCATTGCGGAGCGATTAAATGATTTCTTTGCTTCAGTCTTCACGGCTGAGGGTGTTACAGAGGTTCCTAAATCTGAGCCAGCCTTCTTAGGTGACAAATCTGAGGAACTCTCCCAGATTGAAGTGACATTAGAGGAGGTTTTGGAGTTAACTGATAAGCTGAATAGTAACAAGTCTCCAGGACCAAACGGTATTCACCCAAGGGTTCTGAAAGAACTCAGATGTGAAATTGCGGAGTTATTAACAGTGGTTTGTAACCTATCCTTTAAATCCGCTTTGGTACCAAATGACTGGAAGACGGCCAATATAACGCCAATATTTAAAAAAGGCTCCAGAGGAGACCCTGGCAATTATAGACCGATAAGTCTAACACCAGTACCAGGCAAATTAGTAGAAACAATAGTAAAGAATAAAATTGCAAGGCACGTAGAAGAGCACGAATTGTTGGGCAAAAGTCAGCATGGTTTCTGCAGAGGGAAGTCGTGTCTAACTAATCTATCAGAATTCTTTGAAGGGGTTAATAAACATGCGGACAAGGGGCACCCAGTGGACATAATACACCTAGATTTCCAGAAAGCCTTTGACACGGTCCCACACCAAAGGCTTTTATGTAAATTAGGCGGTCATGGGATAGGAGGAAAGATCCTTTCATGGGTCGGGAATTGGTTGAAAGACAGAAAACAAAGGGTTGGAATAAATGGTAAATTTTCACAATGGAGGTGGGTAACTAGTGGTGTTCCCCAGGGGTCAGTCCTGGGACCGATCCTGTTCAACGATCTAGAAAATGAGGTAAGCAGTGAGGTGGCAAAGTTTGCAGATGACACCAAGTTGTTCAGGACAGTCAAAACCAAAAGGGATTGTGAAGAACTACAAAAAGATCTCAGCAAACTGAGTGATTGGACAGCAAAATGGCAAATGAAATTTAATGTGGGTAAGTGTAAGGTAATGCACATTGGAAAAAATAACCCAAATTACACGTACAACATGATGGGGTCAAATTTAGCTACGACAGATCAGGAAAGGGATCTTGGAGTTATAGTGGATACTTCTCTGAAGACCTCCACGCAGTGTGCAGCGGCAGTTAGTAAAGCAAATAGGATGTTAGGAATTATTAAAAAAGGGATAGATAATAAGACACAAGATATCATACTTCCCCTATATAAAACTATGGTACGCCCACATCTTGAGTACTGCGTGCAGATGTGGTCTCCTCACCTCAAAAAAGACATATTGGCATTAGAAAAGGTTCAGAAAAGGGCGACTAAGATGATTAGGGGGTTTGGAACGGGTCCCATATGGGGAGAGGCTAGAGAGACTGGGACTTTTCAGTTTGGAAAAGAGGCGATTGAGGGGCGATATGATAGAGGTATATAAAATCATGAATGGTGTGGAGAAAGTGAATATAGAAAAATTATTTACCTTTTCCCATAATACAAGAACTAGGGGACACCAAATGAAATTGATGGGTAGTAGGTTCAAAACTAATAAAAGGAAATTTTTCTTCACACAGCGCACAGTCAACCTGTGGAACTCCTTGGCAGAGGAGGCTGTGAAGGCCAGGACTCTTAGGGTTTAAAAAAGAGCTTGATAAATTTTTGCAGGTTAGGTCCATAAATGGCTATTAGCCAAGGGTAAAGTATGGTGCCCTAGCCTTCAGTACAAAGGCAGGAGATGGATGGCAGGAGATAAATCACTTGATCATTGTCTTCTGTTCTCCTTCTCTGGGGCATCTGGCATTGGCCATTGTTGGCAGACGAGATACTGGGCTGGATGGACCTTTGGTCTGACCCAGTATGGCCATTCTTATGTTCTTATTAGCTGTCTTCTAGTCATTGGGTACCAAAGCTGATTTAAAGGATAGGTTATAAACCACCATTAATAGCTCTGCAATTTCACATTTGAGTTCTTTCAGAACGCTTTGGTGAATGCCATCTGGTCCTGGAGACTTGTTACTGTTTAGCTTATCAATTAGTTCCAAAACCTCTTCTACTGACACTTCAATCTGGGACAGTTCGTCAGATTTGTCACCTGCAAAGGACGGCTCAGATTTGGGAACCTCTGTAATATCCTCAGCCGTGAAGACTGAAGCAAAGAAATCATTCAGTTTCTCTGCAATGGCATTATCTTCCTTGATTTGCTTCTTTTATATATCTATTGTCCAGGGGTCCCACCGCTTTTTTAGCGGGCTTCCTGCTTCTAACATACTTAAACATTGTACTATTGTTTTTTGAATTTCTGGCTAACTGTTCCTCAATCTTTTTTGGCTTTTCTTATTACATTTTTACACTTAATTTGGCAGTGTTTATGTTCCTTTCTATTTTCCTCACTAGGATTTGACTTCCACTTTTTAAAGGATGCCTTTTTATCTCTCACTGCCTCTTTTACATGGTGTTTGAGCCACGGTGGCTCTTTTTTAGGTCTCTTACTGTGTGTTTTAATTTGGGGTATACATTTAAGTTGGGCCTCTAATATGGTGTCCTTGAAAAGTTTCCATGCAGCCTGCAGGGATTTTACTTTAGCTACTCTACCTTTTAATTTCTCTTTAACTAACCTCCTCATTTTTGTATAATTCCTCTTTTTGAAATTAAATGCCAGAGTGTTGGACTGCTGCGGTGTTCTTCCCCACACAGGAATATTAAACGTTGTTATATTATGGTCACTATTTCCAAGCGGTCCTGTAATAGTTACTTCTTTGACCAGATCCTGCGTTCCAGTCAGGACTAGAGCGAGAATTGACTCTCCCCTTGTGGGTTCCTGTACCAGCTGCTCCAGGAAGCAGTCATTTAAGGCATCAAGAAATTTTATTTCTGAATCCCGTCCTGAGGTTTCATGTACCCAATCAATATGGGGATAATTGAAATCCCCTATTATTACTGAATTTTTTTATTTTGATAGCCTCTCTAATCTCCCTTAACATCTCAGCATCACTATCACTGTCCTGGTTAGGTGGTCGATAATATATTCCTAGTGCCATAGTCCTATTAGAGGAATTGCTATCCATAATGATTCTATGGAACAATTTTGATTCATTTAGGATTTTTACTTCATTTCAGTCTATATTATTTTTAACATATAGTACCACTCCACCAGCCGCATGACCCGTTCTGTCTTTCCGATATATTTTATATCCCAGTATGATTGTGTCCCACTGATTTGTCCTCATTGCACCAGGTTTCTGTGATGCCTATTATGTCAATCTCCTCCTTCAATATGAGGTACTCTAGTTCACCCATCTTATTAGACAGACTTCTAGCATTTGTGTAAAAGCACTTTAAAAAACTACCACTGTCTATATGTCTGCCCTTCACCACACTAGATTCTAGCCCAGCAGCCCTGGAACCAGCAGACGACATCTGTGTAGTCCCACTCCTTGCTGCTATATACCTGCACTTCCTCCTACCCCATCTCTATCTCCTTGCTGATCTCTGGCTTGCCACTAGAGTGTCCTCTGCTCCCTGTGCTTGCTTCTCCATTTTCTGCCACGTATTTGACTGACCTCTCAACAGCAAAGATCCAGGTTTACTGTTCCCTTGGATCTCCTTTTTGGCCCTAGCTACCTCTTTCCCTTCCAGGAATGACTGCAGACCTCTTCTGTAGTCTGTCCCACTCTCACTTCCCACCATATACCCCTATCTCAGATCTGTTCCCCACAAGAGCTTCATTTGCCATTCCATGCAGGCCCTGGTTACCCTCCAGGTGCAGGATATAAAGTTAACTTGCCCCTTTTAGCCCCTACTCTCAGAGCTTGTATAGAGTGGTCACCCCCACTGTAAGCAGGAGGATGCATACCTATACTTCTCACTTGAATGTTTCTGCTGAACTCATATCATGTTTCCTGTTCACTTGTTTCTCATCTGAAGAAACCTCAGGGAATTTTAAAAATTCCTTACCCTTCCTGGCATGAATGTACTCTCCTCGCCCCTCCATCAGAGACTCACTCCCTTGGGGGTTATCCTAAGGCCTCCTTGCATCATAGTGACAGCAGGAAGTGTTGCTAACACTAAAGAAACTATTTCTTGTTGCAGAGATGTCGGAGCAACTAACTCCTGAAGAAGAGGCTGAGGAGACAGAGGCTTGGGCCAAACCACTTAGCCAGCTGTGGCAGAATCGCCCTCAGAATTTTGATGCAGAAAAAGAATATAATCAAAGCATGGCTCAGCAGCCCCCTCACTGTGCTGTATGCATGCTCTTCCAGACATACCAGGTAAGCTCCTGGACTTCTCCTCCCGAGCTGTTCTTTGTATGGCAGAAGTGGAGGGAGAAGCCAATTGCCACTCCCCTCAAGATTTTGTAAACTACCTGGTTGTGAGTTTAGTTCCTCCTTTTAGAAGGAAGGTTTTTCAGGCTGTTACCTGCATTGTCTAGTGAACAGTATTGCTGTCTCCTTTAATGTCTTGGATTGCATCAGCCTTCCTTGTCAATTTCAGAGCTGCATCTCTTCCTTCTTCAGCTCTGGCTGAGTTCAGACTTGTTACATTCCTATCATAGTTATGGACCTAGCACTTGGCTCTCTGATTTTCTTTTTTTTTCCCCTTGAAAATGCAGTGTCCACTTAGGAGAGTAGCATATGAACACACCAGTACCTTAGGGTGTATACACTGCATAGTTCTGTATATGCCCAAGCAGTTCCTCCCAGGTCTACACTGGTCTTTTTAGCAGGACAGTGTCTCGCTGCCACCCTGCTACTGGAGCCTTTCCCAGCCAACATGAAAAGCTTTGGTGGGGGGCAGTAGAGGAGTAGGGTTCCAGCAGCTTTTCCTGCTTAGAGCGTTTCGCTGTTGTGTGAGTGCAGCCTCTTTGTCACTGCAGCATGTCCCTGTGTGTACCCAGCATGCTGTTGCAAGTGTAGATTGGACCCTTGAGTGTGAAACAGCTATGGGGATATGTAGAAAATGGTTCTGTATGTTTAGAATTTTGAGAGCGGTGAATATAACTAAATGAACAGTATTATGTATAGTAACACACTGCAGTCTTCTGTGCGGCTGCATCTGTAAAAATCTAGACACTGCAAAGGCGTGCCCTAGATACCCTGCTGGATACGAGACAGGCCCTATGAGTCCAGAGGAGATACAAACAGGTAACCCTACACGATGTCTGTTGCTGCTTGTCACAGAACAGTGTGTTTCAGACATGCACAGTCTTGATCTACTAGCCCAATAGAATGGGAATGCCTCTGGATTTGAAGCTGCTCTGAGAATTCTGTGGGGCTCTAGGAGAACATGGAATACCACTACAAAATGTGAGTTCTGTGTGACTAGGTTTTTCAGAAGCATAAAATGCCAAGTGACATCCCCCCCTTTTAAAAAGGCACCAGGGACAGTCCGATTGATTAGACAGACCGCTCAGTGCAACTTCAATACTAGGCAAAACTGATTGAAACCATAGTAAAGTACAAAATTATCAAACACATGCATGAACGCAATTTGTTTGAAAAAGGTTAAGCACGTTTTTTGTAAATGGAAATCATGCCTTGCCAATCTATTAGAATTCTCTGAGGGGGGGCAACAAATGTGGACAAGAACAACCCAGTGGATATAATGTATTTAGACTTTCAGAAAGCAAGGTTCCTCACCAAAGGCTCTTAAGAAAAGTAAATAGTCATGGGATAAGAGAGAATGCCTTCTCCTGGATCTAAAAGATAGGAAACAAAGGGGAAGAATGAATGGTCCATTTTCAGAATGGTGAGTGGGAACTAGGTGTGTCACTGGGGGGCCCAGTACTGGAATCAGTCCTATTCAGCACATTCATAAATTGGCTGGTAAAAGGGGTAAAGAGTAAGGTGGCAAAATTTGCCGATGAAACACTACTGAAGGAATCTAAGTCCAAAGCAGACTGAATAGTTGTAAAAAGTACACAAACCTGGGTGACTGGGCAATAAAATGGCAGATGAAATGAATTGTTGAAAAATGCAAAGTAATGCACACTGGAAGACATAATCCCAACTGTACATACAAAATGATGGGATCTAAATTAGGTGTACCCACTCATGACAGGTCTTGGAGTCACTGTAGAGTTCTCTGAAAACATCTGCTCAGTTTTCAGCAGCAGTCAGAAAAGCTACCAATGTTAGGAATTTTTAGGAAAGGGGATATATAATAAGGCAAATAGCATAATGCCACTATGTAAATCCACAATATGCTTGCACCTTGAATGTTGTTTGTGGATCTGGTCACCCCATCTCAGAAGAGGTACAGAGAAGAGCTACTAAAATGATTCCTGATATGGAACAGCTTCCATATGATGAAAAATTAACAAACCCAGGACTCTTCAGCTTGGAAGAAAAACGACTGGCAGGGGGCAATATGATAGTTCTATACAATCTTCACAGTTACAGAGAAAGTGAAGAAGGAAATGTCATTTACTCTTCATAATAAAGAACTAGTGCCCACCAAATGAAATAGGCAGCGGGCTTTAAAAGAAAAGGAACCAGGTACAATCAGCCTTTGGAACTCTTTATCCAGGGTGGGGTAAGGCCAAGATACTTAAGAGTTCAAAAGAGAAATAGGTAAGTTCCTGGAGGACAGGGTCCATCAATGGCTCTTAGACAGGATGGCCAGGGATGGTGTCCCCAGCCTCCGTTTGCCAGAAGCTGGGACTGGATGAGGGGATATGGAACACTGGATAATTAAAAAGGTCGTAGAGCAGTTTTTAAACTAAGAGGTGGGGGAAAGCCGATTGGTGCGGGGGAGCACGTGGATTGGACGGAGACTTCTCTTACACGAGGCTCCATAGATGGGGATTCCCTAGAAGTTAGTCAGATAGGGAACGTGGGAAATAATATGTGGGCAAGATCAGATGTGAAACAATCGCATAGAAAAAAATCCAAGGCGTCTGTGAAAGGCAGACATATAAATAGTGGTAGTTTTTTAAAGTGCTTTTACACAAATGCTAGGAGTCTGTCTAATAAGATGGGTGAACTGGAGTACCTCATATCAAAGGAGGAAGTTGACATAATAGGCATCACAGAAACATGGTGGAATGAGGAAAATCAGTGGGACACTATCATACCGGGATATAAATTATATCGGAAAGACAGAACAGGTCGTGCGAGAGGCAGAGTGGTACTATATGTGAAGGATAATATAGAATCAAATGAAACAAAAATCCTAAAGGAATCAAAATGTTCCACAGAATCATTATGGATAACAATTCATTCCTCTAATATGAATATAGCATTAGGAATATATTACCGACCACCTAACCAGGACAGTGATAGTGATGCTGAAATGTTAAGGGAGATTAGAGAGGCTATCAAAATAAAAAACACAGTAATAACAGGAGATTTCAGTTATCCCCATATTGATTGGGTACATGTCACCTCAGGATGGGATTCAGAGATTAAATTTCTTGATGCCTTAAATGACTGCTTCTTGGAGCAGCTAGTACAGGAACCCACAAGGGGAGAGTCAATTCTCGCTCTAGTCCTGACTGGAACGCAGGATCTGGTCCAAGAGGTAACTGTTACTGGACCGCTTGGAAATAGTGACCACAATATAATATTCCTGTGTTGGGAAGAACACCTCAGCGGTCAAACACTCCGGCAGTTAATTTCAAAAAGGGGAATTACACTAAAATGCGGAAGCTAGTTAGACAGAAACTGAAAGGTAGAGTAACTAAACTAAAATCCCTGGAAGCTGTATGGAAGCTGTTTAAAGACACCATACTAGAGGCCCAACGTAAATGTATAACCCAAATAAAAAAACACAGTAAAGCTGCGTCTACACGTGCACGCTACTTCAAAGTAGTGGCAGTAACTTCGAAATAGCGCCCGTCACGTCTACACGTGTTGGGCGCTATTTCGAAGTTGAAATCGACGTTAGGCGGCGAGACGTCGAAGTCGCTAACCCCATGAGGGGATGGGAATAGCGCCCTACTTCGACGTTCAACATCGAAGTAGGGACGTGTAGACGATCCGCGTCCCGCAACATCGAAATAGCGGGGTCCTCCATGGCGGCCATCAGCTGGGGGGTTGAGAGATACTCTCTCTCCAGCCCTTGCGGGGCTCTGTGGTCACCGTGGGCAGCAGCCCTTAGCCCAGGGCTTCTGGCTGCTGCTGCTGCAGCTGGGGGTCCGTGCTGCATATACAGGGTCTGCAACTAGTTGTTGGCTCTGTGTATCTTGCACTGTTTAATGAAAGTGTGTCTGGGAGGGGCCCTTTAAGGGAGCGACTTGCTGTTGAGTCCGCCCCGTGACCCTGTCTGCAGCTGTGCCTGGCTCCCTTATTTCGATGTGTGCTACTTTGGCGTGTAGACGTTCCCTCGCTGTGCCTATTTCGATGTTGGGCTGAGCAACGTCGAAGTTGAACATCGACGTTGCCAGCCCTGGAGGACGTGTAGATGTTATTCATCGAAATAGCCTATTTCGATGTCGCAACATCGAAATAAGCTATTTCGAAGTTGGGTGCACGTGTAGACGTAGCCTAAGAGACCTAACAAAGAACCACCATGGCTTAACAGCCATGTTAAAAAGGCAGTGAGAGAGAAAAGGGCAGCTTTTAAAAAGTGGAAGTCAAATCCTAGTGAGGAAAATAGAAAGGAACACAAACACTCCCAAATTAAGTGTCATAGGCTGCGTCTACACGTGCACGCTACTTCGAAGTAGCGGCAGTAACTTCGAAATAGCGCCCGTCACGTCTACACGTGTTGGGCGCTATTTCGAAGTTGAAATCGACGTTAGGCGGCGAGACGTCGAAGTCGCTAACCCCATGAGCGGATGGGAATAGCGCCCTACTTCGACGTTCAACATCGAAGTAGGGACGTGTAGACGATCCGCGTCCCGCAACATCGAAATAGCGGGGTCCTCCATGGCGGCCATCAGCTGTGGGGTTGAGAGATACTCTCTCTCCAGCCCTTGCAGGGCTCTGTGGTCACCGTGGGCAGCAGCCCTTAGCCCAGGGCTTCTGGCTGCTGCTGCTGCAGCTGGGGGTCCGTGCTGCATATACAGGGTCTGCAACTAGTTGTTGGCTCTGTGTATCTTGCACTGTTTAATGAAAGTGTGTCTGGGAGGGGCCCTTTAAGGGAGCGACTTGCTGTTGAGTCCGCCCCGTGACCCTGTCTGCAGCTGTGCCTGGCTCCCTTATTTCGATGTGTGCTACTTTGGCGTGTAGACGTTCCCTCGCTGTGCCTATTTCGATGTTGGGCTGAGCAACGTCGAAGTTGAACATCGACGTTGCCAGCCCTGGAGGACGTGTAGACGTTATTCATCGAAATAGCCTATTTCGATGTCGCAACATCGAAATAAGCTATTTCGAAGTTGGGTGCACGTGTAGACGTAGCCATAATGTCGTAAGAAAAGCCAAAAAAGATTTTGAGGAACAGCTAGCCAAAAATTCAAAAAACGATAGTAAAATGTTTTTTAAATACATTAGAAGCAGGAAGCCCGCTAAAAAAGCAGTGGGGCCCTTGGACGATAAAGATATAAAAGGAGCGATCAAGGAAGACAGTGCCATTGCGGAGCGATTAAATGATTTCTTTGCTTCAGTCTTCACGGCTGAGGGTGTTACAGAGGTTCTTAAATCTGAGCCAGCCTTTTTAGGTGACAAATCTGAGGAACTCTCCCAGATTGAAGTGACATTAGAGGAGGTTTTGGAGTTAAGCTGAATAGTAACAAGTCTCCAGGACCAAACGGTATTCACCCAAGGGTTCTGAAAGAACTCCAAATGTGAAATTGCGGAGTTAACAACAGTGGTTTGTAACCTATCCTTTAAATCCACTTCGGTACCCAATGACTGGAAGACGGCCAATATAACGCCAATATTTAAAAAAGGCTCCAGAGGAGACCCTGGCAATTATAGACCGATAAGTCTAACACCAGTACCAGGCAAATTAGTAGAAACAATAGTAAAGAATAAAATTGCAAGGCACGTAGGAGAGCACGAATTGTTGGGCAAAAGTCAACATGGTTTCTGCAGAGGGAAGTCGTGTCTAACTAATGTATTAGAATTCTTTGAAGGGGTTAATAAACATGCGGACAAGGGGCACCCAGTGGACATAATATACCTAGATTTCCAGAAAGCCTTTGACACGGTCCCACACCAAAGGCTTTTATGTAAATTGGGCGGTCATGGGATAGGAGGAAAGCTCCGTTCATGGATCGGGAATTGGTTAAAAGACAGAAAACAAAGGGTTGGAATAAATGGTAAATTTTCACAATGGAGGTGGGTAACTAGTGGCGTTCCCCAGGGGTCAGTCCTGGGACCGATCCTGTTCAACGATCTAGAAAATGAGGTAAGCAGTGAGGTGGCAAAGTTTGCAGATGACACCAAGTTGTTCAGGACAGTCAAAACCAAAAGGGATTGTGAAGAACTACAAAAAGATCTCAGCAAACTGAGTGATTGGACAGCAAAATGGCAAATGAAATTTAATGTGGGTAAGTGTAAGGTAATGCACATTGGAAAAAATAACCCAAATTACACGTACAACATGATGGGGTCAAATTTAGCTACGACAGATCAGGAAAGGGATCTTGGAGTTATAGTGGATACTTCTCTGAAGACCTCCACGCAGTGTGCAGCGGCAGTTAGTAAAGCAAATAGGATGTTAGGAATTATTAAAAAAGGGATAGATAATAAGACACAAGATATCATACTTCCCCTATATAAAACTATGGTATGCCCACATCTTGAGTACTGCGTGCAGATGTGGTCTCCTCACCTCAAAAAAGACATACTGGCATTAGAAAAGGTTCAGAAAAGGGCAACTAAGATGATTAGGGGGTTTGGAACGGGTCCCATATGGGGAGAGGCTAGAGAGACTGGGACTTTTCAGTCTGGAAAAGAGGCGATTGAGGGGCGATATGATAGAGGTATATAAAATCATGAATGGTGTGGAGAAAGTGAATATAGAAAAATTATTTACCTTTTCCCATAATACAAGAACTAGGGGACACCAAATGAAATTGATGGGTATTCGGTTCAAAACTAATAAAAGGAAGTTTTCTTCACACAGTGCACAGTCAACCTGTGGAACTCCTTGGCGGAGGAGGCTGTGAAGGCCAGGACTCTGTTAGGGTTTAAAAAAGAGCTTGATAAATTTTTGCAGGTTAGGTCCATAAATGGCTATTAGCCAGGGATAAAGTATGATGCCCTAGCCTTCAGTACAAAGGCAGGAGATTGATGGCAGGAGATAAATCACTTGATCATTGTCTTCTGTTCTCCTTCTCTGGGGCACCTGGCATTGGCCATTGTCGGCAGACGGGATACTGGGCTGGATGGACCTTTGGTCTGACCCAGTATGGCCATTCTTATGTTATGCTATGTTATGTTCATTCTCTTGGCACCACCTGGCATTGGCCACTGTCAGCAGATAATGTACTGGCCTGGAGGACAGTTGGTCTGATCCAGTAGAGCCCTTCTTTTCTTATGTTTTGTGCTTTTCTTTAAAGATGGGGTCATGTTCTGAGTGATAAAAGAAGTAAAGTTGATCTGATCATTAGCTTGCTGCTGTGTAGCAGTTATCCTTTTCTGGTGCTTCCTTCCCATGAAGCTGGTGGTAAGACTAATAATGTGAGAGGGAAATCTGAAGTTTTCAGTATTCCTGATAAAAGGCATCTTTGTTCCCTACCTCAATTTCATAGGCAGAATGTGGTGGTCATGGTCAGAGCTCTGGAGTTGCTCCAAGTACTGCCACCAGGAATGTCCGAAGCAAGCCTCTGATTCCTGAGATGTGCTTCACTGCAACTGGCTGCAGCACTGACCTCAGTCTCTCAACCCCTTACCTGGAGGAAGATGGAACCAGTATCCTGATCACTTGCAAAAAGTGCAAAGTCTGTGTTCATGCTAGTGAGTACAGCCAAACTCCAGACTAGGCACTAATTTGTTCTTCAGTCTGATCCTGTGCATGGTAACAGTTCTACCTACCAGTTCGTGTGAGCTGTAGTAAAGAACTCATTCCATCCATCAAGATGGATAATGGAGCCCTGCAACACAAGGCCTTGTGAATGGTGAGGTGCCAGTGGTGTATGGGCAAACCTGAGGTTCAGAGATGAAGTAGAGCCCAATGGCTGTAATTTTAACCCTCCATCTTTGATCTCCAAAGTGAGATACCTTCAAGATGAAGACAGTGCTGTTTCCCTAAGCAGCTTGTTTTCATTTATAGGCTGTTATGGTGTGTCTCCTGACAAGGCCACTGAAGACTGGATGTGCTCCAGGTGTACAGCGAATGCTTTAGAAGAGGTAAGAAAATGCCTTGTAGAAGCCCCACTTCCCTTTCTCTTTAAGGCCTCCAGGATCCTGTTAGTCAGTCAGGTATCCAAGCTACGTAGAGCCCATGGAGGACTGAGAGCAAGGTCAGATGAAGACCCTGTTTGAGCTCTTCCTGAAATGTTCATTGTACGGTGTCTTCTACTTCTTTGTAATAAGGCTGTAATATAGAGCAGGGATCGGGGTGTGAAATCTCTGTGGGATCTGTCTCCTGCTTTTTTTCCCTGAAGCAACAGCTCATGCTTGGTCTCCTGGCAGGAGGGTGTGGCCTTGCTCCAGGACCCTTCTGCAGGGAAGTGAAGAGTGGCTGAGTGTTCAGGAGAGGTTTCCCACTGCACACAGCCCGTCCCATGCCTTACAAAAGGCCCAATGTGACGTCTGGGGGTGCTGTCTGTTTTGTAGTCCAGTGTTCTCTTTTGGCTTTGTTTTGATTCCTGATGATTTACCCCACATGTGTATTGGCCCAGACACTTAGTCCCAGCCTGAGCAGATAAGAAGCCTGTTTCCAGGGAGACACCAAAGAAGATAGGCGGGCACAGCCACCAGCCTGCAGGGTAGGGCCTGGGAGTGGAGTGAGTCTCGGTTGGGTAGGATGAGCACAGCAGACTGGGAGCAGGAAAGTGGGGTTTGGGGCCCTGGAGCCCTACCCCCGAAAAGGAATAGGGCTGCCTTCCCTAGCTCCTGTGCTATGCTGTGTCTCTGAGAAGCAATAAAACATTCTACTCTACTGGCTGGCTGAGAGTCGCATCTGGCTGTGGATGGGGATGCAGGGTCAGAGGTTCCCTGACACACTGTCATAGCTTCCCACTGCACACAGCTTGCTCCATGCCTTAAAAAAGGCTCTGCTTGCAACTGCCAGCAGGAGAGGCTGGGGGGGACAATGTGGTTAGAGAAGCAGGAAGGCTTCACATTCTATGCAGAATTGACAGCTCAGCTCCCAGGCCAGACTGGATGAGCACTTGCAAGCCACTCGGTCCCTGCTGTCACCCAGCAGGGCCAGCAGGAAAAGTTAAGCCCCCCTTCAGCAGCACGTTGAGATCTCCCAAGCGCTGTCTTTGGGCTGAAGCTCCATCAGAAGAATGTAAGAACAGCCATACTGGCTAAGACCAAAGGACATTCTAGCTCAGTATCCTGTCTGCTGACAGTGGCCAATGTCAGGTGCCCAGGGGGAGTGAACTGGACAGGTAATGATCTCTCTCCTGCCGTCCATCTCCAGCTTCTGACAGAGACCAGGGACACCACTCCTTACCCATCCTGGCTAATAGTCATTAACGGACCTACCTCCATCAATGTATCTCGCTCTTTTTAAACCCTGTTATAGTCCTAGCCTTCAGAGCCTCTTCTGTCCAGGAGTTCTGCATTTTTGACTGTGTGAAGAAGTTCCTTTTGTTTTAAACCTACTGTCTATTTCATTTGGTTTTTATGTTATGGGAACAAGTAAATAACTTGTTCACTTTTTCCACGCCACTCAATTTTATACACCTCTATCATATTCTCCCTTAGTCTCCTCTTTTCTAAGCTGAAAAGTCCCTGTCTCTTTAATCTACCTGTGTAGGGGACCCGTTCCAAACCCCTAATCATTTTACTTGCCCTTTTCTGAACCTTTTCTAGTGCCAATACACCGTTTTTGAGATGAGGTGACCACATCTGGACACATTATTCAAGATGTGGGCATGCCATGGTTTTACATAAGGGCAATAAGATATTCTCAGTCTTATTCTCTATCCCTTTTTTAGTGATTCCTAACATCCTCTTTGTTTTTTTGACTGCCACAGCACACTGTGGATGTTTTCAGTGAAGATGACTCCAAGATCTCCTTCCTGATTAGTGGTCGCTAAATTAGCCCCCATCATATGTATGTATTGTTGGGGTTATTTTTTCCAATGTGCATTACTTTACATTTATCCACATGAAATTTCATTTGCCATTTTTTTGCCCAATCACTCAGTATTATGAGGTCCTTTTGAAGTTCTTCAGTCTGCTTTGATCTTAACTATCTTGAGCAGCTTGATATTGACTGCAGCTTTGCCACTTCACAGTTTATTCCTTTGTCCATATCACTTATAGGATTGGTCCTAGGGCTGACTCTTGGGGAACACCACTAGTTACCCCTCTCCATTATCAAAATCCGTTATTTGTTCCTACCCTTTGTTTCCTGTCTTTTAACCAATTCTCAATCCATGAAAGGATCTTCCCTCTTACCCATGACAACTTAATTGACATAAGAGCCTTTGGTAAGGGACCTTGTCAAAGGCTTCTGGAAAGCTAAGTATACTATATCCATCAGGAACTCTGCTTTACAAATACTAATGCTGTTTTATAAGTCATGTTCAGACTTAACTCCTGGAGGCATCCTGGGCTGGGCTTGCTTTGGAGCTTCTGAGAGTCTGATATAAAGAGAGAGGACCATAATTTGTTTTAAAGTTTCGTTGCTACTGAGAATCCCTTATAGTAAGAAACAGCATAAGTTACAAAACTAGCACTATTGCTATCAACTTCTTTTTGTTTAGTACCAGGGTCAGAGAAATGATCCCATGGGTCGAACTGATGAAAAAGACATTTTTAACTTTTTTTTTTTTACTGGTCTCTCTTCCTTGAATGAAATAAAACAAGTTTTTCAAAAGAGGAAGTGGCATTCAGAAAGCTGATTTTATCCACTGTTTCCCTTGCCCCGGAGGCTTCCGTCATCTAGTATTGCTGAGGGAGCGCAACATGTCCCTTCTGGGAGACTGCTCGCTTCCAGGGCCATCCAGGTGGGGGTGGGGACTGTTAATTGCAGGGACAAAAAGTGGGGCCCAATGTAAAAAGTTTACTCTCCTCTGATTTAGAGAACCCCTCCAGAGTGTAATTCCCTGCTATGTGGTCTTTTGAGTCAGTGTCTCTTGGCTTAAAGAACTAACAGTCCAGTGCAATGATTCAGATGGTTGTGGAGGTTGGAGAAGGGAAGTTCTGTAGGAATGCAGTTTTCTGTTTGTCTCTGATCTCTCCTTGTATATGACATCTTCTGCTCTGCAAAATGCAGTTAACTTGTTGGTGAGCAGTGGCAGTTGATACTGAAATGGGACTCAGTAAGGAGGAAGGTAGCAGGTTCTCTCAGAAAGCATCATGGGCTCTACACTGACGAAAGGGACCACTGCATCTCTCCCAGGGCTATCCCTTGAATTGCACCAACCAGAGTTGTTTGTTCCTGGCTTCAGCTATGTGTAGCTGGGAGACGCTTTTGTTCTGTTATGAGCTCATAAAGGTGGCTCCCGTAGTGTTTCTCCCACCCATCTTCAGGATAGCTCTTGTTAGTTTACTGTACCTCTGTAGGTATCTAGAAATTTGAGGCTGGTCCACTTCTCAAAAGCTGGAAGGTGTTGATAGTTCTGAATAGACTGTCCTCTGCGAAGTGATTGTATCAGGGTGCTAATCAGTAACAAGGAGTTACTCCTGTGAATGTGTTCTTACAGTGTGGCTGTCGCAAGCTTACTGCTTCACTTGCAGTCCGATAACATGGTCCCTCATTTTCTTGTGGCAGGACTGCTGCTTGTGTTCGTTGCGAGGAGGTGCGCTGCAGAGAGCCAACGATGACAAGTGAGTAGTCTAGCTTGGCCATTCATCGTAGAGCAACTTAGCACATGAGCACGTACAAGGTTAAATGCATTGTGTAGTGTGTGTGTGGCAGAGATGATGTAGAGCAGGGTGGGAACACCTGGCCCTGGGTTCAGATCCAGACCGCCAGGCTTGGGGCTCCCCTCCATGGCATCCAGTCCACAGCCTGAGGGGGCACTGGGGTAGGAGGCAATTTGGCAAGGCATTGCTGCTGCTGGGGGAAACAGCACCACCCTCGCCTGTACTTCCCAGAGGCGTCCTACTGCTGGTGTGATTGGCCAGCCAGTCAGGGTAGGACCTAGGCACAGAGGGATGGGGCCCAGAGCTATGCGCATCTGGGGTAAGCAGGTAAGCTACACCTCCATCACCCAGGCCCTGCACCCCTCTAGCACTCCTGCAGCCCCTCCTATCCAGACTCCCACCCCTTCCTTCCAGACCACGCACGCCAAACTCACTTGCACTTTACTCCCACCCAGACACATACCCCTAGCCTGTTCCTATACCCCCTCCCACCCTGAGCACCCAATTCCCAGCCTGTTTCTTCACCCTCCCTCATACCCAGACCCCATAGCCTTGGCGCGCCTATGGTTGGGGGCCACATCAATGACGGGTTTGTTTTGTTTCTCACTTGTATGGTACCAAGAAAAAAGGAAATTTTTCTTCACACAGCGCACAGCCAACCTGTGGAACTCCTTGCCAGAGAAGGCTGTGAAGGCCAGGACTCTATTAGGGTTTAAAAAAGAGCTTGATAAATTTTTGCAGGTTAGGTCCATAAATGGCTATTAGCCAGGGATAAAGTATGGTGCCCCAGCCTTCAGTACGAGGGCAGGAGATGGATGGCAGGAGATAAATCACTTGATCATTGTTTTCTGTTCTCCTTCTCTGGGGCACCTGGCATTGGCCACTGTCGGCAGACGGGATACTGGGCTGGATGGACCTTTGGTCTGACCCAGTATGGCCATTCTTATGTTCTTATCTGACTCATTTGTCTATGGGTCAGCAGCCCCCACACGTGAAAAGATCCCCACCCCTAATGTAGAAACTAACAGCATCTTCCAGCTGGGCTTACTGGGTTGATGTGGATAGTGGCTAACATATACGTAAAGTAGTTGAGGATGTGAGCACATGGTGCATAATGCACCAAAGCTTGGGTGGCTGATGCAGAGTAACAGAGGCCCACGGCCATTCCCGGACTCCCCAGGGAATTCCCCATCCCAAGCTTGTGACAACTATTAACTGTTCAGCCTCTGATTATGTAAAATTGACTTTGGTTCCCAGAGCTGTGTGAGGGGTCAGGACTCAATGCCACGGTTAAAGAGAGCTCATGCCCCATAAAGCAACCCAAAGTTCCAGTGCGTCATGTCTGCCAATGGACTGTGTCTAATTTTCCACTGCTAGTGTCTGCACCTTGGGACTTGGCTGGAGGCATCTGCGTCACCGGACAGCCACAAAGCTTCCTTTGACTTTCGCAGATTACCCTTGGCTGGCTTGAGGCAATGGAGCCCTCTTGCAGTGCAGTATGTTCTGGCTGAAGGCTGGCCTCCGATAGCTACAGCATGAGGCCTATGGGAAAGGATGCATATTAATTTGGCTCATGCGTATCAAGTTCTTGGATGCAAAATATACTAGTATCTGATTCTCAACTTACAGTGCGAAGCAGGTAATTTATGACAACTTGGCCTGAAAGCTCTGGAAGTGGCTTTATGGTGCCTTTGAGCATTAGAGAACAACAAGAAGTCCCGTGGCACCTTATAGGCTAACAGACATTTTGGAGATGCATCTGATGAAGTGTGTCTTTACCCACGAAAGCTTATGCTCCAAAATGTCTGTTAGCTTGTATCTTCGAGAACAAGAAGTCCCATGGCACCTTATAGGCTAACACAGCTACCTCTCTGATATTTGAGCATTAGGTCATTCTTTTGAAACCAGGTCAGGATGATTAAGTAGTTACTGTCTGACAGTTCTGTGGCCTGAGTGAGACATGTTGGTAGGGCCTGTGTCCTCGTTGTATTTGTGTTGCAGGTACAAGTCACACTCAGTTGCTTCCCTGCTGATCTCAGTGGAAAGACCAAAAACTGATTAGAAGGAAGTCTTCTTTTGTGCCTAGATGTCTCCTTTGTCACAGCTAATGTGAGGGAGGCGGGGATGGTTGCCAGTCTGCTATGCTTTAACACTAAACTTGCTTAAATTCCCAACAGTCTTTCTCTAGTGTCTGCTGACTTCTTCTCTCCAATTCTGGCAGGTGGGTCCATGTGATGTGTGCTGTTGCTGTGCTGGAGGCAAAATTTGTGAATATTGCAGAGCGCAGTCCAGTGGATGTTAGCAAAATCCCCCTACAGCGCTTCCGACTGGTAAGCAACATCTGGGATTCACTGTAAGGCTTTTTGCTTTCACTGGAGTCCTGTCTGGGTGAAGGAAACAATGTCCCTGTGTCAGAGGTAAGAACAAACCTGAACTCTGATGGTAGGTGGGCTGCTAAACAAATCCAGATAAAATACTTCCTACCCTCCAAAGTCTAGCTTTGTTCTTGGGTTTTAACACCGAGCATGGCAATTATCTGAAGTTAGATTTAGCAAAGGAATCAGTGTAGAGTCTTGTAATTTAACTAGTGATTTGAGTACATAGCGCAGTAACATGTTGCTGTTTTATGCAGAAATCTCTAGGCATGCTATATAAAATAAGAGCTGGTCTGTTTAGCTTACCTACAAACTCCAGTTTAGAGAATGTTAAATTACCCCTTCATCCTCTTCTCTGTAAAGGAGTGAGTTCCCTCAATCCAGAAAGAGGGAGCTGTGCTTTTCACAGCTATATCACATCATTCCTTCCTTGGTGGTCCATTGTGTCCAATAACATCTTGAGCTTGCACAGGCTTATCGGTTGTGGACTCGCATGTGGCTGAGGTTCCCAAGCCTTTAATGGCGTGGGCGTTCACAGTGGGGGCAAGGGAGTTGTCCCGACTCTGTCGGTATGGCTGCTGCTTTTGCTTTTGTCCTCTCACAAGCATCAATCAGGTGTAAGCGTCACTGCTCTTCGAAGTTAGTTATATGCGTGTCGTACGAGAGCACGCCAGCCTGTTTGGTCTTCCACGTGCTGCTCTAGCTGCTGTGGCTGAAATCCAGCATGAGCAATGTTGTCCT
The DNA here is from genome assembly GCF_033958435.1 of Carettochelys insculpta. NCBI lineage: Eukaryota > Metazoa > Chordata > Testudines > Carettochelyidae > Carettochelys > Carettochelys insculpta. The sequence goes on from NC_134145.1 coordinate 1,797,498, forward strand.
TCACGCAGCCTTTTACCTCTTGCCACTCTTACCTTGATTTTCTTTGCCCTGGGAGAGCTCACCACAGAGAAGTTGCCTAGGGGTTCTTGACTACTCCGTTTATATGACGTGCCCTGTCCAGCGAAGCTGGGCTTTCAGAATCATGGCCTCATTGCTTATGGTTCCTGCTCTGTCAAGGACTTCCAGGTTTTTGACTCCGTCCTGCCATCAAATGTGCTGTTAGCCTATACAGTCATGGCTAACAGAACTAACAGAAGGTATGAAGCTTAATGTGTTTTCTACTATGAAAATCATCTTATTTAGCCGTATCATCTCCTTGTTATCAGTCCCAGCTGTGCCCTTCAGTAACCAGCTTGTTTTGGCTGTTTGCTTGCCAGAATTCAAACAGTTACAAGGAGGAAGAGATGGCTGTGCTCTCTTCCTTCCCCCTAAACACCTAGAGCTGTCTGCTAAGTTCCACTGCAAAACTCTTCCCCAGTATACCTGGGGGTTGTATATGGCCTGCAGAATCTTATGGGCAGAATGCTTGAATTGGACAGAAGCCAGCATGAATTTGGAGAAATTTTGTTTTAGGAAAAATCCTTTTGTACCTTTTGAATTTGAGACTACCTATTACAGAGTCCCTAAGACGCAGTGGAGAGTTCCACGTGCATTTTTAAAACTACTGTTCTTCTTAGTACTAAGGATAAACTTTTTACTCAGTGCTAGCTGAAGTGTTGTAGCTATTCCAGTGTATTTTCCTAGTGGCGGTAAGGTTGAAGAACTGATCAGAATGTACCACTGGTATTTGGCCTGTAAATAAAGTGCAATCCAGTGCAGCGCTAGCAGAACAGGTAGGGTGGGATTTGACCAGTGGACTTGGAACCACAGGAAAAGCAGCATAAGAGAGGGGAAGCCACTGTCCAGCACATTTTTTAGTCCTCAAAGGATCATCTGAGGTGACTTCATTGAGGTGTTTGTCCCATCTGAGGAAGCTTATTCTGCACGAGTCCTGCTAATTAGCCTGAGTCTTGGGTGGCTTTTGCCTTTACAGTGCAGCTACATGAGTCTGATGGAATTAGGAGAATGTGCAAATACTTTGTCAATTCTTATATATCATTTTTCATCAGTTGATCTCGGAGTGCTTCATAATCATTTAATCTGTTTACCCTCCAAATCCCTGTTCCTAAAAATGTGACAATGAACTGTTCCACTTTGTTACGGAAAAACCTTCAGTGGTTTGAGGCATACAAGGTGAGACCTATTAATCAGCTGTATGTTGATTTTCATTGTAGATGTAGGACTTCCAGGCTGGACCACTTACATTTTAGAGCCTTTCCCTCCCTTTGCTCAATCCTGCTTTAAGATATGTGTCAGTTACCACAAACCAGCTGGCCTAAATTCAGCCTCCTGACTTTAGGGGGAAGGTTCTAGAATCTTCATCCATAAAAAGTCTGTTCTCCTCCCTTCTGCAATTCTGTCTCTTGTTCTGTGCAGTCCTTGGGTATAGTGTGTTTCTAGGCCTATGGCCTATTACAGCCAGGAATTGCAGTGAGCTTTTTCACTTTTATCATTGATATTAGTTACCTTCCTCTACAGACATTGCGATACATGTTTTGCTGTTAAGCTTGTTGCATTGGTATATTGTAGACACTTTTTTGCCTGTGTCCCTGTTTGTAATTCCTGAGATACCAGCCCTGTCACCAAATAAAACAAATAAGTGTCCTCCTGTCTCCGGTGTGTGATATGGCATGGTGCCTTTACGGAATTGAGAGTAACTGAAATATTGTTGTGTAAATACCGTTTTTTATTACTAACACTGGGGGAGCCTGTCAGCATTTTGCCTGGGGAGAGCCAATCCTGAGCAGTGATCTGTAGTTTCCTGTCTGCAGAAATGCATCTTCTGTAAGAAGCGGAGGAAGAGAATTGCAGGTTGCTGTGTGCAGTGCTCTCATGGTCGCTGTCCTACGTCTTTTCATGTCAGCTGTGCTCAAGCAGCTGGAGTCATGATGCAGCCTGATGACTGGCCGTTTGTTGTCTTCATCACCTGCTTTAGGCATAAGATCCCATCCCAGGCAGAGGTAAGTGTTGGGGGGGTACAACTAGGATTTGTTCTGGGGTAGCCGGAGTATCAAGGCAAACTGAGAAGCTTTAGGCTGTGCTAGAGAGGTAGGGTGGATGAAGAAATGTCTTTGATAGAACTTCATGTGAATTTTATCTAGCATAGTGTAGTGACCTTGGCTCCCATGCCAAGAACTGAGCCCTGAACTCAGTTTTGCTGCTGACTGCATATGGCTTTTGGCGAGTCACTTTGCTCTGCTTTCAGCTTTGTCTATAAAGCGACTGACTGAAACGCCCTCTCCTGCAGCTATGCTGAGAAGGAATAGCTAACCTGTGTGCATGAATTAACTTACTCTAATGTGCAGAGTTGGTCCTGGGATCTGAGTGGAAGAGCATGTTTTGCTGACCAACCAGTGGGTAATGTTCCCATGCAGTCCTTCTCCCAGATTCACTGCATCTTTCTAGGTGAGATGAGTCTCTAGCAGGCTTCTTGCAAAGTCCTCAAATTGTCTTGAGGAACCTACTCTAAAGAGTGAGAGCCTGTACCTCCCTAGGGGGCCTGTGGAGTCCACCAGAACATCTTGGTCACGGCATCAGACAGGCTTTGGGTTTTTAAGCATTTAAACTAGTGTGGGAGAAAACGCTTTCAAAAACTGACATCAGGTCACGGGTGGATCCTGTGCAGAATTAAGAACTCTGAACAACAGTGTAGTTCAGTCCCTTCTCACTCCCACGGCCCATGTTCGGTGCCAGTACATTGACTTTCATTCAGCTAACTTGTGCTTCTCCTCAGCGAGCTAAAGCCGCACTGCAGGATCTCTCGGCTGGGCAGATAGTAATCAGCAAGCACAAGAATGGTCGTTTCTATCAGTGTGAAGTGGTCAGCCTTACAAAGGAAACCTTCTATGAAGTCAACTTTGATGATGGCTCCTTCAGCGACAACCTCTATCCGGAGGACATTGTGGTATGTTGTGAAATAAGAGAGCTGCTCCACTAGACAACATGTGGTACAAGGAAACTGTATCACCATTTTGCAAGTGTATGTCTGCCTGTTTGACATGTGCAGGGGGAGATTGCAGTTTATACATTGAGACATTCTCTCATCTGAGACGAGAATTTCTTACAGCGTTTTAGATTTCTTTGCACTTAGACAACGACAGATTTTCAGTGCTCTTTTTTATATGCTTTTGGTGGTCGTCTTTCTGACTTCTGGGGAGTTGTATTCAGCCTCTTTGTCAGGCCAAGTTAGCTGCTCTGTATCTAAGAGCCTGGGTTGGTTGTGTGGGTTTTTGTATATAGAACTAGGCAGTTGTGGCTGAACCATAGCCTGTAGAGTGAAGATGCAGGCTTATCTACTGATAGCCAAATCTTCTTCAGCAATGTTAGTAGCAGCATGGAGCTGTTCACATAATAAATTTGCATTCCCTGTGCCTATAATACCTTGGAAAGGTCCCTCTTCAGAGGCACCTGATGTCTGGAGGATGTCATATGGCTACTACGCTAGACTGAGAATTGGGTCAGTGACGGGCAAACTAGAAAACATTTGCGCAGTTGTTGCTGAGGGTGCAGGGTTTCTAACTGGAGTTGCGGCAGGAGAAAGAAAGAATCCACAAAGCTTGACTCTCAAATGGTTTGCAGTTTGAATGGCTGGGAGTGGGGCACATCCTGTGTTCGTGAACTGATGCTTTAGTGCTGGCACCTGTGACTCCCTTAGTGCTTTTCATCATGTGGTTTGTTAGCCTGAGGAGAGACCCTATGACAATGAAGTGGATTTCTCTGGGCCTGCTAAATCTTTATGCAAATACAAAGAAGCTGTCAGCGTTCCCTTCACCTTTTCCAACTTTTTTCTCCTTGTGCCATCAGAGTCGAGATTGTCTTCAGCTGGGCCCTCCAGCTGAGGGAGAAGTTGTGCAAGTCAGATGGACAGATGGACAAGTCTACGGAGCCAAATTTGTGGCATCCCATGCCATCCAGATGTACCAGGTACAGAGCTCCTATTCCTTTGTGCTGCTCCACCTCTCAATACTTAGATAAAATGCTCATCACAGCACTCTCTCCCACTGTCTGTGTTAGAAACCCTTTAGTAGAACGCTGGTACTACTGACAAGACAAACTGGGACTCTTTGTAATTCCTGAATCAGATCCCACTCAGGAAGGACGTGGCGTATGGGATTTGTTCCTGGCACATAGAAAGGCAAGGAGCATGGCAAAGGGATTGTTTTTATGACAGTAAAAATTTAAGACTTCAGTCTATATAATATACAGATGCTGAATAACTTGGTACGATATCCTTTGTGAGTGGGTTTTTTTCTCCATCCCTTCTGACTAAAAAATCTCTGGTATACCCAGGTAAGTGATTCCATGCACTGAGCTTTAGGAAATGTTTCCAATTCAAATATCTTTTTTTTTTAAGATGAGATGTTATCTGCACACAATATTCAAGGTGTAGGTGTGCCATGGATTTGTATAGCGGCAATAGGATATTATCTATTCCTTTCTTAATGATTCCCAATGTTCTGTTTGCTTTTTTGACTGTTGCTGCACATTGAGTGGCTGTTTTTCCAGGAACTGTCAACAATGACTCCAAAATCTCCCTCAAGTGATAACAGCTAATTAAATTCCCATCATTTTGTAAATACAGTTGGGATTGTTTTCTGTTGTGCATTACTTTGCATTTATCGGAATGGAATTTCATCTGCCATTTTGTTGCACAGTCACCTAGTTTTGTGAGATTGTTTTGCCATTTTTCAGTCTCCTTTGGGCTTAACTATCTTGAGGAGATTTGTTGCATCTGCAAATTTTGCCAGCTCACACTTTACCCATTTCTCCAGATTTATGAATATATTGAATAGGACTGGTCCTAGTACAGACCTCTTGGGGACAACAGTAATTATCTTTCTCTATTATGGACACTGTTTTTTCCCCTTTGTTTCCTTTCTTTTAACTTGTTCCAGACCCATGAGAGGACCTTCCCTCTTATCCCATGACAGCTTGCTTTAAGAGCCATCAGTGAGGGACCTTGTTAAAGGCTGTCTGGAAATCTAAATACGCTGTATCTTTTGGGTCTCCTTTGTATACATGCTTGTTCACCACCTCATTCTAGTAGATTGGTGAGGCATGATTTCCCTTTACAGAAACCATGTTGACTCTTCCCCGCCACAGAATTGTTAATGTATTTGTCTGGTAGATCTGTTCTTTACTATAGTTTCAATATACTGAAGTACTGAAGTAAGATTTAACAGAGTTAGTAATTCTGCAATTTCACATCTGAGTTCTTTCAGAACTCCTCTTCAGTAAATACTATCAGGTACTGGTGACTTAGAACTGTTTAGTTTGTTTGTTGCAAAACCTCCTCTAATGTCACAGAATCATAGAATACTAGGACTTGAAGGGACCTCAAGAGGTCATCGTGTCTAGCCCCCTGCCCTCATGGCAGGACCAAGTACGATCTAGACCACCCCTGATAATCCCTGATAGATGTTTATCTAACCTATTCTTAAATATCTCCAGAGACGGAGATTCCACAACCTTGTAGGCAATTTATTCCAGTGTTTGACCACCCTGACAGTTAGGACCTTTTTCGTAATGTCCAACCTAAACTTCCCTTGCTGCAGTTTAAGCCCATTGCTTCTTGCTCTAGTCTCAGAGGCCAAGAAGAACAAGTTTTCTCCCTCCTCCATTAGGACACGCTTTTAGATACCTGAAAACCACTATCATGTCCCACCTCAGTCTTCTCTTTTTCCAAACTAAACAAGCCCAGTTCTTTCAGCCTTTCTTCATAGGTCATGTTCTCTAGACCTTTGATCGTTCTTGTTGCTCTTTTCTGGACCCTTTCCAATGTCTCCACATCTTTTTTTGAAATGTGGTGCCCAGAACTGGACACAATACTCCAACTGAGGCCTAACCAGCACAGAGTAGAGTGGAAGAATGACTTCTTGTGTCTTGCTCACAACACACCTGTCAATGCATCCCAGAATCATGTTTGTTTTTTACAACAGCATCACACTGACTCATTTAACTTGTGGTTCCCTATAACCCCTAGATCCCTTTCTGCCATACTCCTTCCTAGACAGTCGCTTCCCGTTCTGTATGAGTGAAACTGATTGTTCCTTCCTAAGTGGAGCACTTTGCATTTGTCTTTATTAAACTTCATCCTGTTCACCTTAGACCATTTCTCCAATTTGTCCAGATCATTTTGAATTCTGACCCTATCCTCCAAAGCAGTTGCAACCCCTCCCAGCTTGGTATCATTTTCAAACTTAAGCGTACTTTCTATGCCAATATCTAAATCGTTGATTGAAGATATTTGACAGAATCAGTCCCGAAACAGACCCCTGCGGAACCTCACTTATTATACCTTTCCAGCAGGATTGAGAACCATTAATAACTACTCTCTGAGTATGGTTATTCAGCCAGTTTTGCACTCACCTTATAGTAGCCCCATCTAGGTTGCATTTGCATAGTTTATTGATAAGAATATCACGCAAGACCGTATCAAATGCCTTATGAAAATCTATGTATGCCGCTTCCACCACTTCCCACTTATCCACAAGGCTCGTTATACTATCAAAGAAAGCTATCAGATTGGTTTGACATGATTTGTTCTTTACAAATCCATGCTGGCTGTTCCCTATCACCTTACCACCTTCCAAGTGTTTGCAGATGATTTCCTTAATTACTGGCTCCATTATCTTTCCTGGCACAGAAGTTAAACTGACCGGTCTGTACTTTCTTGCATTGTTCTTATTCCCCTTTTTATAGATGGGCACTATATTTGCCCTCTTCCAGTCTTCTGGAATCTCTCCTGTCTCCCATGATTTTCTAAAGATGATAGCTAAAGGCTCAGATGCATCCTAGAATACTCAAGGAGCTGATGGAGGAGGTATTTCATCAGGCCCTAGTGACTTGCAGACAAAGTGATTTTTAACTTGTTCTTTTTTTATTTTATCTTCTAAACCTACCTCTTTCCCACTAGCATTCACTGTGTTAGGCATTCCTTCTTCAGACTTCTCGGTGAAGACTGGAGCAAAGAAGTCATTAAGCATCTCTGTCATTTCCAAGTTTCCTATTACTGTTTCTCCCTCCTCACTGAGCAGTGGGCCTAGCTTATCCTTGGTCTTCCTCTTGCTTCTAAAGTCATCTTGTTTCCCTTTATGCCCATAATTAGTTTGAGCTCATTTTGTGTTTTTTGCCTTTCTAATCTTACCCCTGCATTCCTGTGTTGTTTGCCTGTATGCATCCTTTGTAATTTGTCCTTGTTTCCATTTTTTTATATGGTTCGTTTTTTATTTTGAGATCTGCAAGATCTCCTGCTTAAGCCAAGGTGGTCTTTTGCCATATTTTCTATCTTTCCTGCGCAGAGGAATAGCTTGCTTTTGGGCCCTTAATAATGTCCCTTTGAAAAACTGCCAACTCTCCTCAGTTGTTTTTTCCCCTCAGTCTTGCATCCCATGGGACCCTACCTCCCAGCTCTGAGTTTACCAAAATCCACCTTCCTGAAATCCATTGTCTCTATTTTGCTGTACTCCCTTCTTCCCTTCCTTAGAACTGTGAACTCTGATTTCATGATCACTTTCACCCAAGCTGCCTTCCACTTTCAGATTCTCAATATAGGACTGCTTCCCCATGGTAGCTTTTTCAGCCTTATGAAATAAAAGGTTGTCTCCAATGCAGTCCAAGAACTTATTGGATAGTCTGCCCTGCTGTGTTAGTTTCCCAACATATATCTGGATAGTTGAAGTCGCCATCACCACCAAATCCTGGGTCCTGGATGATTTTGTTAGTTGTCGAAAACAATCCTCTTCCAGCTGGGTAGGTGGCCTGTAGTAGACTCCTAGCAGGACATCACCCTTGTTTTTATCCCTTTTAGCCTAACCCAGAGATCTCAACATGTCTGTTTCCTATGTCCATCTCCACCTCAGTCCAAGTCTGTACATTTTAAATATATAAGGCAACACCTCCTCCTTTTCCCTTGTCTATCCTTCCTGAGCAAGCTGTACCCTTCCATACCAACATTCCAATCATGTGTATTATCCCACCAAGTTTCTGTGGTGCCAACAATGTCGTAGTTATTTATTGGCACTTCCAGTTCTTCCTGCTTATTACCCATACTTCTTGCATTTGTATATAGGCATCTAAGATATTGATTTGATCTTGCCTCCCAATTTTGCCCTGACCCTCCTTTTACTCTACCATTGTAGCCTGTGCTCTCTCCCATTTCCAACCCATCTCCCAGGTTTCCATGTTCTCCACTTACCATGGGCTTTGCTCCCCTGTCCCCGTCGAACCTAGTTTAAAGACCTCCTCACTAGATTAGCGAGTCTGCCCAAATAGGGTCTTCCCTCTCCTCAAAAAGTGAGCGCCATCTCTGCCTAGCAGTTCTTTGCGTAACAGCATCCCATGGTCAACGAAGCCAAAGCTCTGCTGGTGACACCATTTTCACAGCCAAGCGTTCTCCTCCAGGATTATCCTGTCTCTGCCTGGGCCCCTACCTTTGACAGGAAGGATTGAAGAGAATACCACCTACGTCCCAGACTCCCTCACCTCAATTTGGGACAGTTTCTCAGATGTGTCAGAATGACTCACGTTTGGGAATCTCCCTTGTCCTTATCCATGAAGACCAATGCAAAAGAATTCACATAGTTTCTCTGCAAAAACTTTATCGTCCTTGGGTGCTCCTTGAGCATTTCAATCATCCATTGGCCTCACTGGCAGTTTAGCAGCTTCCTGTTTTCTGATGTAATTAAGTGGTGTTTTTGCTGTTACTTTTTGAGCTCTTGGCTAGCTGTTCTTCAGTTTTTTTGGCCTTTCTAATTATATTTTTACATTTCTTCATTTGCCAGCGTTTATGCTCTCTTCTGTTTTCTTCACTAGGGTTTAACATCCACTATTTAAATTATGCCTGTTTGTCTCACTGCTTCTTTTACTTGACGGTTAAATCACAGTGGTACTTTTTTTAAATTTGGGGTGTACACTTGAGTTAAGCCTCTGTAATAGTATCTTTGAAAAGCTTCCCTACAGCTTGCAGGCATTTCACTTTTGGTACTGCGCCTTTAAATTTTTGTTTAACCTCTTCATTTTTATGTAATCCCCCTTTTCTGAAATTAAATGCCACAGCACTGAGCAGCTCTGGTGTTTTTCGTGCCACATGGGTGTTAAATTTCATTATATTATGGTCCCTATTTCCAGGCAGTCCAGCTGTCCCTTGGACCAGATCCTGCGCACCACTTAGGACTAAATCAAGAGGTGCCTCTTCTTGCTTTCCCCAGACCCCCTTATGGGTTCCAGAACCAGCTAGTCCAAGAAGTCACGAAACTCTCCCTCTAACTCGACCTGAGGTGATGTGCCCGGTCAATATGGAATAGTTGAAATCCCCTATTACTGATTTTTTTGAGCCTCTCTGATCTCCCTTAGCATTTCAGTTTTCACCATTCTGGTCGTTATGTACTATAGTCTTACTATTGGAGCATGGAATTATTATCCACAGAGGTTTTATGGTACAGTTTGGTTCACTTTAAGATTTTTACTTCATTTGATTCTTTACTTTCACATGCTATGCCACTTTCCCATCAGTGCAACCTGTTTTGTCCTTCCAAGATATTTTGTATCCTGGTATTACTGTGTCTTGTTGATTATCCTCACTCCACCAAGCTCCTCTGTGGCCTATTATATCAATATCCTTATTTAATACATGAACTAGAGTGCCTCGTATCTTATTATTTAGACTTTAGTGTTGGTATCTAAGCACTCCAAAAATCACCACTTTTGAGTTGTAATTGGACAGGACTCTTTCATTTGACCATTTACCCTCTGGTCTTACCCATATTTTATTGTTGTCCATCCTCTCCCTTTTACTAGGGCATAGAGAATGTCTGTTTATAAACCATCCCCTAAGGGATGTCTCTGTCTGACCTGTGTTGTCTTCCACACTTGTTGGTTTTCATCCAGCTCTTTTTTTAAAAAAACTGCTCTGTAACCTTTCTAATTTTCAGTGCCAGCAGTCTGGTGCCATGTTGTTTTAGGTATATCCCATCCTCCCTGCATAGACTTCTCCTTCCCCATTTAATCTAAACTCTTCCTTCCTACACTATCTCATCCGTACCCTGAGACCTGTCAAAATGCACAGCAGGGAGGGCATTGCAAGGTGAGACTTGCCCTGAAGTTCTGCCTGACCCTGCATGTAGAACTGGAAGCATTTCAGAGAATGCTACCATGGACATCCCTGCATTTCAGGACTCTTAGCTGGCAGCCTAAATCCTGGCCTCCAGGATCTTCTCTCCTAGCCTTCCCTGTGTCATTGGTATCTACACATACTAATTCATAATCCAGTGCAAAAATGGCCTCACTTTCAGAGATGCTGAGCATCAGCAGCATCTACTGAAATTTAGAGTTCTGGATGCTCAACCACCTCTAAAACTCAGGCTGCTTTTATCTGACTACCTAGCTGTTGGCACCTGTCTTTGAAAATGGGCCCCAATATTTAAGTTCCTGTAGGTGAATCTGATGGAGGCTGGATTATTTACAAAACAGAATGAATTTTAGAGTACTTGTGTACATCCTGTCCTCTTCTCTCAACAGTGCTGCTTGGGTAACAACTGAGGGACATTGGAGTATGCTGTTTGCCTGACGAATAAGACTCCCTAGTGAGGGGCTGGCTTATTGCCAAGTGTTCTGAGACTATTCCTAACGCTGGTCATTCCCTTTTTGGTTAACCCCAGGCAGGATTCTGAGCTGTGCCATTTCCTGGTCTGCTCCATGTTATTGTTTGTGTAAAGTCCATGCCCAGTTCTAGGTATATGCCACTGCTGCAGCCTCCCGTGTTTACATGTGACCTCAGGCTATGCCAGCTAGCATGTGTGTTTTCGAAACTCGCTGAGAGAGCTCTGGCTGTGCTTGGTACTGAACAGGGAGACTCAGTGGGGGTGAGGTCTGACTCTTGTGACTTCAGGCAGAACAGAATCATTTGTGTGTTAGGTGGAATTTGAAGATGGATCCCAGCTGATGGCCAAGAGAGATGATGTGTACACCCTTGATGAGGAGCTTCCAAAGAGAGTCAAATCCAGGCTGGTAAGTAGTAGGGTTCTGCACATGTACAAAAAGTCCCCTCCATGACCTTGATATCCATGTGGCTTCCCTCGAGAGTGGCCTGCCTTCATGAGAGTAAACTCATTGAAATGCACAGCAAGTGTGGGCACTGAACATGAGATTTGCCCAGCAAGTTTAATGTTTGCTGTCAGTAACTCTTCATTGCTGCTGTTTAATATGTCAGCCCATATCATGGCTGTAGGCTGCCATCATTTCTCACTGCTGCTCTGGGACTGGGATAGTGAAATCCTGTGCCTCTGAAATAGTGAGGTGCATGGGGAATCGCCTTGGTGCCTGTAGCCTGTATCCCTCCACTAGCCCTCGCCACTGCAGCCATTCACAGCACAAGCACATGGCTGACTTGAGAGGCAGGCCCTGGGCACCCAGCTGACTGTCCTAGCTCAAGTGGAACACTCATTAATGAGCCTGAAGAGTGGCTTGGGTCAGAGTTGGGGTGTTGATGATGAGTGGGTATTTCTCTGCCAGCTCCCTAGCAGGAGTTTGCTGCAGACAGTACTGAGTGTTTAGTTTCATCATTGCACTGACCTCTGAAATCTCTTCACCGCTTGGCATTGGGCTCAAATCCTTTGTGCCTCTGTTGCCTTTATGTCAGTGAGTCTAGTGACTGCAGTCTTGTTAAGCTACTTGTCTCTGTGCTGCAGTGTCACTTGGGCTAGTGCAGAATTGTCTTATTCCCCCCAGACCCCAAGTGATTTTTCTCTGTAGTGTGGGAGAGCAGGTAGCTAGGTGGGCTAATCAGCTCATCTGAACAGTGCTGTGAGTGTCTCACCCTGCTTTACTCTCGTAGTCAGTTGCTTCGGACATGCGCTTCACAGAGATCTTCACAGAGAAGGAGGTCAAACAAGAGCGGAAGAGACAAAGAGTCATCAACTCGCGCTATCGGGAGGATTACATTGAACCTGCACTGTATCGGGCCATCATGGAGTAAGCGCTGCCCATGGCAGAGAAGGAGAGATGCCAGCCTCCCGATGGATTCTAGCACTCCACAGCTTGGACATTTCAAATCCCTGGTGTTTTACAAAAGGGAGCTATAATACCGATGACCCTGCAGTAGCTGAAAGGAGGCTGTTGGATGTGGGACCCATTCAGAGTTGCAGCAGCAGGTGCCTCCTTGAAGTTGCCCACACAGAATGAGTGTCCTGCAAGCAAGTTTGGGAGTTCTGCCTTCCACAGCTCAGCTCCTCAAGCAGTCTGTCATTGGTTCTTGTCTGAAACAAAATTGTTAGGTGGCAAACTCTTCTGGGAACTTCAGGCGGCAGTCTTGGCAGCTGCAGGACGATACAAGTGTATGGTTTTTGTTGAATAATGTTCCTGATTCTGGGAGTCTCTCCCCAAAGCCACATCTGCCTTAAGCAGGCAGTATTACTGGTGCTTGACATTGAACCCCTTTTTATATTTATATTTGTGTGTGTTTGTCTGGAGGAGCTTCAGTTTCTTCTTTCTCAGCATCTCCCCTCTGAGGGTGGAGCCTCAGGCTACGCAGAGCCAAGTGGATTGGAGGTGGCTGTGTGAAGAGATGAAATGTGAAAATCAAATCCTGTCGGACAAGCTATTTAACCCTCCATTTAGTTTTTGTTCTCAGTTTGATATTTCGAGACTTGTGTTTAATTGTATAGTCTGTGCCTATCTATAAATAGGAGTCTGTCTGGAGCCTCCTGCAGTGCAGCCGTCTAACAAGAGTATTCATTTAGCCCCCAACGAGTACATGAGTGTACACTTCGCTGTGGCAATAAAGACCAAAAGGTCCTCCTGGAGAGCCAAACACAGCAATACTGGATGTGACAAGGCAGCAGTATCTGTAGCAACTCGACTCGAGCTGTGGCTGTGCTGCTAGAGGCACTTACCTAGGAGAAATAGGTGTGAGGATAGGAACCAGTTACAAGAGACACACTGAACTGTGCTGGTTGCTGAATGGTTGTGAAGTGCCACTCAGAAGCAGAAGTGCTGCCATATTGTTCCGTCTGGCTACATCTCGTAGGCCCTGTGTTTTCAAATACAGTCTAGAGCATTAATTGGACACCTACTTCGGTGAGACTTTACAGTCCCAGCAGTGGAAAGCTGTCAGCTCAGGAGCCAGGCATTTCATGTAGCCTGAAGATGCTCTGACTAGCTCAGAGGATAGCACTAACAAGCTACAGCAACAGTTCTGTTGGAGTGTCTGGCTTTTCTTCCCACTTGGAAGGGGATTTGAGGTCGTGGCTGGCTGCTTTCCAACTGCATGGAGTGGCTTGGGCATTTTCCCTTGGTACAAATCTACTCAGTTACTTTCTTTAAATCTCTCTATTGACTTAGCCCTGTGGCTGCAGGAAGGGGAGCTTGTATGCACAAGACCCTAACTGACAGCAGGTCCCCCAATTTTGTTATGAGAACACTATCAACCAAATTATTTTGAAATCTGGTGCAACAACTTGTGATTAGCAATAAAATGTGGTGTTGTACAGTGTCTCTGACTCTTGTTCAGCAAAGTAATAAATGACCAGCTTTTTGTGAAAATAATTCTCTGTTTATACCACAGCTCTTCTAGGATTGGGATGCTGATGTGACTAGCAACAGTACAGATTTCTAGTGGTCAGGCTGGCTGTTGGATGTCCTCTTACAGTGTGGGGGGAAAACCCTTTGTAATCAGTATTTGGGCAGATTCCTGCAAGGGTCAGGGCTTTCACTTTTTACATTTTCTCAGGATCTTAATTCATCATGATTAGTTTCAAAGGTTAATGAATTGTTCTGGCGAGCTTTGGAATGTTGACATGTAAAACTCACAGGATCTGCCAATGAACAGATTTACAAAATGAAAATTTGTTAAAGCTGCAAGTCAGCAACTCCTTTCAGTGCCCTTTCTGTGGCGCAGGAGGTGGGGGTGGAATCTTTCTGAATCTGCCCTCTAGTCTTCTAATGGACGTGGGAGTCACTGTTTTAATTCACTCAGGATGTCAGACTGATGGTCTTGTCAACTGGCTGCACTGTTGTGGAAACCACTGCCACTCTTGCTTTTGTTTCCTGCACCCTAGAATAAAAGAACGTTTTCCCATTTAATTATGTAGTGTAATAAACATCTATGGATGTAAACCTCCTTTGCAACTGACTTATGCCAGACATCCTTTGCAGTGACGTGGACCTGCACTCCAGCACCAGGCCAACTGCACAAACTGAAATGAGATCAGAATTCCTCATGGTTAGTACACCAGAGAGTCCATGTAACTTTTTTACTCCATGTAAAACCCTTACGTTTTTAGACTGAAAGTATATAGGCACATCCATTAATGTACTTAAAATAAAATGGGCAGAAAACAGGAGCTGTACAATATTTCACTTGTGTCCTTACGTTGTCCTACCTTGTGAGAAAACTACCCTTGCTCTGACACATTCTGCTGTGTTTGGGTCCTTCTTAACAGTATTCTGTCTTTGGAAAATGTCTGAATTCCCCTCCTCTGGAATCCTTCCAATCTCAGGAAAGGTGCCATTCAGATGTTAGTTGGGCAGGTGATTTGAGTGTATTTAAAATAGGACGTTACTTCTATCACAGTGCTCAAAACACCAGTGCTGATGTTAGCCTACTCCGTAGGAAAGCTCTGGGAGAGAGCTATTCCTTTGCTCCGTTTGTTGTGGTACTATATATTGCGGGCTGCCTCCCCTCTCGTGCTAAGTCTGATTTTGGTTCAGGCTGGACTCTTAGCAAGCTCTAGAATGGAGCTGTCTGGATGTAATCTTGGGCAAGGCTGGCAAGCCAGGTCTCCTTTTTTAGAACTGGAAAGCAAGTGTCCTGTTTTGCTAATTGGTTATTGTAGATCACTTCTGGGAGAAAACCTGCTCTACTAGCAGGGCCTTCTGATCGATAGGGAAAGTAGTTTCAGTGGTAACTTTTACCGATTTAAGATCATCCTTCAACTTCTGAATTAGACAGAGCTCCAATCTGGGATTAAATGAGTTCTGTGTTGTGTGATGAGCAACTGGGAGGAGAGGTGTGGCTTCCTTTTCCGGCCACCCAGCCTGAGGCTTCCACCACTATCGAGAGTTTCCATGCTCCACTTGGGCTCCTGTTGTCTGACCTGTCTACAGCTGTGCTTTTGGGGGTTTTTTTTTAATACAAATGGGAGGGAGTAAGACTCTAGCAGCCTCTGTATTGTTTTAAATTTGATCTAGTAATAAAGACGATTAACTTTGAAACAGACAATCTCTGGCCTGATTTAAATCTTTAATAATTTAACAGTGAAATCCTCAAGCTTTTAATTTTTGTCTAATCTTTGTACCTATTAACCGCATCCTCATCCTCCATTACACAGTCTCCTTACATGTCTGTCCATTGATCGATTGATGGCTTGAGCACCTTTCAGTACGAATGAGTGGTTGTTGCTGCCGGTCAGGGCTTCATTCAAACTGGTCCTATCTTCAAAGCAGGTAAAAGGCAGGGACTTTGTGTGTACCCAAAACAGTACGCTACTATGTTTGGTTTATTTCTGGAATGATGATATGATGAGACGAGATTCATTCCATTGTTTGAACCAGTTCAGAAACCAGTGTGCTGGCGAGAAGGTAAGATCCTTTGTTTTATTTAACATATGAGTAAGTTACTGTGGTCTCTGAAGCCCCTTTTCTTACGTGCGGTCTCCACCCCTCAATGAACCAGTCATTCAGCCCAAGCTGTTCAGCAGTCTCCTTCCCAGAAGCAGTGTGCCTAGGCCTGGGGTTGGGCAGCGAACTGGAGGCATGCTCTGAATGCGGGAACAAATGACCCAGTGTTTTGAAATTGAGAGTCCCTTCCACCGGAGAGGTGGGTGCTCCTTATGCTCAGTTGCAAGAAATTTTTACTTCAGTGATGTCTGTTGGGTGGCTTGAGTGCCATCACAGCATACCACTCCGGGATAGGGAGAAGGTGTCCCCAGCCCTTTAGTAGCTGATGGATTTCCAGTGTTCTCACTAGCTTGTTTCCTCCTTCGTAACAATTAAAAAACAGAGGCATACACAAAGTGCATAGTTAGTGTTTTGTGTTTTGAGTGTTCAGGGCCTATTTGAACCAAGGACTGGAGACATGCTCTCAATGCCTGGGTCTGCAGTAGACAGCCCAGGCCAATGAGTGACCCTTTTTCCTCTCAATGGGCCAATTGAATCTGGCAACCCTGCGCAGGAGCCACAGTAAACAAAATGTCTTTTGAGCTGTACACAGAATCCTGATGGGCTGCAGGTGGTGGGGATAAGAATGTGGGGCTTTTGTTGAGACCCTCAGGGGAAAGTGAGGCAGCTCCAACTGCCTGCATGTAAGTGATGGAGGGTGCCCTTCATAATCTGAGACCCCGGAGGGGGATGTGACTCAATTATGCTTTGCATGGGAAGCAAGACAAAGGCCAGCAGGAAGAACAATAGGTATGCCAGTGGCTGGGTTGCTGGACGCTGGGCATTTTGCTGTGGAAGAGATTGGGGAAGTCCAGGGTGTCAGGCCTGGGTTTCCCCACAAGATGGACTTGCTGAAAGTCAGCGATTCCTGTGCTAACCAACTGTTCTGTGCTGTATTCTTGTTGACTAATAAACTGGTTTTTTTTGTGTGTGTGTTTTGTTTTTTAAATACTCTGGCTGAGAACCGTGGCTGACTGTGAAGCTGGGGTTCAGGACCTCTGGCTTCCCATGGCGTCCTGTCTTGGTGGATTCTCCAAGGGGACATGTACAGTATAAACAGGTGCTGAATGCTCTGAGGTCAGGCCCAGGGAGGGCATAGACAAAGAGGGTCCTTGCCCTGGACACCGTGCCCTGAGCGGAGTCACTTGCCAAGAATCCTGTCCAGCTTTCTACAGAGCGTTTCCAGAGCACTGGCCTATGGCTCTGTGACAAGCCCACATTCATGACCGGTGTCACATTTGTGGAGGATTTAAACTTTGCACTAGGAAGGGTGGAGGAACACGACTGCAGAGTGTCCTTAGGGAGGTGGCACTTTGCTGTCCGTCAGAGTGGGCTCCAAACACAGCACCAGGAGTGCACTGTGTGACTCCTGAGATGTCTCCAGCACTGTGATGCCTCAGACATAGACCTGTCTGTCTTCCTCAACTAAGGGTATGATACCAAAGTCAGCAAGTTACATGAGGAGTAACTGGCAGGCCGTGCCAAAACCAAATGTTTGCCTGCAAGCCTGTGTCTGGGCCACGAACTCAGCAGCAGTATTGCTAGCACTGCTTGAAACACATGAACACATTCTTCAAGTTCTGTCTCTGTGGGTGCTCCACAGTCTGGGCTCACCCAGCACCACAACACAGAGGCTTTTCATGAGCAGTATTGAGAGAGGCTGCGCATGCACTAACCCAGCACGTGCTGTTCGTGCCACTAGGGATTGTGCATGCAGCCCCACTGTCTCCTCAGTTCCTTCATCCCCACCCTCGGCTGCAGACAGCACAGCTCTCTTCTCGATAGATAGGAAATAGGCTGTGCTTAGTTACTGGGTCTCTCTTATAACATGCTTATTTGAGTGATAAGAAAAGAAAAGGAATGAGAGAGGGAATGTCTCTTCTCATCAGTTTCACTTCTCTAGTATATATTGTGCAGATGTGACCGGTTTTAAAAAAGAGAAAGCAAGAAAAGCAGAGAAGAACGACAAAAGCCAGAGCAAACTACAGTACTAAAAGACCTGAAGATGCCTCTCATTCTTGGTTTTAAAAAGTGTTAGAAGTGCTGAGATCCTACGCCTGCCTCATACAGGCCCTTGGAGTGTATCCACTGCCTCGGAGAGGCACACATTCCTTCTGAAAGCTCTTACTGCATGACTTTTACTGCCAGAACAAGGAAGGAAAGAGAGCTTAGATTAAAAAATAGTCTTGTTTGACAAAGCTCTGCAGCTGCTGGCAGAACTACTTTCAACACCGGGCAGCAGTGTCCCTTCTGTCAGGGACTCTCACGTCCTCGCTGGTGACACAGGCAGAATGAAAGCCTTCCTCTGTAGACTTCCTGCCTGGGAGATGAACTGGGCACTTTGGGCACACAGAAGCCCAAGCCCATTTCAGCCGTGAAATCTAAAATCTGCTTCTCAACAAAAGCAGCTGTGGTGTCCCTGGCACGAGCAATACCTAAAATGGTACTGGAGCAAATGGAGACAGCTGTGCTAAGTACGCAGCCAGCACCCAAGGAAACTCAGCCCTTACTGGTGCTGAAGGAACCTGCGGTGCCATGGTCTCTCCCAGCACCAGTGGATCAAAGCCAAACTACACTGCAGTGACAGCCCCTCACCCGTGGCACTGAGCAAAGCTAGGACAAAAACAGAGCTCCCTCATAGCCCTAGGTCCTTAACCAGGTCACCACGGGAGCATTATATTGCATCCCCCAGTCCACCCTATCCCCACAGCATACTGTCAGTAGCTGTCACCATTACAAGTCACAGAGGTACTCTAATTCACCTCACTATTATTCTGCACAGTACAGAGACAGATCACCCAGAAGAGGTGGTCAGTTTCCAGAACCCCTTACATCTCCATGCTCTTCTAGGGCTATCAGATATTTCAATTGTAGAACCACATTCATCATGACATTCGTCCCCAAGTATCTCTCAGGCAGTACATTACCACTGTGACCAGCCCATCGTCGTTATCATCACAAACCTCACTATTCCAGGTCCCAATTACACCGATTGCCCTGTGGCTACAACAGTCTTACAAGGAGTCACTCACAAGCACCTTCTGCTGTGTAACAGCACAAGCCATCTTCTACTTTGTCAATTTCCTCACATAATGTTGAACAGATGGAATTGCATGATACCCACCTGCCAGATGATACTGAGTCACGACTTCCTCTGGACTCACCACCAGCTGAATCTGCCACCTCCCACAGAGAATCTCTCTCTCGCCCATTCACCAGCCTTCTCCTGATGACCTGAAGCAATTCCAGGGTCTGTTTAGGAGAGTGGCAATGAACCAAGAAATCACTTTGACAGAAATACCAGAGAAGCAACACAAGCTTTTAAAGAATCTACAACCTCTTCCAACTACCCAAGTAGCCTACCACTGGACGAGGCTATATTGGAGACAGCCGATGAGGTCTGGAAAAACCTGGCCACGGCCACCAACAAATGGGCTGAGAGAAAATGTTTGTCCAGGCAAAAAGTATGGACTTTTTATTTTGGAACCCACAATCTAATTCTAATAATAGATCCTATGAATCAGAGCAAAGTGTTCAATATACAAAACACCCTTGCTGACAAGGAGCATAAGCGCCTGGAGCTATTTGGTAGAAGGGATTATTTGTCTTCAGCGCTCCATCTACGTGTAGCTAACTGTTTAGCACCATTACCCAATCATGACTTTGATAACTATTGTAAGCTCTCTCAATTGATACCTCATTGGCCTGAGGGCTAAAGAGCTACCCTGAAATCTATAATTCAGGAAAGCCACACTCCAACTAAAATAGCACTGCAGATGTCACTAGACTCAGTTTATGCAGCAGCCAGAGCCATGGCCACAGCCATTACTATGCAAAGATCCTTATAGCTCCAGGTAGCAGGTGTTCCAGAAGAACGCTTAGTAGTGGAGAGGTTTTGTACAGTAAACTACAGTAAACTCAGTTCCATGTCCTGTTACCCCCACAAATTTCTTTATCCCTTCCACACTCAGCGACAGGGACTGGGACACACACACTCTCCCTTTACCCAAGTCATAGGGCTCAAAGCATGACCCTGATGATTTAAACTCTCACCCTTACCCAATTCCTAGGGCTCAGGGCATAATTCCCTGTGCCACTGAAAAAGCCTTACACAGTAGTAGTCTTATTCTCTATTTACAATTGCCAAGAAAGAACATCTGCTAAGCGCTCAGTATCATGCTCACCAATCCAGCTAAGGCAGGCAGCCTTCCCCTGTTGGGACAAAGTCACTCTCTGGTTGCTGCACCTCAGGGTCTGGCATGCTGGCTTGGGAGGGAGTCTGCCCAGGTTTTTCCCTTAAGGTGTTCGCTCGCGTCATCCTTGGCAGACTCCAGAAGATTGCTGAGAGGGTGTACCCCGAATCACAGTGCGGATTCTGTACAGAGAGGTCTACCATTGATATGGTCTTCTCTCTAAGGCAGCTGCAGGAGAAGTGCAGGGAGCAGAGAAAGCCACTCTACATAGCCTTCATCGACTTGACCAAGGCTTTTGACTTGGTCAGCAGGGATGGTCTGTTCAAACTGCTCCACAAGATAGGCTGTCCTCCACGGTTACTCAAGATGATCCAGTCGTTCCACGAAAACATGAGAGGAACCATCCAATATGACGGCGCATTATCGGATGCTTTCAGAATCAGGAGCGGCGTCAAACAAGGATGCGTGCTTGCTCCGACATTGTTTGGGATCTTCTTTGCACTCCTCCTGAAGCATGCCTTTGGATCTTCAACAGAGGGCATCTTGCTGCACACAAGATCTGATGGGAAACTGTTTAACCTTGCAAGCCTGAAAGCTACGTCTAAGGTGCGAGAAGTCCTCATCAGAGACATGCTGTTCGCAGACAATGCTGCTGTAGTGTCTCACACGGAAGACCAGCTTTAAAAACTGCTGGATCGGTTCTCCAAAGCGTGCAAGGACTTTGGGCTTACCATCAGCCTAAAGAAGACGAACGTACTCGGTCAGGATGTTGCTGAATCCCCATCAATCAGCATTGACAACTATACGTTAGAGGTCGTCCACGAGTTCGTTTACCTCGGGTCCACCATCACTGACACCCTGTTGTTGGACACTGAGCTAAATAGGAGGATCGGAAAAGCGGCCACAACTCTGTCCAGACTCAGCAAGAGAGTGTGGAATAACAACAAGCTGTACACTCACACCAAAATGCAAGTCTACAGAGCCTGCATCCTCAGCACCCTCCTTTATGGCAGCGAGACTTGGACCCTGTATGCCCGCCAGGTAAAGAGGCTGAACGTCTTCCACTTGCGCTGCCTCAGGCGCATCCTTGGAATATCATGGAAGGACAGAGTGACCAACACCGCCGTCCTCAAGCAAGCTGGAATCCCAACCATGCACACCCTCCTCAGGCAGCGTCAACTCCGCTGGCTTGGCCACATCCACAAGATGAATGATGGAAGGATTCCAAAAGACATACTGTATGGTGAGCTAGCCTCTGGCAAAAGACCCCCCGGACGCCCCCAGCTGCGTTACAAAGATGTCTGCAAGAGAGACCTCAGAGAGGTAGACATCGAGCTGGACAACTGGGAAGATCTAGCAGACGACCGCAGCAGATGGAGGCAGGGGTTACACAAGGGCCTTCAGAAGGGCGAGATGAAGATCAGACAGCTAGCAGAGGAGAAGCGAGCGCACAGAAAGCACAATAAGGACTTGCCAGACACCCACTACATCCGCAAGAGATGCAGCAAGGACTGTCACTCTCGTGTGGGTCTTTATAGTCACAATAGACGCTGTAAATGAAGTCCTCAATTGAAACTTTAAAGGGCGCTATCCATAGTCTATGCAGACTGAAGGATGCCTACTAAATGTTCCTTCTCCCATCCTTCCTTCCTTGCCTTTCTCTGTGGCTTCCCAGCTTGGACTGCAGTTTAAGTAGTGAAACATGAGTTCTACTTAGCTGTACCTTGATCAGTTGTAGCCTACTGTAACAGAATGACCTAACCACTCAAATCCCACCACCTTAATTGAGTTACAGCTGGCAAAATTAATTATACAGCAGATGGAAGCAGTTACAGATCAGACAAACCATTAGAAAAGTGAAGATGAATCAGAGAATGGTGATTCCACAGCCTGAGCTATTGCTGTCATTGCTTGCCAGATGAAGTGCTATTAGGTTTTCTTTACCCAGCTTGAGATCTGTTTGCTTTCTCTGTTGGCAGTGGGTGGCACTTCAGGGTGTGGTCTCCCTCTTAACAGCTTGATGGGCCACTATTGTAAAGAGATGTTTAGATGGACTGTGAGTGTGTGACTTGTAGCTCTACCATTAGTGGCTGCTGCTCCTCATGCTGGCTATAGAGGAAGGCCTTTCAATACGACTAAGAAAAAAGATGTCGGTTCTACTGCTACAGTCCCTGGTGTTGAAATAGTGTCAGACGCGGCTGTGCTGGAGGAGGTGCCATTCTAATGGCCCCACCACCCCCAGCAAGAGCAATGGCGCTCAGGAAGGTTAAAGAGAACTCAATCTGGAGGCATTTCATCTGGGGAGAAACTTCTCATTGACAGTGGGGTGGTGAAACCCTCATTGTTTCCATCTTCTGCCAGTCCGGTCCCCACTTCCCATGGGGCTGGCTGATGCCGGGCTGCTGCTGTAATGGTTTTGGGCTGGGGCGTAATTTAAATTTGCACAGTGCATGCTGTTAAGGGGGTGGGGTGGGGCTGCCTGGTGAGGTAATTCTGGTAGTGTGGGAGGAGGGTCACTTGGTAAAATAGGTGCAGCTCGGCAGGGCTTCACTTCTGCATGAACTGGAACCCCAAGGGCAGTTCCTGGGGACCCAACGGCAGGATCAGAGCTGCCCAACCTCACCCCTGTGCCGCTGAAACCCACAGAGACTGGTGTGCTCCAGATGGACCTGAGCCTGACAGGCCTGCAGGACAAGCTGCTCCATCTCGCAGGGAGCCGGGGGCACTGCCCACTCGGCAGGTGCACGCTGTTTGGGGATGTCAGTGAGGGTAAGCGGCTCTGCCTGCCTGAGGCTCTGTTGCTGGGAAAAGGCCCCCCAGAGGTTAAGGTCCCAAAGGGGGGGGGGGCGTGGGAGGGTGAGGTGGGCACCCCAGTGTGGGGGAGGGACAGAGGGTGGTGTGCAGGTAAGCCTTTGTCTGGCACTGTGCAAGCAGGGCCCTGGAGCCTGTTCCTAGGACACAGCACAGCTGGGGCCAATCCCGTCAGGCAGAGCACAGAGGCTCCTCCTAAAAGCACCCTAGGAGCCAAACGGCTGCACCATCTCCGCAGGCGCTGGCAAAGGGGCAGGGACCTAATGGTAGGTGGCAGGAGAGCCAACTGGGGAGGCCCTGCCCCAGTCGGAGATGAGCCCAGGCACCCCAGCAGCCGCTGTGCCTGGCTCTGGAGGCCAAGCTTGCTGCGAGGCAGGCGCCTGGGTAGGAGGGTGCTGGGATGGATGCGTTCCCCTCCAGCGGTAGCTCCTAGCAATGCGGGGTTGAAACTCAGCCCCTGGAGCGGAGCATGGGCTTTGTGCCCTCGTGGCTGCCAGGGCGTGTAACGGGCTGGGCTCGTTGCCACAGCGCCTCCAGCTGGTCATGTGGGAACAGCTCTTCAGCCTCTGGAGCACCCTCTTCTGGCTGGTGTCGCACCCGCTGTTACCCGTCTTCTGTTCTCCACCTGCAATCAGGGACCTGCATCCCTCCCAGACCGCAGTGCCCTGCCCTCAGGCTACTGCCCCACGGCTATGCCCCCCAGCTCTCTGGGGCCTCCCATAACCTAATACTTACTTTGCCTCCTGGTCCCATTGCCAGGCACAATCTAGCCCTCACCTCGAGGCACCCTGCTGGCTGCCTTGGCCAGGGCTGGGAGGCTATGACTGCAGCTAAATCTTAGCCTGGGCCCTCACCTGGCTAGAGCTCCCCAGCCCTGCTCTGTTAGGAAACGCCTATGGCTTTCCTGGAGCCCTCATTGTGCAAAGCCCCAGCTGGGCCCTAATTAGCTGCAGCCCTAATTGCAGCCCTCTCCTCGGGCTGAGTTTAACCTTTTCTCCTCCTGGAACAGGGTACCTGCCCTGCTCTGTGACTGGGACTCAAAGCAGTGGGGAGGGGAAGAGTGTTGCTGGGGCCCTGCCCCCGCTGGAGGTCTGAGAGGCTGCCCCCGCTTTGCCCAGCTCTTCTAGGGACAGGCTGAGACAGGTGCCCCCCCTTGTGCTCAGCCCCCCTGGCAGAGCCCCCTTCCCTAGAGCCTTGGGGGAGGGGTCTCCTGGAGTCCCAGAGCTGCCGTGGGGGGGGGCAGGAAGGCAGCGGTGGGTCTCCCCTCCCTGGTTCCTAGGGCCTGGCCTGTCTTTCTGGCAATGCCGAGGGCAGCCCCAGGAGCGGTGCGTGTCCTGCCCCCCACCCCCTCGCGCAAAGTGCAGACATAAGGCCGCTTGTGTGCTCGGGAGGCCCCAGGCACAGCACAGTGGCTCTCTGTTCCTGCGGGGGGGACAGGAAATGCTGCTCCAGCATGGGAGGGGGAGGAGGCGGTTCCAGGCGAGCGGCACAAGACGGTGCACATCGCCCCTCTCGAGGTTGGGGCCAGGCAATCTCTCTCTCAGGAGCCCGCTGCAGCCTGACCCCAAAGCACAGGGGAAACTGAGGCAAGTCTTGAGTCCTGATACATGGCCAAGTCTGGCCTTCTGGTCTCCTGCTGTCCCTCTAGCTGCCTGTCCTTCCCTAGAGCCAGGAACAGCCCTGCAGGCTCCCAGGGCCTCTCGCCTCTGGTGCCTTGCCAAGCTGGGGCCAAAGCCCGGGAAGCCTGACGGCCACTGCCAGGTCTGACTGGCTTGGCACTTTGGGGGCTGGCTGTGTGTGTCGCGGGTGCCAGGAGTTGGGGGTCTGAACAAAGGGGACATACCAGGAGCGTCTGGGCCCCGGGGAGTTATGCAGAGCAGCTGTGCTGCAGGGCTGCCTGCCTAGCAGGGCTCATGCTGGCTCTGAAACAGCCCGAGGTGCTCACTGCCGCCTGGCCGGGCAGCGTGCGCCTGGGGAGCTAAGCATGGCCCTGGGTCCAAGACGGAGGGTGCTGAGGCTGGGCTCCAGTCACCTTCTCTGTCCCATCATTGGCCCGCCGCAGACACTGGCACCAGCACCGGCCCCAGCCCTGGCCAGGAGGCTCTCACTGCACTATCCTGGCCTGACCTATGTTGCCTTGTGGGGCAGGCTGGGCATCCATCCCTCTTGGCCCGGTCACAACCAGCCCAGTGCAGGGAGGAGCCAGGGGCCAGTCCAGCTGCTGAGTATGGTGGGTGCAGGGTGCTGCCTTGTCCTTGGGGCTGGGAGGTGGGCATGGCGTGGGCTGAGCCCACTGGGAGCCATGTGGGGACTGAGCTCCAGCCAGGGCTTGCACACAGACCTACGGGCTGTGCAGGCCTGTTTGCTGTGGGAACAAATTGATTCTTTCAAACCACCACAGAGATCAGTGGATTAAACCCTTTAGATTGTGTGTGTCTGATGTTTTCAAAGGTTGGTTTTACTGTGTATAAATGTTATTTGACCAATGGATCTGAAGATGTAAATACATATCTCACATATGAATGCCATATGTATGTGTATTTTGAAATGTTGAATTATTTTAACGTCATATTCCTTTCGAAGGTTTACAAATGTATAAAAAATGATTTCTGTTTAAGGTGTAGTACTACTTTTATGTGAGTAAAGCACTTTTATTATTGTATGTCTTATTCACATTTTAGTGGTAGAGAAGCTGAGGTAAAAGTTTGACATGCTCATGGTTATACAATGAACTGGTTGCAGATTAGGGAATAGATATTAAAAGTTCTGGCTTTCAATCTAGCTCTTATTCCTTGAGACTAAGTAGCACCAAGATCTGAGATTTATTATCCAACTTGACATAGTAACCACTAATTTACTGGCACATCAAAAATTGTATTGTTTTACTGTTGAAACTTTAAGAATTTATCACATTATTTGTGCAGTGTCCATGCTTGAATCACAGTGCAAATATAGGAATCAGAGCATCAGATTTAACAAGGAGCAATGGTCTGAAGTTACAGACGGGGAGGGGGAGGTTGGATATTAGGAAAAACTATTTCCCCAGGAGTGTGGTGAAACACTGGAATGCGTTGCCTGGAGAGGTGGTGGATTCTCCATCCCTAGAGGTTTTTAAGTCCTGGCTGGACAAGGTCCTGGCTGTGATGACTAAGTGGGGGTTGATTCTGCTTGAAGGAGAGGGCTGGACTAGATGACCCATTGAGGTCCCTTCCAGCCCTGTGATTCCGTGTGTGTATTTGTGCCAACCCCTGGGGCAGAGGTGTCTGTGCCATGCATGGCAGGGGAGGTGAGGCGAGGCGGGTTGTTGGTTGCAGGGCTAGGGGGCCAGATCGGGGTTCTAGGCATGGGGGTTCAGTCCCTGGCTCTGCCATTTGACCTCCCCCCTCACTCCCTGCTTCTGGCCTGGTCACGTAGGCAACCGCTCCTGTGCTGCGGAGGGCAGGGCCCAGCTCTGCCCTGCCCTGCCCTCCATAAGGGAACCCATCAGGTGGGGGGCTGCCTTTGGGCACGGCCATGCTGGACTGCCATAGGGCAGCGGCGGCTGCGTCCCAGCACGGCAGGCCAGGGCCAGCACGGAGAGGGCCTGCCCCATTCGCAGGTTAGGGAAGTGGCTGGTACCTGGCGTTTGCGATGTGCTCAGCCTGTCAGCAATTCCTCTCACCACCCTCGGCTCGCGGTGGGGGTGTTGGTGGGTGAGTGGCGGGGTCAGAGCTGTGGGGAGCCCAGGGCTGGGCTAGCAGGGGCTGTGGGTCACAGGCACAGCAAGTCAGGGTGCAGCAGGTGCTGCAGTGTCCCCCTCCCCCCCCCTTTTCCACCTGCCTGGCCTCCCCCTGCCTGCCCCACTGCTGCTTCCACCAGCCCCATGTCCTGACCTCCAGCACTTGCTGGGTCCCGCCCCCGCTGTCCCCATGGGCCCCGCAGCCCTCTGTCCGCAGGGCCCGGGCCCAGGTCCAGGCCCCCGCCCGGCTTTGCAGGGCCCGGCTGCTGGCCCAGGACACCGCAGCCGCCTCCAGCAGGGGCCAGGCTGCCGAGGCTCCCGGCCTGGAGGTGCCTCTCGTGTGACCGCCCGGCAGCCCGGGCGCTGGCCCCGCCAGGAGCCCAGCCGGGGGCGCGCAGCGGGCGGAAGCTCTGGCGGGGGCAGCGCCCGGCGCCGCGGCTGTGGGTCAGGGCCGGCCCCGCGGGGGGAGCCCAGGGCCGAGCTCTCGGCGCCGGGCCGGGGAGCGGCGGTACCGGGGGCGGCTCCCGCGGCGCGTGCCCTGGCTCGGGGCCGCCTCTCCTGGCGCGGAGGCCGCGGGCGAGGCCCGGCCCTGGTCTGCGCTCAGTAGCGCTCGGCCCCGGCGCGGCGCGGCTGCGGGGGAGAGATGCGGGGCTGCCCCGCTCCGCCGCCCTGGGCCCCGGATCGCCTCGGCTACAGGTGAGCGCGGCGCGGCGCCCCGGCTCCGGCCCCGGCCCAGCAGCGGGCGGCCTGGTGCCTGGGGCGGCGCTGCGTGGGCCGGGTGCGGCCCCTGCTGCCGCTCGAGGGGCACGTGGCTGGGCTGGGCTGGGCTGGGCTGGGGCAGGGGCACCTCCCCCCGTGGCTGGCGCTGGGCTGGGCAGGGACTGGGGCACCTCCCCCTGTGGCTGGTGCTGGGCTGGGCTGGGGCAGGGGCACCTCCCCCCGTGGCTGGTGCTGGGCTGGGCTGGGCTGGGGCACCTCCCCCCGTGGCTGGTGCTGGGCTGGGCAGGGCTGGGCTGGGGCAGGGGCACCTCCCCCCGTGGCTGGCGCTGGGCTGGGCTGGGGCAGGGGCACCTCCCCCCGTGGCTGGTGCTGGGCTGGGCAGGGCTGGGCTGGGGCAGGGGCACCTCCCCCCGTGGCTGGTGCTGGGCTGGGCAGGGCTGGGCTGGGGCAGGGGCACCTCCCCCCGTGGCTGGCACTGGGCAGGGCTGGGCTGGGCTGGGCAGGGACTGGGGCACCCCCCCCCCGTGGCTGGCGCTGGGCTGGGCTGGGGCAGGGGCTGGGGCACCCCCCCCCGTGGCTGGCACTGGGCAGGGCTGGGCTGGGCTGGGGCAGGGGCACCTCCCCCCGTGGCTGGCACTGGGCTGGGCTGGGCTGGGGCTGGGGCTGGGGCAGGGGCACCTCCCCCCGTGGCTGGGGCTGGGCTGGGCTGGGCTGGGCTGGGCTGGGGCAGGGGCACCTCCCCCCGTGGCTGGCACTGGGCTGGGCTGGGCTGGGGCAGGGGCACCTCCCCCCGTAGCTGGCACGGGGCTGGGCTGGGCTGGGCAGGGACTGGGGCACCTCCCTCCCGTGGCTGGCACTGGGCTGGGCAGGGCTGGGCTGGGGCAGGGGCACCTCCCCCCGTGGCTGGCGCTGGGCTGGGCAGGGCTGGGCTGGGGCAGGGGCACCTCCCCCCGTGGCTGGTGCTGGGCTGGGCTGGGCTGGGGCAGGGGCACCTCCCCCCGTGGCTGGCACTGGGCTGGGCTGGGGCTGGGGCTGGGGCAGGGGCACCTGCCCCCCTCCCCCCCCCGTGGCTGGCACGTGGCGTCGGGCTGCACAAGGCCCAGCCTGGCTGCCCCTGGGGGCCGCTCCCGGGACTCCCGTGCTGTCCCCCTGTGGGACGGAGAACTGGCGCCGCCTGTGCCTCGGGCGCCAGGGGCTCGGCGCAAGGGACCCTCGTGTGCTGGCCCGGCCCGGCCCGGCCCGGCCCTGCCAGCTGCTCCTGCTGAGCCCCACCGGTGGGCGGGGCGGGTGCCCACAGTGTGGGAGCCGGTTGTGCCTCCCAGCCCCTCCCTGCTCCGAGCGGCAGGACAAGGCCGGACAAGGGGAGCCAGGCAGTCCCATCACTGCAGGGCGCTGAGGTAACCCCAGGGCTCCCGGGAGCCAGGCAGTTATGCCCCACTCCCCCACACGGTGTCACTGACGGT
The DNA here is from genome assembly GCF_033958435.1 of Carettochelys insculpta. NCBI lineage: Eukaryota > Metazoa > Chordata > Testudines > Carettochelyidae > Carettochelys > Carettochelys insculpta. Next base: position 1,826,156 of record NC_134145.1, read on the forward strand.
CGTATAGAAGCTGGCCAGGCACTGGGGTGTAGGGCACCATACAGAGGCGGGTAGGGGTAGAGGGCCAGGGCAGAGTCTGGGGTTACTAAATCCTGCCCTGGGGGTGCTAGGACATAGATTGGAGACTGGAGGAAGGTGCCAGGGGGAATGGGCTGGGGCCCAGGGGATGGTCTGGTGCCCAGGAGGTACCAGGGCGCAGGCTGAGGGTCTGGGGGGGGGGTGCCAGGGCTCAGGCTGAGGATCTGGGGGTGCCAGGGCTCAGGCTGAGGATCTGGAGGTGCCAGGGCTCAGGCTGAGGGTCTGGGGGTGCCAGAGCGCAGGCTGAGGGTTGGGGGTGCCATGGGGGGGGTATAGCTGTGCTGGAGGCTACCAAAGCTGCACTTTTTGGCTGTTGGTGCTGCCCATGCTACAGACACAAGTCGTGGCATTGGCTTGTGGTGTGTGGGGGGGTGACTCAGTTTCCCTTGCCCCAGGCTGGGGTGGGGGCTGGCTGCTCCCTCCTGTAGGGGCAGCAGAGGTGGTGGGAATCCCTGGCCTTGCCCCAGGTGGGCTTGCACTTTGGAGCTCCCCAAGGAGGGCCCCTTTGAGGGTAGGAAGTGCTGGGATCTGGTCTGGGGCTGTGCTGAAAGGGCAGGGAGCGCCCCCCATCCCCTTGCTGCGCTCTAAGCAGGCTCTAGCTCGGCCCTGCTGCATTGCCAGCAGGGGCTGCACTGGCCATATTCAGACCCCTGGCTCTGGGTCCCCCCTGCTGGCAGCTGGGAATGGGGGGCTGAGTAGCCATGGCGACAGTGCCCGGCACCGCTCGTGGCTAGCAGCACTGGGTGGCCGGTGAGGCCGGGCTGCGGGCAGCAGGCTGCCCTGTACAGAGAGGCTCGCTGGGCGGTCCCACGGTGGGACGGCCTGAGTCCCTCACGTGGGCAGTGCAGGGCCGCGAGGCCACCGCCACCCATTCCTCCCGCCCGGCTCTGGGGGCTGACCCGCGAGGGTCTCCCCTCTCGGCTGTGGCTGAGCCGGTCTGGGACCACTGCTTTTGCAGTGTGTGCTGCTGGCCAGCCCGCCCGCCACGGGGGGGGCACCCGGCCTCGGGCCGCCCTGCACAGCGTTAGTGTGCCATGGCCTGCGCCCATGAAACCAAGCGGCTAATGCAAACAGGGAGCGATTGGGCCAGAGCCTGTGCCGGGGAGCTGGCGCCTTACTCAGGCTGCTGGGGTTGTCGGGGACCTGCTGGCTCCATGGCACTCCCACACCTGCTGCCAGGGAGCATGAGTGCAGGGTGCTGCAGCGCCTCGGGTTTTATCCAGGGCTGCTGGCCTTGTGCCACGTGTAAACGTTGGGGGGCGCTTCCTGCACCTGTGCCCTGTTCCCCAGCCCCTCACCTCCCCTGGGGCCCTGAGCCTGGCTCACTGCCAGGGCTCTTTGCTTGGTCCCACACATGGGGTCCTGCCAGCATTCCCTGTCAGCTAGTGCTGGGGCGGCTGCCCTGGAGAGACACAGGCGCTGCCCTGCTGGTTAGCAGAGCGCCCCCAGCCAGCAGCATGGGTTTCTGTTGGGGGTGCACATCTGCACAGGACAAAATTTATTCTGCTCATGGATGGAAAAAATTAAGAGTGAGCCCTGGTGCCAGCTGCTGCCTGGGGCTCTGCTGTGGCCTCCCTCCCTCCTCCCAGCCCCAGCAGCAGGGCAGACAGGGCACACTCAGCAGCCTGCTACCGCTGACAGACCAGCACCACTGCCTGGGAGCAGGAGCAGTGGGACACTGAGTGTGGGGGGCTGGGAGCCAGCCCCTGCAGGAGCCTGCCCTGAATCGCGCTGCAGCCAGGCCCAAGGAACGCCGTCCCAGGGCCCCTAGCTGAGGGCCGCTGGAGGACGCATTTGCTTCTAATTAATTGCACTAATTGCTCTCTGTCTGCAGAGCCCTCAGGGCAGGGCGGATGCTGTGGTTGCCAAGAGCTTGTTCCCTGGGCCCTCTGAGCCTCCCCAGCGAGCAGCTAGTGCAGGTGGAGGGTGCCCCCTGCTCCCTTGGGGATGCCCAGGCTCCTGGCAGGCAGCACATCTGTGCATGTGTTAGCTGTGTGCCTCCCCCATCTTTGCCAGCGACCACGGTCCTGCTCCCCCTCAGTGGCTGTCCCACGCCCATGCACCATGCAGGCTGCCCCATGTCAATGAGTTTGAATGGGCCCTGCAGGCTCCAAGGGTGAACCTCCCAGCTGGGGGCACGAGGTGTGGGGTCTGCACCCCCCCACACCCGCCACTCAGGGCAGCACTGCGGAAGGGGGGGCGTAGCTTGGGCTCATTGGCCACCCCTGTGCTCTGGTGAGTCAGTTGGTCCTGTGATCCAGGCGGAGGGAGCAGAAGGGCCTTGGGCAGGGGAAGGGTGAGGAGCTACATGTCCTGTGTCCGGGCCAGGCTCCAGGGAATGTCCCTCCTGGCAGCCTGAGGAGGGCTGGTGGGCGTGTGATGACCTTACACTCTAGAGCGCGTCACCCATGGGTAGGAGAGAGGCTCTTGCTGGTGCCTGTGGGCCCTGCTGGGCTGTTCTGCTCCAGGAATGGCCCGGTGCAGGAGGACGTTATTTGCCATGGCAGTTGAGAGAGGAGATTGTGACATGGGGGGCTGTCCACACCTGTGGCCCTGGGTCCTCTCTGGTTTTGCATTCGCTGGTGGGAACCCGACTGCCCTAGGCTGGTCTGCAGAGACGCCGTGTGTGTCTGCGCGGCACCCAGCAGCGGTTGCTCCCGGGGAGGCAGGTAGGAAGTGGCCCAGCCTCCTGGCACCTCGGCCGGGTGGAGGCGATCGGAACAGAGCCAGGGGCCTGGCCGCCTGGGGCCGAGGGGCCAGTTGCAGGGAGTGGGGGTTAGTGTCGGCTGGGTAGGAGGAGAACAGGAGACTGGGAGCAGGAAATGGGGGGTTCAGGGCCCGGGAGCCCTTGCCTGCCAGAGGACTCAGGCTGCGTGCCCCAGCCTGTGCTAACACGGACCCTAAGCTGCGCTAACAACAAGAAGTCCTGTGGCACCTTAGAGACTAACAGATATTTTGGAGCATGAGCTTTCATGGGCAAAGACCCACTTCTGTGTCCCTGAGGAGCAGTAAAACCTGCTGCTGTACTGGCTGGCTGACAGTCACGTCGGGCTGCGGGTGGGGGTGCCGGGCCGGGGGCTCCCCGATGCGCCGTCACAGAGATTTCTCTTGGGTTGCGGTTTGAGCTGTGGTAATGTCACAGCTATTGTGAGGCTGTGTTGAACCAGGGCAGCTCGAGCAGTCAGGGCTTGTTTAGCTGCTGGTGGCTTTGGGACATGCAGGGTCAGGGTCACATTCAAGTGGGCGGCACCCCTGGGGTGACCGTAGTTTGGAGCCAGTGGAAGGTGTGACCTGGCTCATGATGGGCTGTGAGGCCAGGTGCTAGGTGGGCAGGGATATGGCTGGGGGCCGAATTAACCCTGCCCCTCACTCTGCTGTACACTGAATAGAGCCGTTTCTCCAGCAAGCTCTCAGGAGCGGGAGGTGTGGTGGAGGGTTCCCAGATCCCTGGGCAGCACTCAGGTGTGGTAATGGCTGGCAGTGTGTGTGTGTGTGTGTGTGTGAGAGAGAGCGAGCGAGAAAGAGTGCAAGAGAGCTGGGGCTGTGGGTAGACTCTGTGTGTGTGTGTGTGTGTGTGTGTGTGTGTGTGTGTGTGTGTGTGAGAGAGAGAGTGAGGGCTGGGGTCAAACTGTGTGTGTGTGTGAGAGTGAGGGCTGGGGTCAAACTGTGTGTGTGTGTGAGAGTGAGGGCTGGGGTCAAACTGTGTTTGTGTGTGTGTGTGAGGGCTGGGGTCAAACTGTGTGTGTTTGTGTGTGTGTGAGAGAGAGTGAGGGCTGGGGTCAAACTGTGTGTGTGTGTGTGTGTGAGAGAGAGAGTGAGTGAGTGAGGGCTGGGGTCAAACTGTGTGTGTGTGTGAGCGAGCAAGTGAGCGAGCTCTGGGACTGGGGTCAAACTCTGTGTGTGTGTCTGTGTGAGTGAGCACTGGGGCTCCTTCGCACAACAGTAATGCTGAGTGCAGGCGTGAGGTAACCAGCTCCTAGCAGAGCAGCTGCCGCCTGCAAACCTGCCCTGCTCAGCTATTCACAGGGCCCAGAGATTCACGTGCCGCGTTTGTCTTGGGGAGATCAGCCGCACGGCTTTGGCTCCCATCTCTCCAGGGCGACTTTTGTTTCCCAGCTGGCGAGGTGCAGAGGCTGAGGTGGTGCCTCTGACCCAGCCCCTGTGGATGCAGTTCCCTGTGACTTGACGCTCGGGTGGTGGGGGAGCGTGTTCCTGCCAGGGATTAGCAACTGCTTGCTGGCTCCCTGGGCTGCCAGCGCAACCAATGCAGCAGCATGACTTGTCAGCCCACTCCTGGGGCTATTTTTAGGGCCGCCTGTGCTGCTGAAGTGACAGTCTCTCGCACTGCACCCTCAGCGGCATTCCGCTCCTGCGTGCACCAGGGCGAGAGGCTGCCGGCTAGCTGCCCCCTGGACAGAAGGACGCTCTGGAGTCAGGTGAGGCTGGGACGCTGGTGCTCGGGCCTGTGCTAGCTGCTGAGGCAGGAAAAGGAATGCTCTGGATCTGGTGAGGAGGAGCCAGCAGCTGTGCCAGGGCTACCCTGAGTACGTGTGCGTGTTACCAGCACACCGCCTGTGCCAGGTCCATTCTGTCATTGTGGAAGGGCTCCAGGCCCACGGAGTCCAAGGGGCCTCTGCTGTGCACCATGTGGCTGTTGTTTGTGTCTCCCGGTGACTGGGCACGGATCACAGTTGCTCACATAACTCACAAAGTGGTTTGCAAATGTTGGGGGGGGGGATAACGGTGGTGAGTTCTTGCTGTGGGACGTGGGGTTTGCTCCCCAGGGGCCTGCAGCTTGCTGGGAAAGCTGGTGAATGCCCAGGGTTCCTGGTCTCTCCCTAGTGATGGCTTTCTGGGCAGTGCTTCTGAAAGGAGAATGCCAAGCAGGGCGCTGCTGTGAGCAGAGCAATGCCACGTGACCGGCCCGTGGCTGATCTCCCGCTGCAGCCAGCCCAGGGCATGTACTCCAAGCAAGGAGTGCTCGGATCTTCCTTAGGGACTGGAAAGGCTGCCAGGGCCTCAGACCCAGGCAGGTGTCCAATTTCCCTCTGGGTGCTGGGTGAAGTCCAAGCCCTTCCCTCATGGCTCCGCTGAGCTGGGAGGAGCATGGACGGGGAGAGGGGTCTGGGCAGCTGCTGGCCGTCACTGCCAGCTCTCTTCAATTACGGTCACCATAGCCAAGGCCTCTCATCAGGGCACATAGACCTGTTGGGGAGATGTTAGAACTAAATGCCTCCAGGGAAACAGCTGACGTACGAGGGCCCTTTTATAAAGGGCGCTTCGTTCTGTCATGCAGCAGGGAGAGCCAGAGAAGAGCGCAGAGACGGGGCAAGAAATCAGGCCGGAGGCTTACGATCACGCCATTTCCATCTCCGAATGTGGGTCCGTGTGCCACAAGCCCCTTGGCCATGGATCAGTAGCTTAGCAGGGTTCTGAGGAAGTCCTGCAATGAGCAGACAGCTGTGTACCTTTGCTTTCCTTGGGTGCCCTTCTCTTCTGGGGGGGGAATGCCACCGGGGTGCAGTGGGGAAGAATTTGGAGGGAGTATGTTTACACCATAACCCTGTATCAGCATGTTCTGGTGCTGCCCTTCTAAAACATGTTCATGTGAATGCTTGAGTGCCTAGGAGTGCTTGTCTTTGTGCAATGCCACCTGGACGTGGCGTAGGTGTCAGGGTGAGACAGACTCTCTAAAAATGCCAGGCAGAGTGAGGGATCCAGTCCTGTCCCTCTGCTAGGTGCAGAGCCCTGGCCACAGAGGAGCCTGTGCTGAGGATGGGGGATCAGAAGCAGGACTTGGGGAACTTTTTCAGGGTGTCCTGGAGCCCAGGAATGTGCTGAGTGGATGTGTTCCCAGCAGGGGCTACATTGCTGCCCTCGTGGGATCAGGTGTGGCTCTGGGGAGAGGATAGTCTATTCTGTCTTCCCCAAACTTTTACTCTTTTCCCTGGGGTATTTGAGCACCTCCCAGAAGTGCACTGAGACGTGATTTGCATATGCCAGATGTGACCTGCCCTTTCTCTTCTGTCTCCGTGGGCAGAACTGTGCCTGTGACTGGGGAAGTTGCTTTGGTTTTTGTACGTTGGTTGCTCCTGCTGCTCTGTGTTTATACACACCAAAGGAGCAAAAGGCAGGAGTTGGGAGTGGTGGCTTCGGGTCTGGGGGAGCCCATTCCCTGGCCTGAGACAGGCCCCCAAGGCAGACAAGCTTCACCCTGGGGCTAGATGGTTCTGTTGTGCCTGGTGATACTGAGAAGTTGAACGGGATTCAGGGCAGAGCTCCGAGGACGCGTCAAGGTCTGGAGACCCAGCTTTGCAGGGAGAGACTAAAGGAGCAACTCGACTTAGGAGACCATTCAGGTGGCTCGATCAAACCCTGGTGAAGTCAGCTGTTGGCTGGGAGTGTTCCCCCGCATGCTGCGCTGGCTTTGGCCGACACACTGCTCAGCAGGCCTCCAACTGCCCCAAAGACACACACTCGGTGTCTGCAGTGAAGGCGCTAGGCCATGTTTACTGCCCACAGAGCATGTTCCTCACTCCCCAATGGCAGCCTGCGATTACACCCAGGACGGGGAACTTGCCCACCACTCATGGAGCGATTCCCATTCCTCCCTCAGCCCCGGGCTCCGACACAAACCAGTTACCTGTCGCGCCACTGAAGTGGTCAGTTACTGCCCTTTGCCTGGTATGTGCTGGTTCAGTCACAGCCTCTCTAGCCATCACTCTGTCATCCTGACATACCTTTAAGAGGGGTGAGCGGGTCCTTGTATTGTCTCCGCAGAGCGTGTTTACACCATAACCCTGCATCAGCACGTGCCGGTGCTGCCCTCCTGACATGCGTTCACGTCAGTGCTCACAGCCTAGGAGTGCTTGTGTTTGTGCTGTGCCAGCCTGGTCCTGGCCCGGTCCGTGCACTGGGCACTGAGCAGGCACCTGCTAGGGTGCAACACTTCCTGGCTGTCTCTAGTGCATCTATAAGCACCAATGCCTGGCAAAAGAGGCCCTTTTCCAGCAGACCGGTTGGATGGGCTCCAAGGGCTGCCCAGGGGAGCTAGCCAGGTCCAGACTGGAAATAAGCTTGGGTGTCTAGCAGAGCAAGGAGGACTGGGATGACTCACAGACAGATGCAGGGGGTCTCTGCTCTCAAGACTGCTTCTAAAGCCTGTGCTGCTGCTCCACCACGAATTGCCGAGCTCGGCTGAGGAACCGCTGGCTCAGGTGCTGTGGCCTATGTGCCACAAGAGGCCAGGCCAGATGAGACGATAGTAGTGGTTCCCGGAGAACGTCAGATGGATCCCACTGATGGACCAGAGAGTTCAGTGTCCTTTACCCGACAACGGCCCGTACCAAACGTTTGAGGGAACGAACAGAACGGAGCAATTATTGAGTGACCAATCCCCTGTCATCCAGTCCCAGCCTCCATGGGTGCGTGCCTGGCCATCTTGGCCAGTGGTCACTCATGGGCCAACCCTTCATGAAGCCAGCTAATACGTGTTAGTACCCAGCTATGTCTTTGGCCTTCACAAAATCCCCTGGCAATGAGTTCCCCAGGTTAACTGCATGTTGTTTGTTTTCAGGTTGCTGCCTATTAATTTGATCAGATAACCCCTGGTTCTGGTATTGTGTGAAAGTGTAAATCATATGTCATTCATTGCTCTCACTACACCAGATGTGAATTTATGGACCATTACTGTTTCGTCCCTCAGTTGTCATCTCTTCCAGCTGAACAGCCATGTTCTTCTTAATCTCCCCTCAGTGAGACCTGTTCCATATCCCTGATCTCTGCTGTTCTCTTTCTCTGGGCTTTTCCCAATTTTTATATATGTTTCTGGGGTGGGTTGACCAGAATGACTTGCAGTGTCAAGGCTGGGCATACCGTGGATTTATTTAGAAGTCTTATGATACTTTCTCTTCCCGCATTTATCCCTTTCCTAGTGATTCCTAATGTTGTTAGCTTTCTGACTGCCACTGCATGGACATTTTGAGAGAGTGACCCACGAGTGGTTACAGCTAATTTAGACACCATCTTTTTGTATGTATAGTTGGAATTACATTTTCCAGTGTGTATTACTTTTCATTTATCAACACAGTTTCATCTACCACTCACCCAGTTACGTAAGATCGCTTTGTAACTCTTCAAGGTCTGCTTTGGACTTGGCTGCTCTGAGTAATTTTGTATTGTCTACAAACCTGGTCACCTCACTGTTGACCTCTTTTTTCCAGATCATGTATGAGTATGTTGAACAGCACTGCTCTCCATTCTGATCCCTGGAGGACACCACTCTTTCCTCTCTCCATTTTTAAAACTGATGGTGTATTCCTTCCCTTGTGTTGCCTGGTTTTTAACCAGCTACTAAGCTATGAGCGAACCTTCCCTCTTTGCCCAGGACTGCTTGATTAGCTTTAGAGAGGTTGGGGAGGGACCTCGTCAAAAATTTTCAGAGAAACTAAGTGCAGTGTATTTGCTGTTTCACCCTGTCTATGTGCTTGTTGACTCCCTCAAAGAATTCTAGTAGACGGATGAGGCATGGTTTCTCTTTACGAAAGCCGTGTTGACTCTTCCCTAGGAAATTGAGTTCATCCTTGTGCATCTGAAAATTCTGTTCTTTACTCTGGGTTCAGCCAAATTGCCGGATTTGAAGTTTAGTCTTACCAGCCTGTAATTACCAGGATGGCCTCTAGTACCTTTTTAAAAATCAGTGTCAAGTGAGCTATGCACCTGTCAGCTGGTGCGCAGACAGTAAAGCAACAGGTGACGTGACAGCTACTGGTGCCGCAGTTTCATATTTGAGTTCCTTCAGCATCTGGCCCTGGTGACTTGTGCATGCTGAACTATGAGACGTAAGTGGCTTTTGGGAGGAAGCAATATTTCTGGGGACTGATGGTTTCAGGTCTGTCCCAGCACCATGTCTGTGGCTGGCAGTGTAATGGTGTTAGTGGAAGCAGTTATAGTGCTTTGAGTCTGTACTTTTTCTTGCTGTTTGACATTTGCCTTCCCAGCAGCTGAACTCTGCTCTTCACGCGTGTGTTACACTAGTAACAGAGAGAAAGCCGGGCTAGTCTATGTACTATCAAAACAAAAAAGCAGTCAAGTAGTACTTTAAAGACTAACGAAATAGTGTATTAGGTGAGCTTTCGTGGGACAGACCCACTTCTTCAGACCACAGCCAGACCAGAACAGACTCAATATTTAAGGCACAGAGAACCAAAAACAGTAATCACTAGGTGATGCTGTAACTAACCCTTGTCAGTACCCTCTCCCAGGGATGTCTGGGATGTAAGTGGCACCTCTGTGTCACTCCTGGCCATTTGAAGAGCCTGGGGGGGACTGGTGGAGCTTGGAGGTCCCTCTTCATCAGGCTGCAGCTCAAGCAAGCTGATACTTGCTCCCCTGAGCCGGTGACTGCTGGTGAGTGCTGATTGTTTGAGTAGCTGCAGGGCTGTGCAATGATTGCCCCAGACCCCGCCAGGCAGTGATTGTCCCTGAGCAGCCACCACATCCTCTGAGCTTATTTGCAGCGTTAAAGCAGGTAAATTCCCATACAAGGTAACAACAGCTTCTATAATCAGTGAGTTCTCTGTGTCCCTCCACACGCTGGGGATCTTTGCCTTGCCTCGTTATCCCTGAGTCCATGCAGCCCGAGAGCCAGTTCCTTCTGGCTGGGGGTTGCTCTTCCCTTCCTCACTCTGCTCTGAGCTGCAACTTCCGCCGCTCAGAGGAATTCACTTGCAAGACTCCCAGTCAAGGGGCAGGGAGAGTAAACAACAAAGTCCTCTGGTCTTGCTAATGTTTTGCTCTGTCTGCCTGGTGTCAATGGGCCTCCCTTGTCTGAGAGCAGAGGTGCCAACTCTGGGGTGTTCCACCCAGGGGAAAAATTGGGGAGCAAGCCTTGTACCCACCAGCAGCGTGCTGTGTGAGCACCAACTCCTTCCTCCCAGTGCCCTCTGCCTGCTGGCAGGCCTCCCACCAGCGCCCTACCCTCCCACCGGCTGCAGCTCAGCTGTTCCTGGAGTGCCTGGGATAAAGTGGGGAGGGTGGAGGAGCAGGAGCTGGGTGCGTGGGAAGGGGACTGGGGTGGGGAAGAGGTAAGGGGAGCACCCATGGCACATTAGATCACTGTTGCTGTGGGTCTGGCAGGACGTAACACCGACTGGAGACCAGCTGTAGCTCACATGACTTCATGTCTCTCTCTGGGCTGGTGAGTTCCTCCGTTATGGGGACTTAGGCTGCAAATGCTCAGCCAACGTGGGTGTGTCAGTGCGACGGACGCAGGCAGCAACCACAAGCATGCAGTAAAGGCTAAACTCTGGCCCCTCTGCGCCCGTGTTAACCATCTCAGCACACAAGTCAACCCAGCTGAGCAGAGGCCTGGGGCTTGGTCTGAGCTACCATCTGGCTGGCCAGCATCCCAGACCTTCTTGTATCAGCTACAGCTTCAGTGTAGCACTGGCCTCCCCTGGACAGGAGCACAGGCTCTCCAGGCCGTGGGAGGAGAAGGGCAGACCTCAGTCTTATCTGCAGTTACTGAACTGTTGGCGTGCTGGCTGGCTCTGTCACTGTCTCCGAAGGGTGTGGCCAGGGCTGGGATTGCCCAGGGGTTAATGTGGAGCTCCAGCTGAGGGGCAGGATGGCGGTAGCCACTTTTGGAAAGCTGGGCATCTGTGGGCACTGGAGCTAGAAATCTCAGGTCAGGGAAGGACGTGAAAGGGTGGGGTGGGAACACGGGGGTCCTGCAGCTCCCTGGGCCATGTGCTGTGTGCGATGGAGCTGCCTGGCTGCTTGCGGCCCCCACCCAGCCGGTGGCTCTGGGAGAGCTGGGTTTGGAGGAGGAGGGCTGGGGGGCCAGGGAGTGGTGCCAGCCTGCCCAGAGACAGGACTGGCACGCTGGGGAAAGGGCAGTTTGCCTGGGGAGGTGTGGTCAGTGAGAAGTCGGACCAGGGACAGGGCGGGGGTCTAGCAGGAGCTGGGAGTGGGCACTCTGTTGCAGGGGGGTCGTATGTGCAGACAGGCCCCCAGTGGAAGGGGTTAGTTGGGTGTTGGGGGATGTGAGGGGCATTAGCAGATCATGTGTTCTGGGGGCGTGTGGGGTATCTGTGGGGAGTGGGAGGTGATCCCTGGCTTGCCAGCCTGCAGTGAAGGGGGGGGATGGGGAAAGCTGTCTGCAGTGAGGGACACCCAGGAGACGAGGGATGCTGGACGGGGTCAAGCTGAAGAGTGACCCGGGCATGACCTGCCCAGCGCAGCCTCTGCCGTCCTACAGCGTCAGGACGTCCCTGCTCACAGGAACTACTGAACGTTGGTTCCCGTGCAGCTGGCTGAGTGTGTGCTTGCTGCGAAACCTGAGCTCTGCTGGCAAGGCCAGAGCAGCTCCTGGCAGGCGGGCAGAGGGCAGGGGCCAGGTAAGAGCAGGGGCAGAGGAAGCAGATGGTGCCTGGCAAGGACAGCATGTCAGAATCTGGGCCTTGGAGCGATACATATCTGAGAGGTCAACGAGTCCGGGCCCCCGCCCTCTGAGCAGCACCACACACCATCCCTGACAGACTATTTTTAATGTATTTGCCCTGACACTTACACAGCCTCCTGGAGGAGTGTACTCTCAACCATGGGTTTACAAGGCCAGTGCTCTAACCACTGAGATATCCTGCCCCCCTCAGTTTAGTCACAGCAGGGGGCTGCGTGCCTGACCCGAATCTAGTTGGACCCACGGGCTTACTGCCCTCCGCCGGCATTGGGCTCAGCATGGCGCTTTCAGAGGTCAGAATGTTGTTTGACTCCAAGCCAGTCTATTTAAAAGTAGAGGTGCGGGCACTGTCCCTCGGCTGGGCCAGGAGCTCCTTCCCTCTGCACCCAGCCTTGGCCACCAGCGTTCTCCTCATCCCGGCACGTGGCCAAAGCAAGCATCCGGCTTTGTGTGCCTTTGGCCAGCCTTAAACCAAGTGGTTAATGCTTCTGTCTAGGGGGAACCAATTGCTGCTCTCTCTACGCTCCCTCGAAACTCCAAACTGGCACCTGAATTCCGCTTGAGCGTTCAGCAGCCACCCTCTGGAGAACACCCAGCACAGGAAGCAGCATCCCGCCCCGGTGAAAGCTCTGCCCCGCTCGAAGAGAACTGCATGGCAGGTGTAACTCTAGGGGAGCAGAGCCCACCAGAGGGACACCGCACCGTCCCAAGCAAAGTGTCCTGCAGAGCCGACACTGTGCAGGAAACAGCAGGACTGTCTTCCTCAGGGCTCCCTGGCAATGCGCATCCGGTGCCAGGAGATCAAGTTCTAGGTGGTGGTGTCGGAGACACCAGTGACTAAAGCACAGGGCAGTGAGTTAACCTACTTGTACCTGCTGGGAAGGGCACTGAGAGCCCCAGCTCATTTGACACAGGCTGTTGATCAGCTGCCAGATAGTGACTAAAAGTTGTTACTGCTGATTTAGGTCAGATTTACGTTTCCACTTAGCAGGAAAGAGCCCATATCCCATTACCATCTCCCGAGCCGCCAGCTCAATGACCTGGACTCAGCACACCCTCAGTTTCACTTGCAGTAGGTCTCAGTGGTTGTGCAATGACTGGCAGGTCTCCGGAGGTTCACTTTCTCCACTGCCTGCCCTGCAGGGGGTGGTGAGAGTTAAGGGTGTTAGTTAGGGTCCTGAGTCAATGCTGGGAAAGAAGCTGTCCTGTTATTTCTACTGCCGAGGGCAAAGGAGAGTGTAGTTAGGAGAGGAGTCTGTGCGGTTGGCAGTCCATCCATTTCCCACCCCCCCGGTTTCTGAAATATCAATAACAGAGCCAGAGGATGCTGCATGCTTAGACAGCAGCTTGACAACAAAGCCCAGGAGGGTGTACGGGTAGGGGCATCTGTCACAGACTACTGACTCAAGCCAGGAGGAGATGCTCTTAAAGCATGAAGTATGTAATGCATGAAAAGAACAATATTATTATTATGAGGGTTTCAATGTGGCAGACAAAGGTGGGAGGTTTCATGCAGATAGCTTTCTAAAATATATAGCTGATTTTCTAATACAAATGGTATTGTCATCAACACCAGATGATTGTTTTGAACTCATTATGGTGGCTAAAGATGAATTAATCAATGGGGTGGTTGGCCAGGAACCAGTGATCACGATATGATTACATTCAATAAGTGCAACCAGAGAACAGTCCCTACCAGTTATATATATGCCTGATGCTTCAAAAAGGTTAATTTCACATAGCTGAGGAAAAGTATTAACAAAATTTATTGGGAGGGTAATTTAGTTAGAAACTTAGTTAGAAAACCATGAAAGAAAATTGGGACCTCTTTACAATGAATTTATTAGAGTGCAAAAAAAAAAGGATCCCACAATCAGACAAGAGGAGAGCTTTGAGTTAAAACCTATCCTCATTCAGTGGCAGAGTGAAGGCAGCAATTTAGAAATGTATATACTGAATGGGGAAAAAAGGAAACAGAAATCCATATAAATGTGAAGTTATGAAGTGTAGAAAATGGATAGGGGAAGCTAAATCAAAAATCCATGTCTGGCAGGGATAAGGACAATAATGAGTTTAAAGATAGCAGGGACAAAATAAATGCTATCAATGGAATATGTCTGTTTTTAGGTGGGGATGGTAATTTTATACACAGATGTAGAAAAATGTTCAATAAATCTGCTCTGTATCTGAAAGAAAGCAGGGTGATGCAATTGTATCATAAGAAGATAAGGATGTGCTTTCAAATCCATTAGTAAGTAAGGAGACTGTTTATCCCTAGTAGACATTGTTAAATACCATAAAATTGGCAGGTCTGTGCAACTTCCATCCAAGAGTTCTAAAAGATTTGGCAGAGAAGTTCTCTGACCCACTGAAGTTAATTTTTAATAAATCCTGAAATATTGTGGAATTTTTGGAAGATCGGTATTCCAGAAATGAGTTTAGGAGGACTTGGGTGAGGCCAGCTAGCTTGACACTAATGCTATGCAAAATAATGGCAAGCTGATTATTGGGTTAAATTGATACAAGAGTTAAAGGTGAGGAATACAATTAATGCCCATACACATGCCTGTATGAAAAATAGGTACTGTTAGGTCACAACACTTGTGAATTTAATGTTCAGGAGTGGCTGCTGCTTCCCTGAGGCTGGGAGTGCTGGTGGCCGCCGCTTCCCCAGGGCTCCTAGGGAGGAGTGCCAGTGGCTGCTTTCCCAGGGATCTGAGAGCCAGCCAGGGGCGCGACATGGCCACTGATGGGCTCCTGCCGGCCCCACCTCTGGTCTCCACCTCCCGCTGCTGCTGCCCAGGAGCCCAGCCAGGGTAAAATATTCACAAAATGATTTTTTGCGAAATTCAACATTCACGAGGGTTCTCAACACCGAACTAACCCTCGTGAATGTTGTGACCCTAATGTATTGTCTGAGAAACGTGCTGTAACTCTCTGCTGAGTTTACCTTCATCAGACATGCAGCTGTACAGCAGTAATATGCATAGCCTTTTGTAAAGTGTTTTACTTTGTACCACATTGAGCGTTACAAAATATCCAGGAAGTATAGATGAAATAGCTCAAGAACTGACTATCTGGTAGATCTGTGACAGTAAGCACCCATGGCAATCCTCCTCAACTGGGAGCACTCAGAGTGGGGTTCCCCAAGGATCAGTTCTAGGCCTGCAGCAATAACTTTATCGATCATCTGGGAGGACATTTAAAATGCCTGTGGATGAAATTTGCTGGTGACACCACCACGATTGGCACAGTGTTTTCATAGAGCTAGAAACCAGGCATGTAGGCCATGTGTGCAGAATGGAGAACTGTGTCCCAGAAAGGAGTGACTGAAAAGTAGCTGAAGTCCGCAGTAGGCAAGCAATCAATGGGAGCTTACAGTGCTTTGCTGTGGCGAAAAGGGGAGTGTGATCCTTAAACGTAGACACAGATGACCCTAAGAATGGCCATACTGGATCAGATCAGTCAGAAGGTACTTCCACAGAGAGCGAATAGTAGCTACTCAATGGCACCTTCCGCGACTGGAGAAAGTGTTCCCAGGAACCAATGGTTAGAAGCTGAAGTTAGGCAGGTTGAACTTCGAAACATGGAATACATTGGGAGCAGTGTGAGCGATTAACTACTGGAACAAACTACCCAGGGAAGTGGTGGGTTCCCTATCTCTTAAGATCTGGAAATTAAACCTAATGCTTTTCTGGGAGATGTGATTTAATCAAAATGCAAGTGTAAGTAACTGCCAGCAGGGCAGACTCGCACCTGGGACCCCTGTGCAGGCGCCTCTACAGGTTGAGCTACCAGCCGGCTGGCTCTCAGTGAAGGCTGCAGAGGAGACTCCTCCTTTCTCTCTGTAAGTGGTCTCAGTGCCGCTCCGTGGGACAGTGAACCACACCCTATAGGTGTGGGTTGCACAAGTCCTTGTGATCAATGCAGGTGTAACTGGTCGAAATGTGATGTCCCGTGTTACTCAGGAGGTCAAACTAGATGATTTAATGATTCCTTCTGGCCCTAAAATTTCTGAATCCATGCAGAATTCTGAGAAGCGGGGCCTGGCAGGGCACTGGTTGGTTCACGTTCTGGTTATTTGCTGGCTGGGGTAATACTAGTGACGACTTGCTTCCCTGCTGGTTGCACGGGCCGTGAGTATGGCCGGTAGGGTTTCCCTCCTAAGTTTGGCTCATTATGGAACCTGTTTGTGATTTCTGTAGAATGCTGATTGCACTGGTGTCTTGTGCCGGGCACTGTACACCTGTGGATGGGTCAGGGGCCAAGACACCAACGAGTGGGGAAAGGGGGAGGAAAAGGAACAAAGCGTATGTCTACACTGCAGCTGCCGCTGCTGGGGAGCAGCCATACTAGCTGCACTCAAGCTGGCAAACTGAAAGTGGCAGCATGGACGTGGTGAGGTGAATGGCAACTCTGTCTAGCCCCTGGAGCCCAGACTCGGAGCTGGGCACTGGGACTTGCTGGCTCGCCCAAGCCGTTCCCCGGGCCTCAGTGCCTCATTGTTCATTTCAGAACACGCGCTCACTGCAGGGAGTGTGCATCTCTGCCCGAGCTGGGGAGTGCGGCCAGATGCAATAACACCTGCTCATTTTAGCGCAGATGGCCATCAGTAGCAATTAATCAGAGTTTGTTTCCAGTCGTGGGGACTTGCAGTACCTGTGCATGGGATACTAGATTGAATTCTTCAATCACTGTCTGTTAAGCTAACCTCCGGTTTGGTGTAGGGCTTCACTGACAGCACTGGTGACAGAGTGAGTGTGATGCGGATGGGCCCACGTGCCAGTAGTAGCCCTGCACAGGGAACGTCGCCCAGTGATGTACATGTGTGGCAGCCAATGTGAACAGGCAGGAAGTGACATTTTCATTCTGGGACAAGCTGCTGTGGAGACGATATACACGGCTGCTGCTGGCTGTTACATTCTCCTAGCAGTGGAAACGCACTCCGGCCTGCTGCTACGTGGCTCTCACAGGCAGCCTGCTGCATCGCCTGAGTCAGCTGTTCTGTACCTGCCATGCGGTGGCACTGGCGAGAGTCCTGTCAGCCTGGGGGTTGCTTTGCCATGGTGGGTACTGGAGAAGTGCCAAAGCAGGCACAGCCCCTAACCCGAAGAGCTTACAGCCCACACTGCAGCGATGGCGGGAACCTTCCGTAGCCTCGGGCTGACTAGCAGTTCCTGCCATCTCACTGGGCCACGTGGTGCTGCAAAGCCCCGTAGAATTCTGGGGGAGGGAGAAAATCTCAGCAGGTTGTCCTCAAGGAGCTTTAATTATTCCCCAGCTGTCCCTCTTCAGCAGCCTCCAGCCTGACAGCTGCTTGGGAATGTGCAAGCGATGCAGGTTCGTGTTTACACAATAATTCTCCCCCATCACTGCTGTAATTCATCGCGGGGCGATTGGACAGCTGCTTGCAGAGGGGCAGCGGTGCCTGTTTGCCAGAGGCGCGCAGTGCGTGACACCTCAGCCTTTCAGCTTGGGTGCTTCCCAGTGTGCTGACTCTCGACAATGTGAAGCAGCATTTGCAGAGGGAGATCAAACCAGAGGCTGACTAACAAGCCCTAACCTCATTGTCCTTGGCAGAAGGGTCCAGATTCTTGCTTCTCTGGCCCGTCGTCAAAACCAGGTCATCTGCTCTCCCTGGGGACCGTGCAGCTTAATTTCAGACACATGGACTTCAGGGTCAGAGAGGAACCATGGTGGTCATCTAGTCTGTGCCTTCTGCACATCACTCATGGCACGGAACCTCACCCACTCAGCCCTGAGCTCTGCCGCAAGTCAGGGTTGGAAGACTTCCAGTCATAGATGAAGTGGGTCTTTGCCCACGAAAGCTTGTGCTCCAAAAAATCTGTTAGCCTATAAGGTGCCACAGGACTTCTCATTGTTTTCAAGTTATGGAGAATCCATCATTTACCCTGCTCTCAACTTGCAAGTGACCTGTGCTCCCTGACTCCACCTGAGTGCTTGAGTTTGATCAGCTGCCTTTAATGACAAATGTAAACGACCAGTTTTCTCTGGTTAGCCCTTGAGCTGAGACAGGTCAGGGAGCGAGAGCAAGTGTGATCTGGTAGATTAACTACAAGGCCAGGAGGGATAGCCGTGATAGTTTACTCTGCCCTCCGGTATGTGGCAGGCCATAGGATTTCACTGAATTAATTCCCATTTGAATCAGAGCAGATGTTTTTTAGACCAAAATCCAACCTCGATTTTAAAATTGCCAAGGATGGGGCAACCCAAACACTTCCCTGGGTAAACTGCTCCAGTGGCTGGTTAACCTCTGTTTAAACCAACGGGCCTGATTTCTAGTCTTCAGCTTCCAGCCACTGGCTTCTGGGCTGGGCTGTGGCAGGCCTGGGAGAAGCAGTTATGCTTTGTCCGCTGCTCCCTTTGCGTGGGATGTTGTGGTCCTGTGCAGATCTGCCACTTCTTTGCCAGTGTTCTCTCTGACTTCTCACGCCCATGAGTGGAATGGCGTTCGCTGCGGGCACCACCAGGGAGGGGATGTATCCTGTGGTGAGTCACTCTGCCTGCAGATGGCGTGTGGCAGGGGTGCGGCTGGGGGCTCTGGGTGCCCGAGGCTGGGGCAGGTAGTTGGAGTGTGGGAGGAAGTGAGGGCTTTGAGGTGGGGCCAGGGAGGAAGGGTTTGGGGGGCTCCAGGTGGGGAGGTGGGAAGCCTATCTGGGCGGCTCGTGGTAGTGGCACTAGGGCAGGTTGCCTGGTGCCTGCCTGTCCTGGGCACCACGCTGCACCCTGCAAGTGGCCAGCAGATTTGGCTCCGAGGCAGGGGGCTGGCCAGTGGGAGTGAGAAGCCAGTACTTAGGGCAGCAGCAACACAGGGGATCCCGCCCCCTCCCGCTGGAGCTGCACGTGCTTGCCACTGCCGTGCTGGGAGTGATGGGGAGCGGCCCCTAAGCTGGCTGAGGGGGGCTCCTTCCTACTGGCCATGGCTGCTCTGTGCTGGGGCCAGGATGGGCCTCTCCCCCATCAGCCTCAGCTTCGGAGCTTGGAGGGAGGCACCTCTCCCTGCTGCAGCCCCTTCGCGGGCTCGATAGGAACTGGCCGTGCAGCGCGGCGGGAGCTCACCTCTTTGCTGCCCCTTAAATCTGACTGGTGCCTTTGCTGCTGCTACTTCGCCAGTGAATTACTTGTCTGAGTGCGGTGCCCCAGCGCGCGCTGTTGAACCTGTGTGGCTGGCTGGCTTTCACTTCCCATCTCCCAGCCTCAGTGTGCCGCTGAGGCTCTGGACCACAGCTGTCTGGTGGTCTTCCCATTGTGCATCCACCCAGAGGGAATGGCCAGAGTAGCTCATTACTTTTCTGTGGCCTTGGGGATATATGGGGAAAAACTCATGTTTTTGACCCAGGCCCTAAGTCTTAGGTTCCTGGAGCTTTCCTTTGGTTTCTCTTGTTACCAGTGAAGCACAGATGCGTGATCCTCCGGGGGCACACAGAGTCCCCAGGATGCAGGTCTGTACCTGACAGCTGAGAGAGGCCCCTGACACCCCAAACTCTGAAGGAGACATGACTGTACCTAAGCAGATCCCTGTGAATGCTGGGACTATCAAGGGCTCTTCCGGTCTCTGTGAGGGTGCCTGGGTGAGGAACAGCTGTCAGCGTTTGCTACCACAATTCTTGCACCACAGACAACATTGTGTGTCGTGTGGAGGCTGGGATGGAGCCAGCGCTACTGATGGGCTCTAGATTTTTCCATGTGTGACCGTGTCCATTACATATCTTGCAACAGGGCATCTCCAGTCAGCTGGGTAGTGTGCATGGCTGACAGAAGTAGCTAGCTCCCTGCTCACTGCAAGGGACCCCCAAAGACTGGCGAGGCTCCTCCTGCCTGGGGACTGGTGGGGTTTTGTGGGGTAGCAGTGTGTGAAGAGAGGTGTGAACTGGGGGAATGGGGAACTGTGTGGTTTGGGAGTAGTGGAAGTTGTGGGGATATACAGTAGAGGGTGGGGGATGTGCAGTGTCTTTAGGAGGTCTGTGCTGTGTGGCGGGGGACTGTGCAGTCTGGGAAGGTTTGCAGTGGTGTAGGAAGGCTGTATAGTATGTGTGGGGCCCCCACATACTGGAGGGTGCTGTGTAAAGTAAAGGGGGGTTCTGCAGAGAGGAACTGTGCAGTGGTGTGATGGCATTGTGTGTGGTGGGTGGTTGTATGCAGAGGGTTTGTGCAGTGGTATGTGGGTCTGTACAATGTGAGACACTGCAGAGGCTTGTGAGTGCTTTGCAATGCAAAGAGGGATTGTGCAGTGGCTGGTGTGATCACTGCAGTGGTGGGTGTGGGAGTGGTGCAGAGAGGATCTGTGCAATGGTGCGGGTGCTGTGCAGATGTGCTGTGCAGTGCTGGAGGTCACTGTGCAGACCGGCATTGTACACAGATGTGGCTTTGCTGTGCAGTGGTGTGGGGGATACTAGGTTGGTGCCGCAGCATAGGGGGCACTGTGTATTGGATGTGTGTATGAGTGCTGTGCCAGGGGTGGGCTATGCAGTGTTGGGGCTGCTGTGCAGTGGGGGGCTGTGCAGTGTTGGGGGTCACCTCAGAGGTGAAGAGGGTGCTGTGCAGTGTAGTGTATGTCAGAGGGGGCTGTACAGAGGTGTGAGGGAAACTATGCATTGCAAAGCAAAGGGGCACTGTTGAGAGATGGGGACAATGTATAGGTGGGGAGATGTGCAAAACAGAGCTGTGGGGGTGCTGTGCAGCACATGGCAGAGCGGGGTTGTGCAGAGCTGTGGTACTGTGCAGTTCATGGCAGGGGGGGCTGTGCAGAACAGAGGTGGGGGCTGTAAGGTGCATGGTAGAGAGGGCTGTGCACTGTAGGGCAGAGGACCATGCAGAAAAGAGTAGGGGATCATGTAGAGTTTGGGGAAGGTTGCACTGCATGGTCGGGGGCGGGGGGCTGTGCAGAACAGAGTTGGGCCTGTGTAGAGTTTGGGGGGGTTGTAGTGTATGGCAAATTGGACTGTGCAGAGTCTGGGGGCTGTGCAGTGCATGGCGGGGGCACTTTGCAGCAGAGATATAAATAGACATCTCATAGAACTGGAAGGTACCTCTGGAGGTCATCAAGTCCTGTCCCCTGCCCTCTTGGCAGGACCAAGCACCATCCCTTTTTGTTTTTTGTTTTTAAATCTATTTGCCCCACATCCCTAATTGCCCCCCTTAAGGGCTGAACTCACAACACTGTGTTTAGCAGGCTAATGCTCAAACCAGTGCATGGCAGAGGAGGTTGTGCAGAGTTTGGGGGCTGTGCAGTGTATGACAGGGGTGTTGTGCTGTGTCTGGCAGAGAAGGCTGTGCAGTGTAGTGAAGTGCAGTGCAGGGGTGATGTGCAGTGCATGGAAGAGGGGGCTGTGCAGTGCATGGCAGGGGCATTGTTCTGTGTGTGGCAGAGGAGCCTGTGTACAGTTTAGGGGCTGTGCAGTCTGGTGCAGTGCAGGGGTGATGTGCAGTGCATAGTAGAGGGGCTGTGTAGAATATGGGGGCTGTGCAGTGTGGAAGCGTTCTGCAGTGTATGGCAGAGGGGGCAGTGTAATGTGGTGCAGTGCAGGAGCATTGTGCAGTGCATGGAAGAGGGGGCAGTGCAATGTGGCGCAGTGCGGGAGCATTGTGCAGTGTATGGCAGAGGGGGTAGTGCAATGTGGTGCAGTGCAGGATGGTGGGCCAGTGCAATGTAGTGCAGTGTGGGAGCATTGTGCAGTGCATGGCAGAGGGGGCAGTGCAATGTGGCGCAGTGCGAGAGAGTTGTGCAGTGCATGGCAGAGGAGGCAGTGCAATGTAGTGCAGTGTGGGAGTGTTATGCAGTGCATGGCAGGGGGGCAGTGCAGTGCAGGAGCGTTGTGCAGTGCATGGCAGAGGGGGCAGCGCAATGTGGTGCAGCGCATGGCAGAGGGGGCAGTGCAGTGTGGGAGCGTTGTGCAGTGCATGGCAGAGGGGGCAGTGTAATGTAGTGCACTGCATGGCAGAGGGGGCAGCGCAGTGTGGGAGTGTTGTGCAGTGCATGGAAGAGGGAGCAGTGCA
Source organism: Carettochelys insculpta (assembly GCF_033958435.1). Lineage (NCBI taxonomy): Eukaryota > Metazoa > Chordata > Testudines > Carettochelyidae > Carettochelys > Carettochelys insculpta. The sequence continues at coordinate 1,847,712 of NC_134145.1, forward strand.
ATGCAGGAGCGTTGTGCAGTGCATGGCAGAGGGGGCAGTGCAGTGCGGGAGCGTTGTGCAGTGCGGGAGTGTTGTGCCGTGCATGGCAGAGGGGGCAGTGTAGTGCGGGAGCGTTGTGCAGTGCATGGCAGAGGGGGCAACGCAATGTGGTGCAGCGCATGGCAGGGGGCAGTGCAGTGCAGGAGCGTTGTGCAATGCATGGCAGAGGGGGCAGTGTAATGTAGTGCACTGCATGGCAGAGGGGGCAGCGCAGTGTGGGAGTGTTGTGCAGTGCATGGCAGAGGGAGCAGTGCAGTGCGGGAGCGTTGTGCAGTGGTTGGCAGAGCGAGCAGTGCAGTGCAGTGCGGTGCGGGAGCTGTGCAGTGCAGTGCAGTGCGTTGCAGTGCATGGCAGAGGGGGCGGGGCAGTGCAGGGGCCGGTCCCGGGTTCGAGTCCCGCTGCCGGTGGCCCTGAGGCAGCCTTGGCGTCCTCCGGCGTCCCAGGCTCCGGCAGCGGGGCCCGCCCTTCCCCTCTGATTGGTCCGCGGGGAGACCACCGCTCGCTCGGATTGGGCCGCGGGCTGTGCACGCGCCCCACCAATTGGCGCAGGGCGCTGCGAGGCCCGGGATTGGCGGGGGCCGCCCCGCCCCGTCGGGGGATTGGCGGGGGCTGAGCCCCTCCGAGCAGCGGCACCGGCCGGCCCGGCCCGGCCCCCCACAGCCCGGTACCCGCCGGGGCGCCCGAGGGGCCCGCGCCGCGCCCGCCCGCCGGTGAGAGCAGGGCCCGGGGCCGGGGCCGGGGCCGCGGTCGCGTCAGCGCCCGTCAAGCGCCCCCTCCTCGGCCTGCTCCGGCCGGTCCGGAGCCCCCCCCCTGCCCCCAGCGGGGCGCGCGCGGGTCGGGGTCGGGGTCGGGCCGCGGGGGGCCGGGCACTGGGCGGGGGGTTCCCGGCGTCTCCCGCTCCAGCCCTGAGCGGCCCCCGCCGCTAGGGACCTTTCCCGGCGCCGGGGCTGCGCGGGGGGGCGGCCGGCGGGGCTCGGGGGGCGCGTGTGCCCGAGCGGCGCCTTCCTGCGCCGGGGCCGCCCAGCCGGGTCCCCCTCGGCTGCTTCCCAGCGGGCCTGCAGGGGCGCGGGGCGGGGTCCGCTCCCCTCAGCTCTCACGCCGGAGCAGGGCCCCGGTGCAGGGCGCGTTTGCTCACCATTGAGCGGGACCCCAGTGGCGTGGTCAGTCCAGGCGCGGGCCCTGCGCTCTGCGCCGGTGCAGCAGGTAGCGCGTCCTGATCCGTGCTCAGGACTTTCGCTCCCTCATTCCCTGCGGGGTCGCAGCTGCTCAGTGGTGGGAAAGACACGGACACGACTGCGGTGTGTCGCGCCGTCCGAGATGGGAACCTCCGAGAAAACGGAGAGAGCGCACGTATCTAGTGGCTGAAGACAGAAGATTTCAGTATTGGCCGTGCCCGTGGCCTGGTGCGCTGCCTTACCGTAATGTGGCTACCTCCCCTTTTCCCTTTGTCTTGAATCCTCTTGGGAAGAAGGTGCTATACTGAAGTGTTTCAAGTGAGGCAGAACAGGCAGCTCTTGTTTTTCCCCTTCAGAGGCCCTGAATGTGTCTCTGTGGGCATCTCCTTTGCCAGAAATGGAGACATTTCTTCAATTATCTACTTCATTTTAACATTAACATTTCAAAGTGACCTGGGGGTTTCTGAGGGTCGTTGTGGGAGGATCACTGCTAAACTCTGCCACAGTGCTAGAAATGGTAAAGGTCAATGACTTTTTTCCCTGTCGTGCAGTCTTAGAAGGTCAAAAACTGAACTGAGCATTATGCAATTTTTCCTTAATCTTATTCAGAAGCGGTGTGCATGAGGGAGCAATGGGATTTTGAGGTGCTTTCCCATTAGATAAGTGTATTAATTGTGGTACTGCTTAATGTTAACTTTGCCCTACAAGTAGAAGCTTTTTTGCTCTTCTTCCGTGGGATTGGCTCAGTGAGAGGGGCGGGGAGCCGGCTGCATCCTTGCTCCTTTTATTTTAATTTTAATTGACTAAAGAAAGCATTGTAGAAGGGTAAAATTTTTCTTTCAGTGTATTGCTGTTTTGCTAGTAGATAGCGATAGAAAGATATAATGTATGCTGAACTGCTCCTGTACTGTGAATGTTTCCCATGCTTACAGGGTAGAGTGTTGTTTGTTTGGAGATGCCCAAATGTGCCTGTGGGGTTATACCTAGAGCCCTACCATCTTCATGAAGTCCTGTAGCACATTAGAGACTAACAGATGTTTTGGAGCGTAAGCTTTAATGGGCAAAGACCCACTTCATCAGATGACCACGAAAGCTTATGGTCTGAAAAAATGTCTTAGTCTATAAGGTGCCACAGGACTGCTCGTTGTTTTTGCAGACACAGACTAACGTGTCCAATACCCGTTACCATATTCATGACCATGAAAAATGTGTCAGGTCCTTTGAAATCCAGTCTTGTGTGCTTTTACCTTTCACTGTACAGTTTTCAGGGGGAGACCAGCCTTTCTTAAATTGGGGGTCCCAACCCTAAAGGGGGGTAGCAATGTTATTTTAGGGGGGGTCATGATATTTTCACCCTTAATTCTGTGCTGCCTTCAGAGCTGAGTGGCAGCTGTTGGCTGCGCACCCAGTTCTGATGGCGGCAACCTGCCAACAATGGTACAGAAGTAAGCGTGGCAATACCCGACCATGCTTCCGGCCATACTTTCAGTGCTGCTGCCTTCAGTGCTGCTGCCTTCAGAGCTGGTTTGCCAGAGAGTGGTGACTGCTGGCTGGGGGCCCATCTTTGTACCAGTAGCCTAGAAGTACAGGTGGCAATACCATACCAGGCCATGCTTTCGTCTGCACTGTTGCTGATGGTGGCTTTGCCTTCAGAGTTGAGCTCCTGGCCAGCAGCTGTCACTCTCCAGCTATCCAGCTCTGAAGGCTGCGGAGCTGCCAGCAGTAGCGTAGAAGTAAGGGTAATGGTTCTGCAACCCCCTCCGATAACTTTGCAATCTTTCCACAACCCCCTTGAGGGTCAGGAGCCCTATAATTACACCGCTGATATTTCAGATTTAAATAGGTAAAATCATAGAATCCTAGAACACTAGTACTGGAAGGGACCTTAAGTTCAGTCCCCTCCCCTCACACAGGACCGAGTACCACCTAGACCAGGGTTTCCCAAACTTTATGTAGTTGGGACCTGTTTTTTTTCAGTATCTTTTTTTGTGGCTGAAAAACATAAACACGTCTTTAAAAAAAAGAAGAAAGAAAGAAAAATCAATACATTTTCACTGTTTATTCACAATAATAATAGTCCATAGCGATAATTTGTATATTTTCTAAGGACTGGCATTTTTTCCAAGGACCGGTACTGGGCCGCGGACCACACTTTGGGAAATGCTGATCTAGACCATCCCTGATAGATGTCTTATCTAACTTGCTCTTAAGTATCTCCAGTGATGGAGATTCCACAACCTCCCAGACAATTTATTCCAATGTTTAATCACCCTGACAGTTGGGAAGTTTTGCCTAGCGTCCAACCTAAACCTCCCTTGTTGCAGTTTAAGCCCATTGCTCCTTGTCCTGTCCTCAGAGGCAAAGGAGAACAATTTTTCTTCTCCTCCTTGTTAACCCTCTTTTAGGTATATGTAAACCACTATCATGTCCCCTTTCAAGCTCAGTTCTTTCAGTCTTCCCTCACGGCTCATATTCTCTAGACCTTTAGTCATTCTTCTTGCTCTTCTCTGGACCTTCTCCAGTTCTCCATATCCCTCTTGAAATGTGGTGCCCCAAACTGGACACAATATTCCAGTTGATGCCTAATCAGCTCAGAGGAGAGCAGAAGAATGACTTCTTAGGTATTGCTCACAACTACTGTTAATCATTACATTTATTATTTTAAAATGCCTATGTTCATGAAAATGACAAAAAAGGACTGTGAATTTGATACGTCTGCGGTTATAGCTACTGTCTGTCATGGAGGCCGGAGTTAAGCTGATGGGAGATCTCTGTCCCAACAACTTGGAGCAGCTCTTCTACAAGCATTGGAGATGCAGCTGTAAGTGCTACAGTGCAGTGGTTGTTCTTGGGGCATCTTAGTACACAGGATGTGGTATGATGCACTATGTGTCAGGCATAGGCAAGATCTGTGGATCTCAAAATGTATGTTGGGGTGTGTGATGATCATTAAAGCAGTGAAGACGTGACTGCAGATTTTGTCTGTTCGGGCAGGGCATGATGTCACTTTGACATGGCATGTCCTAGTCTGTGGAGAACTTGGCTGTGGTGATGAGGTTGTGGGGTTGTTTGAAGACCAGAAGAGGGGGGTTTGGATAGACTTTGTTTCAGGATAGGGTCCCCAGTAGGAGTGTGGCTTATTGTTTGATGGCACCCTGTATGGGTTTCAGTGAGGGGTGATAGGTGGCTAAGAGCAGTGTGTGCTCAGAAGGGGTTTCAGTACTCTATTGAAGCTAGTTTGCTAATTACTTATGCTAAGCATGTCCTTGTAGTTCTACAACAGCACATGATTTTGGACTCTTCATTGGAGTTCTGTAGAATCTCCTCAGCATTTCTGAAGTTTATTAGAGTTAGGCTGAGGAGATGTTAGTGGAAGACTTTCTTGGTGTGAATGTTTGGTGCGTTCAAAACAGATAGTTTAGAACAAGGCAACAAGAGTTTAGAACAAGAGCCTGAAGAGCAATGGGGGAAGGTGGACCCGGGGGCACTGAGAGCAGCTGGGGGGAGAGGGGCCAGTGAGGAGGGCGAACACGGGAGCAGATGGGGGGTAGTGGGTTGGGGAGGGTCCTATGGTGATGGTAGCTGCGGGGGGGGGAAGGTAGGGAGGAGGGTCCCGGGGATATGGGGTCATGGCTCCACAGGGAGCGATGGTGACGTGGTGACAGGGAGGTATGAAGTAGTAGGATCCTTAACCACATTCTCCACACCCCACTGCCTTGTGCGTTATCCTGGGAAGGAGGAAGGCTAAGGGAGTAAACCCTGACAGAAAACCCGGAGTGGAGTCCGTAGGCGGTTCGGTGTCAACTTCTGGCACTGTCCCGGCAACTCCTGCAGCTGAGCTGGTACCAGACATGGAGGTTATCCTCTCCTTTGGACTATATCAGTAAAGCCGAGAGGGGGACACTGGTGTCTGGGCAGCCCAGAGTCTCCATAACAAATGTCCAGGCTCGCGCCCGGAGAGGTACTCCGGCATCGCTGAACAGTGTTGCATCAACACGGGAGGCAACAGTTACCGGTTATAAGCTCTTGCTCGATTGGCTTAGAGAACGAGCGCCAGGGGTTGCCTTCGACAGTGGGAGGGATCCTCGCATCTCACTGGACAGTCACTGCCCGCCTCAAGCTGGGCAGCCCCCAGCCAATAGGGTACTGTCCTGCCACAGTTCACCTGCCTCGCTGGGTGCGTGAGGCTTAAGGTTCCTGAACCTGACAAGTGACTGAAATTTGGGCACCAGGCAAACCAATAAGAAAATCAACAAGAAATGAGAAACATCAACAATTCAAGCTTGCTTGCTGGAATGTGCGGACCATGCTGACCGGCTTGACTGAAGATCTTCAGGCCATCAGTGACACCCGAAAGACCGCTGTCATCAACGAGGAACTGAAGAGGCTCAGAGTTGATATCGCTGCACTGCAAGAGACGCGACTCGCAGATTCGGGATCTCTGAAGGAAAAGGACTACACCTTTTTCTGGCACAGTAAAGCCCAAGAAGAACCCAGAGAGCATGGTGTTGGCTTTGCTGTCAGAAACACCCTTCTATAAATGGTGGATTTAGTGATGGGCGGATCAGAAAGACTTCTTCGGATCACGCTTCAAACTTGCGCCGGTCCTGTCCACCTGATCAGCGCTTATGCCCCAACCCTGTACGCCACATCAGAAGTAAAAGACAAGTTCTACGACGTGCTTAGTGCTGCTGTAGTGCAAATACCTGCTCGTGAACAACTGTACATCTTGGGTGACTTCAATGCAAGAGTTGGAGCTGATTGGGCCTCATGGCCTTCCTGCTTAGGACACTTCAGTGTGGGAAAAATGAATGACAATGGACAGCATCTCCTTGAACTGTGCACATACCACAATCTGTGCATCACAAACACATTCTTCCGAACGAAGCCACAGCACAGAGTGTCGTGGAGACACCCGCGCTCGAAGCACTGGCATCAACTAGATGTGGTCATCACTAGGCGTAATAACCGCAAAAACGTCCTTCTGACACGCAGCTATCATAGTGCTGACTGTGATACAGATCACTCGCTAGTTTGCTCCAAGCTCAAGCTGAGACCCAAGAAGCTGCACCGCTCTAAACCTGCTGGAAGGCCCCGCATTGACGCCAGAAAGACGGCAAACTCGGAGAAAGCTGAAAAGTTCAGAGAGACCCTCCAGGAAAATCTGCACAGCGGCCCTGGGGGCGTCGATGCGACATCCAAATGGCAACATCTGAGGGATACAGTTTACAACACGGCCTTGTCGGTGTTTGGAAGAAGAGCTAGAAACACGAACGACTTGTTCGAAGCTAACTCTAAGGAGATGATTCCAGTCATTGAAAAGAAGCGTGCTGCACTCCTGGAGTACAAATGCTTACCGAGCCAGAGTACCCAGCAAGCACTTAGAGAGGCCAGAAGAACAGTACAGCAGACAGCCAGGTGCTGTGCCAACAACCACTGGCTCCAGCTATGCAGCAGCATTCAGACCTGTGCCGATGTCGGTAATCTCAGAGGAATGTACGAGGGTATGAAGAAGGTATTAGGACCCACCCAGAACAAGATGGCACCTCTGAAATCCAAATCTGGTGAAGTCATCGCTGACAAAGCCAAACAGATGGAGTGCTGGGTTGAGCACTACTCCGAGCTGTACTCACGCGAGAACGTTGTGGTTGACGCAGCCCTCGATGCCGTCGAGCTCCTACCAGTAATGGACGAACTGGACCAAGAGCCGACTGTGGATGAACTGAAGAGAGCCATCGACAGCATTGCAGCAGGAAAGGCCCCTGGTCAGGATGGTATACCACCAGAGGTAATCAAATGTGCTGCGGACACACTCCTGGAACCCCTGCATGAGATACTGTGCCTGTGCTGGAAAGAGGGTGAGGTTCCACAGGATATGCGTGACGCTAACATTGTAACGTTGTGTAAGAACAAAGGAGACAGAAGCGACTGCAACAACTACCGTGGAATCTCCCTTCTAAGCGTCACTGGTAAACTGTTCGCTCGCATCATCCTTGGCAGACTCCAGAAGGTTGCTGAGAGGGTGTACCCCGAATCGCAGTGCGGATTCCGCGCAGAGAGGTCTACCGTTGATATGGTCTTCTCTCTAAGGCAGCTGCAGGAGAAGTGCAGGGAGCAGAGAAAGCCACTCTACATAGCCTTCGTCGACTTGACCAAGGCTTTTGACTTGGTCAGCAGGGATGGTCTGTTCAAACTGCTCCACAAGATAGGCTGTCCTCCACGGTTACTCAAGATGATCCAGTCGTTCCACGAAGACATGAGAGGAACCATCCAATATGACGGCGCATTATCGGATGCTTTCAGAATCAGGAGCGGCGTCAAACAAGGATGCGTGCTTGCTCCGACATTGTTTGGGATCTTCTTTGCACTCCTCCTGAAGCATGCCTTTGCATCACTGACACCCTGTTGTTGGACACTGAGCTAAATAGGAGGATCGGAAAAGCGGCCACAACTCTGTCCAGACTCAGCAAGAGAGTGTGGAATAACAAGCTGTACACTCACACCAAAATGCAAGTCTACAGAGCCTGCATCCTCAGCACCCTCCTTTATGGCAGCGAGACTTGGACCCTGTATGCCCGCCAGGAAAAGAGGCTGAACGTCTTCCACTTGCGCTGCCTCAGGCGCATCCTTGGAATATCATGGAAGGACAGAGTGACCAACACTGCTGTCCTCGAGCAAGCTGGAATCCCAACCATGCACACCCTCCTCAGGCAGCGTCGACTCTGCTGGCTTGGCCACGTCCACAGGATGAACGATGGAAGGATTCCAAAAGACATCCTGTATGGTGAGCTAGCCTCTGGCAAAAGACCCCCCGGACGCCCCCAGTTGCGTTACAAAGATGTCTGCAAGAGAGACCTCAGAGAGGTAGACATCGAGCTGGACAACTGGGAAGATCTAGCAGACGACCGCAGCAGATGGAGGCAGGGGTTACACAAGGGCCTTCAGAAGGGCGAGTTGAAGATCAGACAGCTAGCAGAGGAGAAGCGAGCGTACAGAAAGCACAATAAGGACTTGCCAGACACCCACCACATCTGCAAGAGATGCAGCAAGGGCTGTCACTCTCGTGTGGGTCTTTATAGTCACAATAGACGCTGTAAATGAAGTCCTCAATTGGAACTTTGAAGGGCGCGATCCATAGTCTGTGCAGACTGAAGGATGCCTACTAAGAACAAGGCAAGGGGAGGAGGCATTGGAAGAACCGGGTACCATTTAGAATTAGGCATGAAAGACAAGGGGTTTTGTTCCCACCAGCAAGATCAAGGATTGCTGCATGTGTGGGAAGCCTGCTTCCCCTCCTGCAGGTGCTTGAAGGGATGGTGGGATTTTTACTAGGATGCCTTATTTACATAACTCCTTCATGGCCGGTCCCAAGCCTGGATGAGAGAGGATGAAGGTTGGGCATAGGACTAATGCCTCCACCCCATAAAACAATCCGAGCTAAGAAACATCGATGACAGTTGAACAGATTCCACTCCTGGCAGAAAAAGGGACCTCTTCTTCAGGGAGTATGATGGGTTGTAATGTAAGTTAGAAGGAAGCTACATCGCCGACCACCCTTTTATCAGCCAAGAAAACCCTGATCATCAGAACATGGAACATCAAAGCAATGTATGAAACAGGAAAGAGAGCGCAAGTGGCTGCAGAAATGCGACACTATAAGCTCACAGTGCTTGGGCTCAGTGAGACCAGATGGCAACAGTCAGGGAAAACTGAGGGTATGTCTACACTATGAAATAAAGTTGAATTTATCAAAGTCAAATTCGTAACACTGGATTTTATGAAGTCGAAGTTGTGTCCGCACCTGCCCAAAACGCCAACTTAGTGTGTCCCCACTAATTGCCAAAGTTTGACTGTTGCAGCACTGCAGTGTGGGAAGGTGTCCCAGCATTCACTGAGCCCCATTGCATAATGGTTTTTTTTCACGGCTGCATTATGGGAAAAAATTCCCTGCAAGTGGTTGTGGGAGTGTGATGTCATCATCCTACACTGCATTGCCCTCAAAACAAGTCAGGGACTATCAGTTCCACCTATTCAGGTGTCTGTTCTCCTGGTGTCTGTGCCTTGCTAACAGGAGCTTCAGTCCACCTGGGGAGAGAACACCCGTACATTTTCTGTGTTGAACATGGCTGTGTACCTGTGTTCCCCCCCCGAGTTCCCCCAGGAATATTTTGCCTGCAAATAGCAATGGAGCCTTTCTGTGTTCTGACTGTGCCTGTTGTGGCAGGTTAGATTTGCCTTAGTGAGAAGAAAATCCCAGCCTGGGGCTGTAAGTGGCACAGACTTTAAGCAGAAGTTCCCTGGGTTGATTTTTCTAGCTGTGCCCAGAAACTCTGTCCTGTCGCACCATGCTAACAGGTACCTCAGTTCTCTGGTGAAAGAACACGTTTCATGGGCCAGGACAGCAGGTCAGGGAGCTATTTTCCCCCTGTGAAAATGTAGGAAACGGGACATTACAGAGACTGTGCGGCTCACCCAAGCCACATGCTTCGGGAAGTGGTGGTGGGCCAGCCCACAAATTTGCTATTTGGTGACAGCCCTGAAAATCTTTGCCGTGAGGGAAGATTTCCCTCAGTGACAGCCAGCTCCCAAAAATCTCTGCCATGGGGGCAGCATTCCCCTAGCGACAGCCAACCCCCAAATCTTTGCTGCCTTTGAAGCCTTCAGCACATGCAAGTCAGAAGGAACATGGATTGCATGGATTGCAATGTGCAGCAGGCACATGTTTTTACTGGGTGTGTGGCTAGCCACGTGGTGTGGTTGGGCAGGGGATAGACCCTCGCCTGCATGGCTCCTGTAAGAGAGGGGGGCTGCACCCGTACAAATATGACCTGCAGAAAATAAGTTTCTTGGCCTCTCATAGAAGCATGACCCCCACAGCCAAGCAGCCACGTGCTGTGTTTAGGTGGGGGGTCTAGCCTGCAAGATGAAATGAGTCCCAGGCTCTCCTGATAGCTCCATGCTGGAGCTCTGTAAAGTAGTTACATGTGATCGACACACTGATTTATAAACAAATTAATTCAAAATGCTGGGCTTCTCATTTCCTACTTGTTGCTCACCTGGAGTGATGATGTGAAAGGACGTCTCAAAGGGCATTGTGGAACAGTTTCCGCGGCTATTGTGGGACAGTTTCCGGGGCTAATAAAATTGATTTTTAACCCTACACATTGTTTAATCTACACTGTTTAAGCTTGACATTGCAAATTTGATTTTTCACATATCTTCCTTGGGAAGTCAGCATTACAGCCACTTAGAATCAACTTATTGATCGCCGGTGAGTAGACAGAGAGTTTATAAAATTGACCACAGAGCCTTAAATTCAACTTTATATCCTAGTGTAGACAAGGCCTAAATGCCAACAGGGGAGATGCTATTGTACTCCGGGCATGAAGGTGACACTGCTTCACACACAGAAGGTGTAGCACTGATGTTGTCACAAGAAGAGCAGAAAGCATTTATTGGATGGGGAAGCCCATGGACCAAGAATGGTAACAGGGTCATTCAGAACTAAAAAGATGATCAAGATGATCATCAGGTGCCTTGCACCACCAAGTGATCACAGTGAAGAAGCAAAAGGCAACTTCTGCAATGGACTGCACGACGTACCTGACAAGCTACGTGACAGAGAAGTGAACATGGTGCTGGGAGACTTCAGTGCCAAAACTGGAGTGGACAATACTGGCTAGGAAGAGGTGATGGACACCCATGGATTAGGTGAGATGAACAAAAATGGAAGAGTAACAGAGAGGAAGCCGTACTAGTCTATACACTGTCAAAAGAAAAAGCAGTCAAGTAGCACTTTAAAGACTAGCAAAATAGGTGGGTCTGTCCCACGAAAGCTCACCTAATAAACTATTTTACTAGTCTTTAAAGTGCTACTTGACTGCTTTTTCTTTTAAAAATGGAATAAGGTTTGTAAAAATCTGTGCCCTTAACTTTGTCATTGGAGGCACTGTGTTCCCTCACAAAAGAATTCACAAACAATGTGGGTCTCACCAGATTACTTTCCAAAGATCCAGATCAGCCATCTTCGTATATATAAAAAATTCAGAAGATCACTACATGATGTTTGAGTGAAGAGAGGAGCTGACGTAGCATCGGATCACCATCTTTTGGGTTTCCAAACTGAAGCTGATGTTGAGGAAGAATATGCCAGAAACAGTAACCAGAAGACAGATACATCAGCCTCTTGAAAGATACAAAGATGCAGGAACAGTAAGGGCTTAGGTTAACCAACAAGTTCCAGGTTTTACAAGATCTGTATGATGAAGACAATAATGGCAACTAACCTCTGTGCCAACTCTGCCCACATATCTACACCAGCAACGCCATCACAGGACCTAACCACAACAACTATACCATCAGGAGCTCATTCACCTGCACATCTGCTAGTGTAATACTGTAATAGGCCATCATGTGCCAGCAGTGACCCTCTGCCGTATACATTGGCCAAACCGGACAGTTGCTACATAAAAGAATAAATGGACACAAATCAGATATCAGGAACGGTAACATACAAAAACCTGAAGGAGAACACTTCAGTCTCCCTGGGCACTCATTAATAGATTTAAAAGTAGCCATCCTGCAACAAGAAAAACTTTAAAAACAAACTCCAAAGAGAAACTGCAGAGGTATAATTCATCTGCAATTTTGACACTATCAGTCAAGGACTGAACAAAGACTGGGAATGGCTGGCCAACTGCAGAAGCAATTTCTCCTCTCTTGGTGTTCACACCTCCACATCAGCTGCTGGAAGAGGGCCACATCCTTCCTGACTGAATTGACCTCGTCAACTCTGGCCTTCCTCTTGATTGGAACTCCCTCCTTTTCATGAGCCTGTATATTTAGAGCTGCCTCTGGAATCTCCACTACACCGCATCTGAGGAAGTGGGTCTTTGCCCATGAAAGCTTATGCTCCAAAAATATCTGTTAGCCTATAAGGTGCCACAGGACTTCTCGCTGTTTTTCAGAAAGATGCCGTTAACACCAGCCACACCAGAAAAGGAAAGGCAGTAGCAGCACAGGAAGATCACACTCTTCTTCACCTCCCTGTTGACTTTTGTGCAAAGACAGACAAGTAGAATTTCATAGAGAATCTGGTGGAGGAAGCAGAAGCTGCAGCGGGAACTGGAAATGTGAAACAGATGTACAACATACAAAGAAGCTTTCAGGGAAATGCAGCCATCTTGAATGACTAGTCATCCACAAAGAGGGACAGGTAGTAACAGGAACAGAGCAGCAACTGAACCGATGAGCAGAACATTTCAAATAGCTTCTCCACAGAGCAGCTGCATAAAATCCCCCAGCCATCTAAGCAGCAGAAATAGTTTTTCCAATAGGCTGTGCCAAAACGATTAGAGAGGAGATTAGGAAGCTGCAGGCCCAGATGACATTCCTGCAGAAGCCCTCAAAGCGGACATCGATGTCACAGTAGAGATGCTATTTCCTGAGTTTGGGAAGATCTGGGAAGAAGAGATATACCAGCAGACTGGAAGGAAGGCTACTTCATCAAGATCACAACGAAAGGCAGCTGAAGCAACTGCGAGAACTATAGAGGAGTCACACTTCTGTCTGTGCCAGGAAAGACCTTTAACAGAATCATAGTGGAAAGAATGAAAAACACAGTGGACCCAGAGCTGAGAGACCAGCAAGCCAGATTTTGTCAGAATAGGTTGTGCATTGACCAGATTGCGTTAAGAATCATATTGGAACAATCTACAGAATGGAATTCACCACTTTACATCAGCTTTGTTGACTATGAGAGAACCTTTGAAAGCATACACAGGGAAACCCTCTGGCACCTGCTTCGGCATTATGGCGTACCAACCAAGTTAGTCACCTCACTGAGAACTCTTATGAAGAAATGTCCTGCAAAGTTTACCATGGGGGATAGTTCACAAGGAGCTTCAAAGTGAAGACTGGAGTCTGACAAGGCTGCTTGTTATCACCATTCCTCTTTCTCCTGGTGATAGACTGGGTCATGAAGTCGACTACAGCAGGAAAAAAGAAATGGGATCCAGTGAACACTGTGGACCCAGCTGGATGACCCGGACTTCACGTGGCACTTCTGTCCCACAGCCACCAACAGATGCAAGAGAAGACATCAGGCCTTGCTGACATCTCAGCTAGAGTTAGTTGGCTTGAACATCCACAAGAGAAAAACGAAGATCTTCAACATCAATAGCACAGAGCCAGTCATACTTGGTGGCGGGGCGCTGGAAGAAGTCGAGGTCTTCACATACCGGGGCACCAGTGCTGATGTGAGAGTGTGGATTGGGAAAGCAAGAACAGCCTTTTTTCTGGTGAAAAACATTGGGTCAGAACTCAGAGTATGATCAGGTTATTCAACTCCAGTGTCAAATCAGTCCTACTGTATGGAGCAGAAACTTGGCAAACAACAAAGAGGACTGTCAAAAAAAAAATCTAGATGCTTATTGATAACTGTCTCCGTAAAATCCGCTGGATACACTGGCCGTACACGGTCAACAACCAAGACCTGTGGCAACTAACTCACTAACTTCCTGTTGAAGAAGAAATCAGGAAGAGAAGATGGTGATGGATTGGATGTACCCTTTAAAAAAAACAACCATCAACATCACCCAGCAAACCTTAAGCTGGAACCAACAAGGAAAAAAGGAAAAGAGGGCTCCCAAGAAACACTTGTCTAGAGACCTGAAGGCAGACACTAAAAGATGGGATACACCTGGTCAGAACTGGAAAACGTTGCCCAGGATAGGGGACATGGGCGAATTGTCAATAGCCTATGCTCCAAGATGTTGTAGTAAGCCTCTTCCACTACTACTGCTTACTTATTTGGATCCCACTTGTGGGGCTTTATCATTCATATCAGCCTGTGGCTCCTCATTCTTGTCTTTGATTACTTGACTTGACTTATAGACTTGTACTCCAAGTGGAGCATAGGTCATTTACAAGTTTCCGCCACTTCACCCTGTCTTAGGACAAAACTTCTGGCTGACTCCAGGAGTAACTTAGTTGTCCTTCAATCTCAGTAGAGCTTCTCTGTGTTGTCTGAGGTCTTCCTCTTTTGCATTTTCCTTGCAGGTTCCATTTAAGAGCTTGATGGACTATGCTGAATGATGGTTTTCTGAGTGTGTGTGGCCTAGCCAATTCCAGCTTTCTTCTCGTGACTTGAATGTCAAGTGGTTCTTGTCCTGTTTGTCACAAATGAGAAACTTTGGAAGAAAAGTCTTGCCATTTTGATGGAAAGGATGTACCTCAGGTATCGGTTTATGAATGTCTGTAACTAGTGGTTTGAAGACTTTTTAGTACACCAGGTTTCACATGCATACAAGAGCACACTCTTCACATTTGTGTTGAAGATCCGCAGTTTTGTCTTTACAGATATTATTTGTGAACTTCATATGGTTGAAAGTGTCTTGAGTGCTGCTGTTGCTTTCCCTGTCCTGGGATTGATATCCTTATTTGTTCCTCCATCTCTGCCCGTAATACTCACCAAGTAGGTGAACTGCTCCGCATCTTCCAGGTCATCCCCTCCCAGTGTGATGGTGTTGTTGGACTGGTTGATCATCACTGCATAGATCTGGTTTAAATGTGGTTTTTGTACTGGTGTGACCATTTTGGTTATAAGCATGAGGTGTTTTTGTTTTTAACTGAGATGGTTATACTTGGGTAAGATATTTCACACTCGGAGTTTGTGCACGTGTACTTTATTTACCTTCCTGTATAGGTTTTTAAGTCCAAGCTTGACAAAGTCCTGTCTGGGATGATTTAGATAGGGTTGGTCGGGGATGGACTTGACGACTTACTGAGGTCTGTTCCAGTCCTAGGACTATGATTCTATGATTAAAGTTTTCAGTAAAAGCATTTTTTATACTGATATAACTGATACATTTGGGGGAGAGGTACTTTTATCCTCCCTCGAATGGGCTAAATTTTTGAGTCTGTCCATTGGAACTGAGAAAATGTTTAGTTGTCATTGCTGAGAGTTAGGCTTAGGAAATCAACCATCTTCTTCCCCCAAGTGGCAACCTTCTCATCTTTGCCATGCAGGACTGTAGTGTATTTTCCTTTTACAAGAAACTAAACTTTTCCATATTGCCTTACCCATGTGTTTCAGTTCCATCTACTGGGCCCACCTATAGGGAGAATGGAAAGTTTGGTTTTATGTTCTGTTTAATCTCATCTGCTGACACTTTCAGGATGGTGGGTTTTAGTATTGCGTACACTTTTTCCATGTTTATTTTAACTATTAACTAATAGATTGCTGACCCTGACTTAAAACATGTGTTACTTTCCCTGACATCAAATTTGGATAATTTGCTTTACATTGGTCAGAATATTAATTTGCTCCTTGTCTGTCTCATGTTTATATTGCACTTGCTCTTGAATGAATTACAAACTAGATGGTTCAAGGTTCAACTGTTTTTCTCCTCCAGGTCATGTAGAAGAGCAAATTTTGTATGAAGATGGGACTGTTGGTATTTATGCGTAACCTGCTGCTAGCCCTTTGTCTCTTTCTGGTACTTGGATTTCTTTATTACTCTGCATGGAAGCTGCACCTTCTCAGATGGGAGGACACAAGTAAGTATAGGAATTCTTGCTGGTACTCTTCTAATGCCCATGAAGTAGTGGTTACATGGTGATATGGGTTTGGTGTTGTTTGTTTCAAGTTTGATGATGGCAGCATGATAGGAATAATCAATTGCTGCAGCATTTCTCATACTATAAGGATTGAATTTGTAACTACTTACAGATACTCTTTATATCTTGGGATTATCAATGGGTACACAAACAAAGTTCATGCGTTTAATCTGCCAGTTATAGGCTTGCAATTTTTATGTTTAGTTTGTTTTGTGGTTATGGGATCCTTAATTATATTGCCTAAACTAATTGATCTTTGGAATTATTTGTGTCTGTTCTGGGGTGAGTTTGTGCATTTTTGAACCTTTTGGTTTGTGTCAAACAGGTAAAGCCAGGTACTCTCTCTCCAGGTGATTTTGAATTACTTCAGCAGGCTCTTCTTTCCATTGCTGACTTTTTACATTCATTATCTAGCATCTCCTTATTTCCTCCTTACATCTATCTTCATTTTCCCTTTCTCCACTATCTTCAGTACTTGTTAGTTATGTCACATTGAATGAAGGATGTCTCCTCTATCCAACTGAAAAAGCTCTTCCTAACTTTTTAATCAGCCTAAATCCCTCATAATTCATGTGCTCCAGCCCCCAATCATTTTGTTTCCCTCCCCTGGACACTTTTTTCCAGTGCATCCACACATCCTTTTTATAATTGGGGGTGGGTGGGCAGAATTGGACACAATATTCCAGATGTCGCCTCTCTGGTGCTGAATAAAGGGGAATAATCACTTCCCTAGATCTGCTGGCAATGCTCTTACTAATGTATCCCATTATGCCATTAGCCTTCTCATGCCAAGGTCCTTTTCTGCGGAACTGCTGCTTAGCCAGTCAGTCTCCAACCAGTAGAAGTTTTTGGGATTCTTAAGTGAAGGACAGTGCACTTGTCCTTGTTGAACCTCATCAGGTTTCTCTTGGCTGAATCCTCCAATCTGTCTAGGTCTCTCTGGACTTTATCTCTATCCTCCCGTGTATCCACCTCTCCCCCTAACTTAGTGTCATCTGTGAACTTGCTGAGGGTGTAATCTATCCCCTCATCCAGGTCATTAATGAAGATGTTGAACAAAACTGGCCCCAGGACCGAAATGTGAGGGACTCCACTTGATACCAATTGCCAGCCAGACATCAAGCCGTTGATCACAACCCATTGAGCCAGATGATCTAACCAGCTTTCTGTCCACCTTACAATCCATTTATCCAATCCATACTTTTTAACTTGCTGGCAAGAATACTGTGGGAGACTGTATCAAAAGCTTTGCTAAAGTCCAGGTATATCACATCTTCTGCCTTTCCCATATCATAGAGCCAGTTACTTCATCACAGAAGGCAAGCAGGGTGGGTCAGGCATGGTTTGCCTTTGGTGAATCCATGTTGACTATTCCTGATCGCTGTCCTCTATTCTAAGTGCTTCAGAATGGATGCCTTGAGGATGTTCTCCGTGACTTTTCCAGGGACTGCGGTGAGGCTGAAAGGTCTGTAGTTCCCTGGATGCTCCCCACCCCCCCCTTTTTTTTTTTAAGAGATGCACACTACATTTTGCCTTTTTCCAATCGTCCGGGACCTCCCCTCGATCACCAGGAGTTTTTGGAGATAATGGCCAGTGGTTCTGCAATAAGATCACCTAGCTCCCTCAGCACCGTCGGATGCATTTGATCTGGTCCAGTGGATTTGTCTATGGCCAGCTTTTCTAAATAGTTCTTAACCTGTTCTTTCCACACTGAAGGCTGCTCACCTCCTCCACATACTGTGCTACCCAAAGCAGCAGTCTGGGAGCTGACCTTGTCTGTGACAACAGAGGCGAAAAAAGCATTGAGTAATTTCAAGTTTTTCCATATCATCTACCATTAGGTTACGTTCCCCATTCAGGAACAGCCCCAGGCCTTCTCCTTTACACCTTCTTATTGCTAACGTGCCCATAGAAGCCTTTTTGTTGCCTTTTACATCCCTTGCTAGCTGCAACTCCAGTTGTGCTTTGGCCTTCCTGATTGCATGTTCAAGCAATATATTTATACTTGTCCCTCATCATCTGCCCAAGTTTCCGCTTTCTGTAAGTTTCCTTTTTATGTTTAAGCTCACTAAAGATTTTCCATAGTTGCTCTTCTTACTGCACATTGGGATAGTATGTTCTTGTGCCTTCTGTAGGCCTTCTTTAAAATATAGCCAGCTCTCCTGGATTCCTTTCCTCTTCATGTTAGCTTCCAAGGGGATCCTGCCCATCAGTTCCCTGAGGGAGTCAAAATCTGTTTTTCTGAAGTCCAGGGTCTGTATTCTGCTGCTCTTCTTTCTTCCTTTGGTCAAGGTCCTGCACTCGAACATGTCCTGATCACTGCTGCCCAGGTTGCCACCCACATTTACTTCCCCTACCAATTCCTCCATGTTTGTGAGCAGCGGGTCAAGCTGAGCAAGGCCCCTAGTTGGTTCTTGAAGCACTTGTGCCAGGAAGTTGTCCCTAACATTCTCCAAAACTTCCTGGATTGTCTGTGTGCTGCTTTATTGGTCCTCCAGCAGACACCTAGGTGATTGCAGTCCCCTGTGAGAACCAGGGCCTATGATGTGGCAGCTTCCATTAATAGTCCAAAGAAAACCTCATCTGCCTCCTCTACGTGATCCAGTGGTCTACAGTAGAAACTCACTGTAGCATCGCCCTTGTTACTGCCACCTCTAAACTTAACCCAAAGACTCTCAGTAGGCTTTTCTTCTGCTTTATACTGGAGCTCTGAGCGATCGTACTGCTCTCTAACATACAGTGCAACTCCTCCACTTTTCCTTCCCGCCTGTCCTTCCCGAACACTTTGTAACCTTCCATGGCTCCACTTATATGAATTGTCTCATCAAGTCTCCATTATTGCAATCACTTCATAGGTCTTTCTGCCCAAGACTTCCAGTTCTTCCTGTTTGTTTCTCCGACTTCTTGTGTTTGTGTGCACACGCTGAAGATTGCCTTGCTTCCTAGTACAATTCTGGGGTCCTTCTTGTATTTCTTCCTGGTATCCCATGTCTCCACTTACTTCAGGGCTTAGGTCACTGTACCCCGACAAACCTAGTTTAAATCTCTACTCACTAGGTTTGCAAGCCTGTTTGCAAAGATGCTCCTTCCTCTGTCTGTTAGGCGGATTGCAGCTCTTCCTATGAATCCTCTGCCCTGAACAGCATCCCATGGTTGAAGAAACTAAAGACCCCTCTTTGACACCACCTGCACAATCACACATTTACTTCCAGAATTCTTCAGTCTCTACTGGGACCTTTTCCTTCAACAAGGAAGATGGGTGAGAGCACAACTTGTGCCCCAAACTCCCTTATCCTTCTTCCAAGCAACACGTAATCATCATAGAATCACAGGGCTGGAAAGGACTACAGGAGTTTCATTTAGTCCAGCCCCCTGCTTCAAGCAGGATCAACCCCAACTAAGTCATCCCAGCCAGGACCTTGTCGAGCCAGGACTTAAAAATCTCTAGGGATGGAGAATCCACCACCTCTCTAGGTAACACATTCCAGTGCTTCACCTCCTCCTGGGGAAATAGTTTTTCCTAATATCCAACCTACACCTCTCCCTCTGTAACTTCAGACCATCGCTCCTTGTTCTGCCACCTGACATCACTGAGAACAGTTTCTCACCATCCTCTTTAGCGCTCCCCTTCAGGAAGTTGAAGGCTGCTATTAAATCTCCCCTCAGTCTTCTCTTCTGTAAGTTAAACAAACCCAAATCCCTCAGCCCCTCCTCACAGGTCACGTGCTCCAGCCCCTTAATCATTTTTGTTGCCCTCTGTTGAATCTGCTCCAGAACATCCTCATCCTTTTTGTACTGAGGGGGCCAAAACTGGACACAATGTTCCAGATGTGGCCTCACCAGTGCCGAATAGAGGGGAACAACAACCTCTCTAGATCTGCTCAAAATTCTCCTCCTAATGCACCCCAGTCTGCCGTTAGCCTTCTGGTTTACAAGGGCCCACTGTTTACTCATATCCAGCTTTTCAGCCACCATAACCCCTAGGTCCCTTTCCACTGTACTGCTGCTGAGCCAGTTGGTCCTCAGCCTGTAACAATGCTTGGGATTCTTCTGTCCCAAGTGCAGGACTCTAAACTTCTCCTGCATCAGATTTCTTTTGGCCCAATTCTCCAGTTTATCCAGGTCACTCTGGATCCTATCTCTATCCTCCAATGTATCTACCTCTCCCCCTAGCTTTGTGTTGTCTGCAAACTTGCTGAGGGTGCAATCGAGTCCTTCATCCAGGTCATTAATAAAGATGTTGAACATCACCAGCCTGAGAGAGGAGCCTTGTGGCACTCTGCTTGAAACCAACCACCATCCAGATATTGAGGCATTGACCACTTCTTGTTGGGCCTGACCATCAAGCCGGTTTTCTAGCCATCTTATAGTCCATGTGTCCAATCCATACTTCCTTAATTTATGGGCAAGAATGTTGTGGGAGACTGTGTCAAAAGTTTTGTTGAAGTAAAGGTATATCACATCCAGTGACTTTCCCACGTCCATAGAGATTGTTACCTCGTCATAGAAGCTAATCAGATTGGTCAGGCAGGACTTACCCTTAGTGAATCCATGTTGACTACTTTTGATCACTTTCCCCTCTTCCAAGTGCCCCAAAATGGATTCCTTGAGGATTCCCTCTGTTAATTTCCCAGGGATTGAGGTGAGGCTGTAGTTCCCTGGATTGTCCTCCTTTCCTCTTTTAAAGAAGGGCACTACGTTTGCCTTTTTCCAGTCATCCAGGATCCCTCCCGATCTCCAAGAGTCTTCAAAGATAATGGCCAAAGGCTCGGCAACGATGTCTGCCAATTCCCTCAGTACCCTTGGATGCATTAAATCTAGACCCATGGATTTGTGTACATCTAGTTTTTCTAGATAGCTCATAACTCGTTCCTTCCCATGTTGCATTGTCTAGCACCGTAGTGTGGGACCTATCTTTGTCCACAAAGACTGAGGCAAAAAATAATCCGCAGTGACACTCTCAAGGTCATTCTTGCCAGTATCATTGGTTCCTATGTGGAGAAGTAGGAATGGGTTGTGGTTCGATGGCTTGATCCACCTCAGAAGTTTCTTGGTCACATCCTGAATTTTGGCTCCAGGCAAACAGCATGTTTGTCTAGTTTCCTAGTCAGGATGAAAGGTGGATGATTCAGTCCCCTTTAGGAGGGAGTTCGTGACCTCCACCACTAGCACCACCCGTCTCTTCCTCTTGGGAGTGGTGTTTGTGGAACTCTCATCCTTAGGACAATGCATCCCATGCCTTCTGGCCTATGGGGTCTCCTGCTGATCCCTTCCCCCAGAGGTTTCTTCCAAAGGATTCTCCATCATAGAATCTGTGGAGCGAATCCAAAAATGATTACGTACCTTTATCTGGTTGGGATTCCTGAGTTGTTTTGTCTTCTCCTGAAGGTCTCATGCCGCCAGTTTTTTTGCTTGTTCTGCACTGTCCTCTCCAGTTCTTCCGCATGCTGTGCCTGCAGTATTACCTGCTGACTTCTGTCCAGATGGTGTTCATTTTCTCTGGTGGAATGCAGGGTTGATACCTGGGCCTATAGTTCTCTACTCTTCTCTTCCAAAATAGAGACCAGCTTGCCCTTTGTGCAGGTGAAGTCACTTCTGTCCCCTGGGAGGAAGACAAACATGGCACATCCTATGCAGGTCGCAGCAGCTGATCTCTCATGATCATACTCTGTTCAGAGAGACTCCTCAGTTGTGCGTACTGTGCCCTGAGGCAGAGAACAGAGAGGAGAAAAAAAGAAAAAGAAACCCACAACTTGTCTGAGGCTCCCCGAAGGTGAACTCTGTCTGTGAGCGTCTCACTCTGTTCACTCTTGCTGCTGGTTTTATAAGGCTGAAGCAGGGGATCTGGCTCAAAGCCTCACCTACAAGTCAGTGAATGGCAGCCTTAGCTGCAAGCCATTTGACCACTCAAGGTCCACCTATAGCAAAGCACTCCCAATTCACACTTTTCAAACTGACAAACACATGGTCAAGCAGTCTCTTCAACTAGCACCAGTTCAACTAAATGGTCACAGACAGGCACACAGATGCTCACCCCACCAGCTCACAGTTCAAACCCTCTAATTCCATCCTCACCTTAGCTGCTCTCGGATGCTTTCCAGGCTAACTCCATCTGGTAGCGGCTCTGTTCGTGGCTTGCTCTATTCTCTCAGGCTACTGGTTTTATAAGGCTGAAGCATCATCTTGTCTGATGGCTGAGTCAGTGAGCTCATAAGCACTCAGCTCCCCCTTATGATATTATTTATACGCCTTATTAGTGTGGATTAGAAAATTGTTAGCCCTTTTGGGCAGGGGTCGTCTTTGCATGTGTTCTGCAGCCAGCACAATGGAGCGTCAGTCCTGATTGGGGCCGTTAGGTGCAAGTGCAATATAAATATTAATAGCCCCAGTTTATTAATAACCTGTGGGAAGTGCTTCAACTCAGAATGGAAGTCACAGACTGACTGAGGTTTTTAAATGAATGCACTGTGGTAAGATGCAATGGCACAATCTGTCTGAGAATGCAATGTATCTTCCTTTTTGTTTAGTTTTTGTGTGTGTTTTTAACAGTACCAAGAAGTATGGAGGCTTTCCAGAACCTACCTAAACACAACACAGTCTGATTTTAAATTTACTTATGCTATCTGTGCTTTGTACTGTATGTGGTGAATGGCAAGATTTAAGCATAGACTCTCTAAATATCCTTGACGTTCTTTGCGTGGATTTGTCTTTTGTTCATTCAGCTTTGTGTGTGATATGCTCTTACCTGCCAGGGATGATGGTGCTTGTTCTTGCCACAGGTGTAGAGGACTGGACTTGGTGACATCTTGAGGTTTGTTTCTGGTTCAATGATTCTTGCTTGTGATTCTAAAATGACTGATACTTTTAAGTCTAACGTGATTCTTTATATTGTAAAGACAAATGCTTACCTTTTTAATCATCCTTTTAAGTCAGTAGACGTGACGTCCCAGATCTCCAGTATTTAACATCTGAATTCACAAAGCTGTTGGTTACTACAGGACACAGCACAGTATAATAGCTTCTAAAGGACTTGTTTTCTGAGCAGGTTTCAGACCTCTGCAATGCCCAGACACAATGAGATGAATTCAGGATGAAGTAGCAGGTGTACAAATAGACAGCAAAGCAACCTGTTTTAAGATGCAACTCACTGATCCAACAGGCTGATAACTCCTTTCTACTCTTATCTGTTAGTAGGAAAGATGTTACCAGGAACATTACTCCTTGTCTTATTGATCCAAAAGAGAATTTACAGATACTGGTGTAAAAATGCAAGCTTTCCTAAGTCTAGGCAAGCCCCAGGTTCTCCTCAGATCCGTGGTGTCCAGTGCATTCTCCACTTGCCTCATGTGGCGCACAGGACACTGCACTGTGGCAATTCTGGCTCTGGTGCTCTTGGAGCCTTTAAATGCAGCTCCTCCTAGAGCCGCACCCGGTGAGTGCCATCTGCCCATGGGCCCCACTGCTTGGTGGGAGAAGCACATGGTGGCAGCAGCTCCAGCCCTGGCTGCGCTGGTGGTGTTGGCCTCACCAGCAGTGGTGGCTCTGGTGAGTCACCAGCATTGATTTAGAATAGAGCGGGGGTGGCAGGTTGGGGGTGTGGCTCTCGGGAAGGGCATTTATTTAGAGCTGGGGGGGTGGCTAGAGGAGCCTGGCTCCGGGGGAGGTGAAGGGCATGGGGGGGGGTCTGTGGCGAATATAAAAGGATGACAACCATAAGTGTGGTGATCTTTGAATTCTTATTGGACACTGCTGCCTTGGAGTATAAGTGTATGTGTGGTACATGTAATGAGTCTTCTTTCCCCATACCCTTTTTTCAAAGAATAAGTATGAAGTTTACTTTATATTTAAAACCCCCACAAACTCTGGGGAGCCGTCGTACAAAAACCTGTCACTATAGGGGCTCGTCTGCATACTTGGCTCAATCTAATTCTTGATCTTCCCCCCCACCCCTCCACTCTGATTTGCTCACCTTGATTATCTTTTTCTGATTTGTCCTCCTTGCTTACTGTTTTTGGTTCTCTGTGTCTTAAATATTGAGTCTGTTCTGGTCTGGCTATGGTCTGAAGAAGTGGGTCTGTCCCACGAAAGCTCACCTAATAAACTATTTTGCTAGTCTTTAAAGTGCTACTTGACTGCTTTTTGTTTTGATAGTGTCTAGGCTACCATGGCTTACTCTCTGTTACTGTGCAAAGAAAGTTAACGTTGCAAAGTTAAGTTTTGAAATTATAAGAAATGCCAAAATTAAGGTTGCCCAGGGATTTAGTGTTCTTTTTATCATTATTATTCAGTGTGTGCCCTTACCATATAATTGACTGTACAGAATATATGTGAAAGAGGAGAATTAAGGTTGACATTTACTAACTTAAGTTTTTGACTTGTTGCCCTAAACATACTGTGTTTTTTATGTAATTCTATATCATCTTTCTCCATCTTCTACAACCAGTGCATTTATCAGCTGACTGACTGACTCGTTAGCTTTTGTGGTGTGGTACAGTGTTCGTCTCCTTTGCCACTGTGCTTCATTCTTTTTGCTACCAGGAAAGTGAAATTTCACTCTGATCCTGATGATTGATCCATCTGTGCTCTCTCCAGGGACAGACATTGATTTCTAGTGAATTTAACTCTTACATTATGCTTGGCATGGAGTGGTATGGAGTACAGTGAAAGCTGTGTGCCCTGAAAGTGGCCTAGTTCTCAGACCTTTGTGTGTACTGTAGTCTCTTTTTTCAGTACATTTGAATGTGCTTGTGAACACAGATGTTACAGATGAGTGTGAATAACAATACAGTGACAATGCTGTAAGGAATCTGGCTTGATTAGGCTTTAACCTTTGGCTCTCCAAGCACTCGCTCTACTGTTTGAACTAAAGAAAGATGCATAGCCAGAAAGCCTCCTGAACAGAGTTAGGGTTCCATCAAGGTTAAGACCAGAAGAGGCTATAAGATTGTTTCATCTGACCTGCTGTGTAACCTGGGCTCTTCACCCAGGTATCTTTATACTGGGCTCAATGACTTTAGCTAGACTAAAGCATTGCAGTTCTCAGGAAACTAAATATTGCGTGCCATAGGCAGAGAACAGGAGAGATGCCACCAATGCTGAAGGCCTCTGCCCTGGCAGGGAATTGATTAGCTGGAGTAAACTTAGATGAGCATAGCAGGAATCCATGATGTAGAGGCAGTGGATGGTGAAGGTCCTCCCAAGATCCCTGGCAGTCTGATTTGCAGGGGAATTCCTTCCCAAGACAAAATCTGGTGAGTTGGACCCTTCTTATATGAGCAAAGTGCACTAGCCAGGCATTTAAGAAGTAGGATTCTCTGAGCACTAGTCCATTATATTCCATGTCCCGTCAGCTGAGGCCAGGGGAACATGGACCCAAGAGTATATCAGGCTAGTTGTGCATCAGGTATGAATGAGAAGGCAGAAGAAAATTGCTTTCCTTACCTCTTAAAACATCTATGTGGAGCTCTGAAGCATGAGATTTGATCTTATTTCTTTTCTTAATGCAGAGTGGCAAGTATTAGGAGCATGTTGAGTGCAACATATAGCTTCCTGTTCTTCCCATGGCCTGTGAAGGAAGGGAGTGAACAATGTGATTTACAAATACCAAGTCTGGATGGGACCATCAAGACAAACCAGCCTGAACATTTGCATCAGGCGATTCAACTGGAGATGTGTCCTGAGGCTGGCATAATCTGACAAAAGTTGATCTACATGCTGGTGCCAGATGTGATGCTCTGAAGTCCAGACAGTACAGGAAACAGTTCCTGTTTGAGTGATGACAGTGGCAGGAACCCATTTAGCTCCAGAAGCATAATCCTGAGCCAGAACTGTCTGTCCAGGACTAAAGGTTTGGTCTTTTGTCCTTGATGCACGTGTGATGACTTGACCTTGCTGTTGACATTGCACAATTTGTTGTGGTTCAGAAGAAGGTTTCAGCAGACCAAAGCAAGTGTACAGCTGACATCCCTATGAGCAGAAAGTTGGGAACCAATTGCGCTCATGTAGCAAGGCATGAGTGTATTCAAAAGTTGGGAAATATTCAAGTTATGTCTGCCTGCACTGCTGCAGCTCTGTTCCTTTTGTGTACATGCATTAAAGGTAGTCTTTAATCGCATGATCACGTTTTCCTGTTACAGGTGCAGACTTCTGTTTGTTGCTGTGTGAATCAGACAAATGCGTATTTGTTGCTGTAATTTGAGAAATAGTATGTTTTCATGCAATTAAAGACTATATCATAAAACAATACACACAGAGGCACAAGTAACTTGATGTTTCCTAACTTGAGTTCTAAGCTTAGTTTTTCAAAATAGTTTTATGCAACTTCCTTGTTTTAAAAAATAAAAAAAAGTCTTGCTCGTTGATTAACTACATCCCTTTACAATGTTTTATGTCACGTTTCACATGATGCTGCTTCAGAGGAATGCTTTGAATGCTAGAGAAACCCAAGCTACCTTTGTTTGTATTTATTTGCCACTCTCTTGTCTTCTTCTACCTTATGGTGTCAAAAATTTCTTGTTAGCAGAAAGCCAAGTTTCTGACAATTGTGATACAGTGATGAGAGGAGATGAGGAGTTACCAGCACATCTTCAATGAGAGGAAGAACAAAAAGCAGTGGAAGTATGCTTTCATAAATCCAGGATATCTGAGGTGATAATGCACCAGTCAGGTATCTATGCTTGTGGTGAATATAGCTGGTAATACGGAACCTGAAATTGGTAGAAATTTCAGTTTCATTAATTTTAAGGACCATTTGAATTGACTATCAATGAGATTGAAACCTGTCTAGAAGGCTAAAAAGCCTGGTTTCCGATGGATTAATTACTGCTGTTTTATGTAGTGTTTTCTAGATCATTGTTTTATGTAGTATCCCTTTAGTAGTTGTACCGTTTCAATGAGGGAGGTGCCCTATAGCTATTGTGATGGGTTTGATCACAGAAGTCCCCTTGGGATTGTCACTGGGCTGATCAAGGCACTAAGACCACATTCCTGCCCTCTGGGGCTCTCCGCTACCTGTCTTGCTGGGATAGAAGCTCTGGTCTCCCCCAGTCAAGGGACGTGCAAAGCAACGTGGACTGTGAACCAGCTTGGCTCTGGGAGGGCTAAGCTATAAGGCTGCTGATAGCACCAAGGAAACCAACCCCTAAAAGGGACCAAAACCCCAAATGTCTATTCATAGAGATATTTGCCCCTTTTAACAGTGAAAGAGACATATGTACTGTGGTTGCTCCCCCCATCCCAGGTAAGTTATTTACACTGGGCTTGATAGTAAACAAAAGTGTTTTATTAAGTATAAAAAATAGAATTTAAGTGATTGCAAGTGAAAACAGAGCACAGTAAGTTATTAAATTACAATGAACAAAAGATGCCAGCTAATGCTAACATACCAAGAAACTTGTTGAATGCAAATTCTTACCATACACAGTTGTTCTTATCTCAAGTAAAATGCTTCAGGTTAGAGATGATCTTTATTCTGGGCTGGGTCTACAGCTCTTCAGACTTCTTTAGAGTTCTGGATTTTCAGGTTTCTTCATGTGTATCCTCTTAGGGTAGGCGAGGCAATTTCAAAGGTCAGGTGAAGACAAAGAAGTGATTACTTTCCACTCGTTAAATAGATTTCCCCCTAGGGTGGGAATTTTTTTGTTCAGTCTCCTCGTCCCCATGGAAAAATATGAATTTCAGGATGGATTCCAGTACCAGGTGGCATGATCAGATGTCTTCCTAGGTCCAACCATAGTTTGTGCTTACAGGGAAAATATAACCATTCATGGGTCATTGGTTTGAGTACTGAGTCACTAAGTTTCTAAAGAGCAACGAAGGGTCCTGTGGCACCTTATAGACTAACAGAAAAGTTTAGAGCATGAGCTTTCGTGAGTTAACTCACTTCTTCAGATGCTTCTTCAGACCAGCATCTGAAGAAGTGAGTTAACTCACGAAAGCTCATGCTCTAAACTTTTCTGTTAGTCTATAAGGTGCCACAGGACCCTTCGTTGCTCTACAGATCCAGACTAACACGGCTACCCCTCTGATACTTAAGTTTCTAAAGTATCACTTAATGGCCCTCATTAGCACATTTAGAATTAAAACCTGATGCATACTTCATATTTCTAACTTCACACATAAAAATGACACATGGACAAAAATAGGATGTTCAGATTTAGTAGATTATAACTTGAAATTATATGTTATATGACCTGTTTTGCATATGGCATCTTGGAGTTATGCGTATGCATATTCAGAAGTCAATTTTCATAAAGCATGGAGAGGCACTGTGACAGCTACCTTTCTTCACTCTTTGTTCCCCCAAAGGAGCATAAATAATCTGTTAAAGTTTATTAAAGATTTTGTTAGAAGAAAAGTTTGAAATTTGTCAAAGTATATGATAGAACTAAGCTAAACCTGGGACAAGTATCAGAGAGGTAGCAGTGTTAGTCTGTATCTTCAAAAACAACAAGAAAACAGCCTGCCAACCTTAAACAAATTTTCACCAGCAACTATAGATCGCAACACAGTAACTCTAAACCTGGAACCAATCCCTGCCAACTCTGCTCACATATCTACACCAGTGATATCATACCAGGACCTAACATTAACCATACCATTAGGGACTCCTTTACCTGCACACCTACTAATATAATATATGCCATCATGTGCCATCAATGCCCCACTGCAAGTTACATTGGCCAAACTGGATAGTCTCTATGTAAAAGAATAAACGGACATATATCAGATATCAGGAACGGTTACATACAAAAACCTGTAGGAGAACACTTCAGTCTCCCCAGACACTCAGTAACAGATTTAAAAGTAGCAGCCCTACAACAAAAAAATTTCAAAAATAAAATGGAAAGAGAAATTTCTGAGCTGCAATTCATTTGCAAATGTGACTCCATCAACCAAGGATTGAACAGAGTCTGGGAATGGTTGGCCCATTACAAAAGCAGTTTCTCTGCTCTTGATGTTCCACCTCCACATGACTCATGCATCTGATGAAGCCGGT
Source organism: Carettochelys insculpta (assembly GCF_033958435.1). NCBI lineage: Eukaryota > Metazoa > Chordata > Testudines > Carettochelyidae > Carettochelys > Carettochelys insculpta. The sequence goes on from NC_134145.1 coordinate 1,876,542, forward strand.
CTTTGCCCACAACAGCTGATGCTCCAAAATATCTGTTAGTCTATAAGATGCAGACTAGCATGACTACATCTGTGATACTAACTTCACATTAGCATCTGACAATGGGCTACATCCCCTGTGATGAACTGACTTGTCTTCTCCTCTCTTGATGTTCACAACTCCACATGAACTATGGATAATGAGCCATCTTCACCCTGACTGATTAGACTTTGTCGGCTCTGCCCCCGCTTTACTGAGACCCCCTCTTTGAATCCTCCTCTGAAACCCCCGCACTCATGCATTTGGCAAAGCAGGTCTTTGCCCACAAAAGCTTATGCTCCAAAATATGTAACAGAGAGGGAGCTGTGCTAGTCTATACACTACCAAAACAAAAAGCAGTCAAGTAGCACTTTAAAGACTAGCAAAATAATTTATTATGTGAGCTTTCGTGGGACAGACCCACTTCTTCAGACCATAGCCAGACCAGAACAGACTCAATATTTAAGGCACAAAGAACCAAAAACAGTAATCAAGGAGGACAAAAAAAAATGATCAAGGTGAGCGAATCAGAGAGTGGAGGGGTCAGGGGGTAGGTCAAGAATTAGATTGAGCTAAGTATGCAGACAAGCCCCTATAGTGACTCAGAAAATTCCCATCCTGGTTCAAAGCACGTGTTAACGTGCCGAATTTGAATATAAAAGACAGCGGGCTTTGTTGCAAGGAAAGGTTCTAGGGCTGGTATTCCTGGGGTATAGACTGTGGCTGTTGGTGAGGATCCTCATAAGGTTGGGAGGTTGTCTGTAGGAGAGAACAGGTATGTCATCTTAATCAGGATGCCACACTCCAGAAGGCCCTAGGTGACAGGCCTGGTCTCTCCTACAGACAAGTCCTGGAACCTTTCCTTGCAACAAAGCCCGCTGCCAGCTTTGTCCGCATTTCTTCTCTGGAAATGCCATCACTGGACCTAACCAGGTTATTCACAGAATCACGGGCACTTTCTCATGCTCCTCAACTAACATCATACATGCCATCATGTGCCAACAATGCCCAGATGCTTTGTATATTGGACAGACTTCCAACTCCCTTAGATAAAGGGTTAACGGGCACAAAACAGACATCAAAACACTCTAGATCCACAAACCAGTTAGTCAACTTTTTAATGGAGTGGGAGTTTAGAGTTTAAAAAAGAGCTCAATAAATAGTTGGAGGTTAGGTCCATAGATGGCTATTAGCAAGGGGTAAGGTGTGGTGCCTAGCCTTTTGTCGAAGGCGGGAGATGGACGGCAGGAGACAAATTGCTTGATCATTGTCTTTGGTTCACCTCCTCTGGGACACCTGGCATTGGTTACTGTCGGCAGACAGGATACTGCGCTAGATGGACCTTTGGTCTGATCCAGTATGGCCGTTCTTATGTTAATGACTTAAGAGTATGCGCGTTACTGAAAAATTTTTTTTGCACCACAATTCAAAGGGAAACAGCCAAGCTCTCTCTTATATTCAAATTCGGCACATTAACGTGGTTTGCACTGGGATGGGAATTTTCTGAGTCACTATGGGGGTCGTTTGCATGCTTGATTTAATCTAATTCTTGACCTTCCTCCCCCCCCCCACCCCTCCACTCTCTGATTTGCTTACCTTGATCATTCTTTTTTTTTTTTGTCCTCCTTGATTACTGTTTTTGGTTCTCTGTGCCTTAAATATTAAGTCTGTTCTGGTCTGGCTATGGTCTGAAGAAGTGGGTCTGTCCCACGAAAGCTCACCTAATAAATTATTTTGCTAGTCTTTAAAGTGCTACTTGACTGCTTTTTGTTCCAAAATATGTGTTAGTCTATAAGGTGCCACAGGACTTCTTGTTGTTTTTGAACCTGGGACAGTTTGAGGTTTGCAAAACAGTATGAATATTTGCTCAGCTGTCAACCTAGTTGCTTGTCATGTAAAATCAGTGGCTATACTGGGAGTGGGTTTTGAGGAGCTGTATATATTTGTGAGAAAAGTGTTAGCAGTTTTGTGGTGATTGCTGACAGTCAATTACCTACTTCCTTGGCAACTCTAGATTCTGCCTTTTATTATATCTCTGAGAACTATTACTACTTTCAGCACTGACCTCTTTTCTTTACCTCATTCTTCGGTCTCATTTCTTTATATGAACAAAGATTTTAAAAATGGCATGTTTGTAAAACATATTAAAACTATTTGCATTTCTGCTTGAAGACTTTTATTTTCTCTCTTTGGCTTGGTGATTTTGTTCTCCGGCTTTTTTGTGGTTTTAGAGATTCTTTTATGTTTATGAAGCTAGTGTAACTGCTGGGTTTATAGCAGTAGAAAAAAATCCTACTTGGACTGGGTTTAGTGAAGTGTTTGCAATTATCGTAACATACCACTTGAGGGCAACAGATCTTTTTTCTGCTCCTGTGTTTAAACCTACCTGAGTATTGTTCTTTTATTTATCCAGTGGCAGTGTATCGTTAAAAGGGATTGTTAGCTTCTTTCTGTTGCATGCAGATCAAATCTGCAATTTTATTTCTACTCTCTGGTTAAATTTTATATATTTATTTATTTGCCAAAATGCCATTTACGTTCTCTGCAGATCATTTCCTGTCCTTCCTTAGATAAGCTTTCATGGGTAAAACCCACTTCTTCGGGTAAAATTTTCTTATTACCTAGTAAATAAAGTTATTAGTCTTTAAGGTGCTACAGGACTGCTTGTTTTTTATCATGTTACTTTTATCATAATTTTATCATGTTACTTTTAAGATTCATTTAGTATGATTATTCTGGAATTCAAGTCAGTGACTTGTGACAAGGTTGGCCTCCTTGCCACTTTCTAAATTATACAAAACATGAAATAAACCCAGTTATTCTCAGAAACGCACTATCCCGTGCATAGTACAGATGACAAAACCAAAAAACCTTAAAATCTCCAAAATCATCTGCATTTAGTGTCATAATTCTGTTTTACTCTTCACGAGTGAGGGAGAAGTGGTGGATCTTGCCACCTGACACTTAAAACACCTGGGTTCTGTCCTTTGCCATGTCAAAAGTGAGTTGTATGATGTGTTGTTTCACCTGTAAAATGGAGGATGCTTGCCTGCTTCCTAGGGTAGAGATCAGAATTCTTGCTTAGGTCTGGTCTACATATAAAATTTAGACCGACTTAGCTTCATTGCACACAGGGTAGTGCACAGGTGACCCCACTGGAGGACTACAAAGGGTGAAGTGCCAACCCCTATGCTCTCCAAGCTGCCGGCTTGGGCAGGGAGACTAAGGTCTGGATCCTGGAGTGCCATGACATTTTTAGTTAGGCATGCAAAATAGTGTCGTCTTTTCAGTGTGCAAAGTACATGTAAGGTTGTGCTATCCAGAGGACAGAATCATAAAGTACTAGAACTGGAAGGGACCTCAAGAGGTCATCAAGTCCAGTCCCCTACCGTCATGGTAGGACCTAGCACTATCTATATCATCCCTGTTGCATATTTATCTCACCTGTTCTCAAATATTTCCAGTGATGGAGATTCTACAACCATCCTAGGCAATTTTATTTCAGTAATTAACCACTCTGACAGGAAGTTTTTCCTAATGTCCAATCTAACCCTTCCTTGCTGCAATTTAAGCCCATTGCTTCTTGACCTATTTTTAGCGGGTAAGGAGAATAATTTTTCCTCCTTCTCCTTGTAATACCCTTTTAGGTACTTCATCATCATCAACAACCATGGGTTCCATGCCCGTTGTTATCTGATACCTTCCTCACTGTTTCCTTTCATCTTTCCCTATCAGTGCAGAGCGGCTTAGTTTCTGTAGACTAGCTCCGCACCAATCTACTATGTCATCTACCCATTCTCTGTGGAGTCTGCCTCTCCTATTCAAACAGTCTGTTATGCCGAATACCAGGGTTGTGACTTTTCATTAGTCATTCACACTGCAGATATGCCTGAATAGCTGTAACTTCTGTTGTATAACCTTTTGTAGTAGGTTCTCTTTTGGCTGTATCTTCCTATATAATTCCTCGTTGATGACCTTCGGCATGCATCCTGTTCTCTACATTTTTCTTTAACAACTCCTCTTGAATGCCAATATTCTTCTCTTTGAATCTTTTGTTATCACCCATGTCTCACATCTGTACAATGTGCTGCTGAATATATATGTTTTCAAGATGCTCAGCTTCGTTCCTAAGCTAATCGCTTTGCTTTTCCAGATCTTATCCATCACCTTCAAACTTGCTCTTGCTTTTTCTATTCTAGTCACTATTTCCTTTATACAGTAAAGATCATCATGTTGCTCCCGGTGAACTTCTCTATATTCTCTAGTTCGATCCTGTCTGTATTGATCTTGTAATGGAGTGGGGGGGGTGCATGTGCGAGTCAGGCTGGATGTCCAAGGCAAGCAGCAGCTCCCAGTGGCTAAGGATGACCCTGGGGCTACAACTGGCAGATAACACCTCTGCCTGAACAAAGAGCAGGAAGGAGCTGAGCTGGGTTTTAAATCGGGGGCGGCAGTTAGAGGCTAGGAAAAGGGAGAGCTGGAAGGCAGCCAGCCTGAGGAGGGGGAAAGCTACACCCCAGAGGGGCACCCCTCGGGGTCTTCCCCCCAGGACAGGTTGAAAGAACTGTCTCTGGCGGCTATGCTGTTGCTTCTGTAAAAAACTGGACATCTGTTGCCTAATAAACCTGCTGTTGTGCCTGCTAAGTGAGAGTCTCTCCTGCCAGCGGGCGGGGTGCAGTGCAGGGGGACCCCTAAACCCCATCACACTGGTGTCAGAAGTGGGATGCACTGCACCCACGGATGAGCTCCCAGCAGTGGCTGACTAAGCACCAGAGAAGGAAGGAGTCTCACAAGAGTCAGAGGGAGAACAGAGCCATTCCTGCAGCTGCTGCTGGTGAGTGGATACCCCGGGAGATAGCGGGGAGATGGATTATACCCGACTCCTGAAGGCAGAGCTAGCGGGGCTGTGCAGAGAGAGGGGCCTGACCGTGGGGAAGGCGACCAAGGCCCAGCTGATTGCACAGCTGGAAGAGAATGACCGATCCGGGGGGGCAGAGCCTGTCCCGGCAGAAAGTGGCCGGTCAGCCTCGGGAAGCATTTCGGATTCTCCGACAGGAGCGGGGGCTCGACGCCGTCAGACAGACGCGGTGCCCGCCAGGTCGCGCTCAGCTAGCGGTGGTCCATCGCGGGCAGAGTCCCCCACCGCAGAGCTGCAACGGCTGGAACTCGAGGTGAAATTAAAGGAACTGGAGCACCAGGAACGGGAAAGAGAGCGTGAGCATGAGCGACAGGAACGAGAAAGAGAGCGTGAGCACGAGCGCCAGCTACAAGAGACACAGCGGGAGGAGAAAGAACGAGAACGGAAGGAGAGAGAGCAAGAGCGTGAGGAGAGAGAGCGAGAGCGGGAGCATGAGCGAACCATGGCAGAGGCGAGATGCCAAGAGGCCCCAGCTGCGGTAAGCGGGGAGAGGGCCAGACGGCTCGGGGTGGCCAGTCACTTGAAGACGCGTGTGCTGGCCCAGTGTCAGGACCCAGGGGACATGGACGAGTTCCTTACCGCCTTCGAGCGAGCCTGTGAGTTGCATGAGGTTCCCCCAGATGAGTGGCTCCGGCACCTCACCCCCTTGCTGGGCCGGAAGGGCGCAGCGGTGCTCAGCCAGCTGGAGGGGCTGCAGCCTGGGGACTATGAACGGTTCAAACAGGCCCTGCTGCATAAGTTCGGGCTGACTCCAGAGATGTACAAAAAGAAGTTCCAGGAGGCGCAGAAGAGGCCAGAGGAAACCCATGTAAATACAACCGCCCGCCTGAAGCAATACTACCAAAAGTGGGCATTCGGAATGGAAGTCCAGTCCATAGAGGACCTGATCGAGCTGGCGGTCGTGGAGCGATTCTACGAGATGTGCGCACCTGACCTGAGGGTGTGGCTCGTGAACCGGAAGCCAGGGGACTCACATAATGCAGGGAAACTGGCAGATAACTTCACAAACAGCCGGGCCAGGTTTGAAAGTGAGCCCCACAAAGAGAGGGAGTCTCGGAGAGAGAGGGAGTCCCGGAGGGAGAGGGAGTCCTGGAAAAACCGAGAATCTCAAAGAGACTGGTCCCTAACTGTACGACAGAGGGGACCACCTCTTGGGCAAGCCCAGGAAAGAGGGGCCAGCCACCCACCCCCCAAAGAGCCAAACAGAGCCCGGACAAAGCAGCCGGCCCGAGGGACACAACAAGACCCAGGCTGTTACCGCTGTGGGCGAAAGGGGCATAGAGCAGCCCAGTGCCCCAGGCTCCCACACAGGTTGAGCAGGCCGGGGGGTCATGAAGTCAACTGGGTGGGGTCCCAGAAGTCAGAGGGGCTGGCGGCCAAGGCGGGTGGTGCTGACAATGGGCACTCGGCTTGGGCCGAATCCGCCCCACAGACCAGCTCCTCAGGGGGACCAAATGCTCAGAGGCCAGTTTACAGAGTGGGGGCAGCGCTACCTCTGTGGAGCAAGCGTCTCAAACACCTCGAGGTAAACGGGAAAAAGGTCACGGGGTTCTGGGACACAGGCGCTGACGTGACGCTGGCCCGACCCGGGGTGGTGGCAGCGGGCTGCATGATACCCGATTCCCACCTAACGATAACAGAAATTGATGGGACCCCTTTCAAGGTGCCCATGGCGAGGGTGCACCTGAAATGGGGGAAGAAGGAAGGCCCCAAGAAAGTGGGCGTGCACAGCCATTTGCCGGCAAATGTACTGATGGGGGCTAACCTGAAGAACTGGCAAGGTGAACGCCCTCGTGCCCTGGTCCTGACCCGTAGCCAAAGAAAACGAGGGGTGCGCTCCCCAGATTCAGGGGTACAGGCCCAGCCAAAGCCACAGGGGCCAACCCTGAGAGAAAGGGGGCCCCCAAAAACCAGATCTCACAGGCCAGGGATGCTGGAGCCAGGCAGGGATGGGGAAGTAGCATCCGCTCCTGCCCAAGCGGAAGAATTCCAGGCAGAGCAGCAGAGAGACCCCTCCTTGCAAAAGCTGAGGGAACTGGCCAGTCTCAGCCCAGCTCCACAGCTGGGGAAGGGCTGCAGGAAAAAATTCCTGTGGGAAAAGGGATTCCTGTACCGGGAATGGGCTCCCAGACGCAAAGCGGAGCCATGGAAGGTCCAGAGGCAACTGGTGGTTCCCCAAAAGTACCGGCGCAGGTTGCTGTACCTAGCCCATGATATCCCGCTCGCAGGACACCAGGGGATCCACCGCACCAGGAAAAGGTTGTTACAGAACTTTTTCTGGCCAGGGATCTTTGCAGCTGTCCGTCTGTATTGCCTGTCCTGCGATCCCTGCCAGAGGGTGGGGAAGAGCCGGGACAAGGGGAAAGCTGCCTTGAGGCCACTGCCCATCATAGAGGAGCCTTTCCAAAAAGTGGCTATAAACATAGTGGGCCCCTTCAGCAAGGCAACGCGTTCGGGGAAAAAATATATTTTGGTAGTGGTAAATTTTGCCACGCGATACCCAGAAGCAGTGGCCTTAACCTCTATCAACGCTGACACCGTGGCTGATGCACTGCTGTCCATTTTCAGCAGAGTGGGGTTCCCCAAGGAGGTCCTCACAAATCAGGGGTCCAACTTCATGTCGGCCCTACTGCAAAGCTTGTGGGACAAGTGTGGGGTCCGGCACACCTGGGCCACAGCCTACCACCCGCAAACCAATGGGCTGGTGGAGAGGTTCAATGGGACTCTAAAGCAGATGCTGAAAACCTTCATAAATCAATACCCCCATAACTGGGACAAGTACTTACCCCACCTGCTGTTTGCATACAGGGAGGTGCCCCAGGAATCCACGGGGTTCTCCCCGTTTAAGCTGCTGTATGAAAGGAGGGTACGGGGACCCTTGGACTTGCTCAGAAAAAAGTGGAAGGGGACGGCCTCTCCTGAAGGGGAGTCAGTGGTACAGTATGTACTAACCTTCCGGGAAAAACTCACCAAGCTCATGGGCCTGGCCAGGGAGAACCTCTCCATGGCCCAAAGGAAGCAAAAGGTCTGGTATAACCGTAACGCCAGGGCCCGAGCCTATGCCACCGGGGATCAAGTAATGGTCCTTATACCTGTGCGGCGGAACAAGCTGCAAGCGGCCTGGAATGGGCCCTTCAAGGTCGTCAAACAGCTAAATAACGTAAATTATGTGGTAAAACTGTCGAACCGGGCCCACAGCCACCGGGTCTATCATGTAAACATGATAAAACCTTACTGGAACAGGCAGAACTTGGTGCTGGCCGTGTGCAAACACTGGGAGGGGCAGGGGGATGATCCCTTGGTGAATTTACTCACAAGGACTGAAGCCGGCTCCTTGCTGGAGTCTATTCCCCTCTCAAACCAGCTGACCCCTGCCCAGCAGACGGAGATCAAGGAGGTGCTGCATTTGCATCAACAGCTGTTCTCGGACAGACCCGGACGCACTAACCTGGCTGTCCACCAAATAGAGACAGGCACCCACGCCCCTATCAAGTGTGTGCCATTCAGAGCCACAGGGAGGACGGCTCAGAACATAGAGCGGGAGGTTAAAGACATGCTGGCTCTGGGGGTAATCCAACCCTCGTCCAGCCCCTGGGCCTCTCCCGTGGTGTTAGTCCCTAAAAAAGATGGGTCTGTTCGGTTTTGTGTGGACTATCGCAAGCTTAACGCCATCACTGTCTCGAACGCCTACCCCATGCCCAGGCCTGATAACCTTTTAAACAAGCTGGGGGAAGCCCGTTACCTCACCACCATAGACCTCACCAAGGGGTACTGGCAAGTGCCATTAGACGATGATGCCCGGCTAAAGTCGGCTTTCATCACTCCTGTGGGGCTCTACGAGTTCTTGGTCCTTCCCTTCGGCCTCAAGGGGGCACCTGCTACCTTCCAGCGTCTGGTGAACCAGCTACTAAAAGGGATGGAGAGCTTTGCCCTGGCTTACATGGACAACATTTGCATTTTCAGCCAGACGTGGGAGGACCATGTGTCCCAGCTCAAGCAGGTGCTGAACCGACTCCAAAAGGCCGGTCTGACTGTCAAGGCAGGGAAGTGCAAGGTGGGAATGGCTGAGGTAACCTACCTGGGCCACAAGGTGGGCAGCGGCTGCTTAAAGCCAAAGCCAGCTAAAGTGGAGGCTGTCAAAGATTGGCCAACACCCCAAACTAAAAAGCAGGTCCAGGCCTTCATTGGGATGGCGGGGTACTACCGGAGGTTTGTGCCCCACTTTAGCTCCATCGCAGCCCCCCTCACAAAGCTGTGTAAAAAGGAAAAGCCTAACAAGGTGGTCTGGACCAAGCAGTGCCAAGAGGCCCTCTGTGCGCTAAAGAAGGCTCTGGTCAGGGCCCCAGTGCTGGCAAATCCAGACTGCAACAAGCCCTTCCTGGTGTTCACCAATGCCTCGGACGTGGGGCTGGGGGCGGTGCTAATGCAGGTAACTAACAAAGGGGAAAAACACCCCATCGTGTACCTAAGTAAGAAGCTGCTGTCCCGGGAGCAAAACTACGCGGCCATAGAGAAGGAATGTCTGGCCATGGTGTGGGCGCTGGGGAAGCTGCAGCCGTACCTGTTTGGATGGCGTTTCACCATGTACACCGATCACTCACCCCTAACCTGGCTGCATCACATGAAAGGGGCCAACGCCAAGCTCCTGCGGTGGAGTCTGCTCCTGCAGAACTACAACATGGAGGTGGTCCACGTCAAGGGGAACAACAACACCATAGCCAATGCCCTATCACGCAGGAAGGGCCCCGAACTTCCCCAGGTCACTGGCTAAGTGACCCCGCTCAGTGCGGTCTGGAAGGGGGGAAAGATGTAATGGAGTGGGGGGGTGCATGTGTGAGTCAGGCTGGATGTCCAAGGCAAGCAGCAGCTCCCAGTGGCTAAGGATGACCCTGGGGCTACAACTGGCAGATAACACCTCTGCCTGAACAAAGAGCAGGAAGGAGCTGAGCTGGGTTTTAAATCGGGGGCGGCAGTTAGAGGCTAGGAAAAGGAAGAGCTGAAAGGCAGCCAGCCTGAGGAGGGGGAAAGCTACACCCCAGAGGGGCACCCCTCGGGGTCTTCCCCCCAGGACAGGTTGAAAAAACTGTCTCTGGCGGCTATGCTGTTGCTTCTGTAAAAAACTGGACATCTGTTGCCTAATAAACCTGCTGTTGTGCCTGCTAAGTGAGAGTCTCTCCTGCCAGCGGGCGGGGTGCAGTGCAGGGGGACCCCTAAACCCCATCACAGATCTTCTTTCCTATTTCCTTATCTCCAAATACCATTGTTCTGTTTTATTGAGGTTCATAATTAGTCCATACTGCTTTCCTTCCTCATTTAGCACCTGCACCTTTCTCGCTAGGTTTTCTTCATCTTCCTCAATGAAAACTATATCATGCACGAACCTCAAGTTGTTAATTCTCATTCTGTGCGCAGATATCTCTTCTACCTCTTCCTTGATCTTGTCCATCGCTCTCTTTAGGTGCGTGGTGATGATACTCGGTGATATCACATGTCCTTGTCTCGTACTTCTACTCATTCTAAAAAAACTTCCCAACTCTCTGCATGTTCTCACTGCTGCCTCTGCATTGTCCTTGATATCCTTCAACAACCGTGTCAGTCTGCTCTCCACTCCGTAAGACTTCAACACCGCCCAACTCACTTTCTGATCTATACTAACGCCTTCTGAAAATCCATGATGCAATTGTCAGTGTTCTTGTTCTTTCATTGAGCTTTCTCTGCTATCAATCTTAGTGCCAATATCTGCTATGGTACTTCTACCTTTCCTGAATCCTGCTTACTTGTCTACTAGATGTTGTTCTATCTGCGATCTCAGTCTCTCAGTCAGTATCATCCTTAGCACCTTGCTGGATGACTCTCACTTGAAAGCTAATATGTCCCCTCTCAGGCTTCTCTTTTTCAAACTAAACAAACCCAATTCTTTTAATTTTCTTGCATAAGTCATATTTTCTAGATCTTTAATAATTTTAGTTGATCTTCTCTGGACCCTTTTAAATTTCTCCACTTCTTTCCAAAAATGTGGGGCCCAGAATTTGACACTGTATTCCAGTTAAGGCCTAATCCATGCTGAGTAGAGCAGAAGAATGATTTCTCATGTCTTGCTCACAACACTCCTGTTAATGCATCCCAGAATCACATTTGCTTTTTTTTTTTTTTGTTTGTTTGTTTTTTTTGAAAGAGTGTCACACTGTTGACTCATACTCCTCTTGTGGTCCATTGTGATCCCCGGATCCCTTTCTGCAGTATTCCTTCATAGGGAGACCCTTCCCATTTTATATGTGTGAAACTGTTCTTTCCTAGGCATAGTACTTTGAACTTTATCCTGTTTTCCTCAGACCGTTTCTCCAGTTTGTCCAGATACTTTTGAATTCTGACCCTATCCTCTAGAGCAGTTGCAACCCCTCCCAATTCGGGAACATATGCAAACTTGGTAAGTGTACTCTCTATTCTGTTATCTAAATAATCTATGAAGATATTGAAGAGAACGGTCCCCAAAATGGACGTCACTTTACATGTTCAGGAGCTGAATGGAATCATCCAGCAGGCACAACTGGTCTTGGGCCCTGCCACTGATTGTGCAGGGCTGTAAAAATTTTGTGCTGTTTGCACAGTGAGTTCAACCTAACCTTTACTCTAGATGCAGCTACATCAACAGAAGAATTCTTTCATCAGCCTAGCTGTCACTTCCCAGAGAGATGGATTAAGTATATTGCTGGAAAGCCACTTCTGTCGTTTTGGGAAGCATCTGTGGTTTGAGGTTGCAGCACTGTAAGGGTAAGTCTACACAGCAGCCTAACCTCGAAATAAGCTGCACAATTTTCTCTACACAAATTATGTAACTTATTTCCAGTCAATTTTACAATAGGCTATTTCGACATGTGGTGCTGTCTAAACGGCGCCAGAAGTCAAAATAGCGTGCTATTGTGAGGCATCCTTTACTCCTCCTGTGATGAGGTGTACAGGGATGTTGAAATAGCACCCCTGTTACTTTGAAAAATATTTCAAGATGACTGGTGCATCACACAGATGGGGGGTAGCTATTTAGGGATACCACTATATGCTGAAATAGCTTCTGCTGTGTAGACATAGCCAACAGTGCTGTTATGATGTACACACAACGTTTAGTAACAGAAGTCATAGAATCATAGAACAATAGAGCTGGAAGAGACCTAAAAAAGCCATCGAGTCCAGCCCCCTGCTCTAAGCAGGACCAAACCCATCAGATCAGCCCCGTCAGGGCTTTGTCGAGCCGAGACTTAAACACCTCCAGGGATGGAGACTCCACTACTTCCCTGGGTAGACCATTCCAATGCTTCCCCACCATCCTAGTGAAAAAGTTTTTCCTAATGTTCAACCTGGACCTTCCCAACCGCTACTTGAGACCATTATTCTGTGTTCTGCCATCCGTGACCAATGTGAACAGCCTCTCTCCAGCCTCTTTGCAGCCTCCCTTCAGTAAGTTGAAGGCTGTTATCAAGTTCCCCCTTAGTCTTCACTTCTGCAGACTAAACAGTCCCAATTTCCTCAACCTTTCTTCATAAGTCGTATGCTCCAGCCCCCTAATTATGTTGGTCACCCTCCTCTGGACCCTCTCCAGTGTATCCACATCCTTTCTATAATTGGGGGCCCAGAACTGGACACAGTACTTCAGATGTGGCCTCACCAAAGCCGAATAAAGAAGAGTAATCACTTCTCTGGATCTACTGGCAATGCTCCTCTTGATGCAACCTAATATGCCATTAGCTTTCTTGGCTACAACGGCAGACTGTTGACTCATGTCCTGCTTCTCGTCCACTACAACTCCCAGGTCCTTTTCTGCAAAACTACTACCGAGCCAGTCAGACCCCAGCCTGTAACAATGCTCGGGATTCTTCCGGCCCAAGTGCAGGACTCTGCACTTGTCCTTATTGAACCTCACCAGATTTCTTGCAGCCGAGTCTTCCAATTTGTCTAAGTCAGTCTGGATCCTGTCCCTACCCTCCAGCGTATCCACCTCTCCCCCTGGCTTAGTGTCATCCGCAAACTTGCTGAGGGTGCAATCCAACCCCTCATCCAGGTCATTGATAAATACATTGAACAGAACAGGACCCAGAACCGAACCTTGGGGCACTCCACTAGAAACCGACTGCCATCCCGACATCGAGCCGTTGATCACTACTGTCTGGGCCCGACCTTCTAGCCAGCTTTCTATCCATCTTACCTTTCGTTTATCCAATCCACATTCCTTTAACTTGCCAACAAGAATATTGTGGGAGACCGTATCAAAAGCTTTGCTAAAGTCAAGATAAATCACATCCATTGATTTTGCCCTATCCACAGAGCCAGTTATCTCATCGTAGAAACTAATCAGATTGGTCAGGCATGACTTGCCCTTCATGAATCCAGGCTGACCATTCCTGATCACTCTCTGCTCCTCCAAGTGCCTCAAAATGACCCCCTTGAGGAGCCCCTCCATGATTTTTCCAGGGACTGATGTAAGACAGACTGGCCTATAGTTCCCTGGGTCATCTGTCTTCCCTTTCTTAAAGATGAGCACTACATTTGCCTTTTTCCAGTCATCCGGGATGTCTCCTCTCCATGACTTTTCAAAGATAATGGCCAAGGGCTCGTCAACAACATACGCCAACTCCCTCAGAACCCTAGGATGAATTAGGTCCAGGCCCGTCGATTTATGTACATTTAGCTTTTTTAGGTACTCCTAACCTGTTCTTTCCCCACCAAAGGCTGTCCACCTTCATCCCACAATGCATCACTTATCGCATTAGTCCGGGAGCTGTCTGTCTGTGAAGACAGAGGCAAAGAAAGCATTAAGTACTTCAGCTTTCCCTACGTCATCTGTCACTGGGTTACCTCCCTCATCCAGTAGGGCCCCCACGCCCTCTCTGATCACCTTCTTCTTGGTAACATGCCTGGAGAAACTTTTCTTGTTATCCTTCACATTCCTCGCGGGTCACAATTCCAGTTGCGCTTTCGCCTTCCTGATACCTGCCCTACATTCTCGAGCTGTACGTTTATACCCCTCGCGAGACATCTGTCCCAGTTTCCACTTTTTGTCAGCTCCCTTTTTGTGCCTAAGTGTTTTCCAAGGATTTCCCCATTAAGCCAGTCTGGTCTCCTACCATATTTACTTCTCTTGCTGTGCACTGGGGCAGTTTCTTTCTGCATCTTCAATAGGGCTTCCTTAAAATACTGCCAGTTTTCCTGAACTCCTTTTCCCTTCATGGTAGCATCCGAGGGGTGCTAGTGAAGTGTGTAGAGCTCTTAGCACTGCTCAGTGGATGAGGTGAGAGTTGTGCTGGTGGTCCAGGGCATTTTTCACTGGACCAGATTATTTTTAAATGGAGGAAAGCAACATCAGGAAGAGGAGAGTTTGCTTGGTCCTCCTTGCCTGCTTCCTAGCTGTCCAAACCTGCTCTTCCATGCTTCACCCCAGACCACACACCCTCTATCTGCCAACCTGGTGTCTCTGTGGATCCCAGAGTGCACACACCACTACTTACAACACATGAGAGATGTGCTCCTACAGAGCAGATGAGAAACAACACAGAAAACTTCCCTTTCGAAATGGAACCGTTTCTCGTCCTGGAGCTCCCAAAGGGGCATACAACCGACAAAAGCCCCACTGCATATGATCCTTGACTACATTCTTTACCTAAAAGATATTCACCCATCACTGTCTTCACTCCCAATCTACCTTTCGGTGATCACAGCCTTCCATCCCCCTATGGAAGTCTTCTCAGTGTCACTCATAGCGTTCAGCACAGCTGAGATTGTATTTCATTTGGTGGTGTTTGCATATAATTTCCGTTTGTGCACGGTTGCGGAAGTACTGTATATAGAAATCTAGACTGTCACTATGTCCGTCGGGGGGAGTCCACGTAGAGTTCCTCTTTTGGTGTTGGTAGGGGGTATCTGACGAGTCAGACTGATGCTCATTGGGGTGTTGGAAGTATTCTCTTAGATGGAGATGAAGAAGGAAGGCCTCGAGATCACTACAAAGTTGTATTAGATTCGTGGAAGCAGTCAGGCAAAAAGAAAGACCCCGGGATGAGAGAGACTCTTCAGCTGGGTTAAGTTTGTAGCTTGAAAGGTTAACAGTGTCTGGTGTGTTGTAGTTGTAATGATAGTATCCTGAGGTATGAAGTAATTTAGTTTGTCTTTTCTTTTTTGTAGGGACTGCAAGCGTGTGTAATAGATTTCTTGTCTAGTGTAGAAAAACTGCCGCTCTGTGGGGTCTTGCATGGAAGCTTGATTATTGATGAGAGTTTCAAGTTGAGAGAGGTTACTCTTGATCCTTTGCAGCTTGCTGTATGGGATACTGATCAAGTGGTTCCTCAGTTTCTTAGAGAGTGTGCAGCATAGCTTCTCACTATAATCAGCATAGTACATGGATTGGAAGGGCTTTTCACTGTCAGTCCATTGGGTGCAATGTCCATCTTTTTGCATTTGGAGAGAAACATGGTGTCTGTATGGACCTGAGCAAGTTTTTTCATATAGTTGATGGATCTCCATTCCAAACGGCTTTATGTAGACACAGGACTTCCCGTTGTTTCTCCAAAGGGACAGAATGTGTGTGATCAGGCAATGCAGTGAATGTAAAATTTCTCTTCCCACAATTTCTAATAGTACTTTGAAGCATTGTGTGTTCCTGTATTCATTTTTATAATAAAGTACCTTTAAATAGTCTTTAACAGTGTTTGAATTTGTAAATACATATAATGCAAAACGAGTTTTTCTATTCTCCTGAATATCAGGATCTTTTCAGAAGACAAAAAAGAAACTGGCTAATGTCCTGATCCTGCACTTGAATACACTCAGCCAGAAGAGTTCACTTGTGGGGATCCAATTGTGATATCAGACTCTAATTCAATATACAGGAAAATGGAAGAGACTGCAGTCAAATGCCCAGCTTACAAATTAGGAATAATTTGTTACTAATTTTTTCAGGTTTTGCATAATGTGCATCACCATAGTATGTGAAGATGTCCCTGCTTGACAGCAGATCAACACTTATGGGCAGTGTCTACCTAAGCTACGCAACTCCAGCTGTGTGAATAAAGTAGCTGGATTGTCAAACATGCCTTAGGTCAAGTTGCCACAGGGTCTCCACTCTGGGGTGGAAGGGGGTTGATGTGAGAGTTGCCTTATACTTCTCGGTCTGGTGGAGCACCAGAGTCAACAAGAGAGCAATCTCTTGTTGATTTAGTGGGTCTTCACTAGATCTGCTAAATGGACCCCTGAGGGATTGATTGTCACCGTGTCAATCCTCCAGTAAGCGTAGACATGCCTTCAGAGTGTCTTGTCCAATCCTCTTGAAGTTTTGGCTGGGATGCTGCACATAGAAAAGAGAGCAGGGTTTTAGGGGAGATAAATAGCATTGTGTTTCAGCCTTTGTTGACACTGCCAAATGTTTTGTCATTCACAGGTGCTTAAAAAGCACACCTTCCCCCCAAAAAGGCAAAAGTTTTTCTGCCACAAGTGGCTGTCCACATTGCGAACCCTGCTCATAGGGGGTGGAAGTATTTTATTGGCACTTTTGTCAACTAACCATGTTCTCACTGCTAGACTGTTATCGACACAGCTGTGTACCACAGTCGTATCACTAAAAGCTGTGTACAGTAGACAAAACCTTAAGACATGCTGTTTAATCTGAGACACCAGTGTGGAATGCCTTGACTTTGGCTTTGTCTGCACTATCAAGTTTTGTCCCGAAAAGTGCCTTTTGGTGACAGAACAGTGTACGTACTCTCCTTTCAAATCTCCTGGAAGTATCTGACAGTTGAGCGTGCTGCTCCATTTGGGGAACAAAGAAAGATCAAATCAGCGGAGTACTCCAGTTCTGCCATGCACTAGAATCCCAGCAGCTGGCAGACTGCTGACAAAGAGAGAGTGGGGCAGTCTTCTATGCTGTTTTGATATTCTTCAGCATGGAAAGCTCACTGAGCTATTCATGATGTCACTCCCAGCATCTGAGAAGCCTGTGGTAGAACTTGTAGGGGATCTCAAAATGAGGTCAGCTCTGCTGTCTCACAACACTGTATTGTGGGACATATATACCCACAAGTGCATTGCTCACACTGTTGATGATGGTGTGGGCATGAACTGTTGACAGAAAGAGCAAGTGTGAACACCCTGTGAGTGATTTCTGTTTTGCTGACTTTGAGTGTTGACATAAATTTTGTTGACAAAACTTTAAAGCTGAGATGTGGCCTTTGAGAGAGACAAGATGGATCGTGGTGAAACCCAAATATCCATGGCTTCCAGATACCTTTGTGAATCTCCTTTGAGTGTCTGACTAGTCTCACTTGCAACGTTAGAGGGCACTGTTGCTACAAGCTTGTAATGTGGTATACTCCCTACTGATGGAGAAATGAGCGCTATGGATTTTTGTAGTTTCCTATCTCTGTGTTGGTCTCTGCAGCTGTAATTGGCCATTAATGGCCATTGGCCATTTTTTTTTCTTTCAAGTGTTGGACCCTCCCCCACCCCTAGCAGGCTCCTGTTTTGTTGTCCTGGCTTTGATATGCCTCTCTGCCCATCACCCTCTCCCATGCACGGACACTGGGGATTGCACCAAAGCCAAGTGGCCAGATGGTTCCCCAGGGTGTGGGTAGGGTGGGAGTGAGAGAGGTGGCCCAGGGCCAGAGCCCCTCTGCCAGTGTCCCTCTGTGCCCAGCTCCCCCTGCCCTCACAGAGACTTATCCAGCTGCTGGATGCCTCTCCAAGCCGGGTGTGACACTGGTAGGGGCTACAGACAACCAGCTGGCCAGACAACTCACCAGGGAAGGGGCAGGGTGGGAGTGAGGAGGGCCAGTGCAGGCCCAGAGCCCAGATACAGCTGCAGCCTCTCTCAGCTTGGTATCACTTTCAAATTTTGTAAGTGTACTCTCTGTGCCATTATGTAACTCATGGGTGATGGTATTGAACAGAAGCAGACCCAGAACTGGTCCCTGCAGAATCCAGCTTATTCACTTCCAAGTTGACTGCGAACCATTGATAACTAATCTCTGGGAATGATTATCCAACCAGTTATGCACCCATCTTATAGTAGGTCCATCTAGATTGTATTTCCCTAGTTTGATAATGAGAAGGTCAGGCAAGACTGCATTGAAAGCCTTACTAAAGTCTAGGTACACCCTACCTACTGCTTTCCCCTCTCCATAAGGCTTGCTACATTGTCAAAGAAAACTGTCAGGTTGGTTTGATATTATTTGATCTTGACAAATCTATGCTATCGCTTACCTTATTCTCGATCAGGGGTTGGCAACCAAAATAGCAAGAAGAGCCATTTTTTCCAATTTGGTAAAAAACTCAGTAATTCAGGAGCTGCAATGCATGTGAATACGACACGTTCCTTAATAAAAAATGTCAAGCCATACTCTTTGTAACTCCTATTTTAAGAAAAGCACACACAATCCTTTGTAATGTGATAAGTGTTTACTGCAGGATGGTCACAGACTTTTTACATATTCTATTTTCTCACACTTTAGGTGTGTATTTTAACCCTATCTTCCTGATTTTTCACTCCTGAACCTTCTCTCTCTCTCTGGATGACACTAGGGGGAGTTATCCAACATTTCATGATCCCACATTGTTCACTGTTTAGATAGTGGTTCATTGTTGGGCTTTTAGATGTTCACCATTTTTTGAAAATAATTAGGAGGGTTTTTTTTCCTTTTACTTTACAGTTAGTGTGAGGAGCCACAAAGAAGTCCTTAAAGAGCCACAGATTGCAGAATTCTGTTCTAGATGTTTGAAAATGTATTCCTGAATGATTTGCTCCATTATCTTTCCTGATGTGGAAGTTCAGCTGACTGGTCTCTAATATACTTTTAAAAAAAAGTTCTTCTGATCACCCTTAACTCTGGTCATAGATTCTATATGTCCCTCTTGCTTACCCCACATACATGTTTTGCAATTCCTAACCTCTGATTTATATTCATTAGACCTCTCCACTACCGCCTATGTCACACACAAATATTCTGCCTACCTGTTTACCCTCTCCATGGAACTGAAGCATACATTCTTTCTGGAGATCAATGGTGACACAGCTTGCTCCCAGGTCTGTGTGGGTGTCTATTGAAAGGCTTCGTGCATGCCAGGATCATCTTGTTTATATCCATGGGAAAAGCCCTTAAGTCTAGTATTCAAGGAAATGACTGCACAGCTAGACCAGGTCTGTGTCTATTGTCTTACTCTTTTCCTGCAATAATCGAAAAGCTATTCAACCCCTGCTCTGTGGTAAATAGGCTTTACACTGTGTGGCAAAGTTTACATTACTCCACCTATCCCAGGCATACAACCTGGCAACTTCTTTGAAATAGAGTTTTGTCACTAGACCCTTGCTGAAACATTTGTGCCATCTGTCTTTTTTCTCTGTTATCTCTACATGCTTAATCAGGCCATAAATGGTGTTGATGAGTATCCCCCTTCATCTCCTTCTCCTCACCCCTATAAACCATCCTTGTTTTATTACCGCTGGAACCTGACAAAAGCGCTGTTACTGGCCAAGTGATTAACACAGCACTAAGGTGTTAGCAAAAATATTCACAAAATGTAACATTCTTTGCATTTTCCACCACAGTTGAGTTGGCATCATTATATGTAGTTGTGGGGTGAGTCATGCACCAACGAATACACCCACTTCCTGTTCTCAAGATACTGAATAATTGAAGTTATCAGAAGGCGTCTGCTTGGATGCAGTGCAGGCGAGTGTGGCTCAGGATCGCCTCTCCTTTGCTATTCATAGTTTTGAACTTGGCGCCAAATCTCCTGGGTCACTGTCTCTACACAGAGAGCATGGCCTTTCTGTTGGGGGTAGGTAGTGAGTAGGGCTGATTCCTGTCGGTGATATTTGTTGTCACTTTATTACAGGATTTGATCTGGGGGACCTGATGGATTCTCCCCCCTCCTTTTTAAAAATTGCATTGTGGAAGATTGTCACAGTGTCCAGCATCAGATGATAGGTGCAATTTTATTATTAGTTTAAAAATACTTTAAAATCTTATTTGGATCTGGAAACATGAGATGTTTTATTATTTGAGTGATCAGTGGTCCATTGTTGTACATTGTAAACTTTTTGTATTATGCTTCCACTTTTACTAATCAGCCTGTGACATAGGCGCCAATCCTGTGGGTGTTCCACGGCTGCGACAGCCAGGAGAAGAAGGGGTGCTCAGTGCCCAGTGGTGTGCCCTGCTCATCAGTTCCTCTTCCAGCCATCCCAGTGCCTCCTACCTGCTGCTGATCACATGTTCTGTGGCATGCAGGAGGTGTTGGGAAGAGGGAAGGAGGTGGAGAAAGGGTGGGGTGCACTTGGGTGCGGAGTGGGAAGAGGCTGAGTGGATGTAGAGCCTGGGGCAGGCCAGGGATTGAGCACCCTCAGGGAGATCAGAAAGTTGGTGCCTATGCCACACGGGCTAGCTTTCTCCTCTCCTCATGCCTCCTGCCTTCCTGCTTCCCATTTTATTGCTTTCTTTTCTTTTTCATGGGGGCCTCATTCCTTACTTTCATTGTGCAGCTACAATACATAACGCCAATAAAACTTACTACTAAAGACGGAGAGTCTGTGGGCCTGCCAAAGACTGGGAAATGGCTGTTTTCCAGTCTGGTCTTGGTCACAGGCCTGCCTGCAGCAAGTCTTTGTTAACTTTGGGGAGGAGAGTCAGCTGCTTCATCATAATAGGTTAATAAAATAACTATTGCCATTTATGAGGAGCTCTGCTAGTAGAATAATCCAAAAATGGTGAAACTGTAAAGTTTGTTAATCTCAATGAGTCTATGAAATCCTGACTGGAAGTAGCAGGTGGCTGGAACCCCCACTAGGCAATTAGGTTCTGTCACAGAAGCTTATGGAATGCCTGTCTTAGTGAACTTACCCCCGGGTTTTCTTTGTGGAAATTAAATCCATTTCAGATTGGAAGTTACTTGTAGTAGCTCTCAATTTCTGCAATTCCAGCTCCTGGTGAATTTGAGCTGGTAGTTTCTTATATGCCTAGCCTGAAATCATTCAACATTCTACAGATGTTCATTTGGGAACTAATATTGTTGATGTGATGCTTCTTCCTTGAGTGCTTGCTCATATCAGTTAAAGTTAAGTGCATGCACACTGGCTGTCAGAAAGTTTTACCCTAGCTGCTACCTGTTGGATCAGCTGTGGAGCTCCCGGTAGTGGCATCGGTGCACACATACACCTAACTTAAGTAGATATGAGCAACACATCGCAAAGAACAACAGTAAAGAAGGTGAGTAACCATTTTTTCCTATTGTACAGTAGACCCCCGACTTATGCAAAGGTTTTGTTCCTGGGCAACCATGCGTAAGTCAAATTTTGTGCAAGTTGGGACTGGGTGGGGATAGGACCCTGCCACCTTCGGTCTCCTGATCCTGGCTGCACCTGGCCACTCCCGGGAGCCAGCTCCCACAAGCTGAGGGGAGCCAGGAGCCAGGCTGTCACCTGTTTCCCAGCTCCCTGCCACTCCCGGGAGCTGGGAAACTGAGCAGCTTTCGCCTGCTTCTCAGCTCCCTGATACTCACGATTTTGACTTGCATTATTGCAAGAAACGCGTAAGTCGAAATCATGTAAGGCAGGGTTCTACTGTATTCCATTGTGCATTACGCTTGTGTGCCATTTTTTGGCAGCTGGAGAGTTTGAGAATAGTGTTTGCTGGTCTGCATCTATGCCCTGGCTCACCTCATGCCTTCAATGCCTAAGAGAGAAGGTACAGGGAGTGTGTACTAATCACCTCTCCTGTTCCTTCTCACTGCTGCATAGTTCAGGTTGGCACCTGTCATGTCTGCAGCTTTGGCTTTGTTCAACAAAATAATTATATAGCTTCTAATAGTGTGGCAAAGCTCTTTCTCTGCCTTGATGGGTCTCACGGTTTGGGCAGACGGCTCGCCTCAGAATCTTACAGCAGCCCTTGGTTTAGCCCCTTCCCCTTGGAGCACAGACTTGCCTTTTATTTAGCCCACTTCTTCCTTGGCTAGATAGGGAAAAGAGAGAAGACTAAACATCATAGTCTCTGCTGCCTCTCCAAGTGATCTGGGGACGCGACAGACCCTTTTCCAAATTAGGTCTCCTAGGGAGTTTTCCACTGTCTGGAACAACTGCCTTGTGGTGTACTGGGAGATGGGGACTATGGGGGAACTTGGGCCTATCCTCTATTCTGGGTTCCAGCCCAGGGACCCTGTGATAGCAACTGTCTATAATGTCCCCAGTATCAGCTGAGTGACCGCTACAATTCCCTGTGGCCATTCCCAGCACCTCACTACCCTCAGGCTTTCCCTCTTGGTACCTGATAGTTTGCCCTCACAGACATGTATGCACTGAAGGCCTTAATGTCACTTAGGATTGCTTCTCTTTTGCTATCCGTGGTTTTGAACTTGGCCCCAGCGCCTATTTACCACAGCTCCTTGCGTACAGCGAGCTAGAGCAAGGGCAGTCTTTTTAACCTGTGCCATCAGGTTCCTAAGTGACTCCAGGTGTCCTGATTAGCCTGTCATAATTGGTTCTGGAAAGTTGCTGATTGGCTTCAGGTGTCCTGGCCTGTCTGCCCTAATTTATTCTGTCAAGTTCCTGATAGTGCTGGATTAGTCCTTTTAGTTTATCCCAGGAAGAGAGACCTATTTAATCCGGTGCTGATATACTTGCCTTCCACTCATCTTCTGTAGCCATCTGACCTGACCCCATCACAATAGTTTTTGCTGTTTACCATTAGGGTGGGCTAATAAAGCAGAGGAGGCCTCGTCCCCCAGTGCCTTATTTGGGTATTGCACTAAGCCCAGGACTCTGGGCATCAAACTCTGTGCTTCCTGCCTGCAATTCTTCTAAATTGGTGACCACTGCCAGCTCTGCTTGCGCTGCCATCATATCACTGTAAGGTGCAGTATCTGCCAGTGTACCAAAGAGGGCAAGAATTCATCTCTTCACATACTTCTTGGAGAAGTCCAGGGTGCTTCCAGTGTGCCAAAGGTGGGAGCCCCACACTCTGAATTTGAGTCTGAATCAGAAGACGTGCTTCCTGCTGCAAAGTTTGACTCTGGTTTTGCTCTGTCCCCTACAGACACCATGGCGAGGTCTTGTTGGAAATCTAGGAACACTTCTATAAGCATAAGACTAAACCTTCCTCTAAGTCCACTTGAGAGAAGTTGGATTTGGCTGTAAGTAAACCCACCAGTATGTCCCAGGAGGACTTGGTTGTACTAAGAGCTTGTGTACGCTCAACCGGAGATTGATGCTACCACAGTTGATCTTCTGGAGTTCAGTTTAGTGTGTCTGGTAGGAATGTCCTAAATCGAACTCAGAAGAAAGAACAATTGGCGTCAGTCCCCCTGCTAGTCGTGAGGAGTAAGGGAATTTGATAGGAGCATTCACTTCCTTTGACATCTTGAAGTGGAGACCATGCGAAAGTGTGAATTAAGGTTTGTTGACTCTAGCTAAGTAAGTAACGTAGCTGGAGTTGTATATTTTATTTCAGTCTTCCCCATTAGTGTAGACCTCTCGGAGGCATGACAAAAAAGCCCATGGCCCTGGGCTTCAGTGCTGCTGTGGGGGGAGCTTTAGGGAAGGGTGTCTGGGCGGTCCTGGGGCCAGAAACTTTTCTGACTATCCTGGGGACTAATGAGTTGTGACTGCTTCAACTTGGGCAGTTGGTCCCCAGGGACTACTGCTTGGGCAATTGGTCCCCAGGGCCAACTGCATTGGCCTCTGCTCAGATGGTCCTCAGGGCCTCCTGTTCGGGGCTCCTCCCTCAGCAGCAGCAGCTGGTGTGGCTGGCTGCAAGGCTGCCTGAGTGGCTGGCTGCAGGGCAGCTGCAGCAGCATCAGGTGTGACTGTCCTCAGGACCACCTGAGCAGTCTCTTAATCAATCTGCTGATGCAATGAATGGTTGATTTAACTTCCTGAAAAGCGTCATGTCCTCCATAGAGAATGCTGGCACTCTCCGGACATCTAGAGAGCGGACCCTTTGCTCTTGCGCACTAGCCTCTGTCTCAGGATAAAAGACTGGCAGAAAGATGTCTTGGCCAATGTGGAACTGATCTACCATTTTGGACAAGAAGGCTGGGTGAGTCTGTGTTGAACTATGTCCTCATGGGACACTGTGCAAGGGAGGTCGGAGGTTAGTGCTTTTAATTCCGACACCCTCCTGGCTGATGTGATGGCAACTAGGAATGCCACCTTTCATGAGAGGTATAAAAAAGGAACATGTTGCCATGGATTCAAACAGAGACGCCATTAAAAAGGAGAGGATGAGATGCCAGGCAGCTACTGGAGGTCACAAATATAGATATTTGCTGCCCCATGCCCTTCAGGAAACCCCCTGCTAGGGGACTAGTGAAGACGCAGGTCCCCATCTCTCCAAGGCGGAAAGCAAGGTGTACTCTGATGGATAAACTTGCCAACCCTTATTGTTTCAGGAGCAGTAGATACTCAAGTATGAACAATATAGGTGGCTGAAGCAGAACTGTGTAATAATGCTCACACCAACATGAGAACCTTTCCTACTTGGCAGGGTAAATGGCTCTGGTGAAAGGTTTCCTATTGCCAAGTGCTATACCTCACATGTGCTCTCAGCACTGGAGCTCATTTAGCCATGACATGGAGGGACTGGATGCGTGGGTGAAGGAGGCAACTGTGGTTCTGTGGGATCAAAGCCTCAGTGTAGTGTGCCTGAACACATCAGTGCATGCTGTCTGGATGGTATACGTTATTGCTTGAAATCTGGATTCTGGCAGGGTAGCTCTTCCCTTCACGAGTCCAGCAGCACCCCAGTGAATTATATGTTTTCGTTCAGGGACAGTAATGACTTGTCCACATTAAGGAGACCTAGTCTTTTTAGTATCTCTGGAATTGGGACTCAACCTGCTCCCTGGAGTGCCCCCATACCAGCCAGTTGTTGAGGTAGGGGTATACCTGTCTGTCTCTTGTGGAGAAAGGCTGCAGCAATTGACATGTACTTGGTGAAAATTCAGGAGGCTATGGGCAGATCAAATGAGAGCACTGTGAACTAATAGCATTTGTGGTCAACCACAAACCTCAGGAAACATTTGTGGGCTGGATGAATGGCAAAGAGAAAGTGTGCATCTTTCATGTTGACGGTGTGTACCGTTCTCCTGGATCAAAGAAGGCGCTGATCATGCTCGGGGAGACCATGCAGAATTTAAACTTCATCGTGAACTGATTGAGTGCTCTAACAAAACAAAAGAGCATTCCTGTACCACTTTAAAGACTAACAAAATAATTTATTAGGTAATGGGCTGTGGTGGGAGAGACACGCTTCTCCAGATCTGGAGACAGTGCTGTGCTGGAAATGGTGCTTTAGCTGTATCTCTGTTGTTATATAATCGTCATGTCATTTCACATTCAGCACCATTTCCAGTACAGCACTGTCTCCAGATCTGGAGAAGTGGGTCTGCCCCATGAAAGCTCATCACCTACTAAGTTTTTGTTAGTCTTTAAAGTGCTACATGACTGGTTTTCTGTTTTGGTTATGATACAGACTAACGTGGTTACCTCTCTGTTGCTGATTGAGTGCTTTTAAGTCTCATATGGGTCTGAGACCCTCCACTTTTGCCTTGAGGATATAGAAGTAATGGTAGAATCCCTTAGTCCTTAGCTCCTGAGGAATCTGCTCCATTGCCCCTATGTGAAGGAGTGGCTGCACCCCCTGCATGAGGCGCTACCAGTGAGAAGAAGAAGGGTAGGAGGGAGGGAAGGAGGAGATCTGGAGAGAATATCCCACTTCTAACTTCTACTATGCAGAGCACCCAGAGCTCCAATGTTATTTGCAAACAAGTGTGATAGGAACATAAGAATGGCCATACTGGGTCAGACCAAAGGTCCATCCAGCCCAGCATCTCATCTGCCGACGGTGGCCAATGCCAGGTGCCCCAGAGAAGGAGAACACAAGACAATGATCAAGTGATTTATCTCCTGCCATCCATCTCCTGCCCTTGTTCTGAAGGCTGGGGCACCATACTTTATCCCTGGCTAATAGCCATTGATGGACCTAACCTGCAAAAATTTATCGAGCTCTTTTTTAAATCCTAATAGAGTCCTGGCCTTCACAGCCTCCTCGGGCAAGGAGTTCCACAGGTTGACTGTGCGCTGTGTGAAGAAAAATTTCCTTTTATTAGTTTTGAACCTACTACCCATCAATTTCACTTGGTGTCCCCTAGTTCTTGTATTATGGGAAAAGGTAAATAATTTTTCTATATTCACTTTCTCCACACCATTCATGATTTTATATACCTCTATCATATCGCCCCTCAATCGCCTCTTTTCCAGACTGAAAAGTCCCAGTCTCTCTAGCCTCTCCCCATATGGGACCCGTTCCAAGCCCCTAATCATCTTAGTCGCCCTTTTCTGAACCTTTTCTAATGCCAATATATCTTTTTTGAGGTGAGGAGACCACATCTGCACGCAGTACTCAAGATGTGGGCGTACCATAGTTTTATATAGGGGAAGTGTGATATCTTTTGTCTTATTATCGATCCCTTTTTTAATAATTCCTAACATCCTATTTGCTTTACTAACTGCCGCTGCACACTGCGTGGATGTCTTCAGAGAACTATCCACTATAACTCCAAGATCCCTTTCCTGATCTGTCGTAGCTAAATTTGACCCCATCATGTAGTATGTGTAATTTGGGTTATTTTTTCCAACATGCATTACCTTACACTTACCCACATTAAATTTCATTTGCCATTTTGCTGCCCAATCACTCAGTTTGCTGAGATCTTTTTGTAGTTCTTCACAATCTGTTTTGGTTTTGACTGTCCTGAACAACTTGGTGTCATCTGCAAACTTTGCCACCTCACTGCTTACCTCATTTTCTAGATCATTGATGAACAAGTTGAACAGGATCGGTCCCAGGACTGACCCCTGGGGAACACCACTAGTTACCCTCCTCCATTGTGAAAATTTACCATTTATCCCCACCCTTTGTTTTCTGTCTTTTAACCAATTCCCGATCCATGAAAGGATCTTTCCTCCTATCCCATGACCACCTAATTTACATAAAAGCCTTTGGTGTGGGACCGTGTCAAAGGCTTTCTGGAAATCTAGGTATATTATGTCCACTGGGTGCCCCTGGTCCGCATGTTTATTAACCCCTTCAAAGAATTCTAATAGATTAGTTAGACACGACTTCCCTCTGCAGAAACCATGCTGACTTTTGCCCAACAATTCGTGCTCTTCCACGTGCCTTGCAATTTTATTCTTTACTAGTGTTTCTACTAATTTGCCTGGTACTGATGTTAAACTTATCAGTCTATAATTGCCAGGGTCTCCTCTAGAGCCTTTTTTAAATATTGGCGTTATATTGGCCGTCTTCCAGTCATTTGGTACCAAAGTGGATTTAAAGGATAGGTTGCAAACCACTGTTAATAACTCCGCAATTTCACATTTGAGTTCTTTCAGAACCCTTGGGTGAATACCGTCTGGTCCTGGAGACTTGTTACTATTCAGCTTATCAATTAACTCCAAGACCTCCTCTAATGTCACTTCAATCTGAGTGAGTTCCTCAGATTTGTCACCTAAAAAGGCTGGCTCAGATTTAGGAACCTCTGTAACACCCTCAGCCGTGAAGACTGAAGCAAAGAAATCATTTAATCGCTCCGCAATGGCACTGTCTTCCTTGATCGCTCCTTTTATATCTTTATCGTCCAAGGGCCCCACTGCTTTTTTAGCGGGCTTCCTGCTTCTAATGTATTTAAAAAACATTTTACTATCGTTTTTTGAATTTTTGGCTAGCTGTTCCTCAAAATCTTTTTTGGCTTTTCTTATTACATTATGACACTTAATTTGGGAGTGTTTATGTTCCTTTCTATTTTCCTCACTAGGATTTGACTTCCACTTTTTAAAAGGTGCCCTTTTCTCTCTCACTGCCTTTTTAACATGGCTGTTTAGCTATGGTTGTTCTTTGTTAGGTCTCTTACTGTGTGTTTTTATTTGGGGTATACATTTAAGTTGGGCCTCTAGTATGGTGTCTTTAAACAGTTTCCATGCAGCTTCCAGGGATTTTAGTTTAATTACTCTACCTTTTAGTTTCTGTTTAACTAGCTTCCTCATTTTAGTGTAATTCCCCTTTTTGAAATTAAATGCCAGAGTGTTTGACCGCTGCGGTGTTCTTCCCAACACAGGAATATTAAAAGTTATTATATTGTGGTCCACTATATTGTGGGACGGATGATCCATGAAATATGGAGAAGAAGCTGATAAGGTGGCTGGTGCGTTATCCTTGGGCTCACTTTCAAAATCCTTGTTTGGAGCCTAACAGTGGTTTGGTTGGACCCTGTCGCTGCCCTGAAGGCAGATTTGAAGGCTTGCAGCTGTTGTTCTTGCCCCTGTGTCGGTAGACGTTCTGCCTTGGGGAGAGGCTGATACTGCTTCTGCTGCTGGGGCTGGAGCTTAGTTTGTGCTGGATAGCAGGCTTGTGCTGCATCCCCAGGGACTTCATAGTTGCCCATAGATCCTTAAGATTGTTCAGGCTTGAGTCATCCTGGTGTGGAAGCAGCCCTGCATCCTTGAAAAGAAAGTCCTTCATGGTGGTAAGCTGGAAGATTGAAGCCATGAAGTCCTCCTCATGACTATCCTGGAGGACCCAGTGCGTGCTGCTGAGTCAGCCAAGTTGAGAAAAGCCTTACGGGCAGGTCCTTGCCACTGCTTTCCCCTCCTCAGCCATTGCTGAAGTGTCAGCAGCGAGCAAGTCCTTGGACTTGGTCATAAGCAACCACGAATTACAAGTATACCCGCGGAGGAGAGCCTGCTTGCTTACTGTCCTCACCGGGAGGCTTTCTACGGCAGAGACCTTCCTTATGAATAGGTCCATGACTTCAGCCTCCGTCGACTTAGAGGCTGGAGCCTGCTGCCTGTGATGCTCCTCCTCCTTTACTGCTGAGACTACCGGGGAGCAAAGGTGTGACTAGGAGAAGAGGTTCTTGTAGCCCGCAGAAGGGAGAAAGTATTTGCTCGTAGCTCCTCTGGCGGTGGATGGGATGGAGACTGATGTCTGCCACAGGGTCGTCTTAGTGTTCTGAATAGTTTTTATTAACAGCGGTGCCACCTTGGAAGGCCCTTCTGGTGCAAGCTTGTCCCCTGGGGGGTCTCATGCCTCAGCCACTTCCTCTGCCTGCAGGCCTGTTCTATGGGTGCTGTGATGGAAGAGGTCTTAGTGGTGTGGCCTGTGGTCAATGGGTGGGGGCCCTATGCCTGATGCCCATGCTACCATCTTGATGGGTGAGGAGGACGAGCTCACCAACAGCGGCACAGGGTCCTCCTGGCCCTTGGCTGCCTGGGATGCTCTTGTGCTACGCTACATTCTATGACTGACTCACAGTTGGATGTCTCATGCGGTGCTGTCAGGTCTTGAGCAGGTTCCATGCTTACCTCCTCAGTCTGTGATGGGATGGGGTGGGGTGGCTTGGAGAGGGTTGCTTCAGCTTCCCGTGAGCAGGTCTGTGCTGAGCTCACCAGTGTAGATCTCCTGAAGCAGTACCCTGGGGCTGCTGGCCCCCCAGGGTGCGGGTGGTGAAAAAGAACCATTGTGTTGCAGGTGGCGATTGTGGCTGCAAAGCCACCTGCTAGTCACATGTTGATTGCATGTTATACGTTCAGAGTCTCAGTTAGACTCCAAAGAACTTGTGGGTGAAGACCATGATAGTGTCGAGGCCTCATGGGTTAGCCAGCAGTACAGTGAGAAAGAAGCAGGGGATTGGTGCCATGATGATCTTGCGGATGATCTGGTGCAGTAGACTGGTGCTACCTGTCCATGGCATTGATCAGCTTCTGTTCTTTGGTGCTGCATTATGGACTTGTGCCAAGGAGATGGAGCACTGCATCCCCAGTGACGGGCTTATTCCTGCTGAGCACCATGCCAGAAAATCATAGGGTCTGGGGTGGAGGATGTCTCCAGCACCTCTACATGACACTCCCTGCTGGAGAGTCTCTTTGTACCAGACTCAACTGGGCCGTCTGCACTGTTGAAATTGATGGCACAGACTCATGGTGCCTGGGAGCTGGGTCCTTGCAAGGGTGCCACAGAGCATCCCCTGGCATTTTAGGAGCTCTGTGAAGAGAGCGTTCCCTCTCAGGCTTTTTGTGCTTGTGAGGCACTGGAGAAATGGAACAGCATTGGGGTGCTGTGCCATAAACTATAACTGGAGATACACATCTCCTAGAACTGGAAGGGACCTCGGCAGGTCGTCTAGTCCAGTCCCCTGCCCTCTTGGCAGGACCAAGCGCCATCCCTGACATCTATGTGCCCCAATCCCTAAATGGCCTCCTCAGGGATTGCGCTCACAACCCCGGGTTTAGCAGATGAATGCTCAAACCACGGAGCCCTCCCCCCTCCAACGATGTTGCAGGGCTGGGGATCACAGTGCTGAAAGAGCCCTTTAGTAGAGCCCTTCCTCCACACTGAATTGCAAACTGGCGCCAGAGTGCTCTGTGTCAAGAAGCCCAGTCCTGAGCCTCAGCAGTCTGCAGGCAAGAGGTGAAGTGCCGGTTCCCTGAGCAGCTGCCTCACACAGAAATCCCACTCTCTTTCGGGCCTGGGTATAAGCACCCTGCAGATCTGGCAGGGCTTGGGCTGATGGACTTCCTCCAGATACTTCAGATAGGATTTGTGGGGGTCACTGGTGGGTATAGACTTGTGGCACATGCTGCCTGACTTAGCCCAGTGGGCGTGCGACATGTCCTGGAGACCTGAAAGGGGTGATGGGGGGAATGATTCCGCTCATACCCCCAATGACAACTAATCTGTAACTAGCTAAAGCTACAGCTAACTACTGTTTGTTGGTTTTAAAGAACAAGTACATATGCTAAGGGAACACTCATAAGGCATGGACCATCTATTGGACTATAATTTAAGTTGATTCCAGAGTAGTAGTAGTAGTAGTAGCATCCTTCAGTCTACGTAGACTATGGATCGCGCCCTTCGTAGTTCCATTTGGGATCTGATTCCAGAAGGAGTTTTACAAATCAATAACCTCGCCATCTCTGCAGTGAAATGATCCAGGAACTTCATCCATATCTCTCTATGCCTCATGATCTTTTAACCACAGTAACTTTTTCTTTTCTTTTTGAAAGTAAATCTTAGATCAGTTAATAAGAATTGGCTGCAAACATTCATATGGGTAAAATCTGAAATATTCCTTGACCTGAGGCTTAATGTGTCTGATATCTAGGGATTGGTAGAACTCTAGCTGTAGGGAATAAGATTTTCAGTAATTCTCACTGTATTTGACTTGGCTGTCTGAGTGGGAGCCGCAGGCTGGATTGCTTAAAGAGAACTCTATTTTTGGCTTCTTGGTAATCAGAAGAGTATTACAGAAGCCATTTTGTGATTGGCTCAGTGAATCAAATTATTAAAATATACCACCGGTTTTGGGATCGTCTTCCCCATTCTTCGCAGTTTGCCTTGATTGAGCATTCTTAACGTGGCCTCTCCAGTCACAGTATTATGCATGTCAAAGAGCCTCTACTTACAGAAGAATGTCCTCCTCTTCTTAAGGAAACTGCCCCATGGTCTTGAGGTCAAATGGCCCAGTGATCCAAATTTGTAAGAACAAAGGGAAGTTGAATACTGCTTCTTCTCTGGCTTCCCAGGGCTGAGCCTTCCAGTTCTGTGGCTGCTTTGGAGAGTGGTGTGATGGACAGCTTGATGTTCCTGGGTTGTGGGTGCACACTTTAGGGCATTGTGCACAGAAATAACAGAGGACAGGGTTGTAGATTTGGCTGTTAGCGCTGGAACTTTTCAGTGCACACTCTCACAGGATGCACCGTGAAGGAAGGTGCTGGTGATGTCATGTCATCAAACAAATGGGGCAAACCCCGCAATTTTCAGTCAAACCGAATTTTTAGATTTTGTTCTTTGTCTTCTATATTATTCTCTCCGTTTTTACCCTGTTCCTGTTTTTTATGGTTCTGTGATGCAAAAGCGGGGAGGTTTGTAGCCCTCCCACTCAGGGATATCCTAGTTGTCTCATGCAATCCAGGGCTGGAACAGCAGGTGGAACCTAGTCAAATTTCTTACTCTTATCTCTGCACAGGTCACCAATAATTATGAATCTCTCTTCCTGGCACCTTTCTTTATACGCCACATGCATGTCACCGTAAATCTTATCTCTGACAAACAGGGATGAGCTCTGCAATGTTCAGTGCTTTGACAGCTGTTTATGGTCAGCCAGGGAGTGATAATATAGAACGTGACATGATTAGTTTTTTTTTTTTCCCTGCAAGCTGAGGGAGTTAAGCACAGCAGCTGTGCTGTGTGCCCAACCCCTATCGGCTTAGAAAACTACACTGTTGATTTATGAGAGCTATATTGGTTCTCAAAACTTGCTTCAGTCAAGGTATAGAGAAATTTGGTTTTCAGTTCACTGATCCTTGTTGAGATCAAATATTTCTCTGTACGTAACTTTTTGGGTGTTCTGGAAATGTATTTTTCTCAATGGATTATTTGTAAGTGTTAGTTTTATGGGACTCATTATATTTTGATGTACAATGTGGGGAATGGAATGTTTTTCTCTTTCAAAGGGCTCCAGCTATATCTGTCCAGGGGTTATAGTTTCATAATCTGCTTCCTCATCTACTACTGCAGTTTTAATAGATTTTTTTGCCTTCCAGCTTTCTGCATGTAGAGATGAGCCAGCAACCTAATCTACGTCATCAAGGTGTTCTGATGAGCGCAGTTCTTTTTTGATATGATTGCCGAATCAAAACCCAGCACTGGTTGTCCCTCTAATTTTTCCAATGCCCATGCAGGATGAGAAGAACTGTTTTGTGTGCCTCAACATGGAGTTCATGTGTGGTGAGGGCGGAACTGATGGATTTGGAGTTGAGGGGGTCAGGGGCTCAAGGGTGGAGCAGAGGATTGGAGCATGTTATGGGGGTGATAACTCTGGCTGAGAGTGCAGGCCCTGGGGTGGGGCTGGGCTGCAGGGTTTTGTGTGCCAGGCTGTCCTGGGGCTGCAACAGGAAGAGAGGACTCATCCTGCCCCTCGCAGCCCTCTCTGCCCACAGCAATACCTTTATTGGAGGGGGTGGGAAAAGAAATGCTTCTCCCTGCCCATGTACCTCCAGGGCTGGGGCTGCCGGAGAGGTGCCTCTTCTCCTGGCCACAGCCTGAGTGCCTGTGCAGGCCTTGAGAGGCTGCGACATGGCTGTGCTGCTAAGAGGTAATTTAGCCAACAGCCCCTGCCTGAAGCAGGATCAACCCCAACTAAATCATCCCAGCCGGGACTATGTCTAGCCAGAACTTAAAAACCTCTAGCGATGGAGATCCCACCACCTCTCTGCGCAGCGCATTCCAGTGCTTCACCACCCTCCTGGTGAAAAAGTTTTTCCTGGATACAGCCTACCTCTCCCCCACTGAAACTCAGACCATTGCTCCTTGTTCTGTTTTCTGTCACTACTGAGAGCAGCCTCTCTCCTTCCTCTCTAGAGCCCCCCTTCAGGAAGCTGAAATTGGCTATTGAATTGCCCCTCACTTTTCTCTTCTGTAAACTAAATAAGCCCAAGTCCTTCAGCTTCTCCTCATAGGTCATGTGCTCCAGACCCTTAATCATTTTCATTACCCTCTGCTGGACCTGCTCTGATGCATCCAAATTCTTTCTAAACTGCAGGGCTCAGAAATGGATGCAGTACTCCAGATGAGGCCTCACCAGTGCTGAACAGAGGGGAATAATAACTTTTTTACATTTGCTGGAAATGTTTCTCCTAATGCATCCCAACATGTCGTTAGCCTTCTTGGCTGCGAAGGGCATATTGTTGACTCATATCCAGCCTCTCACCCTCTGTAATCCCCAGGTCCTTTTCCTTTACTGCTACTTAGCCCGTCGGCACCCAGCCTGTAATAATGCTTGGGATTCTTCCATCCCAAGTGCAGGACCTTGCATTTCTCCTTGTTGAACCTCATCAGATTTCCTTTGTCCCAATCATCCCATTTATCTAGGTCACTCTGCACCCTCTCCCTACCCTCCAACATATCTACCTGTTCCCCTAGCTTAGTGTCACCTGCAAATTTGCTGAGGGTGCAATCCATCCCCTTATCCGAGTCATTAATAAAGATGTTGAAAAATACTGCCCTTAGACCTAATACTTTGGGCAACCCACTTGAACCTGACTGCCAACCAGACACTGAGCCATTGATCACTACCCGTTGGGCCCGATCACCTAGCCAGATTTCTGTCCATCGTACAGTCCATGTATCCAATCCATACTTCCTTAACTTATGAACAAGAATGCTGTGGGAGACAGTATCAAAAGTTTTGCTAAAGTCAAGATATATCACATCCATTGACTTTCCCATGTCCACAAAGCCAGTTACCTCATCATAGAAGCTTATCAGATTGGTCATGTTGTCTACTCTTGATTGCTTTCTCCTCTTTGAAGTGCTTCAAAATTGATTTCTTGAGCATTCTCTACAGGATTTTTCTGGGGACTGCAGTAAGGTTTACCAATCCATAGTTCCCTGGATTGTCCTTCTTTCCTTTTTTTAAAAGGCACTACATTTGTCTTTTCCCAGTCATCCAGGACCTCTCCTGATCTCCACAAGTTTCAAAGATAATAGCCAAAGTCTCTGCAATAACATCTGCCAATTCGCTCAATACCCTTGGATACATTAAATCAGGACCCATGTATTTGTGTGCATCTGTCTTCTCTAAATAGCTCTTAACCTGTTCTTTCCCCACTGAGGGCTGCCCATCTCCTTCCAATACAGCACTGCCTAGAGTCGTAGTCGGGGAGCTGACCTTGTCTGTGACGATTGAGGCAAAAAAAGCATTGAGTACTTCAGCCTTTCCCTTATTATCTGTCACCAGGTTATCTCCCTCATCCAGTAACGGACCCACACCCTCCCTGATCACTCTCTTATTGTTAACATTCCTTTAGGAACCCTTCTTGTTGCCCTTCACATTTATTGCTAGCTTCAATTCCAATTGTGCTTTCGCTTTTCTGATTACCCCCCAGTATTTTCCAGCCATATATTTATTCTACACCTTAGTCATCTGTCGAAGTTTCCGCTTCTTATATACATTCTTTTTGAGTTTAAGCTCACCAGAGATTTCCCTTGTAAGCCAAGATGGTTGCCTACCATATTTGCTTTTCTTACTGTGCATCAGGGTGATTTGTTCCTGTGCCTTCAATAAGACTTCTTTAAAATGCTGCCAGTTCTCCTGAACTCCTTTCCCCTTCATATTTGCTTCCAAGGTGATCCTGTCCATCAGTTCTCTCAGGGAGTCGAAGTCTGCTCTTCTGAAATCAAGAGTCTGTATTTTACTCCTCACCTTTCTTTTTTTTATCAGAATCCTGAAATTCATCATCTCATGATCGCTGCAGCCCAGGTTGCCACGCACTTCTGTGTCTCCTCCTAGTTCTTCCCTGCCTGTGAGCAGCAGGTCAAACTATACACTGTCCCTGATAGGTTCCTTCAGCACTTGTACCAGGAAGTTATCCCCAGCATTCTCCAAAAACCATCTGTACCCAATGGGAGCAGCAGGAAGAAACATGGACCAGGACACAGCTTCCTGCTGCTCCCATTGGCCGAAAATAGTGATCCGAATCCAGTGAGAGCTGCGCTCACCTGATACCTGTGGAAGCATCGGTAAATGTAGAAGTGGGTGCCCATGAGGGACTAGCCCTCATGGTCTGAATCATTCCCAGGGGTTGGAATTTCCCCCTCCCCCATCTTATAGTGTGACTTTGTGAACATCTTTACTCCTTGCATATTAGAGGTCGTTTTTTGGGTATATTTTTGAGGAAGAGACATTCACATTTCTCAGTATTTAGGTGTTGGAAATAATGTTTCTTTGGTAGCTCATGATGTGCTGTGTTTTTCTTCATTGTAGAATACATTAGATCCCACATTTCACTGCAGTGTGGAGCTAGTGAGCCCATAGGGGATGAAAAGCTAGTAACCTCTTCACATTCTGGAATTACAGTCATGGCAACGTTGCCAGTTATGACACTGCAACCATGCAACGACAGCGGTGGAAAACAAATCCACAAGCTGAGCATGTTAAATATCATCTTTCATCCAATAAATGTCCTGCTTTGGGTCCTAATAATGAAGGTAGGGGATTGCCACTTTCTACAGTAGGTGTCTGGACAGTGGTCTTAGTCAGAAGATTAGTTTCTCTCTCTTATGCCTCTTTTCTTGTACCTTAATCCTCCCTGTCTTTTTTTAATGTTCTCAGTAGTATGGAGGCAGGGGAGATGTCAGTGTAAAGCTGTCTGTGTGAGCTTGCTAACAATTCTTTTGGCAGCTGGGCCAGATGTTGTATGGTTTATGGTTTTGGGAGGCTTTTGACCACTGGCTTCGTATCAGAATTAGATCATTTTCAGAGAAACCCAAGAGCACAAGTTCATGATTGCAGTATTACTGATTACTCCTTATGATTTATCTGAGCTTCCTTAATGTTGGCTTTCTTGCAAAAGTTAAAACTGAAGGAGAGTTCAATATTTTAAGAGTCATATGGTTTACCCCAATGGAAAGGAAAGACAAAGTGATCAAATCCTATGTCAATATAAAGCAAAGGATAAGATAATATAGTTGCAGCGGACAGTAAAATAGTTTGAGAGAATGAAATTTCTGGAGTTAATCTAATATTCATTTAATTCCATATGGATACTTTAAATAAAAAGATCTCTAATATATAACAACCTCCATAAATCGTTTTTGACTTTTTGAATAAAGAAATGTGAAATATTATCACTAATATAGTTTTCAGACAAAAAAGCTGTTAAAATAGAATTAAGGTTGAAAGCTAATGTCAATAATTTATGAGTAAAAAACATAGAAATAAAACATTACATGTTGTGATAATTACAAATCCAGGGAAATTCAGATGTAAGATAACATTTAAAAGAAATCAAACACGTTAAAGTGTATAAATACACCAGTAATGCACCCAAACACCCCGCAACTCTGTCTTATAGCAACATTGTTCAATAAATATATAATTATAGCATTCTAGTGTTTGTGATCCCCCACTAAAAATCAGTTTAAAACTAGACCCATCTTTTCTTCATATTTTTCCCTTAATGAAGCAAGGCCATAATAGACTGTCTCAATGTTAAAGCCCTTTTAATGGCATGGTGTGTTTGTTCGTTCCTTCGTTCATTCATTCGTTCTGGGAATTTCCTTGGCGTTTAAAACAATGTTTAAAAGCTTCATACATGAGCACCAAACAAGAAATCCAAAGAGAATGTTACCTTATTGTATTTCTGATGATTTGAAGACCTGTATTATCAACCTTAATTTC
Source organism: Carettochelys insculpta (assembly GCF_033958435.1). Classification (NCBI taxonomy): domain Eukaryota; kingdom Metazoa; phylum Chordata; order Testudines; family Carettochelyidae; genus Carettochelys; species Carettochelys insculpta. The sequence goes on from NC_134145.1 coordinate 1,913,743, forward strand.
CTTTTGAAAATGCTAACTTTTTTAAAGGTTGGATTGGATTGGAGCAGCATAGGTTGGATCTGGGTTTACATCTGCTTTGTGTCACTAAAGCAGTCAAAGTGTATTGGTAACTTTTACCCTTTAGTAGGAATTGATTTATTGGTTTAGAGTGTTATGTTACAGTGAGAAATGTTATGTGAAAGGAGGGATGGGGGAGCCCAGTCCAAGAGTCCCAGTGTCTCTGTATTTTACATTTCCCTGTTGTCCTGCTTTGGTTTTTCTAGCAGCCCTGCTCCTCTGACTGGTGGAGCTGAGTCGGCAGTACCCGAGGAACCTGTTGAGCACTGGTGACTAAGGCTGTGTCTATATTACTTGATGAAATTGATTTTAAGGCAGTTAGCACCATTTTACAATGTCACTGTCCTCACTGTAAATATCATTAGTTTGATTTTAAGGAGTGCTAAGGTCAATATTATTACACCCCTAGAGTGAGTCAAATTAGCATCAAGTTAGAATTTAAAAGTTCAGATTAAGGCTAGTGTGGAAACACCATGTCTTTAAATTGAGTTTAGCCTCTAGAGGTGTCCCAGGCTGACTGCTAACAGGCGGGAGTTTTGAGAGGGGCTCTCCTGGTGAAGGAGGGGGCAAGCTACAGCACCTTCAGGTAAGTGGCTGTCTAGTGTGTGTGGGTGTTTGTGTTTGGGGGTTCTGGGCTTGTGTTTGTCTGTTTGTTTGGCATCTGGAGTGCTGAGCTGTCTGTTTGAAAGGCCGTGTGCTCAGGCTGGCAGTTGGAAGCTGTGAGCCTTGATTAGGTTTGAAATCTAAACTGCTGTGCTGGTTGGCTGAGCTGTAGCCAGAGGGAGAGGCTATCAGGAAGGCCAGAACCTTTTAAACCCTGCTGGCAAGCGACCAGGGCTCTTGCGACTGGGGCTCTTGCAAACAGGCTGACTGCTAACAGGTGGGAGTTTTGAGAGGGGAGTTTAGAGGGAGCTGGTTACTTCTAATGTCCTTAAATCTTTTATAACATCCCCATCTGAAACTTTTACTTAAGAACCCCATATAGAATTAAATTAAATCAGAGGAGGAAATGGAGGCAGAAGACCAGCAGCAGAACGGGGGCTATCCTGTTTATTGCATTGAGTGTCATATGTATGATTACCTACCCTGTGGATGGGTGGCTTATGTGCGCACTCAATGCAAGGAGCTCCTGGCCCTCAGAGACCAAGTGCGGGCTTTGGAGACCAGGGTGGCTGAACTGAAGGAGCTAAGGGAGGCAGAGAGCTATGTTGATGAGGCTTTCAGGGACATAGTAGGGCTGTCCCACCTCCAATCTGACTGCCCCGATGCTGTTAAGGAGGATGAAGGGCTCAGGGAAGGAGTGCAGTCAATGGGGGCAGAGGGAAACCATCCCATAGTTGGGGCCCTCTTTCCGGAGGGTGCTATGGTATCCTCTTGCACCGAGGATAGCTCTCTGGGGGAGGGAACGCCAGTTGTAGGAAGAGGCAGGTGTTAGTAGTGGGTGATTCGATCATTAGAAATATAGATAGTTGGGTTTGTGATGACCGGGAGAACCACATGGTGACTTGCCTGCCTGGTGTGAAGGTTGCAGATCTTTCGAGGCATCTAGACAGACTTATATGCAGTAGTGGGGAGGAGCTGGTGGTCGTGGTGCATGTAGGTACCAATGACATAGGGAAGGGTAGGAGAGATGTCCTGGAGGCCAAATTTAGGTTGCTAGGAAGGAGACTGAAATCCAGGACCTCTATGGTGGCATTCTCAGAAATGCTTCCAGTTCCACGCGCAGGGCCAGGTAGGCAGGTGCAACTTCAGAGTCTCAATGAGAGGATGGTGTAGGGAAGAAGGGTTTAGATTTATTAGGAACTGGGAACACTTTTGGGGTAGGGGGAAGCCTGTACAGGAATGATGGGCTCCACCTAAACCAAGGTGGATCCAGGCTGCTGGCATTAAACATTAAAAAGGTCGTAGAGCAGTGTTTAAACTAAGTGGGGGAAAGCTGATCAGTGCAGAGAAGCACGTGGATCGGACGGAGACTTCTCTTAGGCGAGACTCCATTGATAGAGATTCTCTAGAATTCAGTCAGAAAGAGAAGAAGGGAGATGATAGAGTATGGGCCAGATCAGAGGAGAAAAAATCACATATAAACGAACCCAATACGTCAGGGAAGGGCAGGCATATAAATAGTGGTAGTTTTTTAAAGTGATTTTACACAAATGCTAGAAGTCTGTCTAATAAGATGGGTGAATTAGAGTACCTATATCAAAGGAGGAGATTGACATAATAGGCATCACGGAAACCTGGTGGAATAAGAACAATCAGTAGGACACTATCATACCGGGATATAAAATATATCAGAAGGACAGAATGGGTCGAGCGGGTGGTGGAGTGGTACTGTATGTGAAAGATAATATAGAATCAAATAAAATAAAAATCCTAAATGAATCAAAACGTTCCATAGAATCACTATGGATAGCAATTCCTTCCTCTGATGGGAATATAGCACTAGGGATATATCATCGACCACCTGACCAGGACAGTGATAGTGGATGCTGAAATGCTAAGGGAGATTGGAGAGGCGATCAAAATAAAAAACTCAGTAATAATGGGGGATTTCAATTATCCCCATATTGACTGGGTACGTGTCACCTCAGTAAGGGATTCAGAGATAAAATTTCTTGATGCCTTAAATGACTGCTTCTTGGAGCAGCTGGTACAGGAACCCACAAGGGGAGAGGCAATTCTTGATTTAGTACTGAGTGGAACACAGGATCTGATCCAAGAGGTAACTACTACAGGACCACTTGGAAATACTGACCATAACATAACATTTAATATTCCTGTGTTGGGAAGAACACCACAACAGTCCAACACTCTGGTATTTAATTTCAAAAAGGGGAATTATACAAAAATGAGGAGGTTAGTTAAACAGAAATTAAAAGGTAGTGTAACTAGAGTAAAATCCCTGCAAGCTGCGTGGAAAATTTTCAAAGATACCATATTAGAGGCCCAACTTAAATGTATACCCCAAATTAAAACACACAGTCAGAGACCTAAAAAAGAGCCACCATGGCTTAACAACCATGTAAAAGAGGCAGTGAGAGATAAAAAGGCATCTTTTAAAAAGTGGAAGTCAAATCCTAGTGATCAAAATAGAAAGGAACATAAACACTGCCAAATTAAATGTAAAAATGTAATAAGAAAAGCCAAAAAAGATTTTGAGGAACAGTTAGCCATAAATTTCAAAAAACAATAGTAAAATGTTTTTAAGTACATTAGAAGCAGGAAGCCCACTAAAAAAGCAGTGGGACCCCTGGACGATAGAGACATAAAAGGAGCAATCAAGGAAGATAATGCCATTGCAGAGAAACTGAATGATTTCTTTGCTTCAGTCTTCATGGCTGAGGATGTTAGAGAGATTCCCAAATCTGAGCCATCCTTTATAGGTGACAAATCTGAGGAACTGTCCCAGATTGAAGTGTCATTAGAGGAGGTTTTGGAACTAATTGATAAGCTAAACAGTCACAAGTCTCCGGGACCGGATGGTATTCACCCAAGGGTTCTGAAAGAACTCAAATGTAAAATTGTGGAACTGTTAATGGTGGTTTGTAACCTATCCTTTAAATCAGCTTTGGTACCCAATGATTGGAAGACCGCTAATATAACACCAATATTTAAAAAGGGCTCTAAAGGAGACCCTGGCAATTATAGACCAGTAAGTCTAACATCAGTACCGGGCAGATTAGTAGAAACAATAGTAAAGAATAAAATTGTCAGACACATAGAAGAACATGAGTTGTTGAGCAAAAGTCAACATGGTTTCTGTAAAGGGAAGTCGTGTCTTACTAATCTATTAGAGTTCTTTGAAGGGGTTAACAAGCATGTGGACAGGGGGGATCCAGTAGACATAGTATACTTAGATTTCCAGAAAGCCTTTGACAAGGTCCCTCACCAAAGTCTTTTATGTAAATTAGGTGGTCATGGGATGGGAGGAAAGATCCTTTCATGGATTGGGAACTGTTTAAAAGACGGGAAACAAAGGGTAGGAATAAATGGTAAATTTTCACGATGGAAGGGGGTAACTAGTGGCGTTCCCCAAGGGTCAGTCCTGGGACCAATCTTGTTCAACTAATTCATCAATGATCTAGAGAAAGGGGTAAACAGTGAGGTGGCAAAGTTTGCAGATGACACCAAACTGTTCAGGACAGTCAAAACCAAAGCATACTGTGAAGAAGTTCAAAAAGATCTCAGCAAACTGAGTGATTGGGCAGCAAAATGGCGAATGAAATTTAATATGGGTAAGTGTAAGGTAATGCACATCAGGAAAAATAACCCCAGTTATACATATAATATGATGGGGGCAAATTTAGCTACAACAGATCAGGAAAGGGATCTTGGAATTATAGTGGATAGTTCTCTGAAAACATCCATGCAGTGTGCAGCTGCCTTCAGTAAAGCAAATAGGATGTTAGGAATAATTAAAAAAGGGATAGAAAATAAGACAAAGAATATCTTACTTCCCCTATATAAAACTGTGGTATGCCCACATCTTGAGTACTGCATGCAGGTGTGGTCTCCTCACCTCAAAAAAGATATATTGGCGTTAGAAAAGGTTCAGAAAAGGACAACTAAAATGATTAAGGGTTTGGAGACTGGGACTTTTCAGTCTAGAAAAGAGGAGAGTGAGGGGCGATATGATAGAGGTATATAAAATCATGAATGGTGTGGAGAAAGTGAATATTGAAAAGTTATTTACTTGTTCCCATAATGTAAGAACTAGAGGACACCAAATGAAATTGATGGGTAGTAGGTTCAAAACTAATAAAAGAAAGTTTTTCTTCACACAGCGCACAGTCAACCTGTGGAACTCCTTACCAGAGGACGCTGTGAAGGCCAGCACTCTAACAGAGTTTAAAAAAGAGCTCGATAAATATTTGGAGCAGCCCCAGGGGTGTGGGCAGAGTGGAGCAGGGTGGGGGCAAGGCCAAGGCGTAGGGTCCTGGCACCTGTGCTGGAAGTCGGGCACCAAGGGGGCAGTCCTGCTCCAGGAGCCACGGCAGCTCTGGCAGCACCAACATGCCCCGTGCCACAGCAGTGGTCCTTTTACTTGTGGCAGTGGCAGCTGCCAGTCCTGGCCTGGCTTGGCCTATATAGACCAGGGCACCCAGCCCTGCTTCCAGCCAGGGCACAGCCCAGCCACTGTCTGGCTGCTGCTCACGGCCTCGCCACTGGGCCCCGCCTCCCCCCGCTGCTGCCCAGAGTCTCCTGGGAGCCTGCCAAGTTCCACTCCCCTGGCTGCCCGCGCCTGTGGGGAGAGAACGATGCTGGGGGGCACTGGGAGCAGCTCTGGGAGCTGAGGACCTCTGGGGTGGGGACTTGCAGTGGGACCAGGGAGCATCCTTCTGAGTGAACCCCAGCAGGTTCCTTATTCATGAAAATTCAACATTTGTGAATGTTCTCAACACCAAACCCTCACGAATGTTGTAACGTTACTGTACTCTGTGAATGCCGTGAGCAGCTTAGATGTTTTTCTTTTATGTGCGTCAACAAATTCTCCTTGAAGATACCCTTATCTTCCTTCTTATCTCAGTAGTTCCTGAAGGTCTGGAAATACAGGAGAATTTTGTGTTCTGTGTGTGCAGCTTCGTGAAAACAGTCATGAGATCTGTGAGCTTCTGTCAGAGATGACAGAGACAGAAAGCTACTGTGCTGGTTCGTGGAAATTTTAAAAAATGGTGCAAAAATTATGGGGTATGGAATGTTGGATGGTATGCTGAGTACTGGCCCCCTAGCTCCCAACATCCACCTTAATTGTTAGAATTCTATGCTGGGGTTACATGCCTGTGGTGCATTGCACTTTGTATTGGCTCACCCACTCACAGTGAGCACGTGCAACACCAGTGTAAGCAGCCAATTGTGCATGCACCTGAGCAATACACACACTTTGATGGCTGTACACTAATGTAACCTGTACTGACTGAAGTTCAGGGCAGCGAAAAGACTGAAACAGATGCTGAATTTCTTAAAGGACCTGTTTTAAAATTAATTTTAACTCATGAATTAATGATTAACTCATGAATTAATGGATTTACTTGCAAATTCTCAGAAAAATTGTTCTCTACTTAAAAACAAGTGCAATAAGTATGTGCGAAGATACACTGTATTTTTTATACATAAGAAATGGGCTGACTATACATCAAAGCCGAGCCAGAACTTCACCCTAACTGTGGAGCCTTCACCAGTACCTCCATAATACCATTTGGTTTTCTGGAAACGAGTCTTAATCAGAAATTAAGTATCAAAGCTTCTGAACTTTTAAGATAAAGTTGCACTTTCAAGAGATCAGGTTTTTTTTAATTATCTGCTTGGGTTTGATCAAAAATTTTCTTTTTGTCACCAAGGAGAAAATCTTCTGGGATTCAGGATCCTCCCCATCCCCCACTACACTCTGGATCTTCTTCCTCTTGATTAAGTCTGTGTCTCCTCTCCTTCAAAATAAGGGTCCTGGAAGCCAAACTTATCCCACCTTGAGCTTCTCCAGCACCCTGGCTATCCCCATTCCTTTGGCTATGCTAGTTAATATGGGCATCACCTTTTGCAGGGTGATTCCAGGGGAGTAGTACGACCAAGCTCATCTTCCTTCACAATTCCTGAGGTACTATGAGGACACTCATGGCCTCAGTGAGACCAGCCTCTAGTACATGTGTAGGCAGTTGTTTCTTTTGCTAGGGATGATGATTGGGATTCCCGAGAGGATTAGAATGAGAAACAGCTGGAATATTGCCTGTCATCTTTGGGCAGCAGTGTGGGCTTAGATTCTACTTCCCTGCAAAATGATATCTGGAGCTCTCAAGGTCTGTGTGGAAGTCTCTGGATCCTAACCTGTTGTTGGTCGAGGGGACTAGGAGACGGTCTGACCATCTATGCTCTTCAGTGCTATGGATATTCATTCTTAAGTAATCAGTCCGCCATTCGAACAATTTTACTGAAACTCTGGATCTGAGAATAAGCAACATGAAATTTTATGTTATTGACTTGCCGTGGAACTCGTGGTGGCTGTTATGGACTATAAGACAAAAGCATTTAGGGCCAAGCATGAAGTCGGTACTCAGAAAATAAATGTTTTCACTGTTCTTTTGAGGTGAACTTCCTGTCCGACTTGCACTTTATGCTTGCCTGGTCTTTCACCTCTTTGTGATGACCTTGTGCTATAGAAGCAATTGGAACCTGCGATGTGTACGCTCTGGTGCTATGTAGCACTGCTGTTGCTGTGCAGCCAGGGCTTGTGTAAAAACTGGATACAAACAGGAGCCCAGTACAGAGCTTACTGTGAATGGCTGTACTTGGGCTACTGTTTTACAGTGGTGGTGAACTGACTTACAGCTTGCAGTTTCCTGATTCTACCTGCAGCAACTGTTGTAAGGGGAAGCATTTTCCTGTTTTCAAGGACAAATGTAAAACATCAGGCAGCTGTTATGCAATGGCATTTCTGTGCTGATACAAAGAGAACTTGTACTTCAAGTGGAGGTGTTTTATTGTTGTTGTTTTTAAATGTGCTTTTCAACAAAAAGCAGAAGGCTGCTTAGGCACTTTCTGAAGCAGGAAGTAGAAAGAGAGGCCCATGGAAGATTCTGGGAATCACAGGGCAGTGACCTGAGCTGTGTCTCTGAGGAGCTCTGAAGACAGGAACTGATAAATGAAGTGCCCATTATGCTCTCTCACGCAGCTTCATAGACCAGTGTATTGGGAAGGTTATGTAACAGGACTCCCTATTAATGTAGTCTTGAGATTAAATCACTTCAGTGTTCTGTGTTTCTGAGTGACTGTTCCAGCACTGGCAATAAAAACCTTCTGAAACCTTTGCCAGCTGGAGCATGAAAATGAAATGCTTCTATTGTGGAACGACTGTTTTAAGGAAATCAGTATGCTTAAAGCATTTTCAAATGAGCTTGCAGCAGCGTTTGGATTATGGATATTGTAGTTTGTTTTGCAAACACACTGTTCATGAATGGTCTGATGCAGAGTGACCAAACATGCCAGTAAACCTGGGCATGGGGGAGGCTTTCTAGTGGTACAGAGAAAGGGAGCTTGGTTACCTCTTCCATAACATAACAGCAAGAGAGGCCTTGATTAAGCTGAAAGGTAATATTCAGTATTGATAAAAAAAATATTTTTCAGCAGATCATCATTAAATCATGGTTCTTAGTGCTGCTTGATACTACTGAGGTAAGTAACAGAATCATAATGTCATGGACCAATAGTGTTACAGGGGACTTCGAGTCATCTAGTGTAGCCCCTATCAAGATGCAGGGTTTGTTGTATCTAAAGCATCCAAGACAAGTGGCTATCCAGCCTTCTTTTGAAAAACATCCAGTGAAGGAGCGTGTACAACCTCCCTAGATAATTTGTCCTATTGTTCTGTTGTTCTTGCCATTAGGAAGTTTGTGCTTAGATTTAATCTAAATTTTCTATGCTATAGTTTGAACCAGTTGCTTCTTGCCCTGCCCTTTGTCGCAAGAGGGAACAACTATTCTCAGTCTTTTTTTTATGGAAGCCTTTCAGATATTTGAAGACCACTGTCATGCTACCTCTTAATCGCTTCTTTTCCAAATGAAATGTATCCAGTTCCCTCAGCCTTTGTTCACGTAGGTTGCTTTCTGTCCCTCTGGTCATCTTTGTTGCCCTTCTCTGTATACCTTCTTGTTTCTCTATCTCCTTTCTATACAACAGTGACCAAAACTGGACACAGTACTCCAGCTGAGGCTTAACCAGCAGTGAATAGAGCAGTAGTGTCATCTCTTATGACTTGTATTCTGTGCCTCTGTTAATGCAACCTAAAATTATATTTACTTTTATTGCAACACCATTGCATTGTTGTCTTACACTGGGGTTGTGATCCATCTCAACTTCCTGGTCCTTTTTAGCAGTGCTGCTGTCATGCCAGCCATCTCGCATTCTGCATTTGTGCATCTACTTTTTCTTCCCCAGGTGCAACACCTGCTATTTATCTTTACTGAATTTCATTTTTTTTGTCTATAGCCCAGTTCTGCAACTTATCAAGATCCCTGTAAATTTTAGCATTATCCTCCAAAGTATTGGGAACCCCCTGAAGCATTGTGTCCGCTGCAGATTTACTCATTGTGTTCTCTGTGCCTACATCTAGGTTGTTAATAAATATTTTAAATAATACCAGACCCAGAAAACCACCTGAGACCCCCTCTAACTCCATTAAATAGTGACAGAGAGGTAGCCGTGTTAGTCTGTTGTATTCTGTCAAAACAAAAAAACAGTCATGTAGCACTTTAAAGACTAACAAAATAATTTATTAGGTGATGAGCTCTCATGGGACAGACCCACTTCTTCAGATCATAGCCACACCAGAACAGACTTGATATATAAAGCACAGAGGTCCAAAAATTGTTATCAAGGTTGGCAAATCAGAAGAGCAGAGGGGCGTCAGGAGGGTGGTGTGAGGTGGGGAAGTTAAGAGTTAGATAAAACAAAGTATGTAAAAGAATCCTTATAATGGGCCTGGTAATTGCTGTCACAGCTCTAACCACATGTTAATGTGTTGAATTTTAATATAAATGACAATTCTGAGCATTCCCTCAGAAAACAATAGTTAAAGTTCCTTTTCAGTAAAACACAGACTTTCAGGTCATTAACAGAATGGCCCACTCCATTAAAGTGCTGGCTGACAGGTTTTTGAGTTAGGAGTTTTTTGATGGCTGTTTTGTGTCCATTCATTCTTTGTCAAAGAGTGTTTGCAGTCTGTCCTATATACATGGTGTATTCTGGGTATTCGTTTGGCCCTGTCGATTTGTTTTTTTTACTTCTCCCAGTCGGTAATTCAGGTTAATGAATGTTTGGTAGAGCTCTTGTAGTTTTTGGTCTCTGTTAGTAGGATCAGAGCCGATTCGATTGTACCTAAGGGCTTGATTGTAAACAATGGATCTTGTTGTGTGTGCAGGATGGGAGCTAGAAGTGTGTAGGCAAGTGCAGCGGTCAGTGGGTTTCTGGTAGAGAGTGGTATTGATCAGGTCATCATTGATTTGTACTGTAGTGTCCAAGAAATGTATCTTTTATATGGAGTGGTCAAGGCATAAGTTGATGGTGGGGTGCAGATTGTTAAAGGCTCTGTGGAATTCTTCTAGAGTCTGTTTACCATGGGTCCAAATGATTAAGACGTAATTGATGTATCATAAGTAAAGGAGGGATAATAGGGGACGAGAGCTGAGGAATTGTTGTTCCAAGTCAACCATAAATATATTAGCATATTGTGGGGCCATGCAGGTACCCATAGCAGTGCCACTAATCTGGAGGTATAAATTGTCCCCAGATTGGAAATAATTGTGGGTGAGAAAGTTACAGAGGTGAGACACCAGATTGGCTGTGGTAACGTCAGGGATGATGTTCCTGATCGCTTGCAATCCATTTTCATGTGGAATATTAGTGCAGGGAGCCTCTATATCCATGGTGACAAGGATGATGTTGTCAGAAAGTTTTCTGATGTTTTGTAATTTCCTCAGGAAGTCAGTGGTATCTCAGAGGTAGCTGTTATGGTGACATTGAGTGACTTGGCCAACTTCACACAGTAAATCAGTATCTGAACTATGGGTGGAAACCTAGATGTCCTTGTTTGGTACCTGTACACACTGATGCACATTGCCCTCCTAGCTTTGTAAGTTTGTTTGTGATATTTATACGAACAACCATTGCACCCACAGAGAGACTGGCTCTGATGAAATTATAGAGGCATTTCATTTCTCTGTATTGCAAAAGGTAATAATCAAACCAACCTGATAGCTAACGATAACGAGACTCGTAGATAAGGGAGAAGCAGTGGATGTGGTATACGTAGACTTTAGTAAAGCATTTGATACGGTCTCGCATAATATTCTTATCGACAAACCAGGCAAGTCCAACTTAGATCGCGCTGCAATAAGGTGGGTGCATAACTGGCTGGCTAATCGTACCCAGAGAGTAGTTGTTAATGGTGCTCAATCCAGCTGGAAAAGCATAACAAGTGGGGTTCCGCCGGGGTCTGTTTTGGAACCAGTTCTGTTCAATATCTTCATTAATGATTTGGATATTGGCATAGAAAGTACGCTTATTAAGTTTGCAGATGATACCAAGCTGGGAGGGGTTGCAACTACCTTGGAGGATAGGGTCAAAATTCAGAATGATCTAGATAAATTGGAGAAATGGTCTGAAGTAAACAGGATGAAGTTTAATAAAGATAAATGTAAGGTGCTGCACTTAGGAAGGAATAATCTGTTTCACACATACAGACTGGGAAAAGACTGTCTAGGAAGGAGTACAGCGGAAAGGGATCTAGGGGTTCTAGTAGATCACAAGTTAAATATGAGTCAACAGTGTGATGCTGTTTCAAAAAAAGCAAACATGATTCTGGGATGCATTAGCAGGTGTGTTGTGAACAAGACATGAGAAATCATTCTACTGCTCTACTCTGCGCTGGTTAGGCCTCAGCTGGAATATTGTGTCCAGTTCTGGGCACCCCAATTCAAGAAAGATGTGGAGAAATTAGAGAAGGTCCAGAGAAGAGCACCTAGAATGATAAAAGGTCTGGAGAACATGACTTATGAAGAAAGGCTGAAAGAATTGGGCTTGTTTAGCTTGGAAAAAAGAAGATTGAGGGGGGACATGATAGCGGTTTTCAGATATCCTAAAGGGTGTCATAAGGAGGAGGGAGAAAACTTGTTCTTCTTGGCCTCTGAGGAGAGAACAAGAGGCAATGGCCTTAAGCTGCAGCAAGGGAAGTTTAGGTTGGACATTAGGAAAAAGTTCCTAACTGTCAGGGTGGTCAAGTACTGGAATAAGTTGCCAAGGGAGGTTGTGGAATCTCCCTCGCTGGAGATATTTAAGAACAGATTAGATAGATGTCTATCAGGGATGGTGTAGATAGTGGTTGGTCCTGCCGTCGGGGCAGGGGACTGGACTCGATGGCCTCTCGAGGCCCCTTCCGGTCCTAGTGTTCTATGATTCTATGATTCTATAAGGGGATTGTCACTTGGGTCTGGAAGAAATTTCTCCCCTTTTTATCTTTCACAGTAATGAGCACTATGGGAACTTTAAGCCATCTTCTGAAGCCCTAGCTGCCTCAGGTTAGCATGTAACTTTCCCTATGGCCAGTGCAGTTTTCCATTGTGTGGTGCCTTCCTCTAGAGCATCTAGTATTGTTTAGCACCTACCACTGGCTTCATCACCTATGGGAGTTTCTATGTGTAAACAATGACATAACAAGGCAGACTGCTAGAGGGCTAATGATCGGGAAAATTCATTCTGAATCTGAGTGCACAACTGTACTTTGAAATGTTGTTGCCATGTATGTGATGGAAGCTGTTCTCGGTTACTGCAACCTATGTTGTGTGGAGCAGAGTGACACTGCACCTCATATTCTTCACAGCGATGGTATTATGAAAGTGACATAATTATGATGCATTTGATTCAAGAAAGGGCATGTGAGATGTCATTGGCAAAGTTATTTGTTAAATATGATTATCCTGTTTTATATGCATGTATCATTTTTGTATCTGAAGTTATAAATATTGACTATGTATCTTTTTTTCAGATGTAGTTACATCCAGGTAACCCTGCTAGACAAGATGCTTTCAGTCTAGGTACTAGGTGGGGAAGGGTCTATCCAAGGCAGTGGGCTGTTAAAGAAAAAAGCAGACTTTAGGAGAAACTTGGTGATCAACCTTCCTGATGAGAACAGTCCAAACAGCCTGTGAGTGAGGGTTGCTGTAACTATACAAGGACATGTAATCAGACCACATGATGCTAGATTCTACCTTGGGCTGTCAGTATTTTTCCACAGGCTGGTCTGGGACCCTGGCTTTGAAAAAACGGGATCATGCCATATGTAAAAGCTATATAAGGTGAATAGTAACGGAGAGGAAGCTGTGCTAGTCTATACACTATCAAAACAAAAAGCAGTTGAGTAGCACTTTAAAGACTAGCAAAATAATTTATTAGGTGAGCTTTCGTGAGACAGACCCATTGAAGAAGTCAGAAGAAGTGGGTCTGTCCCACGAAAGCTCACCTAATAAATTATTTTGCTAGTCTTTAAAGTGCTACATCACTATATAAGGTCAAAATGGCAAATGAAATTTAATGTGGGTAAGTGTAAGGTAATGCACATTGGGAAAAATAACCCCAATTATACATACAATGTGATGGGGGCAAATTTAGATACAACAGATCAGGAAAGGGATCTTGGAATTATAGTGGATAGTTCTCTGAAAACATCCACGCAGTGTGCAGCGGCAGTCAGTAAAGCAAATAGGATGTTAGGAATTATTAAAAAAGGGATAGAGAATAAGACAAAGAATATCTTACTTCCCCTATATAAAACTATGGTATGCCCACATCTTGAGTACTGCACGCAGATGTGGTCTCCTCACCTCAGAAAAGATATATTGGCATTAGAAAAAGTTCTGAAAAGGGCAGCTAAAATGATTAAGGGTTTGGAAAGGGTCCCATATGAGGAGAGGCTGGCGAGACTGGGACTTTTCAGTCTAGAAAAGAGGAGACTGAGGGGCGATATGATAGAGGTGTATAAAATCATGAATGGTGTGGAGAAAGTGAATATTGAAAAGTTATTTACTTGTTCCCATAATATAAGAACTAGAGGCCACCAAATGAAATTAATGGGTAGTAGGTTCAAAACTAATAAAAGAAAATTTTTCTTCACACAGCGCACAGTGAACCTGTGGAACTCCTTGCCGGAGGAGGCTGTGAAGGCCAGCACTCTAACAGAGTTTAAAAAAGAGCTTGATAAATTTTTGGAGGTTAGGTCCATAAATGGCTACTAGCCAAGGGTAAACTATGGTGCCGCTAGCCTTTAGTCAAAGGCTGGAGACAGATGGCAGGAGACAAATTGCTTGGTCATTGTCTTTGGCTCACCTCCTTTGGGGCACCTGGCACTGGCCACTGTCAGCAGACAGGATACTGGGCTGGATGGACCTTTGGTCTGACCCAGTATGGCCATTCTTATGTTATGTTCTTAAGGTAGGGAGTGAAATCATCAGGTGTTCTTCAGTCCCAACTCAAGAAAACTTCTAAAAACACCTGAGGAAAAAAGACTGAGCTGAGGGAAGTGCTGGCCCCAGACTAAAAGGATTTCTAGCATGTGAATGAAACACCTGGGCCTTTCAAGCTGTGAATCAAGTACAGCTTGGTCCTTAAGTATCTGCATCCTGCTTGTATCATTTCTTTGGCAGTGAATAGCAGATTCGTACCCTATCTAATTTGTATATTTAGGTTAATACACACTTTTTGTTTTTGCTAGGTAATCTTGCTATCCCTCATAATCACTTAAATCTGTCTTTTATAGTTAATACATTTGTTTGTTCTTTATCTAAACTGAGTACGAGTGAAGTGTGTGGGAATCTTAGCTCAAGGGGCAAACGCTACATATTCCTCTCCACATTGGGGGAGGTGTGACCTTTATGAGCTTCTGCTGGACAGTATCTGTGCAGCACAAGAGGGTATAATTTGGGGGTTTATACTCTGTGTGCGTGTGTGCGTGCCTGCACTATTCTATTGTTTATTACGGGGATTGAACAGAAAGCCTGCATGTCATTGCAGCTAAGACTATTCCTACCTCTATGAATGCTGGTGAAAGCACAGGCTGGACAGCTTTGGAGCTTACCATGGCAGTAGAGTGTGAGAGGGGCCTAGACTGGTGGGTTGAGGGTGCAGTACCCCAGTTCCAGATGGCACCTCAAGGGAAACCCATCACAATGAGTCTATAGTGAGATATGATTTAATGTTAAGGTGCTGTGGAAATTGCACTAGTTGATAGGTGTCTGTATAATTTAGAGAATACAACCTCAAATGAATCCTGTGTTCTTCTCTGAAATATTCCCTGGTTAAGTGTGGTCTGATATCCTGTTGGCTGTCTGTATTCTTACCAACCGAAAAGCGTGGAAAAATAACTGGTGAGCAATGGGTTGTGGGCAGAAGAAAGACAGTCAAGAGCAAAGGATCTGGTGAACACATACAGGAGAAAAGGAAGACTGTATCCTTATGAGAGTGAACCCCTTATTCCTCACAGTGATGATATTATTATATGAAAATGACATAATTATGGTGCATTTTATGCAAGATAGGAGAATCATATTTAGCAAATAACTTTTCCAATGACATCTCATATGACCTATGTGCAGAGCCTTAAACTGAAGCCAGAGAGCCTTTCTCTTTCCCCTTTTATTGCCTCAACTGGGAGCAGTTATTCTAAAGTCATGTCAGATAACTGTTGGAATTGTCTTGCAGCTTGCAGCCTGTATATGCCAAAAACTGAACCATCATCTCTTAAGAGGTCTCAATTGCTGGAAGTGCAGGGAATGGGAAATGTAGTAGGAGATTAGGACTTCTGCTGAAAATCAGTAAGCGGTGTCTCAATGCTTTCTGGCAGTTTTGGGGGAATCTTACGTTGAGTTTAGAAAGCTCTGATTTGGTTTGGCTAGATTTTTTTTTTAATAGTGGACTTCACAGTTGGTTTTGGCCATAAATGTTCTGTATGGTGTAATGGGATAAACCTCACCATTCACCGAATTTAAGAATTTAGTTTTCTCTATATTTGTAATAGGGATGTAAAATTCTGGGTTTTTTAAAGCAGTTAAACAGGTTAATTGATTAAATGGGGTGCAGGGAGGGTGGAAGTACTGAAGCTGGGCTGGAGGGGCAACCCCTCAATAGATGGGAGACTGCTTCAGCTGGTCTGGAAAGGGGTAGTGGGGCTGCTTCAGGTCCCCTGCCCCCCGTGAACCATAACTGGTAAACCTCATCTGTTAAGGGTGAGGCTTACTAGTTAAATGATTAAGTGGTTACTGTTATCATCGCTTATTCCATCCCTTTACTTTTAAAAATAGAAATTTTGTTTTGGAAACTTGGGTTGGAGTTCAGCAGAAATAAGTTTCTACCTGAGCCAGGATTTGCAAACCTCCCTCCCCCAACCGCATGTCTGTTTCCCAGTGTGGAGGTGGCCATGTGGCACCAGGGCAGATATTCCAATTTAATGAAACAGAAACACAGTAAATATGTAATGGAACCTCATTCTGAGGCGGTTTATTAAAGTAGGAAATCCAGAATTTATTTGAAATGATTTTTACAATCAGATGTTTCCTGTTGTTGGATTCTAAAGTGACTTGTTCCTCTTATAAAGGGAATAAGAATGAGCTTTGAGCTCTGATAGGAGAACTGTTGGAGACCGTACTTGACTGAGACTCCATTCACATGGTTGAGTTGCCAACAATTTGCAGACCCCATGTTTCATATCACCATGCACATCTGCAGTCTCGTGTTTGTGGTATATATGGTATGTGTGTGGGGGTGTGTGTACACACATATGTTTACTCTTTTGCTCATGATACTGAAAATATAATAACTTAGCCGTAAAAGTATGCTTAAGGCTTTAATTTCTTGAAATGCTTATGCACGGGAATGCTACTTTTTAACTCTGTGTGTGTGTGTGTGTGTGTGTGTGTGTGTGCGCGCGCGCGCGTGTGAAAGAGAGAGAGAGAGTGTAAGTTCCGAAAATCATTGATGAATAAAATCTTAAACATCATTACAATAAACCTCACTGATAATGAATAAAGTGATATATAAAAGACACTCAAATAAATGCCCCAAAATTTTCTTCTATCAATAATTTTTCAACCTTTTGCATCCATCAGTGTCTTAACACAGAGCCTTCTTACCCTACTCAGAAAAGGGACAATTCAAGTAAAATAATACTAGTAAAGAGAGTAAAGTGACTACAAAGAGCTTTAACAAAATGACCAGGGTGAAAGTGAAGCGAATGTGAAAGTAAGATCATCAGTAAATTAGGAGCATTAAATATACATATATTCTTTGACTTGCCTTACGTTTTGTGAGTGTTTCTTTGTAGATATGACCTGAGAATGGTTAAATGGCCAAATTCCTTTGTTAGTAGTAGTTGTAATCCTCTTTCACTCCTGCACCTTGGATCATAGGCCACTGACAACCATTTGCCAGTGATCTCTGTCCTAGGACTTTTCTAGTTCTAACTAGGTGTATCCCATCTTTTTAGTGTCTTTGTTCATGTGCCATTAATGGGAAAAATAGGACACATTGGGAAGCCAGACATGCCCCCCAAAGGGGCTGGCCAGGCACCTCCAACTTCTGTGGTCAGCAGTGACTCTCAGCCAGCTACTTCTTACATCTGTTATAACAGGGGTGGGCAATAATTTTTGATGGGGAACCACTACAAGAATTTGGAAAGTGGGCAAGGGCCGCATGCTTCCGTCCTATTAATGGAGGAGGTGCAAGGTCTGGGATGGAGGTTGGGTGTGGAAAGGAGCTTGGGGTAAGGAATTGTGGTGCAGGACAGGATGTGGGGTTTGGGAGAGGGTTTGCGTGAAGGAAGTAGTTGTGATCTAGGGCAGGAGGAGGTGTAGGGGTTTGGGTTGTGACCTGGGGAAACCAGCCAATGGGAGCTGAGAGATTTTGCAAGGGGCAGGAGCAGCACACAAAGCCTCTCCCAGCCTCGGAAGCAGAGAGGTACAGGGAACAGAAAGCTGCGTAAAGCAGCGGCTGTCTGCTCTGTGCCTGTGGCCATCTGCTGGTCAGATGTGGTGGCTTGGTGGGCCAGATCTGGCCTGCCCATATGTTTATAATCTGTTCAATTCTGTACATTAACGTGACTAGAAATAGAGCACAGCTGAGGATATTGAACTTATTGCCTCCCTCCTGCACCCCCCCACCCCAAGCTCAAGTAGAGCTGCCTTTGCTGAAATGTTTAGGGTTAATTTTCCATAACTAGCTGTAAAAGTAGAGGCACATAGCATCTAACTGAGAAGAGTTGCTGTAGCTGCGTTGGTTCAAGAGGATGAGCAAGACAGGGGGGCTGAGGCATTATTTTTTGTTGGATTCTGTTGCTGCAGAATTGTTCTTCAGTTTTTCTGAAATCCTCCTTCAGAGCTGGTCTCTCAGCCTGGGACCAACATAGCTACAGCAACAATGGAGGATATTCAGTTTTGCCATCTAAAATGGAAACTCTATGATGCTTCCATGCCAAATGTAAGATATAAAACATCATCCCCACAGGGCTTTCTATTTGTAACTCTCTGAATGCTTTCTACATCTCTAAATATGCTGAACAACTCTGTAGAAGGACTTCAAAGAAACAGAAATCATCTCCTGTATTGGAAGTTGGACCTGTTACAGATATTACCTCATGCACTTTGTGTCTCTTGCTTAGAAGAACGAGTTACTGCATGTGTTCCCCAACAAAACGTTTGAGAAACAGTTTGTTCTGGGAGTTAGTTCCCAGATAGAATTTAAATGCATTTTTAAAAAAATCTTGTTTCACATAGTGATGTTGCCAACAACTCTTCCTGTACCTTGAGTGCAGTCTGACTTAACTGCTTTCTCAGCTGTCTGACTTCCCATCTCCAGCTAGGGCAGAATGTGTCTCCTGGCTAGTGATGGGGTTCACCGAGCAACTCCTGCTGGACTCACATCACTAAGACCCTCCTCTCCTCCCACACTCCCTTCACAATGAGCTGCTGCTTCTTTCCCCACAGCTCCTATGCAGTCCTGCTAGTCTGCTTTTGGCTTTAGGTTTGCAGGGAAGTTAATGGTGATCCCTTCAACCATGTAAGTTTGATATTGCTGGCAAATTGTATTTAATCATGATATTCCCCGCTATAGCCGCACGTTTTATTGGGAAGAAACACCCATGTTAATTCTAGGCTGGATATGTTACTAACTGGAGGTAGGAAGCCCTCATATTTGTGATGTTTGCACTCCCGATGCTGTATAAATAAGATGGAGACTTTCTCTGGAAAGCCCCATTTGTGAACTGTTCTAAGGCAGTCAATATGATGGCTGAATTTGATTAGTACAAAGAATCATAGACTCATAGAATGCTAGAACTGGAAAGGACCTCAAGAGGTCATCAAGTCCACTTCCGTGCCCTCTTGGCAGGACCAAACACCATCCCTGATAGGTGTTTGTCTAGCCTGCTCTTAAATGTCTCTAGCAGTGGAGATTCCACAACCTCCCTTGGTAACTTATTCCAGTGTTTAATTACCCTGGCGGTTAAGAAATTTTTCCTAATGTCTAATCTAAACCTCTCTTGCTGCAGTTTAAGCCCATTGCTCCTTGTCCTGTCCTCAGAGGTCAAGGAGAACAATTTTTCTCCCTCCTTCTTGTAACCTTCTTCTGAGGTACTTGAAAAACTGCTATCATGTCCCCCTTACATCTATCATGTCCCCTCTACATCTGCTCTTTTCTAAACTAAACAAGCCCAGTTTTTCTGTCTTCCTCATAGCTCATGTTCTCTGGACCTTTAATCATTCTTGTTGCTCTTCTCTGGACCTTCTCCAGTTTCTCCACATCTTTCTTGACAAGTGGTGCCCAGAACTGGACACAATACTCCAACTGAGGCCTAATGAGATCCGAGTAGAGTGGAAGAATGACTTCTTGTGTGTTGCTCACAACACTCCTGTTACTAATGTATGTTAATGAATGTTTGCTAATACTCCCAAATGTGGGATCTAGTTGAGGAAATGAAGCCCTATTTTATATTTTTATTCATTATGTTTTGTCCAGGTCACTATTTCTTTTTAAAAGGTACTACTGAATTTTATTCTTGGACCCTATCCATAGACCTTGTTATGTGGGGGTGTGGATAAGGTAATAAAATTATGTTGTATCATACCATAAGATCCTTGTCAGGTGTTTTAAACATTCTTTATAGACTTAGTGGAGAGATAACAGTACATGTATTTGAGTACTGGATTGACCATAGAGACAGTCTTGAGGCTGTTCAGAACAGTTTCTGTAACAGTAATTCATATTCACATGGTAGACATGAAGTTCAAAAGTGCTCTTAGAATCTGTTTTGCTTTCGTAGGTAAACAAACTTCCATACACCTGTGATGGATTGTTCCTCTTTAGAAAAGTAGTATTAAAAATGTAAATGCATTCTTGCCTATTGTCGCCATCAACAACCATGGGCTCAGCATCCTTTGGTTTCTGATGCCTCCCTCGCTATTTCCTTCTATCTATCCCTGTCCAGGAGGAGTGGCTTAGTCTCTGTAGACTAGCTCCGCACCAAACTACTATATCCTTCTTGTCTACCTATCAGTAATTTAGGAAAGGCCTGACCACTCTGCCCTGGAACCAGAGTTGTCCCTGGGGCTGGCATGTCTTTTCTCCTTTCTGGGGGTGGGAGTGTTCTGGTGCTGCTGATTCTCCCTATTAAGTTGATTATTCACTGTGCTGTATCTACTCTACCAAATGATAAGCTGTAATCATCATCCACCTCCTGTGCTCAGTGGCGGAATGTTTCTCTTTATCATGGCTCAGAGTACTCCTCTGTTTTCACTGTGACATGGCCTTTACAAGGTTTTGGAAAAAGGTCAGAAAACAAAGATTTAGTGAGTTGGGAAACCTGCATACCTTTAAGTCACTAAACTGTTCAGAGATTGATAGCATTTCCAACTATGTAAATTCGTCAATTTTCCCTTTTACCTCTTAAACTGATTATTGCCTACTTGAGTTCTGGCGACTGCTGAAAAATATTGATCCTATCTCTTTGTGCCATTGAAAATTGGAAGTCTGTGTTTGCATGACAGATCAATTCACTTACAGTACAATCTTCTGATTCCAGCGTGGAAAAAGTGATTCTTCTTCGAGTGCTATCTATCCCTGTGGATATCACCGTGTGGAACCTTTTCCAGGCAGCACTGAGTGGGGCTGCCCATGCACTAACCCAGCGTGGTCTTCTCAGTTCCTTCATCGCCACCCTCGGCTGCAGGCAGAGCACAGCTCTCTCCTCTCCCCTCAGACTGGTAGACAGAGAATGCACAGCCTAGGGCTATTAGCTCATCGTTTTCTATTAGACTGTTCCTGTTTATCATATATATGCTTGAATTGCAAAACTAACAAACAAACGAACAAAAGTGGGGGCAGGAGAGGGGAGTCCCTCTTCTCCTCAGTCCTTGCTTCAGTAGCTACACACCTCAGACGGGAAGGCATCACCACCTTGCCTCCTTCGAGGACCATTTCAAGACATTACAAGAGCCATGGTCCAATCTGGGAGACAGCTCTTAACAATCCCTGGGGTTCCTTATAAACATTGCCATATCAATCCTGGAACCTACCACATGCATCAGCTTCATAAGAGATCGGCTCGACTCCCCAACTGCTCAAGCTTAACTCCCTGTGCAAAGTCATGAAGCTGTAAAGGGACGGATATCACAACTTACCATCAGCCCTATGGCTCCCCTGCTTATGTGCATTTGCCTCCTTGGCCATATGGCGACCACTACCTGCATTGTCCCCAGGGCGTTTTTTCCAGCGGAATGGCGTTCCGCCACCTTTTCTTCCCTAGTGCCACTGCTATTTTTAAAACACAGCTCCGAGCTGCCCACCTGGGGAGGGAGCTGGAGCAGGCCCGAAGTCCTGTATGGTGTGGGGCTGAGGCCCCCTTACACCTCCTGTGGGGCTGGAGCACCCCCCACTCTTCAGAGTCGCTGGGGCCAGAGCCTTGTGAAGAGTGGGAGTGGAGCCCCCAAGCTCCCACTGAGTCACAGGGCCAGGGCTGAGGCCGCCCGGACCTCCTGTGGGGTCAGAAGCCCCACCCCTGGAGTCCCGGCCACAAGGCTGGAGCCAGAGACCTGCACAGTGTGGGGCTATGACAGAGGTGCACAGCCTGCGGGCTAATGTCTAGCCCATGGAGCCTTTTTTTATCTGGCCTGCGTCACCGGCAGCGCTGCCGTTTTTCCGGCACGGTTCAACAGGCCCCAGCTCTGGCCAGCACGGCTCCTGCCAGCACAGCTGTGCGGGGCGCCGCTCCAGCTGGTGTGGCTCTGACCAGCATGGCTCCCGCGGGTGCGGCTTGCGCGGGGTGCAGCTCTTACTGCTCCTGAGGTGGCGGCAGCTCTGGTGAGTCGCCGCATTCAGTTTGTGCTGAGGGTGCCTAGTTCTGGGGGAGGGGAGAGGGGATTGGTTTAAAGAGGGGAGATAGAAGTGCCTGGCTCTGGGGGAGGGGGGATTGGGTTATTGCAGAGGGCTGGGGGTGCCTGGCTCTGGGGGACTGGAGAGGGATGGGGTTAGAGTCGGGGAACTGGAGATGCTTCGCTCTAGGGGAGGGGGAGTGGGTTACAGTGTGGAGTGGGGAGTACCTGGCTATGTGGCAGGGGGAGTGGGTTACAGCGGGGGGCTGGGCGTACCTGGCTATGTGGCAGGGGGAGTGGGTTACAGCGGGGGGCTGGGCGTACCTGGCTCTGGGGGAGGGGGAGTGGGTTACAACAGGGGGCTGGGCGTACCTGGCTCTGGGGGAGGGGGAGTGGGTTACAGCAGGGGGCTGGGCGTACCTGGCTCTGGGGGAGGGGGAGTGGGTTACAGCGGGGGGCTGGGCGTACCTGGCTATGTGGCAGGGGGAGTGGGTTACAGCGGGGGGCTGGGCGTACCTGGCTATATGGCAGGGGGAGTGGGTTACAGCAGGAGGCTGGGGGTACCTGGCTCTGGGGGAGGGGGAGTGGGTTACAACAGGGGGCTGGGCGTACCTGGCTCTGGGGGAGGGGGAGTGGGTTACAGCAGGGGGCTGGGCGTACCTGGCTCTGGGGGAGGGGGAGTGGGTTACAGCAGGGGGCTGGGCGTACCTGGCTATGTGGCAGGGGGAGTGGGTTACAGCGGGAGGCTGGGGGTACCTGGCTATGTAGCAGGGGGAGTGGGTTACAGCGGGGGGCTGGGGTACCTGACTATGTGGCTGGGGGAGTGGGTTACAGCGAGCGGCTGGGCGTACCTGGCTCTGGGGGAGGGGGAGTGGGTTACAGCAGGGGGCTGGGCGTACCTGGCTCTGGGGGAGGGGGAGTGGGTTACAGCAGGGGGCTGGGCGTACCTGGCTCTGGGGGAGGGGGAGTGGGTTACAGCGGGGGGCAGGGGGTACCTGGCTATGTGGCTGGGGGAGTGGGTTACAGCGGGGGGCTGGGCGTACCTGGCTCTGGGGGAGGGGGATTGGGTTACAGCAGGAGGCTGGGAGTACCTGGCTATGTGGCTGGGGGAGTGGGTTACAGCAGGGGGCAGGGGGTACCTGGCTATGTGGCAGGGGGAGTGGGTTACAGCGAGCGGCTGGGGGTACCTGGCTATGTAGCAGGGGGAGTGGGTTACAGCGGGGGGCTGGGGTACCTGACTATGTGGCTGGGGGAGTGGGTTACAGCGGGGGGCTGGGCGTACCTGGCTATGTGGCTGGGGGAGTGGGTTACAGCGGGGGGCTGGGCGTACCTGGCTCTGGGGGAGGGGGAGTGGGTTACAGCAGGGGGCTGGGCGTACCTGGCTCTGGGGGAGGGGGAGTGGGTTACAGCAGGGGGCTGGGCGTACCTGGCTCTGGGGGAGGGGGAGTGGGTTACAGCGGGAGGCTGGGGGTACCTGGCTCTGGGGGAGGGGGAGTGGGTTACAGCGGGAGGCTGGGCGTACCTGGCTATGTGGCAGGGGGAGTGGGTTACAGCGGGAGGCTGGGGGTACCTGGCTCTGGGGGAGGGGGAGTGGGTTACAACGGGGGGCTGGGCGTACCTGGCTCTGGGGGAGGGGGAGTGGGTTACAGCGGGGGGCTGGGCGTACCTGGCTATGTGGCAGGGGGAGTGGGTTACAGTGGGAGGCTGGGGGTACCTGGCTATGTGGCTGGGGGAGTGGGTTACAGCGAGCGGCTGGGCGTACCTGGCTCTGGGGGAGGGGGAGTGGGTTACAGCAGGGGGCTGGGCGTACCTGGCTATGTGGCTGGGGGAGTGGGTTACAGCAGGGGGCTGGGCGTACCTGGCTCTGGGGGAGGGGGATTGGGTTACAGCAGGTGGCAGGGGGTACCTGGCTATGTAGCAGGGGGAGTGGGTTACAGCGGGGGGCTGGGCGTACCTGGCTATGTGGCAGGGGGAGTGGGTTACAGTGGGAGGCTGGGGGTACCTGGCTCTGGGGGAGGGGGAGTGGGTTACAGCGGGAGGCTGGGGGTACCTGGCTATGTGGCTGGGGGAGTGGGTTACAGCAGGGGGCTGGGCGTACCTGGCTCTGGGGGAGGGGGATTGGGTTACAGGAGGGGGCAGGGGGTACCTGGCTATGTGGCGGGGGGAGTGGGTTACAGCAGGGGGCAGGGGTACCTGGCTTTGAGGGAGGGGGATTGGGTTAGAGTGGAGGGGGCCTGAGTCTAGGGGAGGGGGATTGAGTTAGAACCAGGAGGCAGGGTCTGGGGGAGGAGAAGGGCATTGTCCCTCATAAGCGTTCTGAAAATCTGGCAACCCTATCTGGGCCCTGCTCAGGGGCAGTTAAGCCACCGGGGGTATGGCTTGGGCCCCACATGGGGATGTTAAGCCACCCAGTGATGGCTTGGGCCTAGCACAGGTGGGTGGTTCAGCTGCTTAGGGGCGGTTGGACCTCCACAGGGGAGAAGGGCTGTACCTTGGGAGTGCAGATTGGCGCTTGAGTTCTGCCACCTTTTTTCCTAGGAAAAAAGCACTGGTTATCCCCAGTGCTCGGCTAAATTTTTACTACCTTCAGCATTGGCTGGTGTCAGTCTTTACCCCTAGCAGGTGCCAAATACACAGACAGGTATCGGTACCTGGAAGGGTAAGCAACTTCTTGTGCTGTTGGACCCAAGAACAAAAGTTTCTGTTAGTGGTACCGGTTCATTGGTGGACTCTTTGTTTCTTGGCTGAGGAGCACATTGCCAACAACATCACATTCAAGTTGATAGTTTAGAGGTGAGCAGAGGTTACATATCAGCCTTCTCAAACTGCAGGCTGCCTTCAATGCTTGCAAGTACTTTCTGCTGCTCATTCAGAACAAGGCCATGTGGACTCTCGTGGACAATACCATGACCATGTTTATATCAATTGCCAGGGAGGGGCCTGATCACAATCGCTTTGTGCAGAGGCCATAAAACTATGCAAATGGTGTATTGGGCATCATGTCGTCCTCACAGGATCATACCTACCAGGCATAAGCAACATGCTGGCGGACTCTCTAAGGCGCCATTTCTCCTGGGACCACAAATGGCAGCTCCAACAAGAGGTGACTCATCTCCCTTTCCACATGTGGGGCCATCTGACTATAGATCTATTTGCAGTACCAGAAAACTCCAAATGTAGCCCGTATTGTTCGAAAGCAAGCAAAGGCCACAAATCTCTGGTACATCTGTTTCGTGTAGGGTGTGTTACAGGATGTGTTGTGCAGCAGTGTGGTCGTCTTACCACATACTCATGACACACTGCATTATAGTCCCATATGGACACAGGTATGGCAGTTGCTCAGGCAGTACTGTCCACAGTAGATGCACCAAATCAAAACCCATCGTGCAGCTAGGGGGTACTGCTCTACAGTCCGCGGGGCAGCACTCAAAGAAGAAAGAGAAGTTACTTGCCTTGTGCAGCAATGATGGTTCTTTGAGGTGTTTGTCCCAGTGGGTGCTCCATGTCCCACCCGCCTCCCCTCTACACACTGCAGTAGATGTAGCTGGGGCATCAGTGAAGTAAATTAGCATGCACAGCCCCGCTCTTTACTATCTTTAGTGGTGTGAAGGGCACACGCTGGGCTAGTGCATGTGCAGACCCACTCAGTGCTGCTTGGAAAAGTCTCCATGCTGTGGTGCTGGGCAAGCCCAACACCTACTGTAGAGCACCCATGGGGCCGGGGGACACATGTCAAAGAACCATGGTTACTGCACAAGGTGAGTAACTTCTCTCTCTAAAACCTCACCTGGGCTGTAATTGTAGACTTCTGATTCATTAATGTCGTCATTGGAAATGACATCCAAAATACAGGTAAGTGAGTCCTGCAGAGCACTTGTGGTCTCTGATGAGCAAGCTTTGGATGTGAGAATTTCTCTTAATAGCACTCAGTGCAACCATTGGTTCTGAGCAGGCCTGACAAGCTATCTGGAGAGCAGTGTTATGAAAGGAAAAACGGTGATGTCCAATATTCTTAGTGTTCGGTTTGACAAAAAGCAATATGGTTTCCAAAGTCTGGGCTTTTTTTTTTTTGAAAGGAGATGTGTCAGAGAGCCGTCTCAGCATTTTACTGTGTTCTGAGTGTGGCTTGGTTTCGTGGAGCATATTACTACAGTGGAATGTGACATCCTGTCTGTGTTAAATCTTTATTACTAAACTCTTATAAATCCTGTGAGACTAATGGTTTGTGGTTTGTGATTTCTCAGGACCACCTCCAGCAGAGGATGCAATATTAGTTAGTGAATGTCTTTTTATTTTAGGAGCGGGGGATGGGTTGTTGGGGGGGTTGGTTTATTAGTAGAATCTGTTTCTGCTGAAAACGTGTGTGAAGGATATGAGAAGATTTTATGTCAGCTTCTTTGGTTTCTGGTGGCATAGGCCATCTCTGAAAATTCTATGAGAATCTCTAAAATGAACAAAAAGAAGCTGGGAAATGACTTCACAAAGAAACTGTTTTATAGATTGTAAAAGCTACTAAATGAAAAGGTGAAGCAACAGATTGGGGAGATGCACTAAAAGCAAATTTGGATGCTTCCACTGCACGCTGCTATTGTTTCCTGTGTTCTTTGTCTTTTCCCTCATTGTACATTCAGTCCTTGCTGCTGGTGCAAGATTCGATAGAGTCACAGGTAATGATATATTGCACAAGGCATCTGAATTGACTGAGCAGTAATAATAGTTAGCAAACTGATATTTTCACTGAGTGATTAAATCAGTGCATGGACAGCATTTCCATGAAAGAATGGCTGCCTTGTCCCTACATCATTTCAGTATGACCATACAAATTGCTCTGAAGTAGAGTTTTGTTCACATACTGCCCGAAATCATTGGTGTGTCAGTATTGTCAGGGATACTTGGTGTTGTATCCAGTCGATTGATATAAATGAGAACAATTTAAATTACCAGTTTAAATCATCATTTAAATCACTGAGGAGGAAATCCTGATTTAAAGTATTAATTTTAATTGTATTTTGCATGTACTTACTTTCCTAGAGAAAGATTGATGCTTGTTAATTGGTAACTATTAAAATACGTTAATTTACACTAATTTGGTCCTTCGTTTTGCTATGCAGGAGGATACATTGTATCTATATTATCTCATTACCACTATGTCTTACATTTGTTTGAGCAGTTACGTAGTTTAACTTACTTTTATTCAGATTGTTAATTTGTAAATTTGTATTATGTTAGAAAATGATGAATGGTGCATTTCTTATTTAGTAGATGATATTTTTTCTTGTGATTTGTGTCAAGCTTTGTGGGTGGAAACTCAATTAAAATACACAAACAATTTTAAAAGTTGTGAAATAAAACACTAAAAGCACTTGATATAAGGTTATCAACACATATTTGATGTTAAAACTGACTGATTTATAAAGGAAGTATTATCTCAGCATGTTGAATAAGCTGAAATGAAGAAAATATTCTCTTTGCACCTGCAGCAGAGGCTACTGCTGTCAAAAGCTGGTTTAGCACTTCAGCGGACTAGTTTTAGGTGTTAAGCAAAGGCTTCCACTATATCAGTAGTTTGATGTACTTTAGAACAGGCGTGTCCAACCTGCGGCCTGCGGGCCGCATGCGGCCCTGGACAGCTAGTAATGCGGCCCCACAAGATCGTAAACTTTTAACATTATTATGTGATTTATATACATTAACTGTATTATATATTTTATATGCAGCCCAAGACAATTCCTCTTCACCCAGTGCGGCCCAGACAAGCCAAAAGGTTGGACACCTGTGCTTTAGAACTTGGCAGCAAACATGTACAGTGTATTGAGCTTGATGTAGGAATTATTGGAGGGAATTTTATGGCCCTTGTTAGGCACATGTATGGGTGACATTATCACGATGGCCCTCTTTGAGCTCTGACTCTTATGTACTTTTGAAGGAGATATGAAATTCAGATCCTGACTGTTGAGTTTACCAAAAATTCCGTGGCTAGAGCCCCACACAGATAAAATATTTGTATCCTGATCCACAAACCAGGGTCTATTGATATGAAGCAGATATCTGCAGATTTGCGTGACTCTACTATGGCATTTTGTGTCTAATCTAGAAACGCCTGTGGTGACTTAAGAATGTGTGAAATTATGACTTCAGTAGACTAAAACTGAACTGCTGAGAGGACAATAGATTTTAAGACACTTTTGTAAGTTTAAGTTCTTCGCGTGGTCCACGTGGGTGCTCCACATCAGATGTTGGTCTGGCCTGGGTGCCACAGATTGGAGATTGGCAAAGCAGATTGCACATGTGCATGTGCGCACTGGGCCCTTCGCACACTTCTAGTCACGTGTAGGATCTGGTCTGAGCCATTCCTCAAGGCTGCCTTGGAAGTATACATCTGAAAGTCATAACAAGTCATAACAAGAACAAACTCCAAAGCGGGAAAGAAGGGTGGGTAGAGGAGCACATATTTCGAAGACAAGGACATATTTCGAAGAACCATCATTGCTACCTAGGTGAGTAACTTCTCTTTCCTCTTGAAGTGGTCCCCATGGGTGCTCCAAATCAGGTGACTACGTAGCAGTCCCTCCTCCACTCCCCCCAAAAAAACAACAAAAAACTAGCAGGGTACGGGAGTTATGTATCATTAGCCACCGAAAGTACGACTGTCGAAAGACTTGTGTCTTCAGCCATCTGGCGATGTATGACGTAATGCTTGGTGAATGTGTCGTAGGACGACCATGTTGCTGCTCGGCAAATATTCTTCAAAGGAACACCCTCAAAGAAGGCTGTGAATGCTGCCTTTAGCCATGTCTACACGTGCACGCTACTTTGAAGTAGCGGCACTAACTTCGAAATAGCGCCCGTCACGGCTACACGTGTTGGGCGCTATTTCGATGTTAACATCGACGTTAAGTGGCGAGACGTCGAAGCCGCTAACCCCATGAGGGGATACGAATAGCGCCCTACTTCGATGTTCAATGTCGAAGTAGGGACTGTGTAGTCGTTGCGCGTCCCGTAACATCTAAATTGCCGGGTCCTCCATGGCGGCCATCAGCTGAGGGGTTGAGAGACGCTCTCTCTCCAGCCCCTGCGGGGCTCTATGGTCACCGTGTGCAGCAGCCCTTAGCCCAGGGCTTCTGGCTGCTGCTGCTGCAGCTGGGGATCCATGCTGCATGCACAGGGTCTGCAACCAGTTGTCGGCTCTGTGGATCTTGTGTTGTTTAGTGCAACTGTGTCTGGGAGGGGCCCTTTAAGGGAGCGGCTTGCTGTTGAGTCCGCCCTGTGACCCTGTCTGCAGCTGTTCCTGGCACCCTTATTTCGATGTGTGCTACTTTGGCGTGTAGACGTTCCCTCGCAGCGCCTATTTCGATGTGGTGCTGCGCAACATCGATGTTGAATGTCGACGTTGCCAGCTCTGGAGGACGTGTAGACGTTATTTCGATGTCACTACATCGAAATAAGCTATTTCAATGTAGCATTCACATGTAGACGTAGCCTTTGCCTTAGTAGAGTGAGCTTTAGGTGGAACAGGTAATGCTGTCTTCTGTAAAGAATAACGCATAGTTATGCATGAAGTGATAATGTTTGAGATTGTCTGTGACGATAGCACCTCGCCCTGAGATCTCTGTGCAAGGTACAGTAATGGTCTGTCTGTTTTTCAAAAGGGCTTTGCTCTTTCTAGATAAAACACTGAGGCTCTTCTCACATCCAGAGAATGAAGTCTTGTCTCCTTACTTGAGACTCTTTTTTGGTTTGTATTTCATGCTATTTATCTCCGAGTGTGTCAGGAAAAAGATATCCTTAAGATTCAACATCCTTTTCTCCTCAGTGTATCCGTGCTAAAGAAGGGAAAATTGTAGATGAAAATTTCCTAACTCAAAAGAGGCTACATGCACATTATATCTGGCGTGGGGATATTCTATATTAGACTCATCCTGGCTGTGGAAGAAGAAACTTATCTCAGAATTAAATATTAATGGCTTCTTAGGTGCAAGTGGTTGTGAATTGATCTTATGTACAGACTATAGTCCATCATAACATGTAATCTGGTGCTATGAAAAGATCACGTTCACAAAGCTGAAAGCAATGAGGAGCCAATCAGGTCAGAGAAGAATCTACAGCACTGCCAACAATTCTGACCCAACCGCTGGTGTAGATAGCACTACGTCAATGGGAGGTGAGTTACGTACACTGACAGGGAGGGCCCTCTCATTGGCCTGAAGTGCTAGAGTGGTGCAGTGCAGCCTTTTTAAGTATAGCCAAGTCTTTAGGAATTACATAGAGAAGTTAGCTGTTTTAAGGTTGTCAGGGCCTGGAAAAATACATCCTAGAATACTTAAAGAACTGGCAGAAGAGATCTCTCAGCCATTAGTGATTATGTCTGAGAATTTGTGGACGATGGGGGAAATCCCAGAAGAGTGGAAAAAGGCTAGTGTAGTACCTATTGGAGGATAGGGTCAAAAGTCAAAATTCAAAATGATCTGGACAAATTGGAGAAATGGTCTGAAGTAAACAGGATGAGGTTTAATAAAGACAAATGCAAAGTGCTCCACTTAGGAAAGAACAATCAGTTTCACACATACAGAATAGGAAGCAACTGTCTAGGAAGGAGTATGGCAGAAAGGGATCTAGGGATTATAGCGGACCACAAGCTAAATACGAGTCAACAGTGTGATGCTGTTGCAGAAAAAGCAAACGTGATTCTGGGATGCATTAACAGATGTGTTGTGAGCAAGACATGAGAAATCATTTTTCTGCTCTACTCTGCGCTGGTTAGGCCCCAGTTGGAATATTGTGTCCAGTTCTGGGCACCACATTTCAAAAAAGATGTGGAGAAACTGGAAGGGGTCCAGAAAAGAGCAACAAGAATGATCAAAGGCCTAGAGAACATGACTGATGAAGAAAGGCTGAAAAAAATTGGGCTTGTTTAGTTTGGAAAAAAAATTAAGGGGAGACATGACAGTAGCTTTCAGGTATCTAAAAGGCTGCCCTAAGGAGGAGGAAGAAAACTTGTTCTTTTTGGCCTCTGAGGATAGAACAAGAAGCAATGGACTTAAACTGCAGCAAGGGAGGTTTAGGTTGGACATTAGGAAAAAGTTCCTAACTGTCAGGGTGATCAAACACTGGAATAAATTGCCAAGGGAGGTTGTAGAATCTCCATCTCTGGAGATATTTAAGAACAGGTTAGATAAATTTCTATCAGGGATGGTCTAGACAGTACTTGGTCCTGCCGTGAGGACCTCTCAAGGTCCCTTCCAGTCCTAGTATTCTACAATTCTATGATTCTATCTGTAAAAACAAGAATAAGGAAAACTAGGTAATTACAGACCAGTCAGCTTAACTTCTTTACCTAGAAAGACAATGAAGCAAATAATAAATGTTTGTGCATCTACAGCAGGGGAGGGAGCCTTTTCTAGGCCAGGGACCACTGACCCACAGAAAAATCAGTTGGGGGCCACACACAAGTGAGAGGCAGAAAAATCCCCAAATCCCAATCCTCAGGCCCGACCAGTGGCAGATTGGTCAGCCCCTGGGGTCAGTGGAGATCCAGACCGCACTACTGTGACTCAGCTATCCCTGCGTCACTTCCAAACTTCCCCTCGGGTCATATCGCAATGGGCCAGGGGTTGGGTTCATCCATGTCTGGATGAAGCAGGGTTTCAGCCTGGCTTGAGGTGCATGGTTGGTTAGGTCTACCTGGAGGCCCAGTAGTCGGGGCCAATCTTCAGCCTCTTGCAGGGCTGGGTCAGCCTCCCAGCCGCGGGAGCTTGGGACTCCTCAGGACTGGCTCTTCCAGTGGCTGGGGCTCAAATGAGCTCCCAGACTCAGCTTTTATAATTCCTGTCCTGCCTCCTGGTTTCCAGCCAGGTGCTGAGCAGCAGGTGTGTGGTTCCACCCACACAGACCCAGGTAGAGGTTCTTCCCCCTCTGGATCAGGAAGGGGCCACTCCGCCTCGCTATAGTGGATCATAAACTGAATAAGGCAACTCTAATATTGTTGCCGCCTACCTCAAAAGCAAATATTATTCTGAGTAACAGCAGGAGTGATCTGACCTCAGCTGAAGTACTGTTTCCAGCTCTGGGAACACATTTTGGGAAAGATATAGAATAATTGGAGAAAGTCCAGAGAAGAGTAACAAAATAATTAAAAGCCTGCAACACATGACCTATGAAGAAAAATCGGAGGGGAAAAAAAGGGTTTGAGTCTGGAGAATAAAAGAATAAATAGAGAGGTAATAAGTCTTCAGGTACTTCAGTCTTATTATAAAGAAGAGGATACATTGTTCTCCTAAACTAGTGGTTCTTAACCTTGGTGCACGCACCCCTGGGGGTGTGTCATGCCCTTTTTTGGGAGTGTGAGACATGCCAGATTTTTTTAGAAGGTAAATCATCAAAAACATAAATTAAGCAGAGACGTGTAAGTACAACTACTTTGTTTCATCAAACTTATCTATTTATTAACATTATGCATTTTAATGATTACTGTAATATACATACAAAAATTTATTTTCAATTTTTTAAGCTAATTGTAGTGACATTATCTCACTACAAAATACAATGTACTGCCACATTGCAGGGTATTTCTTGACGCATGCGCAGAAGATGATGTGGCAGTGCCACAGCTTTGTTTGAATTCAATTAGCTGCTGTTAGTGGGTTGATTACAGTTTATTTCCATGGCAGAACTTTGCAACATCTCTGGGTAGTACATGCGTATTTTTGTACTAGTATTTGCGATGAATAATAACATAAAACTATTTTACACATATTTAGTATGCATTTAAAAGTGTATAGCCCCCCCACTCACCATTTTTGATAAGGGGTGCAAGAACGTATTTTGGGAACCAAAGGGGTGCAGACTGCAGTAAGAACCACTGTCTTAAACTAATGAGGATAGGACAAAAAGTAGTGGGCTTAAATTGCAGCAAGGAAGGTATAGATTAGCCATTAGGGAAAAACGTGCTAACTTGGGTAGATAAGCACTGGAACAAATTATGTACCAAGGGAGATTGTTTCATCTGCTCTTAAAAATCGTCAGCGATGGAGATTCCACAAACACCAGTCAGGGATTGTCTAGAACAGGGTTTCCAAAACTTTATATAGTTGGGACCCTTTTTTCTTTTAGTACTTTTTTTTTTTTTTTGTGGCCCAGAAATATAAATGCATATAAAAATGAACAATCAATAATTTTGCACTGTTTATTATTTATTCACAATAATAATAGTACATAACGATAATTTGTACATTTTCGAAGCACCAGTATTTTTTTTTCTTCCAAGGACCAGTACTGGGCCACGGACTACGCTTTGGGAAATGCTGGTATAGATTAATGATACTTAGTCCTTCCATAGTACAGGGGACTCTGTCATGAGAAGAGGGTAGGGCTCATGGTAGATAGTCACCCTTATGTGATTCCAGAAGGGCTAATGAGACTCTTGGCCATATTAACAGAGGAATAGTGAGTAGGAATATAGAAATTATCTTACCCCTGATTTTTGGCACAGCTGTTCTTGTAACACTGGCCAGTTCTGGTGTCTGTAATTCAAGATAAATTGGAGAGAGTTCATAGAATCGTCATGAAAATGGTTGAAGGAGATCGTCTATGGCATGTAGGGACAGTATGAAATTCTCTTCAAAAGGGAGGTCTCATGGCCAACTCAACAACATGTAAATTGGCCACTACAGAGATGAACTTTCTTGGAGTATATCATAGGGGCAGTCTTTTAAAACCTGTAATTGATAATGTACGGCTCTAACCACAGGCCTTGTCCTCCAGGGAGAAAGACAGTTGAGGCAGATTTTGGGCTTGCTGGGATATAACTCATGTTTATCTCTAACTTTGCTTCACTCTTGGCCCTCTAACAGAGTTTACAAAAAGACAAGAAGTCCTGTGGCACCTTATAGACTAACATATTTTGGAACATGAGCTTTTGTGGGCAAAGACCCACTTCGTCAGACACATGAGAGAGTGCATCTGACGAAGCGGGTCTTTGACCACGACAGCTTATGCTCCAAAATATTTGCTAGTCTTTAAGGTGCCACAGGACTTTTTGTTGTTTTTGAAGATACAAACTAACATGGCTACCTCTCTGATACTTACAAAAAGACAGTAACCTCAGAAAAATCCGGAGGATAAGAATTGCGAAGAAGCTTTTAACCCATTGAACCATATCTCTCCATCATCTATTGTTTTTCATACGGATATTTTGCAAGTATTTATATTACATCCAAATGCCTCAGATGTTGGATTTGGCCCCATATTTTCACGGAATTTTTCAGGTGGGGAGCGCTCAGTCCTGTATTTAAGCAGAAGATTGTTCCCTGGGAAAAGGACATTTTCCATTATGGAAAAACAAGCAATGGCAATTTAAGTGATTCATAAATTTTCTCTGGTACCACCTTTTGCGTACGTCCTTCTCACTGATTACTGACTAAACCAGTGGCATTGGCTGAATACCATGAACAGAGGTCTGCAACCTGTGGCTCCGGAGCCACATGTGGGTCTGTAAGGACGACTGTGTGGCTCCTGATGCTATAACTACTAAGTAAAAAAACAAAAAAACCTTCTGATTATTTTAAATAAATGGTGAACATGTAAAAGCCACAAAATGAATAACTCCTATCTGAAAAACGGTACGTGATCTCACAATGTTGGATAACTCCCCTGGTGTCGTGAGGAGGATAGTGATACAAATACGCAGGTAAAGTGTGAGGAAATAGAATATGTAAAAAGCTTATGAATGTCCTGCAGTAAACATGTATCACATTACAAATCATTGTGTGCACATTGTTCTTAAAATAGTGGCTATAAGAAGTATGGTTAGGCATTATTAAGGACCGTCTCTTGTTCACATGCATTGCAGCTCTTGAATTTTGAGGTTTTCTCTTTTTTTTTAACCAAATTGGAAAAAATGGTTATTCTTGCTCTTTTGATTGCCGACCCCTGACCATGAAGGAGTTGAACCCATGTATAATGCAATGGTTCCTGGCATACCAACCTTATAGGTTAAAATCATGTCTTTTCTAGAGAGGATGGAGATGTGGATGCTTTGAACCAGGCACCACTTCCCATCTTGATGGGTGGAGAATGTGATGGGGCACATCTTCATCCTAGGCCAGATCAAGTTAATAGGTCTGCTGGTATAAACAGGCACATTTGCAGAGCTTGGTGTATTCGGAGGAAATGAGCTTAAAAGGGAGGCCATCAAAGGAAAGAGTGGGAACCAGGAGGGGAGAATGCTGTGCCTCAGATGTAGCTTTTGAACGTCTGCCTCCTACAAGAGCCCACCAATCCAGGCATAATCTTACTGTAGCACAGAATGTTTAAAGATAAGCCCTAATCTGGAGTCTAGCTGTATTTAACTCCCTTGAAACACCCAGAGACTGAGTTTCCCTGTAATTTTAAGGATTTTGTAGGTATTCATGTAACACGTTTTCCTTTAAAAGGGCCAGCTTATCACAGGGTGACTTGGTCATGTTCAAGAAGTACCCACCTGAGAACAGAAATTGGATATTACTGTAGAATTCTTTTCGCTGTTGCAAACAAAGGTCTAACAAGATCCAGTGACTGGGAGTTCCAGCTAGACAAATTCAGACTGGAAAAAAGATAAAATTATTGTGTACCTCAGCAACATCCCCCTGCGATGGGCATTATTAGCAACTGTTAATGTTTTCTAAAAATAATTTGTATTCTGTCTGTGTCAACATTTTGTAAGTGCTGTCAGCAAAGGCAGGTTTACACCAAAAGAGACCTTCCTTGGCCCAAGCAGGATCAGCATTCAGAGCTGTTCTTATGTGATGTTAGATGGGAATCTGAAGCTTCTCCCACTTCTAAACACATCTGAATCTTATGGGTGCTCTAGACACGACTCTTTTGCTACACTGTGCAGCTTACAAATGGATAAAGTCCACGCTTAAGATGTCAGTGTACCTACCTGTCGGGTTTCAGATGTATAAATAATTTATTTTTCAACAGTTAATCACTCCCTGAAATTTTGTAACATAAAATGGCATCCTGCTTTTGCTTGTTGTTGTATGCAACAGTGGGGAACAGTAAGCATGCACGCCTGACTGGTGACGAGGTTCCTGTTCCTCATAATAGAATATAGCAATAAAAGAGATTACCTTCTTAAAATCAAAGAAACATTCAGAATACAGCAAGAAACACATCTGCCTAATAATGGCAGTGGAGTTTCTCTGAGTGTTGTCTGTATGGAACAGGTTCTGGATTGTGGTGTATTTGCATGTGATCCTTGCCAGGTTGCATGTAGTGCCTGCCCCAGTACATACTCAGAAGATACGGATTAATTCACACGTGCAGGCTGTACACTAAAATATGGTAAGAATGTTTCTGGCATATGAAGCCTCTCATGACAACTGGAGAGGGGAATGAGAAGCCAGTTATAAACAATTAATGGATTTATTTAAAAAGGGAAAATGAACATGTACTCTTGTGTTACAGATTCAGTGGTTCTTTCCTTTGACTCCGTTGGACGGACGGTAGGCTCAGGTACAATATCCCCCTTCTTTCCCCTTCTGTCTTCCTCACAAAAAGGCTTTATTTAATTAGACTTGGTAGCCATGTTGGGAGGCAGATAACAAGGAGTCAGATCTTGGTGCAGGATTACACTGAAAATTGGCTGTCTAACCAAAAGGATTCAATATATCCCTTGTTACGAGTACTGGAACTGGTAAGAGACTTGTCGTGGCAGGAGGTCTTGTCTTCTTGTGAAGTGCTACAGTGGCACAGCTGCAGGGATGTAGCTGTGCTGCCTTAGAGCTTCAGAGCCCTCCCCTCGGTTCAGGTTAGCCGCCTCCCCTGAGAAAGGCTGTCTACATGGCCACTTGGGTTGGCTTAACTAAGTTGTTCCGGCGTGTGGGGTTTTCACTCGCCTGAGACACATGGGTGGGTTGATCTGATTTTCTAGTGTAGCCCAGATGGAAAAGGTGAACCACTTCCAATAAGCAGGCCATGACTACACTACCTCTTTTGTAGGTGTCACTGATGTCATTGAGGTGTGTGAAAAAATCCCCCTCTGAATGACGTGTCACACAGACTCAAGCTCCAGTGTGGACAGTGCTGTGTTGGCAGAAGACACTCTCCCCCTGACATAACTACCACCACCTGCTGGGGGCGGTTAATCACGTCCATGGGAGCACAGAGTGGTCGTATGGGGGATCTCAGAGTGGATCATCAATGATCTAGAAAATGAGGTAAGCAGTGAGGTGGTAAAGTTTGCAGATGACACCAAGTTGTTCAGGACAGTCAAAACCAAAAGGGATTGTGAAGAACTACAAACAGATCTCAGCAAACTGAGTGATTGGGCAGCAAAATGGCAAATGAAATTTAATGTGGGTAAGTGTAAGGTAATGCACATTGGGAAAAATAACCCAAATTGCACATACAACATGATGGGGTCAAATTTAGCTACGACAGATCAGGAAAGGGATCTTGGAGTTATAGTGGATAGTTCTCTGAAGACATCCACGCAGTGTGCAGCGGCAGTTAGTAAGGCAAATAGGATGTTAGGAATTATTAAAAAAGGGATCGATAATAAGACAAAAGATATCACACTTCCCCTATATAAAACTATGGTACGCCCACATCTTGAGTACTGCGTGCAGATGTGGTCTCCTCACCTCAAAAAAGATATATTGGCATTAGAAAAGGTTCAGAAAAGGGCGACTAAGATGATTAGGGGCTTGGAACGGGTCCCATATGGGGAGAGGCTAGAGAGACTGGGACTTTTCAGTTTGGAAAAGAGGCGATTGAGGGGCGATATGATAGAGGTATATAAAATCATGAATGGTGTGGAGAAAGTGAATATAGAAAAATTATTTACCTTTTCCCATAATACAAGAACTAGGGGACACCAAGTGAAATTGATGGGTAGTCGGTTCAAAACTAATAAAAGGAAATTTCTTCACACAGCGCACAGTCAACCTGTGGAACTCCTTGGCGGAGGAGGCTGTGAAGGCCAGGACTCTGTTAGGGTTTAAAAAAGAGCTTGATAAATTTTTGCAGGTTAGGTCCATAAATGGCTATTAGCCAGGGGTAAAGTACGGTGCCCCAGCCTTCAGTACAAGGGCAGGAGATGGATGGCAGGAGATAAATCACTTGATCATTGTCTTGTGTTCTCCTTCTCTGGGGCACCTGGCATTGGCCACTGTCGGCAGACGGGATACTGGGCTGGATGGACCTTTGGTCTGACCCAGTATGGCCATTCTTATGTTCTTATGTACAGCTGCACTGCTGCAAGCTCGTTAGCATAGATGTGGAGTCAGGCAGGGGGGCTGAGTGCACGCAATCAAACTAATGGTCCAGCTTCTAGTGTGAAAGTCATGGAGTTGACATTGCCCACTGAGCAGGGGAAAACCATTCCATTCTACCAGAGGGGAGTTTCTCCATGGAACATGCAGTTGCATTCTATGAGGGACGGGAGATGAGGATGGCTCTGAGGAGGGGAATTTCTGTATTTTCTCAAGAAGGCTGTGACTGTGTTTTCTGCAGAGCTAAGCAGAGTTAGTGAAACCAAGGGGAGCACCTGGATGATCTTGTTTCCATTGCCCTCTGGGTATGACCATGTGTGTTCCTGGGCATCATGTAATTAAATTGAAGCAAAAAGCAAAACTGAAGGATGCTCTCGTGCCTGGACTGCTGCTGGGAATGAGTGAGCATTAGTTTGGCTGTTTGTTTGTGGCACAGGGACTGTAGTTAAGGTGCACTGTCCTGAGGCAGGCATTTCCATAGAGCAGCTGCAGCAATGGGTAAAATTCAGGTTGTACTGCTTACAGCATTAGCATGTAAAACAGCAAGGACAAAAAGACTTGGAAAGTCCTTTCCTAGAAGTGTCAGTGTAAGGATGACATTGGCTTAAATGTGTCCTCCTATAGCCGCAAAAAATCTGACCTGATCACGTTTGCTTTTCAAACAATGAAATTTGCTTCTAGATTTCTTTTGCCCAATACTCTTTTCCCCCCAGGTTGATAGGTGTAGTTTGCTGCCTTCCAGCATGGCACTAGTCTTCTGCCTGCACGCTCATCAAACAAACCCTGCTGCCTGGCACTGGCAAGTGAAGCTTGTGCAGAGAGCTCAGATCTATCCCTGCATCGGTGTCCTTTGCCTCGTATTTAAGCCCCCCATGCATTCTGCTGTTCTTTCACAGTTCTCTAGAAAGCTGATCTGTTCAGAGTGCATGATCGATTCAGAAACAGTTTTTCTTTTAGGAGGGTTGCTGGCATGTATGTAGAATGGAAATGATGCCAGCTTTGGTGAAAACAGTTGGTGCTTTGCATTAACCCTACCTCTAAACCCTGCCCCGCTAATTACTGTGCAGCCTTTTCTTTGGCCCTAAAGGGAAGTTTCTTTTAATCCTCAGAAGTGGCCAAGAATTGAAAAGGTTGAAGTATGTGAAATCTCTGGGTGAATTCAGAGGGTCATAATTCAATCTTGGTTTCCCTGCAAGAATCATTGCTTAGCTACTTGCCAGTTGTAAAGCACACTTAATTACATAGTTAATTTGAGTTTGGTGTATCTTTACAGAATCCTGAGCAGTTAGTCATAAATGTGGAGTTAAAATATTATTTCCCTATGTGCCGATTTTCATTGAATGTTAAAATTAGGGGCATTATCACTAGAATGGGGTATTACAATTTGAGGGGAGATAAGTGATTATAAACTTTATTTAATTCACGAAAAAAATTCTTTTTATCTGTGTCTCTGAAGTCTTTTTTTTCTGTGTGAGGAGTGGGAAACAAGGCTAGATGTAGGCAGGGAGATTTCCTGGGACCGTTGGAGAGACAGGTCCATGGTCTCTCATTTATTACATCACGGGAAGGGCAGTTGAAGTGCTGAAGAGGTCAGTAAAATACCCTTTCGTAATTCCATGTCCCCCTAAAAAAAGAAGTCCAATTTTTCTGTTCTTATTGTGAAATAACCTGCTACTCAGGAGAGAGGAGCTGAGAAATGCCAAAGATAACAGGTTTTCCAGAGGTGTGTGTGTTAAATTGCCCTTGTATCAAACACTTTGGATTTACTATGTTGTATGTTCTTGTGCAAACTGGGAACTGGGACATGTAATAGGACAGTTGGCGTGTGGTCCCTGCCCAACTGAGGAATAGCTTTCCTTGTTAAACAGGAAGGAGAGAGAGAAAAACTGTGACTCTTGTTCTTCTGCCGTCCATCCCATCTCATCCTGCTGTGGACCCAGGGACTGTCAGCGCCCAGAAAGAACCTAAAGAACCTGTGGCTGCACCAGGCCCAGCCATTCCGAGTAGGTGTTTTCAGGTTGGAGTATAAACGGGGGAAAGGTTGAGAGTTTAATAAAGTAATTATTCAGGGTGAATTAACAGTCAGTCACATCATTCCTAGCATTTTGTATCATTTTAAACCAGCACAAAGAAACTGTACAAATGGGCAGACTGAGTACTTTGTTCAACTTTTAAGAAGTGTTCAAATATAACCAATAATTCAGATTTTTCCTTGGCCAGAATAAATTCTCTTTAGCCGTGTCTACACGTGCACGCTACTTGGAAGTAGCGGCACTAACTTCGAAATAGCGCCCGTCACGGCTACACGTGTTGGGCGCTATTTCTATGTTAACATCGACGTTAGGCAGCGAGACGTCGAAGCCACTAACCCCATGAGGGGATGGGAATAGCGCCCTACTTCGACGTTCAACATCGAAGTAGGGACTGTGTAGTCATTGCGCGTCCCGCAACATCGAAATTGCGGGGTCCTCCATGGCGGCCATCAGCTGAGGGGTTGAGAGATGCTCTCTCCAGCCCCTGAGCTCAATGGTGGCCGCATGGAGCACCCCTTAAAGGTCCCCGCCCCCTCCCTTCCTGTGCAGAAAGCTGAGAGAAGATGCAGGCGGCAGCCCAGACACGCGGCCAGCCTGCACGTTCCTCAGCCAGCACAGACAGCCACCCCAGCTGCGATGGCCACCCAGCAGCGCCCCCAGGAGACCCCCCCCCCAAGGGGAGCCAGGGCTCGCAGGCTGGCAGCCAGGGCAGCAAGCGGCAGTGGGGCCCCTCCTGGACGGAGGCCGAGCTTCGGGACCTGCTGGGGCTCTGGAGTGAGGAGGAGGTGCTCCAGGTAATGGGGAGCAAGAGGCAGAACGCGGATGCGTTCGCTTGGCTGGCCAAGGGCCTGGCCGCCCGGGGTCACCCTGCCCACACTCCGGACCATGTCTGGAGTAAAGTCAAGGAGCTGCGGCAGGGTTACGCCCGGGCCCGGGATGCGGCTGGCCGATCTGGGGCTGTCCCCATCACTTGCCCCTTTTACAGGGAGCTCAGGGACATCCTGGGCCCCCGGCACACCTCCTCCCCTCTGGCCACTCTTGATACCTCGGCTGAGGAGCCCCAGCAGGCTCCGGAGCCGGAGTCCGCCCCGGAGGTAAGCCCCGCACCCCGGGGGCCCCCCAGGAGCCCACCCCCGGGGCACCGGAGCAGGAGGAGGAGGGGGACTCCTCCTCCACCGACACCGGCCTGCACATCCTCCTGCCATCGAGGAGCAGCAGCCGGGCGTCCGCCCCATGGGTGTTCCCCAACTGTGGGAGTGGACCTACAGGTATGTACCCCCCCGGTGTACACCCCCGGGGTTGAGGAGCGGGGGTAATAGATATGTGGCCAGGGCCCTCCACATGCCCAGATGGCCATGGCCCCAAGGACAGCAGTGCCATGTCCCTCACAGGAGTGCATCAGCCCCTGCCCCGCCCCCCCAGCACGACAGTGCCATGCCCCATCCCCGGGGCTGGGGGGAGCGGAACCTCTAGGGTCCCCTGGGAGGAGGGGGTGGGACACCCCCCAGCAGCAGCAGCATGTGATGGAGTGGGGGGAGTGCAAATGCGAGTCTCAGGCTAGATATGAGCAACAAGCTGAATAGCTCCCAGTGGCTAAGGATGATCCTGGGGCTACAACTGGCAGGTTACACCTCTGCCCTGAACAAAGAGGAGGGAGGAGCCGAGCTGGGTTTGAATCGGGGGCTGCAGTTAGAGGCTAGGGGAAGGGAGAGCTGGAAGGCAGCCAGCCTGAGGAGGGGGAAAGCTACACCCCAGAGGGGCACCCCTCGGGGTCTTCTCCCCAGGACGGGTTGGAAGGACTGTCTCTGACTGCTGTACTGTCACTTCTGGGAGAAACTGGGCATCTGTTGCCTAAGAAACCTCTCCTGTCAGACCCTGCTGAGTGAAGTGAGAGTCACTCCCTCAGGGGGACAGGGTGCAGTGCAGGGGGACCCTTGAACCCCATCACAGCAGCATCTCCCGGGGACGGGGATGGGGAACCTGCAGCACAGGGGTGGGGGGACAAGGGCCACGGCTCGGGGCCCACACTAACGCCTGTCTCCACCTTCTTCCCTCCCTCCTGTGTTCCGCAGCTGCACCATCGGAAGGACCGGAGAGCGCCGGCGAGGCGTCAGTGGTCCCGGAATCCCCTCCGGGGCCATCGCTCCAGGCCAGCCCCTTGGCGGAGGACCGACTGGCCCCACGGCGGGCAAGACGGCGGACCCAGCACCACCACCCGATGGCGATGGACCCGCAGCTGCTGGCCCTCCACCGCCAGCAGGTGGAGGTCACGGAGCAGCGGCTGCAGGTGGAGCAACGCTGCCTCCACCTCCAGGAGCGGGCGCTGGCCTGGCGCCAAGAGGCATGGGGGGCCTACATGGAGACCTTTAACCACATAGCGGACTACCTGGCCCCCGTGCCGCGCTGGCCGCTGCTGCGCCTGCCCTGACTGCTCCACCCGCTGCGCCACCCGCTGCTCCTGTCATCGCCCCGCCACTGAGGGCCGTTCCGCCGAGGGAGACCTGGGGCCAGCTGACGTTCGCCGGCTGTATCTGCCAGTCCGCCCGGCCCCCAGCCAGCCCTGGACAGGGCTGCTGCCGAGGCGGGGCTCCCGGCCGCCCACCCCCAGTGCTGGACTATAGGGGCGTGGGGCCCAGGACGTGGCCCCCCCCTTGTATATATTCCCCCCACTGTTTTGTTCTTTGCGTTGTATATAGTTTGTATTTATTTATGTACCCCCGTTTGCCCAGTCTGATCCTCCCCCCATGTAAGTAGTTCTCCCCTTCCTTGTTATCCCTGGTTTTTTGTTAATATATACATACACTTTTCATATTTAAGTTAGTTAGAAGTTCCTGCATATAGTTAGTATTAGTTAGAACAGCGTTCAAAGTAAACAAGTTTGATTTCACAAACAAGTGTCTGCTTTTATTTGTCCAGGAAAATTGTGTGGGGGGGGTGTGCTGTTGGGTGCTCCGTGGTGTGGGCGTAGGGGCAGGGAGTGTTGTGGAGGATGGGGGGAGAGTGGGGGGCCTGCCAGCGTTCACCCCGCGGCCTCATCGAAGTGGGCCTGCAGGGCCTCCCAGACCCGGGTCCCTTCGGGGTCCACCTGGCAACTGGGGGCAGCGGGTGGCTGCACATCAGCCCTGCCGGCCTCCACAGCCCAGCCCTGAAAGAAGGCCTCCCCCTTGCTCTCCACCAGAGTGTGTAGGGCGCTGCACGCACCCACCATCTGGGGGATGTTGGTGGGGCCCGCATCCAGGCGGGTGAGGAGACATCTCCAGCGCCCTTTGAGGCAGCCAAATGAGCGCTCGACCACGTGGCACGCGTGGTTCAGGCGCCGGTTGAAGCGCTCCTGGCTGGCAGAGAGATGGCCCGTGTAGGGGTGCATGAGCCAGGGCCGGAGGGGGTATGCCGCATCTGCGATGAGGCAGAGGGGCATGGTGGTGTCCCCCACAGGGATCACCCACTGGGGGATGTAGGTCCCTGCCTCCAGCCAGCGGCACAGGCCCGAGTTCCGGAAAACCCGGGCGTCGTGGGTGCTGCCAGGCCAGCCCACATAAATGTCCTGGAAATGGCCCCGGCTGTCCACCAAGGCCTGGAGGACCACTGAGTGGTAGCCCTTCCGGTTTATGTAGCGTCCTCCACTGTGCACCGGGGCGCGGATGGGGATGAGAGTCCCATCCGGAGCCCCGAAGCAATTGGGGAAGCCCAGGGTGGCAAAGCCCGCGATGGTGGCATCTGGGTCCCCCAGCCTCACAAGCCTGTGGAGGAGCATGGCGTTGATGGCGCGCACGACCTGCAGGGGAAGCACATGGGAGAGCACCAATGAGGGGTGAGCAGGGTGTGTGTGGCCCTCCCCTGCCAGGGCCCCCCTCCCCTCTCCTGCCAGGGCCCCCCTGCCCTGCCAGGGCTGCCTCCCCGCCTCCCCCTGTGGGTCCTCTTACCTCCATGAGGACAGCCCCGACGGTGGCCTTGCCCACGCCAAACTGCTGTCCCACGGATCGGTAGCTGTCTGGAGTGGCCAGCTTCCAGACAGTGATGCCGACCCCTTTCTCCACTGGGAGGGCACGCCGCATGGCGGTGTCCTGGTGCCTGAGTGCGGGGGTGAGCCACTGGCATAGCTCCAGAAATGTCTCTCGGCTCATCCTAAAGTTCCTGAGCCAGCGGTCGTCGTCCCACTCCCCAAGCACCAGCCGCTCCCACCAGTCAGTGCTGGTGGGGTAGCTCCACAGCCGGTGGCGTGTGAGGTGGCGGGTGGGGGGTCAGGGTGCTGCAGGGTTGGGGGTTGAGTCCTCCTCCCCTGCGGGCCGCTCCTCCTCCTGTGTGGCAAGGAGGTGCTCAGCTGCTTCCCGCATGGTATGGAGCAGGGCGAGCCCTGCTCCTGCATGGG
Source organism: Carettochelys insculpta (assembly GCF_033958435.1). Taxonomy (NCBI): domain Eukaryota; kingdom Metazoa; phylum Chordata; order Testudines; family Carettochelyidae; genus Carettochelys; species Carettochelys insculpta. The sequence goes on from NC_134145.1 coordinate 1,958,348, forward strand.
CGGCTCAGTGGACCTCTGGCTGCTGCTGCTGGGGGTCCATGACTGCATTGCCCGAGGTCTGCGTGCCTATGGCTCTGCAGACCGCGTGCTGTGCAGGCTGTGTGTGTCTGGGAGGGGCCCTTTAAGGGAGTGGTTAGCTGTTGCCCCGGAAGCGCTAGCCCGTCCTGTGACCCTGTCTGCAGCTGTGCCTGGCACCCCTATTTCGATGTGTGCTACTTTGGCGTGTAGACGTTCCCTCGCTGCGCCTATTTCGATGTGGTGCTGCGCAACGTCGATGTTGAACATCGATGTTGCCAGCCCTGGAGGACGTGTAGACGTTATTCATCTTCGATGTCTCCACATTGAAATAGGCTACTTCGATGTAGGCTTCACGTGTAGACGTAGCTTTTAATTGCTTGAAGACTTCGTTGTATTTTCATATCTGTTATTTTGTTTATGTGGGATTCTCAACTTTCAGGTGTGCTGGAAGACTGCTGACTGTTATTTCTTATGTGGCGGAAGCTAGCGGGTCATGAGGACAATGCTGTGGACGTGCTTTTGTAGCTGTGCGCTCTTTGTCTAAGATACAGATAGAATTATTTTGGTGGGCTAGAGGTTTCTTGTTTTGTACAGAGGATTTTGGTGGTTTATATTTGCTTATTCTGCAAAACTGCTTTTGTTAATCTTTGCTTACTGGGACTTATTTCCTCTGTTATCTATCTCACTGTAGAGTAAATGGGAGATGGTTGAATTGTTGCCAATGACTTTCATGTGCTGGTTTGGTGTGGATTGTCTTTCCATGATTTGGCCAACATAGTCAGTGTCACTGTTTCGTCACCACTCCCGCTGAACGTGCAGCTGTGAGTATGTCCGTGTGGTAGTGCTGAGAAGTCATTTATAATGGATTTTACAGTAAAAATAATCCAGTATCATTTTTCTTTGTCTTTGGTATCTGCAGATGTCAGCCTTCCGTGTAGGTCTCTGAGAGCGCATGTACATTACTCTTTTATTAATACTATATTTTATTTTTACTAGGAAATATGATACAACTTCTAAAATGGAGAAACAAATTATTTTGAAAGATTCACCAAGGGCTCATTGACTGTGTGCAATTGGATATATGTGTCTGAGTGAAATAAGTTTGTTTAACAAAGAATGTACATGGGTTTCAGCAGGTAACTTCTTCCAGTAATACAGGACATATGCAGTTCATAGGGTGAAATCTTTCACCTTTACACTGGAATTCATTCCCTGAGTTCAGTCTAAATCAGGCGAACGGATTTCCCTGTAGCTGGAATTACTGTAATTTATTAGGAAAGGAAATAACTCATGATTTGCACAGTCCATTCACTTTATTATGAAAACTGAAACCTCTCAGGCTTTGATAATGCTAAAACATTGGGTTTGGAATGAAATGAATTACTTCATTCTCTGAACTAGTGAAGCATATGTCTATTTTGAGGGTAGGGTCATGACCGCTAACTTGAGACACCTCTTTGATGGATCACCCCTAAAACAGTATTGGTGAGTGCTTCTCAAACTATTGCCAGCTTATGTAAATTGTAGAAAATGAAGTATTGGCCTCATGGTATTGGAAATGTATCCACATCAGATGGCATAATTTTGGCAATTTTAATAGGTACTCAATAAAGATTATCGTAGGCAGAGTTGGTAAAGCTTTCTGTAATTAAGCTTGCCCAACACTTCGCGTTGCTATCCTCTGTTTTCGGTTGCTTGTAACTGTGCTGAATTGGAACTGTATGGATTCAGATTTCCTATGGTAGCTGTATGTCTCAGGCTGAAGTTTTGGCAAAGTTTCTGGGGAAAGATGGTTCAGCCATTTCTGAGAACAAGATTTAGGGAAAGTACATTGTTTTTTCAATGTTTTAAAAAATGAACTTTTATCTGTTTCTTTGAGACGCTCTAGTACCTCCTGCCTTTGGAGTCAGAACTTACATTTTGTAGTGAATGAGTGTGATTATTCTATCTGGTGTGATTATTTGTAGGTAAATGTTTCAAAATCAGGTTCATAGCTGGAGGCTGGAAAAGAATGCCCAACTTTGGCCAAGTTCCATAAGTCTTTGAACAATTTCAGTTCATGGATGGACCAGTAGAGACGTGTTAGAACTTGCAGGTAACACCCCACCCCTGTCCCGCCCCACCCCAGTTTCTACATGTACTGGGCATGCTCCAGCCTAGGGTTGTCGGGGCTGCGCAGGACTTGCTTTGCAATTGCTTCACCTAACTGCTGTGTCACCAGATGCGTGAAGCAAGAGAAGGGACACTGTCTTTCTTACAATCTCAGTGCTTTACCTGCTGGGGCTCAGGCAGTGAGGAAGTGGAAGCTGCCTGACTTCAATGCAGAAGGAACAGATTGGGAAGAGGAGCAACGTGGAGCAGATGAAGTAGAAGTCTCGGCTTGGGATAACTAGCCCAGACAACTTTAATTCTGGCATATCCTAACTTCTGAATGCTTGGTTTTGCAATCTTAATGTTCTTTTTCGAGTGATTGCTCGTGGACATTCCAAGTTGGGTGTGCGCAGGTGCATGCCCAGTCATCAGAAGCTTTTTGCCCTACCCAGTAGCCATGGGGTCAGAGCGGCGTTTCCTGGAGTGACGCCAATATGTTGACCGATATATGCGCCACCCAGCCTACCCCCAGCTCAGTTCCTTCTCACCACACTGCCATTTTTTGGAGCTTTTACTTTTCTCTACCCAATGTATTAGCTAGTAGCCTGTTTTTATAGTGTGTAATAGTTCTTAAGTACATGTAAATAGTTTTGTTGTTAGGTCGTTAGTTCAAACCCATCTTCTGATAGCTGAAGCAGGGGCTTTCCATCCCCAGGCTTTAAGACTTGTTTTAAGTGTGGCAAGTGTATGCCCAAGGAGTGACCCTCATTCAGCTTTTCTGACTTTTCTGGGGAAAGGACACTTACACAACCGTTACTCAGTTTATAAGGCTTTTCAGCCAAGGGCTTTGAAACATGGGGCCCAGCGACTTTCCTAATGGAAGTGGCACTTCAGCCCCAGGAGTCCCCAGCGGGAGCTGGAAGTGGAGCTGCTTCGGTGCAGAGTGCACCAGCACCATCCATCACGGTGCCAACTAAGGACTCCTGGCATGGGGAGCAGGTGCAGCGCTGTTGCCCTCATGGTGCCATTGAAGTCAACCTCCAGTGCCAAAAAAAGAAGAGGAGGCATGAGAAGCACAGGTTGCCAATGTCTAAGTGAGATGGCCACAGGTCCTTGGCTCCGTCACACCCTGCCAAGGGGCAGGAGGTGTGTAGGATGAAGCTGGTGCAGAGCGGGAGCCCGCATTTTCTGAACTTCCCCTCAACACCAGAGGCATTTCAAGTGGCCCAAGGACTTTTACAGATGATGGTGCTGGGTCCTTCTCCATCTATGGAGGACCGGCACCGTAGCATCGAGACAGAGAAGTGTCCGGTGCATGTGGACCTGATGCCAATGCCAATTCCAGCACTGATGTCAGTGCCAGCACCGACTCAACATTGGATGCTGAGCGCTCTGGTGCTGTCCCATCAGGGAGCAGTGGAGGGCCAGTTCCATGTGCCTTATCCTCCCGTGCACGCACCACCATCAACTTGGTTGTCATCAGCACTGACATCGGTGTCTCAGCTCTGGTCTTCAGCATCTGAGTTGGACTCCTTTTACTCGAGCTCTTGTCACAGTGGGAGCACACGAGTGTTTTGCTACAGCCCTCACAGGCACCATAATCACCGTTCGGATAATATGGTTTGGCTGCCAGGTTCACAAAGTGCTCAGCGGTGGCCCTTTTGGACCCTGTGGGCCTTTCGTGAAGCACAGACCCGGGGCATGGGAGTGACATCCAAGGTGCTGGCGACCCCACCAATCCCACACTTGGCACTGTTGGTGTCACTGGGCACCCCCCTGCCAGAACAGCAGCAGGACCCAGCAAATATCTTAGAGCCGCCTGCCCCTGTGTCATCAGCCCCATCACAACAGGGCTGGATTCCACCGGTGCTGACAGCCACCACAGGTGCTGGATCAGGCCCAAGGGCAACAACCTATGCCAGCTCCATATCAGCTGCCAGCCATGGGGTTTCCTGGTCAATTGGCACCTCTGGTCATGCCAAGCACAGTGCCAGCCATCTTCCCTTCTGTGTCATCTGTGAGCCAATTGAAAGGCCAGGGCCCTACTACCCTCCCCTTCCATACAGAGAGTCAGGAGCTTTCATCTTCATCCACACCAGATGAGGTGGTAGTGGGCTCTTCGGACTCTCCTGTGTTGGACGATGGCAGGGCCTTCCATCAGCTCCTTTGGAGGGTGTCCCAAAACTTAGGGGTACAGGCAGGGGAGGCCCATGATGACATGAACCCAATCACAGACATTTTGTCCTCTGTGGGACCCACCAGGGTGGCTCTACCCATAATTAAGACAATTGCCCCCTCAGCAAAGATGGTCCGGCAGACCCCTGTTTCTGCCCTTCCTACACTCCGTAGGAATGAGAGATGGTATTTTGTCCCATCTCTGGGCAATGAACATTTGTTCACTCACCCCCCTGCCCGACTCCCTGGTAGTGGACGGTACAAATCACAGAGAGCACCAAGAGTTCCAGGGTCCCTCCCCCAAAAATAGAGACGCTAAGCGCTTGGACCTCTGTGGGAAGAAAGCTTATTCGACGGGTGGGTTACAGTTGGGAATCCGCCAACCGGCAGGCCCTGGTTAGTGGATACGCTTACGACACTGTTACTGCCCTCTTGAGGTTCTTGGAGTTGGTGCCACCTGAAACCAAACAGGACTTCACAGAGGTGGTGGAGGAGAACAGACTGGTTCCCAGGGTGGCACTACAGGCTGCACTGGGTGCTGTGGAATGCTGCCCCTCCAGGTATGGAATCTGGAATTGCCGTGCGTGGGGGGCACGGCTGCAGGTCTCTGGCCTAACACATGAGGTCCAGCAGACAATTCCGGACCTCCCCTTTGACGGCCCGACGCTGTTTTTGGAGAAAACTGATAAAAGACTCCAGGGCCATGGGGATAAATGGTGGCAGTGTAAATTCCAGTAAGACAAGTTTAATTATTACTGTATTCTATATTTGTTAGTTGATTTTATTCAACTGCCCACTGTGTATTTAAATCAGTAGGGATATGTAATCTTACTCTGTGATACCATGTTTCTTGTTAAATAACTGTGTGTTCACTCTAAATATATTGTATGTATATCATTTATCATTGGTAGTTTTGAGTTAGACCCATGCCACATAAGAAAGTATTTATTATTTGTTAGAATAGGTGTATTCCTGGAGGTTCCAAAGGCATGTCATTGGGTGTGTACAGGGGCTATCCAGGAGAGGCACCGACAGTTTTAAATTTCTTTAGGAGAAAAGGGAATACAGCAAGGGTGGCAGCTGCTTCTGTCAGGAGCAGGGATACTGAGCAGTCAGTGCACTGGTCAGTTTCCCAGCTCCCCTGAGTGATGGGTACCCAGAGCCAGGTGCCATCTCCCCACCACTCAGAGTCACGTTAACCTGAGATTCGCGCAACATGAGTCAGCTTATCTCAGGGTTCTGCTGTAGTCTCAATCTTGATAGGGATTGAACTTCATCAGGGCAGGGCTGACACATAGTTGGGGAGAGCTGTTGCTGGCAGAGGATTTCAGTCTCCTGAGTTGTCCACATTAATTCCTTTGACAATCAGTTACATTTAAAATAAAAAAAAAATGAGACTTGTCTTCCCACCACACTGTATGACAAGTTTAAAACAGTAATTCCATACGTAGTCTCTGATCTGTAAGCAAGCGGCATTTCCTTCTGCATTGTTATGGCACAAGTCATTATGTTCACAGTTATCAAGTAGATCCTGGAAGGTTAGCCCTTGTGCCTTCTGGTGTGATTGTTTGTGGATAAATGTTTCAAAATCAGGCTCGTACTTGAAGTCCAAAAATACTGTGAACCAAATTCATTGCTGATATGTTGAGTTCATACCAGTGAAGCATTTGGCTCTCTGTGTCGCTATATATCTCTGAGGCTATAGCTGTAAAACAGAAATTTGTAAACCTGTATTTGGTTTAATACTTCGTGTCCTGGGACGGTCTGTTTGGGTGGTCTGTTGACAGTTTACAGACATGAGACAAAGTGTTTCTCACTCACGGGTCAGCAGCTGAATTACTATTGGATGCTTGGGAGAAAGTTTTATTTGTGCCAGCATTTAACTTGGAACGGGATTTGCGTTATTTATGGAGATTGCTATATTTGGCTGAACTTCTGTTTGTGTAATCCTTATTACACTTTTATTATTGTTGACAGCTATTAGATTCTGACTGAACTCTGGTCTTTCTTACAATATAGAAATATGTTTCATTTCTGACTTGAGGGAATCTCATGTTCTTCTGGGGTTGGAGGAAGTTCATTTCACATGTTCATTTAATTCTGGGCTTTCCCACACTATTTTTTTGCTCTTTGTCAGCCATGGTCAATAATTGCTAAGCATGAGTGAAAATTCAGTCAGGTCAGTTCAGTTACATCTGTCTTTCAACATATTGCTTCTTCAGTATATTTCCCCTGTGGCTGAGAGGGGAAACCCTTTTCCAGATTCTCTCTCATACTGTTCTGACTACTTTTTTATGTATTTATTATAATATCTTCTTTTTAGGCCTGTTATTTCGTACATCACTCCCTTTGAAATGGAGGATATAGCCATAGTGCCTAGGAGTTAAAGGGAAATAATGTTGTCTGCACGCGAGTAGAATGAGAGATGAAAGACTATGCAATTATAGTAAAAGCAATACAGACCTCTATGGGGAAATACTGTGACTGTGGGTTGGGATTGGGATGTATTTTCCCCACCACAAAAAAAAATAGGGCTGCCTGAGAAGAATTATCTGGTTCATCTTAAAAATGCACTTACTCATGGTAAGTGTTGTATAAGATTCTAGATGGATCTTTGGGTCCGTTAAGGCCGCGAAGGGTGCTCTATGGAATTTTGAGAATGGCCTTCCTGTTCTTTGAGTGCTTGCTCACATTAATTCCAAGCAAATGTGTGTACGCCATGTGCATAGTCACTGGAAGGTTTTTGCCCTAGCAGCACCTGTCAGATCGACAGTGGTGCCCCTCAGAGTTGCACCTTCATGGTGATGTAAATAGGTCTCTGCTGATTTGCCATCTCTTCATTTCCTTCCTACTGTCAGTGATGAGCATTGAAGCAGATTCTCTCCTGTGAACAGCAAACCATCCCCTAGATGACTTTCATTAAGCTTCACTTGTAAATAGTTAAAAGCTTGTAGCTAGTTAATTAGTCATCCTGGATAACCATGTCCAGTGGGTTCGCCTCTATGCAGTCAAAATCAAAGGGTGAACTTTGGAATGTGGAATATTTGGACTCTAATGGATAACCCAGACTGTGGATGTCCCAAAAGAAGCATGACAGTCATTGCCAGTGAGCCATGACGATTCATTATTGATATAGCTGCCCTGGCAGAAATGTGCAGACCAGGAGAAAAGCAGCTAAGAGAAGGTGGATGGTGTACCTTTTTCTGGAAAATAGCCCCAAAGGAAGGAAAATGAATTCATGGGTTTGGATTTGCCATCAAGAACAAACTGACAGAGATCCTATCTGGAGTCCCTGTTGGCATCAATGAGCATCTCATGACTCTCCAAAGAAAGCTGTACACCCTGAAGACGTGTATGAACATTGGGGTCGATTGAAAAATGCCATCATTGGAGCTTATGGAGACACCGTTGGCTACCAGTCCAGGAAGCATCAGGACTGATTTTAGGAGAATGATGTGGAAATTGAATGTCTGATTGAGGCAAAAGGGAAAGCCTTTACGGCCTGTGTCATGTGACTGGATTTTTATATTGGCTATGATAGCCATTTTGTGTGTCCATTGTGTCTTTTGTCTCCAAATATTGTGCCAGGGCGCCATGTGAGGTTTCTAAGAAAAGCAGAAAATGCTCTGAATTTATGTAAGCTACTTATGTCTTTGCCATGTTATTTTAGCTCTGTGGCTATATTAGAAATGTGTTTGTGCTAAGATTCACAATAGGTGGTGTGATACCCACCCCCAGCCAGGATGATAGACTGAGTAATGGCTCAGACAGCCAGTACACATATCAGGAAAGTGGGACTTCTCTCCTGGAATGCAGCCAGTGTCAATGGGTCACAATAGCCTACCTGGGTCAGGAGTCTGTAGGCTAGGCAATGGATGGAAATCAGATGCCCAGACATCCATTCCACATATTATGCATATGGACTGGGGTGTGCTGGCAAGCTCAACAACCAATGGCAGAGGGTCACAGCACACTAACCATTTTGCTAGTCTTTAAAGTGCTACTTGACTGCTTTTTGTTTTGATAGCACACTAACTGAGTGAGTATCAGAGAGCACTCTCCCATAGCACTTCAGTCGCTCTGGACACTCAGTAACAGATTTAAAAGTACCAGTCCTAAAACAAAGAAATTTAAAAAATCAAATGGAGAAAGAAATCTCTGAGCTGCAATTTATTTGCAAATTTGACTCCATCAACCAAGGATTAAACAGAGACTGGGAGTGGCTGGCCCCTTACAAAAGCAGCTTCTCTTTCCCCGGGGGGGTTAATATCTCTCCATTAGACTCTGACAATCAGCCCACGTCCCCCTGTCTGATCTGACTTGTTTTTTCTTCTTTTGATACATACCACTGATACTGGGCCATTTCCACCTTGCTGAATAGACCTTGTCAGCTCTGGCCCTCCCTCTTACTGGGACCCCACTCTTTAAATACCACTCTGGCCCACCCCACTCATGCATCTGATGAAGTGGGTCTTTGCCCACAAAAGCTGATGCTTCAAAATATCATAGAATCATAGAACACTAGGACCAGAAGGGGCCTCGAGAGGCCATCGAGTCCAGTCCCCTGCCCCGACGGCAGGACCGACCACTATCTACACCATCCCTGATAGACATCTATCTAATCTGTTCTTAAATATCTCCAGCGAGGGAGATTCCACAACCTCCCTTGGCAACTTATTCCAGTACTTGACCACCCTGACAGTTAGGAACTTTTTCCTAATGTCCAACCTAAACTTCCCTTGCTGCAGCTTAAGTCCATTGCCTCTTGTTCTCTCCTCAGAGGCCAAGAAGAACAAGTTTTCTCCCTCCTCCTTATGACACCCTTTAGGATATCTGAAAACCGCTATCATGTCCCCCCTCAATCTTCTTTTTTCCAAGCTAAACAAGCCCAATTCTTTCAGCCTTTCCTCATAAGTCATGTTCTCCAGACCTTTTATCATTCTAGTTGCTCTTCTCTGGACCTTCTCTAATTTCTCCACATCTTTCTTGAATTGGGGTGCCCAGAACTGGACACACTATTCCAGCTGAGGTCTAACCAGCGCAGAGTAGAGCAGTAGAATGATTTCTCGTGTCTTGTTCACAACACACCTGCTAATGCATCCCAGAATCATGTTTGCTTTTTTTGCAACAGCATCACACTGTTGACTGATATTTAACTTGTGATCTACTAAACCCCCTAGATCCCTTTCTGCTGTACTCCTTCCTAGACAGTCTTTTCCCATTCTGTATGTGTGAAACAGATTATTCCTTCCTAAGTGCAGCACCTTACATTTATCTTTATTAAACTTCATCCTGTTTACTTCAGCCCATTTCTCCAATTTATCTAGATCATTCTGAATTATGACCCTGTCCTCCAAGGTAGTTGCAACCCCTCCCAGCTTGGTATCATCTGCAAACTTAATAAGCGCACTTTCTATGCCAATATCCAAATCATTAATGAAGATATTGAACAGAACTGGTCCCAAAACAGACCCCTGCGGAACCCCACTTGTTATGCTTTTCCAGCTGGATTGAGCACCATTAACAACTACTCTCTGGGTGCGATTAGCCAGCCAGTTATGCACCCACCTTATGGCAGCGCGATTTAAGTTGGACTTGCCTAGTTTGTCGATAAGAATATTATGCGAGACCGTATCAAATGCTTTACTAAAGTCTAGGTATACCACATCCACTGCTTCTCCCTTATCTACGAGTCTCGTTATCGTGTCAAAAAAAGCTATCAGGTTGGTTTGACATGATTTGTTTTTTACAAAACCATGCTGGCTGTTCCCTATCACTTTACTACCTTCCAAGTGCTTGCAGATGACTTCCTTAACTACCTGCTCCATTATCTTTCCTGGCACAGAAGTTAAGCTTACTGGCCTGTAATTTCCTGGGTTGTTCTTATTCCCCTTTTTGTAGATGGGCACTATATTTTCCCTCTTCCAGTCTTCTGGAATCTCTCCTGTCTCCCATGACTTTCCAAAAATGAGAGCTAACGGCTCAGCTACCTCTTCTATCAGCTCCTTGAGGATTCTAGGATGCATTTCATCAGGCACTGGTGACTTGCAGACATCTAATTTTTCCAAATGGTTTTTAACTTGTTCTTTTTTTATTTCAAAAACTAACTCTACCCCTTTTCCACCAGCATTCACTATGTCAGGCATTCCTTCAGATTTCTCTGTGAAGACCGAAACAAAGAAGTCATTAAGCATCTCTGCCATTTCCAAGTTCCCCATTACTGTTTCTCCCTCCTCACTGAGCAATGGCCCTACCCTGTCCTTGGTCTTCCTCTTGTTTCTAATATATTTGTAAAAGGCCTTCTTGTTACCCTTTATGCCTGTAGCTAGTTGGAGCTCATTTTGTGCCTTATATGTTAGTCTATAAAGTGCCACAGGACTTCTTGTTGTTCTCTAACTGAGTCAGGTGATTCAGAATCTCCAGTACCTGATGGGAAGGAGAAAGGGTTTTTTTCCTCCACAGGAGAAAAGTATAAAATGGGACTAGCAGCGTCCTTCTCTGTCTTTGTTCTTGTTCCTCTTTCTGCTATGAGGATCCATGTTCCAGCATGCTGGTTCCAGGAGGCCAGGCCTCCAGTTCTCCAGTAACTTAGACTGTGTAACCTGGAATCACACCCCTTTTGGGGTGGACTTTCAGAGACTTTAAAGAATCAGTATAGACCATCAGTGGCCTCCATTAATAACTGTAATTAATGTATGTAAATTATTGCTTTAACAGTTTTTCTCTCTAACCCTGTTTTTCCTTCTTCATCAATAAACTTTTAAATGTTTAGATCTGAAGGATTGGCAAGCATGTTGTTTTGGGAATGATCCAAATATGTGTTGATCAGGGACCATGGCTGCACCCTTCTGGGCCTGGGAGAATCTGTGTGGTGTTCATGAAACAGGTTTTGACAGCTTCTGACCTGAGTTGCGGGATGTTGGTCTGGGCTGTTTAGAAGCGGCTGGGTTTGCTTATGTGGCTTCTGGCTGGCCAGTGGGGCTGGCAGAGGTAATCTGTGGCTGGCTGGATTTGCCTTAGTGAGGAGGAAATCCCAGCCTGGAGCTGTAAGTGGCCCAGATTTAAGCAAAGATACCCTGGGTTGATTTCCTTAGCTGTGTCCAGAAACCCCATCATATTAGAGCCTGGCAAAGTGACATCACGTGCACAACAAAGAGTTGTACATGCAATGTTCTTCTTTGAGTGATTACTCATGTTCATTCCACATTAGTGTGTGTATAAGCCATGTGTGCCGGTGACGGAAGATTTTCCCCTAGCAGCAGCCGTAGTGAAGCAGCTCTGCACCCCTGGGCTGCATCTACACTAGCAAGTTCTTTCAGAAAATCAGGCCCGATTTTGAAAGAACACACTGAGTGTCCACACACAAAATGTACTCTTTTGATTCCAGCTCTTCTTCTGGAAGCCCTCTTCTGCCCTGGATCAGGAGAAGCTCCTCCTTTCAGAAGCTTCTTTTAAAAAAAAAAAAAATGTGTAGACGCTCCATGGGCCCTTTTTCCGAAAGAGCAGTCCTCATGGCACCGGATTTTTCCATGCTTGGCCCTTTCTTCCCAAAGAATGGGGGCTGTGTGGACGCTCTCTGTTGAGAGAGCAGATCGATCTTTTGATCTGCTTTTTTGTGTGTGGACAACGCGCTCTTTTGAAAGAAGATCTTCCGGAAGATCAGCTTTTGAAAGATCTCTGCAGTGTAGGTGTGGCCCTGGAGCAGTGCCGCCAAGCCATGAGGTAAGACGTGCTGCACACTCCCCCCCATTTTCCTCTCCTTCGTGCCACGAGGGATGATGCACTGGGGCTGCTGGCTTGACTCGTAGCTAGATCTCCTCCTCTTAGCAGCTCTTCAGATAGTGCTTCATAGTTGGAGTTAATTTAATTTGTTCTCCCCAGATGGGAGATTTGGTAGGAACATGGCATTCCCGCCTTACCAGGCTTCAGATTTTGTGTTCCATGTGGTGCCCTATGCCTGTGAGTGACCCACGTCAGAGCTGGCGGTGGTGTCTCGGCAAGGGGCACATTAGTGACAAGTGCTGAATTTGTAGGTCATAATCTTCAAAAACCTTGTGCCATAACAAGCAAGCGCTGAACTGGCGCAGCTCAGGTAGTTTTGGATTTCTGCACCAGTATCTGCGTTGGATGAGAGATGATTTCCAAGGTAGAGGAAATGGTTGACATTCTGGAGTTCTCACTGATTTTAAGAGATGGTCCTTCAGACACACACAGGTCCCTCTTTCAAGCTCCTGGTCTCGTGTTCCCTGCTTAACCTCTCCTGGAAGGTGACTTTCCTGGTGGCCATTACCTTAGCCAGGTGGGTGTTGAAGCTGTGCATACTTATGTCAGAGCCTCGGTACATGATCTTCTAAAAGGAAAAGTCCAGCTCTGCTCACACCCACCTTTCATCCCACACCAGTCAGGACATTGCCGGCAGATTGTGTTGAGGAGGTGCCTGTCTCGTCTCAGCTCATTTCCTCGTGGATTACTTTGTGCAGCTGCATGTGCTACATCCTCACCAAGGGTTCCCCCCTGCCTCTCATGATGCATTCCACGTGATCGTAGGCCTCTTTGGTGGCTTTCCTGGCTCCTGTACCCCTTCTGGAAATCTGTAGAGCTGCAGTGTGGTGTTTGGTGTATACCTTCATCTCACACTACACCACTGTGCAGCAGTCAAAACAGGATGCAGTCTTTGGTGCAGCGGTCCTCAAGTCAGCTGTGCTCTGACTCCAGTTGCTCCTCCTGGGTAAGGGGTGTGTATCACCTGAGTGGAACACATGCAAGCAGGCACTTGAGAAAGAAAAAACAGACACACTTCTCCATAACTGTTTTTTGCGATGCTGCTCATACCTCTTCCATACCCACCCTCCTTTCCCAATGTCAGAGTAGGTGGCAAGGGGGAACTGATCAGTGCTTGGGTCAGCAGAGTCTTATATAGGGCTCCACTCCAGGGGGGTTCCACAGCCAACCTGATGGGCAGCAGCTAGGGCAAACCTTTCCAGCAGCTGTGCACCGTGCATGCACACCTAATTGGGCTCAATATGAGAAGTGTGTCCAGCAGAACAACAGCTATGAAGGCCTGTTCCTGATCTGGAACAGAATCTGGGGCTGAGCTAACCAGGATGTGTGCTTCTCAACAACAATGGGGAGCAGCTACCTATTTTTTGTCCTGGGAATATTTCTGTAGCTGTTCCCCATTGTTCCAACGAGGCACACATCCTGATCAGCTCATCCCCCAGACTCTCGTTCCAGATCTCTCCACTCCTCTCAGATGCAGTTTGTGAATTACTAGTGTGTTTATGCCTCTGTCAGCAACGTTGCTCTGAAGAATGCTTGTCTGATCACAAGGGTGGAGACATGGAGTGCTCTGAAGCAGTCAAGTGCAGCTGGAAAGCTGAACCGCTTACAGGAGTGAGGTAGATGTTTGCTTGGGTGAGTTAGTGACAAGACCAGCTCCATTCTAACCAGGAAAGCTTTTTGTGCGTCCCTGTTCACTGTCTTGCACTGCGCTATCTCTTCAGGCTCTTCCTACAAAAGTTTCCGGTGGTTCTGATGACTTTGGATGTAAAGAACCTGGCGATTCAAAGGTATTTTGATGGAGTATATTTGATTGAAGTTCTCTATAATGTGTATGTTATTGACCACATGGTAAACTCCAGCTGTTGTCGTCAGTCAGGAATAGTTATGGCTTTCAGTGAGGAGCTGCTGTCCTGGTTTGTGGTGTGAGAGATTAGCTGCTGCTGTTGTTTCATGGAGTCTCCTGTTTTTGTCTTTCAGAATATGACAAATTGGGCTTTCTTCTGAAGCTGGACTCAAAACTGTGAGTAGAATAATGGGAATGCTACTTACCTTTGTCTTTTTTGATATGGGTTCCATTGCAAACAACAAAAAGTTGCTTAATGATTCCCAGCATTCTGTTTGCTTTTCTGACTGCCACGTCACATTGAATGGATATTTTTAGAGAACTATCCACAATGACTCCAAGATCTCTTTCTTGAGTTGTAACAGCTAATTTAAACCCTTCATTTTATATGTATAATATATATTGTTTTACAATATTAATTACTTTGCATTTATCAGCACTGAATTTTATCTGCCATTGTGTTGCCTATTTAGAGGTCTCTTTGAAGCGCTTGGCAGTCTGCTTTGAACTTAACTATCTTGAGTAGTTTTGTTTCATTTGCAAATTTTGCCAATGCCACATCCGTTTTTCCAGATCATTTATAAATATATTGAATAGGACTGGTCCCAGTACAGACCCATGATGGACACTACCTTTCCATTCTGAAAGCTGATTATTTATTTTTACCATTTGTTTCCACTCTTCTAACCAGTTACCAATCCAAGAGAGGACCTTCCCTCTTATCCCATGACAATTTACTTTGCTTAAGTGTCTTTGGTGAGGGACCTTCTCAGAATATTTCTGAAAAATCTAAATGCCTGAGATCCATTGGATTCCCCTTGTCCATGTACCTGTTGAACCCCCTCAAATAATTCAGTAGAGCGGTGAGGCATGATTTCCCTTTACAGAAACCATGCTGATGCTTCCCCAACAAATTATGTTCATCTGTGTGTGACTGTTCTGTTCTTTACAATAGTTTCGACCAGTTTGTCTGGCACTGAAATCGTACGTACTGGACTGTAATTGCTGGGATCACCTAAGGAGCTCTTAAAAATTTGGCATCCCACTAGTCATTCTCTAGTCATTTGGTAAAAAAGCTTATTTAAATGATAGGTTACAAACTGTAGTTAGTAGGTCTGTAATTTCATCTTTGAGTTCCTTTGGTGCACCTGGGTGAACACCTTCTGGTCCTGGTAACGTCTTAATGTTTAGTTTATCATTTTGTTTCAAAATCACCTCTGCTGATACCTCAATCTGGGGAAGTTCCTCAGATTTGTCACATGATGCAAATGTCTTGGGATCATAAATTTCCTTCACATCCTTAGCCATGGAGACAGAGGCAAAAAATTCATTTAGTTTTTCTTTGAGTACTTTTTCATGTCAAATCCAAGTAGGCGCATGCATGCTGCATGCACAGTTGTCTGAAAGTTTATCTGTGAGTGGTATTGTCAGGATGGCTGCAGAGCCCCCCGGAGTCATGCTGTCTTGGCAGTATATATAGGTCACTGCTGCCTCTTAAGTTCCTTCTTACTGCCAGTCATGGTCATTGGAGCTGAGTGACTTTCTTGCCTCAGCATTTCCTGTGGTATTTCCATTTTTGCAGACTGTAAATAGTTAAACAGTGTTACAGCAGTTAGTATTAGACCTGGGGTTCCACTGCCACTCCAGTCCCCTCCTCTCTAGGGGCTTGGGGCATGCCTTGATCCCAAGGCTTTAAATTGTGTGGAACCTGCCACTAGCCCATGCCGAGAAGTGACTCCTGCCTACAGTGTCTGGGGAAGCACATCAAACAGATCACCACAACATCTGCAAAGATTTCTGCCCAAGAATGAAAAAGAAGATGGACTTCAGACTTGAGTCACTCCTTGCAGAGGCAGCCCTCCATCCCCAGCTGGCCCTGGGCCTACAGAACTCAGCACCAAGCACCTCTTTGCGGAGCTATCCACACTCCATTAGAGAAGCTATGGCACTGAGGAAGGAATATCTGATTTGAGACCCTTGGTATCCTCAGTACGGGGCACCAAAATCCAGGGCAGCAGTGTGGCACCACTCACACTCCCTAGCACTGCATAAGTGACACAAGACGAGTAGGAGAGGATGCTCACCCTCAGCGAGAGCAGCTGTGACAGACAGCACTAGCAGTGTGCACCCCATGCTGGGATATCTGTTGCCCATCTCAAAGGAAATGGGACCAGTGACATTGGGTCTGCAGAAGGGTCTGAGTCCAGTGCCATTAGATTGTCCTGCTAGAGAGTACCTTGAGAGGAGCTGGAGCTCACTTACAGGCACGTTTGGGGCAGTAGGGCTCCTGATTGCCATAATAGCACCATTGTCCCCTGCCAGACGTGGGGCAGACCACCAGCAGTACAAGGCACAATGCCATCCAGAGGTAAGCCTGTGGTGATTAGATATCGTTCACCATTCTCGTGACACTGTTCCCTGGCGCTGTCCTGCTAAGCACAGGCGTAGTCTGGGGGTTAGAGAGGCAGGTTCAGCAGAGGTCTTTCCGGTCGCTGGACTGTGCGCACTTGCAGCAGGCTCAGGGCTTAGCTTCTTGGTAACTTGGTGCAGACCCATGAGGCCAGAAGTACTGAGAGACGCCATTGGCATTTCCACCTTGTCTGGTCTATTTAAATAGTGAGCTCCTTGGAGCAGGAGCTGTTATTCTGTGCTGTACTTAGTGCAGTGAGACCCTGGTCTTGGTTGGTCTCTGAGGCTATGTCAAACGCAGGCTTCTGTTGGGGGCCTGGAGGGCTCTGAACCGAAGTCAGGAACGTTCTGCTCTTATTCCAGTCTTCTTCGTTCCACAAGGAAGAAAGGATGTATTGGCACAGGAGTTTTTCCCGACATTTGGCCCTGTCCTCATGGAGCCAAATGTCAGGAAAGCCTCTTCTGACAGAACTGTTGGCCGGAGATATGACATGCATTGCACGGTTTGCATATCTTTTGCTGGCAGTTCTTGGCAATCTAAACATAGCCTAGGTGGTAAAATAATATTACTGACTTCTTAAATGAAATATTTATATAGCATCATAAATGTGCCTGTTTGGCGCCCATCATGTGAGTTAGTAAAACAGTCCTGAAAAGCTTGTGGACTGAAGGCTGCTGACATGAAGAAAACAAATACTATGGCGCTGGATTGTGGTAATGGGGCAGGAAGTACAAGAGGTTCATGGACAAGATCATTTGGTTGTTTACTATTACTGGTTGGCGTTATGGTCTCATAGGACATGTCTACACTTAGGAAAAACTTCGAAATGGCCGTGCTAATGGCCAAATCGAAGAATACTAATGATGCGCTGAAATGAATATTCAGAGCTTCATTAGCATGCTGCTGGCTGTGGCACTTCAAAAGGGGATTTCGATGTTTGCAGGATCCTTTAGAAAAGGACCCCTGTGTAGACGAGCCGCACATGATCAAAACACAGCACTTTCAAATGCCACAGCCAGGAGCATGCTAAGGAGGCGCTGAATATTCATTTCAGCGCCTTATTAGTATTCTTCGATTTGGCCATTAGCATGGCCACTTCGAAATTTTTCCTAAGTGTAGACGTAGCCATTGTGTTCTGCATAGAAGTAAGAGTGAAGGGTAAAGCTTTAAAGCTAAGATATCTGCTAAGTTTTCTACAGAACTAAATGAAGATTGTAGTGTGGTGGGAGCAGTTCATGTTGTGGAACAGCTGGGCTCAAGGCCTGCTGCTACAGAATGTATCGTATGTTGAAAACGCTGTTGATAGAAATGGCTTTGTTGCATGGCCTCTCTTGTAGATGTGGTTGGAATTCTGCCACTGCTGTGTAACATTATAAAATTGCCTTAGCTGTTGACAGCATGTAAAAGCCTCATGTGACCTGGTGAAACACTTGGCGCAACAGAACAGTTTCTTCTCCTTGTCCTTGTTTTCCGTTGTTCCATGTCTATCTTTTGTCAGTAGTTAGTGACATTTAAGATACTTAGCAAAGAACCTTGCGTAGGTAGCTCTGCCATAGGGTGTGAACACCTTGGTTCGCAGTTTAACTTCTGGGGTACAATTTGGTTTATTTATCAGGTATAAATAGAGGGAGACATTTCACATTTGGCTTTTTAATTTTACCCGTTTCTCTCGCTTTTTCTTTTGCACCGCAGATGCCTGATACAGGTTGTTCAGACTGATTTAATTGTTATAATTACAGCTATATGACAATTCTTTTGCTTTTGAACTTTTCCTGAGCTTATGGGAGCTGCATGGAAACCAGATTTGTTTTTCCCCCTTTGCAGGAATATCTGGAATTGCTTTGAATTCTATTTTCTTTTGAAATCTTATTTCTGATGGATACCTCCCTGAAGTATTTATCAAGGCTAGCCTTGCAGGGGGAATTTCTCTTGGAAATGGAATGCAGGGCTTTCTAATGTTGAGCCGTTTGTCTTTTAAAGCGACATCTGGAAAATATTCTTTGTTTCAGGCTTGTCATTAGTAAAGAAAAATCACACATCCCAAGAAACCCTCTTCTTAGCTGGGAGCAAAGCATAGCAATGCATATATAGGAGGGAATGACTCCTTGTTCTCTTCTGGCCTGTATGGGCTAAGTATGAAGTCGACTCACTATTCTGTGGAAATAATTTTCATCATTTTTTAAAGGTGGGGTTTGTTAATGACCTGTAAGTGGGAAGAGGGAATGAAGTGAGTGGCAAGGTGAGCACATTTGCGAACAACACACAGATTCTGAATTAGTTACACCTTGGTGGATTCTCACAGAAGGTCTGTTAAATAGAATTGTAGAATGCTAAACTTGAAGGAACCTCAAGAGGTCCTGGAATCTAGTTCCTTGCACTCATGGCAAGACTAACTACCATTTGGACCATCCCTAACAGGTGGTTTTCTTACTCCTGGAGTTGTTCGTTTTTATTTATTACATTACATTAGTACCTCCCATATGTGCAGTTACAGAAATTAGAATCCCAAAATCAAACCAAAAATGTGCATAGTCCATGAAACAAACTGGGCTCCTGGAAGACTCTCTGATCCTAAGAATCCAAATTGTCTCATTTCAACCTCTGGTCATTGGATTGTTAGACCTTTCTCTGCTAGATTGAGGAGCCCATAATTAAATATTTGTGCTCATGTAAGTACTTAAACTGTAATCAACTACCCTTTAACATTTTCTTTAAGATAAATAGATTATTCTCTGTAAATCTGTCACTATAAGGCATATTTCTAATCTGTTACTCATTCTCCTGGCTCTGATCTAAACCCTTTCCAATTTATCAACATCCCTCCTGAACTGTGAAAACCAGAATTGGATACAGTATTTTAGCTTTCAACAGTGCCAAATACAGAGGTAAAATACATGCTACTGCCACTTGAGGGGTGCCCCTGTTTATGCAGCCAAGGATCGCATTAGCTATTCTGACCACAGCATCACTCTGGAAGCCCTGTTCAGTTCCCCAGGATTCTGAGATCATTTTCAGAGCCACTGCTTCCCAGATAGAGAGCCCAGTTGGGTAAGTATGTTCTGTGGGTTTTGTTCCTAGATGTACACATTTGCCTGAAACCATATTAAAACTCATACTGCTTGCTTGTGCCTAGCTTACCATGCCATCCAGATCACTCTGTGTCAGTGACCTGTGTTCTTCATTATTTATTACCCCCCTAATTTTTGGGTCATCTGCAGGATGACCATCTGTCCCATTTTCACCGTGACAGTCCTGTATTTTAGGCAGGCACACCACTCTTTTTTTAAGGCTTGCAAGAGTGTGAGAGCAAGGCTAGGCAGGGCAGGGGTTAGCCAGGGCCTATTGGCCCAGTCAGCCCCACCTTGGTTCACCTGCAGTCAGTGTCAGGCCTGGAGGAGTATGAAGGGAGGGAAGCCAGCCCAGTTTGGGGCTGACCAGCCAAGAGGCAGGAGCTGGCTCTGAGGCAGCAGAAACTGAGCCAGACCGGCCACCCAGTCGGCCGCTGGAAGGCACAGCCTGAGGACCTCTCCCAGGCACAGAGGGAAGTGGGGAGCCCCTCCCAGGGACCCCCTCTCCCGCCAAAGGAGGAACTAGGTTCTCAGAGCCATGCCCCAAACTTATCCCCTAGACTCTTGGGTGGGGCTGAAGACCCACATCCCAGGCCCTGGCCGGGGGCCTAGTCATTAGGCCACCCTGTCCCAGGTGGGCACTGCTCACAAGGCTAATTGTCCTGTATATTCACTCCCCTGCTGTGCTGTCCTTTCTCTAAGTCAGTGCAGCTGCAGGTAAAATCAATCAGGAGCTGCCCCCCATGTCCCATATTTGGCCTAGGGAAATATGGTCACTCTTGTCATCTGGAAGTTTTATCAGTTCTGGAAAAAAATGCAATAAAATGGAGTTGGGGAATTTGTGTTACCAGTCAAAAAGGGGATCTCCGACTAGCTCTGGGTAGTTCTGTGAAAATATCTGCCCAATGTGCAACGATAGTGAAAAAAGCTAGTGGTGTTCAGAATTGTTAGGAATGGAAGCGATAACAAGACAGAAACTATCATAATGTCTCTGTATAAACCCATCGTATGCCCCCACCTTGAATTCTGTGTGCAGTACTGTTCACTCATCTCAAAAAATATTAGAATTAGAAAAGATATAGAGAAATCTAACAAAAATAATAAAGGGTCTGAAACAGCTTCTGTGAGGAAAGATTAGAAAGACTGGAATGATTAGGGTGTATATGGTGGAGGTCTATAAAATCATGAATGTTATGGAGAAAGTGAATGGGGAAGTGTTGTTTTACTCCTTCACATAAAACAAAAACTAAGGGCTACCTGATTAAATTAAGAGACAGCAGGTTTTAAATGAGCAAAAGCAACTACTTTTTCCACAGTCAACCTGTGGAATTCATTGCCAGGGTATGTTGTGAAGGCCAAAAGTATAACTGGGTTTAATAAGGGAATACAGTAAATCATGGATGGTAGGATCATCAGTTACGGTTAGCCAAGATGGTCAGGGATGCAATCCCATGCACAGGTGTCCACAAACTGCCAAATGCTAGAAGCTGGGGCTGAATGAATCGAAAGAATATCTTCCATTTGCTTGTTCTGAACTACCTGGTGTAGGCAATGGTCAGAGGAAAGGCAGCTGGGCCAGATGGATCACTGTTCTGGCCTAATGTTGTTGTTGTTACGATGATTTTGCATGGGCTCCCAGGCTATAGACAGAAACGTTAACTAACCGGGCCAAGAACTGATCCCTGGGGGAGTCCACTAGAAACACACCCTCTTGATAATTCCCTTTCTACAATTACATTTTGAGACTTGTCAGCCAGCTTCACGCCCATTGAAGGTGCCGTGTTATATCTGGCTAATATTTTAACCAAAATGTCATCACGTACCAAGCTAAATGCCTTACTGAAATCGAGGTTTATTGCATCCATCAAGCTTGTAATGTCATAAAAAAATTTAGATAGGATCTGCTTTCCATGAAGGCTCACGACGGATGAGAAAGATAGAAGGGATGCAACTGTTGGCAGTGATCACCGCCTTGTGATAGCCTCCAAGAAGCTAAAGCTGAGAAGTGCGGGCCCACTAAACAAGAGACACAAACGTTTTGTTACGGGCAAGCAAAAATATCTTGAAATACAGAAAGCTTTCATTCTGCAGGTAAAGAATGGGCTTCAGCCACTTGTAGCCCTTGATGAAGTGGAGGCGAATGCAGCTGAGAACAACAAAAGAAGTGTATCAAAGTAACAGCAATTTATAAACAGAGGAGTGAAGCAGAAGAGGAGGAAGGAGTTGATTATATCCAGTATGTGGGACACCAGAGAAATCAGAAAATCCCTGGAGAAAAGTGTTTGATACAAAATCCCAGAAGCTAAAGGACAAATTCTGTGAGCGATATAGCAAGGCAAAACAGGAGGTCAAACACCTTCTGAGAGCAGACAAATGATGTGTTGATAATCCAGCAATGTGAGCAGAGGATGCTTCTGTTTGTGGTGAGCAAGGAATGATCTATATAATTATGCAATCTATCAGTGGTAAATGGCAGACACCAACAAACACTCTCATCAGGGACAAACAAGACCCCCGCTAACAACAGAAGAACTAGAAGAAAGAAAGGAAGCAAACAAAGAACCACCATGGCTAAACAGCCATGTTAAAAAGGCAGTGAGAGAGAAAAGGGCAGCTTTTAAAAAGTGGAAGTCAAATCCTAGTGAGGAAAATAGAAAGGAACACAAACACTCCCAAATTAAGTGTCATAATGGAATAAGAAAAGCCAAAAAAGATTTTGAGGAACAGCTAGCCAAAAATTAAAAAAAGATAGTAAAATGTTTTTTAAATACATTAGAAGCAGGAAGCCCACTAAAAAAGCAGTGGGGCCCTTGGACGATAAAGATATAAAAGGAGCGATCAAGGAAGACAGCGCCATTGTGGAGCGATTAAATGATTTCTTTGCTTCAGTCTTCATGGCTGAGGATGTTACAGAGGTTCCTAAATCTGAGCCAGGCTTTTTAGGTGACAAATCTGAGGAACTCACTCAGATTGAAGTGACATTAGAGGAGGTTTTGGAGTTAATTGATAAGCTGAATAGTAACAGTCTCCAGGACCAGACGGTATTCACCCAAGGGTTCTGAAAGAACTCATATGTGAAACTGCGGAGTTATTAACAGTGGTTTGTAACCTATCCTTTAAATCCACTTTGGTACCAAATGACTGGAAGACGGCCAATATAACGCCAATATTTAAAAAAGGCTCTAGAGGAGACCCTGGCAATTATAGACCGATAAGTTTAACATCAGTACCAGGCAAATTAGTAGAAACACTAGTAAAGAATAAAATTGCAAGGCACGTAGAAGAGCATGAATTGTTGGGCAAAAGTCAGCATGGTTTCTGCAGAGGGAAGTCGTGTCTAACTAATCTATTAGAATTCTTTGAAGGGGTTAATAAACATGCGGACAAGGGGCACCCAGTGGACATAATATACCTAGATTTCCAGAAAGCCTTTGACACGGTCCCACACCAAAGGCTTTTATGTAAATTAGGTGGTCATGGGATAGGAGGAAAGATCCTTTCATGGATCAGGAATTGGTTAAAAGACAGAAAACAAAGGGTTGGAATAAATGGTAAATTTTCACAGTGGAGGAGGGTAACTAGTGGTGTTCCCCAGGGGTCAGTCCTGGGACCGATCCTGTTCAACTTGTTCATCAATGATCTAGAAAATGAGGTAAGCAGTGAGGTGGCAAAGTTTGCAGATGACACCAAGTTGTTCAGGACAGTCAAAACCAAAAGGGATTGTGAAGAACTACAAAAAGATCTCAGCAAACTTAGTGATTGGGCAGCAAAATGGCAAATGAAATTTAATGTGGGTAAGTGTAAGGTAATGCATGTTGGAAAAAATAACCCAAATTACACGTACTACATGATGGGGTCAAATTTAGCTACGACAGATCAGGAAAGGGATCTTGGAGTTATAGTGGATAGTTCTCTGAAGACATCCACGCAGTGTGCAGCGGCAGTTAGTAAAGCAAATAGGATGTTAGGAATTATTAAAAAAGGGATCGATAATAAGACAAAAGATATCATACTTCCCCTATATAAAACTATGGTACGCCCACATCTTGAGTACTGCGTGCAGATGTGGTCTCCTCACCTCAAAAAAGATATATTGGCATTAGAAAAGGTTCAGAAAAGGGCGACTAAGGTGATTAGGGGCTTGGAACGCGTCCCATATGGGGAGAGGCTGGAGAGACTGGGACTTTTCAGTTTGGAAAAGAGGCGATTGAGGGGCGATATGATAGAGGTATATAAAATCATGAATGGTGTGGAGAAAGTGAATATAGAAAAATTATTTACCTTTTCCCATAATACAAGAACTAGAGGACACCAAATGAAATTGATGGGTAGTAGGTTCAAAACTAATAAAAGGAAATTTTTCTTCACACAGCGCACTGTCAACCTGTGGAACTCCTTGCCCGAGGAGGCTGTGAAGGCCAGGACTCTATTAGGGTTTAAAAAAGAGCTTGATAAATTTTTGCAGGTTAGGTCCATAAATGGCTATTAGCCAGGGATAAAGTATGGTGCCCTAGCCTTCAGACCAAGGGCGGGAGATGGATGGCAGGAGATAAATCACTTGATCATTGTCTTCTGTTCTCCTTCTCTGGGGCACCTGGCATTGGCCACCGTTGGCAGATGGGATGCTGGGCTGGATGGACCTTTGGTCTGACCCAGTATGGCCATTCTTATGTTCTTATCCAAGAGGCAGAAGACTGTTTTGATTTCAACCCAAACGCCCCAGTTTAAGGAAGAGAACATTGAAGCCATCAAATCATTCAAAAATGGGAAACTGCTGACAAGGATAATTTGAATGTTGCTAATTCAGGATTTAGCTTGAATTCTGCATCTATCTTGGCTACTCTATTTAAATCAGATTGGGAAAGGGGAAAAAGTAGTAGATGAGTGCACCAATGGGCTCCGTGAAAATGATAAAGAAACTCTCAGCGGTTGTAATTACTGGTACGATGCACACTTTTGTTAGTGCCAAGCAAAGTATATCAGAGGCAGGTGATGGCATTCTCAGAAAAGAGCAACCTGGTTTTCATAAAGAATGAGGATATGCAGACCAGATTGTCACTCTATAAAATGTAACAGAACAATGCTTAGAATAGCAATGACAACTCTACATAAACACCATGGACTTTAAGAAGGCTTCTGATAGCGTTCATAGGACAAGCCTGTGTTGCATTCTGTGGGCAGATGGAATCACTTTCCAAATAATTGACATAATCAAAAGCTGCTATTTCAACTTCATATGCAGTGTAATTCACAGTGAGCTCAGTAGTAGAAGTGCAAAAGGGTTATTCAAAAAACCCTGTTTTGAAAAAGAAACTGCTGGATTAGCTTGAGTGATTATGATAGCACCCATTATTAATGAATAGGCTGTTGTCTGTATTTTGGACTTCAGCCTTTTGGGTGCCTATTTAAATAAAGTGAGGGATGTTCTTTAAGTATTCTGGGCTCAGTGACGAGACGCTCGGTGGCACTGAGTGGTTGGTTTATAATGTCTCACAGTTTTGTTTTATAGGGGAAAATGAGGGAGACGTTACAGTGATGTTTGAATTTTCAGTGTCAGAGAGGTAGCCATGTTAGTCTGTATCTTTGAGAACAACAAGAAGTCCTGTGGCACTTCACAGACTAACAGATATTAATATCTGTTTGTCTATAAGGAGCCACTGAATTTTCAGTGTAATCACAAAGCTGATCTAAGAAATAAAATGTGAAGCAATTGTGGTCTTCATCATAAATAAATAGGGAGTCAAAAATCCCCAACTTTTACCCAACAAATTCAGATAATCCAGGCAGCCAGAGAACCATAAAGTGGAAGGAGCCCACACAAGGAATACCCACAGGTTGGATTACTACTACTCTTTGTTTAAATTGCTTCCCTTCAGAATTTTAATAACAGAGCTTCAAGGAACCCCTTTCTCTTCATTTTGATTCTGTGGTGTGAGGTGGATTGGCAAATATATGTCTGTCTTTATGTTGTGATTTCCCATAAAAAATTCCTATACCCCCCTCCAAAAAAAATCCTACCAAAACAACTAAGGGGTAAACGTGGAATTCTAGACTTCCCTGGTTCTTCTTAAAAGATTTGTTCCTGTCTGTCTTTACACTGATTTTTGTCTTTTTTCCTCATACATTCATAAAAATTAGACTAATCAAATTTCTTCTAATTTGCCAGGGTAGGAATATTCTCTGTTCAGTATTTGTCATTGTTTTGACAAGCCAATTTTAACTGTCCAGTGTAATGGCACTCCTGTTCATCCCCTTGGGAAACTATTTTCTGGTTTAAAACATCTCTTTCTTTGCATTATCCATAAAGGATGTATATAAATCTACGTATATAGATTTGATATGTCTATATATGTCCACACCCACACACCTGTTCTGAGGTCTAGAAGAAGGCCGGAGGCAGACCAGTTCAGAGTCTGTGGGTAATGGTAAAAGAGCTGAAAACATGGGTGATGCCAAGATGAGGATTTTTATAGACTCTAAATTAGGAAGAGGAGGTGGATGAGGCATTTCTAGAACAAATACAAGAATTAGCCACAATACAAGACTTGGTAGTAACAGAGGACTTTAGCTATCCACACTTCTGTGGGGGAAAGTAATCCACCTAAACACAAAATCTCCAATAAATTATTGGAATGTATTGGGGACAGGTGTTTGTACCACAGAGTGGAGGATATAACCACCAGCACAGCCATTTTAGACATGATTCTGACCAACAGCAAGGGATTGGTAGTGAATCTCAAGGTGAAAAGGAATTTGGATGACAGTGACCATGAAAGGTAGATTTGATGTTGCTAAGGAGAGGAAGGAGTGAGGGCAGAAAAATAAGGATTAGGGACTTTTAAAAAAGCAGATTTTAAGCTCAGAGAATTGGTGCTACTTGAGGAACTAGCTGAAGCAACCTTGGAGCCATTTGTGATTATTTTTTAGAATTCCTTGAGAACATTGGCGGTCTTGGAAGAGTAGGGAATGGCAAACATAGCACCTATGTTTAAAAAGGGGAACAAGCCAGACCTGGGGAATAACACACTCTGTATTATTTTGACCCTTGATGACAATATTTGTCAAGACTGTAGACAAGGCAAACTGGTTTTCACTCGGAGTATTCAGTTGTGCTGCCCATTAGCTAATATCACACGGCTCCGAAGAGTATTGTCTCATTAGATTAGAGTGCAAGTCTCACCAGCAGCTTTGCTGGGACAAGTTCTGTTCCAGATGTTTTTCAGGCAGCAGCCTGTCATTTTACACTGCTGCTGCTCATTTTCCCATTTTCTTTCTGTTTAGAAATATAGCTAGTTTTGGATAAACTGTTTCTCGATCACAGTTCAGGTGGCCTCGGAGCGTACCTCCATGTTAATCTGCTTGTGATTCACCTACAGTGGAACAGATTTGTAATCACATGAAGAAGAAAACCAGTTACCTACGTGTCTGTTACTGTTGGTCTTTGGGATGTGTTGCATATGTCCGTTGCATGACCCACTCCTCCTCCCCCTTGGAGTCTACTCAGTAAGAAGGGACTGAGTGGGGTCAGGGGTAGCTCCACCCTGACATACTGTTATGTAGTGGTGCATGGCAGCAGAGGGCATTCAAGCCACCCTCATAGCTACTGCTGTGTGAAAAATTTCTGCAATGACTGTTCACATATGCAGTGAAATGGGTGTGTACAGTACTTTTCCAGTAACAGTTACAGAAAGGAGATAACCACTGTAATGGGAGCTATTTCAAAACAATATATTAGATTTCCCTAAAAATATGATTCCACATTCAAGAGAGAAGACTGATTGGTAAAACAGGGTGGCTCAGACAACAGTAAAAACAGTTTCTTGGGCATTGCAAGGACTGTTTCCCCATCTTTCACATTCATAGTGACCTCAGGCAACTCACTTAACTTAATAGACACTTGCAGTAAGTAACCTTCTTCCCCACTTCACCCACCCTCCTTCTGTCCTACGCAGCTGATTTGTCATTTTCATTTAATTTTTTTCTATCTTTCTGTTAAATTCTCATTCTGCCAGTTTTGCTTTTAACAGAATTTCCAGTTCTGAAGAAGTGGGTCTGTCCAACGAAAACTCGTCACCTAATAAATCATTTTGTTAGTCTTTAAAGTGCTACAACGCTTCTTTAATATTAAGGACAGTAAAAAGGAGTTAAAGTAAATAACTGAGAAAAGGAATTCTAGCCGTGGTGTTGAAGCATTGCTTGATGGAAATACATCAGTTGTCAATAATACCGCAGAAGGACAAAGCATTCAATAAATATTAGTTTTGTGTTTGGGGAAAGCCAGATGATGTAGTCATATCATTTGGGCTATGTCTACACTAGCACAAATCTTCAAAATGGCCATGCAAGTGGCCATTTTTCAGATTATTAATGAGGCGCTGAAGTGCATATTCAACGCCTTATTAGCATTCTGTGGCTCTTGGAAATTGCCGCTTTTCACTGCCGCATGGCTCGTCCAGACGGGGGTCCTTTTCGTAAGGACCCCAGGAACTTTGAAGCCCGTTTATTCCTATCAGCAGATGGGAATAAGGGGATTTCAAAGTTGGCAGGGTCCTTTCGAAAAGGACCCCTGTCTGGATGACCTGTGTGGCAGCGAAAAGCGGCAATTTTGAAGAGCCGCAGCTGGCGGCATGCTAATGAGGCACTGAATATGCATTTCAGCACCTCATTAGTAATCTTCGAAATGGCTGTTTGCACTGCCTTTTCGAAGATTTGTGCTAGTGTAGACACGGCCTTGATGAATAAATACTTTTCAGTTCCAGTAGGAACATTGGAGGATTTTAAGCACCAGCTACTAAAGACAGGCATTTTAAAATCACTCCTGAATAACTTACATCCAAGATTTTTTGGGCAAAAGTGGCTAGGCAGCTTTCTGGACCATAATTTTTAATGTGGCCTGATGACTTAAAATTTAGGTTGAGATAACTTCAGTGGTCAGTGGTATGAGAAAATGCTCATTCTGGAGTTCTGTAGCTATGCTGACCAAACCCTTGTTTTTGATAAAGCTAGGAACAAGTAATGTAAGCCATGTTACAGGTTGGAGGCTCTGTCTTGGGAAAAGTGGCTCTGAAAAAGACTGCATGCCATGGTCAGTGAGCGTGAACTCCTAGTGCAACACTGGCTAAAAGGTTAATGTGATCCTTAGATGTTTCAACAAGAATATCGAGTTTGAGTTGGGAGGTTATGTTCCCTCTGTATTTGGGACTGGTGCAACTGATATTGGAATACTGCATCCAGTTCTGTTGTCAATTTAAAAGGGAAGTTGAATAAGTAGATAGGGCTCATGGAGGAACCATGAATGTGATCATTGGACTGGAAACAGACGTTACTGAGGACTCCAGTACTCAGCCAAGTTGTTTTATCAAAGGAAAGGATGGAAGGATGGGGTGAAAAATAATAAATCATGAAATTACCTTAAGTTAGGCACAAGTGTTACTTCCTGGGTCAGTATTAACTTTTTGGGTCCCTTGCACATTTTCTTGGCTCACTTTTTATGGGTATCATGATAGACATTACCCTTAAGTAATTTAAACAGTGAGGCTTGTCTGATATTTGAACATATGTTGTTTAACTTTGGGTAAGACTTAGCACCTTTCTGTGCCTCAGTTTCCCCATTTGCAACATGAATTACAATGCCTTCTTCCTGGAATTATTGAGGCATATTTTACTATGGCTGCGTCTACACGTGCACGCTACTTCGAAGTAGCGGCGCCAACTTCGAAATAGCGCCCGTCACAGCTACACGTGTTGGGCGCTATTTCGAAGTTGAAATCGACGTTAGGCGGCGAGACGTCGAAGTCGCTAACCCCATGAGAGGATGGGAATAGCGCCCTACTTTGAAGTTGAACGTTGAAGTAGGGCACGTGTAGACGATCCGCGTCCCGCAACATCGAAATAGCGGGGTCTGCCATGGCGGCCATCAGCTGAGGGGTTGAGAGACCCTCTCTCTCCAGCCCCTGCAGGGCTCTATGGTCAGCGTGTGCAGCAGCCCTTAGCCCAGGGCTTCTGGCTGCTGCTGCTGCAGCTGGGGATCCATGCTGCATGCACAGGGTCTGCAACCAGTTATCGGCTCTGTGGATCTTGTGTTGTTTAGTGCAACTGTGTCTGGGAGGGGCCCTTTAAGGGAGCGGCTTGCTGTTGAGTCTGCCTTGTGACCCTGTCTGCAGCTGTTCCTGGCACCCTTATTTTGATGTGCGCTACTTTGGCGTGTAGACGTTCCCTCGCAGCACCTATTTTGATGTGGTGCTGCCCAGCGTCGAAGTTGAACGTTGACGTTGCCAGCCCTGGAGGACGTGTAGATGTTATTCATCGAAATAGACTATTTCGATGTCGCTGCATCGAAATAAGCTATTTCGATGTAGCGTGCACATGTAGACGTAGCCTATGTGTAAATTCTTTGAAATATGGCAGTGAAAACTGTTATATAAGGTGTCTAGTCGTAGACTCAGGGCATAATTCCTCTTTATATTTCTCTTGTGGCCACACCAAGAATATTGCATACTGTTAGGGTACCTTATTACCAGAAACACATTGGAAAATTGGAGCTAGTGCAGCATTGCCAGATATCTCCTTTGCCTCCTCCACCTTTGAGTCTCTCCCTTAGGGGCCTGGAGTAAATCAATCCTATTCCCTTGGGGTCTTATTCTTCATGCTGGTTTGTTTTTCAGTATGTTCACCAGGTAAGCCTCGGTTGGTCTCTGAAGCAGAACAACAAAACCCCAAACTTGTCAGAAAAAGTAGTATCTTTCCCTGCCTGCTTTTTGGGATGTTGCTTTATTATGCTGGCTTCTGGTGGCCAGGCCTTTACCAAAATACAGTTAACTTGGTTGTTTGTCCTGTAAGAAGGACAGCCTTCCATGCAGGAGTTGTCATCTATCCCTGCTGGCAGAATCTGTGCTCTACAGCTTGTTACTCGTTCCTTCTCTTCCTGTCACCAGAAGAGGATTTCTTTAAAGATCATTGGCAGCCAGTAATTGGCCTCTGGTGTCTCTAAATAATGTGAGAGAAACTCTTT
Source organism: Carettochelys insculpta (assembly GCF_033958435.1). Classification (NCBI taxonomy): domain Eukaryota; kingdom Metazoa; phylum Chordata; order Testudines; family Carettochelyidae; genus Carettochelys; species Carettochelys insculpta. The sequence goes on from NC_134145.1 coordinate 1,988,746, forward strand.
AGTTCATAGGGAAAAAAGGGCCTTCACCATTTTGGGGCTGATGTAGCTGGTTTCCATCACATTCTTGTATCTGACAGGTCACAGCAGAGAGGAAACACAAAAAAGATCAGATGGGCCTACGGATTGATTTAGGAGGAAGAAAATAAATGGTTAAAATAAATTTTGTATATAAGACACCTGGGCTAAGTGATGATGAAGTGGTGAGAGGACACCACTGAAGGTTGTAAAAACCATCAAGGTGGAGGAAGTGCATATGGATGTAGACTGGTGGCAGGCAATGGCAATTACTGGGGAGAGACAGAGGGTGGGCATGTGACTCCTCCCCACACGATTTGTAGCTGGGGGAGGGCCCTACCTCTTCCTGCCCCCACATCATTGCCACTCCACCCCAGCTGGGCCCAGTTTGCTCCACTTCCTATCATGAGTGCTGGGAAGCAGCCCCTATTGCTGGTGCCAACCCCCCCCCCCCAGTCCTCAATCTTCTGTGGGCCCTGTGGGGCCCCACAAATGCAAAGGCAGTTAAATCAATTGTCCTATGGATGGGATGGCTCTGCCTGCTGTCTGCTGACCCCTTCTACAGTGTTGGGGGGTGCACATGACCCTTCATTATCTCTCCCCCACCCAACATATCGGCCCTCATTGTACAAGTGATGGGATGAAGCCAAAAGCTAAACATAAGAAACATCAGGAAAAATCTTTGACAGTGAGATTCATGAGTCTCTGGAATAGCTTTCCTTCGAAAATGGCTGGAACTCATCAGTTGGGACATTTAATGCTGAGCTTGACAAAACCCAGTTTTGGTTGTGATACTTGGAAAGCACATCTTGTTTTCTGGAACTGTCCTCCTTGCATTGAATTGTCTGCAACAATATCATAAGTAGTCATCTTAATTTGTGTCTCAGCATCACTCTTGTCCTGCCCTGACTAAGCAGCTGAGGTTTTTAAAGCTCAGTGCATCTCATTGTTTTCACTTACTCTAACAATTCTAAGACAACTTGCTCTCCTGCAAACAGCCTCTCTGATGCTGCACTTGAGGTATGCTTGCACCTTGTTCCTTTGATGGGAATTGCTTGGTAGCAGTGCCTGTTCAGCTGCACATGTGCTCCAAACATCCTCCTGCCCTGTGCCAAGACAACATCACTGAACCCCCCTCAGCTCCTTCTCAGCTGCTTTTAGCCTGAGATGGAGTCTGTGTAGCCTTTGCCTGTTCATAGAATCATAGAACCCTAGGGCTGGAAGGGACCTCAGGACGACATCAAATCCAGCCCCCTGCCTAAAGCAGGGTCAGTCCAAGATAAATTGTCCCAGACATGACTATGTCAAGCCGGGACCTAAAAACCTTTAGAAATGGAGATTCCACCACCTCTGTAGGTAAAATATTCCAGTGCTTCACCACCCTTCTGGTGAAATAGTTTTTCCTAATATCCATCCTACACATCTTCCTCTGTAACTTCGGACAATCCATTGCTTCTCGATCTGCCATTCATCACTCCTGAGAACAACCTCTCTCCATCCTCTTTAGTGCCCCCCTTCAGGAAGTTGAAGGCTGCTATCTAATCACCTCTCACTCTTCTCTTCTGTAAACTAAACAAGCCCAAATCCCTCAGCCTTTCCTCATAGCTCATGTGCTCCATCCACTTAAAGATTTTTGTTGCCCTCAGCTGAACCTGCTCCAGCAAATCCACATCCTTTCTGTACTGCGGGGCCCAGAACTGGACGTAATACTCCAGATGTGGCCTCACTACTGCCGAGTAGAGTGGAATTATAACTTCTCTGGTCTGCTCAAAATGCTTCTCTTAATGCACCCCAATGTGCCATTGGTCTTCTTGGCTACAAGGGTGCACTGTTGACTCATATCCAGCTTCTCATCCATTGTAATCTCCAGGTCCTTTTCTGCTGCACTGCTACTTAGCCAGTCAGTCCCCAGCCTGTAACAGGGCTTGGGATTCTTCCGTCCCAAGTGCAGGACTCTGCACTTCTCGTTGAGCCTCATCAAATTTCTTTTGACCCAATCCTCCAATTTGTCTAGGTCACTCTGGACTCTATCCCTGCCCTCTAATATATCTACCTGACCCCCTAGTTTAGTGTCATGTGCAAATTTGCTGAGGGTGCAATCCATCCCCTCATCTAAGGTCATTTATAAAGATATGGAACACTACTGGCCCTAGAACTGATCCTCGGGGCACCCCGCTTGAAACCGACCACCAACCAGAAATTGAGCCATGGATCGCTACCCATTGGGCTTGTCTGTCAAGCCGGCTTTCTATCCATCATACAGTCCGTGTGTCCAATCCATACTACTTTAACTTATGGGCAAGAATGTTGTGCAGGTCTCTGTCAAAAGCTTTGCTAAAGTCAGGTTATATCACATCCATTGACTTCCCCATGTCCACAGAACCAGTTATCGTATCATAGAAGCTAATCAGATTTGTCAGGCATGACTTGCCCTTGGTGAATCCATGTTGACTAGTCTTGATCACTTCCCCTCTTCCAAGTGCTCCGAAATGGATTCCTTGCGGATCCTCTCCATGATTTTTCCAGGGACTGAGGTAAGCTTGACCAGTATGTAAGTTCTTTGGGTTGTCCTTCTTTCCTTTTTTTAAAGATGGGCACTATGTTTGCCTTTTTCTAGTCATCCGGGATCTCTCCTGAGCTCCACAAGTTTCCAAAGATAATGGCAAAGACTCTGCAATGACATCTGCCAGTTCCCTCAGTACCCTTGGATGCATTAAAGCCAGACCCATGAATTTGTGTGCCACTATTTTTTTCTTTTTTTTTCTGAGTAGCTCAGAGTAGTGACTCGCAGCAATAATTCTTTCATTAGAATTAGGAAATTGGTTTGTGACTCTTGACCTACAAAGTGCATTTTCAAGTCACCATCATGTAAGAGGCATCTTAGTGTTTGTTGAGATGGAAATGAGCAACATAAGGTTCTTCCTTTTGGGCGATCCTGAGCACCAATGGTGTTATCAAAGTCTAGCAGTAGCTTCTGCCCATCCAGGTCGTTGTCATGTAAACGTTTTCCTTACCTAAAAGGCAGCTCCTGTTGGGAGGTCTTGGAATCAGAGTGCAGTGGAATGCAAAATGAATCGCATACTGCTTCGTGGCCTTGGTCTCCTATCGCTGAGTCACATTTCACCTCAGAAGAAAAGGACTTCTGTTCACATATCCATCAACATCATTTCTCTTGGAGATTCTCAACAGGATTGGGCTAGAGTCATAGCAATTGCACCAACCTGGCCAAGACACATCCAGTATCCCTATCTCATAAGACTTGGCGCTTGTCCTTTACGGAAGCTTCTGATTATTTTTTACCTGCTGACTCAACAAACAGGTCAAACACTTTTCGCCAGCTTCCATCTAGTGAGGCCCCAAGCAATGGTTCTCAGGGACAAGAAAAGTCTTGTTGCTGAAATACACAAGTTTCATTCAATAGTAAGAAGCCGTATATGAGACAAAATTTCAAAATGGAAACAATACCCTCTTTGCTGTTTACAGTCCATTGGATTTCCCCATCTTGCTCACCTTTTCCTAGACCAATGGATTAGCTGTTGGTCTTGAAAATATCAAGTCTTTCTCTGAATTCTTTTAGGGTTCGTTTAGCAGCAATACCAACTTTTCACACACGCCCAGGGGATTTTTCTCTTTTCACTGAGCATGGGAAAGTTCCTTTGAGATTTGTCAAATATCTTCCCACAAATCAGGTACTCTACTTCTACCTGGGACCTGTATTACTTCCTTAACAGCCTAATGACAAATCCATTTGAATCACTAACTGTGTGTTCATTACTAGATTTATCTGTGAAGACAGCCTTTCTGGTAGCAATCATTTCTCTCCTAAATGTAGGATAATCGGGAGGTCTTTAATGGTGGATCAGCCCTCCTGCTCAGTATGTGGTACTTTCCAAGAGAAAGTGTTGCTGTGCCATCCTTTCTGGCAGGTAAGGTAATTGCATTTCTATCATTAGGTGAAGGAGATGAAGGCATTGCATTCCAGGTTCATGTTGCTAGGGAGGGGTGTTATCTTTCCTGGATTTCAGAGGCCTGAATCTGTATCTGGTCAAAAAACAAACACAAACAGAAACAAACAAACAAAAAACCCAACAAAAAACCTTGAGCTATTCTGCTTCCTGTATTGGACCAAAGTTGGATTTTGCGCTCTGAACCTTGCCATTGCTTTCATGCACATAACTCCTTTTCACAACGGGGGAACAAAGCTAACAATTTTGTGTTTTGGCTCTTAGGATTCCAGTCATTCCTTGTGCAAGGTAATGAAGAATGTGTTTCTCAAGGGCACCATTGGTTTTGTCTCCCATGCACATTGGAGACTGTACGGATGGTTGTGGATTTTCTTGAAATTATTCATGTTTTCTACCCCAGCTTCTTGCAATCTAATCTTCTGCTACCTGATGTTCACGAACAGTCCAAACAAATGCTCCAGCGACATGCATGACTGCAAGTGTATGTTGATCACCTTCATCTTTGAGAAGCTGCATGCACGAGAAGCCACATTTTTTGGAAAGTGTGCAGAGCAGGATATCAAATGCCGTCATCATGTGGACTGCATTTTAGTTATGTCGATATCTGCTTTCTGTGAGCATAAACAGCTTTCCTGCAGTCCCATAATTGTTTGTTTACAGCCACCAATCCTGGCTCTCAGTGTTCTCTGCTTTTATTTAGCTTTAATTTATTCCTAAATGTCTAAGAGTCCAGTAAGCAGTGAAAGTGTCAGTAATGCTGCTAAGCAATATTGATCTCCCATTGTTCCGCAAATTCTCTGATTCAACCCTGATTGGGTCCTAAGGGTGCCAGAGTAGACAAGTTCAACCTGTGTTTGTATATTTTTAACTGGCTGTAGGGTGATGAATATTTTCAACCCCCAATCCCCTTTTCAGCGCTTAAGTATGCTACTTTTGCTCTTCATTTCATTGCCTTTTCTCATCTATTCTGTTTTCCTCTGATGCAACAAAGAAGAGCCCCCCCAGCAGCACATGCCAAGCCAATATGTCCTTTGTGAACCACAATTTGAGACTCTTTGGCACAGTCAATAAGACAGCTGACTAAGCTTCCTTCATTTGGCTTGCTATACAGTGTTGTCACAATTGGAATTTCCAGCTGCATAACAACAGGAAGGCCTGTGCACTCATCACCTTTGGGCTTATTGTGCAACAAGGAGGATTGGCTGGCTGTTAGGAAAAACTTTCTAGATATAAAAGTAGTTAAGCAGTGGACAAAGCTTCCAAGGGAGACAGTGGAATACTGTCATTGGAGGTTTTCATTAATTGGTTGGGTAAACCTCTGTCAGAGATGGTCCAAGTTTACTTAATCTTGCCTCAATACAATAGGCTGGATGTGAATTCTTGAGGTCCCTTCCATCCCTACATTGCTGTGAGCAGACCTCTATGCAGATAGAAAACTGGTATCTGTGTGCGCACCTGCAAAAATAATCTGTGTATATCTGCATCTCTGAATGCAAACATCCACAGATATAAACTGGATAACCAGAGATTTACGGAGTTCTAGGTACAAAATTTGTATCCACATGGAGTTGCAAAAATGAATGGCAGATATGTGCGTCCACATCCACAGATGCATATACCTTGGATATCACGCTAGAATCCATGGATTTATAGGGCTCTATCTATGGGTAGCCACAGCAGCTGTGTCTAAGGAGCTGTAATCTGACAAAATGGCACAATGGTCATGCCAATGCTTAGCACTGTTAGTCGCAGATGCCAACTCTGGGGGCGTTCTAGCTCCAGAGCATCCATTGAAAAAGATTAGCAAGTGCTTAACACTTACTGGCAGCCACTCCCCCTCCTCTCGCTCGCAGGTAGCCCACCCTTCAGTTCATCCCCTTCCCTCCCAGTGCTTCTTGCCCACTTCAGTCAGGCGTAAATCTTTTTAAAACTCTGTATATTAATGGTAAAAATAGAGTGCAAAATAATTACAAAGCCAAAAGATCAAGATAGATATAATCCATCCTGCCTCCCTGCGGTATCAGTGGGCTGGCTCCTGCCCATGTTTGGCTTCCAGGACAGTGGCTTCACAGGTTGGAACCACACCGCCCCAGCATGCTCTGTGTGCAGCAGGAGCTGGCTGCAAGAGAACCTGGCAGGGGAGGGAGCAGTGGCAATGAAGGAGGTTAGAACATAAGAACATAAAGTCGTTGCTCAAGCTCAAAACATCTGGGGACAGGAGCTGACGCTGAGCACGCCAGATGTTTGGATGCCTCTGACTCGCTCGGGTGTACTCCCCAGAAGCGGAGCCTGTGTAGGAGTAGCTCGCTGCTGCCTCCACAACCAGGCATTCTCCCCGTCAGCTGGCGTACCGCACCTGGCAGTGTCCCAGGCAGCATGACTTGAAGAGGCTCTTGCCCCGCCTCTTCTCTTGTGGCTCTGGCCTCACCGACGCCTTCCAGTTCCTGCCAGAAGAGGTAAGGAGATTTGACCCTTCGTGCTCCTCTAATGAGTCGCCTGTGCAAGGGAAGTACTGATTGGTTTGTTTTAAGACTGTTCATCTAGCGATCAGTGCATGCTTTTGTGATGTGGCTGTCTGGTTACTGATGGCACTTGGATTTAAACCAGATAGCTATGTGTGAATTCCCTGCCGTTTTACACAGCTTCCTGGGATGGAGGTCATCTTCTACCAGAAGGACTCTAGTGTAGTCTGCTTTAAGCAAAGGCTTTAATTCTGTGCCAGGCTTTGGGATCTTGTTGGATCATCTATATAGTTAAATTGTGTTCACTTGGATGTTCTCATGTGCGACATCTCTCACGTTTGGGGAGCTCTCAAGGGGGCTGAGAGATGGCAGTCCTGCATTCAGACTCCAGGATATTTCTTTGACATGGCCCACGTTTTGTGTTTTAAAAGTATTTCTAATTCTCTCTGGCTATATCTACATAGCAGCATCATTTTGGAATAAGCCATTCTAGAATAGCTTTTTTAAAATAGCACCCAGCTGTTTTGAAAGAGCATGTCCAGACACACAGTGCCTATTTTGAAATGAAAAGCAGTCAAGTAGCACTTTAAAGACTATCCTGAATCAGGATGCCACACTCCAGAAGGCCCTGGGTGACATGCCTGTTCTCTCCTACAGACAACCTCCCAACCTCATGAGGATCCTCACTAACAGCCACAGTCTATACCCCAGGAATACCAGTCCTGGAACCTTTCCCTGCAACAAAGCCCGCTGCCAGCTTTGTCCACATATCCTCTCTGGAAATACCATCACTGGACCTAACCAGCTTACTCACAGAATCACGGGCACTTTCTCATGCTCCTCTACTAACATCATATATGCCATCATGTGCCAACAATGCCCAGATGCTTTGTATATTGGACAGACTTCAAACTCCCTTAGACAAAGGGTCAACAGGCACAAAACAGACATCAACACACTCCAGATCCACAAACCAGTTAGTCAACATTTTAATGGAATGGGGCATTCTGTCAATGACCTCAAGGTATGTGTGTTACTGAAGAGACATTATCGCACCGTTTTGGAAAGAGAAACAGCCGAGCTCACTTTTATATTCAAATTCGGCACATTAACATATGGTTTAAATCGTGATGGGAACTTTCTGAGTCACTATAGGGGCTCGTCTGCATACTTGGCTCAATCTAATTCTTGACCTTGCCCCCACCCCTCCACTCTCTGATTTGCTCACCTTGATTATCTTTTTCTGATTTGTCCTCCTTGCTTACTGTTTTTGCTTCTCTGTGCCTTAAATATTGAATCTGTTCTGGTCTGGCTATGGTCTGCAGAAGTGGGTCTGTCCCACGAAAGCTCACCTAATAAACCATTTTGCTAGTCTTTGAAGTGCTACTTGACTGCTTTTTGTTTTGATAGTGTATAGACTAGCACGGCTTCCTCTTTGTTACTATTTTGAAATAGTGTCATTGGACGCCATTTTGGCTTATTTTGATATAGTGTTGTTCTGTGTCTTACCAGTCCCTGTCAAAATAGGCGTTATTCCTCCTGCAGTGAGGTTTACAAAATTTGAAATAATGTGCCCACTGTGTTGAATTTATTTTGAAATAGTGTGTGTTATTTTGAAATAGTGTGTGTGTAGAGTAGGTGGTCATGAAGTTATTTCATAATAACAGCTGTTATCTTGAAATAACTTTGCTGTGGGGCTGGAGGCAAGGATCTTTTCAGCAGTTCTTTAAAATTTGAAAGCTCTGGTGGCAGAGGTATTTAGGCCACACTTACATCATATGGGTGGACTGGACAAATAAGAGTGTCTCCAAATGGGATTAAAATGTAAAAGTCCAATTTCAAGGGGCCTGTCTCAGACTGAGTAGATAGGGAGGGCTGAGCAAGTGCTAAATGATTTTGAGAGAGCAGCTCCCATTGGCTTACCAGTGTTGCTCTGTCTCTGGCACACAAGTTTTATTATTCCCGAGAAATGTTAACTGCTTTGCCCTGCAGGCACCAACATTTCTGGGAATTTTTGTGGTTTTCCTAATCAACAGCTCAAACATCTGTTATCCTGCACCCTCTGGCCACCATGCATGAGTCAAGTGCACTGAACACTTCAGCCTATTATTCTTTTTACAAGGATTGTATGGATGATGACATTTGAATTAGGTAATGAAGGCAACAGTCTAGAATCAGCAGAGGGAGTAAAAAGTCTGCATGTTCTGTGGTGGTCACAGAGTGTGGGGGTCACCAGCCCTGCACCCTGTCCGCAGTCAGATGTGACTCTCATTCATCAGGGAGAGCAGTTGGGTTATTAGGCAATAGGGACACAGCATAGAACAGACTTGTCAGCACAGAAGTTGGAAGCAGTCAATACAATCCATGTTGGGGAGAGATGGCCCAGAGAGTGGTCATTGAGCCGGGACTCTCGCCCTCCTTCCTCCCTCTCAAGTCAGTTGAGCCTAGTTCCAGTTCAAACAGGCCTCTCCTCCCTCCTTAGTCCTGTTTCCCAGGGAAGAGAGATGTCTCCTATATGCTTAGGTTACAAATGACATGGAGACCCATTGTGTACATGTGAGAAGGCATCACACCACAGCTCCCATCACCAACTCTGATGATGTGTCTAGGGAAACTGAGGCACTCATTCACCCTACTACAGGACAGTAGGAAACATATGCAATCTAATGAGGGAAATAAAATCCTCACCCGCCCCACTTCATCACATTGGTAAGGAGATATTTTGTGTGAATTCTGAAATTATGTCCAAGTTGATCACTGTGGTTTAAGTAGTTATTTCAGTTATTAGCCACTCAGACTGTATGCCTATGATGATTCACAGCTGTAGAGGGTACAGATATGTTCCAGTTACTGTGGGGGCTTGTTATAGTGGTCCAGAGGCAGAGATCATAGTGCCTAGTGTGAAAAAAGGAGAGAGACATTGTTATTCAGTAGTTTAGTGTGGGGATTTTAATCAAGACCTGAGGAAAAATTCCTGCCTCACATTGGCTCAGTATTTGAAACTGGGCAAGTCATATAATACCTGTATAATTGAGAAGAGCATAAAAAAGGTAAATTCATGTTATCAATACCATGAAAGAATTCCACGCTCTTACTTGACTGGTATAGAATTGAATGCCAGGAGCTGTGGTGGGTGATATCATATTTCACTGAACAGTCACCACTTGCCATAAAACTGGGCAGCCCCTAGATAATAGGGTTTTGTCCCATCGCAGTTTGTTTGCTTCAGTGGGTGCTTGGTGTGATGGACTATCCCTATATTACTTTATGGAGATGAGTTATGAATATAAATATGCATAATTTGGAGGTGTTTTGGTCAAAATACTTCTTGTAACCTATCATTTTTAATGTTATAATCTGCTGAGTCCGTATAGCCCATTTTTGTGCATCATTCTAGTATGTGCCATTAGATATACGAAATGTATGTCTGTTTATAGTTCTAAATGTATTAGTGAGGGCCATTAATAGTCTCTCCTGGACACTGATGACTTGGCAATCAGCTTGATGGCTTGTAAATGGCTTTGTTTGTCTGCTAAGTCTCGCATGTGATTGGTCTAGAAAGACATGTGACCATAACACCTGATATGGGCCTCCGTTTTGGAATCCATTGTTTTTTTCCATGAGGAGGGAATGCTAAACAAAGGAGTCCTGCCCAGCAGAAAAGTCTATTTAAGCAATGGGAATCTTTCAACTCACCATGGAATCTCCCTGACTCACTTTAAGAAGAAACAAAGAACTATGACAGGCTGGTGGCTCAAATCAGAGAAAAGAATTGTTCTGGTTTGAAGATTTTACCTGACATGAGAACAGCTCTTTGGGGGTAAGAATTTGTATGCTATAAGTCTCTTAGGCTGTGTCTGCACTAGCCAGAAACTTCAAAATGGCCATGCAAATGGCCATTTCGAAGTTTACTAATGAAGCACTGAAATACATATTCAGTGCCTCATTAGCATGGGGGCAGCCGTGGCACTTCGAAATTGGCGTGGCTCATCCAGACGAGGCTCCTTTTCAAAAGGACCCCGGCTACTTTGAAGTCCCCTTATGCCTATGAGCATACAGGAATAAGGGGACTTTGAAGTAGCTGGGGTCCTTTCAAGAAGGATCCCCGTCTGGACGAGCTGTGCGACAGCGAACCGCATCAATTTCAAAGTGCCGCGGCTGCCCACATGCTAATGAGGCACTGAATATGTATTTTAGCGCTTCATTAGTAAACTTTGAAATGGTCATTTGCATGGCCATTTCGAAGTTTTTGGCTAGTGTAGACATAGCCTTAGGGACATTAGAACCAGCTATGCATTTTCATTTTATTTTAATTAGGTAATTCACTTTGATCTGTCTGTTTTTACTTATAATCATTTAAATCCTTTTGGTTTTGTTTAACAAAAAACATTTTATTTATGATCAAGCCCAGTGTAATCGGTTATTACCTGGGGAGGGCTACCATTGTGCATATCTCCCTTTCATTGATAAAAGGCGCTTACCAGATGAGTGGGGGGTATGGGGGTGTCTGGGGTAGAGGTAGTACCTTTGACTCTCCAGCAGCTGCGCCTTTTCAGGTGGTCAGAAGCACTGATCCTCACCCACCACTCAACTCTCACTGTTGGCTCCTAGCATCTGTTGTGCATTACAGCAATGCCATCCCCTGGGCAACTGCGTCAGCTTGCAGACGAAACACAATGAGGGGGGTCTGGTCTGTCTCGCATACCGACATTATGGAGGGACTTGTTCCTTCTCCCTTCTAATGCACAGTCTCAACAGCGGACCAGGAGGTGTGGTTCTGCAAATCGACAACTCCTGTGAAGACAGAGGAAGACGCCCCACTGCCTTGTGGGTTATTCTGGGAAGGAGTAAGGCTAAGGGAGTAAACCCTGACAGAAAATCTGGAGGGGAGTCCTAAGGCGGTTCTGTGTCAACTTCTGGCACTGTCCTGGCAACTCCTGCAGCTGAGCTGGTGCCAAACGTAGAGGTTATCCTGTCCTTTGGACTATATCAGTAAAGCCGAGCGGGGGGGCCTGGTGTCTGGGCAGCCCAGGGTCTCCGTAAAAATTACCCAGGTTTGCGCTTGGACAGGTACTCCAGTATCACTTAACAGTGTTGAACCAACACAGGAGGCAACAGATAAAGGTTATAAGCTCTTGCTCAATTGGCGTAGAGAACGAGTGCCAGGGGTTGCTTCCAATGGTGGGAGAGATCATCGCATCTCATTGGACAGTCACCGCCCGCCTTAAGCTGGGCAGTCCCCAGCTAGTAGGGTACTGTCCCACCACAGTTCACTTGCCTCACTGGGTGCATAAGGCTTAAGTTTCCCAAACATGACAAGTGACTGAAATGAGCACCAGACAAGCCAACAAGAAAATTATTAAGAAAAGGAAATCATCAAAGTTTCAAGCTTGCCTGTTGGAATGTACAGACCATGTTGACCGGTTTGATTGACGATCTTCAGGACATCAGCGACACCCGAAAGACCGCTGTCATCAACGAGGAACTGGAGAGGCTCCAAGTTGACCGCCACTGTGATGGAGTGGGGGATACCTGTGTGCATGTGAGTGGCTCGCAGAGGGTGTGAGTTTCCTGCTGAGGGTAACCCTGATGACCAGGTAACACCTTTGTACTGGAGACAAAGGAGGAGGTGGAGCCTGAGTAGTATGAATTGAAACTGGGAGTTGGGAAGCAGTTAGTCTGGGCTGAGAGAGCGCAAGACCAAGGAGAGGGCAAGGCCCCGGCTCTGGGGGCCCCTCAGGGCCTCCTCTCCCCAACATGGATTTGACTGGCTGTCTCTGCCTGCTGTACTGACTCCTCTGTACAACGCTGTGTCCTGTCGGCTAATAAACCCGCTGTTCTCCTGCTGAGTGAGAGTCACTCCTGCCTGCAGATGGGGTGCAGAGCTTGGGGGACCCCAAACCCCATCACAGCCACTTTGCAGGAGATGTGACTCGCAGCTTCGGAATCCCTAAAGGAAAAGGACTACACCTTTTTCTGGCAGGGCAAAGCCCAAGAGGAACCCAGGGAGCACAGTGTCGGCTTTGCCATCAGAAACACCCTTCTGCAAATGGTGGAACTAGTCATGGGCGGATCAGAAAGACTCCTTCAGGTAAAACTTCAAACCTACACCGGTCCCGTCCACCTGATCAGCACTTATGCTCCAATCCTGAACGCCACACCAGAAGCAAAGAACAAGTTCTGTGACAAACTCAGTGCCACCATAGAGCAAATACCTGCTCTTGAAGAATTGTACCTTTTTGGTGACTTCAATGCAAGAGTTGGAGCCGATTGTGACTCATGGCCCTCTTGCTTAGTCACTTTGGTGTGGGAAAAATGAATGACAATGGACAGTGTCTCCTCAAACTTTGCATGTACCACAATCTGTGCATCACAAACACATTTTTCCGAACCAAGTCACAGCACAGTGTGTCATGGAGATACCCACGCTCGAAACACTGGCACCAGTTAGACTTGGTCATCACCAGATGTGACAACCTCAAAAACGTTGTCCTGACACGCAGCTACCATAGTGCTGACTGCGATACAGATCATTCGCTAGTCTGCTCCAAGCTCAAGCTGAGACCCAAGAAGCTGCACCATTCTAAACCAACTGGAAGGCCCCGCATTGATGCCAGAAAGATGGCAAACTCAGAAAAAGCTGAAATGTTCAGAGAGACCCTTGAGGAGAATCTGCACAGCAGCCCTGTACTGATGCAACATCCAGATGGCAGCATCTGAGGGGGACAATCTACAATATGACCTTGTCGGCGTTTGGAAGAAAAGCTGGAAACACAAACGACTGGTTCGAAGCTAACTCCGATGAGATGATTTCAGTCATCGGAAAGAAGCGCGCTGCACTCCTGGAGTACAAACGCTCACCAAGTCAGAGTACCCAGCAAGCACTCAGAGTAGCCAGAAAAATAGTACAGCAGACAGCCAGGCTCTGTGCCAACAACTACTGGCTTAAGCTATGCAGCAGTATCCAGACCTGTGCTGACTCTGGTAATCTCAGGGGAATGTACGAGGGCATAAAGAAGGCGATGGGACCCATCCAGAACAAGACAGCACCTCTGAAATCCAAATCTGGTGAAGTCATCGCTGACAAAGCCAAACAGATGGAGCAATGGGTCGAGCACTACTCCAAGTTGTACACATGCGAGAACGCTGTGGCTGATACAGCCCTCAATGCCGTTGAGCTCCTACCTCTAATGGATGAACTGCACCAGGAACCAACTGTGGTAGAATTGAAGAAAGCTACTGACAGCACTGCAGTAGGAAAGGCCCCGGGCCAGGATGGTATACCATCAGAGGTAATCAAGTGTGCCATGGCCACACTCCTGGAACCCCTACATGAGGCTGTGCCTGTGCTGGAGAGAGGGGGAGGTTCCACAGGATATGCAGGACATCAACATTGTAACCTTGTATAAGAACAAAGGAGACAGAAGTGACTGCAACAATTACCGTGAAATCTCTCTCCTACGTATCACTGGTAAATTGTTCGCTCATGTCATCCTTGGCAGACTCCAGAAGATTGCTGAGAGGGTGTAACCCGAATCACAGTGCGGAATCCACACTGACGGATCTACCAATGACATGATCTTCTCCCTGAGGCAGCTGCAGGAGAAGTGCAGGGAGCAGAGGAAGCCACTCTGTGTCGCCTTCGTCGACCTGACCAAGGCTTTCGACTCGGTCAGTAGGGATGGACTGTTTAAATTGCTCCGCAAGATACGCTGTCCACCACGGCTACTCAAGATGATCCAGTCTTTCCACAAAGACACGAGAGGAACCATCCAATATGACGGCACATCATCAGATGCCTTCAGCATCAGGAGTGGCGTCAAACAAGGACGTGTCCTTGCTCCGGCATTCTTCGGAATCTTCTTCGCACTCCTCCTGAAGCAGCCTTTGGGTCCTCAACAGAGGGCATCTTTTTGCACACGAGATCTGACGGGAAACTGTTTAATCTTGCAAGGCTAAGTCTAAGGTGTGGGAAGTGCTCATCAGAGACGTGCTGTTCGCAGACGATGCTGCTGTAGTGTCTCACACACAAGACCAGCTTCAAAAACTGCTGGATCAGTTCTCCAAAGCATGCAAGGACTTCGGGCTTATCAGCCTAGAGAAGACAAACATACTTGGTCAGGACGTTGCTGAACCTCCATCAATCAGCGCTGACAATTACACACTAGAGGTCATCCGCAAGTTTACTTACTTGGGTCCACCATCACCGACACCCTGTCACTGGAGTCTGAGCTAAACAGGAGGATTGGAAAAGCAGCCACAACTCTGTTCAGGCTTAGCAAGAGAGTGTGGAACAACAACAAGCTGTACACTCACACCAAAATGCAAGTCTACAGAGCCTGCATCCTCAGCACCCTCCTCTATGGCAGCGAGTCTTGGACCTTGTATGCCTGCCAGGAAAAGAGGCTGAATGTCTTCCACTTGCGCTGCCTCAGGCGCATCCTTGGGATATCATGGAAGGACAGAGTGTCCAACGCCGCTGTCCTTGAGCAAGCTGGAATTCCAACCATGCACACCCTCCTCAGGCAGCGGCGGCTCCGCTGGCTTGGCCTCGTCCACAGGATGAATGATGGAAGGATCCCAAAAGACATCCTGTATGGTGAGCTAGCCTCTGGCAAAAGACCTCCTGGTCGCCCCCCAGCTGCGCTACAAAGATATCTGCAAGAGAGACCTCAAGGAGGTAGACATTGACCCAGATGGTTGGGAAGAGCTTGCAGACAACCACAGCAGCTGGAAGCAGGAACTACACAAAGGCCTTCAGAAGGGCGAGATGAAGATCAGACAGCTGGCAGAGGAGAAGTGAGCCCGTAGAAAGGACAGCAAGGACCTGCCAGACACCCACTACATATGCAGCAGATGTAGCAAGGACTGTCACTCTCGTGTGGGCCTCCACAGTCACAGTCAACGCTGCAAATAACTATCTTAAATGGAGTTACGAAGGGCGTGATCCATAGTCTACACAGACTGAAGGATGCCTTGGATCTGGACTAGATGAGTCCTCCCTGTGCAAATCTTTTTCACAGAAAGAGGTGGATTTATTTGGCACTTTGATCCCTTCTGGAGGTTGATTTCCTGGGTACTGTTCCCTAGAACTGCATCTTCCCAGAGCTGAGCAAATCAGTGTGTGCATTGTTCTGCAGGAGGAGCAGTAATCCCAACTCTGTGCATTGGCTAGAGGAGACCAGAGGATCTGGCTTAGCAAGACAGGGTGGTGGGGAGCCCCAGGGAGCAAGAACACTGGTGTCAATGACATGATCAGCACACCGGGGAACATCCCAAGGGGTCTTCTGAGTCTGGACTCCATCACATTTGGTGCGTACAGTTTTAAAACTTGACAAGTGGACTGCAACCAATGCACTAGGAAATTGAAATAAAAGAAGGAAAACATCCTTAAAGATGTGGTGATAGAATGTTTGCACCCTGACAACTGGATTATCTGAGGACCTTCAACAGATCAGCAAGATCAGACCTATGTGAAAGAAAATATACATTTTTAAAGTAAAAGGATGTTCCCATATTAACATCAGTTCTGTAGTGGACCAAGAAAAGTCATAGCAATGAAAAATCATAGTACAACAAGCCCTTGACACAAGTGATTGTGCTACAAGTACTCAGTTGAAGTAGGAGCACATCTCTGTCAATCTTTAGGAGGAAGAAAAATAAGATTGTAGCCCAAACCAAGTGCGTGGCAAATCCAAATGGAAAAAAATCTGGTAAACTTCAAGAGTGGTAAGAATTAAGATTAAAAAAAACTGCTCAACTCTAATGATTGTTGGCTTCACTTACGTGTAAGCATCCAAGTAGCAGCTGGTGCAGGAAGCATCAGAAACATCGGATCATAGAATACTAGAACTGGAAAGGACCTCAAGAGGTCATCATCTTCAGTCCCTGGCACTCATGGCAGGCCCGATCTCCATCTAGACCATCCCTAACAGATGTTTGTCTAACCTGCTCTTAAAAATCTCCAATGATGGAAATTCTTCAACCTCTCCTGGCAATTTATTCCAGTGGTTAACCACCCTGACAGTTAGGAAGAGTTTCCTGTTGCCCAACCTATACCTCCCTTCCTGCAATATATGTCCGTTGCTCCTTGTCCTGTCAACAGAGGCTAAGAAGAACAAATTTTCTCCCTCCATCTTGTAATATTTTTTTGATACTTGAAAGCTGCTGTGTCCTTTCTGTCTTCTCTCTTTCAGACCAAACCACCCAATTCTTTCAGTCTCCCCTCACAGGTCACGTTCTCTAGCCTTTTAATCATTGTTGTTGCTCTTCTGTGCATCTTCTCCAGTTGGTTCACATGCTTCCTGAAAAGTAGCATCCAGCACTGGATACAGTACTTCAGTTGAGGCCTAATCAGTGCAGACTAGGGGCTAAGAATTATTTCTTCTGTCTTGCTTACAACACTGCTGTTGTTACATCCCAGAATGATGGTGGCTTTTTTTTACAACAGTGTCACACTGTTGACTCATATTTAGCTTGTGGTCCCTTGGTGACCCCTAGGTCCCTTTCTTCTGTACTCTTTACTAGACAGTAATTTTCCATTTTGTATGTGTGCAATTGATTGTTCCTTACTGAGTGGAATTCTTTGTATTTGTCCTTACTGAATTTCATCCTATGTATGATGGGGTTAAAAAACTTTTGAGTCCAACTTCAAAGAAGACAGCCCCATTGAAATGAACGGCAGGATAAACACTTGACCACACTGAGCTCATGGATTGCTGGGTAAAATACTCTTCTGAGCTTTTCTTTCATGAAGGTGCTGTTATGAACGCAGCCGTGAATGCCATGAAAAGCCTGCCTGTTATGAACCAAGTGTGGATGGACTTAGCCTTGCCATAGATGGCCTCCGGAAAACACTACATCCCATCTGAGGTTACACAATGAAGAAAACCTTTTCTCTTGCAGTATCTTCATGAGTTGCTCTGCTGGTCCTGAAGAGAAGGAAAAGTACCACGAAAAATGAGAGAGACCAGATTATCATTCTTTATAAAAACAGGGAGTGACTGTAACAAGTGTCACAGCATTTTTATTCTTCATGTTATGGAAAAAGCCTTTGCTTGTTCTGTCCTGAGCACACTTCATACCCTTGTAGACAGAATCTGTCGGGAATCATAGTGCTGCTTCAGAGCTGCAAGATCAGCTGTGGACATGACCTCCTTTCTGAGACAAGTACAAAAGAAATGGAGAGAACAAAGAAAGCCCCTCTACTTAGCCTTCAATGATCTGACAAAGGTTTTCAACTTTGTCAGTAGAAGTGGACTATTTGCACATCTAGAAAAGACTGGATGTCCCCTTGAGCTCAGAGTGCTGAGATGCTGGAGTGAGGACCATGGGCTCTGGGGCAGAGTTTGGATGAAGGAATATACTCCCTCCCAGAGCTTATACCCCTTGCTCTTTCATCCCTAACTTTTGCCCTATCCTGCATCCAAACTTGCTTCTAGAGCCCACATAACTAACCCCCTCCAGCTTCCCAGTATTCTGCCCCAGCCTGAAGCCCCCTCCCCACACCCAAACCCCCTCCTAGAGCCTGAAGTCCTTCTCCCAGCCCACTCCCCAGCCAGCTGACAGTGAATGAGTGTAGGGCAGATTGTGAGGGAGGTGGGGGAGCTGAGTGGGTGTGATGTTGGGAAAGGGGTGGGGCTGCCCTTAAATTCAAAAAGTGATCTTGGGTGTAAGAAGGCTGGAGAGGACTGGTTTACAGTGGTCTGTGGTCTGTATCACACTCCACCTCAGCTCTGCACTTTAATGGTTCTGGGCTCTTTTGTGCCTGCAGCATTTGATGTTTGTGAACTGTTTTTAGTTCCTTGACTGGACGGTACTGTGCAAGTCTACCCAGTTGTCATTATTTATTAGTAGTACTGCTCTCTGGCAGGAGCCATGCAGCCATAGTGACTTGGTCATTTATTTAGGGTGAGAGCACTTAGGGAAGAGAAGAAGAGAAACCCCACGGAAAGTCACAGAGGAACTGGTGCTGCTGACTCCTTAGACCCTTTTTGGTATCCCACCTTTACTGTTTTCCTTTGTATGATAGTGAGGAGAGGGACTCTGTTGTGCTGGGCTCTTCACAGGTGCATAGTTCAGGTAGTCCTCACGATGCAAATAGGGAAGACTGAGAAAGGAAACATTATTATTTTCATCTTTATGAGGAATAGATGGATTAAGTAGCTCAACTCGTCATATGAGAATCTTCCAGAGATGAGAATTGACTCCATATTTCTTGAGTCTTCAGCCTGTGCCTTAACCACAAGCCTAGAAAGGAAATTTCCAAGTTGGAGGAACTTTCCCTTTTCTCTAGTTTCCATTATAAGTAGATGTGTGAGTGCTGTATTGCTTAAACAGCCCAGATTATTAAATCAATCCTTACGATGCCCATATGGGTGTGCCTTTGCCAGGAGAGAGTGTACATTGTGATGAATGGGCCTACACATTTACCCTAACAGTTCAACTGCGGAAGAGGGCACGGTGTTTAAGATGACTGGTAAACAAGAGGAGGAGATGAATGGAAATTAAAGAAGCAGTACGTCTGTGGTTAAGTTGTGTACTAGACTCATATTTCCTTTCTCTGAGTGCTAACCTTTAACTACTTTCAGACTGGCCGTGTCTACACATGCACCTCCCTTTCGGAAGGGCATGTTAATGAGGCACTTCAGAACAAGTTAATGAAGCACTGACATGCATATTCAGCACCTAATTAGCATAATTGCAGCCAGTTGCGCTTCAAAAATGCAGCTTTCGAAACACAGACTGGCTGTATAGATGCTTCGAAATAAACCTCACTCTTTGAAATTCCCTTGTTCTCAGTTTATTTTGGGAATAAGGGAATTTCAAAGCACAGAGCTTATTTTCAAATGCCTGCGTCTATACCACCAGTCTGCATTTCAAAAGCAGCACTTTTGAAGCGTGACTGGCCACTGTTATGCTAATGAGGCACTGACTATACATGTCAGTGCCTCATTAACCTGTCCCGAAGTGTCTCTGTAACATGCCCCTTCCAAAAGGGAGGGGCCAGTGTAGGCAGGGCCACTATGTTTCATTTACTGCTCTTTTCTTTAGGCTTCTGTATCTTGGTTGCCACTCTCCCTTTAAATGATGTGAAAGCTGTGATGTTAGGCCATTTCCCAGTAGAACAATGGCAATGCTGTCTATTTGGCTGTCCAAAGAGTCTATCCCCTTTAATGTGTAAACACTGGCTGCTGACTGTAGGTCTAGTAGAAATCTGCTTTGTAGTTTGGTTAAAATGTTTGAAATTTGTCCTGTAAGTAATGCTTCTGCTGACATCTTACTTTCAGCATGCATAGAAAAATGACCTGAACAAGTGGTTCTGTTATCTTATTTCACTTACTATTTTATACTTCTGCCTCTTGGGAAGTATCTGGATATATTTCCTTCCTTCCTGGAGCTTTACCTTCCTAAGAGTTGGAAGACCCTCAATAGAAATAGTGAGTCAGTGGTATATTTCAGATATTTCTGACCCTCTTGGAGGTTTGATAGTCTCCCACATTAATGTGAAGAACAAACAAACAGTCTGTTTCTCTTAGTAGTTTTCATAGTTGTTTTTGAGAAGCACTGTTTGGGTAGGTATTTAAATCAAGTATGTGGGTGACACTCGGCATGTGCATACCCTGGAAAGTCAATGACTCTCATCTTTTTTTCCCACAGGCCTCCAGAACTAGCATCAAAGTATGCAAATTTTTCTGAGGGCGTTTGCAAACCTGGGTACGCGTCAGCACTCATGACTTCCATCTTCCCAAAGTAAGTGATCGTGTTCCCCAGTATTTGTACTTTACACCCCAGCTCTTCTGCCCCTTCTCCCTGCAGGATGCTGTGGAGGCCTAGACTGATGTTATTAATTGCCAGTGAGTGAGACCTCCCATCAACCTCCCTAATCCTGTCTCCCCAGGAACAATCAGCAGGCTGGGAAGGGAATGTCTGTACTAGCTAAGATAAGGGAGGACCCCGGGAATGGTTTGCAGTGGACAAGATGATGATGGATCAGACAAGTGTGGGACATAAGATGAAGTGGAGAGTAAGGTGTGCCTAGATAACATGCTAGGCATGGATTGGTTCTTACAGTCTAACTAGGCTAGTCCCAGAAAGTGGGCTGAAGTGTATAGTTTGTACAATGTCACATATAATTGTGTGTAGAGGAAGACGTTTGTTGTGTAGCTTTGGATGTGTGATATGCCCTGTACCAACTCCCCGTAGTTTAGCCTGCAAGTAGTCAAGTAGTTTGAATTGTATTCCAGGAGAGGAATCTGAATGGCGAGAACAGAGTTAAATTGATTTTTGTGGATACAAGTGGAAGACGTGCTGGTATAAGCAGGTGCAACTCCATCAAATTTACAGGTACAGCTCCACTGAGTTGCTTCTTCTCAGCTAGTGGCAAATGTAGCAATCTGCGGCAGAGGGATAATGTTCTGTGTTACCTGCACACAGGTGCCTGCACAAAAGAATGCAGCTGCTGCTGCAGGATGCCCCAGCAAGTTTGTGGATGACACTAAGGCAGAGAGAGAGGTAGATACGTTGGAGGGTAGAGAGAGGATCCAGAGTGACTGGATAAATCGGAGGACTGGGCCAAAAGAAATCTGATGCGGCTCAACAAGGAGAAGTGCAGAGTCCTGCACTTGGGGCGGAAGAATCCCAAGCATTGTTTTAGGCTGGGGACCGAATGGTTAAGCAGCAGTACAGTGGAAAGGGACCTGGGGATTACAGTGGATGAGAGGCTGGACATGAGTAAACAGTGTGCCCTTGTAGCCAAGAAGGCTAATGGCATATTGGCGTGCATTAGGGAGGAGCATTTCGAGCAGATCTAGAGAAGTTGTTTTCCCCTCTATTCGCCACTGGTGAGGCCACATCTGGAATATTGTGTCCAGTTTTGGGTCCCGTCCCCCCCCCAAGTATAGAAAGGATGTGGATGTTCTGGAGCAGGTTCAGTGGAGGGCAACAAAAATGATTACGGGGCTGGAGCACAAGACCTATGAGGAGAGGCTGAGGGATTTGGGCTTGTTTAGTTTACAGAAGAGAAGAGTGAGGGCTGATTTAATAGCAGTCTTCAACTTCCTGAAGGGGAGCTCTAACGAGGATGGAGAGAGACTATTCTCAGTGGTGACAGATTGCAGAACAAGGAGCAGTGGTCTGAAGTTACAGAGTGGGAGGTGTAGGCTGGATATTAGGAAACAATATTTCACCAGGAGGGTGGTGAAGCACTGGAATGTGTTACCTAGAGAGGTGGTGGAATCTCCATCCCTAGAGGTTTTTAGTCCCAGCTTGACAAAGTCCTGGCTGTGATGACTTAGTGGGGGTTGATCCTGCTTGAAGCAGGGGGCTGGACTTGATGACCTCCTGAGGTCCCTTCCAGCCCTGGGATTCTATGAACTGGCCTCAGGTGCTTGTGAAGTGGGCAGCAGAGCTCTCCAGAGTGTGTTTAAAAAGCCCCAGGCAAGTTATGAAGAGTCTGTTGGCCTTGCTGTATCTCATCGACTTTTTCCAACAAACGATGTGCCTAGTCTCCTCTTCTTCCTTTCCTGCCAAGTCTGTTATGACATTGTCAACCCCAAATGTTCACAAATAATGAATCGGGCCCCCATGATTATGAGAGTTGCTTAAAAATCGTGGATTGAAATAGTGTTGATGTTCTTTTTATTTTGCCTTTTGGTTCTTGAGACTTTCCTGCAGTTTTGAGTCACGTTTTCAAGCTTTTCCAGAAACTGTAATGGCTGGCATTTTTAAAAAATGAAACTTCTTCGAGTGTCAGTCCCTAAATATATTCCATTGTGGGTGTGTGCATGCACCCAGTCGGCGCATTCTTACAAGCAGTGTGTGCTGGGCCGCTCATGTGCCTCGTGCTTAGTTTAGTTTCGTTTTCTCATGCTCCCAGCCAAAGGAGGGAGTGGACCAAATGTCTCTCCAGTTTCTTCTTGCCACTTCATGGCTTGGCTCTGAATTTCCAGAGTCTAGATCATTCCTTCAATTTCTTTGTTTGGAAAGAGTGCAAATTTTGCCTTAGTGTATTTATAGTTAGTTTTTTATGTTTTTATAGCTTTTAGCAGAGATTTCTCCTTGGACAGAATCCCTACCTTCTCTTCCCCATATATGATTACTAGTATTGGACTATGGCATTGACTCTTTATGAAAAACAGTAAGGGCTAAATTGACAAGGGAGGTTAGGCACGCCAGTGCTGAGCATTGCAACACCTAACTTTTAGGTGCCTTGCTGCTTAGAGGAATTCACAACCTTGAGTTAAGCACTCAGCTCCCTCTTCAATGCCAGGGAGCATGGGACGTGTAAAAGCAAGGGATGCATGCATGCACGCCAGCACACCGAGTGAAGCACCCGCTCCACTCATCAGTAGGAAGTATTGAGGAGAGGGAGGTACCCAAAGGAGATAGTCTAGAGAGAGGGGCTATGAACCCACCAAATTGAAATAGGTATCAGCATAGATAAAACTTACTGTTTCTCCCATGTTCTCTATAGGCTATAACTTGTTCTGTTGTGTCACTGACCTGTCTGTTAGCTTGTTGGTGAACAGTGGTGTGTGATAAATACTGAAATGCCTAAGGGGAGCTTTTGGAATTCATTGTCTGAGGAAGAATAGCCCCTGTCTCAGGAGAAATCCACACATTGTGACAATGGTGCATCTTTCCTCTCTTAGCAGGATAGCAGTGCCTCTCACAAGGCTGTATTCAGAAACAAGCCACCTGCTCGGAGATGAGACTCTCCTCACCTGCTAGAGAACTAGGGGCTCCATCTTTTACTTGTGTTTTGACGGCTTATGAGATAAAGGGGAAACACCCAGGTGCAGGACTGCTGCCTGAGGAATGGGGCAGAGCAAAGTAAAAGCACAGTCAGTGACAACCAGCTGTGTAATGCCACCTCTGGGTTCTGACCCCGGGAAATGAGCTATTTTTACCAGGGCTTTAGTTGACTTAGAGATTTCAGTCATCGGCTAGTGTTTTGACCTTTTCATCGGGGAGGCTAAATTGCCGCATTTGTGTGAAGACCAGACCCCCTTTGTGCCTGGTCTGTTTGGTGTGTCTGTACATGGCTGTCTCCTCTTTCTTTGTGTGCACCCTCTTTTAATCAGAGTAGAAAGGGCATTTCTTCCCACAAACCACAGTCTACTATTCATGTGCTAGTCAAGCAGGGGCTCCACTGCCTACAGCTGTCCAACCACAGACTCTTGTGATGACAGCTAAGACGGGGGGGGTGAAAAAAAAAGAATTGTGACGGATTAGGGAAAGCATGTTCATAGCCCATAAATAAGCCTGAATTTGCTTCTCAGAAGAGATAATGTGGAGACAGTGGTGCTTAAAGGATTTGTCTCAGAGTGAAATTCCTACAAGTAAACAAGAAATGTAAACATCCCTCCCTTCCCCCACCCAGAAGAAGTTATCTCGAGAGTGAAGTGGATTTTGACTAAGGATGAGAATTTCAAAGCAAGGTAGGGAGAAAAAGGGAAAGTGCATTATTATGGTGGAACCTTCGGTCATAATGTGACCACAGGAATGAGTGGACGTACGTGGGACTGGGAAAAGATGTCCATAACCATAGCTGTAGTGGTAGAATAGTAACAGAGAGGGAGCCGTGCTAGTCTAGACACTATCAAAACAAAAAGCAGTCACGTAGCACTTCAAAGACTAGCAAAATGGTTTATTAGCTGAGCTTTCATGGGACAGACCCACTTCTTCAGACCATAGCCAGACCAGAAGAGACTCAATATTTAAGGCACAGAGAAGCAAAAACAGTAAGCAAGGAGGACAAATCAGAAAAAGATAATCAAGGTGAGCAAATCAGAGAGTGGAGGGGTGGGGGGGAGGTCAAGAATTAGATTAAGCCAAGTATATAGACGAGCCCCTATAGTGACTCAGAAAGTTCCCATCCTGGTATAAACCACGTGTTAATGTGCTGAATTTGAATATAAAAGCCAGCTCGGCTGTTTCTCTTTGAAGAACGGTGCGGAAGTTCTTTTTCAGTAACACACATACCTTGAGGTCATTGACAGAATGCCCCATTCCATTAAAATGTTGACTAGCTGGTTTGTGGATCTGGAGTGTGTTGATGTCTGTTTTGTGCCCGTTGACCCTTTGTCTAAGGGAGTTAGAAGTCTGTCCAATATACAAAGCATACAAAGCAGACTTCTAACGTCCTTAGACAACGGAATGCTGTGCCAATCCTCTAAAATCTGAAGGTTTATAATGAAAGAAAGAAAGAAAGACGAATAGTTAAAGTAGAACATTACATACATCAGTTACAGCTATTGATGTAGGCCAGCGATGTTAAAATGAAAATAAGAAAATTAAAAATAACACATATGCTATTCATTGGAACATGGAATGTCGAAGCACTGTGGGTAACTGGAAAATTAGAGCTGCTTTGGAAGGAGATGGAGAAATACCAATGCGATATACTTGGATTGGCAGAGACGTGTTGGACGGGATCAGGAGAGATATGTGGTTGCAAAGTCATTTGGTTGGGCATGAAGCAGGAGTTGGATACCTTCTTAGCAAAACAGTTAGAAGAACATTATTAGGATATAAACCGGTGAGTTCAAGAATGATGGTCGCGAGATTCGAAGCAAAACCGTTCAACATCTCAGTCATTCAGGTGTATGCACCCACGTTGGACAGTACGGAGGAAGAGATTGGGCTAGTCTATAAAGACTTGGCAAAGATGGTGGAGGAGATACCGAAGAAAGATGTGTTGATCATCGGAGGAGACTGGAATGCGAAGGTTGGAACAGATAACGAAGGTTGGGAGAGAGTCAGGGGAAGCGTTAAGTTTAGGAACCTCTTCAGGCTTTCGGAAGGGAGTATGTTATTGTTTTGAGCTTCAGCTGTTGGAGTTTGAGTGCATAATTATCTTGAAATCATGCCCCTTAATGTCTAGATGGAGGTATAGTAGGAATCCTGTAGCAGGCACAAAACAGCACCCATCTATTCCCCGGTTTGGAGCACTGTCAACTTGGTATCTAGACCAGTAAACAGGCACTCACAAAGAAGCTCTTCTGCCCCCTGTTTGAGTCTCACTTGTTTTGCATTTGCTGACTGTTCGCAGTTAGCCCTTGATGAACTGTTGCTATATACAATCTGTGTGCCTACTGAAGCAGTAACAAATCTGCTCAGGTTTGCGTTAATGGCCAGCACTGGAGAAGATTTGATCTACATGATTGATGAGTGGAGCAAGGAACTAATAAGCCATGGCTTCAAAGTGTGTAAAGCAGAGTCTGAAGTCAGATGGATGACTTGTGTGGAACCAAGGCAGGTGAATATCTACACGGGGGCCAGTATCTAAAGCTGGTTTTTGCAGTCATTCAGGTTCCTTGGGGCTGGTTTGCAGCAAATGAGAAAATGATTGTGGGCAAGGCTAACAAGTGAGATGGTGTGGGCATGTGCAGAGGATGGAGGGAATCCTTTTAGGAAGGCACATGAGACTAGAGTCTGGGGGCGGAAAACACGAGGATAGCCAAGAAATGGTGGGTAGATAGTGTACAAAGGGCAGGCAGATACAGCATGACAGTTAGTTGGGCCAGCCTAGAAAAATCTGGTCTGGTGACCCACCCCAGCTAGCTGGGAAAAGAGAGAGATGAAAACAAAAGTCAGTTCTTGTATTGTTGCTTCACCGTCAATGTTGTGTGTGAGGGCAATCTCTAGTTGAGCTAGAAGAGGAATCTCTTCCTGTTTCCATCCCTGGTCATTCCCCATGAAGCTTCCCATAGCCAATTTATGTCAGACAAGAATGTGAGTGGTTAAACACAGGAATAAATTGTCCGGGGAGGTTGTGGAATCTCCATCTCTGGAGACATTTAAAAGCAGGTGATGGTCTAGACTGTGCTTGGTCCTGCTGCAAGGACAGGGAAGTGGACTTGAGGACCTCTCGAGGTCCCTTCCAGTGAATGTTCTATGATTCTATAAGGATCTGGCCCAAGGTTCTCAGTCACTTCCCATCATCTGAGTGGGTGAGTCAGGGATGTACTGGGCTCCTTTCCCCCATCCATGGCCTCCCTGGCCAGCTGCCTGGCACCTTGTCATCCAACCCACTTTTCCCTTTTCTGGGTGCTTCTATCGCAAGAGCTCCAAGCACTTTAGAAGCAGCAACTGGCCACCCTTGCAAACTTCAGAGCCTTAGCTATGCCATCAGAGCTAAAGTGGCCAAAGCTTCTAGTGCAGAGACAGTTAACCTAGCACACAACTGCTTGGGCTGGTGCAGTGTATTCTGGTTTGGTGTTGCCAAATAAGATCTAAAGGTATAAAACATCTCATCCCAGGGCCCAGACACTCATATGCCGGTGTTAAAATCACTGCCCACCCAATACGGCCACGCTGAAAAATCATAACTGGTCAGAGGGTAAATGGGCTTTACTGCCTCGTTATTACAATTTAAATGTCTGCATGTGCCTGGTTTTATTCTACTCCTAAAGACTTAGGTGTGCCTCTGTTGTGTGCTCTCTGCTGTCATGTCTGCCGTTCCTCTGAAATGGTCAGTTATGGGCTTGGGTTTGTGTAACTGACCAAGCAAGAGCAAAGACCTCTCTGTGGGAAGAGCTATTCCAACAATTAGGAAGTGTTACAGTTACTTCAGAGAAGGTGGAGTAGAAGCAACTGCCCAGAGCTGGAAGTTCTTCATGATGGACCGTTGCCATGGCAGTTCTGCTGCAAACTCTAGAAAGCCACCTCCTGGCCTAGTCTCGCACTGCTGAACCCTGCACCTGCAGCTCAAGTACTTTGGACAGCAACCTTTACGGCTCACAGCACAGTGATCCTTAAGCTGTAAATCTCACGCTTTGTTTTGGAGGGGAAAGCAACTTCTGCAGACTGCAACAAGCCATTTGCTGGGTAGTGGATGAGAGAGGAGCAGCACAAACCAGCTGTTCCCTGTGCCCTGTGTTTCGATTGCTGGGTGGTTTTGCTAATGTGGGGCCTGATGGATGGACAGATATTTAAAGCCTCCGTGGGGCAGGTTGTGGCAGACTCTCTGCTTCTGATTTGTGTTTCTTGTCTACTGAAATGTCACTGGTGGGACTTAGGCAGCTGTAAAGGAAGATGTGGGGCCCAAGCCACCTTTAATAAGTCAGCATGCATTCTGCCACTGCCGAACTTGTTCCTGCGGCCCTGGGCCTATTGGCAGAGGAGCATCTGTAACTCAGGAATGGCAGGGCTGACGTGCGGATCCTGGCATAAAAGGAGAGGAGTGGAAAACCTTGCCAGCCTCCTCACAAAGTCTGCAGTGCTGCCAGGTGCTATTGCTGCCTTCTCCTCCACACCCCGGCCAGACAGCCTTTGGCTCTCCTTCGGCCAGCCCTGCTCTCCAGGCAAACTATTTATGGAACAACAGGATACTAAACAGTTTATATGTGCAAAGTCTGTTTACTTGTGCTCTGTAGCTGGTCATTTTAAGTGGGGATTTCCTCATCTGTCCAGGGCAAAGAAACTTGGCTTAAATAAACACAAGTTTGTAAGGAAACTAATCGCTCTCCCTCAGAATGGCTCAAGAATTCACTGCTGTTAAACTTTATTGGGTCAAATTTTGTTCTCACTTACTTTTGAACTTAGTTGGGTTGCATGAGCATAACAGTATTTGCCCCCTATAAAGTTATGAGCATGTGAAATTGGTTGGAGATTCCTTGATAGTATGCTATGAATAGAACTCTGTGCAGGGATGGGAACGATTTGTGTTTTTCCCTTTGCGTTCAGACTGCTCTTTGAAAAGCATCTTCTGTGCTTTCTGTGGTCCACATTCAATCAAGAATAGAAAAGTCAAAGAGAACAAGACCGTATTCTGTCCTGCCCAGCAAGTCTCATAGGACTTTTTCCTGGCCTCTGCAGGAGAGAGAAGGTTAGCAGGAAAAGGAAGTGTCTCAGCTGAGTAAGACAGCCAATGAGGGAGGTTCCCGCATCCAGTTCCAACTAGATGGCTTGATGTGTCTGAGATCTAAGGGCTGCGTAGGCAGGCTGGACTGACATGCTTTTCTGCCCGAGCACACAGCTGAGGTCTGTGGGAGCTGAGGCACAGGGGAATATGAAACTAGCAGCTTTATTCATACCCGACAACAGGACTTGGCTTTTTGAGTTTTCCTGGCAACCAAGATAGTCAGGGCCCAAAAAAAGCCCTGACCCAATGTCATGGAGAGTCTAGGGAATGTACTGAGCTACCCTCACCCAACAGTGCCGCATCTCTCTAAGACTCTTGGATAAGACCATGAGTTTTCCTTTATTTTGATGACCTGTGGCTGAAGTGAGCCTGGTTGGATTTGGTAGATCACTCTGTTTAAGGGAGGGCTTAGTTTCCCTAGCTATAAACAGGTCAAAGCAGGGAAGTTTATGCATTAAAATGTTCTGTTTCTCCATGAGGGTCTTTCCTTGCATTTCCATGTTCTGATGCTGTGACCGTGGTCACTCTGAGAGAGTGTGTTTCCTTCTTGCAGTCCTTCTCCTGCTTGCGATTGCTTTGTCAGGCCAGCACTGTACCCACCCTCCTCACAGGAGTAGCACTTCTCTTCCATTTGTTGGAAGATGCTGTACAATTAGCATTCAGACACTGCTCTTCTTTCTGAGTTTGAGGAAGCCATGACAGTAGCCGACCTTCAGACAATACCAGGATTCTGGAGTGTGAATGAAGTTGCACCAAGTGGCTGGCAGAACCCACTCAGTTTCAGATTCTAGGTTAGGTTTATCCTGCTGGCCATTAGGAATCTCACCTTTTGGTGTTGAACCCAAGCAGATGTATGGGGCAAGACACCAAGTCATTGTGACAGATGCCATTCAGGGGCCATTTGCACATAGTCATTCTAACAACAAGAGATGCACATTTTAAACCATTTGTTTCCCCCCTTTTTTTTTCAACATTTGTCTTTATTCATGTGCTATTTGTTTCATTTTGGTGAAGGCACTTAGCTTTTTGCAGTGAGGTACACAACGCTGAAGCCTCCCCCACCACCTGACCAGGGAGTTTATTATGGGTATTTTCACTGACTAGATGGTCTTTATTCAATTAGACTTCAAAATATTTGAACATCATTTTATGATTAACTGTTAGAAGATTCCATAATTAAAACAAGCTAATACGAGGAGGGTGGTTTATTCTCAGATAATCCTGTCTCTAGCTAGATGAAGGGAATGTTTGTCCCATGGGATTGCAAAGCCTTCCTTGTCCTGTACACCCTTTCCTTCATTGAAGTCAAATCAGCCGAGTCATTTCCCAGAAGACTAATTGCTCTTGGTTTATTATAGCGACTGTTGGGTGTCCTTTTTGGAGGACTGTTTGTTCCAGACAGCATGTTTTAGTATATGTTTGTATGTACTGGCAGATTTTTCAGTTTTTTTATTTTTTTAAAAAGGTCACCCTGGGTTTAGGAAAGTTTAGAGAGCAGCAACAGCTAAAATAGACACAAGTAATTCAAACAAATCTAGAAGATGGTTGGGCTGTGGAATTCTCTTCATTCTAGAGGCTTCTCAGTCTGAACTGCCGTAGATTTGCCAAATGACTTAATCGACCCATTCACAGCTGAATTCTGTTTCTTGTATTGCTTTTCGTGCATCGCTGCCTTAAGGCTTTCATAGTCATCTCACCCTGTGATATGGCGTTGGTTTATTTCAGTGCTGCAGCAACCTGTCTTCTTTCTACATCGCTCTATTTCTGGCAGCCACTGTGCCATCTCCAGCCCCCTGGAGGGAAAGTCTTCATGCTGCAGAGCCTTTTTGGGTCACAATACTGTTGCCTCCTGTGGGCCTCTACATTATCTCCGGGCCATGCGGGTCCATTTGCACCAGGGGCTGCCAGGCCTCCAGCTCCTTACTGTGCCATGCTGTTGGGTCACAACACTGTTATGCTCCTCGGGTCACTGTTCACTTGCCGCTGCCACAAGCCACTGATTCATCCCCTCGTTCTACTCACCTGGGTGGTTTCTGCAAAAGGAAGGGTTCAGTGTCGCACTGCTCTGAATGTGTGAGAACCGCTCAGCAGCCCTCTGATAATGGTCTTATTTTAATAGTTGATGTGCTCCCGTGGTAAGCAAGACTGCAATGCACTTTGGCAACACCAGAATGGGGCTTGGCTGAGACTTCGTGATGCAACCCCAGAGGCAGTAAGTAACAAATAAGATGGGCAAAGAAACCTTAATCTTTCAGGGTCTGGGCTGGTCTCCAAAAATGGATGGTCAGGAGGGTCGTCTGTGAGCCCTGGATCCAAGCTGCTAAGTAGCAGCACCAAACTGTTGTGTGAGCAAAACTAGGTGCCATATGGAGCCATTAGCCATGGACTCTGTGCCCAAAATGCTTAACAAACCACCTCAGAACATTTGTAAGGTTTGACCTCAGCCTTCTGTCCTCACTGCTGAGCTCTCATCTCATCCTGAGGGATGAGTGCAGCAGACTGGGAAGGAGAGGCAGAAGAAAAAGAGGGGTGTGAAATGAAGCAAAAGGGTCCTGTGATGGAGTGTGGACCACACATTCATGTTACAGGGCATAACGCAGTCCAGACAAGCCAACAAATCAATTTGGCAGCTAACTAAGGATGTTCAGCTGGCCAGGAGGAGGTGCAGGCTATAAAGCCTATGAGCTTAAAGGAGAAGGGTCTGCTGGTAAAAGACAGGAGAAGGAGTGACGAAGGGTCCTGTGGCACCTTATAGACTAACAGAAAAGTTTAGAGCATGAGCTTTCGTGAGTTAACTCACTTCTTCAGATGCTGGAGAAGGAGTGAGTGAGTGGAGACCACAGGCTTTGGGAACTGATGTGCCCAAACGGACAAGGGGAGCCAGTAGCACAAGCCCACAAGTAAGTATGGTGGTGAGGCCAGAGGGACAGTGCCCAGGTTGCTGATCTGAGGGTCTCTGGGCTGGAATCCAGGGAGGAGGGCAGTTGCGGGTTCACTGCCAGGCAGTGAGCAAGCATGTTGCTTAGGGCTGTTGAGCAGCTAAACCAGGGGAGGGCAAACTATGGTCTGCAGGTCACACCCAGCCCATCAGCTGTTTTAATCTGGCCCTTGGGCTGCTGCTGGGAAGCAAAGTCTTCGCTGCTTCTGTCTCCGCTTTTCTCGGCTCCTGGAAGCAGCGGCACGTTCCTCCACTGGCTCCTACGTGTAGGGGCAGCCAGGGTGCTCCACGTGCTTCCCATGCCTCAAGCACAACCCATTCTGTTCCCATTGTCTGGGAACTGCAGCCATTGAGAGCAGTGGGAGCAGCAACTGTGGATGGGGTAGTGCACAGAGCCATGTAGGAGCTAGGGGGTGAGGAGGGCATGCGGCAGCTTAAGGGAACCGGTGCCTGGAGCTGCAGCTGTGAGCTGCCTGTACCGCAATGCCTTGCCCCAGCCCCAGCCCTGATCCTGCCCTTTGAACTCTTCTGTCCCAGACCAGAGCCCCTCCTGCACTCCAAATTCCTCAGCCACATTCTAGAGCCTGCACCCACCTCCTGCAGGTCATCTCTCTGCCCCAACTCTGATCTCTCTCCTGCACGCCAAACTCCTCTGTTCCAGCCCATAGACCTCTCCTGCACCCCCAGATTGGACCCAGAGTCTACAGCTCAGCTGGGGCTGTCACCACCACAGCTCCTAGCCCAGACCCCCTTCCTGCTCTCCAAACTTCTCAACCCCATCCTGAAGCAGCCTCCGACACTGAAAACCCCACATCCCCACCCCAGAGCCTGCATCCTCAGCCAGAGCCCTCACTCCCTTCTGCACCCCAACCACAATTTTGTGAGCATTCCTGGCCTGCCATATGACTTCCATATGTTGAGGCAGCCCTCGGGCCAAAAAGTTTACCGACCCTCAAGCTAAACTTTCAATGGGAGTGGGGAATACAAACAGTGACACGGCCAAATGGTTGAGCCATGAAGAGGATGCTGTGGTTCTTGGCGCTGCTAGAGGTACCGCAGACAGACAGCAGAGACAGGATGTGAAGTGCAGACAGGGGTGTCAGCCTAGAGCTAATCACAGCGTACCAGAAGGACATGCCATTCTGACAGTGAGGGATGTGGCCCATGATGGGTCCAACCAGTGTTCCCTCTAATTTTTTCCATCCCTGGATGGAATAGATTTTGTGTGCACCAAGGCATGTGCGCCACCCACAGAAACATGCTGGTGGCTGGGGGTGCTCTGCTAATCAGCTGGGTGGCACTTGAATCCTTCCTGGCTGGCTGCCCAAGTGCTCATTTTACAGGGCACACTGGTCCCAGCGTGTGTGTCTGCAGTAGGGAGGTACCCCAATTTGAAACAAGTGCTGCTTCCACCAGGTGCTTCGAAAAACCAGCCCACGGAGCTGGAGGCTGCACTGTTAACTAGATTGTTTGCCTTCAGAGTGGAGCGGAGGAAGAATGGTGTGTTAAGCTGGGCTACCGCCATCTTGCTATCGTTAGTAAGGGGGCAGCGAAGCCTCCTCAGCGTGTTCTGGACACTCACGGAATGCAGGGCAAGGGAAAACAGAAAACTGGCAACCAAACGTCATTTGGAAGATCAGAAAGCCACAATACTGAGGGAATTTTCTCACTGGTGATGCAAAATGTTTCATTTCAGTCTTGTGAGAAGACTCTGAACCACAGAATGGTAGAAAAGCCAGGCTGGGAGGGAACTGGAAAGGTCTTCAGGTCCGGCTCTGGATTAGCTGTGAGGAAGAACTTAGTAGAAAAAATGGCAATAATAAAAAATGGGAATTGTTTACTAACACTTTACAGGGTGCTCAGAAAGCCACAGTCAAGAAAGAAGGCCTGTTGGTTTAAAAATGATGTGGTTTAGGGAGGAAGTAATGGGAGTTATAAATATATAATAAATGGAAGAAAAGGGAAGTTCATAGTAATGAATCATAGAACACTAGAACTGGAAGGGACCTGGAGAGATCATCAAGTCCTGTCCACTGCCCTCATGGCAGGACAAGCACCATCTAGATAATTGTTCCTCACGGGTGTTCCGTGAACAACTTGCAGGAGTGCCTTGAGTCTCAGAGCCTTTTTAGTATCATACACTAATATTTTCTGTTATTAAAACCAGATACAGTGTTACTTCTTCATTGCTGTGGTACCAGATTAAATTACTTCCTTTTGGTTTTGCTTTATATATCGCTGTTTTTGTTTTGTTTTGGGTTTTTTGGTCTGATGACAATTTTTTTGAAGAACATTTTCATAGGTGTTCTGCATAAAAGTATTGCTGTTTGGTGTTCTGTGGTCTCAGAAAGCTTTAAGAAATACTGATCTAGATCATCCCTGATAGATGTCTGTCTAACTGGCTCTGAAAAATTTCGCATGGTAGAAAATACACAACTTCCCTAGGCAATTTATTCCAGTGTTTAATCACCCTAACAGTTAGGAAGTTTTTCCAAATGTCCAACTTAAACCTCCCTTGCTGCAATTTAAGACCAGAAATTAGAAATCAGAAATTGAGTTTTTGAAAATTGATGAAGGAAGCCCAGGAACATGAGGGAAAATTTATGGCCAGTGAACTTAAGAGCATTAAGAAGTTATTGGAGTATATTAGGAACAAAATGAGTCCTAACAATAGTATTGGTGTATTACTAGATGGAAATGATTCTTTCATTCATTCGTGCCATGCTGATTAGCGTAGGCGATCATAGCCCTCCACCCCGTCTACTACGAGTACTCTAGAGCATCTCGACAGTACTGTGGCAATGCAACCATGAAGTGACACTATCCAATATTTTCTCACGTTGTCTACCTCATCCTCGCTTTCCATTATAATTTCCTGTTGTCACTAAATTTTCAAGTGCAGACTTTCTAATAATATGGCCTATAAATTTTGCCTACCTTGTTCTTATCCTGTTTAACAATGTCTTTTGCTGTTGGGTTCATTTAAGACAGACTCATTCGTCTTTTGGTCATCCGTGAGATGTACAACATCCTTCTTAAAAACCACATTTCTGTGGCTTCCTCCTTGCTTACTGTTTTTGGTTCTCTGTGCCTTAAATATTGAGTCTGTTCTGGTCTGGCTATGGTCTGAAAAAGTGGGTCTGTCCCACGAAAGCTCACCTAATAAACTATTTTGCTAGTCTTTAAAGTGCTACCTGACTGCTTTTTGTTTTGATAGTGTCTAGACTAGCACGGCTTCCTCTCTGTTACTATTCTGTGGCTTCGACATCTCAACTTGTTTACTGATAGTCCATGAGTCGCATCCATATGTGAGGACTGGTTTTACATAGCATTGCAGTGCTCTTTTCCTAACCTCCAATGACAAAGATCTGTTTGTGAGAACGCTTCTCATTTCCTGAAATGCTGCTTTCGCTTGAGCGATTCTGCACTTCACTTCAGTTAAACACCGACCATTGGATGTGACATAGGATCCGAAGTACTTGAATTTAGTCACTTGACAAAGAACTGTTCCATTTATGGTAAAACTCTCAATAACCAAACAGAAAAGGCTCAAGTGTTCAATAAATATTTCTGTTTTGTAGTTGGGGAGAAATAGATGATCTAGTCGGGTCATATGCTCACTCTCTTTGTATTCCATTAGTATGCAAAAAGGATGTTAAACAGCACCTATTAAAACAAAACAAAGCAGCAGAAATGTAGCACTTTAAAGACTAAAAAAATGATTTATTCTGTGATGAGCTTTCATGGGATAGAAATAAAAACCGACAAATCAAGTACATAGGACTGAAGGAGGGGGATCAATGGTGGGGGGTGTTAAGTGTCATAAGAACATAAGAACGGCCATACTGGGTCAGACCAAAGGTCCATCCAGCCCAGTATCTTGTCTGCTGACAGTGGCCAGTGCCAGGTGCCCCAGAGGAGGTGAACCGAGGACAATGATCAAGCGATTTGTCTCCTGCCATCTGTCTCCAGCCTTTGACTAAAGGCTAGGGGCACCATACTTTACCCTTGGCTAATAGCCATTTATGGACCTAACCTCCAAAAATTTATCAAGCTCTTTTTTAAACTCTGTTAGAGTGCTGGCCTTCACAGCCTCCTCCGGCAAGGAGTTCCACAGGTTCACTGTGCGCTGTGTGAAGAAAAATTTTCTTTTATTAGTTTTGAACCTACTACCCATTAATTTCATTTGGTGTCCTCTAGTTCTTATATTATGGGAACAAGTAAATAACTTTTCTGTGTTCACTTTCTCCACACCATTCATGATTTTATACACCTCTATGATATCGCCCCTCAATCTCCTCTTTTCTAGACTGAAAAGTCCCAGTCTCTCTAGCCTCTCCCCATATGGGACCCGTTCCAAACCCTTAATCATTTTAGTTGCCCTTTTCAGAACTTTTTCTAATGCCAATATATCTTTTTTGAGGTGAGGAGACCACATCTGCGTGCAGTACTCAAGATGTGGGCGTACCATAGTTTTATATAGGGGAAGTATGATATTCTTTGTCTTATTATCTATCCCTTTTTTAATAATTCCTAACATCCTATTTGCTTTACTGACTGCTGCTGCACACTGCGTGGATGTTTTCAGAGAACTATCCACTATAATTCCGAGATCCCTTTCCTGATCTATTGTATCTAAATTTGCCCCCATCACATTGTATGTATAATTGGGGTTATTTTTCCCAATGTGCATTACCTTACACTTACCCACATTAAATTTCATTTGCCATTTTGCTGCCCAATCACTCAGTTTGCTGAGATCTTTTTGAAGTTCTTCACAATCTACTTTGGTTTTGACTGTCCTGAACAGCTTGGTATCATCTGCAAACTTTGCCACCTCACTGCTTACCCCTTTCTCCAGATCATTGATGAACAAGTTGAACAGGATTGGTCCCAGGACTGACCCTTGGGGAGCACCACTAGTTACCCCCCTCCATTGTGAAAATTTACCATTTATTCCTACCCTTTGTTTCCTGTCTTTTAACCAGTTTCCAATCCATGAAAGGATCTTTCCTCCTATCACATGACCACCTAATTTACATAAGAGCCTTTGGTGAGGGACCTTGTCAAAGGCTTTCTGGAAATCTAAGTATATTATGTCCACTGGATCCCCCCCTGTCTGCAGGTTTGTTAACCCCTTCAAAGAACTCTAATTAGTAAGACATGACTTCCCTCTACAGAAACCATACTGACTTTTGCCCAACAAATCGTGTTCTTCTACGTGTCTGACAATTTTATTCTTTACTATTGTTTCTACTAATTTGCCCGGTACTGACGTTAGACTTACCATTCTGTAATTGCCAGGGTCTCCTCTAGAGCCCTTTTTAAATATTGGCGTTATATTAGTTGTCTTCCAGTCTTTGGGTACCAAAGCTGATTTAAAGGATAGGTTACAAACCACCATTAATACCTCTGCAATTTCACATTTGAGTTCTTTCAGAACCCTTGGGTGAATGCCATCTGGTACTGGAGACTTGTTACTGTTTAGCTTATCAATTAGTTCCAAAACCTCTTCTACTGACACTTCAATCTGGAACAGTTCCTCAGATTTGTCACCCACAAAGGACGGCTCAGATTTGGGAACCTCTGTAATATCCTCAGCTGTGAAGACTGAAGCAAAGAAATCATTTAGTTTCTCTGCAATGGCATTATCTTCCTTGATTGCTCCTTTTATATCTCTATCGTCCAGGGGTCCCACCGCTTTTTTAGCGGGCTTCCCGCTTCTAACGTACTTAAAAAACATTTTACTATTGTTTTTTGAATTTCTGGCTAACTGTTCCTCAAAATCTTTTTTGGCTTTTCTTATTACATTTTTACACTTAATTTGGCAGTGTTTATGTTCCTTTCTATTTTCCTCACTAGGATTTGACTTCCACTTTTTAAAGGATGCCTTTTTATCTCTCACTGCCTCTTTTACATGGTTGTTAAGCCACGGTGGCTCTTTTTTAGGTCTCTTACTGTATTTTTTAATTTGGGGTATACATTTAAGTTGGGCCTCTAATATGGTGTCCTTGAAAAGTTTCCATGCAGCCTGCAGGGATTTTACTTTAGCTACTCTACCTTTTAATTTCTGTTTAACTAACCTCCTCATTTTTGTATAATTCCCCTTTTTGAAATTAAATGCCAGAGTGTTGGACTGTTGCGGTGTTCTTCCCAACACAGGAATATTAAACGTTATTATATTATGGTCACTATTTCCAAGCAGTCCTGTAATAGTTACTTCTTGGACCAGATCCTGCGTTCCAGTCAGTATTAGATCGAGAATTGCCTCTCCCCTTGTGGGTTCCTGTACCAGCTGCTCCAAGAAGCAGTCATTTAAGGCATCGAGAAATTTTATCTTTGAATCCCGTCCTGAGGTGACATGTACCCAGTCAATATGGGGATAATTGAAATCCCCTATTATTACTGAATTTTTTATTTTGATAGCCTCTCTAATCTCCCTTAACATCTCAGCATCACTATCACTGTCCTGGTTAGGTGGTCGATAATATATTCCTAGTGCCATAGTCCTATTAGAGGAATTGCTATCCATAATGATTCTATGGAACAATTTGATTCATTTAGGATTTTTACTTCATTTGAGTCTATATTATCTTTCTTGCCTGAGATGATTATGAGCATTAAAGGAAGGGACGCAGTCCTTCTAATGCAAGAGGTAATTGTTATATTTGTTCATACCAAGTGTTAATGTGTCAAATTTGAATATGAATTCCAATTCACAGCTCTGTTTTTAAAGGCTCTTTAAAATGCGACACAAATTCTCAGGTCTTTAACAGAATGGCCTACTCCATTGAAGTGCTCACTGACCAGCTTATAACAGCAACGAAGGGTCCTGTGGCACCTTATAGACTAACAGAAAAGTTTTGAGCATGAGCTTTCGTGAGCACAGACTCACTTCATCAGATGTGCCACAGGACCCTTCGTTGCTGTTGCAGATCCAGACTAACACAGCTACCGCTCCGATACTTGACCAGCTTATGTGTATTGAGATTCCTGATGTCTGCTGCGTGTCCATTCCGTGTGTGGCAAAGAGTTTGCCTGGTTTGTCCAAAGTCCATAGTGGAGGGACATTGTTTGCACATAATGGCATATATAATGTTTGATTACTGCTTTATTTTTTTGAACCTCTGTACTTATAGATGTCAGTCTCCTGGAAATACTATTGGTTTGTTGAAGTGGGTCTGTCCCACAAAAGCACATCACATAATAAATCATTTTGTTAGTCTTTAAAGTGCTATATTATTGCTGTTTTGTTCTGCTGAACACAAACTAATATGGCTAACTCTCTGTTACTATTTAGCACCTATTAAAAGTTAGAACATTTATAAAATCAGCAGGTCTGTTAATTTCCATTCAAGATTTTAAAAGAGCTGGCTGAGCAATTCGTTGGACCATTGTTAATTTTCAATAAGGCTGGTAGGAAT
This sequence comes from Carettochelys insculpta, assembly GCF_033958435.1. Classification (NCBI taxonomy): domain Eukaryota; kingdom Metazoa; phylum Chordata; order Testudines; family Carettochelyidae; genus Carettochelys; species Carettochelys insculpta. Next base: position 2,027,418 of record NC_134145.1, read on the forward strand.
AAGGGGATTTCGACGTTTGCAGGGTCCTTTCGAAAAGCACCTCTGTGTAGATGAGCTGCAAGTGAGCGAAATGTCTCACTTTTGAAGTGCCGTGGCTGGCAGCATGCTAATGAGCATTTCAGTGCCTCATTAGTATTCTCCAATTTGGCCATTAGCGTGGCCATTTCAAAGTTTTCCCCTAGTGTAGACATCACCACAGAAATCTTGTAACACCAGGGAATTTCCAGAGGACTGCAACAAAGTTCTTGTGCTAATTTTTAAAAAGCATAAATTAGGAAAAGCAGGTACTTATAGGCCTGTCATTCTGACGTTGATGCCTCATACTAGTCTTGATTAACACAGAATTAAAGGAGGATACAGTAATTAATGCTGATCCACATAGATTTACGGAAAACAGATCCCATCAAACTGACTTGATTTCATTTTTTTATGTGATTACAGGTTTTGTTGCTAGAGGTAATAATATTGGCTTCTGTAACGTGCTTGACTTGGTATCAAGTCACTTGTTGTTTAAAAACTAGGACAATATAAAGGTAACCTGGCACATATTAATGTGGTTAGAAACTGACTAACTCAGGTTTCAAAATGCATTAGCAGAAAATTATTTAGAAGAAAACAAAATCATCACTGATAAAGTTTGCAGATGACACAAGTATTGGGGGAGTGAAAAACAGTGAAGAGGATGGGTCATTGGTACAGAGTAATCTGGATTGCTTAGTAAGGTGGGCACAAGCAAACAAAAAGGGTTTTAACATGGCTAATTGTAAATTTAACTTCAGGAACAAAGGATGCAGGCAATACTTACCAGATGGGGAACTCTGTTCCTGGGACCAGTGAGTCTGAAAAAGATTTGGGGAGTCCTGGTGGATAATCAGCTGCACTTGAGCTCCCAGTTCAACAGTGTGGCCAAAATGCTAAGGAGCAGAGAGGTTATTTTATCTCTATATAGGGCACTGGTGCAACCATGGCTGGAGTCCTGTGTCTAATTCTGGTGTTCACAGATCAAGAAGGATATTAATAAATGGGTAAAAAAGTTCTTAGGAAAGGCACCAGAATGATTAAAGGATTAGAAAATGTGCATTTAGTGACAGATTCAAGGAGCACAAGCTATTTAGGTTAATGAAGAGACGGTTACAAGCTGATTGCTGTTTATACATATGCATATGGGGAGCACATTTAATAATGGGCTCTTTGATCCAAAAGAGAATTGTTTGTGGAGAAGGGGGAAATCTTTTATTTCAGAACTGTGTTGAAGTTTGCACTCCTGCAGGTTACACTTACATTTATAACCTACAATGACTACTTGGTTTAGAATGAGGTGGCAGCCTGCAGATGAACAGACAATTGTGGAACATTTTGAAGGCACTAATTTTGGAAAGCTTAATTACCATTCTGTGTGCTGCTGGAGTGCACTTTATGCATTGAATTGATGCAGCTCTGTGTTTAGTGTCATGCATTTGTTCCCATGTCCTCCCCTCAACGTGATGGTAAGAAGAATTATTTTTCTGAAAGAACAGCAGTGGGGCTTTAGCTTTTTACATAGGAGAATAAAGGAAACGTAAAGGGACAAACATGCAGTTGCAAAGGTCAAACCTCTGCATGCTGAGTACTTAGGGGACTCACATTAAAGGAAAAGGCAAATTTTGCACATCTCATTCTAAAGGAGAGGGATCTCCTGGAAGCACTACAGGTATAAGGGAGCCAGGTGAAGTAGTAAAGTCCATGCGCAGCAGTGTTACCTGTTATGAGTCATACTGAAGATACCAGTTGTTAGCTTTAATAATTGTATGCAAAAAATGAACCTTAATACAGCCAAGAGTATGGCAGGTATTAAATAACATAAGGAAATGTAGAATAGTAACAAAGAGGAAGCCGTGCTAGTCTATACACTATCAAAACAAAAAGCAGTCAAGTAGCACTTTAAAGACTAGCAAAATAGTTTATTAGGTGAGCTTTCGTGGGACAGACCCACTTCTGCAGACCATAGCCAGACCAGAACAGACTCAATATTTAAGGCACAGAGAACCAAAAACAGTAAGCAAGGAGGACAAATCAGAAAAAGATAATCAAGGTGAGCAAATCAGAGAGTGGAGGGGTGGGGGGGAAGGTCAAGAATTAGATTGAGCCAAGTATGCAGACGAGCCCCTATAGTGACTCAGAAAGTTCCCATCACGATTTAAACCACGTGTTAATGTGCCGAATTTGAATATAAAAGCCAGCTCAGATGTTTCTCTTTCCAAAATGGAGCGATAATTCCTTTTCTGTAACACACATAACTTTAGGTCATTGACAGAATGCCCCATTCCATTAAAATGTTGACTGACTGGTTTGTGGATCTGGAGTGTTTTGATGTCTGTTTTGTGCCCGTTGACCCTTTGTCTAAGGGAGTTAGAAGTCTGTCCAATATACAAAGCATCTGGGCATTGTTGGCACATGATGGCATATATGATGTTAGTAGAGGAGCATGAGAAAGTGCCTGTGATTCTGTGAGTAACCTGCTTAGGTCCAGTGATGGTATTTCCAGAGAAGACATGTGAACAAAGCTGGCAGCAGGCTTTGTTGCAAGGAAAGGTTCCAGGACTGGTATCCTGAGGTATAGACTGTGGCTGTTTGTGAGGATTCTGATAAGGTTGGAAGATTGTCTGTAGGAGAGAACAGGCATGTCACCCAGGACCTTCTGGAGTGTGGCATCCTGATTCAGGATAGGTTGTAGATCTTTAATAATTCGTTGCAGTGGTTTGAGTTGGGGGCTGTAGGTGATGACCAGTGGTGTTCTGTTCTTGGCTTTTTTGGGCCGATCTTGGAGTAGCTGGTCTCTGGGTATTCGTCTGGCCCTGTCGATTTGTTTTTTTACTACTTCTGGTGGGTAATTCACGTTTACGAATATTTGGTAAAGATCTTATAGTTTTTGGTCTCTGTCAGTTGGATCAGAGCAAATGCAATTGTACCTAAGAGCTTGACTGTGAACAATGGATCTAGTCACGTGTGCAGGATGGAAGCTAGAAGGGTGTAGATAAGTATTGCGATCAGTAGGTTTTTGGTACAGTGTGGTACTGATCAGGCCACCCTTGATTAGTACTGTAGTGTCCAGGAAATGTATCTCTTGCATGTTGTAATCGAGGCATAAGTTGATGGTTGGGTGTAGATTGTTAAAGTCTCTGTGGATTTGCTCACCTTGATTATCTTTTTCTGATTTATCCTCCTTGCTTACTGTTTTTGGTTCTCTGTGCCTTAAATATTGAGTCTGTTCTGGTCTGGCTATGGTCTGAAGAAGTGGGTCTGTCCCACGAAAGCTCACCTAATAAACCATTTTGCTAGTCTTTAAAGTGCTACTTGACTGCTTTTTGTTTTGATAAGGAAATGTAGAGTGAATGTGTGTTTCCAACCCTAGTTCTATCTTAGGAAAAGTTCCCTGACATTGTATAGGTCACATTAAGGACAGCTACTTACATTCACTTGCATCTGCCTCATTGATGATTGGAGATAGGTTGTAAATCTTCTGAACCTGAAGAATAAGTTCGGGAAGATGCAGACACAGTGAGAAGGGTTCTTATAATTTTTCAGTACTCTGAAAACATAGTGCTTCCAGGTTATTGAAAGGACTCTCAAGATCTCGTTCTTGATGGGTAGCGGCTGATTCAGGCACTGTCATGTGATATGTACAGTTGGGATTAAATTTTATCATCTGCGTTACTTTGCATTTAACATTGAATTTCATCGGGAACTTATTGCGAAGTCACCCAGTGTTGTGAGGTCCCTTTGTAGCTCTTAGCAATCTGCTTTGGACTTAACTATCTTGAGTAATTTTGTATCAGCTGCAGACGTGGGCACCTCATTGTTTACCCCAGGTTACAGATGGTTTATGAATATGTTGAGCAGCGCTGGTCCCCTTGCAAGCCCCTTACGGACACCACTATGTACTTCTCTCCATTCCTAACCTTTGTGTCCTAGCTTTTAACACAAGTGCCTGGGAATGGTTTCAAGATCATCTGGTGATCTTTAATTTAATAAAAAGTCTTTTGTTATCTAATCACCCTACCTCTGTATGTAAACAAACTCCTTGTCCCAAGAGCTGAATGTTAGCAGAGATCTCATCACATTCCACACACAAGCTATGACTCCTGGGTGCTGAGCACCTATTATTTTCTTTCTGTGGGTGCTTGAGCCTTGGAGAAGACACAGTGTCAGTGTGTGTGTCCCAGGTTCCTTCTTCTGGATCCTATTTCTTCAGACCCAGGCTTCTGTGTGTCATGCGAAGCTGGGTCAGGTCCTGTGGTTTGCTCCCACTGTGCACCCAGAACTTCCCAGCATCTGTCTTACAAACAAGGTATTGGAACGGGCTTTTCTTTGTTCCTTCTTTTTCTGCTGGGGATTGCCCACTGCTGCTCATCCTTCAGGCAAGCTGCATAGAATTGATTTTACCTGTGCAGCAGCCATCCCATTGTCCTAAGGTTCTCCAATTTGAGTGGCAGGGTGTTCAGGGTAATGACACCATTGTTCCTGACCTGGATGTACTTTGCAGCTCCCTAGGGCCTTGCCTACAGTAAGATCATTCTGAGGTCCTATTGGAATCTCTGTTGGGATTTGCAGTGCTTTTGGGGGAATTTTTGCTTAATGTGCAGTGCTCTGAACTCCTGTCCCTGAGATATAAACAAAGACTAACTACTGGGCTTCTTCTCATTCTGTGATACAATTCTGTACCATGTGAGTCGCCTGCTGAAAGCCTTCAGTAATGAAAACTCTAGCTCAGTGTGGAGAAGATTTTGGCTGAACTCAGGGATGTAGAAGAATGTTCATAAGATCATTTTATTCGGCCTCAGCAACGTAAAGGGTTTTTTTATTCTGACAGTCAAGTACCCAATTATTCCCTTCCAAAATTTTAATTTTTACACACACACACACACACACACACACACACACTCACTCACTTTCTCTCTCTCTCTCAGCTGCCATCAAGAAGTGTAATAGTCCAACGACATGTTATTTGAATTAAGCCATGTTCCATGTTTTTTGTTCTCTAAAGGATATTTTCTGGGGAGGGGAAAAGTTTCTATTTGTCTGTCATCTGTTTAAACTGACCTCTGGCTTTGTGCCTTTGCCAAACTAGTAGGCTTGATGCTCAAGGACTGTTAAAAATGAAATTCTTACATCACAGAAGTGGGAAAACAATTCTCTCCTGCACATATCTATTAGACTTCAGAAATGTCATGAGTTTATCTTGGTTGACCTCACAGCTAGATAAAGGGTTTTAAAGCTAGGTCATGTGTTCTGATCTGTGCACTTTTGGAATGTAATTGCTTCTATGCCAATCACTGGATGAGCCATAAAAAGCTGTTGAAAACTAGAAGAGAAGCTGATGGATTTCTGAACTTTAAGGTAAATGTAGGACAAAACTGAAGGTGTTGAATATTGTCCCCATTCTCCAGCTTTGTTGCTGCTGCAGCTGAATCCCGACCTGCACACCCCTGCTATTCCAGTCCTGGATGTCACTTCAGTAGCCACAGTACCAGACTGTGTGATGGCATTCTGACATAAGCCTATTTATAAATGCTTTTCAGGTCACCTCTCTTAGATTTAGAAGGGGCTGAGCTATGTTAGTAAATGTGAGGTGTTTTTACAGTTACTATGAAGCAGGAAAACTAAATAATAAAATTAAAAAAAAATCCCTTTTTGTCAACAAATTCCTTCCTCCTCCTCAAATCAAACAAAATTTAATAGTAGTTTTTAGGTGACAGCAATGTAGATTATTTTCTTTTAAAATCAATGGCATCCGTATTGTCAGGACACACTCAGCTCAAAGTAAGAGGGCTATGGATATTTAGCTCAACAAGTGCTCTGATTGGTTGAGTGTTACTTGGATGATTTATGATGGAAATAGGAAGAGCAATTTGATTGTCTTGTGGACCCTCTTGGGTGCTATACTATTAGCCAGGATGGGCACGGAGGGCGTTGCTAGCCTCTATTTACCAAAGGCTGGAAATGGGCAACAGGGAATTGATCACTTGATTGTCTGTTCTGTTCATTCCCTCTGGGGCACCTGGCATTGGCCACTGTTGAAAGACAGGATACTGGGCTCGATGGACCTATGGTCTGACCCAATGTGGCCGTTCTTATGTTCTTGTTGACTGTAACAACTCAAAAAGATTCGAGCATCTTTGTGACTATCGCAAGGGAAACTTGTGCTCGACACTGTGATGGTCAGCAAAGAAAACAAAATATTAAGATTCATAAAGAATGGAATAAAAGATACTAGAAATACTATGCCATTATTCTCAGCTAGTGAGATCCCTCCCCCTGGGGCATTGTGTTCTGTTTTGGTAGCTCTTTTTCAGAAAAGGTGTAGCAGAAACCGAAAGGGTGTTCACAGCTGGCTGACAAAAGTGATCATGGGGAGGTGGGGGGCGGATGGAGTCTACTTCAAGGCAGAGTGGAAGTGATTAGAGGAGGACCACAGTGGGGGCAGGTACGTAGCAAGTGATGTAAATGGCACTCTTATTTACCTCCCTCAGGGTAGTGCGAAGAGATTGGCAACGGAAGTGGAAAACAAGAAGAACTGGTTAAATAAATGGTTTTACCGAATTAACATGGAATTCAGTGCTGCAGTATGTCCCTGAGGCTAAGAGCCAGATAGAAAGGAGAACAGCCACAGGTACATTAGAGAGGGGAAAAGTGAATAGAATAGATGCCCTCCTGCTTCAGGGTGTTTGTCAGTTACTAGCCGAGAAGACGTCTGAAGAAGGTCCCTGCATGAGCAGTGCGTTCTGCAACTGTTCCGAGCAGAGTTCTTCACGCGCCTCGGAAGCATCTGTTACTGGCCCTTGTTGTAGGTGGATCACTGGCCCGTTCTGATACCACTTGTTATGTTCCTTAGTAACACGTGTTCCGCAGTTGTGTAGAGGAGTCAACACTCATGCGGCACATCTCCTAGGAAACGTTTTTCCAAATCTTGACCTGGTCTGATATTAGTTATTTGGTTAAGTGGTTCCAGCTCCTGCCACAGCGCTATGTCAGGACTTCCCATATGGTTCTTGGTTTTAGGTCATTTTTGCTGTACCAAAGACCAGGGAACTAGATAACAACGGGTGTATTTTACTGTGCTTCTCATAGGCTGTGGCCGCACTAGTCCCTCCTTTCCGAAAGGCTATGCTAATGTGGCACTTCAGAATATGTTAATGAGGTGATGCTATGAATATGCAGTACCTCATTAACATAATGGCAGCCACATGTGCTTTGAAACTGCCAGTTTCAAAATGTGTGCGCCCCCACTCCCATGTAGCCAGGGGCCTTTCGAAACAGACCTCTGATTTTGAAAGCCCATCTGGTTTTGGGAAGAAGGGACTTTCGAAGTCAGGGGGGTCATTTTGAAAGGCCCCTGGCTATACTGGCAGCGTGCATTTCAAAACTGTCACTTCCAAAGAACACACGGCTTCCGTTATGCTAACGAGGTGCTGCATATTCATGGTAGCACCTCATTAGCATATTCTGAAGTGCCACATTACCACAGCCCTTCTGAAAGGAGAGGCTAGTGTGGCCACGGCCACACATAGAGACAACTGTGGATACACAATTATCTCTCTCCCTATTCCTGCATGTGCGTGCGTGGACGCTCCAAGCCTTGCCAGCTATCCGTCGTGGGGTCACCTTGTTGGGACTATGGAATTACAGTACTTGATAGCTATGAACCACATCTGAGAGACACTTTTTCTCTCTCCTTTCTGTGTCTCAGGGTTGTTCTTATGCCAGTTCTGTGACAGCTGTAGACACAGCTACAGAGACAGTTTTCCTACTGAGGTTCGTTCCCACACTAGCTGTGGGTCAGAGGAGAGCCTGATCTTGTGGCTATTTCTCATTTGTAATTGCATGTGCTCCCCATTTCCTTGTGAAATATTTGAATTCAGAAAGCCACAGTTTAGTTCTCATGGTGCTGGATGGCCTTGTCAAGGTCTGCTCAGAGCTGCTGATTGAGGACTTTTTTTGTTTTTTTTGTAGTGATGACTTTTATTTCCAGATTCACTTTTACAGCAACAGTCAGGGTAAATCAGTTGTTAAAGCGCAGAGTACAATATGGACCGTCACAGAGAAAGCTAAACTAGGGTGGTCATACAGAGATTAACCCTTCCCACACCTTCCCCTACTGGTGGAAGACATGGTTGCTTTTTCCACCCCTTCCTGTTCAGAACATCATGTTATAGGGACCTTCTGGCATTTTATTCTTCGTGAAGTAGAAGCATGATTCCCTTCTGACTTCCACCTGTTGTTGGCCTTCCCCAGAGTGTATGGTGTTCTGTACAGCTAAGAGGACAGGAAAGAAATTAGATTTTCTTTACGGTCCCAATTAGTGTTCAAGACCTGCCACTTTTGAATTACATGTGGAGCTCAGTTTTATGCTAATTTGAGGAAGATGCACCAGGCTGCAGTGCGCCACAGGAGCAGATGTTGGCTGTTTGCATTTGTTATGGTTCATTACCATAATATCTAGGTTGGTTTGAGTAGGATAAGTGAGTTTTTCTGACATTGACGCCTTGAGGTGTTGCACTACATGTTTGCGTGTCTTCTACAGTCTGCGGACCCCTCTCTGGTGTGAGCAATGCTCTTTGGCTTTTAGCTGCAAGATTAACTCTTGGTTAGGCTTGAGTTTGTCAGCTGTGCAGCATTTGAAATCTTTTCATATAGCTATTTGTACTCCCTGGTAGATAGGCTGTGAGTTCTTCTACACAGGGATCATACGCACTTCAGAAGTAAGTCTAGCTCATACTAATATTAGTGACAGTTGTGATTTTCGTTTTATTCAGAACTCCTCTTCTCATTTGCTTACAGAGCCAGTTTTCAGCTTTAATTAATAAAACTTGATAGGATCTTACGTGCATCTGTTTTGTTATTGCTCATTACCAGCCAGTACCAGAAGCTTTGTTGATTTTATCCATCTCAAGCCTGACTTCTAGAACTTGAGAAACAGTCATTGGTTTCTGTCCAAAAAAAAAAGGGCAAACAGAATGTTAGAAATAATTAAGAAAGGAATAGAGAATACCTTATTGCCTGTGGTATACCCAGATCTTAAATATGCATGCAGTTGTGGTAGCCTCATCTCAAAAAATGTATCTTGGCTTTGGAAAAAGTACAGAAAAGGGCAACATCAATGATGGAGGGTATGGAACAGCTGCCATATAAGGAGTGAGCAATAAGTCTGGGACATTTCAGCTTGGAAAAGAGACAATTAAGGGGGGATATGATAGGGGTCTATAATATCATAACAGGTGTGGAAAAACTCAATAAAAAGAGACAGTTAACTTCTTCCCATAACACAAGAATTCCTGGGTCATGAAATGAAATTAGTAAGTAGCAGATTTGAAACAGTCAGCCAGCCTGTGGAACTCTTTGCCAGAGGATGTTGTGAAGTCCAAAATCACAATAGAGTTCAAAAAAGAGCTAGGTAAATTCATGGAGGTTAGGTCCATCAATGGGCCTACCCTTTGTTTGCCAGAATCTGGGAATGGGTGATAGGATGGATCGCTTGATGATGACCTGTTTTGTTTGCTCCCTCTGGGAGACTTGGTATTGGCCACTGTTAGCAGATAGGATACTGAGTTAGATGGACCTTGGGTCTGACCCAGTATGGCCATTCTTATGTTCTTAAAGCACAATGAAAACTGAGGAATGTCTGTGGAAAAATTACCAGGGAAGGTCAGAAACTTTCACCCTGCGTACCTAGAAGGAGTCATGTAAGGAAGTGACTTCATTTGCAGAAGAACTAAGCACCTGTTCCTCCTGTTCAGTTCTTTGAGAAAGACAAGTGTTAAGCACCTCAGAAAATCGGACTCCTTTTAGGTGCCTACCTTTAGCTGTTGGTGTTCAGACAATGTTGGCCTAGTAACTAGAAGATTCTAGTTCCATTGTTTCTGTATGTCATGGCCAAGCACATGGAACCTGCAACTCAGCTGAAAAGAGAGCATGGGGATGGCTTGGTAGGACATGGGCTTAGCCTGGTCATTATTGGCCCTAATAGGAAATGTGAAGTTAGATGAGATGTTACTCAGGTGTTGGCCTGTGGAGTGGGTCAGGAGCCAGTTTGAACAGTTGTGCCCATACACACCTAAAAGCATCGATAGGAAGTATTTAATTCAGCTATTGAATACAAATATAGTATTGCTGTTTCTCTAGTAACAATCCGCCAAAGCATCCAGGTATAGTCAGCTCACCCGGTTCCTTTCATCCTTCAAGTACAGCCAGGAAAACTGAGTGGCCTGAGTGATAAGATTATGTTGTGTATTTTAGTCCTTTTAGAGCCCTGCGCCAATACAGAAAAATTGTTTTGAGAGACAGATGTTTTTGGAAAGGATTTCCAAGGACTCTCTTAAAATACACTGTGAGATTTTGTTATGGCTTTCAGCTATAAGTCAAGTTCACATTTTTTTCCCCAAAAAGGTCGTTTATTACTCTAGCTATAGTTTTGTATTACCCTGTCTAACATATTTCTCACAAGATAAAAATATGGTAAAATATAGCTGGGGAGTTTAAGGATGGTTAACGCTGCCTGAGTATCTCCAGTATAGCTGCCTATTTTCATTCATCAGTACCTTCCCAGAGTGGTCCCGTGGGATATGTCCCTGCTCAGAACAGGTTATTCTATTGTAAGTATGAGCAAGGCCTTTTGAAAAGTGGATTGTTAAACGAGTGTGTTCCTGAAGGAGAAAAATTCTTGCATTGTGGCTTTGAATGGGCAGTTGTGGAGGCAGTTGAGGGTTCAGCACTCCACCAAAGAAAATATTGTAGGGGAGGAAGAGTCAATATTTTTCTATCCCCGCATTATTTGGCAAAGCAAGCCTGAGACCCTTGGAAAGGGCTGGAGAAGCTTCAGGGATGCACAAGATCAGCCATTGGCTAACAGGTGGGACTCCCAGTTCAGGCTGGTCCTGCCTTCCATCTGCCACAGATCCCAGCAGAGACCCTGGCCCGGGGAGGAGCAGGAACACATGCAGTTGCTGCTCAGGGATGGGCCAAGCCACTGGCCTGAGAGCAGGACGAATAGGGACACCAGGTGCCAGCCACTGTGGTGGGAGACAGGAAGGGCATTGACACGTGGGCAGGGAGCAGAGGTTGTTGCAGCCCTCTGAGGAGAGGAGGGAGAGCACAGGTGGACCTTCAGTAGGAACTGCCAGGATGTTCCTGGGCAGCTTCCCTTCCATGACCCCACTCCTCCAAGTCTGCTGCTCTCCACCCCCAACCGCCTTCACGGGGAGCTTCCCTCCCAAGCATTGGACATGGCTAGCTGCAAAATGGCTGTGATATGAAGCCTCGTCCCCTGGGCAGCTGCAACACTGACAGCCGGAATTGAGCTGGGACCTCTGGAGCTTGGTGCATGAGCTACAAACCAGCTGACCGTCGAGCAGACTCCTTATGCACTCTGTCAGCGGTCTGGGCGCCTCTAGAAGGTGTGTGGGTTGCACAGCCACGCTGCCTGCTGCCTGAGGGGTGAGCCGTAGGCATGAATGCCGTTGCTGATAGACACTCACGCTGGCGTCCCTCCTTCGAGGGGCTGTGATGCTCCAGCAATGTCAGTCAGTGAAGTGCATCGTGATAGATAAAACCAGTGGGGGGGGCATGGAAAGAGGCGATGCCAGAAGTCACTGAAAAGGCTGAATCCCATACTCAGGTGGAAGGTGAGTTCTTTATCTAGGGGTCCATCACAGAGCCACAAAAGTCTTCAAGTATCGGAGGGGTAGCTGTGTTAGTCTGGATCTGTAACAGCAACAAAGGGTCCTGTGGCACCTTATAGACTAACAGAAAAGTTTTGAGCATGAGCTTTCGTGAGCACCGACTCGCTTCATCAGATGCTGGTCTTGGAAATCTGCAGGGCCAGGTATCAATAAGCCAGAGCAAGGGTGGGGATAACAAGGTTAGCTCAGTCAGCAAGTGTGAGGCTTAAGTCTTCAAGTTACTGTATAAGGTCATTCTCTGTACTTTTGATCCACCCTCCCCTTCCACCAATTCTTCCAGGCCACAGAAAATTCGCAGCAGTGGCAAGATTTTGTCTTAAGATGTAGCGGTGCAGATTGAGGGTTCATGGTCATTGGAGCAGATGGACAGTGAGAGAACATGTTTGACAGGAGTATACTGATATCTGTCATTGCTTGTTCCATGATGGTTCATTGAGTTGAGTGTTTTGTATGGGCCCAGGATAGCAGAATGGCAATAGCCAGTGCCTGTTGTGGTGATGAGCACAGTGACAGGCCATTAGGATAGCTGTGCCCACCTGGGAACAGCTCACCTGGCCACACTTCTTCCCACCTCTCTCCCGGAGTCTGAAGCTCCTCTCTCGCTCCATGAGCTATTGCTGCCTCAGCCCTCTGGCCACTTCACTACCTGCCTTTTCCCTTCCCCGCGTATCTGTCTTTCCTTGCCGTAAGTCCTAGGCAGTCATCCCGTTCACTGCCTACTAGTGCCACTCCTTCAGAGGCTGGTGGGGGAACCTAGGTCCTCCCTTTACTCCAAGTTTTAGCTCAGGGGCCCTCTAGTCAGCAGTTAAGAACTGAACCATACTACCTTTCACTGCGTCCTGTCCTACCTTTGATTTACCCAGACATCTGTTGGGAAAAATAACTGCAGGGCACAGATCATCCCACAAGTTCTTGGAATGTACTGGAGGCCATTTTTTTTAATTTGAGAAGGTGAAGAAAGCTTCTGGGGGGAGGCTGTTCTGGAGCTGATTTTGACTAGTAGAGAGGAACTGGTTAAGAATTTGAAAGCAGAATGCAGCATAGGTCTGATTGATCTTGAATGATGGAATTCATGATTCTAAAGAATGGTAGGAAGGAGAACTGCAAAATACAGATAGTGGATTTCAAGATGGCAGACTTCAGCAAATTCACAGAATTGGTAGGTAAGATCCCACCAGAAGCAAGTGTAAGAGTAAAACCAGTTGGAGACAGTTTTGCAAAGAGACATTATTAAGGACTCGAGAGCAAATTACTCCACGGCACGGGAAACAAGGAGTATGGAAAGAGACCGTCTTGGTTTAACCAGATCTTGAATGATCTAAAACTCAAAAGGGAAGATTAGGTCCAGTCACAGAGGAAGACTACAAATAAATAGCACAGATGTGTAGGAGCGAAATTAGAAAGGCCAAGGCACCAGCTGAGTTGTCAGGATGGCTAAGCAGTGGAATGAGAGCAGGTTAGAGACACCCCTCAGGGATGGTCTAGATGGTGTTTGGTCCTGCCAGGAGTGCAGGAGACTGGACTCGATGACCTTCTGAGATCCCTTCCAATCCTGTGATCCTGTAATTCCTGGATTGCCCTTCTCTCTGGGTTTTTCAGCCCAACCACATCTCTCTTATGGAAGCTCCACCTGTTCCTGCACAGGTGAACTTCCCCTAATTAGATCTGTCCTTTCAGCCTTTAGGCAAATAGGTTACTTGGCCCATCTAATTTCCATTAATCCCTTTAGGGCAAGTGTGGGGTGGACACCCCGTCACAAGCACCATACAAATGCCTGTGAGGAAATAAAACAAAATGACTGTATTCAGGTTCATAGACTTGTAGCCAAGAGTGCTAATGAAAAAGCAGTCTAGTTTTTCAATCACATCAGATGCAATCCTCTACATGAATTCCACTTGCAGTTTGTGTAGCCTTTTCCTAGTGGTGTTTGTGCATTCTTATTAGGCAGAATATTCCATGATAGTATTGCTCTTTGTAGTAAGATTTTTTTCTGATAGGAACCTGGACGTTTTAATTCTTAGGTTCTAAGCTGTTGTGCCTGACTTTCTTCCTCTCCACTACAAGGAAAGTCGCTCCCCTGTTTTTTCTTTAAATCTGAGATATTTTTGAACTTTCTCATCTCCATCTTAAGCATTTCCTTCAGTAACTAAAAATAGTTAACACCTGCATAGAGGTTTATGTTATTCTCAAACCTCTGTGACTTATACCAGTAGCATCCTTTCTGTGCTTGGCTTGCTCTGCAGGAAGACTGCTGACATGAATAGCTGATGAAAAATAGATGCCTCTCTCTGAGATGAAGAGGACTCTTGCTCACTATTCCTGGATTCCTGTAGGGGAGACCAGAAGGCACCATTGTGGCCAGGTAGTCTGACCTCCTGTATGATACTGGCCACAGAATGTCCCTGAATAAGTCCTGGAACATGCTGCGTAGAAACCATCCAGTTGCGGTTTAAAAAATGGTCAGTTGATGGAAATGGATTCAGCCAAAGGTGCAGTGAAAGTGATGCAGATGTTCTGATCGTTTCAGCCAATAACACAGGCAGCCCCCTGTTCCCACATCACAAAGAAGTTGCACAAGAGCCTCCTTCCAGCACCACTTACTCCTTACATCTCAACTCCGAGTGAAACCCCATGAGATCCGCAACAGCAGTGGTCAAGGAGCCCAGGCACAGCTAACTAGTCAGCTATAAATTCACATGAGGTTTTGGCTCAGGGCAGCAAGAGCTTGAAGGAAGTTAGCGTAAGGAGACCAGTGAGTGTAGCGGCTAGAAAGGTGAGTCAAATTATCTGGTGCCTGCAGTGGACAGGAAAAGTCATCTTGGTTCATAATTTTTGTTTGTTTGTTTGTTTGTTTGTTTGTCATATTAATCAGGTGGGACCTCCTTTAGTAATTATTTCTTCCTCCTCCCCTGCAGCTGCGCTCTGCCTAATTCTTTAACTTTTTTTCACAGGTCTCAGGATGCTATTTTCATTATAATGCAATGAGTAAAGTGCCACATATCTGTCCTTTTGCCCAGTTTTTATTAATGTGTATGGAATGTGATGGCGCCTTTTCACCTGGCAATTAGAACCAATTTATATTTACGCTGGTGTCCACCAGACTAGCACAGCACGTCCGGTTTGGAGCCGGATCTCTGCACCTCTGTCTGTATCTGGTAGTTTTCCCTCCTTTTGGAAACTTGGGAAGGAAAAGAAAAACAATATCCTGTGTTGTTGGATGGCCTGTCTTACATAGGCACTTTTTTAGCGCCCATTCCTTACTCCTTGTCTCTCAAACCATTTCTCGTAAAGAGGTTTTACAAGCTCAGTGTCTTACCCATATTTTGTTAAAACATTTGTTTTTTTTTTTTTAAATGTATATAATGTCCCGAAGGATCAAAGGAGAGAGGGTTCTGTTAAATAGCGCCAATGTTATCTGGCCCATTTGAAAACATGTTGCTTTACTGGCAACTCTAAGTCTGGGGACAGGCAAGCAGAGAAATACATAGAACTGGGCACGGGGTCCCAATCTCACATATCAATCGCTCTCTGGAACTATAGAGAGACCTGCTGGCACTGGCGCCTAAGGAGGCTGCTTTTTTAAAAGCCCCTTCTGAAAAAAGGCTCACTTTTCACTTGGTGTGTATATTTTTGTCTGCACTGTCTGTCTCTCAGCCCAAAGATGGAGAATGCTAAAATCACTGGCGGTTCTTGTATACACTCAGAAGGAAGAAAGGCCTCTCTCTGGACTTTAAAACAGGCTCAATTGGCTGACACCAGTGGGTTTTGCAGAAGCAATGGAAAGTGGATTTCCGTCTCTCATCCCCTATTACCACTCCTCTACTTAAGATACATTGATGACATCTTTATGCTTTGGACCCATGGTATAGAGACTTTAACAATCTGCACTCCACCATCAACTTATGCCTCGATTACTCCACGCAAGAGATACATTTCCTGGACACTACAGTACTAATCAAGGATGGCCTGATCAGTACCACACTGTACCGAAAACCTACTGATCACTATACTTACCTACACCCTTCTAGCTTCCATCCTGCACACATAACTAGATCCATTGTTTACAGTCAAGCTCTTAGATACAATGACATTTGCTCTGATCCAACTGACCGAGACCAAAAACTACAAGATCTTTACCAAATATTCGTAAACGTGAATTACCCACCAGAAGAAGTAAAAAACCAAATCGACAGGGCCAGACGAATACCCAGAAACCAGCTACTCCAAGATCGGCCCAAAAAAGCCAAGAACAGAACACCACTGGTCATCACCTACAGCCCCCAACTCAAACCGCTGCAACGAATTATTAAAGACCTACAACCTATCCTGAATCAGGATGCCACACTCCAGAAGGTCCTGGGTGACAGGCCTGTTCTCTCCTACAGACAACCTCCCAACCTCATGAGGATCCTCACTAACAGCCATAGTCTATACCCCAGGAACACCAGTCCTGGAACCTTTCCTTGCAACAAAGCCTGCTGCCAGCTTTGTTCACATATCTTCTCTGGAAATACCATCACTGGACCTAAGCAGGTTACACACACAATCACAGGCACTTTCTCATGCTCCTCTACTAACACCATATATGCCATCATGTGCCAACAATGCCCAGATGCTTTGTATATTGGACAGACTTCTAACTCCCTTAGACAAAGGGTCAACGGGCACAAAACAGACATCAAAACACTCCAGATCCACAAACCAGTTAGTCAACATTTTAATGGAATGGGGCATTCTGTTAATGACTTAAGAGTATGCGTGTTACTGAAAAAAATTTTCGCACTGCTATTCAAAGAGAAGCAGCCGAGCTGGCTTTTATATTCAAATTCGGCACATTAACACGTGGTTTGAACCGAGATGGGAATTTTCTGAGTCACTATAGGGGCTCATCTGCATACTTGGCTTAATCTAATTCTTGACCTTCCCCCCCCCACCCCTCCACTCTCTGATTTGCTCACCTTGATTATCTTTTTCTGATTTGTCCTCCTTGCTTACTGTTTTTGGTTCTCTGTGTCTTAAATATTGAGTCTGTTCTGGTCTGGCTATGGTCTAAAGCAGTGGGTCTGTCCCATGAAAGCTCACCTAATAAACTATTTTGCTAGTCTTTATAGTGCTACTTGACTGCTTTTTGTTTGGATTTCCGTAGTGTGTTTAGTAGGAAGAGAGCTTGAGGTGGAGCCCCTGTATTAGTTTGCTAGGTGCTTTTACCGTTAGTAAACCTGGCCTGGTGCCTCTGAACTTGAATGTCTCTTGTGATTATTGGGCAGTTCGCTCAAGGTCTGCCATGCCAGCTGTCTGTGCAGGGCTGGACAGCACAATGGGAGAGCACACACACAGCCGAACATCTAGCAACACGTTGGTGAGTAACATCTGGAGCAGGTTCCTCTCCAGGCTGGGATGGATTTCATAATGCTGGCTCTGTGATTTCACTGTAAATAATCCTTGCTGTCCAGTACACATTTTACAAAAAGCTTGCTTGGCCACCCTTCAGTTTGATCACTCTGTCTCTCACTGTTAGAGGGAACCCCTCCTCATTCCATGAACAGGTGAACTGTGCACCTTGGGTTACCCAAAGAGTTTAAAAATTGTATGTGTGCTCCTTGAACAGTCCTAGCTAAGAAGAAGCATTTCAAAGTATATTCTGTTGGTGCTAGGAATTTGTCCAGCAGAAACCATTTCCACCCACAGTGTTCTTTTTGTTAGGGTTTATTTCATGTTCTGAATGTCAGTGAATGCCAAGGCTGATCATCTCTATCCAGAGATTTAAAATAGTGCTGACACACAAGAGCAAACTGGATGTAAGAAATCATGTGCACTCAGAGAAATGTACTTGCCCAGTGTCGTGTATGTCTGTGTTTTAACCTTTTCCTTTGATTGCGAAGTTGTTCTGAGTAGGTCTTTCTCCTTCCTAGCTCAGATTTCCTCCTCCTTTCTGCAGTGAAGCCATAGTCTTGAGTTTCACATCAGTTAACCACTGTGGTAATAACTGTTGTAATAAAGGCAGCTTTATAAAGTGGGGATAGAAGCCTTTGGGGGTATACGCAAATTGACTAGATAGTGAGCAAAGTGCTAAGAAACATCACAGTTGAAGTATCCATTCATTTATGCACTCGTCTAGGAAGCTACATGAATTACTTTCTTTCCCCTTGCATTGGTCCTTCTGGGTATAATTGCCTGCTTGTCTTGGACCCTGTTAGTGGGCAGCCTTGCTAGTGGCCTCTCTGCACCAGTTTCTATAGCTCTTCTCTGTAACTTGCATTTTTCTGGCCCCTTTAGTGTCTGCTTGAGCCTAGGTGAGGCTTGTGCATAGCTTACAATCCCATCCCAGGCTCTGCTTCCCTTTACAATGACTGTCACCCCAAGTCTTCAAAAATCCTCAGTCAGGCCCCCAAATCCTAAGGTCCTATCTTATTTTTAAAAAAAAAAAAGAAAGTTGTGTTCTTTATATGCCTTCCATGAGCCATTAGCATCTCCTGGGCCCCCTCCAAGGTTGTCTTGCAATCATGAGGGCTAGCAGTTTTCTTTCACAGAATCGCTTCACGCTGGGAAGCAGGGCATTAAGAAAAGCACCAAATATTGTGAGACGTGTGATACAGTTATGAGAGTTGGCATCATGTCTTAATCTCTTGGTTCAGTCTGCAGCCCTTAGCATCCACGTTCTCAAACCCGCCCCCACCCAGTGGAATTCATGGCACTGATTACTGTAGTACATGAACCTGAACAGTGCCCCTCCAGATAAGCCTTTCCACTTCATAAAAACATGACTCAGCGCTAATATGCAGTGATGCCAATGGGCGCTGTGGGCCCCAGGGCATAGTGGGAGGGCAGGCCCAGCTCTGCACCCTGGAAGGGATGGGGCCAAAGGCAGAAGGAGTGTGGCCTAGGGCATTTGACCCTCAGCATCAGCCCCACCCCCCCCATGGCTGCACACAGCAGTGCTGCTGCGATAATTCCTGGGGGCAACTGCCCCCATTTCCACCCCCCATTGGTGGGCCTCTACCAGAAAATCTCTGCCAACAGAAACTTTGAATCTGTGCCAAGGAGTATGGATTGAACACTTGCTTCCCGTGTCTCCCTTCCTTTCTTTGCACAGAAGGTTTTATGCACCCAAGGCTGTAACTTCACTCTGTTTTGCTCACCTTCATCATGTTTCCAAATACCATGACACTTTAATCTCCTCTCTTCCGCTCAGTCATCTCTCAGCGGCCCTGACTGCCCCACCTGGCTTCTGGTAATAAAAGCTAGCTGTAACTGAATCTTACCACATTGACAGTAGCACATTAAATTCAAAACACGACACTGAAATAATAGTAAGGGACTGGTTTTTAAACTAACCTAATTACAACCCCATGTCTGAAATGCTGCTTTTCATTCCTTGCCTCAATGTTCTGGGTATCCAAGGGGCCTGCAAACAATGGGAGATTTTGCATGCTGCACTCTCCAGGCATAATGGGGCAGGTCAGGACAGAGTTTTCCTGCCTCAGCTGAATTTCCTGTCTTTTGCCTAGTGGAGGCCAAACACTTAGATACAAAAGCCGCTCTCTGTAAATGTTACTGCTGTTTCTCATCCTTCACAGCGTTTGGAAGATCAGCACAGCGCAGTAGTGAGGGCTGCTTCAGAGCAGGTGAACTGATGACTTGTAGTTGTCATATCTACAGTCTGCATTACCGTGTGCCATTTCCAGCTCACAAAGCCACTAAGTCCCTTTGTTGTCTCTACCCAATGTTTCCTGTAATGCTGAATTATTTAGGTGACCTCTGACCCCAATATAGACACAGGAACCAATCCCTGCAACAAACCCTGTTGCCAACTCTGTCCACAGATCTACCCTCATGACACCATCATAGGACCTAACCACATCAGCCATACCGGCAAAGGCTTGTTCATCTGCACACCTACTAATGTGACATAAGCCATTTTGTGTCAGCAGTGCCCTCTGCCATGTACATTGGACAAACCAGACTATATTTATACAAAGGAGTAAATGGGCCGAAATCAGACGGTGAGAATGGTAATGTACCAAAAGCAGTGGGAGAGCACCTTAAACTCCATGGAGAGACACAGTGACAGACTGGAAAGTCACCATTGTTAAGAGGAAGGAAAAAAAAAACCTTGAAAACCAGACTGTGAGGTGAACCTGCTGAGCTGGAACTCATGCAGCTCTAATGCCATCAGAATGGGTGTGAAAAGAAACTGGAAATGGCTCTCTCATTATGATAAGTAATTTCCCCCCTGGGGTGTTTTCATCTTCTTGTTGTTGGAAGTGGACCAAATCCACCTGGATTGCATTAGCACTGCTGTGACACACCCATTTCTGTATCCTCACCATTCAATTCTTTCACTTCATACCTTGACAAAGGGAGCCACAGCTCACAAAAGCGTATGCCCTAATGAATTTGCTAGTCTGTAAGTTGCCACCAGACTCCTTGTTTATGTAGCTGGAGGTACATTTCCATACCTCAACTGTTTCCTGTTTGTTTTCACTTTGAAAAGTGCTCAGTGCATTTGGTGCTGGGTGCTTCTGAAGTTAGTGTCAGTGAGATGTTTGCTGTGGTGAGAAATATTTTCTGTCCTTCCACACTGAAGGAATCTCAGGGATGGGACCCAAAATCGGGAGAACCTGGTGTAATAGGACAGGGTTTCTGGGCACAGCTAGAGAAATTAATCCAGGGCATCTTTGCTTAAAATCAGGCCACTCATGGCTACAGGCTGGGATCTGCTTCTCACTAAGGCATATCCAGTCAGCCACAAAAGTATTTCTGCCAGCCCTGCTGGCCAGCCAGAAGCCACACAATCAAACCCACAGACTTCCCAGCTGCTAAACCAGCCCAGACTAACAACCCCCAAACTCAGGTGAGAGGTTATTAAACATATTTCACCCAATCCACACAGATTCTGCAGAGCCCCAAAGGGTCCAGATACAGTCCCTGGTCAATATATACTCAGATCTTATCCAGAACAACACGCTTACAAATCCTTCAGGTCTAACCATCTAAAGTTTAATTTGCCAAGCAAGAAAGAACAGGGTTAAAGACAAAAATTGTTAACGTGATACTTTACATACATCAATTACAGCTGTTGATGCAGGCCAGACATGTTCTGTGCTGATTCGCTGAGTCTCTGAAAGTCCACCCCATAAGGGGTAAAATTCCAGGTTACATAGCCTTAATTACTGGAGAGTTGTAGATCCAGCTGTGATGTAGTGGGGAACGTGTGTTCGTGAATGGCTCTCAGAGGGTGGGGGGCTCCTGCTGAGGGTAATTGAGGTGACCAGGTGACACCTCTGGGCTGCAGACAAAGGAGAAAGTGGAGCCTGATGGGTTTGAATTGGAACTGGGAGCTGGGAAGCAGTTAGTCTGGGCTGGGAGAGAGAGAGAGACAGAGGAGGGGGCAAGGCCCCAGCTCCAGGGGCCCCTTGGGGCCTCCTCTCACCAATGTGGATTGGAATAGTTGCCTCTGCCAGCTGTGTTGACTCTTCTGTATGACGCTGTGTCCTGTCGGCTAATAAACCCTCTGTTCTCCTGCTGAGTGAGAGTCTCTCCTGCCTGCAGGTGGGGTGCAGAGCTTGGAGACCCCTGAACCCCATCACACCAGCCAGCTGGAGTCAGCATACTGGGACATGGATCCTGGGACGAGGAACCAGAACAAAAGACCAAGTGCAAGATGGATGCTTCAAGATCCACCTCATGGTTCTCTCTTGTCTAGGCACAAAGCCCTTTCTCCTTCCCATCAGGCACTGGAGAGTCTGCCCCACCTGACCCAGGTGGGCTGTTGTGGCGAACTGCCGTTGGATGGATCCCAGGAGACCGTCTCAAATTCCTGAGAGGTGAATGTTCGTTTGTCGTATCCAAATGCGCTGACTGGAGAGGCCACCAACCGCGCCCCCCATGGTGTGTCCTGGCCTCTGAACATGTCTGACACAGCTACAGAGCTAAAGCCGATAACTCTACCAACAACCATGATGCAGACACACAAGTAGCACACACAGATTCAGAGCATCCTCAGCTTTCATTAGACACATCACACAGCCCCCCCCCGCCCCCCCCCCGGCACACTGTTTGGGCTAATAGATACAATGAACGTGTAAAATGGCTTTCATACCCAATATAAAAATCCAGTCATGTGACGCCTGGTATGATCACAATCTCCTTCACTTTCTACAACGAAACCTCCTTTTCCTATTACACTAAGATGCTGTTTCTGGTGGTAGGTTCTGGTGGCTCTCCTGAAGGAGTCAGAGACTGGGAGGTAGGTTTGGGGAAGATACTCCACTGAGGCAGAAGCCTCCTTTCGCCGCTTAGCTAGCTGCCAGTCACAAAGGCCTGTTACCCTGCAGTACAAGCGTAGCACCGTGGGCTGGCTGGTACCTTCTCCTTAGAAAGAGAGTTACTATCAAAGTTGGTGGAGGCAGAGCGCAGCACTGTGCAGTCAATCCCCTCTAGGCATCACCGTGCAGAGCAGGATGAAAAAGCAGAGCCTATAACCTTCTTGCGGACAATGCATTGCCCTTGGTCTTCTGCAAAGATCTACTCAATGTCAGAGATCTCTGTGGCTCATTTGTGACTAAGCAGAAGGCTGTATCTCCTGGACTAGCTGCTGTTCTCACTCAGCCTTCACTTTGTAGTTTTCTCATATCCGAACACAGGAATCCAGCAAAATCTGAGACAGTGAAGGCCCAGTGCATGCGGAGACTCCAGGCGTAGCAGACATGGGAACATCGGCAATAAGACCTGGGCCTCATATGCAGAAAGCCGGTAGTGTGCAGATGCTGCCTGGATGAAACCGCACTTGAATTCTGTAGATATCTGAGGAGTCGCAGGGTGGAGTGCGATCTAGTAATTAAGTTTCTGTTGGGAGCTTTGAAGCCACACACCCTTATGGCTGGGGTCCAAATTTGGGTGTCCTTTGGAACGTTTTTCAAAGGCTTCAAAGGAACCAGCTAGAAGCAGCCAATTGTCTCGGTGGTGCTTTGTCTGGGAGTCCAGCTGCATTGGCTAGCCCAGGATTTTGTAAGAAACTAACTGGGATGTTCACAGGACAGAAACACAAGTTTCAAGAAGGGACTTTTTTGGTCTCCCTGGGCTCTTTGGCTGCCTGTGAGGCCCAAAATCTGTCTACAGCTCGGGTGTTTTGCCTGTCTCATGCTAATACACTGAGACTTTGTAAAAAGCTCCTACGTAGATGGCATCTTTAGAGAAGAAATCTTTCAGCTTTTCCTCTCCCAGACTGCCGTTCATGGCACAGCCTGCGTGCAAGGGAAGAGTGGAAGTGTGTTGTTTGTAGGACCAGGTTAATCCTTTTACTGTCTGTTTCTTAAACTGCAGCAACTCCCTGAAGCTTGAGGAATCTTCAAGCTAATTTGATTTTTGATGGGATTAATGTCAGTAAGAGATATGGAGTCAAGTTAGGGCAAGCCTCCCCTTCCTGCTGCACTATCAAACTATGCTACTTCTGTAAAGGAAGGGGGTGAGAAGCAGACGGTACTTTGCAGCTGGTTGGGAAAAGATCTTTAAGTTCACCTTTCTCTTCATGCTTTTTGTGAGTGCTGGTGTCTCAAGAGCTGAACCAGTTCTGTTGTGGGGCAATGCTGGGTACTTAGAAAGAGTTTGTCAGGTTTGGTCTGTCTCTCACTAACCTTTTTCTTAGTAAATTCTCTCACTCTACTTTACAGAATCACAGGGCTGGAAGGGACCTCAGGAGGTCATCTAGTCCAGCCCCCTGCTTCAAGCAGGATCAACCCCCACTAAGTCATCCCAGCCAGGACCTTGTCCAGCCGGGACTTAAAAACCTCAAGGGATGGAGAATCCACCACCTCTCTAGGCAACGCATTCCAATGCTTCACCACCCACCTGGTGAAGTAATTTTTCCTAATATCTAACCGACACCTCTCCCCCTTCAACTTCTGACCATTACTCCTTGTTCTGCCATCTGACACCACTGAAAAGAGTTTCTCACCCTCCTTTTTAGAGCTCCCCTTCAGGAAGTTGAAGGCTGCTATTAAATCACCTCTAAATCTTCTCTTCTGTAAACTAAACAAGCCCAAATCCCTCAGCCTATCCTCATAGGTCTTGTGCTCCAGCCCCTTAATCATTTTTGTTTCCCTTCGCTGAACCTACTCCAGCAAATCCACATCCTTTTTATACTGGGGGGCCCAAAACTGGACACAATATTCCAGATGTGGCCTCACCAGTGCCGAATAAAGAGGAATAACTACTTCTCTAGATCTGCTCGAAATGCTCCTCCTAATGCACCCAAGTATGTCGTTAGCTTTCTTGGCTACAAGGGCACACTGTTTACTCATATCCAGCCTTTCATCCACCATAACCCCTAAGTCCCTTTCCTTCGTACTGCTGCTAAGCCAGTTGGTCCCCAGCCTGTAACAATGTTTGGGATTCTTCTGCCCCAGGTGCAGGACTCTACACTTCTTATTGAACTGCATCAGATTTCTTTTAGCCCAGTCCTCCGATTTGTCCAGGTCACTCTGGATTCTCTCTCTACTCTCCAATGTATCTACTTCTCCCCCTAGTTTTGTGTCATCCGCCAACTTGCTGAGGGTGCAACCCAGTCCCTCATCCAGGTCATTAATAAAGATGTTGAATAACACTGGCCCCAGAACCGAGCCTTGCGGCACTCCTCTTGAAACAGACCACCATCCAGATATTGAGCCATTGACCACTACCCGTTGGGCCCGACCATCAAGTCAGCTTTCTATCCATCTTATAGTCCAAGGATCCAATCCATATTTCCTTAACTTATGGACAAGAATGGTGTTTAGAAGGTGTTGAGCTAATCCTGAGTAAATCTGCACCCGAAGAAAGAGGAGGAGAGAGGTTTCATGCCAAAACAAATAAGTTGTGTGTCTTTATTTTAGAAATGTGATTTTTGGAGGCTATCAGCTGCCGTTGTAAACTTTGCAGAATTAATGTGCATCCTGCCTACGTTACACTCCCTCATTGTAGGGTGTTGGGTTTTTCTTCTCCCTTTAGTTCCTACTCTGGTGCTCCTCAATAATAAGCAAAGGTCAAGACTAGAGTAGAGTTCTTCTCGGTGTGTGCACGCACCTTGGAAATACCCTGCAATTCCTGGGGACTGCAGCCTATGTACAGCACTTAGTAGTTGTCAGCCTGACTTCTTGTTACTCTCCAACAGCTTGAAAAAGTGTCTCATTGTTCATTTTCTCCTCCGGTTGCAGGCACTTGGGCCTATCCTGTTCTGCCTCTTTCCTGTGCCTCCCTCATTCAAGGGCGAGTGCTAGTTGCTTCTGCCTCCACTGGCACTCCAGTTTTTTCTCTCTTGGGCACGTAGGGCTAGATTAGGTGTTTATGTAGCTGCCTGTAAGTGGACTTGAACCTGGGCCCTCTGGAGCTTAATGCAGGAGCCTCTGCAGTTTGAGCTAAAGAACAGCTGACTCTCACCTAAGGCTGTAAAAGAGACTCATTCTTTCTCTCTGTAAGTGGTCCAGATGTCACTCCATGGGATAGTGAACCACACCTAGCAAGTGTGTGGGTTACATCTATAACTAGCATGCAAGGACATGCTGACTTACACTTTGTGCAACACCACTAAAATCAATGGTGGCAGATGGAGGTGAAAATTCAGACTTTGCTCCAGGTTATAGGGAACTGGATGAACATGCAGTACCTGGAACAGGCGAAAACAATCAAAATAGCAGAGCTACAAATCAAGGTGCACAATGAAATGTTCAGAGAATCTGGTTTAGCTGCTTCCATCCCAACTGGACAAAGCGAATAACTGTAAAGACTGATCTGCACCAAAGGCAAATTTAATCCTCCTTAAAACTTCACGTGTTAGCGTATATCTACAGTACGCAAAAATCAACTCGGTCAGGGCCGATCTGCCAGGGTTCAATTTTTGTGTGCCTGATTGAGACATGTAAAATCGAACTATCTGGGGTCGGCAGTTGACCCCATACTCCTGAATATTGCGAGGAGTAAGGAAGGTGGATAGGAGAGTTTCTCCTGTCAACCTCCCTTTGTGAGGATGGCCAAATAAGTCGATTGTAGATAAGTAACAGAGAGGTCGCCAGCTTAGTCTGCACTCCAACAAAACAAAGCAACAGAAATGTAGCACTTTAAAGAGTAACAAAATGATTTATTTGGTGATGAGCTTTTGTGGGATAGAACCACTTCTTCCGATCAATCTCATTTCCAATACAGACTGACTTATATAAGTACAGAGCACCATGCAATACAAACTGACAAATCAAATGGGATAGAAGGGAAGGGGTGAGAAGTGAGGGGATGTTAATTGTCCTGTCTGAGACAATTACGAGCATCAAAGGAAGGGAAGCAGTCCTTGTAATGCCTGAGGTAGTTGATGTCTCTGTTTATACCACATGTTAATGTGTGTGTCGAATTTGAATACGTACTCTGACTCAGAAATCTCACTCTCTAATCTGCTGTTAAATTCTCTGTGTTGCAGGACACACATTCTCAGGTCTTTAAGAGAATGCCACAGGTCTTAGCACCGAAGGGGCAGGTGTTGGTAGCCGCCGTTGGAGGGGCGAGGGGCAGTTTTTGCTGTTCTTTTCTTCTCCACCTCTCCTCATCTGCACTGCAGCAGACTTCTCAAATTGTGCCACTCCTTACAGATGTTATTCTTACAAAAAGCACACAGGATCTTTTTAAAACAAAAAGCAGTCAAGTAGCACTTTAAAGACTAGCAAAATTAAAGTGCTACTTGACTGCTTTTTGTTTTGATAGTGTATAGACTAGCACGGCTTCCTCTCTGTTACTATTCAACATGCTAGGATGTTTTTGGAGAGACAAGGCAAGAACGCCATGTTTATTGAGAGTACAGTATCATTATATTATATGCATATAATATAGATAGTTTACTCAGAGGCATATATACGCATGCACTCACACACACACACACACACACACACACACACACACACACTCACTGTCGTGTGGCTGCTTATCGTTACCAAAGGTTGGTCACTCTAATCCATTGGCCAGATGGGTCAGAGGTGAGCATGGACCCAGGTTCTGTTGATCTGGATCAATGCTCCAATGTTCACAAGACGAGAAGAGGAACCCAAACCTCTGGTGGTGCACACGTCTTTTATAGCTCTTAGTCCACAGTTCTGGTTCTGTCCCACTGCCCCAGGCACGATGAGTCACTAGTCAGTGGCAGATGGGCTTGATCCTTTCCCACTACCCAGGTTTCTGTGTGACTCATCACCTACAGGTGGGACTTAATCTTCCTCTCCGGGTGGGTCACTGCTGTAGAGTCCAGTTCTCACTGTACTTCAGCCACCAAGTCTTTGTTGTCCAGGCAGGTGGCTCCAGAGGGCAACTCTCTAAGTGGGACACCATTCACACTGCCAGGTGGCTCTCACACACATCCGTTCTCACGGAAACAGCACAAGGGTTACAGGCTCATACAAGAGTACAATGGAGTTTTAGGTACAATATGGAATCTGGTACAAAGTGTCTTATGAATATAAAATAACCAATATAAAGGGTAATACAAAGGTACGAAGTAGTATAAAAGAGCTAATCTAAAGAGTAATACAAAAGTCTGTGGTCTATTAAAAAGATATAGGGTAATGCAGGGTGATACAACAATACATAGCAATGCAAAGTTTCCACTAAAAGATACATTACTATCCAGGGTTGCTACACAGATTACTGCTTTCTGCTGGGGACAGTCCTGGGCAAGGTCCTCCCAAGTGTTGATACGGATGCTGCACTCTTTCCTGTGTGCCTTTAGCATGTCCTTATAGTGCTTCCGCTGCCCCCAGTGCTCCTCTGTTCGTCCTTCAACTTGGAAAACAGAATCTCTCTTGGGAGGCGCTGGGCAGACATCCGAGCCATGTGACCAGTCGAACAAAGTTATTGGTGAATGATAATGGCTTCAATGCTGGTCATGTTTGACTCTTCTGGGACCCTAGTGTTCATGTGCCTATTCTCCCAAGAGATATTTAGGATTCTCTTGAGGCAGCATTGATGATATTGTTCAAGTGTCTTCAAATGACGCTTGTATATTTACATGTCCAGGTTTCACATGCGTACAATCGTGTTGGAATAACAACTGTGCGGCATACAAGTGGCTTTGTCTTGGCATAGGTATACCAGTTTTCAAAGACTCGTTGCCTTAGGTGGGCGAAAGCAGAGCTTGCACAGCTCAGACAATGCTGGTTTTCTGCGTCAATGTCGACTTTAGCGGAAAGATGACTTCCAAGGTATGGGAAGTGCTCCACATTTTCCAGCAGTTCTCTTTTGATTTCAATAGATGGTACATGAGATTGTCCCATTGGTGAGGGTTGGTGCAGCATCTTGGTCTTTGTGATGCTTGTTGTGAGGCCCCTGACTGAGGTCCAAGCTGCCGTCAAAGCGATGAAGTGCAAATCCTATTCCATAAATTCATTTTTCTTCCTTTTGGTTTACTTTCCAGAAAAAGGTGCATCCTCTGCCTTATACATATCCCATGTAGCTGGAAGGGCTCTTCTGAGGTCATTGAGTCCTGTCCCCTGCCCTCACAGTAGCGCCTATCACCATCCCTGATGGATATTTTTTCAACCTAATTTGCCCCAGATCCCGAAGTGCCCCCCTCAAGGGCTGAGCTCTCAACCCTGGGTTTAGCCAGGCCAATGCTCGAACCACTGAGCCATCCGTCCCCCTGAAAATCTAACCTGCTCCAGGCCATTGGAAGAGCCGCCTTCTCTTAGCTGTCCTGGTCTGCGCATTTGTGCCAGGTCACCTATGTCAATGTTGAATCGTCACAGTGTGTGGGTGATACCTGCCATGCGCCTTTCGGGTTGCCCACTGTCTGGGTTATCCATTAGAGTCTGAATATTCCATGTTCCAAAGTTCGCCATTTGCTTCTGAGTGCACAGAGGTGAGCCCAGTAGCCAGTCATGCAGCCAGAGGGGTTCAGGTGGGCTGTGTTCAGGACACCTTTCCTAGCCCCCTCCCCAAGTGGGATGAGCAGAGAGGGCTGCTAAACTATGGATGCAGCAGCCAGACCATTCTACCACCTCAGTCCTTGAAATAGAATGACTGATACGGACATCCCCTGCCTACACGTGCTGGCCCATCGCTAAAAGCTTCCAGACTTCACAGCCCTGCTTTTGTTACCATTTGCCAGTCACCCTAGGGCTTATGTTTAGGAGAGTCATGCGCAGAGGAAGACATGTGCACGACTTCTTTTAATAGGGGGACCATTGCACAGCATCCACCACGCAGTCCTTGATGGACACAAGGCCCTAGTCCAATGGCGTGGGATTCATGGTGGTTGGAGTCATTGTGGATGGTTCTCTGCTAACAACCACTGAATATGCAAATAGTCAAAACCACCAACAGAGCATTGGGAATCAATAGGAAAGGGATCGATGATATCAATCCATGGTACACCCACATCTTGAATACTGTGTGTTAATCTAGTCACCCAAGCCAAAAAAAGATTTATTGGAATTGGAAATGGTATCGAAAATGGAACAAAAATTATTAGGGGTATGAAACAGTTTCTGCTTGAGGTCAGAAGGATTATGAGACTGGGACTTTTCAGCTTGGAAAAGGGATGGCTAAGGGGGAATGGGATACAGATCTATAAAATTATGTCTGGTGTAGAGAAAGTTCATCAAGGAACGTTATTTACTCCTCAGAGGCCACCCACTAAATTTGACATCAGTTTTTAAAGAAAGGAGGTATTTCTTCACAGAATGTATAGGCAACTTCTGGAACTAGAGTGGGTACCTAGGGAGGTGGAGGAATCTCCATCCTTAGAAGTTTTTCAGTCCTGGGTTGACAAAGCCCTGGCTGGAATGGTTTAGTTGGAGTTGGTTCTGCTTTGAGCAGGGGGTTGATCTAGAAGGCCTCTTGATGTCTCTTCCAACATCATCTTCTACGATTCTCTGCTCTTATTTTGCCCACTCTGCAGAATGTAGCTGAAGACTTACGAGGCTGTACGCTGTTGGACGTTGTGGTGATTCACTCAGGTCAGAATGGTCAAGGCCTTGTCCTGATGTGCATTGCCTGTGCGGCATGAGGGCCGGTTTGCAGCACCCCAGAGCTTTTAGTCGGAGCTTTTCTTTGTTTAGGATGAGTGTCTGAACGTGATGTGGGATCTCTTGACACGTTCCCCTCTGGGTGCCACCTGAAATTGGGGTATTGCTCAGTCCTATGCCCCAGGAGCCTGGGCTGCCTCTCATACTGTGCTGCTATGACAAACTGCAGGTAGGTTCCTAGTCTTGTGTTATGCAGGTCTTCATATGTGGGCTAGAGACACCATTAGCCCTGGCTCCAGTACTTGACCCAGTTCAGACTTTGTTCCTCAGAGTTTCCAGGAGTGTTCTTGCATGAGGTGTGAAGAACAACCAGTGATAACACTCCTGCCTGATAGAACTGGAGCTTATGGAGAGGCCCCTTTGTTTCAAAACTTGGTTCCCAGGCTGGTTTGTAGAACTACTGGCATCCCAAGGTCGAGTCCAGCATCATGCGGCCTCGTGACATCTCCTGGTAGAGTTACAGCAGTCATTGCTTACAAACTGTCTGGTATACTCTCAGGAGGGCTCTTCTGGTGGGAGATACACTTCCCCTCAGGCCTGTTGTTTTCCCTAATGGCTCATTGCCCTGAGCAGACCCTTTCCAACCAGCTATCTAGACTGAAAGCATCTTTTCCAGGTGAGTGTTTCCTCGGTGTAAAGATATTGAGGTACACATTCATAATCCACTGTTTATAACTTTGGATACAAAAATTATACATGCATGCAAATAGGATAATCATTAAGAAAATTGTCTCTTTTCCAGTGACACCCTACACAACCCATCTTGCATAAAATGACTCATCATCATCATCATATCATAATAATAGCACTATAAAGGCTATGGAGTGCAGTGGGAGAGAGATTATCTGACCCTCTCTGCCATGCTGAGGTATCTGTGGCCTGACACATCCACACAGAGAGAGGGACCAACAAGACAGTGCCCCAGAGGATGAGAAAAGCCAAGAGGAATACAGAGCAGTCAACACCCAGGAGGGCAGTTTTGCTGAGGGGAAGCTGGGTGAGACTTGCTCCAAGTGCTGCAGCTGAGAACTTGCATTTTGAAAGTTTGTGAGAGGTTTGTGTTTAAAGTGTGACCACCACTTCCAAGTACCTGAAAGGGTGTTGTGTGGGGAGGGATAGCTCAGTGGTTTGAGCACTGGCCTGCTAAACCCAGGGTTGTGAGTTCAGTCCTTGCAGAGGCCATCCAGGCTTCGAGCAAATAGGTGTCAGGGATGGTGCTTGGCCCCACCAAAGGAGTGGGGGACTGGACTACATGATTTCCAGAGGTCCTTTCTAGTTCTAGGAGATGTGTATCTGCAATTATGTCTTATACAAGGTGCGGGGGGGGGGGGGAGAAAAATTATTGTTCTCCTTGGCCTCTGAGGATAGGACAAGGAGCAGTGGGCTTAAATTACAACAAGGGAGGTTTAGGTTGGGCATTAGGAAAGTCTTCTGTCTGGATGGTTAAGCATTGGAATAAATTGCCTAGGGAGGCTGTAGAATCTCCAGCACTGGAGATGTGTAAGCACAGGCTGGATAAATATCTAACAGGTATGATATAGATGGTGCTTGGTCCTGCGGTAAGGGCAGGGGACTGGACTTGATGACCTCTTGTAGTCTATGGAAGGTGTCCACCACCGATCCTCCATTGGTGTTTTGTTGCTTGGTGGTGTAGAGGAGGAAGGGACGGGCTGCCGGCCTGTGCAGTACCACACACGGCCCTGCAGGGGGCACTGCAGAGCAGGCTTGCGTCTCGCCCTGGCGAATCGCCGCAGTGATGAGATGGGAGCTGTTCCTAAGTGTTGGAAGAACAGAAATTAGGGAATCGGAGGGTTTGTGACTGACCAGAAGATGTACTGCATGACTGAAACCATTACCAGCTCTGACACCTCGCTGGTTCTGAGAAAGGCGGATGCCTCTTGATCAGGGTGGAAGGGATCTCTCTCTCGCACGTAAAACTGTCAGTGTTTGGAAACAGAACTCCAGCCTGCGATGTCTCTCACCAGCCCTGCCTCAGACTGCACCCTCCAACCACTCTGAAACGTGGCCAAGAACACCTTTCGACTGTACATATTTGTACTTTGCTCAGGGCACTGGGTGTGAGTGAAGCTAGAAGGGGATGGGGAGTAACAGCAGTAGGAATGCCTGTATGTCAGGGAGCGAGCACTTAAGGGAGACGTGTTCTCTTGTGGTGAGGGGGTCTTGGTACAGAGGTGGGCTGAGGGCCTGGCTGGAGAGGTGAGTGAAGGGATAGGGACATAGCTGGGTAGGTGGGCCAGAGCAGGACTCGTGAGGCCCAGCTGATGTGGGATGAGGCAAGCCTGGGTGGCTCAGCATACAAATTGGGGCTGTCTAAATGAGGCAGGGTGAGGGAACTCGGTCACATCCCCTGTGACCTTGTGGTCCTGGTGACAAGAACATAGGATAGACAGGAATGAAGAGCCTGTGAACTCCTTCATCTCTCATTCCTGCCTGGCTTTTTGTTAAAGTAGCTGCGTGTAGCTGGAAAATCGGCTACTGTGTGCTTGTGGTGATGCTCTCTTCCCAGTGGAATTCTAGTACGGTACGCAGCTGTGCACACGAGGGGCACATCCAGGCACACACGATGGAAAGCACTGTTACAGTCTGTTGTCAGGTAAATCGTACACACTGGGATGAAGTCTGGAGACATTCTCTTCTCTTCAGTAAATGTGACTGGCTAATCTTCTGCAACAGAGAGGTGGTCGTGTTAGTCTGTATGCCAACAAAACAAAAAAGCAGCCCAGCAGCACTTTAAAGGCTAACAAAATGGTTTATTTGGTGATGAGCTTTCATGGGACAGACCTGCTTCTTCAGACCAATCTCATTTCCAGTACAGAAGTCCAAAAAAAAAATTGCAATAAAAACTGACAAATCACGTGCATAGGACTGAAGGAGGGGGCTCTGAAAACTCGTGGTTAGCCACTCCCCAGATCACAGTGTGTGTACTGGGAGTGATTGGACCATCTCATTCCTTGGGGGTGTGGCAGCAGAACTTCCTGTTTGTAATGAGGCAGCTGCTTACAGAGTGTGGAGGCTTCCGTTTAGGAACTGGTCTGAGTGACTTGTCTTCCTTTTATCATAGAAGTGTTAACTCTGAAGGAAGAATTATGAATCCACTGTTCTGTGGCCACTGAGCCTATGCATCCTCCTGCACTGGTTAGAAGTGATGAAAAGTGCCTTCCAGTCTGTGCGGGGAGGGCGAAGGAGTTTGTATATTGTCCAAGCAGTAAGCAGTGAGAGGCATGTTCACTTTTTGGTATTATATAACTCCATGCTAAAATTGCAGCGCTCTGACAAATCCCCCATTGTAAATACAGAGCAAATTCTTCTGGCTGTTTTAAATTTTGATAGTTTCAGAGAAATAATGAATCTGGTATTGTTCAGAATTTAGAAGAGCTTATGTTACCCAGGCTGCCAGGGACTCCAGGGTGACTATCTTGGCTTCCCTGTCTTCCCACCAAGGTTATGTGGGTTCTTCTAGCACCCTTGGCCCTTCTGTGCATTGTAGAGGTGCCTTTGTTTCCTTCTAGAGTTGTCACACAATCCATTGTGCCTGTTTTTCTGACTGTGGATTATCTTGTTAATGGATCATTGGATTCTGGTAGTTCATTAAATACTCCTGCCTTCTGTCACCCTGCTAGTGATTTGTGTGAGTTCTCTCTGATTTAGCTCGTGTTTGCGGTTGCACCATATTTCAAGTGGTGTGGAATTCAGCCAGTATTCCTTCTTCTGCTGCTGGTTGTGCTAAGAACTGGAAGTGGCTTTATTGTGCATGTGTTTCCCGGCTTCTCCAGCAGCTTTCATGATTTTGTAACCACTTGCTTTTTAGTTTTGCATTGATCGGGTGCTGCTGCAGTTTTAATACTCTGAAATTAACAGATCTCTGTTAGGTTTGTCCACAGTAGAAACTCTGACTTACGAACACCAGCGTTATGAACTGACCAGTCAACCATTTGCCTCATTTGGAGCTGGAAATACCCCATCAGAAATAGCAGAGCCCTACAAACGCAATGCAGCGCAGTACTAGATTAAACATACACTGCTAAAAAAGCAGCACTTGTCTTCTGCATAGTGAAGTTTCAATGCTGCATGAAGCCTGAATTCGGCCGTAAACTTCTGAAAGAACAACCCTCGTGTTTTGTACAGCGGTAAGAGCACTTCAGAGCTGCAGACGACCCCTGTTCCTGAGGTGCTTGTAATTCTGAGGTTCTGTTGTGCATGGTGGGAGGTGCTCTTGTGGCTGTCTAGTGTTCTCGCCTGTCTGTGCTGGGAGCTAGTACTCCCAGAGCCGCTCCTGCATGGTAGCGTAGTGACCTTTTCCGGCAAAGGAGCCTTTGTCTTAGCTGCAGGTCAGAGACTTGTCATCCGGAAAAGAGCAACCGCGCTGGGGGTTGTTGTCTTTCCCTAGCGGGAATGTTTCCCTGGGGTTTCAGTCCCAGTGGTTAATGGAAAGTTCTCTTTCATTGGTCTGTGGTTCTCGAGTGACTGTTCCTGTGTGGCGTGGCTTCCGGATCATTTGTATGTTTAGCGACTAGATATTCCTGAGTAGAGACGAACAGCCCTGCATCTGTAGCTAGTCTGTAAACTATTAAGTGCTGTTTCACAACCTCCTGACCCATGTTTGCATTCTTGTATCTGTGTGATGTCCCAGATATGAGCTCTGCCTACACAGGCCACAGGGAAGCGGCCACCTACGTAGCCTCTTCTTTACCTACTTTCTCATGCTTGTGTATCTGCGGTCCACCACAAACACAGGGGTGCAGCTCCACTTACGTGCACGTTTGGACCCAGGCTTGTCTGTACCTCTACTTCCAAGAAGTGTGCTCAGCTGTGCCCACAGAGGCTTGCCAAAGTGCCCATCCTGGCAGGCTTCAGTTATCCTAGACACACAGGCTTGTGGCTCAAGTGGTTGGGGATTAAGCGCTTTGCTACATGTCTGTGTTGTCTTTCTGAGAAGCTCCTATTTACAGTAGAGCCCTAAGTTACACAAAGATCGTGTTCCTGGGCAGCCTCCCATAACTCAGTTTTCTGGTGCGCTGGTCAGTTTCCCGGCTCCCAGAGTGGTGAGGAGCCAGGAACGAGGCAGGAGCCTGGCTTCTGGCTCCCCACCACTCCTGGGAAACTGTTCCTCTTGGGGCAGCAGCCGCTGCTGTTGGTGGTGGCAGCTGAGAGTCAGGTTCTTGGCTGCCACCATTGACGGAAGCCAGGCAACTGACCATTGCAGCGGCTGGTCAGTTTCCCCGCTCCTGGGAGTGGTGGGGAGCTGGCACCTGGCAGCCCGGAGCCAAGCGCCAGCTCCCACCGCTCAAAGTCGCATTAACCCGAGATACGTACAAGTCAAATGTGCGTATCTCAGGGTTCTACTGTAGTGTGTTAAGCGATAACTCATTGCCATAGGACAGTGTTTCTCAACCGGCAGTACAAATACCTTTGGGGGTACACCGACGCCCTCCACGAGGTACATAAGCTCATCTAGAGATTTGCCTTGTTTTACAACTACCTGAAAAACTACATAAAACATAAGACTATGTAAAAACACTAGTAAAGTCAGTACAATCCAAAAGTCAGAGAATGACTTGTTTCTATTGCTTCATATGCCTTACGCTGAAGTGTAAGTACAATATTTCTATTCCAGTTCATGTATTTGATAATTAGATGGTAGAAAGTCGGCAACTTTTCAGTAGTCGTCGTCTGTGATATTGTTGCATGTTTTTGTAAGCAAGTGGTTTTTAAGTGAGGTGCAACTTGGTGGTATGCAAAACCAAATCTGACTGCTGAGCAGGGGGCAGTGATCTGGAAGGGCTGAAGGGCCCTTGTTTCAAGACCTCAGGTTAGTTTAGGACCTTGTTTCTCAATGGATGGTACGCGTGCCCTTCAGGGAATGTGAGAGAAGTCTGGGTACTTACAATTATTTGTTTGAAAGCGGGTACTATATGAAAAAAAATGGTTGAGAAACACTGTCATAGGAGGTGAATGATTTAGGCTCATGCCTGTTGCCCCATGCCCAAGCACATTCTGGCTACGTCTACACGTGCACCCAACTTCGAAATAGCTTATTTCGATGTTGCGACATCGAAATAGGCTATTTCGATGAATAACGTCTACACGTCCTCCAGGGCTGGCAACGTCGATGTTCAACTTCGACGTTGCTCAGCCCAACATCGAAATAGGCACAGCGAGGGAACGTCTACATGCCAAAGTAGCACACATCGAAATAAGGGAGCCAGGCACAGCTGCAGACAGGGTCACGGGGCGGACTCAACAGCAAGTCGCTCCCTTAAAGGGCCCCTCCCAGACACACTTTCATTAAACAGTGCAAGATACACAGAGCCAACAACTAGTTGCAGACCCTGTATATGCAGCACGGACCCCCAGCTGCAGCAGCAGCAGCCAGAAGCCCTGGGCTAAGGGCTGCTGCCCACGGTGACCACAGAGCCCCGCAAGGGCTGGAGAGAGAGTATCTCTCAACCCCCCAGCTGATGGCCGCCATGGAGGACCCCGCTATTTCGATGTTGCGGGACGCGGATCGTCTACACGTCCCTACTTCGATGTTGAACGTCGAAGTAGGGCGCTATTCCCATCCCCTCATGGGGTTAGCGACTTCGACGTCTCGCCGCCTAACGTCGATTTCAACTTCGAAATAGCGCCCAACACGTGTAGACGTGACAGGCGCTATTTCGAAGTTAGTGCCGCTACTTCGAAGTAGCGTGCACGTGTAGACGCAGCTTCTGTGTTTAGGATGTGGCAGTGGCTTGTTAGCTTCAGCTAAAACTCACTCTCACTTGGATAGCTTCCGGAGTCTCTGAATTCCGGGGTTTGCTCTAACTGAGCTCACCTGGCAGTTTGACAGTCTGGCATGCCTTTCTAACCTGCTGGCAGTGAAGTGAGTTGCGGGTTTGCAAAGTGCCACTGTTTTCTTACACCCAGCTCCTGTGTGGAACTCATCTCGGTTCCTGTGGGTGGATTCCAAGCTAGTAATGAAATCTTGCCATAGATTTAGAGCTGTTTTTGTCCCAAGTATGGAATGAGCATCTGGGCAGTGAAGCCCCCAAGTCTAAAGAAAACTACTCCTCCACTGGTACACATTTGTCTGTCTCCTGTTTTGTTTTTCAGGTTCTCCAAGCCAGCACCAATGTTCCTAGATGATTCCTTCAGAAAGTGGGCACGGATAAGGGACTTCGTACCTCCCTTTGGCATTAAAGGACAAGGTACGATGGGCCTGTGCTGTCAATGGGAGAGGGTGTAAGGTCATGGAGTCAGGAAATTTGTCCTATAGGTTTGTTTTCTTTTCTAAATGCAGAGCGGTTTGATCTGTTGGGCTGTGATCTCTTTCCGTTTCCAATGCAATGTATGTGTGTAGGTTCTGAGAGACCAGCAAGCCAGAGCTTGTGCCCCAAAAGTTGGCATTTGGGAGCACAGTAAAGACCCCAGTAAGAATCAGAGTGCAGCAATGCCAATGATATCTAGATATGTACAACTTCCCAACATAGAATCATAGAATCCTAGGGCTGGAAGGGACCTCAGGTCATCGAGTGCAGCCCTCTGCCTAAAGCAGGATCAAGCTCAATGTAATCATCCCAAGCAGGAGTTTGCCAAGCCAGGACTTAAAAACCTCTAGGGATGGCGATTTCACCACCACTCTAGGTAACACATCCCAGTGCTTCACCTCCCTCCTGGGGAAATAGTATTTTCCCAATATCCAACCTACACTTCCCGCTCTGCAACTTTAGACCATTGCTCCTTGTTGTGCCGTCTGTTACCGCTGAGAACAGTCTCTCTCCATCCTCTTTAGAGCCCCCTTCAGGAAGTTGAAGGCTGCTATTAAATCGCCCCTTGCTCTGCTCTTCTGCAGACTAAATAAGCCCAAAGCCCTCAGCAGCTCCTCATAGGGCATGTACTCCAGACCCTAATCATTTTCATTGCCCTCTGCTGAACCCTCTCTACTGCATCTACATCCTTTCTATGCTGCGTGACCCAGAACTGGACACAGTTCTCCAGATGTGGCCTCACCAGTGCAAAGTAAAGATGAATAATAACTTATCTAGATCTGATGGAAATGCTCCGTCTAACGCACCCCAATATGCCATTGGCCTTCTTGGCTACAAGGGCACATGACTGACCCATATTGAGCCTCTTATCCACTGTAATCCCCAGGTCTTTTTCTGCTGCACTGCTACTTAGCCAGTCGGTCCCCTGCCTGTAACAATGCTTGGGATTCTTCTGTCCCAAGCATATGTGTCCTTGTTGAACCACATCAGATTACTTTTGGCCCAACCCTCCAATTTGTCTAGGTCGCTCTGGACCCTGTCCCTACCTTCCAACATATCTCCCTGTCTCGCTCACTCAGTGTCATCTGCAAATTTACTGGGGGTACGAACCCTCCCTTTATCTAGCTCATTAATAAAGATGTTGAGCAATACCAACCCTAGAACTGATCCTTGGGGCATGTGCTTTTTTTGCCTCAGTCTTTATGGACAAGATGAGTTCCCACCTACAGCACTAGGCGATGCGATATGGGAAGGTGGTGGACAGCCCTCAGCAGGGACAGAACAGATTAAAAGCTATGTAGAAAAGCTAATTGTATACAAATCTATGGGTCCAGATTTAATTTATCCAAGGGTGCTGAGGGCATTGGCAGGGACTCTTGCAGAGTCTTTGGCCATTATCTTTGAAAACTCAGAGTGACCGGGAGAGATCCAGGACGACTGGAAAAAGACAAATGTAGCGCCCGTCACCTTACCTCAGTTCACCAAGGGCAAGTTGTGCTTGACCAGTCTGATAAGCTTCTGTGAGGAGGTAACTGGCTCTGTGGACATGGGGAAATCAATGGATGTGATATACCTTGACTTTAGCAAAGCTTTTGATATGATCTCCCACAACATTCTTGCCCATAAGTTAAGGAAGCATGGATTCGACACGTGGATTGTAAGGTGGATAGAAAGCTGGCTTAAGGGACAGGCCCAATGGCTCTTTGTCTGGTTGGCAGTTGGTTTCAAATGGAGTGCCCCAAGGATCAGTTCTAGGGCCAGAGTTGTTCCACATCTTTATTAATGACCTGGCTGAGGGAATGGATTGTACTCTCAGCAAATATGCAGATGGCACTAAGCTAGGGGGTCAGGGTGGTACACTGGAGGGTAGGGCTAGAATCCAGAGTGACCTAGACAAATTGGAAGATTGGGCCAAAAGAGGATGAAAGAATCCCAAGCATTGTTACAGGCTGGGGACCGACTGGCTAAGTAGCAGTGCAGCAGGAAAGGACCTGGGGATTCCAGTAGATGAGAAGCCGGATATGAGTCAACAGTGTGCCCTTGTAGCCAAGAAGGCCAATGGCGTATTGGGGTGCATGAGGAGAAGCATGTCCAGCAGATCTAGAGAAGTTATTATTCCCCTGTACTAGGCACTGGTGAGGCCGTATCTGGAGTATTGCATCCAGTTCTGGGCCCTGCAGCATAGACAGAATGTGAATGCAATAGAGCAGGTTCAGCAGAGGGCAACAATAATGATTAAGAGGCTGGAGCACGAGACCTGTGAAGGGAGGCTGAGGGATTTGGGCTTATTTAGTTTGCAGAAGAGAAGAGTGAGGGGTGATTTGACAGCAGCCTTCAACTTCCTGAAAGGGGCTCTAAAGAGGATGGAGAGAAACTGTTCTCAGTGGTGACGGATGGCAGAACAAGGAGCAATGGTCTGAAGTTGCAGAGGGAGAGGTGTAGATTGGATATTAGGAAAATAACTATTTCACCAGGAGGGTGGTGAAGCACTGGAATGTGTTGCCTTAGAGAGGTGGTGGAATCACCATCCCTAGAGGTTTTTAAGTCCCACCTTGACATAGTCCTGGCTGGGATGATTTAGTTGGGGTTGATGCTGTTTCAGGCAGGGGGCTGGACTCGATGGGTTCCCTGCCAGCCCTAGGATTCTAAGATTCTGTGCTTAGATTCTAATATAACCACGAACCAGGGCAGTCTGGGGGCAGGCCTGGCTGCCTGGGCCTTAGTTGAGTCTTAGAGGCAGGTTCAGGTAGTTGAACCTGTGGTAGTCAGAACAGAGATCCAATCTCAGAGCTCACTTGAGGTTGTCCTGACTGGTAGTCCAGTTGTTCTCCCCTCTGGCTTGTATGTTCCCACTCCCTGAGAGCGATTGCTGCAAAGACCATTAGAAGTGACAGGGGGAGCACAAGTGGGAATAGTACGTCATCCCCAAGAGGGGATGAGCTCCTTGCTTTAAGCAGACGCACGAGGTGTCCCAGGGTAGCAGCAGGTATCCTGGCCAGCCTGGTGATGAGGTTTGAAGATTACCATGACTGCAGCCAGGCCTAATAAAACTTGTTTTGCTAAACTGAATCCAAATGGAGAAACTTGCCAGCGAGGGATGACAGACCGGCCCTGACAGCCTTTGCTGTGGGTTTCCTGGCTGCTGCCAGCTTGTTTCACCACCTCAGTGTTATGTAAATCTGTTGTTTTAAATTGGATTTCCTCAGTTAAAAAGAGAAATGAGAAATTGCTGTTCTTTACATGGCTGAGAGGTGAAGCAATGGGATGGAAACAGCTGAATAGGTTTTTTAATGCCCTCCTGGGAATTAACTTTGTGCCAAGTTTCAGTCTAGGTCACTTTCTGTGTGTGGGAGGGACAAGTTGTAAATCTGTATAAAGCAGGGCTTCTAATGGCTGTGCTGACAGCTGAGCATTCTAGCGATGCGGATGGCGCCCCTTTTGTGTCACCCATCACTTGGAATTCATGCATCCATCTTTTCTAGCCATCCTGTGAGACATGTTCTGGATGAATTGAGAGACTTGATGATGGGATCATTAGGGCCTTCAGTCAGTGCACATCTACTGATAGCCAAACAACTGACTAGGCAGGCAGTGTGGAGATAAGTCACAGTGCTTGTGCAAGCTGAGGACTGTCAGAGGACTGGTGTGCGTGGGAAAGACAGAGCAGACTGGAGAGCTCCAGAAATTAGGGGGCAGTAAGTGTGCATTGAACCTGGTGGGGTGGGCCTCTGCATGATGCATTAGGATCCCCTTCATGCTGGAAGTTGGAATTTCCCACCATTCTGTACCTAAGCAAAGGCGCTTGGGGTTTGTCAGCACCAGCTCAGCGAGGCTGAGGGAGGAAAGGTGGTGGCTATGCCTTGTTAATCTCACCTGGCAAGTTCAAGTTCTCGTGATCTAGTCCACATACACGATGCTTATTGTGTGAAGTAATGTTACAGGACGGGTTTGCGGTCTTAGGAACTCAGGACATTCCTACCCAACCAGTTTCACTCCGATCTAATTACCTGATGGTAATGATGCAATGGAATCAACTGTTTTACAGGCAAACTCCTGCCATTCTACTTTGCATTATTAAAGCTGCTTTCCATGGTCCAAGCTTTGAGCTTTGAAGGACTTTTAAATCCATGGCCTTTTGTTGGGGCTTGTATCTGAAGTGAAACCTGTGTCAGGCCCTGTTACATCTGCTCTCTAGTTTATTCCCTAGATTTCCAGGCAGGGCCAGGAATGACCCAACCTAATAATTCTGCAAAGTGCTGTTTATAGAGGTGCACTGCTTTGGGGTAATACGTCTGCAGAAATAGAGAGTCAAAAGCCACAAGTGGGTCAGCGAGACTCAGGCCAGTGTTTCAGCTCTGCGTGAGCCGGCACATGCAAAGGCCGGCAGTGCGTTGGCTCACTGACTCAGGTCAGCTGGAACTCTCGTTTTTTGTAAGAAATCTCGTAAAGCTTGGTGCCAGGATGGTGTTTTCAGGGAGGTCACCAAGGTATTGTAGTTTCCTCAAGAAGCTGGTGGCATCTGAAGGCAGCTGAATTGATGGATGACATCTTCATAACCTAGACCCATGGGAAGGAGGCTCTTGAAGAGTTCCACTATGATTTCATCAGTTTCCACTCCACCATCAACCTCAGCCTGGACTAGTCCACACAGGAGATCCACTTTCTGGACACTACTGTACAAAATAAATGATGGTCACATAAACACCACCTATGCAGGAAACACACAGACCACTATGCTTATCTCCACGCCTCCAGCTTCCACCCAGGGCACCCTACATGAGCCATTGTGTACAGACAGGCACTGAGGTACAACCGCATTTGCTCCAATCCCTCAGACAGAGACAACCATCTACAAGACCTTTACCAGGCTTTCCTGAAACTGCAATACCCACCTAAGGAAGTAAAGAAACAGACTGACAGAGCCAGACAGGTACCCAGAAGCCACCTGCTACAAGACAGGCCAAACAAGGAAAAGAAGAGAACACGTCTGACCATCACATACAGCCCCCAGCTAAAGCCTCTGCAGTGCATCATCAGTGATCTGCAACCCATCCTGGACAACAATCCTTCACTCTCACAGGCCTGGGGAGTCAGGCCTGTCCTCACCTGCAGACAGCCTGCCAACCTTAAACAAAGTCTCACCAGCAACTATAGACCCCAACACAGTGACTCTAAACCCGGAACCAATCCCTCCAACAAACCTCACTGCCATCTCTGCTCACATATCTACACCAGTGATACCATCACAGGACCTAACGTCAACCACACTATCAGGGGCTCTTTCACCTGCACATCTACTAATATAATATATGCCATCATGTGCCAGCAATGCCCCACTGCAGTTTACATTGGCCAAACTGGACAGTCTGTATGTAAAAGAATAAATGGACATAAATCAGACATCAGGAACGGTAACATACAGAAACCTGTAGGAGAACACTTCAATCTCCCTGGACACTCAGTAACAGATTTAGAAGTAGCGGTCCTTTAAAAAAAACAAAAAACCTTCAAAAATAAACTGCAAAGAGACATTTCAGAGCTGCAATTCATTTGCAAATTTGACTCCATCAACCAAGGATTATCCGCCCAGCTCATCCCGATGGGGCTCCTTTTCGAAAGGACCCTGCCTACTTTGAAGTCTCCTTATTCCCATCAGCTCATGGGAGTAAGGGGACTTCAAAGTAGGCAGGGTCCTTTCGAAAAGGAGCCCCATCGGGACAAGCCGCACGGCAGCGAGGCGCATCAATTTCAAAGCTCCGCGGCCACCTGCATGCTAATGAAGCGCTGAATATGCATTTCAGCGCTTCATTAGTAAACTTCGAAATGGCCATTTGCGTGGCCATTTCGAAGTTTGGGGCTAGTGTAGACACGGCCTATGAATGTTGAGAGGTAGAAGAAGTAATTGTGCAGAGAAACATGTCTAGTATCTGTCTGCAGTCTCTGATGTGAGAAAGGGAGAGTTAGCAGGCTTCTTGTTTACATCATATCAAATGCTATGGGCTGAAACTAAACAAACAAAATCGAATGTGTTAGTCTTCTCTCCCTGTAGTTAGTCAGGAATGAATTTGGTCATTGTTTAACAGTAATTACCACTCTGCAATTACCTTTGTTTCCTGTAGAGCTGTTTTTATACAGAGGGCCTGCTGGTACTGAAATCTGTTTGCCTTTGGAGATGACATTGGGTGGGATGGTCACGTCAACATCCCAGAATTTGCATGCCACTATGGGATCTAAAAAGTGCTTTTTTCCCCAGCTGTAATAAGAAAACAGGAAGTTCATCTTCATGCCTTGGTTGAGTTCAATGTTAGATGTGGCACCGAGGGAGGGAGGGGGCTTGCGTTCTCTCTGTGGTAGGAATGACATCCGGAGTTAGTGAGAAATTACTTGACAAAGAAACATAAGGCTTTGCCTGCGCACGTGGCCTAATTTCTGTCTTCTGCAAAGGTCTGGAAGAGCAGGGAAGAGTTCTTCAGGGAGGGCTCAGCACGTGACTCCATAGTGAATCAGCTATGCTGGCCCAGTTTGTCTGATGGGGTGC
The DNA here is from genome assembly GCF_033958435.1 of Carettochelys insculpta. Taxonomy (NCBI): domain Eukaryota; kingdom Metazoa; phylum Chordata; order Testudines; family Carettochelyidae; genus Carettochelys; species Carettochelys insculpta. The sequence goes on from NC_134145.1 coordinate 2,070,973, forward strand.
TGAGAGCCATTGAACCCAGCAGTAAATGCTGGGTGTCATGGAAACTGTTTCAGCCAAGGAGATGTGGCAGCACCCCTCGCTACACACACCGCCAGTACCGGCGCCTATCTAATCAATGACTTGTGAGCAATCCAATGGCAGACGCCCGTCACGGAGGTCATGGGGCAGGCTGCAGCAGAGGTGGAGCCGGCTGCTATCTGCCAGGCCTCTGGAGTACACCCTGTGTTTGGATGGGTCAGCGATCCTTCCGGGCTCAGCTCATCGCAGAGCTGCTCCTGACGGGATGAGCTGGAGTGAAGACTGCTGGAGGAGCTCTCAGGGCCCCATTGTACCATTGCCCTTATGGAGGGAATTCCATTGTTCTCACTGTGTGAAACCATGCCCAAGATGGAGCGTGTCACAGGAGCGGGTTGCCTGGGCAAGTCCTTTTAAGGCAATCAGCCATTGCCTGGCTGGATGGCTGGATAGCATGTTGACAACCAAAGTCCTCAGATGTTGATTGGCACCTGATAAGGCCCTTTGACTGTGACTACACTTACCAAAACTTGGAAATCGAAGAACACTGAGGCGCTGAAATGCATAGTCACCACCACCTTTGCATGCCGCCAGCCGCGGCACTTCAAAATTGCCGCGTTTCGCTCCCGTGCAGCTCATCTACACGGGGGGTCCTTTTCGAAAGGACCCCACCAGCATCGAAATCCCCTTATTCCTATGAGCTCATGCATTTCAGCGCCTCATTGGCCATTAGCATGGCCATTTCGAAGTTTTTGGTGAGTGTAAATGTAGCCTTTGTTTCACAAGTACTGCTTCGCCTGACTAAGAGCCCTTTCACTACAGGTTGCCAAGCCTCCTGTTGAGGTGTCCTGGAAACAAAAATTTCAAGTACAAGTACAGAGCCAATCCTTGTGACTTCAGATGTAAAACGATACACACCTATGAGCAGTTAACTCAGAGTCAGTGAATTATACACTTTCAGTAGACATTTCCCTGGGCCCACTGTGCACAATATTTGTTGCACACATAGAAGGGTGATCGCAACAGTGTGTTGCATGTTCATCTCAAAATCCAATAACATCACCGGGGGTTTCATATTGCGCTATCATGATTCCTGGTGCGTTGTGTTTCACAAGCCGCCCATGGAGAGATGCTGAGCAGTTCTCAGGAAAGAGCTCTCTGTCCTCAGGCACTGCACTGTAACCCCCATGTATTTGTGTCCAGACACCCCCTTTCATGCCAGTGCATCTATGGTCACTTTAATTACCAAAGAACCACAGGTAATTGTAAGGAGTTCTGCCTAGTGTCTGGGACTCACCCAGCGCCCTTCAGTCACTCAGGGAAACAGCATGGTCTGGAAGTGTAGGGAGCTTGCTGAGATGCCCTTGCGTACGGTGACCGTGCCCTTCGAAGAGATGCAGAGGCCTAGCTGGTGAATCATTAACTTGTTTGGAAATGACACCAAGTGACTCGTGCATAGCTCAGTGGAGGGGCTGGATGCTCCAGCCTGGCAGATGGGAGACTCTGTGAGTAGTGCCAGATGAAAGTGAGGGATGAGTAATCAGGCTTCATAAACAAATGCAGCTGGTCCACAGGGCCTTTCCTAGGAGTCTTCATTCTCGCTCCCTGGATGTCACGCAGCAGCCGCTGCGTCCCTGTGCTGGCAGCAGCAGGACTGCATCTCTGGCTTCCTTGGAAAGTGTGTCTAAGGCTGGGGGAGGGAGATGTTTCCATTTTTAAGAAAGGAAGAGGCTAGTTTACAAGGTATGTTATCTAGGGTATGCAGCATCACGTGGACACAGGCGGTGTGGTAATGCTTCCAGCAAAAGCATCTGAAGGGCCAGACCCCTTTTATCAGTTGTGCTATTCAGGAGGAACGTTTCAGCTACATCCTCATGGAAACTGCCCTTGCACTGAGGTCAGAACTCCCTCAGTCATTCAAGGCTGTCTTTGACTGCCTCCCAGCTGGACCACCAGCTTTGCCGTACACAAGAGCCAGAGGACATCCCAGTCTCCAACACAATCTCATGCCAGTCCAAAGGCTTCAGAATGGCCCCAGATCCAGAAGCACAAGAAGAAATTACTAGTAGGCTCTTCTGAAGCCGAACCCCAGGTCTCCCCTACAGATGTTATTCTGGCACCAAGAGTGGAGTGCACCTTCCATCTTGCCGTGCTGGTACTTGCTTTTCCAGAGAAACCTGAGCCATTGACTCCGGTTCCCCTCCAGGGACCATCAGGACTGGCTCCTTCTCTAGCAGCAATGGAGCAGTTATCCCTGCACAATGACACACGTCTGTACTGACTACAGCTTATGCTGTGGCCAGTGAGTTGTTTGGGCTGTCAGCACTGCTGCTGAGATTGTCAGCACTGGTATGCTCTCCTTTGGGAGCACCAGTGGCTGGCGTAGTACTGCCTCCTTGCACTTCTGATCAGGTACCAGCCTGTTCATGCTGCACGTTATGGGTGGTTAGGAGCTCACCCAGGCTTCCCCCAACATCGATTAAGATCTCAGACCCTGAGGACACCACCCCTGTCTCCGAATACTCCAATTCGTCCTCACAGTGTAAGGCAGGCTGCAGGGTGTGTCGTCACTGAGCTAGTGTAAGGCAGGCTGCAGGGTGGGTCGTCACTGAGCTAGTGTAAGGCAGGCTGCAGGGTGTGTCGTCACTGAGCTAGTGTAAGGCAGGCTGCAGGGTGTGTCGTCAGTGAGAACTAGTGTAAGGCAGGCTGCAGGGTGGGTCGTCAGTGAGAGCTAGTGTAAGGCAGGCTGCAGGGTGTGTCGTCACTGAGCGCTAGTGTAAGGCAGGCTGTAGGGTGTGTCGTCACTGAGCTAGTGTAAGGCAGGCTGCAGAGTGTGTCATCACTGAGCTAGTGTAAGGCAGGCTGCAGAGTGTGTCGTCACTGAGCTAGTGTAAGGCAGGCTGTAGGGTGTGTCGTCACTGAGCTAGTGTAAGGCAGGCTGCAGGGTGTGTCGTCAGTGAGAGCTAGTGTAAGGCAGGCTGTAGGGTGTGTCGTCACTGAGCTAGTGTAAGGCAGGCTGTAGGGTGTGTCGTCACTGAGCTAGTGTAAGGCAGGCTGCAGGGTGGGTCGTCAGTGAGAGCTAGTGTAAGGCAGGCTGCAGGGTGTGTCGTCAGTGAGAGCTAGTGTAAGGCAGGCTGCAGGGTGGGTCGTCAGTGAGAGCTAGTGTAAGGCAGGCTGCAGGGTGTGTCGTCAGTGAGAGCTAGTGTAAGGCAGGCTGCAGGGTGTGTCATCACTGAGCGCTAGTGTAAGGCAGGCTGTAGGGTGGGTCGTCAGTGAGAGCTAGTGTAAGGCAGGCTGTAGGGTGGGTCGTCAGTGAGAGCTAGTGTAAGGCAGGCTGTAGGGTGTGTTGTCAGTGAGAGCTAGTGTAAGGCAGGCTGTAGGGTGGGTCGTCAGTGAGAGCTAGTGTAAGGCAGGCTGTTGGGTGTGTCGTCAGTGAGAGCTAGTGTAAGGCAGGCTGTAGGGTGTGTCGTCAGTGAGAGCTAGTGTAAGGCAGGCTGCAGGGTGGGTCGTCGGTGAGAGCTAGTGTAAGGCAGGCTGCAGGGTGGGTCGTCAGTGAGAGCTAGTGTAAGGCAGGCTGCAGGGTGTGTCGTCAGTGAGAGCTAGTGTAAGGCAGGCTGCAGGGTGTGTCGTCACTGAGCTAGTGTAAGGCAGGCTGCAGAGTGTGTCGTCACTGAGCTAGTGTAAGGCAGGCTGTAGGGTGTGTCGTCACTGAGCTAGTGTAAGGCAGGCTGCAGAGTGTGTCGTCACTGAGCTAGTGTAAGGCAGGCTGCAGGGTGTGTTGTCAGTGAGAGCTAGTGTAAGGCAGGCTGTTGGGTGTGTCGTCAGTGAGAGCTAGTGTAAGGCAGGCTGTAGGGTGTGTCGTCAGTGAGAGCTAGTGTAAGGCAGGCTGCAGGGTGTGTCGTCACTGAGCTAGTGTAAGGCAGGCTGCAGAGTGTGTCGTCACTGAGCTAGTGTAAGGCAGGCTGCAGGGTGGGTCGTCAGTGAGAGCTAGTGTAAGGCAGGCTGTAGGGTGTGTCGTCACTGAGCTAGTGTAAGGCAGGCTGCAGAGTGTGTCGTCACTGAGCTAGTGTAAGGCAGGCTGTAGGGTGTGTCGTCAGTGAGAGCTAGTGTAAGGCAGGCTGTAGGGTGTGTCGTCAGTGAGAGCTAATGTAAGGCAGGCTGCAGGGTGTGTCGTCAGTGAGAGCTAGTGTAAGGCAGGCTGCAGGGTGTGTCGTCAGTGAGAGCTAGTGTAAGGCAGGCTGTAGGGTGTGTTGTCAGTGAGAGCTAGTGTAAGGCAGGCTGCAGGGTGTGTCGTCACTGAGCTAGTGTAAGGCAGGCTGCAGAGTGTGTCGTCAGTGAGAGCTAGTGTAAGGTAGGCTGCAGGGTGGGTCGTCAGTGAGAGCTAGTGTAAGGCAGGCTGTAGGGTGTGTCGTCACTGAGCTAGTGTAAGGCAGGCTGCAGAGTGTGTCGTCACTGAGCTAGTGTAAGGCAGGCTGTAGGGTGTGTCGTCAGTGAGAGCTAGTGTAAGGCAGGCTGTAGGGTGTGTCGTCAGTGAGAGCTAATGTAAGGCAGGCTGTAGGGTGTGTTGTCAGTGAGAGCTAGTGTAAGGCAGGCTGCAGGGTGTGTCGTCACTGAGCTAGTGTAAGGCAGGCTGCAGAGTGTGTCGTCAGTGAGAGCTAGTGTAAGGCAGGCTGCAGGGTGGGTCGTCAGTGAGAGCTAGTGTAAGGCAGGCTGTAGGGTGTGTCGTCACTGAGCTAGTGTAAGGCAGGCTGCAGAGTGTGTCGTCACTGAGCTAGTGTAAGGCAGGCTGCAGGGTGGGTCATCAGTGAGAGCTAGTGTAAGGCAGGCTGCAGGGTGGGTCGTCAGTGAGAGCTAGTGTAAGGCAGGCTGTAGGGTGTGTCGTCAGTGAGAGCTAGTGTAAGGCAGGCTGCAGGGTGTGTCGTCAGTGAGAGCTAGTGTAAGGCAGGCTGCAGGGTGGGTCGTCAGTGAGAGCTAGTGTAAGGCAGGCTGCAGGGTGTGTCGTCAGTGAGAGCTAGTGTAAGGCAGGCTGTAGGGTGTGTTGTCAGTGAGAGCTAGTGTAAGGCAGGCTGTAGGGTGTGTCGTCAGTGAGAGCTAAGAGTTTTCTCTCGATTGTGTTCTCACTCCCTTGGGTGGGTCTGAGATAACGTCTGCCAGGAGCCCAGACATGCCTGCGGGCAGATACTTTACTAGACCCTGCACTGCTCCATTGGACACCTGGAGGGATGCTTCCGGGATTATGTCTACAGCACTGTGTCTCAGACAAGTAGATTCCCCAGGAGAGAGCTTCTCCTGACCATGCTGAGAGATCTCTGTTGGTAGGTGCTCGTCCATCAGTGGGTTCCCAAGCTCAGAATTTACCTCGGCTTGCTGTGGATTTGCAGTCTGGCCTGGAACCTCATGAACAGCCTACGAGCTGTCTCTTTTGCCTCTTCTGTTTTTAGGTTCTGCTTCCAGGGTTTGAGCACTGTGATCCACATCCCACAGCCGGATCTTTCAGTGTGTCCATGTTGAGTGGGAAGAGCAGTGGTGGCTGGTGAAATCTAACCCCAAAGGCAAAGATTCGAAAAGCCTGACCTTCGCTGGGAAACTTTTATTCTACAGCAGGTTTAGACCTGCACGTTGCCACCCTGCATGCTCTCTTGTAGGGCTTCCAGAACGCGGAGGCAATATCTCAGTTCACAAGCAAGCAGCAGGAAGCACTAGGACTGACAGCCACTGTAGGCCCTGGGCAAAGTGGGCCTGGTTCTGCTCCTCACAAGGGAGGGGGCCAAGAGTGAAAGGGACAGCTCTCGGTGTCACCCAGACCACAGTGCTGGGCCTCACCTCCCGCACTCCCTCACAGCGCATGCAGCTGCGTCAGCGCTGCCCCTGCAGTGCACAGGGGCTCAGAGCTCCTGCCACCACTGGTGCCTGAAACACTGAACCCAGGGGTAACTGCCCCATTTGCCCCTCTGCCCCCAATCAGCAGGTCTGGTGGGAAGATTTGAAAGCAGAGTTTCACTCACTTGTTGAGGGCTGCCTCATCTCTCCATCAGCTGCGCAGGCTTCTTTCAGCGCAGTGGATTCTGCAGAAGGGCTGTAACTAGGACCTGCCAAAGTTAGGGTCCATTTTGGTGAGTTTCACAGTCACAGGATTTAAAAAATCGCAAACTTCATGATTTCAGCTATTTAAATCTGAAATTTCACATTGTAATGATAGGGGTCCAGACCCTAAAAGGAATTGTGCAGAGACTCCCAACTCTGCATTAAGAGTGGCAAAACTAAAATAACCTTGTGATGCCTTCCTTGCAACTTCCTTTTAGGTCAGGGCCTTCCATTTGAGAAGTTCTGGTCTCTTCTGTGAAATATATATGGTATGGAATACAAGCACACAAAGGACCAGAGAGGGTGAACATAACATAAGAACATAAGAATGGCCATACTGGGTCAGATCAAAGGTCCATCCAGCCCAGTATCCCGTCTGCTGACAGTGGCCAATGCCAGGTGCTCCAGAGAAGGAGAACAGAAGACAATGATCAAGTGATTTATCTCCTGCCATCCATCTCCTGCCCTTGTACTGAAGGCTGGGGCACCATACTTTACCCCTGGCTAATAGCCATTTATGGACCTAACCTGCAAAAATTTATCGAGCTCTTTTTTAAACCCTAATAGAGTCCTGGCCTTCACAGCCTCCTCCGGCAAGGAGTTCCACAGGTTGACTGTGCGCTGTGTGAAGAAAAATTTCCTTTTATTAGTTTTGAACCTACTACCCATCAATTTCATTTGGTGTCCCCTAGTTCTTGTATTATGGGAAAAGGTAAATAATTTTTCTATATTCACTTTCTCCACACCATTCATAATTTTATATACCTCTATCATATCGCCCCTCAATCGCCTCTTTTCCAGACTGAAAAGTCCCAGTCTCTCTAGCCTCTCCCCATATGGGACCCGTTCCAAACCCCGTAATCATCTTAGTCGCCCTTTTCTGAACCTTTTCTAATGCCAATATATCTTTTTTTGAGGTGAGGAGACCACATCTGCACACAGTACTCAAGATGTGGGTGTACCATAGTTTTATATAGGGGAAGTATGATATCTTTTGTCTTATTATCTATCCCTTTTTTAATAATTCCTAACATCCTATTTGCTTTACTAACTGCCGCTGCACACTGCATGGATGTCTTCAGAGAACTATCCACTATAACCGATCCCTTTCCTGATCTGTCGTAGCTAAATTTGACCCCATCATGTAGTATGTGTAATTTGGGTTATTTTTTCCAACATGCATTACCTTACACTTACCCACATTAAATTTCATTTGCCATTTTGCTGCCCAGTCACTCAGTTTGCTGAGATCTTTTTGTAGTTCTTCACAATCCCTTTTGGTTTTGACTGTCCTGAACAACTTGGTGTCATCTGCAAACTTTGCCACCTCACTGCTTACCTCATTTTCTAGATCATTGATGAACAAGTTGAACAGGATCGGTCCCAGGACTGACCCCTGGGGAACACCACTAGTTACCCCCCTCCATTGTGAAAATTTACCATTTATTCCAACCCTTTGTTTTCTGTCTTTTAACCAATTCCCGATCCATGAAAGGATCTTTCCTCCTATCCCATGACCGCCTAATTTACATAAAAGCCTTTGGTGTGGGACTGTGTCAAAGGCTTTCTGGAAATCTAGGTATATTATGTCCACTGGGTGCCCCTTGTCTGCATGTTTATTAACCCCTTCAAAGAATTCTAATAAATTAGTTAGACACAACTTCCCTCTGCAGAAACCATGCTGACTTTTGCCCAACAATTCATGCTCTTCTACGTGCCTTGCAATTTTATTCTTTACTATTGTTTCTACTAATTTGCCTGGTACTGATATTAGACTTATCGGTCTATAATTGCCAGGGTCTGCTCTGGAGCCTTTTTTAAATATTGGCGTTATATTGGCCGTCTTCCAGTCATTGGGTACCGAAGTGGATTTAAAGGATAGGTTACAAACCACTGTTGTTAACTCTGCAATTTCACATTTGAGTTCTTTCAGAACCCTTGGGTGAATGCCGTCTGGTCCTGGAGACTTGTTACTATTCAGCTTATCAGTTAACTCCAAAACCTCCTGTAATGTCACTTCAATCTGGGAGAGTTCCTCAGATTTGTCACCTAAGAAGGCTGGCTCAGATTTAGGAACCTCTGTAACACCCTCAGCCATGAAGACTGAAGCAAAGAAATCATGTAATCGCTCCGCAATGGCACTGTCTTCCTTGATCACTCCTTTTATATCTTTATCGTCCAAGGGCCCCACTGCTTTTTTAGCGGGCTTCCTGCTTCTAATGTATTTAAAAAACATTTTACTGTCGTTTTTTGAATTTTTGGCTAGCTGTTCCTCAAAATCTTTTTTGGCTTTTCTTATTACATTATGACACTTAATTTGGGAGTGTTTGTGTTCCTTTCTATTTTCCTCACTAGGATTTGACTTCCACTCTTTAAAAGCTGCCCTTTTCTCTCTCACTGCCTTTTTAACATGGCTGTTAAGCCATGGTGGTTCTTTGTTAGGTCTCTTACTGTGTTTTTTTTATTTGGGGTATACATTTAAGTTGGGCCTCTAGTACGGTGTCTTTAAACAGTTTCCATGCAGCTTCCAGGGATTTTAGTTTAGTTACTCTACCTTTCAGTTTCTGTTTAACTAGCTTCCGCATTTTAGTGTAATTCCCCTTTTTGAAATTAACTGCCGGAGTGTTTGACCGCTGAGGTGTTCTTCCCAACACAGGAATATTAAAAGTTATTATATTGTGGTCACTATTTCCAAGCGGTCCAGTAACAGTTACCTCTTGGACCAGATCCTGCGTTCCAGTCAGGACTAGATCGAGAATTGACTCTCCCCTTGTGGGTTCCTGTACTAGCTGCTCCAAGAAGCAGTCATTTAAGGCATCAAGAAATTTAATCTCTGAATCCCGTCCTGAGGTGACATGTACCCAGTCAATACGGGGATAATTGAAATCTCCTGTTATTACTGTGTTTTTTATTGTGATAGCCTCTCTAATCTCCCTTAACATTTCAGCATCACTATCACTGTCCTGGTTAGGTGGTCGGTAATATATTCCTAATGCCATATTCATATTAGAGGAATGAATTGTTATCCATAATGATTCTATGGAACATTTTGATTCCTTTAGGATTTTTGTTTCATTTGATTCTATATTATCCTTCACATATAGTACCACTCCGCCACCCGCACGACCTGTTCTGTCTTTCCGATATAATTTATATCCCGGTATGATAGTGTCCCACTGATTGTCCTCATTCCACCATGTTTCTGAGATGCCTATTATGTCAACCTCCTCCTTTGATATGAGGTACTCCAGTTCACCCATCTTATTAGACAGACTCCTAGCATTTGTGTAAAAGCACTTTAAAAAAACTACCACTATTGACATGTCCGCCTTTCACAGACGTGTTGGATTTTTTTCTATGCGATTGTTTCACATCTGATCTTGCCCATATATTATTTCCCACGTTCCCTATCTGACTAACTTCTAGGGAATCCCTATCTATGGAGCCTCGTGTAAGAGAAGTCTCCGTCCGATCCAGGTGCTCCCCCGCACCAATCGGCTTTCCCCCACCTCTTAGTTTAAAAACTGCTCTACAACCTTTTTAATGTTTAATGCCAGCAGTCTGGATCCACCTTGATTTAGGTGGAGCCCATCATTCCTGTATAGGCTCCCCCTACCCCAAAAGTGTCCCCAGTTCCTAATAAATCTAAATCCCTCTTCCCTACACCATCGTCTCATCCACGCATTGAGACTCTGAAGTTCTGCCTGTCTATCTGGCCCTGCGCGTGGAACTGGAAGCATTTCAGAGAATGCCACCATAGATGTTCTGGATTTCAGTCTCTTTCCTAGTAACCTAAATTTGGCCTCCAGAACATCTCTTCTACCCTTCCCTATGTCATTGGTACCGACATGTACCACAACCACCAGCTCCTCCCCAGCACTGCCCATAAGTCTGTCTAGATGCCTCGAGAGATCCACAGCCTTCGCACCAGGCAGGCAAGTCACCATACGGTTCTCCTGGTCATCACAAACCCAACTATCTATATTTCTAATGATCAAATCACCCACTACTAAAACCTGCTTCTTCCTAACAGCTGGCGCTCCCTCCCCCGGAGAAGTATCCTCGGCATGAGAGGATACAACAGCACCCTCTGGAAGGAGGGTCCCAACTATGGGATGGTTTCCCTCTGCTCCCATTGACTGCTCTCCTTCCCTGAGCCTTTCATCCTCCGTAACAGCATCAGGACTGTCAGATTGGAGGTGGGACAGCCCTACTATGTCCCGGAAAGTCTCATCAACAAACACCTCTGCCTTCCTTAGCTCCTCCAGTTCAGCCACCCTGGCCTCCAAGGCACGCACTCAGTCTCTGAGGGCCAGGAGCTCCTTGCATCGAGCGCACACATACGCCACCCGCCCACAGGGTAGGTAGTCATACATACTGCACTCGACACAATAAACAGGGTGCTACTCAGCCTCGCTCCTGCTACCCTTCTCCACCTTTCCAGGACAGGGTAGCCTATTTCCTGAATGCGTACCGCTCCACACCCTTGACCACATGGGAGCTAAGCACGATGGAATCCAGATGTCCAGCATTTTCTTTTATCCTCCCTCCTCCCGTGTCAGTTCCTCTTCAGACTCCATGTTCCTTGGGAACCAGAGAAGCATTTCGATTTCTACACCAGGGAGCAGGGGGTTTATTCTCTTTGTTTTCTAATACACAAAGCTCAGAGATATCCTAGACCTTTGAAAGTTCAGCAAGTACAGAGCCTTATCTCTCTGATGTATGGTACCCATGGCTGGGATTATCCCCTCCTGCATCTGGGAAACCCATAGGATGCCCTTGACGTACAGGAATCCTGCTCCCATATGATGAGGTTTGGCCAAGTGTTCCCTCTTGGCTGTGCACTTGTGCTGCTGTTCAGAAGAGATTCTGGTGCAGCCCAGCAGCGTGCCCGTACCTAGCGTGGTGTCTCCAGTGGTGCTGCACATCCACACATGCCTCGGTGCGCATAAAAAGTTCTGACCACGAGTGGGAAAAATCTGCACAGAGGGAACCGTAGCAGGGAGGCTTCACCCTTTCTGTCGGCACTTCAGCAGCTCAGCTGTGAAACCCATCGTGCCAGGACTTCCTGGCGCAGTGCACAGGGTGCTCAGACAATTCCGGCATAATGGGCATGCGCAAGAATTCTCAGAGAACAACAGGTCAGGGGCAGCAAGTGTTTTTTCCAGGATCCAAGCCAGTACGTGTGGGTTGGGTACTCCAAAAGCATTACAGCTGCCAGCATGTAGAGCAGCAGTGTATGAGCACAGGGCCAAACTGTGATGGTTCAGACCGCAGCTTGGCATCACTAATGGGAAGGCGCTGCATGGGGCATGCTGGTGCTGTTCTCTAGCCCAGCCACAGCCTTATTCTCACATCAGCTAACACTCCCTTCCAGAGAGCCTGTTCCTCTGGCTGGCACTGCTTTTCTGGGTTGTCTGCAATGCAATTTGGAAAGTTTTTGAGTCTCAGTGTTGAGTTGTGATTGTTCGCCGAAGCTCCTTCCACTGGCCCACCCTGGTAGCCTGTAATAGATTAATCATTTTCTGTTGTTGTTCTTTCCTTTCTTGTATCATCATTACATAGCTTTTTCCCACCTGGTCCTTGACTCCCACGCAGCTCTCCCTTGCACCCTTGTCCTGTCCGGTGGGAGAAGCTGTTAATTTAAGTGGTGGGATGTGAAAAATAGAGGCTTTCATGGTAAGTGCTGTAATCAGATGAAACCAGTGTGCCATAAAGTGTAGGATGGGTTTGACTAGAATGTACCAGGCACCACTGGATGTCAGCTAGAAAGATGACAGAATAAAACTCGAGGTTATCATCCACTTGATGATTAAGTGGGTGTTTCTGCTGTCTAAAAAGTTGGAAGTGGACTCAGCAGCTCATGGGAGCCTGCCTGTTGATGCTTTTCTGGGACACAGCGTGGGAACTGCAGCCCTCATAATGCATGCTTTCCAGCCAATGTCAAAGTCTGAGCTGTGTGAGGGAGTGGCCTGTGGCATGGTGCCCTCTGTGGGCACAAGGAGGCTGGCGCTGTCACAGGAAGTATGCAGGACACCAGTGGCAGTGCTGGAGAGGAAGTCTGCAAGCAGCTGTTCTGATCAGGGCAACAGAAATGCTTCAAAGGAAGCAAAGTGGAATAAATGGGGTGAAATATCTGTCTTTTGTAATAACAAACAGCATTGTTTGAACACTTCCTCCTGTGGTGAATGTCAGCTCCCACTGCTGAGGTAGGAGGCTGTCAGAGACCCACCACAATAGCTAATATTCCGTGTTCGGAATGTGCCTTCCTGCTAATGACTCACATGGTCGTTTATCTCTGTTACCTCCAGTAGTATGTCACCCCACCTTGTTGAGCTTGCTCTTAATTTAGATTACACTAGCTTTGGGGCAGCGACTGCTCCTTATATGTATGTGCAGCATCTAGTGTGAGAGACCTGATTTGCAGCACTCTGCAAATAACACGTAACTGGTTTCCTTTACTAGGCAAATTCTCATTTTAAAGGGACTCCCCTAAATGTGCCAGGTGCAGTTCCAATCCCCCTGTAGTAGGCAGTCTTCATTAGGCACCCATCTGTGGTAGTTGGTGAACCGTCATTAGACAGATTTCACTTTAGTGCATCTTTTTCAGCATTACAATGTCTTTGTGTGGGAAGGGAAATAATTCTGCTTATATAATTTGTGGTGCGAATTCTAAGTTGATGTAACTTACACTTTCTTCTGGCTCCTTCAACATGGATGAAACACCAACTCAGAGTGTGTTAGATTTGCTTATTCACATCCTCTTATCAACCACATGTAACTTACACATCACCTCTGAATGTGTCACATGGGATTCCCTTGAGTTCAAGTATCTTACACCCTGTGGGTCTAGACTTAGATCAACTCTAAGAATATCAAAACATAGACATATAAGTGGGTTACCGTTACTCTGAACAGCCACTTCCCTTCAGCTCTTTAGAATGTAAGGTTATGTCTAAACTATGAAGTTTTGTTGATGAAATTAATGTTGACGTGCAAAAATTGACAAAAATAAAGTTACCAAATCATTTTCAGGCTTGCTCCCTCTGTCGCCAGATCACATCCACATTGGGAGCTTCATCGTCAACGGCAAACCCAGAGTGCTGGTAGGTAAGGTTGAATGGAAAGAGGATAAACAGTTGAAGTTTAAGAGGATAAACAGTTGAAGACAGTTGGCAATTTTTCAAAGAGGTATTATTAAGGCTGCAAACGCAGACCGTTCCGCTGCCTGGAAAAGATTGAGAGTATGGTAACAGATTGAAGATGAGATGGAGGCGTCTCTATGGCAGGCTAGACCTTATTGAGTATAATATTCCCATAGTTATAGCTGTATGCTTCATACTGTGTGAATATGAGGGTGAAAGGTTTGCTCAGGGTGAAGCACTGAGGCACAGCACTTTTCTGCAGAGTTTGAGCAGGCAGGTACTAGGGCTGCTCAGGGAGGCTTTGAGAAAGCACTTTGACAATGCGAGGTGGTAACGTATGTCTGTTTTGGAGTTGCTAACTGTGTAACATCCCATGTGACACACATCCATGCAAGAAAATGCTTGAACAGCTGGTACCTGGGACTGAAGGGATTGCTGTGTGAATTTGTGGAACACAAAATAAGAACATTGTTCCATTGTAAGACTTTCCGTTGTTGATTAAGATAAAGTTCAGTGAAACGTGCCAAAGTACATGTTGGCTGGTAAGGGAGGCATTTGAAAGTGATAAAACCTCACAAGTTGTGTAGGTCCAGCTGTCATAGTCAGATTTTTTAAAAGGAGTGGAGTGCAGGAGAAAGTGACGATTCCTCATGTGCTGGAGCTATTTGTGTTCCAGTTTGTACACTCTCTGTCTTATCACCCAAGGGCAGTTTTTGTCAGCAAAACTTGGTAATGTTGACAAGGCCCAAATTGCATGTGTGGACTCCCTAACTTACTCCACCTTGCACGTAGTCTTCATTGAAGGTGAAAACCTGTCTGGAATGGGATGACCTTTCTAATGCCATCTTTCCTTTCTCCCTAGATAATCTGATCAAAGCCATCCTGTCGGCAACCAAAGATTATCGCCTCACTCCAGCCCTTGACAGGTAAGGAGAGGCCCTGCTGAAGCAACAGGAGCAAATGACGAAAGTTAATCACATTTCCGAAATGCAGTCTCCCAGGTGTTTGTCTGTGCTTTGGGTTTGGGTTAGAAGCTGTGACTGGAGTTCTCCTTCCAGTGAGCTCTAGAAGCTTTTGTTGGCTCAGACATATGAAGAGTAGGTTTACATTGTGACTGCTTCCGAATTTTTTTCTTCTAAGAGCGCACCATTGCTAGCTTTTTCAGACCGGTAGCTGGCTAGGTGTTGGTTACTGTTTTATACCCTCTTCCCATTTTCCAGCAGTGTGCTGGCAACACAGCCAAATCACACTAAAATATTCAAACAAAGGAGAAGGGGTGCAGCTTGTGCTGACGAGCAGTTCACGAATCTCTCTCGTAAGGCTGCTCGGTGTGATTGCCGTGGTTGAGTCAGTGACAGTTGAATGTAGGAAGTTCCAGGGAGATCTTGGTGTAATGCATGTTTATATATACAGATCAAGCTTCTTTAGGCATTCTGCTCCTATGGTAGAGCTTGTTCTGGAAAACCCTTGGCACTTTTATCATCAGCTGTCTGAGCCTTAACCGCTTGCATTGGCCTTCAGCCTTGGACTAACTCCCTCAAATGTCAGTTCCTGGACCTGCAGTACATTTTTTCACAGGCTTGGGAGCTTTTGAGGCATGTCATCCCTGCTCTTTACAGATGGTTTGTGCTGCTTTGATCTCGCTCTTGCCAAGTTCTTGCTCTCTGGCCCTCTAACCCCTACTCTCCTTCTAGTCAAACTTCCAGGGCCACCAAGCACATCAGCACTCTGGACCTTCCTGCAACTCGCAGCCGCCTCCTCACTCCCCGTGCCTTTGTGCTTCCAGAGCAACAGCTGCAGTCCAGGTGGTGCTGAGATCTGACGAGTCTTGACCCTGCCCCTTCTGGGGCGCGGAGCTGGACCCCCTCCCACCTTGCACTGGCGCCCGGGGCAGCTGTCGGCACCACTGATGTCACAAGTGCTGGCTCTTACCACCACACCCTGCTTTCTCTGCATCATTTTGAAACTATATCCCTCCATTTCTTTTCCGTTGCCTAAGCCTCTGTTTCATGCTCTGGGTAATCTTCTGCCTCGATTGCTTATAACTATACCATCCTCTCGACCTTCGTGACTTCTGTGTTACATCCTCCAGTCACTCCTGAGTGCAGTGCCCAAGATGATCTTAATCGCCAATGAATCCAGCCATATCATTCCTCCTGTCACATCTATCCACCCTGCTCTGCCTTGGTCAGCATGTCCTTTTGAAAGTTCTGGTCCTCCGGTCAAAGCTCTGCATGGCTCTGCATCTTGGATCTGGTGATGTATCACAGCCAGTTGGACATTTGCTCTTCCAACATGCCAGTCTTTTATGATCTCCCACTCCAGTTTCTTGGTCCATACTGCTTCCGGTTCCGGGTATGCCAGACCTCCATACTCTCACCGTTCTCAGGGCCTCTAGGTGCCACCTCAGCACCAGACGGACCCCATTATGTTAGGTGTTCTATCAAAGACGCAATTTCTGCCCTGGACAATGAGCTTTTACAGACTAGCAGAGCTTCCCAGTTGGAGTGGTGGGGGTGCGTAACCTGACGAGTTTTACGGCGGCTGTTGATGTGTATGTGAGTGGGATGATACGATGGGCTACAGCAGGGAACTTGGCTCCATGACTGACAGCCCTTCAGAGCTAGGTCACTAATTTAAGACTAGCTGCAGTGAATGGGTGTGGCCAGCAACACGAGGGAAGTGGGATAGGCAGCAGCAGGTAACGAAGGAAGCTCTCACCGTCCCATACCAAGTGTCGCAGAGATTGGTTTCTGATGGGTCCAATAACAAAACCACAAGGGTGGTTTTTAATTCTTAAAAGGCCCAGCCACACTAAAATCTTCCACTGGCCCATGACCTAGCTCTTGCTGGTTGGCTGATTTCTTTTAGGACTAATTCAGAGGAGAGGGTGGCCCTAAACTGGTCTTCCCTGTTCTGGTTCCAGCCCCCCTTTAGATACCTAGAGAGGTTCAGGGAGACTGATGCTGCCAGCAGCTTGCACAGCTGGAATATCAGGAGTTATGGCTTTAATTAATAAGCTGTTTTGCTGCGCTGAAAGGCTCACTTCCTGTGCTCTGATATCTTTTCAGCTGCTCTTGGAAGCTATTCCTGAGTATTCCTTGGGCGCTGAATTTATTAACTCTGTGCAGGTCTTCCACTAACAGGCCTGTCAGCAGGTCAGTCCTCAGTTCTCTAGCCCAAGCCAGGAGATTCACTTCAGGCTCATCCTCATGAGCAACAGTGAAGCCTGGCAGGGGCTTCACAGTTGCGTGACGAGTGGTTGAGTGAAGTGAGTGCTTGATATCAAAGGATTCTTTGTGAAAGTTGGCTAACCTAATTCCCCTTTCCCTGTCACAGCTGTGGTGCTGGTGCTCCCCCCTGGGCTGAGGCATATATTTAAAATCTCAGCCATGGGCTTTAGCATTCCTGGTGCATCTTCAAAACAAAAAGCAGTCAAGTAGCACTTTAAAGACTAGCAAAATAGTTTATTAGGTGAGCTTTCGTGGGACAGACCCACTTCTTCACACCATAGCCGGTCTGAAGAAGTGGGTCTGTCCCACGAAAGCTCACCTAATAAACTATTTTGCTAGTCTTTAAAGTGCTACTTGACTGCTTTTTGTTTTGATAGTGTATAGACTAGCACGGCTTCCGCTCTGTTACTATTCAGGTGCACCTTGTGTTGGGAAGAGGGTGTGGTGAGGCACCCAGGAAGAAAGCCCATGGAAGCAGTTTGGCTGGCTCGCCCAGAGTTCCCCTGGGAGCTCAAGAGAGAGCACACTTTCGGTCCCATGTGCACTCCTGTCACTGACAGCTGCGTTGGGCCCAACCCTTTCTTTGGAGACCAGCACTTGTCTCCAAGGCCTTGTGTTATCTGCTGTGCTTGTGGGTGGCCCCTTCAGTGGGAACCCAAAGGAGGAGGTCTAGCCAGAGCCTGGCCCTTTATTTTTTCTGAAGTATGTTGCACATGTGATGAAAGAATGCAAATTTATCTTAAATCTACCTTTGGTTCTTATCAGTCTGTGATAAGTGTTTACTTTCCAAACAACACTGTAATTACTTCCATATCCGTAATGGATGATTTTTCTCTGACCCTTGTAGTGGCTTATATTCTGTAGGATAATATTCTAACACCCTGCTTTTACATAGTATTTTTCATTTGTATATCTTAAGTGCTCTATAGAGATCCATATCAGTGTCCTCATTTTCAGACCAGGAAACTGAGACATCGGGAAGCAAGTGACTTGGTTAGGGTCATCCAGCAAACCAGTGTCAGAGCCAGGAACAGATCACCTGTCTTCTGAATCTGAGCCAAGCACTGCATTGGGATCGTACTGAGGAGAGAGGCTGCCATTTAAGTCCCCATTCTGTTCATTCTCAGATACCATCAGTCAAACAGCTGTTGATTTCTCAAATGCTGACAGATTTACCTCTTGTGTAGTCTACATGATGGAAAGAAGGGACATTTTATCATTTATGCGTTTATTTCAGTGTGAAATGGAGGTTGGGTAACTGATTGAATGATCACTGGGTTTCATTTGACCCAGGTATTGTGCCACCTCGGCACAATGGGCTTTGCATTTTGTGCTGAATGTTGCCCGTGGTTTCCTGTCAGGTTTGGAGAGAGGCAGGCTGCATGGAACTTTGCCTCTGGGCAATAGTTACTTTTAACATGTTAGAACCAACTTTTCTGTATGTTTCCTCCTCAGCCTCAGCTGCCGGCGATGTGTTATTGTGGGAAATGGGGGCGTGCTTGTAAATAAGTCATTGGGGCTGAAAATTGATGACTACGATGTTGTTGTCAGGTGAGTCCTCCGAATCCCGTTTTGGTATTTTTTTGTGCACTGTCGGTCTAGCACGAACAGACTACACGGCTGTTCAGCCTCCAGCATTCACACATTGACCAGGAACTATGGCCATTGGCAGGGAAGCGTAAAATAACCCGGCAAATGCACAGGCTGCCCGAGTTCTGTAAACTCCTGGCACTCCTGGCGAGGGAGATGGTTTGTCTCACCTACCTGTAAGTGTCTGCGTGCTGCCGTGCCACAGTTCGAAGCCCTTGCCCTCTCCTTACTGAAGCTCTTGCCAAAGAGCTGCCTCTGCCAAGTGCCCACAGCGAGTGCAGTGATATGATCTAAGTAGCTACTACTAAATGGCTGCTGCCAGTTAGATTCCATAGGTCAGGTACTGTCAGTACCCACAAGCGCAGTGTTGGCCGGGACCTACTGCTTCAGAGCTAAGTAGGAGCAGGGCCCCAAATGGGAGTGTCTGTAGCAGGAGCAGCTTGTGTCTCCCCTCCCTGGCTCAGGACAGCAGGAAAAGTGCTCAGACGGGGATTAATCTTTTCCGCCTCCTCCCTCATGCATCTCCACCCACAGCCTCTGGCAGAAAGTGCTTCATTCTTTGTGATGATCTTGTGCTTACTGCTCCCTTAGGCTGCACTGCACTCTCTGGTCAGAGGTCCCTTCCGGGGACTCCAGTGCTTCCCAGAAAACAAGGGAAAGAAGCTGCTATTCTTTGCCTGTAGCCACACACTTAGGTTTCAGTCCAAAGTACCTCCAGCCCCATTTCAAAATGAAAAACTCCACGAGGCTCTCAGCAGCGAGGTAAAAAGAGAACCATTCCTAGAGCTGAGAATGGGGGTGGGGGATGTGCGGCCAGGAGTGTGTCATTTTCCCGTGCTGGAGTATGACCCTTCTCCTCACATCACTGACTCTGTGGTCGGGGATGAGGAGGGTGGTTTCTGAGCACCTGTGTTGGCAGGGGCCTGTGAGAGGCAGTGAAGAGGCAATCTTACAGGTGAAGTGCTCAGCTGTATGCATGAGCGGGCTGGAGCAGACACCTTAAACGTTTATCTCCACCTGCTTGCTTGAGTGCCATGGAAGTAGGGGAAGGAGAGGTGCCTCTCCTTTGGGTGCTGAGCGCCTTCTTTTCAGAGCAGCTTGGCAGGAAGTAGGTAAGGGAGCAAGGAGGTGGATTTCTGTGGCAGAGAAATATGGAGGCCTGTTGGCACAGCTAGCAGATGGTGCAGAGGTCCTGTTGCCTAGCGGGGCTCTGGTTGACGCCATGTGGGGCTGAATGAATAGGCTGATTACCTTGGACTGTAAGTTTTGCTCTTAAAAACTTGGACCAGTCTTACTGAGATACCAACAAAAGCAGAGCTGACCTCGTGGTCCCAGGCTCACCCCTCAGTACTCCATGAAAAGGGGTTGAGCTGGTCCAAACTAGGGCTCTTGGTTTCCCCCAGTGCTAGGCCTCCAGCTGACAGGGGCATCCCCACACTGTGTTCAGTGCGGAAGGGCCTCCTTAAATCCTTGGCACCTCCAGAAACTCCTCCATGGAGTGATATCAGCAGTTTGGTTAGTGGCAGCACCTGGAGGCCTCCATCAGACTCTTCATGTGAATCGAGGAAATAAAGACAGTCCCTGTCTGAGCTGATTGGGATTTGGATCCAGACAAATCCAGACTGGAAGTAAGACTGACATTTTTAAAGGTGAGGGCCAGGTGAGATGTAAGCTCCGAGTGAAAGAGGGGGCAGAGGCTTAGGGGCAAGGGAGATGAGGGCTGGTACCAGGAACTGGGGGTGGGTGGGGCAACCAGCTCCAGGCCTGTGGGCTGTAAGTCACAAAACCAACCATCGTTTCACTAGGTTGTACTTGACCACCAGGGCTGGAGTCTGAAGTCAGTGAGACTGGTGCACCACGGTCAGATGGTGCTTTTGAAAATTGCACCTTTTTGTGCAGATGTGTGGACTTGAGTCCTTAAGTCAACTGATTTAGCTTTGAAAATTTTGGTCAGCGTATGAAAAGTTCCAAATTACTTTAATTTCTTGAATGTTTTTAATACTGTAGCAATTTTGTTTTAAAGTGACTTAAGATTTTGTCAAACAATAAAGCAGTCCTACAGCACCTGAAAGAATAATAATACAGTTTATTAGGTTATGAGCTATTGTGGAACAGACCTGCTTCTTCAGACCTGGAGACTCCTGGTAACTGAGACTAGGAGAATTTAAAAGAACGATATTAAAAACCTGACAAATCACCTAGCTGGGACAGAAGGAAGCGGGGAAAAGAGGGGAAAAAGTTCCTGCAAGTGTCCAGTACGTTAGGTGGGCTGCTTGGGGTCACTGCAAATATCAGAGGGGGGAAATTGTCCTTGCAATGCATAATGTCATTGATATCTTTGTTGAGTCCAAGGTGGTCAGTATCAAACTCGAGAATAAATTCCAGCTGAGATGTCTCCCTTAGTAACCTTGTGTTAAAGTCGCTTTGTTTTAAAATTCAAACCAGTAAGTGTTGGATACTATGACCTGCTAAACTGAAATGCTCACTTGCCAGGTTTATGTGTATTCAGATGCCTAATGTCTAATTGGTGTCCATTCATTCTTTGGCGAAGTGATTGCTCAGTCTGTCCAAAGTAAACATCAGAGAGGCATTGCTGGCACATGATGACATATGTAACATGGGTGGAAGTGCAGGAAGACAAGCCCCTGATCGTGTGACTGACATGGTGAGGTCCAGTGATGGTGTCTCCAGAGTAAATAAGTGGACAGAGTTGGCAACGGGGTTTGTTGCAAAGAAAAGTTCCAGGACTAGTATTTCCGTGGTGCGCTGTGTGGGTGCTAATGAGAATTTTTCTGAGGTTGGGCAGAACAGGAAAGAACAGGCCTGTCACCTAGAGCCTGTGAGGGAGTAGCATCACGTTCCAGTACGGGCTGCAGCTTTTCGATAACACGCGGGAGGGCTTTGAGCTGGGGGCTGTAAGATTTTGTGTGTCTGCGGGAAGTTCTAGTAGTGCAGACTAAGCCCCTAAGCACTCGAAGCACATGGATAGTCCTCCTGCGTGCGCGTGCGTCCATGCTGATTTTCAGCATTTGTCATGGATAGCTGTGTTGTGAAGTTCAGCTCCATCACTGTAGCGGTAGTGGCTCTTCAGCCAGTACTATTTCTAATTTACTTGCATTTACTTACTACTCACACCAGCTTTCCAAAACCCTAACCTGACTGAGCTCATTAGAGCCTTTTATGGGGTTTCTTTTTTTCCGATTTCTTAAATCAAGTGGTTTGCGTTGCTTTGATTGGAACTGCCGCACACTGGCGTGACCCCGCAGGGCGAACCTGACTGGTGAGAGTAAGATATGGCTGTAGTTAGGGGCAGTGCTGGAGTCCTTCATCGAGGAAGTCCAGTCCGGTGGCTGCTACCTCGCCCCCCGCTGTGAATGTAAATGAGAGTCTCTCCTCTGTCACCCTGCAGGCTGAACTCTGCACCAATAAAGGGCTTTGAGAAGGATGTGGGGGGCAAGACAACGCTGCGCATCACGTACCCTGAGGGGGCCATGCAGAGGCTGGAGCAGTACGAGAAGGACTCCTTCTTCGTTCTGGCTGGATTCAAGTGGCAGGATTTCAAGTGGCTGAAGTACATCGTTTACAAGGAGAAAGTGGTAAGACTTGGTCTGTGTCCGTTCGGTGGATGGGGAGAAGCATCATTAGTATGGCAAGATTTTACCTGGAGCATCTGGATCTGGGCAGGTTTCTCTGTCTGCATCTCACTGGCTGGTCTGCCGCTTCCATAGCCCTGTTTTCCTGAAATAGGCTTTGCAGTGCCAGCTCAGTGGCTTTGGCTACTCCTGTGTAGTCTGGGCTCACCTGGAGAATGTCAGAAGGGCCATGCTGGGTCAGAGCAAAAGTCTTTGAATCTCATTTCTGACAGTGGTCGGTGCTAGATGCTTTTGGCAGTTGGAGGTTTAGGGACACCTGGAGCCGTGGGGCTGCATCCCTACCCACAGGCCCACTGGTGGAGGGCAAAGAGGGGAAATGAGGACAACTGCACTGGGGCCTAGCAATTCAAAAGGGCCCTGGGCTTCTGGCCCTTTAAATTACAATTGGACCCCCATGTACTGCGCTCTGGGCATATTTGAGGGCTATCTGTGGTTGCCGTCATGTGCCCTGGTTAGGTGGCATGGAGGCTGCCTGGGGGAAGTGAGCCCCAGCCCCGCCCCTTCTGTGGCCCTGCCCCTCCTGGGGGCGCAGAGCTGCCCCTCCATCATCGTACCCTGCCTTTCCTAGGGGGTCATCGGGGCTGTGAGCCCCACGGCCTGCCCATCTTGGCTAGTAGCTTTGGTGGACGTGTCCTCCATGAACTTATCCAGTACTATTTTTTATCTCAGTTATACTTTTGGTCTCCACACCATCCCATGACAATGAGCTCCACAGGTTAGCGATGCATTCTGTGGAGAAGTACTTCCTTTAGTTTAGAATCATAGAATCAGAGGGCTGGAAGGGACCTCAGGAGGTCATCTAGTCCAGCCCCCGGCTTCAAGAAGGATCAACCCCATCTAAATCATCCCAGCCAGGACCTTGTCAAGCCGGGACCTAAAAAACTTAAGGGATAGAGAATCCACCACCTCTCTAGGCAACGCATTCCAGTGCTTCACCACCCGCCTGGGGAAGTAGTTTTTCCTAATATCCAACCTACACCTTTCCCTCTTCAGCTTCAGACCATTGATCGTTGTTCTGCCATCTGACACCACTGAGAACAGTTTCTCACCCTCCTCTTTAGAGCTGCCCTTCAGGAAGTTGAAGGCTGCTATTAAATCACCCCTAAGTCTTCTCTTCTGTAAACTAAACAAGCCCAAATCCCTCAGCCTCTCCTCATAGGTCATGTGCTCCAGCCTCTTAATCATTTTTGTTGCCCTCTGCTGAACCTGCTCCAGTACATCCACATCCTTTTTACACTGGGAGGGCCAAAACTGGACACAATATTCCAGATGTGGCCTCACCCGTGCTGAATAGAGGAGAATAACTACTTCTCTAGATCTTCTCGAAGTGCTCCTCCTAATGCACCCTAGTGTGCCATTAGCCTTCTTGTTTACAAGGGCACCCTGTTTACTCACATCCAGCCTTTCATCCACCATAACCCCTAGGTCCCTTTCCGTCATACTGCTGCTGAGCCAGTTGGTCCCCATCCTGTAACAATGTTTGGGATTCTTCCACCCCACATGCAGGACTTGACACTTCTCCTTGTTGAACCGCATCAGATTTCTTTTGGCCCAGTCCTCCAGTTTATCCAGGTCCCTCTGGATTCTCTCTCTACCCTCCAATGTATCTGCCCGTCTCCCTAGTTTTGTGTCATCTGCAAACTTGCTGAGGGTGCAATCCAGTCCCTCATCCAGGTCATTAATAAAGATATTGAACAGCTCTGGCCCAAGAACCGAGCCTTGCAGCACTCCGCTTGAAACTGACCGCCATCCAGGTATTGCGCCATTGACCACTACCCACTGGGCCTGACCGTCAAGCCAGCTTTCTATCCATCTTATAGTCCAAAGATCCAATCCATATTTCCTTAACTTATGGACAAGCATGTTGTGGGAGACAGTTTGTTTTAATCCTTCTCTCTGCTAATTTCGTTGGGTGATGCTTAGTGCTTGTGTTACATGAAGGGATAAATGAAACTTCCCTATTCACTTTCTTCCATTCCTGATTTTTCCAGACATTTTTAATCTCTCCTCATATGGAAGTTGATCCATGCCCTTAATAGCTTCTCTTCATCTTCTCCAAGTCTAATGTGTACTTTTTGTGAGTGGGCAACCAGATCTGCATGCAGCATTCAAGATGTGGGCGTACCATGGATTTAGACAGTGGTAGCATGATATTTTCTGCTTTATTATTTATCCCTTTCCTAAAGCTTCCTCACATTTTGTTTCTTTTTTGACTGCCACTGCACATTGAGCAGATGTTTCCAGAGAACTGTCCATGACAGCTCCAAGATCTCTTTCATGAGTGGGTAAGAGGTCATTTAGACTGTGTCATTTTGTATGTATTATTTGCGATTGTTTCCATGCAAAATGATGGGATCTAAATTAACTCTCACTACTCAGCAATGTTGAATTTCATCCACTGTTTTGTTGCATGTATTTGTATTTATTGAGATACCTATGTAACTCTTTGCTGTCAGCTGTGAACCGAATTCTATATTATTTGAAAATGTTGCCACTCCGGTACTCACCCCCCTTTCAGATCACAGTTAAATCTTTTGAACAACATTGGTCCTGTTACAGTTCCTGGAGAGACCCCTGTTAACCTCTTTTCACTGTGAAAACTAACCATTAATTCCTGCTACACGCTCCCTGTCTTTTACCTGTCACTGAGCCATGAGAAGGGCTTCCTTCTTATCCTATGACTGTCTTACTTAGTGTAAGAGCCTTTGGTGAGAAACCTTGTCAAGTGACCTATATCCTCTGGATCATCTTGTCCACATATTTGTTGACTCCCTCAGAGAATTCTGATAGAATGATGATGGGGTATGATTTTCCTTTACAAAAGCTGTGTTGATTCTTCACCAACATTGTGTTCACCAATCTGTCTGATAATTCTGTTGTTTACTATACTTTCTACCAATTGGTGTGGTACAGAAGTTAGGCTCATCTTTGGAGCCTTTTTTAAAATTCTGAATTATGTTAGCTGTCTTCCAGTTACCTGGTGCAGAAGCTGTTGTGAGTGATAGCTTACGTACCACAGAGGAGATCAGCAATTTCATATCCGAGTTCTTCAGAAGTCTTAGGTGAAAACCATCTGGTTTGGCAACTTATTATTGTTCCATTTTTCAGTTTACTCCAAACCCTCCTCTGTGGACACTTCAGTCTGGGACAGTTCCTGGGATTTATCACCCAGCAATAATGGCTTAAGTGGAAGGATCTCCTCCATGCCCTGTACTGTGAAGACGGATGCAAAGAATTCATTTAGTTTCTCTGCAACGTCCTTGTGTTCCTTGAGTGCTACTTTCAGTCCCAAGTCATGTAGTGGCCCTCCTGACTTTTTGGCAGGCTTTCTGCTTCTGATGTGCTTTAAAAAAATTACTGTTAGTTTTTTCTGTTCTTAGCCCTCTGCTTTTCAAATTATTTCTTGGCCTGCCTAGTTACACTTCTATGCTCAACTTGCTAGAATTTGCGTGACTTCAATGAGACCCTCTATTAATCTTACGAATCTTGTTACAAATAGTGAATTTAATTGTATACCAATCCCAAATTGTGTGAAAGGGTAAGTGTTGATTTTAATGTATTTCATAGCTTCGTATCAATTAAGGCCAAACGTTACAGTGTCTAACCTCCCGTGTATCACTGACAATTTACAAGAACCAATGACAGGAAATAAAGCCCGTCACACTCAAAGTAAAAATAAAGCACATATTTCTAATGGTGCTGGTGATTAACTACTACGGCAGGCTACCATGGGAGGTGCTGGATTCTTCGTCGTTTGATGTCTTCAAATCCAGACTGATGCCTTTCTGGAAAGTATGATGTAGCCAAACCCAAGTGATTGGGCCAATACAGGGGTAACTGCATAGGAAAGTAATGGCCTGTGATTTGCAGGAGGTCAGGCCAAGTGATTTATTAGTCCCTTCTGGCCTTAAACTCTGTGCAGTCTGTCAAACCATACACTGAAGTTCGATAAGAGAAGTGAGGGTTTCCACAGGGGGACTGAGCTGTTTTGTTTGATGTGCTGCATTTGTGGGCTGCTGTGTTTCGTGTTTTATGTGCTTAGTCCTGATGTTATTTCTTCCGCTGCTTGAGACTAGAGATTCAGCACATTGTTTGGAGCTTTAGTTCAGAATCTTCAGAAACGTGGTGAGGAAGCTGGGAGGAAGTGTGTTCTCTTTTTCAAGCAACTGACCATATGGATTCCACTTGCTCGGTCAGGCACCTGCGCTCAGATGCTGTTGAATAGCAGTATCTGGGGACACCCTTGTGACCTTCTTACCCCAGGCCATAGAGGGAAGACAAGGCCCAACCATCTTATCAGCTCCTTTTACCACCAGTGGCTGCCTCTTACTGTTACAGCTAACAGAGGGGACCAGCACCTCCAAGGCAGATCCTGAGGAGACCCTCTCTGCCGTGGGGCATTCCATATTCCTCCTGGGAATACACTAATGAATATGACATGGCTAGAGTATGCTTTGTGTGTTACTTCTTGTGCAATGTTACTGGAAAGGTTGTGATCTACTGGATATAATTATCTCACTTATATGCGCATTTTTTCTGTAGATCAGCTTAGAGATATTGAACTGTGTATCTGTGAGTTCATATTTGTTGCTTTGGGTCATTCCTCATGATCTCACTTCAGGTCCGTGATGGGCCATTTGCAGGAGCCAATGGAGCTTAACCTTCCTGTGGACATATTGGAGAAGTATGGAGTGAAGTATGGAGACAGGGCTATGCAGAGATACATGACCACACCAGCTTGTCCTGGAATCCACCTTGGATTCTGCTCTTTTCCATGAGAAGCTGGGAGGGAGTTCAATTTGAGGGAGAGGTAATACAGGTCATCGGTTGTCCCCTGAGATCCCACCCACAGTGACTGCTGAAAACATCTAGATCTGAACAGGGGGCAGGAGCAGACTCATACTGGAAGGGTGTCTAGTCTGTTCCGAGATTATTAGAACCACATCTAGGGTGAGAACTTACGTGTACCATGTCCCTTGGCATATTAAGTTTAGTTTGCATGTTATGCTTTAGTTTGCTTGGTAACCTACTATGGTCTGTATACTTTCTCTTATGACCACTAAAATCCTATCTTTTGTGTGTAATAACATCATGTTTGGTTACTAATAACCGCAGTATAAGTAATTGTTGCCTGGGGATTGGGATGAGGAGTCTGTGTGTCTCTCTCTTTACACTGAATTTTCTGAGCTTACTCTGAATGGCTCTCTGTTCAGCATAAGACAGATTTACCTGGGGTTCAGCTCCCAAGGGGGCTGTGTACTGGAGGGCTGGGAAAAGGTCTTTCATTGTGCTGTTTTCAGTGGGTGTGCCTGGCCCTGGCCCTGGCCCTGTTTCTCGGTTGAAGCAGACTGGAGAGCTGGGCTTAACAAGACAGTGGCTGTCCAGAGAATGAGGGTCAGTGGGATCATAGCACATCAGGTAACGGTCTCACCCCACAGTGCTTTCCTTGCTTCTCTCTTCTGCCACATATGCTATGTTGATCTCTTCGCAGCAGCTTGTGTGCTATGGTCGGAGCCATTTAGGACCAATGGCTCCATCTTAGCCGGCCCCTTTTGGGACACCTGGAACTGCATGAACATCGGACCAGTGGGTTCCAGAGGTGATCCACAAGGAGTGTTCTTTCCAGTTCCTCACTGCGTCCTTCCCTTTCTGTCCTCAAGAGCCAAGCTCACAGGGAATGGCAACAGAGGAAAGTCAGACCCCTCTGGAGTTCCAGAGCCAGCGAAGTTCATTCACATTATTTCTGGTCCCAGAGAGGAGGTAAGGGAGGTGCTTCATTCTGTACCTTTAATGCCTCAACACACCTCTTTGATTCAAGTTCAGCACAATGACTCTAGCTTCCATAACTGACGCCGTTGATCTCAGGACAATTCATGCCTCTCGACTTGCAGGGTGTCTGTTTTCACACAGCGAGTCATCCAGCCCACGGCAAGTACCTCAGTTTCCTGTCCCACTGTCAGTACGGGGGGCTTCCCTTCACGGCTCCCAGAGCACTTGCCCAGTGGCAGCTCTCCTACAGAGGCCAGACAAAGGATATTCCTATACCTAGGCCTCTCCAGCCGGCATGTTTGGGGGCGAGCACCTGCGCAAGGGAACAGCTTCATCCAGGTAAGCCGCGTACTCTCGCTGATCTGGCTGTCAGTGAGCAGAGATCCCCTTCTCACTCCTACTCAGAATATAGCATTTACAGAGCAGGATTAGACTGCAAACACCCAGAGTTTATCTAAGTTCCACTGTCCGCTGAACCCTGTCACTCAACTCCAGATACATCTGAAGACATCAGTTAGAACAGGCTTCTGGCTCCTGGGCCAAAAATGGTTTGGTGAGATCTTACAGTTGTTTCCACTTTTAGCTTGAATCAGGTGATCCATCTGCCACTCCTCTTTCCTCAGCCTCACTTTGGCCAAGGAGAAGCTAAACTTTACACCCTCAATGTTGTGCCTTCTTTCTCCTGCTACCTGGACAGGACCGGACCTTTGACAAACTCTCCCAGGCTGCTACTGGCCTCTGCTGTTATGAAGAGGGTGCCTGACATTTTGTATTCCATGTCTTGCCCTTTGCTGCTTCTAGAGCCTGTATCATCCAGATTCTGTCTTGGCAAAAGAACTGAGGGGTGACTGAGCTCATGCCACTTCTTGTCTCTTTAGGTGAGAGGGGCTGAGGGCACATGGATGGCTGCAGTAGACAATGCTCTTCAGAAGATCTGCTCCTCAGGCTGATCTCTCGCCAGAATCTCATTCCGCCATAATCAGAATCCATGTGGATCACACATCTCCAGGCATCAGTGACTGAACTGGCTGGATAATTGTTCTGTCCAGGAGGTGGCCCAGTGACATATCTGCTCTACTCAGCCAAAAAAAAGAAAGGGAATAACAAATCTGAGAGCAAAAGATTGTGTCTAACGTGGCCAGCCCAGCCCATGAGCGCCCATTGTGCAAAGTAGATACATAAACAAATGGCATTGGGTTTGAATCAAAGATGGTTCTTGGTGCATTATTTCACCAGAACAAGTTACTGCATTTTTTTCCAGCTCATTGACAAAAATGTTAAATAGTCCAGGGTCATGAAGCAACCCCTGTGAGGCCCCGCTAGAAGCCCACTGATTTATGAGGCTTCCCCCGTGTACAATTAAATGTTGAGACCTATCAGTTAGCCAGCTTTAAATCCATTCAATTTTATAATCATCTGATTTTTTTAAATTCAAGTGTCATGTGGTAGCAACTGAAATGCCTCACAGATGTTTTACTTCAACATTATTACCATTATCAATAACTCTTGAAATCTCATTAAAATACCAAATTAATCTGAGGGGATCTATTTTCCATAAACCCACCTTGATATTGTTACCCTCTGAGTCTGTGTTAACTGAGTTCTAGCTCTGCCACTCTTATCTTGCCTGGGATCCTTGTCCATCTGATCAGCCTATAATTACCAGGCTCGTCCCATTCACCTTTTCTAAGGCTTGGAACAAGATGAGCTTTTTCCAGTCCTCTGGAACGTCTGCAGGGTCCCAGACTTACTGCAGATCAGCATTAGTGGAGTGAGTAGGGTTTTCTCCCTGAACATCTGGCACATGGGTGTGAAGAAGCCAAGTGAGGGTAAAGGTTTGCTCAGAAACTGGAACTTTCCAGACTGCCTTCTGTCGTAGCACGATGCTGACACTTCCAGCTGCGGCCTGAACAGCCTTTGCCAGAAATAGCAGCTTGTTGAGTAAGTGCCTGAGGCATCAGGAAATTGACTGTTAGTAAAAGTGTGGAGAGGTGAATGAGCACCCGCTCACAAGTGAGGCCAAAGTCAGGTGTTTGCCTATTGTATAGGCTTGTCTGTCTGGAACATTTCACTGCGCACTGACAACATCTGAGAGGGAGCCAGGCGCAGCTGTTCTCCAGCAAGTATCAGCAATGCAACAACAGGCGGGGCATGTTCACTGCCCCTTCAAGTGCCAAGCTGCATCTACTGCCCATCACCTCTCGGGACTCCATGGGGTTGATTTCTGAGTGATGCTCAGGGGTGAGTGACACTCAAATGCACCTCTCTCCTTTGGAGTGGGACGTTCTCCTCCCCCCTGCCCCAAGCAGGTCTTGGTGCTGAGGACTTTGTGCAGGGGAGGAGGACTTTGTTTTCCCTTTCACTTGACATAAATACAGGACTCCAAGATTTTTACTTAGAGGCCAGTTCGTGTGCTGAGTCAGCAGACTGTGGTCCCACCTGGTTGGCAAGTGCATGGCTTCCTGGCCGGATTGATCGAGTCATGCCAAGCAGAACTCCACAGTGCTACAAGAGGACAGATTGTCCAAGCGCTTTTTCTGAAGGGCCCCTTCTTCTCTTGCTCAGTGGCCCTGCCATGTTACCTCCTTGCTGGGACCAACTAACTCCTTCACTGTTTCTGAGCACAGACTGATAGTGTGTGTTTGAGAGTCACCATCACGCACTATCTCAGACCTCTGGGAAAAGCCAGGAAAACCACCTAGTGTCACCAAAGCAGCAGCTGATTCCGTAGGGTTAAAATACTCTCCCTGCTGTGCATTGAAGGGGAAACAGCTTGTAGAAGAATGGAAAGTGAGTCACCGACTATCACAGGGAGAACAGAGGGAAGGCACAGAGGATTAACTCTGATTTCCTCCAGATCTTTGACCAGTCAACTTTCCAGGGAGTTCAGACAGTCAGAAGCAAAGACTGAATGTTGCTGTCCTGCAAAGTCTCTTTGGAAATGCACCAGTGTCTAGGAGCTTCAGTCTCCCCGGGGAGGGGGCAAGGCCCCACTTTCAAGCCATAGTGCTCCCAGAGAATAGCTTCCTGAGACACTGACTGGTGCAGCCTGGGACTGGCAAGGTGTTGCTAAGCTGCTGTACTGAGTAGCATAGGACAGAATGGCCTCTCTCAACTCTGGTTAGTAGTGACTGTGTCCTGAGTACCCAGGTCCTACTGGCGATGCTGTCCTGCCATAGGAAAGATCAGCATTTTCCCCTCCGTATAAAGAGGGGGTATAGGCAGGGGGGCATTCTCGCTGGCTCCCTCTCCGGGCCTGGAAGAGCCCCACCCCCATCTCTCTCTGGGCCCTTTGGGTGGAAAGCTGCTTGAAGGCGCGTATTCCGCCTGCGTTTCCTTTTCAGGTAGCATTGGCATCAGCTCTGAGCTGCTGTTTGTTTTTCCAAAACACCCTTCCACACCCACTCACTGCACCTTCCTGTCCTGTGCCCTGGAGAGCCGGGGAGTGCAAGCACATGAGCTTTGGGGCTCGCTGAAGGCTTAATCATTCAATGCCCAGGCTCAACCTTTGCTGTCTCTGGAGCCTGCCCGGCCTGGATGAGCACCCTCTGTCTGTGCTCTGGTGCAGATACGCTTCCATTGTCAAGTGTGTGCAACTGCTGTCTACTTCTTAGGCTGCTCTTTCTCCTTGCTGCCTGTTATTGTCACTCTCATCAGAATTGTAAACCCAACAAGTAAGGTGTCCCTGCCTCCGAGTGCCCTGGGTGAGAAGCTCGGTGGGAGAAGACAGAGCCAGCCACTGCAGGCAGCCTAGTCATTGAATGATTAGAGGGGCTTCCACCTGGTGACACACATGGCCAGGCAGGCGTGCTGGTCAGCTGTTTGTTGGACTTAGGACACTTGAGCTGGACACATTAGGTTCCCTGAATTTCAAAAACCACACTAAAGAGATTGCTGCAGCTTTCTAATCAAGCCTCAGGGCTTGTCTACGCTGTGGGGGAGGGTTTGGGGGGAAAAATATAAAAAACAAAACAAAACAGAAAACAAAACCCAAAACATTCACACAGCCAAGCAGAACAGTTTGAGAGAAGGGGTTTCCCCTTGCAATAATGACTTCAGCCCTGCAAATGACTTTTGCCAACCTCCTCCCCTGCTCCAGGTTGAAAAGGAACGTGCGATAAAAGCACAGATATTTTCGGCTCAGGTGAAGGCTCGTTTTGCAGTGTTCTGGCTGTGAACTGTGGCTGTAAATGAGAGTGCTCCGTTTTGCAGTGCTGCGGCTGTGTGAATGTGATTTTCCAACATTACTTATTTAGACTTTAGAGCATCAAAACAAGTAATATTTTAAAAAAAACAAAAAACCTGCAGTGTAGATGTAGCCTCAGAATCTCCATAGTAACTGTGGTTTCCAAGCTGTAGGGCTTTGCCCTTATACCTATTTTTAGAGAGAGAAAAAATCCCTATGTGCTGGACTGGGCAGAGTTTTTTCCCTCTGGAGAAGACATGGGACCAGTTTGCTCAACCCAGGAAGCCAGAGCTTAGAAAGTAGCTTTTAAGTTCCAGTTCTGTGTGGTGTGTTCACTGTGTATGAATTGTTAACCCATT
Source organism: Carettochelys insculpta (assembly GCF_033958435.1). Lineage (NCBI taxonomy): Eukaryota > Metazoa > Chordata > Testudines > Carettochelyidae > Carettochelys > Carettochelys insculpta. Next base: position 2,103,007 of record NC_134145.1, read on the forward strand.
CTCCAGTCTAGAGAGCAGGGATGGGAGGGTAAAGGGCTCTGAGCAAGTGACACACCGCACGGGATCTTGGAGTCCATGTGAATGTTCTCTTAAAACATCCACTCAGTATAAGCGGCAGTCAGAAAAGCAAACGATGTTGGGCATCGTTAAGAAAGGGATAGAGAATAAGACAGAAAATAGCTTAGTGAATTAAACCCTTGTACTTTGGAGGGAGTATAGATCACCTACAAGTCTCTTCCACTTCACTCCGTCTCGGGATAAAACTTCTAGCTGACTCCAGGAGTACCCCAGTGGTTGTCCTTCAGTCTCAGTAGGTATTCTCTGAGTTGTCTGAGGTCTTGTCTTTTGCATTTTCCTTGCGGATTCCATTTGAGAGCTTGACAGACTAAGCTGGATGATGGTTTTCTGAGAGTGTGAGATGGTTTTCTGGGAGAAAGAGAGAGGGAGGGTGTTTGGGAGTGAGTCATGTAAAGTGTGAGGAAATAGAATATGTAAAAAGTTTGTGAACTTCCTGCAGTAAACATGTATCCCATTACAAATCACTGTGCGCGCACTGATCTTAAAATAGGGGTTACAAAAAGTACGGTTTGACACTATTTATTAAGGACTGTCTCGTATTCACGTGCACTGCAGCTCTTGAATTATTGAGTTGTTTACCAAGCTGAAAAAAAGACTCTTCTTGCTATTCTGGTTGCCATCCCCTGTTCAGGCCTCTGACCCTTCTTAGTGAAGATAAACGAGCTCATATGAGGCTTCTGAGCGGGTGAGGGACGTATGTGTCAACACACTGTACATTGTGGTTTAGCACACAGTTTTTTCAGTTACTGGGAACTCGCGAGACACTTCGGAGGAACTCTCTTCACGCCTTAGCTGGTGCATCGGGCTGCTGCTGCTGCTGTCATCCCGCTGCATGAGGGCAAGAGGCCCAGAGTTCCCACCATACAGAAGACACAGACATGATTGGGCTGTCCCAACATTAGGGGCTTTGCTCCCCTCACTTCATCCCCTTCCTGATGTTTTGTACTTGTTACCCTTCCCAGGTGGGCCAGCTCTTTTATGCCTGCACACTGGCCCTGCCTGGATGGTATGTGCTGGGTTAAGTTACCCCTGTTTGTTTGTCGTGTTCTGGAGCCAGGTAGTCAACACAATCTGTTCCTTTCCAAGCTACTTGGTAACTGGCTTGTTTGTGGTCAGTTTAGGTAGAAGTGGAATTTCTTCCTTATTTTAGTCTTATTGCAACTGTGAGCACAGAAGATAAAGCACAAACTTTCAGAGCCTGGGAAGCCTTTTCCTATGTCAGCGTCTCTGCCTGCCTTGTCTGAAAGTAGGGTGCTGAATAATCGGAGTATGGAATTGTATGTAATGGTAACATATTCTATAGTTCTTTAGTGAGGGTTGTTTTTAATGTACTTGTGTAAAGTAGCTAAGAATATTAACACTGCCCAGCAGATAGTTCCTTTGCCACTGGAGGATACCACATAAATACTGAGAGTGTTTCATGGCTGCTGCACTTTGGGGCTGCTAAAATCCTGTGCATGTCTCTGCTGTGTCATAGAAACACACAGTTGTTCACACAGAATATTTGTTAGGACACAGACAAGATTGCAGATGCTAACAGCTTGTCTAGCTATTGTCATTATTGCCCAGAAAAGTTCCGTGCTTCTTCGTGATGAAGATGTTTCTGTGGGAGCCTAGAACGTTTTTTCAGAAAGTTCAACTCCAAGCTCCATTTATAATAAAACCATCTGCTGCTCTTCCTTAACTCTGGGCCCATGATACTAGTATGGCTTCTGCTTAGCTCCTCCCTGCGTGCAGCACAGACTGTCCTTTGAAAGTGCTGCTTCTCCCCGTCCCAGGGAGATAGGGGCTTAATGAGAATCAGACCACATTGGTTTTGCAGCTAACTGAAGGGGACATCTTGATGTCCGGTTTCACCCCTGTAGTCTCTCCTGCAGAGTCCTGTCCTGTCCTGTCCCACTCTGGCTTACGTCCTGTCTTGCCTGCGCCATTGGGAGACGGGCAAGGCATATAAAAGCAGGGTTGCTGCTGGGAATTTAAGCTTGCTGTGGACTCACCAAGGCAGCCATGTGCACAGCTGGCGAGCAGGCATGCCAGGAGAGCAGGCATGTGCGGTTGGCACCTGGCATGCACCACAGGGGCTTTGTATTTCTCTCCTGGCTCGGCTCGGCTCGGCTCGGCTCGGCTCGGCTCAGCTAGAAAATGTTCGGCTGTCGGGAGGAGTGGTCACAAATCTGCCCACGTTAAACAAACCCTGAAATCTAGGCACTTGTTTGTTTGGTTTTCCACAAGGACACAATGTATGCTGGTGTGTTTTGTGCAGGGCAGAAATTTCCCAGCTGCAGCCACAGGAATGTGCAGGCAAAGAGAGGTGTTGTAAAAACTGAACTCCAGCTCAGTGCGTCTCTGCCACACCCACTACCCAGCTCACCTGTCGCCTCTCAGCACTAGTGAAGCTGCTGCCCATTGTCAGAGCAGCTTCCTGGGGGAGGGGCGCTGCAAAGTCGCTAGCCAGAGGATTTGTTCTTGCTTGGTTTCAGTCCGGTCCTCTGCTCACGGAGGGCACTGTTCAGATCAGCGATAAAGCAGTGCAGCTATTTAATCCACCTGAACTCAAAAGCCTAAGACACTGCTGCGTGGAAATAACCCTCTGTTCCTTGTGTCAGCAGATCAGTGCAGGGTGTGCGGAGATGGGAGCCATGTTCCTGCTGGAATGGGCAGAGCCAGGAGGTGTCCAGCGAGCTGTGCAAACTGGAATACTGCTGATCTCGGGATAGCCACCTCTTTTCTTTTCTCATGCTCCCCGTTTCAGGCACTGTCAGTTACACTGCCGGCTAACTGCATCAGGCATGGCCCACACTGCCCGCCTACAGCAGTAAAACGGCCTTGCTTACTGGTGTTGACCTAACCCCTGGTGCAGACACTGCTCTGGTGATGGGAGCCCCTTCTGCCAGGAACAGTTGTACTGTTGGTCACCGAATGCTGCAGCAGCTCCCTTGTAGCGCCGTGAACGTGGGACGGCTCCTGGGCACCAGTAAGAGTCAGCCGTCAACACAGTGTGTACGCTAACACTGCGTCAACCTAACTATTAACCTCACGTGGTTATCCCAATGAATACCTCCAAAGCAGACTGGGAGGAGGCCTGGAGCTGGGTTTTCATCCTTTCTCTCGGCGCACCCCCCGCCCCCCAGGCATGGTGTCATTCGTCACAGCCCACCTTTGCCAGAAGAGCTCTGCGTCCCAGGGCTGGTGCTAGGAGGTGGCAGGCATGACAGCTGCCCAGAGCCCCACACAGCTGCTGTCCCCACAAAGCCAGAGAGATTTCAGTTCTAGCCCCAGGAGGGCCGGGTTTGGGGCCCTGGTCTTCAGCCCCTTCAGGTTTCTGCCTGGGTCCCAGCAGCTCTCGCACTGGGGCCCTTGCAGCCTGCCCACAGCCCCTCAGCGGCCCTGCATGTGTGGCTGAGAGTCACTGTTATAGAGAGGTCTCAAAAACTGGTTTTCTGGGCAACAAAATGGCAGATGAAATGCAATGCTGATAAATGCAGATTGGAAGCGTAATCCCAGCAATACACAAAAGGCGGGTGAGAGATTGTGGCGTAGCTGTGGATTGTTCTCTGAAAGCTTCTGCCCAGTGCACGCAGCAGTTCGCCCTGCTACGAGGACAGCGCAGGGAAATATTACAAGGCTGCTAGCGAAATCCATGGTGCAGCCGTACCTAGAACAGTGTCCGGTTCTGGTTTCCCATCTCCAAAAGGGGACAGCGGGACTGGAAATGGTTCAGAGCAGGCCACCAGAGGCGATCAAGGCGCAGCTTCCACAGGCGGGGAAGCTCCAAATACTGGGGCTCTTCCATTGAGAAAAGAGTTGACGAAGGGGGATTATGAGAGAAGTTTATCAAATCGTGGCTGGTGCAGAGAAGCGTTACTTACCCTCTCACCGCTGCAGTCAATAGGGCTGACTCTGGGACGTTAATAGGCAGCGTGTTCAATACAGTAGACACTCTGTTTAACAGACTAATTGGGGGAAGGGTTGTCCATCAATGCCGAAAGTCCGTTATAGCTGAATGGTTACGCTGAATGATGATGCACTGACCTTCCCAGCCCATCGCTCACTCCTGTCCTCTTCCCCTGCCTTCCCTCCCTCCCGCCCCGTTCTTCCCCCCGCACTGCCCTCTCGCAATTACCAGGAGAGGAGCTGAATGGTGGCCTGGCTCCGTCTACCTCCTGCAGCTCTCAGCTCTGTGATTCCTCCCGTGCCTGGCCACGAGCCACCTGTGTGAAGGTAGAGCGTGGCCACCCCCAGCCTGCCAGCAGGCAGCAGCCTCCGACACCATGGCTGCTGCTCAGAACCGTGGTAGGCAGTGGCTGGGCGCTGACATGCTCTACGCACATGGGGGTGGGGGAGGAGAGCTCCTGCACCCAACCCCAGTCCCCCCCAACCCCGGCTCCTCTGTCCCCGGTAGCCCCAGCTGCTGTGGTGGCCCCGGCGGCCCCAGATGTTCTGGCAGCTCCTCCAGCCCCAGCAGCGGCTCTGGTGAGTCTCTGGCATTTATTTAGGAGGGGGCGGGGGGGGCTGGCAGATAGCGTCCATTGTTTCTGAAGTCTGTAATATCGGGGCCCTTTAAACTGAGGGGTCACTATACTGACAAGAGGAAGTACTTTTCACACAATGCTCAACTGACCCGTGGAACTCATTGCTATAGGTTGTGAAGGCCAAAAATATAACTCGTTCACCACAAACTGGCTGTGCTCATTGCGGTAGGTCCACTGATGGCTGTTAGCCATGATGGTCAGAGATACAACCCCAGGCTTGAGACACCCCAGATTTCTGCCTGCCAGAAGCACAAGTGGAAGACAGATGGATATCTCCGTAATTGACTTGTGCTGGGAGCCTCTGTGGGAGCTCTTGTATGGGTCACTGGCTGCAGGGCAAGACGGGCCCTGGTCTGACTCTGTTCTAAAGTCTGGGCCAGATTCCATGCTCCCCAACACGGGTGGAACAAAATCCAACTTAGGGTGAAGCCCAGTGTCCCATCAGTTGGAGTTCTTTATTGTGACTTCCTTTAAAACGTCCTTTCCCTGGTGCAGCCTTCTGAGCTCAGCACTTGGGCAGGTCTCAACTTCAGAATAAATGGGAAAGGGGGAGAGGGGGAGAGTATCTGAGTGATGACCATTCAGCCAGACAGTAACCCTTGGAGACGTTCGCTCGCTGGCCACCTGGGAGGGTTTCGGAGTGCTGCTGTCATGGGGCATGGGGGGTGGAATGGGACGTACACAGCTCAGAGCAGCAGGTTGAAATGTGAGCGAAGCCCCACACGATTTCACATCTTCTTTACACAAATAACGTTCACCATCAGTGATCCAGCAGCATCAGCCTGGTGCTGGCTCCTCAGATGTCCAAAACTGAGGAGAGATTTGGAGTGCCTAGTGTGAGCTACCTGAAAGGGGCCCGGATTCTCAGAAACCACGGAGAATCCAGACACTGAGAGGCAGCAGTCGCTGGCTCCTTTTGATCGTCGTGCGCTCTAAGGTCCTACCCAAGGCGCCACTCGGGTTTCGTGGGAGGAAGGTCTTCCCATTCCCCACCGCTCAGAGTGCCTCGCAAAGATTCCTCTGGAGACTGCGAGTGCTCCTGTTGAAGGAAGTGGCCTGGGCATTGAGCTGTTCAAGGCTGGGTTCGTCCACCTCCTCCAGGTGTCATAGCTGAGGGAGGTGAGCGAGGTGCCTGCAGAATAGTTAGTGCAGGAGTTTGTTTGGCTCTGGAGGGGCCAGGCAATGCGTGGGGCTGGCCCTCCCTTTGGAAGGGTCCCTGGAGAAAACTGGGAGGGGCCCCATCAGCCCTGCCTGGCTGAGCCAGCCTCCTCAGCACTGCAGCTGTGCTTCTGCTTTGGCGCCGGTAGCCTCTTCGCTAGGGCCACAGGTACAGTGCCTAGCACAGCAGAGCTGGAGCCAGGCCGCTGACAGCGAGGTGCAGCGTGCTGTGGCTGTGCCGGTCCCAGGCTGCGAGAGCCGAGGCCGGGGAGGCTGGATATTTTATCGCACCAGCGTCTCTGTTGGTGAGAGGGATGTGCTTCCAACTGTACTCAGAGCGCTTCAGGACTGGGTATGTCACAGCTAGTCCCCCTCAGGCCACCAAGACCCCCTGCCTCCCTGTGGCTGGAGCCCTGACCCCACCCCTGTGGCCAGAGGACCCCCCCCAGGCTGGCCAAAGCCTACCCAGTGACACAGCTGCTCCCCTTCCAAGGCTGCAAGCTGCCTCGCTGGGAGCGCCTGTCTTTTCCCAAAGAACTGCCTGGGCCTTGATGCACCCCAGGCAGGTTCTGGAGCAGCAGAGGAGGAGCGATCTGGTACTCCACTGTCTGGGTTCCTCAGTGATCGGCTGGAGTGCAAGGAGAATACTGAGGAACCTTGGACACACAACACCTGCGCAGCCACCCTGGAACCTGCCGGGGGCATAAAGATCCCAAACTTCCTCATGCAAACCCTGCAACTGGTGTCTGGGAGGCGTGCCAGGAAGCTTAGCCAGCCCTGGCCTCTTGCACCTGCTACCTAGGACAGGAGTCCATGCCGAGAGGACAGTAAATGCTTTGGAACCCTTGCTGAACATGTGTGTCCAGTCAGAGGGAGCATCTAGATTAGACGTGATAGCAGCCGCCTGGGTGAACACCAGCAGCAAGGAGGCTGCAAACACGTTCCTGGCTCCTGAATGCTGGAGCACTGCTAGCAGGTGGACTGTGGTTTGCAGTGCTGTGCTGTGCCTTGTGCCTCTGGTGAGCTGTAGAGAGAACTCCAGAGCGCGAGAACTCCTGGGCCTGCAAAACCAAACCATGTGGGTGGGAACGCCGGTGATGATGAGCCAGAAAATAACGAGAAGTCCTGTGGCACCTGGTAGACTAACAGATATTTTGGAGCATAAACTTCAGTGGGCAAAGACCCACTTCATCAGATGCATCTGAAGCGGGTCTTTGCCCACGAAAGCTTATGCTCCAAAGTATCTGCTAGTCTATCAGGTGCCACAGGACTTCTAGTTGTCAAAGATACAGACTAACCCGGCTGCCTCTCTGATACGAGCCAGAAAATAGCTTCCTTCGGCCCTTTGGCTAGGAGGACCCCCTGGGACTTTGCCAGCTGCGTAGGTAGCAATGTGAGGAACACACTTCTGACCTGCTTCTGTGTTTTCTTTCCAGATTCAGTCTAGTGAAATTCCCCGGGAAAAAGTTCCAAAGAGAAGAGAGCTTGTGCGGGTGGAGCCGCAAGAAGTGGAAGGGAGTGAGCCGAGGCACATAGGGAGGATGAAAGGGAGACGCCTGAACCACGGCAGAGCCACAAAGGGCTGAGAGAAGGAGGTGGAGGCAGCTAGGGAGAGAGCAATGCTGCAGGAAGGCAGGGAGCAGCCGTACTGAACACACCGAAGCAGGCAGGCTGTGCACCCCAGGTATTATGTATCTGTACCAAGCTGTCTGAGATTTGCCCAGCTGACCAGGCAAGGCCATCCATGTGCAGTAAAAGCCTCTGTGCATCTCTTCTTCCCCTCTGTCTCTCCAGCCTTTGGTTTTTCCAGCCCTGGTAAAATTGCTCCATTGCTTCTGCTGGGTTCAGCATCACCCCAGTAACAGCCTGACCCTGTTCAAGGCACTCAGGCTGGCTGCAGCCTTGACTTGTGTTTGTGTTTCTGGGGGATACACTGCTGGGCTTCTGTCTGTGAGTAACAGCAGAGTGTCTGGCCAGGCAAAGCTGCTGAGGAAATGCTGACGTTTTGGAACAACTGGAGGCAGGCCAGCTTTGCTGGGATAAGTGTGTTCAGCCTTGTTCTCCGCATCAGTCCATTCCAGGGAGGAGCAGGTGCAGGGCCCGCTCCTGGGGCTGTGGAGGGAAGCCAGGTGAGGCTGTAATGCCTGGAAGCCCCTGGAGCAAGGGAGGAAGGAGAGCCCAGTCCCTGGCTCCCCTAGGCATACTGGGCCTTTGCCCTCCCTGCTTTGTGCATAGCGCTGGTTTCCTCCCGCTGCTGCTCTCGTGGGAACCCACAGTGAGGGTTGCTGCAAGCCCTCCAAGCAAGGGCAGGCAGATGCCCAGCCAGCCACAGAGCAAAGGGCAGGTACAGCTTCTGCGTGGCTGCTCACGGTCAGTCTGTTCACACAGCCCTCCACAGGGGGCATCCCAGGGAGTGAAGGCGCCATTGGCTACTTCCCGCCGATTCCTCTATTCCAGGTGAATGCCTCATGCCAGCCCTGCTGTCCAGCTGCAGCCCTGTCCTCCTTGCACCCATTGTGCCACATGGAACACCTGTGCTGTGTCTGTGGAGACTTGCTTGCCTCAGGCTTCGGGGGGGGTCTGGGCGACCCTTTCCAAGGCCCTGAACTTCCTTCCCCCCAGGTGCCTGAGCCGCCTGCCTCACCTCTCCCATCCGGGGCCGGGAGTGAGCGCGAGCTCTCAGAGAAGGCCTGTCCCCCGTGGCCCTTCCTGGTGGCCTCAGCTGGCAGCCCCAAGGAACGGTTTGTGTGGACAATGCCTCCTCTCAGCTTAGCAAGGGAGGTCTGTGGCCCTCCCCCTGGAGTGGTTGCCATGACCGGGAAGGAAGGGACGATGCTCCTAGGGGCCGGGGCCGCTTGAGGCACAATGCCAGGTGCACAGGAGGGTTTCACACAATTTCCGCATCACAGCCATGGAAGCACAAATCGGGTTTTCCTTTCCAGACTGATCTCAAGCTCAGCAAGGGAGTGACATCAGAGTTCAGGTGTGTTCAGGGGCCCCTGGGGCTGCTGCTCAAGCACAAGCTCACTGTAAGTTCCTGTGCAGGAACTAAGGTACAACTGAGCAACAGATGCTGGCCTCTTCTTCTTCGAGGGTCCCCGTGGGTGCTCCACGTTAGGTGTCGGGCTCGCCCGGCGCCGCAGATCGGATCTTCCAAGCAGTTTCTGCCGGACCGCGCATGCGCTGGTGCGCGCCGCTCCCTTGCACGCTCCCAGCCACGTGCGCGATCCGGTCCCCGCCAGTTCCTCTTTAACCGCCGTCGGCTGCAGACGGAATCCGACTAGGCTACGGCCAAGTTAGCGTATTCAACGGTTTTAACTGTTTTCTTTAAAGTTTTCAAGTTCTTAGTCTATTGTTAAGTTGGCCAGTTGTTATTTTCAAAAAAACAAACAAACAAACAAGAAACAACAAGCGGGACAGAATTCAGTCTAGTCCTAGTAACAAGCGGAGCACCGGAGGCCAGGAGCCTAGGGCCATTAGCCCTCCTGCCGCGGCAGGCTATCGGAGAGGGGGAAAACAGCACAGAGAAGGTGCTAAGTACCCCATTAACAACTAAAAGACTCACCAACAATGTCCTCTTCAGGATTCAAGAAATGTGAGTCTTGCCGAGAGGCAATGCCAGCGTCTGATGGGCACAGTCACTGCATAAGGTGCCTTGGGGAGTCCCATGTCACGCAGAAATGCTCCTTCTGTGCAAAATTAACAGCCAGAGCAAGGAAGGACAGGGAGATGTGGCTTACAATGCTGCTATTCGACAAGGCCCTCCAGCCAGACATGCCGGAGCGGCCGCAGCAGGAGGGACCCTCTGGGGCCCATAAAAGGAAAGCCGCCTCCCTCACCCCATCAGCGCAAAAACGGAGGAAAGTCTCCCCAACCCGATCCCTGCCAGCAGCAACAGCGAGCGGGACGGGAGGAGCGCACAGCCCCCAGCCGCAGCAACAGCTGATCGTCGGCGGCACGGAGAGCCACGTGGAGGCAGCTCAGCCTCCGATGATCAAACAGCTGCCCCGCACCACAGGCAGGGCGGCGGCTAAACAAGCGCCGGTACCGGCGGCACCGCAGGCAGCAGCACCGACCCCCGGGGAACCGGCGGTGCAGAGCACGCAGGCACGCAGCCTGCAGGCACCAGAGGACACCGCCCGTGCGGCACCGCCCATGAGCGTGCCGAGCGCGGTGCGGATGGGGCCGAGATCCCCTGCACGTCAGGGGGCGGAGCCGCCCCCGCAAGGGAGGGGGAAGGCTGCACAGAAAACAAGGCACCGCAGCCCCTCTCCAGACAGGGCTGCAGAGTTGTTTTCTCTCAGCCCTCCGCTCATGCTGCAGACTCCAACTAGAAGGCAGGGGTCCCCCCTAGCCTACCCGGAGCCCCCGTCTCCATTTTTACAACCAGCCTCGCCCTGGCTGGGACCACCTTCACCCTTCCTGGGGTTTGAGCTGCTGGAATGCTATCACAAATCGCTCTCTCCAGTGTCCCAGGTCTCTCGACGATCTCGCTCCCCCAGACGCAGGAGGTATGCACCAAGGGAGTGGTCCAGGTCACCTTCCCAAGAACAGTGCCCATGCTGCCATGGTCGTCCCTATCACGCGGGGCATACACACCGCCGGCAGTCTACCAGGGAAAGATCCCCACAGACGGTCCCGTATCCCCGAGGGCAATCGCGAACGGGAACAGAGACTCAAGTATCTCAGGGGGAACTGGTTATGGAACCCCGAGATTTTCCCTTGCAAGCTTCCAGTGAGCGGATGTACCATCACCAACAGGAACCGGAAGGGTCCAGAGAGGCGTATCCTAGTGGTTCCTCGCTCTCCGCCCCGGACGAGGCTATGGCCCCGGGGGACGTCCATCCTCCGGACGATCTCAAACAGTTTCAAGAGCTGTTTAAGAGGGTGGCCTTCACGCAAGGCATCCAGACAGCAGAGGTGCAAGAGAAACACCATAAGCTCCTCAAAAATCTGAGACCTCCGGCCTCCTCCAAAATAGCAATACCGCTTGACGAAGCAATTTTGGAGTCCGCCACTATGATATGGCAGACCCCTGCGACTATCCCGCCTGTCCACAAGAGAGCGGACAAGAAATACTTCGTGCCAGCGAAGGGCATGGAGTTCCTGTTCAGCCACCCACAACTAAATTCCTTGGTGGTAGAGTCGTCGCAACAAAGATCAAAGACATCTCAATTCAAGTCAGGGGGAACAGACAAAGATGCCAAGAAGCTAGAGCTGTTCGGCAGAAAGGTCTACTCCTCCTCCACTCTACTGTTGCGAATGGCAAATTACGCAGCGCATCTAGCAAACCACAATTTCGACAACTACACTAGGTTAACCTCCCTCATGGACTCGCTTCCAGAGGACAAGAAACCGGTGCTCAAGGCCATCGTGCAAGAAGGCTACGCGGCCTCGAGGACGGGAGTTCAGATCGCCCTGGATGTTGCGGACACAGCAGCGTGCTCCACAGCTACGACAGTGGTGATGCGAAGGGAGTCCTGGCTCCAGACTTTGGGTATACCAAGGGACCTGCAGGCAAAGATCGTCGATCTTCCCTTCGACTCGCAGAAGCTGTTTGCTGAATCAACTGACTCGGTCCTTCATTCCAGTAAAGATTCAAGAGCCACACTTAGGACCCTGGGGATTTACACCCCTCCATACAGAAAGAAAAAGTACTACCCTCAACAAAGACGGTACCAGTACCAGCAACAGCGTCCCCAGTACCACAGGGGTTACGAGCAAGGGCAACAGCAACAGCACCAGCAGTACAGAACTCCCAGGCGATGTTCCCAACAGAGCCGTGCGTCCTCGGGGCAGGGCCAAAGGCCACAAGTTTGACACACAGATCCAGGGCTGCGCCATCAATACCATCGCACAAGGTCATCCGAAGCGGTTATTCCACCATCGCCTCCGACCATTCTACGACCAGTGGCGAAGGATCACCACAGACAAATGGGTGCTGGAGATCATAGCCACGGGGTACGCCATCCCCTTCCAGTCGCTCCCACCGCCATGACCTCCACCCAGGCCCCACCTCCAGGAGGCCTCCCACGTAGCGAGGCTCAAGCAGGAGGTAGACCATCTCATGCTCATAGGGGCAGTGGAAAGAGTGCCAGAGCAACTGCAAGGGAGAGGGTTCTACTCGAGGTACTTCCTCACGGAGAAAAAGACAGGAGGCTGGAGGCCCATCTTAGATCTTCGAGGCCTCAACCAGTACCTGCGCAAGCAACGCTTTCGGATGATCACAATCGCCTCCATCCTTAAGGCACTGGACGATGGAGATTGGTTTGCAGCCCTCGACTTACAAGACGCATATTTTCACATAACTATCCATCCGGCTCACCGACGATTCCTCCGGTTCATGGTAGGCAAAGAACATTTTCAATACAAGGTCCTACCGTTTGGCCTCTCCTCGGCCCCCAGAGTCTTCACCAAGACCTTGGCAGTGGTGTCAGCCCACCTGCACAGACGGGGTATTTATATTCCCGTATCTGGACGACTGCCTACTCAAAGCGGCCTCGAAGGAGGAGGTACTACGCATGATACTTGTCACAGCAGGCACGTTCTCTTCACTCGGCCTGGTTATCAATCTGGCAAAATCAGAGATAGACTCCACACAGAGTTCATAGGGGCATGCATAAATTCTATTACAGCGAGAGTGTATCTACCAGAGACTCGCTTTCAGGCCATCGGCTCCCTCGTGCAGGTCATCACCTTCAGCCCTACGGTGCCGGTTCTGACGTGCTTACAGCTGCTGGGCCACATGGCAGCAGCGACGTTCGTAGTACAGAACGCCAGGTTACACATGCGCAGCATGCAGCACTGGCTGGTGAGCGTATACAAACCGGCAGCACACACCGTTCACAGGGTGGTGTCGCCCACAACAGAGGTGCGCAAATCCCTGCAATGGTGGGTAAACCCCAAGAACTTGCTAACGGGTACCCTTCCACCAACCACAAATATCGGTTTTTCTTACTACAGATGCCTCCCTCATAGGGTGGGGAGCACACATGGGCGAAGAGGTGACGCAAGGGCTGTGGTCCTCCACAGAGCAGTCACTGCACATAAATATACTGGAGCTCAGAGCAGTGTTCAACGCCTGCAGACACTTTCGAGACCATATACAAGGCAAAGTAGTCGGGATCAGTACAGACAATACCTCCACCATGTTTTATATAAATCGGCAAGGAGGAGCTCGGTCCTGTGCCTTATGTGTGGAAGCAGTCCGGTTGTGGAACTGGTGCATCGCCAACAATATAACCTTGAAAGCCTCGTACTTACCAGGCGCTCACAATGTGAAGGCAGACCAGCTGAGCAGGCGTTTCGCACTCACGCACGAGTGGCAGATCTGTCCCGATCTGCTACAACCGATTTTTCATGCATGGGGTTTTCCCCAGATAGACCTGTTTGCGTCTCAACACAACAAGAAGTGCCCACGATTCTGCTCCAGGGCAGGACTGGGACGGGGGTCCCTGGGGGACACATTCGCGATCTTCTGGAGGGGCCCCCTGCTTTACGCTTTTCCTCCCACAGTGCTGATCCACAAAGTCTTGCAGAAAGCCAGGAGGGAAGGAGCCCGAATGATCCTGATAGTCCCAACGTGGGATCGACAGCAATGGTTCCCCCTACTCCTGCGCATGTCGGACCGTCCACCGATGCCCCTCCCGGTGGCGCCGGCTCTGCTCACGCAAGCCCAGGGGTCCATAGTGCATCTGCACCCCCAAGGCCTGCGACTACAAGCGTGGTTAATCCATGGCTCAGCTCCCTAGAGAGCACATGTACGGAGGAAGTGCAACAAGTCCTAGAAAGTAGCAGGAGGACTTCCACCAGGAAGACCTACAAGCAGAAATGGACTCACTTCACGGCATGGTGTTCTACCAAACAGCTAGCCCCCCTTTCGGTGCCTATACCTGTAATATTAGAGTATTTACTGGAACTCAAGAGAGGAGGACTCTCACTATCCTCATTAAAGGTCCACCTTGCCGCCATTTCGGCGTTCAGACATGAAGAGGAAGGGCACACGGTGTTCGCCCATCCCATGGTTACCAGGTTCCTCAAAGGGTTGGTAAACCTATACCCACCTCGGAAACCGCTTCCACCTTCGTGGAACTTGGACCTGGTGCTTAATGCGCTAACGGGACCGCCGTTCGAGTCTTTGGCCACGGTTTCCCTCCGCCTCCTTACGATAAAGACAACCTTTCTTCTTGCAATCACGTCAGCTCGCAGGGTGAGCAAGCTTGCGGCAGTTATGGCAACGCCACCCTGCACTGTTTTTTCCAAGGAGGCGGTAACCATATGGCTTCATGCCTCCTTTGTTCCTAAAGTTTCTTCTGAGTTTCATATTAACGAACCTATTGTTTTACCCTCGTTTTATCCAAAGCCTCATAACTCTAACAAAGAGGCGCGCCTACACCTCCTGGACGTGAGGAGGGCGCTAGCCTTCTACGTAGACAGGACCAAGTCCTTCCGGAAAACGGATAGACTCCTAGTCTCCCTCGCTCCCAAATCGAAAGGAGAAGGTCTCTCCTCGCAGAGAATCTCAAAGCACATTGTATCCTGCATAAAAATGTGCTACGAGCTCAAAAAGACTCCTTTATCGGCCACTCCCAGGGCTCATTCCACTAGGGCGGTGGCGGCATCAACAGCCTTTTTCAAGGGCGTTGCGTTAAAAGACATTTGCAGAGCGGCGACCTGGTCATCCTACGACACCTTCGCCAAACATTACGCCCTTCACAGGGTATTCCAAGAGGATACCCGTCTCTCTGCAGCGGTCTTCTCGGGGACAAGCTGCACATAATCCGATTACCCACCTCCTATCTTGGGTTACTGCTGGGTAGTCACCTAATGTGGAGCACCCACGGGGACACTCGGAGAAGAAAGAAAAGTTTCTCACCATAGTAACGGTTCTTCGGGATGTGTCCCCGTGGGTGCTCCACTACCCACCCATCCTCCTCGCTTCAGATCTCTGCTTAGTGTTTTGCAGGAGCATCCGAGGCGGTTGGTCAAGGAACTGGCGGGGACCGGATCGCGCACGTGGCCAGCAGCGCGCAAGGGAGCGGCGCGCACCGGCACATGCGCGGTCTGGCAGAAACTGCTTGGAAGATCCAATCTGCGGCGCCGGGTGAGCCCAACACCTAATGTGGAGCACCCACAGGGACACATCTCGAAAAACCACCGTTACTACGGTGAGTAACCTTTCGTTCCGCGTTCTCACGCAGACGGGAGCTGCTACGTCCAGCAGCTGTTACCTTTTAGTGTTCTTCTTTCAGAAAGCAGACAGCGGTATTGCATTGGCAAATTCCCCACAGAAACAGAGAGTGGAACAAAAGAGCAATAAAGGCACGTCACCGTTTCCTCGTTACCGAGACAGTCTTACAATGGGGATCCAGATATCCTCCAGCACACAGACTGAAAATTGTTCCTTTTACTGCAGTTCTGGAACCAGGCGTGTTTTATCCACATTCAGAATTCCTCCAGAAGTGCCTTCCTACTGTAATCAGACTGCCTGATATCTTCAGCCCTGGTAAGGACTTCAACTGGGTTCAAAAGAGAGCTGGAGGTTAGGTCCATCCATGGCTTTTAGCCAGGAGCAGTAGGAAAGGTGTCCCAGCGTGGGTGTTCTTGAAACCTCCTGGCAACCCAGCCTCCAAAACCCTCTGGGCTGTGCTTTCTGCATGACTGGGTGCTAGCTGTGGGCTGCGTGGGAGCTGGGGGTCCCTGCTGCAGGTGATGCGCATCTCAGGTACTTAAAGCCATGGCGCAGAGCAGTGGTTCCCAGCCTTTTCCACACTGGGGCCCATTCTGACAATTCAGGAAGACTTGGTGACCCAAAGCCATTCAAAACCTGGGAAGGGGAGATGTTGGAGAGCCAGTGCCCTAACTAGCTAGTTTTGTACCTGAGGCGAGAATGCGCAGCTGTGACCACCACCGCCCCCCGTACGCAGGGGTAGCAGTTATTTCATAGAAAAGGGGAAATGCATTAATAAAATAATAACACTGCATTTACTGTCGTTAATCAGAGTTGTCGTGGGGGAAAGACACATCCCCAAACCGCTCCCCCCAGCTTAAACCCCACACTCAGGAGCTCAGGGAGTCACACTCAGGGCCTGAAATTAAATAAAACTATTGATTGTATTCTTAAAAGTTTAGACCTGACCCTACCCCCCACAAGCAGCAGCTGGAAGCCAGCTGGGGCAGAGCCCCCCGCCAGCGGAGCAAGCCACTAGAGTCCCAGCCAGGGCAGGGCAGACTCCTGACGCCCTGGCGGCTGGAAGCTGGCTCGGGCAGAGCCCCAGCACGCAGAGCCAGCTGTGGGGACCCCACCTCCTGCAGAGGCTGGAAGCCAGGGAGCTGAGCCCTCCCTCCTAGCCTCAGACCCAGGCCTCCACCTTACCTGAGCTGGGTGCTGCTCCTCAGATATGCCGTTCTCTGCCCTGCAGCTGAAATAGTTCTCAATGTAACTGATTGGCCTAACTGCCTGACAGCTGTTAATTCAATTAGGAAATTGAGAACCACTTCAGGAGTGTGAATGGCTCAAGAGTCACTCATGGAGCTGCCCAGCCCAGGCCCATGCTTGGGTCATGACCCACAGGTTGGGAAACCCTGGCCCAGAGGGAAGCACTGAACCACAGAGTTAAGCCTGGAGTTCACCCGCCTCCCATGGCGAGTAGCTGCAGCTGTCCAACGCTGGTGTCTCGCAAGTGGCCCCAGAGCTGCAACCAGAGAAGCTGTAGGTGGCTCTGTGATGATGGGCCCATTAAGCTAGGAGCAAATAAAGAGATGGGAGTTAACCTCAAGGGACAGAGCTCACTAGTAGGAAAGGAACATCAAGGGGGGCAGGTCAGGCTTACCGGCAAGCACGTGCAAGGTACAAGGGAAACAAGCTGGGGGTGACCATAGTGTAGATTAGCATGTAGATGGGAGCAGAGGGAGAGAGGCAGGCGACTGCAGGTTCTCAGGCTAAGTGCTCCTTTCGGGGAATGGTGTTTGTACATGGCTTGCTTGGATGGCAGGTGGGTGCAGGGGAGGGATTTATCAGAACTGATCAGGTCGCTGCTGGCTGTGGAACATTACTGAGCTGAGACCAGGACCGTGTAGTGTCTAGTGAAATAGGGAGTCCTGGAGACATGGCTACAGGCTGCCTGAATGAGGAAGAAGATGCATCTGTGTGGGGTTCCTTCCCCACTGCATTGTGAATGGCAGCTCACAGTGTGGGGCTGAGTGAGAGGAACAGGGGGATGAGGAAGCTGTGTATAGCAGTATGCACAGTTGTGCAGAAATGTGTGATCAAAATGCCTGAGATTCAGTACCTGGTTCACTGCAGAACAGCCACACTCCAACCCCAACTGCCTGGAGCTACTGAGAGCCTGGAAATGTTCCCACACTCCTGCGCTGGCACCGAGGCAGCAGGGAGGGGGTGGCGCAGCCGACGTTGAATGAAGAGGCTTTCAGGGAAGAGATGGGTCGTCTGAGGATGGAGCGACGGGTGCAAGGGACATGCTCTGGAGGAGCTGATACCAACTACAAGGGGGCCAACAAATATTTTTTGTGTAAGCCTCCCGGAGGTGAATCTGGCCCTGCTTGGGTGAGTGGTGGTGGAGGTGGTGCACCCTGCTCCTGAGGACCAGGTGAGCCACCTGGCATCACCAGGCCTGCCTCACTCTCTGCTTGGTTGGTGCTCACGGAGTAGCTGCGTGTTCAGGGTTTCATTCTATCATCCTCATTCACTTGAGGTGCTGGGCAAATTTCCAGATGTTGATGACAGCAGAGAAGCGTTTTCTATTGCTTCCAGGCCCTTCTCCTCCCGAGCGTGTCCCTTGCGCCCGTGTCTCTCCATCCTCAGCCTCCCCATCTCATCTCTGAAAGCCTCTTCATTCAACTTCGGTCGCGTCACACCCCGCCCCCCACTGCCTCGGTGCCAGCGCAGGAGTGCGGGAACGTCTCCCTGCTCTCAGTAGCTCAAGGCAGTTGGGGTTGGAGCTGTTTCAGAGATGATTTTGCTCCAGCCCTGGGGGCTGGGGCTTGAGCAAGTTCACGCTTAGATTTAATTTCTCTGCCAGTCTCCAGCACTTCTCTGCCAATACATACACAGATATTTCTGTTGTGTATTTGTAGGGGAAAACCAGAATAGAGTGTGCTACAATGATAAATGCTCCCCGTTCCACTGGTATCTCAGAAGCATATCAAACAGTAGCTATGAATGCTACGTTTTGACATCAGTAGGTCCCGATTATCATTGTATAGTAAGTAAAGGAGGGGTAATAGGGAACAAGAGCTGAGGAATCATTGTTCCAAGTCAGACAGAAATATATTAGCATATTGTGTCCTTTTTTGTTTCAATAGAATACAGACTAACACGTCTATCTCTCTGTCATTTATCTTTGGGTAGTGATCGTACAAGGGGACCAAACAAAACAGTTAGACTATTAAGTCTAACTTAAATACAATTGCAAATGTTAGGGCTAGCAACCCATAACTGAGTACAGAAAGCAGGGTCAGGAGGAGGAAGAAAGAGCTCACAGCTCTGTGAAGCTTGAACTGACTGTGGTTCCCAGATGGCAAAGGTTGCTGTGGGTCCAGAGGGTAGGAGACAGGCAGAGCAGAGCCCCCAACACAGTCAGTGAGGGGAAGATGAATCCGCAGTGAAACTGATAGCAGAATGTAGATCCCGGCATCAGAACACTTGAGCGTGAATAGGGGGTTTGTAGGGAAACCCAGTGGTTCAGGAAGTTACACTAGATTTGTTTAGGGGGTAAACAGATGGTTCAAGGGTGTATTCTAAAGTTGTTCAGTTCAGGGTAGACAACAGAAACAGACCATTCCTGGCTAGGGGTGATGTTCCTTGAGGGATCTCTTCAAGCAGTTAGGTAGTTTCAATATTTTGGATGGTCTGATAATTTCTGATCTGGGGGTGAACAGTTGTGGTGGGTTCATTAGCATCCAGAGTAGAGGTTGCCCACCAGGGAGTACTTTTCTGCTCTCTGTATCCCGTAGTTCAGTGGGATTCTTGCTTTGGAATCTCTGGTCTCCACTGTGTATGCTAATGGAGATGTCTTTCTGCCCCATCCTGGATGCAGATGAGGCTGGGGTGTTTCCTTAATCCCATCACCCCTGTCTGGAGGGGATTAGGTGTGTGTCTTCACCTGCCTTTTCATTGCTTTTTGTGTTGGGTTTGGTTCAGGCAGAAGCTGGGGGTGGGGGCAGGAGGAGGTTGGTCTTCCATGAGTACTATGGCCCAGTTCCTCAAGAGCACAGAGCTGGTAGGTTGCAGGCCCCACAGGGTCTCCACCCCACACTGTTAAACACTTTTATCAGTGACCTGGAAGGAAACAAACTCATCACTGACAAAGTTTGCAGAATACGTAAAAATTGCGGGAGTGGAAATAGAACGAGGACAGGTTAGTGACCCAGAGCTGTGGATTGCTTGGGGAGGTGGTGTGATAGCACAGGGTTTCTGGGCACAGCTAGAGAAGTCAATCCAGGGAATCTTTGCTTAAAATCGGGGCCACTCACAGCCCCAGGCTGGGATTTCCTTCTCACTAAGGCAAATCCAGCCAGCCACCAGAGCACTTCTGCCAGCCCCACTGGCCAGCCAGAAGCCACACAAGCAAACCCACAGACTTCCCGGCTGCTGTACTAGCCCAGCCCAACAACCCGCAAATTCAGGTGAGGGGCTTTTATGCCTGTTTCACCAAACACCATGTGGATTCTTCCAGACCCCAAAAGGTCCAGCCCCAGTTCCTGCTCAACATATACTTGGATCTTACCCAAGCAACACGCTCACCAATCCCTTAGATCTAAATATCTAAGGATTTATTTATACAAAAGAGAGAACAGGGTTAGAGAGAAGAATTGCTAAAGCAACACTCTACATACATCAGTCATAACTGCTGATGCAGGCCAGCAGTGTTGTTTGCTGATTCTTGAAAGCCTCTGAAAGATCATTTCAGGTTACATAGATTCAGTAATTGGAGCATTGTAGATATGGCCTGCTGGGGTCCGCATGCTGGGACATGGACCCTTGGAGACCAAAAGGTAAAAAATCCAAGATGGACCCTGCCAAGTCCATACCATTCGTCCTCTCTATCTGGGACCAAGCTCCCTCTTCTTCCTATAGTCCCTTGAGGGTCCGCCCCCACCTGACTCAGGTGGGCTGTTGTGGTCAATGGCCGTTGGATGAAACCCAGGAGAAGGTCTTAAATTTCTGAGCTGTGCGTGTTCCTTTGTTTCAGTTCAGGTCACCTGACCAGTGGGCTGCCTTCCATTGACAAGTCCCAAGCATCTGGGATGTGGACTCAGCATCTGAGCACTTGGTTTCCATCCTATTGTTCAGCCCAATGTCCTGGCTGGGGCTGAGTTCACACCTCCCATTGTGAAGCTCAGCACTGAAACATTTTCTACTATAGCCACATAGCTAAAATCTGTAGCTTTACCTACCAGCCTGATACAGACATATAAGCAGTGCACGTATGTTCAGGGCACCATTAGCTTTCCTTAGGCGCCTCAGACAGCACCCCCAGCACAATATTTGGGATGAACAGCCACACTGGACATTAAAATGGCTTCCAGTCCCAATATAAAATTCAGGTCATATGACACCTTGTGAAATAGGCCAGTGAAAGGAACTGAGTCCCTACTCCCACTCCCTTTACCCAGAGGCCTCCCCGACCTTGGGGGCTCCCCGTCCACCCTCTGTGTGGCACAGTATGTGTAACTCCAGCAGTGCTGGGCCCAGGATTCCTGTGGGACTCAACTCCTGACCTTGGTATGGTCGCCAAGGGTGTTCCCGCTCAGCTTCCCTGAGCCACTGAGGATTAGACAGTTCAAAGCAGCTACGGTTTATTAAGCAACAATCAGTTTCAAAAGCGAGAAAAAGGAAAAATGGAAAAAGTGAATGGAAAACACGGCACCTTCTGCACAGCACGGAGACCTCACAAACCGGGTCTCTGGACAATCAGGACAGGTCACGGTCTGTGCCTGGCAGGTCCCTGGCCTCCTCCTCAGGCCCTGGCTGTGCTGCAGGGATACTGCAGGTCAGACACGTGCTCTGCATGGCAGGACCCTTCTCCCCAGCATCAGCCCCTCCCCACTCTGGCCTTCACGGCCTCTTGGCTACCCAGACTCTGCCTTGCTCCCACCCTGCTGCTCACTGCACCCAGGTCCAGTTTCATCCTCTGCTGTGCTGCCTCCAGCTCTTGGGCTGTTTCTCTGCCCCTCTGGCTCTGTGGCTGCAGCCCCACTCCCAGCATGGCTCTACTGCTGGGCTGTGTCTCAGGCTCTGGCTGGCTGGCCTGGCTCTGAGCTCAGCTCAACTGCTGCACAAGTTGTCTGCTTAGCTCGGCCCTACTCAGTCTAGCCCAGAAAATACACCTGACACAGAGGATGGGACTCTCCACCAACTCCTCACTCCCTTATTGCCCTACCTGCCCTGGCAATTGTAGAACACTAGGACTGGAAGGGACCTTGAGAGGCCATTGAGTCCAGCCCCCTGCCCCAATGGCAGGACCAAGTACTGTCTAGACCATGCCTGATAGACATGTACCTAACCTGTTCTTAAATAGCTCCAGAGATGGAGATTCCACAACCTCCCTTGGCAATTTATTCCAGTGTTTGACCACCCTGGCAGTTAGGAACTTTTTCCTAGTGTCCAACCTAAACCTCCCCTGCTGCAATTTAAGCCCATTGCCTCTTGTTCTGTCCTCAGAGGCCAAGAAGAACAAGTTTTCTCCCTCCTCCTTATGACACCCTTTTAGATACTGAAAACCGCTATCATGTGCCCCCTCAATCTTCTCTTTTCCAAACTAAACAAGCCAAATTCTTTCAACCTTTCTTCATAGGTCACATTCTCTAGACCTTTAATCATTCTTGTCGCTCTTTTCTGGACCCTCTTTACTTTCTCCACATCTTTCTTGAGCTGCAGTGCCCAGAACTGGACACAATACTCCAGCTGAGGCCTAACCAGCACAGAGTAGAGCAGGAGAATGACTTCTTGTGTATTGTTCACAACACACCTGTTAATCCATCCCAGAACCATATTTGCTTTTTTTTCAACAGCATCACACTGTTGACTCATCTTTAGCTTGTGGTCCACTATTAACCCCTAGATCCCTTTCTGCTGTACTCATTCCTAGGCAGTCCTGTCCCATTCTGTATGTGTGACACTGATTGGTCCTTCCCAAGTGGAGCACTTGGCATTTGTCCTTATTAAACTTCACCCTGTTTACCTCAGACCATTTCTCCAATTTATCCAGATCATTTTGAATTCTGACCCTATCCTCCAAAGCAGTTGCAACCCCTCCCAGCTTGGTATCATCTGCAAGCTTAATAAGTGTACTTTCTATGCCAATATCTAAGTTGATGAAGATATTGAACAGAACTGGTTCTAAAACAGACCCCTGCAGAACCCCACTTGTTATA
Source organism: Carettochelys insculpta (assembly GCF_033958435.1). Classification (NCBI taxonomy): domain Eukaryota; kingdom Metazoa; phylum Chordata; order Testudines; family Carettochelyidae; genus Carettochelys; species Carettochelys insculpta. Next base: position 2,125,173 of record NC_134145.1, read on the forward strand.
CTTTTCCAGCAGGATTGAGAACCATTAATAACTACTCTCTGGGTATGGTTATCCAGCCAGTTTTCCACCCACCTTATAGCAGCCCCATCTAAGTTGCATTTGCGTAGTTTATGGAAAAGAATATCACGTGAGACCATATCAAATGCTTTACTGAAGTCTAGGTATACCACATCCACCTCTTCTCCCCTATCCACAAGGCTCGTTATACTATCAAAGAAAGCTATCAGATTGGTTTGACATGATCTGTTCTTTACAAATCCATGCTGGCTGTTCCCTATCACCTTACCACCTTCCAAGTGCTTGCAGATGATTTCTTTAATTACCTGCTCCATTATCATTCCTGGCACAGAAGTTAAGCTGACTTAATCAGGCTGACCTGGAGGGCTGGCCACTTCCCATGGTTCCTGGGGGCTGTCAGTCTCAGGATCCTGAGTGCTCACAACCCTTCCCCTTCTTTTTGATACTGGGAACTAACTCCCCGCCCCGCATACACAGAGTCCTAGTAAGGGTCCAACAATCCCATAATACATACACATGCCTGGAAACTTTCACTCAGATAACAATGAGCATATGTTCAGGACCTTTCACTTAGATGGAGCAACCTTCAGTGGCATAGGGCTTCCAAGAGCCCCTCAAACTTAGCAAGCACATCATTACTTAGGAAAACCTAAAAGCAACCAGTTTAGGTCAGATTAAATAACCCGGTAGAGCAGAAATAACAAATGTGATGGACATCCACAAAAGGCCCATGGTAACGAATTCACATACATGATAATGAACAGAGATCGGTGATACCAACCTATAGTTAAAAATGAGGGGAGGAATACAAATTCATAAAGGGAAGAAATACAAATAAGGAGAAAAGGAAACATCCCCCACAGTGTCTCAAACATGACATCAGTGTAACAGACGATAGAGGTGACGCCCCAGACTGGGGGCAGCAGAAGATGTGGTCTTTGGGAGGTGCTAGAATGGTGGCCGCTGGTACTGATGGAGGAGGCACACCTGATGAGGGGAATGATGGCTAACCTCTCAGGCGGCTGTAGGAGTGGGGTAAGTATGTGCTGTGCAAATGTAGATGTACATTCCCTCTCTCACTTATGAAATTTCAGAGTTGTGACTGTGCTACATGTACATTAATAACCTATACTTGGATATATGCATGAATTCCTACAGCGTGCATGTGGGAACTGTGCACGTCAGGGTTCCCAGCCAGAGAATAACTTAAATACTGGGCCTGGGCCTGGGCCTGGGCCTGAGACAAAGAACCTGCCAACCCCAAAGGTGGTATCTGGACAGTCATAAGCAATTTAAGGTCAGGCAACATGGTTCTGGATACAGTGAAGCCCAGAAAGGGAATGGTCCTACATCTGTGTCTGCTAGAGAGAGTGGTGCTGTAACTCAGTTAAATCCAGTTAGCGTCATAACAGAATCCCAGGAATCAAATGAATGTTGCCTGATGCTAATGTGTTGCTGGGAGAGAGTGAAGCAACTTTGGCTGATCAAAGCAGTCTCCTAGCCAGAGCACAAAGGTTGTTTGATTGCATTGCCTATTGACGGTATGGAAGTGTGTAAAAAGGAGGAAATCAGTCCTACCCTTGCGTGTGCTGAGCCAGAGAATTTGCATGTTGCCCGAAAGGAACCCTGCAAAGGGGAAGTACACACCTGCCACCTTCTACCTAGTGATGTAATTAAAATTACATTGTGATTATGTGAAAATCCACAGGATGGGCCACAGCTATTTCTGGGTGTAAGGGAAACTGATGGAGTTAGTTGTGGCTCAGCAGAGCAATGCTTCTGTCGAGCTAGCTAAAAGGAAAGTGCTGCTTAAAGCTCCAAAGGGTTCTGCTCCAGAATCCAAAGCAAGGGGTCTTTCTCACGGAAACTCATTGCCTAATAAATAAAAGTGCTGGTCTTTAAGGTGCCGCAGGGCTGCTTGCTCTGTTCTCCTAAGGAAAAGAACCCTCATGGGGTTTTTTTGCAGACAGTTTACTGTGGCTGAGTGGAGTGGAAGTGATTGATAAAGGGAGATGCAGAGAAATGTCTGCCTGTAGAAGGCGACAGTTTGTTGAGAGACTCATTGCAGTGCCTAGCAGCCAGGGGTTTGGGTTAAAAGTGACTCCATTGACTTTGCTTTGGAAAGATCCAGTGTGGACAGGTTTGAGGGTGTTTTAGATGGATGGAAAGTTGTTGCAGATGGAGTGGAGGCTATCAGAAAGTTAGAGCAGTGCTGCGATGGCCAGGTGGCTCTGTTAAACCAGCTCACTGGGAAGTCAGAGTTAGTGGGCCAGGAGCATTTCCATGTAAGTGAGCAGTGTGTGTCTCAGGGTTGGGGCACAGAGCAGAACAGCTGTGCAGCCAGTCTCTCAGGAATTTACGGGATAGCTAGTAAAGTTCCATCTCTAGCTATTGTGGACACTTGTCATATCTCAGGCTAGGTCTACACTAGACGTAGAACTGGACAACTTTAGCTACGCCAACTGTGTAGCTAAAATCAATTTATCAGTGGCTGACTTCAATGTCCATCTATACGGAAGATGGTTAATGGGAGCGTTTCTCCCATCAGCCTTCCTTAACCCTTGCCGCTTGCAAACCTTGACCCTGGAAAGTGCTGGTTTGCACGTGCACAAAACAAAATCCCAGAAGACTGACTCTGAGCAGGTTGATCTTCTGCAGTAGCATAGGCCTCGCCTTAGTGGGCTTAATGTCTGATTCCATGTGAAAGCAAAGCCTGATGATGGAAGGACAAGAGAATTTTGAATCTAACAGGCTGGTGAAAACAGATGGTATTTCTTTGATACAGGGAGCAACCTTGGATTTAGAAGTACTGGAGACACTCATAACTGTGGAAAAGATTAGTGTCTGTCTTGGCACTGGACTCAGTGATGTCCTGAGGTCTCCTCCAACCCTAGGATTCTAGGATTCTATTGTGTCCCGATTGGGGCACCACATTTCAGGAAAGATGTGGACAAATTGGAGAAAACCCAGAGAAGAGCAACAAAAATTATTAAAGAATCCTCTAGAAAACATGAGCTAGGAGGGAAAATTGAGAAAACTGGGTTTGTTTAGGCTGGAGAAGAGGAGAGAGAGAGGGGACATGATAACAGTTTTCAAGTATGTAAAAGATTGTTACAAGGAGGAGGGAGAAAATTATTCTCCATAACCCCTGATGATAGGACAAGAAATAATGGTCTCAAATTGCTGCCAGGGATCATTAGATCAGACATTGGGAAAAACTTCTTAACTGCTCAGGGTGGTTGAGCTCTGGAAAAAGTTGCTGAAGGCGGTTGTGAAATCTCCCTTGTTGGAGATTTTTAAAAGTAGGTTGAACAAACATCTGTCAGGGGTGGTCCAGGTAATGCTGTGTCTTGACGTGAGCGCTGGAGATTGGACTTGATGATGTCTTGATTTCCCTTTCCCTTTATTATTTTATTCTACACAATATGTTCCATCTTGTATTTAGCTGCGACACTCTGAGTACATTTGCCAGAGCTGAAGAAGAGCTCTGTGTAGCTCCAAAGCTTGTGTCTTTCGCGAAGCACTTGGCTCAATAAAAGCTGCATGTTCACTTCACTGGTTTACTGAGGAGTCCTTTGAAGGGCTGGATGCTGGAACAATATAAGCCATTTGATATTTTTGCTGCAGTATAAAAAGAGAATGAAACCTAATTACTTACACACACGAACACACACTCTCTCTCTCTCTCTTCACTGGAGTCAGTAAATTTACAACAGAGAAATTATGGTACTTGTTTGTCTCCTAGCTGTGGCCTGTGGGCCACCCCTTCTCCACCCCACTCTGCAGCCCTAGCCTAGCTAACTCCCCCATTTCCCAGGGCAGGGCCAGATCAAGGTAAGGGCTGCAGCCTAATGGTTCAAATACCCCTCCCCAAATAAATGCTGACATTTCATGGAAATCACTTGTCTGGGAATCCAACTCTAATTGAAAAGTCAAACAAACAAACAGGATCTATGGTAATATTTACCATGCATCAGTTAGTAAAGTAACACAGGATAGTTTTTTAAAAAATTATTGATCAGTGTCCGATAGCTACAAAACTCCTAAAGAATTATGTTATAAAAAGAATTCTTTCCCTTCCAAACCATGAACACCTGAGCAAAGTGGGTCAACTGAACTCTGCTTCCACTGTATTCATCCCATCGCCTCACATTTCCTACTTCCTCTTGCAGGGTGTGGGGCTGTGGCTCTGGCCTTTTGGGAAAGGTACAGACAGAAAGACTGGAGCAGAGGGTTAGCCCTCCCAAAGTGGGGGTTCCACCTGCCTGAGCAATTTAAAAGGGACGGGGGCTCCCAGGCTGGGATCCTGGGTACTTGCCCCCTTTGCCCTTCTCCCATCAGTGGACCAGGCTGACCCCCCTCACCCACTCCAAACCCTGGGCCCCAGCCTGGTGCTCTCTCCTGCTGCATCCTAGGCTGTAACTCAGAGCCTGCACTTCTCGGTGGAGCACCCTCACCCCATCTCACACCCCAGCCGGGAGCACCCCTCTCCCTTATTCTGAACCCATGATTTTTGTGCACAGCCCAATCCTAGGGCCCCCCACAAAATCTAATAGCCCTGGTCCCCAGAAGAGTTAATCGAGCCCTCCATGATTCACCTTTCTTGTCCCCTTCTTCCTGTCTGCATGCCCTCCTGAGCCTTGTCCCCCACCCTTCCCCATCTAAACCCCGGCCTGGGTCAAGCTGCCCTTTCCTTCAGGGGCTTGCCTGTTTGCACTGCCTTTGGGCTACCAAGCTACGTGCAACCCCCTGGCAGCTGTCCCCCCCTTTCCCACCGTAGGGCCCTGCACTCCCTATCCCAGTCCTGTTACATGCCAGCAGTGGTTTTGCTTTTTGGTTTTGGGTGGGATTTTTTGGCGGGGGGTATCTGCAACCCAGCCTGTTCTTCCTCACCCAGTGTGAGCAGCGTGCACAGCAGCCACCCAGCCTGACCCCCTCGCCCCTCCTCCGTTCTCCCCCATCACCAAGGGGGGCTGCTGGCAACAGCGTGTCTAGGTCGCAGCCTCTCCAGCTCACTCTGTAGATGGACAGCCCTGCTGCTTAAAGCACTATCTCTTTAAAATTCCAGCCCCGCTTTGCAGCATGCAGGACAATTGACCTGTTCTTTAAGAAGATAAAAAAAGTCGCTCTCCGGGGAGCTAAAAAAAGAGACAGTCCTGGCTAAAATGGGACGGATGGCCACCTTACCCTAGTCTGAACTCACATTCACAACACGCCTGTCGTGTGGGTGTGGAACGTGTACAGGAGAGGAACAGTCTAATCTGCCTTTGACCTCTGATGGGGACAGCAGACTGTAAGGTGAGCCTCACGGCATCTGGGCATCTCACATTGTGTCATTTGATAACAGTACGCACCCTGCTTCCCTGTCCCCACCTGCTGCCTAATGTTGCTTATTGCTATCTAAGTACTGCTACGAAGCTCGGGGTGCCTGCAGTATTTTCCAGATCTGAACTTCCCCATAGGCATATTTGCAAAGGGGAATTTGCTGCAGTTCCCTCTGCACAGCGATCTTTTAGCTGTCTGAGTTTGGGCTGCTCCCAAGTGCTCTAATGAATTTCTTGTTTGGATAAATTACTTCAGCAGTCAGTGTATTTGGAGACAATCCTCAGAGACAAGGCAAGCAAAAGTTTTGATCTCTACTGAGAGGTGGAAGCAGCAGGACCAAGGTGCCTGAGCTGCGGCGATCTGGTCAAAGCTGGCGGGACAAGATGCTGATGAAAGTGGTTGAGGAGCACAAGGAGGCCTGTGGAGCTCAAGGAACGATGATCCTTAAGTAGCATCCCTCATGCCCTACACCACCTCTCGCTCCATGGGGCAAGCACTGCAGAAAGCAGAGGCTCCTTCTAGGGAGCGCTAAAGCTTTCAGTGCTGCGCTGAATGCTTGGAGAAGCTGGCAGTGAAGCACTTGTGCGTGCAGTGCTCCTGCCATGTTCCCTAGAGCAGGGTGTCCAGGACGTTTGCCACTCGCCACATGTGGCTAGTAGGACACTGCCTTGTGGCGAATGCGGGGGGTGGCCACCCCCTGGCTCTCAAGCCGCATGCAGCTCTCAGGAGCTGCTGCATTTAAAGGTTCCAAGAGCACCGTGCACACACCCCATCACTTGGTGGGAGAGGCACGTGGCAGCTCTGGTGAGTCACTGGCATTGAAGTGAAATGTGGGGGAGGGGCTGGGGGTGCCTGGCTCTGGGGCAGGAGGGGGACATTCAGTTAGAGCTGGGGGAAGGGGTGCCTGGCTCTGGGGGGGCACTTACTGGGGGGCAGGGGCAGTGTGGGAGTGCCTGGCTCTGTAAAGCAGTGGTGTCCAAAAGAAGTTTAACAACTGCCCCAGCCCAGCACCCCTCCACCTTCCCCTCCCCCCGTGCAAACTGCTGGTGGGTCTCTAGAGCCGCTCTGCGCAAGCCGCCATAAGCCCCACACCACCCTGCACAAGCTGCACGGCCCCAAGCGAGCCACAGGAGCACCGCCTCTGCCACGGCCAGCACACGTTTGCCCCATCGCGGTGGGGGCACAGGGAGAGAGCGCGCACGGCGTGCTTCGCCCGGTGCACCGTCCCCTTCGTCGCCTGGCAGACGGATGGCGTGTTGGGCGCCCCGGCTGTAAGCCATGTAATGGGGCTCTCGTCCTTCCGTACTTGCCACGCGTGTGGCCATCTTTGAATTCCTGTTGGACTCCGCTGCCCTAGAGCATCGTCTTCTGCAGGGCATTGGGCCGGCAGAAGCAATCAGCTGCCCATGTGCGCTGTTCCAGCGCCGGCCCTTGCCATGACTGGGAGAGGTGGCGTCTGTTTGCTCTAAGGGAGCTGGGAATGGGTTGAGAGTCTTCACTTAGTACCATTGTAGGAGGGGCCTGTACTTTTTGCAGTGCTTCTGTCTGAGTTATTCTTCCCGCAAAGTGGGCGCATTATGGTTGTTTTCCCGGTGGTCTGTTAAGAAATGGACACCGCACTCGGAGAAGCTGTTCGTAGGGTGTTTAGTCCACTGTAGAGGCGCTTCCTCTCTGTCGGGGCACCCATCACTGGAGTTCTGAGGTGTCCTGCTCCGCACTGTCTCTCTCACTCTGTGCCACAGTGGGCAGTCTGGCCAGGTGGCTGCCTGAGTGAGGGACATGTAAGTCATGGCGGAGGTCACGTCTGATTCTTCAGTCAAGTGTGTCCTGGTCTTAGGTTCATCCTGATGGCTTGGCGGCTGGGTGTGGGGAGGGTTACGAGAGTTTACAGGGACACAAGCAGTGAAACTGTGGAAGGAGTAGCCACGGTCCAGAGGTAATGTTCCATGTATTTGAAATGGTTTTAGGGGCACTTGGTATCTTTGCCTCCCCACATCCTAGGTTCACCCATTTCCCAGGGGTGCCTGATAATGCACACAGACTCAAAGACCCCAATCTGTTTAGCTTAATAGAAGAGACGGTTAGAAGGGGTGAGGTGATCACAGTCTGTAAGTACCTGCCTGGATAACAAAGACTTGCAGAAACAGGTCTGGCATGATTCAAAGGCTGGAAGTTGAAGCTAGACAAATTCAAATGGGAAATAAGGTGAACATTTTTAACCATCCGTGTAATTAACCGTTGGAACCGTTTGCCAAGTGTCATGGTGGTTGTTAAGGGTCATGGTGGGTTCTCTGTCACTGAGGTTTTAAATCACAATGGGATGTTTCTCAAAAAGCTCATTCGTAGGGATTACGGGGGCGGGGGCAGTTCCCTGGCCTGTGCTGTGTAGATCAGACAAGATGATCATAATGGTTCCTTCTGGCCTCAAAGTCTGTGTGTCTAGAATTTGTGACTCACAAGTGTCCTGAAACCGGCTGTGCCCCTTGCTGTTTGGGGTCAAGAGGTTCTTGGATACATGTGACAAACAGGCAGCCTCAGCTAGCAAATCTTGTTACTGCATAGTGACTGCTAATGGGTAAAACTCCTCTCGTTCTTCCCGGGTTTGATCTGCTTTCCTCTGAGGCAGCAATCCAGAGTACTCCCTTGTAACTGTGGTCTAGATCCCACAGGTTCCTCAGCAGTTCTGTCTTATGCCTGCAACATTATATCTGGGTGTGTATTCGTAAAGGTAAACAGTCTGCTAAAAAAGCTGAGGACAAGGCTACCAGATCGTTGTGGAGCTGTGTCTGCCAATAGCTAGGAAATCTCACCGATGCTCAGCACTGCTTTGTTACTGCCCAGAAAACCAGGTGCCCTTTAACAAGCGTGAGATTTGGTGGATGGCTACAGAATGGCTATGATTAAAATGGAGAGAAACTATCAGTCATTTCATCAGCCACCTTCTCCCTGTTCTTGCTAATGATCACGAATGAGTGTTCCCTCTTTGTCTCTTCTTTCTTAGTGTCTGTTAATGCCCAGTGGTTTCCCAGGACCAGTAGACACTGGAAGAAAAGTAGGACACTTTTCTCTAAATCGTCCCTATCCCGATGCCCTGTACCCTCTTCCTTTTTTATGGCTTGCACTTTCTGCAGCTGTGGAGTATTTCTGGAAGCTAGTGACTCCAGGGTAGCTCTGAAAACAGGAACAAATCAGGTTGGTACAGCAGGAGAAGCGTTCATAAAAGCAACTTCCAAAGTAAGCTGGCTGTGCCCAGCGCACAGGTCTCTCGGGCTTGCTGAGCGAACACTCTAGGCTAGGAACGCCAGTGTATCGGGAGTACACAGCTTGCTGGTTTGTTTTGTGAAGATACAGACTAACATGGCCACCTCTCCTTGGCAGTTACCCCTGTTATTTCTGGTTTGTCTATTGGTTTTATTCAGCACTATGCATGGCAGTTTACAGAGCAAGAGGACAGTCGCTTATAAGCCTATTAGAAGCTTACCACCTAATTCAAGGATGACCCAACAGGGAGTGACAGTAAATCTAGGCTAGAGGTGGGACTTGGGAAATCAGCTGTCACTCAGGAGGAGTATCTGGTATATGGCATCAGTTAGAGATTTTCTTGAACGTTTGGCTAGTGATTTTGACCAGCTGTGACCAGTATTAATGACATGCAAAAGGGGAGAATGAGAACAGCTGTCCTGGTGGGTTTTCTGAGGGTGGCCAGGTCATGCCATCGGTGTTATCTAATCCTCTGTGCATGTTTTGCCCTTTCCATTCCCTAGAGTGCATCTGATGGATTTTGGAAATCAGTGGCAACCCGTGTCCCAAGAGAACCTCATGAGATTCGCATCCTGAACCCGTACTTCATCCAGGAGGCAGCTTTCAGCTTCATCGGTCTGCCTTTCAACAACGGCCTGATGGGGAGAGGGGTAGGTGCAAGCTGGGGCACAGAAAGAGGAGGGGAGGGCAGACAAAGATGACAACACCAGAACTTGGTTTGTTTACACATCTGCTGCTGGTTGAGAAGGAAATGTGAAATAAGAGGGTGCTGACAACAGAATTTATCCTATTAAAACCTGTTGGTCAAGATTGATTGGCCCATTAGAGCAAGGCTGATAGTATAAATTAGCAGCATGAGAACATTCCACGATCCTCCATGTGTGCAAGGACTTCAGGAAACATGCGGCATGTTGTATGATTGGGAGACAGTCAGTGATTACTCAGTCAGACTGTACCCTAATGGTGCTTGCACCCAACGGGGCAGCGTTAAGGCTGTCTAGCCAGCTTTAACTTTGGCATTTCTGACTTGGGCGTGTTTTACCATCTGACCAAGTGTTCCATTAATTTTCCCAACTGAATTCATCCCTCTGGCACCATGATCATTTATTCCTCTTCTGATTCCTTCGGTTGGTTAGTACCCTCCTGGCAACTAGCAGACCATGATTTGAATGCAATATTTTAGGTCTGGTTCCCCCAAAGTCATGCTGAGCTAGACTGTTAATTCCTTTCTGTGGGGTGTCCTGGCTTTGTATGCAGCCCAGACTGGGATCTAGCCTTCAAAGGGAAGATGTGGGAGATTAAGATGTATGAGACTGTCCGGGACCCTTTCTATCTTAAAGTTTAGAGAGATGTATTTTATCTAGCCAGGCTCCTATGCTCGTCTTTGGAATGATAGCCATTGCCAGACCAGATCAGACCAAGAGGCCTGTAGCTCAGTACCCTGTCCCCAGTGGGGTTGGTGTGTGCTGTTTTGGAGGAAGCTGCAAAGCATATATATGTTGTGCAGACAGGAATTGCATGACAGTAGCGTTGTTAAGTTATAGGGTCAGGCACTCAAACCTGAGGAGATGTCAGCATGAACGTCCGTGCAATCTGAATTCAGTCCCTATGTGTGTGTTTACAGTGGCACAGTCATTGCTTCGCCCATTACCTACCACCGTTTCCACCCCACGCCTGCCTCGTTCCTTGCCAGGCTGGGTGGTGCTCACAGAATGAACAGCTCAAATGTCAAGTGTAAAGTGCTACGTCTCTGCTGCTTTGTTTTGCTGGAGTAAGACTAACAGGGCTACCTCTCTGTTACCATTCAGAATGAACAGCTGTTCGGTGTTTGTTTTCTCCTCATTGTTCGGTGTGCGGCCCCCTTCCTTGTTTACTGCGCGCTGTTCAAACCTTGCTCGGCACACGGCATTGCACATTTCCTCACCGGCTTCTCTGGAGCTTACCACTGGAATCTCTGAAGGCTTCCTGTATGTGATTTATTTTCGCAATGCTTCTGTGAGATGAATGGGTTTTGTCCCGGTTTTCTCCTTTGAGGGTGCTCTGCCTGTTCCCACTGATTGTAACTGCACACTTATCAAGCTCACACAATGTCATAGAATGCTAGGACTGGAAGGGACCTCAAGAGGCCATCGAGTCCAGCCCCTGCCCTAATGACAGGACCAAGTACTGTCTAAACTATCTCTGACAGACATCTATCTAACCTGTTCTTAAATATCTCCAATGATGGAGATTCCACAACCTCCCTTGGCAATTTATTCCACTGTTTGACCACCCTGACAATTACGAACTTTTTCCAAATGTCCAACGTAAACCTCCCTTGCTGCAGTTTAAGTCTCTTGCCTCTTGTTCTGTCCTCAGAGGCCAAAAAGAACAAGTTCTCTCCTTCCTCCTTATGACTCCCTTTTAGATACCTGAAAACCGCTATCATGTTGCCCCTCAATCTTCTCTTTTCCAAACTAAACAAGCCCAATTCTTTCAGCCTTTCTTCATAGGTCATGTTCTCTAGAATTTTAATCATTCTTGTCACTCTTTTCTGGACCCTCTCTAATTTCTCCACATCTTTCTTGAACTGCGGTGCCCAGAACTGGACACAATACTCCAGCTGAGGCCTAACCAGCACAGAGTAGAGTAGAAGAATGACTTCTCGTGTCTTGTTCGCAACACACCTGTTAATGCATCCCAGAATCATGTTTGCTTTTTTTTCAACAGCATCACACTGTTGACTCATATTTAGCTGGTGGTCCACTATAACTCCTAGATCCCTTTCTGCTGTACTCATTCCTAGACAGTCTCTTCCCATTCTGTATGTGTGAAACTGATTGTTCCTTCCCAAGTGGAGCACTTTGCATATGTCCTTATTAAACATCATCCTGTTTACCTCAGACCATTTCTCCAGTTTATCCAGATCATTTTGAATTCTGACCCTATCCTCCAAAGCAGTTGCAACCCCTCCCAGCTTGGTATCATCTGCAAACATAATAAGCATACTTTCTATGCCAATATCTAAATCGTTGATGAAGATATTGAACAGAATCGGTCCTAAAACAGACCCCTGTGGAACCCCACTTGTTATACTTTTCCAGCAGGATTGAGAACCATTAAGAACTACTCTCTGGGTATGGTTATCCAGCCAGTTTTCCACCCACCTTATAGCAGCCCCATCTAAGTTGCATTTGCGTAGTTTATGGAAAAGAATATCATGCGAGACCATATCAAATGCTTTACTAAAGTCTAGGTATACCACATCCACCTCTTCTCCCCTATCCACAAGGCTCGTTATCCTGTCAGAGAAAGCTATCAGATTGGTCTGGCATGATTTGTTCTTTACAAATCCATGCTGGCTGTTCCCTATCACCTTACCACCTTCCAAGTGCTTGCAGATGATTTCTTTAATTACCTGCTCCATTATCTTTCCAGCACAGAAGTTAAGCTAACTGACCTGTAGTTTCCTGGGTTATTCTTTTTCCCCTTTCTATAGATGGGCACTATATTTGCCCTTTTCCAGTCTTCTGGAATCTCTCCTGTCTCCCATGATTTTCCAAAGATGATAGATAAAGGCTCAGATACCTCCTCTATCAGCTTCTCGAGTATTCTAGGATGCATTTCATCAGGCCCTGGTGACTTGCAGACATCTAATTTTTCTAAGTGATTTTTAACTTGTTCCTTTTTTATTTCAACTTCTAATCCTACCCCTTTCCCACTAGCATTCACTGTGTTTGGCATTCCTTCATCAGACTTCTCAGTGAAGACCGAAACAAAGAAGTCATAAAGCATCTCCGCCGTTTCCAGGTTCCCTGTTACTGTTTCTCCCTCCTCACTGAGCAATGGCCCTACCCTGTCCCTGGCTGTCTTCTTGTTTCTAATGTATTTATAAAAAGCCTTCTTGTTTCCCTTTATGCCTGTAGCTAGTTTGAGCTCATTTTGTGTCACTGCTTCATACTTCTGATATTGAATATTTGGGGTGCTCTGGGGTACAGCCTGAGCAGAGCGCTGGCTAGCAGCAGCTCACACGCCTCCCTCGCCCTCCCTTCCGTGAACTCAGGAAATTCCAAGGTTCACTTACAAACAGGATGTGGTGCTCTCGCAGCTTCAGATCCTTCTGGCTGTGACAGTGCGGCACCCCAAAGCCCTTCAGAGCTGTGTTGAGTTAGCTGGCTTGAACTCTAAGCATAAAGCAGTTAAATTGCTGTCAGTCAGATAAGAACAAAGTTACAGTAAGTTAGGTGATGTGGACCTGAAGAACAAATCCGGTTTCAGAAGAGGTGTATTTTGTCTGCTAGTATTGCTAGCATCAGATATACAAGCTAGATGCCTCCCATGTCCCAGTGAAGGACACTCGCCTTCATCTGTTCAGTTTTTCTCAGTGTTCACGTTGAGGGCAAAGGAGACCAGACAAAACAGGCTGCAAGCAATTCTGTGACAAGAAGCACTGTCGGCAGAATCTACCAGAGCCTGGAAAGGACAAGATTCCAGGAAAGCCCATAGCTCAGTGCTGGCACCAGACATGTCTACTAGAAGGAAGGGTACATCTTCCTCTTCCACATCTAGCTCAGTGGCAAGGGTCAGGAAAGGAAATGCACTGAAGCGGTGCCCTCTTGGGTCACAGACAGCCCTTTGGGCCAAGGTTTGACTGGCAAGACAGCTTGCAGCGTCAGCCTCTTTGAAGAGAGCCAACCCGGGGGAGATTTTGCTGAATAGAACACACTGATGGAGCTGACGTGCACCCTCCTAGGCGGGGTGGAGAGCGTCTTCCTCAGCTCGCATGCTCTTGGGTCTGGATGAGCCAGCTCTGTAGATGAGGCTTCGGCAACTGGTGAGCTTGGGGCAGGGCATTGACACTTGGAATAACCTTGCCCAAGACCATCCCCAGTGAAGAACAGTAATCTGTGGGGGTGGGGATGCAGTTTGAGGGTACCTGCTGCAGGGTAGAGGAGGAGAGGCGGAGAAGGAGAAAAGAGTGTCAAAAACTGCCCTGGACCCCTCCAACAGCTACTAACACCTGTCCCATCTGTAATAAGACCTGAAGCTCTAGAATTGGACTGATCAGCCACCAAAGTACTCACAAATAGGAGGGTGACATCAAGATGTCCTACCTGTTATCAGGTGACCATCAAGACAATGACTCTGGTCTGACTGTGGCAGCACAGTTCCTCAGATGTGGACTGACACTCATTGAAGGCTCTTTGTTGGCTAAGTCCTGCTTTCCCCTCCCAAGCCATCCTGTCTCCATGGGGTAGCCACCCCTCTTGCTGAGGTCTTCACAGAGACAAACATTTGGAATTACAAAAATGATACAAGCACAGAAATAGGCTTTACAGATCCAGCAGTCTCAGGGAGCATTTTCTTTGTTTTGTGGCAATCCAGCAGATTATACCACATTAAACGACAGGTCACAAGACATCTTTTGTTCAAACAGTCTGTGACTTATGCATACATATAGTCATAACCCATTCTTGGTAAAGCAGGGGTGTCTGACACAATCTCCTTTCCCAGTCTCCACCTCACCCAGTGAGGGGTGGGGTAGCTCAGTGGTTTGAGCATGGGCATGCTAAACCCAGGACTGTGAGCTCAATCCCTGAGGAGGCCACCTAGGGACCTGGAGAAAATGGGTGAAAGGGAAAAAAAAAAAAAATCTGTCAGGGAAGGTGATAGGTCCTGCTGAGAGGCCAGGGGACTGGACTCCATGACCTCTGAAGGTCCCTTCCAGCTCCATGAGATCAGTATATCTCCATATTGCAAATAATTCTCTTTTTTCACTAGAGTTCCTGGGTTTGCTGGGATCAGCCAGGTCAGGGCATCGTATGCTCATCATCAGCTTGTGGGTCTTTGGCGCTGGTTAGCAGTAACTGGCAAACCAGGCTTCCGCAGCAAATAGAAATTCCACAACAGGTATTAGCGTCATTAATGTGCTGGATAGATGCTCAGAATGTGATGAACTGCACACCTGTCTATCTCCCCTGCCATCAGTTGTACTTAGCTGTTAGTCAGAGCTTATGGGCCACCAAACATGGAAGCTACCTGGCATATATCACAGCTGAGAGCAATCAGCCTGACTCTAGTCATTTCTGCCGCCATCAAACCCAGGGTAGTTCAGGTGGTAACAGAAAATAATGACGGCATTATATTATTGGGAGAAGAAGTTGGGGGTGGGGCTTGTTCTCCACTGCTGTGGCTGGAGACAAAGAGCTTTTGGAACTGGGGTACAGGGCGTGGTGTTCACCCCATAGCAATTCACATCTTGGGGGAGCAAAGTACTTTTGCAGAACATCTGAACAGGCCATCGTGTCTGAAGCACAAGAGGCCTCTGATGAACAAAATGGGGGCAGACTTCTCCAGGTTCTGGGGGTCCAATAAGAGAGCTTTTGGTGTCCAGCAGCAACAGGAAGTGTGCAAAACTCTGTTCAAGATCCGACAGGGACTAAGTATCGGAAGCCTTCCTTGTGTTCTAGGGTCAGGGCTTAATGTGTGCGTTGCCTCTCATTCAGAGAAAGAGAAGAGAAGAGCACCAGGACAACATTACGATTGTGGCAGTGGCCAGACTACTGTGGTGTCCAGATTTACGTCACTTGTTGAGAGGATAAATAGAGCCTCTGCCATTAGTTGTTGCAGCAATACAGGACTGTTCCGCTCCAGATCTTCTGTCTCTTCATCTACCAGCCTGGGGAACAGCACTCTGGGATTGCTAGAGGAGAGTTTGCTAGTACAAGGTGTATAGCACCTTCCAGGGAAGAGTCCACCCAATGAAAGTACAGTCGTAAATGGCCAAGAGTGTTGCTGTGGATTTCTAAGTGTGGATTTCTAGGACAGAGAGAGGCTGTTCTCAGTGGTGACAGATAACAGAACAAGGAGCAATGATCTCAAGTTGCAGTGGGAGGTCTCAGTTGGATATCAGGAAAAACTGTTTCACCAGGAGACTGGTGAAGCAGTGGAATTAGGTTACTTAGGTGGTGGAATCTCCATCCCTCGAGGTTTTTAAGTCCCAGCTCGACTAAGTCCTGGCTGGCATGATTTAGTTGTGATTGGTCCTGTTTTGAGCAGGGGTTTGAATTTGATGACCTACTGAGATCTCTTCCAACCTGGTGATTCTATTGGTCCATATCCAGCACCATTTATCTACATTTTGTAGTATCGACTGTACCTCAGAAGAAGCACGTCTTTCACTCTCTTCAGTAAATACGCAGTTCTTAGTCCTGTCAGCATATCACATACCATCGAGGGCAAATCAGTGTTTATAAATGATATAGTTGAAAGGTTTTTAAAGGGCCTAAGTAATTTTGTACCCGCCAGTAAGATACCTATGCCATCTTTGTGTTTAAACATAGCTCACCCGCAAAGCCTTTGAGAAGCTGTGATTTATTTCATTCATCTGTTAAGACAGTTTTTTGATAGGCATCACCTCAGTCAGGCATGTCAGTGAACTACATGCATTAATGGGTGAGCTATCAGTCACTGTCTTTGTAAAGATAAGATAGTTCTTCAAACATTCTCTCTCTCTTTACCAAAGATGACCTCAGATTTTCATACAAACCAGTCTATAATTTCCCCAGTTTCCTTTCCCAAACCCCACACTCCTACTGCAGAGGCTAGTTGTGTACTCTGGATGTTCGGAGGCTCCTAGCCTTTTATTTACACGGATTTAAACAATTTACACAGTTGCCAAAAATGTTTATTTCTTATGAAAGAAAGGAAAAGGGAAAAGCTAGTGCTGTGCAAACATTCCCAAGGTGGGTTAGATTATGCATCAACAGGGCTTAGAAATGAATGGCATTGTCTCTCCCTCAGTGCATTAGAATGCATTCCTGTCCATCAGAGAGAGCTCCGGGGCTGTGTCTAGGCATATTCCTCTAGCAGAGCTGTGCAGAATGGCAACGTGGACCTCTGGCCACCGTTGCATAAACACTGTTCCTTAGGGCTGATGGGAGATTTGCCACAGAAGTCTTGCTGTCCTCCTCGGGGAGGGCGCTGTGCCCCCCTGCCTAGACCAGAGGACTGCTCACTAATCTGCCCCGAGGGCAGAATAGGCAGTGGGCACATCAACACTTCCCACCCGCCGCCTCCTGGAGCACACAGGCGAAGGAACAGAGGTGGCTGAGGTGTCACGTTCCCGTCGTACCCCCACCCCGGAAGGTGTGACGCCCATGGAAGGGAGGGGAGGGGGAAGGTATGCGAGCACTCTGACTGCTGCTGCTCGCTGCAGCTTTGCCATTCCGGCTGCACTGGCCTTTCCAAGCAGCTCCTAACAGGACTGTCACCTCGTTTACAAATGGGGAGAGACAGCACATAGCTGCTAATTTTGAGTGTCCAATTTGAATCACAGAATTTTCAGAGTGCTTCCGCTACGGTTACGGAATGCCCTGCGGAGCACCTCTGGTACCGACCTCAGCTACAGTGCTGTGGGCTTAGGACTTGTGCTGATCAGACCCCACACCCAGGAACGAGGGGGCACAGTTAGGGGCTTGCCTTGCAGTGCGCAGCAACTCGGAGGCAGAGGCCAGGATAGGATCCAGTCGCTCAGGAGAGCGTTCAGCTCCCTTAGCCATGAGAGCGTCCTTTCCTCACCCTGCTGCCCCTGCCTCATTCACTGCACACCTTCCAGCTTCTGCAACAGATGAGGCAGGGTCCTCCAGACGACAGCCTCCTTCACTGCACAGCCATGCTTCATCCCCAGGGCATGCTCGGCCTGTGCTGAATGAGGCAGGGTCCTCCGGACGACAGCCTCCTTCACCACACAGCCCTGCTTCATCCCCAGGGTGTGCTCGGCCTGTGCTGAATGAGGCAGGGTCCTCCGGACGACAGCCTCCTTCACTGCACAGCCATGCTTCATCCCCAGGGTGTGCTCGGCCTGTGCTGAATGAGGCAGGGTCCTCCAGACGACAGTCTCCTTCACCGCACAGCCCTGCTTCATCCCCAGGGTGTGCTCGGCCTGTGCTGAATGAGGCAGGGTCCTCCGGACAACAGCCTCCTTCATCGTACAGCCCTGCTTCATCCCCAGGGTGTGCTCAGCCTGTGCTGAATGAGGCAGGGTCCTCCAGACGACAGTCTCCTTCGCTTCATCCCCAGGGTGTGCTCGGCCTGTGCTGAATGAGGCAGGGTCCTCCAGACAACAACCTCCTTCACCGCACAGCCATGCTTCATCCCCAGGGTGTGCTCGGCCTGTGCTGAATGAGGCAGGGTCCTCCAGACGACAGTCTCCTTCACCGCACAGCCCTGCTTCATCCCCAGGGTGTGCTCGGCCTGTGCTGAGTGAGGCAGGGTCCTCCGGACGACAGCCTCCTTCACCGCACAGCCATGCTTCATCCCCAGGGTGTGCTCGGCCTGTGCTGAATGAGGCAGGGTCCTCCAGACGACAGTCTCCTTCACCGCACAGCCATGCTTCATCCCCAGGGTGTGCTCGGCCTGTGCTGAATGAGGCAGGGTCCTCCAGACGACAGCCTCCTTCACTGCTTAGCCCTGCGTCATCCCCAGGGCCTGTGCTGAATGAGGCAGGGTCCTCCGGACAACAGCATCCTTCACTGCACAGCCCTGCTTCATCCCCAGGGCGTGCTCGGCCTGTGCTGAATGAGGCAGGGTCCTCCGAACGACAGCCTCCTTCACTGCACAGCCCTGCTTCATCCCCAGGGTGTGCTCGGCCTGTGCTGAATGAGGCAGGGTCCTCCGGACGACAGCCTCCTTCACTGCACAGCCCTGCTTCATCCCCAGGGTGTGCTCGGCCTGTGCTGAATGAGGCAGGGTCCTCCAGACGACAGCCTCCTTCACCGCACAGCCCTGCTTCATCTCCAGGGTGTGCTCGGCCTGTGCTAAATGAGGCAGGGTCCTCCAGACGACAGTCTCCTTCACCGCACAGCCATGCTTCATCCCCAGGGTGTGCTCGGCCTGTGCTGAATGAGGCAGGGTCCTCCGGATGACAGCTTCCTTCACGGCATAGCCCTGCTTCATCCCCAGGGCCTGTGCTGAATGAGGCAGGGTCCTCCAGACAACAGCTTCCTTCACTGCACAGCCCTGCTTCATCCCCTGGGCAAATCCTGTGCATGGACTGAGGGGCCATTTCCTAACTTCCGAGTGCTTCACTTTGCCACACTTGTGCGTATGTGTAATTTCCCAGAGTTGTTTAAAAGGCAGGCTGACAAATCACACCTGTCGTGCAGCATTGTGTTGATACCCATATCGTTCTGCAGCCCTTCAGTGAACCACGCAGATCCCTGCCACGTGACTAACCAGAGAAGCTGATAGCTGCAGTAGGTCTGATCCATGTGAACAAGTACTTGTGGTGGCTTTGCACAGATATCTGCTGAAGCAGAGGAGTGGTAAGACTCCTGACCTCTGGATTCCATTCCTGGCACAGACTTTTCCCGTCCCCCAAGTTTAACTCTTTCCTCCCCATAGTCTCTAACCTGCTCCAGCCCTGTCTTCCTGCCCTGGCTACTCATTCCAGTCCCGTTGTCCACACAGAGACAGTTTGTCTCATTGCCCAGCCACCTCTTTCCCTGACCCTCAGGATTTTGAGGTCCTCATCAAGCCTCTGTCTCCCCACCCTGGGCTGCAGGCGCACCCCAACCCTGCCCGCATTCCCAGATTCCACTCCTCTCCTCATCTAGCCTATGTCTTGGGATGTGACTGGAGGCCAGGCTGCGGAGACAGAGGCTGGGTGAGGAGAGGAGGTGAGGAGTGGAAGCTGGGAATGCAGGAAGGGCTGGGGTGTTAGTGGAGGTGAGAGTAGGGAGACAGAGGCTGGGTGAGGAGAGGAGGTGAGGAGTGGAAGCTGGGAATGCAGGAAGGGCTGGGGTGTTAGTGGAGGTGAGAGTAGGGAGACAGAGGCTGGGTGAGGAGAGGAGGTGAGGAGTGGCAGCTGGGAATGCAGGAAGGGCTGGGGTGTTAGTGGAGGTGAGAGTAGGGAGACAGAGGCTGGGTGAGGAGAGGAGGTGAGGAGTGGCAGCTGGGAATGCAGGAAGGGCTGGGGTGTTAGTGGAGGTGAGAGTAGGGAGACAGAGGCTGGGTGAGGAGTGGAAGCTGGGCATGCAGGAAGGGCTGGGGTGTTAGTGGAGGTGAGAGTAGGGAGACAGAGGCTGGGTGAGGAGAGGAGGTGAGGAGTGGAAGCTGGGCATGCAGGAAGGGCTGGGGTGTTAGTGGAGGTGAGAGTAGGGAGACAGAGGCTGGGTGAGGAGTGGAAGCTGGGCATGCAGGAAGGGCTGGGGTGTTAGTGGAGGTGAGAGTAGGGAGACAGAGGCTGGGTGAGGAGAGGAGGTGAGGAGTGGAAGCTGGGCATGCAGGAAGGGCTGGGGTGTTAGTGGAGGTGAGAGTAGGGAGACAGAGGCTGGGTGAGGAATCATAGAATCCTAAGACTGGAAGGGACAGCAGGAGGTCATCGAGTCCAGCCCCGTCTGAAGCAGGATCAACCCCAACTAAGTCATCCCAGCCAGGACTTTGTCAAGCCGGGACTTAAAAACCTCTGGGGATGGAGATTCCACCACCTCTCTAGGCAACACATTCCAGTGCTTCACCACCCTCCTGGGGAAAGAGTTTTTCCTAATATCCAACCTGCCCCTCTCCCTCTTCAACTTCAGACCATCGCTCCTTGTTCTGCCGCCTGTCACCGCTGAGACCAGCCTCTCTCCGTCCTCTTTAGAGCCCCCTTCAGGAAGTTGAAAGCTGCTATTAAATCCTCCCTTGCCCCTCAGTCTTCTCTTGTGCAAACTAAATAAGCCCAAGTCCCGCAGCCTCTCCTCGCGTGCTCCAGCCCTCTAATCATTTTCGTTGCCCTCCACTGAACTCGCCCCAATGCATCCACACCCTTTCCATACTGCGGGGCCCAGAACTGGATATAATATTCTAGATGTGGTCTCTCAGTGCCGAGCAGAGGGGAATAGTAACTTCGCTAGTTCGTCTGGAAATGCTTCTCCTTACGCACCCCAATACGCCATTGGCCTTCTTGGGTGCAAGGGCCCACTGTTGACTTATATCCAGCTTCTCATCCACTGTAATCCCCAGGTCCTTTTCCTCTGCACTGCTACTTAACCAGTTGTTCCTCAGCCTGTAACAATGCTTTGAATTCTTCTGTCCCAAGTGCAGGACTCTGCACTTGTCTTTGTTGAACCTCATCAGATTTCTTTTGGACCAATCCTCCAATTTATTTAGGTCACTCTGGACCCTGTCCTTACCCTCCAATTTATCTAGCTGACCCCCTAGGTTAGTGTCACCTGCAAATTTGCTGAGGGTACAATCCATCCCCTCATCCAGGTCATTAATAAAAAGGTGGCACAATACTGGCCCTAGAACCTATCCTTGGGGCACCCCACTTGAAACCGACCACCAACCAGCCATCAAGCCATTGATCACTACCCGTTGGGTCTGACTGTCTAGCTAAAATTCTGTCCATCTTACAGTCCACGTATCCAATCCAGACTTCCTTAACTTATGAGCAAGAATGTTGTGGGAGACTATCAAAAGCTTTGCTATCGTCAACACAGAAAACAAAGGGTGGGAATAAATGGTAAATTTTCACAATGGAGGGGGGTAACTAGTGGTGTTCCCCAGGGGTCAGTCCTGGGACCGATCCTGTTCAACTTGTTCATCAATGATCTAGAAAATGAGGTAAGCAGTGAGGTGGCAAAGTTTGCAGATGACACCAAGTTGTTCAGGACAGTCAAAACCAAAACAGATTGTGAAGAACTACAAAAAGATCTCAGCAAACTGAGTGATTGGGCAGCAAAATGGCAAATGAAATTTAATGTGGGTAAGTGTAAGGTAATGCATGTTGGAAAAAATAACCCAAATTACACATACTACATGATGGGGTCAAATTTAGCTACGACAGATCAGGAAAGGGATCTTGGAGTTATAGTGGATAGTTCTCTGAAGACATCCACGCAGTGTGCAGCGGCAGTTAGTAAAGCAAATAGGATGTTAGGAATTATTAAAAAAGGGATCGATAATAAGACAAAAGATATCATACTTCCCCTATATAAAACTATGGTACGCCCACATCTTGAGTACTGCGTGCAGATGTGGTCTCCTCACCTCAAAAAAGATATATTGGCATTAGAAAAGGTTCAGAAAAGGGCGACTAAGATGATTAGGGGCTTGGAACGGGTCCCATATGGGGAGAGGCTAGAGAGACTGGGACTTTTCAGTTTGGAAAAGAGGCGATTGAGGGGCGATATGATAGAGGTATATAAAATCATGAATGGTGTGGAGAAAGTGAATATAGAAAAATTATTTACCTTTTCCCATAATACAAGAACTAGGGGACACCAAACGAAATTGATGGGTAGTAGGTTCAAAACTAATAAAAGGACATTTTTCTTCACACAGCGCACAGTCAACCTGTGGAACTCCTTGCCCAAGGAGGCTGTGAAGGCCAGGACTCTATTAGGGTTTAAAAAAGAGCTTGATAAATTTTTGCAGGTTAGGTCCATAAATGGCTATTAGCCAGGGATAAAGTATGGTGCCCTAGCCCTCAGAACAAGGGCAGGAGATGGATGGCAGGAGATAAATCACTTGATCATTGTCTTCTGTTCTCCTTCTCTGGGGCACCTGGCATTGGCCACCGTCGGCAGATGGGATGCTGGGCTGGATGGACCTTTGGTCTGACCCAGTATGGCCGTTCTTATGTTCTTATGTTCTTATCATATCCACTGACTTCCCCATGTCCACAGAGCCAGTTACCTCATCATAGAAGCTAATCAGATATGACTTGCCCTTGGTGAATCCATGTTGACTACTCTTGATCACTTTCCCCTCTTCCAAGTGCTCCAAAATGGATTCCTTGAGGATCCCCTCCTTGTTTTTCTGGGGGCCGAGGTGAGGCTGACCAGTCTGTAGTTCCCTGGATTGTCCTCCTTTCCTTTTCTAAAGAAGGGCACTGCATTTGCCTTTTTCCAGTCATCTGGGATCTCGCCTGATCTTCAAGCGTCTTCAAAGATAATGGCCAAAGGCTCAGCAACGATGCACTGACGTCTGCCAATTCCCTCAGTACCTTTAGGTGCATTAAATTTGGACCCATGGATTTGTGTGAGTCTAGCTTTTTTAAATGTCTCTAACTCTGTGGTTAGAAAGGCCAGCGGGGGCAAGGAGGGGGACGACCTCCTTTTATCTGTTTTAAGATATGACCTTTGAGCATCACAACCTGCTGCCTGACTCCAGGGCTATGAGAGAAGGGTACTAGAAGCTCCCGCTCTACCTCTTTTAAATTCCAAGGCCGCATCTACACTAGCCCCCTCCTTTTGGAAGGGGCATGGTAATGAGGGGTTTTAGTAGATGCTAATGAGGCACTTCCATGAATATGCAGTGCCTCATTAGCATAATGGGATCTGCATGCGATTCAAAAGTGCTGCTTTCGAAATGCACACCAGCTGTGTAGACAGGGACCTTTTGAAGGGACCCCCTGGGCTTTGAAAGCCCCCTTCTTCCCAAAACCAAATGGGAAGAAGGGGCTTTCAAAGTCCAGGGGGTCCCTTCCAAAGGCCCCCGAGTATAGGGGCAGCACGCGTTTCAAAAGAGGCACTTCCAGATTGCACGCGGCCGCATTACGCTAGTCCAAGTGTTTCTCGGTTCCTGAGCACTTCCTGCGGCTCTCTGAATCGCCTCTTGCTGCACCACCCTTTCCAGGCTGGGGCGATGGAGGGCGCGCGCCGGGCGCTCCAAAGGAGAGCCCTGCACTCGTGTCTTCTGCAGAGCTGCCTGCGTGCAGGACGAGTCGTAGGGACAGCACTGCCCACAGATGGGGAGCATCAGTCTCCGCCACACGGCTCTGCTCACCAGCTGGAACATTGTGTCCGTAACAGACCGGCTCCCCAGGCTTGGTGCTTGGGAGTGAGCTGTACGGCAGGCCAGCACTCAGAGCTGGGAGGGAGCCCACAGCAGGCGCTCCCGATTCTTAGCTCTGTGCCTTCTGGAGATAGTTTTGTATGTCCTCTCCCTTTGCAGGCAGACGTCAGCCGTGAGTCTTTAGTCACTGCCTGCAACATGGGGGAGAGAGTAATAAAACGTGTTACAAATCTCATATGTCCCTCTATGGCCATAGTGCCCAATACACTCCCCGTTCACCACGTGTGGCGAATGCGCCTGAGAGCCGCACAGGTGGGGCGCCCCACCACGTGGTGGGACAAGGCCGCTCTTCTGCCTCCTGTGCACAGTGCCCGGGGGATTGTGTGTATTGGGCACTGCAGCGCGGCTCGGGCAGCTCAGGGGCTGCAGTGCCGTTCGCACGGCTCGGGGGCTGCAGTGCCATTCGCGCAGGTTGGGGGTTGCAGTGCAGTTCAGGTGGCTCAGGGGCCGCAGTGTCGTTTGCACGGCTCAGGGGCCACAGTATCGTTTGCACGGCTCGGGGACTGCAGTGTCGTTTGCACGGCTCGGGGACCGCAGTGTTGTTTGCATGGCTTGGGGACCACAGCAGGGTTCACAGGCTGCAGCGTGGCTCGGGGATTTCAGGGCAGTTTGTGGGCTGCAGCACAGTTCACGCAACACATCTCCAGTGAGTAAGGAGGGGTGCCTGGCAGTGGGGCAGCACCTGGCTGGGGGGCGGGGAGGGCTGTGGCGATCCAGTGAATTACTCTTGGACAACACTGCTCTATGGCATTCCTGAGCCAACTTCTAGAACTGAATCTCCTGGCTGCTCACAAACGCGCTGTCTCTGGGTCCTTCTTACAACGCTCGGTCCTGCATCCAGCACTTGGCTAGCTAGACCAGTGGATTGCCAACTTTTTTATTCATGGACCACTTGGAAATTGCTGAGGGTCTCATCAGGTCACTTAATGATCTTCCCTAACGTGGTTTGTACCATTGGCTAACTACTTCAAAGTGCTTTGGACAAAGGCACTAGATAAAAAATCCTTCATAACTAATGCTTGTGCTCTACAAAGAAACGTGCACAACTGGTATTTTAATGCCAGCAGCCTTACCTTTCTAATGCAATGGATGGGCCTGTGCGTGAGCAAAGCTCAGGGAAGTCGGGGGCAATGTTCGTCAGCTTTAGCCTCAGGTCAGGTTCAGCATTCATCCTGATTCTGTGTTTGGACGTGAGGCTGGTGAGTGATGAAAGCCCTGTCGGGCACAGGTACGTAGCAGCAAATAACACCGGGAAACACGCTGCTTTGTCTGCAAATTCTGAGTACTCTCCAGTTCTTTGAATTGAAACTCAGTTAGGGAATGTCTTTGAAAGTTCTGGCTGTAATGTTTGTCCCTCTTGGGCCTTATTGGACAATGCAGCGGGCAGTTCAGTGCCTGCGGTCCCAAAAAGGTCATGTAGCCGGTGCTCTGCTTCAGTTTCTACTGGAACGTGATCTTTAAGCTGTTACTTAAAGCAACAAGATGTTTGTTGATGCCATTTTTCTCCCCAAGAACCAGCTTATTTTCAGCAGAAAACCGTAGAGGAATTGGTCTACGGGCCACCTGACTAGAGCTCATCCATGGATCACAGTTTGAGAACCTCTGAGCTAGAGAGTTCTGGTCAGGGAGTTAGTGCCACTGGTTGGTGCTAGGTTACGTGACCATTTGCTCCTAACTGAGGCAGCCCCAAGCTGTGTTAGCGCAGCCGGTCCAACTGGTGAACGGCATCGTTTGTTGTGCTCTGAATGACAAGGGAGTTGTTTGGAAGCGCTGGCAATGAGGGCTTTGATTTTTGTCCAAGTGCCGTGTGCTGGACGCCTGGAGATAGGAAACTCACTTCTGATGCAGCTGGAGAGTCCCATTAACAGCGGTGGCCAGATCCCATTGAAGGGGCAGCTCTGGTGCAGAGATTCATAGGCCACTGGCAGCATTCCACTGCACATGCACACATGTCCTGTCATGCAGTTCTGGATGCTCTGGATTTCTGCTGTAGCCATGGCGTCTGTACACAAGGCATTTCCTCCAGCTAGGAACCCTCTTACCCCACCCGTTGCAGTTTGCTGGAGTGGCTCTGTTTCCCACACAAATTTCTTATCCTTTCCGTACTTCAGGGACACACACGCCTTCACCCAATCCGTGGGGCTCAAGCTGTGACCCTGTTAATTCAAACTCCCACTCTTACCCAATTCCTTGGGCTCAGGGTGTAATTCTTGCGGGTCTTCAGGGTCTGTGCCTCTGAAAAAGCCTTATGCAGTAATATTCTTATTCTCTATTTATTTACAATTGCCAAGAAGCAGAACATGTGCTAAGCACACAGTATCATGCTCACCGGTCCTGACAAGGCAGGCAGACTTCCCCTGTTGGGACAGACAGAGTCACTCTCTGGATGCTGGTTGCTGCACCTCAGGCTCTGGCAGTGCTCACTTGGGGGTGAGTCTGCCCAGGTTCTTCCCTAAAGATGTTCCTTCTCCCATCCTTCCTTCTTCCTGCTTTCCTTTCCCTGTGGTTTTCCTTCTTGGACTGCAGTTTAAATAGTGAAACTTGAGTCCTGCTTAGCTGTACCGTGACCAATTAGTTTAGTATAATTGTACTAACCAATCATAACCTACTGTAATGGAACTCCCTAACTAATCAAATCCCACCACCTTAACTGGTTTAAACATAACAAAATTAATTATACAGCAGATGGGAACAATTACAAACCAGGGCTACAGGCAGGACACTTAACATCCCCCAACCTTCAGCTCACTCCTTCAACTGTGCTGAACACTTTGCTGTCCAGAGTCTCAAAAATAACTTGGACATTAAATCAAGCCGGCTGACAAAGGGGGTGCTGTAGTCATCATGAATAAGTCAGACTATGAACAGGAAGCAGCTGGACAGCTCTCCAACACCACATTTTACAGACCTCTTTCCTCGGATCCAACTTTGGAATTCTAAAAGAAACTACACCATCTACTTAAAGGGCTCCCTGCCTCCACTCGAGACCAAGTGCACTCCGACACACTCTCTGAGCCCTGACCTGGATTATTCTGTTTACTGCCTAAAATCCACAAATCTGGAAGCCCTGGATCATTTCACGTATTGGCACCCTTACTACCAAACTGTCCAGCTGTGTAGACTCCCTCCTCAAACCCTACACCACCAGCACTCCCAGCTGTCTCCAAGATACCACTGACTTCCTGAGGAAATTACAAAACATTGGAAACCTTCCTGACAATTCCATCCTTATCACCGTGGACGTAGAGGCTCTCTACACCAATATTGCACATGAAGATGGACTACAAGCTATCAGGAATACCATCCCTGATATTACCACAGCTAATCTGGTGGCTGACCTATGTACCTTTGTTCTCACCCACAACTATTTCCAATCTGGGGACAATTTATACCTCCAGATTAGCAGCACTGCTATGTAACCGCCTAAGTAACCCGCGTGGCCCCACAGTATGCTAATGTTTTGATGGCCGACATAGAACAATGATTCCTTAGCTGCCATCCCGTAACCCCTCCTCTACTTAAACTACACTGATGACACCTTTATCATTTGGACCCATGGTAAAGAGACTCCGGAAGAATTCCACAGAGATATTAACAACCTGCATCCTACCATCAACTTCAGCTTTGACTGTTCCACACAAGAAATACATTTCCTGGATACCACAGTACAAATCACTGATGGCCACATCGACACCACACTCTACCGGAAACCCACTGACTGCTACACTTACCTACACGCATCCAGCTTCCATCCAGCTCACACCACGCGATCCACCATTTACAGTCAAGCTCTTAGATACAATCGCATCTGTTCCGATCCTACTGATAGAGACCGAAAACTACAAGACTTTTACCAAGCATTTATAAAGCTGAATTACCCACGGGGAGAAGTTAAAAAAAAACAAAGTGACAGCGTCAGATGAATATCCAGAAACCAGCTACTTCAAGATCGGTCCAAGAAGATCAACAACAGAACACCACTTATCAACTACAGCCCCCAACTCAAACCCCTGCAACGCAGAATGGAAGATCTACAACCTATTCTGGATCAGGATGCGACACTCCAGAAGGCTCTAGGTGACAGGCCTGTTTTTTTCCTATAGACAACCTCTTAATCTGAGAGAGATTTTCACCAGCAATCACAGGCTATACCACAGTAATACTAATCCTGGAACTTTTCCTTGCAACAAACCCCGCTTCCAACTTTGCCCACATATCTATCCTGGGGATACCATCACTGGACCTAACCATGTTAGTTACAAGATCAAAGGCTCATTCTCATGCACTTTCAGCAACATTATATATTCTATATCTGCCAACAATGCCCTGCCACTATGTACATTGGACAGAGTGGGCAAAACCTTCACCAAAGAATAAATGGACACAGAGCAGACATCAAGAAACTCAATACACATAAGACGGTTAGTGAACACTTCAATGGAGTGGCCCAGTCTGTTAAAGAACTGAGAATTCGTGCCCTGGAACAAAAAGAATTTAACAACAGATTACAGCAAGAGATTTGTGAGTTAGAATACATATTCAAATTCAACACATTAACATGTGGTATGAACAGAGCCATCAATTACCTCACGCATTACAAGGACTGCTTCCTTTCCTTTGATGGGCATAATTATCTCAGATAGGACAATTAACATCCCCCCATCCCTCACCCCTTTCTTCTATCCTATGTGATTTGTCAATTTTTGTTGCGCTGTCTGTATTGGAAATGAGATTGATCTAAAGAAGCGGGTTTGTCCCGTGAAAGCTCATCACCAAATAAATCATTTTGTTAATCTTTCAAGTGCTACATTTTTGCTGCTTTGTTTTGCTGGAGTACAGACTAACCTGGCCACCTCTCTGTTCCCACACCTTCAGTACATGTATTTGATTTGTCAGTTTTTATTGAAATTCTTTTGGACCTCTGTGTTATGTATCTGGGTCTGGACTGGAAACTATATAGATCTGAAGAAGTTGGTCTGTGCTATGAAAGCTCTTCACCTAACAAATCATTTTGTTAGTCTTCAAACTGCTACATGACTGCTGTTTTGTTTAGTTATAAACCAGACAGAGATCACACAGAAAACAGTAGGAAAGTGAAGACAATCATCATAGAATGGTGATTCCACAACCTCAGCTATTGAGAAGTCATTGCTTGCCAGATGAAATGCTGTTAACTAAGTTTTCCTTACCCACCTTGAGATCTGCTCTCTTTATCTGGTGACAGTGGGTGGCATTAGGATGTGGTCGTCTTACCAGCCTGATGTGATACTCTTGTACTGAAAGGTAGATGGGATGTGAGTGTGTGACCTGTAACTTCACAGTTACTGGCTGGTGCTCTGTATTCTGGCTGCAGAAGAGCTCTAGGCCTCTCAATATGGCTGTAGAAAACCCATATTGGCTATAGTGTTACACTTGCCCTAGGACAGAGCAGCCCACTCCAGGCCCTGGGGAGCGACAGAAACCACCAGACCTCTCTTTTCTCTGGATGCGGTTATATTTTTAAGCACAGTGTCTCAGGAGCGAAGACATTTCATTTGCTCAGAAAGGCGCAGCAAGTATCCGGAAATGAGGCTGCTGTGAACTGAAGTTTGTGAGGTTTTGATAGGTTGTTTAACACACATCAGACTGGGAAACCTGGAGCACTTAATTGGAACCTGCTGTTTCACTTCAGGAAAGTTGATCTGGACATTTACAAGAAGACTGGTTTATGAGGCGTTCTGAAAAGCAGGCTTTGTGGGAGACCTCTGTCAGACTGTGTCCAAGGGCCGTCTGGGTCAGCAGGAGCCCTGCAGGTGTGCCAGGGCTAGGCAGACACAGGCATGATGCAGTGGTTCCATCAGAGCTTACAAGAGGGAGAAGGGTCCCATGTGGGGCAGATATGATGGTTCACATAATTCAAGCTCTGCCCCCAGGGAGTTGCCAGGGCTGCCTGCATCCCAGCGGGACATGGCTCACTCCTGCAGCTGCCCAGAGGTTCAGCAGTTACAGCAGGGTGGGAGGGTGGACCCCATAGCTGCTGATTCAGTAGGGACCATGTCACTGGAGAGCTGCCCTGGGACCGTGCAGGGCTAGGTATCGTGATTCATTCTCCAAGAGCACTCTTGGCCCCCATAGTGCAGGGGTATCAGTCCAGAGGGGGAGGCTGCTGGGAAAGACACCCCTGTATCTGCACGGCTGCAGCCGGCTCAGGGCAGCGCTGTGCTCTGGAGATGCCTGCCCCTGAGCAGCCAGGGGTGCACGAAGGCTCTGTGTTGTCAGAAGGGGCTGCTGGGGAAGGCCAGGAAAAGCCCTGAGGAGCTGTAATAAAGCAGCATCACACTGCAGGGTCAGCCTTCCCTCTGGGGAGTCTGCGTGGGGGCTGACTGGCTCCCTGCCCAGCTCAGGTTTGTCAGGCTG
Source organism: Carettochelys insculpta (assembly GCF_033958435.1). Taxonomy (NCBI): domain Eukaryota; kingdom Metazoa; phylum Chordata; order Testudines; family Carettochelyidae; genus Carettochelys; species Carettochelys insculpta. The sequence continues at coordinate 2,154,996 of NC_134145.1, forward strand.
CCTTCAGGCGGGAGGATCAGGACAGAAAGACTCCTCGGTAACCCAGGCTGACATGAACTCTTCAAGAGCAATAATACTGCGCTTTGTTTGCAGTGCTTAAATAAACGTCTGGGCTCCCCAGCACACCACAGATGGTAACAATATGCTGCCAATTAACATGGGGATGTTAGGGCTTTCGCAGGGTGGGTGCGGAGGGTAAGTAAACACTCACGGCTGATCTCAAAGCTTTTTGTCCAGAACATAATAGAGGGTGAATTCAGGAACTTCCTCTGCTTTGCTGATGTAATTGGGGCCAGATGGGCCCAGAGGAGGACAGCAAGTCCACGGAAGAAGCGTGGTCAGGTGGCACGTGCTGCATGGTGGCAGGAGGCTGCGTGGAGCTAGAATGGGACACACGCTTGCGGGAGGGAGTGTCGGAGGCTGGACCCACTGTGGCCAATGCCCCTCTTTGGGAGCGAGCAGACTGCAGAGTTTGCAGCAGCCTGCCCGGGTCAGCAGCAGCTAGTGAGCAGGTTCGGTCCCGACTCCTAATGCATGAGTGAACCATTCCCCACCGTGGTATCTGTGTGCTGTGTGACGGACAAGCTGTGGGGCAGCAAGGGGAGCCCGTTGGGTGGGATCCAGTGACATCCATTAACAGCGTGCCCCACTGCCACTAGCCCCAGAGAGGCAAGCCCGAGTCCCCTGTGGGATCTGCCCTGGACCTGCTGGACTCCGGCCCCCGTGTCTGCATAGAGATGTGCTTATGTGACTGTTTGCATGCCACTGACATGGGCCCCTGGGTATGGCCGTGCAGGAACTCTGCATTGGTTTGGCGTGAGTCCATCTGCCACAGTGGGTTACGGTGGCTAATGGGATCTCTTATACCCTGTGGGAGGACAGACTGGTGGCTTTGACAGGGCCTCGCACCCAGAGGCCCCTGTGAGCTCCTTGCAGCCCAGGTCCTGCAGACTTCCGCAGGGGTGGCTGGCCAGTTGTGGGGCACTTTCTGGATCTTCACCCCCCCAATGGACCTTGGCAACATCAGGTCCTGCCGGCTGCACCGTGGTCTCAAATGTCCGTGTGACACCGGGTGGCCCAAAGGCAGACGGGACCAGAGAATTTCGCCCTTTGCGGGGGTTCTGCAGCGGGAGGATCAGGTGTCTGTAAGGGGTGGAAGGTGCCCACGCGAGACCAGTCTGCTGTCTCGGCGGACATGCCGGTAGGAGCTGTGCTGCTGGACCCATGGAGCCCGGCCTCGCGGTGTCCCTGGCAGGCCAGGAACGTGGGCACTGTGGGGCGGCAGGGAGGGTCATGCAGTGCTCCCCAGATTGCACCTGCCCCCGGTGCAAGATGCTGCTGAGACAGCTAATGCACTAGTGCCCCCGAGGGCTCTGGGTGGGGCACCCTGGGCCCTGAGGTGCAGCCCACCAGTTTACTCACTGCTCCTGTTGGCAGCACTGAGAGATTGGAGCCTGTCATCACTGCCGGCGGCGCCCGGAAGGGCTCGGCACACGTAAATGAGCAGGAGCAGGAGCGCTCCTCTTGCCCATGGCAGTGGCCTTTCTCCCTGTGCTGGTGCAGATCGTCTGTGGCACACATCACCGTAGATGGCTTCACAGCCTATGAAAATTGGCCACTGCAGCCCCCAGTTTCCTTGTAACCCTTTGTTTTGCCCTGTTACGGAAACAGCTGAGATTTGCACAACCCTGGCTCGGGAGAGGATAATGTCTCGCAGGGCTGTCACCCACTGGCCCGGCCTGCCTGGCCCAGGAGGAGCTGGGGCGGGGGTGTTATCAGCCTCTGTCAGGCAGGCAGCCGGCCTCGGCTTAGCACCTCGGCAGAGTGCTGGCAGCCCTGCCGCACTTAGCGGAGTAAGTCCTTCCCCAGAGCGCCTCTCTGCTGTGCCGGAGCTGCATCCCAGCCCGCAGGTGACCCCTCCCTGGGTGCCGGGGGCCACCCCCTGCTCGGTGAGTGGATGGGGAAGCACCAGCCACCATCCTTATGCCGTGTTCTTGGTGGGAGCTGTGGCCTCCTTGCTGTGTGAGAGCTGCCAAGTGCAGCCCTGCAGGGCAGACCAAGCATGAGCTGATGGGTCTGCACCTGCCGTTCCAGTCACTGCTGTGCTCCCTGTTCCTGCACCCTGGTGTGATTGCAGGCGGCTGTCAGAGAGCCAGGGAAAGGGTCACTCGGCTGCATCCCCAGTTACTCGTAGCAATGGGTTGAGCTAAGCATGAGCTTTGAGTCTGCGAAGGAGTGACTACGCTTCACTGCAGCGTGGGCAGGGCTGTTAACTCCCTCTGCTCTGCTGGGCAAGCGACTGAGTGTCAGCGATCTCCTCTTCCCACTCGCTCGCTGCCTCTGCAGTGTCAGTATCCACCCAGCACCCCTCCTGGACTGCAAGGCTGGGCGAGCTCCATGCACACCAGGGCAAAAGCGACCCACATGTAGGGACTGAAGTGCAAAGTCTGGCTCCCAGCACATCTCCTCGGGGCGAGTGGGATGGGGGAGACAAGCACACCTGGTCCCAGCCTAGATACTCACGCTACTTAGCAGGGAGTGTGGCCCAATGGCCAGAGGCAAAACCAACCCTGTCGGCCAGGCAGCAAGGCCTAGTGGCTACAGTCAGTAAATTCGCCCTAATGCGACAGGACAACGCAGCCCAATGCATCAGCAACAAGAGAGTGGCTGTCTTAGCAAGGCAGTGTGGCCTAGCAGCCAGTGTGTTCACCCAGGAAGGCAGGACAGTAAGGCCTAATGGCCGGAGCTCATAGATTCGCCCTTCTCAGCAGAGCAGTGATGCCTAATGGCTAGAGCCAGTGTACTCACACCTGTTAGCTGGGTAGTGCAGCCCCCATGGCCAAAGTGAATAGGTTCACCCTCCTTAGTGGGGCAGTAAGGGCTAGTAGCCCTGATCAGTACATTCGCCCCAGGAAGGTAAGGCACTCAGGCCCTTTGGTGGAGCAGGTATCCCGGGCACCAGGAAGATACGGCTCGGTGGCCACAGATAATAGGTTCTCCCCTCCTCGCAGGACAGCGAGAGCCAGTGGTCACACTCGTACCCTCGTGCCAGGAAGACAGGCCAGTGAGCCCCACAGCCAGTGCTGTAAGGACACGACACACAAGGAGGGGGGTGGCAGCCCTGGTAGGGGGGTCCAGGCCCTCCGTCTGCACTGCATCCCAGCCCGGGTGCTGGCAGGGGCGTGGGGCGGGGGAGTTCCGACTGAAACGTGCAGAATCCGAGCTCTGGGTCGCTGGCCAGCCCAGTGTCTGATTCACCTCAACCACCTCCTGCCGCACCCCTGTGCCTGCAGTCTGGGTGTCTCCGCCGTCTCTGGGTTCCCTTGTGTGCGCTGTGCTGGTGAGTCCTGGCACAGGGTTTGCGTAGGTGCCTCACGTCGTCTTGGGGCACAGTGTCTGTGGCGGTCGTGCCCTGGGGTTTTGGCTGGAGCCAGCAGGGCACATCCTTCCTCCCTGGCTGCTCCCAGTGCAGCGGGAACGTGCCCAGTAGAAATAGGGGGCAGGGCCTGGGGTTCCTCCTGCCCTGACCAGCGTGGAGCGAGTGCGCCTCTCAGGACCTTGGCCGTGCGCTCCACCACCCCCCTGCTGAGCAGGCTCTGGAGAAGCCCCCAGCCGCAGAAGGATGAGTTGGGCCGGGGGCTGGGAAAGCGAAGAGGTGCTTTTGGGTGTCTCTTGCAGATGTGGGGTGTGTGGCCTGGAGTCAGCGGAGGGGTGAGCTCCTCCGGCGAGGCCCAGCCCTCTCTGAGCTCTGTGCGGTGTTAAGCGCTGGCAGCGCTCAGTTCCACCCAGAATGGGGTGTAATCCCCCGGGCACTGAGACCGCGTGCCAGGGGGAGTGAAGTCCCTGCTCTCCCGCTGTAGCTCAGAGCCAGCTGGCCTGTGGCAGAGCACAGGCGTTAGCCTGTACAGCTGCAGGGTCTAGCCCTTGTGCAGACAGCCCAGCTCGCCAGTGTTAGAGGTGCGTTTTCATGCTCTGCTCTGCTCAGCCAGAAAGGGGGAGTGATTTCCTCCAGGCGTGTCCCTGTGGGCGTCAGGCGCCTGTGCTCCTGGGGCTTTGAGTGGAGCTGTAGGGTAGCTGGGCCTGTTCAGCCTGGGCACACAGCCAGTGCCTGTTCCAAGGCGAGCCAGCCTCTGTTCCTTCCCAGCCACGTTCAGACAGAGGGTGTCTGGCATGTGATGAAAACAACAAGGAGTCCTGTGGCCCCTCATAGACTAACGGATATTTTGCAGCATAAGCTTTCCTGGGCAAAGACCTGCTTCGTCAGATGCATGGGGGGGGGTCCAGCGGAGGCTATGGAAAGGAGGGAGTCCCAGTCGGGGAGGGGCGGAACAGAGCTGACAAGGTCTGTTCACTCATGCGGGAGGTGGCCCATTATGGGCAGTTAATGTGGAGTTGTGAACATCCACAGTGGAGTGGAAGTCGCTCTGATGCAGTCCAGGGTCTGTATTTTACTGCTCACCTTCCCTCCTTTGACTTCAGAGCTGCTTAGTTTGTGCAGCCTGGTGAGGCTCAAGAAGGGGTTGCCCCCTCCGGGTCAGTGAGGGGCCACTCCACCTCACTGCAGCTGTCGCTGAGGAATCAGTCCCAAGAGTCACACTGGTCGCAGGGCTGGGCCTGTGATAAGGCCGAACAAACAGTCGCACAGGTGCAGACTTAGGGCGGGTGACTGTAGGCCAGGCCCTCAGGCCAGCAGTCAGGAGGTGCACGCAGAGGAGTCCTCCCGCCGGGCGGGTCGGCAAACAGTTCCAATAGTCCAAGCCCAGGCGCCAGTTCAGGGCAGTGCAGCAAAAGGCCGGGCCTCCTTTCTGTGCCTGGGTAGAGCAGGGTCTCCCTCCCTAGCTCTTCGTTGGTGAGGTCCAGCTGCGGGCCCGGGGGTCTCGGCCAGTCTTCAGCCTCTTACAGGGCTGCATCAGCCGCCCAGCCTGGGGGCTCAGGGTTGGCATCTGGCTCTTCCAGGCGCTGGGACCCAGCTGAGCTCTTGGGCTCAGCTTTTATACTTTCTGTCCCACCCCTGACTGCCGGCTAATGATGGCAAGGGGTGGGGCTCAGCCTGCCAGGGATCAGGGAGTGGTTCTTCCCCCTCTGGGTTAGTGAGGGGCCACTCCACCTCACGACGATTGCAAATACCAATAAATCCTCACAGAAGACTTCTTTGTGTCACGTTCAGTCACAGACTTTACCAGAGCCAGGTTCTGCTTTCTGCCTGTTGTCTTCCCGGAGGCTGTTCTCAGAAATCATGGTATTCTTTCCTCACGTCGATGACATGCGCCTCTGGAATCACTCCCATCAAGCAGGATGCTCTAAGCCTGTATATGAATCTGGAGAAATTGATCTTGTTCCCCACAGGATGAAGTCTCTTTATGGAACATGTCTGGACTTGATAAAGGGCAGAGCTTAGCTCCCTCTCAACAAGCTCCTTCTGCCGAAGAACATTAGCCAAAGAGTGCAACTCAGCCCCCTAGTTTCAACAAGGGCATGTTTGCAACTGCTGGGGCACATGGCAACTTGTGTTTGTGACACAATACCAGGTTGTCCCGTCAGTCTTTGCAGGGCTGGAGTAGGCCTGTTTTTTGTACCCAGGAAATGCAGTCTGAACAAGCAGGTTTCTGTACCCAGCTGGGTCGCACGATCACTTACATGGTAGATGAATCTTTCCACGGTTTCCTGTTCAGCCAGAATCCCTGCATGGCAAAGGGTCACAGCAGGACCAGTGCTTGCACATCAATCAGTCTGTTGGAATTAGGGGCAGTCACAGGTGTTCACCTCCCCTTTCTCCCCTTGGTCAAAAACAAGGCCCTCAAGAGCCTGCTGAGAGGCAGCACAGTGTCCATGTGTTCTGTCAATTGTCAGGGCAGGCACAAGCCCCCTCACGCGACACCAGGAAACAAAGCCTTGGAACTGGCATACAGCTAATTGTCTTGGCTTTTGACCGCCCAGCTACACAAAATGTGCTGGTGGACTCGACGACCTCGCAAGGTCCCTTCCAGTTCTGTGACACACGTATATCTCCATTTTAAGGCGGGGGGGGTGGCTCAATGGTTTGAGCATTGGCCTGCTAAACCCAGGGTTGTGAGCTCAATCCTTGAGGGTGCTATTAAGGATCGGGGGCAGGGAGTATTGTTTGTTCCTGCCAAGAGAGCAAGATCCTGGACTTGATGATCTCCTGAGGTCCCTTGCAGCTCTGTGAGATGTGTACCTCCCCTGCAGGTCACTAGTTGAAGGAGAGATGACTGACCTTCTGCAGTAACTGGAGTCCTTCAGGCTGCATCCCTCTGTGGGTTCTACTACTTGTCCTCCTCCCTTCTGCTCGGGAGCTGTGGCAGAGAAGGAACAGGGGTGATTTGCTCACACAGCTCCAGCTAGCCTCAGTACAGGGCACAAGGAGTGTAGGGTCCAGGCCTGAGCCAGGCAGGCACTGCTGCAGACAGCCTGTGACCAAGGGCGCACGTGCACGTGAAGGGGAGCTCATGCAGGAATACGCCTCAGCATAGCCTCTCCTTCTGCCTAAAGAAATACAGCAACATTAACTTCGTGCGGCAGTTGAAGACAGTGTTAACATCCTATTGTATTTGTGCCGCTTTTCAGTAACGTGTTCTAACAACACTGGTACTTAAGACAAAGCTAATCATGGAAATATTTTGAAAACTTAGTACTTCTCTTCCTGAACTAGGCGAACCCCCCTAAAGGGCTGGAACTCATTTTACATAAGAAGAGTGTCAGATGTTTCAAACCCCAGATTTATGGCAATCATTTCCTCCCAGCCCAAAAGCCAGTGACACAGGAATGACCCAATCAGCATGAGATTTCACATGCAGCAATTTAAAGTTCAGTGAAGGTTTCACTCCGCTTCTGTTGCTTTCCAGCAGCACAGGCTATCTGGACCCTGGCTGGGGGGGCAATGTGGCACCGTCCCCATCTCAACTCGCAGGCTGGTGATGGAGAACAAAGGAACTGTGCAGCTCACCAGAGGGAGTTCATTCTTGGGACGCCCCAGGAGCACAGCACCCAAGGCCGGCAGGCAGCAGGGAGCCATGGGGGATGGAACGTCCAGTCCCTTTAGCAGCACCCTGTTCTCCTCCTGTAGTGTGGGGCAGCGTGGAAGGAACAGGCGTCTTGTAAGAACCTGCCACGCACAAGTGTCGGAGGGTAGCCGTGTTAGTCTGGATCTGTAACAGCAACAAAGGGGCCTGTGGCACCTTATAGACTAACAGAAAAGTTTTGAGCATGACCTTTCGTGAGCACAGACTCACTTCATCAGATGCTGGTCTTGGAAATCTGCAGGGCCAGGTATAAATAAGCCAGAGCAAGGGTGGGGATAACAAGGTTAGCTCAGTCAGCAAGGGTGAGGCTTACTACCAGCAGTTGATCTGGAGGTGTGAACACCAAGGGAGGGGAAGCTGCTTCTGTATTTAGCCAGCCATTCGTAGTCTTTGTTTAAGCCAGAGCTGAGGGCGTCGAATTTGCAGATGAATTGTAGCTCAGAAATTTCTCTTTGGAGTCTGGTCCTGAAACTTCTGTGCTGCAGGATAGCTACTTTTAAGTCTGCTACTGTGTGGCCTGGGAGATTGAAGTGCTCTCCTACGGGTTTTTGTATATTGCCATTTCTGATATCTGATTTGTGTGCGTTTATTCTTTTACGTAGAGACTGTCCAGTTTGTCCGATGTATATAGCAGAGGGGCATTGCTGGCACAAATTATATTGGTAGATGTGCAGCTGAATGAACCCACGATGGTGTGGCTGATCTGGTTAGGTCCTGTAATGGTGTTGCTGGTGTAAATATGTGGGCAGAGCTGGCAACGAGGTTTGTTGCATGGATGGGTCCCTGAGTCAGAGTGACTGTGGTGCGGTGTATAGTTGCTGGTTGGGATTTGCTTCAGGTTGGCAGGTTGTCTGTGGGCAAGGACTGGTCTGCCTCCCAAGGCCTGTGAAAGTGGGGGATCATTGTCCAGGATGGGTTGTAAATGCCTGATGATGCACTGTAGAGGTTTTAGCTGAGGACTGTAGGTGATGGCTAGTGGTGTTCTTTTGGTTTCTCTCTTGGGCTTGTCCTGTAGTAAGAGGCTTCGTGGCACACGTCTGGCTCTGTTGATCTGTTTTTTCACTTCCTCAGGTGGGTATTGCAGTTTCAAGAATGCTTGGTAGAGATCCTGTAGGTGTTTGTCTCTGTCAGAGGGGTTGGAGCAAATACGGTTATATCTTAGTGCTTGGCTGTAGACAATGGATCGTGTGGTGTGTCTGGGGTGGAAGATGGAGGCATGAAGGTAGGCGTAGCAGTCAGTAGGTTTACGGTACAGGGTGGTATTGATGTGGCCATCGTGTATTAGCACCGTGGTGTCCAGGAAGTGGATCTCCTGTGTGGACTGTTCCAGGCTGAGGTTGATGTTGGGGTGAAAGTTGTTGAAGTCCCGGTGGAATTCCTCCAGAGTCTCCTTCCCATGGGTCCAGATGATGAAGATGTCATCAATGTAGTGTAAATAGAGGCAGGGTGTTAGTGGGCGAGAGCTAAGGAAGTGCTGTTCCAGGTCAGCCATGAAAATATTGGCATATTGAGGGGCCATGCGGGTACCCATAGCTGTGCCGCTGATTTGAAGGTATATATCGTCACCAAATCTGAAATAGTTGTGTGTGAGGATAAAGTTACAGAGCTGAGCCATCAGATGTGCTGTAGCATCGCCAGGGATACTGTTCCGAACAGCATTTATTCCATCGTTGTGTGGGATGTTGGTATAGAGAGCCTCTACATCCATGGTGGCTCGGATAGTGTTTTCTGGTAGGTCATCAATGTATTTCAGTTTTCTCAGGAAGTCAGTGGTGTCTCGGAGATAGCTGGGAGTGCTGGTGGCATAGGGTCTGAGGAGAGAGTCCACATAACCAGACAATCCTTCAGTGAGAGTGACAATGCCCGAGATGATGGGGCGTCCAGGATTTCCAGGTTTGTGGATCTTGGGTTGTAGGTAGAATAGCCCCAGACGGGGCTCTAGAGGCGTGTTGGTATAAATCTGTTCTTGTGCTTGTGTTGCCAGCTCTGCCCACATATCTACACCAGCAACACCATTAACCAGATCAGCCACACCATCGTGGGTTCGTTCAGCTGCCCATCTACCAATATAATTTATGCCATCATGTGCCAGCAATGCCCCTCTGCTATATACATCGGACAAACTGGACAGTCTCTACGTAAAAGAATAAACGCACACAAATCAGACATCAGAAATGGCAATACACAAAAACCCGTAGGAGAGCACTTCAATCTCCCAGGCCACACAGTAGCAGACTTAAAAGTAGCTATCCTACAGCAAAGAAATTTCAGGACCAGACTCCAAAGAGAAATTTCTGAGCTACAATTCATCTGCAAATTCAACACCCTCAGCTCAGGCTTAAACAAAAGACTGCGAATGGCTGGCTAAATACAGAAGCAGCTTCCCCTCCCTTGGTGTTCACACCTCCAGATCAACTGCTGGTAGTAAGCCTCACCCTTGCTGACCTGAGCTAACCTTGTTATCCCCACCCTTGCTCTGGCTTATTTATACCTGGCCCTGCAGATTTCCAAGACCAGCATCTGATGAAGAGAGTCTGTGCTCACGAAAGCTCATGCTCAAAACTTTTCTGTTAGTCTATAAGGTGCCACAGGACCCTTCGGTGCTGCCACACACAGTCACTGGTCCCGGGTCCCAGACCCCCTAGAGCAGCCATAGCTCAACTGAGCAGAGCTGAGAGGTGCTTCCGCTGGTCCATACAAGTTGGGCGTGGGCAGGGAGGGGCCTGGTGCTATATTAGCTCCTTTGTTCTTTGGAGGAGAAGAGAGAGGGAGGGGGCATCTGCAAGATCCTATGGCTGGGGTGGCAGAATTGAGTTCTCACCTTTTGATGGAGGGAAGGAAATCGGAGCCCCTAAGATGGCTGGAAAAATTAGCATTAGGGCTGGCAAGCGACATAAAAAAACAATCACATTTAGTCACACGGTTAATAATAGAATTCCATTTATTTAAATGGTTTAGGTGTTTTCTATAGTTTCAAATATATTGGTTTAAATTACAACACAGGTTACAAAGGGTGCACGGCTCACTTTATTTTTGATTACAACTATTTGCATTGTAAAAGGAATAGTATCTTTCAGTGCCCCCGTTGCGAGTACTCTAGCGCGAGCTCTCTTCCGCGGAAGTTGAGCTTAAAACGTAGCACTACGTACAGAGAATAACTGCATTCGAAAACGAAGTGCTGTGAAACTTCGGAGCCTACGTGTCCACTCAGCCCTACTGCCGGTTCAGAGACCTGCTCAGATAAGTGTGTCTGTATTGGCAGGAGATAATGCTGCCTGCCTCTTGGTTACGATGTCTCCCGAAAATGAGCACACATGTGCACGTGGCATTGCTGTAGCCAGCATTGCAGGGTGTGCCAGATGTCCAGGATTTCAGGCGTCCTTTCACGTTTCACCCCCATGCCCAAGCATGTGTCCGTGCTGGTGACATGTGCTGCTTGAACGTGACCCAAAGGTGCGCATGTCAGCGTAAGTCCTCTTCCATCAGCTGAGTCAGATGCCACCAGCCGTTTTTCCCTTTTGGTAGCTTGGAGTCCGTAATTTCCGTATTTCAGTGTTGCTGTTTTCAGACTTCTGACAGTACGTTCCACATCTCCTCCCTTTCAGAGCTGGGACGGCACGTGAGTGCCCTAACTTGCATCACGTGCTGTAGCTATCTTCAGAAATCTCACACTGGTACCTCCCTTGTGCTTTGTCAGCTCTTCAGTGAGAGTGTCCTTAGAGTGAGCCACCATCCAAAACTCCAGTGACATGAAATACCCATCAGACCTCGGGTCAAACGCAGCAGGAGACACACTGTTTGCCCTCCCCACAAGACGTTCAGTCACAAATTTAATTACTGCATGATTTTTAACAAGTGTCATCAGCCCTGAGGTACGTCCTCTGGGCTGGTGGCCCGAGCCCAAAGGGGGCAGCTGAGTGTGTAGCATATTTGGCACGTAAATACCTTGCAATGCTGGCACAAAATGCCATGCAAACATGGCTTCTCGCTTTCAGGTGACACCGTAAATGAGAAGTGGGAAGCGTTACCTCCCCTAAGCTTGTTTCTCTCTGAGATTGCCTGGACAAGAGATAGGACTGAGTGGACGCCGAGGCACCAAAGTTTTGTGAGTGCAGTTATGTAACAAAACGACGTACATCTGTAAGTCACAATGTCATAATAGACAAACTGCACTGTGATACTTGTATGAGGTGAACTGAAAAACGCTATGGCTGTTCTCTGTCTGGCGGTGCAAATATTTGTAGCAAAAATAATATAAAGTGAGCACTGTGCCCTTTTTATTCCATGTTGCAACAGAAATTAATATATTTGGAAATACAGAAAAACGTCCAAAATATTTAATACTTTCCAATTGATGGCTTATTTTTTAGTGTGATGAAAATTGATCTCAATTATTTTTTAATCACAGTTGATTATTTTTACTTAATCATGTGACTTAACTGTGCTGAGTGGCCAGCCCTCGGTAGCCTCCATCTTCCGTGAGTCCTTGTTGCCTCTCCTGTAGGTGGTGGGTTCTGCTCTTTGAGATGGCGACACCAAGGCCACGAGGCGTAGGTCAGTGGCTGTGGGGTGAGTGCTTCATGGCTGTGTATTTCTGTTGGCGAGCTGAGCGAGCCACTGCCACTGGGGGAGTGAGAACATGGGTCTAGTTGTGATTTGGTTCAGCTGCGCTGGTGCAGGGGCTCTGCTCTGTGCTGTTCAGTTCACCGAAGAGCAGCCATTGTAGCTCAGGTTTTTTTATTGTGTAAGTTGCACTCACCTGTAGGTACTTAGCTCAAATTCCTGGGACCAGAAGAAAATCCCCCTTTCCTGTTGGAATCTGGGCGTTAACAGGCTGTGTGCAACAGATGCAGGACTGTGTTTGAAAACATAAATCTGTGGCCATTTGGAAGTGCCTGCTGAAGGTTGGCTGTGCGTTTCTACATTTCATACAACAGGTTCCCTGCTTGGACTGTCGCTGGCTGCAGTCTCTGGCTGCCTCCCCCCTGCAGTTCCTTTTCCCAAAGCCACTGGGCCAGGGGTGCCGCATGGGAACTAGTGCCTCCGCCGGGTGTCCTCCGACCCACCGCTGTGCTGGGGTGCGGATGAGGAAGGGGCAGTCCCGGCTGGCCCCGTTCTGTCCCAGGCCTCCCCTCTTTGCAGCGGTGCTGCTTAAGCTGCTTTGCGAGCTGCTGAGGTTGGCTCTGTGCAGAAGCTCATACGTTGGCTTCCTGGCTCTCTTCCTCTCCATTCAGCATTGGTCCTGACTCCGCGCCTGCCAGCTCCTCGTCGGTTTAGACCTGCTGCTCTGGGCTCATGGCTGTTTTAATCTCTGAAAACACATTTACCCACTTCCAGCAGAGAACTGACCTATTTCGTGATTCTCTCCCAGCAGTGTTCACTGCCCGGGCCCCAGGAGGTAAGGTCTGGAGAAGAGGAGGTTTAACCTCCTGCGCTAATTGCGTGGCCACGCTATATTCACACAAGAGAGGCGAGCTCGGCTGCTCGTGGCCTGGGCATTGCAGACGACCCTGCTCCCAGGTGGGCAGCAGGTACCTGGCAAGCAGGGCAGATTGGTTGGTTTGGTGTCGTGCCTAGAAGGCCTGGCCAGAGGCTGTTGACTCTAAGTTTGCAGATGTGGCTGAGTGCCCTGCTGCCGAACGTCCCTGCAGAGGCGCTATCTGTCCTCGAACCACTAGCTGGGCACTCAGCTAGTTCTAAGGGGACAGCCTGCTAGTAATTCCTGCTCCTTCTTCTCCTCCCACAGAACATCCCCACCTTGGGCAGCGTAGCAATCACCATGGCACTCCACAACTGTGACGAGGTAGCAGTCGCTGGGTTTGGCTATGACATGAATTCACCAAACGCGCCACTGCATTACTACGAGAGCACCAAGATGTCTGCCATAAAAGAGGTAAGGGCTTCAGCGCACCCTGGCTCAACCGCCTGAGGCAGGGCTGTGAAATGGGGGTGCCGGTTGAAGCTCTCTTCTCTGGGACACTGTGGTCTGGTGTCCTAGGGATGCTGCTGGACCAGGGAGCCCCACCCACAGAGGTTGCTAGGAGCTGGGGGCTCAGCCAGACGGGCAGGCAGCCCCACTGGCTGGGAGAGGATCTGCCGCCAGCCCTGGGCAGGAGCCCCAGCAGTGAAGGGCAGAGAGACCTGGTGGCCCAGGGCACAGAGCCACTCTTGGCCACAGGCAGGGGGCCTGGCAGCTGGGAGTGCAGAGCTGTTGCCGGCCCTGGGTGGGAAGGTGCTGGGACGAGGAGCCCTGCTGGTCAGGCCCTGAGGGCGCCAGAGCGGGGCAGGGAGGGGTCCGACCTGTGGCGGATATCGCTTCTCCGGTCTGGGAGCATGAGCCAGGGCTGTCTGGCCTCACACCGCTGCCAAGCACAGGATGACCCGGGTGTTCACACTGACGCTTCCTGGGACTCTTGCAAGCAGAGCCCTGTTACAGCTGGTCAGTCTGCGTGGGACTGTCCTCCGGCACACGCGTGTTGTGTGCGTGACTCCTTCGGCTCCTCGCAGCCAGGGCCGCAGCCCAAAGTAAAAGGTGGAAAGTTACAGGTCAATGAAGGAGCATGGAGGAGAGGGACTAATCCTGCACTGGTGCTGGGGGCTGGTAGGATTTTTCCATCTAGTTTATTTCTCTGATCCATATTCTTGTTGTCGTGTGACCCTCTCTTCTCTTGTGCGGGGAGAGGCAGAGGAGAGGGCTTTGCTGGGGTGTGTTGTCCCCCACCTGGCTTCAAAGCAGCAGTTAGCTGGTGTAGACACACATCCTTGGCGAGGGCAGATCTACACTGGGAGCTTTTACCAGGACTGGGGCAGGGCTGTGACTTTGCAGCATTTCTCTACTGCTGAACTCCCTGGTGTGGAGAGTTACACTGGCACAAAGTGAGGCTGCAGGTATCCCCTGTTGCTCTGCGGGAGCTGGGGCAAGTTACAATGGTGAAGCCTGTGTCCCTGGCTCCCCATCCCTTCCCAGCTCCTGGCCCTCACTTCCGGTTCCCTGTTACGTCTGCTTCCCCCCGAATGGCCTCCCGCCTCGTCCCAGGCTGCCCAGAAGTCCTCCCTGGCCCTGCCTCCCAGACGGTCTCCCTCTCCTCGGGCAGATTCTCCACCCGACTCCCTTCAGATGGTCACATACGTGAGCAGCTGCCCAGGCCCAGGCTTGCTGGGCCTCCCTCACTCGGTCGCCTCCCACCTTTGCTCCGTAAGTTCCTGCCTCCCGCTGCGCCTCTTCCCGTGTTCGCGTCTGAGTAGCAGCTCCTAAGGGCAGGGCTCGTGTGCTTTGTCGTGCTGGAACCATGGATAGCTCTGACGCTGCATCCCAGTGCTGCCTGAAGTCCCAGCCCACGGTTCTGTGCAGCAGCAGCAGAGCCCCCAGCTGCACCATTCCTCGCACACATGGGCTGTTTCTTGGCTGTAGACAAGCAGCTCCCTGTCATGCTCTCTCCGCCGAGTCGTTGCAGAGACCCGCCGCTGCAGGAGAGAGGAGAAGGCCCATTCACACAGGCAGGCTGGTGCTGGGAAATGGGGTCGCACGTCAGGCCTCAGCCAGCCGCCATGGGCAGGGCTGCCCCCAGGACGTTGCTCTGTACTAAGTGACTGGAGTAATGTTCGCCTCTTTGGTCCTGCCTGTGCTCCTAGCGCTGCTGTTCCAGGCACAGGAATTCAGTTCAGATGTGTAGGGGACTCCCCCCAGGCACCGTGGTGATCACAGGACTTGTGAAGGTTAAGCACAGCGCTCCGAAGGGGGAACATAAGAACAGCTAAACTGGGTGGGACCATAGGTCCATCTAGCCCAGCAGCCTGGCTTCTAACAGTGGCCAATGCCAGGTGGCCCACAGGGAGCAAAGCGAACAGGGCACCATTGAGTGATTGCTCCCATGCCAAACAGAGGCCGGGGCACCATTCCTGGGTAATAGACAGGGGTGGACCTGACCGCCAAGAGTTTAGGTCTCTTTTGAACCCTGTTAAAGTCCTGGTGCCCACAACTCCTCTGGCCAGGAGCTCCACAGGCCGACCCTGCGCTGTGCGTGGAAGAACTTTCCTCGGTTACTTTTAAACCTGCTGCCCACTAGTTTCGTTCGGTGACCCCGAGCTCTTATGTGATGGGACCAAATAAATTACTTTTCCCTATTCACTTCCTCCACACATCATGATTTTAGAGACCTCTATTGGATCCCCCCTTAATGTCCTCCTTTCTAAGATGGAAAGTCCTGTGGTTTTTAATATGACTTCACATGGCACCTGTTCCAAGCCCCTCCTTGTGTTTGTTGCCCTTTTCTGAACCTCTTCTAGTGCCAGCTTAGTGCCATCTGCAAACTTGTAAAAGGGGCGATTCATCCCCTGGTCGAGATCGTTAATGAAAACGTTGAACAAACCAGACCCAGGACTGACCTCTGAGGCATCCTCTGCTGACTAGACAACAGCCCTTGATCACTACCCACTGAGTCTGAGGACCTTGCCAGAGTTCTCTCCCCCTTACAGCCCCTTCCTCCGATCCATGCTACTTTCACATGCTGGCAAGAATACTGCGGGAGACCACACCACAAGCTTTGCCAAAGTCCAGCTATATCACAATACAGGTTTCCCCATACCACAGAGCCTGTCACCTCATCATAGAGGGCAATCAGTTTCACCAGGCGTGACTTGCCTTCGGTGGATCCTGCTCCTGGTGTGCCAGGGATATGACTCAGTGGTGAAGATGACTGGTGCAACACCACCATTTTCTGCAGGTGCATTGTGAGGCCAAACAATTTTGATGCTCCTGCTAAGGAATTTGCCTTGCACTGGAGGTCTCCCTGTCTGCACTAGGAGGGCACAATCATCAGCAAAGAGTGCGTCTCTGGGCAGTAGCTCTGTTGCTTTCCCGTTTGCTCTAAGCATTGTAAGATTGAGCCCTTGTATCTGAGGCATATGCCTCTGGTGAGCCCATTTGTAGCCTGGTTGAGAACTTGGGTGAAGAAAAGTACCTGACCTTGCACCTTCTCGTGAAATAAACCAATGATCTTTACCAGTTTTGGTGGGCAACGAGGTTTGCTGAGGATCATCCATAACCCTCCTCTCTTGACTGTGCCACAGGGTCTTGTCAGCTCAGGGAACGTTTTTCTTGTGTTTGCTCGATACTGAAAATCACGGCTGTGGTGCTGTCACCAGGTCTGAATCTGGGCTGAGTCTCAGGCAGACTGGCTTCTGCAACAGCTGAAATCAGCAGGTTCTGGAGGACCAGAGCAAAGATTTTCCCCATGGCCGCTAGGAGAGGGACCCCACAGTAGTTATCGCAGACTATTGTACTGCCTTTGTTTTTAACTAAAGGAACAGGTGTGGCATCTTTGAAGTCCTGTGGCATGTCTTCATTGCCCCGGCTGCCAGCAGCGATCTTCCGGCACGCCGTTACTGCCTGTGGAGCCACAGATCTACATCCCTCTGCTGATAGCCCATCTCTGCCTGGGGACTTGCCTGAGCTCCTCACACTGATTCCCTTTTCTGTTTCTGCAAGTGCGGGTGCTGGCCCAAGGCAGTGCTGACTTGGCTTTTCAGGTGTCTGACTAACAGCGCCTGTTCCAACTGTGAGCGGCCTGTTCAATGGTTGGTTGAACGGTGCAGGCCACCCCTGTGCTCTGCCACATTTGCTTTTGATGACTCTCCTGCCATCAGCCTCCAGGAACAAACTTGGGCTGCCGTTGGAGCTCCAAGGTCTTAGCGTCCTCAGACGTGGGAGCGTCTTCTGCTATCTTCTCTCACCATTTGCCTTGTCTTAGCCTGGCTGTCTTTGTGCCTTGCTTTGCAAGCGTTTGACTCTATCTCTTTGAGCTGGGCTGAATGCCATTTTGCCAGATTTGGAAAGCCTCATAAGAGCATAAGAATGGCCATACTGGGTCAGACCAAAGGTCCATCCAGCCCAGCATCCCATCTGCCGACGGTGGCCAATGCCAGGTGCCCCAGAGAAGGAGAACAGAAGACAATGACCAAGCGACTTATCTCCTGCCATCCATCTCCTGCCCTTGTTCTGAAGGCTAGGGCACCATACTTTATCCCTGGCTAATAGCCATTTATGGACCTAACCTGCAAAAATTTATCAAGCTCTTTTTTAAACCCTAATAGAGTCCTGGCCTTCACAGCCTCCTCGGGCAAGGAGTTCCACAGGTTGACTGTGCGCTGTGTGAAGAAAAATTTCCTTTTATTAGTTTTGAACCTACTACCCATCAATTTCATTTGGTGTCCCCTAGTTCTTGTATTATGGGAAAAGGTAAATAATTTTTCTATATTCACGTTCTCCACACCATTCATGATTTTATATACCTCTATCATATCGCCCCTCAATCGCCTTTTTTCCAAACTGAAAAGTCCCAGTCTCTCTAGCCTCTCCCCATATGGGACCCTTTCCAAGCCCCTAATCATCTTAGTCGCCCTTTTCTGAACCTTTTCTAATGCCAATATATCTTTTTTGAGGTGAGGAGACCACATCTGCACGCAGTACTCAAGATGTGGGCGTACCATAGTTTTATATAGGGGAAGTATGATATCTTTTGTCTTATTATCGATCCCTTTTTTAATAATTCCTAACATCCTATTTGCCTTACTAACTGCCGCTGCACACTGCGTGGATGTCTTCAGAGAACTATCCACTATAACTCCAAGATCTCTTTCCTGATCTGTCGTAGCTAAATTTGACCCCATCATGTAGTACGTGTAATTTGGGTTATTTTTTCCAACATGCATTACCTTACACTTACCCACATTAAATTTCATTTGCCATTTTGCTGCCCAATCACTCAGTTTGCTGAGATCTTTTTGTAGTTCTTCACAATCTGTTTTGGTTTTGACTGTCCTGAACAACTTGGTGTCATCTGCAAACTTTGCCACCTCACTGCTTACCTCATTTTCTAGATCATTGATGAACAAGTTGAACAGGATCGGTCCCAGGACTGACCCCTGGGGAACACCACTAGTTACCCTCCTCCATTGTGAAAATTTACCATTTATTCCCACCCTTTGTTTTCTGTCTTTTAACCAATTCCCGATCCATGAAAGGACCTTTCCTCCTATCCTATGACCACCTAATTTACATAAAAGCCTTTGGTGTGGGACCGTGTCAAAGGCTTTCTGGAAATCTAGGTATATTATGTCCACTGGGTGCCCCTTGTCTGCATGTTTATTAACCCCTTCAAACCCCTCGTGTTTTTTTCTTTCAAAAGTACTGTGATTTCTCTCTCATTTTCACCAAACTGGTGACGGTGGTGAGCACTTCCCTCCAAGGGCATCTGTTGCCGTTCTTTGTTCTGTATCTGGGAATTCCTCCCATGAGACAGAGTTATCATCAAGGCTGGTTTCTAGTGCACTTTGTAGCTTGTCTCGATAGGGTTTCACTGAATGCTGCAGTACCAATGCTGTACCAGGCTAGCTCGTGCAGCCAGTGGGCTGGTTCCCCCAGCAGTCCCTGGTAGTGGCACAGAGCCCAGGAGGGGCTGAAAACCCCCTGGCAGCAGCATTTGATGGCTGCCTGGTGGATGTTGGAACCCCACAAGGGCTGGACTCAGTGGTAGACCAGAAGGGCAAGTTACCAGAACGGAGGCTGTGGCACAACCAAGGAGCTGCGAGGGGGACCCAGTGCAGGGAGAGTGACCTTCCCAGAGCTAGACAGCAGGAGGCATGAGGTGCGTGGGTGTCAGTGCCGTTCCAGGGCTCCTGTCTGGCCCTGTCAGGGACTTCGTGCAGGGGAGAGTGTGCTGGTCAGCTCTGCAGCTGCTTGAAAGCTGCGGGGATGGCAGAGGACGTCCGGGGTTGCCTGCATTGGGCTTGGACCTACGGGAGGAGCTGGCCTGGGACAGCCTAAAGGACAGAACCCCTCGCAGTGTGTAAGCGCCCAGTAGCAGCTGCAGAAGGGTGCTAGAGCTCCTCCCAACCCACTGCCGTTCTTACAGGGATTCTCTCTGGGAATTCCCTCAAGCCCACTGTTCACTGGGTCCTGTCGTGAAGGGAGCAGCCTGCAGGCTGTAGTGTGTTCCCAGCCCCAGGGCGTGTCACTGGCTTATATGAGATGCCTGCTTAACATCTCCCTGGACCCCTCCCCAGTGACTCATCTCGAAGGAATTAGTTTTGATTACACAACGCAGGCAGTGAAACAGGCTCCTTTGCTCACAGCTGGATGGAGAAGGGCCCCTGTGCCCAGGCCCCGGGGGGATAACTTCTCACTGCGGAGTGCTGCCAGGTGTGGGCTGTGCGTGAGCGGGAAAAGCAGACTCCGAACAAGTGTGTGCGCTTGGCTGCTTTCTGCTTTGAGAACGTGAGAACGGCCACACCGGGTCAGACCAAAGGGCCATCCAGCCCAGTCGCCTGTCTCCCAACAGTGGCCAGTGCCAGGTGCCCCAGAGGGCGTGGACCAAAGGCAATGATCAAGCGATTTGTCTCCTGCCATCCATCTCCAGCCTCTGACAATCAGAGGCCAGGGACACCATTCCCACCCCTGGCTAACAGCCTTTTCTGGACCTGCCCTCCAGGAGTTTATCTCGCTCTTTCTTCAGTTCTGTTACAGTCCCAGCCTTCGGTGCCTCCGCAGTCTTCTGCAGGGGCAGCGTGTGCCTTGGTACCCGGGGGGCGCCGCTGGCTCAACACAGAAGGCTTCTCCTGAGCCCGGTGCGGGTGGCTAAAGGCTGTGTGCCTGTCCCCGGGAGGAGAGGTGCGTGCCCCAGCGTGCTGTGTGACAGCTGTCAGTGAGAAGCCCTGGGCACCTTATCGACTGACAGGTACATTGGAGGCGTCTGACAAAGCCGGTCTTTGCCCACGAGCACTTGTGCTCCAAAATATCTGTTAGTCTGTGAGGTGCCCCAGGACTTGTCTCCAGGAGCTGGGTGTGGGCGCGGTTGGCAGAACCCCCAGGAACCAGGAAGGGATAGCAAGACACCCCTGAGTTCATGCGCCAGCTGGTTGTGGCTCAGCCTGCACCTGCTTGCTCAGCCACGGGCTTTCTGGTGGGAGGCCTAGGAACCAGGCCAAGTGCCGGTCCACCAGCACGCCCACACCGTGCTTGCGCAGCCCCAGCCAGTGTGGGAACTCTCTGGGGAACGAACAACCGCCCGGGCTCCGCAGATCTGCACAGCCCGCTGGGCCCCGTTCTCCGAGAAGCTGTGTCTGGTTGCAGGGCCTGGGCTTGGCAGCGTTCGTTTGTCCAGTGACTGTCCTGGAAGCACGCGGGGCCACTTACTGATTCTGAGCCCGAGCGTGCTCCCTACTGAGTGTACCAATTCAGGTCAAACTGCCATGAGAGAGGGCAGTCACCGCCCCGGGCTCTGCTCTGCTCCACACCCGGGGCCCTAGCCCAGCCCAGCCCAAGAGACAACTTCTCTTGAGCCACGGTGGTGCGCCAGAAGTTCCTTCCAATACTCCGGTTCCCCTGTAACACCCCCAGTAGCACAGCAACCTCGGCTGAGTGGGTATGAAAACTGGTGTCCCCAGTTAAAGGTCCTTCTGATCCCAAAGGACCAGCAACACGGCCAAGTCAAGATGTAATTTAGGTCCAAATCTACCCAAACGCCCACTATGCCCATCCTTTAGTGTCTAAAAGCCACAGGAGGGAAGGAAGGAAGGACTCAAACAGCTGTAACAAGTGTGGGGGCCTTGGATCAGGCTTGTAGCAGTGATGACTGTGGGGCTGAAAGACTTTCCAGGCCCCTTGTCACGGTGTGGGAGGGAGGGAGGGGTGCCAGGCTCCACTCTCCTGGAAGGGAGGGCGGGGGCAGCCAGGCCTCAGTGCCACCCAGAGCACACTGCATTGGGCCTCCCCACCCGCAGCCTTCAAAGCGCCGTGGAGTGCAGCATGTGGTGCTCCGTCAGCCGCTTAAAGGGCCCGCTCCTCTGGCCGCTGCTGTTCGGCAGGAGTCACGGGCGGCCAGGCACCCTGGGTCCTTTTGAATCTCCAGGCCCCAGGTCAACTGGAGTAAACCATTGACCTAAGCGCCTGGAGGGACCTCACTCTGTCCGTCAGGGCCCTGCCCTCGGCGTCAGTCCGGTGATGGAGCAGGAAAGAGGCGAAATGGAGGCGTTCCTACAGGCTTTTCGCCCCACGGTGGGACTCCTGTTGTTCCTGCTGGGGAAGAGCACAAGTTTGTCCCAGGGGCTGTTGCATGGGTGACTCAGCTGCCAGTGCTTCGCAGGGGGACACCAGGCTCAACGCCCCAGGACGGCCCATCGGCCGTGGATTAACGACTGCCAAGGCCCACGTCAGTCAAGTCCTTCTCAGGGCGGTTTGTGGTCCCTGTGCACTGCGGCGACCAGCCCCCCCAACTGTGGTCTGCCAGGAGGTGACCTCGGAGGCGCAGGCACTGCACTGAGCCTCAGAACCGCCCTCACCCTGGTGCCACTGGCCCACACCTGGCAACGCCACAGCCAGCGACTTGGAGCCTTTCCACAGCTGCCTCACCGTGCGCACCGCACGCAAGGTTCGCTGTAACCGTAGAACGGCAGCTGTGCCGGTGATCGCTGGGGTCGTACGTCGATCAGACCGTGCCACGGCCAGCCAAGCCGGCGCCAGACACAGCCTCTATCCAAAGCAGGGAGAGCGTGGAGGCTGGCAGGAGACGCTGCTTTCCCCTGCAGCCAGCCCAGCTGCCCAGGCTCTCCACGAGCAGCAGTTATGCACTTACCCTCCATGCTGTAAGCTGCTTGCTAGCACCGCAAGCCCAGGTGCCCTCAGCTGGCTTCTGGGCCAGATCCTTTCTGTTGTTCTTGTCCTGCGCCCCCGGTGAGCCGCAGCGGGTGCGTGGCCCCTCCTGTTCTCATCCTGCGCCCCCGGTGAGCCGCAGCGGGTGCATGGCCCCTCCCGTTCTCGTCCTGCGCCCCCGGTGAGCCGCAGCGGGTGCATGGCCCCTCCCGTTCTCGTCCTGCGCCCCCGGTGAGCCGCAGCGGGTGCATGGCCCCTCCCGTTCTCGTCCTGCGCCCCCGGCGAGCCGCAGCGGGTGCATGGCCCCTCCCGTTCTCGTCCTGCGCCCCCGGCGAGCCGCAGCAGCTGCATGGCCCCTCCCGTTCTCGTCCTGCGCCCCCGGCGAGCCGCAGCGGGTGCATGGCCCCTCCCGTTCTCGTCCTGCGCCCCCGGTGAGCCGCAGCGGGTGCATGGCCCCTCCCGTTCTCGTCCTGCGCCCCCGGTGAGCCGCAGCGGGTGCATGGCCCCTCCCGTTCTCGTCCTGCGCCCCCGGCGAGCCGCAGCGGGTGCATGGCCCCTCCCGTTCTCGTCCTGCGCCCCCGGTGAGCCGCAGCGGGTGCATGGCCCCTCCCGTTCTCGTCCTGCGCCCCCGGCGAGCCGCAGCGGGTGCATGGCCCCTCCCGTTCTCGTCCTGCGCCCCCGGCGAGCCGCAGCGGGTGCATGGCCCCTCCCGTTCTCGTCCTGCGCCCCCGGCGAGCCGCAGCGGGTGCATGGCCCCTCCCGTTCTCGTCCTGCGCCCCCGGCGAGCCGCAGCGGGTGCATGGCCCCTCCCGTTCTCGTCCTGCGCCCCCGGCGAGCCGCAGCGGGTGCATGGCCCCTCCCGTTCTCGTCCTGCGCCCCCGGCGAGCCGCAGCGGCTGCATGGCCCCTCCCGTTCTCATCCTGCGCCCCCGGCGAGCCGCAGCGGCTGCGTGGCCCCTCCCGTTCTCATCCTGCGCCCCCGGTGAGCCGCAGCGGCTGCGTGGCCCCTCCCGTTCTCGTCCTGCGCCCCCGGTGAGCCGCAGCAGGTGCGTTGCCCCTCCTGTGCGCCAGGCGAGCCGCAGCGGGTGCGTGGCCCCTCCCTGTGTGCCAGGCGAGCCGCAGCGGGTGCATGGCCCCTCCTGCCAACGGGCGTCAGGAGCAGGCCGTTCTGGCGGAGGGACACGTGTGGGAGCAGGGCTGCGGCTGTGACTCCTGTCATAGATTCAGGTCCCTGGCAGCCACGTGTGTTGGACTCGGGCCAGAAAACTCTTTTCTCTGCAGGCCTGGCCCTTTGCCACGGCCCCACAACATCGGCACACCCGGGAGGCCAGGGCCAGAGCCCCCTCTGCGGCAGAGCTGCCCTTCGCAGCACCTGGCTCAGGTTTCAGCCGCGGCACTGGCGGCCCATGACGTGAAGGATTAGCTTTAAATTCGCCTGGCGATGGGCGGAGCTCTGACCAGAGAGTGGGGCTGGCTTCTGCGCGGCCGGCAGGCATCTGTTGTGAGATGGGCTTCCTGCCCGCCACAGCCCCCGCTGCCTCCCCGCGCTTGTGCGCAGCACCCTGGCCCCGGCTCCCTCTGCACCGGCCTGGCTGGTTCAGCCAGCTGTGTCCCACAGACTGCCTGCCTGGGCCTGCTCCCCTCACCACTCCTCCCCTGCAACGGGCCCCAGGGAGCCTCGCGCTGGGGCCTTGTCTGTTCGCAGCCAGACCCGGCCTGTGGCTCCATGGAGAGGAGCCAGGCCTGCCCCTGGGGTGGGAGCTGCAGATGGGGCTGTGAAGTGTCTTGGGATCCAGGCTGCCTCCATGGGCTGGTCCATGGCTTGGAGACGCTTGCCGAGGGCCTGGGGCCCAGCTGCCCGGCCTCGTTCCCAGCCTGGCACGGCCTCTGCCGCTGCTGCCTCCGGCCCCGGTTGGCAGGCGTGGTGGGGCGGGAGGTGGAGAGGCCGGTCTGTTAGCCGGTAGTGGATGGGCTGCTGCTGGCAGGAGGGGGCTCCCTGGCAGAGTGAATGCGGGACGTTGCGTTGCTAGAGGTCCCTGGCCCGATGGCGCACACAGGGCAGGACAGTGACTCCTTTCTTGTCTCTGCCTTTCAGTCCTGGACGCACAACATCCAGCGAGAGAAGGAGTTCCTGCGGAAGCTGGTGAAAGCCGGAGTCATCACGGACCTCAGCAATGGGATCTGAGCTGCGCTGGAGAGAGAAGACGCACACGCTGCAGTGACGGGGGCAGGCGGTGGGAGAGCCGGGCCAGAATATACACACAGGAAACACACCAGGCGCCCGGGTGCTCTGGGAGAGACTTCCCAGGTCTCCAATCAGCGCCTGTCATGTGTCTGCTGCATCCGTCCTGAGCCAGGCAGAGAGCACTGGATAGGCCTGGGCCTCGGCTCGCGGACAGGCCGTTTGTGGCTCCAGTCAGCCAGGCAGGGCTGAGGAGAGAAGGGAGCTGGGCAGCCACCCAGCACAGAGTGCCAAAAGCACAGGCCCTGGCCTCGGCACCAGCGCCTCCGTGTACAAAGGGTTGGTTTTCTCAGAGGAACTTGGGGAATCATGCTGGGAATCTCACGGCAGCGAGTGAAGCCTGGCTTGTTCCCACCTCCCGCAGAAGTCCAGCCTCCCCGCACTGCCTGCAGCCTCTGGCCTGAGCTCTGCCCTGGGGGAAGAACTGCTCCAAGACTTGGCTGCTGTTGGTGCTGCTGAATTTAAGGGACTGTGGCCTTCCCGTGCTCTCCATGCAGGCCTGCGGGGGAGCCGAGCAAGCGCTGGTTTTCCGCACTCTCCGCGGCTGCTCCCCCCACCGGGCTCTGCCTCGACCTAGGGCAAGAGCCAGCTGCCTCCTGGGCCTTGTGTCCCGCCGGCAGGGCCTTGCAGCTCCTGCCTTGTGCTGAGGGGCTCCTCACCCCTTGGTTTGAGCCAGCCAGGCACGTGCCGTGGGCAGGTGCATGGTACCAGTGTCATAGTGCGTTTGTATGTGGGGGAGGGATAATTTATTCTCTGAGTGAGGCTGATGTCATGTTGTGATCCAAAGCTGTGCAGTGTTCAGCCGCACACACGGCTACAGGCCTGTTAATTCATGCTCTGCACCTGGTGTGTCCCCTGCTACCGACTCACAGAGGGTGGCCCCAGCCCGTCTCCTCCACTCCTGCCACATTGCAGGGTGGCTGGGTGGTAGCTGCTCTCACTGGTGTTCTCTGGGCAGGACGGTGGCCATGGGGGGGCTGGCCCTTCTGCGGAGAAGCTGGCTGCAGACTGAGCAGAGCAACCGGGCGGGGGCTGGCTCTGGAATTAGCGTCCGTGCAGGAGCGAGGGCCGGGGGGGATGCGCAGGGGTGTCAGTGACCCTCCCCTCCCCTGCTGCCGTGTGCATATGTCAGGCTGGGGCATGCAGCAGCGTGAGCTCTGGCCCTGCACCCTGACTGAGGACTGGGCTGGCTGCTGCTCTGGGATAACCTGGCCCCACTCTCCTGCCTGCCAGCTGTGCCCCTTGTGCTGGGGGGCAGCTGTGCAGGCCCAGGAGCCGAGGCAGAGGAGGAGCCTGGATCACTTCCCTTTACCTGGGTGTCCCAGGGGTTTGTTTCTGGGGGTGGGGGTGGATCTTGCTCCAGCTTGCAGAGCAGCACCTTGGTTCCGGGCCATGTACCTACCTGCAGGATGAGGGGCGCTGGGGCAGAGCCCCACAAGGTTGCTACGCATGTTGCCTGCATCTCCTCCTGCCTTTCCCGGGCAGGGCTGGCTCGGAAGTGCGACAAGGGAGAGGCCCAAGAATGTGCGTGCGCGTGTGCGCGTACATGTGTGTGCGTGTGCGTGTGCATGTGTGTGTGCGCGTGCATGTGTGTGCGCGTGCGTGTGCATGTGTGTGTGTGCGCGCGTGTGTGTGTGTGTGCGCGCGCGCACACCAGGCGCACTGCCCCGCTGGGACCACAGAACACACCTGTGCCGGGACGAGGGGCGGGCTGGGAACTCGTGGGAGTGGGACTGCAGGGACAGGCCTGGAGAGATGGCTTTGGGGGTTGGCTGTGCCCCCGTGCGGGAGCAGGAGCTGAGTCCTGGGCCGTTCCCTGCTCTGTGGCACGGCCAGGCCGCTCCCTGCTCTCCTCAGCGTGAAGGGCCAGGCCCTGCTTCAGTCCCGCAGCGACAAGGCAGCTGGGTCCTTCCTTGCTCCCCCGGAGGGTGGGGGGGGCTGTCTCTGTCTCTGTCTCCGTCTCCTCAGCCTCCCTGCTTTTCCCTTGCCCTGGCTCTGGCCCTCGGTGGCGCTGTGCTCAGGCTGGGAGGGGCATGTAGGGTACCGCCGCGCCCCACAGCAGGCGCACGCTGCAATATTGGCCGAGCTGTTCTTCCTGCCCCTTGCAGCCCGTGTGCCTGAGCCTCCTGCCCCCAGCCTGCCCTGCTCAGTGGGGCGCCAGGGCCCCTCCGGGCTGCACCCTCCTGCCTGCCTGGCCAGCGCGGGCTGGGAGCCCGGGGAGCATGGGAGGCTTGGTGTGGGCCCTGCGGCAGGGCGGGGTGGCCTCTCCTCACAACGGGCTTGGGCGCTGGTGGCTTTGTGCTGCCGCAGCACCCACCAGCCAGTGCCACTGCAGAGTGGGAGGAGGGGGCTGCAGCGCGGGCGGCACAGGCGAGGTGGCCGTGGGTCGGATGGTGCTCCCGCAGACGGCTGGACCTGCTCCTGCCTTCAGGGCTGGGCAGACCTCCTCTGGACCAGGCTGTAGCACAGCCCAGAGCGCCTGCTGGACGGAGGGCAGCTGGTGCCATGGCACGTCCAGCACAGCTCCTGCTCCTGGCCCTGGGGGCAGGGCTCAGACCCTTGGGCCTCTCCTGCCCTGGCCTGCGGGTGTGAATCCTCTGCCCCATGGAATGGCCCCGCCCGTTCACGCCGGAGCAGGTCAGGTGCGGTCAGCCAGCCCGTGGTCTCCCGTAGTGCGGGGGAGGCGCCTGGCGCCGTGGCCCTGTGCGGGGTTGTGAGCGATGGATGCCTGCACCCTTCCTGCTTCCTTGGCAGGTGCAGCCGGGTGGTCTGCCTGCTCCCGCCGCGCCCCAGGCCAGCGGGGAGGAGGTGATTTATAGCAGCATAGAGTGTGGGAGCCTGGCAAGCCGGGAGGTGCAGGACAAGCCAAGTGCACGGGCAGCCCCCGCCCCAGGCTGAGTGTAGCTGAGAGACGCCAGCAGGCTCCAGCCAGGTGAGCGTGCGAGAGACAGCGGCCCCGTGGCGGAGCAGCAGCACAGCCTGGGGCTGGGATGCCTGGGAACAAAGGGGAGGCGGCCGCTGTGCCCAGGCGCAGGGGTGCTGCTCAGCCTGGGGGTTGTGGGGAGACAGGGTCGGTCCTGTGCGAGCTCGGAGCTAACCTGAGGCAGTGCGTGGGAAGGCTAGTGACTGGCATGGTTCTGCACATGGCTGCTGGCATTCGTGTTAGCCCACCCGGCACGGCCTGCCCTGGGGCTTGGCTCACGAAGCGTCGGCCTGGCTGCTGGCCCTTTTCCCAGGCACAGTCCAGCCCTGGCGGGTCCCCCAGCTGTGACACCTCCCCAGCAGGCACCTGTTCTCAGCAGCCTGCTTTCATTGATGACAAAGGCCGTGCGACTGCCTGGGGCTGCTGGCCACGCTGAGCACAAGGGGGCCAGCAGGGAGCGTGGCCGGAGGAGGAGGAGGAGGGCTGCAGCGTCCGCCCCATACGCGCACACGCACACGCACACACACACACGCCCGTTAGGTCCAGTGGCTAGGGCACTCCCCCAGGGCCTGGGCGACCGCGCCCCACGTCCCCACGTTGGCGAGGACCCCAAGGGGACAGCTTCGTTTGCCTATTCACCAGCAGTTGTGAGCTGCTCCAGGGCAGCTTTGAGCCAGGCCGGTTTTGTTAGCTGCCACTGACCCAGAAGAGCAATTCTTTGAGTTATGGCCCCAGCGCTTGGGCGCCAGGCACCTGAGCTGCGAATCGTCGGCAGGCAGCCTCGGTTGGCCTGTGGGGGCTGTAGGGCCCTGCATGGTCCCAGCTGTGGTATGAGCCAGTCTCCCCATTTCTCTCCAAGGCTGCGTGCTCTGCCCCCCAGCTGCTCTTTACCTGTCACTCTTGGGGGTGCAGCAGGGAGTTAGGGCGGCACAGGCTGCGCCTGGCTCTGCCTGGGGGTCTCCCCCGCCAAGGCGGGGATTAGGCAGAGCTGGTCTCTGCCCTTGCTCCCCTTCTGTGAGCGACAAACGTCAGCACCTCCCGCAGTGCCGGCCGGTTTCTGACACAGCAGCATGTGCTGCTCTTTGCCCCTGGAACGCGACGCAGAGCAGCTCCCGGAGAAGGCGCCCATCCCAGGGGCCAGCCCTGCCACCTCAGCCCCAGTGTCCCCGGGCGCCCATCCCAGGGGCCAGCCCTGCCACCTCAGCCCCAGTGTCCCCGGGCGCCCATCCCAGGGGCCAGCCCTGCCACCTCAGCCCCAGTGTCCCCGGGCGCCCATCCCAGGGGCCAGCCCTGCCACCTCAGCCCCAGTGTCCCCGGGCGCCCATCCCAGGGGCCAGCCCTGCCACCTCAGCCCCAGTGTCCCCGGGCGCCCATCCCAGGGGCCAGCCCTGCCACCTCAGCCCCAGTGTCCCCCGGCGCCCATCCCAGGGGCCAGCCCTGCCACCTCAGCCCCAGTGTCCCCGGGCGCCCATCCCAGGGGCCAGCCCTGCCACCTCAGCCCCAGTGTCCCCGGGCGCCCATCCCAGGGGCCAGCCCTGCCACCTCAGCCCCAGTGTCCCCGGGCGCCCATCCCAGGGGCCAGCCCTGCCACCTCAGCCCCAGGCAGGCAGTGTCCCCGGGCGTTCACGGCTGCGAGGCTGAGGAGGAGACGTCCCAGGGGGCCGGGGTCCCCTCGTAGCCATACAGACGACTGAACTGCCTCTGGCTGTCACAGGACGACGGGCTCTCTGCCGTGGGCCGGCACTACTGCGTGGCACCCTCTTCTCCCATCCTCTGCGGCACCCGCTCTGCCAAGCTGCTCCCTCTGGTAAGGGGCCTTCTCCTCCCTCCCCAGCCCAGGGCGTATTCACACGGCCTCCAGGGGCCCATGGTGCGTGAGCTGCTCGGCTGAGCTCCGCAGCGCCTGAGGAGGGCGCAGCGTGTTCCAGGCCTTGGGGGAGGGCAGAGTTATGGCCAAAGTTTCAGGGAGCAGCGGCTGCGCCGGTGCTGGGGGAGAGCTTGGGGTGCACGCTCCAGTGGGGCCAGGGTGTGTAGACGAGGGCGAGGCAGGGCACGGGTGCCCCGTCTCTTTAAGTGGCACATTTGGGGAGCTGACAGCAGCCCTGGGAGCTCCCGCCCACCTCCCAGAGCCACCCGCACAGACCTGCTCTCCTCGAGCCGCAGCCCAACTCCATGGAGGGGGGAGCACAGGTTGGGAGGGGGAACAGTCCAACTCCAGCTCCCCCCACAGGCTGCACAGCAAACAGGAGCCAGGCTCCAGCTCCTGAGCAGCTCCATGGGGCCGGAAGGGGGGCAGGAGCAGCAGGGCTGCGGATGGCCGGGGGGAAGCGAACCCCAGCTTCAGAGGCGTCACCTGGCTGGTCCCAGTGCCCCCCTGCAGCTCAGGCCATCTGCCGTCTCCTGATGCTTCCTGGCTGCCTCTAAGCCTCACGGGCTGAGGGCAGGTCAGGTGGGTGATGGGAACACTATGGTGCCCTCTCGAATGCCACACCCTGGGTGGGGACGCAGGCAGCCTTGCCCATGGGCTGCATAGACGTCATAGGGCCGGCCTTTGGCTTGACTACAGCAGGCGCAAAGGGATCGGGCCATGAGCCCCTTCACGCAGCAGGTTGTTATCAGACCCAGGACCTCAGTCAACACCTGCCGGTCACTCCTTGGCCACTTGGCTTCACGCGCACACGACGCCGTCCTCCAGGCTGCACCTGTGGTGCCTACGAGCCAGGCAGCTCTGTAGTCGCCACAAAGCGCCAGGTCACAGTCCCGGCGGGGCTGAAGCGGTCGTCTGGAGGCAAGACCGGAGCAGGCTCGGGCAGGAGTCCTCTCCTCAGACCAGCTCCAGAGACAGCCAGCACTACTGACGCCTCCCTGTTGGCAGGGGCGTGCACGTGGGCAAGCGTACAGCACAGGGCAGCTGTGCCCGGCAGTGGCCCTGAGCGCACCATTTACTAGAGGTCCTGGCACTCCTCAGACCCAACCCAACGTGCTCAGCTAGTGCCGCGGTGGCGACCAATGTTATCGGCTATAAATGAGCAAGGGAGCCCATGCGCTCTCGCCGTGCACAGAGGCAGCCGCCCTCCGCGCGTGGTGCAGCAAACATCACTGAGCCGTGGGTTACACACTGCCGCATGGGCTGCCCATGGAGGCACAGTCCTGTGACTGGCAAGGGAGAGTGTGAAGTGTGACTCCAGGCTCAGCGATGGCGGCGCTCAGTGGAGAAGGCCGGCCCGGGACCTTTTCACCTCACCTGTGACCACGGCATCCTTGGGGCTTCTTCACAGCGGCCCTCTCAACATCATGGAACGGTCACCTGGGGTGCACTCTCCCGCCGGTTCCTTTGCTACCACAGGCTCTGCAGACACTCTCACACCCCCGATCACGTCCAGCTGGCTGAGGCAGTTGTGGGTCGGGCCTGCTGAAGTGCTGCACGCAGCCATTGCTGAACCCTACCTCGTGGGCAGAACCCTGCCTAGTACCCATGGGGCCAATGGGGATAGCTGAGCCTCGTTTTGTGGCTCTGGATGCAGAAGTGGAAACAAATTGGGTATCTAGGCCCCTGCAGCTTTGTGGGTAGCTGCATAATGCGCGTGTGTAGCTACGTCCACAGAAGTCAGCGGCTCTGATACCTGCGGCTCATTTTTGTGATGGAGATGTCAATAAAAATGCAGCCATGCAGGGCTCTGTTTGTGGGACCGTCTCATGTACAGGAAGACCACTGACTCCAGGCCTGGCCTGGTGCAACACACAGCCTGGTGTTGGGCTGGGCATTGGACACGCACATCCCAAGAGGTGCATTCTGTCCGCCACCGAAGCAGGAGAGATTTCAAGAGAAGCTGTCACTGAACTAACTGGAAGCATTTCTCCACGGGGGATGAGGAATGCAGTTTGTTTCCAGGCTGCTGGAATTGCCGACAGCCGGGAGTGTCTTACTTGTCCTTAGGTCTTTGGAAATAAGGCGGCTTTTTATAAATATATTAGAAACAAGAGGAAAACCAGGGACAGGGTAGGGCCGTAGCTCAGTGAGGAGGGAGAAACAGTAACAGGGAACCTGGAAACGGCGGAGATGCTTTATGACTTCTTTGTTTCGGTCTTCACTGGGAAGTCTGATGAAGGAATGCCAAACACAGTGAATGCTAGTGGGAAAGGGGTAGGGTTAGAAGTTGAAATAAAAAAAGAACAAGTTAAAAATCACTTAGGAAAATTAGATGTCTGCAAATCACCAGGGCCTGATGAAATGCACCCTAGAATACTCGAGGAACTGATAGAGGAGGTGTCTGAGCCTTTATCTATCATCTTTGGAAAAATCATGGGAGACAGGAGAGATTCCAGAAGACTGGAAAAGGCAAATATAGTGCCCATCTTTAAAAAAGGGAATAATAACAACCCAGGAAACTACAGGCCAGTCAGCTTAACTTCAGTGCCAGGAAAGTGCCAGCATCTGAAGAAGTGAGTTAACTCACGAAAGCTCACGCTCTAAACTTTTCTGTTAGTCTATAAGGTGCCACAGGACCCTTCGTTGCTGCTACAGATCCAGACTAACACGGCTAACCCTCTGATAGGAAAGATAATGGAGCAGGTAATTAAAGAAATCATCTGCAAGCACTTGGAAGGTGGTAAGGTAATAGGAAGCAGCCAGCATGGGTTTGTAAAGAACAAATCTTGTCAAACTAATCTGATAGCTTTCTTTGATAGGATAATGAGCCTTGTGGATAAGGGAGAAGCGGTAGATGTGGTCTACCTAGACTTTAGTAAAGCACTTGATACGATCTCTCATGATATTCTTATCAAAAAAACTAGGCAAATACAATTTAGATGAGGCTACTATAAGGTGGGTGCATAACTGGCTGGATAACCGTACCCAGAGAGTAGTTATTAATGGTTCTCAATCCTGCTGGAAAAGTGTAACAAGTGGGGTTCCGCAGGGGTCTGTGTTAGGACCGGTTCTGTTCAACGTCTTCATCAATGATTTAGATATTGGCATAGAAAGTACGCCTATTAAGTTTGCAGATGATACCAAGCTGGGAGGGGTTGCAACTGCTTTGGAGGACAGGGTCAGAATTCAAAACGATCTGGATAAATTGGAGAAATGGTCTGAGGTAAACAGGATGAAGTTTAATAAGGACAAATGCCAAGTGCTCCACTTGGGAAGGAACAATCAGTTTCACACATACAGAATGGGGAGAGACTGTCTAGGAATGAGTACAGCAGAAAGGGATCTAGGGGTTATAGTGGACCACAAGCTAAAGATGAGTCAACAGTGTGATGCTGTTGCGAAAAAAGCAAACACGATTCTAGGATGCACTAACAGGTGTGTTGTGAACAAGACACGAGAAGTCATTCTTCTGCTCTACTCTGCGCTGGTTAGGCCTCAGCTGGAGTATTGTGTCCAGTTCTGGGCACCGCAGTTCAAGAAAGATATGGAGAAACTAGAGAGGGTCCAGAAAAGAGCGACAAGAATTATTAAAGATCTAGAGAATGTGACCTATGAAGAAAGGTTGAAAGAACTGGGCTTGTTCAGTTTGGAAAAGAGAAGATTGAGGGGGCACATGATAGCGGTTTTCGGGTATCTAAAAGGGTGTCATAAGGAGAAAACTTGTTCTTCTTGGCCTCTGAGGATAGAACAAGAGGCAATGGGCTTAAACTGCAGCAAGGGAGGTTTGGGTCAGACATTAGGAAAAAGTTCCTAACTGTCAAGGTGGTCAAACAGTGGAATAAATTGCCAAGGGAGGTTGTGGAATCTCCATCGCTGGAGCTATTTAAGAACAGGTTAGGTAAATGTCTATCGGGGTGGTTTAGACAGTACTTGGTCCTGCCATTGGGATGGGGGGGGGGCTGGACTCGATGGCCTCTCGAGGTCCCTTCCAGTCCTAGTGTTCTATGATTCCAGTCACCCCTGTGGCTGCAGTTACCAGCAGGCCACACTCCCAGCCCTGCAGTGGCTAACCAAACACCCGTCGCTCCCATTTCACACTGAGCTTTTCGAAGGAGATTCTCAACTCTTTTCCACCAGTGGTGATGTTTGCACCTTAGCAGGACCTCAACCTTTCATTGCACTCGCTAGCTCCTTGTGTGCTGCTGGCCAGATGCGCTGTGACCCAGCGTTCTGCCAAGCTGGGCTTTCTGCGCACTCACCAAGGTAGCAGGTCATGAGCTTTTGTGGGTAAGACCCAGTTCCTTGGACAATTGAAATCGGACGAAGCTCATGACCTAATAAATTGGTGAGTCTCCTGGGAGCTACAGAACTGCTTATTGTTCATGACGCTACCGCCTAGCACAGTGACCGCTCTGAGACCATTTCTGATAGCTGTGCCAGCCAGACATGTCAGGGATCAGGTGCACTTCCAGGGTGCGCACCGTACACTCCCGGCTAGAAAGCAAATGCCTCACTATGCACCCACCCCAGACATATAGCCAGGAGTGTCTCAAGTCGCCCGCTTACGCCTGTTTCCCGCCCCCCCACCTGCCTTCGAAGAGGAGAAAGAACACGTTCCCTGGGCTTCTGGGGGCCTGGGCTTTTTAGTGGTAAAGGGCGTTAAGACACCTGACCTAGCTGTTTCCGTAACAGAATGAGCAAGAGGGCTTGCCACGGCTGTGCAGAGCCAGCTGAACTGGAGCCGAGGTGGTCTTGCCCTTGTTACCCGCCCTCCCCTCGCACTCACACCCTGGAAGGGATAAAAGGGAAAGCAGCGTCAGCTGCATCCTGGGGAGCCGTGCCAGCTTGGAGCGCCTTGCCTGCCTGCGTGAGCCGTCACACTAAGGCGCACTCGGCTGCTTCCCCAGCCTCACACCCACCCGCTGCTTGTTAATCTGCCACCCCCTGGGTTACACACAGGGCCCTCACTCAAAGGGGAGACGGTTACTTACCTGTAACTGGGCGTCTTCAAGCTTTGGGGGCCCGCTCTGTTCACTACAGCCTGCCCTCCTCCCGCTCTGCAGTGGGACTAGGGTGCTAGGGCAGAGCTGCAGCATTGTGCCCACCCACTGCCAGGCAGGGCGCGTGTGGCTCATGGGCACAGCGTACAGGGCAGGGCCACACGGCCTGAAAACCGCCAGCGACAATACGTGACCTCGACTGATGTGCTGAGCTCTGCTCTGGGCCCTGGCACAGGAACATGGTGGACATGATGGCTGGGGTGGGGGTCACAGTCCCTGCCTTAGCTCTGCGTGTCCCTTCTCGTTCCTAGCCATCGGCCTCCAGCCACGCCTTTTCCTGGGGGTGGCTGGCGAGGGCCCCCCCGCCCCGAGTGCACGCACTCACGCACGCGCACACACTTGTGACCTTCAACCCCAGTCAGGTGCGGGGAGGGAAGGGAAGTGCAGAGCTGAAATGGCCCCAAAGGGGCTGGGGTGAAGCTCTGTTGATTGGCATTGACCCAGCAGTGATAGGAGCACTTACCTGCCAGGCTGTCCAGGGGCTCGCTCCCCGCCCCAGAGAGCTGCAGAGAGGGAGGAGCCGGGGCTTCACAGTGCTTGTGGCAGGTGCGGAAGCAGCCCGGAGCCAGGCACCATGGTGCACCGGCTGCAGGGAGGCCGCTTGTACGGTCACCACAGCGCAGGGACACCTCCTCCAGCAGGCCCAAGCGGCAGGTCCCCCCCTTGCGCCACAGGCTCGCTGTCTTACCCAGGCGCCGTACCAGAGCGAATGGAGGCTGCCTTCCTCCTGCCGGCTTTGCCTGGAGGGCCGGGCTCTGTGGGCGCCTGCCTGGCCTGCCTCGTAGCCCAGAAGTAATGGAATGCTCAGCCTAGCCAGACCTGGTCTCTATTCCACGCCTGCCTCTCCGGCTCCTGGAGGCAGTGCTGGGAGGCAGCTGGACTCACCTGCTCTTCGCCCCCTCCCTGGGCATTGGCCCTGCCCGGCCACTGGCCCTCAGCGTGCTGCATGAAACGTCACCTGCTCCCGGAGCGCAAGTCACCCCTGCGCCAGTCAGTCCCTGCATGGAGGCCCTGGGCGTTCAGTCCATGCTTGGCGCACAGGGAAATACGGACTCTGCTCCTCTGGGGTGGAGCTGGGGGCGATGGGCAGGGTTCCCCTAGTGCTGTGGGCCCAGCAGCTGGGGGGGGGGGGGGGGGGCTGGCAAAGCCAGCAGGAGAGCCCCCCAAAGACCATCCCAGCAGCACCCTTGCCATGGTTCTAGGCTGCAGGAGGGTGGGGAGCGAACTGCTGACTGTGCTGTGTGGTGCTGTTGGCAGGGGGCACGCGTGTGCGCGCGCGCGCGCACACACACACACACAGAGCGAGCTCTGAGCGGTGCCTCCTGCTCATGAGCGGCTCTGACGCGGGAGTCTCCGATCCCACGTGTCACTGCTGACGTGTGCTGACCCTGGTGCCAGGGCTGGCTCCGGGCTGGTGTGTACGGTGCAGCTCGTCTATAACCACAGACCCAGGCGCACTGGCTGGGTCACGAGCCACCAGCCCGAAGGGTTAGTTACCATGGGAAGGCCACCCGGCAGGATGAGGCCTACGGCAGGATAGCGGCCGCCTGCCAGTGGGCTGGGCCTGTGGCGCTGTGTGACATCATGGGGTGCTGCCTGTCTTGTCACCCTGTGTTCTCTCCTGGCTGGTCAAGTGCTGCTGATTTACCCCACATGTGTATTGGCCCAGACACACAGTCCCAGCCTGAGCAGATAAGATGACTGTTTCCAGGGAGAGAGACATGATCGGCGGGGACCGCTAGCAGGCCTGGGAGTGGAGTGAGTCTCAGTTGGGTAGGATGAGCACAGCAGACTGGGAGCAGGAAAGTGGGGTTCGGGGCCCTGGAGCCCTACCCCTGAAAAGGAATAGGACTGCCTTCCCTAGCTCCTGTGCTATGCTGTGTCTCTGAGAAGCAGTAAAACATTCTACTCTACTGGCTGGCTGAGAGTCGCATCTGGCTGTGGATGGGGGTGCAGGGCTGGGGCTCCCCGATGCACCATCACGGTGGTGGCAGAAGTGGGATGCACTGCACCGTGCATGGCGTCCAGCCGCGAGTGACGGGGTGCAGTAGAAGGAGCCCTACAAGAGCAGAACAGCGATTTTTGGGGACCGTGGGATGCTGCAGCTTCAGCCGGTGAGGTGGCACCTGGGGAATGGCGAGGAGCTGGCTCACACCTCACTCCGGAAGGCAGACCGGCTGGGGCTGTGCCAGGCGAGGGCCTGACCGTGGAGAAGGTGCCCAAGGCTGGGCTGACTGCCTGGCTGGAAGAGACTCCCACCCAGCAGGGAGCAGCTGGACACCCCGTGAGCATCTCAGCCCCTCAGGCAGAAGGTGGGGGCAGGACTCTGCCAGACCGACGCGGTGCCCCCCACCCCCACCCCAGGCCGCGTTCCACCAGCAGTGGATCGTCCTGGCCGGCGTCCCCGTCGGCAGAGCTGTGGTGGCTGGAACGCGCAATGTGGTTAAGGGAATTGGAGGCCATAGGAATGAGCGGCAGGACTGGGCGACGATGGACGCATGTGAGGCCCAGGGTGGAGCTGAGAAGCCGAGTGGCCGCAGCTGCGATGGGTGGGGGGGGGCCAGGGACTGCCAGTCCCTTTGAGAGGGTCCGTGCTGGCCCAGTGTAAGGACCTGGGGGACCTGGGTGGGTTTCTCACCTCCTTTGAGCGAACTTGCGAGGTGCACCAGGTCCCCCAGCTGAATGACTCCTGCGACTGGACCAGAAGGCCGCAGCAGTGCTCAGCCAGCTGGAGGGGCTGCAGGCCAGGGACTACGAATGGGTCGAACAGGCTCTGCTGCATGAGTTCGGGCGGACCCCCCCCCAAAACGCACAGGAAGACATTCCAGGAGGTGCAGAAGGGGCTGGAGACCTATGCAGACCTGCCTCCCGCCTGCCGCATTACTGCCGCAAGTGGGTGTTCGGGACGGGGGCCCACACCACAGAGGACCTGGTTAAGTTGAAGGCCCGGGAACGGTTCTGTGGTGCATCTGCCCGACCCGAGGCCGTGGCTCTAGGAGTGGAAGCTGGAGGACCCACACGACGTGGGGAAGCTGGCTGATGTGTTCACTGACAGCTGGGCCGGGTGTGAAAGGGAATCCTGGAGCGTCGGGTTCTTGTCTGTGCAGCTGAGGAAATCACCTATGGGGCGAGCCCAGGAAACAGGGCAGCCATCCGCGCCCCCTCCGGAGGGCCAGCCAGGGCCTGGCCGGAGCAGCCGGCCCGAGGGGACCCACAGAACCTGACCTGCCACCACTGTGGGCAAAGGGGCTCAGTGCCCCAGGCCCCAGGCCAGGCCTCACAGCCCGAGACTTCCCAGGGTTAACTGGGTAGGGCTGGAGGAGGACCAGGCTGCCCCAGGGATGGCCATCCCCGCCTATCTTCTTTTGTTGCTCCTGGAAACAGTCGCCTTATCTGCCCAGGCTGGGAGTAGGTGTCTGGGCCAATGCACAGGTTGAGGAGGGTGAGTCATCGGGAATTGAAGAGCTGGCCAGAACAGACAGGCAGCACCCCCAGGCCTTCACACTCACCCTTTCCCGGGAGGGAGCCAGGCCCCGTGGCATTAGGAGCTTGGCGGCGAGGCCAGGCGAGGTGGGAAGAACTGGGCTCTGGTGCGCAGGTGGAGTGTCCCTGACATGACCACGGGCTGGCTGGCTGGTCCTGTGTCATGCTGCTGCTGCTGCCTCGGCTGTCCTGGAGTCAGTACCTGACCACAGCAGAGAGGTGTGTGATGAGGAGGCAAACGCCCGGAGGTGGCTCGGGGCACGGACCTGCTTCGGCCCCACGGCCAGGTCTGGGCATAGGGGTGGGAATTGACTCTGCAGCAGAGCGCGCCTAGTCTCACGCGGCATCCACAGGCGCCCTGCAGAAACAATGGGGCTGGGGAGCAGGGTCATTGGGTCTCCTCAGCCCAAAGTCTTAGCTCAGCACAATGCCCCCACGGGGCATCAGCCAGGGCCCCCGCAGCCGGCCCGGGAGTCTGTCCTTGCCATCCCGTGGAGGGTGCTCAGGCTGTGCCTCCCAGGAGCGCGCAGAATGGGAGCACAGAGCCAGCTGGGGCCAGCACCGCGCCACCCAGGATTCTGCAGGAGAGAGGGGCAGATTGCCCGCAGCAGAGCATGGCTGCCCCCGTGGCACAGGCCGGTGTGGGGCAGAGCATGGCTGGCTGCCCCCGAGGCACAGGCTGGTGTGGGGCAGAGCACGGCCGGCTGCCCCCATGGCACAGGACAGATGGTCTGTGGCTCAGATCAGCATGGGGCAGGGCGGAGGCAGCTGCCCCCGTGGCATAGCCTGGTGAGGGGCAGAGAGCGGCCAGCTGCCCCCAAGGCCCAGGACAGATGGGCCATGGCTCGGCCTGGCGTGGGGCAGGGCGGAGCTGTCCTCGCAGCTGCCAGCAGGAGGTGGCGAGTGGGGCTGGTGACACGGGCAGGCTCAGAGCTGCACCTCCATGTCTGACGTAAGAGGCGGTGGGCCTCGTTCGAGACGTGGGGGCTGTGGTGGCCGTTCCAGCCGCCAGGTGCTTTGCTCCATCTCTGCGCAGCGCCCAGGGCTCTGACTGCCCAATGCAGGCGCTGGCAGGTCTGGGGGCCTTTGCCTGCTCCTGGCTTGGCTGCCTTCCCGCCGGCCTCGCTGGCGCTCAGGTGGTCTGGGCACCTGCCCAGTGCGGCCTGGGGGCCTGGTGGGGACAGGACCCAGCCACGTTGGACTGGCTTTGGGCCCTGCAGTGCCCTGGGCTGCTTCTGGGTGGGCGGGGGAGAGGCCGTGGGCCTGGGGCTGAGGCCCTGCCATTCAGGGAGGGGGAGGGGGGGCTGGGGCTGGGGCTGTGCAGGAGGCTGAGGGTGGGAGTGAGGGTGGGGGGGCGGGCTGGCCTGGTGCTGAGGCCGTGCCGTGGGGAGAGAGTGAGGGAGGGGGGCCTGCACTCCTGCAGCGCGTGGGCTGGGGCACCCAGCCTAGCCCAGCCCGCAGCCTCGGGCCACGTGGCCTCCTTCCCGCTGACGGGGCCCTGCATGCTCCAGCCCTAAGGGGCCATGTGGCAGGAGATTTGGTGTCACAGCAGGGGGGAGAGCTGCGCTGGAAATCAGGACACCACTCCAGGTGTCACTCCAGCATGGCCCCCACCCAGCCCAGCCCAGCCCAGCCCAGCCAGCAGCTCAGGTACACCCTGGTCCATGGCACCCCAGTGTCAGGCTGGGCTGGGCCCCAGGCAGGGTTGTGCAGGGGTCGGGCCCAAGGCAGCAGCCTGCTCGCCCTGCTGACCACACCAGGGCAGCTCCCTGAACAGCTGGGCAGTGCCAGAGGGACCCAGCCGAGCACCTGGCTCAGCAGAGGGGTGCAGCAGGGCGGGGGCCATGAGCCGGGCCTCCGGGTAGGCAGCAGCCCAGCTGGGTAGGGCACGGGCCTGGCCCCAGAGCAAGGTGCCCGTGAGCGCCGGTTCCCCAAGCACAGCGTCGGTGAGGTGTGGCCCCCGCTGGCTGAGCTGCTTATGGGAGCCAGGCTCTGTGTGTGTGTGTGTGTGTGTGTGTGTGTGTGTGTGTGTGTGTGTGTGTGTGTGCGCGCGTGTGTGCACACGCATGTACGCCTGGGGGGGTGTGCATGGGGGTGTGCACATGTGTGCATGGGTGTGGCTACATGCTTGTGGGGGGGGTGTGCATGTGTGTGGGGATGTGCATGCGCACGTGTGTATGTGAGTGGGTGCGCGCACATGCATCTGTGTGCATGCGTATATGTGCATGTGCCAGGGGGTGTGTGGGCATGGGTGCACGTGCACATGTGCATGCGTGTGTGTGTGTGTGTGTGTGTGTGTGTGTGTGTACATGCTTGTGGGGGTTGTGTGCATGTGTGTGGGGATGTGCATGTGTGCATGCATGCGTGTGTGTGTGTGTGTGTGTGTGTGTGCGCGCGCACCTGCATGTATGTATGTGAGTGGGTGTGCACACACGCATCTGCGTGCGTGCATATGTGTGCATGTGCACGTGCCTGGGGGGGGTGCATGTGCACACGTGTACATGCGTATGCGTGTGTATCTACATACTTGTGGGGGTTGTGTGCATGTGTGTGGGGATGTGAACGTGCGCATGCATGTGCATGCGCGCGTGTATGTATGTGAGTGGGTGCGCACACACACGCATCTGCGTGCGTGCATATGTGTGCACACGTACATGCCTGGGGCTGTGCATGGGTGCGTGTGCACATGTGTGTCTGTATGCTTGTGGGGGTTGTGTGCATGTGCTTGGGGATGTGCGCGTGTGCATGCATGCATGTGTGTGTGTGTGGGGGGTGCACGGGAGGGGTGTGCGCATGCACGGGGTGTGTGTGTGTGCAGGCAGGGTGTGTGCGTGTGTGGGGGGAGTGTGTGCACATGTGCATGGGGGTGTGCACTTGTGGGAGATTGTGTGCATGTGTGGGGTGCATATGTGCATGCAGGTGTGTGTGCATGTGCATGAGTGTGTGGGGGTGTGCACACGGGTGTGCATGTGTGTGCACGCATGTGAGTGTGCATGCGAGAGGGGGTGGGTGTGCGCGTGCCGAGGCACTGCCAGGCCTAAGGAAATTGGCCACGAAGGTGCTTGAGCGGGAAGTGACTTTACTTGGGCTCAGCCACGCGAGCGGATTACGCCAGTGGGCTACTGGGGCTCAGGAGTGCCGGGGGTGTGTCCTGTCTGGCGGGTGCAGGGAGTGCCGGGGCGGCGGGGGGGGGGGTTGTCCCAGCTGGTGGATGCAGGGAGTGTCGGGGGCGGGGGGTGGGATTTGTCCCTGCTGGTGGATGCAGGGAGTTCCCAGCGGGCGGGGGGGGGGGGTTGTCCCAGCTGGTGCGTGCAGGGCCTGCCCGGGGGGGGGGTGGGGGGGGTATCCCAGCTGGCAGGTGCAGAGCCTGCCCGGGGTGGGGGGGGCGTCCCATCTGGCGGGTGCAGGGAGTGCCTGGGGGGAGGTTGTCCCAGCTGGCAGGTGCAGGGCCTGCTGGGGGAACACCTGGGCATCAGGCCCCTGGGATTGGGCCTCTGAGGGGGTGTGTCTTTGGGAGCTGGTCCCTGGACATTGCTGTCCCACCCCACTGCTGGCTGGGGGGGTTCATATGCACCCACTGGGACCCAGCCTGAGAGCGGGCAAAGGGCCCCACAGGTCAGGCTGAGCCTGAGGGCCGAGACCTGTACTCCCCGAGTAGCCACCCACCCTGGCACCCAGGTTGTGTCCCCCAAATGGCCTGGGGTCCCAAGCTCACCCACCTAGGGGCTGCTAGGCCCCCTGGGCCCCATCGCAGCCCCCGCCCCAGGCTCTGGTACCCAGAAGCCGGCCCCCACCCAAAGGTCAGAGCAAGGCTGTGTCTGTCCCTGCGGGCGACGGGAGGGATGTCCCCATGTCTGATCCCCCGGGGGGGGGGGTCCCTGCACCTCGGCTGGTGGGGAACGGGGGTCTGTACGTCTGGTTCAGCTTGGGGGTAGGGTGGGGTGAATCCTTGCATCTGCTGGCGAGGAGCAGTGTCCATGCATCCTGGCTGGTGGGGGGGTCCATGTGTCCGTCGGGGCCCGCGAGGGGGCGGGAGTCCATGTGTCTGTCCCGGCTGGCAGTGGTGGGGGTGGGGGGGGGCCTCCTGTGTGTCTGTCCCGGCTGGGGGTCGGGGGGGCTCCTGTGTGTCTGTCCCAGATGGTGGTGGAGGGGAGTCCGTGTGTCTGTCCCGGCTGGGGGTCGGGGGGGCTCCTGTGTGTCTGTCCCAGATGGTGGTGGAGGGGAGTCCGTTTGTCTGTCCCGGCAGTGGGGGTGGGGGGGTCCGTGTGTCTGTCCTGGCCAGGCGGGGCGGCGGGTCCGTGTGTCTGTCTCGGCAGTGGGGGTGGGGAATCCGTGTGTCTGTCTCGGTAGTGGGGGTGGGGAGTCCGTGTGTCTGTCCTGGCCAGGCCGGCGGGGGGGGTGTCTGTGTGTCCGTCGGGGCCCGCGAGGGGGCGGGAGTCCGTGTGTCTGTCCCGGCAGTGAGGGGGACTCCCGGCCCGGGGTGCCCCGGCTCGGCCCCGCCCCGCCCGGATCAGGTGACGGGCCCGCTGGAATTTGACACCAGCCGCGGCCAGGCCGGGCCGGGCCGGAGGATGGAGCCGGCTCCTGCCTCCCAGAGGCCGCCCGTGAGCCCCGCCGGCAGCCGCAGGTCCCAGCCCGCCCGGCCGGCCCCGGAGCCGCTGCGCCCCGCTCCCTCCTGCGGCCGCGCCGCGCAGCGCCGAGCACCTGCCCGCGGGGCCATGCGGACCAGGGGCGCCCCGGGCCGGGCCATGGCCCCCGCGGCCGGGTGAGCGCCGGACCCCGCGGGATGCGCCCGCGCCGCCGCCAAGAGGTACCGGGGCCCCCGTCCGGGGAGGGGTGTCCGTCAGTCCCCGGCCGGGGGGGTCTCCGGAACCAGGGGGCAGTCCCTGGCGGCGGGGGGGCGTGTGTCTGTCCGGCTGCCGGGGGGGGTTGTCCGCGTGTCTGTCCGGCTGCCGGGGGGGGGGGTTGTCCGCGTGTCCGTCCGGCTGGCGGGGGGGGCGGTCCGTGTGTCTGTCCGGCTGGGGCGGGGTGGGGTGTCCGCGTGTCTGTCCGACTGGCTGGGGGGGCGGTCAGTGTGTCTGTCCGGCTGGCGGGGGGGTAGGTCCGCGTGTCTGTCCGGCTGCCGGGGGGGGGTTGTCCCCGTGTCTGTCCGGCTGGCGGGGGGGTAGGTCCGCGTGTCTGTCCGGCTGCCGGGGGGGGGGTTGTCCCCGTGTCTGTCCGGCTGGCGGGGGGGTAGGTCCGCGTGTCTGTCCGGCTGGCTGGGGGGGGCGGTCCGCGTGTCTGTCCGGCTGGCTGGGGGGTAGGTCCGTGTGTCTGTCCGGCTGGCGGGGGGGGGCGGTCAGTGTGTCTGTCCGGCTGGCTGGGGGGGGGCGGTCCGCGTGTCTGTCCGGCTGGCGGGGGGGACTGTCCCCGTGTCTGTCCGGCTGGCTGGGGGGGGCCGTCCGCGTGTCTGTCCGGCTGGCTGGGGGGGCCCGTCCGCGTGTCTGTCCGGCTGGCGGGGTCAGGAGGTATCGGTTTGTCTTTCTTGGGCCGGGCGGTCTGTGCCCCGCAGCCGGGGACCTTGGCCCTCTGGCGGCCGCAGGGGGCTCGAGGGGCCGTGGCGGGGCGTTTGCGGGAGGGGCGCTGCCCCGCTGTGGGGAGGGGCGGGGTAACTAGGGGGGTCTCTGCCCCTGCCCCTGCCCTGCTGTGGAGGAGGGGTGGGGGTAATTAGGAGGATTGCTGCCCTGCCGTGGGGGAGGGGGTGTTACTGGAGGACAAAGCTGGCCTGCCTGGGACGTGTGGGGCAGGTGTGTCCCCTGGGTGCCCCCAAGTCCTAGCTTGCGGCTTGAGGGGCAGGAGGAAGGGGAAGCTAGGGGTCCATGTGGGGCAGAGCTGCCCTGACACACACCTGCCCTGCCAGCACCGGCTGGCCCATAGGCTGTGCTTGCCTGCTGGCCGGGCAGCACCTGGGGCTGGGGGAGTCCCGCTGGGCAGCTGGGGCCCACAGCGTGAGCCCAGGCAGGAGGCTGGGTCCCAGCCCGGGGAGCGCGTCACGCTCTCATTCACAAGCATTGGGTGGGAACGTGAGCATCAGTCCTGCCGGAACCTCCCCCCTGCAGCAGGCGCCGGAGGCCGGGCTCGAGCCCCAGCCCGCACCCCTTTCTGCAGCGTGCCGCCTGCTGAGGCCTGGCGCGAGTCAGGCCGGGGCAGCCCAGGGCACGAGAGCCACAACTCCCAGCAGCCTGGGGCTCGGGGGGAGCCTGGAAGAGCC
This sequence comes from Carettochelys insculpta, assembly GCF_033958435.1. NCBI lineage: Eukaryota > Metazoa > Chordata > Testudines > Carettochelyidae > Carettochelys > Carettochelys insculpta. Next base: position 2,198,510 of record NC_134145.1, read on the forward strand.
CCGCAGCCTGGCGGGATGGCCCTAGCACAGCTCCAGCAGTGTCTCCCCCAGCCCCACAGGCTGCCAGGAGAACAGATGCCCACCCAGCTGGCAGCGTGGGGCACTAGGGTGGGCGACTGCTCAGGCCAGGCGTTGCACTGGGGCTGAGGGGCAGCAGCCGGGGGCAGCAGACAAGCCCCATGCGAGTGCAGGCCAGGGCTCGGCAGCAGCTGCCCTGTGCCCAGCAGGTAGCAGGTACCTGCTCCTGCAGGGTCCCTGTCCCACAGCGCCAGCTCTGGCTCCTTTTTGGGCAGCCTCAGCCTTGCTCAGGCCCCCAAGGTGGCACTCGCTTTCCAGGCCCTGCAGGGCAGCTTCCCTGTGCCCTGCTGGCCCTCTGGCCACCCCTGCCTCTCCACAGCGGCTGTCCCAGGGAGTCCCTGCTCGGCCCATTCGCTGCCCAGCTGCTGCAGCCTCCCCTGCGCCATCCTCCAGCCTGGGGTGCTCTGCCACTGCCAAAACCCCTCCAGAGACGCCTGCTTCCCTCCGCCTCTGGGCCTGGCCCTGGCCTCCCCCCGCCACCTCGGCCGCAGCCTGCCTTCCCCTGGCCACGGCCTCCCCCAGCCCCCCGGCTGCAGCCAGCCTTCCCCTGGCCACGGCCTCCCCCAGCCCCCTGGCCGCAGCCTGCCTTCCCCTGGCCACGGCCTCCCCCAGCCCCCTGGCCGCAGCCTGCCTTCCCCTGGCCACGGCCTCCCCCAGCCCCCCGGCTGCAGCCAGCCTTCCCCTGGCCCCGGCCTCCCTCCGCTGCCTCAGCCTCAGCCAGCCTTCCCCTGGCCACGGCCTCCCCCAGCCCCCTGGCCGCAGCCTGCCTTCCCCTGGCCACGGCCTCCCCCAGCCCCCCGGCCGCAGCCAGCCTTCCCCTGGCCACGGCCTCCCCCAGCCCCCTGGCCGCAGCCAGCCTTCCCCTGGCCACGGCCTCCCCCAGCCCCCTGGCCGCAGCCTGCCTTCCCCTGGCCACGGCCTCCCCCAGCCCCCCGGCTGCAGCCAGCCTTCCCCTGGCCACGGCCTCCCCCAGCCCCCTGGCTGCAGCCAGCCTTCCCCTGGCCCCGGCCTCCCCCAGCCCCCCGGCTGCAGCCAGCCTTCCCCTGGCCACGGCCTCCCCCAGCCCCCCGGCTGCAGCCAGCCTTCCCCTGGCCCCGGCCTCCCTCCGCTGCCTCAGCCTCAGCCAGCCTTCCCCTGGCCACGGCCTCCCCCAGCCCCCCGGCCGCAGCCTGCCTTCCCCTGGCCCCGGCCTCCCTCCGCTGCCTCAGCCTCAGCCTGCCTTCCCCTGGCCCCGGCCTCCCCCAGCCCCCTGGCCGCAGCCTGCCTTCCCCTGGCCACGGCCTCCCCCAGCCCCCTGGCCGCAGCCTGCCTTCCCCTGGTCACGGCCTCCCCCAGCCCCCCGGCCGCAGCCAGCCTTCCCCTGGCCCCGGCCTCCCCCAGCCCCCCGGCTGCAGCCAGCCTTCCCCTGGCCCCGGCCTCCCCCAGCCCCCCGGCCGCAGCCTGCCTTCCCCTGGCCACGGCCTCCCCCAGCCCCCCGGCCGCAGCCTGCCTTCCCCTGGCCACGGCCTCCACCAGCCCCCCGGCCGCAGCCAGCCTTCCCCTGGCCCCGGCCTCCCCCAGCCCCCCGGCCGCAGCCAGCCTTCCCCTGGCCACGGCCTCCCCCAGCCCCCCGGCCGCAGCCTGCCTTCCCCTGGCCACGGCCTCCCCCAGCCCCCCGGCCGCAGCCTGCCTTCCCCTGGCCACGGCCTCCCCCAGCCCCCCGGCCGCAGCCTGCCTTCCCCTGGCCACGGCCTCCCCCAGCCCCCCGGCCGCAGCCTGCCTTCCCCTGGCCACGGCCTCCCCCAGCCCCCCCGGCCGCAGCCAGCCTTCCCCTGGCCCCGGCCTCCCCCAGCCCCCCGGCCGCAGCCTGCCTTCCCCTGGCCCCGGCCTCCCCCAACCCCCCGGCCGCAGCCTGCCTTCCCCTGGCCCCGGCCTCCCCCAGCCCCCCGGCCGCAGCCTGCCTTCCCCTGGCCCCGGCCTCCCCCAACCCCCCGGCCGCAGCCTGCCTTCCCCTGGCCCCGGCCTCCCCCAACCCCCCGGCCGCAGCCTGCTGGCCCTCTCTTGGTACCCAGGCATCTCTGGTTCTGTTGTGGCTCCCTCCCCAGGGACGGGGAAGGCTGCCTGCCTAGCCCTTACGTGGCTGCCCTGCTGTGCGCTTGGTCCCAGAGCCTGGCAGAGGTGGGCACACCTGGCCTGCAGGGAGCCAGCACTCTGGGCTGCCTGCACGCTCCTTCCCCCAGGGCTCCAAGCTCGGCCCCACTGGGCCTGGCCAGGCAGGTGCTGTCGTGTCCTGGGCCTTGAGCCTGAGCCCGGCCCCCATTCAGGGTGGGTGGGACGGGACGGGACGGGATGGGACACCCCTCTGGTGCTGTGCTCGGTGCTGGGCTGCCAGCGCCCACCTGTCCACCCACCTGTCTCGTGGCACTGGGGGTGGGGGAAGCCCTGGGGGCTGGTGTCTGTCGAGCATGTGGGGGGGTCTCTGGCTGCACCTCTGCCTCTCCCTTGGCCCTAGTGCAGGAGGGCTGGTGTGCAGGGACAGGGCGCAGGGCTGCTGCAGGCTGGGTCTGTGCTGCCACCCTCCGGGGCAGAGGGGCAGTGCAGCTCAGACAGCCCTGGCACATGGGAGGAGGCCCCAGTGGGACCCTGTGCGGGGGCTCCCAGCCCCCCAGCCCATGGCTGCAGCTGGGCAGAGACCCTGCCAGTGTCTTAGCAGCCGGGACACACAGCCGGCGGGGACAGCCCCAGCCCAGCATCGCCGAGCGCCCGGAGGGGCCCAGCCAGAGGGGATGGCCCTGGCCCAGCACCGCCGAGCGCCCGGAGGGGCCCAGCCAGAGGGGACGGCCTCGGCCCAGCACCGCCGAGCGCCCGGAGGGGCCCAGCCAGAGGGGGACGGCCCCGGCCCAGCATCGCCGAGCGCCCGGAGGGGCCCAGCCAGAGGGGACGGCCCCGGCCCAGCATCGCCGAGCGCCCGGAGGGGCCCAGCCAGAGGGGATGGCCCTGGCCCAGCACCGCCGAGCGCCCGGAGGGGCCCAGCCAGAGGGGACGGCCCTGGCCCAGCATTGCCGAGCGCCCGGAGGGGCCCAGCCAGAGGGGATGGCCCTGGCCCAGCACCGCCGAGCGCCCGGAGGGGCCCAGCCAGAGGGGACGGCCCCGGCCCAGCACCGCCGAGCGCCCGGAGGGGCCCAGCCAGAGGGGACGGCCCCGGCCCAGCACCGCCGAGCGCCCGGAGGGGCCCAGCCAGAGGGGACGGCCCCGGCCCAGCACCGCCGAGCGCCCGGAGGGGCCCAGCCAGAGGGGACGGCCCCGGCCCAGCACCGCCGAGCGCCCGGAGGGGCCCAGCCAGAGGGGACGGCCCCGGCCCAGCACCGCCGAGCGCCCGGAGGGGCCCAGCCAGAGGGGACGGCCCCGGCCCAGCACCGCCGAGCGCCCGGAGGGGCCCAGCCAGAGGGGACGGCCCCGGCCCAGCATCGCCGAGCGCCCGGAGGGGCCCAGCCAGAGGGGACGGCCCCGGCCCAGCACCGCCGAGCGCCCGGAGGGGCCCAGCCAGAGGGGATGGCCCCGGCCCAGCACCGCCGAGCGCCCGGAGGGGCCCAGCCAGAGGGGATGGCCCCGGCCCAGCATCGCCGAGCGCCCGGAGGGGCCCAGCCAGAGGGGATGGCCCTGGCCCAGCACCGCCGAGCGCCCGGAGGGGCCCAGCCAGAGGGGATGGCCCCGGCCCAGCACCGCCGAGCGCCCGGAGGGGCCCAGCCAGAGGGGACGGCCCTGGCCCAGCACCGCCGAGCGCCCGGAGGGGCCCAGCCAGAGGGGATGGCCCTGGCCCAGCACCGCCGAGCGCCCGGAGGGGCCCAGCCAGAGGGGATGGCCCTGGCCCAGCACCGCCGAGCGCCCGGAGGGGCCCAGCCAGAGGGGATGGCCCCTGGCCCAGCACCGCCGAGCGCCCGGAGGGGCCCAGCCAGAGGGGATGGCCCTGCGCACTCACTGCCCAGAGCAGGTGTGGCCCAGGACTGGGTACACACGTGGGGGCTGGGGCCAAACGCCATGCACAGCGCTCCTGGCAGCACCACTCTGCCTTCCTGCAGTGTGGGCTGGGCTCCCTGCCCACGGCCAGGCCACTCTGCACAGGACAGGCAGCGAGGCCATTGCTCCTGGGAGCTGCCTTGAGCCTGGTGCCCAGGGCACTTGTGCCGTGGCCTGGCTGGCTTCCTGCTGCCCACGGGCCTGGCTGGCCACTGAGTGCAGGCAGAGCAGGTGGGCCAGCGCCTTCTCCCTTCCCCCTTCCCCATCTGGGCAGAAGCCAGGCCGGGCTGCAGGTGCTTGGCCCAGGGTTAGGAGCTGTGTCCCTCTACCCAGCCCCTGCACCCGGCTCGTAGGGCGGGAGCCAGCTTACGGTCGCCCGTCTCCTGCCGAGCTCAGTGCTCACCCGCCTCCTTGCCTGCCCTGGCTGAGTCCTGCTGGGAAGCGGGTGAGAATCAGTTTGCGAGTGAGTGCTATTCCTGGGGGAGAGGCACGGCGCCCACCTCTGCCAGGCTCTGGGACCAAGCATGAGCCAGTGTGGCCCCCTGGGGCTGCTGGCAATGGCCAGTTAATAGGGTCCTGCCCCACTGCTGGCAGCCGGGGCTCCGGGGGTGGATGGCAGTGTCTGTGGCAGGGCTGCGGCTGCTCTGCTCCTGGGAATGGGGAGTGCGGGAGACAAGCATCTCGGCAGACACAGCGTGAGCCGGGGGAGCTCAGGGCCAGGTCCGGCGCCTGGGCAGGAGGGTCCCAGGCCCTAGACCAGGGCAGGACTGGTGTGGGGGCTGCTCTGCACACCTGGGGCAGGTGTGGTGCTGCTCCGTGGCAGGCCGTCGCAGGGCCAAGAAGTGTGTGTGTGTCCCTGACCTGGGAAGGGCTGGAAGCTCAGGGCTGGGGCAGAGGCCAGGCACAATGGGCCAGGTTGGTGGTTTGGGGGGGCTGGGGCAGAGGCCAGGTGTGGTGGCAGGGCTGGGGGACCAGCAGGGGCACTGGGCTGGGGCAGAGGCCAGGTGTGACGGGCAGGGCTGGGGCTTTTGAGGGGCTGGGGCAGAGGCCAGGTGTGACGGGCAGGGCTGGGGCTTTTGAGGGGCTGGGGCAGAGGCCAGGCGCGACAGGCAGGGCTGGAGGTTCGGAGGGGTGTATAGGGTGTGATGGGCAGGTGTAATAGGACGGGGTCTCTGGGCTCAGCCAGAAAAATCAATCCAGGGTTTTGTTGCTTAAAACCAGTCCACTCACAGTTCCAGGCTGGGATCTGCTTCTCACTAAGGCAAATCCAACCAGCCACAAACGTACCTCTGCCAGTCCTGCTGGCCAGCCAGAAGCCACACAAGCAAACCCGCAGACTTCCCAGCTGCTGCCAGCCCAGCCCAGCCCAGCCCCCCCAGCTTTGGTGAGAGGTTCTGAAACCTGTTTCACCAAACACTGCACAGATTGTCCCGGGCCCCAAAGGGCCCAGCCCCAGGCCCCTGTCAATAGATATTGGCTCTTACCCAAAACAACCCAGTGGGCCAATCCTTCCGGCCTAAATAGCTGAGGGTTTGTTACTGAAGAAGAAAGAACAGGTAGCGAGAACTCCTGTTAAAGCAACGCTTTACATGCATCGACTGCAGCCACGGATGCAGCCAGCTGTGGCGTTTGCTGCGTCCTGAAAGGCTGAGAGTCCATTTCAGGTCACAGTTTCAGCTGCTGCAGAACTGTAGGTCCGGCCCGCTGGGGTCAACACGCTGGGACGTGAACCCTTGCAGACGGGCACAGGAGCCAGCAGACAAAAGGCCAAGATGGGCACTGCTAGGTCCACCTCATGGTCCCTTCTTGTCCAGGGCAAAAGCCTTTTCTTCCTCCCATAGGCCTTGAGGGGCTGCCCCACCTGGCGCAGGTGAGCGGCTGCGGCAGAATGCCCTCGGGGACAGGTTTGGCCAGCACATGGTAGGTGGGCCGGATGTCGGGCAGCTGGTTTCAGTGCCTTTGCTCAGCCCAGGCCACCTGACCAGTGGGCTGCAGCCCACTGTGGAGTCCTGAGCCTCTGGGATGTGGGGTCGGTGCCTGAGCCTTTGTGCAGAGTCCATTCATCCTGCTGGGGCTGAGGCCACCCCCATGTGACGCTGAGCACTCAGGTGTTGCTAACACCAGGACAGAGCTAACAGCTAGAACTGCACCCCGGCACTCGGCACAGCCGTGTGAGCGGCACACGCAGGTTCAGGGCATCCTCAGCTTCCCTTCGACACCCCCCGACCCCACACACTCTCGCTCTGGGGCCTATAGATACGCTGGGCACATGGAACAGCTTCTGTCCCCAAGGCAAAAGCCCAGTCGTGTGACAACAGGGCCAGGAGGCACTGAGCTGGGGCAGAGGCCGGGGGGTGGGCAGGGCTGGGGGTTCTTGCGGGGAGCACACTGGGCTGGGGGGGCAGGCTGCTCCCCTCACCTGGCGATGGTGTGAAGGTGGGGGCAGTGGGAGTCATGAACATGCTCTGAGCACAGACAAGGCCTCACAGCGCTCAGTGGGTCCCACCTCCCCCAGCCTGTCCCTGGGGCACTAGGCATAGGGGTGTGCGGGGCGGGGGTCAGTGCTGGGGCACAGGAGCTGGGCACAGGGCTGGGGCGTAGGGGTGTGCAGAGGGAGTCAGTGCTGGGACACAGCAGCTGGGCACAGGGCTGGGGTGTAGGAGAGCTGGGATGTGCGGGGGGGTCGGTGCTGGGGCACAGCAGCTGGGCACAGGGCTGGGGCGTAGGGGTGTCAGGGTATGCAGGGGGGTCAGTGCTGGGACACAGCAGCTGGGCACAGGGCTGGGGTGTAGGAGAGCTGGGATGTGCGGGGGGGTCAGTGCTGGGGCTCAGCAGCTGGGCACAGGGCTGGGGCGTAGGGGTGTCAGGGTGTGCAGGGGGGTCAGTGCTGGGGCACAGCAGCTGGGCACAGGGCTGGGGTGTAGGGGGTGTCGGGGTGTGCAGGGGGGTCGGTGCTGGGGCACAGCAGCTGGGCACAGGGCTGGGGCGTAGGGGTGTCAGGGTGTGCAGGGGGGTCAGTGCTGGGGCACAGCAGCTGGGCACAGGGCTGGGGCGTAGGGGTGTCGGGGTGTGCAGGGGGGTCGGTGCTGGGGCACAGCAGCTGGGCACAGGGCTGGGGTGTAGGGGGTGTCGGGGTGTGCAGGGGGGTCAGTGCTGGGACTCAGCAGCTGGGCACAGGGCTGGGGCGTAGGGGTGTCGGGGTGTGCAGGGGGGTCGGTGCTGGGACTCAGCAGCTGGGCACAGGGCTGGGGTGTAGGGGGTGTCAGGGTGTGCAGGGGGGTCGGTGCTGGGGCACAGCAGCTGGGCACAGGGCTGGGGTGTAGGGGGTGCTGGGATGTGCGGGGGGGTCGGTGCTGGGACTCAGCAGCTGGGCACAGGGCTGGGGTGTAGGGGGTGTCGGGGTGTGCAGGGGGGTCGGTGCTGGGGCTCAGCAGCTGGGCACAGGGCTGGGGTGTAGGAGTGCTGGGGTGTGCAGGGGGGTCAGTGCTGGGGCTCAGCAGCTGGGCACAGGGCTGGGGTGTAGGGGTGTCGGGGTGTGCAGGGGGGTCGGTGCTGGGGCTCAGCAGCTGGGCACAGGGCTGGGGTGTAGGGGGTGTCGGGGTGTGCAGGGGGGTCGGTGCTGGGGCACAGCAGCTGGGCACAGGGCTGGGGTGTAGGAGTGCTGGGGTGTGCAGGGGGGTCAGTGCTGGGGCTCAGCAGCTGGGCACAGGGCTGGGGTGTAGGGGTGTCGGGGTGTGCAGGGGGGTTGGTGCTGGGGCTCAGCAGCTGGGCACAGGGCTGGGGTGTAGGGGGTGTCGGGGTGTGCAGGGGGGTCGGTGCTGGGTCACAGCAGCTGGGCACAGGGCTGGGGTGTAGGGGGGTGTCGGGGTGTGCAGGGGGGTCAGTGCTGGGACTCAGCAGCTGGGCACAGGGCTGGGGTGTAGGGGGTGTCGGGGTGTGCAGGGGGGTCGGTGCTGGGTCACAGCAGCTGGGCACAGGGCTGGGGTGTAGGGGTTGTCGGGGTGTGCAGGGGGGTCAGTGCTGGGGCACAGCAGCTGGGCACAGGGCTGGGGTGTAGGGGGTGTCGGGGTGTGCAGGGGGGTCGGTGCTGGGGCTCAGCAGCTGGGCACAGGGCTGGGGTGTAGGGGTGTCAGGGTGTGCAGGGGGGTCAGTGCTGGGGCACAGCAGCTGGGCACAGGGCTGGGACATAGGGGTTGTCGGGGTGTGCGGAGGGGGTCAGTGCTGGGGCACAGCAGCTGGGCACAGGGCGGGGGCGTAGGGGTGTCAGGGTGTGCAGGGGGGTTGGTGCTGGGGCACAGCAGCTGGGCACAGGGCTGGGGCGTAGGGGGTGTCGGGGTGTGCAGGGGGGTCGGTGCTGGGGCTCAGCAGCTGGGCACAGGGCTGGGGCGTAGGGGTGTCGGGGTGTGCAGGGGGGTCGGTGCTGGGACTCAGCAGCTGGGCACAGGGCTGGGGTGTAGGGGGTGTCGGGGTGTGCAGGGGGGTCGGTGGTGGGTCACAGCAGCTGGGCACAGGGCTGGGGCGTAGGGGGTGTCGGGGTGTGCAGGGGGGTCGGTGCTGGGGCTCAGCAGCTGGGCACAGGGCTGGGGCGTAGGGGTGTCAGGGTGTGCAGGGGGGTCGGTGCTGGGGCTCAGCAGCTGGGCACAGGGCTGGGGTGTAGGGGGTGTCGGGGTGTGCAGGGGGGTCGGTGCTGGGACTCAGCAGCTGGGCACAGGGCTGGGGTGTAGGGGGTGTTGGGGTGTGCAGGGGGGTCGGTGCTGGGGCACAGCAGCTGGGTACAGGGCTGGGGTGTAGGGGGTGTCGGGGTGTGCAGGGGGGTCGGTGCTGGGACTCAGCAGCTGGGCACAGGGCTGGGGTGTAGGGGGTGTCGGGGTGTGCAGGGGGGTCGGTGCTGGGGCACAGCAGCTGGGCACAGGGCTGGGGTGTAGGGGGTGTCGGGGTGTGCAGGGGGGTCGGTGCTGGGGCTCAGCAGCTGGGCACAGGGCTGGGGTGTAGGGGGTGTCGGGGTGTGCAGGGGGGTCGGTGCTGGGACTCAGCAGCTGGGCACAGGGCTGGGGTGTAGGGGGTGTTGGGGTGTGCAGGGGGGTCGGTGCTGGGGCTCAGCAGCTGGGCACAGGGCTGGGGTGTCGGGGTGTGCAGGGGGGTCGGTGCTGGGGCTCAGCAGCTGGGCACAGGGCTGGGGTGTAGGGGGTGTCGGGGTGTGCAGGGGGGTCGGTGCTGGGACTCAGCAGCTGGGCACAGGGCTGGGGTGTTGGGGTGTGCAGGGGGGTCGGTGCTGGGGCACAGCAGCTGGGCACAGGGCTGGGGCGTAGGGGGTGTTGGGGTGTGCAGGGGGGTCGGTGCTGGGGCACAGCAGCTGGGCACAGGGCTGGGGTGTAGGGGTGTTGGGGTGTGTAAGGGGGGTCAGTGCTGGGGCACAGCAGCTGGGCACAGGGCTGGGGTGTAGGGGGTGTCGGGGTGTGCAGGGGGGTCGGTGCTGGGTCACATCAGCTGGGCACAGGGCTGGGGTGTAGGGGGTGTCGGGGTGTGCAGGGGGGTCGGTGGTGGGTCACAGCAGCTGGGCACAGGGCTGGGGCGTAGGGGGTGTCGGGGTGTGCAGGGGGGTCGGTGCTGGGGCACAGCAGCTGGGCACAGGGCTGGGGTGTAGGGGGTGTTGGGGTGTGTAAGGGGGGTCAGTGCTGGGGCACAGCAGCTGGGTACAGGGCAGGGGCGTAGGGGTGTCAGGGTGTGCAGGGGGGTCGGTGCTGGGACTCAGCAGCTGGGCACAGGGCTGGGGTGTAGGGGGTGTCGGGGTGTGCAGGGGGGTCGGTGCTGGGGCACAGCAGCTGGGCACAGGGCTGGGGTGTAGGGGGTGTCGGGGTGTGCAGGGGGGTCGGTGCTGGGGCACAGCAGCTGGGCACAGGGCTGGGGTGTAGGGGGTGTCGGGGTGTGCAGGGGGGTCGGTGCTGGGGCACAGCAGCTGGGCACAGGGCTGGGGCGTAGGGGTGTCGGGGTGTGCAGGGGGGTCGGTGCTGGGGCACAGCAGCTGGGCACAGGGCAGGGGCGTAGGGGTGTCGGGGTGTGCAGGGGGGTCAGTGCTGGGGCACAGCAGCTGGGCACAGGGCTGGGGTGTAGGGGTGTTGGGGTGTGCAGGGGGGTCGGTGCTGGGTCACAGCAGCTGGGCACAGGGCTGGGGTGTAGGGGGTGTCAGGGTGTGCAGGGGGGTCGGTGCTGGGGCTCAGCAGCTGGGCACAGGGCTGGGGTGTAGGGGGTGTCGGGGTGTGCAGGGGGGTCGGTGCTGGGACTCAGCAGCTGGGCACAGGGCTGGGGTGTAGGGGTGTCGGGGTGTGCAGGGGGGTCGGTGCTGGGGCACAGCAGCTGGGCACAGGGCTGGGGTGTAGGGGTGTCGGGGTGTGCAGGGGGGTCGGTGCTGGGGCACAGCAGCTGGGCACAGGGCTGGGGTGTAGGGGGTGTCGGGGTGTGCAGGGGGGTCAGTGCTGGGGCACAGCAGCTGGGCACAGGGCTGGGGTGTAGGGGGTGTCGGGGTGTGCAGGGGGGTCAGTGCTGGGGCACAGCAGCTGGGCACAGGGCTGGGGCGTAGGGGGTGTTGGGGTGTGCAGGGGGGTCGGTGCTGGGGCACAGCAGCTGGGCACAGGGCTGGGGTGTAGGGGTGTTGGGGTGTGTAAGGGGGGTCAGTGCTCGGGCACAGCAGCTGGGCACAGGGCTGGGGCTTGGGGGTGTCGGGGTGTGCAGGGGGGTCGGTGCTGGGTCACAGCAGCTGGGCACAGGGCTGGGGTGTAGGGGGTGTCAGGGTGTGCAGGGGGGTCGGTGCTGGGGCTCAGCAGCTGGGCACAGGGCTGGGGTGTAGGGGTGTCAGGGTGTGCAGGGGGGTCAGTGCTGGGGCACAGCAGCTGGGCACAGGGCTGGGACATAGGGGTTGTCGGGGTGTGCGGAGGGGGTCAGTGCTGGGGCACAGCAGCTGGGCACAGGGCTGGGGTGTAGGGGGTGTCAGGGTGTGCAGGGGGGTCAGTGCTGGGGCACAGCAGCTGGGCACAGGGCTGGGGTGTAGGGGTGTTGGGGTGTGTAAGGGGGGTCAGTGCTGGGGCACAGCAGCTGGGCACAGGGCTGGGACATAGGGGGTGTCGGGGTGTGCGGAGGGGGTCGGTGCTGGGGCACAGCAGCTGGGCACAGGGCAGGGGCGTAGGGGTGTCGGGGTGTGCAGGGGGGTCGGTGCTGGGGCACAGCAGCTGGGCACAGGGCTGGGGTGTAGGGGTGTTGGGGTGTGTAAGGGGGGTCAGTGCTCGGGCACAGCAGCTGGGCACAGGGCTGGGGCGTGGGGGTGTCGGGGTGTGCAGGGGGGTCGGTGCTGGGTCACAGCAGCTGGGCACAGGGCTGGGGTGTAGGGGGTGTCAGGGTGTGCAGGGGGGTCGGTGCTGGGGCTCAGCAGCTGGGCACAGGGCTGGGGTGTAGGGGTGTCAGGGTGTGCAGGGGGGTCAGTGCTGGGGCACAGCAGCTGGGCACAGGGCTGGGACATAGGGGTTGTCGGGGTGTGCGGAGGGGGTCAGTGCTGGGGCACAGCAGCTGGGCACAGGGCTGGGGTGTAGGGGGTGTCAGGGTGTGCAGGGGGGTCAGTGCTGGGGCACAGCAGCTGGGCACAGGGCTGGGGTGTAGGGGTGTTGGGGTGTGTAAGGGGGGTCAGTGCTGGGGCACAGCAGCTGGGCACAGGGCTGGGACATAGGGGGTGTCGGGGTGTGCGGAGGGGGTCGGTGCTGGGGCACAGCAGCTGGGCACAGGGCAGGGGCGTAGGGGTGTCGGGGTGTGCAGGGGGGTCGGTGCTGGGGCTCAGCAGCTGGGCACAGGGCTGGGGTGTAGGGGGTGTCGGGGTGTGCAGGGGGGTCGGTGCTGGGTCACAGCAGCTGGGCACAGGGCTGGGGTGTAGGGGGTGTCGGGGTGTGCAGGGGGGTCAGTGCTGGGGCACAGCAGCTGGGCACAGGGCTGGGGTGTAGGGGGTGTTGGGGTGTGCAGGGGGGTCAGTGCTGGGGCACAGCAGCTGGGCACAGGGCTGGGGTGTAGGGGGTGTCGGGGTGTGCAGGGGGGTCAGTGCTGGGGCACAGCAGCTGGGCACAGGGCTGGGACATAGGGGTTGTCGGGGTGTGCGGAGGGGGTCGGTGCTGGGGCACAGCAGCTGGGCACAGGGCTGGGGCGTAGGGGTGTCAGGGTGTGCAGGGGGGTCGGTGCTGGGGCTCAGCAGCTGGGCACAGGGCTGGGGTGTAGGGGGTGTCGGGGTGTGCAGGGGGGTTGGTGCTGGGGCACAGCAGCTGGGCACAGGGCTGGGGTGTAGGAGTGCTGGGATGTGCGGGGGGGTCGGTGGTGGGTCACAGCAGCTGGGCACAGGGCTGGGGTGTAGGAGTGCTGGGATGTGCGGGGGGGTCGGTGCTGGGGCTCAGCAGCTGGGCACAGGGCTGGGGTGTAGGGGTGTCGGGGTGTGTAAGGGGGGTCAGTGCTGGGGCACAGCAGCTGGGCACAGGGCTGGGGTGTAGGGGGTGTCAGGGTGTGCAGGGGGGTCAGTGCTGGGGCACAGCAGCTGGGCACAGGGCTGGGACATAGGGGTTGTCGGGGTGTGCGGAGGGGGTCAGTGCTGGGGCACAGCAGCTGGGCACAGGGCTGGGGTGTAGGAGTGCGGGGGGGTCGGTGCTGGGGCACAGCAGCTGGGCACAGGGCTGGGGCGTAGGGGTGTCAGGGTGTGCAGGGGGGTCGGTGCTGGGACTCAGCAGCTGGGCACAGGGCTGGGGTGTAGGAGTGCGGGGGGGTCGGTGCTGGGGCTCAGCAGCTGGGCACAGGGCTGGGGTGTAGGGGGTGTCGGGGTGTGCAGGGGGGTCAGTGCTGGGACTCAGCAGCTGGGCACAGGGCTGGGGCGTAGGGGTGTCGGGGTGTGCAGGGGGGTTAGTGCTGGGACTCAGCAGCTGGGCACAGGGCTGGGGCGTAGGGGGTGTCGGGGTGTGCAGGGGGGTCGGTGCTGGGGCTCAGCAGCTGGGCACAGGGCTGGGGTGTAGGGGTGTTGGGGTGTGTAAGGGGGGTCAGTGCTGGGGCACAGCAGCTGGGCACAGGGCTGGGGTGTAGGGGGTGTCGGGGTGTGCAGGGGGGTCGGTGCTGGGGCACAGCAGCTGGGCACAGGGCTGGGGTGTAGGGGTGTTGGGGTGTGTAAGGGGGGTCAGTGCTGGGGCACAGCAGCTGGGCACAGGGCTGGGGTGTAGGGGTGTTGGGGTGTGTAAGGGGGGTCAGTGCTGGGACACAGCAGCTGGGCACAGGGCTGGGGTGTAGGGGGTGTCGGGGTGTGCAGGGGGGTCGGTGCTGGGGCACAGCAGCTGGGCACAGGGCTGGGGTGTAGGGGGTGTCGGGGTGTGCAGGGGGGTCGGTGCTGGGGCTCAGCAGCTGGGCACAGGGCTGGGGTGTAGGGGGTGTCGGGGTGTGCAGGGGGGTCGGTGCTGGGGCACAGCAGCTGGGCACAGGGCTGGGGTGTAGGGGGTGTCGGGGTGTGCAGGGGGGTCGGTGCTGGGGCACAGCAGCTGGGCACAGGGCTGGGGCGTAGGGGTGTCGGGGTGTGCAGGGGGGTCGGTGCTGGGACTCAGCAGCTGGGCACAGGGCTGGGGTGTAGGGGGTGTCGGGGTGTGCAGGGGGGTCGGTGCTGGGGCACAGCAGCTGGGCACAGGGCTGGGGCGTAGGGGTGTCAGGGTGTGCGGGGGGGTCGGTGCTGGGGCTCAGCAGCTGGGCACAGGGCTGGGGCGTAGGGGTTGTCGGGGTGTGCAGGGGGGTCGGTGCTGGGGCACAGCAGCTGGGCACAGGGCTGGGACATAGGGGTTGTCGGGGTGTGCAGGGGGGTCGGTGCTGGGGCACAGCAGCTGGGCACAGGGCTGGGGTGTAGGGGTGTTGGGGTGTGTAAGGGGGGTCAGTGCTGGGACTCAGCAGCTGGGCACAGGGCTGGGGTGTAGGGGGTTTCGGGGTGTGCAGGGGGGTCAGTGCTGGGACTCAGCAGCTGGGCACAGGGCTGGGGTGTAGGGGGTGTCGGGGTGTGCAGGGGGGTCGGTGGTGGGTCACAGCAGCTGGGCACAGGGCTGGGGCGTAGGGGTGTCAGGGTGTGCAGGGGGGTCGGTGCTGGGGCACAGCAGCTGGGCACAGGGCTGGGGCGTAGGGGTGTCAGGGTGTGCAGGGGGGTCGGTGCTGGGACTCAGCAGCTGGGCACAGGGCTGGGGTGTAGGGGGTGTCGGGGTGTGCAGGGGGGTCAGTGCTGGGACTCAGCAGCTGGGCACAGGGCTGGGGTGTAGGAGTGCTGGGATGTGCGGGGGGGTCGGTGCTGGGGCTCAGCAGCTGGGCACAGGGCTGGGGTGTAGGGGGTGTCGGGGTGTGCAGGGGGGTCGGTGCTGGGGCACAGCAGCTGGGCACAGGGCTGGGGTGTAGGAGTGCTGGGGTGTGCAGGGGGGTCAGTGCTGGGGCACAGCAGCTGGGCACAGGGCTGGGGTGTAGGGGGTGTCGGGGTGTGCAGGGGGGTCAGTGCTGGGACTCAGCAGCTGGGCACAGGGCTGGGGTGTAGGGGGTGTCGGGGTGTGCAGGGGGGTCGGTGCTGGGGCACAGCAGCTGGGCACAGGGCTGGGGTGTAGGGGTGTTGGGATGTGCAGGGGGGTCAGTGCTGGGACTCAGCAGCTGGGCACAGGGCTGGGGTGTAGGGGTGTCAGGGTGTGCAGGGGGGTCGGTACTGGGGCACAGCAGCTGGGCACAGGGCAGGGGCGTAGGGGTGTCGGGGTGTGCAGGGGGGTCAGTGCTGGGACTCAGCAGCTGGGCACAGGGCTGGGGCGTAGGGGTGTCAGGGTGTGCAGGGGGGTCGGTACTGGGGCACAGCAGCTGGGCACAGGGCAGGGGCGTAGGGGTGTCGGGGTGTGCAGGGGGGTCAGTGCTGGGACTCAGCAGCTGGGCACAGGGCTGGGGCATAGGAGGTGTTGGGGTGTGCGGGGGGAGGTCAGTCTTGGGTAGGACATAGCCATGGGGTCCCTTTTGCGGGGTGGGGGCTGTGTTGCTAATGGACAGAGGGACGTGTGCTGTCCCATGTAGCCCCGCTTTGCCTAGGCTGCCCAGGGTTGCTGCCAGCCTGGAGTGTGGGGAGGCACTGTGTGCCGGGGCAGGGGCAGGTGGTGCGGCTGGGGGTTTCTCCCCCAAACCCCAGTCCCAGGGCCAGTCACACTCAGCCTGGCCCTGGCCCTGGCCCTTTCTGATTGCAGCTGGGATGGAGCAGACAGCAGGGGGTGCAGCCGTCCGCCCCACAAGGGCTCTGCGCCAGAGGCCCAGGGTGAGTGCAGCCCTAGGGAAGCCCCACACCGAGGGCTGCAGCTGTGGCTAGTTCGGCTTTTGCCTAGGGGTCCTGCCCCCTCCCCTGGCCTGAGCCCCAGCTGCACGGCTGCCCTGCTGAGCCCACGTTGTGTTCCAGGAGGGGGCGCTGCCGGGTGCCCTTGCCATGCTGTCGCTGCTGAGCAGCCTGGCCCTGGGGACGCCGTGGACCTGGCACCGCAACGCCACCCTGGGGGCTGCACCCACAGCGGGAGGCCTGGGCACCGCCAGCCCCACAGCACAGCACAGCATGGGACTGCCACTGGGCAGCACCTGGAGCCACCGCTCTGGTAGGTGTGGGATGGGGGGGGTGCGTGGGGCAGGGGCAGGGCTGGGCACTGCAGGCTGCCCGGGGGTGAGCACTGCCTAGACGGACCAGTCCCCACACGCTCCCTGGCATGTCTCCTGTGCCGGGAGCAGGGCTTTCTGTGGGCCCCAGCTTGCCTGGCACTACCAGGGCCGGGGCTGCAGGGCAGAGGGACCCTCGGTGCCCCAAAGGGGTCCCTGACCCCCAGGAGGGCTGGCCAGAGGGCAGGGCAGCAGGGTGCTGCCTTGGGAGGCTCTGAGCCTGCTGCTTGCTAGGCCCCGGGCTGATGCTGGGACTGAGGCCCAGCAGCTGGCACCAGCTGGCATTTGAATGTTCCCCCGGCAGCCCACGCTGTGCTCCCCTGACGCTCGGCAGCGCCTCTGGGCAGGCCAGCGCTGGGGGCTCCTCTGGCTGACTGCCCTCTGTTCCCAGGGGACAACAGGACGGCAGCAGGCGCCGGGGAGCTGGCCCAGGACCTGCTGCTGCGGGCCGAGCGCTCGCCCCTGGGCCAGAGCAAGGGCAAGAAGCCAGGCAGGCGCAGGGATGGCCCCAGCTGCAGCATCCGCAGGCTGATGGTGAAGGTGCAGGACCTGGGGCTGGGCTTCGAGTCAGACGAGATTGTGCCCTTCAAGTACTGCAGTGGGTCCTGCCGCCACAGCCGCAGCAACTACGACCTGACGCTGGACGCCCTGGTGCGGCACAAAGCCATCAGGCAGAACCAGGTGGCCATGTACCCTTGCTGCCGGCCCACCCGCTACGAGGACGTCTCCTTCATGACTGTGCAGAACACCTGGCGCACAGTGGAGAACATCTCTGCGGCCGAGTGCAAGTGCGTCGGCTG
The DNA here is from genome assembly GCF_033958435.1 of Carettochelys insculpta. Lineage (NCBI taxonomy): Eukaryota > Metazoa > Chordata > Testudines > Carettochelyidae > Carettochelys > Carettochelys insculpta. The sequence continues at coordinate 2,215,084 of NC_134145.1, forward strand.
ACAGGGCTGCAGGCTCGCTGCCCACCTGAGCCCATGGCAGACCCTGGGCCCCACGGTGCAGGTGGGGCTGCGTGCAGGCAGCTCAGAGGGGAGACAAGCGCTCGTCCTGCACCACTGCTCGGACAGGAGTACCTCTGCGGAGGCCATGTGGCAGCGGGACCCCTCATGTGGGGCTGGGGGCAGCAGGACCGCCCTTTCCCTTCCCCGGCGCTGCCCGTGGGAGGCCGGTGTTTGCAAGCGCTGGGGAAGTGCCTGCCCGCTGGGCATGCTCACTGTGCTGCCCTGCTCGCTGCAGTGCCAAGCAGCTGGCCACGCCCTGACCCCAGGGCCAGCTTGGTCAGCCTAGCACAGGGTCCAGCTGTCCCCAGAACGCCAGCTGCAGGACTGGCACCTGTCTGCTCCAGCTCAGGCAGCCTAGCACAGGGTCCAGCTGTCCCCAGAACGCCAGCTGCAGGACTGGCACCTGTCTGCTCCAGCTCAGGCAGCCTAGCACAGGGTCCAGCTGTCCCCAGAACGCCAGCTGCAGGACTGGCACCTGTCTGCTCCAGCTCAGGCAGCCTAGCACAGGGTCCAGCTGTCCCCAGAACGCCAGCTGCAGGACTGGCACCTGTCTGCTCCAGCTCAGGCAGCTGGGAACCCAAGGGCTCCTGTGGCACAGTCAGACCTGCGCTAACCAGGCAGCCCCTGCTGCTGCCTGGCCCCGGGCAGACAGGTTCCCTGCAAGGCTGAGAGCTGGCCCAGACTCTGGCTGGCTCTGGCCCAGCCACAGAGCCATGGGCAGCAGCTGGCGCCCACCACCTCTGAGCCCCTTGCTAGAGCTGGCCTGGTGAAAGACCAGCCCCTCATTGCACGTGGGCACACCCCCTTCCTCGCGGCTTGTGGCCTGGCCTGTTCCCTGGGATTCAAACCTGGGGCAGTTCCCCCAGCCCCTCTGGAAGGGTTGTTCATGCTGGGCAAGCAAAGGGGCATGGCCCTTGCAGACTTACCTTCCCAGGGAAGCTGGAGCTGAGCTGAGCAGCAGCTGCAGGGGCAGTGGGCGCAGGGTGGGGCTGAGGGCTGCTGGGAGAGCAGCGGGTGCCAGCCAGCCCAGCTGAGGGCCAAGACCAGCAGCCAGGCACGTGCACCTGTTGCTGTCAGGCTGGGCAGCCTGTGCCTTTGCCTGCTGGTGCCCATGCAGGGAGCTGGGCCGGCAGGCGCTCCAGGCAGGGTGGGCACCAACTATTTATTACTCTAAGTTATTTATTTATTGGTCTTGAGCGGCGGCTCCTGTTTCTGACACTGGGCTGGAGGGGCACACGGCTGGTTTGCCGTGCTGGGGCGGCCTGTGGCCAGCAGCCCCTTCCCCTCGCCCTGAGGCGCCCTCGCCCCTTTCGTATTATTCTGCCCTGTTGCGTTTGCAAAGGTGGGAGAAACTCTATTTTTGTACAGTTGGATTGTTCTGTGACAATAAAGTTGCAGGCCACATGGCTGGGCTGGGGCTGTGCCTGGGGGGAAGGGGGAGGGGGGCTGGCATCCTGCCCCATGCTTCTCCCAGGTGCCGATGCTCCCCCAGTCCAACTGGAGCTGGCCTCTGACCTGCGTGTGCCCAGGGCCATCCATAGGCCTGGGCAGCGGCATGGGGCACTCCTGGGCCCACAAGTTGGCTCCGGCGCACCCAGCACACCGGGTCTGCTAAGGCAGGGCGGCCGGTGCACAGCTGCTGGGGCGGCATGGCACGTTCTGCACAAGCGAGCGGCTCGGGGGCACGCCGCGTGGCACCGTGACTCCCCAGAGCTGCGTGGTTCCCTTTGCTGCCTCCCCCCTCCCCCCCGCAGGCGGCCCTGCATGTGCCAGCAGCCAGTGGGGGTATGCTGGGGGCACCCCTGTAATATGCTGCATGGGGTCCCCATGTCCTAAGGGCAGCCCCACATGGGCCCCTGGCCTCTTTCCCACCCACCCCTCCTGGAGTGCTGCCCTGGCCCTCTTCCTCTGGGATACCCCATTCCCTCTGCACACCCCAGCATGGGGACTCCTGCCCCGCCTCTCCCACTGTGCTGGGCCCTGGGCAGAGCAGGGCAGCCCCCTCCCCACCCTAACCCACTGGAGCAAGGGAGCCATCCCAAGCCTGGGCCTGGTGTTTGATGGGGGAACAAAGGGGTGTCGCTGCCCGACATGGGAATGGATCTGGCTGGGGACCTGTCCATGGCCGCCTCCGCCCCAGTCCTGGCTGGCCAGGCAGTATCCCTCCCAGGCCCCGCACCTCCACCTCAGGGGCACTGAAAACAGGCTGCTACACGGTGGGTGGACAGGCTGGGCCCTGCCAAGAGCCAATGTGCTGCCCACACAGGGGGTGCCACCGGGCGGGAAAGAGACCAAGTCATCGATAGCGTTCTCTGTCCCCTGACAGCCGGATCCCCCCGCCTGAGCCCCCAACAGCCAGCCGCTCCCCCACCCAGCATACCCCCAGCCCTGAATTGTGGGATGACCTCGCCCCACACAGCCCCACGCACCCCTGTCCCCGGACAGCCAGGATCCCCCTGCTGGCCACCTGAACCCCCAACTCCCAGCTGCTCCCCCACCCAGCACACCCCCAACCCTGAATACTGGGATAACCTTGCCCCACACAGCCCAGTCCAGCCCCACACAGCCCTGTCCCTGGACAGCCAAGAACTCGGCAGCAACCCTGACCAGAGCAGCAGCTGGAGTCACACCCCTGCTCCTGGGCTTGAGCCCCCCAGTGACCAGCCACTCTCCTGCCCCCCAGTACCCCCAGCTCCCCCCGTACCTCCTCATCCACGTACGCCCCCACCCCACACTTCCCATCCCATGTAACTCCTGGCCCCCGCACCTCCCACCCCACGTACCCCTCAGCCTCCCCGCACCTCCCTCCCCACATACCCGCAGCTCCCCAGCACCTCCCACCCCATGTACCCCCAGCCCCCCGCCCCACATACCCCCAGCTCCTCCCGCCCCACTTACCCCTCAGCCCCCCGCACCTCCTGCCCCATGTACTCCCAGCTCCCCAGCACCTCCCGCCCCACGTACTCCCAGATCCCCAGCACCTCCCGCCCCACGTACCTCTCAGCCCCCTGCACCTCCTGCCCCATATACCCCTCAGCCCCTCCCACTCCACTTACCCCTCAGCCCCCCGCACCTCCCGCCCCATGTACCCCCAGTTCCTCCCGCCCCACTTACCCCTCAGCCCCTGCCCCACGTCCCCCCAGCTCCCCAGCACCTCCCACCCCAGCTCCCCCCAGCCCTCCGCACCCCCAGCTCCCCAGCACCTCCTGCCCCACGTACTCCTCAGTCCCCCTGCACCTCCCGCCCCACGTACTCCCAGCTCCCCAGCACCTCCCGCACCCCCAGCTCCCCAGCACCCCCCGCCCCACGTACCCCTCAGCCCCCTACACCTCCCGCCCCACCTACGCCCAGCTCCCCCCGCACCTATCGCTCCGCCCCACGTACCCCTCAGCCCCCCCGCACCCCCCGCCCTACGCACACTGACCCCACCCCCCCGCGCTGAGATGAAGAAGGCGGAGCCCCGCCCCACGCCGCTGGAGCGTCCGAACTACAATTCCCATGATGCAGTGCGCATCAGGTCCTCGTTGTGGCTGGCCTTGTCGCGCCTGACGGAAAAGGTGCCACTCGGCGCCGGGCGGAGCGAGCTAGAAGCGAAGCCGGGCCGGGCCTGCGGCAGCCAGCGCACCGTCCCGCACCGCCCCGGGCGGGCCAGGCCGGGCCGGGCCGGGCTGTCAGGCAGCGCGCAGGACACACCCTTCCCGGCGAGGCCCCCGCCCGGCGCCCGGCCCCGCTGTCAGGCAGCCTGAGGAGCCCTGGGGCGCGCGAGGAGGCCTCGGACCCCCCCGCCGGCCCGTCCCACCCCCCTGCGGCCGCTCCCTCCGGACCGCCCCGCCCCGCCCCGCCCCGCCCCGGACCGGACCGGACAGGCCGACCCCCGCCGGACGGACGGACCCCGCCATGCCGCTGCCGCCGCCCCCCGCGCCGGGCCGGTACCGCTGAGGCGCCAGCAGCGCCCCCCCCGCAGCGATGGAGCGCAGGGAGCCGGCGGCGCCCCCCGGCCTGGACTTCACTGTGGAGAACGTGGAGCAGGTGAGCGGGGCCCCCCGCCCCCCGTGTCCCCATCACCGTCACCCCCCCGCCCCCGTGTCACCGTCACCCCCCCGCCCCCGTCATCCCCTCGACCCCCGTCACCCCCCGCCCCCGTGTCACCGTCACCCCCCGAGTCTCCATCACCACTCGTCACCGTCATCCCCTCATCCCCGCTCAACCCCCGTGTCCCCATCACCGTCACCCCCCCGCGTCCGAATCACCGTCACCCCCATGTCACCCCCCGCGTCCCCATCACCCCTCACGTCACCCCCCCGCCCCCCGTGTCACCGTCACCCCCCCGCGTCCCCGTCACCGTCATCCCGCCGCGTCCCCATCACCGTCAGCCCCCGTCACCCCCCCGTGTCATCCCCCCGCCGCCCGCGTCCCCATCACCGTCACCCCCCCGCCCCCGTGTCATCCCCCCACCCCCCGCATCACCGTCACCCCGTCACCCCCTGCGCCCCCATCACCATCACCCCCCGTGTCACCGTCACCCCCCGTGTCCCCATCACCATCACCCCCGTGTCACCGTCACCCCCTGCGTCCCCATCACCCCTGCCCCCCTGTGTCACCGTCGCCCCCTGCGTCCCCGTCACCCCCCGCGTCCCCCGTCACCCCCCTCCCCCTGTGTCACCGTCACCCCCTGCGTCCCCATCACCGTCATCCCCCGCCCCCTGTGTCACCGTCACCCCCGCATCCCCATCACCGTCATCCCTCCACTTCACCCCCCCGCGTCCCCATCACCACCCGTCACCCCCTGCGTCCCCATCACTGTCAGCCCCTGGGTCACCCCCCGCGTTCCCATCACCACCCGTCACCATCATCCCCCCGCCCCCTGTGTCACCCCCAGCGTCCCCATCACCGTCACCCCCCGTCACCTCCCATGTCACCCCCCCGCATCCCCATCACCCACCGTCACCGTCACCCCCCGCGTCCCCATCACCACCCGTCACTGTCATCCCCCCGCCCCCCCGCATCCCTATCACCCCCGTCACCTCCCGCGTCACCCGCCCCTCATCCCCATCACCCACCGTCACCCCCCCGCATCCCCATCATCCACCGTCACCCCCCATGTCCCCATCCCCCTGCGTCCCCATCACCGTCATCCGCCCGCGTCACCCCCCCCTGCGTCCCCATCACCCCCCTGTCACCATCATCCCCTTGTCCCCTGGTCACCCCCCCGCGTCCCCATCACCCCGCGTCACCGTCACCCCCTGCGTCACTGTCACCGCCCGTCACCGTCACCCCCCCCGTGTCCCCCATCACCGCCCGTCAGTACCATCCCCGCATCCCCCGTCACCCCCCGCGTCCCCATCACCCCCCATCACCGTCGTCCCCCTGTCCCACTCTGCGTCCCCATCACCCCCCATCATCCCCCGTGTTACCCCCCCGTCCCCACATCACCCCCTCACCGTCACCCCAATGTCCCTATCACCCCCATCACTCCCCTGTGTCCCCATCCCCCTATGTCCCCCTCCCCTCAGCCCCCATAACCCCTGCGTCTCCCATCACTCCCTGTGTCCCCCTGTCACCCGCCATCACCCCCCATACTCCCTGTCTCCCCTGTCCCCCTCCCCTCATCCCCTATGTCCCCATCGCCCCTTATCACTCCCCTGCATCCTCATCCGCCATAACCCCTGCGTCCCCCATCACTCCTCGTGTCCTTCTGTGTCACTATCCCCCCATGTCCCCTGTGTCACCCTGCCCCTCCTGCCTGCCCCCCGTAACGTCCCCTGTGTCACCCTGGCCCTCTTCCTCCTACCAGTATCGCCTCCCCCCTCTGTCCCCACCTATTGCCCTGCTACCACAGTGCTGTGTGTGTCCTGGGCACCCTGGCTATTCTCCCCCCTGGGGCATCACCCCATCCCTGGCACCCTGGCTAGTCACCCTCCACATCCCCTGTCCCCAGCACCTGCCTCTGCCTGACGTATGCCAGTGGGTGCTGGCCTGGGGGCCAGGGTGCATCTGCAGCCTGCCTGTGCCTTGGCTGAGCTAGCAGCCTGGGGATCCTACGCCCTGTTGGTGGGTGCCTGTCAGTGTCAGGCAGCCTGGAGGAGCTGCGCCATGGTGCCCTGTGGAGGAGTCAGATTGGGTTGTTCTTTGGTTTTTGCCACCTTCTTGGGGTGTACTGCTCTGGGGGTCTGTGCTGTGAGCAGGTGCGGGTCAGGTGGTATTTTGCCACTCCCCTTTGGCCTTCCCTTTGGGGTCTGACCTAGGGCCCTCCTTGCAGACTGCCCTGAAAGGTAGCTTGCAAAGAAGACCAAGAACATGGGCTTATGCCCCTGCTTGTTGATGGGCACAAAGGGCTGGAGGGTGTGTTTCTTCCCCTGATTGTTTTTCACCTTGGACATTCAGATGTTGTCTTTTGTGCTCGTGAAATGATGCCACAGGCCCCAACCTTCAGCAGCAGAGGGAGGGGTGCTGACCTAAGGTTCTGGAGACAGGCCCTCTCACTGAAAGGTTCTGCAGCTCGGTCCTCCCAGGGAGCATTTCTGAGGCCACCGAGGCCAGATCCCTGCGAGGGGAGTTGGGTCCCAGAGTCTCCTACTGGTGCTGCGGTAGCTCTAATCCCAACGATGGCAACTGGAATGCAGACCTAGAGCAGGAGTCTTTGAAAACTGTCACCATCCTCTGGGCAGGCTTGGGTGACAGCTGGCTGGCTGGCCTGCCCTGGGGAGCAGCTGTGGGGAGACGATGTGAGAGAACTCGATAGGGCAGCATAGGCTGTAGGTCAGGGGCACTCTCCCTGTGTCACAGAGGAGGATACCCAGGCCAAGAACAGCTGAGTGACGTGGCCAGTGGGAAAACGGGGTGGAATTGAGGAGTCTAGAGTTTTGCTGAGAGCTATTTAAATTTTTAATTTCTCTCTTCAAACCCCAAACTCAGCAAAACAAACCCCTCTCAGGAGTCTGCTCTGGCCACTGGTGCCAGCACCGTCCACGCTCTCTGAGCTGAGTGCGTCTCTTCTCCTCTGCCCAGTAGAGCAGCAGTGCCTGCAGTGCTCATGACTCTCGTGTGTATTTTTGCTAGCGATGCTGTTCTGCCAGGGAGGTTCCCAGCATTCCCTGCAAATAGGGCAAGAGGCCGTAGACTAATTACTTGCACCACCCATCCCATTTTCTTAAAGACTGGGTTTTGTAGCCAGCGGGTTGATCCATGTGCCGTGGGCCCTGCTCACTTGTTACTGGAGTCATGCTGTTTTTGAGTGGTGGGTGGCTTCGTGGAATCACAGAGCACTAGGACTGGAAGGGACCTCAAGAATCATCGAGTCCAGTCTCCTGCCCTCATGGCAAGACCAACTACCGTCTAGACCACCCCCGAGAGGTGTCTGTCTCACCTGCTCTTAAATGTCTCCAGTGATGGAGGTTCCACAACCTCCCCAGGCAATTTATTCCAGTATTTGACTATCCTAACAGTTAGGAAGTTTTGCCTAATGTCTAACCTAAACCTCCCTTGTCCTGCACCATTGCTCCTTGTCCTGTCCTCAGAGGCCACGGAGACCAATTTTTCTCCCTCCTCCTTCTAACCCTCTTTGAGGTACTTGAAACCACTATCATGTCCCCCCTAAGTCTTCTCTTTTCTAAACTAAACAAGCTCAGTTCTTTCAGTCGTCACTCACAGCTCATGTTCTCTGGGCCTTTAATCAGTCTTGTCGCTCTTCTCTGGACCTTCTCCAATTTCTCCACATCTTTCTTGAAACGTGGTGCCCAGAACTGGACACAGCTCTCCAGCCGAGGCCCAAAGAGCGCCGAGTAGAGCGGAAGAATGACCTCTCGTGTCTTGCTCACAACTCTCCTGTTAATGCATCCCAGAATCACGTTTGCTTTTTTGCAACAGCATCATGCTGGTGACTAATATGTAGCTTGTGGGCCGCTATGACCCCTAGATCCCTCTCTGCAGTGCTCCTTCCTAGACAGTCGCTTACCATTCTGTATGTTTGAAGCTGATTGTTCCTTTCTAAGTGGAGCACTTTGCATTTGTCCTTATTAAATTTCATCCTGTTTACCTCATTCCGTTTCTCTAGTTTGTCCAGATCACTTTGAATTATGACCCTGTCCTCCAAAGCAGTTGCACCCCTTCCAGAGTGGTATCATCTGCAAGTTAATACACGCTTTTGTCATGCCTGTTTGTGATGGAGTGGGGGATACCTGTGTGTGTGTGTGTGGCTCACAGAGGGTGTGGGGCTCCTGCTGAGGGTAACCTTGATGACCAGGTAACACCTTTGTACTGCAGACAAAGGAGGAGGTGGAGCCTGAGGGGTTTGAATTGGAACTGGGAGTTGGAAGCAGTTAGTCTGGGCTGGGAGAGAGAGAGAGACAGAGACAAAGGAGGGGGCCAGGCCCCAGCTCTGGGGGCCCCTCGGGGCCTCCTCTCCCCAACATGGATGGGACTGGCTGTCTCTGCCGGCTGTACTGACTCCTCTGTACGATGCTGTGTCCTGTCGGCTAATAAACCTGCTGTTTTCCTGCTGAGTGAGAGACTCTCCTGCCTGCAGACAGGGTGCAGAGCTTGGGGGACCCCAGAACCCCATCACACTGGTGTCAGGAGTGGGATGTTCTGCACCCCGAGGATGGAGCATCCAGCAGTAAGTGACTGGGGCCCCAGAAGAAGTGGGGCCTGCGAGACCCAGGTGTGCTGAAGGGCAGTGAGGTGCAGTCCCCAAGGCGGAGGGGCCTGCGGCCGAACCCAAGCAACTGCGGTTGTTGTCCTCGAGAGGGGGTGTCACACCCGAGGAGGGGTTACTCCTGGGAATCTGTTGGAGTCGGTCCCAGAAGGTGGAGGGGCCGAGAGCCCAACCCCCAGAAACAAGTGACCCACAAGGAAGCTGACGCTGAATGAGTTCTTCCCAAGACAGTGTGCTCATGGTCCCTGAGAGTGGGTGTCACACTGAAGAAGGGGTTCCACTGGGAGTCTGTTGGATTCGGTCCCAGAGGGCGGAGGGGCCTACAGCCTAACCCTGGGCAGCTTGTGACCCGCAAGGAGCCTGGCACACTGAAGGGATTCTTCCAGGAGTCGTGGGGTGCAGAGGGCATCAGCCTGAGAGCCTGCAACCATGCTGAGCAACTCCGCTGTGAAGTGGCAGCACCTGGAAACCGAATCGAGATTAAAGAAGCTGGACAAGGCAGCATGGATGTGCAGTGGCGGAGCTGAGGGCTGGGGAGAATCCTGCAAAGGTGAGCCCGGATCGGGGCAGGGAACCCTGGACTGCATGGAGCTCTGAACCGAGTGGCCTGCCACAGCTCAAGGAGGGAAGGAGCGATTCCAACCCATCATCTACTAGTGGCCAGGACAGACCTGCGAAGAGTTTTCCAGGCCTGGGCCGAGGAAGGTGCCTGTGTGTCTGTGCAGGAAAGCAGCTGGTCCACTGGGAATGGCAAGTTGTCTGTGAGAGAAGCTGCTTCACCTTCTGTGTGTGTGTGGAGACCAGCCGGGGGGCTGGGACAAAGGAGAGAGTGTCTCCCATTGTCTGTCTGTGTTGAACAGCAGCAGCAGCAGCCTGGGGAGAGAGCAGAGCCTGCGTTTGGAAAAGGTGCCAATGAGGAAACTAGTCCATTGTCTGAGGAAGATTCCCCAGCCTAGGATGGCTGGAGAAGGATCCACCAGAAAAGAGCATTCCAGGTGTGTCTCTGAATCCGGCCATGGGGGCTGGAGCAGAGGGAAGGGCTCTGGAATGGGCAGTGGTGTCCCTGCTAAGGACACTGGTCCTTGGTGCAAGAAAAGTGCTTCTGCTTCTGGGGAAGTGAATCCTTTGCCTGAGCCTGTGAGGGCTCGAGATGGAGCCAAGATCCCAGAGCTGGATCTGAGGGCAGCTGAAGCCTGGATGGGAAGTGGGCCTGCCTCTGTGTCTCTCAGGGGGGATGATGCTTTAACTTGGTCTAATCCAGTTAGTATCATCAGGGAATCCCAGAGACCAGACGATTCTGGTACTTGTTCTTTGCCTGATGCTGAGGTGTTACTGGAAGGGGGTGAGAGGACTCTGTCCTACCAGAGTCATCCTCTCGCCAGGACACAAGAACAGACGGGCAATGGAGTTACGCTGACTGATGAAGATAAAGGAGCTGGTAGCAGAAGGGAGGAAAGGGATCCTAACCTTCTGTCCGGTGGTACTGGCTGTCTGCCTGGAGGGGGATTACGTGGGAATCTGCCTAATGGGCCAGAAGTGATCCTGGGCGTAGGTGAAACCCAGGAGCTGGTTGTGGCTCAAGGGAACAGTGCCCCCGTGGAGGCAGACAGGGGTGAGTTATTGTTTGGGGAAGCTCTTAAGGAAGAGAATTTCCCTGAAACTTTTCCTGACCCATCTGTGGGGACTGCAGAAAATGGGAGTGAGGTGAAGGAGAGTGAACAGGAAAGGTGCATGTCTGTCTGTAAGAGCCAGAGCAGCCCTTTGCCTGGGGAGAAGTTTGTTTCAGCTCCTGATGGCCAGGACCTGCCTGAGTGTGAAACCACTGGCTGTGCTCTGCAAGGGTCCAAAGCAGGCAGGGTAAAAGTTTCTCAGGAATTGGAAGTTGATGCAAGTAAAGTAAAAACTATCAGGGAATGTGAGCAGCCCTGTGAGAACCAAGTAAAACAGCTGCACAGCCAATCTCTGTAGGATGCAGGAGAGCGCCAGCAATTCCCCATCTCCAGATGGTGGAAACACTCATATTCTCATACTGGATTCAACCTCTGATTCCATGGGGAGGCAGTAGTTGGAGGTGAAAGGACAAAGGAGCTTTGGGCCTGGTGGGCCAGTAAGGGATAAACAGGGATTCCTTCATGTGGATTCTGCGTCTGGGACTCACAAAACAGCTCTCAAAAAGCAGTTTGGTTTGCAAATTTCCAGGCTGGCTGGGAGGGGGCCGTCTCCCTGAGATCATCAATGGCCCAGCTCTTGTTAGAAGGGAGGGCACAGCCAGAGAGATCAGATTTCCACCCCAGGGGGCAAGGGAGAAGATTAGAACTTGATGGTGCTAAGAAAGGCCTCAGCCATTTATCCCCAAAATACCAGATTCTCAAGGGGGTTACACAAAAGTTGTGGTCTACCAAAGAGCAACGTAAATGTGCAGTTGCAATGGGTTTGTTCTGTTACTCACTCTGACTGCTGTAACCAAGGGGTGCTGCTACCAAAAGCTGTAGAATTGTACCATGCACTGAATGTTTGAAAAGAGCCATGTGACATGAGGACATTGATGTAGAAGCATGAATTGTATGTTGAAGGAGTCTGTAACTCTGAAATGTCACCATTGTTCCCTGTAACTAGTCTTGCAACCTCTGACATGAGAAGGAACATTCCAAACCTATTGTGTGGCATGGAAGGGGAAACTGAGGCACACAGCCATTTGGGTGGTCTGGCTAAATGCCAAGGATGGAAGCATTTGTACCTTCCGTTACTGGACTGTAACTGAATTCCAGACATTGGCTGGAGCAGCTGTATGGACTGGTGGTCAGATGGGGCAGGACCCAGACCACAAAAGACCTGTTTGATCTGTTGGTGCTGCAGCATCTGTATGGGCTCTGCCCGCCCGACTTGAGAACGTGGCTGACGGACCGGGGCCGAAGCAGCGAGACCAACCAACCCAAGGGAACTAAAGGGACTTGCCCGGCTGCATCACATGAAAAGGGCCAATACCAAGCTCCTGAGTTGGAGCCTCCCCCAGCAGGACTATGATGTGGAGGTGGTGCACATCAAGGGGAGCACTGAGGGTACAGCCGATGCCCTGTCACGAGGGGACAGCCCCGAACTTCCCCAGGTCACCAGTTGAGTGACCCTGCTCAGTTCGGTCTGGAAGGGGGGAGAGATGTGATGGAGTGGGGGATACCTGTGTGTGTGTGTGTGGCTCACAGAGGGTGTGGGGCTCCTGCTGAGGGTAACCTTGATGACCAGGTAACACATTTGTACTGCAGACAAAGGAGGAGGTGGAGCCTGAGGGGTTTGAATTGGAACTGGGAGTTGGAAGCAGTTAGTCTGGGCTGGGGGAGAGAGAGAGACAGAGACAAAGGAGGGGGCCAGGCCCCAGCTCTGGGGGCCCCTCGGGGCCTCCTCTCCCCAACATGGATGGGACTGGCTGTCTCTGCCGGCTGTACTGACTCCTCTGTACGATGCTGTGTCCTGTCGGCTAATAAACCTGCTGTTTTCCTGCTGAGTGAGAGACTCTCCTGCCTGCAGACAGGGTGCAGAGCTTGGGGGACCCCAGAACCCCGTCACACTGTTATAGTATTTTGGTGCAGTAATGGTCAGTTTGTTATGCAGCAGCTCAGTGGTAGCCTACCACACTCATGCCCACAGGGGTCAGATGAGTAGACGTATATGTAAAGTCATAGAATACCAGGGCTGGAAGAGAGCTCAAGAGGCCAATCCCCTGCGCTCATGGCAGGACTGGGTATTACCCCTAGCCCATCCCCCGCAGATATTTGTCTAACCTGCTCTTAAAATAATCTCCACTATTGGAGATTCCACAACCTCCCTAGGCAATTTATTCTGGTGCTTAAATACCCCAGTATTCCTACTGTCCAATCTGAAGCTCCCTGGGTGCAATTTAAGCCCATCAGTCAGATGTTGAGAACATTTTTTCCTTATAATTGTCCCTTATGTACTTGAAACTGTTGTCATGTGCCCCTTTGCTGCCAGGAGAAAAGACTAAATACAGGAGGTTTGAATCTTCCCTTGTAGCTCGTGTTTTCTAGGCCTTTAATCATTTCTGTTGTTCCTCCCTGGACTTTCTTCAGTTTGTCCACATCTTTCCTGAAGTGTGGTGCCCAGAACCGGGCGCAGTATTCCTGCTCTACTCTGCACTAATTAGACCACAGCTGAAGAATTTCTTCTCATGTCTTGCTTACAACATTCTTACTAATACATCCCAACACGATTTTTTTTTTGCAGTCATATTACACTGTTGTCTTCTATTTAGCTTGTGAGCCACTGTGATCCGCAGATCCCTGTGTGTAGTAACGTAGCCCTTACTTGCCCAGGGCACTTAATCTGAGGCTATTACAGCACTTTACAAACCCAAATTAGTGGTCAGACTCTCTGCAGAGAAGGTAAATCCTGTATTTCCCATTTTACAGGGGAGTACAACGAGAGATAGAGGGAAATGTGGCTGGACTCAAATCTACATCAGAGCTGGGAGTAAAGCCCAGATAGCTTGACTCCCAAGCCTTTTGTCTGTACAGCATGTAGCACAGTGGGCTAAACTGAATGCTACGGTGTGATAAAGAACAGTTAATACTAATGGATCTCTCTTCTACTTGAGAAATAAAAGGGCACTGGCAATTAGTTTTAGGCACAGTTACAGTTTTAAAAGGGTTTTCGAGAGGCTACAAATATTAAGAATGTTCTACAGTATCAATGAAAGAGGGTTCTGGTGTGAATGGCTGGGGGGACAGAGTGCTCAGCTGCTGTGGGTCACACTATAGCCTTGAGACCCCCAGCTGTGGGGGGCAGCGTTTTGTCAAGCAATGGGCAAACATACAAAAGAGGGGATCTTACAACCTTTTACAAGGCAAAACAATGATTGCAGGCCAGGAAAACTGGTACAGAGAGCAGTTCTAGAGGGTATGACAAGTTGAGGACTAGCTTAGAGAAGGTGGCGAGGGTCCTTCCCTAACATCTGTCATGAGAAGTAGGGTCAGCCAGTTGCACTGAGATGTCACATGGGAAGTAAGCGAAGGAAATGCTTGTGTATGTAGTTAACTTGTGGAACTCACGCCTGCAATGGGTCATTGAGTTAAGGAGCTTAATAGAATTTCTAAAAAACGTCTTGGATGTGCGTATGGATAATAGAGCAGCCAATAAATAGCAGCATTTACAAGGCTGTGTGGAAACTCTGATGGGAAGGGTGTGTGTGTGCGCGTTGTGGGAGGTGCCAAGTAGTCAGATCATTCCATTATTGACCACCAGGTGGTTTCTTGTGCCTTCTGCTGAAGCTGCTGGTCCCACCCACTTCTAGAAATGGGTTACTGGTGTAGCTGCACCATGGGCCTGAAGAGGTGTGCTGGTTCTGTCCCTGAGAAAGAGCAGTTGTTTGTGGGGAGGGAGACCAGAGTAGCAGAGGAGGGAAGCATGGTTATTTTTACTAGCCGTGTGCACATTGAGAAGGTACAGAGTCATCCAGGTAGCTGCTGCTCTTTGCCTTAACCTTTGCCTAGATCTAGAGGGCCAGAAGTGCAGCTGACCTGCCTGTTGTTGCTGGCTGGCTGAGACAAACTGAACATAAGGAAAATGGTGGACGGAAGTGGGAGCTGAGTGGCCCAGTCAACAGATGTTCTTCAGAACAGTGTTACAAGGACCCAAAGTGGAGAGGGAACATGGGTCTATGTCAGGCTCCAGCAGCTCATTGTCTGCTCACTTCTGGTGAGCAAGAAGGTCCTACACCAGCAGCATCTGCAAACCTTCAGCTTTCATTGGCATAAAGACAACTGGCTCCTACCTCTAATCGTTATGAAGAGCTTTCAGAATGTGACCGATCAGCTGAGACCTGCCTGAGCCTGCAGCCGCTGTGGTGCCTCTGCCACTGCTCAAGGCTTGTCTAAACAGGGGCACAGTACATGCGACAGGCAGTGGTTGTGCTCCTGCTGCTTCCTGGAAAAGCTCTGAGCAGCATCTGGGCCAGCCAGGCGTTTGAGTTCAACATGGAGTCGAGGACAACACACAACTGACTACTGGAAAAGGCAGAGAATCAGAGAACTTCCCTTAAAGCAGCCAAGGGGCTCTGAGGCTTGGCATGGGGGGAGGGAGACGAAGGTTCTCTTTCGACCCTCCTGTCTGTGGGATGGGGAGCTCCAAATGGATTAGGCATCCAGTCTGCAGGGGCTGCTACGACAGATGGCTCCAATAGCAGGCTCCAGAGACAGCCGATGGAAATCCAGTGTCTTTCCCTTTCCCAAAGAAAGCAGATAGCGTTTCTCCGGCGTTACCCACAAGCACCTTGCTGTTGTGCTATAGACCTGTCTGGGAGACATAGTCCTCTGCTTACTGGTTGTGGATGGCACTCTGATCCCGTCTCTGACTCTGACGGCCTTTGTGCCTTGGGTGAGTTGCATCACCGCTGTCTGGACTGTCCCTCCAAGAAAGCGGGGACAGTGCCCCTGTAAAGGGTGTGGGGCTGGTGGTGAGGATTAGTGAATCTCTGCAAAATTCTCTGTGAACGCCGAGCTCTGCAGTCTCATCTGCATATGTTCTAGCCTACTGGATCATTCTGCTCCTGAATTTTCCCCCAAGGGCTCAGGCAGACAGAGATGGCTCCTTTGTTTGTGCTAACAATAGAACAAATGTTGGCTTTCTGAAAGGACTCTGGCATTCCGGGTGGTGACTAGCCCAGTATCTGCTGGGTGAGGCACGGTGTGCGGACATGCAGCTCTCTGCTTGTCTGGAATGAAGCTCCCTGCTGTCTGGGAGTGCTGGGCTCTGCTTCCACCCTTCCCCCAGCCTGCCTGAGCCTCTCCCTTTGCAGTCTCTGTACTGTGCTTTCCTAGCTGCAGCTCTGGGTGGTGTGGGCTCTGAATTGCTGGAGAGCTGTTCTGAGTGAGGGGCTGGACAGTGTGAGGGCAGGGGTGGGATCTAGGGAGCACCTCCATCCCCACTAGAATGAAAGGCAGCTCTAGAGACACAGGGCTGGTATCGCATTGTGGAGCATAAAGCCCTTTGCAGAGACAGCAGGACAGTCTCTTGCGTCTGCTTTTCCAGAGTGGGGTTTTGGGCTATCCTGAGACCGGCTGAGCGAAGAACTGGCCCTTGCTGGGCTGCAGTCCTCGGAAGGCTAGTTTGGGAGCAGCGTTGTCAGGATTCTAATGACTAGCCAGCGCTCCTGCAGGGCTGGGTTTTCCCTGCTGGTTGAGTTTTATGGCAGCTCTAGTAATGACATCCACGGGACTAGAAACGGGAGCTTCTCACTCCTCTTGGGTCAGGTTAAGGCAAACGCTGGTGCCTGGAACGTGAAGGGGCTGAGGGGCTTGGGATGGATTATGGAGCGTGTCATCTCCAGGCCATGAGATCTGAGCCAGGTGCAAGCAACGGTGGCAGGTTATTCTACCCTGAGCATGGGGGTGGTCGCCAGCAGAGTGGCTGCAATGTAAACACTTGTCTGGTGTCTCAGCAGAGCTCAAGGACAAGTTGGAACTCTTCTTTTGCCTGTGGAGGTAACCAGTGCACATGGGTGCGGCAGCCTGGGAGTCCGGCCCTGCTGTGATCTGTGCTGCACTTGCTCTGCAGCATGGCGCTCCCGACCTTTTGCCTGCCTGAGGTTACCACGGCCAAAGAGAGGGAACAAGCTGATGAGTTTGAGGAGGCAGAGGGGGTTTGCCAGGCACGGCAGCTTTGGGCTGGGCCAGGTCTCCTTTTCCCTGATTTATCTGGAAAGCTCACTGCAAGCAGGTGATGCTCTTGGTTCCCACACCAGTGCCAAATGCTGCCCTGCACCACCAGTGCCGGGGAGAGTTCTTTGAAACCAGGTAGAAATGTGCAGTGATCTCTCCATGCTCAGCCCCTTCCTGGGGGAGGCACCGGGAGGAGGGCCCCATCTCTGGCTGATGAGGCATGGGAAGGTTTTTCTTGCTGTCTGAGGCTGTCTCGCACACCCAGCTCCTGAGCTCTAGAACATCATCAGTTGCTTAGGCCAGGCCTTACGTGCCCACGTTGCACTGGTGTCAGTTCAGTCACCCAACAAAAAACCAATGAGTGGCTGCATGTGCCTCCGTCAGTCCAGGCTGCCATGCCCTCCCAGGAGGCATGGGATCACTTCCTCTTCCCCTCGCACCTGCTGGGGTGTGAGGCTGAGCTCTCGCAGCTGGAGGAGGCAGCATGGTGACCAGAAGGCTGAACAAGCCCAGGATGCCAGCCAGTCCTCAGGGGCTTCTTCCTGAGAGTAGGGTGTGCAACTATAGCAGGCAGGCGGGGATGCTTGGGCTTGCCCAGCACAGGGCTGCCTCTTACAGCAGCAGCCTCATTTCCAGGAGGGGAGGGGTGCACCACTACCAGGTGCACTGGTGCTCAAGTGCCCTGTCACAAGAGAGTCAGCAGGCTGTGGCGTAGGACTCTGGCTTGCCTTTTGATCCCTGCTGGCCTGAGACCTTTGGGACCCAGCGCTGCAGTGGGGGCACGAACAGGTAGGGAGCGGGAGCTACACCTGCTCTTTCCCCGCTTCAGACAGATTGCAGCGGCCTCAAAGATCGTGCACCTTTGAGAAGCGGATCAAGCCCAGGGCTTTCCTGCCTGATTCAATATCCTGCCTTGTGGGGAAACCCCAGTTGCACCTGCTCCCTTTCTGCTGATCTCCTTTCTCTGTCCTGCCCTTCCCTCTTTCCCATCGCCTCTCTGTGGTGCACGTTTATAGAGATTAAAAAGATATAGATAAAAAAGAGATATAGACTAGCATGGCTTCCTCTCTGCTACTATTTATAGAGATGCGTTAATTCCACTCAGCCTTCCCGGTGGGCCTTTGGGGTGCAAAATCTTTTCCAGGGATGGCAAGGCTTGGTCTTGGTCGCTTCCTTTGAGACAGTCAGATGCTAGACCTGGCTGCAGGGAGAGCTGCTGGAGATGATTTCAGGGTAGCAGACTGGGGAACAGAAAGACAGGGGCAGCTGCCCATTTACTAAGACCAGAATGGAGAGCTCAGCAGAGGGTTCTGGAGCATGGGGCTGGATTGTGCTGGGCTTTCTCCTTCCCAGTGTGTTGCTGAGAGCAGCTTCTACTGAGTTGTTGTGATGGAGTGGGGGGAGTGCATGTGTGAGTCAGGCTGGATGTCCCAGGCAAGCAGCAGCTCCCAGTGGCTAAGGATGACCCTGGGGCTACAACTGGCAGGTAACACCTCTGCCTGAACAAAGAGGAGGGAGGAGCCGAGCTGGGTTTTGAATCAGGGGCGGCAGTTAGAGGCTAGGAAAAGGGAGAGCTGGAAGGCAGCCAGCGTGAGGAGGGGGAAAGCTGCACCCCAGAGGGGCACCCCTCGGGGTCTTCTCCCCAGGACGGGTTGGAAGGACTGTCTCTGGCTGCTATGCTGTCGCTTCTGTGAGAAACTGGGCATCTGTTGCCTAATAAACCTTCTGTTGTACTTGCTGAGTGAGAGTCAATCCTGCCAGCAGACGGGGTGCAGTGCAGGGGGACCCCTGAACCCCATCACACTGGTGTCAGAAGTGGGATGCACTGCACCCACGGATGAGCTCCCAGCAGTGGCTGACTGAGCACAAGAGAAGGAAGGAGTCTCACAAGAGCCAGAGGGGGAGCAGAGCAATTCCTGCAGCTGCTGCTGGTGAGTGGATACCCCGGGAGGCAGCGGGGAGATGGATTATACCCAACTCCTGAAGGCAGAGCTAGCGGGGCTGTGCAGAGAGAGGGGCCTGGTTGTGGGGAAGGCGACCAAGGCCCAGCTGATTGCCCAGCTGGAAGAGAGTGACGGATCCGGGGGGTCAGAGCCTGTCCCGGCAGAAAGTGGCCGGTCAGCCTCGGGAGGCGTTTCGGATTCTCCGACAGGAGCAGGGGCTCGACGCTGTCAGACAGACACGGTGCCTGCCAGGTCGCGCTCAGCTAGCGGTGGTCCATCGCGGGCAGAGTCCCCCACCGCAGAGCTGCGACGGATGGAGCTCGAGGTGAGATTAAAGGAACTGGAGCACCAGGAATGGGAAAGAGAGCGTGAGCATGAGCGCCGGGAACGAGAAAGAGAGTGTGAGCACGAGCGCCAGCTACAAGAGAGAGAGCGGGAGGAGAAAGAACGAGAACGGAAGGAGAGAGAGTGAGAGCGGGAGCATGAGCGGGCCATGGCAGAGGCGAGACGCCAAGAGGCCCCAGCTGCAGTAAGCAGGGAGAGGGCCAGACTGATCGGGGTGGCCAGTCACTTGGAGACGCGTGTGCTGGCCCAGTGTCAGGACCCAGGGGACATGGACGAGTTCCTTACCACCTTTGAGCGAGCCTGTGAGTTGCATGAGGTTCCCCCAGATGAGTGGCTCCGGCACCTCACCCCCTTGCTGGGCCAGAAGGCTGCAGTGGTGCTCAGCCAGCTGGTGGGGCTGCAGCCTGGGGACTATGAACGGTTCAAACAGGCCCTGCTGCATAAGTTTGGGCTGACTCCGGAGGTGTACAAGAAGAAGTTCCAGGAGGCGCAGAAGAGGCCAGAGGAAACCCATGTAGATACAACTGCCCGCCTGAAGCAATGCTACCAGAAGTGGGCGTTCGGAATGGGAGTCCAGTCCGTAGAGGACCTGATCGAGCTGGCGGTCGTGGAGCGATTCTACGAGATGTGCGCACCTGACCTGAGGGTGTGGCTCGTGGACCGGAAGCCAGGGGACTCACATGATGCAGGGAAACTGGCAGATGACTTCACAAACAGCCAGGCCAGGTTTGAAAGTGAGCCCCATAAAGAAAGTGAGCCCCGGGGAGAGAGGGAGTCCCGGAGGGAGAGGGAGTCCCAGAGAGACCGAGAATCTCAGAGAGACCGGTCCCTAACTGTACGACAGAGGGGACCACCTCTTGGGCGAGCCCAGGAAAGAGGGGCCAGCCACCTACCCCCCAGAGAGCCAAGCAGAGCCTGGGCAGAGCAGCCGGCCCGAGGGACACAACAAGACCCAGGCTGTTATCGCTGTGGGCGAAAGGGGCATAGAGCAGCCCAGTGCCCCAAGCTCCCAGACAGGTTAAGCAGGCCGGGGGGTCATGGAGTCAACTCGGTGGAGTCCCAGAAGCCAGAGAGGCTAGCGGCCAAGGCGGGTGGTGCTGACAATAGGCACTCGGACTGGGCCAAGTCCGCCCCACAGACCAGCTCCTCAGGGGGACCAAATGCTCAGAGGTCAGTTTACAGAGTGGGGGCGGCACTACCTCTGTGGAGCAAGTGTCTCAAACACCTCGAGGTAGACGGGAAAAAGGTCACGGGGTTCTGGGACACAGGCGCTGACGTGACGCTGGCCCGACCCGGGGTGGTGGCACCGGGCTGCATGATACCCAATTCCCACCTGACGATAACAGGAATTGATGGGACCCCTTTCAAGGTGCCTATGGCGAGGGTGCACCTGAAATGGGGGAAGAAGGAAGGCCCCAAGGAAGTGGGCGTGCACAGCCATTTGCCGGCGGATGTACTGATGGGGGCTGACCTGGAGAACTGGCAAGGTGAACGCCCTTGTGCCCTGGTCCTGACCCGTAGCCAAAGAACACGAGGGGTACGCTCCCCAGATTCAGGGGTACAAGCCCAGCCAAAGTCACAGGCACCACAGGGGCCAACCCTGAGAGAAAGGGGGCCCCCAAAAACCAGATCTCACAGGCCAGGGGTGCTGGAGCCAGACAAGGATGGGGAAGTAGCATCCGCCCCTGCCCCAGCCGAAGAATTCCAGGCAGAGCAGCAGAGAGACCCCTCCTTGCAGAAGCTGAGGGAACTGGCCAGTCTCAGCTCAGCTCCCCAGCTGGGGGAGGGCTGCAGGGAGAGATTCCTGTGGGAAAAGGGATTCCTGTACCGGGAATGGGCTCCCAGATGCAAAGCGGAGCCATGGAAGGTCCAGAGGCAACTGGTGGTTCCCCAAAAGTACCGGCGCAGGTTGCTGTACCTAGCCCATGATATCCCGCTCGCAGGACACCAGGGGATCCACCGTACCAGGAGAAGGTTGTTACAAAACTTTTTTTGGCCAGGGATCTTTGCAGCTGTCTGTCTGTATTGCCTGTCCTGCGATCCCTGCCAGAGGGTGGGGAAGAGCCGGGACAAGGGGAAAGCTGCCCTGAGGCCACTGCCCATCATAGAGGAGCCTTTCCAGAAAGTGGCTATAGACATAGTGGGCCCCTTCAGCAAGGCAACGCGTTCGGGGAAGAAATATATTTTGGTAGTGGTAGATTTTGCCACGCGATACCCAGAAGCAGTGGCCTTGACCTCTGTCGACGCTGACACCGTGGCAGATGCACTGCTGTCCATTTTCAGCAGAGTGGGGTTCCCCAAGGAGGTCCTCACAGATCAGGGGTCCAACTTCATGTCGGCCCTACTGCAAAGCTTGTGGGACGAGTGTGGGGTCCGGCACACCTGGGCCACAGCCTACCACCCGCAGACCAGTGGGCTGGTGGAGAGGTTCAATGGGACTCTGAAGCAGATGCTGAGAACCTTCATGAATCAATACCCCCATGACTGGGACAAGTACTTACCCCACCTGCTGTTTGCATACAGGGAGGTGCCCCAGGAATCCACGGGGTTCTCCCCGTTTGAGCTGCTGTATGGAAGGAGGGTACAGGGACCCTTGGACTTGCTCAGAGAAGAGTGGGAGGGGACGGCCTCTCCTGAAGGGGAGTCAGTGGTACAGTATGTACTGTCCTTCCGGGAAAAACTCACCGAGCTCATGGGCCTGGCCAGGGAGAACCTCTCCATGGCCCAAAGGAAGCAAAAGGTCTGGTATGACTGTAACGCCAGGGCCCGAGCCTATGCCACCGGGGACCA
This sequence comes from Carettochelys insculpta, assembly GCF_033958435.1. Taxonomy (NCBI): domain Eukaryota; kingdom Metazoa; phylum Chordata; order Testudines; family Carettochelyidae; genus Carettochelys; species Carettochelys insculpta. The sequence continues at coordinate 2,236,542 of NC_134145.1, forward strand.
AGTGATGGTCCTTGTACCTGTGCGGCGGAACAAGCTGCAAGCGGCCTGGGATGGGCCCTTCAAGGTCGTCAAACAGCTAAATGACGTGAATTATGTGGTGGAACTGTCAAACTGGGCCCACAGCCACCGGGTCTATCATGTGAACATGATGAAACCTTACTGGGACAGAGAGAACTTGGTGCTGGCCGTGTGCAGGCACTGGGAGGGGCGGGGGGATGATCCCTTGGTGGATTTACTCACAAGGGCTGGAGCCGGCTCCTTACTGGAGTCTATTCCCCTCTCAGACCAGCTGACCCTTGCCCAGCAGACGGAGATCAAGGCGGTGCTGCATTCGCATCAACAGCTGTTCTCTGACAGACCTGGACGCACTGACCTAGCTGTCCACCGAATAGAGACAGGCACCCACGCCCCTATCAAGTGTGTGCCATTCAGAGCCACAGGGAGGATGGCTCAGGACATAGAGCAGGAGGTTGAAGACATGCTGGCTCTGGGGGTGATCCAACCCTCGTCCAGCCCCTGGGCCTCTCCCGTGGTGTTAGTCCCTAAAAAAGATGGATGTCGGTTTTGTGTGGACTATCGCAAGCTTAACGCCATCACTGTATCGAACGCCTACCCCATGCCCAGGCCTGATGACCTTTTAGACAAGCTGGGGGGAGCCTGTTACCTCACCACCATAGACCTCACCAAGGGGTACTGGCAAGTGCCATTAGACGATGATGCCCGGCTCAAGTCGGCTTTCATCACCCCTGTGGGGCTCTACGAGTTCCTGGTCCTGCCCTTTGGCCTCAAGGGGGCACCCGCTACCTTCCAGCGTCTGGTGGACCAGCTACTGAAAGGGACGGAGAGCTTTGCCCTGGCTTACATGGACGACGTTTGCATCTTCAGCCAGACGTGGGAGGACCATGTGTCCCAAGTCAAGCAGGTGCTGGACCGACTCCAGAAGGCCGGTCTGACTATCAAGGCAGGGAAGTGCAAGGTGGGAATGGCTGAGGTGACCTACCTGGGCCACAAGGTGGGCAGCGGCTGCTTAAAGCCAGAGCCAGCTAAAGTGGAGGCTGTCAGAGATTGGCCCACACCCCAGACTAAGAAACAGGTCCAGGCCTTCATTGGGATGGCGGGGTACTACCGGAGGTTTGTGCCCCACTTCAGCTCCATCGCAGCCCCCCTCACGGAGCTACGTAAAAAGGGAAAGCCTGACAAGGTGGTCTGGACCGAGCAGTGCCAAGAGGCCCTCTGCGCGCTGAAGGAGGCTCTGGTCAGGGCCCCAGTGCTGGCAAATCCAGACTTCAACAAACCCGTCCTGGTGTTCACCGATGCCTCAGACGTGGGGCTGGGGCGGTGCTAATGCAGGTGACTGACAAAGGGGAGAAACACCCCATCGTGTACCTGAGTAAGAAGCTGCTGCCCCGGGAGCAGAACTACGCGGCCATAGAGAAGGAATGTCTGGCCATGGTGTGGGCGCTGGGGAAGCTGCAGCCGTACCTGTTTGGACGGCGTTTCACCGTGTACACCGATCACTCACCCCTGACCTGGCTGCATCACATGAAAGGGGCCAACGCCAAGCTCCTGCGGTGGAGTCTGCTCCTGCAGGACTATGACATGGAGGTGGTCCACGTCAAGGGGAACAACAACACCATAGCCGATGCCCTGTGACGCAGGGAGGGCCCCGAACTTCCCCAGGTCACTGGCTAAGTGACCCCGCTCAGTTCGGTCTGGAAGTGGGGAGAGATGTGATGGAGTGGGGGGCGTGCATGTGTGGGTCAGGCTGGATGTCTGAGGCAAGCAGCAGCTCCCAGTGGCTAAGGATGACCCTGGGGCTACAACTGGCAGGTAACACCTTTGCCCTGAACAAAGAGGAGGGAGGAGCCGAGCTGGGTTTTGAATCCGGGGCGGCAGTTAGGAAGCTGGGGAAAGAGGAGCTGGAAGGCAGCCAGCGTGAGGAGGGGGAAGCTACACCCCAGAGGGGCACCCCTCGGGGTCTTCTCCCCAGGACGGGTTGGAAGGACTGTCTCTGGCTGCTGTGCTGTCGCTTCTGTGAGAAACTGGGCATCTGTTGCCTGATAAACCTTCTGTTGTACCTGCTGAGTGAGAGTCAATCCTGCCAGCAGACGGGTGCAGTGCAGGGGGACCCCTGAACCCCATCACAGTTGTCTTCTCCCAAAGCAGCAGAGATGATGGCAAATGTTGGTGGGGAAGGGTTTTGAGGGTCCCTTGGGCATTCAGGAGGGCAGCTAGTTATTTTATTCCCAGATTACCTTCCGTAGTAACATTAGATAAGTGCATCCAGGGCAAAACTTTGCCGCAGGTCTTTGCCCTGGTAGCTGAATAAGGGAGACATCAGTGCGCTGTCCGGTTCCTAGCAGTGGTGATCAGGGCTTGTAGGGCGTGGTCTGAAACCTTCTGTGCCAGCTGCCTCCTGTCCCCTGCTCTGCCCTTAGTGTGAGGTGAGGGAGCTTACACGTTGGGGGGGGGCAGTGGCGCTTCTGTCTCTCTGAGAGGGCTGCCTGAGTGTCCCTGAAAGTGATAGGGCTGGTGGAGAGAAGCACAGCGTGTGCAGGTCCCGAGAAGCTCCTCCTACCAGCAGCCCTCTGCTTGGGCTGGTCAGTGCTGGGCTGTTCCGGGTGGGCGTTTTCCTGTCCTCACTGTATTGCTCCAGTGCAGTGGTGGCCGTTTGCAGCTGTAATTATCCTCCCTCTTCCCCTCCACCACTGTGATAACCAAGCCCAATGCCATTGCTGCAGGATGGTCTGCTGCAGCTTCAGGCTTCCCTCCCGCCCTAACCTGCCGTTGCTGGGTCAAAAACCTTCTGCCTGAGGAGTGACTGGCTTGGGTGGAGACCCCACTGCGTTGTGTAGGGAGGGGATTATGGTGTTACCGCAGGATTGGCCCAGTGTCATCGGCAAGGCCTGTGTTACCTTATCTTCTGCCCTGCTGTGGAGGCACTGCTGGCTGCCTGTGACCCTGGCTGTGGGGGAGCAGCAAGCTTGTGAGTAGGGAGCTGTCGGAAGGTGCTGCTGGCCTTTCCCAGTTGCTGTGCTTGGGGAGTGCTAGCCTACCTGGGGTGGGGATTTCCATTTTGTGCCCTGTGTTTGCTAGGGATACTCTGTTCAGCCAGGCCAGCAGTGGTGAGGAGAAGGTGGCTGGCTTTTCCTGGGGGGCCTGGAGCTCTCAGTGCTCAGTGTAGCCATGGTTTCCGTTGCTTGGTGGCAGGAGGCTGGGCTGATGCAGCGGTAGGGTGCTGGCTGCATGGTTCTGCCTTTGGCCAGTGGGGAAGGAACATCTTCTGCGGGAGACAACCCAAGAAAGATTCCTTCTGGAAGTAGCTGCCTGACAGCCATTGCCAGCAGCCAGCTCTGTCTTTGCTTTATGGGGGCTCTGAAGCATGCTCCACAACCCGCATGCAGGCACCGTGCTCCCGAATTCACTGCCTGGTGTCTGCTTCCTAGCAGTTACCTAGCACCTTTGCGATCACTGTTGGCTCAGCCAGAGAAACCCCCTGAGATGTAGCATCTTGCTTTCAAGAGGCTCCTGGGGAACAGCAGGCCAATACATAAACTTACTGTGTGTTCCCAGTACCTGGGTACAGGCCTGACTCCATACCCTGGTGTAGAGCACTGTGCGTCTTTGGCTCCTGGTGTCATCTCTCAGCCTCCATGGGCGCTCATCTCTGGGGAGCCAGTAGCCCCCACTTTATGTATTTACTTAGTGCTTCAGGGAGTTCAACTGCCGTATCTTTTTTAGCTCTGAGCAGCTCAGAGGAGACCAGGAACGGGGAGTGAGGTCTTCAGGCATGCCAGGTCTCTGCCGCTTCCAGCACTGCCTTTTAAAGTTATCACTACCAAGGTGAAAGGTCTAAAGCCATCCGTTGGCATTCAGGGTCCTGTGGCTTGCGTGTTCCTCCTTCCCCTGCCCCCAGCATAGCCAGATTTAGAGGCTAGAGCTGTCTCCACTGGGCACCTGCCCCGTAGCGGTGAGTGGCTAGTCAGAGTTCCCAGGTGGCTGATACGCTGCTCAGATCCTTACCTCAGCTTAACGCACCGCACTGTAGAGCAGACACACTCCCATTTGACAGCAGGCTTACTTTGCTATCACTCCAGCGAGAGGGTGGAGAAACCTCATCGTCTGGCCAAGAGCATGTCAGGGAGGCAGGGCTGTTTACAAGATCTAAGGTTACCTCGCCAGTAGTGCACAAGCCAGTGCTGGTGTCACACCAAAACACTGGGCTGCTCAGAGTGCACAAGACCCTCCCTGGAGCTCTCGCTCCCCAGCCCCCCTTGAGTTTCCTTCCCTTTTTCCATGGCTTCCCTCCTCCTCACCAGCGTTTCATTACAGAGCTGAAGGCATGGTCCAGCGGGACTGGGGCAGCTGGAGTGGCAGGCGAACAGCAGCAGGTGGCAACACTTGCTTCTCAAGCGCCTGGCAGGAGTATTTGGCAGTGGCCTTGTCTTCTCTGCCTGGGGCAGAGGCACACGTGTGCTCAGGGTGCACTCTGCAGAGCACAGTGCCTGGGAGCCCTGAGGCACGCTCTCCCAGCTCTGCACGGCCTGCGTCATGCAGGGTTGGATGGGGAAAAGGAGGCAGGGTAAGAAACTGAGACTGAGTCAACCAGCTTTCAGCAGGCGCCTGTCCCAGGTCTGCTTGCCGGATTTCTTGCTGCTGTGCTGCAGGCAGAGACGGATTCTGAGCGCAAGAGGAGCCAGTCAGAGCACTCCCAGTCAAACCCAAATCAGCAAGCCCAGCAGACGCACCTCCCCTTGTCTCTAGCTCTGCAGCGTCCAACCACTTCTGAAGCACTGCTGCAGTGAACCAGCCACGGCAGTGCGAAAGTATATCTCGCGTTCAGGTCAGCCGGCCAGATAGCCGCACGTGGCGAGCGTGCTGGACACCAGAGCTCTACTTGCTTTGCTTGATTTGTTTCATAACAGCAGTGAGGGTCTCCAGGTAGCACATTCCTGGGTCAGGACTGCGTCTCTCAGGAGGCTCACAGCTGCTGCAGCTGGATGTGCAGTGCAGCCTGGGCAGGGTGCAGGATTAAGCACTCACATGTGAAGAAGTGCCCACACTAACGTGAGCGTACACCCGTACATGTGTGCAGGAGTTGGGTTGTCTTGTTACCTGATTTCACACTACCCAAACCCAGCAATAAAACATAGGCACTTGTCTTGCCGTGCCGTTACCTCGCAGGAGGGAATGATTCGGCTGGCTGTCATTCCATGAACTCGCATGGCGCTCAGTGTCACTGTGCATTTGACAGGCAGGATTAGTCCCAGAGGCTTTGGGCTGAGGTCCCTTCTGCCCCAGTGTTTTAATGGTGTGCACTGCAACCCTGCAGCTGGGTCTGGCTGGGAAGCCTCTCTGAAATCAATGGGATTCATGCAGGCGTCAGGCTCTGCCTGCTCAGAGCCAGTGGCAGGATCGGTCTCTGCTCAGTAACTGTGCCACATGCTCTTCAGTCAACATTCATTGCCATTGGCTAATCGTAGCTCAGTGGATGACCCTGCAGCTGTGTTTAGCTTAGTAGGTGGGAGGGCGGAATGTGCCAGCACGTTTTCACCAACAGTCTGCCATGTTCTACTCAACGTGTAATGTCGTGCAAGAACCACTTTCTGAGTGCTTGTCGCTTGAATGGCTTCAACAGACATTGTTTGACACGTACAAAAGTACAACGCTGGGCTGTACTACAAATTGCTGTACCCAGAGGGTGTTGGTAAAGCTGCATGTTACGTTTGCACTTTACTTGAGAAATGGTATGATTGAATACCCCCAGACTCTGCTGTAGTGCATAATGGTACGTGCAACGGGCAGAGTTAGGGTTATGTGGCCCTTGACTTTGGTATTCCCACGTGATTATTCAACGCGTACGATGCAAAAGCACCTAAAGGTTGTCCACAGGCTGTGTCCCACTGTGCTAGGCACTGTGAAGACTGGAAGGTCCCTTAGCAGAGCACTCACTGGGTTCGTCACACTGATGGTAGATTTTTATAAGACTGAATCCCTTCACATGGACCCCTCGGACTGGCCCGACCCATGGACTGTAGGATGTCTCGGCAGAGAGCCCCTCTCCTGCACGCCTGGTACAACTTCAGCCTGTAAAAGGCACAATGCCAGCAAAGAAGCCGAGTCGCTCACCTTGCAGCGAGGGTGAGCTCTATTCATTTGGTCCTCACTGCATCTGACGAGGCGGGTCTTTGCCCACGAAAGCTTGTGCACCGAAATACCTGCTAGTCTGTAAGGTGTCACAGGACTTCTTGTTGTTTTAGTCCTGATTTCACGCTGCCCCTCTCCCTTCTCCACCCTCTCTTCCTGGGGTTCTGCAGCCCCAGCATCCTGCTGCCTGCTTTTTTTTGCCCAAACGCCTGCCGCTCCAGTCCAGGCTGGGTCTCTGCTTGGGCTTCCTCCGGCCACCCTCTTGGGACAAGTCACTCGCTTCCTTGCTCACTTTTGGTGGAGCAACAGGCTCCTTTGTATCTGCACATACACTCTGCTGGAGCACAGGAGCTTTCTCCTGAGCATCTCTGGACCAGCCTCCCCGAACATTGCCAGAAACGCTCCTATTCTCTCCCCTCCGCGAATGTTGTTTTAAAACACCTCTTCCTTTATCTTCTCTCCAGCTGCCGCCTTAAAACCAGACGGCCTAACCCGTGTCTTCACGCTGCTGCTTTCTGTGCCGTATCTGCCTCACTGTCTGAGCTCGCACTGGGAAGTGGGGAGGTTTGGTCAGGAGCCCCCAAGAATTCAAGGGCTTTTCAAGACTGGGTGGGGACGCGGGGAGGAGTGGATGCTGTGCAGGGTTTGCTGTGCAGCAAATGCCAGTGCTGGGTCAGTAGCGGGGCCGACAGGCTCAGCTTCGTGGGCCAGGCTAAGTTAAGGGTAGAACGGGAACAAAGGGCCTCTACAGAGAGTGCGGCTGTGACAAAGACGACGAGGCTGAGGGGTGAGTGGAGCTGTTCCCCAGTTGCCCCCAGCTCACGTGCTGTGGCACAGCCCTGTGAAGTGGCTCGCTTAAACCAGCGATTCCAGCCCAAGGTGCGGAAAGTGGGTGGTGTCTTCGGAGAGCTAGTGAATGGCTGCTTGGAGAGCTGCTTGGGGGCCTGTCTCGTGTGCTGCTGACCGGGCGCTTGGTGGGCGGAGAAATGAGCTCTGATATACTCCTCTGTCTCTTCCAGGCACTCCATCAGTTATACTATGACCCAAATATCGAGAACAAGAACCTGGCTCAGAAATGGCTCATGCAGGCCCAGGTGTCGCCCCAGGCCTGGCACTTCAGCTGGCTCCTCCTCAATCTGGACAAGGTGCCAGAGATCCAGTACTTTGGGGCCAGCGCCCTCCACATCAAGATCTCCCGCTACTGGAATGACATCCCTGCTGACCAGTACGAGAGCCTCAAATCGCAGCTCTTCAGCCAGATCACTCGCTTTGCCAGTGGCTCCAAGATTGTGCTGACCCGGCTGTGTGTGGCACTGGCCTCGCTGGCCCTCAGCATGATGCCTGAGGCCTGGCCCTGTGCGGTGGCAGACATGGTACGCATGTTCCAGGCTGAGGACTCCAATGTGGATGGCCGGGCACGCTGCCTGGCGCTCCTGGAACTGCTGACAGTGCTGCCCGAGGAGTTCCAGACCAGCCGCCTGCCTCAGTACCGCAAGGGGCAGGTCCGCAGCACGCTGGCCCAGGAGTGTGGCTCTGTCTTCCCTTTGCTCGAGCAGCTGCTGCAGCAGCAGGACTCCCCGGGTTTCATCAAGCAGAAGGTGCTGAAGTGTTTCTCCAGCTGGGTGCAATTGGAGATCCCGCTAACAGACTGCGAGAGCCTGATCCAGGCAGCCTTCACCTCTCTGCAGGACCCGGAGCTCTTCGACACAGCTGTGGAGGCCATTGTCAGTGCCATTTCCCAGCCGGATGCCCAGCGGTAAGATTGGTGTTTCCCAGGCCCTGCTCTGGCCAAGCCGTTTGAGCCTGTCTGCCTGTAGCGACAGCAGGGTCCCCATGGATGTGTGACGGGGTAAGCGTCAGGGTTCCAGCTCTGAAGCTGGCTTCAGTCGCAGGCAAGACAGTGATGGCACATGGGAGCCTGGGGGAGGAGAAGGGAAGTCCCGTCCTGGAGGGTTTCACTGTCGTGCTAGTCTGTGGTGCTGGCTTCTTACCCTGCTTTCCCACAGGCCGAGACGTCCTGGCTGCCAGCTCTCTACACACTTCACTGCTCCCATCCATTCTGCTGCAGGCTGCCCAGGCATTTCCAGGATGGCCCGGTTCAGGCTGGAGAAGGGGGACATGACCTTTTGGTCTCCCTGGAGTGTAGGCCCCTGGCAGCCACTGGCACTGTTCAGAGGGCCTTTGCCACTGACCCACCAGCACTTCTGCAGCCTCCTACTTGGACAGACTCTGGGTCTGGGGCTGTCTTTGAGGGGCAGCAGATGCCAGCTTGTTCCAAAACCTCCCTTAATGACAGATTTGTCACCTGAGAAGAGGGGCTCAGGTTTGGGAATCTCCCTCACGTCCTCAGCTGCGACGGCTGCTGCAAAGAATTCGTTCCCGCCCCAAGATGGGAGCCCCAGCCTCTGAGCACACTGAGCGTTTGTTACCACTTGCGAATGTGTAAAGCACCTTGTGCTGACTGCTGTGGAAGGCGCAGCAGAGCTCTGGTCCCGTTCTGGTGCTGCTGTGGCTGAGGCAGGAAAACTGACAGGCAGCGTTGTCAGCCACTGCCCTGAGCAGATCTCCCGGGGAGGAGATGCCACCGGGGGGCCATGCGTGGCTTGAGGACTGGCTCTGAGAGCGTTCTGAACGGGCAGCAGCTCAGGGGAGGGACCCTGGCTCGCTAGCCAGCACCCAAGCGGTCAGGAAGGCTTGGGAGTGAATTGCGGGGGGTTGGGGGGACCGATCCAGCTGCAGTAGCAGTGAATAGAAGACGGGAGGTGTCAGCACTGACACTGGCAGCGTGAGGGGCTGTGTTCAGCGTGCAAACGGTCGGTCTGAGCGGCCAGGAGGGGGAGATTAGCCCAGCCGAGTGGGGCTGGGAGCTGAAGTGCTGAGGTGGGGGTGGGAATGCAGTGAGGGGGAGAGCGTTACAAAGGACCCAAGCCCCCAGGATGTGCCAAGGTGGCAGCTCCCGGCACTGGGGCTGGATGATGGGATGTCGCTCTCTCTCCAGTCTGTCTCAGAGTCACTGCTGTCCTGGGCAGAGTCCCCCATCCTGTCAGTGAGGCTTGTGTTGGTCCTTCCTAGATGTGTAGGTTTTATTGTAGCTTGCACCCAGCTTACCAGGCAGTCCTGACTGCTCTGCACCTGTGGCCTGTGCTCTCCATCACATACTGCTCCCCCAGTGTTCGTCTGATCTGCAGACTTCTTCAGGGAGTGTTTTGTTCTCTCCCAAAACATTAATTCAAACAAATTAAATCGTGTAGGGCCAAGAATTGGTCCCTGTGCATCCCACTGGAAACACTTCCACTCCCGCTCGACGATTCCTCTTTCCCAGTTACCTTTGGAGAGCTGTCAGCCAACTTAATCAGTTTGCTGTGTGTGGTTCTAGCCTTGGTGACGCTCCACACGGTGGGGGGTTGAGGAGAACCTTTGCTGTTCCTGGGGTCTGAGAGGTCTCTCAGTGGCTTGTGAGGGTCTTTGCACGGTGAGGGCTGCTTTGGAATCCGGTGCATCCCCCAGCCCGGCCCTGCTTGCTCCCCGGGCTTGTAGAGACGCTGGCAGTGTCCTACAGACGTGGTAGTGTCATGGCTCTGAACCAGGAAGGGGTACGTGTGTGATGCACTCCTCCCCACTCTTCCTCCTTGGCCATAAAAGCGCAGCCTTGATGGTTCCTTGGCCTGCTCCAGCAAGTGCTGTTCTCTGCATTGCCTTCCTCTCAGGCAGAAGACAGTGTGAGCACTTTGCACTGGCCCTGGCCATTACTTCAATAGCCAGTCCTCAGCTGCCTCCAGGAACGTTTGTTTATTTTCCCATGGACACGCTGCCCCACGTTCCCCCGGGGCTAAGTCAAGCTGGAGAAGTGCCAACCTAAAAGATACCTGAAAGCCCAGGCCTAGAGCACACGGGAGGTCTCTGCCTCTTTCTAATGTCTGCAGTAAACCGTGTGAACCAAGCCCTGTCTTCACATCCTGGGCCTTCCAGTTGACCACTCCTCCTAACCAGGCCCCAGACCTTCTAGTGCAGCATTGTGTGGCCGGCTAGGCTGGGGAGAAGAGCATTCTGTTACGGTGTCTAGGAACTTGGGGGTCACCTCCCTCAGTGACTCAAGGGCTGGGGTGGGGGAACCATCGTTGAAGCCAAGAGCTCGGGAATACACTGGCTGGGGAAGGCTAGCTTGCAGGGGCTGCTGTTGGCTATGCCACTCTTAAGGAGAGGCCGGGGGCACTGCCACTGTGTCTGCATAGTCTCTGTCTCAGAGCGCTATGTGAGGAGGTGCTAGGGGAGGTTGGAATAGCTGCATCTCCACATAATATGCCTCAGTGACCAGGTAACTGACAGGCTGCATATTAGCCTCTAGCACAGCCTCTCTCTGGGGGCCATCCGCAGCTCTTCCCTGTCACTTCTTGCTTGTTGTCATGGTTATAATCACTTATTGGCAGCTCTGAGTGGTTTGACAAGCGTGGGATTCCTGCCTGCCCCCGGGATGCTGCTGGGCAGGGCTGCTGTTGGGTGGCTGGGCGCAGGAGGTGGACGTGCACACAGCAGGGGAACCAGGAAAGGGGCCAGCTTGGCCAGTGGGACAAGAACCCTCCACATCCATCATGTAGTGCTGCCCAGGCAGGAATCCATGAGCAGAGCCGCCTGCTCCCGGGGCCTCGCTTAGTGCTGGATGTGTGACAGGCACTTCCCTGGTGGCGCTTGCAGAGCCCTGAGGTTGTTGCTGCCTGGGAAATCTCTCACTCCCCAACCTGGGGGACAAGCCATGCCTAGCATAAGAGCATAAGAACATAAGAATGGCCATACTGGGTCAGACCAAAGGTCCATCCAGCCCAGTATCCCATCTGCCGACAGTGGCCAATGCCAGGTGCCCCAGAGAAGGAGAACAGAAGACAATGATCAAGTGATTTATCTCCTGCCATCCATCTCCTGCCCTTGTACTGAAGGCTGGGGCACCATACTTTACCCCTGGCTAATAGCCATTTATGGACCTAACCTGCAAAAATTTATCGAGCTCTTTTTTAAACCCTAATAGAGTCCTGGCCTTCACAGCCTCCTCCGGCAAGGAGTTCCACAGGTTGACTGTGCGCTGTGTGAAGAAAAATTTCCTTTTATTAGTTTTGAACCTACTACCCATCAATTTCATTTGGTGTCCCCTAGTTCTTGTATTATGGGAAAAGGTAAATAATTTTTCTATATTCACTTTCTCCACACCATTCATGATTTTATATACCTCTATCATATCGCCCCTCAGTCGCCTCTTTTCCAGACTGAAAAGTCCCAGTCTCTCTAGCCTCTCCCCATATGGGACCCGTTCCAAACCCCCTAATCATCTTAGTTGCCCTTTTCTGAACCTTTTCTAATGCCAATATATCTTTTTTGAGGTGAGGAGACCATATCTGCACGCAGTACTCAAGATGTGGGTGTACCATAGTTTTATATAGGGGAAGTGTGATATCTTTTGTCTTATTATCGATCCCTTTTTTAATAATTCCTAACATCCTATTTGCTTTACTAACTGCCGCTGCACACTGCGTGGATGCCTGTGCGGAGGGGGGCCTGGGTGCAGGATTCTCGGGGAGCGGCCGTGCTGGCCTGTCTTGGAGCCAGTGCCCGGCTCCCCACATGCAGGATGGGATGGGAACAGAGACCCTTGCTGTGCTGAGTGGGTGTGGTGCCAGGGGACTGTGAGCCCTGCTCTCCACGTGCTCCCCTCGGCCTGGCTCTTCTGCTAGCTGGGGGCGCTCCATTATAGGCAGCCCAGGGAGCAGTTCCCCTCTCGCCTCCGGAGCCCCCCTGCAGGGAGTCCGGCACAGGGCTAAGCGTCTCCTCGGTGTGATGGATGGACTTGTGTGAACGCTTGCTGGTGCGACCCTCTGCAGGGCAGGCGCTGGGTGTGAGCTGCCTGAGCCTCCGCACAGGGCCCGTGCTGGCAGTGGACTGCCCCAGCGTGCTGTCAGGCCGCCCTGCCTGGGAAGGAGAGGGCATGGCAGAGTGGTGCCGGGCTCCTTTGTGCACACAGTGTGGTGGGGAGGGGTACTGCCCCTGCCCTCGCGGGGCCAGAGCTCCCTGGCTGCTGCCCATAGCAGCATGAGCTGCCAGGGAGCCTAGAGGTGGCGGATGCCGGAGATAACCCCCAGGCCTGTTCTGTATTGATGCTTGTTTTGGGCTCCTGTTGCGTGGAGCCATGTTGTTGTTCTGAGCTCTCCCATGGCCCATCTCCCACTGCTGGGAGGAGAGCTTCCCTGTGGGGCTGAGGAGCCAAGTGCTGGCCCGTCGGAGGCTTGGCTGTGCGAGAGGGAGAGGCCAGGCCCATGGGGTGGGTGAAAATCTCCTTGTACGTGATGCTGGCTCTCCTCTGCTGGCAGGTACGTGAACACCCTCCTGAAGCTCATCCCCCCGGTGCTGGGCCTCCAGGAGCAGCTGCGCCAGGCTGTCCAGGGCGGGGACATGGAGACATCGCATGGGATCTGTCGTATTGCCGTGGCCCTGGGAGAGAACCATTCCCGGTGAGTTGGGAGCCGAGGGCTTGTCACAGCCCTGGGAGCACCGGGGCTCTTGTGGAGGGGGAGTGTCTGCTTGGGCTGATCTCGTGAGGTTCCCAGGAGAGCTGGTGCTTCTCCTCCACTATGCCCCACGTCATCCCCACGGCTGGGCAGGTCTGCCTGGAGCAGTGCCGGAGGCAGGAGAGGTCAGCCTTGGACACTGAGCTGAAAGGGCCATGAGGTCGGTCTGCTGGCTGCACGCTGGGTCTGGCAGTCTGGCGGCTCCTATTGGCCTTGCCTGAGTGCATGGAGCAGTCCACCGGGTCTGTCGGCCTGCCCCGCGCCCGTCCTCGGCCGGGGCAGCCTGTTGAGGCCGCACCCCCATCTACAACAGATGGGAACGGTAGGAGCGACTTGGTCCAAACTAGCCTGCTGCTCCAGTCCAGCCTCCCTTCAGAGATGGTACCCAGGCCTGGTGGCATGTCCGTCTCAGGCCTGGCCTTGGCCTTGGCCTTGCCGTGTGTCCTTAGCTCAGGGATCTGCTGGATTCGTTCAGATGGGCCGTATGGGCCCCAAAAGGCAGAGGCGTTAAAAGACCTGAAACAGTCCAGCATCGCTAACGAAGGTTCAGGGTTCGCTACATGGGGAGCTGCACCTGCTCTGGCCTGGGGCAGAGCCACCAGGGACACCCTGCAGCCTGTTGTTAAAGGGCAGGCAGAGAAGGAACACCAGCTGGAGCTTCACTGTAACCACGGCTCTGGCTTAGGAGCCCCGCCTCGGCTGACCAGCTAGTGGGGAAAGGGGTCCCGAGCTGCTTCTGGGGAGGCTCCAGCCTGGTTCCTGGAAGGTGGAACCAGACGAACGTATGCGAAAGGGACGGAAATGAGCAGCCAAGAGAGAAGCTGCAGCTTCAGCCTGGTATGAGTCTCTGCTGGAGGAACATGAACCCAGCCCCCAGGCTCATCAGCCTTGGCAGGCTGGTGTCAGCACCAGGCTATTGAGAGCATTGATTTCAGTTGCTTCTGCGGTCATGGGCTTCAGCAGCGCTGCAGAGCAGACAGCACTGGCTGGCCAGGCCAAGCCCTGCATGGCCAGAGGTGGAAGGAGAGCTGCGGGGGTGGGTCTCCCAGCCCAGGGCGTGGCTGGTGTTCAGCCAGAGCCGGTAGAGATGGAGGTGCAGTGTCCCCTTGGGTCCCTGCTTCTGGCCTGGCCAGGTCAGGCCAGCTCTCAGGCCCAGGGTGACCCCCTCCCCCGGTGCTGGCGTGTACCCTGGGATCCTGGGAGGGCGGGCAGTGGCAGCTGTGGTAACGTTCCATGCAGCCTGTTCAGCTGCTGCTCTTTCCCCCAGAGTCTTCTCTCGGCAGGCACCCCAGGGGCGTGGGGTGCAGAACGGCCCCTCCCCTTGTCATTTTGTTCCACGATTAGGCCTAATTTCTGTCGCCCCAGCTTGGCCCACCGCTTTCCAGTCCTGCGCCATGCTGGTGCACCAGCTGGGGTGCTAAGGTAGCCTGGGGGGTCAGCAGGAGCCCCTCAGTTCGGGCTAGTTCAGGCTGCCCGGCTTCTGGCACCTTTCTGCAGCAGCGTTAGTCATGGGCCACACTCCTGGGACAGGTACCTCTGCAGGCCAGTTACACAGCCAGCCTGGTGTGCTGCGTTCTTCCCCCAGGGCCCTGCTGGAGCAGGTGCAGCACTGGCAGAACTTCCTGGCGCTGGTCAACATGATCCTCTTCTGCACTGGCATCCCTGGGCATTACCCTGTCAACGAAACCACCAGTTCCCTGACACTCACCTTCTGGTACACGCTGCAGGTGAGTGACTGCCCCTCGGGCGCCTGGCTGGGCCGGGCCTCGCTCTGTTCGCCCGCGCGGCCCCCGGCTCTGTTGGGAGGCGTGGCAGGGTTGTGAGAGGGGCGGTCCAGGGTGTGGGTTGTGCTGGGCAGCGTTACCTGGGGCAGCTCGTGGCCCTCTCAGGGCTCAGCTTCCCCATGCGACTAGCTGCGGCTTGGAGGTCGAGCTGGGCTGGCTGGGAAGGTTGTGTGTGCAGGACACACATTTACTGGTCTCTGCCCTGGCTCGCTGCTGCGTGTGAGCGAGCGAGCGGGGGGCTCCCCCACTGCCTGGTCCCAGACACGTCAGGCATACTCCCGGGGCCTGGGCCTGGTGCGGGGCTGCGCCTGGACCTTTCTCCTTCAGGGGAATGTCTGAGATGGGCCTCTCCCCCCGCAGTACTGCCACGCCTAGGACTGGCTGAGCAGAGATGAGAACAGGCCTGGCCTCTGGAAGAGGTAGGGAGGGCCTGCTGGGAACTCACTGGGGCACAGCAGCACTCAGTCCTGCAGAGCCATGGCCCTGGGTGCCAATGCAATGGGCACTGGTGCTGGAGACGCAGGCTCAGGAAGTCTTCTCTGTCTGCTTGGCTCCTGGTCAGGCCTCTGGCCTTGGGCCATTCCCACACCTCCCTGCTGGAGCCGTGTGCTGCAGAGCTCCATTTCCGCGGGCAGTTCCCAGGCTCCTGTGATGCCAGCACAGCGCTGTCTCCTGGCAAAGAATTACCGCCAGCCTGCAACGCAACACAACAGGGCCTGCCTGCCGCTGGCAGCAGCTCAGGGCTGCGGAGTCTCAGCTGGTGGCTGCTGGTTCCCATGGAAACCATCTGTGGCTTGGCAGGTCTGGGACAGGTGTGTTGTGGGAGGGGGTGACCTCAGGGTTTGCCCCTCTCCGTGGGAGTGGCTAGAACCTGTTTGCTCTCACAGCCAGATGTGGTCTCCTGGCCAGGTCGGGCAGCCTGAAGCGCTGGTGAAGCAGGTGGGGAACAGTCCTGTGGCGCGTGGCCCATGGGCCTGCTCTGCCCTGTCCCCAAGAAGGGCTGTCGCTGTTGCTGGTCCCTAGCTCGCGCTGCCATGTCAGTGCCAGGCGAGGGGGTGGCGGGGCACAGGCCTGCTTGTCCTTTGTAGGAAGCCTGCTGTGGCCACCAAAGCGTGGGAGGGGCGTGGTGTGTGCTCCCGGCACAGGCCTGTCCTCCCTGCAGCATCGCATTGCGTGCCCAAAGGCGCTGAGTGAGCGTTAGCTTAGGAACACCGGCCCTAAGCCCCACCCCCGTGTCCCCTGGGGCTCGGAGCTTGAGCAAGAGCCCAGGCGCTTCTTAGCATGGCAATTAAATCTTTGTGCCCAGCTTTGCCCAGCAGCAGGCCTGTTTGTCCAGCTCCTGGCTGTGTCTCTCCCTGCCAGCTGCAGAGGGAGCTGAGTGGCACACATCTGCTATTGAGCCTGCAGGCCTGGCCTCTCCCATGAGGAGCATAGTGCTGAAGAGGCTTCTGGTGTGGCCTGCTAGCCTTGACCCTGGGCCTCTGGAGCCCGGGCAGGCAGGAGGGCTGGCAGACAGGATTGCAACGTGCTGCCTCCTCCTCGGCCTGTACTGCTCCCCTCTTCCTTGGAACATCTGCAGAGGCTGGAGGCCTTAGACCCCTCCACACCCTGGCAGGCTTCATGGAGGCAAGACTCTGCTGACTCCCCCCACCGCACCTGCGCCCTTCCCTTCCCCTGCCCCAGCACCTTCGCTCTCCAGCTCTTCCACCTCCCCAGGGCCAGGTGCAGGGGGGTAAGTGGCTGGGGCGCTCCTGGGGAGCCCTTTCACTGGTGGCTCCCTGGCCTCCTGTAGCACACAGCCTATGGCTCTCTTTTTGTCACTGGCACATCAAGGCTAAGCTGAGCCCGCCAGGCCCCAGCACTCAGCCCCTCCCACAACCCCCAGCCCAGGCCGGGATGGGAGAGCTCGGGTTCAGTGACTGGGGCAGGACTGCTAATCCCCTGCGCACTCCCTGTGCAGCACAGGGTCGGTACGGGACCGCACCTCTGTGCTGAAGCAGGGACCAAGCTCCGACCCCCCCGAGAGTGCTGCTGGCAGCCAGACTTGAGAGCAGCTCCTGCATCTGCTATGCTGGGCCCCGGAGCAGACTGGGGCCGCTGTCAAATGAGGCTCCAGCTAATGGCTGAGCCCCTTGGCCTTGTCCCCAAGGCACAGAGCCTGGGTTTCAGAAGAGCAGACTTTGACTCTGTCAGGGAGCTGAGGGCCGGGTTCCCTGAGAGGCTAATACGAAGGGGAAGGTGTCCAGGAGAACTGGCTGTGTTTTGAAGGAGCCTGATTGAACAAACCATCTGGACGTGCAGAAGAACAGCAAATCCAGCAGGTGACCAGCGTGGCTTAGCAGAGAGCTCTTCGGTGAGCTTAACCCCAAAAGGAAGTGGGAAAGCAGCGTTGCTTGGGAATGCTGGGCTATATTTCAGGAAGGTCAAAGACCAGCTGGAGCTGCAGCCAGCAAGAGACGTGAAGGGTATCAAGCAGGGTTCCCACAGGTAGGTTAGCAACAAGAGGGTCAGGGAAGATGTGGGATCCTTCCTGAATGGGGAAGGCAGCTTAGTAATAGATGGTGTGGAAGAAGCTGAATTGTTCCATGCTTTTTTTGCCTCGGTCTTCACAGCTGTGCTCAGCTCCTGGACTGCTGCACTGGAGGAGGTGGGCAGCCCTCAGTGTGGAAGGAACAGGTTAAGGGATCCTTAGAACCACTGGACAGACACAAGTCCATGGGCCCAGGTCTAATGCATCCCAGGCTGCTAAGGGAGCTGGCTGATGTGATTGCAGAGACACTTTGAAAACTCCTGGCGACTGGGGGAGGTCCCGATGACTTGGAAAAAGATAGTGCCTGTCTTTTAAAAAGGGCACAAGGAGAATCTAGGGAGCTACAGACCAGCGAACCGCACCTCAGTCCACAGAAAATCCACAGAGGAGGGCCGAAAGGAATCCAGTTTGAAAAATCAGGAACAGTCAGCATGGACTCATCAAGGGCAAGTCACACCTGAGCAGCCTGAGTGCCTTCTGTGATGTGACTGGCTCTGCGGCTGTGGGGAGGGCAGTGGACGTGGTACACCTTGGCTTTAGCAAAGCTTTTGATAGGGTCTCCCACAGGATTCTTGGCAGCAAGTTAAAGAAGTGTGGCTTGGATGAATGGACTAGAAGGGGGCTAGAAGTCTGGCTGGAAGGTAGAGCCCAACGAGCAGTGGTCCTGGGGCCCGTTTTGTTCATCATCTTCGTTAATGACCTGGCTGCTGAGAGGGATTGCACCCTCAGCGAGTTCGTGGATGACACTGAATTGCGGGGAGGGGAGAGTTAGATCACTGCAGGCGGGAAGGGATAAGGTGCTCAGTGACCTACACAAGCTGGAGAGTTGGGCCGGAAGAAATCTGGTAGGGTTCAGCAAGGCCAAGCGCAGAGTCCTCACTTAGAGCAGAGCAGCTGCAGGCTGGGCTTCCCTGCTTGGAGTCTGTTTGGGGCAGTGGGAGTGCTCAGGGGTGGAGCACGTGGCTGCGGGGTTGGGCTTGTTTAGGATGCAGGAGAGGAGTGAGGCGAATACAGTGTACCGATGTGCTCACCTCATCCCAGAAGCGACTTACGGACAGGTTACGTTCCCAGTGCCCGGCCAGAACTCGGTGTGGTCGTAAGGTGGAAATACCCTTGTACTGTAACCCCTCAAGGCACGTGAGGGCTGCGTTCCACACAGCTCTCGCGCACCTTGAATTTCAGGGAAGTCAGGGAGGGCTTCAGGGGATGGGTTGGGGCCCTGGGAAGGGGCAGGGGTTTAAGCCTGGGGGCGTAGGGTGACGGGGGCGGGAGGGTGCAGTTAAGCTGGGGATTGCAGGGGGTTGACCCCAGGCAGCAGGGGGTTGGGGTGGGGGTTAAGCCCGGCCAGGGGGTTGGAGCCGGGGCTGCAGGGGTGGTGGGTAGAAGGTTGGAGCTGGAGCCCCACGCACAGGGGGTTGGGAGCCTTGGGCGCAGGTTGAAGCTGGAGACCCATGTGCTGGGGAGTGTGAGCTGGGGCCGTGGGGGCTGGGGGTTGAACGGGTGACCCAGGGTGGGGGGGCTAGCCAGGGGGGTAGAGCCTCATGTGCCTGCAGCGGCTGGCAGCTGGGGCCCCACGTGCACTGGCAGCTGACAGCCCAGCATCCCGGGGGCGGGGGGTCAGCTGGGGCCGGGGTGGGCGGGGGGGGTTGAGCCAGGCAGGGGAGGGGTTGAACAGGGCTACACCAGGGCAGGGTGTTTGTGCAGGAGGCAGGCTGGAGTCCTGCATGTGCTGTGTGTGATCTGGGGCCACACGGGGGTTGGGGCTGGGTCCGTGGGGTTGGGGGTCGAGGCCCGGGTGTGTGGGGGGTTGGAGCCGGGTCTGCAGGGGTTGGAGGGGAGCCCTAGGTGTGCGTCTGGAGCCCCCCGCTCAGGGAGGTGAGCTGGGGCGCGCGGGGGGAGAGGGGTTTGAGCCGAAGGTTGGTTGTAAGTATGTATGGTCGTAAGTTGGTGTGTTTGTAAGTTGGGGACCGCCTGTATTGGCATTAGAAAAGGTTCAGAAAAGGGCAACTCAAATGATTAGGGGTTTGGAATAGGTCCCCGACGCAGGGAGATTAAAGAGACAGGGACTTTTCATTTTAGAAAAGAGGAGACTAAGGGAGAATATGATAGAGGTGTATAAAATTGAGTGGCATGGAAAAAGTGAACAAGGAAAAGTTATTTACTTATTGTGATGGAGTGTGGGGAGTGCATGTGTGAGACTCAGGCTGGATGTGTGTGAGACAAGCAGAGCAGCTCCCAGCGGCTAAGGAGGACCCTGGGGCTATAACCTAGGCTGGCAGGTAACACCTCTGCCCTGAACAAAGAGGAGGGTGGAGCCGAGCTGGGTTTGAATCGGGGGCAGCAGTTAGAGGCTAGGGGGAGAGGGAGCTGGAAGGCAGCCAGCCTGAGGAGGGGGAAAGCTACACCCCAGAGGGGCCCCCCTCGGGCTCCTCTCTCCAGGACGGGTTGGAAGGACTGTCTCTGACTGCTGTACTGACGCTTCTGTGAGAAACTGGGCATCTGTTGCCTAATAAACCTCCTGTTGTACCTGCTGAGTGAGTCACTCCTGCCAGTGGACGGGGTGCAGTGCATGGGGACCCCTGAACCCCATCACACTTGTTCCCATAACATAAGAACCAAATGAGATAGACAGCAGGTTTAAAACAAAAGAAACTTCTTCACACAGTCAAAAATGCAGAACTCTTGGC
This sequence comes from Carettochelys insculpta, assembly GCF_033958435.1. Lineage (NCBI taxonomy): Eukaryota > Metazoa > Chordata > Testudines > Carettochelyidae > Carettochelys > Carettochelys insculpta. The sequence continues at coordinate 2,256,241 of NC_134145.1, forward strand.
CAGAAGAGGCTCTGAAGGCTAGGACCATAACAGGGTGTGATGGGGTTCAGGGGTCCCCCTGCACTGCACCCCGTCCGCTGGCAGGAGAGACTCTCACTCAGCAGGTACAACAGCAGGTTTATTAGGCAACAGATGTCCAGTTTCTCACAGAAGCAACAGCACAGCAGCCAGAGACAGTCCTTCCAACCTGTCCTGGGGGGAAGACCCCGAGGGGTGCCCCTCTGGGGTGTAGCTTCCCCCTCCTCAGGCTGGCTGCCTTCCAGCTCTCCCTTTTCCTAGCCTCTAACTGCCACCCCCGATTCAAACCCCTCTCAGCTCCTCCCTGCTCTTTGTTCAGGCAGAGGTGTTACCTGCCAATTGTAGCCCCAGGGTCATCCTTAGCCACTGGGAGCTGCTGCTTGCCTCAGACATCCAGCCTGACTCACACATGCACTCCCCCCACTCCATCACACAGGGTTTAAGAAGAGCGAGATACATTGATGGAGGTAGGTCCGTTAATGACTATTAGCCAGGATGGGTAAGGAGTGGTGTCCCTGGTCTCTGTCGGAAGCTGGAAACGGACGGCAGGAGAGAGATCATTACTTGTTCAGTTCACCCCCCCCGGGGCACCTGACATTGACCACTGTCGGCAGATGGCACTGGGCTAGACGGACCTTTGGTCTGACCTAGTGTGGCCGCTCTTATGATTTGAGAGCAGATTTCAGCTCCCTGAAGTGGGGTTCCAATGGAGATGGGGAGAGGCTGTTCTCAGTGGTGCCAGGTGGCAGAACAAGGAGCGATGGTCTGAAGTTACAGAGCAGGAGGTGTAGGTTGGATATTAGGAAAAACTCTTTCCCCAGGAGGTGGTGAAGCACTGGAATGCGTTGCCTAGAGAGGTGGTGGTATCTCCATCGCTAGAGGTTGTTAAGTCCCAGCTCGACCCAGCCCTGGCTGTGGTGCTTTACTTGGGGTGGGTCCTGCTTTCAGTGGGGTTGCACTAGATGGCCTCCTGGGGTCTCTTCCAGCCCGATGATTCCCTGCAGCTCCCAGGCTAGCGGGCTGTGGGCCAGGTGTTTGCTGCTCTGCAGCACGAGCTGTGCTCCCCTCATGTGGTAGCGTTGAGAGGCAATGGTTCCTTGGGGGCACAGGGCTCACCCCAGCCTGGGATGTGCTCTGCCATCAGCCCCCTGCAGGCTCTCTGCGTCTCTTCAGGAGACAGCTGGCTCCCAGCCCTCTTGGGTGGCATCACAGGTGATCACAGCCCACATCTTGCTGTGGCAGGGGGTGGGAAGAGAGAGCGTAACCCGTGTGCTGAGGGGCCTGGAGCTCTGTCTGGCCTTGCTGGGAGGGGAGCTGAGCAAACTCGCGCCGCGCCCCCCCCCCCCGCTGGAAGGTGGCAGCAGAATGTCATCACTGCGGTAATGGTCTATTTTTAGCCTCTAGTCCACCTCTAGGCTCCTTCCTTTGGTTTCGGCTCTGCGGCTGCCAAGGAGCTGCTGGCTGCGGACCAGGCTGGGGAGGCTGGCAGCTCTGTGCCAGCTGCTGTGATGCCAGCCAGGGCTCCGGCAAATAGCTTGTCTCCAGGCAGCCAGAGGGAGAGCTGGGAGTCCTTGACCATGAGTCCCCCTCAGCCCTGTGCTCTTGCTTAGGGAGCCGGGAGGTGTCGGGGCTAGCTGAGCTGGGGAGGGGGAGGTTGCCTAGGTATGTGGGGCCCCGCTAGCTGGGTCTCGGGAGCCTTGGCTGGAAGCATTTGGGTGGGGGAGCCGGTTGTACCTGGGGAGGATGTGCCTGGATCCCAAGCCCAGAGGCTGGGACGTAGGCCATGGTGTGGGCTGGGTGGGCCAGCAGGTCTGACAACAGACACAGCCCCAAAAGCCGGGCCTGGCTGGGGCTGTCCTGCAGTTGTGGCAGAGCTCTGGCCTCTTCCTTGGCCGTGTCGGTAAATCGCCCTGCAAGGCGGGACAGGGAGCGGGGGTCCGGGAGGCAGGCTGCCCCTCCATTCAGAGTGTGCTTTGTTCCTGCCCCCCCAGGACGACATCCTGTCCTTCGAGCCAGACAAGCAGGCTGTGTACCAGCAGGTTTACCGGCCTGTCTACTTCCAGCTGGTGGACGTGCTGCTGCACAAAGCGCAGTTCCCTTCCGACGAGGAGTACGGGTTCTGGTCCTCCGATGAGAAGGAGCAGTTCCGGATCTACAGGTAGCTGGGGCCAGGGGCTGGGGAACCGGGCCCCTCAGGGTGCTGGGAGGGGAGTCTGCTGCCGGTGGCCTGGCGCTCCTGGGAGAGAAGGGTGGAGGGAGAGGCTCCCAGGGCCGCATGCTGCAGGTGTGATGGAAGAGACCAGGAGACGGCAGTGCAGTCTGCTGGGGGATGATTCAGCCAGGCAGAGGTGCTGGGCCTGTCTTGTCCCCTGCCCGGGATGGGGGCAGCACTGCCACAGCAGCTGCTTGGCCAGGGCTCCTGGTGGCTGGGGAAGGGTGGGCAGCACTCAGCTGTGTGCGCCCTCGCAGAGTGGACATCTCCGATACCCTGATGTACGTGTACGAGATGCTGGGAGCGGAGTTGCTGAGCAGCCTGTACGACAAGCTGGGCCGCCTCCTCACCAGCACGGAGCAGGCGTCCTCGTGGCAGGTGAGCGCAGCACCACTCCGGCTCCAGCCCTGAGCTCCTACCCGCGGCGGGGTGCAGAGGGACCAGCCTGTGCAGGAATGAATGGCAGACTTCCTTGGCCCCTGGACATGCCCTGGGGCTTTCGGGGACGTGAAGGGCTGCATGTGCCTCATCTGTGCTAAGGCTGACGGAGCCGGGCTGGGCCGAGCCTGCTCTGGGGCTGCAGGAGGGAAGCGAGGCAGGACCAAGTCACTTCTGTACAGGGCGCTCGTCAGCGTGTCGCCCCCCCTTGGGTGCTGCACAGGCCACGAGCTCTGTCTGGTGCCAGGGGCTGCCCTAGTGCCATGTTCAGCGCCGGCAGCTGGCACAAGGGTTGACTGACAGTCAGGCACTGCTGATGTGTGGCCCCCACGAGCCCAGCCCGGGGCTCCCCTCGCTCCCGACCTGCAGGCCCCACTGGCTCGGCCTGGCCCGGCCCAGGGCTCCCCAGCTCACTTGCACCTAGTGAAACTAGGAGTCCTTTTGCCCCCATGAATAAGTGGTTAAGCGTCTGCTGAAATGCACCCAGCAAGCAGCTGAGGTCTGTGGGGGCTCCTGGGGCCGGGGCCGCCCATGACCCGGTGTTGTCTGTCCTGTAGCACACGGAAGCCTTGCTCTACGGGTTCCAGTCCATCGCAGAGACCATAGACGTGAACTACTCCGACGTGGTGCCAGGCCTGATCGGCCTCATCCCCCGCATCAGCATCAGCAACGTGCAGCTGGCCGACACGGTCATGTTCACCATTGGTGAGGTGCCCGGGGGACCCTGCTGGGACGGGGCCTGTGCTCACCGTGGGGTGCACCTGGGGTGGGGAGTCAGCCATGCCACGGAGCTGAACCCTCCTCCTCGGCTCCATGGTGCCGCTGCTCGCTGGGCCCACTTGCTGCAGGGCCGCACCCTCGCCGCTAGCTCCCTGCTGCCGAGGGACAGGCTGAGCAATCAGCAGCCTGGGGGCTGCCCCGGGGCAGGTGGCACAGCCCTGCAGTCACTGACCTGCTCCCACCCACTGTGCACAGGGGCCCTGTCCGAGTGGCTGGCTGACCACCCTGTCATGATCAACAACGTCTTGCCCCTGGTGCTCCAGGCCTTGGGCAACCCGGAGCTCTCCATCTCCAGCGTCTCCACTCTGAAGAAGATCTGCCGGGAGTGCAAGTACGACCTGCCCCCCTATGCCGCCAACATTGTTGCTGTGTCCCAGGTAAGGCACCAGCCTGGCTTGGCCAGGCAGCCGAGGCTGGGGGCGGGGGGCGTCACAGTGCACTCTGGTGGAGTCCAGCCTTGTTCTCCTCGGCTGGGGTGGGGTCTGCCCAGCATGGACAATTTACCCTGCGCTGCCCAGAGGGGGCACGGCCGGAGAGCTCCTGTCCCGGCTCAGCCAGCCCTTGAGTACCGGGGTGGCAGCTTAGTAGGCTGCTGTAAGCGCAGAACACGTTGGGCAAAGGCCAGGAGCCTCCTACCCCCACCTCGGCTGTTGGAAGCGGAGGAGAGCTCTGCCCCATGTCCCGCTGTGCCGAGCACTGAGTGGCTCACACCTGGCTGCAGCGTGGCCCCACGGCAGAGCTGTGGGTCTCAGGGCAGTGCGAGGTGTCCAGCCCTGGGGTCAGGCACAGTGAGAGAACTGACGGCCTCACTGGGCCAGCGCCTGGCTCTTACAGCCCCTTGGCTGAGGGCCTGCTCAGCACTCCCAGGGTCTGGCCAAAACCCTGGGCTCAGATGGCTCCAAGGCGTGTGGGGCAGTGCCCCTGCCGTGCTGCTGTGCCCTGGCCCCACTTGGGGTCTCCCCAGCACCCCGCAGTGCACAGGCGCTGACTGGAACTGGAGGGCCCTGCCGGGGTGAGGGACTTGACTCCCGGGGTCCGTGCCTGGTGGTCGGAGGGCCACACGCTGCTCCCGTCTGCGGAGCAGCGCAGAGCAGAGCTGTAACTTGGCACCCCCAGCGATGGGGGAGTGCTCCTGAGAGTCAGCCTCCATCTGTCTGTCTGTCTGTCTGTCCCTCTCTCCTGCTCCCCCACTTCAGGACGTGTTAATGAAGCAGATCCATAAGGTAAGGCATGCTCGTCCCTGCTGGTAGTGCCGTCTGCCCCAGAGCCAGGCTCGCCCAGGCGCCCCTCCGGCACAGCAGAGCGGGGCAGGGCAAGCCCAGGGCAGCTGCCACACGCTAGCTCTCATGGAGAGCCTGCACCCTCCGAGGAGGGACAGGAGACCTGACCGCTGCCTCTGCCACACAGCTCTTGTCTCCAGGCTGCCTGCCCGCTGGCCCAGCAGCCAACCGCACTGCAGGCAGGGAAGCACTCCCCTGCCTCAGGCGTGGGCCTCCCAGTTCCTCTGACTCGCTCCCGGCCACCGCCTGGGCTGCCCTCCACGGAGGGGAGGGACGGGAGGGCAGGTCTCCCCCATCCCGCTCACAGCAGGGCCGCTGGCTGTCCCTCTGAGGGGAGTTTGCAGACTGGGTGGCTCTCTGGGACAGGGGCATGGCTGCCCCTCTCTGCCCGGCACCTCCAGAGCACTGTGCTCAGTGCAGGCCTCCCTGTTCCGTGGCCTCACTCCGGCACTGAGCAAAGTGGGGGCTGTGGGGCTTGCTGGGGGCCTGCTCGGAGGTGACAGCTGGGCCCTCCCTCTCCCCAGACGAGTCAGTGCATGTGGCTGATGCAGGCCCTGGGCTTCCTGCTCTCGGCGCTCCAGGTGGAGGAGATCCTGACGAACCTGCACTCTCTCATCACCCCCTACGTCCAGCAGCTGGAGAAGCTGGCCGATGAAACAGTGAGGCCCGTCCCCTGGGTCCCTCCTGGGCAACCCGGAGCCCTGCCTGGCCCCTTCCCCTGCGGCTGGAGGGTGGAGCTGCTTTCCCCTGGCTGTTGTGGTGTGGGGCCCTGGCCCTGGAGCCAGCTGCTCCCTCTGCCTCAGCGAGCCTGTGCCTCTGTCCCACGCACCAGAGATTCCCTGGGCTCACGCAGCCAGCAGTCCCTGTGCCCTCGGTGCCACCCCACGTGGAGCCCAGGGCACTGCCCTGCCCTAAGGGGTGCTGGGACAGGCTGGAGCCAGGCGGGCTACATGCCAGCTGTGCCCCCAGCAAGTGCCCCTGCCTCCAGCTGGGATTCACTCTGGCACGGGGAGCACCTGGGGCTCCCTGAAGCTGCTGGCAGGGCGAAGGCGTGTGGCAGGCCGGCCCTTAGCCCAGGTGTGGGGGGTGACTGGCGGGTCTGGGCTGCAAGGGCCTTGTGTCTGGGGCTCTGGCCCTTAACAGCCTCACTTCCCCTGCCAGCCCAACCCCTCCAACAAACTGGCCATCATCCACATCCTGGGCCTGCTCTCCAACCTCTTCACCACGCTGGACGTCAGCCACCACGACGACGACCGCGACGGCGCAGAGCTCAGGAAGCTGCCCGTGCCGCAGGGACCCAACCCGGTGAGCAGAGCAGCCCCCGCCTGCAGTGCCTTCCTCTCCCTCAGTGGTGAGCTCCCAGCTAAGCGCAGCCTGGCCGCCACCAGGCAGCTGCCTGCAGCCCAGCCAGAGCTGCGGGCCTGGCCCGGTAGCGGAGGGGCGGCTGACGCAGGGCTTGTCTTGCAGGTGATGGTGCTGGGGTAGCCCAGCCAGCCCGCTTTCCCCTCCCTCCCTCTCCCTGCTGCTGAACGCAGGGCCTCCAGCAGGCTGCTGCTTGCCGGTGCTGCCTCCCCGAGGGAGGGGGGTTGCCCGTCTGGTGCGGCACAGGGGGTCGAATGCCTGGCGATTGGGATCTGAGCCTTGCTGGACACCCCTGTGGGCAGAGGTCTGCGGCCCCTCCCCGACAGGGAGCTGGAGGGGGGCTGATCTCCCAGAAGCCGCCGGTGCAACGCAGCCCATGACTGGGCCGTCCCTCTTCTTCCTGCAGGTGGTGGTAGTTCTGCAGCAAGTTTTCCAGCTCATCCAGAAGGTGCTGAGCAAGTGGCTGAATGACGCCCAGGTGGTGGAGGTAACTGGGGCCTGCTGGGTCAGATTGCTGTGCCACACCACAGCCTTGCCCAGAACAGGCAGGCCAGTCGGCAGGGCCTGGGTGGCGCTTCTGCTGCCTGCAGAGCCTTTCTGCTCAAAGACTGAGCCACACCTACAGAGCTGCGTGGGGAGCCCAGGGCCGGGCTGGCAGGGGCTGTGGGTGGGGAGTGAGGGGCACCGGCAGAGCTGTGTGGGGAGCCCAGGGCCGGGCTGGCAGGGGCTGTGGGTGGGGAGTGAGGGGCACCGGCAGAGCTGTGTGGGGAGCCCAGGGCCGGGCTGGCAGGGGCTGTGGGTGGGGAGTGAGGGGCACCGGCAGAGCTGTGTGGGGAGCCCAGGGCCGGGCTGGCAGGGGCTGTGGGTGGGGAGTGAGGGGCACCGGCAGAGCTGTGTGGGGAGCCCAGGGCCGGGCTGGCAGGGGCTGTGGGTGGGGAGTGAGGGGCACCGGCAGAGCTGTGTGGGGAGCCCAGGGCCAGGACACTAGGTGGATGGGGGGACTTGCATTGCCACTGAGATCAGGCTGCCCAGAGGCAGCAAGGCTCCCAGTTTGGCTGGTGTCTGAGCCCATAACATGAGTTCCTCCCTCCTCCGGAGCCAGTTGTGCTCTGCACGGAGCCGGTGCAGCCCTGGGGTGCTGGGTTGTGACTTGCGGCCCTGCTGTCCCCGCAGTCTGTCTGCGCCATCTTTGAGAAGTCGGTGAAGACGCTGCTGGATGACTTCGCCCCCATGGTGCCCCAGCTGTGTGAGATGCTGGGGCAGATGTACGGCACTATCCCCCAGGCGTCCGCCCTGGACCTCACTCGGCAGGTGAGTGTGCGGCCGCACGAGGTGCTGGAGCTGAGCCATGGCGAGCGCGGGGCCTGGAGCCTGGCCTTGTTGCTCCTTCCAGCTGCCTCCCCGGCTCCTGCCGTGCAGGGACACCCCCAGGCCTCGCGGACCAGCCCTGCTGCTGCGGGCTGATCCGCCGACCTCGCAGAGCAGCCTGGGCTCCAGCACCCTGTAAGCAGGGAAGGGCGGGGGTCTCGGCCCATCCGGTCTGGGAGCAGGCAGGGCATTGCTCTCTGCGCCTCCCCTGGCAGCAGGCATGAAGGGGACAACACAGGGCCTGCAGGTGAGCTGAGCTCTGGCTGGGTGCCCTGCAGCCACCCATCCTTCCCTCCTCCTCCCTCTCTTCCAGCTTGTTCACATCTTCGCTCATGAGCCTGCCCACTTCCCTCCCATCAAGGCCCTCTTCCTGCTCGTTACCTCCGTTTCGCTCAGCCTCTTCCAGCAAGGTAGGCATGTGAGCTCTGCCTCCTGCCGGGTGCTGCTCTGCCTCTCGTGTGCGTGGGCTCTCAGGTCTCCTCAGCGCTGGGCTCTGCTGCCAGGAGGTGGGTCCCTTCCCCTGGGGCCATGGAATGACAGCGCAGCCCTGCGCGCACCGCCGAGTGCCTTCGGGGGCTGGTGTGCGGGGCAGGAGCGCAGGGCCTCGGGCGGGGCTGGCAGTGCCCTGCAGCAGGGGACGGCCCTGCCAGTGTTGTTCTCGGGGGGCAGGTGGCATTGGCTGGCCCCAGAGGGTTAAAGTAAAGCTGGCTTTGGGGTTCTTCTCACAGGACAGAGGTGCTTAGTCACCCCAGCACCCAGCAGGAGACAACCCTCTTCAAAGCCGCTGCTCCCTGCAGCCTCCCTCCGAGAGCCCAGGCGGGGCAGGGCGGGCGGGTTCCATGCCCGACCCCATAGCCCGATTCCTTAGGGCAGGGGCACTTCCGCCCTCAGCCTGGCCTGCAGGAGTTCTGCTCTCTGGTGTGCGGTGGAGCTGGGCGCTGCTTTCTCCCAAGGGTGGGCCTGGGTGCATGGGCCCATGCTCTGCCCTGCACAGGTTTGGTGCCATGCCGGTAGCCCCACACGGGGGCGAGGCAAGGGCCCTGCCAGCTGTGGGGTCCAGAGCCTGCGGGGGCTGGCTGGAGGGAGGGGTCTGTGCTAATGGAGTAGCTGTGGGTCTCTGGCAAAGGGCTGGGCCTGCTCCCCGGATGTCTGTGCAGCCGCAGGAGGGGTGTCTGGTGCAGCAGGGTGCTCCTGGCCCAGGCCCCAGCGGACACAGCATGCCCCTGGGCTGTAGCAGGCCTCCCTCGGGGCAGAGGGCTGGGAGAGGAGAACCGTCCCCAGGTGCTGAGCGGCACCAGGAGAGCTCACCTGCCCGAGTGCAGCCCGGTGAGCTTTGCCAGCAGCAGCCAGGGCCGCCGTTCGGTGGCTGAGCGCGGCGACTGTGCGCTCTGGCCATGCCCGCACAGGAGCTGGACTGAGCGCCTAAGCAGTGTGAGCGGAGAGGAGTGCGCACAGGAGCCCAGGCACAGAAGGGACGCGGGGCCTTCCAGCGGGCAGAGTGGCTGGGGAGCAGAGCTGGGGAGGTGGCTGTGCTGGAGGCTCTCCCCTGGAGTCGGAGCCCCCTCCGGGCCTGTCGAGCCTGTGCGGCGGTTTGTCGTTGATGTGCTGTTCTTCAGAGCCATGTGGGTTTTGCAGGTCCCCGTGCAATGCTCTAACTCTCCCCATGGAGGCGGTGCCCAGCTAGTCCCCCACTCTTCCTTCCACTAGACACTGGGCACTTGGCCGCAGTGCTGGGGGCTTCGGGCCCTTCCCGTGGCGGTTTCTTTCTGTTCTTGGGTTCTCCAGTTTCATGATTTTTGTACGTTTTGTTTCTTTAACTTGCTTCGAGCTGCTCATGTTCTCTCCTCCCCCTGGCACCCTCCCGTCCCCCACTCCTGTTTTCACTTGTAAATTCTTTCCGTATCACATAACTATATGATGTTGAGTTGCTGTTTGTATGATTTTCTCTTAAGTTACATCTTTATTATATTTTTAGGGCCCAGGGATCATCCTGATATTGTTGATTCATTTATGCAACTCCTGGCACAGGTGTGTTTTAGTTTCTTATTCATTCACTTTCTGTTCTCTCTCTTTCTCTTATTTACTTCAATTTAACCCTATTTTTAGCTTTCTGTTGACAACGTTTTTTTCCTTTTAGTTGAATATCGAGTTTCTCCATCTGTTTCCGTGGAAGTTGAAAACAAAACATTCTCCTTTAGTCCTGAGCGTGCGCCGTGCCCCAGGCTGTGCCCGAGCCTTGGGGCCGTGGGGGGCAGGCTGCTTCGAGCTGCTCCCAGCTCAGCCTTGTTCCAAAGACCACTGGCGTTTCCACACCCCAGGTGCCTCTGTGCCAGGCCCTCTAGGGCTGAGACAAGCCTCGTGAGATGGCTTTCATGGGGCATAGAGCCGCCTTGCCAATGCTGCCTGTAGCAAGGCAGTCCTCCTCCAAGCAGCATCTTGGGATAGATCTGGAGGCTTTTGGCGATAGGAGCAAGATGTCTGGTGGCAGTTGGACACCTGTCTGTCTGGCCTCTGGGCTCAGGAGCCTCTTGTGCAGGGGCCAGGGCCCTGCGGATGAAGGCTGGGGTCTGGGGCAGGGAGAGCTCTGCACGTGTCCTGTGCCTCTGGCTATGCTGCCCGCACACAGCCCACTGTCACACCCGGAGCTGGCCTGGGCACCGGCATGGGGAGACTGAGACCAGAAACGCCCTTTCCGAGGGCAGGCGCTGCCGCCCCGGGAGACACTGCCTGGCTCTTTGACACAGGAGCCAATGGGACAGGCAGGGCCAGCTGACCCAAAGGTGGCAGAGGTGCTGCCTGCAGGTGTCAGGGCTCCTTCCCCATTGGCGTGCTGAGTGCAGAAAGTGGGGGCCTGCAAAAACTTAAACACCCCTTGCCTATGCACAGGCTTTACTTGAAACCTCCCACGGCCACAGGTGCTCTGCATCGTGAAAGGTACTGCTGCCACCGCCCCCATCCTTGGAGATCCCTTTAACCCGGACAGACACACTGGGGAAAACTCCAGCCCCGTTCTGCCCCCATAGAGGGCTGGAGAACAGCAAGCTGCAACTTGATAGCTGCGTGGCTGAAGGCACAAACACAGACAGACCCTTCTCAGGACACAGGTAGCAGATTGTTTGCTTAAAAAAACGTGATTTATTCGCTAAACAAGAGAGAACAGATCCCGGGGTTGCACGCAGAGAAAGCTGTTTCCCTGGTGTTCAGCTTAACAGCTACAGGGGGAAAAACATCAAGTCAAAACAAGGCAAAAGAGCAGAACAGCAACCAACAAAACAAGGTAACAAGCAAACAGCAGCCAACCAGTTCAACCAAATTCACAGTACCCGTAACCTGCTGGCGTCGAACTGCACGCGTCCCTTTCACGCGCACCTCTGGCTGAGCTGGAGGCGGTCAGGATGGTTCTGGTTCGCATTCCTGTTGCCTGGGAGACATCTCCTCCCTCCATCTTCCTTCTGCTGTCCCAGCAGACAAAACAGGAAAACTGCAACTGTTCTCAGGTCAAGAAAAGTCCCTCCAGTGCCCTGCGCTCAAGTTGCCTCAGCAGCAGATTAACCCCTTCCCTGCGCCCATTCGTGACAGCAGGGCTCTGCCGTAACATGCCGTGGCTCAGTGCCTTCCCCTTGCTGCTGTGCCCTGAGGTGAGGGCAGCCTGTCACCTGCCAGAGCTTGCATGGTGCCAGTGCTGATGGCTCGGCTGGCGCAGCAGCGTGAGAGGCCGCTGTGCGTGGGCGTGCTTTGCCAGAGCCAGCACCAGCGCCTTCCCTTGTCGCAAGGGACATATCCAAACGGCCCTGGTTTGGAGGGGCTGGAGTGCGGGGCTGTGCAGCTGCAGGAGTCTGTTGTGCTGGGGTGCTGGTGCCCCTCGCGAGGTGGTGCTCTGGGGAGGCGGTGCGATGGGGGGGGAGGCGCTGTGCCTGACGAGGCGGTGCGCTGGGGGAGGCGCTGTGCCAGGTGAGGCAGTGCGCTGGAGGGGGCGCTATGCCTGGCGAGGAGGTGCGCTGGGTGGGGGGGCGCTGTGCCAGGCAAAGCGGTGTGCTGGAGGGGGCGCTGTGCCTGGCGAGCAAGTGCGCTGGGGGAGGCACTGTGCCAGGTGAGGAGGTGCGCTGGGGGGGGGGTGCTGTGCCTGGGGAGGCAGTGCGCTAGGGAGGTGGTGCGCTTCGGAGGCGCTGTGCCTGGCGAGGAGGTGCGCTTGGGAGGCGCTGTGCCTGGCGAGGAGGTGTGCTGGGGCGAGGCGCTGTGCCTGGCGAGGAGGTGCGCTGGGGAGGCGCTGTGCCTGGTGAGGCGCTGCGCTGGGGAGGCGCTGTGCCTGGCGAGGAGGTGCGCTGGGGAGGCGCTGTGCCTGGCGAGGAGGTGCGCTGGGGGAGGCGCTGTGCCTGGCGAGGAGGTGCGCTGGGGAGGTGCTGTGCCTGGTGAGGAGGTGCTCTGAGGGGGAGGCGCTGTGCCTGGCGAGGAGGTGCGCTGGGGAGGCGCTGTGCCTGGCGAGGAGGTGCGCTGGCGGGGAGGCGCTGTGCCTGGCGAGGAGGTGCTCTGAGGGGGAGGCGCTGTGCCTGGCGAGGAGGTGCGCTGGGGGAGGTGCTGTGCCTGGCGAGGAGGTGCGCTGGGGCGAGGCGCTGTGCCTGGCGAGGCGGTGCGCTGGGGAGGCGCTGTGCCTGGCGAGGAGGTGCGCTGGGGAGGCGCTGTGCCTGGCGAGGAGGTGCGCTGGGGAGGCGCTGTGCCTGGCGAGGAGGTGCGCTGGGGAGGCGCTGTGCCTGGCGAGGCGGTGCGCTGGGGAAGTGCTGTGCCTGGCGAGGAGGTGCGCTGGGGGGGAGGCGCTGTGCCTGGCGAGGAGGTGCGCTGGGGCGAGGCGCTGTGCCTGGTGAGGAGGTGCGCTGGGAGGGAGGCGCTGTGCCTGGCGAGGAGGTGCGCTGGGGAGGCGCTGTGCCTGGCGAGGAGGTGCGCTGGGGCGAGGCGCTGTGCCTGGTGAGGAGGTGCTCTGAGGGGGAGGCGCTGTGCCTGGCGAGGAGGTGTGCTGGGGGAGGCACTGTGCCTGGTGAGGAGGTGCGCTGGGGAGGTGCTGTGCCTGGCGAGGAGGTGCGCTGGGGGAGGCGCTGTGCCTGGCGAGGCGGTGCGCTGGGGAGGCGCTGTGCCTGGCGAGGAGGTGCTCTGAGGGGGAGGCGCTGTGCCTGGCGAGGAGGTGTGCTGGGAGGGAGGCGCTGTGCCTGGCGAGGAGGTGCGCTGGGGGAGGCGCTGTGCCTGGCGAGGAGGTGCGCTGGGGCGAGGCGCTGTGCCTGGTGAGGAGGTGCGCTGGAGGAGGCGCTGTGCCTGGCGAGGAGGTGTGCTGGGGGAGGCGCTGTGCCTGGCGAGGAGGTGCACTGGGGGAGGCGCTGTGCCTGGCGAGGAGGTGTGCTGGGAGGGAGGCGCTGTGCCTGGCGAGGAGGTGTGCTGGGAGGGAGGCGCTGTGCCTGGCGAGGAGGTGCGCTGGGGGAGGCGCTGTGCCTGGCGAGGAGGTGCGCTGGGGGAGGCGCTGTGCCTGGCGAGGAGGTGCTCTGAGGGGGAGGCGCTGTGCCTGGCGAGGAGGTGTGCTGGGGAGGCGCTGTGCCTGGCGAGGAGGTGCTCTGAGGGGGAGGCGCTGTGCCGGGTGAGGAGGTGTGCTGGGGGAGGCGCTGTGCCTGGTGAGGAGGTGTGCTGGGGGAGGCGCTGTGCCTGGGGAGGAGGTGCGCTGGGGAGGCGCTGTGCCTGGCGAGGAGGTGCTCTGAGGGGGAGGCGCTGTGCCTGGCGAGGAGGTGCGCTGGGACGAGGTGCTGTGCCTGGTGAGGAGGTGCGCGGGGGGAGGCGCTGTGCCTGGCGAGGAGGTGTGCTGGGAGGGAGGCGCTGTGCCTGGCGAGGAGGTGTGCTGGGAGGGAGGCGCTGTGCCTGGCTAGGAGGTGCGCTGGGGAGGCGCCGTGCCTGGCGAGGAGGTGCGCTGGGGGGGAGGCGCTGTGCCTGGCGAGGAGGTGCGCTGGGGGGGAGGCGCTGTGCCTGGTGAGGAGGTGCGCTGGGGAGGCGCTGTGCCTGGCGAGGAGGTGCTCTGAGGGGGAGGCGCTGTGCCTGGCGAGGAGGTGCGCTGGGGAGGCGCTGTGCCTGGCGAGGAGGTGCGCTGGGGAGGCGCTGTGCCTGGCGAGGCGGTGCGCTGGGGAAGTGCTGTGCCTGGCGAGGAGGTGCGCTGGGGGGGAGGCGCTGTGCCTGGCGAGGAGGTGCGCTGGGGCGAGGCGCTGTGCCTGGTGAGGAGGTGCGCTGGGAGGGAGGCGCTGTGCCTGGCGAGGAGGTGCGCTGGGGAGGCGCTGTGCCTGGCGAGGAGGTGCGCTGGGGCGAGGCGCTGTGCCTGGTGAGGAGGTGCTCTGAGGGGGAGGCGCTGTGCCTGGCGAGGAGGTGTGCTGGGGGAGGCACTGTGCCTGGTGAGGAGGTGCGCTGGGGAGGTGCTGTGCCTGGCGAGGAGGTGCGCTGGGGGAGGCGCTGTGCCTGGCGAGGCGGTGCGCTGGGGAGGCGCTGTGCCTGGCGAGGAGGTGCTCTGAGGGGGAGGCGCTGTGCCTGGCGAGGAGGTGTGCTGGGAGGGAGGCGCTGTGCCTGGCGAGGAGGTGCGCTGGGGGAGGCGCTGTGCCTGGCGAGGAGGTGCGCTGGGGCGAGGTGCTGTGCCTGGTGAGGAGGTGCGCTGGAGGAGGCGCTGTGCCTGGCGAGGAGGTGCTCTGAGGGGGAGGCGCTGTGCCTGGCGAGGAGGTGTGCTGGGGGAGGCGCTGTGCCTGGCGAGGAGGTGCACTGGGGGAGGCGCTGTGCCTGGCGAGGAGGTGTGCTGGGAGGGAGGCGCTGTGCCTGGCGAGGAGGTGTGCTGGGAGGGAGGCGCTGTGCCTGGCGAGGAGGTGCGCTGGGGGAGGCGCTGTGCCTGGCGAGGAGGTGCGCTGGGGGAGGCGCTGTGCCTGGCGAGGAGGTGCTCTGAGGGGGAGGCGCTGTGCCTGGCGAGGAGGTGTGCTGGGGAGGCGCTGTGCCTGGCGAGGAGGTGCTCTGAGGGGGAGGCGCTGTGCCGGGTGAGGAGGTGTGCTGGGGGAGGCGCTGTGCCTGGTGAGGAGGTGTGCTGGGGGAGGCGCTGTGCCTGGGGAGGAGGTGCGCTGGGGAGGCGCTGTGCCTGGCGAGGAGGTGCTCTGAGGGGGAGGCGCTGTGCCTGGCGAGGAGGTGCGCTGGGGAGGCGCTGTGCCTGGCGAGGAGGTGCGCTTGGGAGGCGCTGTGCCTGGCGAGGAGGTGCGCTGGGGAGGCGCTGTGCCTGGCGAGGAGGTGCTCTGAGGGGGAGGCGCTGTGCCTGGCGAGGAGGTGCACTGGGGGAGGCGCTGTGCCTGGCGAGGAGGTGTGCTGGGAGGGAGGCGCTGTGCCTGGCGAGGAGGTGCGCTGGGGGAGGCGCTGTGCCTGGTGAGGAGGTGCGCTGGGGCGAGGCGCTGTGCCTGGCGAGGAGGTGCGCTGGGGAGGCGCTGTGCCTGGCGAGGAGGTGCGCTGGAGGAGGCGCTGTGCCTGGCGAGGAGGTGCGCTGGGGAGGCGCTGTGCCTGGCGAGGAGGTGCGCTGGAGGAGGCGCTGTGCCTGGCGAGGAGGTGCGCTGGGGGGGAGGCGCCGTGCCTGGCGAGGAGGTGCGCTTGGGAGGCGCTGTGCCTGGCGAGGAGGTGCGCTGGGGGCGAGGCGCTGTGCCTGGCGAGGAGGTGCGCTGGGGCGAGGCGCTGTGCTTGGCGAGGAGGTGCGCTGGGGCGAGGCGCTGTGCCTGGCGAGGAGGTGCGCTGGGGAGGCGCTGTGCCTGGCGAGGAGGTGCTCTGGGGGGGAGGCGCTGTGCCTGGCGAGGAGGTGCGCTGGGGGGGAGGCGCTGTGCCTGGCGAGGAGGTGCGCTGGGAGGGAGGCGCTGTGCCTGGTGAGGAGGTGCGCTGGAGAGGCGCTGTGCCTGGCGAGGAGGTGCGCTGGGGGAGAGGCGCTGTGCCTGGCGAGGAGGTGCGCTGGGGGAGGCGCCGTGCCTGGCGAGGAGGTGCGCTGGGGGGGGAGGCGCCGTGCCTGGCGAGGAGGTGCGCTGGGGGAGGCGCCGTGCCTGGCGAGGAGGTGCGCTGGGGGGGAGGCGCCGTGCCTGGTGAGGAGGTGCGCTGGGGGGGAGGCGCTGTGCCTGGTGAGGTGGTGCGGTGGGGGGGAGGCGCTGTGCCTGGCGAGGTGGTGCGCGGGGGAGGTGCTGTGCCTGGCTAGGAGGTGCGCTGGGGAGGCGCTGTGCCTGGCGAGGAGGTGCGCTGGGGGGGAGGCGCCGTGCCTGGCGAGGAGGTGCGCTTGGGAGGCGCTGTGCCTGGCGAGGAGGTGCGCTGGGGGCGAGGCGCTGTGCCTGGCGAGGAGGTGCGCTGGGGCGAGGCGCTGTGCTTGGCGAGGAGGTGCGCTGGGGCGAGGCGCTGTGCCTGGCGAGGAGGTGCGCTGGGGAGGCGCTGTGCCTGGCGAGGAGGTGCTCTGGGGGGGAGGCGCTGTGCCTGGCGAGGAGGTGCGCTGGGGGGGAGGCGCTGTGCCTGGCGAGGAGGTGCGCTGGGAGGGAGGCGCTGTGCCTGGTGAGGAGGTGCGCTGGAGAGGCGCTGTGCCTGGCGAGGAGGTGCGCTGGGGGAGAGGCGCTGTGCCTGGCGAGGAGGTGCGCTGGGGGAGGCGCCGTGCCTGGCGAGGAGGTGCGCTGGGGGGGGAGGCGCCGTGCCTGGCGAGGAGGTGCGCTGGGGGAGGCGCCGTGCCTGGCGAGGAGGTGCGCTGGGGGGGAGGCGCCGTGCCTGGTGAGGAGGTGCGCTGGGGGGGAGGCGCTGTGCCTGGTGAGGTGGTGCGGTGGGGGGGAGGCGCTGTGCCTGGCGAGGTGGTGCGCTGGGGAGGTGCTGTGCCTGGCTAGGAGGTGCGCTGGGGAGGCGCTGTGCCTTGCGAGGAGGTGCGCTGGGGGGGAGGCGCTGTGCCTGGCGAGGAGGTGCGCTGGGAGGGAGGCGCTGTGCCTGGCGAGGAGGTGCGCTGGGAGGGAGGCACTGTGCCTGGCGAGGAGGTGCGCTGGGGGCGAGGCGCTGTGCCTGGCGAGGAGGTGCGCTGGGGAGGCGCTGTGCCTGGCGAGGTGGTGCGCTGGGGGCGAGGCGCTGTGCCTGGCGAGGAGGTGCGCTGGGGAGGCGCTGTGCCTGGCGAGGTGGTGCGCTGGGGAGGCGCTGTGCCTGGCGAGGAGGTGCGCTGGGGGCGAGGCGCTGTGCCTGGCGAGGAGGTGCGCTGGGGAGGCGCTGTGCCTGGCGAGGTGGTGCGCTGGGGGCGAGGCGCTGTGCCTGGCGAGGAGGTGCGCTGGGGAGGCGCTGTGCCTGGCGAGGTGGTGCGCTGGGGAGGCACTGTGCCTGGCGAGGAGGTGCTCTGAGGGGGAGGCGCTGTGCCTGGCGAGGAGGTGCACTGGGGGAGGCGCTGTGCCTGGCGAGGAGGTGCGCTGGGGAGGCGCTGTGCCTGGCGAGGAGGTGCTCTGAGGGGGAGGCGCTGTGCCTGGCGAGGAGGTGCACTGGGGGAGGCGCTGTGCCTGGTGAGGAGGTGTGCTGGGAGGGAGGCGCTGTGCCTGGCGAGGAGGTGCGCTGGGGGCGAGGCGCTGTGCCTGGCGAGGAGGTGCGCTGGGGAGGCGCTGTGCCTGGCGAGGTGGTGCGCTGGGGGCGAGGCGCTGTGCCTGGCGAGGAGGTGCGCTGGGGAGGCGCTGTGCCTGGCGAGGAGGTGCGCTGGGGGGGAGGCGCTGTGCCTGGCGAGGAGGTGCGCTTGGAGGGAGGCGCTGTGTCTGGCGAGGAGGTGCGCTGGGAGGGAGGCGCTGTGCCTGGCGAGGAGGTGCTCTGGGGGGGAGGCGCTGTGCCTGGCGAGGTGGTGCGCTGGGAGGGAGGCGCTGTGCCTGGCGAGGAGGTGCGCTGGAGAGGCGCTGTGCCTGGCGAGGAGGTGCGCTGGGGGAGAGGCGCTGTGCCTGGCGAGGAGGTGCGCTGGGGGAGGCGCCGTGCCTGGCGAGGAGGTGCGCTGGGGGGGAGGCGCCGTGCCTGGCGAGGAGGTGCGCTGGGGGAGGCGCCGTGCCTGGCGAGGAGGTGCGCTGGGGGGGAGGCGCCGTGCCTGGCGAGGAGGTGCGCTGGGGGAGGCGCCGTGCCTGGCGAGGCGGTGCGCTGGGGGGGAGGCGCCGTGCCTGGTGAGGAGGTGCGCTGGCGGGGAGGCGCTGTGCCTGGCGAGGTGGTGCGCTGGGGGGGAGGCGCTGTGCCTGGCGAGGTGGTGCGCTGGGGAGGTGCTGTGCCTGGCTAGGAGGTGCGCTGGGGAGGCGCTGTGCCTTGCGAGGAGGTGCGCTGGGGGGGAGGCGCTGTGCCTGGCGAGGAGGTGCGCTGGGGGAGGTGCTGTGCCTGGCGAGGTGGTGCGCTGGGAGGGAGGCGCTGTGCCTGGCGAGGAGGTGCGCTGGGGGCGAGGCGCTGTGCCTGGCGAGGAGGTGCGCTGGGGAGGCGCTGTGCCTGGCGAGGTGGTGCGCTGGGGGCGAGGCGCTGTGCCTGGCGAGGAGGTGCGCTGGGGAGGCGCTGTGCCTGGCGAGGTGGTGCGCTGGGGAGGCGCTGTGCCTGGCGAGGAGGTGCGCTGGGGGGGAGGCGCTGTGCCTGGCGAGGAGGTGCGCTTGGAGGGAGGCGCTGTGCCTGGCGAGGAGGTGCGCTGGGGGGGAGGCGCTGTGCCTGGCGAGGAGGTGCGCTGGGGGGGAGGCGCTGTGCCTGGCGAGGAGGTGCGCTGGGGGGGAGGCGCTGTGCCTGGCGAGGAGGTGCGCTGGGAGGGAGGCGCTGTGCCTGGCGAGGAGGTGCGCTGGGAGGGAGGCGCTGTGCCTGGCGAGGAGGTGCGCTGGGGGGGAGGCGCTGTGCCTGGCGAGGAGGTGCGCTGGGAGGGAGGCGCCGTGCCTGGCGAGGAGGTGCGCTGGGAGGGAGGCGCCGTGCCTGGCGAGGAGGTGCACTGGGGGAGAGGCGCCGTGCCTGGCGAGGAGGTGCGCTGGGGGAGAGGCGCCGTGCCTGGCGAGGAGGTGCGCTGGGGGGGAGGCGCCGTGCCTGGCGAGGAGGTGCGCTGGGGGGGAGGCGCCGTGCCTGGCGAGGTGGTGCGCTGGGGGGGAGGCGCTGTGCCTGGTGAGGTGGTGCGCTGGGGAGGCGCTGTGCCTGGCTAGGAGGTGCGCTGGGGAGGCGCTGTGCCTGGCGAGGAGGTGCGCTGGGGGGGAGGCGCTGTGCCTGGCGAGGAGGTGCGCTGGGAGGGAGGCGCTGTGCCTGGCGAGGAGGTGCGCTGGGGGAGGCGCTGTGCCTGGCGAGGAGGTGCGCTGGGGCGAGGCGCTGTGCCTGGTGAGGAGGTGCGCTGGGGGCGAGGCGCTGTGCCTGGCGAGGAGGTGCGCTGGGGAGGCGCTGTGCCTGGCGAGGTGGTGCGCTGGGGAGGCGCTGTGCCTGGCGAGGAGGTGCGCTGGGGGGGAGGCGCTGTGCCTGGCGAGGAGGTACGCGGGGGAGGCGCTGTGCCTGGCGAGGAGGTGCGCTGGGGGGGAGGCGCTGTGCCTGGCGAGGAAGTGCGCTGGGGAGGCGCTGTGCCTGGTGAGGAGGTGCGCTGGGGGAGAGGCGCTGTGGCTGGCGAGGAGGTACGCTTGGAGGGAGGCGCTGTGCCTGGCGAGGAGGTGCGCTGGGGGGGAGGCGCTGTGCCTGGCGAGGAGGTGCGCTGGGGGGGAGGCGCTGTGCCTGGCGAGGAGGTACGCTTGGAGGGAGGCGCTGTGCCTGGCGAGGAGGTGCGCTGGGGGGGAGGCGCTGTGCCTGGCGAGGAGGTGCGCTGGGGGGGAGGCGCTGTGCCTGGCGAGGAGGTGCGCTGGGGGGGAGGCGCTGTGCCTGGCGAGGAGGTGCGCTGGGGAGGCACTGTGCCTGGCGAGGAGGTGCTCTGGGGGGGAGGCGCTGTGCCTGGCGAGGAGGTGCGCTTGGGAGGCGCTGTGCCTGGCGAGGCGGTGCGCTGGGGAGGCGCTGTGCCTGGCGAGGAGGTGCGCTGGGGAGGCGCTGTGCCTGGTGAGGAGGTGCGCTGGGGGGGAGGCGCTCTGCCTGGCGAGGAGGTGCGCTGGGGGGGAGGCGCTGTGCCTGGCGAGGAGGTGTGCTGGGAGGGAGGCGCTGTGCCTGGCGAGGTGGTGCGCTGGGCGGGGGTGGCACGGTGGTCTGGCACACCCTGGGAACCAGCTTCCAAAGGCGCCCATCTGGCACAGTGCACAGGCGAGGTCATCCTCAGTGGTGCCCTGTGTGCGCTGTGCAGCTGCAGGAACTGTGGCCTGGGGCTCCTCGCCGTAGCCTGGGCCTGGCGCTTGTGGTGGGTCTGAAGATGTCCTGCCCAGTGGCTGACCTGCTGCTCCCCTTGGCTGCGTGAGCTGCGCTGCCTGGAGACCTGCAGCCGCGTGCAACGGGACTTGGGCTCTGAGCCACTGAGTGAGCAGCAGGTGGGCTTGGTGCCAGCCTCAGGGCTCTCCAGACACAGCACCCCTGAGCTGGCTGCAGTCATCGGGGACTGGGCCAGTTGCAGCTGCCAGGAGCAGGCGCCACGGCCTGTGCTCCACAGCCTGAGTGGGGTGTGGGTCCAGCCTGGCTGGCTCACTCGCTCTGACCACGTGCGCCGTTGGAGCAGACAGGGACTCCCCTGCTGCTCATGGGGAGTCAAGCTCGTCAGCGAGTCCCAGCTCCAGAGCGCGGTGCCTGGGCCCTGCCCTCTGCAGGGAATGCTGGTCCCAGCTAGTTCCTCCGCTCTGCCCGCCGGCGCACAGTGCCGCTCCAGGGCCCCAGCCACGCGTGGCTGGAGTGCACGCTGCCCTGGGCTGTAGACAGGTCTGTCGAACCCTGTGTGCGCTAGCACCGGCTGATACAGGCCAGTCGCCGTATGGGCTTTGTTGTCCACCCTGACCTGTGCAGCCGAGCCCTGCAGCTAGCAAGGGTACTGGCGCCCTGGGCCCAGCCCGGCCCAGCGTGGGGCTGTGGGTGGGTCTCGGTGCTGGAGCTCAGTGGAGCTCTTTGCCATTGTACTGTGCACGCACAGGCATGGCTGGTGCTGGGCTGTCCTGGCGGCCCAGCTGTGCTCTTCCCAGTACGCCAAGCTGGCAGCTTCCTGCCCGCCCTGGGTTGCCCCTGGAGACTGGCTTTGCCTGCGTTCCCCTCCATGGGCAGAGCTAGCCAAGGGGTAGGTGCTGAATCCTCTCGCAGTTCAGACTCGCTGTGCCTCGCTGCTGTAATGGCAGTAATGTGTGAGCAGGGACTCAGCCCTCTACCCCCACCTCGTTCTCCCCAGTGGCTCCCCTGCTGCCCGCCACAGGAGGGACTTCAGGGCTGGTGGCTGTCCAGGGAAATCTATCCCCAAAGAACGAGACCACTGGGCTGGGAAATGCGGGGTCTCCTCTGAGCCCTCCTCTGTGCCAGCAAGCAGCTGGGTCCTGCCGGGCTCGTGCTGGGCCCTGCCACGCCCCCACGTGTGTCTCAGCCTTCTCCCAGCCCTGCGAGTGCCCAGGAGCACTGCTGGCAGCTGGCGCAGCATCTTCTTTCTCCTGGGCACGTCTGCGTTGCCCCAGGTGAGAGAAGGGCGCCATGCCAGGGTGGTGTAGGGTCAGGTGAGAGATGCAGCCACTGCGCCTCACCCCTGCTGAAG
Source organism: Carettochelys insculpta (assembly GCF_033958435.1). Classification (NCBI taxonomy): domain Eukaryota; kingdom Metazoa; phylum Chordata; order Testudines; family Carettochelyidae; genus Carettochelys; species Carettochelys insculpta. The sequence goes on from NC_134145.1 coordinate 2,277,335, forward strand.
CCAGCCTCTGCCTCAGCAGCCGTTGGATGCTCATCCCTCTGCCCTTCGTCGCCTCTCTGGCAGCCCCACGCACCCCTCTGGGACTCGGCACCGCGCGTGGTACGGCTGAAGGCCACGTGCTGTCTCCCAAGCCCTTCCAGCTGATCTGCCACCTCGTCCTCAGGCTCCTTTCTCCAGACCAGGCCAGGGCAGCTCCGCATGTGCCCAAACCCAGGGCAGCGTCTCTTCTTCCTAGGGACTCTGATTCAAGGCACAGGTCGGACGTGGTGGGTCTGCACAGCCCCCCTCGCCACCTGCCAGTGCATCAGGTTTCTGACGGGCATTTCTCCCTGTGAAACCTGCGCCTGAGCTCTGAGTGAGCCTGTCTGGCTCCAGCTCCCAGCCCGGGGCCTTTAGCCGGCTGTTCTCAGCTCGATTCGGAGGCATCAGCTCCCGGACTTTCCCCAGTCAGATACCTGCAGGTAGTCGTCGCTTCAGCTCTTGGCCGTGGTTTGGTGAGCTGAAGAGACCATGCTCTTTAGAGCTGGCGCTGCCGGCCTTTCCTCAGCCTGCCCAGTACTCCGTGGCTCTTCTCAGTCCCCATGTCTTGGTGGAAGTGCAAGCCCAGCTCTGGGCTGCAGGTACTGGTGTGGGCCTTGCTGATGCTGCTCACAGAGCTGCGGTGACCTCTCCGCTCCCCCTGCTCTTCTGTGCTTTGTCCCCCGGGTGCTCGGGTTGAGCTGCTCCTCTGCTGTGCCCCCTGAATCCTTTCGACGGTCCCTGCTTTTGGGTACTACCCCTTCGGCAGGTGTGGCTGGCCTGCCTGCGTCGCAGGTGGACGACTTTGCATTTGGCTGCATTAAAGCACGTGGTGCTGCCTGGGCCAAGTCACCAAGCCATCTGGTTGCACCATACGACTGTCCCGGTGGCGCGGTGTAACGCGCTGCCAGTCTTTGTGCCAGCCACCCAGCTAAGGCTCCTTCCCAGTCAGGCCTCCAGCCGGTCCCTGTGGGACCCCACTGGGAACAGCCCTGCGATGCGCCCAGGAGCTCATGCAGCCAGGCACTTGTTTTGTCTAGGAGCCGGCTGGCTCAGCTGAGTGGCCCCGCTAGCGCAGAGGCCAGCCTTGCGAGGGGCCAGTGCAGAGGCATCAGAGGGAGCTGTCTGGCGAGCCGTCCTGGCAGACGTGGGTGTCGTACGCATCCCTCTACTCTCTCGCGGTGCTTCACTTTCTGCTGCTGACCCACACGTTGGAGGCACCAGCCCATAGGAGCCCTGCGCCTGAGCAGCGAGAGCCCGATGTTCTCCTGTGAGCCTCCAAGGCAGCCTTCCCCTCCGCCTCTGCCCGCAGGACGCTGACCTCAGTCGGAGCAGGGTGCCCAGAACCAGCACTGGGAGCCGGCCCTTACCCCATTCCCCAGGCTTTGGAAAGTGCTCGTTTCTGATCCAGATCTGCTGAACTCCAGAAGTCCAGCTCCTCTGGCTGCGCTGCCCTTTGTCAGCCGGACTTGGGCTCTGGCAAAGAGTGGGAAGCAGCAGTCCGGAAGCCACACTGCCTGGCACTGGACATCACCACCCTCCTGCCTGGGACTGGCCACCGGAGCTGAGCCGGCCACCGCTTACGTCTGCTGCGAGCTTGAGACGCCCTCAGAGCACCTGTGCCTCCAGAGGCTGCGGCCGGAAGGCAGCCAGAGCGTGTGGGTTTCTGGCTGAGACCGCTGCTCAAACGCCCCGGTAGAGGCAGGATCTGTTACTCTGATGCCAGCACAGGCCCCCCCAGCTCCCTTGCGTTCCTCTGGCACAGAGCAGACCCCTGCCGTGTTCCCACTGGCTCCCGCTCAGCCGAGGCTCCTTCCCCAGCTGTGTGCCGCCATCCCACACAGCTGCCAGAGCAGGGCGGGGCGGGCTCAGGACTGTGCTGCAGGTCAGGCCCTCCTCCCCTCTGGGCTTCCTCCTCTGCCCCACTGGCACTCTCCACCAGAGGCCCTGGCAGCTTCAGGACTAGGGCCTGAGTTCCTAGGGAGAGCCCCCAGGCCCAGGGCAGTGGCCCAGCCCCTCGGCCCTATCTCCATTGCACGTGGGTCCAGCAGGGTGTCAGTCAGGCAGCAGGTGCTTGTGGCTGCCTGGGCAGCCCCGAGAGTTTCCTCCTTGGGACGCAGGCTCTGCACAGCAGAGCATCCAGGCCACTGTGGCCAAGGCAGGCTGGGTCTGGGCAGCAGGGCCCTGTGTGCCGCTGAACCCTGCGACCCCCTGCTGTGCCGTGCCACGTGGGCGCCCCTCTTTTCAGCAGGCAGCTCCTCCAGCCCTGGAGCGTGCACCCCTTCCCTCCCCCTTCCATTGGCTGGGGCACGGGCAGGCCTCCCCAAGCTAGAGCAGAGGGTGCTGCATGGGTGACTCTGCCTGCACACTGCTGGTCCTGCCAGGCCACGGCCTCCATCTCCATCTCCATCTCCACCTCGAGACTCCCCGTTCCCAGCTCCGTGTGTGCCTCCGACCGCACCCAGGCACACGCTCGGCCCCCTTTCGCAGCGCAGCGCCGCAGGTTCAGTAAGAGAAGGAGCAGGGCGGGGCACCGTCCAGTGGCGGACACCTTGCGCAGCTTGGGGCTGGCTGCTGCCCGCTCTCCGGATTGCTTCCTCCTTTGGGGGGCGAGCGACCCCTCCAGGCGTGGGCGTTCCCCAACCGAGGAGCTGGGTTGGAGACAATGGAAGCACCCGGGGTCCCCCTTCTGCCCTTGCCCGTGTGGAGCAGCCTGGCCCGGAGGCAGCATGATAGGTGACCAGCACTCTGCTCTCTGCTTCTCCTGCCCCCTCTCTCCATGGGCTTGGTGCTGCTGTGGCGACAGTTGTGAAGCTAGCGGCAGCCTGCCTTCTGCCTTCTCCTCTGCCCTCCTGCTCCAGCCTCTCCCAGGGCCTTGGGGGCGCCCGGGCCATGGCGGAGCGGCCTTTCTCCGCTCTTTGCCTGGCTTCTCCCCAGGCCCTGAGGCACCAGTGTGGCCCACAGGGTGTGTCTACACAGCAGCTGCCCAGGGGCCTGGCGGGGCTCAGGCTGGGGAGCTGTGTGTTGCTGTGTCCACAGTCACACTGTGGCTGGAGCCTGAGTCAGCTGCCGGGGGTCTCACGGTGGGGTGCAGCCCCCTGCCGGACTACCCTGCAGAGCACCAGCTGCTCTGGGCAAAGCCAGCGAGCGTCCTGTGCTGCGGCGTGCTGGGAATCCCGATACGGCCAGGGCGGGGGCGCACTGCTGCCCTGGGCACTAATTAAACATGCTGAGGGGAGGCACCCGCCCACACCAGTGTGGAGAAACCTGCTAGCACCAGCAGGCTGCAGTGCGTGCTCTACAGCACCCCGGCCTGGGCCGCCAGGGCGGGTAAGTGGCTTTAGTTGCCCAGGCCAGTCGCTGGCAAGCCCTGCTGTGTCAGAGAGCTCAGGCTGCAGAGGGAAAGCCGGGTAGCGCACAGCAGCCCAAGGAGGGCCCAGCTTCCAGCCGGCCTAGCCAGCCCAGGGCAGGGCCTGTGTTTGCGGGGCCTTGCCCACTGCCCTGCGAGTACATGGGGCTGCTGCCCGCAGAGCGGTGCCCAACGTGCTCTCCTGTGCAGGGAGCACGGCTCCTGGCTAGCCTGTCACTGCTGAGGCCAGCACGGAGGTGTGCTCGGCAGATCCTAGGCTGGGGCAAGGGGAGGTGGAGGTCTTATGCATGGGCCACATGCCAGTCTGCAGCAGGCAGAGGGGCCAGAGTCCAGGCTGGGCGTTGGGCAGGGACAGGAGCCCAGGTGGGCGTGCGCCCCGGGGGCTGGGCATCCGGCAGGGACTGGAGCCCAGGTGGGCGTGCGCCCCGGGGGCTGGGCATCGGGCAGGGATGGGAGCCCAGGTGGGCGTGCGCCCCAGGGGCTGGGCATCGGGCAGGGATGGGAGCCCAGGTGGGCGTGCGCCCTGGGGGCTGGGCGTTGGGCAGGGACTGGAGCCCAGGTAGGCGTGCGCCCCGGGGGCTGGCCGTTGGGCAGGGACTGGAGCCCAGGTGGGCGTGCGCCCCAGGGGGCTGGATGCGCTGCTCAGAGGTGGGTCGCAGACCCAGCTGGTGTTTGTCGCTGGCGCCTGTCCCCCCCCTCTGGCTGTGCACACAGGTGAGGCCTTCTGCTGGGGGCGGATGGCTGCAGCCATGGGAGGTGTGGAAGCTGCTGCGCTGTCAGTGGGGCTGGGCTCTAGCCAGGCCAGGGGCACCTGTCTGCTGCCCACGCTATCTTGCAAGGGCCTGAGAAGTTGCCCTTGTGCCCAGCCAATCCCTTCGCCATGGGGTGGCTCCCTGGTGTTCTTCTACTGGGCAGAAGTTCTGCCCTAGAGCAGGCTGGACCCACACCAGAGCAGGCTGGGAGTGCCTGCAATTCCCATTGCCTGCCCTCTGAAGTCCTGTCTGGGCAGGGTGCCAAGCTGGGCAGAGGTGGCCTGGTGTGCCAGCTGTCGGGCGTCCCTGCCACCGGGGGGGCTCTCGAACAGCAGACAGCTGTGCCCTGAGCAGCTGAGAGGCGCCGTCCCCTTCCCCAGTCCCCAGCCCCGAAGCCAAGGCGGGGGTGACATGCTCAGCCCTGTGCTGGGCAATTCTGTTCACCGCCACCTCCCACGGAGAAGCCTCTCTGGGTGCAGGGAAGGTGGCAGCCCTGGGTGTTTGTACCACCCAGGCCGACCTGGGCCCTGCTCAGCCCAGGCAGCTGTGGGGAGAGGGTTGTCTGTCCAGGCCTGTGTGCTGCAGTGTGCAAGGAACAGCTGTGGCCACTAGTCCCAGGGAGCGCTGGGATGGGCTGCCTTGGTGTTTTGGGGGAACCAGGGAGCGCTGCTGGCCGGCCAGCCGTGCCAGGTAAGTGTGCCCAGTGGGGTGCAGTGGGCTGGCTTTGCCGGCCCTGCAGAGCCTGTGATTGTGGCTGTGTGTGTGCTTTGCAGGCTCTCAAACGGAAGCCCGACCTGTTCCTGTGTAGCAGCTTGGATGTCCAAGCCGTGTTCCAGTGCGGTGAGTAGCTGCCCCTCCCCTGGGAACCGCCTGCAGGGCAGGGCCTGCCTGGCTGCTAAGCCCGGTGTTTCTGCTCCTTAGGCGTCCTCTCCCTGAAGTTCCCCGAAGCCCTGACCGTCAAAGCCGCCTGTGGCTTTTTCGTGAGTATGACGGCCTCCCTTGGTGGCGGGTGCTGCTCCCGCCCTGCAGGGCTATTGCGGGAGGCTGCCTGGGGCACCTGGTCCCATGAAGCCTCTCAGGGCCCAGGCCAACAGGCTCCATTTGTGCCTCTCCTGCTGCAGCTGTGGGACTTGGCAGCCTGGGTCCCAGTAACCAGGCCGGCCCGGCCCTGGCATGCTCTGTGCCCCGCTCCCCACCCCTCCTGTCTGAGCAGGCAGGTACTGGCCCCGGGCATCCCTGGGCTCTGTCCCAAGTGCTCTGAGCCAGCCAGGGAGGAGTGGGCTGGGGCTGAGTGGCAGCCCTGTGGGCTCTCTGGTGGGCTGCTGCCTGGCCTTGGGCTGGGCTGGACTCCCTTGTCCTCTTGCAGACGGAGCTGCTGCCTCGCTGTGGAGAACTCCCCCCTGTGGGGCAGGTGGTGCATGAGAACGGCAAGCTGCTGCTGCAGGCTGTGCTGGAGGTAAGGGGGCAGGGCCCACAGAGCTGGGTGCGCTGGAGGTCAGGGGGCAGGGAAGAGGGGAAAGGGATCAAGAGCAGTCAACAAGGGTTCACCGAGGGCAGGTCGTGCCTGACCCATCTGATTAGCTTACGCGCCGAGGGAACAGGCTCTGTGGACACGGGGAAGTCAGTGGATGTGATGTACCTCGACTTCAGCAGAGCTTTTGATACGGCCTCCCACAGCATTCTTGCCCACACATTAAGGAAGTGTGGGCTGGACCCATGGACTATAAGGTGGATAGAAAGCTGCCTTGGTGGTCAGGCCCAACGGGTAGTGGTCAATAGCTCAATGTCTGGATGTTGGTCGGTTTCAAGCGGAGTGTCCCACGGCTCGGTTCTGGGGCCGGTGTTCAACATCTTTTTTATTTGTGACCTGGATGAGGGACTGGGCTGCACCCTCAGCAAGTTTGCGGATGACACAAAACTAGGGGGAGAGGTAGATACATTGGAGGGTAGAGAGAGAATCCAGAGGGACCTGGATAAATCGGAGGACTGGGCCAAAAGAAATCTGATGTGATTCAACAAGGAGAAGTGCAGAGTCCTGCACCTGGGGCAGAAGAATCCCAAACATGGTTACAGGCTGGGGACCGACTGGCTCAGCAGCAGTACAGTGGAAAGGGACCTAGGGGTTATGGTGGATGAAAGGCTGGATATGAGTAAACAGTGGGCCCTTGTAGCCAAGAAGGCTAACGGCAGACTGGGGTGCATTAGGACGAGCATTTCGAGCAGATTTGAGAAGTGGTTGTTCCTCTCTATTCACCACTGGTGAGGCCACATCTGGAATATTGTGTCCAGTTTTGGGCCTCCCGTATAGAAAGGATGTGGATGTTCTGGAGCAGGTTCAGCGAAGGGCAACAAAAATGATTAGGGGGCTGGAGCACAAGACCTATGAGGAGGGGCTGAGGGATTTGGGCTTGTTTAGTTTACAGAAGAGAAGACTTAGAGGTGATTTAATAGCAGCCTTCAACTTCCTGAAGGGGGCTCTAAAGAGGATGGAGAGAGGCTGTTCTCAGTGGTGACAGATGGCAGAACAAGGAGCGATGGTCTGAAGTTACAGAGCAGGAGGTGTAGGTTGGTTATTAGGAAAAACTCTTTCCCCAGGAGGGTGGTGAAGCACTGGAATGTGTTACCTAGAGAGGTGGTGGAATCTCCATCCCCAGAGGTTTTTAAGCCCTGTCTTAACATAGCCCTGGCTGGGATGAGTTAGTTGGGGTTGATCCTGCTTTAGGCAGGGGGCTGGACTCGACGACCTCCTGAGGTCCCTTCCTGCCCCAGGAGTCTAAGATTCTGGACTGACCATAAGAATGGCCATTACTGGGTCAGACCTAAGGTCCATCTAACCCAGCATCCCATCTGCTGCGAGTGGCCAGTGCCAGGTGCCCCAGAGGGGGTGGACTGACACACACAGGCCAGGGATGCCATTCTTACCCCCTGGCTCATCGCCTTTTGTGGAGTCGGGGCAGGCAGGGGCCATGTATTACCTATCCATGGAGCTTCCCCTCTGCAGGCCTGAGCCAAGCATTGCACCCTCCTTCTGGGGACCTGCAGGGTCGGCACAGACTCTGGCAGCTCTGTGCGCCCTGGGCAGCATGTTCCTTGGGTGATGCTGCAGCAGGGCTCCCCTGAGGTGGGGCCCGTGGCTGGTGTTCAGTGTTCCTGTCCTTTGCCCCGCAGGGAGTCGGGGGCCAGGCCTCCCGCAGCCTGATGGATCACTTCGCAGAGATCCTCTTCGCGCTGAGCAAGCACTGCTTCAGCCACCTGAGCGTCTGGATGAAGGAGGCCCTGCAGCAGGAGGGCTTCCCCTCGGCCCGCGTCAGCCCGGAGCAGAAGGACACCTTCAGCCAGCAAATCCTCAGGTGGGACTGACCACGCCAGCTTGCCCGTGATACCTGAGGAGTGCTCAGCTGAGGCTGGGGGGGTCCCCTTTGTAGGGGGCAGCTGACCCACTGCACCAGCCAGGCTCTCGAGGGGCACCCCCCAAGCTCTGCATGCCGACCAGCCCAGCAAGGGCTGCCTCTGCACCCCCTAGTCGCATGCTCTGACTGGCCCTGCACAGGGCACCCTGCTCTGCATGCTGTGATGGGACGGGGTTTCTGGGCACAGCTGGAGAAATCAAGCCAGGGTATGTTTGCTTAACATACAGGCCGCTTACAGCCCAGGCTGGGATCTGCTTCTCACTAAGGCAAATCCAACCAGCCACAAACGTACCTCTGCCAGTCCTGCTGGCCAGCCAGAAGCCACACAAGCAAACCCGCAGACTTCCCAGCTGCTGCCAGCCCAGCCCAGCCCAGCCCCCCCAGCTTTGGTGAGAGGTTCTGAAACCTGTCTCACCAAACACTGCACAGATTGTCCCGGGCCCCTGTCAATAGATATTGGCTCTTACCCAAAACAACCCAGTGGGCCAATCCTTCCGGTCTAAATAGCTGAGGGTTTGTTACTGAAGAAGAAAGAACAGGTAGCGAGAACTCCTGTTAAAGCAACGCTTTACATGCATCGACTGCAGCCACGGATGCAGCCAGCTGTGGCGTTTGCTGCGTCCTGAAAGGCTGAGAGTCCATTTCAGGTCACAGTTTCAGCTGCTGCAGAACTGTAGGTCCGGCCCGCTGGGGTCAACACGCTGGGACGTGAACCCTTGCACACGGGCACAGGAGCCAGCAGACAAAAGGCCAAGATGGGCACTGCTAGGTCCACCTCATGGTCCCTTCTTGTCCAGGGCAAAAGCCTTTTCTTCCTCCCATAGGCCTTGAGGGGCTGCCCCACCTGGCGCAGGTGAGCGGCTGCGGCAGAATGCCCTCGGGGACAGGTTTGGCCAGCACATGGCAGGTGGGCCGGATGTCGGGCAGCCGGTTTCCGTGCCTTTGCTCAGCCCAGGCCACCTGACCAGTGGGCTGCAGCCCACTGTGGAGTCCTGAGCCTCTGGGATGTGGGTTCATCATCTGGGCATGTGGTTTCCATCCCAGTGTCCTGGCTGGGGCTGAGTGCGCACCTCCCGTTGTGAAGCTGAGCAGTAGAACATTGCGGTTACACCTACAGAGCTAAAAGGCACAACTGTAGCTACCAACAGGGCAGCCACCGGTTCCTTAGATTCCTCACACACCCCCACACGCTGCTAGGGCCTGTAGGTGCACTGGGCACGTCAATGGCTTCCGGCCCCAAGGCAGAAATCCAGTCACTTCACACATGCCAACCGGCCCAGCAAGGGCGGCCTCTGTGCCCCCAGCCCTACACGCTGACCGCCCCTGTGAGGGCCCCCGCCCCAGCTCTGCATGTCAACTGACCCAGCAAGGGCGGCCTCTGTGCCCCCAGCCCTACGCGCTGACCGCCCCTGTGAGGGCCCCCGCCCCAGCTCTGCATGTCAACTGACCCAGCAAGGGCGGCCTCTGTGCCCCCCCGGCCTGCAAGGGAGGCTGCCCCCAACGCTTGAGCAACAGCCAGCCCTGCCAGGGGCACCCCCATCTTTTCGTGCTGCCCCCCCTGCTCTCAGCAGGCCTTGTGGGCACCACCGGGGGCAAGGATCAGCAGAGCCTGCCAGGTTCACCCCTCCCACTCTGCCTGCAGAGAGCGTGTGAACAAGAGGCGCGTGAAGGAGATGGTGAAGGAGTTCACCCTGCTGTGCCGGGGGCTGCACGGCACCGAGTACACAGCTGACTACTGAGAGTCCTGCCGGGAGCTCGGCCGGCCCTGCCCTGCTCCGCCGGGCAGCCCTCGTCCCCTGGCCCGCTGCGATCCAGCTCCTAGAAGTAACCCGCTGCAGCTGCTGCTCTCCTGCGTCCCTCTTCACAGCATGAGCCCTCCCTCCGGCAGGGGCCGGCAGCAGGACAGGACGGACGTGGCGCTGTGCCTGGGGGCTGGACTCCCTGAGGGAGGCTGCCCCAGAGCGCCTCCGTGGTGGTGACTGTCCCGCACTGGGGCCTTGCCCTGTGGCCGTGTGCGCGTTGTGAGGGGGGAGGCCCCGCACCTAATTATAGTCTGGATATTTCTACGCTGGCTGTGGCTGTGCTGCCTGGGCCCGGCGCTGCCCAGCACTGGGGCGATGCAGAGCCAGGGCTGCCCGCCTTTGCTGGAGCGTGCGGCCTTGGCCCCCTCGCACAGGGCCAGCGGGGGTGCCGTCCAGCCAGGGTGGTGCCCTCCTGCCCTCGGCTCAGGCTCAGGCGGGGCCCAGCTCCCAGAGAGCCCCGGCAGGCTCAGGCCAGCCACTTGTGTTCACAGCTCTCGGCGGCCAGCAGCAGGGCCTGGTCCCCTCAGCCTGGGAGATGGCACTCGAGTGCCCTGTTCCCCGGCCCTGGCTGTGCAGTGCTGGGACAGCGGGAGCCTGGGAGACTGCAACCATGGGCGGGAGCAAGCTCCCCTGGTCCCTCCTCTGCTGGCCAAGCTCCCACCACGGCCTGGCCCTTCACTGGCGGGGCTGGGCCCTGCCCCCGCGCCCCCCCCAGGCCCTCCGCCTGCAGGCCTGCTCCCCTCCCCCACACCTCAGGCCTGGTGCTGGCAGGGTCAGAGGGGGCTCTGGGGCCTGTCACAAATGGGGAGCATCCTGCACATGCTACCACTTTGCTCCCTCGTTGGCAGCTCTGGCCTCTCCCCGGCCCCAGGTATTGGCAGCAGCTGGGCCCAGTGTTACTGGAGCAAGTGAGCTGCTACCCTGCAGGATCCCACAGGCTGGCGCTGCTGGGGGAGCCTGGCCTCCCTCCCCCAGGTCTTGCCATGAGCAGGGGCAGGGCAGGGCGGCCTTGCTGCCCACACAGCTCAGCATGGGCAGGCCCCAAGGCCCTCCCTGGCCACCCACGGCTGCCCCCTGCCTTGGCCGTGCCCTATGCAGCTGCATCCTGCCTGGGGTGAGCTGCCCCAGTGCTGCCCCTCTGGGTAGTGCCAAGCCCCCGCTTTCCGGGGGGCCCTACTGTGCGCCACCTCAGCTGTGTCCAGCTCTGCCCCAGCCTGTTTGCCCCCCTGCTTAGTAATGTCCTGCGCCTCAGGAGCTGCCCCACACAGATGCACACACCCGTGCTACAGGGCACAGCTCGGGGGCTGCCCCTCCCACGTGGCCCACAGCCCCAAGGCTACACCACAGGGTGGTGCTGCTTGGCTGAGGGCTGCCCCAGAGGTGAGTGCCAGCCTGGAAGGCACTGGGCAGCTCAGAACAGCCCTTGGGGCTGGAGCCCTGCCTCACCCCACCCCTCTGCGGGGGCTGCCCAGAGCCCCGCCCCGCCCTGCCCTGCGAGCTCAGGAGCAAACCACAGCCCCGGCGCGTTCTCACCCGGCCCTGCTGTACTGTGCTGCGCTGTGGCCCTGCCCCAGTCCCGGCTGGGCCGCCACTGGGGAACAGGCGCCAGGCCTGCCCCAGCTGGGGTCCAGCAAGCGTCACACGGTCCCAGGCCGGCTCGGATAGGACCCAGCTCGGTTCTGTGCATCAGCCGCACGCGCTCAGCCTGCGGAGTCGGCAGCCTGCACTGGGCTCCTGCCCCCTCTGGCAGCAGACACACAGCGGGGCATGGGCGCAGGGCAGACCCCCTCGCTGTCACTGCCAGCAGCTGTGTCTGACCCCGGTGGCGGTGCAGGGACAGCTCTGCTGGGGCCATGCCCTGGACCCACAGGGGCTGGCGAACGGACCCCAGCCAGCACAGGCAGGGGACAGCGCAGGGGCCCCGTTACTGGGGTTTCACCACACAACACAGGTGTTCGTTAACAGCTTCATTCCTGGCCACTCCCAGGTGCTCCAGAAGGGCCCCGGCCAGGAACGGCTGAGGGGTCCCTGCAGGAGGGCGGCTGCCGGCTCCCCACAATGGGGCACAGGCCAGCGCCCCGGCAAGGAACGGTTGAGGAGCCCCTGCAGCAGGGCAGCAGCCGGCTCCCCACAATGGGGCACAGGCCAGCGCCCCGGCAAGGAACGGCTGAGGGGTCCCTGCAGCAGGGCAGCAGCCGGCTCCCCACAATGGGGCACAGGCCAGCGCCCCGGCAAGGAACGGCTGAGGGGTCCCTGCAGGAGGGCAGCAGCCGGCTCCCCACAATGGGGCACAGGCCAGCGCCCCGGCAAGGAACGGTTGAGGAGCCCCTGCAGCAGGGCAGCAGCCGGCTCCCCACAATGGGGCACAGGCCAGCGCCCCGGCAAGGAACGGTTGAGGAGCCCCTGCAGCAGGGCAGCAGCCGGCTCTTGGGAGAGCGGGCCGGTGTCAGGGCTGAGGCCAGCGAAGTCTTCGTGTTGTTGCCTAGCTGGGAGCCAGCTGAGGCGGCGGCTCTGCCCCCGGGGCGGTGTGGTACAGACAGCTGGGGGTGCTGGTGGGGGCTGAGCAGGCTGGCTGAAGGAGCAGGATAGGCAGGTGGTGGTGGGGCCAGCTGGGGGAGACAGGCTGAGATCACGACCTGGCCAGGCCCACCTTGGGCCCTGTGCCAGCAGGGCCTCCCCCTCACTTGGGTGGACTCAGGGCCCAGGCCATGCCAGGAACACAGCCCAGCTTCAGCCTCCCCAACCCCTAGCCAGAAGGCTGGAGAAGGTGAGGGGCGGTGGCAGGAGGCACCCGGGGTGCAGCCCCCTCCCCAGGAAAACCCAGGTCTGACTCTGGCCTGCTCTGGAGCCGCAGGTGGGGAAGGGGGGAGCTGGCACCCTGCCAGCCGTGGCCAGCTGCGGAGCTGGCTGCAGGGGAAGGGCCCGGAGGCTGCCCTGGGCCATGCTGCAGCTGGGCTCTCAACCAGCGTGGGAGGCAGGGAGCACGCAGCCGCCCCCGCCCAGCTCCCCACGCGTCCTGGTTCCCAGGGCTCCAGCCCGGGCGCCGCCTCCTGCCAGCAGACACGGCTGGTGCCCATCCCTGCTCCCGGCGCAGGGCGGGTGGGGAACAGAGCTCAGAGGCCTGCAGGCCGCCCTGCCGAGCCTGCGCTTCCGTGTCCAGCTCCGCGGCCGGGCCAGGGCGATCCGGGCCAGGGGGCTGGAGCCCGCAGGGCCGGGTCACTCGCGAGCTTCGTCTTCGTAGGCAATCGCAATGCCCCTGCGGCCCGGCACAGCCTTCGTCACCGGCGTCTGCCCCAGCTGCTGCTCCAAGCCCCGCCAGCTGCGCGCCTGCAGGAGGGAGGCTGGGCACAAGAGGCGCGAGGTTAGCGGGCATGGGGCACAGCCCTGCAGGGGAGCTCCAGCTGCTCCTGCCCTGGCCCTCCCACCACTGACGGCCAGGTGTGGGGCTCCCCGCTGCTTCCATCCTGGCAGGGCGCTGGGGGGGGCGGGGCAGGAGCACTCGGGGCCTCTGTGACCCTGCCCCTGCAGGGGGCGCTGGGGGGGGGTGTCTCTGTGACCCCTGTCCCTGCCGGGGGCGCTGGGGGGTCCTCTGTTACCCCGTCCCTGCCGGGGGGGAGGTTTACCGTCCCTTCCCTGTTGCCCCCAAGCCGTCGATGGAAGCAGGTACCTGCTGGGCCGATCTCTGCCAATGCGAGCGCGGGGCTCCTGCAGGCCAGGGCAGAGCTGGGGGCCGGGGCAGGGCTGCTGGAGACAGCCGGCGCCCGCAGCTCCCCTGTGATCAGCGAGACGTCGGGAACGGGACCGTCGCCTTCCCCGGGACTGGCCTCTGGGAAGCTGACGTGTGCACGGCCACCTGCCGGGGCGAGCGTGTCAAAGCAGCTGCGGGGCGCCAGCCCCAAAGCCCCAGGGCCCGGCCCCTCGCCTGCTCCAGCCCCCCAAGTCAGATCCCCCCTGAGAACTGGCTATGGCACAGCCTCTGCCAGCAGGGGGCGCTGCAGGGGTGGGGGAGGGGGGCGCTAGGGCACTGCAGAGGTGGGGGGGCTCCAGGGCACTCGGGCCAGCCTCTGCCAGCAGGGGGCGCTGCAGGGGCCGGGGGTGGGAGGGGGGGACTGCAGGGCACTGGGGTTGACCCCCCCCGCCCAACAGGGGGCGCTGCAGGGGCCGGGAGGGGGGGACTGCAGGGCACTGGGGCTGACCCCCCACCCACCAGGGGGCGCTGCAGGGGGTGGGGGGGGACTGCAGGGCACTGGGGTTGACCCCCCCCAACAGGGGGCACTGCAGGGGCCAGGGGGTGGGGGGGGACTGCAGGGCACTGGGGCTGACCCCCCCCCACCAGGGGGTGCTGCAGGGGCCCGGGGAGGGGGACTGCAGGGCACTGGGGTTGACCCCCCCCCACCAGGGGGCGCTGCAGGGGCCAGGGGGTGGGGGGGGACTGCAGGGCACTGGGGCTGACCCCCCCACCCACCAGGGGGCGCTGCAGGGTCCAGGAGGTGGGGGGGACTGCAGGGCACTGGGGTTGACACCCCCCCAACAGGGGGCGCTGCAGGGGCCAGGGGGGGACTGCAGGGCACTGGGGCTGACACCCCCCCCCCAACAGGGGGCGCTGCAGGGGCCAGGGGGTGGGGGGGACTGCAGGGCACTGGGGCTGACCCCCCCACCCACCAGGGGGCGCTGCAGGGGCCAGGGGGTGGGGGGGACTGCAGGGCACTGGGGCTGACCCCCCCACCCACCAGGGGGCACTGCAGGGGCCGGGGGGGGACTGCAGGGCACTGAGGCAGCCCCCCCCACCAGGGGGCACTGCAGGGGCTGGGGGGGAGGGGCTGCAGGGCACGCAGGGCGACCCCCCCCCCACCAGGGGGCGCTGCAGGGGCCCGGGGGGGACTGCAGGGCACTGGGGCCAGCCCCTCCCACCAGGGGGCGCTGCAGGGGCCGGGGGGGGGGGGCTGCAGGGCACTCAGGGTGACCCCCACCCCCACCAGGGGGCACTGCAGGGCCGGGGGGGGGTGGGGCTGGGCTCTGTGGTAGCCGGCACTGTCCCCAGGCACGGCGCCAGCCTGTTACCTGGCAGCAGGTCCCTGAAGTCGGTGACGTAGAGGCTGCCCCACTGGCGGGCCGGGTTGCAGGCCAGCTCCAGCTCGTAGGGCGTCACCACGGGCCGGTGGAAGTCCTTCGAGTCCAGCAGGGAGTTCTGGGGACAAGCCACCAGCACGAAGACGTCCACCTCCAGGAAATTGGCCAGCTTGGCCGGGCTCAGCTTGCCCATGGCCAGGGTGTAGCTGCGCTTGCCAGCCCGGCGCAGGACGTCCCGCAGGTGCTCCAGCAGCGAGAGGTAGCCGGCCACGGCCAGCGTGCCCACCACGATACCCACCACGCGGGCGTCCCGGGCCCGCTCCACCAGGTAGAGGCGCCGGCGCAGCGCCCGGTTGCCGCCGAGCTGCTCGTGCCGGCCGTGGCCGGTGGCCGGGTCGAAGGAGCTGAAGCGGCAGCAATTCCAGCTCAGCAGGAAGTTGGTGAGGGCCAGGCCCTCGGCGCCCACGTAGAACACGGCGTAGTCCTGCAGCCCGCGCTGCGCCTCCAGCGCCAGCAGCCGGCCGCTCTGCTGCACCAGGCCTGGGCCCGCGGGGGCCCCGGCACACGCCAGGCGGGAGAAGACAACGTGAGGGTACTCCGGGCACAGCAGCTGCTCCAGCTCGCCTGGGAAAGGGGGGATGGGCATGGGCTGAGCAGCCCCATGCAGGCCAGGCCAGGGGCCCCCGCGATTGCGGCCCACAGGGCTGGGGGCGGGACTGGCCAGCAGCCCCGCTTGGCTCCTGCTGCTGCCCTGAGCCCCGTGCGAGGTGTCGCCACACCCCATTGATCGCAGTGCGGGGACCCGAGGCACCTTGGGACAGCTCGGCTTTGCCAAGCACCATGGCCCTAAGCCGGTGCCTCCCAGGAGCCACAGCTACCGCCTCGGGCTTTCCTAGCAGCCACGGCGCCTGGCCACCAGAGCCTCCCACTGGCCGCCTCCGCGCTCTGACCCCACCAGAAGGTGCAGTGAGCAGCAGCACGGCCGAGCCCCGGGGGGACACCCCGACTCCGGCCATGCCCACAGCCAGCCCGTCTGCCGCAACCGCGCCAATGACCCGGGAAGAGCCTGCACCAGCCAGCCCCAGGTAGCAGCCGCTCTGAGCCCGCACGGTGCGCTGGGGCACCAGCCCCGACCCCCTGTGGGTACCTGTCGTCTCCCCCGAGGGAGCTGGGAGCTCGGCTCGGAGAAAGGAATCCCCCCGGGGGGGTCTGCTCTGCCACCGCACCCACACACGGGTGGCTGTTCCCGGCGGTGTTACGGCCTGCCCAGCGGAGGAGCGAGCGCCGGGTTGCCAGCAGGAGCACTCTGCTGCCCACAACGCAGACGCCCCTCATTGCGGGCGCAAGAGGGCGTTGGCACCGCTGCCCGGGCCCTGCCCAGCCATGCAGCCCCACCGCAGGACGCTGCACAGCACAGCCGCAGCCTGCGGAACGGGGAGCGACTGGGACACCAGCTCTGGGTTTACACTTCAGTGAGGTGCAAGGCAGGGAACTGGGGCGTTGGCTCTCTGCTGTCTCCTGCCTGGAGCGGCTCAGCTCAAGCACCCGGCTGGCTCTCGGGCAGGTGTGGGGGGGACAAAGGGCCTGCAGAGGGCGTGAGAAGGGCCAGCCAGGCTGGCTGGGTAAGGTGCCTGGCGGTGACAGCCGGTCCCACACCTCTCCCTCTGGGCACAGCTCTCACCTAGTGCGTGGGCGTAGGCCACCTCGCTCAGCACCACCACGTGACTCTGGCGGTCGGGGTAGAGCTCCCGGAAGGCCCCTGCGCAACGCTCCGTGTCCAGGGCCCGCCGGCCAAACACATGCAGCACCGGCAACTTCCTGCAGGGGCTGAGGCACGCGGGGCCATAGTGCACCAGCGCCTCTGCCCCCACGTGCTCCGCAGCCACCTCGTCCACGCAGCAGCTGCCAAAGGGACCGCAGGTGTCAGGCGCAGACCTCAGGGGCTGCAGCCAGCCCAGTGCAGAGCGCTCTCCTCTGCTGCGCCCTGAGCTCGGAGGCTTACAGGCTCAGCCGCTCTGGGCAGCCACAGCCAGCATCTCTGCCAGCAACCTCCCCAGCAGGCACAGGTGCTGGCAGCCCACCGCTGAGCACAGCATCCCACCCATCACTGCCTCCCGTCGCGGGCAGAGCAGCCGGGATTCCCAGGAGCCCCTCAAACAGAGAGGGCTGTAGGAGCTGGGGGACCGAGACGTGCCTTCTGGGCACCAGCAGAAGGGCAGGGCCGAAAGGGGAAGGACCCACTGGAGGGATTTGTCACGCCCCCCGCCGTACACGGCTGCTGCCCTGGGGGAAGGGTTCACGCTTCCCGGCAGGGGAAGGACCAGCGCCCAATGTGAGCCGTGCACAGGCCACCTCCCACACCAGCGCTCACCTGCCATACGACGTGTCCCCCAGGATGTACATGCTGGCACCGGTCGCCTCCTCCATCTTTGCCGCGACAGTGGCTGAATCTACCAGGAGCTCGTCCGGGAACTGCAGGGCAACCTGCCAGCGGGGCCGGTGCAGGGGGACAGATGTCATGCGAGAGCCAGTTCCCCCATATGGTGCCACTGCCCAGCGTGACATGACTGGATTGTTAAAGGGCCTGTGGCAGCCACGTGTGGCGGCTCTGAGCCTTGTGCCGGGGCCCGCGAGGTGTCTCCTGAGCGTCAGTGAGGCCCTGCCCCGTGGCTGGTTCCCGTCGCGGCTGCATGAGCCCTCCCAGCCGTTGGCTCTGGCGCTGCGCTGGTGTTTAAGTGCTGAGAGTTGGGGGGTCGGGGGGCGTCTCCTCCCCAGGTTGGGCCATGGGCTGAACAAGGGACCGGATCCCCAGCTGCCCACACATCTCAGGCGCTTGGGGCTGTCACCTGGCGTGCAGAGGGCCAGAGCAGCCCAGCTGGTTGAGTGCCCCTGCCTCACAAGGGCTCTAGGAAGAAGACAGGACTTTTTGCCTCTGCTGGGAAAACTCTTAAGACGACCCTGGCAGCGACCATCTGGCTTCCAGTTCCAGAATTTAAGGAGTCAATGTTCCAGCTCTCCAGTCACCAAGATTACACAGCGTGGACTCATATCCCTTATGGGATGGGCGTTCAGAGACCTTCCAGAAATCAGCACAGAATATTGCTAGCTGGATCGTTAGCTGTAATTGATGTATGTAACGTCCCACTTCAGCAATTCTTCTCTCTCGCCCTATTTGTTCTTTCTTTGTTAATAAACCTTTAGGTTTTAGATTCTAAAGGACTGGCCCAGCGTGCTGGGGTTTGGGTAAGACCCAAGTACATATTGACCTGGGAGTGTGGCTGGACCCTTTGAGGCCTGGAAGAATCTGTGTGGAATTGGTGAAACAGGTTTTAAGAACCTCTCACCGGAGAATAGGGCGGTGTTGGTCTGGGTGGTTGGAACAGCTGGAAAATCTGGGGGTTTGCTTGTGCAACTTCTGGCTGACCAGTGGGGCTGGCAGAGGTACTTTTGGGCTGCTTTGATTTGCCTTAGGAGCAGGAATCCCAGCCCGGGGCAGTAAGTGGCTGCATTTAAGTGAAGATCCCTGGGCTTGATTCCCTTTGCTGCACCCAGAAAGCCCGTCCCATTACACCTGGCCACACACAGGGCAGCCCCATGGAGGTGGGCAGGAATCGCTACGCCAGCATGTGGCCTGACTCGGGCCCCTCACAGCTGGGGTGCTGCTGCCTCCTGCACCCAGGGGCCTGGGCTACCACCGGCTCCCACGGGATCTGAGCGCCGGCCCTGGGGGTCGAAGATGAGCCCAGGGCCAGCGCAGAGCCGGGGATGGGACCCACTCACCCGCTGAAAGCCGCCGGCGCGGACGAAGGCTGCGGCTCGCTCCAGCTCGTAGAAGTCCTGCAGCGGCTCCGCCGGGGACCTGCCCCCCGCCCGCGGCTCCGGCAGCGCCCGCTGGACCACGGCCGCCCCATCCGAGCTGAAGAGCGTCGCCATGGCTACGGCAGCATCACCTGCGCCCCCCTCGTATTGGAGTACCGGGGAGTGAGTGAGCCCGGGTCGGCCTGCGGCGCGGGGGGTGGGCGCCGGGGAAGCACGGGATGGGACCCCCCCGCAGCCCCGGTTACTCCCCAGTTACCCCCCCGCTCCCCCGCAGCCCCGGTTACTCCCCAGTTACCCCCCCCCGCAGCCCCGGTTACTCCCCAGTTACCCCCCCGCTCCTCCCCAGTTACCCCCCCGCTCCCCCGCAGCCCCGGTTACTCCCCAGTTACCCCCCCGCTCCTCCCCAGTTACCCCCCCCGCTCCCCCGCAGCCCCGGTTACTCCCCAGTTACCCCCCCGCCCCCCCGGTTGCCCCCCTGCCCCGCCCCTGTCCCCGCGCCGCCGCGGGGGGGAAGCGCCGGGGGGCTCCCAGGGCCTTTCGCCTCTGGGGCAGCGAGCCTGATCCGCCCCCCCCGTGGGGGTCTAGTCCCTCCCCCTCACCGGGCTCCGCAGCAGAACCACGCGGACCCCGCCGCCACCAGCTTCCAGGCCAGGGACACAGCCAGCCAGTGAGAAGTCGGTATTAGCTAAAAATCCCGCCCCCGAGAGTTCTGCGCCAATCACGCTCCGCTTTAGAGTGAGGCTGTGGCTGCTGCCAATGGCAGAAGGCGGCACAGAAGGGCGGGGAGGTGTAGCGTGGCGCAGAGCACTATGGGCTTTGTAGTTTGGCCCTCTGGTCCCGCCCCCTTTCCTGGAGCCAATCGCCAGCCTCACTTCGGTCACGTGGCGCCTCCCTCCGACCGATCACGTGGTGTGAATCAGCTGACCTGCTCGCGGAGCGGCTGGCCCTAGCTGCCCGCAGTTTCGCCGCCGCCGCGCTGAGGAGCCGCCGCCATGTCCGGGCCCCTCCTGCTCTACGGGGGCCTCGGCCTCGCCTTCTGGAGCGCGCTGGCCGGCGTGGGTGAGCGGCGCGGCGGGGCGGGGTCTGGGAGCGGGGAGGGGTCGGGTCGGGTCGGCACCCGGGGGAGGGGAGCGGGGGGGGGTCGGGTCGGGACGCGGGGGGAGGGGGAGTCGGGTCGGGACCCGGGGGGGGGGTCGGGGCGGGACGCGGGGGGAGGGGGAGTCGGGTCGGGACCCGGGGGGGGGGAGGGGAGGGGAGCGGGGGGGGGTCGGGTCGGGACCCGGGGGGGGGGGGTCGGGGAGCGGGGGGGGTCGGGGCGCACTGACACAAGTCTAGCTCTATCCTGTCCCTTGTGCCTGGGCAGAGATCCCTTCCCTTCCCCTCCCCTCCCCCCCCCGGGGCAGAGATCCCCTCCCCGGTCAGTCCCCCCCGCTTGTGTCATGCAGAGCCCTGGCTGCTGGTGGCCCCTAGGCTGTGGCAGGGGACAGGGACCTGCCTCTGTCCTGCCCCGCGTGGGCACTGCAGCTTGGGGCGGTTGACCAGTCTGGCCCCTCGGCAACCCGCCTGGCCCAGGCAGTGGTGTGGTGCCGGGGCTGAGCTGCCCGTGCCCCAACTGGGCAATCGCTGTAGCCATCCACTTCTCAGTGAGTCCTGAGGCTCCGTCTCTGCAGGGGCCAGGAGCTAATGGCTTCTGGAGACTGAGCCCCTTTGTGCCCACAGCGCCCGAGCATGGTAAGGAGGGGGGCTTTGAGTGGCCTGTGGTGGGGGAATATTTGAGGCCCATCAGTGGTGGTTTGCCTCAATGCTGTGTGCTGGCCGGTCCTGTGCCTGAACGCAGGACCTGCAAGGGTTCCCCTGCTAGGGCTTCCCTTGGGTAGGAATGTCTGGTCCCTGCTAAGCCTGAAGGACCCTTACGCTGATCCATGGCTGTTCTTGGTGAGCATCCCCTGGGAGTGGCTTTCACTTGTGGGGGTGGGGGAGCATTTCACTTCAAGGCCTCATGTTAAAGGAGACAGGTCTGCCATCCGGCCCCCGGCGCTCTGACTCTGCTGTACTCTCCTTCTCTTCCTTGTTGGGACAGCAGGCTGGCCCG
The DNA here is from genome assembly GCF_033958435.1 of Carettochelys insculpta. NCBI lineage: Eukaryota > Metazoa > Chordata > Testudines > Carettochelyidae > Carettochelys > Carettochelys insculpta. The sequence goes on from NC_134145.1 coordinate 2,297,668, forward strand.
TGGTGTTGTGGGGTCTAGTTGGTGTCTGTCGGGTGCCAGGGAAGTTGTCATCAACCTCAAAAGGGGAAGAAAGGGCAGCAGTGGGACTGCAGAAACACAAGTCATTGTAAAAGCAGTGAGAAATCCTGTGCCACCTCATAGACTAACAGATTTTTGGAGCATAAGCTTTCCTGCATCTGATGAAGTGGGTCTTTGCTCACGAAAGCTTATGCTGCAAAATACCTGTTAGTCTTAAGGTGCCCCAGGACTTCCCTTTGTTTTTGCAGATGTAGACTAACACAGCCCCCCCCCATCCAAGTGGTTGTGGCTTTCAGGATGGAGTAACCCAGCCTCCCCCAGGCTGAGACGCTGGCTCGCCTTAGCGGTTGTCAGAACTTTGTTATTTAGAGCACGTGCATGAGTTTTTCCAAGCTTTGGCTTGAAGCTGGTGGCATAGCAATCCTGTAGCCCAGAGGAGCCTGCCTGTGGAAGGGCAGCCCTGGTGGCAGTGCAGTCAGCCTGTCCCGTATCCTGGCAGTGACCCTGGTTTTGATGGGTCAGAGCATCCCTGAGTACTAGTCAGGCCTGAACTTTGATGGAGCTGCAGGTTAGCACCTGCCCTCATAGCCCTGAATGAGGTGGTCACAAGCTGCCTGACTTCTCCGTGGGAGATGGCTCCAGGCTCAGGCTCGGGGCAGCTAAATAAGAAGGTGACAGATCACCTCTTAGTCCTGTACTGCTCTGTGTAACCCCTGCCCCGCCAACCCTGTCCTCCCAGCTGAAGTGAGCACCACAGTGTGAGGTGACCCTTGAGTCAGGCATCTCTTGGAGCCATGCTGGGTGCGGCTTCGGTGACATGGCTTGATGAGCCGCGGGGGAATGGTTCCCGGCTGAGGCTGGGCATAGACTGCCCATGTCCTGTGAAATCCTGGCGCCAGTAAAGACCAAGCAGGAACCTGATTCTGTGTTTGTGGCTGGTCAGTGAAGTGCCAGAGAATGTGCCAGGCCTTCGTGACCACGCTGCCGCAGCCCTCGGTGACACCCCCTCCCTCCAGCCCTGCTCCTATTCTGTGCAGAGCTGGGCTGCTGGGGCACAATGAGAACGGTCCGTGTTTTGTCAACAAACCCAGGTGTGTTCGGAGTGAGAAGGTGCTGCGGGAACCTGCTTTGGATTTGGCCTTGTGCTGCTCAGTGGCAGCTGTGACTGGCTGGGCCTGGTGACTCTCCTGGTCTGTGGCGCAAACAGTGCAAGTGCAGACAGGTCTGGCCTGGCAGAGACTCAGTCATCTGTGCAGAAGTGAGGCTGAGGGAGCTGCCCATGTCCCGGCTGGGAGCACCTCCCTTTCCGGGGGTGGCTTTGCCAGAGGTACCGGTGGGAGCGGGACGCTCTGTGGGGTTGCTTAATGGGCGCAAGTGACCCGTTCCTTCCTCCTCTCATGGCAGGGTCTCCTGGGAAAAATTTGCTTCCTCTCTCGTGCTCCTCAGCTCATGGCTGCTCCAGCCTGCCCCGAGTTGTGAGGTACCCTGCTGGCTACCACGGATCCTGTTTCTTGCCCGCCAGTAGCTGCCAACTCTCCCAGCTGAGCTGCGGCAGGAGAGCGGTGATCTCAGGCTTCGAACTCCCAGCATGGGTGGAGCATGAGTCACTGAGAACCTGTGGCTGTTGTGAAGCCAGGATAGTTCATCTCAAATGGCGAGAGACCGCAGAGCCCAAAGGCAGGGTGGCTGCAGCAGTGTGCCCAGGGAGCCCAGGCGTGTTCCCAGGGTAGTTGTCCATCCACAGCTCGCTCCTTGTCTCGCAGGTTGTGGGCCACTTTCTGAAGCAGCGGGTGTGGGCAGAGCGGGGTGGGAACAGATGCTGGGTCTCAGGCACCACACACACCTGTATCTCAAAGAAGTGAGACTCGGCAGCCTGGGGTACCCTCCTGGCAGCCGCTCAGCACATCTGGAGCAGAGCAGGGCCAGGCTGTGGCAGCCATCTCCTTTACCCACCTTCCCTGTCGCAGCCCCAGGCGTTACTGGCTCGGGACAGGGGCAGGCGGGCAGTAGTGGGCTCTGGGCTACCTTTAATGCAGTTTGCGCGCTGTCAGGTGAAGAGCCAGGGCCTGGTGAGCTGCCAGCTGTCTGCCAGGCCCCTGCCTCTGAGTGCAGCGTGTGCTGTCTGTCGATGGGAGAGCACAGCAGGGCTGAGCCTCGGAGCGCCTGCACGCTGGCTGGCTCCTCCACCCTGCCCCGCGCCAGTGCCCTGGCTGGCCTGGTGGTGTAGCTCTGTGTTTTACCAAAGGAGCCTGTCCCTGCAGTTACAGGCTGAACAGTGCAGCTGGACCCCCTGGGGGGCCTGTGCCTCCAGCCACCTTCTCCCAGGGTGTGCAGTTCCAGAGTTGCTGTAAGGTATCTGGGGGACGCAGCATTGTCCTCCATGCTGGCCTGGGGCGGCGGAGCCCTCACCCCTCCCAGGTCAAGCTGCCAGTTGTCTCCGCAAAGGTGTGTGGATGCACTGAGCGTGTGGTGCGCTAACACCAGCTCCCTGCCCCGCTGTGAGGGCCAGACCACTCTGCATGCAGTGTGGACACTGGCTTGGCAGAATGGTGGAGAACTCAGGCCAAATCGGTGCCCACACTGGGGGCTGGCGCCTGCCCAGCCAGCTTGATTCCCCAGCCCCAGTTTCAGTCGTTGCGTCTTGTTTGTGGGCAAGGCGCAAACTGAGTTGGGGAGCAGGCCTGGGCCGTGTTTGACAGCGAGCGGGGTGCAGGCCAGGCTGGGAATGCTGCAGGGCCCTGGCACTGGTGCACGAGGGGAGGTATTTGAAGATGACTGGCCACCTGCGTTCCTGCAAGCTGAGTACTTGGGTGCCTGGCAGGCAGATGCTGGCAGCCTGTGTTTCCCTGGGTGGTTCACCTCTGCACATGCCTCGGCGCACCTAACAACATTATTCGACCCTGTTTAAAAAAGTGGGACCCTGCTCGCTGCCCTCTCTTCCTCCATGTTCCCCTCAGACCTGGCTCTGCTGGAGGTGTGATTGAAACGTTGTGGGAACCCTGAAGCCGTCTGGCCCTCGCTCTGCTGCTGTCTCCCACATGTTACCCACCCCATGTGTCTGGTGTGCAACCAAGATTGTAACGCCCGCCTTCAGTTATCTGCTGGGCTGCTGCCGGCACTTTCCCGGGGCTGTGTAAATAATGCAGGTCTTTCCTGTCTCCAGCCTGCTGTTAGTGCCCCTTGGGAAGTGGGGGTGTGCTGCTGGGGGCGGGGGTTGGGCTGGCGGAGCTGTTCAGATGACCCAGCAGTGACGGGGGGCAGCTAACTGCCTGTGACTCAGATGCTACAAACCAGGGAGCTGCGTTGGCCGCTGCTTTGCCCTGCTGCTGGCCCTTAATTGTGCTTGTTGAGGCCCAGGGGCTTGGCTGTGACCTGCCGAGCGCTGCCTCTGGCCGAAAGGAGCAGTTAGCTCTCCGCGCAGCGCAGCGTGTGGTATTTCAGAGCCCCTGCCCGGCTGCCCCAGACAGCAGAGCCTTGCAGCTCGCTCTGCAGCGTCGCCTGTGTAAGGCGAGGGCTCGGCCTGCCACCGCCTTCCTGGGCGCTGGCTTGGAGGAGGGTCGCTCGGCCCTGCTGCAGCGTCCCCTTTCAGCATTGCCCGTTGCTCAGCGTCCCAGCTACAGCCAGTCCCTTGCTCCCTGCTCAGGACGCTGGCCCAGGGCCGCGATTGCGTGGCCAGGCTTTGAGCAGCTAGTGGCTGTTCCCTCCCCATCTGTCGGCTGTACCCCCGGCAGGAGGAGTGGGTGGGCCGTTTACTCGGGAGTTTTCCCGTTGGCGAGTCCCTGTTACCCCCGTGTGCGTCGCTGTGGTGTGAGGTCTCTAGCCATTGTGCCGCAGTGGCTGAGAGCGGGTGGCTCCCGTTTCACAGGCGTTGAGCCAGGGGCCGTGCGCACCTCTGCGGCGGCCCCTCCCACGGGGAGGGCGTTCAGCACGCGGCTCTCCAGGCGGGCTCCTGCAGGGCGGCTGCAAGTCAGGGCGGAGGAGAGCGAGTGCCAAGGCAGGAGAAATGCCATTCCAAGCAAGGCCGTCGTGGCGGGGGCAGCTCCGGCAGCTGCTGGAAGGGGAAGAGCAGCCCAAAGCTAGGGGGGACCCAGTGTCACTTGGGCGCCCCTTACAAGGGGCCCTGGGCTCAGCAGGGTGGGGCGCCTGCCGAGCTGGGCTCCTTGGAGCTCTTGCTGCCGCGGCACCGGGCTGGCCGGCTGGGCTGTGGAGGGTGAGAGTCGCCAGCAGGCAGCGAGCACTGGCACACGCCCCCAGCACTGACCCCGTGCCCTGCGGGGGAGAAGGATTTCAGGGGGTCACAAAAGAGACCAAACCAGGAGGTAGCAGCCGGGCGATGGGCAGAACCCACGCAGGGCACAGAGCGTGGCTGGGGCAAGGGCCTGTGTCCCAGGGTGACTGCCCAGCCAGCCCTGCAGGGGTGCGCCCCCGGGGACCGGCAGGGCGGCCGTGTGCACGGCTGAGCACCAGAGACGCCCTGCACCGGGTCCCCACGTGCCTGTGCCAGGCCACAGGCAGCCGCCCGGTCCAGCAGGACGACGTTGCTCCTGCGGTGCTCCTGGGCGTCGTGTGACTGGCTCTGAGTCACTGGCGCAGCCGCAGCATGTGAGGGTCAGTCAGACGGCCCGTCTGGGCTGTGGACGGAATGTGCTGTGCTTCCGGACACTCACTTGCTCCGCCTGAGTCAGGGGTCCTGCTGGCTGGGGCGCTCGGAGCCCTCGGGGGCTGCCCTGCCCTGGCTGGGAGGGGCGGTCGGCTCTCATTGCCCACCCTGCTTTGTGGGAGGAGGGGCCGTGGCCCCCGAGCCGGCAGCCCTCGCTCCCCAGGCAGGGGCAGCAGGTGCAGTGTTGCGAGGGGGACAGTCAGCAGGCGGAACCGTGGCTGCTTTCAGCCTAGCTGGCTGGGGAGTCACCGGGACTGCTGCTGCCGGGGCACCCCTGGGCACGGGAAGCCATGGGGCATCTCTCTCGCCCTAAGCCCCAGCACAGGGCTCCCTGCCCGTCGGCAGTGCCTGGCACACAGCAGCCAGACTGCTCGGTCGGCTGGGCCGGGCTGGCGCTTGGGCTGGCTGACGGTTTCCCTCCTCTTTTCAGGTATCTGCTACACAATATTCGACCTGGGCTTCCGTTTCGATGTGGCCTGGTGAGTTGGCTGGCAAGGGCTGGGCACGCTCCAGGAACGGGGCTTGCACCGTGCCTGGGACCCAGCTCCAGCAAGCTGGCCTTGCTGCCCTGGGTCAGACGCTGAGGGCGATAGTTGGCGAAGGTGACCAGAATGTGGCACCTGCTCCGTCACCCTTGGCCTGGGCAGTGGAAGGCCTGGTGTGACCCTTCTGGGCAGGGAGCCAGAGCCTGTGTCGCGCCCCAGAGCAGGAGCCCCTCCACTGTCTGCCCTGGCTTGGAGCCTGATCTGCACTGGCTCAGCAGAGCGTGTGCTGCACCCTTCCGGCCCAGCACCACACGTCTGCTGGGTCCTGTCCCCGGTGGCTGCCCGCTTCCTTCCCCATTGCACCCAGCCTGCTTCCTGCCCTCTGCATCCAGTCACGTGCCGCCCCCGCGGCCATTCCCCAGGGAGCACGCTCTGCCAGCAGCTCTGCTTGGCAGCAGGGGTGCCCAGTTTGCCCTGGGCTGGCTGGTTCCCCCAGCAGCTGGCCCTTGCCTGCCTCCTCCAGGGCAGTGGGAGCAGGGCCGCCTCACTGGGCTGGTGCGTGCTGCCGGAGGCGTCTGCCTAGCCATGGCAGCACTCTGGGGATGTGAAGCAGCTGGCTCTGCACACAGCCCTGGGTGCACCTGAGTGTCTCTTCCCAAGCAGGCTCACGGCCCTGTGGTTCTCTGCTTGGCGCTGCAGACTGGGGCTGGTGGCTTCCTCCCTGTGGGTGGCTGTGGGTTGGGGCGGGCAGGCTGGACAGCGACATGTCTCTGCAGGTGCCCTGTGCGCGCGCACGAGGTTGGCTTGGTGCTGCACAACTGGCAGCCAGCTCGCCTGCTGCCCTCCCCCGTGGCAGGGGGGCGCTGGGCTGCTGGTGCCCACCCGTGGCCCTCGAGCGCGGGGGGCAGGTGGGCCCAGCCGAGCCTCTGCTAATAAAGCTCCTTCTGCGTCTAGGTTCCTAACGGAAACGTCCCCCTTCATGTGGTCCAATCTGGGCATCGGCCTGGCCATCTCGCTGTCCGTGGTGGGAGCAGCCTGGTGAGTTGCTCTCGCTGCCAAGGTTCCTGCCGGGGGTGGGGGCACCCAGCAGCCCTCCCCTGGCCACGCACAGCGCCATGAGGGCTCAGTCGTCCTGGACAGCGGCCCTTCTGACATCACGGCAGGGCCCTGCCAGGCCTTGTGTGGCGGCTAGCTGGGAGACACCCGCATGCACTTGGCCTCTGTGGGTTGTGCCGGGAGCCCAGCCCGGGCTCGAGGGGACAGCTGCCCATCCCCACTGGGCTGTGCCCACAAGCTCTGCTCCTCCCTGGGGCACCAGCAGCCGCCCGCTCTCACCCACCCACCCAGAGCTCCATCACTGACTGCCCCGTCTCTCCCAGGGGCATCTTCATCACTGGCTCCAGCATCATCGGCGGGGGAGTGAAGGCCCCCAGGATTAAAACCAAGAACCTGGTCAGGTAAGGGGAGCTGGGCCCAGTGCTTGGAGCTGGTGGGGCACCGCAGTTCACCCCAGGTGCTCGGCCCTGTGGGGTGAGTGGTGTGGTCGGGGGCTGGCGCTGTGCGGCACTGACCCTGCTGCTCCATCCCGAGCAGGCTGGCGTAACGTGGGCTCTAGGGGCTCCAGCCTCAGGCTGAGGGAGCCCTGCAGGCCCCTGGGCTGGATGCCACGTGCTGCTGCTTTTCGTCCCGCCGCTGGCCAGGCGCTCGTCTCTGAGCCTCGGGGCTGGAGCCGCAGCCACCTCGCTGGCGTGGGGTGTGCGAGGGAGGTGGGCTGGCTCTGCAGCTGCCGCCGGCTGGGCACTGTGGGCATGGGCAGCACGCAGAGCAGCCGGGGGCTCTGTCGAGGGGCAGGGCAGGGATCCTGTCTCAGCCCCCACGTGCCTTCCTGCACCAAAACTCTCTCGCAGCCCCGGCTCCCAGCCAACACCAGTGCCACTTGGAGCCTCCTGCGCCCCAAAACCCCCAGGGTCCTGCTGTCCTGGACTCTCGGCTCCGGCCCATACGGTCCCTCAGAGCAGCAGCCCCTTCTCAGGGAGTCCACTCGCACCAGAGCCTTCAGCCTGCCTGGCTCTGCCCTGGGGGGCCCCATTCCCAGAGGAGCCCAGAGCAACTCTCAGCCAGCATAAACCAGGAGATGTGTGAGCACTGAATGAGCCTGGCCCCCCGAGCACGGCGTGGCTGGGTCTGCCCTGCCCTGGCCAGCTGCAGGCCCAGCAGGGGCGGCTCTGGGTTAGCTGGAGGCACAGCCGTGCTTGGAAAGCTGCACAGGAGCTTTCGTAGGGGATAAGGCAGGCGCCACGTTTCCTGGTAACTCATGTAGCAGTCAGCACTCCGATACCTAGGCTGTATTGCACACGTGCTCCATCCTGTACTTACTACCACTAGCTGCTCCCCTTAGCTTCCCGGGCCCGGGGAGGGAGGAGCCGGGCTTCTGCTGAAGCAGGTCGATGCTCCCATGTCCCCTGCATGACACTTCACATTTAGAGTAGCTTCCCTCTCACACACACCTCTTGGTCGCTTTCTGCAAGTCCCTGCTCTCGGGCTGTGTCCGTCAGTCACTGGTGGCACTGCGTCCTAGGGCTTGGCCTCGGGGCTGCCTTGCTCGTCTCCAAAGAGGCCTTGGACTTGGACTTGGCTTCCCCGGAAGGAGCTGCCTCCGACTCCCAGCACGTCACCCTTTTCTCAGTGAACCCAAGTCATGGCTGGAAAACATCCCGACGCTCTCACAGCCAAGGAGTGTGATTGGAGAGGAGGGTTCCCCTCGAAGTAACGGCTCCAGCTCTGCGAATGACGTTGCCCGGCCCGGCCCCACCCCTTCAGGGTTGAAAAGAAACATGTGAACAAAGCCCAGCTATTTTCTCTTCAGGGGAAGGTTCTTTTTGCCGGGCCGCGGCTGGGCGTGAATGGGAGCGCTCCTTTGGCAGGGCCGTGCCTGGCAGCGCTGGGCGTGAATGGGAGCGCTCCTTTGGCAGGGCCGCGCGTGGCAGCGCTGGGCGTGAATGGGAGCGCTCCTTTGGCAGGGCCGCGCCTGGCAGGGCTGGGCGTGAATGGGAGCGCTCCTTTGGCAGGGCCACGGCTGGGCGTGAATGGGAGCGCTCCTTTGGCAGGGCCGCGCGTGGCAGCGCTGGGCGTGAATGGGAGCGCTCCTTTGGCAGGGCCGTGCCTGGCGGGGCTGGGCGTGAATGGGAGCGCTCCTTTGGCAGGGCCGCGCCTGGCAGGGCTGGGCATGAATGGGAGCGCTCCTTTGGCAGGGCCGCGCCTGGCAGCGCTGGGCGTGAATGGGAGCACTCCTTTGGCAGGGCCGCGCCTGGCAGGGCTGGGCGTGAATGGGAGCGCTCCTTTGGCAGGGCCGCGCGTGGCAGCGCTGGGCGTGAATGGGAGCGCTCCTTTGGCAGGGCCGCGCGTGGCAGCGCTGGGCGTGAATGGGAGCGCTCCTTTGGCAGGGCCGCGCCTGGCAGGGCTGGGCGTGAATGGGAGCGCTCCTTTGGCAGGGCCGCGCGTGGCAGCGCTGGGCGTGAATGGGAGCGCTCCTTTGGCAGGGCCGCGCCTGGCGGGGCTGGGCGTGAATGGGAACGCTCCTTTGGCAGGGCCGCGCCTGGCGGGGCTGGGCGTGAATGGGAGCGCTCCTTTGGCAGGGCCGCGCGTGGCAGGGCTGGGCGTGAATGGGAGCGCTCCTTTGGCAGGGCCGCGCCTGGCAGGGCTGGGCGTGAATGGGAGCGCTCCTTTGGCAGGGCCGCGCCTGGCAGGGCTGGGCGTGAATGGGAACGCTCCTTTGGCAGGGCCGCGCGTGGCAGCGCTGGGCGTGAATGGGAGCGCTCCTTTGGCAGGGCCGCGCGTGGCAGCGCTGGGCGTGAATGGGAGCGCTCCTTTGGCAGGGCCGCGCCTGGCAGGGCTGGGCGTGAATGGGAGCGCTCCTTTGGCAGGGCCGCGCCTGGCAGGGCTGGGCGTGAATGGGAGCGCTCCTTTGGCAGGGCCGCGCGTGGCAGCGCTGGGCGTGAATGGGAGCGCTCCTTTGGCAGGGCTGGGCGTGAATGGGAGCGCTCCTTTGGCAGGGCCGCGCGTGGCAGCGCTGGGCGTGAATGGGAGCCATTATAACATCAAAATAAGTAACTTTAAAAATCCTGCACTGGAGCTGTTGCCTGAGTGTGCCGGGATCTGCTCCTGTCCCCTCTCCAGCTGTTGCGGCCGGTTGGAGTTGCTCGCCTCATTCATTCGACAGGGCAGTTGAGTCACAGGGGCAAGGTGCATTCTGCTTCTCGTACAAAGACGTTTTCTTACCTTAATTGTTATCCCGAGCGGTACAACGTTATCAGTGCAAAGTTTCCCTGTTAGAAACCATTTATCTGCAGTGCAAGGCCCCCATGGGAGTGCAGCAGAGCAGGGTGGCTGCCAGATGGGTTGCTGTGGGGTGCTGCCCATCTCTGGCTGGGGTGGCAAAGTGCGTCTCAGCCATGGGGCTGCTGGGGAGATGCCACTGGGTGGTGGTGGTGGTGCCTGGCCCAGGGAGCAACCAGCTGTGGGGGGCAGGACTGGGCTGTCAGTTGCTGGCTGGGTCTCTAACGCTGCCCTCACCCACAGCATCATCTTCTGCGAAGCCGTGGCCATCTACGGGATCATCATGGCGATCGTCATCAGCAACATGGCTGAGGTGCGGGGCCTGTGCCTTGGGCAGGCTCCAGGACTGCATGGGGTTCCCCTCCTGGGTGGGCTCCTGGAGCTCTGCAGGGTGGGCCAGGGCCAGGGCCAGGGCTCAGGCCTGGGGAGCTGGCAGCAGTGGGCAGTCTGGCATCCCGGCACTGGCTGCTCGGTGCCCAGGGGCTGGGAGAATGGGCACATGGACCCAGGCACTGCCAAAGCCATGGAGGAGTTGAGCTGAGCTCCAGTAAAACCTGTGCCAGTCTAACCAGGCCAGAGGCAGCCTGAGCTGACTGCCAGCACAGGCTGGGCCTGGGGGGTCCATGTCTCCCTCCCATCATGTTCGGAATCAGATGTGGCTGTGAGGCCCTGAGCAGCTCCCGGCCTGCCTGCCAGCACACTGCAAGGCGTGCCGCTCACCAGCACGGTGAAGCAGTGTCCCAGCCTGCGGGCAGCATCCTCGGCGGGGGCGGGGGGTTGGCTGCCATCCGCCTGCTCAGGCAGAGCGATTGCCAGTTCCTGCGGGCAGGGAAGTGGCGGGCTGTGCCCCGGCCTGTGGAGCAGGTAGCTCAGGCCCTGGACAGAGCTCGTCGTGGCATTTGATCCCAGTGCTGAGTGGCCCTGCCCATCTCCGCACCCCTGAGCTCCAGCCAAGCCGCTCCCTCTCGCCGGGGTCCAGGACACAGCCCTCCCTCGGTCCCCCAGCAGACTGAAAGCCGGCCAGGCAGAGTGGGCTGGAGCTGACTCGTTGCTTCCCACTGCCGCTGGGGGTGCAGAGGCAGGCCCTGACCACTGCTGCTTGGGCCAGGACCCTCCCTAAGCTCTGGGCTGCCCTGGGCCTCACCTGTCCCTCACGCCTGGGGCCCCCGGAGCACAGCAACCGCCTGCCGCTAACCCTCAGCCATGTGACTTCTCCTTGCAGCCTTTCAGCGGCACCACCCCCGAGACCATTGGCGCCAAGAACTACCACGCAGGTACGCCAGGGTCTTCCCTGGGGCCGTGCGCTCGGCTCGGCACGCTCCTGAGCATGTGTGCCCGGCCTGGTGTGCTCTCCCCAGCAGCCAGCGGGCGCTGGGCAGCCTTGCCTGCGTGTGGGGGCATCCCAGGGGCCGCTCTGCCCTGGGAGCTGCATCTCCCCACGGGGCTGGGGAGCAGCAGCTGCTCTGTCTGCCCCATCCCCGCCTGCAGGCACACACGGGCTGTGCTCCTGGCCTAGCAATGGGAGGACGCCCTGCCCTGCCCTGCCCTGCCTCACTCAGCCCGCTAGACCCAGGGTGGCTGACGCAGGGCAAGGAATTGCTGCTTCCCCTCAGAGGCTGCTTGTGGCCATAAAGGGGGGATCAGCCTCTGGGGGCATCTTCCCTGGTAACTGGTGAGTGGTCCCACTGCCCCGCCCTGAAGGCAGGTGCCACCTCCTCTCTCTCGGCGTGCCAGGACCGTCAGAGCACCAGGGCTGGTGTGCGGCTGGCTGAGCGTGGATGGCCCTGCCTAGCGAAAAGGCTGCAATTTGACAGCTGTGCCTTGTCGCCTCCCTGTTCTGTGCTGCCCCTTAACTCTGCCTCCGGCAGGTCCTGCTTCCCAGCCTTGGCCAGCCCCGACGGCCTCTCGCAGGAGGGGCCGAGCCCCTGGGCAGGGCAGGACCAGGCCGGGCCAGGTCTGTGGCCTGCTGCGTCTCACTGGTCTCTGCACCCCCAGGTTACTCCATGTTTGGGGCCGGCCTGACTGTGGGCCTCTCCAACCTCTTCTGTGGGGTGTGCGTGGGCATCGTGGGCAGCGGGGCAGCGCTGGCCGATGCCCAGAACGCCAGCCTCTTCGTCAAGATCCTCATCGTGGAGATCTTCGGCAGCGCCATCGGCCTCTTCGGGGTCATAGTTGCTATCCTGCAGGTACGGCACTGGCCCCCCCTCAGCTGCGGGGCTGCCCAGCTCCTCAGACAGACCAGGTGTCTGCAGGGGCCTCCGTGTCTGGGGAGGGGGTGTGTGCAGCCAATGCCCTCTGGCGTACAGAGGAACCTGTCCGGGGCACTGGCTGGGGCAGGGCTGAGTGTGCAGCAGCTCCATGAGATGGCACCATCTAGGCTGGCTGCTGGGACCCATCCTGGCACTGCCAGGTCCCTGGGCTGAGCGGTGGGGAGTGGCCTGCAGGTCCCTGCAGCTCTGCTGGCTGATCAGGGTGGCCCAGGGCCCCTGGCTTGTGCGCTCCTGGGGAGGGCTGGGCATGGGTGCTGACCATCTCCTCCTCCTCCTCTCTGCAGACATCCAAAGTAAAAATGGGTGACTGAGCCCCAGCTGCTCCGGCCTGGCCCCGGCAGGCCCCACTGTACATACTTATTTAACGTTTGAGCTCCTGAGCGGGGGCGTCGCTCTGCCACGCCGGGAGCGGGAGCAGAGCTGCATAGAGCCGTCCCCTTGTCCGCCACCCGCAGGCCCTGCGGAAGAAATACTCGTCTGTGTGTGATTCAGCTCCCTCCTGTGCACCAGCCGGGCAGGGCCCTGCTGCCTGAGTGTTCCCGGCCTGTGTAGAAATAATCCACCAGTGCAAGTCAGTGTCATGTGAAATAAACATGGGTCCTGTGCCCGCCTGCGCCGTTCTCTGTGCTGTGGCCTACCCCAGCCTGGCACTGCCCTATGTGCCTGCAGGGCCATGGCGTTGAGTGGGGCGGCAGCCATGCCAGCACAGCTCTTTGTCTGACCTGGCTGGATGCTGCAGGTAGCCAGTTCTGCAGCCAGCTGCCAGGCCTCCTGCTGCTCCTGCCAGTGGGAGGCATGAGAAGAAACTTCTTGGGTGGCCTAGACCCAGTGCCCCACTGGAATGGGGGGGGCCTCTCTTATAGTCCTGGTACAGCTGCCCAGCTAGTCTGCTGCCAGGAAAGGCCCTGGGGAGGGGTGGCAGAGGGCGGGGCGCGGCAGAGGCATGAGGAGGATATGTCATAAGAACAGCTGCCGGGTGTCTGACTGAAGGTGGGTCTCACCCAGGCTGCTGGCAGTGCCCTGTGCCCCGTGCCCCAGAGGGCATGAACAGAACTGGTGCTGGCTCGGGGAGGGGTAGCTCAGTGGTTCGAGCATTGGCCTGCTAAACCCAGGGTTGAATTCAGCCCTTGCAGGGGCCAAGTAGGCATCAGTGGCAAATAGTGGGGGGGAAGGGTGGTGCTTGGGCCTGCCAAGAGCGCTGGGGATGGCATTCACTGACCTCCTGAGTTCCCTTCTGGCTCCAGGAGATGTGTGTCTCCATATGGCTTATATCCTATCCCTGTCACCCACGCCTGGCCATGCGGGGCAAAGGCTGCGGAACACCCAGAGTATGGCGCCGAGTTCCTGCCCATCCTGGCTAATACCCACTGATGGGGCTAGCCAGGGATGTATCTAGCACCTTAATCCCCGTTAGAATTTTGGCCTTGCCGACATCCCCTGGCAGAGAGTTCCACGGGCTGGCTGGCTGGAGCCTTTTGTTTTACATCTTCTAGTAGTGCCACAGGGTGACCCTGAGTTCTTCTCGCCTTCCTTGTTCACTCTGTCCACACCAGTGACAATTCTGTAGGCCTCTGTCAGGAGCCCCTCCCCGCCCCCCGCCACACACACACACACACACACACACCCCCACCCAGCCACCTCTGTTCTGGACTTACCAGTTGTCACTTCGCATTGCGCTGTTTGAACCTTTTCTGATTGGAGCGAATGTTCAGATAGGGCAGTCGCATCTGCACCGCTGTTGAGGTGGGGTGTCCCCAGGGTTCCTAGAAGGGCGATGTATTCTCTGTTGTCTGACCCCTTCCCTAACAAGCCCCAGCCTTCTTGTAGGTGGTGCGACTGCCGCTGCTCAGCGAGTGGATGTTTTCTGAGGATTGGCTACTCTGACTCCATGGTTTGTTTCTCAAGCTGGGTTCTGGTTTCCTGTGCACATGGCTTTGCCCTGATGTGCCCTGGATTTGATCTGCTGTTCCATGAGATCCCTTTGGAGTGTTTCACAGTCTGCCGGGGCCTTAACTCTCCACAGCTGGTTTGTACCACTGCAGATTTGCCCACCGCCCTGCCTACCCCTTTTCCAGATAGCTTATGAAACTGTTGATGAGCGCAGACCCCTGGGGAGCACCACCATATATGTCTCTGCTCTGGTCACCTGTCCCTCCCTGCCTGGCTGTGTTTTACCGGGTTCCTGACCTGGAAGAGGCCCTCCCCTCCAGTCCATGATAGCTTAGTTTCCCTTAAGGGCCTTTAACGTTGGACTTCGGCAGAGGCCCTCTGAAAAGCTAGGTGTACTGTCTCCACTGGCATCCCTTGGCCACGTGGTTGATGACACCCCCTGTTCCCCCAGGAACCCTAGTAGAGTGGCCGGGCGGGTAGGTGGCTGATTTCCCTTCACAGAACCCATGTGGGCTCCTCCCCAGCTGGCTTGTCCTGGGGTCTGATAATTCTGCACTTTAGGGAGTTGCACTTGGAGCCCTCAGCCCAGCACAGGTCCATGGGACGGGCGAACGCTGAACAAGCTGCGCCATGCGGCAGCACCCAGGGCGGCACTGGGTACATCCAAGGGGCCGGGGCCTGAGCCTGGGCAGCCATGAGTACGCAGTCCCAGCAGGCGGCCTGGGCCAGCTGCAGGGCAGAGAGGCAGGGGTCTGATGTGCGCACTGGAGAGCCAGCTGGCCTCTGGCACAGCCAGCCCCCAGAAGCCTCCACCCCAAGGGGGAGACCATGGCCAGCCTGTCCCCATGCCCTGCACCCCACAGCACCTCAGGGAGCCCCACCCCCTGGGCACAGCCAGCCCCTGGAAGCCTCCACCCCAAGGGGGAGACCATGGCCAGCCTGTCCCCATGCTCTGCACCCCCCAACGCCTCAGGGAGCCCCACCCCCTGGGCACAGGCAGCCTGCTCTGCACCCCCACAGCGCCTCCGGTCTGAGCTGGGTGCTGGGGCTGCCCTGCCTTTCGGAGTGGATGACCCTCTGCTGCCTGCCCTGACGCCAGCAGAGTTTCTCCCTGTGCCCAAGAGCAGTGGTGGGCAAGGCGATGGTTGGGGTGTCTGCCTGCGGCTCTTGGCGGGGGGTTGGTAGCGGCTGGGCTCTGGGCCAGCAGATTGGGGGTAGGTGGCTGTAGCCAGCCCGGTGTTCCCTGCAAGCTGAGCGCCTGGGGGGCTGCGCAGGCGAGATTCAGGTGCTGATCAGCCGTGTGCCCACAACGAGGTTTGCCTTTCCGCTCAGTGCCTGACTGCATGCACCAAGCTGTGTTCTGCAGCGGGAGTGGGGCTGCCCCCAGCCCCCAGCCTACAGGAAGAAAAGGAAATACTGCTCTGCCTGGAGCAGCTCTGAGGCTGGGGTGCGGGATGGGGCGGAGCAGTGGCTCCAGTGCCTCTGCAGTATCGAAGGGCCTCGTGCCCAAGACGGGTCACCTGCGGCTCTGTCCTTGGGCCCTGAGCCGGGGTGGGAAGGGGTCAGGGGTTGGCGCCAGGGCCCTGGCTGTCCTGTGCTAGCGGCTCCTGCGGTCCCAGCAATTGCTGGGGCTCTGGCTTGGGAGCCCTGCTCAGTGCAGATGCGAGGCCAGCACCCCAGGCAGCCATGCCCAGGGAAGCCTGGTGCCCCCACCAGCCCACTGCCCATGGGCTGCAGTAGAGGATGGTGCAGTGCTGCTTGTACAGAAGTCCTAGGGCGGCAGGGCAGACTGGAGGCACCGTGGGGTGCAGAGCAGGCTGGCTGTGCCCAGCGGGTGGGGTCTCTGTGGGGCGCAGAGCAGGGCACTGTGAGGGTGCAGAGCAGGCTGGCTGTGCCCAGCGGGTGGGGCTCCCTGAGGCGCTGTGGGGCACAGAGCAGGGCGCTGTGGGGGTGTAGAGCAGGCTGGCTGTGCCCAGCGGGTGGGGTCTCTGTGGGGCACAGAGCAGGGCGCTGTGGGGGTGCAGAGCAGGCTGGCTGTGCCCAGGGGGTGGGGCTCCCTGAGGCACTGTGGGGCGCAGAGCAGGGCACTGTGGGGGTACAGAGCAGGCTGGCTGTGCCCAGCGGGTGGAGCTCCCTGTGGTGCTGTGGGGCAAAGAGCAGGGTGCTGTGGGGGTACAGAGCAGGCTGGCTGTGCCCAGCGGGTGGAGCTCCCTGTGGTGCTGTGGGGCACAGAGCAGGGTGCTGTGGGGGTGCAGAGCAGGCTGGCTGTGCCCAGCGGGTGGGGTCTCTGTGGGGCGCAGAGCAGGGCGCTGTGGGGGCCCAGAACAGGCTGACTGTGCCCAGCGGGTGGGGCTCCCTGAGGCGCTGTGGGACGCAGAGCAGGCGCTGTGGGGGTGCAGAGCAGGCTGACTGTGCCCAGTAGGTGGGTGGGGTCTCTGTGGGGCGCAGAGCAGGGCACCGTTGGGGTGCAGAACAGGCTGACTGCCCTGAGGCACTGTGGGGGGCCTCATCTTGCTCTCAGCTGCCAGGCCTTGGCCATTGCTGCCACTGCCAAGGGGGAGAATTGTGCTGCTGGGCTAACTGCCCCCCAGGAAGGGAGTGAAGCTGGTTTATTTTTAATCCCTGGCCCAGGAGCGCTCCCCAAAGCCACGTCCCAGCTGCTGCTGCCGCCCCAGGGAGCAGTCTCTTGCTCTGCCACAGGTGTCTGCTACCTCGAGCCTCCAGCCAACACAGGTCTGCACCACGGGTTATTGTGCTGGTAAGGCGTATGGGCCAGGGAAGGAGATCTGTTCCCAGGCCTGCCTTGGGGGCACTGCTGAGAAAAGGGGTGTCACATTGCCCACAGGGAGGGACCCCTGCTTACCAGGCACCAGCCCAGCCCAAAGAACTGGTCCCCGTGCTGGCTCAGAGCCAGCCGCACAAACAAGTCCCTCTGACTGGCCAGTTCCTCTGCGTCGCTGTGCCCAGTGGCAAGTTGGGAAAACCAGCCTCAGCAAGGTAAAAGGTTCTTCTGA
This sequence comes from Carettochelys insculpta, assembly GCF_033958435.1. Taxonomy (NCBI): domain Eukaryota; kingdom Metazoa; phylum Chordata; order Testudines; family Carettochelyidae; genus Carettochelys; species Carettochelys insculpta. The sequence goes on from NC_134145.1 coordinate 2,314,340, forward strand.
TGCCAAAGGACCAGCAACTCCCCAGGTCACTTATGACTCAGACCTCGTCCAGAATCGCACCAGGGCCAGGCCCTTGGCATCTCCCATCTAAAGGACTGTTCAGAAACAGGAAGTGTGTGGGCTGAACGGGGGTTGAAGACATCACATGAAGCCAGTAAATGCGAAGTTTGGGGTGCAGGGTTCTCAGGAGCAGCACACAGAGGTGGCTGATGTCAAGTCTCTGGTTACTTCCTAGTCGCTGCAGGGCCTGGGTCCCTGGGTCAGAGCGCTCCCTTGGCTGGAGCCGTGGGGAAGCAGTAGCAGGAAGAGGAGAAATGGAGGTGTTCCTAAGGCCTTTTTTACCTTCGCCCCATGGCGGGAATCCCATTGGTCTTGCTGTGGAAAAGCGCAGCAAAATGTGGCGTTTGTCACCGTCCCCGCAGGATGGGGTTCTTAGCAGGGGCAGGTGGGACCCACGTTCCACTTGGAGCGTTTGCAGGGAAGCCCATCCTGTGCCGATGGGTGTCTTCCAGGCTCTGTTTCTCGGGGAGCCAATCAATGCGACTAGCCCCAGACGGGCGGGCTGGGAGCTTTGCAAGGTTTGAGCACACAGCAAATCGAGTGAAGATGATCCATGCACGTGGGCACAGTCGGAACCAGCAAAGCATCGTTTTTCCCATGACCTCTCACTGGACACAGCAGCACAGGGTTGTTTGCAGATAGAGAACAGCGGCTGCAACCATGATCTTCGAGTTCAGACTTCAATCAAATGCCACCCAGGCCCTTACACAGGTGGGTGCAAATGTCCCTCCCATGTCTGGTTTCTCTCCCTGCTGCTGCTGCTGCTGTGCTGGGGGAGCTGCAGGGCATGGGGGTGGAGGGGGACCCAAGGCATCCTGGGACCTGTAGCCCCTTGGCCAGCTTCCTGCCTAGAAAACTGGCCCTGGAGCAGGGAAGGGACTGCACTTCCTAGGACGCCCTTGGCTGTAACAAGAGGGAAGGGAGTTGTTTTTCCACTTACTCTGGTCCAGCAAGCTCCCAGAAGGTAATGGCTCTAAAGGGTGTGTTGCTGTGTGCATTTGTAGTGTGTTACAGCATCCTTTTACCACTCACTGTTTCCACTCAAATTGTTCATTGATCTCTCTTATGCACACTCATTGCACCACTGTTTTAAACTCCTTCATATTTAAAAAATGGCAGCGCACCTGCACACGTGCGCGCGCATACAGAAATTCCTGCGTGCAAGCCTGACCTGCAGCTAGGAACAAGACTCTGTCTCTGGTGGGCCCCTGGCTGTGCCAGCCCAATGGTCAGAAAGCCCAGGCCCGTTTTCTGACAACAGACCAGGGTGGCTGCAATGGTTCTGCCTTATGGTCCCTCCCTTGCCTTATGGAGCCTGGCATTGTTCCTCTTTTCTCCCCTGCTGCGCGCTGAGCGGATGGTTTCAGAGAACTTTCCCCAACAGCGATAAGATCTTTCAGGATTAGCGTCGGCTGATTTAGACCCTGGCATCTAGATTTGTAGCTGGGATTATTTTTGGATAATCTGCAACGCTTTGCTGTTGGCTGCCCAGTCACCCAGGTTTGTGAGATCCCTACGCAGCCTGCTTGGGGCTTAGGTCCCCTGGGGACTTCGGGAGCTTGGCCAGCTTTTCTGTGAATGACTGGCCCCAGAGCAGAGGGGCTGAACCCCAAGTCCCGTGCAGGGCTGGAGGCCCCAGCTCTTGTGAGTTCAAATCCAGCTGGGTGGCCTCGTGGGTGTGTGCTCTCATCGAACAGCAGGCAAAGACTCCTGCCCGTGCTCTCGGGCAGTGCTGGCCGGGGGCCCAGGGTGGGTGTTCGAAGGCTCCTTCTGGCTTCAAACTAGGACAGTGTGGTGCCCACCAAGGCAGCATGGCTGCCTGCTCTGCACAGCACCCCAGCCTCTCCGCCACGCCCCACTAGCCAGAGTGTGTCACTGGCGGATTGTCGCCCCGATGGCGACAGCCTCGGCCTGCTCCCCGCCAAGGCACCGACTGGCGGGGTGAGAACCTGGCTGGCCAAGCAGGGCCCGGCCCAGCTGCACCTACTTTTCCTGAGCCCTCCAGGAAGCATCTTTTAACCCCGGGCTTCAGTGTTTGCTGTGGGACAGTGTCTTTCCAGCCGAACACGGTGCGGGAGGTGGGAGGGCTCGTGGCTGTTTAACTCCCTTGCGTCAGCAGAGTTATCTCCACGTCTGAACCCATGAGCTCGGCCAACGATCCCGAGGTGGTGCAAGAGAAAGCCCGTTACAGTCAGAGCTAGGGGGCTGCAAGGGACCTCAAGGACTCAGCTAGCCCAGCCCTGGGTACTGAGGTAGGGCCACATACCTAGACCAGCAACCACAGGGGTTTGTCCAGCCTAGTCTAAAACCCTCCAGTGGTGGGGCTTCTCACCCTTCCTTGGATGTCTGTCCCACAGGGCAGCTCCCCAGAGAGTTACCCAGCCTGTTTCTAAGCTCTGACCTTGCGCTCCCTTGCCATAGCTTAAATTCATCGTATTCCCAGCCTCAGCTTCTTTCTTCCTTCCAGCACAGTAGCAGTCCTGGCCTAATTTTGTCTGAAATTGACATAAGATTCACTGGAGTCCAGTTTCCTGGGTCCCCCCAGTTCCTCTCTTTCAGTTGTAGCACAATGCTGGCTTTTCCTCGTTTGAAACAATGTGCATGATTGTGAGAGCTCCTCAGCCAAGTATTTTCATATCCTTGGCTGAAAGCTAATATGTTAATACTTGTTGTCTAATGTCCTGCGGGATTAGAGTGTTTCACTGTCACACTTAGATGTGTTCACATCCTCCTGTCTGTTTTCAACTACATTAAGATAAATATTTGTTGTGTACTTCTGTAATTAGCAATTTGACCACCCTACTTCTATGTTGGCCATGACCCATTGGTAGGTTTTGGCTTGTTCCTGATCTATTTCAAGGATTCCTCCTGGCCCTTTCCCCTGGGCCGTATTCTTCACTTGCACTGTTAGCTTTCAGATCAGCTGTCTGCATCCCTTGCCTTCCTGTTTCTGCTCCCGCCTACCAACATCTCACGTCTCCGTTCGCGGGCCTGTCTGGGCTGGGGAGAGAGCGGGCAGGGGCTGCTTTCCCCTCCCTCTTTTAACCCAAGAAGACGTCCTGCGTGATTGTGGAACTAGTTTTTGGGGTGTTCAATGCTGCACCCTGGAGTGGTTCCTCACCTTCAGGGGGTGTGTTGATGTTTATTTTCCCGGTCACCAGGGCACACGATTGTTCTCAGCCTTAGGAAAGTGGCCCCGTGAAAGCCCATCTGCCTGTTACCGTTGGGTGCTGCCCAGCACACAGCGACCTTAGGTCAGGGTCGTTTGCACCCAGACAACCATGTTTTTGTAGCGAGACGGTGGTTGCGGCAGTGTCTTGGACTGGCCAGCCTGTGGGGGGGAGAGAGCCGTCTGAGCTGCCCTAGAGCTCAGCCTGGCTCGTTGCTGGGGGTGTAGCAACCCTACCAGGGAGGGTGTGAGGTGACCAGCGTCCCTGCAACGGGAGCCTTCTCAGCTGCAATTCAGTTTGTGGAGAGAGGCCTTTTTCAGGTTCACACTGGCCCCTGCACTATCCCAGCCCTCTGGCCTCCAGGGAGCAGCCTGGTCCTGGCCGGCAGTGGCCCTAACACCACAGCGGGGAACAGGGTCTCCAAAGCTGAGTGCCGCCTGAGCGCCTGTTCCAAAAGAGGGGGAGCCATGGGGTCACCCCCCCAGGGCAGGGACCCTCACACATTGCAGACTTGGCATCGTACGCGAGTGTTTCTAATGCCTCTTCTCTATTATCTACCTTGGGGTTGGTGCCCAGGGCACGGCCCTCTGCCCCACCCTCACCCACTGGTGCTCACCCCACCAGCCCCCTGGGCCCCCCTCCCCCCAGCCGGCCCTGGTGCCTTGCCCCTGCCCACTGGAGCTGGAGCCCCAGGGTCCTGGCCCCAGAAAAGCAGACCTGGGGGGTCCCTTGGGCCTGGGCGGAGACAAGTGAGGGTGTGGTCGGAGCAGGAGGCAGGGCCTAGGGATGGGACCAGTCATGGGTGTGGCCTGTGGGTGGGGGGACACCAGTCGTTGGGGGCAGAGGGTGTGGCCTATGAATGGAGGGGTGAGGCTGGTCACTGGGGGGAACAAGTGTGGCTGTGGAGGGAGAGGGAGAGCCTATAGATGGGGCCTAGCTAATAGTGTGGGGCAGAGAGGGAGTGGCCTATGGGTAGGGGCAGAGCCTATGCATAGTCCTTGGGGAAGGAAAGACTGTGGCCTATAAATAGAGGGGGAGCCTATGGAGGGGCACGGCTATTGATGGGGAGAAGGCGCGGTCTGCGGGTGGAAGGGTGGGGTCTGTGGGGGGGCACGGCTATTGATGGGGGAGAGGGCGCGGTCTGTGGGTGGAAGGGTGGGGTCTGTGGGGGGCACAGCTATTGATGGGGAGAAGGCGGGGTCTGTGGGTGGAAGGGTGGGGTCTGTGGGGGGCACGGCTATTGATGGGCGAGAGGGCGCAGTCTGTGGGGGGGCATGGCTATTGATGGGGAGAGGGCGGGGTCTGTGCATGGGGTGGGGTCTGTGGGTGGAAGGGCGGGGTCTGGGGGGGCATGGCTATTGATGGGGAGAGGGCGGGGTCTGTGCATGGGGTGGGGTCTGCGGGTGGAAGGGCAGGGTCTGTGGGGGGGGCACGGCTATTGATGGGGAGATGGCGGGGTCTGTGGGGGAGAGGGTGGGGTCTGTGCATGGGGTGGGGTCTGTGGGTGGAAGGGTGGGGTCTGTGGGGGGGGTATGGCTATTGATGGGGGGAGAACGCAGGGTCTGTGGGGGGCATGGCTATTGATGGGGAGAAGGCGGGGTCTGCGGATGGAAGGGCGTGGTCTGTGGGGGGCACGGCTATTGATGGGGAGAGGGCGGGGTCTGTGGGTGGAAGGGCGGGGTCTGTGGGGGGCACGGCTATTGATAGGGAGAGGGTGGGGTCTGCGGGTGGAAGGGCGGGGTCTGTGGGGGGCACGGCTATTGATGGGCGAGAGGGCGGGGTCTGTGGGTGGAAGGGCGGGGTCTGTGCATGGGGCAGGGTCTGGGGGAGAGGGCAGGGTCTGTGGGGTGGAAGAGCTATTGGTGGGGAGAGGGCGGGGTCTGTGCATGGGGTGGGGTCTGGGGGAGAGGGCGGGGTCTGGGCATGGGGTGGGGGTCTGTGGGTGGAAGGGCGGGGTCTGTGGGGGGGCACGGCTATTGGTGGGGAGAGGGTGGGGTCTGTGGGTGGAAGGGCAGGGTCTGTGCATGGGGCAGGGTCTGGGGAGAGGGCGGGGTCTGTGGGGTGGAAGAGCTATTGGTGGGGAGAGGGCGGGGTCTGTGGGGGAGAGGGCAGGGTCTGGGGGAGAGGGTGGGGTCTGTGGGGTGGAAGAGCTATTGGTGGGGAGAGGGCGGGGTCTGTGCATGGGGCGGGGTCTGTGGGTGGAAGGTCGGGGTCTGTGGGGGGGCACGGCTATTGATGGGGAGAGGGTGGGGTCTGTGCATGGGGCGGGGTCTGTGCATGGGGCGGGGTCTGTGGGTGGAGGGGCGGGGTCTGTGGGGGGGCACGGCTATTGATGGGGAGAGGGTGGGGTCTGTGCATGGGGCGGGGTCTGGGGGAGAGGGCGGGGTCTGGGGGAGAGGGCGGGGTCTGTGGGGGGGCACGGCTATTGGTGGGGAGAGGGCGGGGTCTGTGGGGGAGAGGGCGGGGTCTGCGCAGGGGGCGGGGTCTGTGGAACGACATGCCTTCCCGTTGGGGTGGAGGAGGAGGGGGGCCTGTGATTGGGGTTGGGCCTGTGGGCGCGGGGTAAGACCGTTGGAGCAGAGAGGGCGGGGTCTGTGGGTGGGGGCGGGGCGGAGGGGCGGGGATGGGATGGGCCCTGGGGGCGGAGAGGGCGTGGCCTGCGGGGCGGGCGCCGGGGCGGAGAGGGCGTGGCTTCCTGGTGGGGCGGGGCCTGCGGGAGAGGGCGGGGCGGGGCGGGGCGGGCGGTCGCTGCGGAGGGAGCGAGGCCCCGCGGCCCGAGATGGGCGCCCCGCGGCCCGGAGCGGGCGCTGCCGCTGCTGACGGGGCCGGGCTGCGGGGCCGGCGGAGGAGCTGAGGCCGAGCGGGCCGGGCCGGGGGAGCCGCAGCCCGTCCCCGGAGCCGCCCGGCCCCGACCCCCGCAGCGGTGAGTGCGGCCCGGCCCGGCCCGGCCCGGCCCCCTCGAAATGGCTCCTGGCCTCCGGGGGCCTGGCGGGATCGGGGGGCCCTTCGCGGGGGCCGGGCCGGGCGGTGCTGGAGCGGGGGGCTGGGCTGGGCCGGGCCGGGCCGGGGCCCCCTGCGGAGCTCGCCGGAGAACAAAGCCCCGCTGGGCCGCGCTCCCCTCCCGGCGCCTGGGCCTGGTTTCCGGCGCCGGATCCACCCAGCGGCAGGCTGGACCCAGCTCCGGTACCGCTCCCCTTGGCGCGCCGGGCCGGACCGGACCGGACCGGGCCGAGCTCCCCAGGGCCGGGCACGGCCTGGCCCGCGGGCTGCTCCGAGCGCCCCGAGACGGGCAGCGCGTTCAGCAGGGCTGTGGATTCAGCCATGGGCAGGTACCGAGCACCCATGGGTGCGCCCATCCCTTATCCGCTGCCCAAAGCCTGGCGTGTGCCCCGGGCACCCATGGGTGCGCCCACCCCTCATCCGCTGCTCAAAGCCTGGCGTGTGCCCCGGGCACCCATGGGTGCGCCCATCCTCATCCGCTGCCCAAAGCCTGGCGTGTGCCCCGGGCACCCATGGGTGCGCCCATCCTCATCCGCTGCCCAAAGCCTGGCGTGTGCCCCGGGCACCCATGGGTGCGCCCATCCCTCATCCGCTGCCCAAAGCCTGGCGTGTGCCCCGGGCACCCATGGGTGCGCCCATCCCTCATCCGCTGCCCAAAGCCTGGCGTGTGCCCCGAGCACCCATGGGTGCGCCCATCCCTCATCCGCTGCCCAAAGCCTGGCGTGTGCCCCGGGCACCCATGGGTGCGCCCATCCTCATCCGCTGCCCAAAGCCTGGCGTGTGCCCCGGGCACCCATGGGTGCGCCCATCCCTCATCCGCTGCCCAAAGCCTGGCGTGTGCCCCGGGCACCCATGGGTGCGCCCATCCTCATCCGCTGCCCAAAGCCTGGCGTGTGCCCCGGGCACCCATGGGTGCGCCCATCCCTCATCCGCTGCCCAAAGCCTGGCGTGTGCCCCGAGCACCCATGGGTGCGCCCATCCCTCATCCGCTGCCCAAAGCCTGGCGTGTGCCCCGGGCACCCATGGGTGCGCCCATCCCTCATCCGCTGCCCAAAGCCTGGCGTGTGCCCCGGGCACCCATGGGTGCGCCCACCCCTCATCCGCTGCCCAAAGCCTGGCGTGTGCCCCGAGCACCCATGGGTGCGCCCACCCCTCATCCGCTGCCCAAAGCCTGGCGTGTGTACTGGGCACCCATGGGTGTGCCCCTCTGCAGCTAGAAACCTGGGGCATGTACCAGGCACCGCAGGTGTGTCTACCTGCCCTTGGCAGCTCAGGTCCTGGGGCGTGTACGGGCACACAGGGGCATGCCTGCCCCCCATGTGCAGCTCAGAGGGGTGGGGTGCGTACTGGGCACAGGCAGGTGCACCCAGCCATGCCGGAGCAGTGCGGCCCAAAGCTGGGAGGTTTGCTGTGAGGCGGGAGCAGCCAGGCCCCTGTTTTTGCTCCCCGACACGCGCGTGTTCTGGCAGTGGCTGCGGGCCCCTGCGTTCGCTGGGGATTTGGGTTATTGGCCTATCCAGAAGCTTCAGTTGGCAGCGGCAGAGCCCTGCCTTGGGCAGTGTCTGAGAACTGGGGGCTGCTGACCTGACCCCAGCAGTTCTTCGGCTGTAGTGACTGGCTTGGCTCTGCTCAGCCGCCACAAACTCCATTTATGGACTGCTCAAATCACGCCCGCCCGCCCCAGACCTCACTGACTGAGTGAGCAACATGTTTACCCAGGGGAGAGAAATGTGCTGCAGGCCACCTGGCCAGGCCCCTGCTGCTGCCACCACCAGAAACCCTTCCCCTGCCTTTCTGCTTCCCAGGGTTCCTCACCTCCTGCCCCATGGCCCCTGGGCTGCCTCTTTCCAAGGCTACCTGTCAGGGAGCGGGGCGGGGCGGGGCGAAGCGAAGCGGCTGTGCTTCCCGCCTGCGGGCTCCGCAGTGGGCAGCTGGTGCGACCAGCCGAGCAACGCTTAGCGCAGAGCTGTTGTGTGTGTCAGGCCAACGGCCCCGGGTGGCTGGCAGGAGGGATTGAAGCTGCAGCCTTAGGGGCACCAGCCCTGGAGCCTTGGCGAAACTGCTGGGCTGGGCTGGGCTGGGCTGGACAGCAGCCGGAGATGGCTTCTCTAGCCCGGCCCCGGAAGGGTTAGCGAGGGTGTCCTTAACCCTGCTCCAGGTCAGGCCCTGGGGGCAGCGTTCCGACCCCCCACGTCACCTGCACCTTCCTGCGTTCCGGCCCCAGCATGGTGCGCAGGCTCCCAGCAGCAGTTGCTCGGGGCCTGGCAGGTGCGAGAGCCTCTGTGCTCCTACCGCAGAGGCTGGGGTGGCTTAGCCGTTTGGGCTAGCACTGTCCTGGGAGCTTGTGTCCAGGTGATTGTCCTTCCCCCCAGGATCGGTGTCTTCCCCCCCCCCCCCCCCCCCGCAGGTATGGCCTGTGCTTTTAGTCCTTGCTGGCACCTCCGTCTTGTCAGCGTGGGGCAGAGCGTCTGGGCCACCTCCGGCTGTGTATGGCAGTGCCACCCGTCCCTAGCCTGGCTAACTCTCAGCCAGGGCTGATGGGATCCCTGGCCAGGCAGGCCAAGGCTCCCATGGGCCCCAGGACCAGCAAAGCCCTTTGGAAAGGAAGGTGTGGGTCCCTCCCCACCCCCCATGTGGGGGCCTGGTGTGCCCATTGCCCCCGAGCTCCCCTTTTCATCTTCTCCTCTTCATGCCCTGTGCCTCCCACACCCACGGCTCCTAACGCCCTGCCCCCGGGGGCCGAGGGAGGGTTCGGGGGAGGCTCCAAGTGCCGCAGGTCTGTGGCTCCATCTCGGGCATTATGCCAGGGCAGGCCGCAGAGCTGCTGTGGCACGACCGGCGTGCATGGCAAGCTGCCTTCTGCAGGTCCCAGCTATGAGCCGGCGCAGGTCTGTCCCCAGCCTGCATGGAGTCCACTCGAGCCCTAGGCCCTGTACTGCCCTCAGCTGAGGGGGACTCGCCGCGGGGGTGTGGAGGGGGAGAAGCTGGTGCTGAGTTCTAGGGGCGTGGTGTGCGGCTGGCTGTGGGGGGGCTGCGGCCGGGCACTTGTGGGTGCTGAAGTTGGTGTGTGCTGGTGGGATTAGCGCCACGTGCCGGGGACCCCGGGAATGCAGCTGATCTGTGCCGACTCCCCCATTCTGTGCTGTGAGAAGAGCCCCGGGCAGGGACCTGGCCTGTCTGCCCTCTGGCTGTGGGCAGGGCTGGGAGTGACCCAGAGGGCCCCATCTCCGCCCTCGGCTGCAGCCTGCACGTGCTGCTCTCCAGCACCCCGGCCCTGTCTGTGTGTGCGGGGCTGAGGGAACGTGGCTCCTTCCTGCGCCAGGGCACCAGTTAGCCTCTGGGGGACTCGCCACAGAGCATGTCGGTGGGAGCAGCCAGGCCTGGGCAGTCGTGCAGAGCCAGGGGAGGACGGGCTGTGAGAAATGCAGCAAGCTCTGGGGTGGAGCAGGCCTTGGCTGCTGAGCCGAGGGCCGTAAGCTGCCACTTACACGAGAAGAGGGGCTCAGCCCTGGGGACATGGCCGTGAACAGGAAGGCTGCTTGAGCCTGTTGCGTGGGACTTTCCCACACCCCGGAAGGGGAAACCGGGCTGTCGCCAGGAGGCCGTGGCAGCCCCTGGGGCTGGAGGGAGGTGAGCTCAGCCCCAGCGTGGGCAGGAGGAGGTGGCAGCTGGCGGTGAGCCATGCCCCTGGCACAGCCCACACAGCAGCAGGTCTCAGCTGGGTGGGAGTGGGGGTGGGGGAGGCAGCTGGCTCCCCGTTGGCGGTGAAATGAAGCCAGTGTGGGCCCTGGCCTGTGGGTGCTCCTGCAGGGAGCTGGGGGCGGGAGCCCCCCCCCCGTGCAGGCAGAGCCATGCAGGGAGGCGAGCGGAGGGCTCGTGCCCATTGCTGGAGGGACACGTAGGGCCAGGGCACCAGCAGGCTGTGCTGTTGGAGGCTTGGGAGTCTGGGGCGTGGGTAGAGCCAAGTCTCCCACCCTTCTGCTGCCAGGGCGAGCCCTGGCAGAGTGCTGGCTGTGGCTGGGCCGGGGAGGAGGCTGGGCAGAACCAGCCTGAGGCTTGCTGAGCCAGGGGCCTGCACACGCCAGGGCTGAACTCACCTCCCTCTGGCCCCAGGGGCTGCCACGGCTTCCTGGCGACAGCTGGGCGGGTGGCCGCTGGGTTTCCCCTTGGGGGTGTGGGAAAGTCCCATGCAACAGGCTCAAGCAGGCTTCCTGTTCACTGCCACGTCCCCAGAGCTGAGCCCCTCTTCTTGTCCGAGTGGCAGCTCACGGCCCAGCAGCCCCTCCAAAGCAGGGGCTCTGATTTGCCTGTGGCCATTTTGTCCTCAAACTCCTCTGAAGCTGGGCTTACTCAGGGGCTTTCGTGGGAGTCGGCCTGGGGCTGGCTGGGAATGGGAAATCACCGCTGTGGGAGGAGGCAGTTATAGCGTGCAGCACCCAGGAGATCAGCCCCTAAGTGAGGTTAAACCCCCACATAAATCAGTCTTTGTGCATAAGATTTGCTCATGGAGGGCTCATTGGGTAAGCCCCCTTTAGCAGTGAAAGGGAGACTGCACAATGGTCCCTCCCCACATAATAACCATTTTCATTGGGCTTGATCATAAGCCAAACAGTTTTTATTAGGTAAAACAGTTGAATTGACATGGTTGTAGATAGGAACAATCTGATCCAAGTGTTGTCAAATCAAACCAAAGAGAACACACACAGCTCAGTCTGCTCTCGCTAGGTCTTACTCTGAACAGCTGCTTGTATCAGTTGAAATCTTCTGGTCAGGAATGATCTTGTCCTGACCTGGGTCTCCAGTAAACTTCTCTGTCTGTCGTAGGGTGTAACAGGCAATTTCCAAGGCCGGCGGAAGATCAAAGCTGGACAAACCCCAGGGGCCTCATTGTGCCTTCGGAGGGAGTCCCACTGTTCTCTTTGGGTAAAAGCGTTCTGCAAGATCCAGCCTGGCCCCTGGGTGACACCACCTGGCCCTAACCTTGTAGGCAATTGGCCATTGCGTGTGCCCCGGCCTGAACGCGGAGTGCGGCCGCTCCTCTGCAGGGGGGCGTGCGGCTGGAGAGCAGGGAGGGCGCAGCGAGCGCTGGGGCGCCAGGCACGGTTGTCCGCAGTGGGTGTTTCGTAGCGCAGCGGAGGCTGGGGCCCTGCAGGAGCCTTGCCCTGACTGTTGCTTTCCCCGGGCAGGCGCGGCACCTTGGCGGAGCGGCCCCAGAGCTTGGCGCACATGCACGCCCGCCAGCACCCAGAAGATGACCAGGCTGCTCCTGGGGGTGACCCTGGAGAGGGTCTGCAAGGCTGTGCTGCTGCTGTGCCTGCTGCACTTCGTCATCATCGTCATCCTCTACTTCGACGTCTACGCCCAGCACCTGGCCTTCTTCAGCCGCTTCAACAGCAGGAGCTCCGCGCTGGCCCAGCCCTCCCCGAACGCCTCCCGGCCCCATGGCACCGAGGCCCCGGGCCCCAGCCCCCAGCCCGGTGCCAACCACTCCAGCACCCAGCAGCCCCTGCCGCCCTGCCAGGAAGTGCCCCCTGGCTTAGGTGAGCTGGGCTGGGCTCCTTGCCCCGGGTGCCCATCCCGTGGGGGAAGCACTGCTGGCTGCGCACCTGTGGGCCCAGAGGGTGGCCAAGCTGCAATCCTGGCTCATGGGCACACACTGAGGCTAACCCAGGTGGCATGTGGTTGGGCTGGGTGTGGGGCTCCTCTGGCTCGGCCCCAGCTGGCCCCACACATCCCCCAGGGCCTGGGGCTTGGCCTGCGACGTGGCTGGGGACCGTGGGGAGCGCCCCATGGGTGGGAGCCCTGGCGGGTGATGGTCTCCTGGGCCTGGGGGGCAGTCAGGGCTGAAGGTGCCGGCAGAGCCACTGCGCCCCCGGGGCCAGGGCTGGCTGGTAAGCGGCTCCCTGCCCCGCAGTTGGCCGCCTGCTGATTGAGTTCAGCTCCCCCATGAGCATGGAGCGGGTGCAGCGGGAGAACCCCGAGGTGCGGGCAGGTGGGAAGTACGCACCCCCCGACTGCCAGCCCCGCCAGAAGGTCGCCATCCTCATCCCCTTCCGGCACCGCGAGCACCATCTGCGCTACTGGCTGCACTACCTGCACCCCATCCTGCGCCGCCAGAAGGTCGCCTACAGCATCTACATCATCAACCAGGTGGGGCCCAGCCTGGCGGGGAGTCCCTGGGCACCCCTGGCCCATCCCTGCAGCAGGCTGAGCCCGGGCAAAGGCACAGCTGCTCCTCGGCCCGTGGCTGGCTCAGGGCCCTTCCTCGCTGGCTGCGTGAGGTGGCCTCGTTCGCCCCCAGCCTGCGGGGCCCTGTGTGGAATGGGCTCCAGCTCACAGCTGCCCAGCTGGAGCCAGGCCTGGTGCAGATACCCACCAGCACGTTGGCTCTGGCCGATGCCCCTCACTCCTGACCCACAGCTCCTCTGCCTGTGCCTTGGGGACGGGGCCCTGCAGGCTGCTGCCCACGAGTGACTTGGCAGAGCCCATGAGTGGCTGCTGGGCTGTGCTGGCAGCTGTCGGTGGCGGGGCGCTGTGCTACTCCCCAGGCGGGGTGGGGCAGGTGGGAGGCATGATGGAGGCCAGGCAGGGCAGGCGCAGGTGGGGGGCACAGCTGGTGCTGGCCCAGGAGCCCCGCTGCAGCAGCCCTCTGGATGCTAATGTCCCCCCCCCCCAGTACGGTGAGGACACCTTCAACCGGGCCAAGCTGCTCAACGCCGGCTTCCTGGAGGCGCTGAGGGACGAGGCCGACTACGACTGCTTCATCTTCAGCGACGTGGACCTGGTCCCCATGGACGACCGCAACCTGTACCGCTGCTACGAGCAGCCGCGGCACTTCGCCGTCGCCATGGACAAGTTCAGCTTCAGGCAGGCACTGCCGGGCCGGGCCGGGCCGGGCCAGTGAGCACCCGCCCGCCCTGGGGGTGCCCTGGGGTTGGCTCGGCACAGGCGGGGAGGGAGAGGCCCATGACGGGAGAGGGAGCTGGGCACAGCTGCTTCAGTGCCCGGCAGCCTGGCCCCTCTTGCGCCCCCGCTGACCCGCTGCTGCTTGTCCCTGCAGGCTGCCCTACGCTGGCTACTTCGGGGGCGTCTCTGGCCTGAGCAGGTCCCAGTTCCTGAAGATCAACGGCTTCCCCAACGAGTACTGGGGCTGGGGCGGGGAGGACGACGACATCTTTAACCGGTGGGTGGGCGGGCGCCCCTCCCCCTGGCGGCGCCAGCTGGCATTGGGTGGAGGGCCTGGAGGGCAGGCAGGCTGGCTGTCGGGGGACAGGGCTCCTCTCTGGCGTGGCTGGGCTGGCTCCCGAGGGCCGGTGACGGGCAGGGTCGGCGCTGAGCAGGCCGGTGGGGCTGACGAGTTCCCCTCGGGCTGTGCTCGGCCGCTGAGCTGACCCCAGCCAAGTGGTTTCCCTGAGTCAGTTGCATACAGTGCTGGCCTGGCTGGGCCTTCCCGGTCCGCAGTGGGCCCAGGGCAGCAACTTAATTGAAAGGGGAATTGGGGGGGCCTTGGCCTGGCGCACGCGGCTTGTTCTGTTTGTGAGGTTCTCGGGGGTCACTTGCACAAGGGAAAACCCCCTGCGGTTGCCATCCCCTGGCCCAGCAGTGAGTCCAGCACTGGCCCTGCTTTGGCGCTGCCCCAGCCATGTGGCAGGAGCCCTGGGAGCGGGCGCAGGGAGGGGATCAGGCTGGGGGAGCTGAGGAGCAGGTCAGCCTGGGGGGCACTGGGGCCCATTCCTTAGCCACCGAGGGCCGAGGCCAGGCCCCGCTAGGCGCCCCTCATGCCAGACCCCCTCCCTCCGTCCCCAGGATCTCTCTGAACGGCATGAAGGTGTCGCGTCCCGACAGCCGCATCGGGAGGTATCGGATGATCAAACACGAGCGCGACAAACACAACGAGCCCAACCCGCAGAGGTGAGCCCAGCCCCACCTGGGCATGGTGGCTTGGCTCTGCCTGCACAGCCTGCCTGGAAGAGCTCCCCTAGCTGTGGAGTCACCCCAGATCCTCTCGCTCTGGCTGCTTGAGCGGGGCCTGGGGCATTAGCTGTGCCCCCTGGTGAGCTGCTCTGCACCAGCCCTGACTTACCCTGGGCCCCATGCTGGGAGCCAAGACTCCTGGGTTCCCTTCTTTCAGCTGACTCTGTGGTGCCTTGGAGATACCCCCTTCCCCTCTGAAACTGATCCCTTTGCACCCATGGTGCTCGGGCTGGGCTAGCTGCTCCTCACCCTGGGCTGGCACTGCCAGGCAGGGACTGCAGGCCCAAGGGCTACCCAGGGCTACAGTTTGCTGCCCAGGGGGGCTGCCCTGGCCACAGCCCTACTGCTGCTATCCTGCGGGGGAGAGCCTGGCCCAGCCGCTGACTGCGCGTCTCTGGCAGGTTCACCAAGATCCAGAACACCAAGGCCACGATGAAACGGGACGGCATCAGCTCCCTGCAGTACCAGCTGGTGGAGGTGACACGCTGGCCCCTGTACACGAACATCACGGTGGACATCGGCAAGCCGCCCCCACGCCCGGCCCGGGGCTAGTGCCTGCCCCGGCTCGCCCAGCCTCAGAGCGTGAGGCTGGCAGGAGATGCTCTGTGCCCTGGGCTGGCTGGGGGCACAGGAGTCTGGCCCAGGGGGAGGATCGAGCCAGGACGTGCTCAGCCTCCTCTGCCTGCCATGAGGCTATGGCTACGCCCTGTGGGAGCTGCCGTCAGCGTGCTTAGCCCTGCCCAGGGGCTAGGCCCCAGGCACCTGTCCAAGCCTGCCCAGTGCAGGATGCAGGGCGGTGGCCGGCCCTGGCCAACCAGGCCCCCGCTCCTAGGAGGGAGCTGCTCATGCACCGCCTGGGGCAGGGCCTGCTCTGCACGGGGCTTGGGGGCAGCAGAAGCAGGGTGCTCATGAGGCAGTGCCCTTGGCCCAGGAAGGCTCCTAGCAGTGCAGAGGTCTGAGCACAGATGCAGCCCCTCTTGCTGTCTTCCTCGGCCGCGTCAGCTGGTGCTTAGACCCCAGGCCAGGACTGTTGGGTCCTTGTCTCAACTCTGCCCCTGGTGCAGACCTCTGGCAAGTGCCTGCCCCTCTTTGTGCCTCAGTTTCCCCCTGCCAGGGGCTCCCAAGCTGCCCACTGCATGCAGCGGCTGTGTGTGGATGTGCTGTGACTCGGGGGGCATTTAAAGGCCCTGTCACCTGGCTGCATACACGGGGGCGTCCTTGGCTGGCCTGGTCCTTCCCGGCAGCCTCCCCGAGCACCTACTGTGGTCACACCAAAGCGGCTGCTGGGCCAGGAGCGGCGGGGGTGCTGGAGCCTGTGGAAGCCTGGACCCCACCCTCCTAGGCTGCCCCTGGGGCCGTGCCAGCCGGGGGCCCTTGTACAACACAACATTCCAGCCCGGGCCGGGGAAGAGCCCGCATGCCTGGTGCCCTGGGAAGGGGTAGGCTCCTTGTGTCATTTGGCCTCTGCCCCAGCTGCACCCCCCCGCCCCTCCTCCCTGCTACTTGCCAGTTCGGAGCCCCCGGGCAGGGCCTACTCCTAGCCCTATTCTGGTGCTGGGGGCTGGAGGGGATCCCCAGGCCGGGCACTGCTGAGTTTTGTACATTTGAATGTTTGACCTGTTTGGAGCGGAGCCTGTCTGCAGCCTTTGCTCCTAGTGCCCAGACTTTTCTATTTAATAAAGTTTCAAAGCTGGAGGGACTTCACTGGGGCAGGGCAGAGGGTGGCTGTGGGGCAGGCTGGGCTCAGCCTGGGGCTGGCTCCCGCTGGTCAGGGCCTGAGCAACTTGCATGTCTAACAGGGCTTGTTCAGGGCCTGCCTCTGCCCCCAGGGACTGCGCCAGCTGGCCAAGCCCCCTGCCCCTCTTGCTGGTGGGGCAGGGGCAGCTTGTGGCCATGTGCTGAGGGAGGGGCGCGAGGAAGGAGTTTTGCCCTCCAGGGTTTAGGCTGTCCCCACAGGAGCGCCAGACCTGGCTCACTGCAGTGCTGGGGGAATCTGAGGTGCCCCCAGTATGCGGCAGGGGCCCTGTTCTGGGGAGAGGCTGGGAGCCCACCTGGAGGCTTTGTGGGAGATGGGGGTGCTGGACAGCTTCTTGCCACCCGCCACTGTGGGAGGGGGTGACCAGGGCACAGAGCTGGGGGATGGTGGTGAAGGGTCTGTGGTCTGGCAGGGGGGCTGGGATGGGGCCGATCTATCAGGGGGCCGGGGTCCCAGCCCTGCCCTAGACACAGGCAGTGAGAATGGGGGTACGAGGGGCCGGGACCAGTGCAGAACAGCAGCTGTTGGCACTGTCCGCCTGGGGGAGCGGGGCCTGCGCCTGCCCTGCTCCGCAGTAGGGGGTCGCCGCCTGGCCTGGGTGCCAGAGCCCACGGCCCAGGCCATGCCCTGATGCTGTGCCCAGGGAAACTGAGGCACCCGCCTGTGGCTACTGCAGCCAGGAAGACCCACGTGTCACCCGAGCCGGGGATCAAACCCCCTCCCCAGGGTCACCGCTCGGTCGCGTG
Organism: Carettochelys insculpta; assembly: GCF_033958435.1. Taxonomy (NCBI): domain Eukaryota; kingdom Metazoa; phylum Chordata; order Testudines; family Carettochelyidae; genus Carettochelys; species Carettochelys insculpta. The sequence goes on from NC_134145.1 coordinate 2,331,046, forward strand.
GGGGGCAGGGGCCCAATGGGGCTGGGCCCGTGGGAGAGCAGGGGGCCACCGCTCGGGCGCCTGCACCACGTGCGCCGGGCCCGATCCGCGCCCGCGGGACCAGCGCCGCCACTTCCCCTTTAAGGGGCCGCGCTGCGGGAGGGGGCGGGGCGTCCCCATGGCGACGGGACGGTTACCCTGGTACGGGGGGGCGGGGCAAGGAGGGTCGGGCTGGAAGGGGCGGAGCGACCGGGCTCGGGGCTGTCGGGTGCGGTGGGGTCGGGCTGCGGTAGTCGGGCCGGGCAGGGCGGGGCAGTGGGGGGGCAGGCCCGGGTGGGGGTAGCCGGGCGGGGCAGGGCGGGGTGGGGTGGGGCAGTAGGGGGGCAGGCCGGGGTGGGGGTAGCCGGGCGGGGCAGTGGGGGGGCAGGCCCGGGTGGGGGTAGCCGGGCGGGAGTGGGGCAGTGGGGGGGCAGGCCCGGGTGGGGGTAGCCGGCCAGGGGTGGGGCAGTGGGGGGGCAGGCCCGGGTGGGGATAGCTGGGCAGGGCAGTGGGGGGACGGGCCCGGGTGGGGGTAGCCGGGCGGAGCAGTGGGGGGGGCAGGCCGGGGTGGGGGTAGCTGGGCAGTGGGGGGGCAGGCTGGGGTAGGGGCAGGCCCGGGTGGGGGTAGCTGGGCGGGGCAGTGGGGGGGCAGGCTGGGGTGGGGGTAGCTGGGCAGGGGTGGGGCAGTGGGGGGGCAGGCCCGGGTGGGGATAGCTGGGCAGGGCAGTGGGGGGACGGGCCCGGGTGGGGGTAGCCGGGCGGAGCAGTGGGGGGGGCAGGCCGGGGTGGGGGTAGCTGGGCAGTGGGGGGGCAGGCTGGGGTAGGGGCAGGCCCGGGTGGGGGTAGCTGGGCGGGGCAGTGGGGGGGCAGGCCCGGGTGGGGATAGCCAGGTGGGACAGTGGGGGGGCGGGCTGGGGTGGGGTAGCTGGGTGGGGCAGTGGGGGAGCGAGCAGGGTGGGAGTAGGCAGGCTGGGCAGTGGGGTGGAGCAGTGGGGGGTGGGCCGGGGCTGTGGGGCAGGCGTGGGGCGCAGCCTAGGCTCGGGCGTGGCTGCGCTGCCCCAGGCTGACCGCCCCTCTGCCCACTGGCAGTGGGCGCCGCCCCATGTTCCCAGCCCCCTGCGGCGATGGGCAGCCCCTGCCACAGCTGCCCTCCCTCTGGCGGTGGGTGGAGGAGCAGGTGGGGCCCAGCGAGGCGCCCGAGGTGAGGAGCGTGCTGGGGGTGGACGTGGTGGAGCGCAGCCTCGAGCTGCATGCGGAGGTGAGACCCCCGGCTGTGGGGTCAGGGTGCCTGGGTGGGCCTTGCGCAGTGCGGTCGCTCCCGCAGCAGGGTGCCGGGGACCGGGGCTTCCCCCAAGCAGAATCTTCCTTGGGCCACGGGGCCAGACCTGTGCAGGGCCGGGGGGCTGGGGTCCCAGGTAACCCTCTCCTGCCCTGCCCCCTAGGTGGCCACACTGGGGGAGCTGTGGCAGGAGGTGCGCTCGGCTAGTGCTCAGCTGAATCGGTGCCCCCCGCGGGGAGCTGGGGGCTGGGCTCTCCTGACGACGCCCCCCCATCTCAAGGAGCTGATGAGACGGGAGCTCCAGCTGCTGCTGCTCAGCCTCCAGCAGAAGGCGTCCGAGGAGGGCAGGTACCCAGGCCCAGCGCCCTCCGGGCCCTGCCCCCAGGGCCACCCCCCCGACCTCCTGCAGCACCCCATGAGCTGTGCCCAGCACGTGCCCGCCACAGCCTGGTGCCATGCGCAGGGGTGGGCCCGGTCCTGCCCCGCCTCAAGCTGGCTGCCCTGTCGGGAACCCCGGAGCCCTGCCTCTTCCTGTAGCCACCCTCGACCCTTTGTTCCTGAGCTGGGGCGCGCTCAGCTTTCCTGGGAAAGGCGCAAGTTCCAGGTTCCTTGGGCCGCTCCGGCTGAGCCCCTTGGCCTCCCTGCCCAGGTAACACCGCCACCGCAGGGGAAACAGAGCCATGCAGCTGCTTCCTGACAGTGCCGCAGAAACGTCCCCCTTTCCCACACTCCTGCAGTGCGTAAACCCTCAGCCCTTCCCCGTCACTGCCAGCTTCCCCGGGGCGCCCAGCTATGGTAGCTCTGTGTGGGGAGCTGCCGTCCCATGAAACCTTCATACTCCAGTGCTGGGGGGGCACCTGGCCATGGGCAGAGACCCGACGAACCTGCCTGAATTGCAGTGGGCAGCCGGCTCCCGCCGCCAGCTGGAATTCCTGGGGGCCTGGCAGTGCTGTGGGGCAGGGGCGCTGGGCCCAGCCTGTCTGCGTGGCCATGCTCAGGGCTGGCTGGGTCCTTCTCCCTGCCTGCCAGATGGGATCCAGAGCTTTTTTGTGCTCTGTGCCACCCCAGCAGCACTTCTGGAGGAGCCCGGCAGTAGCCAGCTGCGTGCCCTGGGCAGGCAGCCCCAGCCCAGCTGGAGGCTGCATGGGCCAGGCGTGAGGGGTTGCGTGGAGGGGTCCCACAGCTGAGGGAGAGGCTGGGTCCTTCCTGTTGCCAGTGGCTCCCTGCCCTGGCTCACTTTGTCCTCTTCCTTGGCTCTGCCAGTGCCCCTGCCCTGGGCGGTGAGTGTGGCTGTCCCAGCATACGCAGCTCTGGCCTGGGCGATGTCTGGCCCGTACGCCAGCTCTTCCTGCACATTGGGCGCCAGAGACCTGGTGGGCTCCCTAGCCACCCCCCAGCCCAGCCCAGCGGGCTCATGCCACATCTCTTCCTTGGCCCAGGGATGCAGCTGCGGCCATTGCCAAGTACAGCCCCCACGTGGTCAGCTTCGCCCTGGGGCCCAGTGCTGGAGGGGACCACGCGGGACAGGACAAATGCCCACCTGTGGCCACCAGCACCAGGTGGGTCTGTGCCAGGCGTGTGGAACACTGCTGCCGGTCAGCCATGGGGGGCTACCCAGCTGCCCCCCCACGTGGTACAGGGGCACTTCATCGTCCCTCCCTGGCAGCGGGGCTGGGCTCGTCCCCACTCCTCAACAGTGCCCTGAGAGCTGGGCGTGGTGGCCAGCCTGGGTGCGCTGGATCCTGGGCATCGTGACAGTGCCAGCCCTGAGCGACCTCCCTGCTGTCTGTGGAATGGCCACACCTCAGCTCCTGTGGGCACAGCCGCCGTCCCTTCTCCAAACAGCGGCGCATGGTCAGAGATGGGGGTGGACCGGCTGCCACGTGAGGAGGCATCTCAGCTGGGAGACCAGACGGCTGAGGGGGATACGAGAGAGGAATGACACTGAGGTGGAGGAAAGAAACCAGGCGACGTCAGTTAGTCCTTCCCATAGCCCAGGGCCTAGACATGAGGCAGTGCTTGCTGGGCGGCAGGTCTCCCCCAAGCCAAAGGAAGGGTTTCCTCATGCAGGGCACAACCTGTGGAGCTCCCTGCTGCAGGAGTTCATGAGGGCCAAGACTAGAACGGGTTGAAGAAAGCCCTACAGCAGGGGCCAGCAGCCCCCGGGACGGGGCCGAGTGGCACACGAGCCTATTTTCATCGGCCCGCGAGGCCGGAGCTCAGCGTGCAGCCGGGAGCCTGCTGGAAGCCAGGCTGCCTGTGGCTTGCTCATGGTACCGACCCCCCGAACGGTGATGCTCTGCCTCTGGATGTGGCTGTAAAGCAGCCGTTGTAAGCAGGACTGTGAGTGACTTTGCAGCGTCACCGGCACTCGGACGGACACAGAGCTCCTAGGGTCCAATGTTGGCCTCTGCCTGGGAACGGTTGGTGGCCCTGGCCCTGGGGGTCAGGTCTGGCACGAGTCTGGGTGGGACTGGGGTCCCTGGCCTCCGTCTGCCAGAGGCTGGAAGTGGTTGCTGGGAGGGCTCACTCGGTGCCTGCCTGGTCTGTTCGCGCCCACGCAGGGGGCGGGGCTGTGTGGACCTTTGGTCGGACCCGTCTGGCCGTCCTGGTGTCACCTCCATGGCTTGTGGCCCTGGGTGCTGCTAGCGGCTCTGCAGCCCCCGCTGCGGGCGCTCTGCTGACAGTGGGAGCGGCTGCATGACCCCTGCCCCTCGCTGCGCCAGGGCTGCCCTGCTCACTCCTCAGCAGCCTCTCTGTGGTGCCCGGCCCCACCCGGCTCTGTGAGAGGGGGGAACTCCCTGCTGCGCTCTAGGGTGCACCAGCCAGAGCCCCCAGCCCTGTCCCCCACTGCTCGGGGACGGGGCACTGGCCATGGCCCCCTGCAAACCCTGACTCTGCTCTGCCCTAGGCCAGGCACCAGCCTCATCCACCACCTGGAGCCCCTCAAGGGCCAGCTGAGTGTCTCCCGCATCCACCAGGCTCGGCCCCAAATCCGGTAGGTAAGCCAGGGCTGCAAGACGCCACCCGCCTGCAGGGAGCCTGGGGCCGGGGGGCTGGGCATAGGGGGTCAGCTGCAGCAGGGAAGGTGGGGGGCCTTGCTGAGGCTCAGAGCAGTGCCCGGCACATCTTTGGTTCCTGCCTGGCACTGCTGTGGGCTCCTTCTGGTTTCTGCCCCCAGAGGGCCAACAGGGCCTGTCCTGTACCAGGGAACTCGTCCTGGTACGCCACAGGGAAGGGCCCTCTGGCACTCCTGAGCGGGGATCATCACACTGACACCTGTGCACTTACCAGTGACAGGAGCCCAGGGCTGGGATAGCAGGAGGCTGGGGAGTGGCAGAGCTGGGGGCCCCAGGCTCAGATCATGGGGCTGTGAGTGGGCAGTGAGGGGCGCAGCAGAGCTGGGGGCCCCAGGCTCAGATCATGGGGCTGTGGGTGGGCAGTGAGGGGCGCGGCAGAGGTGGAGCAATGTCTGGCTCCCTGCTGGGTGACGGGGCCCTTGCACTGGTGCCTGGGGTTGGCCCTTCCCCGGGTGAGGCATGCGGAGGACGGTCAGCCCCTGAGGGGCCGTGCTGCTGCCCCCACGCCAAGCTGGAGCTGCCCCTGCCCTGTGTGCAGAGCCTGGGCCTGCAGCTCAGCGCCAGCCAGGCTGGATTGTGGGGAACCAGCAGCTGGGTGGCCAGCAGCTTTAGGCAGCTTGCATGCGGGCGGGTAGGGCCTCCTCTGCCCACCCCCAGGTCCAGGGCTGCGACCCCTGGGAAGCAGGTTCTCCCTGGCAGCTGGTGAGAAGGGAGCAGGGGGCACGTGCCTGAGTGCCGGGTGTTGCCCAGGGCATGGCAGGGAGACGGGTACGACAGACGCTGAGCCTGGCACTCACCTGACTGCTTGTCTGTGGTGCCAGGGCCCTGCTGGAGGAGGAGTGCCGTGCCCTGGAGAGACATGTCTGCCACCTCCAGGTAGGACCCCCAGCCGGGTGTGCAGGGGCAGGCCACTGGTGGGAGCAGTGCCAGTGTTGTGGGGTGAGCCGGACCCTTGGAGCCCCAGGCCTGCCCCTGCGGGGGTATGGGGATGGGTGGCCTCTTCCAAAGGGCCAGGAGCTGGGCCCCAGGCCAAGCCTCAGCCCTGCCTTGCAGCTGTGGCTGGGTGGGCAGAGCAGGGGCTGGTGCTCACAGCTCTGGGCTTCCAGCCAGGCGCAGCTCCCAGCACCCTGGGCAGCGCCAAGCTCCTCCAGCCAGGGGCTGTGCTGCCTCCTGGGGGCCCAGCATGTCCTGACGGAGCTCGACTGGTACCTTCCTGGCCTGGGTGGAGCCATGTGGTGCTGGGGGAGCTGGGCAGAGATGTGAGGTGCAGGGGTGTCCCTGAGGCCTTTGGCAGCTTTGTGCCCACTACTGCAGGCCTGGAGCTGGCATGCCCAGCCCTGCCAGCCCAGCAGGGCACAGTTGTGGCACCCGGCACTGCAGGAGAGCTGCAGGGGGCAGGGCTGGTGATCCCTGGTGCCTAGAGCAGCGCTGGGGGTGTCCCAGTCCCAGTCCCAGGCAGCCCTTCCAGAGCAGTCCCTGCAGGAAGGTGTGGGGGTGGCATGGGCTAGTGGGCAGAGCTGTGGGGCGTGGGGCTGTTGCAGGGAGCCAGGACTCCTGGGTTCTGTGGCTCTGCTGGGGAGCGGGCAGGCTGGCCACCATGGTTGCAGCGCAGCTGGGCTGGGTTTCCAGCCTAGCGTGTGCCTGGCCTGGGCCTTTTCTAGGCAGTGCCAGTGCCAGTGCCAGCCCAGGTGGCAGAGCTCCAGCACCCAGCAGACTCCCAAGGGCCCGGCCTGGCGCCCACAGCCCAACACTAATGAACACGTCCTGGTGGTTGGGGCAGGCTGGGCTGTCACTGCCCTCAACCGAGGGCCGTACCCAATGCCCACAGCCGGATGCTAACAAACACGTCCTGGTGCTCGGGGCAGGCTGGGCTCTCACTGCCCTCAACCGAGGGCCGTACCCAATGCCCACAGCCAGATGCTAACGAACACATCCAGGTGCTCGGGGCAGGCCAGGCTCTCACTGCCCTCAACCGAGGGCCGTACCCAATGCCCACAGCCGGATGCTAACAAACACGTCCTGGTGCTCGGGGCAGGCCGGGCTCTCACTGCCCTCAACCGAGGGCCGTACCCAATGCCCACAGCCGGATGCTAACAAACACGTCCTGGTGCTCGGGGCAGGCTGGGCTCTCACTGCCCTCAACCGAGGGCCGTACCCAATGCCCACAGCCAGATGCTAACGAACACATCCAGGTGCTCGGGGCAGGCCAGGCTCTCACTGCCCTCAACCGAGGGCCGTACCCAATGCCCACAGCCGGATGCTAACAAACACGTCCTGGTGCTCGGGGCAGGCTGGGCTCTCACTGCCCTCAACCGAGGGCCGTACCCAATGCCCACAGCCGGATGCTAACGAACACATCCAGGTGCTCGGGGCAGGCCGGGCTATCACTGCCCTCAACCGAGGGCCGTACCCAATGCCCACAGCCGGATGCTAACGAACACGTCCCAGCACTCGGGGCAGGCCGGGGTCTCACTCTCTGCCCTCTCTCAGCACTGCCTGGAGGAGGACCACCGAGCTGCTGAGGGGCCCATACAGCCAGCGCAGGAGCCAACGATGGCTGGTAAGGGTCCCGCCCACTGGGGCTGGTCTTGGAGGAGCGCGCAGCTAGCCTGCCAGCCTGCCAGCGCCCTGGGCGGCCTGCAGGGCTGTGTCCCCAGCACCAAGATGCAGCTGGCTCTGGAGAGGAGCGTGCGTGCCCAGTGGTGTGACAGCCAGGCGCTAGCTGAGCTGGTGGCATGCAGGGAGGCCAGCTGGGCCCCTCCTTGCTCAGCATGCCTGAGCCCTGCTCTGCACGCCCCTCACCACCAGTGCTTCCCCTGTGTGCAGAGCTGCAGGAGCAGAGACGGGCCATGGAGCAGGATCTGCAGTGGGGTTGGGCAGAGCCCAGGCTGGACCTTTCCCAGGAGAACCAGTGCCCTGGGCCTGCTGCCCCCCAGCAGTGCAGGTTAGCCCCTTCCGAAGCCCCGAGTCCCAGGACATGCAAACACCTCCACCCAGGGTCAAGGGGCACTGCAGGGCTGCTGGGATCTGGGGAGTGGCTGGGGCCTGGGGGCAGTGCGGGGAGGGCGCTGGGGCCCAGGAGTGGTGGGGGGTGCAGCTGGGACCCGGGGGGGCAGTGGTGAGAGTGAGGGACATGGGCAGGGCGGGTGCTGGGAGCCCATTACTCTGTTGTCCGATCAGGCTGGGGCGGGGGCAGGGATGGGCGCCTTGGGGCGGGTCCCGGCTGGCCCCACTGCCGGGTTTAGCTGGACTGGCAGGTGCTGCATCCTGGCGCACTCCGACTCTGTTTTCTCCCTGGCTCTGCAGCTGCCCTGGGAGCCTGGGGGCCCCTGCTCCAGCCCGTGCACCCCACCGCCTGGCACCAGCCACTTCATCTCTGTTGGGCACCAGAGAACCAGCCCCGGGCACCATGCTGGGTCCAGCGCCCCCCATGGGCAGCCTGGCTGGGGCACTTGCCGGCTGGGTCCATGGACAAGGACAGACAGACGGCGATGCGGAGTGCCAGGACCTGGGCGTGCCACCACCCCGGAGAGCTGGGCTCCCTCCTGCCAGCCTGGTGCCCACAGCACCAGGGCAGGGCCTGGCATTCCTCCCCTCGCCTCCCCTACAGCCACGCCCCTGCTCCTGCCTCCGCCTGCGGCTGTTGGGCTGCCAGGCACCTGGCTAGCAGGGCCTGGCCTGGGGAGGGGAGGGGAGGGGAGGGGGGCCCAGTGCAGCCTGGCATGCAGAGGGGTCCCTTCCAGCTCCAGCACTTCTTCCTGCCCCCCAGCTCAGCTGGCTTGGCTATACCCTGCCCTGCAGGCACCCCCCGCCTGCCCCTCTCGGGGGGCTGGCCTGGGCTGCAACGCCCCCTCCTGGCTGCCCTGGCCTGGTGCACTGGGGCTGGCGGTGGGTGTGCAGGTCCCAAGTGGGGAAGCTTGGTGCTGCTGGCAGCCCCCAGTCCTGCAGTGTGCGCCAGCTGCGGCTCTTCCTGCCCCAGGCTGGCACTGCCCTCTGCCCAGGGCAGCGAGTGGCTCTGGGAGTGGTGCCTGAGAGCAGAGCCCAGCCCAGCCCAGCCCTCTCCCGGCTGCGTCGCCTGGCCTGGCCTGGCCTGGCTGGGGGCAGGTGTGCTGTGGGCGCCGGGTACCAGTGTCACCCCCAAAGAACGGCTCTGCGCAGGGCCACAGGAATAGAAATGTCATTAAACGCTATGGGACTGTACACGCTACACAGGGCGTTGCTGGTGGGCAGCGCCCAGGCCCAGCTCCGTACTGGTAACACGGGGCAGGGGCACGGCCGGGGCTGGCACAGGGTCCATGCAGGAAGTCGTGTGGCTCCACGTGGCTTGGGCAGGGCCGTGAGGACCAGGAGCGGCGCCGACGGGCCCCCAGCCGGGTGCAGGTGGCAGAGCTGGGCGGGTTTCACTGCCTGTGCTTCCTGCCGCCCGCCCACCTCCTTTCACCCCTGTCCTGAGCAGCCCCAGGGCGCCATGTCCCCCTGCTCCAGGTGGGCACTGAGCTCCCAGCTGGGGCTGGCGTGTGCCTGACTCCCCTTGGGCCTGGCCTGAAACTGGGAGGAGGGGGGGCAGGGCCCTGCTGCTCCCTGGCCCTGACACACCCAGAGCTGGTGTGTCACACAGGCTGGGAGCCCAGTGCCCACCTGAGCCTGCCTAGCCCAATGCTGGGGAACAAGGGTGCTCATCCGCCTGCCCGCCCCCCCGCCGAGGCAGAGGATGAGCCCCTGGTTCTGCCCTTCTGACCCCAGGGAGCTCACGCTCCTCTCCAGAGCAGCAAGCTGGGGCAGTGCCCTCCCCAGTCAGCTGCCCCCCCACCCCTGTGGGGCCCAGGCTGGCCTAGCCAAGCCCTTCCCAGTAAGGTTGGAACTTCCCTGGCCTTCCCAGGCCATAAAGCACGTCCCCTCCCTCAGGGCAGGGGCAGAGCCTGCAGGGTGCCCCACATGCAGGGAGCAGCTGAGGCTCTGGGTGCTGTTTGCTTGGTGATGGGCACAGCCCCACACTAGTGCCAGTGCCAGGCCCAGGCCCAGGCCCAGGCCCAGGCCCACATGCGCTGCACACAGTGGGTCAGGGCCAGCTCTGGTCCTGCAGCCCTGGGCACTGTGCGGGGGACGGGCGAGAAGGGGGCTGCGGCTGCAGGGGGGGGCAGGGTGCTGTGGGAGCAGTGCTTGTGCACAAGTGCTGTGGAAGCAGGAGTGTAAGTGCAGTGTATGTGTCTGTGCACGTGTGCTGTGTGCGCACCCTGGGAGCCGTGCGTGCCTGTGCACAAGGGCTGTGGCAGCAGTGCCGATCGGTGTGTGCGCTGTGGGAGCAGTGCGAGTGCCATGGCAGGAGTGTGTGTGTGTGCACGCGTGCTGTGGGAGCAGTGCATGTGCGAGTGCTGTGGCAGGAGAGTGTGTGTGTGTGCACGCGCGCGCGCTGTGGGAGCAGTGCGTGTGCAAGTGCCATGGCAGGAGTGTGTGTGTGTGTGTGTGTGCATGCGCACGTGTGCTGTGGGAGCAGTGCGAGTGCTGTGGCAGGAGTGTGCGTATACAAGTGCTGTGGCAGGAGTGTGTGTGTGTGCGCGCTGTGGGAGCAGTGCGTCTACAAGTGCTGTGGCAGGAGTGTGTGTGTGTGTGTGTGTGCATGCGCACGTGTGCTGTGGGAGCAGTGCGAGTGCTGTGGCAGGAGTGTGCGTATACAAGTGCTGTGGCAGGAGTGTGTGTGTGTGTGTGTGTGCGCACTGTGGGAGCAGTGCGTCTACAAGTGCTGTGGCAGGAGTGTGTGTGTGTGTGTGTGCACGCGTGTGCTGTGTGAGTGCTGTGGCAGGAGTGTGCGTGTACAAGTGCTGTGGCAGGAGTGAGTGTGTGTGTGTGTGCGTGCGTGCACACGCTGTGGGAGCAGTGCGTGTGCGAGTGCTGTGGCAGGAGCGTGTGTGTGTGCGAGTGCTGTGGCAGGAGTGTGTGTGTGTGTGTGTGTGTGTGTGCATGCGCACTGTGGGAGCAGTGCGTGTACGACTGCCATGGCAGGAGTGTGTGCGCGCTGTGGGAGCAGTGCATGTATGACTGCCGTGGCAGGAGTGTGTGTACGCTGTGGGAGCAGTTTGTGTACGACTGCTGTGGCAGGAGTGTGTGAGTGCTGTGGCAGGAGTGTGTGTGTGCGCGCGTGCGCGCACTGTGGGAGCAGTGCGTGTGTGAGTGCCGTGGCATGAGTGTGCATGTGTGAGTGCCGTGGCAGGAGTGTGTGTGTGCGTGCGTGCGTGCACTGTGGGAGCAGTGCGTGTGTGAGTGCTGTGGCATGAGTGTGCGTGTGTGAGTGCTGTGGCAGGAGTGTGTGTATGCGCGCGTGCGCGCACTGTGGGAGCAGTGCATGTGCGAGTGCCATGGCAGGAGTGTGCGTCTGCGAGTGCTGTGGCAGGAGTGTGTGCGGTGGGAGCAGTGCATGTGTGAATGCTGTGGCAGGAGTGTGCGCGGTGGGAGCAGTGCATGTGTGAATGCTGTGGCAGGAGTGTGCGAGTGCTGTGGCAGGAGTGTGTGTGTGTGTGTGTGCGTGCGCTGTGGGAGCAGTGCATGTGTGAGTGCCGTGGCAGGAGTGTGTATGTGCACTGTGGGAGCAGTGTGTCTATGAGTGCCGTGGCAGGAGTGTGTGTGTGTGTGTGCGGTGGGAGCAGTGCGTGTGTGAATGCTGTGGCAGGAGTGTGCGAGTGCCGTGGCAGGAGTGTGTGTGTGTGTGTGCGCGCGCGCTGTGGGAGCAGTGCATGTGTGAGTGCCGGGGCAGGAGTGTGTATGTGCACTGTGGGAGCAGTGTGTGTACGAGTGCCGGGGCAGGAGTGTGTATGTGTGTGTGCGCTTTGGGAGCAGTGTGTCTACGAATGCCGTGGCAGGAGTGTGTGTGTGCGGTGGGAGCAGTGCGTGTGCGAGTGCCGTGGCAGGAGTGTGTGTGTGTGTGTGTGCGCGCTGTGGGAGCAGTGCATGTGTGAGTGCCGTGGCAGGAGTGTGTATGTGCACTGTGGGAGCAGTGTGTGTACCAGTGCCGTGGCAGGAGTGTGTGTGTGTGTCCTGTGGGAGCAGTGCGCCTGTGCCCTGGGAGTGGTGAGTGTGCATAAGTGCCGTGGCAGCAGTGCACGCAGGTGTGTGCTGTGTGGACACTGGGAGCAGTGGGTGAGCACAAGGGCTGGTGACAGCAGTGGGGCTGCGCGTGTGTGTGGTGTGCCCTGCCACCGGGGCCTCTGTGTGCCCTAAGTGCAGGGCTCCAGGCAGCCCCTCGCCACTACTAACCCCCAGGCCAGGGATCACTCCCCCCACCCCACAGTCTCCATGTGGTGCCCCACTGTGTCCCACTTCTCTGTGGGGCTGGGAGGCCCTAGGCAACCCCCCCACACCCATCTACAGTGAACCCCCCACTCACCCACAGTTTGGTTGTGCGTGCAGCCCGTGTGCACCATGGGAGCACTGCATGGGCACCAGGGCTGTGGAAGCTAAGCGCGTGTGCATGCGCCATGGGCGTAGTGCGTGTACATGAGGGTTATGGCAGTAGTGCATGTGCACGCGTGCTGTAAGCAGTGTGTGTGTGTGTGTGTGTGTGCGCGCACGCGCACAAGGGCCGTGGCGGCCGTGCACATGCGTGTGCCATGGGAGCAGTGTGTGCGCGCGCGCACAAGGGCCGTGGCGGCCGTGCACGTGCGTGTGCTGTGGGAACAGAGTGTGTGCACAAGGGCCGTGGTGACCGTGCACGTGCGCCGGCAGTGGCAAAGGGGCCCTGCAGCCCCCGCGCTCAGCGGGGTGCCGGTGCCGCACGAGGGCTGAGGCCGCGCCTGGGCCCTGCCCCATTGCCCCTCGCGCACAGCCGCTCCCCTGCTGTGGCCCTGCCCGCAAAGGGCCGGGCTCGCCCGAGCCAGCCACTGCCCCCGCCCGCCGGCCCCGGGCTCTGCCCTCCAGCCCCCGCCTGCTGCGGCCCCACTGACGCGGGGCTCGAGTCCTCCTGGCGGCCCCTGGCCGGGGCCCAGCTTGGCACCTCCCGCAGCGCTGCGACACCGGGGGTCAGACACGTGGGGGGCGCAGGGGGCGCGGGGCGGGCGCCGGGTCACAGTCTGGAGTCCTGGCTGTGGGCTGAGCCGTTGGTGCCCGGCAGGGGCCGGGCGGGGGCCTCGCTCCGCGGCTTCTCGGGGTTCAGCGGCTGCACCTCCAGGCGGGCGGCGGGGGTGGGGCTGTAGCGCCCGACCCGGTGCTCGGCCAGGGCCGGGCCCCAGTCCTGGCTGGGCTTGGTGGCATTTCTCAAACGCTGCAGGGGGAGAAGGGCGTTAGCTCCGCCCAGCCCGGCCACGGCCTTGAGCCCCCCGCCCTGGGGCTGCCCCAAGACCCCAAACGGGGACCCGGCCTCCTCCCAGTCAACGCACCAGACCCCGCCTCCCCAGCCAGAACCCAGGAGTCCTGGCGCCCAGCCCACCCTCCCCGCCCCCGCTCTAACTACCAGCCCCCACTGCCCTCCCAGCGCCGGGGAGAGCCCAGGAGTCCTGGCTCCCGGTCCCCTGCTGTAACCACCAGCCCCCACTACCCACCAGAGCCGGGGAGGACCCCGGAGTCCTGGCGCCCAGCCCTACCCACCAGAACCCGCTCCCCAGAACCCCGGCGTCCGGGGCAGCAGATACTGGAGGGGAGCCATTGGCCACCCCACAGCAGCAGGGCCGGGATTTCTGGCCGTGGGGCCAAGCCCCACCTGGAGCAGCGTGGCCCCCGGGGCGCGGCAGAGGCGGTAGGCGGCGTAGAGCGGGATGCAGAGGACGGAAGAGAGCGCCATGAGGAACCCGATGCCGACGGCCCAGGGCGGGTAGACGTAGGCGTTGTAGGCGATGGGTCGGTACTGGATCACCGTGAAGACCAGGATAAACTGGGGGCACAGAAGGGGCATTGTGTGGGGCTCACCTGTGGCCCCCCGGGCCCGTGCTGAGCTGGGGAGCAGACCAAGTCCTGCGTCTCATGGGGCCCGCACCTGACAGCCCCACACCCTGACAGCCCTTGCCCCATAGCCTGCCAGCCCCACACCTTGCCAGCCCGTCCCCTATCCTGCCATCCTCTGCCCCCCCGCCCCACACCCTGCCAGCCCCTGCCCCCCCAGCCCCACTTCCTGCCGGCCCGTGCCCCCCCACCCTGTACCCCACCAGCCCCTGCAGCACAGGGCTGCCCAGCCAGGCCCGTCCCAAGCCCCGCATAAGGGCGGCGCGAGTGGGGGCTGTGGCCTGGGGGGGGGCCGGCACCCGTGGCTGTCTTACCCCGCACACACGGGTTTCTCACCTGCCCCTAAGTCCTGCTGTGCTGTCGGCCCCACAGCCGCCCAGGGCCCCCGCCAGTGTGGACCGGCCGGCAAGCAGGTGCCTTCTCCTGGGACAGCACTGCGAGCTCGGGGCCTAGCACCCACCAGCCTGGCCCCGCACCCACGCGCATGTGCAGTCCAGCACCGAGCTCACCTGCGTGTGCAACGTGGCACTAGGCACACCCATGTGTACAGCGTGCCAGTGAGCTCACCTGCGTGTGCCGCCTGGCACCAGGCACACCCATGTGTACAGCCTGATAGTGAGCTCACCTGCGTGTGCCGCCTGGCACCAAACACACCCATGTGTACAGCGTGACAGTGAGCTCACCTGCGTGTGCCGCCTGGCACCAAGCACACCCATGTGTACAGCGTGACAGTGAGCTCACCTGCGTGTGCCGCCTGGCACCAAGCACAGCCAAGTCTACAGCGTGACAGTGAGCTCACCTGCGTGTGCCGCCTGGCACTAGGCACACCCAAGTGTACAGCATGGCAGTGAGCTCACCTGCGTGTGCCGCCTGGCACCAAGCACAACCAAGTGTACAGCGTGACAGTGAGCTCACCTGCATGTGCCGCCTGGCACCAGGCACACCCATGTGTACAGCATGGCAGTGAGATCACCCGCGTGTGCAGCCTGGCACTGGCACGCAGCTCACCCGTGTACGCCGCTGTCACGTGACGGGCCCGTGCCACCCGTGTGCACGGCAGCTCCGAGCCTTGTGCTGGGGCCCGCGAGGTGTCTCCTGAGCGCCGGCGAGGCCCTGCCCCGTGGCCGGTTCCCGTCGCGGCTGCATGAGCCGTCCCAGCCGTTGTCTCTGGCGCGGCGCTGGTGTTTGGGCGCTGAGTCACACGTGGGGGGGCATCTCCTCCCCGGGCCGGGCCATGGGCTGCACACGGGACCAGATCCCCGCTGCTTGGGGCCAGAGCAGCCCGGCTGGGGGGAGCCCCAGCCCCGCAGCGCCACCGGGCCGGCGAAAGGGCTTTTCCCCGGGACTCTGCGCCGAGCCCTTTGCCGGGCGCAGCGGAAGGCAGGTGAGACCGGTCCCGAGCCGCTCACCCGCCTTTGGGGGGCCGCCGGGCCGTCTGCGCCTTTGCAGGTGCGCGGGGGGGGGCGCTGCTTGGCTTAGCCCTACCGACTGAGACCCAGCCAGACCACGCCCCCTTGTGCCCCCCGGCAGACCACGCCCCCTTGTGCCCTGTGCCCCCGGCAGACCACGCCTTCCGCCCCCCCCAGCCAGACCATGCCCCCCCCGCTCCCTGCGCCCCCCCCTGCCAGACCACACACCCCGTTGCCCTGAGCCCCCCCCCCCCCCGACAGACCACGCCCCCTGCTGCCCTGCCCCCACTCCATGGGTTGGCACCCTGTCCTCCCCTGCCTGACCCAGGGTTGGCACCCCTGCCCTGCCCCCACCCCATGGGCCAGATGAGACATGACACCTGGCAGGTCAGCAGCCGCCCTGGGAACGCTGTGCTGCTGAGTGATGGACGGCGCAGCTCAGCTCGCAGGGCCCTGACCCCTGGTGCGCAGCCGGCCAGACGCCACCGGAGCAATGGGCGTGTGCTCAGGTGCCCAGCCGGCTGTGCCACGGGCCATGTCAATGACTGGGCCGGGCTGGCACAACCAGCCACCAAGGACAGTTTGCCACAGCAGCTCCCCTGGGTCAGGTGATCCTGACCCTCCAGGCCTGCGGGAAGAAGAAAGGGCTTTTTCCCACACTAGGCCCCACTGTAAGGCTGCTCTGGCAGGGACCCCTGGAGCGAGGGTTCCCGAGGGCTCAGCGTCAGTGCCCCTGGTGCCATGAATTGCACTGCTGCAGCCTGGGCTCAGCCCCTGGGCCTTTTTCAAAGCCCTTCACGAAATCAGCACAGAGCACGGCTGGCTGCATCAGCAGCTGGGACCCAGCTGCTCGCATCTCACCCAGGCAAAACGCGACGGATGGTCACCCCAGGGCAGAGCTGGGCGGTGGCTGCCTGGGGAAGGGGGCAGGGTTCGCTGGCTGCAGGGGGCAGCTGCGGCTCTCAGCTGCCCCACGACTTGGGTGCTGGGACTGGGCCTGCCAGCCACCAGTGAAGCTCCTGACTCCTCCCAACCATGGGGAGCCAGGAACCAGTGGCAACTATGCCAGCCTGACTCCTGGCTCCCCCAGCCTGGGGGCAGCCACGCCGGTCCAGCTCTCAGCTCCCCCAGCCTGGGGACGCCAGTGCCAGCTGCACCCGTCCAGGGCTCAGCTCCCCCAACCAGGGGACGCCAGTGCCAGCCACACCCATCCAGGGCTCAGCTCCCCCAGCCCAGGGGCAGCCACGCCGGTCCAGCTCTCAGCTCCCCCAGCCCGGGCATGCCAGTGCCAGCCGCGCAGGTCCAGGTCTCAGCTCCCCCAGCCTGGGGATGCCAGTACCAGCCGCGCCAGGTCCAGGTCTCAGCTCCCCCAGCCCAGGGGCAGCCGCGCCAGTCCAGGTCTCAGCTCCCCCACCCCAGGGGCAGCCGCACCAGTCCAGCTCTCAGCTCCCCCAGCCAGGGGACGCCGGTGCCAGCCGCTCTGCTGTGCCGGTCTGGCTCCAGGCTCCCCCACCTGTGGAGCAGCCAGAACTGGGAAGCAGCCGCTGGGGGAAGACGTGGAATATGGAGCCATGAGGCCATTTGACAAAATAAAGGGGGATGCCAGGCTGGTGCCCAAAATACAGGGCTGTCCTGCTCAAGGTGGGCTGGCCAGGCACCGAGCTGGGAACACGCTTTCTGTCTCTGCTGTGTCGTCCTTTATTAATAACCCTGTGGAGTTTCACTTCGGAAGGACCAGCTCCATGTGCTGCGTTGGATCACAGCCAAGTACATCCTGACCTGGGCGAGGGGCCGCCCGAATCCGCCTGGATCTGGGGAAATCGGCTTTCACAGCCTCTCACCTGAGTGGGACGGGGGCTGGCAGCAGCTGGGATGTCTGTGGGTTTGTGTGTGTGGGGCTTCTGGCTGGCTGGATTTGTCTTAGTGAGGAGGAAATCCCAGCCTGGGCTGTGAGTGGCCCCGATTGAAGCAAATATTCCCAGCGGTGATTTCACTAGGTGTGCCTAAACCCCAGCCTACTAAACCCACGGGCTGCCCCCCTGCCCTGCCCCCACCCATGGGCTGGCATCCCCTGCCCCCCCACTCCCCAGACTGGCACCCCAGGGAGGTGCACTTACAAAGATGATGGCTGGCGAGAAGAACCTCCAGCAGATCTGGAAGAAGATGGGGGGCGGGAAGCCCAGCATCATCTCAATGTCCTTGAAGTAGTTCTGGTGCCCTGGTGGGAGCGGCAGGGACTCACTCGGGTGCCCACACTGGGGCATGGGGAGGGCGATGCCCTGACCACACAGTCTCCCCTGGGAGCCCTGTGTATGGGCCTGGCAGGGCAGAGCCCTGGCTGGGGTCTCCAGGCCTGGCACCACTGAGCCTGGCACTCCTGCACCCACGGAGAGGCCGGGACCAGCCAGAAAAGGAACCCGGGCGTCCTGGGCTCCCAGCCCCACAGCCCTCGCCAGGGATGGAACCAGGAGTCCTGCCTCCCTCATCCCCACCATTAGCCCACCCAGGGCTGCTTGTGACCCAGCCAATCAGAATGCAGCCTGTTCCTGATGCGCTGGTGGCTGCAGGGCCTGGGTTCCCACTGGCTGCGGCCAGGCCAGCTGCCCCCCTGTGAGGTGATGCTGGGGCCTGGCACCGGGCAGGGACCTACCGTAGATGTACATGATGGAGATGCACATGATGCAGGAGATGATGACCAGGGAGAAGCTGGCGGCGTAATTGTCCATCAGCAGGAGCCAGTATATGCCGGCCTGGGGAGAGTGGGGAACAGTCTGGGGATGGCCAACCCCACCGGGCACAGGCACCGGGCACAGCTAACCCCACTTAGCACAGGCACCAGGCACAGCCAATCCCATCTGTCATAGGCACCCCAGACACAGCCAACCCCTCCGGGCACAGGCACCGGGCGCAGCCAACCCCACCAGGCGCGGGCACAGCCAACCCCACCAGGCGCAGGCACCCCAGGCACAGCCAACCCCACCTGGCACAAGCACTGGGCACAGCCAACCCCATTGGGCAGAGGTGTTGCCAGGGCTGTAGCACTCCCATGTCGGGGCCCACAGGTGGAACACAGCAGGCGTGAGGGGGTGCAGAGCCAGGTCCCCGGGGCAGGCCGAAAGCCAGGGGGGCAGGCTCAGTGCCCCCAGTCTGCGAGCAGCCACCCTACCTGTGTGGTGAGTGGGATGCCCAGCAGGAATCCTGCCACGGCCACGCCCAGCGTCACAAACGTCTTCTTCCGCATGACCCACTCGCTGCCCACCTCGTCCACGATGGCCGTGACCAGGGTCTCCAGCAGGCAGAACTGGGAGGGAGCTGGGGTCAGCCAGGCCTGGCCTGGGAGAGGGTCCCTGACTCTGCCCACTCCCCCAGCCCGCCTGTTCCTTGCTCCAATGCCCAGCCTGTAACGAGTGCCTGCTGCTCCTCAGCCCAACCCCATCACCTCCAGCCTGTGGCAGCGGCTCTGGGAAGGGTCTGAACTTGCTGGGGGTCACAGCCCCCTGCTCAGCACACACTCATGTTCAGCTCAGCCACCAAGCGCAGACGGGGTAGGGACTGCAGTGGCACCACCATCGGGGGCATTCCTCAAGCCTGTGTCCCAGGAGCCGCCCCCCACCGCTTAATGCCTCCCATTCCTGGGGCCCTGCCCGGCACCACCTCCCCTGGGGCTGGTACCTGAGTGCCCAGCCCCAGCAGGATGAGCATGAAGAAGAAGAGGATGGACCAGAGGGGCGAGACGGGCAGCAGTGTCAGGGCCTCGGGGTAGGCCACGAAGGCCAGGCCGGGCCCGTGGTCGGCCACCTGGGAGATGTCCATGCCCAGGTGCTGGGCCATGAAGCCCAGGATGGAGAAGATGACGAAGCCGGCGTAGACACTGGTGGCGCAGTTGGTGATACTGATGATGATGCTGTCCCTGGAGGGCAGGAAGGTCAGGGGGTGGGGTCGGAGCTGTGCGCTGGGGCAGTAACCTGCCCAGGGCATTGGGAGACAGGGGCGTGGCCCAGTGGAGGAGTGAGAATCCGGGGCGTGGCCAGGAGGGGGCAGGCACCGGGGGCGTGGCCCAGCAGAGTGAGAATCGGGGGCGTGGCCAGGAGGGGGCAGGCACCGGGGGCGTGGCCCAGCGGAGTGAGAATCGGGGGCGTGGCCCAGTGGAGTGAGAGTCCAGGGCGTGGCCAGGAGGGGGCAGGCACCGGGGGCGTGGCCCAGTGGAGTGAGAGTCGGGGGCGTGGCCCAGTGGAGTGAGAGTCCAGGGCGTGGCCAGGAGGGGGCAGGCACCGGGGGCGTGGCCCAGCAGAGTGAGAGTCGGGGGCGTGGCCAGGAGGGGGCAGGCACTGGGGGTGTGGCCCAGCAGAGTGAGAATCGGGGGCGTGGCCAGGAGGGGGCAGGCACCGGGGGCGTGGCCCAGCGGAGTGAGAATCGGGGGCGTGGCCCAGTGGAGTGAGAATCCAGGGCGTGGCCAGGAGGGGGCAGGCACCGGGGGCGTGGCCCAGCAGAGTGAGAGTCGGGGGCGTGGCCAGGAGGGGGCAGGCACCGGGGGCGTGGCCCAGCAGTGAGAGTCGGGGGCGTGGCCAGGAGGGGGCAGGCACCGGGGGTGTGGCCCAGCAGAGTGAGAGTCGGGGGCGTGGCCAGGAGGGGGCAGGCACCGGGGGTGTGGCCCAGCAGAGTGAGAATCGGGGGCGTGGCCAGGAGGGGGCAGGCACCGGGGGCGTGGCCCAGCGGAGTGAGAATCGGGGGCGTGGCCCAGTGGAGTGAGAATCCAGGGCGTGGCCAGGAGGGGGCAGGCACCGGGGGCGTGGCCCAGTGGAGTGAGAATCGGGGGCGTGGCCCAGTGGAGTGAGAGTCCAGGGCGTGGCCAGGAGGGGGCAGGCACCGGGGGCGTGGCCCAGTGGAGTGAGAGTCGGGGGCGTGGCCCAATGTAGTGAGAGTCCAGGGCGTGGCCAGGAGGGGGCAGGCACCGGGGGCGTGCCCCAGCAGAGTGAGAGTCGGGGGCGTGGCCAGGAGGGGGCAGGCACCGGGGGTGTGGCCCAGCAGAGTGAGAATCGGGGGCGTGGCCAGGAGGGGGCAGGCACCGGGGGCGTGGCCCAGCGGAGTGAGAATCAGGGGCGTGGCCCAGTGGAGTGAGAGTCGGGGGCATGGCCAGGAGGGGGCAGGCACCGGGGGCGTGGCCCAGCAGAGTGAGAGTCGGGGGCGTGGCCAGGAGGGGGCAGGCACCGGGGGTGTGGCCCAGCAGAGTGAGAGTCGGGGGCGTGGCCCAGCAGAGGAGAGGGAATCAGGGGGCGTGGCCAGAGGAGCAGGAGGCCCGGGGGAGGCGCAGAAGTGAGGGGATGTGACAAGAAGGAGGAGAAGGTGGCCTGGTGGGTGAGGCAGTTTCAGGGGCGTGGCCAGCAGAGGGGTGAGAGGCGCTGCCCGTAGGAGGACTGGGAGTGAGGGGCGTGGCCCGGCGGAGGAGTGGGAGGCCTGGTGGGTGGGAAAGTTTATGGGGGCGTGGCCCGGCGGAGGAGCAGGAGGCCTGGTGGGCGGGGCAGTTTGCAGGGGCATGGCCCAGCAGAGGAGCAGAAGGCACGGTGGGCAGGGCAGTTTGCGGGGGCGTGGCCCGGTGGAGGAGCGGGAGGCTTAGTGGGCGGGGCAGTTTGCGGGGGCGTGGCCCGGCGGAGGAGCGGAAGGCACGGTGGGCGGGGCAGTTTGCGGGGGCGTGGCCCGGCAGAGGAGTGGGAGGCGCGGTGGGCAGGGCAGTTTGCGGGGGCGTGGCCCGGCGGAGGAGCGGAAGGCGTGGTGGGCGGGGCAGTTTGCGGGGGCGTGGCCCGGCGGAGGAGCGGGAGGCCCGGTGGGCGGGGCAGTTTGCGGGGTCGTGGCCTGGCGGAGGAGCAGGAGGCCCGGTGGGCGGGGCAGTTTGCAGGGGCGTGGCCTGGCGGAGGAGCGGGAGGCCCGGTGGGCGGGGCAGTTTGCAGGGGCGTGGCCTGGCGGAGGAGCGGGAGGCCCGGTGGGCGGGGCAGTTTGCAGGGGCATGGCCCGGCGGAGGAGTGGGAGGCCCGGTGGGCGGGGCAGTTTGCAGGGGCGTGGCCCAGCGGAGGAGTGGGAGGCCTGGTGGGCGGGAAAGCTTATGGGGGCGTGGCCCAGAGGAGGAGCAGAAGGCGCAGTGGGCGGGGCAGTTTTGGGCGGGGCCCAGCCCCGGCAGGTGCGGCTCACCTGTAGCAGTTGTTGTGGAACTTGTTGTAGGAGGCCATGGTGATGAGTCCCCCCCAGGCGCAGCCCAGAGAGTAGAAGATTTGGGAGGCAGCATCTCCCCAGACCTAGTGGACACCGAGACATTACCGCTGGCACGAGGCCTGCCCAGGGCCAGCTCACATCACGCAGCCAGGGCCTGCAACCAGAGATGGCCCAGGGCCGGGCTGGCAGGGGCTGTGGGTTGGCAGTGAGGGGCACCAGCAGAGCTGTGTGGGGAGCCCAGGGCCGGGCTGGCGGGGGCTGTGGGTGGGGAGTGAGGGGCACCGGCAGAGCTGTGTGGGGAGCCCAGGGCCGGGCTGGCGGGGGCTGTGGGTGGGGAGTGAGGGGCACCGGCAGAGCTGTGTGGGGAGCCCAGGGCCGGGCTGGCGGGGGCTGTGGGTGGGGAGTGAGGGAAATGGGTGCACCTGGGGGGTAGGGTAGCCCTGGGCCAGGCTAGCAGGGGTGTGGCTTAGGGGTGGGGCCAGGCCCACCTGGGACCCAGTGCTGGCTGCCCAGAGCCTCTCTCCTCCTGCCTGGTGTTTGGGGCAGAGCAGAGACCTGGGGGGTCGTGGCCTTGGGGTGCTCCCAGCCAGCTGGCCCAGGGAGGATCCTGTGGCCACCAGGAGACCCAGGGGCCCCCCAGGTGGAGCGAGAAGCCCTGCTCCTGGGGCCAGATGCTGCACTGGGCACTGGGAGGCAGAGCCCAGGTCCCTGGCCCATCCCCGCCCCGCTCAGACCCACCTTGGCGTCCAGGATCTTGTCCCACTGGGGCGTGAGGTAGTAGGCGATCCCGGTGGCGGCGCCCTCCAGCGTGATGCCGCGCACAAAAAGGATGGTGAGCACCACGTAGGGAAAGGTGGCTGTGAAGTACACCACCTGGGTGGACAAACGGACAGACAGGGCCACAGCTCAGCCCCAGCGCCCTGGCCTGTCCCACACTGCCTGGGTGCAAGGAGGGGCCACAGCACACGCCCAACGTGCACACAGGCTCGTCTAGGAGCTACCCGGCGTGGCAAGGCCAGGGCTGGCGGGGCTGGTGTGACGAAGGTGGGCGTTCTCTGTAGCCCTGGGAGCAGGGCTGGTGTGACGAAGGCGGGCGTTCTCTGTAGCACTGGGAGCAGGGCTGGGTGTGATGAAGGTGGGCGTTCTCTGTAGCACTGGGAGCAGGGCTGGGTGTGATGAAGGCGGGCGTTCTCTGTAGCCCTGGGAGCAGGGCTGGGTGTGACGAAGGCGGGCGTTCTCTGTAGCCCTGGGAGCAGGGCTGGGTGTGACGAAGGCGGGCGATCTCTGTAGCCCTGGGAGCAGGGCTGGGTGTGACGAAGGCTGGCGTTCTCTGTAGCCCTGGGAGCAGGGCTGGGTGTGACGAAGGTGGGCGTTCTCTGTAGCCCTGGGAGCAGGGGCTGGGTGTGATGAAGGTGGGCGTTCTCTGTAGCACTGGGAGCAGGGCTGGGTGTGATGAAGGCGGGCGTTCTCTGTAGCACTGGGTGCAGGGCTGGGTGTGACGAAGGTGGGCGTTCTCTGTAGCCCTGGGAGCAGGGGCTGGGTGTGACGAAGGTGGGCGTTCTCTGTAGCACTGGGAGCAGGGCTGGGTGTGTTGAAGGTGGGCGTTCTCTGTAGCACTGGGAGCAGGGCTGGGTGTGATGAAGGCGGGCGTTCTCTGTAGCACTGGGAGCAGGGCTGGGTGTGATGAAGGCGGGCGTTCTCTGTAGCACTGGGAGCAGGGCTAGGTGTGACGAAGGTGGGCGTTCTCTGTAGCACTGGGAGCAGGGCTGGGTGTGATGAAGGCGGGCGTTCTCTGTAGCACTGGGAGCAGGGCTAGGTGTGACGAAGGTGGGCGTTCTCTGTA
This sequence comes from Carettochelys insculpta, assembly GCF_033958435.1. Lineage (NCBI taxonomy): Eukaryota > Metazoa > Chordata > Testudines > Carettochelyidae > Carettochelys > Carettochelys insculpta. Next base: position 2,353,804 of record NC_134145.1, read on the forward strand.
GCACTGGGAGCAGGGCTGGGTGTGACGAAGGTGGGCGTTCTCTGTAGCCCTGGGTGCAGGGCTGGGTGTGATGAAGGTGGGCGTTCTCTGTAGCCCTGGGAGCAGGGTCTGGGTGTGATGAAGGTGGGCGTTCTCTGTAGCCCTGGGAGCAGGGCTGGGTGTGATGAAGGCGGGCGTTCTCTGTAGCCCTGGGAAGAGGGCTGGGTGTGACGAAGGCGGGCGTTCTCTGTAGCACTGGGAGCAGGGCTGGGTGTGACGAAGGTGGGCGTTCTCTGTAGCCCTGGGAGCAGGGCTGGGTGTGATGAAGGCGGGCGTTCTCTGTAGCACTGGGAGCAGGGCTGGGTGTGATGAAGGTGGGCGTTCTCTGTAGCCCTGGGTGCAGGGCTGGGTGTGATGAAGGCTGGCGTTCTCTGTAGCACTGGGAGCAGGGCTGGGTGTGACGAAGGCGGGCGTTCTCTGTAGCACTGGGAGCAGGGCTGGGTGTGACGAAGGTGGGCGTTCTCTGTAGCCCTGGGAGCAGGGCTGGGTGTGACGAAGGTGGGCGTTCTCTGTAGCACTGGGAGCAGGGCTGGGTGTGATGAAGGCTGGAGTTCTCTGTAGCCCTGGGTGCAGGGCTGGGTGTGACGAAGGTGGGCGTTCTCTGTAGCCCTGGGTGCAGGGCTGGGTGTGACAAAGGTGGGCGTTCTCTGTAGCCCTGGGTGCAGGGCTGGGTGTGACAAAGGTGGGCGTTCTCTGTAGCCCTGGGAGCAGGGCTGGGTGTGATGAAGGTGGGCGTTCTCTGTAGCCCTGGGAGCAGGGCTGGGTGTGATGAAGGTGGGCGTTCTCTGTAGCACTGGGAGCAGGGCTGGGTGTGACGAAGGTGGGCGTTCTCTATAGCACTGGGAGCAGGGCTGGGTGTGACGAAGGTGGGCGTTCTCTGTAGCCCTGGGAGCAGGGCTGGGTGTGATGAAGGTGGGCGTTCTCTGTAGCCCTGGGTGCAGGGCTGGGTGTGACGAAGGCTGGCGTTCTCTGTAGCCCTGGGAGCAGGGCTGGGTGTGACGAAGGCGGGCGATCTCTGTAGCCCTGGGAGCAGGGCTGGGTGTGACGAAGGTGGGCGTTCTCTGTAGCCCTGGGAGCAGGGCTGGGTGTGACGAAGGCTGGCGTTCTCTGTAGCACTGGGAGCAGGGCTGGGTGTGACGAAGGTGGGCGTTCTCTGTAGCCCTGGGAGCAGGGCTGGGTGTGATGAACGCTGGAGTTCTCTGTAGCCCTGGGAGCAGGGCTGGGTGTGATGAAGGTGGGCGTTCTCTGTAGCACTGGGAGCAGGGCTGGGTGTGACGAAGGTGGGCGTTCTCTGTAGCCCTGGGAGCAGGGCTGGGTGTGACGAAGGTGGGCGTTCTCTGTAGCCCTGGGAGCAGGGGCTGCGGGGCTCCCTCCTGGTGCCCTCAGCACAACTACCCATCGGGCACTCTGGGGAGCGGGTGATGTGGTCCAGGCGCTGCAGCCTGAGGCACAAGGGGGCTATGGGCCAGTGGGTTCTGCCCTGCAGTAGTGACATCTCCCAGGGCTCCGGCTGGATCCCAGCCCTGCCCAAGGCAACAGCCGGGACCTAGCAGAGGCTGTGCGTCTGACTGGGGCAAGGTCAGAGGAACCAGGCACGGGGCGAGGAGGTACAGGGGGGAGGAGCCAGGCAGAGGAAGGGGGAGGAGCCAGGTGGACAGAGGGGCGGAGTTACGGGGGGGGGAGGCTAGGCGGAGAAAGAGGAAGGAGCCAGGCAGAGGGGGAGGAGTTAAGGAGGGAGGAGCCAGGTGGATAGAGGGGGAGGAGCCAGGTGGATAGAGGGGAGGAGTTAAGGAGGGAGGAGCCAGGCAGCAGGAGAGGAGGAGCCAGTCAGAGGGGGCGGAGTTACAGGGGGAGGAGCCAGGAAGCCTCTACTTGCTTTTCCCGATGACTTGACGCCCTTGATGAGGCAGAGGAAGACGACGAGCCAGGAGACGCCCAGGCAGCCCAGCAGGGGCAGCCGCACCTCGCCCAGGTTCCCGATGTCGTCCGAGAGCTTCAGCACGTAGCGCCTGCCCCACAGAGACACAGCGTGAGCCGCCAGCCCCGCCCCGGAGCCCCTCTGCCCCAGAGCCTTTCTGCGGCTCCTCCGCGTGGGGGACCCAGCCCCGCCCCGCCCCGCCCCGCCCCACCCCGGGACAGCCTGTCCTGTCCCTGCCCGGCGGCTGAGCCTGTGGGGCGGCACCTCCAGAACTCCTCGCTGGGGCTGGTGCGCCGGAGCGTGCGGTTGAAGAGCTGGGAGAGGTTGAGGGCGGGCGCGGCCGAGCCGTTGGGGGTGTCCAGCACCCCGGCGCAGTCGGGGGTGTTCCAGGGGTTGCTGCAGAAGGTCCAGGGCAGCAGGCGCGTCATGGAGGAGAAGAAGTAGTAGAAGGCCAGGCAGATCACCACGTTGTAATAGATGCCAATGTACGTGGACACCACCATCATCCCATAGCCCACGCCTGGGGGGACAGGCAGTGCGGGAGGGTGAGTGTGCAACAAAGAGGGGTCATACCTGCACAAGTGAGCGTGCGGGGCTAAGAGTGCGACTTGTGGAGTTACACACAAGTGTGCAGCATGGAAATGTGCAACCAGTTACGCACGCAGCAAGCATGGAGGCGCACGGAAACGTGTGTGTGTGTGCAAGCACAACAGCGTGTGTGAGCAGACAGGGCCAAAGGCCATGAGCCCGTGTGCTCAGAAGTGAGCATGCACAGCGGTTAACGTGTGAGTCGGCGTGTGAGTGGACAAGTTGGGTGTGTTAACAAGGACAAGTGGACACTGAGTCTGTGCACAGATGAGTGTGCATGCTGAATGTACAGAAGAAAGTGTGCCAAAGTGTGTGCAGCCCAGGGGTGGGCGGGGCTGGTGGGGAGGGCACACATGCTCGCCGTAATGGTGTCGGAGAGCACGGAGGACTGTGAGTCGGGTGTGCAAACCTGTGAGTGTGCTCTCCACTGGCTGAGGGCACATGTAAGCATATGCTGGGGTGGGTGTGAGTGTACACAAAGGCACAAGTGAGCAGGAGGCAGGGTGAGCATAAGTGTCAGCAGGGGTGTTGTGAGTGTGTAGTTGGGCAGGTGTGTGCACATGCTGGGCAAGGAGCAAGAATGCACTGGGACAAGTGTGAGCATGCACAGGTGTGCAGAGGTAGATGTGAGCATGAGCTGGAGCAAGCGTGGCTACACTGGGGTGGGCTTTAGCATGTGCAGGGACAGGTGTGAGTGTACACAGGGTTGGGGCGGACTGGGGGTGTGAGCATGAACACTGGCTGGGGGGCATAAGCATGAGTGGGTACTGTGGTGGGTGTGAGCATGCTGGGGTGGATGTGAGTGAGTGTGTGCTTAGGCAGGTGTGAGCAAGCACTGGGCAGGGGTGATTGCACCCAGGTGGGTGTGAGCATGCACTGGGTAGGGGTGAGCATGCGCTGGGCAGACATGAGTGCACACAGGGTAGGCATGCGTGCACAGGGACAGGTGTTAGCATGTGCTGGGCAGAGGTGATTGTGCACAGGGCAGGCCTGAGTGTGCACTGGGCAGCAGTGCGCTTGCACGGGGACAGGTGTGAGCATGTACTGGGCAGTGGTGTGCTTGCACAGGGGCAGGCATGAGCGTGTGCCCGGCAGCGGTGTGCTTGCACGGGGACAGGCATGAGCATACGCCAGGCAGCGGTGTGCTTGCACGGGGACAGACGTGAGCTTGCACGGGGCAGCAGTGTGCTTGCACAGGGACAGGCGTGAGTGTGCACTGGGCAGTGGTGTGCTTGCACGGGGACAGACATGAGCGTGCACGGGGCAGCAGTGTGCCTGCATGGGGCAGGTATGAGTGTGTGCCGGGCAGCAGTGTGCTCACATGGGGGCAGGTGTGTGTGTGCCAGGCAGCGGTGCGCTCGCACGGGGGCAGGCATGAGCATGCGCCGGGCAGCAGTGTGCCTGCACGGGGCAGGTATGAGTGTGTGCTGTGCAGCGGTGCACTCGCACGGGGGCAGGTGTGTGTGTGCCAGGCAGCGGTGCACTCGTACGGGGGCAGGCATGAGTGTGTGCCGGGCAGTGGTGTGCCTGCACAGGGCAGGTATGAGTGTGTGCTGGGCAGCGGTGTGCTCGCACGGGGGGAGGTGTGTGCGTGCCAGGCAGCGGTGTGCTCGCATGGGGGCAGGCGTGAGCATGCGCCGGGCAGCAGAGTGCTCGCACGAGGGCAGGCGTCTGACCTTTGAACATGGGGCTGACCCTCCAGACGCCCAGGCAGCCCTGGCTGGTGAACTGCCCGAAAGAGAGCTCCATGAAGAAGAGGGGGATGCCGCAGAACACCAGCATGATGAAGTAGGGGAACATGAAGGCTCCTGCAGAGAGGTGGGGGGCAGGAGTGGCTCTGAGACATGGCCCAGCCTGGCAGGGCCGGCCCCACCTGCCCCCCACCCCCTCCTCCTCCCCCAGCCCTGCCGCCCATGCCCTCCCCTGCTCTGCTCCCTGCGCCCTCCTCTTCCCCCATCCCCCCCGGTGCCCCCCAGCCCTTCCCTGCCCCCCGGCACCCCCTGCCCCCCGCGCACCTCCGCCGTTGCGGTAGCAGAGGTAGGGGAAGCGCCACACGTTGCCCAGCCCCACGGCGTAGCCCACGCTGGTCAGCACAAACTCCAGCTGGTTGCCCCATGTGCCTCGGGCCACGTTCTCGTCTCCCTTGCGTGGCTCCCCGGGGACGGCGCCGTTCTGGGGGTGGGGAACCATTAGCAACAGGCCTGGGCCCTGCACCCCACAGCCCGTGGCTGCGCCCAGCCCTGCAGTGGGCGGGGGGGACCCCGGCCGGCTCGGCGGCAGGGACGGAGGCACCGCCGGTACCAGGCAGGGCTGCGCCGCAGCAGCACAAAGCTGCCTCTGTCCCCCAGCCGGACAGCCCGAGGCTGCGCAGCCTGGTGCTGGGGGCAGCCCTGTCCCTGGGTCCCGCACTGCAGGGCACATGGCAGGCGAAGGGGGGGCAGGAGGGGCCCTTGGCTCTGCACTGTGCTGGGCCAACCTGGCCCCTTGGAGACGCTTCTCCATCCTGCAGCCCCCCCCAGACCCCCACTTCCACTGACCCCCCCCCCCCAGCTGCCAGCCCCAACTGCACCTGCCACCCAAGGGATCGCTGGGCTCCCCCGTCCCGGCAGCAGCTCCACTTGGCGCCTGCCTGGCACCACCTCGCTCCAGCTCAGCGCCGTGTGCAGCTCCTGCGGTGCCAGGTCCCCCCGGGGTGGGCATGGGGAGTCCCGTGGTAGGGTCCCCCTGGGGTGCCCTGCGGTGGGCGCGTGGAGCCCCATGGTGGGGTCCCCCCGGGGTGGGCATGGGGAGCCCTGCAGTGGGCACGGGGAGCCCCGCGGTGGGGACCCCCTGCGGTGGGCATGGGGACCCCCATGGTGGGGACCCCCCGGGGTGGTCGCAGGAGACCTGCAGTGCCCGGCTGAGCCCGCGTGGAATCCTGGCAAGGCCGGGCTGGTGGCAGGGTGCACCACACACCTTGCTCCACCACCAGCCAGCCCCCCACAGCTCCCCGCTGGGGAGCCCAGACCCTCCCGCCAGCACCGGCCCCTCCCAGCCCAGCGGGGCCAGACTGGGGCCTGGCCAGCCCCACCACACACAGGGCCCAGGGTGGCTCTGCAGCCTGGCTGCCAGCGGAAGGGTTCTGGGGGGCGCTGGGTGGGGGTTGTGGGCTGGGTGCCCGCCTGGGGGGGCAGGAGCTGCATGGTGGGGCAGGCGGCTGATGGAGCAGCTCCTGGCCCATCCCTCGGAAGCCCCCAGCTGGGGGTCCAGGTGCCCGCAGCTCTCCTGCATTCCTCGGCAGAGACCACTCTGCTCATGGCTGCCTGGGCTGAACCCCCCACATGGCAACGTCTGTGCCAGCCAGGAGCCCCCTGCGGTGAGAGGGCCATGGCCCCAGCACCCTGCCCAGCAAACACCCAGCAGCAGTGCCAGGGCAGGGAACTGGGTACATGATGCCAGGTGCTCCTCCTGGCACCCGCTCCTTCGTCCGAGGGGAGGCCCCTCCTGCTGCGGCATGGCTGGTGTTGGTGCCATGCTGGGCACAACGCAGGTTCACACCAGGGCCCAAACAAAGGAGCGGCTGCAACTGGAGGCAGCCTGAGGGGCCCAGTGCCCTGCGAGAGAGGGACACAGAGCCCAGCCTGTGCCAGTCCCAAGACTGCAGCCCCCAGCGCCCTGCGAGTGAGGGGCCCAGAGCCCAGTCCCAGGACCGCAGCCCCAGCCCCAGCCCCAACCCCACAGTGCCCTGCGAGTGAGGGGCCCAGAGCCCAGCCCCAGGACCACAGCCCCAGCCCCAGCCCCAACCCCACAGCCCCCAGTGCCCTGCGAGTGAGGGGCCCAGAGCCCAGTCCCAGGACCGCAGCCCCAGCCCCAACCCCACAGCCCCCAGCGCCCTGCGAGTGAGGGGCCCAGAGCCCAGCCCCAGGACCGCAGCCCCAGCCCCAGCCCCAACCCCACAGCCCCCAGTGCCCTGCGAGTGAGGGGCCCAGAGCCCAGTCCCAGGACCGCAGCCCCAGCCCCAGCCCCAACCCCACAGCCCCCAGTGTCCTGCGAGTGAGGGGCCCAGAGCCCAGCCCCAGGACCACAGCCCCCAGCGCCCTGCGGGTGAGGAGCCTGGAGCCCAGCCCCAGTCCCAACCCCGAAGCCCCCAGCGCCCTGCGGGTGAGGAGCCTGGAGCCCAGCCTGGCAGTAGGGCACGAGGAGTATGTCTGCTCCCTGGGGGTGCCAGCAGCAAAGCCCCAGCCCTGGTGAACTGCCTGCGCACCCCGTCTGCCAGACCCACTGCACGCAGGGCCCTGGGTGGCCATCCAGCCTGGCCGCTGGGGTGGGCCCTGGGGGGCGCTGGCTGGCGTTGCGGGCGGGAGGGGCAGGTGGCTGACGGATGGAGCAGCCCCCCGGCCTGGCACTGGCAGGCGCAGTGAACAGGGCGGTGAGTCAGGGCAGCCGTGTGGCCCACGTGCCCGGCTTGCAGAGCTGCGGGAGATACGCTAACGAGCTGGCTGCTTGGCCTAATCAGCTGCAGCCAGCCTGGGCCGGAGCCAGGTGCTGCCCTGGCGAGGGAGGGGCTGGCACCCAGGCACCGAGGCCATGAGGCGCTGGGTTCAGGCCCAGGCGGTGAGCCGGGCTCAGCCAGGGCACCCAGCCCTGCGCCCCCCATCCAGCCACAGCCTGGTCGCCGTACAACCCGCGAGCGAGCACCGACCGGTGCAACGGTGCTCTGGAGCACCCGCAAGCCTGGGCCCGGCGCTGGCAGGTCCCTGGCAGGGGGCAGGCCTGGGCCGCTGGCACTGGGGCGAGCGCGGTTCTGTGCTGCACCACTGACGTCAGCTCCTGGCAGACCTCAGCGAGGGGCACGGGGACCACAACCCGCCCCCAGGACACGACTGACCTGCTAACCCACGTCTGAGGGGCCTTCCTGGGGCGTTAAGCCCAGCTGGGGAGCCCTGCCTGCGCACCCACCAGCCCACCTTGCCCAACCATCTTCTGCCCGCCCGCCCATCCCTCCAGCCCCTGCCCACCCACCCTGGCCAGGACACAGCCCCCTGCCCTGCCAGTCCCTGCCCGTCCACCCCTCCAGTCCCCGCCCACCTGCCCTACCAGCCCCTGGCCAGGACATGGCCCCCTGCCCACCAATAAGTTGCGTCCCCTGGCAAGGCGAGCGCCACCACCCCTTGGGGTGCCTGGCCCAGTGCGGCCCCACCACGGCTCATACGGGCCTTGTGCACAGCCAGGCTATGGACTGCTCCTGCTGACGGCACCAGGTGCAAACACCTGCAGGGGGGAGGCGCTGGTGCAAGGGACAGGCCGCCAGGGGAGGAGGGCACCGGCGGCGGCACGGGGGGAAGCGCTGGTGCGAGGGGCAGGCCGCCAGGGGAGGAGGGCACCGGCGGTGGCACGGGGGGAAGCGCTGGTGCGAGGGGCAGGCCGCCAGGGGAGGAGGGCACCGGCGGCGGCACGGGGGAAGCGCTGGTGCGAGGGGCAGGCCGCCAGGGGAGGAGGGCACCGGCGGCGGCACGGGGGGAAGCGCTGGTGCGAGGGGCAGGCCGCCAGGGGAGGAGGGCACCGGCGGTGGCACAGGGGAAGCGCTGGTGCGAGGGGCAGGCCGCCAGGGGAGGAGGGCACCAGCACACCCGCCAGCCTGTCCCCGAGCTGCTGCTCTCTGGCTGGGCTTGCACAGTGAGGGTGGCCAGGACAGGGCCCCAGCACCGGAGCCCAACGGGGGCTGCACCCCCGGGACCGTCGCTCACAGGCTCGGAGGGCGAGGCCCTGTCACACCAGTGCCCACGCAGTGCCAGGCAGCTCCATGGCCCCTGGGAACTCCCGAGACACACCCCAGCCCAGCTGGTCTTGCTCCAGGGCACTGGTCTGCCAGCGGGCGCCTGCTGCCCTGCGCCCCACTCGGCCGAGACCGCCCCTTTCCCAGCCGGGCAGGCTCGCTAGGGGCCCCAGCTGCTCACAGCCCTGCCCTAGCACTGGCACAGCCTGATGCCCACCTGGGCCATGCCCAGCTCAGCCCATCCCATCCCCACCAGAGGGGCAGGCTGGGGCCCTGCTGGGGCAGTCCCAGGCCTCCCCCTGCACTGCCCTGGCCCACCTGAGCCAGCTGCCCGCCAGAGCCCCAGCCGGAGGCCACAGGGAGGGGCTTGTCTGGGCAGGACAGCCTGGGCATTGCTGAGGGGTCGCTGCTCCCAGCCCCTGCCCCACAGTGGCAGGGGTCTCCCACCACTGGCCAGCCAGGCTTGGAGCACGAGCTTAGAGAGCACTGACGCTGACGTTCCTCCGGGGCACTGCCCTGCTGCCCTGGCCCGGGGCGGGCTGTGCTTGGGCCCAGGCGGGCAATGGCAGCATGCGCCTGCCGGGTGGCTCCATGCCATGTGCAGATTCCTGCTGCTATTTAAATCTCCTGCCCTCGCCTGCCCCAGGCTTGGCCCACCTGTTCCAGGCGTCCTGCCTGGCAGTGCCACGGGGGGCTGGCTGCAGGCCAGGGACAGGTGGGGGGCTGCCAGCCACAAGAGAGGCCTGAGCTGCCGCTGTGTGTCTGGGACACCCCCGTGTGCACCCACAGTGCCTTGGGGAAAGGCCCCAGCCTGTGGGGCTGCAGCTTCTGAGGCCCCCGAAGGACACAGGGGCTCTGGGCTGCCGGGTCATGCCACATGCAGGGCCCAGGCTGGCACACTGTGGAGTCCTGCTCCTCTCCCACCTCCTCCCCGGGGGTGTCAGGGCCAAGGTGGGGGCAGGGGGTTGCGCTCTGCGAAGCGGGGTGGGAGGGTTTGAGTCCCCTGCTCTGGCTGCGTGTTTCCTATTGGCCTGCCGTAACGGAGGTGGGTGCCTCAGTTTCCCTCGGCACAGTGTGGGTGCGCAGCGGCAAGGGCGTGTCCATGTGGTGACTGCTCACGTGGCGATGGCTACGCAGCAAAGCCCCTTGGGAAGGGCGGCCGAGCGCGCCCACAGCCTCGCCCCTGGCTCAGAGGAGCTCTCTGGGCCCCGGGCGGCACGGACCGGGAAGGGGCTGTTCTGGGGGGAGACTGTGGGGCACGGGAGAGCCCTGCTCCCAGCAGCACTAACCCCCGCGCGGCTCTGCCATGCCCAGAACACACAGGGCCTTCCTGCAGCGCGGCACGCTGCTCGCCGGGGCCGGGGCCGGGGCCAGGCGTGCGCCTGGGCCCAGCGCGAGCAGCTCTAAGGGTGGAAGCCCAGCCGCGCCAGCACCCTGGGGAGTCAATGGCCGGATGAGTCGGTACCTCAGAGCCTCACAGCGCCCAGCCCAGCCGCGCCAGCACCCTGGGGAGTCAATGGCCGGATGAGTCGGTACCTCAGAGCCTCACAGCGCCCAGCCCAGCCGCGCCAGCACCCTGGGGAGTCAATGGCCGGATGAGTCGGTACCTCAGAGCCTCACAGCGCCCAGCCCAGCCCAGCCCAGCCCAGCCGCGCCAGCGCCCTGGGGAGTCAATGGCCGGATGAGTCGGTACCTCAGAGCCTCACAGCGCCCAGCCCAGCCGCGCCAGCACCCTGGGGAGTCAATGGCCGGATGAGTCGGTACCTCAGAGCCTCACAGCGCCCAGCCCAGCCCAGCCCAGCCGCGCCAGCGCCCTGGGGAGTCAATGGCCGGATGAGTCGGTACCTCAGAGCCTCACAGCGCCCAGCCCAGCCCAGCCCAGCTGCGCCAGCGCCCTGGGGAGTCAATGGCCGGACGAGTCGGTACCTCGCAGCCTCACAGCGCCCAGCCGCGCCAGGCAGGGCTGGGAGGAGCAGGGCACGGTGGAGGTGGCAGGAGGCAGCCTCAGCACACAGGGAGGAGATCTGGGCAGCCCAGCCCCGCTCAGGATGTGCCCACCTGCAGGGCCTGCACAGAGTGCGAAGCACAGGCTGGGCCAGGGGCACTGGGTGGGTCCCAGGGTAGGGCTGCAGGTGCTCGGGGAGGGGGCACAAGCGCCTGCCTGGTGCCACCTGGCCAGCCCTGCAGGGAGCTGGGGGGCTGGGCTGCCTGGCCCCTTGCTGGGTGAGGTGCTTGGGGCGTGCAGCCCCCCACGCAGGCCAGGAGCCCAGCGCTGGCTGCTCTCGTCTCCTGACATCACCGTGCCCCATCTGCGACATCACTCGTCTCCGTGGCAACGCCTGGCGAGGTCACTGCGCATCAGCCCAGCCATCTGGCTCCGCTTTGCGGTTTGGGGAGCCATGTCCCCTCCTCCCAGCTGCCCTGGGCACAAGTGGGGGGTGGGGCAGCCCCCTGGCCCTTTGCCAGGCACCTCCGTGGGGTGCCTCTGTCCCGCTCAGCCCCCCCGGCCCTCTGCCAGGCACCTCCGTGGGGCAGCTCTGTCCCACTCGGCCCCCAGCCCTCTGCCAGGCACCTCCGTGGGGTGCCTCTGTCCCGCTCAGCCCCCCGGCCCTTTGCCAGGCGCCCTCCCTGGTATGGCTCTGTCCCGCTCGGCCCCCAGCCCTCTGCCAGGCACCTCCATGGGGTGCCTCTGTCCCGCTCGGCCCCCAGCCCTTTGCCAGGCGCCCTCCCTGGCATGGCTCTGTCCCGCTTGGCCCCCAGCCCTCTGCCAGGCACCTCCATGGGGTGCCTCTGTCCCGCTCGGCCCCCAGCCCTTTGCCAGGCACCTCCGTGGGGCAGCTCTGTCCCACTTGGCCCCCAGCCCTCTGCCAGGCGCCTCTGTGGGGCGGCTCTGTCCCACTTGGCCCCCAGCCCTCTGCCAGGCACCTCTGTGGGGCGGCTCTGTCCCACTTGGCCCCCAGCCCTCTGCCAGGCGCCTCTGTGGGGCGGCTCTGTCCCGCTTGGGCCAGCCTGCCCATGTGGGGTGCCACCCCCCAGTTCCTGCTCCTGAGCTCCTCTCCCCCCGCCGGCCCCGTAGACGGCCCCAACCTGCCTCGCGTGCTGGCACCGCTGTGCCCGGGTGGCTCGGAGCGCCCCAGCTGTTCCGGGCAGGCAGGCGCCAGCCCTGCTCCTTTCGGGAGAGCGCATCCAAGGTGCCCAGCGAGGCGTGAATGAAACAGGCAGGGGGGCTGGGCTGACTGGAGACCATCTGGGGGCTGGGGAGTGGGTGGAGGAGGCTGCACGCTCACATGGATGGGCACGGGCCAGCTCCGGGCCGTCACTCGCAGGGCCACGTGGGCGCCGGCTCGCCAGGCAGCACCTGCCTCCAGCCTGGCCACGCGCTGGGCAGGGGTGGCAGTGACCCACGGGGGCAGGCCAGGTGGGGACCCCCAGGCCAGACCTTCGCCGCCTGCACTCCAGCGCCCCGCAGCCAGTGCATGCACACCGGTGCACGGCCGCGGCACAGGCCCGCCACCAAGAGCCTGGAAACCAGCGGCTGGCCCTGGCCCCGGCCCCGGCCCCGGCCCCGGCTTGGCAGGAGCTGGGGCGGGGGTCAGAGGCAAGGGATGGGCACGGGCCGCACCGAGCCCTGCGCTGGGCCAGAGCCAGGGATGGGCCTGGCTGGCGCTGATGGGAAGGCGAAGCCGAGCGCAGGGGCCCACAGCGGCGAGTGCCCGGCCTGCTCCTCTGCCGGGCCTCTCCGGAGTAGTGGGCAGATTCCCTGCGGTGCCCACCGGAGCCTCAGCCCGGCCAGCCGGGGGTCTGTGCCGCGCTGAAGGGGAGCCACAGGCACCACCGAGCTGCGGGTTTGCAGGGGCGGCCCAGCCCCAGGCTGCAGCAGCCGGCTCCGCAGGGCTGGGACTGCAAGCGCAGCACAGGCCAGGCTGCTCCCTGCTACTGCAGCCCTACTCCGACCCAGGCAGCACCCCAGCCCCCTGGCCTGGGGCCTTCTCCAGCTCAGCCCCCCAGAGTCCCTCGGGGCTCTGCCCAGCCCGCCAGGTGTGCTCTCAACCGCCTCTTCCCCCGCTGCTGGGGTTTCGGGCAGCACCCCACCGCTCTGGCCTGGGCCGGACCGGGCACAGCCCAGACTGCCTAGGAGCTGGGGGCCCAGCTACCCAGGGGCCGAGCCCTGCCTAGCCCCACCCCTTGGCCAGCCCCAGGCTCAGCAGGCTCTGGCTGGAGGGGGGCCAGCTCTGTGCCCTCTGTCCCCTTGAGTCAGCCCCAGGGACTGGATCCCCCCAGAACAGCAGCCCCACCAAACCCCCAGGGGCTGCCCCAGCCTCGCCCGTGTGGGGCTAGTGCCCGAGAGGCAGAGCAGCCAGACCTCAGCGGCTGGGAGGTTGGCACCTGGGCAGGGCAGCGCTCAGTGTGACAGCGCGTCGGGGAGCCCCCGGCCCGACACCCCCACCCGCAGCCCAACGTGACTCTCAGCCGGCCAGTACAGCAGCAGGTTTTACTGCTCCTCAGGGACACAGAAGTGGGTCTTTGCCCACGAAAGCTCATGCTCCAACATATCTGTTAGTCTCTAAGGTGCCACAGGACTTCTTGTTAGCACAGCTTAGGGTCCGTGTTAGCACAGGCTGGGGCATGCAGCCTGAGTCCTCTGGCAGGCAAGGGCTCCCGGGCCCTGAACCCCCCATTTCCTGCTCCCAGTCTCCTGTTCTCCTCCTACCCAGCCGACACTAACCCCCACTCCCTGCAACTGGCCCCTCGGCCCCAGGCGGCCAGGCCCCTGGCTCTGTTCCGATCGCCTCCACCCGGCCGAGGTGCCAGGAGGCTGGGCCACTTCCTACCTGCCTCCCCGGGAGCAACCGCTGCTGGGTGCCGCGCAGACACACACAGCGTCTCTGCAGACCAGCCTAGGGCAGTCGGGTTCCCACCAGCGAATGCAAAACCAGAGAGGACCCAGGGCCACAGGCGTGGACAGCCCCCCATGTCACAGGGAGCTCCGGTGCGTGGGGGGCCTGGGGCAGCGTGCCGGGGCAGGCAGCAGGCTCGGGGGGGCTGGGGGCAGCCCATCCCCAGCTCGGGGCCGACTGGGCTGGGGAGCCTTCGCCTTGCGGCTGCTGCTGAGGAGGGGCCACGGTGGGCGGCCAGCCCTGGTGCCAGGCCCAGCCAGCCCAGGGATGACTCTTCCCACTGGCTGGGCTGGCGCAGACTCCATTTTCCCAGGGCGCTCAGGCAGAAAAATCCGCCCCCACCCCCAGCGGCCCCTTGGTATTCAAGCAGCGTGCGCCGGCCAATGCAGCGCAGCAGCCGGATGTGGGGGGGCTGGGAGGAACAGGGGGCTCTGGCCCTGAGGCCTTAGCCACCCTGGCCAGGGCTCAGCCTCGGGCGCAGCACAAACGCCTCCTGAACAAGGGCCATGCCCCCTCCCCCAGCGCCAGCTGGCCCATCAGCCCCAGCCCGGCGCCCTGCCTGGGGCGACCCCTGAGTATCACACAGAATCACAGAACCCAAGGGCTGGAAGGGACCTCAGGAGGTCATCGAGTCCGGGCCCTGCTTAAAGCAGGATCAACCCCAACTAGGTCATCCCAGTCAGGACTTTGTCCAGCCGGGACTTAAAAACCTCGAGGGATGGAGATTCCACCACCTCTCTAGGTAACACATTCCAGTGCTTCACCACCCTCCTGGGGAAAGAGTTTTTCCTAATATCCAACCTGCACCTCCTGTTCTCTAACTTCTGACCATCGCTCCTTGTTCTGCCATCTGTCACCACTGAGAACAGCCTCTCTCCATCCTCTTCAGAGCCCCCTTCAGGAAGTTGAAGGCTGCTATTAAATCACCTCTAAGTCTTCTCTTCTGTAAACTAAACAAGCCCAAATCCCTCAGCCCCTCCTCATAGGTCTTGTGCTCCAGCCCCCTAATCATTTTTGTTGCCCTTCGCTGAACCTGCTGCAGCAAATCCACATCCTTTCTATACGGGAGGCCCAAAACTGGACACAATATTCCAGATGTGGCCTCACCAGTGGTGAATAGAGAGGAACAACCACTTCTCAGATCTGCTCGAAATGCTCCTCCTAATGCACCCCAGTCTGCCGTTAGCCTTCTTGGCTACAAGGGCCCACTGTTTACTCATATCCAGCCTTTCATCCACCATAACCCCTAGGTCCCTTTCCACTGTACTGCTGCTGAGCCAGTCGGTCCCCAGCCTGTAACAATGTTTGGGATTCTTCCGCCCCAGGTGCAGGACTCTGCACTTCTCCTTGTTGAATCACATCAGATTTCTTTTGGCCCAGTCCTCCGATTTATCCAGGTCCCTCTGGATTCTCTCTCTACCCTCCAATGTATCTACCTCTCCCCCTAGTTTTGTGTCATCCGCAAACTTGCTGAGGGTGCAGCCCAGTCCCTCATCCAGGTCACAAATAAAAAAGATGTTGAACACCGGCCCCAGAACCGAGCCGTGGGACACTCCGCTTGAAACCGACCAACATCCAGACATTGAGCTATTGACCACTACCCGTTGGGCCTGACCACCAAGGCAGCTTTCTATCCACCTTGTAGTCCATGGGTCCAGCCCACACTTCCTTAATGTGTGGGCAAGAATGCTGTGGGAGGCCGTATCAAAAGCTCTGCTGAAGTCGAGGTACATCACATCCACTGACTTCCCCGTGTCCACAGAGCCTGTTCCCTCGGCGTACAAGCTAATCAGATTGGTCAGGCAGGACTTGCCCTCGGTGAACCCTTGTTGGCTGCCTGTGATCACTTTCCCCTCTTCCAAGTGCCCCAAAGTGGATTCCTTGAGGGTGCCCTCCATGATTTTCCCAGGGCCGAGCTGAGGCTGCCTGGTCTGTCGTTCCCTGGATTGTCCTTCTTTCCTTTTCTAAAGATGGGCACCGCGTTTGCCTTCTTCCAGCCTCACACAGCACACACAGCTGGGCGTGCTGCCCCGGCCCCAGCCCTCCCGTGCACCAAGCACACCACTGGGCCAGCCCCACGTCAGCCCTGCTTCGCCGCCACCCCCCCGCTGGGCAGGGCACAGCACTGGGGCAACCCAGGTCCGTACGGTGCACTGGGGGAGTGGGGGTTGGGAGCACTGTGCAGGGCACCGATGCGGCGCTGGGGGCTGGGCACCTCGTGGGGCAGGGTGCGGTGCTGTGGGGTCGGGCAGGGAGCCGGGCACCTCGTGGGGCAGGGTGTGGTGCTGTGGGGTCGGGCAGGGAGCCGGGCACCTCGTGGGGCAGGGTGCGGTGCTGTGGGGTGGGGTGGGGTGGGGCAGGGAGCCGGGCACCTCGTGGGGCAGGGTGCGGTGCTGTGGGGTGGGGCAGGGAGCCGGGCACCTCGTGGGGCAGGGTGCGGTGCTGTGGGGTGGGGTGGGGTGGGGCAGGGAGCCGGGCACCTCGTGGGGCAGGGTGCGGTGCTGTGGGGTGGGGCAGGGAGCCGGGCACCTCGTGGGGCAGGGTGCGGTGCTGTGGGGTGGGGCAGGGAGCCGGGCACCTCGTGGGGCAGGGTGCAGTGCTTTGGGGTGGGGCAGGGAGCCGGGCACCTCGTGGGGCCCCAAAATATGCCCAAAAAAGCCAAGAACAGAACACCACTGGTCACTGCCTACAGCCCCCAACTCAAACCACTGCAGCGCATCTTTAAAGACCTACAACCTGTCCCACATCAGGATGCCACACTCCAGAAGGCCCTGGGTGACAGGCCTGTTCTCTCCTACAGACAACCTCCCAGCCTCATGAGGACTCTCACGCACAGCCACAGTCTATACTGCAGGAACACCAGTCCTGGGACTTCCCCTTGCAACAAAGCCCACTGCCAGCTCTGTCCACATATCTATTCTGGAGATACCATCACTGGACCTAACCAGGTTAGTCACAGAATCACGGGCACTTTCTCATGTTCCTCAACCAACATCATATCTGCCATCATGTGCCAACAATGCCCAGATGCTTTGTATATTGGACAGACTTCTAACTCCCTTAGACAAAAAGTTAATGGGCACAAAACAGACACCAGAACACTCCAGATCCACAAACTGGTCAGTCAACATTTTAATGGAATGGGCCATTCTGTTAATGACTTAAGAGTATGTGAGTTACTGAAAAAAAATTTCACACTGCTATTCAAAGGGAAACAGCCGAGCTGGCTTTTATATTCAAATTCGGCACATTAACACGTGGTTTGAACCGGGATGGGAATTTTCTGAGTCACTCTGGCTACGTCTACACGTGAAGCCTACATCGAAATAGCTTATTTCGATGTAGCAACATCGAAATAGGCTATTTCGATGAATAACGTCTACACGTCCTCCAGGGCTGGCAACGTTGATGTTCAACTTCGACGTTGCGCAGCACCACATCGAAATAGGCGCAGCAAGGGAACGTCTACACGCCAAAGTAGCACACATCGAAATAAGGGTGCCAGGAACAGCTGCAGACAGGGTCACAGGGCGGACTCAACAGCCAGCCGCTCCCTTAAAGGGCCCCTCCCAGATACAGTTGCACTAAACAACACAAGATACACAGAGCCTACAACTGGTTGCAGACCCTGTGCGTGCAGCATGGATCCCCAGCTGCAGCAGCAGCAGCCAGAAGCCCTGGGCTAAGGGCTGCTGCCCACGGTGACCATAGAGCCCCGCAGGGGCTCGAGGGAGAGCGTCTCTCAACCCCTCAGCTGATGGCCGCCATGGCGGACCCTGCTATTTCGAAGTTGCGGGACGCGCAATGACTACACGGTCCCTACTTCGACGTTGAACGTCGGAGTAGGGCACTATTCCTATCTCCTGATGAGGATAGCAACTTTGATGTCTCGCCGCCTAACGTCGAAGTTAACTTCGAAATAGCGCCCGACGCGTGTAGCCGTGACAGGCGCTATTTCGAAGTTAGTGCCGCTACTTCGAAGTAGCGTGCACGTGTAGACACGGCTTATAGGGGCTTGTCTGCATACTTGGCTTAATCTAATTCTTGACCTCCCCCACTACCCCTACACTCTCTGATTTGCTCACCTTGATCATTTTTTTCTGATTTGTCCTCCTTGCTTACTGTTTTTGGTTCTCTGTGGCTTAAATATTGAGTCTGTTCTGGTCTGGCTGTGGTCTGAAGAAGTGGGTCTGTCCCACGAAAGCTCATCACCTAATAAACTATTTTGCTAGTCTTTAAAGTGCTACTTGACTGCTGCTTTGTTTTGATAGCACAGACTAGCCTGGCTCTCTCTGTCTGTACCATGGTTGTAGGTAACATTACAGATTTTAGCTCGGTCGCTGTGTGTGATGGAGTGGGGGATACCTGTGTGTGTGTGTGTGGCTCACAGAGGGTGTGGGTCTCCTGCTGAGGGTAACCTTGACAACCAGGTAACACCTTTGTACTGGAGACAAAGGAGGAGGTGGAGCCTGAGGGGTTTGAATTGGAACTGGGAGCTGGAAGCAGTTCGTCTGGGCTGAGAGAGAGAGAGACCAAGGAGGGGGCCAGGCCTCAGCTCCGGGGGCCCCTCAGGGCCTCCTCTCCCCAGCATGGATGGGACTGGCTGTCTCTGCCAGCTGCACTGACTCCTCTGTACGACGCTGTGTCCTGTCAGCTAATAAACCCGCTGTTCTCCTGCTGAGTGAGAGTCACCCCTGCCAGCAGATGGGTGCAGAGCTTGGGGGACCCCAAACCCCAACACACTGTGTTAGAAAACATTTCAGTGCTGAGCTTCCCAATGGGAGGTGTGAGCTCGGCCCCAGCTGGGACACTGGGCTGAACAAGAGGGTGGAAATCAAGTGCTGAGACACTGAATCCACCCCCCAGGTGCTCAGGACGTGTCAGCGGGACGCAGCCCCGCGGTCGGGTGCCCTGGGCTGAGCCAAAGGAACAGGTCCAGTTCAGAAAGCTGAGACTGGCTCCTGGCTCCTGGCTCCGTCCCACGGCGTTTGCCTCAACAGCCCACCTGCGGCTGGGGGTGGGGGGACAATGGTACGGGCTGAGCAGTGTCTAGCCTGGGTCCTGTGTCCCCCATCCCCCATCCCGCCCCACGGTGCCGCACTCTGCCCCACGTGGTGCCCATCCCCCACCCCATAGCACCACATTCTGCCCCACATGGTGCCCCCACCCCACAGCGCCGCACTCTGCCCCACGTGGTGCGCAGATCCCGCATTGCCGAGTCCCTGCCCTAAGCAGTCCTTGGGCAAGGCCCAGGGGTCCATGTCCAGCATGTGGGCCCAGCGGGTCAGAGACACAAGGCTGCAGCGCGTGAAGTCGTGTGACTGAAATGCACCAGCCGATCACGCTGCGGCTGCAGCCGCAGTTCCGACGGAGGTGAGCAGAGCCACGCTCACCGGCTGCTCTCTGACCCGCTCTTCCCTGCGTGTCAGGAAATCGTCACGCACAGATCTGTGGGACTGCTGCGCGCAGGTCTCTGGGTGAGACCCAAGCGTACATTGACGGGGGCTGGGCCTGGGCCCTATGGGGCCGGGAAGGATCTGTGGGGCGTTGGTGAAACAGGTTTCACAATCTCTCACCTGAATTTGGGGCTTGTTTGTCTGGGCTGGCAGCAGCTGGGAAGTCTGGGGGTTTGCTTGTGTGGCTTCTGGCTGGCCAGTGGGGCTGGCAGAGGTACCCTGGGGCTGGTAGGATCTGCCTTAGCGAGCAGGCAATCCCAACCTGGGCTGTGAGGGGCCCGGATGTTCGGCAACGGTGCCCTGGATCGATTTCTCCAGCTGTGCCCAGAAACCCCGTCCTATCACACTGGGCACCATGTGGGGCAGGGACGTGGTGCTGTGGGGCAGGGGCCGGGTACAGTGAACACGGCAACCCACGGGGTTGTGCTGGCAGGGTCCCGTCCCCCCTGCGCCAGGGTCAGAGGCTGCCCGGGGAGGGCTACGCCGTGTGCGGGCGGGGGGGGGGGGGCACACACCTGCTGGCAGGATTAGGGGCAGGGCTGCCGTGGGCTTATGATGCTATTTCTGCAGCCTTGTAAGCCATCCTAGGGGGATTAGCTCCCTTCCTTACACCCCCAAGAGCCACAGCCGGGCCCAGGCAGGGCTTTGAAGGGAGCCCCCAGACCAGCAGGGACCCTGCTCCTGGGCACGACTGGGTGACAGGCTTCCCGCCTGCCACAGCCCAGCCTGCAGCCCTGCCCCCTGGGGACCTCTCTCCTGAAGCCCTGGCAGCTCTCTCCATGCCCCCAGTGAGGGTCCACGCCGCTGGGGCCGACCCCTTATCCCACCCAGAGGAAGGGCACAAGGCCCGTCCAGAGAAGGGAGGGGCTGTGGGGGGAGCCCAGGCTGGCCTAGGGGCTGAGCGTCAGGGTGGGCCTAGAGGGTGGTCAGCCAGTCCCTGTGCCCCCCTTCTTGCCTTCCTGAACTGGGCTGGGCCTGGCACGGCCCAGCAGGCTGCTCAAGATTCAGCCGGCTCAGTTCTCAGACCTCCAGCCTGGCTGCCTCCTGCCTCAGCACAAATATCGGTGCCAGGACCCTGCTCTCCCCAGGTCCCCACCAGTGCCAGGACCCCTCCCTACACCTGTGCCGGTGCCAGGCCCCTGCCCGGATGGGGAAGTGGGGCGGAGCTGTGAGAGGGCACAGGCAGCAGGGAGGGCAGCGTGCGAGCACACGGAGGGGCGCGTGAGCGTGGGCATGGGCAGAGCACAGCCCATGGCAGTCCCAGGGGCTGGAGAGCCCAGCAGGAGGCAGAGCCTGGACACATGGGCTGTCAATGCCAGCAGGCCAGCCTCCCCTGGTGCCCTGCAGTGCCCGGGACCGTGGGGGTGCGCAGGCTGGCACAGCCCACGTGCCGGAGCTCGCCCGGGCCAAGTGCCTGTCAAATACACGGGAGGTTGGTGCAGTGGCGCCTGGGGGCGAAGCTCCGCTTGGGTGCACGTGGCCCCCGCTCACGGAGGCCGAGGCTCCAATAGATCCGTGAGTCTCCACGGTGCCGCCAGGCTCCTCCTTGCTTTTGCGGCTACAGACTCACCCAGCCGCCCCGAGAGTCGTGCCAAGGGCTGCGCCAGGGATACCGGAGCCCTGTGGTGCAGCACACCCCCCACGCTGGGGCCCCCAGCGCCCGCTGAGCCCTGGGCCACTGCAGCGGGCCTGGGGAGATCTCTGCTGGGCATGTGCCGGGCACCCAGGGCCAGGCAGAGCAGCTGGCTCCACTCCCGCCAGCGCAACCAGGGAAACTGCCCAGCTCCGCAGTTGCCGAGCGGGTCCCGTCCCCACCCGTGGTGGCCTGGCTGCTGCAGAGCCCTGCAGGAGCTGCGCCGCACCCTGCCCTGTGCCCCAGGACTCCTGGTGTCCGACACCTACAGCTTGGCTGTGCCCCTGGCCACAAGAGCCCCAGTCACTCCGATGAGCACCCTGCCTGGCGCTGGCGCTGCCGACGCCCCGTGCAGGCCGGTCCCAGGCTGCAGGCTCCGCGCACCGTCCTAAGGGACACAGAGACAGGCCCCACGGGCCGGAGCAGCCAGCCCTCAGCCCCAGTGCCCAGGCATAGTGGCACGCCTCCCTCTGCCGTGCAGGAGCAGCTCACACCAACAGGGAGGCCAGTGAGCGTGCGGCTGTACCTCTCCCTTGGCTGTGGTCCCTGTGGCTGGGGCACAGCCACTTCGGGAGGCCCCTGGGAGCCGGAGGGACCAGCCTCTCCATTCCCATGTGCTGGGCGAAGTAACACCACAGCCGTGCCTGCTGCATCCCATTGCCTGGGAAACGAGAGGGCTGGGCTGGCGAGGCAGAGGGGCTCAGTGGGGCTGGAGATGCTGTGGTGCACGGTGTCAGGGGCCCAGCAGGGCCCAGACCGCGCACTCTGCTTGGAACAGCCGGGGGCCTCCATGCCCCAAAAGGCCACTGTCCCTGGGGCTCCCTGGCTGGAGGTGGCAGGGCCAGAGGCCCCAGGAGAAGAGCGGGACGGCACTGGGCGGCAGCTCAGAGGGGCCAGCCGAGGCGGGCGGTGCAGCCGGCTGTGCAGGAGAGATGGGGAGCAGGGCTGGGCCGCAGGGGGCCGACTCTGCCCCAGGCCTCCCCAGCCCCTGGGACCCCGCTGTCAGGGTGCGGGGGCAGGCCCAGCTCAGCTCTGCAGCTGCTCTTCCTCTACACCTCCTGCCGGGCCCCAGCCCACCGCTACCCCGCATACAGGAACCCCGGGCCGCCTCTGCTGCACCCCGTCTCCCTGCCCCGCCACATCCCGCAGCCGCTGGCCCCTCCCGCCCGGGGACCGCAGGCCTCACACCCCAGACCTGCCTGGGGTCCCGGCTCCCGGCCCCACCCACGGACACTGCCTGGGGAGACCCTGTGGGCGAGGGGCTCTGCTGCACACCAGGGCAGGGTGATGCAGGAGGAGCCCATCGGCAGGGGGGCGATACTTCACCCCCTTTCCAGCCCTCACGCTACAGCCCCTGGTCAGAGCACAGGCCGGGAGCAGCAGCAACTCCCACGCCCTGGCTGGGCCTGTGCTGCTGCTCCCAGGGAAATCGAGGCACCCAGCTGTGCAGAGCCTTCACAGGGGGCCAGACGAGAGCCCAGGAGCCCTGGCTGCCAACCCAGCGCCCAGCTCACTGCTGAGAGGAGGTGGGGGTGGTTGTGCTCAAGAGCCCCGGTCCCCAACAGCCGACCCCACGTCCCCCCGACAGCCCTGGGCTCTGGCACACCTGCGCTGGCTCCCGCAGGGCCCAGCAGCACTGGAGAGAAGGCAGCCCCCGCCTGGGAAGGGAGCCGGGGCTCTGCACCGCACGCAGCCCAAGGGGAGCTGGCAGCCCCACAAGCTGGAGCCGGCCCAGGCCCAGTGCTGCCACCCCCGGGACATGGGGACGGGCAGGGCCAGAGCCACCCCGCAGACACGGAGCCCAGCCCTGCCTCCCACACCAGCCGGGCACAGGAAAGAGCTGCCGATGCCCCCAGTCCCGCAGACAGACAGCCGGGACCCCCCGATCCCCAACTGAGGCACGGAGTGGGCGACACGCAGCAAATCAGGGTAGGTCCAGGAAGAGCCCCCGGGAATCCTGGCCCCAGCTCCAGCCTCTGCCTTGTGACAGCCCTGGCCAAACCTGGGGCTCTCACCCCCCGCAGGGGCCAGGCAGCAGGGGGCTCTGCCTTCCCAGCTGCACCCGGAGACGACGCACAGCAAAGTGGGGTCCCCAGCACTCACCAGCAGACCCCCGCTGCACTTATCGGCCATGGCTGGGCCTGGGGCGCTCCTGCCTCCCACGCTGTCTCGCTGGCAGAGACGTCGCTGCTCAGTGCCCACGGAGCGCGGGAGAGAGCTGCGGAGAAACCAGGCAGGCGTCACCGTGGGCGCAGGAGTAAAGCTGGCCGGGAAGTGCCCCCAACCCCTGGGGGCTCCCCACCTGGGCCTCCGCTATCCACACTCGCTCCCAGGCGCAGGCCCACTCCTCAGCCTGCTTCCACCACTAGGCAGGTAGCCCCAAGCCAGGCCAGCAAGAGGCTGCAGGTCAGGGCTGCGGAGCACTGGTAGAGCTGTGTGGGGAGCCCAGGGCCGGGCTGGCGGGGGCTGTGGGTCAGGAGTGAGGGGCACCGGCAGAGCCGTGTGGGGAGCCCAGGGCCGGGCTGGCAGGGGCTGTGGGTGGGGAGTGAGGGGCACCGGCAGAGCTGTGTGGGGAGCCCAGGGCCGGGCTGGCAGGGGCTGTGGGTGGGGAGTGAGGGGCACCGGCAGAGCTGTGTGGGGAGCCCAGGGCCGGGCTGGCAGGGGCTGTGGGTGGGGAGTGAGGGGCACCGGCAGAGCTGTGTGGGGAGCCCAGGGCCGGGCTGGCAGGGGCTGTGGGTGGGGAGTGAGGGGCACCGGCAGAGCTGGGTGGGGAGCCCAGGGCCGGGCTGGCAGGGGCTGTGGGTGGGGAGTGAGGGGCACCGGCAGAGCTGTGTGGGGAGCCCAGGGCCGGGCTGGCAGGGGCTGTGGGTGGGGAGTGAGGGGCACCGGCAGAGCTGTGTGGGGAGCCCAGGGCCGGGCTGGCAGGGGCTGTGGGTGGGGAGTGAGGGGCACCAGCAGAGCTGTGTGGGGAGCCCAGGGCCGGGCTGGCAGGGGCTGTGGGTGGGGAGTGAGGGGCACCGGCAGAGCTGTGTGGGAGCCCAGGGCCGGGCTGGCAGGGGCTGTGGGTGGGGAGTGAGGGGCACCGGCAGAGCTGTGTGGGAGCCCAGGGCCGGGCTGGCAGGGGCTGTGGGTGGGGAGTGAGGGGCACCAGCAGAGCTGGAGGCTGCACATCACGACTCGGGGGGACCAGGCAGAGCTGTGGGGGGCAGCATGGGACACATGAAGGGTGGGGGCACACATGGGCTATGCTGGAGGAGGCACATGGCTGGGAGCAGAGGGACTGGCCCGAGCTCAGCTGCCGTGGGGGACGCAGATGGGAAGCGATTTCCTTCTGCCCCACTGCACTGTGCACACGCTGCCTGGGTCGGCGCTGCCAGCTGCTGCCAGTCCTGGGGCTGCTGCCAGCCCCACCCCCTTCCCGCTTCCAGCCCGAGCCCTCCACTCTGCACACGGCTGCCAGGACTGCAGCCAGCAGGGCCCAGACCCAGTGCTGCCACAGGCAGGTCATGGCTGAGCAGCTGCAGCAGCCCCTGCCCTTTGCCCTATGCCGCAGCCTGGCTTGAGCTTGGGCCTGGGCCCCCGCCAGGGTGGTGGTCCTCCCCAGCAGGGCAGGGCAGCGCAGGGGCAAGGGAGTTGGCCTCCATGGCCGTGCCTGGCAGGCAGGGGCTGGGCCTAGGGCAGGGTTGGGGGCTCCACGTGAGGCAGGCAGGGCTGCAGCAGGGCCTGAGTCGGTAAGATAAGGAGCAGGAGGTGCCGCCCAGGGCCAATGGCTCCTGTTCTGCCCCCAGCCCTGCCCCCCACAGCCTCTCTGAGGTGCAGAGTTGGGGCCCTGGCGTGATGCGTAATGGGGACCCGGGCAGGGGCACAAGCCCCGGCACAGCCCTACCCCCTGCCATGCCCAAGCTGGGTGCCAGCCGCCCTCAGAGCAGAGGTGTGATGGCCCCGTGTGCAGCAGGAACCTAAGCCAGGCTCGTCATTCCCTCCTCCCCATCCAGGAGGCACGCCAGAGACCCCAGCCCACTCTCCCAGCTGGGCCCCACTGCCCTTGGGCTCCAGAGCAGCCTGGGAACCTGCCCCAGCTCTGGGCCCCAGCCCACCCCAGTGAGGATGCGAGAGCCTCCCCAGCGTTCACCGGGCTGAGCTCTGTTCCAGCAAGATGGGAACGGCCTGGCGCACGGGCACCAATCACCCCAGCTGTCCTGGGTCTGCACCACCGGCCCCAGGCTCCCTCAATGCCCCCACAAAGATACAGGAGCCCTCTTCCCCAGCCCGTGTGAACTGTGGTCAGCTCAAACAACAGCTGCCCCACCCCAGAGGTGGCTGCATTTCAGTGGGGAGCAAATGGCGAAATCCGCCAGGCTGGAAATCAGCAGACAAATGCCACCATCAAGCTGCTCTCAGCAATGTGCATGTAAACAAATGAGGCTTTGCCCACCGCTCGCCAAACCCACTTGCTCCCACATAGCGCCCAGTGGCACAGAGCAGCTCTGGTTCCAGCGCCAGTGAAACCCACGTGTGAGGCAGAAGGCAGGTCTGAGAGGCACAGACGTCCGGGCTGGGACAGAGGTGGGGGCTGTCTCCTCTCCTGTGCCCCACATCCGGCCCGTGGGCAGTGGAGGGTGACTTGGCTCTGGGGTGGTGCCCCGCCTCTGCCAGGCCCGGGGAAGGTTTGCTGGAGTACGTTGTCCCTTCCACAGGGCTGGGCTCAGGACAGCAGCCTGCATCCAACCACCAGCCCCTCCGCGGATGGGACAGGGGGCCCTTTAAGGGCTGGCTGGGACAGCCAAGCCACAGTGCTGGCCCATGGGCGCCGGTACCTAAGTGCGCCCGTGGTTCAAAGTGCTCGGCCGGGGCAGAGCGCCTCTCTCAGAGCTGGACCTCGGGCCAAGGAGACCAGCCGGTCTCAGAGCCTCGTGTCCTTCGGGGAGCCAGGGCCTTCCTGACCCGCGTGCCGAGCCCTGAAGCATGGGAGCTGATGGCCATTCTCATCCAGCTCAGCCAGCCCGTCAATGTGCCTCAGGACCTGACTGCAGCTGCGAGAGCCGGATGCTCTGCCCTCTGCCATGGGATGGCGCAACACCCCAGGCCCTGCCCGTGCTCCCCAGTCTCCGCACCCTGGCACTGATCTGTCTGGCATCTGGTGCCTGGTCACCCCAGAGCCCACCAGTGCCGAGCCTGGGGCCTCCAGAAACCCCAGCTGCCCCTGAGCCCAGCTCCAGTCCTCTGTCTCCCGCTACCCCTGACTGACTGGAGCCCGCTGGGGCCCCCCACCAGAGCCCCCCATCCTCCCCACCAACCAGATGGGTGCCTTGAGCTGTCAGACCTGCTGCCCCCAGCTCCGGTTGCTCCCCAGGGCTGGCAGCTAAACCCCAGCTCCGCTCTGGGAGCGACGGGCGCAGGGCCTGGGTGGCCGGACGTCCCATCCTGCATTTCCAGACCTGCAGGGAATTCCCGGCCCCAGCCAGGTTTCCTGCCACTGGGGCTTCCTGCCCCAGCCAGTTCCTAGCTGTGGGAGCCGCGGCAGGTGGGCGGGTGGGCCTGGCAGCCCTGCGGCTGGGACGCAGAGCCCTGCCAACAGCCCAAGTGGGAACCCCAGCAGTGGCGGGGGGCCAACCCCGGCAGTCTTGCAGCCAGGAGCTGGCTGGGGCGTAGGGCTCCCTGGCCTGGCAGTACCCCCCAGCTGCAGGACTGCTGGTTCCAACCCCCGAACGCCGGGTATCCCGCAGCCAGGACTGCCTGTCCCCAAACCCCCGAAAACCTGGCAGCCCCCGGCCCCGGGGTCAGAGCACATGGCTACGCCCTGTCGGCCCGGGGGGCTCGAGGACGCGTCCCCAGAAGCCATGTGCCACCCACGCTGACCCTGCCTTGGCGCTCGCCCAGGACAAGCAGACCCAGCCGTGACCTTGCTGAGAGCTCGCTCTCAGGGGCGTCCTGCATCGGGGCGTCTGTGCTCCACGGACACTCGTGGGAAAGCCCAGCCCCCGGCCCAGCGCCTCCCCTATCTCCCGGCAGCTCAGCACGAGCCCCACTGTGAGCCCACCGGCCCCCCAGCCCAATGGCCCCGGGGAGCACAGACCCCCTCCCTCGGGGGCGACCCCCCGCTCTCGCCGGGGGGCAGCGACCCCGGGGGAGACCCCCCGGCCCCCAGCGGAGCCCAAGGCCGGGCCCAGCAGAGGCTGTGGCCCCTTTAAGCAGCGGGGGGGGGGCAGTTACATCAGCCGCCACGTGGTGACCGCTCCTCGGGCCGCCCCTCCACATGCCCGCTGGAAAATTACTGACATGGAGACCCCCCCCGCCCCCCAATCCCCGCCCCACTGCCCCGCCCCCTCCGCCCGCCCCTCGGGGTCCCCCCGCCGGCTGGGCGCCCCCCGGAGGCAGGAGGCGGGTCGGGCTCGCCGAGCCTGCCCAGGAGCGGAGCTGTGCGGGCCCCCGGCGCGGCGGCAGCAAGTGTGACAGCGGGGCGCTGAGCTGGGACCGGCAACCGCGGAGTCCCCCGGGCTCCCCGAGCCGCCAGCGCCCCCCAACCCAGCCCCTCCTGGCCCCCGCCCGGCCGCCGCTGCTCCCCAACCCAGCCCCCCTGGCCCCGCCCGCTGCCCCCCAAACCAGCCCCCCTGGCCCCCGCCCGGCCGCCGCTACCCCCCAACCCAGCCCCCTGGCCCTTCCCGCTGCCCCCAAAACCAGCCCCTCCTGGCCCCCGCTGCCCCCCAACCCAGCCCCCTGGCCCCGCCCGCTTCCCCCCAACCCAGCCCCCCTGGCCCCCGCCCGGCCGCCGCTGCCCCCCAACCCAGCCCCCTGGCCCTTCCCGCTGCCCCCAAAACCAGCCCCTCCTGGCCCCCGCTGCCCTCCAACCCAGCCCCCCCGGCCCCCGCCCCGGCCGCCCAAACCAGCCCCTCCTGGCCCCCGCCCGGCCGCCGCTGCCCCCCAAACCAGCCCCTTCTGGCCCCCGCTGGCCCCCAACCCAGCCCCCCTGGCCCCGCCCGCTGCCCCCCAACCCAGCCCCTCCTGGCCCCCGCTGCCTCCCAACCCAGCCCCCCTGGCCCTGCCCGCTGCCCCCCAACCCAGCCCCCCCGGCCCCCGCCTCGGCCGCCCGGTGCCCCCCGCGCTCGGCTCCGGCTCCCTGGAGCGCAGCCCCCAGTCCGCCCCGGCGGGTCCCCGGCTCCGCAGCCGCCCTCACCTCCATGCGGGCCGGGGGGAGCCCCGCGGGACGTTGCGTAAGCCCGGCAGCCCCGCTCCAGCCCGCGGCCCCTTCCCGCCCGGGTGCGCTGCGCTGCGCCGCGGCCGCTGCCGACTTGCAGGAAAGTTTGGGAGGCTGGGGGCAAAAGCGGGCAAGCCCCGCCCCGCTCGCTGGCCCCGCCCCCGCCCGCCTGCAGCCCCCCCCCCCCCCCCCCAGCCCGGCCCCCGCGCCCGCCTGCAGCCCTCCAACCCAGCCCAGCCCCCCCGCCCGCCTCCAGTCCCGCAGTGGGGCCGGGGGTGCCAGGGCGGGAGCGTGTGAACACCTGCTGGGGGCAGCCGGGCCAGGAGCTGTCCGCGCTATATACACACACACACACACACACACACCCGCGCGCGCGCCCCCCCCCCCCACGCGCGCGCGCGCCCCGTGCCGGGCCAGGCCGCGCCAGCGGCGCACACGCAGCACCATGGACAGACCCCGCGCTGCGAGCCCGGCCCCCCCCCGCCGGGCGGGACCCACCGCCCCCTGGGCTGCGCGTTCGGGCGCCGCGCACACGTGCTGCTGCGGCCCCCCTGGCACCGCCGCTGGCCGGGCCGAGTGCCGCAGGGTGGGGCCTTCCCGCGGGGCCAGCGGCCCGGCTCCCCGGCCAGGGGGCGCGGAGGGGCGGCAGGGGCGGGGCTTCCTGGGACACACAAGGCCGCTGCTGCGCCCCCTTCTGGGCGCCCCCGCTGCCCCCCAGTTCAGAGGGGTCCCTCTGCGTTGGCCGGGCCCGGCGCGGGGTGCTGCCAGTACCCGTTTCTGCCCTCCCCTGCGCAGGCCTCGCCATGTCCACCAGTCTGCCGCCCACACGCCCGTCACTGGCATCTGCTGGAGTGGGTGCCCTGGCACAGGGCACTGCTGCGTTACCCCGCCTCCCACCCCCCCACACCTCCCTGCACAAGAGGGGCCCCAGGCCTCACCCGGAGCCCCTGGGGTCCCGAGCGAGCGGCTGTGTGCCCACCGAGTCCTCGGGGCTGTGCTGGGCACAGCAGTGCCACGGCGTGCCACGTGACAGGACACAACTTGCTCTCTCCTGCACACCCTGGGGCAGTGGGCTGCAGGGCCATGTGCCGCCGCTAGGCCTGGGCAGGCAGAGTGATCCAGGGATCAGGGGCTGGTTCTCTCTTCTCTTCCGGTCACTCGACAGCGTGCAGGACGTCTGCAGGTCACCCTCCTGCTTGTGAGTCTGCTGGCAGCTGAGCGGCCCGATTCTGGAGCTGCAGCTCTTATCGCCGACGGGGCAGGTGGGGGTAGCTGGGGGAGGGGCGTGGGGCTGGTTTTGATGCTTTTTCTACTCCCCCTCTCCTCGCCTGCACGGCGGCGGGACCTCTCATGCTGCGTCACCCCCTCACGGATTACCGCTCTCCACTGGGGACTGTCTTGGGCAAGGTTCTTCCAAGTGGCCACACCGATGCTGCTTGTGTGCCTTCAGCACGCCCGTACATCGCTGCCGCTGGCTTCCAACGCTCCTCTGTCCGTCCTCCAGTGTGGAAACAGAATCTGTTTTGGGAGGCGCTGCTCAGACACCCGCACCACATGGCCAGTCCAACGAAGCTGTTGGTGAATGATAACAGCCTCAATGCGGGTCATGTTCGACTCTTCCAGGACACTGGTGTGTGTGCGTCTGTCCTCCCAAGAGATATGTAGGATTCTCCTGAGGCAGCATTCACGATATTGCTCAAGTGCCTTCAAACGACAGTTGTACAGTGACCAGGTTTCACATGCGTACAGTAGCGTTGGAACAAACACTGCACAGTATACAAGGAGCTGTGTCTTGGGATAGATGTCCCGGTTCTCAAAGACCCTTTGTCTCAGGCAGGGGAAAGCGAAAGCTTGCACGGCTCCGATGACGGGGGATTTCCACACTGATGCTGACTTTAGCAGAAAGATGACTTCCAAGGTATGGTAACCAAGAGGTAGCCGTGGTAGTCCCACAAAAGCTCGTCACCTAATAAATTATTTTCTTAGTCTTTAAAGCGCCACATGACTGCTGGTTTGTTTTCCAAATGCTCCACATTTTTCAGCAATTCTCCGCTGACTTCAATAGAAGGCACATGAGATTGTCCCATTGGTGAGGGTGGGTGGAACACGTTGGTCTTTCTGATGTTCAGTGTGAGGCCGAGATTCTCACATGCTTCAGCGAAGGCACTTAAGACGGTCTGAAGGGCTGTGAGAGAAAAAACATTGTGGCGAACTGTGTAAAGTTAGCATAACTAACATGGCTTCTGTAAGGCTAAGTACCCATGTGATTAGCTCTGCTCGCTTGCTGGCCGATATGCAGACAATGGCATGGCCTCACACAGGAATGTGCAGAACGGACTGTAAGGAGCTGGAAAGAACCGGATCTAACTGAACTGGGAGCACTGTCTTGTCAAAGCTAAGATGTTGAAGAATTACCGCTTGACAGTTGGAACATACCTGTTTGTTCATCTGTTACTATAGTTTGTATCCAGTCAAAATCAAATGTATCCTAGTAACTGTGTTTGACCAATCAACTGTATGCAAGTTAAGACTATAAATGATCCATCACATTGTTATACAGGGTCCCTCTCTCTGGAGAGGTACCTTATGCGCTGAATAAACAACTTGTAATTCTACCCCGGAGAAGCCTCTGTGTCTCTCAGTTAGCCGGACGCTGTCGGTTCTCTGACAACAATCATATTGTCACCCGTGTACCGGAGCTCCATGATCAAACTCGTGGAGGCCTTGCTCTTAGCCTCCAGACTGAAAAGCTTCCCGCCCATTGCACAGACGACCTCACGCCGTCTGGGCGCTTGCTGTCAACGAGGCGAAGGGTGACGGCAATGGGGCGATGCCGCAGCCTCGCTTGACTCCCGTTTTGACCTAAATGGGGCTGTTCTGGGATCCGCGGTTGCTCGATACAGTGGCAGTCACGTCGTCATGAAGCAGCCTCAAGATGCCACTGAATGCTGTGGGGCAGCCGATCTTTGCGAGGATGGCCCACAGGGCGCTGCGAGTGACTGCGCTGAATGCTGCTTGGGTCTGGTTGATGAAACTCCTGTGCAGGGTTTGGTGATGTTCACAACATTTGCTCATGCTGGTTGCTCAGCAGTGGCCAACGCCTGCCCATGGGCAGCAGCTGGCCCTCATGCTGAGGTTCCCCATGCAGACTGGGGCTGTGACAGGTGGGACTGGAGTGGCCAAACAGGTCCTGGATTTATACGCTCTCTTTCTGCTCCAAACACACCCAAGGAAGTGGGGCTCACCCACGGAAGCTCCTGACTTGATACATGTGTGAGTCTCTGAGGTGCCACAGGACTGATGGTTACTGGTGAAGCTACAGCCCATGGAGACTTTGCACTGTGCAATATCAAAGACCTCTGCTAGGGCCGTATCTGCCCCCTTCATGCTGCTAAGTAGCACCTTACTCTGCAAGAAGGATGCGAAGAATGGTAGGTCTGAATTAAACCCTCTGAAAAGAGACCGTGGAGACAGGAGGTGGAAAGAGAGCCCGGACCGGCAAGTACCCAGGGAATGGAATACCCAAGCCAGGCAGGAAGGTTTGGTCGGCCTGCAGCTGCACACAAGAGTCCAGGGGCAGGCCCATGGCGATGAAAGCGGACAAACACCACCTGAAAACCAAATGCACAAATAACGTGTGGAACTCCCTGCCGCGCGGCGCCATAAGGCCCTAATTTAGCAGGGTTTGAAAGCTGACCTGCTGTCTGGAGGGTGAGACGGAGTTCTCGTACAAACACAAAAGAGCAGCCAAGAGTTTTAGAAGGGTGATAATGCCCTTGCCAAAGGGGCCGTTAGTTTATCTACCCTGCTCACCGGGAGCATGGCCCAGAGGCCGTCCTGAGGAGATGGAGCTTCACCACAGCCCTGGGCAGTGTGTTGCAGCAGGTAATCCCCCTTGCGCCGAGGAATGTGTCTGCGGCTCCTGGGTTCGGTGCGCTGGCTCTGGAGGTTCTTGCTCAGAGGCTAAGGAGCAACGGGGCCATCACAGGGATGAAACGTGCAGACACACACATCACAAAACAAAACCAAGAAGCAGCCAAGTAGCACTTTAAAGACTAAGAAAATAATTTATGAGGTGAGCTCTCGTGGGGGCCACGCAAGGCACTACGTCACAAACCAGCCCGAGATGCCGGCGATCTCAGATTTCCCTACCATTCGGCTCCAGAGGAATGCAGGGCTGGGGGACAGTGTCTGGATTTCAAGTGACTTCGGCCAACTCTGAAATATTAGCTGCACGCTTGCCAGCTTCGGAAGAGTCTCTCCCCCAGGCAGCGCTTAGGTACAAAACGGGCCCCCCGCTTTACCATCTGGGAGGGAATTCAGATCTCTGATGCTGAAACTTGCTCTTTGGTTTCCGTGTCCCGGCTCCGCTCGAGCCGCTGATCCGGGACTGGGGCTCTAGGGAGACCTACATGGTCTGGGAAGGGGACTAGCCCAGTCCAAAGTAATGCTGTGCCAGGAGAGTGTACTTGTGTCGAGTCGGATGGTGGTTCCCGGGACAGGCACCGCACAGGAGCACGGAGGGGGTGTTGGAATTGGCACGGTGTGAGAAAAGCCAGGGAAGAGAGCAGATGCTTTGTTGAGGCCCGTTATGCAGCGTGGGCTGGGCTCCCTGTTCCAAACCATCTCTGGTACTGCCAAGGCAGCCAGCTCAGAGTGGTCCTGGCCGGGGCCTCTGACCCGAGGAGCCCTGGGTCTTTACGGAACAGACCCTCTTACCCTCATTAATGTCACCAAACGGCACGCGCCCGCCGAACCTGCAGTGCCCTCTGCTCCCCCTGAGACGGAGCAGCTTGTCTTGAGGACCTGTCAGGATCGGGTCCATCTGGGGCACACCAGTCTCTGCGGGTGTCGTCAACACAGGGGTGAGGTCGGGCACCTCCGATCCTGGAGCTGGGTCCCCAAGAACTGCCCTTTGGGCTCCTGGTCATACGGCGTGAGTGGAGCCCTGCTGAGCTCCACCTCAATCTGCAGCCGAAATAGCAAGAAGAGCCATTTTTTCCCCCAAATTCAGTAAGAAACCTAATAATTCAAGAGCCGCAATGCACGTAAACCCGCGAGGGTCCTTAAGAACGACCGTCAAACCGTACTTCGTGTGACCCTCGCGAAGAGCAGCGCACCCTGACAGCAACGAGGTGCCTGTTAGTGCAGCATATTCAGACTCTACCTCTTCTCTCGAGGTTGCGGTTTTGTTATTGGTGAATCTCGCTTTGCAAATGTGCCATGAAGGGAGCTCTGAGCGACTCGCTATGAATGGGAAGGACTGGGTCCATTCAGTGTGAAATCCTGCTCTGTCTTTGGCTTCCCTCTTTTCGAAGGCATGCCAGCCCCGCTTGAATTGTGCCCATTTTATTTCAGGTCTAATTTCAGTTTTCTTCCTTACAGTGCGTGCTGCCCTTCACAGCAGGAATGCCGCAACGTCCTTTTCCTCTTCCCCATCAAGACTTTATGAGCAACACAATCAAAACCCAGATACAATATCACATCCCACAACGTGCTGCCCATATTCAAGGGGGAGTTAACCGGCATTTCAAGATCACATGTTTGCTGTTTAAGTCTGAGCTGTTCATTGTTGGGCTTTGGATGTTCACTGTTCATTGAAAAGAATCGGGAAGGTTTGTTTTGGTTTGCAATGATAGTGCCAGGCACCACAAAGAAGCCCTTAAGGAGCTGCATGCGGCTCCAGAGCCGCAGGTTGCAGACCCCTGACCTAACTCAATTATTTCACTAACGTTGTACTGTTTAACATGCTGTCACGATTAGGGCCATTCCCAGCGGGTGTGGTGCCTGGAGCACATCCTCCCTCTGCTGCAGGTCATCCTGCCTCTGCTCCACCCCTGCCCTGCTCTGCCCCACCCCTACTGCACCCCAGCTTGGCCCCTTCCCCTCCTGGGAGCGACGTAGGCCGGGGGACCTGGTGCAGGCTGCAGCAGGGGTCCCCTCCCTGCCCCTGCACTCATTGGACAGTGGGAGCCACTCTGGTCCACCCCCGATCCTCAGTAGCCCAGGGCGCCCCACTTCTCCCGAGCTGTGTTGAGCTGTTTCTCTCTCTGGTGATGGTGGGGCCATGAGGACAGCGCTCCTCCGGCACAGCCGGTCCGACACCATTTCAATGGGATGGGCGTGCCCTCGGAGGAGCTGACACCCTGCTTCTCAGCGAACAGCAGCTGCTCGTTCCTGCTGCAAGCTGACAAAGGCTGTGGGCTTTCAGCCTTGCTGTACAGCCGAGTGAGGGGGCTCAGGGGTCCCCAAGCACTCCACCCCAACCACAGCCAGAAGTGACTCTCACACAGCAGGTAGAACAGGGAGTTTGTTATTTGACAGAAGCGCAGCACAGTGCGGAGGTGTTGGTACAGCCGGCAGAGATGGTCATTCCAATCCATCCTGGGGAGAGGAGCCTGAGGGGCGCTCCAGGTGGGGTCTAGCCTCCCCTCAGCACAGGATGGCTGCTTTCCAACTCTCCCCAGCTGCCCACTGCCACCTCCGATTCAACTCAACCGGGCTCCTCCCTGCTCTTTGCTCAGGCACAGAGGTGTTACCTGCCAGCTCATTATTACCTACAGCCCCCAACTCAAACCACTGCAACGCATCATTAAAGACCTACAACCTGTCCCACATCAGGATGCCACACTCCAGAAGGCCCTGGGTGACAGGCCTGTTCTCTCCTACAGACAGACAACCTCCCAGCCTTATGAGGATTCTCACCTACAACCACAGTCTGTACCCCAGGAGTACCAGTCCTGGGACTTTTCCTTGCAACAAAGCCCACTGCCAGCTTTGTCCACATATCTATTCTGGATATTTGTCCGCATATCTATTCACATATTCATCACTGGACCTACCCAGGTTAGTCACAGAATCACGGGCACATGCTCATGTTCCTCAACTAACATCATACACGCCATCGTGTGCCAACAATGCCCACGCACCATGTAATAAGGACAGCCCCCAAACTCTCTGCGACAAAGAATGAATGGACACACAACAGCCATCAAAACCTCCAAATACACAAACCCGTCAGCCAGCACTTTACTGGAGTGGGCCATTCTGTTAATGACCCGAAAGTCTGCGTTCTACTGAAAAGGGGCTTTAACAACCGGCTATAGAGGGAATGTTCAGAACTAACATCCATATTCAAAGTTGACACATTAACAGGTGGTTAGAACAGGGGCAGCAATTACCTGGCCCATTACAAGGACTCTTTTCCATACTTTGATGTTTAACCTAACACTTACTTCCCCACCCCTCACCTCCACCCTCTGCTCTTCTGTCTGATTTGCCAACAACCATAACACATTTTCTGCTATGTCACCCTTGGCAGACACCACGGACTACCTATATAGACACCTTTGGTAACAAGTTTGGACTGTGGTGATGTGGGGGGTGGATGTGTGTGTGACAGACCAAGCAGCTAAGGGGATGACCCCCTGCGGTCTGTAGCCTAAGCTGGCAGGTAACACCTCTGTCCTGAGCAAAGAGCGGGGAGGAGCCCAGCTGGGGTTGAATCGGAGGTGGCAGTGGGAAGCTGGGGAGAGAGCAGGAAGGAGCCAGCCTGTGCTGAGGGGAGGCTAGACCACACTTGGGGCACCCCTTGGGCTCCTCTCCCCGGGATGGGTTGGAATGACTGTCTCCGCTGGTTTCCAAGACCAGCATCTGATGAAGTGAGTCTGTGCTCACGAAAGCTCATGCTCAAAACTTTTCTGTTAGTCTATAAGGTGCCACAGGACCCTTCGTTGCTGTTACAGATCCAGATTAACACGGCCACCCCTCCGATATTTGTCTCTGCTGGCTGTACTGACACCTCTGTGCTGAGCTGGGCCTCTGTCACCTAATAAACACTCTGTTCTACCTGCTGAGTAAGAGTCACTCCTGGCTGCAGATGGGGGGCAGTCCTTGGGGACCCCTGAACCCCATGACATGGACCTCTGTGCTTTAGATATTGAGTCTGTTCTGGTAAGAAGTGGGTCTGTCCCATGGAAGTTCATCACCTAAAAAATTATTTTGCTTGTTTTTAAAGTGCTACATTTCTGCTGCTCTGTTCTGCCAGCTTAGGTTACAGACAGCAGGGGGTCGTCTCCTGCCGGTGTGAACTGCTCAGCCTGTCCCACACACACAGCCCCTCACTTCATCACAGGCCGCAGGAAAAGGCCGTAGCCGTATGCCCTGGATTCAAAATAACAAGCGATCATACCTCACTCACCTCCTGCAGTAAAGGCAGCTCTGCGGGCTGGGGCTGGGGATCAGGTCCGTTCTTCCCCGTGACTGATAGCAGCCACCGGCCCTAAGCCAGCTTTTAACCCAAAGGGGCTACGTCTACACGTGCAGCCAACATCGAAATAGTCTATTTCGATGAATAACGTCTACACGTCCTCCAGGGCCAGCAACGTCGATGTTCAACTTCGACGTTGCTCAGCCCAACATCGAAATAGGCGCAGCGAGGGAACGTCTACATGTCGAAGTAGCACACATCGAAATAGGGATGCCAGGCACAGCTGCAGACAGGGCCACAGGGCGGACTCAACAGCAAGCCGCTCCCTTAAAGGGCCCCTCCCAGACACAGTTGCACTAAACAACACAAGATACACAGAGCTGACAACTGGTTGCAGACCCTGTGCATGCAGCATGGATCCCCAGCTGCCGCAGAAGCAGCCAGAAGCCCTGGGCTAAGGGCTGCTGCCCACGGTGACCATAGAGCCCCGCAGGGGCTGGAGAGAGAGCATCTCTCAACCCCCCAGCTGATGGCCGCCATGGAGGACCCAGCAATTTCGACGTTGCGGGACGCGGATCGTCTACACGGTCCCTACTTCGACGTTGAACATCGAAGTAGGGCGCTATTCCTATCTCCTCATGAGGTTAGCGACTTCGACGTCTCACCGCCTAATGTCGAAGTTAACTTCGAAATAGCGCCCGACGCGTGTAGACACGACAGGCGCTATTTCGAAGTTGGTGCCGCTACTTCGAAGTAGCGTGCACGTGTAGACGCAGCTAGGGTGAGCCAGAGAGAGTTAGAGAGTGGGCGAGCCCACAAGTCACATGCCTGGCCAGATGGGCCTCTGATTTATTCAAAGATCCAAACTCCCTGTAACTGGCCCACTTTCCCCAGGCCCAGGCCTGAGTAGCCCCCTTTCTGGAGACCCTTGACAGCAGGGCTCCTTAATGGCAGTGATGGCATCTGGTCAGTGAGGGAACAAATTACAGTAGAACTCCTCCGTATCCAGCAGCCTGGAGAATGGAGAGTTAGACCCAGCAATGCATAACACTACAGAAAAACAAGGAACAAAGAAACGTACGCTGGGTGCTGTATCTACCACTCATGGAAGCATCGTACGCTCTAAATGTATAAAGCAATCAGAAGTCCCGTGGCACCTTATGGACTAACAGGTACTTTCGAGCACAAGCTTTCATGGGCAAAGACCTGCATCATCAGATGCCTGAGTCACTCGTGCATCTGACGAAGCGGGTCTTTGCCCACGAAATATGATGCTCCAAATAATCTGTTAGTCTATGAGGTGCCACAGGACTTCTTGTTGTTTTTGAAGACACAGACTAACTCGGGTCCCTCTCTGACACTTGTAAACTTATCCTGTATTTGCTGTATTTATTTGTATGTACTTTCACTGCCTTGTGGCTTATGGACAACGTAACGAAAAGTGACTTGTGGTTAAAATGCCAGTTCTTTGAGAGCCCGGATGATAAAACACTGGCTATGGAAGGTCTGACCATATTACAAACTCCCACCCACCTTTGCTGCCAGCTCTCCTGCCAGAGAGAAGCGGGGAGACAAGCCAGGCTGGAGAAGGGGCCGCCAGGGAGCTCCGTGTGTCGCACAGGAAAATAAAAGGGCTTTAATCAGTGGCTTGAGCACTGGCCTGCTCAACCCGGGGTTGTGAGCTCAGTCCTTGTGGAGCCATTCAGGGATTGAGGCAAATAGATGTCAAGGATGGCGCTTGGTCCAGCCAAGGGGGCAGGGGACTGGACCAGATGGTCTCCCGAGGTCCCGTCCAGGTCTAGGGGATGTGTATCTCCAGGTGAGACACGCTGTTGGTGGCACGGACGTGTGCTGGAGAGACCGTGGTACCAGCAGTGGCCCCACACATGTGGCCAGACATCAAAGCCAGGGGGCACCGCCTGGAGCCGGGCTGGCTATTGCCAAGTGACCCCTGGACAGTTCTCTGGGGTGAGTTGGTCCCACCCCTTGGCTGTGGGTGGCCCCTCTCTGGCACAAGGGGAAAACATGAAGGAATGGCTCTGCGGAGGGGGAGGCTGAGGTTATGGCAGAGAGCTGCGTTGCCACCTGGCTGCCGTTCTGCGGCTGGCCGGAAAAGGACCCCGGCCGAGCACCCAGGAACGTTTCAGAGCACGCCTGGGCTGTGCACAGCTCCGCTGCGCTCACTCGGCTGCTGGAAATCACTGGCCAGCACACGAGTGGTTCCTGACACTCACTCAGGCGGGCAGCTGGCGCCTCCCCCGGCGGGTGGCCGTGGCCTTGGAAGCAGCACCCCGCTGGCTGTGGGGCTGCGACTTCCAGGCCGGCTTGGTGAACTCTTGCCCCTCGGAGTTCAGTGGGGCTGTTTTCTGAGAGAAGAAGCAGCAATCAGGACATTCCAGCCCTCCTGGGTGCAGCCAAACAATGGATCTGTGACCTTCCGGTGGAGGAGCAAGGAAAATAAACCAGCCAGTAAATAAGCAGGGAGTGGGGGCGGCTCTCAGAGGAGTGTTGGGCTGCCGGGAAGCCAGCCGGCTCTCTGAGTGGCCCAGCCTGGACCCAGCTCCCAGCCCTGGGTGCATGGAGCCCGGTGGCCCCTGGGACTCCCAGCCAGCTCTCCGCACTGCACGGCAGCGCTAGCGCCAGCGCTCTTCTGCAGCTGCCCACTCAGCATTCACATCCGCTCCGGTTCCCTCAGTGCAGTTGGAAAACGGTGGATCCCAGGCCTGGCAGCGGCAGTGTATGTAGGGCCAATCCCTCCCTGCTGCCCTCTCCCCTCCGTCCATCTGTCCACAGGTTCACGGCTTGGCCCTGGGACTCCTGAGCAGGGCTGTGCCCAGTCTGAGCCTTGCAGCCCTCCCCCCTGGCTGATGCGGGCTTGTTCCTCCACGCAGAGCCTTGCAGCTGGCTGTACCCAGGGCTGGGGATGAGCCCGGGTGGGGTGCTCAGGGGAGCCCTCGCCCTTCCCCTGAGCAGTGGGTGCTGGCCACTGGAGGAGACACCAGCCCCTGCAGGGCCTGGCAGCGCCGTGTACTGCAAGAGCTGGCAGAGTTTGGCATTCAGTTCCCCAGCCCCACGTTTAACCGTCCAGCCTGCAGTGCCCTGAGCCAGCCCAGGCTGCTGGGGGCCACCGTCAGGGGCCTCCAACTCCCCCTCGGGGAGAAGGGGGCTGCGGTTTGCATGAAGGTGGAATGGAGCCTAGTGCAGGTGCCTGTCCCAGGATGTCCGCACCAGCCGGGTCAAGCACAGCTATTGTGGGTGCCGATCCCTTCCCACCCCTCACAGACCCTAGTCCCTCCGGCGTGGGGCCTGGCCCCCCAGCACCCACCCCTCAGCTGGCTTGGCTGGTCCTCTCAGGGGCTCCACATGGGCAGATGAGCCTGTCACAGCCGATGTTCCTGCTGCCACTTTTGTGTCACTGATCGGGACACAGCACGGCATGGCATGGCATGGCACAGTACGGCACGGCACAGTAAGACACGGCACGGCACGGCACAGCAAGGCGTAGGAAGGCACGGCACGGCATGGCGCAGCATGGCAAGGTATGGCACGGCATGGCATGGCACAGTACGGCACGGCACAGTAAGACACGGCACGGCACGGCACGGCACGGCACAGCAAGGCGTAGGAAGGCACGGCACGGCATGGCGCAGCATGGCAAGGTATGGCACGGCATGGCATGGCGCAGCAAGGCACAGCACATCACACTGCCATCTGGGCATGGCCAGCAGCACCCAAGTCTCCAGGCCATGTGTCCTCCACCTGGTCTGCAGCACCCAGGCGAGGCTGCCACGTGCGTATGCGCTTGCACACACACACGCGCGCACACACACACACCCTGCCCTGCCTGTGTCTCTGAATCCTGACTTCACACTACAGCCCACAGACCCTCAGGGCCCATCCCCCACCTGAGCTCCCTTCTCCCCCTCCAGAGCTGCCCCCTGCCTCCCAGCCCCATGCACAAGGCACAGCCCCTCTGCCAACCACCTCCTGAACCCTGCATCCCACGACCCTGCCCCCTTCCACCAGCACTGTGTCTCCTGCCCCAGCACCCCAAGGAGGAGGGCACAGGGGCTGGTTAGCTTGCAGGGTTTGACCCCAGCAGTACAGAGCAACTGCAAGGCAGAAACAATGAGAAGTCCTGTGGTACCTTATAGACTAACTGATATTTTGCAGCATACGCTTTCGTGGGCAAAGACCCACTTCATCAGATGCAGGAGCGACTCATGCACCTGACAAAGCCGGTCTTTGCCCACGAAAGCGGCTGCAAAATATCGGTTAGTCTTGTCAGATGCCATGGGCCTTCTCGTTGCTTTTGAAGACACAGACTAACACGACCACCCCTCTGGTACTCGTGTAGTACCTGCGCTCTCCCACGTGAGCCACAGGCCAGCTGGCTCTCAGCCGAGGCTGTAGAGCAGAGACTTCACTCACCCCAGATGAGGTCTCAGTGCCTCTGGGTACGACACTTGCAAGGCAGAAGAATGGTCAGGAGAAGCCCCCCTGGAAGCAGTGTCGACCTTGCATCCCTCCCCGCATGGTTTGCTGCCCCTCTGCAGCTGCTGCCCCCAAAACATGTTGCCCCCCCACTGCCTGCTGTACCCCACTGCCTGCTGCACCCCACTGCACGCTACATTCCACTGCCTGCTGCACCCCACTGCACGCTACATTCCACTGCCTGCTGCACCCCACTGGATGCTGCCCATCTGGCATGCTGTCCCCGATCATGCTGCACTTTGCCGGGGACATTTTGATGGCAGAGCTGCAAAGGGCCAGTCTCTGCACTGGTGTGAGCTGTGTGAGGGCCCTGGCCAGCCCAACCCACCACATGGATCAGCCTGCACCCTCTGAGACCGGCTTGCTCTGCCCTCTTCCCTTCATCTCAGTGGGGCAGCTCCATGCTCACCCTGCGGCTGCATCCAGGCCTGCATCCAAGAACACCCCCCGCGTGGGGAGCTCAGGAGGAGCAGGGCCAGGTGCTGCCCCCAGCCGCTGCCTGGAGGACATTCACGACCCCGCACCTGGCCAGTGCCTTTGCTGGGCCCAGCAGAGGGATGGCGGGTGCCTGACGGCATTGCCAGGACAGCAGTGGCACCAGGCTGCAGCTGCTCCTGCCAGGCTAAGCGCAGCCCTGGGCCCGCCTGACCGGGGACTGCAGGCAGGAGCCCCAGCGCACATTGCGGTGGCTCCCTCAGCTGGGGTGGCCTGCTAGGCATGTGGTGGTGCTTCGCCAGGCCCCTCAGCACACAGCGGTCATGGGGAAGGCGCAGGCAGTGGGGTGGGGGGCAGGGCCGGGGCGCTGGCCTAGGAGCCAGAAGGCAGCCTATACCCCTGTGTGCAGCCCCCCCCGGCCAGCCCAGGCCTGTTCTCTGCCCTGCTCTGCTGGCGCGGTGCCGCTCCCGGCCGGGCAGAACCCCACTGCCAGCCCAGTGCCGTGTCTCTTGCTCTCACGGCCTTTTGTGCCAACTGGCTGGTCGCCTAGGAAACCGCCGCGGGGGGCGTTCAGCTGCCTGCTGTCGCTCGTGGGGCCAGCGGGAGGGGCCAAGCCAGATGCGCCGGGGCTGCAATGAACGCCCCGGGCAGCCGCTGGGGTGGGCAGGAGCCGTGTGACCCCAGCCCTGGGCAAGGCCTGACTGCCCGGAGCCCATGCGTGGCACCAGCTTTCTGCACGGGGCCGATGCCCCCTCCTGGGTGGCACCCCGGCCAGGGCTGAGTGGGCTGTGGTGTGCAGACCCCCAGCAATCGCAGGGCCTGCTGTGGGGCACCAGGGTCGCAGCCGTATGTTGTGCTGAACTGTCCTGCC
Organism: Carettochelys insculpta; assembly: GCF_033958435.1. Lineage (NCBI taxonomy): Eukaryota > Metazoa > Chordata > Testudines > Carettochelyidae > Carettochelys > Carettochelys insculpta. Next base: position 2,395,295 of record NC_134145.1, read on the forward strand.
CGGGATCTTTTTGCGGGGGGGGGGGGGCAGGCAAAATGCCATTTATTGGTAATACACATGTAGCAATCAACACTCATCAGAGGCATATATGTCACACTCACACACATGCACACTCACACTCGCTCGCTCACACTCATTCACACACACTCACCCATATGCTCACACTCACACACCCACATTCACTCACACTTGCTCACTCACCCTCTGTCACACACATGCACACTCACACTTGCTCGCTCACACTCGTTCACACACACTCACCCATATGCTCACACTCACACACCCACATTCACTCACACTTGCTCACTCACCCTCTCTCTCTCTCTCACACACACACACATGCACACTCACACTTGCTCGCTCACACTCGTTCACACACACTCACCCATATGCTCACACTCACACACCCACATTCACTCACACTTGCTCACTCACCCTGTCTCTCTCTCACACACACACACACACACACACACACACAAGTGCGCTCCTGTCTTGTTGCTATGCCCAGTGGTTGCTCCCTCAAACTGCGGTGGCCAGGTGAGTTAGAGGTGGGGACGGGCTTCTGCCGATCCGGATCGGTGCTCCAGTGCTGACAGGACAAACCCGGGTCCCTGCGCAAGATGCCTTCATTTCTACAGGCCTCTCTCCCAGGCAGGCTGCCACCCGTTAGCCAGGTCATGCCGATGCACCATCTGGGAGAGCAGCCTCATGAATATGCATTTAGCACCTTCTGCTGGGTGGCAGTTGCAGAGGCAGCACTTGCTGGTGACTCGCCAGGTGTCCATGTGTCCAGTCTTCTTGCAGGGGGCCCACTGCGCAGGGCCCTTGCTCTGCCCAGCTCGCTGCTGTCCCTTCTCCAACTGATTTTGTTGGTGTTTAAAGGGCTACACGACTGTTTCCTCCAACTCCTGCCACACCTGGAGGCGCAGGTCTCCCAGGCCTTTCCGCTCCATTCACACCTCAGTTACTCAACCGGGCGACCAGTTAAGCAATCCAAAAATAAGGGCACAGAGAGGTTTTTCTTCACCGTACCCACTTCTAGGGACTGTCCTGCAAACCAGAGCAACAGTGCCACGGAGAAACACTCAGTACAAAGGTCCCACATTCTGTATGAGACGATACAAAATTCCCATGCAACAGGCAACACCAAGTTTCTAAAGGGAAAGGCTGCTACCTTTCTGCGCAGCAGGGCTCCATGCAATGACACACAAAGTGACCTGATACAATAAGGAAATAATTAAAACAAAGCTGTATCTGCCCCAGGCCCCCTGTCTGGTGGGTGTGGGAGGGGCTGGGCTGGGCTGGGCTGGGCGCGGCGTGTCCCAGAGCGGAGGGTGAGCCACTCTGGGCTCGGACTCTTCCCTTTCCCCTGGTTTCCCCAGGGGAGGAGGTTGCAGGTGCGGTGAGAGATGTCCCACGTCCTTTCCCCACCCAGGGTGCAGCGGGGATGCAGCGGTGAAAAAGGTGCTGCTTCCTGGTGCAGCCTGCACCTGCTGCTGGGGGGAAATCCTGCATCTGAGCTGCAGCCAGGGACCCCTGCTCCCCCTCCGCCCCACTGCCGTCTGCCAGGGCCAGGCTCGGGGCCTCCCAGTGCAGCAGAACCAGTCTGGCAGCTGCTTGGATGCTGAGCAATAAGCAACTGGATTGTGCCTGGCTGGCGGTCCCCTCCCCGTGGGGGAATGGGGTGGCCTTGCCTGGTGGAGCAGGGGGACAGTAGGCTCCCAGGGTGCTGGGCCCCACCCAGAGGTGGCCATCTGCTGTGCCCAGCAGGGTGCAGGGGTTTCTTCCTGCAGGCAGCCAGCGAGCCAGGGATCAGTCCCTGCTGGATCCTGCTGGGGTTCGGGGGGCTGCTGGCTCTCCAGCAGAAAGGCCCTTTGGGTCCGTGATGGAAAACCCTGCCCTGCCCTGCCCTCCCCTCCCCTGCCCTGCCCTCCCCTCCTCTGCCCTACCCTCCCCTCCTCTGCCCTGCCCTGCCCTGCCCTGCCCTCCTCTCCCCTGCCCTGCCCTGCCCTGCCCTGCCCTGCCCTGCCCTACCCTCCCCTCCTCTGCCCTGCCCTGCCCTGCCCTGCCCTGCCCTGCCCTGCCCTGCCCTCCCCTACCCTCCCCTCCTCTGCCCTGCCCTGCCCTACCCTCCCCTCCTCTGCCCTGCCCTGCCCTGCCCTGCCCTACCCTGCCCTGCCCTGCCCTGCCCTACCCTCCCCTCCTCTGCCCTGCCCTGCCCTCCCCTCCCCTGCCCTGCCCTGCCCTGCCCTGCCCTGCCCTCCCCTACCCTCCCCTCCTCTGCCCTGCCCTGCCCTACCCTCCCCTCCTCTGCCCTGCCCTGCCCTGCCCTGCCCTGCCCTACCCTCCCCTCCTCTGCCCTGCCCTGCCCTGCCCTGCCCTGCCCTGCCCTACCCTCCCCTCCTCTGCCCTGCCCTGCCCTGCCAGCCGGGTCTCTGGTGGTGGGCTGCGTGGGCCAGGGCATGGCGTGCGCCCCCATCGCAGAGAGCACCTGGGGGCTGCGTGGGCCAGGGCATGGTGTGCGCCCCCATCGCAGAAAGCACCTGGCGGCTGCGTGGGCCAGGGCATGGCGTGCGCCCCCATCGCAGAGAGCACCTGGGGGCTGCGTGGGCCAGGGCGTGGCGTGCGCCCCCATCGCAGAGAGCACCTGGGGGCTGCGTGGGCCAGGGCATGGCGTGCGCCCCCATCGCAGAAAGCACCTGGCGGCTGCGTGGGCCAGGGCATGGCGTGCGCCCCCATCGCAGAGAGCACCTGGGGGCTGCATGGGCCAGGGCGTGGCGTGCGCCCCATCGCAGAGAGCACCTGGCGGCTGCGTGGGCCAGGGCGTGGCGTGTGCCCCCATCGCAGAGAGCACCTGGGGGCTGCGTGGGCCAGGGCGTGGCGTGCGCCCCCATCGCAGAGAGCACCTGGGGGCTGCGTGGGCCAGGGCATGGCGTGCGCCCCCATCGCAGAGAGCACCTGGCGGCTGCGTGGGCCAGGGCATGGCGTGCGCCCCATCGCAGAGAGCACCTGGCGGCTGCGTGGGCCAGGGCATGGCGTGTGCCCCATCGCAGAGAGCACCTGGGGGCTGCGTGGGCCAGGGCGTGGCGTGCGCCCCCATCGCAGAGAGCACCTGGGGGCTGCGTGGGCCAGGGCGTGGCGTGCGCCCCCATCGCAGAGAGCACCTGGGGGCTGCGTGGGCCAGGGCATGGCGTGCGCCCCCATCGCAGAGAGCACCTGGCGGCTGCGTGGGCCAGGGCATGGCGTGCGCCCCATCGCAGAGAGCACCTGGCGGCTGCGTGGGCCAGGGCATGGCGTGTGCCCCATCGCAGAGAGCACCTGGGGGCTGCGTGGGCCAGGGCATGGCGTGCGCCCCCATCGCAGAGAGCACCTGGCGGCTGCGTGGGCCAGGGCATGGCGTGTGCCCCATCGCAGAGAGCACCTGGGGGCTGCGTGGGCCAGGGCGTGGCGTGCGCCCCATCGCAGAGAGCACCTGGGGGCTGCGTGGGCCAGGGCGTGGCGTGCGCCCCCATCGCAGAGAGCACCTGGGGGCTGCGTGGGCCAGGGTGTGGCGTGCGCCCCCATCGCAGAGAGCACCTGGGGGCTGCGTGGGCCAGGGCATGGCGTGCGCCCCATCGCAGAGAGCACCTGGCGGCTGCGTGGGCCAGGGCATGGCGTGTGCCCCATCGCAGAGAGCACCTGGGGGCTGCGTGGGCCAGGGTGTGGCGTGTGCCCCATCGCAGAGAGCACCTGGGGGCTGTGTGGGCCAGGGTGTGGCGTGCGCCCCCATCGCAGAGAGCACCTGGCGGCTGCGTGGGCCAGGGCATGGCGTGTGCCCCATCGCAGAGAGCACCTGGGGGCTGCGTGGGCCAGGGCATGGCGTGTGCCCCATCGCAGAGAGCACCTGGCGGCTGCGTGGGCCAGGGCATGGCGTGTGCCCCATCGCAGAGAGCACCTGGCGGCTGCGTGGGCCAGGGCATGGCGTGCGCCCCATCGCAGAGAGCACCTGGCGGCTGCGTGGGCCAGGGCATGGCGTGCGCCCCCATCGCAGAGAGCACCTGGCGGCTGCGTGGGCCAGGGCGTGGCGTGCGCCCCATCGCAGAGAGCACCTGGGGGCTGCGTGGGCCAGGGCATGGTGTGCGCCCCCATCGCAGAGAGCACCTGGGGGCTGCGTGGGCCAGGGTGTGGCGTGCGCCCCATCGCAGAGAGCACCTGGGGGCTGCGTGGGCCAGGGCGTGGCGTGCGCCCCCATCGCAGAGAGCATCTGGGGGCTGCGTGGGCCAGGGCGTGGCGTGCGCCCCATCGCAGAGAGCACCTGGGGGCTGTGTGGGCCAGGGCGTGGCGTGCGCCCCATCGCAGAGAGCATCTGGGGGCTGCGTGGGCCAGGGTGTGGCGTGCGCCCCATCGCAGAGAGCACCTGGGGGCTGCGTGGGCCAGGGTGTGGCGTGCGCCCCATCGCAGAGAGCACCTGGGGGCTGCGTGGGCCAGGGCGTGGCGTGCGCCCCCATCGCAGAGAGCATCTGGGGGCTGCGTGGGCCAGGGCGTGGCGTGCGCCCCATCGCAGAGAGCACCTGGGGGCTGCGTGGGCCAGGGTGTGGCGTGCGCCCCATCGCAGAGAGCACCTGGGGGCTGCGTGGGCCAGGGCGTGGCGTGCGCCCCCATTGCAGAGAGCATCTGGGGGCTGCGTGGGCCAGGGCGTGGCGTGCGCCCCATCGCAGAGAGCACCTGGGGGCTGCGTGGGCCAGGGCGTGGCGTGTGCCCCCATCGCAGAGAGCATCTGGGGGCTGCGTGGGCCAGGGCGTGGCGTGCGCCCCATCGCAGAGAGCACCTGGGGGCTGCGTGGGCCAGGGCGTGGCGTGCGCCCCATCGCAGAGAGCACCTGGGGGCTGCGTGGGCCAGGGCGTGGCGTGCGCCCCATCGCAGAGAGCACCTGGGGGCTGCGTGGGCCAGGGCGTGGCGTGCGCCCCCATTGCAGAGAGCATCTGGGGGCTGCGTGGGCCAGGGCGTGGCGTGCGCCCCATCGCAGAGAGCACCTGGGGGCTGTGTGGGCCAGGGCGTGGCGTGCGCCCCATCGCAGAGAGCACCTGGGGGCTGTGTGGGCCAGGGCGTGGCGTGCGCCCCATCGCAGAGAGCATCTGGGGGCTGCGTGGGCCAGGGTGTGGCGTGCGCCCCATCGCAGAGAGCACCTGGCGGCTGCGTGGGCCAGGGCGTGGTGTGTGCCCCCATCGCAGAGAGCATCTGGGGGCTGCGTGGGCCAGGGCGTGGCGTGCGCCCCATCGCAGAGAGCACCTGGGGGCTGCGTGGGCCAGGGCGTGGCGTGTGCCCCATCGCAGAGAGCACCTGGGGGCTGCGTGGGCCAGGGCGTGGCGTGCGCCCCATCGCAGAGAGCACCTGGGGGCTGCGTGGGCCAGGGCGTGGCGTGCGCCCCATCGCAGAGAGCACCTGGCGGCTGCATGGGCCAGGGCGTGGCGTGCGCCCCATCGCAGAGAGCACCTGGCGGCTGCGTGGGCCAGGGCATGGCGTGCGCCCCCATCGCAGAGAGCATCTGGGGGCTCTGCACCGCTCCGGGTCCGACCCCCAGCCTCCCAGCTCACAGCACAGCCAGCTCCCCTGCCCAGACCAGTCTGCGTCGCAGGGCCCGCTCCAGCAGCCCCGTCTGGGCCTCTCCCCTCTGCCCCTGTCCTTGGACCCAGAGCAACTTGGAGGGCCTGAGTCAGCTTCTCCGGCCTGGTCGCTGCAGGTGCTGCTCAAAGCTGGCCCCACTGCAGGCCTCTGATTGGCGGGCTCACAGCCCACAGCTCTGCTGGAGCCAGGATGTCCGGAGCAGCACAGCAGCACCTCACAGCTCCAGGGCTCAGGGCAGGGCCTCCTTTGCTTGGCTTTCTGCCCCAGGCACGGCCCACACACAGCCCCATGCCGAGCAGCCTGCAGGGTGCAGCTCTGGCCCCGGCCGGCGTGAGCCCTTCAGCCAAGCACAGTGCTTGCCTGGCTCTGGCTCAGCAGCTGCCCTACAGCTGGGCTGGGGCTCTGGGAGGGGACAGGAGCTGAGCCTGGTTTACATCCCATGCAAGTGCTGCTTGTGTTGTATCAGTGGTGTGTTGTCCAGCATCAGCCCTCAGCACTGGGCTGAATTCCCTCCTTGGCCCAGCCCCAGGCGCATACAACCGGGGGGGAGGGGGTTGATCTTCTCTCCAGGGCTTGACTAGTCACAGCCTTTGTGCCAGCTGCAGAACCCTGGGCCCAACACAGGGCGTAAGGGCCTGGGGCAGACCTCAAGGGCTGCCAGTTTGAGCTCAGACTCAAAAGGGATGTGTATGAGAAGCAGAAACTTGCACAGCTGACTAAGGAGCAGTATAAATATACGGCTGGAGAATGCTGGGGGGTAATCAGGAAAGCGAAAGCACAATGGTAGCTGGCAGGGAATGTGAAGGGCAACAGAAGGGTTTCTACAGGTATATTTACCATAGGAGGGTTATAAGGGAGGGTGTGGGGCTGTTACTGGATGAGGGAGGTAACCTGGTGACAGGTGATGTGGGAAAAGCTGAAGTACTCAATGCTGTTTTTGCCTCAGTCTTATGGACAAGATCAGGTCCCAAGCTGTGGCACGAGGCAATGCGGTGTGGGAAGGAGCTGGGCAGCCTTGGTGGGGAAAGAACAGGTGAAGAGATACTTAAAAAAGCTGGATGTACACAAATCCATGGGTCCGGATTTAATGCACCCCAGGGTACTGAGGGAATTGGCAAACATCATCGCCGAGCCTTTGGCCATCATCTTTGAAAACTGTTGGAGATCAGGAGAGATCCCAGATGATCGGAAAAAGGCAAACGTAGTGGCCATCTTTAAAGAAGGAAAGAAGGACAATCCAGGGAACTACAGACCCATCAGCCTCACCTCAGACCTTAGAAAAATCATGGAGGGGATCCTCAAGGAATCCATTTTGAAACACTTGGAAGAGGGGAAAGTGATCAAGTGTAGACAGCAGGGATTCTCCAAAGGCAAATCCTGCCTGACCAATCTGATTAACTTCTACGATGAGGTAACAGGCTCTGTGGATGTGGGGAAGTCAGTGGATGTGATATACCTGGGCTTCAGCAAAGCTTCTGTTACGGTCTCCCACAATATTCTTGCCCATAAGTTAAGAAAGTATGGAATGGACACATGGACTATAAGGTGGATAGAAAACTGCCTAGATGGATGGGTTGACCTGGTAGAGATCAAAGGCTCTTTGTCTAATTGGTGGTCAGTTTCAAGTGGGGGTGCCCCAGGGATCGGTTCTAGGGCTGGTGTTCAACACCTTTATTACTGACCTGGATGAGGGGATGGATCGCACCCTCAGCGAATCTGCCGATGACACTAAGCTGGGGGGTCAGGTAGACAGGCTGGAGGAGGAGGACAGGGTCCAGAGTGAGCTAGACAAATTGGAGGATTGGGCCAAAAGAAATCTGATGAGGTTCAGCAAGGAGAAGTGCAGAGTCCTGCACTTGGGATGGAAGAATCCCAAGCACTGCTACAGGCTGGGGACCGACTGGCTAAGCAGCAGTGCAGCAGAAAAGGACCTGGGGCTTACAGTGGATGAGATGCTGAATATGAGTCAACAGTGTGTCCTTGTAGCCAAGAAGGCTAACGGCGTATTGGGGTGCATTAGGAGAAGCATTTCCAGCAGATCTAAAGATTTTATTATACCCCTCTATTCAGCACTGGGGAGGCCTCATCTGGAGTATTGCGTTCAGTTCTGGGCCCCCCGGTATAGAAAGGATGTGGATGTTCTGGAGCGGGTTCAGCGGAGGGCAAGGAAAATGAATAAGGGGCTGGAGCACAAGACCTATGAGGAGAAGCTGAGAGATTTGGGCTTGTTTGGCTTAAAGAAGAGAAGAGTGAGGGGCAATTTGACAACAGCCTCCTGAAGGGGGCTGTAAAGAGGCCGTGATCAGCGGTGACCGATGGCAGAACAAGGAGCGATGGTCTGAAGTTACAGAGCAGGAGGTGTAGGTTGGATATTAGGAAAAACTCTTTCCCCAGGAGGTGGTGAAGCACTGGAATGTGTTACCTGGAGAGGTGGTGGAATCTCCATCCCCAGAGGTTTTTAAGTCCTGGCTCGACAAAGTGCTGCCTGGGATGACTTAGTCGGGGTTGGTCCTGCTTTGGGCAGGGGCCTGGGCTTGATGACCTGCTGAGGTCCCTTCCCGCCCTGTTCTATGAGTCTATGATTCTGAGATGCAGGGCGTGGGAGCCTGGGGCACCACCCTGGGCTGATACAGGGCATCAGGGCCTGGGGCAGAGCCCTGGGGCTGATACAAGGTGTGGAGCCTGGGGCACAACCTGGGGCCGATACAGGCCTTCAGGGCCCCGTAGAGAACCCCAGGGCCAATAAGGACCCTGTCGTCTGGGCGCATTTCCCCATGGCGGCCCTGGAAGCGCAGGCAGAGCAGGGATGTCCTGGCTGCTCGGACTGGCTCAGGAGTGCCGGGCAGGGTGTGTGTGGGGTGCTGCAGGTTGCTCTTGTAATGTCAGCCCCGCTCAGCTGACGCGCTCACCCCGTCAGGCGCTGGGCCGAAGCCGGCGGTAGCTCCTCTGCACCCTCCCGCGTGAGGTGCAATGGCTGATTCCAGCTTCTTCCTCAGCCTCCGAGCCGCCCGAGCGGGGGCAGCCAGGCCACGGGTGCTTGGCTGGCGCTTTCTGTGGGCGTGTGCAGGAGGCTGGGGGCCAGTGACCTCCCTTCCCCAGGGGCTGCCAGGCGCAGGAGTTGAGGGGTCCCTGTGCACCGGCCGAGGCTCAGTGCCCCAGCTCCCCTGGCCACGGGCAAAGCTTGCCTGGCCCGGGGGCCTTTTGGCCCCACTGTTCCTCGGCAGGGCTGTGCCAGCCTAACCCTGTAACACGCTGTGGGGCCTGTCCCAGAGCCTTGTGCCCCTGTCCCTGCAGGGCAGCTGGCTGGGGGGTGCTGGGGGACTGGCTGGTGGGTCATGGGGGGCCTGCTGGGGGGGTGCTGGGGGATTGGCTGGGGGGGTGATGGGGGGCTGGCTGGGGTGGGGTGACAGCGGGACTGGTGGGGGGGCGATGGGGTGGCTGGGGGGTGACAGGGGGACCAGCTGGGGGGTGATGGGGGACTGGCTGGTGGGGTGACAGGGAGACTGGCTGGCGGGTGATGGGGGACCGGCTTGGGGAGTGATCGGGCCCAGCTGGGGGGGGCGATGGGGGACCGGCTGGGGGGAGTCGCAGGCGGCCGGGTGAGTGAGTGCTAGGGGGGCAGTCCCCAGTTCTGTGTGTCAGAGGCCTGGCCAAGACATGGGCTGCAGCAGCCTGGATTAGAAACCCGCCTCCCGGCCTGGGCCGAGCCGCAGGGAGGCGTCGGGGGCAGCTGTGCCTCAGGCAGACGGGGGAGGCTGAGCATCCGCCTTGCAGCCTGTACAGGGAGCGGCCAGCCAGGGCTCAGTGCAGGGCCTTACCCCGGCTGGAGGCCTGAGGCCACGCGCCTGCCCCAGCCCTGCCCCCCTGGGGTCCCAGCTCCAGCCACGCCTGCCCGGCAGAGAGTGCCCGGCCTCCTCCCTCGCCGCCGGGGGAAACACAGCAGCTGCAGAGCCTGGGCTGCCCAAAATAGCCGCCCGGGCCTGGCAGAGCTCTTCCCGACAGCTGCCCGGAGAGCCGGCACCAGCTGGGCCGTGCCATCTGACCCGGCCACTCAGATTCAGCTGCTGCGTCCCTGGGGCTGGGTGTGGCGGCCGTCCGTGCTCCCCAGGACTCTCTGCCCCAGCAGCCCCCACGGCCCGGCCAGGGAGCCCCTTGGATGCCCCACGCCCTGGCGCTAGGGGCTTGGCTCGGGCCAGGCTCTGCCCAGAGGTGCGCGGGCCTGTGCTCAGTGCCAGGTGGGCTGCTGAAGGGCTGGGTGAGCCACCTGCCTGCTCCCAGCTCAGTGCCCCAGCACCCCACACTCCCCTGGCCCTGCCCTGAGGCACTCGCCGCCTGCCGCGGGGAACAGCCGGGGGCTGTGCTGGCTCCAGTGCTGGAAGGGGTCAGCAGAGTGGCCGGGTGCCAGGCAGAGCACAGCACAGCTCCACAGAGGCTTTTCTCGCACAGGGGTTCCCAGGGTCCTGCAGCCCCCCCGGCCAGCGCCCCTGCTCGGGGACCCCCCAGCCGGGGGCCTTTACTGGGGCTGAGGGAAGCTGTGGTGCTGTTGCATGGTGCCCCGTCACATGAATGGATTATACACTGGGCCTGGAAGCCATTTGAGTGCCCAGTGTGGCTATTGGGCCCAGACAGTGTGCCAGGGTAAAGTCCGTGGGCGATACTAAAATGCTCAGCCCAGTCACGAGGCAGGCAGCCTGCGAAGAACTCCCAGAGGACCTCACCACGCCGAGTGGCTGGGCCACAACGTGGCAAATGCCACTTAATGTGCATAAGTGTAAAGTGACGCACCTTGGAAAAACTCGCCCCGAGGGCACGTTCGGCACGAGGGGGGCTTGTCTAGCAACAGCTACCCCAGAAAGCAAGAGCTTGGGGTCATCGCGGGTAGTCCTCTGAAAACATCCACGCAGTGCGCAGCAGCTGTCAGAAAAGCAAACAGGATGTTGGGAATTGTTTAAAAGGGGGCAAAAAATAAGGCAAAGAATATTCTCCTGCCCCTTTATAAGACTGTGGTTTGCCCACATCTTGATCGCTGTGTACAGATGTGGTCTCCTCACCGCAGAAAAGGTTCAGAAAAGGGCAACTTTCCCTCACTGGGGCCATCTCCAGGCCCATGCACCTTACCCCTCTTCAGGGCTCTCTGGACAGGGGCCCCAGCCAACGTGGGGCCCCCAGAAGTGCTGCCAGGCAGTGGCAGAAGCTGCCCAGGGAGCCCAGGCTGCTGTGGGGAGACCTGACCCTTTCCCTGCCCCAAGCGGAGCCCCTGGCAGTGGCGCTATTTGTGGGGGCTAGTGGTGCTGGAGTCCCCCTGAAGTTTGAACCGCTGAATTTCATACTTGAGTTCGGCTCTGGGGCTGTGCCCAGGGCGAGGGCCTGGCTTCAACTGCAACAGAGCTGGGGCTGCTTGCCTTGGGCGGGAGCGTGTTCCCACACAGGCTGGGAAGAGGGCCTGCCACCCGGGTTCCTCCAAGGATCATTAAAACTTTGCTGGGTGCTCCACTAGAAAGAGAGGAAACAAAGGGCTGAACTAACGAGTGGGATCCAGGGCAGGTACTGGGGCCAGGGCTGTTCAACTGACCCCAAAGTGGTCTTGGCAAAGGGGTAAACAGAGAGGTGGCAACCTGCACAGAGCGCAGAACAGCGCTCCGACCAGGCAAGTCCAGAGCTGGCTGCTAAGAGCTGCAAAGGGAGCTCCCCAAAGGGATGACACGTTGGCAGATGGAATTCAGCCCTGAGAGATGCAAAGCAATGCGCAAGCAACCCTCCCAAGCCAGAGACACACACAAACCTGATGGGTCGAAAGTCGCTGGTTCAGCTTGAGAGAGGTTTTGAAATCGCTGTGGAGAGTTGCCTGGAAACAGCCGCTCCGTGTTCAGTGCAAGCGAAAGAGCATGTTGGGAATCAGAAGGAAAGGAACAGATACTCAGGCAGAAAATATCATCTTGCTTCTATAGAAGGTCATGGTGCGCCCAGTGAGAATCGGGTGGACGCAGAAGGTCACCATCGAGGAATTATACAGGAAGATACAGGCAAAAGGGAACCTGCTGCAGACGGTCGTACAAGGGAAGTTACAGCTATTCGGGCACAGCTGCAGAATGAACTATGAGCAAAAAGTCAAGACCCTGGTATTCGGCATAGTGGATGGTTCGAATAGGAGAGGCAGACCCCCCAGAGAATGGAGAGAGGATGTAGGAGACTGGTGCAGAGCTAGTCTACAGAAACTAAGCCACTCTGCACTGGACAGGGAAAGATGGAAGGAAACAGTGAGGGAGGCATCACACCACTGGGCGCTGAGCCCGACGTTGGTGATGATGATGTTGCACCTGCTTCTTGAATCCTGCAGGCAGATCTGGACGCCCGTCTACAAAGGGCACCGTGGGTTTGGAAAAAGTGCAGAGAAGGGCAGCAGAAATGCCTGGGGCCTGACACAGCATCCATGAGAGGGGAGATGACAAGACTGGCCTGTCTCAGCTGTGAACCCAGTGACTAAATGGCGGGGGTAGAAAGCTACAAGCGGTGTGGAAAGCCGGACTGAGGCCACCTTCTGAGATGGACCGTTGGTGTGGCCCCAGGGGCAGATGCTGATGGGTATACACAGACACAGGGCCCTTGGCAGTTAGGTCTGTGTGCAGCCACGGGTGCTTAGAAGTCGGGTCTGGGTGTAGCCATGGGTGCTTGGAAGTCAGGTCTCGGTGTAGCCGCAGGCGCTTGGAAGTCGGGTCTGGGTGTAGCCGCAGGCGTTTGGCACTTGGGTCTGGGTGTAGCCATGGGCGCTTGGCAGTCGGGTCTGTGTGTAGCCGCGGGCACTTGGAAGTCGGGTCTGGGTGTAGCTGCGGGTGCTTGGAAGTTGGGTCTGGGTGAAACCGCGGGCGCTTGGCAGTCGGGTCTGTGTGTAGCCGTGGGCGCTTGGAAGTTGGGTCTGGGTGTAGCTGCGGGCTCTTGGCAGTCGAGCTTGTGTGTAGCCGCGGGCGCTTGGAAGTCGGGTCTGGGTGTAGCCACAGGCACTTGGAAGTTGGGTCTGTGTGTAGCCACAGGTGCTTGGAAGTTGGGTCTGGGTGTAGCCACACGCGCTTGGAAGTCAGGTCTGCGTGTAGCAGCGGGCGCTTGGCAGTCGGGTCTGTGTGTAGCCGTGGGCGCTTGGAAGTCGGGTCTGTGTGTAGCCGCGGGCACTTGGCAGTCGGGTCTGTGTGTAGCCGTGGGCGCTTGGAAGTCGGGTCTGTGTGTAGCCACGGGCGCTTGGCAGTCGGGTCTGTGTGTAGCCATGGGCGCTTGGAAGTCGGGTCTGTGTGTAGCCGTGGGCGATTGGAAGTCGGGTCTGTGTGTAGCCATGGGCGCTTGGAAGTCGGGTCTGTGTGTAGCCGCAGGCGCTTGGAAGTTGGGTCTGTGTGTAGCCGCGGGCGCTTGGCAGTCGGGTCTGTGTGTAGCCGCGGGCGCTTGGAAGTCGGGTCTGGGTGTAGCCGCGGGCACTTGGCAGTCGGGTCTGTGTGTAGCCGTGGGTGCTTGGAAGTCGGGTCTGTGTGTAGCCGCAGGTGCTTGGAAGTTGGGTCTTTGTGTAGCCGCAGGCGCTTGGCAGTCGGGTCTGTGTGTAGCCGCGGGCGCTTGGAAGTTGGGTCTGGGTGTGGCCGCAGGCGTTTGGCAGTCGGGTCTGTGTGTAGCCGCGGGGGCTTGGAAGTGCGGTCTGTGTGTAGCCACGGGCGCTTGGAAGTTCGGTCTGTGTGTAGCCGTGGGCGCTTGGAATTCAGGTCTCTGTGTAGCCGCAGGCGTTTGGCAGTCGGGTCTGTGTGTAGCCGCGGGCGCTTGGAAGTCGGGTCTGGGTGTAGCCGCGGGCGCTTGGAAGTTGGGTCTGTGTGTAGCCGCGGGCGCTTGTGTGATGGGGTTCAGGGGTCCCCCTGCACTGCACCCCGCCCGCTGGCAGGAGAGACTCTCACTCAGCAGGCACAACAGCAGGTTTATTAGGCAACAGATGTCCAGTTTCTCACAGAAGCAACAGCATAGCCGCCAGAGACAGTCCTTCCAACCTGTCCTGGGGGGAAGACCCCGAGGGGTGCCCCTCTGGGGTGTAGCTTTCCCCTCCTCAGGCTGGCTGCCTTCCAGCTCTCCCTTTTCCTAGCCTCTAACTGCCGCCCCCGATTCAAAACCCAGCTCAGCTCCTCCCTGCTCTTTGTTCAGGGCAAAGGTGTTATCTGCCAGTTGTAGCCCCAGGGTCATCCTTAGCCACTGGGAGCTGCTGCTTGCCTCGGACATCCAGCCTGACTCACACATGCACCCCCCCCCCACTCCATCACATCTCTCCCCCCTTCCAGACCGCACTGAGCGGGGTCACTTAGCCAGTGACCTGGGGAAGTTCGGGGCCCTCCCTGCGTGACAGGGCATCGGCTATGGTGTTGGCGTTCCCCTTGACGTGGACCACCTCCATGTCGTAGTCCTGCAGGAGCAGACTCCACCGCAGGAGCTTGGCGTTGGCCCCTTTCATGTGATGCAGCCAGGTCAGGGGTGAGTGATCGGTGTACATGGTGAAACGCCGTCCAAACAGGTACGGCTGCAGCTTCCCCAGCGCCCACACCATGGCCAGACATTCCTTCTCTATGGCTGCGTAGTTCTGCTCCCGGGGCAGCAGCTTCTTACTCAGGTACACGATGGGGTGTTTCTCCCCTTTGTCAGTCACCTGCATTAGCACCGCCCCCAGCCCCACGTCCGAGGCATCGGTGAACACCAGGAAGGGCTTGTTGAAGTCTGGATTTGCCAGCACTGGGGCCCTGACCAGAGCCTCCTTCAGCGAGCAGAGGGCCTCTTGGCACTGCTCGGTCCAGACCACCTTGTCAGGCTTTCCCTTTTTACACAGCTCCGTGAGGGGGGCTGCGATGGAGCTAAAGTGGGGCACAAACCTCCGGTAGTACCCCGCCATCCCAATGAAGGCCTGGACCTGCTTCTTAGTCTGGGGTGTTGGCCAATCTCTGACAGCCTCCACTTTAGCTGGCTCTGGCTTTAAGCAGCCGCTGCCCACCTTGTGGCCCAGGTAGGTCACCTCAGCCATTCCCACCTTGCACTTCCCTGCCTTGATAGTCAGCCCGGCCTTCTGGAGTCGGTCCAGCACCTGCTTGAGTTGGGACACATGGTCCTCCCACGTCTGGCTGAAGATGCAAATGTCGTCCATGTAAGCCAGGGCAAAGCTCTCCATCCCTTTCAGTAGCTGGTCCACCAGACGCTGGAAGGTAGCGGGTGCCCCCTTGAGGCCAAAGGGCAGGACCAGGAACTCGTAGAGCCCCACAGGGGTGATGAAAGCCGACTTGAGCCGGGCATCTTGGTTTAATGGCACTTGCCAGTACCCCTTGGTGAGGTCTATGGTGGTGAGGTAACGGGCTCCCCCCAGCTTGTCTAAAAGGTCATCAGGCCTGGGCATGGGGTAGGCGTCCGAGACAGTGATGGCGTTAAGCTTGCGATAGTCCACACAAAACCGAACAGACCCATCTTTTTTAGGGACTAACACCACGGGAGAGGCCCAGGGGCTGGACGAGGGTTGGATCACCCCCAGAGCCAGCATGTCTTCAACCTCCCGCTCTATGTCCTGAGCCGTCCTCCCTCTGGCTCTGAATGGCACACACTTGATAGGGGCGTGGGTGCCTGTCTCTATTCGGTGGACAGCCAGGTCAGTGCGTCCGGGTCTGTCCGAGAACAGCTGTTGATGCAAATGCAGCACCTCCTTGATCTCCGTCTGCTGGGCAGGGGTCAGCTGGTCTGAGAGGGGAATAGACTCCAGCAAGGAGCCGGCTCCAGTCCTTGTGAGTAAATCCACCAAGGGATCATCCCCCTGCCCCTCCCAGTGTCTGCACACGGCCAGCACCAAGTTCTGCCTGTCCCAGTAAGGTTTCATCATGTTCACATGATAGACCCGGTGGCTGTGGGCCCGGTTCGACAGTTCCACCACATAATTCACGTCATTTAGCTGTTTGACGACCTTGAAGGGCCCATCCCAGGCCGCTTGCAGCTTGTTCCGCCGCACAGGTATAAGGACCATCACTTGATCCCCGGTGGCATATGCTTGGGCCCTGGCGTTACGGTCATACCAGACCTTTTGCTTCCTTTGGGCCATGGAGAGGTTCTCCCTGGCCAGGCCCATGAGCTCGGTGAGTTTTTCCCGGAAGGTCAGTACATACTGTACCACTGACTCCCCTTCAGGAGAGGCCGTCCCCTCCCACTCTTCTCTGAGCAAGTCCAAGGGTCCCCGTACCCTCCTTCCATACAGCAGCTCAAACGGGGAGAACCCCGTGGATTCCTGGGGCACCTCCCTGTATGCAAACAGCAGGTGGGGTAAGTACTTGTCCCAGTCATGGGGGTATTGATTCATGAAGGTTCTCAGCATCTGCTTCAGAGTCCCATTGAACCTCTCCACCAGCCCATTCGTCTGCGGGTGGTAGGCTGTGGCCCAGGTGTGCCGGACCCCACACTTGTCCCACAAGCTTTGCAGTAGGGCCGACATGAAGTTGGACCCCTGATCTGTGAGGACCTCCTTGGGGAACCCCACTCTGCTGAAAATGGACAGCAGTGCATCAGCCACGGTGTCAGCGTCGATAGAGGTCAAGGCTACTGCTTCTGGGTATCGCGTGGCAAAATCTACCACTACCAAAATATATTTCTTCCCCGAACGCGTTGCCTTGCTGAAGGGGCCCACTATGTCTATAGCCACTTTCTGGAAAGGCTCCTCTATGATGGGCAGTGGCCTCAAGGCAGCTTTCCCCTTGTCCCGGCTCTTCCCCACCCTCTGGCAGGGATCGCAGGACAGGCAATACAGACGGACAGCTGCAAAGATCCCTGGCCAGAAAAAGTTCTGTAACAACCTTCTCCTGGTGCGGTGGATCCCCTGGTGTCCTGCGAGCGGGACATCATGGGCTAGGTACAGCAGCCTGCGCCGGTACTTTTGGGGAACCACCAGTTGCCTCTGGACCTTCCATGGCTCCGCTTTGCGTCTGGGAGCCCATTCCCGGTACAGGAATCCCTTTTCCCACAGGAATCTCTCCCTGCAGCCCTCCCCCAGCTGTGGAGCTGGGCTGAGACTGGCCAGTTCCCTCAGCTTCTGTAAGGAGGGGTCTCTCTGCTGCTCTGCCTGGAATTCTTCCGCTCGGGCAGGAGCAGATGCTACTTCCCCATCCCTGCCTGGCTCCAGCATCCCTGGCCTGTGAGATCTGGTTTTTGGGGGCCCCCTTTCTCTCAGGGTTGGCCCCTGTGGCTTTGGCTGGGCCTGTACCCCTGAATCTGGGGAGCGCACCCCTCGTTTTCTTTGGCTACGGGTCAGGACCAGGGCACGAGGGCGTTCACCTTGCCAGTTCTCCAGGTCAGCCCCCATCAGTACATCTGCCGGCAAATGGCTGTGCACGCCCACTTCCTTGGGGCCTTCCTTCTTCCCCCATTTCAGGTGCACCCTCGCCATGGGCACCTTGAAAGGGGTCCCATCAATTCCTGTTATCGTCAGGTGGGAATCGGGTATCATGCAGCCCGGTGCCACCACCCCGGGTCGGGCCAGCGTCACGTCAGCGCCTGTGTCCCAGAACCCCATGACCTTTTTCCCGTCTACCTCGAGGTGTTTGAGACACTTGCTCCACAGAGGTAGCGCTGCCCCCACTCTGTAAACTGGCCTCTGAGCATTTGGTCCCCCTGAGGAGCTGGTCTGTGGGGCGGATTCGGCCCAAGCCGAGTGCCCATTGTCAGCACCACCCGCCTTGGCCACCAGCCCCTCTGACTTCTGGGACTCCACCGAGTTGACTCCATGACCCCCCGGCCTGCTCAACCTGTCTGGGAGCCTGGGGCACTGGGCTGCTCTATGCCCCTTTCGCCCACAGCGGTAACAGCCTGGGTCTGGTTGTGTCCCTCGGGCCGGCTGCTCTGTCCGGGTTCTGTTTGGCTCTCTGGGGGGTGGGTGGCTGGCCCCTCTTTCCTGGGCTTGCCCAAGAGGTGGTCCCCTCTGTCGTACAGTTAGGGACCGGTCTCTCTGAGATTCTCGGTTTCTCCAGGACTCCCTCTCCCTCTGGGACTCCCTCTCTCTCCAAGACTCCCTCTCTTTGTGGGGCTCACTTTCAAACCTGGCCCGGCTGTTTGTGAAGTCATCTGCCAGTTTCCCTGCATCATGTGAGTCCCCTGGCTTCCGGTCCACGAGCCACACCCTCAGGTCAGGTGCGCACATCTCGTAGAATCGCTCCACGACCGCCAGCTCGATCAGGTCCTCTACGGACTGGACTCCCATTCCGAACGCCCACTTCTGGTAGTATTGCTTCAGGCGGGCAGTTGTATCTACGTGGGTTTCCTCTGGCCTCTTCTGCGCCTCCTGGAACTTCTTCTTGTACACCTCCGGAGTCAGCCCGAACTTATGCAGCAGGGCCTGTTTGAACCATTCATAGTCCCCAGGCTGCAGCCCCACCAGCTGGCTGAGCACCGCTGCGCCCTTCCGGCCCAGCAAGGGGGTGAGGTGCCGGAGCCACTCATCTGGGGGAACCTCATGCAACTCACAGGCTCGCTCAAAGGCGGTAAGGAACTCGTCCATGTCCCCTGGGTCCTGACACTGGGCCAGCACACGCGTCTCCAAGTGACTGGCCACCCCGAGCCGTCTGGCCCTCTCCCCGCTTACCGCAGCTGGGGCCTCTTGGCGTCTCGCCTCTGCCATGGCCCGCTCATGCTCCCGCTCTCGCTCTCTCTCCTTCCGTTCTCGTTCTTTCTCCTCCCGCTGTGTCTCTTGTAGCTGGCGCTCGTGCTCACGCTCTCTTTCTCGTTCCTGGCGCTCGTGCTCACGCTCTCTTTCCCGTTCCTGGCGCTCACGCTCTCTTTCCCGTTCCTGGTGCTCCAGTTCCTTTAATTTCACCTCGAGCTCCATCCGTCGCAGCTCTGCGGTGGGGGACTCTGCCCGCGATGGACCACCGCTAGCTGAGCGCGACCTGGCGGGCACCGCGTCTGTCTGACGGCGTCGAGCCCCCGCTCCTGTCGGAGAATCCGAAATGCTTCCCGAGGCTGACCGGCCACTTTCTGCCGGGACAGGCTCTGCCCCCCCGGATCGGTCATTCTCTTCCAGCTGGGCAATCAGCTGGGCCTTGGTCGCCTTCCCCACGGTCAGGCCCCTCTCTCTGCACAGCCCCGCTAGCTCTGCCTTCAGGAGTCGGGTATAATCCATCTCCCCGCTATCTCCCAGGGTATCCACTCACCAGCAGCAGCTGCAGGAATGGCTCTGTTCTCCCTCTGACTCTTGTGAGACTCCTTCCTTCTCTGGTGCTTAGTCAGCCACTGCTGGGAACTCATCCGTGGGTGCAGTGCATCCCACTTCTGACACCAGTGTGATGGGGTTCAGGGGTCCCCCTGCACTGCACCCCGCCCGCTGGCAGGAGAGACTCTCACTCAGCAGGCACAACAGCAGGTTTATTAGGCAACAGATGTCCAGTTTCTCACAGAAGCGACAGCACAGCAGCCAGAGACAGTCCTTCCAACCCGTCCTGGGGAGAAGACCCCGAGGGGTGCCCCTCTGGGGTGCAGCTTTCCCCCTCCTCAGGCTGGCTGCCTTCCAGCTCTCCCTTTTCCTCGCCTCTAACTGCCGCCCCCGATTCAAAACCCAGCTCAGCTCCTCCCTGCTCTTTGTTTAGGCAGAGGTGTTATCTGCCAGTTGTAGCCCCAGGGTCATCCTTAGCCACTGGGAGCTGCTGCTTGCCTCGGACATCCAGCCTGAGTCTCACATACACCCCCCCCAACTCCATCACAGCTTGGCAGTCGGGTCTGTGTGTAGCCGCGGGTGCTTGGAAGTTGGGTCTGGGTGTATCCGCGAGTGCTTGGAAGTCGGGTCTGTGTGTAGCCTCGGGCACTTGGAAGCTGGGTTTGTGTGTAGCCTCGGGCACTTGGAAGTCGGGTCTGTGTGTAGCCGCGTGCTTGGAAGTCAGGTCTGTGTGTAGCCGCAGGCGCTTGGAAGTTGGGTCTGTGTGTAGCCGCGGGCGCTTGGCAGTCGGGTCTGTGTGTAGCCGCGGGCGCTTGGAAGTGCGGTCTGTGTGTAGCCGCGGGCGCTTGGAATTCAGGTCTGTGTGTAGCCGCGGGCGCTTGGAATTCGGGCCTGGGTGTAGCCGCGGCCCTTGGAATTCAGGTCTCTGTGTAGCTGCAGGCATTTGGCAGTTGGGTCTGTGTGTAGCCGCGGGCGCTTGGAAGTCGGGTCTGTGTGTAGCCGCGGGCGCTTGGAAGTCGGGTCTGTGTGTAGCCGCGGGGGCTTGGAAGTTCGGTCTGTGTGTAGCCGCGGGCGCTTGGAAGTTGGGTCTGGGTGTGGCCGCAGGCGTTTGGCAGTTGGGTCTGTGTGTAGCCGCGGGGGCTTGGAAGTTCGGTCTGTGTGTAGCCGCGGGCGCTTGGAAATCGGGTCTGGGTGTAGCCGCGGGCACTTGAAATTCAGGTTTGTGTGTAGCCGCAGGCATTTGGCAGTCGGGTCTGTGTGTAGCCGCGGGTGCTTGGAAGTTCGGTCTGTGTGTAGCCGCGGGCGCTTGGAATTCGGGTCTGGGTGTAGCCGCGGGCACTTGTAATTCAGGTTTGTGTGTAGCCGCAGGCGTTTGGCAGTCGGGTCTGTGTGTAGCCGCGGGCGCTTGGAAGTCGGGTCTGTGTGTAGCCGCGGGTGCTTGGAAGTTGGGGCTGGGTGTAGCCGCAGGTGCTTGGCAGTCGGGTCTGCATGTAGCCGCGGGCGCTTGGCAGTGGGGTCTGGGTGTAGCTGCGGGCTCTTGGCAGTCGAGCTTGTGTGTAGCCGCGGGCATGTGGAAGTCGGGTCTGGGTGTAGCCACAGGCACTTGGAAGTTGGGTCTGTGTGTAGCCACAGGTGCTTGGAAGTTGGTTCTGGGTGTAGCCACACGCGCTTGGAAGTCAGGTCTGCGTGTAGCAGCGGGCGCTTGGCAGTCGGGTCTGTGTGTAGCCGCAGGCGCTTGGAAGTCGGGTCTGTGTGTAGCCGCGGGCGCTTGGCAGTCGGGTCTGTGTGTAGCCGCGGGCGCTTGGAAGTCGGGTCTGGGTGTAGCCGTGGGCGCTTGGCAATCGGGTCTGTGTGTAGCCGCGGGTGCTTGGAAGTTGGGTCTGGGTGTATCCGCGAGTGCTTGGAAGTCGGGTCTGTGTGTAGCTGCGGGCACTTGGCAGTCGGGTCTGTGTGTAGCCGAGGGTGCTTGGAAGTTGGGTCTGGATGTATCCGCGAGTGCTTAGAAGTCGGGTCTGGGTGTAGCCGCGGGCGCTTGGCAGTCGGGTCTGTTTGTAGCCGCGGGTGCTTGAAAGTTGGGTCTGGGTGTAGCCGCGGGCGTTTGGAAGTCAGGTCTGTGTGTAGCCGCGGGTGCTTGGAAGTCGGGTCTGTGTGTAGCCGCAGGGGCTTGGAATTCGGGTCTGGGTGTAGCCGCGGGGGCTTGGAAGTCGGGTCTGTGTGTAGCCGCAGGTGTTTGGCAGTCGGGTCTGTGTGTAGCCACGGGCGCTTGGCAGTCGGGTCTGTGTGTAGCCGCGGGCGCTTGGAAGTCGGGTCTGTGTGTAGCCGCGGGCGCTTGGAAGTTGGGTCTGTGTGTAGCCGTAGGCGTTTGGCAGTCGGGTCTGTGTGTAGCCGCGGGGGCTTGGAAGTCGGGTCTGTGTGTAGCCGCAGGTGTTTGGCAGTCGGGTCTGTGTGTAGCCGCGGGGGCTTGGAAGTTGGGTCTCTGTGTAGCCGCAGGCGTTTGGCAGTCGGGTCTGTGTGTAGCCGCAGGCGCTTGGAAGTCGGGTCTGTGTGTAGCCGCGGGGGCTTGGAAGTCGGGTCTGTGTGTAGCCGCGGGCGCTTGGAAGTTGGGTCTGTGTGTAGCCGCAGGCGTTTGGCAGTCGGGTCTGTGTGTAGCCGCGGGGGCTTGGAAGTCGGGTCTGTGTGTAGCCGCAGGTGTTTGGCAGTCGGGTCTGTGTGTAGCCGCAGGCGCTTGGAAGTCGGGTCTGTGTGTAGCTGCGGGCGCTTGGAAGTCGGGTCTGTGTGTAGCCGCGGGCGCTTGGAAGTTGGGTCTGTGTGTAGCCGCAGGCGTTTGGCAGTCGGGTCTGTGTGTAGCCGCAGGCGCTTGGAAGTCGGGTCTGTGTGTAGCCGCGGGCGCTTGGAAGTCGGGTCTGTGTGTAGCCGCAGGCGTTTGGCAGTCGGGTCTGTGTGTAGCCGCAGGCGCTTGGAAGTCGGGTCTGTGTGTAGCCGCGGGCGCTTGGAAGTCGGGTCTGTGTGTAGCCGCAGGCGTTTGGCAGTCGGGTCTGTGTGTAGCCGCAGGCGCTTGGAAGTCGGGTCTGTGTGTAGCCGCGGGCGCTTGGAAGTCGGGTCTGTGTGTAGCCGCGGGGGCTTGGAAGTCGGGTCTGTGTGTAGCCGCAGGCGTTTGGCAGTCGGGTCTGTGTGTAGCCGCAGGCGTTTGGCAGTCGGGTCTGTGTGTAGTCGCGGGGGCTTGGAAGTCGGGTCTGTGTGTAGCCGCAGGCGTTTGGCAGTCGGGTCTGTGTGTAGTCGCGGGGGCTTGGAAGTTGGGTCTGTGTGTAGTCGCGGGGGCTTGGAAGTCGGGTCTGTGTGTAGCCGCGGGGGCTTGGAAGTCGGGTCTGTGTGTAGCCGCGGGCGCTTGGAAGTCGGGTCTGTGTGTAGCCGCAGGCGTTTGGCAGTCGGGTCTGTGTGTAGCCGCAGGCGTTTGGCAGTCGGGTCTGTGTGTAGCCGCAGGCGTTTGGCAGTCGGGTCTGCGTGTATCCGCTGGCGCTCGGAACTGCCACACTACTTCCAAGTGCCTCCTCTCCCCCGTTTTGCAGAGTAAAGGGCCTGGGAAGTGGCTCCAGCACCTCGAAGTGCCGGCGGTTGAGCTGTGGCAACTCGCCAGCCGGGACGTCCACGCTGAACGCCGCGGAGCGGCCGCGGGGGAGGATTCGGCTGGAGGTGCTGCCCTCGCACCGTGGCCCTTGCTCCGCCATGTCCCGAGGCCCTGCTTCCCAGGCTCCCCTGCGGGAAGGGCGCGAGCGGAGAGAGGCAGAGGAAGATGTGTCCTCGCGGGACTTGGCCCAGGACCGCTCCTGCTCCCAACTCCCTGCTTGTCTGCGAGGTGCCCCGGCACATGTGGTTGGTTCTGCGGCTGCCGGGCTGGGCTCGCCGCGGTCAGGGCCCGGACTCGGGCGTCTCGAGCCAAGCCGTGTCGTCTGAGGGCCGGCCAGGAGATGTCAGCACAGGCCAGCAGTGGAAGTGGAGGGTGCCCCTGGGCTCCGCTGCTCAGGCTCTTCGGGGAGCGCCGGGGACGTCGGTCTCCGAGTGCAGCTCTGCTCGGCTGGTGCCCGGCTGGGCTGGGGGTTCGGGGACCGGCTGCATTCCTCACCCTGGTGCAGGTGAGCGCAGGGGCACAGGAACCCAGGCCTGCCCCAGCCAGGGACTTGCGCCCCTCCTGCCTCTGCCCCACGGGTGCCTCTGCCCCACTGCTCCTTCTACCCCACAAGTCCCTCTGCCCCACCGGTTCCTCTGCCCCACTGCTCCATCTGACCCACGAGTCCCTCTGCCCCATGGGTCCCTCTGCCCCGCCAGTCCCTCTGCCCCACTGCTCCATCTGACCCACGAGTCCCTCTGCCCCATGGGTCCCTCTGCACCACCAGTTCCTCTGCCCCACTGCTCCTTCTGCCCCACGGGTCCCTCTGGCCCACGAGTCCCTCTGCCCCGCCAGTCACTCTGCCCCACTGCTCCATCTGCCCCACGGGGCCTTCTGCCCCACTGCTCCTTCTCACCCATGGGTCCCTCTGCTCCACTGCTCCTTCTGCCCCACGAGTCCCTCTACCCACAGGTTCCTCTGCCCCACTGCTCCATCTGACCCACGAGTCCCTCTGCCCCATGAGTCCCTCTGCCCCATGAGTCCCTCTGCCCCACGGCTCCTTCTGACCCATGAGTCCCTCTGCCCCACTGCTCCTTCTACCCCACAAGTCCCTCTGCCCCACCGGTTCCTCTGCCCCACTGCTCCATCTGACCCACGAGTCCCTCTGCCCCATGGGTCCCTCTGCCCTGCCAGTCCCTCTGCCCCACTGCTCCATCTGCCCCCCAGGGCCCTCTGCCCCACTGTTCCTTCTGACCCATGGGGCCCTCTGCCCCACTGCTCCATCTGCCCCACGGGGCCTTCTGCCCCACTGCTCCTTCTGACCCATGGGGCCCTCTGCTCCACTGCCCCATGAGTACCTCTGCCCCACCGGTTCCTCTGCCCCACTGTGTCCCTCTGCCCCACTGCTCCCGATGGGTCCCTCTGCCCAGTACCTGCGCCCACCCGTCCTCGGGGGCAGTACCTGCGTCCCTGTGTCCTCGGGGGCAGTACCTGTGCCCACCTGTCCTTGGGGGCAGTACCTGTGCCCATCGGTGGCTGAGGGTGTGCGGAGCTGGGGTCTGTGTGCCACAGGGGAGGGCAGGCCAGTGGCCGGCTCCGCAGGTGCTGGGCTGTGCCGGGTTTCTCTGCTTGGTTGGTGCCCACTGCTGGGGTGCAGATGGGAGCCCACACCAGGCCAGGTGGTGCCAGGCTCTGCTGGGCTGGCAGGACATTCCCCTGGGTGCAGCACCCTCCGAGGAGGGGAGCAGCTGCAGCTGACCTGTACCACTTCCGTCCTGGCCTCCTCAGGCCCAGAATCACCAGAGGTGGAGTCACAGGCCATGGGGCCAGGGCTGCCACCAGGAAGTAGGCGGCATTGTGGGAGAGGAGAGCCCTGCCTCGGGCTGGCAGACGCCCATCCTGGGCTGCGGGACCTGCGCGCGCCATGTCCCAGCTGGGTGCTGAGCGCCATCCCCCAGCCCAGGAGCTCAGGGCCCCGCCGCTGGGCACGGGCAGGGCCGGGCACCTCTGAGAGTCTGTGTTGGTTTTGTAGCCACTGAGTGTGCCACTGGATCAGACCGTGACTGGGGGCAGGGCTGTGTCTGTCTGTCCGCCTGGGGAGCATCCCTAGCCCTCGCTGGCACGCTGCCCCCAGGGGCACCTGCGGCCCAGGTTAATGAGTAGCTCCCGGGGCACAGCGGGAGGGTCATTAAGCAGCAGTGGAACAGGCCTGGCCCGGGCTCCCTGGAAGAAGGGCCTAACTCACTCTGTTTGCCCTGTGCCAGTATTCGCAGGGCCTGAGCAAGGGAATATTTGTGCAGCACCTGGCAGGCTGGCAGCTAGCAGGCGTGGGGCAGGGCCGTGGGAGCCAGCGCCTCGGCTCTCCTGTCTGCCCCACCTGCCCCACCTGATTGGCCGGAGGCGGCTTCACGGGCGGGACCAATAACAAAGGTGCCCGTCCGCAGTCCCATGGCAGGACCCGGCGAGGTGGTGCTCTGTGGATGCAATGGCTCTGTGCTGGCTCCTCGCCGCAGCCACCACCAGGACGCAGCTGCCCCTGGGGCGGAGAGCTGCCCCTTGCGAGCTGTGTGGGGCAGAGAGCAGGGCCAGGGCTGCGAACGGCCCTTCCAGCAGAGACCCCGGGAGAACTCAGCCCTGGGGGTGCCAGGCCCCGACGCTGGGTGGCTCCAACCCCACATCCGGACACTGGGCAGGTGGTTTCCTAGAGCTGGGGGGGGCCCGGAGATACCTGGACAAGGGCCCCTGGCAGCCGGGAGTGGTACAGCAGCCAGGGCTGGGTCGCTCCCGGCACAGCTGCCCCCACCCTGGCAAGCGCTGCGTGCGGAGCTGTGAGCCTGGGCTCCACAAGTGCATGTACATCCACGCACACAGACGCACATGCACACGGACGCACACGCACACAGACACGCACACAAATGCACACAGATATGCACACAAACACACATGCACTCGCACACAGACGCGCACACAAACACGCACACAGATCCACACACAAATGCACACAGATATGCACACAAACTGACACGTGCCACACACAGCCACACACAGACACACATGCACTCACGCACACAGACATGCACACAGACACACACACAAACACACACAGATGCACACACACTCACGCACACAGATGCACATGCACTCATGCACACAGACACACACACGAACATGCACACAGATATGCACACAAATGCACATGCACTCACACACAAACGCACACAGATGCACACACAAACACACAGATGCACACACACTCGCACACAGGCACACACACAAACGCACACAGATGCACACAGATATGCACACAAATGTACATGCACTCACACACAAACGCACACAGATGCACACACAAACACACAGACGCACACACACTCACACACAGACACACATGCACTCACGCACACAGACACACACAAACATGCATGTGCACACACATGCACGTGAACACACACACAGACACAGACACACACAAACCCCCACACAGACATAAGCACACAGACACACATGCACTCACATGTAGCCCCCCCACAAACACACACATGCACCTGCACACTCACCCATGCCCAGAATGTGGGCAGCCCCGCCCCGCCTGTGACTCAGGCCATCCCTTTGCAGGTGCCCCCAGCCCCTGCCACCTGTCGCACACACTGTGGGTGGGGGCCGGCTGGCAGCAGCTTACCCAGGGCCTGGCGATAAACAAGGGCTTTTCAGGGGCACACGTGTGGGGAAGTGAGGGGTGGGTTCTGGGACACAGGCTGTGATGGGGTTCAGGGGTCCCCATGCACTGCACCCCGTCCACTGGCAGGAGTGACTCACTCAGCAGGTACAACAGGAGGTTTATTAGGCGACAGATGCCCAGTTTCTCACAGAAGCGTCAGTACAGCAGTCAGAGACAGTCCTTCCAACCCGTCCTGGGGAGAGGAGCCTGAGGGGGGCCCCTCTGGGGTGTAGCTTTCCCCCTCGCCAGGCTGGCTGCCTTCCAGCTCCCTCTCCCCCTAGCCTCTAACTGCTGCCCCCGATTCAAACCCAGCTCAGCTCCACCCTCCTCTTTGTTCAGGGCTGAGGTGTTACCTGCCAGCCTAGGTTATAGCCCCAGGGTCCTCCTTAGCCGCTGGGAGCTGCTCTGCTTGTCTCACACACATCCAGCCTGAGTCTCACACACGCGCTCCCCCCACTCCATCACATGGGTGTGGACCAGGGTGGTGGCACCAGGCTGGATGATGCCCAGTTCCCACCTGCCCGTAACAGCAATCGACGGGACCCCTTTCAAATTGCCCATAGTGAAGGTGCACCTGAAATGGGGGGATAACGAGGGCCCCAAGAAGGTGGGCGTGCACCATTACTTGCCCCCTGATGTACTAACTGGGGGTGACCTAGAACACTGGCCAGGTGAACGTCCTCGGGCCCTGGTCTCGACCCGCAGCCAAAGGAGGTGAGGGGTTCTCTCTCTGGGCCCAGGGCAGAACCACAGGGCCCTACCTTGGGACACAGGGGCCCCAAGAGCGGGCTGTCCCAGGCTGGTGGTCCTGGAGCTTCGCAGGGTGGGGGAAGCAGTTCCCACCCCTTCTCCAGCCACGGAGTTCCAGGCAGAGCTGCAGAGAGGTCCCTCCTTGCAGAAGCTGAGGAAACAGGTCAACCTCAGCCCGGCCCCAGCGCTGGGGAGGGCTGCAGGGAGAGATTCCTCTGGGCAAAGGGATTCCTGGACTGGGAACTGATTCCACACACAAAGTGGAGCTGTGTGGGGTTTGGAGGCAGCTGGCGGTTCCCCAAAAGTACCGGCGCAGGCTGCTGTACCTGGCCCATGACATCCCGCTCGCAGGACACCAGAGCCATGTCTACACGTGCACGCTACTTCGAAGTAGCAGCACTAACTTCGAAATAGCGCCTGTCACGGCTACACGTGTTGGGCGCTATTTTGATGTTAACATCGACGTTAGGCGGTGAGACGTCGAAACCGCTAACCCCATGAGAGGATGGGAATAGCACCCTACGTCGAGGTTCAATGTCGAAGCAGGGACTGTCTAGTCGTTGCACGTCCCGCAACATCGAAATTGTGGGGTCCTCCATGGCGGCCATCAGCTGGGGGGTTGAGAGACGCTCTCTCTCCAGCCCCTGCGGGGCTCTATGGTCACCGTGGGCAGCAGCTCTTAGCCCAGGGCTTCTGGCTGCTGCTGCTGCAGCGGCGGATCCATGCTGCATGCACAGGGTCTGCAACTCGTTGTCGGCTCTGTGGATCTTGTGTTGTTTAGTGCAAGTGTGTCTGGGAGGGGCCCTTTAAGGGAGCGGCTGGCTGTTGAGTCCGCCCTGTGACCCCGTCTGCAGCTGTGCCTGGCACCCTTATTTCGATGTGTGCTACTGTGGCGTGTAGACGTTCCCTCGCAGCGCCTATTTTGATGTGGTGCTGAGCAACGTCGATGTTGAACATCGACATTGCCAGCCCTGGAGGACGTGTAGACGTTACTCATCGAAATAGCCTATTTCGATGTCTCCACATCGAAATAGGCTACTTCGAAGTAGGCTTCACGTGTAGACGTAGCCCAGGAGTCCCAGTGCACCAGCAAGAGGCTGTTGCAGAACTTTCTCTGGCTTGGGGTCTTTGCGGCTGTCCGTCAGTATTGCCAGTCCTGCGACCCCTGCCAGAGAGTGGGGAAGGCCTGGGCCAGGGAAAGCCGCCCTGAGGCCCCTGCCCGTCATAGAGGAGCCCTCCCAGAAAGTGACCACGCACATAGTGGGGCCCTTCAGTAAGGCGACCCATTCTGGGAAGAAGTACATCCTGGTGGTGGCAGATTTTGCCACCCGCTCCCCAGTGACATGGGGTTTGGGGCGCCCAAGCTCTGCACCTGGCCTGCAGCCAGGAGCGACTCTCACGCAGCAGGTGGAATAGCATGGCACAGACGTAGCACAGCAACCAGAAGCAGTCCATCCGACCCATGCTGGGGAGCAGGAGATCCCCTAGAGGGGACACCAGGCCTGAAGAGCCTGCCTGCTTCCACCGTCTCCAGCTTCCAGACCTCACTCACTCACTGTGCCTCTAATTCAAAACCAGCCCGGCCCCTCCCAGCTGTGTGTCTGGCCAGAGGTGTCACCTGCCAGCAGGGGTCACCCACAGGCTGCGTGAGCCTCTCACCTGCACACCCAGCCTCCATTACGTCACACCCAGAAGCAGTGGCCCTGGCACTGAGGCGGATGCACTGCTGTCCATCTGCAGCAGCGTGGGGCTCCCAAAGGCGGTTCTTAGTGACCAGGTCCAACTTCACGTCGGCCCTGCTGCAAAGCTTGTGGGACAAGTGTGGGGTCCGGCACACCTGGGCCACAGCCTACCACCCGCAGACCAGTGGGCTGGTGGAGAGGTTCAATGGGACTCTGAAGCAGATGCTGAGAACCTTCATGAATCAATACCCCCATGACTGGGACAAGTACTTACCCCACCTGCTGTTTGCATACAGGGAGGTGCCCCAGGAATCCACGGGGTTCTCCCCATTTGAGCTGCTGTATGGAAGGAGGGTACGGGGACCCCTGGACTTGCTCAGAGAGGAGTGGGAGGGGACGGCCTCTCCCAAAGGGGAGTCAGTGGTACAGTATGTCCTGACCTTCCGGGCAAAGCTTGCCAAACTCATGGTCCTGGCCAGGGAGAACCTGTCCAGGGCCCAAAGGAAGCAAAAGGTCTTGTATGACCGTAATGTGTGGGCCCGAGCCTGTGCCACCAGGAACCAGGTGAAAGTTCTCATACCCGTGCAGCAGAACAAGCTGCAAGGTGCCTGGAATGGCCCCTTCAAGGTCTCCAAACAATTAAATGACGTGAATTATGTGGTGGGACTGTCAAACCAGGCCCACAGCCACTGGGTCTATCATGTGAACATGATGAAACCTTACTGGGACAGACAGAACTTGGTGTTGGCCGTGTGCAGACACTGGGAGGGGCAGGGGGATGATCCCTTGGTGGATTTACTCACAAGGACTGGAGCCGGCTCCTTGCTGGAGTCTATTCCCCTCTCAGACCAGCTGGGCAGGGGTCAGCAGACGGAGATCAGGGAGATGCTGCGTTCACACCAACAGCTGTTCTCCAACCAGCCGGGACTCACTAACTTGGCTGTCCACTGAACAGAGACAGGCGCCCGCGCTCCTCTCAAGTGTGCGCTGTTCAGAGCCATGGGGAAGACGGCTCAGGACATAGAATGGGAGATCAAAGACATGCTGGCTCTGGGGGTGATCCAACCCTCCTCCAGCCCCCGGGCCTCTCCTGTGATGCTAGTCCCTAAAAAGGACGGGGCAATCTGGTTTTGTGTGGACTATCGCAAGCTCAGTGGCATCACCATAGCTGCGTCTACACGTGCACGCTACTTCGAAGTAGCGGCACCAACTTCGAAATAGCGCCTGTCGCGTCTACACGCGTCGGGCGCTATTTCGAAGTTAACTTTGACGTTAGGCGGCGAGACGTCGAAGTCGCTAACCTCATGAGGAGATAGGAATAGCGCCCTACTTCGACGTTCAACGTCGAAGTAGGGACCGTGTAGACGATCCGCGTCCCGCAACGTCGAAATTGCCGGGTCCTCCATGGCAGCCATCAGCTGGGGGGTTGAGAGATGCTCTCTCTCCAGCCCCTGCGGGGCTCTATGGTCACCGTGGGCAGCAGCCCTTAGCCCAGGGCTTCTGGCTGCTTCTGCGGCAGCTGGGGATCTATGCTGCAGGCACAGGGTCTGCAACCAGTTGTCAGCTCTGTGTATCTTGTGTTGTTTAGTGCAACTGTGTCTGGGAGGGGCCCTTTAAGGGAGCGACTTGCTGTTGAGTCCGCCCTGTGACCCTGTCTGCAGCTGTGCCTGGCATCCCTATTTCGATGTGTGCTACTTTGATGTGTAGACGTTCCCTCGCTGCGCCTATTTCGATGTTGGGCTGAGCAACGTCGAAGTTGAACATCGACGTTGCCGGCCCTGGAGGACGTGTAGACGTTATTCATCAAAATAGCCTATTTCGATGTCGCAACATCGAAATAAGCTATTTCGATGTTGGCTGCACGTGTAGACGTAGCCCATGTCAGATGCCTACCCCATGCCCAGGCCTGCTGACCTCCTGGACAAGCTCGGGGGAGCCCATTGCCTCACCACCATAGACCTCACCAAGGGGTACTGGCAAGTGCCATTAGACCAAGATGCCCGGCTCAAGTCAGCTTTCATCACCCCTGTGGGGCTCTACGAGTTCCTGGTCCTGCCCTTGGGCTCAAGGGGGCACCCGCTACCTTCCAGCGTCTGGTGGACCAGCTGCTGAAAGGGATGGAGAGCTTTGCCCTGGCTTACATGGACGACATTTGTGTCTTCAGCCAGACGTGGGAGGACCACGTGTCCCAGGTCAGCCAGGTGCTGGACTGACTTCAGTGGGCATGGCTGACTATCCAAGTGGGGAAGTGAAGGTCGGGATGGCCAAGGTGACCTATCTGGGCCACAGGGTGGGCAGCGGCTGCTTAAAGCCAGTGCCAGCTAAAGTGGAGGCTGTGAGGGACTGGCTGGTGCCCCAGACAGGGAAGCAGGTCCAGGCCTTCATAGGGAAGGTGGGGTACTACCAGAGGCTTGTGCCACACTTTAGCGCCATTGCAGCCCCCCTCACAGAGCTGTGTGAGAAGGGGAAGCCAGACAAGGTGGTCCGGACCGAGCAGTGCGGGCTGTGAGTCTGTTCCCAGTGGGGGCCCCCCGGAACAGTCCCTGGCTGACTTACACTGCCTCCAGCCTGCCCAGCTTGGAGCTGGTGCTGGTGGGGCCCACCTGGCTCTCACAGCCCCAGCAGAGTGTCAGAGCTTTCTGGAGCCGCCTGGGTCACCACTGCAGCAGCAGGAGGGCTGCCAGGGTGCCAGGAGGCCCCACGTGCCTGCCCAGGTCCCGGCTCAGGAGGAGGGTGAGTGCAGCTGGGCTCTGAGCTCTGGCCCAATCAGTAGGGCTGGCGGCGCAAATCAATACTGGCGTCCCCTGACGCAGCGCCAGGAATCGGCCCCCAGCCAGGCCCTGAGCACACAGCCGGCAGCACGCTGGCGAAGGCGCCTCCTCGCACGCCCCAGGCTCCGGGGCAGCACCAACAGGCAGCCTGTGGCTCCTCGCCCCTGCAGCCCAGCCGCTCCTAGGCAGAGCCGGTGGGTGGAGCCAGGGCTGGAGTGGCTGCCCACGGCAGGGCCAGGCGCTGGCTCGGGTTCTCCCAGAGCCCCACCGCTGGGAGCCCCTTGGGTCTCCACCTGAGTGCCCAGCCACGTGGGACTGAGACGAACACACTGGCAGCGAGCAGTCGGGCTGTGCTGTTGCAGTGGAGGGACACCACCTCCCGGCAGCGCCACGGCTGCTCCGGGCTGACAGGCAGACGGTGCTGGTGGAGCAGGGCTCTTGCGACCTGGCTCCCGGCTCACTGCAGAGAGGAGATTGGCTGCAGTCGCTGCTCAAGCAGCAGGGCACAGCCCCCGCCCCCCCCCCCCCCCCCCGGCCAGCACCAGTGAGCACGGGACGGCACGGGCAGAGTCACTGCTTGGGGACTGCATTCCTTGGGCAGGCCGGGGCGCTGGGGAACTGGGAGGGCCCCTTGTCCTAGCTCGTTGAGCAGGGAGTGCCGTCTGCACCATCAGAGAACCTAGGCCTGGAGGGGACCTCAGGAGGTCAGTGAGTCCAGCCCCCTGCCCAAAGCAGGACCAACCCCAACTAAGTCATTCCAGCCACGACCTTGTCCAGCCGGGACTTCACAACCTCTGGGGATGGAGAATCCACCACCTCTCTAGGTAATGCATCCCAGTGCTTCACCACCTCCTGGGGGAAGAGTTCTCCTAATACCCAACCTGCACCTCCCGCTCTGTAACTTCAGACCATCGCTCCTTGTTCTGCCACCTGTCACCACTGAGAACAGCCTCCCTAGAGCTCCCCATCAGGAAGCTGAAGGCTGTTATCAAATCATCTGATGAAGTGGGTCTTTGCCCACAAAGGCTTATGCTGCAAAATATCTGTTAGTCTGTCAGGTACCGCAGGACTTCTCGTTGTTGTTGTGGACACGACTAACACGGCTGCCTCTCAGATACATGTCAAATCCCCCCTCACGCTTCTCTTCTGCAAGCTAAACAAGCCCAAGTCCCTCAGCCTCTTCTCACGGGTCATGTGCTCCAGACTCATTTTGGTTCCCCTCTGCTGAACCCGCTCCAGCGTGTCCACACCCTTTCTGCGCTGGGGCCCAGAACTGGACGCAATATGGCAGATGGGGCCTCACCGCGCCGTGCAGAGGGGGATAATGACTCCCTAGATCTGCTGGAAATGCTCCTCCGAACGCACCCAGTGTGCTGCTAGGTGCAAGGCAGGGAGGGAGGGTCTTGGGCGATGTGCAGAAGGGGCTTGTGGGAACCACAGCACTCGGGAAGAGCAGGTGCGGGAGAGCACAGACCCTTGGAGCTGTCACAGGACCCCATGGTGCCCAGGCCAGGCTCTGCCTGTCTGTCCCCAGACTCCCCCTCTCTCCCAGCCCCAGCCAGAGGAATGCAGGGACCGGCCTGGCCCGGGGCCCTCCCTTGGTTCCCAGAAGGGGGCTGTGAAAGTTGCAGGTGCCTGGGGGGTTCCCCAGCCTGGGCTGGGAGCTGGTCGTCAGCTCTAATTTCAGGCCCTTTGTAGCAGCCACACAAAGCTGCTCTCCGCAGGGGGTGCAGGGGGTGGGGAAGGCAGATGCCGAGGCCTCCTGCAGCCTGTCATTAACACAAAAGTCCTGCCAGTGCCCCGGGCTGGAGCGCACCCGGCTCCCCTGCTCTGCCCAGCCTCCGGAGGCTGCCAGGGGCTTGACAACGGCTGCACTCCAATTACCCTGGTGGGTAAATGACAGGCTGGAGCGTAGCAGGACCCTGCCCTACCCTATAAAGCCCCGGCCCCTGCGGGGTCCCGCCGGCCTGGGATGCCCACCTCCCCCTGCCCTGCCCTGCCCTGCCCCTGTGCTGCCAGGCCCCCCGGGCCTCAGCAGGGCAGGGAGCTGGGGTTCCTGCTGCCCAGCGAGGCTCAGCATCCCAGGCCGGCGGGGCAGCCATAGCCTTTGTTTAATGCAGTCTGTCCTGGCTGCTGGAACCTAATCAGCCGCAGGCAGGTCCAGTCTAACACCTGTAACATGTAATACAGCCCGTCTGATCAAAGGGCCCGAGGAAGGCCAGCTGTGCACCACCAGCCTTGGAAAGCCCAGGGGCCCCTCTTCCTCCAGCCTGCAACTCTTTGGTAACCTGTCTGAGACTGCCCCCAGCTGTGTGTCTACAGCCTGGCTCCGGCAGCAGCTCACGGCCACCAGACAAAGGGTGCCAAGTGACGCCCACCGATCGAAATGAGCTCAGGGCGCCCCCTCTGCCCCAGGCCTTGCCGTGAGTTTGATTCCAAAGGGGCAGCCGTCCAGCTGCACTTGCCCGCAAAGCCACTCCCTGGTGCACGGCTGGTCCCACCGGCCCCTTCGCCCTGCGCCGGGGCAGACACCAAAAGAGCAGCAAGGGACATTTTCTCCAATTCGGTGAAACACTCGATATCGAGAGCCGCAGCGCAGGTGAGCACGAGCCGGCCCTTCAGCAATACTGCCCAGCCGTGCGGTTCGGAACCCCTGGCTTAGGAGCAGCCACCCGCGGGCTTGCGACATCATGGCTGCGTCTACACGTGCACGCTACTTCGAAGTAGCGGCAGTAACTTCGAAATAGCGCCCGTCGCGGCTACACGTGTTGGGCGCTATTTCGAAGTTGAAATCGACGTTAGGCGGTGAGACGTCGAAGTCGCTAACCCCATGAGGGGATGGGAATAGCGCCCTACTTCGACGTTCAACATCGAAGTAGGGACGTGTAGACGATCCGCGTCCCGCAACGTCGAAATTGCTGGGTCCTCCATGGCGGCCATCAGCTGGGGGGTTGAGAGATACTCTCTCTCCAGCCCTTGCGGGGCTCTCTGGTCACCGTGTGCAGCAGCCCTTAGCCCAGGGCTTCTGGCTGCTGCTGCTGCAGGTGGGGGTCCGTGCTGCATATACAGGGTCTGCAACTAGTTGTTGGCTCTGTGTATCTTGCACTGTTTAATGAAAGCGTGTCTGGGAGGGGCCCTTTAAGGGAGCGACTTGCTGTTCAGTCCGCCCCGTGACCCTGTCTGCAGCTGTGCCTGGCTCCCTTATTTCGATGTGTGCTACTTTGGCGTGTAGACGTTCCCTCGCTGCGCCTATTTCGATGTCAGGCTGCGCAACGTCGAAGTTGAACATCGACGTTGCCGGCCCTGGAGGACGTGTAGACGTTATTCATCGAAATAGCCTATTTCGATGTCGCAACATCGAAATAAGCTACTTCGAAGTAGCGTGCACGTGTAGACGTAGCCCATGTGTGTTTGCTGCAGGACGTTCACACTGCTTTCACACGTCCCGTTTCCTCACACGCTACACGTGTGTTTGCAGCACTGTCTTCCTGCCTTTCACTCCCGACCCTGCTCTCCCTGGGGGCGAGCCGGCGTGAGCTCACACAGCGTTTGCTCTTCAGGCAGGAGCTGCTCGTTAGGGGGCCTTTATCGAAATGAGCAGGCGGGGGATTGTAACTTTGCAATGGCAGCGTCGGGAGCCACAGAGAAGCCCTTAAAGAGCCGCACGAGGCTCCGGAGCTGCAGGTGGCTGACCCCCACCCTGTGCGTCCCTGACGTGCTGAGTACACGGGCGTTAGCTCCATGAAACTAGCTGCGCCCGGTGCCAGGGCTGGGCCCGGCCTGCGGAGCGGAGCATCCAGCCCCCAGTGAGGGGCAGCTGACACAGCATGAAGCCAGCACACTCCTGGGTCTCCCCTGGCGAGGAGCCTAATGCTGCGCTGGTGCAGCTGAGGGCAGAGCACAGGCCAGGGAGTGTTTTACTGCCAAGGGGCCAGGCCCAGGGCAGCACTCGGCCCCGTGCAGCATGCGGTCTACAGCGTTGCTGCCCACGTGGGGCAGAGGCACCCGCCTGTGGGAGAGCAGCTGGATGGGAATGGCCCAGCGGGCGTGCAGGGAGGGGCCTACGTGGACACGGGGCTTGTGCTGGGACCAAGCCCATGACACTGGCTGTAAAGGAACCCTGCTCCGAAGCCAGCACCGTCCCCCTCTGGCAGCTGCAGCTGCAGTGTCAAAGGGGCAAGAGATGGGCTGCACTGGGAGTTGGTCTGCAACGGGGAACTGGGGCTGGGGGTGAGAGAGGGGCACTGCAGCGCCCGTGGCAGAGGGCAGACAGAGAAAGCACAGACACCCCGGGGGATGTCAGTGCCCAGAGCCCTGCACAGGGAGGGGCAACCCCCCTCAGTGCTATCCAGCCCCCTAGCGCTATCCAACCCCCCTCAGCGCTATCCAGCCCCCTAGCGCTATCCAACCCCCCTCAGCGCTATCCAGCCCCCTAGCGCTATCCAACCCCCCTCAGTGCTATCCAGCCCCCTAGCGCTATCCAACCCCCCTCAGCGCTATCCAGCCCCCTAGCACTATCCAACCCCCCTCAGTGCTATCCAACCCCCTAGCGCTATCCAACCCCCCTCAGCGCTATCCAACCCCCTAGCGCTATCCAACCCCCCTCAGCGCTATCCAGCCCCCTAGCGCTATCCAACCCCCCTCAGTGCTATCCAACCCCCCTCACTGCTATCCAACCCCCCCCAGCGCTATCCAACCCCCCCAGCGCTATCCAACCCCCCCCAGCGCTATCCAACCCCCTCAGTACTATCCAACCCCCCTCACCGCTATCCAACCCCCCCCAGCGCTATCCAACCCCCCTCAGTGCTATCCAACCCCCAGCGCTATCCAACCCCCATCAGCACTATCCAACCCCCCAGCACTATCCAGCCCCCTCAGCGCTATCCAACCCCCCCCGAACTATCCAACCCCCAGCTCTATCCAACCCCCCCTCAGTGCTATCCAACCCCCAGCGCTATCCAACCCCCGTCAGCACTATCCAACCCCCCAGCGCTATCCAGACCCCTCAGCGCTATCCAACCCCCCCCCGAACTATCCAACCCCCAGCTCTATCCAACCCCCCCTCAGTGCTATCCAACCCCCAGCGCTATCCAACCCCCCTCAGCACTATCCAGCCCCCTCAGCGCTATCCAACCCCCCTCAGCGTTATCCAACCCCCTCAGCGCTATCCAACCCCCCTTAGTGCTACCCAAACCCCCTCAGTGCTATCCAGCCTCCCTCAGTGCTATCCAATCCCCCTCAGCGCTATCCAGCCCCCCTCAGTTCTATTCAACCCCCTCAGCGCTATCCAACCCCCCACGGTGGTATCCAGCCCCCCCAGTACTATCTAGCCCCACCCAGCGCTATCCAACCCCCCCAGTGCTATCCAACCCCAGGAGCACTATCCAACCTCCCAGAGCACTATCCAACCCCCCCACAGTTCTATGCAACCCTCCGCACAATGTCCGCCAACCCCCCCAGTGCTATCCACCCCCCTCAGTGCAGCCCTTCTGGGCACAGGAGACACAGCCGTGGGGCACGGTCCCACATTAGCCTTCTTCTCCGTATCAGTGGTGCCGTGAATACTAACACTTACACTTGGGCTCAGCCCAGGGCTGCCCAGGAACCTTAGTCGCACCTCCCGGGTAAGACCACTGCCCCCCAGCAGCGCCTGGCTCCTCCTCCGGGCGGTCAGCGGGTTGGATCATCATATGCTTTGGGGCTGCTGTTTCAGGTCCTGTTTCGCCCCCCCGGGCACCTCTCCATCCATCCCTGGGGCAGAGCGCGGGGGATGGGGAGGCCGTTGGAGTCACTGATCACTGATGTGCTCATGACATGTGCCACTGTCCAGGGGCCGGTCCTGCCCCTCCAGAGCTCAGCGATGCACCTCGCTGGGCAGAGCCAGCACTGGCAGGGGCCGGAGGAGGTGGCACCGGGGGCCGCGGGGCCAACCAGCTCCCCCGCCCAGCGGAGCCAGGTGAGCAGCTGGCTTGGCACAGGTACCTGCTGACTCACAGGCAGGAGGAATGTGGAACAGGCAGCCCGAGCCGGGGCCCCGCCGCAGGCAGGCAAGGCGCAATGGGCGGGGCGCTAATTACCTGCACGGGCGCAGCTCACCCTGCTCTGCAGCCCTGGGTCGCTGCCGGGCTCAGGTCGCTCCAGGACTGGGCAGGGCACAGCTCCCTCCCACCTCAGGCTGGCTGTTGGTGCAGCCAGCCCCCCAGCGACCAGATGGGAAGAAGGCCTGAGCCACCTCCCCCGGGGCAAACGCTGGAGACATTGGGTGTGGCCTCCAGCTGCAACCCCTGCCCATGAACAGTTCCTTGGGCAATGCCAGGGTCAGCCGGCTGCAGGGCCTGCTCGGGAGAGGTCCACAAGGACACAATGGCCATCAGGGTGGCCCATGGGGATGGCTGGCAGCTCCCCCAGCCTGCACGAAAACCTGGGCTCTTTGCGGCTGCAGGACCAGGCATCTGAAGTGGGCAGGACACGCCGTGGGCGCAGTATCAGTTGGGGGCAGAGCACATCGTAGGCCCCGTATCACCATGGGCCCTGTATCAGCGTGGGCGCTGTATCAGTGAGGGCGCCATATTGCCATGGGCCCTGTATTGCCGTGGGCACTGTATTTCTGTGGGCCCCATATTGCCGTGGGCCCCGTATCACTGTGGGCCCTGTATCACCATAATACAGGGTCCATGGTGATACAGGGCCCAGGCAATACAGGGCGCCTGGCGATACGGGGCCCACAGCGATACGGGGGCCCACAGTGATACGCTTTCTCACCTGGCAACTTTGCCTGATGTCTTTGCCTCTTCGCAACCTTACGTTCACCAATCAACCCAGGTCCTGTCCTGTATCCAGCGTTCTTTTTGTGTACCCCTCCTTCGACCAATCATCCCTTCTGCGATCTCAGTCACTGCTCTTTTGAACTGCATCCACTGGTCTTCGAGTGAAGTTTCACGTTGCATTTGTTGAAATCAGTTTCTAAGTTTAAGTTTGTACTGTTCAGCTATGGCTTGGTCTCTTAAATTTTCAACTGCAGCGGGCCGAGCTGTTTGCCGCTCTTGTTTTCTTTTAAGGCGAAGACGGAGCGATGCCATCAAAAGATGGTGGTTTGACCCAACATCAGCTCCCCGGTATACTCTCACATCTAGTAAGGCTGGTCGCCATCGTTTGCTGATGCAGAAATAGTCCATTTCATTGTTAGTGATACCATCAGGCGACCGCCATGTTTTCTTGTGGATATTCTTGTGTGCAAAATAGGTGTTTCAAATGCACAAGTTGTTCATGCTATAGAATAGTAGTAAGCGCTCTCCATTGTCACTCGTTTGCGTTGACGATCCGTATGGGCCAATCACATGTTCCCATCCCTGTCTTCTGTTATCTATTCGCACGTTCATATCACCGATGAGTAACTCGATGTCATGATTGGGGACATCACTGATGGTGTCTTGTAACAGATCGTAAAACACGTCTTTTTCAACTTTGTCAGTGTCCTCGGTTGGTGCATACACTTGGATGATTGTAGTTTTCACATGCCTTGACTTGAATCTCGCTGTGATAATACGTTCGTTCACTGGCTTCCATCCAACCAAAGCCCGTGACGCTTCCTTACTTAATGTCAGGCCTATGCCATATATATGCTGACTATTGTTCTCTGAATAAAGAATGGTTTTCCCATCACTAACTAGCCTATTACTTCCTGTCCATCTCATCTCGCTAGTGCCTAAGATGTCCATTCGATAACTGTCAAATTCACGGAGTAATTGCACTAGCTTTCCACATTGGTACAAGGTCCTTACATTCCATGTTCCAATTTTTGTTGTGGTTTTGGCACTTAAAATTGAGCTCTGCATTGGGTACTGAACTTCCTTTTGGCTTTCATCCAGCACCATCATA
Source organism: Carettochelys insculpta (assembly GCF_033958435.1). Taxonomy (NCBI): domain Eukaryota; kingdom Metazoa; phylum Chordata; order Testudines; family Carettochelyidae; genus Carettochelys; species Carettochelys insculpta. Next base: position 2,434,479 of record NC_134145.1, read on the forward strand.
AAAAAAGAGTCGATACCTTCGTGCCGAGTTAATTTTTTGTTTATTTTGTTTGGTTGCACTTGTTTCTGTAGCAATTGGTAGGTTTTACAGGATCGAGTTGCTAGCCCGATGCCCAACCTTCCTCCTTTTTCATCCGGGTTTAGGACCGGCAATGGCGGAGCTACAGTGATACGGGGGACCCACGGCAATACAGGTACCAATTGCTGGATTGTAGAGTCAAGAAAAGCTGTCATGCTGACAAGAAAGAATGGTTAGAACGTAAAGGTGCTGAAGCACAAGAGGCAGCGAAGAAATGCGACACCAAGACACTATATCGTATTGTCTGGGAGTTAACAGGAGCAAGGAGCAAGAAGCAATAGCAAGGCTCCCATCAAAGACAAGAATGGGAAGATCTTACTCAATAAAGAAGAGCAAGATGCGTTCTGGGTAGAACACTTCAAAGAAACACTGAATCAACCAAACCCAACCACAACCTACAACTTCAGTAACTTCAGTCTCCCTGACGAGCTGGAAGTAGACCTAGACCTGATCACGATTGAGGAAACACAGAGCAATAAAGGTGCTAAAGAACAACAAGGCTGCTGGCCTAGACCAAATTGCAGTTGAACTATTGACGTATGGTGGAAACTCTGTGGTGCAGGAACTGACAGGGCTGTTGAATGAATGTTGGAGAACAGAGTGCGTCCCAGGTGAGTGGAGGAAGGGAATGATTGTCAAGTTACCAAAGAAGGGGAATGTCGCTGATTGTAACAATTGGAGAGGTATCACGCTCCTTTCGGTCCCAGGTGAGGTCTTCTGCATCGTCCTACTCAGGAGGTTGCAGAGCGTGGTGGATAAAACCCTGCGTGAAGAGCAAGCCGGATTTCACTGCGGACGATCGTATAGTGAACAGATCTTCACGTTGCGCAACATCATCGAACAGAGTATCGAGTTCCAACGGCCGCTGTTAATTAACTACATCGACTTTAAAAAGGTGTTTGACAGTGTTCATAGAGAATCATTATGGAACATAGTGCGAACATCTGGCATCCCACAACACTACATCAACATCTTCCAGGATCTTTATCTAAACTCTAGTTGCTGCATGAGGACCGATAATGGGATGACAGATTTCTTCAACATCGACTCCGGAGTGCGTCAAGGGTGTGTCCTGTCTCCATTCTTGTTCCTTCTGGTGGTGGACTTCATCATGAGAAAGGCGATGAGCGACACACATCTAGGTATCTCATGGAAAGATCAGCATCGACTCCCGGATCTGGACTTTGCAGATGATATTGCACTGCTAGCAGAAACGAGCGAATGCTTGCAAGGCATGACGACAAATTTGGAAGCAGAAGCCAGCAAAATTGGGCTGAGGATAAATAGTGATAAAACAAAGCTGATGCGGGTTGGGAACACTCAGACAAACACACCACTAGTGGTCGGACGCCAACCCGTAGAAAAAGTACAGCGGTTCACCTATCTTGGCAGCACTCTGTCTAATGATGGAGGTGTCGAGGCAGATGTTAACTGCAGAATCGGTAAGGCATCAGCAGCGTTCCAAAGACTGTGCCCAATTTGGTCTGCACCAACAGTCGACACTGCAACAAAAGTTTGACTGTATAACACCATCGTCATGCCAGTCGCCATTTACGCTAGCGAAATGTGGAAAATAACATCAAGAGTAGCACGCAAGCTCCATGTATTCCACCAGCATTGCTTACGAAAGATCCTGGGTGTCACCTACCGTGATCGCGTTACCAATGAGGAGATACTACAAAGATGCGGGTCACGGGCACTGCAGGATATTGTGACAGAGCGCAGAGTGCGGTTTGCTGGACACATTAGCTGTGTCTACACGTGCACGCTACTTCGAAGTAGCGGCACTAACTTCGAAATAGCGCCCGTCGCGGCTACACGCGTCGGGCGCTATTTCGAAGTTAACTGCGACGTTAGGCGGCGAGATGTCGAAGTCGCTAACCTCATGAGGGGATCGGAATAGCGCCCTACTTCGACGTTCAACGTCGAAGTAGGGACCGTGTAGACGATCTGCGTCCCGCAACGTCGAAATTGCCGGGTCCTCCATGGCGGCCATCAGCTGGGGGGTTGAGAGATGCTCTCTCTCCAGCCCCTGCGGGGCTCTATGGTCACCGTGGGCAGCAGCCCTTAGCCCAGGGCTTCTGGCTGCTGCTGCGGCAGCTGGGGATCCATGCTGCAGGCACAGGGTCTGCAACCAGTTGTCAGCTCTGTGTATCTTGTGTTGTTTAGTGTAACTGTGTCTGGGAGGGGCCCTTTAAGGGAGCGGCTTGCTGTTGAGTCCGCCCTGTGACCCTGTCTGCAGCTGTGCCTGGCACCCTTATTTCGATGTGTGCTACTTTGGCGTGTGGACGTACCCTCGCAGCGCCTATTTCGATGTGGTGCCGCGCAACGTCGAAGTTGAACATCGACGTTGCCAGCCCTGGAGGACGTGTAGACGTTATTCATCGAAATAGCCTATTTCGATGTTGCTACATCGAAATAAGCTATTTCGATGTTGGCTTCACGTGTAGACGTAGCCATTCTGTGTCTGCCAGATCAACTGCACCCAAAGACCTCAATGAGATGCATACCGGCAGAGGGAAGAAGGAAGAGGCAGGCCACTCGAGACCTGGCGCACCACACTTAGGGAAGACTTATGAAACATTGGTATGTCATGGGAGGAGGCAGAATTATTTGCAGCCAACCGAAATCGCGGGCAAGCACTTGTTGCCCAATGTGCCCAGATGCACAGGCGGACCTAAGTGTAAGTCTGTATCACCGTGGGCCACGTATCACCATGGGCCCTGTAACAGCATGGGGCAGAGCACGCTGTGGGCCCCGTATCGCTGTGGGCCCCATATTGCTGTAGGCCCTGTATCGCCGTGGGCCCCATATTGCTGTGGGCCCTGTATTGCCATGGGCCCCGTATCGCTGTGGCCCCCATATTGCTGAGGGCCCCATATCGCTGTGGGCCCCGTATCACCATGGGCCCCATATTGCTGTGGGCCCCGTATTGCCGTGGGCCCTGTATCGCTGTGGGCCCCGTATCGCTGTGGGCCCCATATTGCCATGGGCCCCGTATTGCCGTGGGCCTGGCCTTGCTGCTGTGTGCCCAGCAGGGTCTGGGCAAGGCTGGGGCCCCAGTGACTGTGGCGGAGGGGAGCGGGTGCCACCCAGCTTCAGGACTGTGGCAGAGCCTGCCCGGCTCTCGCTCCCGCCCTCGCACACGCAGGGCGTGTTGCCCATTGATAAATGCAGGCGGCTGGTGCCTGGCAAGGCCTGGGCCCTGGCGCACCCAGCTCTCCAGAGTGACCTCCCCTGCCCCCAGCCAGCCACTCTCAGCAGGAGGCTATGGGGGGAGGGCCGGAGGTGGGGGGAATCACAGCTCTGTGTCTCCAGGAGAACCTCCCCACTGTCTTCTGGGCCTGACCTGCAGCTCCTGCTAACCCAGCCCTTCCTCCCGCCCAGCTCTGCTAGGGCCCTATCTCTGACTTCCGCCCCCTGCCAGTTCAGACGTTCTCTGTGGAGGGGATAAAACCTGCTCCCCAAAGTCCTGCAGCCACAGCAGCAGTTCCTTGGCCCACCCAGGAGCATCACTTGGACAAGACGTACTTTTTGCCTGATGCCAGCAGCCAGCTGAGCCCACTGAGCAGCTAGAGAAAAGGCAGCTTCCCAGGGCACAGAGCTAGCGAGCCGGGAGAGAATCAAAGTGCACCTCATTACAAAGGTACCAAAAGAGAGACTGAGACCAAACAACTGGCAGAGACCAGAGCTGGGAGCCAGAGAAGTGCAGGCATTGATACCACAATGGAAATCCACGCAATAAAGGCAACTCAGTTGCAAAAGCTCGTCACCCATCTTCCCCAGTATGACCTGGGGAGAAAAGAGGCCACGCCAGCAAAACACTGCTAGAAGACGGAGCTCTGATGACGCCTCAGAAGCAGGCGTTTTTGTGATGTCTCATGTGACTGGAGCATGCCTAACATGACCCCAATCTTGGAAAAAGGCTCCAGAGGTGATCCTGGCAATTACAGACACACAGCTGAATATGATCCACCATGGCAGAGTCAACGCAGCCTCTCTCTCTCTCTCTCTCTCTCTCTCTCTCTGTATATATATATGGAGATACACACCTCATGGAGCTGGAAGGGACTGTGGGAGGTCATCGACTCCAGTCCCCTGCCTTCTTGGCAGGACCATCCCTGACAGTTTTTTTGTTTAAGCTATTTGCCCCAGACCCATAAACGGCCTCCTCAAGGAGTGAACCCGAGACCAGTTCTGGCTTGAGCAGGCCAATGCTCAAACCAAATGAAAAATCACACTGCACCCGTCTCCCAGGGCTGGGGGGGGTGTCAACCAGCACTTAGCTGGGCTGATCCAATGGATAAAGTGTTCTTGGACTTTCAGAAAGCCTTTTGTAGAACCCTAGGGCTGGAAGGGACCTCAGGAGCTCTTCTAGTCCAGCCCCCTGCTTCAAGCAGGATCAGCCGCAACTAAGTCATTCCAGCCAGGGCCTTGTCAAGCCAGGACTTAAAAACCTCTAGGGATGGAGATTCCACCACCTCTCTAGGTAACACATTCCAGTGCTGCACCACCTCCTGGGGAAAGAGTTTTTCCTAATATCCAACCTACTCCTCTCCCTCTTCAACTTCAGACCATCGCTCCTTGTTCTGCCATCTGACACCGCTGAGAACAGCCTCTCTCCATCCCCTTTAGAGCCCCCTTCAGGAAGTTGAAGGCTGCTATTAAATCACCTCTAAGTCTTCTCTTCTGTAAACTAAACAAGCCCAAATCCCTCAGCCCCTCCTCATAGGTCTTGTGCTCCAGCCCCCTGATCATTTTCATTGCCCTCCACTGAACCTACTTCAGTGCATCCACATCCTTTCTATATTGTGGGGCCCAGAACTGGACACAATACTTCAGATGTGGCCTCACCAGTGCTGAATACAGGGGAATAATAACTTCTCTAGATCTGCTGGAAATGCTCCTCCTAATGCACCCCAGTGCGCCGTTAGCCTTCTTGGCTACCAGGGCACCCTGTTGACTCACATCCAGCCTGTCATCCATTGTAGTCCCCAGGTCCTTTTCTGCTGCACTGCTACTTAGCCAGTCGGTCCCCAGCCTGTAACAGTGATTGGGATTCTCCCGTCCCAAGTGCAGGACTCTGCACTTCTGCTTGTTGAACCTCATCACATTTCTTTTGGCCCAGTCCCCCCAATTGGAGGAGACCGCTGCACAAAGGGCCGGCCCCCTGGGGAGCTCAGTGCACCTGGCCATGGGGTGTGGCAGGTGAGAGGCTTCCATGAAAACCCCTGTGGCTCAGCTTCCCAAGAGCGGGCGAGAAGTGGCAGGAAAAATCACAGCACCTGTCAGGGGAGAAATGCCCAGGGACAAGGTGTGAGAGCTGGAAGTGGCAGGAAGCTGTGCAAGGGGGATTGTGTCCAGCCAGCGTGAGGTTGTTATAGGACAGGGTTTCTGGGCACAGCTGGAGAAATCAATCCAGGGAATCTTTGCTTAAAGTCCAGGCCACTTACAGCCCCAGGCTGGGATTTCCTTCTCACAAAGGCAAATCCATCCCACCAGCCACAACTGCACTTCTGCCAGCCCCACTGGTCAGCCAGAAGCCACACAAGCAAACCACAGACTTCCTGGCTGCTCTACCACCCCAGACCAACAACAGGTTCTGAAACCTGTTTCACCAACACCACACAGATTCTTCCAGACCCCAGCCAGGAGGTACTTGGACCTCACCCAAAAAACACGCTCACCAATCCTTTAGATCTAATATCTAAAGATTTATTAACAAGCCAAAAGAAAGAACAGGGTTAGAGAGAAGAATTGTTAAAGCAGCACTCTGCATACATCAACTTTAGCTATTGACGCAGCCAGCGGTGTTATCTGCTGATACTTGGAAGTCTTTGTAAGCATCCCCTTGAGGGACGGGCCCTCCAGCCCACACAGGCTCAAGGCGTGAAGACTGAAGAACAAAGAAAGTCCCTGCCAGGGCCCATCTTATCGTTTTTCATATGCAGAAGGAAAATTCCTTCCTTCTCCATAGGCCTTGGCCCACCACCTGACCTGGTGGGTCTCTGTGCTGAGTTTCCATTCGTTGCAGTCCTGGTGGGAAAACCCACCATTGCAAAATGGGTGTTGGCTTTGCTCAGTGTATTGTCCTGGATGGAGTCTAGGCCCCGCCCCTTTGTGAACCTCAGCCCTGAAACATTTCTCACACAGCTGCAGAGCTAAACATCTGTAACTTTACATACGCACATGGTACAGACCCGCAAGTAGCCTATATAGATTCAGGGCATCATCAGCTTTCATTTGACACCTCACATGGCCCCCCCAGCACAATATTTTGTGCCAATAGCCACACTGCTGCTGGTCCTGCCATGGGCTGAGCACCAACGCATCCCATTTGGCTGCTGGGACTGTGCACCAGACAGAATCAGACCCTTCCCTTATTTTCTGTCTCCAGACATTTATTCCTGGCTCGTCTCAACCCATCCCATCCCGTCCTGTCCCAACCCAACCCAACCCATCCCGTCCCATCCCAACCCAACCTATCCCATTCCAACCCAACCCAACCCAACCCAACCCATCCTGTCCAATCCCAGCCCAACCCATCCCATCCTGTCTCCACACATCCCATCCCATTCCATCCCATCCCATCCCGTCCCGTCCTGTCCTGTCCCAACCCAACCCAACCCAAACCATCCCGTCCCATCCCAACCCAACCTATCCCATTCCAACACAACCCAACCCAACCCAACCCATCCTGTCCCATCCCAACCCAACCTATCCCATTCCAACACAACCCAACCCAACCCAACCCATCCCGTCCCATCCCAACCCAACCCATCCTGTCCAATCCCAGCCCAACCCATCCCATCCTGTCTCCACACATCCCATCCCATTCCATCCCATCCCATCCCGTCCCGTCCTGTCCTGTCCCAACCCAAGCCAATTTATGGCATCTCATCCCAACCCAACCCAGCCCATCCTGTCCCATCCTGTCCAATCCCAAACTAACCCATCCCATCCTATCCTAATCCAACCCATCCCAAACTGTCCAAACCCATCCCATCTTGTCTCAACATAACCCAAACCAACCCCTCCCATCCTGTCCCATCCCAACCCAAGCCAACCTATGCCATCTCATCCCACCTCAACCCAACCCAACCTATCCGATCTCATCCCAGCCCAACCCATCTCATCCTGTCCAATCCCAACCCAAGCCAACCTATACCATCTCATCCCACCTCAACCCAACCCAACCCAACCTATCCGATCTCATCCCAGCCCAACCCATCTCATCCTGTCCAATCCCAACCCAAGCCAACCTATACCATCTCATCCCACCTCAACCCAACCCAACCCAACCCATCCCATCCCATCCCGTCCTGTCCCAACACATCATAACCCAACCTATCCCAACTCATCCCATCCCATCCCGTCCAATCCCAAACCAATCCATCCCATCCCATCTCAGCCCAACCCGTCCTGTCCTGTCCCATCCCATCCCATCCCAACCCATACTATACCATCCCAACACATCCCATAATTTCCTGTCCCAACCCAACCCCTTACATCCCATCCCATCCTATCCCAACACATCCCATCCCAACCCATACCATACTATACCATTTCATCCCGTCCCAATGCATCCCATCATGTCTCAACACAGCCCAAACCAACCCAACCCAGCCCAGCCCATCCCAACCCAACACATCCCATCCTGTCCCAACCCATCCTGTCCTGTCCAGTCCCAAACCAACCTATCCCATCCCATCCCAACCCAACTCATCCCATCCCATCCCGTCCAATCCCAAACCAATCCATCCCATCCCATCTCAGCCCAACCCGTCCTGTCCTGTCCCATCCCATCCCATCCCAACCCATACTATACCATCCCAACACATCCCATAATTTCCTGTCCCAACCCAACCCCTTACATCCCATCCCATCCTATCCCAACACATCCCATCCCAACCCATACCATACTATACCATTTCATCCCGTCCCAATGCATCCCATCATATCTCAACACAGCCCAAACCAACCCAACCCAGCCCAGCCCATCCCAACCCAACACATCCCATCCTGTCCCAACCCATCCTGTCCTGTCCAGTCCCAAACCAACCTATCCCATCCCAACCCAACTCATCCCATCCCATCCCATCCAATCCCAAACCAATCCATCCCATCCCATCTCAGCCCAACCCGTCCTGTCCTGTCCTATCCCATCCCATCCCAACCCATACTATACCATCCCAACACATCCCATAATTTCCTGTCCCAACCCAACCCCTTACATCCCATCCCATCCTATCCCAACACATCCCATCCCAACCCATACCATACTATACCATTTCATCCCGTCCCAATGCATCCCATCATGTCTCAACACAGCCCAAACCAACCCAACCCAGCCCAGCCCATCCCAACCCAACACATCCCATCCTGTCCCAACCCATCCTGTCCTGTCCAGTCCCAAACCAACCTATCCCATCCCATCCCAACCCAACTCATCCCATCCCATCCCGTCCAATCCCAAACCAATCCATCCCATCCCATCTCAGCCCAATCCGTCCTGTCCTGTCCCATCCCATCCCATCCCAACCCATACTATACCATCCCAACACATCCCATAATTTCCTGTCCCAACCCAACCCCTTACATCCCATCCCATCCTATCCCAACACATCCCATCCCAACCCATACCATACTATACCATTTCATCCCGTCCCAATGCATCCCATCATGTCTCAACACAGCCCAAACCAACCCAACCCAGCCCAGCCCATCCCAACCCAACACATCCCATCCTGTCCCAACCCATCCTGTCCTGTCCAGTCCCAAACCAATCTATCCCATCCCATCCCAACCCAACACATCCCATCCCATCCTGTCCCATCCTTTCCCATCCTGTCCCAACACATCCCAAACCAACCCATCCCTTCGTGTCCCAACCCATCCCAACCCAACCTAACCCATCCCATCATGTCCTGTCCCATCCCAACCCAACCCATCCTGTCCCAACACATCCAAACCCAGCCCAGCCCAGACCATCCCATCCCAACCCAACCCATGCCATCTCATCCCACCCCACCCCACCCCACCCCAACCCATTCTACCCTTTCCTATCCCATCCCATCCCATCTTGCCCCAACACATCACATCCCAACCCATCCCATACCATGGAGCCTCACAGGCACCCCTGGTCAGAGAAAGAAGGGTCCAGAAGGATGTGGCCCTTAGTTCCAACATGGAACAGGTTCCTGTGCCACAGACCATTGACCTGGGCATAGGACTAAGAGAACCTTCTGTTGGAGGAGGCAGCTAGAACAGCAGAAATCAACTGGGAAGGAGTCCAGACAGTAACCCCATCACAAGGGGGAGATAATGCCCAGTCCCAGACAGAAAGGGCCAGGCCAGCTGCAGGGTCACAGCTACACAATGGGTACACTCAACCCATGGCACATGCCACAACCACCCCACAGGCCCCATCACAGACCATAAGAGTAGCCACACTGGGTCAGACCCAAGGCCCATGTAGCACAGTGCCCTGTCTGCCGACAGCAGCCAATGCCAGGTGCCCCAGGAGGAATGAAAATACCAGGCAACCACCAAGTGAGACGTCCTCTGTCACCCAAGCTCTGGCAGTCGGTGGTTGTGTCTCTGCCTATACTGGGACCCGGCCTCCTGGAGCTTAGCTAGTGCCCGCTGAACTTTGTCATACTTCTGATCTCCGCAACGCCCCCAGCAGGGAGTTCCACCGGTTGACTGGGCATTGGTGAAGAAATACTTCCGTTTGTTTGGAACCGGCTGTCTGTAATTACAGAGGGTAGCCCCCAGCTGTGCTCTGGGAAAAGGTAAACTCTTCCTTCGTCACTGTCCCCAGCCAGGTGTGATTTTATAGACCTGGCCTAGCCCCTCCCTTCCTGTCAGCTGTCTCTTTTCCAAGCTGCCCTTCTCGGTAGCTCTGCTGGTGATGGGGAGACCAGCCCGGTGCACTGCATTCACCGCACCATACGATGACCTGACAGGGCAGTGTTATGATATTTGTGATCGTAGCCTTGATCCCTTTCCTAACGATTCCCATCATTCAGCTTGCTGCTTTGCCGCCCATTGCCTGCTGAGCGATCTTGGCAGAGGACTCCCCACACTGACTCCGAGATCTCACTCGCGCAGTAGCCGCTCATTTCAATGCCCGCTTTGCATTGATAGCTGGGGTTATTTTTTCCTGCCGTGCGTTATTTTGCTCTTATTGACACTGACTTCCTCCTGCCATTTGAATGCCCCATCGCCTACTTAGTACGAGCCCTTTACACTCAGCTTTGCGCGTAATGATCTCATTCCAGTGTGTCCTCTGCAGCAGGGTGTGAACCCACAGGTAGTTCATTTACGGGCAAAAGGGGAAAAATTTATGGACAGACAAATTATTTTACGGACAGAATTGTTATACTACGTTAAGACTCCGTAAATGGCCAAAAGTGAAGAGTGACCGTTGTCATTCACACATCATGGCTACGTCTACACGTGCAGCCAACATCGAAATAGCTTATTTCGATGTTGCGACATCGAAATAGTCTATTTCGATAAATAACGTCTACACGTCCTCCAGGGCCGGCAACGTCGATGTTCAACTTCGACGTTGCGCAGCCCAACATCGAAATAGGCGCTGCGAGGGAACGTCTACACGCCAAAGTAGCACACATCGAAATAGGGATGCCAGGCACAGCTGCAGACAGGGTCACAGGGCGGACTCAACAGCAAGCCGCTCCCTTAAAGGGCCCCTCCCAGACACAGTTGCACTAAACAACACAAGATACACAGAGCTGACAACTGGTTGCAGACCCTGTGCCTGCAGCATAGATCCCCAGCTGCTGCAGAAGCAGCCAGAAGCCCTGGGCTAAGGGCTGCTGCCCACGGTGACCATAGAGCCCCGCAGGGGCTGGAGAGAGAGCATCTCTCAACCCCCCAGCTGATGGCCGCCATGGAGGACCCAGCAATTTTGACGTTGCGGGACGCGGATCGTCTACACGGTCCCTACTTCGACGTTCAACGTCGAAGTAGGGCGCTATTCCTATCCCCTCATGGGGTTAGCGACTTCGACGTCTCGCCGCCTAACGTCGAAGTCAACTTCGAAATAGCGCCCGACGCGTGTAGACGCGACGGGCGCTATTTCGAAGTTGGTGCCGCTACTTCGAAGTAGCGTGCACGTGTAGACGCAGCTCACAAGAGCAACATGCTATTTAACTCACTTTCATTCAGTTAGTCATGTTGCCAATGAGCTGACACTAACTCGTCAGGATAGCAACATAGATGTTAACATCACAGGGATCACATGATTCACATTACATCACCTCAACCGCCGAGCTAAATAAACAACTAAAACATCCAGTTTCTGCTGCTGCGTTGTAAAATGGCTGAAGCAGCCAGAAGAAATGTAATTGCTATACAATAATTGCTGGTTTTTGAAATTTTATTGCAGTTTTACTAAATTTACGGACACCTACTTCTTTTTACAGACACATCCAATTTGGGTTAATTTTTTACAGACTGTTGGTAAATTTACTGACAGCTTGAGGGAGGGATAGCTCAGTGGGTTGAGCATTGGCCTGCTTAAACCCGGGGTTGTGAGCTCAATCCTTGAAGAAGGGATTGGGGTGTGGAGATGGTGCTTGGTCCTGCCAAGAGCATGGGGGACTGGAGCAGGTGACCTCCTGAGGTCCCTTCCAGTTGTAGGAGATGCATGTCTCCAATTATTTAAACCCTGCTGTGCAGACTTTCCCCCTTGCTGTTAAGGGGTTCAGGAGTCCCCAGGCTCCACAGCCTGAAGTGACTCTCACTCAGCAGGTAGAAGAGGGAGTTTATTAGTCAACCGAGACACAGCAAAGTGCAGAGGTGTCAGTAGAGCTGGCAGAGACAGTCATTCCAACCCACCTTGGGGAGAGGGGGCCAAAGGGGTGCCCCACCTAGGGCCTAGCCCCGCTCAGCACAGGCTGGCTCCTTCCACATCTCTCCTTACCTTCTAACTGCCACCTCTGATTCAACCCCCGCTGGGCTCCTCCCTGCTCTTTGCTCAGGACAGAGGTGTCACCTGCCAGCCTAGGTTACAGACCGCCGGGGTCATCCCCAGCTGGTGTGAGCTGCTCAGCCTGTCACACACACATCCACCCCTGACTACATCACAGCTGGTTACCCTGGTTCTCTGCTTTTGAGGGCACCCAGCAAGCTGCCATCCGTACTTCTGCACCAGCTGGAGCACACCCACCCAGCAAACCTGGCACCAGGTGGTGGGTCGAGGTGCTGGGCAGGGACCAGCGCATGGCCAGGTGCTCCGGGAGGTGCAGAGAAGGTAGCCTCTGGTGCAGCAGCTGCCTCCTCATCATGGCTGGCCTGGCATTATGCTGCTTCTGGCTTTGGGAGTGAAGCTGTACCCGCAGTGGCTCCTGGACACAGGGCTTCCCAGCCCAGCTCTGCAACAGATACTGAGCTGTGTGGGCCAGAAGGGGCCACTGAGGTCATGCGGTCTGACCTGTCCCCTCCTGCCCAGAGCCCAGCCGAGCAAGGTGGCGTCAGCAGGCACTTGGCTGTGCAGCTGCTGCAAGGCTCATTGTGGGGCTGTTGCGGAGAACTGAAGATCAGCCTCTGCATCGCACCTTGTCACCACCAGCACGGCCAGGCCAGTGAAGCCGCTCAAACCGTGGCCACCGCAACCCCCAGTGAGCAGTCCCACACGCCAGCCAGCCGTGTGCTGGGAGAAGAAATACTCCCTCGGGCTGAAACCTGCTGCCCAGTGATTTCATGGCGTGACCTGAGTTCTTGTGTAATGGCAAGGAGAGAACGCCACCTCCTCGTTCGTTTCTCCACGCCCGCCAGGAGTCCAGTGGGCTGTCATGCCCCCTCAGTCTACTTCCAGCAGACCTCTCCTGAGCTCTTAAAATCCCTCCTTCGAGGGGGCTGTTTCCTGCCCCTGTAACCCAGCCCTGAGGCCGCATAGGGCAGTGGGAAGTGGGGAGGCTAAGAACAAGAGCCAGGTGGTTAGGCTGACACAGTGCCAGAGCAGGGCAGGGTGGGGAACCTATAGCCCAGGAGCGCATGCAGCCCATGGCTTGCCGTGCTGTGGCCCGCGAGGCTTGGGGCTCAGCCCCCCGGGGTTGTGAGCCGGTGCTGGTGTGCCAGCTATGGGGGAGGGACACTGTGGCTGCGAGGGGACAGAGGCCAAGCCTCACGGGCCCAATTCAGGCCAGCCCAGGCCTGATCCGGGCAGCAGGCTGTGCCCTGCTCCCTCTTCCAGGCCAAGCTCTTTCTTTCTCTCTCTCACACACACGTGCACACACACACATTTTTATGGTGCATTCATGCTGTGCAGCTCACTCCCCATTTCAGAGCCCCCCGACCTCCCTGTGTCAGTAAACGCTGTGGGGTGTGGGGCGGTGCCCGTTGATCCTTGTCTGCCTGGGGCTGGCCAGCTTCAGGGAACGGTGCAGACAGTGCACACCAGCGTGACTGCTGATGCTTGCCAAGGGCATCAGGGCCATGCACAACAGGAGAGGTGGCAATGGGCTTCGGAGCCCAGCTGGGCTGTATGGCAGATAGGCCCTTGGTCAGTTGGTCAGTCCATCGGTCAGTCTGTTGGTCAGGACGTCCGTCGGTCCAGTCGGTCTGTCCGTCCATCCATCCATCTGTCCGTCTGTCCGTCAGTCAGTCCGCCCGTCGGTCAGTGGGTCAGTCGCTCCGTCGGTCCAGTTGGTCCATCAGTCAGTCGGTCCATCAGTCAGTGGGTTGGTGGGTTGGTCTGTCAGTCCATCCGTCGGTCAGAGGATCAGTTGGTCCGTTGGTCCATCCATCCATCGGTTGGTGGGTCAGTCAGTCTGTCGGTTGGTCAGTCCATTGGTCGGTGGGTCAGTCAGTCCATTGTTACGTTGGTTGGTCTGTTGGTCTGTTGGTACAGTCGGTCGGTCAGTCGGTCCTTCGGTTGGTCTGTTAGTCAGTCTGTCGGTCCAGTTGGTCCATCGGTCGGTCCATCGGTTGGTCCAGTCGGTCTGTCAGTCAGTCGGTCAGTCAGTCAGGCCGTCGGTCGGTCAGTTCGCCATTCCGTCAGTCCGTTGTTCGGTCCAGTCGGTCTGTCAGTCAGTCGGTTGGTCGGTCCAGTCGGTCCGTTGGCCTCAGTCGGCAGCCCCAGAACCGAAAGGGGTGACAGTCTCTAAGGCGGAGGCCTCAACATCTCCCCACTCTTAGCATCCCATCCCCTCTACCGGGGCAGGGCCAGGGCTGCCCAGAGCCGAGCACCCCTTGGGTCCAACACTCAGCACCTTGCAGGATTGGCACCCAAGGAACTCTGGCTTTCGTCTTTTCCCATCCCGGCCCTATTTCTAACCCACTTCCCAAGCCTCTCTGGCCCTGCCCAGGCTCAGGGGGGCTGTTGTCACTGGGGCAGGTCCTGCTCCCCTGGGGTCTGCGGCTCATCACCCGTCAGGCATCACGGATTAGCCAATGAACGTTTGTACGGATGATGCAATGCTTCCAGCAGTGTTCCCATTGGCGCATTGCGTTACAATCGATCGCCTCAGACATAGTGGGTGGGGCTCTGAGCTGGCCCCTCCCTCTCGGGGGTAAGGCTCACTGCGGAGCCCGCCCCTGGGCAGGGTTAAGCCAGCAGCACAGACATGGCTATTTGTTTGCCTGGTTTGTGAACCCCTAGTCCTGGTGTGTAGCGCTGGTGGCTCAGAGCCGGCTGGCATGTGTGGCACCAGCCTGAGCTTCCCATGCAGTGCACCCCTGCAGCCCCCATGCCCTCCCTGCCCCTGCAGACACCATACCCTGCCCACTCCTGCAGCCCCCAACCCCCCCAAACCCACCACCCCTGCAGCCCCCTGCAGCTGCTTTGTGTGCAGCCCCAGGGTCCCATCCAGGACCAGGAGCCGAATTGCAGAGGCACAGGAGAAAGCCCCCATCTGGGGTGTCGAAGCCCAAAGCCAGCAACCTGCCGGGTGCCCTCAGTGTGCTGGTCCCAGGGCCAGGGCTTGGGGAAGCCCCAGGCTTTGGCCCTCTGCCCTTGGCCCTTTGAGAATCAGCCACTGCTACAGATGCTGGTCCCCGAGTTGCTGGCAGTGTGAGAACAGCTGCCACTGTCCTATTCTGCCCCTGGCCAGACCTCCCGTCTGGTGGCGGCAGGGCTGGCAGCCCACTGTTCCCCCCCGGCACTCTGGCAGGGCTGGGCTCGGGGGCCGTGGGGCTTCCCCACCCCAAGCCACCTCTGGATCAGGCCCCACTGCAGGTGGGCTGATCACGCAGAGCCACAGAGCAGGGAGGCGTGAGGCCCAGCAGTGACTCAAGCCGGATCTGACAGAACAGGTCTGGGGCTGCTGCGCTCACCTGTTCCCGCACGTGATAGAGCTGCTCCCGCCCAGTCACTGCCTCTCGGGCTCCCGGCTTAGCCGGGACAAGGGCCCTGCAGCACCACCCATGCAAAGGGGGTCCCCACGTGTGACCCCAGAGCCGGGCTGGAGGGGAGCAGGGCTCTGCTTTGCATTGCCCCACGCCTTCTGCACTGCCCCCAGGGGCCAGGGCGTGGGGCTGGGAGGTCCCTGGGGGAGAGCTCGCACCAGCCTGGAGATCCTCGCTGGAGGCCTGGAGGGGACAGCACGTGGGGAGCACACGCATGTGTGCGCACACACACACACACACAGGGAGTGCACACACACATACACACACACGGGGAGCGCACGCACACAGGGAGCACACACACACGGTGCACGCACACACACAGCGCACACACAGGGAGCACACACACACAGGGAGCGCACACACACAGGGTGCATGCACACACACAGCGCACACACAGAGGGAGCACACACACAGGGAGCACATGCACACAGGGAGTGCACACACACACAGAGAACACATGGTGCGCACACACAGGGAGCACACACACATGCACAAGGAGCACACACACGATGGGGTGCACACACACACAGAGCGCACACACAGTGCACACACATGGAGCACACACACAGCATGCACACACAGGGAGCACACACACAGTGCACACACACAGGGAGCACATGCACACAGGGAACACACACACACAAGGAACACACACACACGGGGGTGCACGCGTGCGCACACACACACACGTGCCAGGCATGTCCGGGGGGCATTTCAAACCAGCTGGTGGGACAGGCAGGTGGTTTTGCCTCAGTGGCGGGGTGATAAGTGAGGGCCCTGGGTGAGTCCCAGGGGCTGTGCACCTGCCCAGCTCCCTGCTTGCTGCCCTGGGCACGTCTCTTCTGTTCCTGGGCAGTGCCAGGGCAATGCCTGTCCGGAAACACCCCCCGTCCACACTCTGCTCTGGCTGCCAGCCTGCTGGGCAGGCTGCCACTGCACACCAGCCCCTCGCCCTATGGGGGTGGGCAGGGGGAGTGTGCACCCACTCCGACCCCTGCCCAGGGTCGCAGCCCAGGCCCCCGGCAGCCAGCAAGCTCCTGCCCTGTGCCCCGGTGAAGCACCAAGGCAAACACCTGGCAGAAATGAGTCTTCTCCATCGCTACTGGCACCATTCCCAACCCGGCTTGTGAGCTCAGCACAGCCCAATGTTCCCTAGGGCCGACCGACTGACTGACCAACTGACTGGACCGATGGACCAACGGACCGACCAACCAACCGACTGGACCAATGGACGGACCAACCGACCGACCAACCGGCAGACTGACTGGACCAACAGAATGACGGACTGACCGACTGACAGACCAACAGACCAACCGACGGACCGACTGACCAACTGACTGAGGGACCGACTGGACCAACAGACCAACCAATGGAACGACGGACTGACTGATCCAACGACCAACAGACTGGCCAACCGATGGACCGACTGACTGACTGATGGACTGACTGACCGACAGATGGACAGATTGACGGACCGACTGACGGACCGACTGACGGACTGACCAACCGACAGACTGACTGACTGACTGACGGATGGATGGACCAACGGACCAACTGCTCCACTGGCCGACAGATGGACTGACAACCAACCCACCGACCCACCCCTCCACCTGGCAACACCCCTCCAACTGGCAACAGGGTGACAGAAAGGTGGACGGGTGCTGCAGGCCGAGACCAGCAGCTAGTCCCTCTTCTTCTGGGCTGTCTCGCAAACCTGAAGACATGGACCCGGCTCCCTTGCCGTGACCAGCAGCTGAGAGAAAACCCCAGTTGAGGCTGCGGGTGTGTAGCTGTGGAACTCCCTGCTGCAGGAGGCCAGAGCCCCTGTGACCGAGGCTGCAGTCATAAAGGGATGGGCAGTGTGAGCGAGACGCTGTGTCTCCAGCAGACCGGGCAGGAAAGCAGAGCCAGCCCCTACCTTGGCCCCAGCTCCCTCCCAGTTCTCACAGGCTATGGAGGCAGCAGGAGGGGAGGCGCAGAGCGGCGGCTGCACTGGGGCTGGCAGAGTGGGGGAGGGGAAGGCAGTGCTGCCCAGAGAGTCATGCAGAAGAGGTGAAGCAGTCAGAAAAGCACATTAGTGCAGCTGATTCTGCGCCTAGGGGAGTTAGGCCCCTGAATACCCAGAACTGGCTGTAGGAGCATTGCGGTTTGATGGGCACAGAAGTTAAAAGGGTGAGCCAAGTTCTGCCCTCTGTGCCAGCCACACCAGCCCCAATTCACGTCACTGACTCCGCAGCCTTGGGCTGGATTTGCCCAGGATTTGTCTCTGACATCTGACCCTTGGGGCTCTCTTCCTTCCGCATGTGGGCAGCGTCGGGCGAGCAGGTACCAGCACAGGCTGCCCCACCTAGCCCAGCTGAACAGAGCTGAGCGGGCAGAGCCAACCCGGGCCAGTTTCACTTTCTGTTTCCCTTTGGTTTGTTCCCAGGGCCATACCCTGGGCTGGGATGAGCCCTCAGTGCTGTGTGGAGCGGGGTGGGCACACAAAGTAACTGGCTTTGCATTGTGGATCCCCCCAGAGGTAAAATCATGCTACACGTCGCCCTGCAGCTGCACTGCCTTTCAGTGGCTCTCAGGAGAGCTTCTCCTGCTCACACAGAGAGAGAATTCATGCCCACAACCTGCCAAGGAGCGCAAAGCCATTTGCTATGCGCACAGAACTGGCTGGGCTGAAAGCTGAGGTCCAGGCTGGAGGAGGGGATGGCTGGGCTGCACACAGGTCCCTGAGGTGCGAGTGGCTCCTGGGAATGTGCCTTGGGATGGGTAGAGCTGGGTGCTGGCATTGTCTGCATTCCAGCCTGGAGAGCCGGCTGCCTTAGGAATGTGGGCCTGGCCCGCTCTCCCACCCTGAGGTTCTGGCTTTCCACCGAGATCACTGTCCCCAGATTCCTGCACTAAGGGCCAGTGGTGTCCCTTTCCCATGAGTCACCCCGAGTCATCCCCCTGGGGGCACAGATAAGGGCTCCCTCTGGCTCTCAGGCAGCTTCAGCCCTGGGGCTCACTAAAAAAGACAGTCCTACGGGACGCTTTCTTAGGCCTTTGAAATGGAGCAGATTAGACCAACGCCAAAAGCAGCAGTTCCCACCCAGGCCCGAATAAGGGCTCCAAGAAGCTGCAGCTGCTTCACAACAGCCAGCCAGGGACTGGCCTCCGAGTTGGCCAGCTGCCTCCCTGCAGGCCAGGCTGTGGGCGCAAAGCTGAGGTCGGCTGACCAATGCCCCTCAGTAGGGTGGGTTTTACAGACCGTGGAGGGACATCCTTCAGCCGACCTCGCTTTCTAGCACAGACCCGGCCTGACTCAGCAGAGCTGGGCTACCGGCGGTGGATGCAAAATGGCCCCAAGAATGGAGGCTGTGCAGGCCAGAAACTCCCCCATACCCCGAGTGAGGCCACTAGGCCAACCTCAGCCCGGTGCAGACAGTGCTGGGTTGATGGGACAGCTGCCTGTCTCCCTGGCTGCCGCCCCTCGGGCCAGGGGTTACCTGCGCCAATGCTGTGGAGGGGTCTACACAAGGCAGGGCAGCAGAGCAGCTGTGGTGCGTCCAGCGCAGACACACTAGGCTGTTTCCAGCACGGTGGCGTGTGGGATCAGTGGGGCTGCCCCATCCTGCCCCACTCCTGGGCCTTGCCTGGACAAGACCGTCAGGCTGCTTGGCCCTGACCCAGGGCCTGAACTGCTCTTGCTAAACTGGTCTTGCCCCCCGTGTGGAAGCCGGTCACTGGGGCTAGCCCAGTGCACAGCAACATAGCACAAAGTAGCGCTTGTGCCACTGTGCCAGAACTAACTACACGTGCAACAGCAACAGTGCAGGAGCACCGGTGCACAGCTCTGGTGGCCCCCAGCTTACCTGCTTGCCGGGAGCCAGCGGTGACACCACTGCAAGGGGCCCACCCGGCAGCTGGCACTGGTTTAACTAAACTGATTAAAATCCCACTGACACGGCTGCACCATCCAGCCCCAGACACAGCCCGAGGCACCACGATAGCAGGCAGGGCTCTGTCTGGCTGCTTTTAGCACCACCCTTAGCTGAGCTGCTCAACCTTCTTGAGCCCCCACCAGGGATGGGCAGCAGCAACCCCATTTTGTTAGGGGACTCGACCGGGGCCACTCAGGAAGGAGGTGGCAGAGCAGACCTCTGTGCTCCTGCCCCACAGCATTTCCCCTGACACTAGTTCTGCCACACCGAGCGCGTTTCCCAGGGGCGTGTCCAGCCACTCAAGGTGTGCAGCAAGGAGAGAGCCAGGTTTTCTTGGCTTCAGCTTGTAATACACTTTTCAACCCTGGCACAGCCCTTTGTCCCAGGCTAGATCCCCTCTCTCCAAGCCCCAGCCCAGCCACCCCGCTCGGCAGCGAGTAGAGGCTGCGTGGTGGCCTGTGCCTGAAGAAGGTGGGTCTCCAACTGGGGTGCTGCCCCTGCATCCCAGCTGCCCATCAGCCCATCCTGTGGGGTAGCTCATTGCCTGCAGTAGCCCATGAGGCCAAGAGCCATCTGGGGCCCACGATTAAGCAGGATTATTCGTCACATTACCGTAGTGCTGGGGAGCACCATTCCCAGATTGCAGCTCGGCGGCAGTAGGCGCTGTACAAACACAGAACACACAGGTGGTTCCTGGCTCAGCAGCCAGCTCTCCATCCAGCCTGCGAGGATGGGAGCCCTGGGTCACAGCTTTGGGCAGCGCGCCTGCACGCGCGCAACGGGGACACGAGCACAGAAAGCCACAGTAAACTCTTGCAGCCATGACGCAAGTGAACACACACACGTACGTAATGGCCCTCTCCCCAGCTCCTGGCCTGCAGGGACTGGGAAATCCGGGCTGTACTAATATGGGTGATGAGGTCCCCCTCCTTGGGCCAGGCTCAGGGAAGCCGCTGGTAAAGTAACAGGACGGGGCATTAGCTGGCTGCGGTGTTCTGGGATGTGTCATGGGTGGGGCAGGAGCAGCCCTGGGCTGGGAACTTGGGCTGTGCCCTCCCTGGGCACCCACCGCTAGGAAAGGAGCTGCCAAATCACGAAGGCTGGGCTGTGTGAGGGGTCTGGCTGGGCTGTCTGTGGAGCCAGGCTGGGCTGTGTGAGGGGGCCAGGCTGGGCTGTCTGAGGGGCCAGGCTGAGCTGTCTGAGGGGCCAGGTTGGGCTGTCTGAGGGGCCAGGTTGGGCTGTCTGAGGGGTCTGGCTGGGCTGTCTGAGGGGCCAGGCTGGGCTGTCTGATGGGGGCCAGGCTGAGCTCTCTGAGGGGCCAGGTTAGGCTGTCTGAGGGGCCAGGCTGGGCTGTGTGAGGGGTCTGGCTGGGCTGTCTGAGGGGGGCCAGGCTGGGCTGAGGAGCCAGCCTGGGCTGTGTGAGGGGGCCAGGCTGGGCTGTCTGTGGGGCCAGGCTGAGCTGTCTGAGGGGTCTGGCTGGGCTGTCTGAGGGGCCAGGCTGGGCTGTCTGAGGGGGGCCAGGCTGGGCTGTCTGTGGAGCCAGGCTGGGCTGTCTGATGGGGGCCAGGCTGGGGTGTCTGATGGGGGCCAGGCTGGGCTGTCTGTGGAGCCAGGCTGGGCTGTCTGATGGGGGCCAGGCTGGGCTGTCTGTGGGGCCAGGCTGGGCTGTCTGAGGGGTCTGGCTGGGCTGTGTGAGGGGCCAGGCTGGGCTGTGTGAGGGGCCAGGCTGGGGTGTCTGATGGGGGCCAGGCTGGGCTGTCTGAGGGGTCTGGCTGGGCTGTCTGAGGGGGGCCAGGCTGGGCTGAGGAGCCAGCCTGGGCTGTGTGAGGGGGCCAGGCTGGGCTGTCTGTGGGGCCAGGCTGAGCTGTCTGAGGGGTCTGGCTGGGCTGTCTGAGGGGGGCCAGGCTGGGCTGTCTGAGGGGGGCCAGGCTGGGCTGTCTGTGGAGCCAGGCTGGGCTGTCTGATGGGGGCCAGGCTGGGGTGTCTGATGGGGGCCAGGCTGGGCTGTCTGTGGAGCCAGGCTGGGCTGTCTGATGGGGGCCAGGCTGGGCTGTCTGTGGGGCCAGGCTGGGCTGTCTGAGGGGTCTGGCTGGGCTGTGTGAGGGGCCAGGCTGGGCTGTGTGAGGGGCCAGGCTGGGGTGTCTGATGGGGGCCAGGCTGGGCTGTCTGTGGAGCCAGGCTGGGCTGTCTGATGGGGGCCAGGCTGGGCTGTCTGTGGGGCCAGGCTGGGCTGTCTGAGGGGCCAGGCTGGGCTGTGTGAGGGGGCCAGGCTGGGCTGTCTGTGGGGCCAGGCTGGGCTGTCTGAGGGGTCTGGCTGGGGTGTCTGTGGAGCCAGGCTGGGGTGTCTGTGGAGCCAGGCTGGGCTGTCTGATGGGGGCCAGGCTGGGCTGTATGGGGCGGGGGGCAGGCTGGGCTGTCTGAGGGGCCAGGCTGGGGTGTCTGTGGAGCCAGGCTGGGCTGTCTGATGGGCGCCAGGCAGGGCTGTCTGGGGCGGGGGCCAGGCTGGGCTGTCTGAGGGGCCAGGCTGGGGTGTCTGATGGGCGCCAGGCAGGGCTGTCTGGGGCGGGCGCCAGGCTGGGCTGTCTGAGGGGCCAGGCTGGGGTGTCTGTGGAGCCAGGCTGGGCTGTCTGAGGGGTCTGGCTGGGCTGTCTGAGGGGCCAGGCTGGGCTGTCTGAGGGGGGCCAGGCTGGGCTGTCTGTGGAGCCAAGCTGGGGTGTCTGATGGGGGCCAGGCTGGGCTGTCTGGGTGGGGGGGCAGGCTGGGCTGTCTGAGGAGCCAGGCTGGGGTGTCTGAGGAGCCAGGCTGGGCTCTGCTGATTAATTCTTGGTTTTCAGTGATCCCCGCTGAAGCACCTACTCCCCTGCAGGATTGTCTGGCCCTGGACCCCATCCCTGCAGCACCTGCAGGCTTCTGCTCTCCATAGCAGACATTCCTGTCTCTCTGAGTAAGCCCTGTGTCCCTGGGAGGGGGCTGGCCAGGCTCCTCAGCTGGCCATCAGCACCTCACTAGCCCCTGGGAGATCACACAGGAGAATCAGCCAGACAATGTCTCTCCATTAAGGCCCTGACAGGCCTGACTTGCCCCAAGCTTTAGGGACAGAGCCATGGGAGGGCCTGGAAGCTCTGTCCTCCAGCCTGGCCACTGGTCCTCCTGTCCTGCGGAAAGCGGGAGGATCTTGGGCTCCTGTCGGCAGGAGCCCACAAGGCCCCAACTCTGAGCTGAGCATCGAGGGGAGGCAGCTCCCAGGAGACACTAGAGCAGCTCACAGGCTGCTCTGTTCCATGGCCAGCAGTACGCTTTGAAGCAGGAGCTAAAGCAGTCTCAGAGGGCAGCCATGTCAGGCTGTGTAGCTTTACAAACAAGGAGAGTCCTCTGGCACATTGGACACTAACATATTTATTAGCTCATGAGCGTTTGTGGGTCAGACCCACTTCCTCCGATAAATGGAGGCGAAAAATAGAGTCCACAGTTATGTAGTGGGTGGCGGGACAGGGGGAGAGAAGGAAGAAGGGAAAAGGGGGGTGTTACCTGTCACCACTGGGACCAGTTGATGAAGCAAGTTAAGTAGGACGTGTCTCATTCCTGCTAATACCAAAGGTGGGAAGATTACATGACAAGGACAATTTCCCTACCCTTGAGTGTTTTAATTGTTAAGGCTAGCTGGGATTGTGGTGCCACTCCTGGCTGTGCTACTGCATCACTGGGTGACCTTGGGCATTTCACTTGACTGCCACGAGGCTGAGATCCCCATCTGTGTGTGGAGCAGTTAATGGGGCAGTTACTCTGTGTGTTTAATTAGAATGCCAGACCACAGGGTGGTCTCAGACTTCGTTTCTGTGCAGCACCTGATGTGGTGGAGCCCTGGTCTCAGATGGTGGTGCTTCTGGAACATGCCTAATGGACAGCAACTAACCCCTGCTGGGCCCAGCCCTCCCATGACTTGAAAAGGGGGAGCCAGACTGTCTCTTCCCTTAGCAGCAAGGCATGAGGTGGGGACAGATGTGCAGGGAGCAGCACAAAGTCATGAGGGGGTTCAGGAAAAATGTGTTGTTTTGCTCTGATGCGGGTGGAAAATCCCCCAGTTGGCTGGGAGCAGAAGGGCAGCATGGAGGGCGAGGGAAGGGTGGATCACGGGGGTAGCGGTTCCATGGCTGGTTCTGTTGGGTAACGGAGGAAAAACGTGTTTTGCTGAAAATATTTTCCTCTCCCAGCTGGCGAGGTGACATCCGAACTGTATTTTCCTTTGCAGGTGGGAAAAGTGCCAGCAGCTCGGCAGGGTGCCTGGGCTCCGACCCAGTGCCATGGCACTCACCCTGACTTGACTGACAGCCCGACCCTACTACACCCCAGCTACAGTCTGACCCAGTACCACGGCACTCACCCTGATTCAGCTATACCCCAGCTCAACCACACCCCAGTTACAGTGTGAGCCAGTGCCATGGCACTCACCCTGACTTAACTGACAGCCCGACCCTACTACACCCCAGCTACAGTCTGACCCAGTACCATGGCACTCACCCTGACTCAGCTACACCCTGACCCAGTACCATGGCACTCACCCTGACTCAGCTACACCCCAGCTCAACCACACCCCTGATAGTCTGGCCCAGCACCAGGGCACTCACCCTGACTCAGCTACATCCTAACTCAACCACACCCCAGATACAGTCTGACCCAGTACCACGGCACTCACCCTTACTTTTTACAGCCCAACTCAACTACATCTGAGCTACAGTCCAGCCCCTAGTCAACCCCAGCTACCATCTGATCTAGTGCCATGGCGCTCACCCTGACTTGACCAGAGCCTGATTCAGCCACACCCCAGCTACAGTATGACACAGTGTCATGGAGCCCACCCTGACTCAGCTACACCCCAACTCAACCGCACCCCAGCTACAATGCAGCCCAGTGCCATGGCGCTCACACAGACTTGACCGTAACCTGTCTCAGCCACACCCTAGCTACAGTCTGACTCAGTGCCATGGTGCTTATCCTGACTCTGCCCTGCCCTAGCTACACTCCTACTCTTCATTCACCTGACTTGGCTTCCCACAGCTGCAGTCTGGCATGTCTCCATCTGCACTGCGCTATGGCTCTGCCTGGCGGGCAGGATGCTGGGTGGAGCGTGGGGGGTTCAGGGCAGAGGGATGGGGTGTTGGAGAGGGTTCAGGGGGCAGAGGGTTGGAGTGTGAGGCACTGTTCCCTCTGAGCATTTTCATCCAGGAGTGGAGTGAGTTTTTGTCTTGTGCACCAGTGCTGAGGTCAGGTGTGTGCCCCCATGGCATCGCACCCACCAGCTGCTGACGGAGGCAGTGCACATGCGCCCACAGGGAACTGGGGAGCCCAGCCAACACACACACACACGAAAGGGGGAGCCCAGCCTCTGTCACACACATGACAACAGGGGGCGGGGTGGAATTGTTCCCTAGCCAGCCCTGCCAGGGTGGCTGGGATTTCCTGCCCCCTTTGAACTGCCGTGTGGAGCAGTTCTCAGGGACTGGAGCAGCGTTGTGCCTCTCTGCCACTCTACCAGCTAGGGCGGGGCCCTGAAGGCTGACTGCCCTCAGCCGCACACCTTCCACCCTCAGCCCTACCTGTTCCAGCCTCCTCCCACCTCAAACTGGGGCCTAGCATGGCTGTCAGCCTCACTGCCCCCCACCAAAACCTGACAGAGCTCCTGTATCTGCATGCCAAGGTGCCATTAGCCTGTTCAGCCACTGCATCCTACTGGGAGCTCGCATGCAGCTGATTGTCACCCACCCCACATGTCTGTCAGTCACGGAGCCCCAGATGAGAGACCCCACCCTGTGAGTGTGGCCTGCACTCCTTGCCCCGGGCTGTGTACAGCTTCATTTAACCATGCCGTAACTATTGTTTGCTTGCATCCAGGATACGGCACAATCTGGATTACTCTGTATCAGTGACAAGCCCTCTGCATTACTTAACACTCTCCTCATTTTTGTGCCCTCTGCAAATATTAGCTGTGATTTTTCTGCCAGGTGATTGATAAAAATGTTTAACACTCTAGGGCCAAGAACTAGTCCCTGTGGGTCCCCACTGCAAACACACGCACTCAAGCATGACTCCCCATTTATCATCGCTTTTCGAGACCTGTCAGTCAGCTTTTAAGCCATTAAATGTGTGCCCTGTTCATTTTATATCATGCCAGGATTTTGTAGTGTGGAACCAAAACAAATGCCTTATAGGTGTCAATGTCTGTTACATTAACATTATTACCTTTATCAGCCAAACTTATCACATCAAAAAAGATACAAAGTTAGTTTGACAGGATCTATTCCCCAATAAATCTAAATGGATTGAGATTAATTATGTTGTCCAGGACTGGTATCAGACAGATAGCCCTATAATTACTTGAATCATCTCACTTAACTTTTAAAATATTAGCATAGTGACTTTCTTCCAATCCTCTTGTAACTTCTCCAGCGCTGCAAGATTTATTCAAAATCACTCTCAGTATGCCAGCTCTTTTTAAACTCTTGAATGCAAGTTATCTGGACTGGCTAATTTAAAAGATGTTAACTTTAGTAGTTTCAGTATGACATCTATCCAGATGAGAATGTTATACAGCAGTGACTGAATGAATGAAAATTGAGTTATATGATAGTACTGCATTGTGTATTTCTTAAATACTGCACAGAAATATTTACGGAACACTTCTGCCTTTCCTGCACTATTATTGCGAATTTTACTGTTTCCATCTGGAAGTGGATCAATATGCTTCTCAGGATTCTTCTGATTCCTATTACATTTTTTAAAACTTCTTCTTTTTGTCCTTAACTCTGCTGGCCGTGCATTTCTTGTCGCGTCCTTTTGCTTTCCTTATCAATGCTCTGCAATTCCTAGCTTCAGCTTTGCATTCATTACTGCCTAGTTCCCCTTTCTTCCATTTGCTCCATTATTTTATTTTACGATCTGTAGCTGTCACTTCCTCTCTAGACCTGAGTTCAAGTCCCTGCTTTGCTACAGACTTCATCTGTGTCAGCTCCTATCTGCACAGAGGGGATATTAGAACTTCCTTGCCCCACAGGAGAGAGAGAAGCTTGTGAGACTCTGATCCAATGCACTGAGGATGACTCGGTGCCAGTGTGAGACAGTCCTCAGGAAATCACTCCTTCCAGAGGTAGTGTTAGTCCCGCAGCCTGGCTGGGGTGACCATCCCTCTACCACCTGTCCTGTGGCATCAGCAGCAGCAGGTAAGACTGGCTGCTTTCCATGGGGCTTCCTGACAGTGAAAGAGCCATACACCCCCACTCATCCCTGGGGGCAGCTGCATCTTCTGGTCCTGGGCACTAGGGACAGCCCAATAGTCAGAAATCATGAGATTAGCTTCAAACCCATGAGCCTGCGCCAGCCCTTCCTGTGCTGTGTGTGTGCTGTGCTTCCAGCCCTTGGCTCCTGCATGGCTCATGCCTGGTGGGCTGTCTCCGCAGTCCCAGGGCCGGCCAGTCACTCTGCAACAAAAGGCAGCAGAGAGGCTCCCCGAAATTCCTTGTCCGGTCCTGTACGCAACCCCCACAGGTGGTGAAACACCACCATGGGCCCAGTGCCCTGGGGTCCCTCTGGGTGCAAGTGCTGGCGATGCTGGGTGAATGCTGTGCCTGGGACCTGCCTCTTCCCCTAGGGACCTTTATTCCATTTGGGCTTCTTGGGGCCTATTCCCCAAGGCAAGAAACCGCAGTGCAGGAGCGAGTAGTGACTGACTGCTGAAAGGTCTAGGAAGTCTGACCTGTGGCAGACCCTTGTGGGAACTGGGCAGGGTGGTTTGGAAAAGAGCTGAGGGGGCAGCGGTTTTCAGGTACCTAAAAGCTGTTACAAGGAGGAGGGAGAAAATTGTCCTCTGGCCGCCCAGGACAGGACAAGGAGCAAGGGGCTTCAGCTGCACCAGGGAAGTTTAGGTTGGACATTAGGCAAAACTTCCTACCTGTCCGGGGGTTGCACACTGGAATAAGTTACCTGGGGAGGTTGTGGAGCCTCCGTGGCTACAGAGGTTTATGAGCAGGTGAGACAAACACCTCTCGGCTGGGCTTGGTCCTGTCCCTAGGGCAGGGGACGGGAGTCTATGACCTCTCCAGTTCTGGAGTTCTCCGATTCCTCCAGGCCCCGGGAAAGCCCCAGGGGTGTCCCCACGGGGAACCTCCTTCCACTGACTCCCTGGCTGGGGCCTTGGGGGCCGGCTGCAGCCCAGCGACCCCCAGACCTAATCCGGGCCAGGTGTGGAACGGGCAGGGGCGGCTGCTTCTGGGAGCCCTGGGGGGGAGCAGCCCCGGAGCACGTCTGGCGCTGCTGCCCCCGCTCCCCGAGGCTTTGGCCAGAGCGCGCAGGCGAATCCACGCGGAGACTGGCAGTGCCCTGCTCCGGCCCCCGCTGCCCCTCTGCCCCATGGCCGCCAGCCGGCAAGGGAAGCGGGGCGGCTGCCTCCGGTCCCGGGCCGCTCCGCCGGCCGCTGGCTGGTCAGCAGTGGGGCGCAGAGCGCAGATCCCCGCCCAGGCCGCTCTCCGCCTCTGCGGGCCCCCGGGGGAGCCCCTGGGAAGCCTGGCGCCGCGGTCGGGAGCCGGGGCATGACTGTCCCCCAGCGGACCCCGCAGAGCCCGGCCCTGCCAGCGCGAGCGACACCGCTGCGGCGTGAGCGCGGCACAGCTGCGGGGAACTCCGGGCTCCCTCCTGGCTGAGCGCGGGGCAGGCCCCCACCCGCAGCGGGTCACCCTCAGCCGCGCCGGCCAGAGCGTCGGGCAGCTCCGCCAGGACCCAGCCCGGGACCGCTCGAGGGCGTCGCTGCTTACACCGGGGCCCTCGCCCCCGTGCACGGCGCCGGCCAGACCCCGCTCTCGCTCGGCCCCGGGTGAGTCCGGAGGGGGCGCTCGGGGGGAGCCGAGGCGGGCTGCGGGGTGGTTCAGCCCCCGCGTGGGGCGCAGCGAGCCGGGCCGGGCGTCCGCTCTGTGCCCTCGCAGCAGCCCCCGGGCCGCGCGTCCGGCCCTGCCCCGGCGGCTGTCGCTCTGCGGGGGCGGGAGCGGGGCTGCGGGACCCTCGGCGATCGGGGGGAAGTGCCGCGCTCCAGCGCCGAGCCATGCGCGTCTCCCGCGTTAGCGGCCGGGCCGGGCCGCCCTGCGCAGTGGCCCTGCTCGGGACCGCACGTCGGCCCTGGCTGCGGCCGGCGGGGCGCTCTGGGCTGGAGCCCGGCTCTGTGCGGCTGCTCTCCCCGGCTTGTCTCCGGCTGCCCCAAGCCGCGGGCCCTCGGCTGTGTCCTACGCGGCTGCACGGGCCGCGCCCCGGGCACACAGGCAGCGCCCGCCCCGCCCCGGCCCCAGCCCCAGGGCGTTTAGGAGCCGGGCTCGCTCCGCCGGAAGGCGGCCTGGGCGGGGCCGCGGGTTCGGTGCCTGCTTGCGAAGCGTCCGGTCCTGCCCCGGCTGCCCCTGGGCGGGCGGCTCCCTGCGCTGCGCTGCAGCCGCTACCGGGGACGGCGCTTCTCCGTGGAGGCCGCTGCGGGCGGGAAAGTGTCCGACAGGCGCCGCTGACACCCCCTTTCCCGGCGCTGCCCGCGGGCCCGGCCCGGCTCCTGCAGGCGCCTTGGCCGCGCACAGAGCCGGGCGGGGTCTGGCCGGGCTGCACTTGCCCTTGGCGGCGCTGTTGGGCAGCGGGCCCCGAGGCCTCTCCGGGCCAAGCCCGGCCTGGCTCAGACCCGGGAGCGGAGCGGGGCGGGACCCCGCAGGCCGGACAGGTGCCGCCCCCGGCCCGGCCCGGCGCAGGCGGCCGCTGGCCCAGGGCAGGAAACGCGCTCCCAGTCCATTTCCCCTTGGCCGGGCTCGGCTCGGCTCGCTCGGCAGCCGGGATTTGCGTAGGCAGAGTTAAAAATAACGGCTATAAAAGGGCTAGCGGAGGCCCGGGCCGGGCCGGCCCAGATCTGGGCAGGGGGCAGGCGGCCGGCGGCCCTGCGGCGAGGGCGCCCGTGCGCTGGTGTGAGTGAGTTTGTGCCTCTTGGGCGGCACGTCCAGAGCTCGTGGGGCCGCGGGCCGCCAGGTGCGAGGCCCCAAGGCGCGTGTGCGTGTGGGTGTGGGTGTGGGTGTGCGTGGGCACAGCGCCGCTCGGGGGGGCTCGTATGCCGGGGAGAGCCCTGCGCTGGGTCCCCGGCCGCCTGGGCTACGCACGGAGGAAGGGCCCTTGCCAGGCTGCAGACAGACCGTGACCCACCCAAAGTCCCGCGCCGCTGTGCGCCGAAGCTGGGCCCAGGGAAACTGAGGCACCCGCCCGGGGTCCCTGCCGCACAGTAGCGACCACGTGCAAGCCGAGCAGGGGCCTGAAACCCGCGCTCCGCCCCGGCAGGGGGGTTGGGCAGGAGCAGGGGCTCTCCAGACGCCCGTCTGTCGGTGTCCCCTTGGGCTGGGGCCGCGGGTAACTGGCCTGTGAAGCCGGGGGGAGGCCTGTGTATTTCGGCAGTGCGGGACCCCCCCAGGCCTGAGGCCCAGGAGAAGGGGGTGGAGTGAGGTGCTTGTTCCCAGCCGAGCCACTGCGCGGCCGGTGAAACCCGCCCGAGGGAGTTTCTGGGCCGGGGAAGCGCACGGCCAGGCCCCGCTCCCTACCGCAAGCGCCTGTGCGAGACCTGGGGGCGCTGGGCCCCGAAGCGGGGACCCCGCTGTGAGGCCGCCTCGTTGCGCAGCGCCCGGGCCTGGTGCTACCTGTTCCCAGGCGAGTCGCTGTTTCTCTGCGCCGCGCGTCCCTGGGGCGGCTGTGAGCAGGCCCGAGTCTCCCCGAGCGGCCCTGCACGGCGGGCAGCCGGCCCCGTCCGCCTGCAGAGAACCCCGCCGGGAGCAGGGCGCCTTCCCCTGGTCTGCGCCCGGTCGGGTCCCCCTTCCAGTCCCCGCTGGCGCGCGCTCCTTCCCCCGGGGGTCCGCGGCTCTGCGCACACCTCCGGCCTGCCCCGCTGCGCCCGCGGACAGGGGTACAGGGGAGCGCTGCCCGGCGCCCCCCGCGGCTGGAACCTGCGCGGAGAACCCCGGGCCGCCGCCCGCGCCGCTCTGGGAGCGCGTCGGGCAGGTCTCGGAAAAGCCGCGGGATTCCCTTTGCCGGGCCGCGATCCCCGGGGAGCCCGGGCCAAGCGAAACGAGCGGCTGTGCGCTTCACCTGCTGGGCCGCGAGCGCCCAGCCCCGGGGGTTCTCCGCAGGGCAGCCGGGCTGGAAAGCCCCGCGAGCGGCCGGGTAG
This sequence comes from Carettochelys insculpta, assembly GCF_033958435.1. NCBI lineage: Eukaryota > Metazoa > Chordata > Testudines > Carettochelyidae > Carettochelys > Carettochelys insculpta. The sequence goes on from NC_134145.1 coordinate 2,465,067, forward strand.
GTAACCGGAGCTTGGCAGCAGGCAGGACCTTCCCGGTACCGCCTGGTGCGCGGCCACTACGGGGCGCATCCGGCCTGGGGTGCACGTCCAGGCACCGCTCCGCCGGGCCGGGGAACCGGGGCGCAGCCGGGCCGGGGTGCACGTGCAGGGACCGCTCCACCGGGCCGGGGAGCGCGGGCCACTCCGGGAACGGGGCCAGCCCCGGGCACCGCGGCGAGGCGGGCTGGCCCTAGCCCTGGGCGGGGGCTGCGGGCTCCCAGCGCGCCGGGGGGCTGCGCCCTCCCCCCGGCCTTCAGCCCAGCGTAACCTGCCGCTCCCCGCGGGGGGAGGGGCGGGGCTGGGGCGCGTCCCGGCCGCGGCGGCCAATGGGTTGACGAGCCGGGCAGGTGCGGGCCAATGGGGGCGCGGGGGAGCTGATAACAGGTGGGGGCCCGGCGGCCCGGCCGGAGAGGGCCCGGCGCTCGCAGCGCGCTATGGCCGCGGGGGGAGCCGCGCTGCCGCCCATCGCCTCCTTCGCCGGCCTCCTGCCCGCGGAGCACAGGCCGCCGCTGCCGCCCCACGTAGGTGCCGCGCGGGGGCTCTGCTGGGGCTAAGGGGGCGGAGCGGGGCGGGGGTCCGGCGGTAAGTCGGGGGGCGAGGGGCGGGCGGGGGAGTGGGGGGGTCGGCGGTAAGTCCGGTGGCGGGGGTCGAGGGGCGGGCGAGGGAGTGGGGGGGTCGGCGGTAAGTCGGGGGGCGAGGGGCGGGCGGGGGGGTCGGCGGTAAGTCGGGGGGCGAGTGGCGGGCGGGGGGGTCGGCGGTAAGTCCGGCGGCGTGGGGCGAGGGACCCGCGGGAGCGGGCGGTGGTCAGGCGGGGTGGGGCGGGTCGGCGCCCGCAGCTGAGCTCCGGGAGGCGGCGGCTCCCGCTGTCCCCGCCGGCTCTGAGCCGCTCTGCCGCCCGCAGGACCCGCAGCGCCGCTTCCCCGCCATGGAGGGCGGCTGCGCCGGCGTCAAGCGGGAGGAGGACGAGCTGGAGCTGGGGCGGTTCGTGGACTTGGACTTCATCCTGGCGCACACGGCGAGCCCGGCGCAGGGCCGCGTCTACCCGCTGCCCGACACCCCCGAGAGCTGCGACGCGCCGCCCGGGGCGCCCTGCCCCGACAGCCAGAGCCTCATGGCCGAGCTGCTGGCGGCCGAGCTGCCGGGCCCCTGGGAGCCGCGCCGGCGGGAGTACGCGGAGCTGCGAGCCCCCTGCGGGCCGCCCGGCCCGGCCCTGCCCCTGCCCCTGCCCCTGGAGCTCGGGGCCCCGCCGCTGACTCGGCTCAAGCGGGAGCCCGCGGCGCAGCCGTCCTGCCTGCAGTACCCGCTCCTCGGGCCGGCGCTGCCCGCGCCCCACGGCTTCCCCCCGCCGCGCGGGCCCCGCGAGGAGCCGGCCGGGGACTGCCACCTGCGGGGCGCGCCGCGCTTCGGGCCGCCCCACTTCCACGGACACTTCAGCGTGTTCCGGCAGCTGCCGCTGGGGACGCCCCCGCCCTCGCCCTCGCCCTCGCCCTGCCTGGAGCTCTGCCCCGGCCTGGCGCCCCCGGAGCACGGCAGGGCCCGGCGCGGCCGGCGGCCCTGGGCCCGCAAGCGGGCGGCCGCGCACAGCTGCGAGTACCCGGGCTGCGGCAAGACCTACACCAAGAGCTCCCACCTCAAGGCGCACGTGCGGACGCACACGGGTGAGCCGGGCCCGATCCCGCGGGGGCGGCGACGGGGGGATCGGGACCCCGGCCGACGCGGCGCTGGCTGGGACGGGGTCCAGAGCAGGAAAAGTGCGCTCGGCCCGGCCCGGGCTGGGGGCGCGGGGTAGCGAGCCGGGAGGGGGTGCCGGGCCCGGGGGGGAGGGGGCGCCGGGCCCCGGGCGGGCGGAGGAGGGGTCTCTGGGCCCGGGGAGGGGCGCTGGGCCCGGGCGGGCGGGGGAGGGGTCTCTGGGACGGGGAGGGGCGCTGGGCCCCAGGCGGGCGGGGGGAGGGGTCGCTGGGCCCGGGGAGGGGTCGCTGGGCCCGGGGAGGGGTCTCTGGGCCCCAGGCGGGTGGGGGGAGGGGGCGCTGGGCCCGGGGGGGCGGAGGAGGGGTCTCTGGGCCCGGGGAGGGGCGCTGGGCCCGGGCGGGCGGGGGAGGGGTCTCTGGGACGGGGAGGGGCGCTGGGCCCCAGGCGGGCGGGGGGAGGGGTCGCTGGGCCCGGGGAGGGGTCTCTGGGCCCCAGGCGGGCGGGGGGAGGGGGCGCTGGGCCCGGGGGGGAGGGGGAGGGGGCGCTGGGGCCCGGGCGGGCGGAGGAGGGGTCTCTGGGCCCGGGGAGGGGCGCTGGGCCCGGGCGGGCGGGGGAGGGGTCTCTGGGACGGGGAGGGGCGCTGGGCCCCAGGCGGGCGGGGGGAGGGGTCGCTGGGCCCGGGGAGGGGTCTCTGGGCCCCAGGCGGGCGGGGGGAGGGGGCGCTGGGCCCGGGGGGGAGGGGGAGGGGGCGCTGGGGCCCGGGCGGGCGGGGGAGGGGTCTCTGGGCCCGGGGGGGAGGGGGAGGGGGCGCTGAGGCCCGGGCGGGCGGGGGGAGGGGTCGCTGGGCCCGGGGAGGGGTCTCTGGGCCCCAGGCGGGCGGGGGGAGGGGGCGCTGGGCCCGGGGGGGAGGGGGGAGGGGGCGCTGGGGCCCGGGCGGGCGGGGGAGGGGTCTCTGGGCCCGGGGGCGCCGCGGCCGCCGCTAACCCGCCCGCCCCCGCCCGCAGGCGAGAAGCCCTACCACTGCAGCTGGGCCGGCTGCGGCTGGAAGTTCGCGCGCTCGGACGAGCTGACCCGCCACTACCGCAAGCACACGGGGCAGCGGCCCTTCCACTGCGCGCTGTGCGACCGCGCCTTCTCGCGCTCCGACCACCTGGCCCTGCACATGAAGCGCCACCTGTGAGCCGAGCCGAGCCGAGCCGGGCCAGCCTGCGCCGCGGGGCTGCGCCTTGTGCGCAAACACCGCTGGGGCCCCGCCGCAGTGGGCCCCCTCCGCGCGCGTGGAAATCGGGGCACGGGGGAGGTGACCGCACTCCAGCCCCGGAAACCCCCTCCCGGAGAGCTGGGATGGGACCCAGGAGTCCTGCTCCCCCCGCGCCCCGGCTCAGGGTAACCGCCCCGGGGGCTCCCCCAGCCAGAGCCAGAGCCAGTGTGCCAGGGCCGCGGGACGCCCCAGCCAAGCTAGGTGGCCGTTTGGTGCCTCTCAGGCGCTGAGGTTTCCTCCTGAATCCCTGGCTGGTGACTAAGGCTGTCTGGCAGGTCCAAGCCAGGCGAGCAGGTCTGTCTCCATCCCTCCCCCAGCCAGTTCGCCATGACTGCTCTGCTCTGCTCTGCGGGCTGGGGCATGCACAGGCCTGACAGGGAGCTCACAGGGCAGACAGACCCGGGCCTGGGCCTGAGCCTGAGCCTGAGCCACCTGCAGCAGGGTGGCTGCCCCTCTGCTCCTGGCAGGGCCAGCTGGCTCTGAGCCAGCCCCTCCCCACCCAGGGGACACTCACACTCAGGCCCCTGCTAGCCAGGGGCAGCAGGAGGGGGCAAAGGCCTTGCAGTCTCCGACTGTCTCCCTGTGTGTGCTCAGTCTGGCCTGCGGCACGAGCTAGCTCAGCCCTGGCCAGCGCCTGGACCCTCTGGCTCCCAGGCCTTAGCCAACCTGCCCTCCGGGCTCAGCACGGGAGCAGCAGGTAACATCCAGCTCCCCAGTCCTGCAAAGCCACCTGCTTTGAGTCCTGCCCCTGGACACTAGACTGGGCTGAGCCCTGTAGCAGAGGCTTGAGCTGGTCACAGCCTGCAGGCCTGGCCCAGCTGGGCCCTACAGCCCAGTTCTCCAGCTGTGAGCCTAGTGGCTGGGACAGAGGTGGTCCTGCCTAGCCTCCTAGGGTCAGTCCCCAGCCTTGCCCGAGGTGCCCTTTGCCCTGTCCCAGTGGGGAGGGGGGCCTGGGGTGCAGAAGTGATGTTGGGCTCTGTTAGAACTGGCAGCTCCAGGACTGCCGGCGGGGGGAGGGGGGACAGGTCCTGGGGCTCTGAGACATTCATGTAGAGTTGGGGTGCCCCAGATTTGTCTTGCCTGCAGACCCTTCCTGCTCTGTTGTTCTGTTCTGCTTACATGGAGCAGCACAGCCCCCTCCTGCTGGGGCACCACGAAGGGGTGTTTGGGAGCCAGGTGCCGTCAGCCCCCAGCTACCACCTCAGCCTTAGTGCCGCGGAGGCCCTGTGGGCAGAGTCCCCAGATGTGGCCCTGCATGAGCCGGGGTGGGGGGAGATCTTTCTCCCTGTCTGCTCCAGCACCCCGGCCTGTGGGCGTGAGCACTCCCACCCAGTCGCCTGCTCTGCCAAGGAGCCGGCTGTGGGGAACCTCCAGGGCTTGCTGTGGAGCTGCAGCCCCTTCGCGGGGAAGGTGTGGGCTGTTTGCCTAGGCCATGAGTCAGGCAGGGACACCAGCTGGGTGGCGTGTGTGTAATCTCTAGCTCTGGGGTTGCTTTGCGGGCAGGGGGTGTGATCGCTGGTGTGGGAGGTTTATCCCCAGGTGGGCCGGGTTCCTGCAGCCCTGGTACTTGCTCTCCCAGCCTTCGTGCCCTGGCAGCTTCCAGGCTGGAGTGGTGGCTCAGCCTTGTGCTGAGACTTGGATCTCAGGTGTGAACCCCACTGGCTCTGGGTGCCCGTTCCTCCCCGTTTGCAAGGCAAGCTGCTGCCAGGCTGGGCTGCAGGGGGGTGGTTCTCCTGGTGCTCCTGACACCAGTGGTAGGGGGAGATGTAGGGTTGAGGGCTGGCCCAGCGCCCCCAAAGCCTGTCACACTCTAGCCACAGGCCAAGGGCAGCACCAGGAGCGGTGGGCAGCTGCCAGATTCAGCCCAGAATGGAATGGGGCGAGAGGGGGCTCAGCCACTAACGTGCGGGGGGGGGCACTGAGCCCTGCACCCCCTCTGCCCTCAGCAGTGACTTGCTCTGCGGGTGACCAGGCAGCAGGGATGCAGCCTAGAACTGACTTGGCAGTGCAGACAGCAGAAGCCAGTGGTAACCTCCATCTTGGGGGGAGGGGTCAAGCCCTCCTTTGTCCTGCCTAAGGCCACTCAGTTGCCCCCACACAATTTCCAGTTCAAAGCAGCCCGGCCTCTCCTCCTTCCTTTGTCCCTTTCTTGGGGAAGGAAGGTGTCACCTGGCTGTGTGGGCGCTGGGCAGCCCAGCGGATTTGCAGGGCTCCCACGATACTCCCAGCCAGCAGCATGTTCCTGTAGGTGGTGCACATAGAATTTATTCTCTGCACAGGTGGAAAAAGCAGGAATGTTGGCAGAAACTGAGGTACCCACCCGGCACGGCCAGCCCAGCTCCTCTCCAGGCAGGCACCTGTCCCCACCTTTGCCATCCGCCCCCCAGACTCCCGGGCTGGGCTGGAATGACTGCTGGCTCTGCTGACACCTCTGTGCTGAGCTGGGCCTCTGTTGATTAATAAACTTCCTGTTCTACCTGCTGTGTGAGAGTCACTCCTGCTGGCGGATGGGGGGCAGTGCTTGGGGACCCCGAACTCTCATGCGGAGGTTGTGCCTTGTCCAGGGTCATGCAGCTTCCCCATGTCCCTTGTGTGAGGTGTTGGGTGGCTTGGGTTGATGGGTACAAACTAGCCCCCACTGGGGAATGGGGTTTGGAGCTGGGAAGGCAGGTGCTGGGGGTGGGGTGGGGACAGAGCTGGGGAGATCTGTGTCTGTGCTGGCCAGGTGTCTGGGCAGGGCCTGGGCATGACTGAGTGCAGCACAACCCCAGCATGTGGCTGTCGGCAATGGGCATGGAAGGTGCACCCTGTGGGGCTGGTCCCCGCACCCAGCACTTGGGAGCATTGAACCCGCTGAGCTAGGGCCTGCTGCCCCATCCCCAGCCACCTGGGCAGCTCCAGAGACAGCCCCAAGGACAGTCACAGGCTGGCCTTCACTCCGAGAGCTCTTGCTTTCCTGCTGCTGTGGGGTGGGGGAGTGGGGTGTAGGGCTGCTTGAAGGCTCCAGATGAAGAGCCTGCAGAGTGGGCGTGCACCTGGCTGGGCAGCAGGAGCCGTGGGTCTGGAGGGGGCCCCAGCCAGCACCTACAAAGAACAGCACCACTGGCCTGGGCCTCGTGGGACTGCGCTGAGAGTGTCTGGGTCCCTCTGAGCCCATTGGCCCCCCTGTGCTGCACCTGCCAGCCCAAACTGTTACACGACCCTGCTCCCATCTAGGCTGCACCTCCCCATGCCCCCCAACTGACTGGAGCAGAGACCCCAGCTTGCCCAGTTCCAGCCTCTCCCAGCAGGGGGTGCTGTGGGAAGCACAGCTGGGCTGGGTGGGTCCCAGCTGCCCTAGACTGGCGCCTGGCAGAGGTCCCTTGGAGGAGTGTCCCTGGGTGTTGGCACATGGCGCACCCCAGAGAGTGGGGCTGGTCCCAGGGCTGACAATCATTTCACCATCCATTTCCTGGTGCCCCGATACAGCCAGGAGCAGGCCACTATCAGGCATGCGCCCGCGACTGCCTCGCCCTTTGGAAACATTTGGCTTTGGGCACCTGAGTCCACCAGGGGAGAGATAACTCTCAGCCTCATGCTCCTTGCTGGGAGTTTGCACCTGGCTTATCACATCTTAGTCACACACGAGGCTTGTCCGTCACTGGGCCCCAGATAACCTCCTCCTCCCTTGGCCAGGGAATGCACTTGGCCTCCTCCGCTAGGAGGGCAGAGGTGCACTGTGTGTGTGCATGCCAGGGCCTGGGGAGAGGTGTTCAACACCACGAGCACTGGGTTCTGGGCTGGCAGTGCTTGGACAGGATGGGGGAGATTCCCCATGGACCTGCCCAGTCACTAATGTGGCTAATCACATTTGCCACTAGCTTCCCACTGGCAGTTGGGGAGCTCATCGTTGCTGCAGAGGCAGTTTAGCAGCTGTCAAGCTCCACCCCAGAGGTGGCTGCATTTCAGCAGCGAGCGGCTGGTCAAATTGGGCAGCAAAGAGCTCCAGAATTGTCAAGTTGCTCTAAGATCTCAGGGTCTGGGCGTGGGCACCTAGGGCACAGGGCCCTGCTTGTGTATTTCCAGCCTGGGACTCCGTCAGGAACAGAGCCATACACACCAGTGGCCCAGACAGGTCCCAGGCACTAACACACATTTTCGCTCTTAGCCACACGCCAGGGAAGCACCTGTCCTGGTGCTCATCGGCACGTGGCTGTCCCTGGAAGGCAGGAAGTGGCCTGGCCAGACGTACCCATTGTTTCCAAGCAGGCTGTGCAGCTGCTGCGTTGCCTGTGCCAGACTCTGGGCTAGGCTGCCACACTGCGCAGGAGGGAGGGCAGAGGATGGGCTGGCTGATCCGGCTGCTGGCTAGGACAGAGGATGAACCCATTTCAGTCCACACTGTGCTTGACTCCAGAGGGGAGCGTCGCAGCAGCTGTCTGTGCAGGGAGCGCTGGAAAGGGTGGCACAGCCCCACCCCTCTTCCCAGGGGGAGCCTGGCTAGGTGGGCCAGCAGTGCCAGCCCCTCCAGGCTGCCAGGCCGGGCAAGCAGCTCTTACAGAGGGGCTGGGCAATGTGCAAGGCTGCTGTAAAGAGCTCTGCCTGCCTCCAAGCTCCTCCCACAGCCAAGCCCCCGCCAGGGCACCAGCAGCTGGGCTGGAGGCTCTCCCTGTTCCACGGTGTGCAGGATCGGCAGCGAGGGGGGGTGGAACATGGGCCAGTGGCCTGGCATAGCAGGTCCGTCCTGGGCTGAGCCATGGGCCTCCTTCCCGTCTCACATGCACCCCGCTCATGAGTCACCCAGCTCCACAGGCTCTGCCCAATGCAGCTTCCCCCAGCCCATGGCCCTAGTTACTGACCCAGCCTGCAAGGCACCTGCCCTGGCACTGGGGAGTGGGGAGGTGCTGGTTCTTGGGGTGGGGCCCAGGGCTGGCGTTCAGGATGTGAACAGAGGGAACAACCCCAAGGTGAGGCCTGTCTGGTGCTGGGGGAGTCCCAGTGGGACTGTAACCCCCTGCCCTGGGGCTGTGCCCCATTTCGCTGAAGAAGTGAGCGCTCTGGAAGTGTGTGCATGGGTCTGCGTCTGTGGAAGCAGGCACGCGTGGTTCCCACCGAGGTGCCCAGGCTGGACCCCACCTACCCAAATTCACACTGCTTCCCAACAGCGACGAAAGGTCCTGTGGCACCTTAGAGACTAACAGAAGAGTTTTGAGCGTGAGCTTTCATGAGCACAGACTCACTTCATCAGATGCTCTGATGTTTGTGCTCACAAAAGCTCATGCTCAAAACTTTTCTGTTAGTCTATAAGGTGCCACAGGGCCCTTCGTTGCTGTTACAGATCCAGACTAACACGGCCACCCCTCCGATACTGCTTCCCAAGAGACTTTCCAGCCCACGAATCCCTGGATAAAGCTGGGGCTGGGGCTGCCGTCACTGGCGGCTGGACTCAGTGGCCTTCTGAGGTCTCTTCCAACCCTCAGATTCTAGAACTAGTAGTGGGGTGGGTGGGTGTGATAGGCGGAGCAGCTCCCACCGGCTCGGGATGACCCTGGCTGTCCGTGACCTAAGCTGGCAGGTAACACCTCTGTCCTGAGCGAAGAGCGGGGAGGTGTCCAGCTGGAGTTGAATCGGAGGTGGCAGTGGGAAGCTGCAGGGAGCGAGGGAAGGAGCCAGCCTGTGCTGAGGGGTGGCTAGACCCCACCTGGGGCACCCCTCGGGCTCCTGTCCCTGAGATGTGTTGGAATTACTGTCTCTGCCGGCTGCACTGACACCTCTGTGCTGAGCTGGGCCTCTGTCACCTGATAAACACCCTGTTCTATCTGCCTGCAGACGGGGTGCCCCCTGAACCCCATCACACCATCTATCCCACACCGAGTGGGGTGGGCCCATATTTGGGATGCCAAAAAGGCGTCCTGACATCTTTTTTAAAAGGGACGACTTGTCCTGTATTTGCCCCGCACCACCACCCTGGAGAAGCAGGGGGAGCGTGAGCAACTGCAGCTTCCCTGGCGGCTGCTGCTTTCCCAGGCTCGGGGGGATCACCAGCAGCTGCCACATCCTTCCCAGCTCCCCAGGCTTGGTGGAGCCGCCCCATATCTCTCTGTTCCATGTTTGGGATAGGGAGATACGGTCGCCCTGTCTATAATTCAAGCTCCCTTAGGGCGTAGAATTCATGAGCTCCCTCCCCCCAGCACATCCCCACCCCGTTTCCCAGCCCTCTTGCCTGGAGCAAACGTGTGGGGAGGTTCCAAACTCCAGAGCGCAGCTGGGGTCCAGCTGCCGGCAACCCCTCAGCCCTGAACCAGCTCTCCACCCTTAGCCCCAGAGCAGCTCCTCTGCCCCAGCAGGTCACTGAGTCCAGCCCCAACTGAGTGATCCCAGCCAGGGCTTAAAAACCTCAAGGGAAGCAGAGTTCACCACCTCTCTAGGCAGTGTGTTCTAGCACTTGCCAGCACTCCTGGGCGAGCAGTTTTTCCAAATATCCAACCTACACCTCCCCTTCTGGGGTGTCACACACACCTCACAGGGACCTCCAGAGGTCGACAAGTCCAGCCCCCTGCCTCCTTGGCAGGAGCTAGCACCCTCCTCTTCCCCAGCTTTCTCTTTTCCCCAGGAGATCCCCGATAGCCCTCTCAAGGATTGAGCTCACAGCAGGGGGCTTATCAGGCCAGTGCTCAAACCACTGAGCTATCCCTCCCCTTTACTCCTTGTTCTGCCATCCATCCCTCCTGAGAACAGCCTCTCTCCATCCTCTCTAGAGTCCCACTTCAGGAAGCTGAAGGCTGCTATCAAATTGCCCCTCAGTCTTCTCTTCTGTAAACTAAACAAGCCCAAATCCCTCAGCCTCTCCTCAAAGGACATGTGCTCCAGCCCCCTAATCATTTTTGTTGCCCTCCGCTGAACCCACTCCAATGTGTCCACATCCTTTCTCTACTGGTGGCCCCAGAACTGGATGCAATTCTCTGGATGAGACCTCACCAGTGCCGAGCAGAAGGGGATAATAACTCTCTAGATCTGGTGGAAACGCTCCTCCTAATGCTTCCCAATATGCCATTAGCCTTCTTGGCTACAAGGGCACACTGTTGACTTGTATCCAGCCTGTCATCTATTGTAGTCCCCAGGTCCTTTTCTGTTGCACTGCTACTTAGCCAGTCGGCACCCAGGCTGTAACAGTGGTTGAGATTCTTCCATCCCAAGTGCAGGACTCTGCACTTCTCTTCGTTGAGCCTCAGCAGATTTCCTTTGGCCCAATCCTCCAATTTGTCTAGCTCACTCTGAACCCTTTCCCTACCCTCCAATGTATCTACCTGACCTCCTAGCTTAGCGTCATGCACAAATTTTCTGAGGGTGCGATCCATCCCCTCATCCAGGTCATTAATAAAGCTGTTGAACAATACTCGCCCCAGAACCAATCCTTGGGGCACCCCCGCTTGAAACCAACTGCCAACCAGACAAAGAGGCTTTGATCTCTACCCGTTGGGCCTGACCATCTAACCAGCTTTCTACCCACCTTACAGGCCATGTATCCCATTCATGCTTCCTTAATTTATGGGCAAGAATGTTGGAGATGGTATCAAAAGCTTTGCTGAAGTCGAGGTTTATCACATCCACTGACTTCCCCATGTCCGGAGAGCCTGTTACCTCATCATGGATACTAATCAGATTGGTCAGGCAGGACTTGCCCTTGGTGAATCCATGTTGACTACTCTTGATCTCTTTCCCCTCTTTCAAGTGCTTCAGAATGGATTCCTCGGGCATGGCCTCCATGATTTTCCCAGGGACCAAGGTGAGGCTGACCGCGCTGTAGTTCCCTGGATTAACCTTCCTGCCTTTTTTAAAGATGGGGACTACAGTTGCCTTTTTCCAGTCATCCAGGATCTCTCCCGATCTCCACGAGTTTTCAAAGGTAACATCCAAAGGCTCGGCAATGACGCCTGCCAGTTCCCTCCGGATCCTTGCATGTGTGTGCGTCCAGCTTTTCTAAGTAGATCTCAGCCTGTTCGTTCCCACCGAGGGCTGCCCACCGCCTTCCCACACTGCATTGCACAGGGCTGTAGTCTGGGAGCTGGTCTCCTCCGTGAAGAGTGAGGCAAAAAAAAAAAAGCATTGAGTACTTCAGCCTTACTGTGTTACCTCCCTCATCCAGTAAGGGCCCCACACCCTCTCCCCAGCCCCTCAGCCCCCAGACCAGCCTCTCAGCCCTCTCCGGCTCCCCAGCCCCTCAGGCCCCTGGACACCAAGGAGTGTGAGTCAGTGTCAGCCACTCAGGTACAGGCTGCAGTGGGCCCGGACCTGGGGGCCTGCGGCTGGACACTGGTTGCTGCAGGATTAGGAGGGAGGGTCTGAATCAGGTGCCTAGTGGTCCGTGTGTGTGTGTGTGTGTGTGTGTGTGTGTGTGTGTGTGTACACACCTGGGTGGCATTTTCACACCCTGCCTGCAGGACCCAGTGTGTGCAGGGAGCAGAGCCGCCCTCTGAGGGAGGTGTGAATTGGCCCCTTTCTCTCAACAGGCCATGGAGTGTTCCTCAGGTGTTTCTCACAAGCCAGCCCTGCCCCCCAATTGGTCCATGCCTAAGTGAGTGGCCACCCCCAAACCCATCAGCACATGGCGGTGCTGGGGCAGCAGGAAGAACCGAGCTGTAATATCCCCACCCATGGCACGCAGGCTGCTCTGCACTCTGACGTCGGGTCCAGGAAGGCCCGGCCAGTCCTGAGGATTTCCCTCCGAGGAGCTGTGCCTACGACATCCTCCCCCTGTTAGAAAGTGCCCCGGCTCCAGACCAAACCACCCTGCTTGGTTTAGTCTTCACGCAGCAGTTTCCCGTGGCTTTAGTCCTCCCGTCATTGCTGTTGCTCCTCTCTGGACCTTCCCCAATTTGTCCGCATCAGTTCGGACATGTGGGGCCCAGAACTGGACCGCCCCCAGCCCAGCCCTGGTGAGCGTGGAGTAAGCGGAACAATGCCTTGTCCTGGCTTGCTCTGGGCACAGGTCCCATGTAAGTGTTAGCCTGAGTAAGTTGCCCGAGATTTAGCTAATGGCGCAGAGCGCACGTACAGATGGACACCAAGCGGGGAGGGAGGTGACACAAGTGCTTTGGAGGACAGGATTAAAATTCAAAACGATTTGCACCTGCTGGAGAAATGGCCTGAGGGAAAGAGGAGAAAATCCAGTACGGACAAATGCAAAGTCCTCCACTTACGGAGGAGCAATCGGTCTCACACCGACAAAACGGGAAAACATGGCCTAGGATGGAGTCCTGCAGAAAGGGATGGAGGGGTCACAGTGGAGCACAAGGTAAAGAGGAGTCAGCAGAGCAACACAAAGGTCAAGAAAGCCTGAGCTGTGAAGGAAGACTGGGTTGGTTTGGCCTGGAAAAGAGAAGGCTAAGAGGTGGGGCAGAAAAAGTTTTTCAAGTATCTAGAAAGTTGTTACAAGGAAGAGGGAGAAAAATAATTTTCCTGCTCCTCTGAGGCTAGGACTAGGAGCAAGGGGCAATGGTTTGGAAAAGAGTTTGGAAAAGAGAAGATTGAGCAGGGACATGATAGCGGTTTTTCAGTATCTAAAAGGGTGTCATGAGGAGGAGGGAGAAAACTTGTTCTTCTTGGCCTCTGAGGATAGAACAAGAGGCAATGGGCTTAAACTGCAGCAGAGGAGGTTGAGGTTGAACATTAGGAATATCAGGATGGTTAAGCACTGGAATAAATTGTCTTGGGAGGCTGTGGAATCTCCATCGCTGGAGATTGTTAAGAGCAGGTTGGGACAGACACCTGCCTGGGATGTTCTAGGTGGTGCCGGGTCCTGCCCTGAGTCCAATCAAAGTTCCTTCTAGTGCTGGGATTCTAGGATCTCATTGAAACAAAGCTGCCCCAGAAGCTGCTGCCTCAGCTGAGGGTTGCAAGGGCCTGTTGTAGCGCTCCAGGCCAGGCCCTGCCACCCAAGCGGCAGCTACCTGCCTGGTGGAGCTAATCGCAAGCCGGGTGGAACAGAGGCCACGCGGGACTCAACGCAGGCCTAGATGTCCCCCAGGAGGCCCTAGCTGCAAAGCGATCATCAGCCCCCTCTGGCCCTGAGAGGATGAGAGACACGGGAGCTGGGGATGTTCACATGGGCCTTCCAAGGGCAGCCTCCCAGCACCTGCCTGTCAGGCTTGATGTGATTCAATCAATCGGTAAATGAAAACCAGCTGGAGCTGAGCCACAGCCTGACCCTGAGCTCTGCAGGCTCAAAGGGAGCGGCCAGCTCACCTGTGCTGCAGCTGGATGACCCTGTACGTACAGCATGGGGCGCGCAGGGTGGGCCCCGCCTCCTTCCCACTCACTGGGGCCCACTCATTGACCACAAAGCAGCCAAGGCCTTCACAGCCTCAGAAACACCCTCCTTCCCCAGCCCACCCCTTCTCTCCCTGCCGCCAGCACTCACCCTCCCTCTGACTGGGGCTTGACTCCCTGCCCCTCCGTCTGTGGCCAGCTCAGCCCTGCAGCAGGGCTTTCAATACAAGATGCTTGTTTACTTGCCAGACGTGCAGGTGCTTTCTTTGAAACCCCATTCCTGCTTTGCACATTACACACAGAACACCCCGAGCAAACCACTCTCTGATTTGCTCACCTTGATCATTTTTTTCTGATTTGTCCTCCTTGCTTACTGTTTTTGGTTCTCTGTGCCTTAAATATGGAGTCTGTTCTGGTCTGGCTGTGGTCTGAAGAAGTGGGTCTGTCCCACGAAAGCTCACCCAGTAAACTATTTTGCTAGTCTTTAAAGTGCTACTTGACTGCTTTTTGTTTTAACACCCTGAGTAATGTTAGTGCAAGTTTATGGGTGGGGGGAGGCCACTTGGATTTAACCATAATTTTTCAACCACTGCATGTTATTGAAAGAGCGCTACACCTGCAGCAGGAAGAGACCAACTCAGCCCTGATACCGACAGTGCCTGACATTCCCACTGCATGCTGCATATCACCCCCCAGACTGGCTGGCTGAGGTCAGTGTCAGTGGTGCCGTAACTCATTCACTGCATGCCCCGTTCTGTGGTGAGTTTTATTCCCTCCCCCAGACAGGGAGAAAATAGTGCCACTGGCCCTATTCCTGCTGAGTTAGATTTCCTTGCAGGCGGTAGCGGAGAGGCAAAGCTGCAGTAATGGAGATTTAAACATTGGGAGGCTTTCGTTTTAGTAAGAATGCTGCGTGAACTAGTATTTGTAGCAGCTGCACATTTAGGCTGGAAGACAGCTACAGATAGGAGGCACAAGGGGATAGACACTTGAGCAGTTTAAGGTCTAGCATTCTGCTGGTGGCTTCGGAAACCACCTCTTAGCATGGTAGTTTGAGCACTACATTGGACAGCCTGCTTTTGAAGCCAGTCACCTACAAATCCTGCCCACTAATAAGTCAGTAGGATTTCTCCCAACTGGTTCTCTAGGTGGTGCTGGCAGTCTGACAGTCAAAGCAAAAGATCTGGTCTTCAGTCAGTGAAACTAAACCTTAGTAGCATCTTGCGTTGATGCAAAGCACTGTCAAGTTCATAACTGGTTTAGCACAAGTGGAGCTACAGCCTTGTCTTCATCACTCCAGGGTTTAAAAAACCCTCCTGATGCTAACGCGCTGCTCCTTCATCTGACGTGCTAATAGTGTTAATGCTGGCACATCAGCACAGGGCACCCCGATAAAACCAGTAGGGAATGGGGCCGGACAGCTGGTGGAGCCACTTATCCGGGCTGTCTGCAGATGCTGGCAAACCTCACTGAGTTGTGTTGGTTACACTCAGCTCACATTACGAAAATTGGTTTTTCCCCCATTGCAAAGGCTGGAAATATCCATTTTCAGTCTGATAATCTGCAACCTGACATGCCACAGGGGTCAGGGCCAGCCTGGAACCAGGCAATTGACACCACTGGGCTCTGTGGATTTATCTTTATTTATGTGTATAGCCACAGTGCACAGGAGTCATAAAGTTGGGCCATGAACCCACTACGCCAGGAGCTGTACAAACCTAGAACACAAAGATGTTCTAGGCCTGACCTCCCCCAAGCAGCTAGCAGTCTAAGGCCAGGCTATGCTGCAAAGGTTTTCCCGCACAGATATATTGGTCAGGAATCTGGAAAAAACATCCCCCTGAATGTCACAGCCATGATAGGTGGGAGGATTTAAACTAGGTGCAAAGGGGGAAGGTGACTCTGTGTGTGTGTGTGTGTGTGTGTGTGTGTGTGTACACTTACAACAGGGCAGTAGGAACAACTTGAGAGAAACCACTATTGGAATCTGCTGCACACCTGAGATGTCACTGGATCAGGACTGAATAGGCACCACAGAGATGTCATGGGATCCACTTCAGGGAGGGATGGAGGGGTGCAGCTTACCAAGGACGGACAGACCGGGGGAAAGCCGGGACTACGCGTTGGGACAATAGACGCTTGTTCTGAGGTCCAGCAGGAGGTGACAGGCAGACCAGCAGAAAATCTCAAGATGAAGATACAAGGGGGTATCTGTCCTGGGCAGGATCCACGGCTGCTCACCCAATCAGGCAGAGGAGGCATTTCTAGCGTAAACAGCAACATCCAAAATACAAGCCCTGGCAATAAAGGGTGTGGCGTGGGGACACTACCAGGCATCTGCAGGTGAAATCAAATGTCATGTGTTTCTGGAAGGTGTCTGCTGTTGGGGTCAGGAGCTGAAGGAAGTAACTGGGGCACCTAACAGGTGTGAGCCTGCCAATAGGGAGGGACTGGTTGTGAGCCTGAAGCTGGAAGGACGTTTGGGTGTCTGCAACCAAGAAATGAGAGATTTCCTGGGTTTAAGGTGAGGAAGACGTGAGGGACAGACACCCACAAAGCAGTTTCACAAGCTCTGAGAACTGGTGGCATGTTCTCTGGGGTAAAGGAGATCTGGAAGTTTCTCGCAGAGATAATATTAAAGGTGCAACAGCAAACTAACCCAATGCACACAGAAAATAGAAAGAACAGAAAGAGGCTCCATTAGGAGCTCTTTAGTGACCTGAAAAATACCAAAAGGAATCCCACTGAACCTGGGAACATGGACCAATTGTTAATGAGGCACACAAAAGAATATCACAAGTACATAGGGACGAAATCAGCCAGGCTAAGGCAGAAAATGAGTTACCCCAGCAAGGGGAAGAAAAAGCCCTAAGAAAAGATTTTAGAAATACATTAAGAGCAAGAGAAAGACAAAGGAAGGTGGAGGTCTTCTACTTAGCAGGGAAGGAGAGGGAACAATGGATGCTATCAGGAAGGCTGAGTTGTTTAACACCCATTTTACTTCAATCTTCACTAAAAAGGTAAATTGTGACCGGGTACTTAGCATAATTAACACTAACATCAAGGGAGAAGGAATGTGAGCCACAATAGGGAAAGAACATGTTAGGGACCAGATAGATAACAGCTCTATTCAAGCTGGCAGGGCCTGATGAAATTCATCCCAGGGGTATGAAATGAATAGGAGAAACAATCTCAGAACCATTAGCAACTCTGGGTGAGAACTCAGAGCGGACAGGTGAGTTCCCAGAGGACTGGAGAAAAGCAAAGTAGCAACTATCTTTACAAAGGCCTTGGCAAATTATAGACTAGTCAACCGGACTTCCATACCTGGACACAAATTGTGAAACAATGCGTAAGTCCCCAGGATAATTGGCTTATAAGAAGCAGCCAGCGTTATGAGTCAAACTAACCTGCCAAACCAGCCTGCTGTCCTCGTGTGGCAGTGTTACCAGCCTAGTGAGTATGGGTGAAGCTGCTGATGTGACCTATCTAGATTTCAGAAGGGCTCCTAACACAGTCCATGCAACAGTCTCATGGCTGGGGAAGTATGGTCTGTAGGCAATTGCTGTAAGGTGGATGCAAAACTGGTCAGAAGGCCACACTCGAAGAGTAATTGACAAGAGGTTACTGTCTAGTGTGTATGTGTGTGTGTGTGAGAGAGAGAGAGAGATGTTTATAGGGAGCTCCTTCCAGGGTCAGTGCTGGGTGTTTCCACATTTTCGTGGATGACTTAGGTCAGTGGAGATCACGCTTACAACCTCTGCAGACGACACCACACCAGGGTGGGCTGCAAGTACTTTGGTGGACGGTATTAAAACTCAGAAGGACCTTGGCACATTGGAGAACTGGAAATCAACAGGAGGAAATTCAATAAAGACGAGTACTGTACATAGGAAGAAAAACTAAACTGTGCAACTACACAATGGAGAATCACTGGCTAAGTAGTAGGACTTTTCAGCTTGGAAAAAGATGACTAAGGGGAATATGACAGAGTAGAAAACCATGACTGGTGCAGAGAAATTAAATAGGGAAGTGCGTTTATTCTTTTCCACAACACAAGAGGCAGAAGTCTCTAAATGAAAACAATAGGCAGCAGGTTTAAAACAAACAAAAGGAAGTACAACTTCACACAATGCACGGTCAACCTGTGGGACTCCTGGCCAGAGGATGTTGTGAAGGCCAAGACTATAGCAGGGTTCAAAGAGAAGCAAGATAAGTTCCTCGAGGACAGATCTATTGGTGGGTATTGGCCAGCATAGGCTGGGTTGGGGCCCTTAGCCTGGTTGTCAGAAGGTGGGAAGGGCAATGGGGAGGGATCACTTGGTGATTGCCTGTTTGGTTCACTCCCTCTGGGGCAGCTGGCCCTGGCCGCTGTCAGAAGACAGGACTCTGGGCGAGATGGACCTTAGGTCTGACCCAGAGTGGCCGTTTCTATGTACTGCTGAAATGGATCTAGGTGTTGCGATGGGTCACAAATCAGCAATGAGATGTAGTTTCAGAAAAGGCTAGTATCCTCCGGCAGTGTGCTAGCAGGAGTGTTGTGTGTCAGACCAGAGAGGTAATCGTCCCCTTCTACATGGCATTGGGGAAGGCTTGACTGGTGTGCTGTGCCCAGTTCTGAGCACTCAGGGAAAGAGGTGAACAATCCAGAGGGAAGCAACAAAAATGACACAAGGATTGGGAAGCCTGAACTATAGAGAAAGTTAAACACCTGGGGCCTGGTCAGACTTGCAAAAAGAAAACGGAGGAGGTAGGGACCTGATCACAGTCTTTAAATACATGAGAGGCCATTACAAAGAGATAAACAACGAATTGTTCTCGGTGTCTGCTGCACGCAGGACAAGCAGTGATGGGCTCCATCTGCTGCCAGAGATTTAGGTTAGACATCAGGATTTGGAAAATCTTTCTAAGGCTCAAGGAGCTACGCTCTGGAATAGGTGCCCCCTCCCCACCCCCCAGGAAGCTGTGGAATCTCTGAGGGTTATGAAAACAGGTGGGCTGAATGCCTGCTGGCGATGGTCTCGATCCTGCCTCAGCACAGGGGTTGGGTTAGATGACCTCTCAAAGTTCCTTCCACTCTTCTACAGCCACCATTCTGTGCTGGCACCCTCCATTCCAGTGGGCCTTCTCTGACTCCTCTCCAGCTTATCAACACCCTACTTGAAATGCAGCCACAGCATTGCCAAACATGGAGGTAAACTAACTGTCCTCCTCCTCCTTGATATTCCTCCCAGGGTAGGGGTCATTCTTTCAGCCATGGCAGCATGCTAGGAATTAATGTCCAGCTAATTATCCACCAGACCCCCAAATCTTTCTCAGAGTACCTGCCCTGCAGGAGAGCGTTCCCTCTCTTAGCAGCAAGGCCTGCGTTCTCCATTCCTAGCTGCACACAGTCACCCTTAGCTACGTTCAACTCATATTGTTGGGTACATCATCACTTCTGGGAACAGCAACATGCTGGCAGTCCATCTTCCTGGTCTGGATTTAGCATGCCTAATGAGGACAGCCTAAATCAAACTGTCCTCACACCACCGTCAACCCTGGTACTCCTGGCAGTCCTCAGGAGTAAAGGAAATTGACGGGAGAGTTTCTCCCATCGGCCTCCCCCTGGGTGGCAAAAATCGATTTCAGATACTTCGATTCTCGTAGCTGGCCTTACGTATCTAAAATCAATTTTTCCTCTGAGTCTAGACCAGGCCGAAGTGTACCCATTTACCAAGCAAGCTCGATTGCTGTGAATTAGTGACATCCTCACTATTCCCCGCTGGTGAGGCCTATGTAAACTTTGCAGTGAGGGCTTCATGTTTTTTTCCAGGCTCCTGATAAAACATCACAGGCAGGGCCAAGCACCGCCCTCTGCAGGACACCAGGGAAGGAGCACCGCTCTGTGACATCGGACAGCTAGCCTGCTCTCAGGCCGGTGAGCCTGAGCCCTGCTCATTTCACATCCTTCTAGCTTTGTAATCAAACTGTTGTGCAGTACAAGTTAAAGTCTGTCATGTCAACACTATCTTTTCCCACAGCTGCAAGCTTATCAAAAATACCAAGTTAGTTCAACAGAATCTGGTTGCCATGAGCCCATGCTGGCTGACATTAATAACATCACTCTCCTTTAAATCTTGAGTAATCAACTCCTGAATTCACTGCTCCCTTGTTTTGCCAGGAATTTAAGTCAGGCTGGCAGACCTGTAATTACCTGGCTCATCCTGTTTATCCTTTTTAAAAAATTGGCACAGTAGCTGTCTTCCAGCCTTCTGGAACTTCCCTGGGGCTCCAAGACTTATTGATCAGCAAGGTTAGCAGTCCACTGAGCTCCTCAGCCAGCTATTTTAAAACTTGGCTGTAAGTTCTCTGGATCTACTGGTTTCAAAATGTCTGACTTCAGTAGCTGCTATTTAATACCCTCCAAAACTACTACTGTAGTGGGCTGGAAAGCATGTTAACACCACCATGCAGTATGACAACATCATCAATTTTCTCCCTGAATACAGAACACGCCTGCTTTTTCCACATTACGGTTAACAGCCCTACCTTTTCCATCTACTAATGAACCAATGCTATTGCCAGGATTCTTTTTATTCCCAATATATTTTAAAAATCTCCTTCGGACTCCCCTTAACCCTGCCAGCCATAGATGTCTCCTGATGTCCCTTTGCTTCCCTTATCAATTATTTGTAATTGCCGGCTTTTGTCTCCATGCTGTCTTGGCTGGGGTGTGACTTGGGACAGACAGAGGTATGCTGGTGTGACGAAGAGGAGTTTATGAAGATTTTATTCCTCTTCTTCGGTTGCCTGTGTTTTCTGATGCCCTGTAGTGTGAAGCGAGTGCCTCAGTTTCCCTGGACACAGCATCAATGCACAATTGTAATGGGAGTTTCAGTGTGATGACTTCTCACAAATACACAATGACCCTCCAAACTCTTTGTATCCCAGGCAGCCAGGTGACACCTTTCTCCCCCTGAAATAGGAGGAAGGGGGGAGGAGGGGGCGGGCGGGTTTGAATTGGAACTAGGCATTTGGAAAGGGGGCAGTCTCCTCTGGCTGGAGAGGGAGGAAGGGAGGGAGGGTGGCCAGGGCCAGGCTCGGGGACCCCCCCCAAGCCCTTCTCCCCAAAACGGATTGTACTGATGGCTCCTGGTTCCTGTGCTGAGCAGCAGTTCTAGGCTCTCCCTGCGGCCTGAGTCAGGCCTGAGTGTGGACGGGGCGCAGGGCGGGGGACCCCGCCCTCCCTGACAGCTGGACCCAGCCCTGCGCTGCCAGCGCCCGGGCTGCTACCGGCACAGCTCGCCCCGGTTCCCAAGGGACAGAAGCGAAACCGGCAGAGGGACCCCCCGAGCATCACCTGGGGCGGACCGCCCCCCCCCCGCGCGCATCACCTGGGGCGGACCCCTCCCCCCCGCGCATCTCCTGGGGCGCACCGCCCCCCCCCGCGCGCATCACCTGGGGCGGACCCCTCCCCCCCGCGCATCTCCTGGGGCGCACCGCCCCCCCCCGCGCGCATCTCCTGGGGCGGGCCGCGCGCATCTCCTGGGGCGGACCCCTCCCCCCCGCGCGCATCACCTGGGGCGGACCCCTCCCCCCCCGCGCGCATCACCTGGGGCGGGCCGCCCCCCCCCCCCCGCATCTCCTGGGGCGGGCCGCCCCCCCCCGCGCGCATCTCCTGGGGCGGACCCCTCCCGCGCATCTCCTGGGGCGGACCCCTCCCCCACGGCTGGCGACCCTCTAAGGCCACCTCTTGATGGCGGGCGGCTGCCGGCGGCTTCTGGCTCCGCCCCACGGGGGGGAGGGGGGAAGGGAGGTGTCGGCAGAGGGCTTTTCCCGACACTGTCCCGCCGGGCGGCCTCTCCCGACAGAGCGGCTGGAGGGATTGAGGGCCCTGGGCCCCGGCCCCGCCGCTCTCCGGCCCTGCTCCAGGCGCGGGGCAGCGCTCAGCCGCGACCGCAGCTTCGCGGCCGCCTTACGCAGCCGCCCCGGGACACACGCGGGGGGGCGGGGCGATCGGGGGCGGGGCCAGGGGCGGGGCGAGCGGGGGCGGGGCTAGGGGCCCGGCTGCGCACGTGTCTGCCGGCCCCGCCCGCCTGCCCGGCGTGGAGCGCGCTGAGCGGAGCGGGGCGGGGCGGGGCCGGCAGAGCGCGCGGACAGCTCGGCCGGGGGGCGGGGCCGGATCTCACCGCCCCTTTCACCGACCGCGGCCCCGCCCCCGCCCGGCCGTCACGTTCCAGCCGCTAACGGCCCCGGCACTTCCGGTTCGGCGCTGGGGAGAGCGGAAGTTCCCCGCGTCGGACCCCAATCGCTGCAGCAGCGGCCCCGGACCAGGTGGTGAGAGGAGCTGGGGGGCTCTGAGGATGGAGCTGGGGGGAGGGGCTGGGGGGCTCTGAGGATGGGGCAGGGGGTGGGGCTGGGGGCTCTGAGGATGGGGCTGGGGGGAGGGGCTGGGGGGCTCTGAGGATGCGGCAGGGGGCAGGGCTGGGGGGCTCTGAGGATGCGGCAGGGGGCAGGGCTGGGGGCTCTGAGGATGGAGCTGGGGGGAGGGGCTGGGGGACTCTGAGGATGGGGCTGGGGGGAGGAGCTGGGGGGCTCTGAGGATGGAGCTGGGGGGAGGGGCTGGGGGGCTCTGAAGATGGGGCAGGGGGTGGGGCTGGGGGCTCTGAGGATGGGGCTGGGGGGAGGGGCTGGGGGGCTTTGAGGATGCGGCAGGGGGTGGGGCTGGGGGCTCTGAGGATGGGGCTGGGGGGCTCTGAGGATGCGGCAGGGGGTGGGGCTGGGGGCTCTGAGGATGGGGCTGGGGGGCTCTGAGGATGCGGCAGGGGGCAGGGCTGGGGGCTCTGAGGATGGAGCTGGGGGTGGGGCTGGGGGGCTTTGAGGATGCGGCAGGGGGTGGGGCTGGGGGGCTCTGAGGATGGGGCTGGGGGGCTCTGAGGATGCGGCAGGGGGTGGGGCTGGGGGCTCTGAGGATGGGGCTGGGGGGCTCTGAGGATGCGGCAGGGGGTGGGGCTGGGGGCTCTGAGTTTGGGGCTGGGGGCTCTGAGGATGGGGCTGGGGGGAGGGGCTGGGGGCTCTGAGGATGGGGCAGCGGGGAGGGGCTGGGGGGCTCTGAGGATGCGGCAGGGGGTGGGGCTGGGGGGCTCTGAGGATGGGGCTGGGGGAGGGGCTGGGGGGCTCTGAGGATGGGGCAGGGGGTGGGGCTGGGGGGAGGGGCTGGGGGCTCTGAGGATGGGGCAGGGGGTGGGGCTGGGGGGCTCTGAGGATGCGGCAGGGGGCGGGGCTGGGGGCTCTAAGGATGGGGCGGAGGGGCTCTGAGGACGGGTTGCGGACCTGGGGGGCAGGACTGGCCAGCAATGAGGGAGGTGGCTCTGGGTTGCTGGAGGTGGGGGGGCACAGCAGCCCTTGTGCTCTGGGGAGTGGTGTTCTGGCCAGGCTGGAGCATCCCTGCCTGCAGTACTGCTGTGGGTGGGGAGTGCTCCAGCTTGACCACAGCAGCCCCTTCTGCAGAGGCTCAGCCTGGGAGTGCTGCGGGCAGGGGCACTCTGGCCTGGCTGGAGTAGTCCCTCTCTGCGGTCATGTTGCGTGTGCTGTGGGGCAAGGCTGCTACTGCCAGGCTGGAGAAATGTCACCTGAATCTCTTCCGGGCAGATGTCCAAGCGCTCAGCTTGCAGGGAGCACTGCTCCTGACTAGAGGAGGTTGGGAAGACCGGGACTTTAACAGGGTTCAGAAAAGAACTAGATGAATTCATGGAGAAAAATACATCAATGACAATTAGCCCGGGTGGGCAGAGATGGTGTCCTTAGCCTCTGTGGGAAAGGGTGACGGGATGGGTCACTTGGTGATTGCCTGTTCTGTTCATTCACTCTGGGGCACTTGCCACTGGCCCCTTTTAGGGGACAGGATGCTGGGCTGGATGGCCTTTGATCTGACCCAGGGTGGCTGTTCTTACTATGATCTTCCTACCACCTCTATTGGATAGGCCAGAGAACTTCCCTCAAGAGTTCCTAGGGCAGATCTGTTCAAAGAACATCCAGTTTGAGCTGAAAATGCATCCACCATGACCTAGTGGGCCTCAGTGACCGTCACGGCATCCTAGGGAAATCCCGGCCAGTTGTCGTTTTGGATATGCTCTTTTAGGTGAATCCCCAGGAGAAGGCAGCACTAACAGCCTTTACAGCAGGTGGGGTTGTGTACTCGGGGGTCCGGGCAGGTAACAGGACTGATTTTCACACCTGATCCCTTCTGGGCAAGAGGCAGCTTCTCACTTACAAGGATTTTCCTTTTTTAAAAGTTTCTTTTTATTAGGTTGCAGGGGAAGCAGCACAGCTATGCTGGTGCCTATGAGGAATGTGCCGTAATAATTGTTGTCCTCTTATAGCTGGCTGGGTGTCTGACTGGATATGCAGCCATCCAGGGGCATCTTTTGTACTCTTAGGAGATGGCGATCTAGGAGGGGCTGTTTAACTATTTGGTTGGAGATGGCAAGTCTCGCTGCAGCCACTTGTTCGAATCCCAACATCCCTGGATTCACAATAATTAAGTAAAACACCAGACACTTTCACTGTGTGTAAAGCTTCGGCTAAGACCCTTCTCTATTCTGTGCGGTTATAAAGGTCCAGTGGGATATGTTATTTGAGAGGGGGAGCATTTGGCTAGATACGTTCCCTTATTCAGCTGCTGTGCAGTATACTTGGAAACGGTGGGTGCTGCTTGAGAGAAGGCTGCCTGTCCATTGGTGCGTTGCATATGAAGTTTAAAGTATTTGGTGAATTCTGTACTATTTTATATTGGAAAAGTCACTTATTTCCCTCAGCTTCTCAGTGGTTTTTAGACTTGACCTCTCTTTTCCTTGTCAAAATAATTTGGCCATTTTAAAGATATCCTCTGAGGAGTTCAGTGCTGGCCATTTTCAGAGATGGGTCATTGGGCTGCACATACTTGGCCGTGAGCCGTAAGAAATAAGAACAACCATACTTGGTCAGACCAAAGGTGCATCTCCTATGTTTTGACAGCAGCCAGTGTCAGGTGCCCCAGCGGGAATGAACAGAACAGACAATCACCAGGTGGTCCATCACCCATTCCCAGCATCTGGCAAACAGGTGCTGGGCACCCCAGGCCTGCCCAGCCTGGCTAATAGCCATTGATGGACTTACACTCTGTGTATATATCCAGTTCTTTTTCAAACCCTTTCAAATGCCTGGTCTGCAGAATGTCCTCTGGCCAGGAACCATGTTCCATGTAAGCCGAGCGCTTGGGCATCTGCCAAGAAGAGATTCAGGTGCCACCCAGGTGATTGGCAGTGCCCACAGCTGCCCACAGCTTGTAGCGTGTGTTTCTGTTTGTGACGCGCATGTGTACATGCCTCAGTGCACATAAGAAAATGTATTCCTCACATGGATGGAAAAAATTAGAGGGACCCTCAGCAAGGAGTTCCACAGGTTGCCTGTGCGTTGTGTGAAAAAATACTTCCTTTTGTTGGTTTTAAAATTGCTATTTATAAAATGCATTCGGTGACCCCTAGTTCTTGTGTTATGAGAACAAACAAATAACTTTTCCTTATTTACTTTCTCCACACCAATCATGATGTTATAGACCTCTGTCATATCTCCCTTTGCCTCCTCTTTCTCAGATGAAAAGTCCCAGCCTTTTTAAGCTCTCCTCACCTGACAGCTCTTCCAAAACCCTAATAATTTTTGTTGCCTTTTTGTGATTTTTTTCCAATGTCAAGATATTTTGTTTAGATGAAATGACCACCTTTGTATGCAGTATTCAAGATGTGGGCTACCGGGGATTTATATAGAGGCAATAAGATGTTCTCTGACTTATTTACTCTTCCTTTGTTAATGATGCTGGTATGGCAACCCCTTTGTTCTCTTCCAGGAACAGGTACCCCTCACTGGTACTTCTCATTTTCTGTAGTTAGGCATCTGAAGAACAGAGATGCCCATTTTAGAATCAAATAAAATTTCTGCTGAATGAGGAGTTATGACCTGGTCTGTTTTATGTATGGAGATACACATCTCATAGGGCTGGAAGGGACCTTGAGAGGTCATTGATGCCAGTCCCCTGTCCTCATGGCAGGACCAAGCACCATCCATGACAGGCTTTTTCTTTTTTTTTTAAATCTATTTGCCCCAGACCCCTAAATGGCCGCCTCAAGGATTGAGCTTACAACCCTGGGTTTAGCAGGCCAATGCTCAAACCACTGAGCTCTCTTTCCCCCTGGCCCACTTGTGGTGGAGGTATGAAGGCTATTGGAGATGGCAGGAGATGAGCAAAGTGGTTAATTTTACAGGGAACAATCTGCAGATATGCTCTGTGGCTGCCTGTTGATTGGCCTTTTGTTTTAACTGGTGCATTTCTATCTCCAGAGAGCAAGATGGCGACGGGTGCAGATGTTCGGGATATTCTGGAGCTGGGGGGTGTGGAGTCCGAGAACACGGGAACCATCAACAAGAAGGACATCATCAATTCTGACAAGGTACTTGGGTTGTGGGCCTGAACTCTTTGGCCTAGTCACCAACTTGAAAACTCACATTGATATTTGAGAGCTTTTTTATGTACTGGTCTCATAAGTATCACCTCAAATGTCTAGAACTGAAAAAGATTAGTGGAAAATAAATAGTTCTTATTATTATGGTAGTTTGGACATTTTAAAGGCATATGGGGCATCTTATGCATACTTCCATCTCCTGAGTTCTCTGTGACTTCAGTTACCTGTCTCATAGAAATGTAGAAGTTTAGAGCTGGAAGAGGCCTCAGGAGACAGAGTCCAACCCCCTGCTCACAGCAGGACCAACTTCAACTAAAGCATCCCAGCCAGGACTTGTCAAGTCAGGACTTAAAAACCTGTAGGGATGGAGATTCCACCACCTCCATAAGTAACCCTTTCCAGTGCTTCACCACCCTCCTAGTGAAATGGTTTTTCCCTAATTTCCAACGTATACCTTCCCCCATTGCAACTTGAGACCATTGCTCCTTGACCCTGGCTCCATTGGCTATTTGAAGGCTGCTGTCAAATCCCCCCTCATTCATCTCTTCCGCGGACTAAATAAGCCCAGTTCCTTCAGCCTCTCTGCATAAGTCATGTGCCCCAGCCCCCAGTCATTTTCATTGTGCACCTTGTGTTCCTGAGGATTGTGTTCACCAAATCCAAATGTTTTGTTAGAAATCTAAACAGTCAAATGCCAAACGTGTGACCAAATCAAGAAGAATGGCTGTGGGGTTATGGCTTTGAAATTGGGACTCCAGCGATATCTCTGGCTTGAGCACAGGAGCCCTATGTGACCTTGAGCAAATCGTTTAGGACTTATCTGTAATAAGAAAATTCACAGCAGGCCTCAATTTTCCACCTGTGAAATGGGTATAATATTTTCCCATACTTCACAGAGGCATTGTGAAGCTAAATACGTTAATGCTATGCTGTGGTCAGACACCATGGGGTTGAGAGGCTGACAGACAGGAACTCAAATCCTAGAGAACCAAGAATGTAGTACAGACCCCAGACTGTCCAGTTTGAGCATAAACTATATAATAAAGAAAATGCCACTGCAGTCAATGCATTCCCCATGGAGACATCCGTCTTTTCACACAGAAGGAGAGCTCTCTTCTTTTCAGTGCAAAGACTGATCTAACTAAAGATTTATGAGTTGGTACTCTGCCGTAAAGACACTGTGACTTGTTTTAAAGTTTTATTGAGTACTCAGAACCACAGGGTCTTAAATGCATATGGATCAACATGCTCACTTACAAAGCCAGGGGTGAAGTTTTGGTACAGACCGGTTATGTACTGCTAAGGGAAGTCAGAGACTCCTTAAATTCCTGTCTGTAATGTGTGAGCGATAAAGAGGGCTATGGACGCTTTAGTTTGGGAGACATGCATTGGAGGCCTTATGCAGCCAGTAAAGTTTCTACAAATTATAGATGGTCCTTTCTAATACGGAAGGTAACCCTGAGGCAACTTGATTGGAGAAATTATTATGATGGATAAAGATGAATTTATCAGTGGGCTGGAACTTGGTGTTTGCCTACAGACCAGTGATCATAGTGTAACATTCAATATGAGCAAAGAGAGGACAGCCTCAGTCAGTAAAGTATATACTTGGTGTTTGCAAAGGGCTGATTCTCAAAGCTGAGGAAAATTGACTGAAGAAAAATGTGACAGAAAAATGTGAGTGAAATTTGGGGGCTCTTAAAGAGGTTTGCTAGAGCAACAAAAGCCACAGTCAGAGAGGAGAACTGATTCAAATCCCATCCCAGTTGTGTGACAGAGTGAAGGCAGCAGTGAGGGGCGGGGCAAGCAACATGGAGCAAATGGAGTGAGGGGCAATAGATAAAAATCAACAGCAGTTAGGAAGCTATGCAAGTTAGAAAATAGACAAAGGAGACTAATGTCATAAGGGGGAAAAAATCCCCAGCTGGCCAGGCTAAGGAAAATAAGGAGTTTTAATAGTGTATTAGTAGCCAAAGAAGTTCCAAGAATGGAATAGGCGTGTTACTAGGTGGAGACCTAAAACTATGCTGTTGCAGAAAATGTAGAGAGATCCAATAAATATTTATGTTTTGTATTTGGAAGATGCAGGATGGAGAAGTAGTTTCTAGTCCCTTAGTAACCTAGGAAGGTGTTAAGCAATCCAGGTACTCCACAGGTGTTAAGCAAGATCTCCTAGAAATAAGTGCTTAAAAATCAGCAGGCCTGGATAACTTGCACTTCAGAGTCCTAAAAGAGTTGTCTTGAGATGATCTCTGGCTCTGGTGTTAACTTTTATGAATCTTGGAATCCTGGGATAATTCCAGAAGAATCAAAAAGTTTAATGTTGTCCCAGTGCCCAGAAAGCACTAGCTGGAGGGGCAGGGAGGTGATTTTATCACTGTGTCCAGCACTGGTGAGGTCAGTCCCAGAATGCTGGTCCGGTTCTGCTGGCCACATGTTAAAAAATTGGAGAGGATGCAGAAAAGAGCAACGCCAGTGACTTACGGTTGAGAGAGACTTGGAGAACTCGGTCTGCTTAGCTTCTCAGAAAGGCAGCTGAAAGGTGACTTGATTCCAGTGGGCAAGTACCTCTCTGGGGAGAAAATTCTGGATCCTCAAGGGTTCTTTAATCATCTGGCTGAGCAAGGGCAAGTGGCTGGAAGCTGAAGCCAGACAGAATCAGTGGCAGAATCCAGTCCTCATTGGAACAGCAACGGGGATTAACCACTGGAACAAACTGCCCAGAGAAGCGTGGATTCTCCATCTCCTGATGTTTTTGAGTCAGACTGGTTTAATTTCTAGAAGCCAAACCCTACTTATGTAGCTCAATACATGGATAACTGGGCGAAGTATAATCGCTGGTAAGAGAGAGAGGTCAGACTGTGAGATCTAATGATCTCTTGTGC
Organism: Carettochelys insculpta; assembly: GCF_033958435.1. Lineage (NCBI taxonomy): Eukaryota > Metazoa > Chordata > Testudines > Carettochelyidae > Carettochelys > Carettochelys insculpta. The sequence continues at coordinate 2,493,668 of NC_134145.1, forward strand.
CTTTAACTCTAAATCTAAATCCTAAATCTTCTCTTTCAGAAAAAATCCAAGAAATCCTCAGAGACGCTGACGTTTAAGAGGCCGGAGGGCATGCATCGAGAGGTTTACGCACTTCTCTATTCGGATAAAAAGTAAGGGCGTGGGGTTCATGCTCTGCACAGTCTCATGGGAGTAGTGGCACCCAGCCATGGCTCTACCCTGTCATTGCCTGGGCTTGTCACACTTTGAATCTTTGACAGATCAGCCCCTAAAATTTAACTCCCTCCATCCCATCTCCACCAGACCCTTTCTCACTTTTGTTTCTTTTTTTAATTTTCTGTCTCGTTCTGAAGTGGGGAGGCCCACCCCTGTGCTGGTGATGAGAAAGGTGCTGTCACCCTACAGCTAATCACCCGGGGAAGTATATACACCCTCTGGTGTCAAATTCCTCTGTGTGTGCCACTAAGAGTAAGAGCCGCTTTTGTTTCCACAAGCATTATGCTGCAGACTCAGACGTTAGGCAGCACTGTGCAACCTAGCCTGGTGATGGGCTGTGGGAGTGACTCTCCTTCATTTCAGTGGCCACAAGATTGTCCTAACCAAGATGGGAGCAGGGATAGGGTAGTTTTGCTAACTGCGGTCGTGTACCTAGAATTTGCGGATGTGCTAACTGAACCATACGAGCACCTCGACTGGATGCAGAGGGAGCACATGGCTCTCCCAGTCAGTATTGTGAGCCATCAGCACGCACCTCCCTTCATAGGCCCTTGCTTTACATGTGTGTCAGTTTAGTATACAAGTAAGGGGCAACGGCATGGATGGAAACCAGTGGAGTCTGGAAACCCTGCATGTGGGCGGCAGTAAACAAAAAATCTCAGGGGCCACACTGAGAACCCTGCTGGGCCGCGTGCAGGCCGCAGCCTGCCCACCAGTGTGTTAGGGTCAGAAGAGACCATCGTGATTTAGTCTGACCTGCACATTGCACAGAACCACTCCTGTAACCCCAGATCCCGACTTTGGGCTGAATTAGGCCAGGGCTACACTAGACCAAAAAAGTCGATATAAAATATGCAGTTGCAGCTATGACAATTGCGGAGCTGGAGCTAGAGTAGTGTAGACCGATTTTTCTGGCCGTTCATGTAGCAGAGCCCTCTGAGAAACTCTCCGGTCGACCTCCCCTACTCCTTACCACAGTGGGAAGTACCAGGGTCGACCGTAGAGCCCTGATGGTTCGCTTTCACGCGTCACTCAGTATGTGTTGTAAATCGAACCCCGGCAGATCCACCCTGAACAAGTGTCTGTTCCGGAAGGCAGAGACGTACTGAGTTATGGCTGCCGATCATGGTTTAAAGACTTCAGTTACAGAGAATCTGCCATTTGCGCTAGTTTAAATATGCCCTGTTTATGCCTGGTGGCTTTGACTCTGCTTTGGAGCATGTGTGTGCTGAGCTTACGTCGATTTGGGCAGGTGGGGAAGCAGCTGCTTCTGCCTAACCCAAACCAGAGTGTCACCCTGAAGCTGTGCATGGTGACTTTGTGTCCTGGGGAGCACAAACCCAGGAATGGGACTTGAACCAGCCTCGCCTGCTGTGCTGCCAGGATCTACGGCAAGGACTCTCCAGAGGAATGCAGTGCAACCTACTGCTTTCCTCAGCCCAGGCCTTGTCTCTGCAGGGATGCGCCCCCGCTTCTGCCGAGTGACACCACTCAGGGCTATCGCACAGTCAAGGCAAAGCTGGGCTCCAAGAAAGTCCGGCCCTGGAAGTGGATGCCCTTCACCAACCCCGCCAGAAAGGATGGAGCAATGTTCTACCACTGGAGGAGGGCAGCAGAGGAGGGAAAGGATTATCCATTTGCCAGGTTCAATAAAGTAAGTGGGAGCATGGGGGGGTTGCCCTCTGCATAGGGTGCCAGTGAGAGCCCCTTTCTCCCACACTCCAACTCAAACTATATTGGGCAATAACACTTTGAACTGCAGTTTGACTTGCCACCGTGTGAGCTCAGGCTGCAGTCTCGCCTGATCCTTCAGGAAAAGTGGGTGTGGAGGGGGGTCTGAGCTTGGCAGTACAACCTGGGTGTGACAGGAGGTGCTGTGGATGGCACAGTAGGGGCACTCGTGTTCCCTCGGTACAAGCACTGGGCCTGGAGCAGGGGTGCAGCATAGCAAGAGGGCTCACATTTTGAATGAAACTTAAAATCAAGCTCTTAACTCTTTGTCACCCTGGATCACGTGGCAAATCTGGCCTGTTGGCTGCACTTTCCTTGCCAAATTCCATCCCAGATAATTGCATTTTGCCTGCCAGAAATTGCCACTGGGGTTTTGGTTGTTTGCAGTATTGCTGGTGTTCCAGGTTTTCAAAGTTTTGATTTGTTTTAAAAAGACCTGAGAATTTGTATTGTATTGGGTTAAAAATAAATAAAATCTTGGAAAATCAGGGCACAAAGGAGTAAACCCAAAAACAACAACAACAAAGGTAATATCCACATTTTACATTTTTTTTTGTATAAAGATGTATTTTATTCCTGTCAGAGCTAGTAGTTTTTCTAGAAATCCTGGTTTGCATTTCCTGACGTAGTAGTAGTAGTAGTAGGCATCCTTCAGTTTGCATAGACTATGGATCGCGCCCGTTTCAATTGAGGGCTTCATTTACAGCATCTACTGTGACTATGAAGACCCACACGAGAGTGAGAGTCCTTGCTGCATCTCTTGCAGATGTGGTGGGTGTCTGGCAAGTCCTTATTGTGCTTTCTGTGCGCTCGCTTCTCCTCTGCTAGCTGTCTGATCTTCAACTCGCCCTTCTGAAGGCCCTTGTGTAACCCCTGCCTCCATCTGCTGCAGTCGTCTGCTAGTTCTTCCCAGTTGTCCAGCTCAATGTCTACCTCTCTGAGGTCTCTCTTGCAGACATCTTTGTAGCGCAACTGGGGGCGTCCGGGAGGTCTTTTGCCAGAGGCTAGCTCACCATACAGGATGTCTTTTGGAACCCTTCCATCATTCATCCTGTGGATGTGGCCAAGCCAGCGGAGCCGACGCTGCCTGAGGAGGGTGTGCATGGTTGGGATTCCAGCTTGCTTGAGGACGGCGGTGTTGGTCACTCTGTCCTTCCATGATAATTTTCTGACATAATTTCCTTAAAAGTGAACTTCCTCATGGTGAGCCTCTTGCTGTCTTAGAGGTAGTCCAGCTTGGAAAATAGCCACTCTGCTTTGATAGAGCGAGGACTACCCTCAAAGCGCACGGTGCCCCTTGGCCGAAATTGGCAAGCCAAAAAGCCATCGCTTCCAATTTTGCCTTGTCACGGTTAGGCAAGTTCCTGTGAGTTTGTAAATTCCCCTTTTGGATTCAAAATTCCACCTGTAGTGACAAGTGGTTGAAATACTCTTGCATGCCAACCACTGTCTGCTGCCAAATTCACCGGAGGAAAGAGTGCAACAAAAAGAATCATTGGCACCAAACTTGGAGGTTCAGATTATTGACCGTGGTCATCTCCCATGTTTTGCTGAGCATAGTGTGGAAGGGCTTGAACACTCTCTTGTTTTCTGACATTCGGGGTTAGAAGGGTTTCTAGAAACAGCTGGGATTTTTCACGGTTACTTTCTCCTGCAGATATTGTGTTCAGTTCAAATGAGACTTTGGTTGTCAGGATCTGATAAATGTCTGTATTGGCAAACATTTTAACGGGAGTCAGGGGTAGCCATGTTAGTCTGTATCTGCAAAAACAACCAGGAATCTTGTGGCATTTTAAAGGCTAACAGATTTATTTGAACATATATTTTACCCATGAGAGCTTATGCCCAAATGATTCTGTTCTTCTTTCATAGAACAGTAGAACTGGAAGGGACCTCAGGAGGTCCTTGAGTCCAGTCCCCTACCGTCATGGCAGGATCAAGCACTGCCTAGATCATCCCCCATAGATGTCGGTCTAACCTGTTCATAAATATCTCCAGTGATGGAAATTCCACAGCCTCTCTAGCTAACTTATTCCAGTGTTTAACCACCCTGACAGTTAGGAAGTTTTGCCTAATGTCCAGCTTAAACCTCCCTTACTGCAGTTTAAGCCCATTGCTCCTTGTCCTGTCCTCAGAGACCCAGGAGAACAATTTTTCTCCCTCCTTTTTGTAACCCTCTTTTAGGTATCAGAAAACCACTATCATGTCCCCTTCAAGTTTTCTCTTTTCTAAACTAAACAAGCTCAGTTCTTTCAGTCTTCTCTCAGAGCTCATGTTCTCTGGACCTTTAGTCATTCTTGTTGCTCTTCTCTGGACCTCCTCCAATTTCTCCACATTTTTCTTGAAATGGGGTGCCCAGAACTGGACGCAATACTCCAATTGAGGCCTAGTGAGCACTGAGTAGAGTGGAAGAATGTCCTCTCATGTCTTGCTCACAACTCTCCTGTTAATGCATCCTAGAATCATGTTTGCTTTTTTTGCAACAGCATCACACTGTTGACTCATATTTAGCTTGTGGTCCACTATGACCCCAAGTCCATTTCTGCAGTGCTCCTTCCTAGACAGTCGTTTCCCGTTTTGTATGTATGAAGCTGATTGTTCCTTCCTAAGTGGAGCACTTTGCATTTGTCCTTACTAAACTTCATCCTGTTTACCTCAGACTGTTTCTCCAGTTTGTCCAGATCACTCTGAATTCTGACCCTATCCTCCAAAGCAGTTGCAGCCCCTCCCAGCTTGGTATCACCTGCAAACTATTAGTGTACTCTCTATGCCAAATATCTAAATCGTTGATGAAGATATTGAGTAGAATCAATCCCAAAACAGACCCTGCAGCACCCCACTTATGATGCCCTTCCAGCATAACTGCAAACCATTAATAACTACTCTCTGAGAACAGTTATCCAGTCAGTTAGGTACTCACCTTATAATGGCCCTATCTAAGTTGTATTTGCGTAGTTTATTGATAAGATCACGTGAGACCACATCAAATGCCTTGCTGAATTCTAGGTATACCACATCTACCTCTTCTCCCTTAACCACAAGGCTCGTTATCCTGTCAGAGGAAGCTATCAGATTGGTCTGACGTGATTGGTTCTTCACAAATCCATGATGTCTGTTACTTGTCACCTTATTTTCTTCCAGATGTTTGCAGATGAATTCCTTAATTCCTTGCTCCATTATCTTTCTCGGCACAGAAGTTAAACTGACTAGTCTGTAGTTTCCTGGGTTGTTCTTTTCTCCCTTTTTATAGATGGGCACTATACTGGCCCTTTTCCAGTCTTCTGGAATCTCTCCTGACTTCCAGGACTTCTGATACCTCCTCGAGTATCCTAGGATTCATTTAATCAGGCCCTGGTGACTTGAAGGCATCTAATTTTTCTAAGTAATTTTTAACGTACTCTTTTTATTTTATCCTCTAACCCTACCCCCTTCCCACTAGCATGCACCATGTTAGGCATCTCTGCATCAGCCTTCTTGGTGAAGACCGAAACAAAGTCATTAAGCACCTCAGCCATTTCGAAATTTCCTGATATTGTTTCTCTCTCCTCACTAAGTAGTGGACTTACCCTATCCTTGGTCTTCCTCTTGCAGCCAGTGAATGCCAGCATTTTCTGTGTGACCCAGTGATTCTAAGGTTTCAGCAATGAGCATTACCTTTGTGTGCAGACCCCGTTGGTCATCCTGGTGATCTGAGTCTCTCAAGAGGTTTTGCTTTAGATTCAGGACTGACAAACTCAGGGTGATCTACGAGACACATTAGCACAGTCCCACGTGTCATTCATATAACAGGCAACATAGTACATGTTCACCCTCCCAGGTAGTACAACAGGGTAAGTCACAGAGTCATAAATACTGGAGCTGGAAGGAAGCTCAAGAGGTCAACCAACCCCTGCACATATGGCAGGACTCAGCCCTTTCCAGAGCAGGAGTTGGCAAAATCACTCCGGGGGGCTGGATCTGGCCTGCCAGGCATTTCTGTATGGCCCACTCAGCTGAAGAGCAGAGCGTGCATACTTTACTGCCAGCCGCATGTGATCAGCTGTCCCTCCCGCTCCTTGTTCCGGGGAGACATCAGAGCAGGACAGATTTCCCTTAAAGAGACAGAGGGGGGCTTTTCGCAGACCCTTATCCAGCAGCAGCCAGCACACACCGTAGCTGGGTCTACCCTACAGAGTTCTGTCGACAGAACCATGGAGGGGCCATGCTACAAGCGCGTTCTGTCGAGAATCCGTCAACACATGTAGCAGTTTTTCCGCCGGAGTCCCGTCGTGACCATACCTCTTTCGGCACATTCTGTGGGCGAAAAAATAGCGTAGATGCTCTGGGGGGGCCTGTGTCGACAGAGAGGGCTTCCAGGTCACTGGGCTGCCCTGTTTGCAGAGCTTCCAGGTGGCTGCTCTGTCGACAGGGCGTTGAGAGGGGGAGCCTGGATTAGGTGTGGACGTGCTCTGTCAACAGAGGTTCTGTCGGGAAATATCTGTCAATAGTGACTTCTGTCAGCAGAACTCTGTAGTGTAGACACAGCTTCCGTGTCACAGTCGTGTGCGTGTGCGTGCGCGCGCACACACAGAGCCACTGTCACATACACAGTGTAGCGCACACTCACTATCTGTCACAAAGTCTCTCTCACACAGTGTTTCTCTTTCACATGTAAACACTTCTTGTCTCTTTCTGTGGCCCCCAGCCTCACCCCTTCTGCCTGAGGCCATGTCTCTTTGGGGGACAGGGGGCAGAGGCAGCCCACAATCAGTACCAAAACTCATGTAGTGGCCCCTCTGAGAATATTATTGCCCCTGCCCCCCCATCCCTCACAGGTGTTTGTCCAGCCTGCTCTTAAAAATCTCCAGTGATTCTGCAGCCTCCCGGGGCACTTAATTCCAGTGCTTAACCACCCGCCCGGTTAGGAAGCTTCTCCTAATGTCCAGCCTAAACCTCCCTTGCTGCTGCCTGTTGCTTCTTGTCCCATCCTCAGAGGTTAGTGAGAATAATTTTTCTCCCTCCTCCTTGTGTGGTACTTGGAAGTTGTAATATTGTCACCTCTCAGTCTTCTCTTTTTTCGACTAAGCAATCTCAGTTCTTTCCATCTCCCCTCATAGGTCGTGTGTCCTTTGTTGCTCTTCTCTGGACCTTCTCCTATTTGTCCACATCCGTTCTGAAATGTGGTTCCCAGAACAAAGGCAAAGACCTGCTTTGTCAAATGTTAAAAGAACATGATTAAGGTTGCAAAGCCAAATGCAGAAGAACTAGGAAGTGTCAGAATGAAGGTAGCCAGGACAATTTTAATTCAGTCCCCTTGCTCATATGCTTACCATGTGAAATACATACTAATTTTGCCCTAGGACCCTGGCCTCGTGCAGGACTTTCGGGTTGGTTCATTGTCACCCTGTGCCTTACTCACAGCACACTGTTCAAACCCTGTTGGGAAGACAAAGGTTCATGCCCTTGTAGGCTTGACTGTGGGGCTCACTGCTGGAGTATCTCGGTATTTTCCAGGCATTATGAATTTATATTCACAACACCCTCTGAGGTGATGAAGTGTTCTTATCCCCATTTTACGTCTGGAAAACTGAGGCATGGGGAGGTTAAAATCCAAAAGTATCTGCTAATGGTGAGTACCTAACGTCTAAGACCTGTTTTTTTGGGGGTATTCAGCATTAAGTAGCACTTAATATTTTCCAAACACAGCTTCCATTGCCTTCGGTTGCGTGTTGAGCACTTCTGCAGATCAGAACCCAGAGTCTCAAGTCAGACATCTGGAAATGAAGCACACAGGAGTAGTGACCATTACTGAACAGTCTGGGTTAGGGGCTTGCCTGGCAGTGCGCAGCAACTCGGAGGCAGAGGCCAGGATAGGATCCAGTCTCTCAGGAGAGCGTTCAGCTCCCTTAGCCATGAGAGCGTCCTTTTCTCACCCTGCTGCCCCTGCCTCATTCACTGCACACCTTCCAGCTTCTGCAACAGATGAGGCAGGGTCCTCCAGACAACAGTCTCCTTCACCGCACAGCCATGCTTCATCCCCAGGGTGTGCTCGGCCTGTGCTGAATGAGGCAGGGTCCTCCGGACGACAGCCTCCTTCACCGCACAGCCATGCTTCATACCCAGGGTGTGCTCGGCCTGTGCTGAATGAGGCAGGGTCCTCCGGACGACAGCCTCCTTCACTGCACAGCCCTGCTTCATCCCCAGGGCCTGTGCTGCATGAGGCAGGGTCCTCCGGACGACAGCCTCCTTCACTGCACAGCCCTGCTTCATCCCCAGGGCCTGTGCTGCATGAGGCAGGGTCCTCCGGACGACAGCCTCCTTCACTGCACAGCCCTGCTTCATCCCCAGGGCGTGCTTGGCCTGTGCTGAATGAGTCAGGGTCTTCCGGACGACAGCCTCCTTCACTGCACAGCCCTGCTTCATCCCCAGGGTGTGCTCGGCCTGTGCTGAATGAGGCAGGGTCCTGCAGACCACAGCTGCCTTCACCTCATAGCCCTGTTTCATTCCCAGGGCATGCTCAGTCTGTGCTGAATGAGGCAGGGTCACGTGGGAAAATCACGTGTGACCATATAATTCAAAATTGTCCCCTGCATGTGTACAAGAGACAACCTGAATTCCAGAAGTTCCGAACTTTTGAGTTCTTGGCTTTGCAACCACCATAATAGTCATTGAATGTAGTTTGTGTGTCTGTGGTTTCCTAGGTATTTGCTGAGTGCAGAGGAGCAGCTTCGCTCTGGTCTCCGTGTGCTTTAGTGGGTGCAGACTCTTTTGCCTGTTGACCCCTTCCGCTTGTCTCTCTTCTCCTTCGTGTCAGTCACAATACCTCCCTCCTGGGCCATTGTTTGAGCTCTCTGCCCTCCTCCCACCATGCTCTCCATCCCCACTTGCTTCAGACCTCTCTCCAATCTCTGTGCACCCCTGCGCTTGATTTTGGGTCGGCCTGTTGAGCTCCAGGCCAGAGGGCCCCTCTAAGGAGGCAGGCAGCTGCTTGCACTAGGAATCGCCAGACTGGACCAGACCCATGGTCCATCTGGCCCAGTGTCCAGTTTCCAACACTGTTCTTTTTATTATCTAGCATGTGTACTGCAGCGGCACCGTGAGGCAAAACATGTAATAAGTGACAGTTCCTGCCCCAAAGGGGAGTCTTTCCTGCTTTCTGTCATTTAACACTTGGTTTCATCCCATCCCTACCTTTAGTGGGGCAGCTCTCCTATCCCATACGTGTTGAGTTGCCCTAGAATCCTGCTGAGCTCCTCAGTGAGATCTGGTGATAGTGAGTTTCCCCGCGGTGGTTAATTGGTTTGGTAAATAACCTTTTCCTTTTCCTTTTTTTTCCCCATTTGAAATTTTCTGCCTCCCCCCATAGTGTTCCCTCTTCCATGCGTTGTGAGAGTCGGCCTGTGGGACCTCCTGGCCAAAGGAGGTTGTGAAGACCAGGACTTGAGCAGGGTTCAAAAGAGAGCTAGATAAATTCCTGGAGGTTAGGTCCATTAATGGCAGTTAGCCAGGATGGGTAGGAGTCGTGTCGCTGGCCTCTGTTTGTTAGAGGCTGGAAATGGCTGACAGGGGAGGGATCACTTGGTTCCCTTTTCTGTTCTCTCCCTTTGGAGCATCTGGCACTGGCCACTGTCAGCAGACAGAACACTGGGCTAGACGGACCTTTGGTCTGACCCAGTGTGGCCGTTCTTATCACCGTATAACTAGAGAACCCGATCTACTTTCTCTTTCCTGGTCGTTATATTGCATTTTGCTCAGGGAATACACAGTGAATTGGTGAAGTTTGCAGATGATACAAAATTCTTGAAAAGCTCATAGAACTTGAGGATGGTGTGAGAAAATGGCAGATGAAATTCAACAGTGATAAGTGCAAAGTAATTCACCCTGTAAAAAATAAACCTAGCTATCCGTATAAAATGGCAGTTTCTAAATTAGCCATTACCACGCAAGAAAGAGACTTCAGAGTCACAGTGAATAGTTCTCTGAAAACTTCCTTCCGTGCACAGCAGCGAGCAAAAAGGCTAACACAGTAATAGGAACTATTAGGAAAGGAATAGAAAGGAAGACAAAAATAGCATAATGCTGCAATACAAATTTATGGTAGGCCCATGCCTTCAGCACTGTGTCTAGGTCTGGTTGCTCCAGCTCAGAAGGATGTAGCGGAACTGGAAAAGATTCAGAGAAGCTCAGCAAAGATGCAACAGGGTGTGGAATGGCTTTCATATGAGGAGCGCCAAAGGGCCTGTTCATCTTAGAAAAGAAACAGCAAAGGGGGATGTGATAGATGTCTATTGATTTGCGAGTGGGGTGGAAAAAGCAGCTAGAGAAGTGTCATCTACCTTTTCCCATCATACAAAAACCAGGAGTCACCCCGTGAAATTAATAGGCAGGGGTTTAACGCAAATGAGAGGAAGTGCATTTTCACACAACACACAAGCAATCTGTGGAACTCATGGCTGTGGCATATTGCGATAGCCAAAAGTTCAAAAAAGAGCTAGATAAATTCATGGAGGGCCCATCAATGGGCATTAGCTGAGAGGGTCTGGGGTGCAGCTGCATGCCCTGGGGCTTCTGTGTCTTCAACTGATGGAAGCTGGGGGCAGAAGGCGGGGTTGGGAGGGTGTCACTCAGCTGCTCTGTTCTATGTGCTCCTCCGGTCCCCCTGAGGCGCTGGCACTGGCCGTTGTCAGCAGATGGGCTATTTGGCTACAGGGACCCTTGGTTTGACCCAGCATGGCTGTTCTTACGTTCTCACTTGTATCCTCTGGGAGCTGATCATTCGCAGCCTTTTCATCTTCTTGCTCCTGCTGCCCGTCTCTGAACCCCATGGCCTTTGCTGTCTCTGTTGGGACAGAGTGGCTGGAAGCAGGGTGTGTTCCGGGTGAGCAGTAGCCCCAGTGGTTAGCTGGTCTGGAGGTGATCATGAGCTGGGTAATGTCCATGTCACAGTCTTCCTTGCCAGGCAGCATGGAGTGAAAGCCTTGTTCACAGCTGCCATTAACAGGAACTCCAGAAAAAGCCAGAAATCCAGCAGGGCTTCAAGTTTGGGCTCCTTGTCCTCTAGGCAGCGAGAAGCCCCTGAAAGGAAGGAGCCGATACCTCTGCTGACTGGAGGTGCCTTCCTCATCTCACTTCAATCCTGCCTGCTCAGCCAGCGCCTCTCCAGGCCCCCCCCTTGAGCAGCAGAGAGCCTATGAGAGCAGTGTAGTCAGCCTGCTGCTGTGCTGTACCCCAGGCTTCTCCCTGCTTCCTCTGGAGACTCGCTTTGTGAAAAGCGGGGAGCCAGATGGGAGAACTCTTGGGGAAGGGATCATCCTCTGGACCTCTCTGGGAGGCAAAATGATGTAGAGCACATCTAGCTGGGCCTGTCCTGACCAGTGCACCAGCACCACTTATAGTCTCTGGCGTCAGAGGCTGCAAACAGCTGCCAGATCAGCAGCTGGGTGCCTCAGCCCAGCCCTGGAGGTGACACTCACCAATAAGACCAGGGTGGTCTCTGTAGCTCTCTTGGGCTTAAAGCCAAAAGAAAAGGAGGTCAGCGATTCTAGAGGTTCCATAGTTGGGATCCTCCCTCCTGATGATGATGATGTGGTGTTCTCTCACACTGAGAACACCTCTCCAGCGGAGGGAACTCCAGTTATTCGGAAGAGGCAGGTGTTAATTATGGGGGATTTGATCATTGGAAACATGGAGAACTGGGTTTGTGATGGGCAGGAGAGCTACATTGTGATTTGACTGCCTGGAGCGAAGGTTGTGGATCTCTTGACACCTCTAAATAGACGTATGGGTAGGGCTAGGGAAGGACAAGTGGTCGTGATACATACAGGTACCAGTGACTTAGGGAAAGATAGGAGAGAGGTTCTAGAGGCCAAATTTAGGGTGCTAGGTAAGAGGTTGAAGTCCAGGATCTCCATGGTAGCACTCTCTGAAATGCTTCCAGTTCCATGCACAGAATCAGGTAGACAGGAAGAACTGCAGGGTCACAATGCATGGATGAGATGATGGAGCAGTGAGGAGGGGTTCAGATTTGTTAGGAACCCAGGAAACTTTTGAGAAAGTGGGAGGTTATGCAGAAACGATGGGTTTTGCCTAAACCAAAAAGGAACCAGACTACCGGCACTTAACACTAAAAGGGTCATAGAGCAGTTTTGAAACTAAGGACTGAGGGACAGCCGACAGGTGTGGAGGAGCACATGGTTTGGACGGAAACATCTCTTAGGTCAAGACCCATTGATGGAGATTCTCTGCTTCCTCCTAAGGAGGAGAGAATGGAAGATGATAAAATACAGGTTGGATCTGATGAGAAACAGTCAAATGAAAGAGTCCTATTCACTTATATCAGGTAATGGGAGATAGCTCAAAGTGACAGTTTGGGAGTGCTTACATAAAAATGTTTGGCGTCTAAATAAGAAGATGGGCGAACTAGAGTGCCTTGTCTTAAATGAGGATATTGATACAATAGGCATCACAGAAGCTCGATGGAATGAGGATAATCAATGGGACAAAATATATTGGAAGGACAGACCAGGCCATGCTGTTGGGGGAGTGGCTCTGTATGTGAAAGACGGTGCAGAGTCAAATGAAGTAAAACTTAAATGAACCAAACTGTATCATGGAATCTCTCTGAACAGGAAGTCCATGCTTGAATAATAAGAATATAGCAGTAGGGATATATTACTTACCACTGACCAAGAGGGTGAAGGTGATTGTGAAATGCTCAGGGAGATTTAGAGGGGTTATAAAGAAAAACCCCAAACCCTCAATAATAGAGGATTTCAGCTATCCCCGTATTGAGCATTTGCATGTCACCTTGGGTTTGAATGAAGAAATACAGTTTCTTAATACCTTGAATTACTTCTTCTAGGAGCTGTTAGTCTTGGAACCCCCAAGGGAAGAGGCAATTCTTGATTTAGTCCCCAGTATAGCACAGGATCTGGTAACAGAGGTGAATGCAGCTGGACCACTTGATAACCGTGAGACCATAATATAATTAAATGTAACATCCCTAGGGATGGGGAAAGCACCACAATAGCCCAGCACAGTCTCATTTAATTTCGGAAGGGACTACACTAAAACTGGGCTAAACAGAAATTAAAAGGTACAGTTCCCAAAGTGAAGTCCCTGCAAGCTGCAAGGAAACTTGTTAAAGACGCCATAATATAGGCTCAATGTAAAGGTATACTCCAAACGAGAAAACATAGTAAGAGGACAAAAAAAGAGCTACCATGTCTCACCAACAGTAAAAGGAGCAGTGAGAGGAAAAAAGGCATCCTCTAAAAAGAAAAAATTAAATCCTCTTGGCTACGTCTACACGTGCACCCAACTTCGAAATAGCTTATTTCGATGTTGTGACATCGAAATAGGCTATTTCGATGAATAACGTCTACACGTCCTCCAGGGCTGGCAACGTCGATGTTCAACTTCGACGTTGCTCAGCCCAACATCGAAATAGGCACAGCGAGGGAACGTCTACACGGCAAAGTAGCACACATCGAAATAAGGGAGCCAGGCACAGCTGCAGACAGGGTCACGGGGCGGACTCAACAGCAAGCCGCTCCCTTAAAGGGCCCCTCCCAGACACACTTTCATTAAACAGTGCAAGATACACAGAGCCAACAACTAGTTGCAGACCCTGTATATGCAGCACGGACCCCCAGCTGCAGCAGCAGCAGCCAGAAGCCCTGGGCTAAGGGCTGCTGCCCACGGTGACCACAGAGCCCCGCAAGGGCTGGAGAGAGAGTATCTCTCAACCCCCCAGCTGATGGCCGCCATGGAGGACCCCGCTATTTCGATGTTGCGGGACGCGGATCGTCTACACGTCCCTACTTCGATGTTGAACGTCGAAGTAGGGCGCTATTCCCATCCGCTCATGGGGTTAGCGACTTCGACGTCTCGCCGCCTAACGTCGATTTCAACTTCGAAATAGCGCCCAACACGTGTAGACGTGACGGGCGCTATTTCGAAGTTACTGCCGCTACTTCGAAGTAGCGTGCACGTGTAGACGCAGCCCTTGAGTAAAACTCTGGCAAGAGAAGTGTACAGATACAAATTATGAAAGCCAAAACAGGAATTTGAAGAACAGATAGCTAAAGATTCAAAAAGTAGTAACATTTTATTTAATTATGTTGCAAGCAGGAAGCCTGTTAAATAACCAGTATTCCACTGGGTGATTGAGAGGCTAAAGGAGCACTCAAGGATGATAAGGTCATTGTGCAGAAACTAAACTAATCCTTTGCATTGATCTTTCAGAGCTGAGGATGTGAAGGAGATTCCCAAACCCGACCCATTCTTTTTGGGTGACAGATCTGAAGAACTGTCTCAGATTGAATTGTCATTAGAGGAGTTTTTGGAACAAATTGATAAACTAAACAGTAATAACTCACCAGTGCCAGAGACATTCACCCAAGAGTTCTGAAGGAACTCAAATGGAAAATTGCAGAACTACTGTGATTTTGTTTATATCGGCTTCTACACCAAATGATTGGAGGATAGCTAATGTGATGCCAGTTTTTAAAAAGGGTGCCAGAGGTGATCCTGGGAATTACAGGCCAATAAGCCTGACTTTATTACTGGGCAAACTGGTTGTTCTATCAAAGAACAGAATTGTCAGACAGATGGATAAGCATAATTTGTTGGAAAACCGAAAATGCAGTCCTGTAGCACTTTAAAGACAGCACTATGATTTATGAGGTGATCAGCTTTTGTGGGACAGACCCATTTATCCTGATTTGAAGAAGTGGGTCTGTCCCACAAAAGCTCATCACCTAATAAATTATTTTGTTAGTCTTTAAAGTGCTACATGACTGCTGTTTTGTTTTGTGAAGATACAGGGCACGGGCAGAGATGGCGATGGGGCACCTGCGGTGTCCAGGTGAGGTGCAGCTGGGTGGGTGAGGGGATCAGGTGGGCAGAGACTCATGATCCCCTGGCCCTCCTGTGCCAGGTGGCTCTGGTTTGCTCCCACTCTGTCACCGGTAAGGCAGTTCAAGAGAGGCTCTACCTCAGGGGGAGCGCAGCAAGTGAGCCTCCGCTCTCCCTGCGCAGACGGTGCAGGTGCCTGTCTACTCGGAGCAGGAGTATCAGATGTACCTACATGACGACGCGTGGACCAAGGCGGAGACAGATCACCTCTTTGACCTTTCCCGGAGATTCGACCTGCGGTTTGTGGTGATCCACGACCGCTATGATCACCAGCAGTTCAAGGTGAGCAGACGGCCCAGCTGGAGGGGTGCTGAGCCTGCCACGGGGCGAGGAGCAGCTCACCTTTGTGTTACCTTCACTGGTGGGGGGAGCGGGGGTTAGGCAGGCAGGAGCACTGAACGCCCAGCACTGGGTGTCGCTGCTCATTTTGTTTATAATTAAATCTGCCATAACTCGTATTGGTTCCCGGTTGCATTTTCCTAGGAAGTCAGAATCCCTTGAGCAGATGGTCCCTGCCAGGGTGTGGCATGCTGGAAAGGAGGCGGGCTGCGCTAGGGGGGGTGGAGAAGCCTGGCTGTAAGGGTTCCTAGGTTTGTCTCTTCCCTCTGGGCAGGAAGAGCATTCAGCATTCAGTGCGGGGCTCCCGTCCTGCTGCCCCTGGCTTGTTCCGTGGCCTTGCCCAAGACTTTGTTGCGCCTGTGTGGCAAGGAGCAAGTCACAGAGCCGAGAATAGAAGCCAGGAGCCCTGACTCTTAGTCTTGTCCAGGGAACTCGTGGCTGAGCCGGCTTTCTGTGAGGTGGGGGAGTGGGACGGGGGGTCCCGGCCTGGTGTGAGGCTTGTAACAACTGTGTGATGCTCTGCCGAAGGGCGTGGGAGCAGGGCTGAGTGTCAGCTTTAGAACAAAGCCCAAAAGGAGGCTGAGGCAGCCCTGGGGCCAGCCAGCCAGGGGAATCCAGGGCAATTGTTGGGCATTTTGCACCCTGGGCTGCACACGATGTAGACCTGCTTTGGTTCAGTGCCAGGCAGAGAGCGTGTCACATGCTGCCTGGGAAATCCAGGCCTGTGGCTGGGACCTCCTCCTCCGATGGTCTCCTTTGGAGCTTCTGAGAACGGCCTTCTCTTACGGGCCGTCAGCAGGGAGCTTCGGGCCCTGCCTGCTGGTGCCCGTTGCTGCCAGCGGGAGGGAGGAACGGCACCATGGCGGGGATGACATAATGCGCAGGGAGACGGCACCTGCCGAGAGGGTCCGAAAGTGTGTAAAGGGAGGGGCAGTGTCGTCACCTCCCGACAGCAAGCGGGACGCTGAGGCACAGCACAGGCGCTCCTGCAGTCTCACGGCTAGCTAGTGACGGTGAGGCTGGGCTGTGGGTCCCCTCGGTCGCCCCAAGGCAGGAGCAGCGGCAGGCGCACAGTCAGAAGTGCTTAGAGCAGCGTTTGGGATCCTGCACTGGTCCCCCAGACACTGGGCCAGTCCGGCTGGTCAGGTGGCCCCCACCCGCTGCCATTGCTTGTCTTGAGCCTGGCCACCGCAGGCCTGGCCGCGCCCCCAAAGCTCTCCTGCCCTCCTGAACGCTCACTGGTGGGTGCTCCACAGAAGAGGTCCGTGGAGGACCTGAAGGAACGGTACTACCACATCTGCGCCAAGCTGGCCAACGTCCGTGCCACTCCCGGCACTGACCTGAAGATCCCTGTGTTTGACGCTGGCCACGAGAGGCGTAGGAAGGAGCAGCTGGAGAGGCTGTACAACAGGACTCCGGAGCAGGTAACCAGACCATCGGCATGGTCAGTGCCTACTTCCCTAGCACAGCCTGCAACCTCTGCGGGGCTGGGACTGCCCTGTGTTGTGTGGCACCTCAGGGCCCCAGTCTGGCATTAGCACAGCACAGTCGCAGAGCAAGGCTCTGGCCCCAGCCCCCCAGGCCTACTGTTTGTGTCTGTCCGCCAGGCCGAGCACAGGGAGACAAGTTCCTGGCAGCAGGGGCAGGGGAGAGAAGTGGGGTTATGGGTAGGGCGACCATCTCTCCCCGTCCCAAATACGGGGTGACTCCTCACGGCTCTGCCACGCCCCGGGGAGCTGGGAAGGAGGCGGCAGCTTCCGGCGATCCCTTGCTTCCCCGAGGCTCCGGGAAGTGACTCCCACCACTAGCTGTGCCTGGGCAGCTGGGCGGCCCAAATACGGGACAATTCACCCCCTTTAGAAAAGAAGTCAGGGTGACTTTTTGGCTTCCTAGATATGGGGCCGTCCCACCCAGTATGGGACAGGTGGTCACCCTAGCTATGGTGCCCGACAGCAGCTCCTTTGAGGAGCGCACGTTGCATGCTGACAGTGGGTGCTTCACGGTGCTAGGCAGGGCTCCCCTTCTCCACAGCCTGGGGCCCCAGCCTGGTGTTCCTGGGTCTAAGGGCTGAGCTCCCTGTGGGCTCACGCAGCTCAGACTGCCAGGGAGTGCAGGCAGGACCCAGCCCTCGTGGCAGCCAGCAGGCGTGCCGAGCCCTGAGCTCTGCGCTTTGCGCGTGAGCCCAATTAACAGTGGCTAGTGGCAGAGGGTCCCAGTGCGCCCGGTTGGAGCAGCCGGGATGACTCATCTATTTCTGGGGAGCTGGGAGGAGGGAGAGAGCAGTCCCCTCCGGATAACCAGTCGTCTGCTCGTTGCTCCCTGCCCCATGGCTTATCCCAGGCCTGCTGTGCCACTGTTCTCCCTGCGCCCATGGTGGGTTGCATTTGTCGCCCAGCAGTGATGGGTGTCACTGGGGTGATGCAGGCAGTGCCTTCCCAGGACCGAGGGTGCTGCCTCCCCAGGGCTTTCATCCCTCCTGAGCTTGTCACGCCGAGATCCCTTCCTCAGGGAAAGAAAGCCCCGGGGTGGTTTGGCCGGAGAGTGACTCTCACCCAGGGTGGGAGCTGGCCATGGCCCGCGGGGCCCCTAACACCGGCTGGCCTTGTGGGCTGGGGTGCCTGGCCAGAGCTGCCTGCTCTGGGTCAGGCCAGGAACATGGGTGGTGCAGGACTGGCGAGGGAGCAGAGCTGTTGTCGGTAGGTGGCTCCCTTGCCTGACTTTGCCACGGCTGCCCTTTGACTGCCCTTCCTTGCTCCGGCCGGCAGGTGGCAGAGGAGGAGTATCTGATCCAGGAGCTCCGGAAGATTGAAGCCAGGAAGAAAGAGAGAGAGAAGCGAACCCAGGACCTGCAGAAACTCATCACAGCTGCCGACACCACCACTGAGCAGCGGCGAGCAGAGCGCAAGGCTCCGAAGAAGAAGCTGCCCCAGAAGAAAGAGACGGAGAAGCCTGTAAGCGTTTCCTGTCTTTGCTGTCACTGGGTAGCAAAGATCTCTGTGTCTCCCTCCCCGCACCAGTCCCATCCTGCCGGTGCCAGGCTGGGGGACGCAGGTCCATCATCAAACAGGCATCTTTTCAGTATCAATGTGGTCTATACAGTGAGCTCAGAGTTAGTGGGTCTCAGTTCAGCCCCCTTCTTTGTGCCTCGGTTTCCCCAGGTAAAGGGAATGATTCTATTTACTTCCCCCGGGAGGAGCCCTGGCACTCAATCAGTTCATGGGCCTGTAGTGCTGGGGGTATTTGCTTTGTAAAACCGCACCCAACTGGTAGTGCTAGCTGGCCAAGCCACACGATGTACTGCTGGGTGCCCGCTGCTGGTGTCGGCAGCCCGGCCTGTCCTCAGCTCGTTGGAGTGGGCTGGGTGGAGGGAGATGGGCACTGCTGGCTGTCATCCAGCTTCTTCCCAAGCACCCTCTGCCTCCCAGCAGGGGGTCTCTGGGCCATGGCTGAAGTGACCTGAAAAGCCAGGGCGGTGTGGGCTCAGCTTACCTGGGTTCGCCCCCTGCCAGAGCTGCCTGTGTTTTGGGAGAGAGGACCAGCCATGGTGGGAGGTGTGGGGGGGAGACCGGGGCAGGAAGTGGCCTCCGAGGGTGTAAAGCTCCGAGCTGATTAGGTCGGTGTGCCTGGAGTGGTGGCGGTGGGCACGTACCCAGGCGCACGCGCAGCGGGGCGGGGCAGGGCAGGCAGGGAGACAGTGTCTGTTGTTGCACTAGTACCATTTCAACAATGACAGAGTCCATTAGGAGTCAATTACCAACTATAGCAGGGAAACGTTGAAAAAATTGCATTTTAACTAAGAATCGGAGTCAAGAGCTGCACCGGCGTCGTTTCAACAAAGGAAAATCATTTACCAAAGAGTCAATTGAGGTTGAAGCGTTTACAGCGTGTACAGGCGTGCCAGGCAGGAGAGCCCCTTTAATTGCTTCCGCACTCACTGCAGGCAGAGGTGACTCAGCTGAGCAGCAGACCTGGCTCTATTCCTTTTGCACCAGGGGGCCCGGCTGAAGGCCACAGGGGGAGCACTCACGCTGTGTGAGACGGAGCAGGGCGCACTGTGGGGTGTGTTCTGGAGACGCCTGTCCTAGTGCAGGCTGGGAGCTGCGCCTCCCAACGGTACCGTGGCTGGTACCACTTGATGGGTTTGTTTGGCCCCGGGGCACCCCCTTGGCATTAGAAACAATCCCTGAAGGCCCCCGGCACTGTTGATTGATTGGCCTGTGGGTCATCCAGGTATTGGGTGGAATCCTTCCTGGTTATGGCTACCCGTGAGTGCTGCAGATGCCTGGTACCCACTTCCCACACAAGGCAGGTCTGGGCTGGCCATGAGGCGAGGTGCAGAGTTCTGCCACAGGTGGCGACTCTCAGCGGGAAACCAGGCAGTCGAGTCGCTGTTCTTGTAGTCTCGGTCGTCATCCCGTTGTAGCCTGGTACCATCAGGGCCTCATCCAGGAGCAGTAGCCAGAGCGAGCCAGAGATGCCCTGAGGAATGACTCCGGGGAGCACCAGGACAGATTGTGTGGCCGGAACCTCCAGAGCGTGAGCTGGCTTTCCCTCGGGGCGCATTTGCCAGGGAGAGCACAGAAATCACCCGCTTGTGTCCTACAGGTCTCTCTCCCATTGAGCCCCCCGGGTCCCTTGCACTCCTTCAACCCAGGGGGGCCTAGCAGGTTGTACGTCTGGGGTGAAATGCACCTGCCTCCAGCATAGAAATGTAGCTGCTGTGTGTGGAAGTGACTTGGTGCCCTGGTGACTCAAGGGAGGTAGCAGAGATTTCTCTGGGCAGCGGGGGGAAGCCCCACCTGAAAGATCTTGCAGGTATTTCATTCCTATGAATACTTTAGTAGGCTGCTCCCCGAAGGCTCTGGTCTGCCCCACAGTTTCTCCAGGCTTGCGCTTTAGCAGCCCAGCCAGCCTTCTCCTGCTGAATCAGGTGTTGGCTCATCACTGAGCACCTTCCAAGCCAAGCGGAGAGGCAGGCGGAGTCCAGGTGTGCGTCGGGAATGGAAAGCTGCAAAAGGATGAAAAATGTGGGTCTCAATTGAGGAGAACAGTCCTGAGTGCATAGCAGGTGCTTGGAACTGTACAAATGATAGCCTGCCTGGCCGCTGCCCCATAGGGCTTGCCGTGGAAAGGCCAGATCCTGGGAGTGCTGAGTGCCTTCAGCTGCCAAACTGGGCCTTAAGTTAGCCTGGGCAATGTGGCCATGCTCCCCGCCCCAGAGGTGCCTGGGTTGCAGCTCACGCTGCCACGCTGGCTGGCACAATGGGGAGCACTGCACGCAGGTGGCTTTGGGTTTTCGAAAGAGGTCTTGGCTCTGAGTATTGTCCTTAGTGCTTCCGTGGGGTTTGCTTGGGATAATCATCTTCCGCAGGGCTGGCAGGTGGCTGCATGTCAGGAAATGGTGTTTCCCCTTCAGCCACTGCATCCACCCGCCTGTTTCCTCCTTCAGTACATCCTGTCTCGATTTCTTGCAGGCTGTTCCTGAGACTGCTGGCATCAAGTTTCCCGACTTCAAGTCTGCAGGTGTCACACTGCGGAGCCAGAGGGTAGGCTGCTGCTCTGGCCCCTTGGGGCTGTTTTTCAGATCTCTCCCTGTCTCTCCCTTCCGAACCATTCTCCTTGTACAGCTGTGGAACTTCAAGATGTTGCCTCTAAAGTAAGCAGAGTCTGGTTCAGCAGCGTGGGCGGTTGCCGGGGCGCTGGATTTGTCTGAGCTGTCGGCCGACTTTGCTTTCGGTTATAATGCCAAAGGCCCCTGGCAGCAAACACCTGAACCTGCCGATGTCTCATGGCTGGTAGTCATCACGTTCCGGCAGCTAAGCCGAAGGGAGCCGCCTGGCCCAGGCGGAGCCTGCAGCCGAATGTAATGTGTCCCCTAGAGTGCAGATGTTAACGGATGGTTGGAAGACGTCTCTAAGGCCAGCTTCTCCGGGTGTGACTTGCACGCATTGGCCTGTCACAGTCATGGCTTTTTAACTTTAGAAACATTGGCTTGAAAAGCCCCAAGTGCCTGGTTTCCCCTCAGGGTGAAGAAATAATAAACCTGTGCAGGAGTCGACATCTCTGGCTGGGGGCATTGATCCAGGTAACCCCTGTGTAACTGGTCTTGGGGGCTTGGTATCAGCCCTACAAAACCCTATTTGCCTGGGCAGAGCTCTTTTTGTGCAGGGAAGAGGAAACACCCTCCCACTCCCCCGTTAGCTACTTTGTGGTCATTGTCTGACCTGGTGTATTCTCCGTGCTCTTCAGGGGATGCTCCTTTGGCATGAGGAGCTATTCAGCCCCCCAGAGAGCAGTCTCGTGGGAGTTGAGGCAGGCTGGGGCCGTGAGCTGTGGCCTGGCTCTGGCAGGCTACGAGGAGAGCAAGCTGCGGGGGGTCCTGTTGCTTGAAGAGCTCTGCTGGGTGGTTGGGCGGCCACACCGTGAGCTGGACCGCCGGCACGCCGTGGCTCTGGGCGGCGATACCCGTGTGAAGGTTCGTGGAGACACAGCAGATGTGGTCTCCAGTACTAAGGCACATCAAGTGACTGGGGGAGGTTGATCTGGATGTTGAAAGTGAATAAGGGATGGCTGGGGGCGGGGTTAAGCAAAGCTGAGCAACCTGTTGGTGCCTGACCCATCTGGCAGAGCCAGCAGCTGTCTTGTGGCCAGTAGCCAGGCGGACGCCTGTGTGAGTGGACAGGAGTGCTGTGGTCTCTGGCTGTACAGGGAGGGCAGGACCATCTCGGTGAACGGACAGGCCGTGGGAGTTCCTGGGTCCTGAGTCCAGCTCTGCATGGAACTGCCTCTGCTCGCTGTAAACCTGGGGTTGAGCTTTCCTGGGGGGCAGTGGGGATCTGAGAGCCCCACCTTGCCTGGGTGGGCCAAGGAGTAGTAAGCTGGTGCTTGTGCTGTACTTGTGAACCCGGGTGGCCTGGGAACAGTGCAAAGCAGCATGACCTAGGCTTGTGTTCTAGTCCCCTGTTCTGCACTCTGCTCTGCTCCAGGCCCCGCCACACCCCATGCCAGGCACGTGGAGAAGGGGAGCAGCTGCTCTGGTGTGTTTGTATGAAGCACGGGGAAGCTGCAGTATTTGCTGTCAAGGCTGACTGTGAGGGGTTAGATAAGCCTGTCTGCTCCGGCAGGCTCCCGGGAGAAGAGCGGTGTGAGACCTGTGGGGGGTTGTTTACGGTCAGAGCTATCTCTTTGGTGCTACTAGGCACCAGTTGGTGGTCCTGGGTTAAGGTGAAGTTGACCTTTTCGCTCAGAGCAGGGATTCGACGTCTGTGTGTGCATGAGAAACGCCCTGGCCCTCCTTAAAAAGGCAGCTCTTCCTTTCTGCCTCTGGGCTGGATTTCTGGGAATTCATCCACTCGTTGAAACGGATTGTTTGCTTACTTACAATGGTTGTAGAAGTGGTCCTTGAAGAACATTAGTCTCCCGGGTTGGAGCGTATTTGTTTTCAACGGCTGCAAGAATAGAATGACCCAGGCTTTTCAGACTTCCTGTGCAGTTAAAGCTCACTGAAGTCTTGTGCGTGGGCTGCACTCGCTCTCTTTCTGTAAGCTCAGTGGTCACTTATTGCAGTGATTCCTTGTTACTGAGTGTTCCTCCTTCCGCAGAGCCTCAGTAACAACCACCGGGGAGTCCCACGTGCTGCTTTCATTCACAATGGCTGCATGTGCCTGTTGTTCCCAGGGGGATGGAGACTGTAGGCAAAGATGGCCCCCTGACACCTGCTCCTTGCCACTTCCGTCCCCCACGCGGGCCGTGGAGCGAGGGGCTCTGCCTGAGGGCAGCCTGTAGCATGCGTCCCGCCGGGATCCACAAGAGACGGGGGAGCATTTTGCACAAGGGCACTTCATTGAGCAGCTCCTTGGAAGGGGATTTCATGCTGCAGAAGAAAGGAGACCTGGGTAGGGGTGTGTGTGCAGGGAGCCGCCGGGAGACAGACAGGAGGAAAAAATGGCGGTGGGGCTGGGGGGAGTGGGGGGGAACGTGATTCTCTGAGAGAAAAGAGAGAGAAAAATACGACGAGTCTTCAGAAATCCTCAGACCCGTTTGCAGGCCCCAGCGTGCTAGCAAGCCTTAACCCTAACACGTGCGCGTGGCCGGGTGTCACTGCAGGGCAGAGTCATGGTGTTCGGGTGTCGGAACTGCACTCAGTGGGTCTGGCATGCGTTCAGGATCAACCGGAGAGAGCCTGCAGCCCTGCCCCCCGTGCTCTTGTGCTCTGGCTGAGTGTCAGGGGTGAGGGAGATGCTGAAGAGAGAGAATGAAGTGTTCTCTCCTTTGGGGACAAAGCCAAACCCAAGGGTGGAAGAGTTGTCTGAGCGCTTGGATCCGCAGCCTGCACCAAGGGACGCTCAGGCTCACTTGTTCACTTCCCGCCAAACAAGGCTTCCAGCCAGCAAGCTGACTTGCTACCCGCTAACTAGAGTCCTGTAGACAAATTGCCGGTCAGGCCAATTAAAAAAGAAATAGGGGAAGAAAAGCTTTGAACGCAGCTTTAGTTCCCATTGATTCAAATATTCGCCCTCACTGGCTTTTAAATATTTACTAGCCAGCTGAGCATTTTTTTAGCACTGATTAATGAGTTACAATTTACTGTGGTTGTTTTTTTTCTTTGGGGCGGGGGCTGGGTGTCTGCCACAGCTCGGAGATGAATGAGGCTTCCAGTGAAACGCCGGGGAGGGGAGGAGGGTTGGATGCGTGTCTTTTAAAATGTTTATTCTTCATATTTGATCTGACCCACAATTAAATGGCTAAGCACGCTGCCTGTTTACTCTCCATCAGAAGCTCTTGACTCTGCTCCTTGCCTGACATTAATGCAAACCCAGACCTCATCAGCTGCTAACATGTGAAACATCTGTCTCGCTGCCGTGATCAATAATACCCTCCTTTCAGAGCCTGGGCTTGGACAGCAGCTACATAAAATATCAGTTATATTTATTTGGATTTGATAAATTTAATTACTTGAAGCAATTAATAATTTATTTGTTTAGTATTGATTCCACTCGCAGGCATCTTGGTAAGATAAGCTGATGGTAATCAGCACATCCGTATCAGGCAGGAAAGCATATGTTTCCCCAGCAGAAACTTCCCATGGATCGGAGAGTCGCACTTCCCCAGTGGCGCAAGGGCTGCGCGCAGGGGGAGACTTTACTCCTCCTGGGGGGAAACGCAGGCTGGACCTGGTGGTGGGAGGGGGTGCGGCTTTGGCGTCGTGGTGGTCTCATTACCCAGGAGCAGGTTCTGCCGGGAGGAACAAATTCATGCCTGTGTTGGTGCCAGTTGGTGTGTGGCATACCGGCTGCGTCGGGAGGGGTGTGGGGGAATGTGTGTGCATTCTTCACACCTGTTGGTGTGTACCACAGACTTGGGCCTAGGGACAGGGAGTGAAAGGTTTGGGAGCTTTCGCGTAAGAGGGCTAGCGAAGGTAGAGCAAGTGGTTCTGGTATCTTTGCTCGGAGTACAAGAGCAAAGGAAGCCAGTCAATGAAATTGAAAGGTGGCCAATTTAAAATGGCTAAAAGGAAATACCAGAAGGGTTGAGTGATATGTGGATAACGAGGTCATGCAGAGTAACAATCGCCAGGATTAAAACCCCACAGAACTGATGTACACATTCCGGCTTCTGGGTCAGCAGTCCAGGGCTGGCGAGGTCCGTGCCTGCCACGGTTAGGGAGAAGAGCAGTCATTTGTGCCATAACATCCCCCTGCAAGATTTGTTGTGCCTACCTCTGAAGCATCACACAGCAGCCCCGGCAGAGACAGGGTACTCGGCTGGTGGGTGGAATGCTGCCTTATCCAGTCTGGCAGTTCCTGGGCTGAAGTCAAGAATCGCCCACGTTAAAACTGAGTGCGCAGCCATAGCCCTGTTGTGCCCGTCACTGTGATAGTTTTTAGCAACACGCTCCCGTTATTCCTCAGCTGAGGGTTGCTTTGTGTCAGTCGTAGATACAACTGTCATCTTGTGCTAGATGTGTGTATTCTCGCCTTAAATTACCATCTTATACGGTGCATCTCTTCACTCCATCTTGGGGTACGGGATGAGTTAGTTATTCATGAGGTATTCTCCAGGTCAGTAATTTTGTCACCAGAAGTATTGTACGTTAAAGTATCAGAGGGGGAGCTGTGTTAGTCTGTATCTGCAAAAACAAAGAGACGTCCTGTGATGCATCTGATGCAGCGGGTCTTTGCCCATGATAGTTTATGCTCCAAAAAATCTGTTAGTCCGTAAGGTGCCACAGGGCTTCTCGTTAATTTCTTTGGAGACAGTTCTGTTATCGCAGTTTTCCAATTGAACGCAGTTACTCACACATTAGGGAAGTGCAGCGTCAGACATTTCAAAGTGTATTTTGTTACATCTTGCATCTTCTGTATCTGTTATTCCTCTTTCTTTGGTTCTTAGTCTCGCTCAGACTCTTGATGAAGATTTTACAGTTGTCTAAAGGAAATCTTGCAAGTCAAACCTTTTCTTTCATTTCCTAAAAGAATTGGCTGTGTACAGAATTTATTCCATTCCATTGCTGATTTGAAAGTTAGCTATAGGTTTACCTTCAAGCCAACTAAACTGTAAAATAGTTATTTCCTTTAGTCGACACTTGCAAGTTTGTTTCTAAGAACGTTAGTATATTGAGTAAAGCAGCCTCTTTACCCCAGGTGGTATTGTATTGAGCATCACCGATCCTGAGATGCAGCTACTGAGCAGTCCCACTAAAAGTTAATTGTAAGCCAGCCTGTGTGCCAGCAGACAGGACAAATGGCATACGAGTGTGTTTTACTGTTGTCTCGTCATTTTGATGACCTTCCTGAACTCTGTTCTCCGGCACACACACGTCCCTGTGTAGAACTGTGGGATTTGGCATGGTGGAGCTGAGGCTGCAAGGGGAGCAAGAGGATGCGATTGTGTAATTAAAACCTGATAATGTATGCACACCAGGCGGTCACGGTCAGATTGCACATCCAGTCTCCATTTTCTCCCTTCTGGGGGTAAGACCCCGTCCCATCACAGCACATTTTTGTATTTTCATTTCCCTGCTGTTTAACATTCCAGAGCTGCTGGGCTCCTCCTGTGGATCTTCCAAGCTGTGAGGGAGAGAGAGCCACCTGCTCCTGCACCCCGGGGAGAGGCCGCCCGCTACCCAGGACAAGAGAGTATCACTCATGTGCGGCTTTGAGCTCCCTCCTCTGCAAACCACCCAGGCGTTGCTGAGTCGAACATCAGGCCACACACACTCCCACATGGAGAGCTGTGAGCAGAGAAAGTTCTCTGCGCTGAAAACCTTCCTGGGGGAGGCTAGCTGTCGTGCTAATGAGGCCTGGAGTCAGTCAGCATTCCAAGCCTGCGCGCAGATGACCGAGGAGGCTTCAGTACCCGTTGCTTGCTGTGCCGAGAGGTGGAAGGACGTAGTCCTCAGGGCTAGTGGCTCTGCAGGGCTCTCGTGTCAAAACTCAGCTGGTTTGAGTTGTGTGAGGGAATGTGTGTCCTAACACTGAATTCAAACAGGGCGCAGTTGCATGAAACAAAACTGCTGCTCAGACACACAAAACCCCAAACCGCTGCAGTGAGAGGCCAAGCCGGAAACGTCAGCACCAAACGGTGGGAATTTCAGAAAGTTTGGAGCTTCTGAAAACGGCAGGTTCCCAGCAACCACCCAGCATTTGTAGCAGGCGATGGCAGCGCGCCCCGCATGGGGTGGTCATCGTACAGCAGGGCCTGGTGACATGCCCTCCTTGCTCGTTAATCCATAACCCTGTTAATTCTCCAGACAGACCCCCAGCAGTCTGCAGCCGCTTCCCAGCAAGACGTGATCCCTGGGCGCCCTGTGGGGAGGTCTCGTGTTGCTGAGATTTCTTCAGTCTCCCGAGCGATTTGTGGGGAAGTTTTCTGGTCTGCTGCGACATATTGTCGTACACCGGAAAATGAAACGACCCACAAACCAAACAGAGCGTGTCGGCTGGGCCTGTGCCTCTCCAACTGCGTTTGGGTCAGTTCGTCAATGACTGGCAAGAGTTACTCATCTGCAGCTGTTCTCACAGTAGCTGGAGTCAGTTCTCACCGCAGGCATTGCACGAGCGTAACGAGAGCTGCAGCTCACTCTGTGGCCCGGAGGTGCTCAGTTCTGAGACCATCACAGAGCCCAGGTTTGGCCAGGCCCCTCTCCACCAGCTGCCAGGGCTGCTGCAGCAAGGAACGGGGCTCTGAAGCGGAGCTTGCTTCACTCTGTTGGCCACAGTCAAGCTGCATAACCCACCTGCTGGGCACATTCCTTCCTGCTGTGATGAGCAGGCAGGCGTCTGGTCCCATAGCTCCCAGGCCAGGCGCCTTGACTCCCCAGCATCGGGATCCAGGCCTAGCATCCTTCTTGCTGCCTTGGGAGGCGTGGGGCCCGGAGCTGCGGGGCTTTGCCACCCTTTCTTTATTTTTCTCTTGGAACGCCCAGATCACGCGTTTAGCACAGGTTGTTTATAGCCAGCACAAAGAATTGCAGTCCTTAAATCAAAAGGGATATTGGTGTAATTATAAGCATGGGCTGTGTTGCACTAAGAGCTTGAAGGAGAGGCTGTCGGAGCAGGAAAGCAGCCGAAATATATTAACCTCCAAAATCCCAGCTAATCAGTGGTGTGCCTAGCATAGTCTGTTTCCCAGCTGTTATCGCAGGGGGTCTTCGCACGTAGTAAATCACAAGACCAGCTTCCTCCCAAGAGGGCAGCTGCCGCTGCTCCCTGGTTCGTCTCCCCTGAAACTTGCCAGTGCGGGCAGGGCGCTGCCCAAGCTTTGCTCAGCACAGGACCATGCTGCTAACTCACCTGGCGCTCAAGGGCCAGGCCTGCAGATGGCGCTCAGCACCCTCCTCGAATCCCGAGGTGTGATCTTCCGACCCGTAGCCCAGCATGCTCTGCTCTGGCTTGAGCCCTGCCGCCCGGCTGTCCCATTCAGGGCGCAGCGCTGCATGCTGGGACCTGTGGGGCTGCAGATTCGTGGTGAAGGTGTGTGGCTCGAACCCTGGGGACTGGGCCTAACTCCAGCACCTGGCATGAGGATTGAGCCTATAGCCACGGGCCCAGCAGTGGCCAGACTGACCCTTTCCCTCTTGTCCTCAAGCTCAGCATGGCTGCTGGTGGGTGTCACTGGCTGGGAGTGCTGCCATCTTCCTTTGGCCTTCCGCGGTGGTTCGGGTGGTGCAGCCCAGCTTACACCCCACAGCCGCGTGCGTCCCAAGCAGTGCTGGCTCCAGCTCGTTCCCGCTCACCTTCCTGCTGGGCACCGATGCTTCCCCGCTCTGAGGCAGCCTAGCTAACGGAGCCTACCTAACAGATTAGCAGGGGCTGTGAGTAATAGACTCCTCATTTAGTTTTAATACATTTTGCATAGAGAGCAATCAGCCTTCATCAGTCTTAAAGATGAATTGGCTTAGCCAGCTAAATTTTAAAGATATTAGTCCGACAGCAGCCACATAAATCATAACATTTTCTTAATGATGGTAAAATTAAAATATACTCTTGCTTTGAGAAACTGACGCAGCCTTCCTGTTCACGGGCCAGCTCCTCCCCTGGAATGCAAGGGAAGCTTAACTGATGCACTTTGAGCCCAAACGAACCCAAAGAGCTCTGCTCCTCTTGCACTGCCACTCTGCTCCTGCTTCCATAGCCGGGGCCCACTGGTGCCCCCGTCTCTGCCTCTCCCAAGATGCAGAGGGGTTCTGGGCACCCTCTGGCCAGGAGCACGTGTAGGCCAGTCACAGGCATTGCCAGAACAGTCGGCACAGCTGCTCGGAGGGCACTAGGCAGTTATGGCCAAGTCCCTGCTCTGGATGGTGCGTACCCAGCAACCCGCCAGGCCTGTGTTGTGCAGTGGGACGGGTGACGTGCTCCCCTGTGGCCCTGCTTGGGCTAGGATTGCTCACCAGCTGGCGTGGAGAGCCACATGCTCTTCCCACATGGGGTGTGGCAGGCTCACAAAGGAGACAGCGGCCTCAGCGCAGAGCTGAGAGGGGAGGCAGATGCCTGGTGCTCAGGGCTCCAGTGAGGCAGAAGATACGCGGCTAAAACCTCGGTGTTGAGAGAGGAAATAGCGAAAGAAGTGCAATTCCTCAGTGCGAGCTTCCCAGTGGGTCGCGTCCTGGGGGTTGGGGATAGCAAAGGTCTGTTGGACATCTGCCCGTCTCCCTGCCGCGGCTTGGCCTCCGCGCACTGTCCCACCTAGTTCTGAAATGCCCAAGCGGTGCCTTTCAGCTCTTCGCAGCCTGCTCTGCACTGAGCTGTCCTTCAATGAGTTTTGAATCATCTGCTGATTTTGCTACTTCCCTGTACACCCTTTTCCCCAGGTAGTTAATGAATCTGCTGCCTAGCACTGGTCCCTTGGGGACCTGCTATTTACTCCAGCCCTCAGTTGTGAGAAGTGGCTGCTTATTCCTACTCTGTGTTCCCTGCCTTTGACCCAGGCCCTTCCCTTGTATTCCACGGCTTGGTTTTCCTAAGAGCTTTTGGCAAGGACACTTGTCAAAGACTTTCGGAGAACCCAAGTACACTGGGTTGACTGGATTCACTTTGCTGTGTGCTTGTTGACTTCCTCAGGAGTCCGATAGCTTGGTGAGGCCTGACTGCTCTTTGCAAGATCCTTCCATAGTACATCCCCTTCAGCTGTGTGTCTCCTAAGTCTGTTCTTTGCTAAAGCTTACACCGCTTTGCCTAGTACTGAAATTGGGGTTGCTGTCCTGTAGTTGCCAGGATCATCTCTGGGGACCATTATCTGCCAGTCATCTGACGCAGGGGCTGTTCCAGCTATCACTGTCCTAGCGCAGTCAGAAGGTGGGCAGTTTCACAGCTGAGCTCTTTAGAACTCGAGGGTGACTCCTGCCTGGTCCAGGGGACTCATTACTGTTGAATCGGTCAGTTTTAGGACAGATGTCTCCTCAGGACACCTCGGTCTCAGACAGCAGTTCAGATCTGTTTCCCAAAAAGAGCAGCTCTGAGGTGGGGGTCCCCCTACAGCCTCTCTGCTGAAGACTGATGCAGGGAATTCCTGTAGGCTCTCTGCGATCCCTTGTCTCCACAGCCTGCTCCTTTAGCACCTCTGGTGCCTGGTGCCCGTTTGGCAGGTCTCCTGCTTTTGACAGACCGAGCAACATCTTCCCCTTAGACTCGGTGTCTTCAGCATGTGGCTCCTCAGATATCTTAGCCCAGGCGAGCCCAAAGAGCTCTGCATCTTGGCCTGGCCGCTGAGCCCCTCCCTGCCCGCAGGTGTGCGCTGCCCTCTTTTCCCCACTTGGGTTTGGCCTCCACACGGCAAAGCCGGGCCTCTCCCGGCTCCGTGACAGAGGCGCTTGGCCGCGGTGGTGCTCTGCCCTGGGCTCGACCGGGGGCGCGTTAGCCTGACCCTCTGGGAGGCTGGTTTCACGTGGTCTCTCTGTGCGTGGTCCCTTGCAGGCTTGTTACCCTTCTGACTCCTCTCGTTCCCCTCTGGCCAGCAGTGGTGTTACCCTGCAGCAGTCCAGGCTGGCGCCACACCTGGCCCCTGAGGGCTCTTCCGGCCAGTGGAACGTGGCGCTCTGTGTTGCAAGCAGCGTAGTCCTGACAGATGTGGATCCCTCAGGCTTGTCTGGGGCCCAGGTGACTGGCACTGGGAGTCGCCCCAGGCAGTCTCCAGAGTCCCAGCAACTCAGCCGTGCTACCTTTGTGCTGTGTGCGCGCCAGAGTGGGAGAAGGGCCACGCTGGGTCAGACCAAAGGTCCCTCCGGCCCAGTCTCCGTCTGCTGACGTTGGCCAGTGCCGGGTGCCCCCGAGGGAGCGAACCGGGAGTCCGTCCCCTGTCACTCATTCCCAGCAGCTGGCGCACAGAGGCTGGGCTCACTGGCCCTGCCCTTCCTGGCGAATAGCCATCACTGGGCTTGTCCTGAGGATCTCCTCTCGCTGTGCTGTGGACCCTGCTGTGCTCTGGCCTTCACCGCCGCCTCTGCTGGGGCAGGGCCTGGCTTCACGTAGATGTGGGGAATCCCGGAGGGGTTCCCAGGTGGTGTGGGTGCTGTTCCGGCCTCGTGTGGAGCTGCGACAGGGCAGGCTGTGGTTGCAGTGCGATAAGGGTGGCTGGGTTTGGGGTGTGGCTGGGAACGGAGCACAGAGCAGGCGCGCTGGGAAGCCACTGCCCCCTCGGGCCATCTCCTGGTCCCTAGCACATCATGAAGCATGCGACCGACTGGCCTGTTGGCAGCTGGGCAGAGCCTGGCGATGGACTGCTCTGTCCCCACCGCAGCTGCTCCCGTCTGCTGAGGGCAGGGGATGCCTCTCAGCGCTCTGAGAGGGGGAGTGTGTCCTGCACTGGGGGTGCTGCCCCCCCCACCCCCAGGCTGGTCTCCTAGTGCTGGCGTGGGATGCGAGGCATTGTGGAGTTCTCTGCTGGCCCCTCGGGGACAGCCTGGGAGCCGGTTCTGAGCAGGGTTTGGGGCAGTGCAGACGAGGCCCCACTAATGCTGGAGCCAGCTCTGTTCCTGCTCAGAGCTCGCACCTCCTGCGTCCTCTCTCCTCCAAGCCTCAGCTCCAATGTAAATGTATGTTCCCACTTCCGCCAGTGGAGTAACTGTGCTCTCTGGCTCCCTTTGTTCTAAAGCCGGCTCTGTAATGAATCCCCCAGGTCCGGGGCTCAGCAGGGCCCCGGCGAAGTGAGTCTGTTAGCGCGCAGTCTAATCAAGGCGGCGAAGGCAGATAAAGTAGGGCAGCGCTGCACATTAGCCGCTGCGTAAACGAGCCCTTTGATGGACTGGCGCGGCGGGAGAGGGTTTGAAGCTAAGAAGAACTTTTGTTGTTAATTCAGTGACATGTGGGAGCTGTAAAACAGCCGTCTTGCGCACACCCGAGGGAGAATAAAAGCCCTCGCGACCGGGCTTTTCAATACCTGCCCTCAGCCCTAGTCTGAAAACTTTCCGCCCTGTCTCCCTCTTCCACCACTCGATTCCCCTTTCTCTCGCTCCCTTTCTCTTTCCCCTACACTGTGAAAAGAAAAGCTCTCTTGCCTTTTGAACTAGACGGCTGTGAGTGAGGCTAACTCAGAGCTGTGTGGCTCTGTTACCTTTGTGTTCCAGATGAAACTGCCGAGCTCGGTGGGACAGAAGAAGATTAAAGCCCTGGAGCAGATGCTGATGGAACTTGGAGTAGGTGAGTAAAGGGGGCATGCGAGAGAGAAAGAGAGACACAGAGCAAGCCTTTGTAGTCGAGATGGGCTATTTTTTCCCCTAGTAATGCAGCCAGTTTCTGAAACAAGTGTGTGAATGGCTGTACAATAATACGTTCGGGGGGCTTGAAAAGGGTAGAAGATGCGCAGGGGTTGTTCCCCTCCCAGAAGAAAAACGGGTTAAAAGGGCCTTTGTCTTGCTCGTTTGGGGCTGTTTTGAGCAGCCGGTCTCAGCCGTGCAGGAGAGGCACTGCTCCGTGTGCCAGGGACCCTGCCTCGTTTCACACTCCTTTTCCTCCCCACGCCCACTTGTAACGGCACACGGAGTGAAACGTGCTGCAAAGAGTTCCCAGGCACCTGGGCCGCACAGTCTTAGCCGGGGGTGGTGGGAGTGCAGCCCAGAGTTGTGCTGTGCCCGGCTGGGGAGTCCTGGACACACACCGGCTCCCCCAGGCAAGGTTCCTCCACACCCGTAAAAAGCCCAGGGGCCGAGGAGGCTCCAGGGCCTAACCATGATTCGTGTCCCAGCTGTGGCCTGTTGCAATGTCGGGGGCAGGGCTTACCGCCAGGCTAGTGCAGAATCTCGGGGAGCCCCCACCCACAGAATCAAGGTGGTGGTGGGCGTCCAGCCGAGAGGAGTGGCTGTCCCGTGGGACAGCAGCATGGGGAGCCTGTGAGGTGCCGTGGGGGGAGGGACAGGAAGGTGTCACAGGCTCCAGATAGCTCCCATGCGGCCGGCAAGGGGGGCGGGGGCAGGACCCCGCCGCGGTAGTTGGCGGGAGAAGGAGCAATGGCGCGGGAAGGCCGGCAGGCAGCCAAGGGCCCCTTGCTGCAGAGGTGCTGTGGAAGGGCCACCTGGTGTCTCCAGGCTCGCCTCTGGCTGTGGAATGGCGACGCCGCACGGCCCACGTCTGGGCAGCGGGAGCCAGAGGTTCTGCAGCTCTGCCTTGGCCCCGGGCAGGAGTGTCGCTGCTGGGCGGGGGGGGTGAGTGCGGCGCTGGGCGAAGGAGCCCTGCATGCAGACGCCGGTGGAGAGCGAGCTCTGATCTGCTCCCCGGGGGCGTCACACTGCCGGACTCGCGAGCTCTCCAAGAAGGGCTGGCACCTGCCTGACGAGCAGAGGTTGCTGCGTGCCCCTTGCCTGAGCCCTGGGGTGGGAGTGAGACCCACTGCAGACCTTTGCCCCGGCAGACCTCAGTCCCATGCCCACGGAGGAGATTGTGCAGATGTTCAACGAGCTGCGGAGCGACCTGGTGCTGCTCTACGAGCTCAAGCAGGCCTTCGCCAACTGCGAGTATGAGCTGCAGATGCTGCGGCACCGGCACGAGGCGCTGGCCAAGGTGGGCAGCCTGGGCCCCGGCACCATGGAGGGGGCCCGTGCCGACGGGCCGCTGGTGCTCGGCGCAGAGGAGGGCAAGGGGGACGCCAAGGAGCAGATCATTGA
Organism: Carettochelys insculpta; assembly: GCF_033958435.1. Lineage (NCBI taxonomy): Eukaryota > Metazoa > Chordata > Testudines > Carettochelyidae > Carettochelys > Carettochelys insculpta. The sequence continues at coordinate 2,527,425 of NC_134145.1, forward strand.
TGTGGTGGGAGCCCCGCTGACCCCCAACTCGGTGAGTAGGTGGGAGTGCTGGGAGGGGCTGCTGCAGCCGCTGCCGTCTGAGCCCTGCTGGCGGCTATGCCCGATGCTGGCAGGAGCCCAGCGCCCCACGCCCTGCCTGGGGCTGCTCAGGACGGGTGGCACTGCGGAGCCCGTGGGTGGTGAGCTCTAGCTGCACCCTGGGGCGGAGTGGGGCTGGCGCAGGCAGCAGGGGCCTGAGGGGCCTGCCAGGGTGCTGGGACAGGGTCGCCAGGCACTGACTGCCCTGGGAGGCAGGGCAGATGGGGTGGTTCCGTCTCCTGCAGAGCCCTCCCTCGCCCCCAGCATGGGGCGCTGTGAACTGATGTCCCTGGGGGGTTTGTACAGGCCTGCCCAGCCCTGTGCAGCCGCGTGTGCCGTCCAAGGGTCTGGGACGTGTCCCGGCTCAGCCAAAGCCCCTGGGTGGAAACCCGCTCTGGGCCCAGGGCCACACCTCGGGTGCCGCGGCTCTGCTGCCCCGATGGCGGCCCGGCCCCGCCCTCCCCTCCCCTTCCCCGGTGGCTCGTGGTGGCCGGAAAGAGGGGGACGCTTTGAGCGGTGGCCCGTTTGCTGAGCCCATTTGAGCCATACGGCAGCGCCCCGCTGGGGAGTGTGAGACCCCCCTCGCTGGGGCCCAGGCAGGGCCAGGCTGCAGCCATTGCAGGCAGAGTCCCAGCACGTTTCCTGTCCTTGCAGCCTCCCATCCTTCGTGTCTCCAGCCCCGTCTGCCTGGTGCTGCGAGACGAGGCCGTCAGCAGGGAGAGAGTTAACATGACCTGGTCTCTGGCATATTTGAAAGAAATATAATCAAGTGAATTCACTGCAAGGCAAATTCGGTACCTAAAGGCCCCCGTTAAATACAGCTCTGACCTTTACCGGCTGATTACACAAAGACGACACAATTAGATTAGTCCAAGACAAAAGGTCAAGCGCATTCACACTGTGACCGTTCCCTGGTACCTTTGGAGGGGAAGCACCGATCTCCTCGCTGGAGGGGTGTCTGGGAGGAGCAGCTTGTGCTCCGCTCTCTAGCCATCTGGCTGCAGGTGAGCTGGGCGGAGGAGCTGCCCTGTATCCGGCCATCCGGCCCTGGCAGGGCGTGGGGCGGGGCTGCTGACGGTGCAGGGTTTGGCTCTAGGCCTGCAGATGGGCACGCAGGGCCAGCTCAGCCAGGGACACCAGCCAGCTCCGGGCAGAGCGGTAGGAGGGGCTGACGCCTCCTGTGGTGGGGCATCTGGGACGGATGCAGGGCTGGGGCTGCTGCGCCTTGTGCTCCGGGCTCTGAAAGGGGTGACTGGTCCCTCCCCAACCCTCCCAAACAGGCTCCCGGTAAGTGCGTTCGGGCCGTCCTCCGGCAGCCTGCCCCGGGTGTCCCCGCGAGTCACTGGTGGAGCACAGCCCATTCCCAGGCCGTCCTTCCTCCTGGGGAGGGCCTGTCGGCGCCCAGTGCCTGCAGCGAGTGTGACAGCACCACTCACCTCGGGGGCTGGCGGGAAGGAGGGACCCCAGGCCAGCATTGCTACCCCCAACCGTAGCACAGGACCCTGCTCTGCACTGGGACTGCAGGGCCTGGCCCAGCTCACCTGTGCACTGCAGAGTACTGCAGCAAGCCTGTTGGGGAGCCAACCCCTCGCCAGCTGGCAGTGCTGGGGGGCCTTGCCCATGTGCCCTGCAGGCAGCCCTGACAGCTGCTTCTAGGCCCCAGCCTCCCTGCCAGGCACAGCTGCCTGGGCTGGCCACCGGCCCCACTGCAGCTGCTGTGCTTAGCCTGGTGCTTCTGGGGCAGGCCAAGGCCAATCCTGCACAGTGCTGTGTGACTGGTTCAAGGGACGCGTGGTTCTAGGGCATCCTTGCTGACTGCTCCCGCCTGGCCACCGCCTCCTCTGCAGTGAGGCACTGGCCCTCTCCAGCCATGGCCGCCAAGCCAGGCTCTCCGAATGCAGCACGCTGCTGACCCCAGAGGGACTTTCTGGCAGGCCTGCAGGAGGCGGAAGGTGAGCCCAACTTGGGAGAAATTAGTTCCAAGCCGAAGTTCAGCCAGTTACTCCAGATTAGAACCTTTGATTTTGTGCCTCCGACTCCACTCACTGATCCATAACGAGTTGACTCTCAGAATTCCTCCCTTTGTTCGGCGCTCACAAGTCAGCCCGTTAATGGGGAAAGGAAAAGACCTTGTGTCTAAGAAGTCTCGGGTTCAGAGTCGGCGTTATTTGACTTTTAAGCTTCCTTTATCTGAACTCCTGCTGACTTCTTGTTTTCTGCACCGGTTTGAAGGCTAGAAGTTACATTGTTAAGATCAATCGTTCTTCCGCTCCAGATGGAGTTAGAATATCTGCCTTTTTATATATTTATATAGACATTACAGACATGCCCGGGTGTGCGCAGAGCCCCTTAAAGCCCTTCCTTGCCATTAAAAGCAACTCGACTCGGCAGCTCTGGCAAATTGCCATGGAAAGCCTGGTTGAACCAGGCAGGTGCTGCGGTGCCCCGGAGCAGGAACAAGGCGGGTGGGGTGAATTGGTGACACTTTTGTGCTATACAGTGGTAACACACTCTTCACTGCTAAGCCCGCGCCCTGCCAGCAAGCCACCACCATGCCCTGGCTCCCGCCTGCAGGATGCACCTTGAATGCCGAGTGCAGAGGTGGTCCCCTCCAGTCTGAAAAGAGATCTTGGCATTGGAAAGGTTCGGAAAAGGGCGGCGCGCAGGACTCAGGCTTTGGAATGGGCTCCCCTATGACGAGAGATTAAACACACGGGGACCTCTCAGCTTAGAAAAGAGGAGACCGAGGGGGATGATAGAGGTCTATAAAAGCCTGCCAGGTGCGGAGGAAGTGCATGAGGAAAAGTTACTTGTACACCATAAGACCTAGAGCTCAGCGAAGGAAATTGCTGGGCAGCAGGTTTACACAGCATGTTGTCGGCCTGCAGAGCTCCTGGGCAGAGGGTTGGAGGACCAGGACTGTAACTGGGTTCAAAGAGGAGTGAGATGAGTGCACAAAGGCCAGGTCCGGCCCTGGCTGTTGGCCAGGGTGGGTGAGGAATGCTGTCCCTAGTCGCCATTTGTCGGAGGCTGGGAATGGGCAACGGGACATGTCACTTGATTCCCTGGTCTGTTCTCTCCCTCTGGTGTTGGCACCCGGCACTGGCCACTGAGGCCAGACAGGACGCTGAGCTGGATGGACCTTTGGTCTGGCCCAGTGTGGCCGTTCTTAGAGGTTGGCTTGAAATCTACCATTGGGCCTCTCCATTGCCAAGGGTTTGATTTGATATTTCTAGGGCTTCTGCTCCTGCCCTTGGGTAAGCGAGTCCTTGGGCCCTGGGATTTCGCCCTCATGGAGCCGTCAGAGGCAGCTGGGCCAAGGCCTCTGATTAAACGGTGGTGTGTGTTGTTTGAGTGGGGAGCTGGGGGGCCCTGCAGGCGGGCTCCTCCCACATGCTGGGCCTTAGCCTGCCTCAGGAGGGACTGTGGGGTGTAGCACTTGTTTCAGGGTGACTGGGAGCATCCTCCTCTACCTCTTGCCTGGGCTGCTGGCGTGTGCCAGGGAGCAGATGCAGGCTGGAGCGTTGGCCTCCTGGGGCTGAGCCGGCTGGAGCTGGGCCGCACACTGGGGCACCCTGGAGCTCGGCCAGGAAAGCGCAGCCTTGCGCTAGATTCAGAGAGCTAGAAGAGACCTGAAAAAGCCATCGAGTCCAGCCCCCCTGCCCTAGGCAGGACCAGACCCGTCAGCTCAATGGAGGTGGTTCTGGTTTTTATCAATTCCTGCGTCTGCTTTGAGGGCAGAACTCCAGTTCTAAACTTCAACCAGAAACAGTGTCACCAGCAAAGTTAGGGTAGCTGGGCCGGGCCCCTCCCTGCAGAGAGGTGAGTTCAGGGCAGGCTGGACCAGCTGGGTGAACGCCTGGGGGCTGGCCCCCCACTGAGCCTGCCGCCCATGCTCCCAGCCTCTACTCTGCCCAGGCCAGCCTAGTGGGTGGGCTCCTTGGGGATTGGCCCAGCGCAGGTCTGCCTGGTCTTATATTTAACCTCCATTTTCCTGTGCTGGATTCCCCCTTCACCCCCCGGACGGTTCCTCCAGGCAGGAAGGCAGGGCTGGGACTCCACGTCAGCCACGGGAGTCACTGGCCGCATCTGCAACTTGGTTCCCCCTCTGTGGCACTGGGATAGTGGTCCTCTCAGGTGGGTGAGGCCTGGGAGCGCTGTGGGGCGGAACTGGCTGTGGGCTGGTGCTTGGTGATTACCGCCATCGTGTGCAGGCTGCTCTGGTGACTGCAGCCCAGCCGTATGGCTGAGCCAGGCTGCCTCAGCTCCGGCCTGTGCAGCCCCAGGGTACAGGTCTTGGAGGGAGCCCTGCTGCCCCAGGCTTCTGCGCAGTGTGCCAGGGCTCTGGCAGTCTTCTGCTATCTGCCTTACTGCTCATTATCCCTGGGGAGGGGTCTGCCTGGCCAGGGCTGGTGGGCACCGAGTGTTCCTGGCACACCTGTGCTGTCCAGGCCTGCTGGCAGCATGGTGCGGACTGAGCGCCTCCCTCCCCTCTGGCTGCAGCATCGGCCGCGGCTGGGCCGGCTGCCTTGCACTGGGGCCTGCAGGGGGGCCGCAGTCACTGGCAGGAGCGGAAGGCCTGACCCCTCCTGGGTCTTTGAGGTGTTCGGCTAGGGGAGGGGATTTCCTGCCTGCCTCCAGTAGTCCCAGGTGCACCCTGGGGCTCAGCTGAAGGGTAATCTCATGCCTGGCTCTGGGCCCGCTCAGCAGTGAGCAATCCCTTGTGCACAGGGCACTGAGCCGGACAAGCGCCCCCCCCCCGCCCCCACTAACCTGCTCTCCTTTCCATTCCCGGCGGGGCAGAGAAAGCGGCGGGAGTCGGCCTCCAGCTCCTCCTCCATCAAGAAGGTGAAGAAGCCATGAGCCCCACGGCGCCGTGCAGCAGGCCGGGTCGGCGCCAGGCAGCGGCCCGGATTTGAGCTCCAGGGGCAATGACGGAGGGTAGCCAGGCTGGGAGGGGGTCTTGCTAGGGGCGTAATCCTGCTGCCTTCCGCAGTGCGGGTACCCTGAGCTGCCAGCAGGCCCTGTCCCTGCCCCAGGCCTGGGCAGCAGGACAGCCCTGGTGAGAGCCCTGGGCCGGGCCGCGTTCTGCCAGTGGGCCCCAGTGTGCGGGATGTGTCTCCTCTGTAAATACAGCCCGGTCCCTCTTGCTCTGAGTCCATCTTCATTGGGCGGGCGTGGGGGGGTGTCACTGGAGAACTGTCTCTTCCCAGCCTGCGGGGTGGTATGTCCTGCCCAGGGAGCAGGTCGGCCAGGGCACTGCCATCACCGGTGGGGGGGGAGCAGAGCTGTCACCATCTGGCAGCTTCCCCAGGGGCTGGAGCCAGGCAGGGCAGTGCCCCTGCACCTCCTGCTGCAGGCTGGCAAGTGCCTGGGCACAGGTTCGTGGCCTGCTGGAGAGCGCCTGCGGCTGGGGCCTGCTGAGCAGCCCTGGAGCCAGGCCAGGCCTCACCCAGCTGGCCCAGTGCACAAGGGGCTGGACGCTGCCTTAACTGCCCCCCCGCAGCATTAGCACCCCAACAGCCCACCTGCCCTGGGTGAGGTGACAGGCATCTACCACAGCCCACTGCAGCGCTGCCGGGGGGGGGGGGGGGCCTTCTGCAGCTGCCCTCAGCTCACCCCTGCCCCCCCATTGCAGTGTGTCAGACTGGCCTGGGGCACCTGCTGCAGGGGGGCCCATGTGGTTAGCCAGCCCTCAGGGGCCCTCCCTGTGCAGGCGTGTCCCAGCCAGCCTGCAGCTGGGTGGGGGATGTGTGTGTGTGTGGGGGGGTCCTATGTGCCCTGCCAGGCCCCGTGCCTGGCCTCACTGTGTGGCAGTGACAGCCCTAGGCCAGGCCCCTCTCCACCAGTTGGGGGGGGGGCGTGGCAGAGACACAAGTGGCTCTCACGGGGGGCCTCACCAGCCGGGGGGGGGGGTGCTTCCCCCCCCCCCACAGATTCCTTTCCAAGGTGCCCCACCCTGCACCACCCCCCCCCCCCCCCCCAGCAGGCACCAGCCCACCCGTCACACCAGCCAGGCTCCCCACCACCAACTCCAGCAGCTGGGTGGCTCATGGAGCTGGTGGGTGCCTCCTGGGCCTGTGGGTCACAGGGGCCAGGTGACAGCAATGCCCCCCCCCCCCCACACCCACTGCTGCCCCAGCCCTGCCCCAGCACACATCCACCCGGGCTGGCGCCTTTCCCCCAAACTTTATTCATGTGGCACATGTACAGCAAGGATCAGAACGCGACAACGAGATGTGGGGCGGGGTAGCGCTGGCTGAGCTGAACACCACACACCATGCAGTCAGTTACCGCCAAGGGCAGGGCCTGTATTGTCTGTCTGGGGCCGGAGCCAGGCAGCCCCATCACCACTGCAGCCAGGACACTGGAGCTACCAGGGGCTTGGCCGTGGGGGTGGGGTCTGGGGTGGTGGCTGACAGGACTGTCAAGGCCCTACCACCCCTGAAGCCCCTTGGGATGGGGGGGGGGGGCGCCCTCCCAGGGAAAGGGGTGAGGCAACAAGCCAGCAGCTGCTGAGCTGTGCAGGGAGCCGTGGGGCCGGGCGGGTGGGGAGCAGGCAGAGCTGTGAGTCAGGACGGGGGAGGGGGCTCACTCAGCTGACCGGCCCCTCGTTCTGTGCCAGCACTCGCTGGTGTGTCCACTGCCAGCAATGGACTGGTGCCCGCCCCCGGCAGCACCAGGCGTGCGTGCGTCTGGGGGGAGCCCCCGCCCCGGCGGGCGAGCTGGCGGGCAGAGAATACAGGCACTTGGCTGGAGGGGGAAGCCGGATTGCTGTCACATACGGGGAGAGGGTTAGTGTTCACGTGGACGGGGTGGGAGCGTGGGGCAGGCAGCGGTGGCTCCCATGGCCCACGGGGGACGAGCTGCTGCGCAGCCCCCTGGGCCTCACGGTGGCGCTGGGTGGGGCCTGGTGGAAGGCAAACCTGTAACACAGAACAGAAAGGGGGTGACCCATGGCTGGGGGGGGGCACAAGGGGCAATGGAACCGAGGAAGGACCTACAGCTCTAGCCACGTGGGGCAAGCGCCCAGGGCGGCTCCGGAGCAGGCGGGCGGTGGCCGGAGCCGCCCAGACAGGGGACCCACCGCGGGCGACACAGACTTCCCGTTCCGTATATACAGCCTCTGCTGGCGGCCCAGCGGGGCGTCGCCGATGGCCGCGCGCGCTTGCTCGCTCGCCGTCTGAACACTAGGGCCCGTCCTCCCGCGGCGGGCGCAGGAGCCGGCTGCATGCAGCCCTGTCCGGCCCGCCCCGCCGATCAAAAGGGTTTGGAGGTCTGCTTGAAGATGAACCCTCTGTGGGCCAGCGTCTTCATGATGTTGGCGATGTTCTTACAGTCGTCTGCGGAGAGAGCGAGAGCGAGCGGCGTGAGGGCGGCCAGCCCCTGCGCAGTCCTGCCCTGAGGCCCGTGTGCCCTGCCGGGAAGGGCCCCGCCCCACGGGGGGCGCCTGAGTCCCCGCCACGGGCCAGGTCCTGCGCTCGCGCCTGCCGTGTAGGGGAGCCCCGGCAGCGCCTGGCTGGGCTGGGCGCAGCCCTAGGCCCCCTGGGGGCAGGAACGTCCCTGGCCCAGCACGAGCCTAGCAGCCCCTGACCCACACACCACCCCAGGGGGGCACTGCCCGCCTGTCCCATCCTCAGCCCCATACCCACAGACCACCATGGGTCCCAGCCCGATGCTAACCCCCCCAACCCGCTCCGCTACCGCTTCGCATGGCCCAGGGCTCCCAGTGACGCGGCACTAGCCACACACGGCCGCACTCTGCCCTCTTGGCTGTCGGGGACAGGCCCCTTCCCAGCGATCTGGCCCAGGCCGGGCTCAGCGTGGGGCTGATTCCCCAACCACCCCTGGGAGCCCCCCCCTGCCTCCCCCTTGGGTGAATTCCAGGGCAGCCTCTGCCCCACGGTGCTCCCCCACCCCCGGCTTAGCTCTGGGGCCCAGGGCCTCCTGTGGGACAACCTGGGGCTCTTCCTACCCCCCCCCCCCCCCGCACAGTCACCCAGCTGTGCCTTCTGGGGCCTGCCCCCTTGCTGACTCAGTCCCTCTGCCGCACTCTGCACACCCACCCCCAGCCCCAGGCTGGCCAGAGGGGGAGGGGAGGGGTCGGCAGGTTGCTGCCTGGTGTGCGCAGAGGCTGTGACCTTGGCAGCCTGCAGGTGGGTCCAGCTCCCGCTGCGCTCACATCCCGGCAGGAAATCGGCATTCCGGTGCCGTGAGCTAAGTGCAACTCAGCAGCCGGCCAGGCACCTGCTCCTGCAGCCGCACCACCTGCCTGGGCCGGGCGCACGGCCACCCGCAGGGGGCACTACAGGCCCCTACCGCAGCCAGGCCGGGTGCGTGGCCACCCGCAGGGGGCGCGACAGGCCCCTACCACAGCCAGGCCGGGCGTGTGGCCACCCGCAGGGGGCGCGACAGGCCCCTACCGCAGCCAGGCCGGGCGCGTGGCCACCCGCAGGGGGTGCTACAGGCCCCTACCACAGCCAGGCCGGGCGCGTGGCCACCCGCAGGGGGCGCTACAGGCCCATAGGCCGGGCGCGTGGCTACCCGCAGGGGGCGCTACAGGCCCCTACCACAGCCAGGCCGGGCGTGTGGCCACCCGCAGGGGGCGCTACAGGCCCATACCGCAGCCAGGCCGGGTGCGTGGCCACCCGCAGGGGGCGCTACAGGTCCATACGGCCACCCGCAGGGGGCGCTACAGGCCCCTACCACAGCCAGGCCGGGTGCGCGGCCACCCACAGGGGGCGCTACAGGCCCCTACCGCAGCCAGGCCGGGCGCGCGGCCACCCACAGAGGGCGCTACAGGCCCATACTGCAGCCAGGCCGGGCGCGCAGCCACCCACAGAGGGCGCTACAGGCCCATACTGCAGCCAGGCCGGGTGCATGGCCACCCACAGAGGGCGCTACAGGCCCATACTGCAGCCAGGCCGGGTGCGTGGCCACCCACAGAGGGCGCTACAGGCCCATACTGCAGCCAGGCCGGGTGCGTGGCCACCCGCAGGGGGTGCTACAGGCCCATACTGCAGCCAGGACGGGCGCGCGGCCACCCACAGAGGGCGCTACAGGCCCATACTGCAGCCAGGCCGGGTGCGTGGCCACCCGCAGGGGGAGCTACAGGCCCGGCCCCCAGCCTGGGCGCTGCAGCATACATGCCAGTTGAGCCGTAAAAACGGTCGCAAACAGGAGGAGGTGTGGAGCCTTCAGGGCACATGGGCACTAAGCCCCACCACCCTGAGCGAAGGGTTGGTGCCTGGGGCTGTGAGGATTGGGGCCTTGGGTTCCCAGCAAGCGCTCTCCGGGCCTGGCCAGGCCCCCCTCTGCCAGTGGGGCTGCAGGAGGCTGGGCTCTGGGACAAGCTGCCCAAGCTCTGAGGACCGACGTGTCGGCGGCAAGAAGCAAGCAGGGCCCTGTCCAGGGAAGCGGCAGAGAGGGCCGTGGCGGGGAGAAGAGATGCTGGAGGCAGAGCCCAGCCCCCAGACGGCCTTTGCAACCACACGCTGAGCAGGGACCTATGAGTGTCCACGCACCCCACAGCCCATGCAAGAGTCAGCAGAGGGTGCTGGGGAGCCGCCCCCAGCCCCCTCCACGCTGTCACTTTCCTCTTCACACCCATGCCCTGTGCCTGACCCCCACGGCTCTCGGCCATCTCCCTGGGGTACGGCAACCCAGGTAACCCCCCAGGCAGCCCCACACCACTCCACCTCCCTGCTCTCCCTGGGCCAGGTGCCCAGCCCCGCATCCGTCGTGCCAGCTGCTCCCACCCGAGAAGTGGGTTTATGCCCCTCCCTAGCCCAGCAGCAGTGACAGCACCGGGACTTGTGCCCTTGGACCGAGACACCCTCTGCTCCCACCCTGCACCTGCTGCACCGCCCCACCTCCTGCCCTGCCTCGGCTGGGGCCCGAGGGCCAGTCCCTTCCCTCCTACCCTTCACCTGCTCTTTAGGGCAGGGTTGCCTGGGCAGCACCCCCACATCTCCCGGAGGACCCCCAGGTACTGTGGTGGGACCAAGACCCAGCAGCCCAAGGTGTGGTGACCCCAAGCTTGGTTCCCTGAGCAGCCCAACTCCCGGATCCCCTGACTGACTTGGACACCGGCAATTCCGCAGGCCACGGCCAAGATGGGGGAGGCTCGTTGGCAGGCCCTGGCGACTGTCAACACACAGCTGGGAGAAACAGGCAGCATCCCCCACAGAGCTCCCTGGCACGTCCCAGCAAGCACCGGCTCCAAGGAGGCTGCAGTCGGCTGCGGCCGGGGCTGGCCTGCCAGGAAAGGTGCTGCCCTTTGCGGGTGGCAGTCTTGGCAGTGGAGAGCCCTGGCAGAGCTGCGGGAGAAGCAGCGGGTGGTGAGGGGGCAGGGTGCCTGTGCGTTATTTACCTGGGACTAAACGCAGGCGCGGTTTGTAAAGTAGAAGCCGGGCTTAAATTGATTCCTGGTGTCTATATTTCATGTTGAAAATTGGCTTGTAAATCCATGTTTTGATCTATGGGGGCCGTCTCCTTAAGAAAAAGCAAGAGTAAATGTGTAATTTCTCCCTTGACAGCACACAGCAGAGAGGCGATCCTTCTTCCCGCTCCCCTCGGTTCGGGACAGCTCCGCTCCCGCCGATTACCACTCGCTCGGCGCCCCACGCCTTGATGTCTCCATTTCATTACCGCCCGGCCATTCATCACGCTCTTACCGTAAGGGTGACTTTGCCCACTCGCGGGTGGCAGCCAGGCCGGGCTGGGCTGGGCTGGGGAGAGCGCCCCGACGGCGGGGAGGGGGCGTGTGTATGGGGGGCAGCCCCCCGCCCAGCCCCGGCGGATGGATGGGCCGGCGAGGGGAAGCTGCAGCGTTACTGATGTGGAAATGATAAAGAAGCCTCCCCATCCATCTCGGGCGGGTAAATCCAGGCAGCGCTTCCCAGCCCAGCCGCGGGGACGATAATGGGAAATTAGGTCTCTCGATCAGCAGGAGGAGGCCTTTTAATCACGGCTTAAAGGGTGCAAATGCTGTTTATCATAATTGAACTGTAGCCGGGCTAATTGTGCCCATATTTCACTGCCGGGGAGACAGCAGCGGGCTGGTGACAGTGGTGCCGGGCCCAGCAGCCACCTGCCCACTGCTGCCAGGTGCCAGGGCAGCCGCTCGCTGGTGCCAATGGGTGCTCCGCCCGCCAGGGCCCTGCAGAGCAGGACTGGGGCGTGCGGGGGCTTCAGCCGCAGGGAGAACTGGGCCCAGTGCTCACTGGGACTCGCCCCAGCCCAGCAGAGGGCTCCCACACCCGCACACTGGTGGGGAGTCACTGAATGCAGCTGCCCCAGCAGCACAGCCGGACCCGCTCAGCCCCGGCCCTGCGCTTCCCAACGTCACACCCTGCGGCCAGAGCTGGGCCTGAGTCCTGCTCCACAGCACGCCCACTGGGAGCCAGGCACCAGCTCTACCCACTAGTGCCTGCTCCCTCCCCCTTCACCAGAGACAGGCCACTGCCAGCACCAGACCGACGGCAGCCGGCGGAAGACATCCCCTCCTGAGAGCCGCGTGGAAGCCGGACGGGCCAGTGCACGCTCCTGTTCCACCAGGTCGGGCAGCCGCGGGGGGTGGACCTCAAAGGGCAGGTGGTGGTGACGGCACCGGGTGCTGGTCCAGGGGGGTCCAGGGCTTGGCCATCTGCCCGCAGGCTCTGCCAGAGCCGGCAAAGGGGTGGCTGGGAGCAGCTCTGGCCTGGGCGGTGCAGGGGGCAGCCCAGGTGGCTCCAGCTGTGAACGAGTTCCGGGCTGTAAGCCTGGCTCCCCTCAACAGGCTGAGTGACCCTGGACTGGTCACAGCCGCTGGGCAGTGCCTCAGTTTCCCATGTGCACCTTGGGGCTGATGACACGGCCTCCCACAGGGAACCCTGTCTACCGGGAGCCACGTGCCATGCGGTGACCAGCTGGGCTCTTGGCCGCCTTTCCCAGGGCTGCCGCCAGCCCTCCCCATGGAGGCACACGCTCTGGCGAGAAGCGAGTGAGGATGGACCCAGACGCGCGATGCCTCAGTTCCCTGCCTGCTGGGGACGACAATTCTCCCACGATGCTCAGGGCAGGCTGATGCAGTGAACGTGGTGGAGGCCGGATGGTCTGGGCCTGGCCGGGCCCCACGTTCCTCCTTCGGAAGGCGAGAAAAGCAGAGAGTCGGGAAAACGGCAGACACCAACCCTGAGGTGACTTGCCAGGTGCTCTGACCTCAGTGGGGAGACTGTGACATCAGAGGCAGCTCGGCCAATCACCAAAGCGCTGTCCAGACCTCATCTGCATGCTGCTGGCACCACCTGTGGGAGGGACTCAGCGCCAGCGCTCACGCTCGGGGCACAAGCAGCACGGCTGTCTCATGGGGCACCAGTCTGGTGACACGCGCAGGGGCCCAGGTGGGGGATCTGACGGGCCACGACCCAGGGCTGCAGGCTGGCCGGGCTCCCGCGGAGAGGGGCCGGCCCAGGAGAATGAATGCCTGGGCAGGTTAACCCTTCCAGGGGCTGCGGGAAGCAGCCAGGTGAGCCAGTGGGCGGAAGGGGGATTTCTGAACTGACGAACGGCGGCTGAGGGAGCCTCTGTGCTGGGCTGAAGCAGGAAGACCCAGAGAAGACGTGGAGGCAGAGCGAACAGACCCAGACAGGACCCAGCCGTCGCAGTCAGCACCAGCGATGTACAGAGAAGGAGATGTCCAGCCAGATGCCATCAGGTTATTTGAGTTTGGATTTGGTGTGGGAGTTCCCCGGCCGGCTGAGGTACCTTCTCCCCCGCGTGCTCCGCCTTGTACGCCGAATCGCAGGGGAGTCGTTCTCGGTGCTCCAACTGCAACAGTTTCAGTTGTTCTATTACACCCAGCAACCAAAAACGCTCACGTGCTTCCTTGGTACTGCTCCAGCTTTCGTTTGTAAATAAATCACGTTTTCAAGGCACGGATTTGATTCCCGCGTCCCAGAGGAGCCCCTGGGTACGTGCCTAGACCAGAGGGCCAGCTCTCAGGCACGGCCTAGGGAAAGGGTGAAGCTCAGGGCTGCCCCTTCGGGAGATACCCAAGTGTGTCCTCCTGGGCTTTAAGGGCCCTTCCACCTGGGGTGGCTTTTCTTAAGCAGAGCCTGCAGGGGCTGGGAATTTTTGAAGGTTTTGCAAGCCCCCCCGGCCTTCTGGCCTCGGAGTGTCAGAGTGGGGGTCAGCCCCGGCAGCGTGCGTGTGGGCAGCAGCGTGACGAGTCCCAGGGCCAGCTCAGCCAGGCCCCAGCATGAGACTTTCGCCATCTCCCCTGCCACCCTGGGGCGCGCTGGGTACTTGGCAAGGCCCTGCGCTGCCCACCTCCCCCACAGGCTGCCCTGGCCCTGGAGAGACTGGGGCAGATCCCCCAAAGCTGTGCTGGGCCAGGCTGTGCCCCTGATCCAAGAGCCTGGACCCTGCTGAGGGCCAGGCCAGGCCTCACGCACAACCTGCCAGTCGCTCCCCCGGCCCCATGCAAAAGGAACAGCCGCCCTTGCCCCTGCCCGTCGGGGCTGGTTGGGAACAGCTCCCCGGTCCTGAGCCTCCCCGGGGACGGCCAGCTGCTGCTGAGCCCAAGTCCCACTCTGGAGCACACGCTGGAGACCCAGCCAGCCAGGGGCGGCTGCGGGCCAGCTGGTACCCACAGAAGAGCAATTGGCCTGGCTGGATGCCCAGTGCCTGGCGGGCAGACCTGGCCCTACTCCCAGCTCCAGCCAGGGCTGGTTGGGCAGCCCTGGAGTGGCTGCAGCCACGCAGCCGGCGCTGGCTTGGGATCCTCCCCCTTCCCCAGCTGTTGAGCTAGAGGCTTGGCTAACTCCCAGGACAGGAGCTTGCAGCAGCTGTACCCAGAGCACACCGCTCTGCGAGCTGCCCTTCCCGGCGCAAGGAGCGGCCCTGCCCCGCCGAGAGCCATGCCTCGGGCTGCTGCAGACAGAGACCACTGGGACAACAAGCAGCCAAAGCCCAGGCCAGGGCTGCAGCCAGGGCGCCCCTCCTGGGCCCGAAGCCGCACGGAGCCCCGCGCTCCCAGCATGCTGCAGTGCATTGCTTCCAAAGCGCCGCACACGAAGGCGTTAGCTGACGGCGCCCAGCCGGGCCTGGCCCCAGCTTGCCCTGGAGCAGTGCCCGCAGCCAAGGAGGGGTCTTTCAGGTGTCACCGGGAGTCGCTCTGGGAGCCCGGCCATGTCCTCGTGGATGGCTGCCAAAGACCGCCCAGACCCACAACTCCCTGTAGCAGCCGGTCCCCAGAGCTTGGAGAGAGGCTTCCCGTGGCCGCACCAGCGCCTGAGCCCTGCGGCGCAGCCCTGCATTACTCCCCGCTGCCCCCCAAGGCAACGAGCTGCAGCGCGAAGGAAAACCCGCGTATGACAATTACCCACGCAGGAACAGCACAACTTGCTAATATGCAATTACAGGCGGCTATTGATTGTAGGCTGCAATCCGCTGCCATTGATTTCATAACACAATTACAGGCCGGCTCTCGGGTCTCAGCGCCGGAGAGTTTCATCAACTCCAGCCAAACGCCCCGAGCGGCTTTCCGAAGCACCCACGGCGGCTCTTGGGGACCTACGGGACCAGCAAACCCAGCCCCGCGGCCCGCCAGAGGCTCGTCTAGGACATGGCCAGCACCAGGCTATGAGGCCTGGCAGGGGGCACTGCCAGGTCTCCCGTGTAGCACCAGAGGCTTGAGACCACGGAAGCCATGTGCACGCTGCAGGGTGAGGCAGCGGAGCGCTGGACTGAGGGCAAGGGGGGGCCCACAGAGAGCAGCTATGACCCCTCTGGGGATCTCAGCACCCACCCAAGAGCCGACACCACGCCCTGCCACCAGGCCCTGGCGCTGTGTCCAGGACAGTGCAGGAGGGCGCGATGCCCTTGTACAGCAAGGCAAGCCCCGTTCGCAGAGCCGGGGAGACGGTCTGGGGGCAGGCCCGTGGCACACACCAGGCCCTGACTGCAGAGCGGCTGCCGTCTCCCAGGCCTCTGTGCCCATCTCTGGAGGGGAGGGTCAGGCCTCGCGGCTCGCCAGGCCAGGCAGGAGTCTCAGCAAGAGCTGCTCTGAGTGCTGGGCACCCTCAGCTTGCGCGTGGCCGTGGGAGCGACCTCCTCCGTCTCCCGGCACAGGGCAGCGCCGTGACTGGACGCACAGCCAGGGCCAGCGGCACGGTCCACGCGTGTCAGTGCGGTAACGGCGGGAAGCTCTACACAGGCACTGAGCAGCGCAAGCCGGCAGCCCTGCCCGGCCCGGCCCAGCCCGTGGACACCGGTCACAAAACACCCACGGCCGCAGGCCGCCCCGTGCCGGAGAAACGCCCTTCGGGGGCGCAGCCCTGCCAGGGACGCAGGCTCCTGGGAAACCTCCACCGCGCTCTCCCCAGGGCAGGGCCCGGCCTGCCCCCGGAGCCCCCATGGCTCCACAGCCGCCCCCTTCCGCACCCAGCGCTCACTAACCACTCAGTCCTCAGCGGGCCCCGTGTCCCCCATCGCATGCCCACATCCGCGCACGCCTTACACACATCCACGCCTTACACACGTCCACACCTGCCCACGCCTTACACACACCTACGCCTTACACACGTCCACGCACACCCACGCCTTACCCACGTCCACACCCGCCCACGCCTTACACACGTCCACACCTTACACACGTCCACGCACACCCACGCCTTACACACGTCCACACCCACCCACGCCTTACACACATCCACACCCACCCACGCCTTACACACGTCCACACACACCGCCTTACACACACCTACACCTTACACACGTCCACGCACACCCACGCCTTACACACGTCCACACCCGCCCACGCCTTACACTCACCTACACCTTACACATGTCCACGCACACCCACGCCTTACCCACGTCCACACCCGCCCACGCCTTACACACGTCCACACCTTACACACGTCCACGCACACCCACGCCTTACCCATGTCCACACCCGCCCACGCCTTACACACGTCCCCGCACACCCACGCCTTACACACGTCCACACCCGCCCACGCCTTACACTCACCTACACCTTACACACGTCCACGCCTTACACACACCCATGCATGCCCATGCCTTACACACATCCACGCACACCCACGCCTTACACACACCCATGCATGCCCACGTCTTACGTCCGCCCACGCCTTAGACACACCCATGCCTTACACACATCCACGCACACCCATGCACGCCCACCCACACCCATGCCTTACACACACCCACACCTTACACACATCCACACCCCACACACATCCATGCATGCCCACGTCTTATACACGTCCACACCTTACACACTTCCACACAAGCCCACACCATACACATGTCCACGCACGTCCACACCTGGTTCCTCACACACATCCACACCTGGTGCCTCACACACATCTATGCACACCCACACCTTACACACATCCAAGCACACACACACCTTACACACATCCATGCATGCCCACACCTCACACACATCCACACACATTCAAGCATGCCCATACCTCACACACATCCACACACATCCATGCACGCCCACACATCACACACGTCCATGCACGCCCACACCTCACACACATCCACGCATGCCTACTCCTGGTGCCACACACATGCCCACACCTGGTACCATTCACGCACTTCCACACCTGCTGCCACACATACATCCATGCACGCTCACGCCTGGTCTCACACACGCGTCTATGCACACCCACACCTGGTACCACACACGACCACATAAACCCACACCTGGCGCCACACATGCACACCCTGAGCACCTGATGTTGCCCGTACACACATATGCGCACTCGCTCTCCCCTGCTCTCCCTCAATGTATTCCCGACTTTATGGACACATTTTTCTTGTCAAGCTGACAGGGTGGCTAAGTGGATTTCTCCCTGATACACGGACGGATTATCACATTACTCCAATGTCCTACACAAACATATTACTTTATATTCAATAGCCCTAATGAATATAAACTGCTTTTTCTTTTGGGGGCGGGGGCAATCTATAGATTTTTAATGAGGCCTCTATTAACTCCCTCCGCTGTGGAGCAGCCGTGGGTGCAGCCTCGGCCGGGAAAATCAATGCTGTTATTGTAGGAATATTGTATATTGATATTGCAGTAATAAGATGCAATTGATTCTGGGGCTGCGGTGAGGTGCAGGAAGGAGGTCAGCGCGGGGTTACTCGGACAGGGTCCTGCAGTGGGAGCGATGGTGCCTTCTCGCGAGGCCCAGGGGGACCAAACTAAACCGCCTGGTGCCAGCTGGGACCCGAGGGGGCCTGACCTGTCCAGCCCACGCCTGTCCCTGGCAGCGGCCCCCCAGTGCATCAACCCTGAGCTGGGCAGGTGGGGAGACTCTTCCCCACACAAGGGCCCCTCCTGGTCTCTTAAGAGCGAGAGCCAGGCTTCAACCCCGCCCAGGAGCTCTTGTGTCCCGCACTGGGTGTTAGCACAGCCAACTCCTCCGCCTGTTCCTGTGACCCCCGGCCCAGCCTGCTCTGAGCTCACGGCCCCAGTGCCGTCCTGTAGCAGGGAGTTCCGCAGGCAGTGGGGCGCTCCTGTCCTCCAGCTGCCACGTCACCGGCTGACTCAGGGAACGCTGGCTCTCGTGGCCTGACAGTGGGGCCGGGAGCACCTGCTCTCCCTCCCCTACAGACAGTGGCTCCCCAAAGAAGTGGGTGGGGCCTCTCCACCTCCTGCCATCACACAGCTCACCCTGAGGCCCCGATCTCCAGCAGTCTGGTGCAAGTTGGCGTAAACCCCCTCGTGATCAGACCACGAGAGGGAGCTCAGAATCCGGCTCTTGTGAAAGTCGGACCCAGGGGTGCCCACGTGGCACCCAGCTCTGCTGGCCGGGCCAATGCATGGCCCCCTCCCCAACACTCGGAGATGAACTGCTTGCGACCGAGGGGGCTGGTGTCGCAAGGGGGTTGGAGTGAGGGTGCTGCAGACGGGATGCGCCCTGCTGCACACCACAGCCTCCAGGGGAATCTCGGGGGGCAGGGAATCTGCACAGGGCAGAAGCAGGGCACCTGTGCCCAGAGAGCTCCTGAGTCCCACTGGCTAATAGCTCAGCTGTGCAGCTAGGATGCCATCACCCAGCACTGCCAGGCAGTCACCCGGGGGGAAGCTGGCAGCGGCGTAATGAGGCCCAATGCTGCTCCCCAGCGGCGCCAGCTGGAGGTGAGAAACAAGCACGTTCAGCTGCGCCTGCAGGGCAGCATGACCTGCGGGGAAGGTCCCAGGCCCCAGGCCCCAGGCCCAGTGCTCTTGTGCTCAGGAGCCGGCTGCGACAGGCAACGACTCCCCAGTGCACCCGGGGGACCACAGACGGCAGCACAGCTCTGGGGCTGCCACTGCTGCCAGAGGCGCTGAGACCACCAGGCCCTGAGCTGTCAAAGACCCCTCACGCTGCACCCGAGCCACACCCCCGCCGGCAGCAGAAATCCAGCAGGACTCTGGCACCATGACTGCAGGGGCTGTGGTGAGTCAGGACGTCTGGGGGCGCTGCCCTGCCCTGCCCTGATGCTGCCAGCACGGCCATGCAGGGCTCAGCTCCAGTACGGGAGGGCTGAACTGGCCCAACTGCCCTACTCTCTGGGCACGAGCAACACCTAGGCTCACCCTGCCATGGAGCTGACCCCGGCTGGGCAGCCTGGCTGCTAGGAGTGGGCGCTGCCTGGGCCCCCCGGGGTATCAGCCAGGGGGGTGTCTGCGCTGCTCAGCACAGGACAACACCTGGCAGCGACCCTGAGCCCCAGGGCCAGCGGGTAAATCACAAGTCCGGCCACTGCCGCGCAGACGGAGCTGCCGGGGCCAAGGCCAGCAGCCTGTGGCCGGCGGGGAAGACAGATCACCCCGAGGCCCGTGCTGAACAGGGCCATATTTAAACTGTCCCCTGTGCTTTATGGGCTGTACAGGAACCGCCACACAGTTGCCGAGGGGCCATTTGTCAATGTTGTAATGGCAGATCGCGGCTAATGAGTAATATCGCCGTGGCCTTTCTCGCACTGCTCCAGGGCCGCCTGCCCCACCTCCCTTCAGCTCCCGGACCCTCCTGCTGGGGCCCCACAGCCAGAACCCCAAGGCGGCGCCGACAGTGTCTCCAGCCGGCTGCAGGGTCTGCCTGTCCACAGACCGCCCCCCCGCCGGTCGAATGCCTCAAATAACCTGGCAGTGCAGTGGGGCGAGGGCATGCCCCAGCTGCCGGCAGGTGGAGCAGGTGAAGCTGCCAGCGAGTGCCCAGCAGCTTGAGAATAACTTACCTCATTAGCTGCAATTACAGCCCTGCCACACACCTCATTTCTCCGCGCCAAAGCGAAAATTAGCTTTCTATTGACTTCATGTGAGCACCAGCCCTGTGCGCCTGCCCCCGCCCGCCGTGCTCCTAAGGGGCACAGGGGGCCACCCTGCGGCTGCTCGTCCCCTGCTAGGGGTGGTCCGAGGGGACGCCCTCCCCCGACACCCTGGTGGGGGGAGGCCCCGGCAGGGGGCTCCTGGAGCAGTGAGAGGGTGGCCTGAGCAGCGCTCCGGGCAGGGGAGGTGGCGGGGCGGGGCGGTGTGGGGCGAGGCGGGGCGGGGCGGTGTGGGGCGGGGCGGGGCAGGGCGGGGCGGGGCGGAGCCAGCCGTCGGGCATGTGGCCCTGCACAGGACTGCTACACGCGTGGCCTGCACCCGAGGGGGCCCGGGGGACGGGATGATGGCTGTTCAGAGCTGGGATTTTCTAACCTTCAGCCACTCTCCAGCCAAATACAAAACCGAACGTCACACTGGGGTCCCGCTGATTCGCACAGCAGCACCAGAACCGGCCGCGGCTACTGCAGCCGCCACCTGCCTGCCTGTGCCACGGGCTCAGCGAAGGGCTCCGGCAGGCTCCTCCACTGCGACGCTCACGAGCCCCTCTGCAGGACAGAGCCACGCAGTGGGGCCGGGAGTGGTGGGCAGGGACGGTACGACCCTGGGGTGCCCCCAGTCCACGGGCGCCCGACACAGCTGTGGGTTCTGCACGTGGGCCAGGAGGGCGCTGGAAATGGGCCCTTGCACTGGGGTGACGGCGGCAGCTCCAGGACAGGATCTCCCTCCGGCCAGCCCGTGGGACAGGGGCCAGTTCCCCCTGGCTCGCCTGGACCCGGCAGGACTCCAACCCTGTATCCCCACCCCAGCCCCGACAGCACCTCCTGCAGTGCGCTGGGACAGCCAGGCCACCGGCACGTCCACCCTGCCGTCCACAGCCACAACTCCCACACCATCCTGTGGGCCTGGACCCCCAGCCAGCCCCACTGGCACAGCCAATACCAGCACAGCCTGCCACCCCCAGCCGGCCCCGCCCCAGCCCCACTGGCACAGCCAATACCGGCACAGCCTGCCACCCCCAGCTGGCCCCGCCCCAGCCCCACTGGCACAGCCAATACCGGCACAGCCTGCCACCCCCAGCTGGCCCCGCCCCAGCCCCACTGGCACAGCCAATACCAGGACAGCCTGCCACCCCCAGCTGGCCCCGCCCCGGCCCCACTGGCACAGCCAATACCGGCACAGCCTGCCACCCCCAGCTGGCCCCGCCCCAGCCCCACTGGCACAGCCAATACCGGCACAGCCTGCCACCCCCAGCTGGCCCCGCCCCAGCCCCACTGGCACAGCCAATACCAGGACAGCCTGCCACCCCCAGCTGGCCCCGCCCCGGCCCCACTGGCACAGCCAATACCGGCACAGCCTGCCACCCCCAGCTGGCCCCGCCCCAGCCCCACCGGCACAGCCAATACCGACACAGCCTGCCACCCCCAGCCGGCCCCGCCCCAGCCCCACTGGCACAGCCAATACCGACACAGCCTGCCACCCCCAGCCGGCCCCGCCCCAGCCCCACTGGCACAGCCAATACCGACAGAGCCTGCCACCCCCAGCCGGCCCCGCCCCAGCCCCACTGGCACAGCCAATACCGACAGAGCCTGCCACCCCCAGGCAGCCCAGCCCCAGCCCCACTGGAACAGCCAATAGCGGCACAGTCTGCCACCCCCAGCTGGCCCAGCCCCAGCCCCACTGGCACAGCCAATACCGACACAGCCTGCCACCCCCAGGCAGCCCAGTCCCAGCCCCACCGGCACAGCCAACACCGACAGAGCGTGAGACCCCCCAGCCTCCCCCCCGCAGCCCCACTGGCACAGCCAATACCAACACAGCCTGCCACCCCCAGCCGGCCCCACCCCAGCCCCACTGGCACAGCCAATAGCGGCACAGTCTGCCACCCCCAGCCGGGCCAGCCCCAGCCCCACTGGCACAGCCAATACCGACACAGCCTACCACCCCCAGGCGGCCCCACCCCAGCCCCACTGGAACAGCCAATACCGACACAGAGTGAGAACCCCAGCCGGCCCCACCCCAGCCCCACTGGCATAGCCAATACCAACACAGCGTGAGACCCCCAGCCGCCCTGCCCCAGCCCCACTGGCACAGCCAATAACGGCACAGCGTGAGACCCCCACAGCCAGCACCCCCCCCCGAGCCCCACTGGCACAGCCAATACCGACACAGTGTGAGACCCCCAGCCAGCCCAGCCCGAGCCCCAGCCCCATTGGCACAGCCAATACCGGCACAGCATGGGACCCCCAGCCGGCCCCACCGGCACAGCCAATACCGACACAACCTGCCACCCCCAGCCGGCCCCGCCCCAGCCCCACTGGCACAGCCAATAGCGGCACAGCCTGCAACCCCCAGCCGGCCCCACCCCAGCCCCACTGGCACAGGCAATACCGGCACAGTGTGAGACCCCCCCCAGCTGGCCACCCCCCAGCCCCACTGGCACAGCCAATACCGGCACAGTGTGAGACCCCCCCACAGCTGGCCCCCCCCCCCCCCAGCCCCACTGGCACAGCCAATACCGGCACAGTCTGCCACCCCCAGCTGGCCCCCCCCAGCCCCACTGGCACAGCCAATACCGGCACAGTCTGCCACCCCCAGCTGGCCCTGCCCCAGCCTCACTGGCAGAGCGAGCAACCCGCACCCCCCAGCTGTGGTGCCTGTGCCCACCCCCCCACGAGCAGTGGGGGTCCCAGCACGCGCTGTAGCTGCTCACCGCACAGGCAGTGCACGCCAGGGTCGCAACGCCCCACTCGGCGGGGTCTGTGCTAGCACCTGACCTGCTTCCTTTAGGCGCCCGCGCGAGCGCTCAGCTGGTCGATGGCTGGAAGGGCCATTTCCCTCCTCTTTGCGCCCCCAGCCGGGCCGGGCCAGGCCGCGCTTGGCTTGGCCACCCCTGCCCTCTGCTTCCCCAGGCAAGGGGAGAAAGGCAGCTGCCAGCTCCGCCACAGCAGCGAGTGCGGAGTCGATCAGAGCCCCCGCGTCTCCCAGCCGCGAGCTGGCTGCTGGGGTTCGAAAGGAGCTGAGCCACAGCCCTGCTGCGGTGGGGCCCCGGGTGCGCCTCTGCCTCACTGCCCTGACCTGCAGCCCCACAGGGCCCTGGGCAGCGGCAGCTGCGCCCACCTCTGGGGTGGTGTGTGGGTGTGGAGGGAGGGGCTGGGCACTGCCTGCTCTGCTCTGCTCTCCCCAGCTGGACCAGGATGAGGCATAACTGGGGAGGAGGGAGGTGGAGAGACTTCCTGGCCTCTCTGACCAGAACACACACACACACACACCCACACCCTGCCCCAGCAGACCGCCTGCAGGACACGTTACACAGAAACACACACACACACACCCTGCCCCAGCAGACCGCCTGCAGGACACGTTACACAGAAACACACACACACACACACACACCCCCTGCCCCAGCAGACCGCCTGCAGGACACGTTACACAGAAACACACACACGCACACACACACACACACACCCTGCCCCAGCAGACCACCTGCAGGACACGTTACACAGAAACACACACACACACACACACCCTGCCCCAGCAGACCGCCTGCAGGACACGTTACACAGAAACACACACACACACACACACACACACACACCCTGCCCCAGCAGATCGCCTGTAGGACACGTTACGCACACACACACACACGCACACACACACACGCACACCCCTGCCCCAGCAGACCACCTGCAGTACACGTTACACACACACACACCCCTGCCCCAGCAGATCGCCTGCAGGACACATTACACACACACACACACACACACACCCCGCCCCAGCAGATCGCCTGCAGGACACGTTACACAGAAACACACACACACACACACACACACACACACACACCCTGCCCCAGCAGATCGCCTGTAGGACACGTTACACACACACACACACACACACACACACACCCCTGCCCCAGCAGATCGCCTGCAGGACACGTTACACAGAAACACACACACACACACACACCCCTGCCCCAGCAGATCGCCTGCAGGACACGTTACACAGAAACACACACACACACACACACACACACACCCTGCCCCAGCAGATCGCCTGCAGGACACGTTACACACACACACACACACGCACACACACACCCCTGCCCCAGCAGATCGCCTGCAGGACACGTTACACAGAAACACACACATGCACACGCACACACACACCCCTGCCCCAGCAGATCGCCTGCAAGACACGTTACACACACACACACACACACACACACACACGCCTGCCCCAGCAGATCGCCTGCAGGACACGTTACACAGAAACACACACACACACACACACACACCCTGCCCCAGCAGATCGCCTGCAGGACACGTTACACACACACACACACACCCCTGCCCCAGCAGACCGCCTGCAGGACACATTACACAGAAACACAAACACACACACACACACACACACACACACACCCCTGCCCCAGCAGATCGCCTGCAGGCCACGTTACAGTGAGACACACTCCGCCCATCAGGTCTGCATCCCGAGCGCTTGGTGCAGCTGCGAGACCCCAGCCCAGGCCCCACCTTGGGTCAGAGGATCTCCGAGGGGTGGGAAAACGCCCCGGTGACCGTGGGCTGCCCTGGACCATGCCCTGGCTCTCTGCCCCGGCACCCCTGCAGGCGACACCTGTTTCCCCAAGCGAGTGGCCTCGCCCCGCAGTCTCCTGGCCGGCAGCTCTGTGGCTGTGACTCTCCTTTGTAGGGTGCCTGGCCAGACAAAGCCATCTCGGCTCACCACCCCCCCCAGAGAAGCCCCCGCTCTCCAGGCCTAACGACCAGGCAGCGAGTGAAGGATGGCCACCCGCTCCGCAATAAGGCGAAAAAGCCAATTTCATCTTTATTAGACGGCCATTTCTCTTTTAGTAATAAGCGCACTTCAAATAATTAGCGTGTTTTACGTAATAATGAAATTATGGAAATGCAGGCCACTTATTCAAACAAGTCACCATTACCATATTTTTAAATATTAGACTTAATTAGAGTTTATCACTTCAGAGAAGTACAAGGAGTGGAGATTTTTTTCCCTGTTACAAAAAAAATCCTCATAAAGTGTTTATTAAGAGCGGGTAAGAAGGGGATAATGATGTGTTTGGAAATTAAGGCAATCAAACATTTAATGCTATGCACTCCTGTAGGCAAAAGCATTCAAATGAGTCAATTATACATCCATTATCCAGGCACGATTAAACAAGGCAGAGCGGGGAATTTGTCCTCCACATCAGGCGTCTGGGGGGAGGACTTATGTCCACTTAACGCCAGCTAATAAAACACAAAACTTGGGGAAGAAAAGGGGAGAGAGTGAGAAGAGAAGGGGCTGGAGGGATTCTACGGGCGGGAGGGTGTGAGGCCGTGGCCGTGTCTGCATGCCCAGCTTCCATAAATCAAAGTAATTAAGTTAACATGAAAATCAACTTCACCATCCCGTTAAATCACAGCATTTGCATATTGGGACTCCAGTGAAGTAGGTAGCTGGCGGGATGGGGGCGAGAGGCGGGAGGCTGAGGGGGCACACAGCAGCCCAGGAAGCCTTTATTACGGCAAAGAACTAATTTCAGAATTGATCGTGCTGGCTTTTCGCTCCCGCGCCGCTTGTACGGCGGAAGGAAACGAAGGGGCGGGCAGGAGGCCGGCTGGACATCTTTCTGTGTTATTGCTTGTCTGCCATTTGCAAATCATTATTAATTGTAGCCCGGGTGGTGGGTGAGCAGGGCAGGGTGCCTGGACAGCCAGAGCAGACATACATATCTCTTCATCAGGGTCCCAGCCGCCAGCCCTGGAGAGCCAATTACCCCTCCCTGATTGCTATCAGATAAGGAGGGAATTTTTACAAATTAGGGAATAAATAGAATTTCCACCCATGGAGCTGGGAGGGCTGGAGAGGCGGTAATGAAAAACGATACATCACCATCAGCCAGACAACCCTATTCATACGCCCATGCATTACGCTCACTCCTCATCATCCTGCCAGGGAGCAGCCAGCACGCACACCTTCCCCGGCACCCCCTGCGGGCGGAGCCTCCCCACAGCCCACGCCAGACCCCCGCCCTGGCTCTCACACACCCCAGAGGCGCAAGCCGCTCGGTGCTTGTGCTGGGCTCCCTGGAGTTTGTCCGCTCCCCCCTCCCTGTGTGCGGGAACCCCCTCGGGACCCTGGCTGGCCTGTCTCCATCCCATGCTTCCCAGCCTCTGTGCCTCTGACCCTGCTCCCGTCAGAGCCCCAGGCTGGACTGCAGCCCTGCTGAGCCCAGCCTCAGGCTGATGCGGCTGTCAGGGCATGGCCAGCGTAGGGCCTATCCCCCCAGCTGGATTTTGCCCAGCACAGGGCAGAGCGATCACAGGGACCTACCTCCGAGGACTGGGCCCAGGCTCCACGCCAGTTCCCTCCCCGGCACTGGAGAGCCAGCCGTCCATCTGCGGCCATTGTGAAGCTGGCCAGTGACTAGCTGCCCTTGCTGGGGAACACTCCCTGGTGGGCCTCCGTCCGACGGGCAGCGCGCCCGTCACCTCCCAACGCAGAGCCTCTACCTGCCCGAGTGGCCCCTACCCCACGCAAGCCACGCGCCCCCTGCGACCACAGCCCAGCTGCTCAGAGGCCTCACGCCCCCCGAAGGAAATGGCAACTTGTGCCCTGAGCCTACGGCGCAGGAGACACCCTGGAACCCAGCCGGGTCCAGTTCATGGGTCAAGGCCTCTGGCAGCACGTCACAAGGCGGCAGTCTGTGCCCCACACCCGCCCGAGGGGTTCACGCAGGTGCCCCCGAATGGAGCCCACCAAGAAAGGTGGCTGGTCAGGTCTGCTGCCATCATGGGACAGACTCCACCAGCGCTTGCAGGGCTTTGTCCCGCGGTTAGCTGCTCGCAGTCAGGCCGGGCCTGGGCTCTCGCCTGACCGCACCTGGCTGCAGCGTTAGCAGCCGGGAGCACAGGTTCAAGGTGTCAAGAACAAAATTAACTACGGACACGAAGAAAAGAAATTCCCACAGCGCCTGGACGTGGCCGGGGGCGGGTTTGGAACAGCCGGTGCTACGGAGGCCGGACAGGCGGGATCAGTCACATGGCTGGCCTGGCCCTGGGGACGGCACAGGCTAATGCTTCACCAGGGTACTTCCCTCACAGCCAGGAGCCAGGCACGGGCCTGCAAGGGAAAGTCGGGGCAGCTCCGACCCGGCCGCGGCATTCACTGAAAACGTCTGAGGCCAAATGGGGGTCGGCAGCGCCTGCCCTCGCCTGCAGCAGCGCCGCAGCCGGGAGCTATGGCCCACCCCCACGGGTTGGGTGCTGGAGTGCCAGTCCCTCTGCCACCCATGGCTGGGAGCTGCCGTTCCCCTTGCCGCCTGCAGCAACCAGGGGCTGCCGGGTACCCCTGCCGGCTGCCGTTCCAGGGGTCCCTGGTGGCTGGGGAGCCGCAGGTGCCACCAACTCCTTGGGGGAGCGAGGAGCTGTGGGGTACCCCCACCGTTGGCGCCAGCTGGGAGCGTGCAGCTCCACCAAAGCCAGCTGGCGTACCCGCTGCTCCAACCCCTGTGGGCAGCCAGGGACCTGGCGCTCCACAGCAGTGCAGGGTGCAGTCCCAGAGGCAGCTGGCAGAGAGATTCTGTGACCCATGGGACTGGGCAGCAGCCTTTGTTACAGGTCAAGTGGGGTCAGGTGAGCGGCCCTCTGCCCCACCAATGGCAGCGCGTGCTGCCGAGTCACGGATGAGCTGGACGAAAAGGGAAACGCTGATGGCTCATGTCAGGTGTGTGGATTTTTACATTGGGTACAGAAGCCATGTGATGTACCCAGTGTATCTACAGGCCCCAAACAGTGTGCCGGGGCGGGGGCGTGTGAGGTGTCTACTGAAAGCTGAGGCTGCCCTGAATCTGTGCGCACTACGTGGAGGCCTGTGAGTTTATCGGCTTTAGCTCTGTAGCTGTCAGACATGTTCAGAGGCCAGGACACACCATGGGGGGCGCGGTTGGTGGCCTCTCCAGCCAGCGCACTTGGATGCGACAAAGGAACGTTCACCTCTCAGGAATTTGAGACGGTCTCCTGGGATCCATCCAACGGCAGTTCGCCACAACAGCCCACCTGGGTCAGGTGGGGCAGACTCTCCAGTGCCTGATGGGAAGGAGAAAGGGCTTTGTGCCTAGACAAGGGAGAACCATGAGGTGGATCTTGCTGTGTTCATCTTGGACTTCTGTCTTCTGCTGCCCGTGCCTGATTCCAAGGGCCCATGTTCCAGCACGTTGACCCCAGCAGGCCGGATCAACAACTCTCCAGTAACTGAAACTCTGTAACCTGGAACGGACTTTCAGGGACTTTCAAGAATCAGCATAGAATGTGCTGGCTGTGTCAATAACTGAAACTGATGTATGTGGGGTGTTGCTTTAACAATTCTTCTCTCTAACCCTGTTCTTTTTTGTTAATAAACCTTTAGCTGGTTTGAACTGAAGGACAGGTGAGTGGGGTGACTTGGGTAAGATCCTAGTATATATTGATCGGGGGGGCTGGGGCTGGACCCTTTGGGGCCGGGAATGATCTGTGTTGTGTTGGTGAAACAGGTTTAAGAACCTCTCATCTGAATTTGAGGGTTGTTGGTCTGGGCTGGTAGAGCAGCTGGGAAGTCTGTGGGTTTGTTTGTGGGGCTTCTGGCTGGCCAGAGGGTCTGGCAGACGTAGTTTTGTGGCTGACTGTATTTTCCTTAGTGAGAAGGAAATCCCAGCCCATGGCTGTAAGTGGCTCGGTTTTAAGCACAATACCCTGGCTTGATTTCTCTAGCTGTGCCCAGAAACCCTGTCCTATTACAGCTCAGCATCTCAACAGACAGAAGGCAAGGCAGGGATAAGCTGGTGTCTGCTACAGGCCCCCAAGCACACCGGGGAACAGGGTCACTAGCTCCTTAGGCGTCTGTTTATACACTGTGTGATCATGGGCACTTCAGTTCCGAAGTCAGAAGTGTTGTGTCCAGCAACAGAGAATTCTTTATTACACCTCCTCTTCCAAGAGCGAAAGGGGCTAACCACAGAATGAAAAATTAGCCGTAGCTCAGGAACACATGAATATGATTTAGTCACAAATACCATGTGCAAGCAAAATAAAATCCAGCCGAGTTACAGAGCTATAGTCAGTGCTTTAACACGGCAAAGCTGAAAACAAGGATGAGCCAAGTTGGAGGAAGGAAACGTGTAAATCAGAAGAAGTTGAGGAACTTGGGAATCATTTAATAACTCCGTAGGAGAGACAAAGAGCCACAATCCACAACTGAAGAAGGAAGCCACAGTGGTTAAAGTAATCAGTCTGGTTCAGAGGGAAAGTGAAGCAGCTACAAAAACATTTGAAAAAATAACAAAAATTTAAATGAAAGAAAGGAGAAGCTATGGCAATGAATATAAATCACAAGTTAGGCAGTGTAGAAAATTGATAAGGGAAGCAAAGGGACAAAAGGAGAACTCTATGCCTAGCAGAGTTAAAGGCCATGAGGAGTTTTAAAGACATATTTTAGGAACAGAAAGAATTCTGACAAAGGTACTGGTCTGTTACTATCTGGAAGTGCTAGAATTATTACTAATAATCCAGAAAAGGCAGATGTGTTCAACACATATTCCTGTTCTATATTTGGGGGGAAAAGAGGATACAATTTCATCATATGGTGATAACACTCTTTTTCCAAGAGTATCTCAGAAGTGTGTTTAGCAGCTACGAAAGCTCAGACATTTTAAAATCAGCAAGTCCAGATAACTTGCACCCAAGAGTTGTAAAAGAGCTGGCTGTGGGGCACATGGGAATGTTACTGTTGATTTTCAAGAAGTCCTGAAACCCTGGGGAAGTTCTATAAAGCCTGGCAAAGAGTTAATGTTGTGACAGTTTATAAAAAGAATAAATGTGCTGACCTGGGTAATTATAGGCCTGTCACCTGACATCACTGTGGGCCAGACAATGGAGTGGGTGAGATGGTGCTCAATTAATGAAGAATTAAAGTTAATTAGTTAAAGGCTGTTACACCTGCTGGCGTGTAGGGCAGCAATGAAAGTCCTCCACTTCTGCCTGTCTTCGGCCATTTCCTCTGGTGTGTCTCAGCTGTAGTTCATTCTCTTCACGTCTGCCTCACCAGAACACCGCCATGTTGTCTTGGGCCTTCCACGTTTCCGTCGTCCTTCAGGTGTCCAGTGAAGTGCTGTGGCATCTGCCCCACTTCTCATCATGTGCCCTATCCACCTCCAGTGCCTTCTCGTGATGATAGTGGTCATGTCCTCTGTGTGGCATCGCAGGAGCAGGTCGTGGCTGGAGATCGTCTCTGGCCAAAAGGTGTGAAGTATCTTGCGGAGGCTGGTGGTGTGCAAGGCCGGGAGCTCGGCAAGGTCGCACTCTGTCGTCAGCCAGCACTCTGAGCTGTATAGCAGTGTTGATATGACACAGCTCTGGTGCAGCTCAAGCTTGGTGTGGACACTGTACTGTGTAGATCCCCATACACTGTTCATACTTGTGAGGACATCTCTGGCCTTGCTTCGTCTGCTCTGGATGTCGTCCTTGCTGCCCAAGTAAGCAAAGCTGTCTGTGCCGGAAGTCTGCGTGTTCTGTCTTGATTGGTGCTGGTGAATCTATGTTGAGAGTCATGATCTCTGGTTTTTGGACTAACTCTTAATCCAACCTGCAGGCCAGAGGAGAGTAGGAGCTGTGTCTTCTCCTGCATGTGTCTCGGCCACTCCGTGTGCTGCTCTGTGATGTTTCTCAGGGTGAAAATCTGGTCTATACATCCCCTTCCCTTGTGAAATCTGGCTTGTCGATGGCATCTGACATCCGCTGGCTGATGACCTTGGCTAGGACCTTGCTGGGTGCGCACAGACGGGAGATCCCGCCCCAGCTGCTGCAGTCACTGAGTGCTCCTCTTGGGAATCTTGGCGACGACTCCTGTGTTCCAGTCCTTGGGTGTCTGTTGTCCTTCCCAAACTGCTGTAAACAGCGGCTGGAGGATGGCGGCAGCGAGTTCTGGGCCTGCTTTACACAACTCCGCGCTCAGGGCTGGCAAGTCCTGGAGCTTTGGTGGTCTCAGGGAT
Source organism: Carettochelys insculpta (assembly GCF_033958435.1). NCBI lineage: Eukaryota > Metazoa > Chordata > Testudines > Carettochelyidae > Carettochelys > Carettochelys insculpta. Next base: position 2,557,883 of record NC_134145.1, read on the forward strand.
TTCATGCCTACACTGATTTCTTCTTTGGTGGATCAGTGTTAATATCAAGGTCCTCCTCAGCTTCCTGGATGTCCACTTCTGCAGGTGGTGGTTTATTCAGAACTTCTCTGAAATGTTCTGTCCCACTTGCTTCTTGCTCTTCCTCTGTTGTCAATAACTGCCTTGGTTTGTCCTTGATGGGGACATTTGTCCTGCCACGATACTTGCCACCAACAAGCTTGGTGATTCTGTACACGTTTCCTTGCTCCCCTCGACTAGCTGCATCCTCAGCTTTTGTTGCAAGGTCCTCCATGAAAGCTCGTTTGTCTGCCCTTGATAGCTTCTTCCCTTTTCGGCTGCCTCTCTGCAATTCTGCTTGCCTCTTTCTTCAGTTGTGGCTGATTTAGCATCTATCAGTCTCTTCTTTATGTCCCGTCTCTCTTCGATGGCCTTCCATGTATCAGGCTTGATCCACACCTTCCTCTTCTTCCTAGCCTCGAGCCCAGACAAGCCCTCACTGCTCTTTGTGTAGACACATGCGATCTGTTCTCCCATACCCTGTTGATTTTATCTGTGATACTGGTAGGTACGTCATCCCTTAAACCTTGCAAAGCTTGGAATCTTTTCCCCAGGTGACTGGTGAAGGCAGCCTTCATGGTGACATCTCGCAGTTTTTCAACACTGAAGCGTCTTTGTACGGGTGCCTTCATGCCTGTTCTTCGCAGCTCGAGTTTCAAAAGTGCCATCCCTAGGTGGTGATCACTACCAACGTCCGCTCCTCCCCTCACTTTCACTTCTCGCAAGCAGCATCTCCATGCACCGTTGGTCATCAGGTGGTCAACCCGGTTCTTGTCCCTGCTGTTCGGTGAACACCAAGTCAGCTTGTGAATGTCACGGTGTGGGAAGAGAGCCCCTCCGATGACCAGATTGTTGATGGAACAGAACCCTACATGTCTCTCGCTGTTGTCGTTCATGGTGCCACACCCATGTCCACCCACGGCCCTGTCATAGGGGGTGCTGTCATTCCCCACTTTGGCAGTCAGATGACCCGTGACGATAGTAAGATCATGGTGTGATGTAGACTCCACTTCTGTCTGCAGCTGCTTGTAGAAGGTGTCTAATTTCTTCAACACTGTCATTGGTTGGGGCATAAACCTGGGTCAGGGTGATGTTCCCTTGTCTTCCTTTCAGTCTGACTCTCATGTTGATGGGTTTCCACTCCAGCAGCACTTCTCCATCCCCTTCTTAAGGACGATGGCCACTCCCTCATGACGCTGGTCATTGTCTCTCCCGGAATAGAGCACTGTGTCTCCTGAAGAAGTCTTCTGTCTCCCCGATCCTGTTCATTAGCTCTTGCTAACACCAAGGATGCGTGCGTTGTATCGTCTCATTTCGGCGACTATATGCGCTACTTGCCAGTGTCAGACATGGTTCGTACATTCCAGAGGCCAATTCTGGTCTCTCTCTTGGTGTCCACCACCGTGGCAGTAGCTTTCTCATGGCTTTCACTACTGTCAGTCACACAGGCCCCCCGAGAAGACTTAGGAACAACTGAACAAAGTTGTAGGAGAATTTTTCGTTGCTGTTTCCGTAATATAGTCTTTTTCTAGCTCTGGGTTGGTAGCCCTGAGCCGAACCCCCCAAGCTGGAGGACCAGTGGATCACACTTGGTCTGGTGCCTACCTTTCGACCTGTCCAGCCTGGGAGGCCCTACCAGGAGCACTGGGCTCCAGGTGACATGGCTCTAGGGGTCACTGAGACATGCTCGCCCCCAACCGTGAGAAGGTCGTGATCCACTGGGAAGGAAGAATTAAATAGGGTAACAATTAATGCCAACCTGCCTGGCTTTACAGAAGATCGTCTCTCTCTCTCTCAAACTAACCTGATGCTCTTTTCTGACGAGATTACTCGTCAGGCTGATAAAGGTAATAGTGCTGACAATAGTGACTTCAGTAAGACACATGACTTGGGACCACACGAGGTATGATTAGAAGCTAGGTAGATATCAAATGACCAGGGCACACACTAAGTGGGTTAAAAACTGGCTAACCGATTGGTCTCAGGCTGGAACCGTAAATGGGAAATCACCCCTGAGCAGACCCGTTTCCTGTGCCATTCCTGGGGCTCAGGTCTTGGCCCTGCACCACGTAACACCTCTGCCCATGCTCTGAGAAAGCACAGACTGTTCCCAGACAAACCCGGCGGCTCACAAAAATGGGGGAGATGATGAGCCTGGGGAGGACGGAGATGGAGCACTCGGGACAGCCTGAGATCCAGGAAACGGTCTGTGCGGTAGCACGGCGAACTCCAAGCCTCTGTGTTTCGAAGCAGAGGCTGCAGGCCGAGCTCACAGAAAAGACCCGGGGGTCGTGGTGGGCAATCAGCTGATCATCAGCTCCCAGAAGAGCTAACGTGATCCCAGGGTGCACCAACGGGCGTGTCGACTGGGCGCAGAGGTTGCTTCCCCTCTGGTGTGACTGCTGCTGGTGCCCAGGGCTGCTGCCCACAGCGAAGAAGAGTGCTGAGACAGTGGAGAGGGCTCAGAGAAGCGGGGTGGAGAACCTGCCGTGCGGGGACAGCCACCCGGAGCTGAGGCTATTTGCTTGGCAAAGACAGCAAAGGGGTGATGCAGTGCCAGGCGGGAGCACCTCTGGGGCAACAAATCATGAGCAAGGAGCTCCCAGTCTACAAGGGACAGGCCTAACCGGAGCCCATGGCTGGGCCTTGCAGCCAGACAAATCCAGACGGGGAATGAGGGGCACATTTTAGCACTGAGGGCCCCTACCCCCAAAGAGTCTCCATCGCTGCCCACTGTAAATGCAGGGTGGGGAGTTTGCTTACAACACTGCCCGGGGGGTTCCTGGGGTGGTCAGATTGGATGATCACCACGACCCAGGCTGGCCTTGACATTGTTACAACTGAGCCAACAGGGGCTCCTGCCTGCAGCACACTCACAGCCCGCTAGGACCACACAACCGCCGCCCGTGGGACTGGGCCGCGTCAGACCCTCTGCAATCCCGAGTCCTGCCCCCCGGCTACAAGCACGTCACTGAACACAATGCTCGGGGAGAGCTCGATCTGCCTGCAGGGCACTCTGCTGAATCACAGCACGCAGCCGGGAATTGACTCCGCCGCAGGCGGCCTGTGATCAACACCGGACGCTCTCGGGTGTTATTTAGCGCTGCCGATGCTGGACAGCCGGGCGGGGCTGTGACGGTCCCCTGGCCCTCGTCCCAGTCCCGGGGCAGCTCCCGGCTTCGAACGGGGGAAGCAGTGCAGGGGGCAGGCAAAGGGCCCTCTGAAGCGCATGGAGCAGGAAGCCGTCCCCGTCCCCGTCCCAGGGCCTTTCCCCACGGGCGGCTTGCACGTCGCTGCATGAGGCAGCAGCAGCAGCAGCCGCCACCTCCCGGTGCTCACCGCACAGCAGCCCCTTCCGCGCGTGCAGCGCTGCAATGTGGGGGCGCCCCCTGCTCAGGGCATGCAAGAGCACCGTGCCACCAGCAACGTCTGCATTTGCAAGTCCCCTCCCCTGCCCCCTACGGGGGCGGTAGCAGCACCGCCGGCTCTGGGACAGATGGGAGCCAGGGGTTTCCACGGGCCCCTGGACAAACCCAGGCAGCCCAGGTCTGGGGACGCCCATCGGGTCCAGCAAACCAGCTGGGCCAAAGCCGCACCACATGGCTTCCCCTGAGCCTGGCCATGCGGCTCAGACCAGGGCTCCACTGCCACGCCAAGTGCCACTCGCTGCTGTACCCTGGATGCTGGTGGGGCCGGGGGTGAACAGCGAACCCTGGGAGCTCCGTCCGGGGCAAAGCCGGGCCTCCCCCGAGGCAGGCATGGGCGAAACACCCCCAGAGGGCGTGAGGAGGCTGCAGTGGCAAAGCAGGCCTGGATTGCTAACACCTCTGGCGCGGGCGGCTCGGTGCTGCCTGTCTCGGCAATGGCAGGGACGGGAGCGTGATGTTAGCACCAGGTTTGTGCCACCTCTTGTGCCAAGGGAGGCGTCTGTTGGACGTGGCGATTCGCTGTGCCTGTTTCGGCTGCTCACACATTCGTACCACGTACGTGGAGGTGTAAGTGTTGGTCTGGGCTTGCAGCTGAGATTTTAGCTCCTGGGAGACCACAACAGGAGGCATTGCAACCTCTTGTGACAGGGCTCCTAGGCAGGTAACGCCGCGTGTTAGAGGGAAAGGAAAGGGCCTCGTCTGAGCCCTGTCACATCGGAGGAGTTTGGCTGTGACGCGTAACTGACCAGGCAATGGCTGACTGCCCAAGGACACGGACAGGTGACCTGCTCGCGTGACGGACAGGCTCCACCTCAGACGTGCTCCAGGCAGGGAGAGCAATGGGATCCCCTCCACCTGGGCCAGGGGACAAGGGGGCCCTGAGCTTCCTCCGTCTTGGTCTTCACTCCAGCTTCTCCCGTCAGCAGCAGCTCTGCGATGAGCTGAGCCCGGAAGGATCGCTGACCGGTCTGAACACAGGGTGTACTCCAGGGGCCTGGCAGATAGCAGCCAGCTCCACCTCTGCTGCAGCCTGCCCCATGACCTCCGTGACGGGCGTCTGCCATTGGCTGGCTTCAGCAATTTCACCCTCTCCCTTTCGTCTTCCCTTCGTTAACACACCGGTAGAGGTTAGCTGCCAAAGGACGGGTAGCGGCTCTCCTGGGAAAGAGCCGCGGTGTACGTTGACCTGGGGACGTGGCTGGGCTTTGGGGTTGGAAGAAGCTGTTCAGGTTTGGTGAGGTTGGCTGCATAACCTCCCCTCTGTGTGAGGAGGGGCCTGGCGGTGGCACAAGGGAAGATGAAGTGTGCACGCGTATTGCTGGTGTGACTTCTTGCGGCCAGAGCGGCAGTGGAGGTGCTGCGTGTGACAGGTTTGGTGCCCTATGGTGGAGGACCCCAGCCTGGGGCTGTCAGTAGCCCCCATTAAGCAGTTTGCCCTGGTTTGGCTCTCTCAGCTGTGCCTGGAAGAACCTCCAGTATTACAGAGACGCTGTTCCAAGCATGACTGAAAAAGCACAAGAAACACAGGGCCAGGCCCAGCCTGGAACTCCACTGCCAGCGCCACGCGCAGGCCAGCCCAGGGCTGCTCACGGCAGGGGCTCGGAGGAGCTGCAGGGTGGGCCGGGCTGCGGAAACGCATGGGCACTGCGGCAACACAAGAGACCAGAACTGCTGGAGCCCTGGCTCTACCTCGAGACTCACCCGTTCTCCCCAGGGCTCATCCATCCCTCTCTCTTCCCCCACAGTTCTACCCGCTTGGCCATCCTCGCTCCTCCCTCCTCCTCACAGCCTCCTTCTGCATGGTGCAGAACAGTTGCTCATGGCGGGCGAGAGGCACAGGGAGAGAGGGAGAGGTGCTGTCCGTGGTGCCCACTGGCAGGCAGGAGATGCTGGGGGCTGGCCTGCGGGGGGCTGACAGTGGGTGCCCAGCACCTATGAGTAAAGGGGATTACGTACTACAATTTTAACAGACTGTGCAAGGCAGAATGCTGCTAAAGTGCAAGTCATTCATCGTAGAACCAGTCACCCCATTGCAAGGCCTCGTAGAAAGGTATTTTACACGTGAAATTAAAACAGCTAACCGAGGGCCATCTTTGACAAAGGGCTTACAATTGCCTGGGCACCTGGCAGCCCTCTGGCCTTGGGCAAGGTGTCCCCCGGCTCAGTGCCTCGGTCACCCAGCCTGTACCGGGGGCCACAATGCTGATCTGCCCAGAAGAGGGAGGGACACTCCCATTGCCCGCCTGGAAATGTCCGTTCCAGGGCCAGATCCTGCCCTTCCTGCTGCAGCCTGCCCTCACTTCCCACCAGCCTCCAGGCGCTGCTCTGGCCCGAGAGTGTGTGGAGCAGTTTGGCAGCGAGTGGCTGCCCGTGCCATGACGAATGCCCCCACCCCTCTGGGGAGCAAAGAACCACCCGGGGGGCAGCACCATGCCCTCTTCACGTTGGCTGGGGGGAGCCGCACGGCAGTCACACCGTTTGCAGGAAAGGCCTGCCCCGCAGCCCTCGCCGCAGGCACAGCCAGGGAAGTGGCAGCACATCCCTGCCTCTGTCGCTCAGCAGCGGGTGAACCTGCAGAGTGCATTCCAGCCAAGGCCGCCCGCGGTAAGGGCTCCAGGGCAGGGCACCACTCCTGCACCCGGAACGGGACTGGCTCAGAGCAGCTTGCCTAGCACCAACGTGGCTGCCAGGCTTCGGCAGCACGGCTGAATACGCGCTCCACTGGCTGCCCTCCGTAGGGAAGGGTACAACTGCGGCTCCCAGCCGGCAGCAGCCACGCACAGCATAAGGGCTGGTCCCCAGGCAGACGCCTGTACCTCCTGCCCAGCGGTGGCAGCTGGGACGAGCCCTGCCGCTCATGCTGCTTCGCTCTCCTGGGAAATTCCTGGCACCCCGCCCAGTCTCCGGAGCACCTCCCCAGCTGCAGCTGAGCCCCAGGCCTGGCCTTCGGGCAGCGCCCCCACAGGATGGCTGCCAGGCACCGGGTGACACCCGTCTGTCTCCCCCAGCCTGGTGTCCACATGGTCCCTGCAGCAGCCACAATGAGAAGCCAGGGGCTGTCTGTCCAGGCAGCACCCAAACTGAGCCAGGGCAGCTGCTGGCTAACCCCAGACACACAAGGCAGCCCCATGCCGTGGGAATGGAGGAGGCTGCGGAGCTGAGCCAGCTGGATGGGCGGTAGAGATCGACGCAAGAACTGCCGGGGCCAGCTCTGCGGCCCGCCTGTTAACCGCCAGCCAGCCCCCCAGGTGCAGCGCCCTGCCTGCAGCTGTCAGCACCCTGCCCCCATGGACCAGGCCCCGGAGACCCAGGCTGCCTCTGCTTGGGACAGCCCTGGCTCCTGATGAGTGTAACTGAGCCAGGCTGCTGGGAGAGCCAGGTTCAACCCTTGCAGGCTTTGGGCAAATCCTTTGGTTTCTCTGCACTCCAGCTCTGCAGAATGGGGTCTCAGCCCAGCCCCGGGCTCCAGGGCAAGGCTAGCACCTCGGGGGGCGCTTAGCCAGCGGTTCCAGGTCGGGCCAGGAAGTGCTGGGCTGTGACGTTACTGGGCTTTTAAATTCAAAGAGCAAACCGTTTCTGCAGCCGCTTACTGAGTGCGCCCCAACCCGTGCCGAGGAGGAGCCTGACGAACGCCGGTGCACCACCGAGCCTGTATATGCTACGTGTGTGGCTGGGCCGTGTCTGTATGTGACGGCAGATCCTGGCTCTGCGCCTGTATTAGGAATGTTTTAGCGGTGGGTTTCTCAGTGGGCGGTGTGGTCACCTCCCAGGCAGGTGACACGGGCTGAACAAAGGAACAGCCCGTCACACCCCAATCCGCCTCTCAGGAATCTGGCTGAGCCGGGCCATCTGGGATGCGGCTGATGGCGGATGCCCCAAAGCAGCACGGACAGGTGACCCGACCAGGTGACTCGCCACTGGGGACCTGCCCAGGTGCAGAGAGCTTCCCTCCACCCGGCACGTCGATGGAGACGAGCCTGGCAGGGGCCATTTTGTCCTCAGTCCACTGCCCTCGGCCTCCACCTCGGGAGCAGTCGGCAACAACGTCTCTGCCAGGAACTAAGCCTGACTGGACTGGGGAGCCGTCCCCCAGAGGGTGCATTTCCAGAGACTCTCAGGATAGCCGCTTGCACCACCAGCTGCAGCCTGCCTCAAGACCTGACGGAGGTGTAAGCACTTGTGGGCAAAACTCGCTTCGTCAGCTTCTGAGATTACGAAAGCTGATGCTCCAAACGATCTGCCAGTCTGTGAGGTGCCACAGGCCTGCTTGTAGCTTTTGAAGATACAGACAAACACGGCTCCCACCCTGACACTTGTGGTAGGAAACTTCACCCCTTCAACAATCTTCCTCTCACACTTCCCAGTCTTTCTTTCTGTTTCTTAATAACCCTTTACATGTTGGACTCTAAAGGACGGGCCCCGCGTGCTGCTTTGGGTAAGAGCCCAGTTTGTACTGACCTGGGCGTGGGGCTGCTCGAATCCACGTGGGTCTGGGGAAATAGGTTTGCATAACCTCTCACCTGAGTGGAGGGTCGCTGGCGTGGGCGTTGTCTGTGGGATTTGCTGGGGTACGCCCTTGCAGGCCAGCAAGGCAGCTGAGGAGCTTTTGGTGCCTGGCTTTATTTGCCCCGCCGAGGAGATCCCAGTCTGGGCTGTACGTGGCCTGGTTCTAAGTAGTTTGCCCAGGTTTGCTTCCCTTAGTGGTGCCTGGAAGCGTGTCCCTGCCCCCGGGCCCAGCCGGCAGTGGAAGCGTGGATGTGTGCTGGCCTGGCGCCGGGAGGTCTGGCCTGCTACAAGGCTGTCCCTGTGCCCTGGAGAGTGGGGAGACCCGTCTGTTCCCAGCCAAACACCAGCTGCTCAGACCTCGGGAGCCACCAGGCCCCGGCACACACCGAGCAGCAGCACACAGCCAGCTGACCACCCCTAGGCTGCCAGCAAGGGCAGCTCCTCCCAGCCAGAGCCTGGCGCCCCAGGCTGGCCCACGGTCAGGGATACCCAGCTGAGCAGGCCCTGCTCCCAGCCAGCCAACCACACCCTCCTTCGCTTGCCTCATCCTCCCCTGCAAAGCGGCGCTGTCCTCTCTGTGCCGCAGCTGTGAGGCAGCAGGGCCAGCGCACTGGCACCCGTCTGCACTGCCTCCTGCGGGCCCCAGGCTCGGCTAGGAACGGGACCTTCCCCAGGCTGCCGTGGGCCTGTCACGCACACCTCCGACAAGGGAAAGGTGCCCTGGACTTGAGATGGTACCAGAGTGCACAGGTGCGTGTGTGTGTGCGTGCATGCATGTGTGTGTTTGCACCTGGGAGCCTGAGTATGTGTGAGCCTGAGTGTGCGCATGCACAAGTGTGCAGGAGCCTGAGTACGTGTGTACATGGGTGCAAGCCTGAGTGCGTACATGCACAAGTGTGCAGGAGCCTGAGTACGTGTGTACATGGGTGCAAGCCTGAGTGTGCGCATGCACAAGTGTGCAGGAGCCTGAGTACGTGTGTACATGGGTGCACGCCTGAGTGTGCGCATGCACAAGTGTGCAGGAGCCTGAGTACGTGTGTACATGGGTGCAAGCCTGAGTGTGCGCATGCAGAAGTGTGTGGGAGCCTAACTATGTGTGTACATGCATGTGAACCTTCATATGTGTGCATACACGTGTGCACCTCAGCCTGAGTCTATGTGCACAGCTGTCTGTATTGCACCTGGGCTGGGAGCTTAGCCGAGCGGAACCCGGAGGGACGTGAGGACAGGAGCAGAGAGTGAGAAATTCCAGCTGGCCCCTGACCAGCCATCGAGGGGCTGGCCCCAGCAGGCGCAGCGTGGAAGGGGGATTGCACCCTGCCTCGGGGCCGGCCGAAAGCCGCCTGTGCTAGCGAGTTCCCGCCAGCGCCTTGTAACACACACCACACCTGCCGCCCTTTGCTGCAAGCCACGGTCACTGCCGGAGCCGGCTCCGGCCACAGTTGTGCGCGTGGGACACAGATGCTGGACAAAGGCCTCCCGGAGGCGACGCTACCCACAGAGCCCACCCTGCGACAGGTTTGTGCCCTGGGCACCTCCATGCCCCACTCAGCACGAGCCAGCACGGACAGGGTGCTCTCAACCCCTCCCTTCAGCCCGAGCCTGGGCTCTCTGGTAACCCCCGAGGCGGCAGGGAGGTCCTGCCCGCAGGGCTGCCTGTGAGCCGAGGGAACCAGCTCCCCGGCCGACTCGCTCCAGCCTCTTGCCATCCTCCCCATTAGCAAGGCTGGCTCACTCCGGGTCATTAAATATGTATATCTTATTACACGCCTTGTTAGGGTATCGAGCGCTATTGACTGATGATAAATTCCAGGCATCGGCCCGGCCATAAATTTATCCAGAGATGATGAAGACTCAATAATCTAGTCATGCAGATAATATGATAGGGCCTTAAAAAAGATCATTACATTCTATGTCAGAATTAAAAGTGAAATACACATTATGAACACCATCTCCACTGCAGGCCCCGCCCCGCCGCTCGCCTCCCCCTCGGGTGACTGGGCACGGCCGGACAAGGCCAAGGTGCCTGCGATGGCTGGACGCAGCCCAGGGTACCCGTGGGCTCAGGGTGACCCTGCAGTGGGGGGCTGGGGGTTGGTGCCAGAGAATGCTGCTTTGTGTGCTGGCAGCAGCCCTGGGCCCCCCGCCCTGCCCCAGACCTGGGTGTTAGAGGGCAGAGGTGGGGCTGTAGCTTTTCCACCTCACCCCTGGGGGCACGCAACCCTGGCAGCTCTGAGCCCCCCCGTCTCCCCGTCCACACACCGGGAGCTGCACACGGGGTCCCTTGCCAGAGGGGTACCCGAGAAGCGGCCGGGTTAGTCTGTATCTTCGAGAACAACAAGAAGTCCTGTGGCACCTTAGAGACTAAGAGATGTTTTGGAGCGTGAGCTCTCGTGGGCGAAGTCCGGCTGCGGCAGATGCGTCTCATGAAGTGGGTCTTTGCCCACGAAAGCTCACGCTCCAAAACCATATCTGTTAGTCTGTAAGGGGCCACAGGACTTCTCGTTTTTGCCAGAGTGGGTGAGCCTCCCCCGGGGGGGAACACCAGGCAGCCCCCCCCCCGGGGCTCAGGGATGGGCCAGGGCACACCAGGCTCCATGCAAAGCTCTCGACTGGCTTGCAGGCCGCTTCCCCGGGCAGGAGAGCAGCAGAGCCCCAAGACCTGCCTGGGCTGTGCAGCTGGGCACTGGGCGTCACAGTCCCCTGACAGCCCAGCCTGGCCTGGGAGCTGTGGGCTGGAGCACGGCAGGGCCGGCCTGGCCTGCGCTAAAGGGAGGGAGTCACGCTCTAGCGCCTCGTGCTACCCGCACACCGTGTGCCTGCAGGCCAGGCCAGGCCTGGCGGGGGCGGCTGGGCGTGGGCACAGCCCAGGGGAAGTGGTCTTTGCACAGTGTGGAACAGCACCGCCCTGGGGAAGGCCACGTGAGGGGCAGGTGAGCCAGGCCCACGGCTGACGCTGTTCAGAGCTCGCAGCAAACACGGCTGCAGGCAGCGCTCCATCAGCCGGGCGCTGGGGCAGCTGCCAGGAGAGAGCCAGGTGCCGCCAGCTGATGAGCCGAGCGCCCAGAGCCGGCACGCTGCGTTTCCATCGGCGGTGCACGTCCGCACGCGCCTCGGTGCACAGAAAACATTTATTCCGCCCCGTGTGCACTGCCCTGGTGCCCGCACGACCCTGCAATCACGACCCCGTGCGGCACCCAGCAGGCCCAACACTGGCTACAGCCGGGCGGGGCGAGGGCCGAGCGGAAGGGTCCGGCCCAGCAGGAGCTCGCAAGGCACCAGGGCCAGACTGCATGGTGCAGCGACGCCCCCCAGCTAGCCCCCAAGTTCCAGGGCCGTGAGGAGCTCAGCCCAGGCTGCGGGGAGGGGAACCAGACAGCACCACCAAGCGATGGTGCAAGTCCTGGGTGCGAGGGCCCCGCAGGTCTGGTCTGCGCACGGGCCAGGCAGCCAGGACGCCTGGGTTCAACTCCCAGCTCCGCCACTGACCCTGGAACTTGGGCAAGTCCCCCCACTCCTCGCTAAGCAACATGGGGACCCAGCGCAGCTCCCCTCGGCTCTCGCTCAGGGACGCTGGGCCAGCGCTGCTGTGTGCGTCCAGCGCGCTGCAGGGAAGAGGACCAGCTCAGCGCCCTGCCCTGCCCCCGCCAAGCACCCGACACTGTACAGCCACACTCCCCCAGCTGTCCCAGAGCTGCCCCGGCCCCTCCGCCGGCACCTTTCTCCAGGGAGCAGAGAGAATTCAGTGGCTGGGAACGCCGCGCCCAGGCTCCCGCAGCCATTGCAGTTACGAGCAGGCCTGGTGGGACATTAATTACAGTAATTTAGCTGCGGAACACTAACTGCAGCCAGCGCAATCGCGTTCAGTACATTAGTGGCGATAACCAACTCCTTAAAAAAGGCATTTGGCGGCTGACAGCCGATACGGCGACTTGCGAAGCAGAACCACAAAAACAGCGCGAGAAGGAGCCCGCTCAGCCTGTGGGTCGGCCCCACTGCCACTCCCCCACCCTGCTGCCCCTCCTCCGGCCCCAATGCCCCTCCCCCAACGCGGCACGCCACCCCCAAATCCTGCCCCGCTGCACAGGCTGCAACCACGCATCAGCGATGCCCTCCGTGCCCAGCACCGAGCCCCAGCACCAGGCGCGGGCAGAGGTGCCATGTGGAATGGGGGGGAGGGGGGAAGCAGGGAAAGCTCCCTTGAGCCTGCTGCGCAGACCCTCAGGGACACCTAAACTGCCCCTGCGCGGCCCAGGCCTGAGGCAGGCGGCACCGTGTGGGGAGCCAGGCTGTGTGTGTCGCCTCCAGCCTGCAGCACGGACAGGGCAGGGCTCCACCTTCTGTGATCTGGGGGAGTCGCATCACGTCTCCCTGCCCGAGCCCCTTGTTTGAAAGGCCGGGAAAACAAAACTGACCTACTACACCAGGCAGGGAGCTGAGCTACCAGGGGCTGTGGGTGGGGAGTGAGGGGCACCGGCAGAGCTGTGTGGGGAGCCCAGGGCCGGGCTGGCAGGGGCTGTGGGTTGGCAGTGAGGGGCATCGGCAGAGCTGTGTGGGGAGCCCAGGGCCGGGCTGGCGGGGGCTGTGGGTGGGGAGTGAGGGGCACCGGCAGAGCTGTGTGGGGAGCCCAGGGCCGGGCTGTGGGTGGGCAGTGAGGGGCACCGGCAGAGCTGGGTGGGGAGCCCAGGGCCGGGCTGTGGGTTGGCAGTGAGGGGCACCGGCAGAGCTGGACTAGTGGGACGGGAGGAGATGACAGGGTTGGGTGCCTCATCAGCCCCGCGTGAGGGGAAGGGGCAGGGGGCACAAGGCGGAGGGGGGGAGCACAAGGCGGAGGGAGGGGAGATGGCCAGATGGCAGGCTACCACCTCACTTGTGCAAAAAGCACCAGGAGATCAATCCTTCCTTGCATGGAACTGGGAGCAGCCGGGACTACAGCCCCCCAGTGACCACAAGCTGCCCAGGGCCCATAAGTCAGCTTCTGCAGCAGCACAGTGGCCCTAGTGCAGGCATGGGAGCCAGCACCGACTGCGAGGGGAGCGCACTCCCCACAGAGCCACGCCTGCCCCACGGTCCCCCTCTGGTGCCCGCTCGAGTGGGGCAGGCCCAGGCTGGCGCGGCTCAGCTGCCAGAGGGGCCGTTCCATCCGGCTGTGCTGGGGAGCCATCAGTGCCATCACGCAGGGCCCCTGCCTGAGCCCAGGGACATGGGAGTGCAGCCACCCGGCGGCTCCCCGCGGCCCCTGGAGCGTGGCACCGCCCGCGCCGGCAGCTGGCGAAAGACCTCTCAGAGCACACCGGTGCCTGGGCTGGACCAGTGACCGCTCACCCTGCGGCAGCGGTGCAGCATGTCAAAGAGAAGGACGTGGGCGTCTCAGAGCCGCCGCCCCAGGCACCAAGCCAGCGGCACGTCTCTGCCACTCTGCTCCACACCGCCTTCCCCGCTGATCAGCACCGAGACGGCGCCGAGCCCGGCCTGCCTGGGGTTACTCCAGCCCTGTGCAAGGGCACCTCTCCGGCCGGCACCGCAGACGCCCTCCAACCTGTTAAGGTAACGACCTTGCGGCCGAGGGACTAGTTTGCAGGACTGCATGGCTGGGGCTGCCAAGGAGCGCTCAGCATGCGTCACCAGCGTGGGGACAGGGGCCGTTCATCACGCCGGCTCCCTGCCAGCTGCACCCGCCAGCTGCTCCTGCCGCTGGTAATTAGCCGTGAGGACCGATACGCTGGCTGGAGCACGCCCTGCCGCACCGCACCTCGCCTCGCCTCGCCGCGCCGCCCCTCCAGTACAGTGGCGGGAGCAGGCCGAGGTGGGGGTGGGGAACAGACCCTGCCCCACGCAGCCCTAGGCCCCCGCCGGTGCCTTGCATGCTACGGCAGCCAGCCCGAGGGACGAGGCCACAGATCTGACACGCAGGCGCTGCCGCCCGTGCAGGAAGGTCTCTCCCGTGGTGGTTACGCACTTCGCATGGCTCAGCCAGCCCACCTCGTTACTTCGGAAGGACGCCGCTGCTCTCTACGCGGCATGCGCTATTTCAACACCGGCCACCCTTCACGCGAGAGGGATCCCGCCAACCACGAAACACGGAGCAGCGCTGCTTCGAAACCTCCGTCCGGTCACTCGACAGCGCGCAGGACGTCTGCGGGTCACCCTCCTGCTTGTGATTCTGCTGGCAGCTGAGCGGCCCGATTCTGGAGCCACAGCTCTTATCGCAGACGGGGCAGGTGGGGGTAGCTGGGGGAGGGGCGTGGGGCTGGTTTTGATGATTTTTCTACTCCCCCTCTCCTCGCCTGCACAGCGGCGGGACCTCTCACGCTGCGTCACCCCCTCACGGATTACCGCTCTCCACTGGGGACCGTCTTGGGCAAGGTTCTTCCAAGTGGCCACACCGATGCTGCTTGTGTGCCTTCAGCACGCCCGTACATCGCTGCCGCTGGCCTCCAACGCTCCTCTGTCCGTCCTCCAGCGTGGAAACAGAATCTGTTTTGGAAGGCGCTGCTCAGACACCCGCACCACATGGCCAGTCCAACGAAGCTGTTGGTGAATGATAACAGCTTCAATGCGGGTCATGTTCGACTCTTCCAGGACACTGGTGTGTGTGCGTCTGTCCTCCCAAGAGATATGTAGGATTCTCCTGAGGCAGCATTCACGATATTGCTCAAGTGCCTTCAAACGACAGTTGTACAGTGACCAGGTTTCACATGCGTACAGTAGCGTTGGAACAAACACTGCATGGCTCAGACGATGCTGGATTTCTGAGTCCATGTCAACTCTAGCAGAAAGAGGTCTTCCAAGATATGGGAAGTGCTCCACATTTCCCAGCAGTTCTCCATCGACTTCAATAGAAGGCGCATGAGATTGTCCCATTGGTGAGGGTGGGTGGAACACGTTGGTCTTTCTGATGTTCAGTGTGAGGCCGAGATTCTCACATGCTTCAGTGAAGGCACTTACAATGGTCTGAAGGGCTGTGTGAGAAAGAGCAACAACCATGTTGTCATCTGCCTTCTGGAGCTTCATTACCGAGGTTGTGGAGGCCTTTACTTTTAGCCTTCAGTCTCCTGAGATTGAAAAGCTTCCCGTCCATTGCACAGATGACCTTACGCCGTCTGGGCGCTTGCCGTCAACGAGGCGAAGGGTGATGGCAATGGGGCAATGCCGCAGCCTGGCTTGACTCCCGTTTTGACCTAAACGGGGCTGTTCTGGGATCCGCGGTTGCTCGATACAGTGGCAGTCACGTCGTCATGAAGCAGCCTCAAGATGCCACTGAATGCTTTGGGGCAGCCGATCTTTGCGAGGATGGCCCACAGGGCGCTGCGAGTGACTGCGCTGAATGCTGCGTGGGTCAGGTCGATGGAACTCCTATACAAGGCCTGGTTTTGCTCACGCTGCATGTGTTCTCCCCGTGGTGTGTATGCCCTTGGCATGGCTCACCTCCCTGTGGCTACGCCTGCACTATCTCATTATTTCAGAATAACGTAGCCGTGGCCTACTCTAGGCACGCGCTATTTTGAAATAAGCCATAATGGGCTCCATGGGCACTCAGTGTCCGACGCGCTACCTCTGAATACGCAGTGCGTGTTGCGTTGTTTTCAAATACGTTATTTCGGAATAGCTGTTTGCAAATCCCTTATTTCCAGATGGGGCTGCAGTGTAGCCACGGCCCATGTGACTGCAGCCCCCCTGCTCGGGATGCTGGTGCTGGCTGTCAGAGCTGGGGTAAGCTGGCTGGGCTGGTTCAGACACAACACAGCTGCCTCTAGGCTGGGGTGAGGCTAGCTGAGCCCCATGGGTCTAGGTAGGGGTAGGCAGCCTCGGTACGTCGGGGGGACTCGGCCCACACAGCTGAGCTGGCCAAGCTGGAGTCCGGCTGGCCGGCGATGGCCATGGCTGCGCTTTGCAGTAGGGAGCGCCATAGACCTGATCTTGCACACGCTCACGGTACACAACGCCTAGTGACTTCACTGAGCTCTGCGAAGGGCAGGACATGGGCGTGCACGTGTCCCTCACACGTGCGCACACACAACCGTGCACCGATCCACAAATGCACACATGGTGTCTTCACAGCTGCCCCGGGACTCAGACACACCACTTGCTCGTTCTGACGGGACTGCTGCATCCAGCCCCCTTGCCATTGCTCCCGCCTGGCGCGGTGCCTGCTCCGCTTCGGGAGAAGCAGCCGCGTCTCAGCCCCATCAAAGCTCGGTCCCGTTTCTCACGGCTTTTCTACCTGCGCAAAAATTGCCCCTGGGAAGAGACGCAGCAGACCCAGCGCAAGGGTGGGAATCAGATGGTTTCCCCCAGCGACACGTGCACGGGTTTCGCTCGGCTGGTCAGACGGACGGACAAGCAGACAAACACCTGCCGGCAGGGCCTCTCCCTGGCGGCCGAGGGTCTCGGAAATGAAATTAGCTCACAATGGGAACTTAATCGCGCCTGGTACTTAACCCCCATGAAATTAAAGGGCCGCGATATTGAGGCTGGAGCAATGGCCGCTTCCCACACTCCGTAACTACCAGCCTCGTTCTGGGCACGCCGCTCGGCAGCGAGAGGCGCGCAGGCAGGAGACCCGACGGGTGCCGCTGCATTTACAGCAGGATGGAGCCCTGGCAGCTCAGCCTCGCCGGGTGGGGAGGGGGTTCCAGGCAGGCAATGCCAGACCAGGGCCTGGCACGACCTTGGGAAAGACACTGCTCGTTCCGTAGCTGCTGCGCTTCGAGACGTGTCGCTTGTGTCCATCCCACAACTGGCCACTCCCAGCAGTGCCCACGCGGCGGCGGGGGGGCTGCTGCTTGCCAGGCCGAACCCAGCGGTGGCCCTCGTCAGGGACGTGAGCCAGGATCGCTGCCACCTCCAGAGGCTCCGCCCACACATTCGCTGCCGGGGGGGACGCTGGCCTGGCTTTAAGCAAGTGCAGGCACATGGAGTGAACTGCCTGGCTAGAGACCGGCGCCCAGCCATGGACATGAACCCCAGGGCAGATCCCGAAATGGTCTAGCCCAGCCCAGGCAGAAAGCCAGGACCCGACACACGTCTGACGAGTGCCTCTCCTCGTTAGAGGCGTGGGGCGAACTGGCTCAAACAGAGGCTGCCTGGTGTGTAGATCATGAAGCCTCCAGCCTTGCCCGTGCCGCGGCCCTGGGCCAAGCCGGGTGCTCTCCCAGCTGCGAGGCCAAGGCGGCCCACAGTGAGGCAGAACCGGGCCAAAAAGAAACGATCTGGAAGGTCTCCAGCCCAGCCAGGCCCCGGTCTGGGTGCCAGGCATCCCACGATCCCCAGGAGCGCTGTGCCGGGCAGAGGGGCTCCCACGCTGCGTTTGCCAAGGCTCTGGGCTGGACGTGAGAGTGGCACAGATGGTGGGAAGCAGGTCAGAGACAAGGACCTCTCCCGAGAGGACAGAGACGGTCCGTCAAACCCCTCTGTGCCCAGGGAGCAGAACAGGGCAGCAAAGACCCTGCACCGGTTCCAGAAACACCCCTGGCATGGGGCTGGGGGACAGTACTGGCACCCCCCACATGGAGGCCCCAGCTGGCAGAGCTTGTGCAGCCACCGGCCAGCACAACGCATACCAATCCAGGGTAACTGGCTCACACCAGCCCAGCTGTCGCCCTCCGACTGCCACAGGGGTCATGCTGCTGGGGGAGGGCAGGGATCAGCGTTCAGAGCTGACCCTGGGATTCAGGAGTGGCTGGCTCGCGGCTCGACCCAGGCATGGCGGCAGAGTCTGGAGCAGTCAGGCTGGGGGTCTGTTCTGAGGCGGCAGGATGCACACCCCGGCTGGCGCCGCCCCCACATGTGCAGTGTGATCTCTGACACCCGCCCTGCTCCAAGGACAGCCAGGGCTGTCGCACTCAGCGGTGCACA
Organism: Carettochelys insculpta; assembly: GCF_033958435.1. NCBI lineage: Eukaryota > Metazoa > Chordata > Testudines > Carettochelyidae > Carettochelys > Carettochelys insculpta. Next base: position 2,575,732 of record NC_134145.1, read on the forward strand.
GGGCACGCTGGCGTGGGGCTGCGAGACCTGGTGCAGGCCTGCAGCGGCTGCGTTCACCTCTCTCCTGCCTGGCCCCTTTGTCCTGGAAGCAGTTCGTCCTCAGAGCTCTTCTTTGGAGATCGCCGCTTCCCCGCCCAGCCGTGCCAGGGGAAGGCGAAGGGGCCAAGGGCCCCCGAGGCTGGGGAGAGCCGGTGGCTCGCCAGTGTGGAGGGCTCCAGGGTCACCCAGCATGACACCTGAGCTGGGCCTGACCCACGGCCACCTGGGGGCAGGGAGGGGGCTGAAACTGATGAGATGGTCCAGGTCCAAGGCCAGGGATTTCACCCATGGATCTCCCTAAGGCCTTGCCTTGGCTTGTGCCTGGGCTGGCAGCAGCGGGCGAGGCTGGCAGGGGCCGTCGTGCCCACTCAGCCTGAGCCCCGGCAGGAGAACTTGCCCCCAGCTGGAGCAGGGCCTTTGGGCGTGAGCAGGAGCCTGCCAGTGACGGGCGGCTCCCGTCCCCTGCACCGCGAGAACAACGGAGGTCACTGGGTCGCGCTCCTGCCGCCGTGCCAGGCACATCCCCCCAGCCTCCCGGGCCGCCTCTGCTGCCACTGGCCACGTGCCCTGGACTACGGTGGGGGGCCTCTGAGCGTCTCCAGTAACAGAACGATAACGCTGACGTTCTTGGTGCCTCTGACAGCAGCACCTGCACCTCAGCCCCCAGCTACACCGGCAGGTCTCCGGACACCAGCGGCGCTCCGCCAGGCACGCCAGATCCACGGGCCTGGGGGCGCGGCCGGGGGGCTCAGGAGACCAGGCTCCGGCCAACCCCGGGGGACCTTTGCTAAGCTGCAGCCCTGGACTGTGCCTCAGTTTCCCCTTCGTGCATGCTCAGTAGGATGAAGAGATTCAGAATATGAGCTCATTTCCCCCATGGAATTTTCCGTTCCCTTCCTTATTCAAGCACCCACCTCTGTACATGCACAGCCACAGCCGTACGCACTGACCAGCACCGCCCAGCCCTCCGCCTGTACCACACCCACCTCTGTAACCCCACAGCCACAGCCGTACGCACTGCCCAGCACCGCCCGGCCCTCCGCCTGTACCACACCCAGCTCTGTAACCCCACAGCCACAGCCGTACGCACTGACCAGCACTGCCCGGCCCTCCGCCTGTACCACACCCACCTCTGTACATGTACATGCACAGCCACAGCCGTACGCACTGCCCAGCACCACCCGGCCCTCCGCCTGTACCACACCCAGCTCTGTAACCCCACAGCCACAGCCGTACGCACTGACCAGCACCGCCCGGCCCTCCGCCTCTAACACACCCAGCTCTGTACATGCACAGCCACAGCCGTACGCACTGACCAGCACCACCCGGCCCTCCGCCTGTACCACACCCAGCTCTGTAACCCCACAGCCACAGCCGTACGCACTGACCAGCACCGCCCGGCCCTCCGCCTGTACCACACCCAGCTCTGTAACCCCACAGCCACAGCCGTACGCACTGACCAGCACCGCCCGGCCCTCCGCCTGTATCACACCCAGCACTGTAACCCCACAGCCACAGCCGTACGCACTGCCCAGCACCGCCCAGCCCTCCGCCTGTACCACACCCAGCTCTGTAACCCCACAGCCACAGCCGTACGCACTGACCAGCACCGCCCGGCCCTCCGCCTGTACCACACCCAGCTCTGTACATGCATAGCCACAGCCGTACGCACTGCCCAGCACCGCCCGGCCCTCCGCCTGTACCACACCCAGCTCTGTAACCCCACAGCCACAGCCGTACGCACTGCCCAGCACCGCCCGGCCCTCCGCCTGTACCACACCCAGCTCTGTACATGCACAGCCACAGCCGTACGCACTGACCAGCACCACCCGGCCCTCCGCCTGTACCACACCCAGCTCTGTAACCCCACAGCCACAGCCGTACGCACTGACCAGCACCGCCCGGCCCTCCGCCTCTAACACACCCAGCTCTGTACATGCACAGCCACAGCCGTACGCACTGACCAGCACCACCCGGCCCTCCGCCTGTACCACACCCAGCTCTGTAACCCCACAGCCACAGCCGTACGCACTGCCCAGCACCGCCCGGCCCTCCGCCTGTACCACACCCACCTCTGTAACCCCACAGCCACAGCCGTACGCACTGACCAGCACCGCCCGGCCCTCCGCCTGTACCACACCCACCTCTGTACATGTACATGCACAGCCACAGCCGTACGCACTGACCAGCACCGCCCGGCCCTCCGCCTGTACCACACCCAGCTCTGTAACCCCACAGCCACAGCCGTACACACTGACCAGCACCGCCCGGCCCTCCGCCTGTACCACACCCACCTCTGTACATGTACATGCACAGCCACAGCCGTACGCACTGACCAGCACCGCCCGGCCCTCCGCCTGTACCACACCCAGCTCTGTAACCCCACAGCCACAGCCGTACGCACTGCCCAGCACCGCCCAGCCCTCCGCCTGTAACACACCCGGCTCTGTAACCCCACAGCCACAGCCATACGCACTGACCAGCACCGCCCGGTCCTCCGCCTGTACCACACCCAGCTCTGTAACCCCACAGCCACAGTCGTACGCACTGACCAGCACCGCCCCGCCCTCCGCCTGTAACACACCCAGCTCTGTAACCCCACAGCCACAGCCGTACACACTGACCAGCACCGCCCGGCACTCCGCCTGTAACACACCCGGCTCTGTAACCCCACAGCCACAGCCGTACGCACTGACCAGCAGCACCCGGCCCTCCGCCTGTACCACACCCGGCTCTGTAACCCCACAGCCACAGCCGTATGCACTGACCAGCACCGCCCGGCCCTCCGCCTGTAACACACCCAGCTCTGTAACCCCACAGCCACAGTCGTACGCACTGACCAGCACCGCCCGGCCCTCCGCCTCTAACACACCCAGCTCTGTACATGCACAGCCACAGCCGTACGCACTGACCAGCACCACCCGGCCCTCCGCCTGTAACACACCCAGCTCTGTAACCCCACAGCCACAGCCGTACGCACCGACCAGCACCGCCCGGCCCTCCGCCTGTACCACACCCAGCTCTGTAACCCCACAGCCACAGCCGTACGCACTAACCAGAGCCGCCCGGCTCTCCGCCTGTAACACACCCAGCTCTGTAACCCCACAGCCACAGCCGTACGCACTGACCAGCACCGCCCGGCCCTCCGCCTGTAACACACCCAGCTCTGTAACCCCACAGCCACAGTCGTACGCACTAACCAGAGCCGCCTGGCCCTCCGCCTGTAACGTAAGAGCCCTGTGTAGGACACTGACTTTGCTTGTTTGTTCCCACTCTTTACACTCCTCGGATGTGAACTTTCTGGGCAACAGGAGCCTCCACTGGCAGGTGCAGCCATAAAGTTACTTGTCTGTATCACTCTGTCGCTGGCAGGTCAGGCCCACGCTCCCTGCTTAATACCATGTTTCTGCCGCAGCAAATATGTCACGGGGGTGTGGTGAAAGCCAGGGAGCTGCCACTGCCCTGTGCCTGGGGACAGAGTGAACGCAGCAGCTCAATGACAGCAGTGCCAGGCCAGGCTCACCGCACCTTTTCTGATTGCTGGGCAAGACTAGTGCATGTTTGGGCACGAGTGTCACGAGCTGTGACACACCACGGTGCTGGTGAGAGCACAGCGTGTTCTCTGCAGCAGGGGGGACGGGAACACCTCCAGCCCTGGCTGGGGCGTACGACTCGCAGAACTGGCTGCAGTGCCCCATCCCCAGCGGGTCCCCCCCTTGCCATTATGGGACCTCTTTGCAGTGCTTTGTAACCGTGCCCCAAGAGAACAGTTCAGGCCAGGCCAGGGCTCTGCCCCCACTCCAGCTTTTCCTTCCTTTCAGATGGGTCAATACGGACAAATGCAAAGTGCCCCACTTAGGAAGGAACAATCAGTTGCACACACACAGAATGGGAGGCGACGGTCTAGGAAGGAGCCCTGCGGAGAGGGACTCAGGGGTCGCAGCGGACCACAGGCTAAACATTAACAGGAGAGTTGTGAGCAAGACACGAGAGGTCGTTCTCCCGCTCTACTCGGCGCTCTTTGGGCCTCGGCTGGAGACCTGTGTCCGGTTCTGGGCACCACGTTTCAAGAAAGATGTGGAGAAATTGGAGAAGGTCCAGAGAAGAGCGACAAGACTGATTAAAGGCCCAGAGAACACGAGCTGTGAGCGACGACTGAAATAACTGAGCTTGTTTAGTTTAGAAAAGAGAAGACTTAGGGGGGACATGATAGCGGTTTTCAAGTACCTCAAAGAGGGTTAGAAGGAGGAGGGAGAAAAATTGGTCTCCGTGGCCTCTGAGGACAGGACAAGGAGCAAGGGGCTTAAACGGCAGCAAGGGAGGTTTAGGTTGGACATTAGGAAAAAGTTCCCATCCGAGTGGTTAAACGCCAAGATTAATTAATTGCCTCGGGAGGTTGTGGAATTTCCATCACTGGCGAGATTTAAGAGCAGGTTGGACAGAGACCTGTCAGGGATGACACAGACGGTGCTGTGCCCTGCTGTGAGGGCAGGAGACTGGTGTCCACGACCTCTCGAGGTCCCTTCCAGTTAACACGCGGCTGGGCTGGGGATTGGGGCTAGTGAGAAAGCTGTCTGGTGCATGTTACCAAAAACCATGGGGCCGTTTTCTCCGAGAAGCTCTAGCACGTGCCACATGTGGGGCCACCTGGAGTGGGAAGAACCAGGCAAGGGGGGCAGGAATCCAGCTTTGGGGGAGCTAGCAGAAAAGTCTGTGCCCACGAGTGCACGCCGCCCTCCTGCGCCTGTACCCGTGCCCCAGCCCCCAGGTCTCGCCACCCTGCCACCTGCAGCAAGTATTTGTGCTGCCCCCTGGCAGCATCTCCTCCCCCTCGAATGCTGGTCGCCAGAGGATAACCTTCTACTGCTACCAGCCACTCAGGTGACAGGAGGCTGCGCCCTGCACTCAAAGGCTACCCCCCGGTCGGTGGGCGGGCGGGCGCGCGGGCATATGTTCCCGTTCTCAGCTAGCCGTTTGGAACCCGCGGCGGTAACACCCTGAACACGGCAGAGGCCCTGGCACTCAGCACCAGGAGACGCCACACACCACTCAGCCCCCACGTGGCGTCCCGCACACGAGTTATGAGCCAGGCTCCAGTCACATGGGCATGCGCTGGTTTTCTGCAGACCCCACCCAGCACGTCCAGATCCCAGAATGAACTGGGAGGGGCAGGACAGCAGGGGCACCGAGGGATTGGGCTGCAAGCAGACTCCGCAAGGCCACATAGCCGCACCGCCTCAGGCGCCAGCCCAGCTCCCTGGCAGACCTCCTCTGCCCTGCTCTGCCTCGACACAGGCAGGAGGGCAAGCTCAGCTCCAGCCAGACCAGGCCCTCCTCTTGCCCGCAGCTTGTACCCAGCATGCGCCTAGGCCGGGCCCCACGCGGCACGGCTGTGTGACTCCAGCAGTCACCAGGCCAGTTCCTGTGCTGAGGCCGGGTCCCACACGGCACGGCTCTCTGATTCCAGCAGTCACCGGGCCGGTTCCCGCGCCGAGGCCAGGCCCCACGCAGCTCAGCTCTCTGATTCCAGCAGTCGCCAGGCCGGTTCCCGCGCGGCACAGCTGTGTGACTCCAGCAGTCGCCGTGCCGGTTCCTGTGCCGAGGACAGGCCCCACGCGGCACGGCTCTGTGATTCCAGCAGTCGCCGTGCCGGTTCCTGTGCCAAGGCCGGGACCCACGCGGCACAGCTCTGTGATTCCAGCAGTTGCCGGGTCGGTTCTGGCGCCGAGGCCAGGTCCCACATGGTGCGGCTGTGTGATTCCAGCAGTCGCCGGGTCGGTTTTGGCACCAAGGCCAGGCCCTATGCGGCACGGCTGTGTGATTCCAGCAGTCGCCGGGTTGGTTCTGGCGCCGAGGCCAGGTCCCACATGGTGCGGCTGTGTGATTCCAGCAGTCGCTGGGCCGGTTTTGGCACCGAGGCCAGGTCCTACATGGCACGGCTGCGTGATTCCAGCAGTCGCTGGGCCGGTTCTGGAGCCAAGGCCAGGTCCCACATGGCACGGCTGTGTGATTCCAGCAGTCGCTGGGCCGGTTCTGGTGCCGAGGCCAGGTCCCACACGGCACGGCTGCGTGATTCCAGCAGTCGCTGGGCTGGTTCTGGCGCCAAGGCCAGGTCCAACATGGCACGGCTGCGTGATTCCAGCAGTCGCTGGGTCGGTTCTGGTGCCGAGGCCAGGTCCCACATGGCACGGCTGCGTGATTCCAGCAGTCGCTGGGCTGGTTCTGGCGCCAAGGCCAGGTCCAACATGGCACGGCTGCGTGATTCCAGCAGTCGCTGGGCCGGTTCTGGCGCCAAGCCCAGGTCCCACATGGCACAGCTGCGTGATTCCAGCAGTCGCTGGGCCGGTTCTGGCGCCGAGGCCAGGTCCCACATGGCACGGCTGCGTGATTCCAGCAGTCGCCAGGTCGGTTTTGGCACCGAGGCCATGCCAGTGCATACTGGGACTTGGAAACGGCACATCCCCACCCGCTGGGAAAGCCCCTGCCCGGGTGGAGGTGGCAGGTGGGGAGAGCTCCTCCCCAGAGGCACAGACCCATCTGCTCCTCTGCTCCGGCACCTATTGGGCTGGGGGGGGCGGGTCTGGATCCTTTCTGCCCCATGGAGAAACTGAGGCACAGAGCAATGCTGTCCCCCCCATCCCAACACCACACAGCCTGGTGGTGGCAGAGCAAGGACAGAATCCAGGTCTCCTGGCTCCTGCCTCACTAGGCCACACAGCCCTGGCACGTTTTCTCCAAGGCCTCCGTGGGGCACTCACTGCAACCAGGCTGTACCTACCTGCAGCGGTGGCAGCCCCCAGCCAGCGAGAGGCCTGTGCTGCATGCAGGCGGCTCTGCTCACAGGGAGACACCAAGCTGCGCAAACACGCTGCCCGGCTGCTCTTAAAAATTTATTGCTCGGTTGCAACATGAAAAATAAGAGAGAGAAGTAATCATTAGTCCAACTATAACTCCCTGCAAGAGGCACACTTGTAAATGGAGATTTATGGCTGCAGCTGCCGATATCGGAGAGGCGGGCGCAGCGGCAGCTGAGCGGGGTGGGCGCTGCCCCACCGCCGGCACAGTTCATCACAATCTGCGGAGATTATTGCAATGAATAATACACAACAGGCTGGCAGTGAAGAACTGTCCCTGATCAAAGGCTTCTGTAAACAACTGAATAAATAATACCCCCGGCCCCTCTGCGCCGCCTCGGCAGCCTGGGGAGATGTCTCAGTACCCAGTGGGGGGGCAGCAGCAAAGCTGGGGGATGAGGTGGGTAAAAGTTGCTATCAGCGCGCAGCACAAACCCGGTTACACTGCCGCTGGCCACCCAGAGATCACTGCCGCAGTATGGGGAAACTGAGTCACGGGAGGGCGAACTGGGACTACAACCCAGGCCCTCCAGGTTATCCAGCCAGCCCGAGTGGGCAGGCTCTGCCCCCCACCAAAGATGGCAGACCAGCCCCAGAGGAGCTGAACGTGTGGGGCAGGGGAGGCACGCAGCAGGCCGGCCGCAGGGAGCTGGCAGGGCCGAGCGCCCCCAGGAAGGGCAGCAGCAAAGCAGCAGGATGGGGCGGTGCTGGTCTCAGCAGAAAGGACGTTTCTCAGCTGGCCTGCACAGGTACAGCTCAGCGCCCCACAGACATGGCTGGAGCCAGCCCTGCCCCACCCCTGCTGCACATAGAGTAAAGGAGGGTCAGGACCCCACCCAGAGCGACGCCCCAGAGCATGGGAGCCCCGACCAACCCCTTCCCTTGGAGTGGGACACCCCTGCCCCACTGAGAGCGATGCCCTTACCTGCCAGAGCCCCCAACAGCCCCCGCCCTATGGAGAGCCTTGCCAGGCACCCCACCTGGCAGAGACTGGCTTCCCTGCCCACCAGAGCCCCATGGAGCCCCCCAGCACTCCACTCTGCCAGAATGATCCAACACTCCCTGTCTGCTCCACAGCCCAGGGCTGTCTCAGAGCTGGCTCTGGGGCGCATGGGGCTCTGGGTCACGCAGAGCTGGCACATCCCCGGGCACCAGGCTGCCTTCCCTGCTGGGTGCCCAGCGAGCCAGGCCAGGCGCAGCCAGGAGGGGCGAGAGGAGCCAGGCAGCAAGTTTGGGCAGGGGCTGCTCTCCCAGTGGGCAGGAATCAGCTCCAATTAATCCCTCTCCATTCGGCCCACCCGCTTCATTACCTCCCCTTGATGAGAACCATCAGTGGGGCCTGTCGGATTTTGCTAATTAGCCTCACTTCGTTTATCATTTCCATTTCCTCCCGGAGACACGCGGTGTGCCGGGCGACAGCTCCATCTCCCGCTGAAACAAAGCCGCCCGGCTGCGCCCGGCTCACTTAGCGCTGTCACCGCCGCCGCGCCGAGCGGGGGCTTCAGTTCCGCACTAATTAGACATTACAGCTTGTTCGCAATTACAGCCGGGGATGAGGAGGTAACTAATTACTTAAGAAACGAGCTAACATTTATCTCCCACGCCCGCCCCACGCGGAGCTGCAGCCAGACTTGTCTCGCCCGCAGGGGGCGGGCAGGGGGCTCGGGCGTGGGACGCTCCGTCTAGCCCCACGAGCAGCGGGGGCAGCAGGGCCGGCCATGGCCAGCGTGACAGGTGGGACGCTGGTGGAGCTGGGCCCTCTGCAGCGGGTGCCTGGGGTAGCCTGGAGCCAGAGCCCAGCAGCACGCCCCACCCCAGGTCCATCCAGCAGCAGGCAGCGAGGGGCACGGCCTGGGCCTAACACTGCCCCCCGGCTTGCAGCAGAGCCCCTGCAGCCCCGGCCCTGCGCCCAGTCGGAGGAGCTTTCATCACCCGAGAGGTCACCCCTCCCCGGCAGGCATGTGAGCCAGGCAGGGCTGGCACCGAGACAGCAGAGACACCCGCAGCCCCTCACCCAGCACCCAGCTCACCGGCCAGGGCTGTCAAGGGCGGAGGCCCTGAGCCCAGGGGACAGGATCTCAGCACCCCCAGCAGGAGCAATGGAGCTGTCTGCCTGCAATGGCCGGGCGGTGCGCACAGGGAACATGACTGGCCGGGGCTGAACCCCTCACACACTGGCATAACCGTGCCGGACACAACGCAGAGCACTCGTCTCTGACGGGCCCTTGCTGGTGAGCTGCCACGAGTACAGCCGGGGGAGTCCCCGTCCCAAGGGGCCGTGGGGTATGGAGAACGGCACCAACAGGGGTGCCACGAGAACAGAACGACAGACCCTGAATCCAGAACACAGCCTGTCCCAGGGACACCCCACCGGCCTCACGCCCACGGCGCCTGGCTCGCCCCCACCACAGACCCTGAATCCTGAACGCAGCCTGTCCCAGGGACCCCCCACCAGCCTCACGCCCACGGCGCCTGGCTCGCCCCCACCACAGACCCTGAATCCAGAACGCAGCCTGTCCCAGGGACCCCCCACCAGCCTCACGCCCACGGCGCCTGGCTCGCCCCCACCACAGACCCTGAATCCAGAACGCAGCCTGTCCCAGGGACCCCCCACCAGCCTCACGCCCACGGCGCCTGGCTCGCCCCCACCACAGACCCTGAATCCTGAACGCAGCCTGTCCCAGGGACCCCCCACCGGCCTCACGCCCACGGCGCCTGGCTCGCCCCCACCACAGACCCTGAATCCTGAACGCAGCCTGCCCCAGGGACACCCCACCAGCCTCACACCCACGGCGCCTGGCTCGCCCCCACCACAGACCCTGAATCCAGAACGCAGCCTGTCCCAGGGACCCCCCACCAGCCTCACGCCCACGGCGCCTGGCTCGCCCCCACTACAGACCCTGAATCCAGAACGCAGCCTGCCCCAGGGACCCCCCACCGGCCTCACGCCCACGGCGCCTGGCTCACCCCCACCACAGACCCTGAATCCTGAACGCAGCCTGTCCCAGGGACCCCCCACCGGCCTCACGCCCACGGCGCCTGGCTCGCCCCCACCACAGACCCTGAATCCTGAACGCAGCCTGCCCCAGGGACCCCCCACCAGCCTCACACCCACGGCGCCTGGCTCACCCCCACCACAGACCCTGAATCCAGAACGCAGCCTGCCCCAGGGACACCCCACCAGCCTCACACCCACGGCGCCTGGCTCACCCCCACCACAGACCCTGAATCCAGAACGCAGCCTGCCCCAGGGACCCCCCACCGGCCTCACGCCCACGGCGCCTGGCTCGCCCCCACCACAGACCCTGAATCCAGAACGCAGCCTGTCCCAGGGACCCCCCACCGACCTCACGCCCACGGCGCCTGGCTCGCCCCCACCACAGACCCTGAATCCAGAACGCAGCCTGTCCCAGGGACCCCCCACCGACCTCACGCCCACGGCGCCTGGCTCGCCCCCACCACAGACCCTGAATCCAGAACGCAGCCTGCCCCAGGGACCCCCCACCGGCCTCACGCCCACGGCGCCTGGCTCGCCCCCACCACAGACCCTGAATCCTGAACGCAGCCTGCCCCAGGGACCCCCCACCGGCCTCACGCCCACGGCGCCTGGCTCGCCCCCACCACAGACCCTGAATCCTGAACGCAGCCTGCCCCAGGGACCCCCCACCGGCCTCACGCCCACGGCGCCTGGCTCGCCCCCACCACAGACCCTGAATCCAGAATGCAGCCTGTCCCAGGGACCCCCCACCGGCCTCACGCCCACGGCGCCTGGCTCGCCCCTACCACAGACCCTGAATCCTGAACGCAGCCTGCCCCAGGGACCCCCCACCGGCCTCACGCCCACGGCGCCTGGCTCGCCCCCACCACAGACCCTGAATCCAGAACGCAGCCTGTCCCAGGGACCCCCCACCAGCCTCACGCCCACGGCGCCTGGCTCGCCCCCACCACAGACCCTGAATCCAGAACGCAGCCTGTCCCAGGGACCCCCCACCGACCTCACGCCCACGGCGCCTGGCTTGCCCCTACCACAGACCCTGCCTCAAGAACGCAGCCTGCCCCAGGGACCCCCCACCGGCCTCACGCCCACGGCACCTGGCTCACCCCTACGCAGGTGGAAGACAGGCAGTTTCCAGGTGCTGGTAAGAGAATCAAACCTGGGCAAATTGCTCAAAACCAGGCCACTTACAGCCCAGACTGGAATCTCCGCGGGGGGGCAAATAAAGCCAGGCACCAAAAGCTCCTCACCTGCATTGCTGGCCTGCAAGGGCGTACCCCAGCAAATCCCACAGACAACGCCCACGCCAGCGACCCTCCACTCAGGTGAGAGGTTATGCAAACCTATTTCCCCAGACCCATGTGGATTCGGGCAGCCCCATGCCCAGGTCAGTACAAACTAGGCTCTTACCCAAAGCGGCACGCGGGGCCAGTCCTTCCACATGGAAACTAAAGATTTACTCAAGTGAGACACACGAGAGTGAGAGAAATTTTGTTCAAGTGGTTACATTACACACATCAGCTGAAAGCAACTGGGGCAGGCTACCGCCGACGGCACAAGCTGTTATCTTGAGTCTCTGAAAACACATCCTCTGCGGGATGGATCCCCAATGCACACAGGAGCCCCCCACAAGGGCCCTGCCTCCCAGCATCGGCTGGAGCCAGGCCCCAGCACCTGCCCCGCCTGCTGCACTGGCATTCCTGGCTGCCGCAGGAACCTCCTGGGGGAGGCTCTGGCAGACGGGCCCCGCTGGGGAGGGACAGCAGGCTGTTGGCAGGCCCACGCCCGGGGTGGGCCACAGGGCACCTGCTCACCAAAGCCAAAGCCACTTCGCCACAGCCGTGTGCACACAAACAGCCCCGGCCAGGGCCTGCCGCAGCACACGGAGCTCAGTGCTGGGGAGAGGCCACCGCCGGCACTCTGCCCTCTGCAGCTGGGCCAGCCGGGGGGCCAGGCCCTGCCCTGACACAGCCCTGCCCAGCTACACAGAGCAAGGCCCCTCAGCAGCCACCCGAGACGGGCCCAGGCCAAAGGCGCCAGGTGGGAACCCCCGACCCAGAGGGGAACGGCGCCGTGGCCCAGCAGCAGCTCCTAGCGGAGGCCAAGGTAAAGAGACCCTCAGGGCCCAGCTGTAGACCTGCCAGTCTCTCCTGGGCTGGGAGGGCCTGGCCTTGCAGGCTGCTCCTAGCTCAGACCCCCCAGTGGCCAGGCAGCTCAGCCCTGCTTCTGAGGAGGGCGTGACGCGCCCCAGGCACCGGCCAGATCCAGGGATCCCCTCTGCAGCACGCATGAGGTTCAGTAAGGACAAGTGCAGAGTCCTGCACTTGAGCCGGAAGAATCCCAAGCATCGTTACCGGCTGGGGTCCGACTGGCTCAGGAGTAGTTCTGCAGAAAAGGACCTGGGAGTTGTAGTGGACGAGAAGCAGGACATGAGTCAGCCGTGTGCTGTTGTAGCCAAGAAGGCTAATGGCATATTAGGTTGCGTCAAGAGGAGCGTTGCCAGTAGATCCAGAGAAGTGATTGTTCCTCTTTATTCGGCTTTGGTGAGGCCGCATCTGGAGTACTGTGTCCAGTTCTGGGCCCCCAGTTATAGGAAGGATGTGGATACACTGGGGAGGGTCCAGCGGAGGGTGACCAAAATAATTAGGGGCTGGAGCATACGACTTATGAAGAAAGGTTGAGGGAATTGGGACTGGTTAGTCTGCACTGAGGGGGAACTTGATAACAGCCTTCAACTTACTGAAGGGAGGCTGCAAAGAGGCTGGAGAGAGGCTGTTCACAGGGGTCACACAAGGCAGAACACGGAACAATGGTCTCAAGTTGCGATTGGGAAGGTCCAGGCTGAACATTAGGAAAAACTTTTTCACTCGGAGGGTGGGGAAGCGTTGGAATGGTCTCCCCAGGGGAGTAGTGGAGTCTCCATCCCTGCAGGTGTTTAAGTCTCGGCTCGACAAAGCCCTGGCGTGGCTGATCTGATGGGTTTGGTCCTGCCTAGGGCCGGGGCCCAGACTCGATGGGTTTTTTAGGTCTCTTCCAGCTCTATTGTTCTATGATTCTATGACCATCCCGGCAATGCGGGTGCCCATCTGCCGGCACTGTGACCCGCCCGTGGCCCTTCCACCCCAGTGACGCTGCGGCCCAGGGTGAGCTCCGGGCACCGGTCACTGAACTGAGTGGTCTCCACCTGGATGGCCCCAGGGACCCAGCCCTCCCAAGGGGCCCCACAGCCACCTGGCTCTGAGGGGAGTGCTCTGGAGACAGGGGAGGCGGCGGGGCGCGCACATGCTGACAGAGATCGCTGCGCACCACAGATCGAGGGGAACTGGCCTCGAACCGCCACTGTCCTCAGGGAGGCGCTACCGTGCCAGGCAAGCACCATGCGAGGAAATCCAGGGGCTCAGCACTCGGCTCCCAGGCAGCAGAAACCGGGGCCTTGGCTGCAGAGCTGCTTAGGAAGACAGGCCGGGCAGAGGGAGCCGGGGGCCCTGGGCTGCGAGGCGAGGGCACCTTGCGCTGGGCCGGCCGGTGTCTCACCGAAGGGCGGTGCTGTTACGGCCCGGTGGGAGCAAACCTGGATCCTGCTCGGCCGCAGAGCCAGCACCAGCCTCTGGCGAGACACGGGCTGCGGAGGCCCAGTTGCTGCAGGAGCGGGCGGCCGGGAGGGTGCTGCAGGGGGCACAGCGGGCTGAGACCAAAGGGCAGCAGGGCGCGGACAGAGCCAGGGAGGTGATGGCTGCACGTGGGACCAGGCCACAGAAGGCTGCACAGGCTGGGTCCCTCCGGCGTCTCGCCCCAGGGCGGTGCTGTCACGGCCTGGCACCAGGCACTGCCCCGTAAACAGGCACAGCACCCACCAAGCTGCGCTCGCAGCGCCAGCCCCAGCCCCAGCCCCCAGGCTCCGACGCCACGTTCCCGAGTCAGAGCCTGCCCTGGCGTAAGGCGAGCTGCGACTGCTCTCCTGGTCTCTAAGGGGAGCAGAGGCGGAGCTGCGTGCGCAGCGCAGCGCAGAGCTCAGGCCGGGCGGCTCGGTTCGCCCCGGAAGACGCTCACGCTCTAACGAGCAGGAAACAGTTAAGGGGCGAAGCGCTGGTTTAAAAATCCCACTTGACAATAACAGTAACGACTCGCTGCCAGAGGTTTCATCCTTCCTGCCTCGGGCCCACAGAAAGCTCAGCCAAGCGACGGACACTGCGGGCGCTTAGAACTCCCACATCAAAGGAGGCCTTGATGCTACCGAGCGTAATTGTGCTGCCCTCTCACCTCCACCTTCAATCAGCGCCGTTTAACTACCTCGGCTGAGCCCCCAGGCCCACCCCGCTGCTAACTAGCCGCCATATTCGTCTCATTAGGCGGCTGCTCTGCACAGGCGCGCCGAGGCACAGCCGTGTCTGTGCAGGAGAGGGCCGCAGATCGCCCCGGTGCGCAGACCGACCACTGCTGTGTGGCTACGTAGCCAGCAGGGTCGGGCCCCTGGGGTCCCTGCGATGCGACGCGCTACGCGGGGGGAGAGGGCGCGGCCCCAGGCAGCCGGTGGCTCTGCGATGCGCTACGCAGGGCCGGGCTGCGTGTGCAGGCCATGGGGCTGCAGGCACTGGGCAGCGCTGCTGAAGGAGGTCACTGGTCCCTCACCCGGCCCTGGGGGGCAGGCTGAGGCGCACCGGACTGGCTCACACCGGGTGCCAGGGCTCTCAGCTCCAGGCAGCGCCCAGCTCCCCAGGAAGGTGCAGGCTGGTGGTTTCGCCAGGGTAGAGGCCGAGTCCTCCAGGGCGAGGGGAGGGGAGGGGAGGGATAGCTCAGTGGTTAGAGCATTGGCCTTGTAAACCCCGGGCGGGGAGCTCAGTCCTTGAAGGGCCTTTCAAGGGTCTGGGCAGGTCAGACGTGCGGGTGCCGGGTCCTGCTGAGAGTGCAGGGACCGGACCCAATGATCTCTCGAGGGGCTGCCCAGCTCTATGGGACGGGTACAGCTCCACATCAGAGGCTCCAACGTGCCCTGCTAATTGCACCAAGCTGCAGCCTTGTGAGAGCACAGGCAGATGGGCAGAGGCCAGGGCTGGGCAGGGTCACTCCAGCCACCACTGTCTTCCCGCAACATCTGCCTGGCTCCCCGGTCAGTCCCCCCGGGCTTGTCACCAGGTCAGAAACCCCCTCTCAGTCTGGGCTCTGCCTTTGCATTCCGCAGGCCCTCCGGGCACCGCCGTACCACGAGCAACCCAGGGCCTGGCTGCTGGACACAGCGCTCCCCCACCGCTGGGGATGGCTCTGATGGACGGACTCCAGCCCCCGGTGTGCTCAGCAGGCGAGGTCAGAAGGGTCTGTGGCATTAGTCCCACCAAAGCGCTGCCCTGACAGGTGACGGCAATGCCCTTCAGCCCAGCCACGGCAGGCCCTTTCCAAGCCAGGCAGTCCCACTGCGGGCAGGCGACCCTGAGCTGTTCCCACACCCTGTCAGCAAACGCAGGACTGGTAACGTATCCACACCCAGCCACCGCCCTCCACAGGCATGCCGGCCAGCCTCTCAGCAGGAGCAGGACTGCCCAGGCTGCGGGGAGATGGTGTGGTACCCCTGCCTGGGGGTTCACAGGCGCTCGGGGCTGGTCTTAGCGGGGACTAGACCACAGTGCCCAGGTGACTGCATCCCAATGGAACAGCATGTGTGCTTTACACCGGGGAGAGAGACCTGGGCAACAACCTGTTTGCAGCATAATCCCACCGCATCCACCACAAACTGCCTCTTCTCGAAAACGGGCATTCTCTCCTAGCCAAGTCTTTGGGGGAGGTGGAGGGAGAGTAGGAAGCCAAAGGAATCGTCCTGCAAGTCAAAGCCTTCAGCGACTATTTTTAATATCAGGCAGAGGAGCAGGATTGTGAAATGAAACAGCCGGTACCTCTTTGATGCGTGAGCTACAGATCTTGAAACAAGGTCCATTCCCTCCTCCTTCACTAACTAACCGCCATATTTCTCTCATTACGGACAATCTGGCAACATTTCAAACTTCCTAACGAGGCGATGGCTGTAATTTGAGATTTCTATTATCCGGGCTCCCATTACAGCTGTCCTTTAAGCAGCTGGCTTTCTTTTTCTTTTTTTTTTTTTTTTTTTGGTTTCTTTCCTTCTCCAACTTTGTCCCTGCAAACAGCCGGTGGCTGTGCTGGCCTGAGAATAAGAGTGTAGGGGCTTGAGGGGAGTAAGGAATAAAAGAAAAGAATGAAGTATGGTTATCTCTTGACTGGAGTTTGGTTCTTAATCCTCCCAGGAGCACACATGCACCCAGGGCATCACCTTATCTCCCCTGTCAATCACCTGCCAGATCTATCCCCTTCCCACCCCCCACCCGCCTCCCACCCAGCACCCTCGGTCCTTGCCGTGGGCTCTGCCAGATGGATGGAATTTGCATACTATCACCGGTGGGGGCTGGCAGATCAACAGGGGTCAGGCTCTGACATCTCCAGCACTGTCTGTCTCCAAGTGCTAATTTGGGCTGCATTGATCTCGCGTTCTGATTTCTTTGTCATTGACGTCTGCGGCGGTCTGACAGGAGATACCGAGCCGGGCGGGGGAGAAGGGCCAGACACAAAGATTGCAGTTACCGATGTCTTTAAGGGGAAAACCAGATTAAGCCAAGGACTCCGCTGAGGGTCGCTGCTTTGACATGTCCTAATTACCTTGTTCTTATGAAGTCCTGCCTGGCCATGGCGGGGGGGGGGGGGGTGTCTTGTCAGGAGTGCCCGGGAAAGGAGGCCAGTGATACTGCAGCAGAGTCTCTCCGGCTGGGTGCGATCCCTCTCCCATCTCTCCCGAGGTGAGCAGGGGCAGCTTCCCACCAGCAACCCCCCGACACAGCCCGCCCCTCGTCCCGCACAAGGCAGCCCCGTTAGAGGCCGCAGTGGGTCTGCATCTCCCCGGCCCCTGCTCACAGCCGGTGCAAAATGAGCTGCCACCACAAGAACAGGGCTCTGGCTGCACCTCAGCAGCCCCAGCCAGGCTGGCAGCAGGGCACACAGCAGTGCAAAGGGAGGGACACCCGGCTCTCAGGCCTCAGGTTGGGAGTGAGGGGCACCGGCAGAGCTGGGTGGGGAGCCCAGGGCCCGGCTGGCAGGGGGTGAGGAGCAGGTTAGCAGGCAAGGCCGCCTGGGGACAGTGGGAGGGAGGGAGCGCGGAGCCTCACTGGTAGCAGACATCTCTCACCAACCTCGCTGTCCAAAGCCCAGTGCTGGGGGGTTGGCAGGGAGGCACCTCTCCATGGGGAGAACATCCCTTGTGCCTCTGCCAGGCAGCCCTGCCGCACAGCATGGATGGGGAGCGGGCGCAGGGCCAAGCATGTTTCACGGCTGAGCCAGTGGGACAAGCTAGGGCTGGGCGGGGGCTGGTTGGGGCAGAGCCCAGCCCGGAGGAGGGGCGCGCGCCTGCATGTTCTGGCCTGCCCGCCGGCCATGCTGCTCCCCTCTGGCCTCCACGGCAGAGCACAGAGCTCTGCTACTGCGCTCGGCCCAGCTCCCCCTGGGGCCACTCGCAACAGGGCAGTGTCCCGACACCTGCGGGCCCAGCACTGCTCCGGGGACAAGGGGTGTCAAACGGCAGCTGGCGCCATGGCTGAAAGCAGCACGAGCGGGTGCCCCCGGCCCCTGCCTGCTGCCCACCAGCCCCACCCGCCTGGCACAGCCGGAGGGCACAGCCGACACCAACACGCCACCAGCTTCCCCTTGGCGCCTCGTGCTGCCTTCACTGGCCGCCGGGCGCAGCTGAAGGAGTTCCCCTGCGGCGCGGGTGGCAGGGGAGTGGCCGTGGCGGGGGAATGGGGTGTGATGGCGTGTCACTCAGGCGCACGGTAACGCACTGCGCCACGAGCCCCTTCACTGACTGAAAGCACAAGAGCCCAGGCTCCGGTTCCCAGGCAGCCCGACGTCCTAATTACCGCAAGCTCCCCCCCAGCAGAGCAGAGCAGAGCAGAGCAGAGCACCCGAGTACAAACCAGAGAGGACTGTCACGCTGCCGCTCCGCGCTCCCAGAGCTCGTCTCCACTCGCTGCCTCTCCAGCTGTGACACCTCTCACCGGAGTTAATTAGAATCATGTCACCACGTTAATGTGCTCTGACTGGACTCTGACAGTCGCTCGTCCTGCGGCCTGCCACGCCGCCCAGCCTCCCTCCCAGCCCCACTCCCACCGCGCCTCTCCGCCCAGCCGCCCGGCCACGCGCGCCCCGGCTCGGGACAGCTGCCTCATCACAGGCGCTCCCCTGCTCCGGAGCCGCCTGACCTTTACAAGCGCTAATTCAAAATGACACGGCTCGTGGGATGACATTTCTGCTGGTTTTTACTTTGCTCACTTTTAATTCTTGAGCTGGGAGCCCCTCTCCCGCCGCAGGAAGCCACGCGTAGCCACGTCCCACGGCAGCGCAGCCCCCCAGCAGGCGGCAGGGCCACGCAGGGCCATTCCCACAGGTGCAGGGCCTGGCGCCTCGCGACAGCACCAGCCCAGTACACCCACGAAGCCTCGGCTAGGGAAGAGGGAGCTGGAAGGCAGCCAGCCTGAGGAGGGGGAAAGCTACACCCCAGAGGGGCACCCCTCGGGCTCCTCTCTCCAGGACGGGTTGGAAGGACTGTCTCTGACTGCTGCACTCACGCTTCTGTGAGAAACTGGGCATCTGTCGCCTAATAAACCTCCTGTTGTACCTGCTGAGTGAGAGTCACTCCTGCCAGTGGACGGGGTGCAGTGCATGGGGACCCCTGAACCCTATCACACAAGGGCTCAGCGGTTGACAGCCAAGACCCCTGGCCACCAGCTCTTTGCTCCTCTGGGCTCTACTGCTCTCCCCCCTCTCAGACTGCGACCGTGCTTGGGGGCAGGGCTGCCCTGTTGGTTGGGCACTTCGGGGGTGCTGGTCCTGGCTCCCTCGTGCCACGGCCATACAGACCTATGTATAACAAGGCGCAGGGCGGTGGCACTGGACCTCTGCGATGAGAGCTGCTCCCGAGCTTGGCTACCAACAAGTTTCTCTGTAGCCCATCGAGCTGGGTGCCCTGAAGGACTCGTGACACACAGCCAGTGCAAGAGGAATCACTGCTGGGAACAGTTGTGCGTGGAAATGCTGGTGCCGGCACCTGCTGGATGGCAGGACACGCTCTTCTTGTGCAGACAGGGAGGTGCTGACCAGTGCCCCTCTGTCCTTCTCCACCCATGGGAGGAATAACTTGTGCTCTGTGCACCAAGGTGCATGCGGAGGTGCACCCTCAGTAGGAGCACCCGCTGGCGGCTGGGGGCGCTCTGCTAACCAGCTGGCAGCACCGTGATCTCTCCTGGGCGGGCGCCCGAGTGCGAAGGAGGCTGGAGGATGAAGGAAAGGTGAAGCAAAGCCAGGAAGAAGCTGTGGCTGGGGGCCGGCGAGGGAAGGGCAGGGCACCCATTGTGCCACGCAGACCGAGTGAGCGTCCTTTCCTCCCGGCTCAGTGCCGAGGGAGCTCCTGGAGCCCCTCGAGCCGAGCAAGGAGCCGGGGTGCGGCGCTGCCAGGGCTGCTCTCCGCGGCACGGCACGGCGGCAGTTAATTACAATCGTGTCACTAAGTAACACGCTCGAGCTGGACTCTGACAGGCGCTCACCTTTGACACCGGGGGCCAGGAGACAATCCACATCAAACTACTGCGCGTGACCCTTTTAACACAGCGAGTAAACTCGCCGCACAGCCCGCTGAAGCTCATTAAAACGGTCTACTCTGCGAGCAGCCCATTAACCTCCCGGCTCAACACACGCGATTCCTCTTCTTCTCACCCCGGCCTAATTAATGCTTTGGCGGAGGGACGCCGCAGCACCCTCGCCTTCCCCGATGCCCCTCGGCGCCTGACGTGAACAGGCACCACCCCGGCAGCGCTGGGCTGGGCTGCCTGTGCGCGCTCACCGCACGGGCCGCCGACCCTGGGAAATAGGGAGGGCTTTTCCGAGCAGCTGCCAGCACGGCGCGGCGGGGGCCCGGCGGAGCAGCCAGGTTGCCATTGCCCTTTGAAAGAGCTCGGGCTTATTGAGAGGGACGGAGACCGACTGCGCTGCAGCTCTAGGTGCCAGCCTGAGGCACCAGGGTCAGGCCGGGGGGCTCACAAGCTCCTCACGCCCTTCCCGCTGCGCTCGCTGGCTCTGCGCTGCAGGAGAAGGCAACCGGGGCTCCCTCGGGCCTTCGACGCGCCTGGCTGTCCGAGCCCCTCCAAGGCCCTGTGCCGAGAATGCCACCTGCTGTTCCCCAGCACGGCTGCCCGGTGTCATGGCTTTCCCATCACATCCCTGGGCCAAGCTGAGCTGGGGCTGCTGCAGTGCAAGGGCAGCAGGATCGGGCCCCTGACACCACTGGCTCGAGCCGCCAGGTCACAGAGCAGCTCACACCGAGCAGGGCCAGCCAGTGAGGGTGGGCCTTGGTGCTGCGGGAGGGACAATGCTCTGGGGCAGAGCCCAAGGCCGCCCCCCGGGGGAGGCAGGCGCCCTTCTGCAGCCCCCAGCAGGTCTGCACACAGCCCCCAGCCTGAATGATGACACAACCACCAGCCGTCGCTCCGTGGCCAGCAGCACGGACAGCCCTGCCCAGCAGGCTCCTGACAGCAGCAAGCCAGGGCTGCCGGCCTGAGCTGGGGTTCAGCTAGCGGGAGATGGGCCCCCGCCGGTCAGCCAACGCAACCCCCGGCCTTTCCCCCGCAGGGCTCGGCAGCGGCCCCAGGCGGGAGGTGCGGAAGCAGAGGCCCAGGGAGGGGAGGGCAGGTGCCCAAGGAGAGCCAGCAGGAGAGGAGCAGGAAGGGACGTGTGACGGACGGTCCGACCACCAGTGCAGGGAGGGAGGGCTCCCGCCCCAAGAGGGGCACAGCATCTCCCGCCTGCCCACAGGCACAGAGAGGAGGCGTGGCTGGGCCGGGGGAGCCCGGGCCAGGAAGGCGGCTGCAGACCGAGGACTGGTGCAGAGAGGCAAACCAGGCGCTGGCCATGGCACATGGCCAGCAAATGCTGCGCGCATGGGGGACTAGCACAGAAGCAGCTGCAGTGCCGGGAGGTTGGACTGAGCCAGCAAGGGCTGCCCCCGCCCCCGCAAGCCGGTCACCGCTGGGGTCACCGGCAGCTGCCCAAGGGCTGCCCCCCCGCCGCAAGCCGGTCACCGTTGGGGTCACCGGCAGCTGCCCAAGGGCTGCCCCCCCCCCAGCAAGCCGGTCACCGCTGGGGTCACCAGCAGCTGCCCAAGGGCTGCACCCCCCCAAGCCGGTCACCGCTGGGGTCACCGGCAGCTGCCCAAGGGCTGCACCCCCCCCCCACGCCGGTCACCGGGGCTGAGTGGCACATGAGCCTATTTTCATCGGCACAGGAGGCCGGAGCTCAGCCTGCAGCCGGGAGCCTGCTGGAACCCAGACCGCCTGTGGCTTGCTCATGGTACCGAACCCCCGAACGGTGACGCTCGGACGGACACAGAGCTCCTAGGGTCCAATGTCGGCTGCTGACCCCTGCCACGGGGATTTCAGGGAAGCGGGTTGGCGCTGGTCT
The DNA here is from genome assembly GCF_033958435.1 of Carettochelys insculpta. Lineage (NCBI taxonomy): Eukaryota > Metazoa > Chordata > Testudines > Carettochelyidae > Carettochelys > Carettochelys insculpta. The sequence goes on from NC_134145.1 coordinate 2,597,125, forward strand.
TGGGGCCTGGGGCAGCCAGGCTCCAGGACCACACTCCCAGAGGACGCGTGCCGGAGGGGCAATCTGCTCACAGCCATGAGGCCAGAAGCACCTGGTGTCCAGCCACCATAGGGAACTCAGCCAGGGCTGGACAACCTGACCTGCCAGGGCTGGCCTTGGCCGTCTTCACCATCAGGGCACTGACCAAGCGGAGCCCCAGGTTGCTAACCAAATCCTGGGGCATGTGCCCACGGGAAGCAGAGCCCAGGGAGAAGCTGACAGCGCAGGCAGCCGGGGGAAAGACGCTAAGCCGTGGCATGGAATCCCTAGTCCTAGAGCGCCCCGGGCTGCAAAGCCAGGCAGGAACCCAGGGCCTCACTGGCCACAAAGGGCCACGTCCCGGACACCCCACAGGTCACCACATGGTCTACAGAGAAAAGCCAAGAAGGCGCAAGCAAGTTACAACCCTCCAACCAGGCTGGGAGGGGAACTGGCCGTGAGCTCCCGAAGGTGCCACAGGGGCGCCCCCGCACCACGCCCAGCCACTGGTGCTTCCTGCGTATCGAATGCAGCTTGTGGCCACCAGGAGCAGCCCCTGAGCAGAAGTAGAGTAATCAGCAGCTGTTTGCGCACCTGTGGGGCTCTGCTGCCCTAAGGGAAAGCTCCCCAGCCACCACCCAGCCCTGGGGCTGTGACACCCGCAGCACATCCCGCAGTCCCACCCCACCCCCAGCACGGCAGCTCTGGGGCTGCGACACCCCCAGCACATCCCGCAGTCCCACCCCCACCCCCAGCACGGCAGCCCTGGGGCTGTGACACCCCCAGCACATCCCGCAGTCCCACCCCACCCCCAGCACGGCAGCCCTGGGGCTGTGACACCCCCAGCACATCCCGCAGTCCCACCCCCACCCCCAGCACGGCAGCCCTGGGGCTGTGACACCCCCAGCACATCCCGCAGTCCCACCCCCACCCCCAGCACGGCAGCCCTGGGGCTGTGACACCCCCCAGCACATCCCGCAGTCCCACCCCCACCCCCAGCACGGCAGCCCTGGGGCTGTGACACCCCCAGCACATCCCGCAGTCCCACCCCCCCCACCAGCACGGCAGCCCTGGGGCTGCGACACCCCCAGCACATCCCACAGTCCCACCCCCCCAGCACGGCAGCCCTGGGGCTCTGACACCCCCCAGCACATCCTGCAGTCCCACCCCCACCCCCAGCACGGCAGCCCTGGGGCTGTGACACCCCCAGCACGTCCCACCCCCACCCCCAGCACGGCAGCCCTGGGGCTGTGACACCCCCAGCACATCCCGCAGTCCCACCCCCACCCCGAGCACGGCAGCCCTGGGGCTGTGACACCCCCAGCACATCCCGCAGTCCCACCCCACCCCCAGCACGGCAGCCCTGGGGCTGTGACACCCCCCAGCACATCCCGCAGTCCCACCCCCACCCCCAGCACGGCAGCCCTGGGGCTGTGACACCCCCAGCACATCCCGCAGTCCCACCCCCACCCCCAGCACGGCAGCCCTGGGGCTGTGACACCCCCAGCACATCCCGCAGTCCCAACCCACCCCCAGCACGGCAGCCCTGGGGCTGTGACACCCCCAGCACGTCCTGCAGTCCCACCCCCACCCCCTAGCCAAGTGCTGGTTTGGCCAAGAGCATGGCCCTCCTTATGGGCTTTCAAACCAAAGGGCGCAGCCAGCGCCCCAGCACAAGATAGGATGCAGCACCAGGAAGGAGGAGGGGCCGGGCAGGGAAGCAGCCTGTGCTCTGTTAAATCACACCACACTGGCAGGACGTACTGGGCTATGCGGCATCTGAGCCACACAGTGACTGCTGCAGCGGCTGACACGGCGAGGTGGCTGCAGCCCCTGGCCCTGCACATGGAGCACCTCAGCGGGGGGTCCTCTGTGTCTTGACTAGATCTTAAGACCTTTCACAAGAGGAAATTGTTAAAGCAGTCAAATTACATACACCAGTCACAAAGGTCGTGGTGCAGGCCTGCTGCAAAGGTGGAGTACATCCTTTGCAGAGCTCAGAAACGCCTCCGGTATTACAGTGGCGTAGTCGGCAGGATGGCACGCTCACAGCCAAATTTCTCAGACGTGGATTGGAATCTGGTAAAGTTTTTTGTCTCTCAAGTATGGCTTCACCTGGCTAAGAACCTTTCAGTACAGGTAGCCGTGTCGCCTCCTGTGGTCTCCCAGGAACAGAAATTCCAAACACAAGAGCAGAGCCAATATTCACAACTTCAAATACAAAAATGACACATGCACATGAGCAACACAAACAGAATCAGCAAATCGCCAGCTTTCACTAGACACCTCACTTGGCCCACTTGGATGAGACTTGGTGCAAGCACAGAACTGCAGTTGCAACAATGTTTTGCATGCTCATCTTAAAATCCACCAACATCACACCCTCAGACTCACGCCCAGCTTGCTGCCTCCCAATGAACCCCACCCCACACCCAGGACAGGAGGGCAAAGACAGCCAACCCTGCACCGGCTGACAGAAGGCAAAGCCCCCACAGCCTGCCCCTAGCATCACCCAAGTGCCCCATCAGACCCGCCCCTGACAGGAAACAAGACACCAGGTCCTGAGCTCCCACCGGCTACAGCGACCACTCCCCACTCATCAGACACCTCGTTGCTCCAGGGAGGTGGGCGGAGCAGAGGCACCCACGCCATGGAACCACCATGACACAAGCACGAACCAGCCCGGCACTGGCCCGCTCAGCAAGGAGGCTAAGGATACAACAGAGCCAGACTGCAAGCTACTGCAGGGCCCTGGTAAGTGATGGGCATGGGACACCTGTGCTGATGGCACCTCCCCATGAGCAGCATTAAAGGAAACTCCCCTCCAAATGATGCTGTCCAGGGGTGCTCAGTGCTGCTCCTGTACCAGAGGGAGAACGGCGGGCTCCGAGACAGCCCCGTGGCCACATTTCATCCCCATGGTGGCCCTCCAGATACAGTGCCCCTGTATCACGGCAGAGCCTGCAGCAGCCACCTTTGCACCCACCCGCCGGCTGGCTGCTTTTCTGGAACAGGGAGGCAGAACCCTCCGGATGAAGAGAAGAGCAACAGGAGGAGAGTGAATAAACCGCCATCTTTCCAAGCCATTCATCAGGGCAGACGCACACCCCGGCCAGCTAATGACGCTCTGATAAATGCAGCCGGTAATTAAAGGCAAAGACGGATGGTATTCCAAGGTTGTTGAGAGTGTTAGCTAGGTAAAAGGAGAGGGCAAACAGGAAGCCCCTCTCAGACCAGGCCACGAGACAGAAAGACACCCACAGCAGCCCGGGTGGGGGCCCTCCAGACACAGAACCTGAACCTGAGCAGGGTGTTACCAGACCCCCCTACTCCAAGGCCCTTCCACACCCCACACACTAGGGAAATGAATGTGCCACTGGGCAAGGAAGCAAATTTTAATGTTCCCTCTGTCAATAATGCAACCAGATCCATAGTTCAAAAGGACCCTGCTAATTAAAAGCTGGTGAGCTCTAAATAATTCATCTCCTTAACTCGGATTGATTGGAGAGTTTAGTGGTTAGAGCCTCAGAACAATATTAAACAGCTTCCTCGAGGTGCAGGGAGAGGGTGGCTTTTCTAAGCCACTTGCAGAGCCTCAGCCCCAATGCCAGGCAGAGAACAGCCAGAAAACTGTAGCACCTTTCCGGGGGGTGGGTGGGTGGGTGTGTGTGTGTGTGTGTGTGTGTGTGCGCGCGCGCGCACACTTCTGCCCATGTGAATCACGTCTGACCCCTGGCAGCCCAGCCCCACGTTCTCCCCACCCACAGCTCAGCCATGGCCCTTAACCCTGACTCCACAGCCCCTCCAGCCAGATCTGTCAGTGCACCTCACTCCCAAACCACAGCTCCTGCTAGCCCAGAGTAAGGTCGCTGCCCCTCAGCCCTGATGCACAGATCCAGCCCCCTGCTATTCCAGGCATGGCCAGAGGCACAGCCTTCCTGTGCAGCTCCGCCCTGCAGCAGACCCTTCCTCCGATCCCCTTCTGAGGGCGAGCTGCACTGGGCCACCCTGCACAGCAGCTCTGGTCTGTGCTGCAAGGCCCCGATGCTCCTCACGCATGCACAGCAGTCAGAGAACGAGTCAGCTCAGTCCCTCCGCCCATAACACAGCTTCCCAATCTCCGGCAAGTCCTGCCAAGCCAGCACACGGCAGCCTCAGCCCCTGGGCCCAATGGCTCCTCACCATGGCCCAGCATGACCCCAACCTCCAATCCCCTGCCAGGGGGCCCCAAGCCCAAGGAACCCGCAGGCAGACGCCCTCTAGCCGCTGCAGCTGAGAGCAGGCCTGCTGGAGGCACAGCACAGGGGTACTCCTGTGGCCGAAGGGGAGTTGGCCCAGGTCAGGGCCTGGCACCCAGGCAGCAGCTCGCAGGGATACCAGTGGGGTGGGGGGCCCAATCCTCACCAGCCTTGGGTTAAGTGTTCCCGGAGCCCTTCACAAAGGGGCTCAGCCCGGAGAAGCCCATATCTAGCAGAGCACAGAAGGCTGGGGAGCCGCCCCCAGCAGCCGCCGCCGCCGCCCCCGGAGTGGCAGGGACCCATCACTCACCTATTCCGCTGTGAGGCCTCCCTATGTGCTGCAGGTTGAGGCCTTTGTTCATGTCTAAAAGCCCGTTCTTTGGCCAGCTCCCCATGGCGAAGCTGTACGCCTGCAAGAGAGAGAGCAGGTTAGCTCGCTGGGCGGCGGGGAGCTGCCTCGGTGCTCTGGCACACCCCAGCCGCACAATGTACGGGGCTGCCTGAACAAGGCCTCCTGGTCTCCAGCCATCAGCCCAGGAGTGCCAGGGCCTGCCCCGTGCCCCCCGCAGCAGCCAGCACCAGCAGTCACAGGGCAGGGTGGGAGGCCCCAAAGAAGCCAGTTCCGCCGCAGGCTGTGACGGGGAAAGGGGTCTGCCGACAGTCACGCCGTCCTCCCCACAGTCTGCCAGGGCAGACTGGCAGCAGCTCTGATGGCACAGGGATGGCCCTAGGCTGCGCCCCAGCAGTCAGTCCGGCCGGGTACACATGCTCGGAGCCAGGCGTCTGGGTGATGGCTCACTGGGGCAGGCGGCTGTTACTGGCCTGGGCCTGGGCTCCTGCCCTGTGTGCAGCACCTGCTTTGGGCTCCTTGGCAATTTGCATGCTGGGGTCAGCAGGAGCACCAGGGGATCTTGGCCCATCGCTGGCCCCCGGAGCGCCAAGAGTGGCAGGGCCGCGGCTGGAGACTGGCCAGGGAGAACTGGGTGCAGTGTGGAACGACTGACCGGCCGTGGGCTCAGCAGGCAGGTGGATGCCAGCAGCCCACGTCACACAGCTAGTGACAGCTCCCCTCCGCTCGCCCTTGCAGGCTCCCCGTCCTTCTCTCTCTCTCTCTCTCTCTCTCTCTCTCTCACACACACACAGCCACTCCCCCCTGCAGCCCCCGTCCACACAGGAGCATGGCCCCCCCGACGGTGCCGCCCCTCCTTCTCCCTTCACAGGGGGCGTCCTTCTGAGACTTTTCTGAGCATGTTTGGCCCCTAAAGCCGGGGTGTGTTGCAGCCCCGATAGGCGCGGGGGCACCCAGCCCCACCCCGCCCCGCCCCCAAGGCGCAGAGGAAGGACAACACCCAGAACCGTGGCAGCTCCCCCCGGCCCCAGCAGGAAGCGGCAGGGCTGCGTTCCGGGCACCAGGGCGCTGTGGGGGCCACACGCAACTGCAGCTGGCTGGGCCTCAGCCCAGACCCCCCCCAGGGCGAAACGTCCCCTGCACCTCCTGCTCTGCCCAGTGGGGCCCCCCAACCCAGGAGAAGAGAGGCTTGTGCCCCCCCTCGCCTCCTGGGCCAGACCCAGCAGCCGTGCCTGGCGCACGCTCACCAGAGCCCCCAGGCACCGCGGCCTGGCACGTTGGGCCCGGTGGACCCTGTGCCTAGAGCCAACAGGGGCTGAACTGGGACCTGCCACCAGCAGCAGAGCCAGGACCGTCCCCCCGGCCTCTCCACCAGTGACAGACAATGCAACAGCTGCTGGAGCCAGAGACTGGCCCGGGCCCGGACCCCCGCCCCCCGGGTGCCCGCTCAGCTGCCTGCAGGGCTCTCTGCCACTGGCTGTGCTCGTCCCAGCTCACCGTGAGCCCCAGCCGGGAGCCCTGCGACCCTTCCCGGGGGCTCTGCTGCTGCGCCGCCGTCCCCCCGCCCATCAGCAGGGATCCTGGCAGCACAAGGGACTGACTCTGCACCCTCCCCAGGAAAGGGCACAGCCAGGCGCCATCCCCGGAGAGGCTCCCAGCCGGTGGAGCAGAGGCTGGCAAAGGTGGACAAGCAGGACAAGGCAAATCTGCCAGCTGCTAGGCTGGGCCGTCCACGTCACCAGCCATCTGTGACTACCAGGTGAGAGCAGCACGGCGCCTTTCCCTCGCCGTCACTGCGCATGGAGCACTGGTCAGAGCAAGGGCCCAGCCAGGTCCTGTCTGCCACCAGCCGCCCGCACGGGGGAGCGAACCCTTCACTTCACCCCCAGCCGCAGGCTGGTGCGGTGCCTCCCGCAGCCGGCTCAAGTGGCCTGGCAGTTCCCGCAGAGACCCCCGCCCTGCCCCACCCGCACAGGCCCCCGCGGGAGACACGGGGTGGGACAGAAATCAGGGAATGGGCGCTTGGGACCAAGCCTGGCTCCCGGCCCTCCAAGCTGACAGGCCATGAAGGCAGCACACTCACCTCAAGGGAGGAGCCCCGCACGGGGGCACTGTGGGCTACGGTACGCGTCCCTGTCGGCACAGCCAGCGCCGTCCCCCAGCCCAGGGGCACCGTGGGCTACGGTACGCGTCCCTGTCAGTGCCGTCCCCCGGCCCGGGGGCACCGTGGGCTACGGTACGCGTCCCTGTCAGTGCCGTCCCCCGGCCCGGGGGCACCGTGGGCTACGGTACGCGTCCCCGTCGGCACAGCCAGCGCCGTCCCCCAGCACGGGGGCACCGTGGGCTACAGTACGCGTCCCTGTCGGCACAGCCAGTGCCGTCCCCCGGCACGGGGGCACCGTGGGCTACAGTACGCGTCCCTGTCGGCACGGCCAGTGCCGTCCCCCGGCACGGGGGCACCGTGGGCTACAGTACGCGTCCCTGTCGGCACAGCCAGCGCCGTCCCCCAGCACGGGGGCACCGTGGGCTACAGTACGCGTCCCCGTCGGCACAGCCAGTGCCGTCCCCCGGCACGGGGGCACCGTGGGCTACGGTACGCGTCCCTGTCGGCATGGCCAACGCCGTCGCACGGCCCGGGGGCACTGTGGGCTACAGTACGCGTCCCCATCGGTGCCATCCCCCGGCCCAGGGGCACCGTGGGCTACAGTACACATCCGCATCGGTGCCGTCCCCCGGCACGGGGGCACTGTGGGCTACGGTACGCGTCCCTGTCGGCACGGCCAGCGCCGTCCCCCGGCCCAGGGGCACCGTGAGCTACGGTATGCATCCCTGTCAGTGCCGTCCCCCGGCCCAGGGGCACCGTGGGCTACAGTACGCGTCCCTGTCGGCACAGCCAGCGCCGTCCCCCGGCCCAGGGGCACCGTGGGCTACGGTACGCGTCCCCGTCGGCACAGCCAGCACCGTCCCCCAGCCCAGGAGCACCGTGGGCTACGGTACGCGTCCCCGTCGGTGCCATCCCCCGGCCCAGGGGCACCGTGGGCTACGGTACGCGTCCCTGTCGGCACAGCCAGCGCCGTCCCCCGGCCCAGGGGCACCGTGGGCTACGGTACGCGTCCCCGTCAGCATATCGGGTACGACCTCCCTTTCCCTGTGCTACTCCAGTCGCAGTCCCCCGCCTGGCGCCCAGCTGCACTCTCCCAGGAGCGGGCAGATACACCCTGCTCAGACAGCGGGGCCTGATGCTGTGATGTGCTGAGCACCCTGCGCAGAGCAAACCCGTGGTACCACCGGCTGGTGGGTCAGGAGGTCCAGTCCTGACAGGGGAAAGGGCCACACGCTGCCTTTCCTCAGAGCAACACTGGCTAGCTCCCGCCCTGGCCCTGGCAGCGCACCTGCCGGGCTGCAGGCAGCAGAGGAGAGACCGTGGTGGGATTCCCTTCGACGGGGGAGAGGGGCCAGAGTGAGAATTCAGAGCTCAGGTTACAGCAGGTGCAAACCCTCACCCGGCTGGGGGAGCCCTGCCAGTACCACTGCTGCTACCTGCGGCGCTGCCCAGCTCCGCCTTCGCCCTGGAGCACCAGCTCCCCTGCGGCCAGGCCGGCGCTGGCCCCTGGGCGCAGCGGGTTTGTGGAAGGGAATTTATTGCTGGCATATGTAACCATTTAGGCTGCTTGGTTACTCCTGCCTTAGCAAAACCCAGGGCTCGCAGATAATTAATAGACAACACTGCTAATCCTATTGGGAGAGGATTAGCAATTAAAACTCCTAATTAAGACTCTGCATAATTCACAGAAATTACACTGTGTGTACACACGGGGAGGGGTCCTTGGCCTTCGACAAATATGCGCTGATATCGTTATTGCTCATTAGACTCCCCGTGGGCTGGACCCGGGGCTATCGCTCACAAGTCGGACCGATGCCTGTACGTCATCCCCGCCCCTCAGCTGGCTGGCGGCTCCTGTCCGGGGAACACGGCTCCCCTCCCTGGCTGGCTGGGAACTGGACAGGGCCACAGGTGCCCATGCCAGCAGCTCACCAGGCCTTCACGAGTCTTTTGTGCACAGAGCCAGGCAGGCTGCCGACGCCGTCTTTCCTACGGCAGCCCGGCCCCCAGAAGCTACACGTCCCAGCACGGGCCAGGCTGAGGCACCGACGCGGGCTGGGAGCTGGCAGGGTCCCCGGCCGCCTGAGCAAGCACAGGACGAGCTGCAGAAATGGGGCCTGCAGGGCTGGGCCATGCTCACAGCTCACCACATCGCACTCCCTGCCCAGGGGACATGGGGTGGGGAGGGTTTGAGCTATGACGATGCAGCACTGGCAGATTTCAGTCCTACGCAGGGCTTTGGGGTGACCGCAGAGGGAGGCGGGGCAGACATCTGTGTGCAGTACAATGCCGTACCTCTCACTATCCCAGCCAAACCCCAGCTCCCCCTCCGCTGGGCAGGGCCCCACCCTGCTCTGGACCAGCGGGGGTGTCTCGGCAGAGGGCCCAAGAGAGAGGCAATCCCAGCTGCAGGAACCAGGCAGCTAACGCTGGCATTTTCCCTTCCAGCCAGGCCAACGGCCGACACGCTGACTTGGGCAGGCGAGAACTGCCCTCCTCTCAGGGCTCCCTGGGCTGGGGGCAGGAAGGAACCTCTCCACAGCCCCCCAGGCACCCAGAAAGCACAGGGGTGGGGTGGCCCCGCCTGGCCAGATGAGGGGATACGGACAGCGCTGCAGGGAGGGCAGGAGGAGGAAACGTCCCAGCAGCGGCACAGTGAAGACATGCGCGTGCGCTAGCCAGGAAAGGGGAAAACGCCCCCTCTGCTGTCAGTGCCTGCAGCCCTGTGACGCCTGGCCAACCTGCAGAAGGGGCTCACGCCTCCCTCTGCGACGCCTCCTGGATGGCTCACCCCTGGGCCACCCGGCTCTATGCAGCACAGGGAGCCAGAGACCCCCGCCCTCCGGTACAACCCTCTTCTCGCCGTGCAAGGCTGGTCTCCACGCGGCGGACACCAGGGCCGGAACAGAACTGGGAAGGGGCAGCAGATGCAGGAAGTCTGTGCCGCACCCCTGAGCCCCAGGCTTGCTTTTGCACAGTGCTGTGCTTTGCTAATCAAGGTCATCAGCTACGGCTGCAGTACCTGAGCAAACTCGCTAAGCAGCCAGCCGGCGAGGTGGCCTGAGCACTGAAGGGCAAGTGCGCACTCATGCATATTCAAAGCCGTCTACCCGATCGATGGGGTTTTAATTGTTTTTCCCGGGGTTCTGGCAGGAACTGCTCAGGGCATTGATCAGCCCCAGAGGAGGCCACTCACACTCCCGGGCTTGGCTCCCCAAGACCAGCACCTGGGCGCAGGCAGAGGGAAATGAAAGAGCAAACCCCGGAGCAGGACACAGAGACGGCAAACAAAACACGGCCCTTCCCAGAGGCAACGCCTCACCTGCCAGGCCTGCAGCCGCCTGGAGGAGGAAGGGTTTGCCGCACTGGGGGATCGGTGAATTGTATTTGAAAATAAAGTTTTTTAATTAATTGCTTCTGAGCTGCCGGCCGGCCGCAGCCAAGCAATCAGGAGAGAGGCGCTTTACTGGTTAATATTTAAACACGGCCTTTAATCTTTAAACAGGAAAGTTCTTCTTCTGACTGTTAAAGCAAGATGGGAAAGTGCTTCAGTCTCAGCCACTGGGGCTCCCACCCTGTCAGGGTCAAAGAGGAGGCCAGCTCCCAGCAGCAGCCAGGCACTAAGTACAGCTGTAAATGACACTTCCATGCCCCGTGGTTCTGGGCCTTGCCTTCGGCACATCGCCAGTGAGACATGAGGCTGCCTGTGGGCGCAAGCACTTCCGGCTTGAAAAGGGACATAACGAATGTCATTTAAACAAGCTGCCCCCGTGTCCTCCCAGCGTTAACACCGATGTCAAAGTTTCCAGCAAAAGGAGCTGGAAGGTGCGGCGGCGTCTCCGGCACAGGGCACCTGGGCTTGGACTAGTGAATTTCCCTCTGTAGCTCTGGTCACTGTTACAGGGAGAAAATCCCCCACCCGGAACAGGTCCCTGGGACCACCGCCTGCACCCCTCCCCCCCACATAGCCAGAGCTGTCACAAGTCTGTCTGAAGTCTTTTCTGAATGTGAATTTTCAAAGCCCTTCCACCACGCTCAGAGCAGGCAAGCAAGCAGGCAAAGGCTTCCATTTAATTGTGTCCCCCCGACGGCTCCCGGTTACAATCACCCGATCGGGTAACTACCCGGCTCTGGCACCTCACGACCGACCCTGAGCACAGGCCCTCGCCCACTGGCATTTACACTGCCAGGTGCCCCAGTGACGGGCACAGCCCGAGCCCTGCAGCAGGTTAGACAGGCCACCTAGTCTGCCAGCAGCGCCAGGAACTGGCTCACCACCGCCGCCTCCCCAGGATGCGCCTGGCAGCCAGCATTGTGCCAGCCCATGGCTGCAGCTGCCCCAGTCTCCCAGACACCACGGGCGTTTGCTGGAACGAAGCTGCCTGCCCCCTCTGAGCAGCCCCACTGGCACGCCCCACGTTGCCTCCCCCAGCACGGGACCACGAGCAGCGAGACACTTCGGGAAAGTACATTTAGTGATCAGCGCACGGGAGGCTTCCCAGCCCCTGCTCTCCAGTGGCTCCTGGGGTCCCTGGGGGGCTAGCGGTTCTTGGCCGGCCCTTGCACACAGGGGCAGGGGAGTGTTTAGTCACACGCAGGCCTTGCAATCACGCCCCAAATTCTCCTCTTCCATCGAGTTTATCAAACTCCAGCTCCAGCTCTTCCCCTGCAACACAAACGTTCAAAACGGGAGGCAGCAGCAGCTGCTCGAGTCTGCAGACAGCCCGAACCAAACAGTCCCCAGGGCGCCGGCACCGCCCAGCTCTCCGAGTCCCCGTCAGAGCCCAGCCATGCTCCACGGATGACAGCAGGAGTGGTGCCTGGTGACAACTCCCCCAGCTGCAGCTGTGGGGAAGGGAAGGCACAGAGCAGCGCCCGGGGGCCGGGGTGGGCATACGAGTGAGGCTGCGCAGGGCAGTGGAGCTGCAGGCCCTGTGGCTTCACATCCCTCTTGGTGGCCCGGCTCTCTGCGGTTTGGAGAAAGCTGCCTTAGTGGAGCCCGGCTGATGGCAGCTGGAGAAGGCCCCAGACACTTCTCGCTGCTGCAGGGACTCCTGCTGTGAGTCACAGCCCTGGGCTTCCCTCCCCACTGCCCCACAGACTGGCAATGCAAGCGCCTGGTGCCTCAGTTTCCCCCCAAATGGGCTGGCTATTCTCCATCTGTATGTTGGGGTCGGGGGGGGTGCCTGGTGCCGGTCAGACCATCACCGTGTGCTAGGTCAGCCTGGCTTACTCACGCTCACAGGAGCTCACGCCCCCCCTCCCTGTGACCACGGTGGGACTCTGCATGGATGGTGCGCTCACAGGCCTTGTGCTCTCCTGCAGCGGGGCCAGGACAAGTGTTTAAAAACTCAGAAAATCTGAAAAAGCAAAACTCCGACTCGGAGCAAAGAGCAGGGGCCAGGCCAGCTCTCCAGCCCTGGGAGGGCACGGGAAAAACGGGGGTGGGGGGCCTGGGGGAGGAGAAGGGGCTAGACGGAGGAGTGCAGAGGAATGCACCTCTCCAGCTCCATCAGGGCTCAACTCAGCATGCGTCTCGGGGGCCCTGGCAGCTCCCCTCAGCCCCCTTCCCAGCGGCGGATGTCGCCATAACCCCCCTGCTCTCCTGCACCACCTCCGACTCTTGCTGACCGCTCCTCGCACCAGCCAGCAGCTTTGCCGCTGCACGAGAGCACGGCCAGGCGGCCGAGCAGCTTTGTGCTGCACCCGCAGCAGAGCGCATGGCTGGTCTTCCGCTCATGTTCCAAGGTCAGGACACTCCCCGGACTGGTCTGGCCAGGCTGAAGGTGTGATTTACGGCTCCAGGCTAGAACAAGAGTCATATTCAGGGCAGTTGAGTCCCCCGCCTCAGGGCTAACCATGCTCCAGGCTGTCCATGGCCTCCTTCAGCCAGGCAGGCTCGGTCCCTCCCGCTTCAGCTGGGCAGGAAGCTTGGAGAGACGATCTGGGCAAATCGCTGTCTGTCAGTTACCTGCTGAACTTTCCACCAAACCTCTCCCCGTTTTTAACGAGGTCTGGAATCTCCCAGCAGAGCTTTGACTGTCCGTCTCTCTCTCCTTTGCAAACGCCTCGCAGGACAAAGGCGGCAGCTGAGCAAACGAGCACTTGCCCAGGGCACCAGGCTACAGCTCGTTCCGAAGTTTGTCAAAAGTTCGTTAAAACTTCCAAAAGGTTTTGTAAAAAAATCCTATTTTCAGGCAGGAAAACCAGCAAAATATCACCAGTTTTTTCCTCTTTTTTGCCTTGAGTGCAAACCGATTCTGCTGGCCGCCTCCTGGCCGGCCCGCAAGTGGGGCTGTTTCCCAGGAGCAGAGCCTCGTCCAGGTGGGCCTGCCATTCCAACAGGCCAGTCACTGCTCAGCTCTGCGGCCGGGAGTGGAGTCACCAGGTGAGAGTTTTCTTGTCAGTCCCCTGGCCAACACCCCCCAGATGACACAAGCCCGTAGCCCACCTACGACTCGATGTTGCAAGGGGGAACCCTGCGCATCTGCAACTGAAGAGGCTTTGAAAGTGCCTGTGGAAGGTCTTGAATGAACCCCCGGACTTCCCCAGTCAGTCCTCCAGGGCGGTGGTGGGCCGCTGCCAAGGGCCGGGCAGCACCAGTACAAGGGATCGCCAGAGCCTCCAGGAACTGCTGGGATACTGGGCCTTCTGGCACTGACCGTTCCCAGCCAGGCCCGGCGTGTGGCTACCCAGGTGCACTTCTCCCTGCACAAACTGTCCAGCCCCCGAGCTGGGCACAGCAAGGCAAGGCAGGCGCCAGAGGTGCTGAGGCACTGACCCAAAGCCAGACTGCTTGGGTGGAAGGCCTGAGCCTCATCAACATCTGGGCTGACCCCTCACCCTGGGCCCCTGGGGGCTCCTGGAACAGACAGAGAGAAGACCGAGCCTTGGAAAAGGAGACCAGTGGCAAAGGGCTCCCAGGTCTCCAGCCTGCGCTGCATTAGCAGCCTCTCTTCTGGGGCTGTGCACGCCTGGTTCCCAGTGCGTTCATGGACCAGGCCAGCAGGCAGGAGGCAGAAACTGGCCCCATCCCCTGCGTGTGCCACACAAGCCCGGTATCACCTGTCCCTCTTAAGCAATTTAGTCAGAGGCGCTGCTACATTCCCGGCTTTTCAAGTATTTTAAAATCACTTACAAAAGCAGGATTAAACGATCAGAAATCCCATTTAATAGGACAAATAAAGAAATAACAATCTACTCCATCAGCTCGGCCCAGGCAGGCTTGAGTCCCAAAAATAAATAAATAAGCATGGGAGGAGAAAAGGCAGGGGGGAAGGATAATGTGTGTTTACTCAAGCAAAGAAAAAAATATTTAAGTGATGTCGGGGAGAAGATTGCGGTAACTAGTGAAGAATAACATCGGCTGCTTTGCTGTCAAATCACACAAGAATTCCAGTAATAGATTCTCATTCTGACACTCAATTCAATTCAAAGGTGATCCTGCTTTATCCCAACACATCAAATATTAAACACTCGTATTAGCCCAGGTGCCGTCGCCTTTCCCGGCTTAGACATGGCAGGAGGGTTTTTCTCCCCCGACTTCCCTTCACTCACTATAATATTCTCAATGTTATCTAAACATGCCTTCATACACTGGGCTTCCTTATCAATCCTGCTGGAGAGGGGAGGGGGCAACTTAGAACGGTATTAGCTCGGGGGCTTTATTATGATTATTTCCCCAGCTTTTCAGTGCTGTGGGGGAAAGGCTTAGCTGCAAGGCGGGGGGGCGGGAGCTGGAGCAGGGACGTTCTAAGAAAGGGGAAAGCGGGCAGCAGCTCTTGGTTGACGGATGCCTTTCAGCAAGGGCAGTCTAGCTTGTCAAAGCCCGGGCTGGAGATGAATGGGCGTATCTATTCAGCCTGCCTCTGGATGTCATGCAATACGGTTTCATATTCCCAGATAAGGCACGATAAGCAATTGCTGCCCTGACACCCGCGCCATCTGTCCCTGCCTCTCCACGCACGCGCCCAGGCGTGTGACTACCGCAAAGCGCTGCCCAGCGGCAAAGAGGGGGCATTTAACTGGCGCGACAGCCGCGAGGAGAGGGGCCTGAGCGCCCGCTGCCACGAAGGCCGGGGGGTGCTACCTTACGGGGGGCCTGATGCGTGCACACTCACGCTTGCTGCTCAGGGGGCCCTGGGCGCACACACCAAGCGCCACGTGTCGGCTCCATCTGGCACGGAATGGCTGGACAAGCGGGGAGGGGAGCACCCGGAGCCCACTCTTCAGCAGGCCGCCTGCGCCCCGGCTCCACATTAGGCTGCTGAGGGAGCTCAGGCCCTTTCCCCAGGGCCAAGCAGGAGGCACGTCTGCCCTGCCATGGCCAGCGGGGGGGCAAGGGGAGAGCAGAGAAAGGGCTCCAGCTCCAAGGTGTCCATGAGCTGCTGGAGGCAGAGGGGCCAATGCTGCAAGCACACAGCCTGGGCGTCTCCTGTGAGCCCCGGGCAGGGTCTCCCTGCAGGGACCCCCTGGCACACCTGCCAGGAGCAGGGCACACGGCTGGCGCGTGCCTTGGGAGGCCCATTGGCAGGGGACACCAAGGGGAGCTGCTGGCCAGAGGCCGATGTCTCTCCCTCGCCCGGGGTTTGGTCTGCTTGGGCAGACGCCCGCTGCTCGAGCGCGGCGGGAAAGGCTCCCGGCTCCCTGGGAAGTGGGCATTGCCCCAGGCTCCAAAGACAGGCCGTTCAAGGGGAACTACCGCTAATCCGCAGCAGCAACCCGGCCCCTCCACCCCAGCTGCCACGCCTTCGGCCCCGCCCCCCGCATAGGTTGCCGGGTGGGGTGTGAGCGCACAGGAGCCTGCTGCTTGTTACCTGCCCCCGCCCTGGATGGAGGGCCGTGCGCAGGGCGTTCCCGCCGGGTCTACCAGGCCGGGGGCGAGAGCTGTGAACCCCCTCGGCCAGTGGCTAGCAGCGGCGGCTATTCCGACTGCAGAGCGCCCGCCCCGAGCCAGAGAGCTTCCACCCCAACGATGGGCCTTTCGAGCGCTTAGCAAGCAGGGAGCCGCTGGTGCGAAAGGCTTTCCCTTGGGGCACGGAGAGCCCTCGCCTTCGCCCCTTCCACGCATCCACCGCTGCTGCCCGTCCCCAGCCTGGGAAGGCTCCCCCGGCCTCTGACCAAAGGGCGAAGCCAAGACCCTGGGCAATTAGGTGACAGCACATGGCCACACCCAGCATCGGTAGCGGAGCTGGGAGCAGCACCCAGCCTAGCGCGCCAGCCAGCGGCCGTGCCCCTGCTCTCCTGGGACTGCACCAAGCCTCGTTCGTGCTCAGCTCCCCCAGCGGCAGGACGGACAGGACACCGCTCTGCGGAAAAGGAAACGCTCTGCGGCCCGGGGGAGGAGCCCTGGGAGCGTGCTGGGTGAGCAGACGCCGTGGGCCATGCAAAGACACAGGCGGCACGGACCGGCATGGCTGGGGCAGCCCTCACATGCAAAGCCAAGGGCACGGCAGGCTGCAAATGGGGGGCAGGGGGCACTTATCTGCCCCCCCGTGGCAGCCTGCCCCACCGAGGGCTGCCCCAGCCACACTGGGCCGGGCCCCTCTGCCCATGGGACACAGCCTCCCATTGGCTACGCCCCCCTTTAGGTTCTGATTGGGCCTGGCGACCGGCTCACCAGGACACCGTTACCCCAGCTGTGGAGCTTGCTGCGTTTTCCTGACCTGGGTCAGTGACCCCAGCGCCAAGTGCTGGCCTAGGAGACATGGCACATGAGAGCCCCACAAAGCCAGCAGTCCCACTGCCTGCAGCTCTGTTCTGCACTGGCGGAGCTCAGGAGGGGAGCCCAGCGTTGGCACAGACACGGGGCAGGGCAGCAGCAGAGCCGTGTACCGAGACGCCCAGGGAGGCTGACAGAGCGACCGAGAGGAAGGCCGTGCAAGGCCACGCTTGCTGCACACCAACGGCACAAGCCTGCTCGCAGCTCTGAGCGAGGCTGCTGTCTCTCTGGGTGGCAGCAGGGCTGGGCGCACCGACTGATGCAGCCATCTCCAAGCAGCACTCTGGATCCCAGCACGCGCAAGGCAGACGCAGGTGGTGTGCAGGGCAGGAAGAGGGAGTAAAAACACACAGTGGATGGTCCTTCCGGTCCCCGGAAAAGGTCTCTCCCACACTAAGACAACAGCTCTCCCAACAAGCCTTGCAAACCTCTCTGCTCTGGGCGGTATGCGGGGGCCAGCTGAACACATTACACAGGCCCCTAGCTGCGCTTGAATCCTCCGGTTAACTGACCACTTAGCTGAAGCTCAGGAGGGAAAAGCATCACTTTGTGTCCCCCCAACGGGGGCCCAGTCAAAGGGCATCTAAGCAGAGGCGCAGCTCTACCTGCACACACAGCATCACGCTTCCAGAGCACAGCGCAAAGCCCTGGCCGTGCCCCGTCTGGCTGGGCCCGACAGCTGGGCTAGCCACAGGTGCACCGTGTACCAGAGCGAGAGGCGCTCTCCTCGGTGGGAGCGTGAGCCAGGCCGATGGCAGAGATCAGAGGTCGGCTGCACCCACGCACAAGCTGAGAGAGGCTCCACAGCTCCATCTCCTGCCTCTGGAGGCTTGGAGGGGAAGCAGTTCCCGCTCACTGCGGGCAGGGGGACAGCTGAGCCCGGGCTGTCTGTGTCTCCTTGCAAATGCTTCAAGCGCTGCCTTCTGCAGGGCTAGAACACAGGCACGTAGCACGCAGAAAGCACAGCAAGCTTAGCCAGAGAGCTCAGCTCAGCTCAGCTCAGCTCAGGGACGAAGCTGGGCTGGGCGGCGAAAGGGGCAGAACAGAGATGTCTCGGCTGCAGGGAGCTGGACAGGCCTTCCCCCGAGATTTGGCTGGCAAGTAGCAGCGGAGGAAGGGAGCCCCACTGACCCCACCGTACAAAGCTGTGTGGAAGCATCAGTCCATTTCGCTCTCTCCTTGGCTTCCTGCAGTCGTACGAACATCACTTCAACACCCGTCCGGAGCCCAGCGCGCGCCCCGCTATAACCCCTGCAGTGTACCGCCAACGGGGCGCTGGGTTCACTGTCGAAGCATCCCCGCCCTTCAGGCAGGTTCTCTGTTTTTAACCACACGCCCCTGCGCCGCCCGCCCTCCCGCCGTTTCATTTCCGTGCGCGAGGGAAGCAGGTGTCTGTGCTCCTGCGAGCTCCCCCTTCTCCCTCCTTGGCTCCTGCCCCATTAGTTCAGTGCCCAGCCATCTGCGACGTCTCCTGTAATGCTGTCCCCCCTGTGTATCAGGGAGCTTTTCCATTAGCGCCTTTAATATTCTGACACCTTAGCACAGGCTGCTATTACATTCAAGCACTGATCGCCCTGTGAAATTACCTCGCCAGGCTTGCTGAAATGGAATTGTGTATAATCAGGCTGTGCCATGCACTGTCAGTCCCATCACAAATGCAGCCTCGAGCAGGCTTACGGGTGGGCTTTGCAGCTGCTACAAGTGTATTTTTTAACTCGATGAAGTAGCCCTTATTTAACGCATTTCCTTCAGAAAAACCCGGCCGCGAAAGGCAAACCAGCCGCACCGTCCCCAGGTTTGTCTGCTTATGGTTAGCAGACAGAGGAGTCGTCAGGCGCCCAGGCAGGGAGATGTAGGGGGGAAGGAACAGCTGAACACAGCACGCTGGTATTGACTCCTGGGGCGGGGAGCCGGGTGCCACCACACTGTTAACACGCAGATGTTAACATGGCAGAGAACCTCTTCAGTGGCTGTTTTATAAAGCGGCAGCACTCAGACTTGCTACTACTCAAACAACCTGCAACTCCCAGGTCCCGCAGCCAGCTGCACTGATGCTTTCCGGATGCAATACTCGGTAGCAGCCCTGGAACACTTTACGGACAAAAAGAACAGAATGCGCATGAACGCCAGGCCCAGGGACCAGGCACGCAGCCGCACCATGCCGTGTGCGTGAATGCCAGGCCCAGGGACCAGGCACGCAACCGCACCATGCCGTGCACGTGAACGTCAGGCCCAGGGACTGGGCACGCAGCCGTGCCACGCCACGTGTGTGAATGCCAGGCCCAGGGACCGGGCACGCAGCTGTAGTGCATCGTGCGCGTGAACGCCAGGCCCAGGGACCGGGCACGCAGCTGTAGTGCGTCGTGCGCGTGAACGCCAGGCCCAGGGACTGGGCACACAGCCGTGCCGCACCGTGAGTGTGAACGCCAGAACCACGCAGACACAGCCGCAGAATGTTGTGGGTGGGAAAGCCAGGCCCAGAGACTGTGCAGACAAAGCCACATCACGCACCGATGTGGACATCAGGCCCCAGGACCACACAGGCAGCCGTACCACGCCATGCGTGAGGCCACCAGGCCCAGGGACCATGCAGGCAGAGCCGCGGCATGTGGCGGGTGCGAACGCCAGGCCCGGGGACCACTCAGCAGCCCCTGCAGCCTGGTCCCAGCTCTAGAGATGCAGGGGAGTGGGACCTGTTATCGCGCATGGGCCCTGCCCAAGAAGCTACCAGCAACGAGCGAGACACATGGAGGGGGCAGACGCTGGGCTCACAGGACCCGACTTCGGAGTCATATTTGCCGTATGGGCATCGGGTGAAGCTCTTGTGCACTGGGCCGGGCAGGGAAGGCTGGGCCGGGGAAAGAACCCCAGTGGCACGGGGCCAACTCCTACTCGCTGACAGAGCACAAGGATCAGGGGGGGCGGAAGGAGACCTCCCCCCGAAGCCACAGGGCGAGCATGAGGAAGGCCGGCACGGTGGAGCGGCCAGGCAGCTGCGGCTGCGCATCCCAGCCCGGGTGCTGGCTGTGCTCAGGAGGTGACAGCTGGCAGAGGGCGGTGGAACACGAACCAGGGTGGGCGCAGCTCGGAGCCTAGGTTGGCTCACCCTGGCAGACACGAAGGCCAGGCTGCTGGGCGACCCCCGACTCGAGCACCAGCTCCAAAGGGGCTGTAAACAGACCCCTGCCTGGTCTGACTGACGGCGCACTGGGGGGAAGCAAGCGGAGAGAGGGCAGGGTCATCAGCCTGGTCCTTCGGCACATGTTCCTGGCCTCAGTCACACGTGTGGGCATGGTGGGGGGAACTGGCACCACGGCACGTGCCTCCCACGTGGAAGCCGCAGTTTGCCAGCAGTCACGGCAGAGTGCGGCGCACGTGCCACCCTGGGGGCGAGGGCCGGCTAAGCCCGCAGAGACCACCGCACACAAACGGGCAGAAGAAACTCTAACTCGGTGGCGAGTACCGTAGCAACCCGCGTAAGGAGATAATTACTGGGCAACATCCGGCAGCTGCAGAGAGATGCCAGGAGGCTGAAGGGCGAGGCTAAGACCTGACAAAAGGTGAGCGAGGGCATCGGAGGGCAGCCCTGAGAGCGGAGAGCTGCCTGGCAGACCAGCACAGATGCCTCGAGCTGCTCAAATTATGACAAAACCTGCTAAGTGTTGCTGCAAACCAGGAGGCGTGTGGTCCTTCGCCTGCCACTCACCGGGGCCCTGGGCCTCTGCTCCCCTCTCAGAGCCTTCTGAGTGCTCCAGGGGCTCTGCGGTGGAGGGCAGGGACCCGCCCCAGGACAGGGCGGCCTCCCCTGCTGAGGGTAGCCTGGCTGGCGAGAAGGGTGAATTCCCCGGGGCTGTCAGAACTCTGCAGGGGGTGTGTGGAAGAGAGACAAGACCAGCCAGGGAAATGGGCCCCGGTTCTCAGCCCTGCCCACACTACAGCCTGAAGGTCACCCTGCCTGCCTGGCCCACTCAGGTTCGTCTTGCCAGGTGGGAACACCAGGAACAATCCAGGCACAGCTCACTGACCTGTCATGGGGCTCCAGTGGTGTGAGCCCGAGTGACCCGCCCGCTCTCTGTGCAGCTCGGCACAGCCCGGGCCCAGATGAGGGGCTGGCCTGCAGGCACTGCCCAGCCCATGGTGGGCCGTTTGGAAGTGCCACCAGCTGCAGGCACGCCGAAGAGGGGCGCTGCGGCCCTCGTGCAGTCCGGCTCTGACTCTCAGATCTGTCAGCGGACAGAGACTGGCTACTTCCGCTTTCCTGGGGACGTGTCCTCTTACCGCAAAACCACCTCTTCCAAGGCGAACGCTTCCTGTGGCAAGCTGCAGCCTCTCCAGTCGCACACGCACCGGTGCCGGAGGCCCTGCGCTCAGCACCAAGTAAGGCTTCCCACCTGCTGGCGTCTCGCAGCGGCTGCCCTCACCTAACCAACAGAGCAACCCTGCCGCAGCAAAGCCTGGGGGTGGGTGGGTGGGTATGGAAAGTTCTTGGAAGCGGGGCAGAGTTCTGCCTCTCCGGGTGTTGTGGGAAGGGGGGCGTCTGACACACAGCTCAGCTAGCGGAGGTGGCTGGAGGGCAGGGGGACGGACTGGCTTGCTGAGTTAAGGGAGTTTAGAAAGAAACAACAGCGACTAACCCCTTGGCACCAACTCGCCGTCACGACTCTGGCCCAGGCTTTCAACTGCTGGTGGCTCACCGCCTTTCCCCCGTGCTCCCATCATTAGTCCAGCGTGTTCATACCCGCCCGCCAGCCCTTCCTGGGCCACTTGTCTTCCTGGGGACAGCCCACGGCCTCGTGGGTTTGTGCCACTCAGGGAGCTCTGCCCTCCCCCAGGCGGGGGTTGCCAAGGCTTGCTGCAGCAGGTCTCTCTAGCTCAGAACCAGCCCCGTGCCTGCTGCGAGGTGAGGCAGCCGGAGGAGGGAAAGGGGCAGGCCAGCAAACACAAGGCACAGAAGCAGAGATCAATACAGATTACTGGGCCAATGCCTCCAGGTCTCCAGGCTGCACCACAAAACCCCCACGAACAGTTAACGAGCTGCTGCTGAGACCGGGCCTCGGGCTGCCCTGGCTAATCCAAGGGGGTTTACACTGCCTCCTCTCTACAACAGCCTGGCTGGCGCTTGGCGACTCAGGTCAAGGGTAAGCTGGGCAGGTGAAGGCAGGGAGCTCTCTAAGAGCTTTGATGGATGCGAACGACACGGCGGAGACAGGAGGACTTAGCCGAAGAGCAAACAGAGGGAGCAGCCAGGGCAGACAGCACAGGCAAGACCCCAAAGGGGGAGAGCTCGGCTGGGTCATCCACAGCCCCCCAGGGGGAGAGGAGATGGGGACAGCTGTGGGAGCCCAGGCAGGGAGAAGTGCAGCTGCATGCGTATGGAAAAGACGCTCTTCAGATTAAGGGCTCAATCCCAGGATTCACCGCCAGGAATCCCAGATCCAAACGGTGGCTTCGGGGGACACGGCAGGTGGAACTGTACCAAAGGGAGTTACGGAGGACGGGACCAGGCTCCCAAAGCACCGTGTCACTCCCCAAAAGCCCAGAGGGAAGCCACGCCTGGAAAGCAGGTCTCCCTGGGAGGGAAGGGTTGTCACACCAGCCAGAAGGGCAGACCCTCTGGGAAGCCAGAGAGGCCGTGCACAGGCAGCCCCAGCTACTTTCCCAGGAAGATCTGACCAGGAGGTTCCAGGGAGGCCAGGGAGTCCCATCCTACGGCCTATGCTACATCCTCCAGCCGATTCCCCAGGAGGTTTACTCCCCAGCCTCAGCCACACGCCTCCCCCGGGCAGTGGGGTCACCACATCCCCCAGAACGCGCAGTGCTGTCCGGGCTCACGGTGGCGCTCCAACGGGGACAGGCAAGCAGGGGAGCGGAAGGAGACAGCCCCACGCCGCACAGACTGGCCCCTGGAAATGCCGCTGCTGCCGGGCGACAGCTGGAACAGGCCCAGAGGGGACAGGAGCTGTGGAGGGTCACGCAGGGAGACAGACGTGACTGCAGGCTCCCCGAGTCCCAGCCCAGTGCCATAGCCCCCTCCAGCACGGTTCTACGGGCCAGACCGATACCGCAGCCAAACCAGGCAGTCTACCGGCAGGCTCTCGCCAGCGGCAGCCACGCCTGCGCACGCTCACACGCAGGGGATACACAGAGCAGCAGCCGTGCAGTCTGCTCCTGGGGCAGGGAGCCGCTGCCAGGGCTGTGAGTCGCACCTCGGCGAGGGAAGGGGCACGAAGAGACCGAGTCTCAGCCCAGGTGTGGCACAGGGAGTCAGCTCCCTCCACTGACAGCAATCCCACCTCCTGGGTCTCTGGCCCATGCCCACCCCCGCCACTGCCCCCGAAGCGCTGGCAAACACTGAGCAGACTCAGCTCCCCGTAATCGCAGGCGGCGTGCGTCACGCTTGAGCGGGCAGCGGGTGTTAAATTCAATGCCTCGCGGATCGATTTCCGCACACAGCCCGGGCTTTGTTAAAGGGTTAGCCGTGAACCGAGATCAAAGGGAGGTTAACTTGTTTCTCAGACGTGATAAAGCAGACCCCAGGCAAAACCAGGCTCGCAGCTGGCACGTGCCGTTAGTCATCCTCACTGCAGCCACAGCCAGCAAGCCATGAAGTCTCCTGCAATTGCTTGGCTCAAGCCCACCGGCCCTCCCTACAATCACTGCGTGGGAATCCCGGGGGCCGGTGTGTGCTGCCCGCTCCCTACTGCTGCTAAACCCACTGCTCTTTAAACCCCTGCAGCCCAGCTCCGCCCCCGGGAAGGGAACCAGGCGCAGAGCAGCAGAACAGCTCGGGAAGAACCTGACAAGACGTGGCTGCGAGGAAGGGTCCAGACCGGGAGGCAAGCCCCTCGCTGACATTAGTGGTTCAAAGCAGAGGGGAAAGAGGTGAGAGCAACGGACTGCGCTCAGGGACAGCAGCCTGGAAGACACCCACTTTCTGCACTGCAGCAGGGAGAAGGGGCGCAGGGAGCCCGGAAATTACCTGGGAACCAGAGGGGCCGAGGGAAGCACCAGGAATGGCTGAAACAGAATAAGGAGCAGGCCAGGGCCCCAGACGGCTGCCCTGGGAATGCGTCGATTCCACGTGACATCGGGGGGCGTTCGAACAGCTGACGCCTCGAAACTGCACTGCGACTCCAGCACCGGCACAGTGCAAGACCACAGCCCTGCCCTGCCCTGGGCGCCAGCGGCCGCCCGCCACTTAGGACCAATGAGCTGCCAAAGCTCAGCTGACTGCGGCCGAGGGCTTCATACACGCGAGAGCCGTGGGGAGACCCCTCCGCAAGGGCCTGAGCCAAAGCCCCTGCAGCCAGTGGGCGTTTGTCTACTGCCTGACGGCCACTTGGAGCACTCAGCACCTCAGCAAAGCAGGTCACTTAACCGGCTGTTTAGCAGCCACTGCTCAGGCCCCTGGTTCGAGCCGAATCTGTCTGTACGTTAAAGGCCCCGCTCAGCCCTGCTGCAAATCCCAGCCAGGAGAGCCGACATCCACCTGAACGCCCGTCCCAGTCCGGACTCCCGCCCTGCCTGCTGGGCAAGCGCCCCGCAAAGACAAAGGCCATTCAGCACCCGGCCAGCCGGACATGCAGGCCTGGCTCCCACCAGCACAGCCCTCGGCACACAGTCAGGAGCTGAACGCAGACGGCCGCCCTGCCTGTCCTGCAGTCGGAACTCGGCAGCAGCCGCTGTGGCGCCCCACGGCCTCGGCCGGCAGCACCGCCTTGCGCTGGAGGCTGCTTCCCAGCCCTCGGGGTTTGAGGCACCTTCTGCCCTTCCCCTGGGTGAAGGAGGGTACCACGGGCACAGGTTGGCCCAGCAGGGCAGAGCTCAGCAGGCTCCCAGACAGTTGGGAAGCACTGGGTGGAGCAGCTCTGACGCACGAGCTGCTATTGGAACAATGTTCTTCTAACCTGGGTTTTACGCCCCATTGCAGGGCCGGGCGAGGCAGGAGAAGGCACTGGGGCGAGGGGGGCCGCCGGGCCGGGCCGGGCCGGGCCGGGCGAGGCAGGAGAAGGCACTGGGGCGAGGGGGGCCGCCGGGCCGGGCCGGGCCGGGCCGGGCGAGGCAGGAGAAGGCACTGGGGCGAGGGGGGCCGCCGGGCCGGGCGAGGCAGGAGAAGGCACTGGGGCGAGGGGGGCCGCTGGGCCGGGCCGGGCCGGGCCGGGCCGGGCGAGGCAGGAGAAGGCACTGGGGCGAGGGGGGCCGCCGGGCCGGGCGAGGCAGGAGAAGGCACTGGGGCGAGGGGGGCCGCCGGGCCGGGCCGGGCCGGGCCGGGCGAGGCAGGAGAAGGCACTGGGGCGAGGGGGGCCGCCGGGCCGGGCGAGGCAGGAGAAGGCACTGGGGCGAGGGGGGCCGCCGGGCCGGGCCGGGCCGGGCCGGGCGAGGCAGAAGGCACTTGCAAACCCAGGCCTCCACGAGTGCTCAGCAGACACACCCCAAACTCCTTGTGAAAATGTTACCACTTCATTTCGCCCTGTGCAGTCTCACAGGGCAAAGGCCCCACATGCAGGGTGGGGGTCCCTGTCTGTGTCACAGCCTTGCCCTCCAGAGATGGAGCAGTTGGGACCCTTACCCTGGAGCAATGCAGCAATGGGAGCCCAGATTCCGTTCTGCAGGGGCATCTCCATCCCCTCTGCAGCAGCCAGCTAGCTCAGTGACTACGCCAGTTGGTCAGCAGTTAGAGTTCACTTAAAACTTTATTCCCTGACATCCTCAGTGACATCTGAACACACGTCCTCCAGAAGCCAAAAGCAAGAGCCCCCACGGGCAGCTGATCTGCGTTTTATGCACAGGGCTCGTGCCAAGCGTGCTTACAGAATACGCACTCAGTGCTTAGCGTGCCAAGTGATGAAGATTTCACTTAAACTCCCAACACCAGTGTAGCTCAGCTCGATGAGGCTATTTGCTACCAAAGAATACCGTGACAGTAATGGAATAACAACACATCAATAAAACACAGCAACCCGCCAACACACCAAGCAGCTTTCAAACAAGGCAGTTTCAGAACCACACACAGAAACCAGGCAGGAGCTGGGGAAAACCAGCACAGGCTGCAAAACTCCAGGGCAAAGGAAATGAAAAATGCTTCCTAGTGCCGGACTTCTCTTCACTGCCAGAGCCCTCCCGCGTTGGTCAGCTGGGTGAGGATTTCCAGTGGCCCCTGGAAAAGAGGGGCTCATGGCGGGAGCTCTGACAGGCTCCTGAGGCTGCAAGGACCCTGGAGGGGGAGGCAGCAGAACAGAGGCTTATGGAAGAAGGCAAGTGGGCAGCACAGCAACAATGATCTCCCTGAAATGGCTCCCTGAAATCTGAATGTGCATGAGGTTTAAGGGTCACCCAGTGTCCTCTGGTTTGAACTGCATAGCCCTGAACCTGCTATAGCCACAGCAGTCATACAGGCTTCCCTTCACTGGGACTCTGGAGAAAGCGTGATGCCTTGGGTGACTTTATACCATGGTCCTCACAGTCAGAAACCTGGAGTAAAAGAACGAACCCAACCACCAGGGCAACCCAGGGACAACACTATGGTCGGGGTGATTAAATCAGCCATCTGCCTAGTGCCTTTACAGCAGGGATTCCCAGCCTCTGGGTCGGGACCCAGACCTGGGTCGTGACTAGATCTGTTAAGGGTCCACAGCAGCTCGGAGCTGCACGTGGCTCTTAAAGAAGCCATTTGCAGCTCCTCAATGCTGCCACATCCCGCAGCTCTCTCCATCAATAGAGAAGCAGTGACGCACTGCAAAGGCAGCTTCTCCACCTTTGATATTCACAGCCATGCCTGGCAAGGCAGTTAAGAGACTCTTGCAGGAAGTAATTTTCCCCCACCTCCACCTGTCCTCCCTTTTGCACCCCTTCTGTTCCATGTAGGTGATTTGTCAGTTTTCATTTGTTTTGTCTGTAATTCCCCCCAGCTCCTGTGTGACTTCCCTAGCCGGAGTGTGACTCACCCAGCCCCCACCCAAGTGGGACCTCCAGCCCCCCAGCATCTGAGTGCGACTCTCCCAGCACCTGAGTGACACCCCCCCCAGCCCTTGAGTGTGACTCACCCAGCCCCCAGCCCCTCCAGCACCTGAGTGTGACTCACCCAGCCCCCCAGGCCAAGTGTGACCCCCAGCTCAAGTGTGACCCCCAGCCCCTCCAGCCTCTGAGTATGGACCTAAAGCTGGGGGAGTGGGGAGGGAGGGGTTTGGGGATGAGGGTCTTTCCCCCACCACATCCCAGATCAACTATGAAAATAATAATTAACTATAATAAACAGTGTTGTTTTATCAATGTAGTTTCCCTTCTTCTATGAAATAACTCCTATGACTATATTGGTTGGGGGAGACCAGAGGGGCTGGCTCAGCAGCAGAGGGCAGTGGGGTATCCCACAGCACAGGCAGCCGGGCTCAGGGGTATGATCAGCCCGTCAGGGGAGCTCTGTGACCCAGCCCATCACATATCCCAGCCCATGGGGGGCTGGGAGGTATTTCACTGGGTGCTGGCCGCAGGGAAAGGCGCATCCCGGCATCACCCGCCAGTTCTCTCACCCACAGGCTGCAATGGTCACGTGCTGTTTTGTTACCAAGCCGCCACCTTGTCCAGCGCTCGGCGCCCAGGGCTGCAGCCAGGATCTGTTGGCCTTTCCTTCAGACTCCTCCCGAGTGCGGGTCTTTGGGGCTCTGTCCTGCCAGCAGGAGCCTGCAGCCTGAGCCTGGCCCTCCCAGCATGGGCGGCACTGGCGACAGGGGAGTCATTTACCTGCCCACGTGGAGCAGCTGCTGGCTCACTAGGCTCATGTTTGCACTAGATCCCAAGCACATGGCTCCTGCACCCTCCCTTGCCCCTCTCCCTCCACACACACCTACAGAGCTGCGCTGGGATAAACCACCCGCAACAGCTGCCGCCGCTGCCGCTCTCAGGCACGCTGCAAGAAACCGGAGCAGCACCGTCAGCCTGCAGCGAGCTGCGCCTGCCTTCCCACGCGCCACACCTGGTGCCGGGTAGGAGCGCAGCGGGAAGAGCAGCAGACCCAGACGGGCCATCCCACGGAAAAAGCAACTCAACAGCCCCTGACCCCAGCTCCAGAAACCCCAGGACCCCGCCGGCCTTGCCATAGCACACAGGCTGGGCTGTTCTGCTCTGCCGGCCTTCAGAGGAGGGTCTTAGCTTGGCACCCCAGGGTGGTCTCAGGCCCAAAGCCCACCCTCCCTGGTCACATGCATTGCCAGAAGCCTTCTGGGCTCTGATCTGTACAAGAGTCTCCCCTTCTCGACGCTTAGAAGAGAATCTAAATCCACTGACCCCCGTTCTCCACCTGCTCGGCCGACCCGCAGGCCAATGCCCACAACATGGGGGGCACGGGGGTGAGGGGGAGGGGAAGAAAGCCAAAGGAGCAGTTGGCCCAGGGTATGAACAAGGTTACAAGTTTCTTTGTTTTCCTTACAATTTCCTTTCCTGCTGCTTATTTTTAGCCATCTCTGCTTCCCCCGAGGTGCCCTGGTGATAGAATGAAACACGACCCCCAGCTCCAATAAGTGTATTTCAATTACATCTGTCACCACATAACGACGTAATGATATATCATGTGATATTAAATCCATGGTAATCATATCAGCAATTTTTTTAATAGTGCACTAATCACATTATTACATCTCAATAATTAACAACAGAAGGCCCGATACCTGAGCCACAGAGCAGAGCGCTCGCTGGGTGCCTGGCTCTGGCTGGGAAAGCTCTGCCGAAGCCCAGGATGGCAGCAAGTGGGCAGACAGGCGGCACAGCATGCAGCTGCTGGGGAGGCGGGGCTGTGCCAGGATCAGGAGGCAGGAGCAAGAAGGCTGAGACGGGGCCAACTAGGCTGGTCTCTTCCTTAGGGTGCCTTCGGCTGAAGGCTCAAATGGAACACAGATCGCAGTCCGAAGGAGCCCCCAGCACCGCCAGCCTTGGCACAGCTGTGGCTGGACCTCTGCTCTGATGCACCCTGGAATCTCCTCCACTCCGGACAGAGCTCTTCCGAAGTCACGCACCCTTAGCCTCAGGCAATGGCTTCTTCTAAGAAGCCGCCACCCCGTCTCCCGCCACGAAGCAGGGCAGCGCGGCCTAGCAAACAGACACAGTTAGGCTGCCACAGCCCACGGGGTCTGTTCGTGGTCCGTCTACTGGCCCTCAGGGGGTCCCTAGGCAAATCTTTTCTCCTTGTTCTGCCCCACCGGACACCAGAGCGAACCCAACTGCCCTGCCCCACAGATGTGCCCTGAAGCTCACGGTGGCTTGTTAACGTTTGTAGGGCACGTTGATGGACTTCTGGAGGGAAAGCCACCAGCAAAGCGCTAAGTACAGTTATTTTACAGCCCCCGTAAAGGTATTTCTGCCCTGATATCATGTCTCCCCTGAGCCTTCTGTGCAGCTGGAAAGCTTGCCTGCCTCACCAACAGATGCTGGTCCAGTGGAAGACGTTCCCTCTCCCGCCTTGTGTGACATTATTGGATTTTAAGACGAATACACAAAATACTGCTGCAACCACTACTCCGTGTTCACATTGACTCTTGTACAATGGGCCCACTGGGGAGCCTACTGAAAGCTGATGATTCGTGAGGCTGTGGATGCTGCTCATGTGCTTGAACCTGTTTTGTATTTGAAGCGTCGGCTACAGACGTATATTTCAAACGTTTCCTTCCGGGAAGCCGCGAGGAGGCGGCCTGGGCAGCCTTTTGTGGAAGTGCTCCTAGTCAGGTGAGGAGCCTGACTGACAGTGGGTGTCACCTGGTCCCTCTCCATGCCTCAGGAACTTGGCTGTGAACGTTCAGACCAGCATGTCAGCGGGCGTGAGTCAGACGTGGACAAGCGACCTGCTCGTGTGACATGCACTATCATGGGCGTGCTTCCACAGAGCGAGAGCCACAGAATTCCCTCCACATGGGTAAGGGTGTGAAGGGAGCCAGGAGAGGACCTCCATCTTGGTCTTCCCTCCAGCTCATCACTTCGGGAGTATATCTGCTATGAACTGAGCCCCAAACGATGGCTGGCCCTTCCTAGACCGGGATGTATCTGGAGACTTAAGACAGCAAATTACTCCACCACTGCTACAAAGTGACACCAAGAACTTTGCACTGTCTTATGTAATTTAATTCCTTTAACTAACTTTCTCTTTTTCTTTCTCCTTTAGAGTCTGAAGGATCAGCGGGGGAGCCAAGTTATTCTGGATCTTCAAAAACAATGAGAAGTCCTGTGGTACCTTATAGCCTAAAGATATTTTGGAACATAAGCTTTCATGGGCAGACCCACTTCTCAGTCTAAAGGATTGGCCCAGCTTTTGGGTCAGATCTGAGGTGTACATTGAGTTGGGAAGGGGGCTGGTCCTTTGGGACTGGAAGAACCTGTTCAGATTTGGGGAGATTGGTTTCCATAACCTCCCACCTGTGGCCGGAGGGGACTGGATGTGGCACAAGGGAAGCTGGCATGCCTGAGGGAATTGCTTGTGTCACTTCTTGCTGGCCAGAGCAGCGACAGAGGTGCTCTGTGTGACAGGTTTGGTGCCTTACAGTAGAGGACCCCAGCCTAGGGCTGCCAGTAACCCTGTTCCAAGCAACTTGCCCTGCTTTGGCTCTCTCAGCGGTGCCCCATAAAACCTCCAAGTATCTCACCTTGTCTCTCTAATGCAAACGGGGCAGGGGAGGGACCACAGCAGAACGATCCAACCCGGCGACAGGCTTCTTCCCAAAGAAGCTGTTCTCCAAAGCTCCCAGGGGACCTCCCCGCTGGCCCGTAGGTCTGGCACACAGCACCCTCCCTGAATTCACCTGTGGGACCACCTCCTCTCCCTCATGCCTCAGGCCCCTCTTCTGGCCCCTGGGTCTCAGGCAGCTACCGGCGCGTGGGCTGAGGGGCCAAGGGGGAGAGCCCGTTGCAATCAGAAAAGCTTGCAAACGTATCCAAATCTACACAACCATTATCCGCTGGTTTGAATTCTTCTCCCTCGAGCATTTCTCGGGCCCCACAGACTCACGCACGCGCTTCCCGGTCCACGTGCCCATGGCCCCGCTCACATCGTCCAAACCACACACACGCGTCTTTGAAGGGTCAGGAGTTCACACCGGAAACGCTCCGCAGCAAGCAAACGCTCCGTCTCTCCCTGCCCAGGCAGCACCTAGCACCACAACAGGCTCCCGAGGCGAATGCTACACACACCCTGACCTGCAGCAGCAGGTCTGATGAGCCAAACCCTTTCCCCGGCAGAAAAGCACGGCAGGTTACGTCACGGATTCACGCCAGACTCCCTGGGTGTGCCAGTGCCTTGCTCCTGGTGTACAAGACAACCCCATAGACATTCACACTTCCATCTGCAGCACCAGCTAGAGCAAACACCAGTTCTAGTCTACAGAAGAAAAAGTTGCCTTCAGCTGTGGGGTAGCTGCACAGCTCAGCCAGGAAGGAGCAGCACAGGGAAGGGGAGTCCCAGCCTCTCCCACAGTGGGGCAGTGGAGGGGCCCTGCGTGCTGCAATGAGCTCTGGTCCCAGCAGCCCCAGGAGCTGCGAAGGGGAACCATGTACCGAGGTGTCTTTGTGCCCCAGGGAGCTGAGCCTGGGCTGCAGCAGAGCTCACACACGCATTCCAGATGCAGCCTGGCCAATCTAGCAGTTTCCACATCACCAGCTGATCTGAGAGAGCCTCATTACCTGCCTTAAAGTTCCAGCCAAGCTCTTAAAAATGGGATTTAAGAAATATTTGACTGATCATTTCTCTCCTCATTTATTTTGGCTGCTCTGAACCAATTCAACCTGTGCAGCTGCACAGCGAGGACAGGTGGAAGCATATTTTCAGGCAGTCTATCACATTACACATTGCACGTGGCTTCCCACTACCTCCAGCTTTCCCCAGCAGGCCAGATCCAGACCAAAGAGCCCTGCAAGCCTCCGGGGTACCCACAGCAGAACACAAGGCTGGGTGTCTTCTACATAAGTTGGGCACAATTCTCCACCCCCGAAATAACCCCAGCGTCCTGATCCCACAATGCCAAGACAGCTTTTTCATCCTTCCCTCTGCAACTCCTTGTGCTCCATCACTCCTCCAGCTCCCAGCGTCTCTCTGCCCACAGCTGGCATCTCCACAGGGAAGAGGCCTATGCACTGCCTGGTGAGCCACCACTTAACAAGCCCCTTCCCACCTCTGAGAGAAACCCTCAGCAGCCAGCAGACCACACCTGATCATTGCCATACAGGGAGTCACATCACCCGCACTGAAATGCAGCCAGCTCTGAGGCAGAACACAACTGCTCTAACAGCACCCAGCAACAGGAAAAAGCTTTTTAGGACAGGAAGCGACCAATACACTGTATGCAAGAGAAATCGCAGGGTGAACATAAGTGGCAAAATCTTTTCCACCCAGGGAAATACCAGCGAGTCTCCCCTAACGCAGAGATGCCCAAAGATGCGACTGGGAGGTTTCACGGCCCGGCGACTCCGGCTCGTGCCTCACTCAGGAAGGCCAGCGACGGCAGTGGTTCAGGGAAAAGCAGAGGGAGACGGGCAGTTACCGACTCACTGGATCAGGACCCAGGCACCTGCTGGTGAAGTTAATCACATACTGCTGCTGAGCCAGGTTCCAAGGTGCCTCGGCTAGGGGCGTGGGAAGGTGGTTGGCCCCAGCCGGCTGGGGTGGGGGAATTGAGACATTCCGTACCATGTTCAGCCGGCACCTGCTGAGTGAGGCCTCAACGTCCCAAAACGTTTTACGAACGAGTCTCTCATAAGCGCCTCAGAAATCTGTCCTCTCTGGCACAGTTGGTGCCGCTCCCTGAACCGAGACTGCCGGCAGCACCAGACAGTCCTCCTTGCATCACCTGTTCATCCTGTCCGTGTCCCTCCCTCACTCCCTGGCCTGGCCTGGCCTGGCCTGGCAGGAGGAGCAGTGGAGAGCTCCTTCCCAGCCAGTGCTCCAACCCGCTCCCCAGGTCGCCGCTTGCTGCGCTGGGGTCAGACCGCAGAGGCTGAGCAGGCTCCCGCCCATTGCTCCTGGCAGAGGCTGGCATCTCCGTCCCGCCTTGGAAGCTCTGTAAGACTTCGGTGAGCTCTTTGGGGCAGGGACAGCAGCTCCCCAGCACCTGCCCCAGCACCAGAGCAGCAAGTGGGAGCGCCGCCCCGGACGGCCAGCCCCCCTGCACTGCCTCGCGCACTCGCAGGAGCCGACTGGAGCCCTGCTGCAGGAAGCTGCCGCTGCATTGTCTCCCCGCCACAGGGCTGCAGGAAGCAGTCTTGCATTTTGCTGCAGAGCCACCGAGCTCGGGGGGATGCCTCCATGCTCCAGGAGCGCTGCCGGGCTCACACCCAGGCAAGCCTTGAGGATGAATGTCCCTCTGGGTCCCGGTGGAACATAAGCGCCAGGGAGGGCACAGGCTCTTCCAAAGAGCGGCTTCGTCCCACAGCCAGGCAGGGCTGCTACCTTGAGATTAATGCAGTGAGCAACGCAGCCGCTCGGCTCCCTAGCGCGTCATCTTTCCAGCAAGGGCTGATGGGTATCCACTGCCCAGGGGACGAGGCAGGAGAGAGCAGACAGGCAGAGACCTCGCTGGACAAGGCAGAGGAGCGTCCGAGAGAGACACCTCGGCCCTTGGGGAGGTGCACGTCCCTTAGCCTGGCTTGCGGATCCTCACTGCCACAGCACGCGGCGAGAGCTCTCCTGGGCGGGGGCAGCGTGTCTCCGTGTTCGTACAGGCCAAGCAGTGCCCTGCCCTGCCCACCTGCCCCCGACAGGGTCTTTGCATCTGCAGCCACCACACAGCCGTTCCCACCCACGGGACTCACGTCCTCCATTCCCAAGACCCAACCACACCCTGGTGACAGCTGAAAGGACTTTGGCTGTCGAGTCGTAGCCCAAGGGAAGGCTGCCTGGCCCCCCAACCAGAGCCAAACAGCAGGCCCCAGCCAAACCCTGAGCCCTGGACACAAGCCCAATACACCTGCCAGCCTCGTCCAGGCGAGGTGCAAGGCATGGAGGACCCTCAGCACCCACCACCCCGCAACAGGAGGCTGGGGCTCCGAGGCAAAGGGAGCTTCACATGCCCCACCCACCTGTTGTGTACGTGGGTGAATGCACACGCCGGGGTGCACGGGGGGGCTGCATACCAACGCAGCACGAGGGAGAGCTGGTGTCACAGCAAGGGAAGTAACCGGGAGGGTAACCTGGTGAGCCTGCTTTATGTCAGCCTCACCGACAAGCTGGCCCCAGCCCCACTCACACCAGCCCGCAGGGATTCAGCCCTCGGTGGGGAGCCTATCCGCTCCCTCCCCCTGCTGGGGGCGTTAGCCAGGTCTCTGCCAGAAGCCGGCAGCTGGGGATAGTTCATTCCCTTGGGGCCAGCCGCTCTCAGCAGCCAGAACACTGGGCTGGACAGATCCTCGGTCTCAGCCAGTGTGGCCCTTCTTCTGTCTCAAGGAACTCCAGAGCCAGGACCCCTGTAAAGCTCCCCAAACCCTCCAACTTCTGCAAGGGACAGGCCAGCCCCGGGGAAGGGAGGTTGCTGCGGCCAGCCCACACCCTGCCAGCTGAGCGCTCCAACGGGGACAGAGTAGAGCCAGTACCCCGGCCTCCGCGCAGAGCTGCAGGCTCAGGAAAAGCCCGACCTACGCACAAGGCTGCCCACAAACTTGACAGGCCTGTGTGCCAGAGAGCTGTTGAAAGAAATGATCTCTTGCAGTGCAATGGGAGATATTTGTCTCTGATTTACCCTTGGCTCTTTGCTCCGGTTCAGGTAGGAGCGGCGTGGGATGGCTGGCAGATCTGAGAGCACGGCACGCCCCAGCGGGCAAAGCGCGCAGTGCGGAGGAATGCCAGAGTCAGTTTGGAGTGCTCCCCATTTATCAAACTCACGCAGCCCGCCAGCAGAGCGAGTCTTTCTATCATTACACCTCTCAAAATCCGATTCATACCACTAATCCTGCCTTCATTCTCCCAGATTAATAACATCTCTTTCAACCTTCACAGTGTGATAAATAGACAAAGAGAGAACAAAAGGAGAAACAGGAGTGAGAGAAAGAGCCGGAGCAACTCCAGATAATAAAGAGACTCAAGACAGGGGAAAGGAATAAAAAAACCAGAAAAGAAAAGAGGAAGACAAGACGAGGGCACACTTGACTCTGCCATTCACCTCCACAGAATCTCAACAAGAGCCGGCAAAGCGGCGGCGCCCTTTAAAGAATGTAAAACATTGCTCAGAGAAAAGGCTCGTTAGCGACTCTGACCGGCCCGTGCTGGGCAGGGATCCCTTTCTCTGCCCGCCTCACTTGAGGGCACAGGGAAAAGGCGTTGCTGGTTTCTCGCCCTGCTCCCCAATGGGCTCCTCTCAAAGGCAAAGCCTCCAGTGCCCGGCTGCCTGCTCGCTCGTCCTGCCGGACGGCCGTCTCTGCCGGCAAAAGGCCTGAGCTCCGCTGGCCGAGGGGCTGCAGGCTGGTGCTGAGCTCTGTGGGCAGAGCAGGGGGCACAGGGTTGGACAAAGTGGGTGGGGGACGTTAGGGCGGAGATGCTTCTGTGGCATAGGTCAGAATGGAGGGGTTTCAGTGGAGGCTGTGGGTGCGGAGCCCAGGGCTGGAGCAGCCGGTCCCAGCTCTGACAGGCATTGCGCCCCAGTTGCCTCCCAAGCAGCCGTGCCAAGTGGCGGAGGTGTGGGGCTGGCTTGAGGCAGCTTGGCTGAAACATCAGAGCACTTTTCAAGCTAGATCGTGCCTAAGACTGGCCAGGGCAATTGGGGCGGGGGTGGGGGGCAGGGCTAGGCAAGGCGGACATCAGCGGAGCACAGAGGGGAAGAGGACGTCCCTCCAGTCAGCCGCGGGCCCACACCTGGCAAGTCACACTGGCTTCCCAAACCCAGAGTGTACAAACTCTCAGGGGAAAAACATCCCTCATCCAATGCCCCCACCCCCCGAGCCCCTGTGGGAGCTCTCCAACAACCCGGGGGCAGCTGAGGGTGTACACACGCCAATGGCGGCCTGCTCCCACTGCCTGGCACTGAGAGTGACCACCAAATTCCTGGCCACTCTGGGCCCCCTGGACGTTCATCTACTGTAAGCAGAGTCAGAGCCTGGCTGTGGCCCTACAGACACCAAATACAGTCACCGGGGGCAGCCAGACAGGCCTCAGATGAAATGCAGCGAGGGACCAGCCCCACAGCCCAGCAGCAGCAGGTTATGCCATGGGGTGCACCGTGGGGGGTGCTCCAAGGCCAGGAGAGTAGCCATGCAGCCAGGCCAGAGAGAAATAACCCAGCAGCTGTGGAAGGGTGGGGAAGGAGGGGAGAGGGGACCATCATGGAAAGCTCCTTGCTGCTGGACTCCAGAGTTCCTGGAGCTGGAAGGGACCTCAAGAGGTCATCAGGTCCAACCCCCTGCCCTCACTGCAGGACCAGACACCATCTAGACCACCCCCGAGAGGTGTCTGGCTCACCTGCTCTTAAACGTCTCCAGCAATGGAGATTCCACAACCTCCCCAGGTAACTTATTCCAGTGTTCAGCCACCCTGACAAGTTGGAAGTTTTGCCTAATGTCCAACCTAAACCTCCCTTGTGCAGCTGAAGCCCATTGCTCCTTGTCCTGTCCTCAGAGACCAAGGAGAATAAATCTTCTCTTGCCTCCTCGTAATAACCTCCTAGGTACTTGACAGGTGGTGTTAATTCTATTGACACCTCCCCTCCACTTCTGTGCTGTCACCAGGCTGCCTCTGCAGCGCTGTGCTGGGGCTCGGACGTGGCACGCCATTTCATTTCGGAAGCGCGACGGTCCCTCTTGCCAGCTCCTTGCGTGCAGCTCCGACTGCCTGGGGAGTCCTGTGCTTCTCGTCCTCTCTCCAGACCTCTCTGTATTGAAGCCCCTCCTCAAGATGTGCCCTCTGCGACTCGTATCCCCAGAAATAAAATCCCACTGCCCACTGGCACCCTGGAGCCAGGCTGTGCTGGCCGTCCCCAGAGGGCACGCTCCGTGAGCAACCCGCCACGGACCACGTGGCGCTGAGCACGCTAGACAAGGCCTGCACTGAGCATGATGCATGGTTTTGGAGCCTGCTGCGTGCTTCGGCCACATGGGACTCTGACGGCACGGTCGCCCTACGCTACGGGAGCAAATGTTTGTCTGTGCAGCATCCGTACAGCACTGTGCCGCCGGGAGCAGGTCGGGCTGCTTGGTTTTCAAACTCTTCCCTATTACCGCTGCTTTTGAAGTGCGGAAAATAGCAATACTCGGGTGCCAATTTTTTTTAATGCTACTTTCATCACGGCACATCTTTTTCTCCTCCTCTGTGTCGTTGCAGCTCACTGCCAAGTAAAAAGAAAGTCTCCCTCTTCTAACAAAGGACTTCCCTTCCCTTGGGAACTTCAAAGGGACGTCTGTCGGCAGCCAGAGGTGACCAAAAGAAGAAAAGAGAAGAGAAAACAGACTCAGGAACTGACCGTCGCTCTGCTTCTCTTCACTCACAAGGCCAGGCTGGCTTTGGGGGCCTGGGGGTCCCTGGGCAGAGGTGTTCGGCGTGTGCTTGCAGCACATATTTACTCACCAGACTAATTACTCCATCTCCAAGGAAATGAACCTTTTAAAAAACCTCCTTCACGTCCTCCCCTCCGGTGAGCTGCGCAGATCCACTCTGCTCCTGCGCAGGGGTAGTGGAGTCTGCCAGACAAGCACCGGCCAGCACAATGGAGCCTCCATTTTGACTGGGTCCCTAAGAAATACCGTAAGTGACCTGGAACAGCAGGTGGCAGCTTCCAGACCGACCCAGCACAGCCTGTTACCCCAACATGGAGCTGGTGGGTGGCCGTGTGGATTCCAGGTCTAATCCCACTAGCCTCGCTCCCAGGAGCAGGGCACTGAGTCTAGCAGGACTGCGGACATGAGCACGACCCATGTGATTTGGTCCCACATGCTCAGTAGCTTGGGCTGGCTGAGCGCATTTAGAGCATGTCCCAGCGCCAGTAACTGAGGCCATTTCTCATGTTAAAATCTCGGCACAGGACAAAGGTCTGGCCCTGCTAAGCCAGGCAGTTCTGTGTGGCCAGGGTTTCACCCAACATGCCAGTTGCTCTAACCCTGAGAGGTGCCGCAGGCACATTGACAAGTTTTACTATACATGGGCCCAGCCCCACAACCGCTTCAGCCTATAAATAAACCCACTGGCTCAACGCTTTGCTCGACCGACCTCTGCAGGGATACGGCACGCGTGTGCTGGCGGTATCCACGATCTTCCCCCGCCCGGCGAGCTGTACTGCCACTGGACGCCTCCCCTCCCGCACTCCCATTCATGAACCCAGCTCCGCCAGGCCCCGTGGAGCTCCCCCTGACATCAAGCAGCAGCGGCGTACCCCTACGGTTTTGGACAGAACTTGGCACACAAAGTGCAAAGCAGAGGCTGCCCTCTGCTCCGCTAACACTGCTCTCAAAGGTGGGACGGGCAGTGCTCACACCTAGACCACAGAAGGTTGAAGTCCATTTTCTCCTGGCCCACCAGGGCTGAAGCCAATGGTTTGTAACACTGGGGAGCAGCTGCTGCAGTCTGGCCCGGGTAGGTCACGAGCCAGCAGGATATAAACTGCATCATAACGATTCACTGTCCCCACCTACCAGCCACCGCTCCAGGCCTGCCCTGCCGCCCTCTGGGCACCCAGGCAGGTGAGCTTTGCAGTCTGCACTGCTGATGGCTGAGGTGCGTGTGCCAAGCGCCCACAGCCCACGCACTGCTGGATGAGTGCCTGCGCACAGAGGCAAACTGCACTGGATGCACATTGGCACCCCAGCATTCAGCAGCCTTGCAACGCCCTCCGGCCCAACCCACGAGCCTGTGCCGTGGGGCCTGTTCCTCCCCGTGCCCGCCAGCACCACATGCTGCCTTGGGAGCAGGCCGGGGGGGCGGCTGACAAACTGCCTGCCCCCCACAGACAGCCCCCGCGTGGTCCCTCGTCCATGTGCCCCAACGCACAACTCATTCCATGTGGAACAAGCAGGGTCCCACCACTCCTCCTGACTCACAGGCAATTACAATGGAACAGTCCCTCGAGGCTGAAGGCTCCCTCGAGGCTGAAGGCTCCCTCTCCGTGGAGCTGCAATGGGCCAACCCATCACACCCCGCACCTTCTCTTCACGCTGGCTGATGACAGATGTTCGGCCAGTGGAGCAGCAGGATTGGCTGAGCACCTGGAGAAGTGCTTTATAATTCCTGGTCCGGTTCTCCGTCCCCGACGTCTCCCGTGAGAGATACACTGATGGATGGTGACATAAGTGACTGTTCCCAATCAAGGTAATGTAAGTAACGACAGCTGATGTGGTTCCCGGAACGCGTGCCGCTGGTTGTCCTAGCTGGCTTGCCTACTGCAGTCACACTGCCGAGGGGAGAGGAGCGTGTGTGCGGCGGCCCTGCGGGATGACGGAAGGGCCTGCAGAAGAGCTCCGAGATGTACAGATTTTCTCTCTACTCCCCACAGGCAGCTCAGTGCAGCAGCAGATAAACCGCCGGGGAGTCAAAGAGGTGAGAATACCACCTCCTTCCCAGGTGAAAGCAATGCGCCCCCGTGCAGCCAGCCTGCCTACGGGCAAGGCCCGTTGGCCCTCTCATACCAGAAGTGCTGCACAGGCCTGGGGGTGGCTTTCTGCCATGCAAGAACCTCACCCGCAGAGGCCTGAGGCTGCACAACACCTATGTGCGCTACGCAGAGTGCCTCAGCTCTCTCTGCAGCTGGGGACCTAACTTACAGGTCTGCTTCGGGCTCAGGCTCTCCAGGATTTCAGCCTGAGAACAGCAGCATTCCTGTAACAATTTGGAGCTCAAAGGGTCTTGCTCTCTAAATGCCTCAGACTAGCATCTACTTGTATCTGCACTAGCGCACAAATGTCATGACACCCTCGAGTGCCACTGTAAACCACAGCGAGCGCACAGGCACATTCACATGCAACCAAAGCCTCACCGGAGTTAAAATTCAATGCAGAACAGCCAGCTTGCCATCTGCATTCCTCTTACCCCTCTTTACAATTCGTAGGCAAATTTAGCCCTGCCATCAACTTAGGAAGAACTTGCAACTTTTATACCTGAAGTGGAAAAAAAACTTTCAGAATTTTATCAGATCATAAAATAGTTAATTGGGTTTTTTTTTTCCATCAGAATTTTCCAGCTCTGAAGAAGTGGGGCTGCCCCACAAAGGCTCAGCACCTAATCCATTCTTGGGTTAGTCTTTAAAGTGCGACCGGATTGCTTTTCTGGTTTTGGGCAGGGAGGGGAATAGTCAAGTACATACTTCTCCCCAGAAGCTGTCCCATCTGAAAAGCTGTGGTACTCCTGGCGGCAGCCTCTGCCACACACCTGTATATTTAAGTGCTACTCCATTCAGCATTCTCGGTGTAAGAGGAACTGCAAGTTTGTGATAGCAATTCGAGCTGTGTTCGGGGACTTCCAAGGCAGGAAACAAGTGGGCGGCTGTCTCACCTGTCATGAGTGGTGCATTGTAATAAGGCCACCCCCCGGAGAGGGGCAGAGCACCCTCCGTCCCCACTGGAATCTTGCTCCGTCCCTGGGGGGTGGGGGCGGCTTGAGCCACACCAGCCTTTCTTGGGCGCACTGGCAACAGGAGCAGTACCCACGTTATCCATCTTGCAACAAAGCAGAGATTGTACTGCCCCCTGCCCACACCGAAATCCCTCCCACCCTGAAAAGGTGAGCGCAGCCGCAGCCCAGGCCCACAAACCCCCAGGGGAGGCTCCCATGTCTGCGTGCCAAGGCAAGGGATGTCACAGTGAAAAATCTGAGCCACCCACCTCATCCCATCTCTGACAGAGCCCGCTGCCTAGCAGTGCTTTCCAAGCCAGTCGCTCCAGCCAATGGAGCCACCAGAACAGCAGCCCCCAGAGGAGGAACAAAGCTTCCTCAACAGGTCTGGGGGGGAATCTAAATGGGCATTCCTCTTTGCAGCAGCCCCAGTATTTGGACAGGGCCTACACAAATAATGCTCTGCCCTCTGCTAGATGCCCAGAGCTCTGCAGAACAGCTGGCTGGTGTGCACGGGAAGTGGTGCACGTACCGTGGTGTGGGGGTTTCAGACTGGGTCTCCTGGTCTTCTGTCACTCCGACCCTCGCTGTTTCTGCGCCCCTCACCAAGAGCCCTGTCTGATGCACTCTGCCCGCTCCCTGACCCACACAGGGAGTAAGGTTTGCAGAACACCTGGGAAATGGTAAAGTGTGACCAGCCGGGTGTGTGACCAGCAGGGGCTGGCAGCTGAAGCACAAGATCAGGCAGTCAGAACTTCCACACATTCACTGCGTGACCTTGCCAAAGTCCCAGTTCTTCCAGGCCTCAGTGTGCCTCCAATCCTCCGCGCCACACAGAGACCCACCCGCATGCGAATTTCACTAACGCCTGCCCTTCCACGCAAAGCACCTCGGAGCTCTGCGCAAGGGTCACCAGCGCCATGCATTATTTCAGCTCTGCTCAGCACGCCGCGAGAGGGTGGGAAAACCAGTGTGTGCAAAACGCAAGTGAAAAGGGACTATCTGCCAGACCGCAAGCGAGCGTTCCCACCAGGGAGAGCAGCACGCAAACATTTTAGCGCTGGAAAGCGTTGGTAAAAAGGCAGGAGCGGGGAGGAGACACAAAAATTATCTGCTGGAAGGTGTTAGATTCCCAGGGGATTGTTTTCGGGCCATTTA
Source organism: Carettochelys insculpta (assembly GCF_033958435.1). NCBI lineage: Eukaryota > Metazoa > Chordata > Testudines > Carettochelyidae > Carettochelys > Carettochelys insculpta. Next base: position 2,638,201 of record NC_134145.1, read on the forward strand.
GTACAGAAAGGGAACCTTAGCACCCAGGTCTCATAAATCTGGCACCCAGGGGACAGCTCTGCCAGTGCTCAGCTAGTGGCAGTGTGAAGTTTGCATCTCCGCCCCCGGCAGCGGCTCGGTGGAAGAATACTTAAGAACTTGGGAGTTTGGTCATAATGTGTAAAAAGCCCCTGAAATGCGACATCATTTACTCTTCTGTGCTATTGCTCAGCAGAGCTAATAAATCTTGCATGAGCAGAGCTGATTCTAATTTTCTAATATGGAAAGGCATTTGGATTGAGAGAGGGGGAGATAAAAGTGATTGAATCTCCAATAGCCTGGCGTTAGTGACAGGAAACATCCTGGTACGGACCCCAAAGAAGAATGGCTCCCCCTTCTCCCTGAGCCAGCCCCCACGCACCCACTCCTCCCTGCCTTCCGCGCGCTCCGTCTCCCCTCCTGACAGGCCGCGGTTTAAACACAGTTACACAAGTTATCATTTCTGCCTCTTGATCAATCTGAGTTTTCAGGACAATTACCCTCTTAATCAATGATTGCTATCAGCAGCCCCTCGGATTCCTCACCCAAGTAATCATGCCGCCAGGGCAGACAGCATGTGCATATGCAATGAAGCTGAGGGGAGGCGCTACCTTGGCAAGTCCATCTTCCACTGACGCACTCGCCTGCCGGAAGGTAGGAAACTGTGAAGGCCACTTCAAGGAACACCTGAGGCACGAAACAAGCCAACAGAACCGAAAGGAACACCGTGCCTGGAATGTGTGCGCAGCCAGACGGCAGGTATGGGGAACATGCTCAGACAGCCATCTGACGAAAGAGCTCAGCAGCCGGAGCGGCAGATTTACCGTACAACACAACCAGGCGTCTAAGAGCTATCTGCAACCGGCACTAGCAGCTCCCAACCAGGCTAATAAAGTCAGGGACTAATTAGGAACCCAAACCTTAAAGGAAGTAAAGGATGGTGGGGGTGCAGAAATCAGCCTTTAACTACCCCCAACCAACAGGGTTTGTTTTTTCCAAGATCAGTAGCCATTTAATGAATAATGCAAAAATCCCAGGCCGGGTAAAAGCTCTCCCTGCAGCCTTCCTGGGCAGGCCATCCTCTGCCAGCCAGTGTCTGGGAGGTTCCTAGTGCTGTTTACAGGGGACCTCACAAGGGCTCCTTCCTGGCCACTTGGGGTTTGGTTTACAATTTCTTACCCCTCGCTTTCAGTCTAATGCAAAGGGTAAAGGACGCCTGGGTTATAGATTCTACTTAGCCTCCCAGGCTCAGAGACGGTCAGGCCATGCTGTGCGCACACAGCCTGGCAGTGTTTAGGGCCCCTGGACAAGACTGCAGTACAGGAATTAACGACAGCCCTCTCCAAACGACGTCTGTAGACGGCACTAACTAAATCAGCCATGTGCTTTTCACCACATCCCCTCCTACGTCTGGGCACTTTTACCCAGCATCCTCTGCAGGGGCACATCTTCCACCCCACATGCCTGGCAAACATGGGGCACTGCCAGATAACCCAGTGCTGGGGATCTAACAGTCTGTAAGCCGTGTGTGTGTGTGTGTGTGTGTGTGTGTGTGTGTGTGTGTGTGTGTGTGTGTGTGTGTGTGTGTGTGTGTGTGTGTGTGTGTGTGTGTGTGTGTGTGTGTGTGTGTGTGTGTGGAGAGAGATTCCACTGCCACAGAACGAGACAGGACGTTGCACCATGCAACACGAGCAGCCCCAGAGGAGTCTGGCAGGACAACAGGGCTGGCCGGCTGCTGCCTAGAGCCGCCCTCCACAAGGCGCTGTATTTCACTAGCTATTTCCCAGGGAGAGCGGCTGATCGCAGACAGCCCCGCTGTGTACTCCAGAGCAATAAAAATAAAATACAAAAACACAAGAAGAATTCTTTAGGCGAGTAATGGGCATTTTATTCCTTTTTATGACACTAACCATAGGCAGCGAGCATAATTACACCACAATAAAGGCATAATGTGCACCTAGCAGAACAAACTCATACTTCTGATAATTAGGCAGAGCAAATGTAGTCTGGGATTCTGGCACATCACTGCACTCAGCCACCTGGAGCTGCGTTAGTCCTGAGCCCCAGCACGCAGCAGGTCTCCTCTGCCCGGCCCAGGCCTCTCTGGGGCTGGGTCAGCCAGTTCCACAGTAGCGGGACTGAGAGATGCTCCAGGGTGAGAGCCTCAGGCTCAGGATGGAGCACACGGCTGGGCAAGGGGAGGGAGGGAGCCCACGCACCACAACCACATGTTGGCCCCCTGGCCGCAGCATGACGGCCAGCAACCTGCAGCACCGCCAGCAGGAAGCTCAGTGATCCCTGTCCTGGTCAGTGGCAGGGACTGAAGGGGGCCCCAAGACCCTGAGCCTTGGCCACGTAGCCCAAGGGGAAGCCGGAGCAGGGCTCAACGTGCCCTGAGCTGCAGGCTGAGGAGGGACTGGGTGAGGGCATGGCACTGCCAGCAAAGCGCCACGCTGCCTGGCAGGCACGTAGCAATCATGGCCCCGGGCACCACATGCAGCTGCAGCAGAGTGCAGTGCAGCAGATGCCCGGGCTGACCCAGGAACGCGCTGCTGGGGGCGGAAAAGAGCCACCACCAGCCCATCTGCCTGAGCACCAACAGGCAGGCTCTAAGGCCTCCCACTTGGAAGGGGTGAGCCCCCATCTGTCAGAGATTAATAATAAGCCCTTGGAAACCCATTACTGCACCACTCCCAATGGCTCCGTTACCCTGCAGCCCCATCGCCTGTCAGACGTGCCAAGAGCCAGCGCGCCCTCGTCTCCTACAAAGGTTACGGAGCCCCAGCCAGCCGCCTCCCCGAGCGAGGAGCACAGCCGAGAGAGATCCTAAACGATCTATAAAATATTAATAAAGTCAATCAGAGACAGCCTGCCAGAGGTGACCCGCAGCGCTCCCAGAGCGCTGGGCTTCCAGAGCTTGGCGTGAGATGATGGGCCTCAAACCCAGAGTCTGCTGAAACCGAACCCCGTTCTAGTCCCTGACAATTTCTTTTCACAAACCATTCCAAAAGTTTTCCAAGTGCACCCGGGGGAGCCTGCTGCGTGCGCCCGGCTGGTCCGAGCAGTCACACTGGCGATGCTTCAAGACCAACAGGGCCACTGCCCCTTCTGCTCCTTCCAGGAGCGTGCGGCTCCACTCCAGGGACGGCGGCAGAGCCATGGCTGGCAACTGTGCCCCAGGGCTCCTGCAGTAAGACTTAGCCATGGCGTCCTCCCTAGGGCTGGAGAAGGGAGAGCTCTCCGCCAACATTTCAACTGCCACAACAAGCACAGCCACACTCAAGGATCTCAGTTACTGGCAAAGGAAGGTCCCTGCACCCTTCCGGGTCGCTGGTTCAGGACCCCACTGAAACTGCCCTGGCCTTCCGGGGCCCAGGCCTGCAGGCGCTCAGAGCCTATGAGCTTGCAGGACGGGACAGAGCCAGCTGGAGGCTAATTCAGTTCTCATTGTCCTTAGAGAGGAGCTTGTAAGAGATTGGGGAAACCCGACTCTGCCCCAACTTTGGCATAGACTGAACAGGCCTGGAAGCGCCTGACTGTGCCGACCTGCACGGGTAGCCTTCAGAAAGGGGTATCCCTGTGTTCTGCGAATTGTCACACCAAAACCACAGCAAAGGACCAGACAACTCAGGATGTGCTTAGAAGAAAACCAATTCATTCACTTCCCCGCTCCCACCTCCTTCTCACCCAGCTCCTTTCCCATCTTCTCTCCCCCATCTACGTATCGCCACAACAGAAACCCCCTCCCCTTGCAGGCTGTTACGCCCGTGCACACCACCGAGTTGTCTTACAGCACCGAAAATTACATCGACAAGAATGACCGCGGGCTTCATTCCCACCTGTGTGCCCAAGATGCTGTGCATTACCCAGGCCTCCAGCAACACCCCCCCGAGTAACGTTACAGGATCTTAGTTCTGCTCCCTGTGCTGGCGCACCCCACTGAGAGCAGCAGGCAGAAAAGCCCAGGACCCCAGCAACCCAATCTTCTGCAGCAATGGCGGGGAACTCATTGGCCGCATTAAGGTGAGGCACAGAACACATAAGAGCGGCCATGCTGGGTCAGACCAATGGTCCACCTAGGCCAGCGTACTGTCTGCCATCAGCGGCCAGTGCCAGGTGCCCCAGAGCGTGTGGACAGAGCAGGAAATCACTCAACGACCCCACCCTGACGGCCAGTCCCAGCCTCTGGCGAAAGCTAATGAGGTGCTACTGCCCCAGTGAAGGCACTTGAAATAGCCTCCCCGAGTACTGTGGGCAGTGCATCGCAGGGCAGAGCTTACTGACCCTACTGGGGGGAACAAAGGGCAAGGGCAGGTCACATCACCGGATTTTTACATAGGGTCTGGATGCCACTTTAATGCCCAGTAGCACCTTACAGACGAACAGAAAAGTATGAGCATTAGCTTTCGTGGGCAGAGACCCACTTCTTCAGATGCATCTTATGCTCATACATTTCTGTTCGTCTATAAGGTGCCACAGGACCCCTCGCTACTTTTGCAGACCCAGACTAACACGGCTACCCCTCTGATATTTAATGCCCAGTGTGGCTATTGGCCCCAAATATCGTGCGGGGGGGGGGGGGGGGACTGTGAGGTGTCTAGTGAAAGCTAATGTTGCCCTGAACGTGTGTGCACTATTCACATGTCTGTACCATGGTTGTAGGTAACGTTACAGATTTTAGCTTGGTCGCTGTGTTAGAAAACATTTCAGTGCTGAGCTTCCCAATGGGAGGTGTGAGCTCGGCCCCAGCTGGGACACTGGGCTGAACAAGAGGGTGGAAACCAAGTGCTGAGACACTGAATCCACCCCCCAGGTGCTCAGGACGTGTCAGCGGGACGCAGCCCCGCGGTCGGGTGCCCTGGGCTGAGCCAAAGGAACAGGTCCAGTTCAGAAAGCTGAGACTGGCTCCTGGCTCCGTCCCACGGCGTTTGCCTCAACAGCCCACCTGCAGCTGGGGGCAGACCCTCAAGGGCCTATAGCAAGAAGAAGGGGCTTTGTCCCAGAACACAGGAGACAGCCATGGAAGAGGACGACAATAGTATGGACTTAGCAGCGTCCATTTTGTATGCTTTGTCTTTTGGTCTCCAAGGGTCCATGTCATGTCATGTGAATGTTCCGATTACTGAATCTGTGTAACCTGAAATGAATTTTCAGAGACTATCAAGAATCAGCAAACACCACCACTGGCTGCACCAGTCGTTATGACTGACGTATGTAGAGTGCTGCTTTAACAATTCTCTCTAACCCTGCTCTCTCTTTTGTATTAATAAATCTTTAGATATTTAGCTCTAAAGAACTGGTGACCGCGTTGCCTGGGTAACATCCAAGTATATATTGACTAGGGGCTGGGCCCTTTAGGGTCTGGAAGAATCTGTGTGGTGTTGGTGAAACAGGTTTAAGAAACACTCACCTGACTTTGAGGGTTGTTGGTCTGGGCTGGTAGAGCAGCTGGGAAGTCTGTGGGTTTGCTTGTGTGGCTTCTAGCTGGCCAGTGGAGCTGGCAGAAGAGTCATTGTGGCTAGCTGGATATGCCTCAGCGAGAAGGAGATCCCAGCCTGAGGCTGGAAGTAGCCCAGATTTTAAGCAAAGGTATCCTGTGTTGATTTCTCTAGCTGTGCCCAGAAGCAGGTCACTCGGATGACAACCCTACATCAGCAGCAGAATAAGTTTCAGGACGGGAGGCTCGGAGAAACGTCTGTACGGCATCGCACCTAAAGGGACTCCCACAATTTCCATATGAAACAGCTATCACTCTGAACAACACATTTTGAGGTAAAAGCAAGTGTGTGCGCAAAGGCAGAGACACCTGCAAACATCCCCTCTTTGCAAGAGCTCCCATGCTGGCAAACCTGGGAAAGCAAACCAAGAAGTCGGTTTCTGGCCTGTCTTCACCCTTTTCTCCCTCTCCCACCAGCGGCCAAACAGACAAAGGAAACCCTGGGAGAGATCAGGGACCCAGAAATTCGGGAAAAGAAAGAGTTCAACCCACTCACCCATTTTCCAAACCAAAACCTGCCACAAAGCTGTGACTAACCAGATGTCCTTTTCCCACCTCTGCCCAGAGAGCACCATCTCTGTGTTGGAGGGCACGGTGCAGCTCCCACACGGATCCCTCCAGCGTCATGACAGGCCCTTCACTGGCACCCGCAGCAGAGAGGCAAAGAGCCGGTAGATGGTGAATGAACAATCAGAGTCTCTTCTGTGAGCAGCCTCTCTGGAAGTCTCGCCCCCAAATCCAGGCAGCAACGCATCGCGTGGCAGGGCGCTCGGCAGCCTTTGCCGTCGCTGCAGAATTAGGTTCTGCTTTCTCTAGAATTCAGCAGGGCCACGGTTACACTCCCGGGACTAGAGCGGCAGCCCTCAGAACGCCACGGCTTCAACACAGCCCACAGCAACAGAAGGGGTTTTCTTACCACTGCACACACTGGGCCTCCCTGAGCACTGGTAGCAATTTTCTACAGCCCTAGCACTGATCAGCGCAGCTCTCGTGCTCGGGCGCGGATGCTCCTGCTGCTAGGCAGAGCAGCATTTTACACCCTCCCTACACCCCTACTGCGCTGAATGACCCTGACGCCAAAAATCACAGGGCTGGAAGGGACCCTCTGAGTTCCCTAGTCCAGCCCTCTGCACCAAGGCATAACTGTGTACTAGCCAGATGAGCCCTGCCAGCTGTTTGTCTAATCTGCTCTTAAAATCTCAAACAATGGGGGCTCCGCAACCTCCCCAGGCAATTTATTCCAGTGATTAACCACCCTGGCAGTTAGGAAGCTTTTCCAAACGTCCAGCAGACACCCCCCTTGCTGCAATTTAAGCCCATTGCTCCTTAGCCTATCTGCAGAGGTTAACAAGAACAATTTATCCCTCTCCTCTTTGTAGCAACCTTCTATGGACTGGAAAGCTGTCCTATCCCCTCTGCTCCACACTATGCAAACCCCCTTTTAAAATCTTCCCACCCAGCTCATGCCTGCCAGAACTTTAACTATTTGTGTTGCTCTTCTCTGGACTTTCACCAATTTGTCCACAGCTTCCCTGAAATGTGGCACGCCGCACTGGACACTACCCTCCAGCTGAGGCCTAATTGAGTGTGCAGGAGAGCAATTTCTCGTGTCTTGCTTGTGCTGCTGATACAGCCGAGAACGAGGTTACTGACACTGTTGAGTCCTGCTTAGCTCCTGGTCCATTATGACACCGGCTGCCCCGCCCCTGATCCTTTCCGGCAGTGTCCCTACCCAGGCAGCCAGCTCCCTTTCAGCGCGTGGGGAGGAGGTGCGACTCACTGCGCTTTCCTGGGTGGAGTACTTTGCACTCGGCTTTCTTGAAGGTTACCCTATTTACCTCAGACCATTCCTCCAGCTGGTCCAAACCATTTTGAACTGCATCCCTGCCCTCCAGGCACTTGTACCGCTCCCACCTTGGTCTCATCCACAGACCATATAACTGTGCTCTCTCTCTGCCACTCTTTAACCCACTCAACAGGGCCGATCCCTGGGGAGCCCCACTCATCGTGACTGTGAGCCACCGGTAACTACCCCTGGGAAACGTCTTCTAAGCTCTCGGTGCTAGTGACTTCCCAGTTCGGTGTTTCCCTGCTGAACCAAGCAGCTGCCCTGGGTTTAGTGGGTGGAGCCTGAGTAGCACCATTCCCCCCGGACCTGAATCCCCAAAGGCTTCCAGAAGAGTGAGAACTTTCAAACGTCAGTGAAAACCAATGGAGTCACTTCAAGTCCCTGGCACATAACTGAGTGGAGCACACCCAAATACCTGCCTGCCTGCTCATCTACCCAGTCCCCTGATCTCCCAGGCCTTGCCTGCATCAAACATCCCACAGGGCCAGCAGCGACCGGCAGAGCTCTGGGGTACCCTTGGATTCAGCGGTGTGCTACTTTTTCACCACTGTGCCCCCTAGACCTGCCGTTAGTGGCTGGCTCCACGCAGGAGCCGGATGGCTCAGCTGTACTCCCCATCCGCGAGCCAGGGCTGTCTCCCATGGTGTGGGAGGGGAGGTGCAGTGCTGATGCTCCCGCACACAGCAGGGCCCAGTCCCTGAGAGTGAGCATCCGAGCCAAGTGCCCCCGCCTGCAGGGGTGCAGGTGCGCACTAGCTCCAGCGGCGGGTGCGCGATGGGGCCTGCATCACTGCGGAGCCAGTGGGGCACTGGCTGTTGGGGGAGAATGGCTGGAGAGGAGAACGGGCAGGAGGCCAGCCCTCAAGATGGCGGCATCCAGCGGGCTGGTGGCGCCCCGAGGACTCAAGCCCCTAGAGAAAAGGTGTGCCGAAGAAATACCAAGGCCCGTCAGCAGGCACGTCAGGCTGTAGCCACCACAAAGGGGCACACCCTGCTAATAATAATTATAATTATAATTGCCTTTTTCAGTAACATTAGGTTGGCCATTAAAAGGGCACGTTATTCAAGACTGAAGAGTTACTAAAGCAAAATGGAATCAGTAATTAAAAATTCTCAGAAACCATGAAAGATAAAGTCATTTCCAAATGCATTTATTAAGGTAGGCAGGAGGCCAGCTCTTCAAGCCCCTTTATTCTCTTTGTTTTGCCTTTACCAGGCTCAAGAGTTTCAATCTACATATCTTTGCCCTCATCAAACCCTCCAGCACCTCCTCCCTTCTTGTCCTCGGCCATTTTCTTACACTGCAATCCACTGGCAATGCCTTGCCAGCAGAGGAGGTCTTTATCTTGAGCAGATGGTTCCCAAAGCCAGCCGAGTTTGTTCTGCCCATCTTCGACTGCCGCCAGAAGCATTCCAAAGACGGAAACAACCTCTTTTGCCATGACCAAGTAGCAAGCCGTTTAGATTCAAAGGCTGGACAGTGTCCCAGGTGGGTTTAGGACTGCCTGGGTTGCCTCAGATCATAATTTGCTACCTTCATCTGAATTATTTGTTCACTTGTACAGTCTTTACGGTCTGCGACAGCCACTGTGAGGTAACAGCGTGAACTGGAAGGTCCTGGCCTGGGAGCATTGACTGAGACAGCAGGCAGCATTATGCGTGTTACCTTTTTCTCACGCACTTCCGTGAGCAGACAGCGTTCCTTGTTCTCACCACTGTGTTTATTAACAATCAGGAACGTGTCCTTGGCATCGTATAACGCAGAACTATCACTTTCCACATTCTGAAAAGACTGAGCTGTGGGTTCAACAAGCGAAATTAATTCTGAGTTTTGCATTCAAAAGACAGTCACACAAATGTCAGTGCGGATTTACTCTGGGACAACACCCGACCCCCCCGCTTCTGCGATAGCGGACGGCCGAGGAGCTTTCTTGCATATCAGAAGATCTCGGAGACGTTTAATAGAAGAGGCCTGTCAAGTGTGACAAGGCTTACTCAGTGTAGATGAAATCGAGTGCTGTACTAAACGAGATGAGAAAGTGGCTGCTCGTACTTATTTGTTTTTTAAAAACTTGACAATGCTTTTAACTTCTGACTTGTGATGGGAAAGTTGTCAGGTCTTCACTGCCACCGGTGAAAAGCTGCATCCAATGGGCAGCACATCCATAACGTGGAAGGTGCGGATACTCATATATTCACAAAGCTCCAGCTACATTCACGTGAGCCACCACGTCAGTCACAACTGATATAATCTTCCACGGACCCTAATTCGCTGATCGTGTTTTCAAACTGGTCAGCAATAGATTGGCTGCATCGTGATGCTTGGTTGCACATTGGAACAAGCAAGGTTCTGGAGCTGAGGCTGAAGACAACATCATGAACGCTGCTCCACCTAGATAATCTTGGAGACACGCAAGAAGCTTACAAAGCAGAACACCAACATCGTCTGCGTCAGCATTCAGAAGACCTCCTGCACGCCACTCCTAATGTGGTACTTTGTACACTGGATGAAATTTCTGAAATAAATTCTAGCACATAGGATTTCCATCTGTACAAAATGGTGTATTGCTAGCCAATGTATGGTCAAGTTCATTTCTCTGGTCCTACAATATCCTAGTAAAAAGCCTCAATACCAATCTGATGAATGTCTGAAGACTTCCAGGAGTGGGAGTTTTCAATGCTGAAGCAGATGAAGGAGCAAAACTCTTCTTGGAAGATGAAGAAATGGACTTAGTTTCATTTTCATTGTCACTCATGTCTTCCTCCAAAATACTCCACACTTTGGGATCATAATGCTGAAGACAAAGAGGAAGTAGACTTTTGACGCAGACCCGTCCTCCCTTCCTCAATGATGGGCTGCAGTAATGCCTTTGGTACAGTCGCCCACATCACAAGAATGGAATACACATTCTGCCATTCAGTCTAGATATGCTGCCTACACAGACGGACTGAACTGCTCTTATGTTTAACAGGGTTTCCTTGGGACTCTCTAGTAGAAACTATTTTGGCTCTTCCTGACTATGTAAGTCAGCCTGTCACTGCTATGAACGGCTCACTGCTCCTGGAACACTCTCTAGATTAGGCGGCATCTCTTGCATCTCGAGCAACCAAAACCTGTCAGTTCTAGGTCTAACCGTTGCTGTTCTAGAGGATTCCCGACACCCAAGTGAATGGGCGATAGCTCAGCTGGCCAGGCGGGGTGCATGGCCGTGGCTGCCACCTGCGTGCATGTCACACGAGATGGCTGTGCGCAAGGTGGTTAGCTGTAGCCCCCAGCCTTGGGAGTCTCACTTAGAGCCATTCTGGTAACCAGCAGGCTCCAGGCCCCTGGCTCAGAGCAGGGCTGTTGCTGCATGACCGGCAGGAACATGTCCCTGGAAAGCTTTAATCCCCCGAATGTAGCAGCCCGACTCTGGCACACCTGGGAGAAAGGGGGACACTGCAGAAGGGGCCATTTTCCCAGTCCCAGTTCAGAGGAGAACGGCCCTTAAAGCATCGTTTCCCTGGAGCGTGGAGAGGGAGTGGCTCATTTTGAGGTCTCTTGCTAAACTTCCTTCCTCACCTCCCCCCTCCTCCACACGTGCACCAGCACCTTTGCTTTCTTGGGGACAAAACGGGCCCAGTGCTGTGAGCCGCTCACTAGAAGATATCACAGGTTTCTGCCTTCCCTGTACTGTCAGCGCACTTTGAACGAATCGAGCCAGCGGCAACTGGGAAGGAATGCTGGTGCCTGCAGAGAGCCCCAGAGCACTGCTGGGGGGTGTGTGTGGGGGAGGGAGTGCCCCTCACCCCCTCCCTAGGCCCCACGGATTCAGGGAAAGGCCGTCTGCTGCGCATCTCGCCGTCACCTCACGCCCTCGAATGCAACACATGTTGCAGGATTATCGTACAACATATCCAGCCTTTAATCCCTTCTCCTTTGGCTTTTGTCTCCCACTGACTGCGGGGGAAGCGGTGTCGGGTGGTGGGTCAACAGGAGGATCTCAGCAGATTGCAGCACACAGGGAAACCCTGAGAAACAGCAGCTTCCCCATAACACCAGCCGGGGCAGAGGACGCCAGGGAGTGCGCCAGGGCCAGGTGCTGGTCTGAAGGTACGGTTTAGAGGCAAACAGCCTGAGGACTCAGGCCTGAGGGGGAGGCTGTACACACAAATATCTCCTGGGATACAGAGCTCCAGGGGGCTTGTTGGCTTCTGGTTTTGGAGCAACAATTCAGCAGCTGCTCCCGTAGTTTCCCGATGTACAAGGCCCAAGCAAATGGGGCCCGAGACGCATTCGGTTTGGTGCTGGTGAAACAAGGCCATGTTTGCAACAACTTCCCCATCAGCCTTCAGCCAAGAGCTGCTGCTGCTGGTTCCACAGGACACAGTAACGCACACACAGAACATAGAATGTGAAAACTAGGCTGGCAGCCAGGGCACGCAGCCATGGCTGGGCACGAATCAGACCATCCGAGGCTGCACAGTTCAGTCTCATCTTCTAGTTCTGAATCCACCTACCCCAGAGTTTGGTACTTAGCTCCCTAGTGTCCTGACCCACCCAGCACAAAACGGAGCAGAATCAGGCTCTGTCCAGTTTGCATGTTCTTCCTGTTACCCAGAGAAGATTTCCTGGCACAAGCACAGGCTGTCTGGACAGTTATTCACCCAGGGAACACTGCACCTTGCCACGTACACAAAGAGCTATTACAAAAAACAATGACTGGACAAAACCCGATGAATGCTCCAACCCTACCCTTCACCGGCGCGCACGCAGAGCAGACAGCAGAGGTCTGTGCTATGCAATTAACCTGAGCTCAACACGTCCCAGCACACGGAGCCAGATGGGAACCAGGCGGTTCTTTGGAGCAGAAGACAGATGTCTGCAGACCACAGGGAAGCGGACAACGTACACACACAGTGAGCTGTCATCAAGCACCAGGGTGTGCAAGTGGAAAGTACTACTCAAGGATCTGCACACTTGCTTCTCTGCCTTTCACCCGTCAACTGGGGCAACGTGTAGGAGAAACACAAGCAACAACCCACGTCCAGCCCCTCTGCGTTTCACATGCGCGTATGAGAAATGCACGCAGTAACCCATGTCGAACCCCTCTTTGCTTTACCTTTGAAGCAACACGGGCGTTTCCGGTATGAAACTGACGAGTGCATCTACTTAGGGCCCCACCGAATTCACGGCCATGAAAACCGGTCTTCTGTCTGCTTTTACCCTATGCTACACAGATGTCACTGAGGAGACCAGCATTTCTCAAACCGGGGGTCCTGACCCAAAAGGGACTTACGGGGGCGGGGGGGGGGAGGTACGGTGTCACAAGTTATTATTTCCTTCTATTCAGCACTAGTGAGGCCCCGTCTGGAGTACTGCGTCCAGTTCCAATCCCCCAGTATAGAAAGGATGTGCACATATTGGAGCGGGTTCAGCGGAGGGCAATGCAAATGATTAAGGGGCTGGAGCACAAGACCTATGAGGAGAGGCTGAGGGGCTTGGGCTTGTTTAGCTTACTGAAGAGAACAGTGAGACGTGATTTGATAGCAGCCTTCAGCTTCCTGAAGGGGCTCTAGAGAGGATGGAGAGAGGCTGTTCTCAGGGGTGACCAATGGCAGAACAAGGAGCGATGGTCTGAAGTTACAGAGCAGGTGGTGCAGGTTGGATATTAGGAAAAACTCTTTCCCCAGGAGGGTGGTGAAGCACTGGAATGTGTTACCTAGAGAGGTGGTGGAATCTCCATCCCCAGAGGTTTTTAAGCCCTGTCTTAACATAGCCCTGGCTGGGATGAGTTAGTTGGGGTTGATCCTGCTTTGGACAGGGGGCTGGACTAGATGACTTCCTGAGGCCCCTGCCAGCCCTAGGGTTCTATCATTCTAGGGGACACACCCCTCTGCTCAACACAACAGAGCAGCACTGACCCAAGCCCCACAAGAACAGAGGTCCCAGTGCTAAAGTGAAGAGTTCCCTTAAGCCTGTGCCATGAAATGAGCACTTACAGCAACCCACATAGCGTGTAAAATCCACCGACAATGGACAAGGCCTCAAAAGCAGCTTAACACCCCATCTCACCTCGGCAGGGACAGGCCCTTAACTGCAGGCAGAGGGGTTTTAAGCTAGCGTGAGTGGCTAACGGACTCTCCTGTGTGCTGTCAGCCTAAGCCGAGCCCTCTGTGCTATCTAGGTGTGAGCCGTAGTACCACAGCTGCCAGGGCTAGCCCAGAACAATCACATCGCCCACTCAAGCCCCAGGCCAAAGCAAGGCGGCTCCCTTGAGCTGGTTTCCCCAGGCACGGCCCAGCACAGCTTTAGAGTGACAATCACCACCGCCGAAGACACCTCACTGCCCAGCCCGCCTTCCTCAGCAGCCCAGTCAGCATCTCTCAGCTCTCGCCCGTGACTCCTGGTTACGGCCCGAAGTTATGCCTTCTGTGGGCGATGCCTAGTGCCACCGCCAGAGCTCTGCCGCAGCTCTGGCTGGGACGGGGCTGCCCTGTGCTTTGCTCTTGCACAGGTTCCCTTCCTGCCAGCAACACCAGAGCTGTGGTCAGGCCCGGCAAGAGAGGGAAGGCAACGTTCACGACAGCGTCTCTCGGGACCGCCTGCAGTGCACGTGGGACAGGCGCACTCAGCCACTGGACGGAGTAAGAGCTCCAGCAAGCACGCAGGTGTCCTATGCAACCGGCCAGCCAGAGGGGCAGGAGCTGGGAGTGGCGTTCTGGAGCCGAGCTCTTCTCTTCTCTCCCCCTTGGCCAGCCCCGCTGGAAGTGTAGCTCAGCTAACTGGCCTCTAGTCGCCGGCTAGAGGCACCTGTGCGCTCACACTGCCCAGCGTGGCAATGAGCAACACGTGCCGTTGCGGACATGCCCTCCCCTGTGAGACAATGGCTGCGGAGAGGCCAAGGTCCCCCCCTGGTAACTCTTTGGCAGAGCTCCTCTTAGCATGATTGTGTGACCCCGGCTTTGGAAACGGCCCCTAAGCGCTGCACAAACCCTTACTGCGCACCACACCGCCCAGCACTAAGCCCCTAACCTGGCCTCACAACACTGCTGGGGCACAAGCACTTACACCTCCGCTCAGCCTGGGGTGGGTCAACTGGGGGGGAGTCGGCCCACCTGCTGCGGTGCCCGTCAGCGACCGACAGCAGACGGTCCTTCCCATGGCCTGATTCACACCCCCAGAGAGGACGGCAGCAGGCCTGGAAGCCCAGCAGCATCTGCCCGGCCAGTCACCGATTCCAAACTCAAGCACAGCCGGGTACTCCCCTCAGGCCCTTCGCTCAGAGCCTCCGGGAAACTGAGGCACAACGTTCATGGAAACGTGCTGTGGGGGAGGGGAGGGGAGGGCCTCATCCTCACCAGAATTCCACACACCTCCTGCTTTCGGCGTTTCCCTGGAAACATGCATGTTTTACCCAGCACTGCCCACCCCTCTGCAGCGGGACAGAGGGGGCTGGCCCTTTAAGGCTTCTCCTGCACGCCCTTTCCATCTCAGCTGACTATCCTCTGGCTCTCTGCAGCTTTTCCCTTCCCTTTGATTTAAGAGTTCCTCTCCTGGCCCTGACAGTAAGGTATTTCTGTCCCACAGATTATAACTCACTCTGGGCTATTATTCAACTCCCAAGCCCTGGCCCTGCTGCATTTAGTCCAAACATAATATCCTTCATGCATATATTATCTGTCTCCCTATTATCTGGAATCATTTCGGAATTAAATTTCAGTCCTGCAATATTGGCTTGAAGAGCAGCTCGCTTTATGGGCTAGTCAAAGGTTAGAATACCAATCAAAATAACACTGCCGATGCAGAGAGACATTTTAATATTCCAAAACCCGGTAATTGTAAAAGGACATAATATTTTTTCCCTGATTACCCCAAAGGCAACACATGTTAACAAGGCGAGGGAGAGTGTGAAAGAAATTTCAGAGTTCAGACAGCTGGGCGACAGATTTAAAGGAGAAGCGGTACAAGGCTGGCGATGCTCAGTCACCCGAAGGCAAGAGGGCTTACCTGCCGTGTGGGTTAGAGCCTCGCACCTAAGCCCTGGCAGCAATCAGCCTTTTCGCCACTCTCCGTGCACTGCGTCACAGGCTACCCACATGGGCCACCTGCACAGAGCTTTGGCGCTCTTGGAAATCAAAAGCCACCAAGAGCACTGTTGCAACAAGGAAACAATAAAGCAAGAGGTGTTCCACCCACGCCAACAACCCACTCACAGCCAGAGCCCGAAAGCCCCAAGCGGTGGCTACACGAGCATACGGCAGGTGCAGGAAGACAGCGCCTCGCCAGGCTCTGCTCGGGATCGATCCAGCCAGGCACTGAGCACTCTAGCACTGATGCAGCAAAGCACATCAACAGGTACTCCACCCACTTCCATGCTTTGCGGAACCAGCCCTTACGGTGGGGTTGGAGGTTGGCTTTGCATCTGCCGGCTCTGGCTTTCTGAGCCTTGCCACATTTTATAAATGTCACAGCACCCTGGAGTGAGACAGACACACAGAGTGAAATAACAGCTACAAATCTCAACAGGCTCTCTAGGGGTTACACTTCCTGAAAGCAACTTTCAGGCGCCCAGGCACAGAACAGACCTAAGGGACGTTTCTCAGGATATGTCTTCACTACGCAGATGATCAGCCGGGTCAGGGTCAATTTCACTCGCCTAGTGGGACACGTGAAATCCACCTATCCGGGGTCGGCAGTCATCCGCTGCACTCCTCAGTCTCGTGAGGAGTGAGGGAGACCAATGGGCGAGTTTTTTTCCATCGACCTCCCTCAGTGACGACAGCCAGGTAAGTTGAGTGTAGATAAGTTGATTCTAGCTATGCAACTGCTATAACGAAGTGCTTATCTACAACCGACTTTAAAGACAAGCGCAGGCCTTGGCCATCAACACACACACATACACACGTTCAGTCTGCCTCTCCAAAAGCAGATGTGTCTGCAAAACACACACACACACACACACACACACACACACACACACACACACAGCGTGCCATGACAGAATGGATAATCTATAGGGGACACACACACACAGTGTGCCATGAGAGAATGGATAATCTATAGGACAGATGGACACATGCAGAGTGTGCCATGACAGAACAGATAATCTATAGGGCACGCGCGTGCGCACGCACGCACGCACACACACGCACACACAGTGTGTGCTATGACAGAATGGATAATCTGTAGGACAGACACACACACACACAGAGTGTGCCATAACAAAATGGACAGTCTATAGGACGGGGACACGCACACACACACAGTGTGCCATGACAGAATGGATAGCCTATAGGACAGGAGGAGGCTGCGCTGGACAAGTCTTAGCAAAACTGACGCACACTAGCAGCTGGACCTGGAAAAGGTCGGTTGAGTAGGCACAGACCTTCCTTCCAGCCAGCACAAGATCACACCAGGAATACATTCTCCGGAGCTTTGTCCAGATCAGATTGAAGACGATCCAAGCAGCCGGTGGATGGAATGGAACCTCTGCATTGCAATGCACCCAGCACTATCCAGAGCAGAGCCTCTGACCTAGCGCTGAGCTGGAAAGGGCAGTTTGTTTTTAATTAAACACTCAAGTCAAGTTTCCTTTCCCCTCAGGAAGGTCAAGACCACATGTGCTGTTCCCTCTATCACTCCCTTGCTTCCCAAGACTTGAGAAGTAATAGTGAATGGTTTGGTAACATTACTAGCCAATTCTGTCAACCCCCTGGGATTCACCTGGCAGCAAAAGCACCCCTGTGGTCACACCCTACGCCCTCATGCACAATCTTTGGCCAGAGCATGCCTTGTAAGGTATCACTTAAAAACAAACAACTTGCTGGTCAACAGCATCATGGTGACATGCATCCAGCGATGCTGCAGGAACAGGCAGGAATGTGAGCTGGAATCATGACCAGCCTGTGTTTACCAGATGAGTCCTGGAAACAGGTAAACCTGATTTGCAAAGACAAAGGAAAAGGTGAGGCTTCCCAGATGCCATCAATGCTGACAGGCCATCACCTACCAAGAGTCCATCGTTTGGCCAGGCAGGGGGGCAGGAGAAAGCAGATTCTGCATCTTACACCAAATATCTTAACAAATGCCCCCCTTCAAACGCTATGTCTCCGACACAGAGCTGGAAAGCCCTGTACCTAAAGGGTCAGTCCCAGGACAGTGCATTTCAAAGGGGGATGAATTACACAATAGCAGGGAAAAACACTCCAGGGTCTCTCTCCCTGCCCATCTCACTCTTTTGCACCTAAGCAACAAAGGAATCCCAGCTCTAACTTTGGGACGGTCCTGACCTAGCGACTGGTCAGTAATGCAGCTGGAAGGAGGTGGAACAACTTTTATCTCACACCCAGCCTAGTTCTGGTCTGGCTATGGTCTGAAGAAGTGGGTCTGTCCCACGAAAGCTCACCTAATAAACTATTTTGCTAGTCTTTAAAGTGCTACTTGACTGCTTTTTGTTTTGCCAGCCTAGTTCGTTACTTTTAGCAATAGCATTTTATCTTTCTTCTTCATGAAACCGTTGCTGACTTCAATGCCTATCATTTGCATTCACTCAGCACCTCCCTCTTCGTGCTTCAAACCAGAAAGTTGATTTTTCTTTCATCAAAACGATTCCAGGGCTGTGAACTATGCGGGCAACTGCATGCAAGGCAGCATATTGTTCTATATTGTACCCTCAAAAGGCCAGCCAATATCCCTTTGTTCTCTGAACTGTCCAGGGACGGAGGGGACAGGGCAATGTGCAACTGGGCATGTGCTGGGGTCGCCCTGCCTGTGGTAACCAATGCTGCTGGAAGCCAGAGTGTGACTGCAGTGACACAGGCACTCGGGTTGCACGCTGGAGGCTGTTTGTGAGTGGCCCAGGTGAGAACTAGAGCAGCCACAAGGCGTTGAGAGTCACCTACAGGTGCGTGACTGGAGTGATACAGCCCCTGGCTGGTCCGGAATAGGCCCTGAATGGTCATGGCATCTCACCCGGCTCCGTGCATACGAAGACAGATAACGACGGTCTCCAGCAAAGGAACGACTGCCCACTGTCCTAGATTTTTCTACAGCGTCTGCCACAGAAGCTGCGTCTACACGTGCACGCTACTTCGAAGTAGCGGCAGCAACTTCGAAATAGCGCCCGTCGCGTCTACACGCGTCGGGCGCTATTTCGAAGTTAACTTCGACGTTAGGCGGCGAGACGTCGAAGTCGCTAACCTCATGAGGAGATAGGAATAGCGCCCTACTTCGACGTTCAACGTCGAAGTAGGGACCGTGTAGACGATCCGCGTCCCGCAACGTCGAAATTGCTGGGTCCTCCATGGCGGCCATCAGCTGGGGGGTTGACAGATGCTCTCTCTCCAGCCCCTGCGGGGCTCTATGGTCACCGTGGGCAGCAGCCCTTAGCCCAGGGCTTCTGGCTGCTTCTGCGGCAGCTGGGGGTCTATGCTGCAGGCACAGGGTCTGCAACCAGTTGTCAGCTCTGTGTATCTTGTGTTGTTTAGTGCAACTGTGTCTGGGAGGGGCCCTTTAAGGGAGCGGCTGGCTGTTGAGTCCGCCCTATGACCCTGTCTGCAGCTGTGCCTGGCATCCCTATTTCGATGTGTGCTACTTTGATGTGTAGACGTTCCCTCGCTGCGCCTATTTCGATGTTGGGCTGAAAACGTCGAAGTTGAACATCGACGTTGCTGGCCCTGGAGGACGTGTAGACGTTATTCATCGAAATAGACTATTTCGATGTTGGCTGCACGTGTAGACGTAGCCAGAATGATCTCAGCAGTGAGGTAGTTAAGGGCCGTGGCACATGCTACTTGGAAAACACCAAATCACCACGTACCCAGCACCCTGTGGAGAAAGACCTCTCTCAGGGAGCACCCCAGGAGACACGAAGGCAGAGGGAACTCCGGTAAGGGAATTTTCGGTTTTTTTGTTTCCTTCTCACAGGAGCGGAGCGAGGGGGACCCAGGGAGGGAATCACCTCCTGCTTGCAAACATCTCCAGCAAAGCAGGAAGCTGCAGCTGCTCACGCTGGCAGACACAACGACAGGCAGGTGCTTGGAACACAGGACAGCCTTTGCAGGAGATCAGCATTAGAACAAGCAGAGACACAGCTCCAGAGGAAGGCATTCAAAAGCAACAGGGCTTAAAAATCCTGCCTCCGCCTCCCACCACTGAAGGCAACAGTAAAATTCCCATCGGCTTCCAAGGGGCCAGGATCCCACCCAAGGGGTATCGCCTATAGGGTCCCTTGTCATCCCCGCTGGAGAGCAGTGGCATTTCCACACAAAGCGTGTGCAAAGCTTTGTCCGCAGGGAGGCCAGCGAAGTGCACGACAAGGCCGCCGCTTGGGAGGGAGACTCTGGTGGAGAAAGTAAACACCTCCTGCAGAGAATTCCGTTCCCACGCGAGGGAAGAGCCTTCCCGACAGCCTTGAAGCTTTATGTGGGCGCGTGTCAGTGGAGAGAGGAGTTGTTTCCCTGAGCATCCCCGGGACAACTCCAACAGGAGCCAGGACTGCCCCACCTGCTCTCCCGCTGCAGGTGTGGTTCCACGGCCTTCTGAACTGCCCACACCTCCTCCTCTGCTGCTCTTCTTGCTCAAGCCAGTTCTTACAGAGCGCTCCGGTGTTCACACGAGCCCCACCGTGAACTACACCCACCTGCCCACACAGCAGGGTTGGCCTCCTCCCTTGAGCGACACCCTCCTTCGACATAATCATGCATGTTTCTACCCCTTTGGGCAGCATTAACTCACGGCGCTGTGGGGTCTTGGCTGCCCTTTAGTAAAGCTGTCTTGCCTTTTCTTTTCCAGAACAGGTCTTTTGTTGTTCTTACATCTCAAGCGACAGGGAGTTGTAGCCTCGCATGACCCTAGCGCTAAATCCTTAACATGGAGGTTTTCCACGGACCGGACACCAGGCCTAATCCAGCAGATCGCTAACCTAAAGACGACTTGTCGTGAAAATCCACAACGCCTGAGAAAAGAGCAGGGGGAAAACCTGAGCAAAAGCTGTGCTTCGTTTCACAATAAATACTAACTACAGAATGAGTTTTATTCCAGCCTAAGGCCACGGTGTCCAGCCAGTCCCACAGCCAACTAGCCACATCATCCTGAAAAATAAATGTATTGTTCAAGCCAACTAGCCACGCTCAACCGGCCAGAGAGCCACATGTGGCTAATGGCCAGCATGGTGGAGACCACGGGCTTAAGCTACCCGATGATGCTCTATTTGGGAACCAGTTAGATTGTAGCTTGCTGGGAGGATGACCTGTGGTCTGAGATTTCCAGGTTCCTGGCTGAGAGCAGAGAGTCCCACACTGGGCAGGCAGAGGGTCACAGAATGTATTCAGGGGAAAGGGAAGGAGGTGGGCAAGAGAAGCTTTAGAGAAATATAACTAGCTAAGCTGAGTCCTCCAGACCAGTGACTGACTGTCAGTCGGGGTGTGCAGAGATCCTCCCAGGCAAACAGCAACTCATCTAGAGATTTGCCTAATTTTACAACAAGCTACATGAAAACCACTTGCAAAGGCAGTACACAGTGAAATTTCATACAGGCAATGACTTGTTTATATTCATCTAGGGGTTAAGATTTCTTTTGTGATTACATGGTAAAATGAGAAACTAAGCAACTCGACAGTAACCGTGTGCTGTGACACTTCTGTGTTTTTAAATGACTTTGTAAGCAAATAGTTTTCAAGTGGGGTGAAATTTAGGGGTGCACAAAACACATCTGACTCTGGAAAGGGCGAGAACCACTACTCCAGACATAACAGGCCATCAGATGATGCTGTGCGGTTTGATGGATTTCTGCTAAACCTACATAGCCTTATACAAAGTCACCGTCTTCTGCACGTTAATCTGTTTCCTCCGACACAGCAGGCACGTTTAATTGTAAACATGTCCCACAATCCCCTCCTACTGCAATGCGCTGGTGGCTCCTTTGTGCAAGAGAAAAAAGCCACCAAAACGAAAGACAACCCAGTGAAAACTGACACACTGGTGTGTTTAACAGCACGTCTGCAGGGTAGGGAAAACTCTTACAGACAAAGAGCAGGGAGCCGTCAAGTAACTCTGAGATCAACTGATCTAGTGGACCAAGCAGAGGGCTGGGACCCAGCTGGCCTGACCTCCATGTCTGCCTCACTGTAGGACCCTGGGCCAGACGCTGCTGCTCTCAGCCGTGCTTACCCCCACGTGTGACCTTCGGGTAATGATACGCCCACAGCCTTCACAAAGGGGTTTGAGGCCTACAGGTGAAAGCCCTACGTGGGCGCAAAAGGGGCTCTTCAGACTACAGTCAAGGAAACCGTTGCGGTTATTCTAGGTAGAATTTTGCAAGGAGGTGGCAGAGGCAGGACAAAGCTTGGCTACCCCCAGCTCTGCCAGAGCTCTTTGGCTCGGACCCACCGCCCCTCTTGCTATGCCAGCCCTGGGCCCCAGCCACCCACTGCTGCAGCAGGCCCCTCTTGCAGCCCCACTCTGCAGGCACCTTCCACATTGCAGACCAGAGCTCCTGGCTGGAGCACAGAGCCCTGCGAACGTGGCTGCACCCCGGCCCACGAAGCCGTGACTGATGAAGAGGAGATTCAGGCAGCAGCATGATGGAGGCTGGTGGCTGGCAGAGTGGTACACTCTCTGCTGAGGAGGCTCAGGGGCTATCTGATACGCAGAAGCACTCAAACAGAACCCATCTCCTTGGCAGCCCTCCCTGGATACGTATGTAATCCCAGGAACAGGTGCGATAAACGCCCTGCCCCCAGTCCTCTCTGCACTGACAGTTCATTCAGGATACAAGATCGCTCAGTGACATTACAAATGTCAGCAGGCAGCGATTAGGGCTTGGTGGAGGGGATACGTTAGCCGGCGGGTCGGGGGAGAGGGGAGTCAAACTTCTGTCAACGCATTCAGTTGCACGGAGCTATTTCTCCTTCGGCTTTTGTCCCCCACAAAAGACAGCCCTGCCTGTCCCAAGGCCCCGCACAGCAGCCAGCCCCAAGCGTCATCCACTCCAGGCCCAGCCCACCCTTCTGCTGGCCTGAGGAGCTCATTCTCCCAACATCACAAGCTGCCAGCCGGTCTGCAACACCTCAGCTCCCGCGTGAGTGCCAGCGCGTTTCCGGCGACGTACGAAGCGAAAGGCTCCTGCCAGTGCAGAGACCGCACGGGTGCATTAGCAAAACTCTGGTCCAGAGGGGCAAGGCCAGGCAGGGGGCTACTAGCCTTGCTCTGTAAGCCCTCATTTGCGACCCCCTTCGGAGAGCACCTCGGGTCAGAGCGCGCGAACAACTTCCCAGACGGCCAGAGTGGTCAGCAGGGGAACCCCAGCATCTATGCAAAACACGCGAGGCCAAAACCGTAACATGCAAATGCAGCGCGGGGCAGCTCCAGAGCAAGTGCACGTCTCACTGGGCAAAGCGCATAAAACTACGGGAGCAGAGTGGGTGTCAATCTGGAGCACAAAAGACAATGCTCCCCCCCTTTTCCACTGTGTTTTGTCCCATGCACAGCAGCCGAGTCCTGCACCACGCAGGATCTGCTGCTCTGCCCAATACACAGAGCCATGTCAGGCTCTTTTCCAGAGACCATCCCCAAAACGTACGTGGGAGTAATTTCCTCCCATACCAACACGCACCTTGGAGCTTCCACAGCAGGACTTGCGGCTATTTCAAAGGCACCTTTGGTGGAATTATATGCTAGTCTGACGTCTGCATTTTCACCAGCCAACTTTGCGCCTTTCCAAGCCTGGCTGGTAACCCCAGGCTAGAACGACTGCTCAGCAGTGAGGCTCGGGCCTTGCATTCTCAGGTTTGCTGGGCAGTGGACGGGGATCGGAGCGTCCAAGGAGACTGCTCCATTTCAGCAAGGTACTATGGCACACGCCCCCCACCCCGGGCCCAGAGGCAATGGCGCGGAAGCACAGTGAAGCGACACCTGCTTGAAGCTGCGTGCCCGCACACGGAGGTGCTCGTCACTCAGCAAGCCGCGTGCGCCCCTTTCCTGGGCTAACTTAAGCTTGCAGCAGTGAACCCTGTCCATTCCTGGATCAGGCGAGCACTACGGAACCCCGTGCTCGAGGTGACAGAGCAGAGGTTTGCCTGTTCCGTGGCCAGACCGCTCTAGTGACACCCACTACCCCCAGACGCTCATTTACACTCACACACGGACTTTACTTAACATTTGAAGCACAGCCTACAAGCTGGCCAGCTCAGCACGACCAAGGTTGTCTCTGGGGGCTGAGGTCAGTGGCGCAGGCGATGGCTCAGGAACATGAGGGATGGGAGGAGGGGCTGTTGGCCTGTGTGAGCCACCGAGGAGCACCTCCATCAGGCTGCTCTCCCCCCCGGCTGTTATTTCTCTCTGCTGCAGCGAGGACTGGAAGCCCCACGCACCCAGCTCTGAGAGGTTTACACGGTACCCAAAGGCGGCGAAACAGGGACCTGAGAGGAGAAGGGATGTGACTGAGGTCACACGGCAGGGCAGTGGCACAGCCGGGTCTCCCGACGCCCAGGGTACTCCCCTTCCTATCAGGCACACGGCCTTCGTATGGGGGTGTTGGGTGGGAGGGGGTGCTAGGAACATATCAAAGGCTGCAGGAGAACTGCACATAGAGATCCAGGTCCCTGGTCTCCCCGTACTCTGTCCACAGCACCGGAGAGGGCCTTAGCCAGCTCTGAGGAAGGAGAACAGC
Source organism: Carettochelys insculpta (assembly GCF_033958435.1). NCBI lineage: Eukaryota > Metazoa > Chordata > Testudines > Carettochelyidae > Carettochelys > Carettochelys insculpta. Next base: position 2,662,216 of record NC_134145.1, read on the forward strand.
TCAGGATGCATCTGGGCATGCCATTAACCTAGGCCAGAGTTGCTCCTCCTCTCACTGCCCCAGATGTGAACGCCCCTCAGGAACAGCGAGCTGAGAGTGGCGGGAGGGGAGCCCTCCCTAGGGGTGAGCTATTATACATGGGGGGAACCAGTAGCTGGGTTGCCTATCCCCTCTGCCGCCTTTAGGCTGAGGACGCACGGGACTAGCTAGTAAGCACTTAGGTTAGACAGCCTGAAAGAGAGGAGCTCCTGCTTGGGGGACCCAGGGGTGGGGGAGGCCCTGGAAGCAGCCAGACCCCGGCCCCAGCCCATGACCCTCGGTTCAAAGTGCAGAGCTGGACAGACCTCCGCTAAGTGATTCTTTCCTTCCTCTCCTCCTGCAGCCGTGCGTTCTGCTGCTTCACTGATAGTGCTCGGCTTCAGCTTGGAGTATCAGCTGAAACCGGATCCATGAAAACCCCTTCCCTGCATGTCTCACTGGATTACGATGAAGCCAGACTCCTGACTTGCCAACCCAGGTAGTGTAGGACTCCTGCAAACAGCCACAATTTGTTTGCCTTGGGGCCAGGGGCAGAGCACAGCTTAGGGCTCAGCCGGTTCATATCCGAGCCCGCAGCGCAAAGCGTTTGTCTTCTGCTGTTTTGGTTTGTTTTCTTTGCGCCAATCACCCTGCTGGTTATATAGCTGCTATCCACTCACCAGAAGTTTAGTGAACTTCAAATGGCAATCATTAATGGTCACTGAACTGCAGAATGCCCCAATGTGCTTTCAGATTGCATTTACCGAGGCCCAGCAATCAGCCAAAAGATTTGCTCTGACAGCAGGGAATGCGCGAGCCCCTTGACGAGTTCAATGCAGACTATGCTGCCAGCAGCCCTTGTTAAGTTCATGCTCTACCCTGACTGATGGACTACATCATGCAAATTGGCCTTTTGCTGCTGCCCGTCCTGTCGCACACAGTCTCATGTAAAACAAAAAGCCGAAGTAAAACCCCAACCTCCATACGTCTGGTTTCCTTAACGGTCCACTTCCTCAGGCCCTAACGATCAGGGCAGGGCTAGTAACCAAAACCCTTCGATTCAACAGCACAACAAACTCCAGGGACGCACACGCCTTGGAAGGAATTCTCACCCCACTGCAGTCTGCACTAGGTCCCCGGGGGCGTTGTTCACAGCTTTGACCTCAGAACCCAGTTCCAGGCTGCAAGAGTGGTCCGGCCCAGAGTCCCCTCGGACCCTACCCAGGCCGCTCCTCACTCAGCCGGTAGGGGCACCATGGAGCAAGGCAAGCTGCTGCAGAAAACCCAACAAGAGAGCGACTCCACCTGGGACTCTCCTGTGGAAGCATAGAGCAGTAGGGGTGGAGTGGGCGGCTGCTGGGTGTGGGGAGGGCTAGGGGTGGGAGAGTGAGAGCTGTCCATAAAGGAGAAATGTAGCACTGGAATACATCCCTGTGGGTACCACCCAGCTCCCGGGGCCGGGGCGCTACCAACCACGATACAGCCTGGAGGGGATTTGATCTTAGGAACTCTAAAGCCCTGGAAGATAAAACACAGGGCGAGCAATGTACAAGCTGACACAGCCTTAGCTGGAGAGGTGCCTCTGAGTGCTCTGCTATTATGCATAGAGATCGTCAGCGCTAGGCCTGCCGCAATCGGATTCTCCACAGCTGCAGAACATATTCCATCAAGTACAGTAAGACTCTATTAGCAGAGACACAATAGGCGCAGGAGAAGGGCTCACTCAGCCCCAGCCTCTCAGCGAAAATAACTCCTTCATTTCAATGCAAAACAGCAGTAGTTATTAGAGAGCCCCTCGGAGCGCAGGCGAGAAGGCGAGCGGGAGGGGACAGGGGACCGTGGCGGTTTGCAGAAAAGTACCTTTTTCAGATTAATCCACTGTTTGAAGTAATCAGCAACCGGCAGCCCTAAGTACTGGCACTGTCCTGGTAACCTGGAAGAGAGGAGAGAGAGCAGGTTCCATTCAGTCACTGCGTCCGGACCACACAAACTCCTGGGCTTAGGAAGCACCTGCAGTGCTGAGGAGGAGGAGGGCAAGAGCCCCAAGTCAACTTCACGTGTTGCACTTGAGAAGGGTCTGGAGCACGTGGCAAGCGCCCCCCGAGCTAGGGATCAGCCCAAGCCTCAGGCCCGTTGCATGTGGGCTGTGTGGGAGCTGTACTGACCCTCAGCACTACATCCAGCCCTCCCGGGGGAGCGATAGGAACGTGGCTGGAACATCTGGGCAGCCCTGAGATGTGCTCCCCAGTAACACAGCACAGGCAGCTCCTGACCAGTGAGTTCACCGGCCAACAAGACTGGACAGACAACGTATCTGCCAAGTCACAGGACACAGACAACCCAGCTAGGCCTCGGGGGAGGCCGTCTGCAGACACTTCCTGTGTGGCCAAGCTGCTTTATGGGATGCAGGGCCAGATCGCGCGGCAGCCGGACACAGGCACTTCTACGGGGCTCTGGAAACAAGAAATGTCAGGCGTTCCACACAGCAGCGTGTCAGGCCCAGGTGTTCCAGTGTGCTCCGGGACTGGTGTGGCTATCCCAGGTGCCCCACAGCCCAGGCCCTAGGAGCACGCCTCTCCCTGCCCGCAGAGGCTCCTGTGCTGAGGGCCACAGGCAAAAGAGACAGGGACAGCGACAGGGCATTACAGCCAGAGGCCTTTGGCTGCTGCTTCCGATCCACAATCGCCCAGGACGTGAGCAAGGGCTGCCCTCGCCTGGGGGGGAAGGCTGGGGAGCAGCGGTGGGGGACAGCAGTGGGGGTTACCGGGAAGTAAGTTGGGTTTGGTTTTGATTCCATCTGATGCGTGGTAAGCAGCGGGCCTCTTCGTTCATGGCTGAAGTTGTCCTCAGTGCTGGACAGGGACTCTTCCATCGGACAGCAGTAACATTCCAGATACAGCCATCAGATACATAGACGGATTAGACCCACGTGCAGCTGTCATTACCGCGGTCCCTGACTGCCTAGGTAGCCTACGTCAGACTCAGCCTTCTGCAGCAGCAGCCCAGCTCGCAGCCTTAGGTGCCAGAAGAGGGGACATACCGGGGCTACTGGGAAAACCCTGGGTTGTGGGTTAGGTGGGAAGCTGCCAGACATCTTGGGAGGAGTCTCGCTAGGAGGACCCAGCCAGCAGTGAATTATCTGCACCCATTCCAGGTCAACTGGACTCCCAAAGAGCATCCCAGCCACACCTGCACAGCTCTGGCCTGGAACAAATTATGTTCTCCCTGCCCACACAGACCTGCCCAGCACTGCCTGCTGTGGGAGAGGGGAGTGCCCAGCCCCACACAGGCGTGACCCCCCAGACCTGCCCAGCACTGCCTGCTGTGGGAGAGGGGAGTGCCCAGCCCCACACAGGCGTGACCCCCCCAGACCTGCCCAGCACTACCTGCTGTGGGAGAGGGAAGGGCACAGCCCCTTTCAGGACCAGGTGCACAGGGGAGCACCAGGCCTATTACAAAGGGGAGTTACTGGTTAAGCAACAAGGCAGACAGTCCCGTCCTCGCTGGGCATGACTTGTGTGATGCTAGAGCCAGCTGCTCTGAAACAGACATCCAGGGTCACTTCCTGCTAGTATGTAAGAGAATTCACACATTAAAAACAGCCTGAGCCAGGCATTTTACGAGGCATACAGACCTGGGCATGACATCACCGGGGGCCAATCAGACAGGGCCAGCGGCAGGCCAAGCTCCAGAGAAGCCATTTCATGATGGAAGCTGGTTTCCACTTGTCCTCAAATCACAGGTGATTTCAGAACACACCGGAGCCCCCCCAAACAAACAGCCCACCTGGCGGCTACACCCGTCAGCCTTTCTGACCTCTGGCACGTAACCACAAGGAGCTTGACAGCCGTAACCAAGCTAAGTTCCTTCTGGAGGTAGTGCCCCATCGGAAATATGTCACGCAGGGCCCAAACCATCCCCACGCAAAACAAAAGGAAAGCCCCGTTGCCTTCCCCAGGGATTGGATCTGGCCCACAACAAAGAAATAGCCCCGACCCTCTTGGCTAATGGCACCATGGGACAGCATCCAGAGCGCTTCCACCATGACAGGGCCAAGGGGCTGGAAACCAGGAAATGTGGCCTCTACCACCAACCCGCCTCCTGGCCCAAGGACAAGCCTCTTCTCCGCTCTGTGCTCCAGCTTGCCCACTGTGAACGGGCACCAGGGACGCTCCTGGTCTCTGTCCCACACCGGGACACATCGGCCACGGGGCTGGGCTCTGGTGAGAATTCTGCACCAGGACTGCGGCACCACATGCTGCGTAATTCCACCAGGACTAGGTCCGACCTGGGAGCTCTGGATGCACAGGCATGAGCTCCCAGACCCGGCCTGCCAGGGCTCAGGCAGCACAGTCCAGCCACGGGAGGGAGGCAGAGAGCCCCACCGTGTGGGCACTAGGGGCTGTAATTGTTACAGCGCAGGCCAGTGCCTTACCTGCTGGACAGAGCCCAGACTCCACTGGTACAGCAGGGAAGGGTTCCCTGCTTGCCAAGTGGATTGGGGCCTTGCTCCAGGGGCTAGTAAGAGCAGAGCAGCATTCTCCCCCTGCGAGCTCCATGGCTGCTGCTAACACATCCACCCAGGTTCACCGGACAGGGCAGCTCAGTTTCTCCACGGCACGCGAGCAAGCGGGATGCAGCCTGTCTCCCAGCCTGCCATGCAAACAGCGACAGAACACACACACCCCTGGCAGCTTGCAGCAACGCAGCTGCCTGCCCTGGTGCGAGCCAAGTGGCCCCCAGTGCCTGCCTGTTTCACACGCCGCCTGGTGCAGTGAAGTCACCAAACACCTTGGCAGCACACTAACTGCCTGAAACGTCCGTCCACCTGGCCCTACGCTTTCCCTCCCAGCCTACGTGCAGTGCGAAGCGCTGACTCACCGCAGGGCCCTCCCGCCCAACACTAGAGCCCACGTGTCACACAGCAGCTGTCCTTGCAGCAGCCAGGACTCCTGCAGTTAATCCCAGCTGGCTCTCAAAACACAGGCATGGCTGGGGCAGAGGGGCCGGGCCCTGGGCTTGTGCAGGTTACAGAACAGAGGTATGTGAAAGGCGTGGAAGGGCCCCAGGGAGCACGTTGCCCTTGGCCAGCCATGCTCACAGCTTTGCTTTGGCTGGGGGAGCAGCCGGCACACACAGGAAGAGCTCCATTTCCCACCACAGCCCTGCTCTGCCGAACGCTGCGAGCAAATGGGGCCTAGAGAGGAGCAGTATGCAAGCAGGAGGCGAGGGCACATGGCTCTGAAGCCAGCTCTCCAAGCGCAGAGCTCAGCGGTGATAAACGGCCACGCTTTAGTTACCACTTCCCCGAAGTTAGGGAGGGCAGGCGGATGATGGATGGGCAGGAATTTGGTTATCAGGAAGGGCTGTCAGCTGGAGTCGCCTATCTCCGCACACATTTAGCAGGGCATCATTATGCGATGGCGTGGAGTTAAAATATGGCCAAGGGTATTGAAAGAAAGAGAGATGGGATTAAACAACAGCAAATTGAACAACAATAAAGGAGCGCGAGGCGCGGCCGTTATCACACCAGTGACACCTTTTATCTCAGTCTGGGGAGACAGTGCAGGACACAGACTGGGCCTTCCTCTGCTATTGTATCCGCTTGTACAAACAGAGGCAGAGACAACGTGTCACTGCTGCGATAGCCTATCAATTTAACCCTAATTAGCTGGGGGTCAAGGCGAGAAATAGGGGTTTCTCATTGCAACAGGTTCCTCCAGCTCCGTTCGGAGCCTCGGCACCAGTACAGCCCGGGGCAGAGGGCGAGTGGTAATTTAATTCAGTCGCTCAGGTGATCCTAGTGTATAAAAAATTAATGGTTGAGCCTCCTGACTAAGCGGAATTTGTCATGTCCAGCTGCCCCTGGGTTCAGGATGTCAGGAGACAAAGAAATGAGACCACTTTTTACACAGGGTGTAGTGACACTGAGCTGGTAAGGAGAACTCGGCCCTCTCCAGAAAAGGGACATGAAACCTGGATATTTATGGACCTGGTCTCAGCCGTTCAAAACCAAACCCATGTGCTGCCAGCCCAGCTGTGGGCAGGGCAGGAGAAGGCATCAGCATCTTCTCACCATCCTCTGGCCTTGCGACTCGCTCCCTCCCAAACGCTCTCAGTGCGGAGGGAAAGGGGCAAAGCTGACCTGCACAGCGTGGGCGCGGCTGCCAAAGCCAGGGCGCACAGACACCACCACATCCTCTAAGTGGGACTCACCCTCCCATGGGCTGACGGCTCCTTGCTGAAGAACATGGAGCGCCGAGCTTTATCAGCTGGGTGGAGCCAGCCTCCAGCAACCAGCATGAGGGACCCAGTCTCAGGGGCACTTTCTTCAGCACAGGCAAAGGGGTGGAAGGACGCAGCCCTTCAGAAACCCGAGCTGCAGGGGGAGCTTTGGGCGGCCCTGCCCTCCTAATATGGGTTGTGCTGTGGGGCAGAAGAGCCATATTGTGGGACGGGTCAAGTGCCCCATCTGACTGGGAAGAGGGTGGCTATAAAAACACAGCTAAAGGCTTGTCTATGTGAGACAGCTGTACCAGCTTCACTAATGAAGCAGTTTAACTCAGTAAGTTAGCAAGTACAACCCCTGCTGGCAAGGTGAACCTCCACCTTCCCATTCAACAGAGATGTTATTTGGTTCAGGGTAGGCTGATTTAAATCAAGCAGTTTAAATCACCCTTTTTCCCACCCTACTTTTCCCCCTCTACTGCAGTTATTTTCTGAAGAAAGGCGCATGCTCAGGGGTCGATATAGCCACTAAAAAGACGCTGGTTTACAATCAAACAGAGCCTTTAAAACTAGGGGTATGTCTATGCTGGCCCAGAGTTCAATGTGCCACGATCGATCTGGAGTTCGATTTTGCCACACGTGAAGACACGGCAAAAATCGATCTCTGGGCTCGGCCATCGACCCTGGTACTCCACACTATCACATGGCGCGAGGCATGTTGGAACGAGCCTGAAGAGCCCTGATCTACACTAGGGCAGAAAGTCAATTCTGATACGATGATTCTAGCTCTGCTACTGGCGTGGCTAGAATTCAGTATCTGGGATTGACTTTGTTCCAGAGCGTAGACCAGGCCTACACTGAATGCATCTTTTTGCTATGGGTCATACCTCCCTGGTCCGGCACCCTGAGGACCTGAGCAGTCCCAGCCCAGGGATTTTGCTGGACCAAGGGAGGTCAATGACCTCTGGGCTTCCCTCCCAGCTGCTGGCCCAGGACACTTCTCCAACACTACCTGTGGCTCCCCAGCCCTGGCTGGCTTCCAGGTCCTGGCACCACAGGATTCCCAGTCCTGGTTCCATAGCCCCAGTCACAGGACAACAACTACCCCCCAGTCACAGGACAACCACCCCCTGCCCTCTATGAGCTATGAGGAAGATAAAAAGAACTGAGATGGTCTAGTTTAGAAAAGAGACAACTTAGAGGGGACATGATAGTGGTTTTCAGGTACCTCAAAGAGGGCGACAAGGAGGAGAGAGAAGAATTGGTCTCCTTGGTCTCTGAGGACACGACAAGGAGCAATGGGCTTCAACTGCAGCAAGGGAGGTTTAGGTTGGACATTAGGCAAAACTTCCTAACTGGCAGGGTGGTCAAACACTGGAGTAAACTACCTAGGGAGATTATGGAATCTCCATCCCTGGAGAGGCTTAAGAGTAAGGTAGACAGACACCTATCAGGGGTATTCTGCAATATTCTGCTCCTCTTTTTGTACAACCCCTCAGCCGCCAGTAACGGCACCCTCCTCCCACGAGGGACACTGCAGCGGTTGATAACTACGCACACAAGCAGACACAACAGGTCAGGAAGCGGAGGAAAGCAATGGATGCAACAAACTGCAGAGGGAATTTAGTTCAGAACACCAGGGCCTGAAGCCGAACGTGTCAAGTTCACCCAAACATCTATTATTTACTCCAGGGCACGGGCCTCCGGAGACACCCAGCCTTGTTCAAGTGATACTCTACACTGCCAGTGGGGGTGCTTACCTCCATGCTCACGCCAAGCCTGGTAACAAGCTGTTTCTGCAGGTAGCGGCACCGGGCACTTCACCTCCCCCAGGTCTATGTAATGGGCCACTGCCTTCTATGCCAAAAGTCGGTGGAGGGGATTTTGCTGACAGCCGCAGAGCAGCAGCGTCTAGGGCAGGGGTCAGCAACCGTTCCCAGGCAGAGTGCCGGCATTTGGCCTTTTGGCCTCTATGTGCTGTCCCAGCGCCGGGGATACTTTCTCAAGTCACTCACAGTCCTACTTACAACAGCTTCATTCACAACTAAGTTAAGATGCAGAGCGTCGCCACCGAGGTGGTGGTTGGCGGCATTAGCTGGTCTTTCGTTAATCCACAGGCGGCCTGGCTTTGAGCGAGCTCCCAGTGGCACAGGGGAGGAGGGGCCGGGCTGAGCTCCGGCCTCACATGCCGATGAAAATCGGCTCAGGTACCACTCTTGGCACCCGTGCCGGGGGCTGCTGGCCCTGGTCTAGAGGCTGATTAGTTTATTTCCAGCTAGCTATGGAACAAACAGCCCCGCCTCGCCTGGCACGCAGCCCCGTCTCTGCTAGCCGCACATTCAGCAGGCTGCATCTGAAGCACACCCTCTAAACTCCCTTCGGGCGCCATTGCCCCAGCTGCAGCCAGGTAAAGCACATCGGGCCAGCAAGGGCCCGTTTCGGACCTGTGAGCAAACTAACCACAGGCCAACTCACTACCGCGAATAGAGCCAGAGCTCCCCACGCCCCCCACCTGGGAACACAGCACAGATGGGGACAGCAAGGCACTTGGCCCATTTGTGCACCTTCCCCCGGGGCTCCGACGCGTAACTCCACAAGCAGTTCCCACTGCTGAGATGGAGCCGAGCGGGCAGGGCCCTCACAATCACGACGGCCAGCGCAAAGGCAGGCCCGAGCCGTGAGCCTGGTAGCTGGGTTACATTCGCAGAGGTTGGGCATCCTGTTTACAAGAGCTCGCAGGGTGCAGGAGTCGCACAGTGATGGCCTGGAAGGACAGGACTCCCCTTCCAGGTGGGGGGGAGCCCTTGCTTTACTGCTCCTTGCTGGGGAGCAGCGCCGTATCCCCAGGCTCAGCCAGGGAGACCCCTTCCCACACACTCCCCAAGCAGCCCAAGAGCGGCGGTGGCAGCAGCAGCTGGGGAAACACAGCACACTTGCAAGGGTAAGAAGAGAGCTCCCTTCTCCTACCAACCCGCGACCTCCACCTCTGCTTTCCCCCCCGCCCCAAACATGTCCGTGCAACAGGCCTGTGAGCTGCACATCAACTTCAGAGACCCGTTCGCACGAAGCAGGGAAGTGGGAACAGACAGCGCCAGCCTCAGTCGGCTGTCAGGGAACACTAATGACTTGCAAGCCCAGCAGCCCTGCCTCGGACGGGCTGAGGAGAGGAGACGGAGGTACATGCTACGGCTGCCAAGGCTCCTCGCTGTCCTGTTCAAAGTCCCGCTGCTCCTGTGTCACGGCTGAGCTGGCAGCTGCCGTCCTTGAACCTGGGTGGTGTGGCAGAGTTCAGGGGCCGGGACAGCAGGCTCTCCTCCGCATGACCACGCCGGTTCAGAGTGGAGAGAGGCAGGCAGCACAGCTAGCAACCAACATGCGGCGTTCGAGGCCAGACAGAGCATCAGGTGGGATTGCAGGGGGTTAGCCCGGCCTAGAAGCAGCCCATCACCACAGTCTCCGAGTGTCTAGAGAAGGCGTGCGCACTCGGGGCCATGGGCAGAAGTGAAGGCCCCCTGAAATACCAGCTTAAGCCTTCCAGCAGCATCGCGGCGGCTGCTTACTTCAACAAGAATTTCCATAGGCATTCCATCGGCAGGTGTCACCTCCCAAGCCTTCACTGGGCACTCAGCTTCACCCCCCTGCACTCCCAGCATCTCCTGACCAGGCAGCACACCGCCGTACCGGCGCGCCAGGAGCACGCCGCCGGGCAGATGGATGCGTTCCATTTGCTCGACAGGCTGCTGTGCAGGGAATGGCGAGGGAGGCAGGCAGGCATGGAGGTTCCTGGCAGCCGGGAAGGGGTTACAGAGTTTGAAAAGGGATGGGCTGCAGTCCTAAGGCGCCAGCAGGCAAAGGGAGGCTGAGTCCAGCATTACACACGCAACACGAAGGTCACGGAAAATCTTCCCTCCAAATGTCAACCTGTCACCTCCAGATATTAATGAGGGCTGACCAGCAGCAAAGCATCCATGCTCCATTAGTGACAGGAGGCGGTATGCACGGGAGCACATACAGTGGGGCGTGTGGGGGCACCAGTCCAAGTGCAGGGCCCTGGGAGGTGTGGTGACACACAAGAGCCGACGCCAAGCGCCTGAGAAGAGAAACCATTGTCACACAAGCTCACTGCCCACAGTGTGGTACCGTTCTCCATCAACCTGGGGCTGAGCGAGCGTAACCAGCCCAGCAGTACCTCCCTGAGCGGAACACCCTGTCCTCTCCAGAGCCTGTTTGGCAGCAAAGGCTCTGCATTTGCAGGGCACGTTCTGCCAGAGGGATGGGCTGAGATTCCCCTTGCTTGGGACGCAAAGACTGCACCGGACCAGACACCTGTTTGGGAGCCACCCTGCAGGGGTCTAACCGTAGGTACCTGTCATCTTCACGGTGACACCCATGTTCTCCACGGCCCCTCAGGCTCTGCCAGGGACAAGGCGTTCAGGAGGGACCTGAGAGCTGACCACGCGGAGCAGCCGGGCGGGGGGACGCAGCAGTTAGCTCCACGAGACAAAGAGCAGTTCATTCACAAGAAAACCAATTCCGCTCCAGCACCGAGGCAGCAGGCGCTAGAAGTCACCATCACACTCATTCCCCTTCGGCCTAGTCCTGTCCAGCTCACAGTGCCCTCAGCTGCTGTTCAAGCTAATGAGCGCTAAAGGCACTCAGCAGGATCCGGCCCTTCGCTGGTATCTGCCTCGTCCGAGTTGAGCGAGACACTCTCACTATTAAGAGCCAGGCTGTCACACGGCAGGAATTCAGTCTCGGAGAGGAGAAAGTTCATCAAGGGCTGCATTCAAGCGACACTACAATAAATCTCTGTGGTAACGCTCAACAGCTTCTCTTACGGAGATTCACAGCTCTCGTGGCTGGGCCTGAGTTGGCTTCCCCACACATTGGGGTGAATCAGGAGTAATGCCACCTGAAGGCAGTGAGCTACTTGTGCAAGCAAGATCGGAAAGAGGCCTCTGGTTTTCATGTACCAATAGCATTACAAGTTGTACCTCTCCGGCCCAGGACCAAGAGCCCCAGCGGCAGAGGTTGCCAGCAACCGGGACCAGAGTTGGTCTGGCAGGCCAGCAGCCTGCAGAGCCGCCAGAGCAGTGGAGGCTGCCGCAGGGCCCAGGGGGCAGGTGGCAGCAGCAGTGGGGTCGGGTGGCTGAGGAGGGGAGCCCAGCGGAGAGATCGGTGCCCCCTCCCTCCCAACCCCCGCCAGGAGGCCCAGCCTCTCCAGGTCCGGAAATCTCCCTTTGCTGGGCCTGGCCAGGTCCCGAGGGTGCCAGACCAGGGGAAACCAGCCTGTACCATGGATCTGGGCTCCTGCTCCCTCGTCCAGAAGCAGCCCTGCACCCTTGCAAACCAAGGAAGGAACGCGCAGGGGCTGCAAGGGGGAAGTAAGTGGAGTGCTGCGCTGCAGGCACACAGGGGTTGTCAGGAGCAATGCACGTTCAGCCCAGGCACGAGGTCCAGGAACCCTCACGGAGGGGAGAGAGGCTGCAAAGAGCTGCCTGGCTGAACCACCCTTGGCAGCCCCTTCTCTACCACTAAGTCTCCCCACAGCAGGGGGAAGGAGCGGGGGAACTGGTGGGCCCATAACAACGTCCATCTCGACTGCTCCAAGCAGCGTCCCCCCGTGGCTGATGCGTTTCAGGTGATTTCAAGCTGCATCGCACAGGGAGGAGGAGCTCCAGCACCCTAGCTACGGCTGAAGGCAGAAGTGTAGCGCCAGGGCCCACCCAGCCCCAGAGGCACGAGCCAAAGCAAAGTGTTTGGAAGAGTTTGTACTGCCGTCCAGCTCTGCAAACGTCACCACTGAAACGTCTCTGAGCAATGCCCCAGAGGTAGACTGGGACCCTGCAGAGCGCGTTACCCGTTCAGGAGGCGGCCCAGTATCGACAGGCTCAGAACAGCAGACAAAGAGCCACCTGGAGAATGGGAAGGTGGAGATGGTGGAGTCTCTGGATCTGTGCCCAATTCAAACAAACAGTCTGGTGGACTTGCTACCCGGTTTGGCTCTGGCCAGACAGGCAGACAAGGCAGCTGTCTCTAGCTTGGTGCGACGGCGGGAAACGGAAACAGGCGCCAAGCGACTAGGCTAATAGGAACTCCCAAGACACTTGGAGATTGTGATTACGACAATGGCTCAAAGGGTGTGTCACAAAACCATGCCAGGCACAGTTCACACCCCACGTGGGGGGCTCTGTCCCCTGGGAAAATCTCCCCAGGCCTCGGAGGATCGGGACTCTGAGGGGCGAGCACAAGCCCTCGCGCAGATGAGGGAAAGGCTGTGGGTGCTGTCACGGGAACTTGGAGAGCACTGGCACCCGGAGACACACCCAGGACCACAGCTAAGCAAGGCACAGCTGCAGCTCCGGGGCAGCGGGCGCACCTGATGTTCTGTCTCTGAGAAGGCCCATAGGACGGCCTCCCCCGCAGCGCTACATGGGTCACTCAACGGTGGCGCTAACAGTACGGTTTAAATACCATTAGTCCCCAGCCAGAGAGCAGCGAGCGCCCTGCCAGCAAGGGGGCCTCTCCACTCCGCAGGGCAGGGCAGGGCAGGGAATGGGGGCTGCCAGCTGGGTCACAGGACCAGTGGACTGTCCTGCCGTCAGAATACGCAGTTTTGTGGCCTGGCCACAGGCGGACCTGGGCCTGAACGGTTCCTGCCCTCCCCTGGCAGACGCTGACTACGGACGGAGTCCCCCAGGTGCGCGAGGTGCCCCGCTGGAAAAGCAACCAGCTCTTCCAACGAAGGCAGGTGGCCAGGCCGGCACGTTGTGCGTGGGCCACCTCGCACCACTAAGTCTGGAGAGCTCAGCTTCAGCTGGAAAGCATCTCTGCTCTCGGGGGAGCCTCCGCGGGGCCCCCACTCATCAGTGGGCTGCTCAGCAGACTCGCGGCTGCTCACTCAAGGGAAGAGGAAACTTTGCCCCTTAACTACAAAGCTCCCCTGCCTCACACACACCCCTGCCCCCCACCTCTCCCAGCACCACAGTACTGATCTACAACAGAAGAGTTCGTTCTGTGGCATCCGTGCACCGGGCAGGCCTGAGGCCTGAACCCAAGACACGAAGATCAGCCCCTGGCACTTCCCTTGCTTCTCCAGCACCAAAATATGCAGCCTGCTCACCTCAACTGCCAGCCCTGCTTGCCCTGGGCCAACCTCAGTGCCCTGCCCCTGAAGTCAGCAGGAGCCAGGCTGGGGAAAAAGACAGACACTCAGCAGGAGGAGGAAATTCCCCCCTGGGTGAAGGCGCCTCCAGCAGGCAAGGCAGAACATGATACCAAGCAAGCGCTCAGCACGGTGACCTCACCAGCATTCCCGCCCGCCCGCTAACAGGGTCTGCATCTGATTGTCCATGGAAGCGCTCAGCCCCAATTTAGAGCTGCGTGAGCGTAAACAAGTTGGGCTTTCATTGCAGAGAGCGACTCCCCCCAGCCCCGAATAGCTGCCATTAGCATGTGCTTCACCCGACACTGAGCAGGCAAATTCTCCAGAGCAAAGGACAAGTGCAGCAATTAGAATGCATGGGGGTGCAGAAGCTGTTTAACAGCGTGACCTCAGAGGTCACCACCGCTGACTCCCAGCCCCGGTATAAATATTGTATGAGCTGGCGAGCGAGGCCTTCCCAAGCCAGCCGAAGCGCCGTCCCCGCCCTCCACATCTCGCTAGACAGGCCAGCCAGAGTGCTCACAGAGCTGGCTGACAGAAAAATCGCCAAGGAAAGGGAGAGCAGTGGGGAGAGGGCTGCTGGCTGGCTGGGGGGCTTCTGCCACCAAGAGCCCCCCAGGGACCCAAACGCACTCCCTTCTGTCCCCATCACCAGGCACCCTTCTACCGCACAAGCTCCTTGGATCACTCCCCGGGGCGACCGTGCCCTTGTGCAGAGTGTCAGCGCCGCCCACCGTGGAAGGCAACAGGCAGGTTTTTGTGGGACTTCCCTCTTCTGCACAGGCCGCCCAAGTGCCCCTGCCACAAGCTGGCTGGATCTCTGGGGCTGCCAGGGCAGACACAGAGCGAGGCCGTGTTCCCTTAGTGGCAGCCCTCACGGCCCTACCGGGGGCCAGGGCTGGACTGGGAGCACTCCCCATGGGGATGTGAGGACCTGCCAGCAAGTAGCGCTGGTGGTGGTGCAGCTCGCTGCAGCTCCCCCCGCCCCCAGCCAGGCACACAAAGTTACGCTGGCAAAGCGCGGCATTCGGGGTGCAAGAGCCACTCTTCTCCCAGGCCCCTCTGCATGGACCACAAGGGGGACCCTTCACCCACCAGCTCCTCTGCCCTTCTCTCCTCCAGCCCAGCTCACCCACTCTGCCCCCCAGATGGGCCTCAGAAGCGCCCTGGGATGGCTGAGCCCTGGGCCTCCTCTCACCCTCTCACTCACTCAACTGAGTCCCTGTCACCTCCATGCCCCACCTGAGCGCCTCCCCTCTCCGGCCCACCACTCCCAGTGCTGCCTTCAGAGAAGCCGCTTGCTCCCCCGCCCTCCTTCCGCAGGGCTCTGCCCGGGCCCTGCCTTTCCCTGGGCTGCCCTCCATTCGGATCATGGTGGAACAGCCCCCCTTCCCCCAGCTGGCCCCCAGTACCAACCACCAGCCCCAGTCCCGCTCTCCTGAACCCTCCTGAGACCTCACATGCTTTAGCTCGTCTTCCCCACGCTCCATCCCTGCAGCTCACTCCTCGCCTGCTGTCCCGAAGCACAGAATTCAAACCCAGCCCACGGCCACACGTAAGCAGGCCACCATGCTCAGCCACGAGAGCCAGCCAGCACAGGCACATGCACCCTCCTCTCTGTGCTCTGGCCTAGCGTGCCAGGCAGCAGCGCAGGGACCAGGGCTGGGTACAAGGCCACCCCAGGGATACGCAAACCCAGGGCAACGTCTCAGCAGTAAGAACTGTCATCCTCTCTGTGCCGGGGAGGGCCCGGGACGGGGCGCAGGAAGAGGGAAGGAGATTGACGTGGCCCCCACCAAAGCGGGAGCTCCCTCAGAGCCAGCCCAGCCTCTCCAGACGTACGAACAGGGGCGGGTGTCCCAGGCACGAGACAGAGCCAGGAGCACAGCTCAGAGCCTTCCGCACACCGCAGCCTCCCACCGCTCTCCGCTAGGTCATGGAGCCCCCCAGCCTGGCCTCCCACGCTGACTGCACACCCAGAACTGGCCGGAGCACTCGCGAGAGGGGTCGGTGGGCGAGAGGTCTGCGAACCCTCCCCCGAGCACAGCGCTGAGCCCAAGCACAGCAGCCCCTGCGCAGCTCTCGCTGCCCTGCTCTAACGCTCCCTGACGTGCCTCTGAAGCCAGCGAGCTGTTTGCAGTCAGCTCCGTGATTTGTTAGTAATTATTTTCACAGTGTCACACTGCTGTCACTCTCTGAACAAAGAGACAGGCAGCCCCAGGCTGCCTGCAAGAGAACCAGCAGCCAAGAGGGACTGTCAGGCACCCACAGACGCTGCTCCCTGGGGGCTCGAGCCAAAGTCCGTTCTGGGTTCTGAGGGAACAGCTCGGAAGTGGTAAGTCACCCCAGCCACTGCGATGGGAACTGGTCACCAGCTCTCCAAATCTCTACCTGAGCCCAGCCCACAAACCCACCGGGCTCCCTACAGCCCAACGCCGCTACAGAGAGAGAATGTCAGCTACTGGCAACCCGGCGCTCTGATTTCTGTTAACGTGGCCATGCCACGAGAAGGTTCTGCGTAAGCACAATGACCTGCGACAAAACCCTGCGCATCCATTCACAACAGCCTTCTCTGGCCTGGCCCTGCTCGCTGCATGGCACCCTGCGTGACGGGGGGGTAACGCTTCACATGGCACTTCCCAGCGCCAGTGGCCGGGGCAGGGTGCACACACCTGAACTGCACAGCCTAATGATTTCTTTCCCGTTACCGTGCACACATCACGCTGACATGCCGCAAGCCTCCCTCAGCTGCCTCCACCCCCCGTCCATCTCACCCCTGCTATGTAACAGCTGTGATCCTCCCGTCAGCTACCTTGTCAGTCAAAGGTAATCAGCCTTCCCGTAAGTGGGGAGCCCACTCAGGCCCCAAAGGAACAGATGCTATTTTGGCACCTGATGTAAGTGTCGCCAGATAAAAGAGAGACACCTGGCCAGCTCGCCCTCAGCGCTCCCTTCATCTCCGCACAGAAAGCGAGCGCATTTGCTTTTGAGCAATTCAGGGTTTGTTACACCGCATAGGAACAGTCTTCCCCCCTGCTCGGCTCAGAGACAAAGCACATGGGTCATCCTCTGTAGCAGCAAGGAGAGATGGGTATTAATTCATCCTCCTAGCACAGAGAGTTGGGAGATATTAAACCTCATGATACAAGCAAAACTCTCCCATAATTAACTGCATGGAAGAGCACTAGCTCAGAGGGCAGCTCCCTTTCAGAGGGCTTTTTAATAACCAAGAGATGGCACAGAGATGCTGTGAAGAATTAGGATCACCACTGGGAAGCTAAATGGTCCATAAAACGTAACAGCTCTCTCCAGAGCTGGGAGCGCAGCACGCTGCCACAGAGGAGAGACCAAGGCCAGCTCACCCCAGCCCCAGCCCCAGCCTGGAGAGTGAAGAGGACATACATGAGAGAGGGAAGGCCAGTCCCCCATGGCCTACATGCCTCCTATTGGCCAATCAACAGACCAACGGCAGCAGTGCATCAGCAGACTCGAAGGGCCAATGCGCAGGTGGAGGAGTCAGTGCAGCAGCGGAGGTAACCTGGGGAAGAAAACAGGCATGGCAGAACGAAGGCGGTGTGAGGACAAGGGAGGAGACAGCCAGAGGAATTTTGGCATTCAAAGAGCAACCGGTAATGCCACCTAGAGCCAGGCAAGCTCTCCCCCCATGCTCCATTGCTGCTTCATATTCCCCCACCTTCCCATCTCCAGTCTCTTCCCTCCACTTGTCTGTGCGTCTCAATCCCAGATCGCAACGTTCAGTCTTTAGAGAGCTCAGCCAGAATCACGTGCCCCAGTCATGCACATGGAGGAGACACCACCCATTGGAATGGACCGAGGCAGCTACCAGGACGGGGCCCCTTAGCTCACACCCCCTCTCTTCAAGCAATGGCAGAAGGCTGCTGGGAAACGCACCAACACCCTGCAGGGAAAACACAGAAAGACTCAAAGTGACGTCTTTGCCACCAAGGAGCTTGGAGAGGAAAAGGACCTGACAGCCCAGCTGGCGAAGCGAACCCCGAGAGCAGCGAGGGCAAAGATAACACACTGCCAGCAAGCACAGGAGGGGCGCATCAGAGTCGACCTCCACTGCCTCAGGGCGCGGGGGGTAGGTGAAACAGGAGGGCAGCGCTGCCAGGTTAGAAGCGTTTTTCATTCCCCAGGGCTCCCAAGGCACAGCGGTGATGCCCAGCCACGCCGCTGGGAAGGAAACTGCGCCACAGCACACGTGCTCTGTTTCAGCTTGGACAGAGGAGGAGAACGGGGCCGCCCCAGGGACACAGCTAATGCCCTAGAGCGGCCCAAGACGACACGGCTGTACGACGTCTGCCAAGTGGGTGCCTCAAGTCAGGCATCTCCTGCCGCTTTCGCTCACGCGGGCGAAGACTTCCCGAGCCCCTCGAGGCACCCAGCGCACTGGTACCGGTATTCCAAGGGCCCGGGTGGGAAAACGCAGGGGCTCGCTAAGGAAGCCGCGCAGACAAAGGGGGAACCGCTCTCCGAGCGGGAACGAGGAGCGCAGAAGCAGGTTGGGCCTTCGCCCACTCACACGAATCAGCTTCTTCCCCTTCCTAGACTGTAAAAGCAGAAGTGACCCTCTTGTGACCCTTCCCACAGGGTCGGGGCACAGGATTCAGCCAGGGATTCCTGCGGGGCGGTGGTGCCGGCGGGTCAGGGGCGTCTTCTGGCTTACACAAGTGAATGCTGATGAGCCCAATAACTGGCACTCGAACTGGAGCAGCTCCCTCAGGAACGGCTCCAGTTTCAATGCCAAGATGCGCAGTGGGACAGAACCCGCCATGCTCCTCAGCAAGCCATTCTAGGCGGTGTTCTCCGCTTCATCCCCAAAGCGTCTTCTCTCGCCCCTCCCCGAGGCGCCTCTGTTGACTGCAATATCAGCTCCACTTTATCCGGCCTCACCTGTGGTCCTGACTCCAGGACAGCAGAATCAAGGTCCTCACGTGCTGAAGTTCGTCGTGGTTTCAACCCGCAGCTCTTCAACTGCTTCAGAACTAGGACCAGGGCTCTGACCCGGTGGGTGCTGAGGACTAGCAACGCTGCAGGCAGGGTAATACCTGCAGAGTCTGTTTTGCTACACAAGCCACTCCAGCAAAGGCCTGCCGGAAAAGCTGCACACCCCAGGCAAACCAAGCACTTTGCAAGACTGCTCCTGGAGCCACTGGACACTGGGAGAACAGAGGTGGGCACAGAGGGTGACCACCAGAGGCAGGCCCACCAAGGGCTAGGCCAAGCATGTGAAATAAACCTGAGGGAAAAGCCCTTAAAAAGAGGAATGCAGAACTAACACCACATCAGTGACTTTGGTTCCCGTCTTTAAAAAACACCAGCTCCGAGAAGGTGCATTTGGCCAGGTCTGCTGCTGAACGAACGGGGAGGGACTCACCGCACTGCTGAGCCTACCCACATGCTCAGCACACACCTTTACAAGCTCTACCAATGCCCCTCAAGCTCAGCTGATGTTCCTCTAGCCCAACCGAAACGCTCTTCTCCTCTCCATGCTACCAGTCCAGTCCTGGGCTCCCAACAAACAGCTCTGATGCACCTCAGCCCTGCCCTCCCACGCCCCAACCTACACCCAGTATCTGGCACCTTGGCAGCAGAGACTGAAGGCACGCTGAGAGTCAGAGAAAGCAAGAAGGTTTTCTGAAGGGTTCCGCAGAACACTAGATCTGGAAGGGACCTCGAGAGGTCACTGAGTCCAGCCCCCTGCCCTAATGGCAGGATCACCCCCAATAGGTGTCTGTCTAACCTGCTCTTAAATATCTCCACTGGTGGAGATTCCACAAACTCCCTAGGTAATTTATTCCAGTGTTTAACCAGCCTGACAGGAAGTTTTTCCTCATGCCCAACCTAAACCTCCCTTGCTGCAGTTTAAGCCCCTTGATCCTTATCCTGTCCTCAGAGGCCAAGGAGAACAATTTTTCTCCCTCCTCCTTGTAAGGTACCAGAAAACCACTATCACGTCCCCTCTAAGTCTTCTCTTTTCTAAACAAAACAAGCTCAGTTCTTTCAGTCGTCCCTCATAGCTCATGTTCTCTAGACATTTAGTCATTCTTGTTGCTCTTGTCTGGACCTTCTCCAATTTCTCCACATCTTTCTTGAAATGTGGTGCCCAGAACTGGACACAACACTCCAACTGAGGCCTAGTGAACACTGAGTAGAGTGGAAGAATGACCTCTCGTGTCTTGCTCACAACCCTCCTGTTAATGCATCCCAGAATCACGTTTGCTTTTTTTGCAACAGCATCACACTGTTGACTCATATTTAGCTTGTGGTCCACTATGACCCCCAAGTCACTTTCTGCAGTGCTCCTTCCTAGACAGTCGCCTCCCATTCTGTATGTATGAAGCTGATTGTTCCTTCCTAAGTGGAGCACTTTGCATTTGTCCTTATTAAACTTCAACCTGTTTCCCTCAGACCATTTCTCCAGATCACTCTGAATTCCGATACTATCCTCCAAAGCAGTTGCAGCCCCTCCCAGCTTGGTATCGCCTGCAAACTGTTAGCGTACTCTCTATGCCAAATATCTAAATCGATGAAGATATTGAGTAGAATCAGTCCCAAAACAGACCCTTGCGGTTATACCCTTCCAGCACGTCTGTGAACCATTAATAATTCCTCTCTGAGGACGGTTATCCAGCCAGTTATGTACCCCACCTTATAGTGGCTCATCTAAGTTGTACTGTATTTGCCTAGTTTATTGACAAGAAGATCACGTGAGACCACATCAAACGCCTTGCTAAAGTCTAGGTATACCACACTACGTCTTCTCCCTTACCCACAAGGCTCGTTATCCTGTCAGAGAAAGCTATCAGATTGGTCTGGCATGATTGGTTCTTTACAAATCCACTCTGGTTGTTACTTATCACCTTATTTTATTCCAGATGTTTCCAGATGAATTCCTTCATTACTTGCTCCATTACCTTTCCCAGGATAAAAGTTAAACTGACTGGTCTGTAGTTTCCTGGGTTGTTTTTTCCCTTTTCACAGATGGGCACTATATTAGCCCTTTTCCGGTCTTCTGGAATCTCCCAACTTCCAGGACTTTTCAAAGATGATAGCTAAAGGTTCTGATACCTCCTCCGTCAGCTCCTTGAGGATGCATTTCATCAGGCCCTGGTGACTTGCAGACACCTAATTTTTCTAAGTAATTTTTAACTATAGATATTTTTAATCCTCTAACCCTACCCTCTTCCCACTAGCATGCACCATGTTAAGCATTTCTGCATTGGCCTTCTTGGTGAAGACCGAAACAAAAAAGTCATTAAGCACCTCTGCCATTTTCAAGTCCCCAGATATTGTTTCTCCCTGCTCACTGAGTAGCAGGCCTGCCCTATCCTTGGTCTTCCTCTTGCTTCTAATATATTTATAGAATGAGTTCTCGTTACCCTTTATGTTTCTACCTAGTCTGAGCTCGCTTTGTGTCTTTGCCTGAACCACAGCTTATGTGACCACTCCCAAGCACAGAGTGCCTGGCCCACCCTGGTTGCTGCCATGCAGAACAGCACTCGCAAGAGTGATGTAAAGGCTATCAACTCACTTTCACTCAGGACCAAGCCAGGATTTTAATCCAAGCCTCCAGTGGTAAAAGGCTAGGCATGCCAGTTCACTAAACTACTAAGGTCCCAGATTTGAAAGAGCAAAAGCACTCATCCTTTGAGCCCGCAGAGGTGGGCCCCCACCACCCTCACAAGGGCTGATTTCCTCTGAATGGGCAGCCGGCTTGCCAGCATAACTCACAAAAGAACAGTAAAATAAATAAAAGCCATGTTATAATTACCCACTAAGAGTTCACTAATGTGCACTTTAAGAAGTGCACGCAGGGCTATAAACATTTCAAGCCACTTACTTCCCTGTGTTTTATCACCGTGTTAGCTGCAAGCTCTGGCCTTTTAACACTCAACAAAACACTAACTTTTGGGCAAGTCCTTTTCTGTGAAGAAGTGAATTTGCACTCTCCGGTCTGCCACAGAAAGCACTGCCATAGAGCCTTACCCTGGAACACAAACAGGTAGCAAGGCCTCTGCCGCTGATACCCCTCACATGCACACTTACCTGATGGCTCTCATTATTTTTATGTAATGCTGTAACCAGGCACAGGGCTGGATGAACGGCTGTGTGGTTAAAGCACTGGGTTGGGACTCACGAGAGAGGACTCAATTCCCAGCTTTGCTACAGAGCATGTGAATGACCTTGGGCAGAGCACTTAATCTCATTGTGTCTCACCTCCCTAGTAATGAAAGGGGGATAATGCTTCTCTAGGCCAGATGGGTGTTAAACGATAAATCCATGAAGGCTTGAGAGGTGATGGGGCCCATTCATGGAGACAGTAAGTCAGCGCTTTAAAAGAGGGGAAACATGCTGACTTAAATCCCCTGCCCCAAAGAGCTTTCAAACCAAGAGCCTGAGAAGCGTCTAGGCTCCCTTATTTCCATCACTATCACAAGACACCCCAAAGCTGCTCCCCCTTTTTGACCCTTGTGCTGTATGTTGCACTTGTCATCACATGCTGTATCAGTGTAAGTTTTATCACTTAATCACCGGTGTGGGTGATAGCTCAGGTGCGACACCGCTGAACCTGAGCGAGGTCAGAGCATGGCTCAGCAGCTTTTTGCCTGGAAAGTTGCTCCTTGCCAGAGGCTACCGGAGCTCTCTGGCTGAGCATACCTGTGTGCCTAACAAGGCTGTATCCTCACACGACTGCTTTAGCTTGGCAGGCCCGGGGCCCCTTTCATCTCCTACTTCAGGTAGCTCTTCTTTAATTAATAACATTTCTGTGCCGACACAGGGAACTTTCCAAGAGAATGAATGGCCCTCTCTCATTAGAGCCACTCCTGTCATGATGTATTCTGGAGCCGGAGTACCATTCGTTTCCCTGTCTGGGGACGGAGCATTTTTTTCTTTTTCGAGGGGAGGGGGAAGGTTTTATAATGAGTGACTGGTATTTGCTGAAGCTGATATGTGACTGTCGGCTTGAATTGCCTTGTCAGGACAAGCCTTCAGAAAGGTGATGTTCCCACTCAAGAGGTTTTCCTCATTAAAGAAATTGCATCTTAACAAGAGGAAGGGGAGAGGTGGAAGGAGAACAGCCGTCTCTCCCTCGCCAGCCTGGCTCATACTCATCAGCAGTCGATCCAAATACAAAGACAGGATCAGCTGCTCATTTCCCAGCCCCCTCCTTCAAGCTTGGCACGGTGTCTCTGCCAGAGATCTTATCCACCTAGGAAAAGCAAGGAGCCTCTCCTCTTCGGCACGCACTGATGGCTCACAGCCCATCACAGATGGCTGTGGCAGGGCCAGACATCCTTATTAGCTCTGCAGAACCTCTGCACCGCAGCCCAGCCCAGCCGCTGCTGGGCCTTCTCCCCCACCTAGGTTCTTGCCATGCGCATGCCTGGTGGGTGCAGGAGGATGGACAGACGTGAAGATCTGTGGTATTCCAAGCAAGTGCCACCTCACAACAAAAACAAGGACCAGCAGCCAAACCAGCCCATGTCACCTGAGAGGTTCCAAGCCAAGCAGAAGTGTCAAAGCCTGAGACAGCAGCCTGCCCCTCCCCTGCCACCAGCCAGGCTCTCTCTAGCCCCCACACTCAGAAGGTGCTGCCCTAATCCACAGGCACCCGCCTGCATCAAACCTCTCCCTCCTGGGGTTTGGCAGGCTAGCCACAGCCCATCATTTACCCATCCCTCCCACCCAGACCCCTCCTGCAGCATGGATGTACCAGCCTTGCCCACTGCTACCTACAGCCACCTGTACTCAGCCTGTTGCTTGCTTATCACCCCACAGGACCAGGGCCCTGGGGACAGGAAGGAGTGCAGTGCGCATCAGGTCCTGCCAAAGACAGGCTCTAGATATCCACCACTTTATCATCCCCTCTCCTCCCTCACCCCCGGCCCTAGGGACAGGTGTCGCAAGACAGACAGGACAGCCCAGACCCAGCAGCCCTCTGATCCCCTCCAGCTCAAGGAGGCATGAAGCCCAACCTTGTACCCGAATGATTCCTCCGTGGAGCAGGAGTGAGCACATTCTCCCAGAGCACGACTGAACCAGGATCGAAGGGGAATAAGAACACTGCCCAGCAGGAGGAGGTTGGTAAAAGGCCAGCGATGGTCTCACTGTGTTTGCACTTGAGACTCTCAGAGGAAAGGTGCTGCAGAAGGGGAACTTTTTATTCAAGCGGGAAGCCGGACAAGAGGAGAAGCAGGGCTGGAAACCAGTCCAGCCTCCAGCCAGGACCTCAGCAGATTCCCAAGCAAGGAAGGGCTGCTTCTGCCAGAAATGGCATTGTTAACTCAGTAGGTGGCGTTCTTCTCCTGACCGATGCTACCCCAGGGCTATGGGAGCCGATGAGGACCTGACCCTCTCCTGCCTTTCACAGGCACGAGTGGTATTTGTTCTGGTATCCTAGCCAAGTTCCACATGTTGCCATTTTCCCACGTATGTTCAATAACACATTGGTCTAGTTCACGCCCCCATGCAGGTCTGCTAGCAGAGGGCAGCCGGCATGTTTCACTGCAGACAGGGCTGCCTTTCAGCAGGGAGCTGATGCTACCCTTAGGCAGCAGGGTACGAGAAGCCACTTGCAGGCCATTCAGGGTCAGAGATCCTGGAGGAACACAAGCCGTTAAAGGGTTGTGCACCAAAAGAAGGCATTTCACTACCTTCCCCAACATGAAAACGTCTGTCATAGCCTCAGACACGCACCTTCACTGTGCAGGACTGCTCGTGTTCTTTCAGATCCAGCTGACCTCGCTCTACTGGTGGTCCTCCAGAATGCAAGAGGACATGATTACCACTTTGGGCTGCCCTGTTATCTCTGCAGCGCTCTCAAACACGACTCCTTGGACACGTAGCCACCATCGTTTCTCCATCCGGAGCAGCGCCAGTCCTTTAGGCGGGCCTGTCGGGCAGCCCCTCCCAGAGCTCCCTGGCTAGCCTTTGGAGTAGTTCCTGGATACGCTGCATCCCGGAAGCTGCATCGTTTTGCCCGTATGGCCCTGTTGCAGCTCTCTGCCTTTCCTCTTTCAAAAGAGATGTTGCTCAGTTCTACTTTGCTAAACCCTATCTGGCAACATGTCTAAACACATGCAAATTTAATTAGTTTGGGAGGGCAGTTTGGCATTCGAGGTGATGGATAAAAGTAATGGGGAATGAGACAAGCCTGAGCTGGCAGCGAGCTCTCACTCAAGCCCCTTTGGCCAGCGGGCTGCTAATCAGACGTGACGCCACACATGGCGGTGTCCAACCAGCACCGGGGCAGCAGGCTGCGCTCGTCAGTAGCGGGCTGAAGGGAGGCTCCCTTTCTGTGGGGCTGCGAACACGAGATGCAGTTCCCACTTTGCCCCAGAGGTGCTCAGAGACCAAATTCTGAAGTTAATTGTTTAAAAAACAATAGGCAAGCGAGAAGCATACCACTCGCCCTCACCACGCCCTGGTAGGGTCTCTCTTCCCAACAGGAGAGCAATGACCAGTCACACACAATCATAGAACACTAGGACTGGAAGGGACCTCGAGAGGTCATCGAGTCCAGCCCCCTACCCCCATGGCAGGACCAAGTACTGTCTAAACCATCCCTGACAGACATCTGTCTAACCTGTTCTTAAATATCTCCAGTGATGGAGATTCCACCAACCTCCCTTGGCAATTTATTCCACTGTTTGACCACCCTGACAGTTAGGAACTTTTTCCTAATGTCCAACCCAAACCTCCCTTGCTGCAGTTTAAGCCCGTTGCCTCTTGTTCTATCCTCAGGGGCCAAGAACAACAAGTTCTCTCTCCCCTCAGGGCACCCTTATAGATACCTGAAAACCGTTATCAATGTCTCCCCTCAATCTTCTCTTTTCCAAACTGAACAAGCCCAATTCTTTCAGCCTTTCTTCATAGGTCACGTTCTCTAGACCTTTGATCATTCTTGTTGCTCTTTTCTGGACCCTCTCCAATTTCTCCACAACTTTCTTGAAAAGTGGTGCCCATAACTGGACACAAACACCCCAACCGAGGCCTAACCAGTGCATAGTAGAGTGGAAGAATGACCTCTCGTGTCTTGCTCCCAACACAAACAGAGAGTCCAGTCCTGCTGCAGGGAGCCCCAGCTCTCCCGCCTTGGTCAGGGCTGTTACTGAACTACTTCCACGGGCCGTTTCATCTTCTAACGTGGGCAGGGAGTGACCCAGAGTGATGAGGCCAACAAGCTGAAGGCAGGCCACGGCAGAGGGGACACGCGTCACTCAGAGCCATGTACCACCCACACGAGGGTGGCAGAGGACAAAGAGGGACCTCACCCACCTGGAGGGGCCAAGGATAGTTGAGGGGGAGGCTGGGGAGCATCCTCAAAGCAGATTCTGTATTTCATGCAGCTTGAGGCGAGGTGACACTTATGGGATTGCTGAACAGCTCTTTGGGGGCCTTGGAGAAAAATCAGCAGCGTCCAGATAAACCAGCCACAGCCCCCCACCCCTCCCCTCAGCAGCTCCTGATGACCAAACCTAGGAGGCAGGCTGTTCAATACAGAAGCTAACCGAGGCTGTACACCACCCCAGAGCAGCAGTTAAATGCACCATGTGAGACAGACGGACTGGCCTCGTACCTGAGCGCCCCTCCCGATGAGCACCAGAAGCGGCAGCAGCCGGAGTCAGCACAGCAACAGGACCCAGGAGAGAACAGGTCAGATCAGAAATGACCAGCCAACACCCCCCGAAAGCCTTGTCTTGGTCTCCCGTAAAAGCGAGCATAGCAAAGCACCTGGAAGTTAACCCCCACAGCAACACACACAAGCGGAAGGGGGCCGAGTCAGCCCAGGCCAGGGCCCTGATGCAGATCTCCCCCTTGACACAAGGGCAAGCAAGCAATGAATTCGCCTGGAGGAGAGCAGCTCCGTCACCTCTGCAGCTTTCCTTCTGCAACTTCTGTCCCCACTTCTCCAGCACTCACTCGCAGCACAAGCAGAGGAGCGGCAGCTGCTACCTCAAGACCAGCCTGTGAAACGGGGCCTTTTCCTGGGCTGCATCTGTTTTATTTAACCTTCCCACCCAGGGGAACGGCCGCCAAACTGAAAACCAAGCCCCATTGACGAGTTCCGGGCTGGCTGGGCCAAGCCTGTGGGATAAAAAGGGCCCTTTGCTAGGTGCTGCTACAACGAACAACTGCAGCGAGGTGACTGGGGCCCAGTGAGTTCAGGGCGCTGGGACATCTACATGCCTCGGCTGTATTGTGGGTCATTTCCTTCGAGGACAACGCAGGATACTTTTTAACTTGCAGGATCAACTCAGTGTGGGTGCAGCACGGCGCACCAATCGGCCTGTGGGCAAATGGTGACGGCAACACCGACCTGTCCGCCAGCAACGCCAACCAGCCAGTCACTAACTGTGACTGCAGCTGCACAATCTAACGTGCCAGCTCGGACCGGGGGCTTTTAGTTGACTGCCCCGCGGGGAACTAACGTCCCTGCGGCACGCCATGGAGAGGGAGGCGGCCGTGACTATGAGAGCTAACCAGTGGCCAGCCCTCAGTTCGGAATACCGAGGCAATGAGCACCCCTCCACCCTCACCCTCATCCCTGCAGGATGCACCCTTCGCTCCCTGCAGCTGCGCTGGCTGCTTGCAGCACCTCGTGGTAAACGGACCACAGTTTTCAGGGCAGGGAAGCCTGTCCCATGGTCACCTCCAGGAGAGGGGTGCAGATCTAGCAGCCAGAGACCAGCAGGGTTAGAAACAGGAAGAATATCCTCTTGCATTTGCCAGAGCAGACGGGATCATGGATAAAAACAGAGCTACCCCAAAGCTCACAGGGTAAACTCTTCAGGGGGTATAGGGTCACACTCACTTGCTCCCCTGCCCAGAGACCAAACACAAAGCTTATCTTCTTCCCCTCCCCCCTGCTATTGTCACTTCCGATTATGCCTGGCCCTCAACAATCACGCGATGGGGAAAGACTAGGGATGACGTGACACCTGTAAGCAGCCAGGCTGGAGGCAGACTTGGGATGATATGGGGAGAATACGCGGGTTTTTCAGCATCAACTAAAACCACAGTTGAGGTGAGTATTTATTTCAACTGAGCCCAGGCCCCAGCAGAACTCAGGCCTGGGAATTAACACAGAGAGGAACTAATCAACGTGCTCTTTGCTTCCCCAGCGAACAAAACCCAGCGTGAAGTTACATGACTCACCCCCCTGCCCCAGCGAGAGCTAGCCAATGGGAAAGGGGGAGACACAGCCCACCAGCATGCAGTAACAATGCCCCGGACGCCTCCCGCTTCCATACTCACATGACTTTCAAATCCCAGTCTCCACAGGTTACAAAAATCGACTTGACGCTGGGATCTAAGAGGCCTTCCTTCGCCATCCATTCATCGACCCTCTGAAAGAACGCATGGAACCAAGATGAGCTTTGTAGACAGGGAAGAGCCACAAGAGTTAAACACAGATAAGCTGCTTGCAATCCGACCAGGAGAAAATTGTGATCTTATCCAGCTGCAGCCCCGACCCCCCTTCCCTTTCGTCCCTCACGTCACCTCCACAAGAGCACATTTGGACCTTTGAACATTTCCAGCAGAAAACCTCAGGCAAGCAGCACAGAGGCAATCTGATCAGACACTCAGAGAACAGGGGACTCATACAGTGCTTATGGGACAACCCAGATAAATCTTAGACTCCCCCCTCCCTGCACAAAATAAGTAGTCACATAGTTGAATGTTTCTCCCAAGAAAGAGCCAGGCCTTCGTTTTGTTAACTTCTGCCAACTTTTTAAGGAAGCTAGAAATGAACCAAGAGACTATAGAGGGGTCCCTGCAGACTGGGAACTGAAGGAAAATATGCAACCAAAGAGACACAAATGAAAGATTCTCGCTGAGCTCACCCCCCTTGCAGCGATGGGATTCTTCACCTACAGCCCATAGCCTGGGTAGCAAAAAACAGGCAACATAAGCTGGACACTCAGCAGGGCACAGGCATGCATGCCACTGTCACAAACCCAGTGCGCACACACGCACGCGCTGCTTTGGAAGATGGGACACTTTGTCCTTCCTTCGGCTACTCCGACTGTTGCAGCAGCTGGAATTAATTCTGTGTCAGGAGAGTGCATGGAGTTCGTCAGGCAGGCTGCACACTTTTGCCACCTGTGTTCTCGGTAACATTTCAGTGGGTGAAGCGTCTCTTGACTCCCCACCTGTGATGTGCGCAGCTGCTGAAAGAGAACCTGCCCACCAGAGATGGCCTCAGGGCTTTAGCACGTGAAGAGACCCCAGGAACGCAGAGGACAGTAACAGCAATGCAGACTTGTGTGGTGCGGCTGCTGTGAGCTGACCAGCCATCATTCAGAGAAGCCTTCTCCACGATTAGAGCAGCAGGGAAGGAACGCAACCACCTACAGCTGCGGACAACTTCCTTGTCCACCCTCACTTGAAATACAGGTAGCTACAACTAGACTGCATAAACCATCAAGCCTTGAGAGCAGCCAAATGTGTAGTCCAGAAATAAATTGTTTGCATTGCAGAAAAGTTTCAGAACACCAATCAAGGTCTAGGCCTCTTTGTACTGGGAATGGTACAGTCCAGGGCTGTCATTTAATTGCAGTTAACTCAAGCAATTAACTCAAAAATGTACTGTGATTAATCCTATTATTAAACAACAGAATTCAAATTGAAATTTATTAAACATTTTGGATGTTCTTCTACTGATTTCACTCAACACAGAATACAAAGTGTACAGTGCTCCCTTCGTAATACATCTGATTAGAAATATTTGCCCTGTGAAAATGACAAACAAAAGAAACAGTATTTTCAGTTCACCTCACAAGTACTGCAGTGCAAGCTCTTTACTCTCAAAGTGTAATTTATAAATAGAAATATATGTAGATATTTTTGTGTTTCACGACACTTGAAAGAAAAACAATGTAAAAGTTTAGTGCTTATGAGTCCACTCGGTCCTACTTCTTGTTTAGCCAATCACTCAGACAAACCAAGGTATCTACACTTATGGGAGAAGCCACCCACTTCTCATTCACACTGTCATCCAAATCTGAGAACAGATATCTGCGTGGAACTTTTGCAGCCAACGTTACAATATTTACGTGCCAGATATGCTGAACAGTCATATCCCCCTTCGTGCGTCAACCAGCATTCTGGAGGACATGCTTCCATGCTGGTGATGCTAATTAAAAATGCATTAATTACATTTGTGACTGAACTCCTTAGAGAAGAATTACAAGTTTCCTGCTCCATGGTTTTACCATATATTTCATGTTACGGTAGTGGTGGGTGACGAGCCAGCACACGTTATTTGATTTGAAGAACACTTTCACTGTACACTTGACAAAACCTAAGAAAGGTCCCAGTATCAGATTTCAAAATTAACTGCTGTAGTGCCCCCAAATTTAAGAATCTGATGTGCTTTCCACAATGTGAGAGGGAGAGGCTGCAGAGTATGCTGTCAAAAGTTTTAAGAGAGAACACACTGATATGGAAACTACAGAATCCAAAACCACCAAGAAAGAAAATTAACCTTCTGCTGCTGGCGTCCTGACTCAGAGGATAAAAATGAGAATGTCAGTGTGCACTGCTTTGGATCGTTATCGAGCAGAATCCCTCATTACCATGGACACGTGTCATCTGGAATGGTGGTTGAAACATGAAGGGACACCGGAATCATAAGTGTACATGTACAGCTCTTCTGGCGCTGGCTACAACATTGTCACCTGAACACCGGTTTTCACCTTCAGGTGAAATCAAACTAGAAATAGGCAGGAGCATCTGCAAATAGGGCAGGCCCACTATTCAGCAAGGAGGGAGAAACAAATATCAGGGAGCTTGAAAATGGAAGAGGTGCCGAATGACTTCCTTGTTTCGGTCTTGATCGAGCAGGCCGATGCAGAAATGCCTAACATGGTGTATGCTAGTAGGAAGGGGGTAGGGTTTAGTAAAAAAAAGAACATGTTAAAAATAACTTAGAAAAATTAGGTGTCTTCAGGTCACCAGGGCCTGATGAAACGCATCCTAGAATACTCAAGGAGCTGGTAGAGGAGGTATCAGACCCTTTAGCTACCAACTTTGAGAAGTCGTGGCAGTCAGGAGACATTCCAGAAGACTGGAAAAGGGCCAATATAGTGCACATCTGTGAAAAGGGAAAAAAAGAACAATCCAGGAAGCCAGAGACTAGTCAAGTTTAACTTCTGTGCCGGGAAAGATAATGGAAGGAGGAATTAAAGATTTCATCTGCAAATATCTGGAAGAAAATAAGGTGACAGGTAAGAGCCAGCATGGATTTGTGACGAACAAATCATGCCAGACCAATCGATGGCTTTCTTTGCAGGATAACAATTCTTGTGGATTAGGGAGAAGGGGTGGATGTGGTATACCTAGACTTTAGCAAGGCATTTGATATGGTCTCAAATGATCTTAGTAAACTAGGCAAATACAACTTACATGAGGCTACTATAAGGCGGGTGCATAACTGGCTGGATAACCGTTCTCAGAGAGCAGTTGTTAATGGTTTGCTGTCATGCTGTAAAGGCATAACAAGTGGGGTTCCACAGGGGTCTGTTTTGGGACCAGTTCTATTCAATATCTTCATCTTAGATAGTGACATCGAGAGTACGCTTATTAAGTTTTCAGATGATACCAAGCGAGGAGGGGTTGCAATTGCTTTGGAGGATAGGGTCAGAATTCAAAATGATCTGGATAAACTGGAGAAATGGTCTGAGGTAAACATAATGATGTTTAATAAGGACAAATGAAAAGTACTCCACTTAGGAAGGAACAATAAGCTTCATACATACAAAATGGGAAATGACTGTCTAGGAAGGAGCACTGTGGAAAACAATTTAGGGTTCTTATTGGCTCACAAGCTAAATATGAGTCAACAGTGTGATGCTGTTGGAAAAAAAAGCAAACGTGATTCTGGGATGCATTAACAGGAGAGTTGTGAGCAAGACACGAGAGGTCATTCTTCCGATCTACTCAGCGTTCATCAGGCCTCATTTGGAGTATTGTGTCCAGTTCTGGACACCACGTTTCAAGAAAGATGTGGAGAAATTGGAGAAGGTCCAGAGAAGAGCAACAAGACTGATTAAAGGTCCAGAGAACATGAGCTGTGAGCGACGACTGAAAGAACTGAGCTTGTTTAGTTTAGAAAAGAGAAGACTTAGAGGGTACATGTGAACGGTTTTTAAGTAGCTCAAAGAGGCGGAAGAAAAATTGTTCTCTGGGTCTCTAAGGACAGCACAAGGAGCAATGGGCTTAAACATTCTCTCATACTGGAATGAAGTTATTTTTTGTACTTAATTCCATATTTGTAAATTCAACATTCATGATAAATACAAAAGTATTCGTATTAGGTGAATTGAAAAACCCTATTTTTTTTTTAAAGGGTGTAAATATTGTTAATCAAAATAACTTAAGTGAGCCCCATACATGTTATATTCTATATTGTAAATGAACTCAATATATTTGAAAAAAGTACAGATCATCCAAAAATACTGAAATAAATGACATTCTACTATAGTTTAACAGCACAATTAAGTGTGTGATTAATCGCAATTAATTTTTTTAATTGCTTGACAGCCCTAGCACAGACAAAAAACAAAAGGAGACAGTCCCTGCCTGAGCGAGCTCGGGCCTGGGGGCATGACAGAACTCGAAAGGCAGATCACACAGCTTTGGAAACAGCCTATAAAGAGCGATAGAAAACACCTTTGCTGTGGGTTCCTGCTCTCCTTCTAAAACAATCCCATAGGATTTCACAGAGAATTCCTTCCCCGCTACAGAATTCTACAGGCTGCCTGCTAAGTCTCCTCTAAGTTGCAACCTAACAAGCACCAGGCAGGAACTCAGGGTGGCTGCAGAGAGGACTGCCTCTGCCTGCCAGCCCCAGCACACAGCTGCACAGCCAGGGAAGAAGCACCTCTCTCTGCCAGCTCCAGCAAGGAGCTGCTGAAGCAGCTCTGTCCTGGGACTAGGGAGAAGACGTTCTCTTGCCCCCGGCACAGCAGCTCCACCCTGGGGTGGCCTCTTCCCCAGCCACAGCGCCCAATCCAGAGCTGGCCCAGAACTGCTGCCGCCTGGGGTCAAGTGCCCTTTCCCTGGCCCACACTCAGCCTTGGCTGCACCTGCCCTGGCCGGAGAACAGGAGATCCTCCCCTGGCCCCAAGCAACTGCAGTGTGAGAGGGCTGGGGGTGCCCCTCTTTCCCCGGGCAGCCTGCACTCAGATCCCCTCATCTTCGGCCCCATCCCAAAGCTCATATCCCCAGCCAGAGCTCTCACCACACACCCAAGCCTCTGTCCCAGCCCTGAACCCCTCCTGCACCCCAGCCCCTCAGCCCTATCCCCACCACACCCAGTCTGTGCGCTTAATGACCTGCTATGTGATGCATGCACCGCTATGGAGGGGATGTAAGGGAAGTCATTCCACACCAGGACAGCAAACAATCAGTGCCTCCGAAGCCTATTGAAAGGATTTCATTCTCGATAAAACTTTGCAGGCTGTGCAAGTAATTTCTAAGGCTCTCCACTGGCTTCCTTAGACTAAGTCTATTCCATATGGGGACATTCACATGCACCTATTCAGACACTCAGAGGTGGCCAAACAACCCAGCCGACCAAGAGACTGCCGCACACGACCCAAACCAGTGAACGTCAATACGCGTTCACCTCTCACTACTAGAGCGGTTTTGGCCCCAAAGTAATGAATTAAAGTAGGGTCACATGACAGTTGGGTGGCCCTCATGAGCCTGCCCCAACAGGCAAGACCCACGGGGAGCATGCGGTGAGCCTCGTGATTTTACAGCAGCTGCATTTAACGGCAAACAGCCCAGACCAGCCAGCCACAGAAGCAGACCTGTGGCTCTTGGGTGGCAAAGACACACAATCAGACATTTGGGGTTGCGAGGTGACCAGCACACCCTTGCGGCATGGAGTGCCCCATGTTTGGGGCAGTGGACGGCTTGCTTGGTTTTATTCGGAGGGTTTATCCTTCCCACTTACCCTGGGGCTAGGGTCCCCACCAGGGTCAAGGAAGAGTGACAGGCAAGCCCCAAGCCCTCACTCTTTCGCCTCTATGAGCTCTGCCAGGCTGGGCCCAGGAAACTTGTGACTTCAGCTCAGATTCTTTCAGCTAACTGCCTCGCCGCCGAGTACCTCTAGGTAAGAGAGGCTCTGGAAGCCCAGACACATCTCCTTCTGCTCCCTTCTCATCTCCCAGACTGCTTGGCGTCACCTGTGGCCCCGCCTCTTAACTCGGGCACTTGACAGCTCTGCCCATATCTCCGGACTGCACACAGGGAGCTGGTTCGGCTGGCAGGGGCTGGCCAAGCCCAGAATTCCCCTGGACCCCATTTCTCTGATTTCAGCTTTCAGGTGGGGGGCTGCAACGTGAGGCTCCTTTCGAGACTGCTCAAAGCAGCGCCCTCTACAGTGGGGTTGTTCATCGGGGAGACGCTCTTCCTCCCCACTCACCGTGTGGCCTCTGCAGCTGGTCCGAGGAGCAGGAGCCAGCACTTAACCCTTCCGACATCCCCCAGGTGAGCGCCTCCGAAGTGCCGGCCCCACAGAGGAGGGCACAGCCCTTCACTCACTTTCCTTACACAAGCAGTTGTTGCAATTATAAGGAACAATTGGGACAGGCAACGGCGCACACCCTGACAGACAATGCACTGGGCTGCAGCCGCCATGCGCTCTCCTGCAGGAGGCTTCCCACAGTGTTTGACTAACAACAAAAGCTATTGATGGCAAAATACTTTAAAGCTAATTAATCCTAAATGCTGCAGGAATTCAACATGAAGCAGATGGCATTATTAGGGCTTTATCTGCAATTGCACATCCCACAGATTAGGTTGTGGAAGCCTGTACTTTGTGCGTTATTGAGCATTTAAATAGGTAGGAGCATTAATTTGACAGTGAAGGTTGGCGGGGGAGGGAAGAACAGCTCCCATGCAATGCTGTAAAGCAATGTCTTGGCTCTTTAAGACTGGCTCAAGTACGAAATCGCCTCCTCTCCTGTCTGCAGGCAGGAGTTTGGACATCTTGTCAGTGCCCTTGACATAAACAGCTGGGAATGACAGATCAATGGTTCAATACTCTCAACAGCATGTCACCAACATGACAGCAAATGTTATTCTAATGAAGCCGTAATCATAGTCAAATTACGCGGTTCGATTCCCGGGAGGGGGCGAAGAAGGGGGAGCAGAGGTCAAAGTTCAGGAATGAAAGGTTACCCTGCTTACCTCAAGCACTTGCTGGAGAGTTGGCTGCCCATCCACCATGCCTTGAATAATTCCAGTCAGCTGAAACAAAAGAGAAAGAGAAAACAAGAGTCAGAGATGCATTGCATCGATAATGAGACGGTCTCCTCTCCCGCCCATCTTTCTGAAAGCGCCGTGTGCTCGTTAGCAAGTCGAGCAATACCAAGGCCTGTCAACTGCCAGCCACCCACCCTGGGAACTACCCCACCAGGAGCCAGGAGCACAGCACAATTCCCGACACGGCTAGGCCGAGAACTCTGGCATGCACGCTGGGAAATTCGAGAGCTCAAATGAACGTTGGTTTGCACAGGGAACCAACACACGATTGCTTCCAGCCTGCAGCCCTTATGACACCGGAACACCCAACGTACACCCATCTCACTAGGCCAATCTTTCCACTGTTGACTCAGCCACTGCCCTAAGTTCCGCAGGCAGATTTTACAGCACACAAGCTGCCTTCCTGCATTCCCGTGCTGGGCTGATGACACAACTGAGAAGCCTACCAAGAGATACATAAAACAAAGGGTGTGGGCTGTTCCTTTCTGCGACACCGGGGCTGGAGAACAGTGTAGCCAGGCTTCATTTTAGTTTACAATGCTCTAGTTTGAAATGTTAGGCCACAGGCAGTAAAAATATCTGTTTAAAAATGGGAATTACAGCTGGAGACAATCCATCTCCTCGTAAATGGTTTTCGGTACGCTCTTCAGAACAGAGACCGACTCTGGCCTAGTCCTGCGCACACTTCCACCCATCACTTGGTTCACTGCCTGGGGCTGGATTACTGGCACAGTTAAAGTTCAGCCTGCGCAGGAGTGTGTCCGCAGGGCCCAGGCTTGGGAAGCGTGTCTGCAAAGTACCTAGTGCAGTGTGGAGCACCCAGGGCTCGTCCACACGACCGCTTACAGCCAGGTAAGTCACGTCGCTCGGGGTTTAAGAAGCCGCCCTCCTCAGCCAAGTAAAAGACATCGAATTACAGTGGCATCAACACCACCCTCTGAGGGCGGACGTGGCTGCTGCCTCTCCCAGACGTGTGTAATTACGCCAACAGGTGAGCACTTGCGGGCACAGCGCATCTTCACCAGACGCGCTGTGATGGCGCCCATGCAGTGCAGTAGCACAGACTAACCCTTAGACTTGGTCTGCAGCACCACCTGTGTCAGTAAAGCTACACGGCTCAGGCGGGGGGGTGGAAAATTCACTACAAGCTGTGTTATCTCATCTAGTATCACTGCATCCCGAGCATATCCCAGCCTCGCTCACAGCGAGGACTGCACACACTTGCAGACCAGGATTTTATTAATACATGCAACATCTAGACTCAAGAAGGCCCTGACAGTCTCGTCACGAGCTGTTGGCAGGAAGAATTCTTGACAGGCTCTCTCCTGTCCAGGAGCAACTCTTCTATTGTAGGAGATTTCAGCCCAGGCAGAGAAGAAAAGCCTCATGATAAGCCAAGGGCCTGAGTGCCTTATTAAACAGACGAAACCCTAGGCACACCAGCCTACCCCTATGTTTCTCTGGCTGCTTGGCTTGCAGCATCAAAATTTTTTAAACATGATTAAACTCCAATTAAAGCGTAATTATATTTAATGACTACAAAATACCTGATTCACTGAGAAAGCTGCACTAAGAGTATTTTCTTGTGGTAACTTGCACGGAATGGCACGATAGCCCTTTGGGGGCAGACATTTTCATTCTAAGACGGTAGAATTCCTCTAGGTGGGTTTCTGAAGTTCATCAAGTCCTTATTAGGTGGCATTTTAAGGAAGTGGAGAAACACAGACACTGTTCGAGTCCAGAAACAGTTTGTATATTAATCTGTATTTTAATTGTATAACAGCTGCTGCCTACAGACTTCCCATGCACCAAAGGAAAATAAATTTCAGAGATTAACTGCACTGCTTGTTGGTATGGGGCTAGCTGCCATTTCCCCTGCTTGCCTTGTTGTGTCCCTTTCTCGGGGGATGTCTCATCTCTTCTCTAGGGGCAGTGCTGGCCCCAGCTCCGTGGTGAGAAGCCCGGACAGAAGCCCTGGAATTGGGCTGAGGAAGAGCTGATTTGGTAAAAGCCTTAGGACACATCACACAGCTTGAGCCCCCACAAATGGCTTCCTGTGGCTTTCTGGACATCACTGGCACCCCTTTGATGGAACAGCCGCACAGGGCAGGGAGGGGGCAGGGGGCTAGATGGTACGTGTCTGGGAGACACTCTCTTGGGAAGGAGAGGGAGATGGGGGATACTGACGGGCTTCATCCCTGCACAGCTGGGCACCAGGATAGTACAGGGAAGCCAGGTTCTCCTCCCAGCTCTGCCACAGACTCACTGAATGACCCTGATTAAATCACCTCCCATCTCCCTGCTGCACATCACACTGTGCTGTAGGAGCTCAAGTGTCTGGGTACAACCCCAGGGGCAGACTGCACAGAAACAGGGCCCAAGACCCTCGCTGGCTTTGAGGCCTGTACTTTTTACCCACTTCCAAGTGTGAGCCCCCAGGCGCTGTCCCAGCCTGACCAGGGAGTCCTAGAGAGCCCCTGCGGGGACCCCAACCTGTTTCACCACCCACAGGAACTTGCCTGCAAGACAGACAGGCCTTCACGCCAAAGATCACAGCAAAGTTCAGGCTACATGCCAAAGGTCTACCCCAAGTCAGCGGCACCTCTGGTCTCACACCAATGCCTGTAGCCACTCCTACGACAAACTATCTAAAAGTTTATCATCTAGAAAAAATAAGAGTTCTTGACAGGGTTAAAGCAGATGAGCATAGATACGCAGAGCTGACCCAGAGGGGATACGAAAGCGGTCTGTAAAATCACAACGTGTGCTGAGAGAGCGAATAAAGAAGTGTTGTTTACCCCTTCCCACGACTCAGGAACCCAGGGGCTCCAAGGAAATTAAAAGGCAGCAGGTTTAAAACGAAAAGGAATTACTTTTGCCACCCAACAGTCAACCAGTTGAACCCCTGGCCAGGGGATACCGTGAAGGCCAAGACTATAACAGGATTCAAAAAAAAAAAAAAAAAAAGAACCAAGTAAGCTAATGGCAGATGGGTCCATCAATGGCTATCAGCCAGGATTAGTGAGGGATTCAACCCCACGCTCTCGGTGTTCAAAAGCTGTTCTGGACAGCAGGGGACGGACTACTGAGAGATTCCCTCTCAGGCACCTGGCACAAGCTGCCGAGAGACACAGGACACTGAGCTGAGCCAGTGTGGCCATTCTTATACACCAAAATGAGTTCCACTCTGAAGTCTCAAATGAAAACAAAAAAGCAGTCATGCAGCACTTTAAAGGCTAACAAAGTAATTCATTGGGTGATGGGCTTTCCTGGGACAGACCCACCTCCAACAGAAGCCTCCATAATAAGCAAACTCTACACATCCTTTACAGATAACCCAAGCTAAGCCCTGGGATCTTCTGCTTATGCCTAATAACCTTTGTGTCCCAGACTCTGAGCAGCACCTCCCAAGTTAGAGGATTTTATTCACTTTCCCCTTCTGCTCTGAGCTGCGAACTCAGCAGAGGGGAGGAATTCACGTGCAAGATTCAGCTTCGTGGAGCTGGGGAAGAAAACAGCAAAGTCGTCTGTCCCGTTCACTGTTCCCCTCCTGTTCATCGGGGGCCAAAGGGCCTTCCTTGTCCAGCAGGACGCAGCAGGGTCTGCTGGAGGCCAGCATTTCACATGAGTTAACATCTCTCCTGGCTGACGATGCACACGCTTACACAGATTTGTGATACAAATGGTCAGGGAATACCTTTTAATACGGGGCCCAGGTGTTACAGAGCCTGCAAAGGGGGCCTGCTCTGCCACCGCCACCCCTCGCCTCTCCAGCTGGACGACGGAGACAATGACGCCGCCTGACCCAGGGGCAGTAGATGGGTAACTTTGCTGGCGTTTGCGTGGTCTCAGGGCCTGTGTGGACGCTGCCTGGGTAACAGAAGGGGCTCTCCTGTCCGTACAGGTCGGCTCCCCCCAGGAGGAGGCCAAAGAGGGAAGAGATCTAGTGTAGACCTGGTGCTGGCTATGCTGGGGGGATTTGGGTCACAACACTGCTCAGGAGTACGGATTTTACACACCCCTGACCAGTGCACTTACAGTGACCTCAGCCAGGCCTCTTCAGGCAGCGAAGAGCTGAGCACCCCAGAACAGAGCAGCTTGCGTGCTGGGAGACGGGCGTGACACCTGCTCAAGCTGCTGGCCCTGGCCATGGTCGGGGACAAAACGCCGGTCGGAAGGGGCCTGCCTGCGCTTCGCACAGGTGGCTCTGTAAAGGCGTGCAAACGACCCTCGGCCGCCCTCCCGGGCCCCTCTGGCTTTTCCGTCCCTGGGTCGCATGCAGTTTGTTCTGTGCACAGAGGCGAGTTCGGATGTGCACCACACCCAAAGCATCACTGGCTGCCAGCCGCGGACGGATGTGGGCACCCTGCTAGCCAGCCGGGCAGCACGTAATGCTCCCCTGTCACAGACAGGGCCGCGCAGGGGCAGAGCGAGGCAGTTAACTGGCGAAGGCCGGCCAGCGAGTCAGTGCCCAAACGGGAGACAGGACCCAACAAGGCACAAGGAGACGGGGGGGGCCTCGCTGGATTACTCGGCCCCGCAGGGTGGGGCGAGGGCAGAGCTAAGTCGTCAGGAGAGGGCCCGCGGGCACCCCAGGAAGAGCTGATGTCTGCGGGACGGCCCAGGGATGCTGCGGAAGCTGCAGAATCTAACTCGCCCTTTGGAAAGCCCCGGCTCCGCCCCTTCACCCAGGCTGTTGTGTTACACGGCGCCTCGACTGCCGCCCCAGCTGGATCCTGCCTTTGCGTTACCCCGCACCCCCAGCCCCAGCAGCACAGCAGCTGAGGTGAGCCTGGCGCCCGCTCTGAGCTGCCGTTAGCCCTCAAGTGCCAGCCAGGACATCCCCTTTGGGGAGGGGTGGGCTACAGAATAGCCCAGCAGGGCCACCACCAAGCCCCTGTCTACACGGGCTCTTCCCCCTCTCCCAGGGCGGCTCACACTACTCCAGCTCCGCCTCTGACAGCGCTGGGGGGGCCGTCAGGGAAAGGCCTATGCAGACCCCACCCTGCATGCTCATTCGACTCTGGATGGGCACTGCAGATCACCAGCCCATGCCCTAGGCCCTGCCCCAGGCTACCTCCCCCCTCAAGCGCTCCCTAGAGGCAGGTCCGCAGCTACACGGAGCCAAGCGGCCCTGGAACAGCCGCCCTCCAGCTCCCTGGGAAAGCAGCGAGCTGAGGCAGGCAGAGTGGAGAGCCATGCGCACAGCAGACCTCAGCACTGCAGGCTCCCGCTGCAGTTTATCTCCAACCCCATCGTATTTCCCCACCCGGACAGTCCGCTGAGTGCCTAAGCACTTGTCTCTGGTGTGCGATCTGATCGCCCGGCCTGTCTCCCTTTGCAGGCGAGGAGGCCGGTAAATCTCACGCTTTGTAAGACGGGGTGCGGAGACGAAGCCCTTCCCAGGCACGCAGCAGAGCGGGTTGTTTCCCAGAACACGTACCACAGCACCGGCAGCGCACTTCAAGCGCCCCGGCTGTTCAGACGAAAGCCTGATGAGCACCAGTAGCGCCAGCAGCAGGCGGGGAAGCACTCCCGGCTCAGCACCCAACCCGCAGCTGCATTCTGGGCCTCCGGCGGCTGCGTGGAAATACAGAGGGGCCTCTGCCCACCAGGTCCCACAGACCGTGTGTAAGAGGGGAGTGAGGACCCCGTGGAAGAATTGCAGGAACAGTCAGCACCACCTTCTGGCGGGACCTCACCCCCAACTACGAAAGGAAGAGAACCAGTCCACCCCCCCGGGGAGCACCAGGGGCCTTCTTCCTCGGCTGCTCCCAAAAGCATGGGCAAAAAGGCTGGCTAAAGACGGAGGAAGAGGGAGGGGCGAGAGGGGGCTGATGGAGCGGCCCAGAGCGAAAGCCCAGGGTCACCAGCGCACTACAGTGCGTATCGCAGGCTGAGTGCCCAGAATGTGACAAGAAACGCGTCACGACCCTGCAGCCTCCAGCTGCGGCTGCAGATGGCACAAGTGACAGGTCAGGCCCCGTATCTCTGCCCTTTCCACAAGGTCCCCAGGTTCCCCACCACAGCAGCGGCCTCAGCAACAAGTGGGCACAACCGGGCCAGGACAGGTTCAGAAGCTTCCCATCCACCCACACAAAGGAGCTCAACAGCGCGGACAACCCGTCCGCGTCCCCTTTTTCAGGGGATGTGCATCGGAACCTTCGCTCTAGGCAAAATTCGCCCCTCCGCAGAGGAGCGAGCGCCTGCCAAAACATCACAAGGCGCTCTGCCGGTGCGCCTCTTTCTTGTGCACAGGAGCCAAGTTTTCCCATCAGACCTGTTCTAGGGTTGCTCTGTGGCAGTTCCCTGGCCTGTGTTACACGACGGGTCAGCCCAGCAGATTGCAGAGATCCCCTTTGGCCTCGAACCTACAAGCCCGCTGCTAGGAACACTGAAACAGCAGCAGAGGGCAGGGCTGGGGTGCACACAGGAACGCCGCCTGGTGGAAGGAAGGTTGCCCCATCAAAACTTCTTGTCCCACTTCAAACAGAAGAGCGTTCACGCAGAAATGCCACTACCTGGCTGGCAATCACAAGCGCCAAAAACGTCAGCGGCGGGAGAAGAGGGCCAAGGACAGACCTAAACCAATCATCCAGCCATGACAAAGTAAACACCTACCTAAAGAGGGAGCCAGGTGGCATTCAAACACAGGGTTCAGGTTATACCTCATCGCCTCGAACTGGCTTGGTGTCCACACCGCAACAAAAGCCACTGTTAAAATACATCTTCCCTTGTTTATTCAGCATGTGCAAAGTCCTTTTTTCTTGTTCCTGCTTTTAACAGAACCTTGGCTCATTCATACGGAACGACTACCCCAGAACTGAATGTATTTGTACATACTGTGCTGTAGATTTTCAGGCCACAAGGGACCCTAAGTCCTCTGGTGTGGCCTCCATCTCACAGGCCAGGAAACCTCCCTTGGGAATCCCTGCATCCAGCCTGACTGAGCTAGAGCGCCTCGTTTATTAAATCGTGGTGCCACCCAAGTACCGCAGCTGACTCCCAAGGCAGAGCCAGACAGACCTGCCCCAAAGAGGAAAGCATTAGCTGTTAGCTCAGGGCTCAGCTTGGACAAGGAAGCAAGTCTATTCCGCTTCACCTGTGGAGACCTGCGCAATGACACCATGCTGCAATGTTTAATTTGGAGGGGGGAAAAGCAGAGGCATGTTTGGAACCCCCCGCTCCCCAATAAACTTTTGTTGTACATTTTAAAACTTTATAAGGCTATTCCTAGAAAAATTTAGGTCAATTTGTACAAAGCTACAATGTGGGCCCAAATCCAGGAGGCAATCTCCCTCTAACTGTACAGCATGTCCTTGTCGATAGATTCTCTCTCTCACCCCCACACCCGGAGCGTAGAGTAATTGCCCCAGGTACTGTTAGTATGGTTGCAGTGGGCTTCTGCTCTGCTCCTGTTCTCACGTTTCTAACTGTTGGGAGCACTTGGCCTTGTGGGATTCTCTTTTCTAGGCCTAGTTGTTTTTGGAAAGTTTGAACAAAATCCCTTTTGCTGGTTTTCAGTCACAGGAGAGTGAATAAAGAAGCATTTACTTTTACTACGGGGAAAGCAGGAGGGACCAACAGTCTGAGGAGAGCTTCCTGAATGACAAAACAGAGAAATAAGGTGTGGGCAGTAGTATCTTTCACTGAACCAACAAGCATTCGAGCTTCCACAGAGCTCCTCTTGAGGCAGCAACCAGTTACTGTACACATGCTGACAGTATAAAAAGAGGCACAGGACAAGCTATTGAATTACCATCGCCTTCAGTGGGACAAAATGGAGCTTTGGACCTCGCAAGGGATGAGGACAAAGTTGGCTAGCATGAAACGGCTGCCCGTGGAAAGGAGGGCAGGGGAAATAAGAAGTGTAACAGAGCATGCATCTCAGCCTAGAGCGCCATGTGTTTTGCTAGTGGAGATAAGTTTTGGCCCCCCAAAGGGGAAACAGACACAGA
The DNA here is from genome assembly GCF_033958435.1 of Carettochelys insculpta. Lineage (NCBI taxonomy): Eukaryota > Metazoa > Chordata > Testudines > Carettochelyidae > Carettochelys > Carettochelys insculpta. The sequence continues at coordinate 2,704,894 of NC_134145.1, forward strand.
GAAGGAAAATTACTTGCCCAAATCACATACTGTATTAAAAGAAGAGCTGGAATAGATCTCAGGTCAACATTTTAGCCAGTGGGCCACGCAAGAGCAGAACAGCCCAAATATGAAAGGAACTTAATTTAGAACAATGGGAGTAGAAAGAACAATAGTCATCCAGTGTAACCCGCCACCAAGATGCAGGGTTTCTTGTGTCTAAACTATCTAAGGGAGATTCTATCCAGCCTCCTGTTGAAAACCTCCCACGAAGGACCCTGCACGACTCCTAAGGCACCCGTTCCATTGCCCTTCTATTCTTCCAGTTAGGAAGTTTCTCCTAAGGTTTAATCTAAACCTGCTATGTTGTAGTTTGAACCGACTGCCTCTTTTCCCCGCCCTCTGTTGCATCTTTTCTCCATCTTTTTATGGCAGCCTTACGCCTCTAACATGTGCTAACGTATCTCCCCTTACTCTTCTCTTTGCAACAGAAACCCAGCCAGCTCCTTCATTCACCCTGTGCTCACACAGCTGGCATTCCAGCCCTCTATCATCTTCATCACCCAGCTCTGGACACTTCCATTTATCCCCCAGTTTGTACTTGTGCAGTTGCATTTTCTTCTCAAAGCATTGCCCTTGATCTGTGACTTTGTGGAATTTCATTATGTCATCTATAGCCCAATTTTGCAATTTATCAAGATCCTGCCAAATGACTGGCAACCACCCCTCGCTGTGTATTACCTGCAAATTTGATCAGCATGCACGCTAGTCAGACATTCAGGTCACTGATAACAATGCTAAACACCACCAAGCCCACTGTGGAATCAACTGGAGACCTCCCTGCACTCTGACATCATTCCATTCATAATTACTCTTTCGTTAACCAATTACCTACCCACTTCATGGCAGTTCTGTCAAGCCCACATTTCTCTGGCTTACTTATCAGAATGTCATACGGGACTGTGTCAAAAGCCCTGCTGAAGTCCAGGCATAGCACAAAAACGAGAAGACCTGTGGCACCTTATAGACTAACATGGATTTTTTGGCGCATAAGCTCCATGAGCAAACACCCACTTTGTCAGATGCATGGAAGTTTATGCTCCAAAAAGTCTATTGGTCTATAAGGTGCCACAGGATTTCTCCTTGTTTTTGCAGCTACAGACTAACACGGCTACCTCTCTGATACAGGTATAGTGTGTCTACTGCATTCCCCCACCATGGCGAAGAAGGAAATCTAGCTGGTTTGGCATGATTTCTTCTTAGTAAATCCATGTTGTTTGCTAGTGATCACCCTTTTGTCCTCCAGGTATTTGAAAATTGAGTGTTTTATGCATTGCTCTAGTAGCGTTCAAGGTATCAAAGTCAGGGTGACTGGTCTGTAGTTCCCCAGCTCCTCCTTGTTCTCCTTTTTGAAAAACGGGCCCCATGTTAGCCCTTCTCCAGGCTTTCAGGACTTCTCCTCTCATCCACAAGTTTGTAAACAGTATTGCCAGTGGCACTATTTTCTTACTTTGATAGATACATTAGGGACAATCATCCAGGTACATACTAGCGCAAACTCTTAATTCTCTGAATTAAGTGAGAGAGAACAAAACAAATCCCTTCCTCTCATGGACCAAGGAGCTCATACGCAGCTCCCCATGTGATTTTCATCCTCTCATTCTGCACACTGGGAAGAGGTGAGTAAGAGGAACAATGGCCCTTAGTGGTGATCATAATCAGATAACAAGGGGACACAGTCCTATCCTGGAAAGAGAATTTTTTTTTTTAAACGCTTTGGTGACATCAGCCCACAGCGCCGCAGGTCATGGGACAAGACTTCAGATCCCTCGAATCACACTACAGCACAGCGTTATTTATTCCCTCCCACTGGGAACATGTTTGCTTGAACCTTCCACCCCAAACTGTTGTCTTGGGCTGTGTCAACAGTCTGACATGTCCCTGGCACAGAGTGTCTCTCCAGGACCTCTCGTGGCACAGAAGAAGCAGAGAATTAAACAGGTTGTCTAGGGCAACTGTGCAGGAGTTAAAGCAAAAGCGGTTAGCAGCGCCTGTACGGCAGCTAGCACAAAGTCGTCTTGGTCCAGGATGGGAGCTCCAAGACACCATACTAATAACATCACTACTAGTATAACCAACAAGGCGTCACCTGAACTAACCCTGCCCCCATGCAAGAGGTAACCCCATTTCCCACTTAGAGTGCAACGCTTGGGGCACAGGGCGCCCGTCCCCTTTTACCTCTGTACAGAAGGGAGTGAGCTGCGGGTGCACCACCGGCTGCACATACATGTGAAAAGTGGATTCAATCTCCATCGTCCTGCCATTGAGCTTCAGGATGGGGAACTCAATGATCTCCTGAATAAGGTACAAAAGAGAACAAGCTGTTATAAAAAAAATCAGCTGGGAAGACCCAAACCAAACCCTTCTGCCCCGCTTTTGGACAGCACCTAGCACACCGGGTCTGCTCCAGACCGGGGCGCTGTGGCACCATGATAATAGAAACAATACGTTATGGGAAAATGGCACATCCCCATCTTCACAAGAGGCATGCAGCTCTAAAAAAGGAAAATCCTAGCTCAACGCGCACAGTAAACAGAGCTGCCCAGGGAGGAATGGGGTCGCAACCTGCTACAGGAAAGGTTACGTGTTTGGAGTATATTAAGGCAGCTGCCAAAAACTAGGCAGGAAGGACTGACTGCCAAGCACCCCTCTAAGTGGCAACAACCCCGCCAAGAGCTGATCACTTGCAGGCAGCAGGCCAACTTGCGACTACACTCAAAACATAAGGCACAGACACACACAGCCCACCCTCTCCCACTTCGCAAGGACAACCCAGGCACTGTAGCAGAGAGGCCAGTCTCATAGCCTGGACCAGGGGCTCCAAGGCAGGCAGGCTGGCTATGGGACGTGAGACACCGACAGCCAGGCTGCTATTGCACAAAGTTGCAACACACTCCCCCACAGCCTGGACAGCTAGGCCATTCTGTACATCAGCGATGGGCAACCTCGGCTGGTGAGCAGGCCCCAGAAGTGGCCCTTGTCTCATGGGGCTGCAAGACTCTCGTAACCAAGACAGTCTCCGGAAACAGGGCAGTTTTGCTAACTACGCTTGCATACCTAGAATTTGCAGGGTGTGCCCACTGAACCATTTGATTGCAGCGCTGTGATTGGCTGCAGAGGGAACACATGGCTCTCACTGTCAATGTTATGTGCAATCAGCAAGCACCTCCCTTCACGGGCCCTTGCCTTATGTGTGCGTGTGTTACTTTAACAGTAGCGGGAGGGAAAAAACCTACGTGGCTGGAAACCAGCGGAACCTGGCAACCTTGCATGTGAGCAACAGTAAACGCAGCCATACACAGAACCACAATGAGCCACACTTGGCCCCAGGGCAGCAGGCTGCCCACTGTTGCAATAGGCAGATATTCCTAGGATGAGCCAGGAGCTACCTCAGCCAGGCACCTTTCCGGCATAGAGCTCTACTGCAAACTCTGCTTTATTCCTCACAGGGAATTTATGCTGATAGGGAAATAGCAACGTTCTTCATCAGGAGAGTGTTCAATTATTGGACTAATCAGCAATCAAAAATTTACATGGACCTGTTAATAAGAAGTTTAAACAAAGCCTGTTACGATGGATTTCTCAATTATTAAAAAATATATATGAAATTAAAAGAACCACTCACCGTATAAAGACGATAAAATCCTTTGTGTTGGTCCCCCTCTGTCCCTCCTCCCCCCGAGTTTAATGTAAGAGAAGTGACAATTTGTTTGGTGTCTTTAAAGAATAATTTGTCTATGTTATTTAATAGAGATGCATGGCACCATGGCTCTGGAGTGCAAATGAGCGCACTGAGTGATAACCATGCAACAAGCCTCTCAAATCACTTGGGGGAGAGGAGGGGGGAAGAACAGGAGAGAGCGAGAATAAAAAAAATATTGCTTTTTAATATTCAAAACCAGTTTGCAAAATTTAATCAAAGCACAGCAAAAGCTAACATTTTTACCACTTTGACATTTTTATTAGCGCTTTCATAAATTTTTAAAACATGAATGGAATTAGTTTAACAACAAAAAACTGCCTGAAAACATCTGGAAGGGACAAACAAGAAATAATACAAAATAAATAAATAACGCAATGCTTGCGAATAAAATTAGCATGCGGAAAATGCAGTCGCTGTAGAGTAGTTCTTGCAGCTTTCGGGGCCTGGCTGGGACCCCAGTGACCCAGGCATGGAAATTCCTGTGAGGTCATAAATACGAAATGACAACAGCAGCCCCAGTGTAAAGCCAAAAGGAGATGGAAGCACGGACAGAAGGGGAGAAAGGGAACCCCACCGTATGCTGCTACAGCATGAATGACTCCTGCTGGCTCCTGACCCAAGGGCATGCAGAGGATGCTGGGAGCAGAAATGGGGGGCTGGAGTGGGGCAGAAAACGTGGGCAAGGCATGCCAAATGAACTGAAGAAGGAAAAAAAAGCACAAATGGTAGCCTCCTTGGCAGGTTACGGTGGAGAAACAAGCAGCAGGAAATGCCCAAGTAAATGGCTCCTCCACTCCACCCACCCTGCCACGTCACACACCGCAGACACATGCAGGGCCATTCCTGATTGTGGAGTGCACAACTTCTCTACCTGAGCACGGCCGGAAGGCTCAGTTTCTCTGTGCCCTAGGTCACTAGCAGACACGCAGCAGGTAGCGCTGCGCAGGCTTCACTACGGTCCCACGCCCCAATCCAACCAGGTCCCCCCTTCTAAATCTAACTGACCCAGGAGCAACGGGTGGTCAGACTAGGAAATGGCCTTTTGTTCCTCACCCTTGTGTAACCCTGAAATGTCTGAACACACTTGGCTTAACTGCTCCCGCAACGCCGTCGTCGCAGAGGAGATGCCACGCAGCGTGTGGTTTGGTGAAGGAGGAGCGCATTTGAGAGAGTACATGACAAGGGGGTTACCATGAAAGCACCTCGCAGCCTTACTTCTAGGTAGGACACGCTACCTGTTCTCCTACCTGCCAGCCTTCCCCTCCCGAGCCCAACGGGGCTGAACCCTTAACACCACGGGCTTCAGTGGGTGCCCAGGAAGCCCACTCATTGTGGGGCTGGGCTCTCCATAAGGCACTACTGTCCAACAGGCTACCTCCATCACAGGGAGAAGCCAAAAGGAATTGCCCTCTCACAAACGGAGAGACAGCCCCTGATTTTATTTGTGCTACAGGGCAGGGAGCAGTCCACAGGGAACAGATCTCTGAGGGGCCCATTGAGCGCCAGGAGGTGAAGATGAGCTGAAAGCAAACACTGCACGGTGCTGCCCAAGGATCTGATGCACAAAAGGTGTCAGTCATTTGCTTCCAGACCAAAAGCAAAAAAAATCAGGTTCAGGAAGGTCAGATTAAAATATCCTGGGAAAATAAAAAAGCTGGCTGAAAACCCTGGAAAATGCAATGCTATCCGAAGTAATACGCGGCTAGGCAGGGGGTACATGGCCACAGAGGGAAAAAAAGACTAGTGATTTGGCTGTCTTGGGAGAAAAAACAAGCAGGGGAGGTTTGAGAGCTTTGGTTAGTTTCTCAAAGGAGTGGGGAGGACCTTCCCAAAAGAGTGTTTATCTGAATGTTGTCTAGAGCAGAGATTTGTCCAGGCTCTGGCAGCGTTTGCGCCGCGGTATCTAAGGCAACAGATCTCGGCTCCTCTCCTAACAGTGTTAGTGTTAGCCAGCCCTGCAATGATATGTAACCTGTGACACCACTGTACTTTTCATTTAAACTTTCATTTGCAGAGAAGCAGTGTTTGAGACCCTGCAGTTTGTCCTACTAATAAAGACAAGCGTTGGGATCTTTAAAGGTGGCATTCATCTTTTGCCTTTATTAAATTGAATTTTCTTAACCCCACGATGCATCATGAAATTAGGATCTGACATTCCTGCGGAAACAAAAATATCTATCAAACATAAATGGGGAAAAAAAGTCTTCCATTACCAAGAACATATGGCTTAAAGTTGATCTGTTTCCACTTTTAAAAAAGAAGCAAGCCTATGGTTTGTTTTAGCCATCCAAAATGTTATTACTAATGAAATTTTAGATCTGCAATTATAATGAAAGGATGAGCCAGCCCCCACTTCCCCGACAGACTCCAATTCAGAAAAGAAGCCGGATATCCTCTTCACTTTCACAACTGGCCCTACCTTGAAGCACTCAGTTACATCTAAATTACAGGTACATGAGAAGTTGCTCCATTTTCAAATAGTGAGGTGTCCTGTGACACCTCAGAGACTTAAACTGTTAGTCTCTAAGGTGCCACAGGACCGCCTGTTATGTATGAAGCTGTGGCCTAACACAGCTACCCCTCTGTGACCATCTCCTTTTTAATGGTCATCTTACAGATTTCCTGCAGCCCACACTGAACTGTTAACTGAAAACGTGAGAAGTTTTGAATGGGCTGGAAATGTTTTGGAGGTATTTGGACGCTGCAAAGAGTCATTCTACTGGGAATAGGAACAATACCATGGTGTATGCCGTATCCCATTGCAGTAGTGTATTTTAATTAGTAGCGTAGCCTACCTTGAAAGGAAAGCTGGAATTCAAATTGCTGGCATTAAAAAGAAATTTAATTTTTTTTATTAAAGTTAACGTGTGAAATGAAGATTGCGATGGCACATAGGTTAAGAACATGAGAACATAAGAATGGCCATACTGGGTCAGACCAAAGGTCCATCCAGCCCAGTATCCCGTCTGCCAACAGTGGCCAATGCCAGGTGCCTCAGAGAAGGAGAACAGAAGACAATGATCAAGTGATTTATCTCCTGCCATCCATCTCCTGCCCTTGTACTGAAGGCTGGGGCACCATACTTACCCCTGGCTAACAGCCATTTATGGACCTAACCTGCAAAAATTTATCAAGCTCTTTTTTAAACCCTAATAGAGTCCTGGCCTTCACAGCCTCCTCGGGCAAGGAGTTCCACAGGTTGACTGTGCGCTGTGTGAAGAAAAATTTCCTTTTATTAGTTTTGAACCTACTACCCATCAATTTCATTTGGTGTCCCCTAGTTCTTGTATTATGGGAAAAGGTAAATAATTTTTCTATGTTCACTTTCTCCACACCATTCATGATTTTATATACCTCTATCATATCGCCCCTCAATCGCCTCTTTTCCAGACTGAAAAGTCCCAGTCTCTCTAGCCTCTCCCCATATGGGACCTGTTCCAAGCCCCTAATCATCTTAGTCGCCCTTTTCTGAACCTTTTTTAATGCCAATATATCTTTTTTGAGGTGAGACCACCACATCTGCACACAGTACTCAAGATGTGGGCATACCATAGTTTTATATAGGGGAAGTATGACATCTTTTGTCTTATTATCGATCCCTTTTTTAATAATTCCTAACATCTTATTTGCTTTACTAACTGCCGCTGCACACTGCGTGGATGTCTTCAGAGAACTATCCACTATAACTCCAAGATCCCTTTCCTGATCTGTCATAGCTAAATTTGACCCCATCATGTAGTTACCCCGTTTTTATTTGCCTTTCCAATATCATGAAAAGTTGACTATACTTTGAATAGGGAAATTCTTTGGCACAGAGCCCCAAATTGCTGGCACAGACATTTTAATTTATATTCTGGGAACAAAATTGATTTTAGAATCTCTTTAGCATGTCTGAAAAGACATGCTAATTTCCTCCTCCCCCAATGTACTAATATACAAATGCAGGAAAAGTTACAATTGTAAGTATCCTGTTACCAAACTTGTTTGCTCATACATAGACATCTGCATCTCTTTAAACTGATAACTCCCCCACCCCCGCCTTCCCAGCCACCCCAAAAGAGATGCAGCATGCAAGCATTCTGCATAACCGGCTGCCCCATGACAGCTCTCTTTGACACAGCTGGTAGGCTGCATCACAACTAGCCGATTCCAAAGCTAAAAAGGACTTCCTTTTCTTGGGGATTAGGCCTGTGAAATCCCTTCTACAAACGCACCCTTTTCCTGCTTCACTGGTGCTAAGTAAACCCCCTGCCTAACATACCATGGTGGGGATGCAGGAAAAGGAGAGAGGGGAAATTAGCAATTTTAATTCTGCTGCTAATAAAGAAATTAAGAAACAATTACACTCTTTAAGTGTGCTCCCATAACGGGGAAATCTCTTGGGTACAGAAACAAAACAGCAAGAGTTAACACTGCTCTTCACAGAGGACCCCTTTGCCCATAATGTTGGAATCTTAGATTACAAGAATAAAATAAAGCAAGCACTCTGTAAAGTCTGTAAGGCTCTGCAGGATGGTTTGCTTTGTTTTGCAAAGACACAGACTAACAGGCTCTTTCTCTAACAATAAAATACCTTGCAAGATCTTGCAGGCTCACCACAGCCTTTATCCCAAGTGTGGATGCGAGAAGTGGGAGGGACGTGCTCAAAGCCCCATATGTATTTATTAATTTAGGGTAGAGCCTATCACACAATGAGTTTCACAGCTACCCCAGAGTGCTACTTATTCCAACCCCCCCCAACTTCCCTACCCCCAAAAAAGTGTAATAAATACACAGGATAAAAGATGCCAGTAAAAATCAGAAGTAGCTGTTCCAAAGGCATCACAAACTAGTCAGTGCCACCTGAGATGGGAAAGGATGTTTCTGGTAAGAAAAAGGAAAGCACTTTCGGCTAAGACACACCCACCCACCCACCCACCCACCCCCAAAGTGGGGTAGAGGCAAGAGGCTCTTTCACAGAGGGGGACAAAAGCCCAATGACCACGCATTGTGTTCAGTTGTTTTTCTTTCAAAGAAAAAAATCATTTTATGCTAAAGGAGCTTACTTCTTAAACAAACACTCATGGTTTTGATTTACACCATGGGCTGCTCCTAAATAATTTATGGCGGGTTAAATTTATTGCACAGCCGTGGCCGGCTGCAAATTCGAATTGCCAAATAATTAGATTTTAGGGCAATGCTTATAAATTATCCGCCGATTTGTCCGGACTTGTTTGTCAGTTGCTTTGTGCTTCAGGTCATCTTTGGCATTTCCCTGTTTGTGTTTTAATTGCTGATTTACACTTTGACAGATGAGAGCTGATGCCTCCACATTTCTGGGGGGATGGGGGTGGAAAGAGAGGGAGGAATCGGAGCTTTTTAAAAGCCCATTTTTCCTTTTTTCCGAGGCAATTAAAACAGAAAAAAGGGACGGAGCACACACAGTGCAAATCTAACAGACTTGTCTTTTTTCCCTTCCTTAATGATTTTAACTAAAGCTGTTTTGAAGTCGAGCAGTCCTGCATTGGCCTCCGGGGCAAACGGCAATATGACTTCATAGGTCTTATTCCCAGTAACCAATTTCAAGTTCACTGACCAAAACACGCACCGTACAGACACAGATGTCAGTAACAAGAGGGGAGAAAAAGAAGGAAGAAGGGGTTGGAGTGAAAAAAAATCACAGGCTACACTAACTTTCTGAAAGATGGGCATCTAGTACGTGCGCACACACAGGCACACGACATGAAATACCGCAGCACGTGTTTTGAGGCCAGCTACTTTGTGTATTAGCCAACCGCGTTCAAGAGGCCTCTGGGGTAGCAGCAAACACCAAATTCCTTCTGCCACAGCTACCTGGAAGAAAACACACACACACACACACACACACACACACCCCCCTCTCCCACTTAGGCTCTCTCTACAGCAGCCCGAAAGATCGACCAGCTCAGGGTCGATTTTCTGGGGTTCGATTTCACGACACACGAAATCGACCTCTCAGTGCTTGCGGTCAACTGGCGTAAGGGAGATTGAGGGGAGAAACTATTCCATCAACCTTCTCCGGTCAGGACGGCCAAGTAAGCCGAGAGCAGATACATCGACTCCAGCTATGCAATTACCACAGCTAGAAAGGCGTGTCTGCAGTCAACTCACTTTGCCTACTGTAGACAAAGCCTTACATTAATTTAAATAATCTATCTTGGGAAACAAGCTGGGAAAGGGCAGGTTGCAGGGAAGCTTAGACTTTCACACACAGCCTCACCCAAGGAAAGAACAAGAGGGAACAAAGAAAACCACCACAAAATAATGAATGCCACAGAAAAGTATCAGCGAGGTAGCTGTGTTAGTCTGTAGCTTCGAGAACAAGTAGTCGTCTTGTGGCACCTTACAGACTAACAGATCTCATGCATCTGATGAAGCGGGTCTTTGCCCAAGAAAGCTTCTGGTCCAAAATATCTGTTAGTCTATAAGGTGCCACAAGACTTCTTGTTGCCACAGAAAAGGTTGATACGATGCCGACTTCCTCTGCAGAATCTTGGAATATTAGGGTTTTCATCCTGCCATCCCTGCTTCTAGGAACAGTGCACTGCATACCCCAAACATGCAATCAGCAAGAGTCAGGCCCCCCGAAATCAAGAGACTCTCATGACACTCATGACATTTTCGTTAACTGAGGCTCCTTTTCTTCAGTCCTCTGAGCCTACAGCTCACACTTGGGTCATGTTTTCAGGCTTTTCCCCACAACCAGGCTGGCTAACCAGTGACGGCCCACATTGAGAGGGGTCACCTGTAAAGACATACGAATGGTGTATGAACACCATGGAGAAAGGAGTTACTCAGTCCAACAGAGGGTAAAACTATATTTATCCATGAGCCCTAAGTGGGGAAAACTGAATACCTGGAAAAATGCCTTGACAGTGATGTGCGTTAGACCCTGAAATTGTCTCCCTCAGTCACAACAGGGGGTCCCCACTGCATTGGATGCGCAATGAGATGGGCAGGGAAGAGAACATGTCCTGTCCAGAACACTCCTGCCCCAGCGCCCAGTGTCCAAGTGGACAATCTACGGCCAATGTCTATGATCTTCCAGCCTGGGGCCAACATCTGAACAAGGGCTACAACCCTGATGATGAAAAGCCTACACCCCACATTGTCACCATGTTTCCGGTCACACTGCCTGAGGCCCCAGGGCACGTCCCAGGGCAGAGGGGGTGTTTCTGCACCAGAGCATTAACTCACAAGCTCCCTGCCAGCGCCACTCTGCCAGCCAGAGCAATTGCAAGAGCAATAATGCAGGCCAGGCCTCAGCAGCCTTTGAACCCACCACCCTCTCACCTTGCTTGGGCCCAAATCTGAACCCGGGGCCCTCTCTAGAGCACTCCCTCAGGGACTTCAAAGCCACCTCCAGCCATGGTGCCCACACTTGCACATTGTGCCCCTCAACCCAGGAGCCCGGGCCGGGCTGCAGCTCACAAGGAGCAGACCTAGACAGGCCCAGGGGGTGCGGCTGGGGCAGGGAGAGGAGCGAAGCTGCAGCTAGGGGCAAAGCAGAGCTGGCTGGTGCCTCCCTGCAAGGGGAGAGGGCGCAGGTGCTGCCACCCCCCTGAACATTCCTCCGTGCCCCCCCCAGGGGCACTCACCTTTCAGTTTGGGGGCCACAAGCCTAGGTGACCTGGACACTCAAATCCTCTTCATGTAAAAGGGAACTGGGCAACCAAATTCCCTCAACGGCTCTGAAGCGCTGCCTGAGCTCTTTGTAGACTGGGGTTTCTCCATCAGGAACCAGGGCAGAACCATAGATGGGTCCCACGTTCTGCCAGCAGGCTCACCCCATCTCTCCCCCTCCGTTCGTTTACTGCTCAGCTGCTCTCGGCCCAGCACACGGATCTGCCTCCCTCGCTCCCTGCAGCTCCCCCAGGCACATGCTTCGAGCCTTCCGACTGCTCCTTGCCCCAGACCAGCAGTTTGGGAGCGTACAGACTCCTCTCCCAGCCCCAGTCAGAATCAGGCACAGCAGCCGCCACTTCTTTCCTCCCTCCCCATCTCGCCCCCTGTATCTTTGATGGCCTGAAGCTCTACAGCCACCTAGCCTCTAGCGAAGGCCTCGTATCACCAGGAAGAGCAGCAGCGCAGATGGGGCTGCATGGAGCCGGGGTAAACTGGGCTAAGCTTATTCCTGCACTTCCAAACACTAACCTTTTATCACAGAGGACGACAACCCACCTGAACCCTTTTTCAAACTGAGAAACATGATGCCCAGTGCTGTTGGTAAGAGCTGGTCTCCCTTCCCCGATCACAGGCCGACACTCCGAGCCCCATGTCTCTATTTCTCCCATCAGGCACTGCCTGTGTCACAATCCACGCACGCAAACCCAAACGCACAGCGCTGGTGCTAGTCTGCAGAGGGCACCTCGTTGGTGAAGTCAGACGTTTCTCTTGCACAAGGCGGCAGGGGTGCCACATCATTCACAGTAGGCTCGCCCCTCTGCCACCGGAAACAAACTCAGACCTTTGTTTCCCTCCCCAGTTCTTAGGCGGACACCAAGCAGCACAAATGACCCACATTGCCAGTGCTGATCAAACACCAGGTGGCAAGGCAGGCAGGCAGGCGTATACGTGCCGGGGGCATTACAGGTACCCTTACACTACGCTAGAGGGGGGTCGTTAGGACCTAACAACACAATCACAATAGCTCTGCCCACAAACCAAAGTCTATTTAGGTAGCCTGCCGGCTGGCAAGCCCACTGACAAAACAGGAGAGGGGACAAGCACAGGTATTTCATCACTGACTGGCTGGTGATTCCTCACGGCTGGGGAACTGGCCACTGATCAGCACTGAATTCCACTCCCTTTCCCAAATTAGCAACTATGCACCTTAGAGGCACAACGAGGCGAAGACTCCCCAGATGAGCATGAGAGAACAACCCTCGTTCACAGCCAGCAGATACGAGGCACAGAAAGGTTATGGACTAGACTAAGGTCAAACAGAGTTCTGTGTTGGAACCACGGCTAGAATTCAAGAGCTCCTGGCTCCAATCCTGTATTCAAATCTCTGTGCACTGTGGGGTGGGCAGAGCAGTGACCGTGCAGTTAGAGGCTTTCTTGGAAAGTGCTGGATGGCTGCAAATTTACTCTCTGAACATTCATTGTTCATGCTGGTCTCCAGCCCAGGTCTCATTCTCTGGGGAGTGTGAAGAACAGCCGCTCAGTTCCTTCTGAGTCAAACGCATCCTTCCTTTCTGGAATCAACTTCCATGGTTTAGGCTATCCCCACATGACAGGTCTCACAGTGGCACCATCTCCCACATAATCACACTATACCAATGGGTGAGATCTCTCACTGAGTGACGGTAGCTATGGCGATGGAGGCCTTCAGAGCCCAGTCCACACTCAGCACTTCTGTCAGTAAAACTTGCTGAACAAGGTGCATTTTTTTCACGCCCCTGAGCAAACAAGTGCATTACTGGAAAATTGCTGGTGTAGACAAAGGCTTAGTGACCGCGCAGGTACTCCTCTGAGCTCAGATAACGTAACCCTACTGCTTGGCTTTAAAGCATCATACTTGGAAAGGACACAAGATGTCCTCAGCAAGCCCTGATGAGTCAACTCTTACAAATGTGGCTTCAGAATACCTCTGCTCCGAATATTTACAGGCAGCACTTGTACAGCATGCTGTCAAGCAGCTAGCACAATACCCTGAGTGCACCGAACGACTCGGCTCGTTCCCTTAACCTCAGGCTGCAAATGTGTTCAGCTGCACAGAGTGGGGCAGGGAGTAGCTTTTACAAGGCCAAATTCTGTTGGTGAGGGAGACCTGCTTTGGAGCTACCCTCAGAACTTCTTTTCTGGCCAGGGACCAAGGCTGAAAACAGCATGGTGCCTGGAACGGAACTGGGGACCTTCTGACCGTTAGACAAATGTGATCACCACCACACTACAGAACCCTCGGAACTCAATACAGGATCCAACAGCCAGTTTAGCATAAGCAGCTGGCGCATATTCTAATGGGACCATTTGAGGGGAAGCGGCACATTAACACCCGTGTAATCACAGGGCAGAAAGGGGGATTAGTGGGCTAGCTGGCTGTAAGAAACCATAAATGCAGCGTCTTTGAGACCATGATTGTTCAGGGCTAGCCCTGTTGTGAATTTATGCTCCCAGGTTCCTCTTTTGAAAGGGCTGTTCAGCTGTCCCTTCAAAACGACAGCTCAGTCAGCTGTAGAGTGACTACTTGTGAAAAACATCCACCTCACTTGCTTCGGATGATGAGCCGGAAGAGGTGGGCGGGTGGCAGATTTCAGAATGGGATCCCCACCAAGTACCAGTTGTAGTTGTTTGATCCCACAGGGGTTCCACCATGGGGCGGTAGGTGACAACTAAGAGCTGTATGGTCAGAGCGGGTTTTACTTGGAGGGGTATGGAACTTCTCCCCCGCAGCCCCCATGGTGAGTGCAGCTCAACTACCTTTTATCCGCAACTGGGTAGCTGCTCCCCAGTTAATAGTCTCAGAGGCATAGCCCTATTAAGCTGTAGCACCACAAACAAGCAGTCCTGTGGCACATTAGAGGCTAACATGTTTATTAGGTCAAGAGCTTCCATGGGTAAAACCCACTTGTTTGCACAGCAAATGGCACAGTATACCACATGGGGATACTAGTGCGACCTGGTCTACCATACACAAGCAGCTTACGCTGACCTAATTCCCCACTGCTGTAACGTGCTCACTAGGCCGACTCAGCTCTACCTCCATGACAGGCACAGCACTTCGGTCCATATAGTTAGGTTGATACCAGGTCCGCGCAGTCACTGTACTGCTTACATCGACTGTTGCTGCTTTTCAGAAGCTGTCGCGGCCTGCCCCACCCCATGTGACCAGTAAATCGATGCAAGAGCTCCTGCCAAGGACACACACTGCTGACACCAGGAGCATAGTATGGACACCCAAAAGCAACTTAATTACTGCAGTGGCTGTGTTGCTGATGTGCCCTAAGTTGACTTCATTTTGTAATGTAGAATTGCCATGAGCCATTGGTCTCAGGCCCCTGGAAGCCAAGGGGCACCTGGACAGCTTTAATGCAGAGGCTCTTACTGCCTGCCAATAACTGACTGAGCATTAAGCATGGCTGGACCAATCAGCAGCCCTCTGGGTGACCACCTGCATGCCCAGTATTCTAGGCCTGGTGCTATAAGAACGGTGATTTACATATTTTAATGATGGAATTGCTTTGAACACTTTCATACCTCAGACATCTTGCTTGGTGGTTCGGTGGCTGAGCTGCTGGAGACCCCGCTTTTATTCCTGCTCATCTTATCTAGAGCTAAGGGCTTTAAACAAATAGCTACATTCTATAGCCTGCAGCCATAACACCGCCATATCAGGTCAGATGGGTCGCAGCAAGACTGTGCCCTCTTACTACCAGAATGGGGGAGGCTTCCGAGATAAAACACCTGCCAAGGAGAACACGTCTTTTCTGCCCCAGACTGCAGCTGCTATTTCACACCCTGAAGAATTTGTTCCAAAATTCGGGTTGCACTTCCCATCTCTATGGATTTATTTCCCTTTTTACTGGAGGGAAACTATATGCCATTGGTGGTATTAAGATCTCAGCTATACAACTGGATGAACTGCCTAAGAGTTCCTACTGCACTGCAACAGGGACAGGCTATAAGGGAAAACATGGTAGAAAGGAACAGCACTATGTTATTTTAGATGTATAGATGCAGCATTATGGCCGTGTCTACATTAGCACACTACCAAATAGGATAAGGGGATTTCGAAGTTCCTGGGGTCCTTTCAAAAAGGACCCCGTCTGGACGAGTCACGTGGCAGCAAAATGAGGCAATTTGGCAGAGCCGCGGCTGGCGGCATGCTAAGGAGGCACTGAATATGCATTTCAGCACCTCATTGGTAATCTCTGACGTGGCCATTTGCATGGCCACATCAAAGATTTGTGCAAGTGTAGACGTAGCCTATGCGTTTCTGCAGTGTATACGCAAGCAAAATCATTCAAATCATTTTACTGCATGCGTCTTTCACAGCATTGCGCCTGTAACACCACAGAAACAAGCTGAAGTGGGAACTGTCTGTTCTAACTACACATGTAACCTACAGATAAGTAATCACATACTAGCCATTGTAATGAAGGAGTGGAGTTAAGTTTACCCCAGGGGAAAAGTCTGAACTTCTTTACTTTTGAGCAATTAAAAGTCAACTTTTAACATGGGTTTTGCCAGATAATTTACAGTGCAGTTAAGTCCAATGGCCACATGAAAAGTGAGCTAGCAGAGAGGACCCGCCTCCTGTGCATTCCTAGGCAGGATAAGTGGCGATTGGCATCTCTCCCTGTGTGCAGTACTGAGAGATTTCCGAGAGGTCCTTGCACAGTGCCCTGAAGGGCAACCAGCACAGGTTCCAGAGCCAGTAGCCACCTCCTGGAAAAACCAAATCTTCAAACACCCCTGTAGATTGGTCACAGATAACATGGCCCAGCTGATCACAAACGTGCATAGGGAAATCGGTCAGTCTTGCGCTCACCAGGCTGAAATCTCTTCAGGCTTCGTAGAGCAGATGCATCACCTTGTACTGCATGCTGGAAGCCGATGGGGACCATGACGAACACTGTGGTGCTGCTGGCTGCATGCTGCTGGCCCATGGGCATCGTTAGTAGCTCCCAGGGGCTTTCCAAGAATCTCTTCAAGCAGACTGTATTGCAGTTCTCCCATCTGGAGGCCTCCTCCTGAGGGGATGGTACTGAGGAAAGTGTCTCCCCCATGATGGACAGGTTGAGAAAGAACGTCTAAGGGTGATGTTGAAGGCCCAGTGCACAGCATGTTGACCACTCTGTGAAAATGCACTGGGTATCTTAACAACATAAGGATGCAGGGCAATGCGGGTTTGAACCTGATGGGCAGCACACACACAGCTACCAATAGGACTGATCCCAGGATCAAGGCCAAACCACACAGGTTTAGTTTCAAAGGGACTCTCATTCCAAGGACCTCAGACTCCAAGCGCTGCAAAACCCTAGGTGTTAGATGGCTGTTACAAATATTCTGAAACAGGCACAATGCACTTTTTCTCCGCTCAGACTTCCCCACCTTGCTGTGAGATTTCAGGCTGGGAAGCAGAGGATGTGAAATTACAACCAACCCCCTCTGCTGATCCTGGGCTGCACCAATCACCCATGGGTATACACACAGAATCCACAAACTGGCATAGTCTTCCTTGCGTGTGTATGTTCTCCTTTTGATTCATCTGTAGTAACATTTGTCCCTCGAGGAGGAGCCATCAACGTTCAGGAGTTTGCAATGATCTGATAAAACATGAGCTGATTTGCTGCAGTGCTCTGTTACCATGCAAAACACCTTACTATCTCTCTCTTGCGCCAAAAGATGGGCATGTTACAGAGCCACGCATCTGGCACAGATATGGGAATTGCAGGGCAGCTGCCACACATCAGGCTGTCACTCAATCCCTCTGGCCAGGTAAGAAGCTGGGCTGCTGGCTCCCTAAGGCAATCCCATTGTTCTTAACCAAATGGATGGTTGGTGGTTGAGACATGAGACCCCCAAAGGGAGACTTGCAAAGCATAAAAAGAGGTCGAAATGAGAGCCCTTCGAAGCTCTCAAAAGAATGCAGAAACCTTGTCTAAGGACAGAAAAAGTGAAGTAAGCACTGGTCACAGCAGAGCACACCCCACGGGCAAATAGTGCAAGCTCTGCAGATGCTGCAACAATGCACCTTGGCATTGGTTACGACCAACCCTAGTCATCCTATTTAAAATGATCTAGAGAAGGGGGTAGACAGTGAGATGGCAAAATTTGCTGACTGCAGCTAAATTGCTCAAGATCGTTAAGAACAAAGACTGTAAAAAAACTTCAAAAAAAGATCTCACAAAACTGAGTGGGCAACAAAATGGCAAAGGAAATTTAATGTTTATAAATGGAAAGTAATGCACACTGGAAAAAATAACCCCAACTATACATACAAAATGAGGAGGACTAATTTAGCTATCACCACTCAAGAGAGAGATCTTGAAGTCACTACGGATAGTTCTCTGAAAATATCCACTTGATGCATGGCAGCAGTCAAAAAAGCAAACAGAATGTTAGGAATCATTAAAAAGAGGCAGAGACTGACACAAAAGAATATTTTATTGCCTCCGTATAAATCCCAGGTATGCCCACATCTTGCATATTGCGTACAGATGCAGTCACCTCACCTTAAAGATACATTGGCATTGGAAAAGGTTTGGAAAAGGGCCACAAGAACGATTAGAGGTTTGGAATGGGTGCCATACGAAGAGAGATTAAACACACTGGGACTTTTCAGCTTTGAAAAGAGCAGACTAAGAGGGGATGTGATAGAGGTCTATAAAATCATGACAGGTGTGGAGAAAGTGAATAAGGAGAAGCTATTTACTTGTTCCCACAACCTAAGGCCTAGGGGTCACCAAACAAAATAAATGGGCAGCCGGTTTAAAACTAACCAAAGTTAGTTTTTCTTCATCCAGCGCACAGTCGGCCTGTGCAACTCCTGGCCAGAGGATGTTGTAAAGACCAGAACTTTAACAGGGTTCAAAAAATGAGGCAGATGAATTCACGTAGGTTAGGTTCATCAATGGCTATTAGCCAGGGTGGGCAGAAATGGTGTCCCTGGCCTCTGTCAGTCAGAGGCTGGAAATGGATGGCAGGAGAGTTGATTACCTGTTCTGTTCGCTGCCTACGGGGCATGTCGCACTGGCCACTGTCAGGACAACAGGACTCTGGACTAAATGGACCTTTGGTCTGACCCAGTATGGCCATCCTTATGTTACGTTCACTCCTTCACTGGTTTACTATGAAGAATGAGAACAGTTGAAGAGAACAGTTCAAAGGCCATCTACTGAGATTAGTGAAGGGATATGGCGCGGGGTGGGGGAGAGAACCATGTTTTCTTATGCAAGAGATTTCTAGGCTTAAACTACAGGCCAAAAATGGTTTTGGCTAGCTGTCACCTCAACACCACTTAGCATGTATAGAGCATCTTCTTCCTCAAAGTGCTCCCCTACAACACCCGCCCTCGCTCAGCTTACCCATGATGAAACTGAGGCAAAGAAGTTAAATGTGCTGAGCCAGGCCCCAAAAGTAACCAGCATTAGAGGTAAGGTTAGGACTTGGCTGCTCCTGGTTCCAAGTGCTGTGCTCAGACCAAACCTTGAAGATGAAGGACCCAGAGACCTAACAATAAGCAAATACAGGCCAGTAAACTGATAACTCGGATACAAGGAATGGGAAGGTTTTACATGGTTGCTTTTCGGAGGATACTTTCTTTGAAATTCGTCATCTGTGCCAATTCCAGAGCAGTAAGAACCATAGTTAGCATCATTCCTTTAGTTTCCAGGACAATCTGTTTTTGCAGAAGAGGGTTTGACAGCCCTACTCAGACAAGGCATGATGCAGGCAGGCACTGAACACAGACAATTAAAAACCAAAATCAAAACACATCACCACCTTAAAGGTTCCATTTCACCAACAAAATATATAGCTGATCTGCTCTGGCCCAAACCATTACTCTCCCGGCAAGGACCTGGGGACAAAGCTCCTTAAAAGAACAGTAATCATATTCCACTCATGCTTCATTTTACTACCAGCAGTAAACCAGCTCCACATCCATCATGGTTTTGCATCCAAATGTAGGCAGACCGACCCCATATCAAAAAGGACAAGGTAAAACCAATTTACAGTTTCGAAAGGTCTGTGCACACAAGGTGGAGCGTGCAGGAAATATGCTGATATTGTGGACAGAGGTTGGCTTTCCCAGCAAAACCAGGACAAAGTCTTCACACCTCTTCAAGAAGGCACGGCACCACAGCAGCCCTTTAACTGGCAGGTAAATTGTGTGACTGGCAGCCCTGCCCAGAGCAAGGCATCATATGAGGCTATGCTGTGAAAGCACAACCCAGACCTGCTAATCCCTCTTTAAAAGCATAATTCTGAGGGTACTTCTACACTCACCGGAAGATTGACACAGTAGCGGTCCACCCTCCAAGGTTCGATTTAGCACACCTTGTGGGGTGACGCTAAATCATGCAATTAGGGCTCCGCTGCCAACCCTGGTACTCCTCGTAAGGGAAGTCAGTGGGGGAGTTTTTCCTCCCATCAACTTCCTGCTGGAGGACATTGTGGGGGGCAAAAAAAAAAAAACAACCGATTTAGGATATGTCAGCTCCACCTATGCATATCTCAAATCAATTTTTCCCCACAGCGTAGACGGGGCCTAAGTAAAGACCGAGGTTTAGGTATATCTGTATTAACTAAAGGCCTGGTTTCTTACAACAGTTCTCAACCAATGTCAGTCCCTGACCTGGCGTTGAAAACTGTAACTTTTAGTACAAATGTGACAAAGCCATTACCATAGTATCAGGCACCCTCTGCCAATAGCCAATGACTGCACAAGTTCCCAGTATGTATGTCGTTTACATACACCAACTCTTGTGACTATTTTGAAACACTATTGTACTAGCTGCCCATTACCACCCTGAGCCCTGCATAACATCTGAGTTAATAAACAGGCCCAAAAGACCAGGCATCCAAGATTTACAATGGCAAACTCTGGCAAGTGTAAAAGGATAATTAGGCAAGACAAAAAAAAACAAACCGAACATGAAGAGCAACTAGCAGAAGGCTCAAAAGCTAATAGCAAAAGAACGTTTCACATGTTGAATCTCCCTAGTCCAGCACCCCTGGGACCTGACCTGTGCCAAACAAGAAAATTTGCTGGACCACAGGAAGTCAATATTGTCTAGCAGCATTATCACCATTTCCGCTGTTTCCCGCATTCTTAGAAGACATTTAAGGTAAATTACAGCTAAACAACAGGACAGAACACTGTGAGCCAGGACTAGTAGCTGTAAAAAAACTTTATGGGACCATAGGAAACTTGACCACACCCATGGCAAGTGGATATCCAGCTAACTAAAATCACACTGGACCAATAGATGCTGCCAGACAAGGGTGTGCCAAATTAGAGAGGTTCAACTCATATCAGAAGCAGGAAGCCTGCCATACAGTCAGTGGGGCCAGTGAACTCCTGGGATGTTAAAAGGAGAGCTCAAAATAAGGCAAGGACATCACAGAGATGGTAAATGAATTCTTTGCCACCTGGTCCTGGTGACTGGTAACTACTTTGGTTTATCAATTTGTTCCAAAACTGCCTCTTGACACCTCAGTCTGAGATGGTTCCTCAGATTTGTATAGTAAATGAAATGGCTTGGATGCGGGACTCTTCCTCACATCATCTGCAGCGAGGATGCAGGCAATCAGCTAAGAGTTCTGAAGAAACTCAAATATGTAATTATAGAATTACTAATTGTGATAGGTCAGCTATCACTTAAATCGGCTGCTGTACCCGATGCCTGGAGAATAGTTAAGATAACACCAATTTTTTAAATATCTCCAGAAGTGACTGTGGCAGTTACAGGCCAGTAAGTGTAGATTCAGTGCAAGGCAAATGGGATAAAACCATATTAAAGAACAGAATTACCAGAAACAGAGATGAACATCAGTTCTTAACAGGAAGTCAACATGGCTTCTCTAAAAGGAAACCGTGCCTCACCAATCTATTCGAGCAACGAAGGGTCCTGTGGCACCTTATAGACTAACAGAAAAGTTTAGAGCATGAGCTTTCGTGAGTTAACTCACGAAAGCTCATGCTCTAAATTTTTCTGTTAGTCTATAAGGTGCCACAGGACCCTTCGTTGCTCTACAGATCCAGACTAACACGGCTACCCCTCTGATACAATCTATTAGAATTCTTTGAAAAATCAAAAAAGTAGACAGGGATCTTCATAGACATGGTCACCAGACTGCTGTCTCACCAGAGATGGTCCATCTTGGTATACCAGTTGAAGGACTAACAGAAGCAAGACTGATAGGTCACCAACATCAGGAGGTTAAAGATTCTTTACTTCTGTACTCTGGTGACTCCAGCCATTTATACGGGTTAGCACTACTATTGCAAGGTGAGGCCAGCTCCTCCCTGAAGACCTGGATGCGCTAAGTAAACAAGGAGACGTGAGCATGTCAAGCATCCACACAGTTACATCACTGTCATTGTGGTCTATGCACTCTGAGAGGTCTGTTGACTCAGTTAAAGATTATGTCTACAATCAGCTGGAACATCTAGAATACGTAGTTGAGAATATTAGATTATAAGCAAGCACAGGACGTCACATTTGGCTTAGCAGGGGAGACCACAAGCCAGCATCCCATGCCATTTGCAACCACAGTGGTCAAGATAGAGCCCCCTGCAAATGGCATCTGGAACACGGCCAAGGCCAGCCATAGGAGCAGAATGACAGCACTCTCTCCTACTGGGTGGAATAATATCACAGTGCCCTGAAACATCCTCCAGCTGCTGCTCATTCAGAGCTGGAGGTTCTGGCAATCCCAGTGGCTCCAGATCAAGACACTGATGTGCCAACACTGGACGAAGTGTGTCATCTATAACGTGAAAAATGGACATGCAGCCGGGCTGTTGGCACCCCCCAGAGCTACTAAAATGCGCCAGTAGCAAAGTCATATCTGGCCATCTTTCATCTGGTGTGAAGAACTGGAAACTTACCAAGGGCTTGGAAGGACAGTTTTGTGATTTCACTCTGTAAGGACAACGGACTGTGCAGTGACTGTAAGAGCTACAGTCCGATCACCCTTCTCTCCATTCCAGGGAAGGTGTTTGTACGTTTTTTTGGCTCACTTGAAGCCTCTTCTAGATCGGATGCATTGTCATCAACAGTCAGGCCTTACCGGGAACATTTCTGCATCAGATGCCATAATGGCCCTTCACTTGTCATTGGAGATACATCACGAGTCCAGGAAGCCTCCACACATAGCATATGTGGATCTTAAGTTTGCATTTGACTGACCAGACCATGCTGCATTATGGAAGGATTTTAAGGGTGTAAGTGTCCCTACTGCTCCACTGGGCTTAGAGAGTTGCATAATGGAACCACTGCCCATGTTTGTCGGGAGAACCAGATTTCAGCCTCTTTTATACTAGTATTTGGTGTCAGGCAGGGTTGTGTTCTGGCCCAGGCACTCTTTGTTGGGCAACGGATTTCCTAGCACAGCATTTTGGCAGCTCCATAAACACTGAGATCAGTGATCTCTCTCTCACTGACCTGGACTATGCTGAGGACATTGTTCTTTTAGTACAGAGCCCAACAGGTTTCATGAGGCACTCCAGCATACAGAAGAGGAGTCAGCTAAGACTGGTCTCCAGGTTTCACAGTCAAGAACAAAGCTGCAAAATCTAGGACCAGGTCTACCTGTGACTCCCATCTCATGGCACAACTACACCGTCAAATCAGTTTCCAGCGTTTGCTGCCTCAGTTCCATACTCATCAGCTCTTCCAGTTTGCACACAGAGGTTCTCCACTAGATTGGTATCATAGCATCTGCCACGGGCTGTTTACAACAGATCTGGAACCAACATCATCTTAGTACGACAACCAAGTTCAGGATTTATTCATGCTGTATCCTTTCCATGCTGTTGTATGGTTGCAAAATACAGGCACTACGCCACACAGACTGGACAAAGCTGAAGATTTTCAACAGAAAATGCCAGAGTCATGTGCTGGTCATAAAGTGGAATGACTTCCTCTGTAATGCAGATGTTTATGGTCATTTGGGTTTACAGACAACTGGGGCCATTAGCCACAAGTGGCCTAAGGTGTTCGGACATGTTGACAAGATAACACAGGACATTCCAGCGAATGCCATTATCTGGTTGGCTTGTAACATCTAAGATAAAATTTCACTAGCAGAGAGCTGGAGGCAGCCCAGAGGCAGACCCTCTATTGCACGGGTTCATCAAGTCTGTTCCAAAGTTGGTGTCTCAGCCCATCAAGCATTCAAGATTGAAAAGGAATGGACCAAGTGGTGAACAATCACTCGGGCCAACTTTCTGGCTAAGCACTCGAGGAGGAGGACAGTTAAGTTCAAAGCAGCCTATGTAGCGATTTCACAAAATTGGGTGACTGGGCAACAACATGGCAGATGAAATTCAGCGTTGATAAATGCAAAGTAATGCTGAAAAATATAACCCCAACTATACATATTAGATGGCATCATTTCAATTAGGTGTTACTATTCAAAAAAACGCCACTCTCTGAAAACGGACACTCAGGCTATGTCTACACTAGCACACTACGTCGAAGTAGCCTATTTCGAAGTAAGAACATCCAAATAGGTTACTTTGACGCATATCGTCTACATGTCCTCCAGGGCTGGTGCCATCGATGTTCAATGTCGAAGTAGCGATGGAGAACGTCGAAAGGAGCTGCCCCTGAAGGAAATGTGGAGCGTCCACACACACAAGTGCTCCCCGTCAAAATAAGGGGCCAGCAAAGCCCCAAGTCACTCCCTTAAAGGGCCCCTCCCAGACACACTCGGCCTGCACAGCAAGAGATCCACAGAGCCGACAACCGGTTGCAGACCCTGTGCACGCAGCATGGACCCCCCAGCTGGAGCAGCAGACAGAAGCCCTGGGCTAAGGGCTGCTGCACACGGTGACCATAGAGCCCCACAGGGGCTGGACAGAGCGTCTCTCAACCCCTCAGCTGATGGCCCCCATGGAGGACCCCGCTATTTCCAAGTAGCGGGACGCAGATCATCTACACACACACACACTACTTCGATGTTGAACGTTGAAGTAGGGCGCTATTCCCATCTTCGGATGGGAATAGAAATTTCGACATCTCGCCACCTAAAGTTGATTTCAATGTCAAAATAGCTCACGGCACGTGTAGACGCAACGTGTGCTATTTCGACGTTGTGCCAGCTACTTTGAAGTAGTCAGCTAGTGTAGATGCACCCTCAGTGTGCAGCAGCGGCCAAAAAAGCTAACGGAATGTTGAGAACCATTAGGAAAAAGGTTGGGAAGACAGAAAATAACATGAGGCTAGGATATGCCTGCAACCTGAATTCTATGTACAGTTCTGATAGCCTCATTGTAAAAAGATATTTTAAAAATGGAAAAGGTACAGAAAAGGGTAACAAAATGATTAAAGGTACAGAACAACTTCCATCTGAGGAGGAATTTAAAAGATTGGGACTTTTCAGCTTGGAAAACAGTAACGAATGGGGGAAACGACAGAAGTCTATAAAATAGTGACTGGTGTGGAAGAAGTATTGTTTACCCTTCCACATAACACAAGAACCAGGCGCCATCCAATTAACAGGCAATAGATTTAAAGTGAAGGAAAGGAAGTACTTTTTCCACAGAGTGCCCAGTCAAACTGGGAAACTTGTTGCCAGGAGTTTTTGTGAAGGCCCAAACAATAGCAGGGTTCAAAAACTTCATGGAGAATAGGTCCGTTAATGGCTATTACCCAAGATGGTCAGGGTGCAACTCCATGCGCTGGGCACCCTTAACATCCAGTTGCCAAAAACTGGGGCTCGATGACGTCTGTCTGGCACTAGCCACTGATGGAAGGCAAGATACTGGGCTAGACGAACCCTAGGTCCGACCCACTCTGGCTAGTCTTGAATTAATAACTGTATTTCAGTCATTAACATATTTTGCACTCCACTGTCAAGGAAACCGTCATTTGCAGAAAAGACACCTGGCGGGGTCTACAACATGTATTAATCTCAGGGGTGAGGGGCTGAAAGTGGCATGCTCGAGACCCACCCAGAATCCCAGATTAGCTGGAAGTTTCTATTTAAATTCTCTGATTACCATTAGACTTCAGAGTCCACACCCATTCAGCGGTATTATTACTGAAGCACCAATGCATCCGTTCCCATCCAGACTGTCTCCTTCACAGGTTTGTCACCTGGAAACATGTTTTCCTGTAGAGATGGATGAGGCCACTTGGAATGTGCCAATAATACAGTGTTCCCAGCTAGCACCAGCTCAATCTGGGAGCTGACAAGCATTGGAGGCCTAAGACATGTACAGGTTTTCAGATGACAAGCGTCTTTTCACTGTCCTGATGGAGGCCAAGGTCTCTGATTTCATTCCCTCTGGACTGACAGGGCTGCAGGGGGGCCATCTTAAGGGACAAGACGGCCTCCTGTTGCGCATCACAAACCCCTCGGGCTGACAACAGCTGCTGAGGAAGGGTGTAGAGAACTGGCAGGACGTGAGGTAAACCTCAGAGCTGCCGGTGGGGACATGAGGGGTCAGACACTACATCCCACTGCACATGGTGGGGGCAACAGCTTGCAAGGACAGAATAAATGGGGTTCAGGGCTGGATATTTACCTGAGGATGGATCTGTGGTTTGTCACAAGTGGCCTCAAAATCCAGCACTAAAAAGTAGTGATATCTCTGTGGAGGGAAGGATGACATTGCTGCCATGGACGCGCCAAAGCCGTGGGACGCCAGTTTTCTGCTTACGATGGAGCCGCACCCCTGGAGAAAATAATGTGGACGGTAGGAGCACAGGGCTTGTCTCACCCTTGGCAGTAAGCAGAGTAATCTTTGCTGCTCCAGTATGGAGGAAGAGTGCTACCATTGAACATCCAGAGGCATCTGAAACTTAGAAAGAGAAAGAGAAGCTCGCGTTAATAACGTGCACTCATCTCATTTGTACTGCTGTCTTTTCAAATGAGCCCTTTGGTAGTATGCTTTCTTGGGGCCTTCAGCGGAGGGCTCCACTAAGGAACCCAGGCAAGATAGTGACCTACTGTAAACACAGCATCTGACTGACTTTGGGGCGTCTAGGCCCACTGATGACCTAGACTTCACTTCTGCGAATGTCGCTATGCGCTGAGGTAGAACCACTTCAGCTGCTGCTCCAGGGCTGGCTCACAGGTCTGCACGCCATTGGGTGCTATGCCGATTGCTTAGGAAAGTAGTGCTCTGAGGCAAAGCACGCGAAGTCTGTAAAAAGACCTTTAGCCTCTTGATAGACATGTACCAGCTACAGAGGTTGAGCGCGGATGCCATTAGTATCACCCTCCAAAAGCCACTTGGCCCGAACCCTCCAGCTAGAGTCTCTCGCAACTCCCACGTAACACACCTCCACTGGCCAGTCCACCTGGCAGCTCTCAGAAGGGCTCATGGCCACACACAATCTCTCACTCACAGGTTCGGGGCGGGGGACAGAGAGGGGGAACTGATCTAATATGTTGGCATAAGAGGTGAATTTCCCTTTCAACCAAATCCAAACTGGTCAAATTGAATTAATTCCAACCTCTCCCTCACCAGAATCCCAACAAATATTTTATTTATACTCTTCTGACTTAAAACTCGTGTGGCCATTTTACAGCTCACTCATCCTTCGTGTGGCTCTCTGGCATCTGGAGTTTTTGATGGGGACAGAGAGAGAAAGAGGTGTCAAATGGTTTCTTTTACAAAAAATGTTGTTCTCCAGGAACGCACAGATCGAGGATGGTTAACAGTCTCGTCTCTAGGATGCTAGTGCCAACACTGCCCAGCCAGTGTTTGTTACCTAGCCTTTTGGTGGTTCATTGGAAACGGGCGGATCAAAATCCAGTTCCTAGGCGAGGGATCTCAATTAGTTCAAAAACCCACCACAGCTAGCCCCTAGGCCAGCTACTGAACAAGCATAAAGACTGAGCTCAGCCTTGCAGGAGGCTGACCCTTTCCAGCAGGGCCAAGACACTGGGGGGCAGCTGTTGGTGTCCCTGTCTGTGCCATCACTGTTCCAAGCATGCAGTTACCCATGTGTGTAGTTTTTATAGGAAGAGAGTCCCTGCGTTCAAGGAACTCATAAGCTAGAAAGGAGAGAAGACTTGACTCAGGACAGCTGGGGGCTAGCTGCCAGTAGCCGTGATCAGGACAGACTTCCTCCCTTCCAGGCAAGCGGGGATAGGTCTCACTTTGGCTTGGTTTCTTAGTGCAGTGAAGCTAAGCCCAGGCTCCCCTTGGTATGCACACAGTGCCTCCAGCAGCATCTTCAAGGAGGGCAGGAAGCCCCCCTTGGTGGATCTGAAGAGTAGCCAGATTTACATTACAAACCAAAAATGGCCTTAAAGAAGCCAGAGGACCATCATCCACAAGCAATACTGTGGTTATTTGCACAACAGACTAACAGATACAGTCACTCTCTATCTGGTAAATAATGCACGTGCCAAAACACACACTTAATGAGGTAATATGCCTTGAAGAACAAGTAAAGCCTTATTTACCTGAGAGACCCAAAGAAACTCAGAGAGAGCAGATTAGGAGATTATTGCAGCTGAGCAGGTCAGGTGCATTAGGTAAATACACATTTTGTAACCTTCCCTTAGAAGGATTTTATGTTAAAGAAATACATATGCACATTACAGATGGGAATCTGAGACTGAGAAGGTTTAATATGGAGTCACTTCCCGCCCTCTGACTTTCATGGTCTAGACTGGTTTCTACCTCCTAGTATTAGCAGTTTGGAGGCTGTACAGTTCAGTAAAGGAGCAGAGCAAGCAGGAGTCACCTGGCAAACTCAAAACCTCAGCTACAAAAACCATAACAAACAGCTGTCTTGCAAGCCTAACACAGTATTTATCCTAAAGGTGTCCAGCAATACCCATCACTTCTCCATCTAGCACTTTTTCTGTATACAATCAATTCACTACAGCCTCACAGAAATCACTTCCATTCGCTTCTAGCTTTGCCTGAATCATGTATTTATGCTTAAAATCTTTTAAGCTGTTAATGTGGAGTATTGAAGGCCTACTCAAGCACACAGAACTTCTGGGAATAATGCAGCTAGAAGCAGATCGTGAGAAAGAGTGGTCTGCAGAGAACAGAACAGAAGATCACATCACCATCTTCAAATATGTTAAGAGCAATTACAGAGGGGACAGTGACCAACTGTTCTTCAGATCCACTACCTATCGGACAAGAAGCGATGGGCTTCATCTGCAGCAATGGAGATTTAGGTATTCGGAAAAGTTTTTTAACTCTCGGGTTAGGAATAGTTCCCATGGAAGGCTGTGGAATCCCAACCACAGAAGGTTTTTAAGAACAAGTTAGACAAACACCAGTCAGGGACAGGCTAAGTTTACTTAGCCACCTCAGCACATGGGTCTGGATCTGGTGACTTTGAGGGCCCTTCCTATCCTACATTTGCATGCCTATGATTTAGCGTACTCTGAATGGGGAAAGTACAGCTGGAGTGGAGGAGGGAGGCAGGCAATGGGTGCCTACATCAAATATGCCCACTAACATAATACCTAGAGCTAGTTTAATACTGGGTAAGATCAGCACACTAAACCTTTGAGTTATGTGCAAGTTGAGAGGAGATGGGAACCTGGCTGCCACCTGGTTCCTGGCTCCCTTGGGCTTGCAGGAGCTGGGAAACTGACCAGCCCACGAGTGCTGGTCAGTTTCCAGACTCCCAGAGTTGCAGGGAGCCAGAAACCAGTGGGAAGCCTGGATCCCGGTTCCCTGCCACTTGCAGGAACCAAGAAACTGACCAGCTCATGGCTGGGCAGTTTCCAGGGACCCCTAAGGAGTGAGGGAGCCAGGAACCAAGTGGCAGCCTGGTTCCAGTCTCCCATGGCTTGCGGGACTGGGAAACTCTCACCACGGCAGGCTCTGGGTCTCGCTGCCTCCCATACTCCTCCCAGACACCTCACTCATGTAAAAGCAAAATACTCACATGTTGAATGTGTCTCTCTCGAGGCATTACTGTATTCCTGTAATGTATTTTAATGCCTATAAAGCTAAGCAGTGAACAGACACATGCAAGGTAGACATTTTGCTGAGACCCCTGACAGCCAGCAGATGACTGGGAACAATCCAACAGCAAACATTTGCTCTCTGCTTTTTTGACACGTGAAGTCTTAATCATACCATCAGCTAGCCACTACTCTCGATTTCCAGGTATTTGGGGGAAGAGACTGCAACATCTTTCTGGGAAAGTCCAGAGCACCCCAGAGCACTAGGGCGCCAGTGAGCAGACACTACTGAAATCATCTATGGCTGCTCCAGAAGATGCAAGATCTTGCTAATTATCCACTATTTATTCCAACATGCAGCAATACAGGTACTCAGTCAAAACACAGTTTTGGGGGGGAAAAAAATGCAACCCTTACACTACCCAGACCAATCCACATGTTGAATGAGTCAATTTCCAAAACCAGATGAAGTGTGATAAATGTATTTTATGCACACAGGGACAGATTATAATCTCAGTGTCAACTGTCACATCTGGCACTCACTCAAACCAGTTTAATGTTTCCTATTATTGAGCTATAATGCTCTATCCAGAGAGAGGTAGAGGGGTGTGTGTGTGTGTGTTTGATTTTTTATAAATAACAAAAAATAAAAATAAAAAAAAAAAATAAAAAATCAAACCAGGGCTTTTTTCCTGCCAGAACACCACAACACACCATTCCAACACCTTTATTCCTGGTGCCACCATTTTTATAAGGTTTCTGGGCAGCTCTGGGCCATGGCTCCTGCCACGGCCACTCTCTTCCAACTCCCAGAGCCCTGCCACACTGAAAGATGACTCAGTGTTACTGGGAGCTGCTCCTGCTGGAGGGCTCAGGGGAGCTGTGTAGCCATGGTGAAGAGCACATGGCCCGGCAAAGAAACAGCAGCACGCGGAGGTCTGCATCCTGGGCAAGGTGAGTGAATCCTGGGTTTTAGCAGGGGGGTTGCTTTTGGGGTGGGGGGGTCAGTTTGGGGCTTTAGCAGGGTGTTAAACTGCCTGGGGGCAGGATGGGGTCAAGACACCTTGACACAGCTTGGGGCTGCGGTGCAGTTAAGCCTGGGGGCAGTTTGGGGTTGCAATGGGGGGGGGGTTGGCTGCCTGGGAGGAGAAGGGGTGTGGTTTGGGGCTGCAGGGTGGGTTAAGCCACCTGGGGGGCAGGGGAAGCATGGTTCGGGGCTGTGGAGCAGGAGTTGGGGCTGCGAGGGGGACTTAAGTCTGGGGACAGTTTGGGGCTATGGGGAGGTGGTGCTAAGCCAGGGGGTAGGGGGGCACAGTTTGGAGCTGTGGGGGCGTTAAACCCGAGGGCAGTTTGGGGCTGCCGGGGGGGGGGGGAGGGACTTGAATTCCGGCACCTTTTTTCCCTAGAAAAACAGCTCTGAAACAAACTACAATCGTACTGTAAACTAAGGGCAGATGTCATGAAGTATGTTGGCAGACTGTACACAGACGTAGGAAAGTGTTACAGTATTTACACTCCTAATAACATGGGGAAATATCCACCTACAGGGGGTACAGCTGGGAGGTAACCTTAGTCCTGCAGGCTGTGTATTGCTGAACGTCACAGGGGACTTAGTTTGTTGTAACCAGTAATTATTGCTTACAATATATGGGAAGTTAGTCTGACCTGCAGTGATTCTGCCTCCAGAATGGCACCAGGCAACCCAGCCCAGTGCGAGTTTGTTCTCATCATACGCAATGCAAACGATGGCCAAG
The DNA here is from genome assembly GCF_033958435.1 of Carettochelys insculpta. Taxonomy (NCBI): domain Eukaryota; kingdom Metazoa; phylum Chordata; order Testudines; family Carettochelyidae; genus Carettochelys; species Carettochelys insculpta. The sequence continues at coordinate 2,735,980 of NC_134145.1, forward strand.
CACTGCAGCAGAGCTCCAGAAAGTCAGGAAAGCCAAAAGACAAGCAGGCCCCAAGTGTACTGACGTGGCTGCCAGAGGCCCCACTGAACCGGCAGGGAGAATTCAGTTAAGGTCTCTGGCGGAACGGCTTATCAGGAACCACAAGCATCCGCTAAAGTAGAGGGTCCCATATGTTTCTTGTTGCACACCCCTTCCAGGCCTACTGATCCAGCACCATGCTGTCCGCAGGACAGTTCAGGGCAACTGCCCCAGGGCTCACAGCTTTGGTGGGGGGCCCCCCCCCACTTCAGGGAGACAGGGAAGCACAGGGCCTAGGGCGGCCTGGAGGGTTAGTGAGGGGAGTGCTTGGCACTGGCAGCCTGGGTCGGGTGCACCTCGCAATCACCGTGGGAAACGGAGAGACCCAGTTGACTCTGCTCCCAGTGTGGCTCAGGAGAGGGGGCTTAGAGGAAGTTACCAAATGGGGCAAAGGGGCAGGGCAGGATGGGAGCTTGGGGAAGGGATGGAATGGGAGCCACGGTGGAGCAAGGAAAGGCAGGCTGGGGGCACAGGGCCTGGAGCAGAGGGAATGGGGTTTCCTGGGCCCCAACTCCCCCTGGGAACAACCCTGTACACCCCCTGCATACAAGGACCCTTCCCATCACTTATAAAGAAGGCATGCGTTAGCAAAGAACTGGTAAAGAGGTACCGCTGCCCAAAGACAGGCAAAGCACAGCCGTAGTTCTAACACAACGTACACACGCAGGAAAAACCACTATGTTCTGAACTCAGGCCAGACAGTTTCCGACTAGCTGAAGCCCATATTGTTCGGGCAGCAGAAGTTAGGGCTCTGTACATCAGGGTGTCTGTGCTCTCAGTGCTGCAGCTCAAAGTAAACTAACTTCCATATTTTATACAACAAATTCCAGAGTTTCAAAGCTTCATCTAAGTAACCTATCACACAAATACCAATTAATAAAATGTGAACAGTGCGCTCTTGTATGGATGCAAGACCTGATGTACTAAAAAGTCTTCAAATCACAAGCTACAGACATTCATAAACAGATGCCCGACATACATCTTTCACGAATGAGGAGCTCTGGAACAGAGCAGGACAAGAACCACTTGCCGTTCAAATCAAGAGAAGGATGTGGGGATGGCTGGGCCACGCTTTCAAAAAACCATCATCCAGCGGAGTCCATCAAGCTCCCACATGGAACTCGCAAGGAAAATGCAAAAGAGGAAGACCTCCACCAACACAGAGAAGATCTACTGAGACTGAAGAACAACAACTGGGGTCCTCCCGGAGTCAGCTGGAAGTTTTGTCCCAAGATGGAGCGAACTGGAGGCAACCTGTAGATGGCCTTCGCTCCACGCGGAGTAGAAGGGTTTAAATAGTCAGTAGTAGTAATTACTAAAATCCACCGTTACACAATTCATCCCGAGTATCCACCCAGAGACAGCTCATGTACCCAAGGGGTGCACGTACCACATGCTTTGGGAACCCCTACACTAGAGGGATGAGAAACTAATCAACAGTGCCAGTCATGAAGTGATCAGGGCATGTTAAGCTACCTTCTCCACTGGTGGGAGAGTATGAGACCTGAGCCCACACACAAATGCATTGCATATGCATGTACGCCTTGAGGTTTGTAGGAGGGATGCCATTCATGCACGTAACTCTTTCGTGCACAGAGAAACAAATTAGTCTATGAATCTTAGCTTTGCAGGCTTTGTGCCTTATACTAATATTACATTTTAGAAACAAGAGTAATTAAAACAAATCAAAATCATACAAGGGCAAACGGACCATCAGATAATTTCGACAGCCTGCTTTTCACCCAAGGGCAGCCCATTCACCATTCAAGCTCACAATCTGTAGTGATACCATAGCCTCAACTTGAGAGATGTGAAAAAGGCAATCTATGAGTGAGCAAACCCTTGAGTTAAGGAAACAGCTCGCCACACTTCGAGCCCAAGAATGGCCATACTCCAGAAAGCATTTAAAGGGACCTTCAGGCCAAACTCAGGCCCATTTTTAGAATTTGTACAGATACAGGCCTCTATCTGACAGAAACATATCCAGGCCTTTCTTTAAAAAAAGTAAACTAAGTTTTTTTTTAAATACAAAGTATTTTCTTGCAGTGTTTGCTACCCAAATATTGACACGTTTTGGTATGGCCTGAGATCCAGGAAATTAAAGAAAAACACTAGTCCATCTAACAGTACCGTTCAAACTTATTTCAAAAGAGTATACAAACATGTTGAATATTATATACTTAGTCCCTGCCCTTTGTACATAACTGTTTAGAGCGACAAGTGGTGTTCAGCCACCTGAGACTGAGCAGCAACATACATTAACACACTGCTGTACTTTAAAAGTGGCAATGATTTAAAGTAGTAATAGACAGCCAGGTCACCTAGATCAACTGGCTCATCCGACAGCGTCTATACTTTGGCTCTCAGTTCAACATATTTTCCTCATTTAATTCCTTTGGGATTTGGTTAGGTTCGTTAGTCCCAACCCCCCATTCTGGGAAACTTCCAATGTAACTTTCCCAAAGTACTCCTCTGAAATGCCAGCGTACCATTCTGCTCAGTTACTTGTCACCAAGACAACTGTATACTGATTGTCTTTTTACAGACTCCAGGACTGGACTTAGACCTTCCCACTACAAAAACAGCAAGATTCACACGCAGACACCTACTCCCAAAGACCTCGCAATCCACATGAGGGAGAACTGTAGTGGAGAAAAGGAAACTTATTTCAGTGAGATCACATGGGTTCTCATTTCAGGCATGCGCTCGTCTCGCTAGTTCAATTTAAGGAAATAATGTATGGTCGAGTCACTCCGTGTGGGCACTGAAGTGAGTGAAGGAGGGAAGTGGGGGAGGACAGGATCCATGGACATTGGGAGGGAATTCCAGAATTGGGGAAGTTTCTCCTATTTAGCCCTCCTACTCCTCCCCTGTTCCTTCAAAGATGTGCCATGCGAAACCACGGCTCAGACCATCAGAACTGTTTCCATAGTGATGTCACAGACACAATGGCTTGGGAGATAACAGGGCCTGAGGAAGGAGAGCAAGGTTTCAAAGAAGAGTGTTTCCTGCACCGTGATAACCAGAGTGCTGGGAAGGAAACAGGTATCACAGCTTATTTGACATTATACTGACACCCTACCAAATTTGCGGTCAATTTTGGTCAATTTCACACGGTCATAGGAGTTTAAAAGTCATTAATTTCATTATTTCAGCTGTTTAAATCTGAAATTCTAGTGTTGCAATTATAGGGATTCTGCTGCAAAAAGGAGTTGTTGTGGGGGGATGGCCAGGTTATTGCAGCATGGGGGTTCAGTACTGCTACCCATGCTTCTGGAGATCCCAGCGCTGAAGGCAGAACCGCTGCCTGCTGAGCGGCACTCTCTGCCAGCAGCCACCACTGCTCTGAAAGCAGTAGTGCAGAAGTAAGGGTGGTATGGTCAGGTCTTGTCATCCTCACTTCTGCACTGCTTTCAGAGCTGGGTGCCCAGCCAACAACTGCTGCTCTCCAGGTGCCCAGCTCTGAAGACAGCCTAGAAGCGAGGGTGGCAATACCACAACCCCACACCCTAAAATAAGCTTGCAGCCAGGGTTCCCTGTAAGCTGGAGGCTTGTGTGGCCACTCAGGAGAGATGTGAATGCTGCCTGTCTGATTTGCAAAGTGCCCACACCTAGGTTTCTCTTCCTGTTGGTGGTGCGCAGTCATGTATGCCTCAGTGCACAAAAAGATTATGAGGACATGGATGGGGGAAAAAACCACACATGGATGGAAAAGATTAGAAGGAACAGCGCTTGCAACACCCTTTTGGGTGAGGACGCCCAATGTGTCTCCCTATGACATCTGAATAGTACAGGTAGAAGCACACAAAGCCAGATTTCATGGAGGGAGGCCAAATTTCACACTCCGTGACACATTTTCCGTGGCCATGAATTTCATAAGGCCCTACTAATCAAGATGCAGCTCTCATCAGACCACCTACCTTCAGGGCTGCCCCCTGAGTGTTTCCCAAAGTTACAGAACACAATTCTGCTCCAGCTTATTAGGCCAGCTCTGCAAGGCACCCCGCTTTTGTCAGCTCTTTGACTGGTCTCTTAAAACACATTTTACTGTGTGTTTTAACATTTTTCCCCAAGGGCAGAGGTGGCTACACAAATGGATCTCACGCTAAAATTGGAGGAAATTCTGCACATAGAAGGACAGAAGGACTGACCATTAGCAAGAAAATAATGGGAGGAAAAATACCTGACATGCATGAATAAGCAGAGAGTGTAAAACTAGAGTGGAAGAATATATTTGGTACTTGGCACAGCACCCTTCATCAGACGACTTCAGAGTGTTCTGTGCAAAGAGCCAAGTTACATTTTTAACAGTGGCCCTTGGGCTTGGTTTAATGTAAGGACACAGTCCACAGCTGAGCTTCCACTAACAGCAGTGGAGTAAGTCAGTAGAACAGCTGTGACACACAGTGGAAAGTAAAAACTTCAAGCTCTTTTAGAACTAGAAGTTTAGCCACATTGGCAAGTCACTGCACTGTGTGACTTTTTGCTCAGGGGTGCATGAACAGTACATCCCCAAGCTCAGCAAGTTACAAGTACCAGAGGGGTCAGATACATTTGGTGAAGTGGGCTTTGCCCATGAAAGCTTACAGTTCAATAAATCTGTTATTCGCTAAGGTGCCACAGGACTTCTCGTTGTTACAGCACTCTAAAGCTCCAGCGTAAGCAGGCTCCCAGCGCTGCTAGCTACTTCCCTTGTGGAGGTGGTTGTCCTAGAGCCCTCGGAGAGCTCTCTCCTGGCACTGGTATGGCAACCACACTGCCATGTTAAAGCACTGCCACTTTAAACCTGGAAGGGCAGAGGAAGCCTGTGGCTTTCTGTCCTTTGGTCATATGGTATCTGGCAGATATGATTAAATGATCTGCAAAAATAATTGCTGTGATGTCAATCAGGTACCCAGCTGTGTACCAAATTATTTGAAAATCTGACTGTCAGGCTCAAGAGTTACACTCAACTGAGACTTACAGTATGGTTCACACCAGAGTTCCCTCAGAACTGTGCAGTTGGACAGCCATCCAGGGTGCCACACAGCCACTGACAACACCTGTTTCTATTGGTGGTGCACATCCGCACACACCATGGTGCACATAATATTTATTCTGCCCATGTAGGGAAATAATTAGAAGGAACAGTGGTTCACACCTGAACCATGAAAAGCTCTCAATAGTTTGGAGGCAGGCTATTCTGCACTGCTGTATAGTTCACATTTGGGAGAGTCCCTTTACAATCCTAAGGTTTAGACATTTCTAAAGATAGTTTGCATTCTGCATGTGATGGGAGCTGGAGGATATTTAAGGGTGGCAGGCAAGTCCGTCTGTGAAACCACACCAATCCACAACCATCCTGGAAAACTGGCAAGGGACAGATGCACCACACAGAGTTTCCACCAGCAATGAAATCCAGCCACAGAGGGTAAAAACAGCACTACTAACAGCACGTAGTTATACTGCCAAGAAATTTAGGACAGGAAGTGAAGAATCATTATCCAAGTCAATACGAAGGAGGGATTCAGAGAGAGAATGTAATTCAAATTTGTCCATCCTCATCATCCACTCTGTTCTTAGCTTTAAAGAAAATTTGTCAGAGAATATTTAGTGATGAAAATGGTAAGACGCCCCCTCATCTTTAGCTCTCATTTACAAAACTACACCCCACCTCCTGAAACATCAGAACCTACAGAGAGAAAGCACCCCTTACCACACATCTCCAGGACCACCACTTATAGCAACTCTGTATCCTTCGCACCTAAGAGTAGGCTTGAAAATGTGTATTTGTCTAATAATCTCCAATGGCCTCTTGTGAATACAGTTTATGGTGTCCAGTCCCATTCAGATTTGTTCAGGGATCACTATTTCCACAGCTGTACAGCAGGGTGAGCAAAGTGGGCGTCAGGGCCCCCCAGGGAGTGTGAAATTGCATAAGGACGGCACAGAATGACCAGCTGCTGGGTCTCAAGCACATCTATCATTAAAAATGTTGAAATAGGTGACTTTTTATATTCACATTTCTATACCAATTAATAAAATTTTTACATTCTAAAGACTTATTTTCATACACGTGCCAAAAGAGGTTTTGGTTTTTTTTTCATATGAACATAACTGACCCTTCCATCAGTCTGGATGACATTAGACAGGCTGTGGGGGGGAGGAGCTGCTAATTTCAGGGATGAAAAGTGGGGCTCCCCCCTGTGAAAAGTTTGCTTGGCCCTGGTGCACATGTTCAGTGCAGCTCCCACAACGGTGATTAGTGGATCAAAACAGAGAAAGTGGAAGTGGCAGAACTTTACATGCCACATGCCTTTCAGAGCTTTATTTTCTAGATTAAATAAAGGAAAGAAATCAATACCTGCTAAAATTAACACAGCCAAAGCAAGACAGGCACTGTAGCAAGCCTCCTAAAGGAATCAAGTCCCAGCTAAATATCTTTCAATCAAAACTATGAAAGTAAAGGTCATATCAATCTGTGTACACTTATTCAGCGACTTCTTTGTTTAGTGTTCAAATTAATTAGCATTTTCTTTTCAATGCAGCAGGTTTTAGTTTTCTGAATTTGAGGGAGAATCATGTCTGGCCATGTGCACCTACGAAGCTTGTTTATGAACACATGCACACGTGCTATTGTACTGAGCGCAATCCATGTTTTAGAGAAACAAATTCTATGAAAAGAGTCTCTCCTGAGAGCAACAGAAGCATTTCATCTGTGGTCTAAATTAACAGCCTGCAAAACTTCAGATACAAAGACCCCAACCCAAACTCGACTATTTAAGGTTAAAAAAAATAAAAATTAAAAAAAAAAAAGCACATTGTAACTTGCTTCCACCTGCCACTTCTATCTGGAAGAGTTACCATTTGGATTTCTAACACATGGTTTATTTAAGACAAAACCATTCTTGGTGTGAAATTGTATATGCCCAGTTTACAGTGAAAGCGCAATGAAACTCCACAGTTTTGCAGAGCACCAACCCACAAAGTAACTTAAGATGCCATTCAAAATGGCTGTGTACAGTGTCTGACAGGACCAATTCCTTTTAGAAATACTGCAACCCAAAGCAACTGCTTTTCTTAGCAGAGATAACGGTGCAATGTAACCAATCAGATCAGCCCTAAAGCTGTGGTCTTAAGAAGGCTGGAGAGCTAACTAATTGGAGATGCACACAGCTCCTACAACTGGAAGGGACCTCAAGAGGTCATCTAGTCCAGTCCCCTGCCCTCTTGGCAGGACCAAACACCATCCCTGGCAGCTATTTGCATCAATCCCTAAACGGCCTCCTCAAGGATTGAACTCACAATGCTCGGTTTAGCAGGCCAATGCTCAAACCACTGTACTATCAAGCCATCAACTCACACTATTTCTAAAATCAGAAGGGCAAGGGCAAAAAAGCCCTCCTCTTCCTCAGATTTATTTCCTAATACTACGCCATTACCAGGTAAAGCTACCAGGTACAGGGCTTGAAACAGACAGAGTAAAGTAAATGAGGTACATTGCCTGTTCCTGTGTAGAGATACTCCTATAATAGTAGCAAGAAAAGAGAGGGCGAAGACATTCCTGTGGCCAGCCATGCAATAAGTAAATACACACTGTATGTCTCAACTCTCAAATTCACTTCTGAGTCTCAAGCTCTCTCCCACCGAGAAAATGTGCAGTCAGGGTAATGTCATATATAGAAGTCAAACCACTGACTCCCCCAGTCACTCGCTTTCAGAACCTCCAAAGCCCAACAGGAATTTCCAAAAACCCCTGTTAACACTGCCTGCCCCTTTCAAGTCCACCTCCCGCAACAGCCGGTGAAGCCCCCACGAACGTCTGTTGCCCAAAGCCCTGACAGTACTGTGCCAAAGCCAGACCCGGATTTTGGGGGGCACACACAAGACACCCCCTCAGGTCTACTGAGCGGCAGACAACGGTCCAAGGAGCAGAGACCCAGACCAGGCGAGTTAACGCAGAATGGCACAAGGTGACAGCCGCCGGGCCCCTCCTTCTTACCCGGCTTCAGAGCCCCCTCCCTGCGTCCCGCAGCGGCCGTGCGCTGTGGCAGGGGGCCACGCGGGGAGATGAAGTACCCAGCACGCGGCTAGACCGCCCCGGACCCGCACCGCCGCAGGGCTGCAGCCCGGCGCACCCAGGCACAGGCTGCGCCGCCCCTCCTCGCCGCCCATCTTTCCCGCCAGCCCAGCAGCGCCCAGGCACCCCGCCCCCTACCGCGCAGCCCCGCCGGCCCCTCACCTCACTCCCACGCCGGGCACCCCTGCGCCCCGGCCCCGGCCCCTCTGAGCCCCGACCCGGGGGCGCAGCCCCAGCCCCGTCCCCGCCTGGCCTCGGGGGGCGGCCTGGGCCTGCGCCGGGCCCAGCCCCTGAGCCCCCCGCCCCTCCCGCGCCCGGCCGCCCCCAGCCAGGCCACCGCCGCCCCCGCGCCCGGCCAGGCCCAGCCCCGCCCCGCCCCGGGAGCGGTCGGGCTGTTTACACGGGCAGCGCCAGCCCGGCCCCGCGCACTCAGCACCACGAGTCCCCAAGCCAGCGACTCACCTCCGCGCACTCTGACCCCCGACCCCGCTCTGAGCGGCAGCGCGGACGGCCAACCGGAGCGGCCGCTCCCGCCGCCGGGGGCGGGGCTTCCTCCCCGCCGACCCGGACGCAGGCGCGCGGACGGCCGACAGCGGGGGAGGGGGGGCTGGCGCGCGGCATGCTGGGCGCTGTAGTTCCCGCCCGCGGTAGGAGGGGGCGGGGCGCGTGCAGCGGCTGGGCGGGAGCCGGGGCGTGACGCCTCCGCTGAGGGGCCCGGGCCCGGGCCTGGCCGGCGGGGGGTGGGGGCCCGATGGCTGGGCATTGGCCCCGGCTCTCGGGGCAGGGCACTGGCGTGGCGAATGGCTGAGTTGGGGTCCGCCGGCCCAAGGGCAAGTGGGGCTGGGCCCGGCTTGGGGCGATGACTGGGAAATGGGCCCGATCCTGGGGGCTGGGCTTGCAGGCAGGGGGCCAAGGGCTGGGAATTGCCCCCAGCTCAGGGCGGGGGGGGCTGGTCCCTGTGGGCGATGGCTGGGAATTGGGCCCGATTCTTGGGGGGGGGGGGGCTGGTCCCTGGGCCCAATGACTGGGAATTGGGCCCGATTCTTGGGGCGGGGGGCTGGTCCCTGGGCCCAATGACTGGGAATTGGGCCCGATTCTGGGGGGGGGGGCTGGTCCCTGGGCCCAATGACTGGGAATTGGGCCCGATTCTGGGGGGCAGTGGGACCGATTCTTTGGGAGGGCCAATGATGGAGAATTAGGGTTTGACTTTGTGGCCAGTGGGGACCTCGGGGGGGGGCGACCGCCGGCAATCGTGGCCGCCTCGGGGGGCGGTGGCACTGGGGGTTCCGGAGCCTGTAGGGCTTTTAAGCAATACTGTCTGTCAGCTGGGGGGCACGTAGTGCGCGCGAAATCTCGCCCCCCTCCCCAGACCTCCAGCAGGTGGGAGATCGAGAAAAGTGCCAAATGTGACCGGACTCTCAGTAAAATTGTGAGAGTTGGCAACCGCTGTGCAACAGGGTGGTTTGACTCGGGTCTGTGCGGATTGAATGCCTTGGAGGCTAAGGCTGTGGAAGGTCATATGTAAAAATTATGTTTATATTGCCATGAGGCATTCATATATTTCCCTTCATATCTCTTTGCATAGTTTAGTGGTACTCAACCTTTTCAGCAACACAACACACTTCACAATTCCACAGCACACCTCCTTTTTTTCAGCTGGATCAATTGCTCGTAAATGTTGCCCTCCCCTGCTAGTCCATTGGAGCTGGGACGCGGCATTTAAATGGCATCCCAGCTCCGAGAGGCTCCTGCCCTCCCTGCCTGCCTGCCCCCTTGCCACAGCAGTGAGCAGGCAGTCTTGCTGCTTGAGCCCCACCGGATGCGGGGTTGTCAGTTTCCCACTGTGGTGGATTTGTGTGAATCTGACAAAGTTTGACAGCACAGTGGTTGAAAACCAATGGTTTAGAATGGGAAGACTGCACTGATACGGGAACTACAGAGGAGTTCTCGTGCTCTGTCGTTCGAGCACCTGTTAAACATCCAGTGGTTATGTATCATTTTGATGTTGGTTAGATTTATTATTGTTAAAGAAATATCATTGGGAGAGACAGCACAATAGTTTTACTCACTCCACAAGAATTCAGCTCAAACCAGATTTGTGAAAATAGATTCACAGGAGGCGTATTTGAAGATTTAACAGACATTAGCATAGATGCTTAGATACAGAGAGCTTGAAGTCCGTTCAGAAAGACTGAAAATAGAAATTCTTCTGAAATGGAAATTATTTAAATTAACTGAAAGGTCAACAACGCTGGCTTTCAATAAACAACCTCACAATGGCACATTTTATTAATGTTACAAGGCAGAAACAGCTCTGCTCTAGGAATTATTAGGGGGCAAGTCTCTGCCCTATGTAATACAGGAGCTCAAACTTGATCACAGTGGTCGCTTCTAGTCTTGGAACCTGTGACTATTAATCGTTATTAGAATATGGAAAGTATTAGGGTCCCTAATGCTACTGTCTGTCTCTCTGCTGCATGGCAGGTATTTTTTCTGCCTAGAAGCAGCCCAAGCCCCTTCCTACCACAGGTTGAAAGAAACAGCACACAAACTCTCCCATTCCCCCCCTCCCAACACACACACACACACACACCCATTTTTTCTGTACAGTTTTTAACCAAAACTACAGCAAAAGATGGATTCAGTGAGTGGTGGCAGCATGTTGGTAGGGCATGTGGCATGGTCCACATTGTTGCTTTTGTCGGTGACACTTACATTGATTGGGGTGTGATTTTTTTTCACACCCTGATCAACAAAAGGGTGGGTGTGGACAGCCTACCTTTTGATATCTCTGAGCCTCTTCTATTGAAGCAAAAAATGGAGATTTACCTCTGAGGAGGGTAGCATTGGTTATTTCAGTCTGTCAGCCCAGAGGAAGCTGAGCTGAGCTGAGCTTATGTCAATGCCTTAGAGAGGCAGACCTGTACTGGAGTCTCTCTCTTGCACTATTTTCTCAGCATGCTGTTCTGATCACCGCCAGTCTATTCCCTGTTCCTCCAGTTTGGAACACAGAGCTGGCAAACTGCCAGTGAGTGTCTCCCAGAAGGAGTAAAGACGCCTTGCACATATGGCCCAGTGATTTCTTGGTTTGTGAGGGTAAGATTTTCTTTCTGTCTAGCTGAACAGTCAGAGGCTTTCAGAGATGCACATTCCTTCTCTTCACACAGTTTTGCTGCTGTTCTTTTTCAGGGTCTTTCAGGCAGTGTTGTGCATAGGTCCCAGGGGTGGCCAACGCATGGCCCACAGGTCAGAATCCAGCCCACCAAGCCTTTTTATCCAGCCTGTGAAGCCTTTTTCTGAGGTAGCGGCACCATTTTACCCAGGCCAGCCAAAGTGAGCATGGGGTACAGGGAGTAATCAGACTTGGGCAGGGGTTGGCTACCTGCCACTCCGGAGCCGTGTGTGGCTCTTTAAGGAGCCACTTGTGGCTCTGGAAGCTACTACCACTGCTGACTCCTCTTGCAGCTCCCTGCCCTGCCGCCACTGAAATAATGGAACTAAACTTAATTGGTTTAAAGGACGGTGGGAGGGATCCAGTCATTAAACCAATTAAATTTAGTTCCATTATTTCAGCGCAGCAGGGCAGGGAGCTGCCCACGCTGCAGGTGGGGGAAGTGATCAGGAGAGCTGGAGGGAGGGGTGGCCAGGTCTGCCTCTGCTGGACCTGCACAGCCATGCTGAGAAAGAGACAGCAGCCACAGAGGAGTGGTGGCAGCGCAGGGAGCTCATGGTCTGAGGCAGGTTAATTCTGGGGTTGGGGGGCGGGTTTGGGGCTGAGAGGGGTTAAGCCTGGGGATGGGGAGCAGGTTTGGGGCTGACAGGGGATAAGCCTGGAGATGGGGGAGTGGGTTTGGGGCTGAGAGGGGTTAAACCTAGGGATGGGGGGATCGGCCCCCAGAACATGTAAAAACTTGCCATGTGGCCCCTGGTCCCACATTGGCCACCCCTGCTTTAGGTCATTCTGTAAACCTCATTTGATTCTGCCTTGTTGGCAGGTCCTGCTGCCCTGACTTGCATCTCTACGCCAACATACTCAGCATTTTGTGAGACCTACTGTTTCGTATGTGTCCCTTCCTGTCTGCTATCCTGCAGGGTCTGTGGGGCAACACTCTGATTGCCACAGGGCCTTCTGCTTTGGAGAGTCCATCTGTCATTGGACAGAAATCACAAGCTGAATCTGTCCCCTTGCCCCGAAGGTAGCGGGGTCAGCTGGGTCTTGTAAACATGGATACTATTAGTGCCTTGTTTTTGGAATGTAAAATTATTAGGAATGTAAAATGATTAACATGGTCTGTTTAAAATAATCAGTATTGTTTTCACTTGCCGTATTTACTAACAAGCTAAACAATGATTTGCGGCATTAGGAAACAATCTCTGCTGTAAACATTTTCTACCTTCTGAGCTGTAATAAAGGTTGTGTATGTTTTATAACTAGGATGACTCTATCTGGTTTTGGCTGGGACAGTCCCTTTTTTAAGCTCTGGTCCAACTTTTTTGGCAAAAGTGGATATTTATCCCTGTGACAGGCTTGGGCTGGGTCAAAAAAAGTGGATTGTTCTGATTCTCAGTTAAGTGAACTCTGAGACTGGAATATTAGTATTCCCCTGGAATGTGCTCCTGGTGCAGGGGTCTCGTTGCGTGACAGTGACACTTCAGGAGTAGCACTAACACGGGGGCGGCAACATGCAGCTATTTAAGGAGTCTCTTGTGGTTCCGGATGCTGCTGCAGCTGACTCCTCTGACATCTCCCTGCCCTGCCGCAGCTGAAATAACGGAACTAAATCAAATTGGTTTAATGGCTGGTTTGCATCTGATGAAGCGGGTCTTTGCCCACGAAAGCTTATGCTCCACAATATCTGTTAGTCTGTAAGGTGCCACAGGGCTTCATGTTGTTTTTGCAGATACAGACTAACACGGCGACCCCTCTGATATTGGGACTGGATCCACCTTACGTGACATGCTCCGTCTCCAGCAGGTTTGAAACGGAACAGTCCATATTTTACATGGCTCATAAACATTTCCTGTGCAAACAGCTTGTCATAGCCCATGAGAACCTGCTAGTTCTTAGACTTCGGCAGAGACCACTCTTGACTCATCACTTCAGCGAGGTACCGAGAAGCTGGTCAGTATAAGTGTAATGTGCCTGCCTGGCACATCTTGGCAAATCTGTGTCAGTCTCCCAGCCTGGGATCAACCTGCTCAATTCTAGGTCAGTGTTGAGATTTTCCAGGCTCCTAGCACACCACCGTATGACCTCATTTTTAAAAAGCAAGGTCTTCAGGTCCGTTTAGCTGCCTCTGCTGAGGCCAACTTTCACAGGTCTTATAATACACACATGGAGTAATCTTGTATCACTATTCTCTATTTAACAAGTTCATAATGTGCCAACCCAAATCCTTCAGTACTAACACCACCGGAGGGACTCATTAACCAAGTTGAGCACGTTCCAGGGAATACTAATATTCACAATACACATTTTTGTATTCATGTTGTTGTTCCTTGTATCCAGGACTCAGTTGATGTCTTTGGTTTAAACATTTGCTAACAGATGATTTTCTCTCCCTCCCTCTCTCTCTCTAAACATTTATACTGGGCAGATCACCGACTACGCCCCGGTGAGTGATGTGACTGACAGCTTGCCATCATGCGACGCTACTTCTGGCTGTCAGCGGAGGGGTGTATTGAAGGGAAAGCAATGGACTCCTGTTGCTTGACAGTGACCCCTTCTGGAGTAGCGCTAACAAAGGGGTTGGCAAGCTGCAGCTGTTTAAGGGGTCTCTCGCAGCTCTGGATCCTGCCACAGCTGACTCTTCTGGCGGTTCCCTGCCCTGCCACGCTGAAATAATGGAACTAATTCTGATTGGTTTAATGGCCGGATCCCTCCCGCTGCCCTGCTGGCTGTTAAACCCATTACATTAAGTTCCGTTATTTCAGCGTGGCAGGGCAGGGAGCTGCCCATGCTGCAGGTGGGAGCAGTGAGCAGGAGAGCTGGGGGCTGGGGTGGCCGAGTCTGCCCCGCTGGAGCCACGCAGCCCCACTGAGAAGGAGGCAGAGAGGAGTAGTTGGGGGGGCAGCTGTGGAAGAGCAGGAAAAGCGGCATCCACAGCTGGAGGAGCTCGTCAGCTGAGGCAGGTTAATGTTGGTGGGGGCTGAGGTGGGTAAAGCCTAGAGGTGGGGGGTAGCTTTGTGGCTGCGGGGGGGCAGGGTTAAGCCTGAGGATGTGAGGGCCAGTTTGGGTCTGAGAAAGGTTAAGGCTGGGGATGGGGGGGGGGTTGATGGAGGTTAAGCCTGGGGATGGGGGGTGGGTTTGGGGCTGAGCGGGGTTAAGCCTGGGGATGCAGGACTGGTTTGTGGGATGGGGGGTAAAGCTTGGGAACAGGGAACAGACTTGGAGGCTGAGGTGCGCAGAGCCTGGACGTGGGAGCGACAGCTTTCTAACATACAAATCATTGTGTGTGTGCTCTTCTTAAAGTCAGGGTGATAAAAAGCACGGTTTGATTTATTAAGGGCTGTCTCATATTCACATGCATTGCGGCTCTTGAAGTATTGATTTTATAACTGCATTTGAAAAAATGATTCTTCTCGCTATTTTGGTTGCAGACCCCTGCACTAACAAATCCCTTCCAGTTCTCTTTGGCCAGAAGGTTGGTGGTTGTAACACATGGCTCTGGAGGTAGTGGGTGAAAAAGCAGGGAGATTTTGAGTAGTGCAGTGTGTCTCTGGCCTGGTTAATAACACAAAAAAGACAGCAAATACCCACAATGGTTGAACGTAAGAATGATCATACTTAATGACACCGAAGGTCCATTGAGCCCAGTGTCCTGTCTGCTGACAGTGGCCAATGCCAGGATGCCCCAGAGGGAATGAACAGAACAGGGAGTCATCACCATTCCCAACTCAAAGGTATGTCACAAATCTCAGAAAACATCACTTATGCTACTATGTCAGCAGCCACATTGTTAATCTTTCTCCCCTTCATCACGGTGGTCTGGGCTGGGAACTTTCTCGCCCCCTTTGCTTTGCTAGACTCTCTCCTCGTTTCACAATAAAAGTGGGCAGACTCAGTTCAAGAACAATTCTACTGGAGAGCCCAAATCAGGACCATGTTTCCTGTTAATGTGAGGAGCCAGCTTTCAGTCCTGTGAGAACAACAGTGTATTCGGAGACTTTCGCCATGGTGCCACTTTCCACATGTGGCTATCTGGCCAGCTGAGTGTGGCTGGTTGGCTTGAACAATTCTTATATTTTCAGAATCACATGGTTAGTTTGCTATAGCAGCCGTCACTACAGGGACTACTGTTTCATAACTGGTTGGACACAAGGCTTTAGAGAGGAATACAGCAATGGACGCTACAATTACCAGTTTTATACGTCACTGTAAGGTTTCTCTGGCAGGAAAAATACCATTTCGTCCAACACTTGCAGCAGTGTTCTCACTTATATTTTCCATCCATGTGCGGATTTTTTTTCCACCTGTGTGTGGAATGAATTTTGTTATGTGCACCACCAGGAGAAACACAAACCCAGCTGTGGGCACTCTGCTAATCAGCTGGATGGCATTGGCATCTCTCCTGAGCAGGCGCACATGTGCACATCTTACAGGGAACACTGACACAGGGTCGGTGTTGCCAGGACCTGTGCAGTGCGAGTGAAATGAGTTCTGAGTTGGAAATGAAAGACGTGGAGGAGGGCAGCACACGAAGCTCAGCTTATTCTGATGGACTTCCTCCTACGACAGGAGAAGATGAAGTTGCGGTGGAGACACTGAACAGCACTAGACCCCTGGAGCGGGTAACATACAGGCAGGACTAGTTAAAAGTGGTGGCAAGGCACTGGTCTTATAACCAAAACTTTTTGTCAGTGTGATTGGGGAGTCTGGAAGATGGCATAATTCGGACATAATCTCTGATGGGTCCTAGTCAAGACTGTACATGCTCTAGGGATACTTGTGGAGCAGTTTTATGGCCTGTGCTGTACAGGAGGTCAGACTAGACAATCCCAGCGGTCTCTTCTGGTTGTGCAATGTGAGGAAGTGTCTGTTTCTGACATTTGTTACTGAGTCCCACTGACACATCCTAACAATGTACCATCTCACATCCTCCAGTGAGAGAATGTCCTGAGAGAAGAACAATCTGGGCTTAGGCCCACAAGGGGAGCTGTGGAAGAATAATTCAGTCTCAGGTGCCAGGCGTGGACGTGCTGGAGAACACTGGGAGGTGGTCCATGTGGCTGTGGATTTTGTGAAGGCATTTGACAGCACATAGCACAAGCCTTGCTAGGCAGTTGTGCAGCTGGTTGAACATGGATGGAGGCTATGGGACTGCAACAGCTTTGGGGCCGGGATATGAGTGTTGTGTGTTTGACTTGAGGGTGGCCATCAGACAGGGCTGCTTGCTTTCCCTCTGCAGCTCGTATCTTGAGGGCATGCTAAGAAGAGTCATAGAGGGAACCCTGTCGGAAGGCGTACCTGTTGACAGATGAGTCATTATTCTTCTGCACTTCACCAATTACACTAACTCAACTGGATCATTGCAGACAGAAGTGCAGAAGTATCTAGAAAGGGTAGAAAGAAGAAGTTAGGTCTAAAGGTATCAGACGAAAAAGCAGACAGTAATCACATCTCAGTCTGCTGAAAAGGCAAAGGTATTCCTACCCTGAATCAAAAAGGCACTGAAGTGCACTGAGCACTCAAATACCAGGGTAGTGTGATGGCAAGGTATGCTAAATAGCACTTAGAGAGCAGACAGAGACATGGAGTCATGACAGCTGCTCTAGTGACATCCAGCCACCCTCGGATAGTAACAGCAAGTGCAAAATGAAACCACTGCAGTCTTTGGTCTTCAGCATCTTACTCTATGTCTCAGACGCTGACATTAAAGAAACAGGATGTTAACACGCATTCTGCCTTGGAATTTAAATGCTCCCAGGAATTGCTGCCCCTGAGCTATGTCTCACACAGATTAACAGCAGAACTGGAGTGATACCTGCTATTATGACAATCAAGACAAGGGCAACTTGAGTGCGCGAGATGCAGGGTTTGGAAGAGAGGAGGAAGATGCTGTTGTAGCAAGTTTGGCAGGGACTGGTGCCAGGCATTCAAAGTGGATGTGGTTGCATGGTGTAGCTGCAGGAAGGGCCACTTCTCAAGGCTATGTGATGACCACAACATGTGCAGGAAGATTTCTGGCCAGGGACCAGAGATGTGCTGAGAATACTGTTAATTGTGACGTGACTGTGGTGCTTTGCCCCAAGAGCGAATGTGCACAGCTAAGTGCCTAGGGGTCTTTGTAAGGGATTGGCTCTAGTTTACGTGTAAATTTTGGGACACAATACAGGAATCACTGGGTGAAGCTCCTTTGCCATCTAGTGGGTCAGACTAGGTGATCACAACAATCACTCTTGGCCTTAAAAGCTACTAAATGTACATTGTGCTTTTCAAAAGCTGTCAGAACAACAGCTCCTTGCTTCCAAAAGCCCCATGTCTAGAAGTACACAAGGGCAGACAGCAATGCGAAACAATACAGAACCAATTGTCAGTGGTTTTATGGACCCTAGAATGTGTAAGGTGTGCACCCACCACACTGATAAATCCCAGTGTAAGAACAATGATGAAATTATACTGAGGGCTGATGGAAGAAACACAGTGGGTTGTCCAGGCTATCTCCCAAGGACCAGTGCAAGATTGGTCCCTCCCTAATATTTCTTAGTGTCTTATCTAGTTTATTTCTGAGTGTCCCAAGCAATGGAGACTCCACTGGGAGGCCATTCCAGAGCCTCAGTCATCTCTCAGTGAAAAAGTGCTTTGCAATGGTGTGATGTAGTGGGGGATATGTGTGTGGGTCTCTTGCTGAGGGTAACCTAGGTGACCAGGTGACACCTCTGTACTGCAGCCAAAGGGGGAGGTGGAGCCTGAGGCTTTTGAATTGGAACTGGGAGTTGGAAACCAGTTGGTCTGGGCTGAGAGAGACAGAGAGAGAGACAAAGGAGGGGCAAGACCTCAGCTGCGGTGGCCTCCTCTCCCCAAAATGGATTGGACTGGTTGTCTCTGCCTGCTGTCCTGACACCTCTGTATGATGCTGTGTCCCTGTTGGCTAGTAAACCTGCTGTTCTGCCTGCTGAGTGAAAGTCACTTCTGCCTGTGGACGGGGTGCAGAGCTTGGGGACCCCAAACCCCATTACAGTGGTCAACATGATTTTACTCTTTCATAATTTTACCCCATTACTCCTAGTTACACTCCCTGGATCCTACAACATAATCCCTGTCCCTTCTCAGGACTTGCACCTTTCACATCAGAAGAAGATTGCTTTGTTACTTCTTCCTCCTGTCTTTGGAAAACTGGGTGTATTTAACATTTAGCCCCTTTGTATTTGTTGGTTTGTTTTTCAAGACCTGTGTGCTTTTGGGGCTGCATATGCAGAAACATCACTTTGTGGAGCAGAGCTGAGAGACCCTAGCTGCATGGGCGTGGTGAGACCACCTGGATAGAAAGTGCGTTAGCTGAAAAGATGCTTACCAATGGAAAGTAGCTCAGAGAGGAGCAACACAAGGGATCAGAGGGCTGGAGAGATGGAGTCATTAGGAAAGACTAAAAGAGCCAATCTATGTACTTTGGGTAAGTGATAACCTTGCACAAACACAAAAGCTTCCCACATAAGGACGGTGGGTGTAAGCACCAAAGAGGAAGAGGAAAGATTAGGGTAGCAAATGTGGGCATGGGCATGGGATAAATCTGAGCAAAGCAAAATTTAGAATTAAAATCAGGGACTGTGTTTTAACTGAGAGATGTCTTAGGTTGTGGGATTGTCTCCCTAGGGAAGTGATCAGGGCTTTACTGATTGATACTGTTAAAACTAGACTGGATAAAGCACAATAAACTCTCCTGTCAGGGCCAACCTTGTATAGAGATACAAGGGAACTAGAATAGAGGTTCTGATGCAAGTTCTCCAACTCCAACTCCTATGAATCCAGCCCTAGAGAGAGACCATCAGTGATCTCCACTTATTAAAAAATAACAAAAAACCCTTTTTAATCTTCCACATACGGAATAAAAGAGCCCCTACATCATATTGTACATGCAAGACTACTTTTTTCTTTTGACTTTCTCTTACCATCCAGGAAAAAACAAAAACAAACAAACAAAAAACCCGCAACCCGTATGGTTTACATTTTTAACATGAATCCTGGTGAAAAAAAGAAGTGTGCATTTGGGTATAGTTTATTCTTTATATTATAACGGCTACAGCAAAAATGTTATTGCTTATTAAGTAAAAAGAAAAGTTGAATGCGTTTTACAGCTCTGTTGTCACAGGAGAGCTGTATTTCAAAGTGAGCGTATCATTGACTCTGAAATGGGATTTTTTTAAAAGGGTGGAAAAAAACTACCCTACCACAATCTCTTTGCCAGTATTTTAACTAATAGGGTTACCAAGCATAAAGGGCTGGCTCCGACACCTTGCCCGGCCACCTAATACTGAGCAACTCCACAAGTGTCTTGAACTTTTAAGTGTAAATGGAAAAAACATCTACAATAAAGTATTTCTCCTGGAGGAATAAACCTCTGGTAGAGCAAGTGTCCCCAAGCACAACCACACCTGCTGGAAGGTGCAGGGTCAGTTGTGTGTGTAGGATTTTAACTTCAAATAAAATACCTGTGACATGAAATCATATGGAACAGAGCTGGCAGAAAAATGGAACTTCTGTCCCCTAGGAAAAGCTGAAATTATTAAACGTTCTTTCATCCTGAGTTGGAATTTGAAAAAAATCAAAATCTGTTTTTTTGGCAAAAGGAAATATTTCATTCTCATAAGGGAAATGTTTTGTTTAAAGATGTTGTGTTATAAGTCAAAATGAAGTCCTAGTGCAACATATTGATGTTATCAAAACTACATGCACTGATAATTTTCAGCTGAAAATGTTGACACAAACACTGTGTTCTCAAGACTTTTTTTACTTTGTTGAATCAGCATTTTCTGGTCCATGAGAACATTTTCAGCCAGCTTTAATGTGGAACCTGTTGGATTCATTATTCACTTGGGCTCAGACGGTGTGCTTAGTGGTGCACAAAACACTTGGCCACATTGCTTTCCACTTGCACCGCAAAAACAAAGGAATTACAGGGCACACAAAGCCAGTGGGCTATGCTGCAGTGTAATGCCAGACTGGGATTGTGCCCATAGTCCAGGGATTCCAGGGGTTTAAAAGGCTAAGATGGCATGCAGGCTGGCTCAGCTTCTGTCCCCACTGTAGCGACTGGGTTCTTCCCTCTTCCCGACTCCCTTCCCGTGCAGAGCAGCAGAAGTAGGGAGGGGGACAGGAGCTGAGCCAGCCTGCATGCTGGCTCAGCCTTTTAGATGCAGAGTGGCAGTGGCAGGAAGCTGCCAGATCCTAACACAAGCAGGGACAGAGGCTGAGCCTGCCACTCCTGATTTACTTGGTGGGGCATGCAAGTAACTGATAGCACAAACTGATGAGCAGATGCTTTGGTCAGTTGTGTAACTGAATACTCTGTTACATCCTGAGTTCATTCATCATGGCAGCATGGCCCGTTGGCTGTCATGGAATAAGCTCAGCTAGACAGCACACCCTCCCCTGGTGGTGCCTCACCTGTCCAAGTACTGCAATGTCTTCTTCCTGACTCAGCCCCTGGCTGTGTCATGGTTCATGTCTTCCCCAGCTGGGGCTGCGGAGGACAGTAGCTGGCCATGGCCCCACTGGTGAATGGCAGGGGGGACACCTGGTCTCACCCTCTCCTGTAGGACCTGGTCCAGGGATCCTGCTGTTCTCCTTCTCACCAGTGTTGCTCCCAGTCCCTGGGCTATTTCTCCCATGGCCTCAACACCTTCTTCAGCCTCTTCTCAGCACCTCCAGAGGGCAAGTCACAGCAGCCAGCCAGGAGCTCGCTTGCTCTCTCTCGCTCCGTGGTCCCTGCTGCCACCTGCCTTGTCTGAGGCCTTATCTTCCTGCAGCCTCTGGGAACCCACTGTGCAACATCTAGGAACCCTAGGCTCCCCCTGAAGCAACTCACCCCCACTGCCTTTCCAGCTGTTTTTATAGGGGCCTGCTGGGTCCTGATTGGTGGCTCCTCACAGCCACTCTTAGATTGGCTGCTCCCTGTGCAGCCTTCCTAGGCTCATTTTAACCTCTTCTCTGCCAGTGTGTGGCAGACATCCCATCAAACTTTCCATCTTTGTCCCCCTCCGCTCCCAACACCAGTTCTGAAGGTTTAGTGGTGCCCAAGTGTAGCTGGGACCTCAGTGGGTTGATTTTTCCCACTACCCCAGGGGGTTGCCCCTCAGGCTGGAAAACCATGGACTAAATCAAGCTGAGTGTCCCTCTAAACTCAAGAAGCAGATAAGTGGGTGAGGGCGAGAGAGCCATCTGCTCTAGCTCCAGCTTGGGTGGCTCTCCCTTCTCCCTGTGAAGGACCCTGGGGTGTGTTCTCAAAGAGGTGCTCTTTGAAATGCCAGAGCTCCCGTAAACAGCATCACACTGTGGAGGTGCTGGCTGCCACCCAGGACTATAGCTGAGACCACAAAAATTCATCATGCTTGTGACCCAGGTCTGAACTAAGAGACAGGTCCCCCCAGCTGAAGAGGCCAGTGTAGTAATGTGCTACTTTATCCCCAGTGCCACTCACTTTGGCCTATTTAATTTTCCCTTTGATTTTAATATAGATTTATTGAAAATTTCAGTTATCAAAACAAACTGCAGTGGCAAATTGGTGTTCTTCTGCAGCCATACAAGCACCTATAAAGCTGCCAGGGTCTGAAATAAATGGTGCTGTAGGAGAGGTCAGTTGTTGCAATAGAAATTCCCTTGGGATTTGCATTGTGCAGTTTAATATTTTTCTTATTACCCTCTTACTTTACTGATATTTATGTTCTTCTCTCTAAATTTAAAACAACATACAGCCGTCTGCCAAAACGAGACATTGTTATAAGGTCACCTCTGATAAATCTGTGAATAAAAACTCTCCCCTGAAAGCCCTGGCGAGTCTTGACTGGTATCCCTTAAAAACCGGTTGGAACCAGGAAAGGGAGGCTAATAAAAGGATTTTAGTTCCTACAAAGTTTGCATGGGCAAGGGCAGCTCTTTCATTACTGCTTTCCAGATAACTTGCCATTGTTTGAGGGAATTCCTGCGAAGGCCTTCCCTCCTTAACTCTGCCCGACTGGGATGTTGGGTGCCCCCAGTTGATGGCCTTGTAGACAAGCACAGACATCTGCCAAAATCCCCACTCCCTGCACATGTGTGTAATCCCAGCAAGAGTCATATGTGTAAAAAATAATTCTTCATAGATTCCAAGGCCAGAAGGGACACTTGTTATCATCTCGTCTGACTTCCTGTATATAAAACCCCAGCTTGTCAAGATTATGGCTTGTGCTAGGGCTGTGCATAACAACAGAGTGTCCCCGCCCCAAAGGGCTTCCTACTCAGACAAGACAGACAGGGCAGGTGAAAGGAAGAACTGAGGCACAGAAAGATTACATGATTTACCTAGAGTCACTTGGAAAGTCTGGGACAAAGTTGGAAAATCTCTCATGTTGCAACCTAGGGCTATACCACAAAATCAGCCTTCTTTGGAGGGACATGCTGGGTCTTGCTGAAGAAACACAAGTAGTCTTCCAGCAGGCTTTAAAAAGGAACTGGACTTGCTAGGAATAAACAGATAAAGCCAAAGCGAAGAGCCACCGAGCAGGAGGTTATAAAAAATCACTATGCCCTAGTGCATTGGTCCATCACCAGCTCAGAGTGACATCCTCACCGGCTGGTCACGTTGCGTAACCCAGCAAGCGATAGTGTGGCAGAGCGTTTCTGGATCTTGCCCCGGTTGATCACACTCATGGATTGCAGTGGTTGCCAAGCACTCCAGCTCATGAAAACCATCAATTGTTTGAGCCAAAGAGGTACACCACATGGGGATGCTACAAGTGGTCATGGTCTGGTGGTTCATCAGACATTCTCCCTCTGCTTGGGGGTACCTGGGACAGTTTTCTATGGGCTTCCTGAGCCTCCCCCACCCCGAACTGGTGTCACACCCCACTGCCACCTGCCACTTCTTCAGGGCTGCTTCTTAAGGGATTGGTCATAAGAATAAGAACAGCCAGACTGGGTCAGACCAAAGTCCATCTAGCCCAATATCCTCTTGCCTGATATGGTGGAGGGATAGCTCAGTGGTTTGAGCATTGACCTGCTAACCTCAAGGTTGTGAGCTCAATTGTTGAGGGATGTGGGGAAAATAGTTTTTTTTTTTAAAAATCTGTCAGGGATGGTGGTAGGTCCTGCTGTGGGGGCAGGGGACTGCATGCAATGACTTCTGGAGGTCCCTTCCAGTTCTATGAGATCAGTATATCTCCATACTTTGAAGAGTAGCCAATGTCATATGCCCCAGAGGAAGTGAACAGAACAGGTAGTCATCAAGTGGTCATTCCTCTATCATCCATTCCCAGCTTCTGTCAAACAAAGGCTAGAGAAACCAGCTCTACCCAGCCTGGCTAATAGCCATCAATGAACCTATCCTCCACGACTGAGAATGTTTCCGGGCACAAGCATAAAACGGGTGTATCCAAGTGGAGAATTGGGCCTCTCATAATGAGGTTTAAGTTGGATGACTCTGTAGGGACAGAAAAGGGACTTACTTGTAATCACTGACCTCTGAGGTCAGAGTCTGGCTGGGCTGTAGCTGGCACTAACAAGTGCCACATAACCTGTGCCGAGCTGAAACATAAGAGCTCGGTGGATCATCTGTAAAGGGAGGGTGGGAAGAAATTTGTAACAACAACCGAAGTGAAATCAAACCATTGGATGAGGACTTGTGATGGCATATGGAGCCTTTGCTGCTAGGTTGCTTAGAGACAGGTCTGAGCTGTCAAACAAGGCACCAAGCTCAAATTTTCCCCAAGCAGAAGGTGTTTAGGGGTCGGGATCTGATTCACGCTCATCTCAAAATCCAATTGTTAAAGTCAGGCTAGCAATGTGGCTGAGCTTTTTAACAGAGAGGGAATTAACCATCAGAACAACTCCCCTTGGACCATGTTAGATTTGCCCTCACATGGAGCCTGTGATGGAGAACTACTATATTTCTCATGTACCTGCACCAGCTCCACTGAATGTTGAGTTTGCTGCGGGAATCTCTGGGTACAATTTTACAGCCTCTGCAAGGCAGGTGGTCCGATTAGATGACCATGAGCATCCCTTCTGGCCTTATGATGTGTTAATTTGGTTTGGGGTTCCCCCCGTTCTGATCCATTCTGTTTCTTCTCAAGCACCAGAGAAGAGTGCGGAGAATCAAATATTAAAGATTTTTTCTGTTATCTAGATTTAAACTAGTCCAAGATACAATAACCTCTTCACTAAGGACTTCCCATGCTTCTGAGTCTGCCTGCTTTAAAAAAATGAACACACCTATTTTAAAAAAAGCCATTCATTGAAAATACCCCGGAATTTGGGGGACAAGAAGCTACCCAACTTGGCAACATTTCCAGCAGATTTTCCACGTCTGTAGCAATGATTCAGCAGAGAAGGCAAAAACCAGTAGACTAGAAGCCTGAGCGTTAACCAGTCCAAGTGACACATGTGCTGCCAGATTGTCTGGCTGGGTGACAGTTGCTAGCATCCCCATTATTGGAAAAATATTGCACATGTGTTTCTGTGCATCTCTGTAGTTTATTGCTCCAGGTCAGCAATGTTCTGGCTTGGGAGTGGGTGGAGGAAGAGTGTCAAAGGGCTTGCCAGACCCACGTCGTGCTTCACCTGCAGAGATGGTAACAGTCGCTGTCGGCCTGTGCCCCTCCAAAGCATTGAACGCCCTTGTGGGTGATGTGAAATCACAACTAAATTACAGATCTGGTTCAGGCCGCCAGATGCATGGATTGAACAGGGGCTGGCCAGACCTTGGCGTGATCTTTTGCATAATTAGAAGTCCATTAATCTGCGGGTTAGGTGAGTTTTCATCTCTGCATGTTGCTCTGCTGCTCTCTTTAACCTATCTGTCTTGCATGGTCACTCTGATTTCCATTCCTGGCTTTCCCAGGCATGTCCTCTCTTTCCCTCCCTCCCTCCCTATTGATTTCTCCCTTCCCCCCTTGTCCTTGCCAGTGTCCCAGTTGCCAAGTGGGAAGTAGGTTATTTTCTGTCTCTCTCTCTCTCTCTCTCTCACACACACACACTCTCTCTCTCTCTCTCTGCTCTCCCTTTCTAAATTATGTCTATGCACACGTGGACTGGAGCAGGGTTAGGTTGCAAGGAGCCATTCCTCCTTCCAGCACAGCCAGTTAGGAGAAAGAGGTGATTAGCATCTCCTGCCCTGTAGCATGTTTGAGTAGCTGATTTGGGGGGGCAGTGATGGCCATTGTCTTGGCAGAAGCATGGCGGCTGAACTGGGCACCCCCAGAGTGAACCCACTCGCTGCTGCAGCTTGCACTAAGGAGCCAATCCTTTGTAGCTGGGGGCTGTTGTAGCACTGAAGTCCTTTGGGCATTGGGATCCCTGTGCACTCTGTGCATCCCTGACAGCCATATCACTCGGCCCCATAGAGGCTGTGGCTGGAGTCCTCTGAGGGGGTCCAGCAATGATTGTGCTGGAGGAAACGCTGGTTAAAGACCCCTCTCCTCTGTGCCGAGACGTCATTAGGCCTGATACAGGTCTTAATGCTTCTCTCAGCTCTGAGAGCAGGAGCCTCTTACTCAGCCACCGAAAGAGCCGCCATCTTTGGGTGAAACTCCCTTCTGGGCAGAGGTCCTAGCCACTGAAGTCACACCTGCACCACATGGCCTAGGCCCCACTTATGTCCCACTAGTGCCAAAAGCCAGGTCTGAGCCAGACCTAGGTCTCATGCTGATCCTCTTCCTAGGGTGAGGATCACCTTCTCCCCACCCTCTCTGCCCTGAGCCGGTGTCTGGGACTACACTAATGCTCCCATTGTGGCTGTGGAAATGCCTGTCCGCTTGCGCTCCACTTCTTACCATTCAACTCCCAAAAGGGCTGGTCTGAAAACCCTGCCCCTGGACTCTCTGGACACTGCCAGAGGTGAAATGCAGCCTCTTACCCCACCAAACCCTTCACACCAGCCCTGGCTTTCCACAGAAGTGACCCAACAAGCGAGGCACCTCTTCCAACTGCAGAGGATAAGCACCCAGAGCAGGAAAGACTGGGACTGGGGCTTCCAAGAACATTGCTGTGAATCAAAGTAATTCCCCTCAGTATGGTGCTAAATGGGCGGTGGGTCTGCATGGAACTGATATGGAACAAGGTCAAATTAAATCACATTTCTAGGCAGGGAGATTACTTTTGCCTGCAGCAAGAGAGAGAGCGGCACATGGCAGGAATGAAGGAGATGAGGCTGACGCCATCAGCCCTGCTGCACTCACATCCCATTGGTGGGAGCTGGATGGGATTTGTAATTAGTCCATTGAAATATATCCATGTGGCACAGCAGTGGAGGGGCTTGCACTGACAAGGTGTTCAGGAGAAGGAGCACATGAGTCCTGCTTTCCAACCCATCACTCCAGACAGGCACAGCCGAGTCCTGAATCTGCAGACCTGCTGCTGGAGCTCATGGCTTTTTAACAGCATCACCTCTCCATGTGCACGGAGGAGAAGGGCACCAGAAAGTAACCACGAATGCTTTCATCGCCAACACAACATGGGCCTGACCTTGCTCCCTTTCATGTCAGTGGGAGCAGAATGAGACCTTGCATTACCTCAAGTCTCCTGAAATGGCATCCTCATTTTCACAGGTTAACTTTAAAAAAAACAGCCAAACCTACGCCTGCTTCTTGTTGCCAGTGAATGAATGGAGGCAGGTGGTTTATCCCTTCCATGGAGCTGCTGACAGACAATGGTGAGCATGGTAAGTATCTGGGTGGGAGAGATGAAGAAACCCACTCGTGAGGCCTGGAAGCACTTTTTCTACTTCTATACGCATATAATAAATCACCTGGTGTTTTACAAATCCTAGAATCTTAGGCCTGGAAGGGACCGCTACAGGTCATCTGGCGCTTTCCTCTGCCTTCATGTCCTATCTAGACTTGACAGGTAAGGGTACGTTAAGGTTGCCAATTTTGGTTGGATGCATTTTGGAGATTTAATCACATGATGTAATCTTTAATTCCTGGAGACTCCAGGCCAGTCCTGGTGGGTTGGCAATCAGTGTTCCCAATAGGCTGAGTGCTTAGGGAACACACCAGAGAGATTAAAATGCCCATCCCCTACCCTCCCAGAGGATTAGCAGAGCACCCACAGCCAGCAGTAGGTGACTCAGTGAACCTAACAAAATTTATTCCAAATACGGAGGGAAGAAATTAGAGGGAACACTGTTGGCCACCCTACGATAGGTCTTGCACAATTGCTGATGAGTTCTCAAGGCAAATACAAAACTGGTTACTGTAACGTACAGTAATTTTAGCAGGAAATGATAGAGTTCAGGATTCTAAGGAATGGTAGGAGTGAGAACAGCAAAGTAAAGACAATGTATTTCAAGAAGGCAGACTTTAGCAAACTCAAGGAGTTGGTGGGTAAGATCCCATGGGAATCAAGAGTAAGAAGAAAAACAGCTGAAGACAGTTGGCCATTTTTCAAAGAGACATTATTAGACTCAAGAGCAAACAAGTCCACTGTGTGAAAAAGGTAAGAAGTATGATGAGAGACCACTATGGTTTAACCAAGAGCTCTGGAATGATTGAAAAGGCATCCTACAGAAAGTGAAAATTAGGTCAAATCACAAAGGATTAATATGAACAAACAATGCAAGTACTGTATGTAGGGGCAAAATTAGAAAGGATAAGATACAAAACAAGCTCAACCTAGCTAGAGACATAAAGAATAATGAGAAAACATTCTACAAATATATTAGAAACAAGAGGAGGACAAAGGGCAGGTTAGGCCTATTACTCAATGAAGAGGGAAAACCAATAGAAAATGTGGAAATGGCAAAGATGCTTAATGACTTCTATGTTTCGGTTTTCACCAACAAGGCTGATGGTGGTTGGATGCCCAGAATAGCAAATGCTAGAGAAAATCGGGTAATTAAAATAGGAAAAGAACAAATTAAAAGTTACTTAGCTGTCTTCAAGTCACCAGGGTCTGATGAAACACATCCTAGAATACTCAAGGAGCTGAGAGAGAAGTTATGTGAGCCATTAGCTATCATCTGTGAAAAGTCCTGAAAGATGGGAAAGATTCCAGAAGATTGGAAAAGGGCAAGTATAGCACTCATTCATAAAAGGGGAGGTAGGGACAACACAAGAAACTACAGACCAATCAGCTTATCTTCTGTGCCAGGAAAGATAATGGAGCACATAATTAAGGAATCCATTTGTGAACAGCTGGAAGATAGTATGGTGATAAACAACAGTCAACATGGATTTGTAAAGAACAAAGTTTCGGGATGATACCAAGCTGCAAGGGACTACACGTGCTTTGGAATATAGGATAAAAGTTCAAAATTACCTGGACGACCAGGAGAAATGGTCTCAGGTAACTAGAATGAAATTCAATAAGGAAAAATGCAAAGTGCTGCACTTAGGAAGGAGCATTCAGTTTCATACATACAAAATGGGAATGGACTGTCTAGGGAGGAGCACTGCAGAAAGGGACCTAGGAGTCACAGTGGACCACAAGCTAAATGTGAGTCAACAGTGGGACACTGTTGCAAAAAAAGCAAATATCATTCTGGGATATATTAACATGAGCGTTATGAGAAAGACATGAGAAGTCATTCTTCTGTTCAAATCTGCACCGATTAGGCCTCAGCTGGAGTAGTATGTCTAGTTATGGGCCCCATGTTTCTGAACAATGTGGACTAATTGGAGAAGTTCCAGAGAAGAACAACAAAAATGATTAAAGGTCTAGAAAACTTGACTGATGAGAGAAGACTGAAAGAATTGGGTTTGTTTAGTCTGGAAAAGATAAGACTCAGAGGGACCCTGGTAACAGTTTTCAAGTACCTAAAAGGTTCTTACAAGAAGGAGGAAGAAAAATTATTCTCCTTAACCTCTACAGATAGGACAAGAATCAATGGGCTTAAATCGCAGCAAGGGAGGTTTAGGCTTGACATTAGGAAAAGCTTCCTAACTGTCAGGGTGATTAAACACTAGAATAAATTGCCTAGGGAAATTGTGGACTCTCCATAATTGGAGATACTTAAGAGCAGGTTAGACAAATATCTGTCAGGGATGGTCTAGAGAGTGCTTGGTCCTACCTTGAGGGCCAGGGACTGGATTCAATGACCTCTTGGGGTCCCTTCCAGTTCTAATATTCCATGATTTTGTAAAGACCACTTCATAATTCATCTCCACTGCTACTGGAAGTCAGATGCTATTCCAGTTCAATGGCATCATGCCAGCAGAGAATTTGGCCCAAAATATTTACCTGTAAGCAAGGCCACATAAACATCGTTGTCTCAGTAACTCTAAAGACACCTGATGAGTGTTTTTAAAATAATATTTAATAGATTGTAAAATGCTCATATCATTTTAATCATTCAGCCTCACCTGTTATTTTGCAATCTATCCAGACACTTGTATTGTTGCCACTGCGAGTCATTTTAGCACCTAACTAATATTGAATAGAAAATAACACATATATAGTACCGTGATGTGTTTAACCCTTTAAGTCCCAATTCCCCTGACTGGATTCTTGGAGCCAGAATCTTGGAACCATGGTGAGCCCTGTGGCTTCAATGGAGTTTCAGCCATGTTGTTCCCATGACAGGAATGGAGCCTTATTGCTTTTCTTTTAGCACTTTTGAGCCTGGATCTCATGAAAAAGGAAAGAACACAAAATAATGGCACACCTGTCTGTGGAAAATAGGTAGTAAACATTCACAACCTCATGCCAACCACTTACCTTAGCCTGTAGACAGGAGAAGGTGTGGACAGCCCAGTGTCAGACTGGTCCAGCTCTGAATTAGGAATTTGGCTCCATGTGAAATTAAAGAAGGAAAAAAATAGGTGAGCAAACTACTGACTCAATTCAGCAGTTCATACATGTGAGGACAAAAAGCTTTGCCACTGCTCATCTCACCAGATCCCCTCAAGGACAGCTGCACTTAGGTAACAAAGGGTTTCTGGTTTTGGTGCCTCCCTCAAGGAGATATGGTCCCCCTGTGACTTTACTCACAAAAGGCTTCAAGTCCCATGCAGAGCCTCTAGCAGTACCATCATTGGTGGAATCAGCAAACTACAGACAAGAGGCTTGATGTGCTTCAAATGTGATCATCTATTTGTGCATAGCCTCATTAGGAGAGCATAGTGCTTCAGGGGCAGGTGTGCAGGCCCTCAAAAAGTTTACAAACTCAGTGCAGAAAAAGGAGAGGGTTACCTGGTATGCCACAGTAAGGGCTTTCGACTTTCAAGTGTTCCCTCTTTTTGGGTGCCCCACCTGGGCTAATGCAAGCCTCTTTCTTGGGAATGCTGGGTGCTTGCAGCTTCCATGGGTTTCTAATGAAGCTGTAGATGGGAACATAAGAATTTTCAGAGAGGATCAGACTTGTCATCCAGCTACAGTAGTAGCTTGTCACTGACAGTGACTAGCACCAGATGGTGCAGGGAAGACATAAGAAATATTTCAGGATTCAGCTGCACTAGGAGGATAGCCTGGCCTTGGTACATTTCCTCTGCACACCAGGGAACTACTGATTTCTCCTGCACAGAAGACTTTATGTACCTTCCAAAAATATTGGTTGATTTTCAGTTTTCGTATTTACTATTATAATTCTGAATATTCTTGTTATCCATACTCATGTTGAATCCCTTTCTGGATCCTGCTAAGTTCTTGACCTCAGTGATCATGTGGCAGGGAGTTCCACAGATTAATTGTGCACTGTATGAAGGAGTGTTTCTTCTGACACTCAAAGTAGGCACCCAAACTAGTGGGCAATATGGAAATGTGAGTCTTGTGTCTGGGGTTTCAACGTCTGGCATGCAGCTTGCTAGTGCCACATTTGTTTGTGCTGTGAATAATTTGAATTCAGAATTTCCAGATCTGGAAAAGTGAGCCTGCCCCATGAAAGCTCATCACCTACTAAATTATTTTGTTAGTCTTTAAAGTGCTACAGGACTGCTGGTTTGTTTTGTGAAGTTACAGACTAACATGGAGATACACATCTCATAGAACTGGAAGGGATCTCAGGAGGTCATTGAGTCCAGTCCACTGTAGTCTTGGCAAAATGAAACACCATCCCCAACAGATTTTCTTTTTAAATCTATTTGCCTCAGACCCCTAAATGGCCTCCTCAAGGATTGACCTCACGACCCTGGGTTTGGTGACCTCTCTCTGACAATTAGACAGTGGAAAGACCTGCCTGGAAGACTTTCACCTCAGATGATCCACAGACTAGAAGTGGGGCCCCCTGGCTCTGCCCCTGGGGAGCAGGCTGAGGCGGGATATAACTGGGCAGGAACTTCTCCCCTCAGCTGCTTCCTGTAAGGTTTGCTTCAGGAAGGGTGTCTCAGCTGGGTATTAGGATAGCGGGTTTGGGGAGGAACCTCCTGCAACCCCCAGGAGCTTCTGAAAGGGTGAAACATTCTGTCTTGCTCACATTAGACAGGAGATCAGTTTGTTTTTTCAGCCGGGGTTATTTCCCCACCTTCAGGTTTAACCTCCAACTTTTATTAAACAAACATCTGTCCAGAGAAAGAAAGTATTTATTTATTTTTCCCCAGGATGAATACCATTTTGTTGGCATGACAACAGCCCTGTGGGCTACCGCGAATGCTGGCTCATTAGCATCGCACCAGTGCATTAGACCCTTATGCTAGCCCTGGTCAGTCATCGTGGCGGAGGTGTGCGGGTTTTCCGGTGCTATCTCATTGGCACTGCAGCACTATTATCCCAGCCATCACAGTGGTGAGCGCTATCATTACAGGTGGACTACAGCCCCACTGATGTGAAATTCTCCTTGTCCGGGGCCAGCAAAAGCGGCGGCATTGCTAAAGTCCAACTTGCACCTGATTTCAGTCAGGATGAGTTTGGCCGACATCTAAAGCTGCAAACTCTCTGCAGTCAGAATCCCAAAATAAAATCCCATTATACTATGCTGCAGCATGAAAAACCCCTCTTATGGAAAGCTGGAATATTTTTGTCTAAAACCTGGCCCATTTTCACAACCTCAGTTGTAGCTTACTATTACTTTAAAGCCTGAGGACTCTAGCACCTCCCTGAATTAGTTTGCTGCCAATGGCCTTGTTGAAATAAGCATCCTAGTCTTTTTCTTTAGGGCAAAGCAACATAAAACCTGATAGCGCCATATAAACGTTATTAATAATGATATTGAGCCTGGTCCTTCAAAATCTCATTCAGGAGGCTAGCCTTTATTGACATGAGTTGTGCCATCCATTCTATCCTTGCTGAATGACTTCATAAGTAACAATCCCGTGGAACCCTAGTGATTAACAAATTTATTAGGTCACAAGCTTTTGTGGCAAAACCCACTTCCTCAGATGAAAAAGTAGAGGGAAAAATCATGGTTTTATCCCCATATTTCATCTGAGGAAGTGGGTTGTGCCCACAAAAGCTCATGACCTCATAAATGTGTTAGTCTCAAAGGTGCCACAGGACTGCTTGTTATTTAAGAATCTACAGACTAACACGACTACCCCTCTGAGACCGAATAACTTCATGTTATACCCTTGCTAACCACAAGAGAGAGACACCTTAAAAGCTTGCTTGTTCGACCGGGCTGTAGTTTGGTGGGCTGAGCAACAAGGAAGTAGGGCACCACCAGTCTTTAAAAGTCTCCAGCTCTCAACAGAATGGCCTTCCCCTTTCCTAGTGGACCTGAGGCCCGGGTTGGGGCCAGCAATGATTGGTTCTGCCAGGTAGCACTGGTAGCTGGCAACAGTAGCAGACGTTACCTGAATGAGTCTGGAATTGTGAGGGGGCAGGGGCTGTTATGGACCACGTGCATCCAGCTCCTATGGGGGCAGTGAGGCGTCGGAGGACCAGGTTGGCCAAGGCAGTCAGTGACTTGCTGACAGTAAGCCAGCGAATCTCAATCTGGGGGGCTCCAGCACCACCCTGTGGAAAGCGTTGTGTATCGTGTACATCCTGGTAGAGCCACCTGCACCCCACTGGTCAGCCCCCCAGAATACCCCCGCTCACATCTACTTCCTCTTCTGCTGCTCTGGCCCTCTCACTTCCTCCTCTGGTCCCTGCACTCTCTGGCTACGTCTACACGTGCAGCCAACATCGAAATAGCTTATTTCGATGTTGCGACATCGAAATAGTCTATTTTGATGAATAACGTCTACACGTCCTCCAGGGCCGGCAACGTCGATGTTCAACTTCAACGTTGCTCAGCCCAACATCGAAATAGGCGCAGCGAGGGAACGTCTACACGTCAAAGTAGCACACATCGAAATAGGGATGCCAGGCACAGCTGCAGACAGGGTCACAGGGCAGACTCAACAGCCAGCCGCTCTCTTAAAGGGCCCCTCCCAGACACAGTTGCACTAAACAACACAAGATACACAGAGCTGACAACTGTTTGCAGACCCTGTGCCTGCAGCATAGATCCCCAGCTGCTGCAGAAGCAGCCAGAAGCCCTGGGCTAAGGGCTGCTGCCCACGGTGACCATAGAGCCCCGCAGGGGCTGGAGAGAGAGCATCTCTCAACCCCCCAGCTGATGGCCGCCATGGAGGACCCAGCAATTTCGACGTTGCGGGACGCGGATCGTCTACACGGTCCCTACTTCGACGTTGAACGTCGAAGTAGGGCGCTATTCCTATCTCCTCATGAGGTTAGCGACTTCGACGTCTCGCCGCCTAACGTCGAAGTTAACTTCGAAATAGCGCCTGACGCGTGTAGACGCAACGGGCGCTATTTCGAAGTTGGTGCCGCTACTTCGAAGTAGCGTGCACGTGTAGACGCAGCTTCTGCCTCGCTCCCTCAGGCATCACATCAGCTCCCAGGGCCCTGCAGAGGTCTGACCCCTCCCAAGCCTCTGTCCATTTATCCCAGACTGTACCCTCTCCTCCACATGACCTCTCTGGTGCTCCTGCAAGCGGTGTTTCCTGCAAGGTGAGCACTGGGACGACTGCCTGGGAGAGATTGAAAAGCCATCCAGCTGATTAGCAAAGTGCCGGCAGCCTGGGTTTCTACTGGTGGTGCACAGCTGCTCACGCCTTGGTGCACACAACATTTATTCTGCCCATGGGTGGGAAATATCAGAGGGAACCCAGCCTGCAAGAGGTCTGACACACAGCCTGCTCTCTCGCTGTCCTGCAGCACGCAGTCTCTGAGCTGCTCCATTGGCTTCCTGCCATTTTTGGATCATAGGATCAGAGGGCTGGAAGGGACCTCAGGAGGTCATCGAGTCCAGCC
The DNA here is from genome assembly GCF_033958435.1 of Carettochelys insculpta. Lineage (NCBI taxonomy): Eukaryota > Metazoa > Chordata > Testudines > Carettochelyidae > Carettochelys > Carettochelys insculpta. The sequence continues at coordinate 2,770,440 of NC_134145.1, forward strand.
CCCTGCCTCAAGCAGGATCAACCCCCACTAAGTCATCCCAGCCAGGACCTTGTCCAGCCGGGACTTACAAAGCTCTAGGGATGGAGATTCCACCACCTCTCTAGGCAACACATTCCAGTGCTTCACCACCCTCCTGGTGAAGCAGTTTTTCCTAGTATCCAACCTACTCCTCTCTTTCTGTAACTTCAGACCATCGCTCTTTGTTCTGCCATCTGTCACCACTGAGAACAATTTGTGTACATCCTCTTTAGAGCCCCCTTCAGGAAGTTGAAGGCTGCTATTAAATCACCCCTCACTCTTCTCTTCTGTAAACTAAACCAGCCCAAATCCCTCTGCCTCTCCTCATAGGCCTTGTGCTCCAGCCCTGTAATCATTTTCGTTGCCCTCCGCTGAACCTGCTCCAGCACATCCACATCCTTTCTATACGGGAGGCCCAAAACTGGACACAATATTCCAGATGTGGCCTCACCAGGGCCGAATAGAGGGGAACAACCACTTCTCTAGATCTGCTTGAAATGCTCCTCCTAATGCACCCGAGTATGCTATTAGCCTCCTTGGCTACAAGGGCACACTGTGTACTCATATCCAGCCTTTCCTCCACCCTAATCCCTAGGTCTCTTTCTACTGTACTGCTGCTTAGCCAGTCGGTCCCCAGCCTATAAGGATACTTGTGATTCTTCCTTTGCAAATGCAGGACTCTATTCTTCTTCTTGTTGAACCCCATCAGATTTCTTTTGGCCCAATCCTCCAATTTATCAGGGCCCTCTGGATCTTCTCTCTACCCTCCAATGTATCTACCTCTCCCCCTAGCAAACTTACTTCCCCCTGACTCCCTGTGTGGCTGGCTGCCCCCTCTCCTCCTTCAAATCCATGTTACCTCCTCAGTGAGATTTTAATCTTCACGCCTTTCTCATTTGCTGTCCTGTGGATCAAATTGGTCCTTTTTAGGGCATAGACGCTTCAAAGCAGAGACCCTGGGCTCAACCCTGAGAGGAACTGAGTTCTCTTCTTTCTCAGGGGCGCATGAGGGAACTCAGCACTTCACAGGACAACGTGCCCTGGTGTGCGCTGTGCAATGCTGCACATACTCGTAGCTCCCCGTAAAGAAAATGCTGATGAGAACTGTCATAACATGACAATAGCAAACTGCTGGATAGCTCTTCACCACGGGGTCGTCATTCAAGGACTGAAGGAAATAATTGCAAAAATGGTTTCAATTTTAAAATGTGTTTTTGTCCTGTGTTTCTTCTTAGTGACCTGATTTTAATTTTCCAGTTTCCTCCACAGCATTGTCATGTGCAATTAAAGTGTTTTACATCAGAAATATAAAAGAAAAAATGAATTTTGAAAGACATCACAGCATCTGCCTCAGATCATAGAATCACAGATTACTAGGACTGGAAGGGACCTCGAGAGGCCATCGAGTCCAGCCCCCTGCCCTCATGGCAGGACCAAGTCTTGTCTAAACCACCCTGACAGACATCTATCTAACCTGTTGTTAAATATCTCTAGCAATGGAGATTCCACAACCTCCCTTGGCAATTTATTCCACTGTTTGACCACCCTTACAGCTCGGAACTTTTTCTTAATGTCCAACGTAAACCTCCCTTAGGTTTAAAAATCAACCTAAGACAATAAATCAAAATTGGCAATAAAACTTTCCTCTTTCTTGCTACAAATGGGTGGGAAAAACAGAGCAAAAAGGTATTTTTAATTTAAAATTTAATTTAACATTTTAGAAAAAACCAACAGAAATAGCTGCCTGTGTCCATAATTAAAATTATGGAAGTTTTTATTTATAAATCCTGTCCAGCTCTAATAAATGTTGCCCATTTTAAGCTGCAAAGTGTAGCTATCCGTGCTTTGCTGTTCATACTGGAGAGACACTTGTTAGGGACCCATCCTGGGTCTGGTGCTATTTATTGTTTTCATTAATGACCTAGTGAAGTGCAGAGCATTTGTAGAAAATGTACAGATTACACCAAGATAAGAGGGGTTGCAAGCACTTAGGAGGACAGGTGTAGAAGATCTTGATATATTGGAAATTGGGTCTTAATTCAGCAAGGTGATCTTAAATAAAATTAAGTGCGAGAAAAAAATAAAGGAAGAAAAAATAAAATCCACAGCTACAAAATGGGGAATAACTGGCTCAATGGTCCCACTGCCAAAAAGGATGTGGGACTATAGTGGGTTTCACATTGAAATGAGACAACAAGGTGACCCGTTTGCAAAGGAGGCCTGCTGTACTTGCCACTGATGAGGCCTTCAGTGGAGAACTGTGTCCATTTCTGGGCCCCACCCTTTAGAAAAGAGATGGACAAAGTGGGGAATCTGGAGGAGACCCATGAGAATGATGAAAGGTTTAGAAAACTTGACCTGTGAGGAAAGGTTAAAAACATTGACCCTGATTAGTCCTGAGAAAAGAAGATTAAGGTGGAGTCTGACAACAGTCTTAACAATGTTCAGGGCTGTTATGAAGAGGACAGCGATCAGTTGTACTCCATGTTCTCTGAAGGCAGGCCAAGCAGTAATGGGCAGCGAGAGAGAAGGAGGTTAGGCATTAGGAAAAGCTTTCTAACTCACAGGATTGTTTAGATCTGGGACCAGCTTCCCCAGAAGGTTGCAGAATCCCCAGCCCCCGGAGGTTTCCAAGAGCAGTCTGGAGAGAAACCTCTCAGGGTCCCCTAACTTTACTTAATCATAGAATCACAGGGCTGGAAGGGACCTCAGGAGGTCATCTAGTCCACTCCCTTGGGTCGCACCTCAGCACAGGGGGCCGGACTACACAACTCCCTGGGTAGGTCTGCACCACAGTTAAATGCCTATGGAATAGGAATGTCAAAACAGTCAGTTGGTTAACTGTTTTAATGCAAGACCTACCACCTGGCCTGTCAAGCCCATAAGGTCTGCCTTGGCTGTGGGGCCCTCCATGGCCAGGGTTGCTCTGGCCCAGTGTGGCTGGCTGCTGTTGGAGCTCACCAGCAAGAGTGGGTTACCGTTTAACGTCCCTACTAGGGCTGTGATGTAGGCGGAGTGGGTTACCGTTTAACGTCCCTACGAGGGCTGTGATGTAGGCAGAGTGGGTTACCGTTTAACGTCCCTACTGGGGCTGTGACGCAGGCTGAGCCGGTTACCGTTTAACGTCCCTACTAGGGCTGTGATGTAGGCGGAGTGGGTTACCGTTTAACGTCCCTACGAGGGCTGTGATGTAGGCGGAGTGGGTTACCGTTTAACGTCCCTACTGGGGCTGTGACGCAGGCTGAGCCGGTTACCATTTAACGTCCCTACTGGGGCTGTGACGCAGGCGGAGTCGGTTACCATTTAACGTCCCTACTGGGGCTGTGACGCAGGCTGAGCCGGTTACTGTTTAATGTCCCTACTGGGGCTGTGATGTAGGCGGAGTGGGTTACCGTTTAACGTCCCTACGAGGGCTGTGATGCAGGCTGAGTCGGTTACCATTTAACGTCCCTACTGGGGCTGTGATGCAGGCTGAGCTGGTTACCGTTTAATGTCCCTACTAGGTCTGTAATGCAGGCTGAGTCAGTTACCGTTTAACGTCCCTACTAGGGCTGTGATGTAGGCTGAGTCGGTTACCATTTAACATCCCTAGTAGGGCTGTGACGTAGGCTGAGTTGGTTATCATTTAACGTCCCTACTAGGGCTGTGACATAGGTGGAGTCAGTTACCATTTAACGTCCCTACTAGGTCTGTAATGCAGGCTGAGTCAGTTACCATTTAACGTCCCTACTGGGCTGTGACGCAGGCGGAGTCGGTTACCATTTAACATCCCTACTAGGGTTGTGACGCAGGCTGAGTCGGTTACCGTTCAATGTCCCTACTAGGCTGTGACGCAGGCTGAATCGGTTACCGTTTAACGTCCCTACTAGGCTGTGACGCAGGCGGAGTTGGTTACCGTTTAACGTCCCTACTAGGCTGTGACGCAGGCGGAGTCGGTTACCGTTTAACGTCCCTACTAGGCTGTGACGCAGGCTGAGTTGGTTACCGTTTAACGTCCCTACTAGGCTGTGACGCAGGCGGAGTCGGTTACCGTTTAACGTCCCTACTAGGCTGTGACGCAGGCGGAGTTGGTTACCGTTTAACGTCCCTACTAGGCTGTGACGCAGGCTGAGTCGGTTACCGTTTAACGTCCCTGCTAGGCTGTGACGCAGGCTGAGTCGGTTACCGTTTAACGTCCCTACTGGGGCTGTGACGCAGGCGGAGTCGGTTACCGTTTAACGTCCCTACTAGGCTGTGACGCAGGCTGAGTCGGTTACCGTTTAACGTCCCTACTGGGGCTGTGACGCAGGCGGAGTCGGTTACCGTTTAACGTCCCTACTAGGCTGTGACGCAGGCTGAGTCGGTTACCGTTTAACGTCCCTACTGGGGCTGTGACGCAGGCGGAGTCGGTTACCATTTAACGTCCCTACTAGGCTGTGACGCAGGCGGAGTCGGTTACCGTTTAACGTCCCTACTAGGCTGTGACGCAGGCGGAGTCGGTTACCGTTTAACGTCCCCACTAGGCTGTGACGCAGGCGGAGTCGGTTACCATTTAACGTCCCTACTAGGCTGTGACGCAGGCTGAGTCGGTTACCGTTTAACGTCCCTACTGGGGCTGTGACGCAGGCGGAGTCGGTTACCGTTTAACGTCCCTACTAGGCTGTGACGCAGGCTGAGTCGGTTACCGTTTAACGTCCCTACTGGGGCTGTGACGCAGGCAGAGTCGGTTACCGTTTAACGTCCCTACTAGGCTGTGACGCAGGCGGAGTCGGTTACCGTTTAACGTCCCTACTGGGGCTGTGACGCAGGCGGAGTCGGTTACCGTTTAACGTCCCTACTAGGCTGTGACGCAGGCGGAGTCGGTTACCGTTTAACGTCCCTACTGGGGCTGTGACGCAGGCGGAGTCGGTTACCGTTTAACGTCCCCACTAGGCTGTGACGCAGGCGGAGTCGGTTACCGTTTAACGTCCGCACTAGGCTGTGACGCAGGCGGAGTCGGTTACCGTTTAACGTCCCTACTAGGCTGTGACGCAGGCTGAGTCGGTTACCGTTTAACGTCCCTACTGGGGCTGTGACGCAGGCGGAGTCGGTTACCGTTTAACGTCCCTACTAGGCTGTGACGCAGGCGGAGTCGGTTACCGTTTAACGTCCCTACTGGGGCTGTGACGCAGGCGGAGTCGGTTACCGTTTAACGTCCCTACTAGGCTGTGATGCAGGCGGAGTCGGTTACCGTTTAACGTCCCTACTAGGCTGTGACGCAGGCGGAGTCGGTTACCGTTTAACGTCCCCACTAGGCTGTGACGCAGGCGGAGTCGGTTACCATTTAACATCCCTACTAGGCTGTGATGCAGGCTGAGTCGGTTACCATTTAACGTCCCTACTGGGGCTGTGATGCAGGCTGAGCTGGTTACCGTTTAATGTCCCTACTAGGTCTGTAATGCAGGCTGAGTCAGTTACCGTTTAACGTCCCTACTAGGGCTGTGATGTAGGCTGAGTCGGTTACCATTTAACATCCCTAGTAGGGCTGTGACGTAGGCTGAGTTGGTTATCATTTAACGTCCCTACTAGGGCTGTGACATAGGTGGAGTCAGTTACCATTTAACGTCCCTACTAGGTCTGTAATGCAGGCTGAGACAGTTACCATTTAACGTCCCTACTGGGCTGTGACGCAGGCGGAGTCGGTTACCATTTAACATCCCTACTAGGGTTGTGACGCAGGCTGAGTCGGTTACCGTTCAATGTCCCTACTAGGCTGTGACGCAGGCTGAATCGGTTACCGTTTAACGTCCCTACTAGGCTGTGACGCAGGCGGAGTTGGTTACCGTTTAACGTCCCTACTAGGCTGTGACGCAGGCGGAGTCGGTTACCGTTTAACGTCCCTACTAGGCTGTGACGCAGGCTGAGTTGGTTACCGTTTAACGTCCCTACTAGGCTGTGACGCAGGCGGAGTTGGTTACCGTTTAACGTCCCTACTAGGCTGTGACGCAGGCTGAGTCGGTTACCGTTTAACGTCCCTGCTAGGCTGTGACGCAGGCTGAGTCGGTTACCGTTTAACGTCCCTACTGGGGCTGTGACGCAGGCGGAGTCGGTTACCGTTTAACGTCCCTACTAGGCTGTGACGCAGGCTGAGTCGGTTACCGTTTAACGTCCCTACTGGGGCTGTGACGCAGGCGGAGTCGGTTACCGTTTAACGTCCCTACTAGGCTGTGACGCAGGCGGAGTCGGTTACCGTTTAACGTCCCCACTAGGCTGTGACGCAGGCGGAGTCGGTTACCGTTTAACGTCCCTACTAGGCTGTGACGCAGGCTGAGTCGGTTACCGTTTAACGTCCCTACTGGGGCTGTGACGCAGGCGGAGTCGGTTACCGTTTAACGTCCCTACTAGGCTGTGACGCAGGCTGAGTCGGTTACCGTTTAACGTCCCTACTGGGGCTGTGACGCAGGCAGAGTCGGTTACCGTTTAACGTCCCTACTGGGGCTGTGACGCAGGCGGAGTCGGTTACCGTTTAACGTCCCTACTGGGGCTGTGACGCAGGCGGAGTCAGTTACCGTTTAACGTCCCTACTAGGCTGTGACGCAGGCGGAGTCGGTTACCGTTTAACGTCCCTACTGGGGCTGTGACGCAGGCGGAGTCGGTTACCGTTTAACGTCCCTACTAGGCTGTGACGCAGGCGGAGTCGGTTACCGTTTAACGTCCCTACTAGGCTGTGACGCAGGCTGAGTCGGTTACCGTTTAACGTCCCTACTAGGCTGTGACGCAGGCGGAGTCGGTTACCGTTTAACGTCCCCACTAGGCTGTGACGCAGGCGGAGTCGGTTACCGTTTAACGTCCCTACTGGGGCTGTGACGCAGGCGGAGTCGGTTACCGTTTAACGTCCCTACTAGGCTGTGACGCAGGCGGAGTCGGTTACCGTTTAACGTCCCTACTGGGGCTGTGACGCAGGCGGAGTCGGTTACCGTTTAACGTCCCCACTAGGCTGTGACGCAGGCTTGCGGGGCTCCGGCTGAGGGGCTGTAGACATTTGGCTGAGGTTGTCCGGGGGGGCTCCAGGACCCCGCTAGGTGGGAGGATGTCTAATACGTCCTGCAGGTCCCTCCCAGCCCTGCGTCTCCATGGCTGCCTCTTCTGCAGCGCTGGGGAGCTGGGCTGCTGCTGGCGGCATCCAGCCGGGGGTGCAGTGCTGTGCTGCTCCTCTTCCTCCTCCCAGGCCAGCCCGGGGGCTCCTGCCCTTGGTTAGCCTCCCGCCTCTGGCCTCCAGCCAGGCACCTGCTGCTACCCCGCATGCTCAGGGCCACACTCCTGTCGTGGTGGCACCTCAGTGCCAGCCACTGGCACCTGGCAGCACTTTCTCTGTGCCCCCAGGCAGAACCAAACCAGGGCATACGCCGCCCACCCCCGCCACCAGCTGAGCCTCCCCAGTGCTGGGCTGGAGAGCGCTCAGTCTCTGCTCCCCACTGGAGCCGCCAGGCCTCAGCGCCAGCCTCGGCCTGAGAGCGGGCCCCAGCGTTGTCCCTGGTGGCCTGGCCACGGCCCCTGGCTGCTGCTGAGGTGTGCGCCTGACAAGCAAGGCCCAGGCTGGGGGAAGGTCTGTGTCACCTGCTCTGTCCCCGGCGAGTGGCCGGTGGGTAGCCTGGCCGCTCGAAGCGGGTTCCCTGCCAGACAAGCAGGTCTGGGCGGTCCCCTCAGGCTCCTGCCCGGGCTGGGGGGGTGAGGCCAGCTCCGGCGCCTGGAGTCCCTTGTTCGTCCGGCAGGAGGGGAATGCCCAGTCCAGAGGGCACATTACACCTACCACGCTCCAGCCAGCAGCCGTGCGCCTCACTTCCGACCGTCCCCTCACGCCGCGGATGGAGGCCGTGGAGTGTGGTAAGGAGCTACGAGCCCAGCTGCCACAGCTCCCAAGGGAGGGGCTTCCCACAGGGAGGGTCTCATATCCAGGCGGACCCCTTACGGGGGAGAGGGGCAGAACCAAGGGAACGTCCGTCCAGCCACAGGGCACCAGGCTTCTGAGGAGACGTTTCTCCTAGGCTTGCCCAGGGCTTGTGGAACCAGCCACAAAAGCGAGGCAGCAAGAGCGGTGCTGTTTAAGATGCCCTGTAAGCCAGCTTTCCCTGAACGTTTCCGGGTTGTGGTCCCCTCGCCCCATCTGTCTCCCCCACTACCCTGCCCCGGGTCAGAGTGGGGACGAGGTTCGGGGAGGGAAGGAGCACGTACTGGAGTAAAGGGGCCACAGCTGTGGGGCAGGGCGTAGCTGGGTGGCACTCCCTCCCAACTCCTGTGGGGCTGGCCTGGGCCCCAGCCACACCCCCCGCAGTGCGAGTGCACCTGACAGTCTGGGGACTTTTGTTTAAAGAATTTTTTTTTCACCAAGCGCTGTTTTAACTTCCTGGATTTTTCTGAGGCCAATCTCTTCAGACATGGCTCGGTCAGGGGGGTTGCGTGTGCTGTGGCAGCCGGGAGGACAATGGGGATAATCATTTATAGCTATTCCAGTTCTAGATTTTATACCAGGTTACTTCTCTGCCTCCTTCTCCTCCCTGGTGAAACCACGTACAGTAACGAACGGTATAAAGCAGGTAGGTCGGATATGTCTGATCATCCTCTTTCCTATCAATGACAGCCAATGAAACGAGAAGCTGGCAAACTCAGAGCTGGTAAAAGGAAATACTCTTTTGCACACTGAGCCATTAGCCCTTGGAACTCATTGCTATAGCAGATTTTAAGGCAAAAATTATAACAAAATCTTTAAGAAGGATTGGACGTTCATATGGAGAGCAAGGCTGTCCAGAGTGAGACTAGTAAATATTTTTAAAAACAAACAGTTGGTTTGGAAGGGCCATGACCTCTCATGCCTCAGGGCTTGTGCACATCTAACTCTTGGGAGTTAGGAAGGAACTTTTCCTAAGGACAAGTAACACCAGGAGGCTGGACTTGATGACCTTTAGAGGTCCCTTCCAGCCCTATGATTCTATCATTGTTACCATGGGCTCTTTGCTTCTGCCCCTAGCATCTCTGGCTCTGTGCGCTGTGCAAGCCTCACCTTGCAATCTCCCCCATGTGTACAGCAGGAGACGTGGCTGTGATGATAAGAGATGAGAACAGAATTTGGAAACACCTGCTGAGTAAGTAGGTGCCGTTTGTACATTGTCACTTTTCTGGCAGTAACCCCATTCTAAAGTAGGCAGAGAGAATCCCAGGGCTTGGATAGCCGAGTGTTGACCTCAGTCTGTGTACAGATCTCAACGCATCCAGGCGCCTGTCTGTCCAGACAGTCACACCCCACAGATACTCACATTGAAACAGAAAATGCACATTAAAAATAATTACTTCTATGCTTATTATTTGTATTGGGTTAGCACCTACAGAACCCAGTCAGGGACCAGGGCTCTGTTGTTCTAGGCATTGGTGCACAGACATAACAAAAATATAGTCCCAGTCTCAAAAGGCTTATATCATTAAAGATCCTGAGCCTGCTGTCTTCCACATGTGCTTAACTTCACAGACCCTGAATAGTTCCACTGAAGTTAATGTGCAAAAGTTAAACACATTCATAAATCTTTGTAGGATCAGGTCTTGAATATGTTAATTTAATTTGGATTTTAGCATCCTGTGGCACGCTGTTTGCAAGCCAAACATTGCAGCACTATGCTAGGGTGTAGCGACCTTAAAGCTATTTCTAACGTGAAGGTGAACAAAAGTGACAAAGGCAAGTCTAGAGTTATTGCCAGAGCTGTATGATATGCATATTCTTTCCTTGCCTATAGCCTCAAATGGTGAACTTGGGCCAAACTTCAGAGGGAGTTTTGTTGGTTGAGGTGAGTGTCCTTGCTCATGGATCTGATTGCAGGTTTGGGACCTTCATTGGTCATGCCAATAAGGACTTTAAAAAACACCTGATTATATTAATTCAGTCATTTTCTCAGGTGTGCTTTTGCTGATATTGCTCACACAAGACAACTGGCTGCCAAGTTCGTATTTTTGACTCAAAGTGTTTTAACTAATTATGAATAGTAACAGAGAGGAAGCCGTGCTAGTCTATACACTATCAAAACAAAAAGCAGTCAAGCAGCACTTTAAAGACTAGCAAAATAGTTTATTAGGTAAGTAAATTACTTACCTAATAAACTATTTTGCTAGTCTTTAAAGTGCTACTTGACTGCTTTGTAACTAATTAGGTACATCCTCAAAACAACCCTCCCCCTCCACTTTTTAAAAGCAATTTTCTTAAACCTAAAACATGGGCCAGATCTTCAGCAGGTATCAACTGTATCTGAGGAACTGGTCCCGATTTCCCATACTAAGAAACTCAGAAAGGTTTTTCTTACAAACTTAAACAATAAATTGTTTTAAATGCTTTTTGGCTGAGAACAAGTGTAAGAAATTTAAGTCCAAAGGGTCATTTTTTCAGAATGTTATGACTATCTGAAGATATGACATTAACATAAAAGTACTTTCTTAAATGAGAATTCTATAATTGCTATTGTAAGCTGTATTGTAAATTTGATTAGTAACATAGTTCTCTGACAGAGTATTTTTAAATGTTTCTGGAAGGTGTTGATTTTTAACTTGATTACCTTTCAGTGTGTCAAAACTTTAACATTATTTAAAATGTTGGTAACATATATGAGTACAGAGGAATATTTATTTAAGGAGACAGTTGCTCCCTGAATTCATCATGGGGTCATTGCAAGATCAGTGTGTTACATAGAGAACTCTTGCATTTGTGTGTGTTTGCATATAATGCTTTGTTGGAAGCTTAGGTTTGCAAAAGGATGCTGGAAGTGAGCTATGTGACAAGCACTACTTTCATTCTGAAAACTCCTAACTTGTTCTAAACGTACATTTCAGTCTCAGAAATTCAACTAGAATCAGGAGCAACTGGTGGCTATTACAAATACGGTAGCTAGATTCAGTGTATAGGAAGCTCACACAGGAGGTATGGTAAAAAAAGATCTTCAGCTGGAATGGTTAAAGACCAGTTTTTATATTACAATGGAATGATATCCCAGGACTTTGGAGGTATCAGCTGTTCCTCTTCAGTAATTAGAGAATCTAGACTTGCAATAGATTAATTATTTGCAAAGACCCTTTGTTTCTATTATACCAGTCACGGGCATTGATCCTGCGAACAATCACGTACCTTCACTCACATAGGACGACTCGTGTAGAAAGTTCCACATGTACTTAAACACCTGTAAGGCTGGGCTTGTGTTTGAAAAATTCTCACTGCATTTGGAATGTGATGTCATACATCTAATTACACGTTACTTTACATGATACTGCTTGTATCATATGCTATGCTTAGCGAGTGGGCAACCAATACCTTTAAATTCAGTAATTTCCCTGTGAGTTTACCAAAGCTTTGATACGTTGCTTTGAGATTGAGTACAGTGTTCGTCTCTTTCACAAGCAAACAGAACGGTGACTGTCAGCTGCCAAGAGCCCAAGCTGCCTCCTCGCTAATGGCTCAGTCCTTATTCCGGTAAAATACCTAAGCCTCTGCATTTGGCTGTCCAGCTTGAGACACCCGAGATCTGTGGAAGTAGCATGCTCTCCAGACCGGGCCAGCTGAAAGGGCTGTGGCAACCAAAAATCCGTGGCCAAGATGTGTGGTGTGTTATCTCCACTTCTGAAAATCTGACTGCTGTTATCTTCAGCAGGCACTTTTGCACAGCATGAGGTGTTAGCTCATGCCCTGGGGGAAGCTGCCAGTCAGGTTCCACAAGGAACCCTGGCAAGAAAATCTGGAACAAGTGAGGAGGGAATACTGAGAATTGTGGTACAAATGAAATTCTCCATGATCCAAACCATCACCTCTTCGATCCCAATGTGATAGGTGCCTTAGAAGTACCTGATATAAACACCTATAGGTATACCAAGATTATTGTGTGTCCCCCCTTCTCCCCTTCTGTCCCCCGGGAAGAACCTGCCTGGAAGAAAGGAGAACGACATAGAATCATAGAACACTAGAACTGGAAGGGGCCTTAGGAGATCATCAAGTCCAGTCCCCTGCCCTCGTGGCAGGACCAAGCACCATCTACACCATCCCTGACAGGTGTCTATCTAACCTGCTCTTACATATTGCCTATGATGGAGGTTCCACAACCTCCCTGGGCAATTTATTCCCATGTTTAATCACCTGACAGGAAGGAAGTTTTTCCTAAGGCCTAGGTTCTGCCCGTCCTCATATAGATTTTTCTGAACTCTCCTGTTGAGTGGAGAAGCAGAACCACTTCCTGTCCTAGAACAACTCACCAGTCTCTAAGCATCTCCCAGTGGCACAAGGCAATCCACACAAGGCTCAGGGCCTCCACACTGGTACCATCAGGGGCCTCTGCTGGTTCCTCCGTGCCAGGGTCAATGAGGCTCCAGAATCTCCCCAACACAGTGACTCCTCAACAGCCTCAGGGTGTATTAATTCCTTAATGGATTCCCTGGGAGTTTGTGGGAGGTGCCTGGAGGAGCTTCCTATTTGTACACAGGTCTAGGGAGAGTGATCTAGAGCACAGCGCATCTGGATGGTGAATCATAGCACACAGTGATTTTCATCCATAGATGGAAAAGAGTTTTGCAAAGCTCCCTTATTCTCCATTACAGATGGGAAAACAGAGACACAGAGAGTTACCCACACTCAAACAGTGAGTGTGTAACAGAGCCAGGAATAAGCCCTAACTCCCAGCTTGGCATCCTGTGAGCTAATCCATGGAATAAAAATGCATTCTGTTGCCTGTCCATGAAGCATTCGTACTGTGGCATAACCACACCCCATATTATAACAATGAGGTAGCAGACACCTCCAAACTGTAGCATGCATAGTTCCTTGAGTGCCAACATCTGTACTGCTTCACCATGACACAGCCAACAGGCAGCAGCACAATGGAAATCGCAAAGCGCAAAATACAGGGTGTGAAGCATCCTTAGACACAGGTGTTTGCTGACTGCAGAGGACGGAGTTTCAGGGTATTTTTATTTTGAAACATGAAGTGTAAAAAGGAGGAAGGCTTTGTTTGGCTGCTGTTCTCCATCCAAGGTATAATCATGCTTTGGGCGTGCAACCATGCTGACCAGCCAGGAAAAACAGTTCTCTTTGAGATGTTGTAAAAAGATGTGGGAAGTAACTTACATTTCTTAATCACCCAAAACTCCCATTGACTTTGGGATGATAGGCGACACTCAGATAGTGAGACTAAACTGAAGATCTACATGAATTTAGTAACCTTAAACAAAAGCTGCTGCTGTTCTTGAGAGTGGGGATGACAGGTATACACATCTGCACACACAGAGACAACAACACAAGTCGCTACATTAAGCAGCCAAGCTCCTTCCACTCTTTATGGTGACCATATTCTCCTTACACCTCACAGTGTACAAAATATGTGCACCTGTGTTATTTATTTTTTAAAAAAGGAAAGAGCTGACTTTTTTCATGTTAAAAGTTAATCCCCTCCATGACTAAATAAATGTCTCTGACATCAGTTCCTGAAGTACATAATTCCTTTGTGGACAGGCACAAACGTATGTATAATCAGAGAAAGAATTTTCTTCACTGCCACACTTAAAACACCACTGTGCATGTACCTCTAGTAAGAGAAACAACTGAGAGTCGGAAGACCTGACTTTGTGTGACGCACACACCTAGCAGCATGGTCCACTGTCCTATGTAGTGAGACCTATACCACTTACACACAGAAAAAGAATGGGTCTCCTCTGCAGCCTTAGCTGAGCGCCAGTCTGCCTGTGGGTAGTTACATTTGCTTTCTGGGGCTCCTGCCACTGATTTATTGTATGAGCTTGGGCATGTCACAAGTGCTCTTTCTGCCTATCTTTCCTTACGTGACTCATGTTTTTTAACACTCCCCTACCTCCCCCTGGTGTTGTGAGGTTAAATTAGTTAATGTTTCTGAAGTGGTCAGGTGGCACTGGCATTGAGTGCCACCGAAACGCCTGTAAGCTGAAAAGCACTGGCCTGCTGTTATGCAGGAGGAAGGGGTACAGGATAGTGAGGTGTGTGGCCTACAGGGTTTTTATGCTGAGTTTGGGATGGCTGCAGAGTTGGTCTGAGCACAGGTTGTTTGTGAGACTGGACCTTAATTTGCAAGACACGCTAGAAGCCTTCAGAGTCAGAGCTGTTCTGTCAATACAGAGCAGAATGGTGTTCTGCAGAAGGCGGTACGCAGGACCTAAGGCCCCAGGGCAGGGACCCAGGGTGAGGGGAATGCACAAGAGGCGGGGCAGAACTATTAAATCTCCTCTGTCCCAAGAACTAAACGAGCTCCTGGGGGACATTGGCAATGACATGCAACCAGCCTTCAGGCCAGCAGCCAGCCCCGAGCCAGAAGGCAAATCCCTGTGACGGTTAGCAGGGCCCCCGGGCCGCCCAGGCGGGCAGGGCCCGGTGGTGGACTCCATTTCCCATACTCCCTTAGTGCCCTAATGTATTCCGTGCTCAGGCGGGCTGTGTGTGTGTGTGTGCGGCTCCGGTCCCTGGGAGCGTGGAGGTTCATTCACTGATTAGAGCCGGCACTGAGAGGCAGCACTGCTCCTTCTCTCGCACCCACTGAGTCTCTCGGTCTGTTCTAGCCGAGCCGAGCCGAGCCAAGCCAGGCTGCAAACACGCCCAGCACTTCCCATGCGCCGCACTCTGCCCCGGCTTCCCTGAGCCTGCGAAAGTCCAGCCGCCCCGCCAGGAATTTCCACGGTGAGTGCGGGCGGTCTCCGCGGGGCGGGGGGCGCGGGGGCCGGCCAGGAACCGGGGCTGACTCCCCAGGAGCGCCTCTCCCCCGGGCTGGGGCGACTGCGCGCCGGGGCGCTCGGCCGGTGCCTCCGGGTTTCCCAGCGGAGCCGGGCGCTCGGCAGAGCCAAACTTTGCGGGCAAGTTTGATCTCCGCTGCCGGGGCGGGCGCCGAGCCCGGCTTCCTCCCGCCGGGGCGGCGGGTCCTAGTGATAACGGGCTCGAGTCCGAATCGAGAGCCCCCCCGCCTCCCCCCCCCGGCCGCCTGGTCCTTCTGCCGCCCGAGAGCTGCGGGGCCCGGGGGACTCAGGTGCCGGGACACGGGGTTTGCGAACGGGCCGGGTTCGGTTCCGCACCGGCCTAATCCCCCCCCCCCCCCCCCGCGGCCCCTCCGCGGCCGCCAACAAACTTTCTCCGAGGCGCCAGCCCCGCCGAGGGCCGGGCCGGGGGCCGAACAGGCAGGACCGGGCGCAGCCGGGCCGCAGCCCCTCTGGCCAGCCAAGCGCGCCGCGCGGGGGAGAACTTTCTGCGGGCCGGGCCGGGCCGAGCCGAGCCGCCCGCGTTTGGGGGCGCGGAATAATTCTCCCCGCGCGCCCCAAGCCGCCTGCCCGGCCCCGGCCCCAGCCCCAGCGCTGGGAGCGGCCCCCTGCCCTGCCGGTGCCGAGGTGCCCCGGCCCCCCGTCAGCGGCCCGGGAGAGCGGCCCCCGCCCCGAAAAGCGCCGGGGAAAGCCCCGTCTCCCTCCTCCCCGAGCTCGCTGCGCCCGCCCGGGTGAGCGGGTGCGGACGGGGGCGAGCCCGGCGGAAGAAAGGGGAGCGAAGGCGGAGGTCGCCGGCCTGTCCGTGCTGGGCTCGGCGGCAAGGCCCTCCCGGCCCGAAGGACCTCGGCGGGGAACGCCCCGCAGAGTCGCGCCCCGAGGGGCCGGCGGGCCGGACACACACCTGTTTACTTCGCAGCAGGAGGCGGACACGGACGCCCGGGTTGCGGGGTTCGGAGCTAGCGCGGGACGCGCGCGGGTTGCGGGGTTCGGAGCTAGCCCGGGACGCTGCGGGGTTCGTAGTTAGCGCGGGACGCGCCCGGGAGGTTGCGGGGTTTGGAGCTAGCCCGGGAGGTTGCGGGGTTCGGAGCTAGCCCGGGAGGTTGCGGGGTTCGGAGCTAGCCCGGGAGGTTGCGGGGTTCGGAGCTAGCGCGGGACGCTGCGGGGTTCGCAGCTAGCGCGGGAGGTTGCGGGGTTCGGAGCTAGCGCGGGACGCGCGCGGGTTGCGGGGTTCGGACCTAGCCCGGGACGCTGCGGGGTTCGGACCTAGCCCGGGACGCGCGCGGGTTGCGGGGTTCGGAGCTCGCCCGGGACGCTGCGGGGTTCGGACCTAGCCCGGGACGCGCGCGGGTTGCGGGGTTCGGACCTAGCCCGGGACGCGCGCGGGTTGCGGGGTTCGGAGCTCGCCCGGGAGGTTGCGGGGTTCGGACCTAGCCCGGGAGGCGCGCGGGTTGCGGGGTTCGGAGCTCGCCCGGGAGGCGCGCGGGGACGGGGGTACTTTGCCGAGGATGCAAATTGGAACTCTGCGGCGACTAGCGACAGGCAGAGCCGCGTTCCGCGCGGGGCAGGCGGAGAACCAGCGACCAAACCCTGCTGCCCGTGCGCCGCGGCGGGGCCCGGCCGGGAGAGGAGAGGAGAGGAGCCCCAGGTAGCTGCAGGTCGGAGCCGAGGGCGCCCCGCGGCACTCACCCGGCTCGTGTCTGGTCCCCGGAGCCCCCGCGGGTGCGCCGCTCCGAGCGCCTTACGCGCCGCAGACAGGCGAGAGCTCGCCCGGCTTTTCCATTGCAGTGCGAAACATCGGCGGGGCGCGGGGGTGCGGCGGCGGAGGGCCAGGGCTGCTGCTCGGTTGGGTTTGGTTTTGAAACCCCCTTCCTCTTCCAGCGCCCGCTGGGCTCCTGTGCAGCCCGCCCACCGCGCTGCGAGCGGGGTAGATTTTCGCAAGAAGTTTGCAGCAAAACCAAATCAGAGACAGCATCTTCTCTAGCAGCGAGAGACGAGGCTGAGTCCGTCTGCACAGAGGCAGCCGATCGAAGGCGAGGTCCCCAGTGCCTTAAAATCCCACCGTCCCTTTCCCATTTCCAGCTGAATGCGCTGCCTCTGCTCAGCGGGACATGGCCCTCAGATTTTTTGTTCTAAGCCGCTTTTCATACCAGCCAGCTCCTGCAATTGGCATATTTTGTACATTTTAGAAAATGAACTGTTTTTCCTTTGTATCTTAATCCACTGATGAGATCTCTGCTGTGTTGGCTTTCTGGCTTGCATTTGTTTTATTTTTTTATGGAAATCCAGTTTAGTTCAAATATATAATCCATTTGAGCACTTAAATCCCCAAACAGCTGGCATTATTTTGTTTTATAATCTTTGGCTTTTCTACACAGGACATATTTATAAATTCTTACTTGACATTTATGGGGGAAAACTTTATTGTAAATGTATGTTATTTAAAAAAAATCTGTCCCAATTTCCTCTCTGTTTTTGCTAATGTTTCTACTCTTTTAAAATAGCGTGTTACTTTTTTTTTAAAAAAAAAAATAATTATTTTCCTGGAAGGAGAAAAATGTTAATTTGTCTCTTTATTTTAATTTCTGGTGTTTGGAAATGGTTGAGAGACCACAAAAATGCAACCTGTTGTAATAAGCAATGTGGTGTGTTGTATTTATTTTAATTGATAGCAGAGAAGTGATTTGTTGGTTGAAACTCTTAACGCCTGAAGATATGCACGTTTTTTTATTTTTCCCGTCCAGGCTGATTAGCAGAAAGGTTTTTATGCTTATAACAGCCCTGTTTTCTTTACTCACACCATGTTAGATATGCCGTCTAAATCCAGCCCGTCTTAGATTATTTTACTTTTGTTTTTCGTTGTGCCAAATTGAAACTAGTGTTACAATCTTTCATAAACAGAGGAATCAAACTACAGCTAGAGATCACCGATAGATTGTTGATACGAAGTGGGGTTTCTTTATGAATCAAAATTAAGGCTGTTGATTAAATTTGTCTTGCTTTTGGTATATTTAATTTTGCAGTTAATAATATCTAATATGCTGGTAATTTATATGCACTTTAAACAAGGTATCTTAAAAATTCTTTGGAGGAGTCATTTTTAAAAAAACGTAATTTTTTTGGGTCTGTCCTTTTCACCTCGATTCCTGGTAGACAGTTTATGTGGCTTCATGGATTGAGCTCTCTACCCCACAGTTCCCTCCACTCCTTGTTTAGTTAATTCAACAAAGGCTTTTGCAATCTGTTTGGAGTTTGTCCGATGCCGTGGAAAAGTAGCTGCTGATTTATTTGGTTGCTTTTCGATTTCTGTCTCCAGCCTGTCTTTTTTCCTCCTTTCAGTGGGGATGTCAGCTGTTATTACTTCCCATTGATCCCTTTGCAAAGTGAGAAGTGAACTAAAATTAATGTCAATTCCACTGCTCGGATCAATAGCTGGAGTTATTTTAATCTGGATTTGCACGGGGTGCTAAATTAAAAAAAATCAGCATAGAGGGAGAAAAGTAACAGTTACTTACTTTGCCTCGTGCCCACTCCCTTACAGTCACTGAAATGGTCCATCAACCTGATTATCCTACAATCCATAATTTTTTAATTAAGAAGGTCAGTTAGTTTTCTTATTTTGGGTTCTGTATTTAAACCCCTGACATTTTGACATTGGGAGTGTATTAACTATAGATTTTCATAATGACTGGTCCGCCGCAGTCTCATCTGTACATGTTGCTAATGGGGGCGAGGTGGGGAGGGAGAGAGAGCGAGAGAGAGACAGAGCGAAGAAGGAAGTAGGAGTTTAAAAAAATTAAATTTGGCCGGGTGAGATATTGTAATGCGTTGATTTATTCCTGGCATAATGAAGTTTGCAAACGAATAAGGCGGCCGGAGTGATTCAGAGTATCCTATAGGAGTGTCAAGTGTTGTGGCCGGAATACTAATTTATGCAATACATTTAACGTAGTGAGCTGGTGGAACAAGTAAAAACAGAAAAAGAGGCCAGGCGGGCGTAGGGTGGGGGCAGCAATGGTGCTCTTTTTATTTTTTTGGCAATCATATTTTCCAACGATTTCTTAGCCCGACTTGCATATTAATTATTGTTTATATGTGCGCCCGTGGTCATTTGTTCATATGTGCTTGTTAAACTTATTTTATGTCATCTTGGAAATAAAAACAGTAACCCAAAATTCACTAGAGGATGCAGTTTTGTGTGTGTGTGTTCATGTGTGTGTAAACCAGCTTTCCTGAAAGCAGCAGGACAAGTGTGTCCAGCCGTTCTTTGCTTTAACGGGCTGCCTCTGGCATCTCTCTCCCTCTGCATGGCTAGAACTTGACAGGAAAGTTATTTAAATTTTGGAAGAGAGCAAATCTGTTAATGCGAGATACATAATCTGGTAATTTAGCAATGATGTCTGTAAGGAAGGGTGCCAAATGAGGAAGTCGAGAGATGATGTCCACTCATCTTTACAATTAATAACAGTCACTGAAGCATTTGGAGGCAGGATGGGAGAAAGGAAATGTTATCACTGACTACATTAAAAGCACAGTCTGAATTTCATACAGTTTGTTAACCTAGGCGCTCTCATTCATGGAATACAAAAGGTACTCCATTAGGAAGAGACTTTCAGTAAGTTTTATTTGAGATGTTTGACCCCCAGGATTTAAGAGAGACAATTTGTAACAGCTTTTTATTATTATATGATTTTCTTAGCCCTTTGAGCTCCAGCAGGCTAGTATATTGTTTCAAAGTTGTAGTTCTTATGTTTTAAGACAGGGCTTGGGGACTGACTGGTAGGTAGTGGAAGCTTAAAAAAGAAGGCATTAGGGTGATTGGGAAAGAAATACCAGACTAAACCATGAAAAAAACGACAAACTCAGAGAGATGCGGAAAAAAAGATTTTTCTGCCTCCTGTCCAAGGGCTTTGTGGCTCAGCAAATGGATCTGGCTGATCTGGGAGGCTCAGCAAAATGCATGCCAGAAATTTTGTTAACATTTTCCTCTAAATGTTAATGGTACATAGAGAGTGGTTTACAAATCTACTTAAGAGCTAGTGCATTAGGAACTAAAATTACAGGTCCGTTCTCCGCCATCCCTGACCTGAAAGGCAGACGTTTGTGGAGATCACATGGCAGAGGCACCCATTATGATTTTAAATATTGTCAGAGACGCCAGGCATTTTATTGATGGGGTCTCTCCTCCTTGAAAAAAGAAAGAAAAAGAGAAAGCGTGTACATGCTGTGTGTGGATTATATGAATATGTAACATGCATACCTCCAGATGTGCATGTACTGACGCGTACGTAATGTGTGGGGGAAAAACACATATATTACACACGTTTTGTGCTCATCGTAGGCAGTATAAACAACTGTATAAATATTTCTGTGCGTGTAATTACATACACTTGGTAATATATGTTTTATAAATATTACCTTGTAATGACCACTTGGTGGGGGAGGGAATGGTCTCTTAATTTTAGACCACACCTAGACGGTTGTTGTGGGGGTGTTTCTCTTGCAAATAGACCTTTCATCCTAATGTGTTGGGTAGGCTTTTTCCCTCTGTCTTGTGGAGTGGACCAGAGTTGCCTTCACTTGTGTTGCAAAGATGTCTATTGATTTTTGTGAGTGAGAAGATGGGTCTGTTGTTGGCCTATTGGTTCTGATGCATGCTGGCTTCCTCCTCCATGGAGAAGCAAGTGCAGAAACCTCACCCTTTGTGTTTTCTCTTCCTTTCTGTTTCTCTGCAGCGCCAGGCTGGCGATGAGGCCCCAGTGATCAACCTGTTCTAGAACCAGGCATCGCTTGACCTTCCTTCCAGGGAAGACCATTCCCCTTGTGATCCTGCTGAGGAAAGAGACGCCGATGGACTTACACCGGGCAGCCTTCAAAATGGAAAACTCCTCCTATCTTCCCAACCCGCTGGCATCTCCGGCCCTGATGGTTCTCGCCTCCACGGCGGAAGCCAGCCGGGACGCTTCCATCCCCTGCCAACAACCAAGACCATTTGGAGTCCCGGTATCAGTGGATAAGGATGTGCACATCCCCTTTACCAATGGCTCATACACTTTTGCCTCCATGTATCACCGACAAGGTGGGGTGCCAGGGGCATTCGCAAACCGTGACTTTCCCCCATCCTTGCTACACCTCCACCCCCAGTTTGCACCCCCCAACCTGGACTGCACGCCAATAAGCATGTTGAACCACAGCGGCGTTGGTGCTTTCCGTCCGTTTGCCTCCACTGAAGACAGGGAGAGCTACCAGTCAGCCTTTACGCCAGCCAAACGCCTGAAAAACTGCCATGACACTGACTCACCTCACCTGCGCTTCTCGGATGCTGATGGCAAGGAGTATGAGTTTGGAACCCAGCTCCCGTCCAGCTCCCCGGGCTCCCTCAAAGTCGATGACACAGGGAAAAAGATCTTTGCGGTCTCCGGTCTCATTTCTGACCGGGAGACCTCGTCCAGTCCCGAAGACCGAAATGACAGATGTAAGTACCTCTGTTACCCTTCTCGGCTTTGCTGCGCTCTGCCTTGTTGACGCACTCAACAGGTGCGTCGTTCGGTCGCGCTGTGGTTCCTGCTGAAGGAATGGGTTCCGTCTTCTTTCCTTTGCGCTGAGTTCAATGATAAAATGGTGCCTTGTTTTCCTTAAGTGGACATTGATGGATTTCATGGTAAGGTGTATTGGAAGGAAACATATTTTCCACTGCACCTGCAGTAGAGACTCTGCTCTCTGCTTGCAACTGGGGCAGTTAAACACGGAAAGGTGTCTGTGCCACTAGGCTGGCAGATATACGTATGTGGGGGTGCGTGTACATTGGAAGGGGGCGTCTGTAATAGACAGCTAGAAGTTTTTCAGGGAGCTTGTCAGTTAAAACTCTACACACAGGTCTCTTCAGTATTTTCTTTTTTCCTCCTCCTCCTCACGTGCTCAGTTTTGCTGCCGAGGATGCCCGCCTTCTGGCTGTGCTCCCCAGAACAGGGCAAAGCTCCCTTAGGCCGCATTTCGCCCAACTTGGGCATCCCAGGTCTCTTCTGGAGATACCAAGCTGATTATGTTCCTAGGGCTCAAGAGGTGACCCCCCAAAATAGGTTGTGTATTTTCTTGGGAACCCCCTTCGCATGACCATTGAAAGGAGGTCTGCTCCTTCACCGACCTGCAACTGAACTGAAGCAAACCTGTCTCATGTGCGCGACTGTAAGAGCTCCCCCCATTCTTCAGTCGCCTTCTCCCTCGCAGTGTCTCTGCTGGTGGGAGGCAGGAGAGCTGTCCCCTCCTCACATGGAAAGCTGACTCAGTCAGGGCAGGTGCCACTTTTGGGGGGGCTGTCTCAGGGGAAGAGGGGCTGCATTGTCCTACTTCAGAGCAGTGAGATGTGACAACATTTAACTGGCGTGATCTCTTTTAAACATCAGAGCTTAGTTCAGATGCCAGAATGGGTTTGTTTTTACCTGGGCCCCTTTGTACATTCTCGTGGATTTTCTTCTCTTAATTTTTTTTTTCAAAGAAAACTGCAGCCCAGCTTTCCCGCTCCCCTTCAGATATGATTTTTCTTCTTGCCTTTATGATGCCGAAGAGAGTAATAGAGACATTGTGTCTCTCTCTCTCCCCTGTCGGCACTGCTTCCTCAGGCTGTCTCCTTGAATTAGCCACTGTGCTAACTTACAGCGCTAAAAGGTATCTGCCTAAACCCAGCACGCTTTTTCAATAAAAGTCATCATAAAATCAACCTGCCTTGTAAATCCATTGCTCTTTGGTTTGGAAATATGCTGTAAGTCTGTCTTTTATGTCAGCGTTTGCAAGTGCGGGATGATTCCTGCCGAAGACAGCAGCCTTATGCTTCTCGCAAGCACAAATGGGATCTCTCTCCACCACTCTTTATGTCGCTTTGCGTGCATGAGAGCTGCTTTCCTGTCCTCTCATCAGTGTTGTTAACGTGTAAGCACAGCTCTTGTGGGGAAAAGTGTGTGGGCAGGGGTGGAGCTTTCATTAACCTTTTTTTTTTGGAATGGGAATGTAGAGTCACAAGGCGCAAAGATAATCCATGTTGATATTTTATGGATCTTTCCCCCTTATCAATATCACCTGGTTGTGGAAATGAAGCTTACTCAAATGAATACTTTGAGAGATAACAGCGGAAGAACAGGACCGCTAGCTAAATGAATTTAAAGCGCGTCATTTGCTGTGAATCTTGCTAGCAAAACCCTTTCAGATAGCCGATATAAAGGAGTAAATCTGTTAAATGTATTAGACCACATGTAGCTCAGCAGTGGACAAGACCCACAAACGCATTCACATGGTCCTGTGTAGAAGGGATAAATCTTGTCTTCACCATGACGTCGGGGGTGCTGAACCTCTGAAAAATACATACATGCTTCGTACAGGAGCAAGGCTATGAATGGAATTCACTGGCTTCCATCCAGCCCTCGAGAACGATTAGATAGGGGCATTATAACAAGAGGGGGAGAATCACAAATTTTGGAAGCAACTTGCAAAGTTGTTAACATATGAACTCCCCCCTCCCCACCCTCCTTTGCTTAAAAGAGAAATGGAAATTGGTTAAAATAATCAGCCTTTGCGCTAGACCAAAATGAATGCAGGCATCGCAAGCAGGGGGGGAGAGTTCTGACTAAAAGATGAGAGAGAAACTGGTTTTATTTTTGTTTCTAATGCCCTCATTAATTTTAACTGTTTCAGATTTTAAAATTTGTTTTAATATCATCTCAGGTTTTAGATGCAATTGCTAGCATGGATTGCTTTGGCATACGTTTTAGATAGATATTAGCTCAACATCCATTCATGCTTAATTAACCTTAAAGTTATAAAATAAGTACCAGGACAACATAAGATATATTTGACCTTCTCTTCTTCTCAGTGCATTTAGATGTTGCACCAAACAGCGTGTTTTCTATGGATGTCTGAATTTTACATGCATTCACACTGTGGGTTTATTTACTGTGGGGTTGGAGTTTTAAAAATGTATCTTAATTATCGTTTTATGGCAGTTCTTAAAAAGGAAAAACATGAGGGATGACACAGCTGACTGGCAGTGCCACAGAACCTGTCACGCACTGAGATGTGCATACATATTTGCAGGGTTATTTGTGCTTGTATGTAAAAAATATATTTCAGGGCCTTTAAAATTTCTCATCATTGACCCTTAGGAAGTTTCTTCGGCTTCTTATGTGAACAATGATTCATAACCATTTGGGAAAGAAGGATTCTTTTACCCGTAGTGTAGACTCTGTTACAGGGACATGGTTCTGTGGCTGAGCTTCTAGGCCAAAGTGTATAGGAGACTGTAATGAAGCTCCATCAGAATAGCCAAGTCTTTATATACTCAATAGAGGCTTTTCAGAATTGCAGGATTCACTTATTTGGTTGTATCTTTCAAAACTCTGAAGGGGATTAGACCATGCGATGGGCAAATCACTTCACTGCACTACGTACGTCCTGGGTACCCGCACAAGCAAACATTTTGAAATAGTTTTTACATTTCCTTGTACTGCTCCAAATTTAGAGATGATTTTCTGATGAATTTTCCCTTAAAAAAATGGGAATCCAGTGCACAGAGTTTTAAATGCCCCAAAAATGGTTTATATGTCAGAAAGTACGGCAAGCCATAAATGTAGACGAGCAGAGATGGAACCCATTCTATGCACAGCTGTGGCTGTATTCAGAGAGAGATACTTTGTGTGTGTGTGTGTGTGTGTGTGTGTGTGTACACACAGGCACTCTTGGGACCACATTCTCATTCTAATTATACCACTGCAATCAGGATCTGGCCCCTTGATGCCTGTGCATAGGCTAGGAGAGATCACATATTTTGCAGAGAGAGCCACTGTTTGATTTTTAAGTCAGGATGTTGCTTTCAAATGCTGTGTGTATGTTGGCGCTGTGAGTCAGGCTGCTAATGAGTGATCAAGACGTGCAGAGCGTGTTTGTGTTAATGGTCATTTTGTAAATCTGTTAGAGTGTTTTGGTTTTGGGCAAGTTGCCTGTGACTGTAGGATGCTGCTCTCGGGATGCCGAAAGAGGCCGTGCATGTCATTAGAAGCACATATAAAAGCACACTCCATCCAGGGAGGAGGTGTTGCTGTTTGTTTATACACATGGTTTGGACAGGCCGTTCTGTTTAGATGCTCACTGGGAAACATAATGACATCTATAGAACAGTTTAGGTGCTTCTTGTACAGCGTGTGTTACAGACGTTGGCAAACGCATTTCGTGGGGCTTTTAAAATAAATGAATCTTCATTAGTGTAGGTAATGTGCTGTGCGTCGCATACGGCGCTGTGTTCTCCTGTGGGGTAGACATCTGTAACTACCTGTGAAAATGATCCCCTGTTTTATTTTCTGATTTCGCATTAAAAATTATCCTGATTGCTCCTTGCACACAGTCACCACGGCGTCACCCCGCCCTCCCACAGAGCAAACTGGCAGGCAATCACCATGCTGGGGCCTGGATTGCTTGGCAGAGATCTCTGAGCCCAGGGAGATGCAGTGCTCTTCTGCTTCGTCCTCCCTTCCTGTAGAGGCTCCCCACAAATGACTTTCTCCGCCTTAAGATGCTTCCAGACTCTGCACAGTCCACATTTCAAGACCACAGTGGCAAAGCAGTTTCCCGGTGACCACTCACTGATTCTGTCTCGTGTGTTTTCTTTGGTACGTTGTGCAGAAGACTGGTCTGACGTTAAAGAACTTGAGTCAGGAGACCAGGCTTATTTTAATTCTATATCTGCCGCTGGCTTGTTTTTTCCTCCTTGGCCAGTCATGTCACTTTTGTCTCAGTTTTGACATCTCGCCCATGGTGATACCTTGCTCCTGAAGTTGTACTCAGAATTAATTAGCTAATTTGTCAATACTTTGAGACCTTTGCTTCTCTCCAGTGACTTTCATCAAAATTAGGGATGGTATATATTAAAATAATTTTAACTACTACATGTAAAATAAATAAAAATTTTTTTTTTACTGGGACACTGTGAATATGTCAAGGTCCTGTTCCCCCCCGCAGCAATTAGGGTTGTGCCTTGCAATAGGATGAGGGGTTCTCATTCCACTTTAGGATTTTATGTTTTTTATATGCTAGTTTTAGGTTTTTAAACTAACGATCTGATATTTATAAAACGCTATGAAAAATATAAATCTCTGTTTAGGTGCTAAACATTGTTTTCATGATAAGAGTTTTCATTCTTGAGCAAATGTTCAAAATGCAGCAAGTTTGGCCTTTAGAACAAGTCTCAAACATAAGCACACCAGAGCAAAATGCAGTTTACCCTCTTACAGCATCTGTATTGCTGTGTTTGTATTTATACAGTAGGACCTACACCAATTGGTGAGTTTTGTGTAAAGGTGTGTGTGGCAGGGCATCTCATTTTTGAATTATTCCATGGCACAGCAGGGGATTCGAGGGGGAATATTTGCTACTGAATGAGCAGCACAGTTCTTGCTATAATCACCACTTTCCAGGCAGGTTAGAATAGGGGCCTAACATGAAGTGACACTCTGATGTTAATAATCATCCATGACCAGGTGAGATTGAGTGCTTAACACCGCTCATGAAATAATAAAATAAAACAAATGGAACAATTACATTTCCACTGGGTATGTGGAGGGAGAGTGCGACAGGAGGTGCCGCGGACGGGTGGAAGGAGAGGAAATATAGTCACTGACAGCCACGTTTTCTCTCTGTTACACCAGTGAAAATGCCGTGAATTCACTGGCGTTACTTCGGATTTTACACTGGGGTGATGGAGGTCAGAATCTGGCCATGCGTGAGCTGCTGGAGTGCACAGCAATCCCCTTCTTTGTGTTTTATTCGGCAACAACCTTTCATTGCCCTCGGCAAACTGTTGCCGAGACTCCTTTTCATGCTGTTTGGTTTAATTGTCTTGTTGGGATAAAGAAATGTTTGAACAGCTAAAGTGGAGAAGGGCTGGCTGGGAGCAGCCCCTGCCGGCTGCAGGGCCATCTGGCCTGGCTTGGATCTGTGGGTCTCCGGTTTATATTTCTCTTTCTGTTATTCGGGGCTATCTCGCGCACTTGGAATGTCTAATCACCATGGTGAGAAACCGGACACTGCTGCCTCCTCCAGCCCCCCTGCCCTGTCTTTCCCTTGCCATCAATTGTCATGCAGAACCGATCCAAGTGACCGTTTTACTGGCAGCCATCACTGGCCGTCTTTGCCTGATTCTGGGCAGAAGGATGGCTTTTAATTGATCATTTGGGTGGGAGGGCTGGGGCTGTTTTCTCCTCCAAAATGTTTCCCCACCCGGCCTCTGCCACCCGGCCAACCTTCCTGTGATCTCAGACGGGCCAGCGATTTCTTGTGACTGGTCTTCCTGTTGGACTTTTGCTGGCTGGTTTATGTAGTCTAAAGAGTTCATGACAGCAGCTCTCCGAGCTCTGTGCAAAATGTAAATGACATATTTATCTATCTACATCTGCAGGAATGGGCACGCATACAGTCCATTTTGATCATTCTCTCTTGCTCCGTGTGTATATGTGCATGTGTATTTACTGTACAGTTATAGTGCAGACTTTGAATCTCTCTGGATAATTGACAAACCAAAGTTTTCTTCAGAAAAACAAAACAGCATAAAACTCTGGGGGGCAAATCCTGCTTCTGAACCGAGATTATATCAGAGTCTGAATAGAGCTGAAGTCTTATTAATAAAATGAAACCGCTTTCACAAAATTGTGCATACAAGGTACCAGTGAGGTTGATCTTGTAGGTAAGGCATTGAAATTGGATGTCAGCTCTCCTAGACTTAGTGACTTACAGTGATCTTGGGCAAGTCTCAGAACCTTACTTTCCCCATCTATAAAATGGGGATAATACCTACCTACCTACCTCTCAGCAGTTGGTACAACGCTTTGAGATTCTCTGACAAAAGGCACTGTGTATTGTTTTTAATATAGTATGGTTAGAATATCATGTAGGAGTATTATCTGTTACTACTAAACTTCAGTTAGTAAAGGCAATGGCCAAAGCACACATAAAGAGCTATTAGACTCAGAGGGGTTGTCATGTTAGTCTTAGCTTCACAAATAACAAGCAGTCTTACAGCACCTTAAAGACTAACAAATTTATTTATTTAGGAAGTGAGTTTTACCCACGAAAGCTCATTATCTAATAAATAAATTCATTAGTCTTCAAGGTGTTACAGGACTGCTTGTTCTTAATGTGCTAGCATCCCTGATAGTTAACGCATTTTTCTATTATTTTATTTGCTAACATGCAAAATTTAGGAATTAGCAGTGGAGGTTCCTACTTGTTGTGCATAGACAGCCCAACGAATTAGTAGAGTTCTTCTGTGTGCGTGTGCGTGTGCGTGTGCATGCGCACACATGCCAAAGACCGGAAAAAAATATTTTTGCCTTCATTATTTTTTTTTCTCTCTCAGCTCTACTGGTCTCAGAAATTGTCCTGGGCATTTCTGGGGGTATTAATAGTCTTGAGAGAAAAGCAATTCTTAGACATGAAGACTAACAGAAGTCCAAGGACCTGATCTTGCTCCTTATTTAACATCTGTGAGTTTCTGAAATTTTTCCCAGGGAAATTTTCTGAAATCATATTTGAGCTGATTGGTGCCCCGTAGTTGGTAGGTTTATGTCTTTTGGACACATCACATCAGAACAGCAAAATTATTTTTTTTCCTGCTTTGTTTGTCTTTCAGGAATGCTGAAAAATGGTAGACTTACGATTTATACTAGATTTTATTATTCACCTCTCACCATTATTTGGTTAATATCTGTAGGAATAAAACATATTCTGTGTATGCTTGTATAACACTTGATTCAGGTCTGTAATTGCCATCTAAAATCTGCCTAACCCTCATCTGCATAAAGAGCACTGCGTGTGTTTGAGTTTCTGTGTAGAGAATAAATGATACCCATCTGTATATTATTAGTCAATTTTTATGGAGGATTTCTGACTGTAAGTATACAGCGAGAACAAAGTTTTCTTTTAACACTTGTGCATCAACAAAAACAGACTCTGAAAGCAAATGGTAACAGATTTTATCCAGCAGTTCATGTCACTAACAGCCATGTCTGTTTGCTTGATAGCCTACAAAATTTTCCACTTGCTATTCCTTTAGAGACAACAGCAGACTTGGGGACTTTTGAGGGCATGTTGCTGCCATGCAGAAGAAATTAAATTCTTTTTAAAAATATATTTTCTAATTGGGACATCAGTTCTTGTAATGGGCGAGTGTATCCTTATGCAAGCTCCCCCTGGAAAGGGTGTACCTACATATTTTTCTGGATTTACATGTCTGGTCTGTCTCTCCTTTGTATGTATCTGTCATTCTATGTACATTTAGCTCTCTTGACATGTCATAAACATGTGTATCTCATGTTTGTGGAGATAAACATGAGATCTGTAAACCTTCCAGGAGTAATTTACTGTTATGAGTTGGATTACCTGCCTCTCCCAACACCCTGTTCTGGGTGGTGAAGTATTTTACTGCTGTATAGGTCAAATCGTGCAATCTTCGGGGCTCAATCCCGCAGGACTGTACCCAGAGGGATTGACCTTTTGGGTGGTGTTCTCCATTTACGAACACTGGTGTAATTCAGGAGTGATGCCATTAAGAGCAATTTGGCTTACAAAGGTGAAAACTGGTTTAGGAGGACAATCTGGCTCATTGGCTTCTGTAAGATTTTCCAGGTCAGGAAGGGCTAAATATTTAAGGCTTTGCAGATCTAGTCCTTGAAGTCCTATCTGCGTCTCTCATCTTGTTTGTATGGTGGTGGCATTTTTGTTTTTCCTCTTGAAAACATTGATTGTGGTTTTGTAAACCAGTCATTCTCCAAAGATCAGGGTGACAGTCATTTTATGCTGCACCAATGCCCTGAGCAACCAGGAAGGAGAAAAGTAAGGCCGAGATAAAGTGGGACAAAGAAAGATACAGTGTTCTAAACGCTGGTAGCTCGGCAGAAAAAAGAGAGTGTCTCTTGTGGTCCATGTTTCTCACCTCTTTCATTAGGGTGAGGCTCTTCTTAGACTGTAAGTTTCGGGACAGCATCATGATATTTTTTAGCATTTTAAGACGCTATTAAGATCACTTTTGTTTCAACACCCTCTCTCACGTATTTCTGGAAACTTGAAATGGAAATCTCCTTTCTTACCAACTTCTCAATGCACAAATGCACTTTATTCTTGTGGCTTGATTGTGCCTGTTCAGTTTATGGTATATATTCATTTTTATGAGAGAAAATAAAGACACTAAAACTTTTCTTTGGGAGGGAAAATATAAAAATTTATACTCTGGTTTTGCACAGATGCAAAAGAGATTTTCAGTTTGTCCGTCTGCTTGTGGCATTATAGGTCCTTCTGAACTTGTTCTTGTCAGAGACCAAAATCTATGTTCCAGATTTGGAAAGACGCAGATGTGCTGGTGTAACTGCTGGCTGCTGAGTTGTTCCTGATTTACGCTTCTGGAAAGGAAAGTGGTCAGGCCAGCAGTATGCTTCGGTTACACACTCTACCTTTACTTCAGTTCATGATTTCACAGGTGGGGCAGGGCTGCTGCAGAATGAGTGTGTGCCCTCAGGGTTCTCTCTTGAGAAATTAAGCAAAAAGTGATTGGACATCAATTAGTAGGCAAACAGTGCACTTATGGGACAAAGCCTCGTCGTAGTGTCCAACTCCCAGCTGCACCGGGCATTGTAAATAGAACCAGAAGTTGCTCAGGAAGCTTGGGAAATGAGCAGATACGTTTCAGTCCGTTGGACTTTTCAGTCCGAATGATTTTGATTCTAATCCATAAAATTTAACTCCTCTGTCTCTCATTCTCCCCCAAACCAATCCCCCTTGGAAAGGAACCTCCATTTTGATGCTCTTATTTCACCCATCACTAAAACCCACAACTCAGATGCTGCTTTGCACATGAAATCTTCTGACCTGCAGAATCGTCTGCTTTTGGCAGCCACGAGATAGTCCTTCCATGAGGAGGCTCTTTGGAGAGTAGCACTGGTGTCAGCCGAGTCTGGGAACAAGATTATTCCTCTGTCCTCCGTTCTAAACGTTACAGGTGTGTGTAGAGGGCTGTACCGGAGCCCTAGGTTGACGGTGGGGTGGCTCAGGGGTGGACCACAGAATCGGAAGTCAGTAGAGCAGGTTCTAATGACGGGTGTGACACTTTCAGCAAGTCATGTCTCCTCTCTGTGCCTTTTGATGTGGCAAGGTCTTTGGGGCACGGACTGTCAAACAAGCAGTATGCAACACAAATATTCCACGAGCGGCGTATTGTGAGGTCTTCCGAAGGACAATCCCCCCGGGATGATAAAATCCGCGGAAAGAGAGAGAGACTTTGCCACATGACCTACGTTCAGCAAACGCAGGCACTGGGAAATGAAGCAGGGAGGCAAGTCCCAGAGCTGAAACACCCCCTTCACCCCCAAAGAGCCCCCTGTCACCAACTGCCTAGGGTAAAACCACAGTCCTCTTCTTGTTGCACCCCTGGTTTCACCCAGGACACTCTGTCTCCCTGGCTCTGCTCCCACTGGACTCTCTTCATGGAGGCTGGTGGGGCAGCAGGTAAATGCTTTTTGCTGGGGCCCAGGTTGGGATTCCAGAGGCAGGCAGCTGAGTGTGGGGTGGAAGTCTTGTTGGTTCCCTGGCCTAGCTGGGAAAAGGCGCTGCGTGTGCTGGGAAGTGGGCTCCTCAGGAAGGGAGCATCCACATCAAAGACCACCTGTTGCCCGGGCCTCCTGGCGAGGGCGTGGCTGAGTGACAGATGCGCCCCAGGCATACATGTGCAGGGCAGTCTTCGACAGCCTTGTCTTGTGCCTGCAGGGGCCTGATCCTGCACAGTGCTGAATGTTCTCCGCTCCTGCTGATGGGAGGGTGCAGGGGAAGATGCTCTGCCCCTGTGTAACGCTGCTAAGGGGCCAAGATCCCAGGGCAGCGGCGAGGCAGCAGGCTCTGTCGGGGAGAGCTCAGCTTCCCTGGGTGCTCACGTTCCTGCCTGTGAGCCCTTCCCTTCACCAGAACTGTGCTGAGCTATGGGGTGGGCTGCCACGTTTAACCCTTTCACGTCTGCTCGTCAGGCTGCTTTGGTGGGGAGATGCAGGCACAGTCAGCAAGTGACCTGTGTAGCTTTGCAGCCGTCCGGTCAGGCTAACGGTGCCGGTGGGGTGAGTTGTCGCAGCAGGGAGAGGCACCTGGGAAAGACAGGGAGCGTCGGCACCTGCTGTGCCCCTCACCCCATTCACTGCATGGTCTCCACCCTGGGCATGAGTGCACAGGGCCCTGAGTGCTGCTGATAATGGTAGGAAATTAACCAGCAGCCCAGGTACCACCAGGCGGGGCTGCTCCTTTCTCGCTTGACGTTTGCGGTCCGCCCCTGCAGTGCATCGTGTCTGGTGGTATCATCCTGGCTGCGGTTCGGAGCCATGGCCTATCTGACCGTCTCTGTGCATTCAGGAGTTGGGACGGCAGCGGCAGAGGGGTAGCAGGTTGCACAGCCCGGAGGAGAGCTGGCGGATCTGGGTGTAGCGGGGAGCCTACCAGGGCTCCCTCCAGTTTTTTCCATTCCTGTGCAGAATAAATGTTATTGCATCCATGTGTGGATGTGCACCAGCAGCAGAAACACACGCCGCCAGCTGTGGGCGATCTGCTGATCCGCTGTGCAGCACCTGTAGCTCTCCTGGGCAGCACAGTGCTCCGCTTACTGGGAGCTCTGGTGGCTATGCTGGCACATCCGCGGACAGCCCCTGCAGATCAAGGCTTTGGCAGATGGGGCAGGACGGACAGAGCAGGGGGCTGCAAGTCCAGACCGATATGTGTTGGCAGAGTTCTGTTTGTACTGGGGCAGCCTGGGCTAAGGGGCAGCTGAGCAGTTCAGAGTTAGATCGGCGGCGCTGCGTAAGGGGCCCAGGACTGGAGTAGGGAATGGTGGGTGGGGCAGGATGGAGGTGTGTAGGCAGTACTGCCAGATGGACATGTGTCCAGCTCGCGCCTGTATTAACGCACAGCAGCGCCTTCTCCCTTGGTGTGAGCTCTACATGTTAAACTGGGCTCTTCCCCCCCCGCACCGGCTTCTGAGTGGGGAGCTGCAGGGCGTGGCTCTGACAGCGCACTCACAGGTGGTGCCATTAGAGTTACCCTGGTGTAAATCTGACATGAGTGTGGTAGCATCAGGCCATAGTTCACACTGCGCGGCAGAGAAGACAGAGCCATGAACTGTGTCCTGCTTAGTTGCTCACCTCGTTTGAAGACACTCAAAGGGCTGCAAACTGCTGCTGAGTGCATGGGCCTCTCCTGCTGTCGGTCCTGCCCCAGTTTGGTCGGAGACAGGTCGTGGCTGTGGCGGGGGCTGGAAGTCACAGAAATGCTGGGTTGTCAGCGGTGAGGGAAGCAGCATGAAGGGAGGGCTGGGAACCATTGACGTGTGCAGACTGGGGGCACAGGCATCCATGGGGGACGGCGGAAATTCCCGGGTAGTCTCATGGTGTTGGCTTGTCCCACCCCCCCGATCCCAACAGGTTAGTAGGAGAAGATTGCTTAACTATTTATTTGTCTTTGCTGCCACCCTCCATATGCCGGGCATGTCACAGGTTGTGAGCGGCCATCGGAGGAAATTTATGATTATTAGCAGCATTTTTATTACATGTTTCTAACCTGCCCATTGCAGTGATATTAGCAGGGAAGGACAAATGCATTCTCGGCGTAAGCGAGCCCGCCTCCTGCTAACTTGGCTGGCAGCCCCATGAACTCCTGGCAGGAAGGCTGGCTGGGCAGGTAAGGCATTGTCCCTCTGCTTGGAGAATCGGGGTTTGCTCCCTCCGTGTGCCACCGCCTCTCTGTGGCAGTGTGGGCAAGTCAGTTACTCTCCCAGTGCACGCCTGGCCAGCAGGGATGACGGTGCTTAGGAGAAGTTTATCCGTGTTTGGGAGCTGTTCACGTACTATGGTAACGTTTGCCACAGAAGTACCTTGACAGTTATGCAAAGGCTGGAGTTGGCCAGGTGTGGGGGAGAGAGGGAGGCTTGTTTAGCAGATCTTGTTGTTACTATTTACTTCAAAGAGTAGTTGACAGTAATCCCTTTTTGAAGCTGGATGAACAGTTGAGAACAGTGCCTAAGAGCAGTGAGGAAAGGGACCGCAGAAAAATGTGGAGTAAGGTTAATACCAGTGAGAGAGAGAAGAAATAATGCAGGGAAGGATGAGTAATCGACATTCTTGGAGTCGAAGTGCAGCCTCCAGCTTCCTTCCTGAACTGTAAAGTAAAATAATAATAATAAAAAAAGTCTCTAGAGCAACCAAGCGCTGGACGCACTGGTTTCCTTCCTGACAGCCCAGCCTCGTGGCATTTCGGTGTGTCCTCTTCAGCAAGGAGGGCTGATTTACAAGCCAAAGGAGCAAGAGAGGTGGATTTAACTCTTTGATGGGCAAGTAGAAGCTTGCTGGCAAAACCGAGCTGTCCACTTTATTTGTGTTTTCTTCCTTTTCTGGAGCGTGACTGACCGACTTCTCTCTGTCCATTTCACCCTCACAAAAACCAAGCAGTCCTGTAGCACCTTTAAGACTAAAAAAATTATGTATTGCATAATGAGCTTTGGTGGGTAAGACCCACTTCCTCAGATTTACACCCCCATCACTGGAGCATCTGAGCCCCTGAGAGCAAAGGTCCGTGTGGCTTTCATTTGCTGCTGCCCCTCTAGATTCAGTTCTTCGTTTTAACATTCTTCCCACAGCACTGGGAGGGAAGGACCCTTTTGTGTGTGTGCTGTTGCTGCATGCCCCATTCAGAAGGCTAAAAATTTAATCACACTTCCTGCTCAGGGGGATGATTCTCCTGGTGTGGCTCATTGGCACTAGTCTCTCCCTCACAAGTCCCCTTGGCCGCGCCTTGCATGCCTTGCTTATGGTCTCTGGACTAGCGTTTAGGGGTCTTGCTGTTTCTTTAGAATCTGTACTTTAACATTAAAAGGCCCCAAATTCCATTCTTAGTTCCTTTGTGGGTGAAGAAGGCCTCTTGAACGTTGCCCAGTGCAGAGTGAGCTAACAGCTACAAGCGCTGGGTGAAAAACACACCAGCAGGTTAACTCTGAACCCTAATAACGACCACTGAAAGGCAAACATTGTCGTTCCACAGCTGCTTGTTTTAGCTGTGACAGATTGTTCACAATTGCTCTCACGATCCCGGCGTGGCGCAGGCACTGGGGATGCAAAAGGCCAGCTAGATTCGTAATAGCAGTGAAGAGCCCTGTGGTGCCTAACAGGACTCCTGGGTGTGTTTGTAGGTAGAGACTAGAAGTGTAATATTTACTCTGCCCCCTAGATTCAGGACTGCTCTGGAGGGAGGAGAAGAGTGCAAATCTGCCTGTGCTGGGAGGGTGGGTGGGCTGGGGAGTCTGTGGACGGCTCACTCTGAAGCTGGCTTTCTGGGGCTGGCCTCTCTCTCTGCAGGGTTCCACTCTGGGCAAGTCTGAAGCCACTTCTTAATTCTCAACAGCTGAGAAAATATTTATTTTCAGGTACTTAAAATATTATAATTTGAAGTGGAGTTGGGGGCCCTGGCTGGAGCTAAGCGTTTTCACTAACAGCTTCAGTGGAATGACTTTCCCCTGCCTCTGACCTGCCAACAAATGCTCAAAATCCAGTTGTGAGAGGAGTCATCCCTGTGCTGAACAGACCCAGAGACTTGGAGAGGGATGAAGCCAAAGGTTGAAATTGCTGCCAGTCCTGTTTGTCCCATCCATGAGTCTTACCGTGCCCTGGTCCTCTCTGAGTTGCTCAGGAGACGCAGGCAGGATTTTGTGAAGATTTGAGAGATACTCAGCTGCTGCTTGCAGGATAATTGGATGTGGTTATATTTGTAAATGAATCTGAGCAAGTCAAACCACCCCTAGTTCCTGAGGACTCAGACCTGCCCCCTGCCATACTCATGTTAACCGTCAACATTTTTATTAAACATGTGTAGTCTGCTGAGGACCTTTGCACCTGCTAGACTGACCATGGGTGGTGGCATCACACCAGGTATTGTAGGGCGAAGTTGCCACATCGGGTGTGAATCTGCAAAAGTTTGGGGTGGTCACGGGGTGATGCCATCTCGGGTCAGGACTAGGGTTCCCCCTCCTTCTTTCTGTCCATGTGTGGAATAAATTTTAGGTGCACCGAGGCTTGAGCAGTTGTGTACCACCATAGAAACACTTGCTGCTGGCTGTGAGCACCCTGCTTCTCAACTGGGCATCATCTGAATCTCTCCTGGGCAGCCACCCAAGCGCTCTCCTTACAGGGACTGCCGGTGAGGGCTGCTTGGTCCGAGAGCACGGGGCGCTGAGATGTTATTTTCCCTCCTGGTGGCAGGGTCGAGGAGCGCGCAGCACCGCTTCTGAGCGACTGGAGGAGTGCCAGATCCCTGCAAGATTATGGCGTTTCACTCGTGGAACCACTGTGCTCAGGATTCGGTGCTGAAAGCATGTGTGGAATGCTTCTCACCCCTCCCGCGCTGCCGATCGGAGGGTCTGGGCGTCAGACCAGCATAACAATGCAAAGTCGAGCACAGGTTCGATAGGTCCTCGGCTCTGTGACAACTGAGAGAGGTCTTTGCGTCCATAAGTGAGATGTGCAGTTCATGCAGGAGGTGGAAGTCAGAGGAGATCTGGTTTGCTGCAGCTGTTTGGACTCTGCTTGCGGCCTGTGTGGGAAGCTCCCAGGCAAAGTTTCACTTCAAGAAATGGTTGTGCCGATCCATGCCCATCTTCTCCCCGGCACTTCTGCCATGCTGGGTGTGAAACCAGGTACTTAAGCCTGTTTCCTCGGGCGGTGCTTGTGGGACAGCCAGGCACCCAACTCACGCAGAGCAAAGGAGGGTCTCGCCCTCAGTCTGAGTGGGCAGTCTGAGCAGGGTAGGCACATGGGAAAGGGACGTAACCCCAAGGCGTGTGAACTGTGCGACGGCTGTGAAAGCCGCGTTTGCTCGAGGGTGCATTGGAGTCGGGTGGATTCCCTAGGCTAACTGGCAAGGGAAGCTGTGTGAGGAGAGGAGAGAGGGTCGGCGGCGTTGTGGCGGGGAGCAGAGCTGGGGATACTCAGAGGGAGAGGGTGGCAGCAAACAGCACAGTACCCAGAAAATCCGCTCAGAACTGGACAACAGTCTCTGAATGGCCGATAGTCCCAACCTCTGCTCCTGCTGGGTGGGGTTCTGGCTGGCAAGGCGTGCGGGTCAGGCTGAGCGCGCCAGCAGGGGCACTTCGCTCCCGATGCTGGGGAGCGCGTGGGGAGACCAGCAGGGAAGAGGCTTGTTTCTCAGCAGCACGCGTGGAGGCGGTGCTCTCTCCTGCTTCTCCGGAGCCAACGTCAAGTCCCTCCGTGACCCCTGCTCACCTTTCTACCCCAGCCCAGCTGCCGGGCTGTGCTTAGCTTCCAACAGAAGGGCTGTAAGAAAAGAGGGTTTAGCAGCTCATCACCAGATGTGAGAAGTCCTGGCTCAGCCATGTGCTCCACCCAGCTGCCTGGTCTCTGCTCTGTGAGAGGGACTGCACGTCCCTCTGCTACACCCTCTCCGCCTTCTCCCCCTTGTTATGCTGCACACTCATTCGGAAAGGTGGACACCCCTCCTGCTGGTTGGGGGACAGCAACCGAGAACTGACCTTGAACCCTGCAGAGCTCCCTCATCTCTCTTCAGAGAGCAGCTTCCCTGGGGCTTGTAGTCCCTGTGAGGCCTGCCGGAGGGTGAGCGACCTGGCAGGGTGGGAGGCTTGATGCTTAGAGCTGGGCTTCCGAGCTAGGCCTCCTGCTTTTGTCCTGCCACTGATTTGCCTTCGCTCACCTGTGCCTCTGGTTTCTCCATCTGTAAAACGGACAGTGCTTGTCTGCCTTTACACAGTCCCTTGGGAGCCTCCTGTTTAAAGACACAGTGTAAACCCAGACGCGTATAGGAACGGCTGGCACAGTTCTGTGCCAAAGGACGGCTGGTAAATGATGCTGCATGCTGAGTTCATGTCAAACCCAAACATTGGCTGCTGCTGGATATAGGATACTAGGCTGGAGGGACAGTGGGTGGACCCAGTCTGACACTTCCTAGGAGTCTGTAGTGAAATTTCAGTAGGACACCAATTAGCACGTTACAAATAAAGAAATCCGTATGCAATGCACAGGGTGGTAATAACAGATGAACAAGACCTAGTGATTCAGGGAGACCAGAGAAGGTATCAGCTCTGAAACCCTAATATACAATAAACTCTGTCTTAACCGGCGTTCTATCATCCGGCCTCTCAAATAACCGACGTTTTCACCATAAGCACAGCAGCCCCTCGAAATGCATTTGTGTGAGTTAAGCGCAACTCAAAATCCCACTCCCCTGGCTTGGCTCAACCCTCCTGGCCCTGCGCAACACTGGTTCACGCCCCCGCTGGCCCGTCTCCCTCCCACGTGTGGCTCTGGCTCAACCCCCTGCGGCCTAGCTCTGGCTCACCACACCATGTGTGGCTCTGGTTCGTGCCCCCCATGGCTCCAGTTCAATCCTGCATGTGGCCCTGCTTCAACACCCCCCTACCCTGCGCCTCCGGTTCAAACCCCCTGTGGCCTGGCTCTGGCTCATCCCCCACCCCAGACAGTTGCAGGGTCCCCGGCTGAGGGGCAGGGAGCTCTGCAGCCCCCTGGCTGGGAAGCAGCTGGGCTCCCAGCCCAGCCACCAGCGGCAGCTCCAGATGAGGCTGGCACTTGGTTGCCTTCTCCTCTGCTTGAGGGACCCAGGAAATTGACCAGCCATTGATCAGTTTCCCAGTCCCTCAAGTCACAGGGAGACTGGAGCCAGGCTGCCCCCTGGCTCCCCAGTCCCCGCCACTCTAGGAGCTAGAAAACTGACCAGCCCTGGTGGGATGGTCAGTTTCCCCAGTCCTGCAAGCCCAGGGGAGTTGGGCACCAGGCGACAACCTCCTTCCTATCTCACCTCCACTTGCGCAAAAATTTGAGTTACGCTGGGGTTGCTGGAATGCAACCCCTGTGTAACTCGAGGGCTTCGTGTAAACTTTTAGTTAAGGTTGTCCAAAAGCATGAGAGCAAATACAGTGTGCAATATTAATGTTAGTAAATACAGTACTCTGCATACATTTTTGTTTGTTTCTTAGTGTCTAATATTATTTTTCTTTAGTGTTATATGTTGCTAGGCCTAACTCTCTGTTATCCAGACTATTCAAATATCCAGCAACCTCCCAGTCTGGGGGCCGCTGACTGTGGAAGGCTTTGATGTGTTAGGGTTGCTCTCAGTTGAAGAGCACAATGCAAAGTTGTGAGTAACTGATGGTTACTTTTTGTGGTGGTTATGGATTAACTCCCTTCATGTGTATTGCATGGGGGAATAGCAGCAGCTGATGCAATCGTGAGTATGGTTTGTGTTTTGTTGTGGGTGTTACAGTGTATAGCTGAGTAAGGGTACCCAGCATAGCTGACAGCTGAGTGCCGCTGTAAAGGGGAGCTCCTGCGGTTCGGACTATGGGGAGGTGCATGTTGATCAGTGAATACCAGGCAAGGGAAAAATACAAGGAAATAAACTAGGAAGTAGCGGAGAGAAGCAAGTAGCAGAAAGAGGCAGATGTGTTGCAGACTAGTTTTGTCAAAGCTCCCGGGAATGTGTGTGGGGTGGGGGGGAACAGTCCTGCACTGGATGGACTTTCCCTCCCCTGCCTTCTGTGATTCTGTTAACTCATTGGACTCTGCCGACCTGCCTGTAGGTTTGGAACTCCAGAGCTGCCAGACTGGGTCAGCCCACCGCCACTCTGGCCCGGGACCCTGAGTCTGATGGCAGATGGAACAGAAGGAGCCGCTCCTGTATTCCCCTGCCAGCTTCTGGTAGGCAGAGGCTTAGGTTGCATGAGTGCAAGGGCGGATCTGAGGGATGGGGACAGAGAGGGCCAAGCTCTCATCCCAGGCGGCTCTTCTGGTAAAATGCCACCTGTTCCGCAGAGCCAGTCATGCACGTGGATACCGGCCAGGTGACTCTTGCGTGTAAATCTACTGGCGGTTGTGTCTGAGCGCTCAGGCAGCTCCTGTGTGCAGCAGAGGGAGTGAGTCAGTCCTGCGTGGCACAGCGTGTGGGGCAGACAGGCACTTGTGAAGCAGAAGACACACACTACTTTCAAGGGTGCTTCCCGGCGTCCTGGATACCAAACCTTTACCTGAGACTCTACAAACGGGCACCATGCGGGCTCCAGCCTGAGCAAGCTTCTGAAATAGCCACGTGTTTAACCTAGAGGGAGCTCTCTTACATGCAGAGGCAGCTCCGCCTGCGCATACAGTGTTTCCTCTGCATCCCTGCTTCTGCTTTGTGTGTTTTTAGCAGACTTCTCCCTCGTGTGCCACGCTTTCCTTGTGGCCTCTGGGGCACCCGCAGAATGCCACGGGAGGCTTGGCAGCTTGGCCCCAAGAGGTTCCTGGGGAAAACCCGTCTCGGAGCAGGTGCGAATCCTGGTGAGTTGCAGGGCTGGCAGGAAGAAGGCTTCTCCTCTCTAGAAGACATTTTTGCTGGTTATTGACAAAGCCATGAACATGCCAGTTGGTTAAGAAGATGTTAATGCACTGGTTCCCCCAGTGACTCAGGGAATGTCTGTGCTGCAGCTGGCAGGCATAAATCCCAGGGTGTGGAGACAGCACCGCGCTAGCACTGATTGGGCTACCATGCTAAAAATGGAAGCCCAGCCATGGTGGTGCAAGCGGTGGGATGGGTGAACTATCGCACGTACATACATGCCGGAGCCCCAGGTATGTACTCGGGTGGCTATCTCAGCCCCTGGCTTGTACCACTGAGACAACCTCTATTTTCAGTGCTCCAGCCCTCCAGAATACCCCGGGATGTTTAATAAGCTGAAAATTAGCCTCCAGCTCCAGTGTAGACATACCCATAAGCAGCCCCCTTCTGTTTGTCTTCCGTTGAATGACCCTGCTCTTTCCCCTACCCCTGTGGGTAGATCCAGCCTCATAAATTCAAAGCAGAGATGTTTCTGGTGTAACTCGTGGGAATGCTGGGCTAGAAGGGACCTCAAAAAATTCAACTGGTCCAGCCCCCTCTGCTGAGGCAGGGCCATGTAACCTTACAGGGGTTTGTCCATCCTGTTCTTACAAGGATTCAGCCACCTCCCTTGGAAGCCTGTTCCAGTGCTTCACTACCCTGAGATTTAGACAGTTGCTCCTAGGATCTAATCTAAACCTCCCTTGCTGCAGTTTAAGCCCATCACTTCAGTAGACAACAGAGAACAATAGATCACCGTCTGCTTTAGAACAGCCCTTAAAATAATTGAACACTGTTGTCAGCCCCCTCCCCAGCAGTCTTCTTTTCTCAAGATGAAACAAGCCCAGTTTTTGTAACCTTTCCTCACAGGTCAGGTTTTCTAAATGTTTTATTGTTTTCACTGCTGTGCTCTGACGTGTCTCAGATTTGCCCACCTGTTTCCTGAAGCGTGACCCCCCCACTACTCCAGCTGAGGCCTCACCAGTGCTGATTACAGCAAGACAATTACCTCCTGCGTTTTACATGCAATGCTCCTCTTTATACATTCCAGAGTGATATTGGCATTTTTGTGCTTGCGTCCCATAGTGGATCTCAAATTGAATGCATCAATAGCTCCCAGATCTTTTGCAGCAGTACTGCCTCCTAGCCAGTTATTTCCCGTTTTGTAATTATGCATTTGATTTTTTTTCCCTTTCTAAGTGAACAACTTTGTTCATATGTTTATCAGTCTTTATGTTGTTGAATTTTGACCAGTGTTGCAGGTTGTCTGGGTTGTTTTGAATTACAGTCCTGTCCTTCAAAGTGCTTGCAACCCCTCTCAGCTTGGTGTCAATTTTGTAAGCATGGTCTCTACTTCTTTACCCAAGTCATCCTTGAAAATACTGGACAATACTGGATCTAGGACTGACCCCTGCAGGACCCTACAAGATATGTCCTCCCAACTGACAGTAAACCATAGATAACTATTGTTTGAGTATGGTGTGTCAACCAGTTTTGCAGGTACGTTATATAGTCTTTCTTGTGGCGGTCACCCGATAGCGAGTAGGACCTCTTCATGTCACCCCCCTATTTGTGAGTCCATTGATGGCTGACCAGACCGATTCTGGAGCCGCAGATCCTATCACAGAAAGGGCAGGAGTTGGATGGGTATGAGGCAGGTTTTGCTGCTGTTTTCTCCTTCTTCTTTGCTGCCTCTTCTCGTCCGCACTATGGCGGGACCTCTCAATGCACCACCCCCTCGTGGATTACTGCAGTCCTCCGGGAATGTAATTTCACCTGCCCCACCTTTCCGTACTTTGCTTATGAGAATGTCCTGTGGACTGTGTCAAAAGCCTTAGCAAAATCGAGATATATCACGTCTACTGCTTCCCCCCATTCACTAATGCAGTAAACCTGCCAAAGGAGGAAATTAGATTGGTTTGTCACAATTTATTCTTGACAGATCTCTGCTGCTTATTTCTTATAACCATATTATCATCTAGATGCCTATAAACTGCTGGTCTAATAATTTGTTCCAGTATTTTTCCAGGTATTGGATTAGGCTGACTGGTCTCTAATCCCCAGGAGCCTGTTTGCTCCTCTTTTTAAGGGGGGATGCTGTGTTTGCCTTTCTCCAGATCTCTGGGACCTCACCTATCCTCTAGGAGTTCTCTCAGATAATTGCTAACGGTTGCAAGGTTGCATCATCTTGTTCCTTAGGCACCTTAGAATAAACTTCACCAGGCCCTGCCAACCTGAATACATATAACTCGTCTAAGTGTTCTTTAACCTGTTCTTTCCCTATTATGACTTGTGTTCCTTCATCCCCTTGTTAAGTATCTGGTCACCATTAACCATTTTAGTGAAAAATAAGTGTGAAGCACGTCAGTTTTCTTATGTCGTCAGATATTTGCTCTCCTTCTCCACTGAGGAGTGGAGGACTTACTCTTTTCTCCATCTTTCTCTTGCTTATCATGTATGTGAAGAATTTCTTTTTATTGCCTTTTATATTCCTCACTAGATACACTTTGTGCCTCAGCCTTTCTAATTTTGTTCCTCCATACTTGTGCTGTTCTTTTGAACTGCTTCCTGGTAGTTGGTCCGTGCTTTCCTTGTTCATTTCCAGGTCATTAAAAATCTCTTTATGAGCCAAATTAGCCTCTTTTAGATGATATGGGTGGTGCTTGGCCCTGCTGTGAGGGCAGGGCCTGGACTTGATGACCTCTTGAGCTCCCTTCCAGTTCTAGCGTTCTCTGATTCTGTGCTTCTCTTACTACTCCAGTCTTTCCGTCTCACTGGGCTAGTTTGCCTTTAATACTGTCTCCTTAAGAAACTGGCAACTCTCCTGATCGCCTGCGTCTCTTACATTTTCTTCCCATGGGACCTGCCTGCCAGTTGTCTGAGTCTGCTGAAAGGAGCTGATGCTTCCTTTCCGGCGGGCTGGTTGGTGTTCCAGAGCTGCTGTTAGGGCTGAGGCAGTCGCTGGAGGCATGAGGAAAGCTCAGAGGCGAAGACAGGTGTGATCCAAACCCACATCTGAGTTCCTCAAGAAAGTTTGCATCCAAAAGTCACAGTTGACCCATATTGAACCAAATCAGAATCTCCCGCCTGACCGGCTTTGGTACGGGGAAGGCTGACTCCACGCTGAGGGCCATATTAGCAGGAGGCCGGGGGAGAGGAGAGGGTGCCCCACACATGCTGTGGGTGGTTTAAAGTTCTCTCTCTGCAGGCTGTGAACTCAGTACTGCACTTTCACCCCAGGTACGGACAGAGAAGCTGAGGGCGTTGGGGGTCATCGTGGCACGTCACAGAACGTTCTTGCCCTTCCAGGAGCCCGAATTATTTCTGTGTGCCTGCGAAGCACCTACCCCCACTAATGTGCCAGCCAGGATGGCCCTGACCTGTAGGGTTAATTGTGAGGGCTGTGGTTCACCCTCTCCTCCATCCTTTGGAATCTTCCTCTGTCTAACCCGAGTGAGGCCCAGGCTGCGGCCAGTGTTTACCCCTAGGAAAGGGGCAGGAGGCAGAAAGCCAGGAATGCTTGATACTGCAGGGATATGTTTGGCAGCTGCCAGTTCCTTTCTCCTGGTACAGCACCTTGTGTCCGCTTCACCAGAGGGGTTTTCAGCACACTGTCAACCAACCAGCGTTCTAAGGTCA
Source organism: Carettochelys insculpta (assembly GCF_033958435.1). Lineage (NCBI taxonomy): Eukaryota > Metazoa > Chordata > Testudines > Carettochelyidae > Carettochelys > Carettochelys insculpta. Next base: position 2,814,288 of record NC_134145.1, read on the forward strand.
CGATTGGAAATCATGAAAGCCCTCTGGTTTTCTTACGGTGTGGCCAAGGCCTCAAACTCTTGCTAGCTACTGTAAATATGTAATCAAGTGCCCCCTCATGGCAGCCCTGAGAGCGGTCCCCTGCCTCAGTTTCCCCCGGGGCACACCCATGACTCCATGGAACCTTGTCCTCTTGTCCAACAACAGTTTATTATCACAAATGGCGCAATCAGTCCATAACAAGAGTCCCGGGCTAAACTTGCTCTGATCCCCGTGCAAATAGACCTTAAAATGACATATCCCTTTGGGCATTAGCATAACACATGCTCACTGCAGCCTCTTCTGCCATGTTCCTCTGTCCTTCTGCCAGGACAACCCCCTGGCCCTTCCCTCTGAGGTGCAGTTCCACTCTGCCTGGAGGGAACCCTCACAGCTTCTCTGCTTAGGAGCATCTTCCTCTCTCTGTTCCTCTTGGTCCCACTCTCCAGCAGGGAGACATAAGCAGCCCCTACTGCTCCCTTCTTTCAGGCCTCTTTGACCTCTGTCTCTGCCTCTCCAGCTGAGAGCCGGCAGGCACCTCCCTCCGGTGCTGCTTTTGGCCCTTCCTGGCCCTGCCTTTCTGGCTTGGGGACCCAGCACACTCCTCCTTCAGCTCTGCTGCCATCAGCCTTCTCCAGCTATCCACTCACAAGGGCCTTTTCCTGTCCCCAGACAGCTCATTCCATGGTCCAGCCACTCTGTTACAGTGACACTTCATCACAGTTGAAACCAGCGCCGGTGCTAATGTCTAACCCTCCCCATTTCGCCTGTCCTCAGGTCTGTCTGCTCTAAGCCACTTGGCATGGTCTCACTTTCTGTAGCAGCGTTCTAACTTCCATTAGCTTAACAGTCAGGGGGATTGAAGGGGTTTCTCTCTCCTTCACGCAGCCCCGGGCCGTAAGGAGTTTATTTTATTTAGCTGGTTCTGGTTGATTGGGAGGAGTATGGAGTGGAGTGGTGATGGGGTCAGCAGGGGAGTGGGCCCTGGCCCTGGCTTTTGCAATCTTTAAGACTGCAAGCATCGTGAGTGACGGAGTCCCCCTCATCTGCTTCCCAGGGAACAAGGCTGAGAAGTGACCAGCGTGCCATCAGAACTGGTGCCCCTTCTGCCTTGCGCTTTGGGCATTGCCCGCTCTTCATTTCTCTCCCGGCGCGGGCAACTGGATGTGGCTTAATTAAGTTTCTCTCTTGTTCCCTGTAACTCCCCCGCCCCACAACACATGGACTAGCATGAAAATAGTCAACTGATTTGACGGGAGGGTGAGAAAACCGAAGCGTGGAAAACCAGAAGGACCAACGTTTCTGTAACGGAAAGAAGTCGGAAGCAGAAAGAGCCCCCCCTGGAGCATTTTTATAGCAGAATTAATGCAGAACTGAATTAATTCTTCCTGATACCCTCACCCCTATTTATGGCTCTTGGATGACCCTATTAGCTCTTCTGCCCTCTGTCATAGGGGCTTGTGTAAAGGAGAGTGTGAAGTGGGAGAAGCTGGGGAAGGGAGCTGAGGGGAGGGTGAAAGATGGAGAATGGTAGAGGACATTTTCCTGTGGTAGCTTTTCTTTCCCTTTGAATGCTGCCGCAGGGGCTGCGGGAGCTGAGGAATGCACAGGGGGATAAGAAGGTACACGGGGATGAGAGCTGGAGGGAGGAAGTATAGGCAATTTTAAAAGAGCCATAGTGCAAGGTTGTTTGTTTTTTTTTTTTCTTTTTTAATCGCTCCAAATTGTAGTGCTGGGTGGCGGGAAGAGGGCGAGGGGAGAGTTAAGTGGGTGTCCCGCGGTTTTGAAATTCCCGTGTCATTTGGCATGAACAAAACCAGCAGCAGAAGAGAGTACTTTAAAAATGAGCGATTCCAGGTTTGACGTGGCTCCCAGATGGGGACAGATGTCTGTCTTGTCACGCAGAGGTGCCTGGCATTGGAATTCCAAACTCTGGGCCGGAGTTCCGCCAAGACAGCACTTTGAAAAGATCATTCCTTCTCTCCAGGTAGGTCACACGCAAAGCCAGGTATCTTAGAACATTCCTGTTTGGGTTGAAAGTAGCGTGGTAGCTAATTTGGCCCAAGGCTGTCCTTTTGTGGGGGCCCATAATAGCAATTAAAGCATAAAAATAGTTCCAGCCAGTGACCCTTAAATAAATACTTATCACTACTGATCAGCGTTGGCTTATTTCCATGCGGGTTTTCCTTACCTCTTCTTTTTTGTGTGTGTGTCTAACTTATGGCTCTGTAAAATGTTGGGCAGCTGTTAATATCATTCTGTCGATACGTTTCCCATGGTGATTTGGCTATATTTGGCGAGCGTGTGAAGAAATCACTCACTGGTTGGAAGGCGGCAAGACAAGCTGTCGATATCTAGGGAGAAATGCTAATAACCCTGCTGACAGATCAGCCCTGGCAATCTGAAAGGGTTAAAAAGAAAAGAAAAGAGGGCCGTACTTCCCAGGGAAGGGGATCCTGGCAGAGAGAAGGCGACTCACGGGGAGCTAAAAAGACACCAGCTGTCATCTCCCACTCTTGTGCTTAACCGCTCATTGAAAAAAAATACTCTGTTCTTATGCAAACAGACTGAGATGTGTTTGTTTTGAATTATTTACCAGTGGGAAGAATCTCCTGTAAGTATCCGTCTTCATTCAGCAATAGATGGACCCATGAAGCTCTGCTGCGATACTCCCACAGCTCACACATTCTCTCCATGGCTGACCACAGGCCGCTCTGGTACCGCAGTGCAAACTCAGGATGAACTCCCGAGAGGCCAGCTAAGTCGCTCTGGATGCGTAGCCATGCAAACGGGAGCAGAGCCTGGCCATGCACATGCACGTTAGGGTCACGTTCCAGCTTCTGACTCTGCACCGCTGTGCGTCCACCTGCTTCCCTATATTGTGGGTATATTTCTGACTCCCTGCTACTCTTCTTCCCACGGGGCATGCACGCGCCCTCCTTGGCACAAAGTGTGTCTGCAGCAGCTCACAGTGTCCCTTTCTGAAGGGTATTAACCCTTTTTAGGCTCCCTGGGGGATGTGATTTTGTTAATCGTTAAACCAAGGGCAAAATTCATCTTGGCAGTGGTTGATCCTGTTCTTTGTACCTGTGTAACTTTTCCATTGACTTCAAGAGCTCTGTGATATTTTGCAGTCCCCAGTGACCTGAACCTGCAGCAAGTAAGACTTTCATTGACTTCAGTGGGCATTAATTTAGACAAGTGGTAGTCAACCAGCAAACCGCAGGCCAAATGCAGATCTCCAAATGCTTTTGAATGAACCCTGAAATCTTTTTTATTGTTTTCTTCTTATGATTATCCGTACCGGTGTTACCTTTTTGCTTGTTTTTGGCGCTTGACCCTTGACTGTACCTCCACCAAAAAATTTGGATCTTGACCAAAAAAAAAAAAAAAATTGGCTAGCCCTGGGTTAGGTGCTGGATGGGTAGTCGGCCCAGTCTTGGTTTGTCACAGATGAATATTGCCCCGGGTCATTGCTACCAGAATAATTGATCCATCTGTTACAGGTATTTGTAGGCTGCCCAGTATCGTTGCAATGTGCAAATGTCATTACTGTCTGTGCAGATTGGGTGTGACTCGGTGAATTGTCTCGTCCCTACTCCTTACGGTCAGAGAGCACTGTCTGTAACATGCTGACAATCATTTATGTTGGTGCTGTAACTTCTCCTCTTCCTCTTGGCTGTCCTTTGGAATAATGCGACTCGACTCGAACAGCTGTACCACCACCTAATTATATGTAATCTTTAATTTGTCCGTTACTAGACAATCCCGTGCATTGTAAATAAAGGAGCTCTCCTTGAGATAGCCTGGGTGAGGGGAGAGGTGAGGCTGACCCATGTAAGTCGCACACTTAACCGCATTTCTGACAACAAAGAAAGGTAACACCCTGACAAGGGTCCTTAGCGTGAAATGAACATGGCTCTGCAGACTGGTTTCCTTACCTGGGTTCACTTCCAGATTCACAGGACCAGAAAGGGAGGATCCAAGGTCACTGGAGGCTGAAGCGATCAGAGTGCAGCACTGAATCATTTAGGGACCCATTCTCTTTGATCACAAGGCCCCTTCTCGCCCCCTCTGCCAATGTAAGTAGGCTTTAAAATGGTCTGAAGCAGCCCCATTGAAAACACCCAGCTGTAGCGTTCCCAGCCCCCAGCATTGCTGCAGGATGTGGCTGGGGTGCACTGTGTGGTGACTGTTCTCTGCTTCCCATGGGAAACGGAGCACAAATGAAGTCTATTTGTAGTTAAACTGGAGTACAAGGAGGGCAGAGGTGGTTCAAAGCCCCCCAGATGTTCTGTTCCTGCCTCTGTGCAGAGATTAACTTCACCCACCTTTTCTTCTCTTTGGGCCTGGCCAGCTGTCACTCTGTGTGGGCGTAGCTGTTGTTGACAGGTACAGGCAGTGATGGGAGCATGGGGAGAGTGAAAGGCCTTTATCAGAACCAATAATATCTTCTCCCACCATTCCTCCAATTCTTCCACTCCAAGTGTCAGCAGAGACACGTCAAAGAAAATAAATGGAAAATCAAAGAGCAAATGATGCTCTGACATACAGCTCCCTGCAGGCTCTGTGAGGCCTTTCTGCCTCTTTCTAGGCCCCAGTCTGTTTAGAGCCTAAGCAGTTTGAGGCATGGTCTTTGGGTCTTACTCAGAGGTGATGTTCTGTCACGTACTGAGGAGTTTAGCTCGGTGTCTACATTTAAAATGGTAGGGGGCCCAGTTGCACCACTGTAATCCTATGGGGGAGACACTTGCAGCAGGACAGGTACTTCTCCCTTCAAGCTAGCTACACCTGTCAGGCAGGAGAACTCTGCTGTTGCCTTTGTGCTGGCTAGGCCAGGGGTTAGGCTGGCTTAACGAGGTTGCACTGGTTGTGAATTTTTCACATCCCTGTGAGATGCAGCTAGGCAGATGTCACTTTCCCCCGTTGCACAGCTCTTACCCCACTGGTCGAAGGTGTGAATTGTGCCAACTGAGGCCAGGCCTACAGTACACTGTTGGGTCCTCCCAGCCATGTTACTCAGCTGTGTGAAAAATTACATACCCCTGTTCAATGGTGTGAAGCCAGCCTAGCCCTGTTTGTAGATAGACTCCTTCTGCCAACGTGGCTACCACCTTCCAGGGAGGTGGATTGGCTACAGCGATGGGAGAAACCTTCTTGTCACCAGTGAGTGTGAACATGGAAGCACGGCCATGGTGCAGCTGCCGCTATCTGGCTGTAGTGGTTGAAGTGTAGATGGAGCCTGAGGTTAGTTTTGAACCAGTCCTTTTGACTTCGTGCTTGTGTGTGAAGTGCCTACTGCACTTCGCATTTTCTTAAAATAATATTTGGTTCAAATCAGGGTAACAATCTTGTCTCTAAGATTATAGAGGCAGATAAACCCTGTCACAGTATTTTAGATAAAACTGCCATGTGATCATTCTTAGTATAAAACCAGACCTCTTCATTTTCAGCTAATTGGTTCACACCATGTTAACCTGATGCAACACATTGAAAATCACTGACAGAATAAACACCTGCAAGATGGAGTAAATGCCTAGAGAGGTGTTACCTGACACAGAGGTGGGTGTGATGGATTCCGCAGTCCTTAATCCACACTGTCTCTCCTTGTGACCTTTGATAGGTCATTTAAGTTCCCTGTGGCTCAGTTTCCCCATTTCTAAAAGGTCCCCTGCGCATACTATCTAGTTCTCATAAAACAACATAATGAAATTTGCACAGTTCACTAACATCCCAGTACAGTTTTGTTTTGCCATCGGGCTCAGTGCATCCAGCTATCGATTCCCGGGGAAGAGTTCACATCCTGGGGAAAGCTGCAAACATAACCCACACACTTTAACTCAGGCAAAAGCCTGATCAGCCTGTCGCCATGTCCTGATCGCTCACGGGCTCGGGCTGCCTCTGTCCACTTGGCAGGAGCTGAACATCAGAGCGGGGGGCACCAGATATTCCAAGAGAGCCAGCTAGCGTGAGCACACCAGCTGATTCCAGCTGTCGCAGCCTCACACAAGAGGAGAGGTCCCCTGTCTCTCCTCCAACCTGCTCAGCCTGGCGATAGGCATTGTCCCATTCTGAGCCTCATAGCAGGTGGGTCCAGGCCTGTCAGCCTCCTCACACCTGAGGGTCACTGTTCTTCAGAGCTCAGTTTCAAAATAACAGCGTGTATTCCCTCATGTTTTTGAAATCCAATTTGGGCCGTTTCCATCTAAAACACGAGGCCTCCAGCGAAGGGCTTGGGAAGGGGTTTCTTTGTGGCTGTCCCTCCCTGCCCCAGGCTGGCCTGTCCATTGTGTGGTGAAACCTGCCATGAGGAGCCAGGGCTACAGGACTGGGAAGAGCAATGGTCAGTCTTGAGGCTTCCACTCACCAGAGGTAATTCCCAGCCTGAAACCTGGCATTGGAGATATTCACGCACCTATTTGCAAGAGACTCTCTGGAGGACTCCGCTGTCTTAAACGGTAGCTCGTGGACTTGGACGCAGATCAGTGTGTCCTCAAAGACCTAGCGAAAACGTCTCCTTGTCCCGCAAAAGGTTCCATGTTTGTCTGTCTGTCGGATGATGCTGGACAAAAATAATATTGAAGAATCAAATGCTGACGGTCCAGGAACCAAACGACAAGGGGAGACGTTCACCCTGCTCTCCAGAGACACCCAATTCAACCTACATCAAAAAGAGCAGGAAGAGCACTGTAAAATCCAGGAAACGAAAGCCATCGTAGCCTTCCTCTGAAGAAGTAAAGTTATTGGACTCCAGCCTAGAGGAACCAGAAGTAGAAACTTGGGAGCAGCTTTATCCTGCAGTTAAGCATGACACAGTGAAGGGGAAGGTCTGACCAATGCTAGGTGTTGAACCAGGTGAGGAAAGACTGGAGTGGAAGCATAGTAGGACCATCCAAAAAGGTATTGTGTCATCCTCCACAGAAGAGTGTGATACCCCCACCGGACCCTGGGGAACGGGATAAAGCCACTGGGGAAACCTGAAGTAATTAAAGGGCTCTCCGGACTTGCTTCCAGGCCCTGGCAGTCCTTTCTGGTAGTTTCCTCTTGATGATGGGCACTTCGGCTATAGGCTACATCAACGCAGAGGCCAAGTCTCTCTTGAGCTGGGTGGAAAAGAACCTGGCCTTTGCTTGGGTACTCCATGTTAAGGGAGAACTTGACGTGACTTCAGGCTGGCCGAGCTGAGAAGACCAGCATCTAGCAGAGGGAGTGAGACTATTGATCCTGGAATTCAGACCCACAGTGGGAGTCTGTTTGGAAGAAAGAGGAATGGCGGGGTCAGCTTTTTTCTTCTTCACCCATAAAATCCAAGAGAGCTCTGGCCCTGGGCTTCGGCTATCAGGCCTGACTACTTCCCCATCCTGCCCAACGTTCTGCTTTTTCTTCTTTTCTCTGTGCTCTCTCAGGCGTAACCAGGAGAAGAGGCCCATCATCTCACTAGCTCCATCCTGATCACAGAAGCCCTTAGTCTTTGACCTGATTACAATGACCTCCCCACACTCTCTCTGCCTCAAATTGGAAGAACCTGTGAAGGTGCCTGAGCCTTGGGGAGACTGTCTGACTGCCTGGAGATTAAGCAGAGACAGCTGTTGAAACAAGAGTATTCCTAACCAGCAAGAAGCTTTCTATTGGCTTTCACAAAAAACCCTTCGCAAGCTGAAAAGATTCAAGTGTCCATAGAGTGAGAAGAAAATAAAGACCAGTTCAGCCATATTTGGTCATGGTTCAGCATTTGTCCAAAGCAGATAAGTCTTTTGATGAACAGACTACACACTTTGTCTACACATCTCACTCCCAGCAGCAGATGATCCTACAGAGACTTGGTGCGGTTGGTATATGCAGTATCTTCTGGAAACCCACACGCATGTCCCAGTGTGTGCCTCGCTAAATGGGCAAAGTCACTGAGAAGAGCCTGTGCATTGCTTCTATGGCCAAAGGCAAAAGAGAGGCAACGCCTTCACTAGCAGGGTCTGTGTAAAGGAAGAGCACAAGGCAGAAGGACAGGCTTCTGCTGCTTACATAATGGCTTGCCAGACTGGAAGTATGGGCACTTTGTGAGTGGAGACGCTCTTTGCTGCTTTTGGGGAAATCTGCAAAGTGGTCTTTCGGTCTTCAGGGCATACCGTCTCAGCCAGAGTGGCCATCCAGGAGCAAGATGCTGTGGCCACTGATCCTGTCTGAGAATCCAGGAGCAATAAAGGATTGAAAGGCAGTTGCATACCTGTGAAACCCGTTAACAAAGGATGAGAAGCAGGGTTGCAAACCATCAGTAAATTTACAGACAGTCTGTAAAAAATTAGCCAAAATTGGATGTGTCTATGAAGTCCTTAAAAAATTTAGGTGGCCATAAATTTCGTAAAAGTGCCATAAAATTTCAAAAAACAGCACTTATTCTATATCAGTTAAATTTCTTCTGTGCTGCTTCAGCCATTTTACCGCAGGGCAGCGGAAATTGGGCATTTTAGTTGTTTATTTAGCTCAATGGTTGAGGTTACGTGATGTGATTCATGTGACCAACATGATGTTATCATCTATGTTATCCTGCCGAGTGAGTATCAGCACATTGGCCATTTATGTAATTTAGTATTGTTTGCCATTAAAGTTTACAATGTCAAAATCTATGAGAAGAATGGATTGTGCCAAAGAGAATAACGAGTACGCCAACTCCGGTCAATTATCGCCTGGTGAAAAGCCGGTTACTAAGTAATCAAAAGGTAGAACGTGTTTTTTTTCGTCACCAAAACGGCTAGCAGACGGTGAGTTCAAAGGTTGGATTTGCGTGGACAGTGAAAGCAAGCACAGCGCCAAATGCATCTGGTGTATAAAGGGTTCGGTGCAGCTTCTGGTGGAGTGCGAGATGTTCGCAGCCGTGCTGCACATGGAAAGCATGATGTCTGCAAGGAGGTCTAGCCCTGGAATTATGAGTTTCCTTGCTAAAGTAAATACGACAGCGATTAATCACCAGAAAATGGTCACATTATGTGAGCTAAACGTAGCGACCTTCTTCGCCAGACAAAACCTACCGCGGAGTTTGATGGGTGAAATCTCAGATCATGTTGCTGATTGGTTTCCCGGTTCGCCTGCAGAAGAACCAAAGCATCCCTGATGATTAAACTCCTAGGGCTGTGACTGACGAAATGAAAGTGAGTTAAATAGCACATTGTTCTGCTGGTGTGTGAATGACAACGATTGCTTCTCACTTTTGGCCGTTTATGTTGTCTTAATGTAATATAAAAATTACATCTGTAAAAATATTTGTCTGTCTAATTTTTTCCCATTTTGCTCGTAAATGAAATTTCTGTGGGTTGGCAACCCTGACAGGCAGATCCCCCACCACAAGGGAGCAGACATGAATTTGACAGTCCCTTTTCATGCTTTGCCCCTTTAGAAGCATCGCCTCTATATTTGTCAGGCCTGAGCTTCAGCTTGGCATGCTTATCCAGGACCCTCGTGTGACGGGTCAGGTCTCCTTTGGTGCTGTTCCCCAGTGTGCTGAGACTCCACTGAGCCTGTTTTCCCTCCCAGCTTGGGCCCCCAATACCCTGTCTTGTTGAGTCAGACACAGGGTCCAATCCATGCCCCCAAAGCTTCAGACCTCAACCGAGAACAGCTGAGCAAGATACCTGCTTCCAGCACTCAAGTTCACAGCCCCTCTGGAGGCCGAACCTGGGACACATCCATCTTGTGCTCTGTAAAGATCCATACAGAAAAACCTCATGAAATTCGCCCTTTTTCAATGTAGAGAAAGAGATGCGTAGAGATTCCTTGCCCTTCCCCCGGTGAGAATTATTTACACTGGTCTTATTGATAAACAAAAGTGATAAAGTATAAAAGGAATAGGATTTAAGTGATCGTAAGAGAGAGCACACACAACAGTGCAGGTTACTAAACAAAATAAAACAGAACATTCAAGCTAAGCCTAATTCGCTAAGAAAATGGTTACATGTAATATCTCACCCTTAAAGTTGTTCTTATGAACTTCTTTCACAGACTAGAAGGCCTTCCAGGCAGGGCCCAAGCCTTCCCCCAGTTCAGTGTTAGAGTTTCCAGCAAGCATCTTGGAAGGGGTGGCCGGGGAGAAATGCCGACCCAGATAACCACACTCCCCACCACTAAATAGTCAGGAATGCTTTGTGTTCAGTCTCTGCGTCCCCTCTGCTCCTGTAGAAAAATACAATATCAAAGAGGGATCCCAGCCTCAGGTGACATGGCCGCAAGTCTTGGTGGGAGCCACTATAGCCCTTCCTCCCTGGCTTACAGGAAACACAAGTCTATTCACAGATCAGTGTCCTGAGTATTGAGCTATTACATTCCTCGAGTACTGCTAATAGCCCTCACTTACATTAGTAACACAGGTTTAGATTTCATATTTCTAGCTTCAAAGGGAGGAATAATGCAGGCACACAAGCGGGACAATCATATGCAGTAGATTACTGTATTTCCAATGATCTCTCACATAAAGCATAGTCCAGTTGTGTCATATTCTTAAGCATATTCCCATAAGGAACGTGGAATGCCTGTGACACCCCAATCTTGGCCAGCCCTGGAAAGGAGAAATGTTGCACTGTCTGGGCTCTTCGAAGAAGGTCAGAGCCGCAGGCCATCCACAGAACGATGGGCCGATGGTCTGAACAGCGTCCTGTCCCAGGAGGTTCTCCTGTGGCCATGGAACAGTCGGGGAACAGAAACCTCAGAGCAAAACAAAAAGAGGCCTTTTGGGTACCTGCTACATGCTGCCCTCTAAGGTCTGTTTAGGGTGAAATTTAATTTGTTAACTGATCTTCTCTGCATTTGCCAGGGTCTGCACTCACATGGGTCTTGGTATCAAAGGGTGCTGACGGATCCATAGGATCGGCATGATGCTTCATCCTTGCCCACTGAGTCTGGGTATCAGCCCCTCCCTGCAGCCCCAGTGGTTTGCCTGCGTGGTCCCCTTTCCAATTCTCTGCGCACCTCATTCTTGCTGTTTCACAGACAGAACTAGAATCTTGAGTTACCGTTAAGAGTTGTGAAATACCAGGTTGGAATCCGAGAGCCACATGGCACAGCTGCCCACTGAGACGGTGTTCTGCTTTTCTAAATGGGGCTTTCAGAGTTTAGAGGCAGGGCCAGCAGTCAGTAGCTCAGAAGTTTTTGTTAGGTTTTCAGTCAGTACACAGGCAGACAGTCAAGTCCAAGGCAAAGGCGTGCAGCTCACCAGAGAGAGGAGCATGGATGTGTAGAAGGTGTAGAATTAGTGTTCAGTGGTCAGATATGTCAATGAGTAATGACTTGGTTTCTGACCCTGAACTGGGAGCAGTGCAAGTGAGCCTGTCTGTCCTACGGAGGTTCTTTGTGGCTGCCTGTGCAGACACATTTCCAGACTGAGTCTGAGCTTGCCACCCTGTCCAAAGCAGCCACATCCCAGTCCCGGGGAGGTCCGTGTCCTTTGTTGGTGCAGCATTTGCCTTTTAGCCACTGCGGAAGCAAGGAGAAGCCAGCATTCTGGCTTCAGGCAGCCTGTGAGAGCCACATGCCTTGAAATTGCCCCTTCAGAGAAGTGGTCCATCTCTTGGAGGGAGGAGAAGGCTGCCAGACTTCTAAAAAGATCACACCCCCTGGTCTTCCACAAGGTGCAGTCTGACAACGAAGCTTAGGAATAGCGATCTCTTTAGGCGCTTTTGCAAGGGTCCCTTTTGCTGAATAATGCTGTGCACCTATGGATGATATTGGTACGTGGTCTTTTGGAGAGGTGGAAAAACTACCCAAAAAGTTACCTGAGTAAAAGTGCAGCTGCTTTTTGGGGAAGGGGAATGTATGGAAGTGCAAGTCACCAGTGTCCCTCTGGAAAAGTATTTGAGTGTAAGTATGTACATGTATCGCTGACAGACCCAGGTCGCCAGCGCCAGGGGTTGAACCTGCAATCGGAGGGTCTAAAGCCCAGTGCTCATGAGCTAAAGGCGAGCTGGCTCTCAGCTGAGGCCGTATAGAGCAGAGACTTCATTCACCCTATTGTGAGGTCTCAGTGCCTCTGGGTACTACCTGCTTCCCTGGACTGAGGAAGTGCATCCTGAGCTTCTGAGACCTTCTTCAGTTCATCCCAGACAAGTCCCCAGTTGCAACGTGGACAGACCTGGGTCGCTAGCAGCAGGGAGTGAACCTGTGATCAGAGGGTCTAAAGCCCAGTGCTCGCCCACGTGAGCCAAAGGCCAGCTGGCTCTCAGCCCAGGCTGTAGAGCAGAGACTTCACTCACCCCAGCATGAGGTCTCAGTGCCTCTGGGGACTACACGCATGTGCACACACACACACACACAAATGTCACATCTTTATTGTACTCAAGGGTCCAGCAGTGAAAGCAGCTACACCCATACTCAGGTAACGTTGGGGGTGTTTTTTCCGCCTCTGGTCTTTTGCATGCCTGCCAGCAGGCTGCCTCTGCAGGGCAGTGCCAGATGGGCGTGCAGACTCACTCCGTTGCCCATCAGCGGGGAAGCACCGACTCCGCGGACAGGACACCTCTCAGTCCCCTTGTGTTTTGTTGCCTCAGTGAGTTTTTATTTATTTCACTTTATGATGAAGCCGGTTGCGTTTACAGGGTCGCTCGGTGAGCAGTCCTACTCGTGCAGAGGAAATGGCTTTGCCTGCTTTAATCCTGCTGGGGCCGGTCCTGAGCTGCGCATGTAGGCCCCCGAGACTCAGGTGGCGCCACTCTCACCGCAGTTCCCCTGCATGGGGTGGGGTTGGTCGGGGAGCCCTGCGGGACATGTACCTCCAGCACGACACAAAGTACGACCCTGCAGAGGCCAGCCTGCACTGCACCATGGGTCACCATCAGGAGGGGAGGGAATGTGCTGGGCTGATGGACACACCTCACACATGGCCCCTCTACTCTTCTCCAGCCACGTCCAGTGTGTTCCACCTGTGGGTGGAGTAAATTTTGTTGTGCACACTGAGGCATGTGCAGCTGTGCACCGCCAATAGAACCAAACACCCGGCTGTGGCTGCTCTGCGAATCAGCTGGGCAGTATTTGAATCTCTCCTGAGCAGCCGCACAAGCGCACAGCTTACAGGGAATGCCGCACCTCCACTAGGTTAGGAGGGGGAAGGAATCCAGGAGCTGGGACTATAAACGCCAATAGCAGCAGCTCCGTGACCTCAGGTGGAGGATTCTTTGGGGTCCTGTGGCGTCCACAGGGTTTTCTGCCTTGAAGGCTCCCTCCTTCTCTCTTCCAGCTGTGCAGATCTCTAAAACCCTTTCCACCTGGGACAGTCTTGTGCAGTTACAGATAGAGGGGGTGAGCTGGCCCTGGGAAGTCAGTGGGACATCCCTGCCACACCCACCTCTATTCAACCCTTGACCATGTTTAAGATTCTCTGTTTGCTGTTTTTTCAGCAATCCCAGACATGCAAAGAGCCAGAAACATGCCCTGCGGGCGCGACTACCCCTCTGCTTTAACTGCCCATGTTTGAGAGCATCTGCAGATGTGCACTGGTCAGGAAGCCGGCAATTACATCCCCCTAGTGTGGCACCTCCCGCGGCAGCAGTCCAGGGGAACAGGTGGGCAGAGGGGCAGGAAGCTCTACTTCTTCTCCGTCCCTTTATCTAAAGGGGGCTGGAAAGTATAAATTCTACTGAGATTGAGTTATAATTTAAGGCAGTGAACATGTGCTCTGCTGGCGGCTATAAAGATTCAAATCATAAAGTTTTACAGTGGAACGGTTTCTGTAAAAGCATCGTTAGAAAGTGGGAACCATGCCTTTAATCCTTATGACATATGGGGCTGCCTGGTTTGTTTTGGTTTCAGTGGCATTTGGTGAGTGTGTGTCTTTGTAATTAAAGTCAGACCTTCCTCCTCCTCCTCCTCGTCCTCGTTATCCATGTTCCTTGAAAGGGGCTCTCTTTTCAGCCCCACCCAGCCAGAGGTTTGGAGGCTCTCCTGTTGGCTGTTACAATTGACGTTTGCTTGATTTTTCTTTTGCGTCTTCAACCCTGTCAGTTTATTTGCTCCACGCCAGGGGACCCGCTTGTGTTTTGGGGCCTTTTCTTCCAAAAGTTCAGGTTTCACGGAGAAGGGAACTCTTCTGTGGGTGCATGCTGGTGTTGTCTCACGCATGGGATCTGGCTGGTGCTCGAGGCGTTGCGCACGTGGGAGGGAGTGGCTCACCCTGCTCTGAAATGGCTGTTTCTCTCTTGAAAGCAGAGATTGGGGAACTACTGGTAGGCACTTGCAGCTGTGACTCTCGTAAATATCGGAGGGGGGAGGGATTGGTGTGCTCCACAGGGTCAGCATAGATTCAGTATGTGCTAGTACTGTTGCTCTTTCAGATGTTGTCTTTAGGGTTCCGGGGCAACGGTGGTGTTTCCCAAAGTGTGGTGCGCGTACCGTTGGTGGGGAGCAAAAGGATTTCAAGGGGTATGCAGCAGAAAATAAATTACTAAAAATCGATAGGTGAGGACGAGGACGGCACTGGGAGAGGCATCGCCGATAATGCCAAAGTCCGAAAAGGGTGCACGAATGTTTGCGGTTTGGGAAACGCTGCGTTGGAGTAAATGGCCTCTGCTACATGAGGCTGTCCCTGGGCTCCGAAGGTGACATTGTGCTGGTTACAGTCGGTTCAATTTTCAGAGTTCTCTGTGTAAAACAATGGGCTAGAAACTTGCTTTTAAAGAAAGCGAAGGCCTGTGTGATAATTCTGCGGCAAGGAGTGAATGCTGCGGCCAGTTCTGTCTGTGGGTGCTCAGGACTCTGACTGTAAGCAGAGGGCTATGTCCTGCTGGGTTACTCACTGATGCTGTTGGGTTTGCATGGGAGCAACTGAGAGCGGGGTTTAGTTTAGTGGTGAACTGGTGAATTTCACAGCACTGAAATCACGAGGCTGTGTTAGCTGACAGCCTGGGTCAGTCTCAAATGAACAGCAGATCCCTTAGCTTGGGGAATAGGGCATTCCCTGGCCATAATCCCAAGACTGGGCAGGGTGGAACAAATGTGTATTTCATCTGGTCGTAGGGGGAACTGTGTTTCGCAGGGATCAGAGCCATCAGCTACTCCTAATACACTTAGCCAGTTGTGTGATGCTCTCTCCCAGGGGTCTGCAACCTGTGGCTCCGGAGCCGCATGCTGCTTTGTGAGGACTTGATTGCGGCTCCCAATGCTGTATTGCAAAGTAAAAAATCCCTCTTCTGATTATCTGATAAACAGCGAATGTCTGAAAGTCTAACAATGAGCAGCTCATACCTAAAGAGCAAACAATATGTGATCTGGAAACGCTGGATAACTCCCCCTTTAATATGTGCAGTGTATTGTGGGATATGATACCAGGTCTGTGCTTTCATGGTGTTCCTAATAAAGTCTTGAGTTTGAAAAGGAGAAGAAGATTGCAGCATTCCTGCTGAGAAGGGCAACGTACAATTTAAGAAAGAAATCTTTAACAGGCAGTAAAATTGGCATAATTAAGTGGGTTTGGCAGTGAGAGGCAGGAAGACAGTGGCACAAACGCACACATGAACGTGAGGAAATAGAATACGTACAAAGTTTGTGAACGTCCTGCAGTAAATGTGTGCCACAGCACAAATCATTGTGTGTGCTCTGTTCTTAAAGTCGGGGGTACAAGAAGTGTGGTGTGATGTTCTTTATTAAGGACCATGTGGTACTCGCATGCATTGCAGCCCTTCAATTGCTGACTTTTCTACAGAATTTGAAAAAAAACGGCTCTTCTTGCTGTTCTGGTTGCCGACTCCTGCTCTACCCTGAAATGGAAGTGATTTCCTTGTCTTAGCTGGTGGCGGCAAACCGGCTGTGAAGTAGGAGCACGATGGGGCTATAGTGACTCTTGTGGTATTATGGCTGCGTCGCGTTCCAGGTTTCAGATCCTCCCCACGCAGAAACTGTGGATCAGCTTGGCTAAGCGTGGGCAGTGACAGGAACCCAGCATTATTGAACCTGTCCTCCTTGCTCTCCTGGGCAGTCATACATGCGTCTGGCCGGATTTGCAGGACTCAGCCACAGACAGCCCAGGCCCCACTGACTGAGAGGAAGGGATCGATCGCAGAGGCGGGTGATAGATGAGGAGAGTTATGGATGGATAATCTGCTGAATTTACATGACCCAGGGTGGTCCGAGAAAAGCTGCAGCTTTGCTGGGAGACTTTCAATAGGAGACAGAAGTCTCCTTACGTTCCAGCTGCTGGCTGCATTTTAAAACCTTGCAGCGCCTGTTTGGGTGCGGAGAGGGAACTCTGCCAGTTGTGAGACAGAAAACAAGGAAACAGACCAGCAGTCCTGTAGCACTTTGATGACTAACAAAACAATTTATTAGGCGATGAGCTTTCGTGGGGCAGACCCACTTCTTCACTCCTTCTTCCGAAGAAGAAGGACACTACTTCTTCGGAAGAAGGAGTGAAGAAGTGGGTCTGCCCCACGAAAGCTCATCGCCTAATAAATTATTTTGTTCATCTTCAAAGTGCTACAGGACTGCTGGTCTGTTTTGTGGCGATCAGACTAACATGGCAACCTCGCCGAGAAAATAAGGAGGCATGTTTGCCGCTCCACTCCCCGCAGACCTGCTCTGCAACAGCACAGAATAAACCAGTTACTAACAGGGCTCAGCGTGCAGCTTCCCCAATGGGCGGGTTATTCTATCATTCTCCACTACACTAGGTTGGCGTGTTTTTGGTTTTTTTTTTCGTTTCGCTTTTGTTTAATTGTTCTCTAGAAGCATTTGGTGCTGGCCGAAGAGGATACTGGACTCAGGGCAGGTCACTCCAGTACCTGTTATATTCCAAAGTGATGACCTTCCTAGCAGGACGGCCTCTGGCACCGTTGCCTGCTCCGAGTTGAGTGTTTGTCACTATTTCTGTAAAGTTCTGAGACATAGCCGGGTCAGATTCGGTCCTCAGTTTGGGTTCTATAAAAATAAATGTTTACAAAAGCTGAGAAGAGAGAAAATTCTGTAATTAGAGCTAAATACATAAATCATTCCTCTAGAACCCCACCTTTCTTTCTCTTGTTTTTCTTGGATTTTTCAGGCCCCTTTCCTGCAATGTAGAGAATTCAAACACTGTGGCCTTAACCTACTGCAAAGCCAAATTGACTAGAAAGTGATTTGACAGAACGTGAAACCAGTTAAATTATTTTCAGTGTCCAAACGGAGGAAAGTGCAAAAACCAAAACCATTTACTCCTCTCAGCTCCCTTTCCCCCCAAAAAGCCCAAACTTCCCAGCAATAGCAATGTAAAGAACCGTTCATTTCAGATATCTTTCAGGTGTGCCATAACTTCAGACACAACTAGGAACAGAGGTGAGGAGATATTTTTTTTTAAATTTTTTAAGCCGGACTCTGTCCCATTAAGGCTGCTGTATACGCTATTGTTACTGACTGAGGCTTTGCACCTGCAATGCAGGCAAACCCTTGCATGAGAAGTGTCCCAGGGGGGGTCTGTGCAGGCACAAGTACACTCCCATTTCCCCACTGACAGGGATATTGTGAACTGGCCTAGCAGACATCCCTGTGCCATGGAGATTCACGTTTTCTGGCAGTTCTAGTGCTGGTGGCAGTGCTCAAGGCTGATGCTATGAGTAATCTCTGTGTGCATGTGGAAGGGGTTGACTCTCCATAGTGTTCTTTATGATGGGTGTAATAAACACATGAGCGATAGATAGTGGCCAGTGACTAGTTATTGTCTCAGCCCCAGGCCATGCTGACGAGAAAAGCCCTGAGATAGTCACATGCATCACATCTGATATTTTAAAACCAGGCATAACATTCTGTGTTCCAAATTCACGTAAAACACCCCTTGTCTCTCATGGGATTCTTGTGGCTCTGCTTAGGGCTGAGTTAAGTGTCCCAGGATTTGGCCTTCACAGGGTATGGTGATTGTCATATTGAGAAACAACCAGGGGGACTCGCTTTAGGTAATGGTGTTGGTTAGAAGAAACTCTCCGATGCAGGGCTTGCGCGTGCGTGGCATTGGGAAGAAGTGGAAGTAGGAGCGTCAGGACCAGGAGGCCCATGGCTGTTTCTGTTCTTCTGCTTCTATCGGTTTGTGGAGTTGTTGCCAATCTTTGCCTTGTGTGAGGATTGTCTGTACAAGGTGTGCTGCTTTCACTATGGTGGTAAAGCAAAAGTTGGGAAGTCTCTTCTCTCTCCCCCGCCCCCCGGAACATGGAGGGAGTTATACTGGTATAAATGTGCTTAGCGTACGTACAAGAAGAGCGGTAAACCTTACTGGTACCTGACACTGTCTAAGTAATCTATTGCCCTCCAGCCAAAGTAGCTCCGTCAGTACAAAATTATTTGCAGACTAGACCTAGGTGCGAATGAGCTTCAGGACTCCTTTCGGAGAGGGGAAACTGTCAGTGCCAGAACCCCTAAGAACCTATAACAACAAACAAATGTGTGAAGGGCAGCTTGCAAGTGAGCATGTGTGCTCAGACACTAGAGCCAATCCTGTCAGTGCAGCCCAGCGTGGGCAGTCCTGTGCTCAGACATTACCAAACCAGTAAGTGCAGAGCAGCGTCATGGGAAAGGGTTCCTACCGTGAGCCTGGCTTTCATCTGGAGAGAGGGGGAAAAAGTGGGGCTGTTACTTGGGAAAGGAGATGACCAAGAGGGGACAGACATGGTCGTGGTTTGTAAAATGATGAGTCACCAAGGGGCCGCGATCACGAGAAAGGGGAGACCTTCAAGGAAATGTCAAGTGGCAAATTCGAAACAGATCTGAGGTAATATTTTTTCGCTCAGTGGCTGGCTCAGCTGGGGCACTCGTTGTCCTGGTGTGTTGCTGATTCAAAGAAGAACTGGATATTTATAAGGATAACAAGACTATCCAGAGTTGTTGTAGTTCATGCAAACAAAGAGGGCTGGCAGGGATAAAAACTTCATGCTTCAGAGCTTAAACCAGTCTCTGGTAGGGATTACGATGAGACCTTCACTGGGGCAGATTATCTCACATCTGCTTTCTGGGCGTTTCTTACGCCCTTCTGTGAAGCACCCAGTGCTGGCCACGTCAGAGGCAGGGCACTGGACTAGAAGGACCCGGGGTCTGACCAGCCCCGCCCTGGCAATCCCTGTGGGCTCACGCCGATGTGGTGGAGGGGAGGAAGCTTGTAGATGGGGCACGTGATTCGAGTTTCCAGCTTCTGAGGGTGCGTGCGTGTGTGAGCGTGCATACACGAGTATACACACACAGCTACATATGTGTGTGTTCCCACAGTACATGTAATCATATGTTCATGCACACGTGCAAATATCCGAGAAATCAGATATACCTGGATGGGTTCCTTTTTTAGTTATGTTTTATTAATTGTAACAACATGGGGCAAAATTTGCTTCCCTTGCTCCTTCCTGACGTTTCAGGGAGAAAGATGCCCTCAGACCGCCTCAGTATAGTATCCAAGTGAATAATTTAAAAGGAAAAAAAGCCCTTGTCTTGCTCCTGTTGAGGATTTATCCCACCTAGCCATAGCAGTAAAGCGCCAGTCTCTCTCTTGCTGTCAGAGCTATGGCCCCTTCTATGCTCTGTGTTTTAATTCTAGTCTCTAATCTCAGCCGCTCCTGTGATAAATTAATTGTAATGATAGAGGCCCCAGTTACGAGGTTTGCACCGTTTGCTTGTAATCTGAGCGACAGGTTTAGGGCCTGCTTTATTTAAGATGCGAGGGTAATTACATGGGAGTTAGCATATGCAGGCCGGGAGATATGATTCATTCTCCCAGCGACGGCCATGACACAGCTGTTTGTCGGATAAAATAGAGGAACCGTGTTGTTACAAAATGTTCCCCTTATTATACCTCATTAAAAACAAGGCTGCGATAAGTCAGGCCTGGCAATGAATAAAATGTATTGCCCCCTGTAAAAGCTGATAGGAGAGAATGGGGGTCTCCGGAGCAGCCGGAGGTCATTTATTTATTTTTTGGTCTCTCTCACGCTTGGTTTTCTTCTCTTCATTCTCAGTGTTTCTGTCCCTCTCCAGCCACTTGGAGAAAGAAGAAAAATGTTTTGCTTTGCTGTTCTGAGCCTGACGTTGCCCTCTTGGTCTTGGAGTGATAACAGCTAGCTCCAACTGTGGCCAATAGCAATTAGCAAAGCCTTTCCCAGAGACCAAATGGAGAGATTTGTTCTCCTCTGCCTAACCCAAGTTGTGCCTCTTCACCTTTCCTGAATGCAACCAGCGGAGCATAATCGGAAGATCAGAGAGGGAGCCAAAAGGCCCAATTTCTTCTGAGTCAGATTATTAAAAAATAATAGGCATGCATTTCTTTCAGGAGAGAAGAATATAGTTTTCTTTTTTTTGTTCTTTTACTGACTACCGGAAAGAGTTAAAAGTTGGTTCCCCTAGCCACCCTAGCTTCCCCTTCTCCTCCTCTTCCTCCTCTGGAGGAAAACAATAAAAGCAAAAAGCTGGGGGGAAAAAGCAAACAACTTCTGAGACTCAGATCAGGGCAAGATGTCGAGAAGGAGGCTCTCTGAACTGACTTGCGGCAGCCGATGCATAAACCCGTCGTCTCTGAGAGCTCTCAGGCGCTGAAGTTCAAAGGACGGCTTTGGCTCTTTCGTTAGTTGTTCTCCCCCCGCCCCCCCCCCACACACACTTTAAGCTGTCAGACTTTGTGGACTATAAGCACTTGGCTTGTTTGTTTGTTTATTATTTTGGAGCCCTATGGGTATGGTGTTGATTTTTATTTGAACTTATTTTTATTTGCGAGGAGATGGAATAGGTTTGGAAGCATAACAATGTCATGGCTTGGCTTTTTCCCTCGGGGTACCAGAGTGGGCGGAAGTCAAGAATCAAACTGAGCAAAACCAGGGCAACTGTGGCTCTTTGAAGCTTTCCACTCTGGATTGTTTAGGTGAATCCAAATACTTGTTTTTTGTAAAGGAAAAACAAGAATCTCAGTTCAGCCTCCCCTGCTCATCACCTTTGGCATATGGAAATAGATGTCTCATTTTTCCCACGGCAGTGGAGAGTAAGCCTAGGAATTAGTAAAATTGTCTGTCTATATGTAGCTAGATTGGCTTGATCTCTTTAAATTCAGTGGTTAAGATGGGATGTTTAAAAGAACCAAAATCTATCTTTTCCCTTCATGAATATTTAAGCTGTAAACTGCTTAAATGTTCTAGCAATTTAATTGACTAACCAGGATATTTTTTAAGTGTGAAATTAGGCCTGTATGATATTTTGGAATAAACTTTTCAGAAAACTATCCCAGTCCTGATGAGTTCAAGGGAAACTGTTTAAACAGAGTTTTAGAGTGAAACTTTTGGGAGGGGGTTGGTAAAAAAAAGAAGGCAGTAATGCCTAGTGGTCAGAGACCAGTACTGGATGTCAGTTCTCCCTAGGAGACTGACTGCTGCGGTGATTTCTAGGGAGGCAGTGCCTGAGCTCTGTGAAGCAAGACCCCTGGTGTTAGTGGTATAAATTGACTGACCAAGGTGAAAGAGCTAGAGGCTGGATTCTGCTCCACGGCTGAGAGGCAGAGGTGGCAGTGGAGGGCCCCTACGAGATGGAAGAAAAACTTGTCTGAAGATACTGGTTCCCAAGGACTGGAGGGTGCAAGAGATTCTCTAATGTCTGGGGGTCCAGGGAGGTCGGAAGCTGGACCTCAGATCTTCTCCAGTGAGGAGCGCTGGCAGGGAGTGAGCTCTGGGTCAGTGTAACTGGAGGCACTAAAGAAAATAGAGGCTGGGTAAAGCACGGTCTTGACCTGGCAGAGTGTTTGTGTGGGTGTGCTCCGGGGGCAGCCTTCCCCCGGCTCACCAGCGGGGAAAGTCTCATGCTGTTGGTCACCCCCAGGAGGCGTAGGCTGTAGCACATACGCATCAGTATGCTGAGGAATGTGAGCACTCTCGTCAACACAGGGCCCCATATGGTGCTAGGGGACACCATGGACATTCTCCTAGGACTTGACCCAGGAGGAGGGAGGCGTGACCAGGATCTAGCAAGCTTCCTTCGGACCAGTACGCTGGAAGTACCCACTTCCTGAAAAGCCTGATGAAGGTACAAGACAGAAGAGGAGCTCAGTGCTAGTCCTCAAGGCATAGAAACAGCAGGCCCAGACTGCAGCATGGAAGTCCCCATAAGGCGAAAGCCCTTAGAGGGAGCATGCGGCCCCTCCCGAGTCGAATGCTCACTGACCTTTGACGCGGTAACACCATGATTTGTGCAGCACAAACATACACCTTTAAACACGCTGAGAACGATAAGGTTCAGTTATTGGCTCGGCGGCTCCGGAGGCTGGTGAGCCACGTCACACCACGGGGTAGGAGGGAAATCATTGGTGTGGCAGGACAGAGAGGTCTGCGACTGTACCGGCTGCACTGCAGAAGCTGCCGGTGGTGGCTGAGAACTTCCCAAGCCGGTGTTGGCTGACCTTGTTGTTTCCTGCAAAACCTGCCCAGCGAGGAGCAAGGATGGAAAAAAAAAAAAAAAAAAAAAAAAGGAAGAGGGCTTGGGGGACATATGTCAGGGCAGATGCTCATTGTGGGGGATCAGGGCCAGGTCTGCCCTTGGCTGAATTATGAAGGCCCCCCCGGGGATGACTGGTAAATGAGCACTTGGCCCTGATACAGATTGCTCGAGCTCTGTGAGATGGGGGGACTCCACAGGTGGACAGGAGATGTCTGTGGAGCAGAGCTTCCTGGAAAGGCTTGAGCCAGAAGGTGGAGCAGGAACCCTAGAATACGAGCTCTCTGGGGAACCAGGTAGATGGAAGGCTGCAGTCAGCAGGCGTCTGAGAGGCCTGGTCTCAGCTGCTGTCCCTGGGGAGAGCTGAAGTGGACGAAGCTCTTATTCCAACAAAGGACGTTACTCTGGTCAAGAGGCCGCTGGGGCAGAGCCTGAGCAGAGGTGAGCGCTGGCCCAGAAGAGCGAGAGGGACTAGGATTGGCCTCGTCCCCTCACTGAATATGTGTTTGTGGGGGAGTTTTGTTCTTGGCTGTTTGGCTGTTCAAGGAGACGCTGTGCAAGGTGGTGCTCTTCGCATTTCACTGGCTGATAGGACTTGTTGCCCTGGGCGAGGGGACGGCAAAGCCGGGGTCACCTGCAGCACCTTGTCCCCGCAGGAAGGTGCACAAGGGCAGGCTGGAATGACGACTAGCCTGCCTCTCCCTGCTGGGCAGCTCTGCAGAGCAGCCCTGCCCTTCACGTGGAGCTGTTGGCCTCAGTACCAAGGAGGTGTGACTCCTTAGCCTTTGCTTCAGGCACAGATCTCCCCAGTGGCATCTGGCAGGAGTGGCCATTACTGAGTTTATGAACTCTTCGTGTGAGACGGGGACGCTCTTTTCTTTTTGTGTCTATACAGCACCGAGCAGGATGGGGTCCGGGCCACAACTCGGGCTCGTCAGCTCTGCTCCAATACCTGTGCTGGTGACCACCTGTCTTCAAAGGCAATGGCATAGATGCCAAAGCCTTGCAGTTACTGCGTGTCCTCCTGCAGCATCGGCACTGGCTAAAATGTCCAATTCTTCAGCAACTGCCCTAGCCACAAACAGTGCAGACCAGAGGCGTGCTGCCAGCACTGCTCACGCTGGAGTCCTGTGCTGTCTTGGCGTTCCTCTCTCTCAACCACCTCTGCTCAGGCTCTTTGGCTCCCTGGTTGCAGCCAGGACTGGGTTTCCAACGAGGCACATGGGAAAGGGCACAGAAAAGTGGGTTCAAAATGCCATTTTTTACAGAAAACAGGAAGGTCAGCCGTAGGTGGGTCGAGTCAGGAAGAGGGCACTGATGATTCTGTGCCAGAGTGTGAAAGGTGTGAATCCAGCCCTGGCTGCAGCCCTCCAGGGCATCGGGAGCTGCATCCTCCCAGCTTGCCTGGTTGATGCCGCAAGTTTTTTCACCATCCTTCAAGTGTCCTTGATCCTGAGTCTCCGTCAGCCCAGTGGCCTTGAAGCAAGTCTCCATAGAGGAGACCCTTTGTAATGTACCCAGCTGCTGCAGTTCCAGCACGTGACGGCAGGCAACTGAATATTAAATTTTATATGTGCTTATACATACTTGCTTGAATTTAAAACCCTTTAGATGGGAGAACTTGAGTGCCTGGTATTAAATGAGGATGATGATAAAACAGGTATCACAGGAGCTTGGTGGAACAATGATAATCAATGGGACACAATAACACCAAAGTACCAACTGTATCTGAATGACAAAGGCGGTGGTGCTGAGGAGGGGAGTGGCACTGTATGGAAAGGCAGCATGGCGTGACCCAGTAAAAATCTTAAATTGATCAAACTGTGCCACAGAATCCCTATGGATCGAAATTCCATGCTTGAATAATAATAAGAGTCTAGCAGCAGGAATATGCTAGCGGCCACCTGACCAGGATGGTGACAGTGACTGTGAAATGCTCAGGGAGATTAGCTGGGCTACAAAGGCAGAAAACCCAATAATGATGGGAGATTTCAACTCCCATTGACGAGGTCCATGTCATTTCAGGGTGCAAGGCCTGGATACAATTTCTAGTCCCGGCTTCTTGGAGCAGCTACTCTTGGAATCCACAAAGGGGGAGGCAGCTCCTGGATGAGCCCCACATAGGCAGCGGGATCTGGTCCAAGAGACGAACAGAGCTGGAGTGCTTGTTAACAGTGACCGTACCGTAATGAAGTGTCACATGTGTATGTGGGGAAAATACCGAAGAACCCACCACAGGGTCATTTAACTTGAAAAATGGGAACTAGGCAAAATTAGGAAGCTAGTTAAATGAAAGTAAAAAGTAACGGTCACAGTAGTGACATGCCTGCAAGCTGCCTGGAAACTAGTGAAGAAGACCATAACTGAGCAGCAGCAGCAGTGGCCTGCACCCTTGGCGCTTTAAGTTGGCCCAGGAGTTGCATGTGGCATGCTCTGGACAGCAGTGAGGGCTGGCGGCAGGGCATGGTGTGGCCTTGGTGGCACCGAGGCTGCAGCGTGGCGTCGTCCCCCCAGCCATGCCTGGGGGTGCAGCGAGGCTCTTGGCCGCGGAAGGTGACCGAGGGTGGGGATTTGCGGTCGGGGAATGTCCCGTCAGGGTGAGGCAGGCTGTAGAGTCCTTCTCCGGCCCCTCTTCCCAGCACAGTGACGTTGCTCTGACGCCATCCAGTTCGTCCCTCTTCAGGCTCCATCCCCCCGGCGACGGGGCCTGTGCTCAATGGGCTTAGCTGGGCTGCACTTCTTGCATGCAGGTGCCTGGTCATCTGGAGTGCTGGGCTGCAGTGCCATGCCAAGCCCACAGTCCTCTGTGGCTGATGCTGCTTGTGGAGCCCCCAGCAGCAATGCTGGCGCTCCTCCCAGCGGAGTCCTATCTCCAGCGCCCAGCCTTGAGAGAGGAGATTGCAAGGGGACAGGATCGCCAGCGCCACGTAGGTGATACCAGATCCAGTCATGTCCCACAAAGGCCCAGCCCACAGCAAAATCCTGGAGCCCTGAGGCTGCAAGGTCAAGGCTGTGAGTGTAGTGTACTTTTAAGAGTACCCAGGTAACATTAGCAGGGGGAGGGCTGGAGGAGGAGGCAGGTGCTGTCTCGTGAGTGCTAAGGCTGCTCTCCCCTACTTTACATTCAGGGTCAATTGCTTCATCAGATCTTCCGAGTGCTGGCCTAGCCCCATTCCTTCCCTGCCAGTCCCCTGCCCCTGTCCGCCTTTGCGGAGTAGGTTGGCTTACGGGAGTCGCTGGAGAAGGAGGTGCCCCATTTCCAAGTGAGTAGCAGAGTGCGGGAGTGAAGAGGAGAGATGGTGGTACAAATGAAGTTACCCCCCAAGGTTACCCAAAAAGTTGTGTCAGCAAAATTGCCCGAGAGTCCAGAGATGTGGAGGAGGCAGAGCGGAAGGTTTGGCTTTCCTCTTTCACCCCATTGTCTTTGGTGGGAGAATCTCATTGTCCAGTGAGGAACTGACGTGGGAAGGCCACTGCCAGGCACGCACCAGCTAGCTTTGCCTACTCTGGTCTGGGGGTGACATCTGGCAGGCTGCCCAGACACGGGTTTCATGGAGAAAGATGATCAGGGAAGGGAGTGGCAGGCAGACATCTGTTAGAAGCATGAGTTCACGGCCACTGGGTTTTGCATTCTGATGCTGGAACTGGCACAGACCTTGGCATGGACCTTGGTGGCCTTGGACAAATCCATTAACTGAAGTTTTCCCAGGTGTCATATGGGCACTTGCCTCTTGGGAGGGCAGGAGGGAGGCTGTGAGGGTTGGTTTCATATTTGTAATGGGCTTGAAGCGGAGCAGGGCCGTGGAAGTGTTGAGGCTGGCGGTTATCTTTGTTTGCAAGGGTGGTGAGCTTCGAGACAGATGCAGCACGCACTTGATCTAGAAGGGAAGGGATGGCAAGACTTAGCTGGAGCAGTCACCCTGGGCACAAGAATCTCAGGCAATAGCGACCCCCCCTTAGCTGGGCAGACATGGGAGAGCCCTTACGCAGACTAGAAAGGGATGATCCTTTTGCCTGGAAGAACAGGGATGTGTGGAGGCGAATGCAGTTTGCGAGGCAGGCCACAGGCGTATCTGATTGAAGAAGAAGGAGCTGTGCTCATGGCACGCAGACACCAGGGGCTGGCACGAAGGGAAGGAACCCAGTGAGCTGAAAGTGGGAGGGTCTCCTGGAAGGGGCTGACTTCCAGAAAGGGGGATGGAGGTGGCTCACAGCATGAATAGCCCAGGGCATAGACCCAAAGGCTGCTTGCCTGCCCCAGCCGTATGGTGGCTCCCAAGAGGCAGGAGAATGAATCACGTGTCCAGGTTCTCTCATGGCGGGGCCTGGCTGAGCCCCCACAGAGGTGCGAAGTGGGGTGTGCATTGCTTCGCTGAAGCCTCTGCTCTGTCGGGGCCTGTGGAGGCAACGGGGAGAGAACAATGGGGTGAGCCCAGGGCTGGGCTTTCCTTGTAGCTGGCCCTAAGCAGCCGGAGGGACACAATGCCAGGGGGTGGGCTGGGGGGAGGGCTCTTTGTCAGCCTGTTTTATCCACTTTCTTTTCAAGGTGAGGAGGAGGGAGAGGGGCCGAGAAGTTTTTGAATTTCAATCAGATTTGGCTTTGAGAGCGCTTGGCTTTTGTTGAGTGTGTGCGTGCGGGGGGGTGCATTTTGGCTGAGCTGGTGGAGGGTGCTGGGCAGCGGGTGGGCAGGATTTCTTTAGCAGTGGTTTGAAAGACACTCAGTTGGGCCCTAGGGCTAGTCATCCAAAACAGTGTCCTCTTAGCGCCAGGCCTCCTTGGGACAGGCGTGCTAGGGCGATGGGTGGGGCCTCGAACGGCGGCTGAGTGAGCATGTAGATGTGGAGCACGGCATAAGAAATACAGGCCCTTCTGAATGGTCAGGCCTGCTCAAAGCACCAGACTTCCTCCCCCCGCCCGCTCCCCCACTGGGGAAGAATGAACCCACCCATGCTTAGAAACCCGCCCCTTCCCCGGCCTCCCACCTCTGCTCCTCTTCACTGAGACGTGAACTGGACCAGACCTTAGCCAGAGCAGCTGCCTGCGCCTTGGTGGCTGCTGGCCCTGGTGTGCGGCTTTGTAACCTCTGGGTGGGAGGGGGCGGAGGGCGGCAGGCAGGTTCAGAGTTCAGGTCTGGTACGTCCGCCCCAGCGGAGAATTAACACATGCGATGCTGCAGGGAGCTGACAGGCTTGCACGGCACCGACCCGCAGCCACCTGGCTCTTCAGCACGCAGGCTGCAGGGCTCTGCGCGCCGCCCCTTGCGTCAGGGTGGAGGGGAGTGAAGCGTGTGGCCCCCTGCCGTGAAGACATGGCTGCCCCCACGGAGCAGGCGGGAGAAGGGCTTGTTTGATCTGACAATCCCAAAACCCCTGGGCGGGCACCATGAAATTTCCAGTCTCACAGCTCAGTGAGGAGTTGAGTGCTGCTCCAGGAGGGGACCTGCTTGTGCCGAGGGGGTCACCCTGCCCCCCCAGCTGCTCTTCAGCTTAGAGGCGAAGTGGCAATGCCCTGCGCCTTCTCTGCATAGCAGCCGGACTGTTGTGGGGAGGTTTGGGGAAGGGGACAGGGCGTGGGAAGAAGATGGAGCTTCAGGTGTATCGTTTGTTGCTGGATCCCAGGCAGACCCTTCTAATGACATAGGCTGTGCTGGCCATGGCCAGGCTGAAAACATTCCATCTCCTGGTCGCCTCCCACCCGGCCAGTGCAACCAGGGCCACTTTCCAAGGGCCGCGTCAGAGGCGCAGTGCAGATGGCCTGCTCTCCTTTTGTGTGGGTCTGGGCTGGACTCATCCATTCAGCTGCAGGAGACATTAGTTCCCTTTTGTTTTGTGGAGACTTGTTTTAAAAAAAAAAAACAAAAAAAAACCCAAAACAAAGATCTCCTCTCAGCTCCTCGAATCCCGTGTGTTCAGACCCAGCCCGCTCGTGCATGGGCAGGTGTGGATGCACTCCGAATTCCATGCACTCACTCACTACTGCTGCGTACGGGACAAGCATACAAATGAAGAGGGGTGGAGGTGATGAAGAGGCACAAAGCAGTCTGCCAGGTGCTTATCAAACTTGATGAGAAAGTGATAGAAGTGCTTAATTCTGAGTCTCGCCTTCCACTTTGTAGCCCGTAGGACGAGCCGTGCATTCCCGAGCTGTCGGTGCACAGTGTGCCCTGAGCGTAGTCCAGCTCTGTCTCTGCAGTGTGTGTGTTAAGTAATCCATTTCCTCTGCCCTGTTCCAGACAGCAGCACCCTGACCTGAGCTGCCTTTGCTGCTGACCGCTTTACTGTTCTGTGCGTTGGTGGTTCTGCTTCCAACCACCTAAAGCGCTACCTGCGTCACCTTCCATTTAAAAACTACAGAGAAGTTACCTGTTGGCTTCTCTCTCTACCTTTTCTTAAACTGGCTTCAGTCACAGCACGATTTACTGACCCTGGATCTGGGGGTTGGTACCGTCAGACCTGGACCAGTGCACGTCCATAGCTTGGGCAGGCCTGCAGGGTTGCCAAACCATTGCTGAAGAATAGTCATGAGCAAGTTATGAAGATGGTTTCAAGCAATCAGTGAGGAAACCCTGTGTCCTGCCCTCTTCTCTGTATGTGGCATGCGTTTTGCTGAGCAACTGCTCTGGAGATGGGTGAGAAATCAGTACTACTTTTTGTCAGACACCTTCGTTGTTATGGGACCACGTGTTCAGACTTCAGAAAGAGACAGAATTAATCGTTAGCTTTTGGAAACGTCTAAACATGAGCCCAGTTCCCACATCTTATCAGGGCAAGAGAAAAACATGAACATCTCTGCCGTGCTCCCAGTGCAAAGATTCCCTTTCTGCTCATGAAGGGTCACAGGACATTACACTTGAGACAGAACTGATAACACCCATTCTGGGCCTTACAACTTGGGAGATTCCACACTAAGGAGGTAGGAGGAGGCAGTTCTTTGGGTGGGGTGGGGGGTGAATTTCTCTTTTTTAAAAGGCAGCTAGTTGAGGCTGTTCAGGGACTTGGGTGGCTTGATGTAGTCCTAGCAGAGATCTGTAGTGGCCAGAGTGCAGAGGAAACACCCAAAGGAACAGATCAAAAAAGCCGCTTCTTCTTGAATGGTAAGTAGCCGTGTGCATGGGAGAGGGCGTGGGTTATGTGCTTCTGGGCTGCGTCAGCACATTTTTAAAACTGGGCATGTTTGTTACTCACCATGACTGTACCAGCTGTGTCGCACCAAATACACCATGTTTGTGTGCAACCACAAGAGCATGTCATAGGCCTTTTCCACCTGGCGTGGGGTTTCTCAAAGAGCGTTGAGATCACACTGGTTCCCTTCCAGTTCAAATCACGTGGCTGTGCAGAATCACTGCAAAGCTCCCCATAGATACGCTTACCTGAGTTTCTCTCTTTCCCGTTCGCAGGTGGATGGGATCCAACCCTTCCAGCCGCTCCCTGCCGCTGATGAGTCCCTGTCGGCCACTGAGCCATCCGGCTGGTGTTCAGTGCCCAGTGATTGAAGGAAGGGATGAGGGCTGGGGAGGGGAGACCTGCTTTCCCTTTGCAGCAGTTTCTCTGCAACCAAACGCATGGTTAAAAGGGAAACCATCCACCCTTGGGTCAGGCAAAGCTTCCCCATGCTTGGCTCACCTCCCCATTCGCAGTTTCAGATTCAGAGGCTGCTTGGGGCAAAGGATTCATCATGTACAATAGCAACAGATCTCAGACTATGTGTAAAATCCTGGGCAATAAGGGTGGGTAAAAGCCAGTTTATATGGGCAGGTTTGTCCTGCTGTGCACCACCCAGTACAGGCATCCTGTGCAGCCAGCTCAGCAGCAGCTTGCTCGGGGGTGTCTCCAGGTTTGAGCTGGGGAGCTTGCCACTGAGATCTGGTGTCGCCAAACGGAGGGAGAGGGGCGTAGCCCTGAAGCCAGGTCCGATTGCTTCCCTGCATCCTGTGGGCACAAATTCCCGCTTACATCAGTTGGTGAATCTGCCAAGGTGGCGATCGTCCCGTGGGGATCTGCTGCTGGCAATTTTGGGTGGCACTTGGATTTCCATAGTAAAACCCACCCGGGGAGGGGGAGATTTGTCCGTAAGGGAGTAGCCCTGGGGTAGGGGGCGGTGGGGATATTACTGTGTCCTAGAAACCTGATGATCGGTTCCCCTACATGCAGTCACTCAGACCTGCTTCCAGAGAGACTCTTGATTCCAAGGGGAGCCGTGTGGACACGCGAGTCTGCCCACACTGGTCCAGACGCAGGAGTCAGGCAGCGAAGAATGTTTCCTTGGGTGCTCAGGAGTACAGAAATCTGGCTAATTGGCTGTGCCCCTCAGCTGGGACTTGTACCGAACATGCTTCAAGGTGCTGTTTTGTTCTGGGGGTTTTTCCTCTTCTAATCCAACCGTCGTCTCAGGGGGACAGAGAGGCAAGAAGGATCGCTGATTGCTTGGAAGCGGATGCTTGTTTTATTTAAAAAGGGGTGTTCGGGGGGTTGGCGCCGCGTGATATCTGTATTTGTATTCACAGGTGACTTTCGATCCAATTTCTCTGTGACCTGCGCTGTGGTGTGCAGGAATGGCTGCCTGTTATGGGCCCAGTTCTGGTCTATGTTAGGCCAGGGTGTCAGTCTGCAGAAACTCTCTTGACTTCAGTGCATTTACTCTGGCTTTGCACCAGCACAGCGGAGATCACAATCTGTGGCCTGCTTGGCGTGGTTGCCCCTGGATCTGAAGCTCTGGGTCTGTTTGATTTGTGGGTGGCTCCGGGGACCTCCTGCAACTTCATTTTGCTTTCACCTTTAAAAAGAATCTAGAAGTAGCTCTATATTTTTTTACTCTGTGCCTTGTGGACTGACCCGATTCCGACATCTTGGATCCCTAAAAAAAAAATGTCCCTACAGAGTTTGTAAAGTTACTTTCATTTGCTTCCTGAAGGGCTGGTTCAGCCAGTGCCGGCTCTGGTCTCGGGAGAGTCCCCTGCCACCCCCACTTGCCTCTCTCCGTCGCCGGCAGCTTTTTCATTATTTATTTAATGTCTTGTACCGTAAATAATGGTGACTTTATGGTTATTAGGAACGGGTTAAGGTACATGCGGGCAGCACCCGGCTGCCTTCAAAAGGAACAGACCCGGCATAAAATGTTGCGATAATTGCTTTACTGCTGAGTGCTTGGTCTTTATTTTGTGTCCGATTTGTCTCTTAAGCCAGCGTAACATTCTCCCCGCTGCAGGAGAATGCAGAGAGCAAATTGAAGGTCTGAGCGTGAACAATGCAACATGGTGCACTGCTGGGTTTTTCTTTTCTTTTCTCTTTCTTCGTTCCTCTCTCGACCTCCCTCTGCTCCCCCTCCCCCCACTACTCTCTCCTGCCTCTGGGCCGCTCTGGTTATCACACTGGTGCTGGCTCCTCCGCATCCCACGCAGGGCAGGTGAGATTGCAGATGGAAGCTGGTGGATCGTGTTCTACAGCAAATCAAAATAAAGGGGGAAGGCGCCACCTGAGGCAGAGCCAGCTGTGTGTTTCAGGCTGAGATCCAAAGGCTGCTCCCAACCAAGGCTGGTGCTTCCTTCCCTGCGTTTCTGGTTAGCGTGTGTGTGCAAACAGCTGGGGGGCTCCCCAGGGCCATCAGCATGGCAGCTGTGTGGACTCGGAGCCCGCGCCCTGGGCATTCAGCGAGGAGAGGGGGACAGGTGTCACTTCAAGCAACGGTTCTATGGAGCTGACTCCTCAGGAGTGTCTGTGCCATCCTGGCCTGGGCGATAATTGAGGTGATTAAACGTGGATCTGTGAGCCTTTTTGTGCAAAGCTTCCCTTTCTGTCCCTTTCATTATAAAAGACAACGGCAACTGAATGATGAACAATGGATGGTCCCTGCAGCGGAGTGAACCCAGTGATACCGCAGTCGTTCCGGGTTCCTGTTTACCCAGCTCGTACCCTAGCCTGCTCCTCCCGCTCGCAAACCAGCAGCTCTCAGCAGCCAAGTCTGCCGCAGTTGGTGCCATTTTTCTCATGAGGTTTATTTTCAGGAATGGGGATTGTGTGTGGCTTAGAGCTGGTCGAGAAAGGGGTCTGCCAGCTCAGACCACAGGCTGCTGGGTTCCCTTCGCAGCGCTGCCTCTGCTCTCCCTCTGACCTTGAGTAAGTTGCTTTGCCGCTCGGGCGATCTCAGTGTTCCCATTTGTAAAGGAGAATATGAGCTGGGAATAGTGCTGCCTACCTGCCTGGCAGGCCGGGGGGTGCCAGGGCTCATTTAATAAACATCTGTCAAAGGCCGTAATAGAGGGAAGCTGGCCTGAAATGGGCTCTGGTGACACATCAGCGCTAAGTTGTACAGGATCAAAGATTTATTTAAAATCAGGCAAGCTGGTGGCCTGGTCTCCATACAAAAGGGAGCTCTGAAATTCTGGGGCTACTCTCTGGTCACGTGTGGGTTGTTGCTCATTCCTTGCAGCTGTATGGATTTCTTCAGAAGGTTCAGGTGTCCTCTGGATCAGGAAAAAGGTCTGTGCTGGTTGGCAAGATGCCAGCTTCTTGTACCTGCAGCACGTCTAGTTGGCTTTTATCAGCGTCAGAACAAATAAAAACCTGTTGGGTCCAAGAAGTGCTGGTGTTATGTAATTGCCCAAGGTCCTGGTCCCACTCCACGGGCATTCAGGAGCTTGTCACGGCAGTCTGCTGTAGAGCTGTGGCTGAAGCCATGAACGCTTTGTTGGTGGATAGGGAGCATCAATGCTGGGTTAGATTTATAAAGGCATCTGCAGGCGTCTCCCAGCCTCCCTTTGTCTCAGGTCTCTTGAGTTCTTCTGGAGTCTTCCTGGTTTTAGACGTGGCCTTTCTGTTTGGACCCGTCTGTCTCTCTCCTCCACCCCAACACCTGGAAGTGTCCCAGAACAAAAATAGCCCCAAAAATGTACGTTAGCTTTGCAATAACTTTCATTTGAGGTTTGGCCAAAGGTTTGGGTCCAGTGCAGTGCCCATCCTGAAGGGCGACCAGGCTGAGAAGTTTGATTTGCGCAAAATCCAGCTTTTCAACTCACCCTGGAGGCACAAAAATTACTGGCAGTTAATTAGTGGCTTTCTGCCTTGCCTGTGTCTGGGAAATGGCTTGATTAGCGAAGCAAAATTGTTGTACAACAGACGGGGGTGGGGTGGATTTTTTGTTTTTGCAAGGGGCAGGGGGTTATTTTAATTAGAAAGCGCTAATCATCAATTTCAGCTCACAAATCAATGGGTTGCAGTCCTGGCAAAGACTAAATTGATGTTGAAAATCAGAGCCCTGGACAGGTTGGGCCCCCTTTTGCCCCTTCCTGTCCCCAAACCCCTCCCTGAACGACGACGGAGTACTTAATGAAAAGACAGGAGTGGAGATAGAAATGAAATGGAGTGAGTGAAGAGGAGGAAGGATTTTCTCTATGTGCCAGAACTACTTGAATTAGACATTTTCTGGTCCCTAGGATGGCAGCTCGCTGGGGCAATCCAGCTAGAGGGGTTGCCTTTCATCCTGGTGAGAGGCTGTCTTCCCATCTCAAGAAGATGGTGAGCAGTTTTTGGCATGGAGTGTGGAGGAGGGAGTGGGGGTTAGAACCCAGGTCCTAGGAACCCCCAAACTGGAGTGACCCTAGAGGAGATGGGTCCTTATGAAAGTAACTAAAACAATCCAGCTCTCCTATAGATTGCTTGCCGGCCCCCGAAGTCAGCAGTAAAATGGCCAGCACTGCCTCTCCAGGCTTAAAGTGTCCTGTTTTCTGACCCCGAAACGTTCTCTTTGTGAAAGGATCAAGTTGGGAGCATTGTCCCAGCGCCTTGAAAAGAGCTGCACAGAACGCTCTTTTGTGTTACTGAGCTACTGCCTGCTGAGGTTTTTTCCCCCTTCCCCCTCCCTTACATGTGGGTGTAGGGGGGAGAGAGACTGGGACAGGCAGCAAGACAGACAGAGACTGTCTTGATGAACCATCTGTCCCGGGGTGTAATCCAGTGGAGCTGAAAAATTAAACAGCATTTTCAATTAACTTTTGGACTCTTTTTTTCCTGTTGTGTGGAAGTTTTATATTAACCCTTTTAAAGCCACTGGGCGAGGAGGAGGATGGATCAGGGTTGGGTTCAGTGAGAACTTTGCTCCCCTGAAGGGGTGGGGAGGTCAGGGGACTGTATGAATTGACACACTGGGTCAGATTAGCAGTCTGTCCAGTCCAGTCTCCTGTGCATGTCATGGCCGGTGCCTGATGGTGCAGAGGAGGGTTCAAGAAAACTCACGCAGGAGAGATTCTGGAATGAACTGGCTTTGGCAAGAATTTCTTCTTAGGCCCCCAGCCCACCCCACACACATCCCTGATAAGCGATCGGCATATACTGTGAAGCAGGAGCTTTAATTTGTTAAATTTCTCCTAAAAAAGCAAAAATAGTTTCTAGCCTGATTAATGTAAGGGTGGATGATCTCAATAGCCATATGTCCACTTAGTTATTTTTAAAAGTCCCCTGTGATCTTGGACTTAGTGGCATCTAGTGGCAGGGGTACAGGTTAACTGAATCTTGTAAGTGTTGCCTTTTGATTAATTTGAGGTTTGTAGCCTTGCAGTTTCACCGAATGTCTGTTGACTTTCCTCAGAGGGGACAGGTGTGAAACAGAAGAGCCAAGTTTAACTTCTCCCTCTCACTCATTATTTTGTTACCTCCATCATGGCACTCAGATTCATCTTCTCTAAACTGTCTTTTCAGTCTTCTCAGATACAGTGTCCCCCCCAGGCCTCTAATATTTTTGTCTTCCCACTCTGTACCTCTGGGTTTCTTTTTGCAGCAGGGTGACCAGAACTGAACACAACGTGCCAGCCAATGACGTGCTCTTGGTTTACAAAATTGTTTGACTGTTTTCCAGATTGTTCTCCATTCCTCCTCTTGTGCAGCCTAACATTTGGTTTGTGTTTTGCCTGTTGCTTCATATTGAGCGGAGGACTCTTGATTATCCAGAGTGACTCCCAGGGCCTTCTCCTGAGTGGCTGCTGTTAATGTAGAATGCAGAAATAGGTGTTAGGAATGCAAATTATGCTCTCCAATGTGCGTTTCCTTGCATTTGTTAACGTTTAATTTAGTCTCTCATCATGCTGCCCATCGCCCGAATATTTGTCTGGCATTCAGGGGAGCACCTCATTTTTAATAAGGATGGATAATTAACACTTATTAACATTTATTCCTGTTCTATTTCTGTCTCTTAACTAGTTTTCAGTCCATGGCTGAACTTTTCTCTCGGCCCATGGTGAATCAGGGCTTGTCTACACAAGGTGACCATCCCTCCCGTATTGGGCAGGACAGCCCCATATTTTGGGCGCCAGAAAGGAGTCCCAACTTATTTTTTAAAAGGGGCT
This sequence comes from Carettochelys insculpta, assembly GCF_033958435.1. Classification (NCBI taxonomy): domain Eukaryota; kingdom Metazoa; phylum Chordata; order Testudines; family Carettochelyidae; genus Carettochelys; species Carettochelys insculpta. The sequence continues at coordinate 2,850,023 of NC_134145.1, forward strand.
AATTGCCCTGTGTTTGGCCCCCCACCCGCTGACCTTTTCCCTGAGCAGCGTGCGCAGGCCACAGGGAGAGGGAGCCAGCAGGGGGCCCTCCAAAGATAGGGTAAGTTGGTGCTCCGCTTCCCTTCACCTTTGGGAAGCCGGGGGAGCGCCTGCGGCTGCTGCCTCCTTCCCGACTCCCCAAGGTTCAGTGAAGATGGGGGAGCACCGGTGGCTTCTGCCCCCTTCCCGGCTCCTGGAGCCTCGGAGATCTATGAGGAGTAGAGGTAGCTGCCGCCCGCTTCCCGGCTTCCCACACCTTGGTGGAGCCAGGAGGAGGTGCCCCTCGCCCCCATAACTCCCTGTCACCTATTTGGGACAGGGACATATGGTCGCCCTATGTCTACCGAGCCCTGCAAATCCGTGGATAACTGCTTTATATCTGTAGGTACCAGTGTCCAAGGATGTGGATATCTGTAGCTCATTGTGCAGATACAGATGTTGTATTCACACAGACTCCACTTATCTAAACTTGGACCCTTTAGCTGCACCGTGGTAGAGCTCCAGTGTAGACACTACCAACGCCAGCAGGAGGATTCTCTCATCACTGTACTTAACCCACCAGCATGAGGGTACTAAATCGAACCATCTGGGCTCAACAGTCGACCCTGGTACTTCTGTGTGAACAGCCGGAGAGATCGCTCTGTGATACATCAGTCCCAGCGAAGCGATTGTCACAGCTGGAGTTCTGTGTCTCAGCTTTTTGTCCTAGTGCAGGCTTGGAAGTAGCTGGGTCGATGGAAGTGCTGTCTGTGGGGGACTTGGGCTGACTTAGCTTCGCTGCGCTGGGGTGTGAATTTCTCACATCCTTGAGTGACGTCGTTAAATTGCCCTTGTTGTCTAGCATAGACCAGGCCACAGTTTTCCTAGTAGCCTCTTGTGAGGCCTTTTCTCAACACCTTTTTGAAAGTCAAATATATTATGTCATCTTTGGTTCTACTTGATCCACCCTTTTGCTGACCTCTGGGGATTCCCACAGGTAAGTGAGGAACAGTTCCCCTTTGTGGAGGCCATGCTCCTGGGTCTCACGATCATCTGGCGAGGCTTCAGCTTGTTCACCTGCTCCTAAGGGGACAGCTCGCCGATGTGTACTTCCCACGGTCAGCCCGAGGATCTTGCTAAGATGCAGTTCCAGGAGCCGCTGCCCACCCGCCCATTGGTGAGAGAGTTGATTTTAATGAGCAAGGAGATATTTTTGGTAGCCGCTCAGCCCTCCCGTTCTAACACCCCTCCAGAACCCCAGGGACCAGCCTGTCCCAGCAGCCACTCCATTTTACACCCAGTCCCTGACAGGTTCATCTCCATTGCTTGCTGTGTGGCAACAGAATTGTCCTCTTGCTCATTGTCCTCCCCACCTTGCCCTCCGATAATTCTTTCTCCTAACCCCACGGAGCCATTCTTTCCCCTCCTTCGCTCTCACGTCACGCTCTTCTTCATGCCTTCAGGGTCACCCTGCCTGGGCCACAGGGAGCTTCCTGGGATGCGCTCTTAGGCTTTCCCCACCTCTGTCTCTTCCTGACCAGACGGGATGGGCCCTGCACAGGGACGGTGAAGCGTGTTGGGGGAAGGAGGCTGGCACAAGGGGCCCTTCACTTGTGGCACTGCTGTCCCTGGCTGGCAGACTAACATCTGCATGGCAGCTGGGCTGGTAGCCTGGAGATGGTGACCCTTCCCTGTTCCTCGGCCAGCAAGAGGCGGGCCAGTCCTGCTCCTCTCTGTGCCCTGCAGGGCTCCTTCGGGCATCCTGGCAAGCCCACTGCTGCAGGGCATCTCTTGGTCCTGTTTGTCCCTCACCCCACCTTGTGGTTCTCCCTGGTGCCCACACTGCAGTGGGTGCTGCAATGCAGAGCTGGGCTCTGTCTCACTGCCCTGCAAAGCACCTAGGCTTTCCCCTGCGACACCCCTCCCTCCTCCACCTGGCTGCAGCTGGGGCAGGGGAGCTGTATCCCCACTGGTAACCAGCTCCATCACAGGCCAAGCACTGCTGCTTCTGACCCTACCCACAGAGGCTGGCTGTGGCCGGGTGAAGACTGGGTGCCAGCCAGCGTTCCCTCTAATTTTTAACATCCATCTGCAGAATAAATTTTGTTCTGTGCACCAAGGCATGTGTGGACGTGCACCGCCCATAGAAACACAGGCTGCCAGCTGCGGGTGCTCTGCTAATCCGCTGGGCAGCTCCTGGATCTCTCCTGGGTGGCCGCCCAGGGGCTCAGCTTACAGGGAGCGGTGGTGCTGGTCCTCCCAGGGATGGCTGTGGCCCAGTCCTGTTCCATGGGGTGTCCCCACTCCTTAGCAAAGGCTAGAAAGCCAAGCACAAGCAGAGCGCTCCTGCCAGCCCAGAGCCCCTGCTCAGGGCGGTTATAAGAGTAGGGGAAGGTGTAGCTCTCGGTGCTCCCTGTTGTTCAGCTGAGGTGGGGTCTGAGCCCCAGTCCAGCCGCTCCCCCCTGCCCCCCGTGTCCCTGCAGTAGCAGCCCTGCAGCCATCCCCTTCGAGGGTCCCGTGTTGTGCTTTGAGTGAGTGGGCTGAGGTCCTTCCCCACCCCCTGCTTCGCGCGGGCGGCCTCCAGTTACCAAGGGTTGCTGCTGGCATGAGGGAGAGAAAGAATACTCAGCAAATTGCTTTGCTGCACCACTTGAAGGGATCCTTGATTAGATTTAAACAAAAACAACCCGGGGGCTAGGGGGAAACCGGGGCCTGGCAGTCCGGGCCCTGCTCTGCTCACATAAGTGACAGCTCACCGGGCTGCCCTCCGGCACTTTCTTTCCACTGGCTCAGCCCCTTGCTGGGGAGCCCAAAGTGTCCGTCGCTTTTTCTTTTCTCTTCTCTTGCTTTCTGTCCCCCTCTCCGTGGGGGGAAGGGGTCAACCCTGGGCATTCACAGCCAGGGTGGTTCTGGGAAGTCCCTTTGCGCTGCGGGGCGGGGGGAAGGCACTTCGTTTGACACCTCTCCTGCAAGCCCACAGCCCCCAGTGCTGTATCTGCCGGGCCCGGGGGAGCGTGCGGCTTTCCCGGGGCAGGCTGCTGGGAGGGAGCAGAGGTGTTGACGAGGAGTGTGGCAGGTGTCGGGTCTGCTGCTAGGTCTTTGGTCGCAGCTGAGCAGCAGCCCCAGAGCTCAGGGGCTCCTTGTGGCCTTTCCTGGTTGCTGCCAGGTAGCCCACTGTCCACTCTGGCTGTAGCCAAGGCCCCAGGTCCTCGATGGGTCTGAGATGCACTGCTGTGGGGCCAGAGGCAGCCCATGGAGGCAATGAAAGAGGAAGGGATAATGGGTGCTAAACGCATCAGCGAGGTGGCCGGCTTAGTCTGCAGCTTCGAGAACAGCAAGAAGTCCTGTGGCGCCTTAGAGACTAATAGATGTTTTGGAGCCGAAGCTTTTGTGGGCAAAGAGCCGCTTCATCAGGTGCACGAGTGGGCGGGTGGTTTCAGAGGGGTATTTAAAGAGTGGGGTCCCTAAATGGTGACTCCCCAGCATCCAGGTGGGGCTAGGGACCCCCAGGCCCTTCTGGGGTGCTGCTTTTACAGCTTTGGAAACAGTCAGAGAATCACTTTTCCCCACAGGGTTTCTGCCTCCGGCCCAGTGTGTGTGTGAGAGAGAGAGAGAGAGAGAGAGACCCCCTGGCCAGGGGCTCACCATAAGCACCACTATTGGCTGGTTCTACCTGGCATTCATAGGGGACCGTCCATGGATGGCCGTTAGCCATGCTGGGCAAGGACGGGGCCCTGGCCTCTGTTTGCCAGAAGCTGAGACTGGGCGATGGGCAGGGTGATTTCCTGTTCTGTTCGCTCCCTTTGGGGCACCTGGCACTGGCCACTGTCAGCAGACGGGACGCTGGGTGAGATGGACCTTTGGTCTGACCCAGGGTGGCCGTTCTTGTGAATCAGCCCCTGTCTCACCTTCCAGCTCTGCTCTGAGCAGACGGACCTGGGGCTGGCTTCAGCTATCTGCTGATGTGGGGCACCCCATTTCGTAAGGTCCCGGCATGGAAAGAGGCCCTAATGGGGGTGGGATAGGCAGGGATTTTGAGGAGGGTCCTAGAAGCACCTGGGCGGTGGCTCGGCAGTTGGGATGGGGCAGACGGTTTTCTTACTACATTGAGTGGTGGTTCAACACTTCTAGCCTGGCACCAGCTCAACCTCTGTGCGATAGCGTTGGGTGGGCAGAGCCCAGAGTATCAGAGGGTCGTGGAATATCAGCTAGCGTTCTCCCTCCCTGGCGCCCCCCTGGTAGCCTGGCTGGCTTCCCGCTCGTCAGCTGCTCTCTCCTGGTCTGTTCGGCAACCTCACAGTTAAAAACTTTACCAGTTTCTTTCTCCCCTTCCTTCCTTTTCAGAGTTGACAGGGGCAAAATAAAGGCTTGATTTTTTTTTTTTAAACAATTTTGTTCCTTCTGGGAGTGATGGAGCGAGAGTGAGTGAAGATTATAGCTCTGTGTGCTGAAGACCTTCATAATGGGGGGAGAAGCAGTGACATAATGGGAACCTAATGGCAGTAATTGGCCCTGGTTTTGACAGGGCCTATATCACGGCTCGGGAAAAAAAGAGATGTTTAAAGTAAAAATTTACACAAAATTATACGGTTCGGGGGGTGAAAACTGCTGTTTGTTTTCGCTGTCTCTGGTTTTCCTCTTTCCTCCCGGGCTGGGCCCTGGCATTGTGTGTGGCTGTGTGCGCGCTCACATCCATCACTTCATCAGAGCCAGAACTCGAGAACCTGCAGCTCTCGCCTGGGGAGTAAAGCGCAGGGTCAGGGGCTGGAAGCTGGCCCTGTTGAGCTTCCCCTGGCGAGAGCGGGGTGTGTGGGGAGGGGGCTAAGCTGTTTCCAGGTGGGCTGGGGTGGCAGGGAGGCGCTCGGGTTGGAGCCAGACTGCAGGAATGAAGCCCTGTCCTTAGAAGTACATGTTGTGTGCAGGGTGTGTCTGGGAGAGAGGGGGCCAGGCACCCCCAGCGTGTTGTTCACAGCTCTCCAGCCTACCTCACCCCCATGTCCTTGAGTCCCCTGGGGGCACAGCCCTGCTCCCTCCAGTCCTGCCAGTCTCCCTGAGTTCCCTTGGGGGCACAGCCCTGCTCCCTCCAGTCCTGCCAGTCTCCCTGAGTCCCCCTGGGGGCACAGCCCTGCTCCCTCCAGTCCTGCCAGTCTCCCTGAGTTCCCTTGGGGGCACAGCCCTGCTCCCCACAGTCCTGCCAGTCTCCCTGAGTCCCCTTGGGGGCACAGCCCTGCTCCCCACAGTCCTGCCAGTCTCCCTGAGTCCCCTTGGGGGCACAGCCCTGCTCCCCACAGTCCTGCCAGTCTCCCTGAGTCCCCTGGGGGCACAGCCCTGCTCCCCACAGTCCTGCCAGTCTCCCTGAGTTCCCTTGGGGCACAGCCCTGCTCCCCACAGTCCTGCCAGTCTCCCTGAGTCCCCTAGGGGGACAGCCCTGCTCCCCACAGTCCTGCCAGTCTCCCTGAGTTCCCTTGGGGCACAGCCCTGCTCCCCACAGTCCTGCCAGTCTCCCTGAGTCCCCTAGGGGGACAGCCCTGCTCCCCACAGTCCTGCCAGTCTTGGTGAGTCCCCCTGGGGGACAGCCCTGCTCCCCACAGTCCTGCCAGTCTCCCTGAGTCCCCCTGGGGGCACAGCCCTGCTCCCCACAGTCCTGCCGGTCTCCCTGAGTTCCCTTGGGGGCACAGCCCTGCTCCCCACAGTCCTGCCAGTCTTGGTGAGTCCCCTAGGGGGCACAGCCCTGCTCCCCACAGTCCTGCCAGTCTTGGTGAGTCCCCTAGGGGGACAGCCCTGCTCCCCACAGTCCTGCCAGTCTCCCTGAGTCCCCTAGGGGGACAGCCCTGCTCCCCACAGTCCTGCCAGTCTCCCTGAGTCCCCCTCGGGGCACAGCCCTGCTCCCCACAGTCCTGCCAGTCTCCCTGAGTCCCCTAGGGGGACAGCCCTGCTCCCCACAGTCCTGCCAGTCTCCCTGATTCCCCCTGGGGGCACAGCCCTGCTCCCCACAGTCCTGCCGGTCTCCCTGAGTCCCCTAGGGGGACAGCCCTGCTCCCCACAGTCCTGCCAGTCTTGGTGAGTCCCCTTGGGGGACAGCCCTGCTCCCCACAGTCCTGCCAGTCTCCCTGAGTCCCCGTGCACGTGGAAGTCCTGGCACTCAAAAGGGGCCGGGGAAGAGGGTGGACCCTGCGTCCCTACAACGAGTGGCATAGAGGCCCTAGTGGTTCTGTGCCAGCCCCAGCATCTTGCAGGCAGAGTATAGCCCTTGCTGCTGCAGCACCAGAGCAAAGGTGCTGTCTGTGCAGAGTAGGGTGTGTACATCCCTGGGTCCCAAAGAGCTTTTCTGCTTCACGGTGTTCGCAGCCCAGGGGGTCACTTAGATCCCCTGGACATAGTCAGCCCCTGGAGTCTTTCTGCCCACCTCAGACCCTTGCTCCTCTGTGTTGCTCTTCCCGTGGGTCGGTCCGCCTCTCCTTAGCGCTGAGTGTCTGGTATGGAACACCCTGGTCCACGTATTCCCCAGCGTGGCCCAGAAAACCTCGGCCCCCTCGTCTCTGAGCTGCCGTGCCCGTGTGTGCACCATGCAGTTCCATTGCCCACTTAGCTCCGCTGAATCACGCAGGAAGTCCATGTCCAACATGCTGCTGGATTTCCTGCCTCAGTCTTCCTTGGCCATTGCTGCGTCCTGGTGCGTGTTCTTCCTCACTCCCTGTAGGCCAGAGGAGTCTCCCCTAGGACTCGGGGTCTGCTCCTCGCTGTCGCCTTCGCAGGAGTCTGCATGAATCTGGAGGTGCTGTGGGCCAGTTAGGCAGTGAGCGTTTGCAGACAGCGAGCCTGGCTCTTCGTTTTTGTAAGCACTTAACAGAAAGGGCTTCTGCTCCTGCCAGGGATCTCCAGGTGCTGTGCAATAAACAGTGTGGAGTGTGTGTGTGTTTGACAGATGTGTACGTACACACACACACACACATACACACGGCTCCCAAGCGACACATTCCATTTATAACTTACCTTTGGCCACCTGCCCTGCACTCTGCTATGGTCGCCAACCCTCCAGGGTTGTCCAGGAATCTCCAGGAATTAAAGGTTAATCTCTAATTAAAGAAAATGTCATGTGATGAAAGCGCCAAGAATTCATCCAACCAAAGCTGGCAGCCCCTGCCCTTTGCCCACTCAGCCACCACCCTCAAGATGCCTTCCTGCCCTCCAAACAGCTTAGGAAAAGGTTGTTGGTGTGGTAATAGATGGCAAAGTCGTTTCAGGGAATAGTGGGGTGTTACTAAGGGGTGCTGAATGGTGGCTTCCTTCTCTCTTTGATACCATAGAGTTGCACTTGTAGCCCTAATGGGCACTGGCCGCATGGGTGGAGCGAAGTGAATTAATGGTATCCATTTAAAAGAAAATAAAGATATGCTGAGATTCTCCATCACTCTGCTGATGCAAAAGGCTTTCAATCTGACTCCTAAGTCACATCAGCTATTAGCAGAAGTAGGCTGTTATCCTGAGCAGATCTGCTTGAGAGGGGAAGTACAGACACATACTGTGTAAGGAGGTTTCATTTGGGTCTCTCTAGACTTTTTGTGAATGACCCACAAATAGCTACATTTGGGCCAAGAACAGACATAAGAAATTGGTGATAAATTCAATTGGGGTTGAAAGTGATGAGCACCTGAGAACAACGGGTTCTTAATGAAGGTGCTTGTGTACTGCTACACCTCAACAGCTGTGTGGGCCCAACGGAGGGAGTGGTCTGAAAATGGGTCTGCCTGCACAAACTGACCAAAACCTGGAGTAAGCGAAACAAGAAACTACGTAAAAACAACGAGAAGTCTTGTGGCACCTTATAGACTAACAGATTTATTGGAGCATGAGCTTTCGTGGGCAAAGACCCGCTTTGTCACGTGCATTAAGACATTAAGTGGTGTGCATGCAAAATACACGTAATTCACTTTGATGTGGCATTATGTGGCGGGGCTGAGCAAACATTTACGTCAGGCTCCACTTTTCGTCCCTGCAATTAGCAGGACACCTTCCCCCCACTGCCCTGTCCCACTTCTCTAATGTCATCCAAAGCGATGGACATTTTGGTTATGTTCACATGAAATGAAAAACAAAACCCTTTCGGCAGGTGTAAGAAAATAAGTCTGTAGAATGTAAAAGCTTTATAAATCACTATATAAATGTGAATGCATGGGTATGTAATCAGTCACATGCGTCAGCATTTTTAATGAGCTGGATGAGCCTGAGACCCAGCAGCCGATTATGTTGCACCCCCTTATGAGATTAGACACACCCCCTCAGGAGGTCTGCCCCCCACTTTGTGCACCCCAATGTAGGGGATGTGTTTTAGCCTGTAGCACATGCACACCCCCACACACTCCCACACCCCCACACACAGAGTCTACCTTTTGTTGAGGTCGGTGGAAGTTATTCTTGTTGGGATCCAGGAGTCAGTTGGCTGTGGTCACCATTTAGCTCAGCCGCAGCCAGCAGATCCTATTTCCTGTTCTATGTACAGGACAAAGTCATGGCCAGAAAGGCACTGGGTCAGGATGGGTGCTTCAGAGGGAATGAGCAGAACAGGGCAATTATTGAGTGATCCACCTCCTGATGTCCAGTCCATGTCACTGTGGCCCAAACTGGGGGTGTAAGAAGTACTTGGAGGCGGGGGCGTGGGGGGGGGGTTAGAAACTGAAGTCTCTCGAGTGGGTATTGAGGGGTGGAATGGGAGAAAGGTTGAAAGCATAGTCCTCCTGCATTGCAAAAAGGATGAATGCCCTGGCCAGCAGCTGCCCCTCTCCAGCTGCCAAGCTCAGACGATGTCTCTGCTGGCAGCAGCAGAGAAGTCTGGGAGGGGGTGCAACGAATTCCATTAATGGTGAAGGAGGCATGGTGGGAAACAATTATGCACCGCTGGTCTGAGATACCTCAGTGGCCCCCATGACCATTGTTTAGCATATTGCCATACTGAGAGCCTCACACGCTCCTGTTAGGCAGGGCAGCGCTATTCTCTCTGTTGTGCTTGGGGGAAACCAAGGCATGGGGAGGGTAAGTGAGATGCCGAAGCTCCCACAATGCAAGTCATTTCAGTAAGCGAGTTGCAGCTTTCTCCTAAGTCCTAGGCCAGAGCCCTAACCATGGGACTATCCTACCTAGCCCACATGGTAACGATCGGCAAAGACAGACTTGCCCACGCTGAAGGCGTGTGTGTGTGTGAGAGAGATCGGCGCACGCTGCGTATGCACCTGCCTGTGTGTGAAAGTCATTTGCCTTCTCGGCTCATAGGCAGCGGGGGTGCTCGGCGTCTTGGGGGGAAGAAACATCTGTTCAAAACCAAACACTGCCTCCTGCTAAATGGCCTAGAAAGCTCCTGCCAGCGGGGTCCGGGGTGGAGCGCGAATGCTGGGAATGTTTTGTCTGCAGAGCTGGGATCGGAGGTGGGCGTCCAGGGGGACTCCCACATCCTGAGAACCCGCCACATCTGGGGAAGTTGTTTGGCCATGCTGATGGCTCCCCAGGCATTCTTGGCTTTAATGACTCGTGGTGCCGCAAGAAGTGGCCCTGTAATGGCCATTCCATGCTTGGCCAAGGGAGCTGAGCCTGCTCTGCCCTGGAGCAGGCATGTTTTCTCATTCCCACTGGGGAATCCCTGCTTTCCGCTGTCGGCTTGCCCTGGGCTAGGCAGCCTGGAGACTCCAGTCCCAACTCTGAGGGGGCCCAGAGATTAGAGTTTGCAGTAAGATACTCCTTGTATGGCAGCTGTGTGTGGTGACTCCTAAGGGACAGCAGCCTGGTGTTCATTTGGCTGTCTGCTCTGAGGGAGGCTGTGAAATGGCTGCTCTTGCAGTTGGGTTGCTCCAGAGCAACCCCTCAAACTGTGCAATTAACTTGTGGAGCTGGAGCCGAATTTTGAGAAGCGCTTACTTCTCAGTAAGGGGCCGGGGTCTGGCAGCCTGGGTGAGCCAATGATCAGGATACCGCACTGGGAGTCAGGCCTTCTGCGTTCTACTCCTGCATCTGGCTCTACTGATCAGCGTGCACCTTGGCTGCCCACATCTCCCGGTCCAGCCTGTGGTTTTCTACCTATACGATGAAACAAAACTGGTTCCCTTCTCACCAGAAGCTTTGACGGCTTCAAGTGAAGTTTTCCATTATGTCAAAGGCATTTTGTTCAGCGAGCCCTGTCACTTTGCAGAGCGACTGCCAGCTCCTCTGTTTGTCAGGGAAATCTCTCTCAAACCAACATTTGCACAATTGTTGGGGCCGAGCTGACCCCTGGATGACAGAGAGAGAAGGTGGTGTGGCATAATACCTTTTACTGGAGCAGCTCGTGTTGGTGAGAGAGACCCGAAGAAGAGCTCTGTCGAGCTCAGAAGCTCTTCCCTGTCATCAGCTGCCGTTGGTCCAATAACGGATGTAACCTCCCCCGCCTCCTTTCTCTCCAGCCAAGAGCATTCTCAGGGAATGTCCCTGTTAGCGATCACCATGGCTGATGGGTTTACTGTGGATGGGGAAAGCAATGGGCCACAAGTGCAGGGGGTGTTGGTTCTAAGGTGCTAGATATGCCCTTGTAAGGGCCTGACAACTTTACCCCCAGAGAGCAGCCTGCTGGGAGCTCCCAGGATGAGCGTGCTTGGTGTATCTCCTTTGACTTCTGTGGGTGTGAGCTCTGGTATCCCAGGGCTGAACTTGGCTTTACATTCATAACTCACCTCCTTGTGCCTGCCGCAAGGCCTGGCCTTGGCCCTGTCCATCTGAGCTGGAGACCCTGGGCGTCCGTCAGGCTGAGCTGAGAGATGGCTGGAGCGTTGTTCCTGTGACTCTCCATTCTCCATTAGCTCGGTGTGGGCCCATGCTTCTGCTCCCAGGGACCAGGGCCCTCTCTGACGAGCCAGTGGGTCACCTGGCCAGCCCTGCTTCACCAGGATAGGTGCTGTTGTTTTAACAGATTGGTCTGTAGGTGTCAAGTCAGTTTGTTTGTCGTGTAAAATCCCGTCAGAGGAATTGCCGTTCCAGAAACGAGCTGGGGCATCTGGTCCATGTCTGACCGTGACCAACATCAAATACTTCAGAGACAGGCCAGAGAACCACAGTATAGGCAGCTGCGTAAGCCTCACCCAGATCTGGGATAGTTAGGAATTGGCTCAGGTCATGAGGCCTGTCTTCGAAAGTCGGCATCCCAAGTAGCTGGGGAGTGTTACCTGCTGGGTCTCACAGTGGTGGGTAAGTGGCTTGTGGAGTGTTTTGCTTCTGGGTTCAAACTAAATCAGAAGTTTCTGGAAGCTACTCAGGGCTTAATTTGTGCCAAGGCTTGTCAGGGCTGAGCCCCAGCACCTCCGGGCCTGACGGTCCACAGCCCCTGGCCAGTCAGGGCCTGTGCACCTCCTGGCTTGCCACATCAGTGAGGGATGTAAAAATTACTTGAGTCCTGGCACCTCTTTCCTTGCGAGTTAAGCACTGACGTTCTGTCACCTGATGACAGTTCAGTGGCGTATACACCTGCACAGCTTACCTGGCCCTTTTGTACTTCAAAGTGCCATAATTAACCCTCTGCAGGATGAGTTTGGCGGGTCTCAGCCCAGTTCCTAATGGACATGTGTCCGTGTTGCAAAAATCCACCTGCACAACGTGCCCCTTGTTGGCAGCCTAGGCTGAAAAGCCAAAGACCAAAAGTGGCCGTGGAGCCGCAGTTGTGACGCGTCCGGGCTCCTGGTTCACATCTGACAGTGCCCCATGCAACCGCCACCACTGTCCTACGGATGTGACCGGCGGGGCCCAGAGCGGTCTGGGGGATTAGCAGGGGCTGCCCACCCCACACACACTGCAGCGGCGGGAGCCTGGGTGACCCCTGCCCTGCTCCCCCGCCCATCTCCCAGCCCCTTGTGCTTGGCTTCGCCTGGCGGCGGGAAGCGGAGTGTCACAGCCCCAGGGTGTTCCGCCTCCTGATACTGGGGGGAAGCACAGTGCAGCGGAGCAGCCTGGGAGTGGGCGGCAGGGTGGAGCAGAACAGGCTGCCAGGTGGCCATGGCTCCCATTGCCGCAGTGAGTTCGGAGGGACTCAGCCCCTGCTGTTGCCTAGCCCCAGGCCCTGCCGGTAATCCCCTGGCCTGCGTTGCTCAGGGGGCGGGGCTTTGGGCTAGAGGGTGGAGCAGGGGTGGGACTTGGGGGCGGGGATGGAACAGGGGCAGGGTGGGGTGCAGCAAGGGTGGGGCTTGGGTGAGGGGCGGAGCATGGGCGGGGTGTGGGGGAGGGATGGAAAGGGGCGGGGTGGAGCAGGGGCAGTGTGTGCAGGAGGGATGGAAAGGGGCGGGCAGGGTGCAGCAGGGATGGGACCTGCAGGGGTTGCCCCACAGCCCACTCTGGGAGGGCTCTTCTGGTCGCCGCGTGCGCAGCTGCACGTGGGGCGTTCCTCTGAGGAGTTGCGCTGCGACAGCACAGGCCCGTCTGGGCGCCGGGGATGACGTCTGCACTGCCGTAGCTCGGTGGCTGGTGGGTGCCGGGCAGCTAGCCAGGCCGGTACGTCTCCCCGAGGTGCTCGTCCCGGAGCGCTCGTGAAGCCAGGCCCTGCAGGAGTCCCTGGACCCCAGCGAGCTGGTTTCCGAGGTGGGGGCCGTGCCCAGGGCTAGCGCGGGGAGAGCGTGTTTGTAATTAGGAGGCCTGTGATGCTCAGGAAGTCGCAGTGGACGATCAGCAAGGCCTCCCCTGCAGCTCCCTGCCCTGCAGCTGGCTTCGGACGCGGCTTTCCGCAAGGGCCAGGTGTGTCACTGGCACACTGCAGAGCCTGGAGGCGGCAGCTGACTCTGGGGCTGCCAAGCTCGCCAGACCCTGCATGGCGGGGCGGGGCCAAGCTGGGGAGCTGACGAGCTGGGACTCAGGCAGTCTTTGGGCTTCTTTAGAGGGGGAAGGGCTGTTTCCTGCCTTCTCCTCTCTGCTGCCGGGTGGGAGTCAGAGGCTCACCTCGGCAGAGTTGCACTACGACTGCTTGGCTCAGGTCGGAGCTGTACCATGGTGCCTGTGGTGGCTGGGATTGGGGGTGGACCCCAGCCTGTTCATTCCGCATGAGCCTTCCAGCCACCACTGGCCTGTAACAGCCGCCCCAGCAATCACGATGCTGAGCGCGACCGGCAGGGGGCCATGGCGGGGTTCTTGGGGTGACCCTGCTGATGTACCCAGAGGCCTGGTTTGGCTCCCTTGGCCGGATCTCCCCGTGTTCTCCCCCATCCCTCCTCCCCTCGACGCGGCCTTCTTCTAGGCTCCAGCCACATGGCGGCTTGGTCCTGGCTGCAGCGGGGTTTCCGCCTTGATCCAGATGTAAGGCGCTCACACCCGGGGCAGTGGGATCTGCGTATGCAGACTGGTGCTTGGGAAGCCACGCTCGATGGGTCACGCCGTACTTTGGCATTTGCTTGCTGGAGGCTGCCCAGCGTGTCCCCGGGAAGCAGGGAATCCCCCCTCCCCCGGCTCAGCGTGGGCTCATAAAGCCACAGGTGTGGGATGTTGTTATTTAGTCTGCGGCCTGGTATGTGACAGTCTCTTTGCCGCTCAGAGTGGTTTCAGATAATTAGTACATTATGATTCCCCCACCTTGTGTGGGGGAGAGGGGAGGGGGCAGCCCACCCTCAGACTCCTTGTAATTTCACATCCTGTGTTTTATGGACCCAAACTGTTTGGGGTGGAGAATGGAGTGGGGGTGGGGGTCAAAGAGTAAATGGCCGGTCCCCCCACCCCATCAACCAAACCCCCGGGTTGTTATGGCAACCAAATGTTATTTCGCAGCTTTGCATTTGACTCATTTGTGAAAGTTTTTTTAGTGACGGGGTTGAATGCCAAATGGAAAGAATGGAAAACAAGATGCTCTTTCTCTGTGTCCGCCCGTTCTCCTCTCGCTCCCTTTTTATTACATGCTTATCGCTTCTTTCCCTCCTGCTTTTGAAATTGATTTCCTTTCCTTTCTCCCCTATTCAGGGCCTAAATGCTGAATGTTCGATATTTCATTTGAGGCCGCTAATCGCATTACCGCCCTTGACGTTTTACAGATATCATATTATGGGCGCAAATTTGGCAAATTATTAGCGCTGTAATGTATAGCTTGTCAAAGGTATTTAAGACTCTAAGAGCCCTGGGCTTATCGGGGTTAGCAGAGAGCTCTCGTGGAGCTTTTGAAATGCAGAGAGCCGGTTATAAAACACACTGTGACTCTCTTTTCAGCTTGTGAAAAAAGAAGAAGAAGAAGAGAGAGAGAGAGTGAGAAAAAGGAGGGGGAAATGTCATCCATCTATCAGGGGTTTCCAGGGCTGATAACAAGCAAACTTCTTCTCTGTGGCTTTCACTGGAAATGTGAGACGCTTTTAAAGCATTTCACAAGCTGTCTGGGAAAGGGGGAGAAATCTTTATTGAAAGGATGTAGCAATCTTTTTATTGCCCTCTATTTATTATCTCCTGGGAAAAAAATGTAACTAGCAGCTCCCCTACTGGTCACTGGTCTGTATCGGGCTTTGGGCCGGAAAGGCTGGAAGTGACGTCCCCAGTGCCCCTGCCTCACCCTCTGCAGTGACTCCTGCTGGGAAGTTCTGCGGACCTCTGGGTCCATGAGCTCTGCAGACCCAGTGCTGCGGTTCCTGCTCCAACTTGCAAGGCTTGACGCTGATCTCAACACACGGGCAGAGCCAGGGCAAAAAGCAAAGGCTGCTTGAATGGTGGTTCACTGGGAGTTCCCCCTGCCTGCCCGCTGACGAACACAAGGTGGGAAAGGGGCGCCGTCGTAGGCCAGCCCTGCAAGAGAGGGATTAGAAGGGAACCGCTGCCCCTTTCCCGAGATCCAGGCCACCCTCGGAATAGCTCCCGTCTGACAGGAAGTGCTGAGGTTTGCTGCCTGGTCCCTGCTTTTCTAGACATCCTGCAGAGCGAGGATGAGCTGGCAGGAGGGGGGCTTCTCTCTAATCTGCCCCCCTCGGGAGTTTATTAAAACGGTTTCGAGTCCTGTGCAGCCCCAGAGGGGATGTGAGCCTTCCCCTTGTGTGTGCGCCTCGCCTTTCAGGCCCTGGGGGAGGAGAGGGAGGCGCTGGTGCCAGGGTCGCCCTTTGCTCCCAGTATTGTGATGCTAATGAGCAGCGGAGTTAGTGAGCGCAAAAGCACTTCTCTGGCAGCGCTGGGGTGGGGGCGATTGTGTCTCCTGGATTCACTCCCTGCTGGCAGCAGAAAGGATCTCATGCTCCTGATTATAGAGTTCGACAGAGGCCTACCGCCGAGAGCTGTCAGTCCAGCGTCTCGCTGACCAAAAAAAAAAAGAGCAAGCCACAAATAAGCCAGTGCTTCACTGCCAAGCTCTGCGTGTGTGTGTGTAAGAGAGAATTTGTGTGTGAGAATGTAACTGTGTGTAGGTGTATTACATGAGCAAGGCTGGAGGGGTGTGTGAGACTGTAACCGTGTGTGTGTGTTACATGTGGAAGGGGCTGGGTGTGAGCATCCGGATGGGACTTTGTCAGTGACATGGTGTGTAGAAGTGGGTGTCCGGGTCTGGGTGAGTGAGGGGTGTTGGGCAGGGTGGGATTCTGTGTCTGTGTGAGTAAATTGGCAAAGAGGTGGTGCTCGAGGCAGGTGGCCAGAAGAAAGAGTCCATGACTTTGGCTGCTGCCTGGAGGCTTGCTGAGCAGAGGTGACCCCAGAGACGGGCTCTGTCTGTGAATGGCCAACAAGTTTTCTGAGCACCTGTGAGGGTCTCCAAGTTATCAGGGCTTTGGAAGCAGCTGTTGGCAGGAATCGGGGCTCCCTGTTTCCCAGGGGGCTCTAATGGGTGACAAGAGTTCTCGACCCTGTCTTAGTCTTTCTGAGTCCCTGTCAGCGCGAGAGAAGTGCCCCAGCCCTGCGAGGGCAGCGCAGAGGGAGCTGCAGGGTGGCTCTGTGGCTGTTCACATTGAGAGTGAGCCAGGGGTTGACATGCAGCACCTGTCTCTGCTGGCTGGCTGCAGTGCTGCTGAACCTTGGGGCCTGCTGCCGTCTTCTGCCCCCTTTTAGCTGGATGTGTTTTGTGACCTACTAGGTCCAGATCCAAAATCACACAGTGCTGTGCTGTCTGGCAGGGACAATCAGCCGCATGCCCGCAGGTAGTAAAGGCCTGGCCCTAAGAGGCACTGCTCGTTGCAGTCTGGAGGGAGCATGCTCAGCACAGCTCAGGATCAAGGTGTTGCTGGGAGTACGGTGATGGGGCAAAGGGGAAATGAGGAACAGGTTTAGTGAACAACCCTGAAGCACCCTTGTGCTCCCCTGAATGGAGCAGCCGGTCATGCTCAAGGGACAGGCCAGCCACTGTCCTGGAGCCACCAGCAGGCTGGGGCAGGTAGACCTGCATTGACCTCTGTGGGGGGCAGGAGGGTTTCATATGAGAACCTAACACTGCAGGTGCCGGAGATCGTTTTCCCAGGCCCACGGCCTTCTTGTCCCTTGCTCCCTGGCCACAGCAGAAAGTGTCCGTTCTCTCTGATTCCCCATTCCAGCTGTGTAATGGCTGGGAGAAGCTGCACCTCGGCGTCTGCACAGCTATGGCCGTGGGAGGCCACCCTTCCCTGCAGTGCGCCGCATGGTGACATGGCAAATTCTAAGGCCACCTGAGAAGGAGAAGCGTTCCCCAAGAGGCACTCAAGTGACTCCAGGAGTCAGCCGCTGAGCAGAATTGGGGCTCCCAGTAAAGTGCAGCAGAAGCACGTGGTGGCATGTTTGGGGGTGGTTTGGTGGTGGCCTCTGAAGAAGGTAGCATGGCCTCTGTAACACACTTCGCATGTGAGCCTCCGGGTGTGGCTGCAGCGTGGAAGGGGATAGGCTTGTGGATTGAGTGCGGGGTGTTAATTTCCCACCGTTGCTGTTGCCTTGAGCATGTAGCTTCATCACTCTCTGCCTTGGTTTGCCCGCCTGGGACATGGGCTTAATAATGGTTACCCACCTTTATGAAGCAATTGAAGCCAATGAGTAACAAATATGATTAACAAATACTTTGGGGTTACGTACGGATGGAGCCTGTAGCAGGAGCTGCAAAGCTGCTACTAGCTCTGATTTTAGTGCAGCTTTCTGTGACTCTGGGGCTATGTCTACACGTGCCCCAAACTTCGAAATGGCCATGCAAATGGCCATTTCGAAGTTTACTAATGAAGCGCTGAAATGCATATTCAGCGCTTCATTAGCATGCGGGCGGCAGCGGCGCTTCGAAATTGACGAGCCTTGCAGCCGCGCGGCGCATCCAGACGGGGCTCCTTTTCGAAAGGACGCCACCTTCTTCGAAGTCCCCTTATTCCCATGAGCTCACGGGAATAAGGGGACTTCGAAGTAGGTGGCGTGCTTTCGAAAAGGAGCCCCGTCTGGACGCGCCGCACGGCGGCAAGGCTCGTCAATTTCGAAGTGCCGCTGCCGCCCGCATGCTAATGAAGCGCTGAATATGCATTTCAGCGCTTCATTAGTAAACTTCGAAATGGCCATTTGCATGGCCATTTCGAAGTTTGGGGCACGTGTAGACACAGCCTGGGAGTGGGAAGATCACTGTCCCTGGTATTGTGTTGGAGGAGGTGTCGATGCATTTGGGGTGATTCAAGGAGCTGTGTTCCACGCAGAGAGACACCAGATAGCAGCTGCAGGGACCCTCGGCAGCCTGTACATACCCAAATGCCTGCAGTTGTGTGTCAGGGTGGGTGAGACAGTAAAGAGGGAGCGAAAAAAAGAATCAGCAGTGATTTTCATTGAAGAGAATGATAGGGAGCCACCGGCTTCATGTCCCCGTTCCCCTGCCTCTGCTCACGTATCATCATCTCCTGGGGTAAGGCCAGTCCGCTTCCTGAGCACTGAGATCCATCAAACACAGACTGTGTTAGCAGCCAGTCTGCCATGTGTTAAAGCCAATGGTGCTTCTCCCTTGACTTTGCTGAGCGGTGGTCCAGCCCTGAGACCGTAAGCCCCTGGCAAGGGGCACTGTGTCCTTGGTATTTGACTGTAGCCATTGGTGCTCAATGCTGGGCCCGCTATTTGCCAGGGAGGGCCAGCCCCATGCATGTGAGGTGCTGCCTGAGCACAGGACTCCTGGGTTCAATTCCCAGCTCTGCCAGAGAGTCACTGTGTGACCTTGGGTACATTTCTGCTCTCCCTGCTCCTTGGTTCTCCATTTCTGAGTGTCCCCACCACCTCAGAAGGCCTCATGTTGGTGGTAGGGGTCAGTCTGGCACCCAGTATGGTTCTACCTAAGTGGGTTAATTAAAGCAAGGTAAAGTATTTTGGGTATCATTTTAGGGAGCACATGATAACATGGATCCAAATTCTGCTCTGGATCCTGGACTGCAGGCAGGAGTATCTCCACTGGCATTGAGAGAATTGCTTCAGATATCTGCCTGCGGGAAACGAAAGCAAGATCTAGTCTCTGCGGGAGGATGTGGTGTCCGATTGCACTATTGGATGGAAGTTTTTGGTTTGTGTTCAGAGCACTGTCTCCTTTCTCCTCCCAGTTTCCTAAGGATGCAGTATTCTGCCTCTCTCTCAGGCGAAATGGCGCATCGGTAAGTGCTACTTAAGAAAACACATGTTCTCCCCCTTGAAAGCAGCCCCCCCGTCCCCCCCAACACCTTTCTTTATTCGACCCAAACCTCACCAAGGGGAATTTGCAACAACTGCGGTGATAAATCCGCCCGCAGATAATTGGCAAGAAAACAACACTTGTGCAGTATATAATGTTTTATGGTTGTTTCATGTACTTTATTATAATACTAATGAGCAGTTATATATCAGGAGCTAACTGCACGCCGGATTAGCTTGTTAGCATGATATGAAATGGCAGAGCAAATAGTCCAGTCCCCCTGGCCCGCGTGCCCTCCCCCCACCCCTCCTTCCCATTTGCACTGAGTAATTAGTATGCAAATTAGACCCTGGGACCACACAAGTTCTAGTATGTTACAAGGGCTTTATTATGCTCTTGTGAGTAGATGATGGAAACGGCCCATGACAGTGTTTATCTCACTACCTCTCCCTTTCTCTCGCTCGCTCCCATACGTTGGCAGAGAGTAAAAACACACAGAGAGCCATGGCCCTGCAACATTACGGCTCCCTGAAGGTCCCCCCAGCTTGCCTTTCTCCTGCTCCCCGCACTAGGAGCACCACTGCAAGGATGTTACTCATTATAACGCCACTGATGGTGATGGCCCTGGGAGTGGCCATGGCTCTGGCACAATGGCGGAGCAAAGCGAGAAACCAGCATGGCTGTGGTTAGTCCATGCTTGGGCCCACGCCAGGTTGGGCCTGGTTTCTAGGCCTCTCTGGAGCCACCTCTCCCTGGGCGATGTCTGGGCCCAAGAGACAAGGTGTTTCCCCCCCTTGCCGGGGCAGGAATCGGGCTGGGCTTGGCCAAGCACTTGCTGTTCTTAGGTCCTTTAGAAGGTTCCAGGCTGTTAGGAGGACAGGTCGCTGCTCTGGGTTGCTCCTGACACTGCCTATCATCTCTGCCGTTGGTTGTATTCCACTCTTGGTGGCACAGTCTCCATCCTCTCCTGCTCAGACACCGGGGCACTGGGGTGGCCCCTCTCCGCCAGCGTGTTTGGCGCTGGCCTGAGCTCTGTGGAGAACGCACTCCTCGGTTATCCGCAGGGCAGGCCTGGCAGTGAGAGCACACAGCGGGCAGCCCTGGCTGGGTGCCTCCCTGCGCTCCCTGAGGCAGCTCAGCTATGGGTGGGAGTGGAATTCCGCCTCCATGGTGGGCTGAGCTCCCGCTGCCGCGGGGAGGGCCATTATTGCCACTCTTTGATGCTGGGAGGCTCCATGTCCATCAGCTCCTGCTCTTTAGGAGACCAAAGAGCTGACATCTAGTCAGTGCGAGCCAGGCTGGAGTAGACCCGGCCCCGGGGTCAAAAAGTGCCAGGTCCCTTTTCCTCTGGCCCAGCCCTCCTCCATTCTCCATCTCCTCCAGAGTGTCAGGCGCAAGCGGAAAGTGCCCCCGGGAACGTGTTGGGCATTTTGAAGGGTCTGCTGATGGCGGTGGGCTTTGTCGCTGTCACGCGGCAGAGGAGGACGGCGGCCGAGCTACGTGCTGGTTTGCAGGTGATGGCAGTGGTCAGTTCCCAAGGGAGGTACAGTCTTGGTGACAAGGGCCACTCAGAACCCCACCTTCCTGCTTGTGTACAGCCAACCTCTCTCTCTGCCCACGTGCTTTGGGACTGAACCATGTGGCTTCACAATGGGGTTACCAAACTGTGGCCCTGGGACCACCCAGACAGCTGCAGCAAGTGCTAGTCGTCCCCAGAAAGCTGTCCGGCCTCATAGTGCTGGCTCACTGCGGGAGCGGGGGATGAAGTGCAGAGCCAGAGGGAGAGAGTGGGAGTAACTTTGTTTTTGAAGGGCAAAAGACACCTTGCACCACACCCACCAGAAATCCTCTCCTCGCGTTCCTTTGTAGTGTGGCCCTGGCTGCAGGTGACCCTGGGTGTTACGTGAGTGTCCGCAGGAGGGGGTGTGACCACCGTACCGTGTCTCAGTCGCCGAGATGTGGTCTGAGCTGTGAGGACGTTTCAGAACACGCTGCTGCGGCGCATGGATGAGGTGGTGGAGCTCCAGGAAGGGGCGATGCTGCAGACTTGCCGGGTGGCCCCGAGGGGCCGCAAGATTGGATAGGCAGGTGGAGCTGTGTGTTGGGTTTGAGGGTCATTGGCGGAGGTGTGGTCGGAGTAGGGATTCCAGGGCTGTAACAGTGGGGGGGTGTCTGCTGGTTAGCACTGAGGGCTGGCAACGTAGCAGTATGGCAAGGCCAGTATTCCCCATCTCCAGCAATATTGCAAAAAGCCTTCCGTGGATAAAAACATGCAAGTGGTCTTGCTGGTGCTCCTGCGGTGATCTGGGTACTGGTGTTGGACACGTGATCAAGGCAGCTGATGGACCGAATGGGAGGAGATAGAGGTGAAAGGAAGGTGAAGTCCACATTGTAGAGGCTGCTGGGAAGGGTACAGGTCAATGTCAGCAGAAATTGACCCATCCTTCGGCAGTCAGAGAAGGTACAGTCTCTTTAGTGCCCTCACACTAAGGCATCTGGCTTCTTGGTTTTCTTCTGATCTTTTCGTGTCTGGCATTCGTGCTTCCTCTTGGTGTGCGAGCTGGCCCCATCCTAGCACCTGCTGCCCCAAAGGGGCAAGGGCTCACCCGGGTGGAAACACGCCAAACCAGAGCGAGAAGAATCCAAAGCAGTGTCTCCGGGAGGCATTCTGTCACACCGGGATCCTGAGGTGCTCCGTGCCCAAGCAGAAAGATCCATGAGCCTCTAAAAAAAATTGGCTACGTTCATACTTAGCATAAGGAAGAGGGGAGGGGAGAAATCTGTGTAGCTGGCAGTTTCTGTAAAGTGTTGAAGTGCACCACACATCAGCCTCTGACAGGCCCTGATGTTAGCTCCCGGAATGGATCACAGGAGACTCATTAGAAAAAACAAATATTATCGCATGCTGGGATGATTTATGGAGAAAAATGAAAAATTTTGTGTTGCTGCGTCTTTGCTGTCCCGCGCTCCTCTGCTTCGTTCGGGGAAGTTATTTATGGCTTCAGGCCCTTAACAAGAAAATGGTGAAGCGCCATGCCACGCTGCGCACTCCCTGCAAACTGCCTGCGTTTGATCTTCATTAGTGACTTAAAACTTCCTTCTTCTCACCCCCGCCCCCTTTATTATCCCGACCTAACTGAAATGGGTTTTAACGTTGGCTACTTGCGCCTTGCACGGTAATCTCACCACCACCCCAGCAGCAAATAAAGTGCCTTTGACGCAGGGAGGGAGGCCTGAGAGCCAGCCAGGCAGACAGGAAGGAGTTACTGGCCCGTGTGCGCTCCCCGCTCGTCTTTGCGGCGCCGTTACCTTTGGAGTAACTGGAGAGGCATTTTATTGTCAGGGGAGCAAATGCAAAAAAAAAAAAAAAAAAAAAAAATCCTGGTTCCAGCCCTGGTTCCAGCTTTCTGTGTATTTTCCGATGAGGTATTGAGCTGCCTTTGAGGCTAGAATCAGGTAGGTGTGCCCGAAGCAAGGGTTCGAATCCCAACAACACTCAGTCTTTCTACCATCAAAAAATTGAGTTCCCTGTGGTGAGTCATGGGTACAACGCTTTAAAATGGGAGTCTGCATTGATTCCGAGCGCACATTAGTGATTCCAGATTTTCCTGGGGGTGGGCACGGTATGTGTGTGCACAAGAGAGTTGTTTGAGCCCTTGCCAGAAATGTTGCCTCTCTGTTGTGCACTGCACTGTGTGTACACACCACTTCAGAAGTGGCTGCATTTCAGTCTACATCTAAATGATGTGCAGATCCAAATGGTGTTACTATTTCCTGAGTACCTGCAGCGTGCTTGACTCTGCCCGGTGCTTGTTCCAGAGATGGAAATGAATTGTTACTCAGTGTGTTCAGAAGTGCTTTTCTTGCCAGCTGGTGTTCTCTTCCCCGATGATGGGAGTTCAGAACCAGATTCCACATATACCTCGTCCCGGCCTGTTTGATCTGGCAGTGAAGTTGTAATGTTGAAGTCAAACACTCTGGACCATGGGAGCATCACTGTTCACTGGGCAGGTCTGGAACCCTGGGTCCTGTGCTCAGGACTGCACCAGACTTGCTGCACGGCCTTGGGCAAGCGACCAGCGATTGCTTCCTGCAAAATCACGAGGACAGCTTCCCTGACTGCACTTCAGTTCCCATGGTTGTTTGCACCTGCGCTGTTCCGGCTGAGGTTATCGTTGCAATGGCTGAGGGTAGGTCTGCTCTGCATGCTTGCTGCAGCCATGGAAGGGGTGCTCTGTCACTGCAGCAGGTCCACCCCCAGTGGAGGCCAAGCAGATGGTAGAATTCTTCCATTGACGTAGTGAGGTTCACTCCGGGGCGCAGGCCATCTGAACCCTGTCTCTGCGGGCTGTGAATTTTTCACACACCTCCCCACCCTGAGCGGCACAGCTCGGTCGACTGAAGGAGCAGCCCCACGTGAAGCCATCAGGAGCTGTGGGTGCTTGTTAGCTCTGCAACCTCTGTGCTCTGTGTGCTGAGCTCAGGGCAGATTGAACAGCCGTGTGCTGGACGCTTTGAAAACTCTGCTCCTTCCTACTCCGTGCCTCAGTCTCCCTGTCTGCATAATGGAGCGCGAGCTGTTGGCCAGGCTGCGTGGGAGAGGGAGTCTCAGTCAAGCGCAGATGTCAGCAGAGGTGGAAGGGGGCTGGAGACTGGGTTTGTCTAGGCCCTCATTTAGCTAACTCCTTGTGTGGCCGCTCTGAGCCTTCCACAAGGGTTAACAGCCCAAGCCAGTACCCAGCGCAAGCGCTGTCAGCTGGGGGAAGCATTCCCTTCCCTTCCCTTCCCTTCCCTTTAGTGACTCCACTGAGGCCTCTGCCTTCATGCTCCAGTAGCTGCTCTGAGTAAATATTGGGGGGAAAACGACCGAGTCCCCAAACAGGAAAGGTGGAACATACGTGTGTTCAGGAGCTTTCTCCAAACATAACAAATATCGCTGGGCCTGGGGCCTCCACGCTGCCTGCCCTGGGCTCTGCCAGGTACCATATGAAACACAGTCACTCTGTCTGGAAGCGGGAGGCCTATCTGAGAGGTTGGGCCTGGGTTGTGCCATCGCCCCGGAGTCTGGACAAAGGGAGGGTGTGCTTGGGGAGGTGACGGCCGGGTTTGCCGGTGTGGTGGTGGTTGAGACAGAAGGAGGAAGAGGGGATGGTGGGTGATGGGAAGTGAGGACTGGGGGTTAGGGGAGGGGTATGTTTGTTCTGCTGTGTTACAGAGTCCGACTGGGGCTTTGTAAGGGCCCCATCCGGCCCCAGTTCCTTTTAGGGCATCTCTACCCACAGTTAGACACCCTGGGCTGGCCCAAGCCAGCTGCCTGGTGCTCTGAGCTAAGGCCCTAGAGCCTGGGGCTGCATGTTAGCCTGAGCCCCGCGAGCCTGAGTCAGCAGACATGGGCCAGCAGGGTCCATGAACAGTGTAGGTGTGCCCGAGGGCATAACCCCTTTCACCTCTCCGCACATGGCTGTCAGTGCCCCAGGCCTGGCTGAACCACCGCCCTCCCGGGGTCACAGCCACACAAAGCCAGGTGCATGGGGCAGCAGGAGCCTCCCAAGGCAATGGGGCCTGGTGCTGTGCAGGGTGCTGGGCTAGTCCCCGGGACCTGGCTGGGCTGCCGGGTGTTCACCCACACCCTGGGGTTACCAGCTGCTGCCAGGCCCCCAAATCCAGCACACCGTTGCTAGGTGTCCCCAGGGCTGCGGTGAGCACGCCGGGCCCTGGTCCTCCCCCAGGAAACGCGTTGGGTGGCTGGACAGGCCCATTCTTTCCCTGGCTGCTCCCTCGCGAAGCGTCCCCAAAGCAGAGCAATAAGCTTTCCGGAGCGATGGTTATCGGATGGCCTTTTCTGCAGCTTCCTCTTTGTGCTGAGCCTTCCCCGGGAGCCAAGCCCAGGAGACCTCCCAGCCTGCCCCTTCCTCTCGGCTGCTTCCCCGACCCAGCCTGCTTGCCTTTCAGTGGAGCCCGTAGCGAAGCAAGGGTTAATAGCCAGGGACACCTGCGGCTTGGCTGGGGCTGTTGACATGGGGGGAGGGAGGGATGGGGCGGAGGAATGGGGAGAAGAGATCGTTGGTGGCTTTATTATGTAGAGCTCAGCAGGCCTGGGGCCTTCCATTGTCCAAGTGGCAAATAAATAAATAGGAGAAAGCAAATCTTCCCTATGGCTCAGCCACGGGAGGTTAACAGCTGGACATGACATGACAAATTGGGCATTTTTCTGTGGGGGCTGATCCTAGCAGCTCTGTGTGTGAGAGCCCGAGAGGGGGAAGGGAAGGGCAACCAGCTGAGGCAGGGGAGAGGGGGGAGATGTGTTTGCAAATTATCTGTTTAACTTTTGAAGTGACTTTGGTGAGCTCGGTTCACGGTCTGTGTGGCTCGTTCTCCGCCAGCCCCCACCCCGGGCTGATCTCAAGCAAGCCCTGGGAGTTGTTCTCCCAAAGGAATTCTGAGGCGCAGGCGCAGGGAGGGCTCACACCAGACCTGACTCTCTTCCACTTGCAATGTGAAGAAACAGTGTGTGCTGCGGTGGCCCCAAAGGTAGCCCAGGCGGGTCTGTATTTGACCACTGGGTCCAGGCAGTGAGCACTTTGTGGCTGTTCCGTGGCCAGGGAGCCAGTCACTCAAATGAGGCAGTGAGATTTTTGACGGGTAACGAAATGGGAAGTTCACGAGCAGCAAAAGAGAGTTCCTCAAACGATGGCTCTGCTGAGAATTACGACCTCTCATCCAGTCTGTGTGTTCAGTCCAACCACTTCCTCCCCTGTGACTGCTTCAGTTTGCCCAAAGGGGAGATGCTTCGTGGCTCCCCCTGGACCCTTCATCTGGTCGGGGGCGTACTAGAAAACGGGTTAAAAACAAAGGGGAAGTGGCTCCAGTGTTGCCCATGGGCTCGGGACGCGTACTTGCTTTTATTTTTGGTCATGAGGCTTGGCTTGAGTTTGAAGCTTGCAGGAAGAGTAGGACCAAGGTCCAGGGTTCCTTTTTAAAGTGAGCCGGAGAATGAGTCCTGAGTGCCTTTCCTGTACGTGTGTGGCAGGCCTGGCCACATTCGGTGTGGGTGGAAGTGAAGAGCTCTCAGTGCTGGCTGGTGCCTGGCACATCTTTGTATGGGCTATTGTATTCTGAATGATTGTCCCCTGCTCAACATGTACCATATGCCAATAGCCCTCCCTCCTGACCCGCAGCTACCCTGCAAGTGCATCTAGGGGGACCCTCTCCCTGCAGTCTGTAATGTTACCCCTGCGACTCTGGCCCCCCCACTGTTCTATCCCCCGTCCCCAGCACTCAGCTCATCTGACGTTTCCCAGTTCTGACCAGAAAATCCCCCCTGCTGTTGTATTCCTGCTCCTCCATGCAGACAGACCAGTGCGCCTCCATTTTGACCAGTGTCCACTCCTATTGTTCTAACCAGGGGCCTCTTCTGAGCAGCCCCAGTCGGTCATGCCAAATGTGCTAAGATGCTGTTGGTGGGATGCAGAGAAACACCCAGCAGCCGCATTTATTTAACCAGAGGCGCAGAATAGATTTAAATCCCGGTTTCTGGAGAGACTTTAAGGTCACCACAGTGACTTTGCTGAAGCTTTTTGTTGTCTTGACGAGGCAAAGGGAGGGTTCTTGCATAGTTGGCCAGACACCTCCCTGTGTACCCATTAAAATCCTGAGTAACTCCATTGAGTCTGGCCCTGACCCCACCCAGACCCAGTTTATGTGGGAGTAACTCCACTGAGCTCAATGGAAACTGTGCTCATGCCACCAGACCCAAGCACCATAGGCCTGCAGCCATGTGAATCCTGGGCGAGCCGCTGGGTAGGTGATGGGCACCATCTTGGCTGGCAGACCTGGGCTGAACTGGAGGTCTCGAGAGCTAAAGGAATGAAGTGAAGTACCGAGCCCATCTCTAGTCTAGCCGAGAGCTGTAACAGAGCCCCAGCTTCTGTGTATTGGTCACAGAGCCACAGAACACGCGCTCACCGGCTGCTGTCCTGCTTACAGCTCAGCCCAAGCCATGGCTGCTGGTTGGGGGGCAGGCTGCCCTAACCCCACGTATCTACCATCCTGGCTCTCACGCAGGTACTTGCAAGGCAAGGGGGAGACAGTAACCTGGTTGTCTACTTAGTGCGGGTGCTCTGGGAGGGGCGGGGAGGGGAGGAAGAGGGAGACTGCGGTCTCCATGTCCTTCCTAACTGTGTCCCAGACTCCACCTGCGACTTCGGCCTCCCTGTGCCAGCCCTGCTTGTTCAGGGTGTTCGGCCAGCCCAAGTCCCAGCTAGTTCACAGGAGTTTGTAGCGCTGCTCCCAAGGCAGCTAGCAGAGAGCAGGGGCAGAAGTGCCCCCTGTGACTCGAATCCCATCAGCAAACCAGTGCTCATCTCCACGGGCTACAGGGACCGCGGCTGCCCTGATCCAGGACCCAGTCTCAAACAGCCTGATCGCATTCGGTGTCCTGTTACTCTCTCGGGAGTGGGGTGCCCATCTCCAGCCTGTGCTCCAACGCACGCACAGAGCAGCACCGGCGCCCCCCACTCCAGAGACCTCCCTGCAAGCAGCAGGGGCAGCGCTCAGCCCGCAGTTCCCTGACCTGTGTGGGTGAGGGTCCCATGGGTTATTCAGCTGGGTGGGTGGGAGAACTCTGCAGCATCTCCCCACACCCCCCGACTTCGCTTCGCTCGGCTGAGAGGGTGGAGCTAGATAGCTGGTGACTTCTCATCCGGCTCCTTGGGGTCTAACACACAGCAGCCTGGAGACCTCCGGTCCTGGCTTTGGGCCTCCTGAGTAGCTCAAGGACCTGGTACTTGAAGAAGGTCTCTTAGAAGAGGCTTAACTACATGCTCGCACCAGTGGGTCGGGGCTGGCTGCTGTGATACAGCTCCCATCTGTGTCTGGCCTGTTTATTTCTTCACTCTTTGGTACCAAGCCTCACAGTCACAGAGTCCCACCTCCCATTTGCAGCTGGCTCCCCGCCCCGTCTCTCCCGAATGGTGGAGCAAAGTTTGTGGTTGGTTCCTTTTGCGGTAAGGATCCCTGAGATAGGGGCCTCCCTGGCCTCCCTGTTCTTTGAACAAGCCAGTAAATGAAGTGTAATAACCACAACGGTGATTGTTGTCCCCGCAAGAGCTGTGAAAATCTCTCCCCGGGGAGCCCAGCGCTCCCAGCCTCGGGTATTAGATCACAGTCCCACTAACCTTCCTGTCCCCCGGGCGCTATCCTACCGCAGCTGCCCACAGTGCTAGGCACTATTTATGACATAGGCTGGCTCGTGTGTGTGGCTGCGTGTTCATAAAGTCTGATGGAGCTGTAGGGGAAAGTGCACTCGAGGGGGGAAACCTTGGGTTCTGCCTGCCCTGCCCTGCCCTAAGGCATCACCCGGCTAGTGCTGCCCAGGGCCTGACCTTTGAGGTTTCAGGCTGGTCATGAGGATTCAACCAAACTGGACCCCGAACCAGCCAGACTCTGACCCTCCTCCTATGCTGGTGCTTTGAGGGGCTTCCGCAGGTGCTGTTTGTGATAGCCCAGATTCTGCCAGCCTCTCCCACTGTCTCTGGCTGCCCCAGGGGTCGGTGCCTCCCCCTGAGCCTCAGGCCTGCTCTCCCTGAGTCAAGTGCAGAGACCACGGCAAGCGTGCGTGTGTTCAGGGTGACCGGGGGCGTCCAAACGCGAGCTCCTCGGGGGTCAGCAGGGAGCAGGTGGGGCCGGTGCCCCCTGCGTTCAGGGAGTCTGAGTCCATGGCCGCTGCGGTGGTGAGAAGATGGGTGTAGCATCCATCGTGGAGGCGTTCTGATGAGTCCGTGTTCAGCACTGTCTGCCTCTGCCCTCTGGCTGGTCGCACAGGTCACTGCAGTGACAGGGGATTTGCCAGATTCCTGCTAGCGCCAGCCGACGGTACCCATTGCAAAAGGCTCCTTGGTGCCTTCTTAAGGTAGCGGTGATTGGCACCCACGCTAGCCCTTTGCCCTCTCCCCTTTGCTCCTTCCCCACTCCCTCTCCAGAGCCTTGGTGTGGACCAAAGAGGTGCGAGCGTTTACAGCGTAGACCGGCGTGCTGCTTGGAGAGGGTTCCTCCCTTTTCCAGCTTGCTTGTGTCTCCTGGAACACTCACCTGTCTACAGCTGCTACGTATTAACCTTCTGTACCCTGGGATGAAGCTCAGCTAGTCACACTTAGCTCAGATTGGAAGTGAGTGATTTAGGTTGTCCCTGCCCTCTGCTGGGCGGACTCAGGACTCAGAAAAGAGAGGCACCCTCTCCAACTGTGTACCATAAGCCTTATACTACTCTCGGTTAACGGGGAGTCTCCTTTAGCACAGGTGGCAAGAGCCTGGCCTGCTGGAGCAGGAAGAGCTGCATTCTGTGCCTGCTAGTGCTATGATGTTCCTTATGGCCACTGGGTGCAGCGTGTTCTTTGGTGTTTGTTATGTTATCGTCTTGTTAGCCAGTCCCCTTCCCTAGCTCAGGAGCTGTGGAGACCACACGAGCCAGATGCGCAGCCAGCTCGGACGAGTGACAAGATCGTCCTTGATGGTACCACCTGTTGGACGATTCCCTTCCCTGAGACCGCTGGTGAGCAAATCCCAAAAACAGGGTGGAAGTTCAATTCCATGGGCCCGAAATAGGTTTGAGGAGAGAAGCCAGGCCAAAGCCCCAGCCGCAAGTATCTCCTGGCTTTGGGGGGAGATGGAGCCACTGCTAAGCCTTGTGCTTTGGGCTCTACTGCAGCCAGCCTCTGTGCAGAGCCAGAGATCCTGCACCGTGCAGGTGGAGTCCATCAACTCCAATCTGGTGCTCACCAGCGCTGTCTACTTGTCCGTGGTTTTTCTGCAGAGCTGGGCATGGTGGCTAAGTGCTGGAAGCAGGTTCCACGTGGCAGTCGGCACCTTGTGAGACTAAGAACATAAGTGTACCCTGGAGGGGGGAGACCAGCTGCACGGAGCCCAGCCCTGTGCAGCAATGTGATGTGGCACAGAAAGGGTTATTATTGCATGAGGATTGGGGAGCTGGGGATGCAGGCTATGAGGTCTTTCATTTTCCAGGAATCCACCCCCCCCCCGGACCCTTTGCTCTCCTATATAATATTCCATGCTATGGCCCATAAATGCTGCTGCGAGCCCACAGCCTGATTGAATTTGGAAGCCTTTGTTTACAGACGTCTGGCTGTACAGGGGTATTTATTGAATTTTCCATGAAATGTTGCTCCCCTAATGCTGTAAAGCACAAGCTGCCCACATCAGAGGCGCTGTGTGTTAACGGATCGGGTTACTCCAAGATGCATTGCTCTCCTGTGCCGTTGCTTCGCTCGCGCTGGGAAGGAGCGGGTATGTCGGAATTCAGGCCGTGGGAGGCAGCTCCCTGCCCACGGTGCTCCTTGCTGTTGGACCGAAGGGGAGAGAGGTACCCTGCACCCTATGGGGCTGTGGAGGTGTGATGGGAACCACTGTCTGAAAGGGGCAGTGGCACTTAGAGGCCTCTGTCCCAGCACTGTGGTGCAGCCTCATGCTGCACTGAGAAGAGCGTCACCTCACCTCGTCCCAGCCCACCGTACTGGGTTGGTTGAGATCCAAGGGAGCTCTGGCTGCAGGTGTAACTAGTAGGGTCCGGGACAGTCTTCATAGCAGCAGATTATTCCATCTCCCGGCTCACAGGTTTCTTGCACCTTCCTCTGAAGCATGTGGTGCTGCTGGCCACTGTCAGAGCCGGGAGGACGCCCGAGCCCACCTAGTAATTCCTGTGTTCCTTTGTTATCCACGTTTCCAGACTTAGCCCTTCTCCAGATCCAGGTAGACCTGTCCTCATGCCTCACAGCTGCAGGAGACAACTGGGAGCAACAGAAAACCAGGAGTTGCTCAGAGTGCAGTGTGTAGTTTGTAACCTCCCGCTCATGAGGGACATGGGGGTGCAGTCTGGCCTGGGCTGATATGTCCAGGGCCTGCCTGTGGTGCAGTGGTAGGTGGAGGAATGCCTCTTCCTTCCTTGAGAGAGAGTACAAAACCATCTTGCAAAGCCCTGGGTCAAGAGCCCCAGGATCTTTGATGTAAAATAAATGGTTCTCGGGAGAGAGCATGTGTTCACCATGTTAGAAAAACAAGCCCCCTACGAACATCACATACTGAACTCTGCCCAGAGGAAGGGGCTTCACGAGTGGATGGAGGGGAATAGTCCAAGCCTAAGAACAGCACCTGCCCTCCCACCCAGACTCGTATCTTCCCACTGATCTTGGGCAGGGGGTGGGATGGTTGGGGGGATTGTTTTCTCAGATTTGATTGGTTTATTTATCCCTGGCCCAGGCTCCCATCTGGTCCAACTTCAAACTGGGGCTGCAGCGAAGTGTGGAAGCCTCCAAGAGAGATTCTGCAAACAAGAGTTGGGAAAAGTATATAAATATTCCCAGACATGAAAATGACCGTCTGAGGAATGGCTGACTTGGCCTGGGAATGCTGGTTAACGTGGGGCCTTGTCCCTCTTTCACGCTGACTTGAGTAGGGACGGCGTGAACTGTGTTTTGGCGACTTGCTGAGATACACCATTCGGTGGGGCCAGGATCAGCCCTGGCAAGAGCTCACGTGCCTCCCTTCAACTGCGGTTTGCATGTGAGCGTGTGAGGGCCCCGCAGGACCTGCTGTGCCTGGCTGCAGCCAGCTGCCCCACAGGCCAAACTGAAACCTGGACTGGAAGTTCTTCCTTCGGCTCCTGTTTCAAGGCCAAGTCTTTAAAAACGGCCACGGGTTTGAGGCACCCTGATTTTTGAGTTTCCACCCAGAGATAACATGGTGGGCCTGAGTTGCTGAGACACTGGCCCCCGCAAGAGGAGCTCCCACTGAATTTACCTGTAACTCAGAGCCCTCAGCATATCATCCCTAAGCGTCTTGGGTCCAACACCCAGAATGAAGTGACTGCTCATGAAAACCGTGGCATAAATGCCAACACTGATTTCAGCATAGGAACGCAGATCGGCCATGTTGGGTCAGACCAAAGGTCCATCCAGCCCAGCACGCTGTCTTCTGGCAGTGGCCATGCGCCCCAGAGGCAATGAGCAGAACACATCATCGTCAGGTGATCCCACCCCTGCTGCCCATTCCCAGCTACTGGCAGACAGAGGCTAGGGACACCCTCCCTGTCCAGCCTGGCTGTCTGCCATTGGTGGATCTGTTCTCCAGGAACTTTTCCTGCTGCTTTTTTTCAAAATGCTCTTACAGTCTTGGCCTTCACACCCATCTTCTGGCAAGGAGCTCCACAAGCTGAGGTGCATGTGACTTCACGGGTCCTTGCCCACGAAACCTTAAGCTCCAATAAGCCTGTTAGTCTATAAGGTGCCACAGGACTTCCCGTTGCTTTTGCAGATACAGACCAACACGGCTACTCCTCTGATACAGGCTGAATGTTCATTGTGTGGCTGTTCGGTGTAGGAGATGCAGGATGAAGACAGTAGTGGCAGGATTATGTCTTACAGGATGTGTAAAGGAGTCAGACGGCACTCGTAGCCCAGGGCTCTGAATGCTAAAGTGTGGAGTCAAGAGACAGCGAGCAGAGATCAACATGAAGTGTGATCTCATTCACCATCTTTGTTAGTGATCTGGAAGAGGGAGTAAAAGCCATGTTGCTGGAGTTTGCTGGTGATACAGAATGGGGAGGAGGTGTGAGCACCAGTGAGCACAGGCTAGAGAAATGATATCATGAAAGGAGACAAAGGTAGAAAATAGTAACATGAGATTTAATCCCGGAGGCAGGATCCTGGGGAGCAGGCATGGCTGAGAGGGGTGTGAGGGTGGAATATTAGATAGGGGTTTGCAGCAAAACAAGTCATTGTAGTTTGGGTCAGCAGATGTAGAGGCCTCATGTCCATCTCTCTGTCCCTCCCATGCCCCCATCTGTCCCTGCTGCATGCTGGAGTTCTGTGTTCTGTTGGAGGCATCCAGGCACTGTTCTGTATCAGGTTTGGACCAGGCTAGTAAAAACCGGTCCCCATTACCATCGGCTGGATGTGCACTGACCAGTTCATCGCGTACCACCTGCCCCCCGCAGCAATGCTGGTGCTTGTCAGCAGCCTCGGTGAGAGCCCTCGGCTGCTAAGCCCTAACTCCCGAGCGGGGGGTTGCAGCTACACCTGCCTGGCAGTGCAGGCGGAAGGTTGCCTGGCAGCGGTTCCTGTTCTGGGGAGACTAGAGTGCTTTGGGCTCCGGAGCTGTGCGTACAGGCTCCCTCAGCAACAGGAAGCACACGCCATGGTCAGCCAAGACCCCAGAGTGACTCAGTGCGGCAGAGGCTTCTGTGCTGTGTGGGGCACTTCCATCCTTCTTCTGTTGTGAAGCTCTTTGCTTCCTGGACACCTGGCTTGGTTGTGCGCTCAGGGCCTAGTCGAGCAGCGCGCACTGAGTCTGTCACAGCTTGCGGCCCAAGGGGCCACCTGTCCAGGCTGTGCCCTTCCCAGGCGCAGGACTTCACTCCTGTAGATGCTGGGACAACCTGCCGCGCTCCCGAGGTGAAAATGTGCCTCTGGGAGCTGAAGGCGAAGATGCATACAGGCAAACTGGCCATCTCCTGGGGCACTAGTGAACTGTACAGCCCTCGAACCCACCGTGGGTTGGTTTGATTATGAGTTTGTATAGAGCAGGCTGCTCTCTCAGGAAATGACTGTGGAGCCCACGTCGCAGGAGGAGGGCCCCTGGTGCTGTGGTTGGGGAGCCCACATCGCAGGAGGAAGGCCCCTGGCGCTGAGGTGGGAGAGCCCACGCTGGCGCTGAGGGTGGAGCCCACGTCGCAGGAGGAAGGCCCCTGGTGCTGTGGTTGGGGAGCCCACGTCGCAGGAGGAAGGGCCCTGGCGCTGTGGTTGGGGAGCCCACGTCGCAGGAGGAAGGCCCCTGGCGCTGAGGTGGGAAAGCCCACGTCGCAGGAGGAAGGCCCCTGGCGCTGAGGGGGGAGCCCACGTCGCAGGAGGAAGGGCCCTGGCGCTGAGGGGGGAGCCCACGTCGCAGGAGGAAGGCCCCTGGCGCTGAGGGGGGAGCCCACGTCACAGGAGGAAGGCCCCTGGCGTTGAGGGGGGAGCCCACGTCGCAGGAGGAAGGCCCCTGGCGCTGAGGGGGGAGCCCACGTCGCAGGAGGAAGGCCCCTGGTGTTGAGGGGGGAGCCCACGTCGCAAGAGGAAGGCCCCTGGCGTTGAGGGGGGAGCCCACGTCGCAGGAGGAAGGCCCCTGGCGTTGAGGGGGGAGCCCACGTCGCAGGAGGAAGGCCCCTGGCGCTGAGGGGGGAGCCCACGTCGCAGGAGGAAGGCCCCTGGTGTTGAGGGGGGAGCCCACGTCGCAAGAGGAAGGCCCCTGGCGTTGAGGGGGGAGCCCACGTCGCAGGAGGAAGGCCCCTGGCGTTGAGGGGGGAGCCCACGTCGCAGGAGGAAGGCCCCTGGCGTTGAGGGGGGAGCCCACGTCGCAGGAGGAAGGCCCCTGGCGCTGAGGTGGGAGAGCCCACGTCGCAGGAGGAAGGCCCCTGGCGCTGTGGTTGGGGAGCCCACGTCGCAGGAGGAAGGCCCCTGGCGCTGAGGGGGGAGCCCACGTCGCAGGAGGAAGGCCCCTGGCGTTGAGGGGGGAGCCCACGTCGCAGGAGGAAGGCCTCTGGCGCTGAGGGGGGAGCCCACGTCGCAGGGGGAAGTCCCCTGGCGCTGAGGGGGGAGCCCACGTCGCAGGAGGAAGTCCCCTGGCGTTGAGGGGGGAGCCCACGTCGCAGGAGGAAGGCCCCTGGCGCTGAGGGGTGAGCCCATGTCACAGGAGGAAGGCCCCTGGCGCTGTGGTTGGGGAGCCCACGTCGCAGGAGGAAGGCCCCTGGCGCTGAGGGGGGGAGCCCACGTTGCAGGAGGAAGGCCTCTGGCACTGAGGGGGGAGCCCACGTCGCAGGAGGAAGGCCCCTGGTGCTGTGGTTGGGGAGCCCACGTTGCAGGAGGAAGGCCCCTGGCACTGAGGGGGGAGCCCACGTCGCAGGAGGAAGGCCTCTGGCACTGAGGGGGGAGCCCACGTCGCAGGGGGAAGTCCCCTGGCGCTGAGGGGGGAGCCCATGTCACAGGGGGAAGTCCCCTGGCGCTGAGGGGGGAGCCCACGTCGCAGGAGGAAGGCCCCTGGCGCTGAGGGGGGAGCCCACGTCGCAGGAGGAAGGCCCCTGGCGCTGAGGGGGGAGCCCACGTCGCAGGAGGAAGGCCCCTGGCGCTGAGGGGGGAGCCCACGTCGCCGGAGGAAGGCCCCTGGCGCTGAGGTTGGGGAGCCCACGTCGCCGGAGGAAGGCCCCTGGCGCTGAGGGGGGAGCCCACGTCGCAGGAGGAAGGCCCCTGGTGTTGAGATGCTCCTGAAGTTTCCATTGCCTAGATTTGTGGTGACTAGTTGGCAGATCTGCAAGCTGCCAAGGAAGGGAATAACGGTGAAAGGTGTCACTCTCCCGACAGCCCAGCCAGAGGCATGGCTGGTTTTCCAAAGCATCAGGCTTTAGTCAAACCTGATTGCCCCTCTCTCTGGGCCTGCCTGGCATTTAATGGTGATTTACAAACGAGTTTCACGCCGATTCCTCTGCTGCTGCTGAAACATCAAAGTCTCTAATTCGCGCCCCCTGCATGCTGTGCCCTGCACAAGCAGACCCTTTGATGTCTGCCTCCCCCCTTCGTTACCTGCGCATGGGGACTGGCCGCGGCTGTTCCCGCCATGGCACCAGGCCCGCTCTGCTGCAAGGCGTTTTATAAGGTGTCTGCTGTCACTCAGCATGGCCCCAGCTCCGTTAACCCCCTTGGCAGAGCCGCGTGGGACATCTGCAAACCAATGGAAACCGGCTGGGGGGTGGAGCTCGTGGGGTAGCCGAGGGGGGACTTCCAGAAAGCACCTGGTTTCCCCTCTGACACCTGCAAATTAACAGACAGTTCTTCCAGTCGTGCCGCTTGTGCCTTTTGACCCTTCTGGCTGCGTGCTCAGCAGGTTAGTGCCCCCATCCTCCCAGCCATCCAGGGTGGGAGCAGTGCTAGGCCGTCCCGTCAGCCCCTGCACTTGGCCCAGGCAGCAGTGAAGCTTCCATGCTCCTTGTCCTCTTTTCCTAGTGATTTCCCCTTGGCCTGCCCAGCCTAACGAGCATTGCCGTGGCCACCCTAGAGCTCGGCCCTTCCCATGGTGTGAGGGGCCGGTTCAACCCCCTCGCCTTGGGGGTAAAATTTGCTCAAGAGGGCCTCACCGGCTTCCTCTCTCTCCATTTCTGTAGCTTCCACTGGCCTATCGCTGTCTGCACAGATCTCTTCCCCGGTGTGGACACCACAGCTTTCCCCTCTGCAGTGCCCATCCAACTCCCCACCTCCTCCTTCCAGCGTGGGCTCTCCTTCCATTCCCTTCCTACCCGGGCCAAATGGCTCTCCTGCCTTGCCTCAGTCTCTCTCCCCTGAGGGCTGAGGGTTGAATGCAACTCTCTGGCTCTGGTTCATATGAAAGCCACTTGGTGCATGAGGGAGCTGACTCCACAACCCCTCTGCTGTCTGGGGAGAGGCAGGGATGAGCTGTGCTGGCTTCTTCCCGCTTAACCCAGTGGCTGCCATCTTACTCCCCAGGTTCTCAGCTTGTTGCCAGCAGCCTGCTTGCTTATTACACCCCTTCTAGCCCATGTGGTTGCCTTCCAGTTGCGATCCCAGTGCACCCAGTGCAGTGAAAAGTGAAATCTTCAGGCACGTGGGCAGGAACACCGAGGGGCAGTGGAAGAGGAGATATGCTCCATTCACTTTCCCTCTGAAGCCTAATGACAATTTAGATGTCAACGCTGAAGGTTAACTCTTCCTCCAAAGCACCAAGAAAGTAGAGAGGGGTGTGTCAGTCTGCTCTGAGTGCCCTCTGTGTTTTGGCACCTAAAGTGAGCATGGCTCTGTTTGCAGATGGGGTTCGGAGTCATGCCACTGCTTCATCCGCCAGGCTCTTCCCTGGTTCCCTAGAGGATGCTCCAAAGCCAATTCAGTATCTTCACCAATGATTTAGATATTGGCATAGAGAGCACACTTGTTAAGTTTGCAGTTGCAAGCTGGGAGGGGTTGCAACTGCTGTGGAGGATAGGGTCAGAATTCAAAATGATCTGAACAAACTGGAGAAATGGCCTGAGGTAAACAGGTTGAAGTTTAATAAGGACAAATGCAAAGTGCTCCACTTGGGAAGGAACAATCAGCTTCATACATACAGAGTGGGAAGCAACTGTCTAGGAAGGAGCACTGTGGAAAGGGATTTCGGGGTCACAGCGGACCACAAGCTAAATATGAGTCAACGGTGTGATGCTGTTGCAAAAAAAGCAAACGTGATTCTGGGCTGCATTAACAGGAGAGATGTGAGCAAGAACTGAGGTCATTTTTCTGCTCTACTCTGCGCTGGTTAGGCCTCAGTTGGAGTGTTGTGTCCAGTTCTGGGCACCATATTTCAAGAAAAATGTGG
This sequence comes from Carettochelys insculpta, assembly GCF_033958435.1. NCBI lineage: Eukaryota > Metazoa > Chordata > Testudines > Carettochelyidae > Carettochelys > Carettochelys insculpta. Next base: position 2,886,972 of record NC_134145.1, read on the forward strand.
AGGAATTGGGGAAGGTCCAGAGAAGAGCAACAAGAATCGCTAAAATCTAGAGAACATGAGCTGTGAAGGAAGACTGAAAGAACCAGGCTTGTTTAGTTTAGACATGAGAGCGATTTTCAAGTACCTAAAAGAAGGTTGCAAGGAGGAGGGAGAAAAATTATTCTCCTTGGCCTGTGAGGACGGGAAAAGGAGCAATGGGCTTAAACTGCAGCGAGGGAGGTTTAGGTTGGAGATTAGGAAGAGCTTCCTAACTGTCAGGGTGGTTAAACACTGGAATAAATTACCCAGGGAGGTTGTGGAATCTCCATCACTGGAGAGATTTAAGAGCAAGTTAGACATTTCTCGGGGATGGTCTAGTTGGTGGTTGGTCCCTCCGTGAGGGCAGGAGACTGGACTTGACGACCTCTCAAGGTCCCTTCCAGTCCTAGTGCTCTGCCATTCTTTGAATCTAATTGGTTCCATTTAACACCCAAATTCAACTCCTTCCCTGGGGGGAATAAAACCAAACCAGTGTGGTATGGGGCGAACTACTCCATGGCACAAGCCTGACCCTGCATGCATCGCAGCAGCGTTGGAAGCATCAGGGGGTTTCAGCGTAGATGGCCGCTGGGACGCAGGGGGTCATTTTTTCTGTGGAAATATACAGACTCTTGCACATGCTCCAGGCTGGGAGCAGGGAAGAAGTGCCATGAATCGTGTCACTTGGCTCTGCATTTCATCAGATCAAGCTAGTTTGGTTCTCCAACAAGTCGACATATATTATCTGTGTAAAAAAAGGCATTTGCAGGGCTGGGAGTCCAAATATCATTTATAAATATTTAATTCTACAAGTGATCTTTGCCAAAGAAGGAGAGCTCTTCATCATCACACCGGAGTCTGTTGAAATATCACCATTATTCATCAGCCACCGTTGGCACAGAGCCTTGCCTGGGACTGGCAGAGGCCTTGGCCCGCCTGGTGCTCTCCTCGCAGCAGGAGGTGTTGTAGAAAACGAGTCAGAGCTCCTTTCGTCTCAGCCTCTCCCCTCTGTGGGGACTGGCAGCACCTGCAATCTCCCTCTCCGCAGCAGGTGCTTTGAAAAGGGAAAAACTACAGCGCTGGCTGTCGACAAATTCCTAGCTGCTCCTCAGCCTGCTCTTTGCAGCTGGAGGTGCGTGACATGGCGGTGTTCAGCGTGACATTCGTGCAGCCGCTTTGGGCCTAGTCTCCCTCTGTGCATGGAAGGGGCAGTTCCCCCGCTGGGCCCGTCCCACTGCCGAGGAAGATCACAACAGCTGCAGTCCTCGCTTCTTCCTGAAGGAGGCGCTGCAGGGCGTGGGGTCGTAGCATGGGCTGCGTGGAGGCTCCTGTTCACAGGCTGCTCGCTTGTGCTCTGAGAAGCTTCCCTCAGAGGGTGACATGTCCCAGGCAGCGGCCAGGTGGGCTCTGCCTGTCCCTCTCTGTGGCTGCTCGTTGTTTAACCTCTCTGACATTCAGCCCAGCTCTGCCTGCTCTGTTTTGACTCCTGACAAGCCTTTCAATTTGCTCTCCCCTCTGAAGAGCTGAGAAGCCATTGATAGTTCTCCCTCTGAATTATTGAACCTTGGTATTGGGTTTCGGCCCCAGTGGAGTGACCCTGACACTCGCGGGGCAGTGAGGAGCACCATTGATTCACAGGGCTCAGGTTCATCTTGCTGCTGGCAAGCTCCCAGGCCCTGGCGGCTTTGGCTCCCCACGTGCATTGTGCAAGGGTTAGGGCTCTCGGCCTGCTCTTTGGGGTGGAAGGGGTGAAAACCTGCTGGGGTCAGGGCTGGAGGATTACCTCTGGCTGCCTCTGTGGGGGTGTCCCCCTCTTTCCTCTGTCCCAGGGGTGCTCCCTGTGGGGCAGGCTAGAGGTGCAGCCTCCCCATACTTACTGCATTGGAACAGAAAGCATTACTCAGCATGGGCCAGGGGTAGCTTGGTGGTTTGAGCATTGGCTGGCTAAGCCCAGGGTTATGAGCCCTGCCCTGGAGGGGGCCGTTCAGGGGCCTGGGACAAAGAGATTTAAAAAATAAAAAGGTCCATGAGGGATGGAGCTTGGTTCTGCTGGGAGGGCAGGGGGCTCTACTTGATGACCTCCCGAGGCCCTTTCCAGCTCTATGAGATATATCTATATATATATGGAGTGATGTACTGTTGTTCCTTAGCATGTTGAATTGCCAGTGGAAGCAAGGGGGTTTGTAGAGGCAGTGACCCAATGTTTCCTCTATTTTTTTTCACACGTGTGGAATAAATTTTGCTCTGTGCTCTGAGGCATGCAGGGATGTGCACCACCAGTAGAAGCACAGGCTACTAGCCAGGGGCACTCTGCCAATCAGCTGGGCAGCACCCAAATCTCTCCTGGGTAGCCAACCAAGCGCTCATCTTACAAGGAACCCTGGCAGTGACGGGAAGGGAAAGGAGAGCAAACTGGAAAGGGGAGAGCAAATTGAAAGGCTTGTCAGGAGTCAAAACAGAGAGACCGGAGTACTTGTGCCTCTGTTTCCCTGTCTGTGAAAAGGGGGTCGTGAATCTGGCCTTCCCAGGGTTGTGGGACTGAGTGAATACACATATGTAAGGGTCTCTGCTGGGAGTTGGTAGAAAGGGGTATTCTGAATTCTTGCAGAATGGAAAACCTCTGACTTGCTGCTGGCAAGATCCCAGGCCCTAGCGGCTGTGGCTCCCCATGTGCATTTTGCATGGATTAGGGCTCTCGACTTGCAGAACAGAGCTTGTGTCCGCCCAGTAGAGAGGATGTCATTAGATTAATAGAAGAGAGACGCCAGGATAAAGCCCTGCTGGCTTCTTGGGACCATCCAGGGCTTTCCTACTGCTGCCGACGTCAGAGCTGATTGAAACGTGGAAACGGCTTTTCACAAAAAATAACTCTCTTGTTGCACAAAATGTTTGGGATTTTCACCCCCTCCCCAAAATGTGATAGAAATGATTAGTGACACGATCTGTTTGCTGAAACCCCAGTAATGTTCTCCATAGAAATGTGGTTCATTATCAAATCACAACCTGCTGCTTGGCTATTTCGCAGTTGGTGTAGAACTCAGCTCTTCTTGCATTCCAAGCCTGCGCCTCACCCTTGGAGGTGAGGGCACTCTTAGCAGTAGAGGGTCTATGACACATAGTTGGGCAGTTTTGATTTTAACCAGGAGTGGTCACTGGTTTCTCTCTTTCTCATATATGCCCATGCTCCATGCACTGTGGTTTTAACACTTATCTCCTGACCATTTTGCCTTCCTCCTGAGGCCGGTGCAGTAGATGGCTGATCTACAGAAGCTGGTTGGCGCCCCTGTGCAGGTGCCTTTAAGAGCCCGGGAGGAAGAGGAAGGGTGAGCGTGGATTTTATTAAGTGATAACACATTTTCAAATCCGATTATGGCGACTTTTCGGGGGCACCACAGCATTGATTGGCGGGGCCAGAATCGGAGAGGCTGTGCAGAAGCATGTCAGAGCATGTGCAATCGGATCTCTTCCATTAGGCTGATCGATAGCTACTGTGGGGGGGAGGCCAAGGGGAGTGAATGGGAGTGTTGACAAAACCGAATAAATATAGACGTGAAAGCTAAGAAATCACATTACGGCCCAAGGATCGAGCACAACATGGCTAACCCTTTCACCTTAACACCCCACACACGGGGAAGATTAACTCTTTCAGGGCAGGCCTCTGACTCCAGCCCTGGTGGAAAACCTGGCCGGTTGTGGCCTGCCCCAGCCATGCAAGTGGCGGGAAGCCAGCACCAGAGCCATTTAACTCAGTGCCCTCTCTGGTCTGGAAAAGGGTTTGCAAAGCCAGGGGCAACCTGGGTTTTAAGCATCCCCCTTGTGTGGGAGGTCAAGCTTCTGGGTTACACAGCTTGGCAGGCTCCAGAGGGTGTCTGTGCAAGGGGTAGAGAGGGCAGATCATGGTTTTGCTCTCCCAGCATCCCCTTCGCAGAGTGGGTGGAGAGCGGGTGCTGAAAGAGCCCCACGTACCGCCTCCTATACAGCGGGGCATCACTGCAGTTGGGAGATCTTTTTTGCCGGTGGCATTGGAAATTGCTCCAATTTATCAGAGAGATTGAGAGTCACTGGACGACGGAGTTATCCTTCAGAGCAGGCCTGTGGGTAGCAACTCCCCCGTTCTGTTCTCTGCTACTCCCATGCTGTGGACCCTCAGGCAAGTCACCTCATCCGAAGTGTGTGTTCATGAGGGATGGCGCACTCAGGTTCTGCTTCCCTCCGCTGTCCCTGGGCCGTGGGAATTCCCAGTGAAGCGTACACATCACTCACCCAGAATTTAAACTTCTGCCAAGTAAGAAGAAAGTGCTCTGGAGTTTTGAAGGACCCCTAAGCACGGGCAATGTTTTTTAGTGGGGGAATATTTGTGTCTGGCTAAAACTTTGCCTTCTATATGCTGTAATAAGGCTACCCCTGTTCCCTGGGATCTAGTGTGTGGAAGCCAGGAAGGGGAACTGGCCCAGTTTGGTAGGATTCATGCCACGAGACTAAAATTGGAGGGAGTGTGAACAAAAGGCATCAGAGGTGAAAAATGAGATTTAAAAAAAACGTCTCTCTGTTAACAGTCCCGGACACGGCGGGGAACATGGGAGCTGTGGATGTGCTTATAAAAGAGGAAACTTCGCCATTACAATGCTGTGTGTTGTCCCAGTGCAGTACGAACGTAGCCACGCTTCTGCAGTTGGATGCCTTGTATCCATGCAGTGCCTCCGTCACCCCCTGGCGCTGGGACGGGTTGTGCAGTGGCGGTGCGGAGAGCCCCTGGACCAAATTGTGAACTCCTAAATGATGGAGCCCACGTCAGTGCAGGGGTGCCGCCCTTTGAGAAAGGAGCCTGCCAGCCCCAGGGTGTGTGATCTTCAGCCTTGGCTGGTGGGGAGAGAAGAAGGGTTGTGCAGAGTCCATTGGGTGCGAGTGGGAATTGGCAGTGGAAGACAGTGGCTCTGGAGGGCATCCAGGGGGCTGTAGTGTGGGGAGAGCTATGGTCCGGTGCCCTCTCGTCTGAGCTGTTTGTGCTGCTGGTGGAAGTGTGCGTATTCCTCCCCTCCATGCTGGGGTTGGGGGGCGGTTCAGTGGGCACTTAGAGGCCGCCTTTGACAGCTAGAAAGATGGGGACCAGAGTCCTGGCAGGAGCTGGCAGATCAGGGTGTGATGGAACAAGGCCTCAGACCACGAGGGAGGGGAGCGGCTTCATCTCAAACTGCCGACCAGCAGGTGCTTGGCCTCCTCACAGGCCCAGCCTGGTCTATGGGGGCTGCACGGTGCCGTCTTCCATGCCAGCCGCTGGTTCCCTGCGCACACCCAGAGCTCAGTCCAGGTACCCCCGGAATTCCTGCTGGCCCTTGCGAGTGCCCAGGTTAGCACGGCCCTGTCCCGCCCGCCCTCCATCTGCCTTCCTTGGGCCGCCATACTTGGCCATGTCTGATTAGCCGGCATTCAATGCTCTGTTTTGCTTGGGCTCTGACTTCAGCCAGACAACCCGTCGGTGGCCTTTGACCTTTCCCCAGCCCAGGGCTGCTGGCAGCTGGCACAGCTTGGGGCACGTCCCATTGAGCCTCTCTGGCTCGCCCTCCCTTGCCCCTCTCCCCGAGCCGAGCGGGGGCCGAGGTGCTGACTGGCACGGCACGTGGGCCAGCAGGCAGCGTTTGCCTTGGTAAGCGCTTTCCTGAGCATGATTTAAAGCGATAAGTGAAAAGAAAACCTGTAATAAAGGCAGCACTCTGCTTATTAAGGGGAAAAGGCGGCACTTTGCTTATAGTAACATTAATTACCCAGATATATTGGGAGCGGAGAGGCTTCTCGCAGATTTATACGGGGCCTCGAAGATGGATGGACGGACAGACTGAGCTGCTGCCAGAGCCCCTGCTGTGTCTGGGGCCAGCAGAGAAGTGCCTGGGTGAGGGGGGCAGAAAGGGCAGCAAGTACCCTAAGGTGGCGGGTGTCCCAAGCACAGCCAGGCGCTGACAGTGCCTGTGAGGGGGTCTCTCAGAGATCTGTGGGGCAGCAGCAAGCTTGGCTTGGCCTCCCCTCCAGCCTGTCGCTGGCCAGGGAGTGTGGCTCAGAGGTGGCATTGGTCGGGGAAGGAGAAGGAGGAAGCTGCATAAAAACCAGAGTGGGGGAAGAAATCCTGTGGAAATCATAGAACAAAAGGGGCAGCAGATCGGAAGTGCTACAGACAGGCCCACGGAGAGCTCAGCGCCTCACGGTCGTTCTGCCCCCTGCCCCAGCCCCGTGCTGCCCCTTGGGCCAATGAGGGGGCTGGAGGGCTGGGACCCCTGGGGGGCACTGCACGGTCCCTCTGGGCTGGCGATGCTCTCAGTCACCTGGATGCCCTTAAGGTGTGAGAGGAGACAGCTCCGCCCGTGTTTATTTTCACTGCACAGCCGTTCTGCCCCCGTTCCCTTCCTCGCTGCGTCGGTCAAATACTTCCCTACCACTCAGAGCTCAGGCCAAGCAGGCGAGCGGACGAGCCAACACAGGTCTTTCTGTGAGCAAAGCTCAGGAGGCCCCATTGGTAACGTCTCAGCACAGCTCCCTCTGGTGTGGCTGATCACCCGCCGGTTCAGAGGGTTTGTGATAGCTCCACCCCGCCCATTCCTCTGCTGAATTCACAGGCCTGTTGAAATCCTCCTCGCTGAACCCGTCCGCCTGTCTTTTTAGTATGTCTGGGCATCAAGTCGTTCTCCTCCCCTGTCCGAACCCCTCTGATTTCTGCTCCGTCCTCCTGAGACGCGGAGCCCACAGCTGAGCTGTGTTCTAGAAAAGGTCTTTGCAGAATAGTGTTTGAACAGTCACCCTGATATTCCCTGTCCCGTTGCTTCTACAGCCGAGATTTCGCTGGCTGTGCTTGGTCACACGTGTGTACAGGCCTGTATGGCGCTTTCCTCACAAGCACCAAGGGCTTTTTCCTGCACTTTTAAGACTCAGCAATGCTCATTGCTTTGCGTTTGCCACCGAGTTTCTTCTGCCGTTGCCTTTCCTGTGTGGCTGGCTTGCCTCGGTCCCTCTGGCATTGCCCTTGTCTGTCGCGACAGCCTTCGCCCACCTCCCAGGAGCTACATTCATGGGAAAGAAAGTCTTGGTTTTGCATTTTATTAGTGTTTATATTCCAGTAGCTCTTGGTGGTCCCGGCGGAGACTCACTGCGTTGCGGTGGGTTCTGTGCATACGCACAGAGAGACAGCCCCGTTCTGAAGCGCTGACGGTCTAAGTAGACAAGAAGGAAGGGCAGGATCTTGATCCCCTGCAAGACACACACTACTGAGGTCCAGAGAAACAGGAGGTCTGGGGCAGAGTTGGGAGCTGACTCAGGGAACCTGGATCCTCAGCCCAGGGCTTTATCACAAGACCCTGCTGCTGCTTGTAGAGACCAGACTGTGTCACCCAGAGGGAGATGGCTTTATTTGTCACCCCACTGAGGGGCGCAGGGTTTCATGAATCAGCTGTTCCAGCTGTGGAGCAGCTGCCCCCCTGCCCTTGGCATTCCAGCTTGGGTCTCCCCATCCTGCCTAAGCGGGGCCTCCTCCCTCCATGCCCAACTTAAGCAGAGAAGCTGACTTTGCAGGTGATTAGTAATACATGTTAACAGGCCCCCCCAGGAGCATCTTCCTGTCACTTTTATGAGGCTGTTTGCAGGTGGGAGGTGTAGAAGCACTTTCCATCTTCTGCTCCCAGGAGGGGCGGGGCGGAGGCGCGGGAATGGTGAGCAGGACAGCCGATGTGGCTTTGCCAGAGGCACCCCACAAGCCCCGTCTGCTTTGCCTTGAGCTTATGGGGTTGTGCAGTCAGCTTGTTTGGCTCCTTTCTGAGCTGGTAGCTGCCAGAGCACTTCCCGTCTGTTAGCGTGGCTCGTCTGGTTGGATTGGCCCTTCTGTGACATGCTCAGAGCAGACCCGGCAAGGGTCAAACCACCTCCCCTAGGTTACCATGCTGCCAGGTAACGCTCACCCTGTCTCTGCTGCCTGTCAGCTCTCTGCGCCTAACCTGGTCTTCGTACTGCACAGCCCAGCAGGGGCTGCAAAGGCTGCAGGGGAACTTGGCAATGTGAATTGTATTGCTGCGCAGAGCAAGATATTTCCCAGGGACCTTTGCTTTTTCCAGTGCTCTGGTGGGGGGCTGCCTCAACTCCCTGATCCTCTGACAGCTCCCAAGCGGGGGGTGAAGCAGCAAGCCGAGGATGGCAGGTCAGAGCGACGAGGGTGCTGGCCATGCCCCCGAGCAGGGTGGATTGTTCTGCCCTGCTGCCCCTCCCAGTACCCTGCCTGCTCTTCCTTTTGTTTCGTGCCTGTGTGCGGTGCCCAGGCGCTGGTGTGGCTGTGCAGGGGGTGCTCTCTCTCCCTGCCGGCGTAGGAAGTCAGTGTCCGTGGGAGCAGGACCAGGACCGTGTTTTCTGTGTGCTATCTCGGCACTTTGCTACACTGGGACCAGTGGGCTGTTTGGCACACACAGCCCACACTGGGTTGGTGCCCCTATCTGTGCTGTATACATACACGCCTTTCCCCTCGGCTTGCTGCTCTGTCCCGGAATCGCCGTGCTCCATCCCAGCAGTGGGGCCTGCGCATGTCCCACCCAGGGCAGCGGGCTGCCAGAACCCCCATGAGCCAGAGCTTTGCTGCGAGGCCTTGGTGGAGCGACGCGCTGGGAAGCGTGGGGAGATGAGGCCATTCCAGGCTGAAAGGAGGGCCGGCAGGGAAGGGAGCCGGGGCACGTGGGAAGGCGTGTTCGGCGCTCATGTAGAGAGCGGCAGCCGCACGGGCGGAGGGATACGCAGAGCGGACCTGCTGGGTGGGGACAGAGCCTGCTCCGGGAGGAGGTCAAAAAGCCAAAGTTTCCTGTGAGGTGAATGATCAGTGGGAGCAATGTTAGCAGGTCAAGCACCTAGCGCTGGGGTAATAGAGTTAAGGTGCTGAGCCTCGGAGGGAGCCCGGGTGAGTGGAGCAGCATTAAAGCGCTGAGCACAGCTTAATCTGCCCCGAGCGAGGGCAGCGGGGTCTCTAATATTGTGTCAGGCTCCCCGGGCCGCGGTGGCGGGTTATTCTTCACGGCAGCTAATGCCACTGGGCTAACTGAATTAGCCCCTCCTTCCGCGGGGTGAGCATGGGGTTGCCGGGAGGCCGATCGTGCCTCGCAGCTGCAGCGCGAGCCAGTGATAGCCTGGAAATTCAATCAGGTGAGGAGCTGCCATCGTCCCCAAAGACACAGATGGTCCCATCCGCTGGGCGCTCCGTGCGCCGGTGAGGCGGGGAGGGCCGGCTGGGGACCGGAGGGGCGTGTCTCTCTTGCTCCCCCTACTGGGGAGAGCGCCCATCGTTAGCCGGCTGCTCGGTGACGTGTGAAGTGCCACCGACTGCCCTGTCTCCTGCCAAATCCCATTCCCTCTCGCCGTGCTGGGCACAGAGGGCCTGCCCTTCCTCATCACGCCCCTCGCCGGGACAGACGGTCACGTGTGGAAACCGAGGCGCGGAGTGAAGCTGTGAGTTGCTCAAGGCCACGCTGCGTATCTGTGGCGAGGTTAGGGTCGGAGTGGGGAGTCCTCGGCCGCAGTCCCTGCTGCTCTAATCATGGGTCTCTGCTCTCTTCTCAGAGCTGATTCCAAGGGCCTCGTGCTCAAAGTGCTAGACATTACTGCCTTCCTCAAGCTGGGAGTAGACCGCAGGAGTCCTGACTCCCGCCCAGTCACCTTCCACTGCCCAGGCTCCCATCTAAGCAAACGGAGGGAATTAATGGTTATAATTAGCTTTGTGCTGGTTATTAACAAGGGCTGTAAACCCTTCTCCCCGCCCTAGGAGACCTCTTCAAGGCACGTCTGGAGTCACTGGCAGTATTGTTAGTTTCTTTCTTTCTTACAGAAGCTCTGTGCCCTTCTTGACACCCCTGAAACAAGACCCTTCCCCCCCCAACAGCCGCAGGGCACCTCAAGGTCAGTCGAGCCCCCCACAAGCGAGCACTTCCAACGTGAGCCTGGAAATCCCCACAAGGCAGTGCAGCTGCATAAGCAGGGCACTGGGTTCTAGGGGCGGCTTTGCTGCTGGAGGACTGTAGACAGATCGCTTCTCCTCGCTGCCCCTTGTTATCCCCATCACAGCTCTCCCTTGTAACGTGTGCTGGGGGTGGAAGTGCCGGGTGGTGGTATTTTCTCTGCACGGAGTAGCGGGGATGCACCCTGCCTGGATACTGCACCTGGTGCCACCTCGCCCCGTTTCCCAGTTGTTAGTTTAAACCATTGCACAAGTCGGTCCTCCTCTCCCTACCTACTGAGCAAACCCAGTCTAACAACCCAGGCAGTGATAGAGCATCTTCCAAAAACTACTTCCAGGTTCTCGCAATTTTTAATTGTACCTTTTTCAAAACTAAATTAAAGCACAACTCCCAGTTACTACATAATAGTGCAGAGCCCAGGGCTGCTGTTTGCACACTGCTGCCTTCCCACAGGATGTAATCCACTGCTACTCTGATGGGTGTCATAGGCCATATACAGCTCACGCCTGCTTAATGGGGGAGTTTCTTTAGGGCTGTGAAGAAAGGGGCCTTAGTGTTTGTACCAAGAAGCTGGGCGTTCCTTACCTGCTGCAGTGCAGGTTTAAATACGCAGTGCAGAGCTGTTTGGCTGAACCATGACAAGCCCACTGTAAGAACCCTAAAATCCCAGCTGGCCCCAGATTTGTTAGCAGTGACACTGGCTTACACCCAGGGGGGAAGGGACTAGCCCAGGGTTACTCCGTGAGCCATTAGCAGCCCTACAACAGCCTCCAAGCGTGCTGACTCTCAAGCCAGCGGTGCCTCTGCGACATCCCCTCCCACGGTTCCCCTGGTGGTGAAGCAGCACCTCGCCTGGGGAGGGTTCTGCTGCGTGGGTTTGCCAAGACCAGTGACCCTGGGGAGGCTCAGGAGAGAGGGAGCGGGAAGGGCAGAGTTGCTGTGAAGTGCTGTGCTGGGCCAGGCACCTTTCCCTCGACATTTCTCCCTTTCCCAGCTCAGGCTGAGCTGACCACGCGCAAAGGAACAAGCTGGCTTTGGCAGTCGCCTGCCAGCCCAGGTCTTCAACCTCTGCGGCCCGCCGGTGCCAGATGCCCTGATTGCAAGCTCGCCTGTGCCAGGAGGTGGTGGACATCCACCTGGGCCCCCACGCACACAGCTCCTGTCTCTCCGTCCCAGCCTCCTCTCTAGTCCTCCGCCTCCTTCCCCAGCGCGTGGCTCCCCCTCCCCCCGGGCTCCCGCCCGGTTATAAATGGAGGCTCTGGCTGCCGTTAAATAGTCACATCTATCAGGCAAGCTCACGTCGGCCATAAATTTTACAGTAATGATGATTTTCTAAATGGGCCGACTGGAGCTATTTCCGCCTCATCCTCCAGTTACTGCACACAAGCGTCAGCCCCCTCCTCTCCCTGGGGCGCATAGACCCATTTGTTGTCCCCCCATTGTCATTTCTCCTGCAGGCTTGTGGCCAGGGTCTGAAAGTGGAAGTGACCTTCTGGAGCAGCCCCCCTCTTCCCACCTGCCCTGTGCTGGGGCTCCCGCCCTCCCCGTGTTGCTGACTGGTAAGATCAAGGCTAGGCGGTGGTTTTCGTGTGTGTTCGGGAGACGGGGACAAACCAGATTGCTCCAGATGGGGCAGAGGGGCCTGGCTACAAAGGCACAGCCATCTGGACGTCATTACTGCCAGTCCCTTCCAACCCCTCCCCAGTCGTGTGAAACAGGCCCGGGGCGTGAAAGCTGTAATTGTGGGTCAGCCCTTCTCACTGTGCATGGTTTGAATTTGGCGCCCCAGGAGAGTGAAAGGGAGAAGGGGAAACACTGACCAGACCTTCGGAGGAGCCAACATCTGTGCGGCCGTCAGTGCACATCTGGCTCCGGCGCTGGGGCTGGAAGGGTGGCACCGGTGGGTTGGAACCTCCCAAAGTGAGTGGGGCTGGGAAGGACCGTAGGGGCACTGAGTGCAGCCCTCTCCCACTACGGACAGGCACGTCGCCCGCCCAGAGGGGAAGCTGGGCTGACACCACCCGTGTTAGTGCTTTGGCCTGACCCTGCCCAGGTGACCATGAAACTCCAGAATTTGGCTTGCTTGGCAGACAGGACTCCTCTTTGCCTGTCAGCACCTCAGCCGGACGCGATGGAGCGGCGTGGCCTAGAGCTTAGAGCTGGGAGAGGTTTGGAGGTGGGAGTCCTGAGTTCTGCTGCCGACTCGCCGTATGATCTTGGGACAGATGTGTAACCATTCTTTGCCTCAGTTTCCTCATCTGTAAAATGAACAGTGCTTCTCCTTTGCAAAATGCTTTGGGTGCCTGTGGTAAGTGCAGGGTCTGAGCTACCCTTTCAGCAAGTGAGTGGTTTTATCACACTCCCTCCTGATCGGAGCCAGACCTGATGTTGTGCCACACAGATCTCTGAACATAAGGATGGCCATATTGGGTCAGACCAAAGGTCCCTCCAGCCCAGTAGCCTGTCTGCCGACAGTGGCCAGTGCCAGGTGCCCCAGAGGCAGGGGACCGAAGACAATGATCAAGAGATTTGTCTCCTGTCATCCATCTCCAGCCTCTGACAATCAGAGGCCAGGGACACCATTCCCACCCTTGGCTAACAGCCTTTTGTGGACCTACCCTCCAGGAGTTTATCTAGCTCTTTCTTAAATTCTTTTACGGTCCTAACCTTCACAGTCTCCTCTGGCTGGGAGTTCCACAGGTTAACTATGCACTGAGTGAAGAAGAACTTTCTTTTATTAGTTTTAAACCTGCTACCCATTAATTTCATTTGGAGTCCTCTAGTTCTTGTATTATGGGCACAACTAAATAACTTCTCCTTATTCACCCTCTCCACACCTGTCATAATTTTATATACCTCTATCATGTCCCCCCTCAGCCTCCTCTTTTCTAAACTGAAAGTCCCAATCTTTTTAGCCTCTCCTCATATGGGACCTGTTCCAAGCCCCTAATCATTCTAGTTGCCCTTTTCTGAACCTTTTCCAGTGCCCGGATATCTTTCTTTAGGTGAGGAGACCACATCCGTACACAGTATTCAAGATGTGGGTGTACCAGAGATTTATATGGGGGCAGTAAGATACTCCTTGTCTAGTTTTCTATCCCTTTTTTAATAATACCTAACATCCTATTTGCCTTTTTGACTGTCTCTGCACACTGTGTGGATGTTTTCAAGGAACTATCCACGATAACTCCAAGATCTGTTTCCTGATTAGCTAAATTAGCCCCCATCATATTGTAAGTAGTGCTGAAAAGATGCTCTGCAGAGCAGGTCAGTGGCTAGAGGGCTGGCCTCTGCAGGTGGGAGCAGGAACCAGGTGGCATGTTCTTTGGTTCAGTCCATTCCTGTACCTGCTGTGAGACAACGCCAGGACCGAGGAGCTGATCCCAGCACATGCTGAGCGTGGTCAGGTCCGTTGGCCTCTGTGAGAATCCGGGGCTTTGGGCTCCTGGTGGGATCAGGCTCTTGGACAAAGAGACGTGAGATAAAGCTGGAGGTAGGTGACTCCTGTGCAGGCCCCGGCCGAAGCCCGCTTTGCGCCCCGCACAGTGAGGAAGCAGTTCCAGTAGCGATGGAGAAGATCCAGCCGGGTGAGACCTGCCCCTGCTTGCTTTCTTTGGCCTCCCAGCACAGGGAGGCAGGTGGGTCCTGGTGGACGGGCGTTGGAAGGTGCTTAGTCTCCAGAAGCAGAGAATGGGCCGAGGGCACTGGGCGAGTCAGGGGACTGGCAGCAGGTTCCAGACTTCACCTGTGAGCTGCGACCTGCAGGCTCGTCTACATCAGCAGCGAGCGGAAGCCTGTAAAGCTTGTGGCTGCTTAGCCAGCCCACGTGTGAACTGAGTTTGATCAGGCTCAGCCTGGGATGTGGAGGGACTTGTGCCCACGGCTTTGCCAAGGGAAGGTTGAGTGGCGACTTGACCACAGTTTGCAAGGCCCTGTGTGATGATTTGTGAGAGCAGAAGGCTCTTTAGTCCAGTAGGAAAAGGGAGCGCACAACCCCACGCCTGGCAGCTGGGCCAGTTCGGACGAGAAACAGGCCCAGATTTTACCAGTGAGTGTCATTAGGCACCGGGACAGCTTACCGAGGGGGAGAGGTGCTGGGTGTGCCGTCGCTGGCTGGCTGGAAGTCAGGACTGTCCTGGTTCAGCAGCCCACGGGCGTTTCGTGGATAGCAGTGTGAGCGCAGAGAGTCACTTAGTGCCACGGTTCCCTGGAAGCCGAGCACTTGGGTAACTGCCCAAGAGAGAGTCAGGTGCTGCCCAGCTGCTTGGCAGAGCACCTGCAGCCAGAGGCGTGTGTTTACATTGGTGGTGCACAGATTCACAGGCGTTGGTGCACGTAACAAAATTTATTCGTGAGTGAACCTCCTCCATCTCTGGGGGCTGCCAGATTGTTGTAAGCGAGATAGTCTGCCTAACTGCACTGGTGTACCTAGAGTTTGTGGGTGTGCTGACTGAGCCGTAGCCGTGCTTTGATTGGCTGCAGAGGGAGCACACGGCTCTCCAAGTCAGTGCTGTGTGCAGTCAGCGCACAGCTCACTACACGGGCCCTGGCTTTACAGGTGCGTCACTGTAGTGATCCCAGCAGGAAAAAAATACATGCATGGAAACCCTGCACACGGGCAACGGTAACACAACATCTCATGGGCCACCCATGGAATCCCTATGTGCTGCATGCAGCGCGAGGGCCCCAGACAGCCCACCTCTGGTATACACACTCTGTGCCTCATGCATTGTAACCACATGCATCCCTCTGTTTAACACTGTTCGTCTCCCAGTTTCTCAGTGCAAGTTACAGCAGCTGCTGTGAACCAGCTGTAAGTGCTCATCAAAACAAAAAGGCAGTCCAGTAGCACTTTAAAGACTAACATAATTAATTAGGTGGTGAGCTTTCGTGGGACAGACCCACTTCTTCAGAGCACAGCCACACCAGAACAGACTCAATATTTAAGGCACAGAGAACTTGGCACGAGTAATTGCTCATGTTTTCATGCTAGCCATGTTCTCTCATTCTGCCTTGCCAAGGCCGCCAATCCTGCACCAATCCCCCTCCCAAATCATTTTCTGTAGCCCTCCCAGGGCCTCTGCTTCTTCCCCGCCTAAGCTTTCTGTGGGCCAGAGCGCCTTTAAGACGAGGAGGTGGTCCATTTGGAGAGTCAACATGGTGTTCTAGGGGAGGCAAATCCCATTCAGAAACTCCCTCTCCCAAGGAGCTGGTGAATGCGCTACCTCTCGCCAGTCAGATTTGCGTGGCCTGCTCCCTCCAGTCCAGCACACATTTCAGGTACGCTGCCGTCCGTGGCTGGCTGAAAGCCCTTCAGCGCTGCAGAGCACGGCCAACTCTCAGATAAAGGCTCCGTAACTGTACTGCACACAGTAACTGGCCGGGAGCTCAGAAGAGCGGAGAGCCCCCAGCCCACTCCAGCTCCGCCAGCAGAGAGGGCAGCAGGTTTGCATGTGAGGGGTGGGGTGGTGCTGCTGATTTTGACCTCTAATAAGAAGCTCCCTTAAGGGAGGGGCACATCAGCGTGTAAATACACACGCGTGTGTAATTCACAGGGGTGGCTCCTCATCTCCGGAAGCGGATCCTCTAGTCAGGAAGTCCTGGCCTTGATTACTTTGTCTTCCACATTTAAGAACATCCCTGACTGCTCCTTGGATAGCTCAATTAGTAAAGTGAATATATTATATAAAGTCTAAGAGATTAAACTATCATAGGCAGCCCATAATTTCATGAAGAAGTCAGGGGAGCATATCCCTCTTATTAACTCTATAACAAATGTGATGAAAATGTTCAAATAGAATGTTAATGCAATGTTACGTGTGATTTTCCCAGGCGATTGTCTGCTGAAATATTTCTTTATTAATAGTAATTGAGGGTATAAATTATGAATGAGGCGATTTCCTCCTTTCACTGGGAAAGACATACTAATGGCAGTAATTCTTTATAATAATTTTGGGGTAGAGTGGGGAGGGGGCTGGGGCAAAGGGTTTAAAGGAAAAAAACCTTTAAAGGGCTTACAGAAGATCCAGACGAGCTGTGAGTGTCTTACTGCCGTGCAGCGGGTCTTAGCCGTGTGTAGGCTGAGGGCGTTGCTGTGGGCCTGCAGTGGGCCTGTGCCATGTCTGGGGTGAGGAACACCACTTGCTGCCCCCTCTCGTCGTTGCGCTCAGCTCTCCGTAGGCACAGGGCGAAGGGCGCGGTTCAGTGCTGGCACTGACCCCTTGCTCCCTGGGAGCCCAGCCCCATGGTCCTTGCTCAGGGAAGACTCCCCCTGACTTCAGCGGGCGTTGAGTACCTCTGGAGTGAAGGGCTGTGTCCTGTACTTGTGTCCTGCGGGTGTAGCGCTTAAGGCAAGACCTGATGTTGCTCCCCTTCCTTTGTGAGCAAATACGGTAGCATTGGTGGTGAGCAAGCGAAGACGAGGTCAAGCCCTGGGCACCTGGAATCTTGGGGGTTTGGTAGGACAGAGCTCCCATCACCTGTCTCACAGTTTGCTCCGGGCTGGAGCTAGGGCAGAGGGGGTTCTGTCGGTAGGACTGTTTGGGGGGACCGGCTCCTGCCCTTGGGGCATGGTCGGCAGGACACCTCTCTGTCTCCCCTATCCTGGCTGTTCCTTGGCTCTTCTGATTGTTCAATGCCACCAGAAGCAAAGCCACCCGCTCTGACTGTAGCCACACAGTGCTCTCTGGTGCGGCTCCAAGCCAGGGGGCCTGGGAAATTCAGCGGGAAAAGCTAGAGCTCTGGTCTACACCAGCCCGGGAGGTGCACAGAGACACTGAGCTTTCTCTCTCTGCTAAAGTAGCCCGGGGAGGAGGCAAACCGAGGGGAGAGGGCCTTGAGCCTTCCCCTTGCTCAGCTCAGAGCCAGCATGAGTTGCGGGGTGTACCTGAACAGCAGCTGGCAGCGTGATTCAGGGCATGAGGGCCCTGCAAATAGCAGGGTGGCTGTGCTGGCAGCTCTTAGCAAGCACCCAGAGGTCAGGCGAGTTTGTATTACATGGCCAGACAATGCACTGCCCATGCCCATGTTTTTCACACCCATCCTCAAGCAGAGCCAGCATGTCTGTCTAGGCGCATGGGGATGCCTGCGCCCAGCTGTGGTGTGCAGAGGCCCCTGTCAGGCAGCGGCGACAGGAATTTGCTTGCTCTGACACCCCCAGCCAAGACAGCAGGGCTGTCGTTAGGCTGCATCCCAAGGACGTTCATGCTCAGACGCCCGGCTGGTCAACCCAGATTTGTCCATGTATTTTTTCGATGATAAGTAGCTGTTAGAAGGAGACAAACATTGCAGGGAAATAAATCAGCCTTCGTTTCCATTGAGGTTTCTCTGTTTTTGTGAGCCAAGTGGGTTGGGAATGTTTCATTTCGTTTCCATTCAGAATGCCTGTTTTGGTTTGGATTTTCAATTTCCCCCTTTTCTCTTTCTTTTTTCCTTTTATAAAGGAAGAAAGTCGGGGGGGGGGCAACATCCAAAGTGGTTCTTTTTCATTTCATTTCGATGTGCTGAAAAATCGAAACAATCTGAAAACTGTTAACCAAAGCTAAATGTTTGCATTTTGCTTAAAACTTCACAGAGAAACTGGGAAAGTCCCAGCCCCTCCTGCTCCTAACGCACAAACCCTTGCACTTGAGCTAAAGGAGAAACCCCATAAATTGTAAGCCTTAGAGGGTCTATGACACACAGCTGACCTGTTTTGATCCCATCCTCTAGGGGCAGGGCTGTCGCACCCACTAGCCAGTGTATAACAATAAATCATATCAGTGGCCAAGACTTGTAAGGGTCAAATACTCTTGCCCCTTGGAAGAGAGCAGCCAAAAGGCGCAGCCAATAAAGAGCATTTTGGATTCACTCCTCCTCTCCCAGGTTTCTCCTCCGAGGTTCCATGAGCACCCGACTGGCTCACTCTAAATCTCCTTGAGCATCAGATGAGACCTTCCTCAGATGAACGTATGTAACTGGGGAGCGCCTACCCCAGGTCCATGTGAACGCAGAGGAGGAGGGAGCATCAGCCAGCGTCATATGGGTCCACGGGGAGTGGCTGCGGTGAGCTCTTGGGGAGAGGGTTACGTGGAGAGGAGAAGCTCCTGCTGCCTGCCCACAGCCTGTAGGGACCCTGTGTGCAGTGGGGAGCCGTTCTCTGGGCAGGCCACCAGGGACAGCCCCAGGCATGCTCAGCCCCTGCCCTGGTGGTTAGCAAGGCAGCGCTCCAAACTGAAAACAAACCTGAGCTGATGAGCAAAGAAAGCGGCGGAGGAAAGAGGGAGGCAATGCACAGGCTTCTTCTGACCTCCCGGGCTGGATGGGGGCTAGGGCCCCCAGAAAGCAGGATGGAGGCTGGGTGCAGCGAGCTTTTGAGCATGAGCCTCTCCATGGACCCTCTCCTGGGGCTGCTCCACTGCCAAGACCCTGCTGCGGAATCCACGCGTGCGGAGGCGGCCCAGCAGCTGGCAAAGCCAGCGTGATCTGCGCCGACCCTCCTCAAAATTAGGTGAATAATTTACGACGTTAAATGGGACAGCTAACAGCTGGGCCAGACGATTCTTCAGCTCCAAGAGAGCACCAGTCGGGCTGCAATGGGTCCCTGGAGAGTTCTTCACGCACTGCAGCCTCAGCACTAGGGTTTTGGCTCTGGTGGTACCTCTGAGAGGCTTTGGCTGGTGCCGCAAGCAACCGCCTGAGATCTATCCCTCATCAATTAGAGCGAGAATGAGATCGTCAGGAGTATTGCCTGGAAGAGGGACAATGCCTGTGACACCTTACTGGGGCTCGGAGACCCCTGGGCTTACCTGAGGGGCTTGCAGCCTCGGGAAGCGACCGCATTGGGTCTCTGGCTGGGCAGGATCAGGCCTGTTCATGGCACAGATGGGAGTCATGGTTGCAGGAAGGTACATGGCAGATTGACAAGGGCACTGTTGAGTGTCAGTTGCACTCGGTAGGGCGTGCTGTGCTGTGCTGTCCTGGCTTTTAACTGAGATGCACACAAAGACCCCGAGAGCCAGTGCTCATTAATGATCCTTTCGCAACCTCGACATCCGGGCCAGATTCCAGCTCAGCCTGTCACTGTCTCCCTGCCTTCATCTCCTCACAAGGTTTAAAGAGAGAGAGTGTTGTTTGTCACTTCCTGCGTTACAGTGTGCTGGTAACCAGCTTCAAGTTCCACCCCAGCAGCAGCTGCTTCTCAGGGAAGAAGTGCAGTCTATTTAATGTTCATACAATAATATTGGACGGAGCAGCCCTACAAAATCAGGGTCCTATTAATATGGCATAATTCTTCCTCAGTACTGGGATGGGGCAGAGCTTTAAAAGGTAACAATCCTGTGTCAGGATAACGGTGCCACTGCTACACCTGTGAGGAACCGCAGGGCCAGGAGACTTGGGGGCTGCAGGTGGGGATTGAGGAGCAGTGGCGGAGCTGGGTGTCAGGAGCTCAATGTGTGATCAGTCAGGAGGGATGTGGGGCAGAGTTGAGGGGCAGCAGCTGTGTTGGCAGGAGGTCTCACCTCTGGAAAAGATGGAGAGGGTGTTGCAGATGCCAGATGAGGTCCAAGCTGCGCAGAAGCAGAGCCATCAACATTCATAGCAATCCCACTCCCAACCCAAACGCACTCAGCAACTCAGTTGGGCTGAAGGGCGGGTTATAAACCCAGGCAGCAGGGGCAAGTCCGGATGGCCAGTCAAGGAGAGTGGCGCCCTCCTGTTCAGGACCACCGCAGAAGTGATTAAAGCCCCATGGAACGTGTGAAACAGTCCAGAGGGAACCCAGGGGCTAGCGGGACTTTTGCACAGCAGAATTCGTTAGCGGGGATCTGTGAAACGACAAGACAGAGAAGGGATGTTCCCCTCCAGGCCCAGGCCTTCGGAAGTACCCGTCTGCACAGGGGACAGCCCAGGTGAAGGCCCTGCCTGTCCTGCCGTGCAGGGTGGCCATATGAGTTGATGCCCCAGGGACCTAGCACCTCTCTTCGGTCCTCTCCAGACAGACCTGGGATGCTGCAGCCTCGCTTCCGATGGCAAACGGCCCAGCATGAGAGTGAGAAAGTTTGAACCAGCTAAAATCCCCTTAACGACCCCTCGAAGCCGCCAGCCTTTGCTCTGATATGTGCGGCTTGGAGGAGGAAATAAAGCAACCACGTGCTGCTGAGCTCGGCAGTTTTATCCCTGCGCCTGCAGCTCCTGTGCATCAGGGCCTGGGGGACCCATTCAGGCGGGCAGGCAATAGGGGCCTATGGGAAGCCGCTGGGTCCTTGGCATTAGCATCTGGACACTGGTCCCTCTCAGGGGAAGAGGCTGCCAGAGGAAGGGTCCATTGGAGTCGTGAAACTGGTGGCTGCTCATCCAGCACAGGGAGATCATGGCTACAGGCAGGGATTTCCCTTCCCCTGAGGCCTGGCAGGGTCATGGGGATGGGGCCCCTCTTCATCTTACACCTTCAGACCTGTTAATTGATGGCCCCTGTGCGCTCCCCTCCTGCCTGCCAGAGAGGTGACTGAGCTCTGCTTCACCTAAGCAGATGCCAGGGCTGGCACGAGCTGGTCTCCTTGTAGCGCCCAGGACCAGCTGAGGGCTTCCCAAAGATGAAGCAGCCATCTCTTTGCCCCTTCCAGTCTAAAAAGAGCAAAGGGGAGAGCTGGAGGGTGGTGGAAAGACAAACAGTGATGAGCAGACCAAGCAGGGTTGGGACACCCTGAGAAGGGCTCAGTGTTGTGTGTGCGCAGGCAATTCCAAATCACCCTATGTGATGTATTGGAGGCAGGGGGTGAGAGTCAGGCTGGATGTGTATGTGACAGGCTGAACAGCTCACAATAGCTAAGGATGACCCCCTGCTGTCTGTAACCTAAGCTGGCAGGTAACACCTCTGTCTTCCCCGTGGCTCTGAACAGCGCACACTTGAGAGGAGCGCGGGCGCCTGTCTCTGTTCGGTGGACAGCCAAGTTAGAGAGTCCCGGCTGGTTGGAGAACAGCTGTTGGTGTGAACGCAGCATCTCCCTGATCTCCGTCTGCTGGGCAGGGGTCAGCTGGTCTGAGAGGGGAATAGACTCCAGCAAGGAGCCGGCCCCGGCCCCGGCCCCGGCCCCCGCCCCCCGTGAGCAGATCCACCAAGGAATCATCCCCCTGCCCCTCCAGTGCCTGCACGCGGCCAGCACCAAGTTCTCCCTGTCCCAGTACGGTTTCATCATGTTGACATGATAGACCCAGTGGCTGTGGGCCCGGTTTGACAGTCCCACCACATAGCTCACCTCACTTAGCTGTTTGGCAACCTTGAAAGGGCCATTCCAGGCAGCTTGCAGCTTGTTCTGCTGCACGGGTATGAGAACCTTCACCTGGTCCCTGGTGGCATAGGCTCGGGTCTGGGCATTGCAGGCATACCAGACCTTTTGCTTCCCAAAAAAGGTAGCTGGAAGCTGGGGGAGAGAGTTGGAATGCAGCCAGCCTGTGCTGAGGGGAGGCTAGACCCCAGATGGGGCAGCCCTCGGGATTCTCTCCCCAAAGTGGGTTGGAATGACTGTCTCTGCCTGCTGTACTGACACCTCTGTACTGTGCTGTGTCTGTGTTGACTAATAAACTCCCTCTTCTGTCTGCTGAGTGAGAGTCACTTCTGGCTGCAGTTGGGGTGCAGTGTCTGGGGACCCCTGAACCCCACCACATCCTAGACCAGGGCTTCCTCCAATTATTTTTTCCATCCATGAGTAGAATAAATTTTGTTATGTGCACTGAGGCATGTGTGTTTTGCACCACCGTAGAAACACATGCTGCTGGCTGTGGGCACCGAGCTAATCTCTCCTGGGTTGCTATCCTCGAACGCAGCTTGCGGGGAACACTGCCCTAGAGCTACCCCTTCAGAAGGGCGTCCTCTCCACAGGAGATTGAGTGGGCCCTGGGCTGCACCCACAGCTGGACGGCTCAGCCAGGTAGTTGGTGAGCGCTTTTGGCAAAGGGCAGCGTGGTGCCGTTTGGCAGATGGAGAGAGGCCTCCATGGCAGGCCGCTCGGATCTTTTCACATACACAGCGCAGAGTTGATACAGGACTGAAAAAGTGAAGACAGAGAAATGAAGGCTGGAATGCTCCATCATCATGTAAGAACAGGACACCTGGGTTCCTTCCCCAGGTCAGCCACCAACCTCCCCTGGGTCTCCCACTCCCTTTGAAAACCTGTCAGCACTCCACTCCTGCCTAGCCCCCCCACCTCAGCTGGGACGTCAGAGGCTGAGCCAGCGGGTGAACAGACCGTGTGTCTTGTAAAATGCCAGTGGTTGGTTCTGGGCAGGATGGACCGCACTGTAAACAGGACAAGGATTGTAAACAGTGCTCCAGCTGGGATAAATTTAGCCTGTTGGGGCTGCAGACCCGGCGCAGCAGGACACGGTGTCAGGGCATTGTCGGGGGAGAGGGGAGAAAGAAGCTGAATAAACAAACACAGCTTGTCCCTTTTTCTTCTCTTTTTTTCATCCCACTGCTGTTATTTCAGCCGGACAACGGCTCTGCAGAGCAAGGGAACATGGGGACTTTGGGTCCCACCCCTCCCACTTTGTGTTTTCTGAGGGGGGTGTGTGTGTGTGGGTGTGGGTGTGTGTGGGTGGACAGGCACATGTATTGAGCAGTGCATTTGCTTTCTTAAAGCTCAGGTGAGTCAAAATACATGTGGAGTTTGTGACCATGGAAGATGCTGCTGCTTTTCCTGAGTTTGTGCAGCACAGAATACTGCGTGTGTTTGCACGTGGGTGCATACGTGGGTGTAGTTTACACGTCGTGCAAGCAGGCTTCTGTTCTGAACTCTGCATAGGTATCTCATAAGGACAGGGAAACCTTGTGGAGCAGGAACGCTTTGCAAGGCTTTCCAGCTCCTTTGGGGGACATAGAGAGGGAAGCAAGTTGCGTAAAGGCCGTGGCAGAGTAAGGAAAAGAACCCAAGAATCCTGACTTCCAGCCCTGTGTGCTAACCACAGGATCATCCTTGGTTTCAACAGCAAAATGCATCAAGTGTTTGGGTAAACTCTACTTTGCAGGAGCCTGGTCTGTACCGAGAGATATGCGTTAGTGGCAGCCTAATTTTCATGTCTTGATTGTATTTTTCCCACATCTCTCCCTCTCGCTTACACTCTCACATGCAAACCACTCCGGGAAAACCAATTTTAATACCCCTGACGCATTGTCCGGGTGTGATATAAAATCCGATGACATGTGGCATTTGGAAAAGGTCACTTCTCCCATCAGGATTCATTATCCTGCCTCAGTCCAGGAAGCCACGGGGTGACCCGCTCCTCCCCAGGCCCTTTGCCCCCCTCCCGTGAAGTGATTGGAAAGCTGAGAGAGGGGATGAGGAGGGTGATGAGCAAGGTCGGTGGGGTCCCTGCAGCTCCCAAAGCACAGGCTGCTGCCTCCCTGAGTACAGGGGGTCGCCGCCTTCTCTCAGCACTAGTAGCAGGGCCTGTATCCTTCCGGGGGAGCAGCCACGAGAGGGCGGTGTCATGCACCGCGATCACCATTTCCACTATGGCAGTGCCAGAGGCCACAGGCAGAGATGTGACCGCAATGGCTAATGGCCGTGTCCAGTCTGGAGTTCAGAGCTGGCAAGTGCTGGAGCCCCTCCCATTCCAGCGGTCCCCGGGGCACGTTGCCTCTTCCCCGGAGTTCACCGACAGGCAGGACAGCACTAGGTGGATGGGCGTTCTGTCCCCAGAGGGTCTGTGCGGGGTCACTCGATGCACTTCAGAGGGGTCGCTCCAAGCAGAAAACTGGCTCGGTCTTGTCAGCCGTGAGACTGCTGGATGTGTTTGGCCCCTTTCTTCCTTATTTGTCCATCCAGCAGCTCCCAAGAGATCGGCACATGAGACACTAAGTGTCTTCCGTCCCCCAGCCCAGAGCCCATCCTCGGGCATGTGAAACCTGCTCGGGCTGGCCCCTCAGGGAACAGCTACACTACAGAGTTATCCCAGAATAGCTTTTTCCCGAGTTATTCCAAAGCAAGTTATTCTGGAATAACACGTCCACGCTGTGGGGAACCTCCAAAATAGGCGAAACCTACTCTGAAACACTGGTCCCCTACACAGTAGAGCCTATTTTGGATAAGAGCTCCGGGAAGCATACGACTCGGGCTTCTAGAACCAGAATACCGCACTTAGCGCTGTCACTTCGAGTGCAGTGTTTAGCCATGGAGTTGCTATTTCAGGATACAAATGTCACTACTGCGTAGCCATAGCCTCAGCGATCTAGCCAATGGGAGGTGGTGTGGCCGAATGGTTTGGTGGCAGAACTGAGAGTTCTCATCCCCGCTGTCACAGCGGCCTCGGCTGCGTCACATCACTTCGGCTCCCTCTGCCCTAGCTACTTTCGTAGGTACTGCCGACATGGGGAGCGTGGCCGTGTGAGCGCCTGGGCCGTGCTAGGAAAACCCAAGCTGCTGAGTGTTCTGCCTGGGGTGGGGACCTGTAACAGCATCCCTGCCTGTGTGCTCTGCAGTTTCCCTTCCTCAGCATGCCGTGCCCTCCCTCTGCAGCGACACAGGGTGCGAATGCCCCTCTTCCCTGTTCGCTTATTTGCTTTTGCACTGTTCTGACTTTGAAGCTCCCTGCAGCTCGTCCTGCTCCTGACACTGGGCTGACCCTCTGGTGAGCTCTGCTGCCTGGAGAGGAGAAACCTGTGCGAGTTCTGACCAGAAGCTCAGCTCCTGCCCGGTCACCTCCTGTGAGTGGTCTGCTCAGCGAACTCCTGTTGGCTCAGGGGGCACTCGGTCCTCTTGGGCTCATCCCTCGTCTGGTGGGGGGCCCAGAGTGTGTGCAACACACACCCGGCTTTCACTTCTGCAGCCCAGCAGCTGAACTTAGTTGTGGCTCCAGTGAGTTTGCTTAACGTCAGCCCCACTCCGCAGGGAGATTTGTCCACACGAGTGAGCATGCTGGGCCAAGAAGCATGGCTGGGGGCCCGGGGTGCACAGGCTGGGATTGAGAGGCAGGCAAAGCTGGGGTGGGGAATGAATCAGGGCTGAGTTTCAGGGGGCTCTGAGTGAGGACCAAGCGACATCAGCAGGGCAGGGAAGCCCAGAAGTAGAATAGCAGGGGGCTGCGGTTGTGGGCCAGGGTTGAGATTCATTAGCAAAGGGGTGGAGGGAGCACACACCTAGTGCCTGCCTGTTTCTTGCTTTCCTTCTGTCCCATCCAGTTCCCTTACACCACCTACGAATGTGGTATCCGTGTGCTAGTCCTGGCACGACCCTCCCCAAACAGCTCCCAGTGACTTGCTGTGGCTCAGTGGGAAGTTGCCATCAGGTTTGTTGCACCCATGGGGCAGCAAGGTAAACCAGCCTGCTTTGCAAGGCGCCAGGAGGGGTCGCCTTCGGGGAGCTGCTTGAGGTCTGCGGGGTGCACTTTCCTTGTGGGTCGTGTCAGCCAGCGTTGAGGGGAATTCCTCTTGTGTCCAGTACTGCAGGGGCTCTCCTGCCCATTTCCCTGTGTCTTCCTGACAGGTTGCTGTGTGGGTGAGCCCCAATGGCTTGGGCCCAGATTCCTGGGTTCTCTTCCCATCTCTGATGCAAACGCCCTGGGGCTACGTCTACACTGTGCTGTTATTTCAAAATAACTTTGCGAGCGTCTAGACTACGCACGCGCTATTTTGAAATACAGTCAAAATAGCAGGTGAATTATTTCGAAATCGGTAAACCTCACTGCAGGAGGAATAGCGTCTCTTTTGAAATAACTATTTTGAAACAAGTGATGTTAGGACACGGAATAGCATTATTTCAAAATAAGCCATAATAGGTCCAATGACGCTATTTCAAAATAGTGCTGTGTGTCAAACATGCTATTTTGAAATGCATTCTTGTGGGTAGCTGTGTTGTTTCAAAATAAGCTATTTCAGAACAGCAGCTCTGCAGTAGCTCGTTTTGAAATGGGGCTGCATTGTGGATGTAACCTGGGTGTGCCTCTCTCAGGCTCATTTGCCCCACCTGCAGATGGGGAGAGTTGTGCGAAGGGGTGTTTATGCAGCGTACTGTACGGAAGATCAAAGCCCCAGGTGTCTAGTGGAAGGGCAAAGTCTGATCAAGGAAGGCCTCCTTCTTGGGGAGGGGGCAGAGGTCTGGCTGTGTTGGGTTGACAGATAACCCTGAAGATTTTTGCAGAGGGGAGAGGAATTTGATGTCTGCTGCAGGATGACTTCTCAGCGTTCAAAAGGTGATGGTAAACGGAGCCTCTTCCTGCCACATAAACACCAGTGAGTTATTGGTACCCCAGCCTCTAATTATGCAGTCAGCCCCAAATAGCTCTGTCTAACGAGGCTGACAGACTAATATCTCAAGAGCCCTTAATGCGTTATCATCTCACGCCGTATGACCTCATATTTATAACTGCTCTGGTGGGAGGTTGAGAAACGTCCTTCCCGCCCTCCCCAGAGCAGGGGCTCTTCAGCCGTCTCAGTTGGGCTCAGGGGGAGAAATCGCCCCATCCATCATGGCGGAGTTTGCACAATTAGATGATTAAAGACATTTTTTATAATATTTGGAAGCGGCTTTGAAACGTCGCTCAGAGAGTGTGATTAATGCCTGCTTAACCCTTCGCTGGCCTGGCTGGAGAGCACACCTCGGAGACAGCCCACATGGGCTGCCTGGAGGCTGCCGCCCGTAGCTCTGTTCCTCTTTGTTCCAGCTGGCGGTTGCCCAGCCCCAGGCCTGGATCCCTGACAAGGTGTGATTCATGGGCCCAGGGCACCTGCAGGAAGCACAGGCCCTCCAGCAGTTCCTAACCCAACTGGGACTTGGTGGTTTCTGAGGCTTCAACGGCTCAAGCGCTCAGGAAGTGAGCCCCCCGAGGCTGTTACGCAACAGGTCACACACGTGACACATGCCCACCACCACATACGCTGCATTCCTGCTCCATACGTGGTCATGCTTTCATGTCACACGCACAAGCCGGCGCCAGCCAGGGCAGAAATAGATGGCGACGAGGACTCAGAGGGTCTGACTCTGTGGGGTGTGTGGTTCCTTGACCGGCAGGCAGAGAGGGGTCACACCAGTCTAGCCCCCCACTTCAGCTCTCCTCCGCATTGTGTTAGATCTGTGTCTGCCCGTCTCCTCTAGCTGCGCACCAACTCCGCGAGCTGGTGAGTCACTCGCGGAAGGACTCACCCAGCAATGTGCACAGGCACAAATACCAGTTGGGCACCTGGGAAGGTCAATGGGAAACTCCCCCTTCATGCTTGGTTATCCAGCAGTCCCATCTGAGCAGCAGATGCTGGCTCCCCGGTAGGCCCAGCTGATCCCTAGGGAACCCTTTCATTCCTTTTCAGACTAGCTGGTGCCAATTGTTACTTGTTCCAATGAGGGAGTGGCGATCCCACCTCGAACTTGGGAACTGAGCCCTCCTCCTCCGATCTGCCGCACTAGTCCATGATTTCGATCTCCTGTCACTTGATTGCCAGACAGAAGTGGCAGCCAAAGAGAGCCACAGGTGTCTGCAAGCACTGTCCACCATAAGCTTTTAACTTTGCTCCTCTGCAAGTTGGCACTATTTCATTATTATTGCTGAAGAAAGAAAAAGAAAGAAAGAAACTAACTTACTTCCTGGTAGTACTTCCATTAATAAATAGCTCATAAGGGGGTTACAATGATTAATAGATGTTTGAATTAATGATTAATCTGTCATTAGAGAGTCCAAGAGGTTACGGGTTTATTATAATCCTGGCTTATCACTCACTGTGGCACCTTCTACTCATACTCTTTTTAGCTGTCTGTAGCACATTCTGCTCATATCTGACTGTAACTTGACTATGAGATCATATTTAACCCTTAGTAAACTGCTTATAAAGGCAACCGTAGTGAATGCATGATCAAAATCCTGCTGTGTCTGCAGTCAGCGCTTCAGAAGGGCTGGGTGGGAGCTGGTTGCTTTTCACTTTGCCTCGGTGAACTGGCAGACAGTGGCTATGGCTACACTGGCAAGTTTTGCCGGCAAAACCCGGGTGTTGTCAGCAAAGCTCATGGAGCGTGCGCACAGCAAATGGGCAGAACGCGGCGCTTTTGCCGGCAGCGTTCTGCCTCAGCGCTTGAACCCTGCTGTTGGGCGGTTCTGCCGCCAAAAAAGCCGTGTGGCCGCTCTGGAGGGGCCTTCTCTCTCGACAGACAGGAGAGCTGTGGCAGTGGGCAGCCCCATCTGCTGTGCTCCTGGGCGCCTGTTTGCCAAGAGAGCGGCTGGGCAGCCTGGCTGCGGCCGACAGAGTGGAGCCCTTTCCCCATTCGCTGTTGTGTGCGGCCGCACTCCGTCGACAGACGTGGTGTTGGGAGAACTCTCCCGGCGGTGACTTCTGTGGACAGAGCGCGGTAGCGTAACCACAGCCAGTGGGAGCAGAAAGAGGCAACGCCCAGCACATGCCCATATAACGCGCCGTTAGCACACGCGTGTGCAGCTCCAGCTGGATTCATGGTGTAACGTCCAAACCCCCTGAAATCTGGGGCATCTTTTGCTTCCTGTGGCTGACCGAGGCCCACATCTCAGCTCCTCTCCTCCAGCAAGGACTGGGGCCTTGGCCCCTGCCAGGCAGGAGGGGAAGCAGCCCCACTTCATGGGTGGAGCACAGTGAGAGATGGCCCGGCTGCCCCAGGCTACGCCTGGCCTCTGTGCAAGCAGAGTCGAGCTCTCCAGTGACCCCAGCCGGCGGCAGAGTCCCCGCCCCAGCCGCTGTGCCTAGGAAGCTGGCTCCTTTCTCTCATTGCCCTTCCCCCTTGGAGCACTGCCAATGGGTCCCCCAGCTCCCCCCAGCCCCCAGGGAACCCCACCATCCTCATTGCTCCTGTTCCCTCCAGCCCCCACTTCCAGCACCACTGGCACTGCCACTGCTGGGGCAGCCCACCGCTCCCCTGCCTCCGGCCCCAGGGCTCAGGCGGGAGGGCAAGGGTGGCTCTTGGCAGTCAGCGGGCGGGAGGCACCTTTCCTGCTCCTGGCTCTGGGACACCAGGCTCCAGGATGCCTGCTGGCCCACTGAAACGTGGCCAGTCCTTGGTATAACTCATCTGCTTCCTCACGGGCTTATCTGGGGCCTTCTCCACTCATGTGCCCCCTCATCTTGGGGAGCCTCCACTGGCCAGGCAGTGCAGTACCATTAGCTCCATATTTTCGGCGGAAGAAAGAGGCACCAAGTGGGGAAAGGGGGGGACCCAGGCTGCCCATCAGGACTGGAGCATAGGAGCTGTGATGCCCCTCCCCAGCTGCTCTAATCACGAGTTTGGAGCCTGTTCCTGAGCTGGGGGTGAAGCCTAGAAGTCCTGGCTCCCAGCCCAATCCCCCGCGCTAACCACTGAACCCCACTCCCCTCCAGAGCTGAGACTAGAACCCAGAAGTCCTGGCTCCCAGTTCCCTGCTCTGATCGACTCCATCAGGCTTCCTCTCTTTGGAGTGCCTGGTCCAGCCTGTGTTCTGGTGAACTCTGGAGATGAATACCAGAGACGCTGGAATCCCACCCCTAGCTCCGGGTCTCAGAGGTCTTCCAGGGAGTAGACACTGTTTAAACAGACTGACAGCAAAACAACTGAGCCCTTGCAGGCCGGAGCCAGCAGACTCTCCTTGTTCTCAGCAGCCTTTGGCCGCGCTGCCTGTGCTGGGTCAGATAATTGAGCCTCACAACACACCTCTGGGGAGTGGAGCAGTTCCATTATCTCTGTTTTACAGATGGGGAAACTGAGGCACAGAGCAGGGCTGTGAGTTCCTCCCGTCATGGAGCGACTCTGGCAGAGCCAGACTGAAGCCCAGAGCTCTTTGGAGCCTGTGCTGCATGCTAAACACTAGACAAGCTTCACCCTCAGGTAGCCCCTGAGCCCTGAACGGGAGTGAAAGATGTGCAGATCCTTTGGGTGGGCCGGCTTTGGGTGCACCCTGGCACTCTGGCTGGTTAGCTCTGGTGGCTCCCACAGACATCGTGTCCAGCAGCTCTCACTAGTAAAGGCTGGGGCAGTGCAGCATAGAGGACACTGCCTCCCTGCATGGGGTTCTCTAGAGAGGAGAGCAGGGGAGCTGGTGTCTGTTCCTTCTCTCTGCCACTGACTTCTTGTATAACCTTGAGCAGATCCCTTTGCACTCCATGCCTTGGTTTCCCCCACCCCGGACAAATGGGGATGATAATACCAGCCTCACTGTGATATCAGAGTCCCGAGAGTTCTGGGAGCACTGCCCAGGGAAGGCCCTAACTCAGGGCATGGCTTTGTGCTGCGCTGTTAAGGCCACCTTCCTAGAGCCAGGCTCTCCCCACTTCCAGCACCTGGCTGCCTTTCCCCGCTGGGAGCCCAGGTGGGAGCTCACCATGGCCAGGCTGCAGTTGAGCCTGTTCGTTTTCCACTGGGTCTTTATCCTCCCAGGAGGAGTGGGATTGGCTGCCTGCCACAGCGGGCACTTCCCCTGGCCAGCAAAGCCTGGGGCCCAGCAGGCCCAGCCACCTTGGGCTGCAGCAGTACTGAGAGTCAGGCCCTGGCGCTCTCCTGGCAGGGGTGAGGGCTTTCTGCAGCATTCCCCCCAGCAGGCGGGCATCTTTCCCTGCTCGCCAGGAACTTCGGCTGCGCCTGCTCTGCTGGGCTCCCTGGGTGTGGCTGGTGCTGCCGTAGGCTGCTGGGTCGCTGCACTAGGACCACGGCCTCCTCTAGCTGGGCCAGCACTTCCCGAGGCTGGGAACCCTGGCTGGGGCTCGCAGGGCTGCCCAGCTGCTTGTAAGGCTGTTAGAGCTGCGTTGGGTCCAGGATATCACAGACAGGCTGGGGACGTGATGGATGTATTGGCCCAGCGTTGGCGGGTGAGCGGGGCTTGGAGAAGAGCTCTGCGTACGCACAAGCCCGTCTCTGCCCCCGGTACAAATCGGTCCAATAACAGAGATCCTCGCCCCTCCTGCCCCCTGTTCCTGTCGTTCAGTGTTCAGCTGGGGCGGGTTCCAGTCACCTCCGCCTCACCCCTCGGGGCCCTGCAGGAGCAGGGGACGGAGCAGTGCCTCTCACCAGCCTTAGGGAAGGGGTGAAGGAAAATGGCTGGGGTGGAGTTACCTTCCACTTTGCCTGGCCTCCTTTCCCACCTGCCTCCCCGCCCACACCCAGCCAGCGCGACGCCAGCCCGGCGGCCCAGCCCAGTGCACGTCTGCCCCGGGCGTGGTGCCTGGCACGGAGGGGTCTGAGCAGCGGGAAGGGGCGTGGCTGCTGGCGCAGACGCGGTGCTCGGGCTGGGTGCGGCCCACGGAGAGATGCTGCAGACCCCCTGGCTCCAGGGCCCTCCTCATTGCTTATTTCTGGGCCATTACATTCGACAGGGAGAATTTGTTGCTGTCCAGAGCCGATGCCCGGATAGTCTCAGGCCTCGGGGGAATTCATCATCTCCAGCATTTGTTTGTGGGACTCCAGGACCCCCTGCCCCGCAAGCCAGCCCCAGGTCCTGCTTTCCCTCTCTCCCTCATGGTCGCAGAGGGCCCTTCCACTGCCTCCCCACCCCACACAGCAGCTAATCCTTTCTGCTCCCTGGCTCCCCACCCACCTACGCCAGCACAGAGGAGCGGGGCTGGCCCGTGCACAGGCACAGGCGTGAGGAAGAGGCTTGGACGTTGGGTTCAAAGCTGAGCTGGTCCAAGGCTGCCTGAGTTTTGGACTCCAGAAGGGCAGAGTCCCTGGCTTGACCCAGCTTTGCGCAAGACTTTCCTGTGGGCACAGAGTCCTGAAACCCCCAAATAGCTCCTGAATCATTGCCCTGGTCTCAGCAGCAACTTCCAGCCTGGCAGGATGGGGATCTGAAGGTTGGAGGGCAGGGCTTGTCCTCTTCGAGGTTGGGAGTTGAGTCCCGGAATACTGCTCCCCTCCCCGGCCTTTCCCCGTAGTGCACAGGGACAGAGCAATCATCCTGACCGATCCTCCTCTTCTGCTGTAGCAGAACAGACCCAGGGGGATGGGGGTGCTCGGCACCTCCCAGGATAAGGTCAGAAGTGAGGTGTAAGCAACTCCTGATTGCCTTAAGGGTGTTAACTCTGAACCCTAATGACGATTCTTTAATAATGCCTGGCTCGTGGAATGTGTATGCAGTTAACGATACACAATAGAAGAAGACAATAGCAGCACTGATGTGCTGAACAAGTCTGGTTGCTTTTGCAGAAACGTTGAACTAGTCTGAGATTGGGCTCGTGGGTGGACTTTGTCAACTCGGCCCCCTCGCTGCATTAGATGAGGAAAGGCAGCGAGACCAGCTCGGCAGCAGTTTGTTGCAAGCCTCCTGGGAGCTGGCTTTCTCCCATCACCTCCTGGGGGCACAGAGCTTTGTCCTGGGAGCAGCTGGGCTAGGGAGCATGTGTTGAAGGAGATGATAAATGTGCCACTGCACAGGGTGATAAATGGTGAGGGAGCAGGGAACCAAGCTGAGAGGTGGTGATAGAAGTAGCAGTGTGTCTCTCTGCCCCGCCACTGCGTGTAGCCCTCTGAACAGCCTGTGACTCGGGGGGGTGGGAGAAAGCCCAGCTACCAGCCAACCTTTGGCACATTTATTGACACTCCTGAGTTCATACCTCAACTCTACAATCTTTCCCCGAGATTATTAAAAATTAATTGATCTCTTTTATATCCCCTCAGCTACCCAATGCCGCTTGGAGAAGGGCAGCCAGAGGGAGGGCAGAGCGAGGGGGGCGGGTGGGGATGTGTGTAAAAAAACACACTGATAAATGTTAATTACTCTTTTACGGCCCTTGTCAAATTCCAAAGCAAGTCGTAAATTCATTAAACTCTAACGGATTAAGCACATGCAGCTTATTTAGTCACCATAAACAAGATCATTTGGATGTTGATTTTTCCTTTTTTATTGCTTTAGCAGAATAGAAAAAAAAAATGGAGCCAGGGAACAGTGGGTCAGTTACTAGGGAGTCTGATAAGTTAGGATTTTTGAAAAGGTGGCTGGTCTTTGTGTTGCAATAGCACCGGAAAGCCTGGGCTGAGATCTGGGACCCTCTCTGCCTCAGGGGCTGGGCATGCACAGTAAGGGGGAGTCCTTGCCCCTTGAAACTTGCAGCATACATAGACAATGCCCCGGGGATACAGCAGGCAGTGGTAGAGCGACAGACAGAGCCCAGGTGTCCTGCTGCCTAGTTTAGTGCCCTAGCTACTAAATGTGAGGTTCTCCAGTAGTGGGGCAGGCAGGGCCTGGTGAGGGAGGGCACAGGGACACCCTCCTCCACTGCCCCCCATTCCTGTTCAGTGGTGGCCTCAGCCTGGATTGTCCAGCCTGGACCCTGCATGTCAGGCAGTGTCTTCCATCCAGGCTCCGGGCTGTGCTCTGGAGCGCACGGTCTGTATTCAGCCAGCTCTGCATGGGGTCTGGCTGAGCTAGCAGTACCCACAAAAGTACCTCCGTGCTGTGCAGAGCCGTGCTGGGCCCAGGGGAGTTCCCATTTGACGAGGGCTCCCTACAGTGGGGATAGGAGGCCCCCAAGCTCCCTGAGCTGCCACCCACAGCCCGTCTGTGCAATTCATTCGCCCTGTGATGGAGCAGCCGGTAGGGAAGGGGAAGCCGGAGGAGCAGTTCTGGCCAGGCTTAGGTCCCTGGCTGCGGAGGTGCGGTGGCTGAGCACGCCGGTCACCGAGTGCAGCTGTTTCCCAGGCGCTGTGGGTGTTGTAGCCACTACGGCACTAGGGCTGCTCCGTCTCAGCGCCCTTCTAGTGGTGCTGCCCTGGGGCGGGGACGTTTAAAGCCCGGAGTGCCTTGGTCTCCTGGCCTTTTCCAGCTGATCCAGAGAAGAGCTGTGATTTCGGGCCTTTCCGCTTAAGCGCCCCCGTCGGCACTTCACTTAATGGGAAGCCTCGGTAGTGCTGGAGAGAGAACCTGTCCTCCTTGCCCCCAGCTGTCCCTTTGTCCTTGTGCCTCCTGCCTGCATGGCCCCCGGGCCCGAACTCGCCACAGGGCGGGCTGCCAGGTGTCGGTGTGAGGGCTGTCTGACTGGGGGCAGGGGTGGTGGTCTTCTGGGCTCTGGGGGAGGAGAAAGCCCCCTCTGAGAGTCGGGTAATGATCATTGTTTGGCTGGGAACAGGGAGACTTAATCCTGCAGGAGCCACCTGAAAAGCCACCTGTTCTGGGCATGTGGGTCAGTTTGGATTCCAGACCAGAGCTCAGCTGCACCTCGGGCTTCCCCTCCTGCTGTCAGCCACTGGCTTCTGGGGGGCTGCGCGAGAAAGGGGAGTAGGGCATCGGGGCTCTAACAGGAGAGATCAGAGGCTGGGGGGGATGAGGGCCATCAGCTTTCCCAGGGTTTCACCCCCCTGGCCATGCTTGCCTCCTTTCAGTCTGCAGCCTGGTCCCTCGGCAGGTGCAGAGCGCCCTGCTCAGGCTCTGAAGAGGGCATCAGTCCCAGCCAAATCTGTCAGCTGGCGAGAAAGTCCAAGTGAGGGTGGTTTCACTAGTTTAGTCTGAGCAATCCCCTGCCCCCGCTCCAGACTCAGACCTCCCTGGGGCTGGCGGGCTGGCGAGCGCAGCCTGGGCAGAAAGGGGTTAAGGGAAGGAGCCTGTCCCATGCTAAGCAGTAGCTAACAGCCACTAGCTAATAACTTTATGGCTTCAAAGCAAGGCATTTATCACACTGAAGTTTGTTTATGCACTAGTTATATGGCACGTTATACGAGATCTGTGTTGGGCTGATAAATTCTAGATGACAAGCAAGGCTACTGCGGGGACTTACTGAGTCCAAAAGACCAGTAGCTTTTTCCTGAACTCCGCGATAAGGGCACTTTCCCCCGTTGGTTTTGCAAGGCGGGGAAAGCGAATCGGAACAAAATCCCCTCCAACAACCTGTGAGCTTGACAAGAAAGGGAGGGCCCTTTCTTAACAATACATCAGCCAGTCGGGGCTTTTCTGGGCGGTGCACAGGGCAGTGCCTGCTGGCTGGCTCTGACCTTTCAGACTGAGCCCCGGCGATCACCTCTCTGCTGGAGTGAGGAGACCATAAGCATGGCTTGCCTGCGCCCACCTCTTGTGTTGGGATCCGCCCTCTGCACCTGCCCCGCCTCTCCCCGCCGGTTCCCTAGCTCACTAACACAAGAGCTAATATGCAGAATCGCATTGTTATTCCTTCGGGGTGCTGCCGTGTTTTCTGCAGCCCGGCTGCTTTACACGAGTCGTCGAATTGTACACTGCTTTGATGATCTTTGTCTGTTTCTGGCACCTGGCCTAGACTTTGCCCAGTGCGTTAGAAAACGCAGTGAATTCAGCCTCCTCACCCTCTCACGTGAGGTAGCTCAGTTTTTATTCTCCCTGTTATATTGATGGGGAAACTGAGGCATGAAGAGGGGCCATAACCTGCGTGGATTGTGTGATGAATAAAGCCCAGATCTCCTGGCTCCTTGCCTGCCTGCTCTGTCACCTAGACAACACTCCTGTTGCAGATGCCTCGACGGTGCCCAGGGCTCTGGGAAGCTGATCTCACTCCTGTTCAGCACCCAGCTGTGGCGGGCGCACCGGTGGGGACGGAGGCAGTTCAGGCCTAGTGAAGTAGCGCCGAGAGGGTGCACCAGGCATAGAGGTGATTGTCGCCCTTCCAGTGCGGCTGCCCGAGCTCGAGTGCTGGCAGGAGCCCGAGCGCACCTGCCCAGCGCTACGCAGCCAGTCGATGCCCCTCCCCGCAGCCTTTGATCCTGCAGGCGCTGGACACACGCAGGAGGGCTGCGTCGCCTCCAGTGGATACAGTTGTGGCTGGGCTGGGCCGGCAACCCGGCCAGGTGAACTCAGTGGCCTCTGGCTCCACGGTGGCGTGATCGGAACCTGCCCCCCCCCACCCCCAGGGCCGCGGCGGCGTGGGCTTTGGCTGGCCAGAGAGCAGGGCAGTGCCCGCGTGGTGGGGTGCACAGAGGGAGAAGCGCAGGGGGGCGTGCGTGGGGGCAGGAGAGATGCTGATCCCATGGCCATGGCTGCAGCGTAGAACCCCAGGTGGGGAGCTCAGGGAGGCTGTTCCCTTCCCCAAGGGGCGGCATCGCTGCTTTCCGTTGGCCGTGGGACCCTCCTGGGTTCACTCCAGAGCAGCAGGCAGGCGTGGGTCTCCGGACTGCCTCCCCCTCCTGCCTCAGCTCCTCCAGCACGGCCACCCTGTCCCGCTGGCTGGCGCTCGCCTGTGCGTCGCGTGTTCACCTCGGGGGGAGGCGTTGTACCTGTGCGGGGCCGGGGGGGCGTGTGTGTCTGCCCTGCGCTACACGGCGGTACATGTTTCCCTGCCTGCGCGCTGGCCCCCAGAGCTGTAAATACTGCTGGCGTGTCAGGGAGGTTGAGCAGTTTATAGCTCAAGGTCAGGCCCATGAATCATCAAGAGGTGTCGGAAGGCGCATTAACTCCTAGGCTGCGCTCCGGCTCTGGGTGGTTTCAGGCGGGGCCCTGGAGGCAGAGATGAAAGGGGGCACCTTCCCCTTTCGGTTTTACGGTAAAAGGAAAGCAGTAAATTGGAGGCCCGTGGGTGTGGGGCAGGCCCGACCTCAGCCATCTGGGGGCACCAGCCTGGCTGTCCCCAGGAGAAAACAGGCCAGGCCCCGCCGGTGCTGAGTGTGAGGAGCTCTGCCGTCCGGGGGCTCAGCGTGGCAGAAGGGCTGGCGTCACAGAGGGGCCAGGAGCTGGAAGTGCTCTCTGGGCTGCCGGGAGATCCCTGGCTCCTGGCGGCTGGGGAAGGGGAAAGCCCTCTGCGTCCTGCTGCCCCACGGACCTGGGGGCTCTCCCCACAGGCCGGGCCGGGTGTTGTCCAGAAGGGTGTTTCCCTGCTGCTTCTCTGGACGTGTGCTCCCTTGGTAGCTGGCAGGCTGTGCTGGCAAACCCCACTGCCCCCAGCCATCCTCTCCTTCCCATGCCCGCCTGCGGCCAAGCAGGCTGGGAAAGGTTTTGAGCAGCTCCCTCCTAGCCTCCCCTGGCCCGGCACGGCACAGCCCTTTGCTCTGCACCTTTTTACGACTCCGGCTGTAATTAACTCGAGTCATAAAATTTTTTGAATCCAAATAGATCTAATTAACATTTAATGCCGGTGGTTTTTTGCGGCTCGTCAGGACTATTAAGAGCTGGGTATTGATTGAAGAGGTGAGGCAGATGTCTCTGTTATTGGAGTGGGATTGCAGGGTTGGGGGAGAGCAGGAGGAAGAGAGGCTGAGAGTGGAGCCTCCTGCGGGATGGATTTGGGGTCCCTGCCCAGGGGACCCTCCTTTGGGCCCCCACCACTTCGCCTGAGCCGTGCCCGGCCCCGCCCGGCCCTCCTGCTGCAGATCTGTGTGCAGGGAGCAGAGCTGTGGAGCACCCAGTGGCAGGTGAGCCTTGGCTCTGGTTGGGAGACAGCAAGATGCCTTTCATCAGATGATGGGTTGTGGCTCCCCAGCAACTCCCATCTGTGCCTAGCCCCACAGGCCTGTGGCCCAGGCCATTCTGTGGAGACCATGGTAACCTATCAGCACTGGCAGTACCACCCAGCCCTGGCAAGGCCGTAGCTTGAGGAAATCCAACCCCAGGCTCCTGCTTTCTCACGGGTGGGTAAATCAGTATCTCCTGCACTGTAATATCCTGTTTCCCACACCCCCTTCTCTGGAGCTCTGCAACGCGCTCCCTCCCCATGCCCCGACCTTCTGGAATCCAGGCCAAGCTGGGGGTGCGACTTCACCCTGGTTCAGTCTCCAGCCAGGGCGGACGATCTCCTGGAGCTGCTGGCATTTCCATTGCTGCTGCCTCAGAGGGCATCGGTTTTGTGTGTCCTGGGGCTCTGGGACCCGGCACTCACAGATGTTCCCCAAAGGGTTCCACCACCCATGGAGGCATGGCTAGAAAAAGTGTTTAAAATCCCGACTCCTGCAATGCTTCCCTTCTTTATCCTGCTTGCTGGGTGTAGTGCTTGGAACAGGGGCTGCGAGCAAAGATTACAGTGTTCTGGTCCAAGCACATTCATTGGCTCACAGTGCAGTGGGCCCGCTCCCTGCCTCAGTCTCCTCATTCGTGTAATGGGCACAGTTCTACTAGCCCACCTTCGTAAAGTGCATTGAGACCCATGGGTGAAGAGCACAGTGTACATGCCTGGGCATGGGGAGCTGCAGCTGCTCACGTCTCCAACTCTCAGTTCAGTGCCTGATTCTTTGGGGCCAGTCCCAGAGCCTCTGATCTCAGAGGCCGGGTGACAGTGTGGCGGGTAGGGACAGAAAGTGAGTCAGGCCATGGGAGATAGTTGATCAGACTGACTGAAAAACAACATGGGCCCTCAACTCCTGCAGCTGCAGAATTAGGGCCTCTGGTATCCCCAGCAGTGCCCACCCGCACGCCCCGGGGGAAAGCTCAGGTTTGGTGATTAACGTCTCTCTGCAGACTGGACCGAATCAGAACTCAGGATCCAGACACCCCGAAGTGAGGAGGTAGGGCAGGGCTTAGCACCCCGCCTGAGCACCCCTCTGGGTGGAGTTCGAATGGGGCAGCCCCACCCTGCCTAACTTATCTTCCGAGCCCAGAGGCCATGGCAATGGGTTCCTGCTAAATCCTCACCCTCCAGAGAGCGGTGCCCAAGCACCATGGGATGCGTCTTGGAGCGGGACCTCCTGTCCCAGGGAGCAGGTGTGCAGCAGAGAGCCGCCGGCGGAGCTGGAGGGGCAGGCGGAGGGGAAAGCGCTTCTCCCTCCCCATGAAAAGGCCGTATCCCCTGGGAAGGTGGGCTCAGAGCTCTGGAACTCCTGGGGCTGGCAGTGCTGATGGGTGGTGCAGTAGCAGGCGCCCAGCGGGTCAGCAGAGCGGACACCAACAAGCACAAAGAAACAGGGCGTAACTCTCGGTGCCAGGGGCTGGGCCCAGCACAGGCCTCTCTCTGTGCCTCGTCCCGACTGGTACAGCTGGGGTACCTGCCG
The DNA here is from genome assembly GCF_033958435.1 of Carettochelys insculpta. Taxonomy (NCBI): domain Eukaryota; kingdom Metazoa; phylum Chordata; order Testudines; family Carettochelyidae; genus Carettochelys; species Carettochelys insculpta. Next base: position 2,925,781 of record NC_134145.1, read on the forward strand.
TGCCATCCCCAGGCACTGCGGGGCTGGCCCCGAACACACGAGCCGGCACAAAGCTGCCTTTCTTTGCCAGCGCACAAGTGCCAATTGTTCAGACCCTTTCCCTGCCGCCGCCTCGTGTTTCTTTTAGTAACCGGAAACAAAGCGAGAACTTTCAGCTGCGGTGCCTCGAGAGCCCTTTGGATTCCAGTGGGCCTGGGCGACAGCTGTGAAGGAGCCAGTACTCCCGCAGCATGCACGTCAGGATCCTGGCAGAGGAGACCTATGCCTGTGAATGGGGGCGGGGGCAGGGGCAGGGGCGGGGGGAACACAGGCAGCCGGCTTCAGTAGAGTTACTGAGCTTGCTCAGTAAAAGCCAAGTAGCAAATCTAGGGGGCTGGAGATGTGACCCTGCTTTACCCCCACACACACCCACACTTCACCTCCAGCCCCTGGGTTCTTTTACCAGCCCTGTTGTGATCTGGGACAACTCGTGATTGCCCTGTGCCTCAACTTCCACATCTGTAAAATAGGTGTAATGATCCTCCCGCTTCCCCCCAACCCACCTTTGTGAGAGCCTTGGGAGCGCTGGGTGGAGGTTCTAGGTGGGCGCATAGCATTGTGCTAAGCAGCTTGAGCAGTGTTTCCCCAGTTCATTTGGCCACGCAACCCTTTTCAGCTCAAAAGAATTGTGTGGAGCCCCATGCCCAAGCTCTACCCCCTCGGCCGCCCCCGTCTCCAGGCTTTACCTGTCTCAGCCCCCGAATCTGCCCCCGTCTCCAAGCTTTACCCCCCATCCCACAAATCCACCCCCCCCCCATCCCCAGGCTTAACCCCTCTCAGCCCAGCCCCTGGGACAAACCCATCCGTGGCACTGGCTGGGGAGCCTACGCTGGGAGGCCATGTGTGCCCAGCAGAAGGAAGGCTGGCGTGGAAGCTTTCCGCTGGGGGGGATGAGCCGAGCCAGGCCCACCAGAGGGGTGTGGCCACTTAGGGAGTGGGGTGAGTGAGGGGCTCTCTGCCCTACTGGTGCTGAATTAATGGTACTAAATCCAGTTGGTTTAACAGTCGCATCCCTCCTGCCGTCCGTTAAACCAGTCAAGTTTAGCTCTAGTGTTTCTGCGGCGGCAGAGCAGGGAGCCAGCTCTTGTAATGGAATTTTCTTGCAGAACCCTTATTTCCACTTTGCCGGACCCCGGGGTTGCACCAAATGCCATTTGGGAAACGCTGAGCTAGAGACAAGAGTCTGGGGAGCTCCCCAGGGAGACAGGTCAGCTCGGAGAGGGTCATTTTCTCTACCTTTTGATTGGCACAAAGCACTCGCCCAGCTCAGCTATCTCCCCCACCCTCACCCACGCAGACCACACCTCTGTCTGTCGTGGGGCTGGGAGCAGGGAAGTGAAAGATGGAAGTGTTGCCTTGTGTGAGTTTTTGAGGCTGATCAGAGCAGGGACTCGGGCATGTTTTGTGGCTGGTGAAACTGAATTCTCCTTGTGAATCTCTGCAGCATGGGGGCAGGGGGAGGCTGAGACACTGGACGGCTTTGTTAATTTCACTCCTAACCTCAGTGAAACTTTTGTACACTATCTGCTTCCTCATAAGAGAACCAAACAGCTCCCTGCCAGGAGCAAGGACTCAGCTTCAAAGGGCGGGCGGTAGTTTGGAGAGACAGCAGGGAACAAATGCTGACGTGCTCTCCCCTGACCTAACACGGCACAGCCGGGGGCCACAGACATAAACTTCCTAGAGGAAGGCCACCCAGTTCTGCTGTTGGGAAGTGGCTGCTGCAGCCAGCCAGGTTGAATCCGTGTGCCACCAGCCCGTGTCCTGGAAGGCCAAGCTGGGGATATCCAGGAGGTAGAGTCGGCTCGGGGAACTGAAGACAGGCATGGCGTGTTGAACTGCAGTGTGTGTGCACAGGGGTGTGTGCCTGTGGGACCTGGAGTCCCGGCTCTGCCGCTCACTCAGGGCAGGGCTCTTGGAGATGCCTCCTGCCCTCTCTTGCTGTGTCCTTGGTCCCCCAGTGGCAGTTTGTAGCTGAGGCCTTTGTCTTGCCGTCTTCTGGAATTAAGGGATTAATGTCACCACCTTGTCCCCATCTGGGACATCAGGGTTCTCCCTCGGTTATGCCCTGGGAAACTGAGGCACAGGGCAGGGATGTGCCTTACCAACAGTTGCCCAGCAAGTGAGTAGCACCACTGGGAGCAGGACGCAGGAGTCCTGAGGGTAGCCCCGGGACTTGGCTGGACTGGGGGGGAGGAACCGAGTCTGTTTCTTAGGGAGGTTGCAGACTATAGCTCTGAATGGATTGGGACCAGTGGCCACCAGGGTCCATCCGTGAGCTCCTGCTGAACCAGAGCATGGGCCCCCGGAGTCCTGCAAGCAGCGGAAAAGCAGGGCCGGGGTGGGGCTCTGCTTCAGATCTGTCTGCATCTCATTGCCAGCTCCCCCAAGGGGCACAGGCAGGCAGGGGCTGCACCAGGGACAAACCAATGCAGAGATGCTCAGGGGCTGGGATCAGTCTCCCAGCATATCAGATACGCCTTCTCTCCGGTAATGACCATGTCTGCTTCTCCCCTCACCTGCCCTTCCAGGGGCTGGCCCTCGGGGTTATCGTCTCTTTGTCACTGCCTCCTTCTGGGGCAGAGAGCCTCAGCTGCAGGTTCCCCCAGGTTACAGGCCTTTGTGCGGTCACCGTCCCAGGGCCCACTGAGAGGGGTGCCTCCCGCAGGGCTGCTCCAAAGCGTTGTTGGGGGCAGCTGGCAGGGATGGGACTGGGGTGGGAGGGATGAAAGCATCCTGATGGGGAGCTGTGTCAGTCAAGCCCTCTCCGTAGGAAAGGGATGGAAGCCCCATCACGGGGGCCTGTAAAGCTAGCCTGGGCAAGGCCCTGGAGCATACCGGCAGCAATCCTGCGCTGACACCTGGATCTGCCACTGCCCAGGTGCCAGGGTGCTGGGCACAGTGTGAAACCCCTCCTAGACAGATGTCTCTTGGACTTCTAGAGGCCCGGGTCTGGGGTGTAGGCATTACTACTCCCTCCACAGGTGGCCAGGGGTACGTACCGGGGCTGGCCAGCCCAGGTATCCTAGCTCTCAGTGGCTAGGCTGCTGTGAAGGGCAGTTGCTCCCATGAATGCCCGAAGAGCAGCTCTTTAGCTGGCAGAAGGGGAAAGGCTGTGACTGTTCTAGGAACAGTCCCCTCTGCGGCAGCAGTGCCTGACTGAGGTCCCCTTGCCTGTTGCATGCAGGCTGTCACACAAGGCCGGTGGGGTCTTTCAGACTATACCTCTATTCCTGGACAGCCGGAGAGCGGTTGTTGAACCACACTTGTCCCCGTCCTGTAGCTTGTTAGCGACTGTTGGTTGGGGCTGTGAGGTCATCTGACATGGGGGTACAGGCGTAATATCCAGTTGTGTGTGTAGGTCCATCTGCCTCTGCCTGGCTACAGGCGCTCTCCCTCTGGAGTGTATTTCAGTCCCAGGAGTCCAGGACAGTCAGCTACAGCACTGCAGCAATCCCATTGTTCGTCAGAGACAACAATGGGACGGGGGAAGGGATTTTAATGCTCTGCACTCTTGCATTGTTCCCCAGGAGAAGTCATGGCTGTAAGTGGTCCCCCCTCCACGTGCAAAACGGATTCATCCGTCTGTCACAGGCACGGGGAGGGAGCTATGGGAAATTCTATGTCTCTCAAAGCCTCACACCATCGGTGGCACTGAGGGGCTGCAGGGCGAGCACAGCCCATCCCCGACGTAGTGGGAACAACACTAGTGTTCTGTCCACACTAGGCACCCAGTGTTACTCTCACTGGTGGGACGGCCCCAGGGCCTAGCGCAGCCCAAGCCTGCGTGTGGAACAGAGTGCTGGGTACGTCGGCTCCGAGTTCCCGCGGGTGCCTGAGAACGTAGCTGAGTGAGCTGCAGACAGAGGTCAGAGCCGTCCGTTACTGGCGGGGTTGTGGCTGTCATTCCGGAGCAATGTGGTGACTCAGATTCCGTGTTCCCTGGCAGGGTTCTGAGCGCTAACGAGGCCGAGGGGTTGCCCCTGAGCCCCTGCCGTTGGCGCCCATTCCATAGGGCCTTCTAGATGGACAGGGGAGCCTACACTGCCTCCCTCTCCTGCCAGCACCTTGGAAGCTAAACCAGAGCCCAACTGGCCTGCAGGTGCCCAGGGCTTCCTGGTTCTGGGCTGTGTGCAGAGGCTGCAGGCGAGGGGCCAGGCGTGCTCACCTGAGCAGCACAGCTCTGAAGCCAGTACTTTGCACATGCTCAGCGTTGTCACTAGTGGCTCGAGTGGCAAAGCCGGGTAATGACTCCTCCTCGGGAGCCAGCACGGCACAGGCAGGGGAGCTGGATTCTCCTCCAATTGGTGCACCCGCACCAGAAGGCCCAGATCCTACCGGAAGTGCCTGTATTGTGTGGGGGGAGACACCGGCCAGAAGGTACCCAGCCCCCCTGAACCCAGCTCCCCCAGAGCAACAGGGCCTCTGGCCCAAGGCACTTACAGCTTGGCCAGGCGGGTGCCCTGAGCCTGAGACACGGGAGCAAAGCCAGTAGCCCTGCCCGGCTGGAGCTCCCTGAAGCTTTGTAGCTCTCGTTGTTTCCCTAGCAGGGACGGTTCTGGACCTGGGGCTTAGCTTTCCCTCCCAGCCGGGCAGGAGCACAGCCTGGGCCAGGCGGAGGTTTGGTGCTTGCTCTCCGCTCTGTGCGAGTGGAGGTGGTGGGATGGCATCTTGGGGGGGATCCCGTCCCTCTGGAGCTGCCCGTCTCATTCCAGCGGGAGCGGCGTGTCAGGTCGCGTGAAATTGGCCGGCCGGTGGATTTATTAATTTTTCCTTCCCTTTGCCGCCCGACAGGAGTTGTGCTGAGAGCCTGCGCTGCACGCGCATCCCGCTAAAGCCGAGGGGGCTTAAGGCTTAAATGGTTTTCTGGCCGCTGTGGAGTTTAGAGCCTGTCAACAGCCTGAGAGCTCACGCAGCTTCTAGACAAACAGAGACGGGGAGAGGAGAGTTGCAGGGGCAGAGGGGGCGGCGGGCAGATGGAGGTGACAGAGCCGAGCCACATAGGGCGTCACTTACCCAGCCAGGGGAGACCAGGTCCAGCCGCTGCCTTCTGCGTGGACGGGGTGATTTAGTGCCAGAGCTGAGCTCGTTTAACCCTGGGGGTCTGAGGGCTCCTCTCCAGAGACGTCCCAGTGGCATGGAGGCACGGTGAGCGCTGCCCGGCCGTGGGATTGCCGGGGTAGCCACCGGAGGCCGCTCTTCCCTCGACACAGGAGGGCAGGAGCTCGGTCGGCGGAGAAGCTGTCAAAGTCCCATCCACCCGGCACGTCTGCTGGCGCAGAGGGGTGTTTCCTCACAGCGCCGTAAGTCACGCTGAGAAGAGGGGCGCAGTGCAGCTGAGCCCTGGGAAAGCTCTCTGGGCAGGGCTGCTCTTGGCTGGAGGAGCCACACTCCTCCCTGAAATGTGAGGCCCTTGTTTACGCTGGCCCTGCCAAGCTACTTGCGCACTGCTCCCCTCTGCCTCCCCGAGGAGGTGAAAAGTCGGCTGCGGCTACACGGCAAGCGCCCGTGGGCAAGGGCCTGCTGTACTTCTGGGCCCCTCGCCGAGCGCAGGGGCCGTGTTTAATAATAACCGAGCAGGTCAGAGCCCCTGGGCCAGGTTGCACAGATTTCTGATTCCAGGACTTCCTAACCCACGGGCATGTGCAAGCAACACATAGCTAACAGCTGAGGTAACGCACCGTCGCACCTGGCCCTGGGTCGCACATGGGACCAGCAGGGCAAGGAGGCCAGAGGTCAAGCCTGGGGCCAGATCCCCGAGTGAAGGAGCAGCCCTGTTCTGTGATGGAGCTGGGGTGGGGTTTCCTGGCCTCAGTGTGGCAGGGGCGATCTGCCTGCTGATCTCTAAGAAAAGCCCACGCCGTGAGACCAGCCAGGCCAGTCACGTAATCCACTTCAGGTGGGGAGAAGGAACACTTGCACCTGCTGTGTTCCCACATCCGGTGCTGAATTTGCTAGGGAGGGTTTTGCAATGAGCGTCCAGCTATTTACTTCAACGAAGGGTCCTGTGGCACCTTATAGACTAACAGGAAGGTTTTGAGCATGAGCTTTCGTGAGCAAAGACTCACTTCTGCATCTGCTCTGCTCTGCATCTGATGAAGTGAGTGTGCTCACGAAAGCTCATGCTCAAAACTTTTCTGTTAGTCTATAAGGTGCCACAGGACCCTTCGTTGCTGTTACAGACCCAGACTAACATAGCTACCCCTCCGATGCTTGACAGCTATTTACTGACTCCTTTGGGACGCAGCTTGAGAGTCACACTTAGCTGTGGGTCGCTTGCTTGGATGCCAGTGCAGCTTCCCGACAGCGCTCCTGTCAGCTGGGAGCTTGTGCAGCTATTCGGGAGAGAGCCACAGCCGCCCAGCTGAGGAACGGAGCATGCACAGCTAGGTTCTGTTTCTCCTGGCGGTGCACACCCACACATGCATCAGTGCGTATAAAAATTTATTCTGCACAGTAGGGGAAAGTCCGCACATGGCTGGAAAAGATTAGGGGGAGCGTTGTTCCCGACCCTCCTGGGCAGGGAGGGCGCAGCTGATAAGCGGTGGGAATTTGAGCTGCGTGTGCTCATGAAGGGAGGGGAACAGGCTGGTAGAGGGCAGGGTGCCAGGGGCTTACTGCCAGTCTGAGGGAAGGCATGCTGGCCATGCTGACCAGTGACAGCTGCTGTTCTGCCTGCCAAGGTCACGGTGCTCTCTGCCAGAGCCCGAGAGAGGCCACGTGAGCCAGCTCAGTGCGGGCAGCGGCCTGCTGGCACACCCGATGGTGGACGGAAAGTGGAACCGGTTCCTCTGGCCTTGGCCTCTCTCCGCAGCCAGTGCTGTGCCCGGCGCGGAAGGGCCGCTGAGAGCCACCTGCGGGACGGCCCCTGGAGACCACATGCTCCTTCGCCTCTGTGGAATTCACTGCTGCAGGAAGGTCACAGGGTCAAGTGTTTGAGCAGGAGTCAGAGGCAGGCTGGGTGATTTTATGAGCCATGCTAACATTTGCAGCCACACCGGCTGAGAGAGCTTTACAAGGGCCGGCGAAGTCCCTGCTTTGAGGTGTGAACTGAGCGCACACAGGGGTCGCCATTCCAGGCCGCCCATGGGCCAGGTGCCTGCTGAGCTCGCTCCTTTCTGTGATGCATCAGACACTGAACAGTGCCCCATGGCCCAGTGGTTGGCTCCAGCAGGCCAGGGCCAGTGTTGCCCAGGCACAGAGGTCCGGGGCGATGCAGGGTCCCACTCTGCCCTATAGCCGTGGCACACGCTGCTGAGGTTTGGGCTTCTGTGCCACGCTGCCATGCATGCGATTTCTGGGCCAGATCCTAGGCTGGTGGAAAGCAGCACTGCTCCACTGACGTCAGCATGCTGCTGATTTACACCAGCGAGGGACTGAGACCTTTGTTCCCCTGAGACAGCCCTTCCCCTTGTTAACTCCCCTGCTGTGACTTGTCATTTCCAGTGGCCCTGGCTGTCCAAGGCCACCTTCCCTCCTCCGTCCTCGGGGGGCCAGGACCCAGGCTGCACAGGGCTGGGGGGCTGCGGTGCAACCAGCCTTCTATTCCGATCACCTGCTGCATGGCCTGGTGTGTTTTCATTTAGTTGACATAGTGGAAAACTGTAAAACACACGTCTGTTTCCCAAGGAGAGAAAAAAATGACTTTAACAGCTTGGTCCAGTTAAGCGCTTTAGCTGGGCAGGGAGCTGGTTTTGTACTCTGCATTCGCCACCCTCTGGGCTGGGCAGGACCGTGCAGCCAGGCCGTGTGGGAGCATGACTGTAGCCAGCAGGACAGCCGGGCCGGTTTTTCTGCACCCCGCCCTCCGTGGGCTCCTCCCAGCCCAGCTCCCCATCCGTCCCATACATTTACCTAACGCTAATGAGACGTATTGATTGGAATGATGGGATTTGTAAAGGTCGCGGGGTTAAAGTACATAAAACCAGCCTTTCTGGAGCTGCAATATCAGGGCCGATGGGTCTGGTGGGAGAGATTAAAGGCCTCGCACCGCTAGAACGGAGAGAGCTGACAGCAATTACATTTCAGATGTGTGCACAATTATGCTCCCCCCCAGCCCCCCCGGAGACAGTCAGGCACATCCCCACCACAGCAGAGGGTTTCTGCCCTTCTCGCCAAAGCACGGCAAGTTTTATGGTGTCAGCCAAGCAAATCAGAGCAAGAGCTAGCTGCATTCCCTTGGAAGTGTGGTGGTTAGCACAGGCCCACAGGCTGGGCTCTTCCCTTTCCCGGCTGAGCTCCTTGGTGGAGCTGTGCTAAGGTCACACATCAGAGCAACATCAGCGCGTAAGGCACAGCAATATCCCCGGTTAGCCCAGCACTCCGATTACTGAAAATGAGCAGGCAGGTCGTCAGAGCCAGAGCTGCCCCCAGCAGGGCTTTCCCAGGCTCTGGATTAGCACAGTTTGCCACACATGCTGGGAGAGGCGGCAATTCTGCCTGGTGGGATGGGTCTGACTGCCCCATCTCTGGGGACCATGCTGGGCAGTGTGATCCCATTGTGGGGGGCGGGTGAGCAGCATCCCACGTGCCCAGTCTGAGCAGACCCCACTACGTTCCCCCCACCCCGCTCCGCTGTAGCAACTGCAGAGCAGGTGAAGCGCAGAACTCTGCAGCGCGTTTCGTCCCAGCGTGGCTCTGGACTGGCCAGGAGTGGGCTTGGCCCTGGCAGAACTGGCCTGGCAATTCCTAACCCCTCTACCAAGCGCGCTGTCACGCAGCGGCAGCACCTGCTGATGCTCCCCGCAGCACAGTCCTGTCGTCTGCTGCCAGTGGTCCTGCTACCAGGCCTGCCGCTGCAGGCTGTGTTCCTTGCGTTGGGCGAAAGAGAAAAGCTTGGAGGAGGCCAGCCAGGGCCATTGTGTCGCCCGCATCAGAGGCTCTTGTGTTGATGTCGAATCAGCCTGTCTGTGATGTGTGGCCTGTAGGTGCCGTATGGGCTTCCTGGGGCTCCGGCCGGGGGTTAGGCTAAGGTTTGGGGCAGGTTCCACGTGAAGGAAGGCTACCACTGAAGCTGAGCTCCAGGGGTGGATAACACAGGAGCTCAGGGTCTCTGCTCTGGATGTGAGGGAGACCTGCCCTGGGCCTTCCAACCCAGTAGCCTTTGCTTACGCTCCTGTCCATATTCTTGCATTTCATAGAACCACAGTACACTCGGACTGGAAGGGATCCAGAAAGGCCATCGAGCCCAGTCCCCTGCTCCCCTGGCAGGACCCAGCACCACCTAGAGCAGTGTTTCTTAAACTTCCTGAGGCCACGGAACACCAACCAGTAATATTTTTTATGCAGAACACTTTCGAAAATTTCCTTAAAAAATTGTCAGACCAAAGCCAAACATTAACATCCCCATCATAAACCAAAAGGAAGTAGTTTAATCAGGTATCATAGCAATGCAGAAGTAACATTGTATCTGGTTTTATAACAGAAAATATAGGTCAACAGCATATGATTCCAAAAAAGGGTCGGACAGTCATGGCACACCTGCGAGTTGTTCATGGAACACCGGTGTTCCGCAGAACTTAGTTTAAGAAACACTGCTGTAGCTCATCCTTGTTAGATACTTTTCCAACCTGTTCTTAAATATCTCCAGTGATGGAGGTTCTACAACCACCCCAGACAATTCCAGCGCTTAACAACCGGGACAGTTAGGAATTTTTTCCTCATTTCCAGCCAAAACCTCCCTTGCTGCAGTTTAGGTCCATTGTTTCTTGTCCTGTCCTCAGAGGCCAAAGAGAACAATTTTTCTCTCTCCTCCTTTTAACACCCTTTTAGGTACTTGAAAGCTGCTATCACGTCCCCTCCCAGCCTTCTGTTTTCCAAACTAAACAAGCCCAGTTCTTTTAATCTTCTCTTGTAGGTGACATTTTCTACACCTTTAATCGTTTTAGTTGCTCTTCTCTGGACCTTCCCCAGTTTCTCCACCTCCTTCCTAAAATGTGGGCCCAGAACTGGACACAATGCTCCGATTGAGGCCTTGCAGATTTCTTTCTTTTTCCTCCATCTGCACATACGGAATTTTGGGCTCTTCAGAAGGATAGTGCCAGGAGGGAATTCAGTGCTCAACGACAGTATCTCCTGCCGCTGCAGCTCATTGCAAGTCTTAGGCATCCTCCCATGGAGCTGTGTCTTTATTTATCTCTCTGAGCCTCTGTGGCACTCTCTCTCCCCCCCTCTTAGACGGTAATGAGTGGTTTGCAGTGGAAACTAAATGAAGTTGATTGCCCACTGGTGTCTGCCATTAGTGGTAATTAGTTAAAACATCAGAGTATAAACAGTAAATTGGCTCTAATAATTAATACCAGCACTCAAGCATATGAGAGACACGGAAACCGGGAGAGAAGCAGCGGCAAGCTTGTAAAATCAGCTGGGGATGTTTTAATTAAAAACGAAAGAATGGAAGTAACACTGTATTGGAAAAAAGACAAAAGCCATTGGTCTCTCGCCCATTAGGAGTGTGGTTTTGTCTCCTCCGGAGCGCTTCAAAGGAAGAGGTTTGCCCCAAGCCTCATCCACCCGGGCAGTGCTGGGCCATGCAAGGGCAGTAGCCAGCCGGTCGTGTTCCAGGGCAAATCACGTCTGTGAGGAAGTCTCACCCTCAGTGGTAGCCTGGAGGGGAAGTCAGTTCTGACGGGAAGGGTGTGATCGTGAGCTGGATCTCCCAGCTGTTTGAGGAGTATGACATGTCTGTGTTCCTCTGCCTCGAGAACGGCGTGGGTCAGTCCCTCTGGGGGATGGACGGTTTAATAGGCCTTTTCTGAGCTTGGTGTTTCATGCCGGGGAACATTCTTCTCTGGGCTCCTGGAGCAGCCGACTCCCTGTGTGAGGGAGGCAAATCCCATCTGACGTTGCCTTTGGGCAGGAGGAGATTTCCAAGGGGTTCCCGTGGAAAGTGCTGGCTGCCTAGGAGGGATTAGGGTTACTGGAGAGCAATAATTCTTTGCCCTGGCTCAAGGCGGCGAGCAGGGGAAGGCTCCCTTCAGCCCACAGCCTGGGGAGAAAGTCTGAACAGGACGCTGGAGCTGTTCCAACCTCTCAGGCTGGCCCTGGGAAGCACTGCGCTGTGGGAGCTGTGCCGCTGCTCAGGATCAGGCCCTTAATTGTGTCTGTGCCCACTGCAGCTGTAGCAGACCCAGAGCCAGGCTGGGGTGGCAGAAGTGTGCCTGCCTTGGGGAGGGGCAGCTGGGAGCCTCCGTGCATTGCAATTAATCATTCCCCGAGTGCGCTAACGATGCTAATGCTGTAAGTGACAATAGCCCATCTTAGCTCCTGATTTAGGGTCTCTGAACGGAAGCCCGGCTCCTGGGAGTAAATGCGTGAATTCTCCACTGATACTAAACCTGCTAATAAATCTAACGCACACCAAAAAGCCCTGGGCACTGAATCCCAGCGTCCGGTAATTGAAACCCTTACAGCTCTCAGAAAAAAGGTAATGTGTGTGTATGTGTGTGTGTGTGTATGTGTTGTTGTATCACACACAGGGTATCTAACCCCAAGTCTCTCTAGTGGAGGCAAAGGGATCCATGCTCCTCAAAGATACTATTTTAATTGCCTTTATTTTCACACCATTAAAATAGTATCTCTAAAATAACAGCTGAGCAGTCAGGTGACCCAGGGAGACCCACACGTGTGAGGTTTGCAGAGGCCCCTGTGGATGCAGTCAGGTGCCAAGAGCAATCTGTGCCTGGTACATGCCTAGGAGAGATATTAGGCGCCTGCAGCCTTGTTACCTTTGGAGCTGGGCAGGTAGGACGAGGACTTATTCTGCTAATCCGCTCTTTGCTCTGGCCACTCTCCATCGCCCTCTGGTGTTCAGTTTTCACCTGGTCCTGTGTGCTGGCATGAACGTGAATGGATTTTTCATTCTGCTTGTGCACGTGGGACGGAAAGGTACTGCATCACTTCCCTGGCCAGTCTCCACTGAACAGAAACCCAGCTCCTGCATCTCGGCACATGCAGAGAATGGCTCATTAACTCTAAACGTCAGACAAAAGATTTGCTATCGGATGTAGTGCCCCCACTGGAGACTGGGGCTTGTTTGTGCTTGGAGCTGTACAAATACTAGCAGGATATTGTCCAGGAACCAGCTTGCTTATAGGCTAAACCCCCAATCCTGCAAACATTTACACAGACTTAACTTTACAGACACAGCCTGTCCAGACAATGGATTAGTCGCAGCAGTAAAACTGCATATGACTGTATACATCTGCAGGACTCAAGCCAGATTCAAAGCAATAGTGACTCATTTGAAATGACGAATACATTTGAAATTCACCAGGGAAATGGTAATTGTGCAATCATCACTGACTCCTACAGCCCATTAGGTTCAATAGCAAAAGGTTAGCCTGGTTCTGTGGGGGCACGTTAAATCCCAGGGCGATTGTGAGGACGGTTTTACGTTGGTTACAGAGCCCCGTGGAATGCCTTAGCATGGGTCATTTTAGAAATACAGTCATTCCAATGACAATGTCTTTCTTTGCAGGGGTGTCGGAGGGGGACGGGGGGCAAATCACACTTGTCTCCCAGGAGAGGTGCCAGCAAAAGGCCTATTCATAGCCCCTTCCTTCTGCCACACTTGGCAAACACTGGTGACAGAAGATGGTTAGATTCCCTAACTCCCTGTTCAAGTAGAGCAGCGACCTAGCCCCTCGCCAGAGATGCCGAAACTGAGGCAATGTGGCTGCCGTAAGGTCATCCTGTGAGCTGGTGGCTGCGGTGGAAATAGAATCCAAGAATTCTGTCTCCTGGTTGTCTCTTCTAACCACTGAACCCCATTGCCTCTGAGCCCAGGTCTCCTCGCTCTGTGCGTGGTGCTGTAACCATCACCTTTCCCTTCCTTTTGCTATCACTCCCTTATTAATGGGCCTGGGTTCCCCTTGTGATGCTAAAACACACACAGGGTGTCTGGAACTTCTGCACCCTGTCTGCTCCACGGTGGATGTTCTCAGGCACAAGAGCTCAGCCTTGGTTTTAACCCTGTTTTTTCCCTTTATCTGAGTGACCCCTTCTATTATCATGAATCATCTCTGCAATTGCTAGTGCCATGTGCTGGGTTTCCCAAACCACCTGAGCGCTGTGTCCCAGCTCCCTCCCGCCTGCTGTGAAGTCTGCATGCCAGGAAATCATTAGCACGGGTTTCAGAGGAGTCTGAGCTGTGCGGTGGGCAAGCCGAGGTGGGTGTTCAGTGTACCTGGCTCTGGGCTCCCCCAGGCTCAGCTCGGTCTGTGGTGGCATGAGTTAGGAGCTGTATCGCCCCAGCCCAGACACATCAATGGGGTCACGGGGAGAACACTTGAAGTACACAGGAGTCCAACTCTGTTTGAGAGGCTGTGCATTTTAAACCCCCTGTCCGATTCTCCCTCCTGCCAAACCTGGCACCCTCATTTCTCAGGTCACTGCTTGGCTAATGGTCTATTAATTTGTTCAGTTGTCCCCTGTAAGGCAAACTCAATTTCTGTGCACCATTCCTCCCTAACTGTCGACATAGTGATTGATTGGACGAAGAGCTGTCACCACCTGCCCGAATCCCACCCCCACTGAGACGCACCCACATCTTCGTGTGGGTAACCACGCACTGACAGACACAAGAAGCAGACCCTAAAGAGAGCCGGTCCTCAGCCACGTGCCCAAGTATCTGTCACTAGCAATGAAAAATGACAGAAATATTTAAGGACAAATAAGGTTTACAAACCCAATTTAAAATTATTACAGGAGGCCCAGCTGCAGATGGGCCCAAGCTGATTCGTGGCAGCAATCAAATCGAATTTCCTTATCGTTGTATTATTTTAGGGCGTTATCTGACGCTGTAATGCAGTTATAAATTCAATTTAATCTGCGAGCATTCATTGTTTACTGTCGCCTGTTTGCCTGGAAAATGTAAACACTTTGCAGCCCTGGGCCGCAAAATTAATTTCTGGCTGAAAGCAGGAAAAGGGAAGAAAAGTGTGCGATGGAGAGAAGGAGAAAACGATGGACGCAGAGTGAGGCCAAGTCTAACTACAGGGGAAGGTCGAATTAAGGTACACGATTCCTGCTACGTTAGTTGCGTAACTGGAGTCGACCTACCTTAATTCGGGCTCCTGCGCTATCTCCACTAAGGGAGGTCAATGGGAACATTCGCTGCCATCAGCTTGCCTTACTCCTCGTGGGGGCGGGAGTATTGGCACCGACGCGAGTGGCCTGGAAGTTCGATTTCGCGCCAAATCAAGCTGCAGAAGATGGACTGCGGCAGGGTCGATCTTCCTTGTAGTGAGCATGTGACTCGCGTTTGGCAGGGGCCTGGGGCTGGCCCTGAAGGTTGCTGCAAGTTCTGCCATCTCAGCTGACCCGTAAGTAGGTTTGCTGCTGGGCTAGAATGCGGCTTGACAAGGTCCTGGCTGGCATGACTTAGTGGGGGTTGATCCATCCCCCTGCTTCAAGCAGGATCAACCCCCACTGAGTCATCCCAGCCAGGACCTTGTCAAGCCGGGCTCTGGTGCCCTTCTGGCGCTGGCTGGAAGAAGCAGCCGTTGGCATGCAGGCACTGTTACCCTGAAGGATGTGTAAGCATCTAGGAGGGAGGTTTGCAGAGCCTGGAATAATGGCACTGCAGGGTGGGCCAGGACTGGAGTAGCTGGAAACCATCCCTGCAGCCGGTGCCTGTGCATCTCTCCTCCCTGCACTTGCAGCTGGGAACCGGGGCAGGTGTCGCGGGCGCGTTCCTGCTGAGAGAGGCTGGGACTGGGGTAGCTGAGTGCTCTCCTGCCCTGCTTCCTGCAGCACCCCCTGCTGGGGGAGAACAGGACTGCCGTGCTGCTGAGCTGCCCCCTCCAGGCAGCCGTCTGAAATCCTGCTGTTTAGCACCTGCTACTGGAAGAGGCCAGGACCGGAGAAGCCCTCAGCTGTGTTCAGAGCCTCTGCTCCTGCCGGAAGAGTCCCGGCTGAGGTTTGCTGCCGTGTTCCCCCAACCCACTCTCCACACGCCCCGTCTGTCGCCTCTCTAGTGCGGGTGGCCGCCTGGGCCATATCGCGCTAGGGCTGCTTTCGCATTTCTTTCCCACCTCAAAGCTTTTCCCCCGAGCAAGGAAAAGAAATCCAATGACCAGCTGGCGCTGCCAAGGGAAAGTTGAAGGTCTCCCATTAATTCAAGACTAAAAATGACAAATTCATCTTCTACGACAATTAAATGAAGTCGGTAATTGATGCTAATTGATCTTCAGCCGAGACGGTTCTTACTGCATCGCCGAGCTCTGCCCATCTACCCAGCACGTTTCCCGGGCTCGCCTGCTCTTTCTTCCAGCGCATCGTGAGATTCCCTGGCAGCCACGCTAACTCCTCACACCCAGCCCTTGGCCATGGGCCAGCAGCTAGGAACCCGGCCGCATGCCAGGCGCACTGCATGGGGCGTGTCTGACAGCCCTGTGGACTGCGGTTCCCACCTAAGACCAGGCCCGTCTGCCCTCCATGAGCCACGTGTGTCTTTCTCTCTCTAGCTCTGAGTGCTGGGCTGGTTTTTTTGAAAGCAGGTACCAGGCCTGGCTGAGTTAGCGACAAAGGATTTATAGCCTACAGCTGTGTGGGTTTCCACTTAATTTTTATAAGCCCAGCACCAGAACCAGCAGGGGGTAAAGCACACACGGATTTTCTCTGCTTAAAATATTACAATGTTAGCACTTTTGCTTGAGACCTGAAGAGGGGGCAGTGGGGGGGCTGGTTGTGTGTGTGTGTTTGGATTTATTTTTTTTAACGAGAGCCCTTTAATCTCGAGCCAATACGTCAAAATCAAATTAAGCCTTGGAAGGGGACTGGGTGGAACATGCCAAGCTCGCTCGCTGGGCCGTAAATGTACAGTTGTTTCTGGGAGCCGTCATTAAGGCGATGTGACTGTTGCCCATTAAGGGAACAGGAGGCCGATCCTCCAGCCCACTCTGGAAGGAGCCTGGAGTGGAGAAGGCTGCAGGTTGCTGGGCTGTCCGGTGCAGAGAACCCCCAGGGCCAGGGCTCCCTCTCATTTTTCCCATCCGGGGCAGAACAAATTTTGTTATATGCACCCAGGCATGTGCAAATGTGCACCACCAGTACAAATACACGTGGCCGGCTGTGGGCGCTCTGCCAGTCAGCTGGCGGCACCTGCGTCTCTCCTGGGCAGCCGCCCAAGCGCTCAGCTTCCAGGGAACACTGCTCAAGGGGGTGAACAGGTGACTGAGCTGGACAGCCACTTTAGGCTTTGGCGTGACACTGGCCTGGA
Source organism: Carettochelys insculpta (assembly GCF_033958435.1). Classification (NCBI taxonomy): domain Eukaryota; kingdom Metazoa; phylum Chordata; order Testudines; family Carettochelyidae; genus Carettochelys; species Carettochelys insculpta. The sequence goes on from NC_134145.1 coordinate 2,942,042, forward strand.
GAAGGGAGGCCGAGGGGTGTGACCCAGCAGAGCATTGGCCCAGCTGGTGTGGAATGCGTTCGACTGCATGCTCCCGCCATGGGAATCGGGGAGAAACCCCGCGGAAGTCAGTGGCGTAGCAGTGCCGTGAAGCAGCCCTGGGGAGAGGGAAATCTGTCCGACGCCAGTCACGCTGTGGCAGAGCGTGTTCAGACAGTGCCTAGCACAACGCGGTGTCAGCCTAGGACGAGGGCTCCTGGGCATGCCAGTGACGTGGCAAAAAATCATAGCACGGCATTCAGCTGCGGGCAGGGAGGGAAGCTGGCCTCGCAGCTGGGGGGCGTCTACACAGCAGTTTGGGCAGGTGCTCCTCAGGGTGCGCACACAGCTGCCTTAGCTCTGCTCAGGTTAGCGTACCCTGACAGCAGCTTGAGCTGCCCCGTCTGACCCCTGCAAGGGTCCGTGGGAGGCCAGCCCACACCAGCGCTCAGGCTGCCTTGGCCATGCTGCTGCTTTTAGCAGTTAGCTCTCACAAAGCCAGGCGTGTGCGCACTTTACAGGGAGGGAGCTGGGAGACCTGGGACCTATTCCCAGTTCTCCTCCAGCCTTGTTCCCTGGGAAGCAAGTCGCTTCGGGCCACTGTGCCTCAGTTTGCCCCCCTTTGAGATGGGGGTAACGACTCTGATCCGTCTCCTAGGCAGATTCTGAGTAAGGCCGGTAAAACAGAAAGAAGGGGGGGGACAGGGTTTCTACCCACGTAGAGAAATTAGTTTTGAAAAGAATTTTCCTGGAACTTTCAGCTCTTTTGACAATATGGTTCCGATTTGGAACATGAGGAAGGTTTAGTTCTTTGGGGGATTTTTCCTCTTTTCTCACCCACTGGAAAAGGAGGTGGGGGGCTCTCAGTGTGACCCTAGTACATGTAATAAATCACAGGAGGGCATTGGCGAGCCAGGTCACGGCTACCCCCCTGTCCTCCTCCTCTGCAGGAGCTACAGTCCCCCGTGTGACATGGTAGTGGAGCTGCACTGTGTGTCAGTGACTTGTGGCTTCTCTCCAGAGATGACAGGTCACCCGTGTGATGAGTGTGTTGCACTCGGCTCTCTGCTTTCCTGATGCTCCCTCCAGGCAAACCAAAACTAGTCTTTAAAAGCCATCAGGGCAGAGGTTGACCAACTCCTAGTTCAAGAAGCAGAAGGGGCGGGGCCTCTCGCCGAAGGGGCGGGACTTGCCGGCGCTCGGGGTAGAAGTGGGGCCAGGGGCTTTGTGTTACAGTGGGATGAGCCCGCCAGCCTTTCCCTCGGAGACCTGGGCTGAAGGCTGATGAGTTGGGTGGCCTCCACCTGCTAGCTGTGTGCTCCCACCTGGAGTCACTGCTTGTCATTTGCAGTGATTAGCAGCCTCTCTGCTCCCTTGCTCAAGGCGTGGGACTGGCAGTGTGTGCTGGGGGCGTGGTCAGGCTGTAGGGCCACCCCTAGAGCTGAGAGTCAGGAGGCCACGGCTGGGACGGATGTGGGGAAGGGGGACCTAGTGAAAAGGTCATGTACGACACCGGGCGTGTGGCCCATCTGCAGGGCTGCGTGTGAGGGAAGCTTGCGGGGCAGTGGCTATTCGGCCATGACTCTCCCGACCACCACAGCATACAGCAGCCATTCCCCAGCCCCACGCTGGCGGGCGCTGCGTGGCTAGATGGCCTTGCTGGTCTCAGGGGCCCTGTAAAGAACCCCCTGTGTCCATCCTGCACGGGAGATGCTGCTCAGCCTGTGGATAGGTAACAGACGCCCCATAGGACCGGATGTAGCTGGTGGGCCCATGTCGTGGGTAGGTGGGGACACAACAGCAGTGGAGGGAGTCATAGAGGTTCAGGTCTCACCGTCCAGGTGTCCTGGACAGCACCAGCCACTGTCAGCGCCCTGCACCTGCATGCTAACGCCAGCCACCGAAAATAGACCTGCGTGTCACAGCCAGACTGCTGCATGCCACAGGCACAGCATGGCCAGGGCCCCATGCCCAGAGCCCAAGGTCACCCCACGACTACAGGAGAGACACCCAGATCACCCTGGCAAGTGACCCGCTCCACAGGCTGCAGAGGAAGGTGGAAAAACCCCAAGGTCCCTGCCAGTCTGTCTGGGAAGGAATTCCTGCCTGACCTCACACAGGCCCCTAGCCTGTGAGCATGGACCGCTATCCAGGCAGCTGAGTGAGAGGGACAGAGTTCATGGTGCCTCTTCAGAGCCCTGGCTGTCTCCATCCAGCCTCCCCTCTCTAGCCCTGGCCAGACCAACAACCCTTCCAGAGTACATGGGGTGGTGTGCGTTTGGGGTGTCTGAGCAGGGCCCTGCTGGTGGCCAGCTGGAACCCTGAAGGCTGAGTAGTACGTAACTGTCAGGAAACGACAGGACAGCTGGTCCTATCCTGTAGGCTGTATGGTTCCCACTCAGTCCCGTGCAGTAGTGTGGAAATACGGTGGGTAGCTAAGAACAGCACTCTGCTGGGGTGAGTCAGAGTCTGGCTGAAAATGACCATCATCACCATCATCAACAACCGTGGGCTCAGCGCCCGTTGGTGTCCGATGCCTCCCTCGCTCTTTCCTTCCATCTTTCCCTGTCCGGTGCGGAGGGGCTTAGTTTCTGTAGACTAGCTCCACACCAATCTCCTACATCCTCTCTCCATTCTCTGGGGGGTCTGCCTCTCCTATTCGAACCATCCACTATGCCGAATACCAGAGTCTTGGCTTTTCACTGGCCGTTCATTCTGCAGCTGTGCCCGAATAGCTGTAACTTCCGTTGTACAACCATTGCAGTAGGTTCTCTTTTGGCTGTATCTTCCTGTGTAATTCCACATTGGTGACCTTCTGCATCCATCCAGTTCTCAGGATCTTTCTATAACAACTCCTCTCAAATGCCAATATCCTTCTCTTTGAATCTTTTGTTATCACCCATGTCTCACAGCCGTACAACATGCTGCTGAATACATGTTTTCAAGATGCAGACGAACATGCTGTATGCTAAATCTGGTCCCTGCCATCGTGGGAAGTCGAGACTCGACTCAATTTTTTATGCAACTTCCACTTGGGAGCAATGTCTTACATGGAGTCTTGATGACAACCCAGATCCTTTCTCTGGCACCTTTTACCTATGAACCTAAAAGCACTCATCACACCGGGATGGATTAACCCTTACAGCCCTCCGCACCCCCGAGCCAGGGAGGGTTGATCACCTTTGTCTGACAAATAGGGAGACTGAGATACTGAGTTTCAGTGACTTGCCCGGGGGTGCACAGGAAATCAGTGGTAGAGGCAGGGACAGAAACAAGGGTGAAAAGAGTGGAAGGGTGAAGTGGCCTGTGCAGGTCACAGCTCAGCGGAGCCCGCAGCAGAGCCCAGGAGTCCTGGCTGCATGAGGACGAGCACTGCAGCTCATGAGCCGGGAGAAGAGCCACCTCTCACCTCACGCATCATCTCCGCATGTGGCTCTGAAGAGCAAAGGAGTGAGATGGATTCGCCCCAGTGGGTGAAATACCAGCTCTGCTGTGGGACCGCATGAAACCCAGTCACCATTTTATTTCCCTTAAACCCTCACAACAGGGCCCCTTGCACAGTGATAAATCTCACCCTGGAGCAAAAGGTAGGGGCCAGGATACCTTGAACTCATAAACAAAGTGACCAGCTCTTCCTTTTCCTCCTGCGAATGCCTGTGAATCTCATAACAGGTTCAGTCTAAACCTCCAGTGCCTCAGCCCGACTGTCTTCCGGAGTCTAATGCGTTGTGTAGTGACTGCACACGGCCAGCCAATGGGATGCAAAGACCGTGAGCCGCAAGCGTCCAAAAAATGACAACACCTCTGGGAGCCCGGCTCTGCTGGAGAGTCCCTGCGCGATGGGCGATGGGTGTGGGTCATTCAGCAATTCCGAGATGTGCTGCTCTTGCTGGTTTCCGGGAACTGAGAAAGCTGGGTAGAGATAAATAAGTGAAACCGACATCCCTGTGCTAAATACACATGATGCAGCTCCCTGGTCCTCGCTCCCCCTCTCCCATGCACGCCAGCCTATTAATCCTGACAAATTATGACGTACAGACGTGTAATACAAACTGATTCATCATACATTCAAATCCGCTGCGCAGGAGCAGCAGGAGGGCAGAGCCAGACAAGTGTATTACACGGATAATGTATTTGACGTATTAATAAAACCAGCCGCATTGCTCAATCGGGGGAATGCCGATACATGATGACAGATCGCATATTGATGGAATCCAGATGTTTGGAATCATAGTCCTGGGGCCTTTCTCATATCGACTAAAGGTAAAAAAATGCAGCCTGTCAGCACATTAAATCTCTCCTCTGCTCTCCCAGGCTGGGGGAGTGATTATTTATTTCTGCGATGCAAGCAAACTGCCCCCTAATTCCTGTTAGCTCAGCCACCTGACTGCACGTGCGGCTGGGGAGGAAGGGGGAGTGGCGGAAGAGGCTTTTAACCTTCTTGCTTATTTGGTCATGTAGCACCCATGAAAACCAGCGTGAATAAACTTTACAGGTGTTCCATCAGACTAAATCTCAGCTGGTGTGTACGGAAGCATACACGGATTGAGGGTCTGGGCCCAAATACCTGACCAGCAGTGTCCTGACAGCACTGCAAACAGCCACCGCTGGAAACTTGTGACATCTCCTGGCGGTTCCTCCGCTGATGCTGGCTCTGGGCTTTTTTCCTTGTCAGTCCGAAAAGAGAAACCAGGTTGGCCAGTTTGACTTTTTGGTTCTGTTTCTTGTCAGTTTTGCTTTCTGATGCAGCCTCACCCTGCTGACTGTAGGTCGACACCACAGACCAAACTAGCTGAATAGGGACTCGTTTCCAGGGAGATTCTTTTTTAATTATTACTTCTTGTTTTATCGTAGCAAAACACAAACGTCTTGGAACATGTTTCTGTTATTGAGGTGTTTACGGCAAGAGGTCACGGCTGCCACAGAAACTTAAACTGTGCTCGGTTTGGATCTAGAATCGTAGAATTCTAGGGCTGGACGGGACCTCAGGAGGTTCCCTGCCAGTGTCCTTTGAAGATAAATCATTTTTATTAATTGGCATTTGGAAAAAGGCTGCCTGGGTTCTTGAACCAAGTGCCCTTTGATTTGTTCTTTAAGTCACCGCGTGTGGGGGCACAGTAATAAATTCCAGTTACACACACAGCACGTGAAAGCACAAGAGACGAAATGATCATCTCACCTCTTCTGTGTAAACAAGTTGCTCGGCTAAGCCAGCTCCAGATCTCTGGGGTGACATTCAGCCCCGGGTGGCTCAGTCAGGTGTGAGTGGTACGTCAGTGATGTCTGAGCCTTGTGCAGGGGCTGAATTCCCCACAGAGCCGGTAGCAGTCTCAGCCCTGCCTCGTGGGGGGATACCTGGGCGCTGCCCCAAGGAGCTTGTCTGAGCTGCTTAAAGAGACAAACTCCTGACAGGTCAGACATGGCGCGCTGGGTGCCCAGCGGGTGGAGGCAGCCCCCAGCAGCGGAGCAGACTCTAAAAATAATAAAGCCAGTGTCAGTGAGGGGGCCAGGGCCTGGGCTGAGGTTTTGAGGGTTATGTGAGGGCCCACAGCTCGGGGAAGGGCCGGGAAGGGCCTATGCTGGAATTACATCTTGGAGAGAAGAAGTTGTGGGCCCCAAAGCCTTCTCTGCACACACACTCACCTGGCACGTGTATTCTGCTCTCACTGCCCTGCATCCTTCCAGCAGACACTTCCAAGCAGGGGTGACGTGGGGGGGTCACATGCACCCCCGCATGGCCCTCCCGCAATCACTGGCAGGGCTGCTCCTGCCCCACCCCACGCACCCATGCAAAGCCACTTGGTGCTTCAGCAGGAAGGGGCGGTGTGGGGCGGGGTGGGGTGGGGAGAGAGTGGGGCATAGGCAGAGCAGAGGCAGGGGTGAAGCCTGGCTGGGGGTGGGGCAGGAGCACGTGGCTTGAATCTCTGCACCAGTTGCCACTGCTTCTGAGTAAGAGGTAGGAGGAGGGCGGCTGCGCTGCCCTTCTCGTAGGCCTGCTTCCCCCTGGGCAAGGGAGCGCTCAGCTGCACGAGGCCGAACGCTGCCACCGTCCCCGTCCTGCCCCCCTTTCAACCTTGTCCTGCAGCCCTCAGCTCGCCGCTGCCCCAGACCTGGGCCTCTACCCCAAGCCCTGTCACCCTCTAGCTGCACTCTGGGAGGCAGCCAGCTGGAGGAGGCACTCAGGCGTAGATCCACTGAAGCAGAGGACGTAGTCGTGGGGAAACCACCTTGGGGGATGTATTCTAGGCTGCCTTGCCCCCCAGGGCTGCGTGGGCTGAGGACAACACGTTCCTACTTGCATGCTGAACCCAGAGAGCAGCTGTGGGCTGATACCCGGTTTGCGTAGTTACTCTCCGGTGATTGGCATCAGGCCGTGTCATCACTGAGCTCCTCCACAGGGAGAATCCTAAATAGAGCCTTGGGACTGGAAGTCCCTGCTCCGGTCCCCAGCACTCCTGGAAGCTGCAGGACTCCGTACTGTCTGTTCTGGAGTGTGAGAGCCGCAGCTCTGCAGGGAGGGGTTTTTAGGCATGAGTTCTATGTGCGTGAGCCCCTCTGGTTTGCATGGGTTTGTTTTAAGCTTTCTGTAAGAAGAAGGTAACAGCAAGAAGTGACACAGATCTTTGGACAAAACAGTGAGGAGGCCTGTGGCCCCTAAAAAACACCATCTGTCTTTGGGCACCTTCTAAGTGGGATGCAGCCCATGAAAACTTCCACCCGAATAAAGCTGTGAGTCTGCTGGGTGCCGGGCACGCCTCCTTATTTGTGCAGATACAGACTGACACGGTTACCCCGCTGCTGCAGATCTTCAGGTGGTTGCCCAGTCATATTCAGCACATACGTACTGTGGGAGCTCTTCAGAATCACCATACCAACTTCAGACAAACTTAATCGAAAGGTAACAGAGAGGGAGCCGTGCTAGTCTATACACTATCCAAACAAAAAGCAGTCAAGTAGCACTTCAAAGACTAGCAAAACAGTTTATTAGGTGAGCTTCCGTGGGACAGACCCACTTCTTTCCAGTCTGGCTGTGGTCTGAAGAAGTGGGTCTGTCCCACGAAAGCTCACCTAATAAACTATTGTGCTAGTCTTTAAAGTGCTACTTGACTGCTTTTTGTTTTAATCGAAAGGCTGTCCGATTCTGAGTGACTGGGGCTTGGCAAAACGGAGCTGTTCCCTGGTGTGTTCTCTGCTCCTCTGAACAAAAAGCCATAAAATCAGCATCTTAAGAGTACTATTAAGGCTCTTTCAAAAGGATAGTCCAAGCAAGCCTGCTGGAGGGACGCCCTCGTTACATCAGGTCTGGGGTGTCGAATGAAAGGAAAGCTTCCGGTCTCATTTGCGTATGTATATCAAGCAGTGGCCACTGGTGCTGGGGTTCCAGTGAAGGCACCAACCACGTGCCCCTGCTTGGCCCCCTCCTGGCCCCTCTCTGCCCAAGCACCACCCTTGCTCTGTCCCCACCCGCCTCTTACTCCCGAAGCACGACACCACTTGCGGTGAGTGTGGGGGCAGTCCCGCCCCTACCCTGAGAGCCACAGCTGAGAGTCAGGGCCTCTAGCCTGGTCTCCATTTTCCAGAGGGGGAAACTGAGGCACTGCAGGTAAGGACGAAATGTGCAGAAGTGTCCACTGGTTTTGTGCTGCTCCATGTTTGGGTGCCCGATGTGAGTATTAGGGCCTGAATGGCAGAGGTGCTGAGTGCCCAGAGCCCAGGTGGAAATCGCTGGCTTGGGGAGGGGGTTCAGTGCTTCCAAAATGGATCCCAACTCTCTCTCAAAAGGGAGGCACCCAAAATTGGAGTGGCCTTAGAAGAGCAGAGATTAGAATTCAGAGGCTCTGCGTAGGCAGCCAGCCTCACACCTTCTGCTTTGGGTCTGACATCACCTCCTGCAACTGTCCTCCTGACCTCGTCAGCTGTGGACCAGGTGTGCGATGGGCTGATATGGGAGCTGCCCCTGCTCTTGTGAGTCAGTGGTTGCGCTGACTTCAACATATCTACTTGCCTGAGAGCAGTGGACAGGGTTTGGCCTTTGCTGTCTCAAAGAACCTCTCCCCAGGCATATTCCAGGGCTGATCATTGTTCAGAGGCTGCCCAGCCCATTGTGTGGGGCACTGAACCAAGAACTAGGGGAGCCGGTTGAGGATTCTGCCTCACTGTCTGGCCATTGAGTGTGACCTGCAAACTGTATCCTGAACCTCCCTGAGCCTCAGGCTCCCCACATGCAACATGGAGACTGTAAGCGCTGGGGAGGAAAGGACATTTGTTATCCCCTGCTCAAGATCCAGGCAACTGTGTCTTCCGCAGAGCGCATGTCGGAAGGAGGCCACACCACTGGGGACGGGGGGCAGGAGTGAACAGGCCTCGCAGAGCAGGCAGGTCATGTACCCAGGTGAGGCAAGGCACCCATGAGGACATGTAAATCATACGGTGTGAGCAGCAGGGCTGGCTCCTCAGAAGGGGTGCTGGGAATGTGAGAATAGCAAAGTGCGGCATGTAGGGCAATTTGCTTTAGCTTGTTAAATGCTGCAGTAAAATATTAATTGTTATTGTCCCTCGATTTTTTGTACTTATCCATGTGGAGAAGGATGGGCTGTGGGCTGTTAATGTGTTCCCGGCAGCGGGTTGCTTTCCACTACGGTGGTGACAGGTGGGAGGCGACAGGAGGATAAAAGTGGTTGTTGTCGCCAGAAAACAGTTGTGTGTTTGGGGTGATTAAAGAAGCCCTTCTGTCCGGGGGAGGACCCAGGGGAGGAGGGGGAAGGTGCAGGCAGGTGAGGGGGAATGTGGAGCAGTCCGGGAGGCAACGTGAGCCTCTTCCAACAGTTGCCCAAGGACTTGTGATGGGGAATTGACTTGAACCACTGGCAAGGTGATAAAGATGGTGTGAGTGGGGTCCGGTAGAGGAGGGGCAGTTAACGGGGGAGGGCAAAGGGAAGAGCAAGGTGTGATACGGGGAGTGGATCCAGTCCCCCCAAACCGGAGGTATGTTCCTACCCCAGTCTGCCATCACTACAGTCTTCAAATTCCAAATCTGATATTAACCAACAGTGCCTGGGAAGTCTGTGGCTGTCCCGGCAGGTGTTTGAGCTGTGGATCGTGTTTCCGTGTAGAACAGGAATCCTGCCCGGTAAGCCAGTCCTGCCTGTGGGCCGGCTGCCGTTGGGAACAGCTGGCAGTGCACAGCCTGGGTGCCGATTTCAGTGCTGCCAAAGCGTCTGCAAAAGCCGCTCCAGGCCAGGTCTGTATTGTCCCTCCAGGCAGCTCTGCGGATGCCCCAGGCTGAGCTCAGCGTGAACGCCCCTGCCTGCTGGGGTCTGTGCACACCTATTTTATTTATCGCCACGAGAAGAGACACCGGGGACTGGCTCTGGGCAGGGCGGAGGCAGGTTGGCCAAAGGGGCGTGAGGTTGGGATGGAATAAAGCTGTGGGCCTAAGGCCACGGGCCTTCCCCAGGCCAAACTCCCCTTGCCAGTCACCCCTCCGCATTTCATGCCAACAGTCAAGGTTTTGGCTTCTCTCTCTGGGAGCCATTTAGGGTTGCCTGGTAGCTCTAAATGGCACCCAAACCAAAAACCAGTTACCATGGGGTGGAGGAAGCGGCGGGTCATTAACCTGCACAAGCCTCTGCTCAGCCAGGAACTCCTCCTATCTGCAGGCAAGCTCTTTGAAAGGGTCTAGGCGCTCAGGGCAGCGGGGCGAGGGAAAAGAGGAGCAAATGACGGGGATGGAGCCTTGAGAGAAGAGTCAGGATGGGGCGGGGCCTTGGGAGAAGAGGTCGGGTGGGGCGGGGCCGTGGGAACATTGGCAGGACAGGAGCGGAGCTTTAAGAGAAGATCTGGGGCAGGGGTGGAGTACTGGGAGACGGGGCAGGCCTAGGATGGTCCTCAAGGGTCCAGCTGCCAGCTGCTGGAAAGGCAGCAGCCCCAGAGTAACACGGGCCGGGTGCCAGGGCCAGGCAGTTTCCCCAGTGGAGGGGGCCCTGAAGAAGGCCCTCGCAGTTCCTGGCTCTCGGTCAGAGCTCCCGGTCTGCATGCTCACACCCTGCTCTCCCTGGCTCGCTGGGAAAGAGGGGAGGCGAAGGAGCCGCATGCAGAGCTGGGGGGAGCTGGTGTAGCCCCGAGAGCCAACAGCAGGAGGAAATGAGCCCTGCCGGAGAGGAGACCCTGTCAGACCTGTTAGTACCAACGCTGCCATGGGCAGGGCCTGCCTGCCGGCCGGCGCCCTTCACCTCAGGCGTGAGACCTGCGCCGCGGAGGGGCTGCTCTGCGATTACAGACGCACGCACCCCGCCCGCAGGAAGGGGCGGTGGCACTCAGGCCTGTGCCCAGCTCAGGTCCCATCAGGTGGCAGCCGAAGAGAAGCGGTGGTGACAAGGAGCTGAGCGAGGCGGAATGAGGGGGATGATAATAAATGTAGATGGTCAGGCGGGGGAATGAAATGATCCATCTTTTGCATGTTAGGCAGGTGGCGTCTGCGGGCTCCCACGTCCCCACTCCCCTTCAATCAGGGCCTGTCAGTCCTCCTGCAGCCCAGCCTTTGGGTGAAGAATCTCTCCGCTAAAAATTGTTGTCATTCCTATTTCCTTGTTATCAGGCGGTGGCACCTCGCCGGCGCCCGGAGATTAACACCGAATCACCGGGCGAGCGGCTCTTCCTGAGGAACTGAGCTCGCCGGGTCCCTCCCGCCTCACCTCCCCCATTCATCATCTTTAACGCTGACAGCCCAGCGCAGGCCTTTCAAATTTATCTCGCCGCGTCCCGGGCAGGCTCTATCCGTCAAACGGTGCACGAGGGAGGGGACGGAGCAGGGCTCCTCTCCCCTGTCGGGCGGGGAGGGGGAATCCTGCCCGTGTGAGGGACTTGGTAAAAGATTGGTCCGAGATACACAATTAATCATGGCTCGCATCAATTTGGTTGATTTACTCCCCGGAGGGAGAAGGGGCGTAAACACGGTGTGTGCAGAGGCAGTGTGGAAACATAATGTGTCTGTCTATAGGAAAAACATTAACACATCATCCCCCTTGCGGCTGATTGATGGGCCAACGGGAGAAGGACAGCCCCGTGCTGGCAGGGTGACAGAGAACCAGGCGCCTGCCCGAGGGATGGACCCAACCAAGGAACGGGCCACCGGCTCGGGCACAGGGAGACTGGCAAACTCGACCGGCCTTGTTTGTCCGTCCTGGCGTCTTTCAACTACAGTTCACTTGTGCCACCCATGTGCCAAACCTTAACCCAAAAGCTCTCCAGTCTGCTCAGCCTGCTCCATCAGGGACCACGGCCTACCAGGGGATAGAGGTGTGGGAGCCATCTCCGTCTGTCCGGACCTTGCGTTGGATGCCAGCCCGCCAAGGAAGGGCTGGTGCAGAAGGAGGGGACGCTCTTCACTGTGGTGGAGCACAGCAGTCAGAGTGAGGGCAGGGGGCACTGGGATGGTAGAGCTGTCATCTTAAAAACGATGCCAGAACCCCAGGGCATCCCACCTCCGCTTATTAAAGATCCCAGTGGTGTCCTGAACAAATTTCACTCCCAGTAATTGCATTCTGCCTCCCGGAATTCCCCTTAAAGTTTCTATTGGACACATATTTCTCACACACACACACAACGTACAATGTTGCTGTTGGCCGTTAAATAGCTGCTGCTCTGCACCGTAGAAGTGGGTGCATTTCAGAGGTAGCTGAGGAGATCCAAGCCTAAAGGGTGTGTTTGTAAAGGACCACAGCAGACTTTGGAGTGGGAGTAGCTGTGGAGTCAGAAGATAACTGTTGTGATTTAATTATAAGCACTGGATTGTGGTGTTCCTTGATGAGAGAAGGTGGATTTTATGGACAATGTTACTGCAGTAGTTAGCTTCCAAACAGCCTCATAGCCAACAGCAGGGTGGGATGGAAACGCACAAATTTCACAAATGGAACCAGCCCCCAGGTGAAGTTCCTCCTATGACCCCATTTGACAGAGGGGGAAACTGAGGCACAAAGTGGTTATGTAACTTACTCAAGATCACACAGGGAATCGGGCTGAAGTAAAAACAGATTCTGGGCTCACAGGTCCTCTTTTCTCTCTCCGTAAGGCTTTCAGTGCAGCCTACTTTTGACTTACAGATCCTAAGCCTTATGGGTGGGGAGGGGGGACATTCAGTCTGTGAAGCTTATAAAGAGGTGATATTGTAATGAGACCTTGGGCAAGTCACAGCACCTGGCCATGCCTCAGTCTTTCCATCTTTGCCAATGGTGATGATTACACAGGGGACTCTGAAGGTTCCCTGTAATGTATGTCATTGACATGATGGCACAGGGGTCGCAGTCAGCGCAGACTGATATCTACCTTAAGCCAGGTTCTCAGACGCGGCTGGGTGACAGGGCAAGAGGCTGAATGACAGCCAGTGTGAACGACACCCGGCATGTGTTACAGGGAGAGGAAACAGCCGAGGGCAGAACCCTGTCTCCTCTGCGTGTGCCCGTCTCTCTGTCGCTGCAGTAGTTGAGCCCCGTACAAAGCGCAAGTGAGATGGAAGGAAAAAAGAAGGAGAAGGGGGAAACTGGAAATGGGATAAAGAGACGTGAAAGAGGAAGAGAAAATTTAAAAAAAATGGTTTTGAACATTTTAAAAAAGCCAAACGTTTTCAATAAAATTGGTCAGCAAAGCCCTCAGGAAACGTCTGGCTTCAAACCCCAGAGAATTCACATTGTTTGGAAACCTTCAGCATGTTCTCCCTTTTTGGCCATGGCTCAGAAAGAGCAACCCTGCCCTGTGCGCCCAGGGGAGGAACTAGCCCTGATCCCCTAAGCCGTTCCCCTCTGAGCTACCCCGCGCGCCAGGCAGCAAGGCAGAAGGGAGGAGGATTTTGTTGTGATTTGGGGCTCTTGGTGCTTCGTCAGACCCTCTCAACTTCCCAGTCAGGCTGATTCGTGGCTTTGCAGGCCCCAAAGCCAGAAGAGACCGTTGTGCTCACTTAGTCTGACCTAGGCAGAGACCTACCCCCAAAATAATTCCCACAGCAGAGCTTTTAGAAGTACAGCGGCAACAAATTTGCCTACCAAAGCCCATCCACCAGCGAGCCCTTTCCCTTTGTGAAGGCCTGATCCTGTTCATCCCAAAACTCGCCGTGATTTCTGTGTGGCAGGATCGGTCCTTAGAACACCGCTTGCTGGCAGCGTTCCCTGTAAGCTGAGTGCTGGGGCGGCGGCCCTGGAGAGATGTGGGTGCAGCCCAGCTGATCAGCAGAGCGCCCCCAGCCGGCAGCATGGTGCACATCCGCACAGGCCTTGGTGCATATAAAATTTATTCTGCCCTTGGATGGAAAAAGAGGGAACCTTGGGCTCCAGTTTTCTTTTTTTTCCTTGAAAAAAAATGAATATGTCTGTCCCTCTGCATTAGTGCTGGCTGGAGAGGGTTTTTTTTGTTTTCTTTTATCTTGTGGAAGGGATCCATAATTTTGTAGTGGCTGTTAAAATATATATACATAAGCCATTTTTTACAGCCCATTTTTATCACCTTTTTATTACCTTGGGTCAAAAGCTTTACTGAGTTGCATTCAGGGAATTATGCAAACTAAGAGAAAATACCATAGGAAAACTATAGATTTTCTCATTAAACTCTGCTTGGACATGTAGTTATTGTAGTAAAACTCTAGTAACTATTACAGGGCTGAGTGTAAAATTATGGTTTGACTTGTCGACCCACCTGGCCTTGCCTTGGGTTTAAATTAACCCTTTCTCTCCCTTGTCTGCCTGGGATAAAGGCCTGTGCGGGAGGTGCCGACCTGGGCTGGTTGCTGTCCCTCTGGAGGGAGCTCTGTCCAGGCAGCCTGCAACAGGATCGATTGGAATTCTGCCTCCTCAATCATGTGAACCGTTGAAACACAGCAGCAACCTGTCGCTGGGTGAATGAGTAGCTGACTCCCCCGCTGCGATTGGTTTATCAGGCTGGGTATCTCGGGAAGCCCCGTGATGGGCAAGCCAATTGGCTGCCCTTCGATTTTGTTTCTCTCTGTCCTTCCTAGGCTCACCATACGCCCTCCCTTCCCGCGGTTGTGGGGAGGATTTAGCCTTAGTCATCATAACACTGTTTCCTCCACTCTGCTCTTTTCCTGTGAGGCTCTCAAAGGCCTTTGCACATACAGCAGATCAACCCTGCACTGCGGAATTGACCCTGTTTTACAGCTGGGTAAACTGAGGCACTAAGCAATTAAATGACTTGCCAAAGGTCACTCGGTGACTCAGTGCCAGAGCCATAAATAAAACCTGTCTGTGTAATTCCCACTTCTTTCAATGTAGGGTTTGCTATAGCACCCATCTTCTCCTGCAAACACATAATCGCATGTCCTTTTTCAGCCTGTGAGGAACCCCGGTGGGTGAAGTTAAGCAAGGGTGTAAGAGTTTGCAGTATCAGGGCCTTAGCCGTTAACCTTGACAGACCTTCCCGTTGGTTGCATACCTCTCCACCGTGCAACACTGTTTAATTCTCTCTGTGCAGTTGTGCCACTCTGTGCGGCGGGTCCTTCAGAGTGTACGTAAGCAGGAATGGGTGTAGTCAGCGATTTAATTATCTGGGGCCACATTTTACTCTCAGCAACACTAGTGTAAATCTGGACTCAGACCATCCAAGTCAATGCTGTTGCTCCACCCTTAATAAATCTACCTTGGTCTCCAGCAAATTTCCAACCCCCCGCAGCTACACGCTGATAATCTGCAGCGTTTTTTACAGGCAGCTTTCTGTCACGGGAACTGTGAGCAGTCTTTTAAAAGAACTAGTGCAGTCCAGCAGGGATGTGGAACTATTTTCTTCTGATTGTCTGATTAACATTTTAAAGCCATGTTGATAATAACCTGGGGTAGCATGACAGTTCAGCAACTTCATTCGAGGGAAACACTTAATCATATTTATTATGTAAACACAGCTTGCCATGCCCCCATTAAATTATTAACAGTACCATTAACATATTTACATATAAATCTTATAGCAGCTGATGGAAATGGCTAAAAGAACCTTGTGCTAGCTCCCTGTTTTTATTATGGATTCTCTCTTGCAAATACCCATTTATTAAACGGACAAAATATTAATTTTTTTTGTTAACTGTTCGTGTCAAAATGTCACCTTTTAAGTTTTGCAAATTGCGGTTTATACAAAACCTACTGACGTATTTCTCTATCTTTACAAATAATTGCCCTTTTCAAAAACAGTGATTCAATAGGAGCAATTAATGGGAAGGGTAATAATACTTGACTAGTCAGTTTATACGTCGTTATTACTAACGAGGATGCTAAGCTGAAAAGTAAAAGAGTTCATGGCTTTGTCCACCTTCCCCACACAGGAGCCCGGTGGCTCTCATCCTGCAGATAATTGTGCTGATGCTGCGCGTTGGACACAGGAGCAGTAAGGGTCCTGTTCACCTGCTTAAAATGAAGCGTGAGCGTGAATGTCTGCAGAATTGGAGCCTTAGGTGGGAATGCAAACGGCTTGAATGTTCTGCAGTAATAATTACTCGGCTACTTTAATTGCCCAGATGGCTTTATTGCACATTGCAGCAGCGCCCAATCAGAACAGGGTACCCATGGTGCTATGTCAAGTCATAGGAAGGGGCGGCCCCTGTTCTGAGAGTTGACAGTCTAAGTGGATGAGACAAAGAATGGGGGAAAGGGATGCAACACCGAGTGCTCCAGGCCAGGGGTGGCAAGTACCCTTTTATTGCATAGCGTCAAATGTGTTCTTTCCTGGAAGGTAGGTTGAGATGAAAGAGGACAGGGGAGGGGAGGCTTCGGAGCAAGAAGGTTGGAAAGCCAATAACAGAGGCTAGGAAAGCAAAGATTTGGGGTGGGATAGATACAGATCAGACCCATGCCCTCTCTAATAACTATGATTAGGGCACATCTCTCCATCAACTTCTATGCAGCAGGATAGCCAGGCAATTATCGATGTTGACAAATTTTGCGGGTTTATCACGAGTCTTACAATAGTCGGTATTTTTCTGCAAGCCCCAGGTCCTGGAGTCCTGAGGTTAGGTGAGATCCCATCTTCCATCCCAGCAGCGAGATCATCGGTCTGCAACCTGCGGCTCTGGAGCCGCATGCGGCTCTTTAAGGACTTCTTTGTGGCTCCTGATGCTGTAATTGCAACATAAAAAACCCTCCTGATTATTTGCAATAAACAGTGAATGTCTAAAAGCCCAGAAATGAACAACTCCTATTTAAGTAGCAAACGATAGGTGATCTCGAAATGTTAGATAACTCCCCCAGCATCCTCCGGAGAGAAAGAAGGTTCGGGAATGAAAGTCAGGAAGACAGTGGTACAAACAGGCAAGTGAAGTGTGAGGAAATGGAACATGTAAAAAATTTGTGAATGTCCTGCAGTAAACATGTATCGTATTACAAATCATTTGTATGTACTGTTCTTAAACTAGGGGTTACAAAAAGCCCGGGTTGACATTATTTGGTAAGGACCAACTCGTGGTCACACGCTTTGCGGCTCTTGAATTACTGAGGTTTTTACCGAATTGGAAAAAATGGTTTTTCTTGCTATTTTGGTTGCTGACCCCGGATTTAGACCCAAGGAGGAAAGTTTGGAAACTTGCCCTGAGTGTGGCCTGGTGCCTTGGAAACCAGAAAGCAAAGAAAAAGATTCCAACACCTATAGATAATTATCAAACCATCTCATACCAATATCACGATTTTTAAATGCTTGGGGCTGGCCTTACCATGTGTGTATTACAATATCTTATCTCTAATCTCTACAGAACTGGAGCGTGCTCCCCCTGTGGCAAAAGCAGCCATGTCTGGATGTCAGGTGGCAGTCATTCTACACCAGCGAGACAATGCATGACCTTGGGCACATCTTTTCCTCCTCTCTGAGCTGAGGTTGGCTTTCCAAAGAGTTAGGAAAATGGGACCCATTCTAGAGCTCTTGGAGATCTGTGCATGAGTTGCCCTAGCTAAGAGTGAGGCATTATTATAATGAAAATGTCATCGTGGGGGGAGATTGGGAGGAGGCAAAGATTTTTTTCTTACAGTTAAACAAACACAATCACGTAACCCATTGTCCCCAAGCCTTAATGTGCTCTGCTACAATTGTCTCTTAAAAACTGTGTCTGGGTTTTCCAGCAATTTCTCATGAAAGAGGCACTTTCAGAAAAATCATAAGAAAGCAATTGTTTCAGATTGGTCATTTGGGACTCAAATTACTAATCTAATACATTTTTTATTGAGGGTTGCTGAAAGGTTCTATAAAACACCAGTCTATGAAGTGCCCAAACTTGCCAGGCTTTGATTTTGACAGATCGAACCCAACAATCAGTTCGGGTTTAAGGCCGTGCAAGCTGCCGCTGAGATAGAAATGTTTATATTTCTACATCAATAGTGTCTGTCTCGTGGGGTGTTTAAATTCTCTGAGGGTGATTTTTGCGTTTTGTTCTGTGTTGGGGTTTGTTTTGTTTTTGGAGAGTGGGGCAGGTGGTTCAGAGAAGGAGGCACAGGGTGTGTGCAGGAGAAACCAGTATCTCCCCTTCCCATCTCCTGGCTCCCGGCACAGTGCCTGGCTTGCTTGAGTTGGAATACACAGGTGTGTCCTGCATCTGTCCCTGTCAGCGGTAAGGCGTGAGTTAGGTGAGGCCGACCGGAGACCCTTTGGTCCAACGACCAGGGTAGTGGAAGGCAGGTACCCTTCCCAGGTGACTGTGTGGCCTTGAGAAAAGTCACATCCCCTTATTATGTGATGATGAAAGCACGTTACGTTCTAATCGAGTGCAGAGTAATTAAGATTTTGGCTCATTGCTTCCTTGAGGTAGAACAAAAAGGAGCCAATCTCTGAGCAGCATTGATAAAAAATAAAATAAAACTGAGTTGGGGGAAGCAATAGACAGCAAAGAAAATCAACCCGAGGAAGCGAAACGCGAGCGCAGGCTGCCCAGAGCCCGGCCAGAAGGGTTTCCCCTTCCGCATCAAAGAAAAACTTCTCTTCTGCAAGAGCTCCTTTTCGGTAGCAACGTGGAAATGGGGCAGGAGGGGGACCGTCCTGGTGGTGCCGGCTGTACTGGACCAGCCACCAAAAAAAAAGCAGAGGGTGAAAACAACAGAACACGTTCTTTGCTTGGGGGTGCTCTGGTCCCACCTGGCCCTCTTCTGTCTTCGGGCCAGCTGGCATCGGCAGGCTGTGTAGCTGTCACCTGAGTCATTCTTCTCACCCAGGTCGGTCCAGGTGTTGCCTGTGGCTGTGAATCAGACTCCTTATTCAGAGCGGGTGACTAGCGTGTCTGCTGGGAAGCTGTTGTGCTCACAAAGCCTTCTGTATTTCAGCTGTTGCGTTGGCTGTAAGCTGTCTGGGTGTACACTGAACAAGGAGAGGGTCTGTCTGTCCGTCTCTCTGTCTGTCCACCGACCTGCCCGCCTGCCCTCCACTGGAGCTAATAAACCAGCTCAACTTCATGTCATAAACCCTGCAGGCAACTGCTCAAGGACCGAGCACCAGCGTTGCCTGTCAGCTGAGCACTTGGGCAGCCGCTCAGGAGAGAGTCGGGTGCTGCCCAGTGACTAGCAGAGCGCCCACAGCTGGCAGCAGTGATGGTGCAGATGAGCACAGCCCACCATCAGCCGGTGGAACTCCTGGCCAGCGGAGCCTGGGGACACCGGGATTCCAAAAGGAGCTAGTTCAGTTCCTGGAGCTCAGGTCCATCAGTGACTATCAGCCAGGATGGGTGGCAGTGGAGTCCCGAGCCTCTGCTTGCCGGAAGCTGGCAATGGGCGGCGGGGGGACGGATCCCTTGTTAATCAACCTGGTCTGTTCACTCCCTTGGGGACACCTGGCATTGGCTTCTGTCGACAGACAGGGCCCTGGGCTACAAGGACCTTTATTCTGACCCAGTGTGTTCCCGCCTTCACGGTGCACATAACAAAATTCATTCTGCCCAGGGATGGAAAGACTGAGAGGGAACGCGGCTAAGCACCCGCAGTGAGGGTCCGCGTTGTCCAAACTCTCAGGTCCCTGGTAACACCCAGAGCATAAGCAGCATGTGGAGGTACCTGGCTGAATTTCGCCCTGGGAAGGACACAGAGAATTGTTTTGGGTTTGCAAAAGCCATGGAGGTGGCCTGGTCCCAAACCACGGATTAGCGTCAGCTCCTTTGCACCCGATCGTGCTCCTTGCTCCGCGCCCTGCGCTCTGCAGGAAGAGATGTCCTAGTTCGTTCCTGCAGAAAAAGAACACGCTGAGAGGCCAGCGAGAAGCCCTGTGGCACCTTGCAGGTGGACGGGTCTAGCGGAGCATCAGCTTTCCTGGGCAAAGACCCGTGTGGTCCGATGCGGCTTCGTCAGATGTGGTCTTTGCCCACGAAAGCTTCTGCTCCGCTACATCTGCTAGTCTGCACGGTGGACTCCTGGTTGGTTTCGCGGGCACAGACTGACACAGCCACCCCTCGGATGTGCTGAGACCTGTGTCCTTTGACGATGCAGCCGAGTGTATCTTCCTCAGGGCTGATGCCTCTGGCTGCCACACACCCCTGTCATAATGCCTCCAGCGGCCTGCTGCTGCTCACCGACCTGGTGCGTCATTCCCTGCAGCCCTTACCGTTTTACGAGGGGTGTCGATACAAGAGGTGCGCTCAGAAGGTAGAGGAGGAGCTGCTTTTCCCAGCTGACTGCAGCCAAGGGCAGGTGTTTCAAACTTAGTCCACTTGTAGAGGTCAACCAATTCCATGCCTAGGTCCGCCTCAGACCTAGCCTGGGTCTAGCTCGGCCCTCCTCCCCTGCCCTCCCGCCCCACATAGCACTGTGGAGCAGGCAGGGCAGTCCTGCGCACCAGCTGAGGCTGTGCAGTCTGCGTGGGCTGCAACACGCCGCCAGGGGGAGTTTCACGCTAGGGCCACAGCCCTGCAAAAATGGACACAGACACCCTTACGCACGTACACGCCTGGTCTCACGGCGGATCAGCCTGGAGCTGTGCTGCCAGCCAGGCGTCTCCATCTGCTTTTGAGCAGCTCCCAGCCGTGGGGCTCCTGGCCCTCCCCTCTCCCGGGGAGGCCATGCAGCTGCCTGGTGGGTTTCACCCTGGGGAAATGGTGCCCCATGTTCACTCCCCATTTGGCTTTTCCTCACTTTATCCCACAGCTCCGAGCCGTCTGCCCTGACGCACCCCATACACCCTCTCTCCTTCCACAGCTGCTACGCCCTCCCGAAAGTCGGAGTCAGGGTCTTGAGGCCTATTAGCCTCTTGTGCTGTGACACCACCCAGGGGCCCAGACAGACCTGGTCCCTCCCTCACAGCTCCACTAGGCTGCAATCGTTACGGAGATCCCTGCAGACAGAGGCAGGGGCCTGTTCCCGGGTGGGGACAGCCCAAGGCAGCCTGTACCCGGCTCTTATTAGCTCCTTTCGCTCTCCCTTCCCACCATCCTTCCGCTGGTTCTTTGAGCTTCCCAGCCCGCCGCTCACTGTTGGGGCTGAGCGCAGCCCGTGTGCTCTTTGCTTTGACGATTAACACTGAGTAACTCCCGCCCTCCCTGTGGTTTTAGCCTCCTTTTGGGAGTGCAGCGGAGCCGGGCCTCCACGCAGACCTTCCCGGCACGGGGTCTGATTGGGTATTTGTTTTAGCCAGAGCAGCCACGTCCCCCCGAGAGCACAGGATGCGGGCGAGGCGGCAGCAGCCATGACGGAATGTCTCCAGGCAGGAGCGCTCGGCCAGCTTGGCGGCTGAGGTGCAGGAAGGTTCCAAGTGCTGCATTTGCTTACCCTGGGTCTTGCTTCGTTAGGGTCAGTGGCGCGGCTCCAGGTTTACCCCATGCTGGGAGCTTGCCCTGAGGTCTCCGGGCCTGCAGGAGCCGTGGGGCGCATAGTCTGGGGTTTGAGGGAGCCATAGTCACGGTCGTGTTAGGAAGCAGGGCTGGGCTCAGACGTGCGACAGGGAGGGACAGGAAATAACCCCATTCTTGTTCTCTTCCTCCTGCATGCCCAGGCTACCCTCTGCTGGCTGTGTGAACCCTGCAGCAGGGCACCCGGAGGGGCGATCAGGGATGTGCAGCTCAGGCTGCTGCAGGCAATGAGAACCTAACCAAACTGCCACTCCCCCATCCGAGCATCTCCGCAGGGCCTTCCACCAGGGAAGGTGCGTTTCCCCATCCCCTCCACTGTGCACTGGACCGAGCTCCCTCGAGCCAGACGAGTCCAACACACATCTGCCTTCTGAGCCAAAAAGCCAGGTCACGTATGCACAAGCTGGCAGGCACTGACCCCAGGACCTGTGTGCATCACAGCTCAGAGGATGGCATGGCTGCGGCTCTCAGGGTGAAATTCACCCCTGTGCAGAGAGGCAGTGCAAAGCCAGTGTGCCGCCTGCGTCCCGCTGGGGCACTCAGCACGCCGGGAAATGAACCCTCTCTGCGGAATAAGCCCGCCACAGGACTGGCTCGAAACCCCACAAGGGGGCTGCTCTGCTATTAGCAATCAAAGCACCATTTCCCATCCTCGGCGTCAAGTGAGCCGATGGTTTGATCGTGGCGTGAGAAGCAGAATTTGAGACAGGCCCGCTGCGTGCCGTGGTTATTGGGAATCTATGCCGGAATCATAACAAGCAGGCGCTGCCCGGTTCCGCTGTGCTTTGCCCCCCTGGCAGTGTTATTCAACAACCTATGTGCAAATGACATCTATTTCCAAAGTCTTTTTTTTCCCCCCATTTCCCCTCATTAGAGCTGCTGCGGTAATAGGGCGATTACAGTGCAGTAAGCTAAACACAAGCCATTAGCGGGAATGCAGCCATTTGTAGGTCTAAAGCACCCCCATCAAAGCTGTGTACGTTTCCTTATTGTGAACATTAAAGCTGTGCAGTACGGGCTGATCAAAGATAGCAACACCCCTGTGCTTCCCTCTCTGGGCGGCCCCCTTCCACCTGAATTCTGGCCTCCCTCGCTCTGTATTCATTAGTGGTCACAGCTGTGCAGTCGGCCAATTACTTGGGAATAATAAGTACATTTTGCAGTAAATTAAATATTAATTAGCCCTTGGCAGGTTGTTTTTTTTCCTTCTCCTGCCCTCCTCCCCCCGCGCGCACACTAGAAAACAATGGAAGGCTGTGCGGATGGGGCTAGGCTGTGCTGGCATGTCCCTGGGAGGTGGTGGATTCTCTGTCCTGTGGCCACAGTGACTGGCTGGCTCTGGTCGTTTTTCCTGCCCTAGATGGGGATGGGGTCACTAGGGCTCAGGGGACTGGGTTCTAGCTACAGCTTTGTCACTGACCTGCTGTATCCCGTCCCCGCTCTGTGCCTCAGTTTCCCGGTTCGCTCTTTGTTGAGAGCGTAAGTTCTCTGCGGCAGGGACTCTCTGACCGTGTGTCCGTGCATTGGCCAGCGGGGGCGGAGGGCTGCTCTGGGAGGGGGTCTCTAACAACTGTGATTGAAACATAAATGCGGGCTGTGCTGGTATTCGCTGGTCACTGTTTGATGTTTCTGTTCCATGCCAGGAGCCTCCCAAGGTCACCCCTTTGGCCGTGCCAGCCACCTGTGGGGAGAGCAGTGCTAGAGGTGGGCAGGCCGGGGAGCAGGTGTGACCCCCTCGAGGTGCAATGCGTGGAGTACAGGCACCAGCAGTGAGATGTATCTCTCCTGTGCTGGCCCTTCAGTTGTGCAAACAGTGGCCACGCTCCCACCCTGATGGGCCACACTCCATGCCCTGAGGCACCCCCCGCCATACACAACCGCTCAGCAGAGAGGTTAAGTCCTGCTGGTCTGCAGTCAGGGAGCAGAGAGGGTGGGGGGTGGGGAAGGAGGCTCCTTTGTAGTGGGGCAGCCCCCTGATTTACTCCCGGGCCCAATGCAGGTGCGAGTTGGTCAACCATAGGCCGGGTGCACCCAATCCGGAACAAGTCTGGGCCAATGCCTGAGTCAGGATGGGAAGGAGGCCCTTGGGATGGCACCGTGAGCCCTGCAAATGGGGTTTTAGGAACCAACACCGGCCGCTGCGGTCTTCACGCCCTGTCATGCCCCTTGCCAGAGCTTGGCCGTGCCTCCAACCAGGCAAGAGACGCTGGGATGGGAAACAATGTACTCTCACAGTCTAAGGGGTGGAATCCTCCTATGGACGTGATCCTACCCAGCATGGGGGGCAGAGGTTACGCGCCCAAACCACGCTGAAATTCCAGCGTGCGTTCTTAGGGTGAGCAGCGCTTAAAGCTTGTCAGCTGGTTGTGCAGTTGCTGAGCCAGAGCCTAGAACCCTCAGTAGGACTGAACTTCATGGGAGGGGATTGTGCTCCAAGGTGGAGCAGACCAGCCGGCTTTGCTGTGCTGCCTTTAAGTGAGGAACATTTAGCCTTTCATTCTAAGCTCCTAACCCTCCCATCGCTCTCCTGCCCGAGCCCCTCATCACAATCTTCAACGCACACAGCACACCGGTGAGCTCGGAGAGTACTGGTCTACCAGCTCTGCATATGCAGCTCATAGAGAGAGCCTGTGGGCACAGGAGAAAACTGAACCTCTGGCTCCAGAGCTGCTAACCACTCCACCAGCCTTCCTCTCTTCCACTGATTTCAGTGGGAGCAGCAGGCCGGTTTGATGCAGGTTACGAGTTTCTGTTGGGGATATAAGCCACAAAAGCAAAGCAAGAGTGGTTTTCGCCTGTCCGCAGAATCCCAAGGTGAAACACCACTTGTCCAGCAGTCTGCTATGTACTTGACTAACTCTGACCATTGGGCTGATGGGAAACGTACCACCTGCTGTCTTTCCCTGGCTGTGCTAAAAAAGGGCAGTTTGACAATTGGGTTTCTTTTATTTATAGCTAATGTTTGGGACCAATAAAAGCACAGCTGTGTAATGCAAGATTTAAAATTTGCATCTAACACTTTGCATCACATTGTCTTTGGTGTTGGCAGTTACTTATTTGCGTTCCATCTTGTGCAAACTTTCCATGCTGCGGAGGAGGAACTGCAGGGGCTCTTTGAAGCTCCTTTGCTCTCAAATAGGAGCTGGAATTCTCTTGAAACATGTGGGCCAGCTTTCCCAAGGCCTGGCCTTGCCTGGTAAACACCCTGTTGTGTGTGAATTTCCCCTGCAGAGCTAACAGTTGCATAGCCACTTGGCATGTGTGCTCACAGATCCTGTTTGCTTGCATATAATCTCTCCTTTGTGCTTGCAAAGGATCTTGAGCAGCAGTTCCACAAGCAGAACTAGAGGCAGGATTGAGGTAATTTAACTGGCAACAAGCTGTTAAGAATCGGAGGGGTGGCCGTGTTAGTCTGGATCTGTAACAGCAACGAAGGGTCCTGTGGCACCTTATAGACTAACAGAAAAGTTTTGAGCGTGAGCTTTCGTGAGCACAGACATCAGAGCATCTGATGAAGTGAGTCTGTGCTCACAACAGCTCGTGCTCAAAACTTTTCTGTTAGTCTATAAGGTGCCACAGGACCCTTCGTTGCTGTAAGCTGTTAAGAGTTAGCACTCATCCAGTCAGGCGTCAGAAATTTGCCATGTGACCTACGTGGCCAATCATAACACCTCACATTTTGCATGCCAAATTCTTGATCTGCTAAGATTTCAGGTGCTCATTAAGTTGTGTTTGGCTCTCTGAAGAGCAGTGATGTGATCCTCCCCCCAGCACGTTACAGACATAAACGCCGCATGTCTCAGGGACAGCGGTCAGGCACCTCGGCCAATGAGCCTCCCACTGGCATCTGAGTCGTGTGTGTGTGTGTGTTTGTCACGTGTGGAGGGGTCAGCCTGGAGGTACCAATAGTGCGGAAATACCACTTAGCTGTTTTCCTGGGTTCTCACCCTGGAGATCAGGAGGACCGTCTGCTCTTCCCGTGTTGCTAAATGACAGAGGGAACAAGGGTGTTTTGGGGCTGCCCCAGTTGGGGTCATTCTGCTCCTAGAGCATCTGTGTGTGGCTGGCGGTGCGTGACGGCACCGAGTCGTCACAGCCGGTAGGATGGTGGGGTGGGCGCTGTCTGCACGCCTGCAGGGCCAGCCCTGGCTACGTACATCTTACTGAAAAGTTCATCAAAAACCAGGGCTGTGGTCTGTTGGGTTTGGTTGGAAACTCCCTGGGGCTGGGAACTAGGCAGAATCTACCACCTCTTGTCTGCTAACACATGTAAAGAAGCGGTGGGGAAGAAGCTGGATGTGCCTGTGCTAAGCCATGGAAGCCCACATAATATTGGCCATCACCCGTTCGTGTGTCTGGCCCAGATCCACACAAGGAGCAGCTGTTTCTTTTTCTCTTGGAGCCTTCAGTCCTTCATGCTTCAGGCCCAGCAAGTGGGGATTTTTATCTTTTTAAATCTCAATGGATATTTTTGTATCTACATGAAAATAAGTAGCAAATTCTAGGAAATGTGAGGCACTGGCTCTTTCTTTCTTTCTTTCTTTCCAGCCCTGCCAAAGGCTCTCTAAATTCACAGTAGCTCTTCCTCAAGGTGAAATGAAGGCACTGGGTTGCGTTTGGCGCTGCGGTGGGAGCAGCTCCCCAGCACAGCCTGATCTAGTGATTAAACAAAGGGATTCAGCCAACATGTGTAAAATTAAGTGATCAAGAGTTGATTACAGAGTGCATTGATTGTGTACTGATGGATTAAACAGAGTCGTGCTTGGGATGCGATTTTCCGAGCCAGAGCGAGAGAGTGCAGGGAATTGGCGTGCTGGCCAGAAGGACCTGCTTCTCCCAAGCCTTGGCTTTTATACATTCTCCAGCTAAATCTGCAGAGAGGCCCATGGAATTATAATCGATTATCCATTTCTCAAAGTCACTTAAGGGCCCTGAGCTACAAGCTAAAGTGTCGGTGCTGCGAAGAGGCATTGGGTATGCGCCGGCATGTGCGGGTGCTGGTGCGGGCGGGGGATGTGGCATTGACCCTGCCTGCTGCAAGCTGATGAATCTATTTTCTTGTAGGAAACAGTTTTGACAGTTCAATATCTGTGTTTTCGATGTGTGCCCCCCTCCCGCCTCTCCTGGGGAGGGCGGGGTGCCGAGCCGGAGAACGAGGAGGAGGGCACAGGAGGCAGGGGGAAGACTCTGCCCCGTCGCCCTTTCAAATTACAGGCGTCTCCGTTTATCACCAACCTAGCCGGCTGCCCTCCAAG
Organism: Carettochelys insculpta; assembly: GCF_033958435.1. Taxonomy (NCBI): domain Eukaryota; kingdom Metazoa; phylum Chordata; order Testudines; family Carettochelyidae; genus Carettochelys; species Carettochelys insculpta. The sequence goes on from NC_134145.1 coordinate 2,968,109, forward strand.
TCAAGGACACGGGCGCTATGCGTCTGCCTGCCAGGAGGCCTTGTGGGAGTGGGGGGGGTTCTTGTGGAAGGGGCTGGCGTGCTTCTCGGCACAGCGTGGGTGGCTCCAGGCTGTGCGCAGGTGCAGGGAAGGGGAGCAGGCTGCTCCTTCCTCCTCCCCAAAGGGGGCAGGGCTTTTCCGGGGCTCTCACTGGAAAATCAAAGGCAGGATGGCTAGTCCCGGTTGCCAGGCCCTGTCTGCCTCTGCGGCTGTGCCCGATTCCTTAGCGGGCGATCAAGAGCCGACTCGTTAGGTATGCGGCGCTCCACAGCCGGGTCCCGGAGCGGAGCTCCGCTGGTGCCATAGTGAGATGCAGGAAGGTGACTAGGTGGAGTTGGGAAGGGGCCATCTGGTCCCTCCCGGAGCCGGAGCCGGGCTCTTCCCCGACAAGATGCTTTGCCGGTGGCTGCGTCCTGCCTAGTTTTTAAATGGGGTTTCCCAGTTGAAGTGGAGCCTGGCGTCAGCTAGGTGCCACTTACGATACCTCAGCTCCCTTACCCTGTGGCTGCCGTCGGCTGGTGCATGGACCGCGGTCACTGTCATCCGAAGCGGGGCAAGTGCCGCAGTTTTCGTGGCAAAACGATGCTGTGGCTCCGCGGTGGTTTGGCCTCACTGAGCCCCCTGGAGCGCGTCATCAGCTCCGGTGGATGCAGGGGGAATCTGGCGGCAGCTGGTGTTTTCAAAGGGGCTGCTCATTCCGGGTCTTCTGAGTTCCCCTGACCCGGCTTCCAGAGGTGCTGAGCATGGGCTTTGGTGATGTTGTGGGTGCTCAGCACCTCTGCACCAGGGCCTCCAGCGGGACTCCAGCTCTGAGAACGACAGTCTCACAAGCAGCCCCGGGACAGGGCTGTGATGACCCTGCCGAGGCAGCGGGGCCAGGCGAGGACCCGAGAGACCAGTGCCAGTTCCTGTCAGAAGGCGGGTTCCCAGAGAGATGCCAGCTCTGGACCAAGCAGCCGAGACCCTGTTTGCTCAGAGGCTCCCTCAGCCTGGGGGCTTGGCGCAGCTCTCCGTGCCCACTCTGCGGCTTGGCGGGGGCCCTCCCTGTCCTTCTCTGCAGCCCGTGGGAGTGCTTCACGGCCAGGCGCAGAGTCTCCGTTAAACCTCCACCTCCAGCCTCTAGCCCCTGTGGCTGGGGCCTCCGTGGAGCGCCAGGAGGGACTGTAGAGCGGAGCTCCACAACCTGGACCCAAGAACAAGACTAGACTGGTCCCTCCTACCGTGGCTGTGCAGCTGAGCAGCCCCACCCGAGCCCAGGCGCGCTCTGCGGGTCCTGCCGTGCGGTGGGTGGTGCAGCGGCCGATGCCATGAAGTGCCACTGCCCTGCATGGAGTGGAGGCTCTCCTGGGGCTCGTCGTGCCGGAAGAACCCAGCCCATGGGCATCTCAGGAGACTCAAATCTTCCTTCCGTGTGATCCTTGCTCCTTTTTCCACAGGGAGGGGCCCCAGCTGGCGTGTGAAGGCAGGTGACATTAATCCCTAGCCTTGCCACGGGCACCGCCAGCCAGGGCACAAGGCCTTAATAACAGGAACACCTGCCCCCGGGGAGTGAGCTGAGCCCCACTTTCCTTCAAAGGGGGCCCTGAAAATGGCCTCTGGTGGCAGCAACGGTTGGTCACCGGTGCTCTGGAGCCAGGTTGGAAACAGCGGCCCTAGAGGTGAAAGGGCCACATCCCAGTCCCGACCCCCTGAGTCGCTCAGGGTGTGGGGCCAAGTGGAGCAGAAGCAGAGGTGCCCTCGCAGCAGACTGGGGCGGGGAGGCCGGCTTGGGAGGGAGGGATCCAAGCTTCTAACTATACTGAGCTGCCCCCTCTGGGCGTGGACCGCAGCCCCCTGGCATTCGGAGCAGAGCCCTGCGGACTTGGGTGGAGCCCACATGTTGCCCGAGGGGATGGGGCTGATCATATTCTGGAGGTGAGGCAGCTGGTGACCAAAGAGCAGGCTGAGGAGCTCTGCTTCCCTAGTGTGTCTGCTCGGTGAGGTGGGGAGAATCCAGCTCTGCTCAGCTCTGCTCCTTCTGCAGCGCCAGCCGGCCGAGCCAGAGCAGCCGGTGCAGGATGGGCTTTGCTCTGCTCCCTCTGCTCCTGAAGCAGCCCCGTCTGGGCAAGCGGTGCCTCCTCCAGAGCAGCCCCAGCGGAGAGTCCCCTGCCCACGGGGAATTCACAGAACATGGCTGGCGGAGCGCCACCCACCCTGCGCAGCCTGGCCCTCCGGGGCTGAGAGGTGTAGGCCAGGGAGGCCAAGCTGGGTGAGCTGGTAACCAGGCCAGTGGGGGTGGCCAGGCAGACCAGGAAAGGTGCCAAGCTTCCTTGTCACGTTTCTCTTTTGTGCCGTGCTGCTGACGGGCTCTGGTGCGAGGATGCTCCCGGCGAGACAGGGCGGTGGCCTGTCCTGGCTCTGCTGGGCTTGTCCTTTCCTCCTCTTCCCACCCGGCTGCCCTCTCCAGTTCCTCCCTCTTCTGTCCCAGGCCCGCGTTCCTCTCATCGAGAATTCATTGTCTTGTCAGCCTCTCGTTAGCCAGCGTGCGTGCGAGTCATAAATTACACGCCCGGGCCTTTCTGCGAGGCTTCAGCACAGACACAAAAATTGCACTCCATCACCGTGTCGCCCGGCTTTTAGTGGTATTGATCCACGTGGCTTCCCCCCCTTTCATTTTAACCGAGCCGGTTAAGTGCAGTATCTTATTTTGTACTGGGACAAATGAAAAGAATATTAGCCAGGGCTGAAATATATCTCTTTTTTATCTCTCTGCTACTTTTTCATTGAATCTTTCTGAGTAGGTGGCTTTCCGCAGGATGACAGCCTCGTGACAGGCTCCTCATTAGAGCCCAGACAGTAATTGTGATGCATTTCCCTGGGTGGCCTTTTCACTCCGTCCCCCCCGCCCTCCCCTTTCCCTTCTCCCTGATTTGTAAAGTGATTGGATGGACAGACTCACTCCGTTCCTTAAATTATTGGCCGGCACAATCCATCTTCCTCTCTCCTGCGATGGGCAGCTGTGTTCTCTGCAGATGGCGCGCAGGGGCTTGAGGCTTCTCTGCCCCACCCGGGGGGTTTCTTGCCCCTCCGTGTGCAGCATATGACTCTGCCCAGCGCAGAGACCGGAGACTGGCCTAGCTCGCCCTGGGATCCGTTCTGCTTGGGCAGGTCCTGGGCGCCTAAAGTCACTGGACGAGGAAGCCGTGGAGAAGCACCAAGTGTTGTTTTCATTTATAATTGCCACACAGAGTCGCTTTGGACCAGCCTCTCATCTGGCTGCTTGGCTTTACCCCAGCTGAGTCCTGGGACCTTCTAATTACATGCCCCTGTTTATCCAGAGAAGCAGCTGCACTGGTGACCCACCTGTGAAGCACAGGAAGACGGTAACAAACAAGTGCTTTATTTCAGCATCTTTTCTCTCCATCCCCCTTCCGGTCTCACAAGGAGACCAGCTGTTGTCTCAAGCAATCAGAGCTAAATAAGCTACAAAGGGAGGGAGGATGAGGTTAGGGCTGTGGCACTGCACTGGGTTTTTGGCTGTGTGTGACCGTAACCAAGTCGTTCAATTCCTCCGGGCCTCAGTTCCCACATCTGTGAAATGGGGAGAAGGCCTGCTTTCACACACTCCTCGGTCATCTCCTGGCTGACTCAAGGCAGCAGTTCTGCTGGGGCCTTCTCCCTACTCCGGCAGTGAAATAATTACTGCTACGAAGTGACTCCTCAAAGGATTTTTTGCATCAAAACCAGCGCTCCACCTCCCCAGAATGAATGTGCAGTTCAGCCTCAGGCTGTCCACACCCGGTGCTGTCAATCACACAGAGAACTCCCGGTGGAAGATCCGAACAGATGGGCCATGCGCTTGGCCACTGGACAGTTGAGGTTAAGGTGTGCACATGCGCAGGGCTGGATTCTGAGCTCTCTGAGGGTGTTACCCTGTGGTTGCCTCGCCGCCCTCTGCCAAGTGACTGTAGGTTTGCACCAATCCACCTGCGATCAGGTCTGGCCACTGAGTTGGGCTCTCCTTTTCCTTGCACCTGGGACGTTCACTTCCCCCCGTGCAAAATGGGTGGCGCTTTGCATGTGTGTCAGTGATGGTGCAAGGAGCCAGGCTGTGCAGAAGCTGGGCCTTTGTCTTTTTGCTCCCGATCCAGCCCGCGCTGCAGGAGATCTAAAGGCCCTCACTGATTTCGATGGGCCTTTGGTGCTGCCGCCTTGCCAGACCAGGCCCGCTGGCTGGGCTGAAGCTGTCGGAGATCAGTGCACAGGTGCTCAGATTGCACTGATCAGACACGAGAAGTCTGGTTACCGAGGGAGGGGAGAGGCGCGGGGTCATTGACTCATACCAGCCACATCCGACAGGGTCCCCTCCTGCCTTTCATTGACACCCAGAATCAGGCCCCAAGGAATGCACTGGCTGTCCCCGGAGACCGTGTCCCCTCCCTACAGCAGGACAGGAAATAGCCTGGGGTCGACAAAGCCCCCAGACAGGGATATGCTGATTAGAGAGTACATACGGAAGGCAAAGATCAACGTTATTCCTCTGCTGTCACTTTATTAGCAGCTCCTTTCTGCTTCCCCGCATCTGTCTGCCTCCCCTGTGCTGACACATAAACCATCTCCCATTTAATTGCCGTGTTCTCCTCCTCCGCCCGCCACTGCCCCTTCACCACCACTTACTGCCACGGCCGACATGCCCCGTTCACAGGCGAGGGAATGAGCATTTGGCTGCTTCCACGCTAGTCTGGGCTTACTTTGAGTTACTGCTTCGTGAGCTGGAACGGGTGGAGGCCTGTCGCACCACAGACCTGCACAAGCGAGACCAGGCCCATCACAGAATTGCTGCCAAAATGTGTAGGTGGGTGTGGGGATATATCGTAGAGGCTAGCAGCCGTGACACCCCCAGGGAGGCTGTGGCGCGATCCTTCCCACCCACCTGGTTTCAGCGCAGCAGAAGCTGGAGACCCTCTGGTCCCAGCCCGGAGCTGCTTTTCTTCAGAGTTTCCCATGAAATGTTTTGATTGATTTTAAGTGATGGAGGCATTTTATAAGAAGAAGGAAACCAGAAGAGATGGAAACAGAGGGGCCATCTCAGTTGCAGAGGTCTGCACATGGCACTCCCAGACCTGGTGTGGGCGACCAGCACTTCCGCGAGGGACAGGAGTTTTCCAACCATGAAGGGGTTTCAATGTAACGAGACAGGAGTTACTGTAAGGAAGAGCATTAACCACTGGCCACAAAGGAGTACGAGAAAAGCCTTCCTGGGGACGGGATCATCAGGGAGGGTTCTGGGACCCCTTTGCTGGAACACTGCAAATTAGAATGGGCAAAACACAGGCAAACAGCCTGTCGTGAAGCCTGCGTTTGGGCACCGAGCTATGCCCCGAGAGAGGAAGCCCCAGAGAGATGTGTTGGCTGGGGCTGGGGCTAGTGGTGGTTCAGAACAAATAATCAAATTGCAAACAATTTATTCAACTAATTCTGGATGTGATGGAGTTCCAGGCTGACCTGGCGAGAGATTCTCATCAGCTCTGGTTGTTCCAAGTTGCTTGTGAACGTTGCTTGCCCAGCAGTCAACGTAGTCCATCCGTTTGCTGATGCGAGGAGAGTTGTTCTGGTCTGACGCTCATTGAAAACGAGGTCCCCGTTTTGCTTCCTGCGTGTGCTGGGGGAGGAGGATTTGAAGTTGCCTCCTGTGGGGCCAGCGCTAATCACACTTGACCCCAACAGCATTCACAGGCACAAAATGGTGCAGAGTCCACCCGCGCAAATGGATTGAAGGGTCCAATCGGTATTTCTAGGATGCGGTTTGCCAGGCGGCTGCCCAGGAGAGATCCAGGTGCTGCCCAGCTGATTAGCAGAGCACCCCAGCTGGCTGCGTGTGTTTCTACTGGAGGTGCACGTCCGCACATACCTCGGTGCACTTAACAAAATTTATTCCTCCCATGTATGGAAAAAAAACTAGAGGGAGCCCTGAAAGTGAGCCAGTCCCACCTAAAGTACAATTGAGACAGTGGCGCTCCTAGGGCATTCCTGGGGCCTGGGGCTTTTCTCCTGGCTCTGGGTATAGGGAGCGGTGCTTGGGATGGGGCAGGAGGAGGGCAGCTGTGGTGAACACCAGCCTGCCTGTGGCGGAGAAGCTTGAGCAAACAGGCACCTCCGTTCCTGTGTGTGATCTGCGTCCATCTTGCCTATCCCAGGGATTTCTGCCGTGCCCCAAGCCACGGCAGCCATGTCCCTCCTGTCCTCTGTCTGCAGCTCAGGAGCATCGCGACTTCCTGCGGCTGTAGGAGCTGAGGTGCTCTCGGTCCCCCTTTGCATTGTATGGATTTTCGTATGATTCAGGATTCCCGGCGCTGGGCGGGGGAGTGTGGTTTAATGGCCCCTGCAGTGGGGGGCAGGCCCGGGCAGCAGGGCTCCTGGGTTCTGTGTCCAGATCCAGAAGAGGGAGATGCATTGCTGGGAGCAGGAAGCTGGGAGCCAGTCGTAGTCTGACGCTGACTCACCGTGTGCCCAAGTGAAGTCACTTTTCTGCACTAGGCCTCAGTTTCTCCATCTGTGCCCTGAGGATACTGACGTGCCCTGGCACGTGCCAAGCTCCCTGGGAGCTATAGAGGTGCTGCCACACTTGCCTGCTCCCCATCCTGGCACACTGGTGATGGCGAAGAGCCGTGTGTTTGCAGCTGGCTGCTAGAGACAGGGGCTGACCTGGCCCAGCTCGGAGCTCCGTGCGATCACAGCTGTTACTCCTGCTGTCTGGGGTCTGGCGTAAGTCTGCCTGGAGTGCAGATTGGAGTGGAGAGGGTGGAAGGGATTCAGCTCTAGGTCTCAGGCTGCCTTAACTGAGCTAGCGGTGAGCCAGCTGCGCCCCTGCCTCGGACCCTCCAGGACATTCCCTGGCCTCCGGAGGAGATGGTCCTGGGCCCCAGGGCCCTTTGCAGCTGGTCGAAGCTGAAGGAGGTTGAGCACTTTGTGCTCCAAAGTCTCACAGAAGAGGAGACGCCTCCTTTGCGTTTCTCTTGCTGATTGTTCGTAAGGAGGAGTTTCATCAGCTGTTCTTTTAAGCTACGTCTACACATGTATGCTACAGCGAAATAGCTTATTTCAATGAATAGCGTCTACATGTCCTCCAAGGCTGGTTGGGCAGCACTACATCGAAGTAGGCGCTGCAGGGGAACATCTACACGCCAAAGCGGCCCACATCAAAATAAGGGTGCCAGGCACAGCTGCAGACAGGGTCACAGGGCGGACTCAACAGCAAGCCGCTCCCTTAAAGGGCCCCTCCCAGACACACTTGCACTAAACAGCACAAGATCCACAGAGCCAACAACTGGTTGCAGACCCTGTGCATGCAGCATGGATCCCCAGCTGCCGCAGCAGCAGCCAGAAGACCTGGGCTAAGGGCTGCTGCCCACGGTGACCATAGAGCCCCGCAGGGGCTGGAGAGAGAGCGTCTCTCAACCCCTCAGCTGATGGCCACCATGGCGGACCCCGCTATTTCGATGTTGCGGGATGCGGATTGTCTACACGTGCCCTACTTTGACGTTCAATGGTGAAGTAGGCCGCTATTCCCATCTCCTCATGGGGATAGCGACTTCGACGTCTCGCCGCCTTATGTCGATTTCAGCTTTGAAATAGGGCTCACCACATGTAGACATGGCGGGTGCTATTTTGAAGTTGGAGCAGCTACTCCACACAGGCTCCCCACAGAGCTCTGCCGGTGCCCCTCACTCCCGACCCACAGCCCCTGCCAGCCCGGCCCTGGGCTCCCCACCCAGCTCTGCTGGTGCCCCTCACTCAGATGTGATGCAGATGCAGATGTGGTCTCCTCACCTCAAAAAAGATATCTTGGCATTAGAAAAGGTACAGAAAAGGGCGACTAAGATGATTAGGGGTTTGGAACGGGTCCCATATGGGGAGAGGCTAGAGAGACTGGGACTTTTCAGTCTGGAAAAGAGGCGATTGAGGGGCGATATGATAGAGGTATATAAAATCATGAATGGTGTGGAGAAAGTGAACATAGAAAAATTATTTACCTTTTCCCATAATACAAGAACTAGGGGACACCAAATGAAATTGATGGGTAGTAGGTTCAAAACTAATAAAAGGAAATTTTTCTTCACACAGCGCACAGTCAACCTGTGGAACTCCTTGCCCGAGGAGGCTGTGAAGGCCAGGACTCTATTAGGGTTTAAAAAAGAGCTCGATAAATTTTTGGAGGTTAGGTCCATAAATGGCTATTAGCCAGGGGTAAAGTACGGTGCCCCAGCCTTCAGTACAAGGGCAGGAGATAAATCACTTGATCATTGTCTTCTGTTCTCCTTCTCTGGGGCACCTGGCATTGGCCACTGTTGGCAGACGGGATACTGGGCTGGATGGACCTTTGGTCTGACCCAGTATGGCCGTTCTTATGTTCTTATGTTCTCACTCCCAACCCACAGCCCTTGCTACCCACACAGCTCTGCCGGTGCCCCTCACTCCCGACCCGCAGATCCCTACTCTCCCATCCCTGAACTCCATTCCCCCAAGAGCTCTGATGATGCCCCTCATTCCTGACCCACAGTCCCCTGCTCTCCCAGCCCTGATCCACATCCCACCTCCGCCGATGCCCCTCAGTGCTGACTCTGAGCTCTTCCAGCCCTGGGCTCCCACGCAGAGATTTCAGCCAGTGACCCTCAGGCCTGACTCTCACCGTTCTCGTTAGCTCACGTTTACTAGGTGGGCCTGGGCTGCGGGTGGGCCGGTTTGGTAGCGACAGTGACTGAGCTGTGCTCCCTGAATTCATTTCACGGAGCTCAGAGCTGAGCGCCAAGTCCAGGGGCCCGATCCTGCCTCCCTCTGGCAGTGCAGCACAGCACTCAGTGGTACTGCTGTGGCTTGACCTCCCTGGACCCCGGAGCAGGATGTAGCCCCTGGTCTCTGGAAGGGGGAGGCAGATGCGCTGCTGGTAATTGAGTAGCCGCCTGAGCTGTGATCTGTTCGCGAGCTCCCCTCTGCGTGGGCCTGTGGAAAATCCCACCATGCCGAGGTTCATTTGTGTACCAAGGACTCGCTGCTTCCAGGGCAGGAAATATTCTGTTTCAACACTTGCAGTTAAACATTTCCTCGGAGCCCCGGAGACCTGTGCGCAGCGGGAGTGCCCGGGCTCTGCCTTTTCATCTCTCTGGCCCTGGCCAGCGCCGGGGAAACGCAGCGGAGTCGAGGAAGGTAAACACTGGAGCCGAGCCCAGCAGCCTGGCCGGGAGGACGGGGGAGAGAGAAGCAAGGAAAACAAAACCCCAGCTGCCAGAACTAGCCCTGAGAAGAGCAGCTCAGGGTCTCCCAGGAGCAGGCTTGGCGCAGCCACGATGAGCAGAGCTGTTGGCCTCGGCTGTCCCCCAGTCCCGCAGCGGCGGAGATTCACCCCCTGCCTTGGTTCAGATTTTCAGCGGCGTGGGCTGGGCCGGTGAGCCCTGGCTGGCAGAGCCGGACTCGCTCCGTGGTGGCGGGAAAGTCCTGCAGGTTGGCTGGTGCCAAACCAGGGCGTCTGGGCCCTGCCTCAGCCCCCAGAAGTGAAAGGTGGCGACTCGCTGCCCCCGCTCTAGCCTGGCATGGGGGGCGGGCAGCAGCCCCAGGCGAGGAGAGCTCAGAGGGGGTCCGGCCGGGCCCTGCGGCCAGGGAACACAGTCTGGGGTGCGTACGACGCGTTTCGGCCTCGGGGGCGCTCCCTGTTTGCCCGTAGCCCTGCAGGAGGCGGGGGAGTCCAAACGAGCCCCCAGCCCCGCTCCGAGCAGCCCTCCTAAAAGTGGGACTGGCAGCTCCTCGGCGCAGCAGCTGCGGCTTCCCCTCTCCGCTGTGAAGCAGCAGCACTGCCCGAGAGACCGCTCGGCGCTGCTGTGTGTCATAGGCTCAGCGCTGCTGAGCCCTGGTGGAGATCCCCCATCTGCTCCAGTGGCGGGCACCTGTGCTCGCTGGAGGAGGAAAGCTGGAGCTCCCAGTCCCATCCCCACCAGGGTCTCAGTGGGGAGCGTGTGTCTGGACAGCTGCTGCGTGCTTGTTTGGCCCAGGCTTGTCACAGTACCTTCCGTGCTGCGGGCAGCCAAGGGAAGCTCTGCTCATGTCTCCTGCTGGGCCCTGGCCAGGGAGGCTGGGATGGCCCCGATCCAGCACCAAGTGAAGTCTGTCAGAGACCTTCCCCTGACTCAGCAGAGCGTGGCACAGGCGCAGGAAGAGGAGGGGGGTCTCCTGGCAGGGGGAAGAGCCACGCAGACCCTTTGGGCCAGGCGGGGCCCATTGAATAGCCCCCAGCTTTTGGGTAATGACCCTGCAGCTCTGGTCTGGGCCAGGGAAAGGGGAGCCCGTTTATCCCCTTGCTGCCTCCGTGGAAGCGAATTGCAGTGCCATGGTCTGCGTGTCCCGGGAGTGCAGGCAGGGGCTGGCACAGAGGGGGCTGAACAGGCCATTTGGCTGAGGGTAGCAGAGCTGCTTCTGCCCCTAGATGGGAGGGGTCTGCTTTGGCTCCCAGGGGCTGATGGAGACCCCCATTGCGGCTGCAGCAGGGCCAAGGCTGCGTGAATTTCCCTCCTTCCTCCGAAGGCCCCTGGGGACTCGGCCCTGAGCGCAGAGCACTGGACGGAGGACCCAGGGCGCCTCCCGTGGCGATGACAGAAAAGGGCACCCGCCCTGTGCCGACGCAGCCACTCCCATTGTGCGTCCCAGGCCAGCCAGGTCCCAGCGCAGGCAGCTGGAAGATGGGAGGGCAGCCTGTTTACCCGTCCATCTGTGCATGCCACAGCGGGGACCCAGCAGGATTTCCCGTCCGCTCAAAGACAGCCTGTTTATTTTGGGAGGGAACTCAGACAGCCCCATTGTTTTCTCACTGGGGCTACCGTTATAAATAGCCGCCGTGGGGGACCCTGCGGGGCTATTTTGAGCCCCAGCCACACAAAAGTGGACCGGCTCCAAGAGGAAGGTGGAATTGCTGGGATGCCGGCGGTTCCCGCCCGGGTCAGCGTGCCGGGTGATTGGGGTGGGTTTGCCTCTGGATGTGAGCTAAGCACTGGGGAGGAGCAGAGGGTGTGTGTCTGTGGGAGGAGGAGGCGTCCCTTGTCTTCCAAGCCACCGGGAGGTCGGGGGGAGAGTGGCCGAAGGGTGGAGCCCGGAGCATGGGGGAGATGTTCTGGGCTGTGGGCTGCAGAGTGGCCAGAGGAGGGGTGGGGGAGCAGGACTCCCGAGTTCCCTGGCTGTGGGAAGAAAGTGTGAGCTAGTGGTTAGAGCACAAGGGGCTGCAAAGAGACGCTGGGCTGGGCGATGTGGCTCCGGTCTCAGGCACTGCCCTGGGGCGAGTCCGTGCCCTCTCACTGGCTCCGTTTCCGCACTGGGAAAGTGAGGTGGCATCTGCCTACCCCGCAGGGGTTAGGGTCGAACTACCAGCCCCTGGGAGCCCTCTGCAGGAAAGGAGCAGCCCAGGTTATTCACAGACCTCTCCCAGGCCTGGCCTCGGTTCAGGGAGCGCGCAGGCTGTGTCCGGGGCGAGCAGCGGGATCAGGGCTCCACAAGCTGCCTCTGACGACTCCGGTCTGTGATGGGGATTCTCTGCGCCGGGCTCAGGAGCCAGAAAATGGCACCGTCTGGCTTCCGCCCAGAAGGCCACATGGCCAGGAGCCCCTCGGCTTCCTTGGGCACTGCCGCCCCTCACGGGCAGCTCACCAATCGGATCCGCGTCGGATACATCCCTAAATGATCTGGCAGGAGGGCTCCCGTTCACGGTCGAGGGGCAGCCAGGAGGCTAGCTGCCCCTCGCAGGCACTCGGGGCTCCTGGCTGCCCCACGCAGGCGCTCGGGGCTCCTGGCTGCCCCTTGCAGGTGCTCGGAGCCGGGCTCAGCCACCCCCTCCTGAGCACAGCCGCCAGGACAGCTGGGAGCCGGGGGACGCCACTTTCTGCTTTATTGTCGCACCATTGTGTGCTTTAGTGTTTTATTGTCCCTTGCAGAGGCAGGAGCTGGGGAGTCCCAGCAGAGGGGGCAGGGAAGTTTCGGAGCTGGCAGAAGATGGCTCGGGGCAGTGAGCGAAGCAGAGAAGTCGGGCTGCGCGCTGGAAATGGAAGTGCAGCGTTCGCAGGCCTGGGGCGCCAGCAGGAGCTTTTCTGGGCTCTCCTCGGGGCTGAACCTGCAGGGTTCTGAGCACCTCCAACTCCCAAGCCAATCAGAGGCACTCAGCACCTCTTAGGATGGGGCCTCTGATCAAGTCAGCTTATGGGAAGAGGAACCACAGGGGCGCAAACAGCTCCCTGGTGTAACTCAGTGAATGTGACGTGGTCAGGCCAGGAGCTGGCCTGTGACCTGAGCCTGGGGGAACGGTGGAGCAGAGCTGCGATCAGGAAGCCAGGAGGGCGGGTGGCCACACTGCAATGTGCGGGCTCTCTCCAGAAAGAGCCTCAGGGCGCACAAGGCTGCTGTGTTCCTCGCAGGCTGTCCCGGGGGGTTGGGAGTCGGTAACTCGGGGGCCCCACCATGTTCCCACATGGTGCTGACCCCCTGTCAGTGCCCTCCTTTGACACATACCCTGACTGGCCCCGTGCGGCTGGGCCACGGGGACAGGGCGAGCGCTGAGCATGGAGCTGGAGGCCAGGAGCCCCGGGGAGTCTGTGCCTCTCACCGCAGGCAAGGAGGGATTTCCACTGCCATATGGGGGGTTACTTACTGCTGGGAGGGGTAAACAGTGCCCCAGGTTCGAGGCTGCTCTGCCGCTGTGTGGGCTGGGGGGGCTCCCCGACTCTGCATCGGGATTCCTGACCCATCTCAGACAGGTGGCTGTCAGGTGTAAGGGTAATGATCCCCACGTCATCATCCATCCATCTCCAAGTGGCAGAACAATGACACTATTTCCCCATTTTAGAGATGGGGAAACTGAGGCTGGGACATGGCGCTGCCCTGGGTCCCGTGGAGAGGCAGCGCCAAGGACAAGAATGTTATTTCTATTCCCATGGTGCCTAGGAGCCCTGGTCAGGGTCAGTGCTGTGAAAGGGGAACAAAGCCAGGCCCTGCGTGAGACAGGAGAGGGACCTGGCCAGCAAGTTAAAGGGGGGAATACAAGGGAAGAGCAGCCCGATTTCCAGTCCTCGGTTCTGCTTGCTAGACCCCACTGCTGCTGAGGGGCACCGTGTGCCTGAGCAGAGACGCTTCGGCCTGCCGGCGAGGTCACGCTCTCTGTGCCTGCTGCTAGGGAGCAAACTCCGTTCAAAGATACGCTCGGAGGGTGCCCGGTTAGTCGAAAGCTGCACAGAAGAACACCCCCGTGGCTCCTTCGAGACAAGCAGATTGGTACTCCGGTCCCTTAGCCCCTGCTCGCTTAGCTGTGTGCAGATCGTCACGCGAAGCCCGGCCGGCCCAAAGGGGAGTGTGTCACGCCCACTAGCGGTTCCCCACCCCGCCCCGTCGCCACCCCCCCACTTCAGCCGTGCGAGGGACTGGGGCCTGGTGGCTGATTCTGACCTGGCTGTGAGGGCTGGCTGCTCCTCAGGGCCTCCAGGTTCACACGAAGATCTTGGAGCCGCTGCTATAGAAACCAAATTGCAAAGCCCCATCTTGCCTGAGGGCTGCCCGGGGGGTTGCTGGGGCATAGAGAGGGGTAGGGGGCCTGCCACATCCCTGTTAGCACCCGGCTGTCTCCCATGTCCGCACTGTCGTGGCTAAGCTGCGTGAGACTGGCCGAGAGGCATTGCTGGGGTAAGGTCGGGGTCAGCCTCCTCTGGGCTTGTGCAGGGACGTGAGTGTGATTTGTCCCCTCCTCTTCCCACAGGCAAAAAGAAAGCGACCTTGTTCGACAGCCAGGCCCCCATCTGCCCCATCTGCCAGGTCCTGCTACGCCCCGGCGAGCTGCAGGAGCACATGGAGCAGGAGCTGGAGAAACTCACGCAGCTGAACCTCAGGTAAGGAGCTGCCCTGTTCCCTCCCGCTCTCCGCCAGCGCTTACAATGCAGGTTTGGGAGCAGGCGCCACCCTGGGGCCCTCTGGGCCTGGGCGCTTCCCAGGCAGGCCCTGCCAGCACTAGCAAATGAGGCGGTGCACTGGTGGTTGGGAAGCACTGTGGGGACCAGCCTAAAATCAAGAAACTCATTGCCGCCCGGGAGCCTAGGGCCTGGGGCAAAGAGGCTTTCCGTCGGCTTGGCTGGGAGGCGTGTCTGGGCTCTGTCCCTCTCTTGCCTGCGGCCTGAGACCTATCTTTCCACCAGCCCTCGGCCCTTCGTTCTGCTTCCCTCGGCCGTTCGATGCATCTCCCTGCGCACTTGCACTCAGGGAAGAATGTCTCCCTGACGGTCACTGCAACCGGATGACAGAGTCGGAAGCACTTCTTAGGCATAAACTAGGGGACAGGTCCACCAACGGCTGTCAGCCAGGGTGGGAGCGGAGGGCGTCCCAAGCCTCTGTTTGCCAGAAGCTGGGAATGGGTGCTGGGGAGTGGGGGCAGGGTCCCCAGGGACTGCCCCCCGGCGGCAGGCAGAGGTGACTCTCACTCAGCAGAGAGAACAGACGGGTGATCAGGCAACAGGGACACAGCGTAGAACTGACTTGTCAGCACAGGAACCAGGAGCCATCAGTAAAATCCATCCTGGGGAAAGGGGCCCAGAGGGCGTCCCCGAGCCAGGCCCTGGCCCCCCTTCCTCCCGCCCTCCCTCTCCAGCCGCAGGAGACTGCTCCCCCTTCCAGATGCCGAGTTCCAATTCAAACCCGCCCAGACGCTCCTCCTTCCTTTGCTCTGTTTCCCAGGGAAGAAAGGTGTCACCGGGCTTCCTGGGTTCCAAAGAGCAGGCAGGGCCATTGCCTACGGGTGAGACGTCATCACCCGGCAGCTCCCCCACCACTATGCACTGATGCTGTGCCTAGGGAAACTGAGGCACCCCCTCAGATAACTGCAGGGCAGTAGGGCTATGTCTAGATGGCGCCCCAAGCTCAAAACAAGCTACACAATTTGTGCTACGCAAGTTGCATATCTTATTTCGACTAGATTTCAAATCGGCTGTTTCGGCATGTGGCGCCGCCTGCCGAAAAAAGCCCGATTTCGAGGCATCCCTGTGCTCCTCCTGTGATGAGGAGCACAGCGGCGCCGGACTAGCGCGCCCCGTTGTCTTGAGAACTGCTTCGAGACAACGGGTGCACTGCTTACACGTCGGCAGCTATTTCGGGATGCCTTTGTACCCCGAAATAGCGCCCAGCGTGTAGACATAGCCTAGGAAACACACACACCCTAACCAGGGAGTAAAATCCTCACACCCCTCCACTTCGTCATAGAAGGGATTGCTTGTTCATTCCCGCTGGGGCCCCTGGCGTTGGCCCCTGTCAGCAGACAGGATGCTGGGATAGACAGACCTTTGGTCTGACCCCGTCTGTTCGTTCTTGCTGCCCCCAAAGCCAGGGAATGCTGCTTTGCGCTGTAATGCGTTTTCAGACCAGCAGGTACTCGGAGCTGGCAGCTCGAGGCATCCCTGGTTCTTTGCTTCTGCGGGTATTGGATTAAAGAGGGTAAAACCAGCTGCCCCCCAACCCCAGGCCTCTGGCATTTAGCAGAGAGTCAGCTGTCCCGGGCTGCCTTTCAGCGCTGGCGGCCTGGCGCTTCCCCCAGCACAGCAAAGTCCCTATTTAAACAAAAAATTAATTGCAGTTTAACTGCTAGCAGTTATTTAGGAAATGGCTGCAGCCAAGGGTTGGCAGATCCCTGCCCCTGCCTTAATAAAACTCAGCAGCCTTGGAAAAGAGCGTGTTTATTTCAATTATTAATGAATTCCCCGGTCATTAAAAGGTGAGAAGAGGAATCAAACTGCCGACTGGAAGCTAAGTTACGTCACTGGGGGAGGGGACAGGAGTTGGAGGCGGGGGGGGGCGGGTGGAGTGGCTCAGATTAATTGCCCCGTAGCACCTGGGTAGACCACCGCTGAGATTTAGAGAGAGAAGGAGGGAGCCCGCTTCGACTCCACTCCGTCTGGCGCGTGCTCCCTGCCAAGCAGTGACTGAGATCGGCTACAGGTGCAGGGAGGATGAAGGCAGCCTCACAAGAGACCTCCCCAGTCTGGCCTGGATTGAGACCTCCCAGATTCGTCACCTAGGTGGCACTCGGCTGCAGTTCAGCTGCATGGCTCTTTAAAAGAGAGACCTGGGGAGAGAGGAGTTAAAAAAGGGAACAGCCAATCCATTTATCCCATGCGACACCCCGTCCCCTGGCGCGGGTAATTTATGATGTAATTTGGGCTGCATCCAACTTAATAAAGGGCCACTGCAAATTAGTGAACAGGTTTAAATGAACAGAAGCAATTAGTGGTCAGAGCAGCCCATCAAGGAAGTTGGGCCACTCTCCGAGTGAAACTGAAACTGCTGAGCAGCCTGTGGTTGGTGCAGGCGGTGATGGGAAGGTGGCGTTTAATGGGAAAGGAAAGGAAACCCTAAATCATAACGCGTGACAAGGGCCATTGTGGGCCAGCTGACAAATGAAAAAGAATGGCATTATTCCCTTAAATAACAGCGGCCGTTAAAGAGGAGACAGCTCTCCCCGCCTCGCCCTCTCTTCCCCAGCCAGCTCTGGTTGGCCCCGCGCGCGACGCAGAGGAATCAGAGGTCTTTATTAATTATTAACTAACGACTCCCTCCGTGCCATGACAGATACCACTCAATCTCGCCCAGGGAGCCAGGCAAGAGAGGCTCCTCTTTAACAAAGCAGCTCTCCACTCTGCCCAGGCTTGCAAGGGGCAGTAGCCGCCCTAACTCCTGGCAGGGAGGGGCCTGCGTCTTGTGCAGTCGCCAGCACAGGGGCCTGCATCCTTACTTTCAACTCAGCCCTTCTGCTCCCAGCCGAGCTGGCCAGTTGGCTGTAGCCGTCCGAGTGGCCGTCTTCTGCTCCCTGCCCTGAAAGCCTGGCCACAGGAGGAGCCTGGAGCGAGGGAACACTTTGGGGAGAGGAGAGAGAACTGATGATGCTCTGAAATCGTCCAAGCAGCATGTGACTCAAGGCAGGGCTGTGCAGGGCCTGGTATGGGACAGGAGCCCAGCCCACCCCGGGCCAGGGGCGGAGCAGTCAGACTGGTGGCTTCCCAGGGCCCAGGTTCTAAACAGAGGATACAGCCACTCATGGGTTGGGCTGCAAAGTTTTAATAAACCTGAATCCTTCCCAGCAACTACAGCAGTGAAGCTCCCGCACTTGCGATGAGGGCACCTGCGTCTCACCTGGCCCAGTTCTGGGTGACTGCAGCGCTGCTCCCCATCCAGCGTGGCGAGGAAAGGAGCCAGTTGGTTCCCTCCCTTGGGCTCTGGCTGGGGGCAGAGAACTGCCCCCCAATCCCCACTCAGCTCCTGGAGGGAGGGGGAGAGGGCTGCATGCAGATTTCATTTCTGAGCCACTGGCGCTGTTTCAAGCGCCGGCAGCCTCGGAGCCCTTCTCAGCGTTACATATGTAACAGCCTCATTGAACTTGACATGTCAAATTCAGGCCATTTGTGCAAAATCTCCCTTTAATAATACCGTTTCATTTCGCTCAAATGAGACTTGAATGCATGTAAAATGGAAAAGGATATTTAAGCGCTAACATTAGGCAGATGCCTTGCCAGAGGGCCGATTGAATATATGAGATTTTGAAGTGCTTAACACGTTTGCGGTGCTCCCTCTTAGAATATGTCACCTGGCTCTCTCCCCCCACCCCTTTCTTCTTTTCCTCTTTAAGCCAAGGGTATAAATTGAAAGTAAACAGAACTACCAGCCACAGCAGTATGGCGTTAACTCCTTCAGTGCCAGAAAATCCAGGCTGCCCCTCTGATGAGAAAGTAAGCAAACCTTTGCAGAGTACTGCTTCCCGGCAGCAAAGGCCGGCTGGGAATAGGATTTAGGGGTAGAACCAGGGCCAGGAACTCTGTTCATGTTATGTATGTGCCCCCCGATCCCTGACTGGGCCTCCAGGCATTTGCACAATAGGAATAATAAATCATAATGCCACATCAGACCTATCTGTGCAGCATCTCTTTAAGCCCCAGGCCTGCGCAGAATATGTGCCGCGTTGAAATGACTCTCTGGTGTCACAAGTGTCAGCGAGGGAGCTGTGTTAGTCTGTGTCTTCGAGAACAACAAGAAGTCCTGTGGCACCTTACAGACTAACATATTGTGGAGCATAAGCCCTCATGGGCAAAGACCCACTTCATCAGATGCATCTGATGAAGCGGGTCTTTGCCCACAAAAGCTTATGCTCCAAAATAGCTTTTAGTCTCTAAGGTGCCACAGGGCTTCTTGTTGTTCTGGTGTTACAGTCGCTTTAAACTCAGCCCTTTTGGTGTTTCTATTTGCCTGTTTTCTTATCCTGTGTCCTGGAGTCCTGCCATTGGCAAGAAAAGCCTGAGCCTTCCCATCGTATGAAGAGAGAGTGCCTGGCTTGACCTACATGGACCATGTAGTCCCAGGCAGGGGGAAGGAAGCAGTGCAGGGAACAGGGTGAATGGCAGCCTGCTCTTTGCGAATCTGGGGCACCAGACAGTGGGGAGCACTGTGATAGGGAGAGGTTTCTGGGCACAGCTAGAGAAATCAATCCAGGGTATCCTTGCTTAAAACGTGGGCTCCTTACAGCCCCAGGCTGGGATTTTCTTCTCACTAAGGCAAATCTAACCAGCCACCACTGCACTTCTGCCAGCCCCACTGGCCAGCCAGAAGCCACACAAGCAAAGCCACCTATTTACCAGCTGCTCTGCCAGCCCAGACCAGCAACCCCCAAATTCAGGTGAGAGGCTGGTAAGCCTGTTTCACCAAACACCACACAGATTCTTCTGAGCCCCAAAGGGTCCAGCCCAGTTTCCTGATCAATATATACTTGGATCTTACCCACAACAACACACTTACCAATCCTTTAGATCTAAACATCTAAAGATTCGTGAATGAAAAAGAAAGAACAGGGTTAGAGAGAAGAATTGTCAAAGCAACACTTTCCATGCACCAATGTCAGTTATTGGTGCAGCCAGCGATGTCATTTGCTGATTCTTGAAAGTCTCCAAAAGTCCATTTCAGGTTATATAGTTTCAGTTACTGGTGAATTGTAGACCCATCCCACTGGGATCCACATGATGGGACATGGACCCTTGGCGACAGGCACAGGTACCAAAAGACAAAAGATCCAGGATGGACACTGCTAAGTCCACATCTTCCTTTGTGTCCAGGGACAAAGCCCTTTCTTCTTTTCATTAGGCCCTTGAGGGTCAGAAGGCACCTGAGCCAGGTGAGCCCTTATAGCAAAATGGCATTGGTCACTGGTTTTGCCAGCACTCCCCAGTCATTTACATGGCAGGTGGGATGATGCCTGGGCAGCTCATTTCAACCTCTTTGTTCAGGCCAGGTCACCTTCCATTGCCAAGTCCCGGGTGTCGGAAATGAGGAGTCCTGTGGCACCTTATAGACAAACAGATATTTTGGAGCATCAGCTTTTGTGGGCAAAGACCCGCTTCATCACACACATGAGTGGGAGGGGGGGAGGTTCAGAGGAGGATTTAAGGAGGGGGGGATCTCAGTAAAAGTGGTGCCAGAGCTGACAAGGTCTATTCAGTCAGGGTGGAAATGGCCCGTTATCAGCAGTACACATCAAGAGAGGAGCAAACAAGTCCGATCAGTCGGGGGCATTGTGGGCCATTGTCAGATTCTAATGTGGAGGTGGGATCATCCAGAGCAGAGCAGCAGCTTCTGTAAGGAGTCCAGAGACCCCCGCCCACGCGTCGGACGAAGCGGGTCTTTGCCCACGAAAGCTCATGCTCCAAAATATCTGTTAGTCTATAAGGTGCCACAGGACTTCTTGTGGATTGTGAAGCTCAGCACTAAAGCATGGCTAGCAGAGCTACAGAGCTGAAATCTATACCTTCACCCACGTACGTGATACAGACGTGTACGTAGCATGCACAGATTCAGGGCATCATCAGCTTTCCTTAGACGTATCACGCAGCCCCTGGCACAAAATAAGAGAGGCAGAGAGACGTGTTAGTCTGTATTCTATTGAAACAAAGCAGCAGCCACGCAGCACTTCAAAGACTAACAAAATAATTGATTAGGGGATGAGCTTTCGTGGGACAGACCCACTTCCTCAGAGCTACAGTGGCTTCCATACCCAGTGTAAAAACCCAGCCACATGCCAGGCACATGACGGCACTCCCTTGCAAGGGGCTATTTGTAAAATATCCCACGCTCCTGTCCACATGGCCCCTGATGAATACCAGGCCCTGAGCTCCTTCCGTGGCAGCCAGGCCACAGAGGTGGTGGCCCCTTGTACACAAACTTGCCCTGATGACTAACCATCGAGCGTGTGTGTCTGGGTGAATCTTACAAGAGCTGGTCGCAATGCCTGCCGTTAAGGTTGCCTAACAGTTTCCAGTAGAAGACCCTACTTTTTAGTTGATTATTACTTGCCAAACTTAAATCTCCTGGGCTGAAATGTCCCAGGCGGGGTGTTGGTCTCAAACGGATTTCTGGGGGGGAATTTGAGATAAAGTTTGTCTGAGAAGGAGCTGAAGGAAAACCAGATTGTTATGTCCTTGACGCAATAAAATAAAAGCAGAGATGCTCTAGTGCCTCCATGCTTTGAAGCAAGCGCTTGACACTTCTGGGGCAGGCAGGCGTTTGGTGGCAGAGAGGTGGCTTTCGCTGTCCGCGTGAAAAAGTGACCAACTCTGGCTGTGGTCTGTAAAAGTCTCAGTTTTGCATCTGCTCAGTAAAGAGTTGTTAGAGTTCAGCTTCTTCAGTCTCCAGCGCTTCTGTCAGCACTGAGCATGTTCCAGCCCAGAGCTGCACCTGTCCCGAGCCTCAGGGGCAAGGGGATGCATAGCTCATCCCAGTCCCAGCTGGATTCATGATGGGGGTTGGAGGGGGAGCCAGAAACAAGGACCTCGGTGGCTTCCGGCTCCTTTGGAGGCTTTCAGTGAATCCTGCCAGGTTCTAAACCTTCCCTCCTGGTTCCCCTTGTGGTGCACAGTCCTCCTCTCTCGCTCTCTCTCTCTCTCTCTCTCTCTCTCTATCTTCCCTCCTTTGGCAGACATGCTGGGAGCTCACTCTGCTCCTTGGCTTCTGGCAGCTGTACCCTCTGCCCTCACTGGTGCCAAGCAACAGGGCCGTCTAGGGGCTGCTGTGAAGGAGCTGGCCAGGGGCTGCCACTCTTTCCAGGGCGTGGCCGGGGCCAGGCTCAGTCAGCCCAGAACTCCAGAGTCTGGACTGTGCTTAAGTTGTGGCACAGGCCCAGCCTTGCTGCCAGCCTCGGTTAGCTTGGGGGGCTGCGGTCTTCAAATTGGGGTGGCCTCCGATCTGGACGTGGAGCATAGCTGGGAGCTGCGGCTTGGTCTTACACCACGGCTCTTGCACCATCACCCAGCCAAGGGAGGGAATCTGGCTCCTACAGTAGTGTGTGAACTGGGCTGCAGCTTGCACAGTGCTGCTTGCATCCTCGAGGCAGCTCCCAGGCTCTATGCTGCTGAAGAAGGCTCCAGCCTGGACCAGGGAGAGGCCTGCAGGAAGCAAATATTGATTGGTGGCCCTGCCCTTCTTGCCACCCGAGGGAATCAAACCAAGCCGCTGGTCTCCACAGGGCCAGCGAGGCACACCAAGGCCCTGGCACGATAAACAGAGTGTGTAAAACCCAAATTAGTTCTGTTGGCACATGGCGTGTCAGGGTCATGGCTCTCGCCTCCGGTCTCCGAGATTTATGCCTGGGGACATAAACACGTCCGCCAGCACGCAGGCCCTGCCTCTGCGCTCCCTGCGCAGCCAGGCCTCAGACTTGCCAGGCTTCCAATGAGCGAGATTAGAGTCATTTATGAGTGAGTTTTTTTTTTACAAAGCTCCATTGAAATACATAGTAAATCTCTCCCCTTAAAAGCAGTGAGACAGGTGAACATAGATAGCTCCAGAAAGGGAGAGAGGGCTGAAATTGAATGAGTGTCACAGAGGGAGAACCAGACAGCGAGCCCTGTCCTTATCTCTCCCTTGCGACAAACTCTTTCCTTTCTTTCTTTCTTTCTTTCTTTCTTTCTCATCTGCTTGTTTCTTTCATCGCTTCTTTCTGCAGCGCCCCCCACGCCCCGCCTTCCGCCATATCAAGGCGACATCTCCGAGCCAAGTACTTTTAATTTCGCCTGTGGCCCTTGCTGACACGGTGGATATGCACAGCAAGTTAAATTCCCGCCTGATCAATAAAACAGAAGCAGTGTGTCCGACCGGTCGATATTTTTTTATCTGTCTTCAGCCCAGTCCTGCTGATGACAGCCCCCTGCGCTTCAGCAAAGACACTCAAGGGCATCGGGCTTTGGCAACACAGCTCTTTTTTTCTTTTATTTAAATTAAAAAAAAATCCAGATGCCTACAAAAAAAAAAGTTCATGGAGTTTGGCCTTTGCTTAATAACGTTTTTATGATTTATCTTAATTTTTAATTGAAAAAAATTTGCGAATTAATTGATTTCTGGGACTTGCCAATTAACATTGTAATTGGGTGCATGATAAATTTCGAAGGAGCATCATTTTTCTCCCTCTCCCTCTTGTCAGCAAGAAGGGGATGTGTGAGGGCAGATGCTTCCTCTCCCTCCCCCAGGTATGACCGCCCCCCCCGCCACCATATCTTAAAGAAGGAACAAGAAAGCTAATAAAGTCATGTTATTAGCATCTCAGCAGAAGTGACCTCGCAAGGCATAAATCCAGGCCTGGGAGATCCTGGGGACAGGTACTATTAAGTGCCTCCCAGGACTTTCTGCTCGACAGGCGAGGACGCCCTCCCCATCGCCTGCCTGTGCTTCGTTCGCAGGCACTTGCCCAGCAGCCGGCAGCAAAGGAGGCTCAGCCACGTCCCAGGCTTGGAGCCAAGTGGCTGACGCAGCCACCTGGGGGAAACTTCCCCTAGCCAAAGGGCTTGAAGTGTAGGGCTGTATCCTGCGGGGTGCTCAGCTCTCGGTGGGAGGGGAGGCTGCTGGCTCAGCACTTCTCAGCATCAGACTCAAGGCTCTTGTGCCCTGTGACTGGCCCCTCCTGGGCTTCCATGTGCAGAAGAGGGGGAGTGAGCTCGTAAGGCCCATCTGGGCCGTGGCTGCAGCCTGGGCTGTTCCTGAATCACAGTTTTCCAGGCCTCTGGCCAGTCTGGCTCAGAGTGGCTCAGCCTTGGGCTTCTGCTGCTTCTGGTTCCCACAGGCTCCCTACGACGCCAGAGGTACACCCAAGGGATGCATGGCTGAGGCCTTGAATGCCGCACAGCCACGATCCTGCCCCTTGGGCCCCTCAGACACCGCCGAGCGGCTCCCCCATGTTCGGAGACAGAAGACTTCCCAGCCGAGTCATCTGCCTGGATTTCGCATCCGTTGTTCCCTCCTGCCTCGGCCCATCTTCGGTGGAATGGCCCTGGGTTTCCAGCGGTAGCTCAGCACGGCAGAGGTGGCTGGGGGCGGGGGCAGAAGGGCTGGTGCCCTCCCTGTGCCAAAGGACAGATACCAGTGCCACACGCACCTTTGCTGGCATGCTTACAACCCATCACACATCTGGGCATGCGCGCGTGCGCACACACATTACCATATGCTGCCACATTCGGAGGGACTCCCAGCCGGTCCAGCTCCCACAGACAGGCTGCTGTGGAGTCATGGGTGCACGAAAACGTGCTCACTCCCGACGTGTGCTCACGCTCAGTCAGGCATGCACACCCTTTCTCTCGCGCCGTCTGACGCACACCCACACGGACGTGCTGGGAGGCACCCACACAAAACTGACCTGCGCTCTGAATTGAGCTCCAGGAATCCAGCCGGCTGGAGCTGTGTGGGCCTCACCCCCAGGGCAGGTACAGGCAGAGCGGCGAATGCAGGCGCCTGTGCCCCCCCCCCAGCTCGGGGCATCAGTGTTCTTCCATGGTAGAGAACCTTCCTGTTACTGTAGGCCATGACTGCGCTGTGAACGATGCCACCGGTCCCCCAGCACAGCCACGGAGTCAGACTCACTGGTGCTCGCCCTTTCGCACACACCTGCACGTCCACATCACCCCGGTGCCCATGTGTCTGCCTGTGCTCTCGTGTTCCCTTTCGCTTGTTCTCCTGCCGTCACACGCGGACGTGGGCTCACAGATGTGCCCGGGTCCCTCCAGGCATGCTCGCCGTGTCTGCTGCTCACCTGCTCACGGGCACATGCATGCATGTCCTGTGTCCCCCAGAGAACAGGGCAAGTCCCCAGCAAGGCTATCTGCTGTCCTCTTGCTGCCTCCTGTTCTGGCTGCTTGCTGTGCCCTGCAGCGTTAGAGCTCTGACCTTACTGAGCAGCAGGGCAGGATCTTTGTTGAGCTCCAGTTTTGTCTGGTGGCCAGTTCCCAAGCCCTGCAGCGGATTAGCTGCCTGTTTATCAGTGACTGCCCTGGGAGTAGGCTGCCTGAGCAGTCTTGTGCCCTGCGTAAGGAGAGACTAAAACCCCACGGCTGGAATTTCAAGGCAGCTCCCAGAGAGCCCAGCGGTCCCCTCACTGCCCGGTTACACTGGCATGAAGCAGTTCCATGCTGTTAGCATGGCAGAGAACAGCCAGGCATAAGGTTGCGAGGAACTGTCTGGCGTCTGCAGGCAGCACCACCTTCTCCTGTCTGGAATCCAACCTGCTTGAGCACTGCAGAGCACTGGTGGAGATCCCCAGCCCTTTTCAATCAAATGGCAGAGGCCTGAGCCTTTGGAGCCGTAGAATCTGGGCTCTTTCCCTGCTGCCCTAGAGAAACTCCAAACAGCCTTGGTCTTCAGCCTAGGGCTAATGGTGGTGTCCTCCCAGTAGATGGTGGTGGGCTAATTTAGATGGAATAAATGGGCTAACAGTGTTAACACAACCCAGCCACTGTCCAACTTTAAACCCTGTTGATGTACAGGAACCTGAGCCTGCTTAGCAGCGTGCTGAACTCATCACTAAACATCCTTTCCACCATTTATTGAAAAGAGGGAAGAAGAGTTAAAGCCTTTGAAAGCTAACACAGTGAATAAGCACCTTATGCCCCACTCCCATGCCCTTTAGCCAGCAGTTAGAAGGAAAACCGCCTCTCTCGTCTGACATTGCCATAGCCGTGCGGCAAAAAAGCCACCTGGGTCTTTCTGGCCATAGCTTGTTCTGGTCTGGGACCTTGCTGGGAAGAAGGCGGCAGGCTGGGGTCCCGGAGATGGTGGATGGGCAGCCGGGACAACGAGGCTCTCACCCGTAGCTTCTGGCTGTTCTTTCCATCTGCTCCCACATTGTTCTTCCTTTCGCCATGAAAATCTCTTGCTCTTAAAGGACCCACAGGGGTGTGGAGGGTGAAACAGCCCAGCCCCTCCTCATGGGGTTCACTGCTAACATTAATTATGGCTCATTCACGTCTGGCCCCATGTGCCCAGTTTTTAACAAGTGTAATTTTACCAGTCCTTGAATCAGACCAGGAGCCTTTTCCCTTTGGACCATGAGCGACACCTCCTAAAACCACCACTCTGCTCTGGCAACATCTGTGGCCCTGCCGACCACGGATTCTCCTGGACCAGACAGCCCAGGAGCCTAGGGGCAGCTGGGACCAGTGGCAACAGCCTTGGCAGCCCTGCTGGGGGTCGCGGCTAGGGCCTGAGTCCTTTGGCTGCCCTGTGGCAGCACAGAGCCCTGGCCAGAGCTCCCAGAAATTACAACCCAGCTGTCCCCCGCAGTATCAGGGCGAGCAGCCCAGCCAGTGGGGTGGGGTGGGGTGGGATGGGGCCTAGGCAGGGTGTCTGCTGGGGCGATAGCAGGCAGCAGACTTGGGGGGCTGGTGGCCGGGAACCTCCCCTGGTCCAGCAAATTCTCTTGGTTGGGCGCTGTCAAATCCCAACCACTCCTGACTAGGGAGGTGCGACCTGTACTGGAATTTTTCTGTCTCCCTTTTGCACCAGTTCTCGTCAGTTAGCGGTTAGAAGTTACTGTGATGTCCGATGAGCGGTTATAGCTGAGCTCGCCCGGCGGGTTTATTTGTAGGCCCAGTTGTCACAACTTTCCTCTGTAACATCCAGACGTGGTTCTGGATTTCTCCCATCCCACCCCCCAGTGCAGAGGTGGCCAGGTGCAGGACTTTGGCTAGGCCCATGTCCAGAGTTCATCTAGACCCGTCATCTGTGAAGCAGGGGCCAGCCAGGAAGCGAGACCATCTCTGTGATGCTGAACCAGGATGCAGAGAGATGAGCGTGGCAGATGCAATGTGTAGGTGGGGCTCCCGTCCGGCGCTGCGTTCCCCTACCAGAGCCGATGTTCCATCCCAGAGGTTGCGTCCTGTCGCCGAGGGGGAAGGGACCAGGAGGGGAGGCTGTTTGTTCTCCACCAAACATGCTGCGGCTGCGGATTTATGCTCCTCCGCTCCCCTCTGATTTGTGGCCCTGCCCCTGGCCGCGGCAGATTAACCGCAGCGGGAGGGCTGGAGAAGAGAGTCGTCCCAGCGCTGTCAGAGGGTGACAACCGTAACGGCCCTGGACACTTGAGCCAGCTTCTCGGAGATGAGAAATGCATATTCCTCTTCCCAGAGAAAGCTGCCCGGTTCTTCCCCTCCCCTGAAATGCCGCGGTCCTGTGGGAGGCAGGCTGGCTGCCAGCTTTACTGCCAGTGACCTCCAAACATCCTGCTGGGGCTCCCTGGGGCATTTCTGAGGGAGTGGATTTCTCCTGAAGCCCATTTCCTCTTTACATGAGCCACCGGCTCCTGTGGTGCCTCAGAGACTCACATTTAGTAGGTGATGAGCTTTCGGGGGTAAGACCCACTTAAGCTTGGTGGCTCCATTTAATCATTAACCCCTGTCTCTTTACAAGGCCCGTGAGCAAACCCCCAGCGATGCTCTTGAGGGGAGGCCAAAGTGTTGAGCAAACACTTCCATCCATAAGGGTCCTCAGACGGCCTGTGAGTCAGCCCCAGGCAAAGCCCTGCAGCAGGGTGCTTCCAGCCTGCTTGCCAAGGAAAGCCAGCCACAGCGTTCCTACGGGGGGGCCTCTCAAAGCAGAGCCGTCAGCTTGACCACCCCACTTCAGAGTGGAAAGATGGCACCTGGTAGAGCTACAAGGTGTGCCAGAAGGGACTTGGGCTGAAAAACGTGAGCAAAAACAAAGGTTCTTTCAGTTGCGTCAGTTATTGGAAGACTCGGAAGATTAGATTTTATGGGTAAATGTCAGGAAGCGTTGATTTCACTGTACACACACAAACTGACTATTTCCATAGATGACAATCAAAACATACAGATAGGCAAAGCGAGACAAAGGCTGTGTGAGAACTTATTTGTGCTTTATTGAAGGTTCTTTTCTTTTCTTTTCTTGTCTTTTGCCACGTGATATCGACAGTTTGTGCTTTAATGGCTATAAAACACTATCTTTCCAAATCTCCACATCTACTATCGTTAAATAATTGCCTGAGTTCTTCTGCCAGTACTTTCTGAAACTCTGACAATTTAAATCAATAAACATCAAAAATGTTTAAAAATAAACCTGGATAGGATCTATCAAAATATACAAAAATAAAAATGGCCTGCTGAAAAGCCTACTTAATGGCTCTGGGCATTTGAGAACACATTGCCCAGGGTCAGTTCCCCCCACATAATCAACTAAGTAGTTTGTTTCTGTGGTTCAGAAAAAAATCTTTAAAAACATCAGGAAGTCAGAAATTACAGTGCTGAAAGCCAGAATATTCTCTAGGTAAATAACCAAGAACACTGAAACGCTCTTCTGAAACATTTTAAAGGATTAAAAACAGAAACGAAAAAAACAACTCAGGGCTTTCATTTTACACTACTCGATCAGAAATTTAATTTTTTTTTAAAAATTAGTCAGTTTAAAAATTTTAAGTTGACATCGTCCCAGAATTGCCAATTCAAAAACATGAGTCAAGCCACAAAAGTCATGGGACAGGCTTAAAATCCATAAGATTTTTTCAAAAATAATAAGTGTTGGGGTATTTTACTTTGTCTTTTGATTTCTGGTCACATTTTCAGTCTTTTCTCCCTGACCACAAGCGCTAGAAACCTACTTTAAAAAAAATTGAAGCTAAGCTTCTCCTTTAATCGCTGGATTCCAGGAGCAGGGTTTTTAAGTAAAGCAATAAAGGTCACAATAAACACACGCAGTGGTGTTCCCTGTAAACTGAGCTCTTGGGACCACCCAGGAGAGATTCAGGTGCTGCCCAGCTGATTAGTAGAGCTCCCAAACCCACCCACAGCCAGCATCGTGTGTTTCTATTGGTGGTGCACATCCACATATGCGTTGGAGCATGTAACAAAATTTATTCTGCCCTTGGATGGAAAAAAATTAGCAGGAGCCCTGCTCACAATAAAACCGCAAGAGTTGGCAATTTAGGCATTTCTGTCTCCAGCTGGCTATGTCAGTAAGCTGCCTTGAATTTCAGAGCTCACATTTAAGTTAACGTCTAAGAACATAAAAACGGCCACACTGGGTCAGACCAAAGGTCTGTCTAGCCCAGTCTCCTGGCTGCTGACAGTGACCAACGTCAGATGCCCCAGAGGGAGTGAACAGAGCCAGTTTTCAAGTCACCCAGTCCCAGCTTCTGGCACTCAGTGGCTGAGCATGCCCAAAGCATGGGGCTGCATCCGTGATTGTCCTGAAGTCTGTGGGAGCTGGAAGGAATAGGCACTTTTGATGATGCGACCCCGTTTATTTCAGTACCTAACTAATTTTAGACACTCCAGTTTGAACAATCTCCACTGCCTCGGGCTGGAATCTTAGGAACCTTGGTCACAGGACTCAAAGGGACTTCACGGGTCATGGAATCCACTCTCCCGCTATCGTAGGCAACCTGGTCCCTGCACTCTCCTCATGGCCACTCACCCCCGAGCTGCTCTGCCAGAGGCACTTGCCACATCAGCCTACATGTTGTCAGCTGCCAGGTCCCTAGAGCTGCGGCTTTTTGGTTTCCGTTGCATGAGAATTGTCGTGTTGCCGGCTGGCCACTGGAGGACGGTGGCTCGCAGAGGTGACAACTACCCCCCCCACCCCGTGGATGTATGAGGAGGTTTTCTTGGGAAGGAAAAATTGCAGCCATCACATCACGTGACTGCGACTGTGGATGGGGTCTGGGCCGCCGAGCCTGGGATGGCAGGGACACCAGTGCTTGAGGTGAACAGCCCCTGCTGGACTTCTGGGAGAAGCAGAACATGGGCCTGAGGCTGCACAGGAGCCGCATGGATTTCCAGGTAATAGAATGGCTGCTCTGGGGAGTGGGCATGCGCCTCTCAGGAGCTGCTGTGAAAGAATCAATGGAAGGGGCAGAAATCACCATAGAGCTGATACAGGTTCTCGGCAGCTTGTGGGCATCCAGCCGCCTGACTCCTCTTAACGTGCACACGGGTGACACAGCTGAATGCTGTGCCAGTGATCTCAGGGCTTTGTCACCCTGATGAGTGGAGTCTGAGACCATCATCACCCCCACACACACACACCTTTCTGCCTGAATCTCTCCCGCCCCCCCGCTACGCGTTCAGGTGCAAATCCCCAACAATGGATTCACATAGGAGCATCCATTTATCTGATCAAAATGAAAAGCCACAACCATGAAACATGAGGGTGCCTCTGGATACCCAGTCATTGGTGGGGCCATTGTCCCCCATGTGCCCTTTCTCTCCTCCTTCGTAATGTTGGTGTGTCAAAGAGGAAGAAGGTGTTTTGTTGTAATGAACTAGATAAACAATTCCCCAAACAGATTAAAACTAACTGTAACTTATAAAAGCGGGTAGTAATTATAGTTTATTAGCTAGCAAAACACCATTTTTTTATTTCAAAGGATAATTCTGTGTAAATCACCTTAATTAGAAGTGTCAGAGAAGCCTGTGAATATTGTACTTAGTAACTAATTTCCTATGTACAGGTTATAATTTAAAACCCATGGATCACTCGCCGAGTGGAAATACGCTAGTCATGAAATAAGGTGGGGAGTGTCGGGGTTATTACTATGTAAATGTGTAATCATTTCAGACCACTGCAGACTTGCTTAGTGATTAAAGAGAATTCCAAGGTCTCCAAAGATTGTGCTCCCTGCCAGAGCCTAGAGCGAAAAACTTTAAAAGGCACCGAAAAGTGTTTGAACTTTAAAGGTCTTGATTTCCCTTTCACCATTTTTAATTTGTCCGCGGTGTTTATGGAATGGAAGGTTTCTCTTTGCTGATGGCCTTTCGATTCTCAGCCCGTTGCTGGCTTCTCTTAACAGCCCCCTGCCTGGAATCACGCACCGCCCGCCAAGGAGAATGGCAGCACAGAGTGCTTCAAAGCCTACATGGCAGATTATTCTTTAGAGGAGCAAAGGAGCTGCCAGACTAAGTCAGACCCAAGATCCATCAACTCTGGTATTGAGCCTCCAACAGAGGCAAGTGGAGAGAAGAGCACAGGGAACCCCCAGCACGCCCATGTGCAACAATCTGTTCCAGAGAAAGATCTTCCTAATCCCAAGAGTTAGAAATGTGCTTATCCCCTGAAGCCTGAGAGTTTATGGCCATTCCAAATCCCTCCCTCCCTCACTCCCTTTGTTTTTAGAAGGACTTGTACAAAAGAGCTAAATTTGTCCCCAAACTGTCGGGTTTCGCTTCGAAGAAGACTCGAAACTTTTCCATGAAATTTAACCCCAAATCAGTGAAAATGCAGGAAGCACCCAGTTACATATCAGGTTTGAACTTCGCCTTTCAGCTGGTCAGGTTTGAGCCAAAGCCTAGAGAACTCCACGCCAGATTGTTCAGTGACCCCAGTGGCCTTTGGGCAAACGGCTTTGAGGGCTGAGTAACTCTCAACAGCAGGCTGTTACCACTGTGGACTGACTACAAGAGGGACATATGTGACACACAGCAGTTATAGAAACAACTTCTTAAAACAAAGTTTTATTCCTTCCCCCCCCCGCCCCAACCCGGGCAGTAGTGTTTGCAACTCAAAGCAGCAGCCTTAGAGCAGGGACCCAGCAAATTGCACTGCCCAGAAAAAGTATGAAACTGACTCATCGTCTCTCCTTGTGAAGGGTGGAAGCTTTAAAGAGCCAAACAAGGGTATCACTGGTGGAAAATAAATAAGATTCTCAGTGTTGCTTTTAAGTAGAATCATTTAAAGTGCAACTAACAACAGAAGGAATGAGACTTGTGCCTCAAAGCGATGAATGAGCAGAGGAAAAAGATGGAATCAATCCATCAACCAACCAACCAACTCCTCTGTGTATCCTGCGCTGCTCTAAGGTGCTATATGCACAACCCTGCAGACTCACGTCCTCTGTCTCTGCCACAGACGGCACCTCTGTCCTGCATGCGTCCCCCAACTCCTTCCCTTTGTCCCCGCCACACGCAGAGTGTGCCAGTGGTGAGCAATAAACACACCCCGTTTTCACTGACGACAAGTCCGACTGTGTAATCAACGTTTCGTGCGTCAGCCCCAGTGCCTGGCTTGTGCAAAGGGGAAATCTGCTGGGTGTGACTGAGAAAGGACCTCTTCCTCCCCAGACTGTGAGCAACAGCCGTGCCTCCCTGGGGGGTCAGAGTTCTGTCAGCTTCAGCCTTTCCTCTAACCCAGCCCTTTGACAACCCACAGAGCTGTGCTGGGTTACAGATCCCAGCCATGGGCTTCCCCAGTCCTTCGCCGTATGCAGCCAAACTGCACCTGTTCTGCCAGGAGCAGGGGGCAGAATATGTCCCAGCAGAGCTGCGTGGTCCAGACCCTCTGCTGCTGAAACAGCTTCCAGCATGTCCCCTGCTCAGCTGGCAGGGGCTGGTGCATTGCCTTCAGCGCTGGCGTGGTCAGGGCTGTGCTGGGACAGTGGCTCTGGAAGGCAAAGTGCCCCGTTACCAAAGCTGCCACAGTCTGGGACCCTAGAGAGGCTCACGCGGAAGCGGGGGCTGAGATGCGCCTCCTTGTTTATAGCCATCAAAGAGTCCGTGTAACTGCAGCAGCTGCGTGGGGAAGAATCCTGGTTTAAAAGTGCCTGCCTGACTTGTGTGCGTTTGGGAAGGGAATGGAGCAGCAGGGCAGCCTCGCTCTCCTGCCCTTTGGCGACCTGGGCCTGACAAATAATCCCTCCTCTCGACCCTTCTGAGGCCCGAAGAGGGGTACGGGCAGGTTTGGGGGGGGCATGGAGGTTGATAGCTTGAGGAGTAAACCCCTTCCTCCAGCCTTCCTTATTTCATAACACCCAGCCATCTGCCAAATCAAGGCAGATTACAGCCAGCCAAATTCAATTTCTCCCCGCTGCCGCCGCGGCGCAGCATCTGGAGCTAACGTGTCCCCGGCAAAGCGAACATGACAGCCACATTGCTTTTTTGTCACATCTCGTACTGTGTTGATCTTCTGAAAGTCTCATAAAAATGTATTGATGTCTCCCATATTGCCGGGATCGGGCAGAAAGGAGCCTGTGCGCGCAGGCGCGGGTGTATTAATGTTTCTGGAGTAGATCTGATTTGATATGTCTTGTTCTATTGTCAGCAGCTGTTTAGCGAGGCTTTTTAATACTTTCTGGCTGCCGATCACTCATGCTTAGCCTGGGATGCAGGCTTGCATACCAATTTTGTTATTAAACACAATTCCATCCCCCCCAGTCTCCACCTCCACCCGCTAACCTCCCCCTCCACCCACCCATCCATCATCTCCCTGGGGCGATGGGGAGGTGGGAGCCAGCCACCCCACCACAATGTACTTACAAGTGAAGGCATTGGGCTGGCCACATATTTCAAGATCCTTTTTGCCTGCTGCAGGTGCTTTGCATTGACAAATCGAATCACTGGGAAATAATTTATTTCCTAATGCTGTTTGCAGCATGTAAGCTGGGGAATTTACATGAGAGAGATTACTTTAATAACCAAAAAATTACAGGGCGGCCTCCCCGCCATGTCGGCTTTAATATGTAATTGTTTCAAGTTTAACCTGTCTGGAGGGGGGAAGGCGTTATTAAATCTGTGGCATCTCGCACCCGGGAGGAGCAGGCGGGAGCAGGCCCTGACACAAGCTCGTTGCCCACCCAGACGGAGCTGCTAAATGGGAAGCAGGCAAAATTAACGAATGACGCCCGCCGGTGGTAAAACTGCCACCTCCTCAGCAGTGGTGGGAGGCAGACTGGGGGGAATAGAACCTCCTCAGCAGTGGTGGGAGGCAGACTGGGGGGAATAGAAGGGAGTGAAGTTCTTTTTTGGGCCTCATCTCTCTCTCTCTCTCTCTTTTTCTTCCTTTTCTCAATCCCAAGCCCACCTGGGGCTGAGCAGCGCTCCCTGTAGCCTGGGCACTCAGGCAGCTGCGCAGGGAGATTGCAGAGCTGCCCAGCTGACTGGCAGAGCGCCCCCAGCCACCCACCCTTAGCTTCCCCAACCCACCCCCCCTCCCGCCACCCCCCTGCTCTTCTGGTTTGCCAACCTTGATAATGATTTCCGGACCTCTGTGCAGTATGTATTGAGTCTGTTCTGGTGTGGCCGTGGTCTGGAGAAGTGGGTCTGCCCCACGAAAGCTCACCACCTAACCAATTATTTTGTTAGTCTTTAAAGCGCTAGAGGACTGCTGGTTTGTTTTGAGGGAGCAGTGTGTGTGTGTGTGTCTATTGGTAGTGCACAGCCACACACACAAAATTTATTCAGCACATGGGTAGGAAAAATCCACATATAATGGAAATGCTTAGAGGGAACATTAGAGACCAGCACCCTCGGCGGTAACCTGCCCCAACTCCGATCACCCCGGTATTTAACACCCCCTTGTTTCCCCTGCAGGATCGTTCCCCACCCCTGTCCCTCACAGTCGTGCTGGGGCCAAACCCACTCATTCTCTGCTTTTCTCTCTTGGCAGTAAGAGCGCCATGCTGAAGGATCCCATGGCACCGGGCACCCCCAAGGTAAGTGAGGAAATGTGACACCCATTTTTATGCCCCCCAACAGTGACCTGATTGACACCTTTCACCCCCCCCCACCCCGATGGATACATGTCACACCCTGGTGCCTGTGGTGATGTTCACATGCCTGGCCCCGGGAAAATGGTGTCTCATGAATGGGGCTGGCTGTTGTGACTCCCCACAGTGCTGAAATGCTGTGCAGCTTCTGGGCTCACTCTGAAGCCCCAGGCAATGCCGTTTGGGGTGGGAGGGGGTGGGCAGCGGCTGCCTGCTACTTGGGGGGGGTGGGGGCTGGCTCCCAACACAGGCGGTGCTGCTCCTCCTTGCAGCTGAAGAGCAGGGAGGCCACCAGGAGGCCGGGTTCTGTCTCCTGCTGCCGAGCTCAAAGCACACAGCCGTGCGCTGGAGTTCGGGGAGCCTGCACTGAACACTGGCGCTGGAAGGATGTCCCGGGAAATGTAACAGAGCAGGAAGAGGAAGCGCTGCTCCACGCTGAAATGGTGCCCAGGCCCTGGAGGCCCCTCCCCGCCGCTCCTGCAGCCCAGGACAGGGTTCTCGAGTCACGTCCATCGCAGCAGCTCTGTTGCTATTTTCATGCCAGCAGAGCTGGCCTGGCCAGCGCAGAGCCAGAGAGTGCTACGTCTCCAGGAACGCTGCCAGAGCAGCCACGCAGTGCTGCTCCCCTTCAGACGGGTTAGGAGCCTTGGGCCAAGAGATGGCAAGTGACTCACCGGAGGTAACGGATATTCAGAGGCAGGTGCACACTCAAGCACGTGACTCCCAGTTTGTCCAGCTCACTCCACTGGGTAGCAGAGGCTCCCTCATGTAGCTGGATGATTTAGCCAGATTGGACCCCAGAACTACATGGTCTCTGCTGGGTTTTAGCCCTGCTCTGTGCACTGTTCAACCTGTAAATATGCTTGTTTCTGTGCAGTTGGGTGAGACATTCATGTGGAGCTGGACATCAGAGCTCCTGGGCCTGACTTTGTCACCACCGGGCACTGTGACAGTAAGCAGCCATTTAGCTTCTGTGTGCCTCAGTTTACCCATCAGGCACACGAGGTGCTCTCTCACATGGGAGCTGGGAGAACTGCAGTGTCAGAGCAGGTGGGGGTATTAGTTTCCCGATCCTCCCGCATTTTCCCAAGATACCCAGGAAAAGAGATCATTGGACTATGTGGCCTCCTGATAGAACTTCCTAGTGTCATTCCTGTGCTAGCGCTAACTGAATCTCACCGGCTTGTACTGAGGCCCACGTTTTACCCTGGGTCAGCTGGTGGACAGGGAGGGTAAGCGACTTGCCTAAGGACAAAAGTAAGCCAGTGGCACAGCCAGGATTAGAACCCAGGAGTCCCCAGGTTGGGTGTTGCAAGATAGACATGGCTTTTCTCGGCAGCTCAGCAGTCAAGCTCTGATGTTGCTGCTGTGAAAAACAAGCTTTGAAAAACCCAAAGAGTGCTTGAACACTCCAGGCTCTTTGAGGCTGACTTTCGGCATTGCAAAGGAGCAGGCGAACGCAAAGCCTCTGTGTCTCGCCGGGCGCCTCTCCCAGGCTGTCAGCTCTGAATGCAGATGACTCGGCAGCGAGTCCCCACTGCAGAGCCCAGGAAGGATCATGAGGGCTGGGGAGAGAGAAGAGCTGTTTGGAGGTGCACATGCTGCATCCATGACAGATCCCAGCTAGAGGAGGTGGTCTGTTGTGCGGCAGGGCTGGGCTTTTGACAAAGAATCGCATTTGCCTTGAGAGAAGGGATAGACTGGGCCCATGTAAAAGGGGATCCATCACCTCCTGTATCTCTTCCCTTTGCCCGTCACATCCCA
Organism: Carettochelys insculpta; assembly: GCF_033958435.1. Taxonomy (NCBI): domain Eukaryota; kingdom Metazoa; phylum Chordata; order Testudines; family Carettochelyidae; genus Carettochelys; species Carettochelys insculpta. The sequence continues at coordinate 3,003,735 of NC_134145.1, forward strand.
GCCTAAGAACGTTAGCTTGGAAAAGCCTTGGCAATGGGGGAGAGGGTGAAAGCTGGAAATCTTTCATTCCCCTCTCACAAAGCCGGAAAGCTCTTTGGCCCTGGAGGGTTCATTATTTCTAGGTGGCTTTTGCTGGGAGACAAGTCTAGTGCGGAGTGGAAAGGCACAGAGCCCTCGGCTTCCTGTTAGCTTGGTATTAAAAGCTCCTTTGTAAGGGGCAAGAGGCAGCTGTGCGATGGAGCTACCCCTTCTCTTTGTGGCTGGCTGAGTTACTGCCTCCCTGGCCTGGGGTAGCCCGTCGGAACGCGACCTGCGTGCCTTGGCGGTGCAGCCTGGTACCCCTCTGCTGCACGTCGGGTCCAGCCTGCAGTGAGCCCTGTGTGATGTGACAGGCTGGCAGCCTGGCATTTTCTAAGTGTAAGCTCTCGGGCACGTGGTGATTGGGTAGCCCCGAGATGAGGGAAGGATTCAGGGTTAATCTGACTCACTTAGGAGCGGTTTCCCACTGGGCCAGAAGATCTTGGACTTAAGGCTGGCCGTAGGCTGCTTCCCAGGGCCGGTGCTGCAGTCTCAGGCCCTGGTGGGGGGGCTGATACAGCCTTGGAGGGGCCAGGCTTGGAATGAGACACGAAACGAGGGACCCCTCTGCCGGCGTCTGCTGTGCACAGTTGATAATGTTGGAAATACCACCCCTATGCATTGGTCGAGGCTGTGTGAGCGATCGCAGGGCACAGGCTGGCTGTGTGTCACCTACACAGTCCTTGGCAGCAGTCCAGGCCTGGCACTTTGGAAAGTGCTGGGAGATTTCTGAGCCAGACTCCGGGGCTGGGGGAGCAGGGACCTGCCTGTCAAGACTGGTGGAGGTGGGTTAGTTTAACTCCAGACCTCCTCCAGCCGCCTGTCGTTTACTCAGGACCCATCTGTGTGCTTTCGTCTTGCCCTGCACTCCCCCACAGGTGCCTCCCTCCCCTGGCAGAGGCCTGGCTGGGAGATTAAGTCCCCGAGGTAAAGGCGTGCATTCTGTTCGCTGGCTCCCTGCCCCTGAGGAGCTGTCACTCACCGCTCTGGGTCAATTTTCATGGCAGCATGTCAAAGAAAATCCAATCACTCAACATGGTATGTGATGAATCCACGATTATTATATCGGATTCTTCTATTACTGGAGCTGGCAGAGATAGGGAGATCCCGGCTCCAGGAGCTAACCCACTCTCCCTCCCCAGCTTTCAGCTGCAGCGGAGGGGGGCTGGCTGGGCACTGCTAAGAACCCCGTTGTTGTGAGATGTCCCGATTCCCTGTCCCTTCTGTGAGAGCCGCACTGATCTGCCGATGAGTGCTGGCTGCAGGGCACTGCCCGGACCATTGACGTGGGGGGGCGGCTTGCCCCCACCCCTGTGAGTGCTGCCCTGATACGGCCAGCAGGCAAGTGGAAGCTGGCGTGACAGTAGCACCAGCTGGTGCTTAGCCTCTGGCAGGGGCAGCACCTTCGGCAGAGCCCCAAACAGCTGGTTCTGTTTCTGAGTGATCTTCTCTGGCACATCTGCATGTCCCTGGGAGCTCTTAGAGATCCTGGCCTCCTCTTTGGGGCTCCCAGCTGCTGTTCCTGGTCCTGAATTGATTCCACCCCTGCTCCTGGTGGCCTTGGTTTTCTGCTGTGCCTCAAGCCCCCTCGCCCAGATGTCCTCTTCCCAGAGCTCTCCCACACGGGGGATGCAGCCAACTGCTGAGTCCCCACAGGCCTGGGAGGAGACTTGCAGATAGATACTGAGCTGGCTTGGAAGTCTCCTCTGAGCTTGCAGCAGAAGCAGGGGCATTGAGGAGTCCTTGAGCTCCCCACCCCTTCATGCCCTGTGACACAGCCGCATGTGCTCCTGGTTCCTGACAGGTGTCTCCCGCCAAGGGCAGTTTCGCTAGGTGAGAAAAGGAGGGCAGCTTGGCTGGAGGAGAAGTCTTGGAGCAGGAGATCCCTTAGCAGTGATGGAGATGACCCAGAGGAGGAGAGGAAGGTGGTTCTCACCGGCCCAGGAATACACCTTCACAGCCTTTAGGTTCCTGGCAGCACTTTCCTCCCACCAGTGCTGTCCCCGGGGAGAAGCTACGTCAGGACTGCCCCGAGAACACAGTCGCCCCCTGCCGCTGTGCAGCATGAATGGGGGCGAGGAGGCATTTCTGCAGACGTCTTTAAAAGCCTTCCCAGTCCTGGCACAGCACTGCAGGCCTCCGAGGAAGCAGCGCAGCAGACTTCGCCCGGGAGGAGCGGGTGTGGGGAAGAGGCTGGCACGAAGAAGGAGCAGGAGGAGGAAGGCCCTTCTGCAGCCCCTGGGGGACAGGCCTTTGTGTGGCTTCGCTGCTCAGCACCTGTCCCAGTGCGGTCCTGAGGCTTGAGTGGCCTTCCAAGCACTGGCCTCGTAGGAATGATAATTAGACTAATAGCAGGCAAAATATCTTCAGGGTCTCCATCCTAAAATGGCCCCAGCCGCTGGCACGTGCTCCGTTAGCTGCTTGCTTACCTGTGCTCCCCAGAGACTCTGCTGCTCTTCCTACAAAGCGGTGCCTCGAGCAATCAGAGAGGAGGTGCTGAACCCCCTGAGTCCAGGGTCACATGAGTCATGGGTGGGCTGTTGTTCAGCCGGTAAACGACCAGCCGCCCCTTTTGAGCACAAACTTCCTGCAAGTAGATGAAAAGCCTCTTTATTTTTACACACCCCTTTCCCCAGCACTTGTAATTTTCCGCCCAGTCTGCTCCGTGACTAGTTCCTTGCTGAGGAAGGGATTGTTCAGGGGCAGTTGGCTCTGAGTATCCAATATCTAAAAACTTCTCCCTGCCTTGGTTAGTGTATGTTGGAAGGCCAAGTCACACAGCGTTACAGCTGTTCCTTCTTCAGGTAAGCGTAACTTGGTGCCCCAGGCAGCTGATGCGAATCCTAGTATAATAACTGCCTTTTCCCAGTACTCAATTCACCTGTGGAACTCACTGCCACAGGCTATTGCATAGGTCAAGAGCTTCATAGGATTCAAAAAGAGGTTAGACATTTATCTGGATGATGGGACTGTCTGCAGGGTGAGTTGAAGAGCATGCATCTAACCTTCTGGGCATGATGGGATTGTTGATGTCTGAGCGATAGGGGCGAGGAAGAATAATCCCCCCTTACCCCATAGCTGCTCCCTGGGTTCTCTTGCACCTTCCTCTGGAGGGGTGTCGCTGACTGCTGAAGAAACTGGGCTCCTCTCTACCAGGAGCTCACAATTTGTCCACTTACAAGTCATTCTCCGCCCCCTGTCCCAGCCTGCAAGCTGGCGGTTGTTGCAGTCCAGTGGCAAAGGAGGATGGCTAGAAACAACGTCCATTTCTTAGCCCACAGAATGCTCATGGATGATTTATTTAGGTCGGTGCCCTGCTTCAGTGAGGGTGCTTCAAAGCAGGCAGCTAACATCCTGCACGGGGAGACCTCCGGCCGTGCTTGGAACTCGGCTACAGGCCTGATTTCTTGGACTTTTCTCCTCGCTTTTTTACAGCCTCGGAGAGCAGATTGAAAAAGAATTACTGCCCTAGTGAGAAATCTGACCACTAAAGCCCCCCAGGGAACAAGAGCTTTGCCGGCAGGCGAGATTTGGAGCCTTAAACCTTGACAAAAATCTCTGCTTTAAAGCCTTCCCAGCTGCCTCGCTCTAAATGGAATTGCGAACGCAGCCAGCAACCTCATCCGGAGCAGCGTCTAGAGCAAGAGACTAGGCTCAGATTTGCTGTGTTCTTTATCCTAACTCTGCCAGGTCACTGGCTTGCTGGGGGGAGTCACTTTGCACAGCTGTGCCACAGCTTCCCCAGCTGCCACCCTGGCTTAAAAGCGAAACCTACGTGGCAGAACTCAGCGGTGACATCAGAGCGGTCTACAGGCATCTGAAGGGTGTGAACGCTGCAGGGAAAGGGGGCAGGAAACTATGCAGGATGAGTGCAGGAGCTGTAAGTAGGAGTGCTGGCAGGGAGTGGTGCCAGGAGGCAGAATAGCAGGTGAATCTGATAGGCAGTGGGTCTGTCTGTCTGTCTAATCCATCTCACCAGCCTGCTGTACTTCTGAAGTACCTCTCCCCATGGTGCCTGCCTCGCTGCCCAGCTCCCAAGGGAAGCAGTGGACAAGTCTATCGCTTGGAACATTTCAAGCTAGGCTGGATGTAACGGGCAAAGACATCCGGTCGTCTTGCCCTGACTCTCCAGGGAGGGGGCCTGGCTAATCAAGTAGGTTTGCTGTCCGGACAGCTGCAGCGCACAAGCTGGCCCCACATCCAGTGGCTTAGTGGGCAGGGCTCCCAGAGCCAGGTGCTCATCCCAGCTGGGCAGCTGGCAGGGGGCAAGTCAGTCCTCTCCCATTCTGTGTGGGTCTTGTGCCTTTTGTCTGTAAGTGCCATAGGGCTGAGGCTGCCTCTTCATATGTGTGTGCACGTGTGCGTGCGTGCGCGTGTGTGTGTGTGTGTGTGCATGCACGTGTGTGTGTAAAGCCCAGCACAACGGGGGCCTGATACCACGTTGCACCCTGGAACATGAAGCCCCCACAAAAGGTGGGTGGTGTACAGTGAGCTCCTCCCCCATAGCCTGCTGGTTCTTGTACCAGCCGTCGTGTGACACGTTTCACGCCCAACGCCTGTCTCGCACAACCCCCGAGCCAGCCACCCCCTCTACGGTAGCCAAGAGGAGCTTGTGCTTTGGTTTTCCTGGCACCAGGATGGGGCCCAGAAGAAAGTTTCGGGGACTAAACACTCTGGTCTTAGCATCTTTGTGTGCAAGATCCTCCAGCACTAACATCCGAAGCAGCCTGCGGAGTGGGAGTGTTGGGGGTGGGGGGCCGGTATCGGTAGTTGCTTTCCGGTTACGGTTCTCAAGTGATAACAGCTATTAGCAACACTTTGGCTGCTTCCCTAGTGCGGAGGGGAGGGCAGGAGACAGAAAACATGTCAAGCCACCACCTCCATGCTAAGTGATAAGTGCCCATTTAGACGGCGGAGCTGGGGCTGAACGCGTGGAGCAGGAAACGCTTTGTGCCAAAATGAAGAGGGCGGCCGAGCTCTGGAGAAGGCAGGTTGGGGTGTTTGTTCTGCTGACAGCAGCTCCGATAGATGTTTTAAGAAAAATAGACTCCCGGTGTTTTTCTGGGGCTGACGGAAAGCAAGAGTCCAGCACTTAATAGGCTCAAATGGCCGGCCTTGAAAGGGAACAGACCGCCAAAGGCATCTGCTAGCGGCTGCCTGGGCTGACACCTGACCCAGAAGGTAGTTAAGGATGGGGGAGGCGACAGCTAGGGTGCGCTGACAATTTCAGTCCATTTCCTTGTGCAGGGGCTGCCCCCTGAAAGGAGCCCTCCCTCCCCAACTCTGCCGCGTGAGTGTACCACTCCCGCCCTCTCTCAGGCCTCGTGCTGTGCAAGAGCCCCATGCGTGTCAGCAGAGGCTTGTGTCCCTGGGCAGCAGACACCCAGAGGTCTGTCTGTGTGTGCATGCGCACGTTGCTCTCCCACGGCTCACACAGCTGGGCCTGGCTACACACACAGGTACCCACATACGTAGGAGCACATATCTGTGTACACAGCCATGCACCGTTACTTGTGCACGTGCAGGCACTGCCATTCTCCTGCCTGTGGCATGCACACGCATGCCAGTCCTTTCACACCCGGCTACCCCCGTAGTATTTTCAGACACACACAGGACACGTGCAGTCCTGGGGCCTGATGCTCTGCAGAGCAAAGAAATCACCTCTCTGGAACACAGGGAATTCAGCTTTCATCGACACAACCAAAGGGCCTGCTCCTGTGATGTGCTATGGCTGCTTTGCCCTGCTTCCGCACCGTGGCCCTGATGCCAGCCACGGGTGATCTCTGCAAGAGGCACACAAAGGCCAGAATGTTTAGTGCTGTAATTAAGACTGTTACAAGCCTCTCTCTTTCCCTTCCCCTTTCCTGCTGGTGTGGCAGGAGGCACGGCTGGAACACACTGATACTTGGCTACATTTTTGGTCCTTTGGGGCTATCTGCAGCCAGCGTAAATTAGAGCTCCCCTCGGGCTGCTCTAATTTGGCATGAGGGAGCCACTCTGCCCGTCATTGCTGTACAGCTGGGGGAGCTTTGAGCTTTAAACACGCAGGCATCTGTGCTAATGGCAGTATCGTTTTTAACTAACTGAGAACAAACATTCTTAACTGAAACAAAGCTGCTGCAACCACTACAGTCACCGCCCAGTGATACCTGGAGCACTTGGGTCCACATACACAGAGAGGGAAATTCACCCGCAGGCAGAGGGCCAGCACACGATCAAGGCTCCTTCCAGGACTTACATAGTATTTAAGACTTGCGCTCAGACTTCTGCCCAGGGTTTGAATTCCACCAGCCTGCCATCTCCGCACTTGTATACATGGTCACATACAACCATGGTCCCAGCCACGACCGCTCCCCCAAACACCCGTAAAACCTCTTCCCCCTCCAGCTCTTGGAAGACAGAAGAAAGTAAAAGATCACTCCTGTGAGCCATGCAGGAGCCAGGGCTGGCCAGACCGGCAGGAGGGGAAGCAAGGGAGGGTGAGTACATGGCTTGGGCAAGATTGATGGCCTCGTTGCCATTAAGAAAAAAATTAGCCGGTGGCGGCTATCATATTAAAGGGTGAAGAAGCCGTGAATTATTTTCTTAAAGATCTTATCGCTTACAATGATAATTTTACCTTCCAAAAGGCCACTTTTAATGAGGAGAGCCAGGCAAAAAGTCATGATTTAATGCCAGATTTTTTTTTCCAAACACATTTTACTGCTTTTTTGTCCACGTTTAAAAAGCGCCAATGACCTTTTTTTATTTAGCTTGCCCCAGGTGTAATGCTGCGGCTGATCCTCTTAGGGTTTATAACCTCTGCAGAGAGTGCCTCTATCCAGTGAGAGATGATTTAAAGGGGAGGGGGAAATATGAGGCTGCACCGTCACTGGCACATGGCCCTTGCTGTGTCTTTCAACCCCCAAATGTTGGCTTGGCTTGTCAGGGAAGGCCAGAGGGTTTGCCCGGAGATGTTGGCACAGGGATAGGAACCCTGGTGAGGCACAAGCTGGCCAGGCTCTGGATCTGTATTATAGGTCAGGGCCTGGGGCCTGGGTCAGGGCAGAGCTCTGGTTCCCCAGGAACAAAAGGAGCAATTCAGTGTCAAGGTCCATTGTCCGTGCAGTGTGGGATCCTGCTGGGAGGTGCGTGGGCTAGATACTTGCTTTCATCTTATGGGAAGAGGAGCAGCTCCAGTCCAGTGTGCCCAGTAATTTTTTTCTATTCATGGGCAGAATAAATTTTGTTACTTGCAAGCAGACTTGTGCGGCTGTGCACCACCCATAGGCACACGCACTGCTGCCTGTGGGCACTCTGGTAACCAGCTGGGCAGCACCTGACTCTCTCCTGGGCAGCTGCCCAAATGCTTAGCTTACAGGGAACACTGGTCCAGAGGGCTTTGGAGTCAAGGAGTCGTAGCAGCCTGATGGGCAGAGAGTGATGGCAGTGGAACATGAAACATCCAGCATTTCTGGGCTGCATCGGAATCTCCTTTGCCCGTCTCACACCTGCAAACCCGCCATAGCCATGCATGCCACCGAGCTGGAGGACCACGTCAGGCATGCCTGAGCCATGCGTGAGGGAGCCATTCTGTAAAGAGGGGATGGAGCTAGATTTATGCGCCCCGGAAGACAGATTTCTCCGACAACTTATAGTCCCAGCTACAATGGCACGACTAAAGTGAGTGAATCTGATTACAATACAGCTAGGCCCCGACAGGATTAACACGCAGTACAGCTTGGTTACCAAGCTGCCTGCTGCCGTGCAGAAGCCCGCAGCTGCAGCCTGCTCAGGAAGACAGATGACGTATGGCTTGGCCCAGGCGGCACTGCAAGACAGAACCAGGTTTGCACTGAGTTGTAGCTAGCCCCTCGCCCCCACCAGGCTCGTTCCTGTGCTGAACAGCCAAGCGTCACTTGGAGGGGAGTAGATAAAATAACCAGTGCCGCCAGCGGTGGCGGGATTTCAGGCCTTGCGTGGTTTGTGCAACGGCTGCATTTCGTGGGTGCTACTCGTGCACCAGCCGAGTGACTTGTGACGGTCGCAAAAACTAGGTGTGTCCAGAGACGGAGAGTTTGTGGGGGCAGGGGACGAGCTCCGGTCTGGGGGGAGGTGCTGAGCATTTTCTAATGATTGTTAATGCTTTGGGAGGCCTCAAATGTTACGTGTCATTTTGACTAGGGCAGGTTCCCACCATCTGGAATGGTGAAAAACTCGTGAGGAATTTGTGTGAGATTTTAGCCACATCTAAACTAGGCTACAGGCTCTGCCAGCTCTTGCGCTGACCCAGAGCCAAACCTGCAGGGATGGACTCAGGATTTGGTTCCTGAGGGTCCCCAGCCCTAGTCCCTAAACTCATGGGGTGGGGAGTCAGCTCTCTGGCTCAAGCCTTTCTCTCTCTGATACTGATCTCCTAGGGAATTCCGCTTGCCTCCCCTGCCCTCCGACCCAGTGTTCTGGTCCCTCCAGCCCGGGTGCTGGCCAGTGTCCCGTGCAAGCTGAGCACTGGGGCAGCCACCCAGGAGAGGGTCAGGTGCCCCTCAGCTGACTGGCAGAGCGCGCTTAGCCACCGACAGCTGGCAGCGTGTGTTTCTGTCGGTGGTGCACAGCCACACATCACAACATTTATTCTGTGGTGGATGGCAAATGTTAGGGGAACACTGGTGCTGAGGCGCTTCGAACACAAGGGCTACGTCTACACTAGCTCCAAACTTCGAAATGGCCACGCAAATGGCCATTTCAAAGTTTACTAATGAAGCGCTGAAATGCATATTCAGCGCTTCATTAGCATGCGGGCGGCCGCGGCACTTCAAAATTGACGCTGCTCGCCGCCGCGCGGCGCGTCCCGGCGGGGCTCCTTTTCGAAAGGACCCCGCCCACTTCGAAGTCCCCTTATTCCCATGAGCTGATGGAAATATGCATTTCAGCGCTCCATTAGTAAACTTTGAAATGGCCATTTGCATGGCCATTTCGAAGTTTAGCGCTAGTGTAGACACGGCCAAGGTGATTCAGTTTGGGGGTGTTTACATATGTTTATCTCATAGAGCTGCAAGGGACTGTATGAGAGCATCACCTCCAGTCCCTGCACTTAAGCAGGGCCTCTCGTCCGGGCAGATTTTTTGTTTTAAATCTCTTTGCCCCGGTCCCTGAATGGCCACCCCAAGGGCTGAGGTCACAAGTCTGGGTTTAGCAGAGCAATGCTCAAAGCACTGAGCTATCCCACCCCCCTGGAAAGAGGGAATCTGTGTCACAGGCCAGTGTTCAGCCCATGACTTAAAGGACAAGCAGTTGCTTCATCTCCCCTAACGGGCTGTCTCGGGTCGTCCTGGTGCTGGGTCGTTCTTCCCTGACAAGGGCAGAGGCCAGATGAGGGCAGGTCCCAGGGCTGAGGGGAGACTCCCTGAGCACCAAGCGTTAGTACCACTAGGCACCGCAAGACGAGGCAAACAGGGTTACCGCTCTCCCACTCCATGCCAGCGGCACTAGTGGGGCAAGCATGAGCTCGGCATGCAGAGGGCAGATGCCCCCCCCAGGTGGCAGGCGACAGCCCTGAAATGACTGGTTAGGGAAGGGAGCCTGTGATGGGGATGGTGGCAGGGTCGGCCTCGTGTAGAAATAAGCTTGGCCTCAGCCCTAACCCTCAGGCCTGGCGCCTGCTTTCCCCCGGCATCAGCTGTGACAGTCCTGCTCGGCGCCAGGAAGGTAGAGCCGTCACCACGGCACGGGGAAATGAGAAACCCAAATGAAGTCGAGTTTGCTGCCCGCCCAGGGGAAGTGTGACTTGGCATTGCGAGCACTGTGTTTAACATGCTGGCGAGGGGCTCCGCTTTGAAGGGCTTGCACACAATTTAAAAATAGACAGTTTATTAATCTAAACTGCAAGTGTATGTAGAAGAGGCCTCGAGATTGACATCTTTGGGATTAGTTTAGCCCTGCGTTTTTCCAGAGGTCATCGCCATGGTGCTCAGGAGGGCTGTGGAATAAATGGGGCCGGCGTGCTTCCCGGGACTGCACGCTAAAAACTAATACATAACGTTTAATTTACTGTCTCCAGAGCTAGCCTGGCCATTTTTCACATAATAATATTGGATTAGAGCTACCGGCGGCTGTGGGCGGAGCGGGGGGCGGAAAGGATTGGTCTGCTGGCCTGGGGGAGGCAGGGGGGACGCTGTGTATTTTTCTCGCCTGGAGGCAGATGTGTTTAACCCCCCCAGTACTGGGGCAGGCAGCTTATTTCAGCAGTGACAGGGTGTTCCACTGCAAGGGGAGGCTGCCTGGCTTGCAGATTGCTGCCTGACGCCGAGAGGCAGGCCGAGTCCTCCAGCCTTCATCTGGCAGCCCGTTTTGCAGGCTCAGGCCTTTCAGAGTCCTCCTTGCCTCACCCTTTTTTATTTGGGAGGGGTCCCTCTTTTTTCAAGAACTTGGTAATTTTCAACAGAATTCCCCTCCTCCCCCAGAAGTCCCAAAGGTCTGTTACAGAGCCACTTCAGGAATAACCTCCACACTAAGGAGGAGAAAGGGAAATACAACCTTCTACAGCAATGTTGGCGGCCCAGGACAGGGCAATGCATTGCGGCAAACACATCCCAGGGTGGGTAGGAGCCTACAGCCCCTCTGTGCACCAGGCCTGCCTCACGTTCCCATCACAGGTTCTTTTGAAATGAACAAACATTCCTTAGCCAGGCCAGCCGTACCCATGCAGACCCCCAACAGAATGAGGGTGACATCTGGACTTTCCATTAATTCCTGCTGGGGTCAGGGTGATTCTGAGCCCCCCAAGGAACAAGGGCTTAACTCCAGAGAAGCTTCCCTTGCCCCTAGCCTGGAGCCTGGGGGGTATGTGAGAATCCCTGTTGGCTGACCACTCAGGTCTGTCTACACTGCACACTACACCTGGGCTCTGACTCAGGTGTGAGCCCGAGCCTTCCTTCCGTCACACCCACATCAGTCTGACTTGGGTTAGCAAGCGGCCAGGACCCCACATCCTAAAAGAACCTTCTAAGAGAGTAGAAGAGAGCATGGAAGGCTGCTGCAGCTACTGAGATCAGAAGGTCTGCATGCGCAATAGGGATGCATTAGCAGTGCAGTGAGAACTGGGTCCAGCAATTGTAAACCCCATTGGTAATGCAGTGTGGATGCTCAGACATGGGCTGGGAAACCCTGAGTGCACAAGTCCAGGTCGCCAGATCCTGGTTTATATGCCCCAGTAGTGGGCCCCCTGAGGATCACATCTTGCCAACTGGCCATCTTGTTCTGCTGACTCAGATGCTGTTTGCCATGGCTCCTGTCTCCCCAGAGAAGACACTTTTGGGGTTGAATTTCTTCCATCTTTAATATCAGCCCAAGAGCAGTAGTTTCTGTAAAGTATTCGTGCCCCCCAAGAAATGGTGTCTTCTATCCGTCCTGTGCCTGCACTTGGCCTGCACGTTTCATGAGTTACTCTTCTTTCCCTTTGTGCACTTAGTGTCCTTTATTGCTGCTTGCTGCCGGCTGGTCCTCAGAAACACACGCTGGGCGAGCTGGACTCTCAGGGCATATCTTTGAGATCACTCGCTTTACTGTGTCTCTTGTGCAGAAGTCCAGGCTTGGGCTGTACTAGAAATGCTGCAGTGGAACAGATGGTGCTGTACTCCTGCAGGCCTGTGGTGTAGACACACAACCGCAGCAACAGAAGGACTCCTTCTGTCTCTGTAGTAAACCGCCTCCCCTGAGAGGTGGGTGCGACATTGGCAGAAAAATGCTTCCTTCAACCTAGCACTGTCTCTGCTGGGGTTTAGGTCCGCTTATTTACCTCTCTTAGGCCATGTCTACATATGCCCCTCCCTTTTGGAAGGAGCATTTAAATGACATGGATTGGAACTGGTTAATAAGGAGATGCTATGAATATTCAGCACCTCATTAGCATAATGGCATCCAGTGCTGCTTTCAAAATGCAAACTGGCCATATAGACGTGGGGGCTTTGAAATAACCCCCTGACTTCGAAATTCCCTTATTCCCAACTCATTCTGGGGTTTATTTCGAAGCACCCGCCTCTACACAGCCAGTTCGTGTTTCAAAAGCAGCACTTTTGAAGAGCACCTGGCCACCGTTATGCTAATGGGGTGCTGAATATGCATATCAGCACCTCATTAACCAGCTCTGATCCATGTCATATGCGCCCCTTCCGAAAGGGAGAGATATGTGTAGACATGGCCAAAGAGGGTGTTTATTCCACCCTTGAGTGACGTTGTTAGGTCATCCTAACTTTCTCATGTATACCAGCCATTAGCTAATTTGTATTTTTCATAGACTTTTTCCTCAAACTCTCCTACTAATAAAATCAAATTATTACTGGATATATGTCCTTTGTCACACTACACCTGGGATTTCCCCTTGGCATTGGGGTGAACTACAGTTATACTTCCTCGCTATTGATTTGATGATTATCAATATATTTGGCACAAATAAAAATAATGTTCTGATTTTTTCCAATCCTTGTGCAAAAATCTGTTCTTCCAGACACTGTGTATTAAAATATATTTGAGTAATGGTAAATACAATGTGATGTGTATTAATGAAGCACCTTTATTAGTGATATGTTATTACTGCGACATTTAATGTAATTTAAGTGTATACTAACTGACAATGCTGTTTAGTGTTGCTGTGCATTCTTACGCTTTCATCCGTTGTATATTGTTGAAGGATGCTTTTTAGTGCAGGTTTAGGTTGCGTGGAATCTGTGTGTCTAGTCAGCTCTACAAGATGATACAAATATGTTTTTTACAACCTTAGATGAACTACCTGATAAGCTCTTGTGCTCATAAAACGAAGACTTTCTCCAGTTGCACTACAGGGGCAGAGTTAATGTTGTGTTGCCTGACTTAAATCTCACATTTCCTGACCTTCGACTGTGTCCATTTGGCAACCTTCATGTCACATGAATGCATGTTGATGGGTTTCCTCTATAAACTGCTCATCAGATAGGGAGGTTATGAGAGGACCCCAAGTGAGGATGGTGCACATCGCTCTAGCCTGCCTTTTCTCCCCTTCAGACTCCTTTCCTCTCCTCCCGCCCATCGCCTTGCTGTGCTTCTTCCATCTTCCCATGGGAAAGCAGTGGGGCGCCTACCTGCCTGGTGCTGCCTCTGCTGAAGAGCTCAGGCATTACCTCTGCGGTGCTGCCAGCTAAATGCCCCTCCTGCATGCAAGGCCCAGATCTCGGTGGAGTCAGCGCAGCTCCCCTGTGCGGGACACAGGAGGGTATGGAGAGACCGGGCAAGGGTTCATAGGGCACAGCCCCACCAAGAGGGCAGGATGAGTGAATGTCACAGCATAGCAGCTGGGCCTGCAATGACGTTGCTCCAGCATGCTCACTCTGTATGTAGGGCCTGCGTGCAGGTCACCTGTTCCCTAAGGCTACAATGAGCATTGCAGAAGGGCTGAGAGGATGTTCTGCTCCTTGACCGCATGGTGGGATGGAGTCTCCCAGCCCTCTCCAGGCCAGGGCAGCTGCTTTGTGAATGGGCTGGGTACAGGAACTGAGATTCAGCTGTGGGGACAGACCCCTTGCTGCTGCGCTCAGTTCCAGCTGGTCCAGGAAGCATGGCATGTACTCTCCCATAGCTGAGAGGCCAACCCATCACACTGTCCACTGGTGCTAACATGCCCCCGCCGGGCCTGCTGCAGTATTTATTGGCCAGAGAGACAATACATTTCTGCTGGGAATGGGAAAAACCTTGACACCGCCTGTGATGTATCATTGCTCTGCCTTGCTCACAGTGTAAATTTCTCCTTTCCTCCCTTTCTCTTGCAGTCAATTTTGTTGTCAGCCTCAATCAAGCGGGAAGGGGACTCTCGAACAGCCTCGCCTCATTCCTCCGACGATATCCATCACTCAGACAGATACCAGGTGAGAGAGCAGCCTGAGAACAGCCAGCCTGTGCAATCCATTGGTCTTAGCACAGGACGGGGAGCCAGGCCCTCCTAAGAGCAATTCCCAGCTCTCTCCATGATGGTGGCCTAGTTCCTTAGTCACCCTGCCCCTGTCAGATTCCTCTGAACTTCCGTGCTGAGAGCCAGCTGTTTATCTTAGTAGGGTGGGGGAATTCTCCCCTCCCTAAAGAGGGAGAGCTCCCATTTGTGTAATCCTAACAGGGTGTGAGTTACTGGCTCGTGAATATAGGCCATTGATACATGACTGAATTTTTCCTCTCTTGAGCCTTCGATCAGTGTCATCTTGCAGGGAAACTGTAAACCTGGGAGTCAAGGGCTACGTCTACACGTGCCCCAAACTTCGAAATGGCCACGCAAATGGCCATTTCGAAGTTTACTAATGAAGCGCTGAAATGCATATTCAGCGCTTCATTAGCATGCGCGCGGCAGCGGCACTTTGAAATTGATGCGGCTTGCCGCCACACATCTCGTCCAGACGGGGCTCCTTTTCGAAAGGACCCCGCCTACTTCGAAGTCCCCTTATTCCCATGAGCTCATGGTTAAGGTGTGCCCTGCGCTTGGAGATCCTTCGACAGAGAGGGCTGGAGATGTGTCAATTGTTAGAACAACTATGTCCTTTAAGGAATATTGTTTAGTATTACTAGCAAGGAGCCAGTCCTCTGAGATGCACATGGCGCATGATTACACACCACCTCTCTGGAAAGATCTGGTTCGTGCTTTCTGGCTGCATTGCGTCTTGGGGTGTGGGCATGCAGCTCAGAAGGAAGCAGAACATGCCCCCACAGGCTCTGTGCAGTACAGTGCCAATTACGAGACATATTCTACCCTCAGGTGTGTTCCACTGACATGGATTGAGAGTAATTTGTGGCCTCTGTACCTAGTGTATAGTCAGACCTGAATCACACTTATCTGACTCAAATGTGTAGCCATAAACATGGGAAGCTGTCTCCTTCTGCCTCCCCAGTTGACAACTTCCCTGCAAAATGACACTGGTCCAAGGCTTGAGAAGGTACCGCTCAGTCACGTATCAATGGCCCATATTTAAGATTCAGTAACTCCACCTCGATAGGGTTACAGAAATGGGAGTGTTACCTCATTATGGAGTGGATGGTTGCAGTGCCCTACTAAGATAAACAGCACCTGCTTCCTCTGGGAACAGTCCAGAGGAATCTGACTTTAACATTACCACATTGTGTGCGAAAAACCTACTTTAGCTGATTGGAAGTGGTTTCTAAAATTGTATTTGTAGTACCGTCCCTCTGCATCTGAGCCTTCTGCGGTTGGACTCATGGCTTGCCAGGGTTCTGTATGTGAAGACGTATAAAAATGAGTTCCAGTGAGACTTTTGTGAAGCTTGCTAAATCACTGGAAAGATATTTTTCTGTGAGGTAAGGAACTTGGCGTGCACAGAATACATGCTGGCAGACAGCCGTGCAGATGGCCCAGAAACACTGGTCTGGGCTGACCTGCTGAGCTCACCTGGGTCAGATGATAATTATTTCTTGAGTGTCCACAAACGCCTGTGTGCGCTTCACAAATGTTCAAGGTCATACTCCCTGTCCGCAGGAATAGACAGCCTTGCTTTGATATTTTGGAACTCCTGGCCAGAGAACGTTGTGAACACCAGAACTTTAACTGGGCTCAAAAAAGACTAGATAAGTTCATAAATGATGAGCAGGGATGGGTTCCCTAACCTGTTCACCTGAAGCTGGGAATGGGCAACAGGGGATGGATCACTTGGTGATTGCCTGTTCTGTTCATTCCCTCTGGGGCACCTGGCATTGGTCCTTGTCAGCAGACAGGATGCTGGGCTAGATGGACTTTTGGTCTGATCCAGTGTGGCCGTTCTTCTGTTCTAACAAGTAAAGGTCAGGAGTGGGAGAGAGGGGAAGGACAAGGTGGTAACAATAAAATCACTTCTGCAACTGGTTCCAGATGGGCAGATCCCCACTGAATGAAGCATCCTGCGGGAATCCTGTCTTAGGAGAAGAACCCCAGGCACAACACATCATGACTGTACACGTTCTTCTTCTGAATAGTAACAAAGAGGGAGCCGTGCTAGTCTATACACTATCAAAACAAAAAGCAGTCAAGTAGCACTTTAAAGACTAACAAAATGGTTTATTAGGTGAGCTTTCGTGGGACAGACCCACTTCTTCAGACCATAGCCAGACCAGAACAGACTCAATATTTAAGGCACAGAGAACCAAAAACAGTAAGCAAGGAGGACAAATCAGAAAAAAATACTCAAGGTGAGCAAATCAGAGAGTGGAGGGGTGGGGGGGAAGGTCAAGAATTAGATTGAGCCAAGTATGCAGACGAGCCCCTATAGTGACTCAGAAAGTTCCCATCACGATTTAAACCATGTGTTAATGTGCCGAATTTGAATATAAAAGCCAGCTCGGCTGTTTCTCTTTCCAAAACGGTGTGATAATTCCTTCTCAGTAACACACATACCTTTAGGTCATTGACAGAATGCCCCATTCCATTAAAATGTTGACTAACTGGTTTGTGGATCTGGAGTGTTTTGATGTCTGTTTTGTGCCCATTGACCCTTTGTCTAAGGGAGTTAGAAGTCTGTCCAATATACAAAGCATCTGGGCATTGTTGGCACATGATGGCATATATGATGTTAGTAGAGGAGCATGAGAAAGTGCCCGTGATTCTGTGAGTAACCTGGTTAGGTCCAGTGATGGTATTTCCAGAGAAGATATGTGGACAAAGCTGGCAGCGGGCTTTGTTGCAGGGAAAGGTTCCAGGACTGGCGTTCGTGGGGTATAGACTGTGGCTGTTAGTGAGGATCCTCATGAGGTTGGGAGGTTGTCTGTAGGGGAGAACAGGCATGTCACCCAGGGCCTTCTGGAGCGTGGCATCCTGATTAAGGATAGGTTGTAGGTGTTTAATAATTCGTTGCAGCGGTCTGAGTTGGGGGCTGTAGGTGATGACCAGCGGTGTTCTGTTCTTGGCTTTTTTGGGCCGATCTTGGAGTAGCTGGTCTCTGGGTATTCGTCTGGCCCTGTTGATTTGTTTTTTTACTTCTCCTGGTGGGTAATTCAGGTTTATGAATATTTGGTAAAGTTCTTGTAGTTTTTGGTCTCTGTCAGTTGGATCAGAGCAAATGCGATTGTACCTAAGAGTTTGACTGTAAACAATGGATCTAGTCACGTGTGCAGGATGGAAACTAGAAGGGTGTAGATAAGTATAGCGATCAGTAGGTTTTCGGTACAGTGTGGTACTGATCAGGCCATCCTTGATTAGTACTGTAGTGTCCAGGAAATGTATCTCTTGCATGTTGTAATCGAGGCATAAGTTGATGGTGGGGTGTAGATTGTTAAAGTCTCTGTGGAATTCCTCTAGAGCCTCCGTACCATGGGTCCAAATCATAAAGATGTCATCAATGTATCTTAAGTAGAGGAGTGGTAATAGGAGACAAGAGCTGAGGAATCGTTGTTCCAGGTCAGCCATAAATATGTGGCTCAATCTAATTCTTGACCTTCCCCCACACCCCTCCACTCTCTGATTTGCTCACCTTGATTATCTTTTTCTGATTTGTCCTCCTTGCTTACTGTTCTTGGTTCTCTGTGCCTTAAATATTGAGTCTGTTCTGGTCTGGCTGTGGTCTGAAGAAGTGGGTCTGTCCCACGAAAGCTCACCTAATAAACCATTTTGCTAGTCTTTAAAGTGCTACTTGACTGCTTTTTGTTCTTCTTCTGATTTGTCATTTAATATTCAGTGGTTACCACGCTGCCCTTCACTTCTTGAAGGCCCATCTCCAGCCCAGCCCAATCTGCCCTGCAGCCAGCCCAATCCCGTCGTGTATTCCATGTGTGTTAGCAAATGTGAGCCGGACCCCATTGCCTGAGTCATGTGTGCCAGTGCAAACGGAGCACCGGGCAATTCCATTCTGCTTCAGCAGAACTTTAAGCACCCTTTGCTGGGAGAGCACATGGAGCTGGGCAGCAGAGACACAGGCCCTGGCTGTGAAAGAGAAATGTCTGATCATAATATGCTGCCCTCTCGCCTATCCTGGTACTTTAAGTCTGGAACTTTCAAACAGAGCTTGGGTGAAATTCTCTCAATGGGAAATTTTGCGATACATCAGCCTGGTCCTGTCCAGTGCATAGCACCTTAAGCTCCCAGCTTCTTAAGCGTAAGCTCTATGAAACTTGTCAACGTGATTTTTTTATTCTCCCATCCTTCGGTACCAGGATTTGCATTTTGCCCCTCCTCCACACACTGTGTTGAGCTTGCCTGGCACTTTTGAAGTTTGTGAGTGTGTTTTATGAGGGGTTGCAGCCCCTTAATGCAAATGCACAATGGGAATTATAACTCTGCACTGCAGGGAGAAAGACCTCGGGGTCTGATTTTCATTTGCACTGCAGCATGCCACTCTGGCAGTGTAAAGGAACCTTCAAGTGGATGCCAGAGCAGTGTAAATCCTTCTTGTAAATGGGAGTTTTGCCCCTCTAAATTATCAAGTAAAACACTCAACAATCACAGCCTGGTGAAACCCGATCTATCGGCCATGGCGCAGAAGAATCTCCAAGTGACTTGAAGAGCTGTAGAACTGAGCTTCTCATGGGCACATGTGTGCTGGGGTGATGTGTGTTTTGCATAGCTACAGTGCTAGTAATTTTGCATCGCAAGTTCCATGTGTTATTTATGAATCAATAGAGAATATACAATTTATTAGTAAAATACTGGAGCAAACTTCTGCTCTATGGATTTGCAGACGTGAATTCCTAAGATTTTGGCCTTATTAGTCCTCTGGTCCTTTTTACGAGCACGCTTCTAGCAGAGCTGGAGACTGGGAATAGCGAGATGAAAGAAATGTTGAGGGAAGGGGTGAGCTGAACACTTCTGTGGAGGACCCAGTTCTCTCAGATATAATCTGAAGTAAGCAAATGCAGTTCCCATGAGAGTTTGTGGTTCAAGATTCACATAGCAGACATCGTGCACAATTAGGATTTTTGCAGAGCTCAGCACTGCATAAAACATGAGAGGAGATGGCTCCTGCCCCAATGAGCTTAGAGTCTAAAAGATCTCGTGAGATTTCCACCATTTAAAGTCAAAACCCCATGTGTTTTCAGTACCACGAACCTGAACCTTTGAGCCCAGCTCCAGCTCCAGCCACTGCCTCAGTGCCCAAGCTGTAATCTTTAGTAACATCTCTCTCCCCAGTCGAATGGAAGGGCACCTATGGTTACTCCTGGTACAAACAGGTGGTCAGCAGGTCAGAAACAAGTAGCCAGTGGCAAAGTGGTTTAACTTGAACGAGTTTGTCGTTCAGTGAGTGTGAAGAACGAGTGTGACTTGCACACTGAAAGGAGTGACTCTGATAGAGCAACCTAACACAAGGCTGATCAGAAAGGTTCAGACCAGGCGGCCATGCCCCAGTAAACACAGGGCCAAATTCAGTACTAGCATAAACAGGATGATCACCTATTGATCTGAGTGTAGGTTGCGCCCTCTTTGACCACAAGCTGAATTTGGTCACCTTGAATGCCCAGTCAGCACAGGTTGCCGGACTCTCCCTCGTCCATCCATTTGCCAAGCAATAAATACCCGGTGTGAAACTTGCATCATCCTGGGGACACCACTGAATCGCATCCCTGGAGTCTCATGAGTCTTTCCTTCACGCTCCTTGATGCAACCCAGCTCTGTAGCCTCGGAGGTGCTGGCCTGTGGCAGAGACAGTGTGTCAGGCCATCTCCCCTGGTGTTTTACGTGGTGCTGAGTAAATGACCCTAAACAGCAGGTAAAAACTGCGCACCATTTCTGCCAGGCCATTGTGGGATCAGCTACTCCTGTGAAATTTCAACTGCAAGTGACCTGGAAAATGGACCCAGAACCATATTCTAACCTGAATCATCCTGGAAAGCTAAGGGGTTTGGATTTATGATTAAGGAGATTTAAGGGTTGGCCCATGAGCTGGTGCCTGTGGACCTGGCCCCTACCAAAACAAATTGCACAAACCGCACCAAGAAAGGAGAATACAGCCGACTAACTCTGAAAGCAGTTCTTTGGAACTTGAACTAAAACAGAACAAATTTGAGAGATGTTGGTTCCAGGATCACATATCTGGGAAATGCTTTGCCCTGGGGAGATTATGCAGGGAGAACCCCAGGTTAAACAGCCGTTAGGTAAACCCTAAACATGCCACCCTGCCTGCCGTCCACCTCCTCTTTTGAGTGAGAGAGCAGCCGCAAATGCGGTAGTGGTTACAGAGTGCCTCCAAGGTCTGGGGATTGGATTTGGTCCCAAACTCTGGCCAGCACAGAAGCCCCCTGAACCAAGCTTGGTGTAGTAGCCATAGCTTGATTGGGGTGCTTCAAGCTGGTACAGTACAGGATGTGGTAATGCAGCGGGGTGAGGTCTTTCTAGACAGAATGCTTCTGTAAACAAGTGGTTTTGTGGGTGTTTTCTGGAAGAGAGGGTGCTTGGCAGACATGAACCAGGAGGCTCTTCCCAGCACAGCAGTTGGGAGGATGAAAGTTGGCACAAAGCTGGAAGTGAATGAAGGAGATAAAGCAAGTGGTCTGATGAGAAGCTTGGACAGATGAAGGAAGAAGCTTCTTGCTGCTGCCCCTGAGAGAGAAGACTTGTGCGTGGCTTAAGGTGATGGCCATGGCTCCAGATCTCTTCCAAGCTGTCTCATTTCTTCCAGCGTCACAGATATTTCAGCCCTGTTCATTTGCTTTGGGCCCAATCCAGTTCTCTTTTTGTGTTCAAATCCCTCTTCCACAGAAGTCAGTGCAAGTTTTGCCTGCATACAAACCTTGTCAGTTTTCTTGCTAGTATCCACCAACATTGACAGAGGAGAAGAATAAACAAACATAAAAATAGTTTATAGTGAAAAACTCACTGTGTCTTAAGATGTAAGGCACCTGCTCAGGGTGGCAGAGAACACTCCCAATGGGTTAGGTGAGCCTGGTGTGGACCATTTATGGCTGAATAATACAAGTTGAACCCCTCTATTCCAGTATCCTCGGGACCTGACTGGTATCAAAGAGAATTTTCTGAATCATGGGAGGTCAATATTGTCTAGTAGCATTACCAACACTTCCACTGCTGACTGGGCTCATTTAGGGGTAAATTACAGCTAAGTAACAGCACAGAACACTGAGAACCAGGACTTGTGGCTGTGAACAAACTTCATAGGGCCGCAGGAAACTTGGCCACACCCATGATAAGTCGTTGTCCGGCTAACTAAAATCATGCCGAATCACAGATGTTGCTGGATGAGAGTGCCAGATTAGAGAGGTTTAACTTGTATGCGAAGTAAGTAAAAATGTGTGGTTGAAATCTTGTCCAGCAGAGCCTCACCTCTCTCTGCTGTTTGAACCACTAGAGCGAGCCCCTGTCCATAAACTGGCTGTAGCTTAATTCATTAAAGATGTAGAAACAAGATTCAGCAGCTGATTTGGTAACTGACCACTGTGCTTCAAAACCTAGAGAGAAAAGGTGCAGGATGCTTTAGGGCCTAGTACCACACAAGATTTACCAGACTGCAACTAAATTGCTAACTTCCCATGAGCATTTATGTGGCAAAAATAGATGTTTCTTACCTAAAAAAGGTGAAGTGCAGATACCTAGCATAAAGTAAGCACTGCACGTAGGTCTGGTTTAACAGAAAAAGGAAAATTGTTCTTAGAAAAGCTAGTTTGAATGTTTTTATGAAGTTAAGGGGTTGGGATAGGAGGCAGATTTTGTTTAGGTTGAATCCTTCCACAGCTGCACTGGTAACCCACATACTGCAGCCTTTGGCTAGTCCGCCAGAGCCTCCAGGTGAGACTAACTAGAAAGAGCAGTGACACTGAGGAGTCAGGTTCTTGTGTCCAAGCTGAGCACAATGCAAAAAAAAGAAAAAACAGGAAATTAAACAAGATGATCCCATTGGAGGTAATCTGGGGTATTATTAGCAACTCAGGGAAAGAAACCTTGTTTTTAAAATAGAGTTTTTGATCTGTGCCCTTTCTGTCTAGCCTTGTGCATTTGAATAGGGGCTAATTACACATCTGTATTTCAGACTTGACAGATGGATGGAAAGGTGCCAGTTAATGGTTTTGTTGGCATCCCTCTCACACACAAACCAGCTAGGAGCCCAGTCCTGCTTGTTACTGCAGCCCAACTCTTCCTGACGTTTGTTGAGTTCGATGGAAGTTAGGAACTTAACTACCTCTGAGGGTCTGGGCCACAGTGACCCCAGGACCCATTGAGATCAGTGGTAGTTTGAGGATGCTTAATGTATCACATGAGATGCTCAGCACTTCACAGGTCCAGGGCCTAATGTACTAAACCAGGATTTGGACAGTAAAACCCTAAACAGAACAAATGAGGTGACCTCGGAGTGGGCTGCCTCCGCACAGAAAACACTAACAAGCCAAATTCCCTCTTCATTCATATGAGCCCCTTTGGCAGTCCAGCTGCCCCATTGATGTTCCTGCAGCCACAACTGCTACTATTGCTTTGATGACCTCTGACAAAGAGATGAAGGAACCCTGTAGAACTATGGCAGTGCCTCATTTCCACTTTCCTCTCACCAGCTCCATCGGTCCACCTGTCTAGTTTTTATAAGCCATGGACTTCACTCTTCCTGCTCAAGGGTAACACACAAACCCTCCCGGCTGACGTGAGTTTGAATGATAGACTCTGAAGGAATTCCCTTTGGTGCCCACTAAACTCCAAGTTGTGTTAGAGGTTTCTACACACAGAAGAACAAAGATGACTAATTATGATGCTCTGGGTTCTGGGTTTAGTCACTAAGAGACAGTCCACTGACCACCTGTGTGCCTCAGATAATATGGACAAAGCTTATAACAAGACACCAATAAAACACACCCGCAGGAGGCTTACTGTACTAGCATGGAGCTGGCAGCTGAGGCTTTGCTTGAAGCAAGAATTACCCTTTTTCAAAATCCCAATAATATGCATTTTACAACTGTTTTACCTCTAAAACCAGTGTCTTGCAATCTGTGAACTACAGAGACTTTCATTCACCCTGCTGTTTGTGGTGAATGCAGCGACACTCAAGATGTTCTTATGTCATTTGCTGGCTGTCTCATTAATCAGAATAAAGCAGGCAAGGCAGTTATTGCTGAGGATGGTTGGTGGCAGCCTTAGAGGGTAGAAATCCAAACTCCTCCCACACAAATCTAGGCTGATCCCACTCCTATGTCACCTCCTGAGCCAACTGACTTCACTAGCTAGCAAGTGTTAAGGCAAATGGAATTGGAATTCAGAGTGTGTTCACCCCTCTTGCCCATCTGTACTAGCCTGGGGTTACTGGAATAAAATGGCTGCACAGACAAACATGAAAATAAACTTCAGTTGAACCCCAAATGTTTCCTTTTATTTTTTCCTCTTCCCACTTGTGAGTAATCTCACCTCAAGCAAAGGAGGAAGATATACAAAGGATCAATCATTTCAGAGTAGTTTAGACACTCTGCAGCGTGTTGACCTGATGCCTTACTCTGCATCCCGGCACCAGCTTATTATATAGTGCATTTGAAAGTGCTGCAAAATTTTGCTGCTCTCCTGCTGTTATGATAGGTGCATTGGAAGCACAGTGTGGGAGAGTCCATCCTACTCTAGCACTTTAAAAAAGTAAGTTTTTGGAAAACATTTGGAGGGTTTTAAAGATTTAAAAGGGGGTGTCTTGCGTTAGTTAACCTGTTCTTTTCAGCATCCTGTTAGCTGTTAAAGTCTCGATCCTGAAACATTTTTACTTTACTTCACTTTACACACTCAAGTTTTTCTACTGACATTAAGACGAATACTGTGAGTAGAGTTAATTCAGGGATAATAAGTGTTTTCAGGATCATGACTGTACACCACAAAAAGGAGCCCCCTTATTTGCATTACGCTTACTTGCAGCCATTCATTGCAATCTCAAAGCAAAGAAACAGAACAATCGTTTTATGAATTGCAAAGGACTTCGTCAGTAGGCTTGTCCATCACCCTCCGGAATAACTTTTCACAGAGCAAAGCTAGTGCTAAGCGATGTTTGCAATACACTCATCCCTCGTTTAACAAGTACTTTACTAATGAGTACTCACTAAAACGAGGAACATATATACCTACCTTTATTCACTATATGAGTGAACTTCCCCCCCTTATATTAGCAGGGTCCCTGGCCGAGAGGCTGGGAGGCCCACAGCCCTGCGGCTGGCTCTGCTTCAGCTGTGGGGTCCCTGGCCAGGGGCAGCCACGTGGCCAGAGCAGAGCCAGCCATGGAATCCCAGGCGGGGGGCAGGGAGACGCGTAGCCCTGCAGCTGGAGCCTTCTCCCTCCCTTCCCTCAGACATGCAGCAGTCTGACGGCCCTTTGGCTGGGGGAAGAGGGAGAAGGCTCTTAGCCTGGTTCACTCCCCTGCACTGGCAGGAACGTAAAACTGACCAGCCATGAGCTGATCAGTTTCCTGGCCCCACAAGCCTTGGGGAGACTGGAACCAGCCTGCCCCTGGTCCCCAGCTCCTGCCACTCTGGGAGCCAGGAAACTGACCAGCCCTGGTGGTTCCTCGCTCCCCTCCAGTTGCAGGAAAATGCGAGTTATGCAAGGGTTGCAGGAACAACTCCTGGGTAACTGCAGGGTTTACTGTATTAGACACCACCCCACCCCGCTCGCCCTGCAGACCTCACCCTCGGCCAGGTTTTAACCCCACCCCAAGGTCCCAAACTGACCCCAGCTTTAAAGCTCCCCAGCAGCCCCAAACCACACCCGTCTTAGAATCCCCCAGCAGCCCCAAACTGTCCCCAGGCTTACACGCCCCCAGCAGCCCCAGACTTCCCCTAGTCTTAGACCCCTCCATATCCCTCAACAACCCCAGCCTTAGACACTCCACCTGCTCCCAGAGCCTCTTCCCATGTGCTGCTGGGCTGGGTGGCTCCCCCAGCCCTCCTGCACCCAGCAATTAACTCAAGCGTTAAGGTTTCAGCACCTAGACATGAGGCAATTACTATCTCTAGTGACAGAGATAGCTGCGGTCTCCAGCAGCTATCTCTTTTAATAGATAGCTGCCTGAGGCAGCAGTGTTAAGAAACTGCAAATGGCTTCTTGAACAGCCACATGCAGCTGGGAACTGCCCAGCTGGCGACCTTTAACAAATCTAATGGGACCCATGTTTGGGTCCCGACCCATAGGTTGGGAATCACTGCTCTACGTACATACATTACATCCTATTTCTGGTGCCAAACTATTCAAATACATCAGAAAAGTACCTAAACACAACTGGTTTATGTCAAGTTACAAGCATGTGGAACAAATCGGAGACTTTTACATGTATTTTAATGGGAATTTAATGTCATTTTTATGAGTATTCACCTATGAGCAGAAATTTGGGAACCAATTGTGCTTATATAGCGAGGGACGAGTGTACATGGTTCGGGTTTAGTGTTTCGCTCCAATGGGGCAATAGCTACCGTGTTGTGTGTGGATTTCTGTATGACTGCAAACACATTTTGTGTTTATTGTCACCGCTGACAAAGTGGATTTTGCTCACAAAAGCTTGTGCCCAAATAAATCTCGAGCAGGCCTGAGATGAACAAGTTTATTAGGACATAAGTATTACATCTTCCCCACAAAAGCAATATGCCCTAATAAATGTGTTCGTCTCTAAGGTGCTACAGGCCTGCTTGTTATTTGTGAAACTTAAGACTAATATGGCTGCTCCTCAGAGACTATTCAGCGAATAAATCTGTTAATCTTTCAGTTTTCCTGGGGCTCCTGGTATGAGTACCCTAGGGCAGTGGTTCCCAACCTGGGGTCCGTGAAAAAATAAAAAGATAAATAGAAATGATTATAGAAAATAAGTTTTAAATAAATTGCAAAGTTACAATCAATTATCATTTTAAATTAAATGTTTTCCAATAATGTTATTAATTGCTGTCTGGAAATTTATGTTGTGATTCCCTTTTTCATTTAATGAAGTGTACATAGCAGCTAGAATTGGCTTTGATGGGGTCTGTGAACAGTTTGGGGGGGTGATTGGGGATCTATGAATGATTTGCGGGGCAACTGGAGGACTGTGAATGGGTTGGGGTGATTTGGGGTCTGCAGTTGGGCAGCAACTAGGGATCTGTGAATGGTTTGGAGGCAATTGGGGGTCTCTGGTGGGGGTTGATGGGGGATCTGAACAGTTTAGGGGGGTGATTTGGGGGTCTGCGATGGAGGTCTGTGAAGGGTTGGGGAGGTAATTGGGGTCAGTGAAGGGTTTGGGGGGCAACGAGTCAGTGAAGGGTGTAGGGGGTGGATGGGGGGGTCAGTGAAAGGTTTGGGGGGCAATTGGGAGTCAGTGAAGGGTGTGGGGGTGATTGGGGGTCAGTGAAGGGTTTGGGAGGCGATTGAGGTCAGTGAAGGGTGTGGGGGGCGATTGGGGGTCAGTGAAGGGTTTGGGAGGCGATTGAGGTCAGTGAAGGGTGTGGGGGGCGATTGGGGGTCAGTGAAGGGTGTGGGGGTGATTGCGATCAGTGAAGGGTGTGGGGGCGATTGGGGGTCAGTGAAGGGTCAGGAAGGTAATTGGGGGTCAGTGAAGGGTGTGGGGGGCAAATGGGGGTCAGTGAAGGGTGTGGGGGGTGATTGGGGACAGTGAAGGGTGTGGGGATGACTGTGAGTGATTGGGGGTCAGCGAACGGTTGGGGAGGTAACTGGGGGTCAGTGAAGGGTCGGGGAGGTAATTGGGGGTCAGTGACGAGTTTGGGGGGCGATTGGGGGTCAGCGACGGGTGTGGGTGCGATTGGGGGCGCCCTAGCGGCCAGGTGGGGACCACTGCCTAGGCTGGCGCCGGGGCCAGGCCGGAGGCGCTCTCTGGGCCGGGGGGCATGCGGAGCAGGGCAGGGCTGGGGGTCAGAACCCGGAGGGGGGCTCAGCCGGGGTTTTGCCCCGTGTCGTGGCGGCGGGGGGGGGGGTTGCCCAGTCCAGCCCACCCCCAGGGCGGGGCGTTAGGCCGCAGCAGCCCCTGCCCCACGGGCCGGCCTCCGCCGCCTGCCGGTTGCTATGGGAACCCTCCTTCCCTCGCAGCGACCTTTCACCCCGTTCGGCGGCGGGTCACATGACCGGGCCCAACATGGCGGCGGCCGCTGGGAGCTGAGCGGAGGCGCCGGCTGGGCCGCGTTCTATCCACCGGCATCCCCGGCCGCCCGGGGGGCTCCGCTCCGGGGCCCCGAGCCCCGCCCGCCCGCCGCGGCGCCCGTGGCTATGCAGAGCGGGAGGAGGGGGCCCTGCGGCGGGGGCCGGGAGGAGGTGGGTGCGAGGCCCGCGGCCCGGGAGGCGGGTTTGTTTACATCGGGGCGGCGGGGGCGGGGAACTCCGTTGGCGCGGGAGCGACCCAGCGAGGCCGCTTCGCGCTCCCCGCGGGTCGGGGGCCTCCGCCCGGCCGGCCGGCCCCTGAGGCGGCCCGGGATGGGGGCACTACCCAGCCTGCCCGCCCGCTGGGCCCTGACGCTGCTCTGCTCTTCTCCCCTTTGCAGACCTTCCTGAGAGTGAGAGCGAACAGGCAGACCAGGCTGAATGGTGAGTGGCTTTCCCGGGCGCGGGCTGCCTGCTGACAGCCTGTCCTTGTCTCGCTCCCCTCCCCTGTAGTAATCGGTTCCCTTTGCCTTCCTCTTTAAAACCGTGTTTTCCTCACCCTTGCCTCCCATCTGTCCCCAGTCACATTGTTCCAGCTTTACAGGCCTGTTACTTTCATCCTACCCCCCTTATTCAAAACCAGGGCATACCAAGTGATTTCTGGTTCCTTTAAAGCCATTAGCAAACTTACAACGAAGAAATGCAGTAATCCAACCTCTGTAGAGCCCAGTGTTGTTTATATTTTACCTGTTTGCTTTGTAATCAAAAGTCCTATTTAATATTGGGGTATATCGTGTAGGCCCAGCTCATAGCTATGACCTGTCACTTAGGCCCTGATCCTGCATTAGTATTAATGAACATAGATTTCAGGTCAAGACCTTAGCCACAAATGTCTACATTAGTAATGTTTGGTGTGCTTGAGTGTCTGATCTCTAAACAGATCTTCTGGTTTCTTTCTCTCAGCCATCTAGAGATGTTGATTTACCTGTTTCATTATACTTCTGTGTGTGGCCAAAATAATCAAGATGCCTATTTTGTGGAAAAAAATATTTTTAAAAATCAAATGTTGGAACCACTTATTTTCTTTAAATGACAAATTTCCATCTCAGTGCATGGAAGTTAGGTCAGGTCCATCAATGGATATTAGCCAGGATAGGTAGGAATGGAGTCCCTAGCTTCTGTTTGTCAGAGGTTAGAAATGGATGACAGGAGAAGGATCACTTTGGTTATTACCTGTTCTGTTCACTCCCTCTGGGGCACCTGGCATTGGCCTCTGTTGGCAAACAGGATACTGGGCTAGATGGGCCTTTGGTCTGACCCAGGGTGGCGGTTCTTATCTAAAGTAAATCAGTAAAACATCCTTTGTCCTGTTTAATTCAGTCAGAGCCAGTTCACTGCAACATCATGGTGAAAGCTTGAACTCACTAATGTCTGAAAATTCAGAAGTTACTGGTCATGCAGCAGTAGTGATATTTGATATTTACTACTAAACTCACTTAAATTTAGAGAGGGTGGCCAATTTACAGTTTTTAAATTAAACTCTGTTTTGGTATTTGTGCATATGTATAATGTGGAGTATTAGACCTTATTGGCATTGTGCTAAGAAGGGAAATGTATTCTACAAGTGTGCTAAGCACATCTCAAAATCTTAAAACTTCTTCTAAATTCAGAGTCTGAAAAAATAAAGAAGAGTCCTGTGCACTTGCGCTCATTGGTGACTAAATCCAGGGCAAGCATGAACATTTTAAAATGTTTTATAGGCACACTTTTTACACACACAAAAATCTGGTAAGTGTTAAACAGTGATGAAAATGCCTCTTTCCCATGCATGGGAATCTCAGAGAGCCCATCCTGTTGCACAAATCACCTTTGGACTAAAAATAAACACTAGAATTTTTTGCTAAAAAGACATACGTTTTAGAGCCCCAAAATTTTGCATCTTATAAGTACTCACATTTTTGAGCTATTTTTGGTTATGATGGTGTGTCTAGCAAAAGTTCACTGAAATGAGAATTATTTTGCTGACTTCATTAGAACCAAGATTTTGCCTCAAGGTGTAGGACTGTAGTATTGCCTCAGCATAGGATGAGAAGCCTAGAACTCTTAAGCTACGTCTATATCAGCACCCCTCTTTCAAAAGGGGGATTCTAATGAGATACTTTGGGATATGCTAATGAGGTGCGGCAATGAATATGCAGCACCTCATTAACAGAATGACAGCCGTGGCGCTTTGAAAGTGCTGCTTTCGATCACGTGTGGCTCGTCTACATGGAGTCCTTTTCACAATGACCCTACACACTTTGAAATCCCCTTATTCCTATGTGGTTGTAGGAATAAGGGGATTTTAAGGTGTGCGTTATCCTTTTGGAAAGGACCCTGTGTAGATGAGCTGTGTGCAATCGAAAGCGGCATTTCAAAGTGCTGCAGCCACCATTGTGGTGATGAGGCACTGCATATTCATTGCAGTGCTCCGTTAGCATATTCCAAAGAGTCTCATTAGCATCTCCCTTAACTTAATTTATAATTGGAGATGCGCTTCTCCTAGAACTGGAAGGGACATTGGGAGGGTCATCTAGTCCAGTCCCCTGCCCTCTTGGCAGGACCAAGCACCATCCCTGGCATCTATTTGCCCCAGTCCCTAAATGGCCTCCTCAAGGATTGAGCTCACAACCCTGGGTTTAGCAGGCCAATGCTCAAACCACTGAGCCTATCTCTCCCCTGTTTTGAAGGGAGGCGGGGCGCCTAGAGTAGACATAGCCTTAAATTCTAGTGGGCTCTACTACTGGGCTGGTTATAAGAATTTGAGTTGATCATTTAAAACGGGGCTGTTAGACTTATAGATCATTTTTGTCGCTCTTCTCTGAATCTCTTCTACTTCTGCTGTATCCTTTTGGAACACAATATTCCAAATGAGGATGTGCCATTGATTTATATAATTTGGGGAAGTTGTAGTTATTCTTCATACATCCGAACATTATTTGCTTTAACCATTGCTGGGATTTGAGCAAAGGTTTACAGTGACACCTAGGTCTTTTTCCAAGTACCTGGTTAGTCTAGCAGTTTATTCCTTCTGTTGTGCATTACCTTGCATTTGTCAACACTAAATGTCACCTGCAGTCATTTCCTTCTGGAGTTGCAGTTTTATCTTAACAAATGTTTTTGTGACATTAGTAAATTTCAATTCAAGTCCTTTTCCAGGTAATTGATAAATACCTATCTAAACTCTGATCCTAATAGAGAAACTTCATGCGTTTTGAACGTGTGCCAGTTATTAATTTTTACTTTCCGTTTCTTGGCCAATTTCTAATCCATAAGAGAACTGAACTTCTCGCCCCCTGACCAGTTAGCATCCAAGCTCCTTGGTAGTTTACTTATTAGCTTCTTGGGTGGGACTTGGTCAGAAAGTTTTTTGAAAATCCAGATATATTATCATCTGGTTTTCCTTTCCCCATCATTTTGCTGACATTTCAGATAAGTCTACTAAATTAAAAAGTCCAGTTTTTACTTTGCAGAAACTGGATTAATTTGTCCCTCTTGTACTGTAGTCATCTATATGTTTTAGAATTATTTTTAATTGTTACTGCAGTCGGTGTGTACCTTGGTACTGACATGAGACTCACCGATCTCATTCCCAGGATTATCCAGAAAGGTTTTCTCTTACAGAAAAGGATAAAATATAGCTGTTCTACAAAATAATAGCAGATTTTAACAAGCATTTTTTTCTGTTAGCAATTCAGATATCTCATTTTCTTATCCCTTCAGAACTCGTAGATCTGCATCCAGTTCTAGTGACTTATTGCTCTTTATTTTGCCTGTTACCAATGTCAGTTGTCAAAACAGAATAAGAGGAGAACAACATGACTTCTAAGGGAAAACCTAGCCTGCAGCTATTGACCTGGTAGCAATGTCGGTGATCCCTTATGAAATTATTACATGGTTTACAGTTAAGGTAGATTGGGGCCTCCCTTAAAGCTCCTGATAGTCAGGACGTTTATAGGTCAAACCCTTTGACTTGCAAGCAGAATGGAAGCAAATGTAGATTCTGGAATACCAGTTTAGCCTGTTTCATGTGAGCACTCTGTAGTAAAGTTTCCACTTAGTTTTTGAGCATCAGTCCATCACCTTTCACTTATGCTAAACTCACATTTTGCTCTTCCTGAGGGTCTCATGCATGCTTTTTGGAGATGGGGGGGTCTCCTTCAGAATGTAGGAGCTACAGAGCGCCAATTTCCCTATATAACCCTTTGGGAGAATGGGGACCTTAGCTTTCATTTGCCGTGCTTTCAGAGTTGTTGGTTTCTTGCAGCTGTATTTTCAAAAAACCTCAAAACAGTTTATAAATTGGTGCTTACAGCCTTGTGAATTCCTAAGCCTGCATGGAACTGAGCATCATTGTGCAATCGTCCTGCAAAATGTCAGGAACTAGACTGCGCACCCACAAATGGTATTTGTCAACTTAATGCCAACAGTCCCAGCATAGGCCCATATGTGATGCATGAGGTGTGAAGCAAGGCTGTGCTAACATGAGGAAGTTTGCCATGAAAATGTAAGAGCACCATTGAGGCCCTCTTGTGACTTTAGCCAACAGTGTTCTCTCTCAGGTGGTTTGGCAGCCACAAAGTCCCAGACGGTTTCAGTTCTGACCATCCCAAGAATTCTCCTTTCTTTTGCTCTGTCCTGTTCTTGAGCTGGTTTCTTCTACTGTCATTGCTGTCCATGTCCTCTTGAATCAAGTGTTCTTTCCTATGGCTGCTGTGGGACCATTGCTCGGATAAGTTGATGGGTCCCAAAAGGTTTTTGCGGGAATCTCATCCAAGTGTTTCTCGCCCAGGAGACTCACCTTCTATTAGAACTTCAAAGACTTGGTGCCAGCTAATGATACTCACAAATGTTAGAAAGGTTGTTTTTATTTTTGTGCTGCATGAAGGTAGGACAAGAAGTGAGGTTTAGGTTAGATATTCGGAAATCCTTCCTAATTATAAGGACGGATAAACTATGCAAGGTACTTCCCTATGGAATTCTCATCAATGGAGGTATTTAAGATTGTACAAACACATGTGAGAGCTGGACTAGAGTTACTTGGTCTTGTGCAGGAGGGTAGGCTGGGCTGGATGACCTTTCGGGATCTTTTTTAGCCCCGTGATTCCACAATCTTTGTAAGAACTTCGGTAGAGCTGTAAAAGGTTGCTAGGCTCCTATTTGTGTGTCATTTACAGTTCCCCCTCCCAGGAAAGTCTGAGAGTCTGGCTGAGTGCACTGCTGCCACTGACCCCCACCTGTAGTTAGTTGACTCTGTGTTGATGGGCTCCTGTCGAAGTTATTTGGCCTCCGTGTGTGTGGTCTTCTGCACTGCATAGAGCTGCACAGAGCAGAGTCTGTTGCGGGACTGATGCTGCCTCAAGCCAGTCATGCTTCCAGTCAAGGCAAAAGAATGACAGCCTGGTGAAACTAGAGGAGAGAAATGCGGGATTTCATTTAAAATGACATTATCTGCACTTCATTTGATGGGGCTATTGTAATGTGTCCTAAGTAGCTGCTGCTAAATATGTCTGCACTCATCAGACCACCTAAAATGCCAATTAGTAACTTATTAATCTTTTTTTTTTTTTTTGGACACTTTATATATTAGTGTTTTACTTACTGCTCATCTCCAGGGCTTCTCGGGAGGCTAGGCCTTCTCCCAGTTGTTGTTACATTGTGTACACAATTGCTTTACTACACTTTGCTGCATTATGGAATATCTGCAAGTAACCAAATAACCAGTATTGTCTCATTACTGAGGTAGCAGTGAAAACTAAAAGTGGATCACTTCCTTCAGCCTCCAGCTGAGCAGCTGTGTGGGAGATGTGATCAGAAGTGACTAGGAATTTTTAGGCCAAGAAGGAGCAGCAGCTGATCTGGGACACTCTGTTACAGCAATCCACCTGCCCAGCATCCCTCACTCCCATTGATCCCCAAGGTGCTAGCAGTTCTGAAAGGGTCTGGAGGGCATGTCCCAATAGCTTGCATTGGGCAGAAGCCTGGATTACATACAGGAGGGCATGAACTGAGGAGGATGCAGCTTCTACAATAAGCATGACACCAGTGAATCAAGCACTCTGCTAGACGCCTTTACCTGTACCTAAAGCAGATACTAGGAAGCAGTGATCTTTGGTTCCTCTTGCTATGGTGGTGGCACCATATCTGCTTGTCTGGTCCAGAGTAAGCAATAGCAGAAGGGAAAAGCAACTTCGCCCACTTGAGTTGCCTCTGGGGGTTGATCCAAAGGTCTAACCTCACCCCTTCTCTAGCAGAGAGCTGAGGCTTCAGTCCATAGATTCTTAGGGCTGGAAGGGACCTCAGAAGGTCACCAAGTCCAACCCCCTGCCTGCATCAGGATCAATCCCAGCTGTCATCCCAGCCAGGACTTTGTCAAGCTGGGACTTAAACACCTCAGGATGCAGATTCTACCACCTCTCTAGGTAATACATTCCAGTGCTTCACCACGTTCCTGGGGAAATAGTTTTTCCTAATCTCCAACCTACACCTCTCCTAGAAGTTGCATCTCCCTCTGTTCATGCCCTGTAGGTGTACTTGCTACTTCCGACTGTTGCCCCTTTTCCTGTCATCTGCCACCTCCGAGAACAGCCACTCTCCATCCTCTCTGTAATCCTCCTTCACGTAGCTGAAGGCTGCTATCAGATCGTCCCTCACTCTTCACTTCTGTAAGCTAAATAAGCCCAAATTCCTCAGCCTCTCCTCATAAGTCAGTTTCTCCACTTGCCTGGCCACATCTTGTGACCTCCTAAAGCTCCCTCATTTCTGGTAGCTACAGTATGGGGATTGTTGTCATCATGGGACAGGTCTCCTGACCAGCAGCTTGGCAGTCCTAGTTCTCCTGAGAATGAAGGGCAGACATGCCCCTGTTGCTGCTCCTGGATGTCTCCGTTGGCTCCCTTACAAGAGTGGCTGTCCTGGGGGTGCCACTTATGCCTGCTGTGGAGAACTAATCAGTATTTAGTGCCACACAGGTGAGAGCAGGTGCAGCAGCAGCAGGATGTGTGTGCTATAGTCTGGGGTAATGTAGAGCAAGTACATCCATTAAAACTGGGGCCCTGGTGGTGCTGAAAAGCCCTCCGATGGCCTAATAATAATAATTATCGCTAATAAAACCTCATGAACTCCTCACCTCCTGACAGAAGGCTGGAATAATAACTGGAGAGGCTTGGTTCAATCAGCAATTGAAATGAGGCTGCTGCTTGTCTAGAACACACCTCTCGATTGCACTCCTGGGCTCTTGTGTGAAATCCCCGTTCTCTTCTTGCTTACTCCACAGGAGTGCGGTGCTTTTATCTTACTGGTGCAGGGACAGGGGAAACTCTCTCTCTCTCTCACACACACACACACCCCTCTTCCTTTTGCTTCCGTCTCTCTCTCTCTCTCTCCCTCTCACACATACACACACCCCTCTTAATTTTGCTCCCGTCTCTCTCTCTCTCTCTCTCTCTCACACACACACCCCTCTTCCTTTTGCTCCCGTCTCTCTCTCTCTCTCTCACACACAAACACACACACACACCCTCTTCCTTTTGCTCTTGCAATAGGCACACCGGGGAGAGGGATCAGTGAGCTAATTAGAAATGATCGCATCTATCAGCACTAATTAACAATACTGCGGTCTCACTTGCACGTTCTTTTGAGCCATTCCCCTTTGGGACAGCTCCACGATCACCCCCTGCCTTTGGGGCTGCTCTGGCCCGTCTGTGCTGATTGGAAGTGATAGCCAGGCTCTGCAGCGGGCATAGCAAATGTTGTCTGGTATGTGCTTCTAGGATGCTGCATTCCCTTGTGCTGTCAGCCCTCACCAGGGGGACCATTTGCTTTCAACAGCACCACGCCACTGCTAATGACCACAGAATGGAAATGGCATTTGAATTTGGTTTCAACACCTCTTTCCTCCAGTGGCTGTTTCATTCGTGGTGATGTCATGTAAAGGAAAAACGTGCTTGTCTCTGGTAGGGAGTGAGGGATGCTGGATGGGTACAGTCTGCTGGATTTAGCATAGAATTGGGAGGGACCTGGGTTCTTTTCCTGATCTTTCCTCTGACTCTGCCTGTCTCACTTTACTTTGTTAAGACCACTTTGTGAGGCTGAGTTAACTTACCATGCCAAACACATACAATGCCTGCCTGTTGGGTTAGGTGTGTTGCTAGTGCCTCTTGTACTTGGTCTACATTACCCCAGACTATAACACACATCCTGCTGCTGCTGCACCTGCTCTCACCTGTGTGGCACTAAATACTGATTAGTTCTCCACAGCAGGCATAAGTGGCACCCCAGGACAGCACTCTTGTACAGGGACCAACGGAGACATCCAGGATTATAGTGGCCGTGAAAAAAACAAATGGCATTTGGTAACTTTTAACTTGCCCAGCAAACAATTTGTTTCCTCAAGGTGATCAGGCACGAGGAAACTTGCAAGACTGCTTTTAACTCTTCTGTGTCTCTGGTTCCCAAGCTAGAAGCGGCAGAGGAGTGACACCAGTACGCATGCAGTGCTTTCAGATCTGTGGGTCTCGTTTGCAGATCGATAGATGTCTTTATATGTGGCCACTAATAGCCTTCTCCCATAACTAAACTGCAAGTATAGTCACACCTTCTGACTATACTAAGGTCATGCTATTTCTTTCTGTCTCTGTGACCTGGGTTCTAATCTGCACGGAATATCCTCCCAAAAAACCTAACCAGGGTTGCAAAATCTCTCTGGTGGGTGATGAACTATGAGCTAGAGTGTGCTTCTCTTTGCTCTCAGACCCAGGTGGCCTTTGCATCACAGGCAGTTAGAAAACACTGATTTATTTATAAATTAAACAGAGTTGATTGGGCCTTAATGGAGACCATAGATAAGGCCCTATGGTGCCTTATTAGAATCACTTCTCTGGGCAAAGCTGACTTTGGGAAGAAGGAGGTGGTAACAGTGAGAGAAACATCTGGCTTAGAAGCAGACAAAACAGATGTTGAAACTCCAGGAGCACTCCCCACCAGGAACGTTGCCTTACCTGATGCTTATGTTGGGAAGCAGTCATCCTGTTAGCTTGTCAATACTCCTTAGCCAATGTGAGACACACTACAGTGCAGCAGATGATAGGATTTTGGGGCAGGCAGTGGTGGATGAGTTTTAGATGTTTGCTGAAACCACTGTGTTATTGGCTTAGGGAACACCCTTGTTGTAAACAGGCCCAGGCCGAGGATCAGGTTCCAGAAGGCCTCCATTGTAATTCCCAGGCTGATAGCTACTCCAGGAGCTGTAGCAGCCTTTGCATAGTCTTTGCTAGCAACATCAGGAGCAAGGAGAGTTTCTTTGGGAAGAAGTTTTTCCCAGTGAATAGATTTCTGTCCTAATGTGTGGAAAGCAGTGTATCCGGACCAGGGCTTCCTAGATGGGGCACCCTGGTAGAGGGTGGGAATCCAGACGCTCAAGAAGTCATACTAGAAAGGTGAGGAATCTTGCATCCCCAGTGTGACCATTTTTGTTCCTCTTGTTCTGTGAAAGGGGCATGCTGAATGGGTGACAGTTCTAGGTCTGCTGTGCCCCTTCTGTGTTGTCCATCACTTACCTAGCTCTGCAGTCCCTTCGCCGCCTTGCTTTGGTTGTGGTAAACCATTGGCGTTGCTTTCCATCCCAACCCTGGCATGAACATCACAGCTTTCAAAGCACGTGGGTAGTGCTTACAATGTCAATAACGATCTCTGACTGACGCAGCTTTTCAGTGGTGTCATCTCTCATTACCACATGGGCTTTCCTTAGGCTCTTACTTGTCTTGTGTTCAAAATTTTGACCTTCGTTGTTGATTAAACAGTGACTTTTTTCCAGCCCGTGATTGAGTTATCCAGTAATACCTGCCTAAAGCCATCATAATAAAGGACAGAAGTTCTTTCTAATGCAAATGATTTGGTTCCAGATGTTTTGATCACATTTAACGATGGCTCAAATTAACCAGAGATTGGATTAAGTGACAGGCTCTCTCAGCTCCTTGTCCTAATCAGTATAATTCTCAGTCTCCCCCAGATTGCTGTCTTGTGCATAGAGTGCAGCTCCCAGTTTTTCACTCCATGGCTTGGGTGTATTTTAAATAAAAATAACACAAATGCAAATCAGGTTAAGAATGAGGGAGACCAAAAAGGACCCTGTCCTGGGATGCAGAACACCTTTCTTTCACCCCAAACCAAACTGCCTGTCCTGCGCATGTAGCTCCTGTCTGTATCTGACGTCTAGGAAGGGAGCATTCAGGCCTGCGTGGGAGCATGAGATATTGAGAGTTACTGCTGTGTAACTGTTGTGTAACCTTGGGCAACTAAACCTGGAGCCTTACAGGGCTCCTAGCACGTGCTTTCCCAGAGAGGAAATCTCTGACAGCAGAGGGCTCTTTGATCTCTCAGAAGAAGAGCAGAATAAGGCCCAACCCTGCACAGACCAGGGTAGGAAACAAGGTATGAATTTGTAACTAGTGGGCAAAAAGCACAGCTGCGCCCCACACCTCAGGTTATTACATTCATCACTTTTAAAGCTGTGAAGAGTTTGAGGGGTAACATATCACCATCTACAGTGATCTCTTGTCCCACCGTGGGACGCTGGTGACTTGTTTATCATAACCAGGTCCGTGCTGCTGCAGTTGTGTGGAGGTCTTGCATTGCTCTCTCTTGTCATCGGTGTCCATATTTGCTATACGCCGTGCTGTATACGTGCCGCGCTGTCACACGACCTGCCTTTCCTGAATGGGATATGGGTTTTGGCATGGCTTGATCACACATTTCTTCACTCTTATTGTTATTGATGTGGCTTATTTATTTGGCCTCAGCATTCCCCTGCTATGGTTGGTTTTGTCTCAGTTTTATCCATCTTTTCAGCATTGTCCATTTTATCCATCCTCTCACCCCCTTGTTTGTTTCCATAGAGTTATCTGTGCACAGCATCTCACAACTTCTGCCTACTCCTTTTCTTGTGTGACCCTCCAGTACTTTAGCTGTCCAAGAACCAGCAGGATGGGTACTGTTGGAAGAGCTGGGGGTGTGGTGGGTTCTGCATCTCTGAACCATTATGTCAAGTCTGGATGCCTGTGTAAAAACATGCTGTAGCTCAGTTACTGGATATGGGCCTGATGCAAGGAAGGTGGGAGGGAAGGAAGCAATCCTCTGGTCTGTGCTATCCAGCAAGTCAGGCTGAGTGATCAGAATTGTCCCCTCTGGTGATCTTAAAGTCAGCAAATCAGTGCTCCTGTGTTCCCACAGCCTCCCTTGAGGCGTGTATTGCTGGGGGGAGGGGCTGGCTCTGGCAATTACAAAGGTGACGTGTTGTTCTTCTCTCCCCGGTTTCTCCATGCAGCTCGGATTGGGAAAATGAAACGGAGGAAACAAGACGAAGGGCAGGTATGTCCCCTCTGCAGCCGGCCTCTGTCAGGATCCGAGGAGGAGATGAGTAGACATGTGGAACAATGCCTTGCAAAGGTAGAGGCGCAGCAGGACCGTCTGCTGCCATTCCCTTCTCTCTGCTGTCTCTGTAGTGGCCCTTCCCACCAAGGGCATGAAGTAACCCTGCTGCATTAAAGCCCAGGCCATAGGGTGTGCTGTCTGGGAGCTGCAGTCACTTCATGCCTGAAAGATCGTGCCATGTAGGTTTCTGTCTGCCTCATGCTAGTGGCTTTGCTTTTTCACCCCACCCCACCCTGCCATGTGAACAAACTCCTGCTTAAAAGACCTATGTCTACTGTTACTTGGCCATCTGAAGCTCAGTGTGACATGTTCAGCTTCCTGCCTAGCTCAGCAAGTTTTCTCTTCTCTGCCTTTACAGCCAGCTTGATGTTGCTCCTTTAAAATAGACTTGGTAAAAATGCAGCTTAAGCCTTGCACTCCAGGCATAGAATCATACAATCACAGAGCTACAAGGGACTTCAAGAGGTCATCAAGTCCAGATCCCTGCTTCAAGCAGGATCAATCCCCACTAAGTCATCCCAGCCCTGACTATGTCAAGCCAGGGGTTAAACACCTCTAGGGATGGAGATGCCACCACCTCTCTAGGCAACGCATTCCAGTGCTTCACCACCCTCCTGGTGAAGCAGTTTTTCCTGATATCCAACCTACACCTCTTCTTCTGTAACTTCAGACCATCGCTCCTTGTTCTGGTGTCCGTCACCACTGGGAACAGTTTCTCTCTATCCTTTTTTAGAGCCCCCCCCTTCAGGAAGTTGAAGACTGTGATTAAATCTCCCCTCAGTCTTCTCTTCCGCAAGCTAAATAAGCCCAAATCCCTCAGCCTCGGGCATTAGGATCTCTCCAGCCTCCTCGGCCAACTGCCCATGGGAATGTAAGCCAGGCTCTTCATTAGCCTTCCCAAGGACTGAAAGGAGAGAGGAGTGAACCCAGTAGATGTGCTGCAAGGCAAGAGCAGCTCTTGGGCTTTTCTGTAGGTTTCTGCTTCTACCAGCCATGGGCACTTAACGAACATGCCACAAAAACACCCAGGCAAAGCATGTTTTGAAAGAATTGGGTTTTGACTTGCCACCCTGAGCCAGGTGTCCAGAGAAACCCATCTTTCATTTCTGACCCTGCCGAGGGAGCCACCCTGTGCTCCTGGGCTGAGGGAGCTTGTTGTTTTCAGCTTCAGGGAAGCAGCTTCCGTGCTGTGATGGCACCAGCTTGCATTTGGGCGCGTGGCAGCATTGTCTTGGGACCCGAAACTGAAGCGTCCCTGTGTGAAAGGGGAACCCTGCTGCCTATTTGATCTTGAGAGGCACCAGAGTGCTCACCGCTCTGTCGACTCAGAGATCAGGCTGGTCGAGAGGAAGCAGGTGCTGCTGCCCACTCCAGATAGCGCTCCCAGTAGGAACAGCCCTGTTCCCCAGGAGAATGCAGGGTGTCTCACTCTGTCCCTCTCTGCCTGCCACAGAGAGAAGGCTCGTGCATGACTGAGGATGACTCTGTGGACATCGAGAACGAGAATGGCAACCGCTTTGAGGAATACGAATGGTGCGGGCAGAAGAGGATACGTGCCACCACCCTCTTGGAGGGGGGATTCCGAGGTACAGGAGTGTTTCGAGAGCCCTGACTTGGGACCCATCTGACAGGCATAGAGGCCAGTTCTGCTGTGCATTGAATCAGTCGCTTCTCTTTGCGGGAGGCGGGGCGGGAAGGAGGTTCAAGCTCTGTAACCCTCCACAGCGGCGCCTTTCCAGCTGGGTGGTAACTTCAAGTGATTACAGATCTTACCACCCCTGGGTAACATTCTGTGTTATCTTACCCACAAAAGCTTGCTTTACTTAGCATGCATGCAGTGTAGCCATGTGGGGGGAGAGATTAGGAGCAGGTAGGTGGGGAGCTCATTTGGGAAGGAATCAGTTCCTTGTTTGCACATATTAAGAAATCCATGGATGTATGTGAAGTGTAGGGGAGAGAGAAATGAAATTGTAAAAATTCCCAGCCTGGAGTGACGAGAGCTGGTTTATCAGCCGCTGGTGATGTATTGAAGGTGACAGCGAAGTCGCTTTAGCACCTGCATAAAATATTAAAGGGCCGGTTATGCATTTATCACTCCATCCCTTTTAAGGTTGATAAATGAGAATCCAGCAACCTGCTGTGTACCTCCAGCGCTGCAGGCCCTCAGGGCTCCCAGACAAACACATTTTATTTTCCCTTCTTCTTCTGTTCCTTCCCCAGTGACAGGGAAACCAGTTACAGAGGAGAGAGAGTTATAGCAAAATCTGACCTCATGTGAGCTTTACTGGTGAAGGTAATTGTAGCTGGGAACCTGGCCTCTTTCTCACACTCGGCCCTTTGCCCTCCAACAGCAGGATTTACTAAACTGTTCTCTGGTGTGAACTGTTGGCGCTAAGGGGAGAGGTTCACACACATGGCCCTAATGAGAGCAGAAGTGCCGGCTTGTCCATTCAATAAAGAGGAGGGGATGCTAGCTCTTCGTACGTCCGCTTGGATTTTAGTGTAAAGTGTCTCAAGGGAAGAGACTCCCAAAGGAAAGAGTCGCCTTCCATGCCCCGGCACCTCCCCGCTTTCCAGGGGTGCCACAGCACTCCTGTTCTCTTCTGGCCTTCCTCTGCAATTAAATTGCACCTCTGGAATCGAGGACCAGCTGCTCCGGAACACAGAGGTTAAGTAGCAGCATAAAGCCACTTCTCCGTGTTTCAAGTGAATGCAATGCTGTGTGCTGCTCACTTCTGAAACCAGTTTTCTGATGCTTGTGCGCACGCGCGCGCACACGCACACACACAATCAGCGTACTCCCAGATCAGCAGTGGCGCTCTAGACATACGGGGCAGGCCATGTTAGATTTTGTTCATTAACGTAACCCTTCACATCAGTAGTACAGAGCACAGGATGCGGGTCTTCTCCTGTGGTCCAGTCAGTGCTGCAGTGTGGATTATCCTCTTACTTCAAATGAGCAAGGAGCAGTGTGCCCTCTTTCCTGCCCCTGTGTGCTTGTGGGACCTCTCCTCTTCAACCACTCCTGCTCCCGTGACCTCTTCTGGTGAGCAGGGGGCAGCCTTTGCCTTCGTCCTCACATTATTTCAGGGTCGTCTCACTCCGGTAATATCCACCATGCATTCTAGCTAAGTAACTGGGGTGTTGTATTAAATTTTCAGTTCCACGCTGGTTGTGGGGATGCTATTTCAAATGACAATGCAGGTGGAAGAGAACTCTACAGCCCATATCATCAGACGTCATGAGCATGCAAGGTCCTTGCTCATTGTTCGCTCTTTAAATGTGTCAGTTGCACAAGAGTAATAAAATGTGCCATTGTGTGAATTGGTTAGAGGTTAGCAACTTATTGCAACACGGAAGGCTGCCCCTAGTGTTCATGGAGACTTCCAAACAAAAGTATTGAATTCAGCTAAATCACAGTGTCCCATGCCCGGGTTTGTCCTCCGAGTGAACACAGGGTTTTCTGCTGTCTGGAGACCCTCGCTATATGTCCTAGGAGGGCGAGAAGGTGAGTGCAGGCTGGCAAAAGAATGTGGAGGAGGCTGAGGGCTTGTCAAGGATGATGTGGGGAAATCAAGTGAGGAGTATTTCATAGGATCATGGCAGCCACCTATGGCAAAGAAGCCCATTGGTTGTAGATGCCATTTCCCTGAAAGCCCAGCCTGGTATCAAACTAATCTAGTCCTTACCAAAAGGCCAGGCTGGACACAAGAGGGTCTCCATTCTGGTGTCTCCT
Source organism: Carettochelys insculpta (assembly GCF_033958435.1). Lineage (NCBI taxonomy): Eukaryota > Metazoa > Chordata > Testudines > Carettochelyidae > Carettochelys > Carettochelys insculpta. The sequence goes on from NC_134145.1 coordinate 3,045,998, forward strand.
CTTTCTGCGCTTTGGGAAGGAGGAAGCTCTGCTCTTTCATGGCTGAAAGAATTCACTGACCAGAGACGAGAAGGCACCTGACAACATGGCATGGCCCCCTCTCATGGGACTCAGCAACTCCCACGCAGTAGGGTGACCATCCGTCCTGTATTTGGGACACTAAGAAAGTGTCCCGACTTATTTTTCAGAAGGGATGAGTTGTCCCGTATTTATGGCCTCACAGGCTGGGGGTGGAAACGGGGGCAGGAGCGCCTGCAGCTGCCGCTTTCCCGAGGCTCCGGGCTGGGAGCATCTGATGCTTCCCCAGGGCTTAGTGCAGCCAGGAGTCGTCGCCCCTCCCACCCCCATATCTCCTCGTCCCGTATTTGGGACAGGGAGATGTGGCCGCCCTACACCTAGGGTCTGTCTTCCGGTGTGTTTCACGTGGAAGGTGGTCAGCGCTCTCTGCAGGGAGAGTTGGATCAAGCCAAGCGCTGGATGGCCCGTTCCTGGTGGAGACGTGTTCTCCTCTGAGAAGGGAAATGTTTTACCACCACAGTTCCCTAGGGTTTTGCTGCAGCTTCCCCAAGCATATCTGCAGCCTGCCAGTTCTCTGTCCCTGTGCACAATGGCAAATCTCGGCTTGGGCCAGTCCGTGCTCTCTTCTTAGCTTGAAAGAAGTTAGAGGTGGTGTAAGCCTTTCCCTCCTGTCCAGGCCTCAGGCTCCCCTTGTGTGCCTGTCCTCTGACTGCAAGTGTGTGGAGTCTTCCTTTGATGGGTCTGTTCTGTGTAGTTTCAGGGGAGCTGAATGGAACTTGCCTTGTCCTCTCCCTGTATTAATGTTGATTCTCTCTCCTCCTTTCTGGGACAAAGAGCTCTTAATTTGCATCCCAGCAAGGTGGTGCAGCGTTCTGGAGATGCCCTGCAAGGATAAAAACTGCTTCGTGCAGAATTGGTGGTATCGTTGTTGACCCTTCCCACTCCGGACCCCATATTTGGCCCAGTTTCCTTGGCTGAGAAGGAGCAGTGATGTGGAAATCAAAGGGATTTTTAATGCCCAGCAGACTCTGCTAGGCTTTTTGGCTGTTGCTAGTGTCTAAAGAAATGACATGGAGACATGCATAAAACTGGAGGGAGAATAGATGTCCATGTGTCTCATCAATTTCTCTTTTAATAGCACTTGTTACTGGGAGGAGATGTCACAGCCTGGGGGATAGGAGACGGTGGCCAACGTTTATTGCGCAGTTCCAGCTCAAATCTAGCAGGCAGTGTGCAGTGCTGACCCCAGACTGGGAACCATTCGGAGCCATTAAATAGTGTTTTTGTTTTAGTTTTAGTTTTTGTTGTTGTTTTTTTTTAACACAAATCACCTCAGTGATCACAATCTTCAGACATACAAGAGCATAAACTCTGGCAAGTCAAGTGTAAAAGTATAATAAGGCAAGCCAAGAGAGACTCTGAAGAGCAAGTAGCTAAGGAAGAAATAACAGCACGAAAAGTGTCTGAGTACATCACAAGCAGGAAGCCTGCCAGTCAGACAGTCTGGGGCCTCTGGATGATCAAGGTGCTAACGGATCACTCCAGGAAGACCAGTCAGTTGCAGGGAATCTGAATGAATTCTTTGCATCAGCCTTCAGAAGATAGGAGGAAGGTTCCCATACCCAAGCCATTTTTTTTAGATGACAGATCTGAGGAACTGTCCCAGATGGAGGTGTTAATAGAGAAGGTTTGGCACAAACTGCTAAACTAAAAAGTAATAAGTCTCAGAGGTGAAGTAGGTTTTACCCCTGAAAGCTCATGACCTAATACATTTGTTAGCCTCTAAGGTGCCACAGGACTGCTTGTCGTTTAAAAAGTAATAAATCACCAGGGCCAGATGTTCATCACCCAAGAGTTTTGTACAAACTCAGGTGTGAAATTGCAGAGGTACTAATTATGGTCCATAAGCTATCACTTAAATCAGCCTCTGTACCAGAATGCAGGGTGGCTAACCTAACATGCATTTTTTAAAAGGCTCCAGAGAATATCCTGGCAATTACATATCAGTTAAGCCTAACTTCAGTACCGGGCAAATTGTTTGGAACTATAGAAAAGAGCAAAATGATCTCACACATGGAGCCAACACTCTTGTAGAGGGAAGTAGCACCTTGCAATCTTTTCAGAATTCTCTGAGGGGGTTAGCAAGCATGCAGACAAGGGGGATACAGTAGAGCGGGGACTTTCACCAAGCTTTGACAAGCTCTTTCATCAAAGACTCTTAAGGAAAGAAGTCATGGGATAAGAGAGAAGGGCCTGTCATAGAACGGTAACTGATTGAAAGGTAAGAAAGACAGGATTGGACTAAATTATCTGCTTTCACAGTGGAGATAGGTAAGTAGCATGCATCCCCCAGGATCTGTGCTGGGACCTGTGCTGTTAAATGTATTCATAGATGATCTGGAAAACAGGCTGAACAGTGAAGGGGCAAAATTTGAATGTGAGATAAAATTACTCAAAATAAAATTTAAGTCCAAAGCTGAAGTGCAGTGGAAAATGCACATACAAAATGATGGGATCTAAATTAGCAGTTACCATGCAAGAAAGATCTTGCAATCATTGTGACTAGTTCTCTGATCAACTCTATGCGCAGGAGCGGCCAGAGATGCTAACGGACTCTTAGGAACCATAGGCAAGGGGGAGAGAGAGGACAGATTATCTAATAATCCATGGTACACCCATGCTATGAATACTGTGTGCAGTTCTGATTGCCCCATCTGCAAAAATGTACATTAGAATTGGGAAAGGTGCGGAGAAGGGCAGTGAAAATGACTAAGTGTGGTATTGTCACGCAAGGAGAGTTTTAAAAGACTGGGACAGTTCAGCTCTGGGTAGGAGATTAAGGCCTGGTCTACACTAGAGGGCAATGTCGGACTAAGATACGCAACTCCAGACAGTAGTAGTAGCATACCACTGAATAGTAGCTGGGAATCAGTGTAGCTTAGATCGAGTTACTACAGTGTCTCCACAGTGGGGGATTGGTGGGAGAAACTATCCTGTCAGTTCCCCTTGAGCGTCTTATTCTGACAGAGTACTGGTGTCGCGATGAGTGGTCGATTTAGCATGTCTTTACTAGACCTGCTAAATTGATTTCCACACTGCTGATCTTCCGTTGAGTGTAGACAAGACCTAAGGGGGAGGGTATGACAGAAGTCTACAAAATTATAAACCGTGTGTGGGAAAATGAATAGGGAGATGTTACTTACCCCTTCCCATCACACAGGTCACTTCATCCAACGAAATTAGTAGGTTGCAGGTTGAAAACCAAAGCGAGTGCTGCTTCACCCGGTGCACATAGTCTAGTTATGAAGCTTGTTGCCAGGGGATGTTGTAAAGGGCAAAACTGTAAAAGGGTTCAGAAAGCATTAGATAAAGTCACAGGGGACAGGTCCATCACTGGCTATTAGGTCGGCGGTGCAAAACCCTGAGTGTCCCTAAAGCTCGGGCTGCCAGCTGCTGGGAGTGGATGACAGGGGAAGGATCCCTTGGTGATTCCCTGTTCCGTTCATTCCTCTGGGGTGTCCAGCATTGGCCATGGTTGGATGACAGGATACTGGGATAGATGGATCTTTGTTCTGGTCCATTATGGCCGCTCTTATGTTCCTATTCCAGATTGTTGCAGAAAATATCAAAAAACAGGTGTGACAGAATCCCCCAGTGCCAACCATCACAGGCGCTGAGTATTTAGCCCAAGTCTGCCCTGGAGGATAAAATTGATCTTTACATACCCAACTCCAGCTATCAGAATTGTGTGTCTGGAGTCAATGTATCTCAAGTCGACTTTTACCACCATCCCCACGGCGGGAGGTCGACAGGAGAAACTCCCCCATCAGCTTCTCTTACTCCTCATGACTGCTGGGAGCGTTGGAGTCAAGAGCAGCATTGTGGTAGCTCAAGTTAGTGCAGACTCACTAGGCACACTAAATCGGACCCCAGAAGATCGACCCCCAGCCATTGGTCTTCCCATAACTGTAAACGTACCCTTAGTTGTGGGCACCTTTGGATGTTCAGGTTGTCTGGGCAGATTCCTGATCCAGAGTTCTTGCATTCTCCACAACCTGACCAGGAACAGGCTCATGTGTGATAGGCTAGGCTGTCCTGAGGAATCAGACTCATCTGTATAAGTACTAGCCTTGGCGGTGCCTGAGGACCTCAGCCAAGTCCCGTTGCACTAGACATTGTGCGCACATGGAATAAAGACAGACCTTGCCTCAGCTAACTGAGCACAAGTCCAGAAACAACAGGTAGTGAAGAGAGGCCGGAGATCAGAAGTTAATAGGGATGGGTTGTTAGGATTTACAGTCTGGCCTTGGAGAGTGGTCTAGGCATGTCATATAGAGATTAGTTGGTGCTTTTAGCTACCTTCACATTTTTTAAAATATTGGCAATTGCCATCACTAAATCTGTTTGCTAAAAACCTGGTACTGTTGTCTTGTTGAAACCTGGATTAATAGTTAAATAGGATTCTGGTTCTTTTCACAAGGGCCATGTTGGATACCGCAGTAATGGGACAATGAATATGTCACATGGTGCTTTCCGCAAGCGATTTTTGTCTAAACCTGGAATCTGCCTTGGACAGGGAGAGTCATCTTCTCTTCCTCCTTTCGTCACCTCCCTCTGCAGTCTCAGAGTTGGGGGACTGGCAGGAATCCACAAAAGTGCAACATCTGCCAGATGCTGCTTTTGATCAGGTCCTTGCTGTGAAACTGCTGAAGGGGTGTCACGCTGCCTCCCCCCAGCAGCTCTCTGTCCGCACTTGTGTTCCTGAAGTTCAGCATGGTGCCATGGTGAGAAATTTTACCCGGTGTTGGGAAATTTCATCCCTGGTGTCCTGGGATGAAAATTTGTTTTGAAATATTCTAGCATTGACTAGTCATCTATTTACATAACCCTGATCAATTGAGAGAGGTTCTCGCATTAGTCATTTACATCTTCCATTGCTGTTGCTCTTTGTTACAAGGGATTATTTCATGCAATCTACATCTAATAAGCTTCAAGACTGTCTGTATTTAAGCAGCAGCCAAAGCTCAGCAAGTGAAAGCACTGAACGTTTTCCTTTCGGAGTTTTAACTCTCGACACGTTTGTACCAATTCTTCTGTTCTTCTCCAGAAAGGATGCGCGTTACCCCAAGTGTTTACACTGTAAAGTTATCCCTTTAAAGAATTCCTGAGGGAAGTTCAAAAGGGGATTTTTCTTTGAAACATTTGGTGTCTTTTTGTGTGTGTGTTATTTGAAGGGGGGGGGGGGAGTGCTTTATCTGAAAAGAATCGCATCAGCTTTGCGCTGATAGAAGCTGCTGTCATCTCTTAAACGGCTTAACGCAGTCAAAAGGCAAGCGGACTTAAAACAGTGTCTTACACAAGGATCGATGGGTGGAACACACAACTGGTAACGGGGAAAAGAGAGAGCGAGAGAGAGATAACAGTAATGAATGCATTGAGGGATGCTTCAGGGAGGCTGGTTCTTTGTAGCAGCTTCAAAGGTGGCATGGCTGGCGCCTGAGCAAACTGTCCTGTGGAAGTTACCATTCGCTTACCTGTATGGGAGAGGGGTGCCCCACACCCCACCCTTTTCTTAGCAGATGGGGAAGCAAGTCAGGGAGCGATGGGTTTAGCCGCTCCTGTCTGTGTCACTTTTTAAGGGGGGACGTGGCTCACGTGGCATCTTGTGTCATGCCTTCAACAGAAGGGGTTTGTCTGAGCAGGGAAGGGTCTGGATTGAAGCTGGGGAGCGACTGGGGATGCTGGTCTGGGAGGGGGACAGTGTGTCAGTTTATCGATCGCACCTCAGTCAGGAGAGCTGCAGGCACAGTGCTCTGAGCAGGAGCGGCAGCGTGCTTAATGTGATTGAAAGGCAGTTAAAATGGCGGTGACCTTTTCAGGGGGAATTAGATTGCCTGCCAAGAGTGGTTAGAGGGAGTGATAACGCCAGCTTGAGGAAGCTGTCCAGTCAACTTCAAAGAGAGAGACAGAGACAGGAAAAGCAAGCTAGCAGCAAGTACCATTTAAACTGCGAACCGCCCTGTCTGATAGAACAGAGATTGCTGTCCTCTTTAGATAGGAAAGAATTGAAGAATTGTGGCGAGGTTCTTTCAACCTGCCCGTTCCCCCCACCCTTCCAGTGGGCACAGTAGTGAGCCACTCGTCCTGTGCTTTGTATGGATTTCTTTTCCTCAAGCATCTCAGCTGCCTAGAAAATAAGGCAGAGGGGAAGCCTTAGAATTCATTACAGCAGTAAGCGAGACATTTTCAGGGAAGGGGACTTTCTAACGAAGATCACCCAGACAGGAACCTGACTAAGACGGATTGCAAGACTCTGAAGGGAAACCCAGAGGGAGTATTTAATACTTGAGTTTCTCTTTGTTCCCCCCTCGTGAGATGGCACAGGCTTTATAGCCAGCTCCAGTAATGTCCTTAAGAGAAGAGCCCACCCCCACAGCGGGTTCCGGCCCTCCCAGGGCCGGGCATCGGTGAGTGTACGCAGGGGGCTGGATGAAGCCTGATCCACTCCGACAAACCATAGTCACTCCAGGGTGCTCATTTGCTTTGGTTCTCGTGTCACATGCAATCAGTGCAGCTGCTTGAAAAGTGGAACTTATTAATATACAAATGCCAGAAAGTTTCCAGCAGATGGCTGCAGTCCCACTGTCAGCTCTCAGTCAGTCCTTGCAATACCGACGTGCTTCAGCAAATGTCATTAGGACGGCCTCTCTGCCACAAATGCAGATCTGCTTGCCCAGAAGAGGAGGGAGGGGCTATTACCGTCACTGCGAGCCCCTCCACAGCCTGAGCCTAGAAGTCTGTGAACGCACATACAGGCGGGCTGTGACCTAAGTACGTTTGCGCTTCAGACGGGTGTGGGTGGGGCTGAGGTGGAACATAAAGCAAATGATTGAGCAGTAACACTTGGTGCGTGTCTGGTAGCTCCATGTTTGATCATTCTACGTTAGACTGGAGTCGGAGGGCAAGCTCCAAAATTGAGGCAAAACTATGGATCTCTTGCCCTTCCAAAGAACTTCCAAAGAACTTTTGTTACCCCAGGTGCTCAAACGCTGAGTTTCGCAACATCTCACTGATATGCTTGTGGTTCCTGTTTTACTGCTGGGTGAACTGAGGCATGCAGCAGTGACTTCCCCTCATCATGCATGCAGAGTCAGTGGCTGCAGGAGAGCCTGCAAAGATGATAAAACTGCCTCACTCCATCTTTCCCAAAAAGTTAAAGCTGCAGTTAAGGTCAAGTCGAAGAGAAAGGAAGCAGAGCAATACATTTAGAAAGCCTTGGCAGTGACGTTGCTAGTGCGTGAGTGGCAAGGGAGTGAAATTTCCCAGGAGACTGGCCAGGAAATGGAAGGTGTCTGTAGTATATTCAGAGCCCTCTGGATGAATGAATTAGTAACCAATATCATTATCCCTGTTTCTGCATTGACTGGACAGGGTACCTACCAGTAAAGTGAACTTGAAGTCGCATGTAAGAGTCACCAGCAGAAGAGTGCAGGGATGGTATGAAGTCTCCCCTGTCTCCACATTCCACTTGAAATGTTCTCCTCTCTGTCAGGTTTTTCTGTCGTCAGCCTCCCTTTTGGCTTTGCCCTCAATTAAAATGTCTTTCCATTATATGTACTTGTAAGAAGCTCTCATGTTGCAACCCTGGCCCTCCCAAACTCCTTCTGTCCTCTTTGGTGTGTGAGCGCTAAACTTTTCTTGGCGAGGATCTATTGTATAGGTCTGTAACTGCCCTGGTGCTTCTCCTGTGCCCGTGGCCCACTCCTGCTGAGCATTCTTCACAGGGATGCATTTTTTAACACAGCTTCATGCTGCATCTCTGGCTTTACCTTGCATTAGAGTCTGACTCTTGCAGTCAGTGACATTTGTTCTCTTGAGTGGAAGAGGCAGATCTTTGCCCATGAGGAGGTTCTAGAGCAGAGTGCAGAAAAGGACTGGTTTCTTGTGGGCCCTTGTTGTGTAAGTGTAATTAACAGACAAGAGTTAAGCTTTCCTGGAAAGCTGTTGTTAATGGTAGGAAATGAAGCAAAGGTCTCTTCTGTCGCTACTGCACCTCTTCTTCCATAAAGTAGCCAGGCAGCAATAGTACAAGGGTGGATTTTAACCCAGAAGGCACAGAGATGAGGGGAGGGTGTGCTTAGGAGTTGTCAGAAACACTAGTTTACATCTAAAGGTAATGGTGTAGTGCACAGTGATTGATACGTCACCATATCCGTAACACTTAGCTCTCACCTCACACTTCAAAAACATTAGCACGTATTATGGAACATACCACACAAAATGTTTGCGATCAGTGCTGTGCCACATTAATTTTAAATCACGATGATTTTAAGTCATGGTTTAAATTGCCAAAAATGCTAAAGACGACACTGGACTTTACGTCTTCTGCCAAAAAAGTCTGATTTAAATCAAGTTACCCAAAAAACCAAGACCACAACTGTGCTTTGGGTGCACTTAATTTTGGAGGAGACTCACTGGCATTTCTGTTTTTAGAAAACAAGTATGTAATGGGGTTCTCTTGGAAAAGCTGAGTTATGCCAAAGTGCAGCAGGGAATAGACTAATGGCATCAGCATCATGGTCTGTGACTGTGATCTTCCAAAATAAAGCGCCTCTATTATGTACCATAAAATAAGAAAATGAAACTCAGTGGCAACTGGCAACTCTGGAATTCTCTTACTGCAGCTTTCTGTACTGTATACTTGAGTTTTAGTGTCTAAACCTAGTGACCCGTAAGGATTAGCTAAGCTAAACATTTTTTTCAGGCAACACCCAACACATCAAACAGCTTGGGAATTTACTGGTCAAATCACATTTGTTCTAAAAGGCATCATGGGAATATTGAAGAACGATGCATTGCTAAGAAAATTATTTAAATTACTAACCAGGTGATCCATTCCTCCTTATCTGCATCTTCATCCAAGTCATTTTTTCCCCAATAAGATTTTTTTCTTATGATGTTTCATTTTTGCAACTAGGCACTGCATCTCTTTCTGGCACTGCTTACACTTGACATATCGTGTCATCATCGTCCCCTCCCCGGGAACTAATTTCTTCAAAATATTCTCAGCTAATGTCTCTCTTAGTCCCAGGGGCCAGGATAGTTTTTCTGTGGCAAAAGTGTGGGGGAATAAAGGAAGCTGTGTGCTGAATAATGTCTTCCATTTTCCTTTTCAGTCCACTTCACTGTTCCTTTTTATGCTGAATCCATCCTTTCCTATATTTTGTGTTTCTGTCTTTAAGACATTGGCTTAACTAACTCCTCTGCTTGACCATGGTCCACTATCACATAGGCACAGAACCAAAACGGTCCTATGCAGCTTGTGTCTTTTTTGGCCGATGTTACTTTTGAGTTTGCTGGGAAACTGAAACTGAAAGCCCAGAACTTTCGAGAAGCAAGAGCTAATAGTTAGGTTGGATACACTAGAGCCATTAACTTTTATGAGACCGTAACTGTATGTGTAGCATGTTTGTGATGAGATTTAATTGTAACTGTTATTTTAAATGAGAAGTTCAGTATTTTATTGTTGGTTTTAAAAATGGACTTTTTTTTATTTTTTAATCAAATTTTTTTATCCACTCTGATGGCTGTTTAGATACCTTTTTAATTGGACACTGCAGAGTTAAATATCTTTTTTCCCTATTTCTCCTAATAAAGCTGAAGCATATCCTAAAATGTTAAAGTCCAGTGAGTTCTTCAGCATTTAATGCATCATGTTTGCATCAGTTTTTATAATGAAACTAGACTAGTCAGCTTAGTTTAGTGGTTCTGTCAATGACCCAATACAGAGGGAAGGTTTACATCACAATAGACTGTTGTACCACAATGGTGTTTGTTGTTTTTACAAGTTTCAGTTTAAAATTAGTCTTTATAGAAATTTAAGAGAACCTGACTTTGGTGCTCAAGCATCTGTACAATGTTTGCCTTTAAAAGGCGATAAATTATACAGTAATGCCTGGTGATTTATCTATCTTGTGTAGCTTCTCAGATCACAGTAGCTGAAAAGAGATTTGGAGAGGGGAGGTGAATATTCTCTGCTTCAGCTTGCTCTGCTTGTTTGACAGCATTTTGAGTGTGGTAGGTTCTCCTGTTGTATGTGTGGGTCTGTCACACAGCAACAAGGGAGTGAGAAAAATTAATTCAAGAAAAGAAAAAAGGGAAAATGTGGTTGTAAAACTATCAAAATTGGCAGGGAGAGTCAAGGGGCAGGTCTTGCACCTGAAAATGCTCCGTTGTTGAAATTGACTAGATTTCAAGTTGACAGCATCCCTTTAAACTTCTGTTTTCCTAGATGTTAGACATACAGTATAAGATCATCTGGTCCCAGCTACTGTACGTGCAGTTGTTCCCTCCAATCCATATTTCTAGTGCTTTGTCCAGTCCAGCTTTGAAAGTCGCAGGCGTTAAGACAGTCATTTGATAATTTTTCAAACCGTCTGCAGTTTTGCTAGAACTGCAGCCTATCTCTCAGACTTGCAGGTCAAACTTCAGTCTTAACCACCGAGTAGCTGAGTGACATGATTTTAATAGCATTTTAGAATACAGTTGTTAAGTCCGGGGCAGTGAGATTTTTCTAAAGGAAAAGCATGTGTGGGTCTCAATGGCTCTAAACAGCTCCTGTCTCTGCATGTCGTCTCTTACGCGAGGCGGTGAAACGCATTATCGAGTAGTGCCCGGAAAGTGGCTAACTGCGTTTGACACACGCCAACTCCCTGCCTCCACACTGGATAATTGCATTGTCAACTGTTCAGCAAAGTGGCAGGTGACACTGCAGCCCGATTGATTGTCCTAGCATGGAAGCTCCTAAGGCTGTCAGCTACCCAATCGATAGAGTTTACACAAGACACCATGACTGCATCTGTAACTAATTTCAGTTTGAAACTCGCAAGATACCGCTATCCCTGTTCCCTGGCTTGTGTTCTGATCCCCTTGCATCCTCTGCCTGGGCTGGGAAGTTGCCTTTTCCTTTGAAAGTGGTCTTGATTTTTTTTTTCCCCCTCCTTTTGGAGCAGCAAGTGAAGAAATCAATGGTGTGTTTTGTGGTTTCAGATTTGAGGGCATTACTGCACATGGCTAACTAGCAGCTCCAGTTTCGCAATCAATAGGCTGATCAATTGATTAAATTAACACTGATTTTCTTTCTTCTTCCTGGCCTAGAAAAGAATTAGTTTGAGTCGAATATGGGGTTTGGCTTATGAAATTTAGGCCTTGTTATTTCAGCCCGCGACTATTTCCACCCACTCTTCCTCCTCCGCCCACAGCTAAACTCTCTCTGCCTTTCATTACTTAGAGCAAATGACAGTGGTGCCGGTGGCTGGCGATGGCCTCGGGAAGCTGTGGTGTCGCTTTCAGCTGTTTCTCGGCCTCACTGCTTCATGCTTGGCTGCTTTAGAAAAGCCATTCTCTGGACTCTTCTGTGCTGTTTTATTATTGGCAAAGTTGCGACATTCTTGTGATCCCTGTCAGCGGTGCTTATTGATCCAATGGTGTGAATCTGCTTAGTGATTCAAGATTACTTTAATTCCCTTCGTCCCCTTTCTGTTTCCTCCCTCTCTCCCCAGAAACTAAGGCTTTCGAAGCCCCCCTCCTTCGATGATGGAATCAAGCCGATGGGCGCTAAGACCGTGGCTATGAGTCGTCTTTTGTATTGCAGCAGCAGGGCTTGAATTGCAGCCCTCCTTAACAAAACAAAACAGCAGTGTGTTACACAGGCACAAAGCTCAAAGAAGCTAGGTAGGAATTGCCATTTGGGGCCAGATCATTGGACAGAGTCCACTTCTCTGCCTCCAGCTGCAGCCAACACCCAATGCTTCACCGGGAGGCAAAAAAGAAATCCCTGTGATATTCCTAGCCCATGCTCTAGTGTGGTGTGTGGGAGAAGAAAATTTCTCTCCTGACCCTGGAGTGGTCGGTTCACTGTGTCTTTGATTTCCCCCATGTTGACAGACATCGCTACAAAATGTTGCGAGTAGTCATAATGGTATACAACTCTTTCTTCAAAGCTAGGGGTTTGTCTGGTTTTCACTTTCGTGTCCAAGCTGTACACTGTTACCTACCCACCCCAGTGGTAACCTGGGAGCGACACATTTCCTGTGCTCCGTATTGACTGATGTTCTTCTGCGTGTCCATTTCCCTAATGAATTGCAATTTCACATGAACAGGATTCCAGGGCTTGATGTCACGTGGAAATACAGATCTCACCTGCAGACAGCTGTCCATTATCTTGGAATGTGGATTTCCCCTGGAACTGAATGTGAAAGTTGCTGGCAGAATCTATACGTTGAATCCTATTGTGCACAGGGGTAGAGGAACTATTTGACTGATAATCTGATCCAGTGACACATTGTTGGTCGAGAGAAAGATGGCTGATTCTTCTGCTCTCCTGTAAAAAGTGGGGGAAGCCTTCTCTTTAATGCCACTGCCCTGTTTGAAAGCGAAACCATGTCTGCCATCTTGCCTTTTAGCGCTATTTTGGGCTATTTCAGCAGCTGAGGAAATAAACTCAAGTTGGAGCTGTTCTTAGGAAGCCTGTGTGGGGCCTGGCTCCATCTCTGCATAAAATGCTTTTATTGCCTTCTTTGCTTTTGCTCTCCAAGAAGCCAGTGAGTTTAAGAAAATACAGTGCATGTGGCATGTGCTAGAAGGGGAGGCTGCGCTCAGGCGAGTTATTGCAGTGGGAATTATTGGTTGGGGGGTAATTAGCAAAATCTACAGTCTTGGAACTCGTGGGAGAGTTTCTCTTCCTAAACACGTGTAAATGACCTGCGAGCAGCATGAAAGCTGCTCCTCCAGCCAGCTCTGCTCCCATAATGCCTGCACACCCGGCAGTTGTGTTTGGATTCAGAGCCACTTGTAAAATATTTTATTTTTGAAGGAGGAATTGAGAATTGTATACTGCTCTTGCCAAGTGTTCAAGCCCTCCCTCCCTGGAGTTTAGCGGCTGAAATGCAGATTTCCTTCAAGGGGGTAGCCTGAGCCCTCACCAGCTCGACCTCAGGCGTGTTTTCATGCTCTGTATTATTCCCTTTCTGCGTTTCTCGGCTCAGCTAAGAATTGGCTGGTGCAGTCCTTTTCTGCTCAGTTTGCTGAGGGCCTGAGAAGTAGAGGAGAGAAGTGGGACCCAGCAGAAATAATGCCAGGATGGATTTGGTGCTCAAAGGTGCAGTCTTTGTTCTGTATGCTTACAGTGCTTAGCAGAGTGAGGCCCTGGCCCTTGGGCAGGACAGCTAGGTGCTACAGCAATACAACTGGCCACTACAAAGCGGCAGAGAGCACTGAAATGAAGGGTTAGTGTCCCCTGTTGGGTTTGCATCTGTAGCACAAATATACTGGAAAAATCAGCTCACCCACCAGAACAGAACTGAGCTGTAGAGCGTGGGCCACTGAGAGCTTTGCCTGCCCTGCTGAGCTGTGGTCATCTCAGTCTGCGTAACTTTGCTTTGTTCTTGCCTTCCCACTTGCAGCTTTGCCAGCCTCAACATAGATTCCGAGTCCGTCTCTGCCAGAGCTGCTGCTGATACTGCAAACAAGTGAAGCAGCACACACTGTCACTTTGACCATCTGTTGTCAGCTCCTACAGGAGAAACACACAAGTTTGGATTCAGGTCCCCTGTAGAATCTCATTATGCTCCAAATCTATCCAGATATTCAGTTAATGGCTTGGGAGCTTAGACAGCGTGAGTTGTGTACACTGAAAATGTTAGGGTGAGCTATCCTCTGAGGATCTACAGAGGGAGGTGAGCTTTGACAAAGGCCTTGAAATTAAATTAAACTAAATTAAATTAATGGGTAGCACGGGGGTCAGCAACCAAAATTGCAAGAAGAACCATTTTTTCCAATTTGGTAAAAAAAAACTCAATAATTCAGGAGCTGCAATGCATGTAAATATTATAGAATCATAGAACGCTAGGACTGGAAGGGACCTCGAGAGGCCTAAACCATCCCTGATAGACATCTATCTAACCTGTTCTTAAATATCTCCAGCAATGGAGATTCCACAACGGTCCTTCGGACGGTCCTTAATAAATAATGTCAAACCAGACTGTTTGTAACGCCTAGTTTAAGAACAGTGCATACACAAGGATTTGTAATGCAATACATGTTTACTGTAGGATGTTCACAGACCTTTTACATATTCTATTTCCTCACACTTTGTGTGTGTGTTTGTACCACTGTCTTCCCGACTTTCCCTCCTGAACCTTCTCTCTCTCAGGAGGACATTAGGGGAGTTAGCTAATGTTTCGAGATCACATCTTTTGCTATTTAGATAGGAGTTGTTCATATTTGGGCTTTTAGATTTTCACCATTTATCAAAAATAGGGTTTGTTTTTTTCTTTGCAATTATAGCATTGGGACCCACAAAGAAGCCCTTAAAGAGCCACAGTTTGCAGAACCCTGGGGTAGCAGGTTTAAAACTAACCAAAGGAAGTTTTTCTTCACATAGTGCATGTTAGGCCTGTGCAGCTCCTGGCCAGAGGAGGTTGTGAGGACCAGGGCTTCAACAGGCTCAAAAAAGAGCAAGATGAATTCATGGAGGTTAGGTCCATCAATGGTTATTAGCCAGGATGGGTTGGAACAGTGTCCCTGGCCTCCATTTGTTGGAGGCCAGAAATGGATGACAGTAGAAGGATCACTGCTTCCTTGTTCTGTTCACTCCCTCTGGGGCATCTGGGACTGGCTGGTATCGGAAGACAGGACGCTGGGTAGATGGACCTTTGGTCTTACCCAGTGTGGCCGTTCTTATGTTCTTCTTATGTTCTTAAGGCCTTGTGACATGCAAGATTGGGAAAATCGTTCCAAGGACAGCCTGAGAGAAGCCCAGTGGTCCTGTGAGAACTTGAGGGAGGAGAAAGAGCTCTTTCTGCCAGGGTAGATGTCTGCATCCATTGTTTCATCTTCCTGCAAACGATGCTGTGGGAAGCATTTCCATTCTCCTTTGAGCCTGTCCAAGTGAGAGCCTGCTGCCTGCCTGGTGGGCAAGAGTCATACAAAATAGGCCTTTGTTCTCCTATTGCAAAGCTTTGCATCCATATTTCAGTGGCAGAGGTGCTTGTTGTGAGCACCTAGAGTATTCAGAAGTCACTGGAGCTTGTGTGAATGGCAGTTGCTCTGAGGCCAGGCAAAGTCATGCTGAATACACCATGGCGGAGGGCTGCAGACACTCTTGGTAAGCGATCTTGATAGGTACATTCTGATTGATGGGAGAGTTTGTCTCCCAAACTGTCACATGGTTTATAAAGGTGCCACTCAACACCAGGGCTGGAATTGCTTGTCAGAGCATCTGGCTACAAGAGCAATGGGGATCAGAGACTTGAGCTGTAACTTTGTTTTTTCTTGGCTTAAAGGCCCCAGTGTCTGACCTACCTGCTCACTCTTGTTTGTCTGGCCCTTAAAGAGGGAGCTGGGATTAAAAGTGTCAGAAAATTGTGCTGCTTTAGCGTCTGGAGGACTAGTGTTATCGTGGAGGGCAGTCTATGACGCGTTGAGTGCAATCAGAACACAGCGTGAGCAGAGGAATGCTCCAGCTAGAAAATGGAAAGCTGTGGAAGCCTTAATTTCTAATCCAAAAGTAGTGTAATTACAATGCACTTTGGGCCGCCTCCTGCTCTCTTTTCTTGTGTAATACATGGCTACTCGAGTGAGTAATGGCTGCAGAATCGGGCTCCTATGGATTCCCAACTCAAATTTATACCTTAACTTTCAGTTGACAGGTGAGACTTTATGGGCATGTTGGCACAGGGTTCAGTCCTCAGAGCTGTCCTCTCTCTGAAGAGGAGAGTATCGGAGGGGTACCCGTGATGAAGTAAGTCTGTGCTCACGAAAGCTCATGCTCAAAACTTTTCTGTTAGTCTATAAGGTGCCACAGGACCCTTCGAAGAGGAGAGTGGCCTTGGTGTCAAACCAGCTCTGTAGGTGGCTTTGCTGATAACAGTGAATTTCTGTGTCACTCCAGAGTAACCCCTCTGGTATTCCATCACACTGTAATGAACCATGGGTCAGCTGGGTGTAATGATGTAGTGTCTCCCGGAGGGTCACTCTGTGTTCTAGGACAACAGCCTGGCTTTGAAAGTACCCATACAACCTGCTCTCTGCAACCCGCGTGACACTCCATTTCATCTTTTCCTTCCTTCTGGATGGCAGCATGCCCATAGCAAAGGGTAGGCAGGAGGTGGGAGTTCTAAGCCTTTTTTAACACTCCGAGTTAGAAGCAGGTGTGATCCTGTCAGGCCTTCCTTGCATTTAGTGGTCCTCTTAATCCATTTATAACAGCACTTGTCCAGAAATCTGGTTTGAATGAGTCTGAGATGAATAATTAATGTCAAGCGGTTCAGACGTCAAATATTTGAACAGCTGCTTGGGTGTTTTCACTGGCTTTGTGCAGGGAGGCAACACCAGAAAAGTTACTCCAGGAGGGACAAGTTAAAACTCTGGCTTCAAACCATTCCTATTGGGACTGGCCTTAAAGCTAACCTTCCCATGGGTGAAACACGTTTGAAAGTATGCAGAATGGGTCATCAGTTTCACACGTTGATCTCAGGGCAGGTCTGTGCATTGCCTCCTGTTCTTTAGTTTCTGCTAAACATAGTGGCAATTCCAGGATCGACAGTATTCTCGTGTAATCTCAACACCTCTCTGAAACAGGCTGTCCCTTCAGAGACGGGGGGGCTGTAGAGTTCTAAAACCGAAAAATAGCATTGCTTGTACTTTGTCAAGGCCGTTAGGTGTGTGGTTTGCTTTTATTCCGCAGACAGAACGATACAGTTCCAGGCTCTCTTTTTTTTTTTTTTTTTTTTTTTTGATAATACATAATTTATAGCAGTTCACGTTTTTGTTTCAAAAATCCTGTCCATCTGAGTGTGTCCCTCTAGGCCCTGAATGGGGAGCCCTCTGGGGATCATCGCGGAAAGCATGCCCTCCGGTCTCTCTGCCTCGCACCCCTGCCACACAGCTGCACGTGAAAGCTGTGCCCTTCGTTTGACGCAGATTTCTAGCTAACTCAGATTGTAATGTTGTCTTCACTAATGCAACTTTGTGGCTGGTTGCACCATTCCTCCTCCTCCTCCCCTCCACGCAAGGCCGGCTGGTGCTTCCTGGCCCCTAGCACCTGTCACTGCGTCTGGCCAGCACTGCTCCCGTTAGTACCATTAAACCAAAGCTTTGCAAAATGATTAGTGATTTTGGGTACCCAGATCGATGTGGCTTAAAGGGCCTGACTTGCAGGAAATGCTGAGTACCTGCCCCAAAACTGAGACATCAAAAATCACTAGTCTCTTGGGTGTGGGGTGGACTCAGCTAGCTCAAGAGAGACCACCAAGGGGGTATGATAGAGGGCTATATAATCATGACTGGTGTGGGGAAAGTCCCCTGCTCACCCAATGAAATGACTACGCAGCAGGTTTAAAACAGAAGGAGGTGTTTCTTCATACAACGCATGGTCAACCTGTGGAACTCTTTGCCAGAGGATGTTGTGAAGGCCGAGATTATAACAGGGTTCAAAAAAGCACTAGATTAGTTCATGGAGGATAAGTCCATCAAATGCTATTAGCCAGGCTGGGCAGGGCTGGTGTCCTGACCCTCTGTTTGCCAGAGGCTGGGAATGGGTGACGGGATGGCTCACTTGATGATTCCCTGTTCTGTTCATTTCCTCTGGGGCACCTGACACTGGCCACTGTCAAATGACAGGTTACTGAATTAGCTGGACCTTTGGTTTGACGCAAGATGGCCATTCTGATGCTGTAGTATCAGACAGGTGCTGTTTCTGCTGGTGACCAAAGAAGAGACCTGCTTGCCTGCTATTTTGCACATGGTGTTGAGGCATTAGGAGGCTCTGGTGGGAAGAGGTGAGATTGTACAACACGGAGGATGAGTGGGTTACATGCATCCATGAAATGTCTCAGGAAGGCTTTTTGTCCTCTGGTTTGAATTGTCCAGCTTCCTTCGTTGGCCTGGCAGCACAGATCTTGGGTGTCACAATGAAAGTTCCCAGACCTACCAGCTTCACAGGTGTTGAATATCCTTACTGACTTCCCCAGTTCTCCATCAGCAATTCCCACAACTGAAATTGGGGCCATCAAAAACTGGCCAAAAGGGCATGTGTGCTCTCTGTGCTGTGTTTCAGGGCAGACTGGAAGGGATGATGCCTTCACTGTGAAGATGGTAGAAAACATTTCTGGGTTAGTGTTGTCCAAAGCTGGGCAGAGGTGGGAGCTAGCAAATGAGTGGTTAGTGCCCTCATTAGCCTATAAAAGGACTTCCCGGTGCACAGAGGAGGAGAGTTTGGTGAGGATGGAGTTAGGATTCTGAAGTGAGATGCCCTGTTGTTGGTGAGCTGCACGACCAAGGGCAGGCTGTATGTTCTTTAACTTTGGCCATGATCCACTAGCCTCCTTGGTGCGGATGATTTAGACACAAGATGGATGAAAACATGCTTGTTTCCCCTGGGCTTAGCCTACTGGAAGAAGGACAGGCAGACAGAGGAACCAAAGGAGAAATCCCTTCTACATTCACTCAATTGACCCCTGACACCACCACCACCTCCCTCAGGAGCTTGTTCCTAGTATTCATTATCTGGCTAACATTCAGATCACTTCTGGGACGGGGCAAGTCACTGCTCCAGCTTTGCATGATTTACGTTTCCCACCTCTCTGCAAGAAAAATGAAGACCTGTACGTCCAAAGCTTATGGCCTTTGAGAAGTGATGGGCTACAGTAATGCCAGGTGCAGAAGATGGTGTTACTGGGGGTTTAATGTCAGACTTGTAAATTGCCCACTGTGAGTTCTCAGGCAGCGCTGAAAGAACAGCCAGCTCTTCTGACAGGTCTCTCGTATTACTCTAAATCTTCTCCCAAACCTTGTGATGAACTGGAAGAGTCAAGATTTACTGGCTGAGCTCTTGCTGTGAGAGAAGGCTGCTCAGGGCGTCCCTTGGCTGCCAGCTTACAGCACAGCCCAGCCTGTGCTTGAAACGCTTCCAGCGGACTCAGCTGCAAGGCTGGCCTGTCAGCTTCTGCAGGCTGTGCCACTTACCACAGAGCTGTGCCTTGCTTTCCAAAACAGGAGTTGGGGGCTACAGTTTGGCAGCTATGGTGAAAATTTAAAGCTGGTCTTCCCTTTGGGGGCAGGGTCTGCCTGGGTTAATCTGCAGAGGTGATCCTGAAAAGCGATGGAGTGCTAAAAATGCCACTCTTTAACGGCCCTCATTTCATACAGGGGAAGAGAAACATCAAGTCTTTATAAACAAATTTTATTAGCAGCTTAACTGATAACACGTCCGTTCAGAGAGACTGACAGTGACATACGGCATCCGAGTAGTGTCCTTGGAAAGAGATCTTTATCCTGTCTGGCTCCCACTGGGGATATAGCCAGCTAGAAATACTGCTCCACCATCGTGGGGCTGGGGCTGGGGGGAGATACAGATCCGGTATTGACAGCATAAGCTGGGTTGAGAGCACAGTTACCGGGAGAAGAGTCAGGCCCTTGTGTTGTCAAGAGGGTGACTCAGGAGATAAGGGCACTTCTGTTTTTATGGGGAGCAATCAATAACCCTTCCCAAATGCAATATCCCTAAGTGAAGCTCAGCAGCCTTTCCCTTTGTGGGCCACTTCACACCACACAAGAGGCTTTTGCGCTCAACGCTCAATTAAAACCGACTTACGGAACACACTGAATGAGCCAGAATTAGTGATCTGATGTCAAGATGTTTGACTCTGCTACAGCCCTGCAAAGCAGGGAGGTGGATGTGCTTGTGGTTAATGCATTGGGCTGGGACTTGGACCTCAGGGTTCACTTCCCAGCCCTGCAACAGACTCCAGGTGTGACCCTGGGCAAGTCACTTAATTATCCAGTGCCTCAGTTTTCCCATCTGTCAACAGTAACATTGAATTGTAAACTGTTTGGCTTAGACACTCTTGCTGTGTTTGTACAACATTTAGCTCAACAGAACCCAACCGTGGCTGATAGGCCAATAGAGCAATTAATGGTACTCAAGACACTCTTGCCTATGCTGGCTGTCTCCTAAAGACTAGCAGTTCTAATGGGGCTTTCTCAATACTTTCTACTAAGTATTTTGGGGGGGCCCCCTCACCACCCCCATGTAACCCTCAAGCTCCCCTTTTACCTTTTGTAGCAAGGAAAATTAGTGATCAGGCTGGTGGAAATCTCTCCAGTGCTTTTCGGAATTGACAACTCAGCTGTCTCCTTCCGGGCTGACAGCATAAACCAAGGAGAGTTCCCAGCATTTTCAGGTAATCTGTTCGTCGTGTCCGGTCTTGCTCCTAGAGCGAGCCCACGAGAGAGATCGAGAGGAAATGGTGGAGCCTGGTGCCTGTGATTAACAACTGAGCAGTGGGGGATAGCCCATGCACCCAGCCTCTGTCGTAGGGTTTCTCCCAAGGGATCCCTGTGTGCTCCTGTGTGAGATGCTTTGTGCTGTTGCACTGGTCCCTGATACTAGTCCACCCATTTTCTTCCCTCCAGGCTCTGGGTTCATTATGTGCAGTGGCAAGGAGAATCCGGATAGCGACGCGGATCTCGACGTGGATGGGGACGACACGCTGGAGTACGGGAAGCCACAGTATCGTTTTTGAGAGGTTCTTACTCAGTGGAACCACAGGGGTGTGTCTGGGGCTTCTCACACGCAGAGGCAGCATTGCTGTGTGCCGCGTTGCGTGAGCGGGCGCCGCCCCCGGGGGAAGTGTGAGCAACTCTGCACACTGCAGCTCAGCTGTTCACTTGTCCAGGAGCGGTCCCCACTACTCATCCCTGCGTTAAGTTCCCCTTCATTTCCATCAGAGAGTCTCTCCTGGTCACTGGCTCCCACCGCATGCCCAGCTGGTCACATGCTTGATCCTTTGGGCTGTTTCCCTAATGCCTCTGACGTGGCCCCTCCTTGTCCTTTTCATTTGCCCACCCTTCTTCCCTGCACAGGCCTCCTTCCTCTGCCCCATCTTTTCCTACTTCACCGAGAGCAGCTCATTCTTTATTTCCTTTCCTCACACGCTGAGATTGTCACAAAGTGCACTCTGCTCCCTGAAAGCGGGGGGCCACCAGCACTCGAACCATGGCCCTGCCTCTTCCCCCGAGGTCCCGCCCCTGCACTGCCTCTTCCTGGAGGCCCCAGCTCCTATGCCGCCTTCCCCCCCTGCTAGATCTCACCTCCTGCTCACCTGTAAGGCCAGTAAATAGTAATGGGGTCATTTGGCATCCTTTCTCTGCTCCACTTATTTGGTTAGGGCTGGAGCTCTTCCATCCAGAATATGGGCCAGAGCAACTGGATTGTATCTAGCCATTCTAGTAGGTGTTTAATGCCCGCTAAAATGCCTACCTCTGGCAGAAGAAGCAGCCCTGTAGCACTTTATAGACTAACAAAAATAATTTGTTAGGTGGTGAGCTTTCGTGGGGCAGACCCACTTCTGGTTCCAGTACAGAACTATCTCCATATCTGAAGAAGTGGGTCTGCCCCACAAAAGCTCATCAATGAATACATTATTTTGTTAGTCTTTAAAGTGCTACAGGGCTGCTTGTTTGTTCTGTTAAGATGCACTCTAACACAGCCTCCTCTCTGTCACTATTCCCTCTGGGAGGGGAGGGACCAGCCCTGGGATGGGAATTCCCTGAAGGCAGTGTTTAGACTGATGTTGGGGGGTGGGAGCGACTCATTGTCTCTCTTCTGGGGAGGTAATTAAACCGGCACTAGCCGGTGTGAATCAGCATGGCTCCGATCAAGGCAGTGGCACTGTGCTGACTGACGCCTCTACCGGATGTGGCCCTGAAGCGTCAGCAAGCTAAAATTGGCATTCTAAAAACCAAAGTGTCAGGAGATTGGGAATTTCTCTCCTAAGAGCTCTCCCCATCCGTTGCTAGCAAAGGACTTGCCACAGGGTACAGGGCACTGCCTTCCTGGCTAGGTTTGTGACGGTTGCTGGGTTGTCTTTAAAGTCCAACTTTGGGAAGCAAGCTGGCGAGGTAGGTTGTCCAAATGAACCTGCTCTGTATCCCTTGGAGCCAAAGCTGGCCCAGTGCTATGAAACAGGTGTAACCCACAGCACGCACCCCTCACCCTTCATACGGCTCTGCTGCTCCCTAACTCTCTGCGCTCAGGTACACGGAGGCTGACATCATCCCTTGCACCGGAGAAGAGCCGGGCGAAGCCAAGGAGCGGGAGGCACTCCGTGGTGCTGTCTTAAAGTAAGCAAATGGGCTCTGTCTTTGGTTGCCGGGAGTGAGCCGAGGGGGTAACCCCAGTTCAGCTAAGGCATGTGGGACACAGCAAGGGAGGGGCAAGGCCACCCCAGGAAACAGTCAGACAGGTTGGGCTGAATTCCCCACCTGGGGTGTAGAAAGGGGCAGTAGGGGTACAGTGAGGGATTCATAGACGCCTCTGCTAAGCATGTCCTCCAGCTGCTCTGGCCACACCCAGTCCCCAACAGTGCTGCTGCGCTAAAGAAACGTTGGCCAGCTGCTCAGGTCAGGTGGAGAAGATGCTGGGCCTGCAATCCCTGCCTGAGCAGACCTTTCACAGCCAAGGGCCCTTAGCTCTGCCATTCCCCAGAGCGGACTACAGAAGTGTAATCTGTGTAGCACAGCTGCCACTTGCCTGCTGTAGCATTCTGTGCAGTACGTGTTCAGCTAGCACCACGCAGGCAAGTGAGGTGTAACGTGGGGCCTGTTCACTCACTCCTTTTTGTGGCTGCCTTGCTTGCTCTCAGCTGGGAAGCGCAGGCAGCTGGAGTGCTGTGGGGGCCTGGACACACGGGCTCTGAGAAATGCTTCTGGCAAATAACAAAATGACTGTTAACTGGGAGCTCAGATTGTTTCTGTAGCCCTCTGCCCTGCATGGAAATAGGGCTTCAATTCCCCTCAGTCTCTTGGACTGAGTGACCCAGGAGGTCACGGTTGAAGTAATTGATAAAGCAGTGAGGTGAAGCTTTCTTACTGCTCAGCCTGTCACAAAGAGTACCTTGAGGCCGGGTCCGACTCTGCAGAAACATGGGATTCGCCACATGGGCTCACCCCATTGGGCCGCTCAGCAGTGGCCAATCCCTGTGCTTCAGAGTGAGGGTGAACCATTCCCCCTCCCCAGGTCAGCACATTGTCATATGGGGGTCGGGGGAGTCCCGCGTCAGTACCTGCAGACTGTGGTGTGGGAGTTCTGGCAGGAACCTGGAGCATACGCAGTCGCATTCCTACGTGTGGCACTGTCACTCGGGCACTGTATTGTTTTGTGGTCCTTGGACCCCTGTCCAACTCATTTGCCCCATCAGTGAAATGGGGTGATTATACTTAATATTTGCAGCGGGCGTTTGAAATTCTGGCCAAAGGGTCTAGAGATGTGCAGAATGTAGCTCTCTGCTGCTGCCCTGAAGCAGAGGGGTAATTACCCTTTTAGTGTGACCCTCTCTGCCCGCAGAGCTGAAAATGTCATTTAGGGATCACAGGTACGCAGGCTCCTTAAAAGACTTCTTGTGCTGTTGCCTCCTTTATCTTATTGGCTCGCCAGTGACTGACCGCGACTGCAAGGTCTGTCTGCTTTCGTGCCATGGCTCTCCCATTGTGAAATATTGAAGGCCGTGCCTGTGAGAAGCTGGGGTTATCCTTAAAGAGTCTGTTGCAGCATAGACAGAAGCCTTTAGCCATTAAGTCTTTCGCCTTGGGAATCCTGGGTACAAAACTCTGCCTTAAGTTACCAGGGAAGGAATTTGGATGCACAGCCTTCAGTCAACAACCCATCCACACGTGACTCAGCAGAGACGGCCTGGGCAAGAGCCAGGACTGGAGCAGCAGGGGTTGGGAGCGTTGTTTGAGCTTGTGGGGATCTTGCACCTCCCTGGCCAACACAGAGCCAGATTCTAGAGATGGGCTAGTCTCGCTTGGATGCATGGATGTAAGTGGGGAGGGATGTTTGTGTTCGAGTTGGTGACACCTACAAAAAACAGTGAGACTTATGCCCGTTGTAGTGGCCGGGCTCCCCATGGCCTGCTTTCAGCATTGTCTCTCTTTTCTGCTTTTAGTGGCGGCACACCCAGTACCCGAATAACACCAGAGTTTTCCAAATGGGCCAGCGACGGTGAGTGTTAGACCCATAAATTACGGTTCTGTCCTGAACGGACCGACCTCAGGCAGGGTTGGTGATCTTCCCTTTTTTCACATCGCAGGCTCTTGCCTGATTGGTGGTGGTCGTAACTGCCCGTGAATAGAAGAATGGAGTGATTTTTTCTGTACACATCGCCCTTTGATCCCAAACAGGATCGTTAACCACATGGGCACATGCAGAACACCTTTATTCTGAGCAGGCCCTGTGTGCTATTCCTCACCCCAGACCTCTGAGGGGCTGAACCTGCAGTGGAGACTCGTCCAATGCCTTGGAGGGAGTCAGGCTGAGTCAGGGTTGGATTTTTGGCGCCCTCTGACCATTAGGCAGCACCACGTTCCTGCTGAGCTGAATAATGCCATAAAATAGCAGTCTGAATTCAGGGAGAAGAGGAGCCGGTCACTGCTTGGCTTGGTGAAACAGGGTGCCTGTTGGTAACCCATGGGGTCTCTTCTGGTGGGACCCACGGCTTGTCTCCTGGCACGGCGGGTCAGAGTGGGATCACGTCCCTAGAAAACAGGGAGTTTTAAGGCCAGATGTGAAATAGTGTGGATGCACTGCCCTCAGTGGCAGGAGGGCCTAGTTGTGTGGCATCAGAGGAGCCTGTCCACCTGGCCAGGTCTCCATGCAAGGACTGACATGACAGTGGAGGGTCCCCCTTGTGTTAGTTGTCTCCCAGGCAGAAACCCCCTTGCCCTGCGTTGTCATCCTCCCCAGCCCACATAAGCCGGTTTCACTTCCTAGTGTTGCTGGTGGTGTGACCCAGCGCATGTTTAATGCCGTCCTGTCTTGTCACTGTCCTGTTTTTAAAAGGGCAACAGAGATTAATAATACAACCTCCGAAGTAGGTCTTGTCCTCACTAGGGTCCACATAAGAGATTTGTGCCTAGTATTACGGTACTGTTACCATTGAGTTCTTCAGCTCACATGGCAGAGGCCTGTGCTTCAGCATGGATGGTCAGGGGCTCTGTCCCAGCTGAGGGTATGTGGAGGCTGCTGACAGTAATGTGCAACAAAGAAAATGGTTTACATTTGAGCTACACGGATGACTCATTTGAAAGTGTGTCATTCTTGGGGGGGTGTTTTAAACTTGTCTCTGGTGGTTTTATTTTTAAATGCTGGGAGTCCCTTGGAACGTACCCAACCCTCCAATAGCAAACTAGCAGGGAGTATGAGCAGGCCCATCACGTTCATACGTTCCCCTCTGGAGCCCCAAGTGTGACAGAAGAGGTAGCAGGCAGAGCGATGCTAGATGACTTACCCTCAGTCACCCCGGGAGCCCAGAACTGGAAATAACACACTGGGCACCTGACACCCAGGCCTCTGCTCGTAAGCGTCCACAAGGCTTGGGCAACTGCACAGTAACAAAACAGGGTGGGCTTTGGAATTGGGCAGGGGATGAGAAGCGGGAGGAAATGCCATCGCTCCAGGGGTGTCATCAATATGTGTATTAAATATTCTCTGTCCTTCAGTGGCTGTTCTGTACAGTAATCCCCCAGTATGCGCAATTTTGATTTGCGCTTAACTCGCATTAACACTTCCCCAGTTGGGGAGACACCACACCGCCACATCTGTCTGCTCCCCAGCTGGGGGAAGCCCAGCAGGCAGAAGCTGCACCTGATTCCCAGAGTGGTGGGGAGCTGGGGGACCAGGAGGCAGCCTGGCTCCGGGATTCCCTCCACTGGCAGGAGCCAGGAAACTGACCAGCGCCAGCCAGTGGAGGGAATCCAGTAAACAGGCTGCCGCCTGGTCCCCAGCTCCCCTCCACTCCCTGGAGCCAGGAAACTGACCAGGGTTGGTGCCCTCATCAGTTTCCTGGATCCCCTGCATTACAGGGGAAATTTGACTTATACAGGGGTTGCTGGAACACAGCGCCCCATGTAAGCTGGGGGTCTACTGCATATGGCACAGCACCCACATAGCTTCCTAAGAGAGGGGAGAATAAACTGTGCTGGAGGAAACAGTTGGATGGGAATAGCAGTACATACTGCAGAAGGTGAATTAAGTAACTCAGTTGTCCTTCTCCAGCTGGGGTGGAGAGATCTTGAGGAAGCAACACTACTAGTGCTTGGGATTCTGTGGCTCTTGTCACCCAAACACGTTACAAGTTGCTCTGCGCAGACTCTTTGGCCAAGATTTTCAGCAGTGGCAACTAGTGACTTGGTGTGCAGGACCACACCTGTAGAGAACAGGGAGATGGAGAGCTTGAAGGAGCCAGATTTGCAGAGAGCTGGTGCTCAGCAATTTACAGTCTAGCCCCTTGCAGGTATCTCTGGCCAGGCACCTGAAATCCTTCAGCTGCTGGACAATTTCGGCTTTCTTTTCTTTCCTCTGGTGGGGCAAATTTCCTGCAATCCTGCTTGCTGGAAACCCGCCCTGTGTGGCTGCTGTAAGCGAACCTTTTCTAAAATAAATCAGAACCAATCAGCAAATACCACTGAGGCATCAGTCGGAAGCAAAGTATGATGGAGTTCAGATCTTAGCAACGCTCTCTCCTGGGCACAGGCTTTCCAGACAGCCAGGAGCAAAGAGGGTGGGAATCCTCACTCTCTTTGGGAACTGACATTAAAGTAGCTCCTGGAGCCCTTTTCCTATGCCCGTAACACATTTAGACTCTTCCATCTGTTGTCTGTTCCTTTTACTAAGTGCCCCGTACCTTCCCTCCACAGAAATGCCCTCAACGAGTAATGGGGAGAGCAGTAAACAGGAGGCTCTGCAAAAGACCTGTAAGAACAGCGACATTGAAAAGTGAGTATGAAGCACACAGCCCTGCCCGCTCTGGGGAAGGAGAAGCAACTGACCTCAGCTGTCTGAGCACCAGGGTCATTCGAAGAGGTGCACACGGGCGTATTCCGGCACCCTGGACCACTGGAGCAGTTATCCCTGAAATAAGCAACTTCACTCCCAAACGTAGCATTGCATTTTCTCCTCTCAGCTCCCGCCCTGTGACGTGTGGTCCCTCCACCGTGCAGTGAGACCTTCTGCTTTTCATGTCTGCAGCAGTTCCTCTGCCACAAAGACATATCCCACCTCTGTGTCTTGGCACTCACTGCAGTGATCTCCAAAAGGCATGTGACGTGGAGGCAGGATGGCTGCATGCTTTATCTGCAAGCTCCTTATGTTCTTTAGGATCCCTCTCTGAAAGGAAGCCCCCTGGCTCACTTTTCTTCCCCTGCCTTGGTGCGTATTTATTCCACCCTCCTTCTCTGCGTGGGACACTGTCAGCAGCCCCAAAGGCCAGTCAACACTGGTCCATGTATGAGCCAGATTGAGCCACTCGTATGAGACACCCTGAGCCTCCATCTCCCAGGGTCCGAGCACGTTGCATCTGCGGCCCTTCGAGGCCTGATTCAGGTGCCTGGGACCCAGAGTTTAAGTTGTGCAATAGCCCATCGTGCTGCTGATCTTCTTCTTCCAGCTGCACGGATAAAGCCGTGTCATGCCATTGGCACTGTTTCAGATCTCTCTTCAGGGGTTGCCCCCTTCCTGCCACAGGGTGGCTTGCTCCCACCCCACCCCCCCAGCCTCATGGGGAAACCCTGTCTGATTGGACACCTGGCGGCGAGATGCAGCTGGAAATCCCAGCCCAGCACTCTCTGGATCCCTCCATTGCTGCTCTGGATCATTTTAATTCCTTTTCTACAGAGAGGGTTGATTATTGCCTAAGATCAAAATGTCGTACTCTGGTTGGGCAAGGGATAAAAGGGCTCTGAAGCAGCCAGAGCAGGGAGCCAGCCGTGGCTTTTAAGGTGACCTCAAATCCACATTTTCATGTGTGATACACTGATGATTTGGAATGGGGGAGAATCTCTTTGCTTGAAGATTCAGTTCCTCCTCCTCCTCCTCAACCTGCCCAGATCTGGCATCAGGGTTCTGGGACCCCTGCAGACAGGAGACTTCTCATAGCTAAAGCAGCTTTAGGGCACATGGTTAGATGTTAGCTGAGCTAATTCCCTGCTGCCCTGTTCTCTTGTCTTGGGCCCTTTTTTTTCCTGTTTTAAAGCCTCTCTCCCCAGGTGTCCCAGACATGGGCTGTCTGCCCTGCTCAGACTCTACTTGTATCTGATGTTTTCACACTGAACAATCAGTGAGCTAAAGCCAAGACCACAGAATTTTGGGATTCCAGAACACAGCTCCGTAGGAGACCTGTCCTTCAAACAAGCTAGCCCTGTGTTTTGCTTTAGTGGTGTTAAATCCGTTAGCAGTAATCCATTCACCTCTGTCTTAGCCCTCCTTTGGTTTGTTCTTCACCCTTCCATAGGGCCTTCCAAGTTATCCTGAGAGCCAGTGACTCTCTACTCTCTCAAGCCCACTCATGCTGCAGAGCTGAAAGGATCTGACTGTTTGCTGAACAGTTGAGCCCAAGGGATGAATTGACGTTACCTCCTTGATCAGGTTACTGAAGCTTGGTCTAGTGTCTTTTGAAAGACACCTCCAAGTGCTTTCTAGACAGTGCATAGAACAAGGACATTGTGAAATATGGATGTTTGTCCTAGTCCTTCTGGAGCTGCTGGAAGGCTAGCAAAACTCATGAGAAATTACTGGTAAACTCTGACTGGCTTATGGACTCTTCCCTTGAAATCGCTCATTTAAAGGAATGAGACAAGCTGAGACATTTATTTAAAGGCCTTTTTTTCCATCAGAATCAGAAAGTAAGATGGTGTTGGGAGATGGATTTCTGCTTTTCCCTTTTTTCCCCTCCCAGATCGAGGTGTGACAGATAGTTCCTGTCTTGCTGGTTAAGGAGCCTCGATGCTCTGCATGTTTGTCTGTGTAGGGGGGGTTGTGTTAAATTAATTGATAACAGCGATCAGACCTAGAATCCTGCAGAAAGTGGGGGAGGGGTGTTTCATACTGTCTGGCTGCTTCCCAGTCTGCTGAGGAGCCATGATATATGGTGACCCAGTCCAACAGGCTAAATTGATTCATCTCCGGTTCCCGTTTCTTAATCTGGAACTAAATTGGTTTCATTTTTCTTGTTTTGGATGGCGCTTGCAGCAAGTTTTAGGCTGAAGCACTTTGCTCCGTTGTTCATAACTTTAATTTTTGCTTTTAAATCTGCATGTTATTGATTGGTGTGTTAAGCTCCATGTAGCATCTGATTAGCATTTTAAAAAGTTTAGAAGCACACGGTTTATCACCTGTGTCAGCTGGTTCTCCATTTAGAACAATGGGTAATAGAGTTAGTAGTGATTCCAGTTATTGATCCCACTGTTATAAGAATGACATTCCTTCCCCCCTTTCCAAAAATAAGTCTAGGCATGGAGAGAATTTTTTAATTAGCTAATACAGTACCGTAAACTGTCCTTGTTTTGGCACACTGCTAATATACTTTGGTTGAAAGTTAATGGAATCCGCACTTCAGGCTTCCTTAGAAGAGTCTCTTGCAAGCAAATTGACAAGCCTAGCGATACAAGGAGAGCGCACGCTCACCTCCATATACCACGAGAGGTCCCCATTGGCTCAAGCTGGTGTCCCACAGCAGCGACCTAGCCCCGTGCATCATCTTTTGAACCTCTGACAGTAGTCAGTGCTTGACCAGGTGGAGCTAGGGTTGGTCCAGGCACACATCCCCTTACGCTCAAGACTCTGAGATTGTGTGGGACTGTCCAGTCTTCATTCCATTCAATTTCTGAAGCTGCGCTCTGTAGTTTTAAGGTAAATGGGGATTGCATAGGTCGGGGAGTGGGGGGTTTGCTGGTTTAAGTCCTCCGCTAATGACCAGATCTCAGGATGTGACACACACCTCTGGCTGGGTTGGAGGCATGGCTTTGCATGGGCTGTGA
This sequence comes from Carettochelys insculpta, assembly GCF_033958435.1. Lineage (NCBI taxonomy): Eukaryota > Metazoa > Chordata > Testudines > Carettochelyidae > Carettochelys > Carettochelys insculpta. The sequence goes on from NC_134145.1 coordinate 3,075,890, forward strand.
AGAGACTAACGGAGCTTTGTAACCGTTCAGACACGTGCCCTGTCTCCTCCCCTAGGCATAGCATTCTGCTTGGACTTGTGTAGTTGTGTGTCAGGACTAGCTATGAGCTGCAGAAGCTATGACCCCTTTTCTCCCTCCCTCTCCCTCCTAAGACGTTACCCAAGTAACCTGGCGCCATTTTGAAATCAAGGCTCCCAGGGGTTAAAAGCCAGCATCTTAATTCAGAGTGCCAATGTTCAATTTTGCTTTCTGCCACCAAACTAGATTGCAGGCCAGCGAAAGAGTCTGGGTTAGTGGCCCACTGGGTCACCTCCCATTTGTTTTCCTCAATTTTGTGTTGTCATAAATTCATTCCAGTCCGTTGTGGTTGATCAGTTTATCTCTGTCGGGGCAGGGAGCGCTGCTAGCATGATATATGACATGAAACATTGTAGCCAGCCTCTCCATGAATCACTCCAGCTGTTTGGTGTCAGCATGAAAGCAAACAGGCCCCGGCTGCCGAGTGTTGACTGCGATGAGCTCAGTATGGGAAGAGACATGACGTATGAATGTTTATTTAATAATTCTCTAATATTTCCAGCAGAGTGTGGCTGTGCCTTCTGCGGGGGGAGGAGGTTGAAGGGGGAAACTCTAATCTGTTGGGGTGGGTCATAAATCAGGCAGACAACATCATTAATCAGGGATGGAACCAAACTGGAAGGAGGTGGGACTGTCGCTGCCATCCGTGGTGGGAAGGGGCAGTGCTCTTTTTTTCATAAAGCACATCTTGTTTCGGATTCCAGTTAGCGTTGCTCACGTAATAGCAAACCGGAGCCGCACACGGCTGAAGCAGGTGCGTTGCCTTTGCTAGAAACCTTGCGATTTAAGCCCACCAAGCATTAAATCCCTTTATAATTATCTCCTTTCTGTAACACTTGATGCTCATCGTGCTTCATTGGCTGAGATGCTTGTGGGGTTAAGGAGCGGGTCTTAGAGAAGAAAAGCTGTCGCATTTGTTTCATTTTCATTTCTTGCGCACGCACCTTTCTGAAGCAGCTTTCTGAAAACACCAATGCCGGGGAAGCTCAGCAAGCCTGGCCGAGCTAATGGAATCGGTTAATAGTGAAGCAGATGAAGCTGCTGTGTTGGCTTGGTGTGGACTGACTTGTCTGATCCCTGAGAGCAGCGTGTGAAACAGCAACATCACTCTGCGGGGGACTTCTCCTCTTCTACTCGGCCATGGGGCTGGGGGTGGGAATAGGGTGGGTGTGCAGATGGAGGATTATCACTGGCCTAAAAAGAAAGGTCTAGGCTACAGTCAGCGTGTTGGAGGGGACTGGCGAGAAGAGGCCTTGAATTCACACTTCAGGATGATCTCTCCCAGCCCCTCCTCCAGAGGTGTCAAACCATTAGTGGGTTTTGGATGCCAATGCAAAAAAAGCAGTTAAGAGTAAAACTTGCATGGAGGGGATTCTGTAAGTGCACATGGCACTCTCCAAACCAGAGACCCTGTGGTCCCTGCCTGGACAAATGCATGGTGGGAGGTCCTGATCCCGCAGTTGGTTCCATAGAGATTTGCTTGCACTGAGCCAAAAGCAGGATTGAAACCCAAGCTAAGGCAAGAAGAGAAGCAGGGAGCAGTGTGGGGCAGGGTTGGGGCTGAACATGCAGTCACGAGGCAGAGCACCGCCTGCGTCTTGGCTTCAGCGTGTATGTTTTTAAGGGTTGCAGCTCACCCTTACAGTGCTATCACTAGTACGTAATAAGGGCACAGCATCTGTGCTGTCATGTCACGTTGCTCTTCACAAAGGCAGGTGTGTAGGTTTCAGTGTTCGTGTCGGGTTGTTGATCTGTGCTCATGTATCCATGGGGCTGAAGTTCACAATGATTTTGCCCGGGTGGACAGAGCCAGGCTGAGTGTCTTCAAGTTATGAAGCGAAATTCCTTGTAGAGGTAATAGTTTAAAACAATAATATCACCGTGCCAACCTAGCTGTATCTAAATCCTAGTTAGTCTTAGTTAGCATTGCCTCTGCGGCCTGGCAGGGTATAAAACTCCACAGGGCAAACCAAGCAAGGCAACTCAGAGCTTTCAGTGAGCCTGCTGTCTGCCTTTACTTAAATGGACCCGGGAGCACAGGGGACCTGCTTCCATGTGTTCTGCAGCTGTCCATGGTGGAGGAATTGTGTAATGCTTTAGGTCCTAAAGGCCTGGGGCTGGAAGTGCAGGTCCGGAGCTGCAGTCTGTACCGAGTCCAGCGCCTGGCTCTCTGGGACGCTTACAGCCCTGCCGCAGCTCCTCAAGGAAGGATGTTTTGTGTCAGAGGTGCAGTTCAGGCATCTTTGCCCTTCAAGTCTCTCTCCCCCTGTTTTTTTTTTTAAAGTTTCAGAAATGCTGTTAACTTTAATTTGCGGAGTTGCTTTTCGAGAGTGAAAAATCGATGGGGGGCTATCACAGTGTGAAATTTGACTGTCACTGGTGAGCTATAGAGTTAGCAAGATGTCGGAGAAGGTAAAAAATAAATTGTGGCCCGGAAAGTGCTCAGCTGTGCTATTTCAAAAGGGATATGAGGCTGATGGGCCGTTAGAGGGTATTTCAGTTAGATGGATGATGATTCCCTGTGAAATACTGGGGTTATTCCATAGGTAAAAGAAACTTTAGCTTATAAAACAAACAGCTTCCTTCTTGCAGTTTAATTCTGCCCTTGGATGCATGAGCAGCTTGTCAGAGAGAAGTCCCCCAGTCCCTAAAATCAACCTTTTCCATTTTGTGATGCCTCTGACGAGAGCTTCAAGACCCTATTTCATTTGTTTTGTATTTCAGGGATATGCTTGATTGTTTTCTTCTCGATTGTAAGCTCAGTAGGGCAGAACCCCCTTCTTCATGAGGGCTGGAAGGAACCTCATACACTGGGGCACCTGCTGTAATCCATGTAATGATTAATTCTAGGCCAATTTGGAGTCTGATCAAAATACTCCCATATTCAGGAGGGTGGAGGCCTCAGTAGAGTTTGACCAAGTTTTGGGGCATCTCCTGCGTTGGCAGACCTGGGCATGCTTCCCTGTTACGTACCCATGTTTTATGTGGCCACAATAAAAATAGAGCTTTAGTTTTATGTGTACTAACTGCAGAAAATAAGGGCCTTGGACATGTAGATTTCTGGCCCTCTACACTGTTTAATGGCTACCATGGTAGCTAGCATTCAGAGGTCATAGGCAGTGTTCCCTCCAATTTTTTCCCCATCCATGAGTGGAATGAATTTTGTTATGTGCACTGAGGCATGTTTGAATGTGCACCACAAATAGAAACCCCCTGCTGCCAGCTGTGGTCGCTCGGCTAAACAGCTGGGTGGCATCTGAAACTCTCCTGGGTGGCCACCCAAGTGCTCAGCTTACAGGGAGCGCTGTTCATAGTAAGACTTCATTGTGTTAGGCAGAGTACAGGCTGTGGCGTTCCTCTGCGGGTAGCCGATAATTGCTTCTCATCCTGGTCTCTTTCTGATATCTTTTTGCCTAGTACTTGGTTAAAATGCAGTAGAAGGAAACAGTGTAAACACAGTAGGCCCCTTTGGGAGTGTACACTGCTGCCTTTTCACAGCAAGGGAGCTGGTTAGCTAGCTTAAATGACACCAATTCTAGTCCATTCCTTTAGCGCACAAGGAGACAGTCAGTAAGTTTCCTTAAGTGTAAAAGTCCTGGGGCAAGCAGTGTGATGCCAGGAAGCTACCTTGGAGAGGCAGGAGTACGGGGGAGATAGTATTGTAACACCCTGGGACCTCCCAATCAATTGTCATCAAGGGGAAGTTCTGCAAAATGTACCAAATAGAGGCTAAGCCCCGAGAGAGCTCTTTGAATTTGTGGTGCTATTGTAGAAGCTGAAAAAATATTCTTGTTTACTTCAGTTGTTGGATTCCATCCCCAGAGTCCCAAAGAATTTCACTGTGCATAAGAACAGTCACACTGGTGGGAGCAAAGGTGCATCTAACCCAGTATCCTGTGTTCCAACCATGGCCAATGCAGGTTCCCTGGAGGGAATGAACAGAGCAAGTGATCAAATGATCCAGCCTTTAGGGCCTATCCTCTGTGAACGTATTTGGTGCTTTTTTGAACCCTGTTACGGGCTTGGCTTTCGCACCATCCTGTGGCACAGAGTTCCCCAGGCTGTCTGTGCATCAAGGGAAGAAACACTTCCTGTGCAGACAGTGATCATGAGACTGTCAAATGTCTGATGTTCTGCAGCATCTCTCTTTGCCCTTTGCCCCTCTCATGTTTCATGTAAATGAGGCAAACAGTAGCCACAAGGCTATGTCCAGTCTCTGTATACAGCCACCTTTGTTCTGTAATGTAGAGGTGCAGCCTGTTTAGATGACAGATCTCTGCACAGAGTTTCCAGTTGTAAGCCAAACAGGTCCATCCTTAGGGCATGTCTAGACTGGAGCTGCTAGTGCAGTTTCCAGCTCTGGTAGCCCCATCATGACGCTCACCTTCACGGTGTGTTACAGGGCTGGGGGGCAGCCCTGTCCTGAGTGGAGCGAGCACCCCTCTGCCTTGGGACTGGGTGAGCCATGTCTTACATCTGTGCTCCCCCTTAGTCACAGGACAGTAAGACCCAATGGCTGGAGTTGGGTAATCCACCCTTCTTTGCTCGTCAGTGTATGGCCCACTCGCCGGAGTCAGGTACAAAGGGATGGGGGTTATACCCTTAGTAAGTGGGTCCAGGCTCTCCCTCTCCTCCAGACCGCAGCCATGGGCCCTGTTAATGGCCATAATCCAGGCCAGAGTCAGCAGGGATAGGCTCTGTCTGAAACTCCCTGACTAAAGGCTTCCGCTCACTCACCAGTTCACCACTGGGTCCCCCAAGCTGCTGCTTGCTGTCGCCCTGGCTGCTGTGGCCTGGGCGTTCCTGTTACCTTTGGGTTCCCTGGTCTGCTCCTCCTCTGGCATGTCCAGGCCTTGTGAGGTCTCTGTGAGTGCCTTGGCATCTGCCTCTGCTGCAGCCTCTCCCACTCCCCAGCTCCCAGGCTTCTGCAAAGCCTTTGCTGGAGCTAGAGGCACACATCCTTCCTCCTGGCAGCCTGCCCCGACTAAGCTGAGCTGTGCCTTTTTATACTGCCACGCCTGGAGCATGCCCAGCTGGGTAAAGGAGGTGTGGCTTGCTCCGCTCATTGCAGGGTTAACTCCTTCCTGTCCTCTGTGGAGCGAGCATGCCAGTTACACAGTGCAACTGCTATTTTTAGCTCTTGTAGCTCAAAAAGAGCTAGCACATTTGTCTACCCAGGCCGGCATTTACTCCTCCAGCTCCACTGTTAGCCGTACCCTGAGAACAAGATGGCCTGCTGTCTGCTCAGCTAGTTGTCTCTGTGTGCCGTGACTCCGCGTTAATGAGGAGGGCTGCAGTTTCCAGCTCCACAGGCTGCCCTCAGGGCTTCCCCTGTGTTGTGACAGAGAGCACGATGCCCAAGCATGAACCCTGCTAGAAATACACTTTCAGCAACACCAGTGCAGCAGGTGCATTTGAAAGGTGATCAGACGTATTAAAGTGTCAGATACAATCGCAGAGGGGTAGCAGTATCAGTCTGTAGCTTCACAAAAAACAAGCGGTCCTGTAGCACCTTAATAAATAAAATTGTTGGTCTTTTAAGGTGCATGAAATGGGTCTTGCCCACAAAAGCTGATTACCTAATAAATAAAATTGCGAGTCTCTAAGGGGCTATAGGACTGTTTGGTTTTTACATAAAATTTGGACATTTTGCCTAGAAAATTATTTCCCAAAATAGCCAGTGCTGCTTTGATGGAAAATCTTGCTGGATCAAAACAGTTTTTTGGGCTCAAGCCTTTCTTTGAGAGCCACACTTCGTCAGTAAAGCAATGCAACCGCTTTGCTTTTGTGTTTGGAGCAGGGGACAGGGTCTGTAAATCTGAGCAAGGGTGACCCATTGAATCTCTCTCCCAGATTTCCTGTAGAGCCATAATTGCTCAAATGATGCACTTAGAAGCTGGCCCAGGCTTAGCGCTTCTCTAACCTCCTGTTTAAATCATTCTCAGTGGCCGGAGGATACAGTGTAGCCCTACAGATGCCTTTCAGCATGCTGACTTTGGAGGCTACTTACGGTCTGAATGTTCAACAGTGCCATCTGGTTCCATTTTGATCAGACCTAGGCATGTGTACTGATGAAATGCAGGCCAAGAAACCCTGGAGCCAGTGCCCAAATTTACTCTCTGCTTTTGTAAAGACGTTGTTGGGCTCTGTGTGCGGGGGAAGTGTGAAAGCATAATTAATTCTTCTGTCGTTTAATTGTTTGGGGAATCCAGGCCCGAGTCCCAGCTAAATGTGGCTTAGAATGCCTTCCTGGGATGGTAAGCCCCCCTCAGTGCTATTGCAATGGTGCATGCAAGTGTAAGAGAAATAATTCCTCTACGGGGAGAAAAAGAGACCATGTTTTTGGTTTGCATCAAGATTAAATTAGTCAGGAGTGAGCTCCAAGCTTGGCAAGCAGCTGCTGGTATTAACAAGTTGTGCAAGCAAGTATAAAATCGAGGCGCTCGTGACTCATAGCGCCTCGGCCGCACACGTGCGTGCCCTTGCATGCACCCCACTCCCAATCCAGAACTTAGAACACGGAAATTAGAAGGTGGAACATTGTATTATTCATAACTTGGCAAACAGGAGCCAGGGCCCTTTGCCAAAATCAACTATCCTCTATAATTACAGGTGAAGCAGCATTCTTTAATATCTTACGATACAAAAACATGCATTAATCAAGCCAAGAGTGCTTTTTTTTTTTCTTTTTCTCCTAGAGGACAATAAATTAGCATCCATGCCAATACGTGTGACAGACCTTTACGGGATTATAAATCAGCCTTTTGAAGGGAGGCTAGTTTATAAACAAACCCAATAAATGAGATTTTTCCTTTGGTAATGGGGAAGCTAGCTTCTAAAATATTGACGTCTTGCCAGACAAGTCCTTTGCACTCTGGCATTCTGAGAGACAGTGGGCTGGATCCTGAGGTGGTGTAAGTCAATGATGCTTCCTTAATTTCTTCGTTGCTATGCATGTTTATGCTCATGAAGGATTTGGCCCCTTCCGTCTCGGCAGCTCATACAGTGCAATCAAATCCGAGCATATCTGCCAAGCTAGTAGCCCGCACCTTCTGGGGTGGCATGTAATCAGTCTGCCACAGATGTCTGACACGAGTCCCTGCAAGGTCCTGAGGCTTTTGAACTCTGATTGTATCAGGTTTGCCCCTTTTATATTCCTTGGGCTACAGAAAGTATGAATTTAGCAGGTTGCTGCTTTCCCTTTATGGCCAGTCTTGCAGTCCAGTCCCCAGGAGTGCCCACGTTGCACGCCAGAGACCTCAGCCGGACTCCACCTGGGTCAGCCCAGATGTTTCAGCTTACAGGATCAGGGCTTCTGCACTGTCACCAGTAGAGGTGAGAGCGGGTGAGAGGCTAACCTGTCATGGGAAATATTTTTAACCTTTTGGTTGCCAAGAACTGAGCTCTGCGGCTACCAAGAGGGAAGAAGAAAGGTCACAGCCAAGTGATTGTGGATTTGCATTGTTTTTTTGGTTCCATCGTAATCATATTGAATCAAATCCATTCCCTTCCCGCCAAATGATTACAGTGCAAACTTGTGACCTGACCCCTAGCAAGAGAAGATAGGAGAAGAGCACTCTATCAGCTTCTTGAAGAGAAGGGTGAATAGTCTTTATTTAAACAAGCATTATCCCTGAGTTTGTTTGAAGTAGGGGTAAATCCTCCCACCTGCCCTCAGTGTTTCCAGGCATATGAAAACAAAAATAAGTGGGGAGGGGAGGGAAGGTCAGAATATCAAGTGTCAAAAATAGCTCATGAAATTTTATTGATGCATTTACTCAGTGCTAAATGTTTTTTACAAGGTGCATACAAACCGGAGCTGTAAAAGTTTATGGAATGTTATGTACAGTGTGACCATTTATGAAGAAGAGAAAATTTATAGCCAGATGAAGTAAACAAACCAGAGGGGAGTTTTATGAGGAACACCTGATGACAGAGCTCCTTGCATGAAATCCCGAGGAGAGTGGGGTCCTCTTTCGGAGCCTGCCATGCTGAAGGCTTCCCCATCTCTTGTGGTGTGCATCACACCCTGATTTCTCAGCACACAGGGAGCTGATTGCAATGGCATTCTCCTCTGTCTGTTGCATGTAACTGTCCTGTACAGTGAATCCCAACTGAACTGCTGCAGAAGACCTGCAGGGAGGAAGGCTTTTCCCTCATACACGGCGGGGACTTCTGAGCCTGTCTTGGTCTGCCACAGTTCCCGAAGGGCAGCCTGTAGTAACCTATGGCAAAAGGTTAACAGAAGTCAGTCATGCTGACATCAGCATTTTTTTCTTTTGGTCAAATATTTTGTTGAGAAAGCACAGTCCTCAGTATATTGAGGGATTGCAGGGCTGCAGAGTCAGAGATCATTTAATTAACAGAATTGCTTATGATTGCCCACTGGGAAGTCAGGTGGGACTTGCTCAGTTTAATTTGAGGAAACAAAGATTGCACGCATGCCGAGGTTTGACAAATGACCAGGGGGTGGGGAAAGGGGCTCTCCTAGCCCATGATAGCTGAGTAATGATGCTACCTGACTTGCACACAGCTCACTTGCTCTTGGATAGTGCATCTATTCCCTTCTATTCAGGATCTGGCAGAGCAGGTGTTCAGTTCAGGTCTGCTAAATAGCGGCTGGGTGGCGGGGGGGTAGAAGCGTGTCTCTTTTCCAGTGTAGAAAGAAAACTGCTCCAGAAGAATACTGCTGGTGCTATTTTTCGTTACTCTACCAAACATGGTATCTCCAGTTCCACAGACCTGCTTCCTGTCTTGGGACAAACACAGCTGCTGCTTCTATTCGTGGCTGCGCTGCTGGTTGGTTGGTCGGTCATGAAATCCAGTGAGCAGCAGTGAATGGCATTGGTCAATATTTCATCTTCAAGAAAGCTTAAGGTGTCTGTCCTCTATTCCAGGTTACAGCGCTGTGGTTCTCCAGCCAGGGGCTGTTGGTGCATGCCTGTAACCGTTCTGAGCATAGGACCCGCCATCCTGAAACTGAGTGAGCCCACTTCCTGGGCTCTGTTAGATACAGGAAGCAAGAGACAAGCAGCATGCACGTGTAGTGAGGAGGTGGCGCAAGGCTAGTGCCAGAGGCTGGAGAAGACAGCGTGGCCTCGCAGCTGCAGTGCCAGGAGCACCTCCTGGAGCTCTAAGTAGTTTCCAAGAGGTGAGGACAGGGTTGTCCACACGTGTGGAGTGGCAGCAGTGGCATACAGAAGGGTCAGAGGACTCCCTCAGTGCAGTACACTAAGTCAGCAACAGAGCTGTGCCTAGAACCCGGGAGTCCTGGCTCCCCATCCTGTGCCCTGGCTGCTAGTTCATTCTGCTTCCTGTGAGCAGTGGGTGTACTGTGGGATGAAAACGAGCTGTATAACCCTGACTGCATACCCTGGCCTTATGTGCACCTAAAGCGCTGCACAAGCCAGCCCAGCCTTTTCCAGACAAACTGGGGTAGAAGGAGTCCAGTGGAGTTCCCAGCTTGTCTGTTGCAGGAGGAATTGCTGTGGTGCTTCATTTTCAGATACAAGCAACAGGCTGAGGGTGAAGCACGTCAGTGAACAGCTAGCGTTCCAGTCGCATGGCCACGCTGGGGTCAGACATGGGGAAGGGAGTCCTCTTTACTCCCTCCTTAGCCAAAGCTTCACTCTCCTTTATGTCCTAGGGGTCTTCTCGTTTCCTTTGACTGCGCTTCCTCCATCCCTTTGGAAGCAGCAGTGTGATTAGCTCTCATTTTGGTTGGACCCGGAACCTCGTGTCCTTCGTTTCTGCTGCACCAGGAGGCTTCTGGAAATTGCAACCGCAAGATCTGCACTTCCAGCAAAAACCTCTCTCAGATGCTGAGATGGGGGCAGGATCTTCACCACTACTAGATGCTTAGGGTTTGCTCTGAGGTGGGACTTGGTGAGGATGTTAGAGGATCTAGTGGCTGAGCTCTGATCAGAGCTAAGAGAGGTTGCACTTGTTCAGACTCCCTGCCTACCAAATGCACCCCAGCTCTGTTAATAAATGTATATTTAACAATGTCTGGAGCGTATGAAGTGATAATAACTAAATCGATAGCTCCCACATTGATTGTCCAGGATCCCTACAGCGTGACGCACACAGCAGCACGGTAATTTTCCAGCTAACTAGCGCCCTGATCTACAGCCCTCCTATTGATTGGCCATTGTATCAGGCAGGCTCTAAGCATTATTGCTTATACCTCTATTCAGCCTCCTTTTCTGATTTCATTCATTTATTGCTGGACAGCTGCAATTATCTCGGTGACTTTACAAAATAGCTGACAGGATCAGCCCTCTAGACTTCTGCATAAAAACCATTTGCTATCCCCTCTAGTTGTTGCACTGGTAAATTTCCTTTCAGATCCCTATTCTGGTTGGGCTGGGTTAGAGACAGGAATGCTTTTTGTTTTAATGTGAGCATTGAACAGTTAAGTCAGCGCCAGGGTCCCCTCTACGTTTTTCCATCCATGGGTGGAACACATTTTGTTATGTGCACCAAGGTGTGTGGAGATGTGCACCGCCAACAGAAACATGTTCATCTGACGGTGGGTGGCTCGGAGCACTCGGCCCATCAGCTGGGGTGGCACCCGAATGTCTCCTGGCCGGCCACCCCAGCGCTCAGCTTACAAGGAACACTGGTCAGCTCTGAAGTTTTCCTTGTCACCCATCTTTGCTTGGTTACCTGGAGAGACTCCTGTTTCTGGTAGGGCTCAAAAGCCATCAGAAATCACCTTGTGCCATTCATGTGGGAGAGGAGAGAATTACTGTCCAACGCCATCTCTCTGTATCCTTCAGCATTCCAGTGCAGCAGCACCCAGCCTAGGGGGACAAGGGAGAAGGCTCTTGGCAGCCTTAAAATTGGTGACTTGTCCTACATTACAGGCTAGCATTGGAGCTTTGAGAGCTCTGCACCGGTTGTGTCCAAAGCTCTGTACTGATTGTTCCTAACCCTGTGTGCTGAGGTTCCCCCACCATCTGCACCTTCTTCAGCTTTGGCTTGGCTCAGGAAAGTGATTCTAAAGAGCCTTTTCTGCCCAGATCCATTTCCACTGTAATCCAGAGCCACCTGTTTTACTGCCAGCCCTGGAGGTTTTCATCATCTCAATTCTGCCCAGCCAAGATGGCAGTGGGAGAAATTAACCAGGTTCCATTCTGCTTGTGAAGAGGCACCAGAATGGCCTTGGAAGTTCTGTTTCCAGAGCCTTGACTTGAGGTGGTAATTGCTAATGCACCAAGCAGCAAATGTGTGGATGTGCTGTTCAAAGGCTGGTTATTATCCCTGTCATAAGGGTACACTGGCCCCTGCTTCAAACCACTTGTGTCCCCCTATTCGCTCCCTATTTGCTAAGAAAAACAAGTTCTTTAGGGCAGTGTCTGGCTTCTCATATGGCCGTTACTGGGGGACATAGAATAAATTCTGTGTTCTGCTATTGTGGGTTTTTCTTGCCACGTTCTGACTTGGAAGCTGTGTAGATATGATCAGATTTTAACTTGGAATGAAATGTGAACGGTGCTGCAGCTCCACAGCAGTGGAGTCCTTTCTAGCCACAGACAGACTGCAGCATTCTGAGAAAGGTTTCAAAGGAAAGTCCAAGGAGGTGTACTTCTGTCTACGCAGTGGTAAGGCCACTGTTCCTCCTCTTCCTGTGGAATCAGGCGCCTTTCTGCGTAGCTCTCATCTCACCTTCCATTTCCTCAGTGTTGCTGTTGCCATCTGCCTGACTCTGTCAGCCTGACAGAACCATGAAAATGTACTTTCCTGTCCTTATGACCATGCCCGTGTGACTGTATAATGCTGCCTGTCAAAAATGACCCCAGGCAAATGGGCAAGATGGGCTTGCAAAGCTGCGTTTCTGTGCAGCTCCCTGATATAGTTGTAGCTTTGGCTGTCTGTTTCAGTCCCGCTCCCTTTCAGTGCCAGTGCTCTGCAAAGGGGGACTTAATTTAGCAGAAAACCGCTGCAATGTCATTTGTCCTGGTGCGGCAGGTGGCATTCATGTCCCGAGGGCTGGTATCCCAGGAGAGGCAGTGCTCCTGGCTTGAGGGTTATACGCTGCACAGCCAGAAGAGACCATCATGATCTAGACTGGTATCCCGCTTAACCCAGGCTGTAGTACTTCCCCACCTACCTCCCAGAGCAGAGTGTTTAGAAAATGTCCATCTGTGATTTAAACATTGACCGAGGTGGAGGCTCTGCCTTGATTCTTGGTCCATTATTCCACTGATTAGTTACCGTAAAAATATATTCCTTATTTCTGCTCTGAATTCGTCCTGCTTCAGTATGCAGCCAGGCCTGACAAAGGGGGCAGTTGCCCCTGGGCCCAGCATTTCAAAGGGGCCCAGAGTTCCCAAAGTAACAGCACCAGTGGCCAATGCTCCAGGCCCCTTTGAAATGCCACAGAGCTCTGTGCATGAGCACGGAGCGGGGGTGCAGACTGTCCTAAGCCCTGGCCCTGTTGTCCTTGGCCATGCCCCAACTGGGGTGGGGACCTGAGCACCCTCCCACCTTGCCCCTGGGCCTGGGGTGACTGTCAGCACTGCTGCTTGCAGCCATTGCGTCGAATTATGCCTTCTGCTCGGTAGAAGAGCCAATAATCGAATACGTTCCTAGTATACGGGTACTTACAGACTAGAGGTGAGCAAACTTTTTACACTGAGCCTCACTTTTCGTCCCTGCAGTTAGCAGCGCCCTTCTCCTCCTGCAACCTACCTAATATAATCCGAACCAATGGAAATGTTGGTTATGCTCATATGGAAAAAAAAGAAAAAGTCTTTTGGCACATGTAAGAAGATAAGTCTGTAATATGTAAAAACTTTATTAATTGATATATCAATATGAATACACAGACACCAAAACAGTAACAGTTCAACATTTTAATCTGGTGGATGAGCCTGAGACCCAGCTGCCGATCGTGCTACACCCCGCTTATGAAATTCCACACCGCCACTTGAACATCCCTGTTAAAGACTCAAGCCACCCCTCAATCTTCTCTTGCTTAACCTAAATAGATTGACCTCCTTGGTTCTGTCGCCAGAAGGCAAGTTTTCTAAGCCTTCAGTCGTTCCCAAGGCTCTTCTGTGAATCTTCTCCATTTTATCAACTTCCTTTTTCAACTGTGGATACCAGAATCGGAAAACCTATTCTACCAGCGCAAACACAGAAGTGAAGTAATCTCTCCACTCCTACTCAAAGTTCCCTGTTTATGCATCCTGGGGTCGCATTAGTCTTTTTGGCTGCTGCATCACACTGGTAGTTCGTGTTTGCCTGAATGTGACCCCCAAATCTTTGTTCAGAGTCCCTGCTTTCCCAAAGTAGAGTCCCCCATGCTGTAAGCATGGCCTGCATTCTTTGTTCCTTGATGTACATGTTTATAGTTAGCCATATTAAAATATATAGCTTGCTTGTGCCCAGTGTACCAAGCACTACAGATCACTCTGTATCAATAACTTGTCCTCTCCATTATTTGCTACTTGCCCAGTTTTTGTGTCAACTGAAAACTTTATCAATGATGATTTGATTTTCTTCTCGCTCATTGATGAAAATGAAAGGAGTAGGGTAGAGCCAAGAATTGATCCCTAAAGGAGCTTGCTAGAAACATACCTATTGGTGGTGATTTCCCATTTACGGTTACTTTTTGAGATCTATCAGTTAGCCAGTTTTTAATCTATTTAACATGTCCTGTTAGTTACCTCATTCTAGTTTTTTAGTTAATACATCATGTAGCATCAAGTCCAGCTCTACAGAGAAATCTAAATATCTGCACTATTAACCTTTATCAACCAAACTTGTAATCTCATCAAAAAGATATCCAGTTAATTTGACAGGATCTGTTTTCTATAAATCCACATTGATTGGCATTAATTATAATCTAGTTAAATCCTTTAATTCTTTACTAATCAACTCCTTTATGACCTGCTCCATTTATCTTGCTCAGGAGCAGTGTCAAACTGACGAGCCCATAGTTACCCCAGGCAGCCCGTTCACCTTTTTTAAATGTTGGCATGTCATCAGCTTTCTTCCAGTCGTCTGGAACTTCTCCACTGTTCCAAGATGTACTGAAAGTGAGCATCAGCTTCTGAGACCACTCTTTTAAAACTCTTGGATGCAGGTTGTCTGGACTGCTTAGTTCAAAATGTCTAAATTTAGTAACTTCTGTTTAACATCCTCGTTAGGTATTAACAGAAATTGTGATATGACTACTGTTGCTTTTATGAGAAACACCTTGTCAGCAGTAGAGCAGCAGTCTGATCTTTGTTGGGATGACATTGACATGGGACCTCATTCACTGACAGAGAAAGAAGCGAGTGAATACTGCTCCCACCCTTTAGTTTCTGCTAATACACATTCCGAATAATGTTGTAATCCCATTGTGGCTTCCGACCATTCAGAGGAACCGCAGACATGATATCCACTGCCCGGCAACTGCAAGAAAAATGTCGTAAACAAACCCAAACCTTACATATGAGTTTCATTGACCTGACCAAAGCATTCGACTCCGTCACTCACAGCACCTGTGGACCATCCTGTCAAAGATCAGCTGCCCCAAAAAATTCATTAGCATTTCAAGGCTGCTTCACTACAACATGACTGCCACCGTATTGAGCAACAGCGGATCCCAAAGTGACTCCTTTGAGGTCAAAATAGGAGTCAAGCAAGGCTGCGTTATCACCCCATCACCAATCTCCATCTTCATCACCAAGACCCTTCACCTCATTGACGGCAAGCTTCCAGATGGCGTGAGATTGTCTGTCTGTAAAATGAGCGGGAAGCTTTTCAATCTCAGGAGACTGAAGGCTAAGAGCAAGGCTTCCCCAACCTTGATCATGGAGCTCCGGTACACGGGTTGACAACATGGTTGTTGCTCTTTCTTCCACAGCCCTTCAGACCATTGTAAGTGCCTTCACTGCAGCATATGGGAATCTCAGACTCACATGGACCATCAAAAAGGCCGAGGTGCTCCACCAGCCTTCACTGATGGGACAATCTCATGCACCTTCTATTGAAGCCAGTGGAGAACTGCTGGAAAATGTGGAGCACTTCCCATACCTTGGAAGTCATCTTTCCACTAAAGTAAACATTGATGTGGAAATCCAGCTTTGTCTGAGCCATGAAAGCTCTGCTTTTGCCCACCTGAGACGAAGGGTCTCCAAGAACCAGGACATCTATCTCAAGACAAAGCTCCTTGCATACTGTGTAGTGGTTGTTCCAACACTACTGTACGCATGTGAAACCTGGACAACATGCAAGCGTCATTTGAAGGCACTTGAACAATATCATCAATGCTGCCTCAAGAGAATCCTAAATATCTCTTGGGAGGATAGACGCACGAACAGTAGCATCCCGGAAGAGTCGAACGTGACCATCGCTAAAGCCATTATCATTTATCAACAACTTGTTTAGACTGATCATGTGGTTTGGATGTCTGATCAGCGCCTCCCAAAACAGATTCTGTTTTCTGAGTTGGAGGAAGGAGAGAGGAACGTTGGGAGCCAGCAGAAGGGATATAAGGACATGCAACATCGGTGTAGACACTTGGAAGAGCCTTGCCCAAGGCCATTTCCAGTGGAGAATGGTAATTTGTGAGGGGGTGATGCAATTTGAGGGGTCCTGCTGTAGTGGAGACGAGGAGAGGCAGACAAGAAGAAAAAGCATCAAAAAGTGCCCTGCACCCTTCCAACAGCTACCAGCACCTGCCCCTTCTGCGATAAGAGCTGCGGCTCCAAAATTGGGCTGGTCAGCCATCAACAGACTTACAAATGGGAGGGTGACATGAAGACATCCTGCTCATTACTGAGTGACCGCCAACATGAACAATCCTTCTCTTTTTCAGATCTCCGCTGAGGCTTTACAACACGACAGTGTGTGTGCCAGAGCTTCTGGCTGAAAGAATGTAAACTGGGGCTTCTTAACCCTCCTTTTCAAACAGTCCTTTGTGTATGCTGAACTTGTTCCTTTGGACCTTGTCGCTACATTTTCTTCACCTACCAAAACGACCTTAAATTTGACTTTTGTAAAGCCCGTTTACCCAGTAGCCTTGACTTTCCCAATCTCTTTCAGAATTACAGAAGACTCTGCAGTGACGACATTTGAAGCGCTAAAGGCTCGTGTCCGTGAGTTAGAAAGGCAGCTTTCCCGTGGAGACCGCTATAAATGTCTCATTTGCATGGTGAGTAGCACTCCAGAATCTGAACATGTTTTAATACCTTTGATGTGTCTTTGCTGCGGTGGCAAGAGGGGAAAAAATTATTTCTTCGGTAAGTGAAACTGTGCCTGTCCAACCCGAGGAAAAAACTCTGGCTAAACATGTTGCACGTTTTTGTCCGTCCGCGTGTGTGTGTGTGTGTGTGTGTGAGAGAGAGAGAGAGAGAGAGAGAGAGAGAGAGAGAGAGAGAGAGTTATATCAGAAGTTTGTAACTTCACAGGACAGCACTCTGATTTCAGATGGACTGTCCAGTGCTTCCAGATGCCTGGGTGGTTCTCTGCTTGCACATGTGTAAGGAGAGGAGAATTTGAGACCGACCATGCGGCTTGAAGGCACAAATGCTGCCCGTGTGTTTAAAAGTTGCCTGTATCCTATTAGTTGTGCATGTGTTGATTCTTTGGCTTCTCTAAAGAAGGGCTGCAGCTCCCTCTAATGGTTCAGAACCTGCAGCTGTTTTTCTCTCCTTTGGTTTTATTTCTGAGCTCTGTTTGTTTGTCCTGTGGGTCAGTAGAAAACGAAAATGTTGATGGGATGAAGATGCTGGTGAAACTTGAGCTTGAGCTGAGGAGCAACGCATGCATGCATGCTGACTTGCTCACTCCTGGCAGTAGATAGGTCAGACGCCCGTCTCTAATGTGAGGCAAGACATACAATCCGTGGTTGATTTTTTTACCCTCACTATTAAATCGCTTGACCACACTAGAGAGTGAATACTTTGCCAGCTGAAATTACTGTGGTATTCTGGGTAGGTGGTGAAGCTGTTCTGGCAGAGCGAGAGTTAATCTTGTCCCTTATCTCTGCTCTTGCACACCTCTGATGATTTTTCCATTGGGAGTATACAGCCACAACTTTCTCGTGATAAAAAGACTCATGGAATAGCCAGAGCTGGCCTGGATCAACTGACTCAGACTGACGGGGCTATAACATTCAAGTGTAGACTTACCTCTCTAGGTAACCAGCCTGAGCCGTCTGACCCTCCCAGGTGGGTTATGGGCTTCTGGCAGGCACAGAAATGCCCTCTAGGAGACTTTCCACCTCTGTTGTTCAAAGTATGAGCCCTCTGCTTAGTTTTCACGCTGCCCCAAAGTCAGTGAGAGCTTGCCTGGTTTGTGTGCTTTGTTTCGGTCTGGAGCGTCAATGTAAGGAGCAACTCCTGAGCCGTTTTCTTACCAAGGTGGTCGTAATGGGGGAGTGTTCGTACTGGGTAACTGCTTTCTTCCCCTGCCCTCTCCCCGAAGCCAGTATTTGGGTGAGGTAACTGTAGGCTGGGACTCTACCAGCCTTTCCTGTGACAAGAATGCCTTTGCTTTTCTCTTCAGGACTCCTACACAATGCCCCTGACTTCCATTCAGTGCTGGCATGTGCACTGTGAAGAATGCTGGCTGCGGACTCTGGTGAGGCACTTTGCTACTTTCTCATGGATTTCTCCCTCTCCCCAGACTTGTACTTGCATTGGAGGAGGAGGGTCTTGCTTTATCTGCAGTGGGCAAAGTGGGATTATGCGTAGGTGGGGTACCTAACCTTTTAGTAAACACACCAGTCAGATCGGGTCCCTCAGGTTTAATTTCATTTGGTGGAATTGGGTCTGAGTTACCATCACCGAGGAGTAGTCTTGCTAGCCATGTACTCACTGATGGAAGGCATCAGTGCCGGAACGCTGGCCGTGTGGAATTCCTATAGATTTCCAAAGGAATTTCATGCACTGTGCAGCTTCAGAACGGGAACTAGATTCACTTAGCAGGGAGCCAGTGACCTGTGCAGTACCCATCTTCTGGGAAACCCAAAGAAAAGCATCTCTGTAACAGAGAATATAATAGGTCATATCTATTTGTTAGTGCTGTTCTGGTCTCCTCCTCCGAATACTCGAAACAACCTCGTGAAATTTTGCAACAATTTGGTTATCTGGAAATTGAGCACTGTTGGAAATATAAAGTAGATAGTTCCCTACCCCCAGGATTTGCCTTTTTGTTTGTTTGTTGGTTTTTCCAAAGGGACACTGTTATGTTAAAATTCATACTGTGAACCAAAGGGTTGTCTTTCCTTTCCTAAACCTGCCTCTGTTGGGTTTTTAAGTCTGCTGTTATTTCCCCCACCGATGCTGACCATAACTTTTGCATTTTGCTCAACATGGACAATGGAGATTTGAGCTAGTCACTTTGTGATGCTCACTCAGTAGCAGGATGCTACAGGGTTGGGTTGCAGATGATACGTGGAATAGAATTTTTCTACAAGCTGCTGCTATTAGGTCCTGCAAAATCTTATTTTTACAGAACACACTGTATAAATGTGGAGCTTCTTCTAATCTGGTGGTGGTCCTTTTATTCTGCCTTTTAAATATCTTGGTGAGAAAAGTTACTGGGATGGTGAAACGCCTGCAGGTTTCGGTACTAATAGCAACCTCAGTAATCCAACTGTCCCCAGGCTGTATGTTATATCTCTTCAGCTGCACCCCGTCACTGTTGAGATTACTCAGGCTTATTTAGGCATTTAGCAGCACATTGCAGAAGACACATGCACTGCTATATAGCAATAAGGTTTTCCAACAAATGTGCACACCGCTGCCTTGGCTGATTCTAGGTAAAATCAGATTCTTCAGTGCTGGCTGCAAATGGAAGACAGTATATTTCTATCTCACGCTGGATTTCACTCCTCCTTTTCCTTCGCCCCTTTTCTCCCTGCCTCCGTACGATGGTCTTTGGGGTCAGCAGCACCTACTGTAAGACCTTCTGAGGCCACTCAACCCAAACCCCTTTGTTCCATGTATAGCTTTGCAGCATCCCACCGCCAGAAACAAGACTGAACCTCTCGGAGGTTCCTGCACTTCTGGCATTAGGAGTTTGGCATTCACTCCTGCAAGGAGGGAAGTGTTTAAATTTGGTCTGACCCCTTTCTCCACGGGGATGGATAGGGACAGGGTTTGCTGTGTACCAGCCTGCACAGAGCATGGTGCTGAGCAGGCAGGGTGGAAGGGACTATTCCAGCAGGATGTAGGTTTAGGTGCTGGCACTTGTGTTAGGGAAACAATTAATAAGTGGCCACTCATCTGTTCCCCAGCCTTACCCTCTCCCTGCAGCCCGCAGTTTATTAAAGCCGGGCTTTCACAAGGCGTGCTCATACTCTCTCCCGGCTCCCAAATCTCCCAGCCTACATTCGCATGTTTCTAATGTAACCATTAAAATGTAGCCCGAAGACAGCAATAAAAACCCTGGAACGCCTTGGTGCTTTTGTGTCTTGATCAAAGTCAATGTGTGTAATCTCGTTAAGACTGCTCACCCCCCCCTTTGTGAATTTAATGGCATACAGCAGCTGGGCTCAGTGTTTAATACTCACCAACCTGCACTGTTCTAATTAAGGTATCTCCTTTTATTTCGGGCACAAAAGAGACTCTTGTTTTCTTTAACAAGCGAGGAGCTGTGGGATAGTGTGTGTAATAATTGGTGCCGTTACCTTTCCCTGGGTATAAAGGCAGCTCCCCTTGGGGGTGGCAGGGAAAGCAGAAATAGCCTGCGCGTGCAGTACACATGGAAAGATTTGATGAAGGGGAAGGGGCAACATTTTTCTTCTGTTGTGCAATAAACAATTTGTTGGAGTTAATAGGAGTTGTGGGCGGGGGAATTGTGTTGGGCTTCCGGATGCTTCTGAGGAGGCTGGAGATCTGCCCTCCCCCTTAGTGAACAGACTAGTTTTCCTATGCCTGTGTTTTTCTACGCGAAGCTGAGTTGTAATGTCAGGTTCGGTTTGCTTGTGCTTTATATTAAGGCCAAGAAACAGGGGGTCAGGGTGGGAGACAAGTGTCGCGCAGGGAGACACTTGCTGCCCGTTTCGGTCTCCGAGGAGCAGGGAGGGTGAAATGATGATTAAAATGTGTGAGGGCTGAAGCTTTTCTAGGGGCTGAGCACCCCCGACTTCCATTCGTGTCCTCAGGATTGGGCCCTTAATATATCCTGCTCTGAAAAAAGAGGCACTTTGAAAACTGCATCATGGGGCTTCTCTGTGTGTGTGTCTGATTCCGGATCAGCTCTGCAGAGTTGATTGGTAAAAACCTGGGGTGTGGTTTTCTGCTAGCTGATCCTGCAAACTCAGGTGGGCTCTGAGAGTCTCACTGCCCCCAAGGTGCTCCATTTGGAACATAAGCTATCGGTTCCGGGAATGAGCCCTTGCCCGGAGAAAACTCCGTGTCCCCAGCCCATTGCTGTCTCAGCTTGCTTCAGCAGTTCCAGCCAGCGGATTGGATTGCACACACACAGGGTGCAGGCCTGCTCAGTTTCCTACTTACTCACCAGAATCAAACTGTAATCTTCACTGGCTTAATTTGTCTGTGGGTTTTTTGGTTTTTCAGACTATATTTGTGGGCTAGGTTTTATTTATAGGCTTTTCTCTCAGGCGCATCAGTGCAGCGTTTGAATTGCAACATCCCACAAGTCAGAGGAAGAAGAGGTATCATTGTCCCCAGTTTACAGCCAGGAAAACAGAGGCACAAACATTAAGTGTTGGTTTCTTTTTTTCCCCCAAGGTTGCATTGGACGTCTGCCCAGGATCTTGCAAATCCTAGCCTGAGAATTTCTAAGTACAGTATTCATCTACTCTAAAACCAGACAGGAATTTTATATCTAGCACAGGCCAGACAACTTTGCAGAATTTCTTGCACAGATCTTTTAGAAACACATGCAGGCTTGAGTTGAAAATTGTCAGTGATGGAGAATCCACCATAACCTTTGGTAAATTGTTCCAGTGGTTAGTTGCCTTTGCTGGTAAACATTTGCCCCAGATTTCCAGTCTCAGTCTGTAGAGCTTCATCTGCCAGACACAAAGGGCCTCATAGTAGGCCTTTCTCTGCTAGATTGAAGAGCCTATTACCAAATATTTTTTCTATGCTGGGTACTTCTAAATGGTGATCATATCACCTCTTAACCATCTCTTTGTTAAGCTAAATAGGCTGAGCTCCTTGAGCCTGTCACTAAAAGGCAGATTGTCTAATCTCTTAATCGTTCTCAAGGCTCTTCTCTGAACCCTCTGCCATTCGTCAGCATGCTGCTTGAGGTGTGGATTGCAGTAGGTGTAACACCAGTGCCAGGCACAGAGGGTAAATAACCTCACTGCTTCTACTCAGGATTCCCTTCTTTATGCATCCCAGGATGGCATTGGACCTTTTTGCTGCAAGGTCACACTAGGAGTTCATGTTCAGCTGATTTATCTAGCATGACTCTCAAATCTTTTCAGAGTCCCTGCTTCCTGGATGGAATCCCCTGCTTTTGTATGTGGCCCCATGGTGTTTGTTCTTAGATAGATACATTTATGCTTAGCTGTATTAAAGCACACATTATGTGTTCGCATTCAGCTTACCAGTTGATCCAGATTGTGCCGAATCAGTACAATCTGTCTGCTTCATTTTTACCACTCCCTTAATTTTTTTTATCAGTGATGATTGTGTGTTTATATCTGTGTCATGGACAAAAACAATAAATAGTGTAAGGCCAAGAGCTGCTCTCTGTAGGACCTTACTAGAAACAAGGCCATTCAAGGATGATTCC
The DNA here is from genome assembly GCF_033958435.1 of Carettochelys insculpta. Classification (NCBI taxonomy): domain Eukaryota; kingdom Metazoa; phylum Chordata; order Testudines; family Carettochelyidae; genus Carettochelys; species Carettochelys insculpta. Next base: position 3,097,688 of record NC_134145.1, read on the forward strand.
CTACTCTTTGTTTCATTTTGAGGGCTACTGGTTAACTTTTAATCCATTTATTGTGTGCCACATTTCTCAAGTTAATGAGAATCAGGCAGCATCAAGTCAAATGCCTTGCAGAACCCTAAATATATTACATCAGCATTAATACTTTTATCAACTAAACTTGTTACCTCATCAAAAAAGAGACCAATTTGCCAGGCTCTATTTTCCATACACACGTCGATTTGCATTAATAACATTACCCTCCTTTAGTTCTCTTTTTATTGAATTCAGTATCAGATGCTCCATTTTCTTGCCCAGGATTAATTACCTGGGTTTGCCCATTTACCGTGTTTTTAAATTTAGAACATTAGCTTTCTGAAACTTCGTGAGTGCTCCAGCACTTATTGAAAATCAGCTTAACAGTCTAGTAAGCCCCTAAGCCAGCTCTTTCAAAACTGTTGGATGCGAGTTACTTGCATCTACTGATGATAAAAAGTCTAAATGTAGTGGTTGCCATTTAAAGTAGTGGAATGAAAAGTGTTGTCACCATAAAATAAGATTACATCATCAGTTTTTACCTCAAATATAGAACTGAAATAGCTATTGAACACTTTATTGATACTTTTAGTATTTTCATTTAGTAATGGACCAGTGCCACTGTTAGAATTGTTTTTATTTGTAATATATTTTTAAAACCCCTTATTGTCCTTAACTCTTCTGGCCATAGATTTCTCTTAGCGTCCGTTTGCTTCCCTGATCAGTTTTCTACAGTTTCTCATTTCTGGTTTATATGAATTACTATCAATTTCCTGTTTCTTTATCATTTTTGTTTTGTGTTGCTGCCTTTCCCCCTTCCCCCTTTGTTCCTTTCTTTTTCCCCTCACTTGTGAGATTGTGGCATTTCAGGATCTAATTAGGTGTTCTTAAATGAACAAGTTATTCACATGAATTACAGCTCCAAGACCCTGGTGTGCCTCTTAGCATGTGAGCTGTGTGTGAGGTGTGGCTGTGTTGTAGTTCTGGATGGGAGAGCATTTTTATCTGCAAAAACAACGAGGGGTCCTGTGGCACCTTATAGATTAACAGAAATGTATGAGCATAAGCTTTCGTTTTTATCTGTGCACCAAGACCCAACTCTTTCTTTGCATATTCATGCATAATCTGGTTAGCAATTCTCAAACTATGGCCTATTTGAATATAAGTAAATGGTGCCACTACAAGACCAAACAATGTTTTGCTTTAAAAAAAAAAAAAGCCTCTCGGTTCCTGGAACCCACCCTCACCAATGCCTTTTAAACAGATCCGTGAGAAAAGACTTGTTCTCAGATATTTTTCTGGTTGACATTACTAGTTTAATACTGAGCCTTGTAACTCTTCTCAGGTAACTAATACGTCTCCCAGAATACAGCCCACATACTGCAGCTGGCTATTTGCAAAGCTACCGTAATCATTTTAAAGCTGTAATTCTTTCCTGTCTTTCACAGGCTTGTGCCACATCCTTTGTGGATTTTTCTTGACGCTTCAAGGGGTAGCAGTTCTCTTCTGTCCTCTATGGGGCATGGATCTAGCTTTTTATATTGTGGTTCTAGAGGCCTGAAGAAGGATCAGACCAGACATCAGAGTTAAGCCCTTCAGGCCAGGCTAGTATCTCTCTCATTCTTGCTTCAAGAACATCTCTGTGTCCAGGCACATACGTACAGACTAGGTTGCTGCAGAGTCCAAACCATCAAGCTGGGTCTTCCCAGCATGAACACCCTGAGGCGGACAGTTTGCAACAGTTTGCAATATTCAAAGCAATACGCGTACCTCCACTGCTGTGGAAGTAAGAGAAGAAACACAAATTCAGATGAGTGGTTTGCTTTCAAGTGTGGCCTACAGAACGGGGGCACATTTTGTGGGCACGGACCCATTCATAGCGACGGAGAAGTATGGTCTAGTTCAGGGCCTGGAGAACCTGGGTTCTGTTCCCATCTCTGGCCGTGGCGCTCTTTATACCAGTGGGTGTCTTCCTGCAGCTTTCTCTGTCTGATTTGCCTTTGTAAAATAGGGTGAGTAGCATGCACTTTGGAGGGGTGATTTGAGTGTTGTTGGTGGCTTTGTAAGTGGGAGCCTGTTTGCCTTCATCTCCTTTGCTTCTGGGTAGTGTGTTCTGTTTGGAAACTGATCGCTGGTCACCGACTGACAGGACAGCAGAAACTAGCAGAGCCCTTCCTTTGTTTCCTGTCTTTCACTGGCTGAAAACAAACGCTGTGTAATTCTATTTTAAGAGGAAGCTGTAAGACAAAAAGCTCCAGTCCTTACTGGCACCAAATAAGCCCTAACAGCTTCTCACGCCGCAGCTCTTGTTAATTTATTTTTCACACTACCCAAAATGATTAGCCCATATTGTGAATCAATCACTTGCCAAATTTCAATTAAGGCGGGAGGGAAAAAAGAAATCCCATCCTGGTCCCAGCCTCTTTTCTCTCCTGTGTTTCAGCCCTGGAGCAAACTTCTTGCAGCAGTTTTACAAACCACTGCAAACTGAGGTTTATAACGGAAAAGCTGAGATGGCCTGGGCTGTTGCACGCGCTGCTATAACACATCAAGGCTTTTCCATGGAGCAATGATGAAAGGAGCAGAAAGATCAGGGTAGGGGAAGGAATGGCTGACAGGTGTGGCTTATTATTCCACACCGTTTTTATTTCCAGGGAAAAGTTTAGTAACCCCAGCTGGCAGGTGAGGAACGGGGGAACAAATACTTTTCCATTGTCCCTGTGCCAGGGCATGTGTGTGTGTTTAATTGCCTATCGTAATAAATGCTACGTACCACCAGAAGTGTGGTCAGATGCAAGGAACGAGGTTGTAAGTGATTATAGTGCTTAAAACAGGCCTCCGCGCTTAGAACTCAGGGGTCTGAATGTAGCACATGTGCTGGTGTGCACAGGGACATCATCTTTCAAAAAAGCTCTTCCCGGGAGACCAAAGTCGTCATTTTTTCCTGAACTGTTTAACACCAAACATAAATACAAGGGGGACCCAGAGACTCTGGGCCTTCAAGCAGCCTGGCAGCACATGCAGCTGGAAGTTCAAGCCACAGAAGGTAGCTGAGGTGGCATTGTTCTCACTCTGCTCATGGTCCAGTCGGAAACAAGCACAGGCAAAACAGCATTCTCCCCATGTTGCAAACTGTCCACCCCAGAGTGTTCCTCTTTGGCGGGGAGGGGGGAGCCAGCTTGCTCGTTTGGATTCTGCAGCAGCCTAGTCTGTACCTATGTGCCTGGACACAGGGATGTTCCTGAAGTGAGATCGAGAGAGGTACCAGCCCGGCCTGAAGGGCAGAACTCTGATGTCTGCTCTGATCCTTCCTCAGGCTTCTAGAACCACAATTTCCTTTTGTTCAGCTTGGGTCACGTTGAAGCACGGCCCAGATCCAGGACAGGGACCAGCTCAAGGTGTAATCAGGGGCAGAGCTGCCCAAGTGGCAGAAACCACCTGTGTTGGAGTTGTGCATTCTGATGGGCCTGAAAGTCGTTTCCACGGAACACTCCAAGCGCGTGTGGAAAAGCAGTTCCCAGCTGGGCTGGGAGTAGCTAGCGCAAAGCCTTGTGGGTTGGGATCCCACAAGGCACCAGAACGTCGGGGAGGCAGCAGTTCAGACCAGCCCCCTCAGTATGCAGGGTGTACCCGTGGGACCCTTTCCTAACCAGAGAAAAGAGACAGTAATAGATTCCAACCCCAGAAGGGGCCGTTGCCATCCAGGCCATCCTCCTCTGTAGCACAGGCCAGGAACCTGCCCCCAGATAATTGCTGGCGTTCTGGGCCTTGCTTGGCCCTGTGTTCTGGTGGGCATTGGGTAGTGGAATGGCACCTACTGAGGACAAGTTCAGTCTACAGGGGATCCTCTGCATCCTGGGTCCCCTGTCTGGCAAGAGCTGAGCTGCACATGCGCACGGTACGCGCCTGGCTTTCAAATGGGAATGTGTTGGCTGTCGCACGCAGACCCCCAGCTGTCAGCTGTAGTTAATGCAGTTACTCCAGAGAAGAGCAGGGAGCTGGCAGACTTCCCTGCTCAGGATGAGGCTGCAGAGTGATCTGGGGCTTGGATTACTGACTACCCCCTCATCTCCTGTCAGCAAGCAGGGGAGTTGGGTGAAGTGGGTGGGCCCAGCAAGGCCCAGCAGTGACAGCACTTCCCTGTGTTCCGAGCCGGCATTCTGGTCCCCAGTCTCCGGGACCCATGCAAGCTGGCAGTGGGTTCTCTCTCTAATAGGGCTACACACCCCTGCAGTCCAGGAGATGGCCTGGCTGAAGCTGAGTGCAGCGAGGGGAAGAGCTGGAATGGGACTTTCCTGCTCGGTTTGCCCCTTTAGAGAGGGAACCCCAATTCCACACGTGCTGTGTGTGGGGCTGGGCTGGGGGACAGCAGCAAGCGGAAGAGTTGGGTGCTCACGCCAGCCTGTGCTTGTGCTTTGCTGCAGGGGTCCGGAGGTTGTGTTTTGATGCCATCTGTTAGCAGGTAAAGCCAGCACTTCTTGGTGTCCTCTGCTGTGGCACTGCTGCCCGGCTCGCCGGGAGAGGAGGGTTCGCAGTCACAGAGCCAGCTTCCTGTCACTTTTCTCATCAGCTGTCTGTCGCAGCTGCCAATCAAAGGACGACCAACTTAGGGTGCCCTCAGTCTGTGGCTTATTGGCACCCTGTGCCTATCAGGAGCCGTGACGGGTGGCACCCCGGCCATTGTTTCACTCGGGGCCATTCTCACATCATCCCTGTTACCTTGCCGGGGTCTAGAGTTTGCCTGGCGGCAGATGCAGACAGCTGCTGTAGCATGGGGCCCAGAGCTTGGCATGCCCATTCTCGGGGGCTGCCCTGGATAGTGCGGCGCTGTGCACAGGGCCTTGGAGAGGCCCTGGAATGCAGCTAGTTGAACCCCTGGGTTGTCTCAGTCACCCTTGCTGGGTGGCCTCTCGGAGGCAAGAGGGCAGCCTCTGCATGCCCCCCAAGCCACAGCCTCTGGGGGAGAACTTCAGCCCCACAGGACACTGGTATCTCCCTGTGGAGGCAGGTGGGGGGCTGTGGTGGTGGCTGCAGTAGCTTGTCTTGAGGCAGCCCTACCTTGAGGGATGCCACTTGCAGCCCAAGGGGGCCTGCGAGCTGCACACAGCCACTAGGTCGCCTCTTGGCCCCCTGAAGGGCCCTCAGCAGGCTCAGGTAGAAACAAGACCTCTCACTGAGGCTGACTGTCCGCATGCTGCTCCCTCTGCTGAAGCCTGGGGAGCAGTGACTGTCCCTGCACACCTTATCGGCCTGTTCCGTGACTGCCACAGCCACCCATAAAAGCATCCTGCTTTGTCATGCAGTCCCACTGGCTGCGTTGGTAGCTGTGGGTCAGCCCCAGGACCTCTAAAAGCATGTGCCACCACTGTCCTGTTATTCCCCTGGTTGGTCCAGCCATCAGCGCAAGGCAGCACTACCCCAAATGTGGGCAACATCTGAACGCCCCAGGCCAGCACGTGTGGTTTGGTCAGGTGGGACGCAAGCAGCGGGACAGCTAGCACTAAAGCGGGTGCAGTAGAGAAGGGTGTCCCTCGTTGGGGCAGAGACCGGCCCTGGCCCTGGAGAGATGTGGGGCTGGAAGCAGAACGGGGTAAGTGTTGCACTTCTTTGGCCAAGTGCTAACCAGCGCCAAGCCTCCTGGCTCTTGCCTCTCAGCAGTGGCTGCCCAAGCACGGTCTGCGTTGGTCGCCATAGGCGGGGCTCACCAGAAGAGCTGGTGCGTGGGCAGGGGCACAGAATGCCTGGCCCTGAGGAATCAAAGCCCCGAGATGCACTCAGGCTTGGTTGTCCTCTCCCTCATGCCCACGGCTGGTGGCCTCCTGGCTTGTATTCCGTGTTGGCAGGGGCTCTTGCTGGGGAAGGGAGAGCCTATTTCGCCTAATGGAGGCTCAGAGGGTGTCACCGCCGGGGCCTTCCTGCAGGGCTCCCAGGGATGGTCCTTTCCTGCTTCCATACCATCACCCCAGCCCCCTCTCTGGGGGGAAGTGGCCACAGTTCTCCTGCGTCCTCCCGGGTGACCTTTCTCTCTCTGTTCCCTCGCTGGCTGCAGGGTGCGAAGAAGCTCTGCCCTCAGTGTAATACCATCACGTCTCCCGGAGACCTGCGGCGCATCTACTTATGAAGGACGCAGACAGAGGGCGGGACGCAGCAACCCGGCTCAGCTCGTCACACCCGGGGGAAGGAACGACAACAAAAAAGAGACGTTTAAAATACCAGACTCCGGATGTGGACTCAGACAAAGGAGCAGCAGGGAAGCCTCAGCTTCTGTCTCTCTCGCGTTGGGACCTCCTCTGGCCACTCGGCAGCAGGCAACCCAAGCCCCTTGTCGCGATGCCCCCTTTTTAAACCCAGGGTTTCCCCTCCCCAGAGCCAGCTGTGCGTTGCCGATGGCTTGTGAGCCCTTCTCTTGGACTGTGCTGTTCACTGCGCCGCGCCCAGAAGCCTGGGAAGGGACCTTGACAGAAAGATGTTAAATAATCTGTAATTTGTGTTCTTTGTTCAGTTTGGTTGGGTTTTGGTTGGGCTTTTGGTTGGTTGGTTTTGTTTTGGTTTTTCTGTTTTGTTTTTTATTTTTTTTGTGTGTGTGGTGTTCTAGTGAGAAAAAGTTTAAAGAAAAAAACACACAGGCAGAAAATGAAGCACATGTAATATAGATTATATATGTTTACAATGTTGTGTATAAATGGGATAGACACAAACATTACATACTAATAAGTTGCCCTTTTTTTTCGGTTGTATTTTTTTTTAAAGAAAAAAATGAGCAGAGAACATTAAACCCATATTTTTCTTGGTTCAGCAAAGTTTTGGCATTAAAGTCGTTAGTTTAAAAAAAGTATATATATACATATATATAATATAAATGGTTTAATGTTCTGTGGTGTATATTTCCTCATTCAGATATGAAGTTAACAGCCTTTTAGTGGTGGCTGTGGCATTGCCCATAACTGACCAGACTTGTGGGGAGTAGGGGAGATGGTTTTTTGTCATTAGTTGTAGCTAATGGGGCTGTTTCTGCTAGAATCATTATCCCACAGGAAGACCCCCCCCGTGTTTAGTTTCTTGTCAGGGTAAGGGAGCAGATGGCAAGAGCTGGTGCGAGAGCTTTCGCCTCTTGTCCACATGGGACAGGGCAGTTGGGGAGATCAGGTAGGAGATAGGAAGGAGCATTGTTGACAAGTGCGCCAGACTCCAGGGGTTGGGAATCTACCCCACAGCCGTGCCCCGGTCCAAGCAAAAGTCTCCCACTGGCAAGGAATTCACTGGCCAGTGGACCTGCTCCGGAGTGTGCCTGTGCCTTCAGGAGACGGGGGGGCCATGGCACAGACTCAGGACCCAGGCTTCTATTTGTGCTCTCGCTTCTGGCCGAGCAGGAGGTGACAGCAGGGCAAGGAGGGGAGGTGCTCTCCGGGGAGGCTGCTGAGCTGCTGCCTTTTGCTGGCTCTTTGGCCATCCTGTGCTCTTGTTTTACCGCTTTGGCCAGGAGTTGCATCAGACTTGCACTGACCTCCTGGTAAGAGCTCTTGGCTACAGTGGAAGATGGCTTTAGACTGCAGATCTCTTCCAGTCTGCCTGAGCTGGGCTGCCCAGGGCGTGGGGCACATTCCTCCCCTGGAAAGGAGCAAAGCAACTTCTGCATTTAAGTACAGGCAGATGCTGGGGTCCCCTCTCCCCCAGTCTCACTGCACTGAGGTGAGCAAAGATTCAGCTGTTTCCAGTTGGTGCCAGTGATCCTCAATAACCTTCTCCAGGAGATCTCACCTAACTCCTTCCACAGTAACATCTACAGCCACGCTTGCTTGTCCTTGGCTCCCTGTTCCACAGCCTTACAAACCTGTCAGGGCCCAGGGCTGCAATCTACTCCCTGGTTCCCTCTAGAACAAAGAAATAAGGTGTTACCTACAGAAAAGCAGGCAACGCTGCTGGCACCGGGCACAGTTCGCAAGGCTGCGTCCAAGCTGGCTAAAGGCTGTCCCCGCCAGTGGCTCGTGGGGTCAGTTGGGGGATTTGGCAGCAGGCCCGGCATTGCAATGTGGGAGGAGGGAAGGGGGGATGTTAACCTCATGTTACTGCTCTGGGATCCGTTGAAAACTTTCTCCTGCCAGGCAGTCCTCTTGCTCCAGCACCCTGGGACAGACCAGCACCACCTAGCCCAGGCACATTCCAAGTTGGGTGATTTAAGGCCCTTTGGGAGCCAGGCTGGCTCCTGCTTGCTGGGTTTCTTGGCTGACCTGTGGCTGCATGGGGCATGCTGACCCCAAGAGGGCTTCCTTGGTCGCCTTGGCACGCCCCCAGCACCCCGGCTTGTGTGTCGCAGTAACAGGCCGTTTGCTGCGGCAGTTGTCTCAGTGCTGATATTTGTCACTGCTTCCCTGTCTGCGCGTAGCACGGCCCCCTGCGCGCTGCTCAGGTCGTCCCTCTCCTGCTGGTTGATTTCTAAAGGACCACGTTGCACTAAATCAATCGGTCTCCTGGTGGAATTAGGTGCTCCCCCCCCCGCCAAGGACCATATGGTTTCACTCAGAGCTTCCCGGGTCCTTTCCCGCTCGGGGCAGCGCCTGCTACCCACCGTCCAGCTGCTGCCCCTGTGAGTGCACCTGGGGCTGATGGGCAGCGCCAATGCACCGCCTTGGGCAGCAGTTGGGGGATGGGAAGAGTCGGTGACTGCGAGAAAAAAAACGTTCCAAGCTTGGAAGCTTCTCCCCAGTGAGACAACCCTGTGTGAGCAAAGAGGGGCTGCACGTGCAGTTAACCCTTTCCGTGCCTGATGTGGCTTAGCCCTGCCTGCAGCACATACGCCCTGGGAGGACAGTCCGTAGGTTTAGGTTTGAATTGGCATAACCAGCTCAGCATGGCGGGGTAGCCATGCTTGGCACTGGCAGGACACTGGCACATTGCCCAGCTACAGCTGCAGGTGGCCTCAGTCCCAGAGCTGTGATCACTGCGTGAATGGAGTCAGAGACTGCGCAGGGACTTCTGCAAAGGCCACGGGGAATGGGGTTGCCTGGGGGGGGTGTTCCCCAGCGCCCGAGCTGTGCCTTGCAGCTTGGCGCTGAGAGCCGGGGTCTCACGCGTGTGTTGTGGGGCAGCTGTGTGCGTGTGTGTAAACCCCTATGTAACCAGTCTTGTTTTACTTTCATGTAAAGCCATCCCTGGTTTGAGGCAGGGTGGGGCTCGGAGGGCAGCCGGACGCCAGCCTTGTTTTGTACTGGAGGGCGCTCACTTTCTCCTCTTCCACAATGAGCTGCAGCTAAAAAACAAAAACAAAAACAAAGGAATTAACTCTTTGCCCAAAGAATCCCAATTGCACAAGGTGATATTCCAGTTGTGTCAATGATTGTGTGTCAATGTATATTCTATACAAAGGTACTTGTCATTCCCGTTTGTAAACTACATTTGACATTAATTAAACAAGTATAAATCTTCCTGGTCTCACCTTCCTTCCTGCTCTCCGCCTCAGCTCTGAATCGCCCTGAGATGGAGTGTGACACAGCTTTGCAGCCGGCGTCGGCCTATGGCCACAGGCTCTGAGCAGAGGCTGCTGCTCCTGGGCCCGGCGCATGCAAGTTGCGGGGTCGGAGGGGTTAACAACACTGCAGAGTCTCCAGGTGGCTGCTCCTCAGTGGGCCCCTGCAACTGGAACGGGTGGTGACCTTGGTGGGAGAAAACGAGCAGCGGCAGTACAGTGGGAGACAGAGACTTCTCCAGCCACCTCTCTTTTCTGGCATCGGCAAATAGCTCCCACTCAAACCTCTCCGGCACTGCGAGATTCTCGGGCCAGGAGGAACTGCTGGGATCAGCTCATCTGACCTCTCGTAGAGCACAGACCAGCCCCGAAAGAATTCCTAGAGCAGAGCTTCCGGGAAAAAACCTCACACCTTGATTTAAAAGCGATCGGTGATGGAGAACTTACCCCTCCCTTGGTGCATTGCTCCGGTCGCTTTCACCATCAAAACCCTACGGTTTATTGCCAGTTCAAATTGCTCTGGCTTCAGCTTCCAGCTGTTCCGTTGTGTTAGACCTGTCTCAGCTGGACAGGAGAGTCTGGTGGTGGCAGAGAACAAGAAGTCCTGTGGCACCTTATAGACGAACATATTTTGGAGCATAAGCTTTCGTGGGCAAAGACCTGCTTCCTCAGATGCATGAGGCGGGGACGGGTTTCAAAGGGGTATTTAAAGAGTGGGGTCCCAGTAGGAGGGAGGGCCAAAGCTGGCAAGGTCTATTCAGCAAAGTGGAAATGGCCCAGTATCAACAGTACTTATCAAAAGAGTGAAAAACAAGGCAGATCAGACGGGGATGTGAGCCTTTGTCAGAGGCTAATGGGGAGATATTAACACGCAGAGCAGAGAAGCTGCATTTGTAAACTGTGAGCCACTCCAGTCTCTGTTTAATCCATGGTTAATGGAGTCAAATTTGCAAGTAAATTGCAGCTCAGAGATTTCCCTCTCCATTTGATTTTTGAAACTTTTTTGGTGTCAGGACTGTCACCCTTAAATCTGCCCTTCAACCTGGTGATAGTTGTTCCCACATTCACGCTTTCCTCTGGTGTGGAGGGCCTGGATGTATCAGCACCAGGGTTCCCTGGAAGCCAAGTGCTTGGGCAGCTGCCCAGGAGAAATTCAGGTGCAGGCCAGGCGATTAGCAGAGCGCCCCCAGCCGGCAGCCTGTGTTTCTGTGGGTGGGGCACACCACCGCATGCTTTGGTGCACAGCAAAAATTTATTCTGCAGGTAGATGGAAGAAGTTAGTGGGCGCCCGGCTCAGCACATATGCCTAAGTGGCCATTGTTCCCGCTTAGTATTGCCCCCTGCAGCAGGTCCCCTTAGATGGGCAACCAGGGCAAGAGCCACCCTGTGTGTTCATAGGCAGTGTGCAGAGCTGGCAGTCGCTCTTTGCTTGACAACTTCACTGAGCTTTTCTATGGTTATTGATTAAAAACCCTACTTTTTTAGTGCATGAAGCCAGGGTTCCTCATCCAGTGTGTCCATGAGAGGCCTGTGCAGGCCATCCACATGCAGCTTGGACAACTCGCTGGGCCTTCAATTGTTGAGCTTTCCCAGCCTGCCAAAGGGGAATAAAACATGTTCTCATTCCAAGCACCAATGCCGTTCGGAAGAGCTGTGCACTGAGCTCAGCTGTGAGTGTTCCTTCACACAGGGCTGTACTATGGGACGCTTACCTAGGCTTGTGCTAGCCGGCTTTTTTCCACAGCCAAATATCCGGTGTGCGGATGCCCAGCACTGGAGCGGGGGAGGGAGCGGGCTGTGTGTATTTAAGAAAATCGCTGTCGTTTTGGAAATTAAGATCCAGTTTTCCCACACACTGAGCTTTTATGTCTAGTCCCAAGCATGTGCCTGGGCAGCCAGGCCTGACCCCCTTCTGCTAAGTGCTGGGCACCGGTGAGAAAAATCCACCCTGGACCTACCAGTGCTTAGACAGCCTCGCCTGGGAGAACGCTCCCTTTCGCCTGAGCCGGCCGGCCTCGCAGAGCACTTCGGGCACCGCTGAAAAGCCTCCTAGACGAGCTTCGCGTTCGCGTGAGATGCAAGCAACCGAAAGGAGATAAGGCAGTTTCCTTTCCCCAGCGCTGGTGCAGCAGCACAAGGCCGCAGCATTTGGGGATACCCTGGGTCCGCATCCTGCAGACCGAAGGCTACCATGTGACCTGAGTGCCAGCCAGCTGGTCCATAGTCTGCCTATAAGGCGTGCTGGGCCTGGCTGGAGGGGGGCTGCATTTTAACTGCAAACCAGCTGTCGCTTCTGGGGGTGGGAGTTGCAAAGAGAGCGTGTGTGTGACAGGCCCCGTCTCCTTTCCGGTAGCTACTCAAGCCGGGGTTGTGGGTGATGAGCACTAGCCGATGGGGTGGGCCTTTTAGCTCCTGCTATGGAGGGAGACCGGAGGTACTCGCATAGCACTGACCATTGTCATATCTCAGCCCGTCGCGAGCACGTTTAGCCTCATCACATCCCTGTGCTAGTGCTGTGCCCTGTATCTGCCTTATACAGCTGGGGGGGGGGGTTGCAGCACAAGGGAAGCCAAGACCAGCTGCTCAGTTCTCTTGAAATCACTGCAAGTTTGGCCCCTAAATGCCCTTGGGGGGCAGGGGGCTGAGTGAGGCTGTGACCTACCCAGCCTCTGTGGCCGAGCACCGCACCCAGGTACCAGCAGTACCAGGCTAAGGCCCAGCTCCCCCCTTTGGTACCAACAGTGCTGGGTGGCCCCTGCTGCCCACGCTGGGGCCATGACACTGAAAGAGGAGCCCTGGGACTGCAGTGTGCAAAGCTGCGGGGTTGATTCTGCTCTTCCGGAGGCTGGAGCGCTGCCTGTGGGCACGCCCACGCCTCCAGTGATGGGCTGAAGGAGTCACAGGCTGGCAGAGGCAGGGCAGCCTGTCTCTCTCGCACCGCCAGCCCGCAGCGCCGGGAGCAGTGCTGGGCAGCAGCTGCCAGCCAGCAGCGTGGAAGTTCTCAGCAGGGGGTTGTCTGGGAGGCGCTGCCACGGCCCCCGTCTGATCCTTGCATCTCGCCATCGGCACCATGCCCATGAGCTCCCTTCCTCCCCACACAACGGGCTCCACCCCCAGGCTCCCCACCCGTCCCCAGAAACGCCCGGCGAGGTCTGGCCTCAGGCAGCGGCGAATGCCGTAACCAAGAAAACGAGGTTAATTCCTGCGCAGATAATGGAAATGGGCCGAGATCAATCGTGGCTGGTGGGGATGAGGGCCGGGCTGTGGCGTGGGGAGCCGGCTGGCACCAGGCAAGGAACGAAAGGAGAGAGCAACTAAAGCTGCCGTGGTGGTTTGTTAGGAATGAGGAGGGGGGGGCGCAGGCACGCAGAGCACCGCAGGCCTGAGCCCGGCCATTGCCCCTCCCGTGGAAGGGCTGTGAGCAGGGGAATTGAATCCCACTGGTAAATTTCACCCTGGGAATGCCCACCCCTCGCAGCAGGGAGTGTGCCAGCCTGCCACATGCCCCCACCATTGTCTGCAGCCCCCGGGGGGGGGGGGGGTCTGATTGCGCATTGGGCGTACTGGTTTGTTGTTGTAGGGTTGTGTGTACAGCCCCGCCCCCCCCCCCGGGCTGAGAGGGGAGACGAGACAGAGGACGAGAACCTGAGCACAAACCAGTGTGTTAGAAAATGACCGGCTGGTAAGGGTGTGGCTGCGCCTGACGCGAAGCTGCCAGGCTGGGCGGCTGCCTTCCCTTCGCGCTGCCCTGGCACAGCCTGTGTTTTAACCTGAAGTGTAACCACCGCCCCCCCGCCCCAGCCAAAATGGTCACTGGTGCCCCTGTCAGAGCTCGCTGCAGCGGCCCTGCCTCGCACATGGCCTGCAGAATCAGCTCCTCTGCCACACTTAGCCTGTCTCTGTGTCACTCACAGACACGCCGCCAGAGCCAGGGCCTGGCCCAGCCTGTGAGCTTGGCGGGGGCGGGCGCACGTCAGCATGGAGCTGTGGTCTGAGTGGGGTGTGCACTAACACGCTGGCGTGCAGGGCCATCGGTGAGCTGTGGGGGCGCGCCCCCGCGGCGGGAGCAGCGTGGTTACAAACAAAAGGCCACATGGCAAACATGCCACCTTGCTTTGCCTTACCCCAGAGCCAGCGTGTCTGTCCCACCATCGGGGGCCCAGCCGGGCACATCAGGACGGGGCCACGCTCCTGCACAGAGCCGGGCACAGCAGGGGACAGTTACTTGGGCTGGCTACCGAGCACCTCAGTGGCTACTGCTGTGTTCAGGGTCAGGTGGCCTTCCAGCTTGCGGGTGTGGGGTGCTGGGCTCAGCCTGCTTCCACTGGGGAGCTGCTGCTGTGTTAATTCGGGCAGCCTCCAGCCCCGGTGGTGCCAGGTGGGCAGCTGCCACCCACCACCACCCCTGTGCTGGGTCAGTGGCTTTGTTTGCCTTTTAGCTGCCTGCACGTCCGTGGGCTTGCCCTGCTCCATTTAGCCTGGCGACACATTCAGGTAGGGGCGCCACGCTGCGGCATTCAGCACCGCCTTACGCCCACCCCGCCAAGCACATTTTAAGCCCACGTTTCTGGCACGTTGCACCCGAGTGGAGCAGCCCTGGGCTGGCCAACCAAGGGGTACGCACTTGCTGGGTGCCAGAGGCCGTAGCCCCATCCCTGCTGGGCACACCTCCGCAGGAAGCGGGGTACACGCACAGGTCAGGCCGGGCTGATGGCGGGGTGGGGGAGAGTGGACGCACAGTGGCAGGAACCCATCAGCACCCCCTGCCCTTGCAGAGGCTGAATGGGCCAAGTCCACAGCAGGCCCCAGTGGGCCGCAGAGCCAGCAGCAGGCCGGCAGGGGCTGCCCCCAGAGGAATTGCCAGCCGCAGAGGCAGGTTCAGAGGATGCACTCCATGTGCCAGGAAACTGAGCCTGCAATCAGGGCTGCAGGGCCCAGAGGCATGGTGGGGGGGTGGTCTGTGTTCCCTGTAAGCTGAGCCCAGGAGGGCTGGATCTGCCGCCCAGCTGCTTAGCAGAGCATGACAGCCAGCAGCGTGTGGCCCCTGCCTCTGGGAGCATTATCAACACAGAGAGCAAAGAGGACTGTTAGCTTGGTGCAGGTTACTGCCTCGCTTGCTATGCGGGCCCTGCATTTCCCAGGCCGGTTGGCAGCGACCCAACCACACGCTGGGCTGAACCGCCTCCGCACAAGGGGCACCTTTCCGCTGGCCCAGGCCTTGGCAAAGGCCAGTCTCACAGCCTGCTTAGCCGCCTTGCGTCAGGCTCTGGGAATGTCATCGGAGCAGCTGGTAGCCCAGCCTGGTCCCAGCCGCAAGGCGCTCCCAGGCCACACTGGCTCATACTAGGCCCCCCCAGGCTGCTGCCCTGTGCTACTCCCTGTGGTGCAGCTCTGGGGGGCGGGGGGAGGGGCAGGGACTTTATGGGGGCGGGGGGCTAGCCAGCCATTGGCGCTGTTCAAGGGCCCCTCCTTCACAGAGCTGGCCGGATTGGGCCCAGGGTATGGAGCCCATCAGTGACCGCTGGGCCGGCTTGGCCCCGACAGCCGGGCCACACAGAGCCCTGGGCAGACAAGTGGCCACAGCACCGGCACCCCCTGCCTGGCCAACGCAGCAGAGGCGCCAGGGACCGGCCAGACCTCGGGGCTGCAGCGCCTGGGGGGGGGGGGGGGGGGGGGGGGGGGGCGAAGCTGCTCATGAGCCCCCCGGCCCCCAGTGCCAGCCTGTCGCGCTCCACCCCGGAGGCTGTTGCCATGAGGCTGGGCTGGGGCCGGGGCCGGGCCTGTCGGGGGGGTGGGGGGGGGTTGGGGGGGAGGGCATTTCGGGCTCTGGGGAGGGAGTGCTGGGGAGTAAAGGACAAACCCGGCTGGGGTGCCGGCCTTTAGCGGGTCCATGAGGCCGTTTTACTGGCACCAGCAGCCATCTCCTGCCAAACCGAATGAGGGAGCTAAGCTGGCAGCACTGAACCCGGCATCCAGCCCTGCTGGCCCATTAGCTGCCCCCCCCCGCCCCCCCCCACTATCACCCCCCTTTTCGCACCAAGAGCCCTTCCCAGCATGCACCTCTTCCTGCCCCTGGCCCAGGAAGCTGAGGGAGGCGGCAGCGGCGGCTGGCTGGAGGCCATTGGAGGCGCTGCGGGGTCCTCCTGGGCAAGGGGCACGTCGCTGGGCTGGGCTGAGAGTGTGCTGGCTCCTCGGGTGGCCTGGCAGTGCTGTTGGCTGGCGCGTGCGCACATGTACACACACACACGTACACACACACACACACACACACGAGCCTGAGAGGTGCATGTGGGGGCGAGCTCCCTGGGGAACCAAGGCTGCCACCAGTCGGGCACCTGCTCCCGTGCGACTCAGCGGGAGGGGAGGGAAGCAGCATGGGGCTCGCCGGGGACATCTCTCCAGCGTAGCAGCTCCCCCCCCACCACCGCCTCCTGTTTGCAGAGTCAACATGGATTCACCAAGGGCAAGTCCTGCCTGACCAATCTGATTAGCTTCTGTGCTGCGGTAACAGGCTCTGTGGCCATGGGGAAGTCAGCGGCTGTGATAAACCTTGACTTCAGCAAAGATTTTGATACCATCTCCCACAACATTAAGGAGGTAGGGACTGGATACATGGGCTGTAAGGTGGGTAGAAACCTGGCTTGCCAGCTAGGCCCAACAGGTAGTGGTCAATGGCTCGAGGTCTGGTTGGTGGTCAGTTTCAAGTGGAGTGCCACAAAGATCGATTCTAGGGCCGGTGTTCAATATCTTTATTACTGACCCGGATGAGGGGATGGGTCGCACCCTCAGCAAATCTGCAGCTGACACTAAGCTGGGGGGCACAGGTAGATACACCGGAGGGTAGGGACAGAGTCCAGAGTGACCAAGACAAATTGGAGGATTGGGACAATGGAAATCTGCTGAGGTTCAACTAGAAGAAGTGCAGAGTTCTGCGCACGGGCCAGAAGAATCCCAAGCCCTGTTACAGGCTGGGGACTGACTGGCTAAGTAGCAGTGCAGCAGAAAAGGACCAGGGGATTACAGTGGATGAGAGGCTGGATACGAGTCAACAGTGGGCCCTTTAGCCAAGAAGGCTAACGGCGTATTGGGGGTGCATTAGAAGAAGCAGTTCCAGCAGATCTAGAGAAGTTATTCCCCTCCACTCAGCACTAGTGAGGGCACATCTGGAGCATCCAGGCCTGGGCCCCCCCCCCCAGTAGAGAAAGAATGTGGAACGGGTACAGCGGAGGGCAATGAAAATTATTAGGGGGGCTGGAGCACATGACCTATGAGGAGAGGCTGAGGGACTTCGGCTTGTTTAGTTTGTGGAAGAGAAGAGTTGGGAGGCAGAGGGATTTGATAGCAGCCTTCAGCTTCCTGAAGGGGCTCTAGAGAGGATGGAGAGAGGCTGTTCTCAGGGGTGACCAATGGCAGAACAAGGAGCGATGGTCTGAAGTTACAGAGCAGGAGGTGTAGGTTGGTTATTAGGAAAAACTGTTTCCCCAGGAGGTGGTGAAGCACTGGAATGTGTTACCTAGAGAGGTGGTGGAATCTCCATCCCCAGAGGTTTTTAACTCCCAGCTTAACAAAGTGCTGTCTGGGATGGTTTAATTGGGGTTGATCCTGCTTTGGGCAGGGGGCTGGACTCGATGACCCCCTGAGGTTCCCCTCCAGCCGTAGGGGTCTGTGATTCTCTGAGCAGGACACCACAGGCAGCTGCATCACCATTTTTGTCTGTGGCTGTTTCTCACAGTCCTGATCCCACCTGCAGCGGTGCCCGGCCCAGCTGCCTGGCTGCTCCCAGTGTCAGAGTTCCTGCGCTGAGTAGCATCAGAGCCATAGCTGAAGGGCACCCAAAACACGGCCTCCTTGCAGCCCTGTCCGGGGCTGTGCCCTCTGCCCACCTTCCCCACAGCCCTCCCCACACTGTGGGCTCAACAGGCTGCGGCGCTGCTGCCAATGTGGGGCTGTGCCTGGAGCCAAGGCAGCGCTGTGACTGCAGCAGGGGGGCGCGTGACTGGGCACAGTCAGGGTGGGCTATTGGCTAGACACGTGCCCCAGGCCGCTGATCGGGGGCTGGGCTGAACCAGTTGCAAACGGGGGGGTGGGGGGGAGGGGTGATAGAGCCCTTGCAGGGCTGGTGTGCTGGGAAATCACGTTGAACGTTCCCACACTGTAATGCCAGCTGCTGCGTCCCGCTGGGCACAGGAAGGTTCTGCCCCAGCCTGCCCCTGGCCGAATAGTGCCACGGCTCAGAGAAGAGAGCTCTCGTCCAGGCTGGCTCGGGGGGGTGGTTGGGTCACACAGCTCAAGCAGGTGTGCCGGGCACATCCCCTGCTGGGCATGGTCCCCATAGCCGTGGGGCGGGGGTCAGAGAGCACAGCTGCCCTCAGAGCCCTGCATCCCTACAAACGGCTGCCGAGAGGGTCAGGCTCATGCCGGGGTCAACTCCTCCCCTGCCATAAGGGCGGCGAAGTCAAGGGCCCCCCCATGCCTCAGGGTTTGAAAGTGGGGGGGGGGCCTCTGTCATGCCCCCCCACCCTTGCCTCCAGCCCACCTCCCTCCTGCCTATCAAGCGCTGCAGCCTGCAGCAGGCCGCTGCGAGCCGAGCTGGTATATCCTCCCCTAAGCCCCTGATATTGCAGGACAGGGATTTTATCTCAAAGACCTAATTCCCTGTAATAAAACCTGTATCGAGTCATAAACCGAGCCCGTCTCGCCCAGGCCCCTTCGTATGCGCAATGTCAGTGCGAGGTGCCCTCTGGCTGATGGGCCATTACACCTCTTCCCCGGGCTGCCACGTGGTGCGAACGCCACCGAGAGCCGCCTCGCTCACCCAGCCGCCTGCTGCAGCACAGGCTGTGCTCCTCACCTGCCCAATGTGCAAGAGCCCAGAGAAGCCGTCTTGTGCAGCCCACTTGCCCCCCCCCCCCCCGCCCGCCAATTGGCTACTTTGCACGCACTGGCCATGCGGGGCCCACACACCGTGTAAACCTGGAAGAAGCCTCTCAGCCCACCTGCAAGTGATGGGGCGGGAGCATTGGCCCCATTCCAGAGGTAGGGAAACTGAGACCCTGACTGCAACTTGCCCGAAGTCACTCAGTTAGTGAGTGGCCCTGGTGCTTCAGCAGCACAGGGTGGGGGCACCCTCAGCGGCACTGCCTTAGTGCCAGAGCTGCTGCAGCCAGCATCGGGGAGCCAGCCCCCGACCCCCATTGCCGAGGCCTGTGCCAGCAGCACGAGCAGCTGACCCTTGCCCCAGAGCGCTCGCAAGTGGGGCGTGCAAGACTAGGCCATTCAGCCCAGGTTCCCTGGCTCCTCTCTGAGTCCAGCCCGTCTCCCATGGCACACCACCCTCACCCCGGCTCCGGAGCCTGCAGCCCAGCACGTGCGAGCGGGAGGTGGCCGAGTCCTGCACCACGTCCACTATCTTGGGCCGCAGCACAGAGACAGCTGGGGGTGGGGGGGCAGGTTCCCCAGTGTTGCCAGGCTGCAGCAGGAGGACGGTGCCCCCTCCCACCGGCGCCTGAGCACGGCTTGCTTGGCCACAGGCGCAGCTCAGCAGAGGTGTGGCGGACGCTGCCATGGAGCACAAGGCTCAGGGCCTGCAGGGCAGAGCCGGCACTGGGCAGGTGCCACCAGCCCCCTGGGGCCTGGCACAATGCGCCATGGCCTTTGCGTCCCGTCGCCGGGGCCGGGTAGGGTGCTGGGTGCTGCACAGAGCGGCTGCCAGCAGGTGGGCAGTTGCTGACACCTGCTGGTGGAAGCAGGTATTACAGCACATGGCCCCAGAGCAAACGGGGGGCCAGAGGCCAGGCTGTTGGGTTCTTCGTCCCAATAAATACACCGCCCCTCGTCCCTTTGCTGCCAGCACCCTCACGGGGAGGGAGTTTTGCACCTGAACATGGACCATCTTGTTCAGTTACTGGCTGGGTACAAACTGCCCGCGGTAGCTGCACACCTCACTGTGTCCCTCATGGGACAAGAGCGTGCGGC
Organism: Carettochelys insculpta; assembly: GCF_033958435.1. Lineage (NCBI taxonomy): Eukaryota > Metazoa > Chordata > Testudines > Carettochelyidae > Carettochelys > Carettochelys insculpta. The sequence goes on from NC_134145.1 coordinate 3,117,138, forward strand.
CCAGCGAGGGCCGGAGCTGTGCAAGGCACTGGAGAGCGTCCAGCAGGATTAGGGTGCTGTGTTCCTGGAGCTCTCATTGCAGCACCCAGGCCTGCAGTCCAGCCCCCTGCAAGCAGGGCAGGACCGAGCACCAGCTGGATTGTCCCGGCCAGCTGTTTGTCTAACCCGCGCTGAAAAATCTCCAACGATGGCGATGCCACAACCTCCCCAGGTGGTTTAGTCCAGTGTTCGACCACCCTGACGGGTAGCAAGCTTTTCCTAACGTCCGACCTGCACCTCCCTTGCTGCAATTTAAGCCCATTGCTGCTCGTCCTGACCTCAGGGGTTAAGAACAATTCTCCTCCCCTTGCGCCTAGTAACAACCTCCTTGGTACCTGCAAGCTGTTACCTCGTCCCCTCTTGGGCCTCTGGTTTCCTGACTCGGCAGCCCCAGGGCTGTCTGGGGTAGCCTTCCTTGTAGCTCTTGTGTCCTGGACCTTTCAGCGTTTTTCTGGCTTGGCCCGTCTCCAATTTGTCCACCTCCTTTCGGAAATGTGGCGCCCAGAATGGGACACGCTGCTCCCGGGAGGCCTCATCAGCGCGGCGCAGGACAGAAGACTCACGGGCTTGCCTTGTGGTCCACTGTGCCCTGGGCCCCTTTCTGCAGCGCTCCTGCCTAGGGCGTCGCATGTTGTCCCTGTGCAATGGCGTGAGAGGCATTTGTCCTGTTCGCCTGAGCCCTTGTCTCCCGTCTGCCCAGTGCGTGTTGCTCGACAGCCCTGGCCTCCTAGCGCTCGCCGCCAAATCACTGACGAAGCGACGGACCAGCACAGGCCACAAAACTGAGCTCTGCGGCCCGCCCCCCCCCCCCCCTTGCTTGTTGGGCCCTTCCACTGTGCCTGTGGGCCCACAACAGCTGACGCTCACCCGGCGAGGGCTGTGCCCTCCCTGGGGCCCGTTAGCACTGACAAGCCCATCGGGGGAGGGGGCGCTGTGCCGCCATCGGGCCCATTAGCGCCAAGATGCCCGCAGCCAGACACCCCCTGTCTGCTGGGCCCTGAGCTTGTAACCCAGCTGCTGATGGCCTCCCCACCCCCCCCCGGCTCACTTGTACGTCACCTGCCCCCCCCTCCCCCGCCGACCTGCAGTGTCGAGTGCTATGTCCCCGTTCAGCCTGTGCTGGGCCAGGGCTCAGGCCAGGCCAGGGCAGCCTGTGCTGGGTCGGTCCAGGGCAGACTTCTCTGGCTAAGGGGTCAGTGCAGACCCAAGGAAGCATTTGCTGGTGGGGGAGCTCAGGGCAAGCCCAGGGCACCTTCACTGGGGGGGCTGGGTCGAGGGCATTCACTGGGAGCCTGGGGAAGCCTTCAAGAGAGGGGCCAGGGTAGGATTTGCTGGGTGGGGCAGGGCAGGGCAGGTCTGTGGGCACCTTCACTTCACTGCCCCGGTCCCAGCAGGCACCTTTCACCACCACACAGCAAACAACCGCTTAGTTCCTGCTGTCACCATGTTGGAGCCAGGCCACCTGGGCCACCAAGCCTGGACGGGGAGGAGACGCAGCAACCCCTACACAGGGACCTTCTCTCGGGCGCTGGACTTAGCAAGACACCAGGAGACGTGAGGATTACTGAGCCAGCCAGCACGTCTTCAAGAGTATCTGGGACAGGAGAGGTGGGATCCAAGGGCATTCCTGGGGGCACATGGGCACCCAAGGGTGTTAACTGGGGGGGGGAAGGCACCTCATATTCCAATGCAGAGAGGTGGGGACCCCGACAATGGGCTTAGGGGGAGGTGGCAGCAAAGTCCCAGTGGGACATAGGCACCCCAAGGTAGGGCTGGTGGAGGTGAACATCCCTAGGGAGGTGGGTGTCCCTAGGTAGGGCTGTGGGGAGGTGCATGTCCCTAGGTAGGGCTGTGGGGAGGTAGACATCCCTAGGTAGGGCTGGGGGAGGTGGGTGCCCCTAGATAGGCTGGGGGAGGTGCGTGCCCCTAGGTAGGGCTGTGGGGAGGTGGACGTCCCTAGGTAGGGCTGTGGGAAGTGGAACCCCCAACTCTCCGTGAGCGTGGTGGGCACTTGAATGTGGCAGCCACATGCCCATGTTCTCAGCCCCCAACAGCCCAGCACCTTCCAGCTGCTGCTGACGCAGGTTGCTGGAGCCGCCTCCAGCCCTGACGAGTGGGTTCCCCAGGTGGCGTGAGCCCCGGTGGGTCAGTTTGCTCCCTGCTCGCCTCTCAGCCTCACACCTGAGCCCGCCCCACGTTCCTGCAGCCGGGCCAGCTCGTCCCTCGCTGCACAGCCCCGGGGAGGGCAACAGTGAGGCTGCCACCTTCAGGGCACCCGGGCTTGCAGGGGCATGTTGGACACAGGGAGGCATCTCCCTGCCTGGGTTAATTCAGTTGCTAATGAAGCATTGCCCTGCTGGCCCTGGTTCCCACCAGCCGCCCTTCCCTGCGGCAGGGGCCAGTCCCTGGCCTGCTCCTGGCCCAGCCAGTGCCAGCCGCCCCCAGGGACCGGGCAGCAGGGCCATGTGGCCGCTCTGCACCGTCACTGCCAACGGAGCGTCCCCATCCCGGCCCACAGCGAGAAACCAATTACCATCGACTGGTGTGCGTGGCCCGGCTGCCCTTTGACCCGGCAGTGCGGCCAGGGGAGGGGTGTCAGGTTCGTTAATGCCCCGGTAATGAACTCAGAGCAGCTGCACTAGTTTGTTGTTTCCCCTCACCAGTTGAGGGGGCGGGGGCCAAGGGGGCGCAGCCCAAACAGATCTATACGCCTGCATTAAGAGCCATGGGGCCCGGTGTCAAGTTACCCCCACGCCGGGGCTAAGTGCCAGGGCCTGGGGGAGCGGGCTGGGCCGCAGGGCCGGGAGGTCACCAGCTCTACGGACGGGCAGATGCAGGCGGCGCCACCGTTGCTAGTTTACAAACATTCTGCAGACGGGTCGATTGAGCCCCGCCCCCCCATCCCCTGCTCTGCCCCGCCTGGGCCTTGGCAGCTGGCCCCATGGCCGGGGGGGCGGGGAGCCAGAGCCCCAGCCCTGCCCTGGCCTGGGTGATGCCAGCGAGGTGGCACAGCACTGCCCCTCCACCCTGGGATCAGGCCTCTCCCCAGCTCCCCCACCTTGTGGGGCAGAGAGGTTGGCTGCTGTCCAGAGGCAGTGTTCTTCGCCTGATGGGGTGGGCTCACAAGATCCAGGCTGGGCTTGGTGAGCAGGACGCCTGGGTCCTGTTTCTGCTCCCGAAGGGCAAGAGGGAGTAGAAGGCAGGACTCTACTTCCAGCCCTGACATGGCCTTGCTGAGTGCACTTGAGCAAGTTACAGCAACCCCTCTGTGCCTCAGTTTCCCCTGCGCTCTCCCAGCTCTGTGTGCAAGGTGCCCTGGAGGGGCAGGAGCGAGCTGCGAGTGTGCAGGGGAGGCGCTCATAGCCATGCTGTGTCCTGCGGGGGGAAGCAGCATTTGCAGGGCAAGTTGGCTGGGCCAGCCCAGAACTGGGAGCAGAGGTTGTGGTGCTCCATACTGCAGGGAATGTGTCGTGCTGCTGATAGAAGGTGGCCTGAGAGCTTGGACATACCTAGGGAGATGTGGCACAACCTGGGACTCAAGAGCTTTTGTGGGGGGGGCGGGGGGGGGGGTCAGTTCTCTGCTCTGCCACAGACTCTCTATGTGTCCTTGGGTGGGTCACTGAATCGCTCGGTGTCTGAAGTTCCTGTCTGTATGAAGGGGCAAACAGTCCTGTCCTGCCTCTGGGATGCGCGCAGGGATTAAGGGTAAATATGCTCAGAGGCTGTGGTACTGGTGGGTTATCTAAATAGTTGAGCCAGATAGCCAAGCCACTCTCCAAAGCCTGGTCACACCTAGGCCTCTCAGCTGGCAGTGCCAGCCAGGTGCCCACTAGGTGCCTAGTGTGTTGTGTGAGGAGGACGCTTGGGAACTGAGATGAGACACCCCCCCCCCCAACACACACATACCACACCTCATGTCAGTTCAGGCAGCAGCTTTCTGTGGCTAGCAGTGCAAATGAGCGGTGCTCTCATAAACCCACAGCCACAGGGACATCTCAGCTGTGGCTATGCTGCAATCTGTGGCCAGAACATCCCAGACTGTAGATCATCCTGCTTCAAAAGCACAGGCCCCAAGATCAAGGAGAATTGCCCATAGCTGGCTGCAGTATAGGGCTTGTGACACACGATTGGTCTGGATCTATTCAGTAGTGGGCAGACACATACCCAGTGGAAGATGAATTGCCACATTTTCAGGCTTTTTGATTTCAGTTAAACAGACCGAGCTTATTCATTCCACTGTTTTATTCATGTTTAAACTTTCTCTTGTGGCATTTGGGAGGCCACTCCAGCAGCATGGGGCCAATGTGTGAAAATTACCAGGGAGGGCACTTGATAGAGCACCTCTAAACTCATCACAGCTCTAAGTTGTTCTCAACTCCTCTGCTGCTCTCGGTCAGCAGCATTTTCCTCTGTGTGACTGTGACAGGCTCCCCTACCCTTCCAGCCAGACTGCTGGAGTCGAGTCCGTTCTTTTCAGGTTTCTCTCCTGCAGAATTGCCAATGCTCAGGGCCTGCAGAAATCAGGGCTCCTTCCCCACCACAGTTAATGAGCTTGGTTTGAGCCAGACATAAAATAATTAAAAGTGGGATTGTTATTTTTATTGCCTGATTTTGGGGCCGTAGGCAGGATGTCAGGCAAGTCACGGTCTCGAGATTGTCCTCACATGTAGGAGCCTTACAAGCTCACATTAAAACAAAAACCAAAACCAAAACAAAACAAACAAAAAAACACATGAGCACACGCGTGCGCGCGCACACACGCGCGTGCACACACTCACACACACAGTCTGAGCCTTTCACATCATCACAGGACTCCAAGAGCTGGGGCTTTGAGAAAAACATTAAAGAACCCAGTACCTGGGCATCTTCCTTCCAGTGGTGTACTGAGTGACTTGTCTGCCTTGGCTGACCTGCCAGCAGCTCTGGGCCTCCCCTGGGCTTGGCTGGTAGGACTGGGCTTGTGGGTGCAACCTTCCTTCTTTCCTCTGGTCCTTGCTTACACTTTGCTCTGTTTCCAAATGGAGGGAGCAGCCCCGGCTTCCCCAAAGGGTGCGGGATGTGGCAGGGGCCAGCCTGGCCTGAGCAAATGGCAGAGGGCACAAGGGGAACATGGAGCTGCCCCCCTCCAGGACCACCGGCTGGCATCTGGGTCACAGATCATTAGTCACTGGAAGCGTTTTCATGTGAAGCGAGTTGATGGGTTCTCAGCCCAGCTCCTGCTGGGAGGAACGGCTCTTGTGCGGACCCCTCAGTGAAGAGCAAGGATCATCGAGGGAGACACCCGACCCTGCTCTGCTCCATACCATTGGGTCCGTGCAAGACGGGAGTGCGGTGCAGGAGGCACAGCAAACCAGGAAAGGGGCCGGGTGGTGAAGGCCCGGAAAGGGCTGCCACAGGAGGCAAGCGGAGGCGGTAGCTGCTTCCGGCCCAGGTTGGGGCCCTGAGGCTCGGCTCTGGGGAAGGCCACTCCCCAAGGGGCTGCTAATATTTTATTTAAAATATCTTTTGCAAGTGGAGGGCAGTGATGTATGGACTGTATTGAGAAAATGCTAATGTGTAACCGCGCGTGTCAGGGGGCTCGTCCATCACCCCAGCCGCCTTCTGGGGGATCCATATCTAATTAACAGTAATGAATGAGGGAGCTGGGTGGCCGACAGCCCGCCAGTTTGTTATGGAAATAAGGCAGCCCCATTAGGCAAACCACTTCATTAAACAAACCGGCCTCCGAGTGGAGTGGGGCTGGGTGGGGGCCGAGCCCAGAACACGCACTAGGACAAGGCAGAGTGCTGGCGCGCCAGGAGTGATGGGGCAACTTGGCTGAGGCTGGCTGCTCACGTCTGCTGGGGTGCCATACAGCGCCCAGCCCACAGAGGGCCCCTCTCTCACAGCAGCCTGTAGGTCCTACCTTAATGTAAGAAATAAACAATAATCATAGCTGAGCACTCAGAGCCTGCAGAGCGGTGTATACACACACCACACCACACCACACCACACCTTGCCTATGTAGCTACACACGCAGCGCCCCGCCCCAGCTGCACACAGCTCGCACAGCACACACACGCACACCCCCACGGACCAGGAGGAGGCTGTGTGGGGTTTGTGCCGCAGCTGACAGGACGAGGGGATCGGCTCGGTGGCCCCGGCTGGGTGCTCCGTCGCAGACTGGAAGAGAAGATATGGTGCTCGCCTCAGCTGCTTCTCCTGGTGCCAAAGGGCTCCCCGCACCAGCCTTAGTGGCTGACACAGGCTGAGGTTTTGAATGTGGAGTTACCATGAGCAAGAGTCTTTGCACTCCCTGAGGGAGACGAATGATCCCTGGGCATGGTGGGGGAAACCAGCTGCAAAGTGCAGGTCACTGTGCCCAACAAGCTGACACATACACACACCCCAGCCAGCCTCTGACCCGCTGCAGAGTGAGGCAGCCCCAAGGGCCATGTGCAGGGCAGATCCCAAAGCCCGGCCCAGGTGACAGGTGCCTCCATGTCCCAGGCAGCGCCTTCGGCCTCCCAGTATCCCCTGGCGCTTCTAGCTGAAGACAGGTGTCACCAGGTCCTCCTCCGAAATGTGCAGCATCCCTGCGCAACTGTTAACTGGCTGCTGTGGCTCATCCCCAGAGGGGGCTGAACATCAGAGGGGGGTGAAGCCAGTCCCCCGGTATTCACATAAGGGTTTGCCAGGGCAGAAATTGCTTTACAATCCCAGAACATGGCTACGCTCGCCCCATGCCTCAAGCCTGCCCCTTCCAGGGGGGAACTGGGGATACCCAGGCAGGGTCTGGGGGGCCAAATTCACTGAAGAGAGGGGAAGAACAACTTCATTCACATGCACATCAGGCCAGCCTTGAATTCGAGCCCCCTCCTGCCCAGCCCTCGGCTTCACCCACCGGCACATCAATGTGCAGAGGCACCAAGAGGCTAAACACAGATTTCCAATCCAATGCATGTACTTGGCTCCTGGTCTATTGACACTCAGGCAGGAGGGGCTCAAGGTTAATTCCTTATCAATACGCTATTGTCAGCTCGTTAATCAAAGGAGGAGGTCAGAGGCTGTGGAGGTGCTGAGGCCTGATGGCATCTCCCTGCCAGGGCCCAGACACAGGAGAACTGGAGGGATGAGGAGAACCTCAGCCTGTCTCCAGCTGGCAGGAGCATGGGACCAGGGCTTAGTGGTTCTGTGCACCCAGCTCAGTCTGAGCCCACAGCCTGCCTGCTGCTCTAGGCTTGGCCTGCGCAATCATCCTGCAGCTCAGCTCCAGCTCTGCCTAGGCCTCCCCCATCCACCGCTCTGTTCCTCCACTCCAGGGCTCCTCTGCTATTCCAGGCCTGGGCTAGAAGCTTACTGTTTATTTAGTGGAAATTAGCTTTGATCATTAGAGTGTCGATATTGTTGGTGGTTCTGCGGCTCTTTGTTTTCTGGGCCCCCACGTGAGCTTTGAGCACCTGTGTGTGTGTGTCTCTCTCTCACACACACACACACAGAGAAAATCCTTCCTGATGTGCACAGAGCGGGAGAAGTCCAGTTATGTATCAGCTAGTCCAGACCCACGCGGGGGTCCAGAGAGCGCAGGGCCCCATCCAGCTTCTGAGGCCCCTGGCCATAGTCAAAATAAAAAAGACACTGCAGGAAAACAAAAAGGCTTCCAACAAAGTGCAAACTTAATCAAACGCCAAAAAGCTAACAAGTTTCTAAATCTGAGACCTCCTGTGAGCTTGAGCATTTCTGGCCACCCTCCCCCCGACTGGTCCTGACCATATCCCCACCCTAGCGCCCTGTCCCTCCCCGGACGAGTGCAGAATTGCTGTAGCACCGGCTGCAGAGCCAGACAGTCAGGTTCTCATCCACTCTCTGAAGCACTAGTGCCCAGGGAACACACCTGCAAACAAGTCCTCCCTCTCTCCTGGGCCACTGGCACATGTTACTTTCCACAAGAGCATCCCACTGCCACCAGTTGCAACCAATGGTCCCGCTAATCTTTTCCATCCATGCGCTGATTTTTTCCAGCTGCGCCGGATACATTTTTGCCGGGACACCAAGGCACATGCACCACCGAGAGAGACAGAGATGCAGCTGTGGGCACTCTGTTAATCAGCTGGGCAGCATTTGAATACTTCCTGAGCTGCCACACAAGCACTCAGCTTACAGGGAAAGCAGGTTACATCCCCCTTGCGCCAAGCTACACCTTCTGCCATCCTAAGGCACTTCTCTCTCCTGGGGGGATTCACAAACGTATGTATGCCCCTAACTGGCAGTGATCTCAGTGGGGCACCCGTTGTACACCTCCCCGATTGCATCTTTGCAGGGAGCCTCACTACAGAGGTGATTTGCTCTGGTCAGCACCTGGGAAATGATTCTCACCAGGGAGATTCGGGAAAGCAGCCACATCTACTGGTGTCTGTGACGGCTTCTCAAAACCCGCTTCACTGAGCAACAGAACAGGCACCCACACACAAAGAGAGCGCTCCAGAGCCTGTCAAACTAGGACTACTAGCACTCTCTGGTGACTCCAGCCTAATATTGCACTGCATGGCCAAGGAACCTCTGAAATGCTGCATGCATTAGGCATTGTTTGCTACAAATAAAGTTCTCTCAGGAGGCAGAACCCTGGGATTTCCACTATCCCCACTTTGGGGAACATCAGCCTAGAATATATTGTAACAGTGCAGGGTTGTGTGGCCGTAATGACTCCCAAGGGAGGTATCTTACACAGGCATAAATAAACCAGTGTGGATGCGCAGCTTTGAGAATTCATTTCTGATTAGTTGAAGCAGAAAAGCGCAGCCTCAAATAACTTTCAAGAGCAGGCAAGCCTTAAAAATATCCCAGCTAGTCTGACTAAATCAAGATCTTCTTTTTTCACAGCATTCATAATTCTTCTGCATGAGTTCCCTGCTTCTTGCATTTGCAAAGCCACTTTTTTACAGGAACGCACGTGGGCACATAGGTATCACCAGACTGATTGAGGCTAGTGACCTGCCTAGGCCAGAATCCTATCTCTGATAGGCATCAAGAGACAATACCTCAGAAGGTACAAGAAGCCCTGTGTCAGGCCTGTAGGAAAAATTTGTCCTCAATCCCGATAGCTAGGGGTTGGTATGAGTCCTGAATCAGGCAGCTTTCAAGCCCTGCAAAAACTTTTGGCTATTTTTAATCCCTGTCTTCAGATTCCTAACTTTTGGTCTTCCATCCAGTCCTTTTTACAAGCATGTCAAGTTTGTGAGCACAGTGAGATATTGTAGCAGCCAGCTCCATTGGGTGAAATTGCCACGTTTCAATTTCAGTGAATGTGTGTCTCCTTGCTCTCATGCTGAGGCTGGATGAATGTGAGACTGGGAGAACGCATCTGCCTTACTGACCACCTCGGGACCACTCATTGTTAAATCACGGCCCCTTGCATTCATCTCTCCTCTGTGTTAAACAATCCCCCTCTTCTCAATCCCTCTTCTCTTCTGATTTGCAACACTTCCCGCTTTTTCATTCTCCATGGTAGATGTACAGACCCAAGCACCTGTAGGACATGAAATCTTCCCAGCCCTTACGCAGTTCAAAGCCTGCCCCCCAAAGCAAGCCCTACCAGTCCACAACCCAGATTTGCAACCAGTGCAGTGCACAGAGCATCTATTCCATGTGGCTGCCCCTGGGGACTTGTGGGTAGTGTGTTGGGCCTGGAGAGGGCCCTCTTTTTATTTCATTTGTCTTTTATTTATTTCCATTTCAACCTGCAAACAAGACCTCTATAGTGCTCTGTTCCCAAGGCCCTACTCAGCTACAAAAGGAAGCAGGTGACCTTGAGCGACTTCTAACTCCCTTAGACAAAGGGTCAATGGGCACAAAACAGACATCAAAACACTCCAGATCCACAAACCAGTTAGTCAACATTTAACGGAATGGGCCATTCTGTCAATGATCTAAAGGTATGTGTGTTACTGAAAAGGAATTATCGCACCGTTCTGGAAAGGGAAACAGCCGAGCTGGCTTTTATATTCAAATTCAGCACATTAACAGATGGTTTAAATCGTGGTGGGAACTTTGAGTCACTATAGGGGCTCGTCTACATACTTGGCTCAATCTAATTCTTGATTTCCCGCCCCCCCACCCCTCCACTCTCTGATTTGCTCACCTTGATTATCTTTTTCTGATTTGTCCTCCTTGCCTACTGTTTTTGGTTCTCTGTGCCTTAAATATTGAGTCTGTTCTGGTCTGGCTATGGTCTGAAGAAGTGGGTCTGTCCCACGAAAGCTCACCTAATAAACCATTTTGCTAGTCTTTAAAGTGCTACTTGACTGCTTTCTGTTTTGATAGCGTATAGACTAGCACAGCTTCCTCTCTGTTACTCTTCACCTGAGGAATGTTATCAAACGTTTTTATGGCTGACTTGCAGAAAAATTGGTTATGCCATCATAAATAGAGAGAGAAATAGCTGTAGTGCTGCCCCCAGTAGCTTATTTTTGGAAGTAAAAGTAACTTTTTCATAAAGTGCCATTTTGTACAGTATAACTCCCCAGTTCTATTCTGCATGGTTTCTCCTACCACCTTCACTGTGGTACCTGAGTGCCTTCCAGCTGTGCATTAGGCAACATGAAGAAGATCTGCCCTGTTTGGTTTGTTGTTTTTCTAGTCCTCTCCCAGGGAGAGAGTAACAGAGAGGAAGCCGTGCTAGTCTATATACTATCAAAACAAAAAAGCAGTCCAGTAGCACTTTAAAGATGAACAAAATAATGTATTAGGTCATGAGCTTTCCTGGGACAGACCCACTTCTTCAGATCTGAAGAAGTGGGTCTGTCCCATGAAAGTCATGACCTAATTAATTATTTTGTTTGTCTTTAAAGTGCTACTGGACTGCTTTTTTGTTTTGAGGGAGATAGTAGTGTGTGCACAGGAGTGCTTTGTTTTCTTGGGGGGCTTTGCATAGAATCAGAGGTGATTAGGGTTGGCAGAAGCCTTAGGAGCTCATTTAGTGAACCCCCTTCCTCCCCTCATCCTTATATAGGTATGTTTTGGTCACCCATGATTTGCCTTTTATTATTTATATAGCCCCACTGGTATGGCTGGAGCTTGCCAGAGCGTATGAAGACAAGGTCCAAGTCCACTGAGTTTACTGTCCAAAGGAACAGACAAAAGATAGTTCAAGGGAGAGGAAGGGAATGAAACCAAAGACCTTCAGAAGTCCTTTCCTAGTTATGCGCAGAGATTAACTCTTGCCTATTTTACCACCTGAGGCTTTAACAATCTTTCCACCATTTCAAAACAATCCATTTTTAAAGCTTGCTACAAACTCTATGATGCACGCTCAGCTGGTTCCACAGAAACTGACCGAAGTAGGTTCTGATCAAGCAAAGTAAGTAGGCACACGCTTGACTTGACTTACAGTGGAACTAGTCTCATGCCTACAGTTAAGCATGTGTTTAGTGTTTTGCTGGATCATGAGCTGATATCAAACCAATAACCATGGGAACAGTGAACTCAAAAAATGTTGGTGTGTGCAATATATTGTCATAATCTTCACAGCCTGTTAGTTAGTGGATGAAAACATTCTTGTAAATGTAGAATATTGAGCTAGATTCCACTGAGAGCTTCACTTGAGCTTTAACATTTATACCTTGCAGCATCTCGCCAAATAAAGAAATGTGAACTGAATCACCCACCCGCTGCTCCCACTCAAAAGGCTGGGTGAACATGGCGCTCCGGAAATGTGAAAGGCTGAGTACAAAGACCCAGAGGCGGGCGTCCAGGGAGCATTTTACACTGCTCCTTCCCATAGAACAGTGCTTGCCATTGCATTTCTGTTCTGCACACGCCCTACTGTTCCCATTTCACGGCTCAGGGGGTAGGGCTGGATGTGTGTGTGTCAAATTCTGCAGGCTCAGAGGGGTAGCCATGTTAGGCTGTAGCTTCACAAACAGTCCTGTAGCACTTTAACGACTAACAAATTTACTTATTAGATAATGAGCTTTCATGGGTAAGACTCACTTCTTCAGATCCTTCAAGCCAACCTGCACATCTGCAAAGGGGGTCTTACCCATGAAAACTCATTACCTGATAAATAAATGTGTTAGTGTTTAAGGTGCTACAGGACTGCTTGTTTTTTGTAAATTCTGAAGTGATCTTTGGTGGGGACAAATGCCTGCTGACACGTGGCCTGACAGCACCTGGAAAGTAAGCTAAACCAGCTATCCCCTGATCTCCAGAGTCAGAGAGCACTAACCCCCACGGAACCTCTGAGTGTCCTAACAGGGCATAATCCTCACACTAGTAACCCTCTTTAGGACTCAATTTTGCAATACAGAACTCTGGACAAGGGCTCAGAGTAGTCACCATGGGTTACATACTTCAATAGAAGCATATTACACACACACACACACACACACACACTCTCTCTCTCTCTCTCTCTCTCTCTCTCTCTCTCTCCCCCCCCTGCTGACTGGTTTCCTAACTTCATTGCTGCCTACAGAGGAGAAACCACACATCAGACTGGCTGAATACACAGATAACCTACCACCAGGAACAAGCTTGTTGTGATTTATATACCTGAGGAGTAGGTGTGCACTATCTGCATTACTATCACGGACCACTAGAGGGTTCCAGGCTCCTTCACATCACTTGCTACCACAGACCTGGTTTGATGGGTCTAATCTGCAGGTGGTTCACTTCTAGTGAGCAGAATTGTTTTGGTTGCTCATTTGTAGATAAACGTGGAGCTTGAGGAAGCAGCGTGCTAACACCACGCACTACTCCTTTCCCAGTAAAGCCAACCGAGGCCAGCTTCTCAAGGGAGATTTAGGTGGCATTATATCACCTTCTCCTCTCTCTGTTTTGTGTAGAGCCCAAGCCAGTACACATGCACTAAAGCCTGCTAAGCAAACCTACTTGATTGAGCCTTGCAGAAAAGCTAGGTGGGGGAGACCTTGCTTTATAAACCCGGATGGTGCTTAGGCAGAAGCAGGTGCTGAGCTGCATGGCGATGGCAGGAGCATGGTGGCTCTATGCAGGACAGTGGCAGTTGCCTGCATGCCCACCAGCAGAAATTTGTGTGCCATGGGGACACTTTGCTGCGGAAACTTAGGCACATATCAAGTGTAGGTGCCTACAGGTTTATGCGATAGCTCAGCAAGTGTTTTGTGATTGCTACTGACAACTAATGTTGTATTTAGGCCCCTAAAGGGATCATTGAGCATCTAAGTCCCCATTACAACCATGGACCCAACTGTACAGGCTCCACCCTATAGCCTGGACTTGCAGTACCCCACACCAGCTGAGTGCCGGGTTCTTCCTCCTCTGCCAATACCCCTGCAACCAGAGGTGGGAAAAGTACCCAAAAATTTAATTGACTAAAAGTGCAGATGACACCAAGTTGTTCAGGACAGTCAAAAGCAAAAGGGATTGTGAAGAACTACAAAAAGATCTCAGCAAACTGAGTGATTGGGCAGCAAAATGGCAAATGAAATTTAATGTGGGTAAGTGTAAGGTAATGCATGTTGGAAAAAATAACCCAAATTACACGTACTACATGATGGGGTCAAATTTAGCTACGACAGATCAGGAAAGGGATCTTGGAGTTATAGTGGATAGTTCTCTGAAGACATCCACGCAGTGTGCAGCGGCAGTTAGTAAGGCAAATAGGATGTTAGGAATTATTAAAAAAGGGATCGATAATAAGACAAAAGATATCACACTTCCCCTATATACAACTATGGTACGCCCACATCTCGAGTACTGCGTGCAGATGTGGTCTCCTCACCTCAAAAAAGATATATTGGCATTAGAAAAGGTTCAGAAAAGGGCGACTAAGATGATTAGGGGCTTGGAACGGGTCCCATATGGGGAGAGGCTAGAGAGACTGGGACTTTTCAGTTTGGAAAAAAGGCGATTGAGGGGCGATATGATAGAGGTATATAAAATCATGAATGGTGTGGAGAAAGTGAATATAGAAAAATTATTTACCTTTTCCCATAATACAAGAACTAGGGGACACCAAATGAAATTGATGGGTAGTAGGTTCAAAACTAATAAAAGGAAATTTTTCTTCACACAGCGCACAGTCAACCTGTGGAACTCCTTGCCCGAGGAGGCTGTGAAGGCCAGGACTCTATTAGGGTTTAAAAAAGAGCTTGATAAATTTTTGCAGGTTAGGTCCATAAATGGCTATTAGCCAGGGATAAAGTATGGTGCCCTAGCCTTCATAACAAGGGCAGGAGATGGATGGCAGGAGATAAATCACTTGATCATTGTCTTCTGTTCTCCTTCTCTGGGGCACCTGGCATTGGCCACCGTCAGCAGATGGGATGCTGGGCTCGATGGACCTTTGGTCTGACCCAGTATGGCCGTTCTTATGTTCTTATGTAGCTGCTTTCACTTCTGGATAGTTGAGTTCAATAAAGATGTGACACATGCATCTGTATACTTCTACTCAAACAGTTTGCCACCAGAGGAGCATCAATGACTTGTGCATAAGTACAGTCCCTCCCCCACCGAGAAAAGCAGCTGCACTTTTACTCCACTAACTCTTTGGGTACTTTTTCCACTTCTGCCGGTAATGAGACCTTCCCTTCCAACACTGGCTTCCCGCTAGCACAGATGGTCAGCTGTGCTACACCCCATGGCAATTCACAGCTGCTCCCTGGAAAATAAAATAGACTACAGCAAAAAACTATAGACTCCTCCCATGGTCTGAAAAAATGAGCACACTGCTGAAGCTTTGTATTTACAGTTAATTCTGTAATTTATTTGTCTTAATTTTAAATAGAATTCATTAATCAGGGAAATTCACAAAAACAGATTCCGGCAGTTTTCTCAGTACACTTTTTGTTAGTCTTTAAAGTGCTACATGACTGCTGTTTTGTTCTGATACAATACAGACTAACACAGCTACCTCTCGGTCACTGTTCAAGGTGAGCAGCTGGTTTAGTGCTGCCACCTGCTGGGTCTGTTGTGCAACAGCTGCACTAAGATGCTCCACTGTTCAGTACTTGAGTCAACACCTCTGAGCAATCCATTTCCTGCTCCAGTGGGATTGTATTAATCCATGAGGGGAGTCCTATGGAATGCACTTAAACCAAAAGCCAGGGCTGGGGCAAGTGCTCATTAGTTTAATAACCTTTCTTTATTATATCTGCTCCTTAAAACGGAGCGTTTACTAGCTTGCAACTCACTGGCTTGAGATTCAGAAACAAACACGCAGCCATGACTACGTAGATTCCTCTAGCGAACAAAAATGCTAGAAAAAGATGCTTGCTGCTAAAAGAACACTGAACTGGCAATGCAAACCAGTAACACTGGTTTCCAGACTCGCTCTGGCAGCCAAGTTAAAAATACACCATAAACAGTGTTCCTGTGTATAGACTGCATGGACGGTATTGGCCAGGCTACTGGCAAGAGTTTAATTTTGTCCAAATTTTACTAAAGGAACCAGAGTAAAAAATCTGAGCTGAAGACTTCTGAGGGGGGAAGAAGATAAGTACCAGCCCCATAACACAAATCACAGAACAATGCCCTACAATGGGAGTGGGGGGAACTATTGAAAAATGTAACAAGTTCATTAAAATAACCCAATTAAGTCAGCACTTGAGTGTCACCCTTCTAGTTCATTCACACACATTGGATATAGGCAAAGTTTAAGCACAGGGTTGTGTTGCCACATTATCATTCTGTTCCTTCATAGTTCGCACAAAAGCAACCTCACTGTTATTCTGATGGTCCATTATTTCAGGGATTGGTAACAACTGCAATATTGACACTTTAAAAAAAATGCAGCTGTTCTCTCCAAAGAAATTTTAGAGCTTTCTATTGTTACTGGGTACTGCATTCTTCCCTTCTATTGAACCTGTGGTTTGCTTGCAATGCCTGAAGTGTGCGGAGGAGATGACCGTATCTTTTACCTCCACCAAAAGCTCAACAAATGGGAACAAGGTGCTACAATTGTCTCCCTCTTCATGAGGCAGGAGCTGCGAGTTTTTAGGATCTGTGTTAGGAAACATGCCATACAAACCTCAGCTCTAACAGTCAGCAGACTGTGCTCTATTAAGAGCTCTGCTGCAAGGCCTCTCTCTGAGATGCACAGAAAGCTGAAAATAGCTGCAGTTGCCCTGTTGCTTCTGCTTGCAAACTGAAGCAGATTGTAAAATATGTCCTTATAAAGAGCAGCAGCATTTCTAAACCCCTAGTTTCAGTGCATTTGAATAAGCACATCCTCCAAACCTTGGCACTGGCCCCCTCCATGAAGTGAGGGTGCAACTCTGATCTGATTCACATTTGTGGGACTGTAGAGGAGGAAAGCTAGGACATTAAAAAGTGGCTCTTACTGAGGGAACACCTCATTAACATCCCAGAATCAGCATAATGGTTATGTTCAGGAGGGGAGACTGCACATAAAATGACAGGGACTGTGCCCTCAAACAGCTATACAGGAGCACAGGTTCCTTCAGGGGAATTAACATTTCAGAGGCCCACTTTTCATGCTTTTCCAGGGCTATAACCCCCCATTCTCCCCAAAAAAGCCAGGATGCAAATACGCAATGGAAGAACAGTCAGTATTCACCCAGTTCACGCTTGATACTGTAGTACAGCTGCACCCCTACTTTAACCCCCTTACTCCTCCATAGAAGAAAACCCCTGGGCCATTTTGCCACAGCCATTTGATAAGCAAGCCTGGTAGGTTAGCTATCCCTCCCTGTGCTGCCATTCCAAAGACCCTGTGTTTGAGAGCTGTAGCTGATCTCCAGGTAGGAGCAGGGCTGAGGTGCATTGCTTTGAGCATGGGACCTGCATTGGCCTGTCCTATTAAAGACTCCAAGACTCTCATTCTGTCTTCCTCAACTTGACTATAATGCAGATGTGAGAGAGAAGGGGTATAAAAAGGAAACAGCTGGCAGTGGCGAGAGGAGTGTGAGAACGCAATGATACTGCAGAGCTTCTACTCAGTGTGGGATTGAGGAAGCAGCAGAGAAGAAAGCAGACTAAGATAATTTCAGAGCCATCTTCATTAGAGATGGCACAGAACTGCCACAGTGTAACATGTCACCATCCACTCTCTGCCATAAGTTATACGCCAGGGACTACAGAGTGGAGGGCAGAAAAGAAACAGTTGTCAGTGGGTAGGAAAAGGGGACTGTCATGCTCCTGAAGGACCATTAATTCACTTCTTTCTCTGGCCTCCTACGGGAAGATTCCACCCCACCCCCCAAGAAAGCTCCTGCCAAACCTCCCACTGACTTGAGGGAGGTCAGGTTTTGGCCCCTATTATGTAAGTGATACTCAGTTTGACCCTCTTGGCTCTACTTGGCACCATCAACTTTGACTGGCCCAACAAAGAATTGGGAGTCTTCACACACCCAGCAGTGTACTAGATGCTGAGAAATCAGCAATTCTGCGGCTCCCACCTCTAGGAAAAGTGGGTCAGGGATTTATTGTGAGCAGATAGATGTTGAAGCAAGAGGCAGGGAAAACGTGCTTTGTTTCCAGTGTAATCTATGCAGGCCTCTGACTTGGTGAAACTGACACGTATCCCACACAGTCATGCATGAAAGAAGTGCAGAGGCTGATGTAATAGGAGGGATACGCTCGCAGGTGACTGACATGAGCAGAGTCTGAGAAGTCCACAGCTCTCACTGCAACGTTGTGCTGCCGCCGTACCTCAGTCATGTGCTCTATGTCGCTGGCCAGGATGATCCTGTCAGCCTTGGAGTAGAGGTACAGCTCAGGCCACCTCGGGGGCTCCCTCAGCAGGGCATCATAATGGCTCTCATGGACGAAGCGAGTCACTGGATACAGTAGGATCCGCATCACCACCACCAAGATGGCAAAGACCAGCAGGAGGCAATACTTGAGCAGCACGTTCATTGATGCCAAGACAGCTGCCAAGGCACGCAGGCTCCCCATTACGTTTCTTCTGCCCGGGGCACTATCAAAAATGGTGCCCACCACCTTGAGGCTGCTGAACTGCCTGTGCGTGTGGAGCAGCTCTAGGATGTAGCGGTAGAGCATGACCCCACCATTGCTGAAAACATGAAACAGCAGGGGGTTCTTCTCAATCTTATAGTCAAAAAGCAGCTCCAGGAGCTTTCGAGCTGGGCCCTGGAGGGACCTGATGCCCAAGGATTCTGCAAAAAACGTCATTCTCCATGGAGCTGTATAGCGGATAACTGTGCAGCCCTGTGGGGGAAGAGACAGACATCCATCATGGCCACAAAGAAAAGTAAGCAACAAAACTGCACGAGAATTATGGGGCTCCTTCAAGCTCCTCCTCTGCCACTGTACTTGCCCTATAGGACAGGGAGGGTCCCTCTTACTGAATGAGGAACTGGTGGGTGCTAGCACATCATTAGTGTAATATCATGCAGAACATTGGTGAAGAAGGAGGAATTTATTCTTGTCCTTGGCTGGTGATCATTTAGGTACAGTAACACTTATCCTTATCCTAATCAAGATCCTACATATAGGCCATTTTTATGGATGTCTGACATCTAATCTAAACAAAAAGCAGTCAAGTAGCACTTTAGAGACTAGGCTTTAAAGTGCTACTGGACTGCTTTTTGTTTTGATAGTGTATAGACTAGCATGGCTTACTCTCTGTTACTATTTACATCTAATCTGTTTTTGAAGCTTCCTAACATCTACCTAGTTGAGCAGACGTGGGGCACACCTGGATATTTACAACTTCTAGTTAATAGCGACATTTGGGAGGAACAAGTCCCATCCCGTTGACTTTAATGTTCAATAAAATTCAGATACTGGCAAAGCCATGCTGACTATTAACATGTTTTGGAAGCAAGACCTCAGCCACAGGCAAGTTCACAAGGCAGCTGCCAGGGAAGGAAGTGCAGAGATACACCTTCCCTGACTGCAGCCCTATAAACCTTCCTCCACCCAGTGCTTTCCCAGAGCTTCCTTCTAGGTCCCACAGACAGCACAAGAGGTGACGGACTGTTGGCAGGGAAGGGATAGGGGATGCAGCCCAGATGCCAGAGCTGCACTGTTCCTCTCCAGATTGAGCCTTGCAGTGGGACATCTGAACCCCTATCCATAGGGAGCGCAAGAAGAGGCACCATGCAATTCATAGTGCTCCCACTCCCTGTAGCAAGTCCCAGCATCTGGGCTGCATCCCCTCCTTGCTGCTGCCCTGCCTGAATCCAGAGCTTTAGCCAGGGGAAGTACATACCAGTGCTTCCTTCCCTTGCTGCAAATGGCAAAGCTGTTTCCTACTTATTACCAACTTCTAGAAAATGGCACGATTTGCTGACAACAGAGGTTTCAACTGTTAATAAGCACAAGATACTGCATTTTGTTTCTTGTACCTGAAAACGTGGGCCATTTGGCTATATAGCTAAGCCTCTGCATTTAGATATGTGCTTTGTATCACTCTGAGCATTCTGTTTACGAAGGACAGGCATTAATGAGGTGAGGCACCAAAGGGATTAAAGCAATGGGTCCCCACAAAAGTTTCTGAGCAAAACTGGGTGAAGCTAGTTGTACAAGGCACTCAATCTTCTACATTAGCTCAGCAAGACATTCCTTGGTATTACTGCTTGAAAAATGGGGAGAAAAGGCATCGAAACAGTACTCCACAGAATCATGGGACTGAAAGGGACTTCAAAGAGGTCACTGAGTCCAGTCTCCTGCAATCACAGCAGGACCAAGCACCATCTAAGACCAGTGTTCCTGGAACAACTGACAGGTGCGCTGCAAAACATTTGGAAAAAAATACACTGATGGGATATATTTTCTATTATTAAATCCCAGATAAAATGTTACCACTCCATTGCTATGATACCGGATTAGTTTACTTCATTTTGTTTTTGCTGTACAGTTGCCCCTCAAGTTACGTGAGGGTTGCGGTCCCACGCACCCGCGCATAACTCAAATTTCGCATAAGTCATGGGGTGGCTTTTTCCCTGGCGGAACACAAGTTCTGCAGCTGGAGAAGCAGCAGGAACACCCAGAACTCCTTTTGAAAGATAAGTCCTGGGGTTGCTGGAGGGCAGCTAGGGATGATTAAGCCTGGGGGTGGAGTGGGCCGTGGGAGGGGAATTAAGCCTGGGGTGGGTTAGAAGGGGTGAGCCAGAGCCACACCCAGGGGGTTTGCACCAGGGCAGGGGCATTGACTCGGAGCCAAGCATGGGGGTGGTACGCCAGAGTCGGGGGGGCGGGAGGGGGAGAGAGAGAACGGGATTTTGAGCCTGTTAGTGGGGAAGGAGTAGGGGATGCAGTGATAATGCGAGTTAAGCAAAGCTTGAAATCATGCATTTCGACAGTTTAATGTATATGTTGCTGTTTGGGTTTGTTTGGCCTGACAACAATGTTTTTGAAGAAAATTTTCACAGGAGTTCTGCATAAAAAGTATTATTGTTTGGTGCTTCATGCCTTCAAAAAGTTTTAGAAACTGATCTAGACCATCCCCAATAGATATCTGGCCAACTTGCTCTTAAAAATCTCTAAAGATGAGATTCTACAACCTCCCTAAACAATTTATGCTGGTGCTTAACCACCCTGAGAGTAAGTTTTTCCCCAAAGCCCAACCTAAATCTCCCTTGCCGCAGTTCAAGCCCAGTGCTTCTTTTCCTGTTCTCAGAGGCTAAAGAGAGCAATTTTTCACTCTCTCCTTGTAACAATCTTTTAGGTACCTGAAAATTGTTATTAAGCCTACTCTCAGTTCTCATTTCTAGACTGAACAAAATCAGTTTTCAATCTTCCCTCATAGCTCAACGTTTTTATTTTTGGTGCTCTTCTCTAGACTCTCTCCACAAATTAGTCAAAACTCCAATTTTCTATTAAAATTGCAATGCAGATTTTTTTTCCAGGCATAGTTGTGCGGCTTAATTCTTGTAAAGTGCTAAATAGTCATCCCGTAAGCATTAGAAAGGAGTTCATTCTCCACAGCTCACTACATCCTTCATGTCTCTGCTAGGATTGTTTAAAAGGAAACCAGCTGGGAAGCTGTATTTTCCAATCCAGACAGCTATCTTTCTAGCAAGAGGATTGAGACAGCACATGCATTGTGTGTCAGATACTGAGCAGCTGGGGAATGCTGTGGTCAGTAGTGGCCGGGCAGTGAAATGCTGTTACCAGTCCTGAGACATCTAGTCACAAGTCTGTACTAGAACACACTTTAATTTACAGATCTCACGTGTTAGGATAAACAACAGCTGACAGTCAGCCCTGTGGGACAGTCGTGCTGAGTAATATTCAAAGTCCAACTTTGATATCTATATTTGCAAAAGATTTGGATGCAAAACAAAGTCCAGCCTCACATAATGAGAGAGATGAGAAACAATGGGCCTGAACAGGGATGTTAACATTTAACCAGGTAACTGGTGAGCCTCACCTTAAACAGATGAAACTTATTGGTTATGGTTTATTGATGTGGGGGAGAAGTCCTCAGTGGGCAGGGGGTTGTTCCAGACCCAGGTGGTCTGCTGTGGCCGGGGGTGGGGTGCTCCAACATGGCACCTGTTGTGGGGCTGGCCCAGGAAACACTGCATGCAGGGAAACACCAGCTTAGCCAGAGCAGCTCCCCCTGTACACCATAGGCAGGGGAACACCAGCTTGCTCAAAGCAGCCCCTGCAGGTGGCAGCCCCATGCACATTCTGGAAGGGGCGGCAGCAGCCTCCCCAACCAAACCCCCACCCCCCACCAGCCATTTAATCAACTAAACTGAACATTTAATGGGTTAAGTAATTAAACGGGACCAGCTAAGCAATATATTTTTTAAAAGAGACTGATAACGAGAGACAATGTCAGAACTTCCAGGTCACTATTTCAAACCCTGGCCAGTTTAGTAATGACTGAATGTTGTTACCATCTGATGGCTGTTCCGTAAATTAAGTTTAGGGGCACCAAATCAGTCCTCAGTAGCAAGGCAGCGTGATCACAAGAGCCACCAATAATAAGCACACATTTGTTAGTGTGATGGGGTTCTGGGGTCCCCCAAGCTCTGCACCCCGTCCGCAGGCAGGAGAGTCTCTCACTCAGCAGGAAAACAGCAGGTTTATTAGCCGACAGGACACAGCATCGTACAGAGGAGTCAGTACAGCCGGCAGAGACAGCCAGTCCAATCCATGTTGGGGGGAGGACGCCCCGAGGGGCCCCCAGAGCCGGGGCCTTGCCCCCTCCTTTGTCTCTCTCTCCCTCAGCCCAGACTAACTGCTTCCAACTCCCAGTTCCAATTCAAACCCCTCAGGCTCCACCTCCTCCTTTGTCTGCAGTACAAAGGTGTTACCTGGTCGTCAGGGTTACCCTCAGCAGGAGCCCCACACCCTCTGTGAGCCACTCACACACACACAGGTATCCCCCACTTCATCACATCTCTCCCCCCTTCCAGACCGAACTGAGCGGGGTCATTCAACTGGTGACCTGGGGAAGTTCGGGGCTCTCCCCTTGTGACAGGGCATTGGCTGTACCCTCTGTTCTCCCCTCGATGTGCACCACCTCCACATCATAGTCCTGCTGGGGGAGGCTCCAAGTCAGGAGCTTGGTCTTGGCCCTTTTCATGTGATGCAGCCGGGCAAGTTCCTTTAGTTCCCTTGGGTTGGTTGGTCTCGCTGCAGCACCAACAGATCAAACAGGTCTTTTGTGGTCTGGGTCCTGCCCCATCTGACCACCAGTCCATACAGCTGCTTCAGCCGATGTCTGGAATTCAGTTACAGTCCAGTAACAGAAGGTACAAATGCTTCCATCCTTGGCATTTAGCCAGACCACCACAATGGCTGTGTGCCTCAGTTTCCCCTTCCATGCCACACAATAGGTTTGGAATGTTCCTTCTCATGTCAGAGGTTGCAAGACTAGTTACAGGGAACAATGGTGACATTTCAGAGTTACAGACTCCTTTAGCATACAATTTATGCTTCTACATCAATGTCATCATGTCACATGGCTCTTTTTAAACATTCAGTGCATGGTACAATTCTACAGCTTTTGGTAGCAGCACCCCTTGGTTACAGCAGTCAGCGTGAGTAACAGAACAAACCCATTGCAACTGTACATTTACGTTGCTCTTTGGTAGACCACAACCTTTGTGCAACATCCTTGAGAATCTGGTATTTTGGGGCTAAGTGGCTGAGGCCTTTCTTAGCACCATCAAGTTCTAATCGTCTCTCTTGCCCTCGGGGTGGAAATCTGATCTCTCTGGCTGTGCCCTCCCTTCTAACAAGAGCTGGGCCATTGATGATCTCAGGGAGACGGCCCCCTTCCAGCCAGTCTGGAAATTTGCAAACCAAACTGCTTTCTGAGAGTTGTTTTGTGAGTCCCAGACGCAGAATCCACATGAAGGAATCCCTGTTTATCCCTTACTGGCCCACCAGGCCCACAGCATCTTTGTCCTTTTACCTCCAACTACTGCCTCCCCATGGAATCAGAAGTGGAGTCCAGTATAAGAATATAAGTGTTTCCACCATCTGGAGATGGGGAATTGCTGGCGCTCTCCTGCATCCTACAGAGACTGACTGTGCAGCTGTTTTATTTGGTTCTCACAGGGCTGCTCACATTCCCTGATAGTTTTCACTTTACTTGCTTCAACTTCCAATTCCTGAGAAACTTTTACCCTGCCTGCTTTGGACCCTTCCAGAGCACAGCCAGTGGTTTCACACTCAGGCAGGTCCTGGCCATCAGGAGCTGAAACAAACTTCTCCCCAGGCAAAGGGTTGCTCTGGCTCTTACAGACAAGCACCTCTCCTGTTCACTCTCCTTCACCTCACTCCCATTTTCTGCAGTCCCCACAGACGGGTCAGGAAAAGTTTCAGGGAAATTCTCTTCCTCAAGAGCTCCCCCAAACAACTCACCCCTGTCTGCCTCCACAGGGCACTGCTCCCTTGAGCCACAACCAGCTCCTGGGTTTCACCTACACCCAGGATCACTTCTGGCCCATCAGGCAGATTCCCATATAATCCCCCTCCAGGCAGACAGCCAGTATCACCGGACAGAAGGTCAGGGTCCCTTTCGTCCCTTCTGCTACCAGCTCCTTTATCTTCATCAGTCAGCATAACTCCATTGCCCATCTGTTCTTGTGTCCTGGCGAGAGGATGACTCTGGTAGGACAGAGTCCTCTCACCCCCTCCCAATAACACCTCAGCATCAGGCAAAGAACAAGTACCAGAATCGTCTGGTCTCTGGGATTCCCTGATGATCCTAACTGGATTAGACCAAGTTAAAGCATCATCCCCCCTGAGAGACACAGAGGCAGGCCCACTTCCCAGCTGGGCTTCAGCTGCCCTCAGATCCAGCTCTGGGATCTTGGCTCCATCTCGAGCCCCCACAGGCTCAGGCAAAGGATTCACTTCCCCAGAAGCAGAAGCACTTTTCTTGCACCAAGGACCAGTGTCCTTAGCAGGGATACCACTGTCCATCCCAGAGCCATTCCCTCTGCTCCAGCCCCCATGGCTGGATTCAGAGTCACACCTGGAATGCTCTTTTCTGGTGGATCCTTCTCCAGCCACCCTAGGCTGAGGAATCCTCCTCAGACAATGGGCTAGTTTCCTCATTGGCACCTTTTCCAAACGCAGGCTCTGCTCTCTCCCCAGGCTGCTGCTGCTGTTCAACACAGACAGACAATGGGAGACACTCTCTCCTTTGTCCCAGCCCCCCGGCTGGTCTCCACACACACACAGAAGGTGAAGCAGCTTCTCTCACAGACAACTTGCCATTCCCAGTGGACAAGCTGCTTTCCTGCACAGACACACAGGCACCTTCCTCGGCCCAGGCCTGGAAAACTTTTCGCAGGTCTGTCTTGGCCACTAGTAGATGATGGGTTGGAATCGCTCCTTCCCTCCTTGAGCTGTGGCAGGCCACTAGGTTCAGAGCTCCAGGCAGTCCAGGGTTCCCTGCCCCGATCCGGGCTCACGTCTGCAGGATTCTCCCCAGCCCTCAGCTCCGCCACTGCACATCCACGCTGCCTTGTCCAGTTTCTTTAATCTCGATTCGGTTTCCAGGTGCTGCCACTTCACAGCGGAGTTGCTCAGCGTGGTTGCAGGCTCTCAGGCTGATGCCCTCTGCACCCCACGCTTCCTGGAAGAATCCCTTCAGTGTGCCAGGCTCCTTGCGGGTCACAAGCTGCCCGGGGTTAGGCCGTAGGCCCCTCCGCCCTCTGGGACCGACTCCAACAGACTCCCAGCGGAACCCCTTCTTCAGTGTGACACCCGCTCTCAGGGACCATGAGCACCCTGTCTTGGGAAGAACTCATTCAGCGTCAGCCTCCTCAGGGGTCACTTGTTCCTGGGGGTTGGGCTCTCGGCCCCTCCACCTTCTGGGACCGACTCCAACAGATTCCCAGGAGTAACCCCTCCTCGGGTGTGACACCCCCTCTCAAGGACCACAACCGCAGTTGCTTGGGTTTGGCCGCAGGCCCCTCCGCCTTGGGGAACTGCACCTCACTGCCCTTCAGCACACCTGGGTCTCGCAGGCCCCACTTCTTCCGGGGCCCCGGTCACTTACTGCTGGATGCTCCATCCTCAGGGTGCAGAACATCCCACTTCTGACACCAGTGTGATGGGGTTGTGGGGTCCCCCAAGCTCTGCACCCCGTCCGCAGGCAGGAGAGTCTCTCACTCAGCAGGAAAACAGCAGGTTTATTAGCCGACAGGACACAGCATCGTACAGAGGAGTCAGTACAGCCGGCAGAGACAGCCAGTCCAATCCATGTTGGGGGGAGGACGCCCCGAGGGGCCCCCAGAGCCGGGGCCTTGCCCCCTCCTTTGTCTCTCTCTCCCTCAGCCCAGACTAACTGCTTCCAACTCCCAGTTCCAATTCAAACCCCTCAGGCTCCACCTCCTCCTTTGTCTGCAGTACAAAGGTGTTACCTGGTCGTCAGGGTTACCCTCAGCAGGAGCCCCACACCCTCTGTGAGCCACTCACACACACACAGGTATCCCCCACTTCATCACAGTTAGTCTCAGAAGAAAGGCCAGAGACTAAATAAGCCTTAACCGAATTTGCCTTTGACCCTTAAAGTTGGCCCTGCAAGGTCTGTACAGATGTACATTGGAAAGCTAAATAGTAACAGAGAGGAAGCCGTGCTAGTCTATACACTATCAAAACAAAAAGCAGTCAAGTAGCACTTTAAAGACTAGCAAAATAGTTTATTAGGTGAGCTTTCGTGGGACAGACCCACTTCTTCAGACCACAGCCAGACCAGAACAGACTCAATATTTAAGACACAGAGAACCAAAAACAGTAAGCAAGGAGGACAAATCAGAAAAAGATAATCAAGGTGAGCAAATCAGAGAGTGGAGGGGTGGAGGGGAAGGTCAAGAATTAGATTGAGCCAAGCATGCAGACGAGCCCCTATAGTGACTCAAAGTTCCTATCACAATTTAAACCATCTGTTAATGTTCCGAATTTGAATATAAAAGCCAGCTCGGCTGCTTCTCTTTCCAGAACGGTGCGATAATTCTTCTTCAGTAACACACATACCTTGAGGTCATTGACAGAATGCCCCATTCCGTTAAAATGTTGACTAACTGGTTTGTGGATCTGGAGTGTTTTGATGTCTGTTTTGTGCCCATTGACCCTTTGTCTAAGGGAGTTAGAAGTCTGTCCAATATACAAAGCATCTGGGCATTGTTGGCACATGATGGCGTATATGATGTTAGTAGAGGAGCATGAGAAAGTGCCCGTGATTCTGTGAGTAACCTGGTTAGGTCCAGTGATGGTATTTCCAGAGAAGATATGTGGACAAAGCTGGCAGCGGGCTTTGTTGCAGGGAAAGGCTCCAGGACTGGCGTTCGTGGGGTATAGACTGTGGCTGTTAGTGAGGATCCCCATGAGGTTGGGAGGTTGTCTGTAGGAGAGAACAGGCATGTCACCCAGGGCCTTCTGGAGTGTAGCACCCTGATTAAGGATAGGTTGTAGGTCTTTAATAATTCGTTGCAGTGGTCTCAGCTGGGGGCTGTAGATCCACAAACCAGTTAGTCAACATTTTAATGGAATGGGGCATTCTGTCAATGACCTCAAGGTATGTGTGTTACTGAAGAGAAATTATTGCTCCTTTTTAGAAAGGGAAGTGGACAAACTGACATTTATATTTAAATTCGGAACATTAACACATGGTTTAAATCGTGATGGGAACTTTCTGAGTCACTACAGGAGCTCGTCTGCATACTGCATACTGGCTCAATCTAATTCTTGACCTTCCCCTCCACCCCTCCACTCTCCGATTTGCTCACCTTGATTATCTTTTTCTGATTTGTTCTCCTTGCTTACTGCTTCTGGTTCTCTGTGTCTTAAATATTGAGTCTGTTCTGGTCTGGCTATGGTCTGAAGAAGTGGGTCTGTCCCACGAAAGCTCATCTAATAAACCCTTTTGCTAGTCTTTAAAGTGCTACTTGACTGCTTTTTGTTTTGACTGGAAAGCTGTGTGTATGGAACTTGCACTCTGACTGCCCATTTTATATCAGTTCTGTGGATAAATGGAAGACAAAGATTTACACTGGTTTTAAAGTCTTTAAAGCCTCAGAAACTTTGGAAAAAGCAGAAAATAGTTACTTTTGGAAAGCACTTCCTGCTGATTAGTGGAACATATAACCAGAGTTTTTAAGACAGCATGTAGAGCATGTCAACATGCTCCTTGAAGATGCAAGGAGCTTTCAAACAAATAAAGCCCAACACTTTCTTCTAGGACTTCTTTGGATTTATGAGGAAAAAAGTCTTTGTAACAGGGTGCAGAGAGAAAATTCCTCAGGTAGCTCTGTTATTAGGTTATGTTGGCAAAAACAGATGAATGATCTACTCACCTTCTGATGATAGATGGCGCTGTATTTTGCAAGGTGTTTATCAAGGCAGCCAGCCCACCCCAGCAGAATTACCACAGGCTGGTTACTTTTGTTCCCCATCTCTGGTCCAGAGTCTGAAATGAACCAAGAGAGTTTTAAAAAAATTAAAATGTCCTTGACTTGATGAGCGTAAGAGTGCAACTGCAACCTAACCACTCCACAAGAGTTGCAGTTTTAACCCTGAGCCTGTACTGCAACTATTGTCCTTACAACTGGATTCCTTCTGTAGCCTGTAAGTTTAACATTTAACAATTACTGCCATACAGTACAAAATAAAATGACAAGCCTTACTTATAGTGTAAAGGACAAAATACAAGAAGCCAAAGCAGAACACAAATAAGGGGAAAAAGGTACTGAAAACTGGAAGCCCATATTACAACTGTTTCTAAAATTTTCAGTTTAAAAAAAAAATGGAGGAATGAAAGTGACAGGCAATAGCATGAGAAGGACATGAGTCACAAGAACAAGCTTACATGGTGACTGGCTGGCCCTGCCCTGTGTGTTGCTTCCACACACACACCATTCTGCCACAAATATGTATTGATAATGAACACTCCCAGGCACAAGAGAAGTGATTTAAAGGAGGCAGCAGTCCCCTCTATACCCAGCAATCCCTAAAGCCACCAGAGCACCCAGCCCAGCATCGGAAACAGGATTATTTTGCTACCAGGAATGTGAAATAGAACCCATAGGGGGCAAGACTTGCAACAGCACCATCCCCACTGCTAAAGTCCTCTGAGGTTACTCGGGAACCACACTGCACTGCCAGCGGGGGCATGAGACACTGGCCCCATTGCCTCCTCACCCCGGCTTCACAACCCTGGCCCCACTGTCCCTCACCCAGAGCTTGAGATCAGACTCTCCCTAAAGCATCAAAGGCCCACCCTCGCCCCCAGACATCCCACACTCGTCTTCCTTGCCTTCCTCCTCACCCCCAGCACCCACCCCCCTCGCCCCCGACCTCCAGCACCCACCCCTCAGCTCCCCCCTCACCCCCAGCACCCACCCCTCACCTAACCCCCAGACCTCCAGCACCCACCCCCCCACCTAACCCCCAGACCTCCAGCACCCACCCCTCAGCTCCCCCCTCACCCCCAGCACCCACCCCTCACCTAACCCCCAGACCTCCAGCACCCACCCCCCCACCTAACCCCCAGACCTCCAGCACCCATCCCCCTCGCCCCCCAACCTCCAGCACCCACCCCCTCACCCCCAGCACCCACCCCCTCACCTCCTGACCTCCAGCACCCACCCCCTCACCTCACTCTCACCCCCAGCACCCATCCCCTCACCTCGCCCCCGACCTCCAGCACCCACCCCTCAGCTCCCCCCTCACCCCCAGCACCCACCCCCTCACCTCGCCCCCGACCTCCAGCACCCACCCCTCACCTCGCCCCCGACCTCCAGCACCCACCCCTCAGCTCCCCCCTCACCTCGTCCCCAGCACCCACCCCCCTCGCCCCCTGACCTCCAGCACCCACCCCCCTCGCCCCCTGACCTCCAGCACCCACCCCCTCACTTCCCGACCCCCAGCACCCACCCCCTCGCCCCCAACCTCCAGCACCCACCCCCTCACCTCGCCCCCGACCTCCAGCACCCACCCCTCACCTCGCCCCCGACCTCCAGCACCCACCCCTCAGCTCCCCCCTCACCTCGTCCCCAGCACCCACCCCCCTCGCCCCCTGACCTCCAGCACCCACCCCCTCACCTCACCCTCACCCCCAGCACCCAACCCCCTCGCCCCCTGACCTCCAGCACCCACCCCCTCACTTCCCGACCCCCAGCACCCACCCCCTCGCCCCCAACCTCCAGCACTCACCCCCTCACCTCACCCTCACCCCCAGCACCCACCCCCTCACCTCCCGACCTCCAGCACCCACCCCCTCACCTCACCCCCAGACCTCCAGCTCCCGCCTCCCTCCTCACCCCGCCCCTTGCCCTTCCCCCAACCAGCAGACCCCCGCGCGCCCCGCCCGCGGCAGCTCGTACCTAACCAGCCCCCCGGGGGCAGCTCGACGGTACAGTCCAGCCCGCGGCCGCCCATGCTCGGACGCTCTCAGGATCGCATTCCCAGACCACAGCCCCCGCCCCGCACGCCGGAAGTCACCGCCCCTCTCGCGAGGCCAGCCAATAGGAGTGCTCAAAGTCCACGCCCTGTGACCTTACAGCCTAGCAACGCACCGCCCAAAAGGGTAGCAGGACCCGGCGGCCCTAGCAACCGCCGGCTCTCGACCGCCCACCCACCGCGCCGGAATGAGGCTACCCATTGGTCGGGGATGGGTGAGGACGCTCTGTGGTTTGTTCGCCAGGGATGTCAATCAAGCTGAAGAGTCACCCGCTCTGTGGGAAGGTGACAGGGAGTCGCGTCCAATCGCCCCCACCGCCCGATAGGGGGCCCCAGAGCTGCATGAGGGGCGGCCGGCCTGAGGGGCGAGCACGTGGGCAACGGGCAGGGCCCGGGGGTCAGTAGGTGGGAGCAGGCAGGGGGAGGGCGGGGGGTCAGTAGGTGGGGAGGGTGGGAGCAGGCAGGGGGAGGGCGGGGGGTCAGTAGGTGGGGAGGGTGGGAGCAGGCAGGGGGAGGGCAGGGGATCAGTAGGTGGGGAGGGTGGGAGCAGGCAGGGGGAGGGCGGGGGGTCAGTAGGTGGGGAGGGTGGGAGCAGGCAGGGGGAGGGCGGGGGGTCAGTAGGTGGGGAGGGTGGGAGCAGGCAGGGGGAGGGCAGGGGGTCAGTAGGTGGGGAGGGTGGGAGCAGGTAGGGGGAGGGCAGGGGATCAGTAGGTGGGGAGGGTGGGAGCAGGCAGGGGGAGGGCGGGGGGTCAGTAGGTGGGGAGGGTGGGAGCAGGCAGGGGGAGGGCGGGGGGTCAGTAGGTAGGGAGGGTGGGAGCAGGCAGGGGGAGGGCGGGGGGTCAGTAGGTGGGGAGGGTGGGAGCAGGCAGGGGGAGGGCGGGGGGTCAGTAGGTGGGGAGGGTGGGAGCAGGCAGGGGGAGGGCAGGGGGTCAGTAGGTGGGGAGGGTGGGAGCAGGCAGGGGGAGGGCGGGGGGTCAGTAGGTGGGGAGGGTGGGAGCAGGCAGGGGGAGGGCTGGGGGTCAGTAGGTAGGGAGGGTGGGAGCAGGCAGGGGGAGGGTTGGGGGTCAGTAGGTAGGGAGGGTGGGAGCAGGCAGGGGGAGGGTTGGGGGTCAGTAGGTAGGGAGGGTGGGAGCAGGCAGGGGGAGGGTTGGGGGTCAGTAGGTAGGGAGGGTGGGAGCAGGCGGGGGGAGGGTTGGGGGTCAGTAGGTGAGGAGGGTGGGAGCAGGCAGGGGGAGGGTTGGGGGTCAGTAGGTGAGGAGGGTGGGAGCAGGCAGGGGGAGGGTTGGGGGTCAGTAGGTAGGGAGGGTGGGAGCAGGCAGGGGGAGGGTTGGGGGTCAGTAGGTAGGGAGGGTGGGAGCAGGCAGGGGGAGGGTTGGGGGTCAGTAGGTGGGGAGGGTGGGAGCAGGCAGGGGGAGGGCGGGGGGTCAGTAGGTGGGGAGGGTGGGAGCAGGCAGGGGGAGGGTTGGGGGTCAGTAGGTAGGGAGGGTGGGAGCAGGCAGGGGGAGGGCGGGGGGTCAGTAGGTGGGGAGGGTGGGAGCAGGCAGGGGGAGGGTTGGGGGTCAGTAGGTAGGGAGGGTGGGAGCAGGCAGGGGGAGGGTTGGGGGTCAGTAGGTGAGGAGGGTGGGAGCAGGCAGGGGGAGGGTTGGGGGTCAGTAGTTAGGGAGGGTGGGAGCAGGCAGGGGGAGGGTTGGGGGTCAGTAGGTGAGGAGGGTGGGAGCAGGCGGGGGGAGGGTTGGGGGTCAGTAGGTGGGGAGGGTGGGAGCAGGCGGGGGGAGGGTTGGGGGTCAGTAGGTGAGGAGGGTGGGAGCAGGCAGGGGGAGGGTTGGGGGTCAGTAGGTAGGGAGGGTGGGAGCAGGCAGGGGGAGGGTTGGGGGTCAGTAAGTGGGGAAGGTGGGAGCAGGCGGGGGGAGGGTTGGGGGTCAGTAAGTGGGGAAGGTGGGAGCAGGCAGGGGGAGGGCAGGGGGTCAGTAGGTAGGGAGGGTGGGAGCAGGCAGGGGGAGGGTTGGGGGTTGGTGGGCCGAGCAGTTGGATGCAGGGGAGAGGGCTGATGCTTGGTAGGTGCGACAGGTGGATACAGATGGGGGGAGGGCTAGGTGTTGGTAGGTGAGTGAATGGGCGCAGGGAGGGGCCTCTATGTTGGTGTTGGGGTTAAGTTTTGATGCAGCTTATAGATATTTTATGTGGGAGAGGTGGGCAGGGGAAGGAGAAGAGCCTTCCCAGAAGTAGGGAGGCTGCACCACTTGACTCTGCCCCCAACTCTCCTCTTCCCCCAAGGCCTACCCAGAACCAAGCCAGAAGCCAGAGCAGACGCAGGGAGCCTGGGACCTTCTAACTGCTGGAGGGAAGAGCAGCCTCTTGCCTGTGTTCCTGCCCCTTGGTCCCCTGCCCAGGCAGGTGGAGTGTCTCCAGCTCCCCCACAGCTGCCTGCATGGCTTTCACCCTGACCCAGCTCCAGCCAGGACCAGGGAAGGGCCTCAAAGCTGTACTATGGTAAGAGCCATTCTGTCAGTGTGGCAGATGTGGACCCTCCATCTGCCCTGGGCAGGAGACTGGAGAGTGGGAACAAGGGCCGGCAGCTGCTCTCAGGCCCCTCACCCCAGGCAGATGGAGGGTTCACAGCTCTCTGGATTCCCAGGATGAGGCTCCAGCCTCTGTCCTGGTTGTGACACAGGGCAAGGCCTCAGGGGGAAGAAGATGGGCAGGGACCATGATGAAAAGTGGATAGGCCAAGCCCATCTGCTCTCAGAAAGTGGGGGAGCCATGGCCCTCTACTCCCACACTGATGAGTTGGAGCTGGCTGATGGTGAATGCTCTGCTGAGTAGGGTACTTGTTGATGCGCAATTGCACGCAGAATGCCGGGAGACGAGTGATGCTCTGCACTGCTAACAAGCAGGTTTGACTCAGCAGCAGGAATCCCACAATGACTTTCTTCATGGGAATGATTTAAAACCTGGAATTAGCCTGAGTCAGAATACAGAACTGCTCCAAAAAGGGGGGCATATGGTCACCTTGTGCTAGAGAGACCACTTTAGACTAATCTTAGGAAAGGTATACACTACAGGGGTAGGTTGAATTAAAGCACACAATTCCAGGTACGTTAATTATGCAATTGGAGTTGACATACCTTAATTCAGGCTTCTGCACCTTCTCCACTAAGGGAGGTGGATCTTCCCTTGCGCCTAACAAGGGGCAGAAGTACCAGCTCTGACACAGGCACTCTGTAAGTTTGAGCATGTCCCTTCTAGGCATGCTAAATCAAATTCCAGAAGATCAACTGTGGCAGGATCGATCTTCCCTGTAGTGAAGATGGACCCTTAGAGACATATTAGCGATCCACTATCAGCCCTCTATCCTTACAGACTCTCTTTATACCTTTGTATACTATACCTTGATTCTATATTTTATCATCTTTACTATAGAGATCTTCTGGAGAGCCATATAAATGCACCACCAGCTGCTGAGTCAGCAAAGAACCCCATAGGCAACAGCTCTGAGAACAGCTCTAACTTGTGCCAGGGGCTGGGCAAGGTCTGCAATCTGGTGGGTGCAAAGTTATCTTAAAACTACCTTTTCCTTCCTGTCTCCCAGCTCATCTTGAGCTGCACCTTTGAACCTGAATGTGCTGCTCAGAGTGAAGGCTGTCACCTCTGGCAGCATAGTACTCCCAGGCCCTTAAGCCTGACTCCTTACTCAGAAGTGATTCAAAATGAAATGGTGCTATCTAGCAAATCACTGATAACAGTTCTTAAATCACCTGGGTTTCCCTTACTTAGTGTGTACTTTGCTGGGAGGACTCTGTCAAAACTAGCAAGGTGAAGCAACTTATTGGGTGGCTCGACTGGACAATTTGGAGTGAGGAGACTTGGCTTTCTTCTGACTCTGCCACTGAGTTGCTGTATGAGCTTGAGGCAAGACTTCCCCTGTCCATTTGTTTCTGTATCAATGAGAATAATAATATCCATATTGATAGGGCACTTGGAGATCTTTGGATGAAAAGCACTGTATAGGTAAACAGTATTATAAAAGTCAGGGTGCAACTACACTTGCATTCCTCTTTTGAAAGAGGTATGCAAATGAGGGGAATTGAAAATGCAAATAAGGTGTATAATTGCATATGTGGCACCTCATTTGCATATTCTTATTTCAAAAGAGCTTCTTTTGAAAGAAGAAAACCAGTGTAGATGCTGTTCTTTCAAAAGTAAACCCCATCTTCGAAAGAATCCTTCTTCCCTTTATTTAATGGGAAGAAGGGTTCTTTCGAAGATGGGGTTTACTTTCAAAAGAACAGGGTCTACACTGGTTTTCTTCTTTTGAAAGAAGCTCTTTTGAAACAATAATATGCAAATTAGTGCTGAATATGCAAATATGTGCCTTATTTGCATTTTGATTTCCCTCATTTGCATACCTCTTTCGAAAGAGGAATGCAAGTGTAGGTGCACCCTCAGAGTCTGGTGCCATTGTATCCTCAAACATATCATGTGATCATTTTCAGAACAACAGTTCTCCCCAGTTGAGTAATAGGAAACCCCCTTATGCCTCAAATTCTCCACTCCAGAGACAGATGGTGGTGTTTCTGATCAGTGAGGATTTTTGCTGCTTCCTAATAAAAAACGGATACAAGCTCACCCTCAGTATCTCAAACCAGGCCATTTAGAATCAATTTTGGGATGCTTCAGACTGTGAAGTTCTTTTAACTAGATTTCTGTAAAGGACATAGAAGCTGTTTATGGGACTGTAAATTTCATGAGAACGGTATCTGTGAAATATTCCTTTCCACTTCACAGTGGTTGTCCTCTTAGTATCAATCATGAGCCTTGCACAAAATGTTCCACCAATATTCTGTAAATCACTGGACAAAGCTCATGCTACTGTGAAATATGACTTTTGACAAAGGGCTCCTAAGAGGCCAGTCTCCTATCACAACTAACATTTGTTATGGCTAATAGCACGTTCAATCATACCTATTTTGGGAAAACTGATTTATTTTAAACCTTATCCTGCCTCAAAGGAAATTCTGAATACACTCTGCCAAGGACACAGACACCTACAGACCACAGACTGTTAATTCCCTAATGAAATGCCAGTTCCTCTTAATCCCACACAACTGTTTCTTTATCCAACATTTTAGGGTTGTTGGTTTGTTTTTTTATTCAGAGCAGTTCACCTTTAGGTCCCATGGTTTGAACCCTGAACAGGCAGTAGAGACTGAAAGTGATCATTGAGCAGCCATCTGGGACCTTTTGTGAAATGGGTTTGGAATCTGTCAAGTTCCTAGTAGACAAGTGGTAGGCAATCTACAGGTAGGAAACAGGCATAAGCCAAAACAGCCATAATAGATTTAAAGCAAACTCAGAAAAGCTCTGAAATAGATGCCTACACTGGGGATTGTGTTGGTTTAACTAATTTGCTTTCAAATTAAAATTAAACCAATGCAACTTTCTCATGTAAATAAGGCCACAATCTCAGCCAAGGGGCCAAGAACTGAATGAAGCAAGGACTGAGCTCTCTTTCATCCTCACAGATGGAATCAGCTGACAGGCTGCGTGGAGAACAGGTTGCAGTCTTGGGACCTATATTGTACCTCGTTTGGCTCCAATTCTACGCTCATGCAAGTGCTTTAAGCCCCACACTGCTTAAGCATGTGTTTGCAAGATTGAGATCTGTATGATTAAACCATCTTTAGCTTCCAGAGCTGTCACTCTGCGTTTTCTACCAGAACTAATTACACTTTAACATTTGTAAATTTAGGGGCGGGACAAAAAGTGCTCAAATGTGTCAAAGAAGTTTGGCAAAATGGGGATCATGGTGTTGAAGGTAAGACAGCCAATTGAGGTTTTCTGTAGCTGCTTTATTCCTTGGATTATTATTTCATTATCCTGCCCCTCTTCAAGTTCACTTAAAAATATCCCATTGAAAGCTGTGGGCACTTGAAGAGAAATAATAAGACATGAGCTAGCACAAATCTCTAAAATGCAAAAAGCTTCACAAGTCCACCATTTCGTGGTCAAGGCTTTATGCAGCTTTGCTCTTATTCCGTCCTACTCACTGTCTGGGAATAAAGGAAGATAATGAAAACATTAATCAGTGTTTCTCCAGTGCTTTTGCATTCCTTAATTGGAATGCACTAGAGAAGGGGAAAGTATAATTAATGTTGGTATTGCTCATTTGTACTGCCTACATTTATCTTTAAAAGTTTCTTTAACCTCTCTCTCTCTCTCTCTCTCCCCTGTAGAACAGGATTGATCATGACTTCCACAAAGGAGCAGGCAGCCATCAGCCGACTGATGGGGTTCCTGCAGGAATGGGACAATGGTAGCAAAGCTGCTCGTAGCCACATTCTGGACAATTTCATTAAGATGAATCAAGGCAAGACAGGGCCAGAGTTGGAGCTGGAATTCTCACAGGGAGCCAGTTTGTTTCTGGCCCGCCTAACAGCATGGCTCAGGCTGACGTATCTGCTTTCTTGGGCTGCTAGCAGATGTGTTGGGACAAGAGAGGGGAAGATTCTCTCCCAAATGTTCTTCTCCCCAATATGAGTTAAGGTAGCCCCTCCATGTGGAAACACCTGTGAGCAGCTAAGTTGTTCAGGGAGAACAGTTCAGCCCATGAAAGCTGGATTCTGAGGGAAGTTGCACACCAAGCATTAGCATGACTCCAGCCCTCTGTAACATGAAAGTTTTGGGGTTGGTGTACAAGATTCCCCTTGTCTTCTCCTTCCCTTCTCACAGGCCTTTCCCCAGGGCATAACATCTTGAGGACAAAATGTGACCTCCCTGTCAAGTACCCCAATACTGCAGGCAGGGAATTACTTCATACCCCCCCTGAGGCTGAGCATGCTGCTTCCTTTGGCGGCTCGCACACAGCTGGCCTGGAAAATTTGGGCCTGTGCCCATCCCCAAAGATAGGTTTCTCAGGTGCAGTGCCGTACATTGCCACCAAGCTGCCAACCAGAGTACTTGCAGTGACCAGGTTTAATGTGAAAGCTTGTCTCAGTACTTGCTCCTTGACATTGCCAAACAGCTACATGTACGGAGTATGCTTAGGTCAGCTGCTAAAGTCTATTGGCATCTTTTTGTCAGCTGCAAGTAGGTGAGTATAACTGCCACTTTAACAAGGATCGTTTGGGGGGTTTTAACATTCCAGAGTTGTATCAATCCAGGGTGAAGATTGGGTGGTAAGGGGCCAGACTTAATATTTTATTACAAAGATTGTCTAGGAAAGGGCGACAGAGGTGACTGTCCATGATCTGTGCTTTTGAGCACCCTTCTGTCAGCATGTGCCCATAATGGGTTAAGCCTCTCCAATCTTCTCTGCATATCTCTGGATTCCCCACGGTCTGTGAGCCCCTTTCATGCCTGGAGACTCCCACATATACTCTTAGTAGGTTGTGAAGTTGGAACTGTTTTGAACTGTGTCCCTGGGCATCAGAGCCTAGTTTGGGGACGTCAGACACTGTGGTAATGAGCACAGTGTAGAAACACATAAATTAGACATGACAGGCGTGAGGTGAGAGGTGCTGCATATATTACTTCAGACAAGGCTGAGCAAAGCCCAGGTTTTTTGTGCTTACAGATTACTACAAGCAAAACCATCCAATTGCTCAGTGAGTCTCTTATGTTTCCCAGGAGTGCTCTCATTGCTAGCACACTAGATAGGGATCCAATGAGCACCCTGTTCATGGAAAACCAAGTCTTCTGTGCACATAGTTTGTATCCAAATGTGAACACTCAAACGTAAATCTTTCTCCTGGTAGCCTATTTGGGAACACATCATACTGGCAGGCATGGCATTCACATTTGGGTTCCAAGTCAAGCTTCTGGTAGCTGTCCTTTCTGTTGTAGAGCATGGACATAAACTGGGGCAAGGAGTAGGAAGAAGCTTCCTATAAGGAGATCTGAGGAAGGAAGATTTTGTTCAAAGTGTGTTATATTTTCTGATTTCTTCCCCGCATCTCTGTAGCCACAGGTACCTTATAGAATTTCTCGAAGTTGGAGGTGTCCTGACTCTACTGGAAATACTAGGGCTCAAACAACTGAAGGAGGAGGACAAAAAGGAGTCAGTAAAGCTCCTCCAACTTGTAGCAAATGCTGGCAGGAAGTATAAAGAGCTCATTTGTGAAAGCTATGGTAAGTG
The DNA here is from genome assembly GCF_033958435.1 of Carettochelys insculpta. Taxonomy (NCBI): domain Eukaryota; kingdom Metazoa; phylum Chordata; order Testudines; family Carettochelyidae; genus Carettochelys; species Carettochelys insculpta. The sequence goes on from NC_134145.1 coordinate 3,155,125, forward strand.
CCATGCCATTCATGTTCTCTATCAATGGAATGGGCTTACATCCATTTTGGCAAGAACGTACTCTCTCGCCTCCAAACCTCCAGGGCTCCTCACCTACTTAAACTCATTCTTTTCACTCTATGGGGCCTGTCTACACTTGCCCCCAACTTTGAAGGGGACATGTTAATCAGGGCGATGGGAGATTACTAATGAAGTGCTGCAGTGAATACACAGCACTTTGAGGCTAATTCTCCCCCATAACAACTCCAAAGTGTCTAACTTCGAAGTGCTGGCATGCGTGTAGCCGTGGGCACTTTGAAGTGCCTGCACTACTTTGAAGTGCCTTTACTCCCCAAAATTTTGTGGAGTAAAGGCACTTTGAAGTGCCCACGGCTGCACGCATGCCAGCACCTCAAAGTTTGACACGTCGAAGTTGCCGCGGGGGAGAATTAGCCTCATGAAGTGCTGCATACGCACTTAATAATCTCTCGACACCCTACTTACCATGCTCCCTTCCAAGCAGGGAGCTAGTGTAGACACAGCCTTAGTGATGGAAGATGAGTTTAGTTTGTTTCATGGGAGAAAGGAGTTCATAGTCTCAGCCATTGCTGAGCAGTTACATCTTCTCACTTATAAGGAGCCTACTCTTGCTATACTATTTTCCTTTTGATATATTACAGCAGTCATACTAGTTGGAGTGCTATGGCGAAAGCTACAGTAGAATTTGTTATAAGCTGCTGTGTCATCCAATGCTACCTCTCCAAATTTTCTCTCTCCAGGCTATAACTTTCTCTGATTAGTATCTATTAAAAAATCAGGAATTCTTAAAAGGGAAAGAGAGATCTCTTCAGATGGTTTTGGAATCTGGAAAAAATAAATGCTTTTTCCCATTGTAAAAGGGAAGATGCGTAACTATTTGGGGTTTCCAACAGTGCAACTCAGTGAATCTTCTTACACACAGGTGTACGATCAATAGCTGAGTTCCTGGCCAATTCCAAGTCAGAAGAAACTCAAGAACAAGTGCAAATTCTGTTGGATTCTTTAGGCCATGGCAATCCCAAGTATCAGAACCAAGTATATAAAGGCCTGATTGCTTTGCTGCCATGCACATCCCCCAAAGCCCAACAGCTGTCTCTACAGACACTCAGGACTCTGCAGGTGAGCAGAACAGGATGTACAAACTTTAGCCTATTTGGGAATACATGTCTAAGCCTGCATATGTAACCCACACACCTACTGGCTGTGCTTTACTGGCCCACGTAGTGGCACCTAGACCGCTTAGAGAGAAAGAACGCGTCTCCTCTACAGCCTTCGCTGAGCACTAGTTGGCTGTTAGCTCAAGCAATGGAAGAGCATGCAATAAGCTCCAAGGTCCCAGGTTTGGCTCAACCTGACTGTTACACATCTCCTGTGTGTATTCACCCCATTTAAACGTTCTTTGTTGAGGTAATACTAAATATGAGAATTCTGAAGCTGATCATTTTGGGCTCATAGTCTCAGAGGGATAGCCATGTTAGTCTGTAGCTTCAAAAAAGAAAAAATAATCCTGTAGCACCTTAAAGACTAACAATTTTATTTATTAGTGATGAGCTTTACCCACGAGAGCTCACTACCTAATACATAAAATTGTCAGTCTTTAAGGTGTTACAGGACTGCTTGGTTTTTTTTGAATTCGGTGAAAGTTGCATCTCATCAGCCCAGAATTTGTTCTTCAGGCTCCCCAGCAGTTTCTGTTTCTGAGCGCTGAGTACACACTGAAAAGGAATGAGGTGAACAAAGCAGCTTTCTATCTGGTTTGAAAAATGAAATCATGAACATGTCTCTCCTTAGCTTTTCCCTCTCAGTACCACAGACATTAAACTCTAGGGCTCAAGTTACACTACAGTGCTCTGTCAGCAGAAGTCACTTCTGGTGACAGAGTACAGCCACACACAAAAGCAAATCAGGAGAGCGCTCCACTCTATGGACAAAGCAGCCGGACTGCCCAGCTGCTCTCTCAACACAGTGGGCACCCAGAAGCACAGCAGACAGGGCTGCCCATTGTTGTGGATGCTCTGTGAAGAGAGAAGGCTGCTTCAGAGCAGCCACACAGCTTTTTTGTTGACGGTTTATTGACAGCAGCGTTCTGCCTCAAAGGTTTTAGGCAGAATGCTCCCAGCATAAGCGTTGTGTTTTGTCCAGATACTGCTGACAACAAGTTTTGTTAACAAATCCAGGGTTTTGCTGGCAAAACTTGCTAGTGTAACCATAGGGCTATATGTGATCAAGTGCTGAGTGTATAAAAGCTGCTACTTTTGTCTACAAAGTTTCTGCTCCATCAGAATCAAATATGCCGCATTTAAATAAATTGAGTATGAAAGACATTTTATAATTCCCCCTTCTACTCAGTCTGTTACTTAGGCTAGGTTTACACTATGGCCAAAAAAAACCAAAACAGTTTAAGATACACAAATCAACCTGTGTGAATTGATTTCAATTTCTGACACTTTGACTCCAGCTATGCAATTGACATAGCTGGAGTTGCATATCTTAAATTGATTTTTTTCGACATAGTGTAGACCTAGCCTAAGACAGAACTACACAGTGAGGTAGATGGCAGCTCTGCGCATGCTGGCGGCCTTGAATTACTTCTGACAATATCCCTATTGAAATTTCAATCTATTGTCATCAAGGAAAGGTTGGGCTTGTCACCACCTCCAGATCTGCAGGACCGTGGATCCTTTACTTTTGAACATAAAACATATGTCTTTATCTCTTCTGTCACATACCACAGGAAAGAGAAGGGCACACAGAAAGCCCTCTTAAAATCTTAAAGCTTCTTCTAGTGCCTTAGTTAGCTGGAGATCAATGAACTGCACGCTCAGGCTTAAGGAGGACAAGATTTTATGGGAATTTTTAAGAGACTTTGTCTCCCTTCCCCCACCACTCTCCCCCCCAGCTTTGTATAACACTTGTCTTCTTTTCCTGTAAAATCATTGGGCTAGGAATCTTTTCTACCCCTTTGTCTTAGTAAAAACAACGAGAAATCCTGTGCAACCTTATAGGTTAACAGATTTTTTGGAGCATAAGCTGTCATGGGCAAAGACCTGCTTCGTCAGATGCACGTCTGACAAAGTGGATCTTTGCTCACTGAAGTTTATGCTCCAAAAATTCTGTTAGTCTATCAAGTGCCACAGGACTACTGGGTGCTTTTGCGGATACAGACTAACATGCCTACCCCTCTGATACTAGTCGGGCTCTGATCCTGACTGGAGCCACTGGTACTGCCATATTAAAATATTAAATAATAGTAACTGATAACTTGCTGCTGCAGGAACTGCAGTCTTTAGGCTCAGAACCCTAGGGCTAGACCAGGCAACCATTACACCCCTGAGCACTTCCCTTCCCTGAGGAGTCCTGTTCAAGAGTAAGTGCTCAGCAACCCGAGGCTGGGTTGCAGAATCAGCCTCAAGAGCCCATTTCCCCGAGCCTCTCCCGGCACACTACTGTGCACTGCTCGGACTCTTGAGGATCAAACAGGTGCTCGTTTCAGTGGGCTGAGATAAGTGAAGGCCGTGAGGAATAACACCCCCGCTTTGTTCCTGTCGTTGTCAGGCGATCCTGGGAGCGGCCCATCCCAGCATTGTGCCGGCTGTGCTGGGCGTGCTCCGCTCTGTGCACTTGGAAGTCCAGCACGAAGGTAGGAGCCGTTCCTGGTGCCGCCTGCTGAGGGGGAGCCCCACTTTGGAGCCATTCGCGGGAGGTTCCCAGGGGACCTCTCAAAAGTCGCTGCTGGCGGCAGCCGCCGGGACCTTGGGCTGCTCACGGAATGGACCTGGCGAGGTCCCGCCGTGGAGGCGAACCCGGGCGCAAGTGCCCGGAGCTAGCAGCCAGGCGAGCCGCATCGCACCCCCCGGGGCGCGGGGACTGTAACTCGCCGCGTGCTCGGTGGGTTTCCCACCGCTGTCCCGCAGGCTCCACGCCTCTCGTGGGGCGGCGGGCGCGGCTGGGGCCACAGGCTGCTCTGTGCTGCCCCGGGGCGGGCGGTGACCCTCGGCAGGCTCCCAGCAGTGGCCCCCGCCTCCGCCCTGCGACTCCCCCGGAACAGCAGCGGAGACACGGCCCCGCCCCGCCCTGCCCTGCCCTGCGGCGGGTGCCCCCAGGACGGGGACGCGGCGCTCTCCAGCCGACCGGTCCCTGGGATGCTCATTTGCATGTCCATGATGCATTGCGCACCATGCCGCCCCCCCCGCCCCCCCGCCCGGTCCATAGTCCGCGCGCTGCGTTTGCCGCCGGAGCCCCTGGTTCCGACGCTGCAACTGGGCTGTGAGCGCGTCCGGCCGATGGGCTGCAGGACGGGGAGGCTTTGCATGTCGGGCGCGTAGCCACCGTGAGCTAAGAGGAAGTCGTTCTTTGGTGGGCAGCGCCTGTGGGGGAGTAGTGATATACTCTGGTTTCTCTTCAGATTGTATAAATATTTTGCCTTTTGCTAAAGATTTCTGTGGAGAAGAACATTTATGAGTTTTTATCCAATTTTTAGAGGCTTCATTGTGGTGGAGCTTTTCTCTACCTGTTAAAAATAAACTAAACGCAGAGTTTTTGTTTAAGATAAAAAAGGTTTGTTCAGGGCGTGTGTTAGTAAAAGATAAACAAAGCAAAAAAAGTTGCAGGGTTTGGTCACGTAAAACGGGGGTCCGTTCTTCGGCATGTGCTGACACGGGGAGCGAAAGGAGCAGTCTGAGCCTTGGCAGCGCTGGGCTCCTGGCCGTGGCACAGCCCTCTGGGGACATCCTGGGGCAGGGGCAGGGGCAGGGGCGGGGCCAATGCGTTGGATTTCGGCAGCTGCTAAGTGAGAGCTGGGGCCTCGGGCGCACCCCTCAGCTGTGCCCCAGGCCCCCGTCCCGGCCTGCGGAGCTCTCGGTTCTTGCGCCTGCTCGGCTTTTGCTGGCCTTGCTAGAACCTGCTCATTAACATGCTGTGATGGAGTGGGGGGAGTGCATGTGTGAGTCAGGCTGGATGTGAGAGACAAGCAGAGCAGTTCCCAGTGGCTAAGGATGACCCTGGGGCTACAACTGGCAGGTAACACCTCTGCCTGAACAAAGAGCAGGGAGGAGCTGAGAGGGGTTTTGAATCGGGGGTGGCAGTTAGAGGCTAGGAAAAGGGAGAGCTGGAAGGCAGCCAGCCTGAGGAGGGGGAAGCTACACCCCAGAGGGGCACCCCTCGGGGTCTTCTCCCCAGGACAGGTTGGAAGGACTGTCTCTGGCTGCTATGCTGTCGCTTCTGTGAGAACCTGGACATCTGTTGCCTAATAAACCTTCTGTTGTACCTGCTGAGTGAGAGTCTCTCCTGCCAGCGGACGGGGTGCAGTGCAGGGGGACCCCTGAACCCCATCACACATGCCCCTTTCGAAAGGAAGGGGCACGTGTAGACCCAGTCTGGGAGGTTGAGTTAGCTGTTAGAGTAGTCACCCGAAGGTTAGAAAGCATGGTTTTGTCCTGGCCACGCCTGTGGGGGGCTAGCTGGTGCATGTTTGGGTTTCTTTTGAAATAATATTAATGTTTTGCTTTTAACTAAGCTTTTTTGTGGAATAGCCTGTTTATGAGTTTTATTTAAGTGAAATGTTTTTTTCATTTATTGAGAGAAAGAACTTAAGAATGAAATGAGGTTAAAAAATGGCTGAGTTATCCTTGTGGGAATGTTAAGTGTAGGTTTTAAAAGCTGTGTGCATGTGTTGCAAGCCTTTTTTGGGAGTTTTGCAAGTTTTACTTTGGGATCTTTGCATGTTCTTCTTTCCACATTCAGGATTCTGACCACTTGCTGATTCTCACGAGCAATTATTTTTACACTTTCGGTCTAGCTGTGACTCCTTATTTTCTATGTACATAGCGAGGTACAAAAGGGAACAATCACAGTAAGGTGTGCGGATCTAAATGAAGTAACCAGTGGGCGAAGTACAGCCGGAGCAGCTGCGGGGACCCGGCAGCCACCGCCCCGCATGAGACCCAGGGTCCTCCACATTGTTGGGTGCGGCCTGGAAGGCTCATTTGCATACCCAAAATGCATTGCGCAGCGCGACCCGAGTCCCTGACCCAGGGGCTGCCTTTGCTCCCGGAGCCCCTGGTTCCGACGCTGAAACTGGGCTGTGAGCGCGTGCGGCCGATGGGCTGCACGACGGGGAGGCTTTGCAGGTCGGGCGCGTAGCCACCGTGACCTGGGAGGAAGTCGTTCTTTGGCAGGCAGCGCCTGTGGCGCAGCCGGGGTATACTCTGGTTTCTCTTCAGATCGTATAAATCTTTCGCCTTTTACTAAAGATTTCCGTGGAGAGGAACATTTATGAGTTTCTACCCAATTTTTAGAGGCTTCACTTCGGTGGAGCTTTTCTCTCTGTGTTAACAATAGAATGCAGCAGAGTTCTTAGGTGAAGTGAAAAGGGGGGTGCGTTTAGGGCGCGGGTTCGTGAGGGGAGAGGGGGATGAAGAAAGCGAGGGGGTTTGTTCGCAGGAAGCCGGGCCCCAGCTCTCGCGCATGTGTTAATACCGGGAGCGGAAGGAGCAGCCTGAGCCTTGGCAGCGCTGGGCTCCCGGCCGTGGCACAGCCCCCCGGGGACATCCTGGGTCAGGGCCGGGGGCCAACGCGTTGGATTTCGGCAGCTGCTAAGCGAGAGCTGGGGCCTCGGGCGCACCCCTCAGCTGTGCCCCAGGCCCCCGTCCCGGCCTGCGGAGCTCTCGGCTCTTGCGCCTGCTCGGCTTTTGCTGGCCTTGCCCGCGGCCCTCCCCACGAGCCCCCTTCAGGCGCAGGCCCGCTCTCGTGTGCCGCTCCCAGGGGCCCGCTGGGGGGGCGGGTGCAGCGAGCGGGGAGGTGAGCGGGAGGGGCGTCCGTCTCCTCGGGGAGCCCAGGCCGGGGCCTTCCGTGCGGGCTCCCAGGCGGCCGAGCGCTGGCCCGGCCGCTCGCCTTCAGCGCTGGAAGAGCCGCGCGGGCGGGCGGGCGGGCAGGCAGAGAAGGCGAGAGGGGCGGGGCCGCGCGGTGTGCGGCCGTATGCAGATATGGGTGCGAGCGGAGCCTTGTGGGAGAGGGAGGGATGTGCAGAGCGGGGCCGAAGTGGGGCGAGCGCAGGGGCTCGGGGTGGGTGTTGGAGCGCGGCGGGGGGGAGTGCGTGTAGGGAAGCGGTGAGGAGCGGTGTGGGCGTGTGTAGATGGCGGCGGAGTGTGTGTTCGCCGTGAGGTGAGAGTGATTGCGGTGTGGTGGGCAGTGGGCGCTGTTGGACAGGAGCTCATACTTACCTGGCAGGGGAGATACCATGATCACGAAGGTGGTTTTCCCAGGGTGAGGCTCATCCATTGCACTGCGGGTGTGCTGACCCCTGCGATTTCCCCAAATGCGGGAAACTCGACTGCATAATTTGTGGTAGTGGGGGACTGCGTTCGCGCTTTCCCCTGGTCTTGGTTGTGAAAGAAAAGCTGTGAAAAACGGGGACTCGGTTCTGTAAGACTTGGGGCGTTGTAGTTTGTTTTTGCGTGTCTGAGTGATGTTCTGCGCCTACTGTGTTGTCCGGGTGCGGGTGCTTGTTTTGTGCGTGCTGCAGAGGTGGTTGCTTTTCCTGCGGGTCGGGGGGAGCTTTTTTCTAAGGTGCTGTTAAAAATTTGTGTGCTTTCAGGGAGCCAAGAGGGCCTTTGTGCCGCTTGTTTGTAAGCCAGAAAGAAAAGGTCGGAAGGCTCGCTGACTCGAGGAGAAAAAGAACTCTCGACTACAAAGCGAAAAAACATTAGGCCTGTTTGTCTCAACCTCCCTACCCCTCTCCCCGAGCCTCGGCTGCCCAGGGCCCTCAGGTTAACATGCGGGACCCTGCAGGCTCCAGGGTGTGGCCAGAAATGAAAGGGTTCCTTGCATGGCGGTGGTGGCAGGGCTGCTGGGCAGCGAGCTGAGGTGCAGACGCGTTCTGCGTGGGAGCAAGGGTGCAGGAGCGGGCTGTGGGTGGCAGCTGGGGGGAGAGGGAATAGAGAAGATGAGGAGGATCTGGGTGAGGGGGAGGCTACAGGAGCACGGTGAGGGGTGTCTGGAAGAGGTCGCAGGACCAGGGTAGGTGTTGCAGGGCCTGGGGAGAGCCGGTGGGGGAACAGGCCCGGGGGTGCAGGATGTAGGGAGGGAAACGGGGGAATGGGGGCCACGTGTAGCGTAGCTGTGGCGGGGTTGGGAGTCACGTGCTTCTGCTGTTGTGCTGCGGAGAAATACACACACAGCCCGCACAGGCGCCTCTGCCGCCGCCACCGCCATCACCACCAAGCGGTCCCTTTGGCTGCCGTTTGGCCAATGAGAAGGGGTTCCCTGAAGTGCACAGAGCTACTTCTTCCCCGCTGTCAGGCACAGCCCTTGGTCTGAATCCAGCCCCAGTTTGCCTGGAAGCTGAAGGACATGGCAACTTGCACGGCAGTTGACACTGTGGTGCGTGGCTGAGGGGTGGGCGTTGTGTTCCAAATTGAGTCCTTTTGCGGGATGACTAGTTGGTCCTGGTGAGTTTCCTAGTGCCTGGCCCAGGGCTGGTGTGCTGTGCTGAGGAGCCTGTTGTAGGCCATGTCCCTGTCGTCAAATGGACCTTCTGGTTTAGCTGCTGAATGAGAGCGTCCCGTCTGAGGGCAGCTGGGGTGCGAGACCCAGGGCCGCCCCCCTCCCCCCTCTCGGCCCGTGGAATCTCCAGCTGGGGGCCTGGACTCCTGGGTTGGTTTCTCAGTTCTGACACAGGCTCGCTTGGGAGCACCGGGAAGTTGTGCGGTCGCTGTCCACGTCAGTTTCCTCATCAGTGCCAGGCTGAGTCCAGGCAGAAACCACAGAGGGACGGCAGTGGAGAAGGGAGTCCAGCAGCCCTGCCGGCAAGGAGCACGGGGGAGCTGTGGGGGGACGAGCAGCAGGTGCCATTCATGATCTACCTTCCATCGTCTGTCTGTCTGTCCCACCCGCCTTCTGCACTGTATGCTCTGGACAGGTAGCAGCCCCTGCCCTGAGCCGTCCGTCCTGCACCGACCAGTGTGTACGTCCAACAACCCCGGCCAGGGCCCGGTGCGCCTCGAGGAGCCCCGAGCATCCCCACCAGACAGAGCCACCACGAAGCCTGTAGCTCGCAAGCCCGTCAGATGCTGCGGTTCTTCTGTTTCACCACCAGTACCTTCCTTGCACGGAGGAGAGGTTATGGAAGCCAACCTCGCCAAAGCCAAAGAGGTTCTCGCCGTGGCAAAGGACCAGCACATTGCCAGCTCAGTGTGTGCCTGGGAGCTCATCCCAAGGAGCACGCTGCGCTAAGCCTGTAGTCTATGCATGTTAAAGGTGGAAAGAAGAAATGAAAGAGAAGGGAAAAGTTAAGAGCAAAGTTGTCCAAGAAGTTTAATGACGTAAAGCAACGCAAATGTCTTGGTGCCGCTTTGTAGCAGGGATGGAGTAATTTGCTGTGGTGTAAGTCTCCGGCGTACGTCCGGGGTTAGGATGGGCCCTCAGTCATTTGGGGCTCAGTTGATAGCAAGGATGCTCCTGAAGTGATGAGCTAGATAAGATGGAGGCCTTCTCCCGGCTCCCTTGGTACCCTCGCTCACGTGGAGGGAATTGCGTGGCTCTCGCTGTGCGAAAGCACACCTCAAGATGGAGTTTGTCAGACGAGCAGGTCGCCCGTCCACGTCTGACGCTGTCCCTTTCGTTCGTCGGCCGTGGCTGATGCGCTGGCCTGAAGGTTCACAGCAAAGTTTGTCGGGTGGGCATTGGCACCTAGGAAAGGCATTGTCTTTTTGTCGCCACTATTCAGCTGACTTCGCTATTCACAAGCTTTTGCGGTAGGTTGCTAAGCCTCCTGTTGAGGCGGCCCAGAAGCAAGCATTTGCACGAGACGTGCCGAGGCAGTGCTTGTCGCGTCAGATTTAACAAGGGTAGCTGCCTACAGGCGGCAGGAAGAGAGGCCAGGGAATCTTTCGCGCTTTCTCCAGGCAGGTGGCTTGGCCCCTTGGGACAAGTTTGTGTGGAAATGTACAGCGGTGGGTTCAGCCATGTTTTGTACGGTCACATCTGAATCCAGTAAGGTCCCAATGATGCCCACCAGGCCGACGCAGGTGGAAGGGCGGCCGGAGGGTCGCCTGGGGAGGGAGGGTCCACCGCCACTCCCACCCCCACCCCCTGCTTCTGCCAGGGCCCGGGAGCACGGCGGCCCAGCGCAGGCCATGCGGGGAGGACGGGCCGGCTGTGGCTGGGGCTTGTTTAGGGTGCAGGTCGGTAAGTGATGAACGGGGTGGAAGGAACTACGTGGGATGCCCACAGGAAGCCGTGCCCCAGCCCTCGGGCATGTGCTGACACTGGGAGCGGAAGGAGCAGCCTGAGCCTTGGCAGCTCTGGGCTCCCAGCCATGGCACAGCCCCCGGGGACATCCGGCGCGGCCTGGGGCAGGGCCGGGGGCCAATGCGTTGGATTTCGGCAGCTGCTAAGCGAGAGCTGGGGCCTCGGGCGCACCCCTCAGCTGTGCCCCAGGCCCCCGTCCCGGCCTGCGGAGCTCTCGGCTCTTGCGCCTGCTCGGCTTTTGCTGGGCTTGCTAGAACCTGCTCATTAACATGCTGTGATGGAGTGGGGGGAGTGCATGTGTGAGTCAGGCTGGATGTCTGAGGCAGGCAGCAGCTCCCAGTGGCTAAGGATGACCCTGGGGCTACAACTGGCAGGTAACACCTCTGCCTGAACAAAGAGCAGGGAGGAGCTGAGAGGGGTTTTGAATCGGGGGTGGCAGTTAGAGGCTAGGAAAAGGGAGAGCTGGAAGGCAGCCAGCCTGAGGAGGGGGAAGCTACACCCCAGAGGGGCACCCCTCGGGGTCTTCTCCCCAGGACAGGTTGGAAGGACGGTCTCTGGCTGCTATGCTGTCGCTTCTGTGAGAAACTGGACATCTGTTGCCTAATAAACCTTCTGTTGTACCTGCTGAGTGAGAGTCACTCCTGCCAGCGGACGGGGTGCAGTGCAGGGGGACCCCTGAACCCCATCACACTGGTGTCAGGAGTGGGATGCACTGCACCCACGGATGAGCTCCCAGCAGTGGCTGACTGAGCACCAGAGAAGGAAGGAGTCTCACAAGAGCCAGAGGGGGAACAGAGCCATTCCTGCAGCTGCTGCTGGTGAGTGGATAGCCCGGGAGATAGCGGGGAGATGGATTATACCCGACTCCTGAAGGCAGAGCTAGCGGGGCTGTGCAGAGAGAGGGGCCTGACCGTGGGGAAGGCGACCAAGGCCCAGCTGATTGCACAGCTGGAAGAGAATGACCGATACGGGGGGGCAGAGCCTGTCCCGGCAGAAAGTGGCTGGTCAGCCTCGGGAAGCATGTCGGATTCTCCGACAGGAGCAGGGGCTCGACGCCGTCAGACAGACGCGGTGCCCGCCAGGTCGCGCTCAGCTAGCGGTGGTCCATCGCGGGCAGAGTCCCCCGCCGCAGAGCTGCGACGGCTGGAACTCGAGGTGAAATTAAAGGAACTGGAGCACCAGGAACGGGAAAGAGAGCGTGAGCGCCAGGAACGGGAAAGAGAGCGTGAGCACGAGCGCCAGGAACGAGAAAGAGAGCGTGAGCACGAGCGCCAGCTACAAGAGAGACAGCGGGAGGAGAGAGAGCGAGAGCGGGAGCATGAGCGAACCATGGCAGAGGCGAGACGCCAAGAGGCCCCAGCTGCGGTAAGCGGGGAGAGGGCCAGACGGCTCGGGGTGGCCAGTCACTTGGAGACGCGTGTGCTGGCCCAGTGTCAGGACCCAGGGGACATGGACGAGTTCCTTACCGCCTTTGAGCGAGCCTGTGAGTTGCATGAGGTTCCCCCAGGTGAGTGGCTCCGGCACCTCACCCCCTTGCTGGGCCAGAAGGCCGCAGCGGTGCTCAGCCAGCTGGTGGGGCTGCAGCCTGGGGACTAGGAACGGTTCAAACAGGCCCTGCTGCATAAGTTCGGGCTGACTCCGGAGATGTACAAGAAGAAGTTCCAGGAGGCGCAGAAGAGGCCAGAGGAAACCCATGTAGATACAACCGCCCGCCTGAGGCAATACTACCAGAAGTGGGCGTTCGGAATGGGAGTCCAGTCCGTAGAGGACCTGATCGAGCTGGCGGTCGTGGAGCGATTCTACGAGATGTGCGCACCTGACCTGAGGGTGTGGCTCGTGGACCGGAAGCCAGGGGACTCACATGATGCAGGGAAACTGGCAGATGACTTCACAAACAGCCGGGCCAGGTTTGAAAGGGAGCCCCACAAAGAGAGGGAGTCTCGGAGAGAGAGGGAGTCCCGGAGGGAGAGGGAGTCCTGGAGAAGCCGAGAATTTCAGAGAGACCGGTCCCTAACTGTACGACAGAGGGGACCACCTCTTGGGCAAGCCCAGGAAAGAGGGGCCAGCCACCCACCCCCCAGAGAGCCAAACAGAGCCCGGACAGAGCAGCCGGCCCGAGGGACACAACAAGACCCAGGCTGTCATCGCTGTGGGCGAAAGGGGCATAGAGCAGCCCAGTGCCCCAGGCTCCCAGACAGGTTGAGCAGGCCGGGGGGTCATGGAGTCAACTGGGTGGGGTCCCAGAAGCCAGAGGGGCTGGCGGCCAAGGCCGGTGGTGCTGACAATGGGCACTCGGACTGGGCCGAGTCCGCCCCACAGACCAGCTCCTCAGAGGGACCAAATGCTCAGAGGTCAGTTTACAGAGTGGGGGGCGGCACTACCTCTGTGGAGCAAGCGTCTCAAACACCTCGAAGTAGACGGGAAAAAGGTCACGGGGTTCTGGGACACAGGCGCTGACGTGACGCTGGCCCGACCCGGGGTGGAGGCACCAGGCTGCATGATACCCGATTCCCACCTGACGATAACAGGAATTGATGGGACCCCTTTCAAGGTGCCCATGGCGAGGGTGCACCTGAAATGGGGGAAGAAGGAAGGCCCCAAGGAAGTGGGCGTGCACAGCCATTTGCCGGCGGATGTACTGATGGGGGCTGACCTGGAGAACTGTCAAGGTGAACGCCCTCGTGCCCTGGTCCTGACCCGTAGCCAAAGAAAACGAGGGGTGCGCTCCCCAGATTCAGGGGTACAGGCCCAGCCAAAGTCACAGGAGCCACAGGGGCCAACCCTGAGAGAAAGGGGGCCCCCAAAAACCAGGTCTCACAGGCCAGGGGTGCTGGAGCCAGGCAGGGATGGGGAAGTAGCATCCGCTCCTGCCCGAGCGGAAGAATTCCAGGCAGAGCAGCAGAGAGACCCCTCCTTGCAGAAGCTGAGGGAAGTGGCCAGTCTCAGCCCAGCTCCACAGCTGGGGGAGGGCTGCAGGGAGAGATTCCTGTGGGAAAAGGGATTCCTGTACCGGGAATGGGCTCCCAGACGCAAAGCGGAGCCATGGAAGGTCCAGAGGCAACTGGTGGTTCCCCAAAAGTACCGGCGCAGGCTGCTGTACCTAGCCCATGATGTCCCGCTCGCAGGACACCAGGGGATCCACCGCACCAGGAGAAGGTTGTGACAGAACTTCTTCTGGCCAGGGATCTTTGCAGCTGTCCGTCTGTATTGCCTGTCCTGCGATCCCTGCCAGAGGGTGGGGAAGAGCCGGGACAAGGGGAAAGCTGCCCTGAGGCCACTGCCCATCACAGAGGAGCCTTTCCAGAAAGTGGCTATAGACATAGTGGGCCCCCTCAGCAAGGCAACGCGTTCGGGGAAGAAATATATTTTGGTAGTGGTAGATTTTGCCACGCGATACCCAGAAGCAGTGGCCTTGACCTCTATCGACACTGACACCGTGGCAGATGCACTGCTGTCCATTTTCAGCAGAGTGGGGTTCCCCAAGGAGGTCCTCACAGATCAGGGGTCCAACTTCATGTCGGCCCTACTGCAAAGCTTGTGGGACAAGTGTGGGGTCCGGCACACCTGGGCCACAGCCTACCACCCGCAGACCAATGGGCTGGTGGAGAGGTTCAATGGGACTCTGAAGCAGATGCTGAGAACCTTCATGAATCAATACCCCCATGACTGGGACAAGTACTTACCCCACCTGCTGTTTGCATACAGGGAGGTGCCCCAGGAATCCACGGGGTTCTCCCCGTTTGAGCTGCTGTATGGAAGGAGGGTACGGGGACCCTTGGACTTGCTCAGAGAAGAGTGGGAGGGGACGGCCTCTCCTGAAGGGGAGTCAGTGGTACAGTATGTACTGACCTTCCGGGAAAAGGCCACCGAGCTCATGGGCCTGGCCAGGGAGAACCTCTCCATGGCCCAAAGGAAGCAAAATGACCGTAACGCCAGGGCCCGAGCCTGTGCCACCGGGGATCAAGTGATGGTCCTTGTACCTGTGCGGCGGAACAAGCTGCAAGCGGCCTGGGATGGGCCCTTCAAGGTTGTCAAACAGCTAAATGACGTGAATTATGTGGTGGAACTGTGGAACCGGGCCCACAGCCACCGGGTCTATCATGTGAACATGATGAAACCTTACTGGGACAGAGAGAACTTGGTGCTGGCCGTGTGCAGACACTGGGAGGGGCAGGGGGATGATCCCTTGGTGGATTTACTCACAAGGACTGGAGCCGGCTCCTTGCTGGAGTCTATTCCCCTCTCAGACCAGCTGACCCCTGCCCAGCAGACGGAGATCAAGGAGGTGCTGCATTCGCATCAACAGCTGTTCTCGGACAGACCCGGACGCACTGACCTGGCTGTCCACCGAATCGAGACAGGCACCCACGCCCCTATCAAGTGTGTGCCATTCAGAGCCACAGGGAGGACGGCTCAGGACATAGAGCGGGAGGTTGAAGACATGCTGGCTCTGGGGGTGATCCAACCCTCGTCCAGCCCCTGGGCCTCTCCCGTGGTGTTAGTCCCTAAAAAAGATGGGTCTGTTCGGTTTTGTGTGGACTATCGCAAGCTTAACGCCATCACTGTCTCGGACGCCTACCCCATGCACAGGCCTGATGACCTTTTAGACGAGCTGGGGGGAGCCCGTTACCTCACCACCATAGACCTCACCAAGGGGTACTGGCAAGTGCCATTAAACCAAGATGCCCGGCTCAAGTCGGCTTTCATCACCCCTGTGGGGCTCTACGAGTTCCTGGTCCTGCCCTTTGGCCTCAAGGGGGCACCCGCTACCTTCCAGCGTCTGGTGGACCAGCTACTGAAAGGGATGGAGAGCTTTGCCCTCGCTTACATGGACGACATTTGCATCTTCAGCCAGACGTGGGAGGACCATGTGTCCCAACTCAAGCAGGTGCTGGACCGACTCCAGAAGGCCGGTCTGACTATCAAGGCAGGGAAGTGCAAGGTGGGAATGGCTGAGGTGACCTACCTGGGCCACAAGGTGGGCAGCGGCTGCTTAAAGCCAGAGCCAGCTAAAGTGGAGGCTGTCAGAGATTGGCCCACACCCCAGACTAAGAAACAGGTCCAGGCCTTCATTGGGATGGCGGGGTACTGCCGGAGGTTTGTGCCCCACTTTAGCTCCATCGCAGCCCCCCTCACGGAGCTGTGTAAAAAGGGAAAGCCTGACAAGGTGGTCTGGACCGAGCAGTGCCAAGAGGCCCTCTGCGCGCTGAAGGAGGCTCTGGTCAGGGCCCCAGTGCTGGGAAATCCAGACTTCAACAAGCCCTTCCTGGTGTTCACCGATGCCTCAGACGTGGGGCTGGGGGCGGTGCTAATGCAAGTGAATGACAAAGGGGAGAAACACCCCATCGTGTACCTGAGTAAGAAGCTGCTGCCCCGGGAGCAGAACTACGCAGCCATAGAGAAGGAATGTCTGGCCATGGTGTGGGCGCTGGGGAAGCTGCAGCCGTACCTGTTTGGACGGCGTTTCACCGTGTACACCGATCACTCACCCCTGACCTGGCTGCATCACATGAAAGGGGCCAACGCCAAGCTCCTGCGGTGGAGTCTGCTCCTGCAGGACTACGACATGGAGGTGGTCCATGTGAAGGGGAACGACAACACCATAGCCGATGCCCTGTCACGCAGGGAGGGCCCCGAACTTCCCCAGGTCACTGGCAGAGTGACCCCGCTCAGTTCGGTCTGGAAGGGGGGAGAGAAGTGATGGAGTGGGGGGAGTGCATGTGTGAGTCAGGCTGGATGTGAGAGACAAGCAGAGCAGTTCCCAGTGGCTAAGGATGACCCTGGGGCTACAACTGGCAGGTAACACCTCTGCCTGAACAAAGAGCAGGGAGGAGCTGAGAGGGGTTTTGAATCGGGGGTGGCAGTTAGAGGCTAGGAAAAGGGAGAGCTGGAAGGCAGCCAGCCTGAGGAGGGGGAAGCTACACCCCAGAGGGGCACCCCTCGGGGTCTTCTCCCCAGGACAGGTTGGAAGGACTGTCTCTGGCTGCTATGCTGTCGCTTCTGTGAGAAACTGGACATCTGTTGCCTAATAAACCTTCTGTTGTACCTGCTGAGTGAGAGTCTCTCCTGCCAGCGGACGGGGTGCAGTGCAGGGGGACCCCTGAACCCCATCACACATGCCCCTTTCGAAAGGAAGGGGCACGTGTAGACCCAGTCTGGGAGGTTGAGTTAGCTGTTAGAGTAGTCACCCGAAGGTTAGAAAGCATGGTTTTGTCCTGGCCACGCCTGTGGGGGGCTAGCTGGTGCATGTTTGGGTTTCTTTTGAAATAATATTAATGTTTTGCTTTTAACTAAGCTTTTTTGTGGAATAGCCTGTTTATGAGTTTTATTTAAGTGAAATGTTTTTTTCATTTATTGAGAGAAAGAACTTAAGAATGAAATGAGGTTAAAAAATGGCTGAGTTATCCTTGTGGGAATGTTAAGTGTAGGTTTTAAAAGCTGTGTGCATGTGTTGCAAGCCTTTTTTGGGAGTTTTGCAAGTTTTACTTTGGGATCTTTGCATGTTCTTCTTTCCACATTCAGGATTCTGACCACTTGCTGATTCTCACGAGCAATTATTTTTACACTTTCGGTCTAGCTGTAACTCCTTATTTTCTATGTACATAGCGAGGTACAAAAGGGAACAATCACAGTAAGGTGTGCGGATCTAAATGAAGTAACCAGTGGGCGAAGTACAGCCGGAGCAGCTGCGGGGACCCGGCAGCCACCGCCCCGCATGAGACCCAGGGTCCTCCACATTGTTGGGTGCGGCCTGGAAGGCTCATTTGCATACCCAAAATGCATTGCGCAGCACGACCCGAGTCCCTGACCCAGGGGCTGCCTTTGCTCCCGGAGCCCCTGGTTCCGACGCTGAAACTGGGCTGTGAGCGCGTGCGGCCGATGGGCTGCACGACGGGGAGGCTTTGCAGGTCGGGCGCGTAGCCACCGTGACCTGGGAGGAAGTCGTTCTTTGGCAGGCAGCGCCTGTGGCGCAGTCGGCGTATACTCTGGTTTCTCTTCAGATCGTATAAATCTTTCGCCTTTTACTAAAGATTTCCGTGGAGAGGAACATTTATGAGTTTCTACCCAATTTTTAGAGGCTTCACTTCGGTGGAGCTTTTCTCTCTGTGTTAACAATAGAATGCAGCAGAGTTCTTAGGTGAAGTGAAAAGGGGGGTGCGTTTAGGGCGCGGGTTCGTGAGGGGAGAGGGGGATGAAGAAAGCGAGGGGGTTTGTTCGCAGGAAGCCGGGCCCCAGCTCTCGCGCATGTGTTAATACCGGGAGCGGAAGGAGCAGCCTGAGCCTTGGCAGCGCTGGGCTCCCGGCCGTGGCACAGCCCCCCGGGGACATCCTGGGTCAGGGCCGGGGGCCAACGCGTTGGATTTCGGCAGCTGCTAAGCGAGAGCTGGGGCCTCGGGCGCACCCCTCAGCTGTGCCCCAGGCCCCCGTCCCGGCCTGCGGAGCTCTCGGCTCTTGCGCCTGCTCGGCTTTTGCTGGCCTTGCCAGCGGCCCTCCCCACGAGCCCCCTTCAGGCGCAGGCGCAGGCCCGCTCTCGTGTGCCGCTCCCAGGGGCCCGCTGGGGGGGCGGGTGCAGCGAGCGGGGAGGTGAGCGGGAGGGGCGTCCGTCTCCTCGGGGAGCCCAGGCCGGGGCCTTCCGTGCGGGCTCCCAGGCGGCCGAGCGCTGGCCCGGCCGCTCGCCTTCAGCGCTGGAAGAGCCGCGCGGGCGGGCGGGCGGGCAGGCAGAGAAGGCGAGAGGGGCGGGGCCGCGCGGCGCGGCGCGGCGGGGCGGGGCGGGGCGGCGTGCGGCCGTATGCAGATATGGGTGCGAGCGGAGCCTTGTGGGAGAGGGAGGGATGTGCAGAGCGGGGCCGAAGTGGGGCGAGCGCAGGGGCTCGGGGTGGGTGTTGGAGCGCGGCGGGGGGGAGTGCGTGTAGGGAAGCGGTGAGGAGCGGTGTGGGCGTGTGTAGATGGCGGCGGAGTGTGTGTTCGCCGTGAGGTGAGAGTGATTGCGGTGTGGCGGGCAGTGGGCGCTGTTGGACAGGAGCTCATACTTACCTGGCAGGGGAGATACCATGATCACGAAGGTGGTTTTCCCAGGGTGAGGCTCATCCATTGCACTGCGGGTGTGCTGACCCCTGCGATTTCCCCAAATGCGGGAAACTCGACTGCATAATTTGTGGTAGTGGGGGACTGCGTTCGCGCTTTCCCCTGGTCTTGGTTGTGAAAGAAAAGCTGTGAAAAACGGGGACTCGGTTCTGTAAGACTTGGGGCGTTGTAGTTTGTTTTTGCGTGTCTGAGTGATGTTCTGTGCCTACTGTGTTGTCTGGGTGCGGGTGCTTGTTTTGTGCGTGCTGCAGAGGTGGTTGCTTTTCCTGCGGGTCGGGGGGAGCTTTTTTCTAAGGTGCTGTTAAAAATTTGTGTGCTTTCAGGGAGCCAAGAGGGCTTTGTGCCGCTTGTTTGTAAGCCGGAAAGAAAAGGTCGGAAGGCTCGCTGACTCGAGGAGAAAAAGAACTCTCGACTACAAAGCGAAAAAACATTAGGCCTGTTTGTCTCAACCTCCCTACCCCTCTCCCCGAGCCTCGGCTGCCCAGGGCCCTCAGGTTAACATGCGGGACCCTGCAGGCTCCAGGGTGTGGCCAGAAATGAAAGGGTTCCTTGCATGGCGGTGGTGGCAGGGCTGCTGGGCAGCGAGCTGAGGTGCAGACGCGTTCTGCGTGGGAGCAAGGGTGCAGGAGCGGGCTGTGGGTGGCAGCTGGGGGGAGAGGGAATAGAGAAGATGAGGAGGATCTGGGTGAGGGGGAGGCTACAGGAGCACGGTGAGGGGGTGAGGGGTGTCTGGAAGAGGTCGCAGGACCAGGGTAGGTGTTGCAGGGCCTGGGGAGAGCCGGTGGGGGAACAGGCCCGGGGGTGCAGGATGTAGGGAGGGAAACGGGGGAATGGGGGCCACGTGTAGCGTAGCTGTGGCGGGGTTGGGAGTCACGTGCTTCTGCTGTTGTGCTGCGGAGAAATACACACACAGCCCGCACAGGCGCCTCTGCCGCCGCCACCGCCATCACCACCAAGCGGTCCCTTTGGCTGCCGTTTGGCCAATGAGAAGGGGTTCCCTGAAGTGCACAGAGCTACTTCTTCCCCGCTGTCAGGCACAGCCCTTGGTCTGAATCCAGCCCCAGTTTGCCTGGAAGCTGAAGGACATGGCAACTTGCACGGCAGTTGACACTGTGGTGCGTGGCTGAGGGGTGGGCGTTGTGTTCCAAATTGAGTCCTTTTGCGGGATGACTAGTTGGTCCTGGTGAGTTTCCTAGTGCCTGGCCCAGGGCTGGTGTGCTGTGCTGAGGAGCCTGTTGTAGGCCATGTCCCTGTCGTCAAATGGACCTTCTGGTTTAGCTGCTGAATGAGAGCGTCCCGTCTGAGGGCAGCTGGGGTGCGAGACCCAGGGCCGCCCCCCTCCCCCCTCTCGGCCCGTGGAATCTCCAGCTGGGGGCCTGGACTCCTGGGTTGGTTTCTCAGTTCTGACACAGGCTCGCTTGGGAGCACCGGGAAGTTGTGCGGTCGCTGTCCACGTCAGTTTCCTCATCAGTGCCAGGCTGAGTCCAGGCAGAAACCACAGAGGGACGGCAGTGGAGAAGGGAGTCCAGCAGCCCTGCCGGCAAGGAGCACGGGGGAGCTGTGGGGGGACGAGCAGCAGGTGCCATTCATGATCTACCTTCCATCGTCTGTCTGTCTGTCCCACCCGCCTTCTGCACTGTATGCTCTGGACAGGTAGCAGCCCCTGCCCTGAGCCGTCCGTCCTGCACCGACCAGTGTGTACGTCCAACAACCCCGGCCAGGGCCCGGTGCGCCTCGAGGAGCCCCGAGCATCCCCACCAGACAGAGCCACCACGAAGCCTGTAGCTCGCAAGCCCGTCAGATGCTGCGGTTCTTCTGTTTCACCACCAGTACCTTCCTTGCACGGAGGAGAGGTTATGGAAGCCAACCTCGCCAAAGCCAAAGAGGTTCTCGCCGTGGCAAAGGACCAGCACATTGCCAGCTCAGTGTGTGCCTGGGAGCTCATCCCAAGGAGCACGCTGCGCTAAGCCTGTAGTCTATGCATGTTAAAGGTGGAAAGAAGAAATGAAAGAGAAGGGAAAAGTTAAGAGCAAAGTTGTCCAAGAAGTTTAATGACGTAAAGCAACGCAAATGTCTTGGTGCCGCTTTGTAGCAGGGATGGAGTAATTTGCTGTGGTGTAAGTCTCCGGCGTACGTCCGGGGTTAGGATGGGCCCTCAGTCATTTGGGGCTCAGTTGATAGCAAGGATGCTCCTGAAGTGATGAGCTAGATAAGATGGAGGCCTTCTCCCGGCTCCCTTGGTACCCTCGCTCACGTGGAGGGAATTGCGTGGCTCTCGCTGTGCGAAAGCACACCTCAAGATGGAGTTTGTCAGACGAGCAGGTCGCCCGTCCACGTCTGACGCTGTCCCTTTCGTTCGTCGGCCGTGGCTGATGCGCTGGCCTGAAGGTTCACAGCAAAGTTTGTCGGGTGGGCATTGGCACCTAGGAAAGGCATTGTCTTTTTGTCGCCACTATTCAGCTGACTTCGCTATTCACAAGCTTTTGCGGTAGGTTGCTAAGCCTCCTGTTGAGGCGGCCCAGAAGCAAGCATTTGCACGAGACGTGCCGAGGCAGTGCTTGTCGCGTCAGATTTAACAAGGGTAGCTGCCTACAGGCGGCAGGAAGAGAGGCCAGGGAATCTTTCGCGCTTTCTCCAGGCAGGTGGCTTGGCCCCTTGGGACAAGTTTGTGTGGAAATGTACAGCGGTGGGTTCAGCCATGTTTTGTACGGTCACATCTGAATCCAGTAAGGTCCCAATGATGCCCACCAGGCCGACGCAGGTGGAAGGGCGGCCGGAGGGTCGCCTGGGGAGGGAGGGTCCACCGCCACTCCCACCCCCACCCCCTGCTTCTGCCAGGGCCCGGGAGCACGGCGGCCCAGCGCAGGCCATGCGGGGAGGACGGGCCGGCTGTGGCTGGGGCTTGTTTAGGGTGCAGGTCGGTAAGTGATGAACGGGGTGGAAGGAACTACGTGGGATGCCCACAGGAAGCCGTGCCCCAGCCCTCGGGCATGTGCTGACACTGGGAGCGGAAGGAGCAGCCTGAGCCTTGGCAGCTCTGGGCTCCCAGCCATGGCACAGCCCCCGGGGACATCCGGCGCGGCCTGGGGCAGGGCCGGGGGCCAATGCGTTGGATTTCGGCAGCTGCTAAGCGAGAGCTGGGGCCTCGGGCGCACCCCTCAGCTGTGCCCCAGGCCCCCGTCCCGGCCTGCGGAGCTCTCGGCTCTTGCGCCTGCTCGGCTTTTGCTGGGCTTGCTAGAACCTGCTCATTAACATGCTGTGATGGAGTGGGGGGAGTGCATGTGTGAGTCAGGCTGGATGTCTGAGGCAGGCAGCAGCTCCCAGTGGCTAAGGATGACCCTGGGGCTACAACTGGCAGGTAACACCTCTGCCTGAACAAAGAGCAGGGAGGAGCTGAGAGGGGTTTTGAATCGGGGGTGGCAGTTAGAGGCTAGGAAAAGGGAGAGCTGGAAGGCAGCCAGCCTGAGGAGGGGGAAGCTACACCCCAGAGGGGCACCCCTCGGGGTCTTCTCCCCAGGACAGGTTGGAAGGACGGTCTCTGGCTGCTATGCTGTCGCTTCTGTGAGAAACTGGACATCTGTTGCCTAATAAACCTTCTGTTGTACCTGCTGAGTGAGAGTCACTCCTGCCAGCGGACGGGGTGCAGTGCAGGGGGACCCCTGAACCCCATCACACTGGTGTCAGGAGTGGGATGCACTGCACCCACGGATGAGCTCCCAGCAGTGGCTGACTGAGCACCAGAGAAGGAAGGAGTCTCACAAGAGCCAGAGGGGGAACAGAGCCATTCCTGCAGCTGCTGCTGGTGAGTGGATACCCCGGGAGATAGCGGGGAGATGGATTATACCCGACTCCTGAAGGCAGAGCTAGCGGGGCTGTGCAGAGAGAGGGGCCTGACCGTGGGGAAGGCGACCAAGGCCCAGCTGATTGCACAGCTGGAAGAGAATGACCGATCCGGGGGGGCAGAGCCTGTCCCGGCAGAAAGTGGCTGGTCAGCCTCGGGAAGCATGTCGGATTCTCCGACAGGAGCAGGGGCTCGACGCCGTCAGACAGACGCGGTGCCCGCCAGGTCGCGCTCAGCTAGCGGTGGTCCATCGCGGGCAGAGTCCCCCGCCGCAGAGCTGCGACGGCTGGAACTCGAGGTGAAATTAAAGGAACTGGAGCACCAGGAACGGGAAAGAGAGCGTGAGCGCCAGGAACGGGAAAGAGAGCGTGAGCACGAGCGCCAGGAACGAGAAAGAGAGCGTGAGCACGAGCGCCAGCTACAAGAGAGACAGCGGGAGGAGAGAGAGCGAGAGCGGGAGCATGAGCGAACCATGGCAGAGGCGAGACGCCAAGAGGCCCCAGCTGCGGTAAGCGGGGAGAGGGCCAGACGGCTCGGGGTGGCCAGTCACTTGGAGACGCGTGTGCTGGCCCAGTGTCAGGACCCAGGGGACATGGACGAGTTCCTTACCGCCTTTGAGCGAGCCTGTGAGTTGCATGAGGTTCCCCCAGGTGAGTGGCTCCGGCACCTCACCCCCTTGCTGGGCCTGAAGGCCGCAGCGGTGCTCAGCCAGCTGGTGGGGCTGCAGCCTGGGGACTAGGAACGGTTCAAACAGGCCCTGCTGCATAAGTTCGGGCTGACTCCGGAGATGTACAAGAAGAAGTTCCAGGAGGCGCAGAAGAGGCCAGAGGAAACCCATGTAGATACAACCGCCCGCCTGAGGCAATACTACCAGAAGTGGGCGTTCGGAATGGGAGTCCAGTCCGTAGAGGACCTGATCGAGCTGGCGGTCGTGGAGCGATTCTACGAGATGTGCGCACCTGACCTGAGGGTGTGGCTCGTGGACCGGAAGCCAGGGGACTCACATGATGCAGGGAAACTGGCAGATGACTTCACAAACAGCCGGGCCAGGTTTGAAAGGGAGCCCCACAAAGAGAGGGAGTCTCGGAGAGAGAGGGAGTCCCGGAGGGAGAGGGAGTCCTGGAGAAGCCGAGAATTTCAGAGAGACCGGTCCCTAACTGTACGACAGAGGGGACCACCTCTTGGGCAAGCCCAGGAAAGAGGGGCCAGCCACCCACCCCCCAGAGAGCCAAACAGAGCCCGGACAGAGCAGCCGGCCCGAGGGACACAACAAGACCCAGGCTGTCATCGCTGTGGGCGAAAGGGGCATAGAGCAGCCCAGTGCCCCAGGCTCCCAGACAGGTTGAGCAGGCCGGGGGGTCATGGAGTCAACTGGGTGGGGTCCCAGAAGCCAGAGGGGCTGGCGGCCAAGGCCGGTGGTGCTGACAATGGGCACTCGGACTGGGCCGAGTCCGCCCCACAGACCAGCTCCTCAGAGGGACCAAATGCTCAGAGGTCAGTTTACAGAGTGGGGGGCGGCACTACCTCTGTGGAGCAAGCGTCTCAAACACCTCGAAGTAGACGGGAAAAAGGTCACGGGGTTCTGGGACACAGGCGCTGACGTGACGCTGGCCCGACCCGGGGTGGAGGCACCAGGCTGCATGATACCCGATTCCCACCTGACGATAACAGGAATTGATGGGACCCCTTTCAAGGTGCCCATGGCGAGGGTGCACCTGAAATGGGGGAAGAAGGAAGGCCCCAAGGAAGTGGGCGTGCACAGCCATTTGCCGGCGGATGTACTGATGGGGGCTGACCTGGAGAACTGTCAAGGTGAACGCCCTCGTGCCCTGGTCCTGACCCGTAGCCAAAGAAAACGAGGGGTGCGCTCCCCAGATTCAGGGGTACAGGCCCAGCCAAAGTCACAGGAGCCACAGGGGCCAACCCTGAGAGAAAGGGGGCCCCCAAAAACCAGGTCTCACAGGCCAGGGGTGCTGGAGCCAGGCAGGGATGGGGAAGTAGCATCCGCTCCTGCCCGAGCGGAAGAATTCCAGGCAGAGCAGCAGAGAGACCCCTCCTTGCAGAAGCTGAGGGAAGTGGCCAGTCTCAGCCCAGCTCCACAGCTGGGGGAGGGCTGCAGGGAGAGATTCCTGTGGGAAAAGGGATTCCTGTACCGGGAATGGGCTCCCAGACGCAAAGCGGAGCCATGGAAGGTCCAGAGGCAACTGGTGGTTCCCCAAAAGTACCGGCGCAGGCTGCTGTACCTAGCCCATGATGTCCCGCTCGCAGGACACCAGGGGATCCACCGCACCAGGAGAAGGTTGTGACAGAACTTCTTCTGGCCAGGGATCTTTGCAGCTGTCCGTCTGTATTGCCTGTCCTGCGATCCCTGCCAGAGGGTGGGGAAGAGCCGGGACAAGGGGAAAGCTGCCCTGAGGCCACTGCCCATCACAGAGGAGCCTTTCCAGAAAGTGGCTATAGACATAGTGGGCCCCCTCAGCAAGGCAACGCGTTCGGGGAAGAAATATATTTTGGTAGTGGTAGATTTTGCCACGCGATACCCAGAAGCAGTGGCCTTGACCTCTATCGACACTGACACCGTGGCAGATGCACTGCTGTCCATTTTCAGCAGAGTGGGGTTCCCCAAGGAGGTCCTCACAGATCAGGGGTCCAACTTCATGTCGGCCCTACTGCAAAGCTTGTGGGACAAGTGTGGGGTCCGGCACACCTGGGCCACAGCCTACCACCCGCAGACCAATGGGCTGGTGGAGAGGTTCAATGGGACTCTGAAGCAGATGCTGAGAACCTTCATGAATCAATACCCCCATGACTGGGACAAGTACTTACCCCACCTGCTGTTTGCATACAGGGAGGTGCCCCAGGAATCCACGGGGTTCTCCCCGTTTGAGCTGCTGTATGGAAGGAGGGTACGGGGACCCTTGGACTTGCTCAGAGAAGAGTGGGAGGGGACGGCCTCTCCTGAAGGGGAGTCAGTGGTACAGTATGTACTGACCTTCCGGGAAAAGGCCACCGAGCTCATGGGCCTGGCCAGGGAGAACCTCTCCATGGCCCAAAGGAAGCAAAATGACCGTAACGCCAGGGCCCGAGCCTGTGCCACCGGGGATCAAGTGATGGTCCTTGTACCTGTGCGGCGGAACAAGCTGCAAGCGGCCTGGGATGGGCCCTTCAAGGTTGTCAAACAGCTAAATGACGTGAATTATGTGGTGGAACTGTCGAACCGGGCCCACAGCCACCGGGTCTATCATGTGAACATGATGAAACCTTACTGGGACAGAGAGAACTTGGTGCTGGCCGTGTGCAGACACTGGGAGGGGCAGGGGGATGATCCCTTGGTGGATTTACTCACAAGGACTGGAGCCGGCTCCTTGCTGGAGTCTATTCCCCTCTCAGACCAGCTGACCCCTGCCCAGCAGACGGAGATCAAGGAGGTGCTGCATTCGCATCAACAGCTGTTCTCGGACAGACCCGGACGCACTGACCTGGCTGTCCACCGAATCGAGACAGGCACCCACGCCCCTATCAAGTGTGTGCCATTCAGAGCCACAGGGAGGACGGCTCAGGACATAGAGCGGGAGGTTGAAGACATGCTGGCTCTGGGGGTGATCCAACCCTCGTCCAGCCCCTGGGCCTCTCCCGTGGTGTTAGTCCCTAAAAAAGATGGGTCTGTTCGGTTTTGTGTGGACTATCGCAAGCTTAACGCCATCACTGTCTCGGACGCCTACCCCATGCACAGGCCTGATGACCTTTTAGACGAGCTGGGGGGAGCCCGTTACCTCACCACCATAGACCTCACCAAGGGGTACTGGCAAGTGCCATTAAACCAAGATGCCCGGCTCAAGTCGGCTTTCATCACCCCTGTGGGGCTCTACGAGTTCCTGGTCCTGCCCTTTGGCCTCAAGGGGGCACCCGCTACCTTCCAGCGTCTGGTGGACCAGCTACTGAAAGGGATGGAGAGCTTTGCCCTCGCTTACATGGACGACATTTGCATCTTCAGCCAGACGTGGGAGGACCATGTGTCCCAACTCAAGCAGGTGCTGGACCGACTCCAGAAGGCCGGTCTGACTATCAAGGCAGGGAAGTGCAAGGTGGGAATGGCTGAGGTGACCTACCTGGGCCACAAGGTGGGCAGCGGCTGCTTAAAGCCAGAGCCAGCTAAAGTGGAGGCTGTCAGAGATTGGCCAACACCCCAGACTAAGAAGCAGGTCCAGGCCTTCATTGGGATGGCGGGGTACTGCCGGAGGTTTGTGCCCCACTTTAGCTCCATCGCAGCCCCCCTCACGGAGCTGTGTAAAAAGGGAAAGCCTGACAAGGTGGTCTGGACCGAGCAGTGCCAAGAGGCCCTCTGCGCGCTGAAGGAGGCTCTGGTCAGGGCCCCAGTGCTGGGAAATCCAGACTTCAACAAGCCCTTCCTGGTGTTCACCGATGCCTCAGACGTGGGGCTGGGGGCGGTGCTAATGCAAGTGAATGACAAAGGGGAGAAACACCCCATCGTGTACCTGAGTAAGAAGCTGCTGCCCCGGGAGCAGAACTACGCAGCCATAGAGAAGGAATGTCTGGCCATGGTGTGGGCGCTGGGGAAGCTGCAGCCGTACCTGTTTGGACGGCGTTTCACCGTGTACACCGATCACTCACCCCTGACCTGGCTGCATCACATGAAAGGGGCCAACGCCAAGCTCCTGCGGTGGAGTCTGCTCCTGCAGGACTACGACATGGAGGTGGTCCATGTGAAGGGGAACGACAACACCATAGCCGATGCCCTGTCACGCAGGGAGGGCCCCGAACTTCCCCAGGTCACTGGCAGAGTGACCCCGCTCAGTTCGGTCTGGAAGGGGGGAGAGAAGTGATGGAGTGGGGGGAGTGCATGTGTGAGTCAGGCTGGATGTGAGAGACAAGCAGAGCAGTTCCCAGTGGCTAAGGATGACCCTGGGGCTACAACTGGCAGGTAACACCTCTGCCTGAACAAAGAGCAGGGAGGAGCTGAGAGGGGTTTTGAATCGGGGGTGGCAGTTAGAGGCTAGGAAAAGGGAGAGCTGGAAGGCAGCCAGCCTGAGGAGGGGGAAGCTACACCCCAGAGGGGCACCCCTCGGGGTCTTCTCCCCAGGACAGGTTGGAAGGACTGTCTCTGGCTGCTATGCTGTCGCTTCTGTGAGAAACTGGACATCTGTTGCCTAATAAACCTTCTGTTGTACCTGCTGAGTGAGAGTCTCTCCTGCCAGCGGACGGGGTGCAGTGCAGGGGGACCCCTGAACCCCATCACACATGCCCCTTTCGAAAGGAAGGGGCACGTGTAGACCCAGTCTGGGAGGTTGAGTTAGCTGTTAGAGTAGTCACCCGAAGGTTAGAAAGCATGGTTTTGTCCTGGCCACGCCTGTGGGGGGCTAGCTGGTGCATGTTTGGGTTTCTTTTGAAATAATATTAATGTTTTGCTTTTAACTAAGCTTTTTTGTGGAATAGCCTGTTTATGAGTTTTATTTAAGTGAAATGTTTTTTTCATTTATTGAGAGAAAGAACTTAAGAATGAAATGAGGTTAAAAAATGGCTGAGTTATCCTTGTGGGAATGTTAAGTGTAGGTTTTAAAAGCTGTGTGCATGTGTTGCAAGCCTTTTTTGGGAGTTTTGCAAGTTTTACTTTGGGATCTTTGCATGTTCTTCTTTCCACATTCAGGATTCTGACCACTTGCTGATTCTCACGAGCAATTATTTTTACACTTTCGGTCTAGCTGTAACTCCTTATTTTCTATGTACATAGCGAGGTACAAAAGGGAACAATCACAGTAAGGTGTGCGGATCTAAATGAAGTAACCAGTGGGCGAAGTACAGCCGGAGCAGCTGCGGGGACCCGGCAGCCACCGCCCCGCCCGGATCCGTGTTGTTGTGGCAGGTGTCACAACCATGAGACCCAGGGTCCTCCACATTGTTGGGTGCGGCCTGGAAGGCTCATTTGCATACCCAAAATGCATTGCGCAGCGCGACCCGAGTCCCTGACCCAGGGGCTGCCTTTGCTCCCGGAGCCCCTGGTTCCGACGCTGAAACTGGGCTGTGAGCGCGTGCGGCCGATGGGCTGCACGACGGGGAGGCTTTGCAGGTCGGGCGCGTAGCCACCGTGACCTGGGAGGAAGTCGTTCTTTGGCAGGCAGCGCCTGTGGCGCAGTCGGCGTATACTCTGGTTTCTCTTCAGATCGTATAAATCTTTCGCCTTTTACTAAAGATTTCCGTGGAGAGGAACATTTATGGGTTTCTACCCAATTTTTAGAGGCTTCACTTCGGTGGAGCTTTTCTCTCTGTGTTAACAATAGAATGCAGCAGAGTTCTTAGGTGAAGTGAAAAGGGGGGTGCGTTTAGGGCGCGGGTTCGTGAGGGGAGAGGGGGATGAAGAAAGCGAGGGGGTTTGTTCGCAGGAAGCCGGGCCCCAGCTCTCGCGCATGTGTTAATACCGGGAGCGGAAGGAGCAGCCTGAGCCTTGGCAGCGCTGGGCTCCCGGCCGTGGCACAGCCCCCCGGGGACATCCTGGGTCAGGGCCGGGGGCCAACGCGTTGGATTTCGGCAGCTGCTAAGCGAGAGCTGGGGCCTCGGGCGCACCCCTCAGCTGTGCCCCAGGCCCCCGTCCCGGCCTGCGGAGCTCTCGGCTCTTGCGCCTGCTCGGCTTTTGCTGGCCTTGCCCGCGGCCCTCCCCACGAGCCCCCTTCAGGCGCAGGCGCAGGCGCAGGCCCGCTCTCGTGTGCCGCTCCCAGGGGCCCGCTGGGGGGGCGGGTGCAGCGAGCGGGGAGGTGAGCGGGAGGGGCGTCCGTCTCCTCGGGGAGCCCAGGCCGGGGCCTTCCGTGCGGGCTCCCAGGCGGCCGAGCGCTGGCCCGGCCGCTCGCCTTCAGCGCTGGAAGAGCCGCGCGGGCGGGCGGGCGGGCAGGCAGAGAAGGCGAGAGGGGCGGGGCCGCGCGGCGTGCGGCCGTATGCAGATATGGGTGCGAGCGGAGCCTTGTGGGAGAGGGAGGGATGTGCAGAGCGGGGCCGAAGTGGGGCGAGCGCAGGGGCTCGGGGTGGGTGTTGGAGCGCGGCGGGGGGGAGTGCGTGTAGGGAAGCGGTGAGGAGCGGTGTGGGCGTGTGTAGATGGCGGCGGAGTGTGTGTTCGCCGTGAGGTGAGAGTGATTGCGGTGTGGCGGGCAGTGGGCGCTGTTGGACAGGAGCTCATACTTACCTGGCAGGGGAGATACCATGATCACGAAGGTGTTTTTCCCAGGGTGAGGCTCATCCATTGCACTGCGGGTGTGCTGACCCCTGCGATTTCCCCAAATGCGGGAAACTCGACTGCATAATTTGTGGTAGTGGGGGACTGCGTTCGCGCTTTCCCCTGGTCTTGGTTGTGAAAGAAAAGCTGTGGAAAACGGGGACTCGGTTCTGTAAGACTTGGGGCGTTGTAGTTTGTTTTTGCGTGTCTGAGCGATGTTCTGCGCCTACTGTGTTGTCCGGGTGCGGGCGCTTGTTTTGTGCGTGCTGCAGAGGTGGTTGCTTTTCCTGCGGGTCGGGGGGAGCTTTTTTCTAAGGTGCTGTTAAAAATTTGTGTGCTTTCAGGGAGCCAAGAGGGCCTTTGTGCCGCTTGTTTGTAAGCCGGAAAGAAAAGGTCGGAAGGCTCGCTGACTCGAGGAGAAAAAGAACTCTCGACTACAAAGCGAAAAAACATTAGGCCTGTTTGTCTCAACCTCCCTACCCCTCTCCCCGAGCCTCGGCTGCCCAGGGCCCTCAGGTTAACATGCGGGACCCTGCAGGCTCCAGGGTGTGGCCAGAAATGAAAGGGTTCCTTGCATGGCGGTGGTGGCAGGGCTGCTGGGCAGCGAGCTGAGGTGCAGACGCGTTCTGCGTGGGAGCAAGGGTGCAGGAGCGGGCTGTGGGTGGCAGCTGGGGGGAGAGGGAATAGAGAAGATGAGGAGGATCTGGGTGAGGGGGAGGCTACAGGAGCACGGTGAGGGGTGTCTGGAAGAGGTCGCAGGACCAGGGTAGGTGTTGCAGGGCCTGGGGAGAGCCGGTGGGGGAACAGGCCCGGGGGTGCAGGATGTAGGGAGGGAAACGGGGGAATGGGGGCCACGTGTAGCGTAGCTGTGGCGGGGTTGGGAGTCACGTGCTTCTGCTGTTGTGCTGCGGAGAAATACACACACAGCCCGCACAGGCGCCTCTGCCGCCGCCACCGCCATCACCACCAAGCGGTCCCTTTGGCTGCCGTTTGGCCAATGAGAAGGGGTTCCCTGAAGTGCACAGAGCTACTTCTTCCCCGCTGTCAGGCACAGCCCTTGGTCTGAATCCAGCCCCAGTTTGCCTGGAAGCTGAAGGACATGGCAACTTGCACGGCAGTTGACACTGTGGTGCGTGGCTGAGGGGTGGGCGTTGTGTTCCAAATTGAGTCCTTTTGCGGGATGACTAGTTGGTCCTGGTGAGTTTCCTAGTGCCTGGCCCAGGGCTGGTGTGCTGTGCTGAGGAGCCTGTTGTAGGCCATGTCCCTGTCGTCAAATGGACCTTCTGGTTTAGCTGCTGAATGAGAGCGTCCCGTCTGAGGGCAGCTGGGGTGCGAGACCCAGGGCCGCCCCCCTCCCCCCTCTCGGCCCGTGGAATCTCCAGCTGGGGGCCTGGACTCCTGGGTTGGTTTCTCAGTTCTGACACAGGCTCGCTTGGGAGCACCGGGAAGTTGTGCGGTCGCTGTCCACGTCAGTTTCCTCATCAGTGCCAGGCTGAGTCCAGGCAGAAACCACAGAGGGACGGCAGTGGAGAAGGGAGTCCAGCAGCCCTGCCGGCAAGGAGCACGGGGGAGCTGTGGGGGGACGAGCAGCAGGTGCCATTCATGATCTACCTTCCATCATCTGTCTGTCTGTCCCACCCGCCTTCTGCACTGTATGCTCTGGACAGGTAGCAGCCCCTGCCCTGAGCCGTCCGTCCTGCACCGACCAGTGTGTACGTCCAACAACCCCGGCCAGGGCCCGGTGCGCCTCGAGGAGCCCCGAGCATCCCCACCAGACAGAGCCACCACGAAGCCTGTAGCTCGCAAGCCCGTCAGATGCTGCGGTTCTTCTGTTTCACCACCAGTACCTTCCTTGCACGGAGGAGAGGTTATGGAAGCCAACCTCGCCAAAGCCAAAGAGGTTCTCGCCGTGGCAAAGGACCAGCACATTGCCAGCTCAGTGTGTGCCTGGGAGCTCATCCCAAGGAGCACGCTGCGCTAAGCCTGTAGTCTATGCATGTTAAAGGTGGAAAGAAGAAATGAAAGAGAAGGGAAAAGTTAAGAGCAAAGTTGTCCAAGAAGTTTAATGACGTAAAGCAACGCAAATGTCTTGGTGCCGCTTTGTAGCAGGGATGGAGTAATTTGCTGTGGTGTAAGTCTCCGGCGTACGTCCGGGGTTAGGATGGGCCCTCAGTCATTTGGGGCTCAGTTGATAGCAAGGATGCTCCTGAAGTGATGAGCTAGATAAGATGGAGGCCTTCTCCCGGCTCCCTTGGTACCCTCGCTCACGTGGAGGGAATTGCGTGGCTCTCGCTGTGCGAAAGCACACCTCAAGATGGAGTTTGTCAGACGAGCAGGTCGCCCGTCCACGTCTGACGCTGTCCCTTTCGTTCGTCGGCCGTGGCTGATGCGCTGGCCTGAAGGTTCACAGCAAAGTTTGTCGGGTGGGCATTGGCACCTAGGAAAGGCATTGTCTTTTTGTCGCCACTATTCAGCTGACTTCGCTATTCACAAGCTTTTGCGGTAGGTTGCTAAGCCTCCTGTTGAGGCGGCCCAGAAGCAAGCATTTGCACGAGACGTGCCGAGGCAGTGCTTGTCGCGTCAGATTTAACAAGGGTAGCTGCCTACAGGCGGCAGGAAGAGAGGCCAGGGAATCTTTCGCGCTTTCTCCAGGCAGGTGGCTTGGCCCCTTGGGACAAGTTTGTGTGGAAATGTACAGCGGTGGGTTCAGCCATGTTTTGTACGGTCACATCTGAATCCAGTAAGGTCCCAATGATGCCCACCAGGCCGACGCAGGTGGAAGGGCGGCCGGAGGGTCGCCTGGGGAGGGAGGGTCCACCGCCACTCCCACCCCCACCCCCTGCTTCTGCCAGGGCCCGGGAGCACGGCGGCCCAGCGCAGGCCATGCGGGGAGGACGGGCCGGCTGTGGCTGGGGCTTGTTTAGGGTGCAGGTCGGTAAGTGATGAACGGGGTGGAAGGAACTACGTGGGATGCCCACAGGAAGCCGTGCCCCAGCCCTCGGGCATGTGCTGACACTGGGAGCGGAAGGAGCAGCCTGAGCCTTGGCAGCTCTGGGCTCCCAGCCATGGCACAGCCCCCCGGGGACATCCGGCGCGGCCTGGGGCAGGGCCGGGGGCCAATGCGTTGGATTTCGGCAGCTGCTAAGCGAGAGCTGGGGCCTCGGGCGCACCCCTCAGCTGTGCCCCAGGCCACCGTCCCGGCCTGCGGAGCTCTCGGCTCTTGCGCCTGCTCGGCTTTTGCTGGGCTTGCTAGAACCTGCTCATTAACATGCTGTGATGGAGTGGGGGGAGTGCATGTGTGAGTCAGGCTGGATGTCTGAGGCAAGCAGCAGCTCCCAGTGGCTAAGGATGACCCTGGGGCTACAACTGGCAGGTAACACCTCTGCCTGAACAAAGAGCAGGGAGGAGCTGAGAGGGGTTTTGAATCGGGGGTGGCAGTTAGAGGCTAGGAAAAGGGAGAGCTGGAAGGCAGCCAGCCTGAGGAGGGGGAAGCTACACCCCAGAGGGGCACCCCTCGGGGTCTTCTCCCCAGGACAGGTTGGAAGGACTGTCTCTGGCTGCTATGCTGTCGCTTCTGTGAGAAACTGGACATCTGTTGCCTAATAAACCTTCTGTTGTACCTGCTGAGTGAGAGTCACTCCTGCCAGCGGACGGGGTGCAGTGCAGGGGGACCCCTGAACCCCATCACACTGGTGTCAGGAGTGGGATGCACTGCACCCACGGATGAGCTCCCAGCAGTGGCTGACTGAGCACCAGAGAAGGAAGGAGTCTCACAAGAGCCAGAGGGGGAACAGAGCCATTCCTGCAGCTGCTGCTGGTGAGTGGATACCCCGGGAGATAGCGGGGAGATGGATTATACCCGACTCCTGAAGGCAGAGCTAGCGGGGCTGTGCAGAGAGAGGGGCCTGACCGTGGGGAAGGCGACCAAGGCCCAGCTGATTGCACAGCTGGAAGAGAATGACCGATACGGGGGGGCAGAGCCTGTCCCGGCAGAAAGTGGCTGGTCAGCCTCGGGAAGCATGTCGGATTCTCCGACAGGAGCAGGGGCTCGACGCCGTCAGACAGACGCGGTGCCCGCCAGGTCGCGCTCAGCTAGCGGTGGTCCATCGCGGGCAGAGTCCCCCGCCGCAGAGCTGCGACGGCTGGAACTCGAGGTGAAATTAAAGGAACTGGAGCACCAGGAACGGGAAAGAGAGCGTGAGTGCCAGGAACGGGAAAGAGAGCGTGAGCACAAGCGCCAGGAACGAGAAAGAGAGCGTGAGCACGAGCGCCAGCTACAAGAGAGACAGCGGGAGGAGAGAGAGCGAGAGCGGGAGCATGAGCGAACCATGGCAGAGGCGAGACGCCAAGAGGCCCCAGCTGCGGTAAGCGGGGAGAGGGCCAGACGGCTCGGGGTGGCCAGTCACTTGGAGACGCGTGTGCTGGCCCAGTGTCAGGACCCAGGGGACATGGACGAGTTCCTTACCGCCTTTGAGCGAGCCTGTGAGTTGCATGAGGTTCCCCCAGGTGAGTGGCTCCGGCACCTCACCCCCTTGCTGGGCCAGAAGGCCGCAGCGGTGCTCAGCCAGCTGGTGGGGCTGCAGCCTGGGGACTAGGAACGGTTCAAACAGGCCCTGCTGCATAAGTTCGGGCTGACTCCGGAGATGTACAAGAAGAAGTTCCAGGAGGCGCAGAAGAGGCCAGAGGAAACCCATGTAGATACAACCGCCCGCCTGAAGCAATACTACCAGAAGTGGGCGTTCGGAATGGGAGTCCAGTCCGTAGAGGACCTGATCGAGCTGGCGGTCGTGGAGCGATTCTACGAGATGTGCGCACCTGACCTGAGGGTGTGGCTCGTGGACCGGAAGCCAGGGGACTCACATGATGCAGGGAAACTGGCAGATGACTTCACAAACAGCCGGGCCAGGTTTGAAAGTGAGCCCCACAAAGAGAGGGAGTCTCGGAGAGAGAGGGAGTCCCGGAGGGAGAGGGAGTCCTGGAGAAGCCGAGAATTTCAGAGAGACCGGTCCCTAACTGTACGACAGAGGGGACCACCTCTTGGGCAAGCCCAGGAAAGAGGGGCCAGCCACCCACCCCCCAGAGAGCCAAACAGAGCCCGGACAGAGCAGCCGGCCCGAGGGACACAACAAGACCCAGGCTGTCATCGCTGTGGGCGAAAGGGGCATAGAGCAGCCCAGTGCCCCAGGCTCCCAGACAGGTTGAGCAGGCCGGGGGGTCATGGAGTCAACTGGGTGGGGTCCCAGAAGCCAGAGGGGCTGGCGGCCAAGGCCGGTGGTGCTGACAATGGGCACTCGGACTGGGCCGAGTCCGCCCCACAGACCAGCTCCTCAGAGGGACCAAATGCTCAGAGGTCAGTTTACAGAGTGGGGGCGGCACTACCTCTGTGGAGCAAGCGTCTCAAACACCTCGAAGTACTCGGGAAAAAGGTCACGGGGTTCTGGGACACAGGCGCTGACGTGACGCTGGCCCGACCCGGGGTGGAGGCACCAGGCTGCATGATACCCGATTCCCACCTGACGATAACAGGAATTGATGGGACCCCTTTCAAGGTGCCCATGGCGAGGGTGCACCTGAAATGGGGGGAGAAGGAAGGCCCCAAGGAAGTGGGCGTGCACAGCCATTTGCCGGCGGATGTACTGATGGGGGCTGACCTGGAGAACTGTCAAGGTGAACGCCCTCGTGCCCTGGTCCTGACCCGTAGCCAAAGAAAACGAGGGGTGCGCTCCCCAGATTCAGGGGTACAGGCCCAGCCAAAGTCACAGGAGCCACAGGGGCCAACCCTGAGAGAAAGGGGGCCCCCAAAAACCAGGTCTCACAGGCCAGGGGTGCTGGAGCCAGGCAGGGATGGGGAAGTAGCATCCGCTCCTGCCCGAGCGGAAGAATTCCAGGCAGAGCAGCAGAGAGACCCCTCCTTGCAGAAGCTGAGGGAAGTGGCCAGTCTCAGCCCAGCTCCACAGCTGGGGGAGGGCTGCAGGGAGAGATTCCTGTGGGAAAAGGGATTCCTGTACCGGGAATGGGCTCCCAGACGCAAAGCGGAGCCATGGAAGGTCCAGAGGCAACTGGTGGTTCCCCAAAAGTACCGGCGCAGGCTGCTGTACCTAGCCCATGATGTCCCGCTCGCAGGACACCAGGGGATCCACCGCACCAGGAGAAGGTTGTGACAGAACTTCTTCTGGCCAGGGATCTTTGCAGCTGTCCATCTGTATTGCCTGTCCTGCGATCCCTGCCAGAGGGTGGGGAAGAGCCGGGACAAGGGGAAAGCTGCCCTGAGGCCACTGCCCATCACAGAGGAGCCTTTCCAGAAAGTGGCTATAGACATAGTGGGCCCCTTCAGCAAGGCAACGCGTTCGGGGAAGAAATATATTTTGGTAGTGGTAGATTTTGCCACGCGATACCCAGAAGCAGTGGCCTTGACCTCTATCGACGCTGACACCGTGGCAGATGCACTGCTGTCCATTTTCAGCAGAGTGGGGTTCCCCAAGGAGGTCCTCACAGATCAGGGGTCCAACTTCATGTCGGCCCTACTGCAAAGCTTGTGGGACAAGTGTGGGGTCCGGCACACCTGGGCCACAGCCTACCACCCGCAGACCAATGGGCTGGTGGAGAGGTTCAATGGGACTCTGAAGCAGATGCTGAGAACCTTCATGAATCAATACCCCCATGACTGGGACAAGTACTTACCCCACCTGCTGTTTGCATACAGGGAGGTGCCCCAGGAATCCACGGGGTTCTCCCCGTTTGAGCTGCTGTATGGAAGGAGGGTACGGGGACCCTTGGACTTGCTCAGAGAAGAGTGGGAGGGGACGGCCTCTCCTGAAGGGGAGTCAGTGGTACAGTATGTACTGACCTTCCGGGAAAAAGCCACCGAGCTCATGGGCCTGGCCAGGGAGAACCTCTCCATGGCCCAAAGGAAGCAAAATGACCGTAACGCCAGGGCCCGAGCCTGTGCCACCGGGGATCAAGTGATGGTCCTTGTACCTGTGCGGTGGAACAAGCTGCAAGCGGCCTGGGATGGGCCCTTCAAGGTTGTCAAACAGCTAAATGACGTGAATTATGTGGTGGAACTGTCGAACCGGGCCCACAGCCACCGGGTCTATCATGTGAACATGATGAAACCTTACTGGGACAGAGAGAACTTGGTGCTGGCCGTGTGCAGACACTGGGAGGGGCAGGGGGATGATCCCTTGGTGGATTTACTCACAAGGACTGGAGCCGGCTCCTTGCTGGAGTCTATTCCCCTCTCAGACCAGCTGACCCCTGCCCAGCAGACGGAGATCAAGGAGGTGCTGCATTCGCATCAACAGCTGTTCTCGGACAGACCCGGACGCACTGACCTGGCTGTCCACCGAATCGAGACAGGCACCCACGCCCCTATCAAGTGTGTGCCATTCAGAGCCACAGGGAGGACGGCTCAGGACATAGAGCGGGAGGTTGAAGACATGCTGGCTCTGGGGGTGATCCAACCCTCGTCCAGCCCCTGGGCCTCTCCCGTGGTGTTAGTCCCTAAAAAAGATGGGTCTGTTCGGTTTTGTGTGGACTATCGCAAGCTTAACGCCATCACTGTCTCGGACGCCTACCCCATGCACAGGCCTGATGACCTTTTAGACGAGCTGGGGGGAGCCCGTTACCTCACCACCATAGACCTCACCAAGGGGTACTGGCAAGTGCCATTAAACCAAGATGCCCGGCTCAAGTCGGCTTTCATCACCCCTGTGGGGCTCTACGAGTTCCTGGTCCTGCCCTTTGGCCTCAAGGGGGCACCCGCTACCTTCCAGCGTCTGGTGGACCAGCTACTGAAAGGGATGGAGAGCTTTGCCCTGGCTTACATGGACGACATTTGCATCTTCAGCCAGACGTGGGAGGACCATGTGTCCCAACTCAAGCAGGTGCTGGACCGACTCCAGAAGGCCGGTCTGACTATCAAGGCAGG
The DNA here is from genome assembly GCF_033958435.1 of Carettochelys insculpta. Lineage (NCBI taxonomy): Eukaryota > Metazoa > Chordata > Testudines > Carettochelyidae > Carettochelys > Carettochelys insculpta. The sequence goes on from NC_134145.1 coordinate 3,192,466, forward strand.
GAAGTGCAAGGTGGGAATGGCTGAGGTGACCTACCTGGGCCACAAGGTGGGCGGCGGCTGCTTAAAGCCAGAGCCAGCTAAAGTGGAGGCTGTCAGAGATTGGCCCACACCCCAGACTAAGAAACAGGTCCAGGCCTTCATTGGGATGGCGGGGTACTGCCGGAGGTTTGTGCCCCACTTTAGCTCCATCGCAGCCCCCCTCACGGAGCTGTGTAAAAAGGGAAAGCCTGACAAGGTGGTCTGGACCGAGCAGTGCCAAGAGGCCCTCTGTGCGCTGAAGGAGGCTCTGGTCAGGGCCCCAGTGCTGGGAAAACCAGACTTCAACAAGCCCTTCCTGGTGTTCACCGATGCCTCAGACGTGGGGCTGGGGGCGGTGCTAATGCAAGTGAATGACAAAGGGGAGAAACACCCCATCGTGTACCTGAGTAAGAAGCTGCTGCCCCGGGAGCAGAACTACGCAGCCATAGAGAAGGAATGTCTGGCCATGGGGTGGGCGCTGGGGAAGCTGCAGCCGTACCTGTTTGGACGGCGTTTCACCGTGTACACCGATCACTCACCCCTGACCTGGCTGCATCACATGAAAGGGGCCAACGCCAAGCTCCTGCGGTGGAGTCTGCTCCTGCAGGACTACGACATGGAGGTGGTCCATGTGAAGGGGAACGCCAACACCATAGCCGATGCCCTGTCACGCAGGGAGGGCCCCGAACTTCCCCAGGTCACTGGCAGAGTGACCCCGCTCAGTTCGGTCTGGAAGGGGGGAGAGATGTGATGGAGTGGGGGGAGTGCATGTGTGAGTCAGGCTGGATGTGAGAGACAAGCAGAGCAGTTCCCAGTGGCTAAGGATGACCCTGGGGCTACAACTGGCAGGTAACACCTCTGCCTGAACAAAGAGCAGGGAGGAGCTGAGAGGGGTTTTGAATCGGGGGTGGCAGTTAGAGGCTAGGAAAAGGGAGAGCTGGAAGGCAGCCAGCCTGAGGAGGGGGGAAAGCTACACCCCAGAGGGGCACCCCTCGGGGTCTTCTCCCCAGGACAGGTTGGAAGGACTGTCTCTGGCTGCTATGCTGTCGCTTCTGTGAGAAACTGGACATCTGTTGCCTAATAAACCTTCTGTTGTACCTGCTGAGTGAGAGTCTCTCCTGCCAGCGGACGGGGTGCAGTGCAGGGGGACCCCTGAACCCCATCACACATGCCCCTTTCGAAAGGAAGGGGCACGTGTAGACCCAGTCTGGGAGGTTGAGTTAGCTGTTAGAGTAGTCACCCGAAGGTTAGAAAGCATGGTTTTGTCCTGGCCACGCCTGTGGGGGGCTAGCTGGTGCATGTTTGGGTTTCTTTTGAAATAATATTAATGTTTTGCTTTTAACTAAGCTTTTTTGTGGAATAGCCTGTTTATGAGTTTTATTTAAGTGAAATGTTTTTTTCATTTATTGAGAGAAAGAACTTAAGAATGAAATGAGGTTAAAAAATGGCTGAGTTATCCTTGTGGGAATGTTAAGTGTAGGTTTTAAAAGCTGTGTGCATGTGTTGCAAGCCTTTTTTGGGAGTTTTGCAAGTTTTACTTTGGGATCTTTGCATGTTCTTCTTTCCACATTCAGGATTCTGACCACTTGCTGATTCTCACGAGCAATTATTTTTACACTTTCGGTCTAGCTGTAACTCCTTATTTTCTATGTACATAGCGAGGTACAAAAGGGAACAATCACAGTAAGGTGTGCGGATCTAAATGAAGTAACCAGTGGGCGAAGTACAGCCGGAGCAGCTGCGGGGACCCGGCAGCCACCGCCCCGCCCGGATCCGTGTTGTTGTGGCAGGTGTCACAACCATGAGACCCAGGGTCCTCCACATTGTTGGGTGCGGCCTGGAAGGCTCATTTGCATACCCAAAATGCATTGCGCAGCGCGACCCGAGTCCCTGACCCAGGGGCTGCCTTTGCTCCCGGAGCCCCTGGTTCCGACGCTGAAACTGGGCTGTGAGCGCGTGCGGCCGATGGGCTGCACGACGGGGAGGCTTTGCAGGTCGGGCGCGTAGCCACCGTGACCTGGGAGGAAGTCGTTCTTTGGCAGGCAGCGCCTGTGGCGCAGTCGGCGTATACTCTGGTTTCTCTTCAGATCGTATAAATCTTTCGCCTTTTACTAAAGATTTCCGTGGAGAGGAACATTTATGAGTTTCTACCCAATTTTTAGAGGCTTCACTTCGGTGGAGCTTTTCTCTCTGTGTTAACAATAGAATACAGCAGAGTTCTTAGGTGAAGTGAAAAGGGGGGTGCGTTTAGGGCGCGGGTTCGTGAGGGGAGAGGGGGATGAAGAAAGCGAGGGGGTTTGTTCGCAGGAAGCCGGGCCCCAGCTCTCGCGCATGTGTTAGTACCGGGAGCGGAAGGAGCAGCCTGAGCCTTGGCAGCGCTGGGCTCCCGGCCGTGGCACAGCCCCCCGGGGACATCCTGGGTCAGGGCCGGGGGCCAACGCGTTGGATTTCGGCAGCTGCTAAGCGAGAGCTGGGGCCTCGGGCGCACCCCTCAGCTGTGCCCCAGGCCCCCGTCCCGGCCTGCGGAGCTCTCGGCTCTTGCGCCTGCTCGGCTTTTGCTGGCCTTGCCCGCGGCCCTCCCCACGAGCCCCCTTCAGGCGCAGGCGCAGGCGCAGGCCCGCTCTCGTGTGCCGCTCCCAGGGGCCCGCTGGGGGGGCGGGTGCAGCGAGCGGGGAGGTGAGCGGGAGGGGCGTCCGTCTCCTCGGGGAGCCCAGGCCGGGGCCTTCCGTGCGGGCTCCCAGGCGGCCGAGCGCTGGCCCGGCCGCTCGCCTTCAGCGCTGGAAGAGCCGCGCGGGCGGGCGGGCGGGCAGGCAGAGAAGGCGAGAGGGGCGGGGCCGCGCGGCGGGGCGGGGCGGCGTGCGGCCGTATGCAGATATGGGTGCGAGCGGAGCCTTGTGGGAGAGGGAGGGATGTGCAGAGCGGGGCCGAAGTGGGGCGAGCGCAGGGGCTCGGGGTGGGTGTTGGAGCGCGGCGGGGGGGAGTGCGTGTAGGGAAGCGGTGAGGAGCGGTGTGGGCGTGTGTAGATGGCGGCGGAGTGTGTGTTCGCCGTGAGGTGAGAGTGATTGCGGTGTGGCGGGCAGTGGGCGCTGTTGGACAGGAGCTCATACTTACCTGGCAGGGGAGATACCATGATCACGAAGGTGGTTTTCCCAGGGTGAGGCTCATCCATTGCACTGCGGGTGTGCTGACCCCTGCGATTTCCCCAAATGCGGGAAACTCGACTGCATAATTTGTGGTAGTGGGGGACTGCGTTCGCGCTTTCCCCTGGTCTTGGTTGTGAAAGAAAAGCTGTGGAAAACGGGGACTCGGTTCTGTAAGACTTGGGGCGTTGTAGTTTGTTTTTGCGTGTCTGAGCGATGTTCTGCGCCTACTGTGTTGTCCGGGTGCGGGCGCTTGTTTTGTGCGTGCTGCAGAGGTGGTTGCTTTTCCTGCGGGTCGGGGGGAGCTTTTTTCTAAGGTGCTGTTAAAAATTTGTGTGCTTTCAGGGAGCCAAGAGGGCCTTTGTGCCGCTTGTTTGTAAGCCGGAAAGAAAAGGTCGGAAGGCTCGCTGACTCGAGGAGAAAAAGAACTCTCGACTACAAAGCGAAAAAACATTAGGCCTGTTTGTCTCAACCTCCCTACCCCTCTCCCCGAGCCTCGGCTGCCCAGGGCCCTCAGGTTAACATGCGGGACCCTGCAGGCTCCAGGGTGTGGCCAGAAATGAAAGGGTTCCTTGCATGGCGGTGGTGGCAGGGCTGCTGGGCAGCGAGCTGAGGTGCAGACGCGTTCTGCGTGGGAGCAAGGGTGCAGGAGCGGGCTGTGGGTGGCAGCTGGGGGGAGAGGGAATAGAGAAGATGAGGAGGATCTGGGTGAGGGGGAGGCTACAGGAGCACTGTGAGGGGGTGAGGGGTGTCTGGAAGAGGTCGCAGGACCAGGGTAGGTGTTGCAGGGCCTGGGGAGAGCCGGTGGGGGAACAGGCCCGGGGGTGCAGGATGTAGGGAGGGAAACGGGGGAATGGGGGCCACGTGTAGCGTAGCTGTGGCGGGGTTGGGAGTCACGTGCTTCTGCTGTTGTGCTGCGGAGAAATACACACACAGCCCGCACAGGCGCCTCTGCCGCCGCCACCGCCGCCATCACCACCAAGCGGTCCCTTTGGCTGCCGTTTGGCCAATGAGAAGGGGTTCCCTGAAGTGCACAGAGCTACTTCTTCCCCGCTGTCAGGCACAGCCCTTGGTCTGAATCCAGCCCCAGTTTGCCTGGAAGCTGAAGGACATGGCAACTTGCACGGCAGTTGACACTGTGGTGCGTGGCTGAGGGGTGGGCGTTGTGTTCCAAATTGAGTCCTTTTGCGGGATGACTAGTTGGTCCTGGTGAGTTTCCTAGTGCCTGGCCCAGGGCTGGTGTGCTGTGCTGAGGAGCCTGTTGTAGGCCATGTCCCTGTCGTCAAATGGACCTTCTGGTTTAGCTGCTGAATGAGAGCGTCCCGTCTGAGGGCAGCTGGGGTGCGAGACCAAGGGCTGCCCCCCCTCCCCCCTCTCGGCCCGTGGAATCTCCAGCTGGGGGCCTGGACTCCTGGGTTGGTTTCTCAGTTCTGACACAGGCTCGCTTGGGAGCACCGGGAAGTTGTGCGGTCGCTGTCCACGTCAGTTTCCTCATCAGTGCCAGGCTGAGTCCAGGCAGAAACCACAGAGGGACGGCAGTGGAGAAGGGAGTCCAGCAGCCCTGCCGGCAAGGAGCACGGGGGAGCTGTGGGGGGACGAGCAGCAGGTGCCATTCATGATCTACCTTCCATCGTCTGTCTGTCTGTCCCACCCGCCTTCTGCACTGTATGCTCTGGACAGGTAGCAGCCCCTGCCCTGAGCCGTCCGTCCTGCACCGACCAGTGTGTACGTCCAACAACCCCGGCCAGGGCCCGGTGCGCCTCGAGGAGCCCCGAGCATCCCCACCAGACAGAGCCACCACGAAGCCTGTAGCTCGCAAGCCCGTCAGATGCTGCGGTTCTTCTGTTTCACCACCAGTACCTTCCTTGCACGGAGGAGAGGTTATGGAAGCCAACCTCGCCAAAGCCAAAGAGGTTCTCGCCGTGGCAAAGGACCAGCACATTGCCAGCTCAGTGTGTGCCTGGGAGCTCATCCCAAGGAGCACGCTGCGCTAAGCCTGTAGTCTATGCATGTTAAAGGTGGAAAGAAGAAATGAAAGAGAAGGGAAAAGTTAAGAGCAAAGTTGTCCAAGAAGTTTAATGACGTAAAGCAACGCAAATGTCTTGGTGCCGCTTTGTAGCAGGGATGGAGTAATTTGCTGTGGTGTAAGTCTCCGGCGTACGTCCGGGGTTAGGATGGGCCCTCAGTCATTTGGGGCTCAGTTGATAGCAAGGATGCTCCTGAAGTGATGAGCTAGATAAGATGGAGGCCTTCTCCCGGCTCCCTTGGTACCCTCGCTCACGTGGAGGGAATTGCGTGGCTCTCGCTGTGCGAAAGCACACCTCAAGATGGAGTTTGTCAGACGAGCAGGTCGCCCGTCCACGTCTGACGCTGTCCCTTTCGTTCGTCGGCCGTGGCTGATGCGCTGGCCTGAAGGTTCACAGCAAAGTTTGTCGGGTGGGCATTGGCACCTAGGAAAGGCATTGTCTTTTTGTCGCCACTATTCAGCTGACTTCGCTATTCACAAGCTTTTGCGGTAGGTTGCTAAGCCTCCTGTTGAGGCGGCCCAGAAGCAAGCATTTGCACGAGACGTGCCGAGGCAGTGCTTGTCGCGTCAGATTTAACAAGGGTAGCTGCCTACAGGCGGCAGGAAGAGAGGCCAGGGAATCTTTCGCGCTTTCTCCAGGCAGGTGGCTTGGCCCCTTGGGACAAGTTTGTGTGGAAATGTACAGCGGTGGGTTCAGCCATGTTTTGTACGGTCACATCTGAATCCAGTAAGGTCCCAATGATGCCCACCAGGCCGACGCAGGTGGAAGGGCGGCCGGAGGGTCGCCTGGGGAGGGAGGGTCCACCGCCACTCCCACCCCCACCCCCTGCTTCTGCCAGGGCCCGGGAGCACGGCGGCCCAGCGCAGGCCATGCGGGGAGGACGGGCCGGCTGTGGCTGGGGCTTGTTTAGGGTGCAGGTCGGTAAGTGATGAACGGGGTGGAAGGAACTACGTGGGATGCCCACAGGAAGCCGTGCCCCAGCCCTCGGGCATGTGCTGACACTGGGAGCGGAAGGAGCAGCCTGAGCCTTGGCAGCTCTGGGCTCCCAGCCATGGCACAGCCCCCGGGGACATCCGGCGCGGCCTGGGGCAGGGCCGGGGGCCAATGCGTTGGATTTCGGCAGCTGCTAAGCGAGAGCTGGGGCCTCGGGCGCACCCCTCAGCTGTGCCCCAGGCCCCCGTCCCGGCCTGCGGAGCTCTCGGCTCTTGCGCCTGCTCGGCTTTTGCTGGGCTTGCTAGAACCTGCTCATTAACATGCTGTGATGGAGTGGGGGGAGTGCATGTGTGAGTCAGGCTGGATGTCTGAGGCAGGCAGCAGCTCCCAGTGGCTAAGGATGACCCTGGGGCTACAACTGGCAGGTAACACCTCTGCCTGAACAAAGAGCAGGGAGGAGCTGAGAGGGGTTTTGAATCGGGGGTGGCAGTTAGAGGCTAGGAAAAGGGAGAGCTGGAAGGCAGCCAGCCTGAGGAGGGGGAAGCTACACCCCAGAGGGGCACCCCTCGGGGTCTTCTCCCCAGGACAGGTTGGAAGGACGGTCTCTGGCTGCTATGCTGTCGCTTCTGTGAGAAACTGGACATCTGTTGCCTAATAAACCTTCTGTTGTACCTGCTGAGTGAGAGTCACTCCTGCCAGCGGACGGGGTGCAGTGCAGGGGGACCCCTGAACCCCATCACACTGGTGTCAGGAGTGGGATGCACTGCACCCACGGATGAGCTCCCAGCAGTGGCTGACTGAGCACCAGAGAAGGAAGGAGTCTCACAAGAGCCAGAGGGGGAACAGAGCCATTCCTGCAGCTGCTGCTGGTGAGTGGATACCCCGGGAGATAGCGGGGAGATGGATTATACCCGACTCCTGAAGGCAGAGCTAGCGGGGCTGTGCAGAGAGAGGGGCCTGACCGTGGGGAAGGCGACCAAGGCCCAGCTGATTGCACAGCTGGAAGAGAATGACCGATCCGGGGGGGCAGAGCCTGTCCCGGCAGAAAGTGGCTGGTCAGCCTCGGGAAGCATGTCGGATTCTCCGACAGGAGCAGGGGCTCGACGCCGTCAGACAGACGCGGTGCCCGCCAGGTCGCGCTCAGCTAGCGGTGGTCCATCGCGGGCAGAGTCCCCCGCCGCAGAGCTGCGACGGCTGGAACTCGAGGTGAAATTAAAGGAACTGGAGCACCAGGAACGGGAAAGAGAGCGTGAGCGCCAGGAACGGGAAAGAGAGCGTGAGCACGAGCGCCAGGAACGAGAAAGAGAGCGTGAGCACGAGCGCCAGCTACAAGAGAGACAGCGGGAGGAGAGAGAGCGAGAGCGGGAGCATGAGCGAACCATGGCAGAGGCGAGACGCCAAGAGGCCCCAGCTGCGGTAAGCGGGGAGAGGGCCAGACGGCTCGGGGTGGCCAGTCACTTGGAGACGCGTGTGCTGGCCCAGTGTCAGGACCCAGGGGACATGGACGAGTTCCTTACCGCCTTTGAGCGAGCCTGTGAGTTGCATGAGGTTCCCCCAGGTGAGTGGCTCCGGCACCTCACCCCCTTGCTGGGCCAGAAGGCCGCAGCGGTGCTCAGCCAGCTGGTGGGGCTGCAGCCTGGGGACTAGGAACGGTTCAAACAGGCCCTGCTGCATAAGTTCGGGCTGACTCCGGAGATGTACAAGAAGAAGTTCCAGGAGGCGCAGAAGAGGCCAGAGGAAACCCATGTAGATACAACCGCCCGCCTGAGGCAATACTACCAGAAGTGGGCGTTCGGAATGGGAGTCCAGTCTGTAGAGGACCTGATCGAGCTGGCGGTCGTGGAGCGATTCTACGAGATGTGCGCACCTGACCTGAGGGTGTGGCTCGTGGACCGGAAGCCAGGGGACTCACATGATGCAGGGAAACTGGCAGATGACTTCACAAACAGCCGGGCCAGGTTTGAAAGGGAGCCCCACAAAGAGAGGGAGTCTCGGAGAGAGAGGGAGTCCCGGAGGGAGAGGGAGTCCTGGAGAAGCCGAGAATCTCAGAGAGACCGGTCCCTAACTGTACGACAGAGGGGACCACCTCTTGGGCAAGCCCAGGAAAGAGGGGCCAGCCACCCACCCCCCAGAGAGCCAAACAGAGCCCGGACAGAGCAGCCGGCCCGAGGGACACAACAAGACCCAGGCTGTCATCGCTGTGGGCGAAAGGGGCATAGAGCAGCCCAGTGCCCCAGGCTCCCAGACAGGTTGAGCAGGCCGGGGGGTCATGGAGTCAACTGGGTGGGGTCCCAGAAGCCAGAGGGGCTGGCGGCCAAGGCCGGTGGTGCTGACAATGGGCACTCGGACTGGGCCGAGTCCGCCCCACAGACCAGCTCCTCAGAGGGACCAAATGCTCAGAGGTCAGTTTACAGAGTGGGGGGCGGCACTACCTCTGTGGAGCAAGCGTCTCAAACACCTCGAAGTAGACGGGAAAAAGGTCACGGGGTTCTGGGACACAGGCGCTGACGTGACGCTGGCCCGACCCGGGGTGGAGGCACCAGGCTGCATGATACCCGATTCCCACCTGACGATAACAGGAATTGATGGGACCCCTTTCAAGGTGCCCATGGCGAGGGTGCACCTGAAATGGGGGAAGAAGGAAGGCCCCAAGGAAGTGGGCGTGCACAGCCATTTGCCGGCGGATGTACTGATGGGGGCTGACCTGGAGAACTGTCAAGGTGAACGCCCTCGTGCCCTGGTCCTGACCCGTAGCCAAAGAAAACGAGGGGTGCGCTCCCCAGATTCAGGGGTACAGGCCCAGCCAAAGTCACAGGAGCCACAGGGGCCAACCCTGAGAGAAAGGGGGCCCCCAAAAACCAGGTCTCACAGGCCAGGGGTGCTGGAGCCAGGCAGGGATGGGGAAGTAGCATCCGCTCCTGCCCGAGCGGAAGAATTCCAGGCAGAGCAGCAGAGAGACCCCTCCTTGCAGAAGCTGAGGGAAGTGGCCAGTCTCAGCCCAGCTCCACAGCTGGGGGAGGGCTGCAGGGAGAGATTCCTGTGGGAAAAGGGATTCCTGTACCGGGAATGGGCTCCCAGACGCAAAGCGGAGCCATGGAAGGTCCAGAGGCAACTGGTGGTTCCCCAAAAGTACCGGCGCAGGCTGCTGTACCTAGCCCATGATGTCCCGCTCGCAGGACACCAGGGGATCCACCGCACCAGGAGAAGGTTGTGACAGAACTTCTTCTGGCCAGGGATCTTTGCAGCTGTCCGTCTGTATTGCCTGTCCTGCGATCCCTGCCAGAGGGTGGGGAAGAGCCGGGACAAGGGGAAAGCTGCCCTGAGGCCACTGCCCATCACAGAGGAGCCTTTCCAGAAAGTGGCTATAGACATAGTGGGCCCCCTCAGCAAGGCAACGCGTTCGGGGAAGAAATATATTTTGGTAGTGGTAGATTTTGCCACGCGATACCCAGAAGCAGTGGCCTTGACCTCTATCGACACTGACACCGTGGCAGATGCACTGCTGTCCATTTTCAGCAGAGTGGGGTTCCCCAAGGAGGTCCTCACAGATCAGGGGTCCAACTTCATGTCGGCCCTACTGCAAAGCTTGTGGGACAAGTGTGGGGTCCGGCACACCTGGGCCACAGCCTACCACCCGCAGACCAATGGGCTGGTGGAGAGGTTCAATGGGACTCTGAAGCAGATGCTGAGAACCTTCATGAATCAATACCCCCATGACTGGGACAAGTACTTACCCCACCTGCTGTTTGCATACAGGGAGGTGCCCCAGGAATCCACGGGGTTCTCCCCGTTTGAGCTGCTGTATGGAAGGAGGGTACGGGGACCCTTGGACTTGCTCAGAGAAGAGTGGGAGGGGACGGCCTCTCCTGAAGGGGAGTCAGTGGTACAGTATGTACTGACCTTCCGGGAAAAGGCCACCGAGCTCATGGGCCTGGCCAGGGAGAACCTCTCCATGGCCCAAAGGAAGCAAAATGACCGTAACGCCAGGGCCCGAGCCTGTGCCACCGGGGATCAAGTGATGGTCCTTGTACCTGTGCGGCGGAACAAGCTGCAAGCGGCCTGGGATGGGCCCTTCAAGGTTGTCAAACAGCTAAATGACGTGAATTATGTGGTGGAACTGTGGAACCGGGCCCACAGCCACCGGGTCTATCATGTGAACATGATGAAACCTTACTGGGACAGAGAGAACTTGGTGCTGGCCGTGTGCAGACACTGGGAGGGGCAGGGGGATGATCCCTTGGTGGATTTACTCACAAGGACTGGAGCCGGCTCCTTGCTGGAGTCTATTCCCCTCTCAGACCAGCTGACCCCTGCCCAGCAGACGGAGATCAAGGAGGTGCTGCATTCGCATCAACAGCTGTTCTCGGACAGACCCGGACGCACTGACCTGGCTGTCCACCGAATCGAGACAGGCACCCACGCCCCTATCAAGTGTGTGCCATTCAGAGCCAGAGGGAGGACGGCTCAGGACATAGAGCGGGAGGTTGAAGACATGCTGGCTCTGGGGGTGATCCAACCCTCGTCCAGCCCCTGGGCCTCTCCCGTGGTGTTAGTCCCTAAAAAAGATGGGTCTGTTCGGTTTTGTGTGGACTATCGCAAGGTTAACGCCATCACTGTCTCGGACGCCTACCCCATGCACAGGCCTGATGACCTTTTAGACGAGCTGGGGGGAGCCCGTTACCTCACCACCATAGACCTCACCAAGGGGTACTGGCAAGTGCCATTAAACCAAGATGCCCGGCTCAAGTCGGCTTTCATCACCCCTGTGGGGCTCTACGAGTTCCTGGTCCTGCCCTTTGGCCTCAAGGGGGCACCCGCTACCTTCCAGCGTCTGGTGGACCAGCTACTGAAAGGGATGGAGAGCTTTGCCCTCGCTTACATGGACGACATTTGCATCTTCAGCCAGACGTGGGAGGACCATGTGTCCCAACTCAAGCAGGTGCTGGACCGACTCCAGAAGGCCGGTCTGACTATCAAGGCAGGGAAGTGCAAGGTGGGAATGGCTGAGGTGACCTACCTGGGCCACAAGGTGGGCAGCGGCTGCTTAAAGCCAGAGCCAGCTAAAGTGGAGGCTGTCAGAGATTGGCCCACACCCCAGACTAAGAAACAGGTCCAGGCCTTCATTGGGATGGCGGGGTACTGCCGGAGGTTTGTGCCCCACTTTAGCTCCATCGCAGCCCCCCTCACGGAGCTGTGTAAAAAGGGAAAGCCTGACAAGGTGGTCTGGACCGAGCAGTGCCAAGAGGCCCTCTGCGCGCTGAAGGAGGCTCTGGTCAGGGCCCCAGTGCTGGCAAATCCAGACTTCAACAAGCCCTTCCTGGTGTTCACCGATGCCTCAGACGTGGGGCTGGGGGCGGTGCTAATGCAAGTGAATGACAAAGGGGAGAAACACCCCATCGTGTACCTGAGTAAGAAGCTGCTGCCCCGGGAGCAGAACTACGCAGCCATAGAGAAGGAATGTCTGGCCATGGTGTGGGCGCTGGGGAAGCTGCAGCCGTACCTGTTTGGACGGCGTTTCACCGTGTACACCGATCACTCACCCCTGACCTGGCTGCATCACATGAAAGGGGCCAACGCCAAGCTCCTGCGGTGGAGTCTGCTCCTGCAGGACTACGACATGGAGGTGGTCCATGTGAAGGGGAACGACAACACCATAGCCGATGCCCTGTCACGCAGGGAGGGCCCCGAACTTCCCCAGGTCACTGGCAGAGTGACCCCGCTCAGTTCGGTCTGGAAGGGGGGAGAGAAGTGATGGAGTGGGGGGAGTGCATGTGTGAGTCAGGCTGGATGTGAGAGACAAGCAGAGCAGTTCCCAGTGGCTAAGGATGACCCTGGGGCTACAACTGGCAGGTAACACCTCTGCCTGAACAAAGAGCAGGGAGGAGCTGAGAGGGGTTTTGAATCGGGGGTGGCAGTTAGAGGCTAGGAAAAGGGAGAGCTGGAAGGCAGCCAGCCTGAGGAGGGGGAAGCTACACCCCAGAGGGGCACCCCTCGGGGTCTTCTCCCCAGGACAGGTTGGAAGGACTGTCTCTGGCTGCTATGCTGTCGCTTCTGTGAGAAACTGGACATCTGTTGCCTAATAAACCTTCTGTTGTACCTGCTGAGTGAGAGTCTCTCCTGCCAGCGGACGGGGTGCAGTGCAGGGGGACCCCTGAACCCCATCACACATGCCCCTTTCGAAAGGAAGGGGCACGTGTAGACCCAGTCTGGGAGGTTGAGTTAGCTGTTAGAGTAGTCACCCGAAGGTTAGAAAGCATGGTTTTGTCCTGGCCACGCCTGTGGGGGGCTAGCTGGTGCATGTTTGGGTTTCTTTTGAAATAATATTAATGTTTTGCTTTTAACTAAGCTTTTTTGTGGAATAGCCTGTTTATGAGTTTTATTTAAGTGAAATGTTTTTTTCATTTATTGAGAGAAAGAACTTAAGAATGAAATGAGGTTAAAAAATGGCTGAGTTATCCTTGTGGGAATGTTAAGTGTAGGTTTTAAAAGCTGTGTGCATGTGTTGCAAGCCTTTTTTGGGAGTTTTGCAAGTTTTACTTTGGGATCTTTGCATGTTCTTCTTTCCACATTCAGGATTCTGACCACTTGCTGATTCTCACGAGCAATTATTTTTACACTTTCGGTCTAGCTGTAACTCCTTATTTTCTATGTACATAGCGAGGTACAAAAGGGAACAATCACAGTAAGGTGTGCGGATCTAAATGAAGTAACCAGTGGGCGAAGTACAGCGGGAGCAGCTGCGGGGACCCGGCAGCCACCGCCCCGCATGAGACCCAGGGTCCTCCACATTGTTGGGTGCGGCCTGGAAGGCTCATTTGCATACCCAAAATGCATTGCGCAGCGCGACCCGAGTCCCTGACCCAGGGGCTGCCTTTGCTCCCGGAGCCCCTGGTTCCGACGCTGAAACTGGGCTGTGAGCGCGTGCGGCCGATGGGCTGCACGACGGGGAGGCTTTGCAGGTCGGGCGCGTAGCCACCGTGACCTGGGAGGAAGTCGTTCTTTGGCAGGCAGCGCCTGTGGCGCAGTCGGCGTATACTCTGGTTTCTCTTCAGATCGTATAAATCTTTCGCCTTTTACTAAAGATTTCCGTGGAGAGGAACATTTATGAGTTTCTACCCAATTTTTAGAGGCTTCACTTCGGTGGAGCTTTTCTCTCTGTGTTAACAATAGAATGCAGCAGAGTTCTTAGGTGAAGTGAAAAGGGGGGTGCGTTTAGGGCGCGGGTTCGTGAGGGGAGAGGGGGATGAAGAAAGCGAGGGGGTTTGTTCGCAGGAAGCCGGGCCCCAGCTCTCGCGCATGTGTTAATACCGGGAGCGGAAGGAGCAGCCTGAGCCTTGGCAGCGCTGGGCTCCCGGCCGTGGCACAGCCCCCCGGGGACATCCTGGGTCAGGGCCGGGGGCCAACGCGTTGGATTTCGGCAGCTGCTAAGCGAGAGCTGGGGCCTCGGGCGCACCCCTCAGCTGTGCCCCAGGCCCCCGTCCCGGCCTGCGGAGCTCTCGGCTCTTGCGCCTGCTCGGCTTTTGCTGGCCTTGCCAGCGGCCCTCCCCACGAGCCCCCTTCAGGCGCAGGCGCAGGCGCAGGCCCGCTCTCGTGTGCCGCTCCCAGGGGCCCGCTGGTGGGGCGGGTGCAGCGAGCGGGGAGGTGAGCTGGAGGGGCGTCCGTCTCCTCGGGGAGCCCAGGCCGGGGCCTTCCGTGCGGGCTCCCAGGCGGCCGAGCGCTGGCCCGGCCGCTCGCCTTCAGCGCTGGAAGAGCCGCGCGGGCGGGCGGGCGGGCAGGCAGAGAAGGCGAGAGGGGCGGGGCCGCGCGGCGCGGCGCGGCGGGGCGGGGCGGCGTGCGGCCGTATGCAGATATGGGTGCGAGCGGAGCCTTGTGGGAGAGGGAGGGATGTGCAGAGCGGGGCCGAAGTGGGGCGAGCGCAGGGGCTCGGGGTGGGTGTTGGAGCGCGGCGGGGGGGAGTGGGTGTCGGGAAGCGGTGAGGAGCGGTGTGGGCGTGTGTAGATGGTGGCGGAGTGTGTGTTCGCCGTGAGGTGAGAGTGTTTGCGGTGTGGCGGGCAGTGGGCGCTGTTGGGGAGGAGCTCATACTTACCTGGCAGGGGAGATACCATGATCACGAAGGTGGTTTTCCCAGGGTGAGGCTCATCCATTGCACTGCGGGTGTGCTGACCCCTGCGATTTCCCCAAATGCGGGAAACTCGACTGCATAATTTGTGGTAGTGGGGGACTGCGTTCGCGCTTTCCCCTGACACTAGCAGTGAAAGAAAAGCTGTGGAAAATGGGGACTCGGTTCTGTAAGACTTGGGGCGTTGTAGTTTGTTTTTGCGTGTCTGAGTGATGTTCTGCGCCTACTGTGTTGTCCGGGTGCGGGCGCTTGTTTTGTGCGTGCTGCAGAGGTGGTTGCTTTTCCTGCGGGTCGGGGGGAGCTTTTTTCTAAGGTGCTGTTAAAAATTTGTGTGCTTTCAGGGAGCCAAGAGGGCCTTTGTGCCGCTTGTTTGTAAGCCAGAAAGAAAAGGTCGGAAGGCTCGCTGACTCGAGGAGAAAAAGAACTCTCGACTACAAAGCGAAAAAACATTAGGCCTGTTTGTCTCAACCTCCCTACCCCTCTCCCCGAGCCTCGGCTGCCCAGGGCCCTCAGGTTAACATGCGGGACCCTGCAGGCTCCAGGGTGTGGCCAGAAATGAAAGGGTTCCTTGCATGGCGGTGGTGGCAGGGCTGCTGGGCAGCGAGCTGAGGTGCAGACGCGTTCTGCGTGGGAGCAAGGGTGCAGGAGCGGGCTGTGGGTGGCAGCTGGGGGGAGAGGGAATAGAGAAGATGAGGAGGATCTGGGTGAGGGGGAGGCTACAGGAGCACGGTGAGGGGTGTCTGGAAGAGGTCGCAGGACCAGGGTAGGTGTTGCAGGGCCTGGGGAGAGCCGGTGGGGGAACAGGCCCGGGGGTGCAGGATGTAGGGAGGGAAACGGGGGAATGGGGGCCACGTGTAGCGTAGCTGTGGCGGGGTTGGGAGTCACGTGCTTCTGCTGTTGTGCTGCGGAGAAATACACACACAGCCGGCACAGGCGCCTCTGCCGCCGCCACCGCCGCCATCACCACCAAGCGGTCCCTTTGGCTGCCGTTTGGCCAATGAGAAGGGGTTCCCTGAAGTGCACAGAGCTACTTCTTCCCCGCTGTCAGGCACAGCCCTTGGTCTGAATCCAGCCCCAGTTTGCCTGGAAGCTGAAGGACATGGCAACTTGCACGGCAGTTGACACTGTGGTGCGTGGCTGAGGGGTGGGCGTTGTGTTCCAAATTGAGTCCTTTTGCGGGATGACTAGTCGGTCCTGGTGAGTTTCCCAGGGCCTGGCCCAGGGCTGGTGTGCTGTGCTGAGGAGCCTGTTGTAGGCCATGTCCCTGTCGTCAAATGGACCTTCTGGTTTAGCTGCTGAATGAGAGCGTCCCGTCTGAGGGCAGCTGGGGTGCGAGACCCAGGGCCGCCCCCCTCCCCCCTCTCGGCCCGTGGAATCTCCAGCTGGGGGCCTGGACTCCTGGGTTGGTTTCTCAGTTCTGACACAGGCTCGCTTGGGAGCACCGGGAAGTTGTGCGGTCGCTGTCCACGTCAGTTTCCTCATCAGTGCCAGGCTGCGTCCAGGCAGAAACCACAGAGGGACGGCAGTGGAGAAGGGAGTCCAGCAACCCTGCCGGCAAGGAGCACGGGGGAGCTGTGGGGGGACGAGCAGCAGGTGCCATTCATGATCTACCTTCCATCGTCTGTCTGTCTGTCCCACCCGCCTTCTGCACTGTATGCTCTGGACAGGTAGCAGCCCCTGCCCTGAGCCGTCCGTCCTGCACCGACCAGTGTGTACGTCCAACAACCCCGGCCAGGGCCCGGTGCGCCTTGAGGAGCCCCGGGCATGCCCGCCAGACGGAGCCACCACGAAGCCTGTAGCTCGCAAGCCCGTCAGATGCTGCGGTTCTTCTGTTTCACCACCAGTACCTTCCTTGCACGGAGGAGAGGTTATGGAAGCCAACCTCGCCAAAGCCAAAGAGGTTCTCGCCGTGGCAAAGGACCAGCACATTGCCAGCTCAGTGTGTGCCTGGGAGCTCATCCCAAGGAGCACGCTGCGCTAAGCCTGTAGTCTATGCATGTTAAAGGTGGAAAGAAGAAATGAAAGAGAAGGGAAAAGTTAAGAGCAAAGTTGTCCAAGAAGTTTAATGACGTAAAGCAACGCAAATGTCTTGGTGCCGCTTTGTAGCAGGGATGGAGTAATTTGCTGTGGTGTAAGTCTCCGGGGTACGTCCGGGGTTAGGATGGGCCCTCAGTCATTTGGGGCTCAGTTGATAGCAAGGATGCTCCTGAAGTGATGAGCTAGATAAGATGGAGGCCTTCTCCCGGCTCCCTTGGTACCCTCGCTCACGTGGAGGGAATTGCGTGGCTCTCGCTGTGCGAAAGCACACCTCAAGATGGAGTTTGTCAGACGAGCAGGTCGCCCGTCCACGTCTGACGCTGTCCCTTTCGTTCGTCGGCCGTGGCTGATGCGCTGGCCTGAAGGTTCACAGCAAAGTTTGTCGGGTGGGCATTGGCACCTAGGAAAGGCATTGTCTTTTTGTCGCCACTATTCAGCTGACTTCGCTATTCACAAGCTTTTGCGGTAGGTTGCTAAGCCTCCTGTTGAGGCGGCCCAGAAGCAAGCATTTGCACGAGACGTGCCGAGGCAGTGCTTGTCGCGTCAGATTTAACAAGGGTAGCTGCCTACAGGCGGCAGGAAGAGAGGCCAGGGAATCTTTCGCGCTTTCTCCAGGCAGGTGGCTTGGCCCCTTGGGACAAGTT
Organism: Carettochelys insculpta; assembly: GCF_033958435.1. Lineage (NCBI taxonomy): Eukaryota > Metazoa > Chordata > Testudines > Carettochelyidae > Carettochelys > Carettochelys insculpta. The sequence goes on from NC_134145.1 coordinate 3,209,384, forward strand.
TGTGTGGAAATGTACAGCGGTGGGTTCAGCCATGTTTTGTACGGTCACATCTGAATCCAGTAAGGTCCCAATGATGCCCACCAGGCCGACGCAGGTGGAAGGGCGGCCGGAGGGTCGCCTGGGGAGGGAGGGTCCACCGCCACTCCCACCCCCACCCCCTGCTTCTGCCAGGGCCCGGGAGCACGGCGGCCCAGCGCAGGCCATGCGGGGAGGACGGGCCGGCTGTGGCTGGGGCTTGTTTAGGGTGCAGGTCGGTAAGTGATGAACGGGGTGGAAGGAACTACGTGGGATGCCCACAGGAAGCCGTGCCCCAGCCCTCGGGCATGTGCTGACACTGGGAGCGGAAGGAGCAGCCTGAGCCTTGGCAGCTCTGGGCTCCCAGCCATGGCACAGCCCCCGGGGACATCCGGCGCGGCCTGGGGCAGGGCCGGGGGCCAATGCGTTGGATTTCGGCAGCTGCTAAGCGAGAGCTGGGGCCTCGGGCGCACCCCTCAGCTGTGCCCCAGGCCCCCGTCCCGGCCTGCGGAGCTCTCGGCTCTTGCGCCTGCTCGGCTTTTGCTGGGCTTGCTAGAACCTGCTCATTAACATGCTGTGATGGAGTGGGGGGAGTGCATGTGTGAGTCAGGCTGGATGTCTGAGGCAGGCAGCAGCTCCCAGTGGCTAAGGATGACCCTGGGGCTACAACTGGCAGGTAACACCTCTGCCTGAACAAAGAGCAGGGAGGAGCTGAGAGGGGTTTTGAATCGGGGGTGGCAGTTAGAGGCTAGGAAAAGGGAGAGCTGGAAGGCAGCCAGCCTGAGGAGGGGGAAGCTACACCCCAGAGGGGCACCCCTCGGGGTCTTCTCCCCAGGACAGGTTGGAAGGACGGTCTCTGGCTGCTATGCTGTCGCTTCTGTGAGAAACTGGACATCTGTTGCCTAATAAACCTTCTGTTGTACCTGCTGAGTGAGAGTCACTCCTGCCAGCGGACGGGGTGCAGTGCAGGGGGACCCCTGAACCCCATCACACTGGTGTCAGGAGTGGGATGCACTGCACCCACGGATGAGCTCCCAGCAGTGGCTGACTGAGCACCAGAGAAGGAAGGAGTCTCACAAGAGCCAGAGGAGGAACAGAGCCATTCCTGCAGCTGCTGCTGGTGAGTGGATACCCCGGGAGATAGCGGGGAGATGGATTATACCCGACTCCTGAAGGCAGAGCTAGCGGGGCTGTGCAGAGAGAGGGGCCTGACCGTGGGGAAGGCGACCAAGGCCCAGCTGATTGCACAGCTGGAAGAGAATGACCGATCCGGGGGGGCAGAGCCTGTCCCGGCAGAAAGTGGCTGGTCAGCCTCGGGAAGCATGTCGGATTCTCCGACAGGAGCAGGGGCTCGACGCCGTCAGACAGACGCGGTGCCCGCCAGGTCGCGCTCAGCTAGCGGTGGTCCATCGCGGGCAGAGTCCCCCGCCGCAGAGCTGCGACGGCTGGAACTCGAGGTGAAATTAAAGGAACTGGAGCACCAGGAACGGGAAAGAGAGCGTGAGCACGAGCGCCAGGAACGAGAAAGAGAGCGTGAGCACGAGCGCCAGCTACAAGAGAGACAGCGGGAGGAGAGAGAGCGAGAGCGGGAGCATGAGCGAACCATGGCAGAGGCGAGACGCCAAGAGGCCCCAGCTGCGGTAAGCGGGGAGAGGGCCAGACGGCTCGGGGTGGCCAGTCACTTGGAGACGCGTGTGCTGGCCCAGTGTCAGGACCCAGGGGACATGGACGAGTTCCTTACCGCCTTTGAGCGAGCCTGTGAGTTGCATGAGGTTCCCCCAGGTGAGTGGCTCCGGCACCTCACCCCCTTGCTGGGCCAGAAGGCCGCAGCGGTGCTCAGCCAGCTGGTGGGGCTGCAGCCTGGGGACTAGGAACGGTTCAAACAGGCCCTGCTGCATAAGTTCGGGCTGACTCCGGAGATGTACAAGAAGAAGTTCCAGGAGGCGCAGAAGAGGCCAGAGGAAACCCATGTAGATACAACCGCCCGCCTGAGGCAATACTACCAGAAGTGGGCGTTCGGAATGGGAGTCCAGTCTGTAGAGGACCTGATCGAGCTGGCGGTCGTGGAGCGATTCTACGAGATGTGCGCACCTGACCTGAGGGTGTGGCTCGTGGACCGGAAGCCAGGGGACTCACATGATGCAGGGAAACTGGCAGATGACTTCACAAACAGCCGGGCCAGGTTTGAAAGGGAGCCCCACAAAGAGAGGGAGTCTCGGAGAGAGAGGGAGTCCCGGAGGGAGAGGGAGTCCTGGAGAAGCCGAGAATCTCAGAGAGACCGGTCCCTAACTGTACGACAGAGGGGACCACCTCTTGGGCAAGCCCAGGAAAGAGGGGCCAGCCACCCACCCCGCAGAGAGCCAAACAGAGCCCGGACAGAGCAGCCGGCCCGAGGGACACAACAAGACCCAGGCTGTCATCGCTGTGGGCGAAAGGGGCATAGAGCAGCCCAGTGCCCCAGGCTCCCAGACAGGTTGAGCAGGCCGGGGGGTCATGGAGTCAACTGGGTGGGGTCCCAGAAGCCAGAGGGGCTGGCGGCCAAGGCCGGTGGTGCTGACAATGGGCACTCGGACTGGGCCGAGTCCGCCCCACAGACCAGCTCCTCAGAGGGACCAAATGCTCAGAGGTCAGTTTACAGAGTGGGGGGCGGCACTACCTCTGTGGAGCAAGCGTCTCAAACACCTCGAAGTAGACGGGAAAAAGGTCACGGGGTTCTGGGACACAGGCGCTGACGTGACGCTGGCCCGACCCGGGGTGGAGGCACCAGGCTGCATGATACCCGATTCCCACCTGACGATAACAGGAATTGATGGGACCCCTTTCAAGGTGCCCATGGCGAGGGTGCACCTGAAATGGGGGAAGAAGGAAGGCCCCAAGGAAGTGGGCGTGCACAGCCATTTGCCGGCGGATGTACTGATGGGGGCTGACCTGGAGAACTGTCAAGGTGAACGCCCTCGTGCCCTGGTCCTGACCCGTAGCCAAAGAAAACGAGGGGTGCGCTCCCCAGATTCAGGGGTACAGGCCCAGCCAAAGTCACAGGAGCCACAGGGGCCAACCCTGAGAGAAAGGGGGCCCCCAAAAACCAGGTCTCACAGGCCAGGGGTGCTGGAGCCAGGCAGGGATGGGGAAGTAGCATCCGCTCCTGCCCGAGCGGAAGAATTCCAGGCAGAGCAGCAGAGAGACCCCTCCTTGCAGAAGCTGAGGGAAGTGGCCAGTCTCAGCCCAGCTCCACAGCTGGGGGAGGGCTGCAGGGAGAGATTCCTGTGGGAAAAGGGATTCCTGTACCGGGAATGGGCTCCCAGACGCAAAGCGGAGCCATGGAAGGTCCAGAGGCAACTGGTGGTTCCCCAAAAGTACCGGCGCAGGCTGCTGTACCTAGCCCATGATGTCCCGCTCGCAGGACACCAGGGGATCCACCGCACCAGGAGAAGGTTGTGACAGAACTTCTTCTGGCCAGGGATCTTTGCAGCTGTCCGTCTGTATTGCCTGTCCTGCGATCCCTGCCAGAGGGTGGGGAAGAGCCGGGACAAGGGGAAAGCTGCCCTGAGGCCACTGCCCATCACAGAGGAGCCTTTCCAGAAAGTGGCTATAGACATAGTGGGCCCCCTCAGCAAGGCAACGCGTTCGGGGAAGAAATATATTTTGGTAGTGGTAGATTTTGCCACGCGATACCCAGAAGCAGTGGCCTTGACCTCTATCGACACTGACACCGTGGCAGATGCACTGCTGTCCATTTTCAGCAGAGTGGGGTTCCCCAAGGAGGTCCTCACAGATCAGGGGTCCAACTTCATGTCGGCCCTACTGCAAAGCTTGTGGGACAAGTGTGGGGTCCGGCACACCTGGGCCACAGCCTACCACCCGCAGACCAATGGGCTGGTGGAGAGGTTCAATGGGACTCTGAAGCAGATGCTGAGAACCTTCATGAATCAATACCCCCATGACTGGGACAAGTACTTACCCCACCTGCTGTTTGCATACAGGGAGGTGCCCCAGGAATCCACGGGGTTCTCCCCGTTTGAGCTGCTGTATGGAAGGAGGGTACGGGGACCCTTGGACTTGCTCAGAGAAGAGTGGGAGGGGACGGCCTCTCCTGAAGGGGAGTCAGTGGTACAGTATGTACTGACCTTCCGGGAAAAGGCCACCGAGCTCATGGGCCTGGCCAGGGAGAACCTCTCCATGGCCCAAAGGAAGCAAAATGACCGTAACGCCAGGGCCCGAGCCTGTGCCACCGGGGATCAAGTGATGGTCCTTGTACCTGTGCGGCGGAACAAGCTGCAAGCGGCCTGGGATGGGCCCTTCAAGGTTGTCAAACAGCTAAATGACGTGAATTATGTGGTGGAACTGTCGAACCGGGCCCACAGCCACCGGGTCTATCATGTGAACATGATGAAACCTTACTGGGACAGAGAGAACTTGGTGCTGGCCGTGTGCAGACACTGGGAGGGGCAGGGGGATGATCCCTTGGTGGATTTACTCACAAGGACTGGAGCCGGCTCCTTGCTGGAGTCTATTCCCCTCTCAGACCAGCTGACCCCTGCCCAGCAGACGGAGATCAAGGAGGTGCTGCATTCGCATCAACAGCTGTTCTCGGACAGACCCGGACGCACTGACCTGGCTGTCCACCGAATCGAGACAGGCACCCACGCCCCTATCAAGTGTGTGCCATTCAGAGCCACAGGGAGGACGGCTCAGGACATAGAGCGGGAGGTTGAAGACATGCTGGCTCTGGGGGTGATCCAACCCTCGTCCAGCCCCTGGGCCTCTCCCGTGGTGTTAGTCCCTAAAAAAGATGGGTCTGTTCGGTTTTGTGTGGACTATCGCAAGGTTAACGCCATCACTGTCTCGGACGCCTACCCCATGCACAGGCCTGATGACCTTTTAGACGAGCTGGGGGGAGCCCGTTACCTCACCACCATAGACCTCACCAAGGGGTACTGGCAAGTGCCATTAAACCAAGATGCCCGGCTCAAGTCGGCTTTCATCACCCCTGTGGGGCTCTACGAGTTCCTGGTCCTGCCCTTTGGCCTCAAGGGGGCACCCGCTACCTTCCAGCGTCTGGTGGACCAGCTACTGAAAGGGATGGAGAGCTTTGCCCTCGCTTACATGGACGACATTTGCATCTTCAGCCAGACGTGGGAGGACCATGTGTCCCAACTCAAGCAGGTGCTGGACCGACTCCAGAAGGCCGGTCTGACTATCAAGGCAGGGAAGTGCAAGGTGGGAATGGCTGAGGTGACCTACCTGGGCCACAAGGTGGGCAGCGGCTGCTTAAAGCCAGAGCCAGCTAAAGTGGAGGCTGTCAGAGATTGGCCCACACCCCAGACTAAGAAACAGGTCCAGGCCTTCATTGGGATGGCGGGGTACTGCCGGAGGTTTGTGCCCCACTTTAGCTCCATCGCAGCCCCCCTCACGGAGCTGTGTAAAAAGGGAAAGCCTGACAAGGTGGTCTGGACCGAGCAGTGCCAAGAGGCCCTCTGCGCGCTGAAGGAGGCTCTGGTCAGGGCCCCAGTGCTGGCAAATCCAGACTTCAACAAGCCCTTCCTGGTGTTCACCGATGCCTCAGACGTGGGGCTGGGGGCGGTGCTAATGCAAGTGAATGACAAAGGGGAGAAACACCCCATCGTGTACCTGAGTAAGAAGCTGCTGCCCCGGGAGCAGAACTACGCAGCCATAGAGAAGGAATGTCTGGCCATGGTGTGGGCGCTGGGGAAGCTGCAGCCGTACCTGTTTGGACGGCGTTTCACCGTGTACACCGATCACTCACCCCTGACCTGGCTGCATCACATGAAAGGGGCCAACGCCAAGCTCCTGCGGTGGAGTCTGCTCCTGCAGGACTACGACATGGAGGTGGTCCATGTGAAGGGGAACGACAACACCATAGCCGATGCCCTGTCACGCAGGGAGGGCCCCGAACTTCCCCAGGTCACTGGCAGAGTGACCCCGCTCAGTTCGGTCTGGAAGGGGGGAGAGAAGTGATGGAGTGGGGGGAGTGCATGTGTGAGTCAGGCTGGATGTGAGAGACAAGCAGAGCAGTTCCCAGTGGCTAAGGATGACCCTGGGGCTACAACTGGCAGGTAACACCTCTGCCTGAACAAAGAGCAGGGAGGAGCTGAGAGGGGTTTTGAATCGGGGGTGGCAGTTAGAGGCTAGGAAAAGGGAGAGCTGGAAGGCAGCCAGCCTGAGGAGGGGGAAGCTACACCCCAGAGGGGCACCCCTCGGGGTCTTCTCCCCAGGACAGGTTGGAAGGACTGTCTCTGGCTGCTATGCTGTCGCTTCTGTGAGAAACTGGACATCTGTTGCCTAATAAACCTTCTGTTGTACCTGCTGAGTGAGAGTCTCTCCTGCCAGCGGACGGGGTGCAGTGCAGGGGGACCCCTGAACCCCATCACACATGCCCCTTTCGAAAGGAAGGGGCACGTGTAGACCCAGTCTGGGAGGTTGAGTTAGCTGTTAGAGTAGTCACCCGAAGGTTAGAAAGCATGGTTTTGTCCTGGCCACGCCTGTGGGGGGCTAGCTGGTGCATGTTTGGGTTTCTTTTGAAATAATATTAATGTTTTGCTTTTAACTAAGCTTTTTTGTGGAATAGCCTGTTTATGAGTTTTATTTAAGTGAAATGTTTTTTTCATTTATTGAGAGAAAGAACTTAAGAATGAAATGAGGTTAAAAAATGGCTGAGTTATCCTTGTGGGAATGTTAAGTGTAGGTTTTAAAAGCTGTGTGCATGTGTTGCAAGCCTTTTTTGGGAGTTTTGCAAGTTTTACTTTGGGATCTTTGCATGTTCTTCTTTCCACATTCAGGATTCTGACCACTTGCTGATTCTCACGAGCAATTATTTTTACACTTTCGGTCTAGCTGTAACTCCTTATTTTCTATGTACATAGCGAGGTACAAAAGGGAACAATCACAGTAAGGTGTGCGGATCTAAATGAAGTAACCAGTGGGCGAAGTACAGCCGGAGCAGCTGCGGGGACCCGGCAGCCACCGCCCCGCATGAGACCCAGGGTCCTCCACATTGTTGGGTGCGGCCTGGAAGGCTCATTTGCATACCCAAAATGCATTGCGCAGCGCGACCCGAGTCCCTGACCCAGGGGCTGCCTTTGCTCCCGGAGCCCCTGGTTCCGACGCTGAAACTGGGCTGTGAGCGCGTGCGGCCGATGGGCTGCACGACGGGGAGGCTTTGCAGGTCGGGCGCGTAGCCACCGTGACCTGGGAGGAAGTCGTTCTTTGGCAGGCAGCGCCTGTGGCGCAGTCGGCGTATACTCTGGTTTCTCTTCAGATCGTATAAATCTTTCGCCTTTTACTAAAGATTTCCGTGGAGAGGAACATTTATGAGTTTCTACCCAATTTTTAGAGGCTTCACTTCGGTGGAGCTTTTCTCTCTGTGTTAACAATAGAATGCAGCAGAGTTCTTAGGTGAAGTGAAAAGGGGGGTGCGTTTAGGGCGCGGGTTCGTGAGGGGAGAGGGGGATGAAGAAAGCGAGGGGGTTTGTTCGCAGGAAGCCGGGCCCCAGCTCTCGCGCATGTGTTAATACCGGGAGCGGAAGGAGCAGCCTGAGCCTTGGCAGCGCTGGGCTCCCGGCCGTGGCACAGCCCCCCGGGGACATCCTGGGTCAGGGCCGGGGGCCAACGCGTTGGATTTCGGCAGCTGCTAAGCGAGAGCTGGGGCCTCGGGCGCACCCCTCAGCTGTGCCCCAGGCCCCCGTCCCGGCCTGCGGAGCTCTCGGCTCTTGCGCCTGCTCGGCTTTTGCTGGCCTTGCCAGCGGCCCTCCCCACGAGCCCCCTTCAGGCGCAGGCGCAGGCCCGCTCTCGTGTGCCGCTCCCAGGGGCCCGCTGGGGGGGCGGGTGCAGCGAGCGGGGAGGTGAGCGGGAGGGGGGTCCGTCTCCTCGGGGAGCCCAGGCCGGGGCCTTCCGTGCGGGCTCCCAGGCGGCCGAGCGCTGGCCCGGCCGCTCGCCTTCAGCGCTGGAAGAGCCGCGCGGGCGGGCGGGCGGGCAGGCAGAGAAGGCGAGAGGGGCGGGGCCGCGCGGCGGGGCGGGGCGGCGTGCGGCCGTATGCAGATATGGGTGCGAGCGGAGCCTTGTGGGAGAGGGAGGGATGTGCAGAGCGGGGCCGAAGTGGGGCGAGCGCAGGGGCTCGGGGTGGGTGTTGGAGCGCGGCGGGGGGGAGTGCGTGTAGGGAAGCGGTGAGGAGCGGTGTGGGCGTGTGTAGATGGCGGCGGAGTGTGTGTTCGCCGTGAGGTGAGAGTGATTGCGGTGTGGCGGGCAGTGGGCGCTGTTGGACAGGAGCTCATACTTACCTGGCAGGGGAGATACCATGATCACGAAGGTGGTTTTCCCAGGGTGAGGCTCATCCATTGCACTGCGGGTGTGCTGACCCCTGCGATTTCCCCAAATGCGGGAAACTCGACTGCATAATTTGTGGTAGTGGGGGACTGCGTTCGCGCTTTCCCCTGGTCTTGGTTGTGAAAGAAAAGCTGTGGAAAACGGGGACTCGGTTCTGTAAGACTTGGGGCGTTGTAGTTTGTTTTTGCGTGTCTGAGCGATGTTCTGCGCCTACTGTGTTGTCCGGGTGCGGGCGCTTGTTTTGTGCGTGCTGCAGAGGTGGTTGCTTTTCCTGCGGGTCGGGGGGAGCTTTTTTCTAAGGTGCTGTTAAAAATTTGTGTGCTTTCAGGGAGCCAAGAGGGCCTTTGTGCCGCTTGTTTGTAAGCCGGAAAGAAAAGGTCGGAAGGCTCGCTGACTCGAGGAGAAAAAGAACTCTCGACTACAAAGCGAAAAAACATTAGGCCTGTTTGTCTCAACCTCCCTACCCCTCTCCCCGAGCCTCGGCTGCCCAGGGCCCTCAGGTTAACATGCGGGACCCTGCAGGCTCCAGGGTGTGGCCAGAAATGAAAGGGTTCCTTGCATGGCGGTGGTGGCAGGGCTGCTGGGCAGCGAGCTGAGGTGCAGACGCGTTCTGCGTGGGAGCAAGGGTGCAGGAGCGGGCTGTGGGTGGCAGCTGGGGGGAGAGGGAATAGAGAAGATGAGGAGGATCTGGGTGAGGGGGAGGCTACAGGAGCACTGTGAGGGGGTGAGGGGTGTCTGGAAGAGGTCGCAGGACCAGGGTAGGTGTTGCAGGGCCTGGGGAGAGCCGGTGGGGGAACAGGCCCGGGGGTGCAGGATGTAGGGAGGGAAACGGGGGAATGGGGGCCACGTGTAGCGTAGCTGTGGCGGGGTTGGGAGTCACGTGCTTCTGCTGTTGTGCTGCGGAGAAATACACACACAGCCCGCACAGGCGCCGCCGCCACCGCCATCACCACCAAGCGGTCCCTTTGGCTGCCGTTTGGCCAATGAGAAGGGGTTCCCTGAAGTGCACAGAGCTACTTCTTCCCCGCTGTCAGGCACAGCCCTTGGTCTGAATCCAGCCCCAGTTTGCCTGGAAGCTGAAGGACATGGCAACTTGCACGGCAGTTGACACTGTGGTGCGTGGCTGAGGGGTGGGCGTTGTGTTCCAAATTGAGTCCTTTTGCGGGATGACTAGTTGGTCCTGGTGAGTTTCCTAGTGCCTGGCCCAGGGCTGGTGTGCTGTGCTGAGGAGCCTGTTGTAGGCCATGTCCCTGTCGTCAAATGGACCTTCTGGTTTAGCTGCTGAATGAGAGCGTCCCGTCTGAGGGCAGCTGGGGTGCGAGACCCAGGGCCGCCCCCCTCTCGGCCCGTGGAATCTCCAGCTGGGGGCCTGGACTCCTGGGTTGGTTTCTCAGTTCTGACACAGGCTCGCTTGGGAGCACCGGGAAGTTGTGCGGTCGCTGTCCACGTCAGTTTCCTCATCAGTGCCAGGCTGAGTCCAGGCAGAAACCACAGAGGGACGGCAGTGGAGAAGGGAGTCCAGCAGCCCTGCCGGCAAGGAGCACGGGGGAGCTGTGGGGGGACGAGCAGCAGGTGCCATTCATGATCTACCTTCCATTGTCTGTCTGTCTGTCCCACCCGCCTTCTGCACTGTATGCTCTGGACAGGTAGCAGCCCCTGCCCTGAGCCGTCCGTCCTGCACCGACCAGTGTGTACGTCCAACAACCCCGGCCAGGGCCCGGTGCGCCTCGAGGAGCCCCGAGCATCCCCACCAGACAGAGCCACCACGAAGCCTGTAGCTCGCAAGCCCGTCAGATGCTGCGGTTCTTCTGTTTCACCACCAGTACCTTCCTTGCACGGAGGAGAGGTTATGGAAGCCAACCTCGCCAAAGCCAAAGAGGTTCTCGCCGTGGCAAAGGACCAGCACATTGCCAGCTCAGTGTGTGCCTGGGAGCTCATCCCAAGGAGCACGCTGCGCTAAGCCTGTAGTCTATGCATGTTAAAGGTGGAAAGAAGAAATGAAAGAGAAGGGAAAAGTTAAGAGCAAAGTTGTCCAAGAAGTTTAATGACGTAAAGCAACGCAAATGTCTTGGTGCCGCTTTGTAGCAGGGATGGAGTAATTTGCTGTGGTGTAAGTCTCCGGCGTACGTCCGGGGTTAGGATGGGCCCTCAGTCATTTGGGGCTCAGTTGATAGCAAGGATGCTCCTGAAGTGATGAGCTAGATAAGATGGAGGCCTTCTCCCGGCTCCCTTGGTACCCTCGCTCACGTGGAGGGAATTGCGTGGCTCTCGCTATGCGAAAGCACACCTCAAGATGGAGTTTGTCAGACGAGCAGGTCGCCCGTCCACGTCTGACGCTGTCCCTTTCGTTCGTCGGCCGTGGCTGATGCGCTGGCCTGAAGGTTCACAGCAAAGTTTGCCTTTGCTCCTGGAGCCCCTGGTTCCGACACTGAAACTGGGCTGTGAGCGCGTACGGCCAATGGGCTGCACGACGGGGAGGCTTTGCATGTCGGGCGTGTAGCCACCGTGACCTCAGAGGAAGTCGTTCTTTGGTGGGCAGCGCCTGTGGGGGATTAAAGGTATACTCTGGTTTCTTTTCATCTTGTATAACTATTTTGTTTTGCAGTGAAGTTTTCTGTGGAGAGCAACATTTGTGAGTTTTTACTCAATTTTTTGGGGTTCTGTTTTTGGGTTTTGTCTGAACTTTTAGAAAAACAGTCTTTGTTAATTGCAGTTAGTGTTGTGTGAAAGTAGAGTTGTTGATTCATAGCACAGTATAGCAGATGTGAGTTTCTAAAGTGCTTTTCAAATGGTTTTTCCTCTGTGTAGGCAGATATTATCTGAAAACCCTTTTCCCTGTTTGGTGTTGGGGAGAAGTTTTCAAACCCTGGGTAGCACTGGAGGTTGGTTTCAAAAAGCCCCTTCTACAGTAGCACTTTTGAAACGCAGCTGGCTGCCATTATGTTGAAATGGCTCATTAACATCTGCCTTTGGCAAGGGGGGCGTGCTGGTGTAGCCAGGGCCAGAGAGAGGCGCGTTTTGAGTGTTCTTTGTGTTAACCCACGCGTCACATTGCTGTAAAAAAAAACGCCGTTGTTGCTGGACGTCAAGCGATGTTTGCTAAGACAATGGCTGTCCAATGCTGTTGTCTGAGGCACAAAAGCGCATTGATCTTTTGATGCACTCTGTGAATGAAAGAAGAGCGTCCACACAGCTTTTTGCTCCACAGTTTCTGTCAATAAAACACATTTTGTATGTTGACACTTCCTGATTTTTGTCTCCAAAATGGGTTTTGTCAACAAAACCCGCAGCTCGGTTATACAGAAAATGGGTTTTTGTTGACAGCCTATCAACGAAACTCAGCACCTTCCCTAGCAGCATTTTGCCTTAAAATTTTGAGGCGTAATACCTTCATCCATAGATTTCTGTCAACAAAGCTGCTGTACAAACGCGCCCCCCCCCGCCCCCCGGGGGCTTCGCTTGACAGACAGGCCTCCACAACAACGGGCAGCCCTGTCTACTGCGGGCTTCCTGGCGTATATTTTGTGGAGTGAGCCGGACAGTCCAGCTGCTCGATCCACGGAGCAGAGCACTCTCCTGATTTGTTTTTGTGTGTGACCACACTCTGCCAAGAGACGTTTTGTCAGGAATGCTTGTCACAATGACGTCGATTAACAGTGCCATAGTGTATCCGTAGCCAATGGGTTTTGCATAAAATGTTTTCAGCTCGTTCTCCAAGTACTCCCCAAATGCATTTTTTACACGCTCCCTCTAGCTTGCAGTGCTCATTTTCTACGTTAGTATATCAGGGGACCAAAGGGGCCACTCAGTAACGTGTATGGTTGTTCTAACTGAGGGAATGCCAGAACATTAGTTGCCATTTCTTTTCCCCAGCCTTGGCTTGCTATATTTTTGGTAATTGTGCATGAATCATCTTCGGTCTTCTGCTCCCATTTGAGATTTGGCGTCATTGTTCCGTAAAAGAAACTGGTTTATGGGGAGGGATATTTGCGAGGGGGCAGGGCAGGCAGGAGGGGAAATAAAAACTCCCTTGGCCCAGAGAGTTGGGCCCCTCCCCCCAAGGAGAGAGAGCCTTGAATAGGGGACTTGGGGAGGAAAGTTGGGGGGAAGCACAGGGATACATCCAACCAGCCCCTCCCACTGCAGGATTCCCATGTGCCAGGGCCAGAGGAGACCCTCTCCCCCCCCCCCCAATCAAGGGGATTGTTTTCAGCTTTGCTTCCTACTCCCCACTCCCACAGGGCAGCAGCACAGGAAACAGAGGGAAGGAGGGTGTTAAAAACAAATGCAACTTAAAATCCGGGGGGGGGGGGGGGGGGGGGGAGGGGCGGAAGCTTCCAGCCCCAGCAAGAGCCACTTTGAGCAGGGACTGGAGAAGTAGCCTGACTCTGTGTCCAAGCCCCCGCCCCACTGAGGCCATGTGGGTGAGTGAGGGGCAGCCTAGAAGAGGTAAGCTGGACATAGTGCCAATACGATAACCGCTGTTGTGATCTCATTTACACTGAGTATTTTTCAGCATGTTTGTGTGCTTGAAGCCAGACCTGACTGGCTCCTCATTCTTTGAAGGGAGGGTATGTAACATGCTAGGACGCAAGGAACAGCGCTATACTGGAGCTAGACGGGACCTTCAGAGGTCATTACGTCCAGTCCCCTGCACTCACAGCAGGACCTATCACCAGCCCTGACAGATTTTTTTTTCCTTTTTTTTAAATCTATTTGCCCCACATCCCTAACTGGCCACTGAGCTCTCCTTCCTCACCCCCTCAGACACACACAATGTACCTTGGCCTTCTGTTCTGTTTCCAAGACACTTCCAGAAGAGACCAGAGTAGACTCCACGCCTGCTCAAGAGGGTTTATTCTAAACATATGGGAGAAAGTGGGAGCAAAGTACAGCTCCTTACGAAGTCAGCATTTAAACTGCTGTCTCTGATGTCTCATCTGCTGCTGGAAGTGCGGTGCAGCCTTCTTAGAGCCCCAGCTTGACACATGGGCTTCTTTTCTTGTTTTTAGCCATTGACCTGATCAAGGATCTCATGGCCTATGAAGTCCGGCCAGCGCTGCTGAAGGGTCTGGTTGAATTACTTACACCACCAGGGCAGGAGGCTGCTAAAATGAAAGTCAAAGCCCTGGAAGGTAAGAGGTCACAGCAGTTTCCTGTCATGTCTGCTTGGTGGCTACAGAACACTATAAAGTGGATTGCTCTTTGCTTGCTTGGGTGACTCACCAATCACTAAGGGGTGACTCTGGTACCTTAGTCTCCTGGGGCTAATCCATCCCTTTGCTGCCTTTCCAGAGGTCAGATGCTTCACCTCCTGGCTGATGACAATGCTGTCAGCTATGCAGAAAAGGAGATACAGCAGTCACTGCAGTGAGCTTGCTTTGCAGCCATGGCCCCTCTCCCTGGAGCAGTGAAGTCACCTACAACAGTAGGCTGTGGGGAAGGATAACTGGCTGGTGCTGGCTACTGCAACAGGAAACATAGCAAGGGGCTAGGCGCCTCCTTCCCCTCCCAGCAAGACCTAAAAATCATGTACAGTTATTAAGCTAGACCTTACAAGAGGCCAAGATAGAAGGGAATCTCCCTCTCTTCTCTTCCTGGTTTATCAGGGTGCCTGAGCTCCATGGGCAGGAGGCCAGCGCAGCCTCAGCAAGTGGGGTGCCCTCTCCTTCCCACTCTCCTGTCCTGTGGGAAGGAGGGAGCAGATGGCAGGAAGTGCCCTGATGGCAGCTAGAGGCAGGTCTGCACTCTCCATGCACCCCCCCACCATCCCTGTGCCCAGGGCAGCTGTACAGACGGACCTTCAGACAGACTTTCCCATGGGAGTGTCAGAGCTTCCTCAGTTGCTGCATCTGTGCAGGATCCTGTGTTCTGCGCTCCTGCGGTACTCTGGCTACTTGCCGCAATCAGCTTTGTCTGCTTTGATTAATGGGACCTGCCAGGTAAAACCAAACATTCAGCTTGTTGCAGCCCCAAGTTTGATGCTATTTGTGGGTCCAGGATCTTGTCAAGACTCACAGAAGCCTGGGTTTTCTGACAACATCCTGTCTCCATGGAACAGATGGCAATGTCACGTCCCAGGCTGGGTAAGTTGTTGCATTAGCAGGACATGGTCACGGAGCAGTGCCAGTTCATTGTAAAGCAGGAGACACAGTACATAGACAGCCTTAGGGATGTTGCTATAACGTCACAGATCCTCTTCTCTTCTCATGCTACTGGTCTAATTCCTGAGGTTGTTACTAAAGTTTTATGGCGTGCGCGTGGCTGTAGCTGGTCTTCATCCTGTCTAATGTTCTCCCATTCAGACTCAGTCACACTCCATCTCACGGAGCCCTTGCCGGTGCATATACAGCAAGCTGCTGCAGCAAAAACCATTGGGTAAGAAAATTCAGAGCAAAATAGAAAGACTTCTACAGAACAAGCACAGGACGCTGTTTCCTAGAATGGTCTAGATAACACTTACACAAGTGCAGGGAATGGGACTAGGCCTCTCGAGTTCCCTTCCAGTCCTATGATTCTAGGATTCCTTTATGGAGAAAAGGCCAGTCATTGGCCTTCATAGGTGATCTTTAGTCCTCTGCCATTGCTGTCTAAGTATATCCCCTTGGTGTGCCAATGTCTCCATATAGCCTGTGGGGACTTTCACACATTAGCAGAGCTCAGGAGCTTAGAGAGAAGCTTGGGTCTGCTTCGGTCTGCTTCATCTGCTTGGGTCCCCAAATCCATGTCCTTCCCGGTACAAACTAACTGATGTTATTTAAAGCCTTTATTGTAGGTGAAATATATCAAATTTAACTCTGGCCATTAATAGAGAATATTCCTTCCAAAGCACCAGCCATGTTGCTTTCTCCAGTGATGTACTCAGTAGTAAAATCATCAGCCAAGTTTCTACCAGGGATGCTGAATTCTATGGGATGACAGGGTGGCTTTGCTAACACAGGTGTGTTTATTGTCAGTCATTAAAAGAAGTGTAGGTCCTCAAACTTAGATGTTAAAATGTTCACATGCAGCCAGGAGCTTCCTGTTCGGTTTAGGAGTAGCACCTATCCTTATGCATTGCTGTAGCCATTTGCTGGCAAACACGGGTAGGTGGAGGCATCGCTTTACATCTGGATCAGCACCACACATGAGACAACAGGACTAGAATCTGTACTGCCAAGTTGCCAGATGAGGCCCTTCAATTTCATTCCTTGGAAGTTCTTGTGGGATTCTTATCCCGGGCAAAAGCACCTTGGAACCTAATCTGCAGATTTCCTTGCAGCGTTCTAGCCAAGGACTCAACTGAACTGGCCAAAGATATGATCCAGCTGGGAGTGGTGCATGGCCTTATGTGTGCTATGGGGAACCAGGATCATACCACCTGCCAAAGACAGGCCAGCGTCACTCTAGAGGTGAGTATCTCTGTGTGGAATGACCTGGGAGCTAGTCCAATCAAGGGGCAAAGCTGTAAAAAAGGACATAGATGATACAACAGTGTTCCCAGGGTTCTGCTTGCACTTGAGAACCAGCTTTGCCCTTTCTAGCCCAGCTATTCCTGCACGATTCCCAGATAAAGCCCTTCATTGAGGTGGAGGATAGGCACAGGTTAGTTTTGAATAATACAAAATCAGGGTCATGCTTCAAAAACCAAATGCAAACCTGTACCCTAGAGAAATACAGTGTTAAGGTCCTCCAGTCCAGTCCACAGGGGTCATCGGCTGCAAAGCCCAGTAGGGCAATGGTTAACGATATCCCTGCTGATCACTACAGCTGGCATATCCAGCAGTATGGGTGGGGCATGGCAGTTGTGGGGGGGCTTGCTTGGCTGGAGTACCAACCTTTTCCCCCATCTATTTAGTCTCGGCCTCCAGCAGCATTGGTGCGCAGAGGTGAGCAACAACCCGGGGGTAATAGAAAGATCAATGGCAGCTGGGAAGGCCTGAACTGGTGCACGTTACTATCCTGCGAGGCTGCCACTCTGCAGTTCTTACACTCACTGGAAGTGTTTTGTTACAGCATTTTGTCCGGACCTTTCCTATCGTGGAGGAGCACGTGAGAAAGGCAACAGGAGAGACTCTATTCCACCTTTTTATGGTAATTGGGCTTCTCTAACTGCTAGGGCATGTAACTGGTTTGGAGCGTCAGTCCATTGTCCCTGGTTAATGGGGACTGGGTCTCTCTCTTCTACAGCCACAGGGGAGGCTCCAGTTCCTGATCACACTCCAAAACCATTGGGCTCAGACCCCAGTGTCCTCAGTTCCATGAATCTCTTTGGTTTTGGCTCAGCACCCCTCAAAGTCTTCTCTCCACGCAGTGAATATCAATGCATTTCCACTACTCACCTCTACTAACGAGCTGGGAGAACTGATGCAAATCAGAGACAGGCCTGGGTGCTGAAGTCTGGACAGGGCGGGTGATTCATTTCTGACTTGGGCCTATTGTTGGCATAAATTGAGAACCAGTGAGGGACGTGTCTGAACTCCCTTTGATGTAGCAAGGTTGGCATGGGGGGAGAAATACTGGGCTAGCAGTGTGAGAAAAAGCAGGAAAGCAAGAGCCACCTCTGAATCTGAGCACTCCTGCCTTGAGGTAGCTCAGGACTAAACACCCCCTAAATCAGTGGACTCCTTTTAAAGCTGAGCAGGACAAAGCAATAGCAAATGTCCTGTAGACAACAATCCTTGGGCTGCCTTGGAAGCAGTGGGGCTTGATCAGCCTTTCCCAGTTCCCTTTTATTTCCTTTTGGGGTAGCACCACGTTAGATGGTAATCTCAGCTGGTACATTCATTTCAGCAGGGCTAAGCCCATTGACCCCTTGTGAGTATCTGTGTAAGTCTCTGTAAGTTTGACGGCTCAATGCTCAAAGCCTAGGTCCATTCACCAGAGGCAGGGATGGGAGGTGAGGGGGGCCAAGGCTGGGGCTGCTGTGTACCTTTCCTCCCTCGCTGTTGCACTTCATTCTCCTTTGCTTGGGCCCGCTCAAGAACTTTTCTCTCCCTCTGGCTGGCCCAGCTCATGCCCTGGATGGCTGCCCACAGCCCATGAAGCTGCTCAACTGCTGCCTTTTTCACTATTTCTTCTAGAGAGATGCCAATACCTTGTATCTGAACATGGACGCAATACAGGTTGATATTCTGGCATCAAATAAAGTGAACATCTCAGAAAGCGTATCAAGCGCAGAAAGGGTGCCTCACGTGGAAGGTGGGTAAGGGGCATGAAAAGGCTGAGTCAGGGACACTGAGCTAGCAGAAGCCAATTCTCTCACACTGGTATAAATCAGGTTGCCCTTCCAAGTCACTGGGGATACCCCAGATGTGTGGGGCCAGCCAGGGAGCTTGAGGCCAGGATAAGGGGTGAATCCCAGGTCCCCTACCAGGAGCTGACCTGCAGCTGGCCTGTGTCAATGTCCCAGTGCTGGGAGGTTCACAGTGCAAACTTGCCTAGCATGAACACCCCAGCTGTCCAGTTCTCCTGCTGTTGGCATCTCTGCCATTACCAGTCATGGCTCTGCTCTGTTCTTTCAGTGGAAGGAAGCATGGAGTGAAAACATCAAACAGCATGAGGACATCCTCTCCATCTCCCTCTGCTGCCACCTGAGCCTTGCCCTTCTCTTCTCTGCGGTCTGAGAAGTAGATGCAAGCTTCGCACGTGCCCTCTCCAAGTCTGAGCCTGCAGCTTCTGGCTTTGGTTCCTTCTGATCAAACCTCCCTCAGCATGTTCCCCACCAGGCTGCAATTCAGAGACTGCATGGCCTGGCTGCCTCTGTCCTGTGCCCAAGGCTTCCCTCGGCCAGCCCCTGCAGAGTACTTGCTTCCTGGAGAGGCAGCATGTTTGTCAGGCCCCCAAAGACCCTCACTTTTCTGGCAAAATAAACACCCAGGACTCACTCTCGTGCAGGCAGTGATGAATGGGAAGGGAGATACCACTGCTCTGCGTGTGTTTGTGGAGCACGACTCATTGGCAGGCAGGCCTCAAACTGCACCATTCAGTGCAGCTTTCTCTGGCAGCAGCTGTGTCTCATTGCTGCAGGGAGAGGCAGATGGGATATAGTGATGGAGAGACGGTAAATATTGCAGGAGGTACCTGACAGAGTCACCATCAAGGAGTTGCAAAAGAATCCCTGACACACAGCCTAATGCACAGCAACAGCTACTCTATTATAGAAGGCTCCCGTCACAAGGCTCTGACTGGCCTCCAAAAGCAGGGCTGGTGCTATAAGACAGTGGTGCACAACCCAGGTGTTGCAACCCCCTTGGGGGGGTCACAGATGTCATCTGGGGGTCGCCCTATTGGTCAGCAACCTGTGGCTGAGGAGCTGTATGCAGCTGTTTAAGGAGCCACTTGTGGCTGTGAGCGCTGCCGCTGCCGATTCCACTTGCGGCTCTGGAGGCTGCCACCATTTAAAGCCTGTCATTAAAACTGGATTTAGCTTTTTTGTTTAAGCAGCCGCAGCCTCCTCAATCACAAGTGGAGCTAGCAGCAGCAGCAGGGAGCCCTGGAAGAGGAAGCTGGCAGCGTAAGGAGCTGCAGGTGGGGGAATTCTAAGGCTGCAGGAGAGCTGGCAGGGAGGAGCAGCAAGCCTGCCCTACCAGAGCCATGGTGAGAAGGAGGCCGGGGGCGGGGGGGGGGGCGGGCAGCTGTAAAGGAGCAGTGCACAAAGCTCAACCTTTCAGTCAGGTTCTGATCTGGGTGGGGCAGGGGTTGGGGCTGGTAGGAGTTAGGCCTGAGGATGGGGAGTAAAGCCTGGTGGTAGGAGGGCAGATCTGGAGGCTTAGGCAGGAAAAGCCTGGAGGCAGGGGTCACACCTTTGTAACTGGTACAAAGCATTGTGTGCCTGCTGTTCTTAAACTAGGGTGACAAAAAGTAGGGTCTGATGTTATCAAGGACTGTTCTACACAAAAATTAACAGATAACAAGCAAGAAATTTCTCAGATTAACTCAGGGGTCATCACCCAAGTGCAATAAAAAAGGTTGCACACCACTGCTGTAAGATATCCCCGGTGCCTGCATGACATGAGGGTGAATTCAATCCCTTCCTCTGCATTAGGATCAGCAGCTCTTCAGACAGCACTGGAGGGCGCCAAGCCATTGTGAGGATCGAGCCTGTCCCTTTAGGGCAAGGGCAAGCTCTGGGCCAAACCCTAGCTGCCAAACACTCTTGAATGAACTGCAGTTTCTTTGTTCTCTTTTCTGGCTATTGGATCTTGCTTATTGTTTTGACCAAGAAATTTGGAATAATTGTCTACTCTGGGCCCAAGGCTGTCTGTGCAGCTTGGAGCCCCTCTCTGCAAGGATCTGAAACAGATTTACAGTGACTAGGTGTGCTGGCCCCCTCATTTGCATAACAGTGATGTCACACTTAATCCATTCTCCTGGGTAATGGACATGGGAAGCACGACATTCAAAAGTTTGGGGCTAACCGGTTCAATGTCAGGCAGATAATTCTCATGCACAGAATGCGTTCTGTGCAGAGAGCTGCTGTCTGCAGGAGAGATATCTAGCCTCATTAATTTGTTGCTATAGGCACAAGCCTGCTAAAGTTTTGTTAAAAACTTTGTTTTAAAATAGCATAGAACCAGGGAAGGAGCACACAGCTCAGCTGGCTCCGATTTCAGTGCTGGGCTCATTTTACTGCTCCTGGGGCAATGTGAGGGTTGACTACTCTCTTCAGAGGCTGGATTCTATGTGCTTTTCATACAGAAGGGCTCAAAGCAGGAGTGGGGAACCTTTTTTGGGTCAGGGCTGGACTTACACTTAAAAGAAAAAGAATCAGTTGGGTGCACATGAGAAGCAAAAATACCCCTAAAACATGAATGTGGCACACGTCAAGATCAGGTGGTGGAAAACTTGTTCTGGCTCAGTGAGGTCACTGGCCAGTCATCCAGGTAGAGGAAGACTGCTACCCCACATTTGCATAGAAATGCTGCCCCTCATCGTGCACTTAGCTGTGTGGGGATGTAGACCTGTGGTCTCCAAGCTGGGGTGTGGTGGCCCACAAAGGTAGTGCAGGAGGTCTGAAAATAAGACACTTAAAATAATCATAGAAAATAAGTTTTAAATAAATTGCAAAGTTACAATTTATTTTTAAATTAAGTAGCTTCCACTAATGGTATTAATTCCTGTCCAGAAATCTGCACTGCAGCTCCCTTTTCATTTAATGAAGACACACAGCAGCTAGAATTGACCTATGGGGGTCCATGAACAGTTTCAAGAAAAAGAGTGATTTGTGTTCTGCACTACTGAAAAGGTTGGGAACCCCAACTGTAAACAGTTTGAACAGTAGCACTGTTTTACTTAAAAGAATTATGCATGACCTTCTGCAGCTGTATAAGGCAAAATGCCACATTTCCTGGCAGTACATATCAATTACACTCATGCACCCACCCATACACAAGCACACTCCATCTTGTTACCAACTAATTGCTCCCCCTAATTTCACAGATCAGGAGGATTAGATGAGGGGACGGGTGGAGCCAGGCTTCTGCTGATCCTGCTCAGTGCTCTGATGTCAACAAGATGAGACCCAGGCTCCCCCTGCAAAACACCTGAGATTTATAGTGGCTTCTCTCTCATGATAAAACCAGCCAGTCATCCCAACTCTATGCAAAAGCTTATCCCGGGGTGGCAGCGTCAACTGATCATTCCTAGCACCATCTAGGTTCTGCCTCAATACTGTCACATCCATCTTCAAAGAGCGCCTTTTGAATCTGTTTGCAAAAAGGTGCTAGCTTTTGACGCCCCAGGTCATCAGTATCTCTGTTCTTCCCCATTTGACAGGTCTTAGTGTCCTAGGATCCGGCTCCGGCTCCTATCCCTTCTCCAGCTGTTGGGGAGGTGGCCTGCCTCCCCTGCTCCTCATTCACGCCAAAGGCGGCCAGGGGGTGGGTGGAAATCAAATAAAAGGCAAGAGATCTGGTATGAAAGACGGTAGAGAGTCCTATGCGTTTAGAGAAAAAGCTTTAATGCAGAGTTTCTATGTGATGAAAACGATAGAGATTACAAAGAGATTTAATACAAGGCTATAAGAAAAAGCTACAGAAATTTACCTACAGCACCCTGCATTGGCAGTGGCAACCATCAGTGACCAATCCCAGGAACCTCCTGTATGTTGGTTTGACCAAAATATGAAAAAATGCATCCTTCAAATGCCAGGCAGCATACCAGTCCCCTCCAGATCTAGGAAGGGGATGATGGTGGCTAGGGAGCTCATATGAAAGTTGAGCCTTATAACACACAGAAGGGATGCAGGTCTAGATTATTCCTAAGCCAAGGGTGGGCTTAGGCCCAAGGAAATATCAGGAACTTAAACCCCCCCACTCCAGGAAGCACCTGTCGGGGGGTGACAGAGGAGGTATTACATCCCCTGCATGAGTTGCTGCTTGTAAGAAGAGTCCCTGAAGATGGACAGTGAAGATGAGCGGTTGGAGGGCAGAGAATGGGATAGAATATCCTACCTGTATCATGCCCAAGCCACAGTCATCTGCATCCACCTGGACCAAGGCACAGTAGAAGTGGCATAGACCATTCCCACTTGGGGGATAAAGTTCAACTTGGAGCTGAGAATTGTTTCAAATGACCCTGGTCTGGGCCTGAGGAGGACTGCAAAGCTGCGTCTACCCTACCTGCAAGTATAGTTCTGCATTTGAACACGAGGGGCAGAACATTCGGGGGCATAGGTTTCTTCTGGGGCACTAGCCTATGAAAACTAACTTCAGAGTAACCTAGGAATCTTTCCGTCTGTGTGGTCTGGCATCTGGCTTTTGAGGCCAGCACCACACAGCTAAAGTGGAGATTTTGAATTGTGTTCTGAACATCTGAGGAGAGCTCAGGCACCTGAAGCGAGGTGCTGCATTGCACAGTGATGGCAGTGGCCATGGTTCGTGTTGCTGAATCAGCCAAGTCTAGTGCCACATGGAGGGAGACAAGCCACAGTTCTGCCCTCTCCTAGGATCCAGGCAAATTCTTGTCGAGAGTCAGCAGGGAGGAGCTCGTAGCATTTACATAGCGAGTTCCAGGGGTTGCACTGCTTCTTGATACAATAGGTAAAGACGGTATGGAGGGTGATGAGGCAGTGACAATGAACAGCACCTGAACATGGCCAGTTTGGCTCAGTGCCAAAGGGGACTGGTGCTGGCACTAGTTCAGGTGGCATTAATACTGGGGTCCCAAAGACAGCTGTGCCAATGGCAGGTGTTGCAGGGAGGACTGGGTTTGATGCACTGCAGGTAGCACCTGTGCAGAGCTCAAACAGCAGGCTGGCTAGAAGCTCAGGATTAGGTGACCAGCCAAGGCACACGCCATCATAGCAATCAGGTATCTGAGGTGCAGCAGAGACTTGACTCCTTTGGTAGCACTCCACAAACAGGGGATGTAACTTTTCTGCCCTTGGGGCCCAAGTCAACAGGGCTGGGACTACTGCTCCCTCCTCTTGGTGTCCCAACGGGATCCACTGCACTGGAGTGGCTGGTAAGCAGCCTTGGTCTGACCTTCTTGTGCAGCAACAGGGTTTGCAAAGAGGGCCATGCTGAGGAGCTGGTCTTGTGCGCCAGGGAGTGGGGTTGCTACTGTCTCCTTTTCTTGGTGTCTACAAGTCTTTCACCAAAGGCAGTGGACTGTGCACCAAAGATACTGGTTGACAACTGCTGCACAGAGGGTCAGTGCCAAACCCATAAAGCAGGAGCTTCCAGTGGTGGTCTCTGGGGTTCATGATTTCAAACTCCTGCAGACATTCGGCTTAGCCAGTGCAACATTCCTTGCCTGAACAGTTTAGGCAGGCAGCATGCAGGTTCCCTTTGAGTGTAGGTTTGTTGCAGGAGTAGCAGTGCTTAGATCCCTGGGGTCATTGCATGACCTGGGTGTGTATGGGAGAGAAAATAACCAGTAAAATGGGGGAACCCAGCCCAAGAAAACTATTTAGCAATTAACTCAATACTAGAATGAACTATATCTATAATAGAAAAACAGCAAGGGCTATCTTGCAGAGCATGAAAGAAAACAAACCTCTAGTGATTGCCCCTGGAGTGCAAGGAGGAACTGAAGGGGCAGGAAGTTCACAGAGCCCTTTACTATGCCCTGCAGGCACCACACCACTGGTTTCTACAGCCAAACTGAAGCCTAACACTAGGGGAAAAGTCTTCCAATACGTGTGTCCACGAGCAAATCACAAAGAAGAATCCAGTCCTCAGCATTGTGTGGGTGCCAGTCCTGTCCTCCTCAATCTGCCAACTCAGCCCTTTGCTGTAAGTGACTATCAGTCAAAGTGCAGCATTATGCCCTTAATTTGCAGTTTTCAGTTGTCATAAAGGTACTTGCTAGAATAGCTTAAAAAGGGCTATAGTGTTCTCAGAGTCTAACCCAAGAGCCATTTCTTCCGTGTTAGGGGCTTCCGGGCAGTGCTCCAGTTAGCTTGGCCGCCCCTAAGTGTGCCACACCAGTCCCAAGCCTGGATAGGAGGAGGAGGGTTGGTCAGTGAGTGACGATGCACTGATGGTAAAACAATACAAATGAAATCTGATGCCAGTACAACTAACTGATAAAGGATGGCAGCTCAAGCATCACTTGGGTGAACAAGGTCCACAACACCAATCGAGCAATCGGAGCTGGGTCGATAAGTTGGCTACCAAAAAGCAAAATTACAAACTCACACCAATTATGAACTGGAATGTTGAATTTCCGAATACTATGGGCAACTGGAAAATTAGAGCTGCTTTGAAAGGAGGTGGAGATGCACTGATGCGATATACTTGGACTACTGGGGATGCACTGGATGGCATGAGGACAGATGTGCAATAGCAAAGTCACTTGGTCAGGGAATGAAAAAGCATGAGGCAGGAGTCAAATTCCTTCTTCGTAAGAGAGCTAGAGGAGCATTGTTAGGACACAAATCAGTGAGTGCGAGAATGATGGTAGTGAGATTCGAAGCGAAATCATTCAACACCCCAGTCGTTCAGGTGTACGCACGCGTGTCAGACAGTACAGAGGAAGAGACTGAGCTATTCTATAAAGACTTGACAAAGATGCAGGAGAAGATACTGAAGAGAGATGTGTTGACTGGAGGCGATTGGAACATGAAGGTCTTAACAGATATCGAAGGTTGGGAGAGTCATGGGAAGGTTTGGATATGGAGAAAGAAACAAACGAGGTGAGAAACTAGTAGAGTTTGCAATGGAACACAAGATGGTGATCTGCAACATGAGATTCCAGCAAAAGAATTATAGAGGACATGGTGATTGAATGATGGGAAGTCCAAGAACACAATAGCTATGCTCTTAAGATGGGTAACATCAGTGCAGCAGTGCCAAACTTTCCAAGGAGTGGATATAGATTCTGACCACAGTCTAGTAATTGTGAACACCAAGATGAAACTCAAGAGAAAAAGTATAAGATGCAGTTGAAGAGGAGACATGGTGAGGAAAAAATAGGGAACACGTACAGAGCAGAGCTCAAAGATCAGGAATGTGGGCATAGAGAAAGACTTAGACAGGAGTTGAAAAGGATAGCCACTTCAATAGAAAAAGCAATTGAGCAGATGGTTCCGGAAGAAGAGATCAATAAAAAGTGGATTACGTAGGAGACACTGACGTTGGTCCAAGAGAAGAGAGAGTGTTTAAGATCAGAAGGGATGTTTCAGAAAGGGCAGAACAGCAGTACAGAGTGAAATGCAATGAGGTAAGAAAAGCTGCCAGAATGGTTAGAGGAGCAGTGCGAAGACAGAGCGGTATTACGGTGAGTGTAAGACCAGGGAGGTGTTTAACTGATTAGGAATATTAATAGGAAGTGGCAGCCGCAGCAGATGGCGATCAAAGATGAGAAGATTGGTGCAATATCTCATCTATCACTGCACAATCTGTACAAAGCACAGTTGGACCCGAGTGCCTCAGACTGATGGAAGAACTGGATGATATCTCTGCCAAGCATTTTGAGAGAGAGAGGGAGAGAGAGAGAGCGCGCGCGCTGCGCGCGCACGCACGCACGTGATTAATATTTCGAAAGAAGAAGTAGAAAACAGTGAAACAACTAAAGAACAAGAGTCCTGGAAATAAGATCATGAGAGAGATTACCAGACACAGCAGAGAAAGCATGATTGAAAAAAATACATTGACTACGTAATAAGGCATGGAAGAAATGGAAGGCAGAGAAGGAATGGACAAGACCTGTGTTAATGACAAACAAGAAAGGAAGTGTGTTGGAGTGCAAGAACTTGAATCATCTACACAAGGTGCTGATGATGATACTGACAGAGACTGAGATCACATATGGAACATCTACTAGATGAGCAAGTGGGATTCAGGAAAAATAGAAGTACCATACAGCAGATAGTGGCACTAAGATGGATAGAGAAATCTCGATGAATGAACAAGAACATCTACACTTGGTTCGTCGATTTTTAGAAGGCATTTGACAGTAAAGATCAGAGTGACTCATGTGGTGTGGGAGTCACACAGTGTATACCAGACTGATGTGGTTGTTGAAGGATATCAGTGACAATGCAGAGGGAGCAGTGAGACTGTGCAGAGAGTTGGGAAGTTGGTTTAGAACGAGTAGAGGTACGAGACAAGGAGATCTGATATTAACGAGTATCTTCATCACGCATCTAGAGAGAGCAATGGAGAAGATCAAGGAAGAGGTACAAGGGATATCCGTGCACAGGATAAGAATTAACAGCTCGAGGTTCGCAGATGATAAAGTTATCAAGGAAGATGAAGAGAAGCCAGTGAGAACAGTGCAGGTGCTAAACAAAGAAGGGATGGAGTATGGACTGATTACGAACATCAATAAAACAAGAACAATGGTATTTGGAGATAAGGAAATAGGAAGATCAGCATAGACAGGATTGAACTAGAGAAGTTCATGTATCTGGGAAGCAACGGGACATGATCTAGATTGTAAGAAGAAAATAGCAACTAGAATAGTGAAAGCAAGAGCGAGTTTGAAGGCAATAAATAAGATCTGGAAAAGCAAAGGGATTAGCTTAGGAATGAAGCTGAGCATCTTTTAAACATGTGTATTCAGTAGCATGTTGTACGGATGAGACATGGGTGATGAAAAAACATTCAAAAGGAGGAGGATATTGGTCTGATGGGGTCCTGGGGTCCCCCAAGCACTGCACTCCATCCGCAGGCAGGAGTGACTGTCACTCAGCAGATAGAACAGGAAGTTTATTAACCAACAGGGCACAGCATAGTACAGAGGTGTCAGAGCAGCCAGAGACAGACAGTCATTCCAATCCATCCTGGGGAAAGGAGCCCGAGGGGTGCCCCATCTGGGGTCTAGCCTCCCGTTGGCACAGGCTGGTTGCCTTCCAACTGCCACTCCTGCTTCAAACCCAGCTGGGCTCCTCCCTGCTCTTTGTTCAGGGACAGAGGTGTTACCTGCCAGCTTAGGTTACAGACCGCAAGGGGTCATCCTGTTAGCTGCTGGTCTGCCACACACACATCCAACCCCCCACACCATCATAATTGGCATTCATAAGCAGTTGATACAGCAAGACCCTGAGAATAGGATGGATGCAGGTCAACAGGAATTATACAGAAAGATACAGAGAACCTACTGCAGATGGTTATACAATGGAAGTTACAGCTATTCGGGCATATCTGCAGAATGAACAACCAACGAAAAGTCAAGACCCTGGTATTGGGTCTAGTGGACAGAAGACTCCACAGAGAACAGGTAGATGTTTAGTAGATTTCTGTAGACTAGCTCCGCACCAACTAAGCCACTCCACACTGGACAGGGAAAGATAGAAGGAAAGAGTGAGGGAGCCATCGGACACCAATGGGCGCTAAGCCTATGGTTGTTGATAAAACTAACTGGGCCACTGAGCCTCTGACAACAATCTTTAGCAGGTCAAGAGCTGGGGCATGCCTGCTGGCAGTCAGGCCCACGCCTACGAAAGCTCTGACAGGTGTGCCCTGCAAGGCTGAGCCTGAGACCCTCCTCCATGCTGGAAACCCCACACCCCACTAAAGAGGCAGAGGTCCTGAGCTTCCTCCCCCAAAGTTTAGTAGGTAGAGAATGGGAGTAAGTGGTGGGGGTTTCCAAGCCACACTTTAAACAAGAAAAGACCTCCATGTGGCTCACAAGCCACTGTGTAACCAACCCTATGCTACAATGCATGTTAAAGGGAAAAAAATAGATTAACTCTTCAGAGCTGGTTATTATTTGGAGACCCGGAAGATGGAATTTGGGTTCAGGATGGATGTAAAAACCCACCCTGGTTATAGTATAGCTAAAAATCAAAGCTGGTGGCAGCAGTCAAGTAACTTGCTCAACTGCACACTGCAGTGTTTGGAAATGGCATTTGAGGCCCTCCAGACTGTAGGCACCTATGTTCAGGAAATTCACTAGTCCAAAAACTTATCCCCTTCCAAATATCAGGAGACAAGATGCTTTAATGGATTTTTTTTTTTTTTTTTTTTTTTTTTACTTATATACAAACATCACAAACTTCAAAAGACTAATGCCCAAACAGTTCCAGAGGCCAGTTTCTACCATAAAGGCCCATCTGTTTTGGAGGGGTCGTCAGAGAATTTTTTAAAGAATTGACAATTGACAATATTCTATAAGTCAGATGTTAAACCCAGGAATATTCATCTACCAGCTGAATTTCTTAAAAAACAGGGATTTTATTTTATTCTATCCTTTTTTCATTTTTACAATTAAGTGTAGTCCATTTCCTTTGTAAAGCACATCAGACCTGCAGTTCTGCACCGTTTCATAATACATCTAGAAGCAAAAAAGTTTATGTACACTAGAATATACAAGTTTATCTAGTTACATCAGAGCAGGAAATCATCACTAATGAGGGGAAGAGGTGTTCAATGCCAGAACTAGAAGTTTCTCTCCTCCCCCATTGCCAAGTCTCAAAAGATCCTGGGTCCTGTGTGGTATAAAGGTTGCTATTCTGATCTGTTGTCTTTGGGTAAGGCTGACAAAGTATATTTTATTATATTACATTTAAAATAGAGTTAAACACAAACCACTGACATGTGACAGACACAAGAGGAAAAAAAACGCTATTTCTGAATCAGAGTTTGCTATATTTACTAAGGTCGCCTCTTACTCATCTGCTTGCTGGCTTGCTCCTCCAGCTGCATGGCAACAGCAAGGGACTCCACGACATCTGCAATGAAGTTTGAAGTTAGTGGCAGATTGACCTGTACACGTGATGATCCCAGCATCTAAAACAGTTTCCAATTTCATGGTTGTTCACAAAACCCAGCTTCCAACCTCAGGGCCCTGAGGTGGAAGAGAGCTGGGGGTGGGAGGAGAGGGAGAATAAGAATACGAGAGCAACATGGGTGACTGATAATCCTGAGTTCCTCACTCCTACTTTAGGTCTGCCTGCAAGGAAATGCACCCTGTGTTCACCCCCATACCCTGCAATCATCTTTGCACAAAATACACCTTGTGACATCATTTAAAAACACACACCACACTGGTCAATAAGATACAGTGAAACGTACGTAGGAACATTGTGTAATGTTACAGAATTACCCTGTTTAATGTTAAAGGCACAAATTTAAACTCATAAGCCTGATAAGGTCGGAACGGTCCAACTAGCTGTTGAACAAAGATGCATGTGTTTACCTCAATTTATATATAGGCAATAGACAGAGCCCACAGTCAGCCAGAGGGGAAAGACAATACAGAACCTGCATTTCAGCATGCACAAGTGAAAAGAAAGAGCACGAAGCCTTCTTCCACATCTACTTGCTCTTGGCTGGCAAGAACTTTAACTAGGGAGCACTCTCAGGAAAGTGTTGCTCAAGGGTGACAACTATAAAAATAAGGGTCAAACACACCAAGTGATCTCTCCCTACCCATCTCCTAGGCTCTGGGGCTGGTGTGTGAGGGAATGAGGGTGAGTTTTTTCCTGTTTTTCAGTTGAGCAACCACATCAACAAGGGTTTGGATTTTGTTTTTCTGTTTCTCATGTGTGTGGCCACCCAACTGATTTTTTCTGTGGGTCAGTAGCCCCCAACCCAAAAAGTTTTCCCTTCCCTCAGTTAGACTGAGTGGGGGAGATTGCGTCTCTACAACAAGTGTTATTGTCTGCATTATTTTTTCCCCCTTCTGCAAGAAGTATGCACACCAGACCTGGGACTGGCATGACACTGTTCGCCACCATGACTACCAATACTTGCCTTGTGTTTAGGCCCTTCATGCCAGCAACTGTTTAGACTGGGCTTTAAGCTTAGCTTACAAACCGATATTTCAGTCACTTCCAGAAGAAATAATTGGCATACATCAGCTGAAGGCAGAAATCCCAAGTTTTTGAGGGATGTACAGCATCCCTCCCTATATTCCAAACAGGTGCTGGTCCCACAGACATGGGAAAAGTGTATAGATCATCTACCAGTATTCTCCCAGGCAGAATACCAGCAGCAACCTTGGCTAGGCTTTGCTGGGGACTGTAGCTCACTGAGTTACATTGTCTTTGGAAAGGATTTTCTGTATTACTTGGCTAGCAAGTAGGTAATGCCAGCCAGAATATTGCTTAGTAAAGCAATGAAGCACCACCAGCTTAGCTCCCATACCGATTACATTTCTTGATCCTTCCTTTATGAAGCATCTGGTTCTGTTCACAAATGTCTCCAGATCGTAGTCAGGCTGGTCTGTCATTTCCAACAGTTCGGTCATCTTCTAGATTTAGAAAAGCAACATTGATTAGGAATTGGCCTTTTGCAAGCTTGGAATGTTTTCACGGCACACCCTGAGCTTTTGTTAAGATCTGAGCTTCTGTAGGTGGTCCACCCCCACTGTCAGCACCAGCCCCCTGAAGGTTATAACTGGTTGTAGGTGGGCATTATCACAAGCCAGTTTCTGTGGAGAGTCTTGGAAAGAAACAGCTGGAACAAGTCAGTAATGACCAAAAGGTGAGCACCCTTTACCATTTATTTCCCATGTGTTCCTGGAACTCCCCAGTACTTTACTCAAATAAGGTAACTTGATATCAATATAAAGATGACAACTTGGGCTCGCTTGAATCTTCGACATACCTGTCTCATTTCTCTGATTTCCTCCACAGCCTTCTCCTCTAGCTCATTAATCCGAGTCATGGCTTCACAGAAACTGGACATGTGGGGAGACATCTCCTCTTCCTCCTCCTTTGAGATCTAGCATTCATGGAGAGAAACATACCTGATAAGTACAGAGACACTCTTCTTTGAGCCTCCCAGTTCTGTTCCTGAAGGAGGTTATCCAAGCTAGCTGGCTAGTGCTCACCATCTGATGCGTAAGATGGTGAGAGAGTGTGGGGAGTTTATTACCACTGCTGGTTTAAATACTCCAAATTTAAATAATTCAGATTTGCAACCGATAATTTTAGTCTTTGGAGTTTAGTTTGAAAGATTCTAGACATGTGAACATTCCTGAACAGACGCTATTAAAGAAAATTGAAAAAATTAGGAATAAGGGGCTGCTGACAAGGTGGGTTTTTGCTGACAGAACCCTCTCTACACAGCTTGTTTTGTTCCAACGGAAGCCTCTGCCAGGACAGCGATCCTGAGTGAGTATGCAAATAAGCATCTATTTGCACTATTGAGTGCCCTCATGACATTGCCAGCAGCAGCATAGCCTACAGGTGTATTGCATTAAGCTATGTATTAAGCAAAGTTAGTTAGCTGCTTAACCTGGCTTGTCTAGTAGCCTCTAAAACATTTTGATAATCAGTTACATGCTCAATGGCCATATGTGGTAGGTTAAGAGTGCAGTTACCAATTTGCAATTTATTTACAGAACAAAAATAACCCATATATCTTTCAGTTTTGCTGTTCAAGGTTGTGTTTTTTTGTTTGGTTACTGCTTAATTGTGTTCTGATATTTTCTGGTATTTTCATTTAGGCAACACCTCAAACATTTTAAGTTGGTTATTGGGATACACCTTTGGTTTTAGTAATCTAAATTTATACAGAAATTAACTTATTGACAGTACAATAAACATCAATTATTTGTAACCCAAGTTATGGTTTGTTTTTATTTTCCCAGTTTTTAACATAAAGATACCTTTTTAGATGCTTTTGCAGTTCTGCATCTAGATATTAGTTTTTAAACTTAAAAAGTAAATTAGCAGCTTTCTGTAGCTTAGTACGTACCCAACAGTTATTTGTTCTCTGAAGTATGTTTCATACCAAACTGAAGTGTGGGTAAGCCACTAACTAAGCTATATAGTTTAACATACATCATGCTCAAGCCTTGACTCTTCTTCACTGGTTTCCAGGTGTTCATTCTCTGTTTCCATGCAGTTCTGCATTTCACCACTCCCACCATTGTGAGGGCTCAGCTCTTTCACTCTGGACAGGAAGAAGACTGATGTTATGCCAAAGACGACTTTGCTTCCAAATACAGTTATTTGGAGACCGTTACCTCAAATAGCTACTGCTACTTCTAGACTTCTCCTTGGCAGTATTCATTTCTCAGAGACATGCTATTTTAACATTGAAGGTCACTTTACCATGGGGCAGATATACTGGCAGCAAGACTGAGGATGTTTTGGAGCTGAATTCATTAGAAATGGGAATGTGCTTCTCCTTGGTGTGCTGAGTTGGCATAAGGAAATAGAACTAAGGGCATGTCTACACAGCCAGCATAAGTAACTACTGCCATTTTCCATATCCAGAGCAGCCTGTTTCTAACTATGTCCATCCTTAGGGGCGTTTGCATTCATTTAAGAGGAGTTAGTGTGAAGGGCTCAGAGCCCAGGCAGTTGTCAGACTCTAGTTACTTAGTTCTGTGGGGAGCTGAGAGCCTGGGCAGTAGCTGGGGTCACAGTTGGAGCCCCCCCACCTGCTTGGAGGACAGCCTGAGCCATGAGCCCCAGCGTGGGGTTCACAGGAGGGAGCCTACCAGCCTTCCTTGTAAATTTCAGGGCTGCTTCAGCACAACAGCAGGGCTCTCAGCTGCAGGTGTCAAACTAAGCCCCACACAAAACTCACTACTGGGGCTGTCACCTCAGGACTAGGGAGCAGGGCTCCGGCTGTGAGCCTCTTGCTGCAGAGCAGAGCTGTGAAAATGACAAGAATGACAGCCAACTGCCCACACACAATGCAACATCTACACACGCTGTTGCTCTAACTATACTGATATAAGCACCGGGGCTATTGTGAAGGTGGAATTGTCTCTCTAATTGGGTACTTGCATCAAAGAGCAAGGTTGCAGCACTGACACGGACATAATTAGGTGAATGTAAAAGTGTATGGTGACCTAACTATGTAGTATAGACCAGGCTTAAGTAAGGTCAATATGAAAGAGGATTCCAGCTCCAAGCAGCTGTAGCTCTTATCACATCCAAACAATACATGAAAAACAGGAATTTAGAGACTGGGGAAAAGCAAATACGATCAGTAACCAGAAAGAGGAATACCAGCAATATTCACAATTCATCCAAAGGGGTTTTTCCAAGCCAAAATTTTATAAAATAAAAATTGAATGCCTGTACAGAAGGTGACTGCAGCAGAGCTACAACTATTAACGGGACAGCTCCCCTCAAAGTTTTGATAATGAACG
Source organism: Carettochelys insculpta (assembly GCF_033958435.1). NCBI lineage: Eukaryota > Metazoa > Chordata > Testudines > Carettochelyidae > Carettochelys > Carettochelys insculpta. The sequence continues at coordinate 3,242,225 of NC_134145.1, forward strand.
GCCTTTCATGGAAAACTTAGAAAGTTGTAGAAAGGAAGACTGCAGAGGAACAGAACCCAGTGGCGTGTAGGTGTCTCATCTTTAACATCAGACATATCCAAAAACTAAGTAGGATTCCCCTTCGCACAGATTCCAAGGCCAGAAGAGACCATTATGAACCTTTAGTCTGACCTCTTGTATAACACAGGACATAGAATTTCCCAAAAATAATTCCTAGAGCATATTTTTCCTAAAGGATCCAATTTTATTTTAAAATGGTCAGTGATGGAGAAGTCCACCATGACCCTTGATGAATTGTTCCAATGGTTAACCAGCCAGCAATAAAAGTATGCACCTTATTTTCAGCCTGAAAATGTCTAGCTTCTAACATGACCCAGTGGCTGGAAATAGAACTTTCCCCTTGAAAGATCAGTGTGGAAAAATAATGGGCTCTCTAGACTAGAAGCATCTTTAAACTTTGTTACACTAGCTAGATTAAGGTGAGATTCCAGGAGCTCAAAGGATTAGAAAAAAATCCCTTAATCATTCTGAAGTGAAGGCTCTGCTTTAAACCTCTCCAATTTAACACACTGGAATTGAGGGCATCCGAAACTGGACCCAGCATGCCAGCAGCCATCGCACCCTGCAGAGGCTATTGTCTCAGCTCCCAGGCACCATTCCTGCTTCCCCCACTGCTTTGATTGGCCAGAATTCCAGTTAGAATGGTATAGGAAGCTTCTTTCCAGGCACCGCTGCAAGGCAAGACTTCATATTCCTGATCCTGCTAAAGTAAAGGCGGGCAGATCTTTTTCAACCTCCCCCTTTTGGCTTTTATACAATGACAAGAAGCAGAAGAGGGAACAAACTCTATTTTCCCTTTTCAGGTCACTTTTGAAGTGTAGTTCTAACCTGAAAGGCAGGAAGCCTGTTAGCCAAGGTTTCAGTGCATTCTTTTATTGGTCATTATGCCCTAGCCAGAAACTATCCAAAACCCTTTAAATGATGAAGCAGATTTGACCTGGGGTTAGAATACTCAAGAAAATTTGCACTAAAAGCAGGCAACAAAAAAAAAAAAAACAAAAAAAACACGTTTGCTCAGGAGATAGAGTTAGGACACTCATTGCAATGGGAGAACTTCTTCACACATGAGAGAGGCTGTTACCTGTCAGCATATCTCAGGGTGTTTAAGGTATATTCACATGAACTCATGCCTGGTGAAATCATTGCAATCTGAGAACAAATGGAAGATAAGCATATGTCAGTCTTTTGCTTATTGCTAAATGCTTTGGCTGACACCCCATCCAAACTGTTCAGAAGAGGGATTAAGATAAAGGTTCTGTACAAGGCAAAAATATTCCTGAAACTTTGCACAAAGGTGACAGCTACAGAAAGTCCTAGAACTGTAAACTTGGCTTCTATTCCCAGCTGACATTGGATCAACTGGGCCTTTGAAAAGGTCCTGACATGTTCTACAGGTGCAAAATGCCGCAGTCAGTCAGCATTCAGTACTGAGTGCAAATCTATTTAGCAATTTACTCTGGCCCCACTCTTGACATTATTCATTAGCATCAGGAATTTAACTCAAAGTTCACTTTTATTCCCATAAAGCTCTGGGACGGAAAGCTAGTTTCTCAGACTCTGGTTCATACCTTTATAAAGCAATATTTAAATCCCGGATACAGTGCCTTTCTGGCTCACCAGCAGCCAAAAACTACTTTCTGATGCAAGGAAGGTAAACACCTTTTCATCTGTGAAGTGATCCAAGCCGAATACGATGACTGTGTGGCAAAGTCACTTGTCAAAACTGGTCTTCACTTTAAGTATCATGAACCCCAAGATGAAATGAAAACATGCATTTTAAAGTGCCCACAAAGTATTTATACTTACCATACAGGTCCTGGAGTTTGCCCCTATGAAAGAGTCTCTCAGCACCTGGGTCAGCTTGCTTTCCCTGAAAGGTGTATGAGATTTGTTCTGACCTAGTGCTCGTATGCATTCCTGGAGGGGTGGAAATAGATCCCGTTAATTTAATGTCTGCCATCTTGCTTGGCAAGGCACCACAGAATAGCTTAAGAAACTAGCTATTAATAAGTATCAGAGGGGTAGCCGTGTTAGTCTGGATCTGTAGCAGCATAATAGGAGCTATTAATAAGCTATTGTAGTAACACCTAGAGGACGCAAGCAGCGTCAAGGCCTCATGCTTTTAGGTGCTGTACAGACAAAGGAAGATATCAGGGAGTGTTTTGTGGGGGTGAGTTTGCTTATTTTTGTGCCCCCCCACTGATTTTTCTGTGGGTCAGTGACCTCTGACCCAAAAACGTTCCATCCCGTTCCAGTTATTTGATTCCTACAGCAGTATCTTAACTGCTTAGATTTTCAAATACAACAATTCTTTGAAGCTCTATCCAAGTCATGCAACAGTCAAACTGACAAGTTATAAGATACTAGACTCCTGACAAAAGGACTCACTGGAAAAACATGCAGCATAAATTTTCAATATACAGAGCTGGGGTCCTTGGAGGACTGTACGTTTGTACAAAACATGGACTGAAAAGCCTCCTGTAAGAGAAAGCCCTGCATTGCAAGTCATATGGACCAAACAATCCAAATAGGTCATTTCTGTCCACTCTTTGCTGATTAGCAAGGATCTTGCTTTGAGTTATACTCTACCTTCAAAGCCAGAAGGCTCTTATTTATTTCTGCCCCTTCCATACGTGTCTGCCGATCAGCACTGGAAGTATCTGCACCTCTCTCGTTTCCAGCTAAGTCTACCAAGGAAAATTTCCCATGCAATTTCCCTCTTCTACGTAGTATGATTTGGAAGCAGGCATGTGACCGTGAGGAACTAGAGTTCGCAAAGGTCTGTCCAGATGTCCTAAGCAGAGATATGGAGAATGTTTATTACAATTGTAGATGTCACACAGCATCTTTCTTGCATAGTGCTGGGGGAGCTAGACATGCATGTTCATAAGCAATTCAAAACCAAAGGCTTATAGTCTAGTTGACCTGCCTGGTTTTACTAAACAAAAAATGACAACTGCTCAGACAATAATACAATTACCATTCATTTAATTACTCCAACAGCTTAATTTAATCACATCCCCATCCTTCTCTGCTATACTCCTTTGCAGACCCTTCCATTCTTGGCTGCACTTTCAGACTCAAATCAAACACATAAGACGACAAAACTAGATATGGAAGCTGTCACAGGCATTAAGGAATAGTTTTCCTGATTGTGTGAAAAGAGATGCTTCAGAAAGGAGCTTACTGCTAACCCCTACTAGTTAACAGGAAATACATCAGCATCTGCACCTCACACATCTGATGTTTTGCAGCTCCAGTATTCACTACCAGCAACTACAGCCATGTCTCAGGGTATAGGATCAGCTTCCCTAGCTAGAATGTTTGACTAGAGTCAGATTTCTTAAAACTGGTAATTAATGGCTAGAATGATACTTGCCATCTCTTGACTCCATAAAGCCCACATTCTGTTTCCCTACCTACCATCTATATCCTGGAACAGACCACACATACCATATCATTAAGACCCTACAAAATTTGTGGTATGTTTGTGAACTTCATAAGTACAGTATACCAAAAATTGTATTTTATGATTTCAAACTGCAGGTTGAAACTTTCCTGTCCGGCAACATCCATGGTCCAACAGAGGGACCCAGCTGCCCAGAGCTGGTCTGGGTGACAGGCTGCTCCCAGTGGTGGCAGCGATCCCCACCAGCAGCCCCATGGCAAACAGCCTGGCCAGAACCAGGGATCTCTGCTGGCAGCCCTGTGGCAGTGTGGAGCTGGGCTAGGGCGGGGAGACCTGCCAGAAGAGAAGCCCCCTAGGCAGCATAAGGGCAGGAAATGCACCCTTCCATCAGGCGAGCCCAGAGACCTGACCTCCTCCGTCTGGCAAATTCCCTCATTCAGGACCGATCAGGTCCCAAAGGTGCTGGGCCACGGAGGTACCATCTGTATTTAAAGCTGAAATTTCACAGTGTTGTAATTGTAGGTGTCCTGATCCAAAAAGGGTTGCTGAATGTCAGAGCTATTGTAGGAGGGGTCATGTTATTGCCACACTTCATTACTGCTGCCAGCGGCTCTGCCTTTAGCAACTGCTGACTGGGATCCCAGTTCTACTCTGGCCATCCAGCTCCAAAGGCAGCAGTGCAGAAATAAGCGTGGCATCATCATACAGGTTGAATCTCTTGTCCAGCACCATCCATAATTTGGTGCTACTTTAATTAGCTTGATGACCACTTGTGGGTGTGCCCTAGTTTCCCATGGTCCATAAAGTTTTACAGCCACCAGTTCTGGTTCTGTGCCGCTATTTAGCTGTAGTTTACCCCTAAACGAACCCAGCACGCAATGGAAGCGTCAGTAATGCTGCTAGACAACATTGACCTCTTGTGATGTGGCGAAGTCCCTCGTTTGGCACCAGTCTGGTCCTGAGGGTGCCAGACTAGAGAGGTTCAACCTGTACAGTATTTCCAGCCTTACTTCCATGTTGGTGTCTTCCGAGCTGGGCACATGGCCAACAGGTCCCATTCTCCATCTGCTCAGCTCTGAAGGTAGGGCAGAAGTAAGAGTGTCAATACTGTAATTGCCCTAAAATAACGTACCCCTAAAGGAATTCTATGCCATGCCTGGGGCCCAGGATTCATACTTGCTGCAGATTTTTTGGCTCCCCTGCATACAAAAAAAGGAGGCAAGCGAAGAAATCTGTGAGGAACACATACTCCTTTTGGAACAGCTTGGGCACATCTGCTAGGAGCAGTTGGCAGCAGGTCACCGGGGAGTGGGTTGGAAGGGTGAGGGAGGATGGGTGTGAGTGTACACATCCATGGAGAGAGGTTGGCGAACGCATGACTGATGCGCACAGTATGTCTACACTTTCACTTGATAGTCTAAACTTTTGTCTTTCCCCGCTCCACCTTAAACTCCCCATAAACAGCCTTGAACCAAGTATCAGAGAGGTAGCCAGGGTAGTCTGTAGCTTCGAGAACAACAAGAAGTCCTGTGGCACCTTGTAGACTAACGGATATTTTGGAGCATAAGCTTTCGTGGGCAAAGACCTGCTTTCTTGATAGCCCTGAGGCAGCAAGTGCAAATGTGACTGTTCTCCTGCCAACAAAGCAAACCAACACCCCCTCCCCCCCCGGGGTAATGGAAGTATTTTGCTGGCAAAAGTGTGGACAAACTGCAGTCACGCAAGCTGACTTTTAGCACACAGTCTTGTCACTAAAAGACATGTGCTATAGCCATACCCTGACTCATTGCTGTTGCAGAGCCCAGGACTTGGCAGTATAGGGCTGTGAAAAACTGATTCTGTCCCAGAGGCAGAGTAGAAGTGTAGCAACTAAAAAGACAGGCTGCTATTGTTCAGTAATTGACTAAGAATGGGAACAATTAAGGCTCCTTTACATTGCCAGAGTGGTGTAAAGGAGCCTTCCCTTCATGTACATTACAGTACCTGAATCCTCAGGTAGGAAAGTTTATGCACCTGTGCCAAAAAAGCAATGGTGGGTTACACTACAGCTGAGGGCAGGCAGATAGTTGATTGTACTATCAACTAGTTGCAATTGTGTAGCTAGAATCCACTTATCTGCAATAGACCTACCTGGCCATCTTCACAGGGGGAAGTCAATGGGATAAACTCCCCAGTTGACCTCCCTTACTCCTCGTGATATCAAGGAGTACTGGGGTTGACTGCCAATCCCAGATGTCAACCCTCCAGGGGTCATTAGTCAAACACACTTCAAAAGGATTTCAGAGCATCAGCCCATTAGACAGCAGTTTAGACAGGAGAAGTTTACTTCTGGGTATGTGGCTGGGGAATCTGGTTCACAAATATAAATGGTACCAACCACTGGATAAACTACCAGACTAAGGATCCTATCAACTTACAGTATAGATATGAAGCATACGTAGGACCCTACCAAATGCAAGGCCATGCTAAGATTTGCTTTACTGCAAAGGTAACGATACATGCTTTCAACAAGTCCAGGGGTCTGCAACCTGCGGCTCCAGAGCCACATGCATCTCTTTAAGGAGTCATTTGTGGCTCCTAATGCTGACTCCTTTGCAGCTCTGGGTCCTGTGATGTCCTTGCCATACTGCTGCTGAAACAATCACAGTTCTCACCCTCCTCCCACTCTCACCTCTGGCCAGGTCAGAAGTCAGGAGGGTGGGGCTGGCCAGTGCTCTACTGGGCAGGGATAGGGACAGACTGGCCTAGCACTACTGCTGTCTCAACTAGGCTTGAGTAGAGCTTGGTGTGGGGGCTGCAGTGAGTGGGGTCCTGCTCCAGACAGGTACAGAGTGGTTTGGATCTCTCACCCCCCCACTTCTCTGGTTCCTTTTCCTGCCCCCGCTGACCCCTTAGCCATGATGCTCTGTCCCCAGCCAGTGCTTTGCTGATGCCTCACACCCCTGTGTGAGACAGGCAAGCAGTGTTTCTACCACTCCACTTTATCCCTGGGGTCTCTAGGCATGCATCAGTATCCTGTCCCCAGCCTGCTCTAGGAGCAGAGCATGCTGGTTCTGCAAAGCAGCAATTGACCACTAGGCCTGCTGCCTGGCGGGGGGAAGGGGCAGAGTGGAGACCCTCACCCTAGGAGGGCCTGCAGGATATGCACGCAGAGCATCACTGTGAGTACATAAGGCAATGCACTGTAATGTCTTGTTTTATAGGACAGTGCATCTCTATGACCAGTCGATGGACTGGTATTGATATAATTTAAGAAGGCAAGCAGGCCAGTCCCTGGTGTCAAAAAGGCTTAGACAGGAGAACGGGCCATATGGTTATGCAGCCATAACCCTGCCACCGAACAGCTCTTAATGATTTGAACCAGCTCCAAGAAAAGTTCTGCTAGCTAACTGAATCTTCTACTGTTTGGTAAATACTATTTGCTACCACTTTTGACATGCGTAGTAAGCATGGTTATAAACAATTATATATAAAACAATTAGAGCCCTAATTCTACAAATGTCTTAAACACACACTGAGTAGATGGGGCCTAGATCCTCTGTGCAAAAATATCTTCTTCTGGCGTCATGAGGGCAGACTTCATCCTAAAAGGAATTTAAAACTTGAGTGTTATTTATGAAGGGCTGTCTTCTATTCACATGCACTGTGCTCTTAAAGTATTGGATTTTGTAACTAAATTTGGAAAAAATGGATTTTCTTGCTATTTTGGTTGCAGACCCCTGAGCAGGTCTGTGGTGTGACCTTAAGAACCTATCCCACTCCACCGAGGAAAGGGTTCCTTTGTTCTGTCAGCAACTCTGCCAGGCATGACAAACCCCTTACACCTCACCCATTATACCATTTCATAGTCCAAGAAGCGTCTTGTGTGGTACCAAACGAAAGCTAGAGACAAAAACGTCACTTGAAATATAGGCAATGACATTCTGAGAAATAGTACATGCCTTTTGATATTATGCTTTAAAGTCTGTACCCACACAAAGGGAGAAACAGGTTCACTTTGGCCGTAGCTACACAAGCCCCTGCCGTTCAAAAGGGGTATGCTAATGGGCCACTTGGGCAGGTGCTAATGAGACGCTGCCATGAATATGCAGCACCTCATTACCATAATGGCAGCTGCATACCTTTCAGAAGTGCAGCTGTCTAAACGCACACTGCTTGTGTAGACGGACCTTTCAAAAGGACCCCCGGACTTCAGAAGCCCCTTCTTCCCATTTGGTTTTGGGAAGAAGGGGCTTCTGAAATCTAGGAGGTCCTTTCAAAAGGCCTGTCTACACGAGCAGTGTGTTTCGAAAGCAGCACTTTCAAATGCACATGACCGTCATTATGTTAATGAGGTGCTGCGTATTCATGGCAGCACCTCATTAGTATCTGCTGAAATGGCTCATTAGCATCGCCCTTTCCAAAGGCAGGGGCCAGTGTAGCCATGGCCTTCCAAAGAAAAGGGAAGGTAAATTCCCCACTATGTTAATTTACATTCGACAAAGCTGACAAAACGAAGCACTGTTTTGAAACAAAGTCAGAAGGAAAAATAGGCTGATGGGGAGGACATGAACTCAAAATTGCACCAGCACAACCCAGAACAAGCCACTGTGAGGAAATCTTCCTTGGGTGGCACTTCAAAGGAACATTTCAAAAGATTCACTGACTGAACAATGGAAACGTGAGTGGTTACCTTGCATTGTCAATCAACTGGAGGTCTCCCCAGAATTCAGTTTTTGACAGAGCTACTGGTTTTCACTTATGAGTCCAGATTTGAATATCCAGCAAACTTCCTGTCCCACGGTAGCCGGATATTAAAGCGTTTACTGTACTGTACCAATTGCCAGTGAGAGGCTGGCCACTATAGGCAGATGTTTGAGGAAAACAGGACTAGCAGAGTCCTGAGAAGAGCGCAAGTGGCTGTGTGCAACAGCTGACACCCAGCTAGCTTAAAATAAATTCTCGTTCTGGAGGCAAAGGGTAAAAGGTAACATACAATCCTGGGCAAGCTGAGGAAGTGTCACATATGGTGTGGATGTTTAGTACGAGGGCAGATAAGCTACTTTCGTAACCCTGGCCTCTCCTGCCCTCCATCACCATCTACCCACTGAAAAGGCTGGCAAGTTCTCCTCCAGCCTTTAGGAAGACAAAAGCTCTTCATAACACATAGCTGTGGAAGTATCAAAGTTTGGAAAGGTTAAAGAGTTGTCAGCATAAACAAGTACGTAGGGAGTTCTCAGTTAAGAATGGATAAGATGGTAGACCAATGCAGTTGTTCAGTGGTACACAGTGTCTTCTCTAAAAGAGAATTTTGTATTGCTCTTCAAGAGTTCCAACTGCTTATGTGACCAGCAGTTCACATCCAACACTCCTTGATTCCCACTCAGAACCTTTTATTGTACACTTCCTGTGGTTCTGTTACCAGGCAGTGACCTTGATAGGGTTTTAATATTGTGTATGCACTCACCAAGTTTTCAAGCCTATTTCAAAACACCGATGCTCACGCTTTCCCTATCTCTTGCGTTTGGCTGGTTTTTCCCCCTCAAGGTATTGATGCATGTGCTTGTTACTCGGGGACAGTGTTCATTGCCCTTATTTTAAGCCTGGCTATTGATCTACTAAAAAGGCTTTTAATAGGAAGTAAAGGTTGGAAAACTAAAACAACCCCAAACATTAAAGATGCAGAAGACCAGGGTGACAAACCTGCAGGCACTGCCCATCTCAATCATTCTGATCACATCTTCAGCACAGATCACTTGTCTCTCTTGGAGGCCAACTACTTGGACCTGCTGCTTTCCATCCTCAAGCACTCTGAGCTTTGCCTTCTTATTCAAGAGATCAAATACCTATATTTGAGCAAGACAATGGAAATGCACAAAGTAAGAACCTTTCCCAATACTTATTTTGCACTGTTTCGTCATTTAAAGGAAAGGGACATATACTATTATGCATACCCCAAACTTTCCAATTTCAGGCATGCAAAGTGCCCATGGTCCAACCATGACTTGAAGATGGCTTAATAAAAGTCATACCACATATCAAATGTGTACTCAAATCTCAGGCTAAAATCAAGATCTCACCTTTCCATTATATATTTCAAAGAATGTCACATAGATTTCCAGGTCTTGATTCCTGTACCTGGGTTGGCTCTGAAGTAGGAAGACATCTCGTGCTGATAGGGAAAAGAAAAAATACAACAACTAGATATGGAAAATTTCAGCTCCTCTGACTCAGCCTCTTCCAAAATGCTTCAGAGTGAGGTAGTTTATACTAGCTAGTACCTGGAATACAATTTCCCCAGCCAGAGGGTAGCAGAGACATTTGTACAGCAAAACATTTTCAAGGTGAAGCTGATTTTAGTGGCAGTCTCTAAGACCAAAAAATGAAAGGGATTATGGGAGCTGGTACTTCTGAAGATACCTGAACAGTGTTTTTATTTTCTGGCTTGGTTGATACAGAACAAGTTTTAACTTTCCATTAGCATCACAATCCTCTGTAGTTTGAATCACTTGTTTAAAAAAAAAAAAATAGGATTTTTACAAAGATACTTGCAGGTAGAATTCAGACAATAGAGGAGGATTCTAGTTTTGAAACACAGTTTGAAAGTACAGTAAACCCTTCTTTAAATGGCACTCTCAAATAACTGACAAGACAGAGCCAAGTAGCTCTGGTCAGGGGATACCGGGTGTGAATGTGGAGAGAGCAGAGGAGCCTTCTGGATGCATTCATGTGAACACTTCTCCGCTCTCTCCGTCTCTGTTCCCCGGCAGAGCACTTGCTTCCAGCGTGGCCTCCATATCAAGCTGCCTGCTCTTGAAGGGGAAAGCTGGAGGCTGGGAGGGGACCCACTCCAGAGCCAGATGCGGCTCCTGTTGTGGTGCCAGTCCCCCCCCACCGCCCCGGAGCCATATGCATCTCCCCCGCTGTGCCACCCCACACTTTCCCACTGCTATAGGGCTCCACCTTGGAGGGCTTTGCAGAGCCCTGGAGGTGGTAGATGGCAGCTGTAAACCTGCTTCCTCTTGCCCAGGCCCAGCCCCAGGCCATGATTGTCCTACAACTGAGCACACAAGCAATGCCGTGGGCTGCCCACTCGATGTTGTGAGTGCAGCCACCAGGCTCCTGTGCACTCCTACCTAGCATAACTACTGAACTCTCTATTACACAGAATATTTGATTATCTGGCAACTTCCTAGTCCTGTGGATGCTGGATAACAAAGAGTTTACTGCAAGTCCAGCTCCACCTCCCCCTTAGTCTCCTCCCCCACCCAAAATTAGAGAAGAAACAACTTAGCATCAAGGCCAAACTATTATTACTAATTTGTTAGGTACTAACAATACCCCAGACAGATTAAATAAGCAAAGACCCTTGTCTGTGCCTCTGTTTTGATTTTGGTTAATTTTTTCACTCTGATAAAAGTTACTATAACTACCTTTATACCCAATATATAGATTCTGGGTAATATCTACATTACATTGCAATATTACAACCTAATTTACATGGCTTATTGAGGACAACATGATAATCAGGAGTTAAAGGAATTCTTTACCTGTTTATTTTTGAAGTTTTTTATGAAGGCTTTACAGATTTCACTATATAGAAGTGAGAGAATTTGGAAGCAGTTTAAGAAAAATAGCACATAACTGATTCAAAAACTTGAGTCAACTCACAAGCAAAAGCGTATATCCCCTTTGAGACATTCTGAGTTTTGCCGGAGAAGTCTCCTCCCATAGTCTATTTTAAGAAAAGAATCAAAACAAAAGCACGAGCCATTATAGAGGTGCAATCCAAGCAGGTCAAGCTACCACTCAGCTGTCTTCATGAACAGCCTGTGAGCTCAATGGACTAACCCAACATTGCATAACACAATACAATTCAGTACAATTACATCAAGATGTAGCGATATCCTAACTCATTTTAAGCATATGAAACCAATACAACCATTTTTCCAGCACCTAAGGCATCAGTTACCAAACTGGGATTCTTTCAGGGTTCCAAAAAAAGAACACTACAGAAGACTGCCTGCACCTTCACTCTTAACATGGAGGCATCCTCGCTCCCTATCATGGTGGCAGGGCAATGGGCACAGGAGCAGGATGGGTGGGATCAGGCAGCCAAGGGTGCAATTGAGGGACCCTTCAGGATGTGGAGCCAATATTTGAGAATCAACATCTGCTCTGAAAAGAGTCCTGGACACTTCTTGTCTTTGAAAAAGCTTTGCCTGGACAGAGTGGAGGATCAAAAGAGAAAAATGCCTGGGAAAAGCCAAACGTATTGTAACCAGTGTTGTCTGCCTCTGAGTGTTGTCATGCCATTGCAATATGGTCTCGTAGCACTCCCTAATGTGTGGGCACCATTGTGCTCTGCATAAAGTGACCTCACATGTGCAAGGACTGCAATGGTCCAGCAGCAAACTAACGACCAGAAAGCTAAAAAACCTGATATGTCATATGTGTAAACGTTTATGAGGCCATACAATTCAATCAATAATGAATGTAGGGAGTACCCCTCTTACCAAAAATAAAAACGATTGCAGAAAGGGAAAATCCCACTTCCATGTCCAGGTAGCAACAGTGGGAAATAAGCCTAGGAACGGTCTTGTGGCTATTTTTTGGATCTGTTTCCCCCTTAGCATCAGGGTTAGTCATATTTCTAATCAGCTGGCATTAAAAGAGTAGAGGTTTGGGGTAGAACACTGTTACGTGACCTGGGAAGTTATTACCAAAACCAGTGTGGTGGCATATTAGGCTATTCTGACAGGTGACTTCAGGGGAGAGAAATTCAAACTTCACTTCCAATCAGAGGGAAGTTGAGAAGGAAACCAGTTACAGTTGCTGAAATATATTGCTTAGTATCCTGTAGGCCATTGGGTCTCAAACTTTATTGCACTGTGCCCCCTTCATAATATCTACATGACTACAAGGCAGTCAGAGAAGAAAAGGGGCCCCCCCAGAGTGCAGGGGGAACTCAGGCTTCAGACCTGGGTCTCAGCAAGTCTAATGCAGACCCTGGCAATGCCTTTAAAATAGGATCTTGACCCACAGTTTGTGAGTGGGTACTCTAGGCAAGGGTCCGCACTTGCAAGGTCTCTGCAACCTAAAAGCTGGTGTGATAGATGCAATGAACCAGAATTACAGTGTGATGCCACAAAATGTCAGCATAAAGATTTTTTCCTTTTCACTTTAGTCTAAGTACCTTCATTGATGTGAATTAGATCTGCTCACTCCACAAATATCCAGAGCAAGGGTTTCCATTTGTGAGAAGAGGTTAATACTTTGAGTTTACATCTTCAGACTGTTTATAATATCATACATCTAAGGTGCAGGCTAATGCCCTAATTCACAGGCCGGGGAACTGAGGCAGAGAGATTGAGACTTGGCAGAGATTAGTGACAGAGCCAGGGTTATAAATCAGCAGTGTCCAGTCCTGATTTTCAACTACTAAATAACATTGCTAGAGTCAGTTTCATTGCTTTCTCTGCAACACCAAAAGGAAGTAGCTGTTCACTTGCCCAGCAGTTTTAATGGTTATTAACTCATCTTTTGGAAAGGTAAGAACTATCATTTTTAGAGGACAATTTAAAACCCAGATCCAATTGCTAGATGAACGATTATCCAAAAAGTGTTTTACTCCATTTATCCGAGCAAAGATATCTGAAGCCTTTGGAAAACTGCCAGTCACTTACATGTGTTTTGCCGCTGCCTGTTTGGCCATATGCAAAACATGTAGCCTTTCCACCCTCAAAGATGGTCTGTACAAGAGGCCTTGCAGTGAACCTAGGAATTCAGATGTATAAAAAGAATTAGGCATAAAAAGAAGAGGCTACACTCCGGACTAGCCTGTACTTAATTTCCGCTATCGCTGTACTTCTAGATCTTTAAATTATTCTCAGAAATCCCAACAAATGGAAGCGCATCCAGTATTAAATATTACGAACAGACTGGCTAAGCTAAGGGTGTCTTTTAGAGGTTTCAGTCCCTTAATCTCCACCCAAACCAAGCATGGTTACCTTTAAAGAGAAATACTTTACTGTAAACTAAAAACAGCAGGCCAGGATACTAACCCTTTACTTTTTCATTGTGACCATGTTAATAGTGTAAGAAGATGAATTACCTATAAACCATTTCATTGGAAGCAGCTTCATCAAATGAAAAGTCAAATCTAAATGCCTGAGTCTCAAGATATTTTGTTAGATCCACTTTCAACTTCGGCTCATGCACTAGCAGGACATACTTGCTGGGAACTGTAATTACATCACATTCCTTCTTGTGAAGTTCTGTTAATGGAAAAATATTTGTTGTAACATGAATAATGTTAACCTTGCACCAGAGTCCAGGCTATGTTTTAGTAACATACACTTACCTTGCTTATTTAAAGGGCGCTTCCTTACACATACACAGATCCTGTGCTCTTCCACCTAGAACAGAAGGACAAGTTAGGAGTAATACTGATTATTCTGTATCACTACTCACCCCCCAACAACTGTGCTAAATCCATGCTGCAGTGGAGGTTGTAAGGATACAAGGGCCTGGTCTACACATTCAGTTAACGTAAAGCAGTTTACATCAACCTAATTATGTCCGTGTACACAATCCAACCTTGATTCTACCAAGGTAAATGCCTACTACACTGACAGAACTCCACCTCCACAAGAGTACATAGGACTTTTGTTGTAGTTAGAGCAATGCAGCTTCCCTGTATACACTGAGCTACTTAGATCTATTGGCTGTCATTCTTGTCAATTCCATCACTCCAGGCTCCACAGTCAGACTGCTGCCTGATCTCTGCTCCAAGCTGGGCTGCTACCCAGGCTCAGGATGCCACCTGGACTCCCCAGATGGAGCCCTCCTGCCACAGCTGGCTTCACAGCTCCCTGCTAGCAACAGGAGAACCAAAAGGACACCCATCAGCATCTCCTTGCTGAGAGAAAGTTGCTTCTTCAGGTTGTTGGCCCCTTCCACTCTGCACCAGGAGGGCAAGCTGTGCCCAGCAAGGAGCTCTGCAGCTCAAGTCTTGTCAGCTCCCCTGCTCCCAATGGGTAGCATGGAGCTCAGAAGCCCAGTGCAGCTGCCCCCTTTGTTTACAGGGAGCTGAGGTTAGGGGGCATCCCAGCTCCTGACAGGGAGTTGCACGCTGATCTGAGAACCCCAAGTGTCAGCTCCATGCTGTCCCTTTAAGTCAGGGAATCATTCCAGTGAGGACACACACAAACAGTATGGATATGGACCACCACAGTAACTACTGCAGCATCTGCAAGTCAGCCTAACATAGGTCAATTTGACTGTCTACACTAGCCCAAATCTTCGAAATGGACATGCAAATGGCCATTTAGAAGATTACTAATGAGGCGCCAAATTGAATATTCAGCATCTCATTAGCATTAGAACGCTTCCAGCCGCAAGGCTTTGAAAGCAACATGAGAGGGGATTAAGGGGATTTCAAAGTGTGCGGGGTCCTTTCAAAAAGGACCCCGTGTAGCCACACCAAGCTGCATGCGTTCAAAGGCAGCACTTTCGAAGCCCTGCGGCTAGAAGCGTCCTAATGCTAATAAGGTGCTGAATATTCAATTCAGCGCCTCATTAGTAATCTTCTAAATGGCCATTTTGAAGATTTGGGCTAGTGTAGACACGGCCCTTAAGTTTACAGTGTAGACAAGCCCAAAGATTCCATCAATTCCTTCCCATCACTGTTCTGTGAATACCATCACAGATTAATCCACAATATTGAGCAAGGCAGTGCAGTTGCTGGCAGGCATATCCTGTTATCGCAGAAAGCTCACTCTGCCGCAAGAATTTTTAAGACATGGACATAGTATGCTGAACTAATGAAAGCCTGGTCCAAAACAGACCAAAAATCTAAACATGGTTTTGCAATGTTTGTAATGAATGTTAAATCCACTGGTCTGGAAACTCCCCAGATTTCAGGGGGACACCAAGTTTGAATATGGCCATATTTGTCCATCATTCCTAGATCTGCACAATAAAAAGTTCAGATCAGCGAAGGTCATTATGGAGCTAAGACTGAAGTACATTTAAGACTCTCTGCAGCCCTGCAATAGGATCACAGTAAGGCTGAGGCTAGACTGATACTTCAGTTATCCTCACCTTTAATATAATCTTAACTCCAGACTTCGCAGTTTCCACCATTATCTTGACAGCTTGTTCTGCTTTGACCTTACTCATAACCTTTAGTCTACATTTCCATGATGTAGTGCAAGTTCAATATTAAGCCAGGATATAGTACTGTTCCTGCTTTTTTCTGTACCTGCAACTAAGTTAAACCAGGCAAGTCCAGGTATTTCTGGTTATGGCTTCAGTAGTGACCATCAAAACATTAGTACTCAATGAGTGAAAAACCAACAGTGATATTGGTACACTGATTCCAAATATTTACTTACAGGGTCATTCATAGATATTGGCTGGCAGTCTAAGGTAGCTCTGAATTCCTTGATCATCCGCGCAAACTCCCAGTTTGGACAGCTACTATCAAATTCCTGCAGGTCAATGGCAGACATTAGTGTACTCACCAGATTTAGCAGAACAGGCAAAAAAAGGTGCTGCCTATGAGTACAAAGGGCATTGACCTATATGCAGCTAAAGAACTCAATATATTGTTACTCAGTCACCCTACCACAAAGGCACGTGAAAGGCTGTGGACATAGAAATAGCCTGATGGAATAATTAGTACTCTAATCTCATTTTGCTTGAAGAAGAGAACCTTCTTATATATTAGGACTAAGGGCTGAAGAAGCTTTCTGTACTCATTTCAAGTGTTGAGAAGCATATCTCTTCTCTACCCATCCACTGGCTTCCCGCACAAAACAAATATGCCAATTTCCCCCCTTCTAGTGCCAAATTTGTGCACTGCGTTTGCATAGCATTACCTCAAAATCAAGCAGGGAAGTTTATGACATCATAATGTGTTTCAAGAGTACTGACAATGCAGAACAGCAAGAACAACATTAAGTTTTAAGCACAGTAAATTCTTCCTGGTGTGTAGTGGTATGAGAATAAGAATACTGCATTGTTAGCTTCCCCTGATGCAAATTCACATGACAAGGAAGATGTGATAACAGTCAACCATTCAGGATTTTATATGAGCTGATAACTAAGAAACTGGGCCATAGCCAGCCATTTGAACAGCCAGCTTCTCCAGCAGCCTACCCTAGCATTTATCAAGGAGTTTCAATACTACAATTGTTGCCATTTTTCCACTTCTAGAGGCCAATTGCTTTGTTCAATTTATACATCATTCAATGACCCAAAAAGTGATTAAACCAGTTTCAGTACAACACAGATAGTTTCAAGAGCACTGTGTTAAGTTCTGGGCTCCAGGAAGGATTTAGACAAACTGGAGAAAGTGGGGAAGGGGGGCAGGAATTAATGGTACAGAAAACATAGCCTATGAGGAAAGATTAAACAAATCAGAGTTTAAGAGAAGACCAAGTGAAACATGACAGTCTAAAAGTACATAAAAGGCTGTTATAGAAAAGGAGGAGGAAGAGGAGTTGTTCTGCATGTGCACTGAGAAGAAAGTAGTGGACTTCAATTGAAGCAAGGGAATTAGACATTAAGAAAAGACCATAAGGGGAATGAAGCCATAGAATAAGTTACCAAGGAAGGCTGTGTAACACCCCTCACTGTACGTTTAAGGGCCCACTCCAAGAATTTGGAAAGTGTTTCAGGGCCCCGCTCTTCCATGGTATTAGTGGCAGTGGTGTGGTCTGGGATGGAGGTTGGGAGTAGAAGAGTGGCGGAGGGTAGGAGAACGGGGTGCAGAAAGGAGTGGGGGGCGGTCTGGGAGAGAGTTTGAGTGAAGGAAGAGGCTGTCATCTGAGGCAGGGGATAGGAGTGCAATGGTTTTAGTTGCAACCTACATCAGAATGGTGTTGTGACCTGGGGCAGGGGATTGGAGTGCAATGTCTGAGAGGGGTATGGGTGCAGAAGGAGGGGCTGAGGGCTGGATGCCAGAGGCAGTGTCTGGCAAGAAGACTAACCTGGGTGACTCCTGGCCAGCAGCCCAACTAATTTTGCAGGCAAATGCTACCTGCAGGATCATGGCAGGGGCCATGTGCAGCTGCTAGTCTGAGAGGAGAGGTGTTTCAAACAGGAAGCTCCCACTGGCCAGAAAACAGCCAATGGAGTGTGCTAGGGACAGTGCATGAAACCTGTCTTCCCTCCCCTCCCTGCCACTCCAGGCTCGCAGCTATTGAGAGAAACAGGAGCCCACAGCTGCTTTTCTGAGTGAGGGGAGAGGGTTGGGCAGACAGGAAGCCTGCTTTAGACTCCCCACTGTGTCCATGGGCCTGATTCAGCTCACTGGCCATACTTTGCCCAACCATGGTCTAGAACAGGGGTGTACAAGGTGGGGTGGGGGGGATCCTGGGGGAAGGGGAGGCAGCACAATTGGCTGCTGGGTCTCAGGTTCATCCACCTCATTAAAAATGTTGAAATGTTACTGTTTTTATGTATGGGTATTCACATTTGTATTGCCTATTAAAAAAGTTTTTACATTCTACATACTTATTCTTCTTACACACACCAAAAGGGATTTTTTCCATATAAACATATCTGAAAGTTGTTGGTTTGGATTACATTAGACAGTTTTTTCCCTCCTCAGGGGAGGGCAGGGGGGCACCTCTAATTGCAGGCACAACAAGTGGAGCATGATGTAAGAAGTTTGGTCACCCCAGTCTACATAATTCTGTCTCAATGAAGGGAAATGGACTAGATCTAGCAAGGTCCCCTTTCTGTTCTACATTTCTATGGTTCAGTCGCAGGACACTCTTCTGAATCATAGAAAAAGCAAGTCTGGGATTTAAAAGCTTTCAACTGAAGGAACAGTAACTTAACAGCCCCCTAAACAAATTCAGTCTGTAAAGAACAGACATGTTCGTTTACATTCTTACGTAAGACACTTTAAAAAGAAATCCACATAGAGTAAATGGAAACCAGATCCTGGCCATGTCAATCCTAAATGTTTTTAGTTTGACCACTGTGAATGTGCTGTTCTAGAGAATTAATTTCTTAGGTCAATTTAGTTTGTAGAACCAGGTGTTATTCCCTGATCACATACTTCACCTGTGCCCGTTTTGTTCTGATCTCACTTATCTGGGCTCTCTTCTCTTCCCTTTTGTTTTTCATTTTCTCCATCTCTCTTACGATATTAGATTTTCTCCGAACTGGAAAAAGGAAGATATTAATGTCACTTTTATGTGAACTTGTTACCACAAACTGAATAATTTGTCTACGCCCTTTCCTTCCCAAGACCACAGAAAACCCTCTCCTCTATAAACCAGTCTTGTCCAAGAGAGAGGGATCATTAACTGTGTCCAGTGGTTGTTATAATCTAGGTACAGACACCACAAGGGTCTGAATACCATGGGGTTAAGAACTAAATCAACCAGTTTGGTGTTCAAGTTTATTGTAAACAAGTATATGAAGTAGAGTCTAATGGAAGCTTAGTGTCTGAACTTGGCCATTAGAGCCGTGTCTACACATGCACGCTACTTCGAAGTAGCGGCACTAACTTCGAAATAGCGCCCGTCACGGCTACACGTGTTGGGCACTATTTCGATGTTAACATCGACTTTAGGCGGCGAGACGTCGAAGCCGCTAACCCCACGAGGGGATGGGAATAGCACCCTACTTCGACGTTCAACGTTGAAGTAGGGACCGTGTAGTCGTTGCGCATCCCGCAACTTCGAAATAGCGGGGTCCGCCATGGCGGCCATCAGCTGAGGGGTTGAGAGACGCTCTCTCTCCAGCCCCTGCGGGGCTCTGTGGTCACTGTGTGCAGCAGCCCTTAGCCCAGGGCTTCTGGCTGCTGCTGCTGCAGCTGGGGATCCATGCTGCATGCACAGGGTCTGCAATCAGTTGTCGGCTCTGTGGATCTTGTGTTGTTTAGTGCAACTGTGTCTGGGAGGGGCCCTTTAAGGGAGCGGCTTGCTGTTGAGTCCGCCCTGTGACCCTGTCTGCAGCTGTGCCTGGCACCCTTATTTCGATGTGTGCTACTTTGGCGTGTAGACGTTCCCTCGCAGCGCCTATTTCGATGTGGTGCTGCGCAACATCGATGTTGAACATCGATGTTTCCAGCCCTGGAGGACGTGTAGATGTTATTCATTGAAATAGCCTATTTCGATGTCGCCACATCGAAATAGGCTACTTCGATGTAGGCTTCACGTGTAGACGTAGCCTAGGAGATGTGTATACAGATTGTGGTTACGAGTCTACGTACACAAAGCAGTGTGTTCATAAGCCACCTACAGTTTCAAATACATTTCAGAGCACACAAGGGTCCTATTGAGCCACGTGTTCGCACAAAGCTAGACAAGTGATGAGCCACAATACAGACCGGGAAGAGAAACAATGAACCATTACAGTTATTGGGAAAACATTGAGATGCCCCAGATACCAAGCAGCAAGGGATTTTCCCCACAAACTGAATAACCATGATCTGAGAGAAAAGGGAGGAAAAAAACCAGACCGCAAAACTTGTTAGAAAAAGGGAAGGGGTTTGGGGACAAAGAATTCAGAAGCGGAGGGGAACCTCTGTAGGCAGATGTCCATGAAACACTAGATTACCTTTAAGAGGAGGTCTGGTGTTATGGAGGAATGCCTTTCCTACCCAATGAACTTTATTTTTACCTCAAACATGTCTTTGCTGTGCCATCTGCATGGCCTTTGAGTGCCAAAGGGAATAGAAAACTGAGGGCTGTTCACATCTTTAGGGAGGAGGGGACAAGCAGAGTGTCTGGCAATTACAGAAGTCAAGAATGGAAAAGCTATTGGGGTCACTCAGCAAGGACTAATTAAGCTAGTGTAATCCAGGGGAGAACTTCATGCTTATGGGCTGCCTACTCATGTCAGAGCTCCAGGCCATATAAGCACAACATTAAAGTGACCAAAAAAAAAAAAAAAAGTTAGAAGGAAGGAAGTCACCTTAGTGGTGTCCCCAAAAGTTAGCGACCAGTCCTGTCTTCACAGAGCACAGCTACCAGACACTGAAGTTAGAAAGCCACTGTATCACTACTCTGGAGGGGAGCCAGTCTTTCTAGGCAGATCTATTTGTATATTAAATCTGTGCCATATTTAATTTTTAAGTCAGCAGCATGGATGCTTGCTTTTCCCACCAAGCCACTTCCCAGGAAGTCACATTAAACCTGTGAGCACATGGGGAAGTAATCTTGTCCAAAGTTGCTTAGAGATGCAATGCTGGTCAATGAGCCAGCCAACCCTCAGACAATAGTCCCTATTTACCTGGATTTGCTGAAGAGCTGCTTCTGAGAGATGGCTGTTCCTCTCTAACTTCATGTACGTTTGTCAGTGAGGGTTCTGTAACACAACCTGGCCTGGTAGTTCGGGCTCGGCCAGCTGTTGAAAGAAAGCAGGTCAATGGAACAATATCTGTTAAACCTCAGAAGTGAGGAAGAGCAGCCTTCTGATTTGTAGGACCCCAAGACAACAGCAGAAGGTGTAGAGGGGGAGGAATTGGGTCATAAGTCACCATGCTGTCTAGTTCTATGGCATGCAAGGGAAACAAGACTAATGCAGGAAATACAGCACTTCCATGGGATGCAGGGACCAAGTTGCCAATTCATATTGATTTCACACAAAAAACCTGTCACAATTCAAACCAAATGATTTAAAGTGATTTTTTTTAAATTAATACTAAAATTCTCATTTAAAAATAAGTTAAAAATACATATGACAAACATGCTATACATGCACTTAACAGTCTCTTAAAATGAACTAATAGCACTAGTCTGTCCAGTCTAACTACTGCTGCTGCTTCTTTTTCCTCAGCTGGCTAAAAAGTAACATGCAAAAAAAGACAAGCTCAATAAAATTAGTTTTGTTCCGTGCTTATGTGGTGGACAAACTTGGTCAAACAGCAGAGGAGTTAGTTAAGATAGTGTCAATATATAGGAAAGGAAGGCAGAATGGAAAAGGTGGAACTGGGTGAAAAAAGGAACAGACACACCTCAAGTTTAAGCAGTGCAAGAAGATGATGCAGAGCCTAGCTGCAAGGATGAAGGATAAGGAAAACTACTTAGGGGGAGAAAATGATGCGGATAAAGTCGTGGATATGGTGGAATGAATCAACTTGTTAATAATTTAAATAATTCACTTTGCAATGCATCATTCTTCAAGACTGCTTTTCAGTAAATATGTGATTTGACCAGTAAATTCCCAAGGTTTTCTGTGTTGGATGCTGCTAGAAAAAAACAAGGGTTTAGCTTAACTAATCCTTGTGCGTAGTTTAGTTTACTAGGTTTAGAATCTATCACTCAAGTATACAATGCAGAAAGCTTCAGCAAGAGAAGCCTAAAGTTGACAGTTGCAATTTTCTTATATTATATAATACACGTGCCTTATTTTGGAACATTGTGGTCCCAGACCACAACAGTG
Source organism: Carettochelys insculpta (assembly GCF_033958435.1). NCBI lineage: Eukaryota > Metazoa > Chordata > Testudines > Carettochelyidae > Carettochelys > Carettochelys insculpta. The sequence goes on from NC_134145.1 coordinate 3,264,084, forward strand.
ATGCCATGAGTCTATTCCCTATTTTAACTTCAGGATGACTCAGCTTTTGGACAGCCCGTTGGATGAACCCCTTCAATGTGCCAGACCAGCAAGGTGTCCAACTCTTCCACAATGCCTCCAAGACTGAGCATATGGAATGTGCAGCTAACAGTGCATCTAACTGAGACACTCCTGTTCAGAGACTTTTTGCTATCTTCAGGAATCAATGCACCTCAGCATGTATTTGCAGGGAAACCAGCCAGTTTTTCCAAAGATGAGGGATTATTGATTGGAACACAGCTTTGGGGAGTCCTTAGGTTACCACAGAGAAGCAAAAGGTTAAAACAGTCCAGAGTAGTCAAGCCAGCGCCGGCATCTTGATTTTCCTCATTGAGGAAATTCACATTGCACTTCCAAGAGAGAAGATGCATCATTTCCTGCCCTAGCATTACTTATGTTACTGTGCACTGTTAAACAGATGCCAGATTCAGCCCCAGACATGCATATGGTGGATTAAGTGATTTACTTCCCCCACACCCCCAGCAGCAGAATTTCTAAGGTGATTTAAGATTCCCCCTTAGAGGTCCTAGATAAAAATGCACTAGCACTGACCCACTATGATCTATTTCCCTTTTTGTTTAAAATGGGTGCAGAACCTACTTGGACCCAGCCCTCAGCCCATTTTGATTTGTCCTGTGGCAAGGCTCAGGGCTTCCACCGGCAGCAGGGCAAGCTGGTGATTGCACTCCAGCCCTATGGCAAGTCTGTTTTTGCTTCTGACTTGTGACACACCCACCCTACCCCAGGTCTGATTTTTCTGTAGGTCAGTTGCTACAACTGACAAAAGATTCCCCATCTATGCAAAGTGTAGAAGATTTTGATCAGCTCCTTATGCTTTTAATTTGTACACCCATTAGATAAGCATTCTGAAACACATAAGACATTCAGGTCAGTTTAATTACATTTTACTGGCTTGTCTCCACTCACCAGGCACTGATGAATTACTTCTTGTTTGTGTAGAAGTGGAGGGATCCACCTCCATCTCATTCTCTTGGAGGCCACCCTGGGATTCTGTGATAACTGACATCCTGGTAGAACGACTCCGTAATACTTAGGAAACAAAATTCAAGGTCAGTTCCTTCAAAAGAGATCAGTATGCTCACACATGTCCAGAATAAGTCAAGTACTGTGGTTTAAGAAACAACTCACAGCAGGATCTCCAAACCTTTAAAGAAGCTATAGAATCATAGAATGCTAGGACTGGAAGGGACCTCGAGAGGCCATCGAGTCCAGCTCCCTGCCCTCATGGCAGGAGCAAGTACTGTCTAGACCATCTCTGATAGACATTTATCTAACCTGTTCTTAAATATCTCCAGAGATTGTTATCCTAATGGATCTATTCTCCATGAATTCATTCTTGTTTAAGCCCCGATTGTGGCAGCGTTCTGGGTTTGATGGCCACTCATCCCCTGGGAGCCTGGCAGAAGTTTACCTCAGTCCTACAGACAGTGAGGAACATCCAATGTCCATCAGTGTCAACTGCTATGGGTGAGGCAAGGTGCTAGAAAGTTATCAGCTGGGTGAAGTGTTTTGCGGGGGCGGGGAGGTGGGAGCCACTAGCACAAGAAATAATTCCCTCCAGATTAGTGGTTCTAATGGATTCCTTTCCTATTCTATTTGGATTACAAAGAAAAATCAGGATTAATTAATTTCTAAAAGGGATCAGAAGGCTCATCATCATGCCTCCCAGCCCCAGGATCAGCCAGTCTTAGTGAAGGTAGTGTAAATTCAGTGACCGTATGACAGGGATTTATTTGTCTTAGTCTACATATCACCAAACTGGCACCTTGTTTAAAAGTCTCTGTGGAGACATCATAAGCATGGAGATAGCTTCTTGGTCATCCGCTCTCTCCTGGAGAGACAGTGATGAAATATCATGACCATCTCCATGGCATGCAAATACAATTAGAGTCAGTATGGAAAACTTCTGCCAATGCTAAATTCACTGAAAAGCTGTGATTACAGCATCTTTCTAGGAAAAGCTGCACACTCAAGATTTACCATGCAAGCTGCAAGGGAATTTATGTTTTAGCCACACATTTATTAATGTGATATAGTTGCCAGCTTCTTACTTGAAAATTCTTGTGGTACTTTCATACCAAGACTATCCCACCCTTTCAAATAGTTTAAAATAGGCCATGTTTATGAAGAAAGCAAATCTGACATAAAAATTTGGAGTGTGATAAAAATTGGATCTATTATCACCTCTAACGATTGTAGGAATTTAGACAAAGTAGTATCAGAGGGCAATCACATTGGTATATCAGCAAAAGCAATGAGAAGTCCTGTAGCACCTTACAGACTAACAGATTTTGGAGCGTGAGCTTTTGCGGGTAAAGACCCACTTTACCAGATGCATCTGACAAAGTGAGTCTTTGCCCACGAAAGTTTATGCTCCAAAATACCTGTTAGTCTATGAGGCGCCACAGGACTTCTTGTTTTATTCAAAGTAGAGCACCGAATATTCTCACATGAAGACAAGGTTTCTGTTGCACACCAAGTGTTTATTAGAACTGCAGATAAACCCAGTGTACAGGAATAGTAATTGTGCCCATGAAGTTTAGTGCAGATGACACCAGAATTCTTTACCTGGCAGCTGCTGCTCGGGTGCAGAGACATTAGGTGTCACTGTTGCCACTTTAGGAACAAAAGAAAATTGTACTTTTGTTATGCTTAGAGATTAAATTAGAATGCAGTCACCTTTGTGAAATATAACCATTTCCAAATCTGATCTCGCCAGAAACACTCACTGTCCCCAGCATTCTGACTGCTTCATTACAGAAAAAAATTGGTATGCAGTACAGCGACACCACTGTTCACTAACAGGACAAAATACCCTAGTTTTGAAAGCTGGCAAGATTAAAGCACCTTAATGGAGTTTAGGCAGAACCAGTGTTACAACATTTTGAAAAAATATTTTAGCTTCCCTCAGGAGTTGATACAGTAGTACACATTACACACTGATGAAGATGTTTACTTCCTCTTATGTGCTCTGTTTAAGAGGTCTGTAGGACCTGAAGAAGATGGAGATTTCTAACCAATATAATGTGGGTCTCAAAATAGGAAGATAGTGTTTTCTGCTGTTTGTGCATCAATGCTTAGCAAAAGGGAATGCAGGCTACCTTGCTTTCCTACTGTATTCAGAGCTGGTCTTTATGCTCTGAGACAATGATTCTCAACCTCTCCACCTTTCAGAAATCTGATTTAAGGGATTTGCAAGACCAATATCACCTCACGTAAAGACTCCTGTTTTTACACAAATGTCATAACACATTACTTTAAAAAAACCCAAAAAACATACATGCAATCAATTGAAACATACTGTACTTACATTTCAGTGAATAGTATTTATAGCAGTATAAATAAGTCGGTTTCTATGGACTTCATTAATGCTTTTTATATAGCCTATTGTAAAACTAGATAAATATCTAAATGAGCTGACTTACCCCCTGAAAGACTTCTAAGTCTAACCATTGCACCAAGATGAACAGTAGCCAGGGCAACATTCACAGCAGATTTCTCACTTAGATTGTAAGCTTCAGAATAGGGATGCAAAATCCCTTTTAATTGGCTTACTGAATGAATGCGAGGTTTAACCAGTTAGCCATTTAAAAGGGTGGGGGCATGTTACAGGCAGGGGCACTTCAGTCCAGCCGGAGCAGCCCGTCCGCAAACTCCCCACCTAAGGGCCACTACAGAAAGGCCCAGCCAGAGCTTCCTGCCTACAGTGGCCCTGTGGGTTTGGAACAATCCCCTGCAGGGGACTGCTCCACCCAGTATCAGTTTAACCACTTAAACTTTAACATCCCTACTACTTCAGAATACAATAGCATCCTCCCAAGAAAACATTGCACATGTCAGTGACTGGCTGGGTTAGGAACACTTGCTTGGTGAGCGAGCTATCTGGACGACAATTGCTGCTTAACTCCTAGTACAATTTCCAGTCTACCAGTTTAATAGCGAGTTCCCTGGATTACTGACGGGAATGGATTTGTCAGTAAGGGATGAGTGGGTTGTTCCTGTCAAACTTGGCACTCCCTGGAATACGATATGTATTGCCTTACATCTCCAACATTTAGAAAGCCATTAGCAGCTGCAGGTAGAAGCCTTCTGTTCCAGATTTTAAGAGCACTACTGTACTGGAGAGGACAAATGGTGGCAAGCAGGAAGAAAGGATGGCAGAGCTAACACAGCAGGAGGCAAGCAGAACATAACACAGGACACTAATTTATAACTTAGAATGCCGTTGAGAGTTGGTCACATTTGCCATGTCAATGCTTAGTGATCACAAACTGCATAAACACTAGTCATCTTGCCTCCTCAAAACTCACAAAAAGCCCCAACAGCTAAATTAGTCAACTATGTATAGGAAGAAGGGAACTACTTCCTCATCTAGCCTGATAGCTACTAAGCCAGAAAAAAAATAACTTTTATTGGCTTCACCTTCCTTTGCAACACTCCAATACTTCAATAGCTTTCAAAAAGTTTAATTATTGATCCTATCCTGGAGACTGAGTACTCACTTTCTATTGGATCAGGGAATTTACAAAGTTGAACTTAATTCAGCTGCAGTAAGAATTTCCTGGAAGCACGTAGATACATACAACTGAGGGAGCATGAAGGGAGAGAGAATCACTGTTTTGGTAAATCGAATCACAATTACCAACTTGTCAACTTATAGAAGCAGGTCACAGAAGCACAAAAGTACGCCTGTATTCAGGTACCCAAGGTAGGAATCCTCCAACATGCAGGAAAAGTCTCAGAATACCTTAGGACTATGATTTTACGACTCAAATTCAGTGAGGAACAAGCATAAAGAATAATTGCTTAAGTAGTATATTTTTCAGTATTCCATTGCCTAAATTAGAGTAAGTCTCCAGCATAAAGGTTGTTTGTCTTATGACCATAAAAAAAATTAAGATAGTCATTTTTACCTTCCCGTGGAGCAGGAATTTTTGAAAGAGTTGTTCTACGTTTTTGTTTCTGCAAAAAGATTTTAAAAAGCCATTGCAGTCAATATCTGAAGCACCTCTCACACGTCTTACATTATTGTAAATTAAGACATGGTAACATACATGAACATAACATTTTATAAAAAGCAGCACTGGAAGCTCAAATCCAAATGGAACTAAAATATGCATTTCCAAAGGTTTCAAAATGTAAAATGAAGGGTAAGTCAAATCATTTTAAAAATGAATCTGTGCTTATTTTGCAACGTTATTTAGGTTTTGACATGTGCTGTCTGCGTTTTAGTGCCATAACAAGTGTCTGAAGAATACAAAACAGAAGAAATGTAGCACTTTAAAGACTAACAAAAGTATTTATTCAGTGATGAGCTTTCGTGGGACAGACCCACTTCACCAGATCAATCTCATTTCCAACACAGACTAACATAAGTACAGAGGACCAAAAAAGTTGCAATGAAAACTGACAAATCAAATACATAGGACTGCAGGAAGGTGATGAGAAGAGGGGGTATGTTAAGTGTCCTGTCTGAGACAATTATGTGTCAGAGGAAAGGAAGCAGAGGGCACAAAAGCTAATAACCAAATACATCAATGTCAGTCTTTAAAGTGGTACATTTCTGAAGTTTTGCTTTGCTGGAATACAGACTAACACAGCTACCTCTCTGTTACTATTCTAGATGTCTGAACAGTTAAGGATTCCATACCTGTACAGTTACATTCTCTTGCAAAGGCAGGTTTTCTTTCAAATCAGAAACAGAAGGAGTTTTTTCTAAAATTTCTGGATTTATTGATAATACATCTTCAATCTCAATCTGCAAAGGAAAAGAGAAGATTTAGACAATCAAAATTGTCTGCTTCTCTTCCACTGAACTTAATAGCTAGACACAGGCCTTAAATAAGGACAACCAAATATATAGCATCCACATGTTTGATGTCAAAAATTGGAGTTGCCTTGATTAGTAATGTACTATTTTAAATTCCACGTGAACAGCCTAATCATATTACAAAAGAAATTTGCTCGTTAGAACCTCTACCAGGGTCTGCCGAACACCACACAGTTCCACAGGTGCCATTGGGCATGTGTGAAAATGCTGGCAGAGCACACTTGTCACTGTTTTAATCTCATAGCTAATCTTAGTAAATCTCTCAATCACTCCATGATTTCTGCTCTAGAAGAGCATTACAAGTTTACTGTACAGCAGTGCTTACACAAATAGCTGTAGCAGAGCTATTCACACAGAGGTAAATGAAGCATTCGGCATTTAAACCAAACCAATTCAATTCATCAGCATTTTTCCCATATCCACCCTCCTTCACAAGTGAGATGGTACAAGTGATTTCACCTCAGCATCCAATCTCTGCTTTACCCTGTAGTGAAGTCATAATCCTTTACCTACAACATTCTGCAGCTTTGGAAAAGGTATGATGTCACAAGGTGGCAGGGAGGGAGAGTAAAGGAGCAACTTTGTGCACAAACCAAATCACTCCTTTATTTTTACAGTGTAAAACATTGTTAAGTCAATAATCATTTCAAGCCGCCTCTGAACTTAGCTGCCTTTGATATTGAAATAGCATTTATTTTGCATAAAAATGTTAAACATGTATTAAGATGTTAACCTTTAAAGAATTCAAGTAAATAATAGCATTTTATCCTCTAAATTGAGCAAAAATATAATACTAACTGTTCTCATACAAGAGTTAGAGTATTTACCAGATTTTTCTAAAAAATTATATAGTCATAGATATGTGGCTGCCTTTTCATCTATGATGGAAAGCCAGGACAAATATCATCATCAAGTTTACTCACTTCCAAGTAATGTTTTGTTAAAGAACAGTCCAGTCCCTCAAACTTATTGAGCTCTGACAGTTATGGTTTCTTCCCATTACAACAGCAGATCATTTCAGAGGTTCTGCAAGTTAAAAATCTTGGGCCCTCATCATACCTGTGCAACATCACTGATTTACACTCATGGGTTTGAGCAGGTGCCGCTCAAACTAGTACAGCCTACAAAACATCCGTTTATGGTGATTATGTACAGACATGTGGAATAGCCCAGATTCAAAGTCAGAGTCCCAAATCCTGTTTCAAACCTACTTCTAGCTGCTGATACATATTTAAATTTGATGACTGGCACAGATCAGACAAGAATTTTGAGTCTGACACAATGCAATTAGTATTTGACCTCTAGCCCATACACCTCATGTCTAACTCCTCATCCCTTGCAAATATACCTGGTATCTCATGAGCAAACGCCTCATAATAAACACACACGAAGTTTCAGGAAAAGCAAATGTTTCCCAGCATGTAACTAACATGAGCAGAACTAAAGAATGTGGAAAATTGTGTAACCTGGGAGGAGATTTACAAGATCAGATTCCAAAACAAAAAGGAAAACAACAAAGGGGAAAAAAAGGTCTCTTCACCAGTTGACAGAATGGGTAAAATATCTGGCAGAATATTAGAAATATCTGCAGCTCTTTCCCCGCTTGTCTTTTAAAACAAAAAAGATTTGTATTGGATCACTAAGTCTAAGCATGGTTTCAAAGTATCCAAAGTATGTCCAAAGTATCCAGCTAATCTCACATTTTCCTATGTGGTCAGGAATTTTTCCATCAAACCTTTGGGAAATTTTTAAAGTTCCTAAATACCAATATAGAGCTGCCAAGTTTGCATAAACTAGGGCTTTGTTAAGAGCATGACAGTACAGCACAAATGGAGAAGTGATAAATGATTAAATACGTAGACCAGAATTATGTAAGTAAACACATAAGCATTTAGTTTTATTCTGATTCAATTAGCCTTACTAGGAAAAAAATATAATATATGGAGATATACATATTTCATAGATTTGGAAGGGAGCTTGAGAAGTCATTGGGTCAAGTCCCCTGCACACACAGCAGGGTCTGAAACCATCCTTGATTTTTTTTTTTTTTAATCTAACCTGCCCCAGACTCTTGAAAGGCCCATGTCAACGACAAGCTCCCAACCCTTGGTTTATACAGCCAACGCTGTGACCACTGAGCTATCCCAAACAACACTGCCCTCTGAGGCACTGGATGTCAGCAATACCATTGTAATCATTACATGTGAGGAGCAATAAAGGGTTTCCATAGTTTTCCTATCCTCATATTAAAAAGGCAAAGATAAATGTGGCCCAAAATTAAGGATTTGTAAAAATAGGTTTAACAAAAACTAAGGGCAATAAGAGTCTTAAGCTATTTTCACTGGAACAGATAAGCCTTCACAGGCAGCATTTCCAAGTCACATATTACAACTTTTCTTCATTTGACTCCAAAGAGTTAGAATTTTGAGGAAGGGGCTTCCAGAAGAAAACCATCCTTCTGGAAGATCCCACAGGCCAGGTATCTGCAGGTGTATTTTAGAGTCCGGAAGAGCTTCTTCTGGACTCTGAATCACATGCCCATAGGCTAATGAGGTGTGGGATATTTACATCCACACCTCATTAGCATCTTCCGGAAGGCTCAGGACCACACGTAGACACAGCCTACAAGAAAAGTGACTGCCAAAGCTGTTCTCCTTGTTCCAGGTGACAAAAATACTAAGATTATATTTTTAAAACCTCACTTTAATAAGCCATGGAATTTTATGAAACACACATAAGAAAACTAATGTTAAGTCCAACAAATCTTTTATAATGTAAACTTTAAAGCTTCAGTGCCAAGCTTTATGGCTATGCAATTCTAAGTGGCTGCCTTATTTCAGATAGTGAGCTGGCAGGAGGAGGGCATTTCTCACACTCACCTCTTTTCCTTTGGTTGATCCCCCTTCAGACCATTCCACTGAGACTGACAGCCTTTCAATGTTTACCGTCTTTATAGTTGCACTGTGAATCAAGCCTAAGGATTGAAGATAAGGTCACATTTCATCAGGTCGTTCAACAGACCTCACTTAACTTTTGTTCTCTTCAACAAGTCCCCATATTCAGCTCTGTAATATCAATTCAAGATTAGTGGCAAATTCCTCTCTGAAAAATCTAGCCTTCTATTCTGTAGAAGCAATGATCAGCTGTTAAAATCTGTGGGAATAACCTTCATAGTATAACTATTTAAGACAAAAAAGTGACACTCTTAAGAAATTGCTGTCTGACAGCAGAAGTAAGGCTATTGGTGCACTTAAGGATGCCCAAAAGAAATTAATGCCACAGCAAAGGGAAACCAATCGCTTACAAATCACATTCCTAGGTAAAAGCAGTCAAGTAGCACTTTAAAGACTAGCAAAATAGTTTATTAGGTGAGCTTTCGTGGGACAGACCCACTTCTTCAGACCAGAACAGACTCAATATTTAAGACACAGAGAACCAAAAACAGTAAGCAAGGAGGACAAATCGGAAAAAGATAATCAAGGTGAACAAATCAGAGAGTGGAGGGGTGGGGGGGAAGATCAAGAATTAGATAAGAATTAGATGGGACCAAAAACTACAAGAACTTTACCAAATATTCATAAACCTGAATCACCCACCAGGAGAAGTAAAAAAACAAATTGACAGGGCCAGACACATACCCAGAGACCAGCTACTCCAAGATTGGCCCAAAAAAGCCAAGAACAGAACACCACTGGTCATCACCTACAGCCCCCAACTCAGACCACTGCAACGAATTATTAAACACCTACAACCTATCCTTAATCAGGATGCTACACTCCAGAAGGCCCTGGGTGACATGCCTGTTCTCCCCTACAGACAACCTCCCAACCTCATGGGGATCCTCACTAACAGCCACAGTCTATACCCCAGGAACACCAGTCCTGGAACCTTTCCCTTCAACAAAGCCCGCTGCCAGCTTTGTCCACATATCTTCTCTGGAAATACCATCACTGGACCTAACCAGGTTACTCACAGAATCACGAGCACTTTCTCATGCTCCTCTACTAACATCATAATACACCATCATGTGCCAACAATGCCCAGATGCTTTGTATATTGGACAGACTTCTAACTCCCTTAGACAAAGGGTCAACGGGCACAAAACAGACATCAAAACACTCCAGATCCACAAACCAGTTAGTCAACATTTTAATTGAATGGGGCATTCTGTCAATGACCTCAAGGTATGTGAGTTACTGAAGACAAATTATCGCTCTGTTTTAGAGAGAGAAGTGGACGAGCTGACATTTATATTCAAATTTGACACATTAACACATGGTTTAAATCGTGATGGGAACTTTCTGAGTCACTATAGGGGCTCGTCTACATGCTTGGCTCAATCTAATTCTTGATCTTCCCCCCCACCCCTCCACTCTCTGATTTGCTCACCTTGATTATCTTTTTCTGATTTGTCCTCCTTGCTTACTGTTTTTGGTTCTCTGTGTCTTAAATATTGAGTCTGTTCTGGTCTGGCTATGATCTGAAGAAGTGGGTCTGTCCCACGAAAGCTCACCTAATAAACTATTTTGCTAGTCTTTAAAGTGCTACTTGACTGCTTTTTGTTTTGATAGTGTATAGACTAGCACAGCTTCCTCTCTGTTACATTCCTAGGTAGTATGCGCTAGAAAAGGTTTTAAGTATTATTTTTAGAGCTCAAAAACTGAGAGACTTCTGGCTTACTTAGATTTTGGCAGCATTTACTGTGAGGTCTGCCCATTTATGTGAGTTTTCCCACACAGCAACCAGGATTTTTTTTTTTTAAATAAAAAAACAGGCTCCCCTTGGGCCTCCTCTCCCCAGGATGGACTGGGCTGATTGTTTCTGGCTGCTGACACCTCTGCATTACACTGTGTCCCTGTTGACTAATAAACCTCCTGTTCTACCTGCTGAGTGAGAGTCACTTCTGGCTGTGGGTAGGGTACCATGCTCTGGAATTACATGGCCTTCTCATAAGCAAGCTGGGGAAACAGATCCTAGACCTTGACAAATCTGCTATAAAGTTGGAAAACCACAGTTAGAGATAATTGTTGGTGGTTTGCAGTCAAGCTAGAGGGGTGTATTCAATATAGGAATAAGACCTAGGTCTGGTTCTTTTCAAAAGCATTACAAATTTATTGGATAACAGCTCAGAGAACACATTGATAAAGTCTGCAGATGCTGCCAAGGTGGGAGGGTTGCAAATGCTTTTTTGAGAGGATTAGAATTTTTGACAAACCAGGAAATGTTCTGAAATAAATAGGATGCAATTCAATAAGGACAAATGCAAAGTATTACAACTAGGATGGAAAAAGAGCATAGAAACTGCTTTTGTAATGGGCCAATGACTCCCAGTCTCTGTTTAACCCTTGGTTGATGGAGTCAAAACCGCAGCTCAGAGATTTCTCTCTCTCTCTGTTTAATTTTTTCTATGCACTTGATGTTCCCACCTCCACGTTAGAGTCCGACAATGAGCCACAGCCCCCCTGACTGATCTAACTTGTTCTCCCCTCTCTTGAGGCAGGCGACTGATAATGGGCCATTTCCACCCTGACCGAATAGGCCTTGAACCACGAGAAGTCCTGTGGCACCTCACAGACTAACAGATATTTGGGAGCCGAAGCTTTCGCGGACAAAGACCCGCTTCTCGTGAAGCGGCTCAGCAGGGCCCCTTCCAGCCCAACGCCGCCAAGGTCCCGCCGGTAGAGGCACCTCGCACCCGGCAGAGGCGGCGGGGGGAGGGGGCGCCCCGCTCCCGCCACACACGCTCCCCGCGGACGGGAGACTCCGGGGGGATGGGGGGGGAGCCAGTCCCGTCACTCACTCCGCCAACCGCAACCCCCCACCCCCGGCGCGCACCCGGCTAACCGCCCGCGCTCCCTCGCACTCACCGTTGCTCCGCTGAATCTTCACGAGCAGGCCGGGCTGGAGGCGGCTGCAGACAGCAGCGTCCATAGCGCCGAGCAAGAGGGGAGTCCCGGGGCCGCGAGGAAAGGGGAGGCGTGAGGAAGTCCGGCGGGCCCGCGAGTACCGCCTCCAATCAGCCGCTAGAAATGGTGGGCCGCCGCCGCAACCGCCGCCGATTTAAACCCCGCGCGCCGGCGTGCCGCAGGGCCTCTCGGGAAGTGCGGCCTCGGAACCACAACCCCCGGCATGCTGTGCGGGCGCAGGAAACTACGCGTCCCACCATGGTGCGGGGAGCGGGCCGAGCGAACGTCCTGAGAACCACAACTCCCATCATGCCGCGGATCCCCCCCTCCCCCGGAAAGAGGCGGCTTGGGACAGGTAGTCCTTCCGGGGCAGGGCGGTATTCCACTGCCCGGCCCAACGTGGCGCCACCCGGTGGAGCAGCTTGGGTGCCTCTTCCACCCGCGGCTCTGGCCGAAAGGGAAATGGAGGTTAGGGTTGGACACCTTCCACCCAGCGCAGTCTCTGCCTGTAGGAATCGGATGCAAGCAATCAGAGTGGGTCTGCAGAGAGCCCCTCCCCAGCTCAGCATGCCGCGCAGCACCAATATTCAAGCCTGGGGGCTCAGCTCCAGCAACGTTAAGTGCAGCACAGCCCGAATGTCACTGTGATGAATTCTTTGAGGGCAGGGTGATTACCAGTGTAAGGCCTGTCATTACACGAGAGGTCATTCTTCCGCTCCACGCTGCGCTGGTTAGGCGTCAGCTGGAGTATTGTGTCCAGTTCTGGGCGCTGCACTTCAAGAAGGATGTGGAGAAATTAGAGAGGGTCCAGAAAAGAGCGACAAGAGTGATTAAAGTTCTAGAGAATGTGACCTATGGAGAAAGGCTGAAAGAATTGGGCTTGTTCAGTTTGGAAAAGAGAAGATTGAAGGGGGACATGATAGCGGTTTTCAGGTATCTAAAAGGGTGTCATAAGGAGCAGGCAGAAAACTTGTTCTTCTTGGCCTCTGAGGATAGAACAAGAGGCAATGGGCTTAAACTGCAGCAAGGGAGGTTTAGGTTGGACATCAGGAAAAAGTTCCTAACTGTCAGGGTGGTCAAAAACTGGAATAAATCGCCAAGGGAGGTTAGTGGAATCTCCATCACTGGAGATATTTAAGAACAGGTTAGACAGATGTCTGTCAGGGATGGTTTAGACAGTACTTGGTCCTGCCATTGGGACAGGGGGCTGGACTCGATGACCTCTCAAGGTCCCTTCCAGTCCTAGCATTCTGTGATTCTATGATTAAAGTGAGCTAAGGAGTGATTGTGTTAATCTGTAGCTTCACAAAAAACAAGCAGCCCTGTAGCACCTTAAAGACTATTTACCCCAATCCCTAAATGGCCTCCTCAAGGATTGAGCTCAGAACCCTTGGTTTAGGGAGCTAATGGTCAAACCACTGAGCTATCTTTCCCCACAGCTAATTACATTTGTTAGGTAATGAACTTTGGTGGGTAAGACCCACATCAGCTTTGATTCAAAAACTAGAATACAGGACACACCCACCCACCCCCTGTGTTCTAATTTTTGCACCAAATCTGAAGTGGGTCTTACATATATATAGGGAGTGGGAGAGTAGTGAAGAGGTGTGGGGGAGTCACCTATCATTAACAGGACCTGTAGAAGGAGTAAATTAAGTTAATTCATAGAATTTTAGGGCCGGAAGAGACCTCAGGAGTGACTGAGTCCAGCCCTCTGCCCAAAGCAGGATCAACCCTAACTAAATCATCCCAGCCCGGACTTTGTCAAGCTGGGATTTAAAAACCTCTAGGGATGGAGATTCCAGCACCTCTCTAGATAATGCATTCCAGTGCTTCACCACCCTCTTAGTGAATTTAGTTAATTTGCTTAATCTCAAGAAAATATTCACTGGCAGCCACACATCATACCACAGAAACACTAACCCAGGAACCTACTCCTGCAGCAAACCCCATTGCCAGCTCTGTCCACATATTGATAGTAGAGACACCATCACTGAACCTAACCATATCAGCCACAACATTAGGGGCTGATACACTCACAAATCCACTAATGTGATTGTAATAATGAGAGGGCCTGCTGTGAAGCCTAAAAGCATAAGGCCTGAAAAATAGTCAATGCTTTGTTAACATACAGCAAAGCTAAAGGCCTAAAGCCTGGACAACACAGGCTTAAAGCAAAAGCTGTGAGCTAGGCAGGTTCCACTCACAGGAATTCAGCCAAGGCAGGGTTGATAAAGGAATAAAGCTCAAGTAGTAAGCAATCAGTGATGCACATAAACACAGTCTAAGGAGGTAACAGTACAACTAACATGCTTATGTCAAACAATAAGTGCATCTTGCTAGGATATTCCCCCCCAAGTTCAGGGTCAGAATGACAGAATGATAGTGTTGTTTTAATGGTACCTTGTACTTTCTAGAAGATAATGGGTAAAATCTAGTTACATTAAGGGGTGTCAACATATTACAATTAGGGGAGGCCTCTGGGACATGTAGGCTACATCTACACGTGAAGCCTACATCGAAGTAGTTTATTTCGATGTGGCGACATCGAAATAGGCTATTTCGATGAATAACGTCTACACGTCCTCCAGGGCTGCCAACGTCGATGTTCAACATCGACGTTGCGCAGCACCACATCGAAATAGGCGCTGCGAGGGAACGTCTACACGCCACAGTAGCACACATCGAAATAAGGGTGCCAGGCACAGCTGCAGACAGGGTCACAGGGCGGACTCAACAGCCAGCCGCTCCCTTAAAGGGCCCCTCCCAGACACACTTGCACTAAACAGCACAAGATACACAAAGCCGACAACGAGTTGCAGACCCTGTGCATGCAGCATGAATCCCCCGCTGCAGCAGCAGCAGCCAGAAGCCCTGGGCTAAGGGCTGCTGCACATGGTGACCATAGAGCCCCACACGGGCTGGAGAGACAGCGTCTCTCAACCCCCCAGCTGATGGCTGCCATGGAGGACCCCACAATTTCGACGTTGCGGGACGCGGATCGTCTACACGGTCCCTACTTCGACGTTGAACGTCGAAGTAGGGCGCTATTCTGATCCCCTCATGAGGTTAGCGACTTCGACGTCTCGCCGCCTAACGTCGAAGTTAACTTCGAAATAGTGCCCGGCGCATGTAGCCGCAACGGGCACTATTTCGAAGTTAGTGCCGCTACTTCGAAGTAGCGTGCACATGTAGACACAGCTGTAATGTACTTGGGGATAAAAGTGTATATCACTGGGACCGTGTTGGCTGACCAGGGGGAACAAATTGGGGCCTTCCTACCCCCTGGAAGCATGTCAAGTCCACTGTCAGACACATGCACATACTGGTATAAAACTGCTGGCATTCAAGCTGGGACACCCAGAGTACTAAAGCCCATGAGTCAACAACAATAAACCTGATTCCAGTTCCTTCATACCTTGCTTGATTTGTGGTTATTGGGAGCCCTCAGAAGTATGCAGCATGGGCTAATTGCAGAGCCAGCACTGGCATTCAGGGAGGGACAATATGCACGTAGCCAAAGGTTATCAACACAGCAGCAAGAAGAATGACATCTGGACAGCACACCAATAACGGCATCTCGCTACAGCAATATATGCCATAATATGCCAGCAATGCCCCTTTGCCATGTACTCTGGACAAACTGGACAGTCCCTGTGCCAAAGGATGAATGGACATAAACCAGACATCAGGAACTGGAATACACATAAACCTGGAGGGGAACACTTTAATTTCCTAGGACATATACTAATGGACCTTAAGGTGGCCATGTTGTTACAAAGGATTTCACCACTATATTACAAAGGGAGACATCAGAATTAGAATTCATTTGCAAGTTTGACACATTTAACCTGGGGCCTAACAGAGATCTCAGTTATCTTAGACATTGCAAGGACAATTTCCCCGCCTTTGATGTTCACAGGAATGGCCTCCATCTCACTTAATTGACTCCTTCCACAGGATCTGGGCATTCTGGACACCACCAAAATTTCTGCAAGCCTGCTACCCACGGGCTTAGACACAGGCAACTGAACCAGGGATCTAGTCTAGGGTGGTTCTGGGGATAGAGTCAGAGGCCTTGGCTCTGAGCCACCTCTCCCCAGGATGGATGGTACTGTCGGAATCAGTGCTGACAAGTTTGTTCTACGATGTGTCCCTGTCAACTAATAAACTTTCTGTTCCCCCTGCTGCCCAAGAGTCACATCTGACTGAGGATGGGGTTCAGGGCCTGGTGACTCCCCCACACCTCACTGATGCAGGGGAGGCAAAGGAGATGACAACCCCAGGTCCTGGCAATCCAAAAGGGTCTGGGGCTCCAGGCTGCTGTTGCCACTGCTGCAGCAGTGGCGGTGGTGGCGGTTGGACTTCTGAGTGTTTTCAATTGCTGTTGGAATGTGCTGCAGGCTGCTTTGAGGGCTGGTTGTGGGAGATGGCAGTGGTGAGATGCTGAAGGCTGGCTGCCCCAGACCTAACCCTTCTACCCTGTCCCTTCTGGGGCTTCACAGCTGGCCTCCCACCACCTTCCCCATGGGCCCAGAAATTCTATCAGCTCCCCTGCAAATGAGGTCTTACATGACACATTTTAGATATTGAATATGACAATACTGAGTTAGGAAAATCTCTCTTATACCCAATGAATTCTGTTATGGTGTGTTCTCTGCCAGACAGTCAGGGCCACAATGGGTCACAGTCCCTCAGCCCAGAAAGAAACTGATGATGGTGGGGAACAGTGCTCTGAGAATATGGACAGCACAGAGTCCAAAATGCTACACGAGACTGGAAATGTGGTACTCATGCTTGAATTCACCCTAAAACAACACAGAAAGAAGCCTCCACTTCATGAACAATAGTCACAACCTGCCGTGGTGTCATGAGAGGCTGCCCTGATAACTCTTTAGTAAAAGAGGATAAGATTTATAGAATCTGAGCCCCCATATTACGGCCACAAGGTTACAATCAAGGGAAGTATCACTGGGTCTGAATGGGGGAACATTAGACAGGATGAAACCTATGGCTACAGCCATATATCTGCTATAAAGATTTAGTAATAATGTGGGGAATTAGACCAGTAGCATCTGAAGAGAAGAGGATCTGTGACATCATAAGGACATCTCTAAGTGAATCTAAATACTAATGTACTGTAGCTTCCTACTTTACAATAAACTGTCACTGCTCTGTGACCCTGTCCTGCTAATGCAGCAGCTCAGACAGTCTGCAATGGGTCTTTACAGTCTGTTCCACTGGGACAGAAGGTTGTCAGAAATCCCAGGTTTCTCTGATTGTTGACGAGATCCTGAGATCTTTAATCTCCTCTGACCATGGCAAAAGGAAATTAAGTTTAAGATCTCCTCTGACGGGCAGTAGGGCCTCCCGTGATATCCATTAGCTTTGCCGCATTAACTGAACAAATCCACACAACTCACAAATAGCAGCCAAATTGGGATTCCAACAAGCTGGATGTTTGGTTTTCCCTGGCAGGTCCCAATACCCAGAGCAGACAAAGCCGATCTCTGCGAGCATTCAGAGCACCACGGGAGCACAGAACCCTGCACAGATACAGCAACGGAGGAAGTTCTGACGCTCCGATGGGAAGGTCCGTCTGTGCGGCTGCCGTGGGCACGGGAGCAGGGGAGGCGGAGAGCACGGAGAGACGGGAGTGCGGGCGGGCGGGCAGGCAGAGAAGGCGAGAGGGGCGGGGCGGGGCGGGGCGGCGTGCGGCCGTATGCAGATATGGGTGCGAGCGGAGCCTTGTGGGAGAGGGAGGGATGTGCAGAGCGGGGCCGAAGTGGGGCGAGCGCAGGGGCTCGGGGTGGGTGTTGGAGCGCGGCGGGGGGGAGTGGGTGTCGGGAAGCGGTGAGGAGCGGTGTGGGCGTGTGTAGATGGTGGCGGAGTGTGTGTTCGCCGTGAGGTGAGAGTGTTTGTGGTGTGGCGGGCAGTGGGCGCTGTGGGGGACGAGCTCATACTTACCTGGCAGGGGAGATACCATGATCACGAAGGTGGTTTTCCCAGGGTGAGGCTCATCCATTGCACTGCGGGTGTGCTGACCCCTGCGATTTCCCCAAATGCGGGAAACTCGACTGCATAATTTGTGGTAGTGGGGGACTGCGTGCGCGCTTTCCCCTGGTGTTGGTTGTGAAAGAAAAGCTGTGGAAAGTGGGGGCTTAGGCGGCCGAAGTTTCAGTCGTCGTGGTTCGGTTTGTCGCGGTGTTGTCAGCCTGCTGTGTTGCTCGTGGGGGGCGCTGGTCTCGTGCGTGCTGCAGAGGTTGTTGCTTTCGTTGGGGGGTGGTGGGGGGGGGGTGTTTTCTCTAAGGAGCTGTTAAAAATTTGTGCGCCTTCCGGGGGCCAAGAGTGCTTTGTGCCGCTTGCTTGCAAGCCAGAAGGAAAAAGGCCCAAGGCTCGCTGACTCGAGGAGAAAAAGAACTCGACTGAGAAGCGAGAAAACATTGGCCCTGCTTCTCTCAATCTCGCCGCCCCTCCCGCCGAGCCTCGGCTGCCCAGGGCCCTCAGATTACCATGCGGGAGCCCGCAGGCTCCAGGGCGGGGCCAGAAATGAAAGGGTTCCTTGCGTGGCGGCGGTGGCAGGGCTGCTGGGGTGCGGATGCGGGCTCTGGCCAGGAGCTAGAGCGTGCAGGAAGGAGCTTGGGCTGCGGACGGCGGGAGGGAGGGTGAAAGAGTGGGCTGAGCGTGAGCTTGTGCGTTCTGCGTGGGAGGAAGGGTGCAGGAGCGGGCTGTGGGTGGCAGCTAGGGGGGGAGAGGGAATAGAGAGGATCTGGGTGAGAGGGAATAGAAGGAGAAGTATGTGTTTAAATAAGGGGATGCCTTTTATTTTCTTGTTTTGTCTTGTTCTTTGTATTGGTTTCGGGATGCATGCCTATTGTTTTTCGGTGACTGTTTACACTAGAAAACGTGACAGCTTCTTTTCCTAGATGGAGGTCAATGGGCTAAAGGGTTTTAAGGAATAAAAGCCATAAAGCTCTCTGACTTCAGGAGAAAAAGCACTGTAGTCTTTCAACTGAAAGTGGGAAAGATATTAGCCCCATTTCTCAATATTCACCCCAAACCTAAGATGCTCACGGCCCTTAGATTCTTGTGCAGGCCCCCACAATCCAGGGTGGGCCCAGAAATGGTCGAGTTGTTGGAGTTGAAAGGTGGTGGGTTTTTTTCCCCTCTCTTTTAAACCTCGAATTCTAAGAGGATAGAGATGTAAGATTAGCCCCCTCGCCCCACACACACACAGACTCCTCATAGCCAAGATTCTTGTTGCAAGAATGGTAATATTTGAGGGGATGGTGAATACAAGCTCCAAATTAGCAAGGAAAGGGGCCAGAGTTGTGCGCACACCAGCTACACCCCCCCCAACACACACACACACACACACACACACCCCGCTGAGTGCAATCCAGGTGATTTTTTTTAGCTTCTATCCAGAAACAAAAGGCTGAATGGGCCACACTACAGCCCTCCACAGTTCCTTTCCCAGGAAGAAATCAAGAAGACCAGGAAGCCCATCAGCACGCTAGTTTGGGAGAGAGCTCATGGAATTTCTTCTCTTAGTCCCTTTCTTTTTTGAGAGCGTGTGTCAGGGGAAACCGTGAATGCAGCCCCCCTCCCCGAGATTATACAGGCGAGTTTTCTGCATTTGAGGAAATCGCAGGAGTCAGCACACACCCCCGCCTAGTGCAATGGATGAACTTCACCCCTGGAAGACCACCTCCGTGATCATGAGACTAAATGGACATAAACCAGCTTTCAGGAGCAGTAATGTACAGAGACCTGTGGGGAGACACTTCAATCTCCCTGGACTCTGTCAGATTTAATAGTTGCAATCCTGAAACAAAGAAATTTCAAAAATCAAATGGAGAGAGAGAGAGAGAGAGAAATAGCTGAGCTGCAGTTAATTTTCAAATTTGACTCCCTCAACCAAGGATTAAACAGAGCCTGGGAGTGGCTGGTCTCTTTCAAAAACAGCTTCTCTGCCCTGGGTGTTAATATGTCCCCATTAGCCTCTGACAATGGTTTATATTCTCCTCTCTGAGCTGAATGTTTTTTCCGCCCCCCCACACTTTTGATATTTACAATTGTTAATGGGCCATTTCTACTTTTCTGAACAGACCTTGTCAGCTCTGGTCCTTCCACTTACTGAGACCCCACTCTTTCTATACTCCTCTGGATCCCACCCTCCCCACTCATGCTTCTTGTGAAGCGAATGTTTACACAGGAAAGCTTAGCTTCTGAAATATGTCAGTTTATAAAATGCTACAGATTAACACGGCTATTTCTCTGATCATGGTATTTCCTCTACCATCTAAGGATAAGGTCTTTTTTGTAACAATACCCATGCTCACCTCGTGGTGAACAGCGACTCCCCCCACTGCACACGCACCGGCACCCACCACTTCCCAACACCCACACCTGCCCAGCTCATGCCCGCTCCCACAAGCCTCCACTCGCACGGAAGTCTGCATACAGCCTCATGCCCCTCCGGCCTCCTCCTCATGGCCATGCCCCTCTCGCCATGCCCGATCCCGTGCTCCTCCAGATATCCAGCCACCGAGCCTCTTATCTCGTCAGGAGTGCTGACTTGTGGCACAATGCCCCGGCCCTGGCATCCCTGTGCATGAGTGCCTCCCACCGGAGCACGCTCGCAGTTAAGAACGGCCATAGTGGGTCATACCAAAGGTCCATGCACCCAATATCCTGTCTGCCGACAGTGGCCAGTGCCAGGTGCCCCAGAGGAGGTGAACCGAAGACAATGATCAAGTGATTTGTCTCCTGCCATCTGTCTCCAGCCCTTGACTAAAGGCTAGGGGCACTATGCTTTACCCTTGGCTAATAGCCATTTATGGACCTAAATCTCCAAAAATTTATCAAGTTCTATTTTAAACTCCGTTAGAGTGCTGGCCTTCACAGCCTCCTCTGGCAAGGAGTTCCACAGGTTGACTCTGAGCTGTGTGAAGAAAAAATTTCTTTTATTAGTTTTGAACCTACTACCCATTAATTTCATTTGGTGTGTTCTAGTTCTTATCTTATGGGAACAAGTAAATAACTTTTCAATATTCACTTTCTCCACACCATTCATGATTTTATGTACCTCTATCATATCACCCCTTAATCTCCTCTTTTCTAGACTGAAAAGTCCCAGTCTCTCTAGCCTCTCCTCATATGGGACCCTTTCCAAACCCTGAATCATTTTAGTTGCACTTTTCTGAACTTTTTCCAATGCCATTATATCTTTTTTGAGGTGAGAAGGCCACATTTGCACGCAGTACTCAAGATGTGGGCATACCACAGTTTTATATAGGGGAAGTATGATATTCTTCATCTTATTCGCTATCCCTTTTTTAATAATTCCTAACATCCTGTTTGCTTTACTGACTGCCGCTGCACACTGCGTGGATGTTTTCAGAGAACTATCCACTATAATTCCAAGATCCCTTTCCTGAGCTGTTGTATTTAAATTTGCCCCCATCACATTGTATGTATAATTGGAGTTATTTTTCCCAATGTGCATTACCTTACACTTACACACATTAAATTTCATTTGCCATTTTGCTGCCCAATCACTCAGTTTGCTGAGATCTTTTTGAAGTTCTTCACAATTTACTTTGGAACTGGAACTCAACTCTAAGGGGAGAAAGCCTACTGCTCTTAGAAGGGAGGAGATTAGGTGGCTGGTAAGTGTATGTCTACAACTAAACAAGTCATGGGTGTGGGTCTGGAAGAATAAATGCAATGGTGTTTCCCTATGTTCTGTAGGGGTGTTTGAAGAAAGGTGGTGTGTCTATAGCTGCAATCCTGAGCTACTCCTCCGGCATTCATGTTTCAACAGAGAGAAAAAAAACTGTGAAATAGAACTCCCAGAAGAAGTGGTGGGAAAGCTGCAGTGAGCTACAGGAATGCCACTTGGCCAAAACACATAGTTGTTAGGTATTAGGCTGGCTGTGTTTGACAAAGCTGTCACCATCTCTTTGAGACAGAAAGGTGAAAATCCTACAAAGACTACCAGGGTTTGTAAATATGCTGCGCACTCACCTGAAGGATGAGGTGAAACAAAGCTCAGCTGAAGGAAAGAGGATTACACACCACCTTCTGGGGTCTGGCTAAATTTTTTGCAGGAGTTTAGCCTGGGGAGGAGGTGCATCTCTACTGCTGACCCTTTGTTCTCAAAGCATCAGATGAACGTAGGCTACAAATCTTTACTGAAGGAAAAGGAAAACCTGTAGCTAAATACACACTCTGACCTGTGGAGGGGTTGGAAAGAATTATAAAAACTAAACAGCACAAATGGGCTAAGCAGAGGGCTATGTAGACTAGCCATAATGGGAAATGCCCCAATACCATAGATCTGCTGATAAACTTTTCCCTACCGTGACTATGGAGCAACACCAAGGAACTCATGTTGATGGAAAACCCTTTGAAAATACGTAAAATACATAAGGGATTTGTTTTGTTTTTTTTGTTTTTTTTGGGGGGGTTGGGGGGAAGCATTTGTACAGACCAGGGATAGGAGTAAGAGAGTCCCATGAACCTGCAGCTTCTAAGTTAATACCTATAAACAGGCTTCAAGCTGAGTATAACAGGAGGGACATAATGAACCTACGCTGCAGTGTGGGAGGGGAAGCTGAGCAATACCCGCTCATGGTATTGGTAGCTAAAGACCAAGACACCCACACTTTAAAAACCATCACTGCCTGCCTTCTGGGGCTTTTTCTTTCAAGCACCCAGGAAACAGGAACACAGAACTTTGGGACAAGTCTCATGAATAACATTGCACGGTTGAAAGGCAATGGTGGATGTGTGACCAAAACCAAAGAGAAACTTTGGGCACACTGCCTCCGCAATGCCTGCCATCCACCCCCATAACAAGCGGACTCATTGGAGGTGTGCTGTTACACCCCCGTAGCTTACCAAAATATGTAAGTGCAAACAGTGGAATAAACTACCAAGGGACGTTGTGGAATCTCCATCGCTGGAGATATTTAAGAACAGGTAAGATAGATGTCTAACAGGGATGGTTTAGATAGTACTTAGTCCTGCCATTGGGGCAGGGGGCTGGTGGACTCAATGGCCTCTCGCAGTCCCTTCCAGTCCTAGTGTTCTATGATTCTATGGTTTTGAATATGAGACTTGCTACATCCAATACCTTTTATCCAAAGCAGGGCAAATACCTGTCATTCAAGAGTCTGTCATCCCTGAGACCCTGTCCTGCTCTGCTCCCATCCTAGCCCCACTCTGACCTTCCCCCACAAGCCCCCCCCCACCCCGACTCTGTTCTGGTTGCATTGCATCTCTTGCATGAACACCACACCCCCAAAAAATGCAAATCAGGGAATTACTGGGGGGGGGCATGCAATGGAACAACCGTCGAGGGTGGGCCCCAGCTGGGCCCTCACTGCTGTGGTGGGAAGCAGAGCAACCCAGGCCCACTTGTGCCACTTTGCTCCTTCAGCCTGATGTGCTTGGGGGAGCAGGCATGAGCCAGGTTGCCCTGCTTCCTGCCACCCCAGTGAAGCATAGTAACACAGCTCAGATACGGCAGCAGATGGGGTACAGGCTGCTCTGTCACTGCATCTTGTAAGTCCCACCGCTAGACAGAGCATATTGGAGAGTGGACCAACTGCTGCTCCATGCCAGGCCCCCCCCACGTTACCTTCAGCTGCCTCTGCCCTACCATAAATATGGGGGCACTGTCCTATCTGCTGGATAGTTTGGGTGGCTGCCCTAAGGCCCCCAAAATCAAGACACCCAGGATGGCTATTCTGCACCATCCTATCAATGTGACTGACAGCTCCAGCACAGAGGCGGTGAGAACCCACAAACAAGCCCTTTTAATGGTTAAGAGATGATGAAGGCTCAAGAATGTGGGTGGAGGGCAGAGCCCCACTTGGAACAAGGCTACACACAGCTCCACCCCCATCCTCCACATCGCTCCCTTGCCCCTCTCCAGCTGGCTGGTGCAGGGCTGGTGCATCCCCCTCAGCTTTCTGGTCCCTTCTCTGCTCTGGAGACAAGTATAAGAAGGGGAGCTCTGTTTGTCTGAAGCTGCAAAAACAGAAGTTCTGTGGCACCTTGGAGACTAACAGATTCGCTGCTGCATAAATGGTTCTTTGCCCACAAAAGCATATGGGCCAAAAAAATCTATTCCCTCTCCCCCCAGCTGCCACCCACAGCCCGCTCCTGCACCCTTCCTCCCACGCAGAACGCACAAGCTCACGCTCAGCCCACTCTTTCACCCTCCCTCCCGCCGTCCGCAGCCCAAGCTCCTTCCTGCAGGCTCTAGCTCCTGCCGAGAGCCCGCATCCGCACCCCAGCAGCCCTGCCACCACCGCCACGCAAGGAACCCTTTCATTTCTGGCCCCGCCCTGGAGCCTGCGGGCTCCCGCATGGTAATCTGAGGGCCCTGGGCAGCCGAGGCTCGGCGGGAGGGGCGGCGAGATTGAGAGAAGCAGGGCCAACGTTTTCTCGCTTCTCAGCCGAGAGTTCTTTTTCTCCTCGAGTCAGCGAGCCTTGGGCCTTTTTCCTTCTGGCTTGCAAGCAAGCGGCACAAAGCACTCTTGGCCCCCGGAAGGCGCACAAATTTTTAACAGCTCCTTAGAGAACCACCCCCCCAACGAAAGCAACAACCTCTGCAGCACGCACGAGACCAGCGCCCCCCACGAGCAACACAGCAGGCTGACAGCATCGCGACAAACCGAACCACGACGACTGAAACTTCGGCCGCCTAAGCCCCCACTTTCTACAGCTTTTCTTTCACAACCAAGACCAGGGGAAAGCGCGCACGCAGTCCCCCACTACCACAAATTATGCAGTCGAGTTTCCCGCATTTGGGGAAATCGCAGGGGTCAGCACACCCGCAGTGCAATGGATGAGCCTCACCCTGGGAAAACCACCTTCGTGATCATGGTATCTCCCCTGCCAGGTAAGTATGAGCTCCTCCCCAACAGCGCCCACTGCCCCCCACATCACAAACACTCTCACCTCACGGCGAACACACACTCCGCCACCATCTACACACGCCCACACCGCTCCTCACCGCTTCCCGACACCCACTCCCCCCCGCCGCGCTCCAACACCCACCCCGAGCCCCTGCGCTCGCCCCACTTCGGCCCCGCTCTGCACATCCCTCCCTCTCCCACAAGGCTCCGCTCGCACCCATATCTGCATACGGCCGCACGCCGCCCCGCCCCGCCGCGTGGCCCCGCCCCTCTCGCCTTCTCTCCCTGCCTGCCCGCCCGCCCGCGCGGCTCTTCCAGCGCTGAAGGCGAGCGGCTGGGCCAGCGCTCGGCCGCCTGGGAGCCCGCACGGAAGGCCCCGGCCTGGGCTCCCCGAGGAGACGGACCCCCGCCTCCCGCTCACCTCCCCGCTCGCTGCACCCGCCCCCCCACAGGGCCCCTGGGAGCGGCACACGAGAGCGGGCCTGCGCCTGCGCCTGAAGGGGGCTCGTGGGAAGGGCCGCTGGCAAGGCCAGCAAAAGCCGAGCAGGCGCAAGAGCCGAGAGCTCCGCAGGCCGGGACGGGGGCCTGGGGCACAGCTGAGGGGTGCGCCCGAGGCCCCAGCTCTCGCTTAGCAGCTGCCGAAATCCAACGCGTTGGCCCCCGCCCCTGCCCCAGGATGTCCCCGGGGGGCTGTGCCACGGCCGGGAGCCCAGCGCTGCCAAGGCTCAGGCTGCTCCTTCCGCTCCCGGTGTCAGCACATGCCCGAGGGCTGGGGCCCGGCTTCCTGTGGGCATCCCACGTAGTTCCCTCCACCCCGTTCATCACTTCCCGACCCGCGCCCTAAACAAGCCCCAGCCCCAGCCGGCCCGTCCTCCCCGCATGGCCTGCGCTGGGCCGCCGTGCTCCCGGGCCCTTGCAGAAGCAGGGGGTGGGGGTGGGAGTGGCGGTGGACCCTCCCTCCCCAGGCGACCCTCCGGCCGCCCTTCCACCTGCGTCGGCCTGGTGGGCGTCATCGGGACCTTACTGGATTCACATGTGACCGTACAAAACATGGCTGAACCCACCGCTGTACATTTCCACACAAACTCGTGCCAAGGGGCCAAGCCACCTGCCTGGCGAAAGCACGAAAGATTCCCTGGCCTCTCTTCCTGCCGCCTGTAGGCAGCTACCCTTGTTGAATCTGACGCGACGAGCACTGCCTCGGCACGTCTCGTGCAAATGCTTGCTTCTGGGCCGCCTCAACAGGAGGCTTAGCAACCTACCGCAAAAGCTTGTGAATAGCAAAGTCAGCTGAATAGTGGCGACAAAAAGACAATGCCTTTCCTAGGTGCCAATGCCCACCCGACCAACTTTGCTGTGACCCTTCAGGCCAGCGCATCAGCCACGGCTGACGAACGAAAAGGACAGCGTCAGACGTGGACGGGCGACCTGCTCGTCTGACAAACTCCATCTTGAGGTGTGCTTTCGCACAGCGAGAGCCACGCAATTCCCTCCACGTGAGCGAGGGTACCAAGGGAGCCGGGAGAAGGCCTCCATCTTATCTAGCTCATCACTTCAGCAGCATCCTTGCTATCAACTGAGCCCCAAATGACTGAGGGCCCATCCTAACCCCGGACGTACCCCGGAGACTTACACCACAGCAAATTACTCCATCCCTGCTACAAAGCGGCACCAAGACATTTGCGTTGCTTTACGTCATTAAACTTCTTGGACAACTTTGCTCTTAACTTTTCCCTTCTCTTTCATTTCTTCTTTCCACCTTTAACATGTATAGACTACAGGCTTAGCGCAGCGTGCTCCTTGGGATGAGCTCCCAGGCACACACTGAGCTGGCAATGTGCTGGTCCTTTGCCACGGCGAGAACCTCTTTGGCTTTGGCGAGGTTGGCTTCCATAACCTCTCCTCCGTGCAAGGAAGGTACTGGTGGTGAAACAGAAGAACCGCAGCATCTGACGGGCTTGCGAGCTACAGGCTTCGTGGTGGCTCCGTCTGGCGGGCATGCCCCGGGGCTCCTCGAGGTGCACCGGGCCCTGGCCGGGGTGGTTGGAGGTACACACTGGTTGGTGCAGGACGGACGGCTCAGGGCAGGGGCTGCTACCTGTCCAGAGCATACAGGGCAGAAGGCGGGCGGGCGGGACAGACAGACAGATGATGGAAGGTAGATCATGAATGGCACCTGCTGCTCGTCCCCCCACAGCTCCCCCGTGCTCCTTGCCGGCAGGGTTGCTGGACTCCCTTCTCCACTGCCGTCCCTCTGTGGTTTCTGTCTGGACTCGCCTGGCACTGGTGAGGAAACTGACGTGGACAGCGACCGCACAACTTCCCGGTGCTCCCAAGCGAGCCTGTGTCAGAACTGAGAAACCAACCCAGGAGTCCAGGCCCCCAGCTGGAGATTCCACGGGCCGAGAGGGGGGAGGGGGGGCAGCCCTTGGTCTCGCACCCCAGCTGCCCTCAGACGGGACGCTCTCATTCAGCAGCTAAACCAGAAGGTTCATTTGACGACAGGGACACGGCCTACAACAGGCTCCTCAGCACAGCACACCAGCCCTGGGCCAGGCCCTGGGAAACTCACCAGGACCAACTAGTCATCCCGCAAAAGGACTCAATTTGGAACACAACTCCCCCCCCCGCCCCGCACCACAGTGTCAACTGCCATGCAAGTTGCCATGTCCTTCAGCTTCCAGGCAAACTGGGGCTGGATTCAGACCAAGGGCTGTGCCTGACAGCGGGGAAGACGTAGCTCTGTGCACTTCAGGGAACCCCTTCTCATTAGCCAAACGGCAGCCAAAGGGACCGCTTGGTGGTGATGGCGGCGGCGCCTGTGCGGAGCGTGTGTGTATTTCTCTGCAGCACAACAGCAGAAGCACGTGACTCCCAACCCCGCCACAGCTACGCTACACGTGGCCCCCATTCCCCTCCCTAGATCCTGCACCCCCGGGCCTGTTCCCCCGCTGGCTCTCCCCAGGCCCTGCAGCACCTACCCCGATCCTGTGACCCCTTCCGGACACCCCCCCCCACCCCCTCACCCTGCTCATGTAGCCTCCCCCTCACCCACATCCTCACCATCTTCTCTATTCCCTCTCCCCCCTAGCTGCCACCCACAGCCCGCTCCTGCACCCTTCCTCCCACGCAGAACGCACAAGCTCACGCTCAGCCCACTCTTTCACCCTCCCTCCCGCCGTCCGCAGCCCAAGCTCCTTCCTGCACGCTCTAGCTCCTGCCGAGAGCCCGCATCCGCACCCCAGCAGCCCTGCCACCACCGCCACGCAAGGAACCCTTTCATTTCTGGCCCCGCCCTGGAGCCTGCGGGCTCCCGCATGGCAATCTGAGGGCCCTGGGCAGCCGAGGCTCGGCGGGAGGGGCGGCGAGATTGAGAGAAGCAGGGCCAACGTTTTCTCGCTTCTCAGCCGAGAGTTCTTTTTCTCCTCGAGTCAGCGAGCCTTGGGCCTTTTTCCTTCTGGCTTGCAAGCAAGCGGCACAAAGCACTCGGCCCCCGGAAGGCGCACAAATTTTTAACAGCTCCTTAGAGAACCACCCCCCCAACGAAAGCAACAACCTCTGCAGCACGCACGAGACCAGCGCCCCCCACGAGCAACACAGCAGGCTGACAGCATCGCGACAAACCGAACCACGACGACTGAAACTTCGGCCGCCTAAGCCCCCACTTTCCACAGCTTTTCTTTCACAACCAACACCAGGGGAAAGCGCGCACGCAGTCCCCCACTACCACAAATTATGCAGTCGAGTTTCCCGCATTTGGGGAAATCGCAGGGGTCAGCACACCCGCAGTGCAATGGATGAGCCTCACCCTGGCAAAACCACCTTCGTGATCATGGTATCTCCCCTGCCAGGTAAGTATGAGCTCCTCCCCAACAGCGCCCACTGCCCCCCACATCACAAACACTCTCACCTCACGGCGAACACACACTCCGCCACCATCTACACACGCCCACACCGCTCCTCACCGCTTCCCGACACCCACTCCCCCCCGCCGCGCTCCAACACCCACCCCGAGCCCCTGCGCTCGCCCCACTTCGGCCCCGCTCTGCACATCCCTCCCTCTCCCACAAGGCTCCGCTCGCACCCATATCTGCATACGGCCGCACGCCGCCCCGCCCCGCCGCGTGGCCCCGCCCCTCTCGCCTTCTCTCCCTGCCTGCCCGCCCGCCCGCGCGGCTCTTCCAGCGCTGAAGGCGAGCGGCTGGGCCAGCGCTCGGCCGCCTGGGAGCCCGCACGGAAGGCCCCGGCCTGGGCTCCCCGAGGAGACGGACCCCCGCCTCCCGCTCACCTCCCCGCTCGCTGCACCCGCCCCCCCACAGGGCCCCTGGGAGCGGCACACGAGAGCGGGCCTGCGCCTGCGCCTGAAGGGGGCTCGTGGGAAGGGCCGCTGGCAAGGCCAGCAAAAGCCGAGCAGGCGCAAGAGCCGAGAGCTCCGCAGGCCGGGACGGGGGCCTGGGGCACAGCTGAGGGGTGCGCCCGAGGCCCCAGCTCTCGCTTAGCAGCTGCCGAAATCCAACGCGTTGGCCCCCGCCCCTGCCCCAGGATGTCCCCGGGGGGCTGTGCCACGGCCGGGAGCCCAGCGCTGCCAAGGCTCAGGCTGCTCCTTCCGCTCCCGGTGTCAGCACATGCCCGAGGGCTGGGGCACGGCTTCCTGTGGGCATCCCACGTAGTTCCCTCCACCCCGTTCATCACTTCCCGACCCGCGCCCTAAACAAGCCCCAGCCCCAGCCGGCCCGTCCTCCCCGCATGGCCTGCGCTGGGCCGCCATGCTCCCGGGCCCTGGCAGAAGCAGGGGGTGGGGGTGGGAGTGGCGGTGGACCCTCCCTCCCCAGGCGACCCTCCGGCCGCCCTTCCACCTGCGTCGGCCTGGTGGGCGTCATCGGGACCTTACTGGATTCACATGTGACCGTACAAAACATGGCTGAACCCACCGCTGTACATTTCCACACAAACTCGTGCCAAGGGGCCAAGCCACCTGCCTGGCGAAAGCACGAAAGATTCCCTGGCCTCTCTTCCTGCCGCCTGTAGGCAGCTACCCTTGTTGAATCTGACGCGACGAGCACTGCCTCGGCACGTCTCGTGCAAATGCTTGCTTCTGGGCCGCCTCAACAGGAGGCTTAGCAACCTACCGCAAAAGCTTGTGAATAGCGAAGTCAGCTGAATAGTGGCGACAAAAAGACAATGCCTTTCCTAGGTGCCAATGCCCACCCGACCAACTTTGCTGTGACCCTTCAGGCCAGCGCATCAGCCACGGCTGACGAACGAAAAGGACAGCGTCAGACGTGGACGGGCGACCTGCTCGTCTGACAAACTCCATCTTGAGGTGTGCTTTCGCACAGCGAGAGCCACGCAATTCCCTCCACGTGAGCGAGGGTACCAAGGGAGCCGGGAGAAGGCCTCCATCTTATCTAGCTCATCACTTCAGCAGCATCCTTGCTATCAACTGAGCCCCAAATGACTGAGGGCCCATCCTAACCCCGGACGTACCCCGGAGACTTACACCACAGCAAATTACTCCATCCCTGCTACAAAGCGGCACCAAGACATTTGCGTTGCTTTACGTCATTAAACTTCTTGGACAACTTTGCTCTTAACTTTTCCCTTCTCTTTCATTTCTTCTTTCCACCTTTAACATGTATAGACTACAGGCTTAGCGCAGCGTGCTCCTTGGGATGAGCTCCCAGGCACACACTGAGCTGGCAATGTGCTGGTCCTTTGCCACGGCGAGAACCTCTTTGGCTTTGGCGAGGTTGGCTTCCATAACCTCTCCTCCGTGCAAGGAAGGTACTGGTGGTGAAACAGAAGAACCGCAGCATCTGACGGGCTTGCGAGCTACAGGCTTCGTGGTGGCTCCGTCTGGCGGGCATGCCCCGGGGCTCCTCGAGGTGCACCGGGCCCTGGCCGGGGTGGTTGGAGGTACACACTGGTTGGTGCAGGACGGACGGCTCAGGGCAGGGGCTGCTACCTGTCCAGAGCATACAGGGCAGAAGGCGGGCGGGCGGGACAGACAGACAGATGATGGAAGGTAGATCATGAATGGCACCTGCTGCTCGTCCCCCCACAGCTCCCCCGTGCTCCTTGCCGGCAGGGTTGCTGGACTCCCTTCTCCACTGCCGTCCCTCTGTGGTTTCTGCCTGGACTCGCCTGGCACTGGTGAGGAAACTGACGTGGACAGCGACCGCACAACTTCCCGGTGCTCCCAAGCGAGCCTGTGTCAGAACTGAGAAACCAACCCAGGAGTCCAGGCCCCCAGCTGGAGATTCCACGGGCCGAGAGGGGGGAGGGGGGGCAGCCCTTGGTCTCGCACCCCAGCTGCCCTCAGACGGGACGCTCTCATTCAGCAGCTAAACCAGAAGGTTCATTTGACGACAGGGACACGGCCTACAACAGGCTCCTCAGCACAGCACACCAGCCCTGGGCCAGGCCCTGGGAAACTCACCAGGACCAACTAGTCATCCCGCAAAAGGACTCAATTTGGAACACAACTCCCCCCCCCCCGCCCCGCACCACAGTGTCAACTGCCATGCAAGTTGCCATGTCCTTCAGCTTCCAGGCAAACTGGGGCTGGATTCAGACCAAGGGCTGTGCCTGACAGCGGGGAAGACGTAGCTCTGTGCACTTCAGGGAACCCCTTCTCATTAGCCAAACGGCAGCCAAAGGGACCGCTTGGTGGTGATGGCGGCGGCGCCTGTGCGGAGCGTGTGTGTATTTCTCTGCAGCACAACAGCAGAAGCACGTGACTCCCAACCCCGCCACAGCTACGCTACACGTGGCCCCCATTCCCCTCCCTAGATCCTGCACCCCCGGGCCTGTTCCCCCGCTGGCTCTCCCCAGGCCCTGCAGCACCTACCCCGATCCTGTGACCCCTTCCGGACACCCCCCCCCACCCCCTCACCCTGCTCATGTAGCCTCCCCCTCACCCACATCCTCACCATCTTCTCTATTCCCTCTCCCCCCTAGCTGCCACCCACAGCCCGCTCCTGCACCCTTCCTCCCACGCAGAACGCACAAGCTCACGCTCAGCCCACTCTTTCACCCTCCCTCCCGCCGTCCGCAGCCCAAGCTCCTTCCTGCAGGCTCTAGCTCCTGCCCAGAGCCCGCATCCGCACCCCAGCAGCCCTGCCACCGCCGCCACGCAAGGAACCCTTTCATTTCTGGCCCCGCCCTGGAGCCTGCGGGCTCCCGCATGGTAATCTGAGGGCCCTGGGCAGCCGAGGCTCGGCGGGAGGGGCGGCGAGATTGAGAGAAGCAGGGCCAACGTTTTCTCGCTTTTCAGCCGAGAGTTCTTTTTCTCCTCGAGTCAGCGAGCCTTGGGCCTTTTTCCTTCTGGCTTACAAGCAAGCGGCACAAAGCACTCTTGGCCCCCGGAAGGCGCACAAATTTTTAACAGCTCCTTAGAGAACCACCCCCCCAACGAAAGCAACAACCTCTGCAGCACGCACGAGACCAGCGCCCCCCACGAGCAACACAGCAGGCTGACAGCATCGCGACAAACCGAACCACGACGACTGAAACTTCGGCCGCCTAAGCCCCCACTTTCCACAGCTTTTCTTTCACAAACACCACCAGGGGAAAGCGCGCACGCAGTCCCCCACTACCACAAATTATGCAGTCGAGTTTCCCGCATTTGGGGAAATCGCAGGGGTCAGCACACCCGCAGTGCAATGGATGAGCCTCACCCTGGGAAAACCACCTTCGTGATCATGGTATCTCCCCTGCCAGGTAAGTATGAGCTCCTCCCCAACAGCGCCCACTGCCCCCCACATCACAAACACTCTCACCTCACGGCGAACACACACTCCGCCACCATCTACACACGCCCACACCGCTCCTCACCGCTTCCCGACACCCACTCCCCCCCGCCGCGCTCCAACACCCACCCCGAGCCCCTGCGCTCGCCCCACTTCGGCCCCGCTCTGCACATCCCTCCCTCTCCCACAAGGCTCCGCTCGCACCCATATCTGCATACGGCCGCACGCCGCCCCGCCCCGCCGCGTGGCCCCGCCCCTCTCGCCTTCTCTCCCTGCCTGCCCGCCCGCCCGCGCGGCTCTTCCAGCGCTGAAGGCGAGCGGCTGGGCCAGCGCTCGGCCGCCTGGGAGCCCGCACGGAAGGCCCCGGCCTGGGCTCCCCGAGGAGACGGACCCCCGCCTCCCGCTCACCTCCCCGCTCGCTGCACCCGCCCCCCCACAGGGCCCCTGGGAGCGGCACACGAGAGCGGGCCTGCGCCTGCGCCTGAAGGGGGCTCGTGGGAAGGGCCGCTGGCAAGGCCAGCAAAAGCCGAGCAGGCGCAAGAGCCGAGAGCTCCGCAGGCCGGGACGGGGGCCTGGGGCACAGCTGAGGGGTGCGCCCGAGGCCCCAGCTCTCGCTTAGCAGCTGCCGAAATCCAACGCGTTGGCCCCCGCCCCTGCCCCAGGATGTCCCCGGGGGGCTGTGCCACGGCCGGGAGCCCAGCGCTGCCAAGGCTCAGGCTGCTCCTTCCGCTCCCGGTGTCAGCACATGCCCGAGGGCTGGGGCACGGCTTCCTGTGGGCATCCCACGTAGTTCCCTCCACCCTGTTCATCACTTCCCGACCCGCGCCCTAAACAAGCCCCAGCCCCAGCCGGCCCGTCCTCCCCGCATGGCCTGCGCTGGGCCGCCATGCTCCCGGGCCCTGGCAGAAGCAGGGGGTGGGGGTGGGAGTGGCGGTGGACCCTCCCTCCCCAGGCGACCCTCCGGCCGCCCTTCCACCTGCGTCGGCCTGGTGGGCGTCATCGGGACCTTACTGGATTCACATGTGACCGTACAAAACATGGCTGAACCCACCGCTGTACATTTCCACACAAACTCGTGCCAAGGGGCCAAGCCACCTGCCTGGCGAAAGCACGAAAGATTCCCTGGCCTCTCTTCCTGCCGCCTGTAGGCAGCTACCCTTGTTGAATCTGACGCGACGAGCACTGCCTCGGCACGTCTCGTGCAAATGCTTGCTTCTGGGCCGCCTCAACAGGAGGCTTAGCAACCTACCGCAAAAGCTTGTGAATAGCGAAGTCAGCTGAATAGTGGCGACAAAAAGACAATGCCTTTCCTAGGTGCCAATGCCCACCCGACCAACTTTGCTGTGACCCTTCAGGCCAGCGCATCAGCCACGGCTGACGAACGAAAAGGACAGCGTCAGACGTGGACGGGCGACCTGCTCGTCTGACAAACTCCATCTTGAGGTGTGCTTTCGCACAGCGAGAGCCACGCAATTCCCTCCACGTGAGCGAGGGTACCAAGGGAGCCGGGAGAAGGCCTCCATCTTATCTAGCTCATCACTTCAGCAGCATCCTTGCTATCAACTGAGCCCCAAATGACTGAGGGCCCATCCTAACCCCGGACGTACCCCGGAGACTTACACCACAGCAAATTACTCCATCCCTGCTACAAAGCGGCACCAAGACATTTGCGTTGCTTTACGTCATTAAACTTCTTGGACAACTTTGCTCTTAACTTTCCCCTTCTCTTTCATTTCTTCTTTCCACCTTTAACATGTATAGACTACAGGCTTAGCGCAGCGTGCTCCTTGGGATGAGCTCCCAGGCACACACTGAGCTGGCAATGTGCTGGTCCTTTGCCACGGCGAGAACCTCTTTGGCTTTGGCGAGGTTGGCTTCCATAACCTCTCCTCCGTGCAAGGAAGGTACTGGTGGTGAAACAGAAGAACCGCAGCATCTGACGGGCTTGCGAGCTACAGGCTTCGTGGTGGCTCCGTCTGGCGGGCATGCCCCGGGGCTCCTCGAGGTGCACCGGGCCCTGGCCGGGGTGGTTGGAGGTACACACTGGTTGGTGCAGGACGGACGGCTCAGGGCAGGGGCTGCTACCTGTCCAGAGCATACAGGGCAGAAGGCGGGCGGGCGGGACAGACAGACAGATGATGGAAGGTAGATCATGAATGGCACCTGCTGCTCGTCCCCCCACAGCTCCCCCGTGCTCCTTGCCGGCAGGGTTGCTGGACTCCCTTCTCCACTGCCGTCCCTCTGTGGTTTCTGCCTGGACTCGCCTGGCACTGGTGAGGAAACTGACGTGGACAGCGACCGCACAACTTCCCGGTGCTCCCAAGCGAGCCTGTGTCAGAACTGAGAAACCAACCCAGGAGTCCAGGCCCCCAGCTGGAGATTCCACGGGCCGAGAGGGGGGAGGGGGGGCAGCCCTTGGTCTCGCACCCCAGCTGCCCTCAGATGGGACGCTCTCATTCAGCAGCTAAACCAGAAGGTTCATTTGACGACAGGGACACGGCCTACAACAGGCTCCTCAGCACAGCACACCAGCCCTGGGCCAGGCCCTGGGAAACTCACCAGGACCAACTAGTCATCCCGCAAAAGGACTCAATTTGGAACACAACTCCCCCCCCGCCCCGCACCACAGTGTCAACTGCCATGCAAGTTGCCATGTCCTTCAGCTTCCAGGCAAACTGGGGCTGGATTCAGACCAAGGGCTGTGCCTGACAGCGGGGAAGACGTAGCTCTGTGCACTTCAGGGAACCCCTTGTCATTAGCCAAACGGCAGCCAAAGGGACCGCTTGGCGGCGGCGCCTGTGCGGAGCGTGTGTGTATTTCTCTGCAGCACAACAGCAGAAGCACGTGACTCCCAACCCCGCCACAGCTACGCTACACGTGGCCCCCATTCCCCTCCCTAGATCCTGCACCCCCGGGCCTGTTCCCCCGCTGGCTCTCCCCAGGCCCTGCAGCACCTACCCCGATCCTGTGACCCCTTCCGGACACCCCCCCCACCCCCTCACCCTGCTCATGTAGCCTCCCCCTCACCCACATCCTCACCATCTTCTCTATTCCCTCTCCCCCCTAGCTGCCACCCACAGCCCGCTCCTGCACCCTTCCTCCCACGCAGAACGCACAAGCTCACGCTCAGCCCACTCTTTCACCCTCCCTCCCGCCGTCCGCAGCCCAAGCTCCTTCCTGCACGCTCTAGCTCCTGCCCAGAGCCCGCATCCGCACCCCAGCAGCCCTGCCACCGCCGCCACGCAAGGAACCCTTTCATTTCTGGCCCCGCCCTGGAGCCTGCGGGCTCCCGCATGGTAATCTGAGGGCCCTGGGCAGCCGAGGCTCGGCGGGAGGGGCGGCGAGATTGAGAGAAGCAGGGCCAACGTTTTCTCGCTTCTCAGTCGAGAGTTCTTTTTCTCCTCGAGTCAGCGAGCCTTGGGCCTTTTTCCTTCTGGCTTGCAAGCAAGCGGCACAAAGCACTCTTGGCCCCCGGAAGGCGCACAAATTTTTAACAGCTCCTTAGAGAACCACCCCCCCAACGAAAGCAACAACCTCTGCAGCACGCACGAGACCAGCGCCCCCCACGAGCAACACAGCAGGCTGACAGCATCGCGACAAACCGAACCACGACGACTGAAACTTCGGCCGCCTAAGCCCCCACTTTCCACAGCTTTTCTTTCACAACCAAGACCAGGGGAAAGCGCGAACGCAGTCCCCCACTACCACAAATTATGCAGTCGAGTTTCCCGCATTTGGGGAAATCGCAGGGGTCAGCACACCCGCAGTGCAATGGATGAGCCTCACCCTGGGAAAACCACCTTCGTGATCATGGTATCTCCCCTGCCAGGTAAGTATGAGCTCGTCCCCAACAGCGCCCACTGCCCGCCACACCGCAATCACTCTCACCTCACGGCGAACACACACTCCTCCACCATCTACACACGCCCACACCGCTCCTCACCGCTTCCCGATACCCACTCCCCCCCGCCGCGCTCCAACACCCACCCCGAGCCCCTGCGCTCGCCCCACTTCGGCCCCGCTCTGCACATCCCTCCCTCTCCCACAAGGCTCCGCTCGCACCCATATCTGCATACGGCCGCACGCCGCCCCGCCCCGCCGCGCGGCCCCGCCCCTCTCGCCTTCTCTCCCTGCCTGCTCCCCCGCCCGCCCGGCTCTTCCAGCGCTGAAGGCGAGCGGCCGGGCCAGCGCTCGGCCCCCTGGGAGCCCGCACGGAAGGCCCCGGCCTGGGTTCCCCGAGGAGACGGACCCCCCTCCCGCTCACCTCCCCGCTCGCTGCACCCGCCCCACCAGCGGGCCCCTGGGAGCGGCACACGAGAGCGGGCCTGCGCCTGCGCCTGCGCCTGCGCCTGAAGGGGGCTCGTGGGGAGGGCCGCTGGCAAGGCCAGCAAAAGCCGAGCAGGCGCAAGAGCCGAGAGCTCTGCAGGCCGGGACGGGGGCCTGGGGCACAGCTGAGGGGTGCGCCCGAGGCCCCAGCTCTCGCTTAGCAGCTGCCGAAATCCAACGCGTTGTCCCCCGCCCCTGCCCCAGGATGTCCCCGGGGGGCTGTGCCACGGCCGGGAGCCCAGCGCTGCCAAGGCTCACGCTGCTCCTTCCACTCGTGGTGTCAGCACATACCTGAGCACGGGCCCCCGTTTTCTGTAAGCTAAATCCCGTAGCTTTTTTCGTTCTGCTTATCTTTTATTAATATTCATCCTAAACAAACCCCCCCCTTTTTATCTTAAGTGAAAACTCTGCGTTTATTTTATTTTTTAACAGGTAGAGAAAAGCTCCACCGAAGTGAAGCCTCAAAAAATTTAGTAAAAACTCATAAATGTTCCTCTCCACGGAAATCTTTAGTAAAAGGCGAAAGATTTATACGATTTGAAGAAAAACCAGAGTATGTAGCGATTTTTCCACAGGCGCTGCCCGCCAAAGAACGACTTCCTCTCAGGTCACGGTGGCTACGCGCCCGACCTGCAAAGCCTCCCCGTCGTGCAGCCCATCGGCCGGACGCGCTCACAGCCCAGTTTCAGCGTCGGAACCAGGGGTTCAGGGAGCAAAGGCAGCCCCTGGATCAGGGACTCGGGTCGCGCTGCGCAATGCATTTTGGGTATGCAAATGAGCCTCCCTGGCTGTACCCAACAATGTAGCGGACCCTGGGTGTCATGGTTGTGACACCTGCCACAACAACACGGATCCGGGCGGGGCGGTGGCTGCTGGGTCCCCGCAGCTGCTCCGGCTGTACTTCGCCCACTGGTTACTTCATTTAGATCCGCACACCTTACTGTGATTGTTCCCTTTTGTACCTCACTATTTACATAGAAAATAAGGAGTTACAGCTAGACTGAAAGTGTAAAAATAATTGCTCATGAGAATCAGCAAGTGGTCAGAATCCTTAATATGGAAAGAAGAACATGCAAAGATCCCAAAGTAAAGCTTGCAAAACTCCCAAAAAAAGGCTTGCAACACATACCCAGAGCTTTTAATACCTACACTTAATATTCTTATCAGGATAATTAAGCCATCTCCTTGCCTTATTTCATTTATAAGCTTTTTCTCTCCCTAAACTAAAAAAAAGTCACAAACAAAACACATAAACAGACTGTTTACAGAAAAGCTCAGTTTAAAAACAAAAAAGTTAATACTACTGCAAACAAAATCCAAACATGCACCAGCCACCCCCCACAGGCGTGGCCAGGACAAAACCATGCTTTTCGTATCTTAGGGTGACTACTCTGACAGCTAACTCAACCTCTCAGGCTAGGTCTACACGTGCCCCTTCATTTCAAAAGGGGCATGTTAATGAGCAGGTTCGAAATACGCAGATAGGAAGAAGGGCTTTCAAAAACTGGGGGGAGTGGTCCTTTCGGAAGGTCCCATCTCCACGGGCTTCACGCGATTCGAAAAGCTGCACTTTTGAATTGCTGCATGGGAATAAGGGGACTTCGAAGTAGGCGGGGTCCTTTCGAAAAGGAGCCCCGTCGGGACACGCCGCACAGCGGCAAGAAGCGTCAATTTCGAAGCGCCTCTGCTGCCCGCATGCTAATGAAGCGCTGAATATGCATTTCCGCGCTTCATTAGTAAACTTCGAAATGGCCATTTGCGTGGCCATTTCGAAGTTTGGGGCATGTGTAGACACAGCCCTAGTGTCCCTCCTCTCCTTTGCTGCATTGATGACATCATCATCTGGACCTATGGGAAAGAGGCTCTTGAAGAGTTCCATGCTGATTTCAACAGTTTCCACCCCACCACCAGTCACAGCCTAGACCAGTCCACACAAGAGATCCACTTCCTGAACACTACTGTGCAAATAATTGATGGTCACGTAAATACCACCCTATATGAGAAACCCCTGGACCACTATGCTTACCTACATGCTCCCAGTTTCCATCAAGGGCACAATACATGATCCATTAAATACAGCCAGGCACTAAGGTACAACAGCATTTGGTCCAATCCCTCAGACAGAGACAAATATCTATAAGACCTTTAGCTTTCCTGAAACCGCAATACCCACCTAAGGAAGTGAAGAAACAGATTGACGGAACCATACCTGTACCCAGAAGCAACCTTCTACAACACAGGCCCAACAAGGAAAACAAAAGAACACCACTGGCTATCATATATACCCCCAAGTTAAAGCCTCTCCAGCGCATCACCAGTGACCTGCAACCTATCCTGGACAACGGTCCTTCACTCTCACAGACATTGGGAGGCAGGCCTGTCCTTGCCTACAAACAGCCTGCCAACCTTAAACAAATTCCCACCAACAACTATTGACCACGCCACAGTCAGTCTAAACCTGGAACCCATCCCTGCAACAAACCTCGCTGCCAACTCTGCTCACGTGTGTACACCAGTGATATCATCAAAGGACCTAACCACATCAACCACACCAACAGGGGCTCTTTGACCTGCACATCTACTAATATAATATACATTGCCATGTTCCAGCAATGCCACAACGCAATTTACGTCAGCCAAACTGGACAGTCTCTACGTAAAAGAATAAATGGACATAAATCAGACACCAGAAACGCTAACATACAAAACCTGTAGGAGAACACTTCAATCACTCTGGACCCTGAGTATCAGATTTAAAAGTAGCCATACTACAACAAAAAAACTTCAAAAACGAACTCCAAAGAGAAACTTCAGAGCTGCAAGTCATTTGCAAATTCGACACCATCAGCCAAGGACTGAACAGAGACTGGGAGGGGCTGGCCATTATAAAAGCAGTTTCTCTGCTCTTGATGTTCACAACTCACCATTAACTGCTGACAATGGGCCACTTCCTCTGTGACTGAACAGACCTTGTCAACTCTTCCCCTCCCCTTGACTGACATTCCTTCTTTAAACCCTTCTCTGAACACCCCCCCACGCATCTGACAAAGTGGGTCTTTGCCCATAAAAGCTTCTGCTCCAAAATATCTGCTGGTCTCTAAAGTGCCACAGGACTTGTTGTTGGTTTTCGGGGAAGAGGCATGTCTGTTAAGCCCCAAAGTCTATTAAATCCCAGGGTGCACTTTTGATCTAGTGCCAACCCCCTCCCAAAAAAAATGCTGGCCACTCATAAGAGCCAGAACCACTGGAGCCAGAGCTGCCACCACTTGGAGAACTGGTGTGCGAGGCACCTTGCTATGGATGGAGACATCACTGCCATGGCTTGGAGCACCTCTGTGGCTGGAGGAACCCTGCCCCACACGGCAGCTGGAGACTCCATCACAGCTTTGAAGAGCTGCCACTGCTGCTGGAGCTCCCATGTGCTCCTCCCACCAGGGGTGGGGCATGTACCCACGTGTGAAGCATACCACCTCTGGTGGGAGGAGCACACGGCAGCTGTGCTGGCAGCAGCCCAGGGTTCAGCCGCAGTGGATTGTGCCGGCTGGAACTGAGGACCCCTCCAACTGCAGCAGCCTCGGCTCCAGTAAGTTGCCTTACTTTTTTGGCGGGGGGGGGTGGGGGCAGGATATAGGATTCTATGGAGCCCAGCAGACTTCAGGAACAACATGGGGGGCGGGGCTGGTGGGCATCTGTTGTTCCCAAAGTCCACTAAATTGGGGTCCATAAAATCGAGGGTTTACTGTATTGTTTATTAGATGAGCTTTCAAGGGACATCACCTAATAAATAATATAGTTAGTCGTTAAGGTGCTGGAGGACGACTTTTTTTTGATTTGTGACGATACAGACGAACAGGGTTACCTCTCTAGGGTTGTAGGAGTCATGGAGTCTAACCCCCTGCCGTATTTTTAATTTTTTCAGCCATGGAGCTAATGCTTCTCCATACTCAGGGGTCCACAACCTGTGGCTCCGGAGCCACATGTGGCTCCTTGAGGGGGTCACTTGCGGCTCCGAAAGCTGCAGCCACTGACTCCATGTGCAGTTCTGGAAGCTGCCGCTGCTTAAACAACCAACTAAATCAGTGAACAAATTGAATTTAGTTTGTTGTTTAAGCAGCAGCAGCCGGAGCTGTGCAGCCATCAGCCACAGCAGGGCAGGGAGCCTGGAAGGGACAGCCAGCTGGGCAGGGAGCTGCCCCACGTGGGCAGAAGTCTAAGCTGGTGTGAAAGCTGTGAGGAGGGGCGGCTGCCCCTCCCACTGCCGGAACTGCGCAGCCACACCAAGAAGGAGGCGGCAGTGGCAAGTAGCAGTGGGTGGAGGCAGTGGCCACGGCAGAACTGT
Source organism: Carettochelys insculpta (assembly GCF_033958435.1). NCBI lineage: Eukaryota > Metazoa > Chordata > Testudines > Carettochelyidae > Carettochelys > Carettochelys insculpta. The sequence continues at coordinate 3,305,231 of NC_134145.1, forward strand.
GCACCGAGGTGAGTTAAGCCAGTGGGGAGAGGGCTCATTGGGGTTGATCCTGGGGGTGGGTGAGGGAGGTTCTGGCTTGGGGGGCAGGGGTTAAGCCTGGGGGTGGGGGAGGGGCAGTTGCTGCTCTGAGGGGTTAATCCTGGTGATGGGAGGTGGGTTTGTGGCATGGGGGACAAAGTCTGGGGATTGGGGCGGGATTTGGGGGCTGAGGTGGGCAAAGCCTGGAGATGGGCATAATATCTTTCTAACTGGCACAAATCATTGTGTGTGTGCTTTTCTTACATTTGGGGTGATAAAAAGCATGGTTTAATGTTATTTATTATGGACTATCTTCTATTCATGTGCATTGCAGTCCTTGAAGGATTGATTTTATAGCTGAATTTGAAAAAAATGGCTCTTCTTGTGATTTTGGTTGCAGACCCGTCAATGCTAGATGCTCTGGATCTGATTGAAGCTCACAACACTTCTGTACATACTTCTGATGATAAATAAATAAGTGAAATTGCACCAGGTTTTACTGGCTCTTTAAAAATCACTTTAGGACCAGTATTATTCACACCCAGTGCTTTAAGGACTCATCCCAACTAAATCATCCCAGCCAGGGCTTTGTCATGCCAGGATTTAAACACCTGCAGGGAAGGAGATTCTGCCACCTGCCTAGGTAACCTATTCCAAAACTTCCCCACTCTCCTAGAGCCTTTTCTCCTGGCTACTGTTGCTCTTTCTTTAGCTGGCAGGATATTATGGCAAGGGGGCGGCTACTCCCCCCCAGACATTCCCAGTGACGCCCCGTTGCATGGAAGAACAAGAAGGACAATTGGCTCCCTGCTGCATAAGGAGGCTCGAACACAGAGCAAATGCACACGCTTTGCGGAATTACAGGAGCTACAGAACACCAATATCTTGAAGACAGTATCTGCTGGTAGGTAGGACCTGGTATGGTCCCTGCTGCTTGAGCTGCCTCTGCTGCACTGCAGCTCACCTCTGATCGCTGGGGTTTTCTGCACTCCAGCTACTGTGATACACAGAGCACATTTAAACAGTTCTGTCTGACTGTGCACTCACCCTCACTCGGCATGTCACAAAAGGGATCAAGGCACAGGTAGCCTTCCAGCTTCTGGAGTGGACGACAACACTTAATTTTCTGCAATGACAAGAAATTGAAATGAGACAGGGCATTGGTCCATTGTATTGGACCAAACTTCTAATACGCAAAGAACAAGTGTAAGCCACACAGCTCCTGGGTGTGGTGCGCTGTCCCATCCAGTGGCACCAAGGCCACTTACAGAACAAACGAGTGTGCGTTACAGCGTTAGCTACGTGGACAGCTGGATTTTAGCTAACGTGGCCTCTGAACCTCTGGACACACTTCCTCAGCTAGGGGGAATATGTAACTCACAAACCTCCTGTGGAGGGGGGAGGGCTCACAAAGGGTGTGAAGCTCCTGCTGAGGGTAACCCTGACGACCAGGTAACACCTTTGTACTGCAGACAGAGGAGAAGGTGAAGCCTAAGGGGTTTAAATTGGAACTAGGAGTTGGGAAGCAGTTAGTCTGGGCTGAGGGAGAGCGAGACAAAGGAGGGGGCCAGGCCCCAGCTCTGGGGGCCCCTCGGGGCCTCCTCTCCTTAACATGGATTGAACTGGCTGTCTCTGCCTGCTGCACTGACTCCTCTGTACAATGCTGTGTCCTGTCGGCTAATAAACCTGCTGTTCTGCTGAGTAAAAGACTCTCCTGCCTGCGGACACGTTGCAGAACTTGGGGGACCCCAGAACCCCATCACACTGGTGTCAGAAGTGGGATGTTCTGCACCCCGAGGATGAAGCATCCAGCAGTAAGTGACCAGGGCCCTGGAAGAAGTGGGGCCTGCGAGACCCAGGTGTGCTGAAGGGCAGTGAGGTGCAGTTCCCCAAGGCGGAGGGGCCTGCGGTCGAACCCAAGCAACTGCAGTCGTGGTTCTCGAGAGGGGGTGTCACACCCGAGGAGGGGTTACTCCTGGGAATCTGTTGGAGTCGGTCCCAGAAGGTGAAGGGGCTGAGGGCCCAACCCCCAGAAAACAAGTAACCCACAAGAAGGCTAACGCTAAATAAGTTCTTCCCAAGACAGTGTGCTCATGGTCCTTAAGAGCGGGTGTCACACTGAAGAAGGGGTTCCTCTGAGAGTCTGTTGGAGTCGGTCCCAGAGGGCAGAGGGGCCTACGGCCTAACCCCGGGGAGCTTGTGACCCACAAGGAGCCTGGCACACTGAAGGGATTCTTCCAGGAATCGTGGGGTGCAGAGGGCATCAGCCTGAGAGCCTGCAACCACGCTGAGCAACTCCGCTGTGAAGTGGCAGCACCTGGAAACCAAATCGAGATTAAAGAAGCTGGACAAGGCAGCGTGAATGTGCAGTGGCAAAGCTGAGGGTTAAAAAAATTCCTGCAGAGGTAAGCCCGAATCGGGGCAGGGAACCCTGGACTGCCTGGAGCTCTGAACCGAGTGGCCTGCCACAGCTCAAGGAGGGAAGAAGCGATTCCAACCCATCATCTACTAGTGGCCAAGACAAACCTGCGAAGAGTTTTCCAGGCCTGGGCCAAGGAAGGTGCCTGTGTGTCTGTGCAGGAAAGCAGCTGGTCCACTGGGAATGGCAAGTTGTCTGTGAGAAAAGCTGCTTCACCTTCTGTGTGTGTGTGGAGACCATCCTGGGGGCTGGGACAAAGGAGAAAGTGTCTCCCATTGTCTGTCTGTGTTGAACAGCAGCAGCAGCAGCCTGGGGAGAGAGCAGAGCCTGCGTTTGGAAAAGGTGCCAATCAGGAAACTAGCCCATTGTCTGAGGAAGATTCCCCAGCCTGGGGTGGCTGGAAAAGGAACCACCAAAAAAAAGCATTCCAGGTGTGTCTCTGAATCCAGCCATGGGGGCTGGAGCAGAGGGAATGGCTCTGGAATGGGCAGTGGTATCCCTGCTAAGGACGCTGGTCCTTGGTGCAAGAAAAGTGCTTCTGCTTCTGGGGAAGTAAATCCTTTGCCTGAGCCTGTGGGGGCTCAAGATGGAGCCAAGATCCCAAAGCTGGATCTGAGGGCAGCTAAAGCCCAAATGGGAAGTGGGCCTACCTCTGTGTCTCTCAGGGGGGATGATGCTTTAACTCGGTCTAATCCAGTTAGGATCATCAGGAAATCCCAGAGACCAAACGATTCTGGTACTTGTTCTTTGCCTAATGCTGAGGTGTTACTGGGAGGGGGTGAGAGGACTCTGTCCTACCAGAGTCATCCTCTCGCCAGGACACAAGAACAAACGGGCAATGAAGTTATGCTAACTAATAAAGATAAAGGAGCTGGTAGCAGAAGGGAGGAAAGTGACCCTAACCTTCTGTCCGGTGGTACTGGCTGTCTGCCTGGAGGGGGATTACGTGGGAATCTGCCTAATGGGCCAGAAGTGATCCTGGGTGTAGGTAAAACCCAGGAGCTGGTTGTGGCTCAAGGGAGCAGTGCCCCCGTGGAGGCAGACGGGTGAGTTATTGTTTGGGGAAGCTCTTAAGGAAAAGAATTTCCCTGAAACTTTTCCTAACCCGTCTGTGGGGACTGCAGAAAATGGGAGTGAGGTAAAGAAAAATAAACAGGAAAGGTGCTTGTCTGTAAGAGCCAGAGCAGCCCTTTGCCTGGGGAGAAGTTTGTTTCAGCCCCTGATGGCCAGGACCTGCCTGAGTGTAAAACCACTGGCTGTGCTCTGCAAGGGTCCAAAGCAGGCAGTGTAAAAGTTTCTCAGGAATTGGAAGCTGGTGCAAGTAAAGTAAAAACTATCAGGAAATGTAAGCAGCCCTGTAAGAACCAAGTAAAACGGCTACACAGTCAGTCTCTGTAGGATGCAGGAGAGGTTCAGCAATTCCCCATCTCCAGATGCTGAAAACACTTATATTCTCACACTGAACTCCAGTTCTAATTCCATGGAAAGGAAGAAGTTAAAGGTAAAAGAACAAAGAAGCTGTGGGCCTGGTGGGCCAGTAAGGAATAAACAGGAATTCCTTCATGTGGATTCTGCGTCTGGAACTCACAAAACAACTCTCAAAAAGCAGTTTGGTTTGCAAATTTCCAGACTGGCAGGAAGGGGGCCGTCTCCCTAAAATCATCAATGGCCCAGCTCTTGTTAGAAGGGAGGGCACACCCAAAAAAATCAAATTTCCACCCCAGGGGGCAAGGGAAAAAATTAAAACTTAATGGTGCTAAAAAAGGCCTCAGCCATTTATCCCCAAAATACCGGATTCTCAAAGAGGTTACACAAAAGTTGTGGTCTACCAAAGAGCAACGTAAATGTACAGTTGCAATGGGTTTGTTCTGTTACTCACGCTAACTGCTGTAACCAAGGGGTGCTGCTACCAAAAGCTGTAAAATTGTACCATGCACTAAATGTTTAAAAAGAGCCGTGTGACATAACATTAATGTAAAAGCATAAATTGTATGTTGCAGAAGTCTGTAACTCTGAAATGTCACCATTGTTCCCTGTAAGTAGTCTTGCAACCTCTAACATAAGAAGGAACATTCCAAACCTATTGTGTGGCATAAAAGGGAAAACTGAGGCACACAACCATTGTGGTGGTCTGGCTAAATGCCAAGAATAAAAGCATTTGTACCTTCCGTTACTAAACTGTAACTAAATTCCAAACATTAGCTGAAGCAGCTGTATGGACTGGTGGTCAAATGGGGCAGAACCCAGACCACAAAAGACCTGTTTAATCTGTTGGTGCTGCAGCATCTGTATGGGCTCTGCCCGTCCGACTTAAAAACGTGGCTAACGGACCGGGGCCAAAGCAGCGAAACCAACCAACCCAAGGGAACTAAAGGGACTTGCCCGGCTGCATCACATGAAAAGGGCCAAAACCAAGCTCCTGACTTGGAGCCTCCCCCAGCAGGACTATGATGTGGAGGTGGTGCACATCAAGGGGAGCAATAAGGGTACAGCCGATGCCCTGTCACAAGGGGAGGGCCCCGAACTTCCCCAGGTCACCATTTGAGTGACCCCGCTCAGTTCGGTCTGGAAGGGGGGAAAGATGTAATGGAGTGGGGGATACCTGTGGAGGGGGGAGGGCTCACAAAGGGTGTGAAGCTCCTGCTGAGGGTAACCCTGACGACCAGGTAACACCTTTGTACTGCAGACAGAGGAGAAGGTGAAGCCTAAGGGGTTTAAATTGGAACTAGGAGTTGGGAAGCAGTTAGTCTGGGCTGAGGGAGAGCGAGACAAAGGAGGGGGCCAGGCCCCAGCTCTGGGGGCCCCTCGGGGCCTCCTCTCCTCAACATGGATTGAACTGGCTGTCTCTGCCTGCTGCACTGACTCCTCTGTACAATGCTGTGTCCTGTCAGCTAATAAACCTGCTGTTCTGCTGAGTAAAAGACTCTCCTGCCTGCGGACACGTTGCAGAACTTGGGGGACCCCAGAACCCCATCACAGGTGCGCTGTCCCATCCAGTGGCACCAAGGCCACTTACAGAACAAACGAGTGTGCGTTACAGCGTTAGCTACGTGGACAGCTGGATTTTAGCTAACGTGGCCTCTGAACCTCTGGACACACTTCCTCAGCTAGGGGGAATATGTAACTCACAAACCTCCTGGGTGCAGTGTCCTGTCCCAGCTATAGAGGACTGCATGGATACAAATGTCCACTGCAGATGTGGGTACCCATGGACAGACATCATTATCCAGTGATCCACCAGGCTTTATTTCCAAGAGACACTGCACCCAACGGAGAGGAGGTGTGGTTCCATCACTCCTGGGATAGCCACATCCACATGTAGAACGTTAAAACAACAAAGGGTCCTGTGGCACCTTATAGACTAACAGAAAAGTTTTGCGCATGAGCTTTCGTGAGCACGGACTCACTTCATCAGATGTAGAACGTTGTGTCTTTGCAGGGCTCTCTCCTCTGGTGGTACCAAGACCATTTTAAAAGAAAATAATGAATCTGTTCTATAGCCTCAGCTGCTAGCCAGCTTGCTTTTTAGCTCATGCAGTATTGGCTCATGGCCAAAGGTCCCAGATTCAGTTCTGCCTACAGACTCGCCGGGGTCTGCTGGCATCACACTAGCACCTCTTTCCTCAACAGAAGTTGTTCCACAATATAAGCTATTACCGCCCACAGAACCTCACCCTGTTTCTCATACAAGAAACTGAAGTATTATATAAATCAGGTTACAAAGTGCCAAAGCCCAACCAGAGTGGATGCTTTCTTTGCTGCTCATATTTTAGTTTAGGTGGCTTATACACCCATTGAATTGTAGATGACAGTGCACGTTTCCAAGCCTGGAAAGAATTCATACGGGGTTAGGACAAACCAGCTGTATGTTTCAAAATAAATACAGGACAACCAAAGCTAATGTGGAAACTCTAAAAGCAAGAAGCTAAATTTGTGATTCCTTTTAATAAGAACATAAGAACGGCCATACTAGGTCAGACCAAAGGTCCATCCAGCCCAGTATCCCGTCTGCCGACAGTGGCCAATGCCAGGTGCCCCAGAGAAGGAGAACAGAAGACAATGATCAAGTGATTTATCTCCTGCCATCCATCTCCTGCCCTTGTACTGAAGGCTAGGGCACCATACTTTGAATTACACTCCATATAAACCCATTGCACTGGTTACTAAAGTCTCTTAGTAATTTTTGTACAAGCCTGCCATACACAGGAAGTGATTATTCTGCCCATGGATGGAAAATATTTGAGAGAAACTTAGTTCTGATGAAACAGTGGCTCCCAACTGCCCTCACATACATATACATCCTTGGAGATGAGAGCCTGCCTTTACAGTGGTGTCTAGTGCTGTTACCTAGTGGTGTGAAATTTTTGGCAGGCTATTAGCAAGATTTTCCTTGGAATGTGTAAAGATATACCCCAGGAGCGCCTGTCCCTGAGCACATCACAGGATTGCTCCCAAGGCCTGGAGAGGGGGCACTGTTTGAGCAGGGGGCAGGTCTCCCTGCCAAGGCTGGACCAGGGCCTGGTCGGACGAGTCCCAAGGCTGAGATGGGAGCGGACATTCCCCGCGGCAGTTCCTGGGCAAGGGACCGGGGCGCCGGAGGCCGAGCTGCTCCGCGGCGCGCGGGGGTGTTTAATCTAAGGGGCAGCTGTTGGAGGCGGACCTTCCGGGGTGCAGATGAAACGTTCCTCGCATTGGGGCGGGGGTCAACTCCAGATCCGGGGCTCACCTCCCGGCCGCGACGCACTGGACCCAGGGGTCCCAGGGTCGGGACGGGCTGGCGAGCGCGGCCAGCCCGCCACATGCTCACACCCCGAACCCTGCAGAGGGGGGCGGGGAAGAACAAGCAGGACTCCCACGTGCCACTTGGGTCGCCGTAGGATGGCGTAAGCTGCGCTCCCAGGGCGCGGCGGGATGACATTGCCGCCTCGCGAGATCTCGGCCACACAAACCGCCCCGTGAGCCTTTGCGGCTCTCTTTGCAGCCGGCGCCGCTTAAGATGGGTGAGTAGGGCCGCAGCTCCGGGCCTGCCGGCATCCGTCGCCATCCGTCCAGGGCGCCAGCGGCTCGGGCCCCTCGTGAGGTGGGAGGGGACCGGAAAGTGGGGTGGGTCTGCGGGGCTTGCGATCGGGGCGGCCGGGGTCGAGTGCGGCCCAGGTGGGGCAGACCTGCTGCTTTCTCCCGGGGAGGCCTGTAGCCCAGTGTCCGCTTTCCTTTCTCTGGCTGTGGGCGGCTGCAGGTCGGGAACTTCCTCCGCCCAAAGACCTTCCTCCCAGCTGGGGCGCGGGGTCCTGCCGCGGGCATGAGGCGTCTTGCGTCCAGGTAGGTGTGAGCGGGCTGGTTGCACGGTCGTGACTGCTCGTGTCAGGGATTGCCCTGTGTTGGCTTTGCTGAACACTACGGGAGGGGGCTCTGAGTATCCATGATGAAGCTTCTCTAATTGCTGCATTACACCGAATGCACCATGTGGAAATTAACCTTGGAGAGCTGAGTACTCAGAGCCTTGCTGTTACATAGTCTGGCAGCCTCCTCTTCCTATCTGATCTGCTCTTTGGTTTAACCCAGGTATCTCTAGGGACAACTGGCACAAGCGTCGCAAGACTGGGGGCAAGAGGAAGCCCTACCACAAGAAGAGGAAGTATGAGCTGGGGCGACCTCCTGCCAACACCAAGGTGGGGGATTTGGACTTAAGGGATAACTGGATGTTGCTGCCCTGGCTGTTTCAGAAAATGCTGTGTTAGTTTCGTGCAGTGTACTGCAGTGGTAAAAGCTTCTAGAAATGCCCTGCTTCATCACCACCTTGTGGTCCTCTGAGCAGTGGCACTTCTCCTTTATCTGAGATTTTGGGATTCCATTAATTCGGTATGTTGTAATGGAGTTAAGAGGCAGTTGGAATGATGAGAATTACGCCTTAGGTGGGTGCTATTGACCGTTTTGGTTGCAATTACTGCACCTGCCAGTGCTAGGATCTGTCATAGTTACACTGACCATATTGCCTTTCAACTTGCAAATCACTCTCTGCTTTCTCCTGAGAATATTGTATCCTTAGCAGTTTGACACAGTTCTGTTGCTTTTGTTCTGACAGATTGGCCCACGCCGCATTCACACAGTGAGGGTTCGTGGTGGTAACAAGAAATACCGTGCTCTGAGATTGGATGTGGGAAACTTCTCTTGGGGCTCTGAATGTAAGTATGAAGATTAGCATGCAGGTTTCTTTCTGCATTTAGAAAGCCGTCTACTCTTGCTTTTGTTGGACTTGAGAAATGATACAAGCAAGTAGCTTGGATCGTGACGTTGTGGTTGCCTGTACAATGTTTGTTTCTGGAGCAGTGTGGATAATGATGATAACTTTGCCCTTAGGTGGGCTTAATAGGAGTCTTGGAGGTCTCTGTTAAGCTCACAGTGATAGCAATGTCATAGTTACACTGACTATACTGTTTGCACGTGTTCTTGTTTCGGTTTGGGGGGCAGCTATCACAGTGTTTTCACATTAAAAACAAATGATTATCAAATTATAAGTGTGACTGTAGGGATACAAGCAGAATGTTTTCTACTGCCTGTCAGAAAGTATTTGTTATTTAAATAAAGGGAGACAAAAGAATTCAGGAGGCAGGAGAGCATGAGGGTTCTCTGACAAGAATGGTTTGGTGGAACAAGTGGGCTTGAAGGAGAATGTAATGGGCCCAGCAACAGTAATGGAGAGTAGGCAAGATCTTTGGGGAAGGAGCCAGGCATTAAGGCGAGAGACTGGGATCTATAATCCTTCTGCTGGGGGTCATCTGTACTCTTGGAGGTAGGGAGTGTCTTGGACTTGTATGGTGCTGAAACTAACAGTCTCTATCCTGAGCCTTTTGGATGCTTCAGTAATGCAAATAAGAAATCATAAATCTGGTGTAGGTTAATGATGTTGGAAAAGTGACCCATCTCACATGAGGTGGAGCAAGAATGGTCTTTTCCCAGCTAGTAGTATACACAGCTTCTTGTCATCCTGTGAAAAATCACCTTTCCTTGTTGGCACTCTAAGCAGAGAGCCTATGGTTTGACTAGGCTGTGAAGACTAAGCTTTCCCTCTGGTTAGAGACAGCCTCTAGCCAACAGCCATGAGTCAGTTCCACTGAGCATTGTGGGGAAAGCCAGCAATACTGTTGCCCATACCATGCTTGTCCTGTGGACAGAAAGACCTGAGTGCCCAGGGATGGCAACTGCTAAACTTGTTGAAGCAAAATGTCTGCCACAAGATGATGTTTTACCTCGCTGTGGAGTGACCGGTGGAGGGTGGGAAACCTAGTTTGCAGCTGGGATAATGATGTGAGGTCTCGATCCTACAAACGCGGAACATGGTGGTTGCTTCTGGAGGAATGCTATTCGCTTCCATGGGAACGATGGCCTGCGGTGGGAGGAGTTCATAGGTTTAAACTTTGGCTTTATGCTTTCACATATATGCAGCTTGTATGGTGGTAGCTTTCAGATGAGAAGTTTGACTTTCTCAAATGAGACGGGGGAGGGGCGTGCGGAAGAGGAAGACAGTGCACAGGACCTTCCTGGGGATTATCTAATGCTTTATTTAGTGTGGGTTTGTAGCCTTTTGCAGCTCTCCCCTGCGACCATATAGGCTGCACTGGGAGGAAACAGTATATACTGAAAGGACTCTCTGAACAGCTGGAGGACAGATGGTAATGTCTGCATTGCTTCTGTTTATAGCTGTTATAAATGCTCTGTTGAGGCTTTACCTTTTATTTGTGTGGGGTTTCATGAGTTCCCTTGTTTTTCAAGGCTGCACCCGCAAAACTAGAATCATTGATGTGGTCTACAATGCTTCCAACAATGAGCTGGTGCGGACAAAGACCCTCGTGAAGAACTGCATCGTTCAGATCGACAGCACCCCCTACCGACAGTGGTATGAAGCCCACTATGCCTTGCCCCTCGGACGAAAGAAGGGCGCTAAACTGGTACGTGGTGCGCTGAGAAATCTGTACTTGATGCTTGGTGAATCAGCCGGTCTGAATGCTGGGCAGGGATGGCAGAGTCTGCACTGTGTTCCTGCCTTGATTAACTCATTAATGGTTGTCAGTTCTCCTTTGTTGGGATTTCAGCCAGTGTCTGATAATTACATTGTGGGCCTTCTCCAGCCCTTTGAAAAGTTCAGTTGCAGTCCCTTGGCAGTGTTAGATGAATGGAGGGTATCGGTCCCTTAGAGCTTTCTGGTCTTCTGATGATGATAATTTTGTCCAGTTCTGCTGCTGAATGGAGAGCGATGACAACTTGTGATGCTGAAGAAGACTTTGCAGTGGGCGAGTCAGGGCCTTGCTTCAGGGAACAAGCATTTGCTTCTGGAGCCGAGTCCTGCATGTTAGTCAGCGATATTGAAACTTGGGTTTGGCCTGGAATGATTTTTTTGCGGGGGGTGGGGGAGAGTTTGGCTGCTCAGTTTATTGTTGGATAGTGGGTGGTGGGTGTAGACTCGCCAGTTAAATTTGTCTTCAGACAATCTGATGTTCTTCTGTGTGGCGGGGGAAAAAGACTCAGCTCATTTTGGGGTGGGGGAGTAGTTCAGATTTTCTATGGTTTCTTCTTTCAGAGAAGGGTTCTTTGCCTTTGGAGAGCACATTCCTTCAGGGCCTGATCTGTGGCCCTATAAACTTATAGCAAACTCTAAACTCTAGTTCAAGTTGCAGCTGATTTTGGCTATCCGAGGTCGCATAGCCTATGTGCATGGAACATGACTAACAGCAGCCATTGGTAGAAAATGGGGGATAATTCATTCTCTGTCAGTAGCCACCTCCCTTACTCTGGGTTTTCCATACATAAGCAGGCATGTTTTAGACTACAAGCGTAATCAGGGTTTTTGCGCAATAGCGTTCAACAAAGTGTTTGTCTGACATGGCAGTTGCATATTGTGGTCTAAAACTATGGCTTTTCATATGTAAAAAAGTCTCTCTTTTTTGGACTTGGAAGGAATATTGAAATTACACTGTAGAAGTGGAATATAGTGAGACTTCCAGCAAGAAGATGAACAGCCACACAGCTAAATGCAGCCTGTCCTGAATCCTTTTTCTGGTTTTGTTTCAGACTCCAGAAGAGGAAGAAATCTTAAACAAGAAGCGCTCGAAGAAGATCCAGAAGAAATATGATGAGCGGAAGAAGACTGCCAAGATCAGCAGCATCCTGGAGGAACAATTCCAGCAGGGGAAGCTTCTTGGTGAGTCCCCAGGGAGGGAGAGCTCAGTGAGTTAAAGGCGCAAATAAAAGTTGGTAGAGCAAAAGCTAGTCTTGTTCATGTTTCTAAAGTCTTGTCTGGATTAGCCAGCCTGATGAAAGCCATAAAAAGGTGCGGCCTGAAAGCGATATTGGAGTTCATCTGTGGTAAGCAAGCTTGGCAAAATTCGATTCCTGTTCAGACAGATGTGATTTACAGTGAGTAAATAGCTTCAAATCAAACTCAAGTTCTAAAACACCATTCTGTAAATACTTATGATTCTGGATGGAAGCTATCTTACTAACTTGGGGTAAAAAAAAACAAAACTGTAATCCTTTCTAGCCTACTTGTAAAATGGTTTACTGGCTGTTAGCTGTGGCTTTCCTTAAAATGTCTGGATTCTGGAGGGATCCAGCAGTTTTAGAGCACCAGGCTATCTTTTGGCTTAGTGAAAAGGAAAAAATGCCCACATCTCAACTGGCAGTTTATTCAGCTTCTGGAATTGCTTAGCCTTGGCCAGGGGGTTATTCTCTGAATCTACAGGGAGCCTTAGAGCGGCAGGAGAAATTAGCAGTTTTGGTTTGATATCTGGCTTTTCTCAGGTAAGATTTGCCAGTTTTGTTAAAATCCTAATGCCAGGCCTGCGTGGCAGATGTGTAGTATCATGATTACATTTCTCAGGGGTATGGGAAAACCACACACCTTTGGGCAATATAGTTACACTGACCTAACCCATGGGGTAGATGGCATTAGGTTAGTAGGAGAAGCTCTCCTGGTGGCCTGCTAGTGTGTTCAGTTCTGTGCTGCTCTAGGGGTTTAATGAAAACAAGGCCAAATTCCACTTGTGCTGCCTCTTTTCAGTGAACGGCTTTCTTGGGCTTAATAGTCAATAATTTTCCTTATCTGCCCTGGTGTATGGATGGTCAGTATTCTGAAGTCCTCTGGTGATGAGAACCCTGTCCAGTTCTGCTCCTGAATTTGAGTGATGACAAATGGAAATCTGAAGAGGACTTCACTAGTCCATACGCTAGCCCTACGGCTGTGCTTGAGCAAAGATCTTCAGAGGCACGTGCTCACTAAGATACTGATTTTTTTGGAAGACTTACTAATGGCTTTTGCTTGACAAAGCTGGTGCCGGAATGGGTGACCTCAGGGAGCAAGGAAAAGTCCAGCTTGTTTGACTAGACACTGATTGGAGAGTCTGTAGGAGTGTGGCTTCCATTCCGCCCCCCCCCCCCGACTTAATGACTGAATTCTCTTTGCAGCATGCATTGCCTCCAGACCTGGACAGTGTGGCCGAGCGGATGGCTATATTCTGGAAGGCAAGGAACTAGAATTCTACTTGAGGAAGATCAAGGCCAGGAAAGGCAAATGAATGTACAATACGCAAGTAAAAGACAGAATAAAAAGCCCAGAGTGTCATGTTACGAAGGAGTAGTGTGCTTACTTGTGTGGAGTGAGGCGGGGCTTGTGAAGCTCCTTTCTCCCACTGAGGTGTGAAAGCAAAGGGGCTCAAAATGGAAAGTTCTTCTTTCTCTCTGTGCTTTCATCCCTAGAGAGGCTGGACCTGTTAGCTTCACAGGGCTGACCCAGCAGGAAAAGTGTGGGACACCTACGCCACTGGCCTCAGCCACTAGTGCAGGTCTGGCTGTCCTAGATCTGCCTACATCCCTGATTGAAATAAAGGGATATTTCTTCTACATTGGTATGTTCATTGTAAAGGGGGATTCCTAGGCTGGAACAGACCTGTGGTCTGTCTCGCCTGTTGTGAGTGACTGGACTGGTGTCCTTATGGAAGATGTTCATAACTTTTTAGCTGTGAGTGCAGTGCGGCACCATTGAAGTCTTTTTCCCGGTGGTGGGAGAATTTCCACTTGGAATCATTTCCTGCTCTGCATGCTGCTTTCTGTCTGTACGTTAATTTACATTTTGTGCAGAGGGATTTGAGTGACAGGTCTGAGAGATCTGCTGGCTTGCTTTTGTTTCAGCTCTGCATTTTGTGGAAGAGCTTAAGTGCTGCAACTCAAGGAGGACTAGCCTTGCTCTTTGTTTTTTCTCTAACTCCTCTCACTGCTGTCTGGGCAGAACTGTATGTTTGCAGGTACCGTGTGCTAATGACTCACAAATACAACAAGTGGGTCTTTTGCCCACGAAAGCTCATGCTCCAAAATATCTTTGTCTGTAAGGTGCCACAGGACTTCTTGTTGGTTTTGAAGATACAGACTAACGTTGGCTGTCTTGCCGATACTAACTCACAGATGTGACTTTCTAAATCGTACTGAGCCTTGTCAGTCAATGTTTTGCTGCTTTGAGTCCTCTAGATTGACAGTACAAACGTCACACGGGCCGCATTTATTTTGTAGTTGTACATTTAACCCAAATATACACTCTCTTCCTTCCCTGGATGATAAGTAAAAACTGGTGCTGCACTGCCAAGTGCCTGGCTGGTCTTTCCCTTGACCTCCTCAGTCTCATTGCGGTGCAAGATGAACTCCCCTCTAGCAGAAGGGCCAGGCCATTTCAGTGGTCTGTCTCTTTCAATGCTTGGGCACACGCTTCCCTTTCCCTTCACCTGCTAGTCAGTGGGAAGGAGGTTGCTGCTGAGGTGCCAGGGCCTGAATATGGGTAAAATAAACTGCTTTTCACAATACAAATGGCCACAGTGGGTCAGGCCAGGGGTCCATCTGTCTAGCCCAGGAGCGTGTTTTCTGTCATTGGCTGGTGCCAGGTGTGTTGGAATAGCGCAGTTTCAGATGACCTATCCCCTATTGTCCCGTCCCATTTCAGGCCGTTGGAGCCTGGAGACGCCCAGAGCAAAGGGTTGTGTCCCTAACTTGGCTAATGGCCTTTGAGGGACCAATTCTCTGTGAATTTACAGACTTTTTTTTTCTTTTTTTGTTTTTTCTTTTTTAATCTACTTTTACTTTCGGCCGCCTTAGCATCCCCCCGGCAGTGACTTCCACAGACTTAACTGCTGTGTGAAGAAGTACGTGGTTTTAAACAATTCCCTGTTCATCTCATTGGGTGACTAGGCTGGTGTGTATTATATGAAGGGGTAAATAATGCTGCTCTACTCCTTTTCTTCACACCATTAATTATAGATTTGTCGTATTCCTTCTGAGTGGCCTCTTTCCTGAACTTAACAGTCCCAGCCTTTAGTTTCTTCTTGTATGGAAATTGTTCCTACCCAATCATTTGGGTTGCTCTTTGAACCTGTGCAAGTCTAACATCTTCAGAGTTGGGGTGACCAGAACTCCATGAAGTGTTCTAGGCATGAGTATACCAGGAATTTATGCAATGACATATTTTGTATGTCCCTCTCCTAGTGATTCCTAACAGTGCTAGGTTTTCTCACAGCTGCTGCATATTGAATGGATGTTTTCAGAGAAATACCCAGTGATCTGTAATAGTCACATCTCTTAAACAGTAACAGCTAATTCAGATTGCATGATTTTGCATGTGTAATAGGGATTATTTTCTAACCTGCATTACTTTGCTCTTACTGCCTGTCTCCCTGTTTAATGAGATCTCTGTAGCTCTTTGCGGTCAGCTTTAGACTGAATTATCTAGAGTAAATTTTATTTTGTCTGCAAATTTGGCTGCCCTGCTGTTCACTCCCTGGTTGGTGTGTTGAACAGCACCGACCCAGTACAGATCTTTAGGGGACCTGACTGTCACTTCTTCCTTGGGAACAGACGCACACACCCTGCCTATTGGTTTTCCTTTCCTAATGGGGCCACAGAGGGGAGGAAAAAATCCTAAGGTACAAAAGATTCTCACCTGCATCAAAATAAGCAAGTCTGCTGCTTGGGTGTGCCTGTCTTAAGTGTCCTCTCAGGCTTCAGGCTAGCCATGCAACCCTGCTTTTGCATCGGAGGACGGGTCTACACTACGGGGACAAGCTGATTGTAAGATGTGCAGCTTATTACATAGCTTTGATCTAACCATGGCAGAGTCTACACTGCACTGGGGGAACAGACGAAGTTGCTGGTGACTCCCCGCTGCGTGATGGAGTACAGGAATGGAGGGGAGAGAGAGTGGTGATTGATTTTTCTTTTGATGGGTCTTGCCAGGAACTGCTAAACTGACCCTGATGGATCATTTGCTGCATCGAGATGCCTCCCAGGAAGGGTGCAAAATTCTTTCATTTATATCAGAATTCACACCTTGATTTTGAAACTGGCTTAACCACCCTCAGGGTGGTGAGCTATCCCATCACCCAGTGGAAATGGTGCACCATGGAAGTGTCATATATGAGCTGCATCAAGCTTTTATTTAGCCTGTGTAACAGTTTTGGTAGAATAGAAACTGCTGGGCTGTGGGGGTTTTTATGCCTTTGGGCCCCTGAAATGAAAGAGATTTGACCTTGTTTGTGCACTGGCTTTATTCCTCCCAGGGAAGTATTCCACCTTTATGCTTGAGGGATATCCTGCATAGCATATTTTCACGTAACTTACCTGTGTTCTCTGCCTCTTACAGTTGGGTATGTACACAAATGGAGTAACTGCATCTGAAATTGCCAATGTCAACAGCATGAGACCACATATATCTGTACTGTAGCTGGAGAGAGGTGTGATTTGTATGTGTACCTTGCTGTAAGCAGCTGTATGTGCAAAAACAGTGGCTAGCTCAGGGTGGGGAGGGATAACTCAGTGGTTTGAGCGTTAGCCTGCTAAACACATGATTGAGAGTTCAGCTCTTGAGGGGGCCATTTAGGGACCTGAGGCAAAGAGATTTCCCCCCCCCGCCCCCCCAAAAAAAAAAAAAAAAAAGGCCTGTCAGGAATGGTGATAACCCCTGCTGTGAGGGCAAGGGACTGAACTGAATGACCTTTGAAGGTCTTGTCCAGCTCTAAGAGGTATGTCTCCACTGCCCTTCCTTCGTGCTCAGCCCCTGCAGCAGACTGCAGTAAGAGGTGCAGATGCTTTTGCTGTGTGTGAGCCAGGGATGGGCAGCTGCAAATAGTGGGTGGGCTGCATGAGCAACCCTCCTTCCCTTTGGTCCCTGACCCCCTGGGGTTCCACCTGCAGCCCCTTTGTGCTCACCTCCCCCGCAGCTCTAGTGCACTGGGGTACCAGAGACCTGCACTAAGTCGGCCTCCCCCTCCCAGCTGATTCCCAGTTCCAGCTCCCGGGGGGCTGGTGATTTGCAGCTCCTGGGAGAGGGCTGGGAGGCACAGGAAGTGTGAGGCTCTGGCATGGGAGAAGCATGGGGCAGAGGAGCTGCAGATCGATTGGTTCCCCACCACTGGTTTAAACTCTAGTGCTACAGGTAGTACTGAGTTTTCCCCTTAGATGCATCTATCTGAGGGTGTGACCTCCCTGCCCTTTTACTCTTGAGGGGCTTGTACTCAGCCATTGGAAGAGGCAGATCACTGAAGTGGCCTGGCCCTTCTGCTGGAAGGGAGTTCATGTTGCACTGCATTGAGATGGAGGAGGCCGAGGGGAAGACCAGCCAGGCACTTGGCAACAAGTCTCCAGTTCTTCACTATGTGGGAGATTGTCCCTGTTAGGGTCAATCTTCCGGGGTTTGATTTTTTGCACACCTCATGGGCATGCATGAAACCAAACTGTCTGGGGTGGTCAGTCAACTCATGTACTCCTTGCTATCATGAGAAATAAGGGATACTGACAGGAGAGTTTCTCCCATTGACCTCCTTCTGTGAGCATGGCCAGGTAAATTGATTGTAGATGAGTCAGTTCTAGCTATGCAATTGCCCGAGCCAGATTGGCGTATCTACGGTTGACTTTGCTGTCTAGTATAGACCTGGCCTGAGACTTTGGAAGGCACTAGAGGATCAGACTCACCCTTGAGGTAAGTGTTACCTCCTCAATTAATGGGATGTGCACCTGCTTGCCCAGTCCTGCAGCTGGCTCAGAAGTTTGCCAGACAGTTTACACAAGCACTTTTCATGTTTCATGAATCATCTCCCCCATTCTCCTCCTCAAAGAGGTGCCAGAGAGGTGGGCTGGGAATAAAAAGGACACCCTGGAAAAAATGTCATATCGTACATGTAAACCATCTTGTCTATACACATGCAAATGGCTCTGCAGCGGTAGGACGTTCCCTCTTGCACAGGTGGGGAAAATGAGGCAGAAACTTTATGATCACACTGCAAGTCAGTAGCAAAGCAGGATGGAATCCAGGCCTCCTGCTGACCGAAATTGGGCCTAACCCATCTGCCTATGCTGCATCCACTGCAATTGTCCTCATTCCTCTCTGCCTGAGGCATGGGAACATTCCCTGTTAGAGGGGGCTCCACTCACAGCCCACATGATGGGGTATATGGGGTGGGAGCTCAGGCTGGGAAGTGGGGACAGATCTGATAGTAGTGAGTAGTCAGCTGCTGGTGTGATCGTGGCCAGATGTGATCCTGGGGTATGTAAATGGGAATCCTGAACAGGAGAAAAGAGCGAGGTCGCAGTGTTAGTCTGTATCTTCGCGAACAAGAAGTCCTGTGGCACCTCATAGACTAACACATACTTTGGAGCAGAAGCTTTTGTGGGCAAAGACCAGCTTCATCAGATGGGTGGGTGTGGGGGGTGGTTTCAGAGGAGTATCTAAAGAGGGGTCCCAGTAAGAGGAGGGGCAGAGCTGTGGCCTTCCCTTTTACTGGGACCCCACTCCTCAAATACCCCACTGAAACCCCCCCCCCGCCATGCATCTGGTGAAGCAGGTCTTTGCCCCCGAGAGTTTATGCTCCAAAATATCTTCATCTGTAAGGTGCCACAAGACTTATTGTTGTTCTCACCTCTGTCTTTGTCAGTGGTGTGATGGCTGCTGGACTCCTGTATGTTGTGTTAGTGTAGACAATTGAAGAGGGGTGTTGATAAATTGGAGTGATTCAGACGAGGCATGAGAATGATTCACAGGTCAGAACTCCCCCACCCCACCCAGCTATCTGGCAGGTTAACAGTTAACTGGTGTCAGTCTAGCTGGATGAGGCTTCTTGGTCATGGTTGACTTGGGTGGAGGCTGGAGCAGCTTCCTAAAGCACCACAGGCAGGGAGATACTCCTGTTCAGTGTGGCTTGACCCAGGAGTGCCATGGCAGGGCTGTTCCAGGCCAGCTGGGTCAGAGAGGCCACCCTCCCCCAGTCCTGTTTAATCCGCTAGTCAGTTTAAGTTAATGTTGACACAGTTACTTAATGAAATGGGATTTTATAGCCATGCACTGGGAGCCCTCAAGTTGTGTAGCTCAACAGGTGTGAGTGGGGCACTGAGAGAAGTGCTAAGGCAGGAGACTTCAGGGAATCACTGCGATTTTGTGCATTCATGCCTCTTTTTAGTCCCCAAGACCTGCCCCTTCCTGCCACCAGCCTGCCCCCCACCCAGCCTCACACACACACACACCCCCGCCACCCCTGCACTCAACTGCAGCAGCCAGGAGCTGCAGGGAAATGAAGCACTTGCACCACTGCCCGCCTGTATTTGCGGTGGTCTCAGGAATGTATGTACTGCAAAGCATGGGGGTGTTCTGTGCTGATGTGTGAAGCAAATAGTTAGTGGCTCGTTAGTGTAGCAGAGAAGGGGCTCACATGAACCAAAGGCTGTGGTTTGATACCTTCAGACTGGAGGTGGGCATAATGGCTTCCTACCATACCAAACCACTGGAACAATTTACCAAGGGTTTTGGTGAACTCCCCATCACTGATCATTTTCATGTCAAGCCTGGCGGAGTCACTGAGAGCTCTGCTGCTGAGGTAGTCTTTTGGGGCGGTTCTCGGGCCTGTTAGATAGGAGGCCAGGCTAGATAATCCCTTCTGGTCTGGCAAGCTCTGAATTAATGTGCAGTTGGCACTTGGTACTGAGATGTGGGGCACAGGTCATACAGGAGAGACCGCCCATCTCAGACCCAGAGTTGGGGCTGAGTTTTCTGCAGCACCAGTACCCGCAAGTGGCTGGGTTCAGAAATTTGTACAGGGCCCCGGGTATTGCTACAGCAGCAGCCTGTAGGGGGCACACGGCCTCTGCAGTTCCCGAGTGTGTCAAACCGTGAGGTGTGCTGTGTTGCAGGCTGCAGGGGATGCTGGTTTATAAATAGTGGAGACTTGAAGTAGCCTTGCGCACTTACAAGCCTGGGAAGAGACACAGCTGCCCTGATTTGCTCTCAGACTACTGGGAAGCAAATGGAAATATTTTGCCCTCATGACTTTGAAATGAGTGAACCAGTGCCTATGGAACTCGCATGTCTCTTGCAGATTTCATCAAGATCTTACAAACCCCGATTTGAAAACTGTCATGTCAGCCGAGTAGTGATGCGTGGTTCTGGGATGGGTGTCCTGGGCTGTTTTAATTGTATTCATGCTGCTGTAAAAATAGCTCATTTGAAGCTGAGGGGGTTAAGTTTTCATCCTGAAATTTACTTGTAGCAGAGAGAGAGCTGTGTTAGTCTGTATTGTATCAAAGCAAAAAAAGGCAGTCCAGTAGCACTTTAAGGAGTAACAAAATAATTTCTTAGGTGGTGAGCTTTCCTGGAGCAGACCCTCTGCAGTCTGTTCTGGTCTGGCTATGGTCTGAAGAAGTGGGTCTGTCCCACGAAAGCTGACCACCTAAGAAACTATTTTGTTCATCCTGAAATTTGCATTTCCAGGCTTTGAGGGCTTGATTGAACAATACTGATCACTGTGGGGGAACTCGTCCTGATCACTTTTTCATCCCCTTATGAAAACATCCAATCATTAAAACTGTTTGAAAAAAGATTTTAAAAAACTGATTTCAAAGCCCCGGGGGCTGCAGTAGTGTGGTCTAATAGTGGCAGTTGGGTGAGAGAGTGGGGGCAGGGGATGGTGTTACATGACCCAGTTGTCCTTTCTGCCCTGATAAAGTCTTGGGCAGGGCTGCAAATCTGGGACGTCTTGGAAAAATGACAGCTCCAAGTGAAAGGCTGAAGAACTGGGGGAGAATCCCTCCTGTGGCTCTTATTTTAGCCTTGTTGCCCCCAGTGTTTGACACACATTTGAGGTCTTTGCATTTTTATTGTGGAAAACTCTCGACATGGGCCATAAAGCATCACAAAGCTGAGGCTAGGGACCCCAGGGCTCTCACTGCATTTTCCTGTAGGAATAGTTCTCCTGTGGTCCTCCGTTTGGGTGTGTGTCACCCACTGAATCCAGCAGATGGGCTGTGGCCCGGTGTGAGGGGGAAAGGGTGACGAAAGTTACTGTAGAGCCAGTGCCTCACTGAACCCTGTGTGACACGTGAGCTGGTCACTCGTCTGGCTTCCCTCCTCCAAAGCCCACTGAGCCAGTGGGAGGCTTTCCCTTGACGTCAGTGGGGTTTGTGTCAGGCCCTTAGCCAGGGGCTCTATCCCAAGAGCTGCATGGCTCAGAGGACAGACGCTGCCGGCCCAGTTCTGCCCTCGGTGGCCAGGCGGCGGGAGGAGGCATGCTGAGCTTGCTGCCTCTAGGCAGCCGACTGGTCCATGTTGATGCTCTCATTGGAGGGCTGCCTCACTCGGATCTGGGGGGTCTCCCTCCGAAGCCCCACCGAGGCCTCCAGCCGGCTGGGCACCTTGAGGTGGGTGCCAGGCGTAGGGGGCTCGCTGGCCTCATCTTCCGTTTCCTCCTCCTCGATACGGCCCACTGATTCTGGGTCCTCGCAGCGGTGGGGGTTGGGGGAGGGGAAGCCACCCTCACCCCTCAGGCGCAGCAGGTGGTGGTGGGCCCGGGCGCTCCTCCCGAAGTTCTTCAGGCTGACGGCCGGGGAGGCAGCTGCCGTCAGGAAGCGGCTGAGCAAGGGCGTGTGCATGCGGGGCAGGCTGGGCGAGGCCTCCACCTGCTGGCTCTGCTCTGGGTCGTCGCTCATCCTGGGGAAGGAGCGTGGGATTAGAGCAGCGGGCCTGAGTCAGAGTCCTGAGAGGCTGGGGAAAGGGTCCCATTGCCCCAAAAGGGCTCTGGCCCTGGGACCACACGGCCCCACTCAGCACAGGCCTTCAACCAGCTTTCCTGGGAGCTTTGCCTCAGCAAGGGGGCGAAGGTAGGTGACCCTGACTGATATTTGGCCAGTTTCCCAGTATCCCTCCCACCTGCCTGCTGCAGTATCTGAGCGTGGGGTTGGCAGCTGGAGCAAGGATGGCTGGTGCCCCCACCTCCCACCCCAAATGCACAATCACGCTGATTTACTGGGGTTAGTGTCAGAAAAGTCGTTCTGCAAAGTATCCTCCCCTGCCCTCAGCCCTGTGCCTCTGCTGCCTGGAAACGCCTTGTACTCCGGCTAACTCCACATGGAGTCTGTTCGGGCCTGGGCATCGCCACGAGTGGGGCCCAGTCTGAAAGCAGAGTGATTTGCTGCTCCTGCAGCGGGTTGGCTTTGTAAAACCAAACAAGTTTTCCCTGGCCGGCAGCCCTGCAGTCGCCCAATTCACACCGCTGAGTAGGTAATTCCAATAATCGCTGCCAGAATCTTCCTTCGCTTACCATAGTGCACCAGATTGTCTCCATATTCTGCCTCAGATACCCCTGAAGACAACAGGGTTACTTAGGCATAAATAAGGGCAACATTTGACCTGCCGGATGATGCACAAGCTGGATTCCAGGCCTAGTTGATGACATGGCCAGTCATCTTCCTGTGCGGAAGTAAATCTGCCCTTGTGAGATGGAGAGGCAAGGCAGGGCAGCCCAGGTGGCCCTATGTAGTGGGATTTTCAGGTCCCAACCATCCTGCAGAACCATCCCCAGTGCACAGCCTGGGGCTGGAGCTGTGCTTCAGGGAAGATGCTGTTTTGGTTTTGAAGGATGTGGCTGATCTTACCGCATATCGAAGGTGGAGCCCAGGAAGGAGGGTTTCAAGGTCTCTGCCGCCGTGGCGATGGTGTAAGGCGGCTGAGCGGTGGATTCGTTCCAGTACTTGTCCTTCCCCGTAGGAGGCAGGTTCTGGTACATGTCATCCACGGAGAGGAGGGAGACCTGGGGGTGGCAAAGGGCTTCAAAAGGCGGAACAGGGCCTGCCACAGGCTGGTGGGTGCGTTGGGAGGAGTGGGGCTCAGTGTTGCCTGTGAAGGATCAGCTGCTCTGGGATCAGGGGTTTCAGTTCGGTTATCAGACCCATCTGGCGGAGCACTGGGTGATTTCCACAAGGGGCTGGGCAGCTCAGCCAGGAGGTGCTGCAGGAAGGGGGTGGGCTCAGTGGCTGGGCAAGAGGGTAACAGGAGAGAAAGGTGCCCTGGTGGCAGTCTGGGACTGAGCAAGCTCCAAACTGGTGGCCTTGGAGACATATTGGGACTAGGGAAATGAGACCAGGAGCCGTGAGGGTCAGCAGCTTGGGAGGGGGCGCACACACCTATCTCATTGAAGGCACAACTCCACTTACTCCCATAAGGCTGGTGCCTGAGTACAGAGTCAGACATGGGGGCTGCATTTGGATGAGCTTTGATCCAACTCTCCCCCTGCATCCTAATGCTGAGGGTGCAGACCTGGGCACCAGGGAGAAGCATTCTGCAATAGAGCAGCCGCCCCAGCTCCACTCTCCCCACGCTTTTCTCCACCCTTTGTTTGCATTTTGCCTGTGGATTCGCTGAGATGGGGGAATGGTGCCAGTCCAGTTAATTCTGGAGGCTCAAGTCTGCCAGCAGCGCATGGGCATTAGCAGTGCTAGCTTCTCCCTGGCACGTGGGCACCTCTGGGGCTGGCCCCCCCCGCTGTTCTGGAGAGACCCCAGAGCAGAAGTTCTGATGCAGCCCATTAATTCTATGGCTTCTCTGCGATCATCATCGATGGTCAATTTTGTGGTGTTCACCTGCCTGCTGAGTGCCTCTTCCGGGTTGTCGCTTCCCGGGAAAAAACACTTTTTGTGTTGAGCAGGAGGGGTAGCTCAGGGGTTTGGGCATTGGCCTGCTAAACCCAAGGTTGTGAGCTCTAAGCCTTGAGGGGGCCATTTAGGGGCCTGGGGCAAATAGGTCCTGCTGTGAGGGCAGGGCACTGGAGTCAATGGCCTCTTGAGGTCCCTTCCAGTTCTGAGATTGGCATATTTCCCTTTGCTCAATCTAGGACCACAAGGGCTGGATTGAGAAGTGAATGCTCCCTGCTCTGTGTCCTGGTAATTCCAGTGTGATGAGCCAGCCCCTGAGGGGTTGCAGAGATGCTACCAGCACACCCCTCTCCATGCCATACTCTCTCTGCAGGGATGGGACGCACCTGCAGGTTCCTGTCAATCAGCTTGTTAGTTTCAAAGTCGTCGTCATCCTCTCCAAATGGGTTAATGATCTGCTCGGCGACCTGTTGCGTGAAGGCAGACAGCCCTGTGAAAGACACCCACCAGGCTGCCTTGCTGCTGCTGAAAGTCACTGCCCTGACTAGCTGCTGCTATGCTGACCAGTGCATAGCTCAATACCATCAGTGCATTATGGACTCTACATACTCATCCCTTCGCCCGGGCGGAGATCACACTACGCAGGCAGCTGATTTCCAGACGGTGCTTTTGAACAGCTGCAGGGCCCCTCAGAGCCACAGAGACTTGGGGGTTTCTGATCTTTCCTCGCTTGTTCTGGTGGGGGTTTTCATGTACAAGCTTTACTGCTAATGTGCCGCTTAAGAAGGGATTTGCAGCCCTGGGGCCTGGAGGCCTCTGCCTGCCTTCAGAAGGGGTGCAGATGGGACGTGGTGACGCAATGTTTCATGGCGCTGATGCGTGTCAGCCCAGAGCTGGGAGACCCCTCGTAGGGCGCACATGGGGGTTCAGTCCCAGTGGCCCATTCTGGCAGTGCTAAAAGTGTCCGTGCAGCAGGCCCAATCAGAACTGATTGTGAGGGGGACACTTGTCCCACTAGGAATCGGCCCAAAAGACCCCAGCTAAGCTCTCACTGTGTGATTAGACTCCCCCACCTGGGCTAGGTTCACACCAGTGACTGTGGCACCCAGGCCCACTGGTGCCCACTGGCAAAGGATTCAGAGTCCTGGTCCAGCGTCAGTCAGCAACTTCTAACAGTCCCAACAAACTCACTACACCTAACAGATTGTTTTCACAGGATTTGTCCCGAAATAGGGCCTTGTCATGTCGCAGATGAAACTCATCAGACCAGCCAGACTGTGCCAGACCAAAGGTCCACCTCGCCCAGGGTCCTGTCTGTGGCCAGTGGCCAGTGTCAGGTGCTCCAGGGGGAATGAACAGCTCAGGGAATCATCAGATGATCCCTTCCCCATCACCCATTCCCAGCGGCTGTCAGAGGCTGGGGACACCAGTCCTGCCCAGCCTGCCGAGCAGCCATTGCTGAATTCGTCCAACATGAATTTAGCTAGCTCTGTTTTGAACCCGACTATAGTCTTGGCCTTCACTACATCCTCTGGCAAGAAGTCCACAGGTTGACAGTCCAGTGTGTGAATCGTGCTGCTCATTAATATAACTGTGAAATGCATCCACAATACGATTTCAAACACTACGTCGAGATGCTGCAAATATGACCTGACACACTGGGCAATATTGCTGTAAACATAAACTACTTTAGACAAGGACCTGAGCCCTTAAAGTGACGTTTCCGCTCTGCTGGGGCTGTTACACGGCAATTCTGGGGCTGATCCTCTTGCTTATGACTCAGTTGTAACGTGGACCTTTGGTCTTTGTGAACAGATGCATTTGTGTTTATATTGGAAATAACTCCCAGCACCATCGGTGATGCACTGGTGGGAATGTGGAGGCATGTGCCTCCCCCCTAAACTTTAATTGCTGAAGCCAGATGCCCTCACTCTGCTCTCCCATGCCCATGCCACTCTTCCCTGCAGGCAATGGTTGCCTGTGTCTTGTGCTGTGCTGTCAGGCAAAGCACAGCTCTCAGCTGGGTCCACCAAGGTGACATGTTCACTGTTCTCTTTCCAGGAGAGGGAACCTGGTTCCTGTGAGTGACTGGGACAGGCTCTGGAGGGCTTGCTGTGAGGTCTCACGGGTGGGTCTCTGTAGACTGGCAGAGACCCAGGATTACAGGCTTGTGGGGACAGAGGCTGTTGGTTCCAGGGAGCTGAAGCACAGCAGAGACAGCCAAAGCAGCTTCACGCTCAGAGCAGGCAGCGTCCGGGCGCACCAGAGCCCTGGGTGCCTGTGGGGAGCATCACTGTGCTCTAGCTGTGAGAGGCTCCTGACTGGTACCCTTGAGAGCCCCAGCGCCCCTACCCTGTTTGCAGAGGGGAGGGGAGCTGCAGAACAGATGTCCCAGGGGCCTGGGCCAGGTCTGTGCTCACCTTGAGCCAGCCAGCATAGAAGAAGAACTGCAGGAGGGTGGTGAGAGGGACGTACAGATCCAAATCGTGGTCCTGGTCTGGGTCCAGGGGCTCCAGGAACTGCCTCCCGATCACACAGAGGGCGAAGAAGGAGTAGACGGCGATTGTGACCACCTGCGGTAGAGGCATTTGGTTAGCCACAGTGGGGTGGGCAGGAGCACTACAGAGGAGCCCCTGGCTGGTCACAGGGCACATGCGAAATCCTAAAGGGGAACTACAGCTTTGGAAGATGCGGTCAGACCCAGTTGGACAGAGACAGCACCAAGACACCTGCCGTGCGGTGTCGGGCCTGTGGCACACCTGCGAGAGCAGCTGCCCTGGTGAAATTGCTAACCCGGCCAAATTCCAGCAAGCGCAGGGTGATGCCATCCTGACCCTCACTGCTCTTCCCACAGAATCCTTCGTCCCTCCCTGTTTGGAGGCCCCTTGCCCAATCTTGCTGTTAAACGGCTGCTGCGCCCACCCCAGAGGCGAATGCAGTGCAGTGATCGGTGAAGTGCCAAGTGCTTTGGGTTGAAAAGCGTTAGAGAAATTCGAGCTGTATCTGGGAAGACACGGACGCATCTCACCAGGGAAAAAGAGCTGATGAAGCAGGGATGTGGTTGAGGGCTATCAGCTCCTGAGTGGCATGGAGAAAGTAAATAAGGAAGCGTTATTCATTCCCTCCTGTAACACAAGAACTAGGGAGGCACCAACTGAAATTACTAGGCAGCAGGTTTAAAACAAACAAAAGGAAATTTTCCTTCAACCTGTGGAACTCCTCGCCAGAGGGTGTGGTGACGACCAGGACTAGAAGAGGGCTCCATAAGCTCGCAGTGCAATAAGTGCACAAAGAAAATGCTGCTCGTGGAAGATAATCTCTACCCTGTAGAAGCAGCTTGTAGTGGCTTATTTGAGGAAGGTGTTTGGTTGGCAGGGAAAGGAGCAGTCACCATGATGGGGAAGGAGGGGTCAGTTTCCCTAGGCTGTGTGCTTCCCCTGCACGATCCTGTGAGCAGCAGATACACCCCTCACTGACCTGTGTGTACACCAGTGGGATGCTGATCCAGTCGAAATGGAACAGCATGCTGCATTTGGCACGGTACAGGTTCAGCTCCTACATGGAGAGGGGAAAGCAGGAGTTATCCCTGGGAAATGGCAGCCTTGGATGCCCCCTTCCCAGATCCCAGCCACAAGCCCCCTTCTCCACACCCGTCCCATCCCTGGACCTTCCAGCACTGCCCCCCCAGACTTACATCGATGAGTAAGCGGAGGGCCACATCGTCCCTCACCCGCCCATCCCGCCTGGCCTGGGCGGCCAGGTTGGTGAACCACACGCAGGGGATCCAGTACTTGTTAAAGTCAGAGTGGAGGCTCTCAAACTGCTTGCGCTCCTCCTGCGTCATGAAGCCTGCGGCGTGGGAGACAACAGGCCGGGTAGAGATTCAGGGCCCCTCCCGTGAATCCAGCAGTGGTGAAAGACAGCAGTCTGCCAGCCTGGCTGCAGCAGCCCTCAGAGCAGACACAGCGCAGGCAGCAGCAAAGCAAATTCCCCTCATGCGGCCCTGCCAATACGCCCCCATTGTGAGATGGGGGTTCCCCCTCTAGGGGGAGGGGGGTGAGGCCAGAGCAGCCTACTCAGCCCTTGAGCTGTCTGCTGACACTGCCAGCAAGGGGCAGGTTGGGGGGGGTGCGTGGGTGTGGAGGGGGACCCCCCTGTCCTATCAGGAACTAGACCGAGACCAAAGCTATTCCACCCAGGCCAGCAGGCAGCCATCAGTCGACAGCAACGCCCAGTTACTGCAGACCTGGGCTGGATCTGAGGGGGATGAAGCGCTCTGCCCCACTCCCCCGAGTTATCCCGCCCCCATCGCACGGAGCCCCTGGGACCACTTCCATCCCAGCCGGCGATGAACGAGGAGCGGTGTCACTGCTAAGCTGCCTTCCTGGTTCCCCAGGCAGGAGTCGCTGCAGGGCCACCGATTCCACAGGAAGGCTCCAGCCGCTGGAGAAGGGCTTCCCCTGGAGTCTGCGTTCAGTGAAGGGCGTAGGCGTCTCCAGGTCAGCAAGGCAGGGCCTGCTGCTGGGGCAGGCGCGCAGTGACGGCGTGCTTATGCCAGGTGGGGAGCGGGCAGCATGGATTAGAAAACTGGCTCAGTTGGATGGCAGCAGTGGAGGCCTATTCCCAGCTGTCCAACCCCAGCCTGAAACCCTGGCCCCACACAAGTCAAGGTGACCTTTGCCACTAACTGCCACCCGGCCAGGCTCCCCTGCTCCTGCTCTGTAGGCTAGCAGGGGCGGGACGCCCCCAGAGCTAGTATTCTCCACAGCCAGGAGGGTGATCTGGGGCCAACTTCCAGGCCTGGCTAGCTCTGAGCCTGCAGCTGCTGCAGGGCTGGCATCGCGTGCTCCCTGGCTGATGAAGGGCAGTCGGAAGGAGTCAAAGCTTGCCTCAGGAGGGTTCAAAGCAGAGGGAGAAGTGGATCCCCCCAGGGTGGGAGGGGGACAGGAAACCACCTGTTCAAGAAACCGCCCCCGCCAAGTTAGGGTTGCCCTGGGCACTGACCTTAACTCCGGCCCCGGCTGCTCCCAAGGCAGCTAACTCCTGGCTGTAGCCTTGAAACGACCCCCAGCGCCCGTGCTCTGGCCTGGCCCTGCTCACGCTCACCTGCTTCTACCAAATGGTCCATGGTTGGGAACCGCTTGAGCACCCTGGTGCTGACAGAGCGCAGGATGAGCACGGAGGACAGGTTGGCATAACGGATGAGTGAGCGCCGCAGGATCCGCCCTCGGTCATCCTTCCCATGGACGGTGCTGGAGATGACGCACATCAGCTGGTCGGGGAGCGGGATGCTGGTGTACTGGGCCCACCACCGGTTTACAATCAGCGTGACGTAGAACCCTGCCCAAGGAGACAGCCCGGGGACACCGTTACCAGGAGGGAGGGGAGGCATTGTGGCCGCTGGGAGTGAGGGGCCCAGCATTGAGCCAGGCAGGGAAGGAATGGGTTGGTTATTCAGGTGCCATTGGGTTGTGCTGGGCATGTGAAGCCAGCGGAGCTGCAGCCTGGGCCATGGCTGTGCTGCCTTCTCTGGCCTGGGATGTGAGTCCCTAAGCGCCCCCATCTGCTGCCTGGCAGGTTGTAAAGAGAAGTGCAGCCCAGGCTCCTTGGGCCCCATTTCTGAAGGGTTTTAGGCACCAAGAGAAACTGACAAGTGCTTTTGAAGCTCCCACTAGGTGCCCACCTGACTCCTTTGGAAAATCAGACCCAGGGCCTTCAGCCCCTGCTAACAGGATGGAGTGAAAGCCTCACCTCCTCCGCTGGCTTTCAGGCGACCAGCTCGGCGCGTATTGGCCCTATACCTGCGCACACTTTTCTGGTGCATGAGCTTCAAGTTGCCAGCACGCAGCTTAACATGAGCCCCAGGAGCCAAGGCCAAGGTGAGGCAGAACAGCAGTGGGCGAAAGCTCTCCTTGCCCAAGGATCGCTAGCCGTACCCACCCGCCGAGCCGGGGCGCTCACCTCCCGCAGGCCCCCGGAGCAGCAGCAGAGCTGGCCTGCGGCGGCAGGGCCAGGAAGTGTTTCCTACCCCCTTACACCACCATACACGAGAGCGTTTTCCGCCTCAGTTTGCTGCAGACCTGGGAGCTTCTGCCTGTGACAACTGTACGGTCACTGTGCTCCCCGGCCCACCAATGAACTCATGCCAGAGTAAACCTGAGGGGCAAGGCTGGCTCCAATGACTAGCTTGGGCCTGGGCAAGATAGGGCTTATCAAGCCAGGCGCCCAGGAAGGGCCCAGGATTTGGAAGGAAGAACTGGGAGCAGACTGGGTGAGAGAGAAGCAATGTGGCCAACCCACTCGCCCACAGAGCTCCCCCCGTCCCGCCCTGAGCCCGTCCCTCTCCCGAGTCCTGGGCTGAGTGTGCAAAGCATTGCACAGAGCTGCGCAGCATTCCCTGCAGACCGAGCGCCTGGAGAGATTCGGGTGCTGCTTAGCAGAGAGCCCAGAGCAGCAGCTGCATGGGGTGAGGCAGGTGAGAAGTGCACCCCCAGTAGAAACACACACGTACAGTACATTTAGGCTCCTCTAGGGAAGTGAATCCCGGCCACACTGCCAGCGCCTGGGTTGTGTGTGAGTCGAGGGCCTGGACAGAAGGGTGGGTCGGGTTAGGGCAGGGAGCCCTGGGGCAGAGCTCCCCAGGTTTGGAGGAGTAGTGGGGAGAGCTCTGCAACCAATTTGCCCCAGTTGTGTGACCAGCAGCCAGTCTCTGAGCAGTCAGACAAGAGCCCAGAGCAGAAGACGCCCGGTCCCCATGGGCGCCGAGGGACAGTCCCCATGGTCACCATGGTCGCTGGGAGACAGTCCCCATGGCATGAGCGGGAGAAGGGCTGAGCTGTTTGCCAGCACATTGTGCTTTTCCCCAGCACTAGCAGAGGACAGGGCCTGACAGCTGATAACCCACAGCTGAGCCTGAGCGAATGGCACGAGCCCTCAGCCAGCACTGGCTGCCCCCCTTGGAGCAGGGCTTGTGAAAAGCAGTGAAAGGAACAGCCGGCAGAACTGTCAGCCGAGGCCTTTCAGCCAAGCTCAGCCAGGCAAGAGCCACCCTGCTTAGTGGCACGCAGGCCTTGGGCCGGCCAAGTCTGCCCGGGGGGACGTCTCGCTCTTGGGAACATCAGGCCTGGGCACATGGGGCGGCCAGGGGGGCAGGAAGCCACCTGAGCTCAACAGCTTTGCTACTGCTGGAGTTGCCTCTCGGAAAGGAGAAAAGCAGTTCCTCATTTTCCTGTCCCTGGGAGGGGCAGGTTGCTACTAAATAATGCACCAGTCACCTGTCAGAGATAACTGCGTTCCCAAGGCATGGCAGGGTGGGGAGAGGCCTTCGGGGCACCACTGCGTTCCCACCAACACCGCTCGGCATGGGAAGCTTTGGCTGGGAAAGGGCTTGTTTTAGCCGGTAAATGTCTAATCATTAATCCCCGGTGCTGCTCGCTGGGTCTCTCCGCTCCCACTTGGTGCCTCTCCCACTGGCTGCGTGCCTTCCCCCACCCCGCCCTTCTATCCAGGCCCTCTGCTCACACACAGCAGGCGCTTGCAGTGTGGCAGGACTTCTCTTCCCTAGAGGAGCCGAAATGTACGGTACTTATCCATGGGGGGGTGCCCAATGCAGCCACCTCTGGGGCAGGGCAGCAGCACTTCAAAACAGCTGAGTGGAGCGTGTGAAGGAGAATGCTGCTGCAGGAGAAGAAAAGCAACACAGACCATAATGGCAGGCAGCATGGCTGTGTGTGGCTAGAGCTGGGGGGACAGGACTCCCAGGTTCTAGTCCTGGCTCTGCCCCCAATCCACAATGGGACTTTAGACAAGTCCTTTTTCACCCTCTGGGGGTCCAGGTTCCTCCTCTGTGATAGAAAGTGGGGAGAGCACTGCCCATCCTGGAGCAGGTGGCTGGAGATCCTGTGGTGAAAATTATTGGCACCTGAATTAGAGCTGGGCTACTTGTCCCTGTGTTTTTGGGGCCTGGAGACAAAGATTTGAGGGTGGATGGGGGGCCCCACTGAGACTCATGGCCTGGCTCCTCTGCTGCATTCCCTTCAGCCTTAACCCGCACTAAGGAGGGGAGGCGGGAGGGGGCACCTTACCCAGGACAAAGGACATGGGGATGAAGTCCGTGGAGCGGTTGCAGTACTGAGCCACTTTCGCATAGGTTCGCTTCTGCTCTTCTGTCAGCAGCCGCCTGCGGGGGGGACAGATGGCAGGGATCAGGCGCTCGGGCCTGGGAGGAACCCCCCACCGCCCCGTGCTCCTCTTCAGGGGCCCCATCCTCTTTCTGCCCCTTTGCAAGAGCCCTCTGCTCTCTCCCTCCCTACGTGGTCCCCCTGTCCCCAGCCCGCGAAGGATGGCTCCTTGCGGTGTGGCGTTGAGGGGTTTCCACCCCCCCCATCGGCATGTCCGGGGGCTCAGAGCGTTCACTGGTGAGGCCTGAGGGATCTCTGCTCTCCCTGGGACTAGCATTCCTGGGGGGTTTCCGGTTGAACAGATGGCTGCTTACACAGGAAGCCATGTCCATCACTGGAACCAGCGTTAATAAAAGAGAAGCAGCAAACGGGCAAAGGATGCAGCAAAGGCCACAGCCTCGCCCTGCTGCCAGCTCATTACATCAGACCTTTGCCTGCAGTGGCAGAGCGCCAGCATCAGCCCCGTCCCTGAGGAGAACCCGTGGGGGAAGGCGTTCCCTCGACCCACCTGTAGGTGAGGCTCAGGGTGGTGTACAGCACCACAAAGACAATGAACTCCTTGTAGAGCAGCTTGTAGATGCTCCCCTTCCACCTGAAGAGCAGCTTGGAGAAGCCCCCGAAGTGGGCATTGGCCACCTTCAGCGTGTAGGAGACTGTCATGGCCGCCCTGCCTCTGCCCTCGCCGGGCTGCAGCTGGGAGAGAAGGTGCAGGAGTGAGCTCGCCCCTCGGCCCCCTCGGGTCTCTGTCTGCAAAGCTCCGGTGGCTCACATGCCACAGCTGGAGGTCACAGACTGAGCCTGAGCCCACTTCTGGCCTTCGGGCTGGGATTCAGCAGGCCTCAGAAAGGGCCATGAGTACAGGTGCCACACAGCAGCCAACTGCAGCGGGGAGCTAGCTCAGCCTCGGAGCACAAGCCTGCCTCAGGCGCAGCGTCCTGCACAGACGCAAGTGTCCGCTTTATATCCGCGAGCATCCGCATCCGGGGATGTCCGGGTGGCTATCCACGGCTCGTTTTACAGATACACCTCAATGCGCACTGCCTGACACAACCGAGCCAATAGATGGCGCATGTGTAGCCCACGCTAGGCGTGCGTGTCTTTGTCGCCCTCTAGTGGCTGTGCCACATAAGAGGATAAAAGCCTACTATAGCTAACAGGTGACAGTTACTCTTTTAGCTCAGGGATAGAGGGGGCTGATGCTGAGGGTGCTTTGTTCCATCCATGGTGATGATGCCCCAGACAGCGAACTGGTGGGAAATCATCTGCATGCAAGATCATATCCGCACAGAGGGGCAACCATAGAGCGCCAGCTGACTGACACGCAGGCGGCTGGTTACACAAACACATCTGTAACAGTTGTTAACAGAGGGTACCAGCTGAGCAGATGCAGCTGTTCATAACATCAGTTTTATGGCCATATATTGGTTCCAATTCAGCACAGGTGTCATCAGCTACAACTGGGCTGAGCTCAGAGGCATTGCAGACACTCACACCAGCTCTGAATTTACGCCGTCTCATCTAACACAGTGATAACAGACGGCTCAAGGCTGAAGCTTGGCCCATGACTGACACCACATGCTCCCTGCTTAACGTGTAAACCCACTCTGGTACAGCACATGGCCTGGTCTGGCAGGAGCAGACAACTTGCTTTGGTGCACCGGGGGGGCATCTCTGCTCTGTTGAGTGAAAATCCTGCTCTCCCAAAGTCAGCTCCTGGCTGGGCTGGGTTAGCAGTATCCAGAGAAGGGGCTGCAGCCCACCCAAGTTGGGGACCCGTACACATCCCACTTTGCTTCCCAGAGCCCCGTGGCAAAGCATTTAGGGAAAATAGTGCTGCTTCGGCTCAGCCACTCTGCAGAATACATGGTTTGGTTCTGTTCAAACAGCCCATTCAGTGGTAACAGCCGAGCCTCCCACATGCCCCTGCACAGGACACAGTTAGTCCAGAACTGCTGCAGACACACAGCCCTCACCTCCCACCCTCTCCTCTACCCACAGCAGTTGCTAGTCCCTGCGTGGAGAGCACCTCCTACCTGCACCAGGAGTCTGGCCTGTCCTTTTTTGGCCCGCAGCGTCCAGGCAGCGACAGAGCCTTCACGGTCTCCCTTTAAATACCTCCCCACAGCTCATAAACCTCATTCCTCAGGGTGATGGATTGGGGGTTATGGCCATACAGGGAACAGGGAACTCACAGGGAAGGACACACCAGCTGTGCTCTCTGCAGCAGCCTCTTTGGGCAGGAGATCTGTGTCCTGAATTCCACTGAATCTCTCTGCTCAGGTATATCCAGCACTCAGCCCCACCGAGCTCTCAGAGCATCCTGCTGCTCTCACACAGGCCTGGATGGCACATGGCAACACAGGGTACTCCTTACAGCCCACTAGCAGGGACTCTTCTGACTCCCTATGTGGTGTTAATGCAGGAAAGCTCCAGGCACAAGCCTGGAGTTGCTGGAGTTAACAAGCCTGTGTTACTGTTTAAAGGACGCTTCCTTTCCTCATAACCTTTTGGAAGGCAGTCATGTGTCACCCAAGTGGCTCATTGGGTATCGATCAAGCCTTGTTTGCCAGTAGCAACCAGGTTACTGCTGTGCATGTGGGACTCACCCCGAAGTAACCCCCTGGAAGAAAGCATTGCTGGGCTATCAGCAACTGTTCCAACGGAACTCAAGTGACAGGTGGGGCCTTGTGCATTTTGGGGTGATCCCTCCCTTTGCAGGAAACGCTGGTCCCAGTAATGGAGACGTGAAGAGGTTCTGTCCCTCCCCTCTCACCTCACAGCCCTGCCTTTCCACCTTGGCCTGCTAGCGCAGGAAGGCCAGCTGTGGCCGGCATCCTGTACCTCCTTCTTCCCCCCATCTGGTCTTTGCATCTGCTGAAGCTGTGGTCGCCGGGGGAGAATCCAGCCTGGGGTTTATGGGAGGGCCAGGCACTGCTGCTCACCTGCCGGGGGCTAACCAGTCTCCAGCAGAAGCCTGCAGATTCGGAGTGTGTCCCATACACCTGCTTGTGTCCCAGGAGTCCTCCTTCGCAGTGCCCAGCATTGCTGCCAGGAGCCAGGACCCATGGGTAATTCCCAGACGTGAAGCACTGCATTGCGGGATGGCGCTGGGAGGACCAGTGACACCTAATGCAAACCAACGCTTGTAGCTTCCCACCCACACTGGAGAGAACCTGTGGCAGACAGCTCAGGTCACAGGGAGCCTGTGGCTGGAAAACGCCTGGGTTTGGTTTGGTTTTTTTTTTTTTTTTTTTGTGTGTGTGTGTGTGTGTGTGTGTACAGCCAATGCATTGCAAGCAGGGAAAGCTGCAGTTTCTAGTCTCCAGCATGAGACCACACTGCACAGCTAATTTCTCTCTCTTGGATGCTCAGCCCTAGGGCCCACGATGCTGCAGGTGGGCGCACAAGCCTTGCTAGTCAGGCTGGCCTGGAGCAAGGGGGTGGATATTCTGCAAGCTTTATGAGGTTTGCTCTCTCGCGGGGCAGGCCTGTGCCAGTAGTGCTCTCAGCTTCCCACCTGGGAGTTGCCCCATGCTGCATTTTCAGCAGGAACCCTGCTGGCGTTGAGCTACTACTCAATGCCTAGTGGTGAAGATACATCAAACAGGGTAGCTACCTTCAAATCCCAATGTGCCGTTTCTTTGGTTCATTCTCATAAGCAGATGAAGGATCTTTTTCTGCAGCCCTTCTCGGTCTTAGGTATTTAACTGGCATCGATAAAACTGAAGGCATGAGCTTGTTAACCAGTTTTATTTCCACCAAGGAGGAGGCTGAGCTAAGCCTGTGTTACTGTTTAAAGGACGCTTCCTTTCCTCAAAACCTTTTGGAAGGCAGTCGTGTGTCACCCACGTAGCTCACTGGGTATCGATCAGCCTTGTTTGGCAGTGGCAACCGGGTTACTGCTGTGGGTCCAGGACTCACCCTGAAGTAACCCCCTGGAAGAAAGCATTGCTGGGCTATCAGCAACTGTTCCAATGGAACTCGAGCGACAGGTGGGGCCTTGTGCATTTTGGGGTGATCTCTCCCTTTGCAGGAAATGCTGCTTCCAGTAATGGAGACGTGAAGAGGTTCTGTCCCTCCCCTCTCATCTCACAGCCCTGCCTTTCCACCTTGGCCTGCTAGTGCAGGAAGGCCAGCTGTGGCCGGCATCCTGTACCTCCTTCTTCTCCCCATCTGGTCTTTGCATCTGCTGAAGCTGTGGTCGCCGGGGGAGAATCCAGCCTGGGGTTTATGGGAGAGCCAGGCACTGCTGCTCACCAGTCCCAGGCTAATCAGTCTCCAGCAGAAGCCTGCAGATTTGGGGTGTGTCCAGTACAGCTGCTTGTCCTCTTGGTTCTGAGGCAGAATGCAGGTCAAGGTAGGGCTGCCAATGCGGGGAGGGGAAAGGAGCAGGACTCTGGGCCCCTTAATTCACTGTGGCATGGTCTGGGTGGCACTGAGGGCTGGTTGCCCCACCCCTACCCCTTCTGGGGGGCCTGGAGCCAAGCCACCTCCCCACACCCCAAAGCCCAGGGCCCCATGGGGTCTGTCGCCAGGCCTGCATTCCTGAAACATTCCCTGGAACTCTGCCACTCCTTCCTGGGGCCGGTGAGTCTCTGCACCGGGGTTAACACCCGCCTCGGCCGTTCCCTTCCCTGGAGTCCTCCGAAGTCTCAGTTCCCACCGCCTGGTGCTCGAATCCTCTGCACTGGCTGCAGCTACTCTGCCAAGGAGGAGCTGGGGCAGCTGGAGGACTCTGGGGCTCACGTGAGACCCCCCCACGCTGCCCCCAGGGAAGTCCCATCTTTGCAGCAGGGCGTGGGGCGAGCTGGACAGAAACTCGGTGGGCAGATAAGAGCAGGCTGGGCCCAGCTGGCTCCTGAGGGGTTGAGGTAGGGAGGTCAGCACCCCTACAGCTGTGCTCACACTCTCTTTGCCTGCGGGGGCAGTGATCAGACCCCTGGAACTCTGCCTCGGCTCTGCCCCAGGGAGGGGGATGATTTACGATCCCTCCTCTTTCCCACTGGAGCACAGCTCGGAGGAGGGTGTAATCAGCCCTTATTTACAGCTGGGCTGCAGTGGTGACAGCTTCCCTGTGCAAAGGGTGCAGAGCACCCACAAAGCGGGTGGGGCGGGCTGGGCAGGCTGGACAGCCTAGAAGTCCACAGCTGGGGCAGGGATACGTGGCTGCTGCTGACACTCAGGCCCCAACGCGGCCAACCACCCGCCCAGCAGTGTGGGCCTGGCACTAGCCACTGCCCTGCACAGAGCGGGGGGCTGGACCGAGTGGAAAGGGGGTGCCTAGGCCCCCTCCCAGGCCAGGAGGTGGGATCCCAGGAGCCCCACGGCAGGTGCTGCAGCATCACAGGCCTCATAGAGATAAGTGGAGGAAGCGATTGCTGGAACAGTCACCTTCTGGTAGATGCTGTAATGGCAGCTCATAAAGCCACCCACCATCCTCAGCTTCCTGGCTGCTGCCCGCAGGAGGGCGCCCTTCCTGGCTCGATAGCTGCTTGCAGCAGGGCTGGTTCCTGACCATCCAAGTGGTCCCAGCAGGGGAGGGCTGCACTCTACTCAGTGCCTGGGCCTGGCTCCAGGGCCGCAGAGGGGCTTCCTTGGGAATCCCATCCCACTGCACACCCCCCCCACCGGCTGGTGGGAAGAACGGAGCAGTCAGGGAGGGAGGGCATGAGGCTGGGGGTCAGAGGAAGAAAGCCAGGAAGACCCTCCTTCCTCCAGCAAGGAGGAGGTGGCCCTCACTAGATGCTGGCCTACCCCACTAGCCCGGCCCCCTTTGTGACAGCACTGCACTGGGGCTCCTGGGAGCAGGAGCCAGAAACGGTTTGGGGGCTGGATTTGGCTCTTATTGAAGGCAGATACCCACCTAGCCCAACAGCAGGGCTGGCCAGCAGCTGCAAAGCCTGCTTAGCTCGGCCTGGGGCAGGTTGGGCCAGGCCAGCTCTACCCCACTTGGGGCCTCCCCGGCAGAGACATACCAGCTGCCACCCAGCAGAGACATTAGACTGGGGCATTCCTGGGTCCCACTCCTGTGCTCCGGCCGCTAGCCCACCTCCCTGCTGCTCCCAGCCCCAGGGAGCCCTGGAGGCACAGAACACAGGGCTGCTGCCAGCAGCTCTCATGGCAGAAGGCTGGAGGGGGACTGGCTGCCTCAAAGAGCACACGCAAGGCACAGCCCTCGGCTTTCGGCCTGGGCAAAGGGAGAGAGGACTTGGCCTGCACATCTTCTCAGTGCTTCAGGCCCCTGCAGCTCTAAACAACTCACCTCCACCCTGTTAAAGGGCCAGGAGCTGAGCTCTGCTGCGGCCCTCATGCACCCTCTGCAGGTTTGAGGACCCAGGAGGCTGTGGCCAGCCCCCTCCCTGCCCTGCTTCACCTCTGCGGGGGGAGAGGGCAGCTCTGGACCTGCCCTCTGGTGACACAAGGGGCTGTCCCCCTCTCTTCCTTTGTGCACACTCACCCTGTCTCTCTCTCAGGCTCACCATCGTTCCAACCCACAAGTCACGTGCCTCGTGGGCAGAGGAAGTGCCATGACTCCCTGCAGAGGCAGAACCCACCTCCGCGCAGCAATGGCCATAGAGAAACCTCACCCCTCAGTCCCACCCTGCCGCTGTGGCCTCTACTGAATGCTGGGAGCCCACCAGAGGTCGGCCTGGGTCACCTTTTCATGCCTGAGACCAAAACCTGACCCCAGCCAGCCCAGCTGACCTGAACGTGTGTCACAGTCCCACCACCTGGTTCTTGGGGCATGGCTTGGCCACAGCTGCCCTCTCCCCCAGCCGGCAACCTGATTGCAGGGGCTTTTTGCCCAGGGATGCAGGCGCTGAGGACTCTGTATCCCCTGCTCGGTGCTGTGACTCCTCACCATGCTCCCTCCTGTGGGGGCTCAGCCAGCAGGAGCAGAGCCTGCAGCTGCGCTGCTGGTGCCTGGGGCAGGGGGAGGAGAGCCATGGGGTGTGGGAGGGGGTGGATAGCTTCCTGCCCAGAACCTATTCTTGTCCAGGGCATTCGGGGGCAGCACCAAGCCCTGCTGGGCATGGCTGGCCTCAGAGAGCCCCCTGTGGCCAAGAGAAGGGGGGAGCAGCAGGATCTGCCTGTGGGACAGCATTGGAAGCCCCTTGCCAGGAGGCTTCTGTGTGGGGCGAGAGCGTGGCAGGAGCTGAGCGTGGCTGGCATGGCCGGGGGTCGAGCTGCGGGGGGCTGGGCATTTGGAAGCACGGCCTGCCCTGCAATGAGCCAGCCAGACGTTTCTCGCAGGTACAGCAGCCCTAGGGCCATTCCAACGGGGCGGCCTGACCACGTCCCTTTGAGCGAGAACATGCCCTGTCCTCCTGCTGCAGCCCACGCTAGTGTCCACCTCTCCCCCCGCCCAGGCATCTGCCAGAGCAGGATACGGCGCCACGCTCCCCAGACGCCCCTGGGGGGGCCCAGCCTCATTGCAGGTCGATGTTCTCGTACTCCGGCTGGTCAGAGTCCTCCAGCTCGATGGCTGGCACCAGGTTGTAATACTCCACTGCCTGGCTCAGGTAGAGCTTCTCTCGGTCTACTGAG
Source organism: Carettochelys insculpta (assembly GCF_033958435.1). NCBI lineage: Eukaryota > Metazoa > Chordata > Testudines > Carettochelyidae > Carettochelys > Carettochelys insculpta. The sequence goes on from NC_134145.1 coordinate 3,344,336, forward strand.
TCCTTCAGCACCTCTGTCACACTCACGGTCTCGGGGTCCGGCTCACTGCCCGCCAGCTCCTCTGCTCCTGTTGCTGCCCTGGGCTCCATCCCCTGGCGGAGGCTCCCTTCGTTCACCAGCACCAAGGAGTCCTCCAAGGCTCCTGCCTTGATTTCCACCTCTTCATAGAGGTCCCTGTTGCTCCCCAGCAGGGCGGCCGGGGGCTTCAGCAGGAGCTGGTTCCTCAGCAGCACGTTCTCCTCGCTCTCAGCGGGGGCGGTTGGCAGCTCACTCTGGAGGTAGCGGCGATGATCTGTGGGCCCCTTCCTCTCCACGCTGGCCAGGGGGCACTCCGGCCCACGGCTGAGGGCATAGCCTGTCTTCCTCTTCTGCCTGCAAAAGCACCAGGCGGCCAGGGCGAAAACGACTGCCAGGGGCAGGCAGATGAAGAGAGCTATCAGGCTGTGCGGCCGGCACAGCTCCTGCTTGTGGATGTCTCGGATGTCCAGACCACGGTACCGCTCCGGGGCCTCGCACACCATGCTGGGGCCCTGTGTGTCCCCGCCGGCTGGCTCTCGGGGATACCGCTGCAGCTCACTGAGCAGGGTGCAGGTGCAATCCCAGCTATTGTTGGACAGGCTGAGGCGGGTGAGAGATGGTTTGAAGATGCTGGAGGGAAGGGAGGCCAAGTTGTTGAATTCAAGGTTCAGCTCTTGGATTTGGGTGGAAGCTCTCAGGAAGGACTCGGGCAGCGCGCGGAGCTTGTTGTTATCCAAGCGCACGACCCGCAGTTGGGGGGCGTCTTTTAGGAAACTGTCTGGAAGCTTTTCCAACCGATTGTGATCCAGGTGCAAGATCTCCAGCCCGATGGGCGCGTCGGTCACGTTGACAATGTCCAATATGCCGCAGCGTGAGAGGTGCAGCTCTCGCAGTCCCGGCACTCTGCCAAAGAGGCTCCAGTCCAGGGAGCCGATGTCAGTCCCACTGACGTTCCAGCAGCACGCCCCTGGGTGGGGACCTGCCTGAAAACCAGAAGAGGCCCAGGCCGGACTGCAGCTGCAAGCTTCTTCCACAGTGCCTATTGCGATCCGTGCGGCTAGCAGCAGCCTGCCCCACAGCGTGACTCTCCACCACTCGCGACCTACAGCAAAGGGGAGAAGGAAAGAGACATTTCTCAGCAGTCACAAGAGGTTGTTACCAACTCACGACTTCTCACCTAGCGCACGGGGGGTGTGGGGGGGGTGGGCCTGAGAATTTTTTCCATCCAGGGCAGAATAAATTTTGTTGCATGCACTAAGGAATGAGCACCACCGATAGAAAGACACGCTGCTGGCTGTGGGTGCTCTGCCAATCAGCTGGGCAGCACCCGACTCCTCTCTCCTGGGAAGCCACCCAGGTGCTCAGCTTGCAGGGAACACTGCAGCAAACTCCCATCCCAGAACAAGCCTCCAGTTCAATCCATTTAATGGGTCAATTGAACTGCCGGAGAATCACCTCTCGCCAGCTGTACAAGGTTCACTTCATCCCACCCATGACTGCAGTGCTCTCAGGGGGCGGGGAGGGGGACCCTGCAGCGTATAGTAACCTGCAAAGCAAGGTAAGATCGGAAGTGAAAAGGAACAGTGCCCAGACAGCTACAGGAAAGGGAGCACAGGCGCCCGGCTGGGAGCACAGCAAAGCCCGACCCTGCTGCCTGTGTGAAACATGCCAGAGCATCTTTAACAGCGAGTGCTGCGAGCCTCCGTTTTACGCCCCCTTGGAAAGCTGCCTGACCCCGCAGCAACACACCGCCCACTACTGGCAATGCATCGTTGCCACTGTTGCTACTTATAAGTTAATTCATGGGATATATTATTGGTCACATCTGCCAAACTGTGCCACCATCAGCATCTCACATTACGACAGCCGGCAGCAGAGGAAGAAGAGGTTGGGGCAACACGCCCCCTCTTTCTTTGGAGCAGTACCTGTGAGTGACTCGCATCTCACCGCTGTATCTGGCTTGAAAGGGGGAGAAGAAGTGATGGGGAACTGGCTGATGGGGGGGGGGTCGCTTTTTTCCACTCCTATCTACATTCACACCCCCCCTACTCCAGCCCTTCCAAGGAACAACACCACCTGCTCCCAGCAGGCTGCAGCCATCGAGGGCTTCCCTCTGACTGCGCAGGAAACCTGGCAGGTGAGAACATAAGAGCAGAATGGCCATGGTGGACCAGACCAAAGGCCCTTTAGTCCAGGATCCTGGCTGTGGCCAGCCGCCAGTGCCAGCTGCCCCAGAGGGAATGAATAGAACAGGGAATCATCAAGTGATCCATCGCGTCGCCCCTTCCCAGCTTCTGGCAAACAGAGGCTCCGGACGCCAGCCCTGCCCAGCCTGGCTCATGGCCACTGATGGACCTGTCCTCCATGAGCTCATCTAGCTCTGCTTTTTGAACACTGTTATAGTCTCGGCCTTTGCAACGTCCTCTGGCAAAGAGTCCCCGGGCCGGCTGAGTGCTGTGTGAGGGAACGCTTGCTTTCCATTAGGGGACCCCTAGTTCTTTTGTTAGCAGTGAGTAACACTTCCTTATTTACTGGCTCCACACTGGTCATGACTTTCTAGACCTCTATCATATCCCCCCTTGGTCGTCTGTTTTCCAAGCTGAAGAGCTCCAATCTATTAACCTGTGGGCATATGGATTCTGGCAGGCAGCCAATGTCAACCTGCCGGTACCATTTCTGAAGGAACCCAGCCCTGCTGCAAACAAACACGCACAGGAGTCCTGCCTCTGACCAGACCCGGCTGCTCTGCAGAGTTACCTGCACCAGCTGAGCTTCTGGGAAAGCTCTCCATTGGCTGAGCAGCGCCGGGGCACACCCTGATCACACCTGCTGCAGAGCAGAGTGGCTCCCCCAGCAAGGGCTGGGCAGGGCCAGGCTCTTGTACCGGAAAGGGGAATGCATCATTCAAACCACAGAGGTGGCACACGGGAGTTGCCCTTCCTAGGGCACAGAAATTGACCAGATAACCATACCCTGCAACACTTGGTCGATGAGCAATCCAGACATCCAGGAGCAGCGGCCTAGGAGTGTCAGCGTCTACACTGCACTGAGAGGACATGGGCCCAGAGGGCTCATCCACACATAGTAACCTGCAGAGAGATGCCAGGCCCAGTTGGACCCTGCTGGGTGTGACACCTATGGTTCTAAGGAGTGTAGGGATTTCAGACAGGATGCTCCGTCGTTCACTCTAGCAGATCCAGAGCCCCGGCTATCAGCCTGTTCCTCCTGCAGTGACCGCGTAACACCTTCTCATGGGTGCAGTCACGCTCTCAGAGAACCAGCTGGATTGAGACCTTCTGTTCACACCTGTTTGCAATGTCCCCTCTGGACTTTTCCATCCAGAAGCAGAATAAATTTTGATGTGCACCAAGGGACGTGCAAATGTGCACCATTAGGAAAAGCTGAAACCGAGCCATGGGTGCTCTGCTAATCAGCTGGTTGGAGGCTTCTCTCTAGGACACTCCCACACAGCACAGACCCTTCTCTGAAGAAGGGCCAGTCAGGGCTTCCTCATACAGCCTATAGGGAGCTAATCCTACTCCCCTTCCTCTGGTGCAGAGGGTCTTCAACAGAGCAGAATCAGTGTGATCCTCCTGTGCGGAGCTGGGGGCCATACCATGGGGACCTGCACAGAGGGGTCTGCCCCACAAGCGTAGCACGGCCTGGGGCTCCCTGCACCCCAGCATGCAGGAGCGAGGGCGTAGCGGCAGCAGGTCTGGAACTGGGGAAGCATTTCGTGGATGTCACGCTGCCTGCAGATGCAGCAACAGAACCTGAGCCGGTAACAAAAGGCCACCCAGGACTCCAGCCTGACAGCTCTGACCCCTCAGGGCCTGGCAGAGAGCACTGCAGAAGATTGAAAGCTTCTCCCCTGCATCAGGCAGCTGGTCCCATGAAGGGGATCACCTCTGCTGGCCTTGTCTCTCCAGCACCCTGGGACTGACATGGCTACACCACCACTGTAGACTGGTCTGACCTTGCCATGGCCTGGCACGCACCCGGCTACCCCCCAGTGCCTGGCTCTGGGCAAACTGCCAACTTAGCGAGCGTCACTAGTGTCATGGGGTTCAGGGGTCCCCAAGCTCTGCACCCCATCTGCAGGCAGGAGCGACTCTCACTCAGCAGGAGAACAGCAGGTTTATTAGCCAACAAAGCACAGCATCATACAGAGGTGTCAGTCCAGCAGGCAGAGACTTTCATTCCAATTCACATGGGGGAGAGGAGGCCCCAGGGAGCCCCCAGAGCCAGGGTCTTGCCCCCTCCTTTTTCTCTCTCTCTCCCCCAGACTAACTGCTTCCCGACTCCCAGTTCCAACTCAAAACCCTCAGGCTCCACCTCCTCCTTTGCCTGCAGTCCAGAGGTGTCACCTGATCACCAGGTTACCCTCAGCAGGAGCCCCCCACCCTCTGTGAGCCCCCCCCCACAGGTATCCCCACAACTAGGTACTGATGGGCCCCAGAAGTGCAGTGGTGGGTGGGTGTCTTTGAAATCTAGATCCCAGGCTTTATGCAGGACAAACTAATTCTGTGACGCTCCAGCGGCATGACAAGCTGCCCAAGTGCTGGCATGAGGTAAGAATCATAGAACGCTAGGACTGGAAGGAACCACAAGAGGCCATCAAGTCCAGCCCCCTGCCCCCATGGCAGGAGCAAGTACTGTCTAAACCATCCCTGATAGACATCTGTCTAACCTGTTCTTAAATATCTCCAGCAATGGAGATTCCACAACCTCCCTTGGCAATTTATTCCACTGTTTGACCACCCTGACAGTTAGGAACTTTTTCCTAATGTCCAACCTAAACCTCCCTTGCTGCAGTTTAAGCCCATTGCCTCTTGTCTGCCCTCAATCTTCCCTTTTCAAAACTAAACAAGCCCAATTCTTGCAACCTTTCTTCATAGGTCACATTCTCTAGCCCTTTAATCATTCTTGTCGCTCTTCTCTGGACCCTCTCTAGTTTCTCCACATCTTTTTTGAACTGTGGTGCCCAGAACTGGACACAATACTCCAGCTGAGGCCTAACCAGCGCAGAGCAGAGCGGAAGAATGACTTCTCGTGTCTTGTTCACAACACACCTGTTAACGCATCCCAGAATCATGTTTGCTTTTTTTGCAACAGCATCGCCCTGTTGACTCATATTTAGCTTGTGGTCCACTATAATCCCTAGATCCCTTTCTGCTGTAGTCGTTCCTAGACACACACTCCCCATTCTGTATGTGTGAAACTGATTGTTCCTTCCCATGTGGAGCACTTGGCATTTGTCCTTATTAAACTTCATCCTGTTTTCCTCAGACCATTTCTCCAATTTATCCAGATCGTTTTGAATTATGACCCTCTCCTCCAAAGCAGTTGCAACCCCTCCCAGCTTGGTATCATCTGCAAACTTAAGGAACTTAAGAAAACTGAAGAAAATTCAGCTTAGTGGGTCTCCGCCGGAGCCCGGGCTGAACTCCCCGGAAAGCCGGCTGTATGGAGCGTCGGAAGCGTATACAGGTGCTGGCTGGCTCCCCTTGTGTGGGGTAACTGGTGACATCGAGTGGGTTCTCTGGTACATGTGGCAGCTGTGGAGCTAGGGAGGCCCATGCAAGGGTGAGCTGCTTCCCGAGTAAGCACACTCCGGCATTCCACCCGCAGCTCCAACCCTGCCCAGACACCAGCACATCAACACCTCCTGGCAGCTGGTCAGCAGCCTGGACAGTGTTAGCTGGTGCCCGGGAGTCTGAACTCCCCCTCTGGTCAGGGGATGCTGGCAGGAGGGTGGCAGGGGGGCGTGTGGGAATCTTGTCCTGCCACTGCCCATGTCCCAGGGAGAAGCAGGGTCCTCAATTCCCGGGCTCTCTGGCTGGGCTACAGAGGAGCACTTGTAGAGGGTTCGGATGCCTCCCTCACCAATAGAGGGGGTGCAGGAAAGGGGCAGGAACCAACCCACTGGAGAGGGAGGATGGAAATACCAGGGAGTCAAAGCCCCAGGCAGCCTGGGGTGCATCTGCTCATCGCTGGAGGCAACAGCATTCCTAGGACCGGGTGTCAGTGCTGGGAAAGACACGGGTGAGTGCTGGAAACAGAGGTCAGCCTCAGCCGCAGGGCTGATGGTACCATGACCGCCTACCCACGCTCTCTCAGCTGAGCTCTCCTCCAGCGGTCTCTCTGTCAGGCCCCCCCGGGGTAACAGAGACCCCACTACAGCCCCCCAGATCCACAACTCCTGGGCTGGCGGGGAAGGCGATTCTAGGGATGGCTCTGGCTCAGCACCTGCCTTCCCACTACACAGCCTGCAGTCACGTCTGACTTGTTCTCTCCTGCCTCTCCAGGCTCTTCTCCTGTTCTCCTTCTCTCCCCCCTTCATGCTCTGCTGCGATGCCTCCCTGTGGCCAGGCTTGGAGGCCCATAGGCAATCCTTGTGGCTGTAGCCCCACGGCACAAGAGCGGAAGGAATGTGGGATGGAGATGGGTTGCTCTGTCTCCGAGCCCTCAGCAGAGCCGCTGCCATACAAGCTAGCATTCAAATCCCTCCCAGCCATCCTGCATCAGAATGCCTATGGAAAACAAGACAGTGGCTAAACGGCGGGTGCATCGGGGGCCCTGCTTGGCATCCTGTTTCCTCCATCTCCTCTGCCTGTACCCACCTGCTGTTGCTTGTCTAACATTGTAAGCTCTCTGGGGTAAGAGCTCTCCCTGTGTCCGTACAGCACCTAGCACTAGCAGGTCCCACTCTAAGCCTGGGGCTCCTAGGGCCCATGGTAACACACACAGACATTCCAGGCCCCCCTGTTCCCTCCCCTGCCATTGTGCGGCACAGGAAGCTGCAGCGCTTTGGCTCATGTTCCGGTTAGAGTCAGTCGGTCTGAGTGGGGTGGAACAATTCACAATCTCTGCTTATCAGCCAGGCCAGCCCAGCGGAAGTTCTGCTCAGCCAGGAACTCCCTGGGCCCTTCCTGGCCACTGCCCCGACTTACGAGGGTTTTTCCTTCCCGCCCTGCTCCCCTTAAAGGCCCAGGCCTGGTTCCTAACCCAGAGCCCTTATGGCCTAAGTCCAGATGCTGGGCTGGTGAGCACTGTTGCCTGACATGGGCATATGGGGCTCAGGTCCCAGCAGAGGGAAGGACCCTCGTGAGAGGAGAGCTCTGCTCTCACGAGGGGCCGTGTGCTGCTCCATAGCTTTTCCCCTGCTAATTAAGAGGCAGCATTGCCGGGGTGCCTGTGTCCGTGTGTGAGGGTGGGTGCATGGATGGCTCTGAGGATCAGGGTGGGGCGCAGAGGCCTTCACCTCCAATTCCAGCCCAGCCAGAGGCTGGGGGGACCTGGGCTTAAGCCAGTGGCACTGGGGGTCTTTCACCAGGAGGTGGCTTGTTTCAATCTACCTCGGCCAATAGGTGAGAACACCCGCCCTGGCTGGCAGCCACAGCAGAAGGCCAAGGAGACCCGCGATAGCAGCGTGGCTGGAGAGATTCTTGGCTGTACCTAGCCGTGGATATGCCGAGAGCCTCGGGCTACCAGCAGGACATCCACAGGGAAAGCAGCCAGAGGACTGGCCTGTCATCCGCCCGGTCTTTGCACAGGCTGTTTGTTAACTCCCACAGTGACTGTTGTGCTGTGGCTGGGCCTGTCCGCTGGAAACTTCCCAGGGCCGAGCACTCAGTGTGACCCCCTGAAGGGGGGTGCTGTGCCAGCAGCAGCCTGGCCAGTGGCAAGTGCCAGAGAACCCCCTTCCTGCCCCAGCTCACACCCACAGCCTGGATGGCCCAGCCCAGCTGAAAGTTCTATGCGGGGTCCCTGGGCTGCCAGCTAGAAACATTTCTTGTCTGGGATTGTCCTAGCTGGGCCCTGGCAACAGCAGAGGCCGGTTCTGAGAGGTTCCCAGCAGTTACTTAGCCGACGTCCTGCCCAAGCCACACATCTTCCCCCTGAGCCTCGCACAGGGGCTCAGCGCTGCCGTGGGAGGTCTCTCCCTCAGCTGCCGGGGCCAGCAGGAAGCAGCCCCTCCCTGTCGGACCCAGCAGGGAGCCTGTCTCACCTTGAGCCAGTCTTCAGGGCAAATGACGCCCCTGGCTCTGGGGTCCCCATTCACTCTACAGTCCCTGCTCCCAACCCCCCGACACTGCCTCCCTCCCACACACTGGCATCCCAGGCCCTTCCTATTTCTTACTGCCTGAGGACAGCACCATGGGCGGTCGCCCACCCACAAGGGCAGCCCTGCTGGGGTTCCTGCACTTTCTGCTTGCACAACCCCATTTTAATTCACCATTTCCTCACGAACCTCCTGAGAGCATGGAGTGCCCCAGTCTGTTCAGCACGATGGCGTTCTCCGTGCAGCGCAATCTCACGCGTGAGGCCACAAAACAGCATCCTCCATGCACTAGGAACCACCGCCAGCCCCCCTGCTGATGGCGCCTCGGACCTGCCAGGCGAGCATTTTGGGAGCGTGACTTGCCATTTCTTTGGGAGGGAGCAGTTCTGCAGAGAGGGGAGCTCAGCATGGGAGAAACAGGCCCCATGGAGGCGTTTTGGTTTCAGTTACGCGCCACCTGGGAAACCTGGCTGCTAACGGTCACATTCATGCAGCCCAAGAGCCCTCTGCATTCTGCTCAGCGGCCATGAGCCTGGCACTCCTGTCACCCGAGAGTCTCCGGCACAGTTCCCTGGAAGCCGGGTACCTTGGGCAGCTGCCCAGGAGAGATTCAGGTGCCATCCAGCTGAGCAGCAGAGCCCCCAGCGTGTGTTCTCGTGCTGGTGGACATCAAATTTATTCCTCCCTGGGAGCAAATCAGTTCCTGGGAACTGTGGTCTGCAGACTGAAGGTCACCTCAAGTCTGCCAGGGAAATTCACAGCCTGCCCGTGTTACAGGCTGGCAGAGACCCGCTCCAAGTCACACACAGAGTCAGGGGCTCCTCGTGCCTGGCTGGGCAACGTGTGGCCAGGGCCCAGTTGATTCCCTCAGGGAGGTGAGAAATGCCAAGCCTCTCTGATCTCCTTGGAGGCAGGGCTGGAGCAGCTGTTAGCCCTGGGGCTGCCAGGCCCGGGCTGCAGGAGCAGCTGGCCGGCCTGGGGGCTGCCAGAGCAGCGCTCACCAGCCTCCAGCACAGGCTTGGCTCAGGCCTGGGCTAGCGGGGCCGGAGCCGGGCTCTTTGCACCCCGCCGCCCCCCGGGGCGTCCGGTGAGAGCGAGAGCCAAGCCCGGCGGGTGCGTGGTTCCTGGTGGCGGCCCCTGGCGGGCGCTAGGGAGGCCAGTGACCCCCTGGTGACCCGCCTGGCCCCAGACCCGAGCCAGGGGAAGCGCCGCGTGGCTCGTACCCGAGGGCGGCAGCTGCGCCTCCCGCCCGGGCCAGTCCCGCTCTGCGCCCGCCCGCCAGACCCCCGGGGAGCGGCGCATGGGGCGGGTCCGGCGCTCACCTGCCCCGGCGCGTCCCATCCTCCAGCCGAGCCGAGCCGCGCCGCGCCGCGCCGCGCTCCCTCGGGTCGCCCCTCCCGGGGTGTGGCTGCCGGCCCCGGGCAACCGCCGGGCTCCGCCTAGGCTCGGGCCGCCGCGGAACAGAGGCGAGTGAGTAACTCCCCGCCGGAGCCCCGGTCCGGTCCGGTCCGGTCCAGCCCCCGCCCCCGCCCCCTTCTCCAGCCCTCCCTCTGCCCCCGCCCCCACTGTCCGCTCCCCGCCCCCCCGGGGCGCCCCAGGCCTTTGCTCCCATCCCCCAGGGGCACCAGAGAGCCCCGAGTTCGGCCCCCGCCCCGGGCAGTGGTGCGACCCAGCTGCGGTGTCCGGCTCACCTCCCCGGGGGCAGCAAAGCTCCTCTGGCTGGAGAGCGGCCCCAGGAGCCCCGGCCCCACTAATGAACCCCGTGGGCCCACCGCCCGCCCGGCCGCACAGGTGTTCCTGGCCGCTGCCTGCCCGCGCCTGGGGCTGGGGCTGGCAGCTGGCTGAAGCCAAGCCGGGGAGCACCTACGCTGGGGTCTGGGGCGCCTCACCCCGGGGAGTTCACACGGGGCAGAGCAGATGGAGGGGGGTGGGGGCAGGCCCGGGGAGGGCTAAGGGGCTTTATCCATTCCTGGTTCTGAGAACCACCCTGGGCGGGGGGATCCGACAGGCTGCCCCAGCTGGGGGGCTCCTGCTCCCTATGGCTTTGGGCTTATGGGTATTTCTGTGGTGTTCAGGGGGACTAAGGTCTCAGGGGATTTAGGAGCAGAGCGAAGGGAGTCAGCTACCCAGGGACCTTGAGGAGCTGAGTGTAACTCCGGTCCTCAGGGTGGAGAAGTACTAACATGCTGGGTCCCACCCTGACTCGGGGGGTGGCAGGCTGGGCTCCCGCTGCATTTTTTCCACCTGCGAGTGGAATTCATTTTGTTACATGCACCAAGGCATGTGCAGATGGGCACCCCCAGCTGCTGGCTGCAGGCGCTCTGCTAATCAACTGGGTGGCACCTGCATCTCTCCTGGGCCGTGAGCCAAGGGCACAGTTTCCTGGGAGCGCTGGTGGCAGGTAAAAATAACTGTACAGATAGGTAAACTGAGGCCTAGGAAGGGGTAGGATGTCCCAGTGCCCTCAACCTTTAAACTGTCCTTAAATCTGTGCACAGCTTGTGCCCCAAGTCAGTGACTGGGGAGAATCAAGCCCCACTTGACTCGCAGGGGTGTGGGCGTGTGATGGAGCCCATGTAATACTGGTGTGGGTCTGACTGCACTCATGGGCCTTGTCCCACTGTTGCTGGGCCTTCAGAGCCCTGCCAGTGTAAGCGTGTCTGTACCAGCAACGTGGAGCTTCTGACACCAGTGTGAAATCAGCCAAGAGCAGGTTTGTGCCAGCAGGGCTGGTCCTAGCCACTGGCTGGCCCCTTGAAAATGGCACCCTCCCCCCGCAATAACCCTGAGCCCAGTGCTCTGCCCCAGCTGCTCACCCAGCAGCCAGCCCAATCCTAGAGTGCGCAGCATGGCAGGGGCTGCCCGGCGGTGGAGCACAGGCAGCAGCCGCCTGGGGGTGGAACGTCCACCTGTGACGCAAGCGTGGGGAGAAGCTGGCTGCTGAGACAGCAGCCAAGCCCAACAGGTCGGACCAGCTTACGGGCAGCCCCTTGAAAGTGGTGGCCCCGGCTGACCGCCCAGCTCGCTGGCCCCTAAGACCGGCTTTGCTTGCCAGCACAGCTGCAGCGACAGGAGGGCTTCTGCTGGCCCTGGTAGAGCACAAAAATAATCACAAACCAGCCAGCGCTGCAATGCTGGCACAGCTTGTAAGCGCAGGCCCTGCCCAGCCCAAGAGCAGTGTCGAAGCTTGCTCAATGAGAGTGAAAGGCTTCCCGAAGCCTGAGCAGCCTGGGTGTGAGCTGAGTGCTCCTGTGGCTCATAAGACATGTATCTGCCCTTTTCTCCAAGCGCTCTGCCTCCCAAACACCTATTAAGCCTTCCAGAGGTCACGGAATAAACTGTGCCATAACACGGGCCAAGAGGTTATTAGCATCAGAGGGGTAGCTGTGTTAGTCTGTATCCGCAGAAACAAGGAGAACCCTGTGGCACTTACAGGCTAACATGTTTTGGAGCATCAGCTTTCGTTGGCAAAGACCCACTTCCTCAGCTGCAAGCTCGTGCTCCAAAATATCTGTTAGTCTATAAGGTGCCACAGGACTTCTCGTTGTTTAAGAGGCTATTGTGGCTCATCATGTACGAGCAAAGAATGTAGGGCCAATTACTTGCTTACCTGTATCACCTGGCAGGCGTGCGCTCCCCCTGCGCGGTTCAGATGGTTTGTGCAGGCACTGCTCTTTCCAGCTTGTGACTTTTTTACAGCTGCAAGAAAGTGACCAGCCTAACGAACTGTGCAGTACTGGAGACTTGGTTGTGTGTGCGTGACGGTTCCCCCGTACTCCTGTTGCAGGGGACAGTGCGGGTGACTGTAACTGAAAGAGCTTAGCAGGGAAGAAGGTATTTCTCAGTTTTCCAGCGTGGTAGCTTTGTATGTTGGCTGCATGGTGAACCTAGGCAGTCTTCCAGTTTCCTTTGCAGAGACAGGTGGTTTGCCAGCTCCTGGTCTTGTCTGCACGGTTCTTTCTCACGGCAGTGAGGGAAAGAAAAACCCTTTCCAAAAACAGGAAAAAGTGGTTGTTGAGCTGCGGAAATTGGCAGGGAGACCCCCTGGGCCAGCCCAAGGCCTGGGAATGGCTTTGAACTCTATTTTGGAAATGGATACGATTTCAAATTGACCGTGTTACTGCAAGAGTCCACTGGCGTAGACCGTACCTGCCTTCCCAGCATTACTTCTCTCTGGCTGACCCTGTGAGTGCATTTTAGGAAGCAGGTTCCCAGAGATATCTGGGCCTCTCCCTGTTCTCAGGTGGCTCAGCCGCAAGAGCCGATGGTGCAGATGAGCAACAGGTTTTGCAGAAAGCCTCCCCACTCCTTTGGCAGCAGACGGCCAACAAAACTAACTCCATAACAACAAGAGGCCGAGTGTTCTCCTGCCTGGGGATTTCAGGCAAGAAGCAGAGTGGGGGAAACAGAAAGCAAGATGCAGCAGGGAGTTTTCTTGTCGGGCGTGAGTCAGGAAACCAGTGCAGAGCGGATGGGCGGTGCAATGGTTAGCACGCTAGCCTGGGAAACCCAGTTTCAAGTCTCTACTCTGCCACAGTCTTCTTGTGGGACCCTGGGCATGTCCCTTAGTGTCTGACCCCATCTGTACAACAGGTCATAGCCCTGCCCTCCCTGAAGGGTGTTGTGAGGGTGAGAAGATTAGATTGTGAGGTGCTCAGATGCTGGGAACCAGACCCACTTCTGCTGTGCAGTGCTCAGCATTGGAAGCAGAGAGGCCTGCTCCACAGCCCTGTACACACAGGACTGGGATGCCAGAAGAGATCATTCTGGTCATCGAGCCTGACCCTGTGCAACGACAGAGCGCAGCGATCCCTGCATCACAGGGTGCCCAGGTGCTTTGTGTGGAAAGGGACTGTGCCATGTTCAAACCCTCCTGCAGGTGTCCTGACTTTTTCTTAAAATTGGACAAATGGCCCTGTATTTCATGGCCCCTCCAATCCACTAACTGGATTTCTGCTTGCTGGCTGCTTGCGCTCCGGCAGCGTGTGTGCAGGGATGTGTCCAGTGGCCAACTGTGACATTGTTGGGTTACAAAACGAACAGGCCAACATTGTTGCAACCACTATCGGAGGTTTGCACCGGATCTCGTGCCAAGTGAGGTGTCTGTTGAAAGTTGGTGAGTCCCTGAATCTGTTTCTGCTGCTCCTATGTTTGTATCATTTTATATGTGGAGTTACAAGTATTGGCTCTGGGCTTGTATTTCAAATTTTAATTTCTGGGAGATAACAATAGGAGGCACGGCAATGTACTGGGCAAGGCTCCTAGCCGGGTGAAGCCGGACCTGGCAGACAAAGGGCCTTACCTGAGTCAGTCCGCCTCTGAGGGACCTGGCGGTAAGGTGTAACCCAGCAGACAGGCGACGGCTGGTCCCCGGAAAACGACATGGCCAGGTGAACTGCTCCTGGGACAGGCCCCAGCTCAGATGTGCTCCCAGACAGGTGGGACTGATGGAATTCCCTCCACATGGGCGAGGGGACAAAGGGGGCCCTGAGGAGCCTCCATCTTTGGCTTCGCACTGGCTCCTCAGTTGCAGAGCAGCTCTGCTATGAGCTGCGCCCGGAAGGATCCCTGACCGGTCCTAATGAAGGAAGTGTTCCAGAGACATTTAAGATAGCAGCCTGCTCCACCTCCGCCCCAAGCCCTGTGACTGATGTCTGCAACTCGATTGCTTTCAGGATTTTACTCTCACCCTGTTCTTTCTTCCACTTTATTAATAAACCTTTAGGTGTTAGAAGCTAAAGGACGGGTCCCGCGGGCTCTCTGGGGTAAGATCTGAGGTACACGTTAACCTGGGAATGGGGCTGGTCCTCTGGGACTGGAAGAACCTGGTTGGATTTGGTGAGGTGGGTTTTCATAACCTCCCGTCTGAACAAGGACTGATACTGGTGGTGGCACAAGGGAAGCTGGAGTGCCTGAGGGAACTGCTGGCGTGACTTCTTGCTGGCCTGTGTGGCTGCGGAAGTGCTGCGTGTGATGGGTTTGGTGCCCTGTGGTGGAGGACCCCCAGCCTGGGGCTGCCAGCAGCCCCGTTTCAAGCAGTTTGCCCTGATGTGGCTCTCTCAGCAGTGCCTGGAGAAAGCTCCAGTATTTCCCCACCAGTGGGGGTGAGTGTGCACGGCTGGGGGGGGACGAAGGTGTCGCTCGCAGGGCTGGCTGCTCCCCATGCGGGTCCATGATTGCAGCCTGTGCTGTGCGTAGGCTCTCGGCCAGCAGGGCCCAGCCCTCCTGTCCCACTGCAGGCCAGCACTGACCGCGTGCTGAGAGCTGCAGCACCCAGTGACATGTCTCCTCTAGCTGCCCTCTCCCTGCTTTGCCTCTTCAGAACCCCCAGCCCCACTGCTCCTCCATACCCGCCCCCGGCTGGGGCGCAGCCCCCACTGCCATCTGTGCAGAGAACTGGCCCCTGGGTGGAGTCTGAGCCCAGCAGCAGCCGGATGGGCAGGCTCCTTCCTTGCCCCACTGCCCCCAGCTGGGCCGGCATCCTGGGAAAGGCCAAGGCCCTCTGGCCAGGCGTGTCGGCCAGAACGAGCCGAGCCCTGCGGGTGCCAAAGCCCGGCACAGCGCTGCCCCGGGGAACCATCCCCGCAGGTCAGCTAAGTTCTGCGAGTGGGGAGCACTGATCCCCATCCTCCTCCGGCCCCGAACCTGCAGGGGCTGCAGCGGCCCTGCCCTGACTCCCGGTGGCAGGGATCACGGAGCTGCTCCTTCCCCTCAGGGCCGAAACCCCTCGCATACAGCAGCTGCCTTGTGGCTCTGGCTGGCCAGCGAGCTCCCTGCGCGTATCTCTGGGTTTGTCAGCACAGAGCTCCCTGTCTCCCTGGCCCCGACACGTGCGCCCGGTGCAGGCAGCGCTAACTCCCCCCGCAGCACAGGGAAGCCCAGCCGTGCCGTGTGCTTAGATGCCCCCTTGCCTCATGGCCACTTCCGCTTTCTTGCTTTATTGTTGTCCCCCACCCCCTCACCGCCGCTCTGAAATAGCAGCAGGTCCCTGCCTCCCTCCAAGCTGTGCCCAGGGTATTTAACTGCCCCCTGCAAGGGCCCTGCTCAAAGGTGGCGGGATGGGCCTAGACCCGATGGCTCAACTCTCCCTCCTGCTGCTCCTCCCCCGGCCTCTTTTTGCCTTCTCTGCTTTGCACCAGGCCGATGGCCAATGCACGTGGCTCTGTCTAGGGCTCCCTGTGTTCCGTGCAGTGCCTGGGGGCTGAGGAGCCAGGAGGACCCTGCATCGCTTGTGTGTGGGTTGGGGTGGATGGTGTGCTGTGGAGGGAGCTGATGGGCACTGACCCTGGGGCCAGTGCACTGCTGTGTGGCACAAACCGGTGACACAGGGGCACAGGCGGGTTATGAAACGGGGGCCGTTCCCACCAGGGCAGAGTCCAGCTCCAGCATGCAGCTCCGTAAATGCCCCTCCCAGGCATGGGAGCCAGATCCAAGGGGCTGCTGTCCCCCAGCCTGAACTGGTTCCCATCGTGTACTGGGGTTTCTAGGCACTTCAGTGGCTCCCACCCCCCTGCTACACACACGGTTGCAGCCCACCCTGCTCCCCAGAGCACCTTCCAGCTGGTTGTTGCTATGTCTGAATAGATGCACTCGGCTGAGGTATTCTGCAGCCCCTTGGCTGCATACTGGGGTCTCATCAGGTCTCACACACGAGGCTGGCTGGGACACAGGCAGCCCTGGCTGGGAGACAACCAAGAAAGGGGGTGAGTAGTGAAGTAAGAGGTGTAATCCCCTCTGAATCCGTACGGCCCTCACTGCCCTCGCGTGATGCTGGCGGGCGGAGGGCTCAAGCCAGCCTTCGCCGCTGAGCTGCTGGGGCACGTCAACCAGACAGCAGCAGCACTCGCTGGGCGAAGGGCTCCGCAGCTCCTCTCTCTCCCCCCAGAAGGTGGGTCAATAGCAGACAGGCCCTTGTTTCGCTCAGGCCCTGGGGCGAACACAGCTAAAGCAGCACTGCAAACGTGCGGAGTATCCACCACACAGCTGTGTTCAGTGTGGGTAGCAGCGCGCACACAGGCACAGACACACACACACACACGCAAACACACACACACTCTCACTCCCAAAGCAAAAGACAGTCAAGGAGCACTTTAAAGACTAGCAAAGTAGTTTATTAGGTGAGCTTTCGTGGGACAGACCCGCTTCTTCAGACCCTCGCTCCCTACAACAAAACACATTGTCAGATCTGTATCTCTCCAGCAGAGGGCAGCAATTCCCATCACTATAAACCACGAGCTCACCCCTCCTGGGCAGGTGTGAGCCGCGTACTTGGTCGCAGCCGGGGAGCCCTGCACAGGCTGCTCTGATTCTTCCCAGCAGAGCGCAGCAATGCACACCGGCCTCTGGCTTACTTCTTCCCAGCCAGTGGCAGTGGCAGGCACCCACCGCGGACACAGGGCAGCACTAGACCCACGGGCCGTCTCATGCATCACATGCTCGCCAACGAGGGGAAGGCAAATGGTAAAACGACAAACCCCTGTAGTGCCGGCGATCACTTGGACCGTCTCCCCGGCACCGTTCCATCCCCGGGGCCTACGCCCACCCCGCAAGCCTCCGAGCAGCCGTAAGGGGCCAAGCATCCTCACCCCAGGGCCGCCCACCAAGGGAGGAGTCCTTCTCCACTCACCCCTGTGGAGTTTTACACTTACCCAACACTCAGGCCAAATCCAAACCCTTACTGCAAACGTAGGGGGAAGGCACAGCGCAACCTCTGACCTCAGTGGGATTAACCTGTGGCCCTGGAAATCCTCGGCTCCCACCTCCTGGCCCCGTATTACAGGCTCACTTCAAACATCACCAGAGCGTCACACCCTCCGTTCTTGAGCGACCCAGGGAGAAGAGTGATGACAGCCAGGCCTGGCGCTGGCTCCTGTGATGTCTTGGGGCAAATCGCTTCATCTAGTCATGCCTCGGTTTCCTCATCTGTAAAATGGAGATGCTGACGCTTACCTCCCGGGGGTGACAGTTAATTACATGGCCCTTGTTCAGTGCTGGGAAGATGGAAGGTGCTTTGCAGATGCCAGACCCTGTGCCTGCTACGTGGGCTTTCCAGGCCTGTCTGTTGTTCTTGTGGAACTCTCTCGTGCTTTCCGCATTAGTTGTGCTTTTTCACGTGGCATCTGAGGCAGCCACCGGTTTATCTGAGCCTCCACCTCATTGGATCAAATAGAAAAATGGAGCAAAGGGGAGAGACACAAAGGGATCATTGCTCATGCTCAGTGCCTCATTCTCTCCATCTCTAAAATGGGAGTAAGGCTGAATCCTGCAGTGCTTTCAAAGCACTGAGCTCCTCTCTTGCTAGAAACGGGCAGAGGATCATTCCCCTGTGCAGCTCTCTACTGCCTCAAAGAGCAGCCCAAACTTTGAGGTAAAGAAGCATCCCTCTCCCCTCTGGGGCGTGGGTAACATGGCCCCCAGAGCGCAGATAGGGAAACTGAGGCACAGCGTGGAGAAGAGGCTGGCCCAGAGTCACACAGTGAGCCAGGAATAGTGACACTGAGTCAGGAACTGAGTCACTTGCCTCCGTAATAATATAAACTCGGTTCTCATCAGCTTGGGCCCCTCTGAGGAGCTGTGACTCAGCCCGTGGGCATTTAATAAGTCTCTCTGTGGAACCCATCACCAGAGTTTGGCCCCAGGTTTACGCCCTACCCTCCAGCTAAAGCACCTGGTTTGCAGGCATGGCTGGGGTGGGACGTTCTGCTGGCCCCTGGGCTACGTCAGGAAAAGGGGAGTGCAGGTTCAGCACCACGCGGGAGTTAGTCGGGGAGGTCAAAGAGCAGAGCTGGGGTGTTGCTCGGAAGAGGGGCGGCTGCTGGGCTCTGAGCAGCCAGCACAGGAGACACAAGTGCCGTGACTCAGAATCCCACTGAGTTAACCTGTGGCCAGAAAACAAACAGGATCATCCAGACCTGCCATGGGGCCCAGGGATGGGCAGACAGAGGCCTTGGGCTGAGGGCGCTGGGGTGGCAGGACTGTTGGGAGAGGGGTGGCTGGTCTGGGCATCCAGGGAGATTCAGTGGCACCTTCTGCGCCTCCCAAGGGCTGTGCTGGCTTCCGCCCGAGAGGCTGACTGGGCCCTTCCTAGACCCAGAGCCTCCTCCCTAGGCCTGCAGGGCTCTGAGCTCGGCCCAGTCCTGCGCTGAGCTGCCCCCCTGCCCTGGGGGGTCCCCACTAAAGGAGCGGGGAGCTCAGACGCCGCGGCCTCGTCGGTTCTTGGCCTCTTTGCTGGGGACGTTGGCGATCCAGCCTCCAGCTTAGGTCCTTCTCCGAGCACCCCCATTACTGGGTAGCTGAGCCCCTGAAAGCTGCTAATCCTCACACATCCACGTGAGGCAGGGGAGGTCTCACACCCCTGCAACAGGCAGGGACCTGAGGGGAAAGCCCAGGGGCAGCAGGCCACCTGGTTACCTACTGGGCCAAGCCAGGGACATGCAGGGGGCTGCAGCAGAGCAGGGATTTCGGCTCAGGTCACCCAAGTCCTACCTTGATGTCCTACGCGCCAGAGCATCCCTGATGCCCTAGTGCTGGCCTGTGATGCTGACTCCCATCCCAACCCCCCCAGGCCACTGAGCGGCCTGAGGTGGAGGCCCAACCTGAAGAAAGGATAAAAGGCCCCAGCTCCCTTACTGACAAGCAAGCTGCACCAGGGCTCCTCCGGCATCAAGCCTCTGCTTTGTTGTCGAGTCAGCTCCTCGTGGGTAAGGTTCCATGGAGCCGGGGCTTCCGTCGGAAAGCGCTGGGCTGCCCCGTGACGCCTCCTGCCCCTGCCGTGCCTGGAAACAGGTGGTTGCGCCCGGGGGGAGAGGGTTAGTTTCTATGAAGTGGCAAAGGTCTCCTCGGCGTCGGTTCTCATGGAGGGCGGAGCGCCCGGGTGTCTGTTGTGGTGGTGACTGGTATGTTTGTTTCCTGAGTGAGAGGTGGAAATGTGAGAGAGAGAGCGAGGGGGGAGAGACACACAGGAATCATTGCTTGTGCTCAGCACCTCATTCTCACCACCTGTAAAACGGTGTCGGGGGGGACTAAATCCATCAGTGCTGACAAAGCGCTGAGCTCCTCTCATGCTAGAGATGCGCAGAGGCTCCTTCTAGTATGTGGTTTTACAGCCCCAGCAGAAACTTTAAGTTAAAGGAGCTTTCCTCTCCCTTCTGGTGTGTCAGCAGGTAACACGGCCCCCAGATGGGGAAACTGAGGCACGGCGTGGGGTAGGTACTTGCCCAGAGTCACACAGTGACTCAGGGGCGGAGCCTGAGAAAGACAAAAGATTTGGTTCTTAGCGTCCACTTGCATTAAGGGCCATCAGCCGCCAGGTGAGCTGTGCAGGCTGCAACATTGGGTCCATTTCCCTTTGGAGGGGATCTCAGGGCGGCCTGGGAAGGCAAGGAGAACAGCAGGGCTGGAGGGAGCCGGGTGCAGTACATGATGCTTCTGTGAGAAGTCTTCCTTCTTTGAGCCCTGGGGGAGAGACCCCTGGCAGCTCATCCGTCTGCTCCCCATGTTGATAAGCCACTGGGAATCCAATGAAGCCCCTTTTGCCTCCACTGCATCCTGGTCCCGGCTCTGATTCTCTCTGAATACTAATTAATCTCGAAGCCGGCTGTGGTGATTAGAAGTCCCATTGGGGTGCAAATTGCAGCAGCAGTACTGGAAAGCCAGCGTGCCTAGGGAAGGGTTACCAGCTGCTCCCAGCTGGCAGGGAGGGCAATACCCTGATGCGTCAGTGAGGGGCAGTATTTGCATACCATCGGCTCCATGCATTGGAAGTGCTGAGGTTTTGAACTTGCTTGTGACAAAACCTTGGGAGGGCTGGAATAAGAAAGCCAGATGGAAATCTCTGCCAGCAGGACACCAATGCTCAGGCCACCAAGAAATCTGTTACTGAGCCATCAGCACAGGGATGAAGGCTGAGGCCTGGGCTCAGCAGTAACTAGGGGTCCCCACGGCAGGGTCAGCAACCTTTCTGGGGCGGAGGGCTGCAATTTGACCTTTTGACCTCTGTGTACCAGCCCAGGGCTGGTGATGTTTTTTACAGCCATTAACAGTCCTCCTTGCAACAGCTTCATTCACAGACACATCAAGACGCAGCGCTTTCCCACTCAGCTGGTGGTTGGCAGCATTAGCTGGTCTTTTGTTATTCCACGGGCGGCCTGGCTTTGGGCAAGCTCCCGGCTGCCTGGGGGAGGTGGGGTGGAGCTGAGCTCCCGCCTCCAGTGCCGATGAAAATTGGCTCACGTATCGCTCGTGGCACCCGTGCCAGAGGCTGCTGGCCCCGTGCTGTGGAATTTCCAAGTGTCTCTATGTCTGTGCCACAGGCCCTCCTGGCTGAGGTCGGGCCTTCCCCCGCCCTAGGCCTGCTGGCTGGCATGACATAGAGAGGGCCGGGGTTGGCGGTCTGACCTGGCATGGCTGGCAGTGAGCACGCGGGGTCCTGGGCCCTGTGTCATTGGTAATAAAGGCAGGAATCTGATGTCATTAGAGCTTTGCTGTCTTTTGTGTGTGTCCCTTGAACAGCTTCACGCCCCAGTCTCCACAACACCAGCGTCCCACTACTACACTATCAGCGGGAGAGCTGGAGCTGGCTGTGGCGGGGTGGAGAATGTTCTCCCACGTGGATCTGTGTGACAGCACATTACACCCGTGCCGTAGGGTAAGCCCCAGAAGCATCCTCAGTCTTAAGGAGAGGGGATCCTGCAATCAAATCCCCTTTGCCAGTAAGAGGCCGGAGAGGTTCTGTCAGATAATGAGGTGAGCTGGGACAGCCTGTGGACCTGACCCAGTGGAGCCATTTGACCACCTTGCCCAAGAGCCCTCTGGGCTGCCTGTCTGATAAGAAACCCCTGGCTCTGAGCTCCCCACCAGCCCCACTTGCTGGCTGTCTTCCAGCTTCAGCCACCCACGCCGGCTGCTGGGCTAATCTTTCAGCTCCAATCAGAGTAATGTTATGGGCTTGCTGGGTGGGGGGTTCATATCCTGCCCTGGCACGGAAAAGTCACAGTGACATGTTAGGGTGTATTTTGTTTCCCATCTCCCACTCTCTAGGAAAGTCTGTCCTAGGCCCATCCTCCTGTCCCTCCTGGCAGCCAAGGCTTTCCCCAAACCCTGCCTTGGTATGTCCTCAGACTTGGAGGAATCTGTATAACCTAACAGGCCTTACTGATTCCATCAGAGCTCTGTTGCTAGGAAGCAAAGCCTGCATATGGCTCATTCCTGCGAGGTGCTGAGCTGGGCAAGATGACACACTGGGAAGTGAAGTACAAATGAAGGCAGACAGTGGCCCTACGAGCCCTTCACAGGGGTATCCAGCCACCCCTTCCTACCTCCTGCCTTCCCCATCTAAAAATATTCATGAGGAGCCTGTCCTGTCCCCCCTGCCTGCCCCGCCTCACTCCCCGATGGAAGTGCTCTCCTGATCTTGGTTCATATAGGACCTTGGCCCAGAGGATCATAGGAGTTAGGTGCCTAAATACCTTTCAGACTCTGGGCCATGACCTTACCCGAACAAGCCCAGACGCAGCAGACTGCAGGCGCATCACTGCAGTGTGTTGGGCCATTGCTGCAGGGTACTGGAGTAATTTGGTTATAAAATTCTTTGGGAAAGAAACCTCCATTTCTTGTTCAGCTAAACAATCGAATATGCAGGCTGGGTACGAGGGGGCTCTGCGGGGCTGTGAGCTAAAATACTAGATTCCTCAGACTGGTGCAGGCCCTACTGTCCTGCCCACCTGGGTGCAGCAGGGGAAGCAAAGCCTTGGCAGGCTGAGTTTGGGTCCAGAGGCCTCGAGCAAACAAAACAATCCCTCCCGGGTTAACCGGCGGCCTTTCCGCGCTGCTTGCTTCGAGGTGGCTCTGCTGTATCCAGGCCTGCGGCCATGAAGCGAATGTTCCTTTGTGGGCCCAAGGGGGCTGGCTGTCCCAGCAGGTTTCATCCCCAGCTGCAGCTTACTTGGTTTAAACCCGGCTCTGCCAATGGAGATACCCCTCCCGACGCTGCAGTGGAGGCACCAGGCAGGGCAGAGACCCTGCAGCAGGGTGCAGACAGGGGGGACTGGCTGCTCTAATTTCTGCCCCAGCTGGGGCTAGCAGGCAAAGAAGCCAGGTGGCAGCACCTCATGGGAATTCAAAGCTCTGAGGTTAAACTGCCTCCCAGCTGCACTGCCCGCGGCCGCGAGATGTCTAAGCCGCCAACGTCCCTTCCGCACTTTGCTCGGACTTCGATGGAAACCCCCCGGCCAGCCTGAGAGCAGCCGGCTCTGTGAGTGTAGCGGTCTCTTTAAGAGAAAACTCCGCCTCCTGGGGGGCGGGGCTCCAGGGGTGACGTCAGGCATATTCATTGATAAAAGCTCCGGGATTCCCTGACCGCTCGGATTCAGGGTGTGAAAGTGCCCGGGCGGTTCGCCACGTGTGAGGGGCTGGCGGCAGATTCAGCCCCCATGGAGCCCGCTTGCTACCTTCAGCCTCACCCCTTCCACGGCAGCCTTAGGGACTCGGATCCGTACAAGCCCTTTCCCGCCGCCGGGGCCGCGCCGCCCAAGCCGAGCCGGGCTGCAGCCGAGCCCACGCGGATTATCGCCGACCCGGTCACGGGCAGGTTTTACTGCAAGGGGCGACTGCTGGGCAAGGTACCGCCTGGGCTGCGGGGCGCTGTGGAGTGTGGGGCTCGGGTCGGCGCCCCTGCGAGGGAAGGCTCCTCCCGCCCCTGTCAGTGCGGCGTGGGGGCGGGGGAGGGGGTGTAGCGCCGAGCCCCCTTCTGAGGCCGGGAACCCGCCCGCTCCTGAGCCGCCCGCGCGTGTAGGCGCTGCTCGTGGGCCCCCTGCCGGGAGGGTTGGGGGGCGCTTCTGGCGGCCATGCCCGGGCCTGGTCTGCCGTGCGCCGGCGGTGGGGGGGTGGGATCGTGGCTGTTCCGCTCCATCGAGCGGGTGAATCAGCCTTTCCCCCTCCCCCGCCCCCCTGCCCTGGCGCGGGCCGGCGGGAGCTGGACGTGCCTCGGGCTCTCGCCGGCGTGTTCAGTGCAGCGGGGGCTCCGGGCTGGGGGCCAGCAAATCGCCGCCGGGCTGGTTCCTTTGTCCCCAGCCCGCGGGGCCCGCCCCTTTGCTAGACCGGCCTCGGGTTTCCCGGCTCCGGGAGCAGGTGCTGGTCCCACACGCCCCCCGCTCGCTGCCTGCCCGGGGCGGGGGGAGATCACGGGGCTCGGCCCCTTGTCGGGCCGTCAACCTTCTCTACGCCCCCCCCCCCCCCCCCCCAGCCCAAGCGCGGCAGGTGTCTTTGACGTGGGCGGAGGCCTGGTGACCTGCTGCGTTCAGCTCAGCTCTGCAGCCTGCTCTTCACCTGGGCTCCCGAGGCTGCTGCGCGCTCCCGCCCCGGCCTGAACAGCGCTGGGAAGTTCTTTGTTCGCTCCTGCTGGGCCTCATTGGCTGCTGAGCGCTTCCCCCGTTCCCTCCAGAGCCGAGTAGGCGGCAGCTGCTTCAGCCCAGCCTCTGGGGCCTGGTGGGGCGGCTTTGTGCCTTCCAGCCTGGCAGGGTGCACCCTGTCCCCATGCCCCAAAATCCTGCCCTGCCCTCTCTGCCCTGCCACGTGCAGGGCTGGGCAGCTGCCACTGCAAAGGGGAGAGGACTGGCTGGTGCTGTGGGAGGAGAGGCCCATGACAGACTGTACAGGAAGGGAGTTTAGAAACTGGCCCCATGCAGGGCCGTCACTCTCGGTTTTAAGAACAGGCTTCTTGCATGACGCGAAACCAGAAACTCTGACTTCCTGCAAAGCCCCATGTTCCAGGGAAACGTCCAGGAAGTGAGTGGCGGCAGTTCTTGCCTGCCAGAGCTAAGCCCTGACAAAGGGAGTCACCCATGTGTGTGAAGTGCGCCGGTGACCTCCGCGAAAGCGGGCCTGGGGATTGGAGGCCAGCTGCCCGTGTGTAACGACTGCATCTTTCTCGGCAGGGTGGATTCGCGCGATGCTACGAAATGACAGATGTCGCCAGCAACAAAATGTACGCGGTGAAAGTTATTCCTCACAGCCGAGTGGCCAAGCCACACCAGCGGGAGAAGGTACGCCTGGAGGGGACGGCTAACCAGCGGGGCGGGGGGGGAGAGCAAAGATTTCCTGCGGGCCAGGCCTGAGGTCGCTGCATGGTGATGGTGCTGCTGGCTGATGGAGCTGCTTCTGCTTTTCAGGTTATGAATGAGATCAAGCTCCACAGAGACCTGCATCACAAGCACATTGTCAAGTTCTCCCATTACTTTGAGGATTCGGAGAACATCTATATCTTCCTTGAGCACTGCAGCAGGAAGGTAAGCGGTGGGCTGGCCAGTGGGTGCTGGGGCTGGTGTGGTGTTGTTGGGAGCATGTGGGCATGTCTCTAGCTGCCGGGTGTGGTAAGGGGGTCCACCCAGCAAATGCATCAAGGCTTTAGCTGTGGTTTTTAGTTCCTAGTTCCAAGTCCCAAATGGACCCACTTGTCTCCTGGGCGGCTTCCGGTCTCGCTTCCTAAGTGACGCCCACGTTAGCACTCAGCTGCCTGTCAGATGTGGCCCTTTCATTCCCCAGCCCTTGTCCTGTTGTGTCATCGGCTGGAAGCCGGGTGAGCTAACTGCCGTGCACTGACCTTGCGTAACTGCACTCCACCCATGACTGGGCTTCCCTTGGCCACATGCTTGTCCATCCTGTCCTAGTCACACTCCCTGGCTGGCAGTTTGCTCCCTTTGTGGGCTGTTATGAAACCCGCACTGGGACTGGCCCCCCCCGCCCCCAGGCTGCTAATGTGACATCATTGGGGCTGCCTTGTGCAAATCCACTTTTACCTCCTGGGTTCTTAAAACAGTCCTATGGTGCCACATTAGCAGCCTGGGCTTCGCCGGCAGGGGTGCTTGCAGATCTCCGGCCTGACAAAGTCCTGCGGTCCAGGAGCAGGCAGCATTTCTGTTAATCGCAGAGCCGGGGACTGGAAGGGATTGCTATGGTGTTCTAGGCTAGCCTCTGCTGTAACATGGGCCACAGACCAAACAGGAATCACCCCTGCATATGAGACTCAGCCTCGCTGGTGCTGGAGCTAGCTCTGCCGGCTGGCTCCGGCCGGCCGGAGTCCCTGCCTCGCTGTGGTTTCTGCACGCTCCGATAGGGCCCTCGGTAACGCGAGCATTTCTGGCGCAGCGCCACTCACTGCTTTGCTTTTCCTTTTCCAGTCCCTGGCTCACATCTGGAAAGCCCGGCACACACTGCTGGAGCCGGAGGTGCGGTATTACCTCAAGCAGATCATGTCGGCTCTGAAGTACCTCCATCTCAAAGGCATCCTTCACCGGGACCTCAAACTAGGTGTGTGCAAGGAGGTTCTGCTCTGGGTGGGGAGCGGGGGAGAGCCCTGGGCCACTGCTTTCTGTGTGCCGGCCGCTGACTCCTCCCTTCTGTTGTAGGCAACTTTTTTGTCAATGACAACATGGAGCTGAAGGTTGGCGACTTTGGCCTCGCTGCCCAGCAGGAGCCTGCAGACCAGAAGAAAAAGTAAGAGCCTCAAGGTGCTGGGATTTCCTGCCTCCCTGCAGCCTGATCCTTCACTTGCTTCTTCTCTACACGGTCCCCTGCCTGGGAAATCCTGTCTGTAACCTCCAGCCCTGCCCCAAGAGGGGAGGGCAATGCACAGGGCAGAGGGTGCCTCCTTGTTCCAGCCCCATGCTTGGGCGGTGCAGTGCTCCGGAGAGGGGTCAGAGGCTGGTAGCAGGAGGAGCTGGAGAGCAATAAGATCTGCAGTGGTGGAGAGCTCAGGCCTGGGGAGCAAGGAGTAAACAGCTGTTGCGGCTGAGGGGATGTCCCTGCAGCTCCCCCCAGCACCTCTCACGGGGAAAGGGAGCTCGGTCTGGTACTAGCCGCTGAGCACGTGCTTCCAGCATCTTTTGCTGCAACTAAGGGAGGAACTGAAGCCCCAGAGATATGGGGGCTGGGGGGGGGCGGTCTCTAGGGGGAGAAGCTGCCAAGGCAAATGCTCTTGAGTGGGCACATGGTGCCAGCCCTGTGGCTGGTGCTGGATCGGGGGGTGGGGTGGTTCACGAGTGCTGGGGAATAGACCTGTGCTCGTGCGGGCTGCTGTGGCCGCAGGAGGCTCCTGCTGGAGCCCAGGGCTCGTTCACCCACCTGTCGGGCAGGAATGGAATTCCAGCCGAGGCAGGGCCAACACATGCTCTGGTTTGTCCCTGTGCCCCTGACTGTGCTCTGCCCCACAGGACCATCTGCGGCACCCCCAACTACCTCGCCCCCGAAGTGCTCTACCGGCAGGGCCACGGCCCGGAGTCGGACGTGTGGTCTCTGGGCTGTGTCTTGTAAGTTCCTGGCACGCAGTGCAAAGCAGGGCAGGGCTGGGCTGCTGGGGGAGGAGGCTGGAGACTTCCTTGGCAGCTCCCTGGGTAATCTGCCGGCTGCTCTCCCCAGCTGCAGAGTGGGGTGTGGGGGAACCAGTTGGCTGCCGTGTACGGCAGCGGGAGCTGGCCCATGGCAACACCCAAACGATTTTAGCCTGCAGAGGTTTAGTGCTGCTCATGGATCGAAAGTGGTGGGACTGACCCTGGGGCCCCACAGGGCTGATAGTTCAAGGGGGACCAGCCCTGCTGGTGAGCTGCCATGGCCAGCTCTTGGAGTGTCATTCATGAGCCCATTGACCCAGGACCCCCAGGTGCTAGGGAGAGCCTTGTTGCTGCAGCCAACACAGCTCTTCCGAGGGCTTTCCAAACAATGGAAAAAGTCAGCTGCTGGCAGCCACCAGCAATCTATTTATATGGGCGGCTATCGCGCCCCACAGTATGATCTGAAAAATCTCTCGTGTGGCTGTTTACCCTGGTGAGCCACATGCTTCCTGTTGAACTTTCCATTCGCTGCTCTGGCGGCACAGAGCTAGCTTGGACAGCCGCGGGGGGAAGGTGGGCTCGTGCAGTGGTGAGCCCAGCCACGGAGGGCGGAGCTGGGGTAGAGTTTAACTCCACCCTTGCTAAACATAGACCGGGCTTAGTCGACATTCCTGACTCTCAAGGTCTCCTTATCTCGGGGCTGTAAAAGATTGTGGCTCTGGTCCGGATGTGACTGCAGCCTCTTGCTAGCCTGAGCTCTGGTGTTTGCTCAGACACTGCTCATCAGAGGCACTTAGAGCCAGGCTCAGCCTCTTGTCAACATGGCAATAACTTCCGGCCCTTATGGCTGGGCTGGGGTGAGTCAGGCAGATGGGAGACGGTGCCCAGCCCTCACCACCACATCTCTCTCCAGGTACACCTTGTTGTGTGGGAACCCGCCCTTTGAGACCTCGGATCTCAAGGAGACGTACCGGTGCATCAAGCAGGTGGAATATACCCTGCCGGCTTTCCTCTCCGCCCCTGCCAAGCAGCTGATCACCAGCATCTTGAAACGCAACCCGCGTGACCGCCTCACACTGGAGGAGATCCTGGACCACGAATTCTTCACCAAAGTGAGTGGCTTTCCTGGGGACAGCTGACACCCTCCAGGCTGGATGGAAGGAAATGGCAGGAGGGTGGGCCTGGTCTCTGCTCGGGTGGGGAACCTCCCAGGGAGAGTACAAAAGGCTCAGGACATGGCACTCATCCCATGGCCCTGTGCCGGGTAGACTGTGGAGAACACCAGCCTGCATGTGCCAGCTTCCCCCAGGGGCTGGTTTATTGGATGTTCACATCACTGGAGCTTTAGGCACAGTGGGCATCCTGAACACCTGTAGATCCGTTTTGAGCTGTGCTGCTCTGGCAGTTATGTATCACGTGGCCGTTGCACTCGAGCAGAGGTCACGTCTTGGAGCTGGACGGTTCCCAGTCTCTGGAAACCTGAGCTACTGCTAGTTGACAAAGGAGAGGAAGTGGCCACTGGCGATAAACCAAGGGCAGCTGTTCTCTTGCTGTAGGATATGTGATCTGTTGAGGAAGGTGAACCAGACAATGACTCTCTCTGTGTGCCTCAGGGGTACACACCTGTCAAGCTCCCACCCAGCAGCTGTGTGATGGTGCCAGAGCTGAATCCCCCTAATCCAGCAAAAAGTCTGTTGGCCAAAGTCACCAAGACGCTGTTTGGGAAAAAGAAACCTCAAGGTAAGTGCCTTGCCTCTTGTCCGACTTGGCTTTGGTGCTGGCCAGCTGGTAGCATGCAGCCAGCCCCCCCGATGGAGGGGGCACCCTAGCAAGGAGCACCCAGAGCTCCTGCTCTGTGGACACGGGGGTGGTGGGGCACTGACCATCCCTGGAAGCTGCAGCTGAATAGAGCCCAGCTGTGAGCAGGGGAGGCCCCGTCGTGTGGGCTCTAGAACATGCTCTGAGCTGAGACCTCTCCAGCCCCACTCCCACTGGGTGGAACTGTTCCCTTGCCGCTCTGCAAGGTCAGTGGTGCCTGAGAACCAGGAAATGAAACTGACTGAAACCTCCCAGTCTGGTTTCACCGGCAGGGCTGAGTGAAGAGCAAAGCAGGAAGGAGTAGGCTCGGGTGGCAGAAGGCCACCATGATCTCAGACTGGGTGTGGCCAGTGGCAGGACTCAATGTCTGTCCTCTGACACCCCCACCCCAGCAGCTGGGCCGGTCAGCCCACTAAACTTCTGCTGCCTCCCTCTAGTTAAGAAGGGCCCCTCTGAGGAGAAGGATGACCTCTCCAAGTTGGTCGCAGGCCTCATGAAGACCTCCATCTGCAGGCAGATGAGCTACAAAACCGTGGAAGGGAATGAGGTAAACCGGAGGCTGAGAGAGCCGGGTGCCCCCAGGAGCCGCCCTCGGGGTCCTGGCAGGGACAAAGTGAAATCTCAAAGGAGGTTCCTGGTTGTGACAGTGTCATATGTGCCACCTCTCCCCAGGTGTCCCCCTTGGCATCTCCAAGTGCCAACGGCAGCCCCGTGGAGACGCTGGCAGAAGAGACCTCGCGGAAATCCGTCTCCAGGTCTATCCGGGGCACAGCAGCCAGCAGCTGCGAAGGTGAGCTGGGCAGAAGCCTCCTTTAAGCAGCACCTGTGTGTAGACCCTGCCTGTGCTGAGGTTCCCCAGCACCTTGTGGCTCAGCTGCTGGCCTGGCAGGGGGCTAAGGAGCTGCTGCTCTCATGTTGCCCTGGGGAAGGGGAATGGGAACCCCTATGAGATTCCCCCATCTACCCCAGAGGAGTGGATGCCTGGTGCCCAGCTGAGACAGGGTGGTGAGGTAGGGCAAGTGACCAGCTGCTGTAGACTGCAGATCTCTTCCTGCAATGCTCCCGACTCCCTCCTCCTGGCTGATGGGGCTTCCAGTGGTGGAGATGGGACCTAAACCGAGCCCTTCTGTTCCCCGTTGAGCTCTGAGCTGGGAATGCCAATGCAACAGCAGCTCTTTGTCAGCTCCGTAAACTCCCGCCCTGCCTCGCGGGCAGGTCCGTCTTGGAATCAGCCCAGTGGCTGATGGGGCTGCCTCTGTTCCACAGCCGGGGCTGCGGGGCGGGAGGAGCTCATGGGCAGAAAAGCTGCTCTGGGGCTCAGCGGGACTGATGGAGCTTTGTCTTCCCCGCAGCACTGGACGAGTGCCTCATGGCCTCTGTGGTCACTGACTCCGCCATTGGGCTCCTGAAGGACTGCCTGGCCTCCATGCCTCCAGGTACTGCAGGTTCTCCGCCCAGCTGCGTCCGGGGAGGGATGGGGGGCAGCATGGGAAGGCCGGGGCCGCTTCTCCCAGGGTGAATCTCATTCCCTGGAGCTGAAGGGGGAGGGGATGTGTCCCTGGGCTGTGCAGTGGGACTTGAGCGACTGTGAAGGACGCTGAATGGTGGCTGTCAGGAACCAGCTCCTTCTGGGGGTGTGGCCTGGTGAGCGGGGTGGATGGTGTGGTTGGAGCAGAGGACTGGGCCTCAGGAGGCCTGGCTGGCTCCCGATCAGCTGCCAGGGCCTGCAGAGGTTCAGGCTCCTGGGTGCTTGCTGCCCCATCCTTGGCGAGGAGCTGTCTGAGGCCAGCCCCAATCACTGCCCTTCTTGCCCCCAGCTGAGCGCAACCCGGCCTCCCTGGCCTGCCACGAGCACTTCGCCTGGGTAAGCAAGTGGGTGGACTACTCCAATAAATACGGCTTCGTCTACCAGCTCTCCAACCACCGCCTCGGGGTGCTCTTCAATGATGGGACACACATGGCGCTCTCGGCCGATCACAAGTGAGTGGACACCTCTGCTCTGTGCATGGGTAGGGGAGCTAGTTCCCTGGCTCTTGTTCTGCATGGGAAGCCCAAGCAAGAAGGGGAGGTGAAGAGTGGCTCCATGGGGTGGGGTGTGGGGTGGGGCTTTCCCCAGCCCAGCTGCCTTGGGCTATGGCTGGCCATGAGCAGGTTCTGTTACACTAGAACCTCCCAGGCAGTGGAGGGTGACCTGAGCTCTCCCACCTGGAACCTGCTGGTGGAGCCCAAGCATGCTGCCCCGGCAGGAGATGCTGGAAGAGAACCCTCACCTTGTCTCCTCCCCACTCCCAGGATGGTACATTATAACCCGACAAACAGCAAACACTTCACCTTCTCCACGTCTGCTGTGCCAGAGCAGCTGCAGGGCCGGACCAGCATTCTGCGGTACTTTGCCTCCTACATGGAGCAGCATCTCATGAAGGTGAGTGGCCTCCTGCCAGCTGAGGCTCAGCAGGCAGCATTACAGCAAAGCTGGGAGGGAGGCCGAGTGGGGTCCCCGAGACCGCACTGGAGGAGTAGTCCCCTTCCCCGCAGGGCACTGTCTAAAGACTCACAGCAGTAGGTACCTGACCCAGTGTTTGGCTGAGGCACCAGCTGGTTTCCTTGGCCAGGCTTGGCTGGTAGTGGGCTGCTCCTTTTGCTGTGGGGTAGGAATTGGTGGCTAACACTGATGCCCTCCTCTTCCCAGGGGGGAGACCTGCCCAGCATGGAGGAGACAGAGCAACTGATGGTGCTGCTCCTGCAGTGGGTGAAAACTGACCAGGCCTTGCTGATGCTCTTCAGCAATGGAACGCTCCAGGTAAGTGTGGGGAGAGCCCCGATGGATAGGTGGCATCTGCTGGGCTTCCTGAGGTCTCAGGAAGCTGCTTCAGAGCATTACCCCCACCATTTGCTTTTGGCAGCTGCCCCTGTGGGTGAGGGAAGCAGCCTTCAGGCCATCTCCACTTGCCTAAGAGAATCGGTTTCAGCTGGGAGCCTTCCCACTGAGAGCCTGTTGTGGTTTATGGGGTCTCATCCTTCCCACGGGGTTTGGGAGGTGGTGCAAGGTCCATTTTGCTCTTGTGCTTGGGAGGAGCTCAGCTAACCTCTCAATGGGGGAAAGCTTTGTCCGGCACAGGAGGCTCCTTGGCTGAGTAGCCAGCCTGTGGCCTCCCAGGCCCATGTGTGTCCCTCCCAGTTCTTGTTAACCTGCTGCTGGCTGCCCTGTGAGCAGGGGCTTGGAGGTGGAGCAGCCTGCTCCCAGCTCGGGGAGGAGAGGCTGGCTGCGGCAGGGTGGGCCCAGGACCTGTGAGGAGCTAGCAGAGGCTGGAGGAGTAACTCGGCTCTAACGTGGCT
The DNA here is from genome assembly GCF_033958435.1 of Carettochelys insculpta. Taxonomy (NCBI): domain Eukaryota; kingdom Metazoa; phylum Chordata; order Testudines; family Carettochelyidae; genus Carettochelys; species Carettochelys insculpta. The sequence goes on from NC_134145.1 coordinate 3,375,896, forward strand.
CTAGGTGAACTTCTACAATGACCACACCAAGGTGATCCTCAGCAGGCCTGACAGCTCCTGCCTCCTCACCTATGTCAACAAGGCACGCAACTCCTACACCTACAAGCTGAGCACCCTGCGGGAGCTAGGTTGCTCACCAGAGCTCCACAGCTGCCTCAAGTACATCCTCAAACTCCTCCAGGAGAGGACCGGCGCCTAGGCCTCCACCCTGGCTCAAAAGCCTTCCCACGCACCGGCAATGGCCCCGTGGCACCACTGGCTGTCTACACCAGCGCTGCTTCCCTGCTGACCCGGCCGAGGGAAGGAGCTAGAGGGACCAAACCAGCAGCTGCTGCTGGCCTCTGGGTCAGCTGTCCCCTGCCTCGCGGCCGTTTTTGTGCCAAAACGGGTGCACGGGTGTCTCAGCTGCTGGCCTGGATCCATGCAGCGGGGGGTGGGATGAAGTTACACGTCCCTCTACTCCTGTGTAATTTACCCGGCTTAGGCCGGGGCGGGGGGGTGGTGGGGATGTTCTGGGGGACACCTGCTGCTGTGTTCTTCCCCGCGGGAGGCACCAGCCTGGGCAGCCGAGCTCAGACTTGGGAGGGGGAGAGATGCTGCCTGCCTGTCCCCTCTGAAGGGGGAGGCCAGTGCTGCCTGGCTGGGGGCCTGGCCTCAGGGTTACTTCTGGCCTGGGTTAGAACCACCCCGGCCCAGCAGGGAAAGCAGCCGAGCCCCTGGGCACTAGGATGAAGTGGAAACTGCTTTCCACTCAACAGCCTTTGCTGGTTTTCCACTGAGCTGCTCCCCCAGGCCTGCTTCTGCAGGGGCGTTGGGTCACCCTGGTCCCCCTCTGGCTGTGGGGCTGGGCTTAGCCAAGCACACAAGGCTCGGGCCGAGTGCTACCAGGAGGCACAGCACAAGCACTTCCTTGAACTTCAAGATGTCAGTGTTGGGCTGGAGGTGCTGCAGGCAGCCTGTGCCCATGGCAGGGTTAGGGGGCAGGAGGGAAATGGGGGTAATTAATTAAGATGATGATGATGATAATAAGGCATAGCCTAACCACCCCCAGCCAGCACACTAATGCAGGGCCTGGGCGGGGTGCAGGCCAGCCCTGCTTCCTACCAGCTGGGGGGTTCTGCACAATCATTACACTAATGAGGGGGCAGGACTTGCTCTCCCGTGGGGGCTGGGTGGGGCTGAGGCCTTGGCTTTGCAGCCTGGCTGCCAGCCTGCCCTGGCAATGTGAATTGTGGCAGTACAGACAGACAGGCCGCTGTGTGGGACCCAGATGGGGGATTTCTCCCCACCGCAGGTGTTTTTGGCCTGATGAAACTATTTATGTCTTTATTTATATGGCGTTATTTATTTCCCACTGTCTGCTGTTGTGGGTCTGTACAACAGCATGGTCAGGCCAGGCCCAGCACCCTAATAAACACTTTCTTTTTATAAAATCGAAGGAGGGGCTGATGCAGCCCTATGCAGCATTTCCTTGGGGCATGTGGCTCTGGGTGGGGGCAGGCCAGCCCCCCTGCTCACAAGGGCATCTTCATGTACGGCGAGGTCCCAGCCTTCCTCAGGGAAACGACCCATCTGTGTCCTCCCCTGTCTCTGGCAGCTGGGCCTTGGGCTCTTGTCTCGGCCTAGGCAGCATGCCCCAGGCTGTCTGTCACCGCACAGCCGGGGGGAGAGGTGCGGCAGTGTGTGAGAGTCAGGGCAGCCCCCACAGAGGGGCGGGGGTGAGCAGCTGCTCTAAGTGGTGTTACATCCAGGCTGCTCTGAGCTCTGGCCCTGGCTGCTGTTACTGTTCATGTGGGGGGTGAAAAGGGGCCCTGAGACAACCCCCTTCAGCCCCAGTTTACTGCTCCTCTACTTCATGCCCACAGGGCTGCCATGCACCTGGGTGTGAGCTGTGTATTTGTGCTGCTGGGGAGGAAAACCTGGTTATGGGCCTCTTGCTCCAAGGGGCACAGCTAAGCTCAGAGCCTCTCATTTTCCCCCGTGTAGTCAAATGCGGCCCCTGCCCTGCTCCAGTGCTCATTCTGCCTTGGGGTGCTGTAACTGGGCTTGGGCCCATGCCTGGGGCAGGTTTGGTACCAAGGGGGCTGGGGGGCCAGTGGGGCAGGAGGGAGAGGTGTGCCAGGCGTGGAGCTGGGCAGCAGGGGCAGAGGACACAGTGGGGCTGGGGGGCTTTTAATCTGGAGAACAGGGTCTGAGCCAGCCAGGCCCCCCTGGTAAGTCAGCTGCCTGCAACCAGCTGCTGGGTCCCCCCAGGCTCTGGACTGGCAGAAGATCAGCCTCAGGCAGGGGAAGCTGCCGGCCCAGTGGCTGTTGGCGACGCTGGGGTGGGAAGCTGAGGGTGGCTGGCTCGAGCAGGCTAGTGGGGGGGTGACTTGTTAGGAGGCTGCAGGCGCCTGCTGCTTGTTCAGGGCCTTTCCCCTGCAGGCTGGGAAGAACCAGCCCCCCCGGCCTGGAGGGGCAGCTGGGGCAGTGGCAGCTGAGAGCAGGTCACTAACTGCCCCCCCCCACCCCCCCGCTTTCAGACCCAGGGGATTGGCCGCCGGTGCTGGCACTGCCAGGGCTGAGACGCACCTGCCTCCTCCCCGGGCCAGGCCGCGCTGCATGCAGACTGCTGCCATTGTCTGCCCAGACAAAGGGGCTGTGCTGGAGGAGGGGGGCTGCTGGGCCTGACAGCTCCTGGCTCTGTCTGGGCCCCCGCAGGCACAGAACGTGGGGGGGCACGTGACTGCAGAGCTGAAGGGCCTTGCTGTGACTCCTGCCCAGCAAAGGAGCCAGGGCCCTGTGCTCCCAGTGGGGGGTAGGGCCCCTGGCAAGCCCAGCCCTGCTGGCTGCTGCAGCAAACCTCGGTGCCCTGCCTTGTCCTTTGGGGGTTGGGGGGCACTCAATGCTGTGCCCCTTAAGCCCTTTGCAAGGCTCCCAAGGCCTGGGCTGGGGGGTTTTTAACTGGCTGGGAGCCCTGGCTGAGAGTAGGCCCTGGGGGCCAGGGCAGACTCCCCAGGCTGAGCAGGGGCCGGGGTGGATGCAGAGGCGCAGCCGTAGGCCCCTTAATGCCCTGGGGACAGGGCCTCTCCTGTGCTGGGGGCATCCGAGCGCTTGGGCTGGCCAATCCCCCGGCAGCTCGGTTCCAGTCCCCCCTCCTGGGCCGCTGGGGCCTTTGGGGCCTTGTGCCCACCCACTGCATGCACCACTTAGGTGGCTCCGGGCAGCTCTGAGTCAGGCTGCAAACCCACGTTACCTGGCCGGTGGCGGCTGCTCTGCTGTGGGGCCCCTGGCGCTGGGAGCGCTCCAGGGAGCTGCTCGGAACGGCCGGAGCTCACTCGCCATCGCTTTCCCAGCAGGAGTCGGGCACCAGCGCGGGTGGTGGGAGTTGCGGGTTCACCTTCCGCCTCTGCTGCGGTCTCCCCGTGTACCTCGGCTGTCAGGCTGGGGGCCCCGCCGGCAGCTTTAAACAGCGGAGCCTCCCACTCTCTGGCCCGGCTCCCCTGCTGGGGAAGGGGCAGGATGCCCCTGCCCTGCCGGTGCAGCCTTGGAGCTGCCATTCTGCACCTGGCCCGCTGGCGCCCTGAGCTCGACTGGTACCATGTCCCCGTTGCAACCCCCAGCAGCGAGGCTGGGGGACCAGCCTGTGCTCCCATCCCCGGACCCCCATGGGCTCCCCACCAGCAATGCACCAAGGACAGGGATCCTAGTGCCCCAGCCAGCCCCAGGCCTGGTTAGGTGAACATAAGTCCACGCAAGCCCCAGAGATCAGGGCAGCCTCTCTTTATTTCTGGCTGGAGCTCTGCAGCCAGGCCGGCGGGGGATGCAGGCAGCCGGCCCTGGAGGAGCTGGCTGGGCGCTACTCCAAGTACAGCCCATGCACCATGGCCACAGCAAAGAGGGAGGCGTTGAGGAAGGTGGCGGAGGCGCAGCTGTCGGTCTCGGGGTCCCAGAGGGCGCGGCTGGCCACCTGCAGGCTCTGCTGGCCCCGCTGGCCCAGGACGACGTTACACACTAGCTTGTAGCGGGGTGGGGTGAGGTCCCTCAGGCGGCTGCGGAGGACCTCGGCCAGGCTCTGGGCCAGCTGCCCGCTGGTCGCTGGGTTGTACTTGGCATCCCCCAGGTAGCTGGCGAGGGCGGCCTCCAACGCCTGCTGGGCCCGGTGGGCATTGAAGCTGCAGCCAGCATCTGGCCGAGTCTTGTAGGTGTTCTCGTATCGCGTCTCCCGGATGGGCTGGAAGAGGGGCAGCCCCGAGAAGCTCACCCGCCCACTGTGCACCCAGGGGCCGAGGGAGGGGCGCTTCCCGCCCGCTGCCACCGAGACCGAGTTGCGGCGGCTGGCGAAGCTCAGGACCGAGCTCCTCCGGGAGGGCGGCTTCCCCTCCTCGATGCTCCGCAGCCGCAGCAGGGGCCTGGGCGGGTTCTCCAGTGAGTGCGAGCTGCGGCGGGTGGACAGCAAACCGGCCCTTAGGCATGCGGCCTCCGGGTGCTCTGCTGCTCCTGCCGCCTGGTTGAACTGGGCCAGGGCCTCCTGGGACAGAGTGAGCGGCTTGCCGGCCATGCTGCGGCTGAGCCACCTGCAGCCGGGCAAAGAGAAAAGCAATGCTGGCAAGTTACGCCGCTCCCCGCCAGGCGTGTGGCCGGCCAGGCCCCTGGGCTCAGCCCGGTTGGAATTAACAAAAGCCATCCTGTGACCATGCTGGAGCCGGCATTGTCTCTGCTCTGCTCATGCAGCTTCCAGCACCAAACCGGCCCAGGGTCCCAGCACTGCCATGCACTGGGCCCCGAGCCACCACCGGCTGCACCAGCCCTGGAGGTGCATTCCTTAGTCCGGGCACTCTTGCCAGTGAGCTCTCACGGCCCCTGCTGTAGCGCAGTCCCCCAGCTGCTGTCTGCGCCGTGCGCTGCTCGCTGGGGGTGGCTGGGGGCTGCTCTCCCGTTATACTACAGCAGCCAGAAACGGCCACGCCAATTCCCAGCCATCGCCAGCATCTTCCAGCCACTTTCTCACAGCCCCTTGTGCCCAGCCCTGGCAGCCGCTGACTGCCCCGCTCTGTGCTCGCCAGCCCCCGGAGCTGTTGCCTTTCTGGTTCACTTGGACTGACTGCCCCAAAGTCCCTGCAGCCCGTGGCAGTCGAACGTCTCCCGGGAGACCCAGAAAAGAGGAGCCCGGCTGGCCGCGTCCATTGGCTGCTGCGTGTGACAGGCTGTGGTGGGAGGCAGGCAGGGAGCTGATCCCCCTTGCTCCGGGAGACGCGCACAGAGCAGCTGTGCCAAGGGCTTCCCAGCAAGGACAATTGCTCAGTCAAAGGGGTATCGCCAGTGCTGGTCATTGCACCAAGGCCTGGAGAGTGGCCCCCGGCACATGACACGGGCACCGGCTCCCTGGGCTGCGACAAGACATTTCCTGCCAAGCCTCCTTGGACTTGTCCCTTTTGGGGCTGTGAGCCTCAGAAATGGAAGCCTGAAAGCAGGCCTGGCTGGAGGGAGCCCTGACCAGGGTTCACTGCCCTTTCCTTGGAGGGACCTGGGAATCGGGTCAGCTCACCCCTGCTATCATTGCGCTGGGGGCTGCTGTGCGTCCAACTTCTGCTCAGCGTGAAGAGGCAGACGTGCCAAGGAAGGAGCCTGCCTTCTCGTGCTGTTTCCAGCCTTGCTGACAATGGGATATGCTGCACCCCCATGCTGGGTCACCAGACAACGCTGGCTTGAATGTGGGCCTATGGGTTGCATCCTCTGGGCACTGAGAGGGACCAAACCCCAGAGCTTCACTGAAATTCACCCCCCCACATGAGCATGTTCCCCCCCCCCCAGCTCTCAGGGCTAGTTGCCATTTTACCCACACGGCTCATTGACCAGAGATGGGACCTGCCCCCCACTCTTCAAATGGAACACATTCCAGGCAGGGAAGAACAGGAGCCATGGCGGATGTCCCACCCGGCATGCTCCTCTGGGGCCATGCCTGCTCTGGCTCTAGTGGGCTGTGCAGCAGAGTTGTGGGCAACTGGCCCAAAGAGCTTCCTCATCTTTGGGGAGCACCACTGAGGGCCTGGGCCGCTCTGAAGAGCACCAGCTTCCTCTTTCCAAGGGGTAGGAGTCGCCTGCTCGCTGGGCTAGCTGGGGTGTAAAGGCCGAGTGTGCCTGGCAGTGCTCCTGGTGCTTGGGGAGAGCATCTGCTAGGGTGGCAAGTATCGGAGGGGTAGCCCTGTTAGTCTGGATCTGTAACAGCAACGAAGGGTCCTGTGGCACCTTATAGACTAACAGAAAAGAAAAACAGAAAAAGAAAACTTTTCTGATAGTCTATAAGGTGCCACCAGACCCTTCATTGCTGCTAGGGTGAGCGATAGCTCAATGGTTTGCATGGTGGCCTCATAAACCCAGGGTTGTGGGCTCAGCCCCTCAGGAGGCCATTTAAGAGGCTGGGGCAAAGAGGTTTAAAAAAAAAATACCCCTCAGGCAGGGAAGTTGATCTAGCTGGGTGGGTATCAGTCAACAGCTTTCTGGATGAGGGGATGGATTACTGCACCCTCAGCAATTTTGCAAACGATACTATGCTAGGAGGACAGGTTGGAGGGTGGGGACAGGGTCCAGGGTGACCTGGATAAATTGGAGGGTTGTGCCAAAAGAAATCTGCTGCGGTTCAACTAGAAGAAGTGCAGAGTTCTGCGCACGGGCCAGAAGAATCCCAAGCCCTGTTACAGGCTGGGGACTGACTGGCTAAGTAGCAGTGCAGCAGAAAAGGACCAGGGGATTACAGTGGATGAGAGGCTGGATACGAGTCAACAGTGGGCCCTTTAGCCAAGAAGGCTAACGGCATATTGCAGAGCATGAGGAGAAGCATTTCCAGCAGCTCTAGAGAAGTTATTATTCCCCTGTATTCAGCACTGGTGAGGCCACATCTGAAGTATCATGTCCAGTTCTGGGCCCCTCCCCCAATGCAGAAAGGATGTGGATGAATCGGAGCAGGTTCAACGAGAGCAACAAAAACGATGAGGGGCTGGAGCACATCACCTGCGAGGAGAGGCTGAGGGACTTGGGCTTATTTAGTTTGCAGAAGAAAAGAGTGAGGGGCGATTTGATAGCAACCTTCAACTTCCGGAAGGGCAGGGGGAGGTGGGCTCAAAAGAGGCTGGAGAGAGGCCGTGCTCAGCAGTGTCAGATGGCAGAACAAGCAGCAATGGGCTGAAGTTACAGAGCAGGAGGTGCAGGTTGGCTATTAGGAGAACTCTTTCCCCAGGAGGTGGTGAAGCACTGGAATGTGTTACCTAGAGAGGTGGTGGAATCTCCACCCCTAGGGGTTTTTAAGTCCTGGCTGGGATGGTTTAGTTGGGGTTGATCCTGCTTGGGGCAGGGGGCTGGACTCGACGACCCCCCGAGATCCCCTCCAGCCCTAGATTTGGTGATTCTATGAGTACGACACACTGTGGCTCCCCCTGCAGCGGAGCAGGTGGCGCGCGTCCCAGCCCCAGCCGACATGCTGGCTTTGCGGCTGGGTTCGCCAGCCCCCATGGCTTGGCTGTACTACTGGCAGCGCACAGGGAAGAAGTACCAGGTGGGATGCCCCACGGCCTGCGTCCCGGCTGCACTGGGGGGTTCCGAGAAGACGAGGCGCCCTAGCCGTGTGCGGGTAAGGTAGAGGGGAAGCCGGGGCCGTGTCATTTCTGCACCTCGCTGTCATTTGCTTTCTCTTTGCAAAGACTGGAAAATAAACCAGCCTGCAATTGCTAATCGACCCATCCCTTGGGAACAGCCCAGGGGCAGTAGGTCCGGGGGCGGGGGGGCGAAAGAAATTTGCAGGGTCATTTCTCCTGGGAGGCCTCACCCCTGCCTGGCTGGCTTAATAACACCCCCACTGCTGGCAATCATCTGCAGTTTGATTGGGCAGTTCAAGACAAGAGCCTTTCAGAGGGCGGGGCCAGGGCAGGCTCCGCCCCAGGACTGTTGGGGGACCGTGGGCCCTGTGCGATCCCTGGCAAGCTCTGGGCTTTTCCCCTCTTCTCCCGTCCCACTTCTGGGGCGCTTTGGGCGTGGCAGGTTTGCAGTCTAGAGGGCAGAGACCAACAGGACCGTCCTCCAACCATAGGCCCTGCCTCCCAGGTCCTGATCCTGGGCCTGGATCCCCACAGCTCCCCTCTTCTCATGCCCTTGTGGGAGCCCGGGGGCTAGACCTGACTCAGTTGAGCCAATGGCAGACCTGGGGCTCTAGTGTGGGGAGAGGTTAGGGCTGAGTTGCCCAGAGCGAGCCAAGGCTGGCCCTTGCCGTGTGCCGGGGGTGCTGCCCTGACCCCCAGCATGAGAGCGGGCGCCCCGGCAGTTGCACCGCCTCTTCCCAGCGCACTGACGTGTTGCTATAGCTGCCGCCCCCACCCCGCCCCACGCCTCTGTGTCTCCCCCTTCAAGATGCTTTTTCACGCTCAGCCAAGGACAGGAACAAACACTTGTGCCTACGTTCCCCAGCCCACTCGCCTCTCCGCTGCCCAGCCCGGCCCTGGACACCTCTCTCCTCCCCACCAGGCGCTGGCTGGCTGTGTCAAGGGTTGAGGGGGCACCAAGGCCCAGTGTTCACTCCCTCTTAAGGGGCTGGCTGGCTTTGGATCGCTTTTGTCCCTGGCGTAAGCCCCAAGCCCCTGCCAGACTGGGTCCTCCCCCGACCCTGCTTCTGATCCGGGCATCCTTCGGTTCCTCTCTGCACCTCCTGGGCTTCAGGATCCTGCAGCCCCTGGATCTCTGGCTTTCATCACCTCAATCCTATTGCTCCAGCCTGCAGCAGATTCAGCCCAGAGTCACCCTGCCTGTTCACAAAGCTTTCTTTCGCATCTCCATGCTGCCTTGGCCTGCTGGCCTCCCCCCCACTTTTCTGCATCCCCTCTCCAACCCAGCACTCCGCGCTCTTCACCTCCTCTATGCTGCTCGCTCACAGCCAGGGCTCCCTCTAGTTTGTTCCAGCTGCAGGTGCAATACATTTCACTTGCACCAAGTCATGTGCGCATGCGCACCACTACAGAAACCCAGGCTGCCGGCTGGAGGGGCTCTGAATCTCTCCTGTGTGGCCACCCAAGAGCTCTGCTTACAGGGAACACTGGTCACAGCCATCCATCCCCAGGCACATCCCTGCCGCTGCGCCCACCAGCTCCGGCCAGTCTCAGCCCCCTCCTTGCAGCTCACCGTGACTCTCCCGAGCTGGAGTCGTTGCCTTGCCTCTGATTTCTTCCCTGCCAGACTTACCTTTCCCCCTCTGCACCCATGTGACCTTCCAGGAGCAGCTGGGACCTTGGGTAACTGTAAAAATGCAGGACAGTGTGTTTATTTTGTAGTGAATCATTGTGTGTTGCTAGGTGACACTGAAATGCTCCGGCCGTCCCACAGAATAGCTTTAATGCTCCACTGCCCAGTATGGCCGCACTCCTCCACAGTCTGCCTCAGGCGCACATGCTCTTTCGGCAGCTTTAGGTGAGACAAGTATCCCTGGCGGAGCCGGGTTAGTCGGTATCTTCAAAACCAACAAGAAGTCCTGTGGCACCTTATAGACTAACAGATGTTTTGGAGCAGAAGCTTTCGTGGGCAAAGAGCTGCTTCCTCAGATGATGTGATAAACTCCAACACAAAATCTATGTCTAGCGACCTACTCGAACCCTCGGCTGGGCCCCCGCCCTGGTGCATTGGAGGGTGTGAACACTCTGCCCTGAGCTGTGGGTGTAAAAGCTGAAAGAACCAGCTCTTGTGGTGTTCAACTGCTTTGTGGCCTAGATTTAGTTATCTGGATCCTGACCAGTGTTCAAGGGGAAAGCTTGCAGCTTGCCCTGTGTGATGGAGTGGGGGGGTGCATGTGTGAGTCAGGCTGGATGTCCGAGGCAAGCAGCAGCTCCCAGTGGCTAAGGATGACCCTGGGGCTACAACTGGCAGATAACACCTCTGCCTGAACAAAGAGCAGGGAGGAGCTGAGCTGGGTTTTGAATCGGGGGCGGCAGTTAGAGGCGAGGAGAAGGGAGAGCTGGAAGGCAGCCAGCCTGAGGAGGGGAAAGCTACACCCCAGAGGGGCCCCCCTCGGGGTCTTCCCCCCAGGACAGGTTGGAAGGTCTGTCTCTGGCTGCTATGCTGTTGCTTCTGTGAGAAACTGGACATCTGTTGCCTAATAAACCTGCTGTTGTACCTGCTGAGTGAGAGTCACTCCTGCCAGCGGACGGGGTGCAGTGCAGGGGGACCCCTGAACCCCATCACACCCTGATTTACCTTGTACAAACCTTTTACAAGAGGGAAAGGCCTGCAGAAATGTCTCAATTTGTTTAAAAACAATCCCAGTGAAGGAGTAACTTTTAAATATATAACGCTCCCCGCAGTGTTTAAGTTAAATAGCTGGAGATACACATCTACTAGAACTGGAAGGGACCTTGGGAGGTCATCTAGTCCAGTCCTCTGCCCTCTTAGCTGGGTCAAACACCATCCCTGACATCTGTTTGCCCCAATCCCTAAATAGGCTCCTGAAGGATTGAGCTCACAGCCCTGGAATAAGCAGGCCAATGCTCAAACCACTGAGCTAGCCCTCCCCCCACACCATGTGCTGTCCCAGCCCTGGAGGGGACACGCATTACAGAGACAGCAATTTTGTTCTGTTTTCTCATCCAAAAAGGAGAAACGCAGGATGATCAAACAGCAGAGCTAGTGAAAAACTTAGTGGGGAGTTCAAATTCTTCCCTCTTTAATAGTCAGAGGTGTTATTTGTGGCCCAGCCAGGACCTGCCTTAAGAAGATGTGCTTTTGAACCGAGACTGAGTGTCCCTTTAATTATTGTTTCGGATTTATATTCCCCAAGCTCCGAGGAGCTTTTGTCACAGACCAAAACCCCATTGCACGAGCGCTTTTCACACTCGCACAGAATGCACATGGTTCCTCTTGACTAGGCCCAGCTTCAAGCAGGGTGTCTTACACGTCCCCATTGGGCCAATGCTCCTTCCCAGTGTTTACCTGAGCACCAGTCTGGGCCCAGGCGGCAGGAGTCCCTGCCCCGCACGCTTCCTTCAGTCCTGTATTCTGTGTTCTGTGGTATCAGATTGACTCAGGCTCCATCCAGCTCCCCGGCTGGACTCCAACAGGGGCGATCTGGGTGCTCAGAGGGGGTCACCTCCCGTGCCATGATTCACCCTCCTGTCCCCTCCCTGGGATCCTCTCGTGCCCCGCAGCATGAAGCCTGATCACCCTCCTGCGTCCCTCCCGGCTAGTGTGACGCCAGGCGAGAGTCTGTCTTGGTGGCGGGTTGTTTGTTGAATGCCTGACGCCAGCAAGGAGAGGAGTGAAGGGCCGGGCAGGTCCCTCCCTGCTCTCCCCGTTTCTGGAGCTCCGCTCGTTGTGCATCCGAGGCGCAGCCGGGATCTTTGCACGGGGCAAGGCGCGGGCTGAGAAGCGGCTCGCGCGCGGACACACACCCGGGGGCCGCTCCAGGGGCTCCCGCACCCCCAGGCAGCGGCCGGTTGCCTTAGTGCCCAGCTGCGTTGCTTGCAGCAGGGGCCTCCTCCCCTGCTCTGGCCCTGCTCCTGCTCCTGCTTCTTCCCCTTCCTGCCTGGCGGCTCCCGGCCCGCCGCGGCTGCTCCCGCTTTGCAGGGCGGGGCACCAGAGAGGCCTGCAGGCGCGGGGAGCCCGGGCTCGGCCCCGGCCCCATGGCCTCCGCCTGCTCGGCCGTCCTGGAGGGCGATGCGGCCGCCTTTGCCGCTGCCATCAGGGGCCTCATTAACAACCCGCAGTTCAGGTGAGCTGGGCTGGGGGCGGGGGGGCCCGTGCAAGGCTGGGCGCAGAGCTTCGGAGAGCCGGGAACCTCAGCCCCTCTGTGCAGGCCCGGCCGCTCCGGCTCCGGCTCCGGCCCCGGCCCCCTTCCTGAGGGCCTGCCCGCTGTGGGCCACTCCCTTTATCCTGCCCTCCACCTGCGTGCAGCGTTGCTGCGTCCGGGGAAGTAGTGGCCGTGTCCCACCCCAGAGCTGGCTGCATTCCTGGGCGGGCGCAAGTGCTGGGCGTGGAGACGTTCCGAGCCGCCTCCAGGGTTTAGACACGCGGCTAAACACCAGCGTTTCTCGGCGGAGGGTTGCAAAGCGCTGGGAGCTCCTTCAGGGCAGGTGCCCTGTGGCTGCGGTGCGGGAGGGGTTTGACTTCGTCACCATGGGGTGTCTGAGGCACCTCGGTTCGTGCTGATCTCAAGCCTTGTCCTGCATAACCTTCCAGCAGCCTCACAAGCCACCTCCGGTGCCAGCTGCGGCCAGGGGATGGGGAGCTTCAGTTAAGTCACCCTCCCATGCATGCATGCGTGCACACACACACACACGTGCACGCGCACACACGCACACGCGTGCACACAGACACAGACGGAGTATTATGCAAATGTAACCCATGCACCAAGGTGTGGGTCGCTGCCTCATGCACCGAGAGAGAGCACCTGCCTTCTGCAGCTGGCCTGAGAGGCAGCTGGCTCTTAGCTCAAACTCTCGTGGCCCCTGCAGGAAGCTTGGGGGTGGGGGGGTCCCAGGTTTGAACCTGCCTGTGGGCAGTTACACAAACATGGGGGGTTTCATCCCTCTCCTTCCAAACTGCTTGCCAAGCCTGTGTGGAACTGCCTGGCACCTGAGGGCTGGTGTCAGGCCCAGCAGGTTGCCCCCTCCGCCCCATTTGAGGGGCAGAGGCTGTGAGCTGAGCAGCTGGTAGCTCTTTATCCTGGGGAAGGCTTATTGGACCCATCTGAGCCCTGAAACAAGGGGACGGGCAAGTCCCTGTGGGACACAACAGAGCATCTAGCAATGATGGCATCAGCCCCCAGGCTTCTCCCCTCCCAAATCCCCTGCAGAGGGCAACAGCCATGGATGATGGAGCCAGCCTGGAGTTGTGCTTTTCCCCTCAGCAGTGAGGGCCAATCCCAGTGCCTCTGGCTGAACCCAGCCGCTGCCCGCAGAGGCGGGGTCCCCTGAGAAACCTGCCAGCGGCGTTGCTCCTGGTGGGAGGGTGGGCAGGAAGGCAGCTAACCAGCCTGGAGCACAGCATAGCCGCAGTTGGGCCCTTGCTGCCTGCTTGCTGGGAGGGGTCATGCCATTGTGGACCCAGGAGCTGGACAGCAGAGGGGAGACCCTGGCCTGCGGTTTGCCACCTGGGAGCGTGCCGAGGGGAGCTGCACCGTGATGAGCTGGGCAGGGCGGGAAGCCAGGCCCGTTCCCACCCCGGGTTCTTTTGGAGAACTTCGTGATGGCCAGTCACACTGCCTGGACTCAGGCCTGCTCTGTGCTAGAGAATCAAGTCCATTTAACTACGCTGAGGGCTGTGGCTAAGCTTTCCTATGTCCCCCTGGAGAAGGACCCTTCTGTTGACCTAGCTACCGCCTCTTGGGTAGCAAAGGACCTCAGCTGGCGGGCGGGGCAGGACAAGCTGTGACAAAGTGGGAACTTTCCTAATATCTTGTCTGCGGCCTGTGTGTGTCTCAGTTTCCCCTATGTGGGCTGTGGGATAGTTGCAGGGACCGTAGCGGGCAGGCGTGACTGCCTCTGGCTGCTGGCGCCTAGGCAACGGCTGGACACTCCGTGGCCTGGCGGCTGATGGCCTGGCCCATCCTTGGCAAAGACCCAGCCGAAGGCGTGGGAGAACTGAGATGCGGCAGCCAGGTGATCGGTTTGCCAGGAAGGAGATGAAGGATGGAGGACGTGGCAAGAGGGCACAGGGTGGTGGGGTGCCTCAAGGCAGGTTTTGCAGAACCTTCCACTTGCTGAGCTCCCCTGCATCCCAGAGGACTCACAAACCCTCCTGTTCACACACCCCAGGGGCGCTGAGCGGCGCCAAACCCATAGTACGGTTACACCCATGCACTACTGGGAGCTGCTGCTTCTTCTCAACATCCGGCCGACTACGCCTGCCTACCAGCCACTCTCTTTGGAAACGGCCACGGCCACAGCTGGCGCTTGGACACACAGCCCCTGCCTCTCAGGGTCCTTCCTCCTGGGCCAGCTGCCTCTGGGGGACTGTGCACCAGAGCTGGTAGCCAGGAACATCTTGGAGGTCCCAGGGGATTGGCCCGTCCTAGCAGGGTGGACACGTAGCAGTGACCCTCACCCACGAAAGCTCACAGCCTAAGCAATTGGTTTGTCTTAAGGTGTTTGTTTTTTGTGAAGCTACAGACTAACATGCTGCCCTCTGAGACTATTGCCCAGGCACAATTAGCCGGAGAAGCACCCCAGCCCAGTGTTGCTGTGACTGCTGCTGTGTGCGAGCAGCTCGGAGCCTGGTGCATGGCGCCAGTCCAGGGATCTCCACAGCTCCGTGAAGGGCGCGTAGCAAAGGCGGCAGGTTTTCAGCACTCTGAGGCTGAGCAGGGAAGTCCCCATCCCGAGGCGGAGTGCTGTCCCGCGGCAGTGTGCATGGGGCGAGGACACAGCCAGCACCGTGGGGCAGCAGCAATGGCTAGGGCGTTCCCCACACGTTGCTCCTCCCCAGACTGGATGGCCCAGCATGTGTGCCTGCGCCTGCGGGTGCGTTTCACCGATCGGTCATGAAAAGAAACCCAGCACCTGCCGCGGCATCTGCGCAGTCTCAGGCTCTGGCCGCATGCTGCAGCAGGAGCAGCTGCTGCTGGGTTCGCACCTACAGCCAGACTCCAGCCATTCAGGGGCTTTGATCAGGCCCGACCTGGGGTGCCTGGGACATCATCCCTGGGTGTTAGCCCAGCCTGCAGCATTGTACGCACACAGGGCCAGTCCATCCTTGCTGGGGTGGGCCAAGAGAAGGAGCTGGTGCGGCCGAGCCTGCAGCCTGCCTCCCAGCACCCACTAGGGCAGCTGGCCGCTGTCTCCCTTGGGGGCGGCCACCAGATGTGAGCTCCCTCTGGGTTGCTGGGTGGCTGGCCCAAGCTGCACCGGCTCTAGGGATGGAGAAAAGCCTCAGTGCCTAGGAGCCAGAGCCGCCGGAAGGAGGAGATGCTTGGGCGCATTGGACAGGTCATCAGGGCCTGCTGGGAAAAAGCAAGGCCTGAGGCCTGTCCATGTGGCCCCTGGAGCCGTGTAGGGTGAGCAGACGGTGCGATCACCCCAGCGCAGTGCAGGCGTCAGGCGGCTGTTCACAGCCCCAAGGCAAACCTGCCAAGCGGGTGGAAAAATGCGGTTAACAGATTTTTCTAGCTCCTCGTCAGCACTTTCTTCTGTGGCCCGAGGGGCAGGTTTCTAAACGCCCCGGCCTGAGCGCTCACTTCCCCCGGCGCTGGGTCCCTCGTGGGCTGGGACCTGCGGCCACAAGGCCAGTGGCACTCGGGGGAGGAGGTGTCTGCAACAGCTGTCAGCCGGGTGATGGTTTGCAACTGGCCAGTGGGATGGGGCTGCTGGGCCAGCGTCTTGGCTGTGGTCCAGCCCCGTACTGCCTGGCCAGGGGAGAGAAGGACACGTTCTCCGGGGGGGGTCTGGCCTCAGCTGTTGCGCTGTGTTGATGTGTGCTGTTGAATGGCTGGTGTGTTTCACCCCAGAGGTGGCTGCAGCATTTACAGCTCAGGAAGCACCTGGGGATGAAATGGAACAAGCAGTGATCTCCTCCCCTGCCACGCAAGGCTCTGCCCGGAGTGGGAGCCAGGGGTGCCTCCGCCTTAGGGACAACTAAACCTTTCCATTCCTCGGGGTTGGCCTTGGGGGCCCATTTGGGGCCACACTCCTTCAGTGTCTCCTGGGGGTGAAATGGGGCGGCTCAAGCGCTGGCAAAGAGCTACGGAGCTGGGCCCACGTCACTCATCCAAACCCACTTGCTACTCAGCAGGGCGGCAAACCAGGAGCCCTCCTGAGGCTGCTCTCCCCTTCCTCAGGCCTGCGCCGGGTGTGGATGGCTTGAAACAGTGTGGCCAGGGCCAAACACGTGGGTGTTTCTGTGGTGAAGTGGGGGTGGGAGGGTTTCATTCCCTGGTTGGGTTGTGTGTGTTTCCTATTGTCCTGCAGTAACCGGAGGTGTGTGCCTCAGGTTCCCTCGGCACAGCAGGCAGCGGGGCTCCATGCCCTTTTTAACCGAGGCAGCCAGATGCCACCTTTCTTCCCTGGGACACAGGCGGGAGGAGGGACCTGGCTGGTGTGAATTAGAACTGGGCAGGTGAACTGGGGAGTCTCAGCTGACTTAGCAAAGAGGAAGGTGGGCCAGGGGCCAGCTCAGGGACCCCCTCTGGGCCCCTCTTCCCAAGCTGGATTGTACCGACAGCTTCTGGCTCCTGTGCTGGCAAGTCAGTTCTACGCCATGTCGCCGGATAACCCCTCTGTTCTCCCTGCTGACTGAGAGCCACCTCTGTCTGCGGGTGGGGGGTAGGGCCAGGGGACCCTCCCCCTCTGTTTGAGTTTCCTCCCTGGGCGGGCTCCTGAAATGCACCTTAGGGCAATCTGCCCTCTAACATGTCCCATCCATGTGTGGAATAAATTTTGCTACCTGCACCAATAGAGAAAGAGAGAGACACTGCTGGCTAGGAGTGGCTGGGGGTGCTCTGCCAATCAGCTGGATGGCACCTGAATCCCCTGTGGGCAGCCACCCAAGTGCTCAGCTTCCCGGGAACACTGGTTAGGGCCCAGCCAGCTGCTGTCAGCCTATGTTACCTTTGATGGCTACAGGGCACACAGTATGGAGCAGGACACCTCACTGCATGTTGTGAGGCAGGATGGCTCTTGGCTTGATTCCCTGCTCTGCCACCAACTTCTTGCATGGCCTTTGGCAAGTCCCTTAGTCTCTCTATGGCTGAGTGTTGGGGGTCGTTATGTTAAAGCTGCGCTGAAGGTCGTGAGGAGCTCAGATGTGCTGGGGCTGGAGATGGACTCAGTCCGAGCCATTGGCTTGTCTCATGTGACCAAAGTTCCGTCAAGGAAGGGGAACTTAACACCAGACAATGGGTACTTGTTTCACCAACTCAGGGTTTTTTTCCCAGCCTCTTGGGGCAGCTGCTGTGTCCCACCGCCCACCGGGCATAGCCAGAGGGGGCTGCGGGAGAGGGACGGGTTGGTAGTCAGCCAGGGCCAGGCTGTGCCCTGGGAGGCAGGAGCCACGCTGCTGAGGTCTTTGCTTGGGGGCCCTGGCCGCTGGGGCTGGCAGAGGGTTTCTGTGGCTGTTCAGTACTGGTTTGGTGGGAGGGGGAACAAGCTCCCTTCCTGGGGTCACTTAGACCTGGATGTGGTGAAGCAAAGCAGAGAAGAGCCCAGCCTCCACCAAGCTGATCCTCAGTGCTACGGGGGTGACTTTCAGGCAGTAGCAGCAGCTCTGCGCTCCCAGCCTGAGCACACCGAGCCTCCTGCCGCTCACCCCCTGGGGCCTTCTGGTCACGTTCTGGAAGCCAGCGTCCTGTCTGGGCGTTAAAGAGCCCAGACATCCTCAGCGTGAGCCTTACCTTGCAGCTCTCAGCCACCGTGCCATGTTCACCGCCCTGCTGGTGCTGCAGTGCCGTACGTGCTGGGTGCTTGATCTCGTCCACACCAGAGTGGCTGCATTTCAATGCGGGTGGATAGACCCAGTGCTGGGGGAATGTCGGGTGAGCTTACGGCCCACTGGCAGCAAGAGGGCCCCATGATAACGCTTGGAGAGGACAAGAGTCGCTCAGAGCAGAACAGGCCCAATGTCACTTAAGGGCTCAACACTCAAGCCAGGTCAGTGGCCTCACCAGCCCCTCAGGCTCTGGTCTGTGCCGCCAGCCTCGTGCCACTCCGTGGAGCCCAACCCATGTGCAGGAGATTCGGGCTCTGGGCTCGGCTCTGCACAGACCTGGCCCGGAGCCTCAGGGGGACGTTAGATCCCTGGCATCCAGGTGAAGCACAGTTACCTCTGAGGAACTGCGCATCCTTCCCGCCCTGCAGAGCTGTGATGCTGGTGGCTCTGCCCATTGGCTGGGGGAGCTGCCCAGAGGCCAGGTGAGCAGGGCACAGAGAACCCTTGGGCTGTGGAACCGACTCCTCCGGCACATTGTGAGCAGTGGTGCCCCGACCAGGCCAGCCCAGCTGTGCCACCAGGGGTGGGGGGTGGGGGGTTGGCAGAGCACACGCACTCAGGAGTCAAGGTGATAGGAGGTGTTTGCTCATGGTGGAATTATTCATCAGCATTTCTGGCTCCAGTAGCTGCCTGTCACCGAGGCCGTGAGTCAGAGATGGTGCAGAGCAGATTTTGGATTCTCAGCAGCTGGACTTTCCACTCCCAGTACACAGAGTGAAAACCCCTCCTGCGGCTCCAGTGCCCACGGCACTTTCCTTTTCAGATCTGACTCCACACTGCTGTGCGGCCTGTAGTTTTATGAATCTTCCAGAGGAAGTGGTTTGCCTGCCCTACATGGAGTTTGGAATCAAACAAACAAATAATACCAGCCCAGCAACCAATGAGAACCCTCTTCACTTCCACAGCCCCTTCCCCCAGGGTTCGGGACCGCCACACAAAGCTCTGGGCTTACACAGGGGGAATCTCCATTAGCTGTGAGCAATACGGGGCACATGACACTCAATTGGAAAGTTTTGTCCAGCCAGCAGGGGACTCGTGTGCGTGTGTGGCTCGACCCAGGATTTAGGATGGGGGAAGGGAGAGAGGTGACTCCTCTGCAGGAGGGAGTTTACTCAGTCCCTTGCAAGGAGGCAGCACACAGAGGACTTAGCCTGGTGTGCGAGGGGCTATGACTGGGGAGGCGCAGCTGTGAGGCGCCACAGGCTGGGCTCCGCTTCCTCCAGCAGGCTCTGCATGGGGATGGGGATCGAGTACCCTGCTTGGCAGTGGGGGTGAGGGGTCAGGGATATCCTGCATGGGGGTGGGTGGCTGGGGATTGGGGATAGGGTACCCTGCATGGGGGTGGGTGGCTGGGGGTGTGGGATAGGGTACCCTGCATGGGGGTGGGTGGCTGGGGATGGGGGATAGGGTACCCTGCATGGGGGTGGGTGGCTGGGGATGGGGGATAGGGTACCCTGCATGGGGGTGGGTGGCTGGGGATGGGGGATAGGGTACCCTGCATGGGGGTGGGTGGCTGGGGATGGGGGATAGGGTACCCTGCATGGGGCAGGGGGCAGGTAGAAGCAGAATCATAGAACGCTAGAACTGGAAGGGACCTCGAGAGGTCATTGAGCCCAGTCCCCTGTGCTCCCGGCAGGACCCAGCCCCAACTGGACCATCCCCGGTAGGTGTCTGTCTAACCTGCTCTTAACTATCTCCAGCGGTGGAGATGCCACAACCTCCCTAGGTAGTTTATTCCAGTGTTCAACCACCCGCACAGTTTGGAAGTTTTTCCTAATGTCCAACCTAAACCTCCCTTGCTGCAGTTTAAGCCCGTTGCTCCTTGTCCTGTCCTCAGAGGCCAAGGAGAACAATTTTTCTCCCTCCTCCTCATAACCCTCTTTTAGGTACTTGAAAACCGCTACCATGTCCCCTCTCAGTCTTCTCTTTTGTAAACTAAACCGGCCCAGTTCTTTCAGTCTTTCCTCAGAGCTCATGTTCTCTGGACTTTTAAACATTCTTTTTGCTCTTCTCTGGACTGTCTCCAATTTCTCCACAACTTTCTTGAAATGTGGTGCCCAGAACTGGACGCAATCCTCCAACTGAGCCTCATCAGTGAGGAGAAGAGCAGAATGACTTTCTGTGTCTTGCACTCAACACTCCTCTTAATGTGTCCTAGAATCATATTTGCTGTCCTTTGCAACAGTGTCATATTTAGCTTATGTTCCATTATGATTCCTAGATCCCTTTCCACAGGACTCCTTCCTAACCGGTCGCTTCCAATTTTGTATGTGTGGAGCAGATTGGTCCTTCCTAAGTGGAGCACTTTGCATATGTCCTTATTGGACTTCATCCTGTTTACCGCAGACCATTTCTCCAGTTAGAGATCACTTTGAATTCTGACCCTCTCCTCCAAAGTAGTTGTAACCCCTCCTAGCTTGGTGTCATCTGCAAACTTAATAAGCGTACTCTCTATGCCAATGTCTAAATCATTGGTAAAGATATTGAATAGAACTGATCCCAAAACAGACCCCGGCAGAACCCCAATTGTTATGCCCTTCTGGCATGGCTGCAAACCATTAATAACTGCTCTCTGAGAACAGCAACAAAGGGTCCTGTGGCACCTTATAAACTAATAGAAAAGTTTTGAGCATGAGCTTTCATGAGCACAGACTCACTTCATCAGATGCTGGTCATGGAAATCTGCAGGGCCAGGTGTAAATAAGCCAGAGCAAGGGTGGGGATAACAAGGTTAGCTCAGTCAGCAAGGGTGAGGCTTACTACCAGCAGTTGATCTGGAGGTGTGAACAACAAGGGAGGGGAAGCTGCTTTTGTATTTAGCCAGCCATTCGCAGTCTTTGTTTAAGCCTGAGCTGAGGGCGTCGAATTTGCAGATGAATTGTAGCTCAGAAATTTCTCTTTGGAGTCTGGTCCTGAAATTTCTTTGCTGTAGGATAGCTACTTTTAAGTCTGCTACTGTGTGGCCTGGGAGATTGAAGTGCTCTCCTACGGGTTTTTGTGTATTGCCATTTCTGATATCTGATTTGTGTGCATTTATTCTTTTACGTTGAGACTGTCCAGTTTGTCCGATGTATATAGCAGAGGGCCATTGCTGGCACATGATGGCATAAATTATATTGGTAGATGTGCAGCTGAATGAACCCATGATGGTGTGGCTGATCTGGTTAGGTCCTGTAACGGTGTTGCTGGTGTAGATATGTGGGCAGAGCTGGCAACCGGGTTTGTTGCGTGGATGGGTCCCTGAGTTAGAGTGACTGTGGTGCGGTGTATAGTTGCTGGTGAGGATTTGCTTCAGGTTGGCAGGTTGTCTGTGGGCAAGGACTGGTCTGCCTCCCAAGGCCTGTGAAAGTGGGTGATCATTGTCCAGGATGGGTTGTAAATCCCTGATGATGCGCTGTAGAGGTTTCAGCTGAGGACTGTAGGTGATGGCTAGTGGTGCTCTGTTGGTTTCTCTCTTGGGCTTGTCCTGTTATCCAGCCAGTTATGCACCCACCTGACAGTAGCCCCATCTAAGTTGTATTTGTGTACGTCTATTGATAAGAACATATGTGAGACCACATCAGATGCCTTACTGAAGTCTACATATACCACATGCACTGCTTCCCCTTATCCATAAGACTTGTTATCCTGTCAGAGGAAGCTATCAGATTGGGCTGGCATCATTTGTTCTTCACAAATCCATGCTGGCTGCTGCCTGTCACCTTATTTTCTTCCGGATGTTTGCAGATGAAATCCTTATTTACTTGCTCCATTATCTTTCCCGGCGCAGATATTAAACTGACTGGTCTGTAGTGACCTGGGTTGTTCTTATTCCCCTTTTCAGAGATGGGCACTATATTTGCCCTTTTCCAGTCTTCTGGAATCTCCGAGACTTCCATGACTTTTCAAAGATGATAGCTAAAGGTTCTGATGCCTCCCCTGTCAGCTCTTTGAATATTCCAGGGTGCATTTCATCAGGCCCTGGTGACTTGCAGACATCTAACTCTTCTAAGTAATTTTTACCTTGTTCATTTTTTTTATTTTATCTTCTGAACCTATCCCCTTCCCCCCAGCATTCACTACGTTAGGCATTACTTCATCAGACTTCTTGGTGAAGACTGAAACAAAGAAGTCATTAAGCACCTCTGCCATTTCCACATTTCCTGATACTGTTTCTCCCGCCTCACAGAGCAATGGGCCTACCCTGTCCTTGGTCTTCCTCTTGCTTCTAATATAGTTATAGAACATCTTTTACCTTTATGTCTAGCTAGTTTGAGTTTATTTTGCGCCTTTGCCTTTCTGATCTTGCCCCTGCATGCACGTCTTGTTGGCTTATATCCGTCCTTTGTAATTTGTCTTAATTTTCACTTTTTATATGACTCCTTTTTGATTTTGAGATCATGCAAGATCTCCTGGCTAAGCCATGGCAGTCTGTTGCCATAAGTCTGTCTTTCCTGCACAGCAGCATAGCTTGATTTTGGGCCCTTAATAACATCCCTTTGAAAAAATGTCAGCTCTTTTCAGTTGTTTTTCTTTAGTCTTGCTTCCCACGGGACCTTACCTACCAGCTCTGAATAGTAACAGAGGTCGCCATGTTAGTCTGTACTCTAACAAAACAAAACAGCAGAAGTGTAGCACTTCAAAGACTAACAAAATGATTTATTTGGTGATGAGCTTTTATGGGACAGACCCACTTCTTCAGATCAATCACATTTCCGGTCCAGACTGACATCCGTAAGGACAGAGGACCAAAACAATTGCAGTAAAAACTGACAAATCAAGTACATAGGATGGAGGGGGGGCATGAGGAGAGGGGGGGATGTTAAGTGTCCTGCCTGAGATAACTGAGAGCATCAAAGGAAGGGAAGCAGTCCTTGTAATGCGAGAGGTAATTGTTGTCTGTGTTGATGCCAGTGTTATTGTGTCCAATTTGAATATGAACTCCAGCTCACGAATTTCTCTAAGTAGTCTGTTTTTACAGTTTCTTTGTTCTAAGACACAAATTCTCAGGTCTTTAACAGAATGGCCCTCCCCACTGACGTGTTCACTGACCGGCTTATGTGTGTTGAGATTCCTGATGTCTGCTCTGTGTCCGTTCATTCTCTGGTGAAGAGTTTACCTGGTCTGTCCAATGTGCATAGTGGTGAGGCATTGTTGGCACATAATGGCATATATAATATTGGTCGATGTACACGAGAATGAGCCCTTGATCTTGTAAATAACATGGTTAGGTCCAGTGATGGTATCCCCAGGTCTGGTATTGCCCAGCTCTGAGTTTACCAAAATCTGCCTTTCTGCATGGGGTGGGGTTCAGCGGGGAATGGAGGATGGGGAATCCGGCATGGGGGGTTGGGGATCATGGGGTATGCTGCATGGGAATCAGGGATACCGTGCGTGGGGGTGGGGTTAGGGAGCACACTGAGTGGAGGGTGGGGGCAGAGCCGGGGTGGGGTTGGGGGTTCACTGTGTGGATGGTAGGGGCAGAGATACTCTACCTGGGGCACTCAGGCAGCAGTGCCCAACTGCAATGGCCTGCTCCTGAGCAAGACACGAGAGGTCATTCTTCCGCTCTACTCTGCGCTGGTTAGGCCTCAGTTGGAGTGTTGGCACTGCGTTTCAAGACACGTGTGGAGAAATTGGAGAGGGTCCAGAAAAGAGTGACAAGATTGATCAAAGGTCTACAGAACATGAGCTATGAAGAAAGGCTGAAAGAATTGGGCTTGGTTAGTTTGGAAGAGAGAAGAATGAGGGGCGACATGATAGCGGTTTTCAGGTACCTAAAAGGGTGTCACAAGGAGGAGGGAGAAAACTTGTTCTCCTTGGCCTCTGAGGATAGACCAAGAGGCAATGGACTTAAGCTGCAGCAAGGGAGGTTTAGGCTGGACATTAGGAAAAAGTTCCTAATTGTCAGGGTGGTCAAACACTGGAATAAATTGCCAAGGGAGGTTGTGGAATCTCCATCTCTGGAGATATTTAAGAATGGGTTAGATAAATGTTTATCAGGGATGGTCTAGACAGTACTTGGTCCTGCCATGAGGGTAGGGGGCTGGACTTGATGACCTCTGAAGGTCCCTTCCTGTCCTGGTATTCTATGATTCCTCACGGCCTGGCTTGACCTATCTCCATCTCTTTGTCCACAGTGATGTGACGTTCGTGGTGGGCAGGGAGAGGCAGGAGGTGTTTGCCCATCGCTGCATCCTCACCTGCCGCTGCCAGGCCTTCCAGGGGATGCTCAGCCGGCCGCAGTCGGAGTCCCAGCTGCCCCAGGCCCCCGTGGTCCTCAGCCATGTGCAGCCCGAGGTCTTCCTGGCCGTCATGGAGTTCCTGTACACCAACAGCGTGACCCTCAACAGCCGCATTGTGAGTGCCGCCGGGCGCCATGGGAGAGATGGGGTGGGCCAGACGCAGGACCAGGGAACCCCCAGCGGGCTGCAGGGAGGGCATGGTGGGATAATGCAGGGGGAGCTGCATATCACAGCCCATTTAGCAGCTGGGCCTCAGAGAGGACTACAGCCTACAACCGCTGCTGCCAAAGGAGCTAGTCCTTAGCTCGAGCGGCAGAGGGTTGTGCCGCAGGTTCTGGGTTCAAGCCCAGCCCTGCACGGGGAGATCTGTGTCCTCGTCTGGGGGAATCACCCACCTCAGGGAGTAAAACAAACTCTGCCAAGGACACGGGAAGCCCCACCAGCTGGGGCCATCCCAGGCACTGCCCCGCCGCCGGCAGCCTCCCCTTTCTCTGCCGTGCCCTCAGCACGGTGCTCCTTGCTCCGACCTGGCCCCTCCCGGCCCTGGGCACAGACCAGCAGGGCCTTGGCCATGACCATGGGCATCCCAGCACCAGGCAGCCAGGGAGAGGCCCGGAGCACAGGGCAGCCCTCGCAAGCACGTTACGCTTCAGCAGTGCTGTGGGCGGGAGATGGATTTTAGCCTCCAGCCCCACGGAGCAGCGGGAGGCCCCGGAGGTCAGGAGGGAGGGTGGGTACCACTTCCCATGGCTCGGGGCTGGGGCAACCAGGCTTTCTGGCAGTCCCTGCTCCCATGGCAGGGGACCCTGCTAGGCCATGGACAGTGCCCCTCAGTGTTCACCCCCGCTGGCTGTGGGCCATAGACGCTCTCCCCTGCAGGGCTTGGGTGCCAGCCTAGCTGAGGGTGCATTGACGTGCCACGCCCCAGCCCTGCTCTGACCTGCTGAAGGACGGGGCTTGGGGATGGGGCAATAGCTCATCAGCACGGCCTGGCCAAGTCAGCAGGGGTGCGGAGGCGACTTTGGGGGAGTGCCGGTGAGGCGGGGGCTGCAGTCTGGTGGGGTGTGATGTCCCCAGGGTCCAAGTAACCGTGTCCCTGTGCCCTCGGACCGGGCGGGCCCTTCACTCTGCTTTGGCAAGGTCACCTCGCAAACCACCTCCAGCAGGCAGGTCGCCCCGGCCCCGGGGGCGTGTGTGAACTGCAGCTGGGGATACCCACCCGTCCCCAGTCCGGGAACTCCCCTCCCGCCCCCCCGAGAGAGCTCCAGCCAGCCCTCCCCCGCCAGAGCCGGCTCACAAAGGTCAGTGGTTTCTTGGAGGGAAATAATGCACCAGACGTGGTTCCCTCTCTCGGACTTTCCCCAACCCTGCAGTTTACACCCCTGGGCGAGGTGGAAGGAGCCGGTGAGCTAGAAGGAGAGAGCTGGGATGTGACAGCACGGCACCCGGCTCCGACATCAGCCTTGGCTGCCAGAGGGCTCACGCCCCAGCCAGCACACAGGCACAGCAGGACAGCTTGCCCCCAGCTGGGTGGCTTCGGGGCAGCCCCCGTCCCAGGCCAGCACTGCGGCTTTTGTTCGTCAGCTGGCTGGGCTGCCGGAGGCAGGGAGACTAGCGGGGAAGCTCTTGGCATCTGCCCCCCTTTTCGCAGCCCAGGTTTTGAGCAGCATCTCCAGCTGGGAACCTCTGGCTGGGTGCGTGTGAGGGCCGGGGTGTTCCCCCTGCGGGATCGCCCGTGCTCCCAGCCGGAGGGCCTGGGTGTCGTCTGCAGCGTGGGCTGGGGAGGGCCAGTAGCCCGAGGGCCAAGCCCTGCATGGAGACAGAGTTTGCACCCCCCTGCAGAAAGCCGGCTGTGGAGAGCTGCAGCCGGATCTGGGAACAGCTGGGGCCTCTGTTGGTCTGTCCCTCTCCTGCTGGCACAGAGCTGGGTTCTAGTGCTCCCGCCTCGTGCTCTCTGCTCCTCGGGTGTCTCCCTCTTCGGGGCTGGGCAGCACCAGCAGGCGGGGGATCCCCAGGTGGAAACCAGCGCCTGCCTCTCATGGCCCAGCTGCTCTGGAATTGCCCCAGTCCAGGGAGCCCATCAGCCTGGCCCTGTCAGCCCCCTGCAGCAGGAATGAGTAACCGGCAGCAGGCGACGGAAGGTACCAGGCTGCTCTGCAAACACAGCTACGGAGGGCCAGAGCCTGGGCCATGCTCTGTGCCTGCTGCTGCTGCTGCCCAGCTGTGTCGCGACCGGCATCCTCGTGCAGGTGCCGCCTTCCCCCGCGAAGGCCCAGCTGTCCCAGCAGTGGTCTGGCGCGCGCGGAGGGAGGGAGGCAGCTGCGAGGCCATAGCCCTGCCCGCCCCAGAGGAGGAAGGGGGATCCCCGGGGGGGATTGTCTCACCTCCTCTCCCTTGGCACCCTTCCGGCTGGGTCACAGCCCCGCTGAGCTCCCTGACTCACAGGAGCCTGCCCCTTTTGGCCTCTGGCTCCCATAGCTCCTCCCGGTGCCAGCCCGCCCTGGCGCTGACCCAGGCGCTGGGCAGCCCCTGCTGACCCGTGGCCACCACGTGTATCTGTGGGGTCGCCAGGCCGCTGGCCTCAGGCCTCAGGCATTGTGAGCAGGGCTGTGCCAGGCTCCCGGTGCTGCCCCTATGCCCGGCAGTTCTGGGAGAGGCTGCGTCCTGCGGCTGGACGGGCTGTTCCAGTTCTCCTGGTGTTCCCAGGGCTCGCTGAGGCAAAGCAGTGGCTGTTCCTGGGAGCACCTCGGCCTCCTGCCCCTCCCTCCTCCTCCCAGCGGCTCAGGAAGCCTGGTCAGGCCCTGCCGGCGGGGGAGCTTGGGGCTGGGGATTCACAGGCTACCAGCACCCATGGGTGCAGCAGGATGGGGTGGCTGCAGGGGCTGGGATCCATCCCCCTGGGTGGCCAGTTCTCCTGGCAGAGCGCAGCTGCCCTGCTCCGGGTGGAAGCCCCAGCAGCTGCCTTGTGGTACCACAGAGACCAAACTGGCCGTCACGTGGTGGGGAGAGCACGAGCCGGTTCTGGGGCCGAGCAGCGTCTCCTGGCGGAGCCGGGGGCTCAGATCTGCACGGCTGGCGCTTGGCGCAGTGTTGCCCGCAGCTGCTGGGTGCAGCGCCTCAGGCCATTGCGCAAAGGGGGGGCGTCGGTGCGGATGAGCCTCCGCTGCCCCCAGCGTTGTGAAGCGCAGAAGGGTCCGAGTGGGGCCTGGTACCTTGCTGCGTAGGCGTCTGCGCTCTGCGGAGAGGAGAGCGTCGGGAGTGCACACCGTGTGCGTCTCCCAGCACTTAACCCCATAGCGCCCAGACGCAGGCCCGGCTGGCTGCCTTTGTCCTGTTCTGGGGCTCTCTTGAGCCAACACCTTCGTCAGGTGGGGGCCCCGTGCTGGACCCCCAAGGTGCTCTGTCCCTCCCAGCCTGAGCCGGTCCGTCTGCGGTGCAGGTCGGTGGGGTCGGGGCTGGGCAGTGCTAGAGCAGCCCCAGTGTGAGCAGCCGAGAGCTGCTGGGGAGGACATCCCCGAGGGCACGCGCCTTTGGCTGCCAGCTTGGTCACCAGTGTGTTTCTCTGCTCGCCAGGCCCTGGAGGTGCTCACCTCGGCGGTGGAGTACGGGCTGGACGAGCTGCGGAAGGTAAGGCCCTCGCCTTGACTCTAGTTCAGCCCCTCAGTGCGGGGGGATCTGGGGATGGGGGGTCCGGCGGGCCAGGGACGGTGGGCTGCAGGTTTCACTCGCTCTCTGTGCCTGGGGGCTGGGCGGGAGCAAGTGGGTGTGTTGGTGTGGCTTGGCACAGAGCTGCTAACGCTACGGGGGCACGTCCTCGCTCCCGTGAGCTCACCACAGCAGTGGTGATTCGCACCACTGGGCCGGTAGTAGACCAGCAGGAGCGCACAGAGCAGCATCGCAGGTCAGGAGCAGGAGCGTGTCCGTTGGTTGCAAGTCGTTCTCCCGCCCCAGACCGTGCAGCTCTAAAGAGAGCTGGGAGCAGGGGAACGGTACCAGTGGCTTCCGTCAGCAGGCCCTGGCGATGGCTGAAGGGCACAGAGGTACTGTCTGGGGCAGCCAGCCAGGGCTGCCTGTTGTCAGCTGCTTCTGCTCTGCTGGAGTCTGACTGGGACCAGTGCCGAGAAAGTGGCCAGGCCAGGGTGCAGGTGCAGTGCATTGTGGTAGCTAGTAGCCAAGCCCCAAGGGGATGCGAGTAGACTTGGGGTGACTATTTCTGGGGAAACCCGGCAGCAGGTGTGTGCTGGGGGGGCTTATTCTCTGCACTCACTCCAGCAAACAGAGCCACGGTCCTCAGACAGGACCTCCGCGGTGCTCGTCCCACGCCCACTTAGCGCCTGGTTAGGAAACGTGACACGCCTGGGGATGGAGGTTGTTTGTCCCACCGAACAAAACGCTCTGGTTCTGTCAGAGGTTCCCAGCGGCGCCTCGACTTTGCTCAGCTTGTCCCTGCACTGTGCGGAAGAGCAATGCAGCATTCAGCCGGCCGCGCTTGCATGGAACAGGCACAGGGAGTTTCCGCCCTTGTCGAATCTTTATTTTTTTGAGTAGTTCAGTTCCACTGGGCAGTACCTGCTCTCCTCTCTCTGTGCAGACGGCGGACGTCCTAGGCTACAGGAGGGGCTGGTTTACTGGACAGTTGGCAATGCTAGACTTCTGCTGCACTGTATGTCATGACTGTAGCACCTGGAGACCCAGCCGCACTCAGGGCCATGTTGTCCTGGTGTAACCCACGCACCTACTGGGTGTGGTTCACTGTCCCGGTGGGACCGAGGGTGCGTTGTGGGGATTGGATGCCCCTTGTTAGGTTGCATGTGTGTCTTACTGTCCTGCAGTAACTCCCGGGAGTGCCTTGGTTTCCCTCAGCCCTGCATCCGCGCACAGTTGGAGAGGGGAGTTTGGGTGGGAGGCAATGGCCCTCCAGGGCCTTCCTAACCTAGGCAACCGGGGGACACCTCTTCCCTGGGACACAGGAGAGAGGCTGGAGGAGGGGCCAGGCTGGTTTGATGTGGGCTGGGGCTGCGGAGTGGGGCAGTCTGGGCTGCCAGTGGCCCCTCTCCCCGAGGTGGATGGTGCTGATGGCGCCTGGTTCCTTTGCTGCTAAGTCTGTTCTACGCTGTGTCCCTGTTGCCAGTAAACCTGCTCTGCTCACTGAACTAGTCTGCCTGTGGATGGGGGGCAGGGCCTGCTGACCCCCACGCTCAGTGGCATCCACGTACTGGCAATTAGGCCATGTACAGAGAGAAAGAATCAGTCTCCTCTACAGCCTTGACCGAGAGCCAATTGCCTCTTAGCCGGGATCGGCAACCCCCAGCAGGCAGGAGTGCGGGGTCCCTGCCAGAGCCGGAGCCCCATCTGTGGGGCCCTGCCAGAGTATGGGGCTATGGCCAGAAGCCCCGGAACAGGGCCGGAGCTCCAGCCAGAGGGTCCCTGCCAGAGTGCTGGGCCAGGACTGAAGCCCCAGCCGTGGGGCCCTTTCCGGCAGGGTCCCCTGTGAGTGCTCAGCAACTCAGAACAAGGCCAAGGATCACACTAACTGGTAACTCTGTATCTTTCTGTAATTACGAACAAAGCTGCTGTGGTAGGACTGCTGGGGACTTTCACCGGCACTCGGACCGTGTGCAGAGGTCAAAAGGCCCAGCTTCAGCCCACCGCCTCGGAAGGGTTGCTGACTCCTGCTGGAGAAGCTCCAGAGGTCCCAGGCTTGAGTTTGCCTGGGGGCGGTTACACTGGCGCTGTATTTACACACCCCGATGGAGGGTCGCTGGTCTCTGGGGATGGTCATCCCTGTTTTACACATGGAGAAACTGAGGCAGGGCGATAATGTGTCCTCTGTGGCAGTGACTGTCCCATGCCTTACCCCCAGCACTATCCTTTGTGTCCAGAGCGGGCACGAGGCAGAAGCAGACTAAGCCACGTTTAGGGCTCTAAGCAGCTCAAAGGGGTGGGGGGCTGTGGCCTAAGCCAAGGCGTTCTGGGGCTGACAGGGTCTTTCCGGCTGCATCACCTTCTTCTGGCTCTGGCTCACCTTGCGCGTGTATATCAGAGCGCGGCACTTGGGCACCACCAGGGCAGGGGCATGTCCTTTGTCCGGTTTCCTCTGTTCCTGCCCGGGTCCGGGGCTGGTTCTCCCTGGCCGCTGTGTCACAGGACCGGTGAGGTCAGAGGTGGGGAAAACCCCATGAGGTCATCCTCCCCGAGCCAGCGGGGCCCAGGCTTGGCATAGTTCCTTGCTGCTAATTAAGATCCTTAAACTGTTGATGACTCAGGCCTCTGCTAGCCATGTGCACTGAGGGATGTGTCAGGGTCATTCCAGGCATGCCAAAGGGACAGCCCATGACTGAGAGCAGCAAAAGTGCCTGGCCTCTGCAGATGCTCTCTTCATGGGACCTGCCCACACCACGTAATTTTGCTGTAATAGCCAAAAGCAGCCAGGAGCTGCTCCAGTCTCCTTCCGTTTACATTGGCCTAACTCTGGACTGGCTCTGAATTCTTGTTTCTACAGCCAAACCCTGATCCTCCAGGAAGCCAGAGACTTCCCCTGCTCAGCTGTAAAGGAGGCAGTGGGAGAGGATGTGAAACAGGCTGATCTCTCTCTCTGTGAGCCTGGCGTGAAGGCTCAGACAGCTGTGGGAGAGAGAGATCAGGCTAGGGGGCAAGGAACCCAGGGCTGTGCATATCTGAAAAGATGGGAGAACTGAAGGGGAAGGGACAGGCAGCCTCTCCCTGCCCCTTGCAGGATGGGGGTTGGCAGCAGGGGGTGTGAAAAATCTCCAGACCAGCTGTCAAGAGCACATGACACGGAAGTCATGGGGGATTTAACCACTGGTGTCTCTGCTGGGTTACACACATGGCCAATATGTGCAATCCAAAAAAATTCCTAGGTTACGATGGAATTGGCCAGGCCTCGAGTCAGGAGACTCACGGCGGGGTTTCTGTGTGCGTGGGTGTGTGTGACGGACACATCACAGGGGAGGGAAGGCGAGACACAGAACCCCGGCGTCCATCCAAGGGGGTTGATGGTGGAGGGGAATTACGTAGACAGGAGCTTTGAGGAACAACGCGGAGCAGTGGGACGTGTTTTAGAAAGATGGAAAATGTAGGCAGACATTAGGATGAACTTCCTGGTGCAGCAGACCAGCCTCCATGGGGTGCGACATGACCCCTGCTGCTGCTGTGATGCAGACTCAGATGGTGCTCGAGCTGCTGTGCAGGGGACTGGCCTGCACGTGGCACCTCTCGTCTCCTCCCGATTCCTGCCCTGTGCTATTCAGAGGGTTTCTGGGCAACAGCCAGCAGCGAGCCGCTCCCGCCTTCCCCACCTGCGTGCCATGCAGATTGCGAGGCACTTTCAGTTTTTCAGGAATGCTCTGGGCTCAGGCGTTGTCAGCGCCTGGGAATTCGTCCCTCCCTTCCCACACAGGCCTGTGCTCCTGCCGCCGAGCGCCCCAGCATTCCGTTCCCACGCCGCGCCCCGGGAGCACCTGCGGCAGGTACATGTTCCTTCCTCTTCCCAGCAGCCCTTTTCCCGTGGCCGCCTCAGAGGCGAACCCTGGATGCTCCTAGTTCTCACTGAGGCTTAGCAACCACGGGGTGGGAGGAACCCACAGCCAGGGCTCTGCTAATGTGCGCCCCTCGGCTTGCATCTCTTGTGACGCCCAGTCGGCCGTGCTCCACCATGCGCGGGTGTCATGGCACAGACGGGCTGGAGACTGCGCATTGTGTCCTGGGAACTTGCGAGGGGCCTGCCCTCGCCCAGCCCTGTGTGTTTCAGGGCCAGGGGGGCTGGACGTGGGTGGAAAATGACTTGGCCAGTCCCACGCAGTGCTAAGGAAGTGGCTGCCCAGGGGCCTGGGCCTGCGACCGACCCAAGAGCCGGGGGAATGTTTTCTCTTGGGGTTTTGTGTTTTGAATGGGAGAACCAGGATGCGCCCTGGGTCCTGCGGGGCCGTGGTGAGGTGAAGGGAAGACCCCTGGCAGCCACGGTCTCTGATCTCCTCCGTGTGGCCCATCCGCCGCCCAGCTGAGTGCATGGGGGAAGGCCATTGTCCAGGCCCCTGCCGGGTGCAGGGAGGGCACAGGTCCCCAGGAAGAAGAGGTATTGCCTGGGGTGGCCCAAGGGGCAGAAAGCAAAGTGGAGGCTCTGGGAAGGCGGCGGAGGGGTGCCTGGCAGTGCAGATGGGACCCAGGACAGTGCACGGAGGTTAGTTTCTTTAAAACTGGAGCAGCCTAAATACAGAGGGCACCGACCCCACGGCCCTGCTGCAGCTCCTCACCAGCCAAACAGCTGCAGGAAGGGGCTTTGCGGTCTGCTTTCCTTTCCCTGGGTCCTCTGGCATGGGGTTGCCCCCTCACGCCGGGCTGAGCTGGCTGGGGCAGGACCTGCCTGGACAGGGAGAGCAGAATCACGTTCCTCGGCCACGGTGGAGACAAGGGTCCACGCTGGTCCCAGCCTCTGTTGGTGTGGGCAGCAGCAGCTGGCCGGGGGCACCAGGGCTTCCTCCTGGCTGCGTGTGAAAAAGGCTGCAGGTGGAGGAGGCATCTGGTCTGTGCTAATTCTGGGGCGAGTATATGCCAAATGCTGGGCCTTAGAGTACAGCTACGGGCCAGCATGGGGGGGACTGGGGGCTGGCAGGCCTAGGCTGGTGAAACATGGGGGCTGATGCTGGGGGTGGGGGGCTGACAGGCCCAGGCTGGGGAGATGGTGGGGGCTGATGCTGGGGGTGTGGGGCTGGCAGACCCAGGCTGGGGAGATGTGGGGGGCTGATGCTGGGGGTGGGGGGCTGGCAGGCCCAGGCTGGTGAAACATGGGGGCTGATGCTGGGGGTGGGGGGCTGGCAGGCCTAGGCTGGTGAAACATGGGGGCTGATGCTGGGGGTGGGGGACTGGCAGGCCCAGGCTGGGGAGATGTCGGGGGCTGATGCTGGGGGTGGGGGGCTGACAGGCCCAGGCTGGGAAGATGTCGGGGGCTGATGCTGGGGGTGGGGGACTGACAGGTCCAGGCTGGGGAGACGTCGGGGGCTGATGCTGGGGGTGGGGGACTGACAGGTCCAGGCTGGAGCGACGTCGGGGCTGATGCTGGGGGTGGGGGACTGACAGGTCCAGGCTGGGGAGACGTCGGGGCTGAAGCTGGGGGTGGGGGGCTGACAGGCCCAGGCTGGGGAGATGGGGGGGCTGATGCTGGGGGTGGGGGGCTGACAGGCCCAGGCTGGGGAGATGGGGGGACTGATGCTGGGGGTGGGGGGCTGACAGGCCCAGGCTGGGGAGACATGGGGACTGATGCTGGGGGTGGGGGGCTGGGAGGCCCAGGCTGGAGCGACGTCGGGGCTGATGCTGGGGTTGGGGGGCTGGCAGGCCCAGGCTGGGGAGACGGGGGGACTGATGCTGGGGGTGGGGGGCTGGCAGGCCCAGGCTGGGGAGATGGGGGGGGCTGATGCTGGGGGTGGGGGGCTGGCAGGCCCAGGCTGGGGAGACGGGGGGACTGATGCTGGGGGTGGGGGGCTGGCAGGCCCAGGCTGGGGAGATGGGGGGGGCTGATGCTGGGCGTGGGGGACTGGCAGGCCCAGGCTGGGGAGATGGGGGGGTTGATGCTGGGGGTGGGGGCTGGCAGGCCCAGGCTGGGGAAACGGGGGGACTGATGCTGGGGGTGGGGGACTGGCAGGCCCAGGCTGGGGAGACGGGGGGGGCTGATGCTGGGGGTGGGGGACTGGCAGGCCCAGGCTGGGGAGATGTGGGGTTGATGCTGGGGGTGGGGGGCTGGCAGGCCCAGGCTGGGGAGACGGGGGGGCTGATGCTGGGGGTGGGGGTCTGGCAGGCCCAGGCTGGGGAAACGGGGGGACTGATGCTGGGGGTGGGGGACTGGCAGGCCCAGGCTGGGGAGATGGGGGGGGCTGATGCTGGGGGTGGGGGACTGGCAGGCCCAGGCTGGGGAGACGGGGGGGGCTGATGCTGGGGGTGGGGGACTGGCAGGCCCAGGCTGGGGAGATGTGGGGTTGATGCTGGGGGTGGGGGGCTGGCAGGCCCAGGCTGGGGAGACGGGGGGGCTGATGCTGGGGGTGGGGGTCTGGCAGGCCCAGGCTGGGGAAACGGGGGGACTGATGCTGGGGGTGGGGGACTGGCAGGCCCAGGCTGGGGAGACGGGGGGGGCTGATGCTGGGGGTGGGGGGCTGGCAGGCCCAGGCTGGGGAGATGTGGGGCTGATGCTGGGGGTGGGGGACTGGCAGGCCCAGGCTGGGGAGACGGGGGGGTTGATGCTGGGGGTGGGGGTTGGCAGGCCCAGGCTGGGGAGACGTGGGGGCTGATGCTGGGGGTGGGGGGCTGGCAGGCCCAGGCTGGGGAGATGTGGGGGCTGATGCTGGGGGTGGGGGGCTGACAGGCCCAGGCTGGGAAGACGTGGGGGCTGAAGCTGGGGTGGGGGGCTGGCAGGCCCAGGCTGGGGAGACGTGGGGGCTGATGCTGGGGGTGGGGGGCTGACAGGCCCAGGCTGGGAAGACGTGGGGGCTGAAGCTGGGGTGGGGGGCTGACAGGCCCAGGCTGGGAAGACGTGGGGGCTGAAGCTGGGGTGGGGGGCTGGCAGGCCCAGGCTGGGGAGACGGGGGGGCTGATGCTGGGGGTGGGGGTCTGGCAGGCCCAGGCTGGGGAAACGGGGGGACTGATGCTGGGGGTGGGGGACTGGCAGGCCCAGGCTGGGGAGATGGGGGGGCTGATGCTGGGGGTGGGGGGCTGGCAGGCCCAGGCTGGGGAGACGGGGGGACTGATGCTGGGGGTGGGGGGCTGGCAGGCCCAGGCTGGGGAGATGGGGGGGGCTGATGCTGGGGGTGGGGGGCTGGCAGGCCCAGGCTGGGGAGACGGGGGGACTGATGCTGGGGGTGGGGGGCTGGCAGGCCCAGGCTGGGGAGATGGGGGGGGCTGATGCTGGGCGTGGGGGACTGGCAGGCCCAGGCTGGGGAGATGGGGGGGTTGATGCTGGGGGTGGGGGCTGGCAGGCCCAGGCTGGGGAAACGGGGGGACTGATGCTGGGGGTGGGGGACTGGCAGGCCCAGGCTGGGGAGACGGGGGGGGCTGATGCTGGGGGTGGGGGACTGGCAGGCCCAGGCTGGGGAGATGTGGGGTTGATGCTGGGGGTGGGGGGCTGGCAGGCCCAGGCTGGGGAGACGGGGGGGCTGATGCTGGGGGTGGGGGTCTGGCAGGCCCAGGCTGGGGAAACGGGGGGACTGATGCTGGGGGTGGGGGACTGGCAGGCCCAGGCTGGGGAGATGGGGGGGGCTGATGCTGGGGGTGGGGGACTGGCAGGCCCAGGCTGGGGAGACGGGGGGGGCTGATGCTGGGGGTGGGGGACTGGCAGGCCCAGGCTGGGGAGATGTGGGGTTGATGCTGGGGGTGGGGGGCTGGCAGGCCCAGGCTGGGGAGACGGGGGGGCTGATGCTGGGGGTGGGGGTCTGGCAGGCCCAGGCTGGGGAAACGGGGGGACTGATGCTGGGGGTGGGGGACTGGCAGGCCCAGGCTGGGGAGACGGGGGGGGCTGATGCTGGGGGTGGGGGGCTGGCAGGCCCAGGCTGGGGAGATGTGGGGCTGATGCTGGGGGTGGGGGACTGGCAGGCCCAGGCTGGGGAGACGGGGGGGTTGATGCTGGGGGTGGGGGTTGGCAGGCCCAGGCTGGGGAGACGTGGGGGCTGATGCTGGGGGTGGGGGGCTGGCAGGCCCAGGCTGGGGAGATGTGGGGGCTGATGCTGGGGGTGGGGGGCTGACAGGCCCAGGCTGGGAAGACGTGGGGGCTGAAGCTGGGGTGGGGGGCTGGCAGGCCCAGGCTGGGGAGACGTGGGGGCTGATGCTGGGGGTGGGGGGCTGACAGGCCCAGGCTGGGAAGACGTGGGGGCTGAAGCTGGGGTGGGGGGCTGACAGGCCCAGGCTGGGAAGACGTGGGGGCTGAAGCTGGGGTGGGGGGCTGGCAGGCCCAGGCTGGGGAGACGGGGGGGCTGGCAGGCCCAGGCGGGGTGGTGTGCCGCGTGTGTGGGGCCAGCAGGCCCATGGCCCTGGAATGGTCTCTGTTCTGAGTGTGTTGCTGCCCTGTTCTCCGGCTGGGTGGGATTTGTTGAACTTGTCCCCTAGAAATAGAGGGCAGAGCAGGTCCCCGTGCTGGGAACAGCCCAGCCCCCGGGAGCCACCCTGCTCCTGCCCTCCTAGGCTGGGAGCCGGGCCACTGAAGGCCAGGCAGGTGGGACAGGCAGGGGAAGAGGCGCTCAGGAAATGATCACAGCGCTGGGCCCCCGC
The DNA here is from genome assembly GCF_033958435.1 of Carettochelys insculpta. Lineage (NCBI taxonomy): Eukaryota > Metazoa > Chordata > Testudines > Carettochelyidae > Carettochelys > Carettochelys insculpta. The sequence goes on from NC_134145.1 coordinate 3,411,814, forward strand.
CAGCCCTGCACAGCTGCCTCTGCAGACAAAGAGGAGCTCTGCCGGCGGGAAGGGAACCTGGAGGGGGGGATCCAAGTGCTGGTTCAGAGCAGCCCTGGGCACAGGCAAACAAAGCCCTTGTGCTGTGCCGGGCAGGGGCCTGTGCCGGCCTGTTGAGCTGCAGGGCTGTGGCAGCAGGGCTGGCCCGGCTGGGCTTTGGTGCCCATTCTGCCCATTGGCTGCCCAGGGGTGGGGAACAATGTGGGGAGTGCACGTTTGGGGGGGCACAGCTAACAGCCAGGGGCCCTGTCCCTCTTCTCCCCCAGCTGGGGTAACAGCCCTCAACACGCCCTTGTCCCCCCAGCTGGGGCGGCAGTCCCCTAAACACCCCTCCAGACCCCCCTACTTCTGGCTGGGGTAGCTACCCCCTGATTCTCCCCATAACTCCCCTTCTGTCCCCGGCTGGGGTAAGCAGCCCCCTGTCTCCTGAGCTGGGGGAGAGCTCCAGCCTGTCTTGTCTGGGTGCTTTACCCCGTAGGCTGCATGTCTCTGGGACTGGGGCCGTGACCCCTGTACTGCCAGGTGAGGGGAGCCTCTCCCACCTGGGCTCACAGTGCAGGAAAGGCTGGGAACTCTGGGGGCTCCTTGTCCCTGCCAGCCATTGCCCTCCAGCCTTGGGCCTCTGCACCTGGGTTCTGGGCCAGCCTGGTGTCTGGCCAGGGTCTGAGGGCATGGGGGTAACCCTGGCAACCAGACATACCCAGCTGTGTGCCCAGGCGGGCAGCCTGAAACCCCGGACACCTGGGTTCCTGTCCCAGCCCTGGGAGGGGTGTCTGGTGGAGACCCAGACGGGGACTCCTGGGCTCTGGCTTTGCTGGCTCTGTCCTGACTCACAGGATTTTAGACACGTCCAGTCATTGTTTGCGCCAAAATGGGGACCCCAATATGTCCCTCCTGGGGTAGGTCATGGAGTGTGAGACTAACCCCCAGTGACTCTGGGGTGCTTTGGAGGGGAGGGGGTGGGCACAGCCAGAGGCTCTGCCGGGACCCAAACCACTCTGACCCTGCAGCCTGGTACAGTCGGGTTTTGTGTTGAGAATCCATGTCAATGTTGAGTTGTGCGAATATGGCTCCCGCCTGGAGCCTGGCTGCTGGCGCTCCTGCCCGGGGCCCCGGGGGAAGCAGCGGCTGCTGGCGCTCCTGCCCGGGGCCCCGGGGGAAGCAGCGGCTGCTGGCGCTCCTGCCCGGGGCCCCGGGGGAAGCAGCGGCTGCTGGCGCTCCTGCCCGGGGCCCCGGGGGAAGCAGCGGCTGCTGGCGCTCCTGCCCGGGGCCCCGGGGGAAGCAGCGGCTGCTGGTGCTCCTGCCCGGGGCCCCGGGGGAAGCAGCGGCTGCTGGCGCTCCTGCCCGGGGCCCTGGGGGAAGCAGCGGCTGCTGGCGCTCCTGCCTGGGGCCCCTCCTGCCCAGGGCCCCGGGGGAAGCAGCCGCTCAGTCACTTGCAAATAATTGAATTTGCAAACATTAAGCTGGTGAATCTTGAACCCCTACTATACATCCCTAGCTTCTGGCAGTGCAGCACACTGGTCTCCCCCATCCCTCCCTGCTGCCCACAGCCAGGCGGCCAGCGGCACGAGGAGCAGGTCTGGGCACGTCCGCAGCAGGGCTGAGCCGGGCAGGGTAGAGGCTGGGGTGGGCGGTGCAGAGCCCCCATGTGTGTCCCCCTCCCCCACAGGCCAAGCGGAAAGGAATCTCACCCCCCCGGGCCCCCCGGCTGGCAGCGGCTGCTCAGCCAGGCGTGAGTTCTCCGTGTTCCCCCAGGGAGCAGCGCGGAGTCTGGGCAGCACCAGTTTGCGAGTGCCCAGCCCTGGCGGCTCAGCAGGGGGTCGCGCTCCCTGAAGTTTCTTCCTCCTCCTGGCTGCGGGACTGGCACGTGCTCGGCCAAGCAAGGCCACCAGCCCAGGTGACCTCTGCTCTAGAGCAGCCCAGGTTTTGGCAGTGCTCCGGGATGTGGTTGGTGGCTCCGCACCTGAAGGGCCCCGAACTCCCGTGAAGTTCCCTGTCCACGAGGCCTTGAGCCCGGCTTGTCGATCGTTTGCTGCCGTCAGTGCCTGCGAACGGGCGCTGCCCCATGGTCGCCCCAGACGCTGTGTTCCTGGCTGGCATGTCTGCGTGGCACCACAGCGCCCATCCAGGCCCACGTGCTCTGCACCTGGCCCTGCTCTAGGCCTGGCTGCCCCACGCAGCCAATGCCCACCCTCGCCCCTGGGTGCTCTGACTCCCCTGGTGCTGCCTCCAGAGGGGACGTGCTCAGACCCACGTCGAAGGGCGCAGGCTGGGGCAGCTCATGCAGGGCCACGCGCTCCTCCCCGTGTGTCTGCATCCACAGTGGAGCTGCACCCCACTTGCAGTCCCCACGGACCCTGTAGCTCTCACTGTCTCGTGCCCGAGTGGTCAGCGCCCCCGTCCTGCAGGGGAAACTGAGGCCAGGCGCGGGGGAGGGGCCTGGGGAGAGTCTGCCCGAGCTGAGCACCAAAGCCTGGGCTCGCGATTGCTGGCACCCTGCCCTTCTCTGCGGCCGCCTGCCCTGCCCCCACAGTTTGGGGGGGGCGAGGTGGGGAGTCCAAAGTGCACCCCGCCTGCGCGAGCCGCTGGCCCGTGGCATCCAGAGCTGGGCTCTTCTCGGCCTTGCTGTGCGCTCCAGAACTGCTGCCCCCCCGCGGGGGAAGGGCCGTGGGCTGTGATTTCTTTGTGAAGTTCCCAGAAAGCAGGAAGCCCAAACAAAAAAGCAGAGGCTGGCTGAGACACAATTGTGGTCAGCTGCTGAGGCAGCCAGGGTGCCTCACAGCCACAGCAGACTGCAGCTACAATCCTGCTGCCAGGGCTGGGAGAGAATCTCTCTTAGCTGGGAGCTGTGCGGGGACTTGGACACACAGAGCGCAGGCGCGCCGGTCGGTGTGGAATAAAGCAAAGTGCCGGGCAGGCTCAGAGCAGGGAAGCATGGGGAAAAGCCGCGCCCTGCTGGGAAGTCACAGGCTTTTGCACAAGGATGGAGCAATGCACAGACCCCGCCAAGGGGCGGTGGGGGGAGCTGCAGGACAGTGCATGGTTTTATTAGCCCCTCTGAGAGCTGGCAAACTCATACTGGCCTTGGGCTCTTTCGGGTGTTGCATTTCGCTGCCTCTTCTTTGTCACAAGCTCTCAGCGGTGTTTCAGAGTGCCCCGGCTAAGCCCCAGGCTGGTTAAACGGGTGGCCAGGGGCAGGTGGGCACAGGGGAAGGAAGAGACCCGGGGAGGTGAGGACGGTGAGCTCACGTCCCAGGTGGTCTGTGGGATCAGGGATGCTTGCTGAAGGCTCTCCGTGGGCTGAGCTTGCCACGAGAGTATGTCCATGGGCTCCTTGTCCCACCCGGCCCCTGGGGCATTCCTGGGGGCTGTACCCCCTGCCCCACTGCCTCGGGCACTGAGATTCCCACTCCCTCCGGCGGAGACGTGAGGCTGGGAGATAAAAGTGGGTAAGACGCACGCAGCCTAAGTGCCCTGTTTCCGAGCTCATTAATCCCTGGGGCCCTTTGTGTCCCCTAAACTCCTCCACCACTCCCCAGCCCCCTCCTCCAAGGCCCCCCTGCTCGGGTGCTGCGTCCATCAGAGGGTCCCTGCTGCACTCAGCGTGGCTGCTGGGGGGTGACACCAACCCTCGCCCCCCCTCCTCTCCCAGCCCCCCCCAGCGCTTCAGGAGCCGGCTAAGCCCACGTGGCTCCACGCCCCCAGGCCAGAAGAGATGGTTGGGACTGTCCCGTCTGAGTCTGACACCCGGAGCAGGTGGCCTGGAGAAGCAGCCAATCTTGACAGAAAACTGCCAGCAACGAGCCTCTGCCGCAGGCTGGCGGCAGATTCCCGCGGCTCCTTGGGCCAGTGCTGCCCTGAGATGCTGCCCTGGCAGGCCCCTGCTGGCTGGTGGCCTCTGCCTAACCCAGGCCGGTGGCTTGGCCCAGCCCATCGGCCCATCTCTCCTCCTAGAGCAGACCAGTGATCTCTGACCCAGCCCCTGGTAATAGCCAGCGCTTGACACTTGTTCCAGCTCCTGCCTGGCCCTGCACCACGTCCCTCCTGCCTCCCAGCGGCAGCCCCTCGTACCCAGCATCCCAGCATTTGGCAGGGCACCAGCAGGAGTGTGTGTGGGAGGGGGCTCCCATGATAGCAGGAGGTCTGCCTGGAGAGGAGGGGGCAGGGATGGAGAGTCCCACACTCATCTGGGATGGACAGACCCACCTCCCAGCTAGCCTGTGGGGTCAGCAAGAGGCTGCTGGGAAAATGTGTCCTGGCCTAGTGCCCCCTCCCTGATGTGATCCTGGGGGAGGCGGGCGGGGGGAGGCCAGGCCGTGGGGGTGGGGCTGCTGTGGCTGAGAAGAGGAGTAGGGTCCGGGTGTGTTTTCTGGTTGCTTTGGATGTGGGGTAGTTGCCGCAGTGGGGGCTGATGCCTGGTGTTACCTCCGGGCCAGGCGAGCTGCCAGTCAGCTGGGGCCCTGGCTCAGGCACAGCGCAGCCAGGAGAGGCCTGGTGCCGGTGCTCAGGTGACAGTTAATCCCACTTCCTCTGCGCCAGTCACATGTCTGACAGCCTCTTCCAGCGGCAGCTCGTCACCCATGGGCACGCCTGCCTGCCTGCCTGCCAGCTGTGGACCCCGGCGTCCCAGGGCCAGGCAGGAGTGACTGCACCACTGCTCCCTGTAAGCTGAGGGCTTGGGCGGCCGCCCTGGATTGATGCAGGTACCACCCAGCATCGCCAGCCGGCAGCCTGTGTTTCTAATGGTGGTGCGCATGACTTGGTGCACACCATAAAATTTATTCTGCCCACGGATGGAAAAAAAAATCAAAGGGAGCCTTGAACTCCCCAGTAGCCAGTGCTGTTTTACGCCAGCGTAGAACAGGTGTGAATGAGAAGAGATTCAGTCCTTGCCACCCTTTGTCCTTGGTAATTCTCCCCGCAGAGCCTCGCCTGGCTCCAGTCAAGCCAACACGTTACATTTGACAAGGGACCTATCTGTCGTTCCCGGACACAAATCTGCTTGCTTGGAGCCCAGCTCTGGCTCCGCAGGGTCTGTGGCTGGGCAAAGCCAGCCCTGCTTTGCTCCTGGCCGGCACAAATAGGCTGTGAGCCACCACCTCCGCTGGCCTGCTCCCGAGTGCCTAGCCAGCAAATGGTCACGAGCAGGCTGTTGTCTCAGGCTTGGGGTATGTGGCTAAGGCCCATCACCTCTCTGGGGGAGGGGAAAGTTTGCCAGCAGTGGAAAGAAGTGGGCTGTGCACTGCTCCCCCTGCAGGCGGGAATCAGAGATGCTCCACTCAGTGTCATGGGCCCCATACTGCTCTCTGCTAGTGGGGAGTCGCCCTTTGCTCCAAGGTGGGTGCTGCTGCTTTAGGAGCCAGTTCTTTGTCATTGTCAGTGTGGCACTGTCGGTAACTCGGGCGCACAGCACAGCATGAACCAGGAAGCTGTGGGTGGCCCTGGAGCTGATGCAAACGCAAAGGTGACCTTCCAGCCAGTGGCTCTGTGGCAATGCTGCTCCTCCGGCGGCCGGGGCACTCTCGCTTGCCACATGCTGACACCTACCTCAGGGCACGGCGTCAGCCCGGCTTGCAGCAGCGCAGCCAGGCCTGTGAGCTCCCAGGCCCACGCACCAGAGCTGGGCTCCTTGCCAGGTGCTGACAGGGCAGGGGCCATCTGCCCTGTGGGGCTGTACCGGTGCTCACAGGCCAGGAGCAGGCATCCGCGCCGGCTGAGCTCCTGTGGGGGCTGGGGAGCTCTTGGCTTGCTGTGTTCAGCATCCAGGAAGTGGCTGCAGCCAGCATCATGGCTCCCCTACCTTCGGCCTCTCTCTGCCACCCAGGCGCCAGTCACTGCCCGTTGTGCTGGCAGGTTGGTGATGGCAGCACCTGCCTGTTGGCACTGGGTGGAGACCTGCCCAGCTCACTGCTTGTGGGGGCCAGCAGCCAGGCGCATGGCCCAGCCCCCTGAGCCAGCCTGGCCACTCAAGCAGGTGGGTTGTTGGCCTCCAGGGAAGCTGGAGGCTTGTTCCAGTTCCTTTCCTTCCAGAGCTGAAGGGATTTCTCTACCCTGGCCAAGTGGCCCACTGAGGGGATGTAGCTGAGATGAGCCTGAGTCAGGAACCTGAAACCTCTGCCTCTTTGACAGCTGTTGGGGCCTGTGGGCCAGGAAGTGTGTGTCTGGGAAGTACCTGCAAGACGGAGCGTTTTCTGTGGGTGTAAGTGTGGGGGTGGGTGATGGCTAACGAGTCCCAGCCCGTGATCAGAGCAGAGACCTTTGCCGGGCAGCCAGCTGCACCTGCCCTAAAACCCAAGGAAGCGCCGCAGCAGGCAGGTGGGCAGGGGTGGAGTCTGGCCCTTGGAGGTGCAGGCAGAGCCGTAAGCAGGAGGCTGTGGGAAATCCCCAGCCAGACGGCCTGGTGTGACTGGAAGGTGGATGCACAGTTTAGGCTCCCATCCCAGTGCTGGCGGGCCCAGCCCCTGATGCAACGGCCCTGAGGCCTGAGCTGACTTTTCCCACGCAGCGCCTGGTGCAGAAGCTGCCAATCCAGCCTGACCAGCCTTGCACTTTCCCAGGGCCCCAGCTCTGCCCTGGGTGCGATTGAGCTCTGCTCCATGGCACCTCTGTCCCCAGCAGAGGCTGGGGCTGCAAAGAGACACTGAAACCCACGTACATCGCGCAGGCAGGAGGCCCCGCAGCTGCAGGCCGTGGGCATCTGGGATTCCTCTCCTTTCTCCAAGCTGCCTTTGGCCCAGCGCCTGAGGCTGACAGTGCTCTGGTGCTAGGGGAACGGCTCACGCTGCTTGAGGTTGGGTGGGGCTCTCATATGGGGGTCAGTGGTGTGTCTCACAGTGAATGGCAAAAGGGAAAGACGTGCACGGCTAGAGATGTGGGGAGAGGAGCAGGCGGTGGGGCCGGGGCAAGCGTGCCTGGCTGTGGGGCCAATGGCAGTGGGGCTGGCTGGGTGGGGCGGTGATGGAGAGGGCAGGACCATGGCAGATCTGGGTGTGGCTGAGGGCAGGCCATGGTGGAGTTGGAGTGGCTGAGGGGCGCGTGGCTGGGCATGTGGGACTGTGGTGGTATGGGCAGAGCCGTGGCAGAGTTGGGTGTGACCGAGGAGAGCATGGCTGGGTGGGTGGGGCCATTGGTGCTTGGGTGGGGCCATGGCAAAGCAGGGTGTGGCCAAGGGGAACGTTGGTGGTCAGGTGATTCTGTGGCGAAGTGGGTATGACTGTGACATAGCGGGGTGTGGCTGAGAGGAGTGTGGCTGGGCGCATGGGGCTCCAGTGGCAGGGCTGTGGCAGAGCTGGGTGTGGCTGAGGAGAACCTGGCTGGGTGCAAAGGGGTGTGGCGGGATGGGTAAGGCTGTGGAAGAGCCAGATATGGCTGAGGGGGGTGTGGCTGGGTGCATGGGGCTGTGGCAGAGTTGGGCGTGGCTGAGGGGAGCATGGCTGGGTGCTTGGGGCTGTGGCTGAGGGGAGCGTGGCTGGGTGCTTGGGGCTGTGGCAGAGTTGGGCATGGCTGGGTGCTTGGGGCTGTGGCTGAGGGGAGCATGGCTGGGTGCTTGGGGCTGTGGCTGAGGGGAGCATGGCTGGGTGCTTGGGGCTGTGGCAGAGTTGGGCATGGCTGGGTGCTTGGGGCTGTGGCTGAGGGGAGCGTGGCTGGGTGCTTGGGGCTGTGGCTGAGGGGAGCATGGCTGGGTGCTTGGGGCTGTGGCAGAGTTGGGCATGGCTGGGTGCTTGGGGCTGTGGCTGAGGGGAGCATGGCTGGGTGCTTGGGGCTGTGGCTGAGGGGAGCATGGCTGGGTGCTTGGGGCTGTGGCAGAGTTGGGCATGGCTGGGTGCTTGGGGCTGTGGCTGAGGGGAGCGTGGCTGGGTGCTTGGGGCTGTGGCTGAGGGGAGCATGGCTGGGTGCTTGGGGCTGTGGCAGAGTTGGGCATGGCTGGGTGCTTGGGGCTGTGGCTGAGGGGAGCGTGGCTGGGTGCTTGGGGCTGTGGCAGAGTTGGGCGTGGCTGAGGGGAGCATGGCTGGGTGCTTGGGGCTGTGGCAGAGTTGGGCATGGCTGGGTGCTTGGGGCTGTGGCTGAGGGGAGCGTGGCTGGGTGCGTGGGGCTGTGGCAGAGTTGGGCGTGGCTGAGGGGAGCGTGGCTGGGTGCTTGGGGCTGTGGCAGAGTTGGGCATGGCTGGGTGCGTGGGGCTGTGGCAGAGTTGGGCGTGGCTGAGGGGAGCATGGCTGGGTGCTTGGGGCTGTGGCTGAGGGGAGCGTGGCTGGGTGCGTGGGGCTGTGGCAGAGTTGGGCGTGGCTGAGGGGAGCATGGCTGGGTGCTTGGGGCTGTGGCTGAGGGGAGCGTGGCTGGGTGCTTGGGGCTGTGGCTGAGGGGGGTGTGGCTGGGTGCATGGGGCTGTGGCAGAGTTGGGCGTGGCTGAGGGGAGCGTGGCTGGGTGCTTGGGGCTGTGGCTGAGGGGAGCGTGGCTGGGTGCTTGGGGCTGTGGCTGAGGGGAGCATGGCTGGGTGCTTGGGGCTGTGGCTGAGGGGAGCATGGCTGGGTGCTTGGGGCTGTGGCTGAGGGGAGCGTGGCTGGGTGCTTGGGGCTGTGGCAGAGTTGGGCGTGGCTGAGGGGAGCGTGGCTGGGTGCTTGGGGCTGTGGCAGAGTTGGGCATGGCTGGGTGCTTGGGGCTGTGGCAGAGTTGGGCGTGGCTGAGGGGAGCATGGCTGGGTGCTTGGGGCTGTGGCTGAGGGGAGCATGGCTGGGTGCTTGGGGCTGTGGCAGAGTTGGGCATGGCTGGGTGCGTGGGGCTGTGGCAGAGTTGGGCGTGGCTGAGGGGATCCTGGCTGAGCAGGCAGTACCCTGATGGGGTGAGAGAGGTCTCTCATCCGCATGACCCATGGTGGGCTCCACTCCATGCCCCTGGTGCTCTTTGCCAATGGGCTAGGTGAGTCACCCGTGGCTGCAACAGGAAGTTGCCAGCTCCCTACGTCCTGGCTCCCCACGCCAGCCGCTGCTGCCATTTCCTTTGCTTGTGGTTTGCTTTCCGGGGCCGCGCTCCCCAGCCACGCCCGGGTCGGGAGCAGGGCTGGCAGCCTGGCTACAGCACGGAACAGCACGCAGCTGCCCTGGGCTCTGGGTAGGGCACAGCTTTTCGTCCCGATGCTCACAGGCGGGGTGGAGCCAGCAAGCGGGTGAGAGGCTACGCCATAGCCAGGGTGACCCGTCCAATCTGCGCAGCCCCAGGTCTCCTGGAGCGAGTGAGCGGCCCTGGCCAGCTCCCCTTCTGCTGCACCGTGTAACCTCCTGCCTCAAAGTTCTGCCTTTGTGTCTTCCACCCTCATTAGATTCTTCTGGCAAAGGTGCCAGCGCCCTCCCCTCCCCGACATGGGCCACGGCCGTGCTCTGCCACCCGCTCTTGGGGAAGTTGCTGCCTGAGAGGCTGGGGGCAGGTGAGTGGAGGGAGGAGAGGCCTGACTCACCGCCTGGGGGCAAGTCACAGCCAGCCGGGGGCACAGGCCTCAGGACTCAGTCTTCACCCTCTTTCCTTGTGGGTAAAGTGCTGGTGATGGGACCCCAGTAGCTGTTGGGGCTGGCACCTCCCCAAGGGAAGAGCATCCACTGGAGAGAGGCATCAGCCCCAGCCTGACTCCCAGTCCCTTCTCCTTGGGGCCCCTTCTCCCATCCCAGCCAGGTCTTACGCTGAGCACCAGAGTGTCCTGTAGAGCCCTAGAACTGGAAGGGCCCTCGAGAGCTCAGATCCAGCCCACTCCCTGCCCTCGTGGCAGGACCAACCACTGTCGAGAACAGATCATCCCTGTTAGATATTTATCCAGCAATGGCGATTCCACAACCTCCCTGGGCAATTTATTCTAGTGCTTAACCACCATCACAGGAAACTTTTCCGAATGTCCATCCGAAATGTACCCCTTGCTGCAGTTCAGGCCCGCTGCTTCTTTTCATGTTATCAGAGGCTGTGGCGAACAACTTTTCTCTCTCCTCCTTGTAACCCTCTTTGAGGTGCTTGAAAACCGCTATCACGTCCTCTCTCAATCTCGTATTTTCTAAACGAAACAAACAAGCCCAGTTCTTTTCATCTTCTCTCATAGGTGACATTTTCTAGACCTTTAATCATTTTAGTTGCTCTTCTCTGGACCTTCTCCAATTTCTCCATCTCTTTCCTATGGACGCAGTACTCCAGCTGAGGCCTAATGAGTGCAGAGGGGGGTGGAAGAATTATTTCTTGTGTCTGGCTCCCAACTCTCCTGTTAATACCTCTCAGAATTGAGTTTGCTTTTTTGGCAACAGCGTCACACTGTTGACTCATACTTGGCTTGTGGTCTCGTACGACTCCTAAGACTCCTTCAGCAGAACTCCAGCCTAGGGAGTCGCTTCCCTTCCTCTGTGTGAAGCTGATTGTTCCTCCCTAAGAGGAGTACTTTGCATTTGTCCTGATTGAATTTCATCCTACTTTCCTCACACCGTTTCTCCAGCTTACCCAGCTCACTTTGAATTCTGACCCTCTCCTCCAAGGCACCTGCAGCCCCTCCCAGCGTGGTATCAGCTGCAGACTCACTAAGTGTGCTCTCTAGGCCAGTAGCTAAATGGCTGATGAAGGTCTTGAAGAGAAGTGGCCCCTGTGGAGCCCCACTTGTTATTCCCTTCCTGCCTGACTGCAAACCATTGATAACTATTCCCTGTGAACACACACGCGTGTCTGTCTGTGTTATCTGTGGTGTACACGCACATATACTATACGCTCATATTTCAAATCTGGAATCTAAACGCACACACGGCCTTTGTTAAAGAGCTAAACAGCAACCAAATTAAACACAGGAGTCAAATTACAAATTACTGGGGGGTGCACCAAGACCGGGGCGGCTTCGGCCCAGCTGGAGTTCATTGCTTCATGGCACTCCTGGGGCTGCCACAGGGATGGGGCTGCTTTGGCCAGGCCAGGGACACCCCCCACCCAATGGTTTAATCAGTTAAGCAATTAAACTTAGCGTTTAATCAGTTAAGCAGGGAAATGGGATTTTCCATCCCTTGACTGGCCGGGAGGCAGGTGCAGGAGCAGGCTGAGGGTGGGGTGTTTGGGTGGGTGCAGGAGGGAGCTGGAGATGGAGTGTCTGGCCAGGGGGAGGGTGCAGAAGCAAGGGAGAGCCCAGGAGCCGAGCAGGGCTGGGAGAGCTGGGTGGGAGGGGGGTGCAGGTGCCGAGCAGGGCTGGGAGAGCTGGGTGGGAGGGGGAACAGGAGCCGAGCAGGGCTGGGAGAGCTGGGTGGGAGGGGGGTGCAGGAGCCGAGCAGGGTTGGGAGAGCTGGGTGGGAGGGGGGTGCAGGAGCCGAGCAGGGCTGGGAGAGCTGTGTGGGAGGGGGAACAGGAGCCGAGCAGGGCTGGGAGAGCTGGGTGGGAGGGGGGTGCAGGAGCCGAGCAGGGTTGGGAGAGCTGGGTGGGAGGGGGGTGCAGGAGCCAAGCAGGGCTGGGAGAGCTGGGTGGGAGGGGGGTGCAGGTGCCGAGCAGGGCTGGGAGAGCTGGGTGGGGGTGTGTGCAGGTGCCGAGCAGGGCTGGGAGAGCTGGGCGGGAGGGGGAACAGGAGCCGAGCAGGGCTGGGAGAGCTGGGTGGGAGGGGGAACAGGAGCCGAGCAGGGCTGGGAGAGCTGGGTGGGAGAGGGGTGCAGGTGCCAAGCAGGGCTGGGAGAGCTGGGTGGGAGGGGGGTGCAGGTGCCGAGCAGGGCTGGGAGAGCTGGGTGGGAGGGGGGTGCAGGTGCCGAGCAGGGCTGGGAGAGCTGGGTGGGAGGGGGGTGCAGGTGCCGAGCAGGGTTGGGAGAGCTGGGTGGGAGGGGGGTGCAGGTGCCGAGCAGGGCTGGGAGAGCTGTGTGGGAGGGGGGTGCAGGAGCCGAGCAGGATTGGGAGAGCTGGGTGGGAGTGGGGTGCAGGAGCCAAGCAGGGCTGGGAGAGCTGGGTGGGAGGGGGAACAGGAGCCGAGCAGAGCTGGGTGGAAGGGGGGTGCAGGAGCCGAGCAGGGCTGGGAGAGCTGGGTGGGAGGGGGGTGCAGGTGCCGAGCAGGGCTGGGAGAGCTGGGTGGGAGGGGGGTGCAGGTGCCGAGCAGGGCTGGGAGAGCTGGGTGGGAGGGGGGTGCAGGAGCCAAGCAGGGCTGGGAGAGCTGGGTGGGAGGGGGAACAGGAGCCGAGCAGAGCTGGGTGGAAGGGGGGTGCAGGAGCCGAGCAGGGCTGGGAGAGCTGGGTGGGAGGGGGGTGCAGGAGCCGAGCAGGATTGGGAGAGCTGGGTGGGAGTGGGGTGCAGGAGCCAAGCAGGGCTGGGAGAGCTGGGTGGGAGGGGGAACAGGAGCCGAGCAGAGCTGGGTGGAAGGGGGGTGCAGGTGCCGAGCAGGGCTGGGAGAGCTGGGTGGGAGGGGGGTGCAGGAGCCAAGCAGGGCTGGGAGAGCTGGGTGGGAGGGGGGTGCGGGAGCCGAGCAGGGCTGGGAGAGCTGGGTGGGAGGGGGGTGCAGGTGCCAAGCAGGGCTGGGAGAGCTGGGTGGGGGTGTGTGCAGGTGCCGAGCTGGGTGGGAGGGGGAACAGGAGCCGAGCAGGGCTGGGAGAGCTGGGTGGGAGGGGGAACAGGAGCCGAGCAGGGCTGGGTGGGAGGGGGGTGCAGGTGCCAAGCAGGGCTGGAAGAGCTGGGTGGGAGGGGGATTAGGGAGCCGAGCAGGGCTGGGAGAGCTGGGTGGGAGGGGGATTAGGGAGCCGAGCAGGGCTGGGAGAGCTGGGTGGGAGGGGGGTGCAGGTGCCGAGCAGGGCTGGGAGAGCTGGGCGGGAGGGGGGTGCAGGTGCCGAGCAGGGCTGGGAGAGCTGGGCGGGAGTGGGGTGCAGGTGCCGAGCAGGGCTGGAAGAGCTGGGCGGGAGGGGGGTGCAGGTGCCGAGCAGGGCTGAAAGAGCTGGGTGGGGGTGTGTGTAGGTGCCGAGCAGGGCTGGGAGAGCTGGGTGGGAGGGGGAACAGGAGCCGAGCAGGGCTGGGAGAGCTGGGTGGGAGGGGGGTGCAGGTGCCGAGCAGGGCTGGGAGAGCTGGGTGGGAGGGGGGTGCAGGTGCCGAGCAGGGCTGGGAGAGCTGGATGGGAGGGGGAACAGGAGCCGAGCAGGGCTGGGAGAGCTGGGCGGGAGTGGGGTGCAGGTGCCGAGCAGGGCTGGGAGAGCTGGGTGGGAGGGGGGTGCAGGTGCCGAGCAGGGCTGGGAGAGCTGGGTGGGAGGAGGGCACAGGTGCTGAGCAGGGTTGGGAGAGCTGGGTGGGAGGGGGGTGCAGGAGCCGAGCAGGGCTGGGAGAGCTGGGTGGGAGGGGGGTGCAGGTGCCGAGCAGGGCTGGGAGAGCTGGGTGGGAGGGTGGTGCAGGTGCCGAGCAGGGCTGGGAGAGCTGGGTGGGAGGGGGGTGCAGGTGCCGAGCAGGGCTGGGAGAGCTGGGTGGGAGGGGGGTGCAGGTGCCGAGCAGGGCTGGGAGAGCTGGGTGGGAGGGGGGTGCAGGAGCCGAGCAGGGCTGGGAGAGCTGGGTGGGAGGGGGGTGCAGGAGCCGAGCAGGGCTGGGAGAGCTGGGTGGGAGGGGGGTGCGGGAGCCGAGCAGGGCTGGGAGAGCTGGGTGGGAGGGGGGTGCAGGTGCCAAGCAGGGCTGGGAGAGCTGGGTGGGGGTGTGTGCAGGTGCCGAGCTGGGTGGGAGGGGGAACAGGAGCCGAGCAGGGCTGGGAGAGCTGGGTGGGAGGGGGAACAGGAGCCGAGCAGGGCTGGGTGGGAGGGGGGTGCAGGTGCCAAGCAGGGCTGGAAGAGCTGGGTGGGAAGGGGATTAGGGAGCCGAGCAGGGCTGGGTGAGCTGGGTGGGAGGGGGAACAGGAGCCGAGCAGGGCTGGGAGAGCTGGGTGGGAGGGGGATTAGGGAGCCGAGCAGGGCTGGGAGAGCTGGGTGGGAGGGGGGTGCAGGTGCCGAGCAGGGCTGGGAGAGCTGGGCGGGAGTGGGGTGCAGGTGCCGAGCAGGGCTGGAAGAGCTGGGCGGGAGGGGGGTGCAGGTGCCGAGCAGGGCTGAAAGAGCTGGGTGGGGGTGTGTGTAGGTGCCGAGCAGGGCTGGGAGAGCTGGGTGGGAGGGGGATTAGGGAGCCGAGCAGGGCTGGGAGAGCTGGGTGGGAGGGGGGTGCAGGTGCCGAGCAGGGCTGGGAGAGCTGGGTGGGAGGGGGGTGCAGGTGCCGAGCAGGGCTGGGAGAGCTGGGTGGGAGGGGGGTGCAGGTGCCAAGCAGGGCTGGGAGAGCTGGGTGGGGGTATGTGCAGGTGCCGAGCAGGGCTGGGAGAGCTGGATGGGAGGGGGAACAGGAGCTGAGCAGGGCTGGGAGAGCTGGGCGGGAGTGGGGTGCAGGTGCCGAGCAGGGCTGGGAGAGCTGGGTGGGAGGGGGGTGCAGGTGCCGAGCAGGGCTGGGAGAGCTGGGTGGGAGGAGGGCACAGGTGCTGAGCAGGGTTGGGAGAGCTGGGTGGGAGGGGGGTGCAGGTGCCGAGCAGGGCTGGGAGAGCTGGGTGGGAGGGGGGTGCAGGTGCCGAGCAGGGCTGGGAGAGCTGGGTGGGAGGGGGGTGCAGGTGCCGAGCAGGGCTGGGAGAGCTGGGTGGGAGGGGGAACAGGAGCCGAGCAGAGCTGGGTGGGAGGGGGGTGCAGGTGCTGAGCAGGGTTGGGAGAGCTGGGTGGGAGGGGGGTGCAGGTGCCGAGCAGGGCTGGGAGAGCTGGGTGGGAGGGGGGTGCAGGAGTTGAGCAGGGCTGGGAGAGCTGGGTGGGAGGAGGGCACAGGTGCTGAGCAGGGTTGGGAGAGCTGGGTGGGAGGGGGGTGCAGGAGCCGAGCAGGGCTGGGAGAGCTGGGTGGGAGGGGGGTGCAGGTGCCGAGCAGGGCTGGGAGAGCTGGGTGGGAGGGGGGTGCAGGAGCCGAGCCGGGTTGGGAGAGCTGGGTGGGAGGGGGGTGCAGGTGCCGAGCAGGGCTGGGAGAGCTGGGTGGGAGGGGGGAACAGGAGCCGAGCAGGGCTGGGAGAGCTGGGTGGGAGGGGGGTGCAGGTGCCGAGCCGGGTTGGGAGATCTGGGTGGGAGGGGGGTGCAGGTGCCGAGCCGGGTTGGGAGAGCTGGGTGGGAGGGGGGTGCAGGTGCCGAGCAGGGCTGGGAGAGCTGGGTGGGAGGGGGGAACAGGAGCCGAGCAGGGCTGGGAGAGCTGGGTGGGAGGGGGGTGCAGGTGCCAATCAGGGCTGGGAGAGCTGGGTGGGGGTATGTGCAGGTGCCAAGCAGGGCTGGGAGAGCTGGGTGGGAGGGGGATTAGGGAGCCGAGCAGGGCTGGGAGAGCTGGTTGGGAGGGGGAACAGGAGCCGAGCAGGGCTGGGAGAGCTGGGTGGGAGGGGGAACAGGAGCCGAGCAGAGCTGGGTGGGAGGGGGGTGCAGGTGCCGAGCAGGGCTGGGAGAGCTGGGTGGGGGGTGTGTGCAGGTGCCGATCAGGGCTGGGAGAGCTGGGTGGGAGGGGGATTAGGGAGCCGAGCAGGGCTGGGAGAGCTGGTTGGGAGGGGGAACAGGAGCCGAGCAGGGCTGGGAGAGCTGGGTGGGAGGGGGGTGCAGGAGCCGAGCAGGGCTGGGAGAGCTGGGTGGGAGGGGGGTGCAGGTGCCGAGCAGGGCTGGGAGAGCTGGGTGGGAGGGGGGTGCAGGAGCCGAGCCGGGTTGGGAGAGCTGGGTGGGAGGGGGGTGCAGGTGCCGAGCCGGGTTGGGAGAGCTGGGTGGGAGGGGGGAACAGGAGCCGAGCAGGGCTGGGAGAGCTGGGTGGGAGGGGGGAACAGGAGCCGAGCAGGGCTGGGAGAGCTGGGTGGGAGGGGGGTGCAGGTGCCAATCAGGGCTGGGAGAGCTGGGTGGGGGTATGTGCAGGTGCCAAGCAGGGCTGGGAGAGCTGGGTGGGAGGGGGATTAGGGAGCCGAGCAGGGCTGGGAGAGCTGGTTGGGAGGGGGAACAGGAGCCGAGCAGGGCTGGGAGAGCTGGGTGGGAGGGGGAACAGGAGCCGAGCAGAGCTGGGTGGGAGGGGGGTGCAGGTGCCGAGCAGGGCTGGGAGAGCTGGGGGGGCGGGGTGTGCAGGTGCCGATCAGGGCTGGGAGAGCTGGGTGGGAGGGGGGTGCAGGTGCGAAGCAGGGCTGGGAGAGCTGGGTGGGAGGGGGGTGCAGGTGCCGAGCAGGGCTGGGAGAGCTGGGGGTGTGTGTGCAGGTGCTGAGCAGGGCTGGGAGAGCCGGGCAGGGGAAGGAGAAAGGAGAGGGATGGGGATGTGGGAGCTGGCCATCATAATCATCATCATCAACAACCATGGGCTCAGCGCCCGTTGGTGTCTGGTGCCTCTCTCACTATTTCCTTCCATCTTTCCCCATCCAGCGCAGAGGGGCTTAGTTTCTGTAGACTAGCTCCGCAGCAGTCTACTACATCATCTACCCATTCTCTGTGGGGTCGGCCTCTCCTATTCGAACCATCCACTATGCCAAACACCAGGGTCTTGATTTTTCGTTTGTCGTTCATTCTGCAAATATGCCCAAATAGTTGTAGCTTCCGTTTCATAACCGTCTGCAGCAGGTTCTCTTTCGGCTGTATCTTCCTATAGAATTCCTCATTGGTGACCTTCTGCATCCATCCTATTCTCAGAATCTTTCTATAACAACTCCTTTTGAAGGCCAACATTCTTCTTTTCAAATCTTTCGTTATCACCCATCTACCAGCCGTACAACGTGCTGCTGAACACACACGTTTTCAAGACGCCCAGCTTCGTTCTTAAGCTAATTGCTCTGCTTTTCTAGATCTTATCCATCGTTTTCAAATTCACTCTTACTTTCGCTATTCTAGTCGCTATTTCTTTGTTACAGTCTAGATCATACATTATGTTGCTCCCCAGATACGTGAACGTCTCTACATTTTCTAGTTCAATACCATCCACACTGATCTTCCTTCCTATTTCCTTATCTCCAAATACCATTGTCTTCGTTTTATCGATGTTCATAATCAGTCTGTACCGCTTCCCTTCCTCGATCAGCACCTGCACCATTTTCGGTAGCGTCTCCTCATCTTACTCAATGACAACTGTATCAGCCAAGAACCTCAAGTTGCTAATTCTTTTCCCGTGCACAAATACCCCTCCTACCTCTTCCTCGCTCTTGTCCATCACTCTCTCCAGATGTGCAATGAAGATACTTGGTGAGATTGGATCTTCTTGTCTTGTACTTGTACTTGTTTTAAACCAACTTCCCAACTCCCCGCATGTTCTCACCGCTGCCTCTGCATTATCATTGATATCTCTCAACTGGCCATGAGCGGGGACTTTGACTTGGCTCCGTGCCCCTGCCACGCCAGGGTACTGCCCTCTGCCCAGTCGGGGCAGGGAGGAAGCCTCCCAAGAACAGTTTCCAGCAGCCGGTGGAGGGTGGGTGGGGGCTCATGGGGCCGCTCTGCTTCTCCCCAGGTGCCAGGTCCAGCCCGTGAGGCCCAGGGCCTCCCAGCCCTGCACACAGCCTGGTGCCGCATGGAGAGGGGGTGACGTCACCTTTAAAAGGCGTCTTTGCTGGCAGGGTCGCTGGGCTTGCGGACTGGTCGTTTTACAAACTCGTCACTGCACAGCAATTGGATGCTCTGCGCGGGAGGCTGTGCTTGAGCCAATGAGAGCGCTGGCTAGAGCACGCGTCGCGGGGGCGGTGAAAGCAGGGCGTAACTCAGCGATCCTGGGCGTGGGCGTGGAATGGGAAGGAGGAGATTTTCTCAAACCCACTCGAGTAAACGCCGACGCCTCCCAAGCGCCAGCGACTCGAGGACAGCACAGCAGCCGGAACGCCGGACCCGAGTCTCTGTACTTCCAGGCTTCCCACCTCTGCCGGGGGGCCCAGTGCCGCGGGGGTGCTGGGCGAATGTCTCTTGGGGACAGCAGCTCAGGGAGGGTCTCCCCCCCGTCCCCCAGCCAAGGGGTAACAGCAGTGTAATCCTCACTGAAACCAGCTCTGGGAGTGGCTCGACCATAGGAGATTGTGGGTGCCCAGGAGCACAGCCCTCCACGGGGACCACAGCCCCACATTAACCCGCCTGACTCTAGCTAAAAGAGTAACGGAGGGGAGCCGTGTTAGTCTGTGTTCTAACAAAACCAAACCACTGAAATGTGGCACTTTAAAGACTAATAAAACCATTTACTTGGTGAGGAGCTTTCAAAGCTCCTCACCGAGTAAATGGTTTTATTAGTCTTTAGAGGGCTACATTCCTGCTGGTTTGTTTTCTACCTCAAAGAGTTACACAAAGCGCCTCAGCGAGATGCACAGCTGTCCTTTCCCCCAGTAGCCGTTATCGACGCTGGCTCTGATCATAAACAACAGTGGTTTCACTCAGTGTCAATCGTGGGGTTTAAGCGATTGCAAGGGAGAGCAGACAGATGATCTGAAAGCAGCAAAACACACCCGCCAAGCCGAACGCGCTGGGAGAGATTGTTACAGAGCCTGTTTCTCGCCTTGCTCCTTATTGCAAGTCAGCTCTGATCTTTTCCCTGGCCAGGCCTAACAGCTTCTTGTGTGTGCTCTTCGGGGGCGGGGGGCAGTTTCAAAAGCCAGCTGAAGGCAGTCCGTGGTGGCTCCCCTCTCTTGAGTGGAATTCCCCCGGGTGGGGACTCCGTCCCAGTGGAGAAATGCCAAATTCAGAATGGATTCCAGCGCCGGCTGGCATGGGCGCATGTCTTTGTAGGGCCAACCGCAACTCAGACGTCCAGGAAAAACAAAACCGGATCCTTGCCTTGAGCACCAGGTCGGTGAGCTCCCCGTGCGGGGCAGAGACCGGAACTGCACCAGGCCATCTCATTGTACTGGGACAGCAAGGGCCCCCTGCCCCACCCCCTGTAGGGCAGTGTGGGGTGGGGGAGCTTTGAAACCCCCTCATTCCCCCCCCAGCTACACTTCGCACACCCCTGCCACAGCTGCTGTGAACAAACCAGCCCAATGCCCAGGCCTCCTGCCTGTGTCGGTGAGCAGCGGTGTGGCCTAGTGGTTACAGTAAGTGGCTGGTGTTTGTAAGGGGCTTTGTAAGCCCTGGCTGGCAGCTCCAGGGCCCAGCAGCACTGGTGGCCACTTCCCCAGGGGAGTTTATTCTGTGCCCTTAGGGTCCTGGTATGACGCCAAAGGGGCTCAAAGTGTTGGCAGGGAGCCAAGAGCCGTCCTGGGCATGGGAGCTGTCGCCAGCTGCCAGCTGCACAGCCAGGGGCTGCAGCCACCTCAGAGCAGCCCACCCCCTCAGCGCAAAGCCCCAGGGGTGAGGGCCTCTCAGTGCCTAACTCCCACTGGAGTCAAATACCTTAAATGTCCCCCAACATGGGCTGAGCGGGCGTGGGGCTCCCTGACCCCCATGGGCCGGGGCTGCCCCTGCCTGCCCTGAGCCTGGCAGACGAACTGGCCTCACCCCCGAAGCAGCCAGTCGGGGTGGGGAGAGTATTAAGAACAGTGAGCAAGTGGGGGCCTGGAGTCAGCTCCCTGCAATTGGCTGCCTGGCGGTTATGGCCCTGGGCTGCCCCTCAGGAGCCCAGCTCTGCTACAGGCTCCCAGGGGACCTCGCTCAAGCCCCTTGTGGCCCAGTTTCCAGAGGGCCTTTGGTTGCCTTGAATTCCGGGGTCTCCAGCCTGGCTCTCCCTATGCCCCATCCCCACCGCCTGGTCTCCTTCCTCTGTGGGTGCCTGGAGGCTATTTGGGCAGCACCAGCGCACTGGGGCCCCGAGGTTGGCGTCTGGGATTCCGTCCGAGCCCCGCTCCGCTCGGCTTCCCGAGGCCTGGCTCCGACTCCAGACTGAGCCGGTCCAGACCCCTCCCAGATCCAGTGTCCTCAGACTTGCTCCCTCCTGCCTGGGCACACCACGTTCTGCAGTTAGCTCGGGTGCCGGGGAGGTACCAGTCCCCAGGCAGCCTGTGCGCTGGCCACCGGCTGCCTCCTCTTTCCCTCCGCCGGATGGGCCCCGTCCCTTGTCCTCTGGCGCTCTGTGATGGTTCCAGGCTGGTGCGCCGTCTGCAGACCCATTTACCTGCCCCAGCGGGCACCACTGTGCCCTTTGCAGGCTCCCCAGCCATGACCTGGCACCTCCCCCGAGTTCACTCCCCATGTCACGCCAGGCCTACGCCCTGGACCTCCCCTGCCTGGCAGAGGAGGCTGAGCGAGGGGCCAGGGGCTCTCCCTCCTGCCAGGCGTGGTGCTGAGTCAGCCGGGAAGCGCGCGTCAGAGCCGTGGGGCTCTCCTGGCAGCGGCGGAGGGGGAGGGGTGGTGGCGTCTCTGCTCTGCCCCCACGGTCTGCTCTGTCTCTCTGCAGCTGTGCGTGATGTTCCTCAAAGGTGCGCTGAGCACGGAGATGGTCTGCGAGGTGCTGCAGGTGAGTCCCTCCCAGCGCCGCCCCGCCAGGATCCTGCCCCGCCTCCGGCTCTCTGCCCACACGCAGCCCGCCCCAAACAGCTGGGCCTTGCCCCCAGCAGGTGCCTGATGCCTGCAAGCGGTGCCCAGGCAAACCCCTTGAGAGACAGGGCACGTGGCTCCTTGCCCCGTGGGGCGATCCCTGCGTGGCCGAGGTGGCGCGGGTGGGGCGGAGTAGGCTGGCCTCTGCCTTGAGGGCGCTGAGCAGGATCAGGCCCCGGCGGCGGGCTGGTGGCTCAGGTGAGTGGGAGGAAGGTTGGGGAGGGCGGAAAGGTGCCTGGGGGGTCCTGGAGATCCCGCTCGCTTCACCCCACCCTCGAGGGAGCGTGCGCCACACAGACACCCGGAGTGGCCGTGGCTCTGGGCTGCTCCCTGAGCCCCTCTAAGGCAGCTTGGAGGGCGCTCCCAGGTCAGCGTGCACCCTGCAGGGGATGGGGGGTGGAGTGCACCCAAGCCCCAGCCTCATCCCCGCGCTGCCCCCTAGGGGGAGGGGACACAGCCCCATTCAGCCCCCCGGGGCCTATTGTGCAGTGCTCTTTGTGCCCGGACACCTGCCCCGCGGAGGGAGCTGGGTCCTGCCTGCACAAAGGAGCCTGCCAGGCAGCTGCAGCCTGTGGCCAGGCCCCGCGGCCCCAGCACCAGCCGGCCCTTTGTCTGGTGAGCCGGGGCTTTGGTGGAGCACCTGTCCGAGGGGTTTTAAGCCCCAGCTGGCTGGTTTCCATGGCAGCCGCGGCTGGAGGGTGTGCTCAGGAAGAGCCCTGACTGGCCCACGTGCCAGCTGCTTTGCAGGCCGGTTGGTGGCTGGTGTGGTGGGTGTGAGCCCCTTGGGGAAACTGAGGCCGGATTCCACACTGCAGCACCCAGTGCAGTGTGGAAATCTGGCTGGAGGAGACCTGCGCCCAGCTCACAGCCCAGCGGTGCCAGGATGGGGCAGCCAGAGCCTGCTGGTCTCTGCCCCCTGCGTGGCGCGGCGAGGGGGGCCCGGCTGGAGAGGAGGCTGCCCTACTCCCTTGGTGTCTGGCTCCGGGGTCTTGGCCCCAGGACTGGTGTCTGCTCCCTCTGCCCTGCCTGCTGGGGCTCGCACGAGTCCACGTGCTGGCTGTGGACAGAGGGGCAGAGAAACCCACGACCGGATCCAGGGCTCCGTGCGGTTGCAGGGAGTCGAACACCTTTGCACCAGGCCTCTGTGAGGGCAGCCGGGTGCATGGCACTGCCCCAGGCAGGCAGGCTGGGCACTCCAGGGGCTGCTTGGGTCCAATTCTGCCCTCTCGGAGCTGGAGTAAGTCAGGAGTTGGCCATGGAGCTGCCCTGGAGCTGAGCCGGGCGCTAGAGGCTCAGCAGGCAGGTGCAAAGTTACCTGTCCTGGGGGCGTGCCCCACAGCACCTGGTCTGTTGGTCAGCATGGCACCCAGAGGGCGGCCACTGGGGGATCACTGGGCGTTCTCTGCAAGCTGAGCACTTAGACGACTGCCCAGGGAAGAGTCAGGAGCTGTCCAGATTATCAGAGTGCCCACAGCACCCTCAGCTGGCCGTGTGGTGGTGCACATCCACTCATGCCATGGTGCATAGAATAAAATTCATTCCCCCTTGGGTGGAAAAAGTAGAGGGAACGCTGCCTACCACCTCCATCTCCCACCTGCAGGGAGCCCTGCCCCAGTGC
Organism: Carettochelys insculpta; assembly: GCF_033958435.1. Lineage (NCBI taxonomy): Eukaryota > Metazoa > Chordata > Testudines > Carettochelyidae > Carettochelys > Carettochelys insculpta. Next base: position 3,433,913 of record NC_134145.1, read on the forward strand.
TGGTGCCTTGGCCTGAGCTGCAGTGGCTCTGACTCCACGGGGTTGAGGGCTGCACAAGGGAGCTTGCCAGGGCAGCAACCAGGTTCCCTGTCTTGACCATTCCTGCACCGCCAGGGCCTTGGGTGCTCGTGTGGGGCAGGAGAGCAGCTGCCTGGGGGCAGCACTTGGCAGCCTGAGAAACCTGCCTTGGCTGGGTCCTGTCTGCCCCTGTGACTGCGTAGGAGGGGGCTGGCGTGGAACCCGCCCACTGTGGGGCTCTTGTTTCTGTCCCTGGAGCTGGTCTGGGGTGGGTCTGTCCTGGTGTGTGGAGCGCTCTCAGCGTGGCTCTGAGCAGGAGCAGGGCCGGGGGTCTGCCACTGAGCACCCAGACCCCATGTGGCTGCAGCTCTCAGCACTCCCGTTCTCCCCAGGAGAGGCCAGCAGCAGCCCCGCGTCCTGCCCTGCAGCCCATTCACCTCACTGGTTGTACCTGAGGCCTGGGGAGAATTCGGCCCCCTCCTGGCCTAGCCTGGCTCCCCCTGGGGCAGACAATGGTGTGTTGGGTGGTGCAGAGGTCCAGGGCCGGGGGTACCTCCCTTTTCTACCCTACAGGCTTTCTGGAGTACAGCTGAGTGGGTCAAATAGGGTGAATTGCTTAGAGACAGGGCCACTCACAGCCCAAGGCTGGGGCCTCGGCTATCCAGCTCCAAGCCAGTTACACTGAGCACAGACTGCACCACGCTGGGCAGCAAGAAGTCCCCCACGCAATCCCCTCGGACACCCCAGTTCTCCTGTGCTGCTCCTCCCTGCACAGAGGAGAGACTATGAACCCCAACGTCAGCAGATCCAAAGAGGTTCTCCCTGTGCCAAAGGACCAGCCCCATTCCCAGCTCAGTGTATGCCTGGGTCCTCACCCCAAGGAGCACGCTGGGCCAAGCCTGCAGACTCTAAGCGCTGACGGCTGAAAGTTAACGTTGCTAAGGAATCCAGTACACAGACCAGGTTCAAGTTCTTGGTTCAGGCTGGCAGCGGCGACGGAATAATCTGCAGGTTTAGGTCAAATGTCTGGAGCACATCCACAGCTGGGAGGGGTCATCACTCCTTCTGTCAGAGCTTCAGCTTGCAGTGACGAGCCTCCTGCGGGGAGAAGCCGGACTGGAGACAAAGGAGGGGATCTCTGGGGCCCTTGACACGGCCTCACCGGGGTGGTTGCAACAAGGCTCTGCATGTTCATACTCGTCTCACCCACCATTGCCTGGAACCAGGGCCCGCCTGCAGTCGGGGGATCGCCCACTGTCTTCTCTCAGCATGACGGGGGCAGCACAGCCGTAATGGGGTCCCCAAGCTCTGCACCCCATCCACAGGCAGGAGTGACTCACTCAACAGAACAGCGGGTTTATTAGCCGACAGAGCACAGCATCGTACAGAGGTGTCAGTACAGCAGGCAGAGACAGCCAGTCCAGTCCATGCTGGGGAGAATAAGCCCCGAGGAGCCCCCCCCAAGCCAGCGCCTTTCCCCCTCCTTTGTCTCTCTTTCTCCCAACCCAGATTAACTGCTTCCCGACTCCCAGTTCCAATTCAAACCCCTCAGGCTCCACCTCCCCGCTTTGTCTGCTGTACAAAGGTGTCACCTGGTCGCCCTCAGCAGAAGCACCCCACACACACACACACACACACACACACGTATCTCCCAGACCATCACAACAGCCCAGTCAGCAGCTGCTCCCAGGGCCAGGCTGGGTGGCAGGGCGTTGCTCCCTGGGGCTGGGGCGCTTGCTGCCCCCCCCGGGGTTGTTCATGAGCGTAGCTGTCCCTGCTTGGACCCCTTCCATTCCACTGGATGAGAAAGAGTCGTGTTACACACAGTCACCCCTGGCCAGGCGCACCCAGCCCCCCGCCCTTGCTGAGCGGCGTATGGGGAAGCTGCACCCCAGTTGGGTGGCCTGAGCTCTTACCATTCAGGGGGCGTTCTCGAACAAACGGACTCACAGTTGGACAGACTCACAGACAGATGCACAAACGCTCTAAAGTAGAGAGTAGCTTGCAATCCAGCAAGGCCACAGCCCCTTGGTCTGAAGAACCCAACAGGTGCCAGGAACAGCCCTGGCATTGTGACCCTGCTGTGGTTGCTGCGCTGTAGGCTGTTGCCCCCCCTTGGTGAGCTCTGCGGGCACAGCTGGGCTGTGGAGTGCCCTTCAGCCACCCCTGCTGGGCATATCAGGGCACCTCCTGCTGGGCTCTTTGCGTCTGTGCCAGACCCTCCCTGCCCCATGCAGCATCCCTCAGGACTGAGCTCTGCCCATGAACCGGTCACCATGGCATCTGGGTGCCTGGCACAAGCAGACCGTGGGGAATTCTGGGTGCTCCCTGCAGGCCTGGGAGCCCAGGCCCCAGTGGGGCAGAGGCATGTAAACAGGTTGTTCCCCAGTCAGCGAGCCAGGGAGCTAATAATAGAGCAGTGAGGTCAGCACCCTTCCCCAGGGCTTCCTGTTTTGCTGCAAACAGCCCCGTCTGTGGGTGCGGGTGGGGCGCGTGGTGGCCTTTGCTGGGCTGTTTACACCTTGGGCCTGGTGCACTAGTGACGTGCTTGGGGCGCTCCCCGGCTGACATTAAAGTAGCGAGCGCTCGCCCCCTCCAGCCAAGACCAAGGCGGCATCACACACACGCATCTCAGAGAGCTGGAAGGGACTTCAGCAGGTCATTGAGTCCAGTCCCCTGCCCTCTTGGCAGGACCCAGCACCATCCCCTTTCTTCCCAATCTGTTTGCCCCAGACCCCTAAGCAGCCCCCTCGAGGATTGAGCTCACCCTCTGGGCAAGCCACTCCCCTAGCCTAGGGGCCTCCCCTGCGCTGCCAGCTCAGCTGGGTCCTACCCTCCTGCCCTGCCTGGGGCAGGTAGGGGATTGAGTCGGGGTGGAGCCGGGGCAGGCAGTGGGGAAGAGGTGGCTGGAGACAGAGCGGAGCCGGGGGCACCTGGCCCACTGCGGGCAAGTCCGGACCAGATGTGGCCTTTGCGCTGCCGCAGGCGCGGGGGCTGTAGGTGCCCGGGGTGATGTGCCAGGGATGGATTGGGTGGGATGGCAGATGGGTGGAGCATATGCGGGTAACTCTGCCAAGGCCCAGCCCAAAGGCGAGGTCCGTGCCGGCCTCGGCCACCCACTCTGACAGAGGGTGTTTATCTGTCTGCCCCGTAGTGACACTCACTCCCCCCCGCCGGCAGCAGTGCTGTGCCCACACGGCCGTGGTGCCTAGGGCAGGGGTGGGCCTGGCCTGGGGAGAGGCCCTGCGCCATGGCTCCAGCTTGGGGATCCCTGAGCAGCCGGCACCAGCCCTGTGGGGCAATGGCGGAGCGGCAGGGAGGGCAGAATGTACTGGTGGGGGGGCTGAGCCGGGCACATCGGGGGCAGGAGGAATCCGGGAGGGCCTGGTCGCATGCTTCCAGCACAGCCAGAGCTGGGCAGCTCAGGAGGGCCTGGCGCAAGCTGAGCCCTGTGCCAAGGCCGGTGTGTCCGTGGCCAGGAAGGTGCTCGCCTGGCTGCCACAGTGACAGGCAACACAGCCCAGCCCAGGGCCAGCCTGCCTAGCAGCAAGAGGAGCCCCCCCAGCCCGCCTGTCACCAGCCCCAGCCTGGGCACTGGCCTTCAAGCCAGTGGGGATGGTGGCGTCCCTTTCCCTGGGCGCTGGCACCTGAGGCGTGTCCATCTCTCCACCCGCCCCCCAAAGGCGGGCCTGTCCCCACAGGCAGCCGGGACCCTGGTCACCCAGCCCAGGGTGCCGCCTGTGGGCCGGTCCCCCCAGGGCTTCTCTGGCCCCCCAATGGGAGAAGTCAAGCCAGCTCTTCCGGAGCTGCCTGTGGCTGAGGTGGTGCCAGCTGGCATCCTGCCAGCTCGACTGGCTGGTGCGTGACACACTGTGATGCACGGGCCAATCCCGCCGAGGCTGCTGGGGCCCTGCTGGGCCTCCCCCTGCGCACAGTGTCCCAGCAGTGGGTGGGCCGTGGGGTGCTGGGCGTTCTGCCTGAGATGGAGCAGGAAAGATGACACCCAGGGGTTGAGCCGGTGGGATGCTGCTCATTCCAGCACTTGCATTGCTGCTGGGGGGCGGGGTTGCACCTTTTGGGGGCTCGTGGTCCCCAAGGGGCGAGAGCTGCACTGGGCCTCTGGGCCCTGGCTTCTGAGGGTGAAGTCTGCAGGTCCTGGACCTGTTATACAGAAATCTGATGCACGATGCCTCGTTATTGCACTAAACGGTGACCGCAGCGCTCACTGTTGCAGCCACTGCTCTGTGTTTGCACCAAGGCAGGTACACGGTGGGGGTCTGTGGAAAGCTGATGATTGGCTGGTTCTGTTCATACTATTCGTGTCCATAGAAACAGAGAGGAAGCCGTGCTTGTCTATATACTATCAAAACAAGAAAGCAGTCAAGTAGCACTTTAATGACTAACAAAATAATCTATTAGGTGAGCTTTTGTGGGACAGACCCACTTCTTCAGACTGTAGCCAGGTCAGAACAGACTCAATATTTAAGGTACAGAGAACCAAAAACAGTAATCAAGGAGGACAAATCAGAAAAAAATGATCAAGGTGAGCAAATCAGAGAGCAGAGGCGTAGAAGGAGGGGGAAGGTCAAGAATTAGATTAAGCCAAGTATGCAAATGAGCCCCTATAGTGACTCAGAAAATTCCCACCCCGGTTCAAACCATGTGTTAATGTGCCGAATTTGAATATGAAAGGGAGCTTGGCTGCCTCCCTTTCAATAGTGGTGCGAAAATTTTTCTTCAGTAACACGCAAACTCTTAAGTCATTAACAGAATGGCCCACTCTATCAAAATGTTGACTAACCAGTTTGTGGATCAGGAGTGTTTTGATGTCTGTTTTGTGCCCATTAACTCTTCGTCTCAGGGAGTTAGAAGTCTGTCCGATATACAAAGCATCTGGGCATTGTCAGCACAGGATGGTATATATGATGGTAGTTGAGGAACATGAGAACGTGCCTGTGATTCTGTGAATAACCTGGTTAGGTCCAGTGGTGGTATCTCCAGAAAAGATATGTGGACAAAGCTGGCAGTGGGCTTTGCTGATGTATCACTTCTGTGTCCAAAGCTGCGAGCACTGGTGGGGTTTGTATTTCGGGTATGTGCTTTGGGAGGCTTGGCCGGGCTTCCGTGAAAGGACGAGCAGTCAAGTGATAGCAGGACTGGACTGCCAAGGGGCCAAGTCCCACCTGATGGGCTGCCCTGTGGAGCTCACATCAGCTTGGGAGCAGTGGCTGCTGCCGAGGCAGGACAGCGTCAGGCCTGGGCAGGTGACTTGCTCATGTGAGAAACTCCATTTTGTAGCTGTGTTTTTCTGCCGAGAACAATGGTAATTTTTCCATGTGGCCGAGGCTGTAAAGAGGGTCCTGCAGGTTCCTTCACTTTGTCTTCAGTCCGGCTCTTAACCTTTGGAGGATTTCCGCTGTGAACTGAAGCTTCAAGGAAAGGACTGATTATTCATCCTGACAGCGGCTGTATTCCAGAGACTTGATTTACAACAGCAGATTATTCTACATCTGCTACAAGCCTGCACCAAGAACTTTGCAGTTTGTGTGCATAATTCGATCCCTTTAACAATTTTCTTTCTTTCTGTCAATAAAACTTTAGATCTGAGATTCTAAAGGATGGGCCCCGTGTGCTCCTACGGGTGAGGACTGAGGCATACCCTGAGCTGGGAATGGGGCTGGGCCTTTGGCATGGGGAGAACCTGTTTGGATTTGGTGTGGTTGTGTTTTATAGCCTCTCCTCTGTGCAGGGAGGGGCCCAGTGGCTGCACAGGAGGACTGGGGTATTCAAGGGGATTGCGGGTAGTGTGGCGAAGAGAAGGGCTCTTGTCTTGGTGCCTCGAGGAGGAGGACCCCACGGGGCTGCAAGTGGCCCTGTCTCTGAGCAATTGGCCCTGGATTGACACGCTGAGCAGTGCCCCAGAAACCTCCCATGTTGCGCTACCGCCTGGGTGACACCACGTCTGGCAAGCCACCTGGCAGGTGCAACCAGCAGGTTGTGCATCTGCAGGCCAAGCCAAGAGCAACCCCCGCAGTCAGCCCTCAGCCAGAGAGACCCAGCACATCCAGCCAGGTCAGCCTCCCTCTGGGCCCAAGCCTGTGAGGCACTGAGTTCCCAGACCCGGCAGGACAAGCCCTGAATAAAGCCCCTGGAGGCAGTGGGGAGGTCCCCACTCTGCTCAGCTGGGCATTTCCTTTGCTGGCCAGAGGGAGCCCTCTGAGCCTGGTAAGTGAAAGGGAAACTGAGGCACAAAGCAGCTGCTTGCAGCTGGTCTCCAGAGCTCTGTCTGGGAGCAAACTGGCGAAGCCCTGGCTTCCCAAGGGATGCACTCCTCTGCATGGCCTGCTCCTGGCTCCTACACCAGCGCTGGGGAGGGCTAAGAGTACGTGCTGACCAAGGAACAGGGCTTCCTAGTGTGTGGAGCACTGGGCTGGCCCTCTGGAGGCCGAGCTCCTGTTCCTGGCTCTGCCATGGGCCTGGTGGGTGAACATGGGCCAGTCGTTCCCCCTCCCTGTGCCTCAGTTTCCCATCCCACCCTTTGCTGAGAAGCTCTTGGGGAGAGGGGCTGTCTGTCCCTCTGTCTAGGTGCAGTGAGACCTGCTCACAGCTGGCAAGGGGCCCTGGCCCTGGGGACACCAGGTCTGTGAGGCCAGAGGCAGGGCAGGGCAGGGCTGGGGGGAGGGTGGCTTGCACACAGGATGGGAAAGCTGGCAGCTTTCCGAGGCACAGGGAGATTTCCCCGTTGGGCTACGACCTGCTCACGGTGCTGATTGATCCAGAGCAAGGCTTGCAGCAGGAAGGGGCTGATCCCAGCCTGCCTTCCCCAGCTCTGCTCACACCCCTTGATCCCACCCACAGCCGCCCAGCAATCCCAGCCTGGTCCCCACACCCAGCTCTGCCTATAGCCCTCGATCCCACCCACAGCCCCCCCGGTGATCCCAGCCTGCCCCCCCAGCTCTGCTCACAGCCCTTGATCCCACTTACAGCCCCCCAATTATCTCAGCCCCCCCAGCCGCCCACCCTGCTCACACCCATCAATCCCACCCACAGCCCCCCAGCAATCCCAATTCTGGCCCCCACCCCCAGCTCTGCTCACAGCCCTCGATCCCACCCACAGCCCCCCAGCAATCCCAGCACATCTCCCCTCCCCCAGCTGTGTTTAGGCCCACTCAGGCCCATTCAAGGCGAAGGGACAGTTGCCTGAAGAAATGCTGCGTTCAGGCCCCCAGGAGCTGCTGGGGCTGAGCCCATAAAATGAGCAGAGAGAATCTCGCCCCTTGCTGAAGCGTCCTGAGGATGGGGTGTGTTTGTGCTGCTAGACCAGCTCCAGCCAGCCCCTCCTTGCGTTGCCCCTGCCCTTTGTGGCCAGGCGGGCACATTGCACCAGGGCGCCTGTGCGTACCTCATGGCAGGCGCTATGGGGAGGCTTTCGCGCAGTCTGCCAAATGCGCGAGCAAATGCTCAGTTGTGGGCAGACAAGTGGCAGGCTGAGGCCCTGGCTTGGCTCCATGCAGGGGCGGCTGTGCACCAGCAGTGCCTGCTCTCTGCCTTGGGCTCTGATTAGAGCTGCTGCCTGGGAGCTGCTGTTCCCCCATGTGCTGGTCATGGCCAGCTCTGCTCCAGGCCGGGTGCAGCGGGGTATAAGCCCATAGGTTTATGTGACCAGGGCCTGAAGCCTCAAGGCCCCGTATGCCTGCTGCCACTCAGCAGAGCAGGGCTGCATCCCTGGGCTTGCCACAGGCTTCAGTGGGTCAAAGCTGGTCTGGGTGCATGGTGGCTGGTGGAGTCCCAGTGCTGCCAGCTCCGGATGGGAGCCCCCCCGGGGAGCTGTTGTTTGCTCCTCTCATGCTCTGTTCTGGCAGCTTTCCTCGGCTCTGTGGCTGCTGCCACGTGGCGGGGGCAAGCCTGTCTGCGTAGGATTTCCCTGGCCCGGGCAGCTGGCGCACAAGAAGTGCTGCGCAGCGGAAAGCAGCAGGAGAGGAAACCAGCATCAGGTGCCCTGGAAAGCGCCGTTATGTGAGGTGACGGTTGGGCGCCGGCGCGCGGAACAATCCGTCGGGTGGGGACAGAGCCACCCAGCGGGGGTTCCCCTGGCTGCGTGCTTGGGGCGGGATCGGCTCTGACGCCTGCCCAGACCTGGCCCACAAGGTCCTGCCTCCAGCACGCGGGAGCTGGGCAGCCGGCTGGGCAGAAGCTGTGGAGCCTGTGCAGGGCCTGGGTCACGTTCCCCCGGCACTGGGCAGTGTGGACGCAGCACCCGTTCCAGTCCCGGGGCCGGCACGAAGCAGCTCCAAGCCCCTCCCTGCTGACTGCCCCATGGCGGTGACCCGTCACAGTCCCGCCCTAGGCTCTGTGTCACTCAATTGCAGAGAAGCCCCGATCCCCCAGCCCATGTAGGGGTGGCTGCTGGGGGTTGCGGGGGAGTGGAGGGATTGCTCGGCCTGGGACAGAGCTGGCCGACCCGGCATCGCCGGCAGGCTCAGCCTGGTGCCTTGTCTCCTGCAGCGCTGTGCCCTGATCATGGGCCGGCGGCTGTGTAGCCCTGTGGAGCCTGGGCCGGATCTCTACCAGGCTGGGTCACTTCGCCAGAGGCGCTGGGGGCAGCCGCCTCGCTCCGACTGCAGCTAACACTGCTGCTGCGTGGGTCCCAGCCGGGCCCAGCTCCCAGGGCCTGCTGTCCGGGGCCACGTGGGTGCAGCTGCCTTTACCTGGGGCTGTAACGCCTGGCCAGTCTGCCCTGCCAGCTGTGGGGACAGCAGGCCGGGTTTGGCAGGACCAGCCAGGACCCCGGTGCTCCTCTGTGACGACAGGGGGGTGCTCGTTCCCCAGAGGGCAGAGGGGTGTGGGTCCCCACAGGGCTGAGGAGCTGGTAGCTGAGGGCACCAGCTGGAAGGGCGCTGGGGGCGCTGATGGGTCAGGGAGTGTCTGGGCGAGAAAGGCAGGGGGTGCTGGTGCTAGGCTGGGGCTGTGCCAGTGGGGGGACCTGCAGTGACACCCAGCTTCCGGTTCTGCACTCACGCAGTCCCGGCCAGCCCTGTGGAGTGGGACACCCATGGCTGATGAGGGGAGTCCCGAGGGGGCTGGACTGGGAGACCCCTGAACCCGGGTGAAGGCACCCTAGTGCTGAGGCCTCGTGTCAGTGGCTGGGCCCCGGTGCTCTGCCCCGGGCGTGTTCGCGGTTCTGCTGCACCCCTGGGGCTCTGCTCCCTGCAGTTCATGGCTGTGCGTGGCCCTAGCACCCCCCGCCCCACACACACACACGCACTCCGGGTGTGTTTGCAGCTGTGCTGACGCGGCTGCTGTGTCAAGTCAGACACTTCCTGTTTACGCTGCGGCGGAGGCTGTTACCTGGAGGTGTTACAACTGAAGCGCTTGCCCACGTGTGGTCACCCAGCCCCGGCACAGGGACGGGCAAGGGGAGCTGGGGTGGGACTGTTTGTCCTAGAAACTACGGGGGCGTGCCTGTGTCACAAGAGGCGCACGCTGAGCAACGAGCCGCACGCCCCTGAGGTTCCACGCTCACGCACACCCAGAGGGGGGCACGGGGGGGTGCCGACGCGTGGTCGTACGTGGGTGTCATCCATCACACCTGCAGCGAGAGGTACACGCACATGCGGTCAGATACGCCCGCTGGGTGTGCGCGCGCGGACCCCGACGCAGAGCCCGGATGCACACGGCCCGGGCACTGTGCCTGTCCGTGGTGAGCGTCGCCCCGGCTGAGTCAGCGATGCGGCGCTGTTCCAAACGCAGCAAGGGGCACTTGTAAGTTGCGTTAGCAGGATGCAAGTCATGGGGCTGGGACCTCTCTGCTTGGCACTGCCTAGGCCTCAGTGGGACACTAGGGCTCCACCAATCCTGGCGGAGCTGAGTTACCCCCCCCCCCAGCTGTTTCACGCCCCTCCCACAGTTGCCCACTCTCCTGGCCCAGGCTAATCAGATGCCATTCGCGGCAAAGTCATCAGGTCTGTGTTGTTAGGTAGAGTTGGTAACCCCAGCCCCTCGCTGCCCCGAGGCTGATGCCCCAGCTGGGGAATGGCTGAACCCTGGGCTGTAGCAGAGCTCCAGGGCCAGTGGCCTGGACCCAGGGGCCAGCAGCTGATAGACCAGATGGCCAGCAGAGCCCACAGGAGCCACCAAAGGCTGGGCCCCAGGGCTGGTGAAGCTGGTGGCAGGCTGGCAGGTGGGGAAGCCAGGTGTCAAACTCAGGGGCACTGCAGCACCCTGCACCCCATTTCCTGTGCCTCTGCACTGGGGGCCTGCGCCTGGTTTGATCCCTGTGGTGTAGAAAGGGTGTAGAGAGGCAGAGCTGAGTGACAAAGCTGCTGCAAGGGACAGACGAGGAGCCAGCTGAGGGACCCGGCTGGGTTTGCAGGGAGAGGAGATGGGGTAGGACAGCGGCCGCAGGCCGGGAGAAACAAAGCTGGAGAAAAGCTGTTCTCTTGCCACAGCAGCAGGACAAGAGCCCGAGGGGGGTCGGTTTAGGTTCAGTCTGGACCTAGGCGCAGGCAGGCCCTGCACCGTAACGCCAGTCGGCCAACGTCACCACGGCCCCGCAGGGTCAGGGCGGCTCCTGCGTGGGAGGCTTCCGGAGGAGGCTGCAGGGCCGCCTGGGTTAGACCCTGCGAATCCTGCACTCTCTCCTGTGTGTGTCTGTGTCTGTTAGTTAGCCGGGCAGGTGTAACCCTGTGGTGCGTCGATGGTGGGGTCAGTGTCCCCGCCATGAGCCGTTGGGCTGTTACAGGCGATGGATTGGCCATGTTGGGCAGCTGGAGGTCTCTCGCCTCCCCCACCGCCCCCAAGGGAAGGTGTCACGAGTGGCTGACAACAGGTCAGGGAAATGGGGGTGACGTCCGCAGCCAGGGAGCAGAGAGCTGACAGCCTCGCCAGCCCCGGGGAGGTGAGGCTATGGGGCCTTGGGCAGACACCCAGGCAGTCATAGTCCTGGCTGGCTTATTGCCCCAGCCCGGCCCCATGCTGCCCTGGGGGCTGAAAGGGCAGAGTCAGCCTGAGGACGCGCTCTCTGGGAAGGGAGCCAATCGCTGGGCAGGGGCAGGGTGTGCCCACACCAGGGCCCTGAGGGGCCGAGAGCAGGGGTAGGGGTGGCTACCACGGCAAAAAACCAAAGCCCCAGCCCCCGGGCAGCATGGGCAGCGTAGCTTTGTGGGGCCCTGGGCCCGAGCCTGGCCATGGCCTGCCCGCTGCCCCCAGTGGCAGCCTTGGACGGCAGGGGCACAGCCAGGCTGAGCCGAGCCGGACCAGGCCAGGGAGGTGGTACAGCTCTGGGGAAGGGGTGTCAGGCAGAGAGGTTGTGAACCCTTGATCTGCCTAGCACTGTCTGGAGGTGCAGCTCCGTGCGTCAGCCCAGCCTGGGGCGCCCCCTGCTGGCTCCTCCCACCATCTCTAGGTCCCTTGGCATTGACCTTTGCAGCAACCCAGCGTCTGGCCCCAGCACAAGGCTCCCGCCCATCGCTTGGCCCCCCCGGCGCCCAGGCCCTGCTGAGGCTGGAGAATGGGCCTGAGCCCGTCCGAAGCAGGGCCTGTGCACACCCTGGTTGCACATGTATGTGCACAAGGAATTGGTGCATGGCTGTGTGTGTCTGTGAGTGATTTGTACTGCTGTGTGGCTGTGTGTGTGTATTGTACTGCTGCGTGTATGTGTGTGTGTGTGTATTGTACTGCTGCGTGGCTGTGTTTATGTGTGGCTGTGTGTATGCCATGTGTGTATTATACTGCTGTGGATCTGTGGCTGTGTGTGTGTGTGTGTGTCTGTGTGAATTGTACTGTTGTGTAGGCATGTCTGTTTGTGTCTGTGTGCATGCCATATGTGCATTGCAGTGCTGCATGGCTGTGTGTCTCTGTGGGTGTTGCATCACTGTGTGGCTCTGTGCGTGTGCGTGCGTGTGCGTGCGTGTGCCAAGGGCTGCAGTGACCGAGGCGCTCTTTGTGGGGAGGGTCCCTGCAAAGCCATCACTGCCATTGTGCTGCCCAGACCTGCCGGCTCCCTGGGGGGCAGCTTCCTTGCTGGGCAGCCCTGGGGTGACCCCCCTGAGCCCATGTCCCCGCAGACCCCAGCTCACGGCCACGTTTCACTCCCAGCGAAGGCTTCCAAGGTAGTAGCGCCCCAGCGGGGCCGAGCGCTGGGCTGCAGTGGCTGGGGATGGGGGGGTGAACCCTAGAGCTCATGAGACTGGGAGAGAGTGTAGGCAGGTGACACATCCCCCCCTCCCTCCTCTGCCCCCCACACCCAACCCACAGCCCCTGCTCTGCCCACGCCCTTGTCTCTAGCTGACTCCATCTGCCTGTGCTCTCCCCATAGGCAGCCGTGACCTACAGGCAGTGGGATCTGCAGGAGCACTGCCTGGCCTTCGTGGAAGAGAATACCCAGGTCTGTGCCCACGGGTACCAGAGATGGGCTCAGGGCCGCAGCACCAGGGGCACGTTACTTGAGTGGGCGTGTCCCAGCTCATCAGCTGGGCTTCGCAGGGTGGCTCCGCCTGGGGCTGACAGTGTGTGTGACTGTATGGCCCAATGCTGAGCACAGGGGACACAGGAGTGGTAGGATGGGGACGTGGCAGAGGGGTGGTAGGACGGGAGCGTGGCAGAGGGGTGGTAGGATGGGGACGTGGCAGAGGGATGGTAGGATGGGGACGTGGACAGGATGGTAGGATGGGAGCATGGCAGAGGGGAGGTAGGTTTGGAGCATGGCAGAGGGGTGGTAGGATGGGAGTGTGGCAGAGGTAGGATGGGGACATGGATGGGATGGGAGCATGGCAGAGGGGTGGTAGGATGGGGACGTGGACAGGATGGTAGGATGGGAGCATGGCAGAGGGGTGGTAGGTTTGGAGCATGGCAGAGGGGTGGTAGGATGGGAGTGTGGCAGAGAGGTGGTAGGATGGGAGTGTGGCAGAGGTAGGATGGGGACGTGGATGGGATGGGAGCATGGCAGAGAGGTGGTAGGTTTGGAGCGTGGCACAGGGATGGTAGGATGGGAGTGTGGCAGAGGTAGGATGGGGACATGGATGGGATGGGAGCATGGCAGAGAGGTGGTAGGTTTGGAGCGTGGCACAGGGATGGTAGGATGGGGACATGGCAGAGGGGTGGTAGGACGGGAGCATGGCAGAGGGGTGGTAGGACGGGAGCGTGGCAGAGGGATGGTAGGATGGGGACGTGGCAGAGGGATGATAGGATGGGGACGTGGACAGGATGGTAGGATGGGAGCATGGCAGAGGGGTGGTAGGATGGGAGCGTGGCAGAGGGGAGGTAGGATGGGAGTGTGGCAGAGGTAGGATGGGGACATGGATGGGATGGGAGCATGGCAGAGGGGTGGTAGGATGGGAGTGTGGCAGAGGTAGGATGGGGACATGGATGGGATGGGAGCGTGGCACAGGGATGGTAGGATGGGGCATGGCAGAGGGGTGGTAGGACGGGAGCGTGGCAGAGGGATGGTAGGATGGGGCATGGCAGAGGGGTGGTAGGATGGGGACGTGGCAGAGGGGTGGTAGGACGGGAGCGTGGCAGAGGGATGGTAGGATGGGGCATGGCAGAGGGGTGGTAGGATGGGGACGTGGACAGGATGGTAGGATGGGAGCATGGCAGAGGGGAGGTAGGTTTGGAGCATGGCAGAGGGGTGGTAGGATGGGAGCATGGCAGAGGGGTGGTAGGATGGGAGCATGGCAGAGGGGAGGTAGGTTTGGAGCATGGCAGAGGGGTGGTAGGATGGGAGTGTGGCAGAGGTAGGATGGGGACGTGGATGGGATGGTAGGATGGGAGCATGGCAGAGAGGTGGTAGGTTTGGAGCGTGGCACAGGGATGGTAGGATGGGGACATGGCAGAGGGTTGGTAGGACGGGAGCGTGGCAGAGGAGGTGGTAGGACATGGAGGTGCCAGCAGGTAGTGGGATGGGGCGTGGAAGAAGAGATAGTAGGATGGGGACGTGGCAGAGGGCTAGTGGGACAGGGCATCGCAGAGGGGTGGTAGGACTGGCCGGGGGTGGCGAGGAGCGAGCTGCAAGGTACAAGCCAGGGAAGCTGGAGAAGGGCTCCTCGCCGGCCCCACTGCCGGGGTGACCTGGCCTCGTGTGGCACTGCAGGAGGTGGTGCGGACGCAGAGTTTCCACGAGCTGTCAGCGGTGGCGCTGGTGGCTGTGCTGCGCAGTGACCGGCTGGCCATCGACGAACTAGACCTGATCCGGGCCGTGCAGGAATGGGCCCACGTCAGCTCGGTGAGCACCGGTGGCCCCGGCATGGTGCAGGTTGTGCCCAAGGTGGAGCCAGCAAGTGTGCAGCAGAGCTGGGAATGGACCCCCTCCCCAGCACTCATCCATAGACCCCGCTCCCGGCTGAAGAGAACCCAGGCATCCTGGCTGCCAGATCCCTCTACCCCTCGAAGGAGCAGAGTGCCGAGCCTGTGGGTGTCCCCCGTAGGGCCTCAGTGCTCGGCCCCCAGTCGCTTGGGCATGAGCTGAGTGATGCCAGTTCCTTCCCACCCCACCGTGCCTCCCTCTGTCCCCATGGCGCGATGCTGGGGCTCCAGCCCAGCCCTTTGGGAATGTGGGGGCCCGGTGCCTGTGCGGGCCTGGGTGCACAGGAGGGCAGAAGGTGCTGGCTGGTGACCTGGGCCCCTGGGAACTTGGCCAGACCCCGGCCTGTCTGCCACTGGCTCCCATAGCGCAGGGGGCCTGCTGCCCCAGAGCAAAGGGCCCAGATCACATCCCCGCACTGGCTCCCCAGATCCTCCCCCACCTCCCACACCCTGGGAGCCAGCGCTGACCCCATGCTCCTGTCCCAGGCTGTGCTGGAGCTGCCAGTAGCCGAGGTGGCAGCAGAACCTGTGCGTGAGCTCCGCCTGCCCCTGCTGGCGCCCTGCGAGCTGGCGGCCCTGGAGAGCCTCAACCAGCGGGACCTGCTCATCCCGGTGAGCAGCTGCCAGCCGTCTGTCTGTCCAGGCGCCCTGGCTGTGTCTGCGTCTGTGTCCGTCTGTCCAACTGTGCACCCCAGCTCTCGCTCTGTCCATTTGTCTGTCTGCACGCCCTGGCTGCGTCTCCATTTGTGTGTCATGGCTCTGGCTCTGTCTGTGTGCCACCAGCTGCGTCTCTGGCCGTCTGTCTGTGTCTGTGTGTCTGTCCAGGTGCCCTGGCTGGGTCTCCACCTGTCTGTTTTTCCACACCCTCCAGCTGTGTATGTGTGTCCATGTTTCTGCCCCTTGTGTTCCCAGCTGTGTCTGTGTCTGTCTGTCCATGAGTCCCAGGCTGTCTGCATACATCTGTCTGTCCATGCACCCCAGGCTCTCTCTGTCTGTTCATGCACACCAGCTCTGTGTGTGGCTGTCTATGTACACCTCCTGGCCGTGTCTATCCGTCTGTCTGTGTCTACGTGTCTGTCTATTCTCGCCTGGCTGCGTCTGTGTCTGACTGTCCACCTGCCTCAGCTGTGTGTTTGTCCATCTGTTTGTGTCCATGTGTCTCTCCACATCCTCTGGCTGTGTGTGTGTCTGTGCCTCTGCCTGCCTGGCTGTGTTTGTCTGGTTGTGTCGGGGCGTGTCTGTGTCCACGTGCCCTGGCTGAGATCAGACCCTTGGGAAGGCCTGCCTGGCTGGAGGCATTTCAGAGAGAGGGCTGAGTCCCTTTGGGCATGTTCCAGGCCTTTGGGCACCCCTGCCTGGTGCAGGCCCTGACAGCACCCCAGAATGGGAGAGGCTGGCAAGTGAGGACGAGGGACTGGAGTCAGGCAGCTGCTGCCAAGAAGAAGCTGGAGTGTTTGTGGCCCTGACCCAGATGCCAACCCCCTGTGCCAGGCACCGACTCTGTTGCTCTCCCTGTCCCCGACATATCTCAGGGGCTCTCACAGCCCTGTCCTGCCCCACGGCCCTGGTGCCAGCCCGTGCCTGGCTGTGCTTAGCTGTGAGCTGCATGCCCAGTGCCCTAGCATGGCTGGGACTGGCTGGCACAGCAGCATGGCATCTCCCCTGCAGGTTGAGTTCATCGCCGAGGCCTGGAAGTGCCACGCACTGAGGAAGGGGAGTGGGGCACCAGCCCGTCTGTGCCAGCGTCGCAGGGGCACCCAGCCCCGGGAGCACCACAGCTACCTCGAGTGAAAGGTGCAGGCAGCGCTTGGGGCTAGAGAGCAGCTGTTCCTTGCTCTGGCGGAGACGTGACAGGGCAAAGTACAGATCCCAGGCCGCCACTGACTTTGCACCCCAATTATGCCAGAACTGGGGACAGGGCTGTTCCCTCCCAGCCCCAGGACAGCCACAGGGGGCTGGGTTGAGACGGTGCCCAACAGCAGCCAGGCCCAGCCTGCACCACCCGTGTCTGTGAGGCAGTAATAGCTGGGCACTGGGTTTGCTGTGCAGGCCAGACAGGCTGCCCAGCTGCATGGAGTGACACTGGCAGGGCTGGGGGTGGCAGGGCAGAGCCAGGAAGAGGCTCACACTCATTACTTCCTATGTGGTCACAGCCAGATCAGCTGAGACCTGTCTGCGCTGACAGCCCCATGGCGTGGAATAGGCCTGGATTTCCCTGAGGCTCAGATGGGAGGCTGAGAGAGGAGGTGACACCAGAGCCACGCTCTAAACCCAGTCTTCAGTGGTGCTAAGGAAGATCAGGTTAGCACCTCCAACAGCCCCAGGCCAGCTAGAGCAGCCCAGGGACTGCTCTGATGTACACCTCGGCTGCAACAGGAGCTAGCTGACCCAACAGACTAGACAGAGAAACCGGCCCCAAGGACAAGCCAAGCCCTGGCTCCCGCGATGCTTGCTGACCAGGAACCCCTCTGTGCCCAAGGGGGCCCCAGCTTGAGCCTCCAACTGCTTTCCAGCCCCTTGTATCCAGGCCAGCATCAGGCCCCACCTTCCTCTGGGTATTGATCCTGGATATAAGTTCAGCGCCCACAGGAGGGCTGGGTTCGTGTCTGGGACCCCAGCACACCCCTGGCGGGTCAGAGTGCACTGGGCAGGGATGCACCCCAGCCAGAGAGGCCATTTGGCGCAGCGCAGGACGGAAAATCTCTGTGGGCCTCATGACCGAGTCACCACATGCAAGGAGCATGGGGGAGCCGGGGGATGAGGGGCGGAGAGGGGGATCTCAGCACTGGGCTGAGAGAGAAGGTGAGACTAGAGAAGCATTTGGAGATGCACCGCGGAGAGGGCTGGTGTGCTGCACTGAGGAGTCTGTTCTAGGCCGTGGCCCTGTGGAGAAATAAACCTTCTGGTTTAGCTGCTGAATGAGAGTGTGAGGTGTGACAGCAGCTGGAGTGCAAGGGCCAGCTGACCCCCCCACACAAACACACCTTGGAAGCTCCAGCTCTGGGGCCTGGACTCTGACGTTGGTGTCCCAGCTCTGGCACAGGCTTGCTTGGGAGCACTGTATCAGCGAGGTCGCCGTGTTAGGCTGCGTCTTCGAGCCCAGCAAGAAGTCCTGTGGCGCCTTGTAGACTAACAGATGTTTCGGAGCCGAAGCTTTGGTGGGCAAAGAGCCGCTTCATCAGATGTGTGGGGGGGAGGCGGGCGGGGGGGGGGGCTCAGAGGGGTATCTAAAGAGTGGGGTCCCAGTGAAAGGTAGGGCCAGAGCTGACCAGGTCTGTCCAGCCAGGCGGAAATGGCCCGTGATCAGCGGTACATGTCCAAAGAGGAAAGAACCAAGGCAGATCAGACCGGGGGATTGTCAGAAGCCCGTTGTCAGACGCTGACGGGGAGCTCCTAAGCGCCAGGGCAGAGAAGCTGCTTTTGTGAGGGGCCAGCCACTCCCAGTGTCTGTTTAGAATCCTTGGCCGATGGAGTCAAATTTGCAAATAAATTGCAGCTCAGAGATTTTTCTCTCTCCAGTTGATTCTTGAAATGGCTTTGTTTTCGGACTGGTACTTTTAAATCCTTTGCTGAGTGTCCAGGGAGGCTAACGCGCTCTCCCACAGGCTTCTGTACGTTACCGTGCCTGAGGTCTGATCTATGTCTATTTCTCATTGGTTATGTCCATTTATTGGGACCACTGGGAAGTTGTGCGCTCGCTCTCTGCCTCAGTTTCCCCATCAATGCCAGACTGAGCCCAGCCAGAGAGCACAGAGGGACAGGAGTGGAGAAGCCAGTCCACCAAGCCTGCCAGCAAGGAGCACGGGGAGAGCTGGGTGGGGACCAGCAGCAGGTACCACGCATGATCCTCCTGCCCTCGTCCGTCTGTCCCGCGCGCCCCTGCACTCTATGCCCTAGACATGTAGCAGCCCCTGCCCTCAGCCGTCCCTCTGGCACAGGCCAGTCTGTAGCTGCAGCAACCCCGGCCAGGGCCTGGTGCAGCTCGAGGAGCCGCGGAGGGAGGGGGGGGCATCCCCGCCACACTGAGCCGCCAGGAAGCCTGCCTTGCTGAGCGGGAGGGAGCCCGTGCTCGCAAGCCCTTCGGATGTTCCAGTTCTTCTGTAGCGCCACCAACCAGTCCCCCCCTTGCAGAGAGGAGCGCTTAGGAACCCCAAGCTCAGCGAATGCAAACGGGTTCTCCCCGTGCCAAAGGAGCAGCCCCATTCCCAGCTGAGCGGACGCCTGGGACCTCACCCGGGGGGCGCTGCCTTGGCTTTCGGCAGCTGCTCAGCGGGAGCTGGGGCCCTGGGCGCACCTCTCAGCTGTGGCCCGGCCCCCGGCCCGGCCGGCGGAGCTCTCGGCTCTTCCGCCTGCCTTGCCAGCGGCCCTCCGCATGCGCCCCCTTCAAGCGCAGCCCTGCTCTCTTCCGGGAGCCCAGGCCGGGCCCTTCCGTGCGGCTCGCCTTCAGCGCGGGAAGAGCGGGACGGGCGGGCGGGCGGCGGCGGAGCGAGCTCGAGGGGCGGGGCGGGGCGGGGCGGCGTGCGGCCGTATGCAGATCTCCGTGCGAGCGGAGCCTTGTGGGAGAGGGAGCGATCTGCGGATGAGGGCCGTAGTGCGTGGAGCCCAGGGCCTCGGGATGGGTCTCCGAGCGCGGCGGGGCAGGTGTGGGTGTCGGGAAGCGGCGGGTGCGGGTGCGGGTGCGTGCGTATTGGGGGAGTCGTTGTTCCCCGTGAGGTGAGAGTGTTTGCGGTGTGGTGGGCAGTGGGCGCTGTTGGGGACGAGCTCATACTTACCTGGCAGGGGAGATACCATGATCACGAAGGTGGTTTTCCCAGGGTGAGGCTCATCCATTGCACTGCGGGTGTGCTGACCCCTGCGATTTCCCCAAATGCGGGAAACTCGACTGCATAATTTGTGGTAGTGGGGGACTGCGTTCGCGCTTTCCCCTGACACTAGCAAGAAAAGAAAGAGCAGAAAAATCCCGAGGAGTCTGTTGTGTTTTCCGCTTGTGGGAGGATTAGGTTGTGCTGAGGTAAAAGAAGCCTTGTATCAACCTTTCCGTGTGCTGTTGTGGTGTAGCTCCAGGCGTCCGCCTACCGTCGTTTATCCTAGCGGGCTGGGCAAAATCTGTCCGCCGGCAGCTTTTTTTTTCTTCTCTCTGGGACCCAGGCTGGCTAATGCCGTCAGGCTTAGGGGCTGCCGAGTCACAGTCAAATCACTCGGTCGCCATTTAGGGTGGGGGGAGAGGTGCAGCTCGAAGGACGTTTGCGCAGGGGCCAGCGAGCGCGCTGCGGGTCGGGGGAGGGGGTGTTTCCCGCTTGGTGCCAGGTGCCCCAGAAGAAGCCCGGAGCGGCTGCGAGGACCCAGCAGCCGCCACCCTTTGCCTGGCGCATACTGACTGCAGCGGGGAGACCCGGGCTCGCGGGCGCTGAGGGGCGTAGCCAGGGAGGCTCATTTTGCATGCCCACAATGCATTGCGCTGCGCGACCCGAGTCCCTGACCCAGGGGCTGCCTTTGCTCCCGAAGCCCCAGGTTCCGACGCTGCAACTGGGCTGTGAGCGCGTCCGGCCGATGGGCTGCACGAAGGGGAGGCTTTGCAGGTCGGGCGCGTAGCCACCGTGAGCTCGGAGGAAGTCGTTCTTTGGCGGGCAGCGCGTGTGGGGGTTTCGTGGTATACTCTGGTTTCTCTTCAAATCGTGTAAATCTTTCGCCTTTTACTAAAGATTTCCGTGGAGAGGATCATTTATGAGTTTTCACCCAATTTTTTGAGGCTTCACTTTGGTGAAGCTGCCTTATGTCTGTTAAAAGGTAGAATCAGTGTTTGTGTTGCGATGGTGCTGAGATTAAGGTTTTCTGGCTTTGTGCTCTGTTTAAATTAAAGGTGTTTGTGTTTTTGCGTCTGTGTAACTGCGTCTGGCCAGGCAGGCTCTTTTGAAGTAGCAACGGCAACTTCGAAATAGCGCTTGTGACGTCTACGCGTGTAAGCTGTGTCTACATATGCATGCTACTTTGAGATAGCGGCACTAACTTTGAAATAGCGCCTGTCATGGCTACACATGTGGGGCGCTATTTTGAAGTTGAAATCCACGTTAGATGGCGAGATGTCGAAGTTGCTAACCCCATGAGGGGATGGGAATAGCCACCTACTTTGACGGGACGGTGTAGTCTTTGCGCGTCCCGCAACATCGAAATAGCCTGGTCCTCCATGGCGGCCATCAGCTGAGGGGTTGAGAGATGCTCTCTCCAGCCCCTGCGGATGTAGCGTGCACGTGTAGACGTAGGGTGCTGCCCAACGTCGACGTTGAACATCGACCTTGCCAGCCCTGGAGGACGTGTAGACGCTATTCATCGAAATAAGCTATTTCAATGTAGTGTGCACGTGTAGATGTAGCCATTGTGTTATTGGGGGTATGAACCTGAACAAAAGGTTTTGAAGGTGTATGTTCTTAATTTATATTTACAGTAGACATCTGGAAAGATTTTTTATAGTTGCACCCCCTGAATTCAAACTAGGATTATTTTGTTTGCTATCAAAGATCTATACACCTGGGAATCATGGAGGCCCCATCATTTCATGCATTGGTACTCTCACCACAGGATTGCCTGGATATGTGGACTCTCTAGTTTGATCCTATGGTACCAGCACCACCATCTTTTTCCAAGATACCACCAATTTCCTCAGGAAACTACCATCCATTGGTGACCCTCCTGAAAACACCATCCCTTTACACCAATATCCCACATAAAGATGGACTCTAAGCTGTTAGGAACATTATTCCGGATGAGACCGAGGCACGAAAGGTGGCGGAGCTTTGTGACTTTGTCCTCACCCACAAATATTTCAGATTTGGGGACAAATTATACTTTCAAATCAGTGGCATTGCGATGGGCACCCGCATGGCCCCACAGTAGGCCAACATTTTTATGTCTGACCTGGAAGAACGCTTTCTCAGTTCTCGTCTCCTAGGTCCCCTCCTCTACCTGCACTACATTGATGACCTCTTCATCATCTGGACCCATGGGAAGGAGGCTCTTGAAGAGTTCCCCCATGATTTCAACAGTTTCCACCCCACCATCAACCTTAGCCTGGACCAGTCCACGCAAGAAATTCACTTCCTGGACACTACTGTACAGATAAGCAATGGTCACATAATTAGCACCCAATACCAAAAACCCACAGATCGCTATGCTTATGGACACGCCTCCAGCTTCCATCCAGGGCATACTACACAATCCATTGTTTACAGCCAGTCACTAAGGTACAACCGTATTTGCTCTGATCCATCAGACAGAGACAAATATCTACAAGATCTTTACCAAGCTTCTCTTAAACTACAGTACCCACCCAAAAAAGTTAGGAAACGGATTGATAGAGCCAGGAGGGTACCCAGAAGACACCTGCTACAAGACAGGCCTCTTAAGGAAAACAAGACAACACCACTGACCATCACATACAGCCCCCAGCTAAGGCCTCTCCAGCGCATCATCAGTGATCTGCAACCCATCCCGAACAATGATTTTTCACTCTCACAGATCTTGGGAGGCAGGCCTGTCGTCACCTACAGGCAGCCTGCCAGCCTGAAGCAAATCCTTACCAGCCACGACAAATCACAAACCGCTGACTCTAGGCCTGGAACCAGCCCCTGCAATTGTCCTCGCTGCCAACTCTGCTCACGTACCTACACCAGTGACATCATCACAGAACCTAACACCAATTATACCATCAGGGCTTCTTTACACGCAGATCTACTAATATAAGAAATGCTATCATGTGCCAGCAATGCTCCACTGCAATTTACATTGCCCAAACCGAAAAGTGTCTCTGTGAAAGAATAAACGGATAGAAACCAGACATCAGGAACGGTAATGTACAGAAGCCTGTGTGGGGGGACAGGTCAATTTCCCTGGACACTCAGTGCCAGAATTAAGGGTGACAGTTCTGAAACAAAAAAATTTTAAAAATCAAATGGAGAGAGAATCTCTGAGCTGCAATTTATTTGTAAATGTGATTCCATTAACCATGGATTAAACAGAGACTGGAGTGGCTTGCGGCTTACAAAGGCAGTTTCTCTGTTCTGGGTGCTAATAGTTCCCCAGTAGACTCTGACAAAGGCTCACATCCCCTTGTCTGATCTGACTTGTTTTTTCCTCTTTTGATAAGTACTGTTGATACGGGGCCATTTCCACCTTGCTGAATAGACCTTGTCAGCTGTGGCCCTCCCTCTTACAAGAACCCCACTCTTTAAATACCCCTCTGAAACCACACCCCCACCCACAACTCATGCATCTGCGAAAGCGGATCTTTGCCAACTAACGCTTATGCTCCAAAATATCCCTTAGTCTACTAGGTGCCACAGGACTTTTTGTTGTTGTCAGAGTTACAGAGTAACATGACTACCTGTGTGACATTTTGATTTTATGATTTTCACGATTTTACGGAAGTGAGACATAGTAATTTTTTCACTCGGTGCATCTACATTTGTGTTTCTCTTTCAAAAGAACTATATAAATGAAGAAAGCTAAATACGTAAGAAAAAACCTCGGGGCTGACAACGTCAACCAAAGCACAGAACTTTGAAATGGTCGTGTAAATAGCCATTTCAGGGTTGACTTACGAAGGAATGAAATACATAGTCAGCATCAACTTAGAACGCTGACACCGGCAACACTTGGAAATTGCCGTACGGAGAACTGCGGCGAGGCTCATCCACGTGGGACTCTTTTTGAAAAGGAGCCCGGGGAACTTGAAAAGCCCCTCGTGCCTATCTGCTGTTACAAATAAAGGAATTTCGAAGTTGCCTGGGTCCTCTGGAAAAGGAACCCCGTCTGGACAACCCGCACCTCTCCGAGGGGTGTCAATTTCAAAGAACAGATTTCCGCGCTTCATTAGTAAACTTTGAAGTGGCTATTTAAAAAGCCATTTCGAAGTTTTGGGCTACTGAAGACACATCCCAAAGTACGCAAATGAGAGAGAGATGCAAACCCCCCGCCCACCGGGCCTCATTAGCATTAGGTCCCACGATGAAGTGCGCACGGTGGGTGGGCGGGTGCGTGTGTTCTTCCGGGGACATCCGGCGCGGCCGGGGGCAGGGCCGGGGGCCAACGCGTTGGATTTCGGCAGCTGCTAAGCGAGAGCTGGGGCCTCGGGCGCACCCCTCAGCTGTGCCCCAGGCCCCCGTCCCGGCCTGCGGAGCTCTCGGCTCTTGCGCCTGCTCGGCTTTTGCTGGCCTTGCCAGCGGCCCTCCCCACGAGCCCCCTTCAGGCGCAGGCGCAGGCGCAGGCCCGCTCTCTTGTGCCGCTCCCAGGGGCCCGCTGGGGGGGCGGGTGCAGCGAGCGGGGAGGTGAGCGGGAGGGGGGGGTCCGTCTCCTCGGGGAGCCCAGGCCGGGGCCTTCCGTGCGGGCTCCCAGGCGGCCGAGCGCTGGCCCGGCCGCTCGCCTTCAGCGCTGGAAGAGCCGGGCGGGCGGGCAGGCAGAGAAGGCGAGAGGGGCGGGGCGGGGCCGCGCGGCGGGGCGGGGCGGCGTGCGGCCGTATGCAGATATGGGTGCGCGCGGAGCCTTGTGGGAGAGGGAGGGATGTGCAGAGCCGGGCCTAAGTGGGGCGAGCGCAGGGGCTCGGGGTGGGTGTTGGAGCGCGGCGGGGGGGGTGTGGGTGTCGGGAAGCGGTGAGGAGCGGTGTGGGCGTGTGTAGATGGTGGCGGAGTGTGTGTTCGCCGTGAGGTGAGAGTGTTTGCGGTGTGGCGGGCAGTGGGCGCTGTTGGGGACGAGCTCATACTTACCTGGCAGGGGAGATACCATGATCACGAAGGTGGTTTTCCCAGGGTGAGGCTCATCCATTGCACTGCGGGTGTGCTGACCCCTGCGATTTCCCCAAATGCGGGAAACTCGACTGCATAATTTGTGGTAGTGGGGGACTGCGTGCGCGCTTTCCCCTGGTGGTGTTTGTGAAAGAAAAAGTGTTGAAGGTGGGGGTTTGGGCAGCCGAAGTTTCAGTCATCGGGGTTCGGTTTGTCGCGATGCTGCCAGCCTGCTGTGTTGCCCGTGGGGGGACGCTGGTCTCGTGCGTGCTGCAGAAGTTGTTGCTTGGGGTGGGGGGGGGGGTTTTCTCTAAGGAGCTGTTAAAAATTTGTGCGCCTTCCGGGGGCCAAGAGTGCTTTGTGCCGCTTGCTTGCAAGCCAGAAGGAAAAAGGCCCAAGGCTCGCTGACTCGAGGAGAAAAAGAACTCTCGACTGAGAAGCGAGAAAACGTTGGCCCTGTTTCTCTCAATCTCGCCGCCCCTCCCGCCGAGCCTCGGCTGCCCAGGGCCCTCAGATTACCATGCGGGAGCCCGCAGGCTCCAGGGCGGGGCCAGAAATGAAAGGGTTCCTTGCATGGCGGCGGTGGCAGGGCTGCTGGGGTGCGGATGCGGGCCCTGGGCAGGTGCTAGAGCGTGCAGGAAGGAGCTTGGGCTGCGGACGGCGGGAGGGAGGGAGGGTGAAAGAGTGGGCTGAGCGTGAGCTTGTGCGTTCTGCGTGGGAGGAAGGGTGCAGGAGCGGGCTGTGGGTGGCGGCTAAGGGGGAGAGGGAATAGAGAAAGATGGTGAGGATGTGGGTGAGGGGGAGGCTACATGAGCAGGGTGAGGGGGTGGGGGGTGTGTCCGGAAGGGGTCACAGGATCGGGGTAGGTGCTGCAGGGCCTGGGGAGAGCCGGCGGGGGAACAGGCCCGGGGGTGCAGGATCTAGGGAGGGGAATGGGGGCCACGTGTAGCGTAGCTGTGGCGGGGTTGGGAGTCACGTGCTTCTGCTGTTGTGCTGCAGAGAAATACACACACGCTCCGCACAGGCGCCGCCGCCAAGCGGTCCCTTTGGCTGCTGTTTGGCCAATGAGAAGGGGTTCCCTGAAGTGCACAGAGCTACGTCTTCCCCGCTGTCAGGCACAGCCCTTGGTCTGAATCCAGCCCCAGTTTGCCTGGAAGCTGAAGGACATGGCAACTTGCATGGCAGTTGACGCTGTGGTGCGGGGCTGTGGAGGGGCGGGGGGGAGTTGTGTTCCAAACTGAGTCCTTTTGCGGGATGACTAGTTGGTCCTGGTGAGTTTCCCAGGGCCTGGCCCAGGGCTGGTGTGCTGTGCTGACGAGCCTGTTGTAGGCCGCGTCCCTGTGGTCAAATGAACCTTCTGGTTTAGCTGCTGAATGAGAGCGTCCCGTCTGAGGGCAGCTGGGGTGCGAGACCCAGGGCCGCCCCCCTCCCCCCTCTCGGCCCGTGGAATCTCCAGCTGGGGGCCTGGACTCCTGGGTTGGTTTCTCAGTTCTGACACAGGCTCGCTTGGGAGCACCGGGAAGTTGTGCGGTCGCTGTCCACGTCAGTTTCCTCACCAGTGCCAGGCTGAGTCCAGGCAGAAACCACAGAGGGACGGCAGTGGAGAAGGGAGTCCAGCAACCCTGCCGGCGAGGAGCACGGGGGAGCTGTGGGGGGACGAGCAGCAGGTGCCATTCATGATCTACCTTCCATCGTCTGTCTGTCTGTCCCGCCCGCCCGCCTTCTGCCCTGTATGCTCTGGACAGGTAGCAGCCCCTGCCCTGAGCCGTCCGTCCTGCACCGACCAGTGTGTACCTCCAACCACCCCGGCCAGGGCCCGGTGCACCTCGAGGAGCCCCGGGCATGCCCGCCACACGGAGCCACCACGAAGCCTGTAGCTCGCAAGCCCGTCAGATGCTGCGGTTCTTCTGTTTCACCACCAGTACCTTCCTTGCACGGAGGAGAGGTTATGGAAGCCAACCTCGCCAAAGCCAAAGAGGTTCTCGCCGTGGCAAAGGACCAGCACATTGCCAGCTCAGTGTGTGCCTGGGAGCTCATCCCAAGGAGCACGCTGCGCTAAGCCTGTAGCCTATACATGTTAAAGGTGGAAAGAAGAAATGAAAGAGAAGGGAAAAGTTAAGAGCAAAGTTGCCCAAGAAGTTTAATGACGTAAAGCAACGCAAATGTCTTGGTGCCGCTTTGTAGCAGGGATGGAGTAATTTGCTGTGGTGTAAGTCTCCGGGGTACGTCCGGAGTTAGGATGGGCCCTCAGTCATTTGGGGCTCAGTTGATAGCAAGGATGCTCCTGAAGTGATGAGCTAGATAAGATGGAGGCCTTCTCCCGGCTCCCTTGGTACCCTCACTCACGTGGAGGGAATTGCGTGGCTCTCGCTGTGCGAAAGCACACCTCAAGATGGAGTTTGTCAGACGAGCAGGTCGCCCGTCCACGTCTGACGCTGTCCTTTTCGTTCGTCAGCCGTGGCTGATGCGCTGGCCTGAAGGGTCACAGCAAAGTTTGTCGAGTGGGCATTGGCACCTAGGAAAGGCATTGTCTTTTTGTCGCCACTATTCAGCTGACTTTGCTATTCACAAGCTTTTGCGGTAGGTTGCTAAGCCTCCTGTTGAGGCGGCCCAGAAGCAAGCATTTGCACGAGACGTGCCGAGGCAGTGCTCGTCGCGTCAGATTCAACAAGGGTAGCTGCCTACAGGCGGCAGGAAGAGAGGCCAGGGAATCTTTCGTGCTTTCTCCAGGCAGGTGGCTTGGCCCCTTGGCACGAGTTTGTGTGGAAATGTACAGCGGTGGGTTCAGCCATGTTTTGTACAGTCACATGTGAATCCAGTAAGGTCCCGATGACGCCCACCAGGCCGACGCAGATGGAAGGGCGGCCGGAGGGTCGCCTGGGGAGGGAGGGTCCACCGCCACTCCCACCCCCACCCCCTGCTTCTGCAAGGGCCCGGGAGCACGGCGGCCCAGCGCAGGCCATGCGGGGAGGACGGGCCGGCTGTGGCTGGGGCTTGTTTAGGGCGCGGGTCGGGAAGTGATGAACAGGGTGGAGGGAACTACGTGGGATGCCCACAGAAAGCCGTGCCCCAGCCCTCGGGCATGTGCTGACACCGGGAGCGGAAGGAGCAGCCTGAGCCTTGGCAGTGCTGGGCTCCCGGCCGTGGCACAGCCCCCCGGGGACATCCTGGGGCAGGGGCGGGGGCCAATGCGTTGGATTTCGGCAGCTGCTAAGCGAGAGCTGGGGCCTCGGGCGCACCCCTGAGCTGTGCCCCAGGCCCCCGTCCCGGCCTGCGGAGCTCTCGGCTCTTGCGCCTGCTCGGCTTTTGCTGGCCTTGCCAGCGGCCCTCCCCACGAGCCCCCTTCAGGTGCAGGCGCAGGCGCAGGCGCAGGCCCGCTCTCGTGTGCCGCTCCCAGGGGCCCGGTGGGGGGGCGGGTGCAGCGAGCGGGGAGGTGAGCGGGAGGGGGGTCCGTCTCCTCGGGGAGCCCAGGCCGGGGCCTTCCGTGCGGGCTCCCAGGCGGCCGAGCGCTGGCCCTTCCGCTCGCCTTCAGCGCTGGAAGAGCCGCGCGGGCGGGCGGGCGGGCGGGCAGGCAGAGAAGGCGAGAGGCCGGGCCAGCTCTCGGCCGCCTGGGAGCCCGCAGCTATAAGCTATTTCGATGTAGCGTTCACGTGTAGACGTAGCCAGGGTGTGAAACGGAGGTTGCGGCAGGGTGGTTGGCACTAAAGACAAAGTCTTACTTTAACCACTTGCTGTGGTGTAGTTTTTGGCTTCTGCCTGCTGATGTTTGCCCCAGCGGGCTTCGCAAAATCTCTCCGGTTGCATGGTCTTTTGTCTCTTTTCAGGGCCCAAGGCTGGCTAATGCCTTTGGGCTTAGGGGCTGCCGAGTCACAGACAAATCGGTCAGTCGCCGCTTGCTTGCAAGCAAGAAGGAAAAAGCCGCCAGAAAGCTCCCGGACTTGAGGAAAGAAAGAACTCTAAAGCCTCAGCTGAGGAGCGGAAAAAGACATCGGCTCCACTTTTCTCCAGCTCCAGCTCCGAGCCAAGGGGGCTGCCCAGGGCCGTTAGATTAAGGTGCGGGGCCGCTCAGACTCCGGGGTGCTGCGGCCAGAAATGAAAGGCTCCTTGCATGGCGGCGGGGCTGCTGGGGAGCGGGCTGGGGTGCGGATGCGGGGGCTGGGCACCGGGGGCAGGAGCGAGCTCGGGTTGGTGGACGCAGGGAGGGTGAAGGGGTGAGTCGAGCGTGAGGTTATGGGTTCTGCGTGGGAGGAAGGGTGCAGGAATGGGCTGGGGAGGGGAAAGGGAAGAGAGGAGATGGTGGGGATCTGGTTAGGAGGGAGGCTACAGGAGCGCGGTGAGGGTGCGGGGGGGGCGTCTGGAAGTGAGTCGCGGGAGCAGTGGTCGGGGTTGCAGGAACAGGCCGGGGGGTGAGTGATCTGGGGAGGGAAAAGGGGGATTGGGGGCTGTAGCCAGACAAAGTCTCCCCCTTACAAGCCAGCTTGCTCGCTGCCCCCCCGCCCACCGAGGAGCACACAGGGCACGGAAATGGCTGCTGACAGCACAGTCTTTGATGCCTTCATTGAGGCCCAGATATGCTAGCTTATCGTGACCCTGAGAAGCAGAAAGTACAGATGGAAGGCTAACAGGCCAGACTGTCAACAAGAGGTGGGGGGGGACCCTCAGAAATCACCCCAGCTGGCATTGATCGATATGATGCACAGACACACAATCACCCCAGAAGGGGAAGTGCCCCGCCCGCACAAAAAGAATGTCCTGTACTCCTAAATTGCTTATCTCTTGTCTTACAAGTGCAAACTAAGTAAGAAATGCCCTTGTAACAAACTGGCGTCACAAAGACAGACCAGTATGATCTGGCACCATAGATAAGAAAGAGAATACATAACCCAAAAGGGGTATAAAAGATGGGTCCAGCAGAACTCTAACTTTGAGTGCATTCCACCACCTACCTGCTGGTCGGGTCAGGTGATTGCCTCCCGAGGTCCACAGCTGGGGACGCCCAACCTCGTATTCGTCTTTCCGCGGAACTGAGTGACCGATCCGGCTTGGCTACGCTGGTATCGAGAGACGCAGAGAGGGTAAGATACACCCATGCTAGGTCGCCGACTTTTTTGTGCACAGCTAAAGAATTAGAGCTCTGTAACTAGATGTCATTGTGCCAAGATATCATTGTGTTAGATGGTAACAGATATCTTTGTATTGGATTGTAAGGTAACTTGTTAACACCTGTACTTTGCTAGCATATAAGAAGTAAACAATAGCCTTTTGTAACCCCACGCTTATAACTGTAGCTTAAGTAAACTTGTAACTAGTTAAGCTCTGAGCCTAACCATTTTGTTAACCCTTTTGTTACTGCAACACAGCCGGCGCAACAAAAAGAACTTTAACCGTTTGGTTACTACAGCCTGGCCTTGGGTGAGAGTGCTAGGAGCTGCCTGCTCTAACAGTAAAAAACTGGGTTGCTTAGGACCCAGGGGAGTACCTCACCGCACATTACCTGGCCACCGGCTAACAGGGGCCCATGTCTGGCGTGACCCTGTGTGTGTGGTCGGGGTCACACGTAGTTCTGCACGGCTCTGTGCGCTGCAGGGAAACGCTTTCCTTCCTTCCTTCCTTCCTTCCTCCCCACACACCGCCACCACCAGCCACTCCCTTTAGCCTCAGTTTGGGCAACGAGAAGGGGTTCCCTGAAGTGCGCCGAGTCGCTTCCTCCCCCAGGTCAGGCACAGCCCCTGGCTGGAATCCAGCCCCAGTTTGCCTGCAAGCTGAAGGACGTGACAGCTTGCACAGCCAGTTGGCACTCTGGTGGCGGCAGAGGTGAGTTCCAACGTGAGTCCTCTTGCGGGATGACCAGTTGGTGCTGGTGAGTTTCCTGCTGCCAGGCCCAGGGCTGGTGTGCTGCGTTGAGGAGTCTGTTCTAGGCCGCGTCGCTGTGGAGAAATGAACCTTCTGGTTTAGCTGCTGAATGAGAGCGTGAGGTGTGACAGCAGCTGGAGTGCAAGGGCCAGCTGACAACCCCCCCTCACCCCCATTTGGCCTTTTTTTCTCTCCTCCCCACTGGCAAAGACAGAGAGAGAGAGACAGGCAGCCTTTGATGCCCTGGGAACGCAGGTGTGCTGTTTTACCTAGATTTTTACCATACACAGAAACCAGACAGTGAATGGGCTAGCTAATGGCCACCCTTTTGGATGATATTGGTGATTGACACGCCTGATTACTGCCCCAGGAAGAACGGGGAACCTCCGCCCATTACCTTCAAAGGTGCACAATTGTCCACAATTTACAGGTGCGAATTGAGCTGTGCACCTTCCCTGGGAAACCTGGGGTTTAAACACGTTCCTCCCCCATTGGCCACTTGAGACCAGGAAGAAGCCTACGTGACCAAAGGGGTATAAAGAGGGGTTTGGCAGCCCACCCCCTTTGAGCTCCAATCACCTACACTTGCTGGCCAGGTCCGGTATTGACTCCCGAGACTGGGGACTCCCGGTTCGCATCTACTTCTTTCCGAGGGATTGAGAGAAAGATTCTGGGTCACACCGGATCTATGAGGCAGGGGTAAAAATTACACCTGTATTACACTTCTTTCCTATAGCAATTGAGGGAAAGACTCTGGTTCCACCAGGTCTAAGAGGCAGGGGTGAAAATCACACCTACAACAGGCCTTTCTTGTGTACACATTACTTGTATTAGTTTAAGTTAGCTAGTTTGTCTAAAACTTTTTTTAAGTTAAATTGTTTCAATCTTTGTGTAAATAAAAGGTAATTGTTAAAGCCTCTAATAAGTGTAAATTTTCCTCTTGCTGCTGTACCCGAACTAAACGCAAACCAAAGACCCCAGCCTGCCCTGGCTGCTTAGCGTAGCTGCCGGTGCAGCATCACCCCCTTTGCCCCACCAGACCTTTAGCTGGCACCTGGGCATCGGCTCACAGAATTGGCACAGGGAGCAGGGTCTGTCTGTGCTCTTAGTTCCAATACAGCAGCATGAAGCCAGTCACTGATTTCAGCAAGGTGCATAAGAACATAAGAACATAAGAACGGCCATACTGGGTCAGACCAAAGGTCCATCCAGCCCAGCATCCCATCTGCCGACGGTGGCCAATGCCAGGTGCCCCAGAGAAGGAGAACAGAAGACAATGATCAAGTGATTTATCTCCTGCCATCCATCTCCTGCCCTTGTTCTGAAGGCTGGGGCACCGTACTTTATCCCTGGCTAATAGCCATTTATGGACCTAACCTGCAAAAGTTTATCAAGCTCTTTTTTAAACCCTAATAGAGTCCTGGCCTTCACAGCCTCCTCGGGCAAGGAGTTCCACAGGTTGACTGTGCGCTGTGTGAAGAAAAATTTCCTTTGATTAGTTTTGAACCTACTACCCATCAATTTCATTTGGTGTCCCCTAGTTCTTGTATTATGGGAAAAGGTAAATAATTTTTCTATATTCACTTTCTCCACACCATTCACTTTCTCCACACCAAGGTAGGAAAAAAAGCTTTGCCCAGGAAAGTTGGGCTGACCCAAAATGAGATAAAGAAATGTTAAAAAGGGAATGGAAAAATCCCGAGGAACTGTGCTCACAGTTCTGTAGTTGGAGAACTGCTTGTAGAATAAAGCAGAAAAAGGGAAAAGAAGCTTGTATCTAGCTACTTAAAAGTGCCCTACAAGCAGCATGCAACAGCCACGCTAATCTAAAGCGGAATTAAAAAGAGTAAAAAGGAAAAAAAAAGAGTTAGCGCGGCGCTGCCAGAACCTAGACACCCGAGGGCACCTGCTAAGTAATAATTTGCACCAATTAGAACAGCGCCTCACTCCGTTAATAAGGAAGGAAGGAAGGAGTAAAGCAGAGGGCGAGATTAGAGAGCAAGCCCCAAACAATTAATCAAGCTAAAGTAGAGGCTGCTCTCTGGCTAGATCCAGAGGATTGGGATGGGGACATCTGGAATTCCTCTGATGAAGAGGTATATTCCACCTAAGAACATAAGAACATAAGAATGGCCATACTGGGTCAGACCAAAGGTCCATCAAGCCCAGCATCCCATCTGCCGACGGTGGCCAATGCCAGGTGCCCCAGAGAAGGAGAACAGAAGACAATGATCAAATGATTTATCTCCTGCCATCCATCTCCTGCCCTTGTTATGAAGGCTAGGGCACCATACTTTATCCCTGGCTAATAGCCATTTATGGACCTGACCTGCAAAAATTTATCAAGCTCTTTTTTAAACCCTAATAGAGTCCTGGCCTTCACAGTCTCCTCGGGCAAGGAGTTCCACAGGTTGACTGCGCGCTGTGTGAAGAAAAATTTCCTTTGATTAGTTTTGAACCTACTACCCATCAATTTCATTTGGTGTCCCCTAGTTCTTGTATTATGGGAAAAGGTAAATAATTTTTCTATATTCACTTTCTCCACACCATTCATGATTTTATATACCTCTATCATATCGCCCCTCAATCGCCTTTTTTCCAAACTGAAAAGTCCCAGTCTCTCTAGCCTCTCCCCATATGGGACCCTTTCCAAGCCCCTAATCATCTTAGTCGCCCTTTTCTGAACCTTTTCTAATGCCAATATATCTTTTTTGAGGTGAGGAGACCACATCTGCACGCAGTACTCGAGATGTGGGCGTACCATAGTTTTATATAGGGGAAGTATGATATCTTTTGTCTTATTATCGATCCCTTTTTTAATAATTCCTAACATCCTATTTGCCTTACTAACTGCCGGTGCACACTGCGTGGATGTCTTCAGAGAACTATCCACTATAACTCCAAGATCCCTTTCCTGATCTGTCGTAGCAAAATTTGACCCCATCATGTAGTACGTGTAATTTGGGTTATTTTTTCCAACATGCATTACCTTACACTTACCCACATTAAATTTCATTTGCCATTTTGCTGCCCAATCACTCAGTTTGCTGAGATCTTTTTGTAGTTCTTCACAATCCCTTTTGCTTTTGACTGTCCCGAACAACTTGGTGTCATCTGCAAACTTTGCCACCTCACTGCTTACCTCATTTTCTAGATCATTGATGAACAAGTTGAACAGGATCGGTCCCAGGACTGACCCCTGGGGAACACCACTAGTTACCCCCCTCCATTGTGAAAATTTACCATTTATTCCAACCCTTTGTTTTCTGTCTTTTAACCAATTCCCGATCCATGAAAGGACCTTTCCTCCTATCCCATGACCACCTAATTTACATAAAAGCCTTCGGTGTGGGACCGTGTCAAAGGCTTTCTGGAAATCTAGGTATATTATGTCCACTGGGTGCCCCTTGTCCGCATGTTTATTAACCCCTTCAAAGAATTCTAATAGATTAGACAGACACGACTTCCCTCTGCAGAAACCATGCTGACTTTTGCCCAACAGTTCGTGCTCTTCTATGTGCCTTGCAATTTTACTCTTTACTAGTGTTTCTACTAATTTGCCTGGTACTGATGTTAAACTTATCGGTCTATAATTGCCAGGATCTCCTCTAGAGCCTTTTTTAAATATTGGTGTTATATTGGCCGTCTTCCAGTCATTTGGTACCAAAGTGGATTTAAAGGATAGGTTACAAACCACTGTTAATAACTCCGCAATTTCACATTTGAGTTCTTTCAGAACCCTTGGGTGAATGCCGTCTGGTCCTGGAGACTTGTTACTATTCAGCTTATCAATTAATTCCAAAACCTCCTCTAATGTCACTTCAATCTGAGTGAGTTCCTCAGATTTGTTGCCTAAAAAGGCTGGCTCAGATTTAGGAACCTCTGTAACATCTTCAGCCGTGAAGACTGAAGCAAAGAAATCATTTAATCGCTCCGCAATGGCACTGTCTTCCTTGATCGCTCCTTTTATATCTTTATCATCCAAGGGCCCCACTGCTTTTTTAGCAGGCTTCCTGCTTCTAATGTATTTAAAAAATATTTTACTATTGTTTTTTGAATTTTTGGCTAGCTGTTCCTCAAACTCTTTTTTGGCTTTTCTTACTACATTATGACAGTTAATTTGGGAGTGTTTATGTTCCTTTCTATTTTCCTCACTAGGATTTGACTTCCACTTTTTAAAAGCTGCCCTTTTCTCTCTCACTGCCTTTTTAACATGGCTGTTTAGCCATGGTGGTTCTTTGTTAGGTCTCTTACTGTGTTTTTTTATTTGGGGTATACATTTAAGTTGGGCCTCTAGTATGGTGTCTTTAAACAGTTTCCATGCAGCTTCCAGGGATTTTAGTTTAATTACTCTACCTTTTAGTTTCTGTTTAACTAGCTTCCTCATTTTAGTGTAATTCCCCTTTTTGAAATTAAATGCCAGAGTGTTTGACCGCTGCGGTGTTCTTCCCAACACAGGAATATTAAAAGTTATTATATTGTGGTCACTATTTCCAAGCGGTCCAGTAACAGTTACCTCTTGGACCAGATCCTGCGTTCCAGTCAAGACTAGATCGAGAATCGACTCTCCCCTTGTGGGTTCCTCTACTAGCTGCTCCAAGAAGCAGTCATTTAAGGCATCAAGAAATTTAATCTCTGAATCCCGTCCTGAGGTGACATGCACCCAATCAATATGGGGATAATTGAAATCTCCTATTATTACTGTGTTTTTTATTTTGATAGCCTCTCTAATCTCCCTCATCATTTCAGCATCACTATCACTGTCCTGGTTAGGTGGTCGGTAATATATTCCTAATGCCATATTCATATTAGAGGAATGAATTGGGATGGGGACATCTGGAATTCCTCTGATGAAGAGGTATATTCCACCTATTCCTCCCCTGAGTTAGAAAACCCCCCCATCCACATGAGACCCATCATCACCTACCAAAAAGATCTCACTGAGCAGGGAGAGGGTAACTCTAGCAAAAAGGCAGAGCCACGACCCACCCAAATTACTACCCGCAGCTATAAGCCTGCAAAATGAAGCAAGATCCAAAATAAGTTTGCCAAAAAGCCTGGGGAAGGAGTGATAGAACGGCTAGGCAAAATATGGGATACAGGAGCAGGCCATACACAGCTGTCCTCCCAGGAATGTGGGAGGGTAAATCTGGGTGCAGGAGTATTCCTTACCCCCAGAAATAAGGAGGGTCCAAAGTCTATTTGGACCTTTGCCTGTAGGTGGGCTAGGGGAATCCACCGCGCTAATAGAGGTGAACCCGCTGTCACCCTGTGGACAAATGGGGATGAACTTAAAGGAGCCCTGCAGACTGTGTTCATAACAGCTCTGCTCAGCCGAGCTAGTCCAGAAAACGCGGATGAGGAGGAGAGCCCATGGGAACAACGGGTAATAACGGAGGATTTGAGACCAGTGCTTAAAGGGTCTCCTGGACCTCATAGGGCAATAATGCTCGCCACCAGAAATCATGCTCAGCAGCACAACTATTCCTATCAGGAGCTATTTGAACTTATGCTAAGAGACCTCCGAGAGTTTGGAGAAACTGAGGCACCACAGGTCAAAGTTAAGATGCAAAATTTAAAGGGAGATAATAAAAGGCAGCAAGAAGGCTTTAAGCCTCGGCATAAGATAACCCCCGTGGAAACAGCGTTTAGATCTAGGATACCCCCGAGATTTGCTGCACGGAATGCCAACTGGGAAGCTAAAGCTCCTGGCTGCCTTAAAAGGGGCTAAGCAAGGGAGGGAGGCGATTAGTCCTCGTGCACCCCCCAGCTCCGATACCCCTTACACGCAGCTGCGGCAGCAATTACAAGAGCTGCAGCCGCTAGTTGAAAGTGACCAGGAAAATTGACTAGCAGGGGAACAAATCTCTCTCTCTATAAGTGAGCTCAAACCGGCAGGGAGAGAAAATCACAGCAATAACCCCTGGATCCTGGTAACAGTAAATAATAAAACTACTGTCTCCTTCCTGGTAGACACTGGAGCCCAATTATCCATGATTAAAAGGGAGAATTTTTCCAAACCCCCACCTTCCAACCGAAAGCAGGTTTTGGTTGCTGGAGTGAAGGGCACTACTGTGTCTTACCCGCTGGTCAAAGTAAAGCTGGATATCCCTTTAAACCCCTACAGGCAACCGCGGAAACATGAATTAATACTTGGAAGTGCCAATATACTTGGCATGGACATCCTAAGGGGCAAGGAGGGAATCATTGCTGGAGAAAGGTGGGCATATGGAGCCGGCTGCAAACCCAGCACAACGATCCTGGAGGAGGGGAAAGCTTCCCTCTGTCATGTAAACCTGCTAGCCCAAGCTCCTCCCCTCCCCCCATCAGCTGTGACTCATGTGAAGCAGTACAATGTCCCAGCTGAAGCTGTGGCTCCTGGAACAGAATTGATTAAAGACCTAAAGAAACGGGGACTATTAATTCGGACACACTCCCCATACACTTCACCAGTGTGGCCAGTAAAAAAGCCTAATGGCAAATGGAGGCTCACTGTAGACTACCGCAAACTGGATAGCAACACTGGACCCCTAACTGCAGCAGTCCCCAGTATAGTAGACATTGTAAATAACATACAAACCTGGAACAAACAGTGACTAGCTGTACTGGATGTAAAGGACATGTTTTTCATGGTTCCCCTACAGCCTGCCGATCAGGACAGATTTGCTTTCACCTGGAACAGCATCCAGTGTACTTTCACTAGGATGCCACAGGGATTCGAACACTCACGTACAATGTGCCACGGTGCATCATCAAAAGTCCTAGATGGTTTGACCATGCCACATAACGTCCTGTGATGGAGTGGGGGATACCTGTGTGTATGTGAGTGGCTCACAGAGGGTGGGGGGCTCCTGCTGAGGGTAACCTTGATGACCAGGTAACACTTTTGTACTGCAGACAAAGGAGGAGGTGGAGCCTGAGGGGTTTGAATTGGAACTGGGAGTTGGAAGCAGTGAGTCTGGGCTGAGGGAGAGAGAGACAAAGGAGGGGGCAAGGCCCCAGCTCTGGGGGCCCCTCGGGGCCTCCTCTCCCCAACATGGATGGGACTGGCTGTCTCTGCCGGCTGTACTGACTCCTCTGTACGATGCTGTGTCCTGTCGGCTAATAAACCTGCTGTTTTCCTGCTAAGTGAGAGACTCTCCTGCCTGCGGACGGGGTGCAGAGCTTGGGGGACCCCAGAACCCCACCAAGACCAGACGATTCTGGTACTTGTTCTTTGCCTGATGCTGAGGTGTTATTGGGAGGGGGTGAGAGGACTCTGTCCTACCAGAGTCATCCTCTCGCCAGGACACAAGAACAGACGGGCAATGGAGTTATGCTGACTGATGAAGATAAAGGAGCTGGTAGCAGAAGGGAGGAAAGGGACCCTAACCTTCTGTCCGGTGGTACTGGCTGTCTGCCTGGAGGGGGATTACATGGGAATCTGCCTAATGGGCCAGAAGTGATCCTGGGTGTAGGTGAACCCCAGGAGCTGGTTGTGGCTCAAGGGAACAGTGCCCCCGTGGAGCCAGACAGGGGTGAGTTATTGTTTGGGGAAGCTCTTAAGGAAGAGAATTTCCCTGAAACTTTTCCTGACCCGTCTGTGGGGACTGCAGAAAATGGGAGTGAGGTGAAGGAGAGTGAACAGGAAAGGTGCATGTCTGTAAGAGCCAGAGCAGCCCTTTGCCTGGGGAGAAGTTTGTTTCAGCCCCTGATGGCCAGGACCTGCCTGAGTGTGAAACCACTGGCTGTGCTCTGGAAGGGTCCAAAGCAGGCAGGGTAAAAGTTTCTCAGGAATTGGAAGCTGGTGCAAGTAAAGTAAAAACTATCAGGGAGTGTGAGCAGCCCTGTGAGAACCAAGTAAAACAGCTGCACAGTCAGTCTCTGTAGGATGCAGGAGAGGTTCAGCAATTCCCCATCTCCAGATGCTAGAAACACTTATATTCTCACACTGGACTCCAATTCTGATTCCACGGGGAGGCAGTAGTTGGAGGGGGAAGGATAAAGGAGGTGTGGTCCTGGGATAAACAGGGATTCCTTCATGTGGATTCTGCATCTGGGACTCACAAAACAACTCTCAGAAAGCAGTTTGGTTTGCAAATTTCCAGGCTGGCTGGAAGGGGGCCGTCTCCTTGAGAGCATCAATGGCCCAGCTCTTGTTAGAAGGGAGGGCACAGCCAGAGAGATCAGATTTCCATCCCAGGGGGCAAGGGAGAAGATTAGAACTTGATGGTGCTAAGAAAGGCCTCAGCCATTTATCCCCAAAATACCAGATTCTCAAGGAGGTTACACAAAAGTTGTGGTCTACCAAAGAGCAACGTAAATGTACAGTTGCAATGGGTTTGTTCTGTTACTCACGCTGACTGCTGTAACCAAGGGGTGCTGCTACCAAAAGCTGTAGAATTGTACCATGCACTGAATGTTCTGAAAGAGCCATGTGACATGATGACGTTGATGTAGAAGCATGAATTGTGTGTTGAAGGAGTCTGTAACTCTGAAATGTCACCATTGTTCCCTGTAACTAGTCTTTCAACCTCTGACATGAGAAGGAACATTCCAAACCTATTGTGTGGCATGAAAGGGGAAACTGAGGCACACAGCCATTGTGGTGGTCTGGCTAAATGCCAAGGATGGAAGCATTTGTACCTTCCGTTACTGGACTGTAACTGAATTCCAGACATTGGCTGCAGCAGCTGTATGGGCTCTGCCTGCCCGACTTGAGAACGTGGCTGACGGACCGGGGCCGAAGCAGCGAGACCAACCAACCCAAGGGAACTAAAGGAACTTGCCCGGCTGCATCACATGAAAAGGGCCAAAACCAAGCTCCTGACTTGGAGCCTCCCCCAGCAGGACTATGATGTGGAGGTGGTGCACATCGAGGGGAGAACAGAGGGTACAGCCGATGCCCTGTCACAAGGGGAGAGCCCCGAACTTCCCCAGGTCACCAGTTGAGTGACCCCGCTCAGTTTGGTCTGGAAGGGGGGAGAGATGTGATGGAGTGGGGGATACCTGTGTGTATGTGAGTGGCTCACAGAGGGTGGGGGGCTCCTGCTGAGGGTAACCTTGATGACCAGGTAACACTTTTGTACTGCAGACAAAGGAGGAGGTGGAGCCTGAGGGGTTTGAATTGGAACTGGGAGTTGGAAGCAGTGAGTCTGGGCTGGGAGAGAGAGAGACAAAGGAGGGGGCAAGGCCCCAGCTCTGGGGGCCCCTCGGGGCTTCCTCTCCCCAACGTGGATAGGACTGGCTGTCTCTGCCTGCTGCACTGACTCCTCTGTACGATGCTGTGTCCTGTCGGCTAATAAACCTGCTGTTCTCCTGCTGAGTGAGAGACTCTCCTGCCTGCGGACAGGGTGCAGAGCTTGGGGGACCCCAGAACCCCATCACACGTCCAAATATTACAGTATATCGATGACATTTTGATTGGTGGGGATTCATGTGAGAAAGTACAGGAAGCCATGAACAGGGTAAAGACAGCACAAGAAAACCTTGGATTAAATTTACCTGCAGATAAGTGCCAAGGTCCCTCCCAGGAGGTACAATTCCTAGGCACTGTCTGGATGGGAGGGAAAAGGTCAGTGCCTGATGAAACTGTAAAAAAACCCCTTTGCCCCACCAGACC
Source organism: Carettochelys insculpta (assembly GCF_033958435.1). Lineage (NCBI taxonomy): Eukaryota > Metazoa > Chordata > Testudines > Carettochelyidae > Carettochelys > Carettochelys insculpta. The sequence continues at coordinate 3,473,459 of NC_134145.1, forward strand.
TTTTGCTGGCACCTGGGCATTGGCTCACACCCCCTCTCCCCCCACACGCCTTGGAAGCTCCAGATCTGGGGCCTGGACTCCGAGGTTGGTGTCCCAGCTCTGGCACAGGCTCGCTTGGGAGCACTGTATCAGCGAGGTCGCCGTGTTAGGCTGCGTCTTCGAGCCCAGCAAGAAGTCCTGTGGCGCCTTGTAGACTAACAGATGTTTCGGAGCCGAAGCTTTGGTGGGCAAAGAGCCGCTTCATCAGATGCGTGGGGGGGAGTCGGGGGGGGGGCTCAGAGGGGTATCTAAAGAGTGGGGTCCCAGTGAAAGGTAGGGCCAGAGCTGACCAGGTCTGTCCAGCCAGGCGGAAATGGCCCGTGATCAGCGGTACGTGTCCAAAGAGGAAAGAACCAAGGCAGATCAGACCGGGGGATTGTCAGAAGCCCGTTGTCAGACGCTGACGGGGAGCTCCTAAGCGCCAGGGCAGAGAAGCTGCTTTTGTGAGGGGCCAGCCACTCCCAGTGTCTGTTTAGAATCCTTGGCCGATGGAGTCAAATTTGCAAATAAATTGCAGCTCAGAGATTTTTCTCTCTCCAGTTGATTCTTGAAATGGCTTTGTTTTCGGACTGCTACTTTTAAATCCTTTGCTGAGTGTCCAGGGAGGCTGACGCGCTCTCCCACAGGCTTCTGTACGTTACCGTGCCTGAGGTCTGATCTATGTCTATTTCTCATTGGTTATGTCCATTTATTGGGACCACTGGGAAGTTGTGCGCTCGCTCTCTGCCTCAGTTTCCCCATCAATGCCAGACTGAGCCCAGCCAGAGAGCACAGAGGGACAGGAGTGGAGAAGCCAGTCCACCAAGCCTGCCAGCAAGGAGCACGGGGAGAGCTGGGTGGGGACCAGCAGCAGGTACCACGCATGATCCTCCTGCCCTCGTCCGTCTGTCCCGCGCGCCCCTGCACTCTATGCCCTAGACATGTAGCAGCCCCTGCCCTCAGCCGTCCCTCTGGCACAGGCCAGTCTGTAGCTGCAGCAACCCCGGCCAGGGCCTGGTGCAGCTCGAGGAGCCGCGGAGGGAGGGGGGGGCATCCCCGCCACACTGAGCCGCCAGGAAGCCTGCCTTGCTGAGCGGGAGGGAGCCCGTGCTCGCAAGCCCTTCGGATGTTCCAGTTCTTCTGTAGCGCCACCAACCAGTCCCCCCCTTGCAGAGAGGAGCGCTTAGGAACCCCAAGCTCAGCGAATGCAAACGGGTTCTCCCCGTGCCAAAGGAGCAGCCCCATTCCCAGCTGAGCGGACGCCTGGGACCTCACCCGGGGGGCGCTGCCTTGGCTTTCGGCAGCTGCTCAGCGGGAGCTGGGGCCCTGGGCGCACCTCTCAGCTGTGGCCCGGCCCCCGGCCCGGCCGGCGGAGCTCTCGGCTCTTCCGCCTGCCTTGCCAGCGGCCCTCCGCATGCGCCCCCTTCAAGCGCAGCCCTGCTCTCTTCCGGGAGCCCAGGCCGGGCCCTTCCGTGCGGCTCGCCTTCAGCGCGGGAAGAGCAGGCCAGGCGGGCGGGCGGGCGGCGGCGGAGCGAGCTCGAGGGGCGGGGCGGGGCGGGGCGGCGTGCGGCCGTATGCAGATCTCCGTGCGAGCGGAGCCTTGTGGGAGAGGGAGCGATCTGCGGATGAGGGCCGTAGTGCGTGGAGCCCAGGGCCTCGGGATGGGTCTCCGAGCGCGGCGGGGCAGGTGTGGGTGTCGGGAAGCGGCGGGTGCGGGTGCGGGTGCGTGCGTGTTGGGGGAGTCGTTGTTCCCCGTGAGGTGAGAGTGTTTGCGGTGTGGTGGGCAGTGGGCGCTGTTGGGGACGAGCTCATACTTACCTGGCAGGGGAGATACCATGATCACGAAGGTGGTTTTCCCAGGGTGAGGCTCATCCATTGCACTGCGGGTGTGCTGACCCCTGCGATTTCCCCAAATGCGGGAAACTCGACTGCATAATTTGTGGTAGTGGGGGACTGCGTTCGCGCTTTCCCCTGACACTAGCAGTGAAAGAAAAGAAAGGGCAGAAAAATCCCGAGGAGTCTGTTGTGTTTTCCGCTTGTGGGAGGATTAGGTTGTGCTGAGGTAAAAGAAGCCTTGTATCAACCTTTCCGTGTGGTGTAGCTCCAGGCGTCCGCTTCCCGTCGTTTATCCTAGCGGGCTGGGCAAAATCTGTCCGCCGGCAGCTTCTTTTGTTTTCTCTCTGGGCCCCAGGCTGGCTAATGCCGTCAGGCTTAGGGGCTGCCGAGTCACAGTCAAATCACTCGGTCGCCATTTAGGGTGGGGGGAGAGGTGCAGCTCGAAGGACGTTTGCGCAGGGGCCAGCGAGCGCGCTGCGGGTCGGGGGAGGGGGTGTTTCCCGCTTGGTGCCAGGTGCCCCAGAAGAAGCCCGGAGCGGCTGCGAGGACCCAGCAGCCGCCACCCTTTGCCTGGCGCATACTGACTGCAGCGGGGAGACCCGGGCTCGCGGGCGCTGAGGGGCGTAGCCAGGGAGGCTCATTTGCATGCCCACAATGCATTGCGCTGCGCGACCCGAGTCCCTGACCCAGGGGCTGCCTTTGCTCCCGAAGCCCCAGGTTCCGACGCTGCAACTGGGCTGTGAGCGCGTCCGGCCGATGGGCTGCACGAAGGGGAGGCTTTGCAGGTCGGGCGCGTAGCCACCGTGAGCTCGGAGGAAGTCGTTCTTTGGCGGGCAGCGCCTGTGGCGGTTTCGTGGTATACTCTGGTTTCTCTTCAGATCGTATAAATCTTTCGCCTTTTACTAAAGATTTCCGTGGAGAGGAACATTTATGAGTTTTCACCCAATTTTTTGAGGCTTCACTCTGATGAAGCTGCCTTATGTCTGTTAAAAAGTAGAATCAGTGTTTGTGTTGCGATGGTGCTGAGTTTAAGGCTTTTTGGCTTTGTGCTCTGTTTAAATTAAAGGTGTTTGTGTTTTTGCGTCTGTGTAACTGCGTCTGGCCAGGCAGGCTCTTTTGAAGTAGCAACGGCAACTTCGAAATAGCGCTTGTGACGTCTACACGTGTAAGCTGTGTCTACATGTGCATGCTACTTTGAGATAGCGGCACTAACTTCGAAATAGCGCCTGTCACGTCTACACGTGTAAGCTGTGTCTACATGTGCATGCTACTTTGAGATAGCGGCAACTAACTTTGAAATAGCGCCTGTCATGGCTACACGTGTGGGGCGCTATTTTGAAGTTGAAATGGACGTTAGACGGCGAGATGTCGAAGTTGCTAACCCCATGAGGGGATGGGAATAGCGACCTACTTTGACGGGAGGGTGTAGTCTTTGCCCGTCCCGCAACATCGAAATAGCCTGGTTCCCCATGGCGGCCATCAGCTGAGGGGTTGAGAGATGCTCTCTCCAGCCCCTGCGGATGTAGCGTGCACGTGTAGACGTAGGGTGCTGCCCAACGTCGACGTTGAACATCGACCTTGCCAGCCCTGGAGGACGTGTAGACGCTATTCATCGAAATAAGCTATTTCAATGTAGCGTGCACGTGTAGACGTAGCCATTGTGTTATTGGGGGTATGAACCTGAACAAAAGGTTTTGAAGGTATATGTTCTTAATTTATATTTACAGTAGACATCTGGAAAGATTTTTTATAGTTGCACCCCCTGAATTCAAACTAGGATTATTTTGTCTGCTATCAAAGATCTATACACCTGGGAATCATGGAGGCCCCATCATTTCATGCATTGGTACTCTCACCACAGGATTGCCTGGATATGTGGACTCTCTAGTTTGATCCTATGGTACCAGCACCACCATCTTTTTCCAAGATACCACCAATTTCCTCAGGAAACTACCATCCATTGGTGACCCTCCTGAAAACACCATCCCTTTACACCAATATCCCACATAAAGATGGACTCTAAGCTGTTAGGAACATTATTCCGGATGAGACCGAGGCACGAAAGGTGGCGGAGCTTTGTGACTTTGTCCTCATCCACAAATATTTCAGATTTGGGGACAAATTATACTTTCAAATCAGTGGCATTGCGATGGGCACCCGCATGGCCCCACAGTAGGCCAACATTTTTATGTCTGACCTGGAAGAACGCTTTCTCAGTTCTCGTCTCCTAGGCCCCTCCTCTACCTGCACTACATTGATGACCTCTTCATCATCTGGACCCATGGGAAGGAGGCTCTTGAAGAGTTCCCCCATGATTTCAACAGTTTCCACCCCACCATCAACCTTAGCCTGGACCAGTCCACGCAAGAAATTCACTTCCTGGACACTACTGTACAGAGAAGCAATGGTCACATAATTAGCACCCAATACCAAAAACCCACAGATCGCTATGCTTATGGACACGCCTCCAGCTTCCATCCAGGGCATACTACACAATCCATTGTTTACAGCCAGTCACTAAGGTACAACCGTATTTGCTCTGATCCATCAGACAGAGACAAATATCTACAAGATCTTTACCAAGCTTCTCTTAAACTACAGTACCCACCCAAAAAAGTGAGGAAACGGATTGATAGAGCCAGGAGGGTACCCAGAAGACACCTGCTACAAGACAGGCCTCTTAAGGAAAACAAGACAACACCACTGACCATCACATACAGCCCCCAGCTAAGGCCTCTCCAGCGCATCATCAGTGATCTGCAACCCATCCCGAACAATGATTTTTCACTCTCACAGATCTTGGGAGGCAGGCCTGTCGTCACCTACAGGCAGCCTGCCAGCCTGAAGCAAATCCTTACCAGCCACGACAAATCACAAACCGCTGACTCTAGGCCTGGAACCAGCCCCTGCAATTGTCCTCGCTGCCAACTCTGCTCACGTACCTACACCAGTGACATCATCACAGAACCTAACACCAATTATACCATCAGGGCTTCTTTACACGCAGATCTACTAATATAAGAAATGCTATCATGTGCCAGCAATGCTCCACTGCAATTTACATTGCCCAAACCGAAAAGTGTCTCTGTGAAAGAATAAACGGCTAGAAACCAGACATCAGGAACCGTAATGTACAGAAGCCTGTGGGGGGGGGACAGGTCAATTTCCCTGGACACTCAGTGCCAGAATTAAGGGTGACAGTTCTGAAACAAAAAAATTTTAAAAATCAAATGGAGAGAGAATGTCTGAGCTGCAATTTATTTGTAAATGTGATTCCATTAACCATGGATTAAACAGAGACTGGAGTGGCTTGCGGCTTACAAAGGCAGTTTCTCTGTTCTGGGTGCTAATAGTTCCCCAGTAGACTCTGACAAAGGCTCACATCCCCTTGTCTGATCTGACTTGTTTTTTCCTCTTTTGATAAGTACTGTTGATACGGGGCCATTTCCACCTTGCTGAATAGACCTTGTCAGCCGTGGCCCTCCCTCTTACAAGAACCCCACTCTTTAAATACCCCTCTGAAACCACACCCCCCCACCCACAACTCATGCATCTGCGAAAGCGGATCTTTGCCAACTAACGCTTATGCTCCAAAATATCCCTTAGTCTACTAGGTGCCACAGGACTTTTTGTTGTTGTCAGAGTTACAGAGTAACATGACTACCTGTGTGACATTTTGATTTTATGATTTTCACGATTTTACGGAAGTGAGACATAGTAATTTTTTCACTCGGTGCATCTACACTTGTGCTTCTGTTTCAAAAGAACTATATAAATGAAGAAAGCTAAATACGTAAGAAAAAACCTCGGGGCTGACAACGTCAACCAAAGCACAGAACTTTGAAATGGTCGTGTAAATAGCCATTTCAGGGTTGACTTACGAAGGAATGAAATACATAGTCAGCATCAACTTAGAACGCTGACACCGGCCACACTTGGAAATTGCCGTACGGAGAACTGCGGCGAGGCTCATCCACGTGGGGCTCTTTTTGAAAAGGAGCCCGGGGAACTTGAAAAGCCCCTCGTGCCTATCTGCTGTTACACATAAAGGAATTTCGAAGTTGCCTGGGTCCTCTGGAAAAGGAACCCCGTCTGGACAACCCGCACCTCTCCGAGGGGTGTCAATTTCAAAGAATAGATTTCCGCGCTTCATTAGTAAACTTTGAAGTGGCTATTTAAAAAGCCATTTCGAAGTTTTGGGCTACTGAAGACACATCCCAAAGTACGCAAATGAGAGAGAGATGCAAACCCCCCGCCCACCGGGCCTCATTAGCATTAGGTCCCACGATGAAGTGCGCACGGTGGGTGGGCGGGTGCGTGTGTTCTTCCGGGGACATCCGGCGCGGCCGGGGGCAGGGCCGGGGGACAACGCGTTGGATTTCGGCAGCTGCTAAGCGAGAGCTGGGGCCTCGGGCGCACCCCTCAGCTGTGCCCCAGGCCCCCGTCCCGGCCTGCGGAGCTCTCGGCTCTTGCGCCTGCTCGGCTTTTGCTGGCCTTGCCAGCGGCCCTCCCCACGAGCCCCCTTCAGGCGCAGGCGCAGGCGCAGGCGCAGGCGCAGGCCCGCTCTCGTGTGCCGCTCCCAGGGGCCCGCTGGGGGGGCGGGTGCAGCGAGCGGGGAGGTGAGCGGGAGGGGGGTCCGTCTCCTCGGGGAGCCCAGGCCGGGGCCTTCCGTGCGGGCTCCCAGGCGGCCGAGCGCTGGCCCGGCCGCTCGCCTTCAGCGCTGGAAGAGCCGGGCGGGCGGGCGGGCAGGCAGAGAAGGCGAGAGGGGCGGGGCCGCGCGGCGGGGCGGGGCGGCGTGCGGCCGTATGCAGATATGGGTGCGCGCGGAGCCTTGTGGGAGAGGGAGGGATGTGCAGAGCCGGGCCTAAGTGGGGCGAGCGCAGGGGCTCGGGGTGGGTGTTGGAGCGCGGCGGGGGGGAGTGGGTGTCGGGAAGCGGTGAGGAGCGGTGTGGGCGTGTGTAGATGGTGGCGGAGTGTGTGTTCCCCGTGAGGTGAGAGTGTTTGCGGTGTGGCGGGCAGTGGGCGCTGTTGGACAGGAGCTCATACTTACCTGGCAGGGGAGATACCATGATCACGAAGGTGGTTTTCCCAGGGTGAGGCTCATCCATTGCACTGCGGGTGTGCTGACCCCTGCGATTTCCCCAAATGCGGGAAACTCGACTGCATAATTTGTGGTAGTGGGGGACTGCGTGCGCGCTTTCCCCTGGTGGTGTTTGTGAAAGAACAAGTATTGAAGGTGGGGGTTTGGGCAGCCGAAGTTTCAGTCATCGGGGTTCGGTTTGTCGCGATGCTGCCAGCCTGCTGTGTTGCCCGTGGGGGGACGCTGGTCTCGTGCGTGCTGCAGAGGTTGTTGCTTGGGGTGGGGGGGGGTGTTTTCTCTAAGGAGCTGTTAAAAATTTGTGCGCCTTCCGGGGGCCAAGAGTGCTTTGTGCCGCTTGCTTGCAAGCCAGAAGGAAAAAGGCCCAAGGCTCGCTGACTCGAAGAGAAAAAGAACTCTCGACTGAGAAGCGAGAAAACGTTGGCCCTGTTTCTCTCAATCTCGCCGCCCCTCCCGCCGAGCCTCGGCTGCCCAGGGCCCTCAGATTACCATGCGGGAGCCCGCAGGCTCCAGGGCGGGGCCAGAAATGAAAGGGTTCCTTGCATGGCGGCGGTGGCAGGGCTGCTGGGGTGCGGATGCGGGCCCTGGGCAGGTGCTAGAGCGTGCAGGAAGGAGCTTGGGCTGCGGACGGCGGGAGGGAGGGAGGGAGGGAGGGAGGGTGAAAGAGTGGGCAGAGCGTGAGCTTGTGCGTTCTGCGTGGGAGGAAGGGTGCAGGAGCGGGCTGTGGGTGGCGGCTAAGGGGGAGAGGGAATAGAGAAAGATGGTGAGGATGTGGGTGAGGGGGAGGCTACATGAGCAGGGTGAGGGGGTGGGGGGTGTGTCCGGAAGGGGTCACAGGATCGGGGTAGGTGCTGCAGGGCCTGGGGAGAGCCGGCGGGGGAACAGGCCCGGGGGTGCAGGATCTAGGGAGGGGAATGGGGGCCACGTGTAGCGTAGCTGTGGCGGGGTTGGGAGTCACGTGCTTCTGCTGTTGTGCTGCAGAGAAATACACACACGCTCCGCACAGGCGGCGCCGCCAAGCGGTCCCTTTGGCTGCTGTTTGGCCAATGAGAAGGGGTTCCCTGAAGTGCACAGAGCTACGTCTTCCCCGCTGTCAGGCACAGCCCTTGGTCTGAATCCAGCCCCAGTTTGCCTGGAAGCTGAAGGACATGGCAACTTGCATGGCAGTTGACGCTGTGGTGCGGGGCTGTGGAGGGGCGGGGGGGAGTTGTGTTCCAAACTGAGTCCTTTTGCGGGATGACTAGTTGGTCCTGGTGAGTTTCCCAGGGCCTGGCCCAGGGCTGGTGTGCTGTGCTGACGAGCCTGTTGTAGGCCGCGTCCCTGTGGTCAAATGAACCTTCTGGTTTAGCTGCTGAATGAGAGCGTCCCGTCTGAGGGCAGCTGGGGTGCGAGACCCAGGGCCGCCCCCCTCCCCCCTCTCGGCCCGTGGAATCTCCAGCTGGGGGCCTGGACTCCTGGGTTGGTTTCTCAGTTCTGACACAGGCTCGCTTGGGAGCACCGGGAAGTTGTGCGGTCGCTGTCCACGTCAGTTTCCTCACCAGTGCCAGGCTGAGTCCAGGCAGAAACCACAGAGGGACGGCAGTGGAGAAGGGAGTCCAGCAACCCTGCCGGCGAGGAGCACGGGGGAGCTGTGGGGGGACGAGCAGCAGGTGCCATTCATGATCTACCTTCCATCGTCTGTCTGTCTGTCCCGCCCGCCCGCCTTCTGCCCTGTATGCTCTGGACAGGTAGCAGCCCCTGCCCTGAGCCGTCCGTCCTGCACCGACCAGTGTGTACCTCCAACCACCCCGGCCAGGGCCCGGTGCACCTCGAGGAGCCCCGGGCATGCCCGCCAGATGGAGCCACCACGAAGCCTGTAGCTCGCAAGCCCGTCAGATGCTGCGGTTCTTCTGTTTCACCACCAGTACCTTCCTTGCACGGAGGAGAGGTTATGGAAGCCAACCTTACCAAAGCCAAAGAGGTTCTCGCCGTGCCAAAGGACCAGCACATTGTCAGCTCAGTGTGTGCCTGGGAGCTCATCCCAAGGAGCACGCTGCGCTAAGCCTGTAGCCTATACATGTTAAAGGTGGAAAGAAGAAATGAAAGAGAAGGGAAAAGTTAAGAGCAAAGTTGCCCAAGAAGTTTAATGACGTAAAGCAACGCAAATGTCTTGGTGCCGCTTTGTAGCAGGGATGGAGTAATTTGCTGTGGTGTAAGTCTCCGGGGTACGTCCGGGGTTAGGATGGGCCCTCAGTCATTTGGGGCTCAGTTGATAGCAAGGATGCTCCTGAAGTGATGAGCTAGATAAGATGGAGGCCTTCTCCCGGCTCCCTTGGTACCCTCGCTCATGTGGAGGGAATTGCGTGGCTCTCGCTGTGCGAAAGCACATCTCAAGATGGAGTTTGTCAGACGAGCAGGTCGCCCGTCCACGTCTGACGCTGTCCTTTTCGTTCGTCAGCCGTGGCTGATGCGCTGGCCTGAAGGGTCACAGCAAAGTTTGTCGGGTGGGCATTGGCACCTAGGAAAGGCATTGTCTTTTTGTCGCCACTATTCAGCTGACTTTGCTATTCACAAGCTTTTGCGGTAGGTTGCTAAGCCTCCTGTTGAGGCGGCCCAGAAGCAAGCATTTGCACGAGACGTGCCGAGGCAGTGCTCGTCGCGTCAGATTCAACAAGGGTAGCTGCCTACAGGCGGCAGGAAGAGAGGCCAGGGAATCTTTCGTGCTTTCTCCAGGCAGGTGGCTTGGCCCCTTGGCACGAGTTTGTGTGGAAATGTACAGCGGTGGGTTCAGCCATGTTTTGTACGGTCACATGTGAATCCAGTAAGGTCCCGATGACGCCCACCAGGCCGACGCAGGTGGAAGGGCGGCCGGAGGGTCGCCTGGGGAGGGAGGGTCCACCGCCACTCCCACCCCCACCCCCTGCTTCTGCCAGGGCCCGGGAGCACGGCGGCCCAGCGCAGGCCGTGCGGGGAGGACGGGCCGGCTGTGGCTGGGGCTTGTTTAGGGCGCGGGTCGGGAAGTGATGAACGGGGTGGAGGGAACTACGTGGGATGCCCACAGAAAGCCGTGCCCCAGCCCTCGGGCATGTACTGACACCGGGAGCGGAAGGAGCAGCCTGAGCCTTGGCAGCGCTGGGCTCCCGGCCGTGGCACAGCCCCCCGGGGACATCCTGGGGCAGGGGCGGGGGCCAATGCGTTGGATTTCGGCAGCTGCTAAGCGAGAGCTGGGGCCTCGGGCGCACCCCTGAGCTGTGCCCCAGGCCCCCGTCCCGGCCTGCGGAGCTCTCGGCTCTTGCGCCTGCTCGGCTTTTGCTGGCCTTGCCAGCGGCCCTCCCCACGAGCCCCCTTCAAGCGCAGGCGCAGGCCCGCTCTCGTGTGCCGCTCCCAGGGGCCCGGTGGGGGGGCGGGTGCAGCGAGTGGGGAGGTGAGCGGGAGGGGGGGTCCGTCTCCTCGGGGAGCCCAGGCCGGGGCCTTCCGTGCGGGCTCCCAGGCGGCCGAGCGCTGGCCCTTCCGCTCGCCTTCAGCGCTGGAAGAGCCGGGCGGGCGGGCGGGCGGGCGGGCAGGCAGAGAAGGCGAGAGGCCGGGCCAGCTCTCGGCCTCCTGGGAGCCCGCAGCTATAAGCTATTTCGATGTAGCGTTCACGTGTAGACGTAGCCAGGGTGTGAAACGGAGGTTGCGGCAGGGTGGTTGGCACTAAAGACAAAGTCTTACTTTAACCACTTGCTGTGGTGTAGTTTTTGGCTTCTGCCTGCTGATGTTTGCCCCAGCGGGCTTCGCAAAATCTCTCCGGTTGCATGGTCTTTTGTCTCTTTTCAGGGCCCAAGGCTGGCTAATGCCTTTGGGCTTAGGGGCTGCCGAGTCACAGACAAATCGGTCAGTCGCCGCTTGCTTGCAAGCAAGAAGGAAAAAGCCGCCAGAAAGCTCCCGGACTTGAGGAAAGAAAGAACTCTAAAGCCTCAGCTGAGGAGCGGAAAAAGACATCGGCTCCACTTTTCTCCAGCTCCAGCTCCGAGCCAAGGGGGCTGCCCAGGGCCGTTAGATTAAGGTGCGGGGCCGCTCAGGCTCCGGGGTGCTGCGGCCAGAAATGAAAGGCTCCTTGCATGGCGGCGGGGCTGCTGGGGAGCGGGCTGGGGTGCGGATGCGGGGGCTGGGCACCGGGGGCAGGAGCGAGCTCGGGTTGGTGGACGCAGGGAGGGTGAAGGGGTGAGTCGAGCGTGAGGTTATGGGTTCTGCGTGGGAGGAAGGGTGCAGGAATGGGCTGGGGAGGGGAAAGGGAAGAGAGGAGATGGTGGGGATCTGGTTAGGAGGGAGGCTACAGGAGCGCGGTGAGGGTGCGGGGGGGGCGTCTGGAAGTGAGTCGCGGGAGCAGTGGTCGGGGTTGCAGGAACAGGCCGGGGGGTGAGTGATCTGGGGAGGGAAAAGGGGGATTGGGGGCTGTAGCCAGACAAAGTCTCCCCCTTACAAGCCAGCTTGCTCGCTGCCCCCCCGCCCACCGAGGAGCACACAGGGCACGGAAATGGCTGCTGACAGCACAGTCTTTGATGCCTTCATTGAGGCCCAGATATGCTAGCTTATCGTGACCCTGAGAAGCAGAAAGTACAGATGGAAGGCTAACAGGCCAGACTGTCAACAAGAGGTGGGGGGGGACCCTCAGAAATCACCCCAGCTGGCATTGATCGATATGATGCACAGACACACAATCACCCCAGAAGGGGAAGTGCCCCGCCCGCACAAAAAGAATGTCCTGTACTCCTAAATTGCTTATCTCTTGTCTTACAAGTGCAAACTAAGTAAGAAATGCCCTTGTAACAAACTGGCGTCACAAAGACAGACCAGTATGATCTGGCACCATAGATAAGAAAGAGAATACATAACCCAAAAGGGGTATAAAAGATGGGTCCAGCAGAACTCTAACTTTGAGTGCATTCCACCACCTACCTGCTGGTCGGGTCAGGTGATTGCCTCCCGAGGTCCACAGCTGGGGACGCCCAACCTCGTATTCGTCTTTCCGCGGAACTGAGTGACCGATCCGGCTTGGCTACGCTGGTATCGAGAGACGCAGAGAGGGTAAGATACACCCATGCTAGGTCGCCGACTTTTTTGTGCACAGCTAAAGAATTAGAGCTCTGTAACTAGATGTCATTGTGCCAAGATATCATTGTGTTAGATGGTAACAGATATCTTTGTATTGGATTGTAAGGTAACTTGTTAACACCTGTACTTTGCTAGCATATAAGAAGTAAACAATAGCCTTTTGTAACCCCACGCTTATAACTGTAGCTTAAGTAAACTTGTAACTAGTTAAGCTCTGAGCCTAACCATTTTGTTAACCCTTTTGTTACTGCAACACAGCCGGCGCAACAAAAAGAACTTTAACCGTTGGGTTACTACAGCCTGGCCTTGGGTGAGAGTGCTAGGAGCTGCCTGCTCTAACAGTAAAAAACTGGGTTGCTTAGGACCCAGGGGAGTACCTCACCGCACATTACCTGGCCACCGGCTAACAGGGGCCCATGTCTGGCGTGACCCTGTGTGTGTGGTCGGGGTCACACGTAGTTCTGCACGGCTCTGTGCGCTGCAGGGAAACGCTTTCCTTCCTTCCTTCCTTCCTTCCTCCCCACACACCGCCACCACCAGCCACTCCCTTTAGCCTCAGTTTGGGCAACGAGAAGGGGTTCCCTGAAGTGCGCCGAGTCGCTTCCTCCCCCAGGTCAGGCACAGCCCCTGGCTGGAATCCAGCCCCAGTTTGCCTGCAAGCTGAAGGACGTGACAGCTTGCACAGCCAGTTGGCACTCTGGTGGCGGCAGAGGTGAGTTCCAACGTGAGTCCTCTTGCGGGATGACCAGTTGGTGCTGGTGAGTTTCCTGCTGCCAGGCCCAGGGCTGGTGTGCTGCGTTGAGGAGTCTGTTCTAGGCCGCGTCGCTGTGGAGAAATGAACCTTCTGGTTTAGCTGCTGAATGAGAGCGTGAGGTGTGACAGCAGCTGGAGTGCAAGGGCCAGCTGACAACCCCCCCTCACCCCCATTTGGCCTTTTTTTCTCTCCTCCCCACTGGGAAAGACAGAGAGAGAGAGACAGGCAGCCTTTGATGCCCTGGGAACGCAGGTGTGCTGTTTTACCTAGATTTTTACCATACACAGAAACCAGACAGTGAATGGGCTAGCTAATGGCCACCCTTTTGGATGATATTGGTGATTGACACGCCTGATTACTGCCCCAGGAAGAACGGGGAACCTCCGCCCATTACCTTCAAAGGTGCACAATTGTCCACAATTTACAGGTGCGAATTGAGCTGTGCACCTTCCCTGGGAAACCTGGGGTTTAAACACGTTCCTCCCCCATTGGCCACTTGAGACCAGGAAGAAGCCTACGTGACCAAAGGGGTATAAAGAGGGGTTTGGCAGCCCACCCCCTTTGAGCTCCAATCACCTACACTTGCTGGCCAGGTCCGGTATTGACTCCCGAGACTGGGGACTCCCGGTTCGCATCTACTTCTTTCCGAGGGATTGAGAGAAAGATTCTGGGTCACACCGGATCTATGAGGCAGGGGTAAAAATTACACCTGTATTACACTTCTTTCCTATAGCAATTGAGGGAAAGACTCTGGTTCCACCAGGTCTAAGAGGCAGGGGTGAAAATCACACCTACAACAGGCCTTTCTTGTGTACACATTACTTGTATTAGTTTAAGTTAGCTAGTTTGTCTAAAACTTTTTTTAAGTTAAATTGTTTCAATCTTTGTGTAAATAAAAGGTAATTGTTAAAGCCTCTAATAAGTGTAAATTTTCCTCTTGCTGCTGTACCCGAACTAAACGCAAACCAAAGACCCCAGCCTGCCCTGGCTGCTTAGCGTAGCTGCCGGTGCAGCATCACCCCCTTTGCCCCACCAGACCTTTAGCTGGCACCTGGGCATCGGCTCACAGAATTGGCACAGGGAGCAGGGTCTGTCTGTGCTCTTAGTTCCAATACAGCAGCATGAAGCCAGTCACTGATTTCAGCAAGGTGCATAAGAACATAAGAACATAAGAACGGCCATACTGGGTCAGACCAAAGGTCCATCCAGCCCAGCATCCCATCTGCCGACGGTGGCCAATGCCAGGTGCCCCAGAGAAGGAGAACAGAAGACAATGATCAAGTGATTTATCTCCTGCCATCCATCTCCTGCCCTTGTTCTGAAGGCTGGGGCACCGTACTTTATCCCTGGCTAATAGCCATTTATGGACCTAACCTGCAAAAGTTTATCAAGCTCTTTTTTAAACCCTAATAGAGTCCTGGCCTTCACAGCCTCCTCGGGCAAGGAGTTCCACAGGTTGACTGTGCGCTGTGTGAAGAAAAATTTCCTTTGATTAGTTTTGAACCTACTACCCATCAATTTCATTTGGTGTCCCCTAGTTCTTGTATTATGGGAAAAGGTAAATAATTTTTCTATATTCACTTTCTCCACACCATTCACTTTCTCCACACCAAGGTAGGAAAAAAAGCTTTGCCCAGGAAAGTTGGGCTGACCCAAAATGAGATAAAGAAATGTTAAAAAGGGAATGGAAAAATCCCGAGGAACTGTGCTCACAGTTCTGTAGTTGGAGAACTGCTTGTAGAATAAAGCAGAAAAAGGGAAAAGAAGCTTGTATCTAGCTACTTAAAAGTGCCCTACAAGCAGCATGCAACAGCCACGCTAATCTAAAGCGGAATTAAAAAGAGTAAAAAGGAAAAAAAGAGAGTTAGCGCGGCGCTGCCAGAACCTAGACACCCGAGGGCACCTGCTAAGTAATAATTTGCACCAATTAGAACGGCGCCTCACTCCGTTAATAAGGAAGGAAGGAAGGAGTAAAGCAGAGGGCGAGATTAGAGAGCAAGCCCCAAACAATTAATCAAGCTAAAGTAGAGGCTGCTCTCTGGCTAGATCCAGAGGATTGGGATGGGGACATCTGGAATTCCTCTGATGAAGAGGTATATTCCACCTAAGAACATAAGAACATAAGAATGGCCATACTGGGTCAGACCAAAGGTCCATCAAGCCCAGCATCCCATCTGCCGACGGTGGCCAATGCCAGGTGCCCCAGAGAAGGAGAACAGAAGACAATGATCAAATGATTTATCTCCTGCCATCCATCTCCTGCCCTTGTTATGAAGGCTAGGGCACCATACTTTATCCCTGGCTAATAGCCATTTATGGACCTGACCTGCAAAAATTTATCAAGCTCTTTTTTAAACCCTAATAGAGTCCTGGCCTTCACAGTCTCCTCGGGCAAGGAGTTCCACAGGTTGACTGCGCGCTGTGTGAAGAAAAATTTCCTTTGATTAGTTTTGAACCTACTACCCATCAATTTCATTTGGTGTCCCCTAGTTCTTGTATTATGGGAAAAGGTAAATAATTTTTCTATATTCACTTTCTCCACACCATTCATGATTTTATATACCTCTATCATATCGCCCCTCAATCGCCTTTTTTCCAAACTGAAAAGTCCCAGTCTCTCTAGCCTCTCCCCATATGGGACCCTTTCCAAGCCCCTAATCATCTTAGTCGCCCTTTTCTGAACCTTTTCTAATGCCAATATATCTTTTTTGAGGTGAGGAGACCACATCTGCACGCAGTACTCGAGATGTGGGCGTACCATAGTTTTATATAGGGGAAGTATGATATCTTTTGTCTTATTATCGATCCCTTTTTTAATAATTCCTAACATCCTATTTGCCTTACTAACTGCCGGTGCACACTGCGTGGATGTCTTCAGAGAACTATCCACTATAACTCCAAGATCCCTTTCCTGATCTGTCGTAGCAAAATTTGACCCCATCATGTAGTACGTGTAATTTGGGTTATTTTTTCCAACATGCATTACCTTACACTTACCCACATTAAATTTCATTTGCCATTTTGCTGCCCAATCACTCAGTTTGCTGAGATCTTTTTGTAGTTCTTCACAATCCCTTTTGCTTTTGACTGTCCCGAACAACTTGGTGTCATCTGCAAACTTTGCCACCTCACTGCTTACCTCATTTTCTAGATCATTGATGAACAAGTTGAACAGGATCGGTCCCAGGACTGACCCCTGGGGAACACCACTAGTTACCCCCCTCCATTGTGAAAATTTACCATTTATTCCAACCCTTTGTTTTCTGTCTTTTAACCAATTCCCGATCCATGAAAGGACCTTTCCTCCTATCCCATGACCACCTAATTTACATAAAAGCCTTCGGTGTGGGACCGTGTCAAAGGCTTTCTGGAAATCTAGGTATATTATGTCCACTGGGTGCCCCTTGTCCGCATGTTTATTAACCCCTTCAAAGAATTCTAATAGATTAGACAGACACGACTTCCCTCTGCAGAAACCATGCTGACTTTTGCCCAACAGTTCGTGCTCTTCTATGTGCCTTGCAATTTTACTCTTTACTAGTGTTTCTACTAATTTGCCTGGTACTGATGTTAAACTTATCGGTCTATAATTGCCAGGATCTCCTCTAGAGCCTTTTTTAAATATTGGTGTTATATTGGCCGTCTTCCAGTCATTTGGTACCAAAGTGGATTTAAAGGATAGGTTACAAACCACTGTTAATAACTCCGCAATTTCACATTTGAGTTCTTTCAGAACCCTTGGGTGAATGCCGTCTGGTCCTGGAGACTTGTTACTATTCAGCTTATCAATTAATTCCAAAACCTCCTCTAATGTCACTTCAATCTGAGTGAGTTCCTCAGATTTGTTGCCTAAAAAGGCTGGCTCAGATTTAGGAACCTCTGTAACATCTTCAGCCGTGAAGACTGAAGCAAAGAAATCATTTAATCGCTCCGCAATGGCACTGTCTTCCTTGATCGCTCCTTTTATATCTTTATCATCCAAGGGCCCCACTGCTTTTTTAGCAGGCTTCCTGCTTCTAATGTATTTAAAAAATATTTTACTATTGTTTTTTGAATTTTTGGCTAGCTGTTCCTCAAACTCTTTTTTGGCTTTTCTTACTACATTATGACAGTTAATTTGGGAGTGTTTATGTTCCTTTCTATTTTCCTCACTAGGATTTGACTTCCACTTTTTAAAAGCTGCCCTTTTCTCTCTCACTGCCTTTTTAACATGGCTGTTTAGCCATGGTGGTTCTTTGTTAGGTCTCTTACTGTGTTTTTTTATTTGGGGTATACATTTAAGTTGGGCCTCTAGTATGGTGTCTTTAAACAGTTTCCATGCAGCTTCCAGGGATTTTAGTTTAATTACTCTACCTTTTAGTTTCTGTTTAACTAGCTTCCTCATTTTAGTGTAATTCCCCTTTTTGAAATTAAATGCCAGAGTGTTTGACCGCTGCGGTGTTCTTCCCAACACAGGAATATTAAAAGTTATTATATTGTGGTCACTATTTCCAAGCGGTCCAGTAACAGTTACCTCTTGGACCAGATCCTGCGTTCCAGTCAAGACTAGATCGAGAATCGACTCTCCCCTTGTGGGTTCCTCTACTAGCTGCTCCAAGAAGCAGTCATTTAAGGCATCAAGAAATTTAATCTCTGAATCCCGTCCTGAGGTGACATGCACCCAATCAATATGGGGATAATTGAAATCTCCTATTATTACTGTGTTTTTTATTTTGATAGCCTCTCTAATCTCCCTCATCATTTCAGCATCACTATCACTGTCCTGGTTAGGTGGTCGGTAATATATTCCTAATGCCATATTCATATTAGAGGAATGAATTGGGATGGGGACATCTGGAATTCCTCTGATGAAGAGGTATATTCCACCTATTCCTCCCCTGAGTTAGAAAACCCCCCCATCCACATGAGACCCATCATCACCTACCAAAAAGATCTCACTGAGCAGGGAGAGGGTAACTCTAGCAAAAAGGCAGAGCCACGACCCACCCAAATTACTACCCGCAGCTATAAGCCTGCAAAATGAAGCAAGATCCAAAATAAGTTTGCCAAAAAGCCTGGGGAAGGAGTGATAGAACGGCTAGGCAAAATATGGGATACAGGAGCAGGCCATACACAGCTGTCCTCCCAGGAATGTGGGAGGGTAAATCTGGGTGCAGGAGTATTCCTTACCCCCAGAAATAAGGAGGGTCCAAAGTCTATTTGGACCTTTGCCTGTAGGTGGGCTAGGGGAATCCACCGCGCTAATAGAGGTGAACCCGCTGTCACCCTGTGGACAAATGGGGATGAACTTAAAGGAGCCCTGCAGACTGTGTTCATAACAGCTCTGCTCAGCCGAGCTAGTCCAGAAAACGCGGATGAGGAGGAGAGCCCATGGGAACAACGGGTAATAACGGAGGATTTGAGACCAGTGCTTAAAGGGTCTCCTGGACCTCATAGGGCAATAATGCTCGCCACCAGAAATCATGCTCAGCAGCACAACTATTCCTATCAGGAGCTATTTGAACTTATGCTAAGAGACCTCCGAGAGTTTGGAGAAACTGAGGCACCACAGGTCAAAGTTAAGATGCAAAATTTAAAGGGAGATAATAAAAGGCAGCAAGAAGGCTTTAAGCCTCGGCATAAGATAACCCCCGTGGAAACAGCGTTTAGATCTAGGATACCCCCGAGATTTGCTGCACGGAATGCCAACTGGGAAGCTAAAGCTCCTGGCTGCCTTAAAAGGGGCTAAGCAAGGGAGGGAGGCGATTAGTCCTCGTGCACCCCCCAGCTCCGATACCCCTTACACGCAGCTGCGGCAGCAATTACAAGAGCTGCAGCCGCTAGTTGAAAGTGACCAGGAAAATTGACTAGCAGGGGAACAAATCTCTCTCTCTATAAGTGAGCTCAAACCGGCAGGGAGAGAAAATCACAGCAATAACCCCTGGATCCTGGTAACAGTAAATAATAAAACTACTGTCTCCTTCCTGGTAGACACTGGAGCCCAATTATCCATGATTAAAAGGGAGAATTTTTCCAAACCCCCACCTTCCAACCGAAAGCAGGTTTTGGTTGCTGGAGTGAAGGGCACTACTGTGTCTTACCCGCTGGTCAAAGTAAAGCTGGATATCCCTTTAAACCCCTACAGGCAACCGCGGAAACATGAATTAATACTTGGAAGTGCCAATATACTTGGCATGGACATCCTAAGGGGCAAGGAGGGAATCATTGCTGGAGAAAGGTGGGCATATGGAGCCGGCTGCAAACCCAGCACAACGATCCTGGAGGAGGGGAAAGCTTCCCTCTGTCATGTAAACCTGCTAGCCCAAGCTCCTCCCCTCCCCCCATCAGCTGTGACTCATGTGAAGCAGTACAATGTCCCAGCTGAAGCTGTGGCTCCTGGAACAGAATTGATTAAAGACCTAAAGAAACGGGGACTATTAATTCGGACACACTCCCCATACACTTCACCAGTGTGGCCAGTAAAAAAGCCTAATGGCAAATGGAGGCTCACTGTAGACTACCGCAAACTGGATAGCAACACTGGACCCCTAACTGCAGCAGTCCCCAGTATAGTAGACATTGTAAATAACATACAAACCTGGAACAAACAGTGACTAGCTGTACTGGATGTAAAGGACATGTTTTTCATGGTTCCCCTACAGCCTGCCGATCAGGACAGATTTGCTTTCACCTGGAACAGCATCCAGTGTACTTTCACTAGGATGCCACAGGGATTCGAACACTCACGTACAATGTGCCACGGTGCATCATCAAAAGTCCTAGATGGTTTGACCATGCCACATAACGTCCTGTGATGGAGTGGGGGATACCTGTGTGTATGTGAGTGGCTCACAGAGGGTGGGGGGCTCCTGCTGAGGGTAACCTTGATGACCAGGTAACACTTTTGTACTGCAGACAAAGGAGGAGGTGGAGCCTGAGGGGTTTGAATTGGAACTGGGAGTTGGAAGCAGTGAGTCTGGGCTGAGGGAGAGAGAGACAAAGGAGGGGGCAAGGCCCCAGCTCTGGGGGCCCCTCGGGGCCTCCTCTCCCCAACATGGATGGGACTGGCTGTCTCTGCCGGCTGTACTGACTCCTCTGTACGATGCTGTGTCCTGTCGGCTAATAAACCTGCTGTTTTCCTGCTAAGTGAGAGACTCTCCTGCCTGCGGACGGGGTGCAGAGCTTGGGGGACCCCAGAACCCCACCAAGACCAGACGATTCTGGTACTTGTTCTTTGCCTGATGCTGAGGTGTTATTGGGAGGGGGTGAGAGGACTCTGTCCTACCAGAGTCATCCTCTCGCCAGGACACAAGAACAGACGGGCAATGGAGTTATGCTGACTGATGAAGATAAAGGAGCTGGTAGCAGAAGGGAGGAAAGGGACCCTAACCTTCTGTCCGGTGGTACTGGCTGTCTGCCTGGAGGGGGATTACATGGGAATCTGCCTAATGGGCCAGAAGTGATCCTGGGTGTAGGTGAACCCCAGGAGCTGGTTGTGGCTCAAGGGAACAGTGCCCCCGTGGAGCCAGACAGGGGTGAGTTATTGTTTGGGGAAGCTCTTAAGGAAGAGAATTTCCCTGAAACTTTTCCTGACCCGTCTGTGGGGACTGCAGAAAATGGGAGTGAGGTGAAGGAGAGTGAACAGGAAAGGTGCATGTCTGTAAGAGCCAGAGCAGCCCTTTGCCTGGGGAGAAGTTTGTTTCAGCCCCTGATGGCCAGGACCTGCCTGAGTGTGAAACCACTGGCTGTGCTCTGGAAGGGTCCAAAGCAGGCAGGGTAAAAGTTTCTCAGGAATTGGAAGCTGGTGCAAGTAAAGTAAAAACTATCAGGGAGTGTGAGCAGCCCTGTGAGAACCAAGTAAAACAGCTGCACAGTCAGTCTCTGTAGGATGCAGGAGAGGTTCAGCAATTCCCCATCTCCAGATGCTAGAAACACTTATATTCTCACACTGGACTCCAATTCTGATTCCACGGGGAGGCAGTAGTTGGAGGGGGAAGGATAAAGGAGGTGTGGTCCTGGGATAAACAGGGATTCCTTCATGTGGATTCTGCATCTGGGACTCACAAAACAACTCTCAGAAAGCAGTTTGGTTTGCAAATTTCCAGGCTGGCTGGAAGGGGGCCGTCTCCTTGAGAGCATCAATGGCCCAGCTCTTGTTAGAAGGGAGGGCACAGCCAGAGAGATCAGATTTCCATCCCAGGGGGCAAGGGAGAAGATTAGAACTTGATGGTGCTAAGAAAGGCCTCAGCCATTTATCCCCAAAATACCAGATTCTCAAGGAGGTTACACAAAAGTTGTGGTCTACCAAAGAGCAACGTAAATGTACAGTTGCAATGGGTTTGTTCTGTTACTCACGCTGACTGCTGTAACCAAGGGGTGCTGCTACCAAAAGCTGTAGAATTGTACCATGCACTGAATGTTCTGAAAGAGCCATGTGACATGATGACGTTGATGTAGAAGCATGAATTGTGTGTTGAAGGAGTCTGTAACTCTGAAATGTCACCATTGTTCCCTGTAACTAGTCTTTCAACCTCTGACATGAGAAGGAACATTCCAAACCTATTGTGTGGCATGAAAGGGGAAACTGAGGCACACAGCCATTGTGGTGGTCTGGCTAAATGCCAAGGATGGAAGCATTTGTACCTTCCGTTACTGGACTGTAACTGAATTCCAGACATTGGCTGCAGCAGCTGTATGGGCTCTGCCTGCCCGACTTGAGAACGTGGCTGACGGACCGGGGCCGAAGCAGCGAGACCAACCAACCCAAGGGAACTAAAGGAACTTGCCCGGCTGCATCACATGAAAAGGGCCAAAACCAAGCTCCTGACTTGGAGCCTCCCCCAGCAGGACTATGATGTGGAGGTGGTGCACATCGAGGGGAGAACAGAGGGTACAGCCGATGCCCTGTCACAAGGGGAGAGCCCCGAACTTCCCCAGGTCACCAGTTGAGTGACCCCGCTCAGTTTGGTCTGGAAGGGGGGAGAGATGTGATGGAGTGGGGGATACCTGTGTGTATGTGAGTGGCTCACAGAGGGTGGGGGGCTCCTGCTGAGGGTAACCTTGATGACCAGGTAACACTTTTGTACTGCAGACAAAGGAGGAGGTGGAGCCTGAGGGGTTTGAATTGGAACTGGGAGTTGGAAGCAGTGAGTCTGGGCTGGGAGAGAGAGAGACAAAGGAGGGGGCAAGGCCCCAGCTCTGGGGGCCCCTCGGGGCTTCCTCTCCCCAACGTGGATAGGACTGGCTGTCTCTGCCTGCTGCACTGACTCCTCTGTACGATGCTGTGTCCTGTCGGCTAATAAACCTGCTGTTCTCCTGCTGAGTGAGAGACTCTCCTGCCTGCGGACAGGGTGCAGAGCTTGGGGGACCCCAGAACCCCATCACACGTCCAAATATTACAGTATATCGATGACATTTTGATTGGTGGGGATTCATGTGAGAAAGTACAGGAAGCCATGAACAGGGTAAAGACAGCACAAGAAAACCTTGGATTAAATTTACCTGCAGATAAGTGCCAAGGTCCCTCCCAGGAGGTACAATTCCTAGGCACTGTCTGGATGGGAGGGAAAAGGTCAGTGCCTGATGAAACTGTAAAAAAACCCCTTTGCCCCACCAGACCTTTTGCTGGCACCTGGGCATTGGCTCACACCCCCTCTCCCCCCACACGCCTTGGAAGCTCCAGATCTGGGGCCTGGACTCCGAGGTTGGTGTCCCAGCTCTGGCACAGGCTCGCTTGGGAGCACTGTATCAGCGAGGTCGCCGTGTTAGGCTGCGTCTTCGAGCCCAGCAAGAAGTCCTGTGGCGCCTTGTAGACTAACAGATGTTTCGGAGCCGAAGCTTTGGTGGGCAAAGAGCCGCTTCATCAGATGCGTGGGGGGGAGTCGGGGGGGGGGCTCAGAGGGGTATCTAAAGAGTGGGGTCCCAGTGAAAGGTAGGGCCAGAGCTGACCAGGTCTGTCCAGCCAGGCGGAAATGGCCCGTGATCAGCGGTACGTGTCCAAAGAGGAAAGAACCAAGGCAGATCAGACCGGGGGATTGTCAGAAGCCCGTTGTCAGACGCTGACGGGGAGCTCCTAAGCGCCAGGGCAGAGAAGCTGCTTTTGTGAGGGGCCAGCCACTCCCAGTGTCTGTTTAGAATCCTTGGCCGATGGAGTCAAATTTGCAAATAAATTGCAGCTCAGAGATTTTTCTCTCTCCAGTTGATTCTTGAAATGGCTTTGTTTTCGGACTGCTACTTTTAAATCCTTTGCTGAGTGTCCAGGGAGGCTGACGCGCTCTCCCACAGGCTTCTGTACGTTACCGTGCCTGAGGTCTGATCTATGTCTATTTCTCATTGGTTATGTCCATTTATTGGGACCACTGGGAAGTTGTGCGCTCGCTCTCTGCCTCAGTTTCCCCATCAATGCCAGACTGAGCCCAGCCAGAGAGCACAGAGGGACAGGAGTGGAGAAGCCAGTCCACCAAGCCTGCCAGCAAGGAGCACGGGGAGAGCTGGGTGGGGACCAGCAGCAGGTACCACGCATGATCCTCCTGCCCTCGTCCGTCTGTCCCGCGCGCCCCTGCACTCTATGCCCTAGACATGTAGCAGCCCCTGCCCTCAGCCGTCCCTCTGGCACAGGCCAGTCTGTAGCTGCAGCAACCCCGGCCAGGGCCTGGTGCAGCTCGAGGAGCCGCGGAGGGAGGGGGGGGCATCCCCGCCACACTGAGCCGCCAGGAAGCCTGCCTTGCTGAGCGGGAGGGAGCCCGTGCTCGCAAGCCCTTCGGATGTTCCAGTTCTTCTGTAGCGCCACCAACCAGTCCCCCCCTTGCAGAGAGGAGCGCTTAGGAACCCCAAGCTCAGCGAATGCAAACGGGTTCTCCCCGTGCCAAAGGAGCAGCCCCATTCCCAGCTGAGCGGACGCCTGGGACCTCACCCGGGGGGCGCTGCCTTGGCTTTCGGCAGCTGCTCAGCGGGAGCTGGGGCCCTGGGCGCACCTCTCAGCTGTGGCCCGGCCCCCGGCCCGGCCGGCGGAGCTCTCGGCTCTTCCGCCTGCCTTGCCAGCGGCCCTCCGCATGCGCCCCCTTCAAGCGCAGCCCTGCTCTCTTCCGGGAGCCCAGGCCGGGCCCTTCCGTGCGGCTCGCCTTCAGCGCGGGAAGAGCGGGCCAGGCGGGCGGGCGGGCGGCGGCGGAGCGAGCTCGAGGGGCGGGGCGGGGCGGGGCGGCGTGCGGCCGTATGCAGATCTCCGTGCGAGCGGAGCCTTGTGGGAGAGGGAGCGATCTGCGGATGAGGGCCGTAGTGCGTGGAGCCCAGGGCCTCGGGATGGGTCTCCGAGCGCGGCGGGGCAGGTGTGGGTGTCGGGAAGCGGCGGGTGCGGGTGCGGGTGCGTGCGTGTTGGGGGAGTCGTTGTTCCCCGTGAGGTGAGAGTGTTTGCGGTGTGGTGGGCAGTGGGCGCTGTTGGGGACGAGCTCATACTTACCTGGCAGGGGAGATACCATGATCACGAAGGTGGTTTTCCCAGGGTGAGGCTCATCCATTGCACTGCGGGTGTGCTGACCCCTGCGATTTCCCCAAATGCGGGAAACTCGACTGCATAATTTGTGGTAGTGGGGGACTGCGTTCGCGCTTTCCCCTGACACTAGCAGTGAAAGAAAAGAAAGGGCAGAAAAATCCCGAGGAGTCTGTTGTGTTTTCCGCTTGTGGGAGGATTAGGTTGTGCTGAGGTAAAAGAAGCCTTGTATCAACCTTTCCGTGTGGTGTAGCTCCAGGCGTCCGCTTCCCGTCGTTTATCCTAGCGGGCTGGGCAAAATCTGTCCGCCGGCAGCTTCTTTTGTTTTCTCTCTGGGCCCCAGGCTGGCTAATGCCGTCAGGCTTAGGGGCTGCCGAGTCACAGTCAAATCACTCGGTCGCCATTTAGGGTGGGGGGAGAGGTGCAGCTCGAAGGACGTTTGCGCAGGGGCCAGCGAGCGCGCTGCGGGTCGGGGGAGGGGGTGTTTCCCGCTTGGTGCCAGGTGCCCCAGAAGAAGCCCGGAGCGGCTGCGAGGACCCAGCAGCCGCCACCCTTTGCCTGGCGCATACTGACTGCAGCGGGGAGACCCGGGCTCGCGGGCGCTGAGGGGCGTAGCCAGGGAGGCTCATTTGCATGCCCACAATGCATTGCGCTGCGCGACCCGAGTCCCTGACCCAGGGGCTGCCTTTGCTCCCGAAGCCCCAGGTTCCGACGCTGCAACTGGGCTGTGAGCGCGTCCGGCCGATGGGCTGCACGAAGGGGAGGCTTTGCAGGTCGGGCGCGTAGCCACCGTGAGCTCGGAGGAAGTCGTTCTTTGGCGGGCAGCGCCTGTGGCGGTTTCGTGGTATACTCTGGTTTCTCTTCAGATCGTATAAATCTTTCGCCTTTTACTAAAGATTTCCGTGGAGAGGAACATTTATGAGTTTTCACCCAATTTTTTGAGGCTTCACTCTGATGAAGCTGCCTTATGTCTGTTAAAAAGTAGAATCAGTGTTTGTGTTGCGATGGTGCTGAGTTTAAGGCTTTTTGGCTTTGTGCTCTGTTTAAATTAAAGGTGTTTGTGTTTTTGCGTCTGTGTAACTGCGTCTGGCCAGGCAGGCTCTTTTGAAGTAGCAACGGCAACTTCGAAATAGCGCTTGTGACGTCTACACGTGTAAGCTGTGTCTACATGTGCATGCTACTTTGAGATAGCGGCACTAACTTCGAAATAGCGCCTGTCACGTCTACACGTGTAAGCTGTGTCTACATGTGCATGCTACTTTGAGATAGCGGCAACTAACTTTGAAATAGCGCCTGTCATGGCTACACGTGTGGGGCGCTATTTTGAAGTTGAAATGGACGTTAGACGGCGAGATGTCGAAGTTGCTAACCCCATGAGGGGATGGGAATAGCGACCTACTTTGACGGGAGGGTGTAGTCTTTGCCCGTCCCGCAACATCGAAATAGCCTGGTTCCCCATGGCGGCCATCAGCTGAGGGGTTGAGAGATGCTCTCTCCAGCCCCTGCGGATGTAGCGTGCACGTGTAGACGTAGGGTGCTGCCCAACGTCGACGTTGAACATCGACCTTGCCAGCCCTGGAGGACGTGTAGACGCTATTCATCGAAATAAGCTATTTCAATGTAGCGTGCACGTGTAGACGTAGCCATTGTGTTATTGGGGGTATGAACCTGAACAAAAGGTTTTGAAGGTATATGTTCTTAATTTATATTTACAGTAGACATCTGGAAAGATTTTTTATAGTTGCACCCCCTGAATTCAAACTAGGATTATTTTGTCTGCTATCAAAGATCTATACACCTGGGAATCATGGAGGCCCCATCATTTCATGCATTGGTACTCTCACCACAGGATTGCCTGGATATGTGGACTCTCTAGTTTGATCCTATGGTACCAGCACCACCATCTTTTTCCAAGATACCACCAATTTCCTCAGGAAACTACCATCCATTGGTGACCCTCCTGAAAACACCATCCCTTTACACCAATATCCCACATAAAGATGGACTCTAAGCTGTTAGGAACATTATTCCGGATGAGACCGAGGCACGAAAGGTGGCGGAGCTTTGTGACTTTGTCCTCATCCACAAATATTTCAGATTTGGGGACAAATTATACTTTCAAATCAGTGGCATTGCGATGGGCACCCGCATGGCCCCACAGTAGGCCAACATTTTTATGTCTGACCTGGAAGAACGCTTTCTCAGTTCTCGTCTCCTAGGCCCCTCCTCTACCTGCACTACATTGATGACCTCTTCATCATCTGGACCCATGGGAAGGAGGCTCTTGAAGAGTTCCCCCATGATTTCAACAGTTTCCACCCCACCATCAACCTTAGCCTGGACCAGTCCACGCAAGAAATTCACTTCCTGGACACTACTGTACAGAGAAGCAATGGTCACATAATTAGCACCCAATACCAAAAACCCACAGATCGCTATGCTTATGGACACGCCTCCAGCTTCCATCCAGGGCATACTACACAATCCATTGTTTACAGCCAGTCACTAAGGTACAACCGTATTTGCTCTGATCCATCAGACAGAGACAAATATCTACAAGATCTTTACCAAGCTTCTCTTAAACTACAGTACCCACCCAAAAAAGTGAGGAAACGGATTGATAGAGCCAGGAGGGTACCCAGAAGACACCTGCTACAAGACAGGCCTCTTAAGGAAAACAAGACAACACCACTGACCATCACATACAGCCCCCAGCTAAGGCCTCTCCAGCGCATCATCAGTGATCTGCAACCCATCCCGAACAATGATTTTTCACTCTCACAGATCTTGGGAGGCAGGCCTGTCGTCACCTACAGGCAGCCTGCCAGCCTGAAGCAAATCCTTACCAGCCACGACAAATCACAAACCGCTGACTCTAGGCCTGGAACCAGCCCCTGCAATTGTCCTCGCTGCCAACTCTGCTCACGTACCTACACCAGTGACATCATCACAGAACCTAACACCAATTATACCATCAGGGCTTCTTTACACGCAGATCTACTAATATAAGAAATGCTATCATGTGCCAGCAATGCTCCACTGCAATTTACATTGCCCAAACCGAAAAGTGTCTCTGTGAAAGAATAAACGGCTAGAAACCAGACATCAGGAACCGTAATGTACAGAAGCCTGTGGGGGGGGGACAGGTCAATTTCCCTGGACACTCAGTGCCAGAATTAAGGGTGACAGTTCTGAAACAAAAAAATTTTAAAAATCAAATGGAGAGAGAATGTCTGAGCTGCAATTTATTTGTAAATGTGATTCCATTAACCATGGATTAAACAGAGACTGGAGTGGCTTGCGGCTTACAAAGGCAGTTTCTCTGTTCTGGGTGCTAATAGTTCCCCAGTAGACTCTGACAAAGGCTCACATCCCCTTGTCTGATCTGACTTGTTTTTTCCTCTTTTGATAAGTACTGTTGATACGGGGCCATTTCCACCTTGCTGAATAGACCTTGTCAGCCGTGGCCCTCCCTCTTACAAGAACCCCACTCTTTAAATACCCCTCTGAAACCACACCCCCCCACCCACAACTCATGCATCTGCGAAAGCGGATCTTTGCCAACTAACGCTTATGCTCCAAAATATCCCTTAGTCTACTAGGTGCCACAGGACTTTTTGTTGTTGTCAGAGTTACAGAGTAACATGACTACCTGTGTGACATTTTGATTTTATGATTTTCACGATTTTACGGAAGTGAGACATAGTAATTTTTTCACTCGGTGCATCTACACTTGTGCTTCTGTTTCAAAAGAACTATATAAATGAAGAAAGCTAAATACGTAAGAAAAAACCTCGGGGCTGACAACGTCAACCAAAGCACAGAACTTTGAAATGGTCGTGTAAATAGCCATTTCAGGGTTGACTTACGAAGGAATGAAATACATAGTCAGCATCAACTTAGAACGCTGACACCGGCCACACTTGGAAATTGCCGTACGGAGAACTGCGGCGAGGCTCATCCACGTGGGGCTCTTTTTGAAAAGGAGCCCGGGGAACTTGAAAAGCCCCTCGTGCCTATCTGCTGTTACACATAAAGGAATTTCGAAGTTGCCTGGGTCCTCTGGAAAAGGAACCCCGTCTGGACAACCCGCACCTCTCCGAGGGGTGTCAATTTCAAAGAATAGATTTCCGCGCTTCATTAGTAAACTTTGAAGTGGCTATTTAAAAAGCCATTTCGAAGTTTTGGGCTACTGAAGACACATCCCAAAGTACGCAAATGAGAGAGAGATGCAAACCCCCCGCCCACCGGGCCTCATTAGCATTAGGTCCCACGATGAAGTGCGCACGGTGGGTGGGCGGGTGCGTGTGTTCTTCCGGGGACATCCGGCGCGGCCGGGGGCAGGGCCGGGGGACAACGCGTTGGATTTCGGCAGCTGCTAAGCGAGAGCTGGGGCCTCGGGCGCACCCCTCAGCTGTGCCCCAGGCCCCCGTCCCGGCCTGCGGAGCTCTCGGCTCTTGCGCCTGCTCGGCTTTTGCTGGCCTTGCCAGCGGCCCTCCCCACGAGCCCCCTTCAGGCGCAGGCGCAGGCGCAGGCGCAGGCCCGCTCTCGTGTGCCGCTCCCAGGGGCCCGCTGGGGGGGCGGGTGCAGCGAGCGGGGAGGTGAGCGGGAGGGGGGTCCGTCTCCTCGGGGAGCCCAGGCCGGGGCCTTCCGTGCGGGCTCCCAGGCGGCCGAGCGCTGGCCCGGCCGCTCGCCTTCAGCGCTGGAAGAGCCGGGCGGGCGGGCGGGCAGGCAGAGAAGGCGAGAGGGGCGGGGCCGCGCGGCGGGGCGGGGCGGCGTGCGGCCGTATGCAGATATGGGTGCGCGCGGAGCCTTGTGGGAGAGGGAGGGATGTGCAGAGCCGGGCCTAAGTGGGGCGAGCGCAGGGGCTCGGGGTGGGTGTTGGAGCGCGGCGGGGGGGGTGTGGGTGTCGGGAAGCGGTGAGGAGCGGTGTGGGCGTGTGTAGATGGTGGCGGAGTGTGTGTTCCCCGTGAGGTGAGAGTGTTTGTGGTGTGGCGGGCAGTGGGCGCTGTTGGGGACGAGCTCATACTTACCTGGCAGGGGAGATACCATGATCACGAAGGTGGTTTTCCCAGGGTGAGGCTCATCCATTGCACTGCGGGTGTGCTGACCCCTGCGATTTCCCCAAATGCGGGAAACTCGACTGCATAATTTGTGGTAGTGGGGGACTGCGTGCGCGCTTTCCCCTGGTGGTGTTTGTGAAAGAAAAAGTATTGAAGGTGGGGGTTTGGGCAGCCGAAGTTTCAGTCATCGGGGTTCGGTTTGTCGCGATGCTGCCAGCCTGCTGTGTTGCCCGTGGGGGGACGCTGGTCTCGTGCGTGCTGCAGAGGTTGTTGCTTGGGGTGGGGGGGGGTGTTTTCTCTAAGGAGCTGTTAAAAATTTGTGCGCCTTCCGGGGCCCAAGAGTGCTTTGTGCCGCTTGCTTGCAAGCCAGAAGGAAAAAGGCCCAAGGCTCGCTGACTCGAAGAGAAAAAGAACTCTCGACTGAGAAGCGAGAAAACGTTGGCCCTGTTTCTCTCAATCTCGCCGCCCCTTCCGCCGAGCCTCGGCTGCCCAGGGCCCTCAGATTACCATGCGGGAGCCCGCAGGCTCCAGGGCGGGGCCAGAAATGAAAGGGTTCCTTGCATGGCGGCGGTGGCAGGGCTGCTGGGGTGCGGATGCGGGCCCTGGGCAGGTGCTAGAGCGTGCAGGAAGGAGCTTGGGCTGCGGACGGCGGGAGGGAGGGAGGGAGGGAGGGTGAAAGAGTGGGCTGAGCGTGAGCTTGTGCGTTCTGCGTGGGAGGAAGGGTGCAGGAGCGGGCTGTGGGTGGCGGCTAAGGGGGAGAGGGAATAGAGAAAGATGGTGAGGATGTGGGTGAGGGGGAGGCTACATGAGCAGGGTGAGGGGGTGGGGGGTGTGTCCGGAAGGGGTCACAGGATCGGGGTAGGTGCTGCAGGGCCTGGGGAGAGCCGGCGGGGGAACAGGCCCGGGGGTGCAGGATCTAGGGAGGGGAATGGGGGCCACGTGTAGCGTAGCTGTGGCGGGGTTGGGAGTCACGTGCTTCTGCTGTTGTGCTGCAGAGAAATACACACACGCTCCGCACAGGCGCCGCCGCCAAGCGGTCCCTTTGGCTGCTGTTTGGCCAATGAGAAGGGGTTCCCTGAAGTGCACAGAGCTACGTCTTCCCCGCTGTCAGGCACAGCCCTTGGTCTGAATCCAGCCCCAGTTTGCCTGGAAGCTGAAGGACATGGCAATTTGCATGGCAGTTGACGCTGTGGTGCGGGGCTGTGGAGGGGCGGGGGGGAGTTGTGTTCCAAACTGAGTCCTTTTGCGGGATGACTAGTTGGTCCTGGTGAGTTTCCCAGGGCCTGGCCCAGGGCTGGTGTGCTGTGCTGACGAGCCTGTTGTAGGCCGCGTCCCTGTGGTCAAATGAACCTTCTGGTTTAGCTGCTGAATGAGAGCGTCCCGTCTGAGGGCAGCTGGGGTGCGAGACCCAGGGCCGCCCCCCTCCCCCCTCTCGGCCCGTGGAATCTCCAGCTGGGGGCCTGGACTCCTGGGTTGGTTTCTCAGTTCTGACACAGGCTCGCTTGGGAGCACCGGGAAGTTGTGCGGTCGCTGTCCACGTCAGTTTCCTCACCAGTGCCAGGCTGAGTCCAGGCAGAAACCACAGAGGGACGGCAGTGGAGAAGGGAGTCCAGCAACCCTGCCGGCGAGGAGCACGGGGGAGCTGTGGGGGGACGAGCAGCAGGTGCCATTCATGATCTACCTTCCATCATCTGTCTGTCTGTCCCGCCCGCCCGCCTTCTGCCCTGTATGCTCTGGACAGGTAGCAGCCCCTGCCCTGAGCCGTCCGTCCTGCACCGACCAGTGTGTACCTCCAACCACCCCGGCCAGGGCCCGGTGCACCTCGAGGAGCCCCGGGCATGCCCGCCAGACGGAGCCACCACGAAGCCTGTAGCTCGCAAGCCCGTCAGATGCTGCGGTTCTTCTGTTTCACCACCAGTACCTTCCTTGCACGGAGTAGAGGTTATGGAAGCCAACCTCACCAAAGCCAAAGAGGTTCTCGCCGTGCCAAAGGACCAGCACATTGCCAGCTCAGTGTGTGCCTGGGAGCTCATCCCAAGGAGCACGCTGCGCTAAGCCTGTAGCCTATACATGTTAAAGGTGGAAAGAAGAAATGAAAGAGAAGGGAAAAGTTAAGAGCAAAGTTGCCCAAGAAGTTTAATGACGTAAAGCAACGCAAATGTCTTGGTGCCGCTTTGTAGCAGGGATGGAGTAATTTGCTGTGGTGTAAGTCTCCGGGGTACGTCCGGAGTTAGGATGGGCCCTCAGTCATTTGGGGCTCAGTTGATAGCAAGGATGCTCCTGAAGTGATGAGCTAGATAAGATGGAGGCCTTCTCCCGGCTCCCTTGGTACCCTCACTCACGTGGAGGGAATTGCGTGGCTCTCGCTGTGCGAAAGCACACCTCAAGATGGAGTTTGTCAGACGAGCAGGTCGCCCGTCCACGTCTGACGCTGTCCTTTTCGTTCGTCAGCCGTGGCTGATGCGCTGGCCTGAAGGGTCACAGCAAAGTTTGTCGAGTGGGCATTGGCACCTAGGAAAGGCATTGTCTTTTTGTCGCCACTATTCAGCTGACTTTGCTATTCACAAGCTTTTGCGGTAGGTTGCTAAGCCTCCTGTTGAGGCGGCCCAGAAGCAAGCATTTGCACGAGACGTGCCGAGGCAGTGCTCGTCGCGTCAGATTCAACAAGGGTAGCTGCCTACAGGCGGCAGGAAGAGAGGCCAGGGAATCTTTCGTGCTTTCTCCAGGCAGGTGGCTTGGCCCCTTGGCACGAGTTTGTGTGGAAATGTACAGCGGTGGGTTCAGCCATGTTTTGTACAGTCACATGTGAATCCAGTAAGGTCCCGATGACGCCCACCAGGCCGACGCAGATGGAAGGGCGGCCGGAGGGTCGCCTGGGGAGGGAGGGTCCACCGCCACTCCCACCCCCACCCCCTGCTTCTGCAAGGGCCCGGGAGCATGGCGGCCCAGCGCAGGCCGTGCGGGGAGGACGGGCCGGCTGGGGCTGGGGCTTGTTTAGGGCACGGGTCGGGAAGTGATGAACGGGGTGGAGGGAACTACGTGGGATGCCCACAGGAAGCCGGGCCCCAGCCCTCGGGCATGTGCTGACACCGGGAGCGGAAGGAGCAGCCTGAGCCTTGGCAGCGCTGGGCTCCCGGCCGTGGCACAGCCCCCCGGGGACATCCTGGGGCAGGGGCGGGGGCCAATGCGTTGGATTTCGGCAGCTGCTAAGCGAGAGCTGGGGCCTCGGGCGCACCCCTGAGCTGTGCTCCAGGCCCCCGTCCCGGCCTGCGGAGCTCTCGGCTCTTGCGCCTGCTCGGCTTTTGCTGGCCTTGCCAGCGGCCCTCCCCACGAGCCCCCTTCAAGCGCAGGCGCAGGCCCGCTCTCGTGTGCCGCTCCCAGGGGCCCGCTGGGGGGGCGGGTGCAGCGAGCGGGGAGGTGAGCGGGAGGGGGGTCCGTCTCCTCGGGGAGCCCAGGCCGGGGCCTTCCGTGCGGGCTCCCAGGCGGCCGAGCGCTGGCCCAGCCGCTCGCCTTCAGCGCTGGAAGAGCCGGGCGGGCGGGCGGGCGGGCAGGCAGAGAAGGCGAGAGGCCGGGCCAGCTCTCGGCCGCCTGGGAGCCCGCAGCTATAAGCTATTTCGATGTAGCGTTCACGTGTAGACGTAGCCAGGGTGTGAAACGGAGGTTGCGGCAGGGTGGTTGGCACTAAAGACAAAGTCTTACTTTAACCACTTGCTGTGGTGTAGTTTTTGGCTTCTGCCTGCTGATGTTTGCCCCAGCGGGCTTCGCAAAATCTCTCCGGTTGCATGGTCTTTTGTCTCTTTTCAGGGCCCAAGGCTGGCTAATGCCTTTGGGCTTAGGGGCTGCCGAGTCACAGACAAATCGGTCAGTCGCCGCTTGCTTGCAAGCAAGAAGGAAAAAGCCGCCAGAAAGCTCCCGGACTTGAGGAAAGAAAGAACTCTAAAGCCTCAGCTGAGGAGCGGAAAAAGACATCGGCTCCACTTTTCTCCAGCTCCAGCTCCGAGCCAAGGGGGCTGCCCAGGGCCGTTAGATTAAGGTGCGGGGCCGCTCAGACTCCGGGGTGCTGCGGCCAGAAATGAAAGGCTCCTTGCATGGCGGCGGGGCTGCTGGGGAGCGGGCTGGGGTGCGGATGCGGGGGCTGGGCACCGGGGGCAGGAGCGAGCTCGGGTTGGTGGACGCAGGGAGGGTGAAGGGGTGAGTCGAGCGTGAGGTTATGGGTTCTGCGTGGGAGGAAGGGTGCAGGAATGGGCTGGGGAGGGGAAAGGGAAGAGAGGAGATGGTGGGGATCTGGTTAGGAGGGAGGCTACAGGAGCGCGGTGAGGGTGCGGGGGGGGCGTCTGGAAGTGAGTCGCGGGAGCAGTGGTCGGGGTTGCAGGAACAGGCCGGGGGGGTGAGTGATCTGGGGAGGGAAAAGGGGGATTGGGGGCTGTAGCCAGACAAAGTCTCCCCCTTACAAGCCAGCTTGCTCGCTGCCCCCCCGCCCACCGAGGAGCACACAGGGCACGGAAATGGCTGCTGACAGCACAGTCTTTGATGCCTTCATTGAGGCCCAGATATGCTAGCTTATCGTGACCCTGAGAAGCAGAAAGTACAGATGGAAGGCTAACAGGCCAGACTGTCAACAAGAGGTGGGGGGGGACCCTCAGAAATCACCCCAGCTGGCATTGATCGATATGATGCACAGACACACAATCACCCCAGAAGGGGAAGTGCCCCGCCCGCACAAAAAGAATGTCCTGTACTCCTAAATTGCTTATCTCTTGTCTTACAAGTGCAAACTAAGTAAGAAATGCCCTTGTAACAAACTGGCGTCACAAAGACAGACCAGTATGATCTGGCACCATAGATAAGAAAGAGAATACATAACCCAAAAGGGGTATAAAAGATGGGTCCAGCAGAACTCTAACTTTGAGTGCATTCCACCACCTACCTGCTGGTCGGGTCAGGTGATTGCCTCCCGAGGTCCACAGCTGGGGACGCCCAACCTTGTATTCGTCTTTCCGCGGAACTGAGTGACCGATCCGGCTTGGCTACGCTGGTATCGAGAGACGCAGAGAGGGTAAGATACACCCATGCTAGGTCGCCGACTTTTTTGTGCACAGCTAAAGAATTAGAGCTCTGTAACTAGATGTCATTGTGCCAAGATATCATTGTGTTAGATGGTAACAGATATCTTTGTATTGGATTGTAAGGTAACTTGTTAACACCTGTACTTTGCTAGCATATAAGAAGTAAACAATAGCCTTTTGTAACCCCACGCTTATAACTGTAGCTTAAGTAAACTTGTAACTAGTTAAGCTCTGAGCCTAACCATTTTGTTAACCCTTTTGTTACTGCAACACAGCCGGCGCAACAAAAATAACTTTAACCGTTTGGTTACTACAGCCTGGCCTTGGGTGAGAGTGCTAGGAGCTGCCTGCTCTAACAGTAAAAAACTGGGTTGCTTAGGACCCAGGGGAGTACCTCACCGCACATTACCTGGCCACCGGCTAACAGGGGCCCATGTCTGGCGTGACCCTGTGTGTGTGGTCGGGGTCACACGTAGTTCTGCACGGCTCTGTGCGCTGCAGGGAAACGCTTTCCTTCCTTCCTTCCTTCCTTCCTCCCCACACACCGCCACCACCAGCCACTCCCTTTAGCCTCAGTTTGGGCAACGAGAAGGGGTTCCCTGAAGTGCGCCGAGTCGCTTCCTCCCCCAGGTCAGGCACAGCCCCTGGCTGGAATCCAGCCCCAGTTTGCCTGCAAGCTGAAGGACGTGACAGCTTGCACAGCCAGTAGGCACTCTGGTGGCGGCAGAGGTGAGTTCCAACGTGAGTCCTCTTGCGGGATGACCAGTTGGTGCTGGTGAGTTTCCTGCTGCCAGGCCCAGGGCTGGTGTGCTGCGTTGAGGAGTCTGTTCTAGGCCGCGTCGCTGTGGAGAAATGAACCTTCTGGTTTAGCTGCTGAATGAGAGCGTGAGGTGTGACAGCAGCTGGAGTGCAAGGGCCAGCTGACAACCCCCCCTCACCCCCATTTGGCCTTTTTTTCTCTTCTCCCCACTGGGAAAGACAGAGAGAGAGAGACAGGCAGCCTTTGATGCCCTGGGAACGCAGGTGTGCTGTTTTACCTAGATTTTTACCATACACAGAAACCAGACAGTGAATGGGCTAGCTAATGGCCACCCTTTTGGATGATATTGGTGATTGACACGCCTGATTACTGCCCCAGGAAGAATGGGGAACCTCCGCCCATTACCTTCAAAGGTGCACAATTGTCCACAATTTACAGGTGCGAATTGAGCTGTGCACCTTCCCTGGGAAACCTGGGGTTTAAACACGTTCCTCCCCCATTGGCCACTTGAGACCAGGAAGAAGCCTACGTGACCAAAGGGGTATAAAGAGGGGTTTGGCAGCCCACCCCCTTTGAGCTCCAATCACCTACACTTGCTGGCCAGGTCCGGTATTGACTCCCGAGACTGGGGACTCCCGGTTCGCATCTACTTCTTTCCGAGGGATTGAGAGAAAGATTCTGGGTCACACCGGATCTATGAGGCAGGGGTAAAAATTACACCTGTATTACACTTCTTTCCTATAGCAATTGAGGGAAAGACTCTGGTTCCACCAGGTCTAAGAGGCAGGGGTGAAAATCACACCTACAACAGGCCTTTCTTGTGTACACATTACTTGTATTAGTTTAAGTTAGCTAGTTTGTCTAAAACTTTTTTTAAGTTAAATTGTTTCAATCTTTGTGTAAATAAAAGGTAATTGTTAAAGCCTCTAATAAGTGTAAATTTTCCTCTTGCTGCTGTACCCGAACTAAACGCAAACCAAAGACCCCAGCCTGCCCTGGCTGCTTAGCGTAGCTGCCGGTGCAGCATCACCCCCTTTGCCCCACCAGACCTTTAGCTGGCACCTGGGCATCGGCTCACAGAATTGGCACAGGGAGCAGGGTCTGTCTGTGCTCTTAGTTCCAATACAGCAGCATGAAGCCAGTCACTGATTTCAGCAAGGTGCATAAGAACATAAGAACATAAGAACGGCCATACTGGGTCAGACCAAAGGTCCATCCAGCCCAGCATCCCATCTGCCGACGGTGGCCAATGCCAGGTGCCCCAGAGAAGGAGAACAGAAGACAATGATCAAGTGATTTATCTCCTGCCATCCATCTCCTGCCCTTGTTCTGAAGGCTGGGGCACCATACTTTATCCCTGGCTAATAGCCATTTATGGACCTAACCTGCAAAAGTTTATCAAGCTCTTTTTTAAACCCTAATAGAGTCCTGGCCTTCACAGCCTCCTCGGGCAAGGAGTTCCACAGGTTGACTGTGCGCTGTGTGAAGAAAAATTTCCTTTGATTAGTTTTGAACCTACTACCCATCAATTTCATTTGGTGTCCCCTAGTTCTTGTATTATGGGAAAAGGTAAATAATTTTTCTATATTCACTTTCTCCACACCATTCACTTTCTCCACACCAAGGTAGGAAAAAAAGCTTTGCCCAGGAAAGTTGGGCTGACCCAAAATGAGATAAAGAAATGTTAAAAAGGGAATGGAAAAATCCCGAGGAACTGTGCTCACAGTTCTGTAGTTGGAGAACTGCTTGTACAATAAAGCAGAAAAAGGGAAAAGAAGCTTGTATCTAGCTACTTAAAAGTGCCCTACAAGCAGCATGCAACAGCCACGCTAATCTGAAAGCGGAATTAAAAAGAGTAAAAAGGAAAAAAAAAGAGTTAGCGCGGCGCTGCCAGAAACTAGACACCCGAGGGCACCTGCTAAGTAATAATTTGCACCAATTAGAACAGCGCCTCACTCCGTTAATAAGGAAGGAAGGAAGGAGTAAAGCAGAGGGCGAGATTAGAGAGCAAGCCCCAAACAATTAATCAAGCTAAAGTAGAGGCTGCTCTCTGGCTAGATCCAGAGGATTGGGATGGGGACATCTGGAATTCCTCTGATGAAGAGGTATATTCCACCTATTCCTCCCCTGAGTTAGAAAACCCCCCCATCCACATGAGACCCATCATCACCTACCAAAAAGATCTCACTGAGCAGGGAGAGGGTAACTCTAGCAAAAAGGCAGAGCCACGACCCACCCAAATTACTACCCGCAGCTATAAGCCTGCAAAATGAAGCAAGATCCAAAATAAGTTTGCCAAAAAGCCTGGGGAAGGAGTGATAGAAGGGCTAGGCAAAATATGGGATACAGGAGCAGGCCATACACAGCTGTCCTCCCAGGAATGTGGGAGGGTAAATCTGGGTGCAGGAGTATTCCTTACCCCCAGAAATAAGGAGGGTCCAAAGTCTATTTGGACCTTTGCCTGTAGGTGGGCTAGGGGAATCCACCGCGCTAATAGAGGTGAACCCACTGTCACCCTGTGGACAAATGGGGATGAACTTAAAGGAGCCCTGCAGACTGTGTTCATAACAGCTCTGCTCAGCCGAGCTAGTCCAGAAAACGGGGATGAGGAGGAGAGCCCATGGGAACAACGGGTAATAACGGAGGATTTGAGACCAGTGCTTAAAGGGTCTCCTGGACCTCATAGGGCAATAATGCTCGCCACCAGAAATCATGCTCAGCAGCACAACTATTCCTATCAGGAGCTATTTGAACTTATGCTAAGAGACCTCCGAGAGTTTGGAGAAACTGAGGCACCACAGGTCAAAGTGAAGATGCAAAATTTAAAGGGAGATAATAAAAGGCAGCAAGAAGGCTTTAAGCCTCGGCATAAGATAACCCCCGTGGAAACAGCGTTTAGATCTAGGATACCCCCGAGATTTGCTGCACAGAATGCCAACTGGGAAGCTAAAGCTCCTGGCTGCCTTAAAAGGGGCTAAGCAAGGGAGGGAGGCGATTAGTCCTCGTGCACCCCCCAGCTCCGATACCCCTTACACGCAGCTGCGGCAGCAATTACAAGAGCTGCAGCCGCTAGTTGAAAGTGACCAGGAAAATTGACTAGCAGGGGAACAAATCTCTCTCTCTATAAGTGAGCTCAAACCGGCAGGGAGAGAAAATCACAGCAATAACCCCTGGATCCTGGTAACAGTAAATAATAAAACTACTGTCTCCTTCCTGGTAGACACTGGAGCCCAATTATCCATGATTAAAAGGGAGAATTTTTCCAAACCCCCACCTTCCAACCGAAAGCAGGTTTTGGTTGCTGGAGTGAAGGGCACTACTGTGTCTTACCCGCTGGTCAAAGTAAAGCTGGATATCCCTTTAAACCCCTACAGGCAACCCCGGAAACATGAATTAATACTTGGAAGTGCCAATATACTTGGCATGGACATCCTAAGGGGCAAGGAGGGAATCATTGCTGGAGAAAGGTGGGCATATGGAGCCGGCTGCAAACCCAGCACAACGATCCTGGAGGAGGGGAAAGCTTCCCTCTGTCATGTAAACCTGCTAGCCCAAGCTCCTCCCCTCCCCCCATCAGCTGTGACTCATGTGAAGCAGTACAATGTCCCAGCTGAAGCTGTGGCTCCTGGAACAGAATTGATTAAAGACCTAAAGAAACGGGGACTATTAATTCGGACACACTCCCCATACACTTCACCAGTGTGGCCAGTAAAAAAGCCTAATGGCAAATGGAGGCTCACTGTAGACTACCGCAAACTGGATAGCAACACTGGACCCCTAACTGCAGCAGTCCCCAGTATAGTAGACATTGTAAATAACATACAAACCTGGAACAAACAGTGACTAGCTGTACTGGATGTAAAGGACATGTTTTTCATGGTTCCCCTACAGCCTGCCGATCAGGACAGATTTGCTTTCACCTGGAACAGCATCCAGTGTACTTTCACTAGGATGCCACAGGGATTCAAACACTCACGTACAATGTGCCACGGTGCATCATCAAAAGTCCTAGATGGTTTGACCATGCCACATAACGTCCAAATATTACAGTATATCGATGACATTTTGATTGGTGGGGATTCATGTGAGAAAGTACAGGAAGCCATGAACAGGGTAAAGACAGCACAAGAAAACCTTGGATTAAATTTACCTGCAGATAAGTGCCAAGGTCCCTCCCAGGAGGTACAATTCCTAGGCACTGTCTGGATGGGAGGGAAAAGGTCAGTGCCTGATGAAACTGTAAAAAAACCCCTTTGCCCCACCAGACCTTTTGCTGGCACCTGGGCATTGGCTCACACCCCCTCTCCCCCCACACGCCTTGGAAGCTCCAGATCTGGGGCCTGGACTCCGAGGTTGGTGTCCCAGCTCTGGCACAGGCTCGCTTGGGAGCACTGTATCAGCGAGGTCGCCGTGTTAGGCTGCGTCTTCGAGCCCAGCAAGAAGTCCTGTGGCGCCCTGTAGACTAACAGATGTTTCGGAGCCGAAGCTTTGGTGGGCAAAGAGCCGCTTCATCAGATGCGTGGGGGGGAGTCGGGGGGGGGCTCAGAGGGGTATCTAAAGAGTGGGGTCCCAGTGAAAGGTAGGGCCAGAGCTGACCAGGTCTGTCCAGCCAGGCGGAAATGGCCCGTGATCAGCGGTACGTGTCCAAAGAGGAAAGAACCAAGGCAGATCAGACCGGGGGATTGTCAGAAGCCCGTTGTCAGACGCTGACGGGGAGCTCCTAAGCGCCAGGGCAGAGAAGCTGCTTTTGTGAGGGGCCAGCCACTCCCAGTGTCTGTTTAGAATCCTTGGCCGATGGAGTCAAATTTGCAAATAAATTGCAGCTCAGAGATTTTTCTCTCTCCAGTTGATTCTTGAAATGGCTTTGTTTTCGGACTGCTACTTTTAAATCCTTTGCTGAGTGTCCAGGGAGGCTGACGCGCTCTCCCACAGGCTTCTGTACGTTACCGTGCCTGAGGTCTGATCTATGTCTATTTCTCATTGGTTATGTCCATTTATTGGGACCACTGGGAAGTTGTGCGCTCGCTCTCTGCCTCAGTTTCCCCATCAATGCCAGACTGAGCCCAGCCAGAGAGCACAGAGGGACAGGAGTGGAGAAGCCAGTCCACCAAGCCTGCCAGCAAGGAGCACGGGGAGAGCTGGGTGGGGACCAGCAGCAGGTACCACGCATGATCCTCCTGCCCTCGTCCGTCTGTCCCGCGCGCCCCTGCACTCTATGCCCTAGACATGTAGCAGCCCCTGCCCTCAGCCGTCCCTCTGGCACAGGCCAGTCTGTAGCTGCAGCAACCCCGGCCAGGGCCTGGTGCAGCTCGAGGAGCCGCGGAGGGAGGGGGGGGCATCCCCGCCACACTGAGCCGCCAGGAAGCCTGCCTTGCTGAGCGGGAGGGAGCCTGTGCTCGCAAGCCCTTCGGATGTTCCAGTTCTTCTGTAGCGCCACCAACCAGTCCCCCCCTTGCAGAGAGGAGCGCTTAGGAACCCCAAGCTCAGCGAATGCAAACGGGTTCTCCCCGTGCCAAAGGAGCAGCCCCATTCCCAGCTGAGTGGACGCCTGGGACCTCACCAGGGGGGCGCTGCCTTGGCTTTCGGCAGCTGCTCAGCGGGAGCTGGGGCCCTGGGCGCACCTCTCAGCTGTGGCCCGGCCCCCGGCCCGGCCGGCGGAGCTCTCGGCTCTTCCGCCTGCCTTGCCAGCGGCCCTCCGCATGCGCCCCCTTCAAGCGCAGCCCTGCTCTCTTCCGGGAGCCCAGGCCGGGCCCTTCCGTGCGGCTCGCCTTCAGCGCGGGAAGAGCGGGCCGGGCGGGCGGGCGGGCGGCGGCGGAGCGAGCTCGAGGGGCGGGGCGGGGCGGGGCGGCGTGCGGCCGTATGCAGATCTCCGTGCGAGCGGAGCCTTGTGGGAGAGGGAGCGATCTGCGGATGAGGGCCGTAGTGCGTGGAGCCCAGGGCCTCGGGATGGGTCTCCGAGCGCGGCGGGGCAGGTGTGGGTGTCGGGAAGCGGCGGGTGCGGGTGCGGGTGCGTGCGTGTTGGGGGAGTCGCTGTTCCCCGTGAGGTGAGAGTGTTTGCGGTGTGGTGGGCAGTGGGCGCTGTTGGGGAGGAGCTCATACTTACCTGGCAGGGGAGATACCATGATCACGAAGGTGGTTTTCCCAGGGTGAGGCTCATCCATTGCACTGCGGGTGTGCTGACCCCTGCGATTTCCCCAAATGCGGGAAACTCGACTGCATAATTTGTGGTAGTGGGGGACTGCGTTCGCGCTTTCCCCTGACACTAGCAGTGAAAGAAAAGAAAGGGTAGAAAAATTCCTGGGAGTCTGTTGTGTTTTCCGCTTGTGGGAGGATTAGGTTGTGCTGAGGTAAAAGAAGCCTTGTATCAACCTTTCCGTGTGCTGTTGTGGTGTAGCTTCAGGCGTCCGCTTCCCGTCGTTTATCCTAGCGGGCTGGGCAAAATCTGTCCGCCGGCAGCTTCTTTTGTTTTCTCTCTGGGCCCCAGGCTGGCTAATGCCGTCAGGCTTAGGGGCTGCCGAGTCACAGTCAAATCACTCGGTCGCCATTTAGGGTGGGGGGAGAGGTGCAGCTCGAAGGACGTTTGCGCAGGGGCCAGCGAGCGCGCTGCGGGTCGGGGGAGGGGGTGTTTCCCGCTTGGTGCCAGGTGCCCCAGAAGAAGCCCGGAGCGGCTGCGAGGACGCAGCAGCCGCCACCCTTTGCCTGGCGCATACTGACTGCAGCGGGGAGACCCGGGCTCGCGGGCGCTGAGGGGCGTAGCCAGGGAGGCTCATTTGCATGCCCACAATGCATTGCGCTGCGCGACCCGAGTCCCTGACCCAGGGGCTGCCTTTGCTCCCGAAGCCCCAGGTTCCGACGCTGCAACTGGGCTGTGAGCGCGTCCGGCCGATGGGCTGCACGAAGGGGAGGCTTTGCAGGTCGGGCGCGTAGCCACCGTGAGCTCGGAGGAAGTCGTTCTTTGGCGGGCAGCGCGTGTGGGGGTTTCGTGGTATACTCTGGTTTCTCTTCAGATCGTATAAATCTTTCGCCTTTTACTAAAGATTTCCGTGGAGAGGAACATTTATGAGTTTTCAACCAATTTTTTGAGGCTTCACTCTGGTGAAGCTGCCTTATGTCTGTTAAAAGGTAGAATCAGTGTTTGTGTTGCGATGGTGCTGAGTTTAAAGCTTTTTGGTTTTGTGCTCTGTTTAAATTAAAGGTGTTTGTGTTTTTGCGTCTGTGTAACTGCGTCTGGCCAGGCAGGCTCTTTTGAAGTAGCAACGGCAACTTCGAAATAGCGCTTGTGACGTCTACACGTGTAAGCTGTGTCTACATGTGCATGCTACTTTGAGATAGCGGCACTAACTTCGAAATAGCGCCTGTCATGTCTACACGTGTAAGCTGTGTCTACATGTGCATGCTACTTTGAGATAGCGGCACTAACTTTGAAATAGCGCCTGTCATGGCTACACGTGTGGGGCGCTATTTTGAAGTTGAAATCGACGTTAGACGGCGAGATGTCGAAGTTGCTAACCCCATGAGGGGATGGGAATAGCGACCTACTTTGACGGGAGGGTGTAGTCTTTGCCCGTCCCGCAACATCGAAATAGCCTGGTCCCCCATGGCGGCCATCAGCTGAGGGGTTGAGAGATGCTCTCTCCAGCCCCTGCGGATGTAGCGTGCACGTGTAGACGTAGGGTGCTGCCCAACGTCGATGTTGAACATCGACCTTGCCAGCCCTGGAGGACGTGTAGACGCTATTCATCGAAATAAGCTATTTCAATGTAGCGTGCACGTGTAGACGTAGCCATTGTGTTATTGGGGGTATGAACCTGAACAAAAGGTTTTGAAGGTATATGTTCTTAATTTATATTTACAGTAGACATCTGGAAAGATTTTTTATAGTTGCACCCCCTGAATTCAAACTAGGATTATTTTGTCTGCTATCAAAGATCTATACACCTGGGAATCATGGAGGCCCCATCATTTCATGCATTGGTACTCTCACCACAGGATTGCCTGGATATGTGGACTCTCTAGTTTGATCCTATGGTACCAGCACCACCATCTTTTTCCAAGATACCACCAATTTCCTCAGGAAACTACCATCCATTGGTGACCCTCCTGAAAAACACCATCCCTTTACACCAATATCCCACATAAAGATGGACTCTAAGCTGTTAGGAACATTATTCCGGATGAGACCGAGGCACGAAAGGTGGCGGAGCTTTGTGACTTTGTCCTCACCCCCAAATATTTCAGATTTGGGGACAAATTATACTTTCAAATCAGTGGCATTGCGATGGGCACCCGCATGGCCCCACAGTAGGCCAACATTTTTATGTCTGACCTGGAAGAACGCTTTCTCAGTTCTCGTCTCCTAGGCCCCTCCTCTACCTGCACTACATTGATGACCTCTTCATCATCTGGACCCATGGGAAGGAGGCTCTTGAAGAGTTCCCCCATGATTTCAACAGTTTCCACCCCACCATCAACCTTAGCCTGGACCAGTCCACGCAAGAAATTCACTTCCTGGACACTACTGTACAGAGAAGCAATGGTCACATAATTAGCACCCAATACCAAAAACCCACAGATCGCTATGCTTATGGACACGCCTCCAGCTTCCATCCAGGGCATACTACACAATCCATTGTTTACA
The DNA here is from genome assembly GCF_033958435.1 of Carettochelys insculpta. Classification (NCBI taxonomy): domain Eukaryota; kingdom Metazoa; phylum Chordata; order Testudines; family Carettochelyidae; genus Carettochelys; species Carettochelys insculpta. Next base: position 3,517,229 of record NC_134145.1, read on the forward strand.
GCCAGTCACTAAGGTACAACCGTATTTGCTCTGATCCATCAGACAGAGACAAATATCTACAAGATCTTTACCAAGCTTCTCTTAAACTACAGTACCCACCCAAGAAAGTGAGGAAACGGATTGATAGAGCCAGGAGGGTACCCAGAAGACACCTGCTACAAGACAGGCCTCTTAAGGAAAACAAGACAACACCACTGACCATCACATACAGCCCCCAGCTAAGGCCTCTCCAGCGCATCATCAGTGATCTGCAACCCATCCCGAACAATGATTTTTCACTCTCACAGATTTTGGGAGGCAGGCCTGTCGTCACCTACAGGCAGCCTGCCAGCCTGAAGCAAATCCTTACCAGCCACGACAAATCACAAACCGCTGACTCTAGGCCTGGAACCAGCCCCTGCAATTGTCCTCGCTGCCAACTCTGCTCACGTACCTACACCAGTGACATCATCACAGAACCTAACACCAATTATACCATCAGGGCTTCTTTACACGCAGATCTACTAATATAAGAAATGCTATCATGTGCCAGCAATGCTCCACTGCAATTTACATTGCCCAAACCGAAAAGTGTCTCTGTGAAAGAATAAACGGCTAGAAACCAGACATCAGGAACGGTAATGTACAGAAGCCTGTGGGGGGGGGACAGGTCAATTTCCCTGGACACTCAGTGCCAGAATTAAGGGTGACAGTTCTGAAACAAAAAAATTTTAAAAATCAAATGGAGAGAGAATCTCTGAGCTGCAATTTATTTGTAAATGTGATTCCATTAACCATGGATTAAACAGAGACTGGAGTGGCTTGCGGCTTACAAAGGCAGTTTCTCTGTTCTGGGTGCTAATAGTTCCCCAGTAGACTCTGACAAAGGCTCACATCCCCTTGTCTGATCTGACTTGTTTTTTCCTCTTTTGATAAGTACTGTTGACACGGGGCCATTTCCACCTTGCTGAATAGACCTTGTCAGCCGTGGCCCTCCCTCTTAGAAGAACCCCACTCTTTAAATACCCCTCTGAAACCACACCCCCACCCACAACTCATGCATCTGCGAAAGCGGATCTTTGCCAACTAACGCTTATGCTCCAAAATATCCCTTAGTCTACTAGGTGCCACAGGACTTTTTGTTGTTGTCAGAGTTACAGATTAACATGACTACCTGTGTGACATTTTGATTTTATGATTTTCACGATTTTACGGAAGTGAGACATAGTAATTTTTTCACTCGGTGCATCTACACTTGTGTTTCTCTTTCAAAAGAACTATATAAATGAAGAAAGCTAAATACGTAAGAAAAAACCTCGGGGCTGACAACGTCAACCAAAGCACAGAACTTTGAAATGGTCATGTAAATAGCCATTTCAGGGTTGACTTACGAAGGAATGAAATACATAGTCAGCATCAACTTAGAACGCTGACACCGGCCACACTTGGAAATTGCCGTACGGAGAACTGCGGCGAGGCTCATCCACGTGGGGCTCTTTTTGAAAAGGAGCCCGGGGAACTTGAAAAGCCCCTCGTGCCTATCTGCTGTTACAAATAAAGGAATTTCGAAGTTGCCTGGGTCCTCTGGAAAAGGAACCCCGTCTGGACAACCCGCACCTCTCCGAGGGGTGTCAATTTCAAAGAATAGATTTCCGCGCTTCATTAGTAAACTTTGAAGTGGCTATTTAAAAAGCCATTTCGAAGTTTTGGGCTACTGAAGACACATCCCAAAGTACGCAAATGAGAGAGAGATGCAAACCCCCCGCCCACCGGGCCTCATTAGCATTAGGTCCCACGATGAAGTGCGCACGGTGGGTGGGCGGGTGCGTGTGTTCTTCCGGGGACATCCGGCGCGGCCGGGGGCAGGGCCGGGGGACAACGCGTTGGATTTCGGCAGCTGCTAAGCGAGAGCTGGGGCCTCGGGCGCACCCCTCAGCTGTGCCCCAGGCCCCCGTCCCGGCCTGCGGAGCTCTCGGCTCTTGCGCCTGCTCGGCTTTTGCTGGCCTTGCCAGCGGCCCTCCCCACGAGCCCCCTTCAGGCGCAGGCGCAGGCGCAGGCGCAGGCCCGCTCTCGTGTGCCGCTCCCAGGGGCCCGCTGGGGGGGCGGGTGCAGCGAGCGGGGAGGTGAGCGGGAGGGGGGTCCGTCTCCTCGGGGAGCCCAGGCCGGGGCCTTCCGTGCGGGCTCCCAGGCGGCCGAGCGCTGGCCCGGCCGCTCGCCTTCAGCGCTGGAAGAGCCGGGCGGGCGGGCAGGCAGAGAAGGCGAGAGGGGCGGGGCCGCGCGGCGGGGCGGGGCGGCGTGCGGCCGTATGCAGATATGGGTGCGCGCGGAGCCTTGTGGGAGAGGGAGGGATGTGCAGAGCGGGGGCGAAGTGGGGCGAGCGCAGGGGCTCGGGGTGGGTGTTGGAGCGCGGCGGGGGGGAGTGGGTGTCGGGAAGCGGTGAGGAGCGGTGTGGGCGTGTGTAGATGGTGGCGGAGTGTGTGTTCGCCGTGAGGTGAGAGTGTTTGCGGTGTGGCGGGCAGTGGGCGCTGTTGGGGAGGAGCTCATACTTACCTGGCAGGGGAGATACCATGATCACGAAGGTGGTTTTCCCAGGGTGAGGCTCATCCATTGCACTGCGGGTGTGCTGACCCCTGCGATTTCCCCAAATGCGGGAAACTCGACTGCATAATTTGTGGTAGTGGGGGACTGCGTGCGCGCTTTCCCCTGGTGGTGTTTGTGAAAAAAAAAGTATTGAAGGTGGGGGTTTGGGCAGCCGAAGTTTCAGTCGTCATGGTTCGGTTTGTCGCGATGCTGCCAGCCTGCTGTGTTGCCCGTGGGGGGGCGCTGGTCTCGTGCGTGCTGCAGAGGTTGTTGCTTGGGGTGCGGGGGGGTGTTTTCTCTAAGGAGCTGTTAAAAATTTGTGCGCCTTCCGGGGCCCAAGAGTGCTTTGTGCCGCTTGCTTGCAAGCCAGAAGGAAAAAGGCCCAAGGCTCGCTGACTCGAGGAGAAAAAGAACTCTCGACTGAGAAGCGAGAAAACGTTGGCCCTGTTTCTCTCAATCTCGCCGCCCCTTCCGCCGAGCCTCGGCTGCCCAGGGCCCTCAGATTACCATGCGGGAGCCCGCAGGCTCCAGGGCGGGGCCAGAAATGAAAGGGTTCCTTGCATGGCGGCGGTGGCAGGGCTGCTGGGGTGCGGATGCGGGCCCTGGGCAGGTGCTAGAGCGTGCAGGAAGGAGCTTGGGCTGCGGACGGCGGGAGGGAGGGAGGGAGGGAGGGTGAAAGAGTGGGCTGAGCGTGAGCTTGTGCGTTCTGCGTGGGAGGAAGGGTGCAGGAGCGGGCTGTGGGTGGCGGCTAAGGGGGAGAGGGAATAGAGAAAGATGGTGAGGATGTGGGTGAGGGGGAGGCTACATGAGCAGGGTGAGGGGGTGGGGGGTGTGTCCGGAAGGGGTCACAGGATCGGGGTAGGTGCTGCAGGGCCTGGGGAGAGCCGGCGGGGGAACAGGCCCGGGGGTGCAGGATCTAGGGAGGGGAATGGGGGCCACGTGTAGCGTAGCTGTGGCGGGGTTGGGAGTCACGTGCTTCTGCTGTTGTGCTGCAGAGAAATACACACACGCTCCGCACAGGCGCCGCCGCCAAGCGGTCCCTTTGGCTGCTGTTTGGCCAATGAGAAGGGGTTCCCTGAAGTGCACAGAGCTACGTCTTCCCCGCTGTCAGGCACAGCCCTTGGTCTGAATCCAGCCCCAGTTTGCCTGGAAGCTGAAGGACATGGCAATTTGCATGGCAGTTGACGCTGTGGTGCGGGGCTGTGGAGGGGCGGGGGGGAGTTGTGTTCCAAACTGAGTCCTTTTGCGGGATGACTAGTTGGTCCTGGTGAGTTTCCCAGGGCCTGGCCCAGGGCTGGTGTGCTGTGCTGACGAGCCTGTTGTAGGCCGCGTCCCTGTGGTCAAATGAACCTTCTGGTTTAGCTGCTGAATGAGAGCGTCCCGTCTGAGGGCAGCTGGGGTGCGAGACCCAGGGCCGCCCCCCTCCCCCCTCTCGGCCCGTGGAATCTCCAGCTGGGGGCCTGGACTCCTGGGTTGGTTTCTCAGTTCTGACACAGGCTCGCTTGGGAGCACCGGGAAGTTGTGCGGTCGCTGTCCACGTCAGTTTCCTCACCAGTGCCAGGCTGAGTCCAGGCAGAAACCACAGAGGGACGGCAGTGGAGAAGGGAGTCCAGCAACCCTGCCGGCGAGGAGCACGGGGGAGCTGTGGGGGGACGAGCAGCAGGTGCCATTCATGATCTACCTTCCATCATCTGTCTGTCTGTCCCGCCCGCCCGCCTTCTGCCCTGTATGCTCTGGACAGGTAGCAGCCCCTGCCCTGAGCCGTCCGTCCTGCACCGACCAGTGTGTACCTCCAACCACCCCGGCCAGGGCCCGGTGCACCTCGAGGAGCCCCGGGCATGCCCGCCAGACGGAGCCACCACGAAGCCTGTAGCTCGCAAGCCCGTCAGATGCTGCGGTTCTTCTGTTTCACCACCAGTACCTTCCTTGCACGGAGTAGAGGTTATGGAAGCCAACCTCACCAAAGCCAAAGAGGTTCTCGCCGTGCCAAAGGACCAGCACATTGCCAGCTCAGTGTGTGCCTGGGAGCTCATCCCAAGGAGCACGCTGCGCTAAGCCTGTAGCCTATACATGTTAAAGGTGGAAAGAAGAAATGAAAGAGAAGGGAAAAGTTAAGAGCAAAGTTGCCCAAGAAGTTTAATGACGTAAAGCAACGCAAATGTCTTGGTGCCGCTTTGTAGCAGGGATGGAGTAATTTGCTGTGGTGTAAGTCTCCGGGGTACGTCCGGAGTTAGGATGGGCCCTCAGTCATTTGGGGCTCAGTTGATAGCAAGGATGCTCCTGAAGTGATGAGCTAGATAAGATGGAGGCCTTCTCCCGGCTCCCTTGGTACCCTCACTCACGTGGAGGGAATTGCGTGGCTCTCGCTGTGCGAAAGCACACCTCAAGATGGAGTTTGTCAGACGAGCAGGTCGCCCGTCCACGTCTGACGCTGTCCTTTTCGTTCGTCAGCCGTGGCTGATGCGCTGGCCTGAAGGGTCACAGCAAAGTTTGTCGAGTGGGCATTGGCACCTAGGAAAGGCATTGTCTTTTTGTCGCCACTATTCAGCTGACTTTGCTATTCACAAGCTTTTGCGGTAGGTTGCTAAGCCTCCTGTTGAGGCGGCCCAGAAGCAAGCATTTGCACGAGACGTGCCGAGGCAGTGCTCGTCGCGTCAGATTCAACAAGGGTAGCTGCCTACAGGCGGCAGGAAGAGAGGCCAGGGAATCTTTCGTGCTTTCTCCAGGCAGGTGGCTTGGCCCCTTGGCACGAGTTTGTGTGGAAATGTACAGCGGTGGGTTCAGCCATGTTTTGTACAGTCACATGTGAATCCAGTAAGGTCCCGATGACGCCCACCAGGCCGACGCAGATGGAAGGGCGGCCGGAGGGTCGCCTGGGGAGGGAGGGTCCACCGCCACTCCCACCCCCACCCCCTGCTTCTGCAAGGGCCCGGGAGCACGGCGGCCCAGCGCAGGCCGTGCGGGGAGGACGGGCCGGCTGTGGCTGGGGCTTGTTTAGGGCACGGGTCGGGAAGTGATGAACAGGGTGGAGGGAACTACGTGGGATGCCCACAGAAAGCCATGCCCCAGCCCTCGGGCATGTGCTGACACCGGGAGCGGAAGGAGCAGCCTGAGCCTTGGCAGCGCTGGGCTCCCGGCCGTGGCACAGCCCCCGGGGACATCCTGGGGCAGGGGCGGGGGCCAATGCGTTGGATTTCGGCAGCTGCTAAGCGAGAGCTGGGGCCTCGGGCGCACCCCTGAGCTGTGCTCCAGGCCCCCGTCCCGGCCTGCGGAGCTCTCGGCTCTTGCGCCTGCTCGGCTTTTGCTGGCCTTGCCAGCGGCCCTCCCCACGAGCCCCCTTCAAGCGCAGGCGCAGGCCCGCTCTCGTGTGCCGCTCCCAGGGGCCCGCTGGGGGGGCGGGTGCAGCGAGCGGGGAGGTGAGCGGGAGGCGGGGGTCCGTCTCCTCGGGGAGCCCAGGCCGGGGCCTTCCGTGCGGGCTCCCAGGCGGCCGAGCGCTGGCCCAGCCGCTCGCCTTCAGCGCTGGAAGAGCCGGGCGGGCGGGCGGGCGGGCAGGCAGAGAAGGCGAGAGGCCGGGCCAGCTCTCGGCCGCCTGGGAGCCCGCAGCTATAAGCTATTTCGATGTAGCGTTCACGTGTAGACGTAGCCAGGGTGTGAAACGGAGGTTGCGGCAGGGTGGTTGGCACTAAAGACAAAGTCTTACTTTAACCACTTGCTGTGGTGTAGTTTTTGGCTTCTGCCTGCTGATGTTTGCCCCAGCGGGCTTCGCAAAATCTCTCCGGTTGCATGGTCTTTTGTCTCTTTTCAGGGCCCAAGGCTGGCTAATGCCTTTGGGCTTAGGGGCTGCCGAGTCACAGACAAATCGGTCAGTCGCCGCTTGCTTGCAAGCAAGAAGGAAAAAGCCGCCAGAAAGCTCCCGGACTTGAGGAAAGAAAGAACTCTAAAGCCTCAGCTGAGGAGCGGAAAAAGACATCGGCTCCACTTTTCTCCAGCTCCAGCTCCGAGCCAAGGGGGCTGCCCAGGGCCGTTAGATTAAGGTGCGGGGCCGCTCAGACTCCGGGGTGCTGCGGCCAGAAATGAAAGGCTCCTTGCATGGCGGCGGGGCTGCTGGGGAGCGGGCTGGGGTGCGGATGCGGGGGCTGGGCACCGGGGGCAGGAGCGAGCTCGGGTTGGTGGACGCAGGGAGGGTGAAGGGGTGAGTCGAGCGTGAGGTTATGGGTTCTGCGTGGGAGGAAGGGTGCAGGAATGGGCTGGGGAGGGGAAAGGGAAGAGAGGAGATGGTGGGGATCTGGTTAGGAGGGAGGCTACAGGAGCGCGGTGAGGGTGCGGGGGGGGCGTCTGGAAGTGAGTCGCGGGAGCAGTGGTCGGGGTTGCAGGAACAGGCCGGGGGGGTGAGTGATCTGGGGAGGGAAAAGGGGGATTGGGGGCTGTAGCCAGACAAAGTCTCCCCCTTACAAGCCAGCTTGCTCGCTGCCCCCCCGCCCACCGAGGAGCACACAGGGCACGGAAATGGCTGCTGACAGCACAGTCTTTGATGCCTTCATTGAGGCCCAGATATGCTAGCTTATCGTGACCCTGAGAAGCAGAAAGTACAGATGGAAGGCTAACAGGCCAGACTGTCAACAAGAGGTGGGGGGGGACCCTCAGAAATCACCCCAGCTGGCATTGATCGATATGATGCACAGACACACAATCACCCCAGAAGGGGAAGTGCCCCGCCCGCACAAAAAGAATGTCCTGTACTCCTAAATTGCTTATCTCTTGTCTTACAAGTGCAAACTAAGTAAGAAATGCCCTTGTAACAAACTGGCGTCACAAAGACAGACCAGTATGATCTGGCACCATAGATAAGAAAGAGAATACATAACCCAAAAGGGTTATAAAAGATGGGTCCAGCAGAACTCTAACTTTGAGTGCATTCCACCACCTACCTGCTGGTCGGGTCAGGTGATTGCCTCCCGAGGTCCACAGCTGGGGACGCCCAACCTTGTATTCGTCTTTCCGCGGAACTGAGTGACCGATCCGGCTTGGCTACGCTGGTATCGAGAGACGCAGAGAGGGTAAGATACACCCATGCTAGGTCGCCGACTTTTTTGTGCACAGCTAAAGAATTAGAGCTCTGTAACTAGATGTCATTGTGCCAAGATATCATTGTGTTAGATGGTAACAGATATCTTTGTATTGGATTGTAAGGTAACTTGTTAACACCTGTACTTTGCTAGCATATAAGAAGTAAACAATAGCCTTTTGTAACCCCACGCTTATAACTGTAGCTTAAGTAAACTTGTAACTAGTTAAGCTCTGAGCCTAACCATTTTGTTAACCCTTTTGTTACTGCAACACAGCCGGCGCAACAAAAATAACTTTAACCGTTTGGTTACTACAGCCTGGCCTTGGGTGAGAGTGCTAGGAGCTGCCTGCTCTAACAGTAAAAAACTGGGTTGCTTAGGACCCAGGGGAGTACCTCACCGCACATTACCTGGCCACCGGCTAACAGGGGCCCATGTCTGGCGTGACCCTGTGTGTGTGGTCGGGGTCACACGTAGTTCTGCACGGCTCTGTGCGCTGCAGGGAAACGCTTTCCTTCCTTCCTTCCTTCCTTCCTCCCCACACACCGCCACCACCAGCCACTCCCTTTAGCCTCAGTTTGGGCAACGAGAAGGGGTTCCCTGAAGTGCGCCGAGTCGCTTCCTCCCCCAGGTCAGGCACAGCCCCTGGCTGGAATCCAGCCCCAGTTTGCCTGCAAGCTGAAGGACGTGACAGCTTGCACAGCCAGTTGGCACTCTGGTGGCGGCAGAGGTGAGTTCCAACGTGAGTCCTCTTGCGGGATGACCAGTTGGTGCTGGTGAGTTTCCTGCTGCCAGGCCCAGGGCTGGTGTGCTGCGTTGAGGAGTCTGTTCTAGGCCGCGTCGCTGTGGAGAAATGAACCTTCTGGTTTAGCTGCTGAATGAGAGCGTGAGGTGTGACAGCAGCTGGAGTGCAAGGGCCAGCTGACAACCCCCCCTCACCCCCATTTGGCCTTTTTTTCTCTTCTCCCCACTGGGAAAGACAGAGAGAGAGAGACAGGCAGCCTTTGATGCCCTGGGAACGCAGGTGTGCTGTTTTACCTAGATTTTTACCATACACAGAAACCAGACAGTGAATGGGCTAGCTAATGGCCACCCTTTTGGATGATATTGGTGATTGACACGCCTGATTACTGCCCCAGGAAGAATGGGGAACCTCCGCCCATTACCTTCAAAGGTGCACAATTGTCCACAATTTACAGGTGCGAATTGAGCTGTGCACCTTCCCTGGGAAACCTGGGGTTTAAACACGTTCCTCCCCCATTGGCCACTTGAGACCAGGAAGAAGCCTACGTGACCAAAGGGGTATAAAGAGGGGTTTGGCAGCCCACCCCCTTTGAGCTCCAATCACCTACACTTGCTGGCCAGGTCCGGTATTGACTCCCGAGACTGGGGACTCCCGGTTCGCATCTACTTCTTTCCGAGGGATTGAGAGAAAGATTCTGGGTCACACCGGATCTATGAGGCAGGGGTAAAAATTACACCTGTATTACACTTCTTTCCTATAGCAATTGAGGGAAAGACTCTGGTTCCACCAGGTCTAAGAGGCAGGGGTGAAAATCACACCTACAACAGGCCTTTCTTGTGTACACATTACTTGTATTAGTTTAAGTTAGCTAGTTTGTCTAAAACTTTTTTTAAGTTAAATTGTTTCAATCTTTGTGTAAATAAAAGGTAATTGTTAAAGCCTCTAATAAGTGTAAATTTTCCTCTTGCTGCTGTACCCGAACTAAACGCAAACCAAAGACCCCAGCCTGCCCTGGCTGCTTAGCGTAGCTGCCGGTGCAGCATCACCCCCTTTGCCCCACCAGACCTTTAGCTGGCACCTGGGCATCGGCTCACAGAATTGGCACAGGGAGCAGGGTCTGTCTGTGCTCTTAGTTCCAATACAGCAGCATGAAGCCAGTCACTGATTTCAGCAAGGTGCATAAGAACATAAGAACATAAGAACGGCCATACTGGGTCAGACCAAAGGTCCATCCAGCCCAGCATCCCATCTGCCGACGGTGGCCAATGCCAGGTGCCCCAGAGAAGGAGAACAGAAGACAATGATCAAGTGATTTATCTCCTGCCATCCATCTCCTGCCCTTGTTCTGAAGGCTGGGGCACCATACTTTATCCCTGGCTAATAGCCATTTATGGACCTAACCTGCAAAAGTTTATCAAGCTCTTTTTTAAACCCTAATAGAGTCCTGGCCTTCACAGCCTCCTCGGGCAAGGAGTTCCACAGGTTGACTGTGCGCTGTGTGAAGAAAAATTTCCTTTGATTAGTTTTGAACCTACTACCCATCAATTTCATTTGGTGTCCCCTAGTTCTTGTATTATGGGAAAAGGTAAATAATTTTTCTATATTCACTTTCTCCACACCATTCACTTTCTCCACACCAAGGTAGGAAAAAAAGCTTTGCCCAGGAAAGTTGGGCTGACCCAAAATGAGATAAAGAAATGTTAAAAAGGGAATGGAAAAATCCCGAGGAACTGTGCTCACAGTTCTGTAGTTGGAGAACTGCTTGTACAATAAAGCAGAAAAAGGGAAAAGAAGCTTGTATCTAGCTACTTAAAAGTGCCCTACAAGCAGCATGCAACAGCCACGCTAATCTGAAAGCGGAATTAAAAAGAGTAAAAAGGAAAAAAAAAGAGTTAGCGCGGCGCTGCCAGAAACTAGACACCCGAGGGCACCTGCTAAGTAATAATTTGCACCAATTAGAACAGCGCCTCACTCCGTTAATAAGGAAGGAAGGAAGGAGTAAAGCAGAGGGCGAGATTAGAGAGCAAGCCCCAAACAATTAATCAAGCTAAAGTAGAGGCTGCTCTCTGGCTAGATCCAGAGGATTGGGATGGGGACATCTGGAATTCCTCTGATGAAGAGGTATATTCCACCTATTCCTCCCCTGAGTTAGAAAACCCCCCCATCCACATGAGACCCATCATCACCTACCAAAAAGATCTCACTGAGCAGGGAGAGGGTAACTCTAGCAAAAAGGCAGAGCCACGACCCACCCAAATTACTACCCGCAGCTATAAGCCTGCAAAATGAAGCAAGATCCAAAATAAGTTTGCCAAAAAGCCTGGGGAAGGAGTGATAGAAGGGCTAGGCAAAATATGGGATACAGGAGCAGGCCATACACAGCTGTCCTCCCAGGAATGTGGGAGGGTAAATCTGGGTGCAGGAGTATTCCTTACCCCCAGAAATAAGGAGGGTCCAAAGTCTATTTGGACCTTTGCCTGTAGGTGGGCTAGGGGAATCCACCGCGCTAATAGAGGTGAACCCACTGTCACCCTGTGGACAAATGGGGATGAACTTAAAGGAGCCCTGCAGACTGTGTTCATAACAGCTCTGCTCAGCCGAGCTAGTCCAGAAAACGGGGATGAGGAGGAGAGCCCATGGGAACAACGGGTAATAACGGAGGATTTGAGACCAGTGCTTAAAGGGTCTCCTGGACCTCATAGGGCAATAATGCTCGCCACCAGAAATCATGCTCAGCAGCACAACTATTCCTATCAGGAGCTATTTGAACTTATGCTAAGAGACCTCCGAGAGTTTGGAGAAACTGAGGCACCACAGGTCAAAGTGAAGATGCAAAATTTAAAGGGAGATAATAAAAGGCAGCAAGAAGGCTTTAAGCCTCGGCATAAGATAACCCCCGTGGAAACAGCGTTTAGATCTAGGATACCCCCGAGATTTGCTGCACAGAATGCCAACTGGGAAGCTAAAGCTCCTGGCTGCCTTAAAAGGGGCTAAGCAAGGGAGGGAGGCGATTAGTCCTCGTGCACCCCCCAGCTCCGATACCCCTTACACGCAGCTGCGGCAGCAATTACAAGAGCTGCAGCCGCTAGTTGAAAGTGACCAGGAAAATTGACTAGCAGGGGAACAAATCTCTCTCTCTATAAGTGAGCTCAAACCGGCAGGGAGAGAAAATCACAGCAATAACCCCTGGATCCTGGTAACAGTAAATAATAAAACTACTGTCTCCTTCCTGGTAGACACTGGAGCCCAATTATCCATGATTAAAAGGGAGAATTTTTCCAAACCCCCACCTTCCAACCGAAAGCAGGTTTTGGTTGCTGGAGTGAAGGGCACTACTGTGTCTTACCCGCTGGTCAAAGTAAAGCTGGATATCCCTTTAAACCCCTACAGGCAACCGCGGAAACATGAATTAATACTTGGAAGTGCCAATATACTTGGCATGGACATCCTAAGGGGCAAGGAGGGAATCATTGCTGGAGAAAGGTGGGCATATGGAGCCGGCTGCAAACCCAGCACAACGATCCTGGAGGAGGGGAAAGCTTCCCTCTGTCATGTAAACCTGCTAGCCCAAGCTCCTCCCCTCCCCCCATCAGCTGTGACTCATGTGAAGCAGTACAATGTCCCAGCTGAAGCTGTGGCTCCTGGAACAGAATTGATTAAAGACCTAAAGAAACGGGGACTATTAATTCGGACACACTCCCCATACACTTCACCAGTGTGGCCAGTAAAAAAGCCTAATGGCAAATGGAGGCTCACTGTAGACTACCGCAAACTGGATAGCAACACTGGACCCCTAACTGCAGCAGTCCCCAGTATAGTAGACATTGTAAATAACATACAAACCTGGAACAAACAGTGACTAGCTGTACTGGATGTAAAGGACATGTTTTTCATGGTTCCCCTACAGCCTGCCGATCAGGACAGATTTGCTTTCACCTGGAACAGCATCCAGTGTACTTTCACTAGGATGCCACAGGGATTCAAACACTCACGTACAATGTGCCACGGTGCATCATCAAAAGTCCTAGATGGTTTGACCATGCCACATAACGTCCAAATATTACAGTATATCGATGACATTTTGATTGGTGGGGATTCATGTGAGAAAGTACAGGAAGCCATGAACAGGGTAAAGACAGCACAAGAAAACCTTGGATTAAATTTACCTGCAGATAAGTGCCAAGGTCCCTCCCAGGAGGTACAATTCCTAGGCACTGTCTGGATGGGAGGGAAAAGGTCAGTGCCTGATGAAACTGTAAAAAAACCCCTTTGCCCCACCAGACCTTTTGCTGGCACCTGGGCATTGGCTCACACCCCCTCTCCCCCCACACGCCTTGGAAGCTCCAGATCTGGGGCCTGGACTCCGAGGTTGGTGTCCCAGCTCTGGCACAGGCTCGCTTGGGAGCACTGTATCAGCGAGGTCGCCGTGTTAGGCTGCGTCTTCGAGCCCAGCAAGAAGTCCTGTGGCGCCCTGTAGACTAACAGATGTTTCGGAGCCGAAGCTTTGGTGGGCAAAGAGCCGCTTCATCAGATGCGTGGGGGGGAGTCGGGGGGGGGCTCAGAGGGGTATCTAAAGAGTGGGGTCCCAGTGAAAGGTAGGGCCAGAGCTGACCAGGTCTGTCCAGCCAGGCGGAAATGGCCCGTGATCAGCGGTACGTGTCCAAAGAGGAAAGAACCAAGGCAGATCAGACCGGGGGATTGTCAGAAGCCCGTTGTCAGACGCTGACGGGGAGCTCCTAAGCGCCAGGGCAGAGAAGCTGCTTTTGTGAGGGGCCAGCCACTCCCAGTGTCTGTTTAGAATCCTTGGCCGATGGAGTCAAATTTGCAAATAAATTGCAGCTCAGAGATTTTTCTCTCTCCAGTTGATTCTTGAAATGGCTTTGTTTTCGGACTGCTACTTTTAAATCCTTTGCTGAGTGTCCAGGGAGGCTGACGCGCTCTCCCACAGGCTTCTGTACGTTACCGTGCCTGAGGTCTGATCTATGTCTATTTCTCATTGGTTATGTCCATTTATTGGGACCACTGGGAAGTTGTGCGCTCGCTCTCTGCCTCAGTTTCCCCATCAATGCCAGACTGAGCCCAGCCAGAGAGCACAGAGGGACAGGAGTGGAGAAGCCAGTCCACCAAGCCTGCCAGCAAGGAGCACGGGGAGAGCTGGGTGGGGACCAGCAGCAGGTACCACGCATGATCCTCCTGCCCTCGTCCGTCTGTCCCGCGCGCCCCTGCACTCTATGCCCTAGACATGTAGCAGCCCCTGCCCTCAGCCGTCCCTCTGGCACAGGCCAGTCTGTAGCTGCAGCAACCCCGGCCAGGGCCTGGTGCAGCTCGAGGAGCCGCGGAGGGAGGGGGGGGCATCCCCGCCACACTGAGCCGCCAGGAAGCCTGCCTTGCTGAGCGGGAGGGAGCCTGTGCTCGCAAGCCCTTCGGATGTTCCAGTTCTTCTGTAGCGCCACCAACCAGTCCCCCCCTTGCAGAGAGGAGCGCTTAGGAACCCCAAGCTCAGCGAATGCAAACGGGTTCTCCCCGTGCCAAAGGAGCAGCCCCATTCCCAGCTGAGTGGACGCCTGGGACCTCACCAGGGGGGCGCTGCCTTGGCTTTCGGCAGCTGCTCAGCGGGAGCTGGGGCCCTGGGCGCACCTCTCAGCTGTGGCCCGGCCCCCGGCCCGGCCGGCGGAGCTCTCGGCTCTTCCGCCTGCCTTGCCAGCGGCCCTCCGCATGCGCCCCCTTCAAGCGCAGCCCTGCTCTCTTCCGGGAGCCCAGGCCGGGCCCTTCCGTGCGGCTCGCCTTCAGCGCGGGAAGAGCGGGCCGGGCGGGCGGGCGGGCGGCGGCGGAGCGAGCTCGAGGGGCGGGGCGGGGCGGGGCGGCGTGCGGCCGTATGCAGATCTCCGTGCGAGCGGAGCCTTGTGGGAGAGGGAGCGATCTGCGGATGAGGGCCGTAGTGCGTGGAGCCCAGGGCCTCGGGATGGGTCTCCGAGCGCGGCGGGGCAGGTGTGGGTGTCGGGAAGCGGCGGGTGCGGGTGCGGGTGCGTGCGTGTTGGGGGAGTCGCTGTTCCCCGTGAGGTGAGAGTGTTTGCGGTGTGGTGGGCAGTGGGCGCTGTTGGGGAGGAGCTCATACTTACCTGGCAGGGGAGATACCATGATCACGAAGGTGGTTTTCCCAGGGTGAGGCTCATCCATTGCACTGCGGGTGTGCTGACCCCTGCGATTTCCCCAAATGCGGGAAACTCGACTGCATAATTTGTGGTAGTGGGGGACTGCGTTCGCGCTTTCCCCTGACACTAGCAGTGAAAGAAAAGAAAGGGTAGAAAAATTCCTGGGAGTCTGTTGTGTTTTCCGCTTGTGGGAGGATTAGGTTGTGCTGAGGTAAAAGAAGCCTTGTATCAACCTTTCCGTGTGCTGTTGTGGTTTAGCTCCAAGCGTCCGCTTCCCGTCGTTTATCCTAGCGGGCTGGGCAAAATCTGTCCGCCGGCAGCTTCTTTTGTTTTCTCTCTGGGCCCCAGGCTGGCTAATGCCGTCAGGCTTAGGGGCTGCCGAGTCACAGTCAAATCACTCGGTCGCCATTTAGGGTGGGGGGAGAGGTGCAGCTCGAAGGACGTTTGCGCAGGGGCCAGCGAGCGCGCTGCGGGTCGGGGGAGGGGGTGTTTCCCGCTTGGTGCCAGGTGCCCCAGAAGAAGCCCGGAGCGGCTGCGAGGACCCAGCAGCCGCCACCCTTTGCCTGGCGCATACTGACTGCAGCGGGGAGACCCGGGCTCGCGGGCGCTGAGGGGCGTAGCCAGGGAGGCTCATTTGCATGCCCACAATGCATTGCGCTGCGCGACCCGAGTCCCTGACCCAGGGGCTGCCTTTGCTCCCGAAGCCCCAGGTTCCGACGCTGCAACTGGGCTGTGAGCGCGTCCGGCCGATGGGCTGCACGAAGGGGAGGCTTTGCAGGTCGGGCGCGTAGCCACCGTGAGCTCGGAGGAAGTCGTTCTTTGGCGGGCAGCGCGTGTGGGGGTCTCGTGGTATACTCTGGTTTCTCTTCAGATCGTATAAATCTTTCGCCTTTTACTAAAGATTTCCGTGGAGAGGAACATTTATGAGTTTTCAACCAATTTTTTGAGGCTTCACTCTGGTGAAGCTGCCTTATGTCTGTTAAAAGGTAGAATCAGTGTTTGTGTTGCGATGGTGCTGAGTTTAAAGCTTTTTGGTTTTGTGCTCTGTTTAAATTAAAGGTGTTTGTGTTTTTGCGTCTGTGTAACTGCGTCTGGCCAGGCAGGCTCTTTTGAAGTAGCAACGGCAACTTCGAAATAGCGCTTGTGACGTCTACATGTGTAAGCTGTGTCTACATGTGCATGCTACTTTGAGATAGCGGCACTAACTTCGAAATAGCGCCTGTCACGTCTACACGTGTAAGCTGTGTCTACATGTGCATGCTACTTTGAGATAGCGGCACTAACTTTGAAATAGCGCCTGTCATGGCTACACGTGTGGGGCGCTATTTTGAAGTTGAAATCGACGTTAGACGGCGAGATGTCGAAGTTGCTAACCCCATGAGGGGATGGGAATAGCGACCTACTTTGACGGGAGGGTGTAGTCTTTGCCCGTCCCGCAACATCGAAATAGCCTGGTCCCCCATGGCGGCCATCAGCTGAGGGGTTGAGAGATGCTCTCTCCAGCCCCTGCGGATGTAGCGTGCACGTGTAGACGTAGGGTGCTGCCCAACGTCGATGTTGAACATCGACCTTGCCAGCCCTGGAGGACGTGTAGACGCTATTCATCGAAATAAGCTATTTCAATGTAGCGTGCACGTGTAGACGTAGCCATTGTGTTATTGGGGGTATGAACCTGAACAAAAGGTTTTGAAGGTATATGTTCTTAATTTATATTTACAGTAGACATCTGGAAAGATTTTTTATAGTTGCACCCCCTGAATTCAAACTAGGATTATTTTGTCTGCTATCAAAGATCTATACACCTGGGAATCATGGAGGCCCCATCATTTCATGCATTGGTACTCTCACCACAGGATTGCCTGGATATGTGGACTCTCTAGTTTGATCCTATGGTACCAGCACCACCATCTTTTTCCAAGATACCACCAATTTCCTCAGGAAACTACCATCCATTGGTGACCCTCCTGAAAAACACCATCCCTTTACACCAATATCCCACATAAAGATGGACTCTAAGCTGTTAGGAACATTATTCCGGATGAGACCGAGGCACGAAAGGTGGCGGAGCTTTGTGACTTTGTCCTCACCCCCAAATATTTCAGATTTGGGGACAAATTATACTTTCAAATCAGTGGCATTGCGATGGGCACCCGCATGGCCCCACAGTAGGCCAACATTTTTATGTCTGACCTGGAAGAACGCTTTCTCAGTTCTCGTCTCCTAGGCCCCTCCTCTACCTGCACTACATTGATGACCTCTTCATCATCTGGACCCATGGGAAGGAGGCTCTTGAAGAGTTCCCCCATGATTTCAACAGTTTCCACCCCACCATCAACCTTAGCCTGGACCAGTCCACGCAAGAAATTCACTTCCTGGACACTACTGTACAGATAAGCAATGGTCACATAATTAGCACCCAATACCAAAAACCCACAGATCGCTATGCTTATGGACACGCCTCCAGCTTCCATCCAGGGCATACTACACAATCCATTGTTTACAGCCAGTCACTAAGGTACAACCGTATTTGCTCTGATCCATCAGACAGAGACAAATATCTACAAGATCTTTACCAAGCTTCTCTTAAACTACAGTACCCACCCAAGAAAGTGAGGAAACGGATTGATAGAGCCAGGAGGGTACCCAGAAGACACCTGCTACAAGACAGGCCTCTTAAGGAAAACAAGACAACACCACTGACCATCACATACAGCCCCCAGCTAAGGCCTCTCCAGCGCATCATCAGTGATCTGCAACCCATCCCGAACAATGATTTTTCACTCTCACAGATTTTGGGAGGCAGGCCTGTCGTCACCTACAGGCAGCCTGCCAGCCTGAAGCAAATCCTTACCAGCCACGACAAATCACAAACCGCTGACTCTAGGCCTGGAACCAGCCCCTGCAATTGTCCTCGCTGCCAACTCTGCTCACGTACCTACACCAGTGACATCATCACAGAACCTAACACCAATTATACCATCAGGGCTTCTTTACACGCAGATCTACTAATATAAGAAATGCTATCATGTGCCAGCAATGCTCCACTGCAATTTACATTGCCCAAACCGAAAAGTGTCTCTGTGAAAGAATAAACGGCTAGAAACCAGACATCAGGAACGGTAATGTACAGAAGCCTGTGGGGGGGGACAGGTCAATTTCCCTGGACACTCAGTGCCAGAATTAAGGGTGACAGTTCTGAAACAAAAAAATTTTAAAAATCAAATGGAGAGAGAATCTCTGAGCTGCAATTTATTTGTAAATGTGATTCCATTAACCATGGATTAAACAGAGACTGGAGTGGCTTGCGGCTTACAAAGGCAGTTTCTCTGTTCTGGGTGCTAATAGTTCCCCAGTAGACTCTGACAAAGGCTCACATCCCCTTGTCTGATCTGACTTGTGTTTTCCTCTTTTGATAAGTACTGTTGACACGGGGCCATTTCCACCTTGCTGAATAGACCTTGTCAGCCGTGGCCCTCCCTCTTACAAGAACCCCACTCTTTAAATACCCCTCTGAAACCACACCCCCCCACCCACAACTCATGCATCTGCGAAAGCGGATCTTTGCCAACTAACGCTTATGCTCCAAAATATCCCTTAGTCTACTAGGTGCCACAGGACTTTTTGTTGTTGTCAGAGTTACAGAGTAACATGACTACCTGTGTGACATTTTGATTTTATGATTTTCACAATTTTACGGAAGTGAGACATAGTAATTTTTTCACTCGGTGCATCTACACTTCTGCTTCTGTTTCAAAAGAACTATATAAATGAAGAAAGCTAAATACGTAAGAAAAAACCTCGGGGCTGACAACGTCAACCAAAGCACAGAACTTTGAAATGGTCGTGTAAATAGCCATTTCAGGGTTGACTTACGAAGGAATGAAATACATAGTCAGCATCAACTTAGAACGCTGACACCGGCCACACTTGGAAATTGCCGTACGGAGAACTGCGGCGAGGCTCATCCACGTGGGGCTCTTTTTGAAAAGGAGCCCGGGGAACTTGAAAAGCCCCTCGTGCCTATCTGCTGTTACACATAAAGGAATTTCGAAGTTGCCTGGGTCCTCTGGAAAAGGAACCCCGTCTGGACAACCCGCACCTCTCCGAGGGGTGTCAATTTCAAAGAATAGATTTCCGCGCTTCATTAGTAAACTTTGAAGTGGCTATTTAAAAAGCCATTTCGAAGTTTTGGGCTACTGAAGACACATCCCAAAGTACGCAAATGAGAGAGAGATGCAAACCCCCCGCCCACCGGGCCTCATTAGCATTAGGTCCCACGATGAAGTGCGCACGGTAGGTGGGCGGGTGCGTGTGTTCTTCCGGGGACATCCGGCGCGGCCGGGGGCAGGGCCGGGGGCCAACGCGTTGGATTTCGGCAGCTGCTAAGCGAGAGCTGGGGCCTCGGGCGCACCCCTCAGCTGTGCCCCAGGCCCCCGTCCCGGCCTGCGGAGCTCTCGGCTCTTGCGCCTGCTCGGCTTTTGCTGGCCTTGCCAGCGGCCCTCCCCACGACCCCCTTCAGGCGCAGGCGCAAGCGCAGGCGCAGGCCCGCTCTCGTGTGCCGCTCCCAGGGGCCCGGTGGGGGGGCGGGTGCAGCGAGCGGGGAGGTGAGCGGGAGGGGGGGGGTCCGTCTCCTCGGGGAGCCCAGGCCTGGGCCTTCCGTGCGGGCTCCCAGGCGGCCGAGCGCTGGCCCGGCCGCTCGCCTTCAGCGCTGGAAGAGCCGGGCGGGCGGGCAGGCAGAGAAGGCGAGAGGGGCGGGACGGGGCCGCGCGGCGGGGCGGGGCGGCGTGCGGCCGTATGCAGATATGGGTGCGCGCGGAGCCTTGTGGGAGAGGGAGGGATGTGCAGAGCGGGGCCGAAGTGGGGCGAGCGCAGGGGCTCGGGGTGGGTGTTGGAGCGCGGCGGGGGGGAGTGGGTGTCGGGAAGCGGTGAGGAGCGGTGTGGGCGTGTGTAGATGGTGGCGGAGTGTGTGTTCGCCGTGAGGTGAGAGTGTTTGCGGTGTGGTGGGCAGTGGGCGCTGTTGGGGACGAGCTCATACTTACCTGGCAGGGGAGATACCATGATCACGAAGGTGGTTTTCCCAGGGTGAGGCTCATCCATTGCACTGCGGGTGTGCTGACCCCTGCGATTTCCCCAAATGCGGGAAACTCGACTGCATAATTTGTGGTAGTGGGGGACTGCGTTCGCGCTTTCCCCTGGTCTTGGTTGTGAAAGAAAAGCTGTGGAAAGTGGGGGCTTAGGCGGCCGAAGTTTCAGTCGTCGTGGTTCGGTTTGTCGCGGTGTTGTCAGCCTGCTGTGTTGCTCGTGGGGGGCGCTGGTCTCGTGCGTGCTGCAGAGGTTGTTGCTTTCGTTGGGTGGGTGGTTCTCTAAGGAGCTGTTAAAAATTTGTGCGCCTTCCGGGGGCCAAGAGTGCTTTGTGCCGCTTGCTTGCAAGCCAGAAGGAAAAAGGCCCAAGGCTCGCTGACTCGAAGAGAAAAAGAACTCTCGACTGAGAAGCGAGAAAACGTTGGCCCTGCTTCTCTCAATCTCGCCGCCCCTCCCGCCGAGCCTCGGCTGCCCAGGGCCCTCAGATTACCATGCGGGAGCCCGCAGGCTCCAGGGCGGGGCCAGAAATGAAAGGGTTCCTTGCGTGGCGGCGGTGGCAGGGCTGCTGGGGTGCGGATGCGGGCTCTGGGCAGGAGCTAGAGCGTGCAGGAAGGAGCTTGGGCTGCGGACGGCGGGAGGGAGGGTGAAAGAGTGGGCTGAGCGTGAGCTTGTGCGTTCTGCGTGGGAGGAAGGGTGCAGGAGCGGGCTGTGGGTGGCAGCTAGGGGGGAGAGGGAATAGAGAAGATGGTGAGGATGTGGGTGAGGGGGAGGCTACATGAGCAGGGTGAGGGGGTGGGGGGTGTGTCCGGAAGGGGTCACAGGATCGGGGTAGGTGCTGCAGGGCCTGGGGAGAGCCAGCGGGGGAACAGGCCCGGGGGTGCAGGATCTAGGGAGGGGAATGGGGGCCACGTGTAGCGTAGCTGTGGCGGGGTTGGGAGTCACGTGCTTCTGCTGTTGTGCTGAATCCAGCCCCAGTTTGCCTGGAAGCTGAAGGACATGGCAACTTGTTGTAGGCCCTGTCCCTGTCGTCAAATGAACCTTCTGGTTTAGCTGCTGAATGAGAGCGTCCCGTCTGAGGGCAGCTGGGGTGCGAGACCCAGGGCCGCCCCCCTCCCCCCTCTCGGCCCGTGGAATCTCCAGCTGGGGGCCTGGACTCCTGGGTTGGTTTCTCAGTTCTGACACAGGCTCGCTTGGGAGCACCGGGAAGTTGTGCGGTCGCTGTGCACGTCAGTTTCCTCACCAGTGCCAGGCTGAGTCCAGGCAGAAACCACAGAGGGACGGCAGTGGAGAAGGGAGTCCAGCAACCCTGCCGGCAAGGAGCACGGGGGAGCTGTGGGGGGACGAGCAGCAGGTGCCATTCATGATCTACCTTCCATCGTCTGTCTGTCTGTCCCGCCCGCCCGCCTTCTGCCCTGTATGCTCTGGACAGGTAGCAGCCCCTGCCCTGAGCCGTCCGTCCTGCACCGACCAGTGTGTACCTCCAACCACCCCGGCCAGGGCCCGGTGCGCCTCGAGGAGCCCCGGGCATGCCCACCAGACGGAGCCACCACGAAGCCTGTAGCTCGCAAGCCCGTCAGATGCTGCGGTTCTTCTGTTTCACCACCAGTACCTTCCTTGCACGGAGGAGAGGGTATGGAAGCCAACCTCACCAAAGCCAAAGAGGTTCTCGCCGTGCCAAAGGACCAGCACATTGCCAGCTCAGTGTGTGCCTGGGAGCTCATCCCAAGGAGCACGCTGCGCTAAGCCTGTAGCCTATACATGTTAAAGGTGGAAAGAAGAAATGAAAGAGAAGGGAAAAGTTAAGAGCAAAGTTGTCCAAGAAGTTTAATGACGTAAAGCAACGCAAATGTCTTGGTGCCGCTTTGTAGCAGGGATGGAGTAATTTGCTGTGGTGTAAGTCTCCGGGGTACGTCCGGAGTTAGGATGGGCCCTCAGTCATTTGGGGCTCAGTTGATAGCAAGGATGCTCCTGAAGTGATGAGCTAGATAAGATGGAGGCCTTCTCCCGGCTCCCTTGGTACCCTCGCTCACGTGGAGGGAATTGCGTGGCTCTCGCTGTGCGAAAGCACAGCTCAAGATGGAGTTTGTCAGACGAGCAGGTCACCCATCCACGTCTGACGCTGTCCTTTTCGTTCGTCAGCCGTGGCTGATGCGCTGGCCTGAAGGGTCACAGCAAAGTTTGTCGAGTGGGCATTGGCACCTAGGAAAGGCATTGTCTTTTTGTCGCCACTATTCAGCTGACTTTGCTATTCACAAGCTTTTGCGGTAGGTTGCTAAGCCTCCTGTTGAGGCGGCCCAGAAGCAAGCATTTGCACGAGACGTGCCGAGGCAGTGCTCATCGCGTCAGATTCAACAAGGGTAGCTGCCTACAGGCGGCAGGAAGAGAGGCCAGGGAATCTTTCGTGCTTTCTCCAGGCAGGTGGCTTGGCCCCTTGGCACGTGTTTGTGTGGAAATGTACAGCGGTGGGTTCAGCCATGTTTTGTACAGTCACATGTGAATCCAGTAAGGTCCCGATGACGCCCACCAGGCCGACGCAGATGGAAGGGCGGCCGGAGGGTCGCCTGGGGAGGGAGGGTCCACCGCCACTCCCACCCCCACCCCCTGCTTCTGCAAGGGCCCGGGAGCACGGCGGCCCAGCGCAGGCCGTGCGGGGAGGACGGGCCGGCTGTGGCTGGGGCTTGTTTAGGGCACGGGTCGGGAAGTGATGAACAGGGTGGAGGGAACTACGTGGGATGCCCACAGAAAGCCGTGCCCCAGCCCTCGGGCATGTGCTGACACCGGGAGCGGAAGGAGCAGCCTGAGCCTTGGCAGTGCTGGGCTCCCGGACGTGGCACAGCCCCCCGGGGACATCCTGGGGCAGGGGCGGGGGCCAATGCGTTGGATTTCGGCAGCTGCTAAGCGAGAGCTGGGGCCTCGGGCGCACCCCTCAGCTGTGCCCCAGGCCACCGTCCCGGCCTGCGGAGCTCTCGGCTCTTGCGCCTGCTCGGCTTTTGCTGGCCTTGCCAGCGGCCCTCCCCACGAGCCCCCTTCAAGCGCAGGCCCGCTCTCGTGTGCCGCTCCCAGGGGCCCGGTGGGGGGGCGGGTGCAGCGAGCGGGGAGGTGAGCGGGGGTCCGTCTCCTCGGGGAGCCCAGGCCGGGGCCTTCCGTGCGGGCTCCCAGGCGGCCGAGCGCTGGCCCTTCCGCTCGCCTTCAGCGCTGGAAGAGCCGGGCGGGCGGGCGGGCGGGCAGGCAGAGAAGGCGAGAGGCCGGGCCAGCGCTCGGCCGCCTGGGAGCCCGCAGCTATAAGCTATTTCGATGTAGCGTTCACGTGTAGACGTAGCCAGGGTGTGAAACTGAGGTTGCGGCAGGGTGGTTGGCACTAAAGACAAAGTCTTACTTTAACCACTTGCTGTGGTGTAGTTTTTGGCTTCTGCCTGCTGATGTTTGCCCCAGCGGGCTTCGCAAAATCTCTCCGGTCGCATGGTCTTTTGTCTCTTTTCAGGGCCCAAGGCTGGCTAATGCCTTTGGGCTTAGGGGCTGCCGAGTCACTGACAAATCGGTCAGTCGCCGCTTGCTTGCAAGCAAGAAGGAAAAAGCCGCCAGAAAGCTCCCGGACTTGAGGAAAGAAAGAACTCTAAAGCCTCAGCTGAGGAGCGGAAAAAGACATCGGCTCCACTTTTCTCCAGCTCCAGCTCCGAGCCAAGGGGGCTGCCCAGGGCCGTTAGATTAAGGTGCGGGGCCGCTCAGGCTCCGGGGTGCTGCGGCCAGAAATGAAAGGCTCCTTGCATGGCGGCGGGGCTGCTGGGGAGCGGGCTGGGGTGCGGATGCGGGGGCTGGGCACCGGGGGCAGGAGCGAGCTCGGGTTGGTGGACGCAGGGAGGGTGAAGGGGTGAGTCGAGCGTGAGGTTATGGGTTCTGCGTGGGAGGAAGGGTGCAGGAATGGGCTGGGGAGGGGAAAGGGAAGAGAGGAGATGGTGGGGATCTGGTTAGGAGGGAGGCTACAGGAGCGCGGTGAGGGTGCGGGGGGGGCGTCTGGAAGTGAGTCGCGGGAGCAGTGGTCGGGGTTGCAGGAACAGGCCGGGGGGTGAGTGATCTGGGGAGGGAAAAGGGGGATTGGGGGCTGTAGCCAGACAAAGTCTCCCCCTTACAAGCCAGCTTGCTCGCTGCCCCCCCGCCCACCGAGGAGCACACAGGGCACGGAAATGGCTGCTGACAGCACAGTCTTTGATGCCTTCATTGAGGCCCAGATATGCTAGCTTATCGTGACCCTGAGAAGCAGAAAGTACAGATGGAAGGCTAACAGGCCAGACTGTCAACAAGAGGTGGGGGGGGACCCTCAGAAATCACCCCAGCTGGCATTGATCGATATGATGCACAGACACACAATCACCCCAGAAGGGGAAGTGCCCCGCCCGCACAAAAAGAATGTCCTGTACTCCTAAATTGCTTATCTCTTGTCTTACAAGTGCAAACTAAGTAAGAAATGCCCTTGTAACAAACTGGCGTCACAAAGACAGACCAGTATGATCTGGCACCATAGATAAGAAAGAGAATACATAACCCAAAAGGGGTATAAAAGATGGGTCCAGCAGAACTCTAACTTTGAGTGCATTCCACCAACTACCTGCTGGTCGGATCAGGTGATTGCTTCCCGAGGTCCACAGCTGGGGACGCCCAACCTCGTATTCGTCTTTCCGCGGAATTGAGTGACCGATCCGGCTTGGCTACGCTGGTATCGAGAGACGCAGAGAGGGTAAGATACACCCATGCTAGGTCTCCGACTTTTTTGTGCACAGCTAAAGAATTAGAGCTCTGTAACTAGATGTCATTGTGCCAAGATATCATTGTGTTAGATGGTAACAGATATCTTTGTATTGGATTGTAACGTAACTTGTTAACACCTGTACTTTGCTAGCATATAAGAAGTAAACAATAGCCTTTTGTAACCGCACGCTTATAACTGTAGCTTAAGTAAACTTGTAACTAGTTAAGCTCTGAGCCTAACCATTTTGTTAACCCTTTTGTTACTGCAACACAGCCGGCGCAACAAAAAGAACTTTAACCGTTGGGTTACTACAGCCTGGCCGTGGGTGAGAGTGCTAGGAGCTGCCTGCTCTAACAGTAAAAAACTGGGTTGCTTAGGACCCAGGGGAGTACCTCACCGCACATTACCTGGCCACCGGCTAACAGGGGCCCATGTCTGGCGTGACCCTGTGTGTGTGGTCAGGGTCACACGTAGTTCTGCACGGCTCTGTGCGCTGCAGGGAAACGCTTTCCTTCCTTCCTTCCTTCCTTCCTCCCCACACACCGCCACCACCAGCCACTCCCTTTAGCCTCAGTTTGGGCAAGGAGAAGAGGTTCCCTGAAGTGCGCTGAGTCGCTTCCTCCCCCAGGTCAGGCACAGCCCCTGGCTGGAATCCAGCCCCAGTTTGCCTGCAAGCTGAAGGACGTGACAGCTTGCACGGCCAGTTGGCACTCTGGTGGCGGCAGAGGTGAGTTCCAACGTGAGTCCTCTTGCGGGATGACCAGTTGGTGCTGGTGAGTTTCCTGCTGCCAGGCCCAGGGCTGGTGTGCTGCGTTGAGGAGTCTGTTCTAGGCCGCGTCGCTGTGGAGAAATGAACCTTCTGGTTTAGCTGCTGAATGAGAGCGTGAGGTGTGACAGCAGCTGGAGTGCAAGGGCCAGCTGACAACCCCCCCTCACCCCCATTTGGCCTTTTTTTCTCTCCTCCCCACTGGCAAAGACAGAGAGAGAGAGACAGGCAGCCTTTGATGCCCTGGGAACGCAGGTGTGCTGTTTTACCTAGATTTTTACCATACACAGAAACCAGACAGTGAATGGGCTAGCTAATGGCCACCCTTTTGGATGATATTGGTGATTGACACGCCTGATTACTGCCCCAGGAAGAACGGGGAACCTCCGCCCATTACCTTCAAAGGTGCACAATTGTCCACAATTTACAGGTGCGAATTGAGCTGTGCACCTTCCCTGGGAAACCTGGGGTTTAAACACGTTCCTCCCCCATTGGCCACTTGAGACCAGGAAGAAGCCTACGTGACCAAAGGGGTATAAAGAGGGGTTTGGCAGCCCACCCCCTTTGAGCTCCAATCACCTACACCTGCTGGCCAGGTCCGGTATTGACTCCCGAGACTGGGGACTCCCGGTTCGCATCTACTTCTTTCCGAGGGATTGAGAGAAAGATTCTGGGTCACACCGGATCTATGAGGCAGGGGTAAAAATTACACCTGTATTACACTTCTTTCCTATAGCAATTGAGGGAAAGACTCTGGTTCCACCAGGTCTAAGAGGCAGGGGTGAAAATCACACCTGCAACAGGCCTTTCTTGTGTACACATTACTTGTATTAGTTTAAGTTAGCTAGTTTGTCTAAAACTTTTTTTAAGTTAAATTGTTTCAATCTTTGTGTAAATAAAAGGTAATTGTTAAAGCCTCTAATAAGTGTAAATTTTCCTCTTGCTGCTGTACCCGAACTAAACGCAAACCAAAGACCCCAGCCTGCCCTGGCTGCTTAGCGTAGCTGCCGGTGCAGCATCACCCCCTTTGCCCCACCAGACCTTTAGCTGGCACCTGGGCATCGGCTCACAGAATTGGCACAGGGAGCAGGGTCTGTCTGTGCTCTTAGTTCCAATACAGCAGCATGAAGCCAGTCACTGATTTCAGCAAGGTGCATAAGAACATAAGAACATAAGAACGGCCATACTGGGTCAGACCAAAGGTCCATCCAGCCCAGCATCCCATCTGCCGACGGTGGCCAATGCCAGGTGCCCCAGAGAAGGAGAACAGAAGACAATGATCAAGTGATTTATCTCCTGCCATCCATCTCCTGCCCTTGTTCTGAAGGCTGGGGCACCATACTTTATCCCTGGCTAATAGCCATTTATGGACCTAACCTGCAAAAGTTTATCAAGCTCTTTTTTAAACCCTGATAGAGTCCTGGCCTTCACAGCCTCCTCGGGCAAGGAGTTCCACAGGTTGACTGTGCGCTGTGTGAAGAAAAATTTCCTTTGATTAGTTTTGAACCTACTACCCATCAATTTCATTTGGTGTCCCCTAGTTCTTGTATTATGGGAAAAGGTAAATAATTTTTCTATATTCACTTTCTCCACACCATTCACTTTCTCCACACCAAGGTAGGAAAAAAAGCTTTGCCCAGGAAGGTTGGGCTGACCCAAAATGAGATAAAGAAATGTTAAAAAGGGAATGGAAAAATCCCGAGGAACTGTGCTCACAGTTCTGTAGTTGGAGAACTGCTTGTAGAATAAAGCAGAAAAAGGGAAAAGAAGCTTGTATCTAGCTACTTAAAAGTGCCCTACAAGCAGCATGCAACAGCCACGCTAATCTGAAAGCGGAATTAAAAAGAGTAAAAAGGAAAAAAAAAGAGTTAGCGCGGCGCTGCCAGAACCTAGACACCCGAGGGCACCTGCTAAGTAATAATTTGCACCAATTAGAACAGCGCCTCACTCCGTTAATAAGGAAGGAAGGAAGGAGTAAAGCAGAGGGCGAGATTAGAGAGCAAGCCCCAAACAATTAATCAAGCTAAAGTAGAGGCTGCTCTCTGGCTAGATCCAGAGGATTGGGATGGGGACATCTGGAATTCCTCTGATGAAGAGGTATATTCCACCTAAGAACATAAGAACATAAGAATGGCCATACTGGGTCAGACCAAAGGTCCATCAAGCCCAGCATCCCATCTGCCGACGGTGGCCAATGCCAGGTGCCCCAGAGAAGGAGAACAGAAGACAATGATCAAACGATTTATCTCCTGCCATCCATCTCCTGCCCTTGTTATGAAGGCTAGGGCACCATACTTTATCCCTGGCTAATAGCCATTTATGGACCTGACCTGCAAAAATTTATCAAGCTCTTTTTTAAACCCTAATAGAGTCCTGGCCTTCACAGTCTCCTCGGGCAAGGAGTTCCACAGGTTGACTGCGCGCTGTGTGAAGAAAAATTTCCTTTGATTAGTTTTGAACCTACTACCCATCAATTTCATTTGGTGTCCCCTAGTTCTTGTATTATGGGAAAAGGTAAATAATTTTTCTATATTCACTTTCTCCACACCATTCATGATTTTATATACCTCTATCATATCGCCCCTCAATCGCCTTTTTTCCAAACTGAAAAGTCCCAGTCTCTCTAGCCTCTCCCCATATGGGACCCTTTCCAAGCCCCTAATCATCTTAGTCGCCCTTTTCTGAACCTTTTCTAATGCCAATATATCTTTTTTGAGGTGAGGAGACCACATCTGCACGCAGTACTCGAGATGTGGGCGTACCATAGTTTTATATAGGGGAAGTATGATATCTTTTGTCTTATTATCGATCCCTTTTTTAATAATTCCTAACATCCTATTTGCCTTACTAACTGCCGGTGCACACTGCGTGGATGTCTTCAGAGAACTATCCACTATAACTCCAAGATCCCTTTCCTGATCTGTCGTAGCAAAATTTGACCCCATCATGTAGTACGTGTAATTTGGGTTATTTTTTCCAACATGCATTACCTTACACTTACCCACATTAAATTTCATTTGCCATTTTGCTGCCCAATCACTCAGTTTGCTGAGATCTTTTTGTAGTTCTTCACAATCCCTTTTGCTTTTGACTGTCCCGAACAACTTGGTGTCATCTGCAAACTTTGCCACCTCACTGCTTACCTCATTTTCTAGATCATTGATGAACAAGTTGAACAGGATCGGTCCCAGGACTGACCCCTGGGGAACACCACTAGTTACCCCCCTCCATTGTGAAAATTTACCATTTATTCCAACCCTTTGTTTTCTGTCTTTTAACCAATTCCCGATCCATGAAAGGACCTTTCCTCCTATCCCATGACCACCTAATTTACATAAAAGCCTTTGGTGTGGGACCGTGTCAAAGGCTTTCTGGAAATCTAGGTATATTATGTCCACTGGGTGCCCCTTGTCCGCATGTTTATTAACCCCTTCAAAGAATTCTAATAGATTAGACAGACACGACTTCCCTCTGCAGAAACCATGCTGACTTTTGCCCAACAGTTCGTGCTCTTCTATGTGCCTTGCAATTTTACTCTTTACTAGTGTTTCTACTAATTTGCCTGGTACTGATGTTAAACTTATCGGTCTATAATTGCCAGGATCTCCTCTAGAGCCTTTTTTAAATATTGGTGTTATATTGGCCGTCTTCCAGTCATTTGGTACCAAAGTGGATTTAAAGGATAGGTTACAAACCACTGTTAATAACTCCGCAATTTCACATTTGAGTTCTTTCAGAACCCTTGGGTGAATGCCGTCTGGTCCTGGAGACTTGTTACTATTCAGCTTATCAATTAATTCCAAAACCTCCTCTAATGTCACTTCAATCTGAGTGAGTTCCTCAGATTTGTTGCCTAAAAAGGCTGGCTCAGATTTAGGAACCTCTGTAACATCTTCAGCCGTGAAGACTGAAGCAAAGAAATCATTTAATCGCTCCGCAATGGCACTGTCTTCCTTGATCGCTCCTTTTATATCTTTATCATCCAAGGGCCCCACTGCTTTTTTAGCAGGCTTCCTGCTTCTAATGTATTTAAAAAATATTTTACTATTGTTTTTTGAATTTTTGGCTAGCTGTTCCTCAAACTCTTTTTTGGCTTTTCTTACTACATTATGACAGTTAATTTGGGAGTGTTTATGTTCCTTTCTATTTTCCTCACTAGGATTTGACTTCCACTTTTTAAAAGCTGCCCTTTTCTCTCTCACTGCCTTTTTAACATGGCTGTTTAGCCATGGTGGTTCTTTGTTAGGTCTCTTACTGTGTTTTTTTATTTGGGGTATACATTTAAGTTGGGCCTC
Source organism: Carettochelys insculpta (assembly GCF_033958435.1). Taxonomy (NCBI): domain Eukaryota; kingdom Metazoa; phylum Chordata; order Testudines; family Carettochelyidae; genus Carettochelys; species Carettochelys insculpta. Next base: position 3,546,638 of record NC_134145.1, read on the forward strand.
TAGTATGGTGTCTTTAAACAGTTTCCATGCAGCTTCCAGGGATTTTAGTTTAATTACTCTACCTTTTAGTTTCTGTTTAACTAGCTTCCTCATTTTAGTGTAATTCCCCTTTTTGAAATTAAATGCCAGAGTGTTTGACCGCTGCGGTGTTCTTCCCAACACAGGAATATTAAAAGTTATTATATTGTGGTCACTATTTCCAAGCGGTCCAGTAACAGTTACCTCTTGGACCAGATCCTGCGTTCCAGTCAAGACTAGATCGAGAATCGACTCTCCCCTTGTGGGTTCCTCTACTAGCTGCTCCAAGAAGCAGTCATTTAAGGCATCAAGAAATTTAATCTCTGAATCCCGTCCTGAGGTGACATGCACCCAATCAATATGGGGATAATTGAAATCTCCTATTATTACTGTGTTTTTTATTTTGATAGCCTCTCTAATCTCCCTCATCATTTCAGCATCACTATCACTGTCCTGGTTAGGTGGTCGGTAATATATTCCTAATGCCATATTCATATTAGAGGAATGAATTGGGATGGGGACATCTGGAATTCCTCTGATGAAGAGGTATATTCCACCTATTCCTCCCCTGAGTTAGAAAACACCCCCATCCACATGAGACCCATCATCACCTACCAAAAAGATCTCACTGAGCAGGGAGAGGGTAACTCTAGCAAAAAGGCAGAGCCACGACCCACCCAAATTACTACCCGCAGCTATAAGCCTGCAAAATGAAGCAAGATCCAAAATAAGTTTGCCAAAAAGCCTGGGGAAGGAGTGATAGAACGGCTAGGCAAAATATGGGATACAGGAGCAGGCCATACACAGCTGTCCTCCCAGGAATGTGGGAGGGTAAATCTGGGTGCAGGAGTATTCCTTACCCCCAGAAATAAGGAGGGTCCAAAGTCTATTTGGACCTTTGCCTGTAGGTGGGCTAGGGGAATCCACCGCGCTAATAGAGGTGAACCCACTGTCACCCTGTGGACAAATGGGGATGAACTTAAAGGAGCCCTGCAGACTGTGTTCATAACAGCTCTGCTCAGCCGAGCTAGTCCAGAAAACGCGGATGAGGAGGAGAGCCCATGGGAACAACGGGTAATAACGGAGGATTTGAGACCAGTGCTTAAAGGGTCTCCTGGACCTCATAGGGCAATAATGCTCGCCACCAGAAATCATGCTCAGCAGCACAACTATTCCTATCAGGAGCTATTTGAACTTATGCTAAGAGAACTCCGAGAGTTTGGAGAAACTGAGGCACCACAGGTCAAAGTGAAGATGCAAAATTTAAAGGGAGATAATAAAAGGCAGCAAGAAGGCTTTAAGCCTCGGCATAAGATAACCCCCGTGGAAACAGCGTTTAGATCTAGGATACCCCCGAGATTTGCTGCACGGAATGCCAACTGGGAAGCTAAAGCTCCTGGCTGCCTTAAAAGGGGCTAAGCAAGGGAGGGAGGCGATTAGTCCTCGTGCACCCCCCAGCTCCGATACCCCTTACACGCAGCTGCGGCAGCAATTACAAGAGCTGCAGCCGCTAGTTGAAAGTGACCAGGAAAATTGACTAGCAGGGGAACAAATCTCTCTCTCTATAAGTGAGCTCAAACCGGCAGGGAGAGAAAATCACAGCAATAACCCCTGGATCCTGGTAACAGTAAATAATAAAACTACTGTCTCCTTCCTGGTAGACACTGGAGCCCAATTATCCATGATTAAAAGGGAGAATTTTTCCAAACCCCCACCTTCCAACCGAAAGCAGGTTTTGGTTGCTGGAGTGAAGGGCACTACTGTGTCTTACCCGCTGGTCAAAGTAAAGCTGGATATCCCTTTAAACCCCTACAGGCAACCCCGGAAACATGAATTAGTACTTGGAAGTGCCAATATACTTGGCATGGACATCCTAAGGGGCAAGGAGGGAATCATTGCTGGAGAAAGGTGGGCATATGGAGCCGGCTGCAAACCCAGCACAACGATCCTGGAGGAGGGGAAAGCTTCCCTCTGTCATGTAAACCTGCTAGCCCAAGCTCCTCCCCTCCCCCCATCAGCTGTGACTCATGTGAAGCAGTACAATGTCCCAGCTGAAGCTGTGGCTCCTGGAACAGAATTGATTAAAGACCTAAAGAAACGGGGACTATTAATTCGGACACACTCCCCATACACTTCACCAGTGTGGCCAGTAAAAAAGCCTAATGGCAAATGGAGGCTCACTGTAGACTACTGCAAACTGGATAGCAACACTGGACCCCTAACTGCAGCAGTCCCCAGTATAGTAGACATTGTAAATAACATACAAACCTGGAACAAACAGTGACTAGCTGTACTGGATGTAAAGGACATGTTTTTCATGGTTCCCCTACAGCCTGCCGATCAGGACAGATTTGCTTTCACCTGGAACAGCATCCAGTGTACTTTCACTAGGATGCCACAGGGATTCAAACACTCATGTACAATGTGCCACGGTGCATCATCAAAAGTCCTAGATGGTTTGACCATGCCACATAACGTCCAAATATTACAGTATATCGATGACATTTTGATTGGTGGGGATTCATGTGAGAAAGTACAGGAAGCCATGAACAGGGTAAAGACAGCACAAGAAAACCTTGGATTAAATTTACCTGCAGATAAGTGCCAAGGTCCCTCCCAGGAGGTACAATTCCTAGGCACTGTCTGGATGGGAGGGAAAAGGTCAGTGCCTGATGAAACTGTAAAAAAACCCTTTGCCCCACCGGACCTTTTGCTGGCACCTGGGCATTGGCTCACACCCCCTCTCCCCCCACACGCCTTGGAAGCTCCAGATCTGGGGCCTGGACTCCGAGGTTGGTGTCCCAGCTCTGGCACAGGCTCGCTTGGGAGCACTGTATCAGCGAGGTCGCCGTGTTAGGCTGCGTCTTCGAGCCCAGCAAGAAGTCCTGTGGCGCCCTGTAGACTAACAGATGTTTCGGAGCCGAAGCTTTGGTGGGCAAAGAGCCGCTTCATCAGATGCGTGGGGGGGAGTCGGGGGGGGGCTCAGAGGGGTATCTAAAGAGTGGGGTCCCAGTGAAAGGTAGGGCCAGAGCTGACCAGGTCTGTCCAGCCAGGCGGAAATGGCCCGTGATCAGCGGTACGTGTCCAAAGAGGAAAGAACCAAGGCAGATCAGACCGGGGGATTGTCAGAAGCCCGTTGTCAGACGCTGACGGGGAGCTCCTAAGCGCCAGGGCAGAGAAGCTGCTTTTGTGAGGGGCCAGCCACTCCCAGTGTCTGTTTAGAATCCTTGGCCGATGGAGTCAAATTTGCAAATAAATTGCAGCTCAGAGATTTTTCTCTCTCCAGTTGATTCTTGAAATGGCTTTGTTTTCGGACTGCTACTTTTAAATCCTTTGCTGAGTGTCCAGGGAGGCTGACGCGCTGTCCCACAGGCTTCTGTACGTTACCGTGCCTGAGGTCTGATCTATGTCTATTTCTCATTGGTTATGTCCATTTATTGGGACCACTGGGAAGTTGTGCGCTCGCTCTCTGCCTCAGTTTCCCCATCAATGCCAGACTGAGCCCAGCCAGAGAGCACAGAGGGACAGGAGTGGAGAAGCCAGTCCACCAAGCCTGCCAGCAAGGAGCACGGGGAGAGCTGGGTGGGGACCAGCAGCAGGTACCACGCATGATCCTCCTGCCCTCGTCCGTCTGTCCCGCGCGCCCCTGCACTCTATGCCCTAGACATGTAGCAGCCCCTGCCCTCAGCCGTCCCTCTGGCACAGGCCAGTCTGTAGCTGCAGCAACCCCGGCCAGGGCCTGGTGCAGCTCGAGGAGCCGCGGAGGGAGGGGGGGGCATCCCCGCCACACTGAGCCGCCAGGAAGCCTGCCTTGCTGAGCGGGAGGGAGCCTGTGCTCGCAAGCCCTTCGGATGTTCCAGTTCTTCTGTAGCGCCACCAACCAGTCCCCCCCTTGCAGAGAGGAGCGCTTAGGAACCCCAAGCTCAGCGAATGCAAACGGGTTCTCCCCGTGCCAAAGGAGCAGCCCCATTCCCAGCTGAGTGGACGCCTGGGACCTCACCCGGGGGGCGCTGCCTTGGCTTTCGGCAGCTGCTCAGCGGGAGCTGGGGCCCTGGGCGCACCTCTCAGCTGTGGCCCGGCCCCCGGCCCGGCCGGCGGAGCTCTCGGCTCTTCCGCCTGCCTTGCCAGCGGCCCTCCGCATGCGCCCCCTTCAAGCGCAGCCCTGCTCTCTTCCGGGAGCCCAGGCCGGGCCCTTCCGTGCGGCTCGCCTTCAGCGCGGGAAGAGCGGGACCGGCGGGCGGGCGGGCGGCGGCGGAGCGAGCTCGAGGGGCGGGGCGGGGCGGCGTGCGGCCGTATGCAGATCTCCGTGCGAGCGGAGCCTTGTGGGAGAGGGAGCGATCTGCGGATGAGGGCCGTAGTGCGTGGAGCCCAGGGCCTCGGGATGGGTCTCCGAGCGCGGCGGGGCAGGTGTGGGTGTCGGGAAGCGGCGGGTGCGGGTGCGGGTGCGTGCGTGTTGGGGGAGTCGTTGTTCCCCGTGAGGTGAGAGTGTTTGCGGTGTGGTGGGCAGTGGGAGCTGTTGGGGACGAGCTCATACTTACCTGGCAGGGGAGATACCATGATCACGAAGGTGGTTTTCCCAGGGTGAGGCTCATCCATTGCACTGCGGGTGTGCTGACCCCTGCGATTTCCCCAAATGCGGGAAACTCGACTGCATAATTTGTGGTAGTGGGGGACTGCGTTCGCGCTTTCCCCTGACACTAGCAGTGAAAGAAAAGAAAGGGCAGAAAAATTCCTAGGAGTCTGTTGTGTTTTCCGCTTGTGGGAGGATTAGGTTGTGCTGAGGTAAAAAAAGCCTTGTATCAACCTTTCCGTGTGCTGTTGTGGTGTAGCTTCAAGCGTCCGCTTCCCGTCGTTTATCCTAGCGGGCTGGGCAAAATCTGTCCGCCGGCAGCTTCTTTTGTTTTCTCTCTGGGCCCCAGGCTGGCTAATGCCGTCAGGCTTAGGGGCTGCCGAGTCACAGTCAAATCACTCGGTCGCCATTTAGGGTGGGGGGAGAGGTGCAGCTCGAAGGACGTTTGCGCAGGGGCCAGCGAGCGCGCTGCGGGTCGGGGGAGGGGGTGTTTCCCGCTTGGTGCCAGGTGCCCCAGAAGAAGCCCGGAGCGGCTGCGAGGACCCAGCAGCCGCCACCCTTTGCCTGGCGCATACTGACTGCAGCGGGGAGACCCGGGCTCGCGGGCGCTGAGGGGCGTAGCCAGGGAGGCTCATTTGCATGCCCACAATGCATTGCGCTGCGCGACCCGAGTCCCTGACCCAGGGGCTGCCTTTGCTCCCGAAGCCCCAGGTTCCGACGCTGCAACTGGGCTGTGAGCGCGTCCGGCCGATGGGCTGCACGAAGGGGAGGCTTTGCAGGTCGGGCGCGTAGCCACCGTGAGCTCGGAGGAAGTCGTTCTTTGGCGGGCAGCGCGTGTGGCGGTTTTGTGGTATACTCTGGTTTCTCTTCAGATCGTATAAATCTTTCGCCTTTTACTAAAGATTTCCGTGGAGAGGAACATTTATGAGTTTTCACCCAATTTTTTGAGGCTTCACTCTGGTGAAGCTGCCTTATGTATGTTAAAAAATAGAATCAGTGTTTGTGTTGCGATGGTGCTGAGTTTAAGGCTTTTTGGCTTTGTGCTCTGTTTAAATTAAAGGTGTTTGTGTTTTTGCGCCTGTGTAACTGCGTCTGGCCAGGCAGGCTCTTTTGAAGTAGCAACGGCAACTTCGAAATAGCGCTTGTGACGTCTACATGTGTAAGCTGTGTCTACATGTGCATGCTACTTTGAGATAGCGGCACTAACTTCGAAATAGCGCCTGTCACGTCTACATGTGTAAGCTGTGTCTACATGTGCATGCTACTTTGAGATAGCGGCAACTAACTTTGAAATAGCGCCTGTCATGGCTACACGTGTGGGGCGCTATTTTGAAGTTGAAATGGACGTTAGACGGCGAGATGTCGAAGTTGCTAACCCCATGAGGGGATGGGAATAGCGACCTACTTTGACGGGAGGGTGTAGTCTTTGCCCGTCCCGCAACATCGAAATAGCCTGGTCCCCCATGGCGGCCATCAGCTGAGGGGTTGAGAGATGCTCTCTCCAGCCCCTGCGGATGTAGCGTGCACGTGTAGACGTAGGGTGCTGCCCAACGTCGACGTTGAACATCGACCTTGCCAGCCCTGGAGGACGTGTAGACGCTATTCATCGAAATAAGCTATTTCAATGTAGCGTGCACGTGTAGACGTAGCCATTGTGTTATTGGGGGTATGAACCTGAACAAAAGGTTTTGAAGGTATATGTTCTTAATTTATATTTACAGTAGACATCTGGAAAGATTTTTTATAGTTGCACCCCCTGAATTCAAACTAGGATTATTTTGTCTGCTATCAAAGATCTATACACCTGGGAATCATGGAGGCCCCATCATTTCATGCATTGGTACTCTCACCACAGGATTGCCTGGATATGTGGACTCTCTAGTTTGATCCTATGGTACCAGCACCACCATCTTTTTCCAAGATACCACCAATTTCCTCAGGAAACTACCATCCATTGGTGACCCTCCTGAAAACACCATCCCTTTACACCAATATCCTACATAAAGATGGACTCTAAGCTGTTAGGAACATTATTCCGGATGAGACCGAGGCACGAAAGGTGGCGGAGCTTTGTGACTTTGTCCTCATCCACAAATATTTCAGATTTGGGGACAAATTATACTTTCAAATCAGTGGCATTGCGATGGGCACCCGCATGGCCCCACAGTAGGCCAACATTTTTATGTCTGACCTGGAAGAACGCTTTCTCAGTTCTCGTCTCCTAGGCCCCTCCTCTACCTGCACTACATTGATGACCTCTTCATCATCTGGACCCATGGGAAGGAGGCTCTTGAAGAGTTCCCCCATGATTTCAACAGTTTCCACCCCACCATCAACCTTAGCCTGGACCAGTCCACGCAAGAAATTCACTTCCTGGACACTACTGTACAGAGAAGCAATGGTCACATAATTAGCACCCAATACCAAAAACCCACAGATCGCTATGCTTATGGACACGCCTCCAGCTTCCATCCAGGGCATACTACACAATCCATTGTTTACAGCCAGTCACTAAGGTACAACCGTATTTGCTCTGATCCATCAGACAGAGACAAATACCTACAAGATCTTTACCAAGCTTCTCTTAAACTACAGTACCCACCCAAAAAAGTGAGGAAACGGATTGATAGAGCCAGGAGGGTACCCAGAAGACACCTGCTACAAGACAGGCCTCTTAAGGAAAACAAGACAACACCACTGACCATCACATACAGCCCCCAGCTAAGGCCTCTCCAGCGCATCATCAGTGATCTGCAACCCATCCCGAACAATGATTTTTCACTCTCACAGATCTTGGGAGGCAGGCCTGTCGTCACCTACAGGCAGCCTGCCAACCTGAAGCAAATCCTTACCAGCCACGACAAATCACAAACCGCTGACTCTAGGCCTGGAACCAGCCCCTGCAATTGTCCTCGCTGCCAACTCTGCTCACGTACCTACACCAGTGACATCATCACAGAACCTAACACCAATTATACCATCGGGGCTTCTTTACACGCAGATCTACTAATATAAGAAATGCTATCATGTGCCAGCAATGCTCCACTGCAATTTACATTGCCCAAACCGAAAAGTGTCTCTGTGAAAGAATAAACGGATAGAAACCAGACATCAGGAACCGTAATGTACAGAAGCCTGTGGGGGGAACAGGTCAATTTCCCTGGACACACAGTGCCAGAATTAAGGGTGACAGTTCTGAAACAAAAAAATTTTAAAAATCAAATGGAGAGAGAATCTCTGAGCTGCAATTTATTTGTAAATGTGATTCCATTAACCATGGATTAAACAAAGACTGGAGTGGCTTGCGGCTTACAAAGGCAGTTTCTCTGTTCTGGGTGCTAATAGTTCCCCAGTAGACTCTGACAAAGGCTCACATCCCCTTGTCTGATCTGACTTGTTTTTTCCTCTTTTGATAAGTACTGTTGACACGGGGCCATTTCCACCTTGCTGAATAGACCTTGTCAGCCGTGGCCCTCCCTCTTACAAGAACCCCACTCTTTAAATACCCCTCTGAAACCACACCCGCCCACCCACAACTCATGCATCTGCGAAAGCGGATCTTTGCCAACTAACGCTTATGCTCCAAAATATCCCTTAGTCTACTAGGTGCCACAGGACTTTTTGTTGTTGTCAGAGTTACAGAGTAACATGACTACCTGTGTGACATTTTGATTTTATGATTTTCACGATTTTACAGAAGTGAGACATAGTAATTTTTTCACTCGGTGCATCTACACTTCTGCTTCTGTTTCAAAAGAACTATATAAATGAAGAAAGCTAAATACGTAAGAAAAAACCTCGGGGCTGACAACGTCAACCAAAGCACAGAACTTTGAAATGGTCGTGTAAATAGCCATTTCAGGGTTGACTTACGAAGGAATGAAATACATAGTCAGCATCAACTTAGAACGCTGACACCGGCCACACTTGGAAATTGCCGTACGGAGAACTGCGGCGAGGCTCATCCACGTGGGGCTCTTTTTGAAAAGGAGCCCGGGGAACTTGAAAAGCCCCTCGTGCCTATCTGCTGTTACACATAAAGGAATTTCGAAGTTGCCTGGGTCCTCTGGAAAAGGAACCCCGTCTGGACAACCCGCACCTCTCCGAGGGGTGTCAATTTCAAAGAATAGATTTCCGCGCTTCATTAGTAAACTTTGAAGTGGCTATTTAAAAAGCCATTTCGAAGTTTTGGGCTACTGAAGACACATCCCAAAGTACGCAAATGAGAGAGAGATGCAAACCCCCCGCCCACCGGGCCTCATTAGCATTAGGTCCCACGATGAAGTGCGCACGGTGGGTGGGCGGGTGCGTGTGTTCTTCCGGGGACATCCGGCGCGGCCGGGGGCAGGGCCGGGGGCCAACGCGTTGGATTTCGGCAGCTGCTAAGCGAGAGCTGGGGCCTCGGGCGCACCCCTCAGCTGTGCCCCAGGCCCCCGTCCCGGCCTGCGGAGCTCTCGGCTCTTGCGCCTGCTCGGCTTTTGCTGGCCTTGCCAGCGGCCCTCCCCACGACCCCCTTCAGGCGCAGGCGCAGGCCCGCTCTCGTGTGCCGCTCCCAGGGGCCCGGTGGGGGGGCGGGTGCAGCGAGCGGGGAGGTGAGCGGGAGGGGGGGGTCCGTCTCCTCGGGGAGCCCAGGCCGGGGCCTTCCGTGCGGGCTCCCAGGCGGCCGAGCGCTGGCCCGGCCGCTCGCCTTCAGCGCTGGAAGAGCCGGGCGGGCAGGCAGAGAAGGCGAGAGGGGCGGGGCGGGGCCGCGCGGCGGGGCGGGGCGGCGTGCGGCCGTATGCAGATATGGGTGCGCGCGGCGCCTTGTGGGAGAGGGAGGGATGTGCAGAGCGGGGCCGAAGTGGGGCGAGCGCAGGGGCTCGGGGTGGGTGTTGGAGCGCGGCGGGGGGGAGTGGGTGTAGGGAAGCGGTGAGGAGCGGTGTGGGCGTGTGTAGATGGCGGCGGAGTGTGTGTTCGCCGTGAGGTGAGAGTGTTTGCGGTGTGGCGGGCAGTGGGCGCTGTTGGGGACGAGCTCATACTTACCTGGCAGGGGAGATACCATGATCACGAAGGTGGTTTTCCCAGGGTGAGGCTCATCCATTGCACTGCGGGTGTGCTGACCCCTGCGATTTCCCCAAATGCGGGAAACTCGACTGCATAATTTGTGGTAGTGGGGGACTGCGTGCGCGCTTTCCCCTGACACTAGCAGTGAAAGAAAAGAAAGAGCAGAAAAATCCGGAGGAGTCTGTTGTGTTTTCCGCTTGTGGGAGGATTAGGTTGTGCTGAGGTAAAAGAAGCCTTGTATCAACCTTTCCGTGTGCTGTTGTGGTGTAGCTCCAGGCGTCCGCCTGCCGTCGTTTATCCTAGTGGGCTGGGCAAAATCTGTCCGCCGGCAGCTTCTTTTGTTTTCTTTCTGGGCCCCAGGCTGGCTAATGCCGTCAGGCTTAGGGGCTGCCGAGTCACAGTCAAATCACTCGGTCGCCATTTAGGGTGGGGGGAGAGATGCAGCTCGAAGGACGTTTGCGCAGGGGCCAGTGAGCGCGCTGCGGGTCGAGGGAGGGGGTGTTTCCCGCTTGGTGCCAGGTGCCCCAGAAGAAGCCCGGAGCGGCTGCGAGGACCCAGCAGCCGCCACCCTTTGCCTGGCGGATACTGACTGCAGCGGGGAGACCCGGGCTCGCGGGCGCTGCTGGGCGTAGCCAGGGAGGCTCATTTGCATGCCCACAATGCATTGCGCTGCGCGACCCGAGTCCCTGACCCAGGGGCTGCCTTTGCTCCCGAAGCCCCAGGTTCCGACGCTGCAACTGGGCTGTGAGCGCGTCCGGCCGATGGGCTGCACGAAGGGGAGGCTTTGCAGGTCGGGCGCGTAGCCACCGTGAGCTCGGAGGAAGTCGTTCTTTGGCGGGCAGCGCGTGTGGCGGTTTTGTGGTATACTCTGGTTTCTCTTCAGATCGTTTAAATCTTTCGCCTTTTACTAAAGATTTCCGTGGAGAGGAACATTTATGAGTTTTCACCCAATTTTCTGAGGCTTCACTCTGGTGAAGCTGCCTTATGTCTGTTAAAAGGTAGAATCAGTGTTTGCGTTGCGATGGTGCTGAGTTTAAGGTTTTCTGGCTTTGTGCTCTGTTTAAATTAAAGGTGTTTGTGTTTTTGAGTCTGTGTAATTGCGTCTGGCCAGGCCGAAGTTTCAGTCGTCGGGGTTCGGTTTGTCGCGATGCTGCCAGCCTGCTGTGTTGCCCGTGGGGGGGCGCTGGTCTCGTGCGTGCTGCAGAGGTTGTTGCTTGGGGTGGGTGGGGGGTGTTTTCTCTAAGGAGCTGTTAAAAATTTGTGCGCCTTCCGGGGGCCAAGAGTGCTTTGTGCCGCTTGCTTGCAAGCCAGAAGGAAAAAGGCCCAAGGCTCGCTGACTCGAAGAGAAAAAGAACTCTCGACTGAGAAGCGAGAAAACGTTGGCCCTGTTTCTCTCAATCTCGCCGCCCCTCCCGCCGAGCCTCGGCTGCCCAGGGCCCTCAGATTACCATGCGGGAGCCCGCAGGCTCCAGGGCGGGGCCAGAAATGAAAGGGTTCCTTGCGTGGCGGCGGTGGCAGGGCTGCTGGGGTGCGGATGCAGGCTCTCGGCAGGAGCTAGAGCGTGCAGGAAGGAGCTTGGGCTGCGGACGGCGGGAGGGAGGGTGGGTGAAAGAGTGGGCTGAGCGTGAGCTTGTGCGTTCTGCGTGGGAGGAAGGGTGCAGGAGCGGGCTGTGGGTGGCAGCTAGGGGGGAGAGGGAATAGAGAAGATGGTGAGGATGTGGGTGAGGGGGAGGCTACATGAGCAGGGTGAGGGGGTGGGGGGTGTGTCCGGAAGGGGTCACAGGATCGGGGTAGGTGCTGCAGGGCCTGGGGAGAGCCAGCGGGGGAACAGGCCCGGGGGTGCAGGATCTAGGGAGGGGAATGGGGGCCACGTGTAGCGTAGCTGTGGCGGGGTTGGGAGTCACGTGCTTCTGCTGTTGTGCTGCAGAGAAATACACACACGCTCCGCACAGGCGGCGCCGCCAAGCGGTCCCTTTGGCTGCCGTTTGGCCAATGAGAAGGGGTTCCCTGAAGTGCACAGAGCTACGTCTTCCCCGCTGTCAGGCACAGCCCTTGGTCTGAATCCAGCCCCCGTTTGCCTGGAAGCTGAAGGACATGGCAACTTGCATGGCAGTTGACGCTGTGGTGCGGGGCTGTGGAGGGGCGGGGGGGAGTTGTGTTCCAAACTGAGTCCTTTTGCGGGATGACTAGTTGGTCCTGGTGAGTTTCCCAGGGCCTGGCCCAGGGCTGGTGTGCTGTGCTGAGGAGCCTGTTGTAGGCCCTGTCCCTGTCGTCAAATGAACCTTCTGGTTTAGCTGCTGAATGAGAGCGTCCCGTCTGAGGGCAGCTGGGGTGCGAGACCAAGGGCCGCCCCCCTCCCCCCTCTCGGCCCGTGGAATCTCCAGCTGGGGGCCTGGACTCCTGGGTTGGTTTCTCAGTTCTGACACAGGCTCGCTTGGGAGCACCGGGAAGTTGTGCGGTCGCTGTGCACGTCAGTTTCCTCACCAGTGCCAGGCTGAGTCCAGGCAGAAACCACAGAGGGACGGCAGTGGAGAAGGGAGTCCAGCAACCCTGCCGGCAAGGAGCACGGGGGAGCTGTGGGGGGACGAGCAGCAGGTGCCATTCATGATCTACCTTCCATCATCTGTCTGTCTGTCCCGCCCGCCCGCCTTCTGCCCTGTATGCTCTGGACAGGTAGCAGCCCCTGCCCTGAGCCGTCCGTCCTGCACCGACCAGTGTGTACCTCCAACCACCCCGGCCAGGGCCCGGTGCGCCTCGAGGAGCCCCGGGCATGCCCACCAGACGGAGCCACCACGAAGCCTGTAGCTCGCAAGCCCGTCAGATGCTGCGGTTCTTCTGTTTCACCACCAGTACCTTCCTTGCACGGAGGAGAGGGTATGGAAGCCAACCTCACCAAAGCCAAAGAGGTTCTCGCCGTGCCAAAGGACCAGCACATTGCCAGCTCAGTGTGTGCCTGGGAGCTCATCCCAAGGAGCACGCTGCGCTAAGCCTGTAGCCTATACATGTTAAAGGTGGAAAGAAGAAATGAAAGAGAAGGGAAAAGTTAAGAGCAAAGTTGTCCAAGAAGTTTAATGACGTAAAGCAACGCAAATGTCTTGGTGCCGCTTTGTAGCAGGGATGGAGTAATTTGCTGTGGTGTAAGTCTCCGGGGTACGTCCGGAGTTAGGATGGGCCCTCAGTCATTTGGGGCTCAGTTGATAGCAAGGATGCTCCTGAAGTGATGAGCTAGATAAGATGGAGGCCTTCTCCCGGCTCCCTTGGTACCCTCGCTCACGTGGAGGGAATTGCGTGGCTCTCGCTGTGCGAAAGCACAGCTCAAGATGGAGTTTGTCAGACGAGCAGGTCACCCATCCACGTCTGACGCTGTCCTTTTCGTTCGTCAGCCGTGGCTGATGCGCTGGCCTGAAGGGTCACAGCAAAGTTTGTCGAGTGGGCATTGGCACCTAGGAAAGGCATTGTCTTTTTGTCGCCACTATTCAGCTGACTTTGCTATTCACAAGCTTTTGCGGTAGGTTGCTAAGCCTCCTGTTGAGGCGGCCCAGAAGCAAGCATTTGCACGAGACGTGCCGAGGCAGTGCTCATCGCGTCAGATTCAACAAGGGTAGCTGCCTACAGGCGGCAGGAAGAGAGGCCAGGGAATCTTTCGTGCTTTCTCCAGGCAGGTGGCTTGGCCCCTTGGCACGTGTTTGTGTGGAAATGTACAGCGGTGGGTTCAGCCATGTTTTGTACAGTCACATGTGAATCCAGTAAGGTCCCGATGACGCCCACCAGGCCGACGCAGATGGAAGGGCGGCCGGAGGGTCGCCTGGGGAGGGAGGGTCCACCGCCACTCCCACCCCCACCCCCTGCTTCTGCAAGGGCCCGGGAGCACGGCGGCCCAGCGCAGGCCGTGCGGGGAGGACGGGCCGGCTGTGGCTGGGGCTTGTTTAGGGCACGGGTCGGGAAGTGATGAACAGGGTGGAGGGAACTACGTGGGATGCCCACAGAAAGCCGTGCCCCAGCCCTCGGGCATGTGCTGACACCGGGAGCGGAAGGAGCAGCCTGAGCCTTGGCAGTGCTGGGCTCCCGGACGTGGCACAGCCCCCCGGGGACATCCTGGGGCAGGGGCGGGGGCCAATGCGTTGGATTTCGGCAGCTGCTAAGCGAGAGCTGGGGCCTCGGGCGCACCCCTCAGCTGTGCCCCAGGCCACCGTCCCGGCCTGCGGAGCTCTCGGCTCTTGCGCCTGCTCGGCTTTTGCTGGCCTTGCCAGCGGCCCTCCCCACGAGCCCCCTTCAAGCGCAGGCCCGCTCTCGTGTGCCGCTCCCAGGGGCCCGGTGGGGGGGCGGGTGCAGCGAGCGGGGAGGTGAGCGGGGGTCCGTCTCCTCGGGGAGCCCAGGCCGGGGCCTTCCGTGCGGGCTCCCAGGCGGCCGAGCGCTGGCCCTTCCGCTCGCCTTCAGCGCTGGAAGAGCCGGGCGGGCGGGCGGGCGGGCAGGCAGAGAAGGCGAGAGGCCGGGCCAGCGCTCGGCCGCCTGGGAGCCCGCAGCTATAAGCTATTTCGATGTAGCGTTCACGTGTAGACGTAGCCAGGGTGTGAAACTGAGGTTGCGGCAGGGTGGTTGGCACTAAAGACAAAGTCTTACTTTAACCACTTGCTGTGGTGTAGTTTTTGGCTTCTGCCTGCTGATGTTTGCCCCAGCGGGCTTCGCAAAATCTCTCCGGTCGCATGGTCTTTTGTCTCTTTTCAGGGCCCAAGGCTGGCTAATGCCTTTGGGCTTAGGGGCTGCCGAGTCACTGACAAATCGGTCAGTCGCCGCTTGCTTGCAAGCAAGAAGGAAAAAGCCGCCAGAAAGCTCCCGGACTTGAGGAAAGAAAGAACTCTAAAGCCTCAGCTGAGGAGCGGAAAAAGACATCGGCTCCACTTTTCTCCAGCTCCAGCTCCGAGCCAAGGGGGCTGCCCAGGGCCGTTAGATTAAGGTGCGGGGCCGCTCAGGCTCCGGGGTGCTGCGGCCAGAAATGAAAGGCTCCTTGCATGGCGGCGGGGCTGCTGGGGAGCGGGCTGGGGTGCGGATGCGGGGGCTGGGCACCGGGGGCAGGAGCGAGCTCGGGTTGGTGGACGCAGGGAGGGTGAAGGGGTGAGTCGAGCGTGAGGTTATGGGTTCTGCGTGGGAGGAAGGGTGCAGGAATGGGCTGGGGAGGGGAAAGGGAAGAGAGGAGATGGTGGGGATCTGGTTAGGAGGGAGGCTACAGGAGCGCGGTGAGGGTGCGGGGGGGGCGTCTGGAAGTGAGTCGCGGGAGCAGTGGTCGGGGTTGCAGGAACAGGCCAGGGGGTGAGTGATCTGGGGAGGGAAAAGGGGGATTGGGGGCTGTAGCCAGACAAAGTCTCCCCCTTACAAGCCAGCTTGCTCGCTGCCCCCCCGCCCACCGAGGAGCACACAGGGCACGGAAATGGCTGCTGACAGCACAGTCTTTGATGCCTTCATTGAGGCCCAGATATGCTAGCTTATCGTGACCCTGAGAAGCAGAAAGTACAGATGGAAGGCTAACAGGCCAGACTGTCAACAAGAGGTGGGGGGGGACCCTCAGAAATCACCCCAGCTGGCATTGATCGATATGATGCACAGACACACAATCACCCCAGAAGGGGAAGTGCCCCGCCCGCACAAAAAGAATGTCCTGTACTCCTAAATTGCTTATCTCTTGTCTTACAAGTGCAAACTAAGTAAGAAATGCCCTTGTAACAAACTGGCGTCACAAAGACAGACCAGTATGATCTGGCACCATAGATAAGAAAGAGAATACATAACCCAAAAGGGGTATAAAAGATGGGTCCAGCAGAACTCTAACTTTGAGTGCATTCCACCAACTACCTGCTGGTCGGATCAGGTGATTGCTTCCCGAGGTCCACAGCTGGGGACGCCCAACCTCGTATTCGTCTTTCCGCGGAATTGAGTGACCGATCCGGCTTGGCTACGCTGGTATCGAGAGACGCAGAGAGGGTAAGATACACCCATGCTAGGTCTCCGAATTTTTTGTGCACAGCTAAAGAATTAGAGCTCTGTAACTAGATGTCATTGTGCCAAGATATCATTGTGTTAGATGGTAACAGATATCTTTGTATTGGATTGTAACGTAACTTGTTAACACCTGTACTTTGCTAGCATATAAGAAGTAAACAATAGCCTTTTGTAACCGCACGCTTATAACTGTAGCTTAAGTAAACTTGTAACTAGTTAAGCTCTGAGCCTAACCATTTTGTTAACCCTTTTGTTACTGCAACACAGCCGGCGCAACAAAAAGAACTTTAACCGTTGGGTTACTACAGCCTGGCCGTGGGTGAGAGTGCTAGGAGCTGCCTGCTCTAACAGTAAAAAACTGGGTTGCTTAGGACCCAGGGGAGTACCTCACCGCACATTACCTGGCCACCGGCTAACAGGGGCCCATGTCTGGCGTGACCCTGTGTGTGTGGTCGGGGTCACACGTAGTTCTGCACGGCTCTGTGCGCTGCAGGGAAACGCTTTCCTTCCTTCCTTCCTTCCTTCCTCCCCACACACCGCCACCACCAGCCACTCCCTTTAGCCTCAGTTTGGGCAAGGAGAAGAGGTTCCCTGAAGTGCGCTGAGTCGCTTCCTCCCCCAGGTCAGGCACAGCCCCTGGCTGGAATCCAGCCCCAGTTTGCCTGCAAGCTGAAGGACGTGACAGCTTGCACGGCCAGTTGGCACTCTGGTGGCGGCAGAGGTGAGTTCCAACGTGAGTCCTCTTGCGGGATGACCAGTTGGTGCTGGTGAGTTTCCTGCTGCCAGGCCCAGGGCTGGTGTGCTGCGTTGAGGAGTCTGTTCTAGGCCGCGTCGCTGTGGAGAAATGAACCTTCTGGTTTAGCTGCTGAATGAGAGCGTGAGGTGTGACAGCAGCTGGAGTGCAAGGGCCAGCTGACAACCCCCCCTCACCCCCATTTGGCCTTTTTTTCTCTCCTCCCCACTGGCAAAGACAGAGAGAGAGAGACAGAGGGAGACAGGCAGCCTTTGATGCCCTGGGAACACGGGTGTGCTGTTTTACCTAGATTTTTGCCATACACAGAAACCAGACAGTGAATGGGCTAGCTAATGGCCACCCTTTTGGCTGATATTGGTGATTGACACGCCTGATTACTGCCCCAGGAAGAACGGGGAACCTCCGCCCATTACGTTCAAAGGTGCACAATTGTCCACAATTTACAGGTGCGAATTGAGCTGTGCACCTTCCCTGGGAAACCTGGGGTTTAAACATGTTCCTCCCCGATTGGCCACTTGAGACCAGGAAGAAGCCTACGTGACCAAAGGGTTATAAAGAGGGGTTTGGCAGCCCACCCCCTTTGAGCTCCAATCACCTACACCTGCTGGCCAGGTCCGGTATTGACTCCCGAGACTGGGGACTCCCGGTTCGCATCTACTTCTTTCCGAGGGATTGAGAGAAAGATTCTGGGTCACACCGGATCTATGAGGCAGGGGTAAAAATTACACCTGTATTACACTTCTTTCCTATAGCAATTGAGGGAAAGACTCTGGTTCCACCAGGTCTAAGAGGCAGGGGTGAAAATCACACCTGCAACAGGCCTTTCTTGTGTACACATTACTTGTATTAGTTTAAGTTAGCTAGTTTGTCTAAAACTTTTTTTAAGTTAAATTGTTTCAATCTTTGTGTAAATAAAAGGTAATTGTTAAAGCCTCTAATAAATGTAAATTTTCCTCTTGCTGCTGTACCCGAACTAAACGCAAACCAAAGACCCCAGCCTGCCCTGGCTGCTTAGCGTAGCTGCCGGTGCAGCATCACCCCCTTTGCCCCACCAGCCCTTTAGCTGGCACCTGGGCATCGGCTCACAGAATTGGCGCAGGGAGCAGGGTCTGTCTGTGCTCTTAGTTCCAATACAGCAGCATGAAGCCAGTCACTGATTTCAGCAAGGTGCATAAGAACATAAGAACATAAGAACGGCCATACTGGGTCAGACCAAAGGTCCATCCAGCCCAGCACCCCATCTGCCGACGGTGGCCAATGCCAGGTGCCCCAGAGAAGGAGAACAGAAGACAATGATCAAGTGATTTATCTCCTGCCATCCATCTCCTGCCCTTGTTCTGAAGGCTGGGGCACCGTACTTTATCCCTGGCTAATAGCCATTTATGGACCTAACCTGCAAAAGTTTATCAAGCTCTTTTTTAAACCCTAATAGAGTCCTGGCCTTCACAGCCTCCTCGGGCAAGGAGTTCCACAGGTTGACTGCGCGCTGTGTGAAGAAAAATTTCCTTTGATTAGTTTTGAACCTACTACCCATCAATTTCATTTGGTGTCCCCTAGTTCTTGTATTATGGGAAAAGGTAAATAATTTTTCTATATTCACTTTCTCCACACCATTCACTTTCTCCACACCAAGGTAGGAAAAAAAGCTTTGCCCGGGAAGGTTGGGCTGACCCAAAATGAGATAAAGAAATGTTAAAAAGGGAATGGAAAAATCCCGAGGAACTGTGCTCACAGTTCTGTAGTTGGAGAACTGCTTGTAGAATAAAGCAGAAAAAGGGAAAAGAAGCTTGTATCTAGCTACTTAAAAGTGCCCTACAAGCAGCATGCAACAGCCACGCTAATCTGAAAGCGGAATTAAAAAGAGTAAAAAGGAAAAAAAAAGAGTTAGAGCGGCGCTGCCAGAACCTAGACACCCGAGGGCACCTGCTAAGTAATAATTTGCACCAATTAGAACAGCGCCTCACTCCGTTAATAAGGAAGGAAGGAAGGAGTAAAGCAGAGGGCGAGATTAGAGAGCAAGCCCCAAACAATTAATCAAGCTAAAGTAGAGGCTGCTCTCTGGCTAGATCCAGAGGATTGGGATGGGGACATCTGGAATTCCTCTGATGAAGAGGTATATTCCACCTATTCCTCCCCTGAGTTAGAAAACCCCCCCATCCACATGAGACCCATCATCACCTACCAAAAAGATCTCACTGAGCAGGGAGAGGGTAACTCTAGCAAAAAGGCAGAGCCACGACCCACCCAAATTACTACCCGCAGCTATAAGCCTGCAAAATGAAGCAAGATCCAAAATAAGTTTGCCAAAAAGCCTGGGGAAGGAGTGATAGAACGGCTAGGCAAAATATGGGATACAGGAGCAGGCCATACACAGCTGTCCTCCCAGGAATGTGGGAGGGTAAATCTGGGTGCAGGAGTATTCCTTACCCCCAGAAATAAGGAGGGTCCAAAGTCTATTTGGACCTTTGCCTGTAGGTGGGCTAGGGGAATCCACCGCGCTAATAGAGGTGAACCCACTGTCACCCTGTGGACAAATGGGGATGAACTTAAAGGAGCCCTGCAGACTGTGTTCATAACAGCTCTGCTCAGCCGAGCTAGTCCAGAAAACGGGGATGAGGAGGAGAGCCCATGGGAACAACGGGTAATAACGGAGGATTTGAGACCAGTGCTTAAAGGGTCTCCTGGACCTCATAGGGCAATAATGCTCGCCACCAGAAATCATGCTCAGCAGCACAACTATTCCTATCAGGAGCTATTTGAACTTATGCTAAGAGACCTCCGAGAGTTTGGAGAAACTGAGGCACCACAGGTCAAAGTGAAGATGCAAAATTTAAAGGGAGATAATAAAAGGCAGCAAGAAGGCTTTAAGCCTCGGCATAAGATAACCCCCGTGGAAACAGCGTTTAGATCTAGGATACCCCCGAGATTTGCTGCACGGAATGCCAACTGGGAAGCTAAAGCTCCTGGCTGCCTTAAAAGGGGCTAAGCAAGGGAGGGAGGCGATTAGTCCTCGTGCACCCCCCAGCTCCGATACCCCTTACACGCAGCTGCGGCAGCAATTACAAGAGCTGCAGCCGCTAGTTGAAAGTGACCAGGAAAATTGACTAGCAGGGGAACAAATCTCTCTCTCTATAAGTGAGCTCAAACCGGCAGGGAGAGAAAATCACAGCAATAACCCCTGGATCCTGGTAACAGTAAATAATAAAACTACTGTCTCCTTCCTGGTAGACACTGGAGCCCAATTATCCATGATTAAAAGGGAGAATTTTTCCAAACCCCCACCTTCCAACCGAAAGCAGGTTTTGGTTGCTGGAGTGAAGGGCACTACTGTGTCTTACCCGCTGGTCAAAGTAAAGCTGGATATCCCTTTAAACCCCTACAGGCAACCCCGGAAACATGAATTAGTACTTGGAAGTGCCAATATACTTGGCATGGACATCCTAAGGGGCAAGGAGGGAATCATTGCTGGAGAAAGGTGGGCATATGGAGCCGGCTGCAAACCCAGCACAACGATCCTGGAGGAGGGGAAAGCTTCCCTCTGTCATGTAAACCTGCTAGCCCAAGCTCCTCCCCTCCCCCCATCAGCTGTGACTCATGTGAAGCAGTACAATGTCCCAGCTGAAGCTGTGGCTCCTGGAACAGAATTGATTAAAGACCTAAAGAAACGGGGACTATTAATTCGGACACACTCCCCATACACTTCACCAGTGTGGCCAGTAAAAAAGCCTAATGGCAAATGGAGGCTCACTGTAGACTACCGCAAACTGGATAGCAACACTGGACCCCTAACTGCAGCAGTCCCCAGTATAGTAGACATTGTAAATAACATACAAACCTGGAACAAACAGTGACTAGCTGTACTGGATGTAAAGGACATGTTTTTCATGGTTCCCCTACAGCCTGCCGATCAGGACAGATTTGCTTTCACCTGGAACAGCATCCAGTGTACTTTCACTAGGATGCCACAGGGATTCAAACACTCATGTACAATGTGCCACGGTGCATCATCAAAAGTCCTAGATGGTTTGACCATGCCACATAACGTCCAAATATTACAGTATATCGATGACATTTTGATTGGTGGGGATTCATGTGAGAAAGTACAGGAAGCCATGAACAGGGTAAAGACAGCACAAGAAAACCTTGGATTAAATTTACCTGCAGATAAGTGCCAAGGTCCCTCCCAGGAGGTACAATTCCTAGGCACTGTCTGGATGGGAGGGAAAAGGTCAGTGCCTGATGAAACTGTAAAAAAACCCTTTGCCCCACCGGACCTTTTGCTGGCACCTGGGCATTGGCTCACACCCCCTCTCCCCCCACACGCCTTGGAAGCTCCAGATCTGGGGCCTGGACTCCGAGGTTGGTGTCCCAGCTCTGGCACAGGCTCGCTTGGGAGCACTGTATCAGCGAGGTCGCCGTGTTAGGCTGCGTCTTCGAGCCCAGCAAGAAGTCCTGTGGCGCCCTGTAGACTAACAGATGTTTCGGAGCCGAAGCTTTGGTGGGCAAAGAGCCGCTTCATCAGATGCGTGGGGGGGAGTCGGGGGGGGGGCTCAGAGGGGTATCTAAAGAGTGGGGTCCCAGTGAAAGGTAGGGCCAGAGCTGACCAGGTCTGTCCAGCCAGGCGGAAATGGCCCGTGATCAGCGGTACGTGTCCAAAGAGGAAAGAACCAAGGCAGATCAGACCGGGGGATTGTCAGAAGCCCGTTGTCAGACGCTGACGGGGAGCTCCTAAGCGCCAGGGCAGAGAAGCTGCTTTTGTGAGGGGCCAGCCACTCCCAGTGTCTGTTTAGAATCCTTGGCCGATGGAGTCAAATTTGCAAATAAATTGCAGCTCAGAGATTTTTCTCTCTCCAGTTGATTCTTGAAATGGCTTTGTTTTCGGACTGCTACTTTTAAATCCTTTGCTGAGTGTCCAGGGAGGCTGACGCGCTGTCCCACAGGCTTCTGTACGTTACCGTGCCTGAGGTCTGATCTATGTCTATTTCTCATTGGTTATGTCCATTTATTGGGACCACTGGGAAGTTGTGCGCTCGCTCTCTGCCTCAGTTTCCCCATCAATGCCAGACTGAGCCCAGCCAGAGAGCACAGAGGGACAGGAGTGGAGAAGCCAGTCCACCAAGCCTGCCAGCAAGGAGCACGGGGAGAGCTGGGTGGGGACCAGCAGCAGGTACCACGCATGATCCTCCTGCCCTCGTCCGTCTGTCCCGCGCGCCCCTGCACTCTATGCCCTAGACATGTAGCAGCCCCTGCCCTCAGCCGTCCCTCTGGCACAGGCCAGTCTGTAGCTGCAGCAACCCCGGCCAGGGCCTGGTGCAGCTCGAGGAGCCGCGGAGGGAGGGGGGGGCATCCCCGCCACACTGAGCCGCCAGGAAGCCTGCCTTGCTGAGCGGGAGGGAGCCCGTGCTCGCAAGCCCTTCGGATGTTCCAGTTCTTCTGTAGCGCCACCAACCAGTCCCCCCCTTGCAGAGAGGAGCGCTTAGGAACCCCAAGCTCAGCGAATGCAAACGGGTTCTCCCCGTGCCAAAGGAGCAGCCCCATTCCCAGCTGAGTGGACGCCTGGGACCTCACCCGGGGGGCGCTGCCTTGGCTTTCGGCAGCTGCTCAGCGGGAGCTGGGGCCCTGGGCGCACCTCTCAGCTGTGGCCCGGCCCCCGGCCCGGCCGGCGGAGCTCTCGGCTCTTCCGCCTGCCTTGCCAGCGGCCCTCCGCATGCGCCCCCTTCAAGCGCAGCCCTGCTCTCTTCCGGGAGCCCAGGCCGGGCCCTTCCGTGCGGCTCGCCTTCAGCGCGGGAAGAGCGGGCCGGGCGGGCGGCGGCGGAGCGAGCTCGAGGGGCGGGGCGGGGCGGGGCGGCGTGCGGCCGTATGCAGATCTCCGTGCGAGCGGAGCCTTGTGGGAGAGGGAGCGATCTGCGGATGAGGGCCGTAGTGCGTGGAGCCCAGGGCCTCGGGATGGGTCTCCGAGCGCGGCGGGGCAGGTGTGGGTGTCGGGAAGCGGTGAGGAGCGGTGTGGGCTTGTGTAGATGGTGGCGGAGTGTGTGTTCGCCGTGAGGTGAGAGTGTTTGTGATGTGGTGGGCAGTGGGCGCTGTTGGGGACGAGCTCATACTTACCTGGCAGGGGAGATACCATGATCACGAAGGTGGTTTTCCCAGGGTGAGGCTCATCCATTGCACTGCGGGTGTGCTGACCCCTGCGATTTCCCCAAATGCGGGAAACTCGACTGCATAATTTGTGGTAGTGGGGGACTGCGTTCGCGCTTTCCCCTGACACTAGCAGTGAAAGAAAAGAAAGGGCAGAAAAATTTTTAGGAGTCTGTTGTGTTTTCCGCTTGTGGGAGGATTAGGTTGTGCTGAGGTAAAAGAAGCCTTGTATCAACCTTTCCGTGTGCTGTTGTGGTGTAGCTCCAGGCGTCCGCTTCCCGTCGTTTATCCTAGCGGGCTGGGCAAAATCTGTCCGCCGGCAGCTTCTTTTGTTTTCTCTCTGGGCCCCAGGCTGGCTAATGCCGTCAGGCTTAGGGGCTGCCGAGTCACAGTCAAATCACTCGGTCGCCATTTAGGGTGGGGGGAGAGGTGCAGCTCGAAGGACGTTTGCGCAGGGGCCAGCGAGCGCGCTGCGGGTCGGGGGAGGGGGTGTTTCCCGCTTGGTGCCAGGTGCCCCAGAAGAAGCCCGGAGCGGCTGCGAGGACCCAGCAGCCGCCACCCTTTGCCTGGCGCATACTGACTGCAGCGGGGAGACCCGGGCTCGCGGGCGCTGAGGGGCGTAGCCAGGGAGGCTCATTTGCATGCCCACAATGCATTGCGCTGCGCGACCCGAGTCCCTGACCCAGGGGCTGCCTTTGCTCCCGAAGCCCCAGGTTCCGACGCTGCAACTGGGCTGTGAGCGCGTCCGGCCGATGGGCTGCACGAAGGGGAGGCTTTGCAGGTCGGGCGCGTAGCCACCGTGAGCTCGGAGGAAGTCGTTCTTTGGCGGGCAGCGCGTGTGGGGGTTTCGTGGTATACTCTGGTTTCTCTTCAGATCGTATAAATCTTTCGCCTTTTACTAAAGATTTCCGTGGAGAGGAACATTTATGAGTTTTCACCCAATTTTTTGAGGCTTCACTCTGGTGAAGCTGCCTTATGTCTGTTAAAAGGTAGAATCAGTGTTTGTGTTGCGATGGTGCTGAGTTTAAAGCTTTTTGGCTTTGTGCTCTGTTTAAATTAAAGGTGTTTGTGTTTTTGCGTCTGTGTAACTGCGTCTGGCCAGGCAGGCTCTTTTGAAGTAGCAACGGCAACTTCAAAATAGCGCTTGTGATGTCTACACGTGTAAGCTGTGTCTACATGTGCATGCTACTTTGAGATAGCGGCACTAACTTCGAAATAGTGCCTGTCACGTCTACACGTGTAAGCTGTGTCTACATGTGCATGCTACTTTGAGATAGCGGCACTAACTTTGAAATAGCGCCTGTCACGTCTACACGTGTAAGCTGTGTCTACATGTGCATGCTACTTTGAGATAGCGGCACTAACTTTGAAATAGCGCCTGTCATGGCTACACGTGTGGGGCGCTATTTTGAAGTTGAAATGGACGTTAGACGGCGAGATGTCGAAGTTGCTAACCCCATGAGGGGATGGGAATAGCGACCTACTTTGACGGGAGGGTGTAGTCTTTGCGCGTCCCGCAACATCGAAATAGCCTGGTTCCCCATGGCGGCCATCAGCTGAGGGGTTGAGAGATGCTCTCTCCAGCCCCTGCGGATGTAGCGTGCACGTGTAGATGTAGGGTGCTGCCCAACGTCGACGTTGAACATCGACCTTGCCAGCCCTGGAGGACGTGTAGACGCTATTCATCGAAATAAGCTATTTCAATGTAGCGTGCACGTGTAGACGTAGCCATTGTGTTATTGGGGGTATGAACCTGAACAAAAGGTTTTGAAGGTATATGTTCTTAATTTATATTTACAGTAGACATCTGGAAAGATTTTTTATAGTTGCACCCCCTGAATTCAAACTAGGATTATTTTGTCTGCTATCAAAGATCTATACACCTGGGAATCATGGAGGCCCCATCATTTCATGCATTGGTACTCTCACCACAGGATTGCCTGGATATGTGGACTCTCTAGTTTGATCCTATGGTACCAGCACCACCATCTTTTTCCAAGATACCACCAATTTCCTCAGGAAACTACCATCCACTGGTGACCCTGCTGAAAACACCATCCCTTTACACCAATATCCCACATAAAGATGGACTCTAAGCTGTTAGGAACATTATTCCGGATGAGACCGAGGCACGAAAGGTGGCGGAGCTTTGTGACTTTGTCCTCATCCACAAATATTTCAGATTTGGGGACAAATTATACTTTCAAATCAGTGGCATTGCGATGGGCACCCGCATGGCCCCACAGTAGGCCAACATTTTTATGTCTGACCTGGAAGAACGCTTTCTCAGTTCTCGTCTCCTAGGCCCCTCCTCTACCTGCACTACATTGATGACCTCTTCATCATCTGGACCCATGGGAAGGAGGCTCTTGAAGAGTTCCCCCATGATTTCAACAGTTTCCACCCCACCATCAACCTTAGCCTGGACCAGTCCACGCAAGAAATTCACTTCCTGGACACTACTGTACAGAGAAGCAATGGTCACATAATTAGCACCCAATACCAAAAACCCACAGATCGCTATGCTTATGGACACGCCTCCAGCTTCCATCCAGGGCATACTACACAATCCATTGTTTACAGCCAGTCACTAAGGTACAACCGTATTTGCTCTGATCCATCAGACAGAGACAAATATCTACAAGATCTTTACCAAGCTTCTCTTAAACTACAGTACCCACCCAAAAAAGTGAGGAAACGGATTGATAGAGCCAGGAGGGTACCCAGAAGACACCTGCTACAAGACAGGCCTCTTAAGGAAAACAAGACAACACCACTGACCATCACATACAGCCCCCAGCTAAGGCCTCTCCAGCGCATCATCAGTGATCTGCAACCCATCCCGAACAATGATTTTTCACTCTCACAGATCTTGGGAGGCAGGCCTGTCGTCACCTACAGGCAGCCTGCCAGCCTGAAGCAAATCCTTACCAGCCACGACAAATCACAAACCGCTGACTCTAGGCCTGGAACCAGCCCCTGCAATTGTCCTCGCTGCCAACTCTGCTCACGTACCTACACCAGTGACATCATCACAGAACCTAACACCAATTATACCATCAGGGCTTCTTTACACGCAGATCTACTAATATAAGAAATGCTATCATGTGCCAGCAATGCTCCACTGCAATTTACATTGCCCAAACCGAAAAGTGTCTCTGTGAAAGAATAAACGGCTAGAAACCAGACATCAGGAACGGTAATGTACAGAAGCCTGTGGGGGGGGGACAGGTCAATTTCCCTGGACACTCAGTGCCAGAATTAAGGGTGACAGTTCTGAAACAAAAAAATTTTAAAAATCAAATGGAGAGAGAATCTCTGAGCTGCAATTTATTTGTAAATGTGATTCCATTAACCATGGATTAAACAGAGACTGGAGTGGCTTGCGGCTTACAAAGGCAGTTTCTCTGTTCTGGGTGCTAATAGTTCCCCAGTAGACTCTGACAAAGGCTCACATCCCCTTGTCTGATCTGACTTGTTTTTTCCTCTTTTGATAAGTACTGTTGATACGGGGCCATTTCCACCTTGCTGAATAGACCTTGTCAGCCGTGGCCCTCCCTCTTACAAGAACCCCACTCTTTAAATACCCCTCTGAAACCACACCCCCACCCACAACTCATGCATCTGCGAAAGCGGATCTTTGCCAACTAACGCTTATGCTCCAAAATATCCCTTAGTCTACTAGGTGCCACAGGACTTTTTGTTGTTGTCAGAGTTACAGAGTAACATGACTACCTGTGTGACATTTTGATTTTATGATTTTCACGATTTTACGGAAGTGAGACATAGTAATTTTTTCACTCGGTGCATCTACACTTGTGTTTCTCTTTCAAAAGAACTATATAAATGAAGAAAGCTAAATACGTAAGAAAAAACCTCGGGGCTGACAATGTCAACCAAAGCACAGAACTTTGAAATGGTCATGTAAATAGCCATTTCAGGGTTGACTTAGGAAGGAATGAAATACATAGTCAGCATCAACTTAGAACGCTGACACCGGCCACACTTGGAAATTGCCGTACGGAGAACTGCGGCGAGGCTCATCCACGTGGGACTCTTTTTGAAAAGGAGCCCGGGGAACTTGACAAGCCCCTCGTGCCTATCTGCTGTTACACATAAAGGAATTTCGAAGTTTCCTGGGTCCTCTGGAAAAGGAACCCCGTCTGGACAACCCGCACCTCTCCGAGGGGTGTCAATTTCAAAGAACAGATTTCCGCACTTCATTAGTAAACTTTGAAGTGGCTATTTAAAAAGCCATTTCGAAGTTTTGGGCTACTGAAGACACATCCCAAAGTACGCAAATGAGAGAGAGATGCAAACCCCCCGCCCACCGGGCCTCATTAGCATTAGGTCCCACGATGAAGTGCGCACGGTGGGTGGGCGGGTGCGTGTGTTCTTCCGGGGACATCCGGCGCGGCCGGGGGGGCAATGCGTTGGATTTCGGCAGCTCCTAAGCGAGAGCTGGGGCCCTGGACGCACCTCTCAGCTGTGGCCCAGCCCCCCGCCCGGTGGAGCTCTCGAGCCTTCCACTTGCCTTGCCATCGGCCCTCCCCATGTGCCCCCTTCAAGCGCAGCCCTGCTCTCCTCGGCCGTTCCCTGAGGGGGGGGGCCTGTGGGTGCAGCGAGCGGGGAGCTGAGCTGGAGTGGGGGGAATCGGGGCCAGGGGGCCTCTCCTTGTGGAGCTCAGGCTGGGCCCTTCTGGTTGTGTGTCCATTGCACTGAGGTGTAGGCTCATGCAACTTTTTGTAGGCAGGAGGCGCTTGAGTAGGGAGTGGGCCCATCCCCCCCGTCCCAGGTGCAGGCGCTGCACCGTGGCCCATGCTCAGCCCAGCGTCAGCATGGCAAGGGCATCAGCCTGGTGTGCGCTGGGGTGAAGCACAGTCGCTGGTGTAGCCGCCCCCCCCCCCCCCCCCCCAGTGTGTGTGTGTGTGTGTGTGTGTGTGTGTGTGTGTGTGTGTGTGTGTTTTTTCAAGTGGAGTGCTGCAAGGCTCGGTTCTGGGGCCAGTGTTATTCAATAGCTTTATTAATGACCTGGCTGAGGGACTGGGTTGTACCCTCAGCAGGTTTGTGGATGACACAAAACTAGGGGGAGAGGTAGGTATGTTGGAGGTGTGGAAGTATAACATTGTATAAGTATAACGTTGTATGAGGGGACATGCTGGATACATTGTATATGACAGGGCATGTCAAAACATGTTACAAAGTATCTGAGGGAGCACACGTAGGGACAGTTAGCTTTTGAATGGAGAAGCAATTAAGATGGAGCCAGCACGTGTAAGAAGCAGGCATCAGAATGGAAGGTGTGAAGGGCAATTAGTTAAGTTAACTGGAAGCTGTTAAAGGAGATTGTTAAGGGTGGCAGGTAATTGAAGATACGTGACTGGTCTCAGGGCTCTCGAAGGGTGGTGACTAAAATCTTTTTCTTCTTTTGTCTGTAACTTGTCTGTAACTTGTTCTCCAAAAAACTGTATAACTTAAGAGACACAAGCCCCACTCGGGGGGCTCACTTCTAAATGTATTAGCAGAGCGGCTTTGCTAATAAAACAGAGTGGTCTGATAAATTGTGAGTCTGAGTCAAACTTTGACAATTTGGAGGTCCCACTGAGATGGCAAGCGGCTTCACTGAGCCTGTGTGATCCCTGACTGCCTTGCAGGACGATCGTGGCAGCCGGCGCCTGGACGCTTAGTCCAAGCGCTCCTCCACAAGACAGAAAGGTACACAGCAGCAGCGCAGTCTACGCCATTGAACTTGTTGGTTCCCACTCTGTTCGGGTAGGGGTCTTTGGATCCAGCTTCTGGAATCAGACGTCTCAGGTAATTATTATTTTTATGCTTTAACCGGTTTGAGGACTGTCTTGTCTTTGTGTCTATCCGTCTTCCCTGTGGTGTGTGTGTGAATCTGGGAGCCATCTCTGTCCGGAGACTGGCTGACAAAGGGGTCCCCGTCCCCACGGTCTGAATAAGTGGAATCTGCACATCTGCAGCCGCACCACGCCTTGGGTATAACCCCTGGTGTGAAAACAAGGGCAGTTGAGGCAGTAACCTGTGGGCTCCTTTCTGTGTGTTGCACCGGGTACCGCTCTGCCGAGCCCGAATTTCCTTCTTGTGTGAGTGCTGTGTGAAGTCCTCCTGGATGGGTAATCAGAAGTCTAAGGTAGAACAGTTCCCTAAGGGAACTCCGGCTTATTTTATGTATTTTAGGAGGGGTCTGGACTCTTGTAGGTTTCTTGAAAAATGGTCCAAATTAGCTCTAGAGAACCCCAAATTACAGTGGCCACTGTTAGGTTCTTGGGACAAGAATCGAGTGGCCGCTTTAAAAAGCAAACTTGTCCTCCCAAAAACCAAATTGGAGAGAGGAGAAGTAGACTGCTTCATGCAGTGGTGGGAAGAGGCAAATCGTAGATGGACTGAGTCAAAACTCACCTCTCTTAAAAATTCTAGCAAAAAAATAAAAGTTCAATTGGATGCAGTCTCTCCCACCACTAGTCCGAGCGCTCCCCTTTGCCCAGTCCTGTGCAATGATCCGGATCAAACCCGACCCCCACCATACTCCTGCGCAAATAAGAAATCAGAAAAAGAAAAATCTTCAGTGACTACAGATAATGAAAGTGAAGAAGATACCCTCATTGGCCTCACAACTCTGCAAAATATATTGAAGAAGAAATCCAAAGCAGACCGCAAAGATTCTCTTGACATCTCTTCTTGGAAAAGAGAACCTGATGGGAGGTTAATGAGAGACTCTGATCAAACTGTTGTGGCACCCTTACGAGTCCTTAAGATGGGAGAAAGTGAGTCCATATGGGATTATAAACCCTGGACTCGTACGGAACTTTTATCTATAGTTAAAGGTTTTCCCAAACCACAGGAAAACTCTATCAAATTTGCTGAGGTGTTTCTGTTAAGCTGTGAAACCTATGAACCCTCTGAGACAGATCTCCTCCAACTGTGCAAATTGTTAGCTCCTGCCAGTTATTATGATAAATGGTTGGCTGCCGCAGACTGGCCAGCTGAGGCACGCCACTCAACCATAAAAAGTACTGGCCCAGATTCGGCGTACAGAGACCGGTGTATGGCTCTTTGGAAGCACCTGCATCAAGCCATTCTCAAAGTGTGGTCTCCTAAAACAAACTGGACAGCAATACGTTGCTGTAAGCAAGGGCAAGGAGCAAGCCCAGGCGACTATAGGTCCCGGCTAACTCATATTTTCCTACAACATTCAGGAATACAAGAGCCCGATGTAAATGGACAGGGGGCCTTGGCACATGCATTTGTTGATGGTCTTCTCCCTGCCACAGGCAGCATGTTAAAACGAATAAGTGTGGGATGGCAGACTGAAACCATGGACAAATTGCTGGCAGTAGCAGAGCATTGCCACCGCACTTTAAAAGGAAAGGAGGAACAGTCCTCCCAAAAGCTAATGGCTCTGCAGATACAGCATTATTCAGGGCTAAGCAGACCACACCGGGGACAGGGACGGGGTCGCGGAAGGGGGCGGGGGGCTGGATTAACTGGGGTTTGTAACTACTGTAAACAGCCTGGACACTGGAAAAGAGCGTGTCCAAGACGACCTAATAATTGTATGGGAAATCAAGTGAACCCCCCGCTGGTTCCTCCAGCTGATCCCCAACCCTATTTTTCACCCCAACAATGACGGGATGCTGGGGAACCTCAGAAAGTTTTAGCTCCCTTATTACCTCTGTCCCCTACTGGAGAATGTGTCCTGACTGCAAATGATTCTCTCTCCCTTTCCTTGCTGATACTGGAGCTTCTCTTTCTACAACCCGCACCACTGACTTGCCTGTGGTTCCCCGATCTGGAAAATCTGTGTCTGCTGTTGGCATTACAGGGATCCCTACCTCTTTTCCCCTCTCAAAACCTTTGTCTGTTCAGGTCGGTCCCCTCTCTGAGGAACACGCATTCCTCCTCTCTGATTCCACCCCTGCAAACCTTCTGGGACGGGACTTGCTATGCAAACTTGGCTGTTCTGTTTACTGCTCCCCAGATGGTGTCTATCTGCAAATCCCTCAGTCTTCCTTATGTGATTCTGTAGCCTCCCTGCTGTCTGAAACTTCCCTCTCCACTCCGGTCCCTTGCTGTCCCTTAACTCCGTCCCTAGAGCACCTAATCTCTCAGGTTCCTTCCTCCCTATGGCCATCTCACCCATCTGAAGTGGGCCGATTAAATACTGACCCAGTTCGGATTACTGTAGACAATTCCAAACCTCTGCCTCACCTGTCTCAGTACCCTTTGAATCCTGAGGCAGAGGCTGGGATTGCTCCAGTTATATCTGCATTAAAAGAACAAGGAATTATTGTCCCTTGTTCCAGCCCCTGTAACACCCCTATCCTCCCAGTTCA
Source organism: Carettochelys insculpta (assembly GCF_033958435.1). Lineage (NCBI taxonomy): Eukaryota > Metazoa > Chordata > Testudines > Carettochelyidae > Carettochelys > Carettochelys insculpta. The sequence continues at coordinate 3,577,509 of NC_134145.1, forward strand.
AAAGGCTGATGGCAAATCGTGGCGATTTGTTCAAGACCTTCGAGCTATTAACCGTATTGTGATACCTTCTTTTCCAGTGGTTCCTAACCCCGCTACTATACTAGCGTCTATTCCTCCAAATGCAACCCACTTTACTGTTGTAGATTTGTGCTCCGCTTTCTTCTCTGTCCCAGTTCACTCTGAATCCCAGTATCTCTTTGCCTTCTCCTACAAGGGTCAGCAATATACATGAACTACCCTTCCCCAGGGGTATACAGAGAGTCCATCCTATTTTTCTCAAGCCCTAGCCAGGGATCTCGCTGATCTGGTTTTCCCATCAGGATCCACACTGATCCAATATGTGGACGACTTACTCCTGTGCTCCCCCTCTCTGTCTGCCTCAGAAACTGATTCACTAACACTTCTCACAGCTTTAGCGAACAAGGGTCATAAGGCTTCTCGCACAAAATTGCAGCTCTGCCAAACCTCTGTCACATACCATGGCTTCCTTCTCTCCCAGGGCTCCCGTACACTCTCTCCAGCCCGGGTACAAGCCATCCTTAGCTTTCCCCAGCCTTGTGCTCCATGCCAGCTCAGAAAATTCTTAGGCATGACAGGGTTCTGTAGGCAATGGATCCCCCAATATGCTTCTCTGGCTAAACCACTCCAAGAACTCACTCGATCCTCTGTACCTAACCCCATGCCATGGCCACTTGAAGCAAATGTTGCTTTCATCTCCCTTAAGCAGAATTTAGCCTCTGCCCCTGCCTTAGGGTTACCTAACTATGACAAGCCTTTTACGTCACGAACAATCTGCTTGTGCCCTTGGGGTTCTTACTCAGGAGCACGGTGACAGAAATCCCCTGGTGGCTTATTTTTCTGCAACCTTGGACCCTGTAGCCCAGGGTTTACCCCCTTGCCTATGCGCTGTAGCTGCTGCAGCGCGCCTGGTCGAGATGTCTGAGTCCCTTGTCCTCCATTCTCCTCTCACTCTCATGGTTCCCCATTCTGTGGAAACTCTCCTTCTGCAACGCAACACTGCTCACCTCTCCTCTGCTCACCTCACTAGGTATGAACTTTTGCTGCTTTCAGCCTCACATATCACTATTAAGCGCTGCTCCCGGTTAAACCCTGCTACCCTCCTTCCTTTACCTAGTGATGGTGAACCCCATGACTGCCTTGCAACTGTCTCTGCTATCACTGTCCCGCGCCCCAACCTTTCAGATGTACCTCTCCCTAACTCTGACTTGGTATTATTCACTGATGGGTCCTGTTATAGAAATGACCAAGGCCACCTTCTTGCAGGGTACGCTGTGGTCTCTCTCTCTGAAACCACAGAAGCTGCGCCTTTACCCTCTGTGACCTCTGCCCAGGTGGCTGAACTGATTGCCTTAACCCGTGCCTGCTTTCTAGCCGAGGGGCTCTGTGCCACTATTTTTACTGATTCTCGGTATGCCTTTGGGGTTGTGCACGACTTTGGCACCCTCTGGCAGGCTCGAGGTTTTCTTACCTCTACTGGTACCCCTATCAAGAATGGCCCCTACATTGCCGCCCTCCTGTATGCAGTTTTACTACCGTCTGCCTTGGCAATTGTTAAGTGTACTGGCCACTCAGCGGCAGACACCGAGGTGGGAAAAGGTAATGCACTTGCTGATGCTGCTGCAAAACATGCCGCCACTATAAAACCTTCACCAGAAGCGTTTCTTGGTCCCCTCTCTGTCTCTGTAACGCCACCATCCCTGTCTCATCTCGCTCAGCTCCAGGATTCTGCCCCAGAAACAGAGAAAGACTCCTGGAGTGCTTTGGGTTGCTCTTTGCATTCTGATTCCCTTTGGCGATCGCCCACCGATACCTTTGTAGCCCCCCTCTCACTCTACCCGTCTCTAGCCGCCCTGCTACATGGTGTTTCGCATGTCGGCAAGGAGGGGATGGTCTCTGCTATGAGTAAGGCGGGGTGGTGGGCTCCCCATTTCAGCTCCTTTGCAACCCGCCACTGTGCCGCTTGTGTTACTTGTCAAAGCCACAATGTAGGCAAATCTGTAAAAGTAACACAAGGGTTCCGGGGTTTGCCTCAAGCTTCAACCTTTCCTACACTGGCAACTTGATTTTGTACAAATGCCAAAGTGTCAGAAATATGAATTCATTTTAGTTATAATATGTCTATTTTCGGGTTGGATTGAAGCCTTTCCCTGTCGCAAAGCTGATTCACTGTCTGTTGCAAAATGTCTGTTAAACCACATTATCCCTACCAAGGGAATTCCTGCCACTTTGTCTAGTGACCGGGGAACACATTTTACTGGAAAAATTGTTCAACATCTAAACCCGGTATTACATGTCACCCACCTGTTGCACTGCCCTTACCATCCACAGAGTGCAGGGGCAGTTGAAAGGCGAAATGGTGTGCTTAAAAATAAGCTGGCAAAAATCTGTAGTTCCACAGGGTTAAACTGGCCAGCTGCTTTACCACTGGCCCTTATGGAAATTCAGTCATCTGCATCCCAGAGACACAAATTGAGTCCATTTGAAATCATCATGGGACGCCCTATGCGAACAATGGCTACTATTACCCCAGTCCCAGACCTAAACCTAACTCACAGCATGCTCCTCCAGTACCGCAAAGGGTTAATGCAAGCTGTGAGCTCCTTCCATTCGCAGGTGCGAGCAGCTTGGCCGACGGAACCCACCTCTGCTGCCTGGCACAGTCTTGAGCCTGGTGATTGGGTCTACCTGCGGCACCACCTTCGGAAGCACGCCTTGGAACCCCGGTGGAAGGGTCCATACCAGGTACTGCTCACCACCCAGACAGCAGTGAAATTATCCGGCATCGCTGCATGGATCCACGCCTCACAGTGTAAGCCAGCGCCACCTCCAGGGGACCAAGCACCTCTGCAAAACCACGCAGAACCAGCTTCAACCCCAGAAGACAAAGAGGAACAGCCTGCAATACCTTACAATCTGCGCTCTCGTAAGGGTTGCCAGAAGCAGAGGGTAAGTAGACAGCAGGACCCAACAAACAAGAAGCAGTAGTGAGCCTAGCGCCTGCTGCCTGGTGGACGTAAAACCGTGACTGCGGTTCCCTCGAAAGGGGTTGTTGGAACCAGAAAGGGTCCTGCTTCCAACATGTGTCCTTTGAGAAGCTTAATCCTCAGCTACTGTGTCCTGAGGGTCTGGGGAATCCAGAGTGACAGTGACAATTCTTTCATCCAACAACAGGTGCAAATAGCCCAGATCCTGAATATTTCTAATTGCTGGGGCTGCAGCCACATCCCAGCTCACTCACAAGCTAGTATCCCCACCATGGCAATCCCTTTGAATTCCTCAGAGCTTGCTGGAGAACCCTATCCACTTAAAAGGACATGGAAGGAAAATGACACTTGGGGGCTGGGAAAAACATATGTTCCTAAACTTATAAGTGTGGTGAAAGGAAAGGGCCACTGGTGCTGGGTGTGTAATGGGACAGGGCTGAATCTAGGGAGGAGCAGCTGTCTCCAATACATCGTGTCCCATGGTGTATGGGACTATTCAAACAAGGTTGGAGAATGGCGAACCGGGTGTGGAAAGATAAACTTCCTCTCAACCTGGGATCAAACCAGAGATTCAATCTCTTGCTCCCCCTACAGCCTCCCTGAGAAAAACAGCACCATCTACAAATGTCATGTAAATGCTACCTCTTCTCCCAGTGAAAATCATCCTGTGCCCTTTGGGGGATACTATTTCTCCTTCGTAAATTCTTACATGTCAAAGGGTTGCAGTCAACCCTTCCCAGCTTTAATGGGACATCATTGGGTTTGTGGGGAAAATGCTTACACTGTGTTACCAGCAAATTGGTCAGGTATCTGTTATCCTGCTCAGCTTTTCCCACAATTCCGGGTGCTTCAATCCCTCCCACGAAATCGCCTCCATAATTTCAGGCGAAAAAGGAGGGACTTGCCAGATGCTAAATGGTATGTGGATAACATAAGCCCCCTAACTTGGGAAGAAGCTGTTGGCATTTCTTTAATCCCAGTAGGGGGGGTAATTCACCATGCAAAAAGGCTTTTAAGGTTACAAGCGGTGGTTGAGATCATGGCCAATGAAACAGGAGAGAGCTTAAAAGCTCTGGCCAAAGAAGCAGGAGCGGTCCGACAAGTGCCCCTCCAAAACCGTCGGGCATTAGATATAATACTGGCAGCCAAAGGAGGGACCTGTGCTCTAATTGGAACAGAATGCTGTGTATACATACCTGATAATACTAATGAGGTAATAAATCGTGCTAGCCATCTGGAGCAAATTGCAAACCTTCCCCACGAAGAACCAAGTTCCTTGTGGAAATGGATAAGTAACTTATTCAATTTCTCTAGTCTGGGAAACTGGTTGTTTCAAGGAATCCTGACTATCCTATTTGGAATTCTAATAATCTTTGTGTGTTTTCAATTGATTTCTTGTTGTATCCAAAACTGCACAAGACACACCATCCATCAGGTTACCCCTAACCAGAGTGCTAATCTAATGTTGTTAAATGTCACCAGTGAAAGTAATGAAAAAGAACGATTGATGTATGGAATCCAGTAAGTCGTTGGTCATGGGCGTAGCCTTGACCAAAAGGGGGGATTGTGGAAGTATAACATTGTATAAGTATAACGTTGTATGAGGGGACATGCTGGATACATTGTATATGAGAGGGACATGCCAGAACATGTTACAAAGTATCTGAGGGAGCACACGTAGGGACAGTTAGCTTTTGAATGGAGAAGCAATTAAGATGGAGCCAGCACGTCTAAGAAGCAGGCATCAGAATGGAAGGTGTGAAGGGCAATTGGTTAAGTTAACTGGAAGCTGTTAAAGGAGATTGTTAAGGGTGGCAGGTAATTGAAGATACGTGACTGGTCTCAGGGATCTCGCAGGGTGGTGACTAAAATCTTTTTCTTCTTTTGTCTGTAACTTGTCTGTAACTTGTTCTCCAAAAAACTGTATAAATTAAGAGACACAAGCCCCACTCGGGGGGCTCACTTCTAAAGGTATTAGCAGAGCGGCTTTGCTAATAAAACAGAGTGGTCTGATAAATTGAGAGTCTGAGTCAAACTTTGACAGAGGGGAGAGAGAGAGAGAGAGAGAGAGCATCCAGACGGACTTGGATACATTGGAGGACTGGGCCAAAAGAAATCTGATGCAATTCAATAAGGAGAAGTGTAGAGTCCTGCACGTGGGGGGGTGGAAGAATCCCAGACATTGTTACAGGCTGGGGATCAACTGGCTCAGCAGCAGTACGATGGAAAGGGACCTAGGGGTTCTGGTGAATGAAAGGCTGGATGTGAGTAAACAGTGTGGCCTTGTAGCCAAGAAAGCTAATGGCATACTGGGGTGCATTGGGAGGAGCATTTTGAGCAGCTCTAGAGAAGTGGTTATTCCTCTATTTGGCACTGGGGAGGCTCCATCTGGAAATATCCAGTTTTGTGTCCGGTTTTGGGGTCCCCCAGTATAAAAAGGATGTGGATGTGCTGGAGCAGGTTCAGCGAAGGGCAACAAAAATGATTAAGGGGCTGGAGCACAAGACCTATGAGGAGAGGCTGAGGGATTTGGGCTTGTTTAGCTTACAGAAGAGAAGACTTAGGGGTGATTTAATGGCAGCCTTCAACTTCCTGCAGCGGAGCTCTGAAGAGGAGGGTGAGAAACTGTTCTCAGTGGTGTCAGATGGCAGAACAAGGAGCGATGGTCTGACGTTGGAGAGGGAGAGGTGTAGGTTAGATATTAGGAAAAACTACTTCCCCAGGTGGGTGGTGAAGCACTGGAATGCGTTGCCTAGGGAGGTGGTGGATTCTCCATCCCTTGAGGTTTTTAAGTCCCGGCTTGACAAGGTCCTGGATGACTTAGTGGGGCGGGGGGTGGGGGGGTTGATCCTGCTTGAAGCAGGGGGCGGGAGTCGATGACCTCCTGAGGGCCCTGATTTTCTCTCTCGTGTGTGTCCGTCCATCTCCCGCTCACAGGCTCCTGCGGCAGAGGCGCGCGCGCTCCCTCTCTGTCTCTCGCTCTGTCTCTGTCTCTCTCGCTCTGTCGCCGGCCGAGCCCACAAGCCCATCGATCCCGGGCACAGAGCCGGGACACGGGCTGCAGGGCGGGTGTGAGGCGCACCGGCAGTGCTGGGCTGGCGGACCCCCTCCCCCACCCCCACGGCTGGGCTAGCGGGGGCTGTTGGGAGGATCTTCAGCAACTCTGGCAGAGCCACAGCCCCCCCCCCAACTCCTGCATGGGACGCACTGCACTGCCACAAGCGTGTGCATTCAGTAACACACCCCTCGCCCATCATGTAATGCATTGCACACTTACCCCCCCCCGTGCAAGCGCCAGCCCCCCACCCCCCACAGGTCCCTGCCCCACTCCCACTGGGCACACAGCCCCCATCCCGCAGCCCACCAGCCAGCCAAGAACCAGGCGGGGACTCCTGTAAGCCAGGGATAGACAATATATATTTTACTCTTTAAAAAATAAACCTTCCAGCCCCCGGCTAAGGGGCTGTAAAACTACAAAAATAAACCTTTCTTCTTTGTATTATAAATAATTTCTCTGGCCTGGCCAGGCTGAGCCCTGCTTGCCCACATCACTGGGCAGAGGGGGGGAGGGGTTGGGGTGGGGGCTGGAATGGGGGGGGGGCGGCTTGGCACAGCAGCCAGACACCCCTCCCCCGCCCGGCTGGCACTGCCTGCTGGTCAGCCAGCCAAGCCCTGGCCAGGAGGGATAGATGCGCCAAGCAGCTGCCGGTTGGCTGGGGCCCCCAGCTTAGTCAGCCTGCATTGCCGCTCAGGCGAGGGGCCCACAGGAAAGACCGGGGGGGCGGGGAATAGGGAAACCCAGGGGTGGGGTGGGCGGGGGGGGCGGGTTTAAAGTGCCAGGTTACGGCAAGCTGCCAGCGAGTCTGCGCCCAAGCCCTGGGAACCCAGCTGGACTCTGCCACTGGCCAGTGGCCCAGGCTGCAGGTTTGGGGCCTGGTGGCTTCCTGGGCTTCAAAGGCCCTGAGATGGCAGCAAGTGCCCAAGTGGACGGGCAGGGGGACAGCTGTGCAGAGGAGATGTGTGATTGCACAAGGGTTTGGGGGTGGGAGGGCGCGATCGTGTGAACACAGGAGCATGGGGGCTGTTGGGATACATGTCCTCTTCTCCTGCCCCCCCCGCCTCCAGGTGGCTTTGTCCCCACAGGGAAACTGAGGCAGGGGGTGCTGTCCCCAAGGTCATGGGCAGCAGAAGTCAGGTAGCCGAGGCCCATGCCAGTGCTCTAGCCCCTAGGCACCACTGCCCTGCTCCAGCCAGTTCTCCTTTTCCATACTTCAAGGCCAGACCTTTTCCTAGCTCCTGGGGGCGGCGGGGTGGGGGCAGACAGAAAGTCTCCCAAGAGCTGTGTGTCCAGACCGGACTGCTCCCGCCCCACTGGGGCCAGGTGCTCAGATCCCTGCAGGATGGCGGGGGGGGGCATGGGGGGGGGGCGTGTTGAGAAGCCAGGCCCAGTGCCGCTTCCTCTGCCCATCCTCTGGGGCGCTCCATGCCTCGGTGCCGGGGGTGGGGCCTGCTGAGCCCCCCGCCAGCCCTGACCCCCGTGAGCAGCTTCCTGCCCTGGCAGCATGGGGGCAGGTAGAGCCCCGGCCAACCCACTCACGCTGGGGGCTGGCAGGAAGACAAAGCTGTGGGGCAGAGTGTCCAGGGCACCAAGGGGGATTTGTCTCCTTTTACCAGGCTCCGAGGCTGCCCCCCGCCCCCCTGCACTGTGTGCTCCTGGGTCACACAGAGGTCTACACTGCGCGGGGAGCAGGATCTACTGGGGGGACGCGAGGGGGTTTAGAACTCAGAGCCTGGGGGGTGCAGCCTGGCAGCCCTGGGGGCTTTCTGGCCCAGCCTGTTCAACTGCCCCCTTTGCATAGAAACCTTTGCCCAGCACCGCCCCACACAGCCCAGCCCCTCCCGCTGCGGGGGCAGGGGTGCCGCAGGCCAGACAGGGCCGAGCTCCGCGGCCGCCCGGCGCAAGAGTAATAAAATAAGAACGAATCCTCGGGGAATAGCAGCACAATGCCGGGGCGGCGGGGGGGGGGCCCTGCTCCTGTCCCTGCCCCTGCCGGGGGGCTCTGCCCCTCCGGCAGTGCCTGGCACAGGCCCCCAGCCCCCCGGCTCGCTGTCATGGGGGCTGCACAGGGGCACAGGCGCTGGCGTTGTCTCCGCTCTGCACTGCCCACTCCCAGGCGGGGCAGCTGCCGTGGAACCCCAGCGCTTCCCGAGGCGACCTGCACGGCGACAAGGCAGCCAGGTTAGGAGGATGCCCCAGCGCCCGCCCGCGGCGCTGCTCCTCCAAGGGCTGGCCGGCTGCGCCCGCGCGCCATGGCCCATGTGCTCACAGGAGGGTCCCTGTCGGCAGGCACTCGCGTGTGAGCCCCTGGCTGCGTGCACGCACCATCTGTGCACGCTGCGTGTGTCGTCTGTGAGCATGAGCGTGCTGGCCCCACCCCCAGAAGTGCGTGCACGGGCACTGGCTGTGTGTGAACAGACGGGCGCTCAGTGTGCCCCTGTGTGCAAACACAAGGGTGTGAGCCCCTGGCGTGTAGCCCGGGCCTGGAGAGAGCACACACAGCTGCTGCTCCAGCAGCCGCTCGCCCTGTGGTGCCAGGGCCGACCTGCACGCTGGGGTTTACCCCCCAGGGCATCTCTGCCAGGGGCCGGGCTGCCCAGCCGTGTAGGGGAGCGGGGCCGGTGCCCCCAGCGCCGGGCTCGGTCCCCAAGCTCACCTAGGGCTGCATGGAGCACTCTGCCCCTCCTGGGTGCTGGAGCGCGGTGGAGCCGTGGGCAGGCGGGCCGGGCTCCTCGGGACTGTCCGACTCGGTGGCCTCAAAGCCCTCGTGGGCGTAGCCCTGGCAGGAGCCGGGCAGCGGGGCGTGCAGGGCCAGCGTCACACAGGCGGTGGCCGTCACCGTGGCGTAGGCAGGGAGGGCAGTGCGCAGGGGCGGGGGCGCTCGGCCGGGGGCAGTCCTGGCGCCAGGGGAGCTGGGCTTGGGCAAGTCCCTGAGATCCGGGGAGGCGGCAGGGGCTGGGGGGGGGTCGCCGGCAGGCAGGGGCTGGGCCCCATGGGGGCTCTGGGGTTCCTTCTTCCCTGGCCGCTCCTGGTGATCCTGGTAGGTTTTCACCACCTGTGCAAGCAGAGACCCCTGTGAGTCCAGGGGCAAAGACGGGGGGCGGGGGGGGCTGCTGACAAAGGCAACTGGGGAAGGGACCAAGAGCTGCCTCCCCCTCCCCCGGCACTCCCAGCCAAGCCCTGGGGTCAAGCCCCACTTCCCCAGCTCCCTTCCAGGGAGTGGGCAGCAGACGGCCTCTGGTGGGAGCGGACTGGCCGGGTCCCGGGCCCCGCACTCACCGTGAGGGAGGGGAAGCTGGGGCTCTTGCTGGCCTGCACCAGGATGTAGGCTCCGGGGTCGTAGGGCTGGGCGGGGGCTGCAGGGCTCTCCACGTAGCACTGCGGGTCTGTGGGCTCTGGGAAGGTGCTGTGCCAGGCGGGGGGTGGCTGCATATAGAAGCTGTGGTGGTTGATGGGCGGGGGGACGGGCTCTGGTGACGGCAGGCGGCTGCTGTTCTCTGCTGGGGTGACCTGGAGTGCGGGAGGGCTCAAGGTGAGGCAGGAGTGCCCTGGGGTGCCAGTGGGTATGGGGAGCCAAGGCCAGGCCAGCCCTTCTGAGCAGGCTCCAGCCAGGCCCAGTGGCAGCTTTAGGACAGGTGCCTCCAGCCCAGTCCAATTTAGCGTTGACTCTGAAACCTAATGGTGGCCATTTTCCAAGGAACATCCCCCTGCCCTGGGTGGAAGCTGGATCCAGTGCAAGGCACAGACCTGTCCCCCTGCCCACCTCTGATCTGGCCCCCAGCAGCAAGAGGCAGATAAAGCAAGGAGTCCTGGTGGCCATCTCTGACAGGAGTGCCCAGGCCTGCCGGGTCCCATTGCCAGTGGGGCGAGGGGGCTCTCACCTCGGCCGGAGGCCCGATGACCGACAGCAGGACGGGCAGCAGCACCAGGCCGTTCAGGAGGCCCAGGACAGTCAGGACGGTGAGCACAGCGAAGAAGTACCTGGAGGAGGAGGCGAGGTGAGAACATGGCCCCCGCCCCCACATCCCCTGCCCTGGGAGGCAGAGCTGGAGTGTCGCAGGCCAGTGGAGATGCAGAGCATGACGAGAACCCAGGAGTCCTGGCTCCAAGCCCCCCACCCCCCTGGCTCTAACCCACGTGGGGACAGACCCCCCCCACCCCATAACCCCACCCTGCCACGCTGCCTCAGCTCGACCTGGCTGCCTCCCACTGCAGCTCCCCTCTGGCACACCCCCATAGCCCTGGGCAGCCCTGCACACTCACCCACCCTCACCCCCACCTACCCCGGTATCCTTGCATGCTCCCCAGGCAGCCCACCCCCGCCCCCGGCCACACCCAGCCACCCACCCACCTGAGCATGCTCGTAGGTGCCCTGGGCATCCCCGCACCGCCCAGGCGATCCCTTCACACCCTCCCGTCCCGCATGCGCCCACGCTCCCCAGGGCAGCAGCCGGCTGGGAGGAGCCGGATGCTGGCGCCGGTACCTCAGGATGAAGTCGAACTCGGAGCCAGCCAGCATGAGCAGGCCCAGCAGCGTGGAGAGCGCCCCGTCCAGCACAGGCGCCAGCGTGTGCTCCAGAGCCAGGGCTGAGCGCAGCGGCCGGCTGCCCATGGCTGTCAGGAACCCCTGGGGGGCACACACGGGTCAGCACACAGCCCTGCGGGGTTTTGGGGATGGATCTGGCCTGGTAGGGGGGTGGCAGGGGCCCCATGGGGCTTTGGGGGTGGACCTGGCCAGGCAGGGGTCCCATGGGGCTTTGGGGGTGGACCTGGCCCTGCCCCATGGGGCTTTGGGGGCGGACCTGGCCCGGCAGGGGTCCCATTGGGCTTTGGGAGTGGACCTGGCCCGGCAGGGGCCCCATGGGGCTTTGGGGGTGGACCTGGCCAGGCAGGGGTCCCATGGGGCTTTGGGAGTGGACCTGGCCCGGCAGGGGCAGCAAGAGCCCCGTGGCAGGGACTGGCCCGGGAGGGGAGGTGGCACAGGCCCTATGGGACACAGGGGCAGGCAGTGGCCAGCAGGGGAATGCCAGGGGGTAGGGGCTGTGGAGCTCCGACCTCTGCAGGGGGTGGGCGTTATGCCCCTTCCGCTATCAGCCCTGCCTGTGACCCTTGGCTGAGCAGGACTAGGGAGCGGGGCCGGGGACTGGGAGCCCCGCAGGCTGGCGGGGGCAGAGGGGCGGTGCTCAGTGGGCGACGCAGCGCGAGCGGGGAGCTGCTCACCAGGGCCACGTGGACAGTGAACTCGACGCCGATGCCCACGGAGGCGATGAGGATCACGGCCGGGATGGCGCTCAGCTTAATGCCCATCAGCCCCATGATCCCAAAGAGCTCCACCGTCATCATGGCCAGCACGGCCACCTGCGGGGCAGGGAGCGTCAGAGCAGGTGGGGCCCAGGCCCTGCCCCACGGCCCCTCCCCACGGCACTGCCCCCACCCCGCCCAGCGCGCACTCACGATGATGCCGGCGGCCCAGGGGTTGAGCAGCAGGGCGGCGCACACCAGGAAGGTGCCGGCCAGGGCGATGCTGATGGCCAGGAGGAACCAGCGGCGCAGGCCCAGGTACTGCTCCCAGAAGAGGAAGGGGTACCCGCTGGGGTAACTGGCCACGCCCCACTCCCGCGCCGCCTCCTCGCACGCTGCCCGCACGCTCTCGATGGCCGCCACGAAGTCCGAGGTCTGGCGCAGGCCGCTCAGGTAGAAGGGGAACTGCGCGAACTCCAGGGGCTGAGCCGCAGGGACTGGGGGGAGGGAGGCGGGGGGGTCAGATGGGGGGTCCCTGCCCCCCCGACATCCCTCTCCCCCTCCCACGCTGGCACCCCCCCAGCCTCCTGCCCCCTCCTACACCGGCGCCCCTACCCCCCATGGGAGGGCAGAGCTGCAGACCGTCCCCAGGACACAGCTCAGTGCAGGCAGAATGCCAGCTGGGGGACCCGGCGGTGCCCTAGGTGAGTGGGGAAGGAAGCCTGCCAGGAACCCACGTGGGAGGGGCCCGGCAGGAGCCCGGGGAGGGTGCTGGCATGTGGGAGGGGCCCGGCAGGAGGCCGCGTGGCGCCCTGGCAGACACCCCGTAGGCAGGTGCCCAGGCTTGCCCACAGCCGTACTCACTTCGTAGGTTCTCGCCGGTGGTGTCGTACTTGTCGTGGACCCACTCGGGTGGCGGGGGGTAGAAGTTGGCCTGGGAGGCGGCGACGCCCAGGGGGTCGTTGCTGACCCACACAGTCAGGCAGATGTAGAAGGTCTCCGGGGGTATGAGGCCCTTCTCGTCCACCAGGCGCCGCATGGTGAGCTGCGGGGAGCAGACATGGGCATGGGTGAGGCAGGGCAGTGCCCAGGCCGGGGGCAAGGCCGGTGGGTGGGGGGCCGCACCCAGGCAGCTCACCTGGTCGTAGTTGAAGGGCTCCCGCTTGTTGCCGGTCTGCACCAGCAGCTTGTAGGCCAGCGCGCCGTCCTCGGAACCGTTGCGGTAGCTCTCGCGGGTGATGCGCCCGGCCCGCCAATCCTGGTCGAAGGCAGCCTGCAGGCCTGGGGCAGCGCAGGGGGTCACTGGTGGGCGTGACCCCCTGCGCTGCCCTCTCTAGCCACGCTGGGGGGGCGGCCGCGCTCAGGGGCACCGCTGCTCTCTCCACTGCCTGGTAAGCCGAGTCCAGCCCCTGGCCTAAAGCCGCGGCGCCAGCTGAGCTGGGCAGTGTGGGGAGGGCCGTGTGCAAGAGGAGTGCTGTGGGCATGTGGCCTCCACGACGGAGCCATGAGAGTGTGGGCGAGCACGAGCTGGAGGGGGTGGGGAACGCGGGCGAGCCCAGGCCAGTGGATGTCAACCCACATGCAGGCCCCCAAAGCTCATCCATCTGGGATACAACATGTGAGGACCAGGCATCCACACTGGCCATCCTGTGTGCCAGCAGCAAGTGCCCCTGTGCCAGCCCTGTCCCCATCCAGCCCAACCCAAACCCTAACCCACGGCTGAGCCCTGCGCCGGATATCGCCCCCAGGCCTGTGCCAGTTGCCTCTCCCCATCGCCAGCTCCCCTGAAGGTGGGGCTGCAGGGCATCCAGGGGAGAGTGGCGACAGGCGGGGGGATGGCAGGTGAGGCTGGTGGAGGAAGCGGGGCGCAGAGGGGCAGGCAGGGGTGCATGGGAGCAGGTGGAGGAGTGCAGGGCAGGCGGGGGCAGCAGGATGGGCGAGCACATGGCACTAAGTAGAGGCACATGGGGGAGCACTGGGCCGGCAGGAGGGCAGGACAAGCGAGGGGAGCACAGGCCGTGGGGGTCTCACCTCGCAGCCAGTCCCGGAAGTAGTGCAGCCACATCTTGGGGGGCTGGCGGGCCTCGTCGCGCACCACGTGCCGCAGGGCACCCAGGGCCCGGTGCAGGGCATACAGTGCCTCCTGCGAGCTGGGGTAGTGGAAGGCGCCGGTGGTGGCCACGGCCACGTGGTAGCAGGAGAAGTACTTGGCCTGGGCGGCAATGAAGGCGTGCTCCTTGGTGCCCCGCGGCACGATGTCGGTCAGGTGAAGCCCGTCGCGCACCAGCGTGCTGCCGTACAGGCTGAGCCCCAGCAGCACCAGGAACAGCAGCACCACGATGCCCTGGGGACCGGAGCCCGTCAGGCTGTGCGAGGCCCCCAGCGGGCAGGCCAGCCCCGGTGCCACAGGCCCACCCCCAGCACAGCCACCCCCGGTGCCCCCGCCCCTGCCCTCTGCCCCCACGAGGCCTGGGCTGGGGCTGCGCAGCGCAGTTTGGGAGCTGTGAGCACCTCCCTCCTGTGCCAGGGTGTGAGCCCCAGCGCCCCCACGCCAGGGATCCCCCAGCCCCCTCCCTGTGCCAGGCACCCCACTCGCTGCAGAGTGCCTCCCAGGTTCCACCAGTGCCAAGGAGCCACCCGAGCCCCATAGCTTGCCCCACAGTGCCAGGGAGCCCCCGCAGACATGCCCCCATGCCAGGGAGCCCCCAGCTTGCAGCACCAGGGACTGACTCCAGCCACTCCCCCATGCCAGAGATCCCCCAATCCTCCCAGCCCTCCTCCTCCCAGGAGCTGCAGGGCCCATGGGCGCCGGGGGGCTCTGCAGTGGGCTCGGCTCCCCTACCTTGCTCTGGGTTTGCAGCAGGAGGGGTGCGTACTTCTCCCGGGCAAAGTCGGCCAGGTTCCAGCGGCAGAGGGGCAGCGGCACGCACTCCCGGCTCCCCTTGGCCCCGTCCAGCTGGCCCAGCAGGTCGCGGGTGGAGCTGGCTGGGGCGAAGAGCTGGGAGCCCAGCGGGTCGGCGGGCACGGTGCAGACCTGGGCAGTGGGCGGCAGGATGGTGACGACGTGGCGGCCCGAGGGGTCGCAGCGGGCGAAGGCCTGCACCGTGGTGGTGATCTGGGTGCTGGCGGCCGTGGCCGAGGGCCTGTAGGGCGAGGGCTGGCAGGCGGGGCTGGCCCCGGCATCGGCCAGCTCCTGCGGCTGGATCTGGATGACGCGGGAGGAGCATGGGCTGGAGGGGGAGGAGCAAGGGGGCGTTTAGAGAGCTACCGGGGTGACGGCCCCTCAGCCCCCCTGCCTGCCCACTCAGCTGCCCGGCTGGTCACCACGCCCACACTGGCGGGTGTTAGCGGGGGAGGGAGCTCGCCCTGGAGTTTCCCCCGTGGACAAGCCTGGAAAGGCCCCCAGCTGTGCTCCAGGGGGCGAGACCCCGGGTATGTCCCTGGCACCACATCCCAGAGCCATGGCTCAGCCCTGCCCCTGGGGCCTGATCCTGCACTGGGGGACGCCTGGCCTGGGAGCTCGACTGCCCTTCTCCACACGGCCTGCAGCCACCACCCCCCACTCACAGCCTGGCCAGGCCTGCAGCCACCCCCCGGCCCTGCAGCCAGCCCCCCCACAGCCCAGCCTGCAGCCACCCGCCCCTTTCAGTCTGCCCTGCTGCAGCCAGCCTCCCCGACTCTCTCGCTCCCATAGCTCCCCACCCCGCAGCCTGGCCCTGCCTGGGGGGCCCCGCCCCAGCAGCGGGGCACCGCACCTGTAGAAGCAGCACAGAACATCCAGCCGCTGGTCCTGGCGCCGGTGCAGGTCCAGGCTGAGGATGGCCGGGAAGACGAGCAACACCATGGCGAAGTTGAACACCACCACCACAGCGGCCTGCAGGGCCATGGGGGCAGAGCTCAGGCCAGGGGGCAGAGGGGTTAAACTCTGCTCCCCGCCCTGCCCTGCCAGGGAGCCAGGGGCTGCGTGTCCAACCCGTGTGCGGGCCCATGTCTCGCCGCGGCCAGGTACAGGGCCCAGGGAGAAGCCAGGCCCCAGAGGTCTGCATCGGCAGAGGGGCCTTCTCCCCATGCCCACTGCTGAAGCCCCAGTGAGGCTCCGAGAGCTGTGCACAGGGGGACCCCCAGGGACAAGTGGCCACTAGACATGCTAGAGCTGCACAGCCTGCCCCCCGGTACTATGGGCTCAGCTGCCCCCAAGGTCCCTCCAGAAAGCAAGGCCTGGATCGGGACAGGGCAGTGTAGACCGACGGGGGGGGGGTCTGCTGGCCTCTCCCCAGCTCCCAGCCCACCCCCTCCAGGCAGGGGACACAGGGATGGACGGACTCGCAGGCTGCTGGGGTCGTACCTGCAGGGAGAAGGCGCGCAGGGCGGGGATGGGCACCAGGGCGGCCATGGAGAAGGCGATCGTGTTGCTGATTGAGGTGAGAGCCACGCTGGTTCCTGTGCGCCTCAAGCACTCGCCTGTCCGCTCCTGTCGGGAAAACAAACCAGGGGGTCACCCGGCACCGTGTACCCGACCCTGCCCCTGCGGGTCACCCGGCACCATGTACCCGACCCTGCCCCTGCGGGTCACCCGGCACCATGTACTCGACCCTGCCCCCTGCGGGTCACCCGGCACCGTGTAACCGACCCTGCCCCTGTGGGTCACCCGGCACCATGTACTCGACCCTGCCCCCTGCGGGTCACCCAGCACCATGTACCCGACCCTGCCCCTGTGGGTCACCCGGCACCATGTACTCGACCCTGCCCCCTGCGGGTCACCCGGCACCGTGTACCCGACCCTGCCCCCTGCGGGTCACCCGGCACCGTGTACCCGACCCTGCCCCCTGCGGGTCACCTGGCACCGTGTACCCGACCCTGCCCCCTGCGGGTCACCCGGCACCATGTACCCGACCCTGCCCCTGCGGGTCCCCCGGCACCGTGTACCCGACCCTGCCCCCTGCGGGTCACCCGGCACCGTGTACCCGACCCTGCCCCTGCGGGTCCCCCAGCACCATCTGTCTACTCCCCAGGACAGCTCAGCCCAGCCAGGGCAGCCTCACCTTGAAGGGGACGTGCTGGCTGGTCTCAGTGAAGGCATGAGCCAGGAGGAACATATCGTCCACCCCGATACCCAGAGCCAGGAACGGCAGCACCTGTGCGGAGGGAATCCAGACTCTGCACCCACGTCCACCACCCAGCACCACCTCGCCCCATGCCCACCGCAGTGCGCCCACCTCCAGCCACAGCAGCTACTGCCCAGCACCCGCCAGTGCCACTTGGAGCAACCAGCACAGGTTGGGGCACAGGGCCCCCAGCTGCTCCCCACAGGGGCAGCAAAAGCCCCACACCTTGCTGAGATGCTGGGGAGAGAGAGTGGCCCCTGCTGAGCCCTTCCTTGCTCCACACCACAGCGCCCCGTAGAGCTGCATGGGGGTCAGCACAGCATGTGAGGGGAAAGAGCGCCCCCTGCTGAGCCCGGCCCCACTGCGTGCAGCACAGCGCCCCCTAGTGCGCACTGGGCGTCATGTCAGCACTGAGTGCAGAGGGGGGAGCGCCCCCTGCTGAGCCCGGCCCCACTGCCTGCAGCACAGCGCCCCCTAGTGCGCACTGGGCGTCATGTCAGCACTGAGTGCAGAGGGGGGAGCGCCCCCTGCTGAGCCCGGCCCCACTGCCTGCAGCACAGCGCCCCCTAGTGCCCCACTGGGGTCAGTTCTGCCTGCCAGAGGAGAGTGTCCCCTGCTGAGCCCAGGCCCACTGCCTGCAGCACAGCGCCCCCTAGTGCCCCACTGGGGTCAGTTCTGCCTGCCAGAGGAGAGTGTCCCCTGCTGAGCCCAGCCCCACTGCCTGCAGCACAGCGCCCCCTAGTGCGCACTGGGCGTCATGTCAGCACTGAGTGCGGGCCGGGGGCGCCCCCTGCTGAGCCCGGCCCCACTGCCTGCAGCACTGGGAGGGTGGACACCCAGCAGCCCACACAGGAGGGCAACCTCAGCACACCCATCAGGCAGGATCTTCCCCCCCGGCCCTGGCGCGTGGTACCTGGGTGGTGGCCGCGTTGAAGGAGATCCCCAGCAGGGAGCAGAGCCCAAGCCCTGAGGCCACGGACAGGGCCACCAGCAGGACGCCAGCCAGGCCCACGGCCCCCTGGGACTTGGAGCAGTCCCAGCGCAGCATGGTCACGCAGGCGTACGCCAGCTGGAAGCAGAGCAGGGGCAGGGTTAGGGGGTGGAGATACAGGGGGCGGGGCCTGGGGCGGGGGGGGCACGGTACGGACCATCAGGAGATAGCCCCCGGCCACGCGGACGGCGCTCACGTCCGAGAAGGACTTCATGATGTCACTGAGCGTGGTGCTGGAGAAGGCGTGAGCGTGCTGGGAGCTGTTCTGCGGGAGGGACTCCTGCGCCAGCTGGGGAGAGACAGGGCGTCAGACGCGGCCGGGCAGTGCTGTGCTCGGGGCACCACCCTGGGCAGCCCCTGCCCCTGCCCCTCCCAACAGGCACCTGTCCCAGGCCAGGCCGCACCCCTCCACTGCCCCGTCCCACACCCCTCCCAGCCGGCAGCCCTCCCTCCTGCCCTGTCCCACACCCCTCCCAGCCGGCAGCCCTCCACTGCCCCGTCCCACACCCCTCCCAGCCGGCAGCCCTCCACTGCCCCGTCCCACACCCCTCCCAGCCGGCAGCCCTCCCTCCTGCCCCGTCCCACACCCCTCCCAGCCGGCAGCCCTCCACTGCCCCGTCCCACACCCCTCCCAGCCGGCAGCCCTCCCTCCTGCCCCGTCCCACACCCCTCCCAGCCGGCAGCCCTCCACTGCCCCATCCCACGCCCCTCCCAGCCGGCAGCCCTCCCTCCTGCCCTGTCCCACACCCCTCCCAGCCGGCAGCCCTCCACTGCCCCGTCCCACGCCCCTCCCAGCCGGCAGCCCTCCACTGCCCCATCCCACACCCTTCTGAGCCAGCAGCCCTCCACTGCCCCATCCCACACCCTTCTGAGCCAGCAGCCCTCCACTGCCCCATCCCACACCCCTCCCAGCCGGCAGCCCTCCACTGCCCCATCCCACACCCTTCTGAGCCAGCAGCCCTCCACTGCCCCATCCCACACCCTTCTGAGCCAGCAGCCCTCCACTGCCCCATCCCACGCCCCTCCCAGCTGGCAGCCCTCCACTGCCCCATCCCACACCCTTCTGAGCCAGCAGCCCTCCACTGCCCCATCCCACACCCTTCTGAGCCAGCAGCCCTCCACTGCCCCGTCCCACACCCCTCCCAGCCGGCAGCCCTCCACTGCCCCATCCCACACCCCTCCCAGCCGGCAGCCCTCCACTGCCCCGTCCCACGCCCCTCCCAGCCGGCAGCCCTCCACTGCCCCATCCCACACCCCTCTGAGCCAGCAGCCCTCCACTGCCCCGTCCCACACCCTTCTGAGCCAGCAGCCCTCCACTGCCCCGTCCCACACCCCTCTGAGCCGGCAGCCCTCCACTGCCCCATCCCACACCCCTCTGAGCCGGCAGCCCTCCACTGCCCCGTCCCACACCCCTCTGAGCCAGCAGCCCTCCACTGCCCCGTCCCACACCCTTCTGAGCCAGCAGCCCTCCACTGCCCCGTCCCACGCCCTTCTGAGCCAGCAGCCCTCCACTGCCCCGTCCCACACCCCTCCCAGCCAGCAGCCCTCCACTGCCCCGTCCCACACCCCTCTGAGCCGGCAGCCCTCCACTGCCCCGTCCCACACCCCTCCCAGCTGGCAGCCCTCCACTGCCCCATCCCACACCCCTCCCAGCTGGCAGCCCTCCACTGCCCCATCCCACGGCCCACCCAGTGTGCCCCTCCACCATGCCATTTCCAGTGGGCAGCCCATGATCTGCCTTGGGGTCAAGGGAGGAGGAGGAGGAAGCGGTGCCAAAGCCCCAAGGCCATGGTCACATTCCCCCCAGCACACTCATACACACACCCCCCTGGCACACACTCACACCCAGCCCACCTCACTCACACCCTGGCACACTCTCATGCACACCTCAGCACATACACACACCCTGGCATACACACACACAGCCCAACTCGCTCACACCCTGGCACACTCTCATGCACACCTCAGCACATAAACACACCCTGGCATACACACACACAGCCCAACTCGCTCACACCCTGGCACACTCTCATGCACACCTCAGCACATAAACACACCCTGGCATACACACACACAGCCCAACTCGCTCACACCCTGGCACACTCTCATGCACACCTCAGCACATAAACACACCCTGGCATACACACACACAGCCCAACTCACTCACACCCTGGTGCACAGATTTGCACCACGTGATCACCCCTGCACAAGCACAGACCCCGCAAGCCCCTGTGTGCTGCGCAGTCACTGAGCAGCCTCCCCCCGCCGCCCCTCCCACCTCCACAAACTCCCGCTGCCAGGCCTCCAGGATGGCAGCCGCCTTCTGCTCGCTCCAGCCGATGTCCTGGATCTCGTAGTCGTCCCGGAAGTGCTCGTAGAGCTGCCGGGGGCTCATGAGCAGGAACATGCTCTGCAGGGCCTCAGCGCTGCCAGGACAGGACATGCCTATGGGACCAGCCATGGGACCCCTAGTGCCCCACAGAGCATCGCAGCCGGGGGGCCAGCCCCACAGCAGCCAGCTCTGTCCCCAGGGCCCCGCAGAGTGCTTCAGCCGGGGGGCCAGCCCCACAGCAGCCAGCTCTGTCCCCAGGGCCCCGCAGAGTGCTTCAGCCGGGGGGCCAGCCCCACAGCAGCCAGCTCTGTCCCCAGGGCCCCGCAGAGTGCTTCAGCCGGGGGGCCAGCCCCACAGCAGCCAGCCCGCAGCCCCTGGAGCGCAGCAGCCAGGCAGTCCCACAGTGCAGGGCAGGTGGGCAGCACAGGAAGGGTGAAACCCCCTCACATAGGCAGAGCTGGGGACGGAGCCCAGGAACCCAGAGCTCCAGCTCCCCAGGAGACCCTGACCTCCTTCCTGCTGTAGGCTGCTCCACTGATCAATACCGAGAGCCAGCGCCGACCTCAGGGCCCCACACTGAGGCGCTCTGCTCTCCCTGCCGTAGGGCTGTGGCCACCCGCACTCCCAGCCCCGCCCAGGCAGCAGTCTGCAGCTGACCAGGTGGCTCTGGTACCAGCTGCAGGGCAGGTGCATGGGCCAGGGCAGGGCTGAGCCAGCACCCCCTCCAGGCAGCAGAGCCCTGGGCTGGCCTAGCCAGGAACCAGCGGCCACAGGTGGCTCATGGGTTTGTCTCTGCTCTGTGGGGCCCAGGCAGGGAGCCCATACAGGGCCCTCCCCGCTTCCCCGGGAGGAAATGGGGGAATCCCAAGCAGCCCCAGAGCAGCGAGGCAGGGGAGAAATCAGAACTCCTCCCCATGGGCCTCGCCCCCAGCTCAGCCACATGCAGCTACAGAAATGCCCCAAGGCCCAGGCCTCCCTCCAGAGCCCACACTTACCTCAGAAGCCTCCCCTGCGGGTCCTTCATGGTGCCCCCCAGGATCAGCTCCTCCTGCCAGTGCATGAACTTCCGGGACAAGCCGTGGCAGCCCCCCGTCAGCTCAGCGGGGATGTCGGGGCCCTGGGGGGAGCAGCAGGACAGGGATGAGCACAGGCACTGGGAAGCCAGGCCCTGCCTCTCCAGGAACCTGCTCAGGCCCCCAACGCTGCGAGGATGGGAATGGGGCCAGCTGGACAGGGATGGCCCATGGGCAGTGCGCCAGCCCAGCAGGTAACGCAGTGACTCGCCCCCTGCCAGGCAGCCACTTCTGCCCAGGCCTCTGGCTGCAGCATCCAGAGCCAGGATGCCCACCTGCATCCCCCCGTCGCCGGCAGTGCACTGCGCTCTCCAAATCCCACGGCCTCTTCCCCCGGCCGCAGCAGCTGGCAGGGGATCGTCCGCCCTGGCGCCCGGGGTCTGGGCACCGGCTGACTCCACCCCTTGCTAGGACATCACTGCCTGCCCCAGGCTCCCAAGCCCCCCTGCTCTGGGGATCTGTCCCAGGACAACCGCCGGCTGGGCTGCCTTTATCCCTCGCCAGCCTGGGTCAGCCCTGGGGCTCGGGGAGCCGCTGCCCAGCTGGGACAACACTCAGCTGCCTCCAGCCGCCCAGAGGGGGAAAGCTGGGGCCCGGCCTGGCAGACCCTGCACTGTGCTCTGCGGGGGGCACCACCGGGGCTCTGTGAGTGCCTCACGGGTGCAGGGCAGGGCCCAGGTGCTCTCAGGGCAGAGGAAAGCTGAACCTTGCCCACGCGCTAGCCGGCAGCAGAGGGAGCCCTGGAGCAGGGGAGGGGGCCCTGGGCCCCTTTCAGAGGCATCGACGTGGCACCAAGGGCAGCAGGGCCAGGCCAGGGACAGAGGTGGAGCAAGTCAGAGGCTTCCCTGATTCTCCAGACAGCTGGAGCTGGGGCCTGTGAGACACAGCCGGCTCCTCCCCGGCTGGCCATCGGCTGGCTCCAGCAGGGACCCTGGCCAGGGCTGGCTCCCCACTTCTACCCCGCAGCGTTCCCATGCAGCACCCAGCTGAGGCCGCGAGCTCACAGGAGGGAGCCCGAGGCAGGCGAAGCCTCAGGGGCACGCATGCAGATGGAGCCAGGTGCACCAGTGTGTGCACTCTGGCAGGGGGCATGCACACGCACATGCACACGCACAGTGATGAACATGGATACACAGGCAGAGACACACAAATGGACACACACAGGCAGACACACACACAGAGGCAGGGACACACAAATGGGGACACACAAACACAGAGGCAGGGACACACAAACACAGAGGCAGGGACACACAAATGGGGACACACACACACAGAGGCAGGGAACACAAATGGGGACACACACAGAGACAGGGACACGCACAGGTCTGTGAGCTCCCACCTGCTGGCTCAGCCTGTTGGGGGCACTGGTGGGGCAGGCGGGCTCGCGGGGGTCGAGGCAGGGCCGCTCCACATAGGCCTGCCCCACCTGGGCCTTGTCCAGCAGCTCCCGGAAGCCCTCCAGTGAGGTGAACTGGCCCAGCTCCTCCAGCAGCTGGACGGGGTTCAGGTTGGTCCACTGGATGTCCGGCTGCCCCCTGCCAGGACAGGAGCGAGCGAGTCAGGGCCCTGCCACCCCCTGCGGAGAGCTGCGGCCGCACGCCTGCCCCGGGGCTGATGTTAGGGCACGTGGCTGGGAGGACTGGGGGCTTTGCACTGGGCTAGGACACAGGCAGGTGCCCTCTTGCAGCCCAGGGGGCACACACCAGCTCCAGCCACTCCCTGACCCCCACCCCACATCCCAGCAAGCACCCGCCTCCTGGCACCTTCGGGGCACCCCAGGACTCCCCTGAGCCCCACTGCCACCCGCCCTCGGAGGGGACTAGTGAAGTGCAAGGGTGGGAGCTGCAGCCCCACATTTCACGCCCCCATTTGTCCAACCCCCTCCCTGCCGTGGGGCTCCAACAGCCCCCCCTCCCCCCGGCAGGCGGTGCCAAGTCGCACAGCGTGGCTGATTCTGTTCCACGGCGCCTGGCCAGCGCTGCTCCCGGCCCCTCCATTGTGCCGCCAGTCAGGGCTATTAGCGCCTGACGCTAACGTCTTGATAGAGGAGAGCAGGCAGCCGGGGGGGCAGGGGGGAACCAACTGTGAGCTGCTCCCCCTCCTGCCCGCCTCGGCCCTCCTGCCTCCCGCTACCCCCCTTCCCCAGCTCTTCCTGGCACAGAGCGGAAGGTAGCAGGCTCTGGCACCTGAAGCTGGTGCTGGCTTTACTAGCAGTGCCCGGTGGGGAGGGAGCTTTGTGGCTGGCCCACTGGGAGGCGGCCTTGGCTGAGTCCCCCCACGGTGCCTCAGTTTCTCCTCCCACCCGGCACCAGCCTCTCCTACACAGCGTGTGAGCAGCGTGGGGCAGATGCTGTTTGCTGCCCCACGTGTGATCTCTGCCCCGCTGCCCCGGGCAGCCTGGGGTGCATGCCGGCCCCCTCCTGCCCCACAAGCAGCTCCACCCCGTGGCCAGGAGCGTGGCCGCACTCAGGCCCCAGGGATCCCTGAGGAATCCCACAGAGAGCGAGGGCTTTCCAGTCCAGCTAGGCTGGCCCCACCTCCTCCGCCGTGGGAGGCGCCAGCTGGCCATGCCCTGGCCCCTCAGCCATCACCTCCCTGTTCGCAGAGCCCCAGCAAACCTGCATGCATGAAAGCACCCGGAACCCCGGCGCACACCCTCTGAACAGCCGCACGATCCCAGCCTCTCCTGTGTCCCCAGACAAGAGCTGTGAGCCCATCTGTCTGCAGCTGGGTGTGGGGCACAGAGGCTGGGGGCCCTGCTGAGGCAGGGCTGTGGGTCGGCAGAAGGGGAGCCCGGGGGACCAGACCTGCAGAGTTCAGCTGTGTCCTCCGCCGCTGGGGGGACAGAGCGCACAGGGGCTGGGCGCAGGGCAGGGAACACACAGGGAAGGCCGGGCTTGGACAGGGCTGGGGGGACCTGGTCTCCGCTGAATGGCTGCAGGGGGCACAACCAGCTGATCCCCTCCTCCGCCCCACGTGCTGGGGCCTCTGGGCTGACTCTGACCCATGGCCTGGCAGATTGCAGCCCCCTGGCCACATCCCCCCTGCATCCAGCACCCACTCCTCTGGCCCTGAATGGGGGAGGGGCTCTTTGACAACCCTTCCTCCTTTGTCAGCCCCCAGCTGCCCCTCCCCCTCCCCCGGCGCTGGCAGGGCAGCTGGCTGAATAATGCCGGCATTTCATCTGTTGGGCAACTCCTGGCTTTCAGGCGGCATTAGCATGAGAATGCCGGCACTGCCGTTTGCTGACAAAGGGCCTGGCAGACAAACAGCCGTGTAAACAGAAAGAAAGCCAAGTATTGTTCCCTGCCCCCCTCCTTGCACCCAGCTGGGGTTCCCCCCTCCAGACCCTCTGCCATCCCACTCCCCCAGACACCTTGCCAGAGCGGCAGCAGGGCCTGGCCGAGGAGCCTGGGCGCTCTGGGCTCTGACACCGAGCTACAGGCAGCCGTGGTCAACTCTCCTAGCCTCAGTTTCCCTGTCTGTCACATGGACAGGAAGCGATGCCAGCTGCTGACATTCTGCCCTCTCTCCATGGGGTGTTCCCGTGTCCCCAGGTACAGCTGGGGAAACTGAGGCACAGGACAGCACTGCAGCTTGCCCAAGGTCACAGAAGGCTTCAGTTTTAGAGCCAAGAGCCCAGGAGTCCTGCAATCTGCTCCTCCCTCGCAGGGAGGCGCCACTCAGATTTGTGACTACAGCCTGGAGAGTATTCGGGGGTCTCGCCCCCTCTGCACCTCCCAGCCCTCCAGAGACCGCGCCGATGGGGCTGGCACACGAGTGGCAGAGTGGAGTGTGAGCTCACAGAGCTGCCTCCTGCTGGCCCAACGCCCGCCTACACAGGGGCATTACCAGGCCCCACCTGGAATGAGATCACCTGTCTGAGCTCTGGCCCCACAGGCAGTGAGGGCCTGGCCCTCGCTGGGCCCAGCTGCCCTTTGAGGCTGCGTGGCCAGGATGTGAGCCCCCAGACACTGGGCCCAGGTGCCTGCTCATGAGCTGGGTGCTCAGAGAAGTGGGCCAGAGAGGGCAGTAAAGACACCAGGCAGAGCCTCAAATAGCCAAGTGGGCGCGGTCCCAGCAGGACTCCCCGGCTCAGGCCCAGCTGGCTGCATGCCCCATCCAGACACCCGCCAGCCCAGCCGGGAGCCCGCAGGCAGCCAGGGGCTCAGCCGCTCCTGCAGAGACGAGGAGGCACTCACGGGAGATGGACAGAGCCTCCCTGCAGCTTGGCACCATCCCAGAAGCAGTCGAGCGGTGTCACAATCACACAGGGGAAAAGCTTCTCGATCATCTGGGGCGGGGGGGCGACACAAGTGCAGGGGTCAGAACCGGGGCAGAGGCGCCGTCCCCTCCACCGCACCCCCCAGCACAAGCACTGCCCTCTGCAGCCCCGTGGGGACTCTCTCCGCTGCACGAAGCACAGACCCATCCACCCCTCACTGTGTGCCACCTGCGGAACCCAGCCGCATGGTGCCGCTCAGCATTCCCCAGGGCCTCCAACCTCAGCAGCTTCTGCAGAGCAAGCGCCCCTCGTGCCTGCATGGGTGATGCCGGCTTTTGGGGCCAGCCCCCCGCAAGCCCCCGGCCCCGGGCAACCAGCCGTCACGGATTTCCCGGGCACTGTGGGGCAATTCCCGCCAGGCTGGGCTGGCCCCCGGCCTCACCCGCTCGATCATGCCGTTCTCGAGGAGGGGGACGCCAGACTTGTAGCAGATTTTGTTCAGGTCCCAGGACCTGGGAAAAGAAGCGGAGAAACGAAAGGAAGGTGAGAAGGCCAGAGGCAGCTCTGTGGGGCTGGGCGCCAAGAGGGGCAGGGCCCCAGGGCTGTCAGTGGGGTGGGGCGCCAGGAGGGGTGGGGCCCCAGGGCTGTCAGTGGGGTGGGGCGCCAGGAGGGGCAGGGCCCCAGGGCTGTCAGTGGGGTGGGGCGCCAGGAGGAGCGGAGCCCCAGGGCTGTCGGGGTGGGGGTGGGGCGCCAGGAGGAGCGGAGCCCCAGGGCTGTCGGGGGGGGGGGGGCGCCAGGAGGGGCAGGGCCTCAGGGCTGTCAGTGGGGTGGGACGCCAGGAGGGGCGGGGCCCGAGGGCTGTCGGGGGGTGGGATGCCAGGAGAGGTGGGGCCTCAGGGCTGGGGGGGGGGGCGCCAGGAGGGGCGGGGCCCCAGGGCTGTTGGGGGGGTGGGGCGGCAGGAGGGGCGGGGCTCCAGGGCTGTTGTGGGGCGGGGCGTGGGACGCTAGAAGGGGCAGGGCCCTAGGGCTGTCAAGGGGTGGGGGGTTGGGAAAGGGGAGGGTGTAATCCAGACCCCCACAACCTGCAGCCCTCTCCCATCACACTCACTTTCCATAGAGCGAGACCTGCACTTTGCTGGCAGCCTGGGCCGCCTGGAGGTGCAGCTGCAGGGCCTCCTGGGTGAGGACGTTCTCCCCTTCCCGCTTCGGGGTCTGGATCAGCATTTGGGAGGTGTAGACGTATTCTTCCCCCAGCTTCTCTTTTGTGTACTGGAGCTCCTGGCTGACGCGGCTACCGGCTGGGGAGAGAACGAAGGGACACCAGTGAGCGGGGTGGGGGGCAGATGTTCTTACGGCTCCTGAGACCTGCTGGGCCTGCAAGGTTAGTCCAGTTGCGAGCTCAGCTGTGACAAGTTCCCCAGCGGCTACGCTCGTCGCTAACCTAACAAAAGCACCTGGGGTGAGGAAATGGGCTGCAGAGAACCACGCTTTGCTGACCCAGAGCTGCCGTCACCCAAGGCCAGATGATGTGCAGCTCGACGTTAATGTGCCAAGGTCGACCTGTCAGATATGAGGCTGGGCTGGTGGAACAATCCCCAGAGGCTGGGCTGGCCCACCCGCGGCCCCATTGCTGGGGCCTTAAAGGAAGGGATTTTGTGGGCACAGACAGGCAAAAGGAACAGATGGGGGCTGCTGGAGCAAGTCCCACCAGCCCGGCTGCGCCCCGGGCCTTCAGGGATGCCCGGACCAGAGCGGCGAGAAGGACCCAGCCGAGGTCGCCGCCCCTAACCACTGCAGCCGCAGCCCAAGCCAGGGAGAGCGTCGCAAGCAGCAGTCAGCCAAGGGCCTTTTCCTGCTTCACACGGACTCCGGCTCATGGGAGCGGGGCCTGGGGGGGTACAACAGAGGTTGGGTTCACCCCCCACCACTTCACAGGCTTTCCCTGACTCCTTTCCTGGGTCTAATGACAAGCTGGGAGGGGCTTTAAGGCTGCGTTTGCTGTGACACTGCGTGCCGAGCCCAGCCCCAGGAGGGTGTAATCTGGGCAAAGTGTGGTACCGTACCCGGCCCCCCACAGGTTAACCCGAAGGGAAACCGACGAGGAAGCAACGCCCTCCCCACAAGCATTTACAGCAAGGGAGCCCACGGCGGGCTCACTCTCGGGGGCCGGGAACAGTCATTGCTCTATGGCAGGCCTGGCCCAGGCTGACCCCCACTCACGCAGCTCCCAACAAAATCCCTGAACCCGGCGTTGGCATGGCTTGGCCAGAGGCTGGGACGGTCGCTCTTCACTGCAAATTCACCATCTGGGCCACTGCAATGCCAGGCCTGCGGCTGCAGCCAGGGCCGGACACACCTTCAGCCTCACCCTCCAGCCCCTGCTGGTTGTCCCCCGCCCGCAGGCGCTCCAGCGGGGGAGCTGGCAGTCACCTGTACCACATGCACCTCACATAGCCCCACCCGACGGGTGCTGGAGGGCTCGGGGCGCCCTGTGCTTCTCTCCAGCAGAGGCAATTGCTCAGTTAGGCCCCCCCCCAGCTTTCTTATCCAGCTCAGGCCTTTCCATCCCCTTCCACAGAGCACTCGGCCTGCCCAGGATTCCTCCTCTCACTCATTTCTTATCGGGCCCAGGGCCCCTCTGCGCCCGGCGCTGCCCATGCCCATGGCAGGGCGCAGAAGAACTCCCATCTAACCCCACAGGGCATGCCAAGGGGGAGCAGAGCCTGGCAGTGACCTATCTCCCCCGCAGTTTCCCTGAGGTGCAGCCCACCCTGGTCACAGTCAGCCGCTGTCCAGGCCACAGGCCCCGGCTCCAGCAAACCTCAGACAGAGCAGTCCTAAAGCCGCGAGCGCGGCTGGGAGCAGCCGGGAGGCTGGGAGGGAGGGAGGGAGGGAACGCCGCAGGCCCCCACTGCTCTGCACCCCTCCTCCGCTCCCGGCTCAGCACAGGACCCACCAGCTCTGGCTGCCGGCCAGCGCACGGGAGGCCGAGCGCAGCGAGAAACAGACCACAAATAAGCAACAGAATCTTCGCCTTTAATTACTCATTATTTCTTTCACGCTTTGATTTTTCCATCCCGCCCACCCTGCAGGGCCCAGGGAACAGCTGGGGCCACTCAGTTGCCAGTGGTGCAGGATCCAGGTCAGGGGAGCCAAATGGCCTGTGAAATGGGCCGGAGAGATGTGGGGGGGGCGCGGGGGTGGCAGGGCCGCTTCCAAACCATCAACGGCTGCTTGGGAGGTCAGGCAGGAGGTGCACTGAGCTGCTCCGGGCTTAGCTGAGCTACCCTGGAGAAACCCAGCTGGGAGGTGGGGGAGGCGACAGGCACGGGGGGGAGTTGGGAGGTTGGACAGACAGACCGACCGACCAACAGCACCTGCTAGCAAGCTGCCAGGCCTGTCCCCCGGCCTGCCTGCCCCACAAGACCCACAGCTATCCCACTGCCTGAGCCCCACGGTTCCCGCAGCAGTCCCACTGCCCTGAACCTCCCCTGCCCCTCACGAGATGCCACAGGCATCCTGCTCCCCCAGCCATCCCACTCCCCGAGCTGGCAGTCCGGCTGCTGGGGATTTCCTTGCGTCTGTCGTTGCCAACACTCACCCCCGCAGGAATACCTGCACATCTGCCGGGGAGTGGGGGGAGTGGCGGGGGCGCCGAAAGCCGTCCCTTGTAATTAGTGCTAATTTGGAACAGGGCGCTGAACCACCACCAGCTTCAAAGGCCACTAAGGAAGCCTCAAATTCCAAGCCCCTAATTAAGCAGGGAGAGACATGAAACAAGGCTGCAGTCGGGCTGCCAAGCGCAGTGTGAATGGGTGGCCGAGGCGCTGGCCAGGCTAGGCCAGTCCAGGCCCTGGGCTGGCACCAGGCACGTGCCCACCCCAGGGCCCAGCCGCAGCTGTGGGCGCAGCACCCTGCCAGCCGCGGTCGGCCCAGAGCGAGGGGGCCCTGCCAGCCGGAAGATGGCAACACTGAGCATGCTAATGAGGAGGGCGACGCAAATTCTCCTGCCCTGCAATTAACAAAAGGCGCACTCGGCTTTCTCCTGCACGGCCCTTCTGCTCCCAGCTACCCCAGCCCTTGGGCCCCCCCCCAGCCCGGCAGCACTGCTCCCCATCAGGGGCCGGCCAGGTGGGGAGCAGCCAGCCCCCAATCTCCAAGCCCCAGGGCCTGGAGCGCGCAACTGCCCGGCTCCTTCCCCAGGCAGAGGGGAGCTCAGCATGTCGAAGGCCAGGGAGCCGTGGGGCAGGAGCAATGCCCCATCACCCCCCACAACTGGCCCAGATCCCCCTGGCGCCGCTCCAGGCCCAGCGCAGGGTAAAAACCAGAGGCCTCATGTCACTGGCAGAGCCTGGCCTGGCCCCACTGAGGCTGCAGGTCCGCGCAGCTTGGCCAGAGCTAGTGGGTGACGACCCGGAGCCCCGGTAGCCACGCACTCCATGGGCAGCTGCTCTCCATGTATCAGATGAGTGTGGCACAGACGCTGCCCTGGGTCTGCCACCTGGGAGCCGCGCAGGGCAGCGCTGTGGTCCCTGAGTGCGCCAGGCCTGGGGAACGATCACCCTGCTTCCCACAGCGCAGCCTGGCACTGCCGCCTACCCCCAGCAGAGCAGAACCTCTCCGGGGCGTTTCTCGCTGGCACAGACCCGGGGCTGGCATCGCCACTGGCTCTCCGGCAGCGGCTGCAGGGCCCAGCCAGGCTCAGGGGCTGCAGAGACCCCGAGCAAGCGACGGGGCTGCCCCAGCCAGCCTCCCACCTCAATGCCAGGCCCAGGGCTGGGGGAGAAGGCCCTGCCAGAGCCAGGGACTGAACCCAGGCAGCCAGCACCGGGCTCCACCCGGCGAGCGAGGGAGGGAGACGGGGGCGGAAGGGCCAGGCCAGCTGCTGGAGCGAGGACCACCCTGACGGCGCCTGGTGCCTGCGGATGGGCCAAGGGGTGGAGCTGATGCTGCCCCATGCTTGACTCTTCAGGGGCGCTCTCTGTTGGTTGCTATAGCAACCGCATCATGCCACCCAGGCTCCGCACAGCACAACCCATTGCACCCCGCGCACCAGCTGTCGCCCAGGCCAGCTCGCAGCCCAGCTGCACAGGGCCGCCCAGCACTGCCCCTGCCGAGGAGCATCGCCGGCCCCAGGTCCTGCCCTGGGCGCTGCCCCTCTCTGAGACTGGACTGCCCACTCGCTCCCTTGGCTCCCTGCTGTCCCAGGTGCCATCACCACAGGCTCCCCCTGCCCCAGCACAGGGCTAAGGGTCAGGTCATTGGGCATCCGGAGGGGGCCACAGGCACACGGGTCCCCAAACTTGGGAGGCGCAGGGAAGTGCCCACGGCTGCTGCACAGAGACCGGACATGCAGCTCCATCGCCTGCACCTGTCATGCAGTGTCACCAAGCCACTGTCACCTGGGGTGTGAGGCAGAAGGGGACCCAGGCCACCCCCAGCACCACCATCCCTGCAGCCAGAGAGCCAGGGGCTGACTTCCGCCACAGGGCACTACCCCCCCACGTGCTGCCCCCAGCCTGGCACGGTGCGTGCTACCCCGTATGCCCACCTGCAGCCAGAGAGCCAGGGGCTGATTTCCACCACAGGGCACTACCCCCCCACGTGCTGCCCCGTATGCCCACCTGCAGACTGAGCTGGGCGGGAGCAAGCGGCCGGTTGGAGCCAGGGCCTTGCTGGAGCCGGGCAGCGTGGGATTCCCTCCGCAGTCCAGGTGTGCCAGTCTGGCAATAGCACCACAGCCTGCCTGGCTGCCCCCTAACCTGGCAGGGAGAGTTACCGCACAGCCATGCCCGCTCCTCCACCAATGCCCCCAAGCCCTTCCCGCCACCTGCTCCCTGCCACCCATCCTGACAGCCTAGCAGTGCCCCCCCGGCTGGCACCCACACAACCCGCTGCAGGAGAAAGCCTGGGTAAGGGCCCCGCACATGGTATTCTGCTCCCACAGCCCTGAGCCCGGCCAAAGAGCTGGCCTGAGAACTAGGCCAGCATCTGCGGCCTGGCACAGAGCCGCATGGGGAGCGCAGGGGCCCGGGAACCAGCCTCACTCTCACGTGTGCCCCACGGCTGAACAACACCGGGAGAAGGGCTCCCTGGGAGCAGGCAGCAACCTGTCCCCTGCTGCCCCCACAAAGCAGCCCCGGGCCTGAGCCGGGAGCTCGGCCTGTGGCCCCCCCCGAGACCTGGGCCTCTGAGCCGAGGCTGCCAGCAAGGGGCAGCAGGTCACAGGCAACAGTGGCTTCTGGGCCTCCTGCGACCCCCAGCTCATCTCGGGGGGTGGGGCCGGGGAAGGCTGCCCTGCTGCCCCAGATGCTCCTGCACTAAAGGCCGACACAGGAACAGCGCTCCCAGGGAACCCCTCACCTGCACCCTAGCTGCAGCAGCAGTGTCTAGCCAAGCCAGGGCTGTAAGGTTTGTGAACCCTGCTCTCCTGGCTCCAGCAGCAGGCTGTCCCCACCGCACCTCCCAGAGGCCTTTATGGGAGGGGTGCCCAAATGCCCTTTCTATGGTCACCGGCAGCCCCCCCGGCCATCCAGACTAGCATCCATTTGGGCATCACCCCTTGGGAGTGTCCTTGGGGGCACCAGAATAGGATGGTCCCTGGGAAAGGGAGACATCCGGTCGCCCTGCTGAGAAACCGATGGGTGGGGCAGGTTAGGAATGACGACCACAGTGCTATCCCCCCTCCCCTCCCCCCCACCGGCAGGGCTGGGACGATGAGCATCTGGAGCTGGGGGGGACAATCAGGTGACTCAGATGGCAGGCTGTGTGCCTCAGTTTCCCCATGGCAGCAGTGGGGCTAAAGACCATGCAGGGTAGGCGGCCATGTGCCATACCAGCCACACAGTGCTGTGGGGTCCCACCACAGGACCCAGGGCCCGTAAGAAGGGCAGAAGGCCCAGGACTGCGCCAGACATAAGCGAACAGCAGCTCACTCACCCAGCGAGAGGCCTGGTGCGAGCCAGCACCCTCCCCCAGCCGGATGAGGAAAGCCAGGCCCAGGGGCACAGAGAGACACATGGCAGCCTGGGCCACCCCAGCCCGCCACAGAGCCAGCCCTCTGGGCAGGGCACCAGTATGGGACATGGGGGGCAGGCTGGCACCTGGATCTATGGTGCACAGTCCCTAATACCACCCACAACAGCGCCACACCCAGAGCCTCGGGGCCCCTGACACAACTCACGTTGTCCCACACAGCCTCACCTCCCCCTGACTTGTATAACCCACAACTCTATCACACAGGGCCTGGGTCCCCTGATGTGCCCCACAATCACACAGCATCGCACCGAATGGGACGCTGGCTCCCCGCAGGATTCAGAGAGGGGCGTGTGATGGAGAGCAGTGCCACCGCGAGTTCAGTCCTAAGTCTGCAGACAGCGCCGAGCTGGGCAGGGCGGCAAGCGTGTGGGAGGACAGGGCTGTAAGGCAAAATGCCCTGGGCAAACTGGAGAAACCGTCGGCGGGAAATAGGATGAAATTCAATAAGGGCAAATGCAAATCACTCCACTTCAGGCCGCATAAAGGTCTGGAAAAACCGAGTATGCCTACGAGAAGCCACAATGGGGACGTGGGGACGGTTCTCACGTGCGGACTCGGCTGTTACTAGCAGCAGGGAGAACTGTTCTCCAAGGCCAGGCCCAGAAACAATGGGCTTCCATCGCGGGAGGAGCGGCTCAGGCCAGCCATTAGGAAAAAACCACCAGCATAGATCACCCCTGGACTGAACTGCTGCAGGACATGACGGAGCCTGGCTCAGGGGAGCTGGACAAACACCGGTCAGGGACGGGCTGAGCCGAAGGTGCCAAAAGCTAGATCGTGGCCCAACGGCGAAGCACCCGCTGCTGGGGAAGAGCCCCACAATCTTTCTGTCTGCGGACTGGTGTTCGTGGTGGCGGCTTTGTTGTTTACTCTCAAGTTTTGACCTCGACTGTGCCTTGCCCAAGAAACTGGGAGCTTGACTGATTAACACTGGCCGAGAAAACCCTTGGCCCTGCCAGGAGTGCAGGGCACGGCATGGGATGGGGTGATCTCCAGAGGTCCCTTCCAGTCTAGAAGAACCATGACGTCACACTGTGACACGTCAGCAAGTCCTTGGGCCTCCAGCACCATGGGCAGCGCATAAACCAACAGCTGGAGCAGCTCGCTCACAGCCCCTCCCCTTCCACCTGGGGCCCTGCCCCTTCTGTGCCCCGCTGCACTGCGGCCACCTGCCCTGGCCCCAGGCTAGCTCTCCCAGGCCTGGAGCAGTAGGAGGGCAGGCAATGCAGTCTGAGCTGCGCCCACTGCGCAGGGGGAGCCCCAGAGCAGGACGCAGAGTGGGGAGTCAGGAGGTGGAATATGGGTGAGGCCTGGCTCCTCCTCCAGCCCATGGTACCCACTGCCCGTGTCTGGCACCTCACACCGGAAGCACTGAGACATCACCAGGCTCCCAGGAAAGTGGGGAGGGTCTGCAGCCAAAGGGCTGGGCTGGGACTCCAGCAATCTGGGTTCAATTCCTCAGAGCTTTGGGGAAGACCTGGGGCATGTGCCCGTGCCTCAGTTTCCCCATCTGTGCAATGGGGCTAACAGCCCTGCCTTTGTCCATGTAGCTTGGGAGCGCTTTGGGATAGGGCTTGTCTCTGTGCAGCACCTAGCACAAGGGGGCCCAGATCAGCTGCGGCCACCAGGTGCCAGGCTAATACACCTGGTAAGGGCCACCTTCTGCAATGCCCCGTGTGTGCATCCCAGGGCTATTTCCCAGCCCCGCGGTGCGCAGGGGTGGCCGTGCATGAGATGCACCAGCAGCAGGGAAGTGCACACCACCCAGCCCCGGCCGAGGCCTCCCGCACCGCACCGCCAGCCCGGGGAGCACCCCGCCTCACGGCCCTGCGAGCAGCCGGCCGGCGGCAGCAATGGGAAAGCGGCCCAGCGCTGGGGGGGGGGCGACCCATGGCCGGGCCGGGCCCCTCGCTGCACCAGGCCCTGGCTGCCCCCGCCCGCCAGGCTCCCTGCAGCGCTGCTAGCAGCGGGGGATGAGCCAGGTGGCACCTGGGCGCACGCAGGACGGGGCCTTGGCTGCCTGGGGCGTCCCCCACCCTCGGCCCAGCACCAGTGCGCGGCCGGGGCCAGCCACGGGCCTGATCCTGAGCCCGCTTCGGCCCGGGGGGGGCCTGGCCGCGTGCTGCGCGCCGGCCGCACAGAGGCACCGCCGCGGCCTCCCCCGGCCCGGGCGCTCACACGCCTGCCGGATTAGCGGGATTAGGGCGCGCTGGATGGAGCCGTGAGGCTCGAGCCCGCCAGCCCGGCCTGTCACAACACAGCCGGGGGGGGGGGGGCGCTCCGGGGGGAGGGGCAGAGGGTACAAGCACGTGGGCGCCTGGGCTGGGCAGCTCATAGACCACCCCCCCGCGAACACCCCTACATGGACCCGCCCGCTGGCTGGGCAGCTCATAGTCCCCACCCCCCGGCACACAGCTACATGGACCCGCCCGCTGGCTGGGCGGCTCATGGTCCCCACCCCCCGGCACACCTCGACATGGATCCGCCCGCTGGCTGGGCGGCTCATGGTCCCCACCCCCCGGCACACCTCGACATGGACCCGCCCGCTGCCTGGGCGGCTCATGGTCCACACCCCTCCGCACACCCCGACATGGACCCGCCCGCTGCCTGGGCGGCTCATCGCTACCCCCCCCCCCCCCGCACACGCCGCGATGGACCCGCCCGCTGGCTGGGCGGAGAGCCCGGGCTGGGGGGGTGAACGCCGCCGGTCACACGCCCCCCACCTTGCGCCGCCTTTGCGCCCGCGGCTGCCCCCAGCCACACCAGGTCAGGGCCCGGGGCAGGGAAACGGCCGCTCCCCAGGGAGCTCCCAGGGACTAGGGGGCAAAGGGGGCGGGGAGCCGGCTGGGGGCCACTCACTGACCAGACTGCGGGCAGCGCTGCCGTAAATTCCCATGGGCGCTGGCCGGCAGGCCCGGCTCATTTCCATATGCATGAGGCTGCCGGGCCTAATTATGCTAATCAGCCTCTGGAAAGCGGCCGCCTTGGGCGCTGCGCCGCCTGCTAATGGGCCGCGGTGCGGGGCCGGCCCGGGCCCTCCTGCCGCTGCTGCCTTCACTCAGCCCGCAGGGCGCTGGGCCGGGCCCGGAGAGGAAGCGGAGACCAACACGCTCCCCTCGGCCCCCTCCCAGCCCCAGCCCCAGCCCCAAACGCGCCCGCCCGTCCGCCCGCAGCCGCCCCCCAAAACTCACGGGACATTTTCCAGCCAGCCCCGCCAGCAGCGGGTCCCTCGAGGGGGAGCAGGAAGATCCCCCCTCCACCCCCCCGAGTTGGGGCGCACCGAGCCAGGCCGTCACCCGCAGAAGGCGCCTGGAGCCCCAGCCCGGGCCGCGGGCAGCAGATGCTGCAGAGCCCGTCTCCCGGCGGCCGGGGCAGAGCTTTGAGCGGGTGGAGCTGGCTGCAAGGCAGGGTCCGAGGGGCTGCGCTCCCGCACGGCTCGCCCAGCGCAGCGGGCCGCGGGGAGGACGCGGGCACAGACGGGCGCTGCAGAGGAACCGGGCGGGCACTCGGGCCCAGGGCAGCAGCAAAGGGGCCGCCGGCCAGAGGCGACGGTCCCAAAGGACGGCGCGTCCTGCACCCCGCTCCGCTCCCACGCCCCCGGCCAGCCCCGTATCCGGCTAGCTCCGGACCCCGGCGGTCTGGCTGATCGGCCGCTGAGGGGGGCACAGGGCGCCCGGGGCCCCAGCGGCCTCCAGGGGGCGTTGCTGCCCCAGAGCTGGGGGCCGGGGTGGGGGCTCGGTGAGCGCCGAGGACCAGCTCCCCCCACGCCCGGGCGCTCCCCCCCCACGCCCTCCCAGGGAGGCCGCGGGCTGATCCGCAGGGACCGGGCTCAGCAGCCCCCTCCCCGCCCGCAGCCAGCCCCGGCTTCCAGTCCCTGCCCGGGGCCGGGCACCGCTGCTCCCCGCGGGGGAGCCGCCCCCGCCCCAGCCGGCCGGGAAGAGCTGCCAGGTGGCCGGAGGTGACTCAAGCCCCAGCCGGGGGCTCCTTGTCTCCGAGGTGCCCCAGGGGACATTCCCCCAGGCGGCTCCCGGGTGCGGGCCCCTCCGCCCCAGCCCGCCCGGCTCCCGCAGGTCGCCCTGCCGGCGTCCAGCGGGGGAGGACTCCCGCCACGGGCCTGCGGGAGCGCCCCACCGGGCTGGGCCAGCGGACAGGAGCGGGCCCCTCCCCGGCCGGCCCGCTGCTGCTCACGGCTCTGGGTGGGACAGGAGCTGGGCCGGGGGCACAGGCCGGGCTCTACAGCCCGAGAGGACACCCAGAGCTCCGTCTCCGCCCCTCGCCTGGCCCCCAAGGGGCTGCAGCCCTCGGAGAACAGGCGGGGGACACCCCCGGGCCCCACAATGCAGGAAACATGAATGGAGAGGCACCGACTCCCCTGGCCAGGGACGTGCCTGCAGGCTGCTGAGGAAGGGAAAATACACCCAGGTCCCTGCCAGGCTCACCGGGGCACGGCCCAGCCGGGCACACCTGGAGGAGCGCCAACTCCCTGCCCCCCGCCCCCTCTCCCAGCTGCAGCCGGGGCCACCCCCCGCGGAAGGAGACCGAGAATCCCCCACTGCCCTGAGGGAGGAGCAGTCCCTGCCTGACCCCTGCCCTGGAGCATGAGAGTTAGGAGTGCAGGCGGCAAACCCGAAGGCACCTCCAGGGCTGCCCAGCGGCCCCGGCCTCACCAGCTGTGCTGACACCAGAGTCCAACCCCTCCCGTGCGGGACCTGGGAGAAAGTTCCCCGGCCTGCTGGGAGCCTTTGTGTCTCCGCCTGCTGCTCAGCCCCCCACGAGGGGGCTTTACCCTGGGTGCCTTGCAAGAGAGTGAAAATCAAGTCCCCCTCTCAGTGGCCAGGCCCTGCTAGCTCCTCTAGGCACCAGTGCCAGCCTGGGGGCACACCATGCTGCAGCCGGGTGTGCCGTGCCTGGTCTGTGCCGCTCTGGGGCCTACCTGCTTCTAGCCCGCACGCAGCAGCAGGGCAGACCCAGCCCCCCCCGCCCCAGCTGGGAGAAGAGGAGGCAGCTGGCACCACGCCCTGGGGCAGAGACACCCCCACCAGCAGGCTCTGCCCCCAGAGAGGGGCGCTGGGCCTGGGGCAGCCGGCTGCACTGCCGGGGTGCCTGTGCTGGTACAAGGCCCCCGCCCACCTGAGCCCACCCCTCTGTGGTGGCTGCACAGGCTGGTTCTAAGTGTCCCACGTGGCGCCCCTGGCCTGTGGGACCCGGCCCAGCCCTGGTGCACGGATCTGAGCCTCCCTGGCTGGCTCAGTCCTCCAGCGTGCTGCCAAACGGCCCCTGTGGAAAGGGACCCTCAGCAGCCGTGGGGGCCCCCAGCTCAGCCCAGGGGAGAGGCACCTCCTGGGCCTGACCTTCTCCACATGCACCGAGGGGCAGCGCTGGGCTGAGCCGAGCCAGGGCTGCCACCCTGCCCCAGCCAGCTGTAGGAAGGGGGCAGCCCAGGTGCAGCGGATGGAGGGGGGTCACTGTGGCATGGCCCCAGGGCAGCGGGGCGGGCGGCTTATGGAATGCTACCGGGGGTCCCTGCCCTGGCAGCAGCCCCCTCGCAGCCGTGCCTGTGGGCGGAGGGGCTGGAGTGGCACTGAGCGGCTGCCTGCAGTTCCAGGGCTCAGGGGCAGCCACTGAGCATGGACATCGCCCGCGCCTTTGCACCCTCGGCCCAGGCACTGCCTCTCAGCAAGCGTCTGGAGCAGCCCGCGTCCGACCTGCCGCTCCGCACCCCTGCACAGCATGGGAGAGGAAGGACAGCCGCCCCCTCCGCCCCAAACCCTGCTCAGCACGGCCCCCGCACTGCGGTGAATTCCAGCCACCCTGACCCGCTAACCGAGGGCCCGATTCTCCAGCCAGCGTGTGGGGGAGCCTGGTGTGGAGGGCCCAGACAGGGTGGGAGGCGGAGAGGGGAGCCCCCCGCAGGGCTCTGCCCAGCCAAGGCCTGCAGGGAGCTCCAGACAGGCTGTGGGGGCTGGCGAGAGCTGGATCCTCCTCACCTGAGCTCTGGAGACGCTCTGGGGGCCTGTGGCTGCCGCAGTGAAGTCGGTGGGGGGAGCAGGGCGGGACACGGTAGCGGGCAGGGCCAGCACGGCCCTGCCAGGCGAGGCCAGAGCCACATGGGCAAGTGCCTGCAGAACTCACCTCCAGCAACTGTCTGCCAGGCCCTCTGCTTCCCTTGGGTCCCGCTGCAGCTGCTTGGCCGGCTCCGGGCTCTGCCCTGGCACCCACATGCTGCACAGCCCGGGGCGGGGCCTCTTGGCACGGAGCACCCATCGCTGTCTCACCCAGCCTCGGGAGCGTGGGGCCAGCCCCCAGGGCTCATCTGGCCTGGGCAGATTCCCCGGCTGGCAGCAGCAGCGCCCGGCGCTGCACATTCCAAGTACCAGGGCAGGCGCCAGCCTCACCCCCTCCCGGTGCTACCAAGCAGGTGAAGCCAATCAGCAGCCTGTCCTGGGGAAACTGAGGCACAGAGCGGCAGCTGGATCTGCCCCAAGCCCAGCCAGCGAGTCAGACTTGGATCCCACCCCATCCCTCCTCTCACCCACACTGCCCATGGCAGGGCCACAACGCCTGCACAGCCACCACGGGCACACAGCACAAATGTCTTCTTGGGCTGTCCTGAGCCAGCACTGCACCACACTGCACTGCCCAGCCCAGCACTGCACTGCACAACACTGCCCTACACTGCACTGCCCACCACTATGCAACACTGCTCTACACTGCCCAAGACTGCACAGCCCAGCCCAGCCCAGCCCAGCACTACGCAACACTGCACAGCCCAGCACAACACTGCCCAACACTGCACTGCACAGCCCAGCACTACGCAACACTGCCCAGCACTGCATAGCACAGCACTGCCCAGCACTACGCAACACTGCCCAACACTGCACTGCACAGCCCAGCACAACACTGCTGTATACTGCACTGCCCAGCACAGCACAGCACTAGGCAACACTGCCCTACACAGCACTGCCCAGCACTGCATAGCACAGCACAACACTGCTGTATACTGCACTGCCCAGCACAGCACAGCACTATGCAACACTACCCTACACTGCACTGCCCACCACTATGCAACACTGCCCTACACAGCACTGCCCAGCACTGCATAGCACAGCACTGCCCAGCCCAGCCCAGCACTGCACTGCCAGCGCACCCCCCCATCAGCTGACCCCCCCTCCCCGCGGCTGAGATCTGATCCGGAGCAGAGAGGAGCCGACCCCCCGCAGGACCGCGACCCGCGTCCCCACACCCCGGAGGGAGGGTCTGGGCCATCACCCACCTCCCAGCCCCGGGCCCAGGGAGCGGAGCCCGGTCCGGCCGCTTCACTGAAGGAGGGGGCGGGGGGCTCCTGGGGGTAAACGCCGAACCGCCGCGGCTGGCGCTGGCCCGGGCCTTTGTGCCCCAGGCCCGCAACGCAGAGGGGGGGAGGGGCAGGAGAGCTCCCCGGCGTCCCCGCCCCCCGCGCCAAACAGGTGTGTGACCTTCGCCGGCGCTCACGGCCGGGGGGGCCCGGACCACACACGCGCAGCGGGGCTGGGAAAGTCCGGCCGGGGCAGCCACCGGCTCCCCCCCAGCGCCGCCTCCCGGGCCGGCCACGCCCGAGCGCAGCGCAGCAGGACGCGGCCCCGGGCAGATTCCAGCCCGGCCCGGAGCGCAGCCAGGCCCCAGCAAAGCCCACGCGGCCCCCGGCACCTCTCCCCGGCGCGGGGCTCTGCCAGGGCGCGCCCGGGGCCGTGGGGCGGGTCGCGGCCAGAGGCGGAGGCTGGCACGGGGCTGGCACGTCGCGGGGCCCAGGTCTCCGCAGGCGCCGGTCCCGGGCCACCGCCCGAGTGGGAGCAAGGCCCGGGCCCGGGGGCAGCGCTCCCCAGCGGGCTCTCCCGCGCGGCTCGGCGTGTGCGGACCGCACCCCCCACCCCGGCAGGGCAGGGCACGAGTGGGAGCCACCGCCCCGCCCCACAGCGCCCTCCGGCCCCACTGCCTCCGGCCAGCCCTGCCCCACAGCGTCCTCCGGCCCCACAGCGCCCTCCAGCCAGCCCTGCCCTCCAGCGTCCTCCGGCCCCACAGCGCCCTCCAGCCAGCCCTGCCCTACAGCGTCCTCCGGCCCCACTGCCTCCGGCCAGCCCTGCCCCACAGCGTCCTCCGGCCCCACTGCCTCCGGCCAGCCCTGCCCCACAGCGCCCTCCAGCCAGCCCTGCCCCACAGCGTCCTCCGGCCCCACAGCGCCCTCCAGCCAGCCCTGCCCTACAGCGTCCTCCGGCCTCCGGCCAGCCCTGCCCCACAGCGTCCTCCGGCCAGCCCTGCCCCACAGCGCCCTCCAGCCAGCCCTGCCCCACAGCGCCAAGGCTGTCCTGAGCCCATAGCGTCCCCCTCCGGCCCGCGCAGCCCCTGCCCGGCTCTTACCTTCCACCCAGAGCTGCTCCAGGTCCGTCTCGATGGCGGCTGCCCGCAGCCCCAGCGCCAGGGCGCCGAAGGCCAGCAGCCCGGCCAGCAGCACCTTGCCGCAGTGCCGCTGGATGCGGCAGCCCAGCGCGAAGAGCAGCGCCTGGAACCTGGCCCGCAGCCACAGCGGGGCCGCGGGGCCCCCGGCCTGGCCCTGCGGGGAGAGGCAGCGTCAGGGGTGCGCAGGTGCGGGGCCCGGCGGGCACCCCCCTCCCGCCGCCCCCCGAGCCCCTACGCGCCTGCCGGCGTCTCCTCCTCCTGCGCTCTGCCCCGCAGCTCCAGCCCGGCCCTTCCCCCGCCGGGCCCCGTGGGACGCGCCGCGCGCTCACCTTGGGGACCCGCTCGGGCGCCGCGGCGTGGGCGCAGCCGGCTGCCCTGCGGGGCGGAGCGGGGCCCGGCGCGCAGCGGGGCTCCGAGGTCATGGTCCGGCGAGGCGGGAATCCGGGGGGCAGCGTCCGAGGGCTCCGCTCTGCTCCGGGGGGCCCCTCCCCACATCATGCGGCCAGCCCCGGGGCCATGCGGGCGGGCGGGCCGGAGCGCTGCGCCGTGCGCCGGGGAGCCCGTCCCAGCTGCATTGGGCGCCGGCCGCGGCCTCCCTCCCAGCTCCGGGGGTGGGGGGGTGATGGGCGCGCTCCCGCTCCCATTGGCTCAGGAAGCGGCAAATTACTTTGCAAACATCGCCTGTTATTAGCTGCTAGGCAACCGCGCAGCAAAGCGGAGCCGAGCGGGACCACCCAGGCGGCCGCCCGCGAGTCCTGGCGGGGGGGCGGCCGGGAAGCTTCTCCCGGCGCAGGAGCTCCGCGGCCGGGGGGGCGGGGGCGCAGCAGCGAAGGGGGCGCCAGGAGAGCAGCGGGGGCTGCCCGGCTCCGGCCGGCGGGACTCGCGCGGCCCCTTCGGGCTCGGCCACCCCCGGCGCACAGAGCGGGCGGCCCGTGGGGACCCGCCCGGGGGGGGCAGGTCCCGATCCCGGTCCCCCCCCGCCCCCAGCCAAGGCGGGGGCAGCCCCTTTGCCAGCCGAGCTGGGGCCCCTGCCCCCAGGGCTGCGCCGCGCGCCGGAAGGCCTGGGCCCCGGGCGAGGCGGGAAGGAGGAAGGGGGGACCCAGGCGGCGGAAGGGCTGCGGGCAAATCGCTGCGGAGGAGCCCCCCCGGCTGGGCGGCGACGAGAGGAGGCGGTGGGGGCCCGCGGCCCGGGGAGCTCGGCACGAGGGCGGCTCAGCAGCCCCCCCACAGATCCCCTTTCCCTGCGGGCCCCGGGCGACCCCCAGTGCAGGGCCCTGCCCAGCCCGGCCGCGGCAGCGGCGTGGTCAGCCCGCCCTGCACCCCCGAGCAACGGGCTCAGCTCGGGCTCAGCTGTGCTGTGGCCCATGGGAACCCCGCCTGCCCAGCCCTTGCACTGCCCCAGGCGCGGGGAGTCCGGCGCCACGGGCTGCGCTTGGGTCTCGGTCGGGGTCAGGCCCCAGCACCCCTGGATCCAGCCTGCGAGTTGTGGGAGACCCTCCCCCCCATGGGCTCAGCTATTCCCAGAGCCTGACCCTTTTATCTTGCCCCCACATCACCCCTCCGGCTCCCCCAGCTCTGCTAGGGGAGGTGTGTGAGGGACACACCCTCCTCCATGGGGGGAGCAGAGCTGCCCCCCTTCCACATCTGGGCCCTGAGCACTGGGACCAGATCCCATGGTGCTGAGAGCCTCCTCTACCGCCAGCCTCCTCTGCCCCTGCTCCTG
Organism: Carettochelys insculpta; assembly: GCF_033958435.1. Taxonomy (NCBI): domain Eukaryota; kingdom Metazoa; phylum Chordata; order Testudines; family Carettochelyidae; genus Carettochelys; species Carettochelys insculpta. The sequence goes on from NC_134145.1 coordinate 3,619,733, forward strand.
TGGGCAGCCCCCAAAGCCAGCCAGGAAGCGCCTGGGGTTTAAATGTGCTGCAGCCCCGAGCTGGTCCCCTTGACCCTGGCTGCACTCAGGATAGTTGGCCTGGGCTGTGCTGGGGTGGGGTGGGGGCGGGGGTGCTGCCAAGCCAGATGTCTCCCTTGGGGCAGATCAGCCCCTGCTGCCCCTCAGGTTCTCTGTGGTGCCCCAGCCCAAAGCTCAGCACCCCCATCCCAGGGCTGCCCCACCCCACCTGACCATCCCTCTGGTGGGCTGCCAGCCTCCCCTACCGCAGCATCCAGAACCCAACTCCCGCTGAGCAAAATGCAAGCCCTGCGCAGCGCCCACGACCGCCTGCCGAACCTCCCTCCGCGGTGCTGGGCCACCCAGCCTTCCGCCCAGCACCCAGCCCCCCTGCTTCAGGGCAAGAAACCCGCGTGTGGGTAAACCTGCCCCAGGAAGTCACTGCCTCATCCCCACCAGCTAGCAACCAGCCCCAAGCCTGCCAGCACCCCAGCCACCGGCACAGACAGGGCCGTACATATCCGACAGCCCTGGACAGGACCTCCAGCATCAGTCCCTGCGCCCACGGCAGGACCCAGCGCCAGCCCTGCTGGACTTTTCGTTTGTGTGTCCTAAATCGGACCTGCCCTGGAAGGGCCCCTCCAGGAGCGAACTCCCAACACTGGTTTACAAGGCCGCTGCGCTAACCACTGAATTATCCCACCCTCCCACAGCCACATGTGCGCTCGGCAGAGGAGCCACAAGCAAACGCCACGGCTGTGAGTGCAGCCGAGCGGAAACGGCTCCTCCAGGCCGAGGAACGCCAGCCAGCCCCACGGGGCAGGGGACCGCACTGGGGAGCAGCGACTCTGGGAAAGAGCTGGGGGCTGGCGGCTGATCGGCTGAGCTTGAGCCCTGGAAGGGGGTGCGTGCCGTGGCAATGCCAGCCAGGGCTGTACCACCAGGGCACTCCCGCTTTGGAGCAGGGGGGGTGGTTTGCCTCTGAGCCAGGCCTCTGCTGGGGATTTAAAGTCATGATAGCAGTGGAAGGGACCTCCAGAGGCCACCGAGTCCGGTTGCCTGCACTCGCTGCAGGGCCTGGCACCAGCCCCTTGCCAGGCCCCTGAGGCTGAGCTCACAGCCCGGGTTGCAAGGCCAGAGCTCCGATTGCTGACAGAGGTGCAGTTGGTACCCGGGAGGAAGGCCCTGAGCAGCCAGCCATGCAGGGAAGGTCAGAGGTCAACTTCTCCAGGCTGACTTGACCCAGGCAGATGGGTCGCAGGTGGGAGCATGGGGGTTTCCAGGCCCGGTGGGTGGGGTTCAGGGCTGTGAGGCCACTCCCAGGGCAGCCCCCAGAGCCCAGCGGCTGCCTTCGGCACGGCTCAGCCTGGAGGGGCTGGGAAGAGCCCCAACCCCAGGACAGGGCAGTCCTGCTACAGCTACAGCAAGAACCAGCAGCCTGGCTAGACCACGCCCCCCCCCGACTCCCCTGCCTGCTCCCTGACTGGTGGGTCTGCTGGGCTGCCAGTATGGATTTGTCCCCACAGCACCCCTCGGAAGCAGCAGGATTAGTTCTACTGCAATGAGCAGGCAGCTGCGCATCTCTGCTGCCCTCTTCTGCATGGAATCAGAACTGCTTGACTGTGTCATAGGCTCTACACTGCCAGTGGCGATTCTCCTGTAGTGGCCGCAGGAATAGCTTTCCGTTTTGGAGCATGAGGCTTGTGTAGCCCTGGTAAGCAACTCAGGGCTATGTGGGGGAATGGCGAAAGGGAAGCTATGAAACCAAGGAGGGAACGGCAACCCCTCATTCCCAGGGCAGGGAAATGGCAGAGCCAGGAGCCACAAGGCCCAGTGCACAAAGACGTGCCCCAGTCTGTCCCTCACACCCCTGCGCTTCTCAGCACTGGGCCTGAGCCTGAGCCTGCTGTTTCAGCCAAGTGAGCAACATTGCTCTGGATGGGCTCCGTACACAGCCCCTGGGCTCCTGGCTGCACCGGGTGGCAGGGCACAGTGCCAGTCAGTGCTAAGCCAGGGCTTGGGGCAGGCCCTGGGGTACTAGTAGGGGTGAAGGTGGATTCTCCCCCCCAGCCTGGAAGAGGAGCCACTGATGGGACATGGTGTGGCTGCGGGGGGGGGGTGCCGTGGCCAGGAGCTGGTTCGCATCCCAGCCACGGTGCTTGGTGCCCAGCTGGCAGCAGTGACACTCTAAGGACCCCATCTGCCCAATGCAGTGTGATTGTCTGGAGCAGAGGCTGGGACTCAGGAGAGCTGGTGCCTAGTCTCAGCTCCGCCACTGAGCTGCTGAGGTCCCTGGGCATGTCAGTTCACCACTCCAGGAGTCTCTTGCCCCTTGTAATATTGATGGTTATTCCAGGCACAGGTGAGCAAACCAAATCAGGGCAAACTGCCCCAAACCAGGCGACTGACAGCCCAGGACTGGGGGCTCTGCACTATACGGCACCCAACCAGCCATGTGCAGCACCTCTGCAGCAAGACGTCACACCAGCAATTCCCTTGCACATGCCAGCTTCCCTTGGGCTGTACCAGTGCCCTCCTTACACAGAGGGGAAGTTATGAAACCCCATCTCGTCCATCTCACTGGTTCTTCCAGTCCCAAAGGACCAGCCCCATTCCCAGGTCAGCGTATACTTAGAGCTCACCCAAACCAGCATGTGGGGCCAATCCTTTAGCATCTAAAAATCTAAAGGTTAATTAATAGAAAGAAAGGAAGAAAGAAAATGAACGAACAGGGGGAGAGTAGGGCTACGTCTACACGTGCAGCCAACATCGAAATAGCTTATTTCGATGCTGCGACATCGAAATAGCCTATTTCGATGAATAATGTCTACACGTCCTCCAGGGCCGGCAACGTCGATGTTCAACTTCGACGTTGCTCAGCCCAACATCGAAATAGGCGCAGCGAGGGAACGTCTACACGTCAAAGTAGCACACATCGAAATAGGGATGCCAGGCACAGCTGCAGACAGGGTCACAGGGCGGACTCAACAGCCAGCTGCTCCCTTAAAGGGCCCCTCCCAGACACAGTTGCACTGAACAACACAAGATACACAGAGCTGACAACTGGTTGCAGACCCTGTGCCTGCAGCATAGATCCCCAGCTGCCGCAGAAGCAGCCAGAAGCCCTGGGCTAAAGGCTGCTGCCCACGCTGACCATAGAGCCCCGCAGGGGCTGGAGAGAGAGCATCTCTCAACCCCCCAGCTGATGGCCGCCATGGAGGACCCAGCAATTTCGACGTTGCAGGACGCGGATCGTCTACACGGTCCCTACTTCGACGTTGAACGTCGAAGTAGGGCGCTATTCCTATCTCCTCATGAGGTTAGCGACTTCGACGTCTCGCCGCCTAACGTCGAAGTTGGTGCCGCTACTTCGAAGTAGCGTGCACGTGTAGACGCAGCTTAGAATTGTTAAAGCAATCGACTTACAGACAGGCTGCAGCAGGTGGAATAGCTGTTGTCTTTAAAAGTTGCTGGAGTAAGTTTGCAGATGATACCAAGCTGGGAGGGGTTGCAACTGCTTTGGAGGAGAGGGTCAAATTCAAAATGATCTGGATAAATTGGAGAAATGGTCTGAGGGAACCAGGATGAAGTTTAATAAGGACAAATGCAAAGTGCTCCACTTGGGAAGGAACAATCAGTGTCACACATGCAGAATGGGGAGTGTGTGTCTAGGAACGACTACAGCAGAAAGGGACCTATGGGTTATAGTGGACCACAAGCTAAATATGAGTCAACAGGGCGATGCTGTTGCAAAAAAAGCAAACATGATTCTGGGATGCGTTAACAGGTGTGCTGTGAACAAGACACGAGAAGTCATTCTCCCGCTCTACTCTGCGCTGGTTAGGCCTCAGCTGGAGTATTGTGTCCAGTTCTGGGCACCGCAGTTCAAAAGAGATGTGGAGAAATTGGAGAGGGTCCAGAAAAGAGCGACAAGAATGATTAAAGGGCTAGAGAATTTGACCTATGAAGAAAGGCTGAAAGAATTGGGCTTGTTTAGTTTGGAAAAGAGAAGATTGAGGAGACATGATAGCGGTTTTCAGGTATCTAAAAGGGTGTCATAAGGAGCAGGGAGAAAACTTGTTCTTCTTGGCCTCTGAGGATAGAACAAGAGGCAATGGGCTTAAACTGCAGCAAGGGAGGTTTAGGTTGGACATTAGGAAAAAGTTCCTAACTGTCAGGGTGGTCAAACACTGGAATAAATTGCCAAGGGAGGTTGTGGAATCTCCATCGCTGGAGATATTTAAGAACAGGTTAGACAGATGTCTGTCAGGGATGGTTTAGACAGTAATTGGTGCTGCCATTGGGGCAGGGGGCTGGAGTCGATGGCCTCTCGAGGTCCCTTCCAGTCCTAGCATTTTAGGATTCTGATACACCCTTTGGACAGGGCAGTGATCCTGGTTCAGCTCATAGCAGAGCTGTTCCTGAAGTGATGAGAGGGTTTGAAGATGAAGACAAAATGGAGGGCCCTCAGGGTCAGCAAGTGGGGTGAAATCCATTGTTTCCCCCCGGGTGGCAGCATGTGCTAAGTGGAGCCTGTCACATGAGCAGGTTGCCTGGCCAGGCCTTTTTGGGGTGTTCCGCCATTGCCTGGCTCCCACAGCAGTGTTTCTCAACCTTTGTTTATAAAGTGCCCCTTAAAAAAAAGAGTTTATTGGAAACCTCCCCGACTCCGCTCACATCCCCCTTAGTGCGACGTGTATCACCAGTCAAGAAACACCATCTCTGAGGTCTTGGACCAAGTGCCATGCAGCCTTTCCAGGTGACTGTACCCTTTGCAGGAGTCAGATCTGTTTTGCATCCTACCAAGTTACACCTCACTTAAAATCTGCTTACAAAACCACGCTACAATGTCACAGCAGACGACTCTGGCAAACGAGCTGCCTTTCTTCTTATGCACGCTGTGAATTGGAATGGAAATGACATACGGTACGTACATTTCAGCGTAAGGCCTATGAAGCAGTAGAACCAAGCCATTGTCTGACTCAGCTTTCAGATGGCACTGACTTTACTAATGATTTCATGTCGTGTGTTGCAGAACTGGGCAAAGCTGTAGCTGAGTTGAAGACCTCAGTGTGTCCCCAGGGTACACATAACCCTGGCTGGGAACCACTGTGCCAGCCTGCACGTCCCCAGGCAAATTCCTCAGCTGTGGATTGGATCCAAGTGCTGCTTGACCTGGCCGGCACGCCGTTGGCGCTAGGTTGCCTTGCCTCCTACTGGGCTCGCCCGGAAACTAACATTCCTAATTCAAGCCCAGCACCGGTCTGGAACTCTACGTATACAAATGCTACAGGCATAAGGGCAACACACCCAGCTTTCGGGAGTCGCCGGCTTTCAGTAGCTACATCACTCAGCCCGCGACTCGGTGCAAACCCAGGACAGTGGTTACAATAATAGTTCTCATGGTCGTTTTAAAAGCCAATCACATCACGCCGGCCCTGCGGGATCAAAGCTCTGAACGCAGGACAGCAACTAGCAGAGACACTCGCCCCCACCCCCGCTGGCTGCTACACCAGCCCCTTTCTGGGCCTAAGAACAGCCAGACTAGGTCAGACCAAAGGTCCATCTCGCCCAGCTGCTGACAGTGGCTGATGCCAGGTGCCCCAGAGGGAGTGAACAGAGCAGGGGATCAGCAAATGATTCCTTCCCTCTCACCCATCCCCAGCTCCTGGCAAACGGGACACCAGCCCTGTGTGTCCCAGCTAACCACCACTGATGGACCTGTCCTCCAGGAGCTTAGCTAGGGCTTGTCTGAGCCCTGCTGCAATCTCAGCCTTCACACCAGCCTCTGGCAGGGAGGTCCATAGGGCGGCTGAGCCTTAGGTGACAAAATAACGTCGTTTGTTTTAAACCTCCTGCTTACGCATTTAATTTGCTGAGCCCTAGTTCATGGGTCCCAGGAAGGACTAAATAACTTTTCCTTATTTACTGTCTCCAAACCAGTCATAATTTTCATAGAATCCTAGGACTGGAAGGGACCTCGAGAGGCCATCGAGTCCAGCCCCTGCCCCCATAGCAGGATGAAGTACTGTCTAATGTTCTAATTTTACAGACCTCCATCATCTCCCCCACATCTGTGTGCACTCATCAAGCTGAGGCTGTCCTGTGGATTTACCAGAGCCGGGCTAGTATTTTCTGTCGGATCCCTTTCCTGGCAGTGCCCCATGTTTGATCCATTTGAACCCAAGATCTGTTCCATTTCTAACAGGACCGATAAAAGTGCCGTGCAAGGCGCAGCCAGGCTGGGGACAGTAACTAGCACAGGGCAACAGTGTTCCCTGCAAGCGGCATCATTGGGCAGCTGCCCAGCAGTGATTCAGGCTGTGCGAGCGCCCACAGCCAGCAGCCGGTGCTTCTACATGTGGTACGCATCTGCGCATGCCTTGGTGCCAGTAAAAAATTTATTCTGCACACAGATGGGGAAGCAACAGCGGCTGCGCTGCCTGGCAATATCATTGGCGAATACGTAGCATCAGCTGGGAAAGTGAGCAAAGACCGTGAGTTAGGGCTAACGTGCACCCTCTGCTGGATGGCGTGAGAACTGCACTTGTGGGTCATGGCCCCCCTACGGCGAGGCGCTCATGGAGATTTCTCTTCCGCACCGGTGAGCTGCTGGGCAGCTGCCAAGTGAGGAAGAGGAGTAATGGGAGCCTCTCCGGGGAGGGGGGGGGGGGACACCCCGCTGAGCCTGCAGCCCAGCCACATGGGCCAACCCTGGCATGGACTCCCCAGCACAGGCTCCCCAGACACTGCCCTGAGCAGAAACACCAAGGGTGCCCGCCCAGAGCTGCCCTCCTGGCCAGACCTGTGCTGCCCCCAGCCAGTGGCCTGGTCCTCTCCTCCTCTCTGGGGCGGCGAGGCCAGGGCTGAGCCAGAGCTCAAGGGTGACATACCCCAAGGAATGGGCACCTCTGTCCGGGCCCCGTCCCATCCATGGCTTCCATCCTGCCCACCTCCCCACCCAGCTGAGCCCCCTCTCGCTCACCCCCGCCACCCTTGGCCCAGCCCCCACCTGCTCACCCCCCCCAGTGCCCAGGGACCCAGCCGAGCCCAGTGCCAGGGGCAGCCTGCCTTCCCCGAGCCCTGCAGGCCCAGCTGAGCTCTAGGCGTGGGCAGTCACACACAGGCAGCAGGTGGGCAGCACAGGGACCGATTCCTCCCTGGGCCCAGGTACTACCCAGCCAGTGCTGCTGGCTGCCCATGCAGCAGGCACAGCCATGTGCCAGGCCAGCACCAGCTCCCAGCTGGGCACCCCGGACGCCTGGCCGGGGGGGGGCGGGGGGTGTCGCTCTGGCTGAGGGTTGGCAGGGACCCCCACCAAAGCCAGGAGTGAGGAGAGCCCCTTGTCCAGCACCCAGCACCCCCCCTAGGCATGTGCACCACTGGCAGAGCTAACCAGACCCTCAGCAGCCAGCCTGTGCGTGGGGCTGGGGGTCTGCCCCCCCCGCCAGCAGCCTTGCCACCCACCGCCAGCCCCCGGATTAATTATGCTAATGGCTGTCTTGCCTCCTTTGTCGCCTAATGAATGGGCCCCTTTACGATGGCCCAGCCTTTTGTCTGGCCCCCTTTTAAGGGCTAGTGGTGGTGGGGGCAAGCAGGTGGCAGAGCCCCCAAACAGGCCCTTTGTCGGCCTTGGGGGCCCCCTCGGAGGGGGGCCAGGAAACTCCTCCAGCGGCTTCACAGCGCTGGCAGCTCCTGGTGCTGCAAACAGCCCAGAGCTGGGGCCAGGTTCACTGTGGTCCAACTGCCCCCCAGGAGCCCCCCAGTGCCCTGCTGGCAGCAACCATGAGCCCCCTGCTTAGGGCCCCCCAGAGAACCCTGTGCATGTCCCCATCAACAGCCCTCATGAGCCCCATGCCAAGGCCTCTGATACAACCCTCGTTGAGTCCCCCTATGCCCTGCCAAGAGCCCCCCGAGCTCCCTGCTGAGATTCCCCCAGTGTCCCCCATGTTGTCAGCAGCCCCCAGGAGCCTCCCACAGAGAGTACCCCCAGAATCTCCACGAAGCTCCCTGTCAACAGCCCCCAGGAGCCTCCCCAGAACCCCTGCCAAGTGCCCCATCAACAGCCCTCTGCAGAGAGCCCCACCCCCCGCTTTGAGTTCCCCGTGAGCCAAATGCCGCAAACACCCCTCCGAGACACCCACGAATCCCCCCACAAGCGCTGGCCTGTGAGATTCCCCAGGGTGGGGCCCTGGCAGGACCTCATGGCTGGGTGAGCTGGGCCCTGCAAAGCCCCGGAAAGCCAGGATCAGCCTCTGTGGGCTTGGGGCCAGGCTCTACCCACCAGGTGGCCACCCTTGTGCCTGGCAGGTGTAGGAACGAGGTGGCGCCGGGCACCCAGCACCAGCTGGCAAAGACAGGGCCTGTCACGCCTGCCTAGGTCTAATAACCCAGCTCTGAGCCCGAGCTGGCCCCTGGGGGGACAGAGCCAGGCCCCCGCCCCATGGCGCCCAGCAGCTGAGGGAGGCCTGGGTGGCTGGAGGGGGCAGTGGGTGCTGGAACCCCCCCCCCTCCCAGGGCACCACAGGGCAGCACAGCCCAGGGCTGCCAGGTATCCTGCTGAAAAGGGACCCTGGTGGCTCTGGTTGGCACCTCCCAGCCAGGCTGTCAGTGACGCAGGGGGGCTCAGGCAGGCTCCCTCCCCGCGCTGTCTCCGCAGGGGTGCTCTGCATGCTGCCCTGCCCTGAGGGCCGGCTCCACGTCTCCCATTGGCTGGAGCACCCATGGCTGCCCTCGCACCCAGGGGCTGCCAGAACCTGGTGGTCACGTCCTGGGAGCTGTGGTAGCCCTGCCCCCAAACCCCTTCTCCTGCCCCAGCCTGCACCCCATGGGATAGTGGGGGTTGCAGGTGGGGAGTGAGGGTGCAGGAAGGGCTGGGGGGAGCCCAGGGCTGGGGTGGGGGAGAGCTGTGGGTCAGGAGTGAGGGGCACTAGCAGGACACCTGGGTTCCCTGCACCCTGGAAGCTCCCAGTTTGAGCTGCTGGGAGGGGCAATCTGGGAATGGACCTTGTCCTGCCTGGGGAACTCAAGTCTCCAGGCAGTGAACCATCCACCTCCAGTACAAGGTACCCGCCAGCCTGGCCCCCTGTGCTGATGCCACCAGGGCCCTGCAGGGCCTGCCCTCGCCCGACCGAGCTGGGCTCACTGTCAGACTTCCGTCTCTCATCCATCGGCGCCCCAGAGAGCAGGCGGGGCCTGTCCTTTAGCAGCTAACACTGCAGGGCTGGTAAATAAAAAGAACAGGGGAGAGTAAAAGTGTTGCAGCAGTGGAATTCCACACACCCATCACACGGGTGTGGGTGCAGCCGCAGCAGAGGTGGAATAAGCCTCTGGGATATATCCTGTTAGGACAGGTCAGGGATCCTTCCGGGCTCAGCTCATAGCAGAGCTGCTCTGGAAGTGAGGAGCCAGAGCGAAGCCAAAGACGGAGGCTCCTCAGGGCCCCCTTTGTCCCCTCGCCCATGTGGAGGGAATTCCATCAGTCCCGCCTGTCTGGGAGCACATCTGAGCTGGGGCCTGTCCCAGGAGCAGGTCACCTGGCCATGTCCTTTTCCGGGGACCAGCCGTCGCCTGTCTGCTGGGTTACACCTTACCGCCAGGTCCCTCAGAGGCGGACTGACTCAGGTAAGGCCCTTTGTCTGCCAGGTCCGGCTTCACCTGGCTAGGAGCCTTGCCCAGTACGTTGCTGTACCTCCTACCATCGTCTCCCTGAAACACCTTCAGGTCCAAGCCCAGAGCCAGTCCTGGTACCGCCACACACGGCCTCCGGGAATCGCCTGGGCCCACCTGCCCAAGGGGCAGTGCACACCCAGGATGGTGGTTGCAACCATCATTTGTCCATTCAGCCGAAACCCCAATAGTGTCACAGGGGCTGGCTCAGAGTGACCCTCCCCGCCCGCCTCTGGGGCATCGCCCAGCTCCAGCCACCTGCAGCAAGGACCAGAGCAAGGAGGAGGAGGGACCGGCTCTGGGGCCCACCCTGGGAAAGTGCATGACAGCACAGTCACCCAATGAGAGCGCAAAGAGTTGGGGGCCGGTCTGCCATTGGCCAAGTGGCTTCCAAGGCAGGACATTAGCCTAGCAGTATGGAGAGTACATTAACCCTTGGACCGGGCCGTACACAGCCAGAGCCCAGCAGGGGTGTGAGGTGGGGGGCTGGGACCCCAGGGACTCCCTCTGCCCTGCTTCTTTTCCTCTGCCTGCCTGCTCTCCCTGCCAGCAGCAGCCAGCAGCCTGGGCTGGCCAAGGGGCAGGAACATGCCACCTTAGATGGCACCAGCCAGTTACTGAGTGGGACACGCCAGGCGCTGTCCGAGCCCGACCTGGGAGACCCAGACAGCCCCGGGCGGGGGCCCAGCCTCTTGCCCTCAGGGGAACCTGCCTGTGAGGCTGATGGGGCCTCTCACCCAGAGCACAGCGATGCTCAGGTTACTCCCCATCCCCAGGGCCAGGCAGCTCCCCCAGGTCCACTGCAGCTCAGATCTCCCACCACACACACTGCACAGCTTTCCCCGGGACAGGGAACCACCGCGTCATTTCCAAGGGCCACGGACGGGGTCCCCAGGCCCTGCCCCCCACCCACAGGCAGAGGGGAGCGGCCACCAGGACACAGCGCAGAACACACTTGCCACCACTGGAGCCGGTCGGTACCATCCATCCTGGGGAGAGGGGCCCAGAGGGGTCCTGGAGCCAGGCCCTGGCCCACTTCCTCCCTCCCCAACCGGCCCAGACTGCCCCACTCCACAGCCCGGTGCCAACTGCAACCAGCCCGGCCCCTCCTCTGTGCTGTGTCCCAGGGAAGAGGTGTCCCCTGGCTGCCTAGGGTAGGAAGGCCCCGGAGGACCATTGCCTCCCGCCCAAACTCCCCTCTCCAACTGTGTGCGGCTGCGGGGCCAAGGGAAACTGAGGCACCCCCAGCAGTTACTGCAGGACAGTAGGAAACGCACAACCCCAGCAAGGGAAAGGCCCCCCCGAGCCCGTCCTGGGGTCTGGCTGGGCCAAGCCCTGGGTGCTGCTGGGTGTGCCCGGGGCCCTGGGCAGTGTGAAGACCCAGTTCCCTGCAGGGGGGCCGGTGCCTGCCCCTGGGGTGCTCTGAGCAGCGAGCTCGGCTGGTGGGACAGACTCACCTTCCCGTTTCCAATGGGCCAATCCTGCCCCGGTCCCCACAGCCCAGCTGGCATCAACCCCTCGGGGGGGAGCAGCTCCTCCCCCGGCTCCTGTCCCCCAGCCCCTGGCAGGAGAGCAACAGCTGCCACCCCGGCGCTGGGTAACGCCGACCACGTCCTCGCGGTGCCAACGCCGACCACGTCCTCGCGGTGCCAACGCCGCCCAAGGGACCCGGCTCGGCTGGGACACCTGCTCTGCCACGTCCCACCCGCAGCCCCCATGGGGAGCAGGGCCCTTCCCTCCCCGCTCTGCGCTCCCAGCATGGCGTGCCCTGAGCCCGGGCCTGGCTGCAGCTAGGAGCACACCAGGAGCGGGCTGGAGGCACAGCCAGCCCCCAGCTGCCTTATGCTCCCCACTGCTGCCGGGCCCTGCGCTGGGGGAGGGGCAGGGTCCCAACTCCTGCTTCAGCTCTGCTGCCGGGCCAAGCAGGCTGGATGGGCCACCACCCCACTCAGCAAGCCCGGACCAGGGAGCAGAGCCGCCCGCACAGATCCAAGCCCCCCAGGGGTACAAGGGCCGGGCAGCGCGGCAGTGGGGGGTACAAGGGCCGGGCAGCGCGGCAGTGGGGGGTACAAGGGCCGGGCAGCGCGGCAGTGCCCCCCAGGGGTACAAGGGCCGGGCAGAGCGGCAGTGCCCCCCAGGGGTACCAGGGCCGGGCAGCGCGGCAGTGGGGGGTACAAGGGCCAGGCAGCGTGGCAGTGCCCCCCAGGGGTACAAGGGCCGGGCAGAGCGGCAGTGCCCCCCAGGGGTACCAGGGCCGGGCAGCGCGGCAGTGGGGGTACAAGGGCCGGGCAGCGCGGCAGTGGGGGTACAAGGGCCGGGCAGCGCGGCAGTGCCCCCCAGGGGTACAAGGGCCGGGCAGCGCGGCAGTGGGGGGTACAAGGGCCGGGCAGCGCGGCAGTGGGGGGTACAAGGGCCGGGCAGCGCGGCAGTGCCCCCCAGGGGTACAAGGGCCGGGCAGCGCGGCAGTGGGGGTACAAGGGCCGGGCAGCGTGGCAGTGCCCCCCAGGGGTACAAGGGCCGGGCAGCGCGGCAGTGGGGGTACAAGGGCCGGGCAGCGCGGCAGTGCCCCCCAGGGGTACAAGGGCCGGGCAGCGCGGCAGTGGGGGGTACCAGGGCCGGGCAGCGCGGCAGTACCCCCCGGGGTACAAGGGCCGGGCGTGGCCAGGGCCTGAGGCGAGGTGGTGCTTTTCTCTGCAGTCCCCTCGGCCGCCTCCCTCCACGCCCTCAGCCCCGGGGCCTGGAGCACGGCAGGTTTCCTGGAGCGCCTGGGGCCTGTTCTCGAGGCGTGAGGCCGCCCAGCTTCTTCCCTGGGGAAACCGAGGCCAAACCGGCCTTGAGTCCTTCCGCTTCCTCCACACCCCGTGGCCCCAGGCCGCCCTCCCCGCTCACCAGGGCCCCGCCTGCCCGGCGCTGCCGCCCTGGTTCCCCTCGGCAGCCCCGGCTCCTGCAACTCCGACTCCAGGGCCTTGCGGGCCCCAGCCTGGCAGGCTCCAGCTACGTCCTTATCCCCCTCGTCGTCTGCCCGCGTGCCCCCGCTTGCTGGTCGCCTGCCGCATGCGCTGCTCCTTCTGCACACCCGCCTGCTGTCAATCCCACGCCGGTCTCCTGGACTCCCGTCACCTTAGATTGGCCTCCCGGGGCCCCTGCCCGCCCGTTCCCGAGGGAGCCCATGTGTGCGGGGTCCGTATCCCGCTGCTCTCCCTCCTCGCCCTGCTCACAGTCACACTGCCCCTTGCTCCCGGGGAAGAGGAGCTTGGCCCCTGCTGGCTCCCCCAGCGCTTGCCCCAGGAAGCTTTCCACGCCTCCTGGCCCTAACCGCAGGGCAGCCGCATCTCCGGCCGCCTGGAGCGGTGGCAGAAGCTGGCAGCACAGGCGTCCTGAGCTGCTTTGGCGTGAAGGGGCTGTAAGTCACAGGTGGTCGCTGTCGCCGTCCGTCAGTGACACCCCGGCCCCTCCGCTCTGCTCCGAAGCTGCCTGGCTTGCACGTGCTGGGCTGCAGTCCTGGCTCGGCGGCTGACTGGGGGCATCACCTCGTGTCTCAGCCGGGGCTACGGAAACCTCTGTGCTGCCTCTGGCTGCATCCAGAGCCTGGGACGTCCCAGGGGTGTAAAAGTGCGAGTGAGGGAGCATCGCTGCAAGGCCCTGGCACCATGCAGGGGTCCCTACAGCGACGCCCGGCCCCACCCCGCGAGCAGGAGATGCTCCCACGCGGAGACCCCTCTGGCCAGCACCTCCAGGTAAAGTGACAAGCGCCCCGCCCCTGTAATGCCCTGGGAGCGCCGAAGCGACGGACGCTGCTGACGGGCCCACGATCCAACCAGCGCGTTTCTTTCAGCGGTTCTCGGCCCCCGGCCAAACTGCTGGAGCACAAACCCTGCCCATGCAGACGCAGCCTAAGGCACTGCGGGAAACCCCCAAGCTACCGTGGCGGTGGGGCAGCCAGCTTTGTCCCAAGCCCGGGTATCACCTCTCCTGCCCCGCATCAGCACCGCGATACCCTGCGCCTGCAGGGAGGCTCTGCTCACACCAGCCAACAGCAGCCCCGGGCCTGGACTGACGGGGGGCAGAATACCCTGAGCACGCCCACAGCAAGGGCAGGATGAGCCTCAGCCCAGCAGGGTGGGGTGGGATTGGGTAACATCGGGTCTCGCGCTCAGCAGGGGACACACGGCAGGGCCAGAGCTGCCCCCTTCTGCCTGGCCGTGGTGTTGTCCCTCTGCCCGGCTGGACTCTTTGTCCAGGCCCTGGCCACGTCCCACCAGAGGCGAAGCCCATGCTGCGGAGTCAAGGTGTATTGCACATGCGACTGGCTCTGCACCCCGGCCTGGAGCAGAGCAGTCACAAACAGAACACGGGTCTTTCAGGGAGCTCAGACCACCCCCAGGGCCCACTTCTGGAGGAAGAGCCCCTCAAGCATCAGCTCTGCTCAGCGCCAACCGCTGAGCACAAACTCTGCAGCTGGGGCGGAGCGGGGAAGGGGGAGTTGCCCTGAGGCCAGGTGTTTCAAAGGGGCCCAGAGCTCTGGCCACTGCTGCTGCTGACTGCCCTAGGCCCTGCCCCTTCAGCCATTGGCCCTGCTTTTTCCAGGGACGCAGAGCCAGCCCCCTTTCTACCCTGGGGCCTATGGTAGCTCTTGGTGCTGCAGCTTTTTGTTCAGCTCCTCCTCCATGGACTCCCACCTCCGCCCACGACATGTCTTCCCAAGACTGAGCACTTGCTTGCACGCTAAGAAAAAGGGCTTAGAAGACTCTGTGTAAGAGTGAGTATGTGCAGGGCTTGGCACGCTGGGCTCTTCATCCCAGGCTGGGGCTCCTAAGTGCCACGGTAACTCAAACGACAAATCATCGCAACAAACAGTGCTAAGTACCTGTCTGGGCGTCTACCCAGACCGGGGCCGCCCCTGGGAATCTCAGGGCCTTCCTGGAGACTAGCTGACCTGCTCAAGGGTGCATGAGAAGCCTCAACGTTATCAAAGGATGCCCCAGATCTGAGGGAGCCTTTGTAGCTGTGGAAGCGAGAGCACCCCACACCTGTTGGCTCTTCTCTGCCCCTTCCATCTGCGGCCGATGTCCCGGCTGGTTGTCTGGGGGGGGACGCTGCATTTCGGGGCTGGTGTGGGTGGGAGGTGGGGAGGAGCAGAGTCACTTTGGTTGGTTCCAGATCTTGACACAAATTGGATGGTGCTGGTCAAAGTGCCAAAGTGGGCTCTGCCAGCGCCGGCCTCAGCCAGCCCGGTCCAAAAGGGGCTCCCCGCAGGGAGATCACTTCCAAGTAATGCCCCCTTCCACTGAACAGGCGTCGCCGCCTTAAGCCAGCTTCGCTCGCCAGCTGCTGCCCAGCACCTGTGGCTTTCCCAGCAGTGCGGGTGTGCCAGGAGCTTTTCCGTCTTTGCAGAGGCTCCTCCGACGAGCGAAAGAGTCAAAATCGGATTCGCCCGCCCCCAGCTGGGCCCTAAAGCCTCCTCCTGCCGGAGAACGTTTGCCGTGTTCGCAGCTTGCCAGGCCACTGACTCGTGGAGCTGGGCTCACCCCAGGACTGCCTGTCAAGGCCACCGGAATACTGTGGTGCCACTCAAGGGCAAATCCCCAGCAGCCCGGGTGGGAGAGAGGCGCCTGACAGATAACCAGGGTCAGCCAGACCCTTTGACAACCGACTGTATAATCAGGCAGTGCGTCCACTGATCAGATTTCAGCCCTGGGCGGCCTGCCGCCCCGGGGAACGGGAAGGCGTGTGCTCCGGCGAGCCCAGTGCAGCGCGAGGGTTAAAACTCACAACAAACCAGCCGAGGAAGACATAAAAAACAAGCCCCAAACCCATCACAAGGATTTGTTTCAGGCTTCCTGGATCGCTCCCCACACACAGCCGCGTTTTCCTGGACGGCCAATTTATAATCAGCAGAATGGAATGCAGTAAATTAAATATTTTTAAACAACTTTGCTCTCGCTGGTGAACCAGTGCAGTGATTGCTCCTTCTTGTCTGTTTCGTGCTGGGTGGTCTCCCTGTTCGCCCGCACATCTTCCCCAAACACAATTAACCAGTTAGACGGTGCACAAAGGAGCAGCTTATGCAGACAAGAGCAGGCGCTCGCTGCTTGGCTGGGGGGGGGTAGGGCGCTCGGGAAGTGGCGGCTGCCCCTTTATTTCCCCCTAAAAACAAAACAAGAAAATCCCTTTTTCATCTCCAAATCAGCCCGGCATTTGCCTTGAATTGCAAAGGGCTGAGCCAGGCTCCTCGGCTGGCCTTGAATCCACTCCAGCAACCCCATGCCATTCCCGAACACCAGCTCTGTAGTAGCCTTTAAAACGTGGTGAGTGTCCAAGCTGATATGGGCTCCTCGTCTCTGGCCTGGCTTATTTACAGCTGAAGGGATTTGAGAAGATGGTTCACAGGCTGCTAGGGAACCGCTGTACGCTGATCTGTCTGGGAGGTATGGGCAAGTTGCTGGCCCCGGCTCCTGGCACCCAGGAGATGACCCAGAACCCTGCAGGATCCACCGACGGGCTTCCAGAGTAAGCCGAGTCTGGTAGCCCCACAGGGACGAACGGGTTTCGTAGGGTGTGAGCCCTCCTGGGCAGGCTTCACCCGGGAGAGCTCAATGAATCCGTTTGTCTCTAAGGTGCTCGCTGCGCCACCAGCACAGACTAACCCGGCCACACCTGCAGAGCTCTCCCAGGCCGAGCTCCTGCCTGTCTCCAGGGGTGCTCAGCCTGCTGGTGCTGGGGAGCTCTGGGCCCCTCTTGAAATGTAATGAACAACCCCTCAGCCCCCCAGAAGCCACCCTTCAGGGCTCCCTTGGCAGATCTTCCCCTTGGCCTGGCTTGTGCTCAATCTGAAATTCATTGCCTGGTGCTACACCCTGGCGGGCAAGAGACCAATACTTGCTCTCCCCCGCCAGCGGCTGGGCGACGCTCCGGGCATCACGGCACAGAGGGGTGACTCCCGTTGGCCTAGGAAGCAAGTGGCTGGCACAGGATCTCTGGGCCATGCCTGCATCTCACTCCTGTGCCTTTGTACGAGCCCCGTTCTCCCCCTGGGGCAGGGCTGGGGGGCTCCAAGGAGCACGTCGCTGTTCAACTCAAGCCGGACTCCGGCCCCGCTCCGTACTCTTGGCACACCCTGGGGGGCTTGAAGTGCAGACGTGAGGGCAGCCCCCCGTGGGTGCGCTCAGCACAGTCAAAGCTCCAGCCCCAACCTGGCACTGAGAGGTGCGCGGCCCCGTCCAGGCACTTTGGGAGGTGACGAGAGGAGGGAGTCGCGGCCGCCATTTGCGAGGCAGCATCAGCCGGGCTGAGCAAACGCTGACGAGGGGATCCGGGGGGGATATGCTGCGCTCGGGCACAGCCTGCGACTGCATCTGAGCTGCCCTTCTAGACCCCAGGAGAACCCACCTTTGCTGTTGGACCATGGGCCCAAGCAGCCTGGAGGCGCAGACAGAGACGCTCTTGGATGTTTGGACTTTGCTGTTCTGGGCCACGCAGTAGTTGCGAGGAATTCCGGCCCGCTGGCTCGGGAGGCCCCAGCTGAGCATCGTGACAAACCCTCCTCCAGGAGCACAAGCCCAGTCCGCGAAAGCAAACCCGCCGGGTGCAAGCGAGCGAAGGAGCCGGCGGGAAGGACGTGGCTTTGGATGAAGAACATTGGAGGCTGGTGGCTTCTAGCTCAGCTGCGCTTCCCGGCTTCTGGGAAATGTAACGCCAGGCTCCAAGCCAGGCTAAGCACCCCCAGGGCATCGGCTCCTGAGCGAGATCAGCTTGGTGTTAGCACTGTAAAGGAAACAGCGACAGCTCCCCAGTACATACCAGCTGCTCTCTCTGCCCTGCCCCACCAGGGCACACTGGAGAGGCTGGTAGGATACCTTCTGGCTCAGCGGATGCACTGTGTCTCCGAAGCAGAGGTCAGTTTACCAAAGCTCAAAAGACGCAGCTCCAAGGGCCAGCCGTGCTCAGCACGTGGCTCCCACATCTACGCCTGACCCATAGGACAGGCCCCCAAATCAGTGACAAAGGCCACGATTGGCCCCGAGCTGCTTCTCTGAGCTACCAGCCCACCACGCCCCTGGGGTTATGGCGATCACACACCTGTTTGGAACAACATGGGATCCCAGCAGGAGCGCGTGGCAGCTGGGCCGGGGGCAGGGACCTGAGCTTAGCTCCGCAGCCAGCACCTGCCCCCTGTCAGGGCAAATGCACCTTCAGGACTCACCCAGGTTCCAAAGTGCTCCCAGCAGCTTCTCCCTCGGGCTAGCCAGACTGCACCGTCCCTGCCAGCTGCAGCCAAAGCCATGGTTGGAGGACGGTGGCAGGAGACCAAAGGTGGAGGCCACACACCCGCAATCCAGCCTCCAGACCCTTCAGTCCCACCAGCAGCACAGTGGCGCTCCAGGTCTGATGCTGCCTCTGTGCCAGCTCCCAAGCTGCTGCGAGGTCCTGCCCCTAAGCCATGAAGCACCCAATGGGCCTCCCCGAGACCCATCTCGGCTGCTGACGGGACAGAGCCCAGGGCAAAACTCTCAGGAGCCAAGGCCTGGTCTTGGCAACACCAGGCCCTTCACTAGCGAGCTCTGGACACTGGAAATGGCCATCACTGGCTTTGCTGCTGCATTCTAGCCTCCCGTGCAGGACTTGCCTGGTTCACGAGCCTTCTCACAGCAGCGACAGCACCGCCTGCCAGCTCCACGTCCCACAGGAAACTCTCCAGAGCAAGCCTGCTCCAAACGCACCACCAGCTCCAGAGAGTGGGCAAGTCCTTTCGGTGCCAAGGTGCGCTGCTCCGTACGTCACCGCCAGGGGTCTCAGGTCCCTGGTGAAGGGGACGCTGCAAAGGGGTAAGAGACCAGCTCGCTGAAACGCTGCGGTGTGGGAGCAACAACGAGGAGAGCCACGTTCGTGCTCCCAAGGAGTTACGCCTCAAAGGCCTGGAGCCAGGTGTTCCCAAGCACTCGACTTCAGCACTTCAGTCCTATCGCCAGAAGTCCCCGACGCGCCTTGGAAAATTTCACCAATTGCTGGTTTTGGAGAGGCACCTGGTCACCAAAGCACTTGCCAGGTCGGCGAGGGTTAATTCCCTGCGCCTGCTGGGGGCCGGGGTGGGGGGGGGGTGTTTGCGAGGGAACCAGACTCCAAATTATCTCCCCTCCTTACTGCCACCCACGTGGAGTACATCAAGAGCAACTCTTGGCTTTGATAACTGGGGCTGTGAAATCTGGCCCTGCCATCTACTTTTATCTCACACCAAACACCTGCAGGTCGTAAAAGGGGAAGAACCTTCTCCCCAGCCTCCCGAGGTTTGGAAGCCAAATGAATATTCCTGTTCTAATTGCAGGGCAAAGAGCTGCTGCTGCTGAAGGGAGCCGAACAAAGGACTAAAGGAAGCTGCTCCCATAGAATTATGCCCAAGGAGATAAAACTGAAGTTACTAACCTAGGGGGAAGCCAGTTTTGAAGATGTGTAACATCAACAGAAGGGAAGGACAGCTTGGGGCTGATGGGAAGCCCCAGGACTCACCTGGCTTTGACAGATTTCTTGAGGACCACTGAGTCATTTAAGCCTCTGGGCCTTTGTTTCCCCACCTGTGAAATGGGTCTGACATTTGCCTCCAGCACAAGGCCTAGCTCATTAATGTTGGCAAAGCAGGGGAGATCCTGGAAGGAAGGGGATTTGGCATCTGCTCATGCGCCACACCTCCCAGGTGATGCTAACCTGAACTGAACTGTATCTGCTTCTGGGTCTCCACAGCCTAACTTAGCCTTCTGAGCCCCAGCGCTCCTCTCTTCCCCACACCCTCCATTACCGGGTGGGCCCTTCCTGTGGGGCTCTTTGATGTAGAAAAGGCAGGCCCAGGGCTGGGTTATAAGCTGTCCCTCACCATGGGGGCCGGGGGGCTGCGATTTTCAGCTGGGGGGTCTGTGCCCACGAGAGATGCCTTTGAATTTCTTGCAGTAGTTAATGAAATACCATCTCTCCTGCCAGTTGCTGGAAGCGCCTCTCCATGTCAAGCTGCCAGGCCCAGATAAGCGCCTTGCTGAGTCCCACTAGATTTCAGGCGAGAGTTTTTAGGCAGGAACCCCAGTGTAATTTGCAAAGTTGCAAGAACAGCTTGTGCGTCAATCCCATCCAGGTGCTTTCCACTCCTGGCAGAACAGCCAACCACAAAGCCCTGGATCTTACACGATGGTTGGTTACTCATCTCGCCTGGGGACTCACCCACAGCCAGTGTCAGCGATGGAGAGGGACCTCAGGCCTGGCTTCAGAGGCTGGGCTGTCAAAACAAGGCCGATAGCGCTAACAGTGACATAACTTCTAATTACGTTCAGGTTTCCTCCCTCCCTCCCTCCCTCCCCCCACCCGTGGCCTCAGGCTGCATTTCAAAGCCCCAGGCCAAACCCCGAGGGTACGCGTGGGAAACGCCTTTGGCGCACCAGCTCAGCCGCTGCAGAGACTAAAAACAGCTGCGCAGATTCAACGGGTCAGCCCCAGCGTGGAGGGCGTGGGAAGTCTAGGGACACGGCAGGGACGGGGCGGATGTAACACTGCTTCATTGAGGGGCTTCCCCATCGTGTCCTCCTGGCATAAAGCGGCTCCTGGCTTCCACCGGAGAGCGGTACAAGCCGGCAGAGCTGTGGTTTGGGTCCCAACAAGATCACCTGCGTCCATCAGCAAGTGGGCTCCATCTGCGTGGTCCCAGCTGGCAGTGCTGCAGGCGCTGGTACCGCGCGGTGGGAGGGCCAGGGAGAGGCAGACACCTTGGGGGAACAATTTCTTTATTAAGACATAGATCCAGGGCTGCCCGGGAAAGGAGCGGCTCCGGCGTGAGCCTGGCCTGGCCTGTCCCAGCCTGCTGCAGATGAAGGCTCTCGTGAAGGTGCGGGCTCCGGCTTCCCCACCTGCCTGCTAGATTTCCATCAGCTGCTCGCTGCCCACAATGACTTCGTTGACATGCTTGGCTGAAAGATGACAAAAGAAAAGGAGGAATTGGGGGGGTGTCACCGAGCTCAGAACCAACACTGATCAAAGCAGCAGCTTGCAGAGCCAATGGGGACAGCAGGTTCCGGCTTTCCCCACCCGCTGTGCTCAGTCCCTGGCCCGCGCCAGAGGGGAATGGAGCGAGATCTCGCACTCGGCCGTGTCGCTTACTCCACAAGGCACAGCTGCTGCCAACAGGAGTACGGCCGGGCACTGGCCGAGCGTCACACCCCAAGGGAGACGGGGACAGGAACCTTCCAGCCAGGGCTTTCAGAGGGCTGAGTACCCACCACTTCCGCTGAAGTCAGCAGGGGCTGGATGTGCTCAGGACTCTGCAGGCTTCAGGCCCAGCATCACAAGTGACTTGCAAAGAGATCACTAGTGCACTGGCCTCTGATCCCACAGGCTCACTTCACAGGCCAAGAGACTGGGCTTTCCTTTGCTGCCTCCGGCCCAGGGGGGCTCTTTGCAACACTAGCAGAGAGCAGCGGGCTTGGGGCCCAGCGGTGGGCCCCCTACGGGAGGCCCGGCTCACACTCCTATACCCCACCCATTG
This sequence comes from Carettochelys insculpta, assembly GCF_033958435.1. Taxonomy (NCBI): domain Eukaryota; kingdom Metazoa; phylum Chordata; order Testudines; family Carettochelyidae; genus Carettochelys; species Carettochelys insculpta. Next base: position 3,640,938 of record NC_134145.1, read on the forward strand.
CGTGCTGGGGCTCAGCCAGGCTACAGCCTCTGGCTACTCCCCCAGCTTCGCATCCGCTCAGTGAACAGTCAGCAGCCAAGGCACAGGCATTCCCTCCTCTGCCTCACAACTCCCGTGTGACCCTGGGCAAGTCACTTAGCCTGCCAGGCACAGCTGTCTGATGGGGATCAAAACCCTACCCCATCTCATGTGTCCAAGGGCATGAGGTGCTCAGACACTGCAGTGAGGGGGCAGGACAGGGCTGGGCAATGCCTAGGCAGGACACTAGAGCGTGGCAGCCAGACTGGTGGTGAACACTCGTGCTATTTTACTTGCCCATCTCCAGTTACTCCCGGGTGCGGAGCAGTTTGCAAGGCTGCCGGGAAGCAAAGATCAAGCAGACTTTGACATAGCAAACCCTCGGCAATGCCAAGCCATGGCGTTCTCCTCCCTGCCAGGTATCCATTACCGAAGAACGCCAGGAGACCCAGGACTGTGAAACACACCGCGCTTCAGGGAGTCCCAGCCCAGCGACAAGATCCTCTGTAGCTGTCACCCTGCCCAGCCCCACTCCTCTCTCGTGCGCAGGCGCTGCCAGGGCTAATCATGAACTCACTGCAGAGACCCACCCAGGTACCCTTTTGGATAACACCACCAAGATGCATCTGGCTTTCGGCACCAGACGGGGCGACTGGACTCTCTGCTCCTAGAGCTGCCGGTGACTGTGGGTAACTCGCCGTCCAGCCGCAGGAGGCAGGCGCAGACCCCCAGCCTGGATGTCTGACTTCGAAACGCAATCCTCGCCAGGGGCTCCAGTTCCACCTTTTGGCTGGAGTCCCTGCTCCGAGCAGACGCCGTGCTGGCACTCCAGGCAATGAACTGACTGTCCCATCGGAGGGTGATGGACGCACCATGAGAGCGACAGAACGAAGCGCCAGCCTGTGCCAGCTGCGCCACCTCCGGTCCGGGACTCGCCCCGCTTTGCCAGCACGCCTCGAACCAGACCTGCAACTGGGCTTGCTGATCCATTCCCCAGCCCTAGCACCACCCCAGCACTCCTCAGGCAGGCCCTGGGGCTCCATTCCTGACCCTCTGCAAAGCCGCCTACCGGTCACGCTGAGCTGTGCAAGGTGGTGAAGACCCCGGCTAAATCCCAGCAGGAGCCAGCTCATTCCAGCGGGCAGGTTAAAGGTGTCCCCAGCGAAGTCTGCAGAGACCCATGTCAGCCTTGGATTTGGTGGGTGTATTCGCAGCACTAATCTCTTCTGCTGAACAGCCCTCGCTTATGCCCAGCCAGCCTCCCCCGCTTCCTGAGACTTGCCGAGCTTTGCTCCATCTTGTTAAACATTTTGCCACGGGTGGGGTGTGTCCCCCCCATTTCTGGGCTACTTTGCACTCCCACGGCTCCCAGCTATGAACAACAGGGCACATTTTTATCAGCACTCAAGGTCAAAGCGCTTGACAACAGTGGGTGAATGCCACCATGCCCATTTCCCAGATGGGAAAACTGAAGCAAGGAGAGTTTAAGTGCCTCGCCCAAGGTCAGGAAGTCTGTCGGTGGCACTGTAAAGGCAGCTCAACCTTCCCAGTCCCTTCGCTCGGTCCGCTATATTACGCTGCCTGTGGAGATCACCAAGGAGAACCAGCAGGTCCCAGTATGCGACGCTTGACCTTACGCAAATGGGCCAATGGCTCCGGGAGCTGGGGCCTGATGGCTCTCCTGGGCCCCGATGTGGGATCGGAGATCACTGTGAAATTGCCAGGCTCATTTTCAGCCCCTGGGGTGAACTGCAAAGCGTGTGCTGCTTTGTAAGGCAAAGGGGGTCGGCTTCTTCCAGGCATGCAAGCGGTAGAAAAGAAAAGCAGGTGCTTACGCCCTCTGCCCGCCTTCTCCCTGACCTCTCCGGAAAGCCCTGGGTCACGGGGACTCTTTGCTGTCTTCTGATCAGAGCCTGCTGTGCGGAGCTGAAGACGGGCCCTGTTTCCTTAACAGACATGGCTGCTGCCGGCTGGTGGCTAAGGCTCTTCTCCACGAGCTCAGGGAACGCCAATTCCCGGGCGTGCGGGGGGGGAGCGTGGCGAGCCAGGCGCCTGTTCCGTGGCCTGGCCGGGGAGATGGCTGTGCAGGGAGAAGAGGGAGCGAAGGAAGGACTTGCGAAAAGGGCGAGCGCTGTCTGCTGCAAACTCAAAATCACATTGCTCAAGATCTGCTGGGTCTGGGCGCAGCTGGCCCCGCGTGACCACAGAGCAGGTCAAGACGCTCGAGCGCCCGTTTCGCCCTCCGCTGCAGTTTGCAGAGTGGGTCTGGGTGCTCCAGCCGAGATTTCACTGAGTGCAGATCAAAAATCTGCTGCAGCAGGCATCTGTTCATGGCCCTGCGCGTCCCAGCGCCTTAGAAACACCAGGCCGGGCTGGGGGGAGGCAGACGGCCTCTGCAGCTGGATGCAAAACTAACTGCAGTGCACATAAACGCAGGGCGGAAATGACTCCGGATCTGAGCGCAAACCCAGCTGTAATCCTGCATGCTAATGACCCAGCGCAGGCCATGCTCTCTGCCAGCTTCCGCCGGGGGATGCAGCAGCATCCCACTCTCAGCACCATGAAAGCATCTCCTTGCTGTGCTCTCCATTCACCGCGAGCCACACCGCCGCTGCTGGGGCAAGGCTGCCGCGTAACGGGGGGAGGGAGAACAAGGTTACGGCAGAGGCCCAGGACCACCCCGAAACCCCAGCCCTTGGGGCTCCAGAAAAGGCTGTTTACTCCCGCAATTCCACACGCTGCTTTAGAAACCGGTTCAAACAGCCCCGGCCCAGAATTACTGCTCCATTGTGCAGTGGGGAGCGAAGCCTGGGAGCTGGGGTGGGAGCGGGGAGGCTGCAGAACCAGGCGCTGCGGGGCTCGGTCTACCTGGAGAGGAAGGCTGGGAGAGCACGAGGGCCGTGCCCCGGCAGACACCAGGAGCCTGGCGGGGGGCCTGGCGTGTGGAGATAAGGAAGGGAAGGAGGGGCCGAGGGGATGGCAGTTACTGGGCAATGGGGGCCATGGGGGGGCGTTTTGCCAACATCTCCTCCAGCCCCCCCCCGACTTGAGGCAAATCAGCACAAACGGGGCGACCAGAAGTGCCACTCCCAGAGCTCCGCACCTGCTCGGCTGCCTGGCCCCCAGAGACGGGGCAGACCTTCCGGCTGGAGCCAGGAGGCCGGGATGCTCGGACGCCCTCCTGGCTAGGAGCTCGGGGGCTTCGCCTCCAGCGTGGCCGGCCTGGCCTTTCCTTGGGCGGTGCCGGAGCCTGGTGGCCTAGAAACAGCGCTGACCGGGGAGAGAACGCACTGGGCAAACAGAGTCCCAGGAAGCAGCAGCCACACTGCTCTGCCCTGCAGCCTAGAAGGTCAGAGGGCCCACAGCTGAGGGCTGCCAGGAGCAATGGGCACCCCGGGACCCCGCTGAGCGGGGGGGTCAGTGCCCCCCAGCAGTGAGCCCACACTCACCCTGGTGGGCTGCTCTGGAGGAGGGTGCTGTGCCAGCATGACCAGGGCATTCTCTGCCCCATCTGTGCCAGCCCCGCTGGGCGGCACGTGTTGGACAGGGCAGGGGGAGGCTACACGGTGGGGCAGCAGGTGCCCCATGGGTCAGAGCAGGAGAGGCTGGAGAGCCGCGGCAGCCCTGGGGGTCTCAGTGGGTGGGCCGGTGCAGGCAGTGGAAGAGGGAGAGGGAGCCAGCAGGGCAGGTGAGTGCAGAGAGTACAAGAATGAGCGTTAACTCAGGAGAGAGGAGCTCAGACCACGTGGCTGGAATGAGAGACGCTCGCCCTGCGCCTGCTACAGACAGAGGGGATGGACGTGGACGCTGCTGTGCTCGTTGACTCCCAAGCAGAAAGCCCGGGCGCTTCTCACAGCCACGAGAACGCCGCCAGCCATGCAGGGGATCGGCACACGTGGCAGCAGATTGACTTTACCGTGGACCCCGTCCCACAGTGGTGTGGCGGGGAGGGAGGCAGCTGGCAACATGCCCGAGTTCAGAAACTTGGGTGGGGACGACAGCAGGCGAGGAGAGCGATGTGCTCCCCCGGAAATAATCCAAAGCTGGAAGGTCGTCTGAGCCATATCAGGGTGCCTCAAAAATAGCAGCCGCCGTCAGTCACACGGAAGACAAATCAGGAGAGACGGGGCGAAGATACAGCCATGCTGTGCGTCAGGTTAGGAGCAGGGTCAGGCCCCTCCTGTGCGCTGGAACAGAACGCCGGACCGGATCCAACATCTTGGCTCAAGTCGCTACCCAGCCAGCACAAGTCACCAGATTAATTCCAGAACTTTACGCCCTGATCCAATGGGGCTGGGACAGCACAACCCCCACCCCTCCCGCCAAGTGTGACATGGGAGGGGAATTCACATTTGGCTTGTGCGATCCCGGTGGCCCACCAAGCTGAAGAATGGGAAGCGGCTGACACTGCCTGGTTCCCACACTGCTACTGTTAATTGTCAGCAAAAGAACTCCTGCTGGCAGGGGCTCAGAAATGTGACTGGAAGGGCTTCGCTCCCCACAGCAGCCGGTGGCTAAGGCAAGGAGCTGCTGTCACCACAAGAGCTTGCTGATTGCGGTGCTGAGCGCAAGGCGAGTTTTTCTTTCCCTGCACGGACCCTCATCTGGGTATTTCTCCTGGCTCTTTAACGTGGCTGACTGCTAGGAGCGCACAAGTGGTTATTTTCTCTGGACGGAGAATGTGAAAATATTTCCACAAGGTTAGGAACTGAGGCCTTCTGGGCAGATTTTTCACAATCGACAGGCAGAAGGCAGCTCACGTAACCCTTTCCTGCAGCAAGCCTGAATCTCCCCAGCGGAGACTCCCATGGCTGGCAACCAAAAGTCCACAGGAAGTGGGGGACGAATGTTACTGAATGGACGTCCTAGCGAAATGACATGCCAGTGTTACCCAATGTGGGAAATAAACCTCTGGGATCGGTCAGAAATGGGCCAATCTTCCTCAAGACAGGTCTGACTTTGCTGGCGAGTACCTGCCTTGGCATGCTCTGACTGACACGTGTCGAAGAGTGACTGGCAATATACTCTCGCCTGCTGTAACCTCCCAGTCCTGGGTGGACACCAGCCCCGCTGTGGCACTGGCCCAGTCCGAGGGACGTGGGTAATCCTGCACACAATACACCAGGCTTCAGAGAATGGGAATAGGGAAAATACATGGGTTTGCCCTTGTCAGCCACGTTTTCACAACTGTTCTGCTGAGGAGCTGCAGGACGCCCAGGTCCCACAGCAGAGATCCGACAGTTTGCAAAGGGGATACCGCACTGGTGGCAGAACCTTTTGTCATCCCTGGGAACAACTGCCCAAGTCTGGCCAAGCGAGGAGCCTCAGCAGATCTCGGTTTGCACGTGTTCAGCAGAGACTCGTCTGTTTGGCAGTAAATTCTCCCAAGAGCCTGTCTGCACTGACCGTGCTCAGCCTGGGGGGCAGGAGCTGAGCTCGCCTGTCCCTTCAAGGGCTGCTTTCGGGAGCTGTGATACCAGCACTAGGATGGACAGGAGACACCGTCTCTCCTTGTGCTCAGTACGCCAGCACAGGGGAAGAAGCGGCCTGACTCCAGCGCAGAGGGGACGAGAGCCTGACTGTGGAGTTGAGGCGGCAGAGGGAGCAGACTGGGACAAGGAGACTCGTGTGGGGAAGGGAGCCAGAGTATGAAAGGGGCTTCAGCCCAGGGCCTGGGTTGAGGGGACCCTGCCAAAAAATCTCTGGGACACCAACAGTGCAGGGCTCTTTGAAGGCCTCCTTCGCCTGCGATCCAGCCCTGTGCTGCTCCTGGGAAGCCCCTGCGACCCGGCCCTGTGCTGCTCCTGCAAAGCCCCTGCGACCCGGCCCTGTGCTGCTCCTGCGAAGCCCCCGCGACCCGGCCCTGTGCTGCTCCTGCGAAGCCCCCGCGACCCGGCCCTGTGCTGCTCCTGCAAAGCCCCCGCGACCCGGCCCTGTGCTGCTCCTGCGAAGCCCCCGCGATCCGGCCCTGTGCTGCTCCTGCGAAGCCCCCGCGACCCGGCCCTGTGCTGCTCCTGCGAAGCCCCCGCGATCCGGCCCTGTGCTGCTCCTGCGAAGCCCCCGCGACCCGGCCCTGTGCTGCTCCTGCAAAGCCCCTGCGACCCGGCCCTGTGCTGCTCCTGCGAGGCCCCCGCGACCCGGCCCTGTGCTGCTCCTGCAAAGCCCCCGCGACCCGGCCCTGTGCTGCTCCTGCGAAGCCCCCGCGACCCGGCCCTGTGCTGCTCCTGCAAAGCCCCCGCGACCCGGCCCTGTGCTGCTCCTGCAAAGCCCCCGCGACCCGGCCCTGTGCTGCTCCTGCGACGCCCCCGCGACCCGGCCCTGTGCTGCTCCTGCGAAGCCCCCGCGACCCGGCCCTGTGCTGCTCCTGCAAAGCCCCCGCGACCCGGCCCTGTGCTGCTCCTGCGAAGCCCCCGCGATCCGGCCCTGTGCTGCTCCTGCGAAGCCCCCGCGATCCGGCCCTGTGCTGCTCCTGCGAAGCCCCTGCGACCCGGCCCTGTGCTGCTCCTGCGAAGCCCCTGCGACCCGGCCCTGTGCTGCTCCTGCAAAGCCCCCGCGATCCGGCCCTGTGCTGCTCCTGCGAAGCCCCCGCGATCCAGCCCTGTGCTGCTCCTGCGAAGCCCCTGCGACCCGGCCCTGTGCTGCTCCTGGGAAGCCCCTGCGACCCGGCCCTGTGCTGCTCCTGCGAGGCCCCTGCGATCCGGCCCTGTGCTGCTCCTGGGAAGCCCCCGCGACCCGGCCCTGTGCTGCTCCTGCGAGGCCCCCGCGATCCGGCCCTGTGCTGCTCCTGCGAGGCCCCCGCGACCCGGCCCTGTGCTGCTCCTGCAAAGCCCCCGCGACCCGGCCCTGTGCTGCTCCTGCGAAGCCCCCGCGACCCGGCCCTGTGCTGCTCCTGCAAAGCCCCTGCGACCCGGCCCTGTGCTGCTCCTGCAAAGCCCCCGCGACCCGGCCCTGTGCTGCTCCTGCGAGGCCCCCGCGACCCGGCCCTGTGCTGCTCCTGCGAGGCCCCCACGACCCGGCCCTGTGCTGCTCCTGGGAAGCCCCCGCGACCCGGCCCTGTGCTGCTCCTGCAAAGCCCCCGCGACCCGGCCCTGTGCTGCTCCTGCGAGGCCCCTGCGACCCGGCCCTGTGCTGCTCCGGGAAAGCCCCTGCGACCCGGCCCTGTGCTGCTCCTGCAAAGCCCCTGCGATCTGGCCCTGTGCTGCTCCGGGAAAGCCCCTGCGACCCGGCCCTGTGCTGCTCCTGCAAAGCCCCCGCGACCCGGCCCTGTGCTGCTCCTGCGAAGCCCCTGCGATCCGGCCCTGTGCTGCTCCTGCGAAGCCCCCGTGACCCGGCCCTGTGCTGCTCCTGCGAAGCCCCCGCGACCCGGCCCTGTGCTGCTCCTGCGAAGCCCCCGCGACCCGGCCCTGTGCTGCTCCTGCAAAGCCCCCGCGACCCGGCCCTGTGCTGCTCCTGCGAGGCCCCCGCGACCCAGCCCTGTGCTGCTCCTGCGAGGCCCCCGCGACCCGGCCCTGTGCTGCTCCTGGGAAGCCCCCGCGACCCGGCCCTGTGCTGCTCCTGCGAGGCCCCTGCGACCCGGCCCTGTGCTGCTCCTGCAAAGCCCCCGCGACCCGGCCCTGTGCTGCTCCTGCGAGGCCCCTGCGACCCGGCCCTGTGCTGCTCCTGCGAAGCCCCCGCGACCCGGCCCTGTGCTGCTCCGGGAAAGCCCCTGCGACCCGGCCCTGTGCTGCTCCTGCAAAGCCCCTGCGATCTGGCCCTGTGCTGCTCCGGGAAAGCCCCTGCGACCCGGCCCTGTGCTGCTCCTGGGAAGCCCCTGCGATCCAGCCCTGTGCTGCTCCTGGGAAGCCCCCGCGATCCAGCCCTGTGCTGCTCCTGCGAGGCCCCCGCGATCCGGCCCTGTGCTGCTCCTGCGAGGCCCCCGCGATCCGGCCCTGTGCTGCTCCTGCGAGGCCCCCGCGACCCGGCCCTGTGCTGCTCCTGCAAAGCCCCCGCGACCCGGCCCTGTGCTGCTCCTGCAAAGCCCCCGCGACCCGGCCCTGTGCTGCTCCTGCGAGGCCCCCGCGATCCGGCCCTGTGCTGCTCCTGCGAAGCCCCCGCGATCCAGCCCTGTGCTGCTCCTGCGAAGCCCCTGCGACCCGGCCCTGTGCTGCTCCTGGGAAGCCCCTGCGACCCGGCCCTGTGCTGCTCCTGCGAGGCCCCTGCGATCCGGCCCTGTGCTGCTCCTGGGAAGCCCCCGCGACCCGGCCCTGTGCTGCTCCTGCGAGGCCCCCGCGATCCGGCCCTGTGCTGCTCCTGCGAGGCCCCCGCGACCCGGCCCTGTGCTGCTCCTGCAAAGCCCCCGCGACCCGGCCCTGTGCTGCTCCTGCGAAGCCCCCGCGACCCGGCCCTGTGCTGCTCCTGCAAAGCCCCTGCGACCCGGCCCTGTGCTGCTCCTGCAAAGCCCCCGCGACCCGGCCCTGTGCTGCTCCTGCGAGGCCCCCGCGACCCGGCCCTGTGCTGCTCCTGCGAGGCCCCCACGACCCGGCCCTGTGCTGCTCCTGGGAAGCCCCCGCGACCCGGCCCTGTGCTGCTCCTGCAAAGCCCCCGCGACCCGGCCCTGTGCTGCTCCTGCGAGGCCCCTGCGACCCGGCCCTGTGCTGCTCCGGGAAAGCCCCTGCGACCCGGCCCTGTGCTGCTCCTGCAAAGCCCCTGCGATCTGGCCCTGTGCTGCTCCGGGAAAGCCCCTGCGACCCGGCCCTGTGCTGCTCCTGCAAAGCCCCCGCGACCCGGCCCTGTGCTGCTCCTGCGAAGCCCCTGCGATCCGGCCCTGTGCTGCTCCTGCGAAGCCCCCGTGACCCGGCCCTGTGCTGCTCCTGCGAAGCCCCCGCGACCCGGCCCTGTGCTGCTCCTGCGAAGCCCCCGCGACCCGGCCCTGTGCTGCTCCTGCAAAGCCCCCGCGACCCGGCCCTGTGCTGCTCCTGCGAGGCCCCCGCGACCCAGCCCTGTGCTGCTCCTGCGAGGCCCCCGCGACCCGGCCCTGTGCTGCTCCTGGGAAGCCCCCGCGACCCGGCCCTGTGCTGCTCCTGCGAGGCCCCTGCGACCCGGCCCTGTGCTGCTCCTGCAAAGCCCCCGCGACCCGGCCCTGTGCTGCTCCTGCGAGGCCCCTGCGACCCGGCCCTGTGCTGCTCCGGGAAAGCCCCTGCGACCCGGCCCTGTGCTGCTCCTGCAAAGCCCCTGCGATCTGGCCCTGTGCTGCTCCGGGAAAGCCCCTGCGACCCGGCCCTGTGCTGCTCCTGGGAAGCCCCTGCGATCCAGCCCTGTGCTGCTCCTGGGAAGCCCCCGCGATCCAGCCCTGTGCTGCTCCTGCGAGGCCCCCGCGATCCGGCCCTGTGCTGCTCCTGCGAGGCCCCCGCGATCCGGCCCTGTGCTGCTCCTGCGAGGCCCCCGCGACCCGGCCCTGTGCTGCTCCTGCAAAGCCCCCGCGACCCGGCCCTGTGCTGCTCCTGCAAAGCCCCCGCGACCCGGCCCTGTGCTGCTCCTGCGAGGCCCCCGCGACCCGGCCCTGTGCTGCTCCTGCAAAGCCCCCGCGACCCGGCCCTGTGCTGCTCCTGCGAAGCCCCCGCGACCCGGCCCTGTGCTGCTCCTGCGAAGCCCCCGCGACCCGGCCCTGTGCTGCTCCTGCAAAGCCCCTGCGACCCGGCCCTGTGCTGCTCCTGCGAGGCCCCTGCGACCTGGCCCTGTGCTGCTCCGGGAAAGCCCCTGCGACCCGGCCCTGTGCTGCTCCAGGAAAGCCCCTGCGATCCGGCCCTGTGCTGCTCCAGGAAAGCCCCTGCGATCCGGCCCTGTGCTGCTCCTGGGAAGCCCCCGCGACCCGGCCCTGCCGGGTGGTGGGACCCCCTCCCCTAGTGCTGGGAAGCTCCAGCCACACATTTCCCTGGCCTGCAGGCTCTGCTTCCACAGTGCCCGTGCCGGGAACCTAGGCCAATGGAAGCTGAGAAGGGGAGGTGCCTGCAGCCGAGCGAGCGAATGGTGGTGCACGGAGCTGCCTGTCCCCTGCCTTCTCGGGGGCCTGGGCCACCAAACAGAGCTGCTCCAGGTAAGTGCCCAGCACCCCAACCCCCTTCCCCACATCTCCTGTGCTGAGATGCCGCCTGCAATCCAACCCCCCTGGCCCCAGCCTGGAGCCTCCTCCTGCACCCCAAATGCCTCATGCCAGAGCCTGCACCTCCACTTGGAGCACTCCCTCCCACCCCCATTCCCTGCCTGACCCACAGCCCCTCCTGTGTGCTGAACCCCTCATTTCTGGCCCCTTCCTGGAACCCAGGGGGCCCCTGCCCCTCTGCCCCTCAGCACAGTTAATCCAGACCTGGGGCAGGTGCTGGGACTGACTGGGCAAGGAGTCTGGGACTGGCAGCTGGGACGGGGTCTGAGATCGGACGAGGAGCTGGGGTGGATGATTGGGACAAGGTGTGGCGGAGGCAGACTGGGAGTGAGATGAGGGGCGGGTTGGAGGGGACGAGGAGACAGGACAGGGGAAACCGGGGCAAAAGGATCACAGGTGCTCCCGCACGCTCCTCTGGGGAAGCGGGGATGGATTCCCAGCCTGTCAGCAAACACCTGGGTCTCCTCCTCGCTAGCACTGCTCCCGCCGGCCGATGACAACCTACCGCAGCTGCCAGCTGCTCCAGTAGTGGAGGTGACAGGAGCTGGGCTGGGGGGTAGGAAGTTCAGACCAGGCTGACGACCCACCTAGGAGCCAGTGCAGTTCCGAGTGAGGGAATTTCTCACTGTTTCAGGCTCTCGGTTTAAACCCAGGAAATTAACTATTAAAATCAACATTAAAATAATGTTGCCAAGTCCAGTAGTGGACAGTTACCAAACACCAAAGCCCCCTTGTGCCTCTGCCTGCAGACACAGCTGTTAACTGCACCGTCTCATCCTGTTTTTCCATAGGACTCCTGCTTCATCCAGTGCACCTGCTCCGGGGCTGGACTCAAGGAAAGGCCGGCAGGGGCAGAAGTGTCTTATGGTTAAAGAGGACGATGCCCCGAGGAGTCTGAATGCCTCCTGCTTCTGCTCCGGAGCTGCAGTGTGATGCTCCGCAAGTCACAGAATTCCAGCCTTTCACAAGCGGCCGATATTTGCGCACTCAGCATTTTCTGGGCGCCCAGCGTGAGAGCCTGCGGCCGAGCGCTCGCAGCTCCAGCAGAAGCCGACGGCAGCCGTGCTCTGAAAGCCAAGTGCCAGAGAATGCAAAGCCCCCAAAGAGACGCCCCGGATTGGCACGTTCCTTTGAACTTAATCTCTCTGGCCCAGCTCCTCAAGACACTTAATGGCCAGTACCACCAATACCACTAAATACCTGCAGGAGCCATGCCTGTGTGTCTCCCCTGCGAAGTGGGGGTAACACCACCCTGTCCTCACGGGGGAGGACAAGTCACCGACTGGCCTGGCGTGAAGCTGAGGTTATGGTGACAAGTGCCACAAAACAGCCCAGGGGCTGGGCTTGACCTCCTGGGGACCCTTCCAGCCCCAGGATTCGATGACTCTGCATCCTGGGGGCAGGGTCTGTACCGGGCACAAGGGCCGGAGCCACACGCTGATTGGTGCGGAGGAAACCCAAGGCCGAGCAGCGGCTCACTCAGCGAGCGCCACCCTGGGCGTGCACGGACCCAGCACAGGCGATCCCGCACAGACAGGCCGAACGAGGGGGACGGGCGAGCTTCATGCTGGCACATCCTGACTTCTGGGTGTTTGCTGTGCAACTGTCACCCCCAGCTGCGGCTGGGTTGTCACGTACACAGCCCCCGAAGCGTGCTAGCCTTAGCCACCACAGGGACCTGCCTGGCCCCAGGGACGAGAGAGACGAAGGCCGAGACAACGATGGCGTCAAACCCCAGGGAGCAGCGGGGCTGTTTCGCGTGGGTTTTGCCTGTCCCACACCCCGTGGGCCTGTGTCGGCGATGTGGTTAACACAGTGCTGAAGGGAAGTGCTGCCAATTTCCTGCTGAAGCCTGTTTCACGGCTAACTTCTCCCAGATGTGGGACTCACTCTCTGTTGAATTGGGCCTGGCTGCACCCACTTCCTCCAGGAGTCACGTGGCCAGCTTTGGCCCCGGCTGGCTCTCCAGCCAGTGGGGAGTGCAGTCAGCACGCAGCTCACCTCACGTGCGTCACTGCAGTAATAGCACTGGGAGAGAACGACGTGGCCACCCGGAACGTGCTCAGCAGTAAGCAAAACATCCCCCAGGCCACATGCAGCCTGCTGGCCACCCACCCCTGCGTTAACATGCTGCCATCACGGATCCAGCAGGACAGCCAACTGTTGGGCAGGTTTCTCCAGGGAAACCAAATGTCGCTGACGCATTCAGACATCAGCACAGCAGGGGCTCAGGAGAGCTTTGGGGACCCGTGTGTGCATCTCCTGCCTAGCAGGCAGCCTCAGGCCACCACTAAGGGACCATGTGCCAGCTCATGGAAGAGACTAATAAAAAGTGACAGCTCAGCCAGCTGTGCTCAAAGGCGGGCTCCGGCGGAGCAGCAGGACGGAGCGGCACTGGCCAGCCTTGGGAGAGATGAGGCTGGCAGGTAGTCCTGTGCCTTCAAACTGAGGCGTGCTGACCAAGCCGCAGGGAGGGATAGCGAAGAGGCACGCAGCGCCAAGCGACCGCACCTTGGCCGGTTGTGAGAACGCCGGCCCCACCTGCGCATCACAGCCACCACTTTGATACCTCCAGTCCAGGAGCAACAGACTCACGCTTTCATTCCCAACAGCAGCACAGACAAGTCTGCGGTCGGGCTCACGACACGCAGCCCACACGCACAGCCGAGGCACTAGGGCCGGTCGGAACGAAAGGAGCACGCGGCACGTAAAAGCCAGCAACGGAACGCAGGTCAGATGGAACGACCGTACGCCGAGCTGTCCAGACACTCACTCCTGTCCTCTCCCCACACCCTGGAGTGGAAACCTGCCAGCCCCTCAAGCCCCCGAGTCCGCCCCAAAGCCCTTGCTTGTGATAGGCTCATGCAGACAACTTGCCCTTTGCTGCCTAGGAAGGCAGGGAAACAGTTCCATGCGGGCAGTGGCCAAGACGCTAGTGCTAATGTGGAGGTGCCGACTCTCCCACTTCTCCAGGGCCCAGGGGGTGCGCTCTGTCTGCACCAAACGGAGCTGATCGCAGCTGCCTTGCTAGCTGTAACCGAGCCAGCTGTAACCCATGCCACGCTCCGTCCCAATTCCTACCGGCGTATCAGTGGATCGAGAGAGATGTGTGCTGGTACGTGAGGCGAGGGAGGCAATGGGCTACACTGTCCCGCCTGGTGGTTGCCTTCACGCCCCCGCACTTTGACAGGCATTATGAGCTGAAATAACGACTCCCTGTGCCAACTGCAACCTGCAGGCTGATTGTGGTCTCTGGATGAGACTGTTTCGGGGTCCAGCCCTGACCACTGTGATGCCAATGGGAAATTTACCATGACTTCAGTGGGAGCACCAGACCCTTTACTCCACTTCATTCAAGAAGACATCACTTGGTCAAAACCCTTCCAACCTAACACGAACCTGCTCGTTTGCTCAACTGCTGCATCCAGGTGGAAACAAGGGTAAAACCCAGGGCAGAGAGCTCAGGAAGTTCCCAGTGCCTTTAATTAACTCTGTGCCAGTTATCAGTACAGCTCCCCGCTTACATTTAGGTTCCAGACGTTGGGTGCTGCCAATCAAACAGTCCCTGAGGTCAGCTCCTTTCTCTATCACGGCATTATGACAGATGAGGCAGTTCTGGAGGATGCACCTGGAAGTAAAAAGCCAAAAATCAGAGACGAAACGTAATTAGAGATTCAAGCAAGGGCAGTAACAGCCTGTTCCATGCGCGCTGATGAGACTTGCGCATGATTCTGGAGGAGGCTGAGCTTTGGTTCTGCCCTTCTCGCCTGGGTTTTCCCTCCATTACACGTGTTCTCTGACCCTCACGCTTTGTTGCCCCGACGGACGAATGGGCGCAGGCAGACGTTAGGGAACAACCATTACACTGAAAATGAGTTTTACATTTAGCTGAGTGGTCCCAGGAGAGACTGAATAGTGGGACAGAGCTCTGGGCCTGGACCCTGTGTTTGGTGAGGAACCATGCGGCTGGGGTGACCTGAGTTAAGACCTGACCCCACCACCACCTGCCAACCCTACAAACTCTCCTGCTCCTCTGTGACGCAGATTCTGCCATCCAGCGCAGACAACGGTTCCCTTGCTGATGTATGAGCCGGGGCGGAACCCTGCGCGCTCTCAGAGCTGCAGGAAGCCTGCAGCCCTACTTTCCGTCAGCAGCAGCTGTCAGCTAAGACCCAGGAAGTAAAAGAACAGGACGCCATAAACAGGTGCTCTGTGTGAAGCTGGTTCCTTCTCCCTCACGGGAAAGGGCTACAGAGATTCACTCAGGAGCTGTCCAGCTTAAGATGCCTTATAAGGCTTCTATGAAGATGTCAAGGGGAAAAAGGTACCAGCCTATCTTTGCTTTCTGTTATTGCAGCAGGATCTCAGCTGCTGCCTTTCCTGCAGCTCCAGTACCGCCCAGCAGTCTGGAGACCATCGTGTTCTGGAAGAGACTATTAGCCGAGAAATAGCGTTTCTGGGGAGAGGTTGGATTAAAGAATGGATCGGGTTTGGCACAGACTGCAGGGTGCTGCTGTGAGATTTCCTAGCAAGGACAGAGATACCCCCTCACTCGCACAGCCTACCCAAAGCAGCCCCCATGCTTCCTGAGCCTTATTAGCGTGCAAGCACTGCATGGGCCAGTCCTAGAGTCTCTCCCCCCAGGTGCCCATGGGCCCCAATCCTGGGCGTTCCCAGCACCCTTACAGACTGCAAAAGGAACTGCAGGTGCTTAGCACTTCTCAGGATCCTGCCAGAGGTTTATAAACCATTCTCGCCACCTGCTAGTGCCTGCGTGTGTGGAGAAGGGATTTTCGTGGAATGCTGGTGCAGATAAAGCTCAGACAGGAGAACAGTGGAGCTGAGCCCAGAGAAGATCTTTAGGGCCGAGAAGCTGGGTTACAACCAGGAAATGGTTCACACTGGGATCAATGATAGGCAAATTCTCCTGCAAACTGGGGGTGTACTTGGTAGACAGGACTGAGGCCTGGGAACCCAAGGGAGCTTGCTGATGTATGCCAGGTGCTAGCAAACCAGGGGATGTCTGCCCTGCTCCTCTGCCAGTGTGGCAGGAGGGGAGAAAACAAATCACCACCTCCAAAGCTTATAAAAAGCACACGCAGGCGCCCACCACCCTCCTCCCCATCACGTCAAATAGCAGCGGATCCAGTTTTTATTGTACGGGTGGAGCAAAACTGCAACAGATATAAACACATTTTGTGGGTGTTCCTTGCAATTGCTGACAGATGTAGCACAGCCATTCTGAAGCCATCTGTAAATGCCTTTTGAAGAAGTCTGTTCTGCAGCTGCCAAACAGCATATGCTGTGCGATTATTTTATCTGCATTTTTTTTTTTTTAATGCAAAGAGCACGGTACAAACTTTTATTCCCTGGCAGTGCCAATGTCTTGGGCCAGTCTATTGTGTTCTCTTTAACAACTGCACTTTCTGGCTCTTTCAAACAGTCAGTACAATTTTATATGGGGAGGGGCTCTGATAGCATTGAGCTTGCTGAACATTATTGCATGTGGTGTACACAGCTGATTTACTGCATTCTTAATGGGAACCATATTTTTCTTCCTAAAACGTAGTATATTTTTCAGCTTTTCAGCACTGTGAAAATGGATCTCTTCTGACCTGAAAATTCGGGAACGACACTCAAACCCACAAGAACAACTAATTTGGGTCATTTGATTTACAGCTGAAATTTCAATTAGAATTTGTTTTAAGTGCAGTGGCGCAGCTGAAAGCCTGGCAGCTGGGGATTTTGCTGAAAATAAATACCAATACGCCGGGGCTGTCTGCATTCTGCAGTGAGGGTTTTACAGGCCTGGTCCTGCAGCGGTAACAGCTGTACGTGTCGCGTTCGTTGGCTACACAGGCACAATGTGTGAGTGCAAGAGGGAGTGTGTCTCTCTGACAAGCAGAGAGACTGACTTTGTGTTTTAAAAAAGGGAGGGAACACGAGGAAGAAGAGTAATGGGCCACAAAGGGAGGGGGGTGGGAAGAGGGGGAATTACAAGGATTTAGGTCTTTAAATTGCAGACCACCTAACAAGAGCACTCTGCAATGCCCCTAATTTCAGTAAGGCCACAGACTACCTCCCACCTCCTCCCCCCACTCCCCTCATTGTAAACAACTCATCCCCACAAAAAACAACAGAGAGCAAAACGTACACACATTCTGCCACATTCCAGGCCCTTCTTTATCTTCTATTTATTTTTCTAAAAGGTCACAGATTGCGAGGGGGGCGGGGGGGTGGGGAGAGAGGCAAGCCAAAAACGCAGGCCACCTCTTGTGTGGGCCGAGCCAATGTCCACACACACAATACGGAGCTTTTATTGCACAGCAGTCCCTGGACTTGGCAAACTTCTCTCCCTCCCCCGCCCCCAGCTTGTGGTAAAGTCTCCCCGCTGTAACCCAGAGGACGGGGGGTTGACTGCTTTTGAAAGAAACTAAAAGAATTGGGAAAGAATTCCCTCTCTTGTCAACGTTATAAATAAGGAAATATTAGTCCCAGAGACCGACTGATTTACACAGCCCTGGGACTGCTTGCAGGGCAAGCTATCAGTCTGTAAATCACACGCTTAAATCGAATCTGTCAACTGCAGTTGCAACGTGCTACTTAGGCAAAGCAAAGCATCTACCCCCTCAAGTGGTAAGATCACCCAGGCACTGCGGTGCTTAACCTTTGAACATGTAAATCTGAGATCAAACAAACTATTGGGGAGCGGGGGATCAAAATACGCAGTGCTCAGCACACAAGGAACGAGCTACAGGAACCCAACACACAACCCATAATTACACGCTACCCACTAATTATTTAGGCCCTTGTGATTAAAGTGATGAACGTTCCCAGAAGAGACACTTAAATCACAGAGGCCAAGACCTCCAGGGGAGGGCTGACCTGAGATTTACCAGCTTAGAGAGGTATGGATATCCCGGGTTGGCCTTACGGCAGATCACCAGAGATGGAGATGGAACACAGCCATGGCCGCTCGCTCAAGCCAGTGGTACAGCAGAAGGAGCTCACCTCCGACAGGCAGCGTGTGGCACAGCGCAGGAAGGACTTCTCACGGATGGGCTCTGGATATGGAGAAAAGCAAAGACGCTGCTGCGTCTGGGGCCCAGTGCTGGCAACCCCATGCTCTGCACTGCCCTGAAGTGGAATCTCCTGCTTCCTGGAGGAGGTGAGGCCGAGCAGGCTACAGAACAGAGATGTACGAGCTCCAAGAGGGAGGGAGTGTGGCATGCGGGTCAGACTCACTCTCTTATGGCCTCTCTGGATCAGCTGCTGAGCCTGGATGGTTTTAGTACCTGAGGGCTGATGGTGAATTGGCTAATCAGGGAGGTGGAGAAGGGTGTGACCCCTACCACGTGGGGCAATCCCTGCCAAGGTCTGAGCCCTCCTTCACACCCCCACTAGGCTGGACATTAAGTTGTCAGGGACCCCTCATGGAGGGAAGGCTCTGGATGGCAAGTCCTACCGCCACCTCCTTGTGGTGAGTCAGTCCCTGGCTCAGATAGCCAGGCAGAATGCAGAGGGCACCCTATCTAATTATCGCACTATGCGCCATATGTTCTTGCTTGCCAGCTGGATACAGGGCAGCACTCGTGCACCTCTAAGGAGGCAGAGACAATCCCGCTTGGACAGAAAAGACGGCAGCCACCACGAGAGGCTTTAACAAGGGCAGATGAAAAGCAAGAAATGAGGAGTAACTCTCAGTGCTCTAGCAGCAACCACTGCCTCCCACAGGAGGCCCACTTCCGCTCTCAGCAGAGGCGTGGTGGCTATGACACACAATCAAAGTGGTAAGACACTATCGTGGAAAAACAGAGACCTCTCAAGCCCATTGTCAGGAACCTAGAGAATCCCGAAATGTCACTTTCCCACAAAGACTTTTTCACACGTTAATAATGAGTTGGGATAATGCAGCTCCTCCGTTTACGCACTCAGCAGCTACAGGAGATGACAACTGAACGTGCTGAAATTTCAGAGATACTTTTCAAAGAAACCAGCCTGCTTGAAATAGAGGCTTGGATCTCCAGCTCTCCCCACAGGGTAAAAGAAACCTCCTACCAACCCCCTAAGTTCTTAAGAAATGTGAAAGGTGAATTTGCTGAGGAACTTTCTAGCCAGGGATATATACTGCGTTCATTACCCTGGCATGATTGCTTTGCACGCCTCCTGCCCCACCACCAAATATTGCACTCTACACCACATGTACTTGCCTGCATTCACATTTTCCAGTCACAGTTCACGGGATCCTGCAGACAACTGACCCAGAAGAACTGGTGTGCAACCGCCGCTGGTCTAAGATACAGGTGTTTGGGCAAGGGAAACTGGGAAGTGGTTTCTCCCCTCTGACACTACAGTTTAATTATCTCTGGTTGACCTTGGAGTAAGTTCATCCCTGACCCTCCATTTAGCTAGAAGTCCAGTTGTAATACATGACAGTTCTGTTACAACCTTTTCCATTGCAGGAACCACAGTGCATGACAACCTGTCTCAAGAGTCATTCACGTACGAGTCTTATTTCACAAGGGCCCTGCCTCCTGTGATCACAGTAGAAACTATCTGTTCCTTATTTCAAAGGCTAAAAACAGAACAATTATTCCTTAAATTCCAACTCTGACTTAAATCCACAGAACAATTATTCCTTAAATTCATTAGCTGGGGCCCTTCCCAGCAGATGCAGTGATATTTGGAGGATGCTCTTTGGGTTTGTTCTGAGTGCAGTTCTCTTCCAAAATGGACTTTGTGGTATTGTGGGGTGCCCTATTTCAGGCACCACAGTAACCCCCTTGAAAAGTGAACCCATTTGAGGAGTCAGTTCTAAATGCCTGTCTAGCCAAGGAAGCCTGGGACCTGACAATCAAGCCAGATTCTTACCTTCCCTCACACTAACACTACACTCAGTACAAATGCACAGGGGCAAAATTAGAGAGGTGAAGGCACACAACAAGCTCCAACTCGCTAGAGACATAAAGGGTAACAAGAAAGTATTCCAGAAAAAACAGGAAGTCCAAAGACTGGGTTGAACTGTAACTCAATGAAGAGGGGAAAAAAAAATCTGGAAGCGACAGAGACACTTAGTGACTTTTTTCGTCTCAGTTTTCAACAAGGAGGTTGGATGCCTACTGTGGTGAATGGTGGTGAAAATGAAGTAGGTTCAGAAGTTAAAATAGGAAAAGAACAAGTTAAAAGTTACTTAGAAAAGTTAAATGGTTAGAAGAGCAGAAGCCTATTAGTGTCTATAAAACCACTCAACTCTGATGAGACACAAAGAGCAGATCAGCTGCGTTGGAAATGGCCATTTCACGTACTCAGTCTTCAGAATGGAACAATGCTTTAAGTTTGACCTCTGATGTAATTATTATTTGAACCAAATGTTTTGAAAACTGGCAAGAGTTCCTTGTGCTATCAGGGAAACATCTGCATCCATGTTAAAAAAGTGGCAACATATATAATACAGCTTTACATAAAACAATGTTAGCCAAAAGTAATCTCTTTTGGGGAACTATTGATAAAAGAGCTCAAACATCCAGAAGACATAGGAATGATCTCAGTATGTATGAAGTGGTCTTCAACACAGCTGAAGGTGGCTGAAAATCAGACCTCCAGGAAGCTGAATGTTACTCCTTTCTAGAGGCATTCCAGAATGACCCATCTTTTCCAGTGCGTCATTTAGACAATATGCTCTTTGAGCCAGGGATTGTCCTCTAGCCATTGTCTCATAAGGCACAAGGCCTGTGCCTATTGGTTAACGAATAATACACCAAAAAACACCAAGTGATCAAATGTGCAGGCAAAACCAACATCAGAGGTGCACAAACAGCGAGAAGGCAGTGGGGGGAACCCAACTACAGCATTAAATAGAGAGATCAGACCTTGTGGCGGAGTTTAGTAAATGGGAGAAATGGGAGGGAGAAGAAAGAGCCAGAACAGGCTGCATAACCCAGCAGCCATGCAACTCACATTTAAGAAACTCAGGCCCCAGTTTGGCAGAGCACTTACAAACCTGCTTACCTTTAAGCATGTACATAAAGTCCATCCCTATTAGGCAAAGCAGTTTAGCACATACTTAAAATGTTTCTCTGTAACTGCCCTAATTTTACTACTTCTACAGTTGCCACAGGGAATGGGTGGAAGAGACTGTGGAAGAGACAACTGACACCTGAAGAAGTGGGGGAAAATATAAAATATTTAAAGATTGTGGCATGAGCACAACTTTATTTCCAGCTCTGCAAGCTGCTGGGTTCAAAGCAACTTCATCTCCTCACTCCTTCTCATGAGGGGACGCATCGTAAAATATATTTTACAATGCCACACAAATGGTGCCTTGGCAGTGGGCTCTCTCCTTTGTACTGGTACTAACCAAAGGGGGGAAGAGACCGTTTCTGTGCTGAACCCCTATAAAATTCTCCATTCCATCCTGGTGTTAATTAGAACTTTCCTCAAATTGTTTCCAGTTTCATACATCAGGTGCTGATTTAGCGCAATCAAGGAAACAACCAATAAACTTCACAATCAATCTGCAGTTAGTAGTCAATCCAGCTTGCCTTGCTGGTTCATTTCCCCCTTTGTACATGTTCTCACAGAAAGTAGCATTAAATTGGAGACATGTGGTAAACTAAAACAGCATTTAACTAGACACATGTGGTCCCTCTTATGCCCGCTTGCTGAGCAACAACCGCAGCAAGCATTGGAGTCGCTGCTTTAGGACAGGTAGCTGGAACTTGGTTAACACAATACAATGTGTAGCTTGTCACCTCAGGGTGCGTGATCAGGGAAGAGCCCCGTTCTGGTCAATATAGACTCCACGGTGATAATTCGCGCTCGACTTTAGCCCGATATAACCAAGTCACGTCCAGCTCTCGTTCCTTACGGCTCCGTGCTTGTGTTAAAGTCACCCTTTGCCTCCGCCTAGGCACCCAGAACTCCGAAGACTTCCTACTGTGATCCCTGCAATCCCTCCTCTCCATCTCAGCACAGGTTTAGCTCCAAGACAGCTGCCAAGACCACCTCACCTCGATCGCTGAACCCTGCGCTGGCTACCTCTAGTTCACCACATCAGGTGCAAGCGTCTTGCCCACGCACCCGGTCGCAACTCACCTTCCCCAGTTTGTGTGCTCACCTTTTCTACATCTGCCAGCTTCTCTCAAACACACTGTTCTCCTTACGCTTGGCTCCTCACGTGTGGAGCCGTCTCCCTGAAGAGAGACCCCAATCCTCCAGATCTTTCCAAATCCACTTGTGTGTGAAGTGCACAAGGACTCAGCCTACTAATGCGGCTTGAGGCACAGATGGAAATTGTTGGAGCTTCATTTATAGAGCTTTGAAAAACTGCAAACTAATTTATGCATAAACATGTTTTCTAAGGAACTGATTGTAGTCCTCTCTATTTAATATCTCGCTCATTTGCTAAGTAGGGCAGGCAAAGTATCTTCAGGTGCATTTTCACAGTTCTTTAGCACAACTGGCCCCGCATTCTAATAGGGGTTACTGCAGCAACAAATAAAAATACAAGAGGAGGAGGAAGACATATAAGTTTCTTTTAATAAGCCAGTCACTTCTTTAAAACTCCTCCCTATTCATACCAGTGCTCTGCTGGGTTGCGAAATCAGATACAGCAATAATGGCATTTACTTTGTGATAAGTACACTCATGTGGGAATGGGGACAGACTGCTTCTCACCACTGGGTTTCAACTGCTGGTCCCCAGAGGCCAGGGTTCCAGAGACTGTAGTTAAGATTTCCAAAGGGGTCTGCACCTCTGTTTGAAATGCTGTAGGGGTCTGTAAATGTAGAAGGTGGGCTTTACACAGATGGGTATTGTCAGCTGGCAGTTCAAGCGAGAATGTCTCTTTACAGAGCCCCAGATTCTTAGTGTTGTCCAGACACGCCAGATATGGGCTGAAATTCCACCTTTTGACTTTACAGATCTTCCCTTAAAGAGACACTGTGTGGACTGAAATATGCCCCATACCTGGAAATCACCATCAATCCCCTTTACCACACACTGCATCAGTCTCAGAACTACGGGACAAATTCCCTGCTGGCCTCACGGAGTTCAGCAGAGACGGCTGCTTAAACCAGTGGCTCATTTTTTCCCTCTTCCCCCTCAGCAGCGCAGCACTGGAAGAGTGACACATGGAGAGCTCTACCCAGATTGGGTTTAGAGGGCAGTCATTTTTTAATATAGTGCCAGTGTGTGATATGCTTTGCAAATGCACAAGAGGACCTGGGTTCTTACTCAGAAGTTCTTACAATGTAATCTATAAACAGCACACCTTGCATTCAGGGACAGCACTGGATTCAATAGAGGGGGTTTTCACCACCATGGGAAAATTTGGTTAGCCCTTGCTAAAGGCATTTTCTATTTTAAATACTGTTTCATTAACACACACCCCAGTACACGTAGTTCTCACTAAATACTGAAATGGTGGCTACATAAGGCAGCAGATTCACAGATTAATCCAGGGTTGTACCAATAAAACAGAACTGCAGTGGGCACATTATGAATACGTGTAACGAGAATACTGAGCATTTGAATGTCTGTGTACAGTCTGGATGGGGTTTTGCTACAGGAAGTTACACGGCATGACTCATTTCTGTTTCCAATATTATACAAAAAGTCAGAAATATTAAATTGCATGAAAAGAACCATAATGCAAAATTGCAGGCTTGCAGCACTAAGCCAGCAGAAGCACACAGAGTGGGAGACTACCAGCCTGGGCCTATGTAGCCCTGCAGCAATCGGTCACGCTTGGATGTGCTCACTAGTCCTCCATTTTGAGCAGATGTGCCTAAGGTGTGAAAAGGTTCATTCCACGCTTGCTAGACACCAAGACAATTACTTTTCCAGGGGTTAAGCCTGTATTTGCTGTCCTCAGCTGGTTTGTCTCGGGAAATTGTCAGCTCTGCTTGCATTTTGGTTTTCTGACACACTGAAGCGAGAGGACACACCTTCTCAACGACAAGCTATATTGGCAAGGAAAGGTTGACCTTACAGGGCTTGCAAGATTGTTTTGTTACTTGTCAAAAGGCTAGACGTACATATAATATGAACAAGACACCTGACTAATAGGCAGAGACCATCCAAAGTCTGAACCCCGCCAAACATGCTCGCTTTAGCGATGAGCTCAACTTCATTGCCACCAGAGAGGACTTCCACTAGAACAGAAATGCTCACAACGTCATCAGCCCCACACCCTGGTTATGCCTCACGCTACAGCCAGTGTGCGAATCTCACGGAAAAAGACGGCTACCTGGTCTATAACTGGTGTTCTTTGAGCATTTTGGCACTGGTGCAATCGAGTCCTCTCGATGCCGTGCTGCTGTAGGGGAGCTGCCCCCCACCATGCCGCTGCTTCTTTTTCTTCAGCACCCGGGACTGGTTCTCTTGCCTCCTCACCCACACGGTGCCCTCCTCACAGCCCTGAGCCTCCTTCCACGCCAATGCCTGTGCAAAGCGCCCCGGGGTGCTTTGCACCAAGGAGGCTGTACTCGGCCCTTTGTGGGGGGGGGGGGGACATCCACGAGGAGCACGTTTAGTCTTTGAGCCCTGTCTTTTAGAGTCCTGGGCTTAAAGGAACAGCAGACCGCTCAGCGGTGGCCCTGACGGCCTTCCCCAAGACAGGCGAGGCAGTTCGCGTGCGGCTCAGACTTGGGCATCTGCTTGCCCCAGTTCTTACAGGTTTTGAAGCCTGGGGGAGCAGGCATCCCCCAGCACCAAGGCACCGAGAGGGACAGGGAACCTGCCCCACCAATTAAAAACCAACCACTAACTACTATACTTAACTAGAACTATTTACCACTAATTATGCTATCTACACAGGCTACCAGCGAGGAACCAGAAGAGAGAGAGCGAACTCCAGCGACCGACAGCACGGTGAGAGGGAACTGAGAGGGGGGCGGGGTAGGCAGTGTATATGTTGATCACCACATCGGTGCCACTCCGGGGGGCAGCACTCTGACATGATGGCTACCAGTGAGGGGAAAAAGCTTCCAGCAACTGGGCACGCGCCTGCGTACACCCAGTTTGGCGTGGACACGAGCGATCGCTCGCAGACGACTGCGCCTCCGCCCAGGCCCAAGTCACACTCTGGCACGCGAGAACGCAACATTTATGCTTTGCGTTTGCTATTGAAAAATCAGTACAACACAGCCACATTCAGCACAGCGGTGAGTCACAAGAGACTCCCTTGGGCCAAAGCTCAAGCAGCGCCTGTAATGACTCAGTCACTTACCCTACATGGCTATCGTGTTCTCTCACTTGAGCATCCCGGAGGCGTTTTCCCCTTCGTTTAGTTGCCAGAAATGACAATCTGTTTAAAATCTTAACTTTGTTGCGCTATTTCTTTCAACGCCTAGGAAACGCCAGTTAGCAGCACTCAAACAAGCCAGGCTATAAAGCAGTCAGGCACTTTAAACTTGACCTGCGCCACCTTTTGCAATTCCAGCCTGCACCTCTCCTGAACAGCGACGGCCAATTGTGTTAAATTGGCTGGCGAGTGATTGCCATTACTCTCCTCCGAAAGGAACCGTCTCTCCTCCTGGGTCCCTGCTGGCTTTTTGCCATTCTGCTCGAGGAATTCACAGCAATTTTTGCTGGGGAATCTTACGGCACATCGGTTTCAAATAAATCTGCGCAGCTGAGACTGGGAAAAACATGACATTTTCACAGCCAAAGGCAAAGCTTTGCAGACTTGCAAGCAAAGAGTTATTGCAGAGCACCCACATGGCAGGGCTGAGGACACAAGACACGAGGGGAGATACAGGCCCTCCCCACAGGACTGACCAGGTTTAGACTTTCACATGGCAACTGCATCTATGTAGGTGAGCCTCGGCGTCCATGTGGGGCACACTGACTTTGGAAAGTCAGACCCTCAGGACAGGGGCTGTACCTTGAGGAGACTATCGATCTGGTGCCCACTTTTAACAAACACAGAACAAGCTGCCACGGGGAGCGGGGTGGATTCTGAATCACCTGAAATCATTAGATCGTGACGGGACGTCTCCTACCGAATGGTATGTTTCAAACAGGTCAAACAGAAACTTTGCTGCCTGGATGCAACAATAACGATGAAATTCTCTAGCCTGTGTTATGGAGAAGGTCAGACTCAGTGATCATCACGGTCCCTTTGGACTTTAAAAACCAAACCCTCTGAGTGATGTCTTCCAACCACCCCAACGTAAGCCCTGGTGTGGCAGGAGGAGCTTCTCTGGCTGCCCTCAGCATGTCCAGGCCTTGCAGGTGTTGACTTAATTGGAAAGCCTGAGGTAATTTTGGATCATAAGCATCTTGCTGTTGCCTCCAAGATGGCCTCCTGCTTTCTAAGGAAAGTGCCAAACACAGTATATATAGCTGATGTGGAAACTCTTACTTCCCAAGAGCTGGGTACACCTGCCTCCTACTTTGCTAAAGGGTTAGTTAAGGATGAAACACAATATGTATCTTTGGTTAATAACCCTACAATATGGTTACTAGCGTACTGACTTCTGCTACTCAGCAAGATAGTTCTAAAATCGCTTTTACTTTTAAAGCTGGTCCTGAGCTTGGTGCTACTTTGTCTGAGTTCCGGCATCTCTGACCCTCAGCTAAGCTTTGAGCTACCAAGGGCCAAAAACTTCCATGATGTTCCCATCTCTCAAATTTTTCCAAGTGGAAACTCTTGCATTCCATATCCCAAGAGCAGAGATGATACTCTGTGCACAGGGCACTTGTGGTAATTATAACCGTAAGAGGCATCTTACATGCGTCCACACCCACAAGAACTCCCCAAACCTGCAACTGATGTGGTGGAGTAGAGACAGAAAATACCCTTTCCATGAGTATTACCACTGCTCCTAGAAGCCCAGTCATGGACCTGGACCTGGACCTGAACCCCACAGTCCTCAAGATGTCCGGATAAGGAACAGAAACACAGTGCTCATCCCAAAGAGGTTACAATCCATATAAATCCCACAGTGTAGAAAACAGACCGACCCATCAGTCTCAAAACCTCGAGAGAAGATTTTAAAAAATGAGGGCCTTTGAAGTTAGACTCCTAAGTCCTTACTGAAACACCTAACAAAACAGCCTGACTTTCAGACAGGCCAAGAGTTCCCAATGGCTTTGTGGGGAGTTGCTGGAGTGGTAGCCAAGAGCTACGTAAGCTGTAGTCTACTTCTGAGACACGGCATGAAAGGAGGCGAGGGAGCTCGGTTCCTCACACTTGTTACAAAACTATTTACAAGCCGTACTTGCTGTTCAGTGGAAGGATTGGGCTGGAGGTTTTGCAATAGTGAGATCCGCTCTCTGTAACCAACACAGCCTCCCTAGTAACTAGTTTCAATCACCCTTAGGCTGCGGATGCTTGAGCAACGAATGACCTGTAGTCAGAGGACTTTTGTATCAAAGGCTTTCAGACACCCAAATCCTCAAACCCCTGGCGATTGCACCCTGTCTCCTTGACCAGCACAATAAGCACAGAGGTCAGTTCCAGCTCGCAGACATACTGAAGATGCCCACAGGTACCGTGCAGGGTAGACAGATGGGCAGAAGTTTTCAGGTCACCTATTCGTTCAGCTCGATTAGTAACTTCCTTTGACGTAACTCAGAGCTACCATTTGTCACTGAGCTCCAGGGAGCCATCCAGGGGGGAACGAGAACGTTTTCCATGCTGTGGCATGTCACCTGGGCACTCAGCATCTCTCAGCACTTGCACTGTTCTATGAATTACCTCCTCTACTAGCTTTCAGCTCCCTGTCTCCCCAAACTTGGTCAAGCACGTCCATCATTCAGCACATATGTAATATTTGCTAGTTTATTGTCTTTCTGATGGAAGAATTAGCTTTGCAGTGGGAAACACATTACGCAGGAAATGCTGATAATTTTTCCAATCTCTTATGACAGGGATTCACCTCCACCCAAATCCATTAACAAAAGCCAAGTTACAGAACAGTTTTGGTACTAGGCCTGCTCTCTCCTGAAAACTCCACAGTGGAACTGCTTTTGGTCAGCTGGACCAACCTGTCTTAACCATCAATGGAGAAGTGGATCCAAATCTGAAAACATATGAAGATGCTGCGATACAAGACCCAAAATTCCTCTGTCTATTTCTTTTTGGAAGAAATTGTCTTTGTCTTAGGCGATGCTCCTTCTGGTATTTCCATTCAGCTCCCCTGGATGCTACTTACCCATCTCCAAGAGCTTGTGTTAAATTGCACAAGGAGGTTTCCAAACAACTCTCTCTGGTTGGGAAATGGAATTTTGAGAATCCTTCAGTATCAGTAAGTGCAGCAGTTCCTACAATGTCTTGGATTCATACGGTAACCACAACCGTTTGCAACATCCGATGGAAGTACAAGATGATGGGGCCCAAAAAGGCTCAGAGAAAAACCTCTTTGCAATCCCACTAAATAAAGCACAAGAGAGGCAAATGGTTGGCCTCAAACACTGTCACTGCACTGTGCAGTGTTCATGCAGGTTCATCAGGGTGCCTTTGGCTTCACTCCCAAATGGGCTACGGGACAGGATCAGGACAGAGGGCTGCAGGAGAGTTATAAACGAGAGGCCCGGTCGCAGCTCTGCTTGCAAGCGGAGGTTGGGCTGGAAGAGAGTTCTGGACAGGAACTTGTAATATACATCTGTGATGTCACTGGCTTTTTACAAGAAGTAGGAAGCCATTTCTGTGACCACTGTATTATGTTTGCACCAAATCTTGGGCCAAGTGGGCCAGATGAGGTGACTAATGAAAGCTGGTGATGCCCTGAATCTGTTTATGCTACTTGGGTATCTGTGCTACGCTTGTATGTGAAGGTAGAAACATTAGCTCCATATCTGTATTAGAAACACTTTAGAGCTAAGGAATCACAACGGGAGGTGTGGTCTCCTCCCAGACAGCATGGTGGACAAAGACTCAGATGTCAAATACACAGCTGAGGAATTTGGGACTTGCCATCCAGGATGAAGCCAATGGCAGAGTGCCACAGCAGGCGGTCAGGTGCTCAGCCATTGCCTACGTGAAGAAGAGAGGGTTTCCACCCCCACCCCCTGCGCACACATGGGAGTCTATAAATTTGACCTGACAGAGACCATTTTGTCTTCACTCCTCATGAACTAAGCGTATGTGAACAGGGGCCCCATCCCTCATCAGGGTTATTTTCAGAAGCTGCATCTACACGTGCACACTACTTCGAAGTAGCGGCACCAACTTCGAAATAGCGCCCGTCGCGTCTACACGCATCAGGCGCTATTTCGAAGTTAACTTCGACGTTAGGCGGCGAGACGTCGAAGTCGCTAACCTCATGAGGAGATAGGAATAGCGCCCTACTTCGACGTTCAACGTCGAAGTAGGGACCGTGTAGACGATCCGCATCCCACAACGTCGAAATTGCTGGGTCCTCCATGGCGGCCATCAGCTGGGGGGTTGAGAGATGCTCTCTCTCCAGCCCCTGCGGGGCTCTATGGTCACCGTGGGCAGCAGCCCTTAGCCCAGGGCTTCTGGCTGCTTCTGCGGCAGCTGGGGATCTATGCTGCAGGCACAGGGTCTGCAACCAGTTGTCAGCTCTGTGTATCTTGTGTTGTTTAGTGCAACTGTGTCTGGGAGGGGCCCTTTAAGGGAGCGGCTGGCTGTTGAGTCCGCCCTGTGACCCTGTCTGCAGCTGTGCCTGGCATCCCTATTTTGATGTGTGCTACTTTGACGTGTAGACGTTCCCTCGCTGCGCCTATTTCGATGTTGGGCTGAGCAACGTCGAAGTTGAACATCGACGTTGCCGGCCCTGGAGGACGTGTAGACGTTATTCATCGAAATAGCCTATTTCGATGTTGGCTGCACGTGTAGACGTAGCCAGAGACTTTCAAGAACTCAGCATATAGCATCGCTGGCCTGCATCCATAGGCGTAGTTGATGTGTGTAATGTACCACTTCAACAATTTTTCTCTCTCACCCTAATCTTTCCTTGTTAACAAACCTTTAGATTTTAGATTCTGAAGGATTGGCCCAGCGTGCTGTCTTAGGTAAGAGCCAAGTATTACTGACCTGGAAATGAGGCTTGTCCCTTTGGGAGCTGGAAGAATCTGTGCGGATCTGGTGAAATAGGCTCTCATAACCCCTCACCTGAGCAAGGAGGGTTCTCTCTGGGCATTAAGAGAAGCTGGAAAATCGGTGGATTTGTTTGTGTAGCTTCTGGCTGGTCAGTGGGGCTGGCCGAGGTATTTTTGGGGCTGGCTCAATTTGCCTTAGTGAGAGGCAAATCCTAGTCAGGGCTGTAAGTGACTTGGTTTTAAGCAATTTGCCCAGGATTGGTTCTCTCAGCTGTGCCCAGAACCCATCCTGTAATAGTATAACATCCAAAGTGTATGTGCAGGGTGGGGGAGGGGCTGGCAACGGGGGGGCACTGTCAGGGGGCTGGGCCAGGCTCCAGGTTGGCCAGGGGAGGTTCGGGGGCTGGCACAGTGCAGAGGGGAGCTTGTTGGGAGGCTGGGCCGGGCTGGGCCCCACGCTGAGTGAGGGAGGGGCTGGCACAATGCAGGGGAGGGAACATGATAGAACCTTGCCTGGACAGACAGAGGGATGGACTCAGCAAAAATAACACATTGGATGATAAAATAAAAAGTGACGCCCCCACCCCCCATGGGCGGCTGTGCTCTTGCCACTATCACACGCCGATAAACTTTCCTTTTCAGGGAAATTATGAGGAAGATCACAGTGGGGCAACCCAGGTGGACCTAGGCCACACTGACTTCTCTAGGGCCCAGGACCGGCCATAGCACAGGGGCTGAACTAGCATCACTAGCTGGGTGGGCACGCTGCCTTTGCGAGCTCCTGCGCTAGTTTTTGACTTGGCTGATTGTGAACTGCTGCAGGTGGGCCCAAGACACCAAGGAGGGCTCCTGGGCTTGGTTTTCAGTAACTCTTCTTTCCGAAAGCCTCAGAGGACAGTATGGAGCAGGGATGCTAAATGGCCAGCCAGGGCGCATGGGGCTCACCGCTATGCTTACCAGCCAACTGGCCCAGGCCAGTGAGCTCCAGCAGCCATTAGTAGCGGTAGGCCAGAGCTGCTACAGCTGTACAGGAGTTGGTGGCCCAGGTGGCAGGACCAGCGGCGTGACCTCACGGCTGCAGCAAGGCTGGGCAGCAGGCCACACAGCGTGCCCTAGGTTACAATGGCAACCCCCAGTGTCATACTTAGGGATCCTTCTAGAGTACCCTTCAATGCGATTCAGATGGGGCAGCCTCTCTGCTTTCCCTACACCTGGCCAAGATGTGAACCAGAGAAAAAGCAACCTAGCTGAGGTTCAACACAGAGCAGGGAGTGGTGAAGACTGGCTGGCACACGGAGGCAAGAAAAGGTCTTGCCAGAGGCAGAGGCATCTGTCCTTAGAATACCACCAACACCTTGCCAGACAGGCTCAGAAGGTTGGGCAAGTTCTGGGCACCCATCGTCTCTGGAATTCCCAAGGAGCAGCAGGGGCTCACTCGATGTTTACATCTTTTGCAACACCAACATGGCTTAGACATGCTGTGGCACACCTACTAAAAACTATTGGTATACCATGGGGGGACTGGAGGCAGAGCATTGTCACTGGTTGGTCCCATGTGATAAAATCATTGCCAGAGTTTACTGAATTTCCGACCACAGAGCAAGACATCAATTTATCAAGTACTGTCTGGGATGAAATCTGGTTGACTTATAGGTGCTGGAAGCAGAAGAGATAGGGAAGCTGTTTGTGGAGGGGAGCTGTCTACCCAGAGTAGTTTAAAAACCTATCAACAAAGTTAATCTATGTGCTGCATCCAGATGCAACAGACATGGACACATCACAAAAAAAATCCACCAGCTGCGATTCAAGATTTGAAAGAATGAAGGTCAAAACAGCAGCAGTAATTTACCCTGTTCGTTAAGTTCTGAGTAAGGTTTCTCTTACAAAAACTCAGCTTCCAGATAAATTTCCAACCCTTTGTAAATGTTCACCAGAGACTTCCCATGCCAGCAAACCAAAGAGATTTACAAAATGCGATATAAGGTATCAGCCCAATATCTACGCCGGTGTCTCACATACACCATGAACTACGCCGCTCCTTGAAATAAACTTTTACGCCGTATAAAGTGAATTCCACACAGAGAAAAAACATTGACACTCTTCTGAGGCATCGATTGTCAACAACAACAAAGCGGTTGGACTGACGGACCTTTGGCGCTATCAAGGCTGTTGCTAAGTTTTGGAGCATGATGGATTGCTCAGGGCACTGCACTGACTTTGTTACAATAATGACGAGGAGGAGGAGATTAGTCAGAAAACAAAACCACTGTGCCCACATTGGTATTTTCCTGCTGAAATCAATATCTGACCACACTGAAAGGCCTGCTCTGAACAATGGTTATTAGGATAACAACCCCTGGCTCTGTTTAAGATTCAGTGCAGAACATTACTGTATATTCATGCAGAAGAACACATGTTGGTTTTGTTAGCTATGGGGCAGGGCCCTATTTCTACTTTTCGCTCCCTTTGTGATTTCACTGTACAGCGGCTTACCTTGTATGCAAAACCCTGCCAGAATGCCTGTGGCACCAGGCCATTAATCAAGACAACGGTGGAGCTCACTGTCAAATCAGAGTATGTCCTGGGATCGCAGATGGCGAATTCTGTGCCACTGCCACACTGGATCCATTTATGAGCAAACTGGAGACTAGCTATTATCTATACACCAAGGAATTCTGATTGATGTGCTTGAAATGACTGCGGATTTCTATTTGAGCCCAAAGGCTTGGAAGTGATGTATCATACTTACTTACCTGTAATTTAGCTCTGTGACAGTAATATTCTCCACAGACCTGGCTGCCTTTGGTATTTTCTCTTCAAGCACGTGACCGTGAGAGCCAGTTTGGCATTTTTAAAGGGTTTGACCTCTCCCACAGCAAACCTGCTGGCATGCAGGAGCAGGGAATTAATAAAAGACCTGCACAGACTCTAATGAACAGCGTCTCTTTCACTGACACCCACAGGAAGCTAGCTTGTAAGAGGAGGTGGGAATTTCCACACACCAACTGGTTGGTCCTTTTCCTCCCAGGGAAAAGCCAAGGTATGTTTTAGTAGCACAATGTAAACAAGTGGGATAAATCTCATCTCCCATCAAGACTAGGGTGAACTCCTCCGTGAATATATAAAACATACAAAACAATGTTTCCATGTGCCTAACTAGCTTCTCAAATATACTCATGAGAGAACAGCAGCGGCAGAAGCTGTGTGTAGGGGGACAAGGGGAATCTACAGAAATCATTTGACGACCGGACTGACCCTTCTTCTGATCAGCAAGTCAGACCCTCTCGTGAAAATAAGTCATGACTGACTTCCCAGGCACTGCAGCAGGATAAAAGATCAAACAGTCTCAAAACTGTTCATTTTTATTGGTTCCATCTTTTCCCATTTGCAAGCCTTCCCGGCATGCCAGACTAAGGAGTTAACGGGTCTGCTTCCACCCTCTCATAGTAACCATCTAGAATGTTCATGGTGCAAAGACGGAAGTGGTCTCATTTTTACACTCGAGTATTTCAACAGTGGTAACTGTGCAGACACCTGCTCATTAGCGAAGGTCTCACACAAGGCACCTGGACAGATGGCAGATTTCTTTTTGGGAAAAGCTTGTTTTTTAACCCTGTTTTCCAGCAACTGTAATGTTAATAGAGATTCCAGATAACAATAAAAACCCACAAGAGAATGCCCTGTCTGTGGAGGCTCTCGAGATGCCAAGGCAGTGGAAGATTTTTATTGGTCAATGGAGTATTTTTAAAAATCCGTGATGCTCTAGGCACATGCAGGTATTTATACCAAAAATCTTCAGGTCTAAGCCATTCAAATAGCCTTTAGTCCTGGGAGGAGCAGTGAACCTATTCCATTTATATGGCTTAGAGTAAATTGGGACGACAGGCGTTCTAAAATGAGGGGATGGGATTAAACTTCCAAATCTGCCCCCCACTGGTTAACTCTCTCCCTTGTTGTTAGCATCTTATTGATACTAGACAAAATTTATTTCTGATTCATTCTTACATCCCACAGGAGAGGAGAGGAGAGGAGAAACAAGCTTCTTCCTGAGACCAACAGCCATGGGCAGGAATCTCTCCCAGAAAAGCCAGCATCCCCGGCCTTTCCAGAGAGGAAAAAGCAGCTTAGGACAGACAGAGCTAGAGAGGTAACATACCCTTCCTCGATTGTGACTGAGTTCATGATGATGCAGTTAGTTATTTTAACTCTGTCTTTTATGACGCATGCGGTGCCAATGACGGAGTGTTTAATTGATGTCTTCTCTCCAATCTGTGTGGATGAACCAATGATGCTGTCAGATCCAACCTAGGGAGCAACACAGTGGAAACTCTGTCAAACCACCATGGCTGTATCCCAGACATCAACGCTCTTCATAAAGGATCTCTACCAAAAAACCAGAATCTTTACACAGCACGAACACATGAAGCTGCGTGTGAGTGACAGGCTTTGTTCACTTGTGCCAATATGAGGCACTTCCATAGTTAATGGCTTCAACACATCTCCAAAAAACCTAGCAAATGTCAATATTCACCTGTCCAAAGGCTTGTTACATCTTCTCAGTCTAGAGCACTTGAAGGGTAAGAAATGATTCTTCATTGTGCTAAGTAAAGCAAAGATCTCACCTGTGTGTATCTGCCCAGTGCTTCTCTGACAGGCTTATCACATAACCGGGGTGAAGGATGACGAGGGCTCAGAGATTAGAGCAGTGTGTGAAAACGATCCTTCATAGGTTAACTCTCTCACTCCTGATCAAGGGAAAGAGCTTTTCCCTAGCCTGGAGTTTTGGAAGGACACCATGCACCACGAGTGGATGAGGCATGCCTAGAGCATACTCTGTGAGCTGCTGGGTGCAGATTTAAAAGAATCATCCATGGACCTGTCTCCAGAAGCACTTAGTTTGTAGGCTAGCAAAATAGTTTATTAGGTGAGCTTTCGTGCGACAGACCCACTTCTTCAGACCCTTCAGGGTCTGAAGAAGTGGGTCTGTCCCACGAAAGCTCACCTAATAAACTATTTTGCTAGTCTTTAAAGTGTTACTTGACTGCTTTTTGTTTTGATAGTGTATAGACTAGCACGGCTTCCTCTCTGCTAGTTTGTAGGATGGGCTCACACACCGAGTGTCCGTGTGGACCTTGTACTCCACTTTCCTCTGTCTCACTTTGAAACAGGACGAGCTCCAAGCATGGTAGGAAACCGTTAGTGTGCAGCAGCAGAGCCTCCATGGATATTTAGCGAGCCACAGGCAGGTATGGGGAAATTCCCACTGCAGCTTGCTGCCAACTAAATGCCCATGGTGAACCAGGCAGTCGCAGAGTAACACAGCACCAAAAAAGAAGGGAATGCAGGAAGCGGCAGAGGAATAAGATATTACTCTTTAATACACACGAAGCAGGACCATGATAATCTGAAGCTCTTGGAGAACACCTAAGACCTCCATATATTCAAGAGTTTGGATAAACTGAGGTGGTCAGATCAACAGAGTCCCTTGCCTGAGCACAGCCTGGGGATCATACACCAAAACGGACAGCTGGCCAGTTCTCCCAAGTCTCCCAGCCCAGGGAGGCCCAGCTTTGTAACTCTTACCCATGAAGACAAGGACATACGTGACTAGTCCTGGTGAGAGCATTTGTGTGAGTTCAGAACTCACCACAGTGGGGCCAAAGCACGGGGGTTTAGGGCTGGGATTCAGCTAAAACGCTTTAGTTAGGAGCCAGCACTAAAATGCTCAACCCCTCTATGCTTGCTGGCCTTTGGGAAGCCTTCTGATTGCCTATCATCATCTGCCAAACCTGACATCAGCCAGCTGGGGGACAAGGCACTGCAGTGGTTTTGGGTAAAACTTTTATAGTATCACGTACAGCACGCTTTTAATGACTAGCGACTGAAAGGCAGGAACTGAAGGGTAAGGACAAATGGGCGCCTTGGGTTGTTTTCCATTACTCTGCTCCTCTCCATAGCAGTTAACTGAAGGAGAACATGCAGCTCAGTGCTTTAGAATCACAGCTACAGTGTAGAGACAGAAGTTGGATTACAAGAGGAAGCTCCATTTCCCACCCCCCACCACATCCCGCAGGAACAGTCACTCACCAGGCCTCTGTCAGTGACTTGAGCGGACATGTGGATCAATGGTTCTTCTGGATACAGAACGGCAGGCAACAGCTTCGGAATCTGGGAGAGGACAGCATAAGTCACAGGTGAACAAGCTAATGTTACATCAGTTTGTTGCATGGACAAATCCCGGCACTTCTGTACACATATACCATAAACACGCTCACCTTCAGAAGACATTGTTTTACCGCGGGTGGTTTAAGCTAAGAGAGATGCATACTAAATACTCTCTTGGCTCCACCGGAGAAGACAGCAGGCACTGTAGAAGTACAGTCCATTAACATGCCTCCTCTTTGCACAGCCTGTTGCCTAGGTAGATCCAATCCAAAATCAGCAGCAAGAACTTGAAGGACACACAGTATCTGAGTTTGTCCGGTGTCTTCCATAGAGAATGTAACACCACACACGTTCATGCACCACAACACCTGTACAGCACACATCACAACACGGAGCACTCTGATGTTCTAAGCAGCGTTCTCTGTAATATTTTCCGCTCATGGGTGGAATAAATTGTGTTATGGTAAACAGTCTCAGGGTGGTAGCCCTGTTGCTCTGCAGTTTCACGAACAAGAAGAAGGCCTGTACTATCACTAGGCATCTGTTCAAGAGAGCAAAAGCTGCAGAGGAAAAGGAAAAGGCTCTCAAATGATCTCACCAGACACAGATGTGTGCTAGATAAGCAGACAGAGCAATAGAGACATGGTCAAAGAAGTAGCCATGGACAAATCCCTGGAGAACAGTTTTGAACTGGTTCCTGAAATGAATGGGGAGCTAGTGTTCTAGGAGGCTGAGACAACACCACCCTTCCTTTTTGTGCAGGAGGGACACCAGGCCAGGGAATTCTGCAGCTGCTGGAGCAGGGGGCCCAGACCAGGTGAGAGGAGAGGACAGTGTGGCTGAGGACTGCAGCAGAGGGGCCCCTGGGCAGTATAGGTAAAGAAAAGCAGAAGGCAAAGAACTGAAGTTGAAAGGATTCCAGCAGGTGGGAGGTGTAGGAGCCAGACAAAAGAAAATAGCTTGCGATGTCCCAGGGAGAAGCCATTCACAGTGGATTGCGCAGACAGGATCAGCCC
The DNA here is from genome assembly GCF_033958435.1 of Carettochelys insculpta. Lineage (NCBI taxonomy): Eukaryota > Metazoa > Chordata > Testudines > Carettochelyidae > Carettochelys > Carettochelys insculpta. Next base: position 3,677,286 of record NC_134145.1, read on the forward strand.
ATTCCCTTCCGAGATGTTCTGATCAACACAGAAAGCGGTTCCGACAGTGGCTTTTAAACGCTTGTCACTGAGGGTTCAGCGCTGATCCCACACTGTGACGCATGGCTAAGTTCACCCCGTCAGAGAGGAACCGTTTCAGGCTTCCAGCAGCACTAGGCAGACAGGGCAATGCAGCCATCGCTCTTCACCTCTGCCAACACCAGGCTGGAGATGGGGCTGTTTAAAGAATGAAAGGTGAGGCACCGACACACCAGAGGCAGCCACTGCTGAAAAGCAACAGCTCACCGAGTCGCTCCAGCGAGGCCAGCTGTGCCCCGGTGGCCAGGCCTGGGCCCAGGGATGCTGTGACAGCTTGAGACACACAGTAGTGCTGCCAGGACAGAAGGGATCCGAGAGAGAAAGATGCAGCTAGGAAGTAGCATGGAATGGCCCCTAGGGTTAAAGGCTATGCCAAGGTCTGGGAGACAGACGCAGCCTCTATCAGCAGCAGGGAGGAGGTAAGTACGTACGTGAAGAATGATTTCTCAGCTGTAGCCAGAGCAAAACCCCAACTGGAACCACGCAAGGCAGCCCGGCCTGAGAGGCGACCAAAGAGGTTAGAGAAGGCTACGAGTGCAGCACTTTTGCTCTTAAAGGAACGTGAGTGAGGGGACAAGAGTTAGAGGGAGCGTCTGGGTCAAGCGCAAGTTGAGTGTTCTGCTTTTACTTCATCTTAGAAGGAAACTATTTCCTGCTATTGAAGCTAACTGCCCCTTGAACCTGCTGCCCACGGGCATCCAGAAACCCAGCTGGAGATCAAGCGATACAGGTCGGGGTCTCCTCTTCTACGGCTGAAGCACTGTACTGCCAATGGCCGACCTGCCTTCCTACCACACCGTGTCACAACGGTCTCCAGAGCCCAAGAGGAGAGCAGCTGCGGCTCAAAGGCTCCTCAGAGCAGAGCAACAAAACAGAGGGGAGAACTGCTGATAAAAGGAAGGGGGGGAGCTTTCACCACCCCGGTAGGTGAAACAAAATGCAGCAGGACTGCGAGCAAGAGCTCCTGGCCCAGTTCTGCTGTACGATTCACTGCCACGCAGGTTCCTCAGAACCCTTACCCTTCCGGAAAGTTCACAATTCCAGGAAAAGCTTCCCTAGGACGGCAGGCCCCCAAGTGAAGTCAAAGCACTGACTCGACGTACCACCCAGGAGCAAATGCATTTCCAGCACTGACCAAAACGGAGAATATGCATGTTAGAAACCCCAAACCACATGCAGCGTGTCTGGCTCAACTCAACTTCTCACTTGAGCAGCCGCTGCCAATGCGCGCGCTCACTTCCGCTAGCAAGCGGTGCTCTCCCTTAACCCTTCCGACCCACTCGTTCTCAGGCTTCTGACACAACTCACTCACTGTCCTCTGCACCCCTTCCCCCTCTGGGCTCCACCGCAGGCATCAAAATAGCCCCCACCCACCCAATGCATGTGAAGTATTTCAGCACACGGCTCCGAAATGCATATTGGTTCCGCCTTCCCCTCAGCTCTGATTTGCATTCGTTTGCCTCGTCCCCTGCACTGAGATACAGGTTGAACCTCTCTAATCCAGAACTCTCTGCAACATCCAGGCCTGGCGTGATTTTAGTGAGCCGGACAACCACCTATTATGGGTGTAGCCAAGCTTCCCACCGTTCCATAGAGTGAGTCTGTAGCCACCAGTCCTCGCTGTCAGCACTCTGTGCTGTTATTTAGCTGTAATTTACCCCTAAGTGTCTTCTCAAAGCCCAGTAAGCAGTGGAAGTGTTGGTAATGCTGCTAGACAATGTCAACCTCCTGTGGTCTGGCAGATTCTCTTGTCCGGCACCGGTCAGATCCTGAGGGTGCTGGACTAGAGAGGTTCAACCTGTACCACAAAGCAGAGACAGGACTGGCCACCCCTAGAAAAATCAATCCAGCCCCTTCATCTCCCAGTCACAGTCTCCCACTCTTTCTAGCACTGCATCTCTCTAGCCCTTGCCAAGCTCCCTAGACTCTAAAACTGGCCAGTCCTGATTGTGCAAATCCCATTGCTTGATAGGTGACATGAGGATCTGCCTACCACAGCAACCATTTGGCAGAAACGTGGCTGTCCTAAGGGGTAAAGCTTTCAGCCCTCAGTTCACCAGCTCCACAATCTCTCTCCAGCCCTTCCCTCTGCTCCTGTATTTACTGAAGCCTTATATCAGCGTAAACGTGAACTGAAACTGTGACTGATCACATCTCTTCTTTGCTCGTGAGGGTGCACTGAAGAGAAATCTGCTCAAGCAACAGTATGTTTCTAGTGGAAAACACTAAGCAGCCTAAATCTACAGCTTGCTATTGATGTCCCCAGTAACAAGACTTGTTTATAAAGCTGGCTTTGGCTGCAGATCTCCAGGGTGGCTACCATTACCCTGAGCTTACAGTGGGGGCAGTGAGATGCAGAAGTTTTACACGACTTGCCCAAGTGTGTCAGAGATACAACTGGGACTGCACCCTCTGCAACTGACCACGCAGGATTGCTCTCTGCTGCTAAAAGGGGTGATGGGAAGGATAGCTAGGTAGGGGAGCTTGGGGGGCAGGGATAGCTCCGTGGTTTGAGCATTGGCCTGCTAAACCCAGAGTTGTGAGCTCAATCCTTGAGGAGGCACTAAGGGATTGGGTCAAATAGATGTCAGGGATGGTGCTTGGTCCCCCTGAGAGAGTAGGGGACTGGACTAGATGACTTCCTGAGATCCCTTCCAGTTCCAGGAGACATTTATTTTACGTGCTCAGCCAGCAACTGCATACTGGAGGCTGCCCTCATGCAATCCTCACCCAGACGAGCGGGTAGCCAATGACACTGTCCCTGCACATAAATTATTACGCACACAGATGCCCTCGTCCCATACACCACCTGTATATTTTCTTACCTGTCTGTTTGCTTCAATGTACAACCCAAGAGTGTTCACTCGGTAACAGAGCCCCTCTTTCACGATATGGACGTAGCAACGCACTTTTCCGCCATGGAAATCTTCATTCATACCCCCTCTGTCATCATTCCAACACGATTTATCTGGGGCAAATTCCAGCAAGCCATCACCCTTCATGAAGCTGTAGATGTCTGCAGAACATGCAAAGGCAACATGAGACAGGCTGCAAAGAGGTGGCAGCGCTCTCCACACAAGGGCTCTAGACCAAGAGCTTTTAAAATATTCTCAGGGAGGAGAAACCACCACGGCTGCCACCCCCATATCATGCGAGTACTTTACAACCACGAAGGATTTTCTGCCCTGCAGTAGGACCATCCCCATGACACAGAGGAGGAACAGAGGGTCAGGGTAGGTTAAGTAACTTGCCTTTGGTCACACAGGAAGTTGGTGATTGAGCCAGAACAGAACCCAGGGCTCAAGTCCCAGCCCAGTACTCTACCTACTACTCAGATTTTCACAATCACATTGATTTGCATTTCGGCACAGGAAAAAAAAAAAAACCCCACACAGAGGCAGAATCCGGTTGAGTTACTGATTAGCCCCAGGGCTTTTCTTGTAATAAAAGAGGAGCTGGTACTCAGACAGCTCCTCGCCCCAGCCCCCCAGCCAATCCGGCTGCTAGGGCTGCTGAGGTGCCGGTATGCAGTACTGGCAAGTACCACCACAAAAAAGGCACTGCTCATACCTGACTTACATTGTTATAAGGCAGATCAGTGCAACTAAGGCATGCTCCTGGCTCAAGGGGAAGAAGCCCGCATCTCAGAAACTCCCCTGCAACGCCCAAGGAAGTTTGACTCTCAAATACCTGAAAAAGGGGAAATCCGAAAAGCACACCAAGAGATCTGTGGGGGTTGTCGGTCTTTAAAAAGAGCCGGCAAACAAAACACTGAAGAGCAGGGCTTTTTGTGTTGTTTGAACTGCCATAGCCAACCACCACGTGTTTGACTTTGCAATGATGGGATAGAGGAGGCTCAGAGATAGAGCTCTGTAGGTCACCACGCTGTACGCTGCTCGTACCTCTCACCAGGAGGATTTGCCTAACCCTTCTTCTTGCCCAGCACCACAAAGACAATACTCTCCCTAGCTGTACAACGATCAGACATTTTTGATACACAAGCAGATAGCTAACACGTGCAGGTTTTGGGATCTGATCCTACAGGCTCTGTGCACGATAACTCTGGATGTCAGTTTGGCCGTCAGTTCCCACATTCCATGCCACACCCTCATGCGGTTTTGTAGGATTTTAAGTCTGCTTGGAGGATCAGTGATCAGAGAACTGGCTTTTCAGTTCTGGAAATCAGCTCAACATCTGCCTTGAAATTCTAAATCCCAGGGGCCAGATTTCCTGACTCACTGCTGGTGGTGGTGCCACTGTTCACCTGCAATGAGCCAGCTGGGAGCAGCTTGGTGGTTGCTGGATAACAGGCTAGCCTGGGGGTGTGTGAAAATGCTAATGAGAAAGAGTACAACAGAAACAGCACTGCCTTTCCCCCACGCTGATACAGCCTTTTGGGTTGGGACCTGAGGTGGACAGGCCAGGGCGGCGTGCAGCCTTTTGTTCCAGTGCGGTCCCAAAACGTATGAAGTCAAACAGCCTACTACAACCTTTGTCGTCACCCGGGCTTGGAAGAAAACGGTAGAGATGAGCCCGCCAGAGACACCAGCAGCCGAGCCGGGGACCTTTCGCCATTCAGAGAACTGTCTGTAGCTGTGGCTGGATTTTCTTCCCTGAGAATTGACTCTTTTTGCCAACTCTCCCACAACTCCAAAACCCTCAGTGTCAGTGCACACCTGCCTCTCTCACCCTTTTCTCCCACGGCCCCCTGCCGTTCTCCTTTCCTTCCATTCAGCTTACCCTTTCCTAAGTCGCCCCCCAAGCCCGCCCCCCAGAAGAGAAGGACTAGCATGACATTCACCCCCATCCAACTATTTACCTGGCTTGTGTGTTCCACCTATTCCCTTACCCTACACCTCCCCTGCCCATTTAGAGTGTACAACCTCCGGGGCAGGGACAGTCTGCTACTTTGCATTAGTGCAGTGGTTCACACAGCAGTGCCCTGCTCTTCCATGGTCCTTAGGCATTACCATCAGAAGCATGTTGAATACATAAAAAAGAAAAGGACCTACTGATTTAGGCAAATTATGGAATTTACCTACTAGCTCATTTGCAGCATATATGCTTCAGGATCTTCATTAAAACAGCTGATCCTGGCACTCACCTAATGACTCTTGATCCTTCTTTTGGTTCTGCTCTTTGCAGTCCGGTCCTTGTTGTAAGGATGCAGGAGAAGAGAACTGTTTCCTAACTAGATAAGGAATCAGTTCACTCCGGATAGATGTTAATGACCTACGGAGAAACAATGCCCACAAATGAGGTCCGTGGACATAAAGTGATGGGTGTTATTTGATTTGTTCACAGAAGACCTACCAGACATTTCGCATGTTGCTTATTCAGAAAAAGTGAAAATGTCTGATGCTCTAGGGCAACTGTTACCTAGACAGCTTCCATTCAATGGGTACTTTCTTATGGCACAGGAATCTAAAAGGGACTGAACTCAACCCTCTTTGTGAGATGGGGAATCAAAGAAACTTTCTAACCTTCCTAGCAAATTCCCGCTTCCTCTATATTAACCTGCTAAGGCAGTGTAAAGCACTGCTGGGTCACAATGGCAAGGCTTGGAATCCACCATGCAGGGCCACACTGCCTGCACCAGTAAAGTAAGAGAATCCAGCACTTGCTGCAATGCCCTTCTCGGGGAAAACAATTCAGAAAGTACTCGTTAAACAGTGAAACATTCAGGAATATTTGAAAAACTCAATCTTTACATGAAAACAATGAATCACAAGCCATAATGGTGTCCTGTTCCCTCCACGTCTGAAACCCTGCAGAACGCTGACAGACTTCACTCCTTACCAAAGTAACAGAGAGGAAGCCGTGCTAGTCTATACACTATCAAAACAAAAAGCAGTCAAGTAGCACTTTAAAGACTAGCAAAATAGTTTATTAGGTGAGCTTTCGTACATTTAACACACATCTTAACAAGTCCAGGAATGAAGTGTCATATTCCTTAAGGGCCTCAATCTAGCAGCCATGAAGTCATGGGAAGACCTCTCTCAGACTTTCCTGGGCATTGACTCTGTCTTATGTACTTATCCTGCCCCAATATCAAAAACACTCAGCACCACGGTTCCCTTTTTTTCCATCCATGGGCAGAATAAATTTTGTTATGTGCACCAAGACATATGGGGTGGAGGCTGTGGGTGTTCTGCTAATCAGCTGGGCAGCACCTGAATCTCTGCTGGGTGCCTGCCCATGCACTCAACTTACTGAGAACGCTGGTCTGCATTTCACTATCTTTCGTTGTATTTGCTCTCAATATCAGTGAAGCCAGCCAGAGCTGTCACACCCATTATACAGGTGGGAACTGAGGCACAGATATATGAAATTACTTGCCCAAAGGGACACAGGCAGTAAGGGGCAGAGCAGGATTACAGCCAGAGCTCCAAAGTTCCAGGCTTGCTGCTGGGCTACTACTTCATTTTTATACAGCAACAAATAAAACCCGTTTCTCCAAGAAACCCTGGAAGGGCAATGCTGCGTCCATTGCACATGAGCTTGGAAGGCCAGTGTTTTGTTGGAGAGTTAACACTGGAAAGCCATTTGAGTTTGCGATAAAAAGCATTTGAGAACAACACACGATCACCGATGTACTATGTGAGGAGAAGGAGCCTGTGGCCTGTAACTTCCTTACATTGGGTTTCAAACCACTTTTATCATTATCGTTTCATTACTTTAACACCATGCATTTTGTTGCTAGCCTGCTAATTATTTAAAGTTTGGGAAAGCTGGTCTGCAAACTAATACAAGTTAGTGTACAGCCTTCCGTAACATATGAGGAAAAGTGAACAGTAATAAATAGTTCTCGCTTGGTTAAATTACGATAGCAGGGGATATCTGTGAACAGTGGGAGGGTGTAGACATTCGGGAAAGAGAGGATGGCATGCAGGGCAGAACTAGGAGGAAATTATGGATTCAATTAAAGGAGGGACTATTAGATGGAATATGAGAATGATGCTTTCAGGGCAGAGAGATCTATGAGACATCAGAACAGGCGGTCAGGTGGTGGAAGTCCTGATGTCCTATGCAGCACAGGACAATCCTGCAGTGGCGCCCTCTAGGATGCGTCATGTTGGAATGGACTGGGGAGGCAAAAAGGAAATTCCCATCTTTAGTTTCCCTGGGCAGGTTCAGATTTGACCATCAGTCCTACCACAAAGTCCAGGACTGCGCACTCTCCTGGCATTCTGACAACGGAGGCTGGAAGGCGATGTTTGCGTTACGTGTTCTGCCCTGTTGTTCCTTAGGCTTTGCATATGCTCCCATCTGAACCTTCCTAAACCTAACCCTTTGATCTGTCTCACTTTTGTCCTGAGAGCGTGCCCATGTGTTCTGTCCAGCGATCTGTCCCTAGTCTCCACAGCAACATAATTATTTATCATCTGGAGGCAGCCATTTCCCAGGAACTAATGAAGTAAAACTCGTCATTCTTTAATCCCAAAAGCCCTCACCACTAACTGTTCACAGACCCTTTGTGCCCAGGTCTCCCAGCCCTGCATTCTGACATACGTGTGGGTATGCAGAAGGGCAATTTACTAGCTTAAAATGTTTGCCTGAAGCTGTGCCATTCAGTAACAATTTCCTGCTTGGGTTTTATACTCTGTCCAAAACCGACAGTCATGTTTTTCCCTCAGAGGCTGGCCAGGGCATTTATGGGATCCATTACCTATAAACTAGCTGAATATTTGGCACCGTCTTAAACAGTCTGAAGCAGAGAACACCACAACAGAATAGGAAATGAAAGCAGTGGAAATGGGGAAAGGCAAAGCTTTGCCCTCCTTTGGCTGTTTTACTCTTTCCTGGCCATATTTCTACATCTTTCCCAGAATTCCCTGAAGCGTTACCCACATCCCTCACTGACAAGGTGGGCCTGTCTCCGGTCACCAACAGAATCTCTCACACACACACTGGGAAAGGAACAAACGAGGATGTCTAGCTTTGCTTGCTACCCAAGGAAGGTGTGTAGACAGGGGAACATGAGGAGGATTTAATGGAACCATTTGCTTTTGGAAGGTCTTCCATTATTAGCAGCGAGGCATTTGGTAACCAAGATTTGGGGCAGTCTCTTGATATGTTTTGAACATGTGTCTTCTCCAAGTGAGCACGTAAGAACGCTTTTTTGCAAGTTTAAAGAGGTAAACAAACATCTGTCAGGGGAAGAACAAAGGCAAGGAATGAGAAGGGTTAGGTCTGAAAAACCTTAATCAGAAAAAAAAAAAACAACAAGAATTTGGGAGGGGGTCAACCAGCCTACCGGAGATTCAGCAAATCAAAGAAGAAGGGATTCTGGCCCAGCCCTATAAAAATATTCTCATAGAGCAGCTACAAGAGCCCATGTAAAGAGTCCAAGAAGAAAGGCTAAGCTTAACTCTGGGAAAAGGAATCTTTTCTCTTCTACTACTGTGATACCTGAATTAGTGCCTCCCTGACTCCAGGCTGAAACACACAATGAAAATGATCTAAGGAAATGTCTATTTCCAGAGAGAAGTCGTGAGGGGTGATGCAAAGTGAAGATAAAAATCCTGTTAAAGGCTCTGTCTGGATGACTAGTTTGATACCTAATCAAAAACAGGGGGGTAAGTAGGAGATGTACCTGCTTTTAAGAAACATTTGCTGAAACAAATGGACTTTCTTCAACTGTAATTAAAGTAACAAGCCATTTTCATCTTCCACTCCCTATCATCTGATTTTTAAATATTCCGATCTGCCTGCTCTCAACTCAGGAAAGCAGGATTTCAATATAGCTGTGCATGTGCCAGAAATGCTGCTACTCTACCAAGTATGAAGAAAGAGAGAACAAACCACCGGAATACCTATACCTATACAATGAGGGATGGTCAAGCCGTTGAGGGGGTTCCAATGCATTATGACTCAAAATGAAAAACAGCATCCAAAAAAATTTCCATTAATCCCAAATAGCTTCAAAGGCTACTCAGTGAGCATGGCGGGAGAACAGGGAAACCGGGTACATTCATGTGTGTTTGAAGGGTGGTACGGAGAGGAAAGAAAGGAAGCTGGGAAACATGGTTAAAGGGAATTGGTGATGGGTGAAGACGGAAACACAAGGAAGTGCAAAAGGCAAGTGGACTTTGGAGGGGTTTGTGTATGGAATTTTTTTTTGAGAACGCCCAAACAAAAATTACATTAAAATGGCATTAAAGTTGAGAGTAATATCAGAAAATTAGGGGAAACTATGATACCAGAAGGTTGTAATCATCCCAAAGCCAAGGCATTCTAAACCTAAGGAGCGAATGAATAAAGTGAAACTTTACACATCCAAACACATTAAGACATGGAACAGCACAGTTAGAGCATCCAAACCACCTTAACTTTGCCCTCTGATGATGTCATGGGGCAGCAGGAGAGAACCCAGTGTGTCTTTAAAAATCATTTTAACTTAATCAGGGCCCCTCCCTCACACAAGAGCGCCTTCATCATAATCATATGATTTTTTTCATGGTGTCACTAGAGGCCAGAGCTTGGATTTCTGGCCGAGGAGGAACTTTCGTTTATGAGCAGTAAGAAGAGAAATTACCATTACTTTCCCTCTAAAAATTACTTAGATGTAGCCTTTGCACAAAACCTCCAGAAATTTTAACAACACAGGAAGTTAGAGGAGTCTGTGACAGAGCAGAATTATGGTTGTCTGAGTGCCCAGACTGTACTGTACATTTCCATACACTCACTATCTCACGAGAGTGCACAGATACACACAATGAATCTTTACAGAAACACAACAAAACAATCAATTTAAGCCACCAAATGCAGCCGCCCAGGGATGGAACATAGCAGCTATTGCAGACACATTACAGAATAGGAAATGGGAAACAACTGATCCTGTTGAAAGAGAAGGTGAACTTAAGGAGGCAGAATATGATCAGTGAAACTGGAATTTAGTCTGGATACCCTTATTGCTATAAAACCTATGATGTGGGTTTTATTAATCAAAACTAGTTAGAACCTTGATTTCCTGTGTCACAATACTCTTTAACATTGTCAACAAAAAAAACAAAACAAAACAAAAACAACCCCCACACCACTATGCCTATTTAAACACGTCAGTAGCTGTATCTCCCCCTCCCACTTGCCTGAAAATACATTAAGCCTATGTGCTAGATGGTGCTATGGTTCATCCCACAGCAGGAATGGACGCCACACAGTCTTTATTCCCCCTGTGCTATTTTTCACTTGCTGGAGAAGTTTTATATAGAAGCGTCAGGCCCATTGGTTGGCTGTCATTCATTTTTATTTTCTATGTTTATCATTAAACACCCTAAAACAGCATGAATGAGAATTTGCATGTTAATACACCTCTCCTCCTTATTATTAAACTGCATGGAAGCGTGAAATCTACTTTTGTTGCAAGGACCCACCTGTGAAATCTGTCTTCCTTCTCCACTGGTTAGTTACAGAAGGGTCTCACTTCGAATCAGCTGTTTCTGATTCACAGCCACAAAGCACAAACTTGTTTGTTTTCTCCTTATCTAGTCTCATCCCTTTCTTTTTTAGCAGGGTAACTCTAGTCCTTCTAGTGCTATGTAACACGGTGGCTCAGATTTGGATCTCTGTTCCCAGTGGGATTCCATTGACTTTGCCGGAGATATTCCAGACTCACCTCAGAGGTGGAACATAGCGCTACATTTCAAATCAGAACTTCTGGTGATCATTCTAAGGGTGTACATATACACAACTAAACAGATCCTACAGAATAGTACTGCAACAGACAAAATGAGCTTTTCCTGTTTACATAAGACAATAAAGATCTAAGGAAAAGAGAAAAAAAGAGAGGGTTGGAAAAAGAAATGTTAATGATGAAGCTTGGAGGTAACATAGTTCATGGTTCTCATCGTTTTAAGGGATAAAGTGAAATAACATTTAAAAATGCCATGTAAGCCGGGAGCTCTCTTGTTGAATCTGTGTTATTTTCTCCTGATCCTTTGATGGAGATTAAAAATTTCCATGTGAATACAAAGAAAGAAACAACAGTTACTCAGAGATTTCCCCCCGGCTTTGAATTCTACTACTTCCATCCCCTCCTTCCCCCTACCACTCTGTCTTAAAGAAAAAAGTCAACTCACTTTGAAGAAAAAGACAAAACAAGGCCGGGGCAAGGAGGATTAGGGAAATGATATTTATATCCTGGACCAAATTAAAATGTCAGTGCAAGAGGCAGGCAAAAAGCCTTTCCCATATATTCAGGCCAGGCATGTTTCCTCAAGGAAATAGGAAAGAGATTTGAAAAGAGTTAATGCAGTCCTGAGTTAATACAACCTGCCTCAGACTCAACACCACTTAAAAGACAGTGTTTGGGTCCATTTCCCACAATGCGGTTTTAATGAGCACAATGGAAGAGCAATTATAAGCCTTTCCTCCCCTCCCCCCACCCCGTCTCTTTACAAATTCAGGGCACAAAACTCTGGCATTTCTGAGACATGCAGAAAATGTGGAGCTAGCAGATGTGGTTAAATGCAGAAGAAAAAAAGGAGCAAAAATTAAACATGATTGGGCTTTTTGTGCTGCGTTCTACTGTAAGACATATTTTGCTCCACATTTCTTAACAACCGCTCTCCCCTCTGTTCATTTGCTTCTCACCCAAGACTAATTTTAATCAGCAGAAGAGCAACTGCAAAGAAACCAGGTGGGCCAATAAATTGTTCGGCAATTCCCTGTGCCTAACCTAATAATCCACAGCATTCACCAGGGCACTGAACAAACATGAGTTCTTCCTTCATTTATGTTCCTGTCTGGCTTCCTGAAATTTTTGACGCAAAGAGAATAAACCTAATTTTTTAAACTTCATTTTAATTAGGAAATTTGTCAGCATCTTTCATATCAGGGCCTCTAAAAATCCATAAATGAATCTCAGAAACTTAGAAAAATGTTATGCCAAAAGACAATTCTGCTTGCCTGCCCACTGCCATATTTGTCCCAGGTTTTTAATAATGATGATAATAAACAAGCTTGCCTACCTTTCATTACTGTTCTTCTTCGAGATGTGTTGCTCATGCCCATTCTGAGAGTAGCGTGCATGGCCATGTGCACAGATGTTGGGGATTTCTGTCTTAACAGAAAGGTTGCTGGGGAGCCCTGTGCCCTGGTAGAGGGGGAGGTGACGATCACCAGAGATGGCCCCTTTGCTTGGTCATAGCAGAAGCAAACGCAGGCCATGATCTAAGAGGAAATTCTTTGAGTAGATACAGGGCAACCTTTTATCCTGTCAGCAACCGCGATGAATAAGTTGTGTTGACTTATGGAACAATGTGGTTGCGTCATAGTAAAAGGCCAGAATCCTTAGGACATCCAAGGCTTGTAGCTTTGGGAAGAAGACTGGTAAGTAAATGTCCTGACTCAAATGAAACAGACAACCTCAGAAGAAATGCTGGGTGTGGTCCATGGTGGACTTTGTCCTTACGAACGACTCGTGTACGGCAGTTTCAAGGTAAGTGTACGAAACTCAGATACTCAGTGGGCCGACATCACTGCAACTGGGCACGTGACCTTCCAGAAAAGCAGGAGGAGAAAGCATGAAGCCATAAGCTCAAAGGTGGAACCCATGACAGCACCAGATGCAAGCCCACATGAGACAGGATCCCTGTTGTGCAGGTGGAGACCCAACAAGCTTTTTAGGAACCGGGCCACGAAATCCTGAGCAAAACTCAACCTGCCCTGAGACGCAGGGTAGAAGGCCACAATGGCCACTAAGTGGACCTTGACTGCTGACAAGGACAAGCCCTGGAGCTTGATAATCGAGAATAAGCTCCAGAAGAGCCTGTTCAGCACAGATGTCTTTGTCTGTGATCCAACAGGTGAATCATTTCCACTTTACCCTGGTGAAGGGCTTCCTACTCCACAGCAGGATGTGCTGAACGTCAGCCAACCACTGCTGCTCCTGCACATTCAGGCACGTAACAGCCAGGCTGTCAGATGTAATGCTGCCAGACTGGGATGCAACAGACTGGGATGCCATGGTTCTTGGACAACACATCCAATTTCAGGGGTAGCTGGAAAAGAGTTACCACCAAGAGAACCAGCTGAATGCTGAACCAGCACTGGTGCAGATGGCCGGCACTATGAGGATGATCCTCTCAGAAGAGAGAGCTGACCACCTCCAGGTTGAGGGACCACTAGTGGTGAGACAAGAATGTCCTGTTGAGGTCATCTGCCAAAACGCTTGTGGCGTTCAGAAGGTGAGCAACTACGAGACAGATGCTGCGCTGCAGATAAAAGTCCCAGAGCCAGATGGCTGTGCGACAGAAGGCAGGTGACTTGGCTTTCCCCTGACTGTCAACAAAGAAGACTGTAATGGTATTGTTCATCGGGACAGGAACCACCACGTCTTGAATCTGAGGTAGACAGACTGAGATGAACTTCCCTGAGTACCATAACATCCATACACGGAGCGTGATTGCAACTGGACCGGCAGCTCCGAGTGCTAAGCAAGCCCAGACGTGCGCCACATCCCAGCACCGAGGCGTCAGACCAGCGTCACTAACGAGACTGGGGCCACAAAGAGAGCTCCGTCCATCACCACTGCAGGACCCTGCCACCGTGTGAAGGATGAACAGCAGAGTACTTTGTATGGGATCTGACCACCTTGTCCACGTTGCATTGGTTGGGGACATAGGCTGACACCTGCCACGCCTGAAGGGGCCTGAGGCAGAGCTGTCTGTATTGGACCACGTAAGTACATGGCACCAGTTTGTCTGATGGGGCCAGGGGAAGGTGGACATACTGGGCTGGCATCACCAGCACAGATCCCCATACTGACACGATGGGCAGTGGAGGGGTGGCAATGTCCCTGTGGGGTTAACACTAAGGCCAGGACTGCCCAAGTCTCTCACGACAGCAAAGAATCGCCCTCTCTTGGTGATGGACTGAAGTTGTGGTCCAGCCCAAGCTCTGCTCAACCTCAGTAGGACCGCTGAGGCCAGGGTCACTCTGTGATTGGTGGGCGAACAGTGTGGCCTGCCTCATAATTGGTAACAAGGCAAACAAGACCGATGCCAAAATCTCCAACAACTTCTCCAGGACAGCAACCAGTATCAACGAGACCACCCGCAAGAGGGTGTCCGGTGCTTGGGCAACCTGTGGCCAGACATTCGCTGGTATCAGTGGTATGGGGAAGGGTGTCTCAACTCAAGAGTCCAATGTCTGGGAGACATGGACTTCAGCTGGGACTGAGGCATTCTGGCTGGTGACTTGGAGTGCGGTGCTGCAGACCGAGGTTGTAATGAAGGAGATGTGTGTCTAAGGTCTGGGGAGCAAAGATGTTCTGCCTGTCCATGCTGATGCATCCCGGTAGGCTTGGTCTTCAGTGCTGGAGGTGGAGTTGCCTCAGTACCCAGTGTGGCACTTGGAAGGCTGCTCAGTTTTACTCGTTAACTACCAGAACCACTTCAGTTGCTGGGTGCCTTTGCCACCACATGGGGTGGAAGACAGATCCTTGGCTGGGCTGGGGGGCGCATCCTCAGCAGCACCCCGCTGGTGCTCTGAGGTGGGCGCATGACATGACCACATGGATCCTTTGCACCCATGCCCTCATTCCTTCAGTGGCAAAAGGCTCTGCTTCTTTTGCAAGTTCCTGGCCACCGGCAAGCGGGGGCAGAGCTGGGCCAATTCTGATACTGGTGGTGCTCATCACCTGGAGGCCAAGCTGCTCAGCGCAGGGTCAGCCGTAGGCGATTCCAGCACAAGACAAAGAGCCGCTTCCATCAGGAAAGCCCCCAGGCAGAGATCCCGCTCCTTCAGGGTACCACGGCAGAAGTTTTTACAAAGATGACGCTTTTCCTTCCTGTGGCTCTCGCCCAGGCACCTGAGAACTGTCATGGGGACCAATGATAAGCATCAGCCTGCTGCATGCTGAGCACGACTTGAAGTCAGGCAAGCGGGATGTGTCCCACCTGGGACAAAGTCCCAGCCAGGCCTCCAATTACTAACAAAAGATTATCCTACAAGCCATTTACTAGGGCTCTGAGGCACGAGGTCCATTGCAGATGAGAAGACCCACCTAAAAGGCAATCCAACTAACCACCGTCGGTGGTAAGGAGGAGTCGCAGGGCCAGCAGCACCTAACATACTGCCACGTGGGAGCGACCATCCAGGGGGCACCATGTCTGGCCCTACAGACAACCCTAAGGCAAAAATCTCCACCAACTGTGCACCTGGACGTGCACACACCGGCAAAGGGATCGACAGGAGCCAGCACTCAAAGAAGGACTCGACTTTCAGTCTGACAAACTGACCATCTTCTGCTTTCAGAACCTGCGTGTCACTCCGTCCACGTACAGCCACCCAGGAAACAGCTCCAGGTTAACCAAAGATCTGGCCTGGGAATGCCAGCAGGTTCCCAGAACTGCTCTTCAACAGAACTCTTTGCTGCCCTTGAAAGCCCCTCGGAGAGTTTGGCAGAGCTCACCAACTCCTCAGACCCGGCGCACAAACTTTCCCAGAGAGTATCTCATCCTATGATGAGTCCATGGAATTAAAGTGACGCCATCAAAAATGCAAACTCATAGAAATGGAGCTCTGTTTGGGGATAGTCTACACACACAAAGAGAAGCAGCACACATTAGAGAGAGAATTTGTGAGAATTATTTACTGTGATTAGTTTGAGCAGTTGAGTTTTTTCCCCCATTTAAGTTTCCAGAAAGGAATTTTGCATCAAGCTGAATCAATACTAGGAAAAGATGATGAGCTGGCAAGTTCTGAGTCTTGTCATGCCTGGGAAGGGGTGACGTCTGACAGGAAATCAAAACAGAGACAATACACTCACATTTCATGTTCTAATTGCTTAAGTGCACAAGGCAGGTTGGGATTTTTTTTTTTTTTGCATGTTTGGAGAGCTACAGTCTATTTGCTCTGTCTCCACACAGCACACTTTCTGCAGGAGCTGTTTGTTTATTTACCCATCTTAAATCACAAGGAAAGTATTCATTATAAACCCCCTCTTTAAAGCAAAGAAGAAAACATTCCAACCATACGGCTGACACATGTTAACTCGCAGGTATTCACAGAGCAGGTTCTGTTTTTAAGGCTGCACGAAGACCACCAAGCCAGGAGCTTAGCTCTGCCAGACCTCCCCCAGCCAGCAGCTCTTGCCAGGAAACGCAGGTGACAGTCTGAATGATAAAATGGCATTTACGGGGGAAAAGGAAAAAACACGCTGGTTTAGTCTGCAGTAGCTTAACATAAACTCGCAAGGGGCCTCTGTGCATAACCTACCACCCAGCCCTCCAAGCGGGAGCCTTCTGACAAGTTCACCCCCACCCCCAGTTTTAAAAGATGAGCATCATCCCTGTGCTCTCCCCTCTCTTCTTCCAAAGGAGAGAAAAAAACAACCTGGTTGATGCCTGTTTATTTCAGCGCTGCAAAAGGCACCAGTGAGCTCCAGTAAAAGTGAGCCAGCGGATTGTGCCGGACTTCGTTACGCGGCTTGTTGGAAAGGAGATCAGCCCTCAGGGAGGGGAACTGGGAACAGTCCATGACTGGTAAACCTGCCTGTTAGGTCCTGAGGAAGAACGGGAGAAGACTGAATCCTTTCCCCGAGCTCTAACTCGGCTCCCTCTGGTTCCACCAAGCTGCTGCAGGCAGAGTACTTGCAGGGCGGGAACGGTGCATGAGATAGTCAGGTGGTGAGTGAGAAGCTCACCACATCAGGGGAGTAGAGACTATCATATCTACTTTTGGCCAGTCAGACCTTCCAAAGCAATCACACAAATCGCTCTCCGTTATACTTGTCCTTCAGCGCCTCCTAATTTGTCTGGTTAGTACCATGAGTCTTGACTTGAATGACGACTGTCCTACGTCCAAGCGGCCGCAAATAAAAGAAGATTACCCTGCATGGAACAACTCAAGACCGCTAGAGTCAAACCACAGATCTGGATTTCAATGTGCACAGAGACGTGAAAGATGATACCCAGACCTTGAAAAGGAAGGGGTCACACAGGAACAGGAGATGTCCTGCAATATGTAAGAAACGCATCTGGTGGCAACGAGGGCTGCTCCTTTTGTACTCAGGCTTAGGAGTCGGGTTTTTGGGAAACAGAGGCCAAAGGTCCACTTGCATCTGCAAAAGCAGGTAACACAATTGTGCACACAAGCCCTGCAAGATTCACACGCACAAGAGAAGGAATTACACATGGGCAAATGTAACTGGATACTTACTTTCTCAAACTCAGGCCTCCAACTGTCGTTTCTATTTATCAAAGGCGAGTGGTGCCGCCTGTAGCACCGCCTTCCACTGGAAGATCTTGCTTTCCCTTGCCGAGAAGCTTTGCAAACTGTAACCTTGTCAGCTGAAATTACCCGTAGCAGGTGTTTGCCTCAGGCTAACTTTTTTTTTTTTTTTCCTTGAAAGTTTCAGCAAAGTTCAATCATGTCAAAGAATCAGACTTGGGGAAAACATATTGTTTTGTCCATGTTAAAAACAAACAAACAATTCTTCCCACCGCTGTCAGAAAAACAAAAAACAAAAAAACCTTTAGCGCACCTCCATGTTTTGGGGTAGGGACTTGAAATCTGGCACAAGTTCACCTCTGTGTCAGGGACATGCCACTTGCCACCCTCAGGAAAAACTGACCCACCTTTGTCAAGGTTCTAAGTGTGCAAAATAAAATCAAATTAAATGAATTCACAGTTCGCACATGCTCAGAAGTATCTTTGTTTTGCAGCTTCTTGGCAGCTAAATTCTTCCGCGAGCCTATCTAAATTGGGCATGTGCGATCCCTCACAGGCTACGTCTACATGTGAACCCGACAATGTTCAACATCAACGTTGCGCAGCCCCCACATCGAAATAGGCCCTGCGAGGGAACGTCTACACGCCAAAGTAGCACACATCGAAATAAGGGTGTCAGGCACAGCTGCAGACAGGGTCACAGGGCGGACTCCACAGCAAGTCGCTCCCTTAAAGGGCCCCTCCCAGACACACTTTCACTAAACAGCGCAAGATACACAGAGCCGACAACTAGTTGCAGACCCTGTGCATGCAGCATGGATCCCTAGCTGCAGCAGCAGCAGCCAGAAGCCCTGGACTAAGGCTGCTGCACACGGTGACCATAGAGCCCCGCAGGGGCTGGAGAGAGAGCGTCTCTCAACCCCTCAGCTGATGGCCGCCATGGCGGACCTCGCTATTTCGATGTTGTGGGACGTGGATCGTCTACACGTGCCCTACTTCGACGTTGAACGTCGAAGTAGGGCACTATTCCCATCCCCTCATGGGGTTAGCAACTTCGACGTCTTGCCGCCTAACGTCGATTTCAACTTCGAAATAGCGCCCAACACGTGTAGCCGTGACGGGCGCTATTTCGAAGTTGGCGCCGCTACTTCGAAGTAGTGTGCACGTGTAGACACGGCTACAATGCCCACATGATGAACAGCCTGTGCTACCCCAAGCAACTGAGCCTGCTCCAGCCCAGCGCTTGGGCACAACTTTCCCTGCAATTGCTCTTCCAAGAGAGACCACTGTGGCTCTGGGGAGTACAAGAGAAAGGGTGGCAACTCCCTCTTATGTTCCCAATGCATCTCCAGGTAGCACCCAGGCAGCATGAAGGAAGAACAAAAGAAGCAGTTTGACTCTATTCAGAGGAGACAAGAACTAGAACCAGCAGCTTCTTCTTCTTCCGTATGGCTGGGGTAAAACTGCAACTACAATTTCCACCTGTGGTGAAGGAGAGGGAGCTCACTTAGGAACAAACAGCAGCGGCGGTGGGACAGACTGGGACTTACAGAGCAAGAAGCCTGAGACAGGGACAAGAAGCCTGCAGGGAGGGACGCTGGGAACTTAATCTTTAGTTTTCTGATTCCCCCCTCCTTTTTTTTTTTTTCTTTCTTGCCCCCTCTGCACCCAACAGGACTCAGCCCTAATTCAGTGCATAGCATGGACCTGATCTAAGGCTGACCCAGAGAGGTATAGTGAAGGAGTCTGTTGACTGCAGGACTCCTCCCTTATTAGCTTCAGAAGCGGGAAAGCATGTTGCGTGAACACGGCAGTGGATTGCAAGAAGCGAAAAGACGGTCACATGACCAAGGCAGATGTGTGCTCCTCCCCGAGAACATAAAAACGGCCATATTGGGTCAGACCTAAGCCTCCTCTAGCCCAGTATCCCAGCCCGCCAATGCGGTGATCTACCCGGAGATGCAGTCTGTCATCCACTGTGAAAAATCTTTGAGGCAAACTGTCTTGGCTTGTGGCTAGCTATAGCCACAAACACACCCACAGACTGTCTGAAAGAGTTCGGCCTGTCACTACAGTTTCAGAGCATTCTAGCCATGCCCAGGTTGTGGAGCTTAAACCCCAAAGGTTTGGAGTCTGCCGTAGCTACAGCTGGCACAAGCCCTCTCCCCCAAAGTACAGGGAGATCTCCCCGCTGTTCTAACTGTTCTCTCTCCTTTTTTGCAGGGAGGGGGCAGATGGAAAATTGAAAGGAAGTAATAAAAAGGAATCAGTGAAGAAGTTCCTCTGCAGAAAGCGACAACCTGGTCAGACACAGCGCACGTTCCATCTCGTTGAGAGAACTGAAAGGTGTCAAGCTGCTCTGCTCTTCAAACCCTCTTTCTTACAGCAGCATCAGATGACACAGGGCACACAGGTGACCCGGACACAGACTGGGAGGCAAAAGATTTCAGGCTTGCATGTAGGAGGTGCATGTGTTGCTCCAGAGGGATCCACGTGGATAAATACTCAAAGGAGCACATGTATTTTATGACTTTACACCAAAAAACTGCAGTTGGATAAAGGCCAGCAGAAGTCATCTTAGCCACAAACTGCATTTTTTCAGATCTTATATCTACAATAAAACAATTTTCGGCGGGGGGGGCAGCAATTACAAGCAGAGCTGTATTTTTTTAAAAAGGCCTCAACGTCCCCTCTAATTTTCGGCCCACCATCAATTGAGGGTGAAAATGATAGCATTCAGATGGCGAGGCCTCGTTTGTGGGGACAACCAAGCAGTTAGCCATCTACCATAAACACAATCCTTTGTGCCTGTGACAGACTGTGGACATATTATTGATTCTCCCTGTGCTATAAATGCACACGACACATGCACACAAATCCAGACCTACTACGCAGACGCCCATTTGCCACCCTTCCAGTACAGTCACAAAGGGAGTTTTGGGGTGTCAATAAGCTCTCTAAAGCAAAACTGTTGCTGTAATATTTTGTAACAGAAATTCTGCATGGAGAGAGTGTTGGAAATATTTTTGGAAAAGCGACAAATGAAAATCTACTCTGCTATTTCATGTGCATCCCAAATTTTCCACTAGAAGTTTCCTGGGGACTGGAAGCAAGCCAGCTTTGCACACATAGTGCCTGGGTATTAATACCTGCCTGTCCTGAACGCATGCCTGAAAAGCACATGCTCAGATCCCCTCTCAGCTACCGATTGTGCTCATAAACGACGAGGGAATAGGACTCTCTTGCCATTTCCCCTGCAAGCAGCAGAGAGGCAGGACTCCAACCTAGCATTCGAGAGTGACTGCCAGAAAAGGGGACTGGCTACTGTGCTGGCCAGCACCACAGAGCCCCAAGGGTATGAGGCCTGCCAGCTGTGGGGTGTGACCATGCCCCCAGCCAGCTACAGCTTCTGCAGCTGTCTGCAGCTTGCTGGCCTGGGCTGCATGCTGATCTTTGAAAGGGAAGCAACATTGTGCACTTCTCCAGCAGAGGCAGGCAGTCACATGAGCCATCCAGCCCCACACCATAATTCACACCTGGCCCACACTGCCTACTTTACCACTCAGAGAGTCTCTAATGCTGACAATCTGCCCCTCGCAGTTCCTTTATCCTGATAAAGGATGCTTTAAAATATAAGGAGAAGTTTCCTCACAGGTGTAAGTTCATGACCCTCCATGGAGAAGTGAGTGCTTCTACTTACTGGGTCCTGTACTTTGTATGGTCTGCGTTCAGTCCTGGGACAAGGTAGGACTGTCCGATGCTTATAGGCCTACTCTGATGGAATTCAGAATTGGGATAGTGTTGGAGAGATACGTGGGTCCTGGGGGATATGTTCCATGCCAAAAAGACACAATTTCTGTGCACGTGAAAAGTAGTTTTCCTTCTGTGACGAAACAAACCCTGAAACACCTCTGCCAGGTTTAAACAATACCAGGGTGCGTGACCTCCTGGCTCTGCAAGCACACAAGCATTGCT
Source organism: Carettochelys insculpta (assembly GCF_033958435.1). Classification (NCBI taxonomy): domain Eukaryota; kingdom Metazoa; phylum Chordata; order Testudines; family Carettochelyidae; genus Carettochelys; species Carettochelys insculpta. The sequence continues at coordinate 3,698,517 of NC_134145.1, forward strand.
GCATTAGATGTACACATCATACATAGACAAAAGCCCTGGCGGCTTTCACTGACCATCATTCAGATGCACTAGGGAACCTTGCTTTCCCGGAAGCTCTCGAACCTGTTTGCTTTGCCAACAGATTTTGCTATAACATAACTTCTAGCAGGAATATGAGTTACCCATTTCTACAGAATACATTATCAATCCTGAAGCTCTCTGGGCTGAGCTGTGGATAGTATCTTCTATCAGATAATTCAAAGCATTTTACAAACATTGTTTAAATTAGTTTCCCAACAGCCCCTTGCAGAGGAGGAAACTGAGGCATGCAGAAGTAAAATGTCTTGCTCAAGACCATGAAGGAAGCCCATGGCAGAGCTGGTATCAGAACACCAGATATCTGACTCCTTGTCCTGCTCTTGAACTACAAGACAAACCTCTGCTTGGGAAATCTTACACTTGGGGGGGGGGGTTCTCTGTCATGTGAGTTTCTCATACTCACGGCAACAATCATGCTTCAACCAGCTGTGAAGTGGCTATGCTATTGTGAAAGGATGTTCTTCCCCTTTTCAGCTGATGCTCAGCAACTCTGGACTTATTTTCCTACCCTGCATGCACCAGTCTATTTATATCCGAGCAGATCAGTCTATTAAATAAGCTGGTTTTAAGTGGATTAGAAACTGATGCAAGATAACCCAACTGCAGACATCCAAACTGAGACAAGTGCCTCCAACCCACAGTTGCACTGATTTAGTTAAATCAGTTTAAAACTCCCATTTTTAATTTTACTGGTGCTAGTTTGTGTGTCGATCAAGTCTTCGTGCTGCCTGGAATGGCTGGCACTCTGCTCTCACCACCCTGACTGCTCCCAGTGTGATCTCGCAACCTGCCAGTAATCATAATTTTCCTCAGCAACATGCTGAACCATAGACAGCCCTGGAAGCTCAGCTTTCAACTGCTCAGCAAGGTGTTTTCTGCTTTTGTATGTTAAAATACAAGGAACACAAAACGCAGATCCTTCACTGATACTACATCAGTGAAAAAGGACAATTTATTCCTATCATCAGACCCCCAGACTTAAATATTAGCACAACGTAAAAACTGCAATACCAAGGAAGTACGCGGTGTCAGTGCTTCCTGGCACAGTACAACAGCTTCACTGTTCATCTCAGCCACGGCTGTGAGTTGTAACCACGCTCAAACTTAAACAAGGCATCTGAGCTTCTCCAGCCCCAGCGCAGAACTGCAGAGAAGCAAATCTGAATAGAAGTTTTCCCTAGATTGAAAAACAACGTATTTAAAAAACAACCACACAGATGTCAGTACTTCTGAGGCAAAAATATTCCACAGGATCTTTCAAAAGTCCTGGAACATTGCTGCTGAGCATGGAAAGATCTTGGTGTATGCCCTGTCCTTCCCTTCCCCCAGAAAAGAAAAACAAGCTGAGAATGCCCACCAGTGTCGGAAGCCTGAAAACCTGGGTTATTCACTGTGGCAGAAATCCCATTTTCCAACTGTGGTAATACGGTACCGGGAATGGCTCTCTCAAAGTTGTTTATTGGCTGAATAATAAACATGTAGCTGAATGAAGATAAACTAAGAGCCACCTGTGGTTGGTAATCTGAGCTTTGTTATCAAGCCTTGAAAATGCTAACTAAATAGGATAATACTTGAAGCCAAGAAGTCAATCATCACTTCAGGGGCTCAGAAAATAAAACCTAATTCAAGAGATATGTGCATGTCCAGCATAGGGACAAAACACAGCTGATAGAAGAATTGGGTTTGCTCAGTTTGGAAAAGAGATGGCTGAGAGGGGACAAGATTGCAGCTTTCAAATACCCAAAAGGGTGAAGAGAGACTTTTCTTAGTAGTGGCGGATGGCAGAACAAGCAGCAATGGTCTAAAGCTATGGAGGGGGAAGTGTAGGTTGGATATTAGGAGAACTATTTCCCCAGGAGGGTGATGAAGCACTGGAATGTGTTACCTAGAGAGGTGGTGGAATCTCCGCCCCTAGAGGTTTTTAAGTCCCGGCTTGACAAAGTCCTGGTTGGGATAACTTAGTTGGCGTTGATCCTGCTTTAGGCAGGGGGCTGGACTAGATGACCTCCTGAGTGTCCTTCCAGCCCTCGGATTCTATGTTACAAGGAGGAGAGAGAAAAATTATTCTCTTTTGTTTCTTGTCCTATCATTAGATGCTATGGGCTTAAATTGCAGCAAGGGAAGTTTAAGGTTCGACATTAGGAAAAATTTCCTGTCAGGGTGGTTCGTTACCAGACTAAATTGCCTAGAGTATCTGTAGAATCTCCATAATCTGAGATATTTAAGAACAGGTTGAATAAATATCTAACAGGGCAAACCTAGATGGTGCTTGGTCCAGCCATAAGGGCAGGGACGGGACTTGATGACCTCTCGAGGTCCCTTCCAGTTCTAGTGTTCTACAATTCCATAAGAACTGCATAAATGAAGAGCTGTTTGGAAGAGGCCAGGGAGCAGTTACAGGGGTAGAGAACAGAATTTAGCATTTTCATAACACAAGGCACAATCCTGCTCCTGTTGAAGTCAAACTTTCACCTGGCTTTAACAATATGATGAGACAAATTTTCAAAACCGGTGTCTAACTTTGCACAGGCCTTTTAGGGATGCCGGTAAAAAATGCTGATTTCCATACACCTGTTCCACTCAGGGACCAAGGGGCAGTCATGCAAGGCACTGTGCCAATGTACAAGAGATGGCCTCAGCTCCAAAGAGTTTATCAGCTCAGTTTAAGAGAAGAAGCAGACAGGTGGGGCACAATAGGGACAGTGAGGCAGAGAAAGGCACGAGACAGCTAACATTATCATTTGCACCTGTAAAATGAAGCAGGTTTTGGGCTTTCTGAAATTTGGCCTTGTGTGTTCACTCAGGAAAGGAAGGCCCAAACTAGGTTTCACTCTGTCATCTGACCCAGGAGCATGACTCCACAAATGTCACCCTCCTTCTAAAATGTCTCGCAACAGTACTGGGAGCTTTGGCCGCTCCAAGCACAAACTACCCGTGGCCTCTCAAGCATTTCCATCTTGCAGATTTGCTTCCAACATTTATGATGCATTCAACTGATTGGTACCAATGGTCCGAAGTGCCAGGCCCAGCTGCAGAGAAGCACTGCACTGAACAGCAATGAGAAAGACCACCAGAGACTGGTCGCTGGTTGTCCACGTAAAAGGTTCATACATACAGCCCTGATCCTGCAAACTTTCCACGTGTGGAACCTACCCCCAAATACCCTAGAGAAGGTGTACTCCATGAGAACCTGTGCTCGTGCCATCCTTCATGATCCAGGCCTCTAGCAATTCCTTCCTTCCTCATGTTCTCTCCTGTCAGTTTCTCTGCTAAGAAATATGGCTACAAATTCAACTTCCAGTCATGACATTTAGGCTCCATCTCACCACAAAGGGGGAATATATACTTGTGAGCCCAGTCAACATTCGTTTCCTAGTGGGCACGACAGCTGCCACAAAAATGCTAATGGTCCCCAGGCCAGAATGCTAGCTGTGCTTGGTTTAAGGTAAACACATTGATTTTTTTTTCTGTTCCATGAAATGCTATAGCTCAGATCACTCTCCTCTTCCATAAATGGATGTTTTTCTTACCCTTGGTGGGTGGTCTTGATTTTCACATGGAAACAACACAAACTAAGACCATAGGATGCTCTAGAAACAGACCGCCTGCAGGGTTAGTGAGTGGGGATGGGGAGAGTAAGGTGATTACTGAGCATGTCCTGGGGAAAAAGAAATAGGCATGAAATGTATTCACATCTCTGCCCAGAGAGGAAACCCTAGAAGAAAGGACTAGCCTGGGAAGTACAGCGGTGTAGGTAGAAGCAAGAGGCATAGTAAGGCTATCAGAAGGGAGGCAAATTTATCTGCTGTTAATTTTGCTGACACAGGATTTAAAACAAAGACTCAAGTTAGAAATCAGAGATTTTTAAACATCACTAACTGCACAAGTCGCTCGGTTTTAGAAACAGATGCAAGATGTTGTCTAACAGAACCCTGCAGATAGACAGTTACAGATCACATTAAACATCTGGCCTCACCACCCCCCTCTGCTCCAGTCCTTACCTATTTTCTGCGAGGAAGTCCACCACGTATTTCTTCAGGCAGTAGAGATGGGCGTCCGCCAGCCCTGTCCTGATGTGCATTCGAGGATGTCTGGAAGGGAAAGAGAACAGGGAACTCACACCACTGCGTTCCAAAGCCATTTTTAAAGAGCTCTACTTTGTTGCTAAAGGCAACGGCTGGCAGAAGTTTACGAGGGGTCAATGTACTTCTGCCCACTGCCTGCAGGCTTAATGAAGAGGTGAACGGTGATGGCTGCCATCACTGGGATCTGTCTACAACCTTACACCTGCTGGCTCTGCACTGATCTACTACACAGGAAAACACCTCCCCCAGAAGTCATTACTCCTGCTACATTTCCTTTGTAAGCTGAGATTGTACGTTGCTGGGCAGAAAGCCAAGGTAATGGGCCTGGTGTGCTACAAGTTACTGTGGGGAATGTCAGGGTCCTCTAACGTAAAGACTAAGCTGTGGGTACTGCAGCTCCACCCCCCCAAGTGTGAGACTGTGCATGCTCCTCTTATGAACACAACACCAGTATCACCCGTTTCCCAACACCAGAGGGGGTGGGGGTGTCCAAGAAGGAGGCTGGTTACCTTTCCCTCTGGAATGCCATACTAGGTTACAGCTGGAGTACTGCGCATGTGGGATGGGACGCAGTCCCACAGAAAAGTCCATTCAAGCACACTCACATCATTGGGCCTTGCTGACCAGTGGCGAAGCTCTGGGCTTTTTTTTGGACGAGGTAGGAAGTGAAGTTCTCTGTACAACACAAACTCCCAACAGTAGCACACAGGGAACATTTCCTTCCACCCCAACGTGACGAATACCAGAGTGATCTACTGAGAATGTTTTGCGTGTGTATTCTTACTGGATTGGCACATAAGCAGGGCAAATCCACTTCAATGGAGGTGCATGTCTCAAGGGCACCACTGAACTCAAGCTAAAGGTATTATAAACTAGACACTTCCTCCTAAGTCCCACTTGTAAAGGAATGATCAGATAATAATAGCGTAACACTTCAATATACAGTGTGTTGCCCTAGAAACGGCTGTACCCAGTTGGAGGGGAGTAATTTACAAACCAAAACACAGCTCTCCTGGTCCTGAGGTTATCACCGGGTCTGAGCCTACCAGCAGTGTTCCCTACTCAAAGAGTACAGGGAATCCCACGAACTTAAATGGTTTTGAGGTGTTGTGTTTGAAAGCCAGAGGATCCTCCCTGCACAGCATCCTGGGAAAGGCTTCCTCCTTTCTTTGTATGATGGAGCATTCTCCCCGTCCCTCTCACCGCTACAGGTTTTTAAAAGGCCAGGACCGTTCCCCACCCACCTCCCTGAAATACAAAGGTAATACAGGTCTCAGAGACGCTAGTCTGTCTCAGCAAAACCAACAAAGAATCTGGTCTCTTTCTATCAGCACAGATGTCACACTCCCAACTCTATATCCCCTTTTTTTCTTCAGCATCCGAGGAAGCAAACTGCAGCTCACCAAGGCTCCTGCCCAAACACCCCAACAAAGTCGTTAGTCTTTACCACGCTACCAGACTCCTTGTTGTTTTTTAAGGTGATAGGCGGGAAGGAAAGGGAACAGGCAGAAGAGTGAGGGGAAAAAAAAACAAGAGATATGATGGATGGAGGAAGCAACAGATGGGTGAAAAATGAAGAGGGAAAAGAGCCCTGAGAAAGGAAAAGGCAGCGCACACAGCCAGGGAAACCACGTGAGAGAACTCCTAGCTTTTGGGTTTAATTCAAGATGCCCAATTTGCCTGCAATGCTGGGCTCCCCTTGTTGAATGCACACGGCATGGCAATCCCCCTGGAGTGCAAAGGTGAAGAGTGCCTCCTGCATGGTCTGCAAAGGCATAATAAACACAGTCAGGGTGGCTTGCCCTAAGGGCTGGAAGGCATGGGGCCAGCCAAGCCTAATTAGTAGGGACCCACACCTGGGAGAGATCAGGTGATTGTGTACAAAGGAAGACACAAGGAAAACACAGGAAACTGCACAGAGAAGGCTCCTGTGGGGAACATGCTGACATCCGGGGGGTTGGAGGCCAGAGCCCAGCAAGCACGAGGCTCCTCTCCAGGGGAAGCCAGAAAGCTGAGCTCCAGCAAGGGAGAGCTGGGAGGCTGGACTGTGAGAACCATCTGAGTTCTGGGTGGTGAAGACAATGCCAGAGCTGGGTTTGAGCTTTCAGGCTGTGGGGACCAACTTTAATCCAAGCCCCTGTGGGCTCTGAATTAGTTCTGTCATGAAAGCAGCCCCAGGGACATGCCTGTGTGTCTTTCTTCAGCGGCCCCGAAGAGAGGGAAACCGAGGCAGGATGCCGCAGAGTCACCGCTGGCGCCCAGGGCACACTCTGCAGGCAGCTGACGGTGGGACAGAGCTTAAAGAGAAGCGTGGGAACCAGGAACGCCTCACATAATGCCTTTGTCACTGTTTGGCCCAGTGTCTGTGCCGATCCCCGACCTGCGAGATGCAGACAATGGCACTTACCTCTCTGTGGGGCTGGCAGCCTTCACAAGCTGACCTTTGTAGCATATTGAAGACACACATATTTAAGGCCAAGTATCATTATTACAGCTGTACAGCCCTGCTCCCCGCACAGCCAGGCACTCTCCACTCCCGCAAATACCACCACTCCGTCAACAGGCCAGCCTAAGGGTAGGTCTCCAGGCTAGCATGCAGCTCAGCACAAGTGGACAATACTGCAGGGCAATCTCTCAATATAAGGACTCGCCTGCTCCAGAGACCACCTAAGCGATTCGCACCGTAGACTGCATTATAAGCACAGCTTCAAAGGGCAAGCAGCTGAAGCGCTGGTGTAAGAGCTGGGAGCGTGTGGTGAGGACAGCCACCCGGCGCTAGATTGATAACACCGCTTCAGCATAACAAGGCCACTAAGGAAGAAATTCCTTTGAATGTATGAGTGTTTAAGCCAAGGTTATCCTCCGGTGAAAGTACAAGAGAGGCATGTAATCTAATAGATTCACAGGGCAGCAAACACCACCACCGCCAGCTCAAACGAGCGAGGATGCAATAATGAAGATCAAAAGCAGACCTGCCTCCTGCCACAATCTTCACAAGAGTCTGAAAACTGGGCAAGTCGCAAGGGCCAGCTGATAGGGAGAGAAACAAAGACTGACTAACCCATGTCTCGAACACTGACTTGCCCAGGTTTATCAGCCTCAAAAGACAAGGCAGAAGGCCAAAAGGAGATCATGGAAGTTGCACCGGAGGAGCTGGCTGAAACTGAGGGAGCGTTCACTAATCAACGCTGGTTGGTTTGTTAAAGAAGCTGCCAGACGTTTCGCTGGGAGGAGCATTACATGGGCCGTGATTATAAGCTCTATGGCTTGAATTCTGTCATGTCACCCACAAAACCTTTCCATGACTCACCCCAAGCCACCAAGCAACAGTTTAGTCCTGCACATGCTACCACAGGCAGGGCTTCAGCCTGCCACGGTGAAACAAATGGCGAAACTCCCAATGAATGCAATGGGGCAGGATTGGACCTACAGTGCTTAATGCAGGAGTCAAGGGGGTACTCCCGGCAGCAAGCGCCGTGCGTGGCAGTAAGCGTTTGAAGGACCAAGCCCCGATGACAGGTCTGAGGGGTTCACTGGAAGGAAACCAGCACAGCGAGGAGGCAACGAGAGGTCAGGGAAGATGGGAGATGAAAGAGCCTTGCAAGGTCAAATTAGCGCTGTGTGGCAGGTGACACTGTAAAATCCTGTGTCTGCACAATCCCTCCCACCCGCCCCGCTGCAGGAGCAGTCAGAAAAGGCTGTGCATGCCCTTCCTCACATGCCACCAGCCTCCGCCACTTTGAAAACGGAGCTCTCAGCTTTCTCCGCCTGATAACCCCACTCTCAGGGTTTCTGCCCTCAGGGAAATCCACCACTCAGAGCGGAGAATCCCCCTGCTACGGGTGGGGTGGGAGGGAAGGACCCTCATTTGAACTGTATGCTAATTAAGAGAGATAACCTCTAAAAGCTTAAGTTTCAAACCAGCCAGACACTCCCCTGACAGTGAGGTAATGCTGGTCTGGGGTCAAGCCCATAAATCCACAGGGAACACCGGGACTGTTTAAAGACACAGTCCTTCTTGGCTAAGCATGGGGATAAACCACCTGAGCACCAAGAATCCCACGGCATCCCAATAACCTTGCACAGCTGCGGATGGGGAGCAGAAATAGCCTCGATGAAGGCCCAGGGCTTAAAGTCGTCCAGATTTTAATGTTAATCTGAGGAAAAGGCTCCCACACCTGCAAAGGTTAATCTGACCTTTGAATTACCGATTTGCGGTCGATGGGTACCCTGGGGGTATGGGCGATTACTGTGTGTTGTTCTCCTTTTCAGAAAAACCCAGGAAATGCTCTAAGAATGCATCACGTTCCTCATTCACTCTTCACAAGCCCAGGACGCACTGCACACCAGTCTGTATAACCCGCACGCTGCAACAGGCCGTTCAGACCTCCTGCACTACGTGCGGGGCCCTTATGCTCTCGTTGGGTCAGCAGGTGTTCCGAACGTACCTCACTGCTCCTTGACTGCTTACGCTGATGCTGTTCTCACGCAAAGCTGAGGGTGTGACAGCAGTGTACGGCTCAGTATTAACAGAACTCGTAGAGCCAAAGCAGCGAGCCGGCCGGCCTTGAAACAGCTCAGGCATTCACTCCCTCTTTGAAAGAAGACAAGGCCAGCTAAACTGTACAGCTCCGTCACCGTGCAGCTCTTGGCTGGGAAAATTACCAGAGGAAAAAGGCACCTGTTACTTCAGCTCTGCAACTTCACAGCCACTTTGCGACCTCGATTTGGTACAGCGCCTTTCATCCCATCCAACCAGGGCCCCGAGCACTTAACAAAAGGAAGGTGCCTACTTGTAACACAGGAGTACTTTGCCCACCAGTGAAATACTGCCACCTCGAGGCCAAAATGCAGTAGCTGTACACCAGCCACAGAGATGCTAAGCACAGTGTGAAAAAAAAAAAAAAAAAATCTATTCAGCTCCACTCCTCTGCACACAACACCCCAGACCAGAAATTATTTTGGCTGGGTGAGTAAAATGTCAATAGCGGATTTTGTGCCTGGACTGGTACATTTTCATGACAAGTTTGGAAGGCTGGTTTACCACTAGCAGTGCTTACTACCCAAAGGAAACTGTGGCAGGAATATAATGGGCAGAGAAGGGATTGCCCTAACTGGAATGTAACAGGATGCAGGCTAACGCGACTCATCTTACAAAATGTGCAGCGACCTTGTGTGAGCAGCACCTGCTTTGTATTGCAGACAAAATACGGCACCTGCAGCAGCTCTGCCTTCCCCCAAAACCATGTCAACAATTACACCTCAGGAATATTTTTTTTCACACCCAGCTGTTTAATGTGCTACTGGCTTCCAAAGAGATACTGCACTTGCATGACACCTGCGATGGGAAGGTGGCTTTATTTACCAGAAGTTTGTGTTGCATTTTTGTCAGAATTAATGGTCTCAGGAAAGAATACGATTCAGAAGCTCTCTGTTCCAACTCCTAGATACGAAGCACTTAATAAAACAAGGGATAAAGCCAGTGTAGCTTTCTTTAAACAAACATAATTAATGCTATAGAACAATAGTTATTACAAGCATGAACCTGCCTGATAAACAGTGCCTCTCACATAGCACTTCTTACACCTGATCACCCTTGAGGCAGAATGCTAACGACTGAAACATTTCTATCCAGGGATATAATTGCATAAGCTAATGGTGAGAACACAGAGTTAATACAGTTTTAGGCCAGCGTGATATATGATGATCCAGTCTGAATGAACACAGGCCAGAGAATTTCACCCAGTCTCCCACATCTAGATTTTAGACTGCGAACTGCTGCTGATTCATTCGCTGACCTTGCCGGAATCACTTACTCAGCCTCAGTTCCTCCACCTGTAAAATGGGTATAACAATACCATCTATCACCTCAATTCTCAGGGGCACCGTTAAGTTCCACTGCTTCCATGCTGGTTTTGTAGTTGAGTGCCTGTGCTCCATGCTGGAGCATCCCGTGCCAAGCTAAACACCTTCTGTGGCAGACAGCACCAGTGGCCGAACAGAGGCAAGTGAGTAATGGATCGGGGGTACTGCAGCTGAACAATATTAATTCCAATTGATGATGCAAAAAATCCAGCTACATCCTTCCGAGAAGCAGGGGTTCAAGTGACTCCTCTGAAGGGAAGGGGCTAGGTAGGACCAGTGGAAATTTAACAAGACAAAAACAAAAGAAGCCAGGAGAGGTTTAAAAATGAAGAGAAATGTAGGAAGTGGGGCCAGACAGGAAGAGGTAGCTCAAGCTGGGAGACAGCAAGGTCACAGCAGCTGGGTAAGTACAACAGAGCATAAATGTGTCAGGCTGTGCAACATATACCTGTCCTAGGAGACTTGCGTGCAAACGCCAATCTTCGCTCGCTGTTTGAGTGACCAGGGCACCTTGTACACTGTGGGCCTTAATGGTGAAGGGCACATTGGCTGAAAGGTCCCATTTCCAATGAGCCAAGGAGAAACACATGCTGTGGTCTGGGAAGGCACTAGGCCTGGTGTCAGCAACCAACACAGCAAGAAGAGCCATTTTTTTCAAACTTGGTAAAAAGCGTAATAATTCAAGAGCCGCAATGCCTGTGAATCTGAGACGGTCCTTACTAGATAACGTCAAACCGGACTTTCTGTAACCCCTTGTCATGTGACTGGATTTTCATACTGGGTATGGAAGCCATTTGTGTGTCCTGCATCCATTGGCCCCAAACAGTGTGCCGGGAGGGCCATGTGGGGTGTCTAATGAAATCTGAGGGTGCCTTGGCTCTGTGTACGCTACTTATATGTCTGTACCATGTTTACAGGTAGAGTTCTGAGTTTTAGCTCTGTAGTAGTATTAGCATCGTTTAGTGCTAAGATTCACAACAGGAGGCGTGAATTCAGCCCCAGCCAGGGATAAGGGGCTAAACAATGGAATGCAGACAACTGGATCAGGTGATTTTGGGCTGAGCAAAGGAATTGAAATCAGATGCCAAGGCAGCCATTCCGCCTGCCATGTAGATGACTGGGGCATGCTGCCAAAACCAGCAACCAATGGCATTTTGCCATCGCGGCTTACCTGGGTCAGGTGACTTTGACCCTCAAGTGCCTGATGGGAAGGAAAAAGAGCTTTGTCCCCGGACAAGGGAGAACCATGAGGTGGACCTAAGCAGCGTCCATCTTGGACTTTTGTCTTTTGTTCTTTGTCTGGTTCCTGTTCCTGTTTCCAGGGGTCCATGTTCCAGCATGTTGACCCCAGCTTGCTGGATCGACAACTCTCCAGTTAACCAAAGCTATGTAACCTCAAGTTATACCCCTTATGGGATGGACTTTCAGAGGCTTTCAAGAAGCAGCATAGAACATCACCGGCCTGCATCGATGGCTGTAATAGATGTATGTAAAGTATCACTTAACCAATTTTTCTCTCTAACCCTCTTCTTTCTTTTTTGTTAATAAACCTTTAGATGTTTAGGTCTAAAGTATCTGGCTTTGGCACAGTGATTTGGGTACGATCCAAGTGTATATTGACCGGGGTCTATGGCTGGACTCTTTGGGGACTGGAAGAATCTGTGTGGTGTTGGTAAAATAAGTTTTCAGAACCACTCATCTGAGCTTGGGGGTTGTTGGTCTGGGCTGGGATAGCAGCTGAGAAGTCTGTCGGTTTGTTTGTAGGGCTTCTGGCTGGCCAGTGGGACTGGCAGAGGTACTTTTGTGGTTAATTGGGTTTGCCTTAGTGAGAAGGAAATCCCAGCCTGGGGCTGTGAGTTGCCCAGTTTTAAGCAGAGATACCTTGAACTGCTTTCTCTAGCAGTGCCCAGAAACCGCATCATAATACACCCCTAGTTTAAGAGCAGCGCACACACAATGATTTGCAATGCGATACATATTTACTGCAGGATGTTCAGAAACTTTACAGATACTCTGTTTCCTCCCACTTTAAGTGTGCGTGTGTACCACTATCTTCCCGATTTCGACTCCCAAACCTAATTATGTCAATTTTACTTCACATTTAATTTGTTTTCTCTCTTAAAATGCATGTTGTCCTTCACAGCAGGAATGCCGCAAGCTTCCTTTTAATCAAAATCAAGACTTTATTAGCAACACGCTGATGCATCTGACGAAGCGGGTCTTTGCCCACAGAAGCTCATGCTCCAAAATATCTGTTAGTCTAGAAGGTGCCACAAGACTTCCTGCTGTTCTCGAAGATGCAGACTAACATGGCTACCTCGCTGACGCTGATCAAATCACAGATACAATATCATATCCCACAATACACTGCACCTATTAAAGGGGGAGTTATCCAACATTTCAAGGTCATATACGGTTTGCTACTTAGATGTGAGCTGTCCTTTGTTGGGCCTTTACACATTCACCATTTATTGGAAATAATCAGGAGGGTTTTTTGTTTCATTTCGCAGTTATAGGGTCAGGACCCACAAAGTCCTTCAAGAGCCTCATGCGGCTCTGGGGCAGCAGACTGCAGACCAAGGCACTAGGCATGTAGCCCTTCAGCTCCAGAGCAGCAGATTCCCCTGCTGGGGGCACTACTGGGAACAGTGATGTGGTAGGAGTTCCCCTTAGCCCATCCTCTGCCTTTCACATGCAGACATAAAGGAAGGGCGGGCGAGTTGAGAGGGGTGGAAAGCCTTGCCTCCACCGGGGTATTTAGCTCCAGGGTAGCTACAGTCCCCTAGGTAGGCATGTTGTTCTGTTCCATCATACTCAGATTTGAAACTGTGAAGGCAAAAGGGAGAGAGCATTTGCCAGAGAGGAAGCACGAAGCCCAGGGTGCCCAACTCCCTAGCCACTAGCCACATGGGGCTAGTTAGCTTGAACAGTAAATCTATTTTCAGAATAAACTGGCTAGTTCACTACAGCAGTAGCCGCTATAGTGGCTAGTGCTTCACGACTGGCTGGACACCACGGCACTCAGCAATGGATAGGTTACAGCATGAACAAGGGGAGAGAGGGGATGGGTGAATGAAGGGTAGACTGACCAGAGACATAGCCCAGTAAAAGGGGGAAGGAATGGGAGCAATAGCAGTCACCAGTTTTAAACTTGAACTGTGGTGCTTATTCATTCCATACACAACGAGGGGAAAAAAATTAATCCGTACACCTAAAGTTCCTTCTGATGTTTGCCAAGCGCCGTGAACATTTAAAGCCCACCCCACTGGCAAGCACTGATTCTCAATACAGTCCATAGAACATCTGAAACAACACCTATAACCGGGCCAAGAGCACAGGCCTTCTTGCTTACTACAAGTGATTCAGTTCCAATTAGAACTGAACTTGGTTTAGTCTGTTTGGATCAGCTCCAGTCTCCAAGCTAATTTTAATTGTGTTGGGCTAGAAAATGAGTTAGAGGAGATACTCAGGTTCTGGGAGGCTTTCTGGTTTATTATAGAAGGTGTAAGAACTGAAGTTCGGCAACTCTTTAGCTCCTTCTATTCCTCCCAATACACGCACTGCAGTAGAAAGTCATCAGGGTAAAGAATTATTCTGTGAAATCAATAGCACTGAAAAGAGAACAACCCAGAAGAGAAACAAGCTTTAAGCCAACAATGTAAGTCAAAGGCTTGTAGAAGAACTGCTGAAGAACTGCTGAAGAACTGCAGCTCCATATGCTCCCTCCAGTTTCCAAATTGCCAAGCAAGACATCGGATACATTTTCTTAGAATAACTATGATGAACTCATGGGAAACAGCAGAACTAAAATGGAGTCAAAGTTGTATGGTCTGTCCTGGCCTGTCCTCTTGCCTGCCAAAACTGCACAGAGCTCTCCCCAGCATGCTCTCAGCGGAGCCTTCTTTCATGTCTGCATCACAGTAACACCTCTGAGGCGAGGTAGATTTTCCTAGTGGCTAGCTCAAAGGAAGTCTACCGTCTGCTCTGCAAAACCTGAACATCCAAACCAATTACTAAGCCCCACACTATCACTAACCATGAACTGCAACTAACAGTCACAATGCAACTAAAAACTTAACTGGGGACAGAAAAGTCAAGGTGAAAACCCAGTAGCGGGATAACATCAACAGATTTCACCCTATCTTTCATGGCATCCATGGGGGGCACAACCTAACAGAGAGCCAAAGCCATCTCCTTCCACATAATCAGTCCATCACAGAAAGATTTAAAAACCCCTCTCATCACCTGCCCCTGGTGGGCACAGCCTCACTCAAGGCACCAGGGTACTAAGGCTACACCTACGTTACCTGGGAAGATTGACCCACTTGTAGTCGATCTTCTGGGACTCAATTTCGCACATCTAGTACAGACATGCAAAATCCACCTCTCAGGGGTCGCAGTCAATCCACATACTCCTTGCAAGACGTGAGGAGGAAGAGAGGTCGACGGGAAAAACTCTCCCATTGACCTTCCCCAGTAGAGATGGCCGACTTAGCTGAGCACAGATGCGTCGATTCTAGCTATGCAAGTGCCATAGCTAGAAGCGCGTATCTGTGGTAGACTTACTTTGCAGAGCGTTGAGGTAACCTGCGTGCTACAGGACTGAGACATCCGTTTGGAAAGCCTTGGGTTTCCAAGACAGAACTGTGGAGTCTTAAAAGAGCTTCTTGGAAAAGAGCGTTTGGAGCTGAAAGCGGCATGTGTGCAAAAACCCAGCAAATACTGCTGCTTCTCACGCTGCTTTTACAAGGCCGACGAAAAGCAAAAATTCTGGGCTTTCAATTTCTGTTTCTCAGCAGACTAAAAAGTAACTCGTGAAAAGAAAAACACAAGCTGGATAGGACTGTTTTTGTTCTGTGCTTATGTGGGGGTGGACCTTGGCCAAGCACGGCAGGGGAGTTAGTTAAGACTGTGTCTTTAAGACAGAGAGATAATAGACAGGAAAGGATGGAGGCAGCATAGAAAGGAACAGTGGAGTTGACTGGAAAGAAAAAGGGAAGACATTATTCAGCACATACTTAACTTCCTATATTCTCCCACACTTTTGCCTTAGAAAAACTGTCCTGGCTTCTGGGGCGTCAGAGAGTGCCTAGCTGGGAATATTATGAAGAAATTCATTCCCTGGATAAAAATGGAAAACGTGTCAAGTGAAAGCAGTGCAAAAAGATGATCCAGGGCCTAGCTGTAAAGACGAAACGTCATAAGGAAAACTGCTTATTGGGAGAAAACGATGTGACTGAAGATTTCGATCTGGCTGAGTGGATCATCTGGTTAGTAATTTAAATACTTCACTTTGCAATGTATCATTCTTCAAGATTCTCTCTCTGCCTTTTAGTACAAGCATGATTTGACCAGAAAATTCCCCAATCTGTTTGCTGGGCTGGATGTTGCTAGAAAAAAGGTTTATCTTAGCTAATGCTTAGGGCTGGTTTAACTGGGGCAGGTCTACTATATGGGAAGGCTGAATTAAGGTACACAATTCAAGCTACATTAATCATGTAGCTAGAGTCGATGTACCTTAATTTGGGCTTCTGTGACGGCTCCACGAAGGGAGCTTGTGAGTTTACTTACTGTAAAAATCCAATATAAAACCATTTCTGCAACCACTGTATTAAGCTTGTACTAAATCTTTTGCCAAGCGAGGTGTCTGCTGAAGTGTTTCCCAATTTTTTTTGGCCATGGAACCCTTTTAAACGCAAAATAATTTTGCGAAACCCATTCCCAGGCTCTACACACCTCCCTCATCCCACAAACCTGCCCTTCCCATCCCAGGCTTAACCCCTCTCAGCCTCAGATCCACCCTCCCATTCCCCAGGATTAACCCACCTCAGCCCCAAACTGGCCTCTGTGTCTAACCCGTCCATGGTGCTGTCTGGAGAGCCGATCATGAGTGGCCATGTGCGCCTAGCGGAAGTAAGGCTGGTATGGAGGTGTTCCTCTGGTGCGAGTGAGCCCAGCTACACCCACCAGGGGCCTGTGGCCGCTCAGGTTGTGGGGCGAGTGAGGGGCTCTCTGTGGTTCTCTGTCCTGCTGCCGCTGAAATAATGCAACTAAATTCAGTTGGTTTAATGGCCGGATCCCCCCCTCCTACCTATTGTCCATTAAACCAATTAAATTTTGTTTTCCTGTTTCGGTGGTGGCAGGGCAGTGGGCTGCCGAGGAGCCAGCTATTGTAATGGAATTTTCTCACGGAACCCTTATTTTCACTTCGCGGAACCTGGGGGGTTCCTTCCATGGACCTGCATTTGGGAAACAATGAAGTAGATTAATAGGTGAAGAGTAAGGCTCTGTTTGCATCAAGCTTCCCTTCTGCAGCAGTCACATAGAGACAGGAAAGTATCCTCGTGCTCTAAACACTGGCTTAATCCACCGAGTTAGCCAAGATTCCTGCTCTACTTTTCCTCTGTCCACCAAGGTATTTTAATGGTGGTTTGGTCACTTTGCAAAAAGAAACCCAGCTTTCAGCCTTGAGCAGTTATGCAGCCCCCAGTATGTGTGTGGGAGATGAGAAAAACTGTTTCAATACCCAGACCTGTTCTCATCGTGTGGTGTATATGGTGTGTTTGTGTTCAGCTGGGGTTTAAGGGTGTAGTGTTCCAACTCCAACAGCCTCCCAAAAGGATTTTAGGTGCGAGCTCATTTCTTCCCAGTAAGTAATATGAGGCAGCGACTTCTGTTATTGCCATTAAAAAATCTGAACATTTAAAATCATGAGTAATCTTTTCTAAACAGAAAATAAGCCAATGTGGCTCCAACCACTGTAATCATATGTTTAAAAATGTTAATTTGAACTCTTGGCGAATATTTTTATGCTTTGCATGGCAAGAACAGATTTTTTTTTTTTTTGTCTTCCCCCCCACTGGCATCCATGGCCCCATACTATGTCTAAGGGCAGCTTTAATAAATTAATTAATTATTAAAATATTTACCTAGAAAGTGTTCCATCTGAATTAAAGTGATGATTGGTTATTTGGTTTTCATTTAATGCCAACTCCACTTTGTTTTCAAGTCTGGTTAGACAAGGTGGATTGATTTAAATCAAGTCAATTTAAATAATTGATTTTGACAGTGATTTAAAATCACCCACAAATCATTGATTAAGATCAAAGTTCCCAAAATACCTAAGACTGACTGTGCTTGGAGTGCACTTAATTTTGTAGTAAATGCCATTGAACTCACTGGCACCTCTGGTTTTTGAGAAATCCAGAACTGAACGGGGCTCCCTTGAAAAAGCTCAGTTATGCTGAAGTAAAATAGATGACTTATGACAACACCATTATGGACTGCGACTATGATGCACCAAAATAAAGGGCATCTATTTTGCAATATAAGATAAGAAAATGACACTCGGAGTCAACTGGCAACTTTAGACTTCTCTTACGGCAGCATGCTGTATTGAATAGTTGAGTGGCAGAGTCTAAACCTAGTTAACTAGGGTAAATCTTCTCCACTGGGAAGATCAGCTCTGCCATGATCAATCTTTCAGAGTTTGATCTGGCGTAGAGAGAGAGAGACGCTAAACCCAAACTTATAGGGCGCCCCCGTCAATCACAGTTCCTTTATTTAGCCCATGTCACCTGACTGGGGAGGTGATCACACCTTCCACTGCGAATCTCAGTGTTACCATGTGTCTAACGCAGGTAACAAAGGCCAATCGCTATAACTTCATGTACAAACATGGCACAGATACACAAGCAGCACAGAAAGGTTCAGTGAATCACCAGCTGCCAATAGACCAGTGTTTCCCAAACAGCGTTGCGCGGAACCCCGGGGTTCCGTGAAGTGAAATAAGGGTTCTGCAAGAAAATGACTGGGGGGTCAGCAACTTGCAGCTCTGTAGCTGCTTGCAGCTCTAAGGAGTCATTTGTGGCACCAGACGCTGCTGCCGCTTACTCCCCCTGCGGCTCCCTGCCCTGCCGCCACTGAAACAGTAGAACTAACTTTAATTGGTTTAGTGGTCGGCAGGGCGACGGGAGGGATCAGGCCATTAAACCAACTGAATTTAGTCCCATTATTTCAGAGGTGGCAGGGCAGAGAGCCGCAGAGAGCCCCTCACTCGCAGAGTAGCCAGCGTGCATGCAATGGGAGCGGGGCAACAGCTATTCAGAAAGGGAGCCAGACAGGTCCTGCAGTTCCTGCGTCATCCTCGCCTTTCATTGGATACAACTGGCCTCTTACGTTGCCGTAGGGCAGCCAATGAAATCGGGCCTTTGGAACTAGAGTTGGAGGAGCAGCGGTGGCTAAGGTAGGTTCCTCCGCCATGCTGGGCGAGGAGCTAACTCAGGCAGAGTTTATTCAGGTGGGGTTAGGCTGGGGTCCTCTGAGTGGATGGGTTGGTCCTGGGGCCTGGTTTGGGGCTAAGAGGGGGGTTAAATCTGGGGAAGGGTGGGGATGGGGCTGAGAGGGGTTAAGCCATATATAAGACGGTTATTGGGGTTCCGCAAAATTCTTTTGAGTTTAAAAGGGGTCTGTGGCCAAATAAAAATCAGGAAACTCTGATCTAGCCAGAACTACCAAGTCCTGCCTTGGTATTCTCAACAGCCCCGGTGAGACTGATGCCAGAAGCAGCCCTTCAATAGCCTGAGATTTATAGGAATTAAAGAGGGAAGAATTAAATTTGAAACTCTGCTTGTTTACTAGCATTAATTAAATATACCAGATTTCTCGCCTGTGGCTACTAACTTACTAGCTTGTAAAACAGTCAACAATTATGCAAGTGGAAAGTGAAAGCAAGAGTGTTTCACATCCAGTCCCACCCTCAGCTTGTAAAGACAAATACATTAGAACCCATCTGAAGTGACAGACTTGTAGTGGCTTCCTCCAACTGTACCACAGACCTGAAATAAAGTAATGACTCTACGGTAGCTCCTTCTGAGGAGTCGGAGGGTTAAGAACTGGTGGCCAGCACAGAACAAGCCCAGTGGCATGCTCACTATGAAAAACACAGGGGTGCTGATTTTGCTCCCACTGAAGTTAATGGGAGTTTTTCCATTGACTTCCCCAGGTGCAGGGCAGACCCAGTACCCAAACAGGGGAATGTGCAGTCCTCACAGAACGGGATTGTTAGCTGACTCAGTCACTCACTGAAAATTAGTTTGTTTTCCCCTCATATTCGGGATTTTTAAATTAAATCCAACTAAAGGCTGCAACTAATTTACATAACCCACTGCAACTACAAACTCTTTGGGGGTGGGCAAGCAGGCTATCCTTGCTCTGTTTGTACAGCACTTAGCACAGGGCTTCCTGGCCCATAATAGGCCTGTGGGGCACTACTTCAGTACTGATTGCTAAAAAAGCAGGAGCAGACTGAAGTCACCATCAGTGTTAATGGGGCTGCTGGAGAGGGCTCATCTCCATGTACAATGGAGCTAAAATGGAATCATGCATGCGGGGACTGGTAGTGTCCACAGGCTTTAAAAGGTGAGGTAATGCCGGGATGGGGGAGACAAATTCCACGGACCACAGGCTGCACTTCCTACATTCCTGGATCATAGGGACAAGATTCTCTATTACTTTCAGGGACCATAATGGAAGTTTCTGCAAAGAGTGGCAGAAACACCTCAGTGATTGAGAAGCACTTAGAAAAGCGACCCACAGCCCTCATATCCTCCAAAAGTGCATAAGATCTAACGTACATCACCATGGTAGTTGGTAGTTCTGCTACTACCAGATGGAAGTTCTGCTCAGCTTTAACGAAACCATGACTTATGCTGGAAAAAAAAAAGTGCTATTAAAATAAGGGCACAAACATATAACACTCAACCTCTGAGTCCTGGTCACACGGCAGATGGAAACTGTACAAAAATTCAGTCAATGTTTATATTTGAGATTTACAAGAGCAATTCCAGAAACTACAAATTCTTCCATGGAGGCATCGATTTAATTAGCCTGCATAGCACACTGGGTTTGTTCTAGGCCACCAAGTATACTTCTAAAATATGGGGAGTGGGGCATTTTTGCTTGCTGCACTACTTTAAAAATGACTATGCAGATAAGAAGTCTCCCAAACGTACTCCTATAAGACCCCTTGTACGGGCAAATAATATACATTTCACATGTATTCAGTTTATATGCTTTAAATTAAAGACGTGACCTGATCAATGAGATCATATAATCTTGCAAACCTGTCAACAACTAACAGTAAATTAAACAAAGGAACTTCTGGAAATGCAAACCCTGCAACGCTGCAGTTCCATTTCTGGCAAAGAGGATGACTTTCCCTTTAAAAATGAAGCAACACTACAGTCTAAAAGAACACGACCCTTCGGTATAACGATAATAACATGGGACTTATTTCAAGAATCAGAACACTGGAATGGCCATACAAGGTCAGACCAGTGGTCCCTCTACCTTAGTGTCCGGTCTTCCAACAGTGACCGGTTGTGTCAGAGTGAATCAACAGAACAGGCAGATTTATTGAACGTGATCCGTCCTGTCATTCAGTCCTACTACTTTCTTGCAGTCAGAAGTCTGGGACGGCAGTCGCTTTAACCCGAGACGCACAACTCGGTCGCGTGTATCTCAAGGGTTTACTGTATGTGTAGTTGGGACCATGTTTTCCAATGTGCATTACTTTGCATTCATCAACACTGAATTTCACTTGTCATTTTCTTGCTGAGTCACTTTGTTTTGTGAACAACAAGAAGTCTTGTGACACCATAGAGACTAACAGATATTTTGGAGCATAAGCTTTCGTGGGCAAAGACCTGCTTCATCAGATGCATGAGTGGAAGAGTGGTTTCAGAGGGGTATTTAAAGAGTGGGGTCTGATCCCTTTTTAACTCTTTCTACTCAGCTTTGGACATAAAAATCTCAATTAATTTAGCATCATCCTCAAATACTGTCACCTCCCTGTTCACCCCCTTATTCCAGATCATTTATGAATATGTTCAATAGCACTGACCCAGAACAGCTCCTTAGGGAACCCCATTATTCACCACTCTTCATTGTGAAACAACATTTAGTCCTACTCTTTGTTCACAATCTTTAACTAGGCACTGATCCAGAAGAGGACCTTCTCCCTTCTCCCATGACTACTTTCCTTGCTTAAGAGCCTATGGTATAGGATTTGGCAAAGGCTTTCTGAACTCCAAATACACTGGTGTCCACTGGAACACCCTCTCCACATGTTTGTTGAGCATCCTCAATGAATTCTAATAGATTGGCAAGGCATGATTTCCTTTTACAAAAGCCATGTTGATTATTCTCCAGGCTACATCTGTGCTAGGGAGTTTTGTCAACATAACTCATGAAGCATGTACACACGAAATGTGTTTTGTCAACAGAAACTGTCAACAAAAAAGCCACATATATGCTCAGGAGGGCCCTTTTGTTGACACAAAGGATGAAAAGATCAATCCGCTGTAATGTGTAGATGTGATCTGTGGACAGAAGTTTATTGGAACATCTCTTTCAACAACAGACAGATACTTCTAGTATATACATAGCCCACGTGTCTGATCATTCTGTTCCTTACTATAGTTTCCATCACTGACGATGCTATTAAAGTTCAGCTTCCAGGCTTGTAATCGCCAGAAGTACCTCTAGAGCCATTTTAAAGAAAATCAGCAATACGTTAGCTATCCTCTAGTCATCTGACAGAGTGATTTAAATAACTGGTTATATACCACAGTTATCAGAGAGGTAGCTGTGTTAGTCTGTAGCTTTAAGACCAACAAGAAGTCATGTGGCACCTTATAGACTAACAGATATTTTGGAGCATAAGCTTTCACGGGCAAAGACCCGCTTCATCAGATGCATTTGATGAAGCGGGTCTTTGCCCACGAAAGCTTATGCTCCAAAATATGTGTTAGTTTATAAGGTGCCACAGGACTTCTGGTTGGTCTCGATACCACAGTTAATTATGCAATCTCCTACCTGAATTTCTTCAGAACTCTTGGGTGAATACCCTCTGGTCATGGTGTATTACTGCTATTTCATTACCAATTTGTTCCAAAACCCCCTCTACTGCCACCTCAGTCTGGGGCGCTTCTTCAGATATGCCACCGATTAAGAATGGATCAGGTCTGGAAATCTCCCTCACATCTTCTGCAAACAGCAATGCAAGGAATTCATTTAGCTTCTCCACAATGGCAGTGTTCCCCTTGTGCAGTGTTCCCTCTAATTTCTGTGTCCATATGCGGAATGACTTTTGTTATATGCACCAATACAGGACTGAGGCACCACACAGCAAAGAACTCCTTCTGCACATGTGCTGTGCATGGCAGGGGTGGGACCAAGGGTTTCACGTACAGAAGAGTGAGGGCTCCAGATGAAGGTGCAGGCTGTGAGGTGGGGATGGGGAGGAGAGGTTGTGGTGCACGGGGCAGCCGCCCAGGAGAGAGTCAAATGCCGCCCAGCTGATTAGCAGAGTGCCCACAGCTGGCTGCGTGTTTCTTTTGGTGGTGCACATCTGTACATGCCTTGGGGCACCTAAAATTTATTCCACATGTGGATGGTAAAAATAGAGGGCAGAGTGGTCAAGAACGGGTCAAAGGATTGGGGTGCAGGGTGTGCACTCTGGTTGGAGGATTCTGGGGTGGGGATGGGGATAGGGATGAAGGATTTGATGTTCTGGCTACCCGGAGGAGAGACGACTCCCCGACCCCTCTCAGCAAAGCAGCTAGGGGACAGGTCTCCACCACCACAGCAGCTTCAACAAGCACAGCCAGGGGAGGGGATCCTGTCACCAGCTGGGTGAAGTCCAAGTTAGGCTGGGTGGGGGCCAGGGAAGGGACCTCTGTGTCCTACCTGTGGCGGTTCTGGGGCAGCTCTGCCTCGGGGCCGGTAGGCAAATGCCTCTGCCCCAGCAGAGGAGCCCAGCATGGCGGCAGCGAGGGAGCAGATTTGGTGTTCAAAGACATGGCCGGCTATCTTTAAATCCAGATTGGATGCTATCCTCAAATGTACGTTATTCAGCCACGAGTTACTGACCTTGCACCAGGCGTCGATGGCCTGTGCTCTGCAGAAGGTCAGATGCATAAGAACAGCTCTCTTCTGACTTTAGAATGCAAGGAAAAAAGAAGCCACCAGCAAGGAGCCTCCTTCCCTCGCGCTACTCCCAGTTCTACCCCAGCCCCCAGGTTGAGTGTTTCTTCCATGTATGGCTCTCTCCTCCATGGTGTATTTGTTATAGCTTCACTAAGGAAGCTGACCTTTCATAAGGCCATGATTCAGCAAATCCACTTGTGTTCCCAGCCTGGCACTTCCTACAGAACATTCATTAATAAGCCCTGCAAGAAGCTGGCACAACAGCCCCATCGACCAAGACAGAAGAGAATAAAAAACCAAGACCAGGTGGAGGGGAGCTACTTGCAGGATTTTCAGATCACTGGTTAGAAGCAACGTGCCTGAGAAGCAGCTTTGACTGATTTCACCAGCAACCATGTCAGTCTCTGGCTAATTCATTTAATACGGAAAGTGAATGAATCCAAGTGAGAGAAACGATGGAGGGCTGTTATTATTTCACAGCTGCAGCGCAGCAGCGTCCAACCCAAGGCCTTGCAGCTGTACAGCCAAGAGCCAGGCCCTGCCCCAAGGAGCGCAGGTCCCCTTAAACAGCCTCCTTTGGCTCAACCTACCTACGAGTAGCCGGAAACGAAACACCGGGGGTAACAAGTCTTGCGCAAAGCCAAGGGTTTTGCCAGGAATTTTATTTTATTTTTCACTCCACATCTTTGATGTTTTCTTGCGAACATTTGGAAAATAAGAAACCAATCCGAGAGGAAATTAAACACACTGCAGTAATGGCATGTGTGACCATGAGGAACACTACAGTATGTACTCAGCCCTATAAGAGATGTAAATGCTATCAGAGGTCTGATAAAGACAAAGACTGAAAAGCCGGGTTTCCATGGAACTCTTCAGTCATCTCGCACACAAATGGGAAATGCCCGAGCAGCTGCACCTGGGTGGTTCAGTTTGAGCACTGACGGTTTGGATTCGTGAGAGCAGCCAGCCTGTAACAACGCGACTGTTTGCTTGCACAGCAGTGGTGCCCAAACGTCTCCGTCGTGCTCCCTGCCCTCTTGGAATCCGTCCACTCCCCTCCCAGCACTGCACAGCCAACTTCTTCGGCAGCAGAGCTGGGGGTAGAGAGGGAAAGGAGGAGGAGGTGGAGCAGAGCTGTGGCTGGGAGCAGAGCAGGTGACAGAGAGGAGCTGGGGGTGCAGTGGAACTGGGGGATGCTCCCTGCCCCTGCAAACACTCCTCTGCAGACCCCTAAGTAGACACTCCCCACAGCTTGGGGCCGACTGTTACATGGAATTTTGCACGTAAGGAGTTTACACACCTACGAATTAAGCCTTGATACTCTGATGAGTATCTGCATTTTAACGATGGGGAAACTGAGGCAGACAGTGGTGAAGTGACACTCTCCGAATCTGCCAAAAGAAGTCAGAAAGAACCCAGAGTTCACTGCTCATTGTCTGCTAGTAGGGCCACAAGTCTAACCTTCCTAAGAGAGAGGCTAGGGCCGTTACATCATTCCACCCCGTGAGTTTCACTCTCTCAGACACCAGAGCACAATCCCAGGGGAAACAGAAAAGCAGGAGGTTTTCATCCCAGTGCCTACAATAAATCAAGAGATTAGCTCCTGCATTTCTCCACAAAGGATGGAACGGAGCCCCGGGACGCTAATGTTTTGACCTGAGATCAGACAACCTTCCTGCAGCACCAGAGATAAGAAAAGATTAAGAGGTCAGTGAGGCTTCCAAGCAGCATGCTGGCGCTCACAGCCCTCTCGCTGTTCTTGTGCCTGCCTTCCCCTTTTTCTTCTAGGTCAAGTCCAATGGTGCAGGGAAACTCATCAAAACCTAAACAGTTCAAATCTCTGCTGCCACAGTGAAATGGCGCTTTTTAAACTGCATTCTGAAGCTACGTCACTGGAGCTTTTGCACCAGTTTTTGTTTTAAGGCAGAAATGTGTTAAGTTACAGCCATTAGACTTGAGATAGAGACAGTTTTTGACGTGGGAAGATACCAAAGACATCCCAGATGTAGTGACTGAGTCCTGGAGTTGCACCCTCAGTACAAAGACGTAACAGGTCTTCGCCCAGAAGCATGTGATCTACAGGGCTCCATTCACAATTCCATAAATCAGTCACTCCAGAAGGATTTTATGTCTCGGAGGGGAGAGGAGGAAGAAACAAGTAAGCTGAAAACACAATGATGTGACTGGACAGTGGCCCCACAGGCCTGGCAGTGTGGGTATGAAGAAGGAAGTTGAATGTGGGAATCTGTTATTCTTTCAATAGCCTCTGGGTGCTGCTAACCAGGGGCTCATCCACCGCCTCCTGCTTGAAAAGCTGAGCTCTGGAACAGCTGTTTGGCCTGGGAAGGCGGCACTTGGACAGATGCTAAAACAGGACCGGTGGAAGGAGACCTACCTGAGGAACAATATTTGTAAGTGTTCTTCAAAGCAAAGATGGACAGAAGAGGAAAAGGCTCATAGTGTGTGGGGGGTGCGTTTACCCATTCTGCCTGTTGCCTGCCCCACCGCTGCCATTCTCAGCACACATCCCTAACACATTCTCCAGCAAGAATGGAAATTGGGCCCCTCTGAAAATCACCCCGGCTGAAGGACCTTCCCTGCAGAGAACTCTAATAGCAGGACAACCAGAAAGCAGCCTTTTTTCTCTAGGCTACTTGAACTGTCTGGCACCGCAGGCCTTGGTTCTACCCGGCTGAGACTCAACAGCACAACAGAGCAAAGCTCAGGAACATTGTCAGCAATGCTGCAGTTCACTTCACAGAAGACATAAATCCAGCTCCATGAATCTTGCATTAATACCATGGGAAGGACTGATGCTCAGAACAGAAATCAAATCATGCAAATGTAGGGCTGGCAGGGAGAGTCGAGTTCAGGCCCCTGGGCTGAGGCAGGACCACATAAACCTAAATCATCCCTAGAAGGCGTTTGTTAAACTGGTCTTATAAACCTCCAATGATGGGATTTCACAGCTTCTCTCGGACGCCTCTCCCAGAGCTTCAGTACCCTTCTAGTTAGAAAGGCTCTTCCTAATACCTAAGTGCAATCTCCCTTGCTGCAGACTAAGCCTATTACTACTTGTCCTGACTTAAGCAGACATGAAGAACTGCTGATTGCCACCCTCTCTCTAACAGCCCTTCAGATATTTGAAGGCTTTGCAGGAACCCCTCAGTTTTCTTTGGTAAGACAAACCATGCCCGTCTGTTCTACCCATTCCTCTGGGGCCACATTTCTCACATATGGCTTGTTTTGTTGCTCTCCTCCGCACTCAGTCCAGTTCGCGCACATCCTTCTGAAAATGAGATGTCTTAATGAGATGCACTACTCCCGAGTGAGGCCTTGCCAGTGCTGAGCAGAGCCCAGCAATTGCCTCCTACGTCTTTCATGGGACATGCTAGTTAATAAACCCCTGAAATATATTAACCATTTTCACAACCACCTCACATTACTGACGAATTTGTGATCCACTGGAACGCCCAGATCATTTCCAGCAACACAGCTGTAGTGGTGCCTTTGAGTTTTCCTTACTGTGTGTCGGATTTTGCACTTTATGAAATTTCTTCTGGTTAATTTCAGACCAAGTTTTCCCATTTATCCAAGTCATTCTGAATTCTGATCCAGTCTGACAAAAGGCTTGCAGAGACTGGTGTCATCTGCAATTATAAGCAGTTTCTGCACTCCATTAGCCAGGGGGGATGTGTGGGAGGGGGCCTATGAAGGGTCATGTGCTCTCCACCCCCAAACACCCTGGGGGATAGGTAAGGGGCAACCAGTTGGTGGGCAGAGTCTAGTTCATCAATGGCTCCTGGCCTCCAGCTTTAGGGGGCATTGTGGGGCCTCAGTGCACATCACAAAATGCATTCCGCACATGGATGGAGAAAGCAAGCAGGAACACTGCTCCCTCCTCCCCCATGCACACACGCACGCACTGGGGGCAGGACACAGAGCAACATGGCCCAGTCGCTCTTCTTGCCACTGCTGCTGGGGAGCGCAGGGTGGCTGGACTCCTGCTGCTGGAGCCAGGCGCCCCACTTTCCCCTGGGACACATCACCAGTAAGAAGGGGACTTGGGGGAAGAGGTGGGGCCCTCCCCTAAGCTAGGGATGGCCTGGGGGTGGGTTCATGTGACCAGTGCCCCCCTCACATCCCTCCCCAGAGGTCACCGCTGCCGTTGCCCAAGTCATTACTAAAAGTGTTGACAAGTACCAGACCCAAGACTGACCCCTGCAGGCCCCACTACAGACCCCCACCCTGTTTGACAACGAGCCTTGGTAACTGTTCTGAGCGGTCTTTCAACCATCTGACGGTAATTGCATCTGGGCCCTATTTCTCTAGCTCGCTCATGAGACTATCACGTGGAACTGCACCAAAAGCCTTCCTGAAATCAAGATCTGCTCCCCCTTATCCACTGGGCCAGTGATCCCTCCTGAAGGAGGGAATAAGCCTGATTCGGCCTGATCTGTTCGAGACAATCCACGTTGACTATTACTGATTGTCCCATTATGCAGGGGGTGAGGAACTGATTTTGGGTCGGCGGCCACTGAACCCTAGAAAAATCAGCTGGGGGACACGTGCAAGTGAGAAGCGAAATAGAAAGAAACTAAAATCATCACCGATGTGGCCCCCAACTGACAGACAGAAAAGACATTCAGCTCACTACCCTCACGTTCCGCGCAGGCTGCTCACAGCAAGCGGCAGGCCAGATTTGGGCAGCAGGCCAGTTCCTCACCCTCTCTTTCATCCTTCATTGTTGAACAGTTTGCTCCAGTGTCTCTCTAGCTCTCCATGTCAGGCTGCTTTGTGTATATTTTCCCAGGTCACCTCTGTTGCCTTTAAAACAGCAGTCCCGTGTTTGCCCTTCCCCAGCACCTGGGGCCATTAGCACTTAGGAGCTGCCACAGTGGGCCAGGCATGGCCCATCCTGTCCCGTGTCCTGTCTTCAACAGTGAGTCATTCCAGAACTTCAATTAGCGTGCAGAGAACAGGGCAATCGTGGGGTGACCCAGTCACATCTTCCATTCACAGGTTTAGAAAGTCAGAAGGAGGCTCAGGGTCACTCTGAGGAAGAGGTTATGGCCCTGATCATGTTGGCCATTGTGAGACCAATCCACATGGATGTATCTGGTTCTTTTCTGAACCTTTGATACTTATGGTCATCACTCCATCCAAGGGCAATGACCTCCCCAAGTTACTGGTTGAACCTCCCTAACCCAGACTTGCCTTGCTGGTCAACACCCTTAATCCAGCATCACCATTGGAGACCCCATGGAAACACTCATGGGGACAAACCAGAGGGCTGAGGCCAGAAGCCTGGGTGGACCAGGCAGCCAGGAGAACGCAAGGACCCTGGAGGCAAATGGAGCTGTCAGAGGAAGGCAGGGAAGTCAGCGGAAGGGCTTCCCCTGGTCCAGCAAGTTCCCTGGTTCACGAAAGGTCAGGTCCTGGGAACACAGGACCAGGGACGTTCAACCTCTGTTGCTGGAAAACAATCTTCTTCTTGTCCGTATAACCCTGCACCCGCCTAACGTCATCATGTGACCCGCCTGTATTGTGTGAAAAGGAGAATAACACTTCCCCATTCACTTTTTCCACACCATTCAGGATTTTACAGGCCTCTGTCAGACCCCCCCTGCACTGCCCTGCATCAATCTGCAGAATGCACCTGGGCCATTATCCTCAACTGGGAGGAGAGATGAGAACAGCACCTGTGCCCCCGACTCCTTCCCCCTTTGTTCCCAGTGACCCACAGTCACTACTGACATGGAGGTGGAGAGAAGTGAAGAACACATAATGCAAATACGTCAAGTCTCTGAAATATCTAATTCTATGACGCAGGGCTAGTAAGGCAAGAGGATTCAAAGGGCCGTCTGAAAAACAGAGCTTCACAGTGTAGTCAGATTCACTCACTGCTCAGAGAGTTTGATGCAGGACACAAAAGGATGAGCGTAAC
Organism: Carettochelys insculpta; assembly: GCF_033958435.1. Classification (NCBI taxonomy): domain Eukaryota; kingdom Metazoa; phylum Chordata; order Testudines; family Carettochelyidae; genus Carettochelys; species Carettochelys insculpta. The sequence goes on from NC_134145.1 coordinate 3,727,482, forward strand.
TGGAACTCTGACTCTCTCTTGCTTTTCACTGTTTTGGATCCAAATGCTGGAGTTTATTAAGGCCCATCAGCTACAGTTTTAGATTTGGGTAACTAAACTTAGGCTCCTAAATGCTTATTTAGGCAACTAAATAACTGGTTAGATTTTCGGAAGTGCCACCCACCCCCCAGCTCTCACTGCTCTCAACTCGACAACCTGGATTTCTTCCTGAGGAAAGAATTTCAAGATGACCAGTCAGCAAAATACTAGCGGATATTATTGTCCAAGGTTTCAATGTATGTAAGTTAGGCTTGAAATGCCCAATCATGGATGGCACAGTGCTCTGCATTGCCATTTAGGAGACCCAGATTGTGACCATCTCTTGAACGCCAGCTGGGCAAAAGCACAAATACACTGAGATGAAGCACTTCTGATTCTGCCACTGGGAAATGCCTCATACCATCGAAAAGAGACCTCCTGGACCATTTAAGAAGAGAATGTGTGACCTAAAAAGGAACCTCCATCTAAGCTTGTAAACAGCAGAACAACAAGAAGTCCTGTGGCACCTTATAGACTAACAGATATTTTGGAGCATAAGCATGAGTGATGCATCATCTGATGAAACAGGTCTTTGCCAAAGAAAGCTTATGCTCCAAAATACTTGTTAGTCTATAAGGTGCCACAGGACTTCTTGATGTTCTCGAAGATACAGACTAACATGGCTACCTCTCTGAAACTAAACAGGAGAAGTATCTGAAGGCATGGGGAATTTTCCAGACAAGACAAAAATGCAGCGGACATGCTGTCTTTAGAAAAAGATCAGTGTTTTTTACTCCATCCACTGGCAGATCTCCTGCAGGGGGCAAATCTTAGCAAGAGAAGGGGAAAAATCTGCTATTTTCTTCATTTCTCATGCAATGCCAGATACTGCCGGCATAGTTCTGTTTTGGGCAAATGACACAATGGCTATTCAACAGGGAATTGAGCATGTTAGCCTGAATGGGTGGACTCATTTCAAAAGACACATCATTACCGTAAATAAAACAGAATGTGCACTTTGTAAGTGCCTCAGACACACATAGCTAACTTCACACAAGCTAACTGTGTACTCTGATCCTTGCCATTGTGGATTTTTGGGGTCTAGGTTTTGCACTGTTAAGAACAAACCATTCACGGGCTAGAGCCCCAACAGACAACACAGTAGGTGTAGCTGTTGGCAGTTTCTTCAATTAAATGTTTGCTAATTTTAACACAAGATCCCTATTCTGTATCCCTGAGTTCCACTGTATCTGAGATCAGTGACTACACTTAAGAAAGCTTGACCCTAAAGAACTCTCTTTCTTAATGTGTGATAGATGAATGGTGCTTTGCAAAAATTTCACAGGTATTTCCCTCCTGCCATGCCAGTTGAAAACCCTTCTGTTAGGCATGACGTTAGGGAATTTAAAAAAAAAGATACAGACTAGTAAGATAACTACAAGCCTGAATTCTAGCCACGTTTAGGACTCAGGACCTCAGCACCAAGGAGAACTGGACATTTTAACTCGAGAGTTTTATATGCCTCATTTTACCCTTGTTTTACTTTAAATTAGGTGGTTTTTTTTTTCTTCCCCTGCATTCCTGTCTGATCTGCATCATGGAGTTCCATAATTCACTGATGAGTAACACGTCTACCATGTGGTAACGGAGAATCTGACAGCATTCGGACAGGTATAGATAACACCTCTGACCTTTGACTCCGTGCTGTGTACCATCCCAAAAGCACAATAATGCTTGCGTGCCTCTATTACTTACTACTTATTTCAGGAACGTAGTCCACAAACTGAGATCCCCAGATTTCAGCAGTTGCTTTGTTCCACAACACCAAATATACTCTGTGCATCAAAATATAAGCCCAAAGAGAAAACATTTAACATTTTTGTGTCTTTTCTCAAAGTGTTCATAGGAGCAGCTGCATGGATTAGAGTTAATATACCATAAAAACCAACAGGAAAGATGGGGAAGCTTCCCATTTAACCCGTGAAATACTCTAACTCATTCCTTTACTGAAGGCAGCAGACACAGTACTGAACATTTTAAGATTTCAAGAGCTTCGTTTAAAATAAACTAAATATTGAAGTTTGAAAACTAGATCAGACCCCTGGTGGAGTAATGACTGGAATCAGTGTAAGTGTTGTTTAGACGCTAATGGGATATGCTCACACAATACATATGACTCGGCACGTGCCTTCTAAAATGTCTAAGCAACACAATTCCTTGCTCTTCTGGAAACCCTAACTAATAAAACAAATGCTGGTTTAAAACTAAGAGATATTCACCATTACATGGACCAATGACAGTTCAGCACAAATTCAGTAACAACGAGAAACCAAAAACCAAATCTCTCTTTTTTGGTCTGGCATTATTTAGGATGCTAGTTGTAATCACATAATAAAATGAAATTAATCGTCAAGCTTTCTTCTAGCTGCACATTATAAATGCAAATATTTCCAGATTCCATACTTAAATCCCTGAACACTATTTATATCTGTCTGCAATTCAGCTACCTGGCAGCAGGCATGCGCCTTGTTTCAGAAATAAAGGAAGGGTATTTCCAAAACACACCTATATCTATATCAGTCAATAACATACATGTATTCTCCAAAACACGGAGCTCAACAGTCACTAAAAGACTTTTGGTGTATATATGTGTTTGCAGTAGAAACGCAAAAGAAAAGAGTACAGAGCTAAAGGGAAAAATGTCATGTTTCCCAATTATTTTTACTGGGCTCCTGTAATACAAAAATATGTCAGTCAGTGAAGCTGGAGACGATAACCATCCCCAGTATATTTTCAGCAAAGAGCAAACTAAAGTTAAGCAAGTTTAAAAGTATAATAAAAATGCAGACTTGATGCAAAAAATGTCTTCTCACTGATGGCAGTTATACTTAATGAACTGAGAAATGTCTCAACAGGCAAGGACAAGCTACAGAAAGTCCCCTTGAGAACATCAGTTCCCTACCAGTGGATGATACAGGAGCTAATCTGCCAATATTCTGTTGAACTATTCAGCAACATAGTCATTTGTAAAGCAATGTGATTAAAGCCATACCAAGGTTTTTAATATGTCATTCTGAAAATTTAGTATGTAAAAATAGCAGCTTTTCATTCTGTAGACCTGGTCTCCTGATTTAATTCAAAGCCTGTTCTCTTTACTTTCCCAGCAAAAACATCACCACACTTCAACTGCTGTTAGCACTAAGGAGCAAGTGCGGTTCTGAGAAAGGGAGAAGGATTCTTTTGAGCTCATGCATCACCAACAGGATCATGAAAAACTGATTTCAAATCAGAAAACATTCCTTGTCCGTGGGGCATGAGAAGAAACAAACCTGTTTGATTTTTGGATGTCAGTTATAGAAAAATCTGATTTAAAAACTGCAGAAATCTAAAGTTCCTGAAAAGACAAATATCAACTTGCCCATTGTTCTTAAAAAGCAATTTTCAGAGCAGAACCATACCATTAAACTGCTTTCCACAATGTTTGCAAATAGACTTTTTTAAAGAAAATTTTAACCCTGAAGCCTTCCAATTTTACCAACACATGAGAACCAACAGTGACAAAGTAATGTAACACATTTTACCTAACAGGAGTCACATCATACCCAACAGGAGTCACTATGTTTGTGTATCTCTCTCTCTCTCTCTCATGGTGTTAACTTTGAGGATAAAAGGCAGATCAGCAAGTAATGCTAACTCATGCATCTGACGAAGCAGCTCTTTGCCCACGAAAGCTCATGCTCCAAAATATCTGTTAGTCTATAAGGTGCCACAAGACTTCTTGTTGTTCTTGAAGCTACAGACTAACACAGCTCCCTCTCCGATAGCGTCATGGAATGTTTCACAAAGATTACGTCCTGACTGGAGCACAGCTACTCACACCAGAAAGAGTCAAAAACAACAAGAAGTCCTGTGGCACCTTATAGACTGACATATTTTGGAGCATCAGCTTTCGTGGGTACAGACCCGTTTCATCAGAAACAGTGACTAACAAGCCTACAAGACCCCCTGATTTAAAACTAATTAGCAGAAAGCAGGTGGGATCTTGTGGCAGTACAAGAGAAACAACATGTACCAGTGCTCTTTCGGGACTCCCGTTAGGCACCTGGCGCAGAATCAACTTTTTCCTATTAGCAGGTCTTTAAAGTGAGGCTACGCCATTAATCTGTAGCCTCACAATGTGTGGGGGAAGGGAAGACAAAAGTTCTCTGATGCCACCTCCCCTGACACCTTTTGCATTTAAAATAAAAAGACCTTAGAAACAAGCCTGAAGTTTCACTCCAGAGTTAGTCCCGTAATTACTACACACATTTACATAGGAGGTATTCTTTTCTGTCTGAAGCACATGAGGTAATGAGTAGCTGAGACTGTCTTGGTGATTTATTAGCATATCCTCTAGGAGAATCACAGCCCATAGCCTTGCACAGATGGAACACCCACGAAGACAGATGGTTTATTAGGGATGGCTCATACTGAAACAAAAGGAAATGCTCTAAATTTAGACCTGCTCCAACAGGTGTCTTTTACTGTCTTACTTTGTGTGACCATAAATGTCGATGGTGGGGCAAACAATTCCCTGTCCCTAGTAATCTCTCTGAAAACAAATGCAGCAGCTTCCTCTTTTGAAGGGGGGAAAAAAAGCCCATGGAATTCTCATTATGTTCTCAATCCTGTGGTCTGCAAAGCCCCAAGTCACAGAGATGGACCTGCTGAATCAGGCTTCTCCACAGTATTTCCTTCGTCCTTATGCCTCATTTCTCAGCTATTTACCACAATTCACCTAGTGAAGGGCCCACAGAGTTTGTTTCTGTAAGGCCCTATTACCCAAGCAGGAAATCACCTCCTTAAAAATTCCCTCCCTATCAGCATTGCTCTCTGTAGGTGCTCTCAACAAATCTGCTTACCTACCCCACCCTGACGTTTTGTCACTTATCTACAAACAGGGCAGAACACGGTTACCTGACCCTGCCTTGTGTTTGCTTCTGATGGGAAGTATTGTTCAAGAGATTGGGGATACTAGAAACAGGCAAACAAGATGCTTTGTCAAAATGTGGCTTGATGTTTTCACAGTTGAAGAACCACCATTTAGAATCATCTAGAATCATGGAAGCACAGCTTAACTTTGTGAATAACAATGACTACCTGCAGCTATAAGAAAGTGAACACTGCTCCCAAGAAAGCATATGCCAGACGGAACAGCAGAACATCAGGGAGTAAACTAAGTCACTTGGTCAACTTTTGCTTCTCCTCAAAAATGTTTCATTCTGCAGCATTGTAGTTACAGTTGAACCCCTCTGGATCAGCAGCCAATGAACATTTAACAAAACAGGTATTTGGGAGAGCCTGCATGTCCTCCTTTCCCGTTGCCCTTTCACGGCAACAAATGGCTTGAAATCAAGAGCTAGGGAAAAGACAGAAGGTTGAACAAAGGAGTTTCTGGGATATTTTGATTTGTTTTCTTTTGAATAAGAATTCTACAGCTTTGGCTGTTTTGGTAGAGGATCTTCCCACCTGCAACAGGGGGATGCCAAGTTCCTTTGTCCAGTTCTTGCCGCAGATCTAGATTTTTGCCCTGGGTGGAACAGGAAGAAGTTAATGAGGTTCTAACAACTTCTCCTGGCGCAACAGTGTAAAAGAAAATTCACCCTCCTTTCTTCCCTCCCAAACACAAACCAGAAATGAAAAGCAAACTCAGTACTGAGAGCATTCTCCTTGAGGGTTTTTAAGCTGTTTTGTGTTGGGTTTTTTTCTTTTTATATGACAACCACGCAACAAGGGCACCATGACTTTCCAAAGTCTTGGAGAAAGAAATCTATTTCATTTTCTAGAAGAATGAAATGTGCCTGGAAATTCTTCTTTCAACACGAGACCAAGAAAAGTCCAAAGAACAAGACGTGATCCACACAATAGAGCCTCGCTGAGGAGGGTGACCTACAAAGGGAATTAAGTTTGGATACAGACCCTTTTCCTGCTTTACTGTGAGGTTCACAAGAGGCTTCAAAAGGTATTTTATTTAAATGTGTGCTTGTTTCTCCACGAAGAAAGTCAAGCTTTGAGCAAGTTAGCTTCAGAGCAGGTCTAGACAACACAGTGATTAACATCATTAGCTGACAGCATTTTGTCTCAGAGTTCCTTCTGCGGCTACCCACCTTGAATTACATCCCTGGGAAATGTAAGGAAAAGTCTCTTCCTAACTACGCTGTTTGATTTAAAATTTCTCAAAGAGGGAAGAATACACAAAACACGGTTGGCCACTGTGGAGTAGTGCAGACAACACAACAGAGTGACGCTGGTTATTCAATATACAGTGCTGTCCCCTCTGAGTGAGTACTGACTGAACCCTAACTTCAGAATGGTGGTCCAGAATGCCAGGTGGCCGGAAGTGCCCTCTACAGTATGGGGCATGGAACCAAGGTATTGGCCACTTGTTCATTCCAAGCAGCATACGCTACATTTACTTCCAACTACCCCAGCGGAGTGCTGTGAAGCTTAAAACCCGGTTTTCTCCAAAACAATGATGGTCTTCTCTTAGCAGATCTTCTCGCTATACACTTGTAGTCACGTGTGCTAACCAGAGTAACGAAAGTAAGTTTTTATTCCTTTTCTTCCACCTGCACAGCACAGGAAGACAGATACGTAGAGGCCAACCCAGCTTGCACATCACCAATACCACTGTTACATTCCAATCAGTGGCACTTGTGAAAAATTTGCTAAAGGCAAAGAGCTTGAATTGATGTCCCTGAGGTCTACAAAGATGAATACTGAGTAATTCTCATGCAAGAAGTTAATTTAAGTGAACTAACAGAGTAAAAGTCTACTGCAAGATAAATCTGTAAAATCAATCATAGGGTCAACTGAAATCACATATGTTACAGCCACTGCTTAGCTGCCGTATCATAAACGCCTGTAAATACAACGACAAAAATATGTGGAAAAGCTGCAGAGAACAAAAGCTGCAATATACTTTCTTAGCCCCACAGAAAACTACCAGTGTTGGTTCATTAATAATCTAAGTCACAGAACTCAACCTAACAGCAAGCATGTCAGTCGGGAGCCAACTGTAATAATTCTGTGCCCTCTGTGGATAATCAGTGAGACAATTTTTTTTTAATTTACATGAAGGGATTCATTACAAAGTACTGAATTTAAATTACATCTAAATTTAGCCACACCAGCTTTTCTTAAGGAATGGCTCTTTCACTCAGCCCCTTCTCCTCCCCTGTTCTTTTTCAGGATATTCCTCTGTTCTTACCGACCAAGGACGCCAGCCGGCTCTAAGCGCAAAACAGCAAAATGCTTCTCGTTAACACTGCCATTTGTGGGCACCACCTAGCATGCATCAGGAAAAGTTCCTTTGCCCCTCTTCTTAACCCAATTCGCCTTTCTCCATCAACCCAAGCCCCAATTTTTTCCTCCTCTCCAGACTACATTTCCATTAAAAGGACCCCAAAGAGCTTACTTCTGAAGGAGGGACCTCTTAATGACAAGTTCTTCATCCAAGTCAGCTTCATTAGCCATGAAGAGCAACCGCTTTCCTGTCTCATCCACTCCAATGAAGTCACGCTGCTCCACTGAAGTAGAAAATTAAACATAAACCTTTTTATAATGGTATCTTAATGGAATCCAGGACAACAAGAGGAATTGGTCAATTTGCCCCCAGACTTCAAAATACATGAACATAAGCATCAATTAACCCATCAAGTCTAAGAATCTGCATTAATGCTCAGTCCCAGACCCTTACTCAGCCTAGCAAACAGAGTAGCAGCTCACGAAGTTCTAGAACATGGCCCTGGAAACCACCTGCATCTTTAATATGAAGCTGTCTGCACATTTGGCACCAAGTCCCAGCATGCAACGCTCTACCTTGATTGAGCTAATGGATACTTCATTCCCCTCTTTATTAGAGCTTCAATTTGCACTAAAAAAAATCCATGGTAATTAATAGCTTAAGAGCTATTAAGAGCCAGCTCCTCCTTTTCCATCATAAATCTCTCTGCCTTTCTCATATCTCAATTTGCTGACGAGGAGAGGATTAGGAACTTCAGTCAAGACTTTGCAATTAATATTCTATTTGTTACTAACAATGCATGTAAGAAAAATCTAAGCTATGCACACCACAGCTCAAGACTTCTGCTACTTGGGCGCTGAGGACACATGCTGGTTTAAAAGGGACACCCACTCCAAGGGACACCCACTGTTCATGTATCTATTGTGTTAATTCCTCTCTAGTGTAATGCTATTGAAACAACAGGTTGATGACTTCGTCCAAGCACTACATGCACTGATGGCAAAACGTCAGTCTCTGTGGACTGCGGGGAGGAGGTGGCGTGTGACAGAACCACTTCTAAAAAGCTCAGGGGACCTGTTCTAAAGCCAGCTGGAAGAGGATGCCACTTGCCAACGAGTTCGGAATGCAACACAACTTTGGCAGAACCCACAAACTATTCCCTTACCCTGAAAGCATAGGAGTATCTGCAATGGTATGATTTTGACACAAACTTTTCTTTTTCTTCCCATCACTGGTCTTTTTAGCCACATATTGGCATAATATTATGCCCAGTTCTTAAAACTCACACCACTCATGGGAGAAATTAATGCCTCAGGAGAATTTCCTTTTGGTCTTCTTTATTTCCCAGCCAAATTGTATTTTAACCTCACTTTTCGCCCTTTGCTTTCTTCCTATTTGCATCTGAATAGCTGCCATAGTGACAGACACCACCAAAATAAGATCAGTATGCAGCTGTTGAAAGCTTCCCCCCAGCAGACTTTGATTCAAGGGATCAAATTAGCTCCCGTCAGAAGCTTCCCTCTCAAATTAATTATAAAACTAAGGAGCCCCAAAAACAGCCTGAACACATAATTGTGTTTAATTTTTCACATCGTTAGGATCAAGCTCCCCAGCTTACAAATTCTTGAGGGTAGTGACTCTATTCATTCTAGGCAGCAAATCAAGCTACAAGCCATGGTCCAAATTCTCAGCAGAGATAAATGAATCCCTGTTCCACCTAACCTTTTGAAATCCTTGTTTGTACCTTCTTACAGAAGAATAATGACCAGTTTCTTAATAAGGGCATCATGCTTCTTAAATTACAGCCAGGTCCTAAGCCACCGTCTCGCCTACTGTATCTTTATGTCTGTACAGCAAAGAGCCTGTCTACAATAAAACACGTAACCAGGATTAAAGCAAGATTGTGCAAACTGGCTGTGGCCAAACAATTCTCCTCTTCCCTGTGTGGACAGAGGTAAAAAATGCACAATCATGTTAGCAAACCATGTTTTATCCCTAAGAAAAAATCTAAATAAAAATGTGCTTTTCTATGCACAGGCAAGAGATAGGGCTATTTTTGTACCACAGACCAGGCAAAATGCATCATCAAAGCTATGGCGGGGGGGTGGGGGGGGAGAGACAGTTCTGAAATGAATTGACATGAACAGGCAGGGAGCACACACCTTAATTAGTCCCTAAAGGAAAGGAAAGGAAAGGAAAGGAAAGGAAAGGAAAGGGGGAAGAGAACGTGCGGTAAAAGCAACTTAAAGATCACCCAGAAAGGGGAAAAAAGGGACTTGCTCCCTGTTCTGTATTTCATATTGGATAAAGAAGACATGAAAGGCTTTTTCTCCAATTAAAACAAAACAAAGATAGAAATCCAGGCTCTGCCTACTGTTGGGGACAACATAACAAGAGAGGGTGAAAGCTGAGCACTTCACAGGGTGGGGAAAAACAAGTTTTAATCACATTTCTAAATTTTTGTTTTTAACTCCAGTGTCTACTGGGCATTTAGGAAAAAAGCGTCTTTGTTAAAAATTCAGCACTCCTGCCCCTTTTGATTCAGTGCAGGAGCTTACAGGAGGCCCTCCCATAACACCACAGATGGCCATCAGTCACATTCCTAAATTCTTGAAGAAAAGAAAAACAAGCAAGGAAGAACCAACTTCTCCCCCTCAGCCCTTTCAGAGCTGCTTTATACCTATAAGGTCAAACAAGTACTCTGACACCCTTTGCTTGGGACTGACTAAGGGAGGAGAATGGATCCGAGACACAGAGCCCAGGACAATAAGAGAGAGGACCGATGCAGAGGAAGGGAAAGGTTTAAGACATGGTATGCATGTATGGCAAGCATGGGCGTCACTCATTTGACAGTCTCAAACAAAAGATATCTGATATATTTGGCACACCCGTTGGCTCAATGCACAGAGATAAGAATTTACTCACTCAACACCTTCATATTAGGGTTTGCTCTCAACCTATGAGAGTTACTTTCAGGTCCCCAGGCTCCTACCAGATTTCCATTGCTTAGGACTGTTTCCTAGATGTTAATGTCAGAGGTGACCATTCTGATGACTAACTTAACTTCCTACATAAAAAGCCAAAAAACTTCAGCCAGCACCTGCTGCAGTGACTCCATAATTTCTGTGATTTTAGTTGACTTATTATTGAACTAGCACATACATTTTAGAAAGATATAAAGATGCACAAGAATTACTAAATGAGGTCAGTGGTTTAGCACATTAACTAATACTTCTGTTTAAAGCCCACTACCATGGCAAAAAATTCATCCCAATTCCACCTAAATAGTTTATTTCAAAACTGTTCTCTCCAGCAGACGTATTAAAAATCTAGAGAGCAATGAAATGATAGAAAACGTCCCAGAAGGAATAACTACCATCCTGGGCTGAGCTGGTCGGTCTCTCCCATTTCTGACTTGTACAAGCTTGCGATGCTGTTGGGGGAAAGAAAAGCAAACACGATTCTGGGATGCATTAACCAGAGCGTTGTGAGCAAGACACGAGAAATAATTCTTCCACTCTTCTCTGTGCTGATGAGGCCTCAGTTGAAGTACTGCATCCACACTTTAGGAAAGCAGTGGAGAAATTGGAGAGGGTCCAGAAAAGAGCAAGTAAAAATAATTAAAGATCTAGAAAATATGACCTCTGAGGGAAGACTGAAAGAACTTGATTTTTTGTAGTTTACAAAAGAGAAGGCTGACAGGGGACATGCTGCAGTTTAAGCCCATTGCTGCTTGCTCTGTCTTCAGAGGCTAAGTAGAATAATTTTTCTCCCTCCTCCTCCTAACAGCCTTTTAGGTATTTGAAAGCTGCTATCGAGAGAGATTTAGGTTGGACATTAGAAAAAATCTCCTAACAGTTAGGGTGGTTAAACACTGAAATAAATTGCTTATGAAGGTTGTGGAATCTCCATCATTGGAAATTTTATTTCATTGGAGAGGACAGACAGACATCTGCTGGGGATGATCTAGACGGTGACTGGTCTTGTTGTGAGGGCAGGGGACTGGAGTTGATGACCTCTTGATGTTTCTTCCAGCTCTAGTATTCTATGAGCTGACAGCAACATTCACTGGTAGTTTAACAGAGCTTGCACAGCTCTGGATCCAAAGGGCAACCTCAACTGTGCCATTTCCTAAGCTTGAAGTGCTTCAGCTTTGCAACCCAACAGGCACACTTGCAACAGAGTTTCTGTAATAATTTCAAAGGGATTTTAAAAGAGCAAATTGAAAAAAGAACCCCGTTCTTTCATGTGCCACTGTGCTGACATGCACATGGCTCAGCAGCAGGGTTGCAATCTTCAAATCTACTGAACAGACCTCGACCGCTTGCGACCAATGGAGTAAAACTGAATGCAACAGTAGGCCATCCTCTTCTCTGTGGCCCAACACCGGAGGGCGATTGGACATGCACTCTGCCAGGGGATTTGTAACTATAAGGCCTCATTTGGTGCCTGCCATCCGTGAGAACTGTGTCCAACAAAGGATGAGCAATCCTAAGCATGCCCTTGCAGAGCGGTATTTTCGAAAGCACTCCATCCTGACCTAACCGAAATCGGGTTTTATACCAGTTACAGCTGGGGCCAACAGTGAATACTTCTTAAAATTCTGCTCCAGAGTTTCTGTGTTGCCATGTAACAGAACTTGGTGCTTGCAATATGTGGACCAGGCTCCAAGATATAGATATTATGGTCACTGCACTGGAGATTACTAGGTCATTAGCTCGTAATTGCGACATTTTTCTCTTTCTTACCTGGCTTCTTTTTCCCTTTCTGTCCTGGAATCATTTCTGTGGGTTCATGAGCTTTTTTCATCAACATGGAAAGTGTAGCATCATGGGCTCGAAACAGATCCACAACTTCATGTAAAGCAACATCTGTGATCAGATCGCAGCTCAGCACCAAGATATCAGTCTGCCAAACACAGGAAAAAAAAAAAAAAACCTCACTTCAAAGACACAAAATACTACATGCTCGTCAACCTGGGATGCCTTCGCAACCAACAGCACATAATGCTGCGTGGCCTTCTCGTCTGAGACCCACATCAAGCCACCAGCCAGTGTTCTGGGTACAGATTTATATTGGCAAGAAGAGGCTAGCTAGCCATAAGGCGACTGAATTTATTACTATTGCTAGTGCCCATCCAAGAATAGGACATAAAGCTTATGCTGCAGTAAGGTGAGGGCCTGAGACATAAGCCTACGTGTACAGGCCTGTTATAAGGCCTAAGCCACAGAGGCCGAGATGCTCTCTTGTATGGGATCAGCTTTCAATTTCCCAGGAGCGTGGCAGGATATCTGCTTTCCCAAAGTCTACTTTTCCCGAGCTATCTTCACCTCATTTTAGTTGCTCCCAATGCCCCATTTCTAAAGCATTGCCAACAACAGAAGTGGTGAGTTTGGGCTTTAGTTTTTTAATTTCAATTAATCCTTTTGCTCCTAAATGGCATCCCCCCAACATTGTTTCAGGGGCACAACGCTTCATCACATCCTGGAGTTTGTTATTTCCATTTTTCCATGAGTCCATCATCTACTAGGCAAGCTCTATGGCACAGAGGCTCACTGTGTTGTACAGCGCCCACAGTGTTACTATGACTGGAGCTGAATTACTTCATCCAATATTTCTGCTTTAGCTGGGAGCACCTCGTCAATCCCCAGAGAAAACATGAGTGCGCACTTTTTAGTTCGGAAAGGTTTGCAAGACAGCCCTTTACCCAATACCAGGAGATCCCAAAGAATCTCTCTAAGGGTTGATAAACTGAAGATTCTGCAGAATCTTTCCCCAACAGAGTTAGCATGCTGTATATGGAGATGACTGGTACCTTCCAACCTAGGCCCATCATTTTTAGCTTAGGATATCTGCACTAATAATTTACTATTATGGAGATTACAGGAACTTAGTTTGAAGGGACAACCCCCTGGGTGAAAGTCTGACCAGTCCAAAATGTGACCTAGCTCTCTCCAGTTCATGCTGCTCTTCAAAATTTCATATTTTATAGGGAGATTCTGCCTACAGGAAATAATGATTATCTCATCTAAGCCAAAAAATCCTACAATCCCACATCAGCTGCCCACCACTCAAAAGCAGCTCTATATCAGCAAACCCAGGTGTAAAAAACAACAGGAAAAAAAAACTCTGGTGAAGATTTCAGCCACCAGCTTTACCGCTGCAAATAGCGAGACACGTTTCAGTTGAGAGAGGCAGTTTTTTTAAAGCTCTAAAGCTTCCATGTATTTGGTTTTCTGCAAGAGCATGAACATAGTCACAATACTTTCATAGAAGGGCAAAGATCTGCCACAGGCATGTGAAAAACAGACCAACTTTCCTTCTGCTGGCTGGTCTTGTGGGGGAAAGGATCACTGTGTAAATCTAAAGGCATTCCTTACGATGGGGAATAAAGAGACAGACCAAACCTGTCTTAAGAAATGACTACCTCGACTTTATAAAACAAATCTCATAATTATTTAACGTTTTACTAAGTGCTTTAATCTGCCATTGCAGTAAACTGCCAATGAGCCTTTCATAATTATGAACAGGCCCTTGGGTTCCCCCCACGCATACTTCAGGACGAGCTTTCGTGAAGACTGAATGTAAGACCCCTGAAGAGCACAGGGAACAGAACCACCAAATGTCTGGCTGCCATCTGGTCTACCCATTTACCTTCCCAGTAAGTAAACAAACAGCAGCGAGCACAGGGACCAGGGAAACACACGGCTGCTCTATAGAGCCCACATTTCTGCCTCTCCTCCTGAGGAGCGGAGCGCTGGCCTCAGAAGCATGCTGAGAATACGACGGGAAAGGCTCTTTGGGGACTCGACAGCCTCCCCTTTGAAACACCACTGCCCCCATAAATACAGCCCCTGCTGTCTACTGGAGGCACCTTTTTCCAGTGCTGAGCCTGTCAAAGAATAAACTTGTGGCTGAATGAAAAATAAACCACCCCAGCATGCGGGCAGAAGTGCGGCTTTTTCTTTACTTTCTGAAGGCTGGGGTGGTAGAAAGAAAACAAGGGGTTCAGCTTGTATTTGTGTGCTTCATACACATGCTCAGCAAGTCCCGTGGCCCGTCCCGACAAAGCCTCGACCTAAAGAGACACCCTGGCCGCGTCTACACATGCACGCTACTTCGAAGTAGCGGCGCCAACTTCGAAATAGCGCCCGTCACGGCTACACGTGTTGGGCGCTATTTCGACGTTAACATCGACGTTAGGCGGCGAGACGTCGAAGTCGCTAACCCCATGAGGGGATGGGAATAGCGCCCTACTTCGAAGTTGAACGTCGAAGTAGGGCACGTGTAGACGATCCGCGTCCCGCAACATCGAAATAGCAGGGTCCGCCATGGTGGCCATCAGCTGACGGGTTGAGAGACGCTCTCTCTCCAGCCCCGGTGGGGCTCTATGGTCACTGTGTGCAGCAGCCCTTAGCCCAGGGCTTCTGGCTGCTGCTGCTCCAGCTGGGGGTCCATGCTGCATGCACAGGGTCTGCAACCAGTTGTCGGCTCTGTGGATCTTGTGTTGTTTAGTGCAACTGTGTCTGGGAGGGGCCCTTTAAGGGAGCGGCTTGCTGTTGAGTCCGCCCTGTGACCCTGTCTGCAGCTGTTCCTGGCACCCTTATTTCGATGTGTGCTACTTTGGCGTGTAGACGTTCCCTCGCAGCGCCTATTTCGATGTGGTACTGCCCAACGTCGAAGTTGAACGTCGACGTTGCCAGCCCTGGAGGACGTGTAGACGTTATTTATTGAAATAAACCATTTCAATGTAGCATACACGTGTAGACATAGCCCCTGTGTGCATACCCATGCGCTCACATTGCCTCGTTAGCACTTGATTTCAGGAATTAGACAAACACTGAACACACAGCCAAGCCTTGACAAAATGCAACGCAACACTGACTGCAGAGCAGTTTGAGGCTGACGTAAACACGATAAGCAGCAACATGAAGCGATGAAAATAACCCCTTGTGCGCCATATTCAGCAAGCACGCACCCTGTAGGCTGGGCACTACAAGGGAAAGACAAACAAGCAACATCTTTAAAAAACACTCCGTGTTTTCCTGACTCAGTCAGGTTGGACAATAGGCAAGATGAGGCTGCTAGCCCTAACAGGGGTGACGATCCAGTGGTTTGAGTGACAGCCAGGGCCTCATGAGAGCTCAGCTCCACCACAAATCTCCTATGCAATTTTGGGTCAGTCCGTCCGTCAGGGCTGTTCCACATGGTGCTTTAATACGTGCCAGCAGGGGTGGGCAGGTAAATTCTAACACGTGCCAGCACGTGCACACAAACTGGCTTGTGTGGATGCTGCTGTGCACATTACAAGTTCCCTGAGGGATGCTAACGCAGCCCTGCTTCAAAACCGGACCACGTGAACATGCGCTAAGGGGCCTTTAGTGCACACCAGCAGGGTCCATGTGGACTAGTTAATGAGCCCGACGCTGATGCACATGAGAATTTACACTCTTGCCGGGGCACAGCAAGGTGCTGTGGGACAAACCCTTTCTGTTTCTGGTACTTTGTTCCCCTTCTGTAATAGGGGGATAATCGCACTCTCCACAGTGCACAGAACTGTGACTTATCTATAGACTACAGGGGCCAAACACACTTATTCTTTTTGCCTGTGGCTTAATGATACCAATGTTAAGAGTCCAAGCCTAGGTTGGCGAGCCACTTCATTACGTCACGCGACGTGGAGCGGATGGCAGGGATACCATCAGGGGTATGATCATCTGGGACACCGCTGATATGGGGTTACATAGTTCTAAGTACCTTTCCGCAGGCACAGAGAGGACTGTGTCTTAGCCACCATTTCTGCAGCAGATGGGTACATCCGCCATGTGATGTGCAGACGCTGCTCAAAGTGGACCATGTTTTTCACAGACAGAAAAGCCACTGGCTTCTTCAGCTGGGTCTTGGATTAGCAATTTGTTCCGAATGTTGACATCCTTCCAGCTAAGCTGTTAAGCTCTTGTGTTGCAAGCGAAAATGGTTTTCCGATTACGAATTAGACTCTTGTTATAGTCTGCAGATCTTCATGCATTGGAAGACCATGAATACTACAGAATTCTCAAAGAATTTCCACAGTGGATAAATCCCATATAGTCACAGAAATGTCATCAGCATAGATAAATTTCCATGATGATGTTCAGGAAAGGCTGCTAGTGTAAGTATTCAACAGGACTGGGGCTATGACTAGGATCCTATTGAATTCCTGGTCCATTTTGGTCAATTTTAGGGTCATAGGATTTTGAAGAAAGAAAATGTCAAGATTTCTGCTATTTAGATCTAAAATGTGATGGTGATGTAATTGTAGAGATCCTGGCCCAAAAAAGGAGTTGGGTGACAAGTGCAAGGTTATTGTATGGGGGCTACAGTACTGCTACCCTTACTTCTGAGCAGCTGCTAGCAAGCAGCATTGCCATCAGAGCAGGGCAGCCAGAGAGCAGCAACTGCTGGCCAGGAATCTAGCTCTGCAGGCAGAGGTACTGCCAGCAGCAGCACAGAAGGGAAGATGGCGTGATATTGCAACCCCTAATTCTGCAGTGCCAGCTGTAGAACTGGGCTGTTGGTCAGCAGCTGCCACTCTCTGGCCACCCAGCTCTGAAAGCAGCAGTAGAGAATTAAGGGTGACATGGATATGGAATCACCACACTTACTCCTGCACTGCTGCTGTTGGGGACCTGGTCAGCATTATAACCTCCACTCTGCAGTTGCCTAGATCCAAAGGCAGCATAGAAGTAAGGGTGACAACATCATGAGCCTCCTAAAAGAACCTACCGATCTCTCTGCAACTCCCTTTTGGTTCGGATTTGCATGGCTGTGGATTTGGTAGGGCCCTCACAGTGACAGATCGCTCTGGTGGGCCATTGTTGAGCATACGTGGCCTGCTGACCCTGACCACCAAGAAAAATATTTTCTAAACTCCTGGGAAGAATCTTCTCGTTGTATTGCATGGGATCGTTCCGCTGGCTTTCAACAGAAAGGTGTTCCTCCCTATGGTGCCACAGGTGGCAGATAAATATAAAAAAAGCTGCCCCAGTCTTAAATTCTCACTGGAATCCCAACAAGATGTGCATTAAGGCAAACACTTGGCCAGTGCAGCAGCAGCAGCCTAGTCAGAAACCCGATTGTTCATTCTGCAACATTGCTTCTACAAGCAGCATAATCCTTGCCAATAATATTATGTAAATATTTAGGATGGCTAAATACAACACACCATACCAGGAACCAACTGGAGAGCAGAATGAAATCCAAAACATCAAAATATTCATAGAGGTGTAGATACCAGGGTAACTGACACCATAACAAAAACACTTTTTAAGAAGATATACTGACAAGAACTTCTGAGCAAACCCTACCCGCCACTGGATGCCTATGCAATGAGGAAAATCAGCTCCAAAATGAAATTGACTTAAAATAGTTCCATGTCAAAATGCACCTTCTAATTCAGGGGTGAGCAAACTTTTCATGTTGGGCCCCACTTTTCATCCCTGAAATTAGGAGGGACCCATCCCCCCAACCCAAGGGAGGACCATAGGAGGGGATGTGGGGTGGGGCCTCCACACATTCTGATTGGCCCAGAGGGCGCTGCAGTGGGGGGGGGGGCACTGTTCCGATTGGCCTCCATGCTCCCTCAGCAACAGTGGCAGTAGAAGTTGCAGGGGAGCGAGGGAGGGAGGGGAGGCAACGGAGGCTGCGGCAGGGCAGACCAGGGGAGCCAGCACAGATCACAAGGGAGGCAGCAGAAGCCGTGGGGAGGGGAGGAAGAGGCCGATCACACTGCACCCCCCCTTACAAAATTTCACACTCCCCCAAGGGGGCGTGCCCCCCACTTTGCGCCCCCCGTTCTAATTCACAATATAGGGTATTTGAGGCTCTTTAGTAGCTGCTACACATGCAGCAGGGACCATGTACATAACCTTCTGCTTTGAGAGTTCAGAATCTACAAGATTTTTGTTACTTACTGAAATGCCCAACGTTGGTGGGGAACTCCCACTGCTGTGAAACGGCACCATTCAACAACAAGCCAAGACCTCCTGGCTCCCAATAAAACAAAAATCAGTGTTCACAGGCTGTGCACTTAGTCTCAAGTGCTGGCGTTTCCTGCGAGACCAGAGTGTTAACCACTCCTCTGATTAGCACCTCCAGCAGCTCAGGTGGAGAAACTCTGTCCTATGAACTAGGCTCTCTCTCACAAGGTCCCAGAGCTTGGGCTCTAGGCTGATCCTCTGCACTGCAATGTTACAACCCCACAGCCAGGTCCCTGAGAACCGGAGTCAACTGCTCCACACCAGCCTGGGAGGTTTAATTGCTGCAGAGATAAACCCTGACTCAGAAAACTGTTCTTCCTCAGCAGGCCGGGGAGAGCAACTTGAGAAGAGTCCGACACCCCTTTGAAAAAAAAAAAAAAAAATCTACAGAAGCGTCTGGAAAAAGAACAACTAGGGAAGGTATCAGGAGTCACGGTCAGCTCCTAAACTCCCAAGGTGAAGCTATTTCAGGGCTGTGCAAGTAATTTCACCTACAGCACCTGTTAGTTTCACTGCCTGTCCTCTGCCACAGTGAACTTGAGGAAAGCCACTCAGGCCCTGGCAGGACACCCACCTCCTGGGCCTTTGTACTCATTGTCCTGCCCAGCTTCTCAGGAGGGTGCTCACAAGGAAGTGCTGCTCTCTCACCTTAACAGCTCAACAACAGCCATGCAGAATTCCAATTTCTGACATTCATGCAGGTGCAGAATAGAAATAATCCATTTCAGCCCAAAGAGCGGATTACCAGAACTGGCGTGCGAGACGGAGAACGTATACTTAGCACCTGAAAACAGGAGCTTAAGGATAAGGATAGTCAGTGCATGAATGTTTTAGGAATGCTCTCCAAATGGAACTTCGGTAGTGACATCATCGTGAAATATGGGGAACAGCCCACCCACAGGATCTGACGTTTGCAAACTATTACTTCCTCTGCTCTTGGCAAATGCAAACTTGCATCCCGTACAGCCCATGCAGAATAGTGTTGCAAAGATAATTTTGCTATGCCCAAGTCATTCCTTTCTTTGCATCCCTCTCTGGCTAAACCTTTTTTATGGCAAATGAAACTGACAATCCCATTCACTACTGAAGCATTGACTCCTGCCTCCCATTAGCTTCCACTCCCTGCTTGTTCCATTTTCAAACAAGCACCTTTGTGCTTTCCCCCCAAAGCTGCCTCCATGTTTGGGAGGAGACCCCCGTAAGCCTCCAGAATCCTATCTCACTATCTTCCGTCAAAACCCACCTTCAAACTCCCTTCTGTGACTCCTACAAAAAACTTAAGACTGATTAGGACATGGGTGGGCTGAGACCAGAGCCTTTCATTCTGGCCAATACTGTCTCCTGGGGTCCTTGTACTCCCCGAGTCGTACCTATATGTTGTCTCTTGTCTTATCCTCAGAGCGAGAGTTCTTTGGGGGAGACGGGGACCATCTTTTGGTTTTGTTTGTACAGCACCTAGAGCAATGGAGGCCGGACCCTGACCAGGGCTCCTAGGCACTACAGCAAGGGTTCGCAAATACCACCCTGTGGGCCAGATTTGGTCCACCAGAGTTGGTCCCAAGTGGTACTGACCTCTATATTTACCTCTGCTCCACAGGTATCAGGCAACCGCAGCTCTGGCTGGCCGCAGATCGCTGTTCATGCCCAATGCAAGAGGCGTGAAGCGGTATCCTGGACCACAGCACTTCCTGCTGCTCCCATTGGCCATGAACAACAATCTATGGCCAAGCACAGCTGCAGTCACCCAATACTTCTGGAGGCACAGATAAACATAGCAGCAGTGGCCTGCCAGGGATGTGGCCTGACAGGCCACCACTTTGTTATGGCCTACCCCTGCACTACAGTAATACAACTCAACAACAGTAAAGGAGATCAGCCTATTTAGGAAAAGGTTAAGAGGGGATTTGAGCACAGTCTGCAACTGCTTGGAAAGGGAGAAAGGGAAACAAATCCAGTGGTAGGAGGGTGCTGTAATGAAGCAGGCCCAGGCATAATGAGGTCTAGTCAGGAGAAACTGAAGCCAGCAAAGGTCACACTGGAAATAAGTCAAACATTTAAGAGCGATGATAAACAACTACTGGAACAAGTTGCCAAGGGATGTGGTAGATTCTCCATCAGTTGGCATCTAGTTGAGATGTATTTCTCAAAGATATTGTCTAGCACAACCACAGGGAGTGGGGCCAAAAAAAACAAACAAACCCAATATGTAAAATTCTGCAGCCTGTGTCATGCACGTCAAACCTCATGATTATAATGGCTCTTTCTAGCCTTCAAATCTATGAATACAAAACAGCAGCAGCATGCAAGGTGACAAACTAACAAAGGTGCCTGGGTTCTTCAGTTTGGATCTAAAATAAAATGTTCTGCTTTTGCAGGTGTGGGGGAGAAGGAACATGTTTATCTCCCAGATAAAACTCTTAAAGAAGCCACTGTGCAAAGAACAATTTCAGCTTTCTTTCGATAAACAGAAACACTAAGTCCTCCTCAGTTCCACATTATATTCTAGACCAGAAGAGTCACTGAGACTTTGAAACGTACTCAGTTGTATGGAGGCTTTGAGGCTCTCCTTTGATCTGAGAGCTACACCTTCCCCAGAACCATCCATGACGACACATTTGACCGGTACAGAAGCCTCAGAGATTAAAATCCAAATTTTGGGTGTTCAACTACTAATGTATTCCAACCCATTGCTCTGCCATATCCACACCTCCCTGCCACTGAATATTCCTGAGTCAGTTTGTTCTCGGGGCTCTCTCCAGTTTTTGAGGACTTAGTCTACAATGGTCATTGTTATTTAAAAAGCTGCTTCTTATTAAATAAGGCTTTGAAATTTTCATTATTTTCTCCAGCATCAAGTGGCTTTCCAGAGTCCTCAGATTTCTTGTCTAAAGTCATTATGGAAGCTTTAATGACAGAAGATCGGAAGAGCTGCTTCAGATAAGGCTGGCCTTTGGTGATGTGCCACTTCTCCAGGGTCTGACAGGATCAAAATAAATGCACAGATAGGTAGCTCCCACTCAGCAGCAGCAAAGAGACATACAGCTGAAAGTCAGTCCAGCAATCTACTGCAGTTACCCTCAACATGGCCCTGAACAAGATCATGGAAGAAGGGCAATAAGAACATAAGAACGGCCATACTGGGTCAGACCAAAGGTCCATCCAGCCCAGTATCCTGTCTGCCGACAGTGGCCAGTGCCAGGTGCCCCAGAGGAGGTGAACCGAAGACAATGATCGAATCATTTGTCTCCTGCCATCTGTCTCCAGCCTTTGACTAAAGGCTAGGGGCACCATACTTACCCTTGGCTAATAGCCATTTATGGACCTAACCTCCAAAAATGTATCAAGCTCTTTTTTAAACTCTGTTAGAGTGCTGGCCTTCACAGCCTCCTCCGGCAAGGAGTTCCACAGGTTGACTGTGCGCTGTGTGAACAAAAATTTTCTTTTATTAGTTTTGAACCTACTACCCAATAATTTCATTTGGTGTCCCCTAGTTCTTGTATTATGGGAACAAGTAAATAAGTTTTCAATATTCACTTTCTCCACACCATTCATGATTTTATATACCTCTGTCATATCGCCCCTCACTCTCCTCTTTTCTAGACTGAAAAGTCCCAGTCTCTCTAGCCTCTCCTCATATGGTACCCTTTCCAAACCCTTAATCATTTTAGTTGCCCTTTTCTGAACCTTTTCTAATGCCAGTATATCTTTTTTGACGTGAGGAGACCACATCTGCACGCAGTACTCAAGATGTGGGCATACCACAGTTTTATATAGGGGAAGTATGATATTCTTTGTCTTGTTCTCTATCCCTTTCTTAATAATTCCTAACATCCTGTTTGCTTTACTGACTGCTGCTGCACACTGTGCGGATGTTTTCAGAGAACTATCCACTATATTTCCAAGATCCCTTTCCTGATCTGTTGTATCTAAATTTGCCCCCATCACATTGTATGTATATGTGGGATTATTTTTCCCAATGTGCATTACCTTACACTTACCCACATTAAATTTCATTTGCCATTTTGCTGCCCAATCACTCAGTTTGCTGAGATCTTTTTGAAGTTCTTCACAATCTACTTTGGTTTTGACTATCCTGAACAGCTTGGTATCATCTGCAAACTTTGCCACCTCACTGCTTACCCCTTTCTCTAGAGCACTGATGAACAAGTTGAGCAGGATTCGTCCCAGGACTGACCCTTGGGGAACACCACTAGTTACCCCCCTCCATTGTGAAAATTTACAATGACATTCTCAATCTCACACAGTTGAGATCATTTCTCTCCCCATTAGCAGCATTTACCTACAACTGGTAATGGCCCCACATTGTACATTCAGAAAGAGTGCACATCCTCTTAGAAGGGTCATCCTGAAGGGATGTGTTAATCTGGTTGTTATCTACTCCTCCATTCATTCCAACAAACTGGAACTATCTAAACATAAGGGTAACATATCTCTCCCCAGTAAATTATTTTATTTTCCTCTGTTTACCTCTTTAATCTCAATTCTTCTGCTTATTTGCATTCAATTATTGTTCATAAAAATGCCACTCTACTTAATATCAAGGCTTGGTGGTCAGAGCCCAGCAAAACAACAAAAGCTTTCACCCCCAGAGAATCCAGAAATTAATCATTTATGGGGAACAAAAAATGAGCAGACAGAGTATGAAAATCTTAAAAACAAAGAAGAACTGGCTGGGGACACTAAGCAGAGAAACCTGGACAATGACCACTGCTTCAAGGTGACATATAAAGAGTCCATGGACACCTCCTGATGGAAGCCCCAGGCTGCCAGTCTCGAAGAATGAAGTTCTCTATTTTTCTTGACGATAGGAACAGCATGGACAACTCTCTCAGCCCAGAGACTGGCTTCAAACCTGACATGAAGGGGCCATCTCTAGAGTGAGAGAAGAGGTAGTATCTCAGTCTCATCCAACCCTTGGCCTCTCCACTGAAATGGCCAAGAAGGTTGCCAATTACTCGCAGAGGTAGCTGAGAGACTGACAGGGCTGTGTTGATAAAAGCATAGTATCTCCTGAGAACAAGTTCACAAAGCTCATCCCCTATAAGCTTCTGAAAATTCATGACATTTAACAACTTTCGAGCTCTACAACTATAGATTTGAACTAGTAACCTAGAAGGGAAAGGGTCCCTATTCCATTATCAACCCTCAAGCCAAACAGTCCCTTTGGCCTCAATTTCCTTAAAACACTTGGTCTGTATGCCTCTGTGAAAGCTGGAAACAGACATGATTACAAAGGAGTTCCAAATGGGATTTATTCAGATTAATTTGTAATTACGACTTTTTACTTTTAAAATATTCCCATTTCAGTCATTAATTCTGCTTAACACACACACTGCAACAAAATGTTTATACAAAACTGTTTTTGCCTCATTTAAAATAAATCATGATTGGATTGCAAAAGCTTTATTAATAAAACGGACGACTAGTTAACATCTGCTGTTTATATCATTATAACGGCTGCATTGCTATGCACTGCGATCATTACTTTTCAGGATCACATTAGCAAAGCTGTTTTAATTATAGCCTTTTGTAAAGTGTCCACCACTTCTGCAATTCAAATATCATCATGTTTATGGAATTAAAGTGTATAAAAATGTCGAGATGGAAAAATGTGCCTATTAACATGGGCAAAAATACTGACCCAATTAAAGTCAATAAAGGACTTCCAAGTGCAAACAGGCTTTAGCTAGGTACACTCTAGTGGACTGGGCACAGGACTAGATGCCAGGAACTTCTGGCACTAGGAAAAGCAACGGTGTCATCTCGTGACTCCCTCTCTGGCCTTGCAAACAGCTGCTAAACTCCGTCTCATCTCATCTTCCTTACAGGAGATTTCATCAGAACTGCTGTTTGTAAACCCTGTAAAAGCCCTAACAGACACCATTATTATTCACAGCTCTCTAGTAGTAGTAGTAAGCAACTTCCACTCCTACACCTTGGAGCATCCTCAGGCAAGTTTCTAATGCTATAAGTAACGGTACAATTTTAAGGCTTATGAAACTTTGGATTTATTTGGAAAGACCATTTAGCTCCAGAGAGGCACCAGAGAGAATCAGATTAGAGGGAGTCCTTTATATAGCCACCAAACAGGTACAGCAAGGACAACAGCACTGCATTCTTCCCCCATACAGCATCACCAGCCTGTGTTAGAGGCCCACGGAGCAGGGGCAGGTGGGCAAAAGCTGCCTATCGACATCTGCACTTCACCACCAACACTGTCAGACCTGCTGACAGTGGTTTTGGGGATGTTTGCTGCCAACAAGGAACTGGACGACACATAACCCACAATTCCTTTCCCCCAAGCCATCCAGTGGTGGTAACTTTGCCCCTCTTCTGCCTGGGCTGGCTTTGAGGCCAAGACAGAGGTGAAACACTGCACTTCCCCAGCCAACTCTTTTGGTCATCTAGCTCTTCTGGGCACCACATTAACATCATGCGGAAACCGGAACGGTCTCTTCGGAATCGTCAAGAGGGGCGAGACAGGGCTATTTTATTTGCATTTTGTATTTGCTGTCGGCCATACTGAAGAGACTGGTGAAATGCTTTTAGCTGACCTAAACACTCTGTTTATCTATTTTCAAATGATGTCCTTCTCAGGGAGAGATCCTCTTTGTCTCTTTATAGATGACTTTTACTTTTTTAAAAATTTCCACTAACAGTACAAAAATATATATCTGTACATTACAAGGATTCAAGTTTTTCTTTCCACAGTCACCAAATGTTGCTCAGCTGTACACGGAGGATTCAGATTCCACCTTCCAGCCATTACAGCGAGCTTACTTACATCATGTGTTTGGACAAGAGATTTTTCAACAGAGGAAGCGAGGCGCTTCGCCATGCTGTCCAAGACTACACGGATCAATGACCCTCTACAGCATACAGACCACCACTGTGTCATCACAATTTCCACAACACGTCTCTAAAAGTCACACATAGCTAGAGAAGCTGGGGTGTCAATCTTTGTTTATTTGTTCAGGGAGGGGTTTTTTTCTTCTTTAAAGGGCTTTATTACAATTTTTGGAAATTTTACTTTAGAACAGAGAAAACCAGGTGGCCCACCAGAGACGGAACATTTCATATGCAAGTACTTACCGGTGATAGTAGCAGAAGGCATGCTCGTTAGTTCACAGTATATTAGTCAGGGCTTCCATTAATGCAACTATGGGCTCACCAAAGAAAGAAAATGTGAAATCGTTCCATTGCCGTTACTCTGCTGGAATGCCACATTTTAATATATGACCAGAGTATAGTTGGATGTCACAAGGGAGAGGAAAGTATAATACAAGATGAAAACATATGGACTTGGCGAAGACAAATGTTTAATGCAGGTGCACCCATCACCTCTCTGCCCAAAACCCAGATTTCATGACCCAACTGGGTTCTCAACCTGCCATCTACAAAGCCCCAGCCTGCAGCCCTGTGGGGCTGAACAACTGGCATAAGAACAGAGTGGCCGCAAATTAGAGAAGCCTATGTTTAAAAAGAACTTGTTTTTAAATTCGCCCTCAGGAAGAAATAAGCAAAGAAAGGTTTGAAGCATTTTTTACAAATGGTACAAGGAGCACCAATGATTAACCCAGAGAGGTTACTATCCCACTGATGGCCAGAACACTATCATCAAACACAATGTCGTGCAGCTGACATTGCAGGGAGGTATAGCTCAGTGGTGTGAGTAGTGGCCTCCTAAACCCAGGGATGTGAGTTCAATCCTTGAGAAGGCCATTTAAGAGCCTGGGGCAAACAGCTTAAAAAGGGAAGAAAAAAAACATCAGGGACGTTGTTTGGCCCTGCCAAAAGGACTGGACTCAATGAAATCCCAGGGTCCCTTCCTGCTCTGTAAGAGGTATTGCGCTCTCTCTCTCTCTATATATATATATATATATATATATTTAAACCCAAGAGAGAGGCTAAGGTTTTAGCTTTACTGTACCCCTTACTTTGGAAGAACTACAATTTTGAAGATTCTTCCTCTTTGGTGAAGAGAGGACATAAATAAAGTTTGAAAGTTTTAGTGGAGTGCATGGAGAGTACCTCTAAAAGCTCAACACTGCATTACCCTTCACAGGTCTTTATTAGAATTGAAAAACTAACTTTTTGTTGCATAAAATGAGGAGCAATTCAAAGAAGCCCCCGATAAAGGGCTGTAGAGAGAATGATTTGTAAGGAAAACTTAACAGGCAGTAAATATGTATAGCTTAGCTAAATGGCAGTTAAGTAGAATATAACTATTTACCTGCAGCTTCAAGGCAGACATATAAAATAAGAAATGTAGCATAATAGGAGGGAGTATAACTACGAGTGATGGCGCAAAAAAAATCAATGGAAAGAAAAAATTTAAGCTGAATATAAGAAAAAAGTCCATCCTGACCACAGGAGCTAGCAGATGGTGGAACAGTCTCTGCAGGCAACTGGTGCCTGTTGGTGGATCCTGAAACTACATCAAATAAAGCACTGAGAAATGTATTTGGATGGAGCTAATCTGCCTATATGACATAACGGCAAGGCCTGAAATATCCATTCACTCACATCAGAAGAGTGGGAAGTCTGCCCTGTTTATCATCATCATCAAAAACCACAGGCTCAGTGCCTAATGGTTTCCGATGCCTCCCTCACTATTGCCTTCCATCTTTCCCTGTCCACTGAGTGGAGGCTTAGTTTCTGCAGACTAGCTCCGCACTGATCTACTCATTCTCTGTGGGGTCTGCCTCTCCTATTCAAAGCGTCCCTTATGCCAAATACCAGGCTCTTGATTTTTTGCTCCTCCATTCTGCGATATGCCCAAATAGCTGTAACTTCCATTGTATAACCTTCTGCAGTAGGTTCTCTTTCAACTGTATCTGTCTCTATATAATTCCTCATGGGTGACCTTCTGCATCCACCCGGTTTTGAGGCTCTTCCTGCAACAATTCCCCTCGAATGCCAATATCCTTCTCTTTGAATCTTTCATCATCACCCATGTCTCACAGCCATACAACAATGTTGCTGAAAACACACATTTTCAGGAGGCTCAACTTCATTCCTAAGATGATAACTTTGCTTGTCCAGATCTTATCCATCGCCTTCAAACTCGCTCTTGCTTTCGTTATTCTAGTTGCTATTTCCTTCTTATGTTCTAGATCATAAGTCATGTTGCTCCGCAGATATGTGAACTTCTCTACGTTCTCCAGTTTGATCCCATCTATGCTGATCTTCCTTCCTATTTCCTTATCGCCAAATACCACTGTCTTCGTTTTAATCGATGTTCATAATCAGTCCATGACGTTTGCCTTCCTCATTTAGCACCTGCACCATTCTTACTATGTTCTCTTCACTTTCCTTGATAACTGTATCATGCGTGAACCTCAAGCTGTTAAATCTCATCATTTGCACCGATATCCCTTCTACCTCTTCCTTGACCTTGTCCATCGCTCTCTCTAGGTGCGTGATAAAGATACTCAACGATATCGGATCTCCTTGTCTCGTTCCTCTACTCGTTCTAAACCAGCTTCCCAACTCTCTGCTGCCTCTGCACTGTCACTGATATCATTCAACAACTGCACCAGTCTGCTATCCACGCTGTACCACTTCCTCATCGCCGAAGTCACTTTCTAATCTATACGGTCAAATGCCCTCTGAAAATCGACAAAGCAATGTAGATTTACTTGTTCTTTCGTTGAGCTTTCTCCGCTATCCATCGTAGTGCCTATATCTGCGGTATGGTACTTGCATCTTTCCTGAATCCCACTTTCTCATCCACTAGAAGCTTCATGGCCCTGTTGAGAAGGAATATATACACACACTTCAACTAACTCAAAACCTAACCTGTATGAACATGATAATCTAGATCAAAAGCTCATCTAGTCCTTAGGCCGAGAAAGGGAACCATCTAAACATGAATCACCTATAAACCAATGCAGTAAACTCTTCCTGAGTCTGCAGCACACGGCAGTAGCATCTCTCCTGCTGGCAAGACCTTTGCCAAGTTGCAGGAACGAAAATAACAGGTTTCACTGCTGCTGTTGAGATTAATGTTAATTTCTTACCCCAGAAGTTGCTTAATTGGAAAAGTGTTGGGCAGACACTGAGCAGAGAACTGGGACGAGATATTGGGGAAAGTGCGGGAGGGCCGGGGAGAACACCTGAAGCTGGAGCAAGGGAGAATCCAATGGAGACCTTCTTCTCACTAACCCTTGCAGCAGACAATGAGCACTGGAGGTGGAGAAGAAACAGAAAGCACCTTTCCCGTTCTAGTAACTACAAGAATGTGAGGTTTCAGATTTATAGGACCAAACTGGGCATCTTTTCAATCTCTGGTGTCAGGCTAGCCAGGTATTATTCTTGAACCTCATGCATGAGCCTCTTTTCTTATCTCTCCCACTCATTTTATGTATTTACATCTGAATTAGGAGGTGTCTTAAAAGTTTCAAGATCTGCCTAATAGGCTTTCTCCATCTCTAATTCTATAACCATGCTATCTCCCCCACATTAACTTTGTAGAGGGAATCCCCTTAGTGATATTTTTAAAGCGTTAAATAATTCCTCCATTATCAGTAACTGACATTACATAATGTAGGTGCATTTAAACAAAGTTACAGAGCTGTGATCTTACAAATGCTGACACTTCAGCAGTTGTTACTTGTGTTTAATTCCATAGAAATCAAAGTTGCAAATTCCAACAAAGATGACCAAGATTCAGATACTGAGAAGGATTCCACTCACGGTATGCGAGCCCCTTCCACTTAGCAACATACGACTGTCGTTTCTGAAAGTAATGCTGCCATTTAGGAATATTGTTTAATATTTAGGAATATTGTTTTGAAATATTAACAGATTTGCTTGTCTTTGACCCATATAGGCTACGTCTACACGTGAAGCCTACATTGAAGTAGCTTATTTCGATGTAGCGACATCAAAATAGGCTATTTCGATGAATAACGTCTACACGTCCTCCAGGGCTGGCAACGTCGACGTTCAACTTCGACGTTGCACAGCACCACATCGAAATAGGCGCTGCGAGGGTACGTCTACACGCCAAAGTAGCACACATCGAAATAAGGGTGCCAGGAACAGCTGCAGACAGGGTCACAGGGCGGACTCAACAGCAAGCCGCTCCCTTAAAGGGCCCCTCCCAGACACAGTTGCACTAAACAACACAAGATCCACAGAGCCAACAACTGGTTGCAGACCCTGTGCATGCAGCACGGATCCCCAGCTGGAGCAGCAGCAGCCAGAAGCCCTGGGCTAAGGGCTGCTGCACACGGTGACCATAGAGCCCCGCAGGGGCTGGAGAGAAAGCGTCTCTCAACCCCTCAGCTGATGGCCACCATGGAGGACCCCGCTATTTCGATGTTGCGGGACGCGGATCGTCTACACGTGCCCTACTTCGACGTTCAACTTCGAAGTAGGGCGCTATTCCCATCCCCTCGTGGGGTTAGCGGCTTCGACGTCTCGCCGCCTAACGTCGATGTTAACGTCGAAATAGCGCCCAACACGTGTAGCCGTGACAGGTGCTATTTCGAAGTTAGTGCCACTACTTCGAAGTAGCCGGCACGTGTAGACGCGGCTATAGAGATGTATTAATCATGCCAAAGTTAAATACATGATCCTTTGTATTTATGGAGGACCTCGTGCAAGGTGCTGAGCGCCTTCACTAGAGCTGGGCTCTACAGACGTACTGTAAGGCTATTTCTATTATAAACCTGATTTTGATCCCACTCTAATTAAAAATTCTCACATCTGAAACATTACATTTAATTTTTGTCCGGAGAACTTGGGGAAGTTAGGAGTTAATTGGATCAGCAGTTTTACTGTGAAAAGTCTGAAAAACAAAGTATTCCATTTGTTTTTTGTTGTCTGCCCACAACTCAAATTGATTGGTCTAGCTTCTACTTACAAACTATTCTCACGTTTATCCCTAGAGAAAAACAGGACTTTGGAGAGCTTAACATTTTTTTCCCCCACTAACAAAGCCCATGAGTATACCACCCACCTGGTAGATGAAGATGCATGCTCCACCCTTTTGGTCCAATGACTATATAATGACTAATACAAAGTGGAACAGCTTCAATAGGAGAAACTGAGGTGGCCCCACCTCTGACTATCCCTCAGCTCAGTGCCTAGAGCACTCTTCATTCCACTCAGGTAGCAGAATCTGAACCCTCATGTTCCATCTCCCAGGGAAGTGCTCTCTGCACAGGTAAGTGGTAGGCCGCACCACCACCTCTCCCACTCTTGTGCACTGAGGCAGGTGCCACAGTCCTGCAAGAAACCACTTAGGAATTTAAGGTACCTGACACCAACCGAAGTGTTTGCATTCGTGGATCACAAGAAAAGTAGGGGCCTCCCAGAAGCCTGTACTTAGGCACCTGGACTAGCTGATCACATTCTAAGGCACCTTCCCTCCCAGCTATGTACTGAACAGACAAACAAGTGCCTACCTCAGGTTTTGTGGATCACAAAGCTATTCCTATCATTTCTAGCTGCCTAAAAGTTAGTCACACTGATCCCTTCGTGGATCCAGGCATCCAGGTCTAATTTGAGGCAAGACGTGGCAAATGGAGGCAACTGATCAGAAGGAAGGCAAGTAACAGTGATACGAACTCATGGTTTCACTGACTGTGCTTGGTCTTGCCTAAGGTAGTGTGCATTCTAGTAGTTAAAGCAGAAGTTGATACAAGCTGGTCTTAGTTATATAAGCAACTGAACTTTCACGCCAAGTCTTTGAAGAGTCTGGAATTTGGAACATATAGCAAGAGTTGATCAGAAGAATGCAATATTAACATACTGTTCAAGATAAATCGCATGTTTGTGGTTCCTTTAGCTTAATTTAAAATAGCTGTAGGCCAAGTACACAACTCCTTTATTTCTCTCCTGCAGAATCCAGCAAAGCCACTTGTTTGTGATTAAACAGCATAGTTGTCTCAAAAGAGTCATGAAGGCTGTTGTGCCCTTACTTTACTCAGATTTTCAGGGTGGGCCATTAAAACATGGAAAATCCACAGGAGTTTCAGTTGTTGTATGTATCCATCTAAGTATTGTATACTGCTGGATCTGAAGTTCTCTGTTCCACTGGTGAAGCACCTATCAAAATAATGCAGAAAATACTTGAGTCTTCCATAAATAACAGCAGAGAGTGACAGTGCTGCAATATTATTTGCACACTTAAGGAAAAAGAGAAAATGTCAGGAAATTCTTGGCGATCTCTCAATAACGAGTAGGACGTCTTCATGTCTCCCTCCTGTTTGTGAGTCCGTTGAGGGCTGATCAGGCCGATTCTGGAGCCGCAGATCATATCACAGAAGAGGCAGGTGTTAGTAGGTGTTGGAGGGGCGCAGAGGTGTTTTTGACGCTTCTCTTTTTATCTGCCTCTCCTAGTCTGCACTGTAGCAGGTCTGCTCAAATTGTACCACCCCTCACGGATTACCGTTCTCCACTGGGGACGGTCTCGGGCAAGGTTCTCCCAAGTGTCGACGCTGATACTGCATTTTTTCCATGCGTACTTTCGGCATCTCCTTATATCACTTCTGCTGGCCCCCCCACACTCCTCTGTCCTTCCTCCAACTGGGAAAACAAAATCTGTTCTGGGAGGTGCTGATCTGACATTTGAACCACATCACCAGTCCAATGAAGTTATTGAAGAATTATAATGGCTTCCATGCTGGTCATGTTTGACTCTTCCAGGACACTAGTGTTCATGCACTTATCCTCCCAAGAGACATTTAGGATTCTCTTGAGGCAGTGTTGATGATATTGTTCAAATGCCTTCAAAATGATGCTTGTATGTTGTCCAGGTTTCACATGCCTATAGTAGCGTTGGAGCAACCACTGCATGGTATACAAGGACTTTTGTCTTGGGTTAGATGTAGCGGTTCTCGAAGACCCTTTGTCTCAGGCATGTGAAAGCAGAGCTTGCACAGCTCAGACAATGCTGGGTTTCTGCATCAAATGTCGACTTTAGCAGAAAGATGACTTCCAAGGTACAGGAAATGCTTCACGTTTTCAGCAGTTCTCCACTGACTTCAAAAGAAGGTGCATGAGATTGTCCCATCGGTGAAGGCTGATGGAGCACCATGGTTTTTTTGATGTTCAGTGTGAGGACGAGATTCTTGTATGCTTCAGCAAAGGCCCTTAAGAAGAAGGGCTGTGGGAGAAAGAGCAACAGCCACATTGTCATCCACGTATTGGAGCTCCATGACCAAGGCTGTGGAGGCCTTGCTTTTAGCCTTCAGTCTCCTGAGATTGAAAAGCTTCCCATTCATTCTATAGACAATCTTCATGCCATCTAGAAGCTTACCATCAATGAGGTGAAGAGTCATGGTGATGAAGATGCAGAACAGTGATGTTGCAATGACGCAGCCTTGTTTGACTCCTGTTCTGACCTGAAAGTGGCTGCTTTGGGATCCGTTGTTGCTCAATATTGCTGCAGTGATGTTGTCATGAAGCAGCCTTGAAATGCTAGTGAACTTTTTGGGACAGCCAGCCTTTGAAAGGATGGTCCATAGGATGCTACAACTGACTGAGTCGAATGCTTTGGTCAGGTCGACAGAACTCATATACAAGGCTTGGTTGTGTTCATGCCATTTTTCCTGCAGTTGCCAGGCAGTGAAGTTGCCAGGCTGTTCCTCAGAATGGTCGGAAGCCACACTGGGATTCTGGGAGAACTTCTTCCAAGCACGGCAGCAGTTAGTTTGCGAGGATTTGAGCTGAGATTTTCCCTGCTGTTGCCAGGAGGAAGATGCCACAATAGTTTCCACAGTCTGACTTATCGCCCCTCTTGAAAAGGCTAATGATCGGTGTGTCGCTGACATCTTGTGGCATCTGCTCCCTCTCCCAGATCTTGAAAATCAGAAAGTGAAGCTGTCTGTGAAGCTCTGGCCCACCTTCTTTGAAGACTGGTGGGGATTCCACCTCATCTGGTTGCCTTGTTGCATTTCATTGCTTTGATGGCATCTTGGACCTCACTCAAGGTAGGAAGTGTTGCAGGATCATCTCTAGGCGGTTGCTGAGGGATTTGGTCAAGGGATTCTCGGACCACAGTGGAGGGGCGGTTCAAGAGCTCATTCCAGTGCTCCCTCCAGTGAGAAGCGATTGCTTCATTGTCTTTCAAGAGCTGGGTACCATCCTTTGCTCTCAGAGGATCGATTCCATGGTTTCTTGAACCATAAACAGCTTTGGGTAGCATTGAAGAAACCTCTTGTAACATTGATGTCTGCAAAACACTGGAGTTCTCATGCACTCCCAGTCCACCACTAGCTTTTCAGAGTCCTTGTTTTATGTTGCACTTCTGCCTTGGCCTTGACATGAGCTTCTCTCTTCATCGTGCAATTGATGTCGCTTTGCCAGGCCCTAAAAGTTTTCCTTTTTGCCTCAGTCAAGCAGTCAATGTCCGCTTCGTTCTCATCAAACCAGTTCTGATGCTTCCTGGTCTGGTAGCCAATGGTGCCACAGGACCCTTCGTTACTGTTACAGATCCAGACTAACACGGCTACCCCTCCGATACCTGGTAGCCAATGGTTTCTCCACAAGCTCCAATGATGGCATTTGTCAATTGACGGTCTTCTTCCACATCTTCAGGGTGTACTGTCAGCAGCTTCCTTTGGAGCAATATCTGGAAGTCACTTCATCTGATGGGGTCCTTCTAGCCTTGCTCATTGATCTTTAGTCGGATCTGTTTCCTCTGACTTCCACATTTAGTTACAATCCTAATCGCCATTTTGGATCAAACGGGCAGCGATCAGTCCTGCAGTCATCAGCACTAGTCACTGCACACACAAGAAGGACATCACACCGATCCCAAGCATGGACAGTCTATGAGGTGCCAGTGCTTCAGTCGAGGACATTGCCATGAGGTCTTACATTTGTTTTTCCGGCGGAACAGGGCGTTTGCCATGACTAGCTTGTGTTCCGCACATTTTGTAAGGAGGGGCACTCCATTGGAGTGGCTGTTGATGACTCCTTCTTTCCCAACGGTAGTCTGCCAGACAGCCGTGTCTCTTCACACCCTGGCATTGAAATCCCCTAAGAGAATAATCTTGTCTTTTTTTGGGAATGTCTTTCAGGACTGCGTCCGGTTGTACGTAGAACATCTCCTTCACATCATCTTCAGCATCTAGACTTCGTGCATATGCACTTATGACAGTTGCCTGTTGGTTTCTGGCAAGCTTCAAGCAGAGAGTCGTGAGACACTCCTTGATGCTGCCAGGGCCTTCAGATAGAATCTTTGTCAGTTCATTTTTGATGGCAAATCCTACTCCATTAATTCATTTTTCTTCCTTTGGGGTTCCTTTCCAGAAAAATGTGTACCCTCCGCCTTCTTCTCTTCGCTGTCCTTCTGCTCTACGTGCTTTTGCCAGGGCAGTGATATCGATATTGAATCATCACAGCTCATGGGCAATAACTGCCGTCTATCTTTCAGCTTGCTCACTCTCTGGGTTATCCCTTAGAGTCCAAATATTCCATGTTCCCAAGTTTACCATTCAATTTTGACCACATGGAAATGAACTCACTAGAAGCAGTTATCCAGTCAGGAGGATTCAGGTGGACTATGTTTAGGGCACCTTTTCTAGTCACACCCCTTGTGTGGTGAGCAGAATGGATGCAGCAGCCGGACCACTCTACCACCTCAGTCCTCGAAACGGAACAACTGATACATACATTCACCACCTACATGCTGGTTCACGACTAAAAGCTTCCAGATTTCACGATCTCCTGGTCCTGTTGCCGTTCGCTATAGGGCTTACATTTAGAAGAGCAGTACACAGACGAAGATGCCTGTGCATGACTTCTTTTAACACTGTTGCACTGCAGCTACAACACGGTTCTTGATGGAGAGAAAACTCAGGTCCAATAACATGGAATCCACAACAGCTAGAAGTCTCCTGTCCACTGCAGCCTTCATCTGCCTTCATAGCCATTATACCTTTGCTGCCCTCTGCCTGTTCTGCCGTTGAGGACTTTTAAGATCATTCTCTATCTGGACCTTCCCCCTTGATCTTGCCACCATGGGTGAGCCTGCTGGGAACCCGAGACTCCCTGCGGCATCACTCTCAGGTTCACTGGAACACACAAGCCCACTCACAACGACAAGGTGACAATCCAGAGAGCAGAGTCAGAAAATGCAAGATTTGTAACTTGCACATTAACAACTCAGTCAAGAGGCTTTATATGCTATAATACATGTTGCTAAATACACTATAAAATACCGTCAATTTGAAATCCAATCTATTTTCTATAAGCTCAGTTAAAATTAGTTTCTCATACTGTTACCGCCTGAGTACATTTGTCAACTTTTTGGTTTTACAATCACACTTTCTTGATTTACAACAAAAATTCTCTCTGAACTGCTGCTGTGTGAAAGAGGCACACATACTGAAGAAATGAATTGTCTACAGAGACAGCAACAAATCTGATCACACACACAGTAATGACAATTTAATATTTGTTCACTATACTATGGATACCTGACATCTTAAAATCCCAATCATACTAACTGCTTGGTGCAGGCTCACCCTAGACATACACAGAGAGTCTGCTAAAGTCAGCAGCATTCTGTACAGCATATGCCTGCATGGAACGCACTGAAGGATGAGCAGGTCAGATGTGACTTGGAACAACCAACGTTTTCAGTCGGAAATAAAATCTTTAAGTGTTCCTTTATAATGGAAGCTTAAGAAACACAGAGTAGCCGCACTACTTATGTGCCACCTCACCAGGTTTTGTATTTCATGACCATGTGATTGAAAATGTGCGATTTCAATATTACATTAAGATCATTGTTTTACATTTAGAGTTTGAAGTTCAAATTCTTTTTAGCAGATTCTATCGCACAGACTGAGAAATTCTTCTTCAATCCCTTACAACATTTAGACAGAAAGTCATATTTCCACTAACCTAAGTACTACCTTTAATCCACTTTTAAGTGCTGGCTATACCACTGTCTCTTGAAAGCACGAAGGTCTTTTTGAGGTAGCATTTCAGCATTTCCAACAAAAACCAACTTCAGCAATAACCTCTGATCTTGTGTATGGTAGATCTGCACCTGGAACAAGCCGGCATCTCACACATGGAAGAAATGAAGAAAGATCTTGTGGTGAAGGCACTGATCTAGGATTTTACATAGCGGGGTCATTTACCTGCTCTGCCACAGATTGCCTGTGTCATGTCAGGCACTTGATTTCACTTTTCTGTGCCTCAATTCTCCAGCTGCAAAGCAGGGCTGCTACTACTCCCCTATTTCACAGGAGTGTCTGAGA
This sequence comes from Carettochelys insculpta, assembly GCF_033958435.1. Taxonomy (NCBI): domain Eukaryota; kingdom Metazoa; phylum Chordata; order Testudines; family Carettochelyidae; genus Carettochelys; species Carettochelys insculpta. The sequence continues at coordinate 3,764,054 of NC_134145.1, forward strand.
ATAAACCTGGCTGTCAGGTGTTCAAATACCAGTGTAACGCAAATGGACCTGGGTTGTCAGCAGAGGTGATTGAACCTGTGACCACAGGGGCTAAAGCCCTGTGCTCCACCACATGAGCTACAGGCCAGCTGGCTCTCAGCCAAGGCTGTAGAGCAGAGACTTCCCTCACCCTAGTACATGATCTCAGTGTCTCTGGGGTTACACTGGTATTGAACATCACAGAGAGTCTTTACAATAAGGTGCTAATTCAGACAAAGGACAGATCTAGCCATCTGTGCCTAGGAACTCAAAGCCTAGAATTCATGGGACTAACTGATCAGCATTGGCCATTACTTCCCAAACACAGATATTTAAGGAAAAGAGCTTCACTAAGGAAGGGCTGAAGCAAAGGAATTTACTGGATTGACCAGACACACATCCTGAAGGCTGGTGACTGAATTATTATGAAACGTGAGATGCTGGCCAAGGCAGAAGTGTTGACTGGACAAACCTGTGTTCCAATCGAGCATGAACACACATTCTGAGTCAAATCTCAAAGCAGACGCACCAGACTGCCAGACAAAGGCAGGGGCTGCAAAGCAGGTGGAATGCTAAGTGCAGAGTTTTTATGCAAGTTTGCTTTGCTCTCGTCTATTTCAGCCTTCGGGGAACAGAGCCCAAAATGAGCACAGCCAGCTGCTTGCTGCTCTCAACTGCGAGAGTTTGTCTTGCGTTCAAATAATCAACTGCAACAAGGGATAGAGAAGAACGGCCCAGCGGTTATGGCTTGGAAGAGCCAGGTTCAATTCCCCTGTGGCCATGGGCAGGTCAGTCAGTGTCCCCATGTTTTTCAGTTCTGCATTGGGGAACTGGGGATCAGAATACAGCACAGGGCTGTTGTGAAAACAAAGGCATTCTGGATTGTGGTATTTGAGTGCCTCTCAGTGACAGGGCCCGATAGAAAAGAAAGGGGAAGTTTTTAACTACAGCACCTGTGGACCTGTGCTCTCCTCTCAGTTTACAAAGTTTCCTGGCAAACCTTTGGAGACACAGCTAGCCTTCGCAGAACCAAAAGAGTTAATGTAATCCCGGTAGCAGCAGCTGAGCTTCCCCTATATTGCAGTGTGCTGAGCCAGTGGGTCCCAGTGTAACACCCTACACTGGAGAACATGCAAGACAGAGAGGACATGTGCATATCATTATCTCCAAGTGGTCTAATGACGATTCCTAATGTACTGAGCTTTGCGATCACACATGGAACTGGGCCGACAGCTATTTCTTAATGCGTCTTAGAACCTTGGCTTTTCTCTCCCTCACCTGCACTAAACACAGATGAATTGTCTAGAGCGTTACCTCATTTTTACTCTGTAAAACAGACTTTTTCGTCTGCTGGTGGATAATTAACTCAATTTGCGCAAATACAAATGTCAACCACCAGCACAAACTTTTCGCCACCTTTTGGCTGTGGCTGGGATAAGGCTGCCAGCAAACTCAGGCCTCAAGCATCAATTGTTTCAGCAAGAAACCTTCAGATCCTCCATCAAGGTTCCTCTCCTGTTATAGCTGAGCTCCACTAAATACACACTCAGCCACGTCTCACCTTCCTCCACTGAGCAGTTCTCTCCCCCATCCCAGACAGGAGATGACATCCCTTAAGAGATACACTAATGGTATTCAATAACCGGTGGGACTGAGCCAGTCACGCGCCATGCAGCATGAGGCTTAAGAATGCAGTGCCAACTTACTTACGATAAGAGAACGCTATTTCTATTTGTGCTGGGCAAATAAAGATGAGAAGTAGAAGGACACTTTTGGGGTATGCAAGCTTACTGGCAGCCACCTACATTTACTACAGCAAAGCCTCCCCCTGCTTCCAAGTCTTACCCTCTGTTTTCATCTGCACCTTCTTTTGTCTCTTTGAAAAACACCCGTCCGCTAGAGGAAGGTGTCATTTTCTATCCCTCTCCCTCCCATCAGCTTCTACACCGTCATCCCTTCAGTCTCCAAAAGAGAGTTGTAAGTATGGCCAAAACGAGGGATGAGTGCCTGCATGATTAGCAAAACCAACGAGAATTCCTGTGGCACATAAATATACCACAGGTTCCCAAACCGGGGGGAGTGCTCCCCTGCGGGGGGGGGGATAAAGAAATTCGGGGTGGGGCACGAGACTACCCAGCCCCTCCCGCCCCCCATCAATCCCCCTCACCCATAAGAAAGAGCCTGTGCTGGCGTTACCCCTGTAAAAATGGAGGTAAGGTCAGCTTCCTAGCTGCGGGACTTCCTGCCCTGCACTGTGCATGCCAGAGCCGGCACCTCGAAAAGTGCGTGCGCTGCTTCCCCTCCCCAAACAGGGGGTGCGTTTCCTGAAAAGCTGGGTCTGGTGCCCACCAGCGACTTCTTTCTGCCTGCTGCCTTCCTGAGTGGGGGGATGGGAGAAATGCGAGTCCAGAGCCATGTCAGCTCCAAATGCTCAGGCAACACACGGCTGGCTGCCGTAGGGAGTGAGGAGCAGAGCGTGCTGCCTGAGCAGCTGGAGCTGGCATGGACCCAGGACTCCCTCTCCCTCCTGCCCTCTGCACAGCAAGGCAGCAGGTGGAAGGAAGTCACTGGCGGGCAACAGACCCGGCTTTTCCAGAAACACGCCAGCTGTTTGGGGAGGGGAAGCAAACAGATCCCAGACCTGGTGCACAGCTGCAGGACCCCCAGGTACGAGCCGAGCTGTCCCTTCTCCTTGCCCAGACCCTCCCCCCAGTACAGGTTCTCTCCCTTTCCATAAATAAAGATATTGCTGACATTTTTTGGAGATATTTTATTTAAAAATTAAGCCCGGCCAACAAGCCCCCAATCAGGGCCAAGCCCACAACTAGCCACAGCATCACAACACCTCTGCACTCCCCCCACATCTCAATCCTGAGCCTATCATACACCAGAACCCCCTTGTCCTGACCCTCTGACATCTACAGTCTTCTGCCGCAACACTACTGCACAATCCATACACTGCAAATCTGTGTCGTCGGTCCATCATACTCCCAGAGCTTGCATCTTTCACCCCGTCCCATGTCCAAATCCCTCATTCCCACCCCAGAGCCCAGACCTCCTGTCTCAACCCAGTGAGAGTGAGAGAGGACTGGGAACAGCTAATGAATGATGGAGAGGGTGGGGCCTCAAGAAAGGGGTGGAGTCTTGGAGCTTGTCCTGACATTTAAAAAGTGATCTTGACTGTAAAAAGATTGGAGACCACAGCTGTATTACATTTTTGAGCCAAGAAAAACTATTTGTGCTTATTTTTAATTTTAAATAAAATTGTACACCAAGATTTTGTACTTATTTTAAATTTTAAATTATGAATTGAATTTTTTGTTAAGTGGGGGCGTTGGATGATGGTAAAGAAGAGGTGGGGGGACATGAGGGTTCCTCAAAAATCAAAAAGGGGGCATGAGGCCAAGAAGTTTGGGAACCACTGTTACAGACCGACAGATTTATTGGAGCATAAGCTTTCATGGGCATCTGATGAAGCCGGTCTTTGCCCACAAAAGCTTATGCTCCAATAAATCTGTTAGTCTATAAGGTGCCACAGGACTTCTCGTTGTTTTTGCAGATACAGACTAACACGGCTACCCCTCTGCTGCATGATTAGCGATAGCACCAGGCGCCAGCACAACTGATGAAGCAGGATCATTGCTCCATTACTGCAGTCACAGGTTTCGGTAAAAATAACACCCAACAGTTCCAAACGGACTTGGACGTCAGCCCAACAGCTCTGCCCGCTGGAGTTACTTTGTTCTGTACACTTACCCACTGAATCACCTTTGCCAAATGACTCTCTGCATGTATCCAAAGGCTAGGCTTGCCCTGTATCGGCATCTTTAGACAGCAAAGAAAAACCTGCGGCTGGCCTATGACAGGCTGCAGGAGAGTTTCGTTTCTGTGCAGACTTCCAGGCTCTGGGATCTTAGGGTGCAGACAGCAATCCAACAGCTCTCCTGCCTGAGCCCTTTGAGACGGAGTCAGCAGGCATGGGCCCACCACAAGTTTTCTTTGCCACACAGCTATACCCTTGGAGACTGAACTTGTTTTTATGGGTGTCTGCACACAAAAGGGAGAAGTCTCTGCCTATGCTTGGGTTCCTTTCTTCCAATACCAGGTTTGGAGACCAGAAAACACCCCCCTGAAATCTGAAAAGGTCCACTGGCAGTGTGTTGGAGCCAAAAGAGCATTTAACCACAGGAGTTGACAAGGGAATTCAAAAATAATAGCGGGGGGCGCAGGAGAGTGGCAAGGAGAAACGGCCAAAACCACTAAGCACCTGACTTCAATCCAGAGAAGCAAATTCAACATTAAGGCTGTAATTCTGTCCCACTTCACACAACACGCCTAAGCATTGGCGAGCACTCCAGATCGAGTATGCGTCACTGAAATAAATAGATATAATAGACCAGTTCAGCCATCTCTCAGAACATCTGACTTCTGTGGTTTGCAATGAAAATCCTTTGCACACCATACATATTATAATAGCCTCTAAAGGCACCTAGAAGCCCCCGTCAAGGTTATGGCACCATGCTTCTGAGTACAGGATGACACACAGAGAGAGCTGTATCGTTGCACGGTAGAATTCCAAAAGAACTGCCGACATTTTAAATCATAAAGAAGATATATTTTACCAAGCCTCTCAAACATCAATAGAACTGCCTTGGATTCGGAATTGGCTAAAGGACCTAAAGAAAGGAAAATGAGCCAGAGTAGGGGGGTCGCGGGAATGGCCAGTGGAGCAATGTAAAAGAGTTGTACCTTGATTTTCTGGTGAATGTGCCTTAGGGAATCTGCAGTACCCATGTCTGCATCATCTGGGATACACACTATATCCAGCTTCATCTTTGTGTCTAGGTTGAGCAACTTCTGGACTTCTTTGGTTGTCACCACAATGACCTCTGGAGTGTAACGGAAAAAAGGCATGAGGAAAACAAGGCAACAACTATCAATGTCTTCATCCCAGGTACACCGACACTTTCAAACTTTCTCCAACTTCCACCGCGCTTTTTGAATGGATTTAGTCATTTAACTGAAATTTTTAAATTCCACCCTCGCCCCCCAGAAAAATTCCAGATAAATAAATGTCACAGAACTCGAGGATTAACTTTTTGACTGACACAAAAGTAACCTCTTGAGCCTATTTCTTCATCTCGAGCAACAATGAAATCAGCAATGGAATCGCAAGGGGAGCTGGGATGACTTATTGGTACGACAAACAAGCAATTTATTTAAACTACATGTCAGATAACGTCTGATATCTTAAACATCCCTGTCATGAGGCACCTAAATATCAGTCATTTTAGCTATGAGGTACACAGCTAACTTTCCTCCCCTACCTCTCAATTTGCACAGCTCACTACGGAGAGCCACCAAACGTGCTGTGAGAAACAACAGTGAAATCACCTCTCTTAGCACCTGCCTGAGAGGGAAATGGAATAGTTTGGCAGTTCCAGCTCAGACAGCCAGGATAGTAAAGACAGAAAGGACAAAGGGAGATGAAGCAGCATGTGGGAGCATTAACTCTGCCACAGAGACGCAGGGAGAAAAGAAAGACTATGGTGGAAAAGTACAGGCAAGGGAACAAAGACTATAATCAAATCAGTCCTCGTAACAGGATTGTCTATTAACAACCAAAACTGAAGAACGAAGAAAAAAGCGAACCTTCTTGAAGTAATCAAAACCCAATACACTATACGCTGGGGATTTTTACAAGACTTATGGTAGGTAACAAACACAACGAGACATGCATCAGAAATGTCCCTCGGTTGCACAGACAAAAAGAACGTTCCCATATGAAAACAATCTAACCAAAGAAGCCCTCTTGGGTTTACTTATTCGGTGAAAATAAATAAATGCATGAGAACAATAGGGCAGTCTGGTAACACTAGGTGGGGGGTAGTTTTCAAATTCATTTTTGTTTTCTAGAATTTTAAAACCAGTGCATCGGGGGAGCATAGGATCGCTTTGGTTTTATGCAAACCACTCGCTGCAGTGTCACACAAAATATCCCCTCAAACTCAAAAGAAACTGCCTTGGAGTCAAAACTGGCTAAAGGACCTAAAGGAAGGAAAATGATAGAACAGCAATACCCTAAGTTTAGGGGAAAATGGCCAGTGCAGCAGGGCATGTTGGTACACTTCCTGTCAGTTGACATTTTCACTAATTGTTTGAATGAGGGAATAGGCATCAAGTTACTGAAATTCATACACTAGGACATACTTGCAAGAGCACAGTCAAGATACACAGAGACCGAAAGAGGCTGGAAAGGTAGAAAATCATCAATACAGAATTAACAGATGAGAAAATAACTAAATGCCAGACAACACAGTTTTATAGAAATGAAAGTCTGATCAAACAAACCTGATTTCATTTTTTGATGAGAATTAAAGTTCTATTGATAAAGATAACTTTGTAAATACAACGTATATAGACTTCGGCAAGGTTTTGGCTTAGTATTAAATGACTGTCTGATTAAAAAATCTAGCACTGTACAATAAACCAGGCATTAACTAACTTGCTAACTGACAGAAGACCTGAACATGTAGATGTTAAAGGGAAAATCATGACTGAAGGGAGATGGTCTAGTAGAGTTCTGCAGTCATTAATCCAATCAGGCGTAGAACTTTTTAACATTTTTATCAATGATCAGAAAGTAAATTCAAAATTAACACTGATAAAAATGTATTGTTAACGCAAAGGTTTGCCAAGTAGTAAACAATGAGGAGGATAAGGCTGTCACATACAACAATCTCCATTGCTCAGTGACCTGGGCTCACTCAAATGAAACTAATTTTATTAAAGCCAAATGCAAAGTTATAGCCCCAAAAACAAAGAATGTACACCATATCCACAGATTGGGGGACTGTATTATGGAAAGCAGTGACTTGGTGATAGATTTAGTGGTCACAGTAGGTAAACAACACCAGAGCTGAAGGCAATAGTGTGGCAAACCTGTCTAATGCAACCCTTGATGTATAAGCACAGAAGTGACAAGAAGGTATAGAGAGGCAATTTTACCTCTTTACACAGCATTGGTGAGACAGATGTTGGAATACTGTGTTCAGTTCTGTTGTCCCCATTTTTAAGAGAATGTTGAAAAACTGGAGAAAGTACAGAAAAGATCCACAAAATTATTTGAGGATGGAGAAAATACCTTACAGAGAGAGAGACTCAAGGAGCTCAATCTCCCAAATATAGATTGAGAATCAGCTTGATTACAGTGCACAAGTATTTTCCTGGAAGGAAAACACCAGGCACTAACAGGTTCCTTAACATTGACAAATGTGAACTAACACATCTGGAGATACATAAACTGAAAGACTAAGTGAGGAAACAGCAAATACAATTACAGTTTACAAGCATGTGAAGTGTGCATCCTCCAAGGGGGAAGAGAAATTATTCAGGGTGTAATTAGGAGTAATGGTTAAAATTAAGAAAAGGAAAATTTTGGCTGAATATCAGGGGAAACCTCCTGCTTTAGCTATGGAACAGTCTCTCATGGGAAGGGATGGAAATCCTATTGCTTCTTACACTTTAAGGTATAACAGATAAAGCCATAATAAATACTGTATTACTAGGCTTCAAAGGATTTGATCTTTCCCAATAAGTTCCAATAAACATAATCAAGTTCGCCATACCCACAATGCAATAAAACACATCTCCATTGACGATAAGAGACCTTTACAACTAGTTATGCAAAGCAAGACAAATGCTGCTTAAAAATGTGAATGAGTTTGATTTAAGGTTATTTGCTTTGTATAGTTTGACTTGCGGTGTTGACAATTTGTTTTTAACATTTATAAAGCTTTAAATCTTTGATTCGTGATGTCTGCTGTCATTAAATAATTATTGTCTAACCCACCCCAATCATTTTTCATGACTGATTAAATTTAAATTGAGAACAAAATGTGTAAAATTGTGGGTTTTAAACAACTGTGAAAATTAAATAAAAACCTAAAATATGCTTGCAAATAAGCATCAAAGTTACCCATGAATAACAGAAATTACAAAAATACTAAAACTAAATTGCTGCAAAGCCTGCATGTCATGTAGAGGACTACCTGCTCTGACAGCAGAATAGATTAGCTCATCTCTCACCTTCAAATCCGATTCGCTCTAACAAATTTAATGGGTACCAGATCAATGGCTTGTTACCCACTGGCAGGAGGGGCTTAGAGATGCTGGAAGTTAAGTCCATCATTCGGGATCCCCCACCAGCTGCCATCACTACTGCTTGAAACTCCATCTTCACAACTCAATACTGAAATGGCAAAGACATGATGTTTTCAGGATCAGAGAATACAGCTTTCAACCTTTTCCCATAATCACCCACTTGATACCAGAAATTTCTGTTCAAAGCTGCCACTTGAAGAAACTATTCCTTCCCTGACACTAAATCGGCCGTTCTTCCTTGGCATATTTAAAACAATTGCTTTCTGGTGCTTGAACACTAGAAGTGAAGTTCAGCAACTCACAAATGTGTAAGAAAACCTCAACTCCCACCCAACACTGAGCTCTTCAGCGCACAGAGATGTGAGGAGGATTTAGGCTGGTTTGTGCCAAGTGTCACTAGTGACTGCATGGTTTGAACAGATGGAAGGGAGCAGGGCAGCTGTCCCATGCTGGGCTACCCAGCAGCAGCTGGGGCTGTTACCAGGGCTACGCTATTACCCCACAGCAGTGCACCTACCCCGCTGGAGGCACTGACAAACCATCCTCTGACATTTGCCTACACACCTAACCAGAGCCCTGGGGTAGCTTCGCAGAGATGTCCTACCCCATCTGTTCCCAGCTCACAGCTCCCCGGGTAGTGTGCAGATAGGGCACGGCCCAGATAACCGGGGAGGTGGGAACATGTGGCACGACCCACTGGTGGAAACACCAACACCACGCCCCACTGCAAAGCTCCACTCCAACGCCCCACGCCCCACTGAGGCGCCCCGCCGCAGCGCCCCCACTCCGGCGCCCCACGCCCCTGCTGCAGCGCCCCCACTCCGGCGCCCCAGGCCCCGCCGCAGCGCCCCCACTCCGGCGCCCCAGGCCCCGCCGCAGCGCCCCCACTCCGGCGCCCCACGCCCCTGCTGCAGCGCCCCCACTCCGGCGCCCCACGCCCCTGCTGCAGCGCCCCCAACTCCGGCGCCCCAGGCCCCGCCGCAGCGCCCCCACTCCGGCGCCCCAGGCCCCTGCTGCAGCGCCCCAACTCCGGCGCCCCAGGCCCCGCCGCAGCGCCCCCACTCCGGCACCCCAGGCCCCGCTGCAGCGCCCCCACTCCGGCGCCCCAGGCCCCGCTGCCCCTTGTAATGCCAACAGAATTGCCCCCCGCCTGGAAAGGCAGCCGAGCCCCGCCCCCCGCAGACCAGGGCCCATCCCCCAAGGGAGGGGAACCCCCCCAACGATGGTAACCGCCCCCCCCCCGCAGAGAAGGAGCCCGCCAAGTCCCGCGGGGAGGGAGCCCGCCCGGCCCCGCTGCGGGTAGAACGGCCCCACCGAGCCGCCGCGCCGGTACCTGGGCGCTCCTCCCCCGGCAGCGCCGCACTGACAGGGCAGCGATGGCAGCCCCGGTAGAGACTGCGCCTGCGCGGAAGCAGCGCAGCGGCGACCCAACGAGCGCCGAGAGAATCGATCGGCGGGCGGCAGGAGAGCGCCGAGCTCGAGGTCGCTCGGGGAGAAGGTGGCACGCGCTGAGGAGGAGAGGAGCACAGAGTCATCGACCCCCAGCGGCTGGCTGCGGGGACGGGGAGGAGCACAGAGTCATCGATACCCAGGAGCCTGGGGTCGCTGGCGTGCAGGCAGGGGGCGCTGCGCCCCTGGCTGGGGGCAGGGCAGGCTCGGCAGCGCCCCCGCGCGGCTGGGCAGGGGTGCTAATGCTGCAAGTCATGGGGGGCTTGCGGGCGGCTGGGGATCCACCTTGCAGAGATCCGGCGCCCAGACCCTGCAACCATGGGGGCTGCTCCAGGGGGCAGGGACCCCAATTCCAGGCACGTCCTGGGCAGCTCTGTTTCCTAGGGTATCAGAGGCAGCATGGGAACCCCCCACAGTCCAAGCCTGAGGAGCGAAGCCAACGTGACCATGAGCTCAGCCTGGCCTGGCCTGACCCTCCTGGGCTACCTTTCAGTGACAGGCTTTGGGGTTCTTTCTCTGCCTCCCAGTTCCTGAGCGGTCAGAGCACCTGGGGCTCCTGTTCTGAGCATTTCTCCCTCAGCAGGAAGGCTTGACACTTGCCCGCAGAAAAAAAAAAAGCACAGTGTCAAAACATGCCAGTAGCACCATTACCTCCATAGCAATGCTCCTTGCGATCTGGTCACCCAGCTTCTGAATGTGTGTTACTTTGCTTTTTCCGAATCCCTGTCTGATAAGTTGCTGTAGAATTGGAAATATTTTTGTGATCAGACAGAGCTCTGTTTCCAGTTTGTGCTAAACCACTGAGTATGGACCCCAGACCTCTCTCCTGGCACGAGAACCCCACTTTTCTTCCAAGGCACTCCATTTACAAACCATCTGCACTGCCGGATCAATAGAAACTATTTGCAAAGATGAAGCATATTATCAGGTCCAACCCAGTAGGGTTCTGGGAAAAGGCCAGAACTTCCAGACAACAGCTAAAATTATTATAACTGGCTTAACTTCTCCCAGCAGAGACATTGTAGCCAGTCAGAGACCTCGCTGACACTGAAATATGTCTCAGAGACCACCAACCAAGCCAGAGGTTACTTTCTAACCCTAGCAAAGCAGACAACCACTGCCTGCTGCAGCAGCCAGAAACCCCTGCCAACACTGAATTCAAATGCAAGGAACAGGGTTATTTCTGCATAGGCACAGAATTCCACATGCCAGAGGTCAGCTGGAGGGAACACACCAATGAGATGCGTGTACACAAACGAATGCTGCAAAGCTTTCATCTCAGCACACTCCTTTTATACCCCAGAGGAGACCCCACTTTTTCCTTTTATACCCAAGAGGAGACCCCCCCCGTATATTGCCTACCAACAGTTATAGCTGTATATAAAATTCCATGCCACACATTAGACTATATAACATGTTTATCTTCTGCTTAACAATCCCTGAGCAAAGCTATTAATCGTGTCCTTGAATGGGGATTTCCCTCGCTTTCCCTGACTGTACTCCAGGCCATGGTGCCCTTCTCCCCTGGGAGAGTCCTTTGTGCCCATTACCTCACCAGTGGCGTGTATGGGCGAGTGAGCCCTCCACTTAGGAAGGACCAATCAGTTTCACACACCCCGCATGGGAAGTGACTGGCTAGGAAGGCATCTGGCAGAAAGGGCTCTGGGGGGCTGAGGCAAGAGCCCACGGGCAGAGTATGAGACGACGCGACGCTTGCCAAAAATGCATAAATAAAAGCACCAGCATTGGTCTGGGATACAGGCACAGCAGTGCTGTGAGCAAGACACGAGAGGTAGTAATTTCACTCTGCTCTGTGCTGATTAGGTCCCAGCTGGGGATGGGAGTGTGGGCCACATTGCAGGAAAGATGTGAACAAATCTGTAAAAGTCAAGAGACGGGTAAGAAAAATGAGTAAAGTTCTAGCAAATCCATGAGCTGAGAGAGTTGGGTTTGAGCCACCTGAACAAACGAGACGCCTGCACGGGGCAGTGAGAACAGTATTCAAGCACCAAGGCGGTTTAGGTTGGCCAGTAGCAAAAACCTCCTAACTGCCAGGGCAGTTAAACTCGGGACTAAAGTGCCGAGGGAGATTTTGAGGAGCCGGTTAGCCAAACACCTGTCAGGGATGGTCTGGATGGTGCCTGGCCTTGCCATGAGTGCAGGGTCCTTCCAGTTCTGTCATCACCTTGGCCCTGTAGTCCTACCCACGGCCCCTGGGGACCAGGCCACCAGCCCTACGCGCTCCAGCAGAGGTTAGAACCCATGGAAGGCTGCACGCAAGCGTTCCCGCCAGGCGCTGAGCTCCACCAGCTCTGAGGCTGCGTTGGAACCATTTCACCACCCCGGTAGCCCTATGTGCATGGGCTGAGCACAAGCTTCCAGGCTTGCCATGCTGGCTTGTGCGCCTCACAGGCCTGAGAGGGGAGCAGAGCCACGATCCCTTCCCGCAGGCTTGTGGAGACAAGACGGGGGCTGCTGCTGGCTGAGGGAGGTCCCCGTTGGCTCCCAGGTGCCTGCCAGTGCTTCGGGAAGGAGCAGGTGTAATTATGCCTGTTGGGCCACTCGTGCCTCGTATTCTGTGGCAGGACTGTGCTGCCTGCTAGGGGGCTGACCCCAGGCTGCTGGGTTTGCTGGGGCATCTGGTCAAACCAAAGGCTGGCAGTGGCTAAGTGTCCCACTGGGTGAGTCTGGGGCTAGTGGCCCTGGCCCTAGCTCTGGCCCTGAATTGCCCTGGGACGATTCCACTCTCAGTTCAGCCCCACTGGCATGCTGGCAGTTACAGTGTATTTACACAGGCAAGCTGAAGCTGGCGCCTCAGTTTTCCCCCTCTGTGACATGGGTGTAAGAGGGCTGGCTCTGTGTCCAGGGAATGTGCAAGGGTTATCAGTGCTAGCTGCACACGCTGTATGGCAATGGTTGTGAGCACTCAAGCATTGGCATGTCTCCTAACTCAGTCCCCCGCCACCAACGCCTCCATCAACACCAGCAGCCCCTCCAGTCTGCAGGGGAGGGGACAAGGCCAGGGCCAGCAGGCTGGCTACTGAGGCTGTGAAAGAGCCTGTGCTCTGTGTAACATTCAGCTTAACCTTGTCTCCCCAAGCAAGTGCCCCAGGGCCCTGCTGTCCCCACACCAGCTTGTAAAGGGTGCATGGCCAGCCCAGCAGGCTGAGCCTTGGGGCTCTCTACCTCTCAGCCATGGAATCCCAGAGCACGTCTCTGGGTGCATAACATGGCTCATTTCTCCTGAGCATTGTCCAGATGGACACACTCCATTAGCCCCACCCCCACCCCCAGGTGCAGGCTGCATCTGCTAAGTGAAGCGGCTGGCTGGTGAAACAGATCCCAGTGGCTTTACGCTTGTCATCACTAGGCTTCAGAGTCAACGCCCTCGGAGCTCCTGTGGGGGTGTGTGCAGGCTCCGGGGGCGGGGGGGGGCACGGCACTGTGTCTGTTTGGAAGCTCTCCTTCACTCCACTCCGAGCTGTTGGCGCAGATTCCCTGCAAGCTCAGGCAGGCTTCCTTGCTTTGGTGACCCTGAGGTGAAAGCTGGGCGGTTGCCTGCCCAGCACGTTAGACACGCACCATGGGTGGTGGCTTTAACTGAGGGAAGGTCGACGTACACGGTGCTGCAGGTCCCCGGGTGCTGGCTCTGTTCTCCGTTGGTTAGTGCTTTGAGAGCCTTGGCTGGCTGCAGCTACGCGAGATAGCAGCTGACCCGACCGAGGGCCAAGCTGGGCCCAGCGCCTCCTACAGCCAAGGTGCAGCCCCTGGGCTAGCGGTTTGGCACCACCCCATCTGCATGTTGGCAGCCGGGTGCAGGGAAGGCCCATGGTTTGTTCGTCACCATCCCAGGCCTCGCTCCTCCCATAAGCCCCTGGGCTGACTCGGCTGGGATGAGTCACCTGGCTGGTTGGGACCTGTCCTCAGTCACACGCTATTAGCAGCTGCCATAAATCACCCCCTCAGCAGCCGGCTGCACACAAAGGGCTGGCTGGGCCAGGGCGGTGGTTTCATGGTGGTGGTTGGGGGCAGCCAAAGAGGAGCAGCTGGCTGGCTGCCCACGGGGGTAGGGGGGTCTGACCCCCACACCCAGAACATGAAACCCGCTGCCCAGCCAGCCACCAGCCGCCAGCCCCAGACTGGGCGTGGCCCTGACATGCCACAACGGGTGCAGGGGTGTGAAACCACAGTCGCGCCACCTGGAAATCTTGCTAGGCCCTGCCTGCAGCTGCTGATTTGTCTATTAATCTCACCCGGCCCTGGGGAGCAGCCGACGGAGCTGTTGGCTAGTTGGACTTGTAAGAAAAAGATAATTAACATCAAACCGGAGTCGGAATGAGCCAGGCCTTTTGCGGCTGGCTCTGGGGCAGGGCACAGCAGCAAATGAGAAAGTCCCGTCATCTGGGAAGCTGTGTATGCGGCAGGGGGATTTCAGATCCCGTCCCGAGCTGGGAGGTGAGAGGAATTCCCAGCTCACCACGCCAGCGACTGTTGGTGGCCATGTCTCATGCTGGGCTGGAGAAATCACACGGGCTGGGACGAGGGCTGGGTGGCCGCAGACACTGCCTGCAAACTTGACTGCATGGCTGCAGTTGGGGCTGGGGCGTCTCGGCTACACATCTGGGAGCCGGGCGGAGGCACTGGGTTTGCTCTTTGCTTTGAAGAAGCTTTTAGGCCAGGGAGGAAATCGCACGCTGAGGAGTCCAGGGGCTGGGAGCCCACGGCCACCAAGGGTATAGCAGAGAGCAGAGACTGACAGTTTCCCCCTCACGCTGCCCCTTCCCACGGGGCAGCTGTGCCGCAACTGATGGGAGGGGGTACACCCCAGAGCACTACAAGCCCACGGGGAGGGTCGCAGCCTTGGGTCAAACGGAGCAAGTCCCTCCCCCGCACTCCCTTCCCCTCCCGCCCTCTGCCTGCTGCGTCTGTTTCGCTGCAGGGATTCAGCTCTCCTGTGGCGTCTGATGCGCCATGGGACAACGGCAGGGAAAAGCCCGGGTGGGCGGCCGCTGGCGCGCTTGCACGGAACACGCCCCTGGTGAGGACACGATGGCCGAGACGCGCACTGGAAGGAAGCTGCCAGGGGCCTGTGTGCCAACGCAGCCCCGGCTGGCACAGGAGAGAGGCCGGCTAAGGGCTGGGGCCCAGCCCACGTGCCCAGCAGCTCATCCGTGTCACGGTCCCAAGCAAACCCCTCGCACCAAGGGTTTCCAGCCAGCCAGGCCCCATCCTGACCCGCTCCGCACGCATGGTTCTTAGTGGTGCTCCACCGGGAAAGGGCCATGCACCCGGGGGCCACCCCAGCCACTGGGGGAGCACCAGCCCCTAAACTAGGGACTCACCACTAGCCCACAACACTTTCAGGGCTCTGATGTTGCTGGACAGTTCCAGCTCCTGCCAGCAGAGGGTGCCACACTGGGCACACAGGGGGTGGGGGACGCACTGGCGCACGGGGGGTTTGGGTGGTGTGCGTCAAGGTGGTGATTACAGTGGGGGTTGTTGGTGAGCACAGGATGCCAAGTGGTACTGTCCGGTTGTTGGCAATTAGCGGGGACAGCTGTTAGAGTGCGGAGGATGGGGGTTGCCAGGCTGTGAAGGATCCCACAGGGCAGGTGTTTTTTGTATTGGTGACTGTCGGGGTGTAGCTGTGGGGGTCGGGGAGCTGCAATGCACAGAGGCGGGGGCTGGCGTCAGGCTCTTGGAGAGCACATGGGCAGGGGCAGGAGTTGCTAAGCACAGAGGCAGGGGCTGTCAGATGCAGAGGCAGGCTTAGTGGATGGGCTGTTGGTGAGTTCAGAGGCAGGGCCAGCTGGTGGGCTGTCAGTGACTACAGATGCCGGGGCTGTTGTCGAGTGCAGCAGTGGGGCAACAGACAGGTTGTTGGTGAGCACAGAGGTGGGGCTGTTGAAGGATTGTCAGTGATTACAGAGGCAGGGGCTGTTGGTGAGTGCAGAGACCGACTGTTGATGGGTTGTTGGTAAGTGGAAAGGCGGGGACGGTTGATGGGTTGTTGGTGAGTGCAGAGGTCGGGGTGGTTGATGGGGTGTTGGTGAGGGCAGAGGTAGGGGTGGTTGATGGGGTGTTGGTGAGGGCAGAGACAGGGGTGGTTGGTGAGGGCAGAGACAGACTGGTGATGGGTTACCGGTAAGTGCAGGGGCAGGGGGGGTTGTTGGGCTGTGAACCCAGGGCTGATGCTGGCGTGCTTAGGCCACTGAGCCTGCTGGTGTTGCTGGGGGGAAGCCCACAGAGCCGCCAGGGCTTTTCTTAGATCAGAACCCTCCCCCAGCCCTGCCGTGCAGCGCTGGCCCTGGAGCTGGCTGGCTCGGACCACACCAGGGAGTGCTGGTTCAGGCTGGCAAGGGACCACTCCCCCAGCCCCAAGGCCACGTTTCTGCTGCCCAGCTGCGCTAGGCCCCAGGCCAGGCTGTGCACGGAGCCTCTTCTCCAGGGCGGGGGCAGGTCTCCCCTCTGGCCCTGCCTTGCCCCTACTCAGCTGCAGGCCAGGCCTGACCCAGGCCGACTTTGATCTCCCTGGGGAGCGGAGCAGCTGCTTGGCTGTGGGTGGCCCGAGCAGTGGGTGGGGACAGACATCTACCATCCCCTGGGGGCTCTTTGAATCCTTAGACCCTCGATTTACCACCCCCCTGCTGCAGCATAGCTCTGAGCAGCCTAGATGGGCTGGAGGTTCCCTGCCTCACCCCCGCCAAGCTGCTCCTTCCCTTTGTCCTCGCATGACCCGCTGTCACCAGCGCTGTATGGATGGTGCTGTCTCTGGGGCCAGCAGAGCCTGCCCGGCCATGCACACAGACACTGCCCCCCCTGCAGACCAACACTGCCCGCTCCCACCCCATAACACAGCCCCAGCCTGGAGGGCCAATAACCGCCGCAGGCAGGGGTCCCCTTGGAGTCCCAGCAGCTCAGGCAGCTCCAGGCAGAAATGGGGCCCTGGGGCCAGCTCAGCTCAGCACTGCCAGGGATCCGCGTCCGCCATGTCCCACCCTGGCGCAGAGGGGGGCTTTCGAAAACAGGGTTAGTTGGAAGCAGCCCCACCTCCACAGCGGCTTCTCTGTCGAAAGACGCTTTTGAAAACGGCATTAGGCAAATGAAGCACAAGATATCTACATCGGTGCTTCATTTGCATTTTGGATTTGCCTCGTTTGCATTCCCCTTTCTAAAAGGGACTGTAGTGCAGCCGGAGCCCGAAGGTTTCGTGCTTATTAAATGCAACCCTGATGGTCCTGTTATGCAGGACAGTGCCACTGGCTGCCGCCAAGCGTGGCGTTGAGGTGTCGCTCAGGCACTAACCGGGCGCAAGTCGGGGCTGTGCGAGCCACGTGCCAGCAGAGAGGGAGCTGAGTTAGTCTGTATCTTCAACAACAAGTAGTCCCGGGGCACCTTATAGAGTCACAGATATTTTGAAGCATCAGCTTTTGTGGGAAAATGAAGCAGGTCTTTGCCCACCAAAGCTTATGCTCCAAAATCTGTTAGCCTACAAAGTGCCACAGGACTTCTTGTTCTTAAAGCTACAGCCTAACACGGCTACCTCACTGCTATGTGGGCCAAGAGGTTTCCTCGGCTCTCATAGCACAGGCAAGGGCTTTGGGTCTGAGTGGTCGCAGCTGCGCACGTGAGACAAACAACGCCACCGCAGCGCCCCAAAGAAGTACTTGACCTGGAGCCGTGATTTCACCTGCTCACAGAAACAAAGCCGCAAGCTCACCCAGGTGGCCGGGCCCGCAGGGGCCTGGGTGCGATAGCAGCATGGGGCAAGCAGCTGGAGGGGAAGGGCCGGGCCCCACTGCTGCCATTCTCACTCCCCTGACTGCTGCAATCTGCTGCACCAGGAGTTCAAACCGTGCGCCAGAGAGCCCCGGAAGGCAGGGGAAAGGGCAGTGCGTGGCGGGTGGCATCCGCCAGCTCGAAATGGGACTGGACTCAGTGGGGGTGGGCACTGAGGGGCCAGCTCCCCTTACCTGTGTCATAAGCTCACCCCCAGCCCCTTCCCCACTGTCTCTTTGGTCCCCAGCCCCAAGCAGCTCCTCGCTCAGGCTGCTGATGCTGGGCTGGAGCCAGCAGCAGTCTGATTTAGAGCTGGGACTGGGAGAGCCAATGGGTCAGCATCCCACATGGGGCGCGGTGCCCCCTGCTGACCACAGGGGCTAGGTGCAGCCCAGCAGCATTGGGCAGAGATGGCTTGGGGCCAATAGCCGCCCCAGGCAGGAAGGGGCTACCCCAGAAGCCACGGCCGCTGGCTGGCAGGGAGCTGCAGCGGGCTGGGAAGGGCCATTGCTCACCTCGGTGCAGGCAGCCCAGTTCTCCCCACCAGCCTCCCCGCCCCCGGGGCCCCACTGCCAACAGCTGCCTGCCTGGAGTCCAGCGACAACGTGGGTGGGCCAGTGGCTTTGGCAAGCAGGCTGGAGTCGCAGGGAGCCTGCCCGGCCTTGCCGCCACTGGCAGGAGCAGGGCCCCAGGTGGGGATAGGCAGCCAGGCCGGACTCCGGCACGTGGCGGTTTCAGCCCTGGGATTACGGATTGGGGCTGGGCCCAGGCTGGCTGCAAAGGGCACTATTTGACTCGTGCTCCTGCTCACAGCTGCGCTGTGCCCTGGCTGGTGCGCAGGCAGGGGTAGCGCGCTGGCTCGGCCCTGCCCATGGCAAGCAGGGCAGAGCTCCAGGCGTTAAACCCCCTCAGGGGCCCAATGAGCCTGTAACGAGAGCCCACAGAACAGCGGCTCGCCAGACCAAGTCCATCACTCAGGGCTGCCCAGGGCGCTCCAGCCATCGCCGCAGAACAAGCCGAGGGCACCGGCTGCAGCACTGGGCAGTGGAAGCAGCTGCCTGCTCAACCTGCTGGGCCCAGGGAAATGAGTGGTCCTGGGCCCAACCAGGCCTCAGCTGCCCTGGTCTCCCTGGCGGACTCAGCGAGGCAGCAACTCACCGGACTTCCTGGGGTGGGGTCTGGCCCAGCTCCGCTGTGATTAGTGCTCACTCAACTCAAAGGTGCAATGCACAGGGGGGAGGAAAAATGTCTTTGTTAAAGAGCCAGCAGCCCCTGCCCTCCACAGCCAGGCAATACCCCCCGCCCTGCCCTTCTTCTGAACCCTTCCAAGCCTGCTGGCCCCACCCCAGCCATTCAAACACCCTGCCACCCCGAGAACCCTGCAGCCTCCCGCGCTCTTTCCCACCAGGCTCAGCCCATGATGCGGGGAGTAGCTGGCCCAAGCAGTCTAATCTCTCAGGGCCCACGGTGGGGGTCTCCCTCCCCCACTACTTGCAGTGCCTTGCCTTCGCCTGGGGAGAACTGGCTCCCAACCCCGGGGCGCAGGGCAAAGGCAGCCCAGGGGGGCTGTTGGCTGTCGCAACTCTGCCACCCACCTGCCACCGGCCCCACGGCCCCTTCGGGTCATGGCGAGGGGCCAGGCGGCGCAGGCCAGCAAGGAGGCTGCTGCTGGTTGGCCGCTCACACGATCCCTCTGGCCAAGCCTGGCACACACGTGGCAGAGGCAGGCCGACACCTGGTTGGATGGCACCATGGAAGCCTGGCCTGCTGCTTGGCCTTGGCACCGGAGCTGCTGCCCCATGCCAGGCGGGGCTGGGCTGGGAACAGATCCGACTGCGCCTGCCAGGGATATGGGGCTCCAGCAAGCCGGAAGCGACACCTGGTGGCCAGAAGCGGCACAGCAGGGCTGGGGGGCGGGACCCGGTTTGGAGAAAGGGGCGACAGCTGTAGGAGAGTGAAGGGGGGGTTAACGGGGCGGGGGGGGTTAAACCAGGGACGGGGTGGGATCAGGGGGTGAGTCCGTGGGAATTGTGCGCCATGACCCTATGCTGGGGGATGTAACAAGGTAACGCTCCAGGTGAGTTGGGGTGCGAGGCCAGTGACGCTGCCTGCCCGAGCGGATGGGACACAAATGGGCCCTGCGGATTCCTGTGCAGCCTGTCAGGGCAGAGCAGCCGGTATCAAGCTCACATCGAGCGGGGCAGGACACGGGCCACAGCTTGAAGTGGAACCACTCCTTCCCCTCCTGTGCTGACCAGGGCAGCGGCTGTGGCTGTGAAACAGCTGCGAGCTCCACCCCAGAGGTGGCAGTGTTTGGCGATGGGTGGGGGAGGATCGGGCCTCCATGTGGGCGAGTGGAAGGAAGGGCGCAGGCCGAAGCTGGGGGCACAGCTCTGGGGCTCCTCACTAGCCGCGCTTGGCCAGGCAGAGCTCTAGCGGGTCCCAGCAGTTCTGCCCCTGCCTCATCCAGCCACAGGACCAGAGAGCCATGGGCGTTCCGACTCCACCCCGGGAGCCATGCCTGTACCCAGGCCTTTATTCAGCCCGTGCATTTCTGGGGGGTAGGGGAAGGGGGCTCAGTGTGGAGCAGTTCAAGGGTGAAATCTCCGGGGGGGTGGGGGGGGCAGCACGGCCCCACGCCAGCAGCGTCACTCCTCCCAGGGGCTCATATCCGTGTCAATGGCCACGCAGTTGTAGGCCGCATAGCGCAGCTTCTCCTCGCACACCTTCGCGCTGGAACAGAAGAGCCCATGTCACTGGCCTGCAGGGTCCCAGGGCCAGCCAGGTGCTGCCCAAGCCATGGCCTGCGGCTCAGCCACCCCTCCTCAGCAGCCTCCCTGCCCCCTTGGGGAAACTGAGGCACACAGGGGCCAGCACCCCAGTGACAAGCAGCAGAGCCAGGAGTGGAACCCGGCTTGCAGGGGGCTCACGTCCCTGGCCCACGGCAGCTGACAAGACCCTCCCCCCCAGGATTGGAGCTCATATACAGGGCCCCGGGGCGGAGCCCAGGCGCCCCTGGGGCTGGTGGTGTGCACTCACGTGGCATAGCTGGGCAGGTAGAGGGAGCTGGAGCAGGTGGAGGATTCAGGCAGCGCGTCAGTCGTCTCAGAGCTGGGGGAGAGAGGACAAGCTGCTGAGCCCCGCCCTGGCGGAGAGCCCTGGGCACAGATTCCAGGCCCGCCAGGGCCCTGCCCTGCCCTACCCGGACGGGACACTCACCCCAGCTTGTCTGGGAAGATGTAGATACGAGCTGGGAGGCGGCTCCGGCCTGTGACAAACCTCAGGAAGCGGCTGCGATCCTCTGCAGGAAGAGAGCAGAGTCAGGCGGCCCAGAGCCCACCAGCAGCCCTGGGACTGAGCCCCATGTCCCTGGCTCAAACAGCTGGGATGCGCTGCCGAGGGCAGGGAGCAGGGCGTGGTGAAGAGGCCCCAGCAGCCGGGCTGAAGCCTGGCCGACAGGCACAGGGCGCTGCCCTGGGAAGGCCGAGGGGATCGTAGGAGTCGGTGCCTGGGCCAGGGCTCAGGGAGGCAGGGCCGGGCCGACCGGCCGCTCACCATTGGTGAAGTTGCTGAGCGCCTCCCAGAAGTACTGGATCCTGGTGTCCGACGGCTCGAAATCCTCAAACCGAGCTGGAGAGAGGGACGGAGAGCACAAGTCTGACTCCTGCTGGGCTGGGGCTGGGCTGCTTCCCGGGGGGACACCTGCCCCCCTCCATGCCCCCAACAGCTGAGCACCCAGATCCAGGGCGCAGGGCTTGGCCCCCAGGAGGCACATTCACAAACCCTGCCAGGGGCTCTGACACCACCTGCCAGCAACCAGCCCCTGGGCCCCCCCAGCCCCTGCCCAGCACTTACTGAGCTTCTTCAGGGCATCCACCGTCACCTCGGGGTCCCCGCACACCTTCTTCTCCAGCTCCTGCCAGGTGAGGAGGTCGAGGACGGCTTGGGGCACAACGCGGAGCAGCCCGGCCTGCATGGCGGTGATCTGGGGGCGCAAAGCAGCGGGGGGACGCCCCCAACCGGGTCAGAGCCTCGTGTGACAGCTCAGGGCAGGTCATGCCGGGACCCACTGAGGGCTCAGCACAGCAGGCGCTGCTGCCAGGGCCTGAGAGGGGCCCTGGGAGATGAAGGGACCTGCCTGAGGCACAGGAGGGCCAGGAGCTCAGCAGGACCCCACACCGGGCTGGCTCCCTGGGCCGTGGATGGGGGGCACAACCCCCCTGCTCCAACGCACGAGTCACCGCCTGGCGGTGGGGACAGGAAGGAACGTGAGCCCGGCCGGCGCTACCTGCTCCTTGCTCTCCTTCAGCCGAGCTTTCTGCACCAGGCGGCTGAACTCCTTGCGGTCCTCGTAGTGCACCACGGTGCTGCCGCCGTCCGGGATCAGCTCCACCACGCGCTGGTCGCTGAGCACCGTGGTGTAGGTCAGCTCCTTCCCGAACTTGAACTCAAAGGTCTCCTTGTCCATCACCTCCATCGCCTCCAGGAGCTTCACCTGAGAGGCCAGGCGAGAGCGCTCGCTGGAGAGCTGCCCACAGGCCACCCGGGCGAGCCCCGGCCCTCACCCTGCCCCGAGAGCAGCAGGGTCGCACCGGGGCCAAAGCAGAGCCCAGCCGCCCGCAGCAGGGGAGACCCTGGCACGCTAGACTGGCCGTCTCCGAGGGCTGCACCTCGGCACCAAGATCAGGGCATGGGAGCAGCACTGCCCGGCTCGGAGCGTGCGTCTGTCATCCCTACGCAGGGCGGCCAGCACAACCGGTCTAATCCCTGAGCGCCGCCTGTGCTCTGCCAGCCGCCAGGGAGCGCGATCCTGGCACGCCCATCCAACCGGCCCCCCCACCGCACTCACCAGGACAGAGTCGACGGCCGGGAAGTCCTTGCTCCAGCTGACCTCTTCCCCGGTCAGCTGTTTCCACACGAAGCCCGGCAGCGCCAGGACCTGCAGCGGGGAGGAGACAGGGCTGGGATCACAGTGCAGGGACCCCTCGCCAGCGCCCCAGAGACTCCTCCCAGACAGTCCGGCCCCCACAGTGCCGCCAGGGAGGGCGACTTAGCACCGCTCCAACAGAGGAGCAGGGAGCGACGGAGGGCACGGGGCTGTCATGTATGTGCTCTGAGCTAGGGGGGCCCGTCACAGCTGCACGTTGCCGTCACACGTCACAAACTCCTCCAGTTCCCTGAGCCCCCGGCCAGCCCTAGAAGGCTCCCCCGGCCTGGGTCTGTAGGGGACGCAGACCACACCGGGGCGAATGGGGAATGGCCCAGTTCCTCCATGGCACTGGGGGCCCCAGGCTCTGCCCCGATCAGTTACTGGCTCAGACAGGGGGGCAGGGCTGGGGCTGGTACCCACCAGGGGGCACAAGCGCCTGGCTTCCGACCGGCGTACCCAAGCCTCAGCCCTCACCAGTGGGCTCCCTCTCCCCTCGCAGGACTCACCAAGAACTCCCTGCCCCTCAGGGCCGCTCCCATGAGCTGCCCGATCCACTCGTACTTGGTGAACTCCTTGCAGGACGGGTTGGGGACGTACATGTCCCGGGCCTCCCCGGTGCCGTTCCCCTGCAATGCAGACATGCCTAGGGCCCCCCGCCAGCCGCTCACTGCCCAGCACCCCCGGCCAGCTGCTGAGGGGGACGGGGCTGACAGGCTGCAGAAGGGCTCCGCAGAGGCACCCCCGACCCCCTCCTACTGCCCCCCCTCATCCCAGCCAGGGCTCCGCCCCAGCGCCCGGCCCTGGTGGGGTACCTGGTTGGAGGTTCGGACGAAGAAGGGCAGCGGCACGGGGCTGTCGGCCGAGCTGGGACACAGCTCCTCCGACATGTCGGCCAGGCTGTCCCGGAAGCCACCGCCTGCAGCCCAGAGACCCCCCTTAGCACCACAAGCCCCCCGGGGCTGCAGGCCGAAGGCCGGCCATGCCCCCCCAGCTTGGAATGACCCGCCCGCCGCCTGTACAGCACCCCCAGGACAGCGACCCCCAGCCACGCCCCTCCCAGCCCCAGGGGCCGTGCCCACCGCCTGTACTACACCCCCAGCCCCGCCCCTCCCAGCCCCAGGGGCCGTGCCCACCGCCTGTACTACACCCCCAGCTCTGCCCCACCCAGCCCCAGGGGCCGTGCCCACCGCCTGTACTACACCCCCAGCCCCGCCCCACCCAGCCCCAGGGGCCGTGCCCACCGCCTGTACTACACCCCCAGCCCCGCCCCTCCCAGCCCCAGGGGCTGTGCCCACCGCCTGTACTACACCCCCAGCTCTGCCCCACCCAGCCCCAGGTGCCGTGCCCACCGCCTGTACTACACCCCCAGCCCCGCCCCTCCCAGCCCCAGGGGCCGTGCCCACCGCCTGTATTACACCCCCAGCCCCGCCCCACCCAGCCCCAGGGGCCGTGCCCACCGCCTGTACTACACCCCCAGCCCCGCCCCTCCCAGCCCCAGGGGCCGTGCCCACCGCCTGTACTACACCCCCAGCCCCGCCCCTCCCAGCCCCAGGGGCCGTGCCCACCGCCTGTATTACACCCCCAGCCCCGCCCCTCCCAGCCCCAGGGGCCGTGCCCACCGCCTGTACTACACCCCCAGCCCCGCCCCTCCCAGCCCCAGGGGCCGTGCCCACCGCCTGTACTACACCCCCAGCTCTGCCCCACCCAGCCCCAGGGGCCGTGCCCACCGCCTGTACTACACCCCCAGCCCCGCCCCTCCCAGCCCCAGGGGCCGTGCCCACCGCCTGTACTACACCCCCAGCCCCGCCCCTCCCAGCCCCAGGGGCCGTGCCCACCGCCTGTATTACACCCCCAGCCCCGCCCCTCCCAGCCCCAGGGGCCGTGCCCACCGCCTGTACTACACCCCCAGCCCCGCCCCTCCCAGCCCCAGGGGCCGTGCCCACCGCCTGTACTACACCCCCAGCTCTGCCCCACCCAGCCCCAGGGGCTGTGCCCACCGCCTGTATTACACCCCCAGCCCTGCCCCTCCCAGCCCCAGGGGCTGTGCCCACCGCCTGTACTACACCCCCAGCCCTGCCCCACCCAGCCCCAGGGGCCGTGCCCACCGCCTGTACTACACCCCCAGCTCTGCCCCACCCAGCCCCAGGGGCCGTGCCCACCGCCTGTACTACACCCCCAGCCCTGCCCCACCCAGCCCCAGGGGCCGTGCCCACCGCCTGTACTACACCCCCAGCCCTGCCCCACCCAGCCCCGGGAGCTGTGCCCACTGCCTGTACTACCCCCTCAGTCCCTGTCCGCAGCAGTGAGCAGGGCCAGCCCGTAACGCCCCCATCCAGAGCCTCTCCCCACTCTGGACCCAGGCCAGGGCTGAGGGCCGCAGGCGACTGGCTGGTGTGGCCCTGCCCAGCTCCCCCTGCCTGCAGAGCCCGCTGGGGAGGGCCCAGGCCTCCTCCAGCTGCGGGACCCACCTTGGTCAATTATGCCCTCGGCAATGAACTTGCACTCCCACCACTGGTCATAGCGCAGCGGCCACCTGCAGGGACCCAAGGCAGCAGCTCAGCCAGCAGGTCGCTCCTGGGACCGCCGAGCCCACGGGAGGGGCCAGCTGGGACAGGGCACTTGTGCCCTGCCCTGAAGTGACCCCTTGGGGGGGCAGCAGCTCAGCCCCTGGGGCCTTTGGCCTCTCCGCTGTGACAGGGCCCAGGGGCTTTGAGAGACGGGCCCCACCCTCCTCGCATCCGGGAGCCCCCACCTCTCTCAGCCCCCCTGCCAGCAGGCCCCAGCCCCATACCTGTAATCCAGGGGTTTCTCGTACTTGTCGGACGGCTTAAGGCCCTCATGCACCTAGAGAGGCGACCACCAAGGAGTTTCAGCGGCCGGTAGCCAACCAGCTACAGCAGGGGCTAAGTGACCTTCCCATGGCCAGAGAAGTCAGTGGCAGAGCTGGGAGACAACCCCAGGTCTCCCAAGACCCAAGTGGCACCATACCACTGGGCTCTCCTTCCCTCCATCATCCCCAGCACAAAGCTGGGGACCAGCAACAGCCAGACGGGCAGATCCCACTCACCCCAGCCCAGACGGACGCACGGACGGCAGCGTCGCCCTGTCTCCGCGGATGGCCGCCACTTCGCACACCAAAGCGAGGCCACAGCCAGCACCCTGGGTCCCTTCGGTGCCTCCCACTCCCCTGGTCCCTCCACCTCCCTCTGTCTCCCCCCCCCGCCCAGCCACCCCGCTGTCCTGCCCCAGTGTAACCCCTGCCCGGCTGGCGCGTACCTGGGTGAAGACGGCGTTCTTGCAGCTGGGGTCCAGGGCGGGGTTGTCGCGGTGCTCCATGGCCAGGCGCCGGTTGATGTACAGCCGCGGCATGAAGCTGGGCTTGCTGGTCTCCGAGTCCTTGAGACACTGGGCGATGAGCCCCGTGCGCCGTTCCGACAGCAGCAGGAACTGCTTGATGTGCTGGGCCGGGACGAGGGAGTGACTTCTGCAGTAACCCCCCTAGAGGCACAGCCCCTGTACCCTCTGCACTGCCCCTCCCCAGGCCCGGCTCCTGCAGTGCCTCAGACGTACCCCCACTCCTCCGCCAAGGGGACAGCCAGGCTGCAGCTCCCTGCCTTGGGCACCAGGGGCGCTCGCAGCAGAAGGGGGGTGTCCGTTCTGCAGCCCCCGCGAGCCAGGCCGAGAGGGAGCCCCAGTGGCTGCTGCTCACCTTGAGCCAGCTGAACGTGCCAACCGTGTGGTCCCAGGCCGGGACAAGGTGGTGCAGGACGCTGTCCAGCAGCTTGATAAACCTAGAAGAGAAACAGGGGCTGCTCCAGACACAGAGCAAAGCCTGGGCCCTGCCAGTCGGCCCCAGCCCCAGCCTGGGCACCCCGGTGCCACGCCCCCGGGCACGGGCACGGCCCAGGGAGCCGGCAGTGCTCCGTGGTCGGTTCTCCTGGTTCCTGAGCTGACCCCAGTGCTGCAGGTAGTGGGGCCGGGCTCGGCAGGGGGCGCTCCCCTCTGGCAGGCAGAACTGACCCCAGTGCGCACTAGGGGGCGCTGAGCTGGAGACAGGGCCGGGCTCAGCAGGGGGCGCTCCCCTCTGGCAGGCAGAACTGACCCCAGTGCGCACTAGGGGGCGCTGTGCTGGAGACAGGGCCGGGCTCGGCAGGGGGCTCTCCCCTCTGGCAGGCAGAACTGACCCCAGTGCGCACTAGGGGGCGCTGTGCTGGAGACAGGGCCGGGCTCGGCAGGGGGCGCTCCCCTCTGGCAGGCAGAACTGACCCAGTGCGCACTAGGGGGCGCTGTGCTGCAGGCAGTGGGCCGGGTTCAGCAGGGGGCTCTCCCCTCCGGCAGGCAGAACTGACCCAGTGCGCACTAGGGGGCGCTGTGCTGCAGGCAGTGGGGCTGGGTTCAGCAGCGGGCACTCCCCTCTGGCAGGCAGAACTGACCCAGTGCACACTAGGGGGCGCTGTGCTGCAGGCAGGGCCGGGCTCAGCAGGGGACGCTCCCCTCTGGCAGGCAGAACTGACCCAGTGCACACTAGGGGGCGCTGTGCTGCAGGCAGTGCGGCTGGGTTCAGCAGGGGGCGCTCTCCCCCCACCCCTCAGTGCTGACTCCCATGCCCACCGCCGGGGGGGTGCTGTGCTGTGCTATCCCAACGGGCCTTTCACATGACAACCATCGGCTCTCGGCCCTGCCCCACAGAGCCGGGCTGTGAGATCTCACCACAGTGATGGGGAGTGAAGCTGGGGGTCCTGGCCAGACCCCACTGTGCCTCTCCAAGCCCCCTGCACTTCCCCATACACAGGGTCCCCATCCCAGCCGGCCGCGAGCGCCGCTGGGGCAGATCCACGTCCCCCTTCGTTGTGGGCCCAGCTTCTCACTGGGGAAGGAGGGGAGAGAGCCGCAGGCGTCCCTGGGCAGTACCTCTGGATGACCACCGCCCGCCGGTACAGCAGGTCGGGGTCAGTCCCTTCCAGGCGTGGGTAGCGCACCAGGCTGGCCTGCTGGAACGTGTCTGCACTGAGCCCCAGCTCCCGCTGCCGGGACGACTTGATCTTGATCCCTCGGAGACGGACATCGATCCCGTCCTCTGCCGAGAAAGAGCGTAGCTGAGCCGGCGGGGCCCAGAGCCTCCGGGCTGCAGCCAGGGTGGCTCGGTGTCTCCCGCCGTAGGGCTGAGGCAGCCTCCAGCGGCGGAGAGAGCCCGGGGTGCCCGCCCCATCCCCGGGGAGGTATTCCCCTACCGAAGGGGCGCAGGCGCGAGGCAGGCCTAAACTGCTCCCAGGACTGGGTCTCCCAACTTGAGGGGTTTTGAGATCTGGGCTTGTCTCTCTGAACAGGGACCTCAGCAGCCCCAGGGCTGGGGCTTCCAGAGCACCACCCAGCAGGGGTGGGGCTGGGGCAAGGGGCTCCTTGTTCTGCAGGTAACGGTGCCCTGCCCAGGGCGGGTCATGGCCTCAGCCTGCTTCTCAGCGGTCAGGCGGCCACCTGACTAGCCAGGCCTCCCTCAGAGGCAAGGCCAAGCAGAGCGAGTGTCCTCCGGAGATGCTGTCTGGGGCGCCCCACAGGAGAGAGCAGGGTGCTCAGTGGTGAGCGGGCTGGTTGGGGGGGGGACGGACGGACACTCCTCGGGAGCAGCCCCCCGGCGAGCAGAGCAGTGCGACTTTTGTCCCCTCCCACCTCTGCACTCCACGATGCGGATCTCGATGACGGGCAGATGCGTCGTCATGTCCTCCAGCACGCACACGTCGCCAATGTAGCTCCTGGAACAACAGTGCAGGGGGGTTCAGAGCCACCCGCTCACGTCACCCCACACAGTCAGGGAGGAGGGGCTGCTTAGAGGGCAAAGGTGGTGGGGTGGGAAGCTAGAACTCGGGTTCAACACTCAGCCCTGCCACTGATTTGTCACACAACCCTGGTCATGTCACTCAGCCTTCTGGAAGTCACGGCACTACCATCTGAGCTCTCAGGGGCGGGTGGTGAGTCCAAGCGCGGACGCTGCCTGCAGCTGCACCAGGCCTAGCAGGGAAGAGTGGCTGTTTCGAGAGGTGGGCCGGCCAGCCTTAGAGAGCTCCTGGCAAGGATGGATTACCCAGCCTGGATCAGCGGGCTGATGCGCAGACCCTGCTCCCCTGCGGCCTGCCCTGCTACAGGCCATCCATCAGCCCTGCTGGAGAACACCCCTGATGTGAGGGGGGAGACCTGACATCCTCAGCCTGGCCACGCTCCCTCGCCACTCAGGGCAGGAGCTGCCAGTTGCGTCACTGGGATGCCAGGCTGTGACGGAGGGTGCGGTGACCCCTGGTGTTCAGCCTGCAGCCAGCCTGGAGAGCTCTAAGGCAGGATGCGGCTGCTGGGCTGTGGCCTTCATTGGCCACCTGCTGCCTTCTAACCTGGTCTGGTAGGACAGACGGGCCCCGCTGGAGGCCCTGCCACACATCCCACAGCCACTCGGGCATTAACACTCCCCACACTGCGCACGCGGCCGCGGGCACCAAGCTGCACGTCAGTGGCCTAAAGCCGGGACTCAAGGAACGGTCCAAGCTTGGCACAGACCAAGCAAAGCCGGGTTCTTCCTCTTGCTTCCAACCCCACCTCGCTTCACAGAACCAGAGGCCACCAGAACTCGGAAGGGCCATCGAGTCCAGTCCCCTGTCCTCATGGCAGGACCAAGCACCATCTAAATTACCCTTGACAAATGCCTGTCTAACCCGCTCTTAAATATCTCCAGCAACGGAGACTCCACAACCTCCCTTGGCAATTTATTCCAGTGGTTAACCATCCTGACAGGAAGTTTTTCCTAATGTCCAACCTCAACCTCCCTGGCTGCAGAATAAGCCCATTGCTCCTTGTCCTATACTTAGAGGCCAAGAAGAACAAGTTTACTCCCTCCTCCTTGTAACACTCTGAGATACTTGAAAACCACTTTAAATCATTCTGGTTGCTTCTCTCTGGACCATCTCCAATTTCTCCACGTCCCTCTTGACGTGTGGTGCCCAGAACTGGACGCAATACTCCAGCTGAGGCCTAAGGAGCGCAGAGTACAGCAGAAGAATGACTTCCCAGGTTTTGCTCTCAACGCTCCTGTTAATGCTTCATACCTTTGCTTCCTGCTGCAGGCAGGTCAGGTTTTATGAGAGCGGGTCTCGCCCACAGTCTCATCTCAGAGCCAAGGTAAAAAACCAGTGGGGCTGGTTCTCAGCCGCTTTGACCCATGGAACCAAACTCCACGTTCAGCTAAAAATACCCCCTTCTGTCTCCAATCCCGACACGCGCCCATGCGTTGGCCTTTCTAGCCTCTCTCGGTTTGCAAAATTTGCTGCTGCTGCTAGTGCCTTATCACAACTTTAAGAGCTAGTCTCTCTTGGCCCAGGTTGTACCAGCTTCCTAGGTTGCTCTTCCTTTTCCTCCTCTGTCTCTGTGCACAGAGTTTGAAGTTACAGCTTTTGCAGAAACCTCCAATTGCAAACCGAACAAAACAAGAAGCAAAGAGAAAGCCCCTTGACCAAACCCAGGAAATGCATTACAGTAAAACCCTGACATAATATCTCAGGTTAACACGCCTGCCGCCCTGCAGGAGTGGGGCAACTGCTCCTGTCGGGGCGGCAGCTTGATTCTTGCCTGACTCTGCTGACTCCACTGGTGACGTGCTGGTGAGATTTCCCGCGCCCGCAGGCAGAGGGGAGCCGGGAACCAGGCTACCCGCTTGCTCCTGGCTCCCCACCTCATTGTGGCTGGTCAGTTTCCTGCCACCCCGTATTAGGCGAAAATTGAACTTACGGGGGTTGCCAAGAACGCAGCCTCCCACAGATCGGGGGTCTGCTGTACTTTAACCCTTCAGGAATGCAACAGCTGGAATTACTCCCCGCTTGAAGATAGGGCTGCCAAGCAACAGAAACGCACACGCTGCTTTTAAGCCTAACCCCTGCCTGATATCTGAAACGTGGGCTTTTCCTACCACAGTTTAAAACTCAAGTAATGGAAACTGGCCTAACCTACTAAATTAATCCATCAAATTAGTCTGCCTTATGCTGTGTACTTAGAAATTAGGCACCATTGATTTTCAGTTGGCAGTTCTCCCGCAGGTTAGATATGTCGGCCTTTTCTATGTGGCGGGTCGCGTCTTTTTTTTTCATTATTTCTATTTTGGTGCAGCGGAAGTCAGCGTTGTGCCATTCGACATAAGGGCTGGGAGCTTACAAATGAAGTGCTGTGCTGTGTATGCAGCACTTCCTGAAGCTAGTTCTCCCCCGAGGCAACTTGGAAGAGGAACTCCAGGGCCTCAGGCCTGTGCTCAGGGCACTAGACCGGCCCCGGCCCCGGCCCCGGCCCCGGCCCCACTCACTCATCAATGCCCACGTCACTCAGCTTCTTCAGATTGTCGCCCTCCCCGCCGTACACCGCCACCTTCTTGGGCATGTAGTTCTCATCCGTCGTGTCCACCGTCAGCAGGAGCTTCCTGTGGGAGAGGGGACAGACGACAGCTGGGCTCCCCCGTCCCAGCAGCGCCAGGGAGCCCAGGACGTGCACACACCGGGGGGCCCCTCATAGCCCAGGGAGACGCAATCTGGGGTGGCTGCAAGAACCGCTCCCCCGCCCTGGTGGGAGTGGAGGGGTGGGGGATGGCCCATCAGCGCCCAGCTGACCTGCCTGTGACCACCCCCAAAGGCCGACCCCCCCGCCCCCAGGGCCCAGCCACGGTGGAGTGGGAGGGGCCCAGCGCTCACTTGACAATGGTGCCTTTCTTCATGGTGAGCCGCACCCAGTGCTGGCCCTGGGAGCCGTCGCTCTCCCAGTAGGTGTCCGGGTTGCCGTCCGTCAGACAGGACACGTTGAAATCCTCCTGGAAAGGAGCAGGGACAGGCTTGGGGCTCAAAGCCTGCTCTGCACGCCCACACGCTGGGCACCCCTGAGGCCAGCGGGTCCCTGGGCGAGGGGGGTCAGACCGAGGAACCCCAGACCAGCTCCACACCCTGCCCCAATGCCAGTGGGTCCCTGGGCGAGGGGGTGGTCAGACCGAGGAACCCCAGACCAGCTCCACGCCCTGCCCCAATGCCAGCGGGTCCCTGGGCGAGGGGGTCAGACCGAGGAACCCCAGACCAGCTCCACGCCCTGCCCCAATGCCAGCGGGTCCCTGGGCGAGGGGGGGGTCAGACCGAGGAACCCCAGACCAGCTCCACGCCCTGCCCCAATGCCAGTGGGTCCCTGGGCGAGGGGGGGCTCAGACCGAGGAACCCCAGACCAGCTCCACGCCCTGCCCCAATGCCAGTGGGTCCCTGGGCGAGGGGGGGGGTCAGACCGAGGGACCCCAGACCAGCTCCACGCCCACCCCCAATGCCAGCGGGTCCCAGCGGGCAAGGCAGGACGGGCTGCACCTGCTCCAAGGCTGGGGCCAGGGGAGATGAGGGAACCTGGGGGAGCAGGCGCTGTGCCCCACAGGGTAGCAGGCGGCTGATGCTGAACTCGTATGGAATCAGCTGGGCCTGAAGCAGAGTCGTCCTCCTGTCACAGGGTCCCATCCAGCCCCTGCAGAGGCCCTGGAGCCCCCAGCGACCTCCACCAGCCCAGGACAAGGCCCTAAGTTTCCCCTACCCCGCTCTGGGGCACAGCTGCCCCCTCCACGCTCAGGAAGGGCCAGAAGCTATTTCTGGAGCCTGACACTCACCCCTCCCCACTGCGCCGCAGGCTCCCAGCCCAGGCTGCCTGCAGGTCGCTGCCCGAGGCTAGCAGAGCCCTTGGTGAGCCGGGATGGCTGGCCCCAGCGTCTCCGCATGGTGCAGCCCCCCAGGGCCCGGCCCTGCCCCGTACCGTGTAGGAGGAGACGTCGATGCTCTCCACGTACTGCTTCACGCTGCCCAGGTTCTCATCCTCCTTCCCCAGGTGGTCGTACAGGAAGCGCACCAGGTCCTCGTCGCACTCGTAGCTCCACGTCGGGGGCACGGAGCTGCCGGCACATGCGGGGTTAAGCCCCCCGCTGGCAGGGGCGCTGCAGAGAGCAGGCCCTGGCCAGCTCGGCCGCACACTCAGCCCCAGGGACCCAGATGGGGCAGGCAGCCGTAACACCCCCCAGCCAATCTCGGGCCGACCCACGAGCTAACAGCGCCGCCCACGGCGGAACCAGCCCTTCAACGTGCCGCTTCGGCCACCTGTACCGAAAAAACCACCCGGCTGGGCGCCCGGCTCCTCCAGCCCGCCCAGCAGCTCCCAGCCTGCCCCTGCCCCGCCCCACAGGAGGGTCCCAGTGGGACAGCCCAGGAGCTGGCAATGCCCAGGGCGGAGCCCACCCCACAAGCCGGGCAGCTACCGGAGCTTCTGCACTGCAGCCTCGTCCGGCTCCATGGTCTTGGGCTTGGCGCCGAGCCGCAGGGAGTACGTCAGATCCACCACCTGCTCCCACCTGCAACAACCCCAAGAGCGCAGGGTCAGGGGCGGGCCCGGGAGAAGGCGCAGGCACTGGCCTGGGACAGGGGAGAGATGGGGGGGCAAGCCCCTGTGTGGGATGTGGGGAAACGTGTGCGTCCATCCCACCTGGCCGACGGGGGCTGGGGGGCCAGACGAGTCCTGGAGACGGCCAGCCAGCCCCACTCCCCCTGCAGGGCAGAGATCTGCTTCTTGTTGAACCACGTCCCTCCCCAGCTCTGGGGCGTAAGACGGGCACCCTGGCAGGCGCTGCCTGGGCCCAGGCAGACAGGGCTGAGGAGATGCCAGTGCCGGGGCCCCCCCATGGGTGATAGGGCGCAGGAAGGGCCTCCCTGGGGAGAGCAGCCCAGGAGAATTGTGCCCACACAGCAATGCCCTGCAGAAACGGCTCCGGGGGAGCGGCCGGCCTGGGGCGCTGTGGGTCCCTGGGATCAGGGTTAGAACCCAGTCCCCCCACTGCAAGCACGCAGCTCTGGGCCCAGCCCCGACGGCCCTCAGAGCCGGCACTGCCCAGCCCAGCCCCTCACACCCCTGTGCCAGCCACAGACACAGCCAGGCACCCGGCCAAGCCCCGTCCCCGGAGCCGCAGCCCCTACCGGATGACGGGTTTATAATCCACCCCAAACAGCTGCTGCTGCCGCTGGATCCTGTCAGTGGACTCGACTGGGACCAGGCGGTCCCCTCCCTCGGCGTGCTTGCACACCAGGATCCAGCCCTCCTCCAGCTCACAGCTGCCCTTGGACTCCTCCAGCTGCTCCTGCAAAGCAACGTGCCACCCATCAGGCTGCAGAGGGGGCCTGCGGCCCCGGGGCAGTCGCAGCTCCCTGCCCACCAGGAGGGCCTGGCCGCCAGGGACCTGTCATCACCTCGCCCAAGAGCCCCAGCAAGCCACAGGCCCGAGACCACCGTCCAGGGAGCCGGCGCTGCCGGTTCCCTCCGGTGATAGGGCTCACTGCACGGCCAGATTCGTTCTGGGAGTATGCGGCCAGGAGCCGGCTGCCGCTGCAGCTCAGCTTCCACACGGCCTGGTTTCTCCCCCCTGGTCGGAGTCAGAGCTCCGGCCTCGGCCCGCACAGGTCACGGGACTGGCAGAGACCTCCAGGACTTCCAAAGCTGCGGTGCCCAAAGTGACTGACCCCGGGCTGCCGAGGCCTGTGCTGGAGTGGGCCTGTGCCAGCTGCCTGGGCAGCCCTGGGATAGCAGTGGCCCCGGTGGCTACCCTGGTGGAGGGGCCCCAGAGGCCATCAGAACAACAGGCCCCAGGACCCTTGTCCGTAAAGAAAGGGGCGAAACCAGGACATAGGGAAGCTGAGCTGCCGAGTAACTCCGGCCCTGGCTCCTTGGCCCAGAAGTCAGCAAAGCCTTCGGGAGAAACACCCACCAGCCCCCAACGACCACCCCTGCCTGACGTCTCCTCTAAAGGCCTCTCGTGGCAGGGGACACGTCTCCCCCGTCCTCCCATCTCTCCCCCCCCCGGCGTCCGTCCATCCCTCCCTCCCCAGTCCCCCCCCCCGCATCCGTCCGTCCCTCCCTCCCTCCCCAGTCCCCCCCATCTCTCCCCCAGGCGTCCGTCCCTCCCTCCCCAGTCCCCCCCAGGCATCCGTCCGTCCCTCCCCCCCCAGTCCCCCCCCCCGTATCCGTCCCTCCCTCCCTCCCTCCCCCCCCAGTCCCCCCCCATCTCTCCCCCAGGCGTCCATCCCTCCCTCCCCAGTCCCGCCCCGCATCCGTCCGTCCCTCCCTCCCTCCCCCCCAGTCCCCCCCATCTCTCCCCCAGGCGTCCGTCCCTCCCTCTCTCCCCAGTCCCCCCCCCCATCCGTCCGTCCCTCCCTCCCTCCCCAGTCCCCCCCCCCATCCGTCCGTCCCTCCCTCCCTCCCCAGTCCCCCCCCCATCTCTCCCCCAGGCGTCCGTCCGTCCGTCCCCAGTCCACCCCCCGCATCCGTCCGTCCCTCCCGCCCCAGTCCCCCCCCATCTCTCCCCCAGGCGTCCGTCCGTCCGTCCCCAGTCCACCCCCCGCATCCGTCCGTCCCTCCCGCCCCAGTCACCCCCCCATCTCTCCCCTAGGCGTCCGTCCGTCCCCAGTCCACCCCCCGGCGTCCGTCCCTCCCTCCCCAGTCCCCCCCCATCTCTCCCCCAGGCGTCCGTCCGTCCGTCCCCAGTCCACCCCCCGGCGTCCGTCCCTCCCTCCCTCCCTCCCCAGTCCCCCCCCCCATCTCTCCCCCAGGCGTCCGTCCGTCCGTCCCCAGTCCACCCCCCGGCGTCCGTCCCTCCCTCCCTCCCTCCCCAGTCCCCCCCGCATCTCTCCCCCCGGCCTCCATCCCCCCTGTCCGTCCATCTTCCCCCGGCGCCTGTCCCCCCAGTCCCCCCCGGCGCGGCGCGCACCTGGCACAGCTTGACCCACAGCCCCTGGCTGTTGCAATACTCCTCGCCGCTGGCCCGCACGCACGTGCCCTTGCGCACCTCCAGCGCGCAGCGGCCGAGCTTCCTGCCGCCGCGGGCGCCGCGGGCCGGGCTCTCGCTGACGCTGAGCAGGGAGCGGCCCGAGCCGGCGGCGGCGGCGGGGTCCCGGCACAGCTTGTAGCGCACCCGGCGCGGCACGTAGCACAGCGCGGCGGGCAGGGGCCGGGCGCGGCAGAAGCAGCTCACGCACTCGGCCAGGCAGCGGATGCGGCCCAGCAGCTGGTGCGGGGTGTCCGCGCTCATCCTGCGCGGCCCGGCCCGGCCCGGCTCCTGCCCTGCGCGTCAGCCGCGGCGCCGGGGGCGGGGCGCCGGGTGGTGGGTGGGGCCCGGCCCCCATGACGTGCAAGGCGGGTGTCAGGGGGCAACCGGGGGGCGGGGGCTGCCGGCCGGGGGTCCGAGCGGGGGAGGGGCCCGCGGGGCGGTCCCATAGGGGGAGCTGGGCTGACAGCCGGGGGTCCGAGCGGGGAAGGGCCCCGCGGGGCGGGCCCATGGGGGGAGCTGGGCTGCCGGCCGGGGGACCGAGCGCCTTCGGGGGGAGATGTGGATTTTTTCGACGCCCCGATGCTTGTCCAGGCAGCTCGAACCGGCCCGTGCAGGGGCGCTGCCCCCCACTCAGCCCTATTCCCGAACTGTTGGTGCCTGCCGGCTGAGCCCCCCCTACGTCCCTTTTCGGCTTGCGCCTCTACTCCGGGCATTACGGCGCGTGACGCAGAGAGGAGGGGGCGGAGAGGCCGCCAGGGGGCAGGGTTTTCCGAGCCGCCCTCCAGTCAGCTGGCGGGCAACCCGGAAGCGGAGGGCTGGAGTCCCGCCCCCGAGTGGGCGTGGCCTGAACAAGATGGCGGCGCCCGTTGGGGGCGTGACTCCGCGCAGGGGGGCGGGGGCAGCGGCAGCGGAGCCGCTGGCCGCGGAGGAGCAGCATGGAGGGGAGCAGCCCGCCCCGGTGAGTAGCGGCCCGGGGTCCCAGGGCAGGGCGGGGTCAGAGCCGGCAGCGCCGCGGAGGGAGGGGGTCCCGGGCCGCTCAGCGCCCCCTCGGGAATCGCTGCTCCCCCGCCACGGGCCCGGATCCCGGTCGCCCTGGGCCTGCCGGCTGCGGGCCCCGCTCACCTCCCGCAGCGCCGAGCACAGTCCGCCCCGGGCGCTTCCTTTCCGTGGGGGGGGGAGAGGTACAGCCGCGCCCCCCGCCCCGTCCTCTCCGTGTGCCGCCGCTGGGCCAGTCCCGTTCCGCCTCCTCCAGGCGGGCCTGGGGCCCCTTAGCCCGCGGAGCTGCTCCCCTTCCTGCCGCTGTCGCCGCGCTGGGGGGGTTAACTGCACCGCCTTCAGAGATCCCCCGTCGTCTTAGATCGGGGTGGGGGGGCAAACATCTTCCATCGGGGCCCACTGCAGTGAGCAGCCCCCCCCCCCAATGGCTCCAAAGCGCTGGCCATTCCGGGCCCGTTCCTGGGGGGACCCTTTTGGCCCCCTGTAAGAAAACAAGTCTGTAGAAGGGGGTTGTGAACCCACGAACGGGGCTTGTCCCCACTAGATCCCTCGTTGGAAGCGGGGGTGTAAATGAGCCCGAGGGGTGAATAGCAATGAGGCACATGCAGCATCTCATTTGCTTAATTCTCGGCAGGAAGGTCCAAGTTGCTAAGGGCAAAGCCGGGGCCCCCAGTGTAGCTGCAGGTGCTGCCAAGTTCCCTCATGCCCAAAACTTTTGGAAAATGCTAATGGGGACAAGCCCAAAGAGTAAACCCCTTGCAACCTTCTCTATGAGCTGGCAGAGCCTGAGAACCAGCAGCTGCTCATGTAGTGCCACCCCCATAGGAAGTTTCACCCCACCAGGGCGGACACCCCAACCTAGAGCATTTCCATTAACATGTTATGGGCACAGCCATAGTGATGCTGGGGTCTGCCTCAAGTGAGGACAGTGTAGATGCTTCCAGTGTTACTCATTGAATGTTCCATGCCTGGGTTATTCTGTTCTATTGTTAAGCCTGGGGTGGCACCAAACATGCGGAGATGCCGGGAACAGCTCCTGGGGGAAGGGGGCAGAAGTTCGGTTTCTGGGAGAACTCGGATATTTGCCTGCAGGGCCAGTCAGGCTGAAAATAAATCCCTGGACAAAAGAGGCCGAGGCTGGAGAAACTTCCATTGGTTACTTTACCACATGTTGCATATAAAACAAAATAAAAGTTCCTGCACACACTGTCCCCTCATGGCTGGTTTGACTCGGGACCCCAGGGGGAGTCACAGAC
Source organism: Carettochelys insculpta (assembly GCF_033958435.1). Classification (NCBI taxonomy): domain Eukaryota; kingdom Metazoa; phylum Chordata; order Testudines; family Carettochelyidae; genus Carettochelys; species Carettochelys insculpta. Next base: position 3,801,492 of record NC_134145.1, read on the forward strand.
CCGGGGAGCTGAGCTTTCCCCCAGCCCTTGCCGACGGAGGAGGAGGTTTCTCTGTCTAGATGTTGCCCCTGCTCTGATGTATTTTTTCAGGACTGTCCTCTATGGAACTGAAACCAGTGCAGAACCCGGATTCCCCAGCAGCGGACAATGCTGCAGCTAGGTGGCTGCGAAGGCAGGCGGACCTGCCACTGGCTGCTGGGCAGGATGGGCTCGCAAGAGCCTGTCTTGACACCACATGCTACCTCGTCAGGGGGCCCAGTTCCCACAGGACCAGCCCGACTTGCTTCCAGCACAGGGCCCTGGAATATGGCTGGTTCCGGTAGCTGTGGGACCTTTGGCCGCCCCTTTGGCCAGTCTGCAGTAGCTGGCTGGTGGCGAGAGAGAGTGCTCTGCTCCCATGAGGAGGATACGGCAGCCCAGCAGCCCCCAGGCCTGCACAGCAGAGAGCCAGGCCTGCCACCAGCTGAGTGGGAGTTAAGGCCATCAGAGATGCCACTGCTGCAGGCTGGGGCCCTGCCTGCCCCAGAATCTTCCCCAGAGCAGCTGCGGCTCCTGATAACTTAATCAGCCCAGTTCCTTTATGTGCATTGTCTGAGCAAGTGACTGATGGACAGGCAGGGGCTAGGGCCCCACACCCAACTCCTGCTGGCTTTCTCCTGTGCTGTGCTGCAGCTAGGATGGTCACATCCCTCCCTCCCTCCTTCCCCCGCCCCACAAGAGCAGCTTACTGCCGCCAGAGAGAGCAGCTAATTCCCCCCTGCAGCTCCCAGCCCTGGGGCTCTAACAGCTCAAAGGGACCGGACCCTACACAGTTCTCCCTCTGGCCTGGCACGAGGGCCAGCTGCAGCAGCCTGCGGGGCCAGAGCCAGACTGTGGCCAGTGCCTGAAATCTATGGCCCCCCACCCACGGGACCCTCTCTGGGCCACGTGTAGGGCAGGTGCTCTGAGCATCTTTCCCCAGTCAGTGCCCTGGGGAGCCAGTGTAGCGCACCCCTGTCTGCTCCCGCAGTCGCTGTGTGGCTGGGCTGCGGGGGCGGGCATGGGATGGGACCCAGGAGATCCAGGCAAGTCGTCCTCGCTCTGCCCTATTTCCTCCTCGTCCAGCAGCAGCCAGCCCTGGGGCTACGGTACAGGACGCTCCTTGCAGAGTGCTTGGCAGATAGCAGGGGCCAGGAGTCTGGTGGGGAGTGGGCTCCAGCGGGGGCCTGCCTGCAGAGCTGGGTCTGCTGAGTGCATGCCCTGGCTACCCCTTTGCCGCAGACCCCAAGGCTTCCCTGCGCTGAAGAATGACACGTTCCTGAGAGCGGCCAGAGGAGAAGAGACGGAGTACACCCCGGTCTGGTGCATGAGGCAGGCTGGCCGGTACCTCCCAGGTGAGCGGCTGGGGCATGGGGTCCCTGCCTCCCCTTCCCCTGGCTGGCTAGAGCCGGGGATCACTGCTGGAGCGGCGGCTGGAGCAGGAGACTCAGGCAGAAGCCAGGGTGGTGCTGGCACCCTGTGCCTTGTCCTGGCATGGCCGGGCTCAACCCGCCGGCACCTCACCCTGCCGATCGGCTTGCAGAGTTCCGGGAGACCCGAGCTGCCCAGGACTTCTTCGCCACCTGCCGGAGCCCTGAGAGGTGCTGTGAGCTGACCCTGCAGGTGAGCGGCTCCCTGCGGCGGGCGGGGGCTCGTGCAGGGCTGTCAGAGCCAACCCCCCAGAGGGAGGCGCCATTGTCCTGCCCAGGGCTGGGACATATGCTCCTGGGCTAAGCACCACCCCCACCCCAACCAGGCTGCTTTCCCACATGCCTGTCTTTAGCTTGAGGTCAGCAGGGCCTGGCCCTGGCTCACAGCTGCCCAGGGCCCCCGTCATTGGAAGTGCCGGCTCGGCACAGCCTCATGCGGGCACCGGCACAACCAGCTGGCAGCTGCTTGCGGCTCGCAAGGAGGCAAAGGGTTGTAACTTGCCAAGGAGCGAAGGCCCCTCCCCTAGGAACACGCAGCCCCTTCGGGACTGAGCTGGAGCCGTTGACGTGGGGCTGGTTGGACGGGCACCCGTTCTGCGAGGGCTGCAGCTCACCCCTGCGGGGCCTGGGGACGGGACACTAGCAGGGAGTGGGGCTTGGCCTTACTACAGCAGATTTTCTCCTGGCCGTCTGGCTGCTGCCGGCCTGCTCAGGGGCCAGGTTTGGCCTTGGGAGGGAATTCCCCTGTTGGGCTCTGCAGCCTGGGGCACTGGCAGGTCTGGACTCGGGTCGGGCCCTGGGTAACTGAGCATGTGAGAAGTTCAGTCGGGTGGTGTCTGCCCCAGCTGTGGGTGAGGGAGGTTCAGGGCCTGCGCTGAGGGGATCCTGGGGCCCGGCCAGCCCCGCAGCCTGTGAGCTCTGCCTGCCTCCGGCGCTGACCCGGCTCTGTCCCCTGCAGCCCCTGAGGCGATTTCCCCTGGACGCCGCCATCATCTTCTCGGACATCCTGGTGGTGCCCCAGGTAAGAGCGGTGCTGGGCCGTGGCGGTGCCCCAGGCCGGGAGCGGGTGGGCGCCCGCTCCCTCATGCGTCCTGCGCTCTGCCCCCAGGCACTGGGCATGGAGGTGGTGATGGTGCCCGGCAAGGGGCCCACTTTCCCAGAGCCCCTCAAGGAGGTGGAGGACCTGCTGAGGCTGCGGCAGAAGGTGGATGTGGCGGCAGAGTTGGGCTACATCTTCCAGGCCATCACACTAACCCGGCACAGGCTGGAGGGCCAAGTGCCCCTGATCGGCTTCTCCGGGGCGCCGGTAAGGACCCCCTCCCCCCACCCACCAGTAGGGGGAGCCAGGCCCAGGGCCCCTGACAGCGGGAGCCCTGTGTTCTCTGCAGGAGCCCCTGGGGCTGGCTGGCCCCAGTGCAGGCGCAGACCCCGGCTGGTTGGGCCCATTCCTGGCAGTGGGAGGCCTGGCGAGTGCAGCCTCAGGCAGGTGGGCGGCCACTGGCTGGGGGTGTCCAGCCAGCCCTGCCCAGCCCACTCCTCTTCCTCGGCCAGTGGACGCTCATGTCCTACATGATCGAGGGCGGCGGTTCCAATACCATGGCCAAGGCCAAGCGCTGGCTGTACCGGCACCCCCAGGCCAGCCACCGCCTGCTGCAGCTCCTGCAGGACGTCATCGTGGAGTACCTGGTGGGCCAGGTGGCCGCTGGCGCTCAGGTGCGGGGGGGCATTGCTGGGGCGTGTGGCAGTGGGGTGCTGCGGGGCAGGGCCTTGTGGCAATGGGCAGAGAGGGAGGGTCCTACAGCTCTGGTCCCCTGGGGGCAGTAGAGGGGGTCAGGAGGGGTCCCAGACTGGGCTGGGCACTGGGAGGGCCTAGCCTGGGTGGGGGACCCGGACTGGCTGGGGGTGCAGCATGGGGAGGCGGGTGGGAGGCCTTGGGGGGCCATGGAGAGGGGTTGGGGGCCCGAGGCTCTGGGAGGGGGTGGGGGCCCCAGGCTGGCTGGGGAGGGGGCCCCAGGCTCCCCAACCCTCCTTTGCGTTGGCCTGGGCAGGCGCTGCAGCTGTTTGAGTCCCACGCTGGGCACCTGGGCCCTGAGCAGTTCCGGGAGTTCGCGCTGCCCTACATCCGAGCCATCGCCACCGGCGTGAAGGAGAAGCTGGGGGCGGACGCGCTGCCGCTGGTGCCCATGGTAAGGGGCATGGGGCTGCCCGGCCACGGCCCCCAGGGGGAGGGGGGCACTGCTGCCCTGCATGTCTCTATGCGTCAGGCAGGGGGAGGGGCTTCCCTTGGCCTCATCCCGCAGTGGGGCAGTGCCAGCCAGAGCTCCGCTCCCTACGCGCCTTGGCCTGGCTGGGTCCCAGCACCAGCAAGGACGAGTCCTGGGCTGTGGGGAGGGGGAGACACAGCCCTGCCCCTTGGAGCAGCGAGCCCCCGGCGTCCTGCACTTCTGAGCCCCACAGCAGCACCTGTGTAACAGCCTGGCCCAGCCACGGTGCCCACCAGCCCACAGCTCAGGGGAGCAGCCAGAGGCAGCAGGCAGGAGAGACACGCAGGGCGGGGGCAGGGGCAGACCCTTGCTCTGCTCCTGCCTGCGCGGCCCTTCCCAGGCAGCAGCTGGGTCCTGATGCGGCTGTAGGGTTCTGGGAAACCCCTTCCCCCAGCCAGTTGTGGGCCCTGGCGGCTCGGGGCAGAGCCAGGCGGCCGTGTGGCTGAGCCCCTCTCCCCACGGCAGATCATCTTCGCCAAGGACGCGCACTACGCCCTGGAGGAGCTTGCCCAGGCCAGCTACGAGGTCGTTGGCCTAGACTGGACCATCCAGCCCCAGGCCGCCCGGTAAGAAGCCTGGCCAGCAAGCCAGGGCTGCAGCGACAGGGCGCAGGCCCAGCTGGCCAGGAGCCAGGGGAGATGGGCAGCTCCTTGCCTCTGGGGGCCAGGCCGCCAGCCACTGGCAGGTGCCCTCATCTCTGCCCACCCTGCAGGCACAGCGGGCACCAGGTCTCAGCAGGGCCCATTCGCGCTGGTTCCTGCAGCCCAGCTGCCCTGTGCCTGGCACTGAGGGCCCAGGCCTTAGAGATCCGCCCCCCGCTTCCCCTGCAGGGGCCAGGATGCCTGCCCACCTCCCTCCTTTCCTGGGCGGGGGCGGCTCTGCCAGGCCGCACGCACAGGGCACCGTGGTGCCTGTAGCTGTCTCGGGAGCCAAGTGGGCGCAGGATCTGCACGGGGCAGTTCCACAGCAGCCCTGAGGCAGGCGTCCCAGCTGCCACCCTGCGCTCCTGGGGGCCAGCTAGAGGGGCGCGTTGGGCCTGTGCGGGTCACCAGGGAACTGGCAGGGCCGTGCGGGTGCTTCGGAGGGGCCGACAGCTCTGCGGTGCAGGGAGCCCCGTGCAGCCGCAGACACTTACCAGCCTCCTTTCCGTTCCAGCGAGCGGACAGGCCCCCGTGTCACCCTCCAAGGGAACCTGGATCCTTGCGCCCTCTATGCGCCCAAGGTAAGGACGGGGCCGGCCAGGAGCTGGCCCCCCTGCCTCAGGGGTAAAGCAGATCCTGTGCAGCTGGGCAAACTGAGGCAGGCAGGGCCGAGCTCTCAGGCATGGGTGGGAGGGGAGCGAGAGCCAAGTGTGATTCACCGGGGTGTAGGGGACTGAGCCCAGCACAAGGGGCAGGGCCAGAGCAGGGGACAGCCCCCGGCCTCTGCCCCCAGGGTCCCAGCTCAGCGGGCCCGGCCCGGCCCGGGGCTCAGAGCAGGTGTCTGTCTGGCAGGAGAAGATCGGGGAGCTGGTGAAGCGGATGCTGGAGGGGTTTGGGACCCAGCGCTACATCGCTAACCTGGGCCATGGCCTGTACCCCGACATGGACCCAGAGCACGTGGGCGCCTTCGTGGAAGCTGTGCACACACACTCCCGCACCCTCAGCAAGCCCACCTGAGCCGCAGTGTGGGACGCGGGCTGGCAGCAGCACATTAAAACTCCAGCTTTCCCCTGGCAGCGTGTGACTGGGGAGGAAGGGGCAGGGTGGGGGACTGCCAGTGGGGGTGCCGGACAACTGCACCCAGGAGCTCTGAGCCTGCCTCCCCATGGGGCGTGCTGCTTGGTGGCTCTGCCAGGGCCTGTCCTGGCTCCCCTTCCCCTCACAGGCTGGGCTCAGTGCACAGCCCCCAGGTACCTGAGACATGCCCCAGCCCCCTCTCCCAGCAAGGACTCAGCTGTTTTCTGGTTCTGGTGGGAGCCTCCCTTGGGCTGCAGACCCCCTCCTGCTGGTGGGGGCAGCCTTCGCCCCTGACCGCTAGGGGTGCTGCCCTCCCCCGCCTCAGTTCCCACATGCTGAGCCCGGCCTGCATCTCACCTGCAGCCTGTCCCACGGAGATGTTCTCAACCCCCCTGGGGGAGCTGAGCCCAGGCCCTTTGCCAGCCAGCTGGTGCCTTTCCCCCAGCAGTAACGGCGCTCCCTTGGTGCTGGCCAGTTCTCACATGTCTAGGGGCTGTCTCAAGGGCGCACCCACCATCCTGGCCGAGCACCACGCCCTGGTCCTCCCCATGCACAGCCCAGCCCAGCCAGCCGCAAGAGCTGAGTGCAGGGTGTGCCCTGGAGGGGTCGGGCAGCTGCATGGACAGAGGCCCCATCTGGCGTCCCTGGGGTGGAGCTGGGAGGGCCTGACCAGGGGGGCCCTAGGCAGAGCAGCCTCAGGACCCTGGATCACCACTGACTGTCACAAACCCAGCATCTATCGCAGCATTTGGCTGTTCGGCTCCCTGGCAAAGCCATGTGGTGCACAAGGCCCAGAATTGTCCCTCCTGCCCCAGGCGTGGTCCCAGCCCTGCATGCCCCAGTGCCCCTGCTCGGTGCCCACCTTACGCAGCAGCGCTCCCCTCCAAGGCCCTGGCAGGGCTGGAGTACTGGCCTCCAGGCAGCGGGCCCCAGCCAGCCTGGCCTGTGCCATGGCCGGAGCCAGTTCTGCTGCAAGTGGCCCATGGGAGGGAGGGGAGTTCGCCTGGGACCACCTGTCATTCCTCACACTCCTCGACTCTGGCAGTCAAGGTGGCGGATGCTGGGGCCATCCTGCAAGGCACTGCGGCAGGGTGCTCTGCACACACTGGGCCTGGGCCGCACCAAACGGAGCCAGATGCCTGCTCTCAGCAAAGTCCGGAGACAGGCCGGCCTGGGCCTTGCTGTGTGTAGTGGTGAGCCTGCTGGGCACACCCTGTAGCAAGCCTTAGGGCCCAGCAGCCTGTGAACCAGAGCCAGGAGACAGGGCGCCCGTCCTACAGCTCTGAGCATCTTCCCAGCCAGCTGCAGGCTCAGACCCTGGAGGGTGGGGGGCTCCAGAGTGCCCACGGTGGCTTAAGTCTGCTCCCAGGGACATCCGTGGGCAACCCCCTACCCCAGCTGGGGCGCACAGCGAGGCCCAGGCTCAGCCGGCTTGGGACCCCACTAGCCTCTGCCTCTTGCTCCGAGCTGTGCTCGCAGGTAAATCTCGTACGTGCTGCCCTGCAGCGACTGAGAGGCGTGCCCTTGCTTTTTCCATCCACATGCAGAATAAGTTTGTGCGCGCCACGGCCTGCACGGATACGCACCACCACTACACACACACAGCGGCTGTGGGCGCTCTGCCAACCAGCCGGGCGGCAGCTGAATCTCTCCCGGGCTCAGCCTCCAGGGAACACTGCCTGATTTGTTTCCCGGTGCTGGCACTGGGCAAAAACACACTGAGGCCCCTCCGACTGGTGCCCTTTGCCCCCCTCCATTCATTCCTTGTGAAAACACACAGCAGCACCTAAAGTCCAACACCCTTTATAGAAAATGGCAGGAGCGGCACAGAAATAGGATTCACGTCTTTTTATTATGAAACGTCAAGTTGAGAGGTTGCGCAGACACACACACGCACAGGGAGAGAAACAGGTTGAAGAGTGATACTTCTGTGGCACCAAATACTGCGTACAACTGGCTTTCCCGTCTGCCGCGCAGACACAGATCTTTCAAAAATAAAACCAGACAGGAGCTCATCAGCCCACGTTGTCTAGCTACTAATCGCGTGCCCCAGCCTGCCCAGCCCTCCCTGCCCTTCCAAAACTGAGACACACGGGACCGGGGTGGGGACATTAAGACACCTGGAAAGAGGAGGAAGGTCCCTGCCCCACACTGAGCTGGGATGGCTACGCAGCAGCAGGAGATGGAGCGATACACATCGGGAAATGTGACAAGGGGCCTTTGCCCAGCAAGTGCTCGCGTGTGCCAGAGCGACAGAGGCTGGGAATGGGGAGGAAATTAAAAGAAAAGTAACTGAGAAGTCGTGTTTGTGGTCCTGGCATCCCCCCACCACGCATGCCTCCACACCCACATCCACACACCGAGAGAAGGCCAAAGATAGATATGTACACGATGGGCCCAACGGCTTCTGCCCCTCGTCGCTCCTCCACTGACCACCGGCAGAGCTTACAAAGCTCAGGGCTCCTGCTACGTCCATCAGCGTCCAGCCAAGTCCATCCTCTGACTGTCCTGATGTGCCAATTGGCCGCTCGTCCAGCTGGCCCAGGTTTTGTCTCCCCCAGGGTCCTTGTGGTTCTGCAGCCATTTTGAATTCATTTCCGTTTGCCGGCCGCCTCCCGCCCGCCCCTCTTGTGCCGACAACACCAACGGTGCCAGGGAAACCTGAGAAATGGTCACGTCTCCTCTTTTCCACTTCAAAAGAAAGTCCCAGCCCGCGACAATTTCAAGTATCCCCCAAATAAAAGACAGAATAATTATAAATAATTATAACTTTACAATTTAATAATTGACACATATACTATAGTATTTACAGTATCATAAATGCTTTTTTCTTGTTACTTTTAGTAAGCAATCCCTGAGAACAGTTACTCTAGTTTTTTTTGTTACGTATCTTCATGAACGGAGGAGGAGTTTCACATCTCCACAGGGTGCGCATGGCGCTGCAAGGCCGTGGCCTTGGGTCCCCCAGGAGGTTTAGTGTTGCATGTCTCTTTTGCATTTTATTCTTTCCTTTTCGCTTGGCAACCTTAGGACCAGCCGGCAAACGCTTCCGTTAGGAAAGAGGTATTAGATTTCCAGGTTAGCTTTTGGTATTGACTGGTTCCGCCCTCGGGAAAGCAGGACGCAGGGAAGCAAATTGTTCTTCCCCTGTTTGTGTTTTGGTTTGAGGTGCCTGAAGATGGTTGGGATCCTCGCAGGCTGTGAAACAGTTAAATCCAACGGCAGACCAACCCCCCTTTGTCTTGCCAATTGTGGTCCGACTTGCCTTTCGGCACGTGGAATGCCCCTGCCAGACCCTGCCGGCGCAGGCCGGAGCTCAGCCAAACCGCTCCCGCACCAGCAGCATCAGTTTTTTCTTGCCTTTGTAAATCTGTTTGAGATTGTCTATGAACTGGGCGAACTGGAGGTGGCCGTCCTGGGCCAGGAGGAAGGTCTCCCTGGCCTTGCTGAGGAACTCGATGAACTCGCCGTAGTGCCGTGGGCTGATGTGGGTGAGCCGGGAGTGGGTGGTGTTGATGTACGCGTTGATCGTGGCATCCAGCAGCTGCCGCAGGGGGGCCTTGTCAGTCGACATCAGCTTGCCAGAGTTCCTGCGGCCGGGGATGCCGGCCAGGCCCGGCGCCGTCATAGTGCAGCGCCGCAGGATGTCTGACAGCACCGTGGCACAGTGCACGCTCTTCACCACCAGGGGGATGATGGCCGCCAGCTCGTTCTTGCCCAAGGAGTGGCTCAGCGCGCAGGCCCAGAGCACGTCGTTGATGGCCGGGTGGGTGTCCTGGTTATAGGCCAGGTTCAGGTGCGTCATGGCCAGAGAGGCCAGCTTGAAGGCCCGCAGCGGGTAGCCCCGGTGCTCCATGTAGCGGGCGATGGTGAACAGCTGGGCATAGGTCATGCCGGTGGCGGCGGCGTCGATGACGATCTGGTAGGCCGTCTCGAAGGCAATGTGGTCCTTCTCGCACAGCGTGAGGGCTGAGAGGGCGCAGTTCTGGGGGTCCTTCATGGCGCACTGCAGGGCCAGCGTGCGGGCACAGCCAGCCAGCTCCTCGCGCTGTGGGTAGTCCAGGCTCAGCCGCAGGATGGTGTTGTGGGACATCACCGTGGCTGCCACGATGCTGGTGGCTTCCGTCGGGGTGAAGAGGGTGTACCAGTTCTGCAGGATGCTGAGCAGTGCCCGCACGCCTGCCGGACAGAACACACAGTGAGCACGGGCGGCGGGAGGCTCCGAAACCCTCCAGGGCTCACCGAGCTCAGCCCTCTCCGGGAGCCACGTCCCATCCCGAGCCTGCGGGGAGGCGCTCAGAGCCAGGGGGAGAGCACTGGCCTGGATCTAGAGGGACAACCAAATGCCACTGCACTGCGGACAGAGAGAGCTCCAGCGCTCCAGGCCAGCGGTCCAAAGCGAAGCTACAGATTCTACCTAGGGCAGCAGTACAACTGCATCGCCGCGCACAGAGTGAAGCGCTACCTCCCCGGAATCCTACGGCCTGGCCCTCTGCTCAGGGGCTGGGCACTGAGCCCTAGACATGGAGTCAGGAAAGAACCCTCCAGGGCTCCGTGGCTGGGAGCCTGGGGGGAGGGAGGCCGCACGAGGCCAGGGTTACCTGCCAGCATCATCTGGGGACGTCTCAGTAACTCAACCCCCATCGCTGCTGGGGTCTCTGGCAGCAGCGCCCCAGTCTCTGCCTGCAGCTGGGTTCAGTCTCCCCCACCTGGCTGGGCTCAGCGCATGGGTGACATGGGAGCTTCTCCAGCCTGGGCCACGCCCAGGTCAGCCCAGAGGGTCCTGAAACGCCATGAAACCTCCGGCCGTCTCAACCCGTCACTCAGCCAATCGCCCCAGCGCTGGGCCGGGCATGGTGACGGGGCCCAGGGCACAGTCCCAGCCCTTCCTGGGGTACGGACCGGGCTGTCCGGACGAGTGGTACCCACCCACTTCTGTCGCACAGGTGACCAGCCACCGCACCATCTCCCTTCGCCTCCAGTTCAGGGTGGACAGAGTCATCCGCATGACCTAGGAGACAGACAGACGTTCTCAGCCTTGCTCTCCCTCACCAGCGCCCACCCCATCCGGCACGGGTGGCTCAGCTCAGCGCGGGCCAGGGCCAGTTCGAGAGGAGGCTCCAGGACCCATCACGTGTGGCCCCGCGCTGGGATGGCCCAGGGCCACGGTGAGGCAGCCAATGGCTCCGAAGCGAACTTTTGAGTTCATTTGCCAGGCTTGCCTGGTTTGATGCTGCATCACAGCCGTCCCAGGCGGGCAGCTGGCACCAGCCCCACCCGGGTGGGGCTCACAGCAGGAGGCTCTGACTGCTCAGCTGGGCCTCCCCCAGGCGCAGGGAGCAGGCTGGGAGGGGAGCTGCAGGCAGACTCGGGTGGAGGCGGGAGGGGGCCCAGACTCGGCCCCAGAGCAGGGAAGGGGCTGAGTGCAGGACTCGGAGGGAACCCGCCTGGGGCTGCAGGCCTCACTGGGGCAGGGGAAAGGCAGTGCAGAAACTGCTGGGACGTTTCGGCCGGACTCCCACTACCCTGCCCGGGGCTACATTCGGGACGTGGCCCGAGAGCTCGGCCACAGCTCTGGCACCGAGCAGCCAGCATCGGTCAGGGCCGGAGGGTGAGGCAAGGCGCCTGCAGCGCCACATTGGGCCAGCAGGGGGCACTGCAGGGCAGGCAGGTTCAAGGTGCTCCGAAGGAACCGGCTGGCGGTCTCGGAACGGGGCTGCCCCCAGCAGCGGCTGGGTTAGCGGGTCCAGGCAGCCCCCCGGCCGACGCCCCCCACCTACCTGCAGGCCCAGCTCCAGCGCCACGTTGAGCAGGGTGGTGTCAGGGGTGCTGTCCGCAGGCGTGGCGATCTTAAAGGCGTCCTGGGCCAGCTTGAAGATCAAGGACGAGGAGTGGATATTCTTCTGGATCGCTTCCAGGACGGTGCGTAGCCGCAGCGTGTCGCCTGCAGGCACGGAGGGGTGGGGCGGAGAGGTCAGCCTGGGGCCGGCAGGGCCCACACCTGCACCTGCCCCGCCTGCACCCCCGCTTTTCACTTCGGCCCCCGCGGCGAGGACCTGGGCAGAGCTCAGACTGCCTCTGCCCGGCTCATAACGGTCACTCTGGGTCTGCGCAGCAACTGCAGCCAGGGGAGCTCAGCCGGAGGACCATCGCCGTCCAGGCTGCCCCGAGCGCCCCTGGCTCTGCCCACAGCAGGCCCACAGGACCCAGCGCGCCCCCAGGGCTGCTCCGCACAGAGCTGCACGGCGCCGGGAGCCCAGGCCAGGTCTCTGCCGAATCCCCTGGGCAGTGGGATTTCTCCCCTGGAAAACGTCTGGGGAAACGGCAGCTGCTCATGCCACAGCCCAAGGCCGGGCTCGCTGACAGCACACAGCAAGCCAGGGGCGACTACCCTGCGCCTGCAGCCGCTCGGGGGCCGCATGGATCCGGCCGGCCTCTGCGCAGCACGCACCGGAGCCCTGGCGGCTGGCTGGGCTGAGCACAGGGTGTTACTTCTGGCTCCTGTGAGCCCAGAGGGAAACTGGCCGAGCCTGCAGCAGTGGGCCCAGTCTGAGGGCAGAGAGGGGCATTGGGGGTGTGGCAGGGGCTGGCATGGGGCACAGCCCAGCCGTGCCCAGCCCGCAGCCCCAGCCTCGTCCCCCAGCTCCCAGGTCTCACTCTGCGCTGTGCTTCTGTTCCTGGACACAGGCCCAGCTGGCGCTGGCCTTGGGCTCCGCACCAGGCACTGGGCACAAACACACACTCCACTCCCCAAAAGGATCCAGCCAGGGCCAGACCCTTCCAGCAGGTAAGATCCATCCCGTGGGCCATCAGCCCCCTGCCCGGCGTCACACGACTTGCACTCCATCCCGCGGCTCTGGCTGGCGGCCAGCCCCTCGGTACAAGCCAGCTGGCCTGGCCGGGTTCCCAGCGAGGTGAGTGCAAGGGAAGTGCAGGCAGCTGTGGGGTCACCGCCACTCCCTGACACCACAACACAAGGTGCACGATACACAACAGGCCCATGGGGCAAGTTCTCCCTGCCCCTGTGCGACACCTGGGCCCTTCCCGGGAAGCTCAGGAGCTCCCCAAGAGCCGGCATTTCCTGAGGGGTCCTACTGACCTGGTTCCTCTCCCGGGTTCCATCCCCACCGCTCAGCTCCCTGACCAGACAGGGACCCAGGGCCTCCCAGCTCATCACTGCCACATGGGGAGGAAGGTCTTTGCAGCTGCTTTCCCAGCCAGTCCCTCTCAGCAGGGCCTGCCCCGTGGGGAGAGCTGGGCAGTGTTTGCCTTGGGCTGGAACCGGAGACGTTCGCTTCAGAGGTGACGAGATCTCATCCTGGCTCCTTAACTGTGTGCTCCAGCTGAGGAGCTCCGACCTCAGCCTCTGGCTCGCCCCACGGGCGCTCGCGGTCGGACCAACAGCCGCAGGATCAGAATTTCCCCCTCAAAGGCTCTGCCTAGCCAAGAGCCTCCTGCTTGTCTCCAAGGCCTGAGGGGGCAGCACGCTGGACAACGAACATCCAATGTGCTTCAGTCACAAGGTTAGACACGCTGAAAAGACAGATCCTCACCAGGGCAACTGTCTGGAGCTGCTGGGCTGAGCCTCACCGTGGTTTGAATTAGTCTCATTACAAGGGATACAGAACACACCGGTTACTTCAGACGGGGGCCAGAGTTAAGCTGGCCACCCGGGGGAGGGTTTCGCAAGCCCAGGTACGAAAAGACCAGTGAGGTGCAGACTCAGAAGCAAAATGCAAGAAAGCCGAGCAGCAGCTGAGAGCATGATGGGTCCCTGGTTAAAAATCAGACGGGGGAGAGTGATTGCTGGCGCTGGTGTGGGGCAGTGAGGCACGAAACCATGCTGGTTGTTCCTGGCTCTGCCTGCGATCAGAGAAGCCGGACTGCCTGCATTCCCCGTTCCATCAAAATAAGCAGCACCTGCTCTCATTGATTTCTCCCCTCTGCCGGAATCCGTCCCATCGCCTGGCTCAGAAAGAGACCCCCCTGCTATAAGGTAACTGGGTCGCACAACAGCAGATGAATTTTAATGCTGATAAATCCGAAGTAATGAATATTGGAAAGCACAACCCCAAATCTACCTACAAAACGATGGGGACAAATGGGCTACTACCCCTGGAGAGAGAGACCTTGGAGTCATTGTAGAGAGTTCTCTGCAAACATCCATTCAATGTGCAGCAGCAGCCACCACCACAAAGCAAAGAGAAATTGAGGAATCATTAAAAGAGGGACAGAGAATAAGACAGAGAATATCTTATTGCCTCTACGTAAATGCCTGGGACGCCCACATCTTGAATACTGTGCGCACTTGTGGTCGCCTCCTCTTAAAATGATACAGTGGCTTTGAAAAAGTTTCACAAAGGGGCAAAAACCGATGCAGGGTTTGGAGCGGGTCCCACGTGAGGAAAGAGGAAACAGACAGGGACTTTTCAGCTTAGGAAAGAGGAGCCAAGGGGGTAGGTGACAGAGGCATAGAAAATCCTGACCGGTTGTGGAGAAAGCGAACAAGGAAGTTATCTGCTTGTTCCCAGAACAGCAGAACTAGGGGTGGCAGCAGGTTTAAAACAAACGAAAGGAGGTTTTTCTTCACGCAGTGACCTGTCAGCTGGTCAGGGGGACTCTGGGCTGGAAGAGGTGGTGAAGACCAGGGCTTTACTAGGTCTGTTGATGGCCGTTAGCCAAGGTAGACAGGGCTGGTGTCCTCAGGCTGTCGGAAGCTGGGAACAGGTGACTGGGCGATTCTCTGTGGGACACCTGGCCCCGGCCGCCGTCAGCAGACGGGACACAGGGCTGGGTGGACCTTTGGCCTGAGCCCATCCGGCTGTTTTACGTTCTTATGTTCAGCGCCCTCTGCTCACTGAGGTAAATGGGCAGAGACCTGCTGGTTTCAAGCACCCTGGGCTCAGGCTCAGCCTGGCCCTTCCAGCCAGCAGTGGCCAGGTGCAGCAAGGTCACGTTTCAACAGCTGGAACTCCCCCAACCCCACCTCGAGGGGGAGCTCTTGTCAGCTGTGGGGTCGGCCTGGGCCTTCCTTCGGGGGTGCCGGGGCAACCTGGCAGGGAGACAACGGAAGTGCACAAAGATGCTGTGTCACCGAAGAAGCTGGCACTGCTCATGACACTGACCAGCTGGAAGGCCCCAGCTTGGCTTGCAGATCCCAGGTCGAGTTGACGGGCTGGCAGACAACGTCCCCTCTGATTTTCCCCCCATCTATGTGTGGAATAAATTTTGTTACATGCACCAAGGTGTGTTCAAATATGCACCACCAATATACACACACTGCCAACTGGGGGAGTGCTGCTAATCAGCTGGGTGGCACCTGAATCTCTCCCAGTGCCCACCCAAGCGCTCAGCTTCCAGGGAACACGACTGGCAGTTAAAGAAACACTTCCGCACATCAGCTGCGGAGCTGAGTCGCAATAATGAAAAACGCCTAAAATGTGCAGAGACTAACTGGATTTGAAAACAAAAAGGAATTTCAGCTGACTCCTCTCTCCTCCGCTGCCATCACCAGGTATGGGGGGGGCTCAGCCAAGCCTCCTCGCACGACCAGCTGCAACAGCAGCAGCAGGGGTGCGGAGGAAAGGCCAGCACGAGCCAGGCTCTCGCACAGACCTGCTCCAGCAGTTGAACATTTGGTGGGGGGACTGTGAAAGCAGAAGGAAAAACAAGCATCAGACTCCGCTGCCCTTTCCAGTGGATTTTGGACACCGCCCAGCTCGAGGAGAACATGGACAAGACACAACCGGGAGCAGGTGTGTACGAGCGCAGCGTGATCAGAGCCCTTGGAATGGAAAAACCAGGAAAAACACCAGGGCTGGGAGAACAAGCGGCTGTGAACACTGGCCACCGTTTTGGCCAGCTTGGGAAGGGACCGGCGCGCGGTTCGGTTCGGTTCGGTTCTGCTCTGTTCCGCGTGACAGTGTGAGGGGCTGGAGCTTTACTGCTTTGTAAGCGACCTGTATCGACACAAGGGAACCCTGTCAACTGTCTGATCTCAGCTGTCTCAGCCTATCACCCGTCCGCCTGACGGAACCGTTTTCTCTGCTGCGCGCCCAGCCCGGCCCGGGGGCTGGTCTGCCTCCTGGCAAATGACAATGTCATAAACACACAGCAAAAGGCCCGTCTCTTTCCAGCCCCCGCATGCAGGAAGCACTGAAGCTCGGCAGACCTCCACCGGCAGTGCTACGAGCCTTCCGTCATGAGGCACCCCCCAGCCCGCAGCTTGGTACAGAGTTACCTCTCGTGAAAACCACACGCTGCCAGGGGCACGTAAATCCTTCGACCCCGGCCATCCCCTGCTGGGCACCGCCAGGCTGGCGCCCCAGGAGGTGCGAGGCTGAGCAGGCCAGTGGGGGTGGGCTGCAAACCCAGCTGGCGCTCCAGCGGGAATGGCCACAGCCCCACCGGCGGCTGACAGGGAGGTGTTTGGGCGCATGGCCCCAGGCAACCAACGCAGGGCACCTAAGAGCCCCTTTCCCCGCAGCTGTTCTCCCACCCCACCGGGTCACATGCCCCTTCCCCTCCCCAGCTGACCACAAGCTGGGACTTCTCTTCCTAGCACTGCGCCCGCAGGGCCCTGATGGCCAACGTCTCTCCCCAGCCCTACCAGAGGTGGCTCTGACCCCGGGGGAGTTTCCCCACACGCTCCCCAACTCTGTCTGCTCCGGCCGAGTGGAGTACGATGGCCTAGGCCCACACAACAGCACAGGCTGGTCTGGGGCCAAGAGGCCCAGCAACAATGGACAAACCACAGCTCAAAGCAAAGCTGAGCTGGGAGCAGGAGGCAGGCGCCTGAGAACAGAGCCTGGCACAGGCAGGGCTGAAAGGGCAAAGCACCCGCTGGTGACTGGCCCAGGCACAGCACAGTAACTGCTCCCGGGCAGAGGCTGAACTCACACGGTGCCAGCAGCTCACAGGAGAAGACGTTGGTGCCAAGTCCTCACAGGTACAGAGCCAGGTACAGGGAAGGGACTAAACTGACAGCATGACGGACCGAGACAATCTCATCACACCACGAGGTACAGGGCGCTGGGTGGTCTCTAAGTAGCACTAGATGGTGGCAACCTGATCAATCAGCAGTGAGGTGTGATTTCTTCGTGCCTGCGTGTAAAGTGGTGTCTTGTGGGGGACGGTCTCTGTCTGACATGGGGGCAGCGGAGATTTCCCGTTGCGGCAGGTGCGTATGGGCAGTGGATCAGCAGAGTCTGTGGACAACTGTTACTGTATTTTGCTCTACAATAAACCTGGCCGGGTGCCTTCGGTCCTTACCTGGTCTGTGGGGGACCTCGGCCCAGGTCGTTGGGCCCACATCACTGACACCCCCCCCCCCCCCACTCTTCTGGTTACCATCATCGACGGAGCCAGAGACCCATGAGGACACCACAGCCGTAACCTGGAGAATGACACCAAGTTCCTCTGAAAGCCACCCCCCTTCTGGGAAGCAGCCGAGGGTACCGGCCCTGCCACCCAACCCAAGCTAAGCCGGCTGGTCCCTGCCCCCACCTTTAGCGGCTGTCAGCATGGTGGAGGCCAGTTCACACTGCTGCGACTCCAAGTGGCCCAGGGTGAACCACCGTGGGTACCGGCTGGGCACGACCGATACCAGGTGGTGAGGGTGCGTCATGTCTCCCGCCGGCGCCGTCGTCTCCAGCACGGGCAGCCTGGGAGAGAGGAGGCAGCGTCAGCGGTTCCAGGTCACTGCGGCGCCCCGGCCGGGAGGGGAGAGTGCGGCCGGCCTGTGGCACAGGTGAGCTCACCGAAAGCACCATAGCGCACTCCAGGCATGAACGGACTCCCAAGGAACCGGGGGGGACCCCGGCTCCTTTGCAGAGGGAGGCGGAAAGGCACCGGAGAGCTGAGACAAAGGCGCTGGGCCCCTGACTCGGGGCTGTTTCCTCTGCAGGTGCGGAGCATTTCAGGAAAAGCGGCAGGTTCCTCCCCAAGTGCGGGGCTGGGCCTGGGAGCAGCCCCTCTCCCACAGCCCCCCAGGGGCTTGGGCTACCAGCCCCTACACTAATATTCCCAGGGCAGCCAAGCCAAAGGACCCAGCCACGTGGGCCTGCAAGCCAGAACCGGCCTCAGCAGGGGAACAGCGGCCGGGGACAGCCCCACCCAGGCGTTCGGCCGGATGCACGAGTCGTGCTTGGACACGGGTGCAAACCCCTGGTCCCCCATCTCCAGCGGACCCGTTGGTAGCTCAGCTGGTTGTGGGCCCTCCCGCCAGCCGGAGAGGATTCCGGGCAGGTTCCGGAGGCCAAGCAGAGTCCACCCACCTCATGGCCCGGAGCGCCAGCTTGTAGGCCAGGTCGGCGTCGTGGGGCAGCAGGGCGGAGAAGAGGTACTTGGCGAAGGTGTGCATTGGCACGCTCTCCCGGTGGATCACCTCGCCCAGGCCGCTGAAGGGACCGCCTGCAGGGGAGCAACGCCCCAGCCTCAGCGCTCACCTGCCGGGCCCGGGGATGGCACAGCAGCCTCTCCAGTGAGGCTTCCCTGGCTCTGTCTCCCAAACTGGCGGCACCATGACAGCTGCAGGGCCTGCAGGCCTGGGAGGTGGAGTTCTCGGGTGCACCCGGCCCACGCTGCAACCCCGGTCAGGCCCTGTTCAAGCCCCAGCCTCCGCCATAAGGGTTAGCAACCCGGCTCGCGCTTTCCTAACTGGCACAGCAGCGCGCCCTTCCTGGGGCCTTTCAAAGCCCTGGCCAAGCAAGCGCCTGCTGCCAGGGGTGCTCTATGCCAAGGGTCCCTCTCTGTTTTCCACCTGTGTGCAGAATAAACTTTGTGCGTGCTGAGGCATGCGCGGATGTGCACCACCACAGAAACACAGGCTGCCGGCTGGGGGTGCTCTGCTAATCCGCTGGGCAGCACCTGACTCTCTCCTGGGCGGCCGCCCAAGCACTCAGCTGACAGGGAACCCTGCCCTGTGCTGTACCCCAGACTTTGCTCCCCGGGGACCTCATCTCTTACACAACTGGCCTTGAAACACTTCCAAGAGCCGTCGAGGGCAGCCTGGCTCCCCTCCCCGCAACCCAGCCTCACCTTCCAGCAGCAGGATGCACTGCTTCCGCAGGGTCTGCACCAGCCCCGCGTCCAGCTCCAGCTCCTGCAGCCGGGCCACCACCTGCTCCTCGTTGCGGCACACCTTGTCCTGCGCGTACAGCCCCTCGGGCATCACCCTCTGCTGCCCCAGCCCCAGCAAGGCCACCTCCAGGGCCAGGGCCAGGTAGGACTCGCCGCTGTCCTGGCCACCGGCCACCACAGGCACGTGCTGGTACACCGGGGCTCTGGCATCGCCGGTGTCTGGAGGAGAAGGCAGGCGCAGGACAGGGAGTGAGAATGAGCCGGGAGGAAGGAGGCGACACAATGAACCCAGCGCGACTCCAGACCCTGCGTGAGGCTGGCAGCAGCCACCCCTCTGTTCACGCCCGTCCAGCCTGGGCCGGTCTGGCACAGCCCTCAGCCGCTGCGGAAGCAGCTTCGCTTTGCTCATGCAACTGATGGAAACGAAACCGGAGCCTCCCAGTTCTCAGTCCAAGCACCCGGGTGCTGGGCTGGGCCAGGCCGTCGGTGTTCTCCCTCCACGGGGGAGGCAAGCCAGAGCGTGTTCAACGTGCCACAGGCAGAACCACCCAACAGGCAAGAGCCCCCGGCGTCCTGGGAGGGCAACAGCTCAGGCATGGGGCTGCTCCTGCCTCACCCAGCAGGGCAGGAGGCACCGGCGCAGCCACAGACCCCCCGCCCAGCTGGGCTCTAGTCTGAGCTGTGTAGTGCCAGCCGGAGACCTGCCCCTGAGTCAGGGGTGGGGAATCCCCCACCAGGCCTGGGGAGTGGTTCCAGGGCTTCCCAGCTCTCACTGCTTCCCGCTCCCAGCCGCTGCCTTTGCCGCATTGCTCGTTCCCTGCAGACCCCGGCAGGCCGATTGGCCCAGCCCCAACCTGCCGCTGGGCTAGTCGGATGCTGGGAGAGTGGCGCAAACGAGACGCAGAGGGTGCCATGTACGAGACCAGGGCAGCCGTGGGCTCTCCCCCAGTACCTGAAATTTCAAGGCAATTTTCCTCTTCCAGTCGGCAGGCCTCCGTCAGGGTGAGGAACAAGCAGCCGATGGGGTTCAGGGGGTGCCCGACCCAGCCCTCCAGGTTGGTGATGGTGGTGGTTCCTCTCTGCAGTAACTCTGGGGAAGGGGCACAGGAGAAGCGGTGGGTTGGGAGGCAGCGGCTGCGGGTTTCTGAGGCCAGCCAACGCTGGAGACTTCCCCCAGCGCAGGAGCTGCGCGGGGGGAGGTGAGAAACGGCAGGGGGGCATCATCGCCCGAGGCCTGGTCTGTAACCGGCTGGCACCCCGGCGACCTCCTGGCAGGGCTTAGGAAGGGCAGAGGCCCCGAGAAGGGGCAGCTGAACGGAGCGCGGCTCATTTCCTGGCCAGTGGCCCAACTACCAGCGGTGCCAGTGTCAGCCGTCAGGACTCTGCCCAGGGAGCACGAGCAGGAATGTCTGTGGGGGACACAGGGCTGGCCACAGGCTTTTGGGTCAAGCTTGGGTTCTGGCCAGGCCCTGACCAGCCCGGCTAGGCTCTGAACACCTGGCGTCACACCAGGTGGGGTTCCGGTGGGTCACGGCATGCTACAGCCCTGCAGCACCCCCAAACAGATCGGCTCCAGGGCACCCTGGATCTCGGCACTGGTCAGCGGCAGTCTGCTGGCAGGATACTGGCCGAGCACAGGGGCTTGGGGAGGGGGGGGGGGGCGCACCTTTCTTCTGATGTTTGTAAATCTCCAGCTGCCTTTGCTGCTGCAGGCGCAGGGTGTTGATGATGGCGACAGTCAGGCGGAGGGCTTCCTTGGGGTACCCATGGGAACGCAGGGCATCCACTCGCGCACACGCCGTAGGCACGTGCTCTGCAAAACAAGGTCACGCGCTGAGCGGCCGCCAGCCAGAGCAGCACGGACCCTCCTGGCGCTCGGCTCGGGCCGCTCGCTGCTCACGCGCCTTCTCCCCCGAAGCCCAGCTCCTGTCCTCTGCCCTCGTAGCTTCCCCAGCCCCGCAGGCTGCTTGCCAAGAATGTTAATAGAGTTCCAGCCACATTCTAGGAACAGCGGCTACAAATAGCGCTGGCCTGCCCCGGATTACCCCGGGAAACGAAACTCTGGCTCATCCTGAAGGCGCTTCTAACACACCCGTCAGCGGAGGATGGAAAAGCCGAACCACCACAAGGCGTCTGCTGAGTGTTGATCCCCAAGGGGCTGGGCTTTTCTCCCTTCCTGGGCGCAGCCCACTGCGCCGAGTGCACTCCCCCCTCCTCCGACACCTTGTCACCTATCCTAACTCCTGCACGCAGCCACGGGCTTATCGTACGGAGAGGGAGGGGAGCCCGTCCGTGCAACAGGCCCAGGACAAAAGCGAGAGGCAACCGTTACCCAACCCTGTCTCCTCCGCCCGGCCTTGTCTCTCTAACTTGCATGGGGCAGAGGAGGGGCCAGGAGCCCAGCAGTGAGATGAGCTCAGGAAAGAAACCCCTGGGTGGAGTCTCTGAACTCCAGTCAGTTTGTGACCAGTTTATGCTCCAAAGCAGAACAACCTGCAGAGCCTTTTTACCTACCTGGGGGGTTCCAATTCTCTCTGTAAATACCAAGGTTGCTATTCACTCACTCTGGAGCGCTTGGCCTCACTGGTAACCTTGTGGCAGGGAGTTCCAGGGGTTAACAATGTGGGCGGGCAGTAAATATCAGCACCTGTCTTGGGCCTGTTTCACGGAATTGTTTCCCTTCCCTCCTCGTATGCTAAGGGCCGGGCCAAACAGGGAGGCCGAGTTACCTTCTCTAGCCCAGCCACAGTTTTACACACAGCTACATCCCCCTCCACTTAGTCGTCCCTCTACACAAGACACGTCCACGTTTTTTCCCTCCCTCTGCTCACCAAACCCTTCCTGGGCTCTGAGCGCTGTTGTCAGAGGCTCATGGCTCATACGGCAGATGTGAGCCAGCCGAGGCGATGGCCAGTGTTTCTCTGGGTGCCCAGCGACCTTGGAAGGCTCTCCCCAGCAGGTCTATGCTTGGCTCGCCCAGGCATCACACCGAACCGACCCGCCCGGTTCCCACAGCCCCACGCGCCCACGAGGGGGAACCACCATCAAATCACATCTTACTCAGCACGGCCATGCCGCTTGCTAGGCCTGGCTATCCCGGTGGGATGCTCTGGGCTGTTCTGCCAACACCAGAACCCTCTCAGCACCCTGGGGCAAAACCCTGGCTCCAGGCAAGGCCGGGGGGTTATGCCACTTAGATCAGGGTGGCCACTGTTTCACCCAGGATCCTTATCGTCCAAGCTTCTGCCAGTGCTTGCTGGCTGCCGGCTCTCAGGCCTCGCCTGCTGTATGGCACAGGGCTGCAGGCAGCTGTGGTGGCTCAGGTTCCTAGCCAAGTGCCAGAGAGCAGAGTTGGCTGGGGGCCCATGCGGGGCTGGTCTCTCTCCAGGAGCTTTGTGCTGTGAAATGGCCAGAGCCAAAGGCCCCCCGACTGGCCTCCCCTGCCACGGCGTTCAGGAAGCAGTGGGAGCTCTGTGCCGTCCCTCGGGGGGCTGGGGCGCCACAGATGGGGGGGTCCAGGTGCCGGCACCATGGGAACTCAAGCTGCACGTTCTCCTCCATACGTGAGCCCGGCCGGGGCAACAGCTGAGTGCGTGGCCCCGTGATCCCTGGGGCTCAGGCAGCCAGCGAGGGGCGGGTTACCTAGCCACAGCGGCTGTCCCTGGGAATTGAAGAGGAGGCTCTCGCCCTCCCGCTGGTACGAAGGGGACATGTAGAAGTCGCTGCTGATGATCCGCTGGAGGTGGCTGTCCTGCCAGTGCAGGTCGCAGCCCTCGATGGCCCGGGTGAACACCGTCCGCCTCGGCCGGGCCAGGGAATCTGCAAAGAAAAGAGCGATCAGTGTCCTGGGGTGGCCGGCGAACCTTCGCTGTCACGGAGACAGCCCCGGAGGGCCCCGTTCCACCCTCTATGCACAAACAGCCCCCACCCGACAGCCCCCCTCTGCCAGCCAGAGCTCAGCAGCTCTTGAGCCGCAGAGGAGACAACAGGCTCAGGCCACTGGAAACTGAGCAGACCAGGTCCTGGGGCTGCAGCGCCAGAGATGATCGCGGCCGCTAGCTGGGCCGGCCGATGCCCATTCGGAAGGTTTGCAGAAGCTCCTGGGTTCTGCCATGCGGCCTGCAGCCCCCTTCTTCTCCAGCGCAGACGGAGGGTAGGGGGCCCAGCAGCCCCTCCCCTCACGTTCCTGGCTGCGCACACGTAACACCGGTAGGAAAAACCTACGCTGGCCGAAACCGGGGGAGCCTGGCAGCCGTGCCCTGGGCACCAGCAAGGAAAACATCTTGGGGGCCAGCCCTGGAGCCCCGCTGGGCTGCCTGTCCCTGGGCACCACCCTGCGGCACGCAGAGCAGGGAGTGGTCTGAACACACGCTCGGGAATAGCCAGTCTCCAAGAGCATAAAACCGGCCGCACTGCGTCACACCACGGTCCATCCTGCCCAGTACCACCTCCTGAGAGCGGCCAGGGCCAGGTGACCCAGAGGGGATGAACAGAACAGGCAGTCACCAAGCAAGTCTTCCCTGTTGTCCTTTCCCAGCTTCCAGCAAACAAACTCAGGACCCAGCCCAGCTAATGGCTGTCGATGGCCTAGTCCTGCAGGACCTTATCTTGCCCTTCTATCATCTCCGCTGCAGACACTCACTTTCCAGAGACTTGGGCTGGGCCCTCCTGCCTCAGCTGTCCCCTGTGGAATCGGGGAGCAGCCCCCCTCTCTTCTCCCGGGGCTGCAGCAGTTGTGTTGGGAAGCACCCCAAAGACTGGACACTGCCTGGGAAAGCTGCTCTGGGGCAGATCCAGAAGAGCCTGGTGCCAGAGAAGCAGCCAGCACAGCCTTTCCGGCTGTTTGTTCCGAGCGTGCCTGAGCCAGGCCAGACCGCGGCTGAGGTCATGGCAAATCCGCCGGGCCCGGTACTCCAATGCCAGGCCAGTCCAAGTGGCCCGGAACGAGGGGCAGCGCGTTAGCCCCGGCGTGGTAGAGAGGAACACGTTCTAAGCTCCCTGCCCCAGCACCAAGTCAAAAGACCGACGAACCCAGCCGATTTCAGCGATCCCCAGAACCTGCACCACCGGTCGGCTGCCCCACAAGACCAGCTGCGCCATGCTGAGCTTGCTGCATGCTGCAACAGGCCTGCGGGGCAGAGGAGGAATGAAACGGTGGCGTTGGCTCCATGCTGCGCGGACACAGGGCAGCGAGAGAGACAGACAGACTGCGCTGAAGTCAGGGCACGGCGTCACGGCCAAGGGCCAGAGCCGGGAAAGAAACGCCCGCCCCGCCCCAGAGAGCCAAGGTGAGGCCAGGCGGCGATGGGGCTTGCAAGGGAGGAGTTCAGGGATCCAGTCAGGTTCCAAACACGTCACCTTAGAGGACCTGAAATAACAAACGCTCCTGGCAGCTGGGGGGTCCCAGAATCTACCTACACACCACAACCGGGAGGCGGGACAGCGCTACGCAGCCTGGCTTAGACAGCAGCGCGGACACGATGATCACAACAGTCCTGTCTGGCCTGGCGCGTACTCAGCAGAGGCCTGGGAACGGAGAGCACCCCCCGGACCTCGGAGCTCTGCCCAGGCGGGGCTCCGGCAGCCGCTGAGCTCCCTCCTGGCTCTTTCCCTGGGTCGGACTCATTTGCAAGCTTGGTCTCAGCAGGTAGGTGTGTGTAAGTGGCACAGAGCCCAGCGCGGCTCCTGCTCCGCTGGCTGTGGCTGCCCTGAGCGTGGAGGCGGGAGGGGGCTGGGCACAGCCAGCCCAGCTGCCAGGTGAAATACAGGCACCGCTCAGTATTTGCTCAGGGGTGCGGGGGACAGACCTGGCTGATTGGTTACTTCCACTTTCACCTGGTGCCCAGCTGACTGGTGAGTCCTCAACTCTGGCTCTCACCTTTGGTGGCTGCACTGTAACCCCTCCTGTCAGGCTGGGGGGCCATGGGCTGGAATTGTAAAAGCATTTGGGGGCCTACAACTGCACACACCTTCCAGCAGCCTCAGATGCCTTCAAAAATCCGGCCCCCGGAGTTCCCGTCACTTGCCCGGGTCACCCAGGGACGCAGAAGCAGCCCTGGTCCCCGGCCACAGGAGTTGGGTCTCCTGGGTCTGCGCTCATCTCCGCTGGGGTAACGTGACAGCTGCACGGCCCCGACCGAAATTCACATGGCCCCCGACCAAGCGCATTTAAGACATGGATGTGATGGAGTGGGGGATACATGTGTGTACAGGAGGGGCTCGCACAGGGGGAGGGGCTCCTGCTGAGGGCAACCAGGTGACACCTTTGTACTGCAGACAAAGGGGGAGGTGGAGCCTGAGGGGTTTGAATTGGAACGGGGAGTTGGGAAGCAGTTAGTCTGGGCTGGGAGAGAGAGAGACAAAGGAGGGGGCCAGGCCCCAGCTCTGGGGACCCCTCGGGGTCTCCTCTCCCTAACATGGACTGGACTGGCTGTCCCTGCCTGCTGCACTGACTCCTCTGTACGATGCTGTGTCCTGTCAGCGAATAAACCCACTGCTCCCCTGTGAAGTGAGTCACTCCAGCCTGCGGACAGGGTGCAGAGCTTGGGGACCCCCAAGCCCCATTACAACGGAACTCTAGCAAGTTGCACATGCGTACGGTTCAGCGCTTAGCTGACATGGGTGTCACCCAACAGCTCTCTGCACCACGGCTGGTGTGTCTGCTGGGCCTGCAAGATTAGCGGGGAAGGCTTAAATCACTAATTACACCCAGAAGAGCGCAGCTTACTTCACAACGCCGCTGCTTCCCTGCTGCCCCACTGGCTGCATCAAATACACGAAAGACCAATTAGAGCGCAGCAGATGGAAACACCGCAAGAGCAGTATGTTTCAATTAATGTCTGTTTCAGGCAGAGGGGAAAAAAAAGGTACGTACAATTAAAGGGCTCGAGTGCTTTGCCAGGGTTTGAGAAAACATGTGAGTGCTCATGCACAGTGCCACAAATAAGTTGCTTGATTTGTGCTCTCCACGTGAGCTGCGCTCAGCTGCCCCCGTGAATAACTCGGCTACTGAAATGCGAAAGCGACACTCTGAGAACAAGAGTATTACGTGAGATTAAACATCCGGGAAAAAGTGGCGACTGGCAAAGTCTCTATGACATCAGCTCATTCATCCCACGTGGGGAAATATTATACCAAGAATTGCACAGCTCAACTCCGCTTCAGTGGACACAGGATGGGACTTCCGGCTCACCTGGCTCGAAATTCACAGAGCGTGGTAGGTGTTAAAGGGACACCCATGGTCTAGGAGTTCAGGTCCGATCTTTAGGTAGTTTCACAGCCAGGTGGAAGGGAAGCTTCGAATGACCGTTTATAGCGAATGCCCCTGCTGATGATATCAGTGCTGAAAATTCCCCCAGCTGTGCAGGAAACACCTGAAACTGACTGGCTTAATTTCATCCTTGAGTGCAGAGCAGAATGCAAAATGAGCCCCATCAAAGTTGAATTCAAGGTCTGCACTTGAGTCAGCATCCAACATACAGCGAATGTGAACCTGGGCACCAGCCAGAGCAGACACGGGCCACTTGTGCCCTCTGCACCCAGCTGGTGTAACTCTCTTCTCTGGGATGTGGGTTCTGCCAGGACATTTTCTACCATGGGGCTGACTCCCCCCCAACACAGCCAGTGGTAAAACACCATTGATGTCTGGAAAAGCAGAGCTGAGCTAATGCTGAGTTCTCAAAAATCCCTCCACTGTGACACAAAAGCGTGTCTGAGTCTCTCCTTCCCGCCACACCGTACTTCTGGCTACTCTGTGTACAGTCCATTGACGCGAGTGAAAACTGCCCCATCAGTAACACAGCATCGCTGCGGAAGAGCTGGATATTTTTAAAAACGTAATCAGAACAGTCTTAATCCAAAGAGTTACTAAAGCAGGGCCAGGAGTTCTCGGCAGCGAGCTCTTCATCTGGGCTGCATCTCTGCTACGTTCTATCCAGCTGCCGCCAACTACAGGTGAACCAAGGGAAACAAACCCGCCGAGACCCTGCAGGAGAGGGTTCAGGGAAGCCCCACCAGCCGACCAGTCCCAACTCACCTTGGCCATGACTCGAGCTCTGCGTCAGCGCGTTGGTGATGTTGGGAAGTTCGTTGCCATAATTCCCGTCTTCCAGTGGGCACACATCCATGTCACTCCACTTCCGGAGCTGCCGGAGCCAGCAGGATTTCTCCTCCAGCTTACAGTGCGGATTTAACACGACACACACCCACAGGGCCCCTGCACGGGGGAGAAAACGACACACAAACCCACATGCGCATGGAAAAACGATTCCGCGTGATCTGACCTACGCCGAATGGGCACCTCTGCCTCCGAACTGCCAGGGAAGCTTCTAAAGCCCCCGCGGCCCTTGGCAGAGCCCAGGGGGCAGATTTAGAAGCTTAAAAACAATTAAAACGCCACCATAATGAAGCTAAATTATAATCTCAAGAGCTGGGGGAGCCAGTCAGTTCATTTGGCAGGGCTTCTCCTGGGCAGGGCAAACCTACTGTTTGAACAGGGTGACCACATCTCCCTGTCCTGAATTCGGGATGGGGGTGAGGAATGGTTCACCAGCTGCCGCTGCCAAGGGCTGCCATCCCACGCCTTGCGGTGCTGGGAAGGAGCCAGTAGCAGTATCAGTGCGCTCCTGGCTTCCCTGAGCCACAGGAGCTGGGAATCCTGCGGCAGCCACACCGGTCTGGCTCCCGGCTGCCCCCACCCAGTCAAGCCAGGTCCAGCTCCTGGCTCCCAGCTCCCCAGAACTGGGGATGGGGGGCAGCCGCATGGGTGCATTCTCGGCTTCCCCTAATGCTATACAGAAAACCCCCTTTTTAAAATAAACTGGGATGCCTTCCTGGCACCCAAAATATGGGGCTGTCCAGGCGGAAGCGAGCCGGATGCTCACCCTACATTTGAACCACATTTCAAAGTGAGCTCAAAAACGCCCGGGCAAGCTGCCGAGTCTGCCACGGACTCGCCTGAGCCTGGTTTGGAGCAAAGAGCAGAATTCCGGCAGCCGCTGGCCTTCGGGCCAGCTGCATTCGGCTACGTAAAGAGATCGCTGTTTGTCTTAGTCCCCTGGACCCCCAGGCTGCAGCAGAGACGTTGTGAGTCAGGGAGGTACTCCCAGAGCACAGGCTGGCCTGCACTGCGACAGGCGACCCCTGGGCCTGGCAGAAGAACAGCCCGGGATGCTTCCAGGCTGGCGCCCTTCCCTAGTTGCTATTTAACGGCTGCCCCAGCACAGGGCGGCTGCTGCAGATCCCGTCTGAGGTGAGAGCAGAGCTGAAGCTGCGAGCGAGAGGATCCGCAGCCCTCTTATACTAGAGCAGGGCTGCTAGTCCGGGCTCCTAGCACGGCCCATTTGCGTTCCGCACTCCTGCAACCCGGAGGAGGGGAAGGGATCGCAGAGCTACCCAGGAGGGCAAACCCTGCCCTCGGCCCCTGGGGGAACTGCCTCCCTCCCAGCTCTCGCTGCGGACGCCACCGCAAACAGGACTGGTCCGGACGCGCGGCACAGACCGCATCAGGCTGGGCCGCAGAGCCAGCGTGCCGCCTGCAGACGCCGTTCGGGGAGCGGTTCCGGGTGGGGCAAGAAGTTCATGTGGAGCCCAGCGCTGCAGCCGGCCCACAGCCAGCACAGCCATAGCTCTCCCGCCGCCTCACGCTCCTGCAGGCGGCAGGCTCGTGGGTCCAGGCAGTCACGTGACCCCCCACTGCCGCCTCAGGTCACCGTCCTGTACGCTCAGCAGAAAGGGCTGGATTCAGAGGTGAGGTTTAGGGTCACACAAGTGTCACACGGGTAACCAGGTACAGGGCATCTCTGCTGAGGTGATACCAGGAGTGGGGGTGCAGTAGGCCAGGTCTCCCCGGCTTTCGCCCCCCTTCCCCCGGCTCTGGGCACGGCACTGGCTCAGATTCCCTTGGGTCAATGCCTGTGACTCTCCCCCCTTCATGCAAGCGAAGAAAACGCCGAGGGAAAGCTCTCGGCATCACCGGGTTTAATGCTGACCACAAGTTGTTCTCCTGACGGAGCCAGGGAGCTGCTGAGGGCAGGCGGCTCATCTGCACTCACTGATGTACCTGAGCGACAAACCGCCACCCTCCTCCTGGGCCGCCTAAGTGCAGCCTGGGCTCCAGGCAGGCGTTTTGGTTCGGGGGCAGTGTTTGGAGGAGGATCGCACACAGCTTCGGTACGTTACTGTCCATCATCCTCCCTGGTTCTGTCTGCACACGAGCAGCAGCTACAGCGCAGCCAGTGGCAAGTGTTGGCTGCCGAGTGCCGGGCAGGGACGGCGCTATGAACGGCGCACACTGGACACTGCAAGAGTTCTAAACATCCACAATTTGTATGTGAAAGTGACAGCCCTGAAATCTGCGGGGCACATTCTCCCTGCGCTTGTCAGCTTCCGCTGGCAAACCTCTGGGATCTGGGGAGCCCAGGGGGGCACAGCTCGGTGGTTCAATTTCACAGCTGCCTGCCTGCGCCACTGAGCAGAGAGGAGGCCGGGCAGAGTCTGGTATTCCTGAGGCGCACGACTCCTTGAGCTAAACAGAGGCAGCGGTTCAGAGAGGAGCACTGGAAACGTCCCCTCGGCAAACAAGATTCCCAAGACTAGTCCCTTGTTTTCTGATCAGCCTTTCCCAGCGTGGGAGACTAAATCCACCGCTGAAGGGTGAAACAAGGTGATCCGAGTCCTCTAAAGGAAATCTGCAATGCGACCCGGGCTGTGCAGCCGCTCCAGAGCGCTCCGGAATACGGCCCTGGAGAGCGGCGTTTCTCCAGCCACCTTCTGCAGAACACCGGTGTCCCCTGAGCAGCTCACAGATGTGCCGTGAGCATCGGACCCTTTTGAGGGATCCCACGCTGGTGTCTATATTGTCTGGTATGAAAGCCAGGCGCCAGGTCACTCCTTCATTGCTACGATACCCGAGATTAAATTACTGCATTCTGGCTTTGCCGGACGTGTTGTGGGTTTCTTGGTTTTGTTTCGGTCGGACAAATTTTTTTTGGGCAGAAAATTTTCCCATGTGCCACAGAACGGAGAGCTGAAAAACCACTGCTGCAGAGCCGAGCGCTGTTTCCTCCTCCCTGCAAACCAGCTGGCCTGCTCTAAGGGGGAAGGAATGCGAAACTGCGCACTGAAGTGTGGCTGCAATTGGAAAACACGGGACACACTGAGCGACTCAGCAGCATTCCTGGTTCCAGGATGAAGCCTGGGAGCATCTCTGGCCAGAGGGGCCAGCAGTCAATGCCTGGTAGTAGAAGACGGCCTCCCTACTGCCAGAGCACTGCCCGGCTGCTGAGTGGTACACCAGCCGAGGGGCTGTGCTGATCTCAGTGGAGCTGAAGGGCTCCAAACAACCCGGGACAAACAGGAACTGCAACCTCAGCAGCAGCGACAGCTTGGCCCCAGTGGCTTTGAATCTAGGTTTCCCTAGGCCCCTGGTTCGTCCGCTCCCCGGCAGCCAGAGAAGGCTGCGTAGTCGAAAGAGAAGTGGGCAAGTGCGTAGACAGCAGGTCCATCGATAGCCATTTGCTTTTCTGGTCCTGGCTGCACGTGAGCTCAGGCTTACGCTGAGCCACCCCCAAGGGTACCTGGGTCTTCCTGTGCAAGAACCCAGCCACCTGGAGGGGCAGGCAAATGGTTCTCCCAGCAGCTCTCACGCTGGGCTGGGCCTGGCAGACCTCTCGGATGGCTCAGTTCCCTCCCTTGTTTTGGCTGGTTCCAAAAGCAGCCTCGCCTGCTTTGCCAGGCCACAACTACACACTCGCGTGCTAGGCCCTGCACGCCAATCCGGGGCAGCCCTCTGCCAGCTGAAAACGGGCCGCGCGTTCTACTCTGACTTCAGGCTCTTCGCTAGCCCACAAAGCTGCCGTCCTGCCGAGGACTCCGGAGACCAGCTCCTGGCCAGCTAGCCTGGCTGGGAAACTCCACAAGGCCCTTCCCTCCCAGGGGCACGGCACGGCACGAAGAGAAACCCGCAGCACCGCTGACCTGCACTGGGGCAAACACCGGTCAGCGGAGCCGTTCCCGGCTGGGCCTGAGCACAAGCGCTGAGCCCCCTCCCCTCCTCCTGGGGCTCAGCGCCTCGGCGGGAACACCGCATTGCTCACGGCAGCTCAGCAGCCCCTCGGGCCATGTCAAATGACACAGCCGCAGAGACTTGGTGCCACAGCTCTTCTGGGCCGTGCAAACTGACCCGCCCCCCACTGCCGCCTCCTCTCCCACTTCTGGGGGTCTTGCTTATGTACCCTGATAGCGCTTGAGGGCTGGGCAGCACCCATGGGGGCAGGCTGGGGGTCTGCAGCACCTCCTGGCTTGAGGCGGTTTCCATTCCAGTTCCGTGGCTCTCACCCCGACTGCAAAAACTGTTCCAGCCCCGGCAGTGCCTCCAACAGAACCCGGAGCTCGGCTGCAGCTCCACCTCCGATCTGCAGGGCCATCCAGAGAGCCTCGACTCCCGCCTGCCACCAGCTGAGCTTCCGTGCAAGGCTCCTGCGCCTGCCCACATTACGCGCCAAACAGCCGCTGGCAGAATCTCTCTGCCCCACCGTTGTGCTGACACCGTCAAAATTCTCCAGCCCAGCTGCAGGGTTTTCCTGCCGGGAAATCGCGTTGCTTGTCCGCAGCACTTCGCAGGCCGCGAGGCGTCTCTGTCCACTGAGGCCCTGCTGCAGGCCAGCTGAGCCGAGCCGGCGCCGCCGGACGGGTCCTGGCAGGGACTTCCCACAATCCCGGCAGCACCTCTCCAGAAAGAGGCTGTCACAGCCGTTCCCCCCACGCGACACCTTCACAGTCGTCCACAGCATCTGGGCAGAATCCCAAGCACCTGTCTCAGGCATCCTGCCACCGCCATAGCCGACGAGCGCTGGTCGCTGACCGGAGGCGCCAGGCTGCAGGCTGGGCTTTTCCTTCGCCTGTAACCAGCTCCTTCCGCTTGCCTTGGCCGATCCAGCACTCGAGCTTTGTTACCCGAAGGGGACTTTGGTTTTCGTACGCACCCGGCCCGGGGTGGGCTGCCAAGGAGGGTGCTGAGCTGAGGGGCATGCCCTGTGGCAGGACCTGGCACAGTGCAGCCGGCCAGAAGACCGAGGCCAGGGCGTTGGAGCGTGACAACCCTGGGGGTGCACGCGGCACAAAGGGTCGGGCTTGCCAACGCCGCCCCCCAGAGACGAGGGCCTGCCTCGCCTGCCCCACAGCAGCCGCCAACGTACAGACGAGGCTCCGAGTTGTCCTGGTCAGCCCCAAACCACGTCTCACCCTGGCTTTCTAGCTGGCCAACAATTCTCCTTCATTCCCTACCCCCGGCACTAAGCCGCAGGCAAAGCTGCTCCCATGGCAGCTGGTAGGACCTGCGGCGCATTGAGCGGCCCTGACAGCCATTCGCCCAGGGTGGAGGCGCTGGCGGCTTTACTGCGAACCCAAGATACGCTGCCCCTCCCGGCTCTGCACCCTGCAGCCCTCTACAGCCTCTCAGGACGACCCAGCGGGGCCAGGGAGCGCTGGGCACTGAGGTGCTCTGGGGCACCGAGATGCCTCCCGCCCGCCCGCCCTCCCAAGCGAGCTGGCGCCCAGCCACCCTGCAGGGAACTTACCCAGCTCGTCCCAGAGCTGCCTGCACTTGTCCGTCATGCCCGTGCCCTGCTGCCGCCAGAGGGCAAGCCGGGGGTCCGCCATGAACTGCTCCGTGATCAGCGTCAGCATGCGGGCGCCGTTGGAATCCCGCATGCGCAGCATCTCCCGCACCTGCCGCCGCGGGGGGAACGTCCCGACGTTACTTACGGACGGGAGGGGCCAGCCGCAGAGCCGGTCATCCCAACGGGCTCACGCTGCTGGGTACCTCTAGCCAGCCGAGCCCAGGCTGGGGGCGAGTCCCACAGCGCACGGCCTGCATCCCACCCCTGCGCGGCATGGACTTTGGTATGTGCACCAATGACGAGAGGGCGTGCGACATGGACACTGGGGGGGTGTGACACGGGGCGTGCGACATGGACACTGAGGAGGGGGTGCGAGACACGGGGGCGTGCGACATGGACACGGGGGGTGTGCAACACGTTCCCATCATATTGGTGCATGTAACAAAATTCACATGGTGGGGCTGAAGCCAAAGACTCCTTGGGAGGGTGGGGTCCAGGCTGGGGGCAGAAGGTTGGAGAAGTGTGGGGGCTCAGGGACAGAGGGCTGGTGCGGGGGCTCTGGCTGGGGGTGCCGGCGCTGGGCTCAGGGACAGAGGGCTGGTGCGGGGGCTCTGGCTGGGGGTGCCGGCGCTGGGCTCAGGGACAGAGGGCTGGTGCGGGGGTGCCGGCACTGGATGAGGTCAGGTTTGGGCTGACGGAGGGCACTGCAGTGCTCCTGAGAGGACAGAGGATTGCACCCCCCCCAGCTCTCTCTCCTCAGAGCAGCACCTGGGCTGGGGCCAAGGCAGGCAACGCGGCAGGGGCCAGGCCGCCACGGCCACGGCAGCACAGGGGTTGGGTCGCTCTGGCCGTGGCAGGACCCTCCTGTGGGCAAAGGAGGCCCTGGTCGCTCACCTTGGCGAACATGGAGTTGAGCTGCTTCCCGGAGCCGTAGTACCCGCCCTGAGACAGGAAGAGCTTCACCTGCTCTCGCACTTGCTCCTCGTCCAGGTGCCAGCAGTTCTCGTCGTTGATGCTGGCCCCTGCAGTGGGGTCTGGCGCACCTGTGGGGAGGAGGCCATGGCGTTAGCCACAGGTGAGACGCCCAGGCACGCTCCCTCAGATGGGGTGGGGGGGGCATATGAGCCCTAGGAGATGCTGCCTGCCAGCCGGAGAACTAAACCCTGGGGCTCATTAGCAACACAAGAGCAACGAGTGCCCAGCCCGGCTCATTCTGCACTCGTCAGTGAGCGCCTGAGTTACTCCTTCAGTGTCAGCCAGCCCCGACAGGGAGCACCACAGGTCACCGGCGTGGCATGGGAGCGACCCTGCTGCAGGGTGTCTAGTGCCCAGAGGGGAGAACAGATCCCGGGGGGAACCGAGGGGCTTGGGAAGGGCTGGGTGAGACTATGAGAAAGGTCCATCTCGCCCAGTGTCCCGGCTGCCGACGGAGGCCCACATGCAGCGCGCCCGAGGGAACGAACGGAACAGGGAATCAAGAGATCCATCCCCCATTCCCAGCTCCTGACAAACAAGCTAGCGACACCAGCCCTGCCCAGCCTGGCTAATGGCCACCCATGGATTTCTCTGGTTGTTTTTGGAGCCCTGTTCTTGTCCTGGGCTTCACCACACCCTCCGGCGAGGAGTTCCACAGGTTGACTGTGTGCTGGGTGAAGACAAACTTCCTTTTACTGCTGCCCAGTAACTTCATTTGCTGACACTAGTTCTTGTGTCATGAGGACAAGTCAACAACTTTTCCTTATTTACTATCTCCCAACCCCTCATGGTTTGATAGATCTCCATCGTCTCCCCACTTAGTTGTCTCTTTTCTAAGCTGAAAACTCCAGGGCTTTTTAATCTCTCCTCAGACTGCACCTGTTCCAAACCTCTAGTCGTTTTAGTTGCCCTTTTCCAATGCCAAGAGATCGTTTTGGAGATAAGGCAACCACCTCTGTACGCCATACGCAAGCTGTGGGTGTCCCAGGGATTCACAGAGAGGCAGTAAGATATTCTCTATCCCTTTTTTAATGAGTCCTAACAGTCAGTTTGCTTTTGTGACTGCTGCTGCACATGGAGCCGATGTTTTCAGAGAACCGTCCACAAGGACTCCAAGATCTCTCTGGACTGGTAATCGTTCCCGTCATTTGGTACCTATATCTGGGATTATAATGTGAGGCATCTAAGGGGTTACTGCAGCTCCCTGCAAGGAGGAGCTCCACCCCAGCACGCTGCTTTGGCAGTGAGAGCCGGGTGAGTCCTGGGCCACCAGGTGTTCCAGTGTCCGGGCAGATCTACTGGGCAGGATCAGGGCCCAAGATGACAAACCAGAAGGGCGCCAGAGAGGGCTAAAATAGAGCAGTGCCTGCTCCGGCCAGGAGAAGCCAAACCGAGCCACACGGCTGCTGCCGGGGGCGCTGCACAGAAGCGCAGGCTGAATCTCCCCTCTGCTCCTACCTAGGGCGCCCAGGACTTCCCGGCCAGCCTGGAGCGGATGGATGGCTCGGAAGCTCGGAGAGAGGTCAAAGTGGCTGGAGGCCCGTGCCCTAGGACCTGGCCGCTCAGGGAGAAATCCTGCAGCCGATCGCCAAGCCTTCCCCGAAGCCCAGCAGACGTCCCGGAAGAACATCTGCTTGCTCACGGGGCACTATGGAAAGCCGCTGGGCTGGTTCGCGGGCGTGCGGAGAGGGTGACAAACCCACGCGGGGGCAAACTGGCACAGGACGGCAGGAGGCGGCTACGTCTACACGTGCACCCAACTTCGAAATAGCTTATTTCGATGTTGCGACATCGAAATAGGCTATTTCGATGAATAACGTCTACACGTCCTCGAGGGCTGGCAACGTCGATGTTCAACTTCGACGTTGCTCAGCCCAACATCGAAATAGGCACAGCGAGGGAACGTCTACACGCCAAAGTAGCACACATCGAAATAAGGGAGCCAGGCACAGCTGCAGACAGGGTCACGGGGCGGACTCAACAGCAAGTCGCTCCCTTAAAGGGCCCCTCCCAGACACACTTTCATTAAACAGTGCAAGATACACAGAGCCAACAACTAGTTGCAGACCCTGTATATGCAGCACGGACCCCCAGCTGCAGCAGCAGCAGCCAGAAGCCCTGGGCTAAGGGCTGCTGCCCACGGTGACCACAGAGCCCCGCAAGGGCTGGAGAGAGAGTATCTCTCAACCCCCCCAGCTGATGGCCGCCATGGAGGACCCCGCTATTTCGATGTTGCGGGACGCGGATCGTCTACACGTCCCTACTTCGATGTTGAACGTCGAAGTAGGGCGCTATTCCCATCCGCTCATGGGGTTAGCGACTTCGACGTCTCGCCGCCTAACGTCGATTTCAACTTCGAAATAGCGCCCAACACGTGTAGACGTGACGGGCGCTATTTCGAAGTTACTGCCGCTACTTCGAAGTAGCGTGCACGTGTAGACGCAGCCGGCCTGTGCTGCAGCGTAGTGAGAAAACAGCCGAGCTGGGGAGGCGCGCACAGCCAGGCCTTGGGTGGCGCCTCTCAAAGCCCCTCTCCTTTTCTGTGACCCAGCCGATCAGAGGAGCTTTGGGCCGACGGTTGCAGCGAGGACAGCACACGAACAGACCCGGAAGGAGGTAGAGCCATGGGCCAGGGCAGCGCCCTTCTGACCAGCAATGCTGCAGCTGAGCCAGCTGGAGCCACGTTTAAACCAACCCTAAAACCAGGGCTTGCCAAAGGACGTTCCTGTGCAACTGGGGGCAATGTGTGGGGGTGCACGGGGGTCACATGCCCCCCAGCCTCACCCTCCCCCCATCAGCGTTGTGCTGCTTCCAGGGAGTGCGGGGGCACCCTCCCCCTCCCCTGGAGTGGCACGGCAGCCCCTGAGCTCACCAGAAGGGGCACGGCTGGGGTGGACAGCAGTGGGCATGGGTGAGGCAAGGGCAGGGAGGGGGTGGGGCACAGGCAGGGAGGGGGCAGGGCACGGGCAGGGAGGGGGCAGGGCACAGGCAAGGAGGGGGCGGAGCATGGGTGGGGCAAGGGCAGGGATAGGGAGGGGGTGGGCCATAGGCAAGGAGGGAGCAGAACAGGAGCAGGGAGGGGGCGGAGCACAGGGAAGGAGGGGGCGGAGCATGGGTGGGGCATGGGCAGGGAGGAGGCGGAGCACAGGCAAGGAGGGGGCGGAGCATGGGTGGGGCAAGGGCAGGGAGGAGGCGGAGCACAGGCAAGGAGGGGGCGGAGCATGGGTGGGGCACGGGCAGGGAGGAGGCGGAGCACAGGCAAGGAGGGGGCGGAGCATGGGTGGGGCAAGGAGGGAGCAGAACAGGAGCAGGGAGGGGGCGGCGCACGGGCAGGGAGGGGGTGTACGTAACAGTTCCACACTGCAGGCACAGTGTGGTTTCACTGCCACAGGGACTGACCAAGAGCTGAACGGCCAGAGCCCCGGAGGGACAGACACACAGAAACTCAGTGCTCCAGCAGAGCCGTGCCTGCCGCCCCCCTCCGAGCGCTTGGCTCTGCGGGGCCAAAATCCCCAGCAAAACTAACCCCGTGGGAGGCTTGAGACATTTGCCTCCCGCCCTCTAGCCCCATAACTGGCGAGGCAGCGGAGGCGAGACAGTCTGGAGGAGGAGCCAAAGGGCTGCAGCAAAGGGCTGTGGGGGGTCAGTGCTGACAGAGGGGAAGCTGCAATGGGGCAGACCTGCAGGAGTGGCTCCTCCCTTTTCCCAGCAAAACCCTATTGTCCCCCCGGAGGTGCTGGTCAGCTCTAGATTCCACGGACACGAGGGACCTCTGCGACCATCCGGTCCGACACCACCGGCCAGATGCCTGCCCCACAACTGTTCCTAGGGCACAGAGCTAAGTAAAACAGCCCGTCTGGACCGAAACAATCGCCAGCGAGGGAGAATACCCCTCGACCCTTTGTCCATTATTCCAATGACTAATCCCGCTCATTGGCAAAAACCAAAAGGCCGTTCCCCGTCTGAATCTGTCTTGCTTCTGCTCCCAGCTGCTGGATCGGGGCTGGAACTTTCCCTAAACATCAGTAATTACAGGCCGTGATCAAGTCACCCCCAGCCTCTCTCTTTGAGAAGCTAGTAGCTGGTTGAGCTCTTTGCACTGATCTTCATAAGGCAGGTTTTCTAATCCTTAGATCATCCTCATGACTCTTCTCTGACCCCTCTCTATTTATCAACCTCTTTGAAAAGTGGTCACCAGCCCCCGGCACAAGATCCCAGCAGTGCCATAGGGAGAGGTAAAACGACCACTCCACCCCGACTCCCGATTTCCCCCTGTGTGCGCGTCCCAGGCTCACATTAGCTCTTCTGGTCACAGGGTCACGCGGGGCGTTCGTCTTCAGCGAAGGAGCCACGCTGACCTCCAACCTTTTTCTTAGCTAGTTCCCACCCAGGAGTCCAGCAGAAGCCACCCGTGGAAAGCGGCATTCCTGCGCCGCAGACTGACCAGCAGCCGACGCGCCTGCTGCCGTGTGACGGCTGTCATGCTGCACCAGTGAAAACTGACCCGCAAGTTCAGAGTCCCACTGCCGCTACGCAGAGCCCACGGAGCGCCATCTCCTCCTGAGCCTCTGGACGCTCGGAAGGAATCCAGAAGCCTCACTGCTTTATGGCTCTCCTGCAGTACCCTAGTGAGTGCAACTCCTGGTGGAATTGTGCACCACTGGGCCTGGGTAGAATTTATGTCCCCTGCAGGTTTTGCTTCCCCACAGAAAAATGGCTTTGGGACAAGGAACCCACCAGAGCAATCGTACAACCCTCCCCAGCAGCATTTTCCAGGCTCCCAGGGCAGCCAGCAGAGAGGTAAATCACTGTGGGGCAAGAGGCAGGACCAGGGCTCAGCTCCTAGTAGTGCCTGGACTGAGGAGGATGGAGATTTCCTCGTCCCATGCAAGGTATCACGCTGGGTCAGACCCACACCAAGATTTCCCACCCGGCTGCAGGAAGCTCTGCAAACTCCCTTCCCCCACTTCCTGACCCCCTCACTGTACAGACAGCTGCTCCCCCATCCACCAACCCCTGTACATCCAGACCCTCTTAGGCCCAGACTCTCCTGCAGAGCCTTCCCCTGCCCTCAGACAGACTCCCCTCCCCAGGAGCCCCCGAGGCTGAAGATACTGCAGCAGGCCACCCACCAAGCCGCAGGACTCACCATGTGTTTGGTTGATCTCGGAGTTGGAGGACAGGATGTCATCTGCCAGTTTCTGGGCCGTCGGCAGGACCTCGGTGTGGTGTTCCGTGATCAAATACTGAACAAACTTCTGCAGCTGGTCCCTGTTCATCTGGAAGAGGGTCTCGGAGATGGGAAGACGGAGTTTGACCTGCTCAGGCTTGCGGATCCTGTACAGCGACAACGCCACCACGTGTGCACAGTAAAAAATGTCCTTGTTCCCGCAGCCACACGTCACGGAAGTGATCTTGCAGCGGTCGAAGCTGATGGCGACTTTGTAGGTCATCTCTGGTTCTGTGGCCGTTGCCGGCTCCGTGACTGTCCCGCTCAGGTGGAATCCTGCGGAACGGGGGGGCGGGGAAAGGAAACCAAGAGAGGCAATTTTAGCTTGGCCAATGGACCCCAACACACAACGCTCCAGAGTGCTGATGGCGCCAACGTTTACAAGCACCTCCAGGAACAGCATCCAAAACGTAACTGTGTGGAGAGGACTCGGCCCCCAAGTAGCAGTATCTGGTA
Organism: Carettochelys insculpta; assembly: GCF_033958435.1. Classification (NCBI taxonomy): domain Eukaryota; kingdom Metazoa; phylum Chordata; order Testudines; family Carettochelyidae; genus Carettochelys; species Carettochelys insculpta. Next base: position 3,840,282 of record NC_134145.1, read on the forward strand.
ACACCTCAGAGGTGCAGTCATGGACCACAGCCCCCCACGCTAGGGGCTGCACAAGCAGGACGGACAGTGCCTGCCCCACAGAGCTCATCATTTAAGTATAAGGTGAGCAACAGCAGCAGGACTGGGGAGCACAGGGAACAAACGAGAGACTATCTATCCACATGCCAGGCAGGCGTCTCCACCCACCAGCAGCTTCACCATGGCCGGGTTTTGGCTGGAGTCAGGGTGAAGGTGTTTTGAGGTGGCATTTGAAGGCGACTCCTGAGGTGGCAGTCCCTGCCAGCTCCCCAGGAGGGATGCCTCTCTCTGCCCCTGCTCGCAGCGGTCCGATCACAGGCCCTGTCCTTGCCATACTCAGCTTTCACTGGCCCCACTGAAGCACAGATGCAGTCAGAGCCCATTACGCCCCTCACCCTGGGAAGGCTACAGAGCTCTGCCCGGGGCACCTGCCGGCCAGGTGGCTGCAACTCTGAAATGGTGGTGCAGACACACCCTGATCCATCCAAACCCACAAGCAGCCCTTTGGCCGCTTCCTTCACGAGCGGAGTCTCCGGGGGAAAAGCGGAGTTATTCCGCGCAGGCGCCGTTCCTCCAACGGCCGCCTCCGAATTAGGGACGTAAAATCTCCTTTCATTAGTTACCCAGGCGACACTGTGTTTAACCAGGTAATCGGTTACACGGGAGGAGGGTGAGCAGGGGGCACTACAGCCAGGCTCGGCTGGGACACCCCCCTCACTCCCATCCTGCCGCGGACGGGGGCTGCTCCGGCCAGGCTGAAGCGCCCCCCACCTGCAGCAGGCCCCACAGTGCTGGAGCAGCCCCCTGCCCGCTGCAGGTGGGGGCCGCTCCATCCTCACCGGTTCCGTAACTGGGAAGCCTCGTGCATTTATGGCGAGGGCCACTGGTTGAACGGTTAACCATGACATCTCCACTCTGAATTTCCTTAAGGATACAGGGCCCAGGCTGGCAAATACTCCACGCACACGGCTCACCCTACGTGCCTGGCGTCGTGCTATCTACGTGGCTGGCACTGCCCACACACACTGGGGCTAAGAGGAACCAGACGCACTTTCCATTTCCCTGACAGGGATAATACCCGGCAGCTCCTGCTCATTCTCGCCACCAGCCAGGTTGCTTTGGCGCTCACAGGGGCTGAAACAAAAGGCACTGGCACAAGCCCTGGAGGCAGCTGAGCCCCACCGAGAAAAGGTGGCTCCCGCCTCCAGCTCGCCGGCTTCCGCTGCTCCTCCGTGAGCTTTAAACCTGCCTCTGTTTGTTCCATGAACTACATCCCCGGGCAGCCAAGCTTCAAGGGGATTCTGGTTCTACGGCTGCACAGTGGGGTGTCTGTCACACAGGCTGCCTCGGGCCCAGCATGTCCATGGGCACAGGCGGGATTTAACATCACTGAGCTGCCCTGCCCAGCTGAAAGGCTCACTTGTTAATCAGAAAAGCCCCCTTGCCTCGCCTGGGTCCACCAGGCCCTTAAAAACGAGCGCATCGCCAATGCCAAGCAGTCGGACAGAAGAATAAAACATTCCCTTGTTCTTTGGGGTCACGGCTTAGCAGGCCTCCAGGGTACTTGGTAAACACACTGGAGAGCAGGGCCCCTGGTGCCAGGAACACCCACACAACGGAGCAAGAAACAGGCAGCTACTGGAGTCTTGTTTGAAAGAAAGGGCAGAAGAGGAGACGAGGTGCAGAGAAGGAAGGCTGAGGAAGGGGGATTTAAGGGAAGGGCCTGGGAAGGAGGATGCACCCAACAGGCGCCCCGGCGATATGGAGAGATTGTGCGTTTATCCACCTCCAGCTGGAGTTAAGACAGTAGCTCAGAAATTCCACCGTCCGCCAGAGAGCTCGGAGAAACCAGCCTGCCTGACCAGCCTCCCAGCAGGACACCTCCCCGTGCTTCACCAACAAGGCCTTTGGCCTTTTCCCTCACCTGGCTCCCGCCCGCCCGCCTGCTGCCCAGGGCGTAAGGCTGGTCAGGGTCACAGGCTGCTGTCTGCAGAGCACTGGTGATTCCAGGGTCACAACCTGAGGCAATTTTTAAGGGCCCCCCGGGCAGAAAACACTGAGCACCCGTCTCCTACAAATCAGGTCTGTTTAAGTTGCTTTGTGCTGGGCACCCCAGAACCAAGGCTCGCTGGCCACCGTCGGAAGCCCCGGCCAACAGCGCTGACCTCCCTCTGCAGGGGAGCCCCAGGGAGGTTAATACAATGGCCTGGGCTCACCCCCTCTGCCTATGCTAGAGCCTGGCCTGGTATCCAAGAACCCGACTCCATCCTCTGAGCCTCGAGCACAGCTTTCCTCCCTCCCCTGGGAGGATGCTCACTTCGCCTGCATCACCGCAGCCCTATTAAGAGCCCATCTCGAGAGAAACCTCCCGTCCCCCTGGAGCAGGCGGCCGACGACAGGAAGGGTTACAATCAATGACAGGGGAAGGGGGGGGGTGTAGATTAAACTACATTAACTGCATAAAACGCTTGTGCGTTTGCCAGCCCTCACAAAGGCTTTCCGAGACAAATTCTACCAGAGGTTTTTAATAAATGGCATCAAACCCAGCGAGTCGCTGCCAGTCTCTTTAAACCCACGCCAAGCCCCACATTTGAATCTGATTAAGTGTCAAAGAGGCCTGCTTTCGCTTCAGAACCGGGGGAGGGGGCAGAAAAGGAACCTGTTAAACAGATTTCGACCATGTGAAGGGACTCAAACCCGGCCCATGTGGTCGATAAAAGCAGCTAATTTGGTAACATTTAACTTCAAAACTAGGAAGGACAGACCAGGCTCCCTTTGTCTCTCCTTTCCACTCCCAGCTCGAGGGTGGCGTTGGGTTACGTATTCCTTTGGGCACCTACGCAGAGAGCCAGAGCAGACAGCGCATGAACTACCCCATTCGCCCCTACCTCCACGTGAATCCTTCCAAGCACAGCCATGCCACAGACATCTCAAGGATAAACCCCAGAGTGTTTATGTTTTACCACATCTCTGGTCTGCGGTATTGGCCGGCTCCTCGGTTCCAGTGCCCACTTCCTTCCCGCTTATGTTTTGAGTGAGTTAAAAGCACACGAAACAAAGTTCTATATAATTAAAAAAAACAACAAAAACAAACTTTAAGACCAATTATTCACTGTAAATGCTGCCTTAAAGCGTTTGCTTTCCAGGCGCAGGCTCTAAAGCGAGGGGGACGCCACTAGCTTGGGAGCGCTTACTTTTCCCGACAGAACCATGGCCTGAATTTGGGCCCAGGGATGGGTAATTCAAGAGGGAGTTTGAGGGCGTGCCTGCGACGGAGACAAGGTTCTCAGCCTGCCCAAGCGGCCTCCATCTTCGAGTGGCGGAATGTCTCCTGGGCAGCCACCACCGAACCCTGCTGGCGGTTTTGCGATGCTCCGGAACGGGACGACTCACCTCCACCTGAGACCCACGTCCCACCTGGTTCCTGACCCCCAAGTTGTGTCTGCCTGGGACACGCAGAGGGGCTGCCTCACCTCCCTCCACTTGGCCCCAAGTAGGCAGAGAACCAGTACATCCCACCCCATTGGTGGAGAGCCAAGCTGAGGACTCGGTCTCCAGCCGCTGCACACAAATACTAGATCGGGAAAGAAACCAGCAAACTAGGCGGGGAGTCTCTGTAGCTGTTCTACGCACTCGAGGTGCCAGTCCCAAAAAAAGGCTCTCACGACCGCCCGCTCCTGCTGCTGAAGCGACACTAGGGAAAAGAGTGAGCTCAGTTCAGGTCCTCTATTTTCATTGCAAATAAGACTGCATCTGCCAAGTTAATCTGGCGTTAGAGCCTTAAGTGTCAGTTGAGATTCTAGCTGTCAAGGCAGCAGGCCTATGTAAAATAAACTAGGAACTCTACACAAAATATTTATCATAAGCTCAGCTGGAAATTAAACATGGTGAGTGAGAAGAATTGGCTGCGGCATCAGAGTTATTTGGGAATATTTACATTAGTGTTAGGAAAATCTGCAGCTACCCACAGTTCCCTCATCTTCTGTGAGCCAGGAAGTGAGCCAGCCAAGTGCAAAGCTGGAGGGAAACCCTCCAATGCGCCCTGTGATTTTTTTCCGTCCACATGCGGAATAATTTTTGTTGTGTGCACCAAGGCATGTGTGGTTGTGTGCCACCAACAGAAGCACACGCTGCCAGCTGTGGGCGCTCTGCCAGTCAGCTAAGCGGCATTTGACTCTCTCTTGGGCGGCCGCCCAAGTGCCTATTATTCAGGGAACACCGATCTCCTCCTGGCCCAGACACACCAGCAGCAAGGCTGGGGACCCAATAGGCTCCCAGTGCCGAGTGACTCCAGTCCTCGAGGGGGGAACTAGACGAGAGGGCAGTTGCTATAGTGATGAGAAGCTCTACAACTAGTGAGCGCTGGTTAAAGGATACAGCTTTTGTTTGGTCCGCTCATTTAATTTTCTATGTAAGCACCTATCCCTGGTTCTGCCTTGCCAATAACGTAACGCTTACCTGCACACAGCCACAGGAATCCCAGTCAGCACCCTGTGACCCGTATCCCAAGCACCACCTACTCAAGGTATGTCAACATCTCATCTTTGATTTGGAGAACGGCCTTTTAATGGCTCCTGGATAGTCATGTAACCTACCTAGCAGTGGTCAGATGCATTCCACCACGACCCTGCCACTGGAGGTTCTGGATAATGTTTTTAAATGGTCACACTACACGAGAGGTCATTTTCTCTCTCTCTTTGTGCTCGACTCTGGCTCAGGCAATGCAGAAGAGACCTACACTTGGCTCTGCGTTCTCCCCCCGTGATTCAGCTTCAGAAGTTCTTACAGTTGAATGCTTATCTAGGATTTTATCTTCTGTTCCAAACATGCATTTAACACAAAGTAACGGAGTGTTTGATTTGCTGCCAGCACGGTGACAGTGCCAGGGATTGAAAATCATGAAAAAAAATTAATTCTCTTGGTCGTAATTATGGTTTTGTCAAATTTCATCCAAGCTTGACTTGTCTAAGAAAAACAGTTACAGTTTCTGCTTCCGTCCCGCGCCCCCCTTAAATATTTGTACAGTCTGGTTCAAAATACTGTGGCTACTTCCCAATTTAGAACACACAAAACTCGCTCTCTGTACCTACAGGTCACCGCCAGGTTAGAGAACGGCTAAGCGTATTCCAACGAGGCTTGTCTAAAGTTTGTACTAAGCAGAGCTGCAAACGTTTGGATCCCATGGTGAGGGGATCACCATCCTAAGTGAACTATTCACCTACCAATGCACAGGAGAGTCGGGGCCATACTAAGCAAAACCACTTAAACTTCCTGCACCAGGGCAGTAGCCTCCATGCAGCATCCAGGAAGGAGAAAATCACCGTTCCCAAACGTAACGAGGGGCAAAGCTGTGCAGTAGCTCTTCTCTGCTAGGCCAGCTGCAGAACAGAAGAGACTCAATGGAGGGCAGCCTGGAGCTCAAGCTCTGTGCTTCTAGCCGTCTCTCCCTATATGTATGTGTAGTGCCTGTCAGAGTGGCAGCCAGTACAGGCTGAACCTCTCTAGTCTGGCACTCTCTAATCCAGCAACATCTGTTGTCCGGCATGGTGTTAGTCAGCCGGACGCCCACTTATGGGTGCGGCCAAATTTCTCCTGGTCCCATAAAGTTTGTTTCCAGTCCCCCATCCTGGCATGCTGCAATGTTATTTAGCTGCAGTTTACCCCAACTGTCTTCTCAGAGCCCAGAAAGCAGTGGAAGTATTGGTAATGCTGCTAGCCAGTACTGACCTCCCGTGGTCTGGCAAATTCTCTCGCCTGGCACTGGTCAGATCCCGAGGGTGCCAGAGGAGAGAGGTTCAAGCTGTACAGCATTCTCATTCATGTGGAGTTTGATTGCACAGCTCAGAGGGCCCAGAATCAGCATGACCCGGAGCTCAGCCCAGGATGGAGCACTCTGTCTCCACACAGCAGCCCTTCCATTCAGCTAAGGTGCAGTCTTGACACACTTTAAGCAGAATCCCATCCACTTCTACTCTTCCACTAGAATGGCAGCTCTTATGCACAGATACACAAGGAAGGGTGAGGTGAGGAGCTCTTTCCTCCATTCAAGTCCAAGGCATCCCTCAGTCTGCGTAGACTATGGATCGCACCCTTCATAACTCCATTTAAGATAGTCATTTGCAGCGTTGACTGACTGTGGAAGCCCAAACAAGAGTGACAGTCCTTACTATATCTGCAGTGGGTGTCTGGCAGGTCCTTGCTGTCCTTTTTGCGGGCTCACTTCTCCTCTGCCAGCTGTCTGATCTTCATTTCGCCCTTCTGAAGGCCCTTGTGTACTTCCTGCTTCCAGCCGCTGCGGTCATCTGCCAGCTCTTCCCAACTATCTGGGTTGACATCTGCCTCCTTGAAGTCCCTCTTACAGACGTCTTCGTAGCGCAGTTGGGGGAGTCGGGGAGGTCTTTTGCCAGAGACTAGCTCACTGTACAGGATGTCTTTTGGAATCCTTCCATCATTCATCCTGTGGACGTGGCCAAGCCAGCGGACCCGCCACTGCCTGAGGAGGGTGTGCATGGTTGGAATTCCAGCTTGCTCGAGGATGGCGTTGTTGGGATATCATGGAAGGACAGAGTGCCCAAGAATGCACCTGAGGCAGCGTAAGTGGAAGACATTCAGCCTCTTTTCCTGGCGGGCATACAAGGTCCAAGACTCGCTGCCGTAGAGGAGGGTGCTGAGGATGCAGGCTCTGTAGACTTGCATTTTGGTGTGAGTGTACAGCTTGTTGTTGTTCCACACTCTCTTGCTAAGTCTGAACAGAGTTGTGGCTGCTTTTCCAATCCTCCTGTTTAGCTCAGACTCCGGTGACGGGGTGTCGGTGATAGTGGACCGAGGTAAGTAAACTCGTGGACGACCTCTAGCGTGTAATTGTCAATGCTGATTGATGGAGGCTCAGCAATGTCCTGACCAAGTATGTTTGTCTTCTCTAGGCTGATGGTAAGCCCGAAGTCCATGCATGCTTTGGAGAACGGATCCAGCAGTTTTTGAAGCTGGCCTTCTGCGTGTGTCACTCCAGCAGCATCATCTGGGAACAGCATGTCTCTAATGAGCACTTCCCGCACCTTTGACTTAGCCTTCAAGCCTTGCAAGGTTAAACAGTTTCCCGTCAGATCTTGTCTGCAAAAAGATGTCCTCCGTTGAGGACCCAAAGGCTGCTTCAGGAGGAGCGCGAAGGAGATCCCGAACAATGTCGGAGCAAGGATGCATCCTTGTTTGACACCACTCCTGATGCTGAAGGCATCCGACGATGTGCCGTTGTATTGGATGGTTCCTCTCGTGTCTTTGTGGAAAGACTGGATCATCTTGAGTAGCCGTGGTGGACAGCCTATCTTGTGGAGCAATTTAAACAGTCCATCCCTACTGACCGAGTCGAAAGCCTTGGTCTGGTTGATGAAGGCGACGTAGAGTGGCTTCCTCTGCTCCCTGCATTTCTCCTGCAGCTGCCTCAGGGAGATGATCACGTCAATGGCAGAGCTCTCGGCACGGAATCCACACTGGGATTCAGGATACACCCTCTCAGCGAGCTTCTGGAGTCTGCCGAGGATGACACAAGCGAACAATTTACCAGTGATACTTGGGGAGATTCCACGGTAATTGTTGCAGTCACCTCTGTCTCCTTTGTTCTTACACAAGCTTACAATGTTGGCGTCCCGCATATCCTGTGGAACCTCACCCTCTCTCCAGCACAGGCACAGCAGCTCATGTAGGGGTTCCAGGAGTATGTCCAGGGCACACTTGATTTCCTCTGGTGGTATACCACCCTGGCCTGGGGCCTTTCCTGCTGCAGTGCCATCAATAGCTTTCTTCAATTCGACCACAGTTGGTTCCTGGTCCAGCTCGTCCACAACTGACAGGAGCTCGCCGGTGTTGAGGGCTGCATCAACCAGTGTTCTCGCATGAGTACAGTTCGGAGTAGTGCTTGACCCATCGCTCTATCCGTTCACTGCCTAGACAAGAGAGGAAGCTGTTTGCTGATAGCTGGTGGGACTATAAGATCCCTAATGTAGAATACACAGGCCAAAACTAACATGAACACAGAATTCTGCATCTCCAGTTTTGTTTTTTCCCCATTTTGACTTCCTGATATTTCACCTCTGACACTGCATTAGTGCGACTTCACTTCCGACATAAAAACAAACCTGGAAGTATGTCCAGAGCTATTTAGCATGGGAAACTCCTGAGCTCCGCCATGGGCACTTAAAATCCTTTAATCCTGGGCTTTTGCAGAAGGCTCCACGACCTTGTGGCATTTTCCTCTGCGGACTTCTAAATTGCAGGCCCAGCACCACGGCAGCTCTGGCATAGGTGCCCTGCACAACAAACTGCGGCTGTGTTCAAACATGGCTGTGACCAATCCAACTCGCTGCCTTTCACAGTGCGTTCAAACACACTGATGATTGAAAGTAAGACAAGAGCGTCGAGGCAGCAACCCAAGTGCCTTACAGGCCTCGCTCAATTCCTTGATCTGGAGCTAACAAAACCCTCCAGTTTCACCAGCATAGGCGGAGTCCTTCACCAGAGTTATGCAAACTCAGCTGTCTGCAACCCAACTTATTGATGCTAACTCAAGGACAGCTGCAGTCAGAAAGTGCCCAACTCTCTTGTTTTGTACATGGGCTTTACCCATGAAAGCTTACGCCCAAATACATCTGTTAGTCTTTTAGGTGCCACAGGACTCCTTGGGCTTTTTTTTTGGTTCCCCCCCCCCCCCCCCCCCAAAAAAAAAAATGAAGTCTGAAGAAAATCTGAAAGTGACATTTGGAAAGATCTTTACAAAAGCATTTCTAATTGTGGGATCCTTAAACTAAATTAAAGCCATGTAGTATGAAGATAAAGTAGCACTTTAAAGACTAACAAAATAATTTATTACGTGAGCTTTCGTGGGACAGACCCACTTCTTCAGACCGTAGCCAGACCAGACCAGACTCAATATTTGAGCACAGAGAACCAAAAACAGTAATCAAGGTTGACAAATCAGAAAAAAAAAATTATCAAGGTGAGCCAATCAGAGAGTAGAGGGGCAGGGGAGAGGGGAGTCAAGAATTAAGTTAAGCCAAGAGTTTTTGGTTCTCTATGCCTTAAATATTGAGTCTGTGCTGGTATGGCTATGGTCTGAAGAAGTGGGTCTGTCCCATGAAAGCTCATCACCTAATACATTATTTTGTTAGTCTTCAAAGTGCTACTTGACTGCTTTTTTGTTTTGATAGAATACAGACTAGCACGGCTCCCTCTCTGTTACTAATGTACATCACAGCTATCAAATTCAGCATGTTTGTAACTTCAAAACTACTGACCTGATTTTCTTCTAGTTTGCCCTGAATTTCACACCCCCACAAGAACTACAGCACTAAATGGACCTACAAAAAGCTGACATTTCTAGCTTCAAGGGATTGTGAATTACCAGGCACAAAATTTCTGAGCAGGACGTCCCAGAGGGCATACGTTGCAATGGGTGTGCAATGCCAAAACACAGCTCAACTGATTTTGCTCAAACCTTCCAAACCGAATCCACCCAAGACAATGCATGGGAAGCTGCAGTTCAAGGAACAAGGGTGAGCCATGCTAAACTCTCCTGTGTGCGCGCCGCTCAGAGCGTTGAAAAACTGGAGGAGGAGGAAGAGGAGTTAAAGCACCAGAGAATCTGAGTCACCCCCGACTACAGAGTCAAATTAAAGCTCGGGTGGAAATTTGCTGTCCCGCTTCGGAACATTCGGTCTTTGATTTGCTAGCTCTCGCACGAAGCGGCAGCACGGTCCCCTTCGTCAGCATTCATCACGGGCCAACCGCTTCCCGCCCGATTCTGGCACTGGACCAACACACGCTGCGTGACAGAGGCCAAGCTCCGGAAAACGGCCTAAGTTGCTATGGCCACTCTGGGATTCAGATTCATGACACCAGCGTAGCAAAGGGTCAGGCTGCTTTGCTGCTTCATTGACATGGCAGGAGAGGGGGGGAAGGCTCGCCCAGCTGCCTCTGAAAGGTGCCTCTGTTCTGTAGGGACACCCGCCCTCACAGGAGTTGAAGTGCTCTTCTTGGACAGTCAGACCTGCGTACAAGCAGGGAAATTAGCTTCTCGCCAGGGTCCACAATATAGCATCCTTTGTTCTCCTGCACGAGATGGACCACGTTGGACATTGGCATGAAAGGAGGCAATGAGCTTGATTCATGTATTGACATTTCTCTCTCTCACACACACACACTTTGCAACTAGGCCTGTAGGTTAAAACGCCCAGTAACCTCACAGCTGCCAGGCTAATTTTCTGGGAAGGAACTGTAATGATTAATATTAGTAAATAACCTAAATGAAATCCAGTAAGTACTGCTTCCAGAAACCCTCGGTAATGTCTCTTGGCATGTTGGCTAACAAAGAGCGGCTATTGGGTACGACAGCTTCACGGCCTCACTTCATCTCTCCTCCAAAGCACAGCCTCTTACTCCAGGAAACCAGCACCCAAGAACCCACATCTGATCAGAGCAGAGTTTGCAGCACAACAGGCTGCCGTCCAGTTATCAGGCATGTAATAGTGATAAATGGCCAGGCATCACATGGCTTTTCCGGGCTGAGGCTCATATGGCATCTGCTGGAGTTTACCCAGTCCTCTGCCATCAACCTTTGAGAAGAAGGATGCTTAAACTACCTTTTCCTGTCCTGCCCCTCCCTCCCCAGAGATGCCACCGGTCTCAGTTGGAGTTGAGGTCAGTTACAGGGCAGCATGCAGTATCTGCAGAGGGACAGGCCTATGCATAAGCAGATGTTTTGCAGTTTGCAAAACTGTCAAGACTCCCAACCTTCCAACAGGCCAATGCTTGGAAAAACAAACGGGAAAGACGACAGGGATATTTATGGGACTCAGCAGATGTGTCCAGGCTCAGTTGCAACCCTCAACGCAAGTCATATGAACAGGGTTAACGTGACCCAACCTATTTCAGAATTTCCAGACTGTTGCGGGAAGGCATTTTAAACTAAACCGAATGCAGGCTCCTGAGAGATTTTCATAAACACACACAGACTGCAGCTCAAGCTCATAGTGGAAAAACCATTTGTTTTTCCACGGGGTGAAACCAATAACTAGCAATGAATAATAATTGCAGCGCTGAGTGTTATTTATAACCCACTCTTGGTCACATTTCCAAGACAGAAAACAACAGCAACGCTCCCAGGGTTAACCTAAACCAGCCAATATTTGCAGTGCAGACACATCTCTGTGCGCGTGCATCCGCAGTGAGGAATGGGGGTTAGCGAACTCTCCAAGCTTTCTAGCAAGTAGATCAATTTGCTCTCGCCCGCTGAAATTGACAACTGCTCTGCCCCTGACCTTGCAGTTGGAAAGAAGATGGGCTCATGAACTCATTTGCACATGACAATGCTCCAGCAAAGGGGATCATCTGCCACCAACAGTAATGGAGAGCACTTCTTGGTGCAGCCCTCCCAGGCTCCACTCACCCACCATGGGGACGGCCTTTTGTTCGCCGAGACTTTGCTGAAGATGTGTGCAATTAAACCCACTTTTCTCACTGCTCTTTTGATTCCCCGGAATTCACACAGGCGTCCCAGGCAGGTGTTGCCACGCACAGCGAAAATGTGTCTTTTCAGCAAAAAGCAGAAAGAGAAAATAGCTGAATCCATTGTAATTCCTCGCTTGCAAAACGACAGACTGGGGTGAGAGCTCCCCTCAGAAAAGAGATGCACACGCCTCTGGATTTCTGCCTTGTCCCTTAAGAAAGCAATTTCCTCCCATGACAAATGGACGGCATGCGCAGAGGCTGCGATCTGGGGAGACCTTCTCAGGCAGGTCCCACCATGCAGGAGGCTGGACAAACACTGACAGCACAACACAGCTGCACCCTTATTTTTCATTTATTTCCCCCTTCCTGAACACCCAGCAATGCAAGCTCAAGATTCCCAAAGCAAATAAGCCATTAAGATAATACCTTGAGGGACTGGGCTGGGGAGTGCAACAAAGGGCTGAATTCGAAGGGTTCTGTGAGAATGTTATCCAGCAGGCACAAGAGCACGCCACTGTTACACATGAGTACACACACACAGGATGCAAAGATGACTGCAGACTTGAGAGAGAGTCTGCAGGCTGGGAAGGGCAGAGGTAAGAAATTTACACTGCAGCTTTAAAGCGAAGAGATGTAGGTAGACTTGTTTGCGTTAGAGGTCAGGGTAAGCTTCCCCAAGCAGCTGAGTAAGCTAGAGGGACGCTCTCCTGGCCATCTGCTCCTATCCCAGAACACCTCCTGCAAATCAAGAGTCAATCCGCTGGTTTCTATTCCTGTTAACCTCTAATCAGCCACAAGGGCCCTTCGCTGCTTTGCTCTTTATCTGCGCCAGCTAATGCGTGAAGTGGCCTTCGCTTCCCATCTGTTCCAGCATTAGCAGAGTTAAAGAACAATGAAGCTTTCCTGTCCCGGGCAGTCACATACACAGATGCCCTTGTATTAACTCAATTTTCCAGTGGTTCCCACTGTCACTCATACAAGATTTTTGGTGTTTGTTTATGTAGAAGCCTGAAACCAAGCTTTTCTTTTCATTCTGGGCCTTGGAAGCTTTTCAATGAGCTCTGTATGCCAGAACAACGCAACACGCCAATGACATTTTCCCAGAAAATTCAAACCAAGTGAAGATTGGACTCTTGTTTGTTCCCGTGTCTCACCCGACCCCCTGACTGCAGTCTGTTAAAAATCTCGGCTGTTTCTCCTTCGCCTGTCCCCAAAATCTCCCGCATCACCCAGAACATCTACCCCTCCTCCTGGAGACAAATGGATTTTTAATCTGCCCAGACATGCAAATCAGACAGTCTCCTGCTAAAATGACAAAGATTTGCAAGAGTGTTTGGGAGGAAAAAAATTCAACAAAAACCTAACAAAACCTTGGCTGCACAAAGGATTTCCTAATTTCAAGCCTGGCGAACTGCATTAACATGCCAACAAAGCAAGCTGCATCAGAGCGTCTGCTTTGTGGTAATACAGAGAGAAGAGAATTTGGACAAAGGAAAAATAGAGTTAAGTGTTCACTAAGATGTAATATTATACGACTGTGTAATTCCTAAAGGGTGACATGCAGTCAAGCCAGTGTTCTATGTTGTGCTCTACATTTCTAGCTCACGCTGATGTCTAGTCTGAAAAACAGACAAGCTTAATACCTAGAAAAAAGTAAAAACTAACGCTGAGGTGTGATGTGATTTTCTACAAAGACCCGGGGGCCAGACCTGCTGTCGACTGAGGCAACAGAGAGGAGCACTTGTGGATCACCACAGCTCTATCTTCCCCTGGCTTTCCTTAATGGCTGCACTGGAAGGCAGAATGCCTAATCAAGTCCCATAAATCAACACAGAACCTTGTCGGGTGCGCTTGGGAATCCCATGGTTCGCTATCAGCTCTGAGACATCACAAATGAGAACAATGTTATTTCCAGTCCAAGTTTAAGTCACCAGGTTTTGCTTTGCACTGATCAAGCTTGCAGAAGGGAGCAGGCCAGCCTCTGCGTTTTTACAATACACAAGAACCCAACCTAAGAGCTGCACAAAATGCCACACGCATAGGGAGCCAACGCCTGAGCTGGCACAGCTCTGATGACTTCTGGGGAGCTATCTCAATTTATACCAGTTGAAGGTCTGGCTCACAAGACATCAAAGGTTTTTAATTAGAAACTGCTTGTTATCAATCCATACAATCATTACTGCTCCAGCCTACCTGGTCTGCAGCGTGTTTGAAACCTATTGACATTCTTGGTGCGGCCTTTTTAATATGGTGATTCATGCTCACCCCACAGAACGCGCCAGTATCACAAAAAACTCCTGAAGGTGAAAGCCAAGAGCCTCCCCATGTCCGATTCCTTTTCGACAATAAGGACGTTATTTTTACAGACAGTCAACAGCAAACAGTGACTAGACCTTTTGGTTCCTCCCAGCAAACCCCAACTGTCTGGGGTGGCAGGAATGGCAAGCCCCGATTCAAGTAGCAAAGTGCTTTCAGTTCTATTATAAAACAATTGACTCCAACCCAGCTGCCCTGACTGGCACTGTAACTGAGCCCCACCTGCAATATACAAATAGGGCTCAGTAGTCAAGGGGTGGGTTTTGCTTAGGTAACCAGTAAGAGCTTTCAGATCTCATACGATCGCTCGGAGGAGCTGTTCTTCAGGGGGAAACCCCGGGTGTCAGCAACTCCAGCTGAATAAAAATGGAGTTACGTCTGCATAATCCCGTTAATCGGTCATACTCTCCTTGTACCCATTGTCCCAGCCGCCCAGTTTACATGCTTGTCACGGTGTACCCGCTGGTACGGAGAGCAGAGCATGGGGCTGTCCTTTTCATTCCGTCCATTCATTCCCATTGGTGACCCGCTTTGCAAAGACACAGCCTCCCCTCCTGTCTCCACAACTTTACCGGGTCTTTTGTTCTCCGTTACAGGCTTACATTTCCCCTCTCACCAGAGCAGTGCCTGGGTGACAGCTCCTAAGTGAGGGGGTTGGTCCAGCTCTGCAGATGGGGATGTGCAAACGGAAAGCACTTTTGAATTAAAAACATGATTAAATGAGAGACTGCCATCTTCCAATCGCAGCTGCCACTGCCAAGGTCCCAGGACTTGAGGGTAGGATTGTCTCTGTTGCTAAGAGTGGGAAATAACGTCAACCTTGGTTACGCTTCCGAGCGAACTGGAGAACGCCAGCTCCAGAGAACCGTGCAATGGAAACACCGATAGCTCTGATATATTGCTCCACCGGAATGGTGTGAAATGTGAGCGTGCCGACACACACAGCCAAGTCTACGCTACAGGGGAAGGTGGAAGTAAGGTACGCGATTTCAACTATGTTAATTATGTAGCTAGAGTCAACCTGAATTAATTTGAGCTTCCATATCGTATGCAATACGAAAAAGGCAGTCCAGTGGCACATTAAAGACCAACAAAATAATTTATTAGGAGGTGAGCTTTCGTGGGGCAGACCCACTGCAGTCTGTTCTGGTCTGGCTATGGTCTGAAGACGTGGGTCTGTCCCATGAAAGCTCATCACCTAATCAATTGCTGTGTTAGTCTTTGAAGTGCCACCGGATTGCTTTTTTGTTTTGATAGACTATAGACTAACACGGCTCTCTCTCTTTTACTATTCGTCATATACAGTAATGGAGGTTGACAGGCACCTCCACTCCCACTGACTTCCCTCACTCCTAACAGGACACAGGAGTATTGTGGTCAACGGGGCCACCCTATAAATTCAAATTAGCACCTCCCCACTGGGGCACACTACATCGAGCTCCAGAAGATCGACTGGGGCAGGGCCAATCTGCCCTGTAGCGTAGACGCACCCAGACCGAAAGGACCCTGCGTCGGAGAGCGAGGAGAAGCAGAACAACGTGCTCAATCACACTTCTTGCACACGTCCTGCCCGCGTAGGCCCCGGAGGTCTAATTCTGCTCTTCCGGAGATCAGTGCAACTTCCAAAGAGCTGCCTTTGAAACCACCTACTGCATACGAACCAGGCCCCTCTGGCCCCAGCGAGTAAGTTAAAGGGCTTGGATGAGTACACCCAGGAGCAGAGAAAGGGGCCGATGAATTGCGACCGGGGGAACCAGGATGGGTATTTTCATACTGTGGCACCACCCTCTGCGATTCCCACAGCAGCACTTCCGTGTACAGCTGGGGTGGGGAACCTACAGGCTGCAGGCCAGATCTGGCCCCCCAGTTCACTTGGATCTGGCCCATGGGCTCTGCCTGCTGCAAGGAGAGAGGGTGTGAGGGAGCAGCTTCCTGCACTGATGCTCTCGCTCCTCCTTCCTTCCCTGGCTGGGGAAATGGCACCATAGGAAAGCGCTTATTGGAGGCTTTTCTGCTGCCACTCTGATTGGCCAGAATCACAGCCAAAAGGAGCAATGGGGACAGTGCCTGGGTGCGGTGGGGGCTCCCCATCACTCAAACCCCACCCTCCCCAGCCCAGATCCCCCACCAGCGGCCTCCCGCACCCCCATCAAACCCAGATCCTCCCCACCAGCCGCCTCCCGCACCCCGCTCCAGCCGAGATCCCACACCTCCAGCCCGCTCCCTCACCCCGCTCCTGCCCAGATCCCACACCTCCAGCCCGCTCCCGCACCCCGCTCCAGCCCGCTCCTGCACCCCACTCCAGCCCGCTTCCGCACCTCCAGCCCGCTCCCTCACCCCGCTCCAGCCCAGATCCCACGCCTCCAGCCCGCTCCCGCACCCCGCTCCAGCCCAGATCCCACGCCTCCAGCCCGCTCCCACACCCCTCTCCAGCCCAGATCCCACGCCTCCAGCCCGCTCCCGCACCCCGCTCCAGCCCAGATCCCACGCCTCCAGCCCGCTCCCGCACCCCTCTCCAGCCCAGATCCCACGCCTCCAGCCCGCTCCCACACCCCTCTCCAGCCCAGATCCCACGCCTCCAGCCCGCTCCCACACCCCGCTCCAGCCCAGATTCCCACACCCCACTTCAACACCGATCCCACACCTCCAGCCCGCTCCCACACCCCTCCCCATCCCAGATCCCACACCCCGCTTCAGCACAGATCCCACACCTCCAGCCCGCTCCCACACCCCTCCCCAGCCCATATCCCACACCCCGCTTCAGCACAGATCCCACACCTCCAGCCCGCTCCCACACCCCTCTCCAGCCCAGATCCCACACCTCCAGCCCGCTCCCACACCCCGCTCCTGCCCAGATCCCACACCTCCAGCCCGCTCCCACACCCCACTCCTGCCCAGATCCCACACCTCCAGCCCGCTCCCACACCCCGCTTCAGCACAGATCCCACGCCTCCAGCCCGCTCCCACACCCCGCTCCAGCCCAGATCCCACGCCTCCAGCCCGCTCCCTCACCCCTCTCCAGCCCAGATCCCACGCCTCCAGCCCGCTCCCTCACCCCGCTCCAGCCCAGATCCCACGCCTCCAGCCTGCTCCCGCACCAGCCCCCACGCCTCCAGCCCACTCCTGCACCCCACTCCAGCCCAGATCCCATGCCTCCAGCCTTTTCCTGCACCCCTCCAGCCCGCTCCCACACCCCACTCCAGCCCAGATCCCATGACTCCAGCCCACTCCTGCATCTCCAACCTGCTCCCGTACCCCCCTCCAGCCCAGATCCCCCACCTCCAGCCCACTCCCGCACCCCTCCCCTGCTCAGAACCATACCACAAGACTGCTTCCCAACAGCTTCCTCCCACATCTTGGACCCCACATTTTTGGCCCCATCCCAGAGCCTCCGGTGGGGGATACAAACTCTTCTAGGTTCTGCAGTTGCTGTGTGAGGGAAGTGAGGGGAGTGTCTTTTTCTCTGCTTCACAGTCAGGGGCCACATCAGTGAGGGGCTTGTGACCCCCAAACCCAAAAAAAGGTTCTGCACCCTGATTTACATGAAAGCTCTCCATCACAGTTTTCCTTGAAACCCCCCCACCCATAATCCTACATTTGGCATTAGCCTTTGGGATTATTTTTTGTGGTACTGAAGAGGTCTGTGGTGTATACATGAATCACCATATTAAAAAGTTAGAAAAGCAGCATTTACACAGCCTAGATTTACAGGAAAAGCTGGTCAAATTCTCAAAAGGAGACACTATTTCATTCAATAAGACCTCTAACAAAAAGGAAAAATTTCACAAGAAATGCCTTTTTCAGCATTTCTCGCAACATTTTATTTAAAAAAATGCAGTTACCAAAAGCCCAGGTTTTGATCTGGGTAACCAAAAGCCCAGGTTTTGATCCGGATCTGCTTTGAAGCCCACAAAATGGAGACAACTTTTTACAGATTTTTTTTTTCCAACCAGCTCTGTTACAGATAGAGACACACAGCACATATCCAAACACATGTTTACTATTTAAGATTCTTTGAAGTTTTTTTTTTCTACAATATCCGTGTCTCACAAAGAACAGCATGAGATGGCTTGATTGGCCTGTATTTTGGATACTCTACAGCTCAGTAACCTTTATACTGATCTCCTCAATGCAGGGTGAATAAAAATCAATGACTTTAAAGAATGAAAGTATATTTTTTAAAAAATATAAATGAAATTTTTTTTCAAAAAAACTTTAGAATTAATTTTGAAACTACAACCACCTATCGTAAGGCCTAAATTTACTATAATAGGTCAAAATCCTAGCAATAGCAAGCAAAGGAGTACATATTTGCTGCTAAGTCTGAAAGGAAGTCAAACCACCAAACACTAGCTAAGCGCCCAGAACCAGTTACTTGAAATGTTAAACCAGCTTTTGACACCAGAACCCATGTCCACAGGAGAAGACAAAATATTTCTTCAAT
This sequence comes from Carettochelys insculpta, assembly GCF_033958435.1. Lineage (NCBI taxonomy): Eukaryota > Metazoa > Chordata > Testudines > Carettochelyidae > Carettochelys > Carettochelys insculpta. The sequence continues at coordinate 3,858,559 of NC_134145.1, forward strand.
TTACTCTACTAGTTCTGATCAATTCATTCAATGAGAGCAGAAAAATTTTTCTTCTTCTTCTGCCAGTCTATGAATAAAAACTACATATGAGAGGATGTGATCTACTAGTTCTAAAGTCCTGACAGACATGGTGACGAGAAAATCAGTTCAATTCACTAACAAATGGCACTTCTTTTTCTTAACACATCAGTTAGTTTTAAATGCAAAACATGTTTGATAAACTTTTTGATAAACTTTCTTATATACCCAAAGCATTCAATTAATTAAAAATTTTCAAATGACGACAGGGGACATTTTTAACTAAATTTGAATTTCCAGCTAAGTAAAGCTTTAAAGTCACCAGTAAAAAACTAATCAAGACAGACATATCATTCACCACTTTCTAATATAATAAAAATGCAAAAATTAGAACCTGAATAAATGTATGTTAAACTAAATAGGTGCTTGAACAATATGTATAGATTTAGTGTAACACCCGGGTCCTCAAAAAGCAGACAACAAATATAGTATAAAAGCTTTATTTATTTGCAAGTCAAGATGTGTTAATGGTTCCCAACCAATGAGAATTAATCTTTCTTTAAGAAAATGACTAAAAATTATAAATGCAAAACACAATTAAAATCAATTATTCAAATCAAGTCACAAGCTTGATTATTTAAATGATTAATTTCGGTGATTTAAATCAAAATCAATCCTACCCCACCCGTCCTATTTTTACTTTGTATGTAGAAGTCTTTGTTTTTCCGAGCTGTTAGTTTTATTTCTGCACCTTCAGTTCTACAAAACCAGGGAGAGAAAAGTGGCTCAGGGCAATTATATTCTGTATACAGTGAATCTCCTGGGTCCTGCGCATGATTGTATGCATCTGGGTCTGGAAAAGGGGAAAGCATGAAGGCGTCAGGAGACAGCAATTCAAAATCTCCCTTGGACGTGTGACTAGTGAAGCCTTTGTTCAAAAGAGGCCTAAAAGGTTAGCTCCATGAAGGGAAGCTACACGTCTGTAGTCTGAGCACTGGGCAAGGTTTCCTGGTATCTACTACAGCAGCGGTTGGCAAAGTAGGGTTGCGAGTGGCCTGCATGCAGAGTAGCCCTCCCTCTCAGTCAGCTGCAGGTTTATTGTAACCAAGCCAGTGTCCTGAGACAGGGTAATTGTACTAACTGTGCTTGCGCACCTAGAATTTGCAGGATTTGCCAGCTGAACCATAGCTGCATTTCGACCGGATGCGGAGGGAGCACACAGCTCCTACCGTCGATGCTGTGTGCAATCAGCACGCACCTCGTTTCACGTTCCCTTGTTCTACAAGCGCATCTCCTTAGTAATGCCGGTAAGACAAAAACGATAAGGCTAGAAACCAGCGGAATCTGGCAACCCTGTGTGTGCATGAGCAACAGTAAACAAAATGTGTAACAGGCCACACACTGAACCCCAAGGGGCCACTTGCAACCCATGGACCACAGGTTGTCCACTGCTGGGCTACACTCGAAATGAAGAAATACAAAGGCAGAGACTAAGCACAACAGTTCTGAGCTGGTCAACTGAGGGGGCACAGACTTATTCCATACGCACCAGTTAACTACCAAAGCGTACGTGCGAGTAAATAATTTATAGTTCTACCTTCCCCACAGGCATGTGGTGCTGGCCCACACTGAAGTCAGGAAGTCAGACTAGATGGACTCAAGTCTGACTCAGAAAAGCTAATCCAATGTTCCTCCATTCCAGTCAAAGAGGTGAGTTACCAGAGGTGTATCTGTGGAAACAGATGCGACCTGTCCCTTGCAATGACAGAGTGCTGGGAAGCAGGGCCACTGAAGTGAAGCCTTCGTTAACATTTCTTTTATACATAGGCTCCCAACTCACACGCGCATTTCTTGCAATAACGTGAGTCGAATTCGTGAGTGGCAGGGAGCCGGGAGCGAAGCACCAGCCTGGCTCCCGGCTCCCCTCCGCTTGCAGGAGCCGGGAAACTGACCAGTGCTGCTATGCCTGGCTCCCAGCTGCTCCCCACTCCCAGGAGCCAGGAAACTGACCAGTGCTTCTGCACCTGGTCCTGGGCTCCCCACCACTCTCAGGAGCAGGGAGTCAGGGGCAGCCAAGACCAGAGGACCGGAAGGTGGCAGCCGCCACCCCCTGGTCCCAACTTACTCGAAATTTGACTTATGCACTGTTGCACAGGAATGCAACCTATGCGTAAGTCAGGGGTCTACTGTAAAGCCCATTGATAATTAAACCATAAATATTCTCTTTGCAGGAGAACTCAGCCCATCTCCGCCAAACACTTACTTTTACCTGTAGGCTGCAGGTGCATTGTAACCAAGGGAGTCTTACACTTGGAAAAAATTGGTTCAAATTAGGATCGTGGTGCTACTGACAAGGTGCAGAGACAAAGGGACTGTGTGCGCACCAGTAAAAAGAACAAGTCACACTGCGGAGAAGTCAGCCATTCACCAAAGGGATTGATTTTTAAAATGGGAACACACACACACACACACACACACACTCTCTCTCTCTCTCTCTCCAAGTGCGATGCTCTGATAGCGCAGTTGAAAATAAATAATTCTCAAGAAGAAAACTCCTTTCACAAACATTACTCACGCCCCATCCTGCAACTTGCTAATGCCCTCAATTTCCATTGACGTTGAAAGGATTTGAGGGTGCTCACCAACGCATAGGATCAAGCGCAAAATTATTAAAGCAATCAATGGGCAGAAGTCTCCCAAATATGCCGTGGCAGACTGATCCCATCCAATACCAAGGGGACAAAAAATTCCAGCATCACCAACTCAATTATAGTAAGGAGCTTCAGAACCTTCTCCAGCAGGAACGTGACAATCAACGTCATCGCTCTTATCTAATACTCCTCCACATTCCAAATGGCAGGAATGCACGACTAACACTGGTGATACAGAAACAGCTACAAGAATTCAGAGAATTCCAATGGCGAACTAAAAACTTCCCAATTTTTCCCTGGATGAGCAATTCATCCAGCAGAATTTGGATCACGTCGGGCTAGCAGGAAATCATTTACCCCTGCCCCAATACAAAATAATAGTGATACAGCTGTGATTTAAAATAATGCCCAACTTGAACCTCATTGCCCCAGTGTGCCCCTTCCAGCTAGTCGTGTGTGGAACTGAGGGGTTTCAAAAGCTGGAGTCCTTGATGGAAAAGGCAGCCATTGTAACAAAGCCTCGAGGGAGAAACCAGGTTCTTCCACAAAGGAAACTTGAATGGGGAATGCAAACCTACCGGAATGCATCAGCTCTATTTTATATTGAAAGGTCAAGCTTACTCCATTGCTTAGCAGTCTTCAGAATAATAAAAGGCTATAAACTGATAACCAGTGAAATCGGCTCCATCACTTCTTTGTGTCGGAGGCAGTCTACCGGCTGCCTCCCTAAAACGTATGTTTCTGATTAAAAACATCTGATTAACAGATTTTTTGCTAGAAAACACTGTTATTCAATACACAGACTACCCTGCGGTTGCCAGCCTTTGCTTCTGGTGCAGTGCAAACTCCTGAAATGACATAGCAGAAAGACAAGATCTATCTCTGGGCGAATACTGCTACAATCCAAAAATAAAAATAAAACATTTAAAAAAAAGTCTTGGCAGACAACTAAGAAAAGATCCAGTTGTCCTCCCAGAACAAAAAAAAAAAAAAAAAAAAATACAGCGAGAAAGAAGCGAGTTACCCAGCTAAAGCAGAAGCCATAAAACTGAAGAGAAACAGAAAAAACTGTGAAGTGAGGCATTTTGCAACGTTATACCCCACACTCCCCTTAAAATACCCACAGTACAGCATGAAATACTTTTGGCAACACAACCAGATTTGCAGACTTCCAAACCCACAGATGTCTCTTAGTAATTAGGTCTTTTTATAAACAAACAAACCTAATAAAAGTAAAAGAGAACCCTGCAAACACACTCAGCCAAACATCCACTGCTTGACTGAACTCTCATTTGAAAGTCCCACAAATTCATTTCATCTTCCTACACCACCCCCAAGCACTTTTGAGCTCTAATCTCGTGCCATTTTGGCCCTTTCTGTAATAACTCAAATTAGTCACGGCTTCCCTGCAGAAGACGCTACACACACACACACACATTCTCTCTCTCGTTTTGACTTGGCATTTGAGAAACCAAACTTCAGTCACACGCTGCATAATAGAACAGGAACAAAGCAAAGAACAATACCAGATGGGCAACCATTTCCCCATTTGCCTAGGCCACTCAATGCCGCAGAGGCGTTTCATCCAAGATCACAGAGAAGGGTTTTGGAGACAGAGCCTAATCATCAGCACATTATCTCAATAACAAATGGACGTTTCCATGTGGAGAGATCATTTTAAATTAACAAGAGGCATTTTCCAGGAAGGATGTAGGAATAAAGCTGATGCGTCAAAATATCTGTTAGTCTGTAAGGCACCACAGGACTTCTTGCTGTTTTTGAAGATACAGACTAACACAGCTCCCCCTCTGATACTAGGGAAAAAAAGGAGAAAGTCAGCAGGACGTGGTGGGGAGCACAGTTTCTTTGGGCTTTAAGAAAAGACTCTGATGGTTGAATTTTAAATTGCAAAATTCTACACAATTTCAAGCTACGTCTACACTCTGAGCAGTCTACTGCTACAGCAAAACCAGTCTAACATATTAGCCAAGCACCCCTGGTAGGGACCCAGCAGCATCCGTCAGGGATCGCCACTCCTGACTGATGTGGATCTGCCTGGCAGAATTCAAGAGAGTGTAAACATGGCCCAAGGCTTCAAACATCCTCTCGCTAACAGTAGAGGATCTCTCAAAAGTGGTATCTTGGCACAGGAAAGAGCTCAGAAAACAGCAACAAAAATTACTAGGGGTTTGGAGCAGCTCCTATGAGGACAAAGTACAAAGACTGGAACTTTACCGCTTAGAAAAGAGGCAACTGCAGGGGGCGGGATTTGACAGAGGTCCATAAAATCCTGAGTGGTGTGGAGAAAGCAAAGAAGGAAAAGACACTGCAGCTGTACCGACATGGGTGGACAGTTGTTCAGAACCATTCGCCCACTGCACGGTGCTTTATAATAAAAAGTCATCAGCTATTTATGCGTTCTCCCATGAGAATGCTGGAAGGAGAAAACCCACGCTCCCCCCCATGGCCCATCACGCTCTCCGCAACTTTCTTTCTAAGATCCGAACTGCCCTGCTCTGCTCCGCTCCTCAGGCGAGTTCAACCTTCCAGGCCTTCAGCGGAGACGCCCCCTTTGCCGCTTTGTGACTGCACGCGTCAGCGAAAGCCATTCACGCTGAAAGGAGGGAGTCTGCTGCACAACTCGAAAAATGAAAGGTCCCGACAATGCAGTTTGTTGTGGGAGGGGTGGGAAGAACTGAAAACGTCTTTCTACAGGAAGACTGGCGCACGTCTTGGGGTTCCCTCTGAGCTCTCCCACAACGCCCTCAGGTGCTGGGAGCCAACGTCAAAGTAGCACAGCGGCCAGTGTCCCCTCCTCCTGCAGCAGCTCTCTGCCTGGGCTGAGGAGCATATGTTCTTTGTTCCCCAAAGGGAGCTGCTGGCTCAGCCGTCAGACACTTCCCAGAGCTTTGAAAGGCGAGGGCGCATGCCTGCAGGGCAGCGGAGAGCAAAACACTGAGCACAGCCATCAGGGCAGGCATTGTGGGATACTGGTGGAGGCCCGTTCCATCAACGTAACAGCACTTTGGCTCTTTGGCCACAATAAAGGGAGGGGAAAAGAAGGAAAGCGCCCCATAAGAGTGCAAGATTTTTGACACCAAAAATGGGTAAATTTCTCCCCCCAAGAGTCAGATTGACATGTGAACACTTTCAGCGTTCTGCAGCCAAAGGGCAGGTTGGGGCAGCAAAATTTGGTAGCTTAGATGTACGCTCACTGTGATCGTTCCCGATTACACTGGTGTAACAGAGCAAAATTCGGCCCAGCATCTTGCAAGATCCAGCGCTCATCCTGCTTACAAATTAATCACACTTTAAGGATAAAAATAATACAACGCTGTGTTTAAAACAAAACATTGCAAGCTCGCCATAGGGCTCAGCGTGCACATAATATTTAAGATGTCGCCAGAGCATCGTAAATAACCACTGCACGTCCAACGGGTCTTTGCCAGTCTGCAAACACCAGAATGAAACCAACAACCAGTGGCACGTCACAGTTGAAATTCAAAAGAGGGATGGAAGTTTGCATTTACAAATGTAGGGAGTGTGTGGTAGAACCTCTCACACTTAGATTGAAAAGTAAGGGCATGTGGGCCAGGCAAAATACAGAGAAAAAAATTGTCCAGAGGGACAGCAAATGACCTCAGAGGGTCGCAAAAGAGCCATCCCGCTAGAAAGCTGATCATTTCGGACAGCGTGAAACTAATCCTCAACCACACCTTTCTGCAACAATGGTGGAGGCAGTATCCTCTATCTAAGCTAAGGGTACATCTTCATTAATCTTCATTACCTAGAAGATCAACCCTTGTAGGGACATGCAAATATCGAACTCTCACGAGTCGACAGGCCTGGTACTCCTCATCCTCGCGAGGAGTAAGGGATGTCAACAACAAAGTTTCTCCCGTCGACTTCCCTCAGTGAGGTTCGCCAGAGAAGTCAAGTGTAGAGACATCGTAACTGGAATTGCATCTATATGATCAACTTCAACGTCCATCGGAGAGCTCGCCTTAGAGTTCATCAACCTCATGACCACTGCAGGCCAACAGGTTCACAACTGTTGTCAGCAACAGGCCGAATCCTCCAACAGACCAGGCATCTGGTGGCTGATTTCCAGAACAGCTCTGAGCTGGCCACTTTCTGATGCACAGAGAACAAAGCTAATTGCATAAAGAATTCCTATGAGAATTGTATATGCCACCAGTTCAGAGGCCTGCAGAAGAACAAAGAGCAGAAGAAAAGCCCCAGTTTGTATTGCTTCAGATGCAAGTCCCATATAATCCTAAAACTTTGACAGAGAGATGGTGAGCCCCATCTGTGTATAATATCTGCCAAATCTACTTGCTAATTTGTTGCTGTGGATGTCTACTAGACCCTACAACAACAGGCCAAATCTACAGAAAATATAATATACAGAAATAGAATAATAATATAATAAAATATGCAGAAATAGAATATACAGAAAATGTGTATTCTAGTAAGAATGGCTCAGAGTTTTCCTTAGTATTAAACAAGGCTCAATACTACCAGGTCACAAGAATACTACTACTAGGTCACTGAGGACATAAGGCTGCCAAACACTGCTACAGGCGTGGGGGGACCAACGGGCTAAGCAGTAGTTCTGTAGAAAAGGACCTGGGCATGACAGTGGATGAGAAGCTGGACATGAGTCAACAATGTGCTCCTATAGCCAAAAAGGCTAACGCATACTGGGCTGCATCAGTAGGAGCATTGCCAGCAGACCCAGGGAAGTGATTATTCCCCTTTGTTTGACACCAGGGAGGCCACATCTAGCATACTGTGTCCAGTTCTGGGTCCGCCGTTACAAAAAGGATGTGGACACACTGGACAGAGTCCAGCGGAGGGCAACAAAAATGATTAGGGGGCTGGAGCACATGTCTTATGAGTCCTGTGGCACCTTATAGACTAACAGAAAAGTTTAGAGCATGAGCTTTCGTGAGTTAACTCACTTCTTCAGATGCTGGTCGTGAGTTAACTCACGAAAGCTCATGCTCTAAACTTTTCTGTTAGTCTATAAGGTGCCACAGGACCCTTCGTTGCTGCTACAGATCCAAACTAACACGGCTACCCCTCTGACACATGTCTTATGAGGAGAGGCTGAGGGATTTGGGCTTATTTAGTCTACAGAAGAAAAGAGATAGGGGAGATTTGATAGCAGCCTTCAATTACCTGAAGTGGGATTACAGAGAGGATGGAGAGAGGCTGTTCTCAGTGGTGGCAGATGACGGAACAAGGAACAATGGTCTCAAGTTGCAGTGGGAGAGGTCTAGATTGGCTGTTAGGAAAAACTATTCCATCAGGAGGGTGGTGAAGCACAGCAATAGGTTACCTAGAGAGGTAGTGGACTCTCCATCCCAAGTGGTTTTTAAGTCCCGGCTTGACAAAGCCCTGACTAGGGTGATTTAGTTAGGGCTGGTCTTGCTTTGAGCAGGGGGTTGGACTTGATCACCTCCTGAGGTCTCTTCTAACCCTATGACAGGTCACAACTTAGCAGTTTGCATAATCACAGTGCTTGACAAACCTTGTTCAACTCAGCCTCAAAACCACCCAGAGTGCTAAGTATTAGCCTGTTTTACAGATGGGAAAGCCAAGGCAGAGTGGGCAAGTGACAATGGAATCAGTATCAGAGATAAGGACTGGAACTCAAATGACTGGTTGTTTGCAGTGTTGTGGTAGCTGTGCTGGTCCCAGGACAGGAGAGAGAGAACGTGGGTGAGGTAGTATCTTTTACTGAACCACCTTCTGTGGGAGGAAAGGAAAAGCTTTTGAGCTGCACGAGCTCTAAGGCATGAAGACAAGATCTGTGAAGCTCAAAAGCTTGTCCCAGCCACTGACAGACGCTGGACCCATCAAATCTATTTCCGTACCTACCTTGTGTCTCTCAGCTTTCCATGGTGGCAGACAAGATCGAAGAGAGAGAAAACCTTTACTGCCATATCCCTGGAAAGAAAATACCCGCCTAGATCAGCTGGGTGTCCCACAGCAGCTACATTCTTGGTTTCAACCTGAAATATTTGCAAGGTTTCAGTACACACAGAGCTTGGTTCCTCTGGGAAGTACCTCATTTCAATGGAAAGCCACTAGGCGCTGGTGCATAATTTACAGGCTAACCTGCTCTAACCAAGGAGGGGTCAAGGCAAACACCGGGAAAGTCACCCCAGCTGAGAACACACCTGAAAATCGATCTATCGGCTGAGCCGCTCTTGCCCCAATGCCACTAACTAGCTTTCCTGCCGTTGCTGAGCAGCGTAACAGTTAATCGGCTGTGCTGATGCACATTAGGTGTTAAATACCCTCCCACTTTGCTTTTGCACAGGAGGCACAGTCAGGAGTGGAAATGAAAGTGGCCACAACCTCCTCCGAGACGCTCTTCCCGAGCAGCTGCTTGTGCCCGGCAGGAGGAAAACGACATCCAACGTGGGCTGGAAAAGAACACCTCGTCCAGCCACTTTTGGGCCAGACGCTTCCCCCAGAAAGGGTCAGATCCCCACACCAGTAGGTGGACTGAGTGGCTCCACAGTGTGGCCTGCTGGGCATCTAGAGAAAAGATGGAGGGGGGGGGAAACTCTTGGTAGGTTTAACCCTTCACCAGATGCACTCTTCCAGACTGCAACTTGCACGATGCAACTGGGGACCCCCAACGGCACCAGGGAAAGGTGCCGGGGGCTGGGGAAAGGTGTGTGTGCCTCTTGGAAAGCTTGGCTTTGGCACTGAGACACAAAGCCACCCGTAAGAGAAAGTTAAGGCTGTAAATAGTTATAGAGCCAGGGCCCGATCCTGGCATCGGTCCTTCTGCCTGAAGGAGTAAGTATTATTTGACGTGAGTGAGTGACAGAATCGGGCCCTAATTGAGTTCAGTGTTTGTCAGGGTAGGATTAATCTTTCAGGGGCCTCCGTGCCTGTTCTTTGCTGCACCCCAATTTACCCTCCTGGTACTGGCACTCTATAGTGAGCAGACACACACACACTCGCTTGATGTCACTACACCATCTTCGTTCCAGCCCTTGAATCCCAGCCCCTTATCTTCCAAGTGCCCCTGGGAATTTCATTCCTTTATCATTCGATGCCCTAAACTCGACCCCAGCCTGGTCTCGTATGTCAGTGGCTTGATCTCAGGCCAGTATGGCAAACACATGCCTCAACCAGGCTAGTGTCTGGCCCGACCAGTGCTCATAGACTCGGGTCGCTCTCAGGAGGAGACGGTTATATGCAGGGCCTGGCAGAGTTCGGTATTTGTTACTTCCTGGCTTCAAGGGAGAACAGTGATGTTTATTTTTAAGCATTCCCCCCCGCACTCCTAACCACTTTAAATCTTCACAGTTGCACTAAAATACAGGTTTGATGCCTTCCTCCCCCATTTCTCTCTTTTCCAATGTTCTTGTTGGGGGAAATGCTGGGGCTGTGGTGTCAGAGAATAACGAGTCGACAGCATATGTTGAGATTCAATACCCTTCAACCAAATGCCAGGAAGTTTTCAAGCTGCATTTGTCTTATTTTCCTTATCTGTGCATTCTGATTACTACTGGTGGAACTATTTTTGCATGAGTTCATGCGCGAATGACGAAATTGATGTTTACGGACAGCTACCAATAAAAATCTAACCCTTCCAAGCTTTGTTATGCAATATCTGCCCTGTACACAGATGGCAGGAATCCAGCCAACAGTGCAAGGGCCGTCTCCAGTGCAATACAATCGGATGCTTCCCAACTCCTTCTCTGCCACAGGCTTCCTGTGTGACCCTGGGTAAGTCCCTTAGCCTCTCTGTGCTGCAGTTCCCTCTCTGTGCAAAGGAGGCAATAGTCCTGTCTTGTCTCCCGGGGCAGCTGTGCAGATAAACGCATCAGAGACAGTGAGGTGCTCAGACGCTCTAGTAATGGGGGGGTCACACAAATGTCTGAGGTTAAGGATGAGGTGCTTGAGGGGAAATCTTAACGAGTACAATTCACTGAGGACCACGACAAAGGCTGATTTCATCAGGCCACAGAAAACAACTTGCAAAGCAGATGCTCCTGTCTGGCCGGGCCAAACCAACGATACTTTGGCACTGTGGCACAGATGATCTACCGAGCAGGGGGCAGGAAGAGAGCAACCGCTAAGTCCTGGAGATCAGTCAGCAGAGACCCCAAGAAGGTTGTGCCACCACTTTTGACCAACCACAGTGATTCTCTCCGCTCACACTCCTCCTTCCCAGCTTTTAAAATGATTTTTATTTTGTGCACGGTGCTACTACGGCTTCAGACCTTTTATTACACTCCCCAACCTCCCCCATGTGGCACATGATGGCTGTGCAAACACTTTTGCACTGCCCCGGGGAGGAAAAGTGAGATGAGCTTTTACTACCTTTAAAGAGTCAACTGCTCCCACGCCATTAAGCATCCCGCCTCAACCCCAGAGGAATAAACCAACAAAGCCGAGACTGGACAAGGCACCCTTGCATAAGCGTCCATCTGTACTGATCACTCACTGGAATCACTCCTGGAGCCAGAGCTCCCGCGTGGACACAGGGGTTCCCCCACGCACAGAATGCTGATACGCAGGTGAGTGAAAACCTCAGTGCTGAGGGTGGACTGCTGTGGTTTGACAGTGTTCCACGCTCCCCGTCGCCCTCTCTCTTAAAACCAAGAAAACAAAAGATCAGAACAGCCACGGGAAACACACCAGAACTGTATTTTGAGCCCTGCTTATACGAGAATCCAGGATGCAGCGTTTCATTAGCATATGTCATGACCCAGGCAGGACCCAGTTTCTGGTCTCCTCCTACACAGCTCTCAACCTTGTGTCACTCGTCTGCTCTCCAGTCCCCAGGGGTGGAGGTGAGCATGGACCGTGCGAAGTGGAGGCAACCAATGCTGAGGTCAGGAATGACACAGACTCGGCAACGTGTCCCCGTTTTACACGACTCTGGCCATTTGCCTACCTGAGTTTTAACCATGAAGGGAGATTCTAAAGCAGACAGGTCTGCCGTCCAATCCATCCGTTATGGAAGAAGGAAGCTGGCCGGTCAGGCAAGGCCCTGGCTACCTACTGAGATCACAACTCACTACACCCGTTGATCTTCCTGCCGGGCATTAAGCCCCAGAACGGATGGAAAATGGCAATGCAGTTACACCTTGGTACAGTGGCCACTGTACAACCCAGCCAGGTTACTCTGCGCCAGTGTTTCCCAATTTCCTTTGGCCACAGAACACTTTGAAACGTGAAAGACTTTCGCAGAACCCCATTCCCAGGCTCTACTCCCTTAGGCCTCCAAATCTACCCCCCAGCTCCAGGATTTACCCATCTCAGCCCCCAATCTGCCCCCATGCCCAAGCTTTACCCCCACATCCTGCCCACCATCCCCAGGCTTAGCCCCTCGCAGCCCCAAACTCACCCGTCCGTGGCGCTGGCTGGGGAGCCGACACCGGGTGGGCACATGCACCCAGTGGAAGGAAGGCTGGTGTGGGATTGTTCCGCGGGCATAGCGAGCCAAGCCACGCCCACCAGAGGGGTGTGGCCACTCGGGTAGCGAGGTGAGTGAGGGGCTCTCTGCAGCTCCCTGCCCTGCCGCCGCTGAAATAACAGAACTAAGTTCAGTTGTTTTAACAGCCGGATCCCTTCCATCGCCCTGCCGGCCACTGATCCAATCCCACTTGGTTCTACTGCTGCAGCAGTGGCAAGGCAGGGCTCTGCAGAGGAATTTGCTCACGGAAACTTGACTTTTGCTTTGTGGACAGCAGGGGTTCTGCGGAACACAAGTCGGGAACCAGTGCTGTGCGCGCACACACAAATAGTTAAAATTATCCAGCCTCATGGGTGAGAGATCCCAGCCTCTCTCCGAAGAAAACGAAGGACTACCACGATTTCTTATTTTGCACTAATGGCAGATAAATAAGATCGATGACAAACAAACAAAAAAAAATTAAAATCTTAAATTCTTAATACACTGAGTAGGGAGGAACAGCCTGCAAACAAATTGAAAGGAAAAAACATTTATAAACGTAACAGTAGGAAACAGCTTCTGTTACCATGCCAGTAACTCCTCCCATTCCACATGGGCCAAAAACATCACCGACAACTGAAGCAGTTACATGAATAGTTTGGACATTTGTGAGGTCAGCTACCCCCCCCTTTTATTTTTAGTGGGGGGGGCAGCATGGGAGAGGAAGCCTTCAAACAGGTCTTTGCCCACGAAACCTTATGCTCCAAAATATCTGTTAGTCTACAAGGCGCCACAGGACTTCTTGTTGTTTACACTGGTAAAAAACCATTTTAAAATCTGAGCTTATTTTTAAAACGTGCTCAGCTGCCATTCTGGCCACAGAGCTCTCCTCCATGACTGACTTCAAGATCTTAAGACAGGAGCTTGTTTTGCTTTCTAAAGCAATTCAGTTCACCTGGGAAGAGAACAAAGAAGCACCCAATTGAGTCTGGGGGACTGGAATGCAATTCTTCCACCTGGGCTGGGCAGCAGAGCAGGAGCAGGGCATGACAATGAAATGGCCGCATTGCAAACACCTGGGGACGGAGGTTGTTCGTAACTCTGGGCAAAATGTTCTGGCTCTTTCAAAAGTTTGCTACTGACCGTTCACTTAATGCAGCTTTGCATCTTACTATGCAGAAGACGAATGCTGCCTTCCCTTCATTTTCTTTAGTACTTTACCTTTAATGCAGCACTATGCTATTTAATTGGCTAACCAGTTAAATGCTAGGTTTAACCCTGACCCGATTAAATGGGTAGGGGTGGCTGGGGAGGCCACTCCAGTCCCTCCCCCGCTTCCCAGGACTGGGGCTGCTCTGGCCTGGCTGGAGTGGCCCGCCCCACATGCTCCTGGGCCAGGAGCAGCCTCAGTCCCCAGTGTGTGCCGGACAGGGACACTCCAGCCAGGCCAGAGCAGCCCCTGTCCACAGCGGCCCTGCATGGGTGTGCCGTGGTCAGGGAGCGGTCCAGCCAGGCTGCAGCAGTCCCTGACCGTGGCAGGGGGGCTAGAATCCTCCCTAGCCACCCCCACAGCCAGGCTGCTGCAGACAGGGACTACTCCAGCCCAGCTTGCGCGTCCCTGCCCACAGCGGCCCTGTGGGGCTGGAGTAACCCTGGGCCTGTGGCAAGCAGGGGGCTGCTCCAGCCCCTACTGGTTAAATGTTCACATCCCAACACTGTACTGTATTTGCTTTCCTTCCTCATCGGCAGATTTATCCCGAGTGGCTGTAACACTGTCCCCACTCGCTCGCTCCCGGGACGGCAGAGCCACAGAGGGATGCCATTGTTCTCGCTCTGTGGAAGGCACCTAACTGCTGCACGGGGCAGTGGGCAGGCCTCTGCCCAGGACTCTGCCCTTCCCCTGGCAGGACCGCAGCCTTCTCGGCACCTGCAGGGATCAGAGTCCACAGGCCCTCTGCAGCCTCAATGCTAGGCAGGTAGGTGAGCGAGGGACAGACGGACGGACACACGCGGGAATGGGAGAAAAAGAACCACAGTGCAGCCCACCCCACAGCAGAATGGTTCCTGCCCTCCTAGCATCATCCAGTCCTGGGGCTGGAAGAGACGCAGGAGGACACCGAGTCCAGCCCCCTGCCCATAGCAGGACCAACCCCAACTAATCATCCCAGACTTGATTTGCCAAACTCCTAGCTACCCGAATGAAAGCTGTGCCTCTTCCCCGCTCTATCTGGCTCACCAGGAGCATTAAGACAAGAGGCAACTGATGGGTACATCCAGACGGGGAGTAACAAGAAACGATGAGACAACTGGTCAGCATGACAGGCTGAGGTCTCCCCACACCAGCAACCCTGCCACTACGCCCAGTCGCAGCCAGCTCCAACAGACGTGGTGCAGTCAGAACGAAGCATAACATACAAACGACCGTTTAACGTTTTTATGGACTGCCAAGGGGGAGCCCCAACAGAAACCAGTTAATTCAACCGTGCAGCAGGGATTCACACAGCTGGGAGTCATTATTTTATATATTTTACATCATACGTGCAGTCATTATTTTATACACAAGAGCATGGGTGTGACAGAGACAGAGTGGGAGCGTAGGTATAAACAAAATAACTAGTCACACCTAAAAACAAGAGGCTGGGTAAAAACGCCAGGCACGCTCCCCACTATGTGCCGCTCGCGGTTGACAGGAGAAGCCGAAATGCTTTTTGCGGAGTCCATCCCATCCTGATGCTTCAGTCTGCCCCGCACAATTTCTCACGGAGCTGTAGTTCCCTGGCTTGCCCCACATCCAGCGGCAACACATACACTGTCCAAGTGACAGTGAATGGGGAAGGGAACTCAGGAATCCACAGGCTTCGACAGCTCATTTCACACAAGGCTTCAGGAGCACGACCAAGAAACGGCACGTTTTGCCGCTCCTCCCTATCGTTCCAGTGACATTCTCTAGCCAGCCATACTTCCATAAGCTCTTGTCTCTACCTGGTGACCAGCTGGAGCGGCTCAGCCCCTACCTAACACAGATGTCGAGTTGAAATTCATGAGGTTTTCTGTTTGCATTTGAACAAACCAGCGGGGCACCTCTCCCCGCCCCACACCCCCTCAAATCTCTGCCACGTGCCAAACACAATGACCCTGCGGACGGCCCCTCCAGGAGCGCAAGCCTGCATTCCAGAGGCGTCCTCCAGCCATCCCCATGGCTGCAGCAGGGAAAAGCACTTCAAAGGGGAAACAGGCAGGCGAGCAGCCAAGCCCAGGAGTTGCAATGCAGTGTTTGGGAGAGACGGGGCAGCCGGCTTCACAGCCTGCGCCATCAAGAGCCAGCAAAAGGCAGTTACGGTTCAAGGGCAGCTGGGGCTATTTCTCTGGCAAGGACACATGATCTCCTAGCAGCTCTTAGCCACATTTTTTGGCTTTGGTCTACGTATGAAGTCAGAACGGTGCGATCATCAAAACTGGTCTCATTAGCCTTGGCGAGAGCAGGCGCTCTGCAGTCCAGGCAGCCCAGACTCTGCATGCCACCCACCTCACGCATGACCCTGTACACAGACCCACTTCTCTGTCCTGGTTCGCATTTACAGTGGGGCGCAGCATTGCCAAAGGGTTTGAATCCAAAGGTTCTTTGGGGGCTGGTTCTGTTTACCCATTCATTTCCAGTGGTATGAGGCCCTGCAGGTCAGCTATTTAACCCAGCCGCCAACGTACATGGGGGACTCAAAGCGAATGAAAAAAAAAATCCCCCTGGGGCAAACCCCACAAGATCCGTATAGTTTTATTAGCCCTGAACCATGCAAACTTGGAAGCTCTTGGGCTGTTTAGTTCTAATACTTTTGACTCTGTGAAACATTAACTGCATAAATAATCAAATCCTTCATGTGACAGAGGCGTATGAGCAATCTGGGGCCAATAACTCCAAGGGCAATGAAGGGGGGAGTGTTTGGGCTCCAGGATTTTCATAGCTCTAAAGCCCTGCAAGCCTCAGAACAAAGGCATTCGCTTCCCCTCCAAGGGCTTCAAAGGAACTGTTGTGACTCTCTCTTGGCAGACCACATCAAGACCTCTTGCAGACACTCTAACGCTCCGTATCTCACGGCGCAATCTGCTTTAGAGGCACATGAAGACACCAGCTCTAGTACGGCAAGACCTATGGCAAAGCAGCTAGGTTTCCAGGGTGGACAACAGCCCAGAAACAGCTACAACAGAGCCATCAGCCACTGCCACTGTCCAGGGTTCCCTCTAATTTTCTCTGTCCGGGGCAGAATAAATTTTATCATGTGCACCAGGGCACACAGGTATGTGCACCACCAATAGAAACACACGCTGGTCCCCTGTGGGTGGCTGACCAAGCACTCAGCTTACAGGAAACACTGCCACTGTCCCTGCGCTGACTGGCTTTGGTGCCAAGGACCACCAGGGAGACTGAGCTTCCCTCTCATCCACACCCATGTCTGACCGAAGCATCTTAGATGGAGAGTGAGGACGCAGAAGCTTGTTGTGCAGTATCAGCCCCATGGAGAAGGGCTTCCGCCACAAGGCTCCCAGCCTGGTACGTTCCCACGACGTACTGGTGCTCACACACACACATCCATCCTGAACCATGACTATTCTGGTGCACCATGATGAACACACAGGACCTGCACAGCTGCGTTAACACCTACAAGGGTGCTGCACAGACGTAAGTCAGCGGATAGACAGACAGGACAGATCTCCCTGCTTCCGAAAAAGAGCCTTGTCTGGCACACGAAACTCAGGGGAGGAAGCCGAGAATACTGGTGTTCTAGTCTCTGCCTGACCCAGACTTGTTCGACAGCCCTATGCGGAGCGACCTCAGTCTCAGAGGTGCTGAGCATGGCAGCAGTGGGTGACTTCGTGTGAAACTGTGAGTACTCAGCACCTCTGAAATTAGGCCTGTCACATCTCTGTGCCTCAGTGTCCCAGGCTGCAAAGCAGGCATAATACGCCCCCACCCCAGAGCCCACAAAGGATCAAGTCTATGAACTGTCTTTAAGATTCACCGACTCCAAAGCCAGAAGGGAACATCTAGTTCGACTTCCCATATAACACAGGCCAAAGACCCACCCCACAATAATTCCCAGAGAAGAGCTTCCCAAAAGCCAGCCACTCTGGATGTAAAAATCACCCATGCCGAAGACTCCACCTGAGCAAACAGTTCCGGGGCCATCACACCTGCTCTCAAAAACGTACACCTCATCCCCAGCCTGAGCTTGTCTGGCTTCTGCTCCCAGGCCCTGGGCCATGTTGGACCTTTTCCTGCTAGGCCGACGAGCCCATTACTAGATATCTGTTCCCTGCATGAACACCAGCAGACTGTGACCAAGTCACTTCTTAACCTCAGAACCAAGGAACACTACAACCGGAGGGGACCCCGAGAGGTCATCCAGTCCGGTCCCCTGCCCTCAAGGCAGACCAGGCGCCATCTAGACCATCCCCGACATATTTCAGAGCAGGTTAGACAAACATCGCCAGTGATGAACATTCCACAACCTCCCCAGGCAATTTATTCCAGGGTTTGACCACCCTGACAGTTCGGAAGTTTTTCCTAATATCCAACCTAAACCTCCCTGGCTGCCATTGAAGCCCGTTGCTTCTCATTCGAGCATCAGAAGACAAGGAGAACAAAATTTCTCAATCCTCCTTGTAACGCCCTTTCAGGCGCTTGAAAACCGCACCCTGTCCCCTCAGTCATCTCCTTTCGAAACTACACAAACCCAGTTCTTTCAGTCTTCTCTCGCAGCTCATGTTCTCTAGACCCTTCATTGTTTGTGTTGCTCTTCTCTGGACCCTCTCCAATTTCTCCACATTGCTCCTGAAATGTGACACCCAGAACTGGACAAAATGCTTCATCTGAGGCCTAATCAGGGCAGAGGGGAGTGGAATTGCTTCTATTTGTTAAGCTAAATAGACGGAGCTCTTTGCGCCTAGCGCTAGAAGAGATGCTTTCGCATCCTCTGATCATTCTCAGGGTTCTTCTCTGAACCCTCTCCAACTGATCAATATCCTCACTGAACAGAACCGGGGGCACAATTCCGGCAGCAGTGTCATCAGTGCCGAACACAGAGGTGAAATAACCTCTCTGCTCTTCCTCAAATTCCCCTGCTTATTCACCCTGGCCTGGCATTCGCTCTTTTGATCCCTGTGTTACACATTTAGCCAATTATCCGCAACCCCCTATTTTTTCCCAAGCCACCGCTTCCCAGGACAGAGTCCTCCCCCAATTCTGACAGCATGACTTACATTCTTTGCTCCCAGAGCAATACCCTTAACATTCGGCCGAATTAAAACGTATGTTGTTTGCTGGTATCCACTTCACCAAGCAACGAGACTGACCTGCTTTGCTCTCAAGGTGCTTGGCAACCAATGATATGAGCTACGTTTTTACGGTTAAAACATTTTCTTCTCAAAGAATTTTGACAAAACTGGCTTTTTGTTGCAAATAAAATCTTTGGCTTTTTTTATTTTTTTCTTTATTTTTTCGTGGTTTTGGATAACAAACTAGAAACTGAACACTTCAAATAAAAATGGTATTTAAATATATCCAGTTTTGATTAAAAACAATTTTTTTTAAGAAGCTGTAAATTTGTTCTGAAAGCCCAAACTCTTTCCATTTTCACTTTCATTTTTGGCTTGAAAAATCAAAACATTTTCAATTGAAAAAGTCTGCAAAAATGCAAGTGCCACAAATTGCCTGAAATTTCCTGTGACAAAACAACTGGCATTTTTCGACTGGCTCTGGGATCAACTTACTTCCTAATGGACACCTACTACTGACCTCGCAAAATGGCCAGAAGACCTGACACGGCGAGGTCAGACCTGCGATGTAGCGGCACAGTGATCCATTTTAGGGTCTGTGAGTGGAGGGATGAAAATGTTTTGCCCAATACCTGTCTACATGACATCAGGCTCAAGTCAGAGCCAGCCTTGGTCCCAAACATGGCAGCATCATCTTGTGATTGCTGTGTCTAAGGGCATGTCTGTACTTACGTGGGACAGTCTGTTGGCCATGATCGATCTTCCAAGGATTGACTTTGCCGCATGTGTGAAGACATGGCAAAATCACTCTCTCCAGGCTCAGCTGTCGACCTTGGTACTCCACGCTGACGCACGGAGGAAGGGATGTTGCCGCAAGTCCAAAGATCCCTGATCCACACCAGAGAAGAACATTGATCCTGATTTGGCAATTCTAGCTACACTAACGGCCTGGTTAGAACTGCGTATTTGGGAACAACCTTGATCCCAAGCGTCGGCCAGGCCTAAGAGCAAGTGCAGAGAAGGAGGAAGGCTGGAGAGATGCGGTGACCCAAAAAGGAGGCACTGCCTCTGGTTTCGGCCATTACATTGCTGATTTATTTGCTACACCAAAGCACTTCTAAAGCCCAAGAACCCTGCGTCAGCAAGAATACATCACGATGTCTCCGTTGCACTTGCCGGGCTGGCAGGAGAGGGGAAAACGCACTATCCCCACGACTGTGTCACTGAAACACCTTGGGACTGCAGCACAGCCAGGCTCAGCCCTTCAGTGTGCCTCCCTCATTCAGACGTGTTGTAGCAGTACCGAATATCGCTGGAAGGCAGCAGCTCCGTCTGGCTCTCTCTCACCGGCCCAGGTGACTAGGGAGCACCCCGCTGGCTTCCCCTGAAATGGCAGGTTTTGATGCGAGCGACGGAGGTCGCGTCGACACGCCTGGCTTGCACAACCGAGGTAAGCTGGCTCCATGACACTGAAGCACATCTGCCTTTGTGGCTCTGGTCTGACCTGGGACATCCCATCCATTCATCCCCCGGAGTAAGAGCGCAAGAGATGGTGAAAAACAGCTACCGCTGTCTTCGCCTTTTTCAAGCTGCCACCTTCCGTGAAGGGCTAATTAAAGACTGGGACTCGTGACGTAACAACCGCCCAGGCCTTTACACAAGGGGAAATCCTTCAGGCCTTCAAACGGCACCAAAATGCCAGGGCTGCAATCACGCAATCCACTCCATATGCGGAGAGCGAGCCCAGCGTCCTCCAGCAGACCTGCAAGTCTGCGCACCTTACGGCTGCACAGGGCTGCCTTTATATTCCGACCGCATTACCTGGAGGCAGAGAGCCAAGTTCTCCTCTTCTCCAGCGTACTGCTAGCCCGGAGGAAGACCTCACTGCGAGCACTTCGTCCAGCAGGAAAGGGAAGGCTCAGCTGAGTCCCCACGCCCGGACTCTTGGCTCGCTGGCTGCAGGGGGCTGCAGCGCCGTGCCCGGGAGAAGAGTAGCTTGCGTTACCTGCACTGTTCACCAGCCTCCGGGGCTGTTTGCTCGGCACCCTTCACCAGCTCTAAACTCAGGGATGTTGCCAAACACACACCTGGGCCTGCAGGCAGGGCCTCTCGCCCTGACCACCTGTGGGCTGGCTGGATGCTGCTTTTGCGCTACTCAGCTCTAGGGAAATCTGCCACCATCCAAGTTGCTCCTAAGCTGCATGGCCAGACACGCTCCGTACAGGGGCTCCCGGGCTCTTCCCCTGGCCGTGGCAGCTCCACACTCCCCCAGCCATTGCAGGTCTGTGCTAGGGCCAGGGAAGGGCCTCTAGCCTTGCCTGGACCTACCGTGGCAGGAACAGGCACCCTCCCTCTCCTCCCCCGTGCCTGCTGGAGCTGCAGCTGTGGCGAGGCACCTCCCATCCGGCCCCACACCTCTGCAGGGAGAGTCCTCTCCCCAGGACAGCCTGCACACTGAACGCCCCCCGCCAGCCAGCCCCCTCACCCTGCACCCCAAACCTGTCTCCACATCCCTGAGCCTCTCAACCCCAAACCTTCCCCAGAGCCCGAACCCCGACTCTCTGCCCCAAGCCTGGGCCCCCTCCCACCCTCAGGAGCCCTTGGCCTCACCCCGCCACATACATTTTGTTACATGCACCAATACGAAGGCGATGTGCCACACACGCCGCCCCCCACCCCCCCACTGGCGCACAGAACAAAATTCACTCCGCTCAGGAGCAGGAACGCCGGCCACCTTGCCCCCGCACGCATCTCCCCCCGAACCGCTGTGGCCCAGCAAAGCCAGGGCTGGCATTCCGCAGCTGGCTTGGAACAGTCGACAACACCTTCTCCAGCAGAGCTGTGGGTCAACTGCTTTTCCTAGTCAGCTCCCTGGATGGTCCAAAATCCCCTGCAGCTTTTTGCTCAGCCATGCGAACAGGTGCAAGGCCAGAATACTGGTCGGTTACATGGAGCGAAAACTGACCTCTGCTTGAGCGGGCAAAGGGGGTGCAGGCAAAAGAGCTTTTAAATACTTGGAATGTTTAACTCCTTGCTTATAACACCTGCCAAGACGACAGGCAAGAGCCCCTTGCTTGGCTTTTTGCTGATTGCCGACCCTTGATGGTCTCTCTCATAGTGGAGGACAATCGGCACAAGTAACTCAGCCCTAGTGCAACCACTGCTGGAATCACAGGTCCGGTTCTGGTGCTCACCCTTAAGGAAGACGCTGATCAAATGAAAAGCGTTCAGAAAAGAGCCCCACGAACGATTAAGGGATTAGACGCGCACCTGCTAATGACAGACTGTGGGTACATCCAGGCCTGAGCCCAACCCACCTTCAATCGACACCCAAACCTCGGAGGCATCCAGCATCCTGGATCCTGGGCCAACGTCCTTTATTCTCGCCATCCCGGGAATTTCAATCGACGCCCTGGCAATGGAAGTAAGTCCCCAGGCCGTCAGGTCAGGGAGCTCTCCTGCATTGGAGATGGACCAGACGCAGCGTGTTGCAAAACATGCTGCTCCCCGCCCACGGCAGCAAAGCCAGGCTGTAAATCCCTGCGGCGAGGCCAGCAACGCAGGGGCTTTGGCCGGACCACCAGGAATGGCCATGCAAACCAGCACCCAGAGAAGACGGTGGCAGCGCTGGGCCGGTGCAGAGCACAGATTAAGCAGCTCAAGGCTGAGCCCTGGAAAGCCAGGGACCAGAACTGCGCGCTGGGCAGCTCCTTGACATCATGCCCATTTTCTGAGGAGCCTGACGGGGTACCAGTGGTGCTGCATGATTAGCCAACACAGCGCCTGGCTGAGCCCCAGAGCTGGCACATGGACGGATGAACGCCAGCCGCCAGTGCCAAGCACGGCCAGAGAAGCGACTCCATTGCTGAGACAGGCCCCAAGGGCGGCACTTCTCGCGGCTGTATTCAGAGGAGCGGTTGGGTCCTGCCATGGAGCCTGCAGGAGCCACGGAAGGGTCAGGGCTCACCCGGAGCCTGGAGAGTTTCTGGCTCCGTTTTAAGGTAGTACTGGAAGGGAATTCCGTCCGATGAACCCCTGCAAAAGTTGGGAGAAGCCCTGGCTGGCAGAGCTTATCCACTAATGGCAGATTGCACGGCTGCTCCTGCCCCCAAAATCCCTCCCCAAGGCCAAATGGCAACCAGCAGAAATGCTCTGGAGGTGAAGTTCTACAGGAAAGGCGCCTGCTGTGCCGGGGCCATTCCTGTTGCTTAAAAATAATATCCTTACCCAGCCAGGCCTGTCTGCGTACAGCTCTAACCACCAGCCCCGCAACCAGTCACAGGTCTGGTCCATTTCAGATAAAGGAAGTCCCGGCAGTCCATGGGCAACACTCGCTTTTGTTCCAAATTCTCCTGGTGTTGGAACGCGGAGAGCCAAGCGGAGATCACAGGATTCTGTCCCCTTGGACACGCAAGCCCCTAGCGAGGGAGCACACAGCATCTCTGGCACTTTCCCTGGCAGCATCTGACTCCAGCAGAGTGCGGCCCCTTGCAGGCATAGGTCTGTTCAGTGGGGAGGGGGGAATCCATGAACCATCCAGGCTTGTTACAGGCCTGATCTTTAAGCACCTAAGTCAGTGGGGTTCTCCCCACTTTGCAGTCTGGGAAACTGAGGCTTGGAGCAAGGCAGGACCTAATTTCAGAGGTACTGAGTACTCACAAGTCCAGCTGAAGTCACTGAAAGCTGCACTGTCCCAGGAGTAATTGTAACCAAGTGCTTTTGCCTTTCTCCACTGCCTTCTCTGCTCCCAGGCTTCATGACAACTGCCTGAACCCCGCCCAAGCATCGGAGACAGAGCAGAGCCTGGAGAGAAGAGAAAAGCATGACCACTTCCCAAATGCTTTGGCCAGGTACCCAGTGCTGCCTTCGGAAAGGGACTGAGGCCAACTTTACAGAAGGGGAAGAAAGCAATAAGGGCAGAACCACACCCGAAACTGACCAGCTGCAGAAAAGTCCATGTCATCCCGGGGAGCTGTTTGCTAGAGGTGCCCGAGCAATGTAATTACACAACAGGTTGTCCCTCGCTAAGACTCTCCCATTCAGCTTTTTTTTTCACATCTGTCGTGGGGCCGATGAACGCCGATCCCATTCAAGTGAGTCACAAAACTCAACGGTGCAGGATGAGGCCTGCTATCGCGTGTGTGGGCGTCTGTGAATTCCTCCATTCCGGCTGATTCTCTGATCTCTCCCATATGCTGATCCACATGAGTGCAAAAACACCAGTGCCAGCGAAAGCAAATAAAACCCTGGATTAGACTTCCAGGGCACTCGCTGATATGTGCTTACTTAGGAACACAAAGGGGGCGTGTCTTCTTTTTAATTTTGTACAGCACCAAGCACTCTGTGTGGGTTTCACCAAGGAAGTCCATTTCCTCCTGAAAGGCCTTTTAAAGCCAAGCCAGGGAGCCACAGACTCCGAAGGCCAAGACAAAAAGCAATCTCAGATGAGGAATAAATCGTAGCCCTGGATTTTCTTACAGAATCAACAAGACTCCTGCAGTTCCACTGGCAACCAACCTCCTTTTCTTCTGTTTCCTTCAGAGAGAATGCAGAGAGGGCCTCAAAACTCTACTCCCACTGGACACCAAAGTCTTCCAGCAAAAAGGGCTACCAAAGACCAACGCACCGAACCACCCGGAACATGTCAGAGGGAGAAGGGGACAGTGATAGGCAAATATCAAACAGGGAAGGTCAAATCTAGGTTTAACCAAATCTTTACGAATCACTCCCCGGCACAGAGGACGTGACGCTCTTCCACGGCAGCAGCACCCAGAGAGACATTGGTTGTGTGGTGAAAATGAAATAAATAATGATCTGACCACTACGTAGGGAGGCTTTCACCTTCATTAGCATGTCTGGGAGAATATCATGAGGAACAAGCCACTTTGGTTCCTCTGTTGCTTGCTGACACTCACGCCCAGTTGTAAGAAATACCCAGAGGCCATCAGGAGGAGGAGTGCACGCTGGACTTCTTCAAACAAAGTCCACGCGCTTGATGGAACCAGAAGGACCCGGAAGCAGGGGTCCATGTAAGCCGAGTGCTAGCACAGCTGGCAGGAGAGATTCATGCACCACGCACCTGATTAGCAGAGCGCCCACAGCTGCCCACAGCCAGCAGTGCTGGCGGTGCACATCCACATGTGCCCCTGTGCACCCAACAACATTTATTCTGCCCCAGATAGAAAAAAAAATAGAGGGAACATTGCCCAGAAATCTGGTTCTCAGAGACCCAACATGAAGAGAGCTCAGCTCAGGCATTCTTCTCTGAGAGAGTCTGTTTCTCCCTCAGCCGCCCCCAGATTTTCTGCCCAAAGAGTCACAGCCAGGTGTCTTGCCCCAGTCAGATACAATTCCCATTCCCAGAAGCGGCAGAACAGGGCCCATCACTGGGGGTTTGACATGTACAGCTAAAAACCCCTGCAACAGAAAGGCAGATTTTTAGCAAGTGCTGCTTCCCTTTCCGCTGAGTAGCAAGTGAACCAAACAAGTGCGCATTTAGTCCCTCTTCTCCAATCTGGCCCCAGCACTCAAATTCTCCGACTCTCTAACAACAAACTCAAAGCTGATTTCATCCCTGACTTGTGCATTCTGGCGAGAAGCAGCCCAGACCATCTGCTCTACATCCTTCCCAATGAAGGAGAAAAACTGTACAGAGACTCCCAGGCAGAAGCTAAAGAGGATAACAAGTGAGATTCATCTTGGCTTGGCTGCTCAGTTTTTTAACACAGTTTTGGAACCAGCTGTTTTAAATACAGTCACCCAGATTGTATTTGTTGAAAAACTTACTCTGATTTAAATATCCCTCAGAGCACATCTCTCACTAAACACACTCAGCAGAGCTGTTGCGCTATGCCATAAAAGTCATTCCTGCTGAACAGAAAACTTGCCAGCATAAAATAAACATTGCTTGTAACCAGGCAGAATGCAGAGACCACTCGACATAGAATCTGCTCTTAGTGGCAGCGTTTTGCATGATGGTAGAAAGTGTCCCACCTATTCCCAAAACACTCACAACAAACTCTCTCCCAATTCTTATAAGACGCACGTAGTGGGAGACGGAGAGAGGAGCATGCTCAGGACAGATCCTTCTCTTACGAAAGGACTTGCTGGAAAAGAAGAACAAAGGAGCCATCCTCCATCTCATCTCACACGTGTCCTACCCCGTGCTCCCTTCAACACTGACCTCTGCAGGGCTCGCTTTCAAATTCTAAGGGTGTTGCAGAAGCCTAGAAACGTAGGAGGGGAAGGGACCTCAAGAAGGCATCAAGTCCAACTCCTTCTGCTGAGGCAGGAACATGACAGCTCATCCCTGACAGGTGTTAGTCCAATCTGTTCTGAGGGCACATCCATACGCACAGGAAGATTGACGTTCGGAAGGTTGAGCCAGGGTTCGATTTAGTGCATCTAGAAGGGACACGCTAAATCAAACGTTGAGGGCATGCTCGTCACCTCCAGTACCCTTCATCGTTGCAGAAGCAAGGAGGAAAGGAAGTTGACAGAGAGTTTCTCCCACCGACCTCCCATAATGGGACCACGTCACAAATTCAACTTAAGATACGTTGGCTCTGTTTACGCAATTCTCCTAGCTGGTGTTGTGCATCTTAAGTCAAATTTCTTCCGGAATGGAGACCTGACCCGAGAAAACTCCAGCCTGAAAGTTAGAAAATTTTCCTGGTATCTAACCTAACTCTCCCTTGCTGCAGGTTAAGCCTACTACTACTTACCCTGCCCTCACCAATTTGTCCACGTTTCCTAAAGGGCGGTGCCCACAGCTGGCCACTACTCGACCTGGGCCTTGCCAGTGCCAAGCACAGCAGGACAATGGGCTTACATACCACACTCCTGCTAATGCACCCTAGAACTGAGTGCCTAGAAGGGCTGCCTCTTTTGCAACTCCATCACACTGCAGACTCCCAATCTCTCTCTGACCCCCAGACCCATTTCAGCTGTGTCTCCGCCTAGCTAGTTACTCCCCATTCTGTAACTGGGCACTTCGTTCTATGCGAAGTACTTTGCATTAGCCTTTATTGAATTTTATCTTGTTAAATTCAGACCAGTTTTCCGACTTACTTATCTTCTGAACTCTACTCCTGTCCTTGTAAAGTCCACCCAGATTGGTGTCATCTACAGATTTTAAGTGAACTCTCTACTCTAATCTAGCAGTCATTAATGAAAATATTGACTAGCACCAGACTCAGGCCTGACTCCTGCAGGGCCGCACCAGATCAGCCCTCCCAGGCGGACAATGAACAATTGATAACTACTTGAACTATTTCGATCAGTAGCGCTCCCACCTTCTGCTAAATGCATCCACACCTCACCTCTCGAGTTTGCTATGAGAATGCCATGGGGAGTTGTGTCAAAAGCCCTTCTAAAAATCAAGAAATATCCCATCCATTGCTTCCCCCATCCACTGGACCAGTAACCCTGTCAAAGAAGGAAATTAGGTTGGTCTGGCATGATTTGATCTTGACGAATCCATGCTGGCTATTTCTTGTAACCCTACTATCCTCTGCGCGCTTACAAACCAATTGCTTAATAATTTGTTCCAGTTATTTTTTCAGCTATTGAAATTATGCTGCTATCTGGTCTCTAATTCTCTGGGTCCTCTTTGTTGCCATTTTTAAAGACAGTATTTGCCCCTTCCCAGTTGTCTGGGACCTCACCTGTCCTCCAGACAGAGATCCTCGGAGATAACTGTGAAAGGTTCCGAGATGACTTCAGCTAGTTCCTTTAAGTGCCGTAGGACGAATTTCATCAGGCCCAGGCGACTTGAAAACATGTCCCTTATAAACACGTTGTTGAACTCGGTCTTTGCCTAATTTGCCTTGCTTTCGTTCCCCCTTGTTTATCTAAATTCTGCTGAATCTCTCTTCATCATCAACTTTTTTAATAGTTAATGAACTCAACTATAATCCTAATGGTCACAGATTCAAGTCTTCCTTGATCTCACACTTTCAGTTCACCCAGCTGCAAAACGGTGGGTATCTGACCCACTGGTTTAACACAGTCCAATGTGATGCCGGCCACATCACGCCCTGGTGTGCCCGGCAGTGAAAGTGCTGCACCTTAACTGCATGAGCCCTATGAGATGTTGGCTCAGGGAAACGTCAACTTTGACCTTTTTAACGATGACAAAAACTAGCCCCTCTGCCTTCTTGATGCCATCAGTTATTAGCTCTCCTTTCCCATTACGCACTACACTTTCCTTCATCTTTCCCTGGTTCCTAATGCATTTAAAGAATCTCTTATTGTTCTTTACGTCCCTTTCCAGGTGGAACTCATTTTGTGCCCTGGTTTTGCTATGACTTTTCCCTACACGCTTGCGTTATTCTTCTGTACTCATCCTTTGCAATTCCTCAGCCACATTTTAAGTTGGGTAGGATTTCTTTTAGATTTTCAGGCCACTGAAGAGTCTCTGATGCAGCCACAATAGTCCTAAACGTCCTGTATTGCTTTCACATCAGGACAGATTGTTGGTGGGCCTTCAGTACTGTCCTATGGTTCCAACCTCATCCTTCTGAAACACAAAGATGTTACCCTGGCACATCTAGCGTTAGGAACACTTCTGGTATTCGTTAGAGAAAGGCGTCATAGAACTCCTCTTCCCGACTTGGTAGTCGGTAACAGACCCCAAACACAACATCACTTTTTTCCTCACCCTTTTCTCTTCACCCAGTGACTTTCACATGCTCTGGCTCTTAAATCGCGGCATCTCCTCCTTTTGCACCCGAGTCTCTGCTTGCAGGGCTATGCCCAACTGTACTAATATCCCTGTCGTGAGACAGATCCCACCGTATCATCTCTGATGCCAATTAAGTCAAAATTCAGCTTACGGCTAATACCTGCCGTTCTTCCTGGTTACTCCACACACTCCTTGCATTCGTGTACTGACATCTAAAGATACTGAGCTGATTCTTCCACTGATCTCCCCACTGTACTTTTCCACGTCCACCGCCATCCACTCCTCTGTTAAGTCACCTCTTCACGTGCTTAGCCGCACGCTGTCACCTGCCCCCAAGAACCTACTTTAAAGTTCTCTTCCCTAGGTTAGCAAACCAGCACATGAAGAGGCACTTCCCTCTGTCAGTCAGGTGGATCTCATCTCTTAGCAGCAGGTAATTCCCAGAATATCCTCCCACTGCCAAGGAAGCCAACACCCTCCTATCGACACCATGCAGGCAGTCACGTATTCATCTCCAGAATGCACATCACTGCCCGGGCTCCCACCCTTGTCTTGAGAAGGCAGACAAGAAATCACTGTGTCTCTGACACCTTACTCCCAGAGCTGCTCTGCTACAGGTCACACCTGACAGTGCTCATATGGACGAGCCTTGGCAAGGCAGAATGACTCAGACACGGGCTACCAGCAAGAAGCATGTCTCTTGGGACTCCTCAGCAGGTCAGCAAATGGATGGCCCTGGCTCTGTCAGAAGGAAGTCCACGATTACTAGCAACCTACACCTCCTCCTCTTGGTAGCAATGGCAGTAACTCTCTTTACACAGCACCCTGGGGTCTGCTATTCACCTGCTGTCAGTACAACATACTGGTTCTTCGCCTCCATGGACGGGAGACCTGGAAGGGGAACCCAAGTGGCCTGCAGCCAGCCTCCTCCCAGGACAGCCAGTCCTCCTTCTGCCTGTGGGGCCCCTGCACTCAGCTGTACCCATGTTCAGGTTGTGAGCAAGGCAGGGGAATGTTTATATAAAAAAACCAAATGTTTGCACTGGAACTTTTGAAGAAATATTCCAACTATTTTTCAAAGCGGCTGTGGTCTTTACAAATGCCTGTTTTAACATTTGCGGTTATATTTGCATGTCCCATAAACTTACCGCCAATCTATAAAAAGCTGTGCACTCCTGCGGTGTGTCAGAAATAATACTACACAAAAGCTACATGAAGAGAGCACTAAAAGCTACACAGTTAACTATGCAAAAGTCAGGAAATGCTGTAATCAAGTTAACCCCTGCAGCCCTAACTTCGATGTCTCAGGCAAATGCCCCCATTAGTGTCTCTAATCACATACTATTTTTCCATAGGGCACCTGCCTTCCCTACCTTCGCAACTCCCAATCCAAGTGTCCTGGCCCAGTTCACTCCCAACTCCCACTCTCCTTGGCTGGCTGATCCCAGTCTCTCTCTCTCTCTCTCTCTCTCTCTCTCTCACACACACACCCCCTTCGCGTTCCAAACTACTCCCTTCCCTCCCTGTGGTTCAGCCTTTCTCCCCTCGCCATTTGAAGCGGGCAGCACCCTCTTCCACACTGCCTGGGCGCCAGCAGTGAGGGACATCACTGTAACCACAGGTGATGCAGATTCCCTTGTTCTGAGTGTCAGTACCAGAGTTACCCGTGCCTGAAGCAGCGAGGAACGGCGTGTACAAAGAAAGTCCAACTCTGACCCTGCTGCCCGGGGCTGAGGCACGCACAGTCACTCCATGGGGATGTCGCATGCACAGGCCAGTCGCCAGCAGAGGCCAAGAGCGACTCAAGCACGCTCAGCGAGGGCCGCATCTTTTGACAATTTAGCTGCTGACGTTGAAATCTCTCTGGAGCGTGTGCGAATGGTGATTTTGCAAAGCCGAGTCTGAATGGAATTTTACTGGGATGGCAAATGGCACATCCCAGACTCAGGGGGCAATTGCGTGCTCGATTTCAAGTTTCTACACCAAAGCTTGAAGCCACCAGGGCTGTGCAAAATAAAATGTGACCAGAATGTTTTTCTTTTCAAATTCTTCAAAACGGGTTGACAAATCGTGCAAGAGATTTTCAAAGAAATCCCAGGAACCAGACACCCACCCAAGACAATTCCAACCCACATGGTTAAAATCTGGCCAAGTTATAAAGAATTAAAAACAAGCTCTGCAATGGAAGAACCTTAACAACAGGCGGTGCACGTAGCACTTGAAAACCCCTGAGCAAACGGCTTCCAGACATCAGCGTACCTGAGACAGGCAGTATGAGATTATTCGTTTTGAATCAACTTTCCCCAGTACAGATACCAAAATTGGACGAGAATGACAGATGATAATTTAGGGGGGAAATTACATGTTCCAGATAACTATATTTAGCGAAGAGTAATGGACTACCAGCACATCTTCCGTAAGCATGTACGTCTACATTCCTACAGAGCCTCAAATAAGACGCTCTTAAAATGCTCTTCACACATGGACTGTTAAAAATCCACTTGACGCAGCTGGTACTTTTACCATGTCATTAACTGGTGTCTTGAATAAGGAAAGAGAAGACAATGTCACCATTCTGAACCTTCTAAACTACAGCATGCCTATAGGTAAGCTTGCTGTCCTCTGATCTCCATACCGGGTTTTGCTTCACAGGAAAATTGGTTTCTTATGACAGCTGCAGCCCGTCAGCATCCTTTCACCTGCGCACTTAATTTAGTGCGCCAGTGAAACTCTATAATGTAAGCAAGCATCCCATTTTTTGGCCTACATAATCTATTGGATCAATGTCTGAAACTAATTCCTCTCCTACAAAACTGCCAGCCTTGCACGAAGACTGAAGCCAGAGTCTTTCCACCTCTCACATCCAAGAAGCATTAATCATGACTGCATCATTCAACCTATTGGAAAGTCTGAGCTAAACCAATGAATTTTCTCTGCCTATTTCAGGTTTAGAGAGCAGCTGGATGCGGGGAAGGGATACTGTACTGCTTTTCCTGCCTCCATTATGGGTCAAAGCCAAGAAACAGTGCAACCTTTCCATTCTCATTTCCTCAGATTTCTACCCAAGAGAGTTCAGAAGGTTTAAAATCAGCACCTGGCACTCGATCCATCAGATATGCTAATAAGGTATCTTACCTTAACAAACACCCTCAAGAGCAGACTCATCTATCTTAATTGGTAAACGCTTCATTAATAATGCAGCTAAGGAGTCTCAAGTTAGGAGTATAAATAGCAAGTTCTGATGCAAGGCCTTTTTTTGTTCCCTCAGCACAGATTCAGAAGGTCTGCACCTCTGACTCACTGTTTAGCACTGCAGAATGAAGACAGAAGATCCTTTTTCAGACGATAGCTATATAAAGCCTCATTCTGTTTCAGCCAGTATGAACCTTCACACCAGCCAATGCATCCACTCAACAAGGCACACCGAATATTCCTGAATTTCAAAGAACTGAGAATCAGGGAATGTGAGCTAGAGACACAGCTGAGGTCAGTTAAACACCACCACTGAGGCAGTGTCTCGCACGCTGCTGATCTATTATAGGAAAAGCATTAAAATGTCCGTTCCATTAAGTCAGAAATTCCAGCCTCATAATTAACACTGCTCTTAGCCAGAGGACAAAGCAGGATCTGACAGAACTCCACCATGAGAGAGACCATTAAGAACGTCTCCCGTATGTAAGTTTCTGCGCTCTGTGATGAAATAACCCAAGGGCTACCGTATTAGTCTCTAATTTTCCACTTTAAAATGTTAGCCAAAACAAGAGGAAAGTTTTTGAAATTCTGCACTACTCTGGCATTCCCTGGGTGTTAAAACAACAGGCTTGGAGTCTCTTTTCCCTATAAATTCACCCTGTATATAAAGTCAGGCAATTAGGTATTTAAACATATGGTATCATGACTCAGTCCAGCTGGAGACTACATTCTGCCAATCTAATCAAGTTTTATTGGCAATGTTGCCATTATTTGTATGTGGATCCTTTTTACCTAAATAAACGGCCCTTGCATTGGTCACCATGAAGGTCTCTATTTGCCAACAGTTAAAAAAAGCTTTTCCCTGGACTCAGAAAAAGAAACACTCTTGGTTTCTCAGTACTACGGTGTGGCATCTGGTGGCAAATGTTGACTTTTAAATGGTGATCGTGAGAGGCCCAAGCCAAGTTCCATTAAAATAAATGGAAGACTCCCCTTGAGGTCCATGGTAGATCACGTCCTGTGCAGATGGTTCTTGAGGACAGTTTTGAACAGTGAAAACACAATACAGTGGTCCCCTGACTTATGTGGAGGCTGCGTTCTTGTGCAACCCCATGTAACTCAAATTTCGCACAGCTAGGGGGAGCCAAGAAACTGACCACCACAGCAAGGCTGGTCAGTTTCCCTTCTCCTGTGAGTCTAGCTCTGGGCTACCCTTAGCTACCAGGAGAGGGGAAACTGACCAGCCTTGCTGCGCTGGTCAGTTTCCCTGCTCCTGTCAGAGGTGGCAGCCACAGGCTGCTGCCCCTGACAGGAGCTGTGAAACCACTCCTGTCAGGGTGACAGCCTGACTCTCACCCTGTCTGCCAAGAGCAGTTTTCCCACTCCTGTCAGGGACCCTCTGGCTGCCACCACTGACAGGAGTGGAGAAACCCACCAGTGCAGCAGCCCTGGTCAGTTTCCCTGCTCCTGTGACTGGCAGGGAGCCCTGCCTGGCTCCCTGCAACCTGCCACTGACAGGAGTGGCGAAACTGACCAGGGCTGCTGTACTGGTGAGTTTCTGGGCTCCCATGAGTTGTGGGCAGCTTCCCACCACTCAGAGTCACTTTAGCCCAAGGTTCACACAGCTTGAATGCGCATACCTCGGGGTTCTACTGTAACTGGCTTTCAAGTTTCCAGACCACTTTTTTCTGATATTCAGTTACCATATTCCCATTCTGAATTTTAATCAAGTGTATCTACTTACCCCCTAACAAAATTTCTCTCTAACCTGCCCCATTTCTTGGGTTTATTTTTTTTTACTAGCTATTCGAAGTTGTTTGATGTCTTTCTCCAGCAAATAATTTTAAAGTAATTAAAACCTGGGCCTAAAACCCTGGAATATTTTCAAAAGTGTCCACGTTCCCTTGCAGTAGTTCAATGAGAGACAGGCTACTAAGTACTTATCTTTTAAAAAACTAATTTAGGCACTTTTGAAAGTCTCATGTCTTTTCACTGTCACTAACATTTTGCAAAAACTGGCTGCCACCTGAGGGGTCATTTTTATAAGATAAACAGCCCATACTGGAATACTGCATTTTCCAAAACTTTCCCCAGTGCAGACATAATGACAAACTTTTCACAGGTTGATTTTAAGAGTAGATCAGTATAAAATGAACTACATCATCTTTGTACATGCCGCAAACAGCTGACCCATTCGTGGTATGAACATGTGTTTTTGCAAAGCATCTGGGTTAGGATCTAAGGCCTTTCCCTAGCCCTGGTCACTTCAAAAGCCCAACACTGATCAGCAGATGAAGAGAGCATTTTCAAGTACTGACCTCATGCTTAGAGCAGAATTAATTCATAACAAGATGAAATGCAGGACGCCTCAGAGACAGCCAGCCCTGCAGAACATCAAGGCAATGGGAAGCGAGCTTCTTCAGCTGCCCTGAATTCCCAAGACGCACGGATTAAAGTTTTTACCAAAACAGGTGATTACTAGGCACTGCCAATCCAAATCCAAAAAGATGGTGTTGGAGACCAGAGCTGACTGCTGTCTGTACAAATTCCAGCCACCTAAGAGGCACTATGTTTATTCTGCGCCATGTGGGCCTTTAGCATGCATGGAGCTGCCATCCCATCCAAGTTAAAACTCCACTGTATTCCCCACCACTCCTGTACCTTGCTCTGAAAGGCCCTTTCGTAAGAGTCTAATGCAGAGACAACCGACTCTGCCTCCACAAATTGCCCTCTGCTGATTTCATTTAAATCTGTAACTATCAGCTCTAAATCAATGTCCCTCCCGCTTTGCCATCGGCCAGTAGAGGGGGACGAGTCACATTGGACAGGTCAAAATTAAGTTAAGCCCACAGGCCCAAGCCAAACTTGCATCACATCCATGCCTGCCTTGGATGCAATAAGAAGTGGGGAAAATACAGCTGACCACCCTGCTATGCTAAAAATACGGACCCCAGAAGCTGTGGAGGTTCTCCAAGGTATATGCTAACGAGACTTACTGTGTAGGCAGAACTCAGCCACTTGGTCTGTGTTAGTTTGTTCCATTTGAGGGGGTGAAATTAACAACCTTTGGGGTGAGGTGGGGGAAGAGAGTCACTTGGCCAGGCCCATCCTGGAAGCAGCTCTAGAAGAGGCAAGTCCACTGTTCCACAAGGAGCTGGCCAAGAGCCCAGGTTCGGGCTGTGCTGCCACACCACCTTTATACCCCCACCACCCACCGGCTTCAACTGGAATGGGAGGTGCTCAGCACTCCTGAAGGCCCTCGAAAGTATCCCCCGACCCCAAGCCTGGCAGAAACCCCAAAGGAGAGAGGAGAAAGCAGCCGATCAGCAATGCTCCTGGAGCTGCCAAGAGCCGACGAAATAGGGGAAAACCTCAGGCAAGGACCGTCTGTGGGGATGGTGGAACCTCAGGGGACGTTCTCACAACGATGCAGTTCTCCTAGGACTCCTGGCACACCTACTCTCCGCCCGTACCCTGACCTCGGGGCAACCGAGCAGGAGCACGAGGAGCTGAGAGTTATAACTCCCCAGAACAGAGGATACACCAACATTCAACCTTTCCCATGCCCACGTGTTGCTTCATTTCAGGCACCTTTATCAGCGCACAAGAACCTGAAATGCCCTGTGCCGCACAAGCACTTGCGAGATCAAGGCCTTACTGTCCGCAAAGTCCGCAACAGCTCCATAGTGATGGCAGGAGGGAAAGTCAATGTATTCCAGGTTGAGCCTCTCTCGTCTGACACCCTTGGGACCAGACCAGTGCTGGACGAGAGAATTTGCCAGACCACAGGAGGTCAGTATTGTCTAGCACGTGACCAACACCTCCACGGCTTGCTGGGCTCTGAGAAGACATTTAGGGGTAAATTAGAGCTAAACAACACACAGAACACTGAGAGCCAGGACTGGTGGCTGGAAACAAACTTTATGGGACCATAGGAAACTTGGCCACACCTATGATAAGCAGCCGTCTGGCTCACTGAAATCATGCCGAATGATGGATGTTGCTGGACGAGAGAGCTTCAGAGTAGAGAGGTTCAACCTGTGTATTTAATGGCAGCATTTTATTCCATTCCATTGCAGGGTCAATTCCCCAATTCGCACTTACGCTGCAGAAGCCAATGGTTCAAGTTTAACTCGCTTGGGACTGACGACAGACCTCCTGGGCAAAAAGACAAGCATGCTTGTGAAAATCTTAAGCCCCAGATGCATTTCAAAGGAGTTTGGGCTCAAATAAGCAGCTTTAGATCTAATAATAATAGGGTGCCAAAAAACAAAAATAGCTCAAATGCAAGAGAAAGATCGAAACTGTTTAAGCGCCCAAACCTGACATTTCTAACACCACCTGAAATGAGTATTTTCCTTTCTGTGTCAAAGCCCTCTTTTCCAATCAGATTACACGCAGGATAAATACCATTATATGCTGACAGCAGGCATCGCAAAAGAAAATTGGGGATAATGGCAAATGCAAAGATTTACAGATACTTATCTCAGCATCTGCAC
The DNA here is from genome assembly GCF_033958435.1 of Carettochelys insculpta. Lineage (NCBI taxonomy): Eukaryota > Metazoa > Chordata > Testudines > Carettochelyidae > Carettochelys > Carettochelys insculpta. The sequence continues at coordinate 3,894,307 of NC_134145.1, forward strand.
AACGCACTCGCTTTGAATTCGGTGCTCAAATGCAGCGTCAATCACTCCGACCCAGAGAAACTGCAAATTTGCTTAGCTGGGTTGAGCCCGAGAGGGGGCCCAAATCGAGGCGGATTTTTAGAGAACGGAAAAAAGCAACTGGAGACAAGGAGAGGGCAACGGCTTGTGTGAAATGCTGGCATAACATGGTCGAGTGATTTTCAACCAGGACTGCACGTCACCCAGAGCATACCGCACCCAGCCAAAGCTACAGAGCCGTCCCTTCCATTGACAAGGCGGGGCGGCAACTCAAGGCCCCAGGTTTCTGGGCTCCTACGGGAGCTACCCCAGCTGTCCTATGGAGTGGAGGAGGATTACCTGGGGCAGGGTCCAGCAGCACCACGGGTTGCCTCCCCCCTCAGCCCTTCCTCCTCACTCACCACAGGGTCTGAGGGGCAACCTCCTCCGTTCTTCCGCACCCTCGCGGCGCGCCGAGCCCCTCTTGTCTTTGGCAGTGGGAAGCAGCCTCTGCTCCCAGCTGCCCACGGCAAAGCAGAGCTCGGTGAGCCAGGAGGCAATGAGGCAGTGGAGCAGGCTGCCGCTCATGGCGCATGGTGAGTGGGGTGGGAGGGATACTCAGGGGAGGCTGTTTCTGCCAACACCGCACACATGGCCTGTGGTGCAGGGGGATTGCCTGGGGCCTCACAGCTGGGGTGGGAGGTGAGGACAGCCCTGGCTGCAAAGAAAGCATTCCAACAGAGAGGTTCAACTACCCCAGGTGGTATGAACGAGCAGCCTGCAAGGCCACGCCATAACGAATGAGCGCCAGATACGCTTGCAAGTTTCTCTGGAGATCCACTATCTCCAACCCAACATATGCGCAAAACAACTGACTGCAGTAACAGTGCCTCAGCCAGAAGCTGCTCCAAGACAGACAAACACACATCCTGGTGAAAGCGCCCAGATGCTTCCTTCGCAACAGGGTGCTCCTGCCTTGCAGACGCTTCCCACCAGCTCTCTGCGTTGACACCTTCAGCCAATGCCGGTACCAAGCTTTGGAACCCTAAGCTGAGCCCATAATCTCTAACTGCAAGCCCCCAGTGGTACCCAGAGGCCAACCGAAGAAAACAGCAAAGCCATGACTTGGAATCTCATCTGTTCGCTGCGGCAACCCGGCAAAGGTCAAGTTTCCATCATTCCAGCAAAGAAAGAAACACTCTGAAATATCGCTGGGGTGTTAAAAAGGCCCTGGATTTCTGCCTTGCAGCCAAGTATCACTCCACAGCCATTAAACAGATTTTTTAGCCATTAATGAAACATTAGTAGTTCCATGAATTTGAAGTTTATTATTTCCATGATTCCGTTTATATTCCTTTCTGGATTTATACCTCTTGGCTGAGCTGCTTCAACTATAAATAAAACCATTTACTAAGTTGGTTAATACATTGCGGCACAGGGCTGGCAGACTTGTGCAAGTTGGTTGCAGAACGTGAAGGCTGAAGGAACTGCCTGAAACCCTAAACCCGGTTATTTAAAATCCATTAAAAAACCCCTAATGAGCCTGTGGTGATCGTCTGATGTGTGGAACAGCCCAGACTCAAGTAGCTGCGCTCCTGCTCAGTATTACAGAAATGTGGGTTAGAGAGCGAGAGACAATGTGAGGTCCAGCAGGTTGGGGCATAGCCCCCGGAAGGATGCAGCCATCTTTGGGGCTTTCTAAGATTAGAAGGGACAAAGCAATACAGAAGTTCTAGGCAGCCATCCTACCCTGAGAGAGCAACAGGACAGACATGATGCAGGTCTTCCCCGTCGCTAACTTCTACTTGTGGGCTTCATAATGTGGAGTTCATGGCACTGTCTAGTACAGGTTGAACCTCTCTAATCCGGAACTCTCTCGTCCAGCAACATCCGTAATCTGGCACGATGTCAGCTAGCCGGACGATCACTTCTCATGAGTGTGTCCAAGCTTCCTGCAGTCCCACAGAGTTTGTTTACAGCCACCAGTCCTGGGTGTTCTGGTGCTGTTCTTTAGCTGTAATTTACCCCCAAATGTCTTCTCAGAGCCCAGTCAGCAGTGGAAGTGTTGGTAACGTCGCTAAATAATACTGACCTCCTGCGTGGCCTGGCAAATTCTCTCATCCAGCACCGGTCAAGTCCCAAGGTCTGATTTCTAGCAGTGCCTCTACCTTTGTTGTTACCCTTTCTTCCCTTTCCAAGCCACCCAGAGGCATGGCTGTGGGACCAGCTCCGTGGGATCTGAAGGTGGAAAGCAGTTTAGTACAATGGCACAGAAGAGAGTTTTGTCCTTCCCGAAAACTGGATCTGTGTCAGACGGCCAATTGGTGTGACAGGTTCTTGCTTCTCCCCCAAGCTAGTTACCATCAGGGTGTGCCTACTGTTTGGCACCCATATGACCAGCCCATTTCTCACAGACCTGGACTGGCTCTTGCCTGATAACACAGCTACTAATTTTGTGCTACTTTTTACCACAGCTCAGAGGCATGCAACCTCTTTGGAGCCCCATAAGAACGGCACATGTGCTTTCAGACAGGTAACACCCAGGGCTGGTTTCATAATCCAAGTACCTCACGCAACCCTCAGGGCCCCAAAACAAGATTCACCACATCACCGCACAACAGTCCATGCTTAGGTCGGGTGTCTTCCCCCTCAGCCAGCGCCCCTCCTCAGCCCCAGTCTGTTCTCACAGCCCGTCCTCCAGCTCTTACTAGCTCAGATGTCAGGTTCTGGTCTCTAGGTCCCAAACTCCAGCCACCTTTTTCCACATCAGTCTCCTGGGCTTGTTTGTCACATCACCTCTGGGACAAGAGCTTCCTTGCAGGGAGTCCATCACGCTCCCTGTCACCTCCCTCCAGCTTTATGAGCCTCCCCTCAAACTGCAATCTCCAGCTGCCTTTTGTAGGGTGATCACCATGACCTCCCAGATGAGAGATTCTCAGGTCTTTGGCGGGTGAACCGCCCTGTTCCAGGGCACGACATACCTCACCTGGAAAACCAGCCCCATCCCAAGGAGTTTCCAAGCTACACCGACCACCTCCAGCATGCTTTGCACAGTACAAAAATGTCACTGGTCCAGGCCCAAAAGATCCGACCAGCAGCTGCAGTTTCCCAGAGGTTACCTCACAAAAACAGATGGGAGAGCACGGTAAGAAAAGTAATTAACCCACGCACCCCTCAGGACAACAGGATCAGCAGAGACCAGCCACCCCACTGGGAAAGGACATATCTTTAGGGTAGCACACGCAACAAGGTTGCTGCATGGCAGGTCTCTTACATCACAGGAGAAAGTGACTCTCAGCCAACGTCCCTTGACCCCCAAGGAGGAGGACGACGACTCCTCCCAGCCGTTGGACTCTAATACAAGGCTGTACTCACTTAGTCAAACCAGACTGAGCTGGTTTTGGAGCTTTCCAGGAAATCAGGATGAAAACGGGAATGGGGAACAATGTCTGTTCAACCTCAGAGTTGAAGGGAGAGTGGAGTTTAGACCCCGCGACTCTATCTGGACGTACCGGGGTTTCTCATTTTAGAAAGGCGGACACCCTGAGCCCTGGGCAGGTGCTCCGGGGCCAAAAAACAACACAGAGGAATTTATAAGGCAGGGTCTGCTTTCCTCCCCTGTAGGGACGGGATCCAATTTTAACACGCCTGACCCCCAGTCTCTCCTCCACGCTAAATTACTCCTGCCTCTGGTGGAAATGAACAAGCCTCAGGATACTTCAAAGAACCTCAACCAGCAGCTTGGTCTAACTACCGGAGAAGGAGCAGCCTTCTGTTAGACACTAGGGGAAATGGAGAGGAGACAGGCAACAAAGGCAAATTATACTCCCACTTATTGGCTAATTTGCCTTCTGCAGCTTGGTCTGCAACAGCTCAGACACAGGGGGTGGGTCGTCCTGCTCCTCCTTCGCCCTGACAGGCAGAATGACAAGTGACAGTCCTGCAGGAGCTCTCTCCCCCACTGCCGCGTTGGTTCGATTCCTTCCAATCCGAACAAAAATCCTTAACCCTACCCCAGCCCTCCCCTCCGCAGAGATTCCTCCACTGGGCTCCCAGCTCGGCAAGCTCAGCAGAGTGGGAGTCTCCTTCCGTCTCAGCTGACCCACAGCAAGCTTATGATCTGGGTGCCAGGAAAATAAATCTGCCCTTCTTGTTGCTCCTCGGTCAAGGGCACCCTGCAGTATATCCTGCCGCCTCAGCAGAAGCCACACTTGGTTTTCTACCGGGGCATGTGAAATTACGATGTGGATAACTGGCTCTCTTTGTGGCACGTCAGCTGGAAATGGAAAGAACTTATTTTAGGAGACGAGAACACTCGTCACCAGGCATTTCACCGCACGTAAATGTTAAACTAGATTCTGTTGCAAAATACACGTGCATAAAAACCAGAGCTTCATTCTCCCCAGATTAACTTTCTTGTATCTTATTTCCTCCTTCTTCCCAGAAGTCAAACTTCTGTGATAGGAGAAATAAAAAGGGGAACCTCCTTCCCTAGCTCCGACACATGATTTCCGCATGGGTTGCACCTTACATAGAACATAGGAGCTGTGTGTGTATAAGAAGTGATGGTGCCCTGCGGTGGCTGGGCACTCAGGGAGCAAGGAGCCAGCACACCTAGCATCTAAAGGACATACTCTTCGGCTCAAGTAAGAAACGACTGGGGCTTTGAAGCCAAAGAGCCAGAGCTCAAGGCCCAGCACCCCAAGCAAAGATATTCTTTACAGAGCAACTGAGTCTGATGTGCAGTGTGTGGACTGAATACCGTGTTTAGAACAAAAACCAAACAGTCCTGGAGCACCGTAAGACTGACAGATTTACTTATAAGGTCAGGAGCTTTCGTGGGTAAGACCCACTTCTTCAGCGCTTCAGAAAAGACCAGGATACAAGGTCATACGCATTTCAGCCAGGCACTAAAACTAAGCGGGGCCATTCTGGAGCAGGCGGTTCAAGTTGTGTGTCGGGGGTACAATGCAATCAAATATTTAAAACCAACATTTCATCTGGAGTCTCGCCCGGCCATTCCAGCGGCTCCCAAGCAGAAAAGCGATCGCGCGGCATGGCTGATACCAACCGACCAGAGACAATGTGTCATGTAAACAGAGAGAAGCTGCTGAAAGGCCAGTTTCGGTGCTTGACGCATTACAATAGGATACACTGTCTGCCTTTCTTGGAAATGAGAGGCTGATACTGCAGAGCACTTAAATGCTAGACATCCAGGAGAGGCTACCGCTGTACGTTGGCTGAAAAGCCAGCCTTTGTCTGCCGCTCTCCCCGAAACTTGGTAATGTGCTCGAGAGAACAGTGGGTAAAGCCTTGGATCTCTTTACTTATAATCAGCCACGGTCTCATCACAAAAGGCTTGAATGCATCTTTGATTGGTTAGGTATCAGAGGAACCAGCCCACAGCATGGGGCCGGCCATGTGGAAGAAACGGAATTCTATTCAGCGGCCGGGGCTGAAATGCAAAACGTGGTACTTATTTCACCCAAACTGGTTTAAAGCTATTTCTGGTTCAACACGACTTTCCTTCAGAGGAGAGCTGGGCAGTGGGAGGGGGAGAAGCTGCAGAACCAGTGGCCTGTCACGTGTTCCTTTCCCCTGCTGTCTCCCACCTGACAGCCTCCTACTATCTCAGAGCCACATCCAACGGGTGCATCCTTCCTCTCCCGAACCTTGTCCAAGCACCTAAGCTCCTCGGCCTACCACGTTTGTTCTCGAGCCAGCCACTCCCGCCCAGAGCCACCGCAGGGAGGGCCTTCGAGCCGCTGCTCTCCTTCACATGCTAGCAGCTTTCTTGTTGTTCTCATGAAACAAAGGACCGACAAGGGCCCTGACAGGACTCCCTTTAATGAAGGTGATTGAAATTCAAGTGAATATTCATAAATTACCCGGCTCTAATTTGTACAAAGCAACAGCCTGAAAACCAGTGATGACTGAAGAGGGCCCAAATAATTTTGTTTGATTACAATCCCCCCTCACCTTCATTATCTTTTCTGTCTCTTTCAGCTCCGGACTCTCCGTATTCATCACCATTCTCCCTCGCTCTCTCCTTCTTTTGGGTTCCCCTCCCCCACCTTTCATTGTAATTTCCCTGTTGCTTCTGTTGTGCATCCACCCATTGTTTTTCTGGAGTTCATTTAAAAAAAAAAAAAAAAGAGGAGTGTGTTGTCTGGATAGAAAATTACATTTGCATGATGGAGAGGGGCCGGAGGGGCTCGCTGTGGGTTTTGGCACAGATCCTAGCTTTTGGGGAGGGCGGAGGGATGCTGATTTGATTTCCTCCTCTTCCCACCCCTTCTCCCTTTTCTTTCCATATTATAAATGTCTGGCTGATTTTTCTTTTCTTCTTCTGCATGTGCAAACCTCTTGAAGAACAATGGCACAGATTAGAGGCCTTCCTTAGGGCTGTTTATGAATGCAGTCATAGAGTTCAGCAAAGCAGAAACATTACATACACTAATTGGACATTTAATTACTAATGAAGCCGGCAACTGAGTTTTTTTTTTTTCTGAGGGTCTTAAGTAATTTGACAGTCCCTCCGAAAAGCGCTCTGAGCTGCCCATTTCATTACAGCTGGGTGGAGGTTTTCCTGCTCAAGCTGCAGCCTCCTGCCTTCTTACGTACACTTCCACCTTGTTCATTTAGAACAAAGTTCAGATCTGTTTAAAATACCTAAAAATATTGCCATTTTGGTCAACGGGGTGAGAGGAAACTGCACAGCCTTATGGTCGATGTCATGGACACCAAAGCAGCGTCAGAAAGCAATGGCTCCTGAAACAGCAGGTTTCAGGGAAAAAAAGGCTTGTCCAAGTTTGAGGAGGAGGAAATCTGGTGGGTTATCCAGTATTAGGGATGTTAATGGTTAACTGGTGAGGCCTGGCCTGGCCCGGCCCCCACGCACGGCAGCCCCACGGCCAGGGGAGCTCTGGCTGGGCGGGAGCAGCCTGGGTCCCTGGAGTGCTGCAGGCAAGGGTCAAGGATTCCTTACCATTAAGCTAAACTGGTCCACAACAATCTCAGACTGAAACGAAAGAGCATCTCTATACGGGCACTGAACGAAAGACATTGGTCTCTGCACCAGTTGTTTACCTCTCAGCAGCAGAGTAGTGGGGGCAGGGCAGAGAGGGGAGTCACAGGGTGCGAAAGTCCCAGGAAGCTACCGTGGAAATGGTGTCGTTGTCAACAAAGCCCATTGCAAAAAATGGAATGTTAACTAAGCCCCAGGGAGAGCCGAGCCCCATGGCTCTCAATCCTGCTGGAAAAGTATAACAAGTGGGGTTCCACAGGGGTCTGCGTTAGGACCGGTTCTGTTCAATATCTTCTTCAACAATTTAGATATTGGCATAGAAAGTACACTTATTATGTTTGCAGATGATAGCAAGCTGGGAGGGGTTGCAACTGCTTTGGAGGATAGGGTCAGAATTCAAAAGGATCTGGATAAACTGGAGAAATGGTCTGAGGTAAACAGGATGACGCTTAATAAGGACAAATGCAAAGTGCTCCACTTGGGAAGGAACAACCAGTTTCACACATACAGAATGGGGAGTGTGTGTCTAGGAATGACTACAGCAGAAAGGGACCTAGGGGTTATAGTGGACCACAAGCTAAAGATGAGTCAACAGTGCGATGCTGTTGCAAAAAAAAGCAAACATGATTCTGGGATGCATTAATACATGTGTTGTGAACAAGACACGAGAAGTCATTCTTCTGCTCTACTCTGCGCTGGTTAGGCCTCAGCTGGAGTATTGTGTCCAGTTCTGGGCACCTCAATTCAAGAAAGATGGAGAAATTAAGAGAGGGTCCAGAAAAGAGCGACAAGAATGATTAAAGGGCTAGAGAATGTGACCTATGAAGAAAGGCTGAAAAAATTGGGCTTGTTTAGTTTGGAAAAGAGAAGATTGAGGGGAGACATGATAGCAGTTCTCAGGTATCTAAAAGGGAGTCATAAGGAGGAGGGAGAAAACTTGTTCTATCCTCAGAGGCCAAAAAGAACAAGAGGCAATGGGCTTAAACTGCAGCAAGGGAGGTTTAGGTTGGACATTAGGAAAAAGTTCCTAACTGTCAGGACGGTCAAACAGTGGAATAAATTGCCAAGGGAGGTTGTGGAATCTCCATCGCTGGAGATATTTAAGAACAGGTTAGACAGATGTCCATCAGGGATGGTTTAGACAGTACTTGCTCCTGCCACAGGGGCAGGGGGCTGGACTCGATGGCCTCTCGAGGTCCCTTCCAGTCCTAGTGTTCTAGGATTCTATGGCCCAAGCTGTCTGGCTGATGTCTGGGGAAGAGCTGAGCACCTGAACTCCACTTCAGCTTCCCAGCATCTCTTGCAACGCAGGGACACAGAGAGCACTGCTGCTCATCCAGATAGTCTCTTTGTTCCTGTCTGGCTGTCTCTGGCTGTTTCCTGCCTTACATTGAGATGGTCAGTTCTTTGAGCCAGGACTGTCTTTTTGTATTGTGTCTACACAGAAGCTTGCACACCATGGCCCTGGGTCACAGCACATACACAGGCAGAGCAATCTGGTACTTCCAGCAACCACTGTGCCAAGGGTTCAAAGAACTGAGCAAGATTTTTTCCAGGCTTTCATTTACACAGCTTAGCCTGCGGTGGATTCACTCCATGATATTTTTAACCAGATTTTTTCAGATTCTTCGAATTTTTTCTCACACACACACACACACACACACACACACACACACACACACCCCCAAGGGGATATGGACCTGGAGAAGAGCTTTGTTTTAAAACATCACCCACACCAAATAATGGGTGAGCTGATCCTTTTTCCATCAAAGAACCCAGCATGCGCTGGGAGAAAAGGCTGGTGAGGACAAATCAAATGGTGTTAACTAGCCAGAGCAGAGGTGATGGTGGCCCAGATCTGCCCACTGGTAGTTCAGTGCCAGGGGAACACACAGAGATGGCAACTTATAAGCCAGAGACTCAGCCGCCTTTGTGCGTACCAAGAAAGCCAATCAGTTCACCTCAGTGGTTCCAGTTTCCAGGGATGCCTGGATATCCCCAGTGGATTCTGGCATGAACAAGAGCACAGATCGTGCCCTTCAAGATCTATGCATGGTGAACACATTTCAAGCTAGGGCTAAAGTCACCATGGCGATCGCGGAAGCCAGACTTAGGGAGACAGCAGCCAGAGCTGTTGATCCACCCCAGTCCCCAAAAGCACCCCACCAAACACAAAGGACAAGCTTCTCATGCACCCAGGGGAGACACTTGAAAAGGGGGGGCTGTGCAAACCCACAGCTCTGTCCAGAGCCTCAAGGTGAGCAGCTGAAACCTCCAGCTGCTGTAAAACACACTGGCCCTGGTGTCCTCTTTCACCCGCTGCATTGGCTTGCCCGGTGGCTCTCTTCTCCACATGACAGCTGTTGAGGTGGCAGGAGAGTCTCCCAAGAAAGACCGAACGCGAGGGAGGTTGTGCTTAACCCGGAAGCCCACTGACACGAGCCCAGCTGACCCCAGCGTGCGCCCTCGTAAAAGGTTCATGCTTGTGCCGCGTTTGCCCTCTGGCTCACGTGCTCATGGTAGACACCCCTTGCAAAACTGACTGACGAGTAAGAAAATTTCTCTTACCTAACACATGGCCATCAACCCTTTGGCGAGGAGCCAGCGGATGTGCACAAGCATATGGGCCAAAAGAGCCGTGTCTACACGTGCACGCTACTTCAAAGTAGCGGCACTAACTTCGAAATAGCGCCCGTCACGGCTACACGTGTTGGGTGCTATTTCAATGTTAACATCGACGTTAGGCGGCGAGACGTCGAAGCCGCTAACCCCATGAGGGGATGGGAATAGCGCCCTACTTCGACGTTCAACGTCAAAGTAGGGACCGTGTAGTCGTTGCGCGTCCCACAACTTCGAAATAGCAGGGTCCGCCATGGCAGCCATCAGCTGAGGGGTTGAGAGATGCTCTCTCTCCAGCCCCTGCTGGGCTCTATGGTCATCGTGTGCAGCAGCCCTTAGCCCAGGGCTTCTGGCTGCTGCTGCTGCTGCAGCTGGGGATCCATGCTGCATGCACAGGGTTTGCAACCAGTTGTCGGCTCTGTGGATCTTGTGTTGTTTAGTGCAACTGTGTCTGGGAGGGGCCCTTTAAGGGAGCGGCTTGCTGTTGAGTCCGCCCTGTGATCCTGTCTGCAGCTGTGCCTGGCACCCTGATTTCAATGTGTGCTACTTTGGCGGGTAGACGTTCCCTCGCAGCGCCTATTTCGATGTGGTGCTGCGCCACGTCGATGTTGAACATCGACATTGCCAACCCTGGAGGACGTGTAGACGTTATTCATCGAAATAAGCTATTTCGATGTCGCCACATTGAAATAGGCTACTTCGATGTAGGTTTCACGTGTAGACGTAGCCAAGAAGTGAAACCCTATACACCACTTCACTTAATTTACTTCTTCCGCCACTCCTATTAATGGCAGATGACTCCCCACCTCCCTTTTCCCCCCCTTCTCCTCTATATAAACCCTGGATTCTTATCACCTGCTCCAAATCTGAAGTGGGTCTTACCCCCGAAAGCTCATGACCTAATAAATACATTTGCTAGTCTTTAAGGTGCTACAGGACTGCTTGGTCTTCCTATAGACTGATCGCTCCTCTTTTCTTTTGGCACAGATGCTGTGGTTCAGTGAGCTTCTCTCTTGGTGGGTTACCCACGCCTTTCAGGGTACAGCTCATCTGCAAGGTATGCCTGTCGCCCAATGCTAGATTTAAGCTAACTAGTGCAGGTAACAGCAGCAGCGCAGACACAGTTGCCTACCAGACGACCTGGGTGCGTACTCTCCCTGCTAGTCCACACTGATGCCTGTAGGGCCATATCTACACTCTGACTCTTCCCCGCGCGAGCGGGAGGGAAGCTGGCATGACTATGCCACTTGTGCCAGACTCACACTTCCACCCGCAGTACAGATACAACGTACCCTCTCTGGTGCAATGGCTGAGCCCCAGAGCCAGAGTCCACCCTGGTGTCCCTCCACATAGCAACTGGCATGCGGGGGAGAAAACCAGAACTCGAACTTCCCAGACAGGGTCTGGTTGTTTGCGCGGCTCCCAACACCCTACAGACAAACAGGCAGCGCCCTCGCCTTCCATTAAGAAAAGCAGCAGAAGACAGCAGCACTTTCTTCAGCGGGGGGGTGAGCCATCACTAACCGAGCAGCCGCACTCAGCCCTGTGACTACTCCTTGGCCCCGGTGAGCCATAAGGAGTATCCAGGTCCAACAGCTGTCCCATCGAAGTCGCAAAGTTGTCCCACACAGAGCCGCTGTGCACGGCAGCCCAAGGACAATGACTCATGCCTGCGTGGCTTTTAAAACCTTAATCTCAGCCTTGGCTCCGATAGCAGAAATCCCCTAACATCTATTCATTCTGCACTTCCTGAACTAAACTATTTTTGCTACATACCAATATCTGAATCGCCGCCAAATCCTGGCCCGTGTTCTGGGGGAGGGGAGGTCATGTCTCCCCATGACTTTAACAATCAGAGGCCACCTTACAACAACTTCTCTTAAGAGTTCCCTCAACACCTCTAGGCAGGGCAGGGGTTTTCTGGATGCAATTCATAAATAAGCCCCTGAAATCACAACCCCCCTCTCTCGCTGTTTTCTAAAAATGCTACTCGAGAGGGCTTGTTTGTTTTTCTTTCCTCCAGAGCAGACAACTCTCATCATTCGCTTGACCCAATTGCCTTGGAGCCTGTCGTGCAGCAAGGAGACGGATGCAGCTGCTTGACGATCGCCTTCTGATCTGGAGCGTTCCGTTGAGTCCTGGGAGGGCCCCAAACAAGACAGAGATTCCCCTCAGCAAATAAGCAGATCACTGCTGGATCTTACGTAGCGTTTTCCACCCATCGTGCACTATGGCGAGAGGGAAAGCACCACTGTCTGTACTTGACAGGTGGGAATTTAAGTCACATGCCTGAAGTCACCCAGCAGCTAAAGGTGGAGCTGGGACTAGAACCCTCATCTCCTGTGTCCCACACCAATATGCTATCCACCTGACAGGCTCCTTTCCTTTCTTTTGCTGTGCTCTGGGCTCCACAGAAGACACCCGGCAGTTAAAGGAAACCAGAGGGAAGAAGTGAGCATTGAGGAACGTTTCCTGAAATATTAAAGCTCCCTGGAGGAGGACAAGGCTGACAAGTGCCCCTGGCTGAGAATGACCTGACTGGTTCCGCAACCACATCCTGCTGCCTATCCTTTGGCATTGGGCCTCTTACGTGGAGATAGCACCAATCCAGAAAGGAGTAACAGACATGCTTTGAGCATGGCCTTGAGTGTACTAGACTCTTCAAACTCATCTGGTTACATTGATCATCGCAGTCAACGTCCACCTCCAGCCCAAGAGGAAAGCATCCACAGAAAAAACGGATGCACACATTTGAAACTGCAGTTAAAACCTGGCTGGAAACATCTGCTACTCTCACTGATCCTGTTGGCCTGGCAGAAGAACACAGGCTCCAAGAAGAACTGTTTCAACATCTGTAACTCGCTACAGCTGCTCCTTTCAACGGTCAAGAGTCAGGGTAGGTTGATTTCCAAAAGAGCTGCATATTTAAACTGCAACATGAAACCTAAAGTGCACAATGGTTCTTCAATATAAATGGTATGAGCCTGGATTAGTTCAAGCCGCCAGCATTTGCTTGGCCAGCATCAGTTTATGGGAAGCGATCAGAGAAATTGCTTGAGTCGTTCAATCCAACCCCACAACCCAGCACTGCCAAAGAGAGTCCCAAATAGGGATGGCTCTCAGCCACACAACTAACGAGTTTATATCCCAGCAAACGTGCCCCTTCCTGCTAAACACACACACGCTATGACAGTCGCACAAGCTCCTTACTCTGAACATACACACACACTCCTCAGTGCAGTCTTCAGATGGAAGCTCATGCACACACAATGCACAACCTATTTGTTGCAATATTGCCACTTTAGAAGAGAGAATCGGGTGCAAGCTGACTATAAAATTCTCCTCCTGCAGATCCTGAGCTGTACTAGGGCCCCAATCCTGCTCGCACTGCACGCAATAAGAGCAGGACCAGACTCTAGATGTCAAAAAGACTGTTTTGCCCATTCCTTTTATCACAGCAGCAGGACCATTTGACTCCTATTCATATTTGGTTGTAGTCAGCCAGTGTTCATTGTAAACCGTGTGTTTGGGCAGCCGTCCATGAGAGATTCAGCTGCTGCCCAGCTGATGAGCAGAGCGCCCACAGCCGGCAGTGTGTGTTTCTACTGGTGGTGCACATGAACATGTGCCTGAGTGCACACAATAAAATTTATTCTGCACATGGGTGGAATAAATTAGAGGGAGCCCTGGTTGTAACTAGATATTTTACTTCTGTACCAGAATAATTTAACCCCCACAAACGTATCAAACAAAAATGGAAAGACTTTTGTCATCTGTTTGGAGACTGTTGAACTCGACACTACGGGATTACAGGAGTTACTCAGAGTACACTGCCCCAGAGCATGGGCTCCAGTCCCCTGAGACAGCCCAGAGGGCATGACATGAACGATCAGCCAGCACTGAGAGTGGGTAACTCTGAAATTCCCCTAATTCTACGTACTGTTTGTATACTGTAGCTCTTTCAATCTCCATATTTTGGGTACGCTACTCACTCAACCGTTAAAATGCCGCTTTCCTTTGTGCCAAAAGGATTTTGCGAGCTGGCTAGGTTTTCAAAGCTGTAGCTCTCCTACTGCAGCTGGAAATAAAAGCATTAGGATGCAGGAAATTTAAGAACTTAAAAGGAGGGAAGTTTCACAGTTTAACAGAAAATATTCTTCCCACATTTATCTGTGAAAAGGCAGGAGGGCATTACGTCCACATAAAACCCTGCATTCCTACATCCACCATTGATGTGCCAGGGCTGGTGCTGCACTGCAGTTATTTGACTCACTTCCTGGAGTCCTGGGTTCAAATCCTGCTTCTCCGAATTGATGAATTTAGTATTTTTTCCTAGCATCATATGTAAGACCATAAGAACTGCCAGTATTGGTTAAACCACTAGTCCGTCTAGTCCAGTATGCTGTCTCCTGAAGGTAGCTGGGCCTGGGGGGCTCAAAGGGAATTAGCAGAAGAGGCAAGCATCAAGCGATCCATCCCCTGCTGTCCACTCCCAACGTCTGGTGGCCAGAGGCTTGGGCCACCCAGAACATTAAGCTGTGTCCCAAGCCATCTTGGCTAATAGCCGCTGACGGGCCTGTCTACCAGGACCTTGCCCAATTCTGTTCGGAACCCAGTTATACCTCTGGTCTTCGCATCATCGCCCCGGCAAAGAGTTCCACAGGTGGATGGCGTGTTGTACAAAGAAGTACTTTCTTTTGTTTGTTTTAAATCTGCTGGCTCCTTCTTTCATTGGGCAACTCCTGGTTTTTGCATTACATGAAGGCGTAAATAACACTTACTTTCTCCAGACTAGTCCCGACTTTTATGGACCTTGCTCACATCCCTCCTTAGTCATCTATTTTCCAAGCTGAATAGTCCCCGTCTTTCTAATCTCACCTCACATGGCAGCCATTAATCATTTTCACTGCCCTTCTCTGTTCCTTTTCCTGTTCGTCTTAATAGCTAAAAAAAAATATGGGGCTGGGGGGACGTGAATATATTTAACAGAAAAAGAGTCACATAACAGCAAATATCACAAAGGGGCATTCTTCCACTGGAAGTCAATCCAACCCTCCATGAATAAGGGACAAATGGGATGAGATTTTTAAAAAATTGTTAGCTTTATCTGCTTAGTGATCAACAGGGAAGAGAAATGAGGCATTCCTTTTACCCTGTTTAGCTGTCCCTCTGCCATATGCCATTTGGTGACCAATTTCTGCTTTCCTCACTGGAATATTTCTTTTTGGAGTTAATAAAGAGAGACCTCTAAGAAACAGTGAGTTATGAAAATAGAGACAGATGAGATATGTGGGCATCTTAATTTGATCTGGTTACATTTTCTCCTAACTTTTGTTTTGTTGGGACAATAAGAAAAAAAAAATCCTGATTTCACACTCAGGGGCTGGGAGAAGCTAAGGAAACCACCTAAAAAGTAATAAAGAAACAATATTTCTCTCCGTACAGCACCCAACACACCGGTTCGCAGAACTGGAACTACCCCAGTATAGCTGTAGACTACTGCTTCTGTTAGAACAACATGAAAGGCAAATAGACGTTTACATGCATTTTTAAAAAATACTTGGATTTAAACAATGTCACACTCGGACACTTTTACCAAATCCCAGTTTTGTGAATAGTGGTCATAAATGCACGACAGTGAGTTTATTGCACGATCAGGTAAAGGAGGAAATCCACCTAGTTCCCCTTCAGCAAATATGCCAACAACCTGTTTTTCTAAAAAGCTCTTTGCCTTTAGAAGAAATGCACAGAGTCTGGGAATGGGACAGGTCTCTGAAATATCTAGGCCCGTGGAGTTCAACCAGTTCTGAAGCGATAGCAAACTAGCCACATTATTCTGAAAATGTAAATAATTTGACCCATCCTGGATCCAATTAATGCAAAGTGGCTTTAGAAGTCAGAAAGATCTTCTGAACTTTTTTTTTTATTCTCTGAAAATTTTTGTTTTTTTATTTAAAACTTTTTTAATCCAATGATTTTTGAGTTTTTAATTGTTCAGTCAACTAGCCCCACTCAACTGGTCAAATAGCCTCATGTGGCTAGTGGCTAGGATGCTGGACACTTAGGCTATGTTTACACGGCTGGAGCTATTTCGGGATACTGCGGTATCCTGAAACGGCTGCCCCGCATCTACGCAAAAATTTTCAAAATAACCAGCATGCTATTCCGAGACCGCGTGCACCTCTTCACAGGAGGAGTACGGGATGCCTCGAAATAACGCGTTATTTTGACACGTGGGGTCATTTAGACAGCATCTCATGTCGAAATAGCCTATTTCAAAACTGACTCGAAACAAGCTACGCAATTTCCACAACACTAACTGCATATCTTATTTTGAGTTTAGGCTGTCGTACAGACTTAGCCCTAGGTATTGCTGTGCATTTTATTGGGATTAAGGTCAGTCTCTTCCCTAAGAGACTGAAAGAAATGGGTGCAGTTGTGTTAATAACCCAATAAGTTATTGAACACAATGGCTGAATGAACACCAGAGCTCGAAAGCACCTTGATATACCTATGACCAATTATTTTACCAATATTAAACATGCCAGAATCCAGGCACGCAATTCCCAAACCGGAGGCAATGCTGTGTCGATTACATCTGTACAACTCCCATTAAAGTCAATTACAGCTTTGCATACACATCAGAGTGGAAAATTGGGGCAAGCCGAATTTTAGGTCATCTGTAACAAAATGACAAGCCCAGATTTTCCGGGGCTGGGGGAGATGCTCACCCCAACTCCAGCCTCGTTAAGCCAGATATTAGAGCCAGAGCAGCACAGAGGAACCCTAAAAGACACAGTTCCACCTAGGAGAGGATTCCCCAGATGCAGATGTGGTGGAAGGCAGCTGATGACCCCCCGCCAGCTCCCATGCCAGGGGCAGGGTAGTGTACTTAAGTATAGCTTAGCAGCATTTAATTTTGTCTGTCTGTTTCAGAAACAAACGTCTGCGTCGAATTTATTTGTGAACACAGTTATATGTGGGTTTTGCTATACACACAAACTGCAAAATACCAAAGCAAAACTATACCTACTCAGCCACATGCAATTTTATGCTATTCTTCCATGCACCTCTAAACAGTACTGACTTCTAAAAATGGAGTGGCAAATTCATATGACACATGTGCAATGCCTCAAACTGTTTTTAACTCATTTTTTAATTGGCCCATAGAACAGTCCTCACAGAGGGCTACTCGTTCGGAAAGTTGATTTTCTTTTAAGCCAATCACATACCAAATGGTTTCAAACTTTTTATGGGGAAAATGTAGAGCAGAGCTTGGAAAGGCATTTTGATTTGAATGGACTGAACGAAAATGAATCACTGAGCCGAAACAAAGCATAGAACATTTTATCAGGTTAGAATCGTGTTCATATACAACTCCAGAACGTTGTAACAGAAATCTCACAGAATCCTCAGCTACACCGCTTGTGACCCAGCAAACACTGGTAATTTCTGCTTCCTACTAAATTAGTTGCTATGGCTATCACACAGATTCAATGCTCCACCACCGTCTCAAGCAGGAGGAGATGGGGTTTTTATGGTAAAAGAGTCCTGATTTAATCACAGCTCTCTGACAGATGACAGCAGTCTTACAAAAAATGAAAAATATTCATGAAACCCCACCGTAAAGATCAATGGCTGCTGGCTCAAACATGATTACACCGGAGATTTTTTTTCAAAGGCTCTCCACAACTCCAGTGCAAACACGGTTTAGCAAAAATGTAACTTAACAGCTCTTGTTCTTTCAGGGTTTCTATGTCACTTATTGTTTTGGAGCTACTTCTGCAGAGCAATTCCCAAGCCACCAGCAATGGGAACGTTCTCGCAGATTTTGCCATTGCAAAGGGAAAGCCAAGGAGATGATTCTTTTCTGCTTCCAGGGAGAGTTGAAAACATGCGCAGCCTCTTCTGTTACCAGTGTGTGCTGCTGGGTTGTTCACCCATCATTAAAGCATTGGTGGCCAAACCCCAGGTCTCTGGCAACGATCAGGCTGGAGCACCCTGAACTGCTAAAGGGAGTTCTTAGAGCTCAACTTCCTTGCAAGATGTCGGCTTTGGTCTCCACTCCACCTTTGCACAAGACTGTGTTGATAGGTCGGGGGCGGGGGAGGGGTTCTTCTTCTTGTCCACAGCCCCACTGAAGTCAAAGGGAAAACTCTGGTTGATACAATGTTTCAGGATTTCATTCCAGATCTGGCACCTTACATCTGAATAGGGGGGTTGCTATTCCCTAAAAATGGGCCGCCTACAATCTACTCCTGCCCAAATTGACCTATAAAATTCTTCTTTCAAACTCATTTAAAAACTAAAAAGATTATGGAAGAAGAGACATCCAGGCAAATTGGAGCATCAATATCCTTTGATGAGTGGCCCCCAGTCTTCACACCGCTGCTGTAAACACACAGCCCTTCTCCAAGCACAATCACCACAAACTGAAACACTACAAGAGAGAACCATCCTCTGGGTCTCTGTTCTCACACCCTGCCAGAGGAAGAAAGACAAAGGGACATAAGGGGCAGGACGACTGGGGAGAAAAGCTAGAAAAGATGAGCTATGGAACAGGAAAGGAACAACAAGGGAAGGAGGAACAACAAAGAGACGTCCCTGCGACCTGGAAAATGAATTAGCAGATTCTTTCCAATCTGCTCAACCGGAGAAGGAAGACAAAATGGGGGGTGGCGTGGGGGGGGCGACCGAAAAATCCAAAGGAATTGGAAACAGGAGACCGGAAGTAGAAATGTGAAGGAAAGAGACAGCCAAACACATGCGATTTTTCAATTTTACAGCAGCTCCTGGGTGCATCTTACAGCTTTGAGTTTGGACCCTGGGAGAGGCACCGCAGAAGGCTGTCGCTGCAGGGAACTCAGTCTTACTCCTTTGTAATCCTACTGCTAGGCCTGGGTTTCATTCAAGTTAATGCGCAACAGCAGGGAGGAGAATTATAGGAGAGTTCCCAAAATGGGAAGAAACTAGTATTTCACTTAGCACTTGTGCACGAACTCTTTCCTTGTCTGATTGCACAGAATTTAATATTATTATTAAAAAAAATACCAACGATTGATTCTAGGGAAAGTTTTTCTCACTGTCCACATAGCTGATGTGGTGAAAAGCCCTTCAAGAAATCTACCTGTCAGCCCGTTGTGTCACTAGGTAGGGATGAATTCTATCAAAGCAGATGGCAAAAATCAAACCTCCCTCCAGCATTTGGTACCTGCAATAAATAATATTCATCTGAACATTAAACCAGTATTAAAAACAGGATGGAATCAATTTAGGAATCTTTTTCTAATCTCCTGGTATGATTGGTGGTTTCACATTTCAGCAAGATGGCTACCCTCGCACAGAGATGAAAAGAGGTACTCTGCATTAGGATGTACATCGTACAACTCAGACACAATCATACCAGTTTGCAATAAACCAGGATGACCAAGAGACAGAAAGCTTAAGTCTTACACCCAATTCAGCCATCTTTTCCCCCCCCCTATTATTTGGGATGTTTCTACCAAGCCTCATTTCTTTAGAAGTCAACCAGTTACCACAGAAGCTCAGAGTTACAAACACCAGAGAAAATTACCAGCAGGAGCAAGAAACACACAATCAGGCAGCAGGAGAGACAAATAAAAGAAAATACGGTAAAGTTACATGTTCAATGTAAACTACTAACAAAGCAAAGGGCAATTTTAAAAAATAGACGAGGTAAGAAAACTGTTTAAATTAAGTTGGTTCAAAGTTACTTTTCTTCTGCATAGTAAAGTTTCAAAGATGTGTTAAGTCAATGCTCAGTTGCTGACACGTGAAAGACCCAGTGAACCGTTTTGTTCAGGGTTCCAAACATTCCACTCCCAAGTTGATCGAAACTCTAACCTGCTTCAGCACTCCGGTGAGACAAACGTCTCCAGAGAGACCCCAGCGTTCCACGAAAGTAACAAAACCACAGCAGACGAGCCACGAACAAACAATGGGCCTGATCCTCCACTTCCCTGTGCCTCACAGACTTCTCCAGCGCACAACGATGCAAAACGGGAGCGATTTGCACCGGTGGAAATGACTACACCAGGACACCCAGGCAATGGAGCCTCCAGCCCAAAGCTTGCGTATCATTAGCAATTTACAAGGAGAGGGAGAGAAACACGCCGGCAAAGTGTCTCTAAAAGGTGGTGAATTCAAGGATTTCCAGGAGGCTTCAGCCCTTGTTAGGACAAGAAGCATAAGGTAATAGTGTTCTTCGGACAGGAAAGAGATGGACACGAGAAGGTTTCTTGGAGATGGGATTTTTACGCATAAGTAATGAACAGCTACAGAGAACAGTTCCCTTCTCCTGAGCCTGCAAAGAAGGTAAAAGACTGTCGGAGCGCTCTGCCTGCAGCCACAAGAGACAGCCGTCTGGTGGAGGCAGGCCCCGCAGACCTGCCGCCCATGTCAACGAACTTGTCCAGCCACAGAAAAGGGGAGATTTCCCGCGCGTGTGGAACGACTGTAGGATGCGGAGCAGAGTGGCGGCACTCGGTTCTGAGGGGGAAAGCTCTGGTTTGGCTGCCCCAGCAGCACATTGTCACTTCCATTTACAAGCGGCAGGTTTGAGCTGAGCTCAGTCAGATGTGGTTTCTGCAGCCTGGCAGGAGGCCCAGACCAAATGGAAACTAACTCAGCTCTCGCTCCTCGTACTTGAAGCTGTCCTTACCAACTGCTTGTGGGCTCCAGGTCTGGGCCCTCATCCTAACGGGGGGAGGGGAGATGGCTATTCTTTGTGGGGGAATTAAGATGCTTGAGCTCTTAAAGGGCCACATCCAAAATTTACACCCCACCCCACCCCCCAAAAAAAAAAAGGAGGTTTATTTCTAAGGGCTCTGCTGGCCCCAGCCTGCTCACCACTTCCTATAGTGACCCAGACCGCATCAGGGTGTGCTCTCACCTGTCGGACAGCCAGCAGGGGTAGGGACGATGTTTTGTCCTGGCAGCAGACAACCTCCCCAGTCCTGGCCTGCTAACCATGTTGACTGCTGCTACTGGAAGCATTAGTCAGTCCTCATTGAGGGTGAAAGGTTACAAATAAGGGCAGGGCAGGGGACTCAGCAGGAAACCCACCACTCTGCTCTGTGCCCAACCACCAACCCAAGACACCAGGGTTCTAAGGGTGGTCCGGACCAGTGAGATAATCAGCTACTGACCACAGAGACACAAGACAGGCTCAAAGGCTCTTGTCTGTTTCAGGCTCTTCCAGGCTCAGAAGTCCCAGAGGTGGTGGGATAGCTCAACTTCTTCACCTTCCTCCAAGAAACACACTAGACCGTGGGTGTCCATAACAAACATCACGGATCGCCACCGCCCCCGGCTCCCCAAAGCCAGGTGCCGCCCCCGCCCTCCACACACACACACACACACAGAAGAGATCAATCACTGGAGCCGCCCCAGGGCTGAAGCCGCACTGCGTGAGCTACCCTGGGGCTGAAGCCTGCCAGGATCAGAGGAGTCACCTCCACTCCAGCTGCCACACACTTGTCCCACCACATGGTGGGGCGCCTGCGTGGAGTGGCTGAAGGGACACCCCATGGTCGCCACGCTCTGCTGCCCATTCACCACGTGGGGCGAACAGGGAACATACTGGACGCTGCAGCCCCAGACGGCTGCACAAAAGGAAGATTGCGCCCAGGATCACAGCCCCGTTAATTTCATTTGGCAACTATGAATCCAGCCAACTCCAATTTTAAGACTGAAACAAATTAGCCAACTGAACCTATGCAGGAGTTTTTTAGCGCCCAAATTCATTTTTAGAATTCATTACTTCCCCCTGCAATGGGTGAGAAAGTCACCTTACTGGGTTTTTAAGTTTAGAAATCTCAAAGGCAGCCAATTAGCCAAGAGGCTTAGAGAGCGCGTGTTAAAAAAAGAAAGCTGCTTAAATTTTGTTATGGAAGCAGATGGCAACCATGTGTTTTATACCCTGAAGGCTGCATCAGCAGTTTCCCCACCCGACTGTGACTGAACACAAGAGGACCACAAAGCCTGAGAAACAAGAACCAGGGTTGTCTGGCAGCTTGTGCGGCAACACACCGAGAACAGGTGACTCAACCTACTCAGGAATTTCTCCTTCGCTCAACTGACTGAGCTTTGAAGTTTTTTTGTTTTTTTTTTTCCCCAGTACTGAAGCTATGAGAGATCTTCTTGCACAAAGGAGTCCTGGTCCCTGACTGAGTTCCCAAGGAGCCATCTCACAGCAAATTCAGCATCATCCCGGCTCTTGCTGGAGCATGTGGTGCAGAACAGACATTTTCGTAGCCCCAGTCCTTTTGGGGAGCTTTGGTTTTACACGCTTGCAGTCGGAGGGAATTTGCTAAAAGGCCACGGAAGGGACGGGGGGAAAATGACCAGTCTCGCAAGACAGGGACAATGTCTGAACCTGATCTACCCTGGACAGGAACCTGCCAATATTGATCCTTGATGCTTTGGTGGCTCTTTTAAACCCTGGCAGACAAGGGGGACTTAGCCACTGGAGAACATTCCCCAGCTACTTAGCTGGACATGGGAAAGGGAAGGGACTGCAGGCTGCTAAAGGTGGGTCAGAAGGAGAACGCATTTACCCTGGGAAAGTCCATGTTACAGAACAGAGGTAGTCAGAGCAGCTTTGACCTGGGCGAGCTTTGCTTGTGGAACTGGGACAAAGCAACCTGAACAGTCAGGCAACCAGACTGAGCTGGCATAAAAACAATATATTCATCTCAACAAACAACACGGCCATCAAAGGTCCTGCCGGGCCGAACTCAAGTTGGGACTAGTAGTAGACTAGCTATGGCCTAGGACCCATCTGGACTGGACAACACCACTTCCCACACCTCTGGCTTTGCATAGCTCCCATGGGCTCCTTTCTGAGTGGCCTGGCAGAGGAGTCCTTAATCTGCTATGCTGCACTGGAAGCGCCCGGTCCAGCTGCTAGTGGCGCACGATCTCCTACTTCCCCCATCCCTTCAGAAGTGTAGAGGACAACAGAGACTATCCTGGAACCTGTGAACATTTAAGCTGCAGAAACCAAACAGCAGCATTAGAGACCAGTGCTTAAATTTAATGGTGTCAGTGGCCTTTCCCGGCAACGGAGCCCATCCTCCAGCTCTTACTCACAGGAGTAATGTCAGTGAAGCTGGCAGGACTACTCCTGTGAGTAAACATGACTTGGTTAAGCAAGAAGTGTCAGCCCACAGCCAAGTGTGATAACAGAGAGAGAGAGAGAGAGAAATGTGCCTAAAACTGACCAGCCTTTCCCCATACCCTGACCTTCCAATGGCCACAGCCAACAAGGAAATCTTCAGTCTTGGAGTAAGCAGTCTGATTGTTTCAGCCTCCGCCCCCCAAGTCAGCAGAACTGGCACTACACTGGGCATGATCCATACCAGGCGATGCAAGAAAGTGGAACACTGGCAGTCTAGCAAGGCAGGTCAATCACAAGATGACAGGAAAGACAGTCGACCAGCACCATTCAGCGTCCCTCAGGAACACCACAAACAATACAAAACCACGGCCGGATCTTTCCCCTCCCAAGCGCTGTCTATAGCTGTCCTCCATCCCAGGTCACATGATGCTTCCCTGGGTACGACCGCGTCCACAGCCCATTCGGTGAAGGCATCGTTATTTGTGTAGAAACAAATCCAGTTCACATTCGCTGGACTTGAGCTACAGCTCACCAACCGTTCCCCACGTCAGCATGTCACTGGCGCTGACGGAGAGAGAAGATGAAGCCGAAGATGGAAGAGAAGATGAACACCGGCTGTCTGCTAACCTACCACAAACCCTCGGCCACGAAGCGCACCAGGCTGCAGCTCTAAGCTGTTCTTCAGAAGAACTCCAAATTCTCCAACTCTGGTGAGCATCGGGGCATGCTGTACAGCTGCCCTTGTCTCTGTGGAAGGGGCGCAGTGAAGGGAGGGGCTATTGCTGGAGAGGTTTGTTTATTCAGGGGGCAGCCCAGAGGTTGGCTTGCTTTACTTTTGGCTGCTGACATGCAGCTGTGTTCATTCAAGGCAGAGCTGGGGTGGGGGGGAGGGTATTTTTAAATGCCTGTCAAAGGCGGCTGGTGCCATGGATGGGGGTTTACAGTGAACTGTAAACCAAGCCAATGAGGGGCGTTGGGGAAAGACGCTGCGGCGAGAGCTAGAGAGGGTTGACGTCCGCCCAGGAGCTGTTGGAAGCAGCACGAAGAGGGACAGATGGACGCTAGCCATGTCACCTGGCTGCAGCTTTCATTCTGATCATGTCCTCTCCTTTGCTGACTGGCCCCCTTCCACAAGCCTAGGCCTTTATCTTGCCATTCAGCTAATCCCCTCCTCACTTCACTGCCCTGCGAGGTTTCAACAAGCAAAGCAAAGCTCCCCACAAGGGACGCAAGAGGGTTTGTTCATTCTGCTTGTGTGATCCAGCCCTGCCTGCCTTGCCTAGTCAGACCCAACCCTCATTCTGTTTGCATGCAGTGCCTACCACAACAGCGTCCATCCTTGGATGACCCCTTCGCCCTGCTGTGTCTGGAAAATTCAGCATTTAGAAGGGCGCAAAGGACAACGCAAGACTTGCAAGCGGGGAGCCTCCCATTCTGGGATATAGAATATGTTCGAAAGTCTCTCTGCACATGGGAGCGGATCAATGGGGACTCAGCCCTGAACTCCAGTGGGACATGGAAGCACTCAGCATAGCACAAAATTCTGCCAACCACACCTAACAAACAGCCTTTATTAATTAACTCTTGAAACCTCATCTCTTCTACCAACAGAAGCTGGTCCAATAAAAGATTCCTCCACTTTCTCTCAGGCCAGGCCCATGCTACAGACCCATATCAGCGTAACTGTCTTTCAGGGGTATGACATATTCATGCCCCAGAGCAACACAGTTACACCAACCTAATCCTTGGTGCAGACAGCGCTCCGTTAAGGGGCAAGCATCTCACACTGTACTAGTTACTGCCTCTCAGAGAGGCAGATTACCTATGCCAAGAGGAGAAGTTCTGCCATCTGCGTAGGAGCATCTACACTAAAGAGCTGGCATATATGAAAGCAAGCCCTTGGCTTTCATGAGCTGTGGCTAGTGGAGGGGTGCATAATAAAGATTTCACTATGAATAATCACAGTGGGGGCCAATGCAGACATTTTCATTATCACGCAAATAAGCCAAGGGGAGGGGGAGGCTACGTCTGTCACCAGAAAACACACTGTTGAAAGTGGGTGACGAACTGTTTTCGAGTCAGGGCAAATCAGCAGGGGCCACAGATGAGAGGCAAAAAAAAACCCCACCCCACACCTCAATACCTCACTGTATGGGGGCTGTGGCCATGGGACCTGGGCAGGAGGGAGGGTGCAGGAGGGCACTGGGGGTGGGTGATCTGGACCGGAGGGGATACAGGAACAGGCCATAGGTGGGGGAACTGGCAGTGAGGGGGGGTGTAGGAGAGGGGAGGGGGTCTGGGCAGGAGGGCTGCAGGAGCAAGCTGGGGGTGTGAGGAGGATGCAGGAGGGTTTGGGGTGAGGGGTCGGGAGGGAGGGGCAGAAGCAGGTGCAGGAGAGAACTGTGGGGTCTAGAGGGGGGTTAAGAATGCAGGGTCGGGTGGGAGTGAGAGGAGGGCTTGGGGTACAGGAAGGGGGGGGTCTGTGAGGGAGGAGGTGCAGGAGTGGTCGAGAGGTGCAGGCTCTGTGTGATGAGGGTGCACTTACCCTTGCAGCACCCCCGGACCCACATGGCTGTGCGCGCCTCCGGAACCCCAGCCAATCAGAGCAGTGGGAGGAAGCCTCCGGGCAGGCTGCCCAAGCCGCTGTTGCTCCCCCGGCTGCGGGAAGACCACTCAGCAGCAGAGGACCCCAGAGCTGCTTCCCACCACCCCCAGTCTCCGGCAGAGCCCGCAGCCTGGATGTGGACGGCGACTTGCCTGATCCGGCCTGCAAGGCTCAGGGCTCGACACCCTCCACGCCCAGCTGCAAACCAGATGCCACAGAGAAGAACCCCGAGCCTTGGGGTCTGAATCCAGACAAGCCACGGGCCAGCATGGGGCTCCCCATCCCTGGTTCAAAGGCCTGACCTGAGAAGAGGCCGTGAACAGCCAAGCGAAGGTGAAACCGGCGATGTCAGACTGGCAAGGAAGGGAAGCGAGTTGGGGATTTGCTGTAATTACCACGCCACACACACCCACTGGCGCTGGAACAATTTGTGCTGTGGGGGGTGCTCAACGCCATTCAACAAACTGGCAAAGCCTGTAAGTGATGGAAACCCCTTCACACACGGGTGCCCCCTTCCCCTCCAACGGCCCTCGTTCCAGCACCACTCGCCTACCAGCGACGGACGGGACTAAAGAACAGCATTAAGTGCACAGAGCTGACAAATCCAGAGTGGCTGAAAAATCCACTTGGCTTTGCTTTTCTTAAAGCAACAGTCTCCATGCAGCTCTCATGCTGTGCAATACCTCCACACAGCCGCGCAGCCAGCCACTGACAAGGTAACCTTTTGGGTGGCTGCATTATCATAGAATCCCAGGGCTGGAAGGGACCTCAGGAAGTCATTGAGTCCAGCCCCCTGCTTCAAGCAGGATCAACCCCCACTAAGTCAAACTTATTGTCAAACCTGCCTGCAGGAAAGGGGAAATGCAAAAAAAGATTTGCTGTGAAACCAAATTTGCTCTTTATATGAAGAGTTAATATTGCAGCTGGTTTAGACTGCAGTCTGCAGGGTTTAATAGACCCAGTACCGGAGCCAGGGTGTTAAACTCCTACACCTTCTGGTTCAAGGGCAGCTTTGCGGTGGAAACACCCCGTTCTTCTGAAGCGCGACCTTTTCACAAGGTTTCCAA
The DNA here is from genome assembly GCF_033958435.1 of Carettochelys insculpta. Classification (NCBI taxonomy): domain Eukaryota; kingdom Metazoa; phylum Chordata; order Testudines; family Carettochelyidae; genus Carettochelys; species Carettochelys insculpta. Next base: position 3,920,763 of record NC_134145.1, read on the forward strand.
TTCAGTAAAGAGAAACGGTTTTTAAAGGCCCCCTGACTAATTGCAGCCATAAGCCAGCACCTTAAACTCTGCCCTCTGCTCGTGTAAGCTCTCCACACGGCACTGCAGAAATGTCAGTACGTTTGCTTATTGCGATGGAGAGGCTGCAGAGAGTCAAGGGGACAAAGGCACTGTGCAGTTCGCAGAAAGTAGATACCTTCACTCACGCTCAGAAGCCGATTATTATTTCCATTCAACCCTTGTTTTCCTTGAGAAGTGGCTAGCTCATAAACATAATAGCTTTTAAGGACAAAAGGGACCATTAGGATCACCTCGTTTGACCACCCACATAACAGCCACAAATTCTCACTCAGCAGTTTCAGCAACTAGCCCCATAATCTCTAGCGCATCCATTCCACTACAAAGACTCCAAGAGGTGGAAAATTTACACTCTTCCTTGGCAATCTGTTCTAATGGCTAAGGCCCCTCCCTGCGGAAAACGTTTGTCCCTTGTGGCCAGTTTGACTTTGCCGATTTCAGCTCCCAGGAATCAGGTCTTGTTACACCTTTGTCTGCCACGTTAAAGACCCCTCATTGGTTCCCCTCGCTCTGTTTTTAGGCAAAGGGGTCTGTCCGCACACTAGAACTGCTAGAGTGGCACAGCTGCTACCTTCTCACTGTAGACACCACACTGACAGAAGTGCGACTTCCACCTCTATGCAGATAGGTCTACAATGGGAGGGGGAAAAAATCGATTTGAGATACGCAACTCCAGCTACGAAAGTTGCACAGCTGGAGTTGGCGTACCACCAAGTGGGGGGCCAAAGGCACCTAGCCACCTGCAGACATAGTAAAATAGTTCCCACCGCAAATCTTAGTACAAAAAATTAAAAACATGCCATGTGATAGGTGAACACGACAAGCAGCTAGCTGCCTGCACAGTTCTCAGCCGATGATGACTAGCAAACAAAGCCCGATCCACGGCTGGATGGTCATATTAATATTGGTCTCTGACAGCGTTCACATGCTCCTTTCAGGAATTCAGAGCTGGACTTGAAAAATGTTATAGGTAAGCAGTGGATGTCAGAAACACCGCCACGGTAGACCTGCGACTCTCAGAGGGAAGCTGACTTCCTTGACGTTTCCTTGTCCATGGGGAGAAAGACACAGAGCAGACAGCGCAAGACATAATGGAGTTCTAAACTTTCCAGGTTTAATCATCTCCCTCACAGTGATAATCTGCAGTGCCAAGCAGGAGAGTAGCCATCAGGTGGGTCTGGGAGCCGGTTTACAGTACTGCATCAGACCAAAAACAAATCGTTACAGCCATGCTGACTACAGTTGTCAAGGTGGTAAGTCAAGCACATTTGAAATGTAGATGTCATAGGTTAAGCTCTTACAGTCCATGAATCACCAATTTAAGTAGTATTTCCTGTAAGCTGAGCACTTGGGTGGCCGCGCAGCTGATAAGCAGAGAGCCCACAGCCACCCCTACACAGCAGCTTATGCTCCAAAATATCTGTGAGTCTATAAAGTGCCACAAGAGTTTTTGTTGTTCTTGAAGCTACAGACTGACACTGCTACCTTTCTGATACTACACAGCAGCATGTGTTTCTACTGGTAGTGCGTGTAACAAAATTTATTCCACACACAGATGGAAAAAATTGGAGCAATCCCTGGATCTAAGGTGCAGTTGGTTAAACTGAATAAGAAACTGGTTTAAAATGTATTACTTGAAGGTTGAAAGCATGTGTCTTAAGACAAGCCAACACAGAAAAGTTTGGTGTGAGGGGGGTAATAACTCAATGAAACATTTTGTGCCCAAAGAAAAGAAAAAAATCCCACTACTGCTCCTGACTCCACAACCCTACCGCCAGCATACAAGCCTAATATTTTAAATTAGATTTTATTCAAAATGTTTTCACCACTCATTCTGGCCTGGTACATATATTTTTGTCTGATAATTGCAAATGATTCTCTCTTTGGAAAAAATCCAAAATCTGTCTCTTTACATTTCCCTGCAATATAATCAGTCTCGGTGATTGATTGCAGGCATCTGAGGTTTGATTTCTTACACACAGTAATTCAAGACTAGGTCACCCAACTACTTGCACAGTCATGTCAGCACTGTCTAGACAAATCATGAAAAACAGGAGCCGCAAGCATCAAAAACAAAACATCAAGTTCAGTGCCCAGAGAGAGGGAGTGAGCGAGCCATGAAAAATGTCTGTCACTATACAGTCCCTTTGGTCTCAGCTCTGGCCAGTCACGTTGTTCGACAGTCACTTCATTACTTAAAAAAAAAGTTTATTGAAGCTCCTTGGGCAAAGCAAAAATCCATATTTAGCTCCAATACAATAACAGTACTAACTCCAACACACCTGTATCAAGGAGTCTCTTCAAAGAGCTTATACTACAGGACTATTAAAATTACTTGTTCAAATGTACATAGCATTAAACACAAGACGACAAATTTCACTAAGGCATATGCTGGGTACAACTGCCATTGATTTTAAGAGAAGTGCTCTTGCATTAGGACAGAATTTTATCCAAGAGGTGGAAAATTTAAGGTCACCCAGCCCACTAATGTCTACAGAAAGATGTAACTTCAACAGGCTTTGGCTCAAACTCTTCGCAAAAAAAAAAAGGAAACTGCATGTATTGATCTAAACACTGATCCCAGCCCTTCAGATGTTGCTGTAACATAAATATACAACATTCAAGTGTGAGCTTCCCTACCTTCCATCATCTTTAATGGATTTCTCGTTAAGTCCACCAAAAAATAACTTTCACATTAAGCAAGATTGGTTTGGTAGTATTCAACATCAGGGCTCACCTTCCTTTTTTTGCCCACCTCTTCAGGTGAAACTACTCCAGACTCTGAAATGCACATTGTAGTCTTGGCCAAATACAAATCAGTACTCTGTCAAAACAGAAAAATAACACAGGAGCTGATCGGTGAACATTAATCCACTGCAGTCAAGGAGGAGACAATTTTCCCTTGAGAAAGTCATACATTAGAAGAAAAAAAACAAGATTAATGTGACTTTGAAATATCACAAGCACTGTTTATCTTCCTGCTGCCACCGCAGACCTTTTTATTTTTCATACAAAGAGCCTTAAAAGTTAGTCTCTGCTGCTGTTCTGCTTTAGAAGTACAAACATGGGCATATTAAAATCTCAGAATATAGCAAAAAAAGACAAAACATAGCCTCACTTTTCTCAATATACAGCTTCAGAGTTACTGAATAATTACTTGATTTAAAACTTTAGCCTTCTAATTACTTTCACTGACATAATCCCTGATAATTAAACTCGACACAGATGCATGTTTACTGTGCATTCTCAAGTATTGTGGAAACCCAGCCACACACGCAAAGTGCATTCCTTTAAGGTTCTGGGGCAGTGTTGAAACAGTATTAAAAGTTTTCTTGCATGAGACACACACTTTAGCAGCGATACAGTTCAAAAGCTCTGTGATGGATGTAGTCAGGAATAAAAAGCATCTGTACCGTTATGAGGCAGAGAGAAAACATTATACAGTAAACCCTCGATTTAATGGACTAATGGGGGAGGGGTGTCTGTTAAAGCCAAAAGTCCGTCAACTCGAGGGTTTACTGCCCACCCATCCCAGGGAGGCCCACCCAGCCCCACCCCCCAAAAACTGCCTGCAACTCACCAAACAACCCGCCACCACCGGAGGAGCCACCAGAGCCTGCCACCGCAGCTGGAGCTGACAACCCCACCACACGCAGCTGGCGCTTTCCCACTGCGGCTGGGACCCAACCCCCCACCACGCAGCGGTTGGAGCTTTCCCACCGCCAGACAGCTGGGGGAACGCCGCCATGTGGCTGAAAGAGCCGGCGCCATCGGAGCTACCACATGCTCCTCCCACCAGGGGCGGGGCATGAATGCGAGTGTCCTCTGCCTGTGTATGCACCCCACCCCTACTAGGAGGAGCACATGGCAGCTCCAGCAGTGATCCAAGCCGCCATGGAGGGCTCAGCAGTGGAGGACCCAGTAAGTCACTTACTTTTTCTTTTTTTTGGGGGGGGGGGGGCACTTTAGGGTTTTATGGACCCAAATTAAGCATGATTTGGGAACAAGGGGTGGGGGGATATCTGTTATTCCCAAAGTCCACTAAATCAAGGTCCGTAAAACTGAGTGTTTACTGTACAAGCGTAATAAAAAGCAGGCTCTGTTGCACGAATATTCAACATTTAAAAACAGAGTTGTTTCTTTATGAAACTCAGAACACTCAAACGTGAGGTTGATACAAAAAGCTTGCCATCTCATTTATAACTTTCTCATTTTCCTCCTACACACATCTCATAGATCATAAAATATATACATAATTATAACACTCAAAGTTTACATTCAGCCATAACATTTATAATCAATACTCTTCAAAGGACCTTTAATAATAATAATGAGCTCCCATATTACTGTCTCTCACACATTAATTTTTTTATTACAAATGCTAGATTACAAAATATTCAAGCTAATCTGGCTACAAAAAAAAATAGGTTCCTATATATTTTTCCTGGAATGAAAGCACTCTCACCTTTGGCTTTTAAGAGCTATTTGTAGACTATAACCTATCCAGCTGAGCAGTAATAAAACATTTGGCTCAGGGGTTGGGGGAAAGAAAAACCACTCTCTAGGGATGACTAGGACATTTTTCCTAGGAGACTGAATTGGATGGGGTGACGTTCTCAATTAATATAAGCCTCTAATGAAGCGAGAGAGGTATAAAGAGAGGAAATGCTGATCTGCAGTTGTAACAGTAACTGCCCAATGAGATTGGACATCGGTGACGCGGAGAGGGAGCGGATGCAGAGGGTGTCTTTCCGTGGCCTGCAAACACACAATTGTAGAGCATCCCAGAGATGCCCTGGCGTGAAATTAACAAGCTTGGTCAGTTCCTCTCAGGCTCACAGGGTTCTAAATGACATCACTGAAACCAATCACAGTCTTGTCAATTTCAGGTTGGTGCTATTTGGGAATATTGTGACAGAAGCAACCATTGGAACTAATCACAGTGGGGGAGGACAAAAAATGAGGCCGGGGAAGGGTAAAAAAAGTCAAGCCATTAGCCCAGCTATGAAACTCAGTTACAGATGTCATCCATTTGAAATCCAGTCTTCAAAAAAAAAAAAAAAAAAAAAAAAAAAAAGGCAACTTAAAAGCAATACCAAATCCTGCCTGATTTTAAAAGCAATACCAAATCCTGCCCGATTTTAAAACTCCCTCAGCATTTTTATCATCACTGTTTTGGATATCTTACAATCACATTTTCCTATCCTTAAAAACATGCTTCTTTCCCCCAATCACTGGGAGAGCCTTATGCAAAACAAACAAATGGAAAGTGACTGGCTATTTAGGGCAAATAGTGAAACTCAATGGACAGCAGGGGCAGTCAATATACAAAGAAGAGAGACTTGTACACACAACAAAATATTTTTTATCCTTCCATTATATTGCTCGTTACCAAAGCAGCTTAAAAACCAATAAAAATAATAATTAAAGGTAGAACTTAAATCTAAAACCTACCCCCTTTTCACGTCCCATCTGCACTATGTATTTTAACCATGTTACCAGTTCCTGAGCTTGAATATAGCTGGAAAGGTTTTTACATTTCATTCCAAATAGCTTGAAACCCTGAGACCTTGTAATGTTCTTCTGCCGTTTCACAGTTCTATACAGTCATACAGAAAACAAATCTCTCAATTAATAATTTTAACCTCCCACAAATTCATCTCCTGCAATCTCTCTCATAATTAAGTCATTTTTAAAAGGGGAAATCAAAAAAAAGTTGTTTTTTTTAAATACCAGAATAGTTTTAAAAGCTAATTAGCCAACATTTCCTGGCCAGCCTCCCCCCTTGAACCACTCTGTGGCTCAACTATTTCTGCATTAGCTTTTAAATACAGCTATCTGAACATCAAAATTTTGTTTTGCTTTTTAGCAGTAGGCCTCAACCTGATGTTAAAAACACGCAAAATTTCAGGGAAAGAGGGGGAAAAAAATCCAATTTGTGCATATGGTAACTGACTAACAAAACACTGCGCAGCAACAGCTGTGGAAGAAAACACTATGAGGATTTCACAAACATTTTTCAAATACATTAGCAACAACAAGGTGGCATTTTAAAGGGCTGCACATTTCAACCTCTTTACTACAGATCATCGTTTTCTGCCACGACACATGTTCCACAAGCCTAGGGTTCAGTCACTTGTAGGTCGGTGAGAGGCTATCCAACCTTCCATCAATCGGGTTATTCTCCATTTTTCCAGGAGAATGAAAACCACATGCTCCCTGGCTTCCAAATCCTTTATCTGGGTCAGTGTTACCACAATCTCTCTCCCCGCATACGGCTTCCCTATTGGTTGTTGTCAAGATTCATTAAGGCCTGGATGAGAGACAAAGGATCAAGTGCACCATCTTTTCAGGGCGAGGGTAGCTGATCGGCTCTGGATAATTTCTATTGTTTAATGACCTGAAATAGGCCACGTCATAAGTAAAACCCAGCAAAACAGGAGAGCAAGGCTTCTCCCCTGTTATTAGTCTCCACACACTGATAAAAAATGATTACACTTTTAAGTTTAGAACAATTCCCTGCAGTTGTATTGTAGCCGCTTCAGATCTAGATTGTCTAATTTACATGCATATTCATAATCCCTGTGTAATTAAATTCTTCAATCCCTGGAGTGTCTTCCCTAAACAATAGTCATTTATCTTACCCAGATAAGGGTGCCCTCCATTTATTTCACTTTGTAGCTAACAGCATTCCCTTTTGATCAAGGGTACACAGCAGACTCGAATACAATCTGAAAGATATTGAAATAGCAAGATTACACTCCTTTTCTTTTCAAGTTACTCATTTAAGTGATAACACACTCTCTCCTGAATTTACAGTAAAACCTTTCACCTAAAGTCAGCATAACCCGCACACACAACAATGCTCCCTTTAAAAGGATGTACTCGAAAGATGCCCATCCCCATTACCCAGTTTTCCCTGTTCCAGACATCTGAGCATCTGAGCCATGTTTCTGATCCAAGCTGCAGAATAATCACTTTTTAAGAGACCAACAGGCTGCAGCGTCACTAATCTATTCCGACATTACTCTGGGCAAATTAATTTGACCCGTAATCATACAGTGTTTAATATTTAACAAACTCAAATTAGAACATTCTAAAGGGAGAAGCCTGACTCTACATGCCAAACCTGTTCTGGGATCACAGAATACCAGTCCTGTGAAAGCAGCAGCTTTGTTGGGATTGACCTCTTCGCGCCATTCTATCCAACCTTTCCTCTGCACGCTTATGCGGCATCAAAAGAGCACGCAGGGAAGCAAAGTACTTCATCATGGCTCTCAGCCATTTATTATACTGCCATCCCCCCACTAGGGCTACGTCTACAGGGCAGAGCTATTTCAGGCTACCTTGGCATCCCAAAATAGCTACTCCGGGTCTTTGACACGTGCCACTTACTTTGAAATATTTGTCCGCAATAACAGGCACGCTACTTCGGCGTCTCTCTAGTCCTCATTGAAGGAGAAGTAAGGGATGTTTTGAATAGTGCTTTATTTCAACATGTGGCACCATTTAGCCAAGGCCACCCGCTGAAATAGCCTCTTTCTAAATTGACACGAAATAAGCTGCACACATTGCACAGCTTATTTCGAGTTTAGGCTCTCGCGCAGACGCATCCTGGCTGCGATCCTGTCAGATCTGGCCACGGCGGCAGAGGCAGGGCAGGCCCGTGTTGGATGGGAAACCCTGCGGTGTGCAGGAAGCCATGAGACCGGCAGTGACATCCTCCTTTGGGAATGAGTGCTGTGGCATGGTGCTTGGGGCTGCTCCGGCTGCCTGACGGAGAGTAAAACCCCCAGCCAAGCCGCTGGTATTCACATCAGCATACAAGAGAGTAAGGAGGCAGGGGGGCCACATTCTAGATAAAGTATTTAAACTCCCCTGCAAGGCTCGTTTGGATACTGTATTTTTCGCATCCTGTCTCTGTGAGGCAGCAGCTTCCTTACAGGTCAGGAATTGCTACTGACTGACCCCGTGCTGTGCACAGCACCCCCCGTACGGGTGCGTGTCAAGTAGACGGCTAGTGTCCATCATGACAAGGGCCATAGCAAAGGGGGCTCTTCCCAGTACTTTGGGTTTTCCTTCAAACTGACTATTCCCTTTTCACAGGAAGACAAATGCCTTGAGAGTGAGTCATACCCAGAGCTTCCCAATCGGTCTAGAAACGCCAACCTCTCCCACACAGGGCCTCTGGCCTGGATGCCGGGCTGCCCTGCTTCGGTATTTATCTTCATCGCTTGCTCTCTTTTTGGGGGAGAGGAACATCTCGTGTAGGGCCCTGCTGACTCACATATGGCCCTGAGGACTTTTCTTCCCCGCTGCAGTTAGCCCTTGGGTGGGGAATATGTTGACAGCCCCCTCAGTTGCTTCTCTCTCTGCCCCACTTCCCTGCCAGCTGCGCTTCAGTATCTAAGCGGCACATCACAAGCACCCCCTTGCCCAACCACACGGCTACGCTCCCTTTTGGAATCCTGACGGGTCACTTTGTGCTCTTGGTAAGGTGCCTTCTTCCTACGGCAAGTCCACATCAGTAGGTCACTGAACCACCACACCGCAGCAGTGAACAGTACAACCACGAGACCCTCAGGGCCACACCAGGTCCAGCCCCAGCCCAGGATCCAACTTCGGTTCCTGGCTCCAAACATGACCCAGCGCCGGCGCCTGCCTGTGGCTCCTGACCCAGCTCCAGGGTGGGGGCTGACAAACAGAATGTTATGGGGCGTGGGATACAACACAGAACGTTTGGAGAGGGCTGGGCTACACAAACCGGCCATTTTGCCCAAAGCTTTAACGAGGTTACTCCGGAGCGCCAATTCCAAGAATTCAGCAGCCCAAAACCCTCAGGCAAGCAGCACCTGCAGAGAGCACTGGGCAGTCTTTTGAGACTCCTTCAAACATGCCACTTCCCCAATGTGCAGTCCCAATGATCACACAAAAGCAAGGAACCAGATCGGATTTTCAGGACATTCCCCACCACCCTGAATTTCCATGTACACAAGAGCCAAGCCTGGTAAATGTGTCCTCTCATTACGTGACTCTTCACTGATGGGGGAGCAGCACGCAGGCCTTGGGGCAAGAACAGTGCTCTTTGCAGAAGGAAGCGGCAGCATTTGAATTCACTGTCTGCCTGAGACTGGCCTGTCAGCAGAACAGAATTTGAATTTTATACCCTACCTACGCAGCCTCACCTCCAGCTGCATTTCCATTCCATTTGCCTTCTTTCAGCTGTTCCTTATTTTGCATTTGCTACTCAAATGCAAGAGAAGAAATGGAACATTACTCATTCCGTGGGGACCACTGGCTCTGGACCTTTCCACTGCTGCCGTCATTTGCCTGTTGCAAAGCACCTATTTTTCAATACATTTTCCAAATTTCAAGAGTGCCAGTAACACACTGCAGGTGCCCTTGACCGTCTGCTTTTCAGGCACAGTGAAGGACTCTGCAGCCAGGCGTGAGAATGCTTGCCAATTCAACCATACCCCGCTGCAGTTTTAAAAAAAGAGAGACATGGGAAAGGGAATTTTTACTGCACTCCAGAAGAGGCTGCACACAAAGGGGTGAGGATCCTGCACTCACTTGAGTCATGGGACTGGTTACATTAGGTTCTAGGGGATTGCTCACACGAGTAAATGTGGAAGTCTTTGCAGGATTGGGCTGAAGTAAAGATCTCAATGACCCTTTGTCCGTACGAGCGTACAGCAATGGCCAGCCGTCAACAAAGATCACAAGCTTCCACTAGACTTTCCATCACCAGCCCAGCTGGCTTGCACCTTTTATAACCTGCTTTAGAAAGGAACAGCGACGTGACCATGTAAGCACCGAATATGCTGTCGGTACCACCGACGCTAGGTCATTCCTGTGCGAGTGCCAGATTCGGCAAAACACTTGGCCATGGGAATAGCCTCGTGCAAGTCAACAGGACTACCCACAGGGTGAATTCAATGGATGTGCATCAGTGCTTTGCTGAATCAGGGCCACTGAGTGCAACGTACTCTCTATACTCATTATGCAGTGTAAAAAATGAGCATTCCAGCAATGGCAGCGGGAGATAACAGGCCTATGGCTTTCTGTAACATGCCAACTGTTAACACCAGTTCACAATAAACCTCCCAACACAACACACCACTCACCATCCTTACTGTGTGCTCAGCAGTAACTTTCAGGTCATCTCCAGCACTGGGTAATTTCAAAGACAATTAACTTGCTCCTGTGCACGATCCCCCAATCCCTCTGATTCAAGTCTTCAGAGATCACACCTGACCTCAATGACCTTCTAATTCAGTGTAATGAAATTGCAGAGACAAGTGTAAAGCTGGATTTTCTAATTGCCAGGCCAGACTACCTATTTTGGCAAGAGCTTCAAATATATTATGCTGTCGGCCAGCAATTTATGGATCAACCTCAGCAGGATGACTCAATCAGGGAAAGAAACTTCAGACCAAAAAGAAAAAAATTAAAACTGAACGCTTCTCCTAGCTCAGAATTTAATAACCTCAGGGCACAAAATATGAAGAAAGCCTAAAATGCTTACCTAACATTTTTTTAATTCTGACATCTGTTATTTTATAGTAACTTTCAGCTACGATGTATAACTAGATGCAAATATATATATGCGCATGCTGATTTTAAATCCCAAATTAAATTCTTAATTGTCCTCATCCCTGAAACAGTGGAGATTTCACAGCAAACATCTGCAATAAGGAGATTCAATGGAAGACAGGGTATTTCCCCCACAAATCCACAAGAAATGCTGAAATGCGTCACAAGACACATTAGCCTAGAGCTCCCTGCTAAGAACTGGTAGCACAAACATAAAAATCTCATTTAGCGAGTAGTAAGACCCGCCGGACGGCGTTCTGAGGACAGGTACAACCAAGGTTACACCCAGCTTTGTATACAGTGCTACCCTTTGTAAAGGGGCCTTGCTGAGAGGCAGGAGCATGTCCAACTTCCACCACTACCCTCCTCCCTATGAGACTGCAACAGTAATGAACCAGCCAGTCAGCCCCTCCACCCCCCATGGAGACTGATAACCTGCTGCAGAGAGAAGGGGACACAAGCACCCCCCACTGAGGATCTCAGGGAGATGGACTGCTCACTACTGCCCCAGCTGAGCCCCAGCTATCTGACATTCAAACCAAGCCCTAAAGGGTTGCCCGGCATTTCTCAGGTCCTCAACTCAAATATGCTTTGTTTTTCTTCATTTAAATCACTGCTCGGGGGTAGGACTGGGGACGAGAGGTTCAGTATGCAGCAGCCCTGGCAAGACCTTGGGGACCAGCCCAAGCCCTCTCTCCCTGCAGCAGCTTGGGGCCAGCAGAGAACTGCCTGTGCATGGCCACTGCAGCTGCTCTGGGCACAGCCAAGGGCGGGGTGCATGTCCCCCAGATGGGGCACAGATGAAGACACAAACAGCCAGACTCGCTGAAATACATAGTAGGTAGATGCCTCTTTCCCCAGCCCTGCTTCCAGCTGGCCGGATAAGGTTATAGCTCCCACTCCCCAACACTGGGCCCTCGCTGTCCCCCTGTGGTCATTCTGCAGTATAAATGTCCCCCGTACCAAATCCCTTCTTTTCTGTTTTATGAGAAACAACGGAACTCCAGGCACATCCCACTGTCCTGGCACAACCAGACCCTGACTCTTCTTCAAGAGGAAGCTGCATACCAAATTTGGTGGTCCTCGGTCTTATTGTTTAGGAGGAGTTCAGAAACAAAACAGACACACAGATGGACGGACGGATGGACAGACGCACCAAGTTTCTCAACGATATAGTAGATAATTAATAGGCTGTTCTAGCACTGGATGACAACACCCTCCAGAGCTACAGGTTACAGCTAGAGCACAACATCCCAAAAAAAGTGCTGGAACCTTCCTAGCCAAACCACAATGGCCCACATCCTCCAGCCTGGCGAGCGCTATTTGTACTGAGCAGTGAACAAAGTTACTTGCCCTGGATGAAGGGAATTTTGCAAGAATGCTGTTCTAGCACTACATCTCCTACTGAAAAGTAAGACCACTGATTCTGAGCCTAAAGTCAACCTGTCCAGACATTAACAGACAGCATCATTGGGTTGGAAAAGACACCAGGAGGTCATAGGAGTCCAACCTGCTACTAAAAGCAGGTCAAATCCCAACTAAATCATCCCTGCCAGACCTTTGTCAAGTTGAGACTTAAAAACCTCCGAGGAAGAAGATTCCGCCCCTCCGTAGGTAACCCATTCCAGCGCTTCACCACCCTCCCAGTGAAGTAATTTTTCCTAATATCCAACCTAGACCACCCCCACTGCAACTTGAGACCATTGTTCCTTGTTCTGTCATCTGCCACCACTGAGAACGACCTCATCTCCATCCTTTTTGGAACCCCCCTTTAAGGAAGCTGAAAGCTGCTATCAAATCGCCCCCTCACTCTTCTCTTCTATGGACTAAATAAGCCCAAATCCTTCAGCCTCTCCTCATAAGTCATGTGCTCCAGTTCCCTAATCATGTGGTTGCCCTCTGCTGTATCCACATCTTTCCTATAATGGGGAGCCCAGAACAGGAGGCAAAACTCCAGTTCCTAAAACCTTCAACAGCACTCAGTCCATGACCAGACAATGCATATAACACAGACTGAATAGTGGGCGAAAATGTAATTCACGATAGAAGAGACCACTGGTTTTCTGTTACATTGGACAATGAGTAACCCAAGCCATTTAGATCTCAGGGGGCCTACTGCAAAACCAAGAACGTACCCACCAAAAACCACTCATGTCCCTCAAAACACTCAGGATGGAGAATAAAGGAGGAAAGGGGTCTCCATTTCTACTCGACGACCAAGCAATACAATAAAAACCTACTCGTGGGAGGTAGCAACAGAAGTCTCTCTTCAATGAGCAGCAGCGGACAGCCAGGTCCCCAGCTACGAAGCAGGGCTGCTGCCGCCAGAGCAGATGAGAGATAAAGGTGACAGTGCTGTATCATGCCACCCTTACTTCTCCACTACTGTTGCCTTCTGAGCTGGGCACCCACAAAGCAGCTGTCACTCTCCAGCCGTTCAGCGTCAAAGGTTCTGGTTGCAGATGACAGGTAATCTCTCTTCAGAAATTGTCACCAAGGCAGGTTTTGGGGTACCTGCTTCGTCAGGACCCAGGAGGGATTAAAACAAGTTAACACAACCGTTACGCCAAATTGAATTCAACCTATTTCCATCCCGCTCACCTGAGTTACACCTCTGGAAAAATTCAAGCCATCTACACATGAGGTGAGTTAGGTAAGATAAGGCGATAACCAAGAAGCTGTCACATCTCTATGGAACTCAACACAACACTTATCCTGAAACTATGAGTTCCTCAATTCTTTACAATTAACTGAAGTTTGAGTCAAAGGGGGTGGGGGAGGGGAATCTACCTAGGGCAGTTCCTAGGCTCATCTCAGCAGTGACTGCACCCCCGAATCAGCACTGCTCAAAATGGCTGCTTAGATGGTTGCCAACAACAACCACCAAATCTGCCCATCTGTTTGCATTCTTTTTAATCCATCTTAAGCACTTTAAAAAAAAATGCTCAGAGAAAAATTCTGTCTTGTTAAAAGAACCTGAATCCTCCTATAGCTGAGCCTTTTCAACAAGATTTAACGCCACCGCAGTTACCAAGACACTCACACAAAGGTTAATGTTATGATAAAAGAACCAGAGTAAGGTGCTTTTTTGTTATGAGATCAGAAAGTGAATGGAATTTGAATTGTCTGCAGTGGCGTGTATCTGACAAAGATTAATTTAAACGGATATTGTCTCTGAAACCAAAGTCCATTGAATAGTTTCACAGCCTATCAACCACGTGAAAGCGGCTCCTTGGGCAACTTTGCTGACTCCAACATTTCCTTTAAAAATGGCTTAACCTATTATTTTGTTGGAAAAAGGTCATCTATCGTTTTATTTGATTAAACCCACAATAGCTAAAAGCAACAGCATGCAACCTATAGTGGTACGGCCATCGTAAGACATGGGGATTTTCCCCCTGCTGCTTTGAGTGTGGATGTTACCCAGATACAGTGAAAAATACACAGGGGATGTTGAAGAAGCAAGTTCAAGGTGTACCATGGGGAAAGCTATAAATATTTCAGCCAGGCTAAATAAAATAACATGTTTGGGCCTCTGCAGTGTCCCACTTGCATGAAGCCTGGAGCAGCACTTCTGGAACACATTCAACCGGGAAGCTCATTGGCAGGACAGATTTTACACAATGACAAAGGGTGCTTCTTGTAAAAAAGTGAGAGACAAAGTAGGATCTGAACAGAAGCGCATAAGCTGCCATGTTGCTCACACACAGTGAATCTCGATTCCATTGCTTACCCAGTTAACCAAGCAAGAATTTAGGCATAATAAGGCAAGTGAATAAATTCCTCTCCCCAGCCATCTCACACCCACTTGCAGCGCCTGGTCCCACCACCCCCAGCTCCCCTGGTCAACACACTGGGGCATTATTTCTCCCTTTAACTGCAGGAAACTGTTCTGTGGTTATCACCACCTCTGCGTATAGATTAAGACCGCTGTTCAGATTTCAAGGAGGGAAAAAATATAACAAACAGAATTTAGCACATCAGAAGCAGTAACACCCACCCTTTTGAAAAAAAGGATGAATAAGACAACAACCAAAAACCATTTGAAGATAGTTCCAATCTTTCCTCAGAGAGATTTCGGATCCTGTAGGATGACTTATCGTTAGTCAAATAAATAACATTGGCTTGCCAAAGGGAAAACAAGCCAGCAAATGAAGAAGTCTTATGTTCTTATGTGTTTTTTCTTAACCTACAAATACTTTTTGTAGCTCCTTATTTAAAAAGCAGTAATTGTTAAAGCAAGTTTGAGTTAAAGAATCCATTGTTTTGCATGATGCAAAGTTCACCTCTATCAGGGGACTTGACTGTTAAAATCACAGCACGGCCGGGGCTACTGAGTGACTGTCACCTTAGAAATGCAAACAGGGATGGATGCTCTCACTGATCATCAACATTTAGGCTTTAAATACAGAGCGAGGCCAGTTCATTGTGCACATGCTGCATAATAGGGACTATACGAGTCATATTAAGAAGCTGTATAAATCCCACAGCATTAGTAGAATTTAAGAGAGGTCCACGTTCATTTCTAGGCTACCCAGTGACGCACACAGGAGTCACAAATAAAATGAACAACTGAGCATGAGTAAACGAGCAAGGACTTAAACAGCGAATAACTAACTGCAGTGAGTAACTGAGCTGCTGATTACACAGCATGTGTGTTAAAGGAGCAGTGCAACTGGAGATATCACATGTCAACAAGAGAAGGAGGCAGGGTTGTTCTGAACAGTGATTAGCTGGGTAATCATGTTCTAGTGAAGGATCAGAAGTCTTTGAATCTTGACCACATAAGGGAATATTTCCCATTTAAATCAAGCAGAGGAGGAGGTATCATTTAACTAGTATCCCAGGATGAAGAATTTACTCTGTTAACATATCCAGGATTTAGCATTTTCAAATGCTCCTCTTTAAAGCCTGACTTTTCAGAATGATTCAAGAAAAGGAAAAATATGTTGCGCGCACACACACACACACACTGTAGCGTAGAAATTACAAGAAAGGACTTAAAAGACATGTATTAAAGCAGTAAATTAAATCAGCTGCTTTAGGAGCCACCCAAAATCCTTTGATAACTCCTGAGCTTGCAACTTAAGACAAAAATGAATAATTTTAAAATAAAGCATCACTAAATCATAGGAAGCTCAAACCTGACACAGGTAAATTAGATAAAAAGCCTCATTAGTTAATAAGCCCCGTGCACAGTAGAAGTCAACCAAACGTTATTTATATGGGATTTATATTTAAACTTTGGGATTTTAAAAAGGGTATGAGGAATAAAAAGCTCTCTCGGAGCACTAGCAGCGCTTGCGGAAAAAAATATTTTCTTTTCACCCCGGTCAGCGAAGTAGAATGGAGCTAAAACACCAAATCCTGCAGAAGCTACACAGTTATTTTGTTGGGTTTTTTGTTTGTTTGTCTTTTCACAAAGGAGATTATGGCCCCCATTCCGGAAATGTATTATACGTACGCAACAAGTGACCGACTCGAGACCGGTTTCGTATTTCCAGCCCTTCGTGTTGTGGATTCAAGACTGGGAGTAAGAGTCGCTTCAGCACTCTTTGTCTGAAAGTGCACACAGGCATTTTCAATGTCTCTGTGGCTGCCCCTTGTCTTCCCAAACATCAACACAGTGCCACTGGCAAGACTGCTCACTTTCATACCTTCTCTTCTCAATCCCAGGGGAACCAGACCACTTCACATTGATGTTGAGGTTTGAGAAAGCTGAGTAACCCCGGGAGAGAGATGCTGAGTATTCACAGTGAACTGTCCTGAGAAAAAGGCAAGGAGTAGGGTAAGAGACTCACACCTTGCAGTGGCACATCCATATCACCCAGGAAAATCACAAGGCCTCCGCCACACAGTGCAGGGGGACTCCAAGCAGGGGCAAGAGAAGATAAGTTCATTCCAGTAGTTTGGGGGTACAGTATGGACGCAGAACCACACACAGCTTCAGATTTATCCTCTGCTTCCCAGAGAATGACACAAGGTAAGCCTCCAAACAGGGCCCCCAGACCCTGGTGGGAATCCCAGCACCTTTCCAAAACACCTCACCAACGCTCCCTACACCAAAGAGGAGAAACTTCCTCCTCAGACTCAGTAGCGTGGCCGGCTGGTGTCTGGTACATTTTTCAAGCCCTGTCACTACCGAGGAAACAGTGGCTTCACTCTGAATACTAAGCAAACACAGGCTCCAATTCAAGTCAATAGGAAAAATTCCATTACATTCAATGGCGAAGGATCAACTGCAGACAAAGTCGACGAGAGAAAAATACGTTCTACTGAAACTTTTAGGTTAATTCAGACTACCAGGACTCAGAAAGGAGTCAAGTGTACAGAAATGTGAACCCTACACCCACAGGAAAAAGATCAGCAACTTCACATTAGTTTCCAGAGGAAAACCACCCTTTCAGTAGAATGCTTCAGTGTTCAGCAACATGCTTACTGCTACATTACAACAAAATCTCTGTCCCTCCATTATAATTTCTAATCAGGGCTAGCTTGTGACAAGGCTATTAAAAAAAAAACGCACCACACACATGAAGTACTGTTCCTTCTGAAATCAGTATCTACCACCTTCACATCATCAGCTATTCTAATCTAATGCGAAATGGACAGAGGGGGGGAAAATTGCATCCCAGATAAACACAAGCTAAAAGCAAAATCCTAAAATTAAGCATAACGCAACATATTAACTATGTGATTCATTTTCTTTCTTGCTGCTAACTAAAATGAGAATATAATTAAGGCCTCAATGTGACCGACTTTCTACCGCTGGGATGAGGACAGAATTTAATCTCTAAAACACAGTAAGAAATACATAAAACAAATCCTAATGCCTTCCTTTTGTCCTCTGGTGACCAAAACAAAAGTCTGCTATCAAAAATGTGTCATGCAAATAGAAAATGCTCATGTTTCATCTGTTCTAAGCATTAAAAAATACATTAATCAAGCTAAAACAGTAAACCTGACTGGCTACTCAAACCAGAGAGCACATTCCTTAGGTTACAGAGCTAGAGTCTGCTCTATGTAATTCAGTTCTCCTCAACTCTGACCCTAAAACCAAAACCAAGGCTGAACATGTAAGTTATTGTGCATTATTTTGCAAGCCTTCCTAACCCCATCCTACTAAGACCCCCTTCCAGAAGTAACGGACACTAAGCCACAAAGCTCACCCTACTTCAGAAAGCCTGTTCAGATATCTGAAAATGACTCAAAAGCCAACAACAAAACTATTCAAGAAGTAAAATGCCAGTCGCCCTCTTTCTCCTATCAACAATCCCATTCCCTCCATTTTTATCATCACAGATACAAAGCTATATCATATATGCAAAAAAGAGGGAGACATATCTAATCTCCACAGCCTTGTAATAAAAAGAGACCAAAGTTCAATGTTTAACAAATCCTGATTTAAATATTCAGAACAAAATGATCAGACATGGAAACAGCAGGGTCTATATTAAAAATGTGTAACGGTTTCCAACATGGCAGCCCCATTTGTTAACTAGCACCTAAAAGTGGACTACAAGAATTACTTTGAAAGCATGTGGCTAGGACAAACTAATCCAACTGTGAAAATTTAAAAAAAAAAAAGTTTAATGATGGGAGCACTTTATGAAACAACTATTACATCTACAAATAAATATTCCCCGTCCTAATGCAGAACATAAGATTTCGAGCTCCGAAAATTCCTTAAGAAACTGCGTGCAGTGTTGCTGAGATCATGTTAGTCCCAGGATATCAGAGAAACAAGGTGAGTGAGGTAAGATCTTTTAAGACATGCTATTCATTTCAAGCCTACTTTCTATCAGACCCAGATAATTCCCAAACCTGCTCCCAGGAGGAGAATGACAGCTTAAAATGAATATTTGATCATATTAATGCATAAAGGGAACCCAGTAAAAATGACTCTACACAGAATATTTAAGCCTTTGAACAGCAGCACACCTGTGACGTTTACATTTTAGAAAGAAAAATCATTGAGCATATACATTAGGCTTAACTCAGACATTAAATGTGGCAGAATCCAAATGGGCATTTTCCTTTCAAATCTAGAAGAAATTTAAAACTGGATTTCAGCGAAGTTAAAAATGAGGCATTTTACTATTATTTTCATCTCCAAAAAGGCTTTTGAACAATTAGCAAAATCCTCCCACTTAAAGGAAAATAGACAACCGATGTTAGAACAAAAAGCTGTAATTAAAAATCACTGACGTGGCTTTTTCCACCCCCCAGAGTGACGTGATTATACCTTCATAAGCTCGCCCTGTACAACAAGGCTGGCCACAGGCTGATGAGGGCTATCTGTATGAGAGCGTGTTCAAGTCCAACAGCACTTCAGAGTTGCAAACACCACAGGAATAAAGGCTGCTCGTTACAATGAAATGTTTATAACCCTCAACAAAACGTGATGGTGCTTCTTTCTAAAGTTCACAACTGAACATAGACTTACGACAGCTTTGAATCTTCTTTGAAGAAAAACACTGCCTTTAACCAACAATGTACATGAAATAAACCCACGAACAGCCCCTTACTTTAAAAAAAACAAAAAACAAAAAAAAAAAAAAAACACACTTTTCCCTTTGGGTCTGTGATTTACATTCAACATTGTATGTGTGAGCGCATGCGGCTGCCCAATTGCATTCTCCCAGTTCCAAATGAGGTATGTAGCTGACCAGTCAATGTGTACCTTTGACATTTGTAACTCTGAGGTTGTACTATTGAGGTAGATAATCCCCAAACCCTTTATATGGCCAGCCTATGCATATACAACAGACCAGTACATCACCCGTTCAAAGTTACAAGTTCCTGAACTGTTAAACACCAGATGGCCATTCATAATTATAAACAGATCTAAAACCTTGCTCTATATGTTTACAAATTGTGTACTTTTAAGCCATGCTTCATTGTCACTAACAGCAAAAGTAAATTTTCTGCTTATGTACCAATGGTTGGACTACATACCACCACCCTACTGTACACAGGCTTATCTCTAAGCATTCCTCGTCTGCAGAAGAAATATGCAGTACACAATGCATTACCATCCAGGTTGCTTCAGTATAGTGTAAAATGTACCCTTCCTTGCTGCAATCATAAAAGCGATGAAAAAGCAGACTCTCACCTAAAATTTCCACAGATACTTGCATACTCATAACCAAACATGACAACGCAAGGACAAACAATATTATATTAAATTAGGAAATGCAAACTAGGAACATGAGCTTATTATAATGCATAATGGCTTACTATCAAAATCTACTGAAGGGCTTTTCTCTCCACTAACCTAAAAGGGTGGAAAACTTTTATTCATAAATATTTATGTGAATGCACTTGTTAAAAATTAACTTCCACCATTAAAGGTTTTGTACCTTTTAGATACCACAGCATGCAGTGCTTTATATTAAACTCTGCATTTCTTCATTCCTTTCCTGCATGCTTTTGTCTTTTGTCATAAAAAACAACTCACACTCATACAAAGATGGTATCTGTGCACATCATAATTCAGCAGTTTTTAAAAAGACAAAGATGCTTGTGTTGGACTTCCAAGACCTTTCTTTACAAAGGAAAATCAATTTAATGACTCCAGTGAGATCATGGTTTCAGACTCGTTTAAGTTTTACTAAGCATGAAGGAATTATTAATTCATAATGTGGCAGACACGTCACTCAAACCTGACAGATCTACAAGCCCAAAAGGGTCACAAACCAAAACCATTTGTTCAAATGATTACAATCTTCTCCAAATTACATCGTCTGCAATTTTCAAATGGGCAAACTCATTTAGTTTGTTTGCATGTATATAATTTCAAAACCACTTTTCAATCACAAAAAGATGGACTTGAACATTCTTGCAGGTCTGAGTAGGCAGGTCAAAAATTCAACCACATCAACATCTGGGTTTTATTAATAACCATGTGATTTATAGCTATCCATGAAAGAGATCATTCGAGGTGAATAATAATTTAGATTTAATACTGGTAAGCATCAAGACAGCCAAGTTTATTTAAATATAATGGTTCCCATACAAGCCGGCATCATAATTCCTATCTTAATGTAAACCTCCTAGGACTTGCAAGCCATACATCTTTGTTCATCAGGTTACGACCGTACCTTCAAGCAGCATTATCAGAATTAATGTGGAAAGTCAGCAGAAAACATTTTCTTTTGTTGGGGGCGGGGGATTAGGTTTGCCTACCATCTGCGTGAAAAACACACAGCCTTTCAAAGCATTTTATTTAAATCTTCTTTTGGCTCAGCTCTGTAAAGGATTGTTACTGTGGAACTATTCCTGTCTCACTAAACTAGCCGTCTTTCATCCCATGGAGGTGTAAGCCTGTTATCATTTTGCCTAGAATTTGCAAACTTTCAGACCAAACAACCCCAGTGAAACTGTTAAATTCTGCACCATCTTCTCATTTCCATTTGAGATTACCCTCTACGTGCATGGTACCTAAGCTTCTAAAAAGAGAAACAAAAAACCCATTCTTTAAAAAAAAAAAAAAAAAAAAATCATGCCCAAGTTCTACAGCGAACATTTCCAAAACACAGAATCAAACCTAAAAGTTCGGAGTTGGGAAGTCAGTTGCTGCAATGTCTAAGCTCAACTCATTAAGTAATATGAAAGGGGTAACTTCTCTATCAATCTTCTTGGAGGCTTCAACCACTAGTACAAAAGTCCAGGGGAAATCTAATCCGGAAACTTTGACTTGCAAAATTTAAAAGACTTTCTCAGCACCATCACTTAGGAATCATGCTATTTTGTCTCCCACATAACTCCTCCCAGCCCTAACGTGCACAATAATTGTGTACATAATTTACATCCAATATTAACTCCTCATACCTACTTCCATACTGCTATGAGTGAAAAATCCTTAAAAACTATATCACACAAAAACAGTTGTGATTTTCAAACCCTCACGTACCATATAACTAACTCATCTACTCCCACATCTGCTATTGATTTGATCCATACTTTAATAGGCAGGTTAATAAAACATTTCCCATACTAAGTCATTTTTCTAATTTTAAAATCCTTCTGAACCACTTCCCTCCCTATAAAAATGTTTGCCTTGCAGTTTCAAATTATTTTAAGCAAGTCATCTCGAACCAGCCTGTAAAAATATGTATTGACACAAAAGGGTAACATTAAATCTTAGGTTATTTTAATTAAATTGTTTTGTAGGTAAAGTAAGAATTTTCTGTGTCCAAACAGGGAAACGTTTGAATCAAGTTTTTTTCAATATATACTGTTCCACAATGTAATTATTTAAACAACCCTCTTTCCATTCAAAAAATACTATATTCAAAAATAACCTTGGCAGAACTATTCATTCCTAAAAACCCAAAATTTCTCTCTATTCCAGAGGAATTTACATTTCACGTTAGCAAACCAAACTGTAGGACAACACTGTTTGAATAGGAATGCTCGTTCCAATCACGTTCAATAATACCCAGAATTTAAAGCAAAACACTACAATTTGCTCCTCTTCAAGTACATACATGTGTACAACCAAATTTCTGATGGCACAAATATATTTTCCATTCAGAACAAGACCCCTCCCAAACCCCCAATTAAAAAAAACTTCCACTAAATAAAAATCAAAAATAATGGCGCTTTTTCCGTATTTTGTTTGCCACTGATTGTAAAAAGCTCCCTTATATACGCCCTGACTCTCATGCACACTTTACACGCAAGACTTTATACGCGTCTAATCGTCCACCCAACTTGTCAGTGCCAAACAATTCATTTGATTTTCTGCCTCCCAACTCATGGAACGAATCCGATTCACTGGGTTTATGGATTTAATGAGATTAGTGAGACTTGGAAGGAGAAAGAGACGGCAGAAGAGAAAACCTTCTCTCATTTTTCAAGAAAATGTGAAAACACACACACACACACACACACACACACACACACACGAAAGGCCAGGGTGCAGCATATTTAGTGAAACACAAGGGATTTATAAATCCCGTGCGACCTGTTTTCAGCACCAACAGAAGCAGCCCACCTTCCCAAGGGCTGTGTGCAGGGTTGACATTTTTCATCAGCAGTTCTTATTGTCAGTCCAAACCTTGGAGGCTCGGCCATGGGGTGTGCATTTCAAGGGAACTGCTGCCTGGAAAAGCCATTGGGTTTGGGATTCACTCTCTCTTCTCATTTTCAAAGCAATCGATTGACTCCAGATCCAGGCAGCTGCAGGCTGGACTGCCCAGTTCCTTGACAAGCTCCCTGGCCCCATTCCCAAGTCGTATGCAAAGGAAACTGGGAAAGCAATTAGCCCTCGCCGCTTCAAAACCAGGCTAGGAGGGAGCTGGCATTTGCCAGGAGAAATCCAATGTGCTTCTTGCCCACAGGGATGATGATGCAGGGCAGTGCAAGGATGGGGGAAGGGGGAGATTTTACTGTCACACAACAAACCTGCCAGACAAAAGGCTGAAATATTTGAGCCAGAGCCTCAACAACAGGGATGGGGTGGGGAAGGGGGCACGAAAAGAGGAACAGGGAGAGAGGGGAAGGGAGGGAGGAAGTGAGGGCGGAGGGGAACAAACAGAGGGCCGGGGGGGGACTGCAGAAGCGCAAGGAAGAAGAAGGGGCAGAGGAATGAGGGGAGAGGGCAGCAGGGGGCAATGCAGAAGAAAAGGACGGGGGGGGGGGGTCAGAGGGGAGGGAAGGAGGCGGCGGCAGGAAGAGGGGAAGGTGCAGCGAGGGGGCCGGGAGGGGAAGAGCGGGGAGGACCGGAGAGGGCAGCCGGGAGGCGGGCAGGGCCGGGCCGGGCCGGGCCACGACACTCACCCACTTGCAGCACGTTGTCCACGGCGCCGGTGTCGAGCAGGCGGGCGCCGCGGCGGAAGGGCAGCCCGTCGGCGGGCGGGGCGGCGGGCCCGGCGGGGCTCTCGTCGGCCGGGGCGGCGGCGGCGGCGGGGGCCGGGGCCGGGGCCGGGGCGGCGGCGGGCCCGGCCTGGAAGCTGGAGTACATGCAGATCTGGCGCTCGCTGCGGGGGAAGCTCCAGTAGACGATGCGGCGCTGCACGGGCTCGGGGATGCGCTGGAAGCGGCCCTCCACCCGCTCGAAGGCCCAGCTCGCTGCCACCCGCTTGGCCGCCGCGTCCAGCAGCGACTCGGGCTGCAGCAGCGCCCCCGCCAGGCCCAAGCCCAGGCCCGGCCCCGGGCCCCCGCCGCCCCGCGGCCCCGCCAGCGCCGGGCCCCCGCCGCCGCCGCCGCCTGGCCCGCCCCCCCCGGCGCCCCCCAGGCGGGCCACCGCCCCCACCCCCGCCGCTGCCGCCGCCGCCGGCCCGGCCCGCGAGCACAGGCGCTTGGGCCCGGGCGCCCCGGCGGGGAGCGGCGGCCGCAGCAGCCCGTCGCCCTCGCCTCCCTCCGCCATGGCTGCGAGCGACTGAGCCGGCTGAGGGGGCGGGGCGGGGCGGCCAGGCCGGGGGAGGCGGCGGCGGCGGCGGCGGGGGGCGGGGCCGGGGGTGGGGAAGGGGCGGAGGAGGCGGTGGGGGCGGGGCCGGGGGTGGGGAAGGGGCGGAGGAGGCGGGGGCGGCCCTGGGGGGGGGCGGGGCAGGGGACCCTGGGCTGCCGCGAGGGGGCGGCCCCCCCCAGGGAAGGGGAGGCCGGCGAGGGGGCAGGCCCGGCCCCCAGGCTGGCAGCAGGGCGGGGGTGGGGAAGGGGGGCCTGAATGGGGGGCCCCTGGGGGGGGACTCGGGCCGGGGAGCGCGAGGGGCCGACGGGGGGGCCCAGCAGGGGCCTCCCACAGTGGCAGGTGGGCAGAAGACCCCACCCCCCCCGCAGCAGCCCGCGGGGCTCAGGCCCCTACGGTGGGACTGCGGGACACGGGCCGCTGGGGTCTGTTCATCTCTCCTCGGGGCAGAGCAGAAACCTCCCCCCCGCAGCCAGCTCAGTCTCCCCCCTCCCGGCCCAGAGCCACCTCAGCCCCCCCCCCATCCAGCGGCCCCCACCCCTGCACCCACCCCGGCTGGTTTGCCTCCCAGGTGGCTGGGGTCCCCCCACACCTAACTTGTGGGCTTCCGCCACCGGCGACCACCACCTCATTTCATTCCCTGGGGGGACGGAGTCCAGGACTGTTGCCACAGAGCTGCCCAATGGGGACCTGTGCGCACCCGGGCCCTGATCCTGCAGAGGGACGTACAGGGTTATCGCCGCTGCCCGCCGCAGCCCATCGATTTCACGTACCCATCGGTCCCCAGGGCAGCTGTTCCAAAGACTTACCCGCCCCGCTACAGAGGCACGAGGGCATCTCATCTCCTTTCAGCTCCCCGCCCGGCTAGCAGGGTGAGCCCCGTCCCCTGGGGCTGGTGAACAGATGTGGGTGAAGGAGGAACGGTGGCTGGACACAGACTGAAGCTGCTCTGGGGCCTCGGCCAGTTTGTAAGCCAGGGTCAACGCTGGGGCTGCCTAAAATCCTGAATCAGGCCACAGATTTAGGTGCCTATGTGTGGCCCTAACAAAAATGCAACCGTGTGGTTTCCCCAAGCAGTGTCCCCCTGGGCTCCTGCCCCGTCCCCAGCCAGGCACTCTGTGATGTCACCTCCGTATCAGCGCACGTCAAATTTATTTGGCACAGGGGTCATCTGTGCTGGGGGTAGGGCCGAGGTGTTTGGAGTGTGGGAGGAAGCTCAGGAGTGGGAGGGATGAGGGCCTTTGGGTCCAGGCTCCCCTTGGACAGAGGGCTCCCCTAGTCCTCACTATTTCCAACTGCTCCAAGCCAGCGAGAGCTGCCCCTCTGCCAGTGGGGCCAGCTCGGGTGAGGATGGCTTGGACAGGGGGAGGAGCACCTCTTTCCTGACTACAGCAAAGAGAGGACATTGAGAGGAACCTGCCTGGACTTTCAAGGCCAGTTCCATTAAAGAGCGGGGCCCAAAGGGGATATCAGGAACCTGGTCTTTTCGGGGTCTTGCAATGCACAGCGTGACGGGCGTGGCCAGCCCAGGGCCTCACTTTTCACTCAGGCAGAAGTTGAGGAAGGTGCAGAATTGGGTTGATTTCCTTCCCTGCGCCTCCAGCCATTCACTGGAGAGGGCTGAGCCCCTGGGAGACTTACCCTGTACCAGTTGCATTGGACTCAGCGTGCACTAGATTTGGTTCTGCTCCTGCCGGTGCAGAGAGTAACTCCACTGAAGTCTGGAGAGCTACTTCAGCTACAGCAACAGAAGAGCAGAATGTGGCCCTGTTTAAAAATCAGTTTAAAAAAAAAATCTGGAAAGCCAACAGTGAAGCTGAAACAACAAGGAGAAGTCCTGTGACATCTTACGGACAAACGGATTTTGGAGCATAGATTTTCGTGGGCAAAGTCCTGCTTCGTCAGATACAGATCCAAAAAAATCTCTTAGTCTTTAAGGTGCCACAGGACTTATCAATGTTTTTGCAGATGCAGACTGACACGGCTCCCCTCTGATAAGAGTGAAGCTGCTTCGCCCCTGGCCAGAGCAGAACATCCTTGGGACAAAGGGAAATTCAGCGTCTGCTCCACTCAGTCCTTACTCTCTCTGCTGACGTGGCCAATAAATACCATGTGAGACGGTGAGTCGCGCTTTGCTTTTTAAGACCTCGGGATATGTCCCCAGTTTTTTTTCCTCTACTCCAGTTTGCACCATCCTGAAATGAGAGGTTCAATTTCTGTTCTCTCACGTGCGCCGCTAGAGTAAACCCAGAGTAATGCTGCTCGAGTCAGTGTGGCGATAAATGTAGATAAAATGAATGTGAAAGGAGAATCATGCTCTAGCCCGGGAATCTCTCAGATGCTCCAACCAGGATCCAATGCGGGATCCTTCCTAGAGAACATTCTCCGTTGCTTTGTCCAAGGTAGCATTTAGCGATGACGCACCACTAGTCGCTTGGAAAGACCCCTCACCAGCCTGACATCTGACCGCACTCAACTACATTTGCAACTGAATTTAATTTAATCCTAGTTGTGCTGCCATGTACCAGCTTCAGTGCATTCCCTCTCTCTGTTACACCCTTTCAAAGCAACAAGAAGTCCTGGGGCACCTTATAGGCTAAGATATTTTGGAGCATACGCTTTCATGGGCAAAGACCTGCGTACGCATCTGATGAAGCGGGTCTTTGCCCACGAAAGCTTAAGCTCCAAAATATCTGTTAGTCTATAAAATGCCACAGGACTTCTCATTGTTTCTGAAGATCCAGACTAACTCGGCTACCCCTCTGATATCCTTTACATGCAGTTTCCACATTCACCTGTAGCAGTCAGGTGCTCCTGTTCACCCCCTCTAGCATTTAGAGAGCAAGAGGAAATTTCAAGGCAACAGACTGAGAATGGATCACAGTAAATTATGTTTTACATGGAGCACAATTGCCCTGTGGAACTCTGTCACAAGATACCACTGAAGCCAAGCGCTCGGCAGAATTTTAAGAAGGACTGGCCATTTTGAGGGGAAAATGAACACATTTGCAGTTACAGTAAGTAGGATGAAATATTTGTAAGGGATTAAAAACCCTCATGCTCCAGGGTAAATTATGTTAAATTGTGCAGGTCTCAAAGAAACTTCCCCTGTGGCAAAACTATTCAATGGTTCATTACCAAGTTCCTGCACTTGCTTCAGAAGCACCTGTCAGGAACAGGAAACTAGATAAGCTCTTACTGTAGTCTGATCCACCACACCAATTCCTATGCTTAGCTAGGCTACTAACCACTCCCTCCAGCCTGGGATCCTTTTCATTCTGCTGTGCAGTTCAGCTTCCACAAAGGACTTTTGCACCAATGAGCAAAAAGTAGCTCTGTACTACCTCATCTGCAAGCTATGCAGAGGGTCCCATTTTGCCTACCCCACCTGTTTGCTGTAGAAGCACCAGTCGCTTTGGTAACTGATGGGAGCCGCAGCCTCCTGGTTTGATCAGGATGCTGAATTTGTAACTGCGCAGACGTTTGCATGAGACCTTTTCCCCCACTCATATGTACATCCCTGCAACCCCTTTCTAGACAAATTCTGTAGAGAAGTCAAGGAATGAGCCGCCCAGAGACGGAACTACTCTCTTTCCCTTCTAGGGATCTTGGCATAAAAAGACCCACATGCTGGCCAGCCTGGAAGGCCATGACTTGTGTCTCAGCTATTTTGTGCCCTGAGAGAGGAGTTCAGACTCCAGGTCTGTCACGCTGGCCCAAGTACCAGTGCCATTCACAAAAGCAATGTTTTTTGCCCTACGTAACAATTTAGTCCAAACTCAGATGGGAGTAAGGCTGGAACAAACACTGGCTGAGATCCTGATCTACCAGGTTTTAATTTTTTGTAAAAATCTTTTCTTTTTTTTTTTGGTTCCATTTTTCTGACTGTTTTCCCCTCACGTTTCCAGCTTTCCCCTCCCGCTCCGTCTGCCTTGCATTCCTCTGGGAACTTTGTGCCCAGCCAAACTGGATATCTCGGATGGAAAGGACAAATCCCCTCCACCCCCAGCCCTGCAAGGGGACAGCTGTTACGTGCCCTTCTAACCCAGCCCGGATCCTGACGCACCCTTTGTCTGCAACCTGGAATCAGGCCCGTCACTGGTTCCCCCAACGCTTTTCACATCCCGCAATCTGCTGTGTTTGTACTTCCGCCTGCCTCCATCACGTCTTTGGTTTCCAGATGATCTGTGTTGTGACCTCTTCCTGCTGGAGACAACAGGCAGCTGGTGGCATTTCACAGGTGGCACCAGCAGCGAGTACTGGTTAGGCTTTATCAGTAATAGGGGGCACATGGAAAACTGGCCTGGGGAAAGTTGTCACATCATTGGACGTTGCCAGCTGACCCGTTTTGGTCCTGTTGCCAGTGTGGGAGGTGAAGTCCCCTCCTGCCAAGCTCTGAAGATCGGACTTGAGGTCAGTAATAACCCTGGGGAGCTCTCAGGAACTTGGTAGAAAGCAGCATAGGGCAATCGGGATCATGGACGCTTGGCGCTATGACCCTCTATTGCCGACACATGGTGGTGTTGCCCAGCTCTGTGGGACACCTCCCATCTCCCTCCCGTTGTACCGGCCAACGGAAGCAGGACCATTTTTCAAGTTGGAGTAGGATTGCTGCAGACAAAAGCCCTCTAAATCAGCGGTTCCCAAACTGTGGGTCAAGACCCCAAAGTGGATCGCCCTTGGTCACAATAGCTGGTGTTAGACTTGCTGCGGCCCAGGTCTGACTCCTGAGCACCTCTGCCTGGAGCCAGAGTCAAATCCAAGTCCAAGGGCTTCAGCCTGAGCAGCGAGGCTCAGGTTACAGACTCCCTTGGCTTGACTGTGGGGCTCCCCTCCCAGCTGCCTGGAGTGGTGGAGCCTGGGTTTGCTTCAGTCCCCACTCTTGGGGTAATTTGATCCAGCCCATGGCACATCTGAACCTTGCTGGTCCCCATAGGGCTGGCCAAGTCAAGAGCGAAGGGGGTTATTTTAATGGCTCTCACTTGGGAGCAGGTGAGTAATAAGGTTTTGTTTGTTGCTTACGTGGTCCCCAAATTATTTTGTGGGTCAATGGCCCTGACCAAACCAAGGTTCCCCACCCTTCATTTATATGGTGTATGTAATGTTAAACACTTTGGGGTAGGAATCTTGTGCACCTCACTGTTGATAAAGCTCCTGGGAGGTTTCTGCTGCTAAATAAATCAAAATTAGACCATCAGTTAATAACCCGTTGTACTTACCAAAAGCAGAAAGGGATTCTGCTGAGCTCCACAAACCCAGTGACTTCTCTTGAGGGCTTCCTGGCACCAGCAAAATATTGCTTAGGGGTTCAACCTCCCAAAGAGAGTGCAAGTGAGTTGAGTGCTTAAAGCAAAGCCGCCAGCTCTTTCAAGCTTCATCACTAACTTACTGGAGCTTTAGGCAAGTGAAAGTCACTCACTTCACATCATTGTGTCCTTGCTTTGTCCATCGATACAACGCCTAATGCCTCCTGATCTCACACAGGGTACTCAGTGACTCAATTAATATCTCCAAAGTGCTCCAAGAATAGATACCATGACAGGTGCAATACAGCTATTGATTATTATAATAATCCCAGTGGACCGCAGAACTTCACTGGTTTACCTCCCTTGTGGTCATGCCCCCGCACTCTGAATCTGCAACAACAGGTTTTATCAGGCGTGGTGATTTTTTTTTTTTTTTTACAGCCGCCATTCTGGAAGGATCGTTTGAGATGAGATGTGCCAGGCCTCTCCCCTGCTGTTAGTGACGTTAATTGAATAGATAGCCGTAAAGCAGATAGGGAAGGCAGAGCACACAGCTACATTATCACAATATGTCCTGGAGTGGAGGTATTTATGGTTAGCGGGTTTACATTCTACAGTAAAATAATATCTCACAGGTCACCCGGGGATGATGCTCAAAGCGCTATTTTGCTCCCAAGTGCAAAAAGATTAATGTTTCACTTAGAGCCATTTAATTCTGCCGCTCTGATTGTCAGGCGCCAAGTTGATGAGCATTATGAAAACAGGATGGACGTAAGGGGACGAGGCTCTGGCTAGTCGGTGGTCAGGGGAGAGGGCTTTGCTTTCTGCAATGACCAAATCCACTCCTTTTTAAGAGAAGAAAAAAAAAAAAAGTTGCCTCTTTGCAGTTCTGTTCCCTCTTGTGGCAGAAGGGAAGAAAGCAACTGTCAGGCTCATTTCAGAGGCTGCGTACAAGGTGGACACCTGTCAGCTCTTAACTATCTTTTGCATTGCAAGGCCCATTTCCCCACCTTTGATACTCACAGAAATGAGTCACATCCTGCTTAATTTGCTTTGTTAATGAATCCCACTAGTGACAGGTAACTCTTTTTGCCCACCTCCTCCTCCTCGTCCTCCCAGCTATATCAGCCCTGGATTTGGCTTGTCCTCTCTGGTTTTCAGCTGAAGAAGTGGGTTTTACTCACAAAAGCTCATGACCCAATGCAGCAGTTCCCAATCTTTCCACTAGTGCAGACCCCCAGTCGCCCCTCCAAAGCATTCACGAGCCCCCTTCACAGCCAATTCTAGCCTCTAGGTCCTCTTCACTCAATGAAAAAGAAAACCACCCCAGAGATTTTCAGACAGTCATCAAATCACACTGGAAGATACTGAAATTAAAAATAGCGATTGATCGTAACTTTGCAATTTATTTAAAACCTATTTTCTATGAGCATTTTATGTATCTTTGTTTCCCACGGACCCCCTGCAACAACCTTGTGGACCCCCGAGGGTCCCCAGACCCGAGGTTGGGAACCACTGACCTAAGGTATTTGGTAGTCTCTTAGGTGCCCCAGAACTGCTTGTTATTTGTGAAGCTACAGACTAACAATGACCCCCCTGAGACTATTTATCCTGACACTAACAAACTCTTACACACATTGAGAGCTGCTTACATCTACTCACCTATGCTCACTGCAGGGGCTCTCAGCCTGAGAGTCATAGCTACCCTGCCCTTCCTATGCTGCCACACGGAAAGGGGTCCCTTGCTCCAGGGAAGGTTGCTGTTGCGTGGAGAAGACTTGCGTTTTACCTGCTTGGGCCTCTTTAGTTCACATCTATCTTCCTTTCGGGTGTGCAGACTCTGCTGTTCTGGTCCTTTGCATTTGAAGTCAAGTCAGTTAACTAAGGTCTTGTCTACACAGAGATGTTAGCCCCTCGTGGACCTGCCATGGGGCACATCCCTGCTGTAACCCCAGCACATGCCCATTTGCACTGGTCTGTGCTACTCAAGTGGGGCACCAGGTTCAAATCCCCAAGTGCTGTTATAAATCAGCTCTACAGCTGGGGCCGGGGTGGGCGACATCCATTGGTTGTGTATGTGAGGCTCTGCTCCCACTCAGACTCAGCGTTTGAAGTTCAGCAGTAATATGTAAAGGGAATGGGATGCTGGAAAGTGGGCAAGAAGCCAAATGAAAAGAATACCAACCTATAATTAAGAAATGATTAACATGGATTATTAATATTAGTGCTATGTCTGCTCTGCAGGGGATTTCAGAAATAACTTATTTTGACATTCTAACAGCTAAATCATTTCTGAAAGTGCATTCACACTGCAGCATCATTTCAAAATTGAGCATTCATGCTAGAACACCCAATTTTGAAATAAGAGAAATGATTGGCTGCCTCCCTGGAGGCCAATTAAGTTACAATTGCCTCTGCTTTAGTACACACTGAGTCAGTTTCGAAACTGAAAGACAGCGGGTTGGCAAAAGTTGTTCGTTTTGGTGGAGTTACAATTCCAAGTTAAGCGCCCTGTTATTCCACAGTAACAAGCTTTGCAGTGTGGATGCAAGGGTTTTTACTGAAAAAAAAAGACCTTTTATGCAAAAATACCCCAGTGTAGATAAGCCCAGGCTCAAGGATGACCAGCATGCCACAGAAGGATGTAACTCAGTATTGGATCCTGTAGCCCAATTCCAATAGAATTAAAACCTGTCCCTATCAAGGATGTGTCCAGAAAGTAGGATATAAAGCACTACACCCAGTTCCTGGTTTCTCTTGGGCTCTGGGACTCGTGTCTCCAGGTTCCGTGGATTTCTGAGGTGCTCTGCTAACTGATTCTTCCCCTCTTCTAGGCAGTACGTACAAAGTGAGCGCGGGTAACAGGGTTCGCTTTGGGAACGCTGGCTGCTTATCCGGCTAGGTTTATGCTGTTGGATATTTAGAAGTAGCGTGATTGAGTTTCTTTGTAAGTTTGTCATTGAATCCCTACAGCTCTAACGCGGATCCCACCAGCTCCTTAGAGAAAGGGAGAAGTTTAGTCCTGAGAGAAGCTCCTGTGACTAATTGGCAAAACATTAGTGTGGTCACCAGTAAATACGGTAAGTGGGACAATCCTTCACATTGGCATTTATCAGGGCTACACCACTTAAAAATCTATGGGGAGTCTGGCTGGGGTAGAGGACAGCTGGAGACAAAAAAAAAAGCACACTGCAAGTCCATCTCATGGCTACACAGCTGCTGCCTGGAATTCTCCCTGGGGACTGAAACATTGTTCTCTCACTATCTTGGGTTTTATTAATAGCCGTTATCCTCACGGCACGTGAGGGCTGGTGCTCCAAAATCAAGAGCCAGAGAAGCAGAAGCATCTACAGAAAGTTACAGGGAACCTGTGCAACTCCCAGTCAGTGGGAAATACACTTTTGCCCTTCAGGGCTGGAGATGAGGCAGCTGGATGTAAGGAAAAGGGCTGATACGTCATAGAATCCTAGGGCTGGAAGGGACCTCAGGAGGTCATCTAGTCCAGCCCCCTGCTTCAAGCAGGATCTACCCCAAGTAAGTCACCCCAGCCAGCACCTTGTCAAGCCAGGACTTAAAAACTTCAAGGGATGGAGATTCCACCACCTCTCTGGGTGATGCATTCCTGTGCCTCACCACCTTCCTGGGGAAGTAGTTTTTCCTAATATCCAACCTCTGCAAAAATACAACTCTACTCTCTTTGGGTGAAATACACAGGTAGCCTCTGGGCCAGCAGCTGTGAGGCGCTAGCTGATATGGACCACCCTGGCAGGTGAGGCGGCTCAGGAGGGCCTCTCTTACAATTTATGGGACCCTACAGAAGTTATGAGGCTGCCTCCCTCGCCCCCATGGCTTCTGCCAGGGGCAAATCTTCCCTTGCAATGCTCCCCTTCCCAAAAAAGCTTCTGCCAGGGCTTGGGGCTTCCCTGGGGCTAACGGAGTCATGGAGTCTGAGGGTCCTCTCCACACCAAGTGTGGCAGGAAGGAACCCTCAGCACAGGAGCCATCTAGCTGCTAGGAGCACACAGGCAGGTCAGAGGGGGCAGGGAGAAGGCAGTCCGGCTGCCACTGGCCAAGAGACCAGCCGGGGGAAGGGCTTGGGCGGAAGAGGGACCAGCGGACGGTGGTCAGGGCCACCTGTGGGCACATGAGCACATGCAACTCTGGAGAGGCACCAAAAAAACGTGGTGCCCCAAATTTCCAGGTGCCCTACACAGCCGCATGTGTTGCTTGTGATGGCCCCGAGGCCGAGCACCCTGCAGGCTGGGGCAATTAGTGAATAAAAGGGCCATATCTTTATAGTGATATGGGGGGGTGGGAAACCAACCCAAAATCCTCTCTGGAAAAAGATTGCGGATGACGAAGAGGTGGGGAGTGGTTCACCGCTAAGAAGGGAGGTCTGGGACGGACAGCCAGGTGGACGCAAGCGAACAACATGTGCTTGGCTATGCCTACACATATGGGCACACCTCTAGGAACAAATTACTCGGGCCCCTGCTTACAGGATGGGGGACTGGGGCTCTGGAAAGGATTTGGGGGTCGTGGTGGGTAATTAGCTGAACTCGAGCTCCCAGTATGACACTGCCCAGAAGAGTGAATGTGACCAGGGGAGGCAAACGGGGGAACCTTGAGTAGGAGCAAAGAGATTCCTGTACCTCTGCCTTTGGCTGTGGGGTGGTAGCACTGTGCCCAGTTCTGGAGCCCACAATTCAAGAAGGAGGTTGGTCAATGGAGAGGCTTCAGAGAAGAGTCCCAGGAAGGATCAATAACCATGGACATGTAGAGACAGACTCCAGGTGCTCAATCTGTGTAGCTTAACCAAGAGAAGATAAAGGGTGACTTGTTTACCCAGTCTGTAAGTACCTACAGGGGGAATAAATATTTAATAATGGGCTTGGCCATCGAACAGGGAAAGGTTTACCATGAGCCAATGGCAGGCAACTCCAGCTGCACAGAGCAACAGTGGAAAAGAGGTGTACGTTTTTAAACAGTGAGAGTAATTAACTGTTGGACCAATTTACCGAAGCATTGAGGCGGGTTCTCCATCTCTGATGATTGGATGTTCTTCTAAATGATTTTCTCTAGGAGTTATTTAGCGCAATCCTCCGGCCTGTTATACATGAGGTGAGATTAGATGATCACAGTGGTCCTCTCTGACCTTGGAATTGATTCTGCTTTCACACCACTGTTGCAGAATAAATCCTCTAGACGGCTAAGAGCAGAATGTGACCCCACGTTTTCCAGATCCCTTCTCTGTGGTTAATGCTAGCCCTTCCAATTACTCAGTGACCAGTCACTTTTTTGGTGGGCCCTCAAGCCCTACATTCCAGAATCACACCCACCCCCCACAACAATGCTGGGAAACAGCCTGGCCTGTGGATCAGACACCATCCCAGTCTCCCTCCTGGCTATCCCAGGCTTCCTTTCCTAGGGCACTCACATGAAAAGCAAAGGGCTGATCATCTGTAGACAGGCATCCTTGCTGCAAGATCCAGCTAGCAGCTGACTTCACCATGCTTTGAAGCCCAACAAGCACTTTGCACGTTGACAATTAAATGCAAAGAAGTTGGGTGAAGACTCCAACCTTCCAGGAGAAACGATTCTTCTCCCTCCCAGGAGCAAATGCTAATCACATGCAGAGATTGAGAAAGTATCGGAGGGGTAGCCATGTTAGTCTGGATCTGTAACAGCAATGGAGGGTCCTGTGGCACCTTATAGACTAACAAAAGTTTTGAGCATGAGCTTTCGTGAGCACAGACTCACTTCATCAGATGCTGGTCTTGGAAATCTGCAGGGCCAGGTGTAAATAAGCCAGAGCAAGGGTGAGGATAACAAGGTTAGCTCAGTCAGCAAGGGTGAGGCTTACTACCAGCAGTTGATCTGGAGGTGTGACCAACAAGGGAGGGGAAGCTGCTTTTGTATTTAGCCAGCCATTCGCAGTCTTTGTTTAAGCCTGAGCTGAGGGCGTCGAATTTGCAGATGAATTGTAGCTCAGAAATTTCTCTTTGGAGTCTGGTCCTGAAATTTCTTTGCTGTAGGATAGCTACTTTTAAGTCTGCTACTGTGTGGCCTGGGAGATTGAAGTGCTCTCCTACGGGTTTTTGTGTATTGCCATTTCTGATATCTGATTTGTGTGCGTTTATTCTTTTACGTAGAGACTGTCCAGTTTGTCCGATGTATATAGCAGAGGGGCATTGCTGGCACATGATGGCATAAATTATATTGGTAGATGTGCAGCTGAATGAACCCATGTCTGAGCTACAATTCATCTGCAAATTTGACGCCCTCAGCTCAGGCTTAAACAAAGACTGCGAATGGCTGGCTAAATACAGAAGCAGCTTCCCCTCCCTTGGTGTTCACACCTCCAGATAAACTGCTGGTAGTAAGCCTCACCCTTGCTGACTGAGCTAACCTTGTTATCCCCACCCTTGCTCTGGCTTATTTATACCTGGTCCTGCAGATTTCCAAGACCAGCATCTGATGAAGTGAGTCTGTGCTCACAAAAGCTCATGCTCAAAACTTTTCTGTTAGTCTATAAGGTGCCACAGGACCCTGCATTGCTGTTAGAGATAGAGAAAGTTACTCAAAGACTCAAGAGGAAAGGCTTCAGGCCCAGCACTCCTGGCTCCCAGGAGCCCCCAGTGTGATAGCCTGGCCCCGCCTCATCAGCCCTCACTGTGGTTAATTACAAATGCTGACACAGCCTGGGGATAATTTTGCCCACCTCAGAGAGCCAAGCATACCTGATAGAAAAGCTCTGCACAAACAGAACAGGAGCATTAGTTTTTGCTAATGGGTCCTGTCCTGACTTCAGGGACTTGCACAAGCTCCAGCAACCGGTGTGGTGGAAAGTCAGAGTCAGGTCTGGACCGGAGGCCCATTACAGCAACCTAAGCAGCTGCAGCCCAGGTGTCCGCGTGCTGGGGAGGGGAACGGTAACGGTAACGCCCAGAGCCCAACCGCCTAAGGCTCGTCGGTTACTGCTCTCCTCTCTCTGCGCCAGGCTCTCGTTTCACTCTCCTCACCGCTGCAGGCAGAGAGAACTAGCTAAGGTTCCCGGTGGAGACCCTGATCTCAAGCATCTCCTAGGTCTTGTGCAGCAGCCAGGCTGACCTGTGTACAGCCAACGGGTCCATTCAGACCCTCAGGAAATCTCAAGCCCCTGGACCCAAGTCTGGACACAATTCACCCATCTGGTTCTAGTTCTCAGCTTCTCAAGGGCCTCCTCAGTTTCCCTTACAGATCCCTCCTTGAATGCAGTAACTCTCCTCCACCTGTGGGCTCCCTGCATGCTAGACAGAGAGTCAAGGCTGCTGAGTGGGGTTGAACAGTCAGCTGCCCTGGGGCCCAGCAATTTAGCAGCCAGAGCCCCAGACCCAAGTCACAGGCAGAGTGGAAGGGCTGGCCTGGCAGAGGCTGGTGCCCCACCCTTTCCGCCTGAGGCCAAAGCAGCCAGCAGCCCTGCAGGGAGTTCCCTATGCTGGCCCGTGGGAGATACTGGGGCAGGGCAGGCTGCCCCTCTCCTGGAGAGAGGCACCTAAGAATGAACGAACACTCCATGAATGGGAACTGGCTGCTCAGACCTCAGAACAGTTAGCTGTGGGAACGTGGGGTGGCTCTGACCCACTCTGCTCACAGCAGCTGCATGCTGGGGGATGGGCAGCTGGGCCCCCTCATAGCTGTTACCCCTGTGGTTAGAACAGGCACTTGGGAAGGGGGGATGCAGGTTATATTCCTCCCTCTCTGCCAGAGGTGGGAGGAAGGATTTGCCCAGGGTCTGCTTGAGCCCCAGGGCCCCCCAGCTTGTCTCTTGTGCGTGGCCTCTCACAATGACTATTCCCCTGAAGGCAGCACCCTCAGACCATAGCCCAGAGCCAGAGAACAGGAGTGATGGTGGCCCAGCAAGCAGGGCGCCCACCTGGGTGGGAGGTGGGAGACCCCGGGTCCACTCCAACTGCTCTTTCACTGCAACAGCTTCCAGGGAGCGACGGAGACAGCCCCTTAGCTGAGCAGCCCATCGCCTGGTGGCTCGAATGCTCAGGAGACGGGGGAGAGCCCCCTTTAAATCCCCTCTCTCCTGCCCCCAGCAGCAGGAGGAACTGAACCAGGGTCTCCCACAGCCAGGTTGCTGCTCTGACCACTGGGCCCAAAGCCAGAGGGCAGTTAGCACCGCCTTGTCTGGCTGGACTTTGGATAGGAACCAAGCTAGCGGTGAGTGTGCCAACAGGAGCAGCCCCCCCCCAGGACCCAGGTGGCCAAATGCCTGAGTTTCCCAGGTTTTGTGGTGCTCTGGGGAAAAGTCTGGACCCCAGAGCTGGCCCAGTGGAGCCAGGCTGGGCACACTAACAACAGGACCCAGCCAGTGGGCATGGATGCTATATTCAACTGGCGTGCAGGGCCCTGAAGGCACAAGTCCAAGGCACCTGCCTGGTTCACCTTGCCCTGAGCCTGGGCCTGCTGGACCCCTAGAGGGAGGCAGTGGTGCTTTCACCCAGCATAAGACCCTCGGGAACTTTTACGCTGAGAAACTTAGAGGTCAAGCGGATTCGGGCACCTCAGGTTTGGCAGGAGTTTTGTGGAGCTCAGTGGCAAGAAAACTCTGACTGCAGTGCCTAAACCTGTGGGTGCCACCCTAACAGAGCAGAAATAGGGCACAAAATCCTAACAGGGAGGGTAATTAGCCACTGAAACAATTTACTTGGCGATGCGCTGGAGTCTGTATCACTTCAGGACTTTAGATCAAATGTCTATGTAAAAATCTGCTGCAGCTGAAGCAGCAAGTCACAGGTGTGCGTTATTCAGGTCTGGCGAGATGGACACAATAGTCCACCAACCATCAAAACGAAAATCTATGGATTCAGGAGAGATTAAAGCCAACCTTCTAAAGAGCAGCCTCTGATTTTCCACGCCCACCTAGCGATACCCGCAGCCAGACTCAGGAAAGCCGAGCAGCTGCAGCTCTCATTGATTTCCGCTGGAGGTGAGCGTGCTCAGGATGTTTGAAAGCCAAGCCCAGCTTTTTCAGTCTGGCCCTGGTGTCACCTGAAGACGGCGGCGCCTGCAGTCAGAGATGACATTAGATCAAGCCATTAGACCCAGCATCTTGACTGCCCCGCTCCCTGCTCCAGCCAGCAAAACACATCAATTCTCTCACTTCCAACATGTGTTGAAATCCATCTGCCTCTTGCCTGGCAAGCCTCACTCATTCTCTTGCATCTGATGAAGCAGGTCTTTACCCATGAAAGCGTATGCTCCAAAATATCTGTTAGTCTATAAGGTGCCACAAGACTTCTT
This sequence comes from Carettochelys insculpta, assembly GCF_033958435.1. Taxonomy (NCBI): domain Eukaryota; kingdom Metazoa; phylum Chordata; order Testudines; family Carettochelyidae; genus Carettochelys; species Carettochelys insculpta. Next base: position 3,959,388 of record NC_134145.1, read on the forward strand.
GTTCTCAAAGCTAGAGACTAACACTGCTACCTCGCTGATACTCACTCACTCTGGCATTCTAGCCACCAACTAGAGCTTTGAGCCTGTTCTGATTTTGCCCTAACTTTCTCCTAATTACTTGATCTAATCCAGTGGTTTTCAACCGGGAGTACCTGTACCCCTTGGGGTACTTAGGTCTTCCAGGGGCACATCAACTCATCTAACCATTTGCCTAGTTTTACAAGAGGCTTGCGTAACAAGCATTAGCAAAGGCAGCACAAACAAATTTCCTACAATGACTTCTTTGTACAGCTCTGTGGTTTACATGCCCAGATTTAAATACACTATGTGTAGTCTAATTCATTCATTTTATGGTAAACACAAAAAGGGAAGTCAGTAATCGATGAAGCGGGTCTCTGCCCATGAAAGCTTATGCTCCAAGATATACGTTAGTCTACAAGGCACCACAAGACTTGTTGTTCTCGAAGCTGCAAACTAACACGGCTACCTCGCTGATATTTTGGTCTTGTAAGCGCCCATCGGGGTCCTGGAAGGCTACACTTATCTGGAAAGGTTGAGAACCACAGCTCTGTAACAGTCAGGCAATTATTCAGAAAACCTTTTCAGACGTTCTAGAACACTAAACCTTCTAGTAACACAACACGGCAGTACAACTTGCTCTGATATAGTACAGCAAGTGTGTTGTAATGGTAGAAAAAAATTGTGTGGTTCTGAAAATTGTAGGTACTGTATGGGCTTTTTAAAAAAAAGAATGTGTTTCTCAACCATTTTTTATAATCAGTCCATTCAGATGAGTGGCCCATATTTGGTTCAGAGCTCCAAATTGGGTCCAGAACCAGGAAGAAAATCCTCGAGCATCAAGTCTTGCTGCAGGCGGGTGAGAGGCTTCTGTCCCAGGGTGCGATGGTACTAGGCCTGCTTTGTTTGCTTGCACTGTGCATCTTTCAACCTTCAGATAAGAGAGAACAGAAGCAAATTGTTCCCTCTGTGCCATCCTTTAATTGCTGGATGAGGAAGGTAGCAGCCAAAAACAGCCTAACATCACAGGACAGAGAAACAGCTGTTTTGTTCTGATCACAATGGCTGGAACTCACCAGAAGAAAGAAAACCTATGTAAAAAACAGCAGGAAGGTGGAGCCAGGAACCCACAAAAGCAAAGAAAGTCCTTCCCCAAGATACCAGCACCCTCAGCTCTGATCTTTTGTGCCTAGGCAGCCTGACGCACATTAACGGAAGACATGAGCCCTCCATTCTCTGTGGGAGGTGGTTCGGTTCAGGCAGATTGCCATAATGGGGTGGGAAGCGATTGTCAGACGGTGACAAAAGCCAACTTTCCACCGCTGCTCTTTCAGAATTGTACTCTGGCTGCTCCCAGAGATGCGCACAAGACTGCCCTGGGGTGCTGGGCCCTACAGCCAGAGCCGGGCCCTGCCCCAAAGGCCTCACAACCAAAATGGACAGAAGACGACACAAGGCGTGTGAGAAGCAGCAGCACTGGCTCCATTTCACAGATGGGGAACTGAGGCACAGGCAGGTGGGGTGACTTCACCTGGTTCACACAGGGAGCCTGTGGCAGGGCTAGGAACACACCCCGTCATCCACCAACCTGCTATTAAACCTAAACAGCTTCAGCCAGACCCATCCCCATCCACTCACCATAGCCCTGCCCCCCACCAGGCCCCCACAAGCTGTCCTCTCTGCAGGACCCCTTCCGCCACTCTGTCTGTCCCATAGCTGCAGGCCACCTCAGACATCCCTGCTGCATCCTACTGCACACAAGAGTCACCCCAGAGCAGCCCGTTACCCTTCAGACCAGTGCTGAAGACTAGAGTATTTCTTCTTACCAGGCCTGATGCCCTTTGCAGCCCCCGTTGAAGAGGGCTCCCCCAGCTCAGACCAGGCATGACCAACCACATCATAGACTTGGAAGGGACCCACAGAAGTGAGAGTCCAGCCCCCTGCCCTCATAGCAGGGCCAATCCCCATTACCTGGCAGGTTTTTCCATGTGGTTTTAATTTAGCCTGCCGCAGATCCTTGAAAGGCCCCGTAAGGGCTGAGCACACAACTCTGGGTTCACCAGGCCAGTGCTCTAACCAGTGAGCTATTCCCTCCCCCAGCTTACAGAGCAGAGGGGAAGGGTACTAGGGGAGAGTCCAGGTGAAGCCAGGCCTGGGGAAGAGTTACACATCCTCCAGCCACACTCCCTTCCCTTCCCGGCTCTTTGCCTTCAGTTCCTGTACAGTGCCAGGGATGCTGTGGATTGACAGCACCTCCTCATGGCCAGCAGTGCCTCTGCAGCACCCCTCCATTCCTCCACAGGGTCCCTCCAGAGCCCCCCTCAGCCTCTCCAGACTGCTGACCACCACCTGTCAAACCATCCACATTCTCCCCTCCCACCTACTGCTTGTTCTGTGGGACAAGGTGGCTTATATACAGCCCTCCTTCAGACAGCTTCACCCTGATTGGTGGCCCTCATTGGAAGCCCTGCCCCACCCCACACTGCAGAACACCTGGTCCCAGGCCCTTAAAGAGACAGTGTCCATTTTTTTCCCCATCTCTTACTAATTCCCCAGAACCACCACTCTGCTTGTTTTAAGGCTATTTCCAAAGGCCTTTATTTATTCCAGCATCACTGGAATAGGGTCTGCTAGAAATGTACGTGCTCAAGATCCTGTCCTTCCCTGACTCCACAGAGCGTGCCCTGTGAAGATGGCTCCGTCTCCTGGATCGGCTCGTTAGCTAAGCGTCTGTACTCCATACTGGGTGGCAAACTAAAATGTAGCATCATCATTAATCATCTCAGCATGGGTAGCAATGCACTCACAGCAGAAATTAACCGGGCCCATCCTGTTCGGTGTCTCCCGCTGTACTGGCCACGTCCATATATCCCTGATGTCGGCCCCTCCCAGTTCTCCTTCCCTCCACCCCCTAATCCCCAAGCACCATCCAAGCTGACCTGCCAGGCCTGGAGACGGGCTAATTCAGACTCCACACTCCCTTGGTCTTTTGGGCAGCGGCTCCTGCCAAAGGCTGCCAATTACCCAGGCCGCTGCTGACTGGCAAACGCCAGACTTGGTGGCTGCAAACCGGAGATGAAAGTTCAGTGCTGAGTTCACCAATCCCATCTGGCTGGATTGTACCAGAAAGGACAGGAACCGGCCCTGCTTCTGGCTCTACCGGCCCATTAGGTCAGGGTGGCCAACCTGAGTATGAGAAGGGGCCGGCCAGTACCAGTGCACATTGCCGAAGAGCCACAGTCATAGGTCAGTAGCCTCCATCAGCTCCCACCTCCTGCAGCCCAGCACTTCCCTCACCAGCCCCACTGCGATCAGCTGTGTCACAGTGTCATGGGGTTCAGGGGTCCCCAAGCTCTGCACCCCGTCGTGGACAGGAGTGACTCTCATTCAGCAGGTAGAACGGGAAGTTTATTAGGCAACAGAGGCCCAGCTCAGTGCAGAGGTGTCAGTACAGCCGGCAGAGACAGTCCTTCCAACCCATCTTGGGGAGAGGATCCCCAGGGGTGCCCCATCTGGGGCATAGCCTCCCCTCAGCCCAGGCTGGCTCCTTCCCTCTCTCTCCCTCAGCTTCTAACTGCTGCCTCCCATTCAGCCCCCACTCGGCTCCTCCCTGCTCTTTGTTCAGGGCAGAGGTGTCCCTGCCAGCTGAGGTTACAGCCCCGGGGGTCATCCTTAGCCGCTGGGAGCTGCTCTGCCTGTTGCACACACACACATCCAGCCTGACTCTCACACACGCACCCCCCCACCCCATCACACGCAGCCTGGGGAGGTTCTAGAGCAGGAGGGAGGCTGTGGCAGGTCCAGGGGTGGGGGCAGGAAAGCCAAGGACTGAGGGTATTTCAGAATCTGAGGGCTGGAAGGAAATCGAGATGTCCAGTACCCTCCCCAGCCTGCCCCATGGTGTCCCGCTAGCTCTGCAGCAGGCTAGAGAACTAGCCACGTAATTCTGACAATCGATGTATTCTTCAAGCCAATTAGCCACCCTCAGCTGGCCAAGCAGCCACATGTGGCCAGTGGGCACCACGGAGCCAGACCTTGAGGGGCAGAGCTGGGGGTGGGGAGCAAGCACCCCAGCACGTTGCAAAGATGGGGCCTGTAGCTCCAGCCCCAGGGCTGGCACCTCTGCAGAGGCCACGGATTAACGGCTGAAGAGCCCCGGCTTGGCTGCCCTGCACTAGGGGAGGGGGGCTGCGCAGGCTGCATTCGTGTAACTCAATCTGAGGAGGAAATTAGGGCACGACCCTGGGGGACACGATAGCCCAGGCGAGTGGATTGATTTATACACCCTCCCCTTTGGCTCTGGGACTCCGAGAGACAGGTGAAGGAAGCCACTCGAGAGGTCAGCCCAGGGCCCTGCGCAGCTTTGTCCTTCACAGGCCGTTCTCCAGGGCACTGCCCAAGCCGTGCTCGATGCAAGAGTCCATTTCCTCCCCCCCCCCACACTGGGTGCAGGTGGTGCCTGGCCTGCCAGGGCTGGGCTGTCAACGGGGGGTGTTGGGGAGTGTTCCCTGTGAGCTGCGTGCCTCTGCACTCAGTCGCTGAGGAGAAAAGTCAAATGCCACCCAGCTGCTTAGCAGAGCGCCCACAGCCAGGAGTTGGGTTTCTATTGGCGGTGCACATTTGCCCATGCCTTGGTGCAGGTAACAAAATTCATCCCGCCACGGATGGAAACATTTAGAGGGAACCATGGGCATTAGGAAAGCATTAGAGCTGAGCTTGGACTACCCATAAATTAAATACAATCTCCTGCTGTACAAGGTCTGGGCCAGCAGCACCCCTGGACCAGCCCCCTCAGAGCAGGAACCCCTCTCTTGGCCGATGACTGCCCTTGGCACCCGGTGCTCAGACCTGCCTGACGCCCCGCCCTCCATGCCGTGGGGAAGGGAGCAGGGGAGGTGGACACCAGCACCAGCCCTCGATTCCTCTGCACCTTCAGTCACCCCTCGAGGCAAGGCCAAACAGCCAGCACGGGGGGCCAGGGCCACTGGGGCCTGCTGCTCCAGGCTCTGCCTTCAAATCAGAGCCAGCCCCAAGGAGACCCGGCCTGGGGCAACCGCTCACCCCAGGGCTGTTCTAGTTTGCCCCGCTGGCCTCACAGCCCACCCTGCAGCAGGAGGAGGGGACGTGACCTGGTTTTAAAAGGCCCCCTCCAGGCACCCGATGCCTGGCAGGCTCCCTGCAAGCTGACTGCCTCCCTGCTCGGAGAAACGGCCGCAGCCCGGCCCAAGGGCACCCGCCAGCTCTGTGCTCCGGCCCCACTGCCAGGCGACCTGGCGGGCGCTAAGCTTCCCATAAATCTGCTCCTAATGAGCGGCTGCACCGCTGGCACGTGCTCTGCTTTCAGCAGCGGGCACAGCCGGCCTCTGCAGTCTGCCAGCTGGAGCACAGCCAAGCGAGGGGGGTCGGGTTTTTATGAATGGCTGGGGAACCAGTCCCATGCTGGAAGCCCCACGCCACCCAAATCACTGGAGCCGCTGCTGGAGTCTGGACAACTCTGCCCCACCACAGCAACAATCGGCTCCGCCTTGTGCCACCGAGATCACCCTTCGGGCCACTCCACCTGCCAGAAACTCCAGCCACCGTCCCCTGCTGATACACACCAGGATGCTGGGGGTGCTGGATCCCCAAGGCTTTGGCTGGAAGGATGGGGAATTCATTCCAAGATTTCCTTCCAGGGTTTGCTGCTGGCACAGCCAGTGCTGGGGGATTAAATGCCCAATTTGCTGCTTAATGCGAAGAAACCTGGGCCCCACACGGGCTTCCAGCTGCCAGCAGACCACAGCTGGAGGCAGGCCCAAGGTCTGCGCGCCCCTACTGCTGGGCCTGTTCTCATCCTCCGCTGGACACAGGGAGGAGCTCAGGAAGGGAACGGGCTCTGGATCGCTGCTTAGCTGAGTGGACAGGCCCAGGGTAGGAGCAGCCGAGGATTCAGACCCCCACTGAACCCCAGGGTGGGACCTCCCAGCCAGAGCGGGCTGCGCTCTCCAGGGGCGGCTGGCTCCACTTGCTCTGCTCAGCCTGACTAAGGGCCTCATTTTCACACCGCCCCCCCAAGAGGTATTGCCAACGGGGGCCCTGCCGGGAATTCCCCCTGCCATGAGGCTGGGCCACCCATGAACCCTTAGGGCTGCAGGAGCAGGGCACACTTACCAACCTGCATGCCCACAGCAATGAGCCCGGCAGCTGGGGGGCGGGTGAGGCGGGAGTGTGGACCAGATCCTCCAGGGCTCGCCCCTCCCCATGCAGAAATTCGCCACCCCAGAGGGAGGCGGCAGCCAGGCGTGCTCCCATCCCTTCCCAAAGGCGCAGGGAAGCCAAGCGCCAACTTATGCTGTCTTTGGAGGGCTCCCTGCTGGCTCCCTCTCCCTGCAGCCTGAGAGCAGGTGAGCCCTCCATGCTCACCGGCCGGCACCTGCGCCTGCTCATGCTGCTGATGGAAAAGGTCGGCTGATGGGGGCGGAATACAGGGCAATTAGCCCCTTTTAAGAACAAGTCAGGATGCCTTTTTTGGTGTCCAAACTATGGGGCTGTCCTGCCCGGTACGGTATGGATGGTCCCCCATCTCTGCAGTAACTCAGCGCTCTCCCCGTCGCTCAGAGAGTGGCACTGGAGGCTCCAGGCCCAGGAAGCAGCAAGAAAGCTGCAGCGCTTAACAGCTAAGACTGGAGGCCACATTCAGGGTCATGCACAGCTCCTCCCGCCCCCGGCCAGGGCAGAGTTGGGCTGTGCCTTTGCAGGGGGGTCTGGGTCCCTCCGTGAGCCACAGCAGCCTCAGCAGCGCACCTTGGGAGGACAGGCAGTGGGCAGGAGTCACGGACGCAGGCTGCCCTGAAGGCGGATATGGTCTACCCGGCAGCAGGGAGCTGCTCGGCCGTGGAGTTCGGACAGCGCCACGAAGGGGAGAGGCTGGAGCTCATTTCATGGCCAATTGGCTTTAATACTTGGCTGTGGCAAGGGAGTGACCGGCACCGTGGCCCGAGACACGGAGCCAGGGGAGGGAATTGCTCTGTCTCCACCATGCAACGTGTCACTGCTGGGACTTTTAAGCTGCACATGGAAGCCATTTCTGGCACTGTCATACAAGTGAGGGCTGTACTGAAAGCTGACGATGCCCTGAATCCATCCACGTTACTTGTATGTCTGTGGCGTGTTTGTTGACAGATATTGGCTCTGTAGCAGTATTGGAAATGCTCCGAGCCAAAGGTACACAGTGGGAGGCGTCATCACCATCCCAGCCAGGGTGACTGGACTATGAACGAAGGAACAGACTCCCAGACGTCAAATACATGCCCCAGGAATCTGGGACTGTCGCCGGGAACGCCGCCGATGGCGGGGTGCCACAGCAGCCCACCTGAGTTAGGTGATCCTGGCTCTTCAGTGCTGGACAGGAAGGACTTTCCCCCTCCGCTTGAAAAACGATCAGAGGCCCTGGCAGGGTCCCCCTTGGCTGGTCTTTTAGCCACCATGACCTGGGCCTGTCTGGCCTGGGGACCTCTCCCTCGAAAGGATGCTTGCAAAGACTTTCAAGAGTCGGCATAGACCGTCGCTGGCCTGCATCAATAATTCTGACTGACGTGTGTAATGGATCACTTTAACCATTTTGCTCTCCAACCCCATTCTTTCTGTCTTTGTTAACGTACCTGTAGAGTTATAGATCTGAAGTCCTGGCAGTCAGCATGGTGGTTTGGGTAAGAGCCAAGTATATGTGGCTGGACCCTTTGGGGCCTGGAAGAATCTGTGTGGACTGGGAGAGAAAGTTGGACTAACCACTCGCATGAGTTTGGGGGTGGTTGTTCTGGGCTGGTAGAGCAGCTGCGTAATCTGTGGCTTTGCTTGTGTTGCTTCTGACTGGCCGTTACTTTTGTGGCTGACACAACTTGCCTTAGTGAGAAGGAAATCCCACCCTGGGGCTGTAACAAGCCCGGATTTAAGCAAAGATACCCTGGATTGGTTTCTCTAGCTGTGACCAGAAACCCTGCCCTAGTACACAGGACTCAGGCACTCACAGCCATGGTGCCGCTCCCAGACTGACACCCCCTGCAAAGGGAAAGGCTGTTTCACTAGTACCTATTCACACAGGGCCCTTGTGCCAGTGCATGCAGGAGCACACTGGGTCACTGCAAGCGCAGCATGGTGCCCAGGTGGGCCTTGGAGCCTGACACGCTGGCTGCTGGCCTGCTGGGACCTGGCTGGCATCATATGGAATAATAGCTCAGAATTTCTCCTGATCCAGCCCTTAACTCAGCATGCGCCCATGCCACTCCCAAACAGCTCCCTGCCACCAGGGCAGACCGACGCACAGTGATCAGCAGCACCCCGACTGTTGTTAGCCTGGGACCGATGAGTCTATTGGCTTGGGCAGGGCTCCCCAGGGCACACAGGCCGACAGGGGCCATGGGGCTTCACGGCCTAGGACACAACCACAGACCGGTGGCACCTCGTTGTCATGCCAAGCTGAGGCAAGCAGCAGCAGCAGCCGCAGAGCAATACTTCTTCTAATCTTTTCCGTCTGTGTGTGGAATAAATTTTGTGTGCCAAGGCATGTGTGGATGTGCACCACCACCAGAAACAAGTTGTCAGCTGTGGGCGCTCTGCTCATCAGCTGGGTGGCACCTGAATCTCCCCTGGGCGGTCACCCCAGTGCTCAGCTTGCAGGGAACGCTGGTGATGAAATCCCCGGCTATGCCGCTGGAGAGAGGGAAGTTTGCTGGCACTTTGCTGTGTGTGCCTGACATGGTTTGCCTCGCCAGGCAAGCAAGACAGTGATCTCTCTGGCCTGTCAAGATGGGAGCAGGCTGGGAGGGCCCAGAGACGGTTCTGTGACCTGCCAAGCCACGGCTGCTATTGTGGGGGGGGGCGGTGTTTTTGGCATGAGCCAGTGAGAGTAGGCGGTTCCTGGAACACAAGGGCCAGGGCCTGTCGGACACGGTCTTGGCATGCAGTGATGAGTGGAGCAGGCAGGCACAGAGCGACCATCACTTCAGGCAGACTCCCAGCCGGCGATGGCACAGCCCGGTCCCAGCTGCTGAGAAAGGCACTGGCTGTGAACCCTGCCCTTCACCGGGGGGTCAGACAGGCGCCCAGCAGCACGGGGCACCGCAAGCCCATGGAAACAAGCCGAACGTTTTAATTTTAAATGGCAAAGAAAAGAGGTTTTGAAAGCCCCCAGGCGCCGCCCTAGCTCTTTGGTCTGCAGTTCTCTGAGCACTAGCCATACCTGCGACAGACGCCTTCCCTGGCACCCACTTCTGTTACCAGAGAGCGGAGCTGGCCAGCCACAGAGCTTCCCTCCAGCGCCGGAGGGTACCTGACCACTAGGAGGCACTGCCCTTTGGCGGACGGGTTTAGGGTTCGAAGGGGCCCTGGCAACCTGGAGAACGGCTCTGCGTTCAAGGCGATGAGATTCAGCGGCTTCCGGTGCCAGGCACGTCACAGAGGAAGGCCACATCGGATGCACAGCTGCCAAGCGGGGGCCAGCCGGCCAGGGGATGGCCCTGCCGAGCTGGGCCGGGGGATTCTGGGAGGTCACCAGTGGAACATGTGCTTGGCGCAGCGGGAGGCGGATGCGGAAGAGGCGAATGATTTGGCGGGGGGGTGTGAAGAGGAGGCTGCTGTTCTGCCCTGCTAAGCCAGAGTCCTGGGGCCAGCTGTGGGACTGACGTGGATGCACTGGAGAGTCCGGAGGAGCAACGGAACCGACCAAAGTGTTGCTGGGCCCGTGGGAGCAGCCCTGCTGCCCAAAGCCCTGGGTAGAGGGGGGCAAACGAGGTGGACCCAGCGCCGTCTCCCTCCCCTCCCGCCCTGGCAGGGCCCTGCGAGCTCACCTGCTCTGACACAGGGAGTCCCCGGCTGTTTGCGGGCGCTTGCGAGAAGCAGCACCCTGATCAGTGGGCTGGCAAGCGAGAGGCTAGACCGCCTGGTGTCTGACCGGCACGCCCTGATGGTCAGGCCTGGACAGCTGCCGGTGGCAGGCTCAGTCACCTTGCCTCAGTTTCCCCCAGGCCACCAGTGGTCAAAGAGCCGCCTCCCACACAGCCCAGACCTGATTTGCCCCTGCCACAAGCTAACCACACCACAGCTTACCAAGGTGCAGCCATCCAGGGTGGACCCAGCCCCTCTGCTCAGGGCCTGTCTTCCCTGGCTGGCACGTGCCAGGGCTCCTTGCTTCAGGCCTGCCTTTCCTCAGGGAGGCTCTGCTGGTCCAGAGGCTGCCTCAGCTCCCAGGCCTCTCCTCCAGTGAGATCCGGAGACCCCTGGCCAGCCAGGTGCCAGGCAGGCGGGGCAGGATCTGCCTGTTTGTCAACGTGGGCCTCCTGGCCCCACACCTGTGCCAGCTACAGCAGGGCAGGGCTGACAGAGTGGGGCTGGCAGCTGGTGGGATGGCCAACTGGCAAAGCCAGGCAGCTGTGCTCCTGGTGCGGCAGGCTGTATCCAGAGGTTGTATCACACCTCGCCCCCACCCCCAGGTGTGGCAGGCTGCACCCCAATGCTGTCTCACACACACACACACACACACACACCCCTGTGGCAGGCTGCACCCAGAGGCTGTCGCTCTCTCTCTCTCTCTCACACACACACACACACACCCCTGTGGCAGGCTGCACTCAGACGCTGTCTCTCTCTCTCTCTCTCTCTCTCACACACACACACACACACACACACACACACAGGCCGTGTCTACACGTGCACGCTACTTCGAAGTAGCGGCACCAACTTCGAAATAGCGCCCATCACGGCTACACGTGTTGGGCGCTATTTCGACGTTAACATCGACGTTAGGCGGCGAGACGTCGAAGCCGCTAACCCCACGAGGGGATGGGAATAGTGCCCTACTTCGAAGTTGAACATCAAAGTAGGGCATGTGTAGACGATCCGCGTCCCGCAACATCAAAATAGCAGGGTCCTCCATGGCGGCCATCAGCTGAGGGGTTGAGAGACGCTCTCTCTCCAGCCCCTGCGGGGCTCTATGGTCACCGTGTGCAGCAGCCCTTAGCCCAGGGCTTCTGGCTGCTGCTGCCGCAGCTGGGGATCCATTCTGCATGCACAGGGTCTGCAACCAGTTGTCGGCTCTGTGGATCTTGTGTTGTTTAGTGCAAGTGTGTCTGGGAGGGGCCCTTTAAGGGAGCGGCTTGCTGTTGAGTCCGCCCTGTGACCCTGTCTGCAGCTGTGCCTGGCACCCTTATTTCGATGTGTGCTACTTTGGCGTGTAGACGTACCCTCGCAGCGCCTATTTCGATGTGGTGCCGCGCAACGTCGAAGTTGAACGTCGACGTTGCCAGCCCTGGAGGACGTGTAGACGTTATTCATCGAAATAGCCTATTTCGATGTAGGCTTCACGTGTAGACGTAGCCACAGAGTGGCAGGCTGCATCCAGAGGCTGACACACAGCCCTGCCCCCTGAACCTGGGGAGGGACGGGCGAGGCCATGGCCTTCACACTGCGTCCCAGAGAGACGGGGGGGGGGCAGGGGCGGGGGAACAACTTTGCCCAGCTGCCCTCTCTCCCGTCCACCTGGGACCCGCTGCCCATGCCAGGGGGTGTCTGCGGCCAGCCCAGCGCCTGCTGTGGTGTTGTAACACCAGGCCCCAGACACAGAGCAGGGAGATGAGTGCAGCCAGCTGGTTCCTTTGGAGGGGGTGGGGCGGGTCTGTCCTCCAGGTCCCTCTCACCCCGCTGGGGGCCCCCCCACCTCGCCGGGGCAAGGCAGGCCGAGCGCTGCCTCCAGGGCGGTCATGGGGCGCTCGCCCCAGGAGCAACACCACCTCTGCTCCGTTCACCCCACGCTGCCCCTCCTGGCTCAGGGGCTCAGGCTGGGGGTTGGCTTGGCTTGGCTTGGCTGCCCAGGGGCACTTCGGGGCTTGGGAGCCCTCGGGGCAGAAGGCTGAGCTATGTCTGAGCAAATACTCAAGGCAGAGCCCTCCCCCTACACCCCCGTGCTGGGGGAGCCCTGGCTCGATGGGGCCTCTGAAAGGGGAACCCCTGGGCCAGGCACCGTGGGAACCAGGCGGCCGGTTCATGCTGGAGAAGCGTATTCGGACATTGTGCTGCGCGATGGCTCTTTACCCCCGCCGGCTGCCCCATAGGACGGTTCCCCTGGCTCGGGGCTGAGCTGTCTGGGGCTCCCAAGTGTCACCGTGTAGCAGCCCCGGCTGCTGGCCTGCTGGAGGGCTTTGTGAGGGGCCAGGGCGCTCGGCATCACTGTGTTTATTGGTGGCTGGAGGGTCGGGGGGACAGATGACGGATGGGCCGAGGCTGGGGAGGGGGGAACATGTGGAGAGAAAAGCCCGGACAGGGGGGCAGGCGAGCTTTTGGATGGGGCTGGCCTGGTGCGTGCAGCCTCCTGCCCCCTTCGCAACATGGCTTAGTGCCCTGGTCTACCAGCAGCCTTCCCCCCACGCCACCGGGGCTGCCTTTCCCGTGGCAGGGTGGGCAGCGGCGTCCCACAGGCCAGGCCCCTGGGGGACTGGACAGCTCCCCCCAAGTGCTGGGCCCGCAGCCCCTCACCCCTGGCTCAGGCTCCTACCCCCCTGACCCGCTTCCCGGCGCAGCGTCGGCCTGTGGTGACTGGGGAGTCCAGTTTACACCACAGGCGTCATTGAGCATGGACAGGAGGGGTCAGCGGAGGGCAGGTCAGAATCAGCCGGGCGCAGGGCGAGGGGAGATGGCGGTGCCTCCAGGTGGCTGGCAGGGGAGTGCCCCTGGGCACGGCGCAGAAAGGAGGGGGCTGAGGGGGGCCAGCGGGGCCCTGTCTGGTGTCGGAGGGGCTCCTGCTGCCTTCGCAGTGGCGCTTTCAGAGGTTTCGTTGGGCCGTGGGCAGCGCCAGGCCACCCACCCCATTGGGGATGCTGTGCCAGGTGGGGGCTGGGAGAGAGGGCCATGCTGGTGAATGAACGCAGCCGCCCTGCCCTGTGGGAAGCCCGCAGGATTTCCACAGCAGGGGGTGACCCCGCCAAGCCCCCCAGCGTGCCGCACTTATGGCTACGCTCCCTCGCCCGCCACACGGGTGGGCCCCTCAAGCGGCTGCCTCTGGCACTGGGCCTGGCCATGGTCTCGCCGGCAGCTGTGGGCAGGGGAGGCGGCCTGGGGGTGGCTGTTGCTGTGGGTGCCGTGGTGGTGGTGGTGATGGTGGCGGTGAGCTTGGCCTTTGCGGAGGGACAGCGTCTGTTGCTTCTCTGCCCGTTCGGGGGACTGGGTGAAACTCTCGTCTTCCTCTGCTGTGCTGTTTGCCTGGGGTGGGAACAGTGGGGCGGGTGTGTTACAGACACACACAGATTCACTGCACTGGCCTGACTTGGCTGGGGTTCTATGCCCCTACTGGACACAGTCAGAGTGGGATCATAACCCCTATATCGCCAACAGGGAGTGGAGAGTCTCACTTCCTGCTGTTAGCCCGACGGGGGGTGCTGTCTCCCTGCTGCTGCCCTGAGATTTCTGGGGCACAGCGCAGTGACCCCCAGGAAGCTGTAGGCGCTGTGTCTGTGGGATGGGGCAGACCAAGGCCCCAGACCCCCCGCCCCCCAAGCGGCAGCTTACCTCCCCGGTGCTGTTAGAGTAGAAGGAGCAGTTGCCACAGAAGTCCTTGCTGTAGGTGAAGCGCACGGCTGACTCGACGTAGCGGAAGTGCAGGAAGCTGTAGGGTAAAGGGATGTGGAAAGCCAGCCGGCTGCACCTACGGAGCAATGGCGGGGGGTGAGCTCTGGAGGGTGGCACCCCAGGAGGGCAGGCCGAGCCTCCGGGCTCACAAAGATGCGCTGGGCAACACCTCAGCTCGGCCCCCTTAACCCTACTGGCCTTCCCCTACACGTCTGCCCCCTCCTGCCTCGGCTCCAAGCCACGCGGGAGAGCCAATGCCACTCTGCCATCACCTAGCACACGCCGGCAGCTGCTCTCCAGCCAGTAGAGCAGCAGCATCATCCCTGGTTACAGAGGAGGAAACCGGGGTTGGCAGCAGGGGAAGTGACTCACCCAACAGTGTGGAATGATTTTTATTACATGCACCAAAGCATGTGTAGATGTTCACCACCAGTAAAAACGCAGGCTGCCAGCTACGGGCCCTCTGCTAATCAGCTGGGCAGCAGCTGAATCTCCCCTGAGTGGCTGACCCAGCACTCATGTGGCGGGGGTGGGGAATAGCTCACTGGTTTGAGCATTGGCCTGCTAAATGTGGGGCTGTGAGCTCAACCCTTGAGGAGGCCATTTAGGGGTTGGGGCAAATAGATGTCAGGGAGGGGGCTTGGTCCTGCCAAGAGGGCAGGGGGCTGGACTAGATGACCTCCCAAGGTCCCTTCCAGTTCTAGGAGATGTGTACCTCCAATTTAAAAAAAAAAAAAAAAGCCAGTCAGCAGACCATGGGCAGGGCTGGGAATAAACCCCAAGGCTGCTGCCTACTGGGTCCCCCTGTCCCCTGGGGGGCCCTGGCGGACTAGGCTGAGATGCTGTGTGCTGACCCTAAAGGCCTGAACTGAGTTTCTCCCACAATTTATCTTAACCCCCGCTCTGGCTCCCTGCCCCCTCAGAAAGCCCAGCACCTTCCCAGGGAGAAATCACCTCTGTCTGCTGCCTCACCCTGGCATGTTCCCAGTGCATGGAGCAAGGCCGGGGTTCCCATTAGAATTCACAATTTGTGCACAGCTGCACTCTGCTGGAAGGAACCGGACCTGCTCACATGCTAGTGAGCAAGTCACGCTCAGGTGGCTACAGTCGTGAGACAAGACTAAAAGCAGTAATGCTACAGACAGGTCACAGTGGTTCCCCTGCAGCACAGGGCAGAGTGGCCTGCCTTGGCAGGGCCTGGAGGCCTGAGTTCAATACCATTGACTGTACAGTAGCAGGGTCACAGGCAGTGTTCCCTATAAACTGAGTGCTGGGTCTGCCGCTCAGGAAAGATTCAGCTGTTGCCCAGCTTATTGGCAGAGGGCCAGCAGCCTGTGTTTTTACTTGTGCTGCACATCTGAACATGCTTTGGTGCATGTAACAAAAATCATTCCACATATAGGTGGAAAAAAAATTAGCGGGACCCCTGGTTCCAGGTGGGTTATGGCAGGTGGGGCTGCATGGAAGGAATATGGGGCAGAGACGAATTAGTGCTAACGTCCGTTCCCTGTTCTCAAGCACACATGGGGTCTTGGGAAATGCGTCTCCATGCCCCGGTTAGGGGACTACCAAACCCAGGGTACCAGGGCACAAAGCCAGAGGGGTTGGGCCCTGCAGATCCGCGGAGACTTTGCCTTGCTTTACAAAGGCTGTGGGCAAAGGGAAGGGAGTTCTGGGGGCTGGGGAGCTGTTCCACCATCGGCTATGGTCAGTGACAGAGCCAGGGAAAGGCCATTGCCTGTGGGGAGAAGCACAGGCCAGAGAGAGACCCTGGAGCCAGGCAGCCCCCATGGCACAGCAGGGACATGGGACTGGCTTAGCACTCGATGCCCTCGGCCCCTCTCCAGGCTGCTGACCTTCCACGTCCAACTCCTGCACTGTGTTTTCTGGGCAGTGGCCAGCCCCTCCGGCAGCCTCATGGCCTGCCCTGCCCTGGCATGTCCCGGGGCGGGTTTTGACCTTGCTGTGTGATTAGTGCCTCCCCGCATCAATGCTTTGCAGCCGGCCCCTCCACTGGCCAAAGTCCAAGGCTCCGGAGAGCAGGCGATAGTGGCAAGTTAAGCCAACGCGGCGGAAGCTGTGGCAGCGGGAGCAGGTTGCACAACCAGCCCCCAAATCAGCATCTTTCTCGGGGTTTTGCAGATAGACTCCCTCGCCACTCCCCCTCCCCGGTCTCCACTTGTCCGACTGTCTGTCCCCCCACCCTCCGACCCGCTGTGCCTCGGGGCAGGCCTGGAAAACACCTGGCACGCCGGGGGCATTGCAATCGCTCGTCCTCTCCCAGGGCATTCGCAGCGGAGGAATCAGGTGTTGCTCAGAAGCAGGCACACAGACGGGCTGAGCAGTGCTGGCGCCGATGGCTGGGTTAGGGCCCCCCAGGCCAGCAGGTCTGTGAACATATAGGCTCAGCAGCTGTAGCACAAGCACCAGCATAACACGCCTCCGCTGTTCGGTCTGTCCCTAGTTCTACCCTCCAGTGTTCCCGCACACTTCTCTAGCACTGCCCAACCTGCCCTGTCCTGCAGGGAGATACCTGGGCTGCCCTGCGCGGATACAAACTGGACATCCACATCCCAGCCGCAAGCACAAACTGTGAATACCTGCCACAAGGGCCACAAACACGAGCTGTGGCTACCCACCCCCAGAGCCACAAACACGAGCCGCAGATACCCACCCTCAGAGCCACAAACATGAGCCGTGGATATCCGCACCCAGAGCCACAAGCACGAGCAGCAGATACCTACACCCAGAGCCACAAACATGAGCCACAGATATCCGCACCCAGAGCCGCAAGCACGAGCAGTGGATACCCACACCCAGAGCCACAAACATGAGCCACGGATATCCGCACCCAGAGCTGCAAGCATGAGCAGCGGGTATCTGCACCCAGAGCTGCAAGCACGAGCCACGGATATCCGCACCCAGAGCTGCAAGCACGAACTGCGGATATGTGCACCCCAGCTGCAAGCACAAGTCACAGATACCCACCCCGAGAGCCGCAAGCACGAGCCGTGGATATCCACCCCCAGCTGCAGGCACGAGTCACAGATTCCCACCCCGAGAGCTGCAAACACAAGACAAAGACGCCTGCACCCCAGCCACAAACACGAACCACGGATATCTGCACCCCAGCCACAAACACGAACCACGGATATCTGCACCCCAGCCACAAACACGAGGTGGGACAGCTGCACCCAGAGCTGTGGTTGTGCGGGGCTCCTGCTGTATGTTTTTGTGCCCTTTCGACACAGGGAGGAAACTGAGGTGCAGAGTGACCTGCTAGGGCTCACACAGCAAATGAGGGACAAAGCTGAAAATAGAACCCAGGAGTCCTGGCCTCTGGTGCAATAACCACTAGGTCACGCTCCCTCCTCGGGGTCAGGACTAGAACCAGGAGTCCTGGCTGCTCCTTCCCTGTGTGGCACTGTGTTCCGTTCTGCTCCCAGCCTGCTTTTATCCAGGCTGGCTGGAGAGTTTCCCATGCCCCAGAGCCCAGCGCCCTGGCAGGAAGCGCTCCACAAAGTGCTGGCTCATTACTGGACCAGCCTGCACCTTAGCAAGGGTGGCATGGGAGCGAGACCGGCTGGCGTGCGCCCAGGGGTGTGGCTGCTTCCTGGGGCACTCACCGGTCATAGATGAGGAAGTCGTCCTTGTCCCCATCCAGGATCTGCCAGACGTCCGGCTCCAGGATCTCCTGCTGGTAAACGGGGACCCCCTCTGGGGCCTGGCGTTTCAGCTCCCAGTACATGGCCCGGGAAAGAGGCGCCTTCTCGTTCACGATCATGTAGCGGATGTCGGCCAGCCCGTCCTGGGACAGCCTCTCACGCAAGCCACCGAGGCTGGGGGGTGGGAGAGCCGGGGTGAGGTGCGGGGCCACAGGCTCTGCCTCTCGCTAATGCCGTGTCCCAGGCACACAGCCAGCAGGCGGGATGTGGCATTGGCCCAGCTTGCTGCCCCTGCAAAGGGGGTCCTGGGCCTCCCCATAGCCTCTGATGGCACAGGGCCCAGGTGTAATTAGAGGCAATTGTTCGCTGGGTAACGGACTGAGGCCAACGGGCTCCCCACGCTGACAAGGTCTGCTCCCACCCCTCTGAAGCGGGATGAGCTCTGCCTCCCGCCCTCCCCAGGCCTCTGTGCTAGGCAGGGCCCCCTCCCGGCTCACCTGTTGGCTTGCTTCAGGCAGAACTGTCAGCTGGCCTTCAGCAGGGCCACCACAGTCACCTGGCCCAGCCCTCCTTCCATCGGGGAGGTCCCGTTGATCTCCCACTGCGGGGCTGGCTGGCAGACCCGGGACTTGTTCTCTGCCTCTTCTGCCACCGTGGCCACCACCAGCCCCAGCAGGGCGGCCACGGCTAGGGGCAGGAGCCCCATCCTAGCCACCCCCTCCTACGCATGAGGAGCAAGAGGCATGTCAGAGGCATTGACCATCAAGGTTCCCAGTTCGAAGGGGAGCAGCTGAGCCACGAGACAGGCTGGGCTGGACGCATGCAGCTGCATTTCCCCCAGCCGAGCTTCTCAAAGCAACAGGGGATTCCAGGGGAACTCAACCGCTACCCTGGATACAGAGCCACCCTGGGGCATGTAACACACCCCTCATCTCCTCCCCCACCATCCCCACAGAGCCTGAGCAGAAGGTGCAGCCCAACGCACTTTACAATGCTGTAGATCCGGGTGGGCAGTCATGGGCCAAGCGGCCTGTCGGGGCTCTATGGGTGGCCTGTGGCACATTCTGCTTACCACTACGCAGAGCTGCCAGATTCTGCTGGTTTTGGTTGATGTCATTTTTTTTCCCTACCTGTATTACTAAAGCGACGCGTCAGCCAAGGGCGCACGCAACAAGCGTGTGCTGACTGGACGCAGCACTGACTGCAAGAGCCGGGAGCTCCCTCTGCAGCTCGCCAAAGCCCTGCTGCGATTCAGTCGGCACATGATGCAAATTCTAGGCATGCCAGTGCACTCAGCCAAAAGACTTTATCCCAGCAGACCGTCTTGGACACAACAGCCTTGAGGCCTGCTGAGATGAAGGAGGACCACTCATGCGGCCCACTCGCTAGCCTAGGTCTGTCCGTCGCTACTGGAAATACAGGAACCGTTCATCCAGCCCTGAAATGCAGCCACTTCTGGGGAGGAACACAGTCACTGGGATCCACAGCAATGCTGTGCAGCAGACAGGCAGAACTCCACAGCTGGTGTCAGCTGTGCCACTCAAGACTGCTGCTCCTCTTGGGGACCGTTCTGGGGAATCTCTAACTTAAGTCTCAGCCAAAATACAGCCATCGCCAGCAGCACCACAGCTTCTTGTGCTGTGCTGAGGCGTCAAAGTCAACACCAACTCAAGAGGTAACTTCTTGGTACATCAGCCCCTCCGGACTAGTTCCCGGTATCCCAGCTAATGTAAGTGCAGGTGTGAGCTATTCATACGGGAGCCTGATAAAAAACAAAACAAAACAAAACAAAACAAAAACAAAAATACAGTCCAAGCTACTTACCTTCATAAAATCCAGTTGCAGTGAGTTCCACAAGTGAATGCGAAGGGGTCACAAACATTCACAATCTGTTCTGCAAGGATCCTGCCAGCAGCCAAGAGCTATGGGCCCTCCCTGAGCTTATAATTACACCCCTTATTTTTGCAGCCCTTACATAGTCTTTCTGGGGAGAAAGTTTCCACTTCCAGAGCCAATCAGCTAACCCAGGCCCTGCTTGGATGGGGGGAAGGCTCAGCTGTGCCTGCTGACCCAACTGCAGATCCAGTGTGGAAAAGAGAGGCCTATTATATTGGTGAGATCAGACCCTGCTTGTACAGCCTAGAAAGCCCCAGGGTTTGTTGCAACACTTGCCTGGCAGCACAGAGCTGCTTTGATTTTCATGGCAGTGGTGCAAACGGGAGGCCATTCAGTTCACTGCTTGAATGGAAGGCAGTGTTCGAATGGCTTGCCCATAGCAACGGGAGACAGGACTCTTGGGTTCTAGGCCAGTTCCCAGGGGAAGAGTGGTGTCTAGTGGTTAGAGGGAGGGGTGGGGTGAGGGGCTCGAAATCAGTTTGAGTCTAGGCCAAGCATTCAGAAGAGAGCTGGGGCTAGCTGACAGCTTGAGAAGTGGGCGTCAGGATGCCTGGGGGCTAGTCCCATCTCTGGAGGAGGAGTGGAGTCTAATGGTTAGACCAGGGTCCTTGGAATCAGGATTCGGGGATTCTGCTCCAGACCCCGTCAGTGTGAGTTGCTGTGAGCACCTGGGTAGATCTGTCACTTACCTGTTGCAACGTTAGGATGCCAGCGACGGGCCTGTAATGCCTCAGCTTTCCCACCTGTAAAATGGAGGCAAGGAGTCACCCAACCCACCATGCAGAAAGCTTGGTAATGAACAAATGGTGGTGAAGCGGTGACAGGCTGTGAAGAGTCACACTGTGCAGGAAGGGCAAAGTACAGAAAAAAATTCAAAGCAAACCATTCCACTCCTGTGCCCCAGGCCCTGACCCAGAGCAGAAGGTGTTTAGCTCAATAATTACCAATTCCCACCCTCAGCACCTCCTGAAAGCCCTCCTGGTTCCTGGTGTTTCGAGAAGTTCTCTCCGCCCGCCCCCAGCCCTGGTAACACCTGGCAAATGTGGGTAGCCACCACTCCTGGAACGCTTCTGCTGTGATTTTAAATATCCAGCAGGTCCCGGACCTTTCCTGTGCTCTGGTGGTCAGGCAAAGAGAAGAGAGACAGATGGACAGACAGAGAACTGGGCTTTGGGGAGAGGTTCAGGAATTTCCTGGCCTTTTCCACCAGGAAAAAAAAATCTCACCCGGCGCAATAACCTCTAGGCCACGCTCCCGTCTCAGGGTCAGGCATAGAACTACTGGTCAGTTCCCTTGTGTGGTCACCGCTCTGCTGTCGTGTCGCACAAACATGTCGAATGTGGAGCCCTGCAGCCACCCCAGCCCCAGCCGTGATCCCCCCCACATACACGCTATCCTGAGACAAGGGATCATTAGTACCGTCGTCCCTCTCGTACCATTTCTCTCCCCCAAGCCCCTTCCAACCCCCCCCAGCCCCTTCCTTGCTGTGTGCCCATAGCACACCCCCGGCCTCTGCCTGACAGGGGCTGAGCACCCAAAACTCATTGCACCTCTCAGGATCAGGCCCTTCACCCTCCTTTCCTCAGCGCTCCCTGCTCCCTCAGTGCCCCCCAAGGAAACGGACAACACACTCAGCCTTCTCGCGGGCGTCTGGTGCTGCCGTCCGCCAGGCACACACCACTCTCCTGGGCTGGCCGAACACCTGGCTCCAGCCCCTGCACTGCTCTTATCTCCTCACCCCAGCTCGCTCCGCCCGGGGGAGAGGCAGGAGGCTGGGGGTGGGGGGTTGGCCTTGCAGCTGCTCCATCCCAAAGCGGAGCACAAGCCAGGCAGTGTCTTTACTGGTGCCAGCTACCAGCCCTGCTCTGGCTCACTTTAAGGCCCCTCCCAGGCCCCCTGCGGCAGCTGTGCCTCACCATCAGCGCCAGCTCCTCCGGGCACAGAGCCCCTCCTGGCAGTGCAGCTGGGAAAAGGCAAAATAGTGCTTTAAATGCTACAAGTTAAATAAGCCCCTTCCCGCGCCCGCCGGCTGGGAGGGGCCCTTCTTGCCCCTTAAGCAGCAGGGACTCTGCTAGCTTGGGAAACAAACCCAGTGCAGGCCCTGACTGCTGAATTTAACAGCCAGTACCAGGCCCATACCCCTCAGTTTTCTTTCGGGGTGGGGGGAAGCTGCGCCATGCTGGGCTGTCTTCTTTGGGTGCCCTGCAGAACTCCCAGGGCTCGTCTACACAGCTTTGCAAACCCCAGCACAGCTCCCGTCTGCACACCCAGTCCCACTCACCCTACAGTGTGGACGCAGGCCAGCCAGGCTCCAGCTCGCAGTGCCAGCCCCAGCACGAGGACCCCGCGTGGCTGGTCCCGCTGCGGTGCGGCTAACCAGAGAGCAGCGACTAGAATGAACACTGCAGCGGACACACGGATGGCTCTTCACGCCACGAATCTGAGGCAGGCCTGGCGTCCCAGCCAGACGTGTGCATGAGCTGTTGCAGCCAGCCCGTCCTGCAGCGAGGGTGATGAATGGCGTTTCCTCTAACTTCATCCATTCCCAAACAAAAAGCAGTCCAGTAGCACTTTAAAGACTAGTACTAAATAATAAATTATTTTGCTCGTCTTTAAAGTGCTACTGGACTGCTTTTTGTTTTGGTGATATATAGACTAGCATGGCTCCCTCTCTGTTACTATTCCTCCATTCCCTACGTGGAATGAACTTTGTTATGCGCACCAAGGCACGTGCAAATGCGCACTGCCCCTGCGGGTGGCTGTGGGGGCTCTGCTAATCAGCTGTGCAGCACCTCGCTCTCCCCCAGTGGCCCCAAGCACTCAGCTTCCAGGGAGCGCTGGTGACCACACCCCTGGCTACGCTGTGGGAGACAGGGAAGTTTGTTGGCATTTTGCTGGGTGTGCCTGGCATGGTTGGCTTTGCCAGGCAAGCAAGACAGTGATACCTCTGCCCTCAGGCCTGGTGGAGTCCAAACAGGGTGCTGTGAGCAGGTGGCGCTGGTTTGGCCCAGTGCAGCTCAGCAAGCCAGCAGGCCTGGCGGGGAAGGAAGCTATTGGCTGGGAGGGACCAGTTAAGGTGAAGGCTAGTGGCAAAATTCTGGGGGTGCTCAGGCCTGGGAGTCAGGCCCACGGCACGCACCCAGAGATGCTGCTGAACCTTGAGAGTGTTTCCCCAGGCCCATGACCCGCTGCCCTCTGTTAACAGCCACACTTCATCCTGATGTGGGTGTTGCTGTCAGCCTGGGGGCGTGTGCGTGGAATTCAGCTTCCCAGCAGGCCCCTGAATAATGGCCGGCCTGTGAAGAGAGAAGAACTCGCTGCCTGGTCCTTGCAAAGGGGAACACACAATGACCTCCCAGCAAATATTTGCGCAGTTACTGCAGAGGGCTCTGTGCAAAAACACCATAGGGGGAAGGGCTCTGCTCTGAACCCAGGGCTCCAACTGCAAAGACAAACAGAGCCTGGGCCAGGGGTCGGGGCCCCAGCCAGAGGGGCTGTGCTCTGGGGGAATGCTCAGAGCGATCGGGGCCATACCGAGTGCAGGCCGGGCTTCATTTGCTCCAGTGCTTTGGTTTACTTCCATAACCGACGTGGCAAACCCAGAGGTGCCAGGCTCTGACCAGCCAGGCCTAGAGGTACTGGGGCTCTGAACAGCCAGGCCCGGAGAGAATGGGGGCTCTGCATGGCCAGGCCTGGAGGTTTCAGGGTCTGATGGGCTGGGCCCAGAGGTGCTGGGGCTCTGACCAGCCAGTCCTGGAGGGGCTTATGGCTCTCACTGGTCAGGCCCAGAGGGGGCTGGGGCTTCAGAGTGCCAGGCCCAAAGGTTGTGTTGCCAGGCGTCTAGTTTTGGACCGGAAAGCCTGGTGGCAAACAGCCCCAGGTGACTCTGGTCAGCACTGCCAACGGGGCTGTTCAAAGCCAGTCCGCAGTGCACTGGGGCTCAGGTAGCCTCCCGCTATGCCATGGCTGCAGGCAGCTCCCAGAAGCGGCGGTTTGGCTGCACGCTGGCTCCAACGCAATGGGGCAGCCAGGGGGTTGCTCACGCCGGCCCCATGCACCAGCTGTGCACTTCCCATTGGCCAGGAACTGCGGCCAATGTGAGCACTGGGGTTGGTGCTGTGGACACACCAGTGTGCAGAGCTGCCTCTGAACCGAAGGGGGAACACGCTGCTTCTGGGAGCTGATGGAGGTAAGCATCGACCCCAGCCACCAGCTAGCCGCCCTACCCTGCAGCTGGCCGGGGGGCACTTGGGGGTCTCCAGCAGCCCTCACTGTCACGCAGCGTGGCAAGCCGCCTTACCTGCCACAGAGAGAGCAGATCCGCTGCCCAGACCCTGCCCTCGTGGTGACTCCACAGGCCACAGAGAGGGTTGCTGGAGGGGGCAGCCGCAGACAGCCTGCAGGCCGTGCGGGGGGGGCCCTCAGCCCCCAACCCCCTCCTGACACCCGCCCCCCCCAACATCCCCTCCCCGCCCCGCCCCGCCCCGCGGAAAAGCCCGGTGCGTTCTCCCCGAGCCGCGCTGGGACCGCCCGGGGGCTGCGCTCCGCCAGCCCTTTAAACCGGCCGGCGCCATCTCCCTGCGGGGGGGGGACACGACACTCACCCTGACACCCTCCCCCCCCCGCGCCGCAGCAGCGTGGCGCTGCCCGCAGCACTTCCGCTCCGCGCTCGGAGCCGCGCTGGGCGCCCACGTGGGAGCCGCTGCCGAGCGGCCCTGCAGGTGAGCCGCGGGGCGGGCAGACAGCGGCAGTGGGGTCTCGGGGCGCCCTGCCCGGCTGGGGGGGGGGCAACGAGCAGGCCCGAGGCACCTCCGAGACCGACCGGGGCAGAAGCGCTGGGGAGGGGGGGTCTGACACGGGCTGGGTGTTACCCCGGCCGCTGCTGCCCCCCAACCTGTCCGGGCTGCAGGCGCCCCGGGGGGGGGGCGCGATCCGTCCGAGAGGGACGTAGGACGGCTCCAGGCCCCTTGCAGACCCATAGCGCCGCCTGAGCTGTGCCCGGTGGTGGTCGGCTGGCAGGCGGCGGCCCCGGTTGCAAAGGTGATGAGTGGGGCTGCGAGCCCCCCCCCACCCCTCCTTCTTCTGTGCCCACCAAGCCCAACTCCCCCCGCGGCTGCTGGCCCTTGTCTCCGCCCTGCCCCAGGGGTGTGCTCCCAGCCGCGCATAGTGGGGGTCCAATGCCGGACGGGCTCCGCCTGGGGCATGCTGCCTCCATCCCTTTCCAGCAAGCCCCACCTGCAGCCGAGCTGCCAGCCTCAGTGCTGGACAGCCGGCCAGCCTGGGCCCCGCTGCTGAGAGGACAGGTAGCAGCACCACCCTTTGTAGCATCACAACAGCAGGCTGGGGGGTTGGGGGGCCCCCCGGAGCATGGCCAGGGCCGGGGAGGCATTGTTGCCCCCCTGCTTATGACGCCCCCTGCCACAGCAAGTTCCCCTGCAGACTGTGCCAGAGGGGCTGCACCTCCAAGCCACAGATTTGAGAGGTCTGCCACAGAAAAAAGGTTGAGATCCACTTCCCCAGCAGGCACCTTGGCAGGGAGTTTCCACTGTAAGCGGGAGAGGCACCAGAAGCTGGGATTTTATTCTCCTTTGTAGTGGGGTTGCTCGTAGAGATTACATTTGAAATCTAGGCCCTGGGGTGGGTGGGTGTGGCTGAAGCTGCTGGGTTCTATCCTAGTACAAATTAATGATGCATAATTGGGCTGGGCCCCCTAGAAGGTAGTGTAAGAGACAGGCCCTGCCCTTGACTGTGAGTGTAGGCTTCCAATTTTGAGTTATGGGCGCTAGCAGCTGCCTGATTAGTGCTGCTGGACGCAATCAGAACTGCTGCAGTGAGAGTCACAGGCCCTGCACTGCCTCATTTGGGGCCGTGCTTTTCAAGCTGTGGTTCATGGACTCCGGAGACCTGCAGCCTGCGTCTGGGATTTCCAAAGGGTGCTGCACCTCCTTCTGCAATCAGTCTGAGGGTCACGCTGATTTCTCGCGCTGAGGGCAGGACCGTGCCGTATCGCTTCCTGTAGCGGCTGCTGGCTGGTCACAGCCCCTTTCTGCCTGGGCGATGCCACATACACTTGGCAAACCTGGGCTTTGCTGCCATGACCCAATGAAGATGACCTGTGTTAAGTCGATGTACGGTCACCACAGTAATTACTGGGGTAATTACTCCCTCTGCCGGTTGCGCATGTCCTCACCAGCAGCACATGCATTGACCTAACAGGGGCACTGGAGGGACTCGCAGCTGGAGCCCTGCAGCCTAGCACTGAGAGCTGGGCAGAGCTCTGCACAGGCGCAAGAGCTGTCCAGGCCTGGCAGCAGCACTCACAGCTGCAACTCCATGCAGTGCTGGCGGGACGCACACCCCAGCAACACTGACTCACGTGCTATACCTCTCACTGGGTGGAGCTGTTAGGCTAGTGTAGAGAGGAGTGGCAGCTTCCCACCAGCCAACTCTTCGGTGCAAATGAGGGTTTAGGGTTGGGCGACATGAATCCTGACTGCAGCTGTGCAGGGGGCAAGACTCCAGC
Organism: Carettochelys insculpta; assembly: GCF_033958435.1. NCBI lineage: Eukaryota > Metazoa > Chordata > Testudines > Carettochelyidae > Carettochelys > Carettochelys insculpta. Next base: position 3,985,083 of record NC_134145.1, read on the forward strand.
TTCCCCATACTGACTGGTAGTGTGGAGCGGGACTTGGAAAACGTTGAGAGGAACAGAATAACCTCCAGCAGGGGGCGGCCCAGAGCCCTGGGCCCATACAGAGCAACGCAGACCCATTCTCTTCCCCCTGGTGGGGCAGAGAGCCCTGGGCCTGTACTGCGCAACAGGGACTCATTCTTTCCTACCTGGGTGCTGGGACGTACGCTGTCCTTTCTTGCTTGCAGAGTTCAGGTGGCGTGACCTTGCTGCGCCATGGCTGCCTCTGTGAGCCGGCTGTCCCACATCGCCTTCCATGTCCTCCCTGGGACGGCCTTGGTCAGCGACCTGGTGGGCAAGTTCCACTTTCAGCTGTTTGCATCGCGGGTGACGGCGCGGGTCCGGCAGCTGGCTCTCCGCAAAGGCGCTGCTGTCTTCCTCGTCAACGAGAGGCTGGGGGAGGCTCCGGCGGCCCACCCGTTCCTGGCTGACCTCGCCCAGCCCGCTCAGGCTCAACAGCCCCCGCTGGGCCACGCCGACGGGGAATTCCTCTACGACGTGGCCCCCTCGTGGGCCGTAAGCACGGCCTCCAACGTGTGCTTCGAGGTGGAGGATGTGCACCGCATCTCCCGCCACCTCCAGGAGCAGGGCTGCTGCTTGGCGGTTCCGCCCACCAACGTGACGGACGACGGCGGCTCCGTTACTTACTGCACGGTGAGATCCCTGGCGGGGAACGTCAGCCACACCCTGCTGGATCGCTCCCGCTATCGGGGAGTGTTTCTGCCCGGCTTCCTCCCCACCAGGCACGTCCCCGAGGGCCCACAGGACCCGGCTGAGATCACGCACTTCGACCACGTCACCTACGCCTGCTTGCGGGGCAGCACCCCGGCCGTGCTGGATTGGTACCAGCGCTGCCTCGGCTTCCAGCGCTTCCTGGTGAACAGGCAGGATGAGGTGGCTGAGGGCTACAGGATCAGCGGCTGCGGCGTGGGGCTGCGGCTCACAGCTATGCGGTACTGCACGGGCAGCGCCGCCAGCCCGGCCGACGACTGCAAGTTCGTCCTGGCCGAGTCCCTGCCGGCACCAGGGAAGAACCAGGTGGACACCTTCCTGGAGCTGCACGGCGGAGCTGGGATCCAGCACGTCGGGCTCTACACGGCGGATGTCATCTCCGCAGCTCGGGCCCTGGGGGAGGCTGGCGTGCGGTTCGTCGATCCCCCCCGGGCCTACTACAGCCAGCTGGGCAAAGAGGAGGAGATCCGGGAGGCTGGGCAGGACCCCCGGCTCCTCTCCCAGCAGGGCATCTTGCTGGATGCCGATCTGGCCGGGGCAGCGGAGGGAGACGGCGGAGGCTGCAGCCTGGGCCGGAGGAGGTACCTGATGCAAATTTTCACCAAGCCCCTCTTCCCCGAGGAGACCTTCTTCCTGGAGCTGATTGAGCGGCGGGGGGCTGCAGGCTTCGGCGAGGGCAACATCCGGGCCCTGTGGCATTCTGTGCAGGCCCATCTGCAGCAGCGGTAGAGCCTTCGCCCTTGCTGGCTACCTGGGGAGCTGCCCTGGAAAGCTAGCGGTGACCCTGGGCCCAGTGTTCTGTCCTCTGGGCTACGGCCCCGCTGGGGGGCAGGGAGGAGACGCCAGAGGCTGGAAGCTGTTAAAACCCCAGCCCCTGGGACATGCCATCTGCCCTCAGGGAGACGTTCAGTTCCACTCCAGAGACAAACCCTCACCCCCAAAGTGCTCTCCCCCGGCATGGCTGCACTGGCTAATTCTGAGCTCTCGCTCCCTTCTCCCTGGGCCAGGAGCTGGCCTGGTGGCCAACACTCATCCCATTCCTTTGGACACTCCCCCCAAAGCTTTACGAGTGGATTTGGGACTCTGGGACCAGCACCCACCACAGCCACTGCTGGGGTGGAACATGGCAGCTATAAGGGAACAACGCAGCGGGGCAGGCAGCGGAGCCCCTGGGAAGGGCAGGAGCAGATGGCCCCGCCAGCCTTGGCATCAGCTCTGCACTCATCTCTGCACTGTTTGTGTTTGGGTGGGCCAGGCTTCTCCCTGGGGGCGGGGGCTGTTTGCTGCAGAGCCCACATCCTGTCTGCCCCTCCCTCCAGGGCAGCTGGACAGCTCCCCTGTAACTCACACCAGCAGTGAGGCACCTGCCCAAGTGGCACTGTGGGGATTTAGCTCTTGCAAGGTAGCTGGCAGGGTCCGAACACCCCATGCCCGGCCCTTGGGAGAGGCAGGAGCCTGGCCCCCAGGCACTGGCTCTGCCTGCAGCTGGGCAGTCAATGCACCCGGCCGCTAACCACCCAGCACTCCTGGCGGATGACCTGTTCCCATGTTCTTGTTCAGCAGAGGGTTGTTGGGCCCATATACCACGACTCCCCCTCGGCTGGCGTGGGCACTCCCGCAGGGGGCGGGCAGGGCATGGCTCCCTTGAAAGGGCTCATTAAACTGAAGAGCTGGTCCTGGCTGCGGTGTCCTGTTCCGAGCAGTGGCGGTGCGCGTGCTGGTGGCTGCGCTCTGGCGCATCGTTCCCTTACTTGATTACTTCCACGAAGAGCCAGGTTGGTGCTACCAGGCAGCTCAGCCCCAGGGCAGCAGCTGAAGGTTACGGGGACGGGCTGGCACGACCCAGGGCAGCTGGCTTAGCAGGGACTGCCAGGGCGTTTCTGTACAGCTCTCCGGTTCAGGCCCAGCTCCCACCCAGGACCCCTTAGGCTAACAGCCCCCAGGCATGAGGATGGGGGATCACACCCAGGGAGGGGCCCTAAGGACGGGTAACAGGAACGCGCCTGCAGAAAGGACCCACACGAGCTCTCTGCCTGGGACTGATGCAACTCGAGCCCTCTGCAAGGTAGCTCAGGCTGAGCAATGGCACACCTGGCTTCAGCCACTATGCACCCACTGCTGCCAAATTTCCTCACTTACCCCCCACCTCAGCCAGTCCCCTGCTCTGGTCCATCGCCGGGGCTCCAGCAGTTGCCCAGCAACCTCTGCCGGCAGCTGGGTGCTCTGTGCCTCTCCCCTCCCCTCCCGCCGTTTGCAGGCGGGGCGACCATGAGACAGCACCGAGAGCAGCTTGTCAAAGCTCGTAGAAAAGTTCAGATTTATTAAAACCTCAGCCCGGGGTGGGGCTGAATAAAAGCAGGAGCCACCGCCCGGGGCAGGGTCAGCAACTGTCCAGCCTGCGGCCTGATGCAGCATCCGACAGCAGCTGCGCTGGGGCTGGGCCGTGTCCCGGGAAGGGACGGTGAGGATGAGATGGGCAGCTGTTGGAAATAATCACTCCACTTAGCTCCGGGTCACTGTCCTGGCCCGGGAGGCCCCGTTACGCAACAGGCAGGGGGAGTCTTGGCTCCCCATGCTGGAGGGGCAACCTCGATCCAAGAAGCTCCTGCCAGGATGGGGGGGACCTCTTGTGATGCGGCCAAGGGGAGGGAGACCAGATCTCGTCCAGACGGGACACCACACCACACCTCAGAGGGGAGATGTTCCCTGGCCGTGAGCTAAAGCCAGCCCCACTGGGCAGCCCTGCAGGTGAGCCAGGCACCCAGGCTGACCCCAGGCTGCCCCCCCCCCAGGCTTCCCTGGGTAGTGCAGTGAGATGGCACCGGGCCGGCCCAGGGCTCCTCACACCCCTCCACGGCCCCAATGCCAGGTCTCATCCCTCTGCCAGGGGCTCTGCGGGGGGGGCTCCAGGGAGCTGGCCCACACTGGCGCCATTGGCAGTGGAGAGTATGGGGGGGGCGGGGTCTGACTGATTTGACCTGAGTCCACCTGACTCTGTGCCCCCCCCGCCCGAGCCGGGTGCAGCTGGCTAGGGGCTGGCCCAGCCCAAGTAACGGCTCCTCCCTCCCCACAGAGGGGCTCACCGGCTGGTCTGGCCAGAGCGGGGGGCTGCTGTCACTCCCCGGCCGGGGCCTTGAGGAAGGCCGCGAGGGAGAGCTGCTGCCGCCGGGGACGGCTGCTGTCAGCTTCCGCCTTCAGCTGGCCGGCGCGAGCCACCTCACAGCCCCGCTTCCGCTTGTGGCCCTGCAGAAGTGGACGCGGGTGGGAGGTTACCGCCGGGGGCCCAGCCAGGGTGAAGGGGGCCCCCAGCTGATGCCCCTGGGGGGTGGAGATTGGCCCCCTCCCCCCGGCCAGGCAGGGGAGCCTGCACCTCCAGGGCTGGCCCAGCCACACTCACCGTGCCGGGGCCCAGCCCCTCGCAGCTCAGCCGCTCACGCGCCTTCCAGACCTATGGGAAGCACAGGACAGAGCCGCGCTGGCCCCTCACCCAGCACCCCTGGGAGCAGCCAGGGCAGGGAGCACCGTCGGCCCCTTCCCAGAGCTCCGGGGGGACGTGCCAGGCTGGCCCCTGGCCCCTTTCATGTGACCCCGAGGGGGGCCAGGCTGTGTGGAGGGTTGAGGCCTCCCAGCAACCCCTCAGGGATGTGAGGGGGCCGGACAGGGCTGAACCCCTCCCGCAGGTTCTAGGGATTGGGGGTGCAGTGGGGGGGGGGGGGGCAAGGAAATGCACAGGACTAACCCCCCCCCATTCCCAGAGATCCCACGGGAGGCTGAGGGGCAAGTACCTTCTTCATCGCCGTGGAGATGGCGGATTTCTGGAGGTCTGCCTGCGTCACCCACCGGCATGCCGGCTGCCCGTCCTGCCCACTGGCAGTCGTCTGGGCGCCCCCGCCCAGCAGCAGGGAATAGACAACGTACGTCTGGTGAATGTGGGAGAAGATGTGGATGACCTGGAAGGCAGAGGAGGGGGCTGAACGCTCACTGCACGATGGCACCACACCGGAGGCCGGGAACGGCCAGACAGGAACCCTTTGCTTTGTCACTCCGGCCCCCAGCTCAGGCACGGTCCACCTGGCCGTAGGCAAAGGGCTCTGCACAGCACGGCTAATCCTGCCCCCAGAACCCTGGGCCTATGCCAGCCGGTCGGTGCTCCCATCAGCTGGCTTGCAGCTGGCCCTGCCGAGCAGCCTGCAGACAGGACAGGCTCTAGAGGCAGGGGCTGGGTTGTCCCCACACTGCCCCTCCCACAGCCCAGCCCGGGCCGACTTACCTCTCCGACGTGCCGCAGGCGACCTCTGGCCACAGCGTCTCCTGCCCAGGCCTGAATGTGGCCCAACACCACCTCCCTCTGCTGCTTCTCGTTCAGCCCCGGCTCCAGGGGCAGGCTGGGAAACTCCCACAGCCCTGCCAGCAAGCCTGGGAGAACAAGGAAGGGGAGGCGGGCAGCCCAGCCACACTTGGCAGTGCCATGGATCTCTCCCCAGAACTGCCCTTCCCACGGGGCAGCGATCCCTCCGTTCCCCCGTCCAGCCGCCCGCCTCGCACCAGAGCTGCACGTTACCTGAGCTGGGTCTCTGGACAATCAGATACTCCGGCTCCCCCCCGGGGCCTCTCCTCTCCAGCACGCACGTGGCTGTCCGCTCCGCCCGGGGCTGCTTCTTGGCTGCTCTCCTGGGGAAGTTGGCCACGCCGCGGCTACTGTCCCAGGGCTCCGTGGCAGGCAGGCACAAGGAGCAGCTGCCGGCAGCTGTCAATCAGACGCAGCACCAGCTCAGCTCCTGTTGCTGCACCAGTCCCGAGCAGGCTCGGGGATCAAGGGCTGCGCCCCTGCTTGCAGCATGGAGCCTGGGGTCCCCCTCACCTGCCCCCGGAGCATCTACCCCTGCCCCCAGGCAGCTCCTCCAGCAGCTGGGCACACAGCTCTGCAGAAGGGGCCATCCCAGCACGGATCAGGCAGACACCCCCTGAGGTGTTGGGGGTGAGGAGGGAGGCGGCACTAGGCCAGAGCTGCAGTTGCCCAACCTCTGGGCGGGGTCCCCCCAAGTCCCATGCCAGTGCCTGTGCAGCACTGAACCCCCCCAGTGCAGAAGCCTGCAGCACTCCTAGCAGGGCCACCTGACTCCCGCTGCTCCCCCAGCCTCTCATGCACTGTTCCCAAAGCTCTGGGCCTGACGGAGCTGCCCGCTGCTCACAGCTCGGGGAGCTCCCAGCGTGAAGCGGGGCCACGGGAGCATGGAAGGACACCACACAGCAGGGCTCCCCCGTCAGCACCTACCACACTCCTCTACGTCAGGCGCCTGGGGGCAAGTGGGGGCAGCTTTCCCCAGCAGCCTCTTGGAGGCACATTCCAGCTCCTTCTCCACCTGTAAAGGAGGGCGCAGTGAGCCATGGGGCTCCGCTGTCCATGGAAGGCTGCCCCACCCCTAAACCCACTGCCAGGAGAGAACAGAGTGAGTTCCAGGAAGGTAGGACCACCATTGGCTACCGGCCAAGAGGATAAGGGATGCAGCCCCACGTCTGGATGGCTCTAGCCCTCTGACGGCCAGAAACTGGGACTGGGCAACAGGGGTAGGTCACTCAATAAGGTGCCCATTTTTGTCCATTCCCGCCAGAGCACCCGGTACCAGCCACTGTCGGCAGACAGGACGCTGGGCGAGATGGACCACAGGTCTGACCCAGCGTGGCCGTGCCTGTGCCAATCCCAGCACACTGCAGCATTTGCTGTACTCGGCACCAGCCAGAAACTGCCCCTGAGGCCCTGTTACCAGAAGCAGACGCCCAAAGAAGCACTACGGCAGACGTGAGCCGAAAGAGAGGTTAGCTCATGCAAAAACACGTCCTGGAAGCTTACGTAGTACACGCAAGTCTGCGAACGCCAAGGGGAGAGGGGGCTGGGGGAGTCCGGGCACACGGGGGGCTGAAGACACGGCTTTGTTTCAGATGAGGAACTAGGCACAAGCTTTTAACAGTGAGAGCGATTAATGAGCAGAACCAACAACCCCGGGCCAAGCTGGGTTCTCTGTCCCCCGAGGTCTTCCAGGCAAGACTTGAAGCCTTCCCAGAAGACACCTGTACATTAGGCCCAGCCTGGACCCTGTGCACGTAGCATTTGTATAATTTACATTTTGTGCTCCTATGTGTAAGTAATGCCACACGAATACGTTCAGATTCCGCTACGCTTCCGTTCACTCAATCCAAGTGCTCCCTTCGCAAAGCTCTAGCAGATGCTAGCAGAGACCTTGCCAAAGACAAGGTGTGAGTTCTGTGTCCTAGTATGGACATCTCGGCCCACAGCTGCTCTGGGAAGGAGGCTGCAGGCGTCTCCTTTCCACCTCGGACCGTATTGTCTTCAGACAATACACAATCACATGGGGGGGGGAGGCGGACACGCACGACTGGGTGCGATCTGCTGGCTTGTGCTGGGCAGGAGCTCACACTAGAACATGCAGTGACAGGCCTGGCTGCACCAGTCCAGGGCGCGAACAGGAACAGGCTACAGACAGCGCTGCGCTGGAAATGACGACGACCCAGGGAAAGTTTCCCACAGCGGAGATTGGTCCTGCTGAGAGGACAGGCGGGAATAACCCAGGTCATTTAAACCGAGCCTGGACCCAGCCCTGGCAATTCCATCACGGCAGGATCCTGGGCTGGCTCAGGGGTGCAACTTCATGACCCTGCCAGGCTCTCCCAGCTCCTGAACCACGAGCCCAAAGGGCAGCAGCTTGGCACCCGGGGATCTCAAAGTACACTGGGGCCAGGGTCATCCCCCTTCGCTCCCAGAGCAGAGGCTGGCCTGGCACACTCGGGTACGCGTGAGGCCTTTCTCAGGAGACAAACGGCTCAGCAGGCTGGAGACAGAACAGCCGTGCAGCTAAGAGAAGGGGGATTCCCAGGAGGGGCCGTCCAGGGGCGTGAACGTAAAAACAGCCACGCTGGGGCAGAGCAAAGGTCCATCTTGCCCAACTCCTGTTCCAACGGCAGCCAGGGCCAGGTGTCCACGGTGGCGAGCAGCACAGGGGATAATGTGGTCCCTCTCCCGCCATCCATCTCCAGCCTCTGACGAACAGAAGCTAGGGGCACCATTCCTGCCTATCCTGGCTAATGGCCGTCAGTGGACTCAACTCCTTAAACCTTGCTATAGTCCTGGTCTTCAGAACCTCTGGCCAACCATGTGCTGTGTGGGACGCAGGACAGCCCCCCATGCCCAGGCCCTGTTCTGTCCCCACTTTGCATCTGCCCAGCCTCTCCCCCTCCCCATTTCACTCCTTTTCCCAAGTGATGTGGCCCAGCAGGAGGGGCTATGCCCAAGAAATTGGTGACAATGGAAAGAACGACAATGTACCAGATCCCGCTGGACTGTAAAGCTGAAGCGAAGAGTATGTCAGGCATGGGCAGATCGTGCCGTACAGGGGCTGGCCCCCGCCACGTTACCCCAGCCGGCCCCAGTGTGCGCCGTATGGGGGCTGGCGCCCGCCACGTTACCCCAGCCAGCCCCGGAGCCTGCAGCGCCGTGTGCAGTCAATACAATGCCATGTGCAAAAGCACCTGCAGGAAAAGGATGCCTGTGCGCGTCTGGGTCTGGGATGTGCTCTGCATCCACCCCCAGCATCGGAGTCTGCACGGCACCGCCTCACGCTGCTGTGCACCGACTCAAAATCCCCAAGCGACAGGCTCTGGAGCCAAGCGAGCTCTCAGGAAGCTGGGGGGAGAGCGAAATCCCCACGCAGGGCCGTGACTTGCTCAGGACCCACAGGGAGGTGGCAGAAGGCAGGACGGGACCCAGGGCTCGAGGCCTTGCACTGCTGGAAGATACATTCCAGCGAAGGGCGTGGGGGGGTTACGCAGAGACCCCCAAGCCCCCGGGATCCAGCACAATACCTACCCTGCAGCGCGCTCTGCAGTGGGGCTTCACGGGACACTCCATGCACAGCGGGGCCCGGGGGGTGCACACGGTAGCTCCCAGCTCCATCATGGCTTGGTTAAAATCCCCCGGCCGGACGGGATCCACCAGAGTATTGGCCAAATCCCTGAGACGAAGAGCAGCAAGTAGCAGGCTGGGCAGCCCCAGGAGAACACAAGGGGCGGGGCAGGGGGCCCAGCCCAGCCCAGCCCAAACAGGACACGCGCGCCTGACCGAGAGCTGGAGGGGGATGGAACCTGGAGATCCGCTGGGCGAAGGTGGAAGGGGCTTGGGCCATTTGCAGCCAGAGGTTTGCTCCTGTTCCGGTACTGGGCCAGCAGGCCTAGCGCTCTAGGCTCCTTACTGGAGACAGTGGGAGTCGCAGGACCAGGACCTCTCCACAGCCTCATGCCAGGGACGGCTGCCTCCCAGAGGGCGCCCACTCAGGGCGAGCAGCCTGAGCTTCGTGGCAGGTGGAGGCAGCAGGCACCGGCTTGTGGAGCCAAGCCAACGCGTCATAGCCTGAAAGGGCCGGGAGTGCCTGGTGCAGGCTGCACCCGCTGAGGCACAGCTTGCCCTGCTGAGCACCTTCGGGGCGGGTGACTGACCAGCGACCCCGAAAGCCAGCGGCAGCCGCCACGCGCCGGCTCCTCCAGCGCCCAGCTTGGCCGAGAACCCCAGCCCCAGGCCAGCGACGCGGCCGCGCCAGTGAGAGTTCTTGCCGGCACTTGGGGGGGCTGAGCAGCAGGTGCGCGATCAGTTCTGCTCTCCAGCCTGCGGTGGAACAGGTGCCTCGGCAGCAGCCTGGCACTAGAGTAGGAGGGATTCCAGCTCCAGGCCCAAGCCGATCCCTGCTCCGGCTACAAGGGGAGCAGCTACTGCCCGCCAGCTTAGTGCTTTTTGGCCGTGCATCCGCCAGGCTCCACGGCTACCCATGGCCTCAACAACCTGGCGAGGAGAGGCCAAAAGCTGCCTCCCATTTCTGAGCCCCATCGGGCCCTGCTGTTCTTCCCTCCTGTTTGCATTACAACCGCCCTCTGCCGGGAAGAGCACGGTCCCCTACCAGAGCCTGTCGATCACAGCCGGGCTGCTGGAGTCGGCACCGATGCCTCGGACCCGGCACAGGACTCGGATCACATTCCCATCCACCACACCCGTCGCCTGGCCCGGGAGAGAGAGGAGCTGCAGTCACCACCTGCGGACTGGTCACGGGAGCATTCAGCCAGGCTGAGCGCCAGGCCCAGCCTCCCTCACGGAGCAGGAGAGAGCCCCAGGCCAAGCGAGTCTGCTGGGGGCGCGGGGGACGGTGCACCAAGGATGGTTGGCACTCCCAGTGCCCACGCAGCAGCACGAGGCTCCTCTCAGCGCCCAGGAGAGCCCAGCTTTCAGCGAGGCAGGGGAAAGCCGCAGGCAGCACCGGAACTGCCCTGAGGCAGGGAGCGGCCCAGTGCTGCTGAGGGCAGCCGCAGGGCGAGACGTTCCCCAGCCCTCCCACCAGCCAAGGCACCCGTGAGCCCCAAGGCCGGCACAGCCCGACACCCTGCAGGCCCCCGGAACGCGCCGGCTCTCGTCACCTGCCCGTAGGCGATGGAGGCGATGGCTCCTGCTGTGTATCTCCCCACCCCCGGCAGCAGCTTCTGCAGCTCCTCGGCTGCCCTGGGCATCTCACCTGCCAGCTCCGAAACCACCTGTGGGGAGACGACACGGGGATCCAGGTGACACGCCCAGGACCTGCTGCCGGCCTGCAGGAGGGGGGTTTACCTGGCCTGACGGACAAGCCAGTCACACTCTGCCCTGGAGCTCATGGCTGTGGTGGGAGCCAAGGCACTGGGTTCCCCCCACCAGCCGGCGCACGCTAGCACGGCGAGGGGGGACGCAGGAAATAATACCCCCGCACCACCCCTGCCGGGTACCTTCTGTGCTGCTTCCTGCAGCCGCTTTCCTCTAGAGTAGTAGCCAAGTCCTGCCCACAGCTCATTCACGTCCTGCGCTCAAGACACACAGCCAGGGGTTACGGCCAGCCGGGAGCGGCCTGGGGTAAAAGGTCGAGGGGAGCATTGTCACACCCTACCCCACTGTGGGGGCCTCTTACCTCCAGGGAAGCTCCAGCGAGCGCCTGCAGCGTGGGCCATTTCTGCATTGCAAAGGAAACAGAGGGTTGTTTGCTGGCCGAGCACGGTGAAAGGGGGAGAGCCCCAGCCGGGCACCAGGCACACAGCGGCCGAGGCTTCCGACATGCTCAGGAATTCAGGGCTCTGGGGATGGGCTCGGCAAAGCACAGTCACCTGCATCCACCGGTTGTAATAGTCAATCACCGTGGCCACCTGCGTCTGCTGCAGCATGATCTCCGACACCCACACTGCAGGGACAAAGGAACAGTGCGAGAGCATCGTATCGGCCCAGACAGCAGCTTCCCAAGTCACACCCCGACCTGCCCCTTTGCACAAGGTGTCTCTGGCACAGCAGAGCTCCCAGGCTGGCACTAGTCCCTCACTGCTGACACGGGCTTAGCACTGGGGCCTCTGGCGTATCCTAAGTGATTGCCCAGAAGATCCAGATTTCCCTCCCATGTGCATCACCCTGCACCTGGCCACCTCAGCCCAGGCTGTTTGAGCCAAACGGCGCAGCACCTTACTCTCCAGTGTCAGCTCTGTGACGCTGGGTCCTTGCAAGCACCACGCTGCAGGCCTCTTGTGGAAAGAGTTTGGAGGAGGTTTGGGCTGTGCCGGGTTTTGGGACGGCAGCACTGTCCATTTGAACTATTTTTCTCCCCCCCATTTATCCTGCCAGCTCTGCACTGCTCTCCGATGACATCAGGCAGTGACCCCACTTTCTAGCCGAAAACAGCAGCCAGCCCACGCGCCGTCTCACCTGTGTACGCTCTTCTGGTAGGATCCGATTCGCTGGCAGCCTGGAGGAGGAAGAGGAGGGAATTTCAGGGAAGGGGTCAAAGCGAACTGCTCTGGAGTCTGCGCCAGGAAGGCTGGGGAAGAGGATTTGCACCCTGGTTTGGACAGGGTCTCTACTACAGAGGGAGCATTCAATCCAGCACCAAGACTCCACCAGCCTTTGGAGTAACAGCCGAAGACAGCTCTTCTTCGGAAGTGTTTGATATCTGGGCCCTGGCTCAAATGCTGGCATAGGACAAAATTTGTAGGTGTAAAAATATATAATTAATCTAAGCGGAGCAGTTATACAAATCCCAAGAGACCCGAGAGTCACAGCTTCAGGCTGTTCCTGGTCCCCTGAAAACAGTTCCATCCAAAGCCTCTTCCAGGTGAGCACTTTGTTCCTGCAGTTTCTTAGGAAGCTCAGATGCCCAACCAGGTTAGAGGGTCTGGGCTAGGGCTACCTTTTCAGACAATAGGACCTAAGATGCACAGGAAACATTTGCATATGTATGCAAAATGGATATTTACATATGCAAATAAGGATAAGCAACAATTGGTTTTCTATGCACAGTTTAGCTGCTAATTAAAGACTGGCCCTAAAGTTTCCATTAAGGCTGAACTCGGTTTGATCAATTGAAAGCCAACAAAAAACTGGCGGCAATCTCTGTCCATCTTGGCGTGATGGATTTCATGTCTTTTCTTACAATGTTTCTCCAGCTGAAGTTTATCTCGAAGGTTTAGAATTTCAACAGGGAAACGAACGAGATGCGCAGTGGCACCTTACAGACTAACAGATATTTTGGAGCACGAGATTTCGTGGGCAAAGACCCACTTCATCTTTGTGTTTTTGAAGATACAGACTAACTCAGCTACCTCTCTGACACAGGGAAACCATCTGAAATGCCCCCCACCGCTCTCCCCTGCACATGGGTACCAGGGCTGTAAATGTTTACCGGGACAACGGTGGCCCCACACAATTCTCAGCACAGCGGTGAAAGTTCCCCTTTGGCCACTCCAGCCATTCCGCCACCAAACAGGCAAACACAGACAGGGTTTGCTGCTGCGGGCTTAGCAAGGATGGAGGCGAGAGCAAAGGCTGGCCTGAAGTGGGAGCAACAGAACATTCTGCAGCAAGGGAATACAAACCAACAGGCAAGCAAGCAGGCAGCGATGAAGGATTAACGCAAAGCTCCCTGCAGCACTAGCAGCTCAGACCCAAGGCTCAGCCAGAAATGCCCAATCCAGATTCAGCGTGGGACCCAAGTTGCAGAAACAAACCCCATCAGTGGCGAAAGATACTGTGTAATTTCGGATGCCCCTTCAGTTTTACTGCACTCTGCTTTAGCGCCCAAGGAAAGGCAGTGTGTGGAGAGCCATCGCAGCATCCTTTTAGACGGGGGAAAACTCAACCAGGTATTCTGGGGACCTAATTCTGCCATACCAATTTCCTCCATGGAAGGTCACGCTTGCATTTGTCGTACCAGGCCAGCAAATTCACCCGAAAGGCCTGGATTTCCACAGGGTGGCTGAAGAGGTGGTAAGCGGATTGCTGGGTAGACAATGAAGGAAACACGCCTGCAAGGAGACATTAAAATGCTACTCAGAAGACAGGACCAGCGGTTAAAGGAGTTTGAGGGGGTAGGGCTGGGCTGCACTTTCCTTACTGAAGCAAAGGTCTTTCCAGTAGACAGGAAAACCCCTGAACACAAAGAAAATAGCTTTGACAAGCTGCTGCACTAGACCCTGAAGAATGCGTGACCCCAAAATGCTTTCACTAGCTGCTTCCAGGATTCACCCAGTCCCAGTGTGCCACAGCTCCACAACCCCAAACTCACACCCAAAGCCTCACTTCCACCAGACTCTCAAATGCCTCCCTCTCCTACACATTACAGGAGTGGAGAGAGATGTAATATTAGAAAAAAGCCTCCAGTTTATCAACTTTATCTGGGTCTCCCGTTGCCTCTGTCTCACAGACTGAGCCTTGCCCAGTGCAGGGACTGTTTCTCCATATGTCTCAGACAACATGGTACACCTCTGTGTTCTCTGTGCTCAGCTGGATTCATTAACCAAAATAAGCATCCTGCTAAGAGGTTTCATTCAAGTCCCATGCCTACTACAAAATATAAGTTACATCGGCGTGAGGAAGCCCAGACAAACACAGGGCCAGCAGACAAGGAGGCAGAGAAACTGACCAGAAACCAGTGTATTTTTGACAGGCAACAACAGTGCTGAAAAAAGGAAGAAACACAAATTTTTGGTTTAAGTGTTGCGTGCTTCCGAAAAGGTGATTGGCAGCTCCGTCTGTATATCAAAGACAAGTCTGATTTCAGCTACTAAAATAAGCTTTCAAGTTCAGGTTGAACCTCTCTAATCTGGCACCCTTGTAACCTGACCGGTGCCAGATGCGAGAATTTGCCAGACCACAGGTCAATATTGTCTAGCAGCATTACCAACACTTCCACTGCTTTCTAGGCTCTTGAAAGACATTTAGGAGTAAATTACAGCTAAATAACAGCACAGAACAGTGAAAGCCAGGACTGGTGGTTAGAAACAAACTTTATGGGACCATGGGAAACTTGGCCACACCCATGAGAAGTGGCTAACCAGCCAACTAAAATCATGCTGGATTACAGATGGTGCCGGATGAGAGAGATCCAGATTAGACAGGTTCAACTTGTATTTTTTTTTTTTTTTTTTTTTTTACTGCTCATCCTTACAGAGGCCACCTACCTCTGCCTGAGGGAGCTGCCACCTCCAGTTCATGGCATAGACAAGCAGTTAACCAAGCTCGCCTTGCAAAATCTCTTTCACTGCTAGGGCACAAGGAAGAAACAGCCCAGACTGAGTCTCACATCCCACAGGTGATTTTGCAGGGCTGGCAGTGAGAGGAAATGTCTATGTACTTATAAATGAGCACGGCTGAGCTGCAGTCACTGAGCCATTTTAGCACTGAATGCACCAAAGCTCTGACCCCAGAGAGCAAGGCTCCATTGAGAAGGGGAATGGATGGTGCTGTACCAGCTCTCGATGTTAGGAACTGAAACAAATTAAAGTGTTCAATGGGTAGAGTGAATAATGACAGCGAGAGGATTGTGTGTATAAAATAAAAGGATTGTATTTGCCTGCCTTCCTTGATACCCAAGCTCACTTCAGTTTGTTTGATACCTGTCTAGCAGCCATTCACCCTGGACCATGCTGGACTCACCCACTCTGCAGTTTTTCCCTTCCCTGCATGATGCCAAAGCACACCTTTACCAGACGATGGGTTCTCCCTGCATCTCCTGGGGGATTTCCTCACTTCCCCCACGCCCTGCGGGAGTCCCTGCCGGCCGCGAGCTGCAGCCCGGAGTCTGCTCATCTCCAGGCTGAAGAAAAAGAGAGGTGCTGTTACGGGGGCTCCTCTAGGGTACTCACAGCGTAGGCAGCTGCAACCCCACCCCACACTGCAACCCCTGCAATAACGCCCACACCCCTCCTGCTGCAACCTCTGCAGCTACCCCCACCTCTTGTGCTGCAAAACGCCCCAGGGACTACGGGCACGGCAGTGCCCCCGCGCGTGCTGGCGGGGCAGAACGGGGCACCCGGGTGCCACGAGCACTAAGCGGGTGCGTGCGAACCGGACGCCCCCGCACCTCGGGGCGGGGGGGTGACCCGAGCACTGGACTGTGCAGGGAGAGGCGGCCCCGGCGGGACGCTGCGGCCACGGGACAATAACGCGGCGGCGGCGGCTGCCGCTGCTGCTGCCGCCGCCGCCCGACGCGCCCTGCAGCTGGACCAGGTCCGCGCGCGGCGCTCCCCTTGCAGCGCTCACCTCCCCTTGCCCCACGCGCCCAGCTTTCCCGGGAACCTGCCGCGCTCCAGCGCCACCCAATCCCGTCCTGCGGCCGGGCGCGCAGGAGCCAATCAGAGAGAGGCGCAACTGGTCAGCACGTGCCCAGCAGGGGTCAGGCGCGGCCAATCAGCTGTTCGAGGGGCGCGTACCGGCCATCAGCCAATCAGCGTATCCGAAAGAGCCCGGCTCGTTCCTCATCCGGCCTCCCGCAAGGACCTTGCCCGCTCGCTGGGCTGCCCCGGTCAAACGCCTGATCAATACGAAAGTGCGTTGGCGCAGGCGCGTCGGCGACGTGACGCGTTGCGCGCGGGGCCGCCGCTCGAGAGCTGCCGTTGGCGGGAGCCGGAGACAGGCACCTGTTCGGGCAGCCCGGTCGCGCTGCCCTCAGGGAAGGACCCCTCCCCGCGTTCTCCAGTCCCGGAAGCGGGAGGATGGCGGCTCCGTGAGAGAGCTGCGGCCCGCGCGCCTCGGGGTGGGTCCGGGCGGGAGCCCCGGTATCGCGGGTCCCGACATGCACCGCGGCCTGGCTCGGGGGCTGCGGGTTCGAGTCGCGCGGATCCCGGTGTGGGCGGGAGGGGTATTACCCCCTCGGGGGGGGGCTGGAGGCAGGAGAAGGGGCGGTGGAAGACGGGGCAGGGGCAATGGAGACGGGGGGGAGAAGGGTGCTGTGGGGGGGGAGAAAGGACTGGGGGGTAGTGGGGGGGCGGGGACCATGGAGACAGGGGAGAAGGGGGCTGGGGGGCAGGTGAAGGGAGCTGGGGGCAGTGGGGGTGGAAGAAGGGGCGGGGACAATGGAGACATGGGGGAAGGGGATTGTGTGGGGGGAAGGACTGGGGGACTGTTGGGGGGTGGGGACCATGGAGAAGGGGACTGGGGGGCAGGTGAAGAGGGGTGGGGGTGGAAGAAGGGGCAGGGACAATGGAAAAGGGTGCTGGGGGGAAGGTGAAGAGGGGTGGGGGTGGAAGAAGGGGCAGGGACAATGGAGAAGGGGACTGGGGGGCAGGTGAAGAGGGGTGGGGGTGGAAGAAGGGGCAAGGACAATGGAGAAGGGTGCTGGGGGGAAGGTGAAGGGGGCTGGGGGCACAGTCCTCCCTCCATTAGTTCTGTCCGTGTGGGGAACGAATTTTGTTCTGCACCGAGGCAGGGCAGCTGCACAATGCCCATAGGAACCTGGCTGCTGCCAGCTGTGGGTGCTCAGGCAGCATTTGAATCTCCCCTGGCAGTCACCCAATGTATAGGGAACTGTGGCTGGGTATTTATAACCAGGGGAGAGCAGGGCCGCGAGGGGAGTATTGCTGATAGAGGAGGGGACGTCATACCATGTGCTAGCCTAGGGCCTGGCTTTAAAGCATTCTCTATGCTGCACCCTCCCCGCCGGTGACGCTAGTACCTGACGGGCCCACAGCTCGGTGCCCAGGCAACACAGGCCCCGACAGCAGAGTCTGGCTAGGCATTGCATTTCGTAGCTGTACAGGGTGGTTGCTCCTGGTTTCTGCCCTCAGATTGGGGGCTCCTGAAGGAGTCAGTTCATCAAAGGCCTGTTCCTCCCAGGCGCTCTAAGCACAGTGGTTTTCCCTGGGGATACACTGCCTTGTTGAGTGGTGAGTATTGCTTGTGCCAAGCTGTGTTGCTGATTGAATTTGGTTCGAGGTCATGGTAGAGAGCATAGCTGGCTTGTCTGTTGTCTCTGCAAAATAAGGTTCAGCCTTTTAATGTGTCTATCAACTGGCAGCACAGTGTCAGCACGGTGGAGGTTTGTTTTGGTCAATGACTCCTTGAAGTTTTAAGTAATTTCTGGTTTCTTTCTTATTTCTGGAAGCGGCACAATCTGTCTGAAGATGACCTGCCTGAAAATACCTGTCATTGACGTCCAGAATGATAACTTCAAGGAGCTGTGGCCATCCATGCTCCTGGCCATTAAAACCTCTAGCTTCATAGCTGTTGATACGGTGAGTGGAATGAGGAACGTTGCTTTTCTCAGCAACTTGACGTCATAGAATCCATGAGATCTTTCTTCGTTCCAGCTTTTTCATCGCTATTCTGTAACATGCTGCCAGACTTGTGTATGATATCCTAGGCAAGCTGTCCTTGGTTAGCTCCTTTCACATCCTGCGTCCCGAAGGGATTACTGTATCTCAAAGGGCTTGATGATTGATCTGAAGCACCTTCTGTCTTGTGTGAGGCAGCAGTTCCTTCTCCAGATGAAGGGGAGTATTCTTGTGTCAAATGTGCAACAGGATTTAAACTGGCCTCTAGCTGTTGGTTTAGCTGCTCCCTCGCAGTTTGTGGGAGGGTAATTAATTCACTCGCAGGAGATGTTAATCTTCACGTTGGAGTTTAAGGGGAGAGAACATGAAGTTTACTAACCAAACTCTTCTGTCTGCAGGAGCTAAGTGGGCTTGGAGCAAGGAAGAGCCTATTAAACCAGTAAGTAACATGCCATTAACAAATATCTGACCCTGCTGGTAGATGGAGTGCAATGTTCACATGTACATCCATTTTCAGACTTGTCCTAGAATACCATCTGCTTGGGTGCCTTTGTGCCAAAGTAGTTTTATTCATGCAGTTAGGGATGGAACCTCTTTTTACTGTTAACCTGATGTGCTGCCATTCTGGTAGAACAGAGTGGGGGTAGCAGCCATCTTGCAAGCATAATTCCTTCTGGAAATTGTCCCTGGGAGAGTCAGCTGAAAGCAGCAGTCCAGCGGGTGGGACTGCGAGCAACCTGGCCTCATGCTTGAGGTTGTGGCAGTTATTGCCAGATGCGCTCAGGTTAGGTAGGAGTTGCAACTGTGTAGTTCTCAAAACTAAAAGTTGTGACTGTTCCACAGTGGAATTGATGTAGGCCCGGCAGTTCCCAGCCTTTTCAGGCAGCGGTTTGGCTTACCAAGAATGCGGAGGTACCAGCCTGGGCCTACCTCCTTCCAGTCAGCTCCTCAAGGTACCTGTGATTGAGGAAAGGGGGGTGGGACAATCCCGATCTCTCTGGTGCAGAGAGGCTACTGCTGCTGCTCCCATCACCCTTTCACTTTGTGCACAATCGACTGGGGTCCAGGAGAAGGGCCCTTCATTAAAGTAGAGGATGAGGAGACCAGAGTGCTGCACAGCCCTGCAGTTGGTGGGACTGGCTGCTGTCAGTAGTGGTTTGTGCTTCCAGGAGGACAGAACTGTGCGTGGTCATTGCGATGTTTGCACCAGCCAACTGCTTTCCTCTCTCAACGCAGGTGTATTGAAGAGAGATACAAAGCTGTCTGCAGTGCTGCCAGAACACGCTCTGTCCTGTCTCTAGGAGTCGCTTGTTTCAAACAGCTCCCGGACAAGGTGCACTGTCTGTTCCCGCCACTCATATCTGTTACCATAACTGGCTGAAGTGTAGTGGGAGCTGGTGACGTAGTTAAAAGAGCCTTTTGTATGGTGCTGCTGTGCTAGAAAGGCATGTGCCATATCTGTTTGTATAGGGCACACCTCAGCAGGCAGCAGAGCGTCTGTTACAAGGCACCAACAGTGAGGAGCCCAGCTCCAGCTCTCACTGAAGTCAAAGGAACTTGGAACATCTGGGGGTGTCTGAGTCCGTGGGTGGCCGGGGCCATGGACGCTGCGTGGCAGCAGGCGTTGGTTTGAGTTTCCATGCCTTGTGCCAGTCCCAGGCCCCAGCCGTTTGCTGTGTGACTTGTCTGACTGGCTGGTCTAACTTTCTCCTTTTGATTTCTCTCTCCAGTCAGAAAATACATACCTCTCCCAAATCTACAACCTGACCCTGCTGTGCATGGAGGATTATATCATCGAACCTCAGTCGGTTCAGTTCCTGGTGCAGCACGGCTTTGACTTCAACAAGCAGTACTCCCAGGGGATTCCCTACCACAAGGGCAATGACAAGGTACCTGTGCGCGACGGGGAGATTCCAGGCCTTTTGGTCCTGTGATTTACCCTCCAGCTCACTGTAATCAAGGGGCAGCTCTGCTCAACTGGGTGCTTCAGTACAAGGCTCCATGCCAGAGGAGGAAATCTGAGCCCCAGCCCTGTCTGCCCGAGGTGTTCATGGAGAGAGATCCTTTGAAGTCTTGAGCTGTGGCTACATGTTGTTTGGGAGGGAGGTGAAGGTGGATAGTGCTGACCCGATAAGGAGATTCAAACTCCTTCTCGCTCTTCAACTGGCCGGTGTAACTGTAGCGCAGCGAAGCTGTAGGTTGACGTTGAGATGGTTAAGCCAGGTGACTGTGTCTGGAGTTGCAGGGTGCATAATGCCAGCAGTGCTGTCTCCAGGTTTGTGAATCAGGCATTGAGTTGTTTTTGGCCTGTGTTCTGGTTTGGGCCACCGCAGTCACACGCGGGAGAGCCTTTAACTTTTCCATTTGTGCAGTAAGTCCCTGCCTCTGCCCGGGCTCGTACAGAAGCTGCCCCCGAGCTTGGTGGGAAATCTGTGTCAGAACATTCACACGGTGTTTGTGATTTCCTGCAAACCCTATTTGGCCTTCCAAGTTCATCAGGGCTGACATCGCCTTGTTGACTGTTAAAAGCTCGAGTCCCAAAGAGATCATGTGACTTCTAGCAGTGGTGGGGGTTGGTGTTAAGGTCCCAGGAGATGGGAAAATGTCCATTTTCCACAGTCCTGGGCTGGTGTGCAGAATTGCCATGTGCTGCTGGTGGCTAGTTCATCTCCAGGGACGGCAGATGGGGCTGAGGGACTGGCAGTGGCTGTTAGTGGCCGGCCAAGGCTTCTGACTGCACTATTCTCCAATTAACTTTGCTTTTTTTCTCCCTCCAAATCCAGCCTGTGTCTTGCTGGGGGCCCCTCCCCAGTTCAGAGGGAGCAGTGGTAGTGGGGGGTCTCTCTTCAGTCTGCCAGGCTGGGCGAAGGGCTGCCTGCCATGGGGCACACAACGACTATATCAAAGAGATATGCAGCTGGCCGCGCAGACGAGGTTCGCTAACTGGACCCCTTTCCTTCCCAGGGCAATGAGAACCAGAGCCAGAATGTTCGTGCTTTCTTCTTGGAGCTGATCCGAGCAAAGAAACCCCTCATTCTGCACAACGGCCTGATAGATCTGGTGTTCCTCTACCAGTGCTTCTACGCCCACCTCCCCGACAGCCTTTGCACTTTCACTGCTGACCTTTCAGAGATGTTCCCAGCTGGGATCTACGATACCAAGTACGCCTCTGAGTTTGAGACCCGCTTTGTAGCCTCCTATCTGGAGTACGCCTACAAGAAGTGGTACGTGACACCTCATGCTCTTGTGGGGAGGTTCGCTGCTTTGCAGTCCCAGACAGACATGGGTCTTCCTACACCACCCTGTTCGCACCACGTGGGGACTCTCCTTAGACAGGATCACGCGTGTCTGCCCTGTGCCTCTCCCCTGTTCCACCCTAAGCTCTGTGGTATGAGGACAAGGTCTGATTTCCGTAGAGCTCAGGTGGAGAACAAGTGCCTGGTAGTATCTAAGAAAGAAGGAGCCAGTCTCTGTAGAGTCCCCTTGTGAAAGAGTCCAGCAAAGAAATCAGGGCAGCTAAAATGAAATTGAAATGTTGGGGTTAAAATGTGCTCCTTGTTGCGAGGTTGTCCCTTCTTTGTCCCACCCAGAGCTGTCCTGCAGGGAGTATTTCCTGGCAGATGTGAGCTGGAAGCAGCCACGTACATCAGTCTGTGCCTGCCATTGCTATCGGTCCCAACTCCGCACCACTCCACATGCTGACCTCTGCAGTGGGACTGTGCCCCTGAGCCAGGTGACTGGCAGTGGTGTAGCCCACCGGAATCTCTCCCCTCAACTTCACCCAGTGATTATGAAGCCTGTTTGTTGCCTGTTTTGGGAACCGAGAGGCAAGAATCTGCTGGATGGGCCCTAGATCAGCTCTTGGATATTCCTGTTTCTGTTCCGAGCCCGTCTTTTCTCCCTGCTCCTTAGCACTCCCCTGACTAACGGAAGTTGTGTGCACTGAGCACTAACTCCTTACGTTGTTCCCGTGTTGTGTCCCAGCTCTGCAGGATCCTGCTGAGACCACTGCACGTGGAAAGAACCTTCTCGAGGCACAAAAGAAAGGAACCATTCAGTGTGTCTCATGCCAAGACAAACAGATAGCGAGAAGCTGCCCCTCAGAGCAGTTCCCTTTGGTTGAGTCGCTTCACCGCGTCTCTCCCTCCCCCGCTCTGCCCTGGCCTTTCTGCAGAGAGCCTAAATGAATCTTTGTGCGTTCCAGCAAACGGGAGAACTGCAAGCTGCGGGATGCCAGCAGCCAGCACGTTTCCATTGAGTTTTGTAACTACCCTGCCAGCATGTCGCCGTACATCGACTATCGCTACTGCTCCCTGGCAGACCCTGATCACAGCGTGGCCGACACGAATAAGGTCTCCGTCTGCGAAACCTTCTCGGTGAGTAGCAGTAATGCTCACATCCGGCAGAGTCAAGCCTGGGTGCTGTTGGCGTTCTGAGGTGAGCAGGGTGGGAAAGATAGATTGGGACCTTCTGTTCACCCAGACTCACCATACAATGATTTACACCCCAGGTTACCCAGGGGAATGGCCGGCCACAGATCGAGGCCATAAGTTCTGTGGCTGCAGGAAGGGATTAGATGCTTGTATGGCTAATAAGAGTATCACTGATGACCTGGTCTGGAAGGGAGGGAAGCAGTCCTGCCTCAGGGAACAAGCCCGTCTCTGACTAGTGGGGGTTAAAAGAACTTTCTGTGGACGGGTTACCCCACAGCTGCCTCCCGGAAGGTTTCTGACACGTTCCTGCAGGTAGCAGGAACTGTCTGTGGGCTACCAGTGGCCGAGGTGGGGTCCGGCCTCCTATCCTTTGGATCAAATTCATCCTTGGTGTAACCCCACTGACAGACAAGTGCCACTCTGAGCATGGCCAGTTTCCGATGCGTTTGTCTCCACTATCTGCAAGATCAGGGTCAATCTTGCAGGGTTCAATTTCACGCCCCTACAGTGGACAGACAGAATCGAACTATGAGGGGTGACCCCTGTATTCCTCAGTATCACAAGGAGCAAGGGAGGATGGCAGGTGAATCAACTGTAGATAAGTCGATTCCAGCTACCCACTTGCTGTAGTTGGAATTGCGCATCTACAGTCGACTTTAAGGTCTAATGTAGACCATAATTCACCATGGGTGGCGGGTGAAGTGCTGCTTGGGGTGGCAAACACCCCAGCCTGTGGCTCCTCCCACACTCCACCTTTGCTCCGCCCAGGCCCTCACCCGCCCCCACCCCCCCCACGGTCTCCCAGTGCACCCATTTCCGGAAGATTTGGAAGCAGGTTTTTGTACTGTAGTGATTACAACTGAAACGTCGGTCGGATAAGGCCGGGCTTTTTGAAGAATTTATTTTCAAAAACGCTGTCTGAAGAGTCGAGCGTTTCCGGCTAAAGCTGAGTACTCGGGTTGTGCATCTCAACATCTGCGCAAGGGGTTTCTGGAGGTGACTTGCTAATCCTCCACCACAAACGAACCAAACAGTTCCCGCAGATTTTAAGCTAAGCGCCTGGAGCCCTAGCGCTGCGCGAGTGCTTGTGTCGGGAAACAGAGCTGGCGCCTGCCTATTGAATGGTTTACTTACTACTAAAATGGCTCTTTCCCGGGTTCAGTGTTACGCTCGCAGGTCTGGCAAGCTGGACGGCTTTTCCCATTTAAGGGAGCAGATCTGCTGTGGGGGGGAGTCGCCAGCCTGCTCTGGGAGCCTTCAGAAACCCTCAGAATGGGAAGGGGAAGCGGTTGAGCACTAAGACCCAGGGGAGGCATTGCCTCCCTTTGCCTCTCATACCCACAACCCATGTAACCCCCCATGCACTTGTGCAGGTGTAGCGGGCTTTGTGCGGAGCAGGGTCTAGGGAGGTGCCCCTCAGCTCCCTGGTTGTCAGCTGCTATGTAGCCCAGCAGGGAGGATCACTGGTGGCTCAGGCCACAGCCTGTGCTGTTGCTCTGCCCCGAGGAGACGGCATCATAAGCCATCTGTGAGGCAGCCCGATGCAGTGGGAGCCGCTTCCCCCGCTTACTGGCTGGTAGAGCAGCTGTCACTGTGAGGCTTGTTTCTGTCGCTGCCTCTGACTTGTCCTTCTCCGGCCAGGCCTACGGCTGGTGTCCGAACGGGGTGAAGTGTCCCCAGTCGCACAACATCGACCTCATCATCGACGAGGACGAGAAGCTGAAAGAGGAGAAGCGGAAGAAGCGGAAGCAGAGGTGGAGGCGCCGGAGGAACGCAGAGGAGCCCAAGAAGGAGCCTGCGCAGGGAAGTCCGGGGAGGGGGAAGGACATGGAGGTGGCTCAGAATGGGGAGGACGGGCCGCCGCGGAAGCAGAGCTGTCGTGGCAGTCTGGCTGCGGGGCTGGCCGGGGATGCGTCCAGTGAGGAAGTGGAGAGCTCGATTGACATGGAGCGCGAGCCTGGCTCGGAGAGCACGACGGACGTCAGGATGGAGGAGGATCTGGGCGGTGCCCCAGACCATGGGGGCAGCCAGGGGAGTGCTGCTCCCCTAGTAGAAACAGACATTGGCCCTGCTGCTGGAGGAAACACCTTGGAGAAAGGGCAGGAGGTGGGCCCTGAGGAGCAAAGCTCAGCAGTCCCCCTGGAGCACGATTCTGACCCGAAACCTGCCTCCCAGGCCGGGAAGCACTCAGCATCTCAGGCCAGCCGCTCGGAGGGGGGCATTCACCGAGCCGGCTTTGATGCCTTCATGACTGGCTACATCATGGCCTACGTCTGGATGCTGAAGAAAAGAGAGGGCCAGGACTGTGACTCTGGGCCCTGGCTGCCAGACTGTCACAATAAGCTGTATCTCAGTGGGAAATCGGTGCCACTTCACATCGTGAAGAGTTTATTTTCAAAATCCTCCAAAGCCCACAGCCAGAAAATGAAGTTGGCCTGGGCTAGCGGCTAGAACAGGCAAGACTGTCTTTTCTTCCCACATTCAGAGGCTCTTTGCTCGGCGCTTGAAGAGTTAGGCAGGCAGGGAGTGATATCTTAGTCGTGTTTTATTTCTGTACAATTAAATAGCACCCTGCCTGAATTCCCATATGGTCCTCCTTAGCCAGGAGTCGGGGGCTGACTGCATTGGCTAGCGCCTGCTTGGAATGGGGGTGGGGGGCTGTGTGCTGTTTTCATCTCACCAATCGAACAGCATGGGGCGATGGCCTGAGAGCAGCAGGGGCCTGGCTCAGAGGTCCCTGGTGCAGCACGCACAGGCTGCCTCTCAGCCTTTGGAAAGGGGAGGGGCAGAGAGGCGGAGGCGTTAGCCAAATTCATTCTTGCAGGTGAGGGGCAGCAAGAGCCCAGCCCTGTAACTTGTTTTCTGAGGCTTGGATCTTCTCCTGAGGGCAGAGAGCACATTCCCAGGGGCTTGTGGGGTGGGGGCCAGCTATCTTTTCAGCTCATGTGCTGGGTTCCCAGCCTGCCCAGGGGCTGGTGGTTACTGCTGTCCCATCCCTCCTCCCTTGTGTGCGGGGAGACTTCACCCCTGTCCCTGAGTGGGCGGCCTGTCCCCTCCCTGGCCCAGCCAGGACGAGGGAGCAGGGAAGGGAGAAGCAGTTCAAACAGGGCCAATGGGGCCTTGAACCCCCAACCCCCTTCTGTCTCCTCTCTACCTTTCCCCTTACTGCTGTGACCTCCCTCCAGTCAGCGTACGCCCCTGGCTCTGCCAAAAGAACTCTGTGAACGCAGACGTGTTGTGAAGGGGGCGTTAGGAACCCCTTGACCAAGCGACCTGCCTTCCTCTTATCACCTGCTCTTAAGTCCTGGGTGCCAGAGGGGAGCTGCTTCGTGCTTAATTCCTGGCCAGTGCTTTTAAACCGACAGCAGGCTGTGCGGGTGGTGTGCGGAGCCCTTTCAAACACTGCCCTTCAACCCAAGATTCTGGGTTGGGAGTAAAGCTTTGAACCTGCCCTGGTGTTAGAGAACAAGGGACAGGCCCAGGACAGGCTCTTCCAAACCTGCCCCCAGTAAGTCTTGATCTCAGAGGTCATGGGGGCGACGGCTCCGAGAGCCGTCCCTGTGCTGTCCCCACAGGCTTCCTGAGAACCCAAGAGCTATTAACACTCTTTGCTGCACACGTGGGTTTCATTCCTGTTTGGCTCGAATCACTGATGCAGCGACCCAGAGGTCCTGAGTGAGCCTTGACTCAGTCCACCACAAGCCCTCACAGCAGGGCCTGGAGGCTGTTCTGCTGGCCCAGGGCAGCTCAGGCCACGTGAGAACGTCAGAACCAAAGCTGGCCAAACTCGGGGCTGTTTCTCAGCCACTTCCCCGTCCAGGGACCTGAAGTTCAGAGCCCTCTCCCTGTACTACACGTCCTGAGGCGCAGCACATTTCAGCACCCAGAGCTGCAAAGGGGAGTTTGGAGCAAGGAGGGGGTAAGGCCCTCATCTTAAGGGGCGGGAGGTGGTGCACATGTCAGTCACCAGCTAAGTGCTCTGGAACTGCTCTGAATGAAGTCAGACAGGACTCCAGGGCAGCACGGCTCCCCTCAGGGCCCACACTCACCTGGGCAAGCCTCATTGGCTCCGGCACCCTCCCGCTGTGACTTTGGGGCATTCAGCGGTGTGTGTCTGTCTGTCTGTCTGTCTGTCTGTCTGTCTGTCTGTCTGTCTGTCTCTCTCTCTCTCACACACACACACACACACACACACACACACACACACACACACACACACACACACACACACACACACACACACACACACACACACACACACACACACACACACACACACACACACACACACACACACACCTTTCTTCTGTGAGCCTCGTCCAGGGAGTCAGCGGGATGGGATCTGCCATGCACCCAGCTCCGCAGGCGGCAGTGACTCAGCTTGTTTAGAAAACAAGGAATGGCCTGTCGAGCAGCACTCATATGGAACTTAGAGATTAGGAGCACTGAGGAGATTACATCTTGGGTTTCAGGGCCTTGGGTTTCCCCCACCCTTGAGTCCTACACTGGGGCCTGATAGCTCTGCCTCCTTGTCTCCCTGGGGCAAGGGCACCCAACCTATCCATCTCACTTTGTTCTCCAACAGCTGCAGCTGATTCTCATGGGGTTTGGGCCACAGACATCAGCTGGCAGGCTACAGTCCGTCAGCCCGTTTCTACCCAGGCAGCCAGCTGTCAGTCAGTCACCCTCTTGGAACCTCTGCAGCAAGCACATGCCCTTGTCTCACCACCTGGGGACTTGAGTAACAGGAAGCAGAGGCATAGAGGGGGATACAGGGCAGGGTGCTGGGAAAGAAGCAGAGCTTTCATTAGGTGGTCTGTAAATGCACAGCAGCACCAGAGCTGTGAGCATGGGGAAGGGGGCTTTTTCTTTGGCTTTCTCTTTTCCCTGACAGGACTGGAGGCAGGAAGGCTGAGACAGCCATGCTAAGGCCCCAGGCAACAGACGAAAGCGTGAAGGTGGCTCAGCATGGAAGTGGCAGGCTGTACATGATCCTAGAGGGAGTAGCTGAAAAGAGCTTTGTCTGGATGAAGTGTTGCCTGCTAGAGCCACTTAAAGAAAATCTCAGGGCTGGAGAGCAGCTGCAAACTAGTTTTAGAGGCGGGTCAAGCAGCGATGGAGCAAAGGCAAGAGGAGGCTGAAAGGAAACGTCAAGACTCCTAAGAGCAAGGCGGACTGAAGAACACGGCATGGAGACGAGTGCAAGAAGTGGGCAGTGGAAGCAGGTGGCTACGTGAACAGGCAGAGGTTTTGGGGAGCTGGAAAATGAAAAGAGGGCACAGCCGGTGGTAGCAGATGGTGGAAGGGTGAGGAAGATGAGAACAGCTAATCCTCCAAGAAGTGCAAGAAGAGCCAAGGGTGATACCCAGAACTCGGCACACCGAGAGGTACAGGATGACTTGCAGCAGACTGGAAGGGAAATAAGCGACAAGGATTTGCAGCTCGAAAGAAACAGTGCCTCACATCATCCTTAAAGGCAGGTATACATGAATGGAACTGACACAGCAGTCACAAGCTGATCCAGGGCACAGAAGCTAGTGGCAGACGGCACACCTAAGATAAGGGACGTGGGCCTGCTGCTAAAGAGGATCCTAATGGGAGCAGAAAGAATCCCTGATAATGTCCTTTTTTCCTAGGCCTGTTAGAGTTCCACTGGAATGTACAAAGGGAGCCTGCCAGGTTGGGGAAGATGCTCCAGGAAATGGAAGCTCCAGTGATCGTGGGTGGGATTCTGCCTGTCTCGGAAGGAGAGCAACAAAAGTGAGACAAGGGGATGATGATGAACAGATGGGTGAGGCAGTGGTGCTTAGAGGGAGGGTTTAGGATAGTTGAGATCTGGGAGTCATTTGGGGGGAGACGCAAGTGTGCATGACAGGGACTCTACCTGACTAGGACAGGAAATTGATGTTTGAGAGGGAGATTGGGACAACGCGTTAGAAGTGGTTTGACGTGGGAACTCGGGGGAGACAGGTGGGAGGTGTGCGTATAATCTCCACCCTGATTTTAACATTGAGGTGGGAGAAAAATCAACTCAGAACGGCTACAGCAAAGAAGAAAGGACTGGCGACGGGGGGGTAGAATAGCTGTCAGAGAGAGAGGGGGGAGCCCTATTAGTCTGCATTTGCAAAAACAAGAAGTCCTGGGGCACCTTAGAGACTAACTTTTGTAGGCAAAGACCCACTTTGTCAGGTGGCTCTTTGCCTTGAAAGTTTATGCTCCAAAAAACCTGTTAGTTTATGGCTGTGTCTACACTACAAAAATAACTTTGAAGTTGTCTACACACACCCTACTTCAAAGTAGGGCACTACTCCATTGCCAGGAATGGAGGAAGGACTTTGACAGGCTCCCTACTTGGAAGTGAAGGAAAATGTCTGTAGCCTCTCTGACGGCGACTTGGAAGTAGTGCGTAACTTCAAAGTTAACTCCTAGCCTAGACGCACCCTTCAGGCTGCCTCAGGATTTCTCATTGTTTTGGCCATGAGAGAGGACAGTGCTGACACCCGCTAGGTATGCGGTACTGACAGGCGAATGACTGTCCCTAAACAGGCAGGGAAGGTAGGTGAAGTAACACGAAGCAACAACACTTAAAACATTTGTACACCAATGCCAGGAGCTTAAGTTACCAGATGAGGGTACTAGAGCTACCGCTGCAGGAAGTGAAACCACACACGGTAGGGATAGGAGGAATGTTGTGGAGTAGCAGACCTGCCTGGAGGACAGCCCCTGAAAGGGGTGTGGTGTTCAGGCCAGACACATAGAAGCAGCAGTGGTGGAGTGGCAGCCTGGGTTTCTGGTGAAGTTGGCTGTAAAGAAATCAGAAGTGATAGCAGGGAGCAGATGGTCTTGTTGGGCCAGAAATCACTTTGGGGAAGAAAATAACCTGCCGTTTCCTGATGCAGCGTTTGGGGCATGCTGCAGCCCAGCACGAGCCACTCTGGTTTGAACTGCGTATGGTGGATTTGCTGTCATTTGAGGACTTCAGTAGCTCAGCCACAGGGGTCAGTTACTGGAACAGGTGGGTGACGTTCTGGGGTCCTTTCTGACGCTAATGCTGCTTTTAGAGCACTTGAATAATGGCGCTTTAAACTGCAAGCAACACTCCATCTTCTGTAAAGCAGGGCAGCAAATCTGCTAAACTGCAGAAACAGACAATTAGTAATAGAACTCAATATTTGTCTCACCTAATGAGCCACGCTGCCCTGCCCAGGCAGGGCCTGCCAGAAAAAGGCCCTCACCTGTGCCTAGAAAGGGGCTTACTGCCCCCTTCTCACACACCTTGGAAAACAAACTTGCTCTCTCCCTCGCTGACTGTAACTAGAGTAACTTGATTCAAGTTCGACCATCTTCCCTTCACTCTTATGCCCAACATTTTAGCTAGTTTTTCACCCGTCCTTGAATTTAGTTTATTTGAAGGTCGTGCCTGTGCTACAGGAAACAGAAAAGATACTGACCCAGCGGCAGTGGACACCAGCGAAGGATGACCAAATACAGCAGGAATCGTTCATTTTAAATCAGCCAAGCTGTGTTCATCCCCTACCTAGAACTCTCCCTGCGTGCCTGTAGCAGGATACAGAACTTCAAAGGCCAGAAGGGCCTACTGTCCTCGGCTAGTCTGACCTCTGATCTAGCACAGGCCCCAGACGCTCTTCAAAACAACTTCTGGAGCAGAGCACCTGGAAGAGCATCCAGGCTTGCTTTAAAAGTTGTCCATGGTAAATTACAGTTTAGTTTCGGTCTGTCTCACCGGAGTTTCCTGATGTTGGATTGTTGTGCCGTTCTCAGCCAGATTGAAGCTCTTCAGCACATGAGTCAACAAGCAAAATAGCAAGAGGAGCCTTTTTTTTTCTTTTGAATTCAGTTAAAAAACTAACTCGAGCCACAGCACATGTGAATACGAGATGGTCCTTAATAAATATCAAATGGTTCTTTCTGTAACCCCTATTTTAAGAGCAGCACACACACGATTTGTAATGCAATATGTTTACTGCAGGACTAACAAATTTTATGTATTACATTTCCTTACACTGTGTGTGCGTATGTACCACTGTCTTTCACTCCTGAACCTTCTCCCGCTGGAGGACACTAGTAGGAGTTATCCAACTTTTTGAGGTCACAGGAGCACATATTGTTTGCTATTTAGCTATGAGTTTATGATGTTATTGGGCTTTTAGACATTCACCATTTATGGAAAAAAAGTTGGGTTTTTTTTGTTTTTGTTTTTTTAAACTTCACAATTATACCATTGGGAGCCACAAAGAAGTCCTTAAAGAGCCCCATGCAGCTCTGTGGGACCATAGGTTGCAGACCCCGGCTTTAGCAAAGAGCTTTTCTCCCTCTGGGTATCTACAGACTGTAATCCAAGCCGCCCTCAGTCTTCCCTTGGCTAATCTCAAAAGAGCTCACTCTATCTAGTGATCACTGTAAGACAAGTTTTCTAATCCTCTGAGTCTTCATACAATGGCAAGGGGACAGAGAAGTCTTCTTGAATTGTAGGCACTAGAGGGGTGCATAGAATTCCAGCAGTGCTCACTCCAGTATCTAATACAGAGGTACAATAACCTTGCTCCTCTAACTTGAGACTCCCCTTTGTGCATCACAGCAGCTCATTGATCACTGCATTTCACAGGGAGCTTATTTTCAGCAGATTAGCCAGCCCTGATCCAGAGTCACTGCTTCCCAACAGAGAACCCCCATCCTGTTACATGTGCAGTACACCTTGTTTGCTTGCACTCACCAGCCCAGTGTGTAAGTGACCTGTCCTCTTATCATTTCCTTGCCCGTTTGTGTCAACGGTAAACTTTTGGGGAGATTTGTTTTCTTTAATAAAAATATTTGATGGCATGGGACCAAACACTGATCATTGCAGGAACATGCCTATTTGATTATAATTAATAATTCCATTCGGAGACCCATCAGCCATGCTTTAACCTACCGAATGTTTGCCAAATTAATTGTATAATATTTTTAATCAAAGTGTCAGATATTACCAAATCAAATACCTTCCAGCTGTGCGAGTGTATTGCAAACTTACCTGCAACTTACCTCTGCTAGCCCATTTCCAGATTATGCCTGTGCCCAAACAGTCATGCCTGGTCCGCTTTAGTAAGCGCCATGGCCAAGAGCCATTTGTCTGCCACTTTCTTCGGAACTTGTATACATTTAAAGGCTAAAACATCCACTCAGTGATCGCTACCAGTGTTCCTTGTACGATAAGTGCTCAGGTGGCCACACAGGAGCCACTCAGCCTATTAGACACAGGCAGGTGGCTGTGGGCCCTCTGCTGTTGGTGATGCACATGAGATTTATTCTGCCTATGGATGGAAACAAGAGGAAACCCTGATCACTACCCCCTGTGTACATACACAGAACACCTAATACAGTGAGCATCCCTCATCCTGCTTTACTGCAGCCTGGATTTCTTACTTCTCTTTTACATAAGTTCCTCAGGGAAGGGACCTTGGCTCAGATCCTTGGGGGCAAAGAGGTATTTAAGCCTACAGTTCCCACTGAATTCAGTGAGTGTTAAGTGCTTGTGAAAATATGAGCCAACTCTCATTGGAATCAATTGGAATTACATGCTTTTAAATACCGGTGAGGCTCTGGGCCTGTCTCTCATTTCTTCTCTCTACAGTACCATGCATGCCGTGAGTTCTCTATCCTTTCACAAGAGCCTGGCTGGCTGCCAAAGTAGAAGGCAGGCTTCTGATGCTGTGGAACAGTCCATTTCCACAGCAGCACAGGACACTTTGGGAAGAGGCAGGGGATCTGTAACCTCAAGGCCAATGCTGCTCTGGCTGCACCTATAAGGCTGCATTCCTCCCCCCCGCAGCACACTGCATGTAACTCACCACTTTAAAACTAGAGATGCTATATGAAACCAAAGTTGCATTTCATATCTAGGAACTGGTAACACTTTACTGAGCTTGTGGGATAGTCAATTTTTCCACTTTTGTTCTCCTGATCACACAAATAATCATTTTGTTTTATTTTTATTTTGAAAGCAAGTTGGGAAATAGTTTACAAAAACTGATCAAGAAAAAATTATGAAAATATTTCACTAGATTCATCTTTGGTTACTTCTTATTCAGTTCCAATAAAACATACACCATTTCCATAGTTCAAAAACATCAAAGTCAGAAGATCAATCAACATAAAAACAAGATTTGCTTTCTTTACATATTCATAAATATCCACAATATTAGGAAAAAAGTTGTTTTGCAAAAGATTTTTTTCTGGCAGTGTTAACTTACTATTGTACACAGGCTACAAACTTCTTCCTAAGCCTTTAATTACAAGTTTAGCTATTTACAGACTGCAAAATATTAAGACATAAAACTCCTTCATAAATAAGAAAATAGATCATCTTGCAAAGGTCTTTAAACTTACTTAATCAAATATCCACCTGCCCCGAAAGGTTAATTGTTTTTTGCATAGAAATGTAGTGACATGCAGTATAACAATAGCATTAAGTGCAAACAGGAATTATTCAAGTGTCTTTAGTTGTACTGGCAAGAAACGTTCTGTACATCAATACCTTTCAGCAAAGTCAAATACACCTATTGTAGCCCTTTCGTCCTGCAGCTGCTTCTTTTTGGGGCAGTGATTTACCACGTTCGCTGCTCGTATGTCACCAGTCATCGACGATGACAAACACATAGCTTATAGACGACATTTACATGAATCCAACATAGAAATGTGACTAAGTTAGATTTCTTCAGGGAACACAGCAGTGTCTAGAAATAGTTTTAAAAAGCTAGAATTGTGTCCTTTAAAAAGTCAAAAACATGATAAAATTGGAACAAAACAACTTTCAATGGTATTACTATAAAACAAAGGGTTTGCCTGAACTCATTTTTAGCAGGTCGTATGTCAACAGCTGGGAGAACCTGCTGCACAGTATGGACGACTAGCAATACCATAGCGGACACCACCACCTGGGGAGGGACAAGTGAACAGCCTCCATCTAACCAATCGAGTCGGCTCTGTGTGGCCCGATGGACAATTTGTGATTAGTATTAACCAGATCAGACCTCAAAAGGTTTTAACCACGAGACTCGCCAATTGAAAAAAAAACAGACTTACATTCACATGCCACTTCTGCCACGCAAGCTGGTACTTGGGAAAGACTTCACGCTAACAACCAGTCACCATTCCTGGGCATGTCTGTGCCCCATCACCAACTCAGCACCAAGGGCTGGAAACAGGGCTGGGCCCTGCACAATAGAGCTGGCTTTCTGTTTTGACAGTGGAATATTTTTCCCCGAAAATAACACTGTTCACTGTGGTGTTTATATAATGGCTGGGAAATACAAGGGCAGAAAAGGTCACTGTGACTGGAGCCAAGGACAGACCCCATTCCTGTCACCACAAGAGCTTCACAGCCAAGTTTAATTGAAGAGGTGAAGGCAAACTTTCAGTGCTACCGGCGTCCACAGTGAGAGCCTGTTGCGCTGTTTTAAGATCTAAGAACAAACATGAAAGCAAAAGGCGGAGGTGCTGTTTCTTTGCTCTGTCTTTGCAGTGGGACTGAAGACAGGAGGAGGATGCTGGTTAGATTCCTTGGAGCCCAGTAAGGTTCCCAGAAATAAATACTTCTTGTTATTGCTCATTTGCCTGAAGTCACAATCCTAACCCTGCCTGGTGCCTACAGAAGGTGGCGATAACGGTTTCCTTTCGTGAAAGATTACCATTGCAAGCCAGGCATCCGCTGGAGGATTGTTCCTTAGATTGGCTTGGTAGTTGCTCAGCCTTGCACAGAAACTGCAGGCATGTGGGTAGCACACCTGCCATCCAAGAAGCGCCATACTCTGTAGCCCCTCAAGAGAGTGCACAGAAAACAGCCAAAGAAAAGAGAGAGGGGGAAGAAGATTGCTCTAGAAATCAGCCCCATTATGAATGAAGGGGAGTGCAGAGGCAAAGAAGGTTTAAAAGACCTTATGAGGGATAGAATTTTCTTCTTCCAACTGACCAAGGTCTGCCCCATTGATAAGGGTTGTGCCAAGAACACAAGGATGCCCAGGGCTTCTTATTTAATTTCTTCACAGTCCATGAGAAGGGGCAAGGCAGCTGCCTGCTCTCACACAGGCACTTAGAGGAAATCTTAAGTAATTCCTGGGCCAGCAGACAACAATTTACCACTCCACAAACTCAGGTTTCATGCCCCCGTTCTCAACCAACCTGCCTAGCTGGTCTCTACAGAAACCCCTCTTTCCTCATCCTCTTTCTTTAAGGTGAGGCAAGAGAGGAATAATCTCATTTCCTTCTAGGGATACCATTGTTTGATATTTCCTCTCTCATCATCAGTGCTGAGTTCTCCCATGGCTGCCGTGTTGAAACAAGAGCTTCCAATTTAGTACTTGGGGTGGAATTTGCTCCAGTGCCAGGGACTATCAAGTGTGAATCTCGGTCTTACAGAGGCAGGAATGACAACGCAGACAAAACACCTCACACGTTCTAATCTGGGAAATGCAGGTGAAAGGATCATACAGGAGGCTGGAGAAATATAGCCATGGATTAGCTTTCCACATGTTGCCACTGCCGACTCAGACACACAAATATGTCCACAGGAGCTGGCTTTATACACGCTTTTGTCTCTTTCAAATTTACGTTCTGGCTGAAACCACCACAGTCAGCTGCTGAAGGCAGAAGCAAATGGAGATTTGCGTGTCTATCGCTTGCTACCAACACAATACACAATATAGAATTTATGGAGAGAAATGGATTTTTTTCAGTGTCTCTAACAAGCCAAAAGTTTTTCATGTGAGTCTGTCCTAATCCCCTTCTCAAAAGAAAAGATTTCTTTACGTTTGCACGGACATAGTTTAAGTTTTCTGCTTCCATTGCTCACTGGGTTACTATTCTTTGACAAACTTATGAAGCAAATTGCTTGGTTTAAATCAGGGCAGATCATTATTGCAGGGACAACAGCACCATATTAGGAGGAATGGGATGTCTCGCAGGGCTGGAAAAAGGTAACAGGACCCTTTTGTCTCTGGGTTACCGATTCAAGCCTGGCTCAGGTTAGTAGTGAGTGATGAGCTGTTCCCTGAGTTCTCTTTGGTGGGTGAGTGGGGAAAGAGCTGACGGTGTCAGTTCAGCTACTCACAGACACGTGTCCACCACACAAAGCTTTCTTTGCAGTTTCACAAGATGCCAAAGAATGAATACGCCTGGTGTCTGAGCTACCCTCTTTTCAAACCGACAGCAACCCTTCTCTGCAGGGATTAGATACCCAGGCTGGTGTGTCTATGGGGGAAACCTCAACTGTTTTTGCCTCTGCTGTGTCTGCTCCATGGATGCACATGAGGCTGCCGTCTCCACTGCTGTTGAGCCAGCATGTCTCAATGGGACTAGCATCACTGCATCAGGAAACTGAATCCCAGGGAAGAAGCAGCATACAGGAGAGAATCGTGTCATTAGCAAGTACTTGAGGAGCTGATAAATTTTCAGAGGGCCACCAGCAGAAGATGTGCGTTTTTCTTGCTTTTCAAATCACTTGGTTCAAATTGAGTGGTGAGAGCTTCCAGGTCCCATCCTCTGAGAGCTAAGGCATTTCTACCTGCCTGCACTATCCAAGAGCCATTCTTCCAATATCAGAACTGAACTCATCTGAATCCCAACTGAACTGACACTTACCAACTAGACAGATTGCGAAGTGAAAGATGCAGGGGGTCAAATTACTTACACATTACCAGCTCCTGCTGTGTACAGCCCTGGGGGATGCCAGGTGTGCCTCTTGTGGTGAGCTAAAGGAGGACGTACACAGTTAAATAAAATAAAAAAAAAATACTGTCCCTACCAATGTGCTTTGCTGCCTCCTCTCTGATGTTGGTTTCTCTGATCCACGGATGTATCCAAGACTTAGCACTACAGGAAAAAGTTAAAAACTAAGTGAATGGGGACAGTTTGTCCCCACAAGAATGTATGTGGGTTTTTAAGCCCTCTTTAAATGTCACATTTTGACTGTGTGCTGCCAGATGCCGACATATTAGAAGGTGCCAGTGAAAGAGGGGCTGAGCTGTCCATATCCAGCACTTCAAGTGGCAATGTCTCTCTGTCCAGCCCCACAGAGGGGTTAACACTGAAAGGAGACTTGGAAGCCTCAGTCAGTAAGTTCTTCCGAACCTCATCTTCCACCTCCATGTCTTCCGAGGAGGCACAGCTCGCAAATGCTCTCAACGGGCTTCCTTCCTCAGAGGTGACTGAATTCAGGGCTGAGCTCCCCTTGTATCTTAAGGATTCAGGCTGAGTCTGAACAAGCGGCTGGGTATATCCTGGAGCTTCACTTGTATTCCTAACGGGACAGAAACCGTTTTCCTCCTGGGACTCTGGCCCATCGGAGCAGTCCATGTCCTCTTCTTGCTCTGGCAGTAAAGGAGAATCCTGCCTGTGCAATTTGGCCTGAAAGGGAGGGATCTCGGAGACTCCATACTTACTGCTGCTCAGGAGTTTTTGCCGTACCTCAGCCCCTAGCTGGGTCGAGTCGCACCTGCTGATCATTGAAGACAGACCCCCAAAAGGGACATAATCTTTATGCAGAAGTTCAGGAGAGACTGGGAGAGATCTACACCGCCTCCCAGGGGGGAAGGAGAATTCCTGCCAGTCTGTGCTATAAACCTGCCTTGACAGGGGCTGGCTAGCCTTCAGGCAGCCCCCTGCCCCTGGAGAGTGCAAGTCGAACACCAGGGAGATCACTGACTTGCTTGGCATGTCAAAGAATTTGATTTTTCCCCCCTTCAGGTCTTCTCTGGCACTGAAGGGGTTGACTTTTCGTGACACACCCTTGCTTGGAGTGTAGTAAGGGTCCTGTACATTGATCTTGCGGGAGGGCTTGCGGGAGAAAATGTCAGACTGACTGCGTGACAGCAGGATGTTGCGACGTGGGCGGGGTGACTTGGGCGGGATCTTGTCATCCAGGGAACTCAACCGTTTTACTCCTTGTCCTTTTTCATTCAGCCCTGAATAGGAGAAGAGAAAAACCTTTAGCGTTGCGGCCAGACGTGATGGTGGTCTGGCTCACTCTGCATGGGTCACTATGTTAAGAAAGGGAGAGACCCCTGACTTACAAATCAGGCTCTCCTATAGGGAGCGTCCTCCACAAACACTCTCGAGTTACTTGAATGGGATCCATGAATTAAAGGAACATTGGGAAATTCTGTTATCCCCATTCCAAAGCGTATGCAGCACATGCTCTGAATGTGGAGCAATACAGATCTAGGTGTGCCAGAAGGAGCCATATTCTTCTGCTATTTGTTTAATTTAAAAAGAACTGAAATAATCATTTAAAATTACTGCTTCCCTGTGCTACTAACCTCTTACATTAGACACAGTGAAGTAATTTTGAAGTTTGAATTTGCTTTTAACCACTGGTGCACTTTTGCTTTCTGCATTTCAGTCTGATTGGTCAGTTTCACTATTATTTATGGTCAAATCTGTCTACACTAGGAATGTTAGTTTTGAGTTCACAATGCAGCAGGGAAATGGACACCCAAAGGAGATGGGAGTTTTACAAACTTTGATATGAATGAAAATGCATTCATACATTTCAGGGCCCTTCAAGTACCATGTCAGTAAACCAACAGGCCAACAAACAGGTCTTTGAAGGGGACAGTTAATAGCTGTTGTCTTTTCCCAGCCTCTTTTGAGTTCTTTACGTTAGAAGAACTAACCTAGGAGCACGAACTGTTGATGAAACTGACCATTAAAAAGAGTTAGAGCACAAAACACTAACGTGAAAATGGTGTGAGTGAAGTTTTCGCAATAGCTAAGACACCTTCATGCTGCGAAATGTGAAAACAAAAGAAGTCAATACTTTCTATGGGAAGTGGTTGGATTAGATTCCATGAGCATTGACACCGGACATTATCCAGCACAGAGACTAGGGGGACTGTAGTTTGACTGCTGTTAATTTGCACGTGCTGCCTCTGAAAGTCACTCTCAGCTACCACAGGGCAATGCTGACTGAGCAGGTGGGAAGTGGGATATTTTCTTCTTTTTGTTTGAGAGACAGACTAATTCCTAATTTTCCTTCAGACCCTGTGATGGTTTAGATTGTGCTCCCAAGGACCTCACTGGGCCAGAGAGAAAGAGGTGCTCAGCTAACGAATACTAGGTTATATCTCTCTATCACTATGGGAACCTGAGAGCTGCTGGGGAAGAAGAAAAACAAATGTGCAAGGTGGGGAGCTTCCCACAGCACAGACCTTTCTCCTAGCCAATACCCCACTATGGCTAGGGTCCCACAGACGGTACCACACCCTCGTTTGTCTGCAGTGTAGAACTTCTTACAACTCTTTGCAAAAGCTGCCAACTCAGCAGACTTCTCACTACTCCTTCTGCCCACTAGGTGGTGCTACAGCGCTGGAATGGAAGGCAGGACAGTCCACCAAGCATTCCCAGCTGGGTCGGGATTTTAATCTTTTCTCCGGAGTTCACAGCTTTTCTGGGCAAGCAGATCTTGTATCCACTGTACTCTTTGTCCTGAAGGATCCCGTAAACACTTCACAAATGTTACATGTACATTTGTCATTTATACCAGGGTGTGGTGGGGACAAGCCAAGTGCCACAAGGGAAAGACATGAAAAATTGCATTTATCGTGCACCAATGTCTATTTCCAAATCCAATTCTGCTATACCCAAATCCTCAGGAACTTGTGAATCCCTGCCGGAACTCCCTCGCTGCTTTACAAAGAGTGGCAACACTTATTTCCAGCTCTGGCTATTTGCAAGATCTGAGAGCTTTACACTGCAATATCAGGAGGTACTTTTGATCAGTTACTCAGGGGATACCTTTGTAACGGAACAAAAGTAGCTAAAATGCTTCCATTCCCTCAGAGGCCTGCGCACAATCTGACCTGGGGTACGAAGGCATTTGGCTTTACAAAAGGAAGGAAAGGTCAAAGAAGGGCCAATAAATTGTCTAAAGTCATTCTCTGTAAAACATGGCCGGTAAAGGAAGTGCAGTACTGTAGCGCGAGATACAGCCTACATCTACATTACCCAGAAGACTGACCCGCTCAGAGTTGATCTTTCAGGGTTCTATTTCACACACCTGGTGGAGATGAGCAAAATTGACCTTTCAGAGGTCAGCAGTTGATCCTGTTCTCCTTGATATTGTGAGGAGTAAGGGAAGTTGAGAGGAGTAACTCTCCCATCGATCTTCCTTAGCGAGGATGGCCAGGTAAGTCAATTGCAGATAAGTCGATTCTAACTACACAATTGCTGTAGCTAGAATTGCATATCTGCAACCAAGTTACCTGCCTAGTGTAGCCCAAGCCATGGGGTCACTGTGATATAAGAGTAACTGTTGGGGGAGCATCTTCCTGGACTTGGGCCACACCAACACTTTTTGTATAAGTGTTTGAAATACCCGAGGTGACAGGCTGGCAGTGTCGACCCAGGTAGACTATCAGTTCGTCTGAGAGTGGGAACTGTATTTCCTTTATGATCAGATACTGAAGCAGGGCTTGTGCAGCACACTGCTCAAGATGGAGTTCATTAAAGGAACTGGGAGAAAAATTAAAAAAAAAAAAGCCTTCCATCTTACTTCTGTTTTTATATTTTTCACAGGAAGTGGGTAGAAGGAGCTGCCACCTGTGACATGAAACATTTCACTATATAGTCATCTCCAGCCAGCCCCTGCAGAAACGCACCCCCCCTAACTCACACCTTTGGAAATTGAGATAGGTTTTCTCTCTGTGCCTTCCAGAGTCAGCAACTTCCTCTCTCTTTCAGACTCCTCATTTCTCAGGCGGTTTAAGATCTCCTCCAATGTTCTGACGATGTCGACAAATGACGGACGCAACTTTGGGTCCATCTATGGATGGATACAAAAACCATGTAAAACAAGCAGTCTCTTCCAAGCCATCTATCTACAGTGAAAAGTGGATGAGCAGTCAATGTTCAGGAATGTAGGAAATTCAGATTATTTAGGGTTGGGGATATGTTTTAGGAAGTAAAACACAAGTCCATGGCAAGTGCACACTACATGAAAATAAGTGGTGGGGAAAAACAGCATCACAACCTCTCCATTTGTAAATCCAAGCTGATGTCCTGAAGATTTCACCATTAACTGGCAAGCCCCTGGCTTCCTATGTAGTAGACACAATCGGGGGGAGTGGAGTCTTCCTCTTTGTACTGGGAGTTCATAGTGCAAGGATCACATTTCTGGACCCGAGTAACTTTGAATGATTACATGTCCATCCAGTTTCATTAGTGTCTGGACCAGTACTAATTATACCAGGGCTGCTTGTTCACATGTAGGTGTGCCACTATTGAAAAGGTTTTACATTTTTCTTTGAATTACTAGTGCCTGTTATGAAAAGCTACCCAGGCAGTGTAGATGACTGGACAAGTATCTGACACCTTTAAATATTATTGGATTTCCACTTGGCACTTGTTCATTGTAGGTTCTGGATCTCTACTACAGAATTCTTGCAGCAGATAAGAAGCGAGATTGCATATGGGTAGACAAAGCCAATACAGTGTGAAAAGCATCTTACAGGACCACCAATGAACCAACAAAAAATTGTTGCCAAGTAGGTGAAACCAGGGGTGGGGGAATCCCCAGCCCACAGTCCAGATCCAGACCCAGAGGCTTGGGACTCCTCCCACCACTCATAGCATCCAGCCCACGATGGGGTGGAGGGTTTGAAGCCTCAAGCTTCATGAGCTGGATCAGGCAAGCCAGGGCAGCATTCAGACCATGGGCGATGCTGCCATTCACCGCTGTCCCCCCATCCACAGGAAGGGGAGGGGGAAACAGCAGCAGCCTCAGCAGCCTGCTTGGAGGCTTCATACCAGTGCTCTGATTGGCTAGAATTCCACCCAAACAGAGCAGTGGAGGGCAGAGCCTGGGAACAGAGGGAGAGGAAGCAGAGCTGTGCGTCCAGGAGGCAGCAGGTGAGTGAACCCGTCACCCAGATCCATGCCCCTCAACTGCCTCTGCACCCCTCCCATCCAGACCCCCCAAGTCCCACCCTCTTCCTGCACCCACCCTCCTACCCCCCACCTGCCCCTCCCTCCAGACCTCACACCCCAAATCCTACACACGCCCCTCCTGCACAGACCTCACAGTGCCCCAGGCATTAGGAGAGGTTTTGTGTTCAGCTGCTCTGTATAACAGGGTTTAATTCTGCAGCTAAAGTTAAATCCCAAAGCTAGAAACACAAGGCAGACCATCAGCTTGAGGCAAGCGGAAATTCCAGACTCCGAGGACAGCATCCGTGCAGTACAGATAGACTCAAGCAGATCTCACCCACCACACGATGCCCAGAAAGGGGCAGCGCTTTGTAAAAGGTTTCC
This sequence comes from Carettochelys insculpta, assembly GCF_033958435.1. Classification (NCBI taxonomy): domain Eukaryota; kingdom Metazoa; phylum Chordata; order Testudines; family Carettochelyidae; genus Carettochelys; species Carettochelys insculpta. The sequence goes on from NC_134145.1 coordinate 4,026,197, forward strand.
CTAAGACTGCCCTGCAGACCCTAGGAGATAGAGCAGACTGTGGAAAATGAAAATCACTGGCCATGGAGGCAATCTTATGGCTGAGAATTTGGACACCGAATAAAGACTATATGACCAAAGCCTTCACCCCATTCTGGTTGTTCTAAACAGCACTGGAGAGGAACTGGGTATTTCTGACACTGTGTGGCATAAAGCTAGCAGCAGAGCATGCGCCTTAGCAATCCTGATTCATGTAATGGATCTAGGGACCACTGCATGCTGTAAGAAATTAGAGCAACTCTTAGTCTAGGACCTGTGAGGGGTACAGGCAGTAGAAAGACAGCTTAGAAGAGCTACCGTTGTCTCTTCCCTCCTCAGCTGCTCCAGATTCTGCTCTGGAGCAGTAGAGAATTCGGCCTTTGAGCCCGTGGATCTCAACTCACCTTATAGACCCATGACTTTCTAAATGAACAGACATGGTTTCATTTGCAAGAATGCAAGCAGCGTGCCTAATAGAGGCAGCAAGGGCTTTGATATTGGATTTCATGGCTTGGCCATGTTTACGCTCAACCATAATAGTGAATTACAGCAGTTTTTTTATTCACTGAACTTGTATTTGTTTTTAATCGCTCACCCTATGCGGCTTTGCATGGCTTCACTTGCTGCAGGACACACCAATGTCTCTGCATATTTATGGTGCCACTAATTTTGCTGAGCCACTCAGTTTCCACGACTGTTTGCTGATTTGTGAAATAATAAGAATACAACATACGATTGCCTCTACCCTCTTTGCAGACCTGGAGGTATAGCTCACACACTAGCAAGATCACTCACCAGCAAAGCACAAAGTGTATGTACAGGTACAAGGAAACCTTAGCTAGGTTGCTCTGAACCAAGTATATATGTTGAGTGAATTACAACATGCCTACAGTGAAAGGAATTTCGTTAACTGTTGAATTGAAACATCTGCTGGGGCTGCTCCTGGGACCACACTCACACGCAGGGAAGGAACGTTTTACTGGGAAGTGCATTTGGTGCTAGCCAACAAGTAACAATTCCCTCTTGAAAAAAAACCTAAATTCTTGCACAAGAGAATGTAAAAGTCATTTCTCCTCTTGGCTGAAAGGTTCACACACTAAGAATTTCATCAGAGTGCTGGGAAACTGGTTTTCACCACGCCCCATGGCCTGAACTGACTAAGCCTGGTCCTGTGAGATGAGAACTCACATATTTTAAGCCTCTCTCTAATAAAACTACTTACCACTCACCGGACAGCATACTTCAAATGATCAACCCACTTATAAACCTTATTCAGCCCTTGCAACATCTCAAAGTATTCTCTTCCCTGAATTAATGGGTTCTATACCAGGGCCAGGCACCTCCCACAGTCACAGACCCTCCACTTGCTCTTAGCCAGGCAGGGAGCAGTGACGTGGGGAAGCTGCTCTCAGCTTCCCTCCTTTAAGCACTGCAGGCACAAGGAGGATCTGTTGCAGGTCTCCAGATGGACTCCACATTGGCCCGGCCAGGGAAGAAGCCGGGGTGACTGGTGGAGGGTCTGTTGTGGATCCCCACCGCTATCTGCATGTCTGTCACTGGGGGGATGGGAGGGGTAGAGAACTATGGCAGATCTAGCAGGCTTTGAAGCTTGACGGGGTCGGGGAGGTCTTGGTGTGACCCATACTCATGGCCCGAGGGGGGAAAAATACCCACCTCAGGGAAGTGAAGAAGGGAAGGGGGACACTACCCTTCTCAGAAAAGCACAAACTGTGTTAAACAACAAAAACCAAAGAAAATCCCAAAGGAGAGAAAAGATGAATCCCAAAACAGTAGCAAGCTGCACAGCTACCTAAGGACACCACAACGCTTCATTTCAAGATGCAGGTGGTTCAGCAGGTCCATCCCTCCCCATCCACCCCCAGACAAGACCACAAGGGTATCTAAAACAGACAAGCACCTGCAGACATTACTGACAAAATCTCCAAGTCAGAGAGTGGCTACGCGCCCACATCCTGACATGGAACACTCAAACAGAACTAAGGGTCACTTTTGAAAATTTGGCCCTTCATCTCTCTGCGCTTACTTTTTCTAGCTGTAAAAACAGGCAGTAGAATCCAAATATCAGCCGATGTCTCTGAAGTGTTTTGAAAATGCAGAGTGGCACCTCACAGCTAAGTGTTGCTATAGTGGCAGACAGAGCTTATCGTACAATGCTGCACTCCAGTGTCCTTCTATATTAATTCCTTTAGAGAACTGATCTCATCAGGATTTTGTCTTCTATTCTCTTCCCACAAGACTTCCTGTTCAACCTATTTATACTTATAAATGATCTGAAGAAAGCGATAAACAGTGAGGAGGCAAAATTTGCTGATGATACTGAACTGCTCAAGATAGTTAAGAACAAAGCAGACTGTAAAGAGCTGCAAAAAGATCTCACAAAACTAAGTGGCTGGGCAACAAAATGGCAAATTAAATTTTATGTTGATAAATATAAAATCCGAGTTTGCCGTCTTCCTGGCGTCAATGTGGAGCCTTCCAGCAGGTTTAGAGCGGTACAGCTTCGTGGGTCTCAGCTTGAGCTTGGAGCAAACTAGCGAGTGATCTGTATCACAGTCAGCACTATGATAGCTGCGTGTCAGAAGGACGTTTTTGAGGTTATTACGCCTAGTGATGACCACGTTTAGCTGATGCCAGTGCTTCGAGCGTGGGTGTCTCCACGACACTCTGTGCTGTGGCTTCATTTGGAAGAATGTGTTTGTGATGCACAGATTGTGGTACGTGCACAGTTCAAGGAGACGCTGTCCATTGTCATTCATTTTTCCCACACCGAAGTGTCCTAAGCAGGAAGGCCATGAAGCCCAAATCAGCTCCAACTCTTGCATTGAAGTCACCCAAGATGTACAGTTGTTCACGAGCAGGTATTTGCGCTACAGTAGCACGTCACAGAACTTATCTTTTACTTCTGGTGTGGCATACAGGGTTGGAGCATAAGCGCTGATCAGGTGGACGGGACCCGAAGAAGTCTTTCTGATCCGCCCATGACTAATTCCACCATTTGTAGAAGGGTGTTTCTGACAGCAAAGCCAACACCATGCTCTCTGGGTTCTTCTTGGGCTTTACCCTGCCAGAAAAAGGTGTAGTCGTTTTCCTTCAGAGATCCCAAATCTGCGAGTCGCATCTCTTGCAGTGCAGCGATATCAACTCGGAGCCTCTTCAGTTCTTCGTTGATGACAGCAGTCTTTCGGGTGTCACTAATGGCCTGAAGATCTTCAGTCAAGCCGGTCAGCATGGTCCGCACATTCCAGCAAGCAAGCCTAAATTGTTGATGTTTCTCACTTCTTGTTGATTTTCTTATTGGTTTGACTGGTGCCCACATTTCAGTCACTTGTTAGGTTCAGGAACCTTAAGCCTCACGCACCCAGCGAGGCAGGTGAACTGTGGCGGGACAGTACCCTATTGGCTGGGGCTGCCCAGCTTGAGGCGGGCGGTGACTGTCCAGTGAGATGCGAGAATCTCTCCCACCATTGAAGGCAACCCCTGGCGCTCGTTCTCTATGCCAATCGAGCAAGAGCTTATAACCGGTATCTGTTGCCTCCCGTGTTGACGCAACGCTGTTCAGCGACACAGGAGTACCTCTCTGGGTGCGAGACTGGGCACTTATTTTGGAGACTCTGGGCTGCCCAGACACCAGCATCCCCCTCTCGGCTTTACTGATATAGTCCAAAGGAGAGGATAACCTCCACGTCTGGTACCAGCTCAGCTGCAGGAATTGCTGGGACAGTGCCAGAAGTTGACACCGAACCGCCCTCGGACTCCACTCCAGATTTTCTGTCAGGGTTTACTCCCTTAGCCTTTCCCCTTCCCAGGATAACCCACAAGGCAGTGGGGTGTGGAGAATGTGGTTAAGGATCCCACTACTTCATACCTCCCTGTCACCACGAGTCACCATAGCTCCCTGTGGAGCAATGACCTCATATTCCCGGGACCCTCCTCCCCACCTTTCGCCCCCCCCACCACAGCTACCATCACCATAGGACCCTTCCCAACCCACTACCCCCATCTGCTCCCATGTCCGCCCTCCTCACTGCACTGGCCCCTCTCCCCCCAGTGCCCCCAGGTCCACCTTCCCCCATTGCTCTTCAGGCTCTTCTCTTCAGAGACTCGTTTTCTTGATAGTGCTGCCTTGCAAGGCACGGGTGGAACACCATACCTGAAAAGGACAACAAACACGGGGCTCCTCCCTCGGCGAACTCCCAGAGGCAAACTCCCTTCCCTGTTAGCTCCAGGAAAATATGCGCAGCGGCCGTGGGGGCGCCGATGTGACATCCAAATGGCAACATCTGAGGGATACAGTTTACAACACGGCCTTGTCGGTGTTTGGAAGAAGAGCTAGAAACATGAACGACTGGTTCAAAGCTAACTCCGATGAGATGATTCCAGTCATTGAAAAGAAGCGCGCTGCACTCCTGGAGTACAAACGCTCACCGAGCCAGAGTACCCAGCAAGCACTTAGAGTGGCCAGAAGAACAGTACAGCAGACAGCCAGGCGCTGTGCCAACAACCACTGGCTCCAGCTATGCAGCAGCATCCAGACCTGTGCTGACTTTGGTAATCTCAGGGGAATGTCCGGGGGTAAGAAGAAGGCATTAGGACCCACCCAGAACAAGACGGCACCTCTGCAATCCAAATCTGGTGAAGTCATTGCTGACAAAGCCAAACGGATGGAGCGCTGGGTTGAGCACTACTCCAAGCTGTACTCACGCGAGAACGTTGTGGTTGACGCAGCCCTCGATGCAGTCGAGCTCCTACCAGTAATGGACGAACTGGATCAAGAACTGACTGTGGATGAACTGAAGAGAGCCATCGACAGCATTGCAGCAGGAAAGGGCCCTGGCCAGGATGGTATACCACCAGAGGTAATCAAGTGTGCCGCGGACACACTCCTGGAACCCCTACATGAGCTACTGTGCCTGTGCTGGAAAGAGGGTGAGGTTCCACAGGGTATGCGTGACGCTAACATTGTAACATTGTATAAGAACAAAGGAGACAGAAGCGACTACAACAACTACCATGGAATCTCCCTCCTAAGCGTCACTGGTAAACTGTTCGCTCGCATCATCCTTGGCAGACTCCAGAAGATTGCTGAGAGGGTGTACCCCGAATCGCAGTGCGGATTCCGTGCAGAGAGGTCTACCGTTGACATGGTCTTCTCTCTAAGGCAGCTGCAGGAGAAGTGCAGGGAGCAGAGGAAGCCACTCTACATAGCCTTCATCGACCTGACCAAGGCCTTTGACTTGGTCAGCAGGGATGGTCTGTTCAAACTGCTCCACAAGATAGGCTGTCCTCCACGGTTACTCAAGATGATCCAGTTGTTCCACAAAGACATGAGAGGAACCATCCAATATGACAGCGCATTATCGGATGCTTTCAGAATCAGGAGCGGCGTCAAACAAGGATGCGTGCTTGCTCCGACATTGTTCGGGATCTTCTTCGCACTCCTCCTGAAGCATGCCTTTGGATCTTCAACAGAGGGCATCTTGCTGCACACAAGATCTGATGGGAAACTGTTTAATCTTGCAAGGCTGAAAGCTAAGTCTAAGGTGCAGGAAGTCCTCATCAGAGACATGCTGTTCGCAGACGATGCTGCTGTAGTGTCTCACACAGAAGACCAGCTTCAAAAACGGCCATGCACACCCTCCTCAGGCAGTGTCGGCTCCGCTGGCTTGGCCACGTCCACAGGATGAATGATGGAAGGATTCCAAAAGACATCCTGTATGGTGAGCTAGCCTCTGGCAAAAGACCTCCCGGACGCCCCCAGTTGCGCTACAAAGATGTCTGCAAGAGAGACCTCAGAGAGGTAGACATTGAGCTGGACAACTGGGAAGAACTAGCAGACGACCGCAGCAGATGGAGGCAGGGGTTACACAAGGGCCTTAAGAAGGGCGAGATGAGGATCAGACAGCTAGCAGAGGAGAAGTGAGCGCACAGAAAGCACACTAAGGACTTGCCAGACACCCACCACATCTGCAAGAGATGCAGCAAGGACTGTCACTCTCATGTGGGTCTTCACAGTCGCAGTAGACGCTGTAAATGAAGTCCTCAGTTGAAACTATAAAGGGCGCGATCCATAGTCCATGCAGACTGAAGGATGCCTACTACTAAATATGAATAAATTTACATTGGTAATAGTAATCCCAACTATACATATAAAATGATGGGGACTAATTTAGCTATAGCCACTCAAAAGAGAGATCTTAGAGTCACTGTGGACAGTTCTCTGGAAACATCCACTCAATGTGCATCAGCAGTCAAAAAAGCAAACATAATGTGAGGAATCATTAACAAAGAGACAGAGAATAAGACAGAGAACATCTTATTGCCTCTGTATAAATCTATGGCATGCCCAAATCTTGAATACTGAGCACAGATGTGGTCACCTCATCTCAGAAAAGACATTGGCTTTGGAAAAGGTTCAGAAAAGGGCAACAAAAATGATGAGGGGTTGGGAATGGGTGCCACACAAAGAGAATTAAAAACTGGTACTTTGCAGCTTAGAAAAGAGGAGACTAAGGAAGGATATGATGGGGATCTATAAAATCATGACAGGTGTGGAAAAAGTGAATAAGGAAAATGTATTTGTTCCCATAATATTAGAACTAGGGGGTCACCAAATCAAATTAATAGGCATCACACTTAGAACTAAAGAAAAGGAAGTTTTTCTTTGCATAACACACAGTAAGCCCATGGAACTCCTGGCCAGAGGATGTTGTGAAGACCAGGACTTTTAATGCGGTTCAAAAAAGAAATAGATAAATTCATGGAGGTTAGGTCCATGAAGGGCTATTAGCCAGGATGGGTAGGAATGGTGTCCCCAGCCTCTGTTTCTCAGAGGCTGGAAATGGAGGACAGGAGAGGAATTACTCAATGACTACCTGTTCTATTCACAACCATCTGGCATTGGCCAGTGTTGAAAGACAGGATACAGGCCTAGATGGACCTTTGGTCTGACCCAGTGCAGTCGTTCTTATGTTCTTAAGAGACTAGAAAGAAATATTTGGAAATTTCACTGCTTTTTCCGTGCCTTCTTTTTGGAAAGACACCAGAGAATTAATTTCTAATAAATCACTGTGTCCTAGGCACTCTGGTGGCTGGACTCTAAGTGATATATTACCCCAGTAATGCTAATAAAGCACAACTGGTTTTGCCCTGTGCATGCGTGGGCAGTCTGATAGAGGTAGTTCAGCATGCCAGTCCCACTGGCTCAGGAAGCTGGGTGAGCACAAGGTTTTTCTTTTTTTTAAAAGCAAGCAGCAATTCTGGATTTTGAAGGGCACCGGTTTTGGCTCTTCTCCCTAGAACAGGGTACTCACGTTACAGCAGTTGAAGGTCAGCTGGAGGAAGTCAGGCGGACAGTCTCCCACCATGTGCTGAAAGGCATCATAATCTAAGCCAAAATTCTGCACAAACAGAAAGAACAAAGAGTAGCCCAGATGTATATTTCCCCTCTATTAGACCCAACCCCCTTCATTTCACAGGCTGCTATGCAGAGTAATCAGGAATAGCAATTAACACCACCTCTACGAGCATCTACAGGAAAATGAGCATTTGAGAAAACTTCACATATTACAATGGGAAGACTGAATTCCCCTGGAATTACGTGCTAGAAGAGGCTTTCAGAAGAATAATTTGACTTCAAAGCCATTATTCTTCTGAACAGAGTCCTAATTCACCTTCTAGTACCAGATTTCCGCACAATTCAAACGTGTAACTGAAGAGCTATAAACTGAAACAATCAAGCAGGCCAGGACTATGAAGCATGACACACTGTGATTGTATGATCACCGCTTTTCTAAGATGATAAATTGTGTACAAAACATGCCATATGAGGTACACATGAAAAGTCAATCCACCGAACAGTATTGTTCTGGTAAAATCTGTCTAGCAGCACTGCATGTAAAGATTTTACTATATATCAGTGGAGTGACATGTTCCAAGGGTAGATAAGCAGCTCAAGTCAGTTCCTCAGAGACATAAAGCTAATCCGCACCTCAGTCAGGTGTCAGCATAATTAGACAATTACTTGGGAAAATGGCCACTCTTTGGCAGGAAGAAGGGTGTGAAAAAGAAATTCATGTATTGGCAATGAAACAACCGGGGGAATCTCAGCTGGAGGTAAGCCTCCAAGAGAAGAGAAAGGTATAACAATAGAGAACACTCAAGATATGTCACCTCTCTCCTCATGGAAACAACAATGCCTGAAAAAACTGACGGAGATATTCAGCCAGTCAAAACTGCAAAAATCATCAAGTGAGACAGACCTTTGCTTTGAATGCATTTAGCTTGCTCAGTTAGGTATCAGTTTGCATTTTGTTTTCTTTGTAACCAATTCTGAATTTTATGCCTCATTACTTGTACTCACTTCTAATCTCTCTTTTCTGTAGATAGTAAACTCGTCTTGTTCTTTTATCCAAACTAGTGTGTGTTTCTAATTAAGCATCTGGGAACCTCCATTTAGGATAGCAAGATTTGTGCATACTATCTTCTATTATTGAAATGGCAAACTTTATGCAAGGTTGTTCCGTACACAAGGAAAGAGCTGGGCAGTCCAACATGCATGTTTTTGAGGACAAATGTGGGACTGGGAATTTCTGGTATCACCTGTGAAGTAACTCGTGAGCAGTTAGACATAACACTCAGACTACTCATCTGGAGCGATTCTGCATGCTAGAAACAGTGAGAGAGCAGGACCCAAGAGTGCTTATTCCCAGTGAAGCCATGTAAGAGACATTCCAGGCTAAAGGTCTGAGGGTCACACAGCTGTCCATCTGTCCAGGTTGTACCCAAGGGAATGTCACACCATGTTTTGTTTGTTTCATTTGTGACTGGTTGAACAGTTTCAATCAATATTAAAATGAGATTTAACAGATCCCACAACATCCAACAAAAATTCTAGGAATCCACAGCCCTATGACAGCGATCTGAACACATGCTGCTAACTAATCGAGGTCTCTTTCTGGCAGGAAAAATAAGACAGGAGGAAAGAGGGAGAAGAAGAATGAAAACTGTGGGCAAAGGATGGAGAGGGAATAAAAGGTAAGAAGGAGGGGAAAAAAAACCCAGCAGCAGGTGCAATTGAACATGGAAACCAGATATGAGAACAAAAAGGAAGGAAAGTGAACAATAAAACATAATAGGTCCATGAAACAAAGTGGCGGGGGGGCAGGAAACCAGGAAGCCTCCACAGACAGGGAAAGTCTGGATGGGGGACATCATGCAGGCAGAGTGATTGTGAGACAGAAACAAGTGCCAAACCTGAAAGCTGATCAAGGAAGGGAATTCACCATCTTTAAAAAATGTTTTGAATCACGTCTGTGGGTTTAAAGTTAAGGTTATTGGCTTGGTCCAGTTCCAGTGAGGCAACATATAAAATTAAACACACTACTTTTCAGATTTGGTCCTATCTTTGAGAGCTTTGCAGCGCATTTCATGGTCCACATTGCCGTAACACTTATCACATCAGTGGACAGACCAGTGTAGTTTGTAGACTAATACATGCAATGTTGTTCCAGGTGTTCTGGGAGCTCTATCATGTATAAATACAATGTCTGCCCATCATTAATTCAAACTGTGTAAATGAATTGCATAGTTAGTCTGTGAGGAAACCGGAAACTTTATATCTTCATCACAGTCAATTTAGGAAATGGTCAACTTTGCAATGTTTTGCACTGGAACTAGTTGTAAAATCAAGAGGTCCCTTAAAAATACATCCACAAGCTCTCCCCTTCTGAAGGGAGATGGAAGAAAGGGAAAATATCTGCTTCACAGTAGCTTAAATTCCAAGTGGATGTAAATTCTTTCAGCTAGAGAAAGGGGGGTGGATTTCACAACCGCCCAATGAAGGCCAAAAACTACTCGACAGAGAACCTGACCTAAAAACAAATAATGAAGTCAATGGGAGCATTTGCACTGACTTCAAAGGTTCTGAGCCAGGTTCATGGCGCTTGATACAGTATAAACTAAAACAGGGACCACTCAAAATGTGGCCCACAGCCACTTGCCTCTTTAATAAACAGGAGCGGCCCACAAAAAATGCTACCCCCAGCACGATCTATTATGGAGTGCTGCTGTTGCTGAAACCAGCACCTCCTCGAGCCGCTCCTCTGTATTAAACAGGAAGGTGGCTGCAATCTGTTCCACATTATGTCAATTAAGCCCAGCTCTGGGGCTTCTGGCAAGTTTCCCATGCAGTCTTCAGTTGGAGGAAGGTTCAGTAACTCTGTGCTAAAAATGTGGTCTTTGCAAGAAGCTCTGCCAAAGAACAGATGATTTGTCAGAGGCCCCTTAACGGTAACAGCCATTCATCATGTCTTTGGTGCAATGTGGCAATTATTAATGACCAAGCATCATTCATGAGCATTGCCCACCTCCCACAGCCCTTATTCACGCTCACCACTTACCTCTGTGCGAGGGAGATAGTCCGGATCTGCCTGTATCCTGGCTATAATCTCACAGAGAATTATACCGTAGGAGAACACATCCGCCTGAGAGGGGAAAAATAACCACAGACACTCAGCATTCTTATCTGCCACTAAGTTTCTCCTGACCACAGGGTGGTTTTCAAAGGCTGTCCAGATCAGCCATCCTACCACCAGAGCCTCACTGCCAATAACTGAGGGTAACATTTCTCTCATTTTCATTTAGATGAAACATGTTCACAGGTCTGTAATTGCATCAAGGCCCATAAGAAAGTCCTTCATTGGAGTGTAAATTTTTACTTCAGACACTGCTGCTCTGGCAATGAAAAGACAAAATGAAATCCTGCTTCCCTTTCCCGATGCAGTGTTCTGTCACAAGACAGGCTCATTTATCACTTGCTTGCAGGGAGTCAGCATTTCACAGATCCTTGCCAGCTGGCATTTGCCCAAGTTATAACACCTGAGCAAACATGGAACCCAGGCCTACAGAACACTGGCAGGGGTTCATTCACCCCCTCCAGGATCAGCACACACTTACGTGACACTTAGCCCTGCCCTGATCTATCCAGCACATTTACATGGTATACTACGTTGGTTGGGGTGTGAAAAACCCAACTCTGAGCAATATAATTAAGCAAACAAAACCCCCAATGCAGACATAGATGACACATGTGAGGGTCACAGGAGGCCACACAAACACCCAGCATCCCTGCCTCCCCACTCACCAGGAATGCTTGGGGAGGGATAGCTCAGTGGTTTGAGCATTAGCCTCCTAAACCCAGGGTTGTGAGCTCAGTCCTTGAGGAGGCCATTTAGAGGTCTGGGGCAAATAGATTTAAAAAAAAAAAAAATCTGCTTGGGATGGTGCTTGGCTCTGCCAAGGCGGCAGGGGATTAGACTCAATAACCTCAAGCTCTATGAGATGTGTATCTCCATATTGTATTTTTTGATGAGTATGGTGGTGGTCACCCTCACCCCCAGAGCAGCACTACCTGAAAGCAGCACCAACTTCCTAGCTTGCAGTACTCCTACACCGTGCTGCTCCAGAGGATGTGGGGACTGCCTGGAACCAGTGTGGCACTTCCATAGGAAGAGGTGAGTGGAAGTGGAGCAAGGGCATGGATACGTAAAGGGTGAGGCATGGGCTGGGCAAGGGCACATGGGCAGTACCCTCCCCTTAGAGTCCCTATACAGGTTGCCTCCGAGCGTAGACTGCATTACGCCAACAGGAGAGCTTCTGCTCTTAGCATAGCTACTGCCTCTCAGGGAGGCGGAGGGCCTCTGCTGACGGGAGAAGATCTCCTCTTTGCGTAGGTGGCAACATCACTAAGCACTCCAGTGGTAGAGCTGCCCTGGGGGGAATTTAACTTACAACAGCTTCCCCCACACCTGATCTTTCTGAAGTGGCATTCTTAGGCTGTTCATACACTACCGCCTACACTGGCGGAACTCATGGCATTCAGGGTGTCAGTATTCCACACCCCGAGTGACGTTACACCGATACAAGCGCTCATGTGCTTCTCCTGCCAACACCGCTTCAACCACTCACGGAGGTAGGCTGGTTTGTTTTGTTTTTTTTTAAAATGATTAGAAACCTCTTTTCTCTTGGCATAGCAAGTCTCCACTACATGCGCGGCAGGGCCACAGCTGTACTGGTAAAGGGGCGCTGTTGCGACACTGTATGTATACACGTGGCCTATGTTAGAAATAAAGCAGCCAAACACAAGTTAAATAGCGGGAAGTTTGATAGTGCTCTGGTGTGGTAATGTCTCTGCAGCTGCGTAAGTTCTGCAAGCGAAGAGGAAAGACATATAAAGACACAGCGGTGATAATGCTGGCAGGGTGTGGACTTTACCACAGAAAGTGGCACTCCTGGGAGGGAAATCAGCCAACAGCCAGCAAGTGTCTCTGGGATGCCAAGTGGACAGCGCTCCATTAAGCAAAAATTAACTGAAAATACTCTTGTTTTAGATCCCAGTCACCTCTTCCCCACTAGTCTCCTTTAACAGAGCCATTTTCCAAAGTCTCTTAAGTCGGGAACTTAGAAGCTGCTAGGAAAAATGCCTGTATCTGGGAATGTCAAATTCAGAAATTCAACCTAAAATGTGGGTCTTTTATTTTCAATTCAAAATTGAATCGCATAGGCTCACCAGGATCACTTAATTCTATCTAGGTTTCTGCTGAGCTGTGGTCAGAATCAGCACCTGGCTTCAAGTGCACAAAACATTCATTCATTAGAATCCTTTACACCAAACTCAGGTAAGGAGAAGTATTTTAAGTCACAGTGGCAGGACAAATTTAAAGCTCTTGATATTCCCAGGCCTCCAAAAGCTGCACTGAAAAGAAACACCCTCTAATCACCCTCCATTTGAATACACCTACCTTTTCATTGTACGGCTCATCTCTGAGAACTTCTGGTGCCATCCAGAAGGGCGAGCCAACAACTGGAAGCTTCTCACTTTTCAAGAAGAGAGGAACACAGGGAGAGAGAGAGAAAGAACTACTCAGCAAATACAAAGTTAAAACATTTCATGGGCAGCTTTCTGCATACAAAAGATAGTGCGAGTAGTTTCCACATATTCATGCTGGGTTCTACTCTTTTATAGAGGGAAAGGAGCTGAGAGTCCAGGGATGATCTCTGAGGAACAGGCTGTTGGTATTTGCTGCAACTTCTATTTCATTTTCTGTAATCCCCCTCCATAGCCCTAGATTCTACAGCCATAAGTGTTTGGACACTCTCAGTAGAGTAAGTCCTTTTACTGATGCTGGAGCACAAAGACATGCTTATTGTCAAGTACACTGTCAATGAGGACAAGACTTTTTCCTTGTGCTGTTGCGTGAATGGAGGGCTCTCTGAGCAGTTCTGAAAGATATTCCATCTGGTAAATCTGATGCCTGACAATGTGTTGATTGGCTGTCAGGATTTAGAAAGATTCGGCTCACCAGTCACAAAAACGTCAATCTGGTCCAAGGACCACATAATAAATAGAAACAAGATACTTGGAAGGTGACGTGCAAAATTTATTAAAAATTTCAAAAATTCACAAAGCAGGATTGTACGTTGAATCCCCCAAGGAGCAAAAGGTAGGAGAAGCTGTCATTACAGAGGTGATTTTAATTGGTATTCTGATTTACAATACCTCCATGCATTTGGAAACAGCAGTCTTGGTCATCAATGAACACCAAACAGCAGCAGTGCAAGCTTGCTGTAACACTGACTTTGAAGAACCACGTCTAAAAATTGAGCTCCGAGGCAAGTGGGATCTACATTCTGTGGTAGTCTCTTGGGTCTTAGGTCAGAGCAGTTAGGAAACTGAACATTACACCGCTGCACCGTTCGGACTTGAAAATCAGAGTTTGATTAAAAATGAGTATTGCAGTTCATACGATAACTCTTGTGTTAATTGTTTTGATACCAAGGTATGTTTATTTTAGGCTATTCCTACATTCTTGGTTTCCAGTGCATCTCAAAAAAATGTGTGCTCCCAATGCATCACTGCACTGCCAACTTTGTAAGAGGAAGAGAACCTGGAAGTTTTGTGGATTTAGTACCTGTTAGTACCTGAAGGAATTGGATGTAATGTGGGATTGAGAAATAAATGTGGGACAGACTTGCTGAATTTATCAACAGTAGAAAAAAGTTAACGGTTGACATTTAAACTGTTTCTATTTTTCAGCATCTCATTGACATGAATGGGCAGCTTCACAACATATTTTTGGCAAAGTCCACAGCCCCAGAATTTTGGAATACATGGACTGTATTCAGATATGGCAATAGCTCAATCAAATAAATCCTCAGCCTCTATACTGGATGGATATTTAAATTAATTAATTAATTAAATAAATAAAATGCTAGCAGCTAACTTTAATGGTGTTTTGTGAGATTTAGTCACTTGTTCATTCCTTGAATGGACTGAGATCGCCATCTCATTCTGCAACAGGCCAACCAGCCATCAGATAGGAATGCTTTGTGGTTATAAACACTGAATTTCAACTACTAGCAGAGAGGTGAAAGAGGCCTACACTGCACTGGTTTTGAACACTAGCTGTAAAACCAAGAAGCAGCTGATTAAAGACAGCTGGACTTACTGAAGAGTGCATTCACACAGACAAATCACACAGATTCAGAATGACAGAAAGTTCTTTACAAAAAATAAAAAGCCAGCACTTGCTTTGAAGAACTATTGAAATGCCGGGGTGAGCTCTCTGATCATTGATGCACTGAAAGAAAAGGTACCACTATTAAAGCCTATCACTGCTTACTATAATTAAGAGCTTGAAGTGGTTACCCATCTCCATTTAGCTTTTCGCGGCACACAGAAATCAGAGGTTATTTTCCAAGAATTATAGCAAATCATAGTAAACCTCTATCCTCAGGCATTCAGCTCCATAGATCATGCTCATCTTTGGGTTTAGAAATGCAGCACATTCTTATTCTTCAACATTATTAATAGAGAAGAACTCTCATACCTGTAATCAGGGATTTTCTCAGCTAGACCGAAGTCTCCCACAACTGCCGAGTAACCGTTCTCATCATTCTTTATCAAGCAGTTCTGAATTTAAAGAGAAAGGAGGAAAGTTTAATGATAGTCTCATTCGAAATTCCACAGTTTTCAAGTTTAGAACAAAATTTTTAAAGCTTAAAGGCCGCGTCTAGACTAGCCCCAAACTTCAAAGGGGGCATAGTAATTAGGGTGCTGGGAGATTACTAATAAAGTGCTGTGGTGCATATGCAGCACTTCATTAGTCAAAATCTCCCCTGTGGCAACTTCAAAGCGTGCAACTTCGAACTGCTGACTTGTGGCTTGCACGCCCCCTTCGAAGTTCGGGCCTAGTCTAGACAGAGCCAAAGATATTCATTTATGAAAGACTTGTTTGTACCCAACTCATACAAACACTGAAGTCAGGCATTTGCTAGTCAATGATTTAAACAATGGAACCAGCCCTGCATTTTGTTAGTAATCCACTCAAATTTGCTTAGGCAACAGATACCTTGAGGCAGAAAATATCTGAGTTTCAGACAAGAGCTAAAATGATTTTGTCCCTGTACTGGTAAAATCTGAAATAAACACTGCTCAACAAAACCCTTTTAGATTCTCTATATAGTGTGCCAAGACTAGAAGATAACACAACAATTAGTATGATTTAAAGTATACAAGAAAAAGCACAATCTTTAAATATTTTCTTAATTTGCTAAATTAACCATTTACAAAACTGCATTATGAAAGGTACTAATACTAACTTATACTAATAGTTTCCGGTAGAAAAAAAAGCTACAGGAAACAATGTGCTAAGTCTCAAATCAAATAAATAGTCCCATTGCACATATAAAGGATGTAGTTGGTAGGAAATAACTAATCAGAGACTTAGCATCTTTTCCTTTCTAAAGTCCCCGTTCAGCAAAATATTTCAACATGTCTTAGCTGATGCAGGACCTGTACCTTGCAGCACAGGCAGTGTTTTTGGGGAGAAAATGAATGGAAGGATCAGCGAGATATCTTCCTCCTTCTTCACAGAAAGGATTGGAGAGGATTTCTGTTTCTTTCTTAGGTTTCTCTGATCTCATTTTGCCTCACTTCTGCAGTCCTTGTTCCATGCCGCCCACAGAAAGATATCCTGATCAGGGATAGCTAGCAATGGCTCTGCAGACATCCCCAGCATGGCACCCTGCAATATCAGCCAGCATCAGGAAACTATGAGCTTCAAATAGTGCCTGAATGCACAAAATCTCCCCATCAAACCCTACCACATTAGCTTGTCTGAAAGATGCAGCTGCTGTAGATAGTGATTCCTAGAGCCCTGAAAATCCCTGAACATAAGCTTTATATCTGCAGATGCAAATATGTGTTGTCTTATCTCTACAGATACAGATGCTGATACATAACAGAGAGAGAGCCATGCTAGTCTATACTATCAAAACAAAAGAAGCAGTCCAGTAGCACTTTAAAGACTAACAAAATAAAAACAATAAAAATATGCTGACATAATTTTTGTATCTAGAACCCTGAACACTGGTGGATATCCTCTTCATGTCTGGAGGTCTGCAGATGCCTATGCAGATACCAATGTCATATGTGTGCAGGGTGCTAGTGAGTCCCTTGTCTGAAAGCTCAAATCCAGGTCACCGTCGATTACATACCCAGAACTGACACTAGCCCAGTCTATAAAGTAAATACATTTTCCCTCCATCTGATTAAAAGATTAAGTATGCTGCTCTCATGAACATTCAGCAAAAAAAGCTGATCAGGGCCTTAGTTCCTAGGTCCAAAGTCCTGTTTGTTTAATGTGGCTGAACTGTAATAAAGTTTGCTTTGAGAATCACACATTTTTACAAGTGTTAGCGAACCACTCTGTCCCAAAGTGCACTCCAGCATTTCAGTTATGGCCTTTGTTATCTCTTATCAAAGAACACATTCATTCAGCCTGCCTGTGTTTAAAATTTGTTCACTGTAAACTGCATTTAAATCCTAGAGGGATAACAAAATATATCTCAACTCTAACTGTAGAGGTTCAAAACGAGGTGGAATCTCATTGTATTCCGAACAGAAATAAACACATGCTAACACTGAAAAGTTTACCTGTACAATTCTTTCCTATTGTAGATGCAGTTAAATATGCTTAAATTTTATCAAATATTCAAAGATCAACATTTCAAAAAGAATGTCAGGTTTTATAAAAAAAGTCAGAGCATATAAATTCCAGCAAGCCTTCTAACCACTTCAACTATTCATGTTTAAGGAATTTTTAAAGTCTAGTTTTTACTTCCTGCCATTAACACTGATTTTTCCTTGTTGCATTTCATTCAATGTGGTCAGTGAAAAAGGATTAAATTTGTTTCACCTTCTGGATTTCATGCAACAGTACAATGCACCAAAGTTGGTTTGCAAATATTGCAAAAGATCATGAAATTCCAACAAAAAAACTGTTTTCATGGGAATTAAGAATATATGGAAACATTTCTACTGGGTTAACATTTTGTAAAACCTTGCTTTTAAAACCTAAACCCCAAAACATAAGAGTTCCCTTGAAATTCCTCAGTGCTCTAGTTGCAACCTATCCCTATACCAGAATGTGCACCAACTCTCAGTCAAAGGAAATTACTTAATGAAGATGTACAGCGACATTAAACGATTACTAATCAATCAGCCACAGAGGTAGTACATAATTTGATACACGTAACATCATAGCTTCCAGATGATGTTGGTTTACCCTTGTAAACCCCCTTACATATAGGAGAATCTGCAAAACTTGCAAACTGGGTCCTCTGAGGCAAAGGGCTTCTTGAGACATGGGCCTTTTCAGAAGGGAAGCTGAGCAGGAACTATGCCAACTAACACCTCCGCTCAGCTATCTGAGACCTTTATGGGTAAACTACTACATAATCCCAGAAGGCAATAGGAACACCTTGAGGCCTCAGATTTTACCTATTAAGCATTTATCATTAACTGTGCTGCTATGCTGAGCTGCTCAGGGTTAAACCAAGGAAGCCATCTGAACTCCTAAATGTCATTGCTTTTGTTGGCAGGAGTCTGAGACCTTGTCTAGTTGGAACAGCTGCACTGCGAGAACCTAAGAGAGGTGACTATGTACTGCACAAAAGGTGTGTTCTTAAGTTTGGTTAAAATACCAATGGAGGCAAAGCAACTCAACTTCAACTGGAGTTAGCAGCTCAAGTTCAAGCATATAGAACTGCCAGGTTATAGTCAAGCTCCTTGGCCAAGTTAAAAGCAGAATTGCTGTGTTGTCAACTTATTTTAACCTAAGTGATCTCAGCCTGGGCTAGTTCAGTTTTTTTGCAGCGCAGACAGAAGGACATTTACCCTCAAACGAGCATTCTTATTTCTGTACAAAAATGGGGTTTCAGGTATTGCTTAAGTCAATTTGGAACAGGTGAAATACGATGTTGAGTTCATAGAATCAAACAACAATAGAGCTGGAAGAGACCTAAAAAAGCCATCAAGTCCAGCCCGCTGCTCTAAGTTCAAAATAAGTGTGTCCATCTAGAGGCTTGCATCAGTTAAAGTGATTAATTAAACCTGTGCAAGGTTGCACATAGGCAAGCCCTATGAGGGGGAGGGATAGCTTAGTGGTTTGTGCATTGGCCTTGTATGCTCAGGGTAGGAAGCTCAATCCCTGAGGCGGCCATTTAGGGGCCTGGAGCAAATAGGTTTTAAAAAAAAAATGTCAAGAATGATAATGCTTGGTCCTCCTGAGAGGGCAGAGACTGGACATGATGAGGTATCAAGGTGCCTTCCAGCTCTATGAGTTATGTATCTCTCCATATATTAAGCTCTGAGCATCTTCAAACTCCCCCTGACATGAAATCCGAGACTCACTGAAGGTAGGGGGTGGGTTTTGCTATCAATTTCAGTGGAGCCAAGATTTCACCACTAATGTTTACTGGATTCATGCCAAACAATGGAACAATTTTCTGAGGAAACAGTATTCCATGTTGATGTGCTTCAATCTGTGCTGTGATACTTGATACCAGACTTTGGTGTTCAGAATGTTCTCAGCATCACTGAATTCCTCTTCATACTCCCACCTTCTCTGGAACTTGTATGCTGCAATTTCTGTTCAGCGTGGACAAGGTAGTTAATTGGACCTTTGTTGCAATTATTGAAAAGACTCCTGCATGTCCCACAGTCAGAAATAACAAGGTTGCCAGCGCTGTGCACTCTGAATGCAATGCTGATATATATGCTCAACTTCCGTATTAATTTAAAATAAACACAAAATATAGGTGCCAGGAGGAGAAAGTCTGTATTATGGGCTGACAAGTGGAAGAATGACTTTAAAAAAAAGAGAGAAAGTATTTAGTAAAGAGAGCGGACACACAGAGTGAACTTACTCTAACACCCGACCAAGCTGATACCACTCAGATTCTGGACAAAGCAAAGAAAAGCAAGCACACTGGTGAGAACTTTTATGCCAAGTTCTGCTAATAAAATACAGAGTTCAAACCCTTTGCTAACAGAAAGGCTGACAGCAGAAATGACCAGTGATATAAAATGCCAGGCAGTTTTACAGTATGGCCTTTAAGAAAGCTTTTTCAACTTTCCACTAGACTATCTGTGTAAAATGCAATGCAGTAAAACAAATTCTCTATGCTTTCTTGTGGGATGCCGACATCAAGAGACACATTGTTTCTTCTGGAGGTTTACACAACCCAACACCACCAGATTTGACTTTTTTTTCCATACAGGAGACTTCAGTTCTAGCTGAGACAGACACTTCAATGAAAGAAAGGAACTCTGTACATCAAAAAGGGTTAACATAGCTGTTTATTCGGAGACAGATGTGAAAGAACATAAAGGCTCCTTTGTATGTTGCGGGAGGTTAGTATCTGCTTTGCATAGCACAATATTACTAGGGGAAATGCAACAGTCTGTTTTCTGTTTTTCCTAAACACTTATGAAAATAGAATCACTAACATCAAAGTTAAAAATAAGCTGATCAGAGCAACCATCTCCACCATTTTGTTTTTCACTATGATACAGAATGAGTCAATTATGTAAAGAAAAATTCAGGAATGATACTCATTCACAACTCCTCAGTGACTGATACTTAGTTTAGAATATTTAAGAGCCAACTGGGATGGGTCAGCTGGTTTTAAAAAGCCATCCTGTAAATAACAAAATCAATGCTGACACTGAAGTGTCATCAACAGCAGTTTTACAATCCCAATAGACAAAGTTTAAAATTATAACATGTCTTCCAAAGGACAATTTAATTTAGGACAAAAATTACATTTTGCCTTTAAATAAGACTATACCAAAGCTACAATGGTTAGAAATACTCAGATTGAAAGACATCTTTGTGCATGTGAATATTCCTCTGCAATGTTGGAAATCCAAATACCAGCATTGTACTAAAACAAGAGAACCAGACACTAATGACAGACTATAAAACAAAACCTGAAAGGGAATTGTTTAATTTCTTTTTTAAAAAGGATCAAGCACCACAGGGTGAAAAGTAAAACTCCTTCCACCAGACAGCTCCTTATCAATGGGGCTGGGTAGCGCCATCTCTTGAGTTTGCCTTACAGTTCCCATTCTAAGATCCCGTTTTCAGTTGTTAGTAACGCTGTCCAAAATAACTGTCTGAGCTGAAACTTTCCATACCAGGCATCTGCTTCAGGCTGAATTTTGTTGGAAAAGTTCAGACAAAACTGGAAGAGACATGGGAAAATGTGAAACTCTGGGGTCCCCATGCTTTGGAGCAGGGGACATCCCCTAAGGCTGGCCCTGTGTGAGTGCCTACCCTGGGATCTGACAGGGAGAAGTGGTGAGCACTCGCAGCTCTCACTGAAGCCAAAGGGAGCTGTGTTTTGAGCATACAGTGATAGTTAATGCTAAGAACTGCGAAAAATCAGTTCCTAGGTATCTCAAATTAGGGACCCAAAAATCAATGGTATCTTTTGACCTTAATCTCCCTGCTTCAGCTCTCATCTAGAAAATAAGGATAAGACCCTCTCATCTCACAGGGCTGTAGTGAAAATAAACGCATTAATATTTGTGAAACACTTGGACACTAGTCATGGGTGCCATAGAAAGGCACAGAAAAATTAATGCGTGCATCTGATAAAGTGAGTTGTCGCCCACAAAAGAGTATGCTCGCTGGCCCCAGAGCACTGGAAGGGTGGATGGTGCATGGCTTAAGCCACCCTGGCCCTGGAACACGGGGAGGGCAGGAGTACTAAGTCTCCTGCCCTGGAGCTAGGGCAAGTGCACTGTCCCAATGTCCCCAGCCTCAGCATGGTGGATTCCTGAGGGCAGCCCAGGAGCTGCACTGAAGCAGGGGGCATTTTGGGGTCAGAGTGTGGGCAGGGTCAGACTGGCAGTTTGGGAAGCCATTACCTTCCCCGCCTCTTATACCTGCCATACATGGAGAACGTTGCTCGTAATGCACCTGCAGAACAGAGATGTAATAATGTTGCACAGAAAACCTTAAATTGTGTTTTTTTCCTAACCTTCGACTACTTGATTTTGCATCTTTAATAATAATTTTAGTAGTACGTGTGTGTGTAGCACTTGGGATATCTGACACTAAAAATTCAAGTCAAAGGTGTTAGCAACCCAAATAAGAAAATGTTTTTAAAGATAGGAGTTCTAGATCTTAAGTGTCCCTTTAAAAAAAACAAAAACAAAAAAACCAAAAGAAAAACTTAGTTCAATTTTTAAAACAACGGAAGAGCTTGCAGGAGGTTCAGCTAGCACATATGCCTAGCTGTCAAAAAGGCTGTATTTAATTTGAGGGTAAAAAGGACCTCATATTTTTGCACCTGCTGGACTCTCCCTTCCCTGTGAATTAAATCTGTTCAGCAGCTGCGAAATCCAAATGCTGCAAAAATCCAACTCAAAATAAGACAACCTGTTTTATCACAACCAACGTTTTGGGGTTTTTCCCCCAAAACTCTTCAGATGTTTCTTGCAATGGTTGTTTCTTTGTCACTTCTGGTTACCAACAGCCACAGTTCAGACCCATCAAAATGTTAGGATCTGTTGAAGAAAAGCCTCATGATTCAGGGGGCTTCATACATACGAAAACATGTCCATAGGGAGAACAAATTCACAAGCTCTGAGAGGCTCTAGTGTTAGGAGTGGGGAAGAACCCCAGTAAAATGTACAGGCGAGGCAAAGTGGGTTCAACTGATGGCTGAGTGTGAAAGGGGCAAAACTAGTGGGGGCCAGAATGGTGCAGTGTGAGGACAGAACTGATGGGGACTGGGGAGCTGAAATGATTTGGAAGCTAGAGGCACAGGATTGATTTGGAGGTTGGAGGGCAGAATTTATAGCTGGGCAGGGTACAGATGTGGGCACAAAAACTCCTGCAGTAAAGGCCAAAATTCTGGTACCCAATACATTTGGGAACAGAGACAGCATTAATACACCCACCCTCTCTCTAGGGATGAGCAGAGTCAATTCACCAGTCATTAGAAAAAACAGCATCATCTCTTTGCAAATAACCACGTTTTGGGAGACATATCTCCTGTTTTGTTGGGGTCCAACCCTTGAGGGTGGCACCACTCTAGAGCGTGACAATTATATTGCATTTTAAAACAGCAGAAGAAAAGTTACACACACTTGGGAGGCTATTTTGAGAACAAGAAGAAATGATTAATTATCAACTGCTTGTCATCCCAAAATATTATTCTCAAATGCACGTCACTTTCTCCACTGAGCGTGATTTTGCCCAGAGTTCTTACATGTTTAATGTTGGTTTTCACTGTTGAAAATGTTAATTCTGGCACAAAAGACAGATCACAGTATAACATTGGTCTCCATGGCTATTTTGATTTTAACCCTATTTGCCTTAGTCTGGATTGGCTCATGAATAGTCAGGAGTTTGTTTGGAAAAAATACAGGGGTGTACACAAACAATGAAAGGTGTCAAGATGTGCTATGGCAGTGAAAAGGTTGGGAACCACTGATATAGACTATTCAACCACAGATAGCACTGAGGTGCTGACAGGACAGATACCAAGAAAAACAGTTATGCAAAGCTCTAAAACAATAAGAGCATTCACAGAAGTCTTGAGAACTGGAATTTCATTTAACTAACTATGCCTGCACAGTTGTTGAGTCTGAATGTCAGTGCAACATGTTCTCGTTAATTACACTAGTTGTTTGATAGATTGATTGATAGACAGAAGAAAAAATAAAAAGGAGTTCTAAGCCCTACTGTCTTCTCCAAAAGAATTTCAGAGGAAGGGAGCTAAAACTCAAACTCTTTTTATGAGCTGGGAAGACAAGAAAATACTAATATAATACAGTCATACCCCAAGATACACCCATTCAGGTTATGATAATTCAGGTTTACAAGGAGTTTGATTCAAAACCCCTACCTCGTCTTACGAGGCATTTCCTCGAATTTACAAGGACCGATTTCAATTTCACGCACCTCAGCGGGACGTGGACACCCTGCAGCGGGAGAAAGGCTGCGGCTCCAGGCAACGGCTGCCCGCAGCTGCATCCCGCCCGGCACGTCTCTCCGCAGCGCCTGGCAGCGGTTTCTCAGAGCCCCCAGCCCAGCCCTTACCTGTGGCTGGTCTGGGTCTCCACCTCAGCTCTGCAGCAGCAGCGCACCCTTGCCCAGCCAACGGCCGTGGGCTCCCAGGTGCTCCCGCGAGACATGGCTGCTGGGCATGCAGCCCATACTAGCCCCACCCCTGCCGCTAGGGGGCCGCCGCTGCCAGCCCCGTGCAGCTGTGCCTCAGGCGCCACTTGCCGCCTGTGGCGGTCCTTTGCATGTAGTGCCTCGGCCGCTGCTGGCAGGTCCTCTCTGCCGTGCAGCCCTGCATGAGTGAGGCATCGCCCCTTGCCAACTGGGGGCCTCCTGTGCCTGCCTAGCTCCCTGCACCGCCAGCCCCTGACACTGCCCCCTCCCCATTTAACGTAAGCTGCGCTCAGGCTGGGCTGCCTCCCAGTGCCCTGCTCTGCCCTGCCTGCCCCCACTTCTGCAGCTGCAGGCAGCCACCTGGCTTTGCGCCCCCCTCCCAGGCGCTCTTCAATTTCCGTTCCCCTGTCTCTGCAGGTAAACAGAGATATTGTAGAGTAATTAATGAAGGGACAATGCCTTGTTAGGTTGTTATGACAACTAATGCTAACTATTGAAGTAATTGTGTTAATTTTAATGGGCTTTGGTGTTGTTTTAGCATAAATGGGTGTAAATTTTGGGGCTCAGGAACACAAATTTTTTTCCCATTGAAATTAATGGTGATTACATTTTTGACTTACAAGAATTCGCCCTAAGAGTTTTTCAGGAATGAATTACCCTCATAAGGTGGGGTAAGACTGTACTCCTATGGGATGCCTATAGTTAAATCAAGATTGTATGTAATTTTATTACAAATTCTAAAGTAGCTGAAATCCGTGGGTACATCAAACAAGCTATTCTTCTGACTCTTAGTAACTAGACATATTTTCAGAAGTCAGTACAGTACTCATATTTTTAGAAGCACTTTGCAGCTAAAAGGATCTTTAGTACTTTACAAACTACCTACAACTGGGATGGCCAATAATTTTCACAAGGAGGACACTACATGAATTTTGGTAAGTCATCACGGGTTGCATGTTCCTACTCTATTATTGGAGGAGGTGCGGGGTCTGGGTGCAAGAGTAGTTTGGGTGTGAAAGGGGGTACAAAGTGCAGGCTCAGGCCAGGAGGGGCTTACTACTCCGGGAATTGGGAGTTGCTTGTGGTAGGCAATAGGGCAGGCTGCCTGCCTGTAGTAGCTGCATGCTGTGGCTCCAATCTGCCCCCAGAAACAGCTGGCTGCTGCAGCTGCCATTCCCACCCAATAGGAGCGATGAGCAAAATGCTGGGGGGGCAGGGAGAGTGCATGCAACACTATTTCCCCCTCCTTCCCTCAGGGGCATGCAACTGCCTGCCAGTTCCAGGAACAGCATGGAGCCATGGTAGCCAAGCAGCCAGCCTGCCTGTGCCGGGCTGGGCAGAAATGCTAGAAGGCCATATTCTGCCCACCCCTGGACTTAGACTAGCATGGCTCTCTGTCACTATTCTATGTATTATCAAAGCAAAAAAGCAATCCAGTAGCACTTTAAAGATTAACAAAATAATTTATTAGGTGATGAGCTTTCATGGGACAAACCCACTTCTGTGGGACAGAAGTGGGTCAGTCCCATGAAAGCTCATTAGCTAATAAATTATTCTGTTAGTCTTTAAAGTGCTACTGGATTGCTTTTTTGTTCTGGATTCAGAAGTATCATTTTAACCAATCGTTGATGTATTTCCTGGGTCAACACATCATCCATTTAACCTCTTCTGCAACATAATAGGTCAGGCACCGGAGAATATTGTTCACAGAACTGAAATTGGAGGGAAGAAGTTGGTAAGACAATTTCCCAAGTACAACATTAACTAGGAGACTACCGCTATCCTCTACTCTGGAAAGACTGTACTCGCCTGCGTTTACAAATATATCGCACTGGGATTTTATATGAAAACACACGCACGCACGCACGCACGCAGAGTCAGTTTCCCCATGTGTCAAAAATCCCTTGATTTAAAATAAAATATTTCCAGGGAGAAAGATAATCAACTCTGAGGTAAGACTGAAAGAATACATCACTTCAGTGTTCCTCTAGAGTGTTTTGACTATCTAGTTTTCTAAGAAACAGCGACAGACCCAAAAACAGTCTACATTCTGCTCCTGTAGCATCACACAAAGATGACTCGGGAAGAAAGCAAGATTTACAGATCTGTCCCCATGTTAATCTTTGCAGTCACTACGGAAGCTAGTACCTGGCCCACGCCCATGCCATCATTTATAGTTGTTTTTATGGTGGTGTTTTGGGAACAGGCTCTGTACTGAATCAGACATTCTAGGTGTTCATTTGCTTATGTTACAAAAATACACAAAAAATGAAAGTTGAACCTTATCTTTATTGTTTGTGACAAAACAAACCAGCAGTCATGGAGCATTTTAAAAGATTAACAAAATAATTTATTAGGTGATGGGCTTTCATGGGACAGACCCAATAATAAGACCGCACTCTGTCCCATGAAAGCCCATCACCTAATGAATTATTTTGTTCATCTTTGAAGTGCTCCATGACTGCTGGTTTGTTTTGTTAGAACACAGACTAACCTGGCTACCTCTCTGTTATTTTTTATTTTTGTGGTTTGGGAACATCTTGCAGAAAATGACTTAAGGATAGGTCCACAAATTGCATAGCTCCAAGTCTGTTTGTTCCCTGGGAATTATTTTATTTTTTTTTAAAATCAGAGAGCTGTTCACTGACAAGAGTGCCAACAGCCACACAAACCATACCACGTAGACACTATTCCTCCACAGGGAGCTTGCAGGCTCCACAGGATGGACTTCCTCTAGTTCCCCAGAGTGGAGCCCTTCTTCCCCATTGGACTACGTCCCTTTAGCTCAATCCAGACCCTATGAAGTTTTACGTAGGCTGGTCTGCTCTTGCTGAAGTTAGGTGGAGACATGACTGTCTTTAGCTATACAGGACTCTGCACTGTTAAATTCAGTAGTGCGCTATGCCGCTTATGCCTGTGAAATACCAGAAATTAAAGCAACAGCGAGATTTTAGAGTGGGTTTAAAAGAATGACTTCAATTCCACTACATGGATTTTAATTAAATTCTAATTGTTAACTATTTTTAACGCATAAACGCCCAGGGAGTTCAATAAATTACTTAAATTATGAATTAAAAACTAAATTCTTCAGCCACCTTCTCAGAAACCCTCATCTACAGATGACCTCTCTTCAGGTTAGTTATTTCTAAGGCTTATGGACAAACCGTTCTCAAGATCATTTGTTCTGTTTAAAAAAAAAAAAAAGGCTTAATCCTATAAACTGTTTCAACTTTCTCCCACAATCCCTTAAATGACACTTTACGTAACAGTTTAATTGTTGGAAGGGGGTGAAGAACCAGGCATCTGAGGATATTAGCCAGCAAAGTGGTGCTGTTAGCACATAATATGTCCCTTCAACAAGTTCTGTTCATTATATACTTGGTACCTTTGATGTAAGATCCCGATGGAAAATGCCTTTATAATGAAGATAACGGAGTCCCAGAGCAACGTCATATGCCAATTTCACCCTCACTGTCCAGGGCAGATGCTGGTTACTGTCTAGTAGCTGTTCCAGATTACCACAGTTGATGTACTGTAAAACAAAACAAAACAAAACAAGATTTGGTTCGGTTTTGAAGGGCGCTCTCTCTCTCTCTCTCTCTCTCTCTCTCTCTCTCTCTCTCTGTGTGTGTGTGTGTGTGTGTGTGTGTGTGTGTGTGTGTGTGTGTGTGTGTGTGTGTGTGTGTGTGTGTGTGTGTGTGTTTTAAGATAGAACACAACGGCACATGACAATTGAGATTCTACTGCTAGGCCAGGGTGAAAGCCGCACCCCCCCGAATCATCAATAATTTTTGCTGCACTGTTAAGACTTGTGAGTCAGAAAATTAACCTGCACCCAGCATGAATACACACCCAATATTCTCTCCTTTGCTTTCTCCTTGTAATTTGCTCTGACCAAAGGTTCATATTTAAGTGCCAACGAATCATCCTATATTGACCTTGGAATTTAGTTTTTAATCTTATGCAACCATCAAGATGAAGCATGAGCCCAGAGGTTATTTTCTAGCATTCCAACCTAGTTTAAAAAAAAAAAATTACAACAGATGAAGTTCCTTGGTTTTGTGCTCAACAGTCTGGGCCAGATCACGGGAGCCCACACTGATTTCCCATATTCTCATTCTAGGACAGGCAGTCTCATGAATGGGGCACTGGTTTAGAGCACAGATTTTTGCCATAGAGGTATCTGTATTAGTATGTATCTTCCCAAAACAAAAAAGCAGTCCTGTAGCACCTAAAAAGACTAACAGGATAATTTATTAGGTGATGAGCTTCCTAATAACCAGAGCCAAAGAAATGGGTCTGTCCCACAAAAGCTAATAAATTATACTGTTAATCTTTAAGGTGCTACAGGATTGCTCTTTTGTTTTGGGAAGATTTTTGCCAGTTTAGGTCATCTCATCACGTGGAGAAGGTTATATTATTTACCACATATTATAACAACTAATTCTGCCAACAGAGAATGAGTGCTAATGAACACACAAAAGAAACAAAAAGGGACTTAGAAAAATGAAAGACAATGCTTCCCAGGAACATTTTTGCCTGTTTGGTCTGGAGAAAAATACAATACCTGTGCTTTAACATCTGGACATGATCAAAAGGAGAGATCAAAAGCTGGTGGGGAGAAGCGTCACTAAAACTGCATTTAAAAATTCATTACTTGGTTGGTAATTTGTACATACCAGGTCTGATGGAAGAATGCATCCTATATTGCTGGAAGTATAAGTGATTTACTGACGCTCTCCAGTTTGCAAAGCAAAATGTCGGTCCCATCTCAAACCAAGTCAGGAGGTTTTAACATACTGATAAAAATACATCAGATGGGGGAAATGATTGGTCCAGGGGCTACAAGATCAAATTGAGTCAGGGCAGCTGGGTTCTAGTCACAGACACACTAATTTTCTGTATAATCCTGGAACATGGGAATTGCCAGACTGGATCAGACCCACAGTCCATCTTGTTCAGTATCCTATTGCCAACACAGGATGCCTCAGAGGAAGATGCAACAACTCCCCAGGAAGAAGATCTGAGGTAGATTTTTCCCTTACATCATCCTGATCTCTCAGATATTGGTTTAAGACCTGAAATCTGAGATTTTTTACCTCTTCCACACCATGATCATAATTAATCATAACTCTGGATGTTCTTTATGTCCACATAAATTTCCAATCCCTTTTTGAATCTTAGTTCCTGGCTTCAACTTTTTCCACAGCAGGGAGTTACAGAGTTTAGTTATGTGAGAAAAAATATTTCCTTCTATAAGTGTTGAACTTGCTCCTTGCTAACATTGGGTGTCTTCTTGCTCTATTTTTACAAGAACAAAAGTTCCTGGTCTACTTTTTCAAGACCATAGATTTTATATAGTTTTATCATGTACTTTCTCACTACAGGTTGAACCTCTCTCATCCAACACCCTTGGGACCTGACCAGTGCCACATGAGAGAATTTTCCAGATGATGGGAGGAAAGTATTTTCTAGCACATTACCAACATTTCTACTGCTTACTGGGCTCTTAGAAGATGTTTAGGGGTAAATTACAGCTAAATAACAGCACAGAACACTGAGAGCAAGGATTGGTGGCTGAAAACAAACTTCATGGGAAACTTGGTTCACATCCACGATAAGTGGTCGTCCATCCAGCTAAAATCACACTGGATTACAGAGTCTGCCAGACAACAGTGTTCTGGGTTACAGAGGTTCAACCTGTAATATTCTAAGACTGAAAAAATTGGATTGCTCTCTTTTCACAAGACTTTTTTTTCCCCAGGTCCTTGATCATTGTTGCTCTTCTCCGAAAACCTTCTGGCTATATCTACAGTAGTGAGATTTTTTGCAAAAGCCAGGGCTCTTTTGAAAAATCTCACTGAGTGTCTACACACAAAATGTGTTATTTTTATATTAAATCAGAAGAATGCAGCACATTTCCCAGTGGCCCTCTTCCTCTCTCAGATGAGGAAAAGTGCCTTTCTCAGAAAGATTATTTTAGAAAAAAAAAATATGTAGATGCCCTAGGGGCCCTATTTTTAGAAAGGGAAGTCCTAAGGGCACCAGATTTTTAACTCGATGGCCCATTCTTTCAAAAGAGCAAGGGCTCTGTGGACGCTCTGTCGAAAGAGGAAATGGATCTTTTGATCTGCTTTTTTGGGTGTGGACATGATCTTTTGAAAGAAGCTTTTTTGGAAGATGTCTT
Organism: Carettochelys insculpta; assembly: GCF_033958435.1. Classification (NCBI taxonomy): domain Eukaryota; kingdom Metazoa; phylum Chordata; order Testudines; family Carettochelyidae; genus Carettochelys; species Carettochelys insculpta. The sequence goes on from NC_134145.1 coordinate 4,055,957, forward strand.
CTGGAAGAGCTTCTTTTGAAGGACTGCTGTAGTGCAGATGCAGCCCCTCGTTCTGCAATGCTATTTTGAGGTATTCTAGATAATGCCAAATCATTGATTTATAAGAAGGAATTATTCCTTTATTATTCACCATCCCTTTCTTTAAGTACCCTTATATCTTGTTATCAGAGAGATAGTCATGTTCGTTTGTATCTTTGAGAACAACAAGAAGTCCTGCGGCACCTTACAGACTAACAGATATTTTGGAGCATAAACTTCCCTAGGCAAAGACCCGCTTTGTCAGATGCATGAAAGTCTTTATTTTTACCACAGCAGCACATTGAGGAGAGGTCTCCACTGAGTCATCTACAGTGTCAGCCAGGTCCCCTTCTAGAGTTGATCTACTTGATTTAGAACCCTGTAAAGTGTATGAATAGGTGACATTTCCCTTCCAACGTACGTTTTGCATTTATTTAATTGTTTGCCATTCTGTTGCTCATTCTTTCAAGATCCTCACAGTTCTTTCTGGTTCTGACAAACTTAAATACTTCACCTGCACATTTTGCTACCTCACTAATCACCAGTGTTCCCTGTAAAGTGAATACCTGCATGCCCCTCCAGGAAAAATTCAGGCGATAAGGAGAGCTGATAAGGAGACTGCCCACAGCAGGAAGGGTGTTTCTATTGGTGGTGCATGTCCACACATGCCTGGGTGCACATAAAATTGATTCTGCGCATGGATGGGAAAAATTAGAGGGAACACTGCTGATCACCTCACTTTTTAATATCACTAAACCATTAAACACTGGATTTAGAGTTAATGGTTCCTTGTGACATAGCAGCTAACCTTTGGCCAAGATGAAAACTGACCATTTAATCTTACTCTTTGCCATGTGTCCTACCAGTTTTCAAGTTTTGTGCCTCATTTTCCTTGTGTAAAAACTAGAGTAATGCTACTTAGGCTATATGTCTACACTGGCAGATGTAAAGCACTGTCAGCAACAGCACTGCTCACAGAGCACAGTGGTGAAACCACTGTCCCATCTCCACGCAGTCAGATGCCAAAGCGGCTCTTGCTTTGGTGGGACACTTGGAGCGGTGCACTCTGGGCAGCTATCGAACAGAGCACCTCAGCATCTCCAGAGAGCTTCCAATAAGTCATCAATCTGTTTGGAGTGGGCAAGCTGACCTTTGCACTCAATGGAAGTACATAGGGCCATTTATCACATCCTGTTTCAAAAGGCCATGATTCTAGGCAACGTGCATGAAATTGTGGATGGTTTTGTATGGATGGGCTTCCATCACTGCAGAGAGGCAACAGAGGGCACCCATATTCCAATTCTGACACCAGACCACCTAGCCTCAAAGTACAGTAGGGTCTCAACATTCGCGAGGGTTCTGGGTTCAGAACCCTCGCGAATGTTGATTTTCGCAAATGTGGAGGGGAGGCCCAGAGCCCCAAGAAGCACTGGCTGCCAGCAGCCCCAGGGAAGCACAAGCCGCCAGCGCTACTGGCCCTGGAGTTCCAGGGGAAGCGAGGCCACTTGTGAATAGTTGAATTTGCAAATGTGGCACTCATGAATGGCAAGACCCTACTGCACATTAATTGGAAGGGGTATTTCTTCATGGTTCCACTGGCATTTCACAGACATTAAAGCAGGCTGGTCCGAAAAAGGTGCCTGACACACATCCCTCCTTCCCAGCCTGGGTCTGTTCAGGAAGCCAGAAGTGGGGTCTTTCCACACCAGAAGAGGAAGTCAAAAAGCCCATTGTGATCCTGGGAGACCCCATTTACCCCTCAATGTCATGGCTCATGAAACCATACACTGGGACCCTGGACAGCAGCAAGGAATGCTTCAAGAATAGGCTGAGCATATGTAGAATGACTGAGGAGCATACTTTTGGCCGTTTAAAGGCCCTCTGACGATGTTTGTTCAGGAAGCTGGACCTGGCTGATAACATCCCTATGGTTATAGCCTCATGATATACCCTCTATAATATTTGTGAGGGGGAAGGTGGAAGTTTCACTCTACGCTGGACCTTTGGATACTGAGTTAGAACAGCCTGAGACCAGGGCAAATCAGAGGAACACAGTGCAGGGCCGTGAAGGATAAGAGGTGCCTTGAGGCATCAATTTGATGCTGAAAGTCAATATATCTGTTGCCGTGCATGGGAGTGCACTGGCTGTGCTGCTAGTGGGTTACTACGATTTGCCTGTTCGATGAACGTAGTGCTAAAGTGCCTTTTGCTTTGCTGGGATATGCTTGCTTATTTTCATGCAGTAGATAAAGACAGCTTTGAAAACACAAGAATTTAATTTATTAAAAACAACAAATGTAGAACACAGATGAAGCAGGACATCAGAGGCAGGAGGGTTTGGCCATGCAGCTGCTCCGTCTCAAGTGCTAGTAACACTGGCAGCATGTCCACCAGCACTCAATAAGGTCTAAGAGCCAATGTGTGTTCTCCTTCCATTCCTCCCTCTCACTATCCCTCCACCTCCTCTGGGGCAGAAAAGAGCACCTGACTGCATGCATCTGTAGATGCCAAGTCATCCTCTGTGTCTGGGGGCAGGGGAAATCCTCCTTCTGCCTCAGTGCCCTCATGCACGATTTCCTCCTCCTGGCTCAGTCCACCCTTGAATGGCTGCCAAATCCACAAAGTATGCATGGGGGTTTTTGGAATGGAGGTGGGCTCACCCCAAGTATCTCATCCAGCTCTTTTTAGAGCCAGAAGGTGGTCATGGGCACAGCACCAGAGTGGTGGCTTGCTTCCCAGGCCTTACGGTATGCATTCCAAAGCTCCCTAACTTAGGCAATACATCTCAGACATGCCCTTTTTGGTTGTACACTGTAGGGCCCATGGTGGTGGCTGACCGCCCCGTTTCGGAAGCCGGATGCCTCTGCACCACTGGTGGTCTGCAGGCAGGGTGGGTGGCACAGCTCCAAGCTGTGCCCCAACATGCTCTTGCCTGTCCCTCCAAGGAGCCCAGCACCAGGTAGCAGCTCCCCCGTACGTGGAGTGTGATTGTCATGAGATGCTCTCCATGGCACTCTTGCCACTGCTCTGGCACTTCTGGCTCTGCTCTTCAACCCTGAGGCAATGCATAGAGCCGTTGTATTTCTCCCAACCCAAATCTTTAAATTGTGCCTCCCCCACCAAGAGTTACCAGTCATCTCCCCACACTTCTGTTTAGCTTTCAGTGTTTATCTGCTGGTCTGCTGCACACAAAGAATTACAAACATTACATTCAATTTGCTAGTGCAGCCAAAGAAAAGGAAGCTTTGTCCCAAAGAAACACTGTTTAGGCTGCTGCAGCTGTATGATAAGAATATTCTGAAAGCGGGAAAGTTCTCCTTACTTAAGAAACACTGGACTTTGTTATGGCCACAAAACATTTGGGTGCCAGTATTTTCTGACACAAAACGAGTATGGATGGCTTGGCGTTGTCTCAAATCAATACTGCTGCTGTTTCCTCCACGTACTGCATGGGTATTCTTTGCTGGATGCATGGTTTAGTCCATGCCAGCTGACTCAGACTGCAGGACTGTTTCATTACAGAAGGCGTTTCCCCTCATGCTACAGCCCAAGACCTGGGAGTCTCACCACCACACAGTCTCAGAGTCCAAATGTCTCCATTACAATTCAACAGCCAGTCAGCTGGCATGGGCCAGCCATGGCTGTCTAACTGAAGCGTACATACACTGGATGTGTGTAAATGCAAGTGTGGGATAGATCAGTCAGGTTGTGAGAGAGAATGAAAGAAAAGAGCTTCTGGGAAAAGTTGCTGAAGAGAGCTCACAGCAAAAACAGAGAATGTGTAGACCTTTTCATGGCAGGTATGCCAATTCTGTATCATTAACGTGAAGTGCAACTGTAACTGCCCACAGGCAGACTCCAACCAGAGACCTCTGGAGCTTAGTGTAGGTGCATCAACAACTTGAGCTAAAGTTCAGCTGACTCTCAGCTTAGGCTGTAGAGGACACATTCTCTCTCTGTGAAGTGCTATAGATACCATGGGACGGTTAACCACACACATAGGTGTGTGGGTTATACAACAAACACTGATTATAATTAGACTACAAAACTAACAGTAACAAGAGAGCAAGGTTCTGTTAAATTCATTTGTTAGCTATCCAGAGAAGTTACTTTTAGTTTCATATGTTTTCCACTTCACTATGATTCAATGCAATATGATGAGCATTGGCATGAAACAGATTCTAGCATTACAGTTAAGGTAAAAATATCCTGGTCCCCCACAATTATCCACAGTGAAATCTGGCCATGGTCTTATTGCCAGAGTAACAGCAAAGCAGTGGAACCAAGCTTACATTGCACCTCGTTTTAGTGTTCTCCTATCACACCAGCCTCAGGAGAGTAGCCCTCTTGAAAGGGCAATTGCCTAGAAGCCTGATCAGGCCTGTAAGCACAATGGCTCAAATGCAAATTCCTGACCAGGCTTGCAATAGCATAGCTTCATGTTACATGACAGAGGAAGCAAAAGAACCCTTTCCTGCATTGCAGAAAGGGAGGCTGTGAGCACAGTTAAGTATCTGTGTTTCTCTAAGAATAATAATGGTAGTCCATTGATCCGATGATGACAAATCTGTGCAGATCATCTGTTATTGGTCTCATGGTGTGCCCTCTGGTGACTGTATAAGCCAATTCTAGACGTATATATATGATATGATGATTTGCACAGGACCTGTGCGTGAAAGCTTTTAAGTGGTAGAGCCATTGCACGGGAGCAATCCCACTCTCTCGACCTTGGAAGCCAGGCACTAGTGGTACGTAGAATCGTCATGACTGGTAACTTCTTTGGTTGCAGTGGATGGCCTTGACGTCTTTCGTGCCTTGTCAAGCCCTTCACGTTCCACAAAGCGTTGCAGAACCGCCTTCTTGACCGTTGGATCTAAATGATCTCTTCCGCCCAGTCCGCCAGAACTGACTTCGCATGCTGGGTAGGCACATCCGAAAAGTCACCGAAGGTTTGAGCCCCATCAGTTACACTCACCTGGTTTGGCCGGCCTGGCGAAGCCGTTGCCCGGGGTGTGGCCGCTGCGCATGCTGCAGTTACTTGGAGCCACAAGTGAGAGCTGAGTGACAGGTGGGGACCAAAGTGGACAGACAATCCCCGAAGGGTTACGACAAGTCCCTCCAACAGAGGTACTACCCCTCCCTGTACACCCCATACCCCCCTGTGCTTCTCTACAGGTTATCAATAACTATATCATTAACCCCAAGCATTCAAAAGTCATGTGTCAAGACTCTAATATGCCAGGAGATTTTGAAACATAGTAAGTGCTGGCAAATCAACAGAATCTCACTAGGTATTACCCTTTAGGATTCATGAATAGTGACAGAGAAATAGCCGTGTTAGTATGTATTCCATCAAAACAAAAAAGCAGTCATGTAGCACTTTAAAGACTAACAAAATAACTTCTTAGGTGATGAGCTTTCATAACACACACACACACACACACTCTGGATGTGTGTACATTAAAGTGGGGGATATACATATTGAGTCTGTTCTGGTGTCAGTTTCAACACTGCCCTCTGTTACCCTGTTCACCCCCTCTGTAGTCAAAAAACAATGGTCCAAGAACTGAATTCAGAGGCCCTCTGTCAATAATTCAGTAAAGTCACCTTCAGTCAAGCCATCCCAGACACTTACACTTCCCACCTATGCTATGACCTTATGTTATGCCTCAGTTATATTAGACACTAGGTAAGTGAAGTAATATCTTTTACTGGACAAACTGATGGTAGAGACATGCATTTGAGCTACACGGCGCTCTTCCTCAGGTCAGGGGCAAGTAATCAAAGTGTCTGAGCTAAATACACAAGACTGATTGTTAAGTATAATAAAGGTTAATACCTAATAAGGTATGTTACAAGTTGTAATGAGCCATAAAACTGTCTTCGTGAAGCCCACATTTTTAGCTTCCAGCTGAGTTATGAATTTAAATTCTCAGGCTCATCTTTTGAAGGTATTATGCAGGTTTCTCTGGAAACAACAAGCAAGAAGTCCGATATAGATTGCTTGCCTTGGGAAAAGTTTTTGCTCATGGTTGATATGGTATTTGTGTCAATTTTCTGCGTGAGTTCATGCAAGGGCATAGTGATTCCCTAGTTTCACCCATAAGCGTTTTGATGAGCCATTTGATGCACTGAAGTTGATCCAATAAAAGGTATTACCTCACCTACCTTTGTCTTAGATCTTGGGACCAACACATCCAAGAAGCCTTATTTCCACAACATCTTAAATATGAAAGCACTGCGTGATGATTACATTGGAAACAGACCAACAAATCAAGCAATGGTGCAAACACACTTTCTCATGTGGTAGAAAAAATGTCAATGCACTGCAAGATTAACATTAAGATGCTGTTGGGAAAAGACAATATGTTTTGAAAGGACATTTACAATGACGAATTGGATGAGCTAAGTGAAGAATGGGAAACTCTGGAGAACTAGAACTATGAAAACAACATTTAGCAATAGCAGATGCACAGTGAATAAAAGCAAGAAGCTGAACAGATGGACTGGGTGAGGAAAGAGGTACCAGACCAGGAGTCAGCAACCTTTCCAAGGCAGCGGGCTGAAATTTGACCTTTTGACCTCTATGTACAGTTCCAGTGCAGGTGATGCTTTTCAAAGTCACTAATAGTCATACTTACAACAGCTTTATTAATAAATAAAGATGCAGGGATTTACCATTCAGGTAGTGGTTGGTAGCATTAGCTGGTCTACTGTTAATCCACAGGCGGCCTGGCTTTGAGCAAGCTCCTGGCTGCATGTGGGATGAGGGGCAGGGCCGAGCTTCTGCCTTGAGTGCTGATGAAAGTTGGCTCATGCGCCACTCTTGGTACCCATGCCGAGGATTGCTGACCCCAGTACTAGACTGATTGACAGAGCTCATCTTACAGTGTAGCACAAAGAAGGTAATCAAAGAAGGGGAAGTTAAAGATAATACCTACCTGCATGATTTGGAACAGCATGCAGAGATGAAGCACGGATTTGCATAAGCAAGCATAGTAATACCAAAGAACTGAAGCAATTAAACTGTAAGTAATGGACCCCAAGATTTTGGCAGCATCAAGGGTAAGAAGCTTGCAGACATACATCATTCCCAATGCTCGAGGCAAATACAAATTAACCCTTGTGTTTAACAACAGTGGTAAAATCAGCTCTTTTAGACACTGGAATTTTCATATTTAAAAAAAAGTTTTAAAACAGCCCATTTTAAAGGAAGACAGGGCACTAAATTCATTCCCATATACTAACCAGACACTCATCAAATTGACCAACCTCCTTTACTAACTAGGCTCAAGACACTTGTCTGCAACACAACCAGGCTATTTTAGTCAGCCAACATGCCTTCTATCCCAGCAGGCATAATTAGCTCCATGAACAGGGCACCTACCAGTTTTTATAACTGCTTTATCACCTCCAAAAGATGCAGGCTTGGAACACAATTTTAGCATAAGATCAGATATCCCCCTCATGCAAACTGGCATGCTACAAATCAGATTACTGGGTTAGTTTCACTGTTTTTAAAGTTAGTTGAAAATGTTCTGTATTATTACTTTTAAAATGTACAATTTAAAACTAAAATGAATACGTGTTCTGTCTAGTCCAAGTTTCCACGTCAGAAATGCTTACTACACTGCTGGCACCACACAAATAGTAAATAAACAAAGGTTGAAAAACACACACTGCATGTTTGGATTTAAGGTACACCAAAACACTGGGAGAGGAGGAGGGACCCACACCACAGAAGTACGTTGCAGGACATGAGAGGCGATGGAGTTCCCAAACCAGAAGTCATGAAAAGAACTATAACAGACCACATAGCAATAGGGTGCAGCAGGCAACTCTCTCTCAACTACAAAGCTCTAGACCCTGCACAAGGAATCACAGGGGCCCAACCAGGGGATTTTTAAATAAGTTAAATTAATGCTCCTGCAGTCCTAGTATACTGAGTGTAGGAAGTTGCAGCTATTTATGATAGGTGTGGCAAATTTTTTGGTGTGATCAGATGACAATGCGACCTGCTGGTTGAGCACAGGACCAAAATCCAGGACATTCAGAGATGTGTCAGTAGCTATCCCACCAGTTTACCTATGACCTCGGTCAGGTCACAGATTGTGTCTCTTTTGCCCATTTCTAAAAGGAGGTAGTTGTATTTGTACACTGTGAGGGTATCTACATTACAAAGAGGTCCCACAAATCAGTTTGCATTGCTCTGTGAAATGCTACACAGTGGCACCATTTGTCAGCACACAGATTTTCAAGGTGTGTGGGGAAGCTGGAGGTACTAAAGAGAAGAGAAGGGGAAAGACGACAAAGGGTCTCCCCATACCATGCTAAATAGCAGCAGTAACTTCTCTGGTCAAGATTTGTCCAATTCTATCCTTTCCCCTTTTCCATGATGTTCCATCTAACTAAAATGTGTTTATTCATTTACTGGCCTGAGAGCTAGAAACAATTTACTAAGATTGTTTTATCTTCTGGTGTATGGTAATAAGAGTGTGCTACAGCAATGTACATTTTCGAAGAAAGGCGTAAGGAAGCTCACTTCATATTCACACCCATACTTGAAATATTCCAGGAAATGAGTTTATTTTACTGGAACTGGAAAACACTCCCAGTGTATTTATGCAACTGACCTCTACAGCCATTTTTCCTGTAATTATATTAATAGAAAAAAAAAAAAAGATCAACCAACACAAGCAAACTTTATAACATGCATGCGCCACCCATCTACACCAACAACACAGCTTTAGGCACAATGAAAATAAGAACTTTACATATTGCAAACTAACATGGGAACAGTGATTTCAGATTCATGGAGGAAGCAACAGGATACTTTGTCATCGGTCACAGGCAATAGCAACTGTACATTGAAGTCTCAATCTATTCAGCAGAAGCAGAGACTGATGTCTACAACCCAAGGGCACTAACTCCCATTAGGCAGTATTAGTTCTTTAGCAGTAATTGTGCCCTGCACTCTACAATGGAAGATTTAATTTCTGCTCCAGAATCTTATTGGTAATTTCTACCAAAGTAGATAAAAATTAAAGATGTTTTGAAAAAAAAATTAACACACCAATTTAAAATTTGAAAAAAAAAAAAAAAAAAAAAACCTGGCAAAATTGCTGAAGAATGTCACAAAGAACAGAAAATGACAAAAGATGCAAGAGATGGCACTAATATTAGATATATGCAAGGACAGTCATTCCCAGCCAAGATGTTCTACCAACACATAGCTGGCAACAAAGGAAAATCTGGCCCTGGAAGTGTACCATACAGCTTTATTTCCCCTCTTTTCAATGGCCAAAAAGCTTACCATTCTCAATCCTAATAAACCTAAATAATAATTTTTCAAGATATTCAGAAACCACAATGCCAGAATTCTTTTTGTCCTTAGAGTTGAATGAGACTGACTGGTCTGATAAGCTAAGAACTGGATTTAGTTTCAAAAGGTTGAATACAAAAATATATTGTACTAGACTAGAGAGGAAAAATGTACAATGGACTTTGCTGTTCACAATTCAACACTTATCTACTTATCTTAATTTCTTCCACCATTGTAACATTACAGGCAGGGAGAGTTTCCCATTAGCAGCATATTTAGCAGGCCTGCTAGAGAATACATCAGTTTATTTACATACATAACTCTCAAAAAAGTCCTTCGTGCAAAATTACAGAGAAACTGAAGAAATGCACTACCAAGAAACTCCCACAGAGCAGTACGTCCACTAGGTAAATTCAATACATTCTGGCCAAGATGCCCCAAAACAGGAGTGTAACTTTAAGTATCCAAGTTCATATTTAGGCACCTAAATTAGGAGACGGAATTTCAGCAGCGAAGAGCACTATCCAGCTCCCACTGGAGTAAGTGGATGGATGCTCAACACTGGCCACTTGGGTGTCTGTCTATGGATTTGGGACCATAAAGCTAGACTCCTATTTTTGAAAATCTTGGTTTCTATCTCCAAGTCAGTGTTATTTTAGTGGATTCAATTATAATGATTTTGTTCCATGTTGTTTTAGATTTAAAGCAGTTTTTCTTCTTTATTATAATCTATGTCCTTCTCCCCATTCCCAGCTAGGTCTTGCAAATTTGCGTAAGCCTGCCAATTCCTTGTTCCTTCCATTCCAGTGTCTCACTCAACAGCCGGCTACATGATTTGTACCCGTTTGGTGCAAAGAGTTTGGATTCAACTTTTCAAAATCTCCTTATACCTCACAAAGAGCTGGTCACTGTGGACTGACAGTAACACGTCCTCGTTCATCATTAGCTCTCTGAACTGACAGTACTCCGATTCCCTGCGGGCTCAAGGAGCAGAGGACAACAGAGCATTCCACTTCTAGGAGAAGGGGTTTGTGTTTTGGGGTTTCTTAAATTTGCAGGCTATTCTTAGTGATGTTGTCATGTCACATGACAAAGGAAAAATACAGATGGAACTTACAACTTTCTTTCTTATCCAAAACACAGCTTTGGTGCTTTACTCCAAAGCTACCTCAAACAATCTGCACTTAAGAGAACCATGTTTTGGGCTCAGTCTAGCAAACACACACTTAAATAAGGGTTTAATTTTAAGCATCCATGTCATCCCGTAGAAGTTACGGTGACTACACACAGGCTGAACCACTCTAGTCTGGCCCCCCCGGGACCTGACCAGTACAAAACTGGAGAATTTGCCAAACCACGGGAGGTCAATATTGTCTAACAGCACTACCAATACTACTTCTGCATACTGGGCTCTTAGACAACATTTAGGGGAAGAATTAAACACCACACGGAGCACTGAGAGCCAGGACAGGTGACTGTAAACAAACTTTATGAGACTACAAGAAACTTGGCTACACCCACAATAAGCAGCTATTCAGCTAAATAAAATCATGTTGGACTACAGATGTTGCCAGATGAGAAAGTGCCAGAATAGAGAGAGGTTCAACCTGTACAAGTTTAAACAAGATTAGGGCCTCCAATTGTCAAAACAGATACACAATGAACCAAGAGAGTCACAAAATTAATCTCCATTGATTCTGCAATGTGAATTGTAATCAATCTCCTGCGATTCTGTATGATTTTTTTTGAAAACAACGTAAACACAAGAAAAACTCTCCCACACATGTGGTAGGTGAAAGATCACTGAAAATCTGACTTACGTTAAATAGCAGAAAACTCAGAATTGTGACTTCGCCCAGATCTCTATTACAAATTTTTGTCAGTACATCTGTATTGCTCAAGGAGATGGCACACAGAGCAACAATTATACTGACCAACCTCCCAATGTAGACAGTACTAGGCCATAGCTATCGCCTCTCAAGGAGGTGAAGTACCTCTGCCAAACTGGAGAACTTCTCCTGCCAGCACAGGCACCAGCATCTTCACTACACACCACAACAAGGCTGTGTTACTGCAGCACTGTGAAGTATAGCCAAATGCCAGAACTCCCTTCTAGCCTCAAAATTACAGTATTGTGACCAGGCATGGCAGCTCTCATATAAAAACACGCAGGGAGCTTTGAGCAGTGATTCTGCAAACCATGGGTCCAATCCGGTTTGGCCAACTTGTGCAATACTCGGCGTTTCTCTTAAGTCCCAGCTCTGCAAGATCTGCAATTGAGATTCTTAAAGACTCAGAGTTGTGGACAAAGCTGGCAAAATGTGACATATATTTGATACAAATGTGATATACATTTTGTAAAGAATTCACACCCAGAAGTCAAGTGAACAACTTGTTTTTATTTTTTAAATAATTTTTTTTAAAGATAGCACCCTCAGGGTGTAAGGGTGTGATGTAGTGGGGGATACGTGTGGGGCGGGGTGGACTCAAAGGGGGTGTTGAGCTCCTGAGGGTAACCCAGGCAACCAGGTGACACCTCTTTACTGCAGACAAAGGGGGAGGTGAAGCTTTAGGGTTTTGAATTGGAACTGGGAGTTGGAAAGCAGTTAGTCTGGGAGAGAGAACGAGACAAAGTAGGGGGCAAGGCCCCAGGTCCAGGGGCTCCTCAGGGCCTCCTCTCCTCAACATGAATTGGGATGACTGTCTCTGCCCGCTGTACTGACACCTGCGTACGATGCTGTGCCCTGTTGGCTAATAAACCTGTTCTCCTGCTGAGTGAGAGTCACGCCTGCCTGCGGATGGGGTGCAGAGCTTGGGGCCCCCTGAACCCCTTAATAAAGGGAATGAACAGAAGACAGTTTCAGCCAGAACTCCAAATTTGCTGCCTTTTGTTAGTTAAAGCCTGGAAACCTCATGTGTTTTTTTTTTTAAAATTGATTTTTGGTATGTTGAGTGCATCAAGCTGTGTTTGGGGACTGAAGTCTTTTTACCCCTTCTTTTAAATAGATCACAAAATATTTGGTTCCCAAGGAAAATAATATGAACAAAGTTGAGAATAAGTACTTTGTCTTAACTTCTGTGAAACAACACTTCACTGTATTTGACTCATTCTGCAGCACAGAACAGCCACAGTGTGTCTAAGATTTAATGGCACACTGTTAGTTGTAAAACATGACTTTTAAAAGCCAAGTGTCCTTACCTGTGTCCTACCAATACCCCTCCTTGGCAGGCGGGACACCACACTCTTGCTGCCTGTGGGACAGCATCTACAAACACCAGAGAACTGCTCTTGTGGTGTGGTGTGTCCCTACATCAGATCCTCCCAGTGATGGAGCCCAGACACATCGTTCCCTCATCCCTAACAGGGTTGGAAAACACACCGACATCATGCGGGGCAGCTCTCATAAGCATGAGCTTAAATTTATTTAATTAGCTTTGTTCATCTGCCTCAGACCCATAGCTCACCGCATCCCTCTTCAGCACAGTAGCATCTTTCCACCTCTTCCCTCCCACTGCCTATTTGCTCCATTTCCCCAGCCTGGTCACCCTCATCCTGCTATTGTTTCCACCAATTCTCTCTGCATCTCTATCCCCCTCTTCCTCCCAGCACATAAACCAGATCCCTCATTTGCACCATCCCCTGCCTTCTCATCCTCACCTCTGGTGACATTTGTCCCAGATGTGGTCCTCCTGCCATCCCCATCCTCACTTGCATCAGTCCCCACCACCACTGCTGCTCCTCTTACACCATCTTTCCAAACCACATGCCCATCCCACTGCTTCCTCCCTTTCCTACTCCCCATTTGTGTCTCTGGAATGCCTGCTCCTCCCCAAAGAGAGACCTCAGTTATCCAAAGCCTTTTCATGTCTCACTCCCTCCAGTTCCTGGCTCTCAGAGAGCCATAACCGCTGCAGCTGCACTCTGATACTGAGACCGCTCCTCTCTCATTCTGGACCTGACTGTGAAGGGTATGCTGAGAACACGCCTCTCACTCCTGCTGCTTCCAAACCTTTCCACCATTTTTCCTCTTTTGAGCAACACTGCCCCGACTTCTTTTTGCTTCCCCCTTACATTGCAGTCACCTACCATCTACTTAATTCCACCTCATCAGCCTTCCTCTGATTTCAACTCCTTATTCTCTTCTCCTGTGTAAACCCAAATTTAACTATGAGCTTATGTGGACAACTCACACGCCTGTCGGCCTACTCCAAACTTGTCTCGTGTCTAAATTACAATCCTAGCCATGACATCTCCTTGTGAATGTCCAGTGTTCTTTGTCTTCACTCAGATTGAGGACACTGCCAACCAGGGAGTCTGTGTCAAGATAGGACAGGAGGAAGAGTACTGGAATATTTTTGAGGGACTCAGTACCTCTTCTCTATCCTCTTTACAGTTGGTGGTACTGTGGTTGGCTTTTGGTACCAAGTCCCAGCAGATGGATCAAGTAGCCTGTCATTATCAGGAGTCTAAGCCTGACCAGGCTGAAAGTACAGCAACCACCTGAGATTTTTTCTTGTATGACAGGTGTGTGTGCGCGCGCGCATGCATGTGCACACGTCCACATCAATGCCAAGGGGACTTCATCAAGTAACAAGGATGACAGGTGTGTAAGGGAGTGAAACAGAATGATGTGACTGCTCTGGACTTAGGCCTGGCTCTTACTGATATTCTCCCCCAGTCTATCTGGTGGCATTGGTGTCACCAGGATCTTGTGCTCTTTCTAAAGTGCAGTACATATCAATTCCTGCAAGTGGCTGAGGGAGGACTCCAGGATATACAAAATGCATCACTCTCTCCCAGGTCAGAAAGTCACAGACTGCAATTCAAGACACCAATATCACACACATGAGCATGTACAGTGGGATGCACACCGACACACATGCAAAAAGGAATTGTCAGATATTCAAAACAAAAAAGCAGTAAAGTAGCACTTCAAAGACTAACAAAATAATTTATTAGGTGAGCTCTCGTGGGACAGACCCACTCCTTCAGATCATAGCCATACCAGAACAGACTCAATATTTAAGGCATAGAGAACTAAAAATAGTAATTAAGGTTGACAAATCAGAAAAAAAAATATCAAGGTGAGCAAATCAGAGAGTAGGGAACAGGGGAGGGAGAGAGTCAAGAATTAGATTAAGTCAAGTGTGGAAAAGAGCCCCTATAATGACCCAGAAAATTCACATCCCGGTTCAAACCGCATATTAATGTGTCGAATTTGAATAAAAAAGGAGAGTTCAGCAGCCTCTCTTTCCAAAGTAGTGTGAAAGTTCTTCTTCAGTAATACGCAAACTCTTAAGTCATTAACAGAATGGCCCACTCCATTAAAATGATGGCTGACCGGTTTGTGGATCAGGAGTGTTTTCATGTCTGTTTTGTGCCCATTAACTCTTTGTCTACGAGAGTTTGAAGTCTGTTCAATATACAAAGCATCTGGGCATTGTTGGCACATATGATGTTAGCTAAGGAACACTGAAAATCAAATTAAGCACATTTTCTCATACAAAAATGCAGTTAAAATATTTCAGATCGACTGGCTAAGAAAAATCTGAACATTCACATCTATATTTTTTAAAGTTGTCCCAAAAAGAGCAAGACATAATACCATTGTACTTTTTCTGAAGTGGTTCTCCAGAAAGATACTTTGACTTTTACGTAATTAAATTTTGTTTAAAGTAGCAGTACTATTATCCAAGTAACTTTTTGGGTACTTTTTCTACCACTGTCTTAGTTGCTGTTAAAAATATTCCAATTCTTTTTGTCAGACTAGGTTCAGTAGCACAGCAGATCTACCTTTTTTTTTTTTTTTTTTTTAAAACCATGCATTCACATTGACTCAAATCAGGAAGTAGACAATACACCAGTCGTAAACACATTCTATATATTTTTTACAGGCGTATTATACAACTCTTCACACAGGAGACAAGTACTTGGACACAGAAGTATGCACCATGGCTTTAAGATCACTTCCTCTTTTCTACCATCCCTGCAGTAAAATTAAATAACTTCAGGTTTATAAATAAAATATGATGAAAGAACTAACAAGGTCTTAACATCTGCGTCAGTTTATCGCAACATAAAACCTGCTCCTTTAAAAAAAAAAAAACTTACTGCAATAATCACAATACTGAAATTCTCATCTGGAAAGTGAAAGTGCAAAGCCCTTTACAATACAATAAAACAATTTTTCCAGCACCATGGGAAGAGGCATTAATTCTATTTTACAGCAGGGAAGACAGTCATAAAGATATTAAACAATTAATCTCATAAATATTAGAAATTTGTGTTGTCCAAACACGTGAGTGAACATGTTCCTCATCTTTCTCTCCCCTTCTCTTTACACGCCATCTCCTTGGTTTGTTCATGTCTTCATTTTTAAGGCCAGGTTGCGACAGATCCATGTGGATTCAGGGGGAGGCCTAATGGAGCTTGAACAAGAGTGTCTCAATTGCATATTCTCCTTATTTGATCCTAATGCTGTCACATACATTAACTGCTCTGCTGAATACCACATTATCATTAATCTCTCCACAGGACCAAACCACACATCCCTGATCCTGGAGCCATTACGTTCAAATGTGGTCTCCTGGCACTGAGTTAGAGCTGCCCGACAGCTGCTCTCTCTTACACAAGCTGCTGATGACCCCAGAGGAACAAAATGGCAATGGAGGACTGTCACAAAGTTAATAGTAATCTGGCCAAAACCTTATTTCCACCACCCCTATTCTGGTAGCAGAAGGAAAAGGTGGCAGAACAGGAACAGCTACTCTAGCTTTGTGCCACCAGAAGATCCTAATACAGAGGCATGATCCTCCTGTGACTGGGTGCAATTGTCCTATAGCTGGAATCCACCCAAGGAGCAGTACATGGTAGATATATGGCACTAATGAATATTTAAATTATTTTTAGAAAATACCTCGTTTCTCAGACTGCACCCATCACCCTGGCATTGGCGTGCATGGACTTTTCAGTTTCACAACTGAAAAGGCCTAGTTTTCTTACAGATTCCAGTCTAGGCCACACACCCCCAACCACTGAGACATTGGTACTGCACCAGATGCAGGGATTATCTGTTATTCACATTCCATTATGCAAGCAACAGTTAAAACACCAAAAGAAATTGCAACTGGTGACAGGAAACCTAGGAAGAAATGAGTAAAGAAAAAAGAATAGGTCATGCAAATAAATATATCATTCCAAAACTCATTGTGCATTGTTTCATAGATTACAGGGATCACTTTAATCCCAAATTTAATCAACATAATTTTATACCTACTTCAGAGTTCTTACAGAACTCCTACATCTGTTCCTCTGAGGCATCACAGACATAGATGGTATTTAAAAAAGGGGCCAGAAACCGACTGCTGGTAGAAACATAGTATGCTCCTCCTAGCCTTTTCAAGGGAATTTCTGTCTTTTAGAATGTTAATCCAAAATTCACTCCCTTAAACCAAAATGAGAACGTTTAGGATTAATAGGTAAATTCTCATCGGTTAGTCAGCAAAAAGTTCCAAGAGACAGCTTCCCAGCCTTCTTCCCGCTCCTGCTGGAGAACAGAATCTGTGTTAATTAAATCTACAACAACTGCAAAAATCCATGACACCCAAAGTAAGCATCCTGCCACTGTGCCTGCCTCCATAAGCATCATAATTTATAAAATCACGTATGTGTACACATAGTAAAAATGTTCACTTAAACTGAGCTCACAAGAATAAATAAGGTAGAGCACCAGAGGAGGTGGGGAAAAATATACAAGAAAATGGAAGAATATTTCCCTGTGAACCAGTGCTGAAATACTGAGGAATATATCCTATAAGTGCCTCAAAAGAAAATAAGGTATCTACTCCCCCCACCACTATATTTAAACTAAAGATTCCTAACCGTTTGGTTAATTAAAAGTACAAAATAGCAAAGTACTCAAGTAATGCTGTAATTCTATTTTGCAAGCTTTAAATCAGTACAGGCTGGCTGCAAGCAAGCATGGTAAAGAGGAAAATAATCAAGACTGTGTAAAAAAGTAACAAAAACTCATCCTTCATTTGTGGAGAACAACTGCCAACACCAGATTCTTGTTTCTAAAAGGGGTTTGGCGGTTACTAAAATAGCTGCAAGAAATATGTGCTCAAATATCTCAAGAGATTTCACTACTAAGCACTTGGATCACTGGAAAAAGATTTGCACAACCCAAAAAGAGAATTCACACTGAAGAAGTTTGTGTTGAGTGCAATAATAGGACAGCTTTTTGATGTACAGTCATACCCCAAGATATGCCCATTTGGGTTACAAGAATTCAACTTTACAAGGAGTTTCATTTCATACCCCTACTTCGGCTTATGAGGCATTTCTTCACATTTATGAGGACTGATTTGGATTTCGCGTGCCTCAGCGGGACGTGGCCGCCCTGCAGCGGGAGAAAGGCTGGGGCTCCAGGCAACGGCTGCCCGCAGCTGCTGCTCGCCCGGCGCATCTCTCCGCAGCACCCGGCAGCGGTTTCCCGGAGCCACCGGCCAGCCACAGCAGGCGCACACCTCCGGAGCTGGGAGAGGAGGGGACAGCGCCCACCCGTGGAGCCACCGCCCTGGGCACCTCAGCCCACCCTCGCCTTTACCTTGACACTGCTGTGGCTGGTCTGGGTCTCCGCCCCAGCGCTGCAGCAGCAGCGCACCGCAGCTCAGCCGGCAGCCGCAGGCTCCCTGCACTCCTGGCAGAGGCTGGCGGCTATGGTAGGTGAGCACTGAGGGGATGGAGTCGGCCATGTCAGTCTTGATGAAGAGGCCATGCAGAGGGGCAGTGGCGCGGTGCGGTGAGGTAGACTTGTCTGAGTCCTGGCAGTAGATCACGCCGCTCTGTGAGACGTGGATGCTAGGCACGCAGCCCCTCCCAGCCCTGCCGCTGCTGCTCCCCCCGTGCAGCTGCGCCTTGGGAGCCACTCACCACCTGTGGCGTTCCATCTCATTCAGCGCTTGGCTCGCCTGCTGCTGCCTCCTTTGCCACCGCCGGTGGGGTCTCTCCGCCGTGGAGCCCCGTATGAGCGAGGCACTGCCCCTCACCAGCCAGGGGCCCCCTGTGCCTGCCTAGCTTCCCGCGTGGCCAGCCCCTGGCACTGCCCCCTCTCTGCTTAACCTAAGCTGAGCTCAAGGCCAGGCTGCCTCCCTGTGCCCTGTTCTGCCCTGCCCAGCCCCTTGCACTGACCCCACTTCTGCAGCCGTGGGCAGCTACCCAGCTTTGCGCCCCGTCCCAGGCACTCTTGGATTTCCGTTCCCCTCACAGCCCTGTCTCTGCACCTGGGACAGCCCCCCGAAAGCAGGTAAACAGCCATATTATAGAGTAATTAATGAAGGGAAAATGCCTTGTTATGATAACTAATGTTAACTATTGAAGTAATTGTGTTCATTTTAATGGGATTTGGTGTTGTTTTAGCACAAATGGGTGTAAATTTTGGGGCTCAGGAACGCATAAAATTTTTTCCATGTTGAAATTAATGGTAATTACTTTTTTGACTTACAAGAATTCGCCCTAAGAGGAGTTTTTCAGGAACGAATTACCCTCGTAAGGTGGAGGAAGACTGTATTTAATGAATCGGGGTTTGAATGGGAGAGTATCTTCATTAGCTTGAGCTTCTGTCGTGATCCCAGTGAGACATTCAAGATGAATGTGGTGAATCTGAGTGTCTGCAGGGGCCTCTATGCGATGGAGAGACAGAGAGGTGATGTTGATATTGTTCGGCTTCTGTTCTAGCCAGGCTGAGGGCAGCCAGCTGTGTGGGGATTGAGAAGAATTACAGGGAGGCCGTATGGGCAAGCGCCGTGGGAGTGAGGGGGATGATGCCAGGGAAGAGGTCAGAGAAGGAGAGTGAGGTGAAGAGTTTTGGTGCCTTGTTTTAGATGTCGCCTTCCCCAGTTCTGTCCTGGTTGTTGAGTGCCGCAGTGCCCACTGCCTCAGCGTTGAATATGCTGGTGCCATTTCTCTCGGTACCAATGGTGCGGGGGTGCCACAGCCGTCTTCAGTACCAATGCTGATGGCAATGCCAAGGTGATCTTTGGTGCCATCGGCATCAATGGTTTGGAGGAGTCCTTCGGTGTTGCTGACTTTGAGGCAGCCGGTGCCGATATTCTAGGTGCTGCGTCCTTTGGGGTCAACACCACAGACACCATCTTCTTTGGCTTCGTGGTAGGCGCCAATTTCCAAGTAGAAGCAGCAGAGCTCTCCTTGTGGGGCTTGTCAGTAACATTTGATCTGCTCTGCTATGTAGCCAGCAGGGATCTTGCAGGCAAGGCCCTAATCTTTTGGGGGGGAAGTTGCCAATGCTGACGAGGTTCTTTGTTAATGAGCCGTCAGGTCAGGAGATGCCAAAGACTCCAAAGATGAAGACTGGAGAGCTCTATCAAATAAGATTATGTGAAGCCACATTTTCCTATTGTGGCAGGCTCTCACAGTCAGCTTGGAACAATGAGGGCACTTTGGAGGCAGATGAGCCTCACCAAGGCAATGAATACAGGAGGAATGTCCATCCGATGCAAGCACTGCCTCACAGCACGTCTTGAATTTCTTAAAACCCGGCACATTTATCAACTCTTTTTTTTTTTTAATGACTGGCACTTATGTAACTAAAGTAGAACTATGGAGAGGGAAAAAAGCTCTTAATTAATCTACTTTTTTTTTTTTTTTTTTTTTTTTTAGAACAACAAGCAGTATGAAGAGAAAAATGGGGAACCCTGAAGACAACTAGGAACAATGAGGTAAAAATCACAGAGGTTTGCTCCATCTGCACCAGGAAGCAGTTGAAATGAAATGGCGAGAGCTGGACTGTGTGTGTGACAAAAATGGCGCGAATGACGTAAGGCACCGACCACACATGCATGGCCTGCCTGACTACGGCTCTAGAAAAATCCTCATCCTCACTCTCCCTGTGCCTACAGTGGAGCACCCACAGGGACACCACTTAAATGAAGATGACGAAGCTTTTAGTGTGCGAGATAGCTCCCACCATAGTGATAACAGGGTAACTATGTGGGTTTCCACTTTCATTTTAATCTCTCTTCTCTTGCCTCAACTTTTTGCCACTTCTTAGATTCCTCTCTTTTATTTTTGTGATACTGTGGGCTAACCTCACTGAAATAGGGAGCCAGTGCTAATGCATCTGTTGCAGAAACACCACTACCACCCTTTGGAAGCACTCATACTAACCTGAAGGAGAGGCTCCTTTAGAATTGCAGAAGAAACACTCCAACACCACAAACCTCAATTGGTGGGTAAACAGTTAACTATTGAGACATTAAGGGAAGAGTGCCAGAGAGCCAGTGATGATGTCTCCAGAATGGAGCAAGAACGATGGCCCTTGTGGATTCTACATCTCCATAAGCTGGCTGTGACGAATAAGGAAACTTGCTTGTATGTATGACCTATTACTTCTGGGTAAGATTATGAACTTTCTATGTGTCTTTTACCAAGCAGCAAGCTCAGTTTTAAACGTGCAGACTTATCTTCTCTACTGTCTGTTTGCCTCCACATTGCATTGAAATAGTAAAAACAGAACAAAAGAAAGTGTAAATTGATTTAAAATGCTCCACAACACAAATGAACAACAAGTAGTCCTGTAGCACCTTATAAACTAACAGATATTTTGGAGCATAAGCTTTCGTGGGCAAAGACGTGCTTCATCAGATGCATGAAGCGGGTCTTTGCCCACGAAAGCTTATACTCCAAAATATCTGTTAGTCTATAAGGTGCCACAGGACAACTTTTTGTTCTCGAAGATACACACTAACACAGCTACCTCTGTGATACTTAACACAAATGAAGTCACTCTAGGAAACATGAGAACAAAGTCACCTGGCAGGGGTTTCTGATCATCTGGGGAAGCTTGAAGTGGAGTCATCGACAAAGACGACAGGACAGGAAAAATTCATCTATTTGGGATGTTTGCCACATTCAGAAGCTGAAGCTGACCTGCACTGATGCAGCCCTGAAGCAGGGGAACTCTTCTTGACTGCCTGAGCCCAGATGGTCCGCAAGGAAGCCCCAGTGAAGGGTGTGTTCAAGACACATATTACAGTTAGTACAAACAGTCTAGAAAGCAATAGCCATCCTGTCTTGTGCTTTTTCTGACTAAGTAGAATCTGTGCAGTGGCTGTGTGTGTTATATGCTTCATAGTAGCAACATGCCTCCTGAAAGAGAGTTAAACAGAAAACACTCTCCTTGGGGTGGAGTTCTGGGTACATTTCAGTGAAGGGAGAATATGAAGGATCATCATTGAGCTTAGGAGCCAGTCAGCTGATCAGCAAGTTCCAGCTCTCAAGAGAGAGTGCCAGAGAAAGGATCTGTGCCGTGAGTATCCTTAAAACATGCAAGAGACAAGTGGACAGGTTTTTTCATAGCAGTGATGTGAGGGGGAGGGCAGGGGGGGCAGTACAGGAAGCCTGAAAAAGGGTCACAAATCTATTTAATCTGGACATCTAAATAGCTAGGCCAATCTCCTTGATGAGTGAAACAAACTAAGCATGTTACTGTGTTCTGGAACCCCTCTCCTAGAATGGCCCAAAAACTAGTACATGCACACAGAGGTTCTCATATCAGTAGATCTGTTTTAATCCTTCAGTATTAGGAAAAGAACAAATTGTGTGAGCCTCAGGCCTTTCAGAGCCACCAGACATGTATAATGATCACTAAGAACCGCATTACCTATCAGGACTCCACCATAACCAATGGATTTGGAGTGAAGGAGAATAAAGTGGTGCCTAGTTGTCTCCTCAAACCAGAGCCAAAACCCATTTTCCAAGGAGTCAAGGGACGTGGAAGTACACCTGACATGGATAATCAATTGCAGGTTCACCTCTGCTCATGGAAGCAGAAAAGAACATGAAACCTTGGCTGTTAGATGCTTAGTTTGTAAATTAAGAACAAATCTAGGAACTAGGTTTTTTTTTTTAATATTCTCTCCCCCCACTGCCTCATCGGAGCCAGGCTCCAAAACTAAATTGTAATTAAAACAATCCACGAAGACTTCAAATCCAACTGATTGCATTTACAATTTGCCTAGAGGAGGGACAGAGAAGGGAAAGCGATTCCCAGTCAGCATAAACAGACATGCAGAAAACAAACAAATCTCCCTATCAAAAGCAACAGAAATGTCCCTTACCACTAGCTGGAATTATGAAAACAGAATTTATAATAAAGGAGCTGCAGCCAGAGCAGGGGGAGGAGAGGAGGGAATTCTAAACTGCTACATAATAGTTTTCTCTGAAGACAATGAGAGATGATTATGATTGATTGGGAGGAAAAGTAAGAGGTGTCTTGTTCAATAAGTTATTTAAATATACGTGTCAGAACAATCCAGGAATCCCCTTGTCAGATAAAATTTGACATGTCTGGAAGCATCCACACCATAAATTGTTTTTCCTGAAGTTTAATACACAGTTGTAAAAAACACCTCCTTAAGTTGAAATTGTGCCGGTTCAGTTTTCTTTTTAAAAGCCCATCGAAAGCCACTCAATTGATTTTCCTTGCCACGCTTTTTGGCACACTCACGTGTTAACATCCCACCTTAGGCTGCCGGGACATACTGAAGCAGAAAGCAGTGCTGCAGCAGGCAGAGGACACAGAAAGCATTTCATACTTCAACACTTTTCCAGAACCTGAATGTGCAGCATCTGTGAGGCACACTACACAGTGACTGCTGTGACTAACTGCTGAACATAAAAGTAGAATCTACACTCCAGGAAACCAATAAAGGGACATCAACTGCACTAGAAGGCCTATTTCCCTACTTTTCCTGTTCAGCATCTCCCAGTTTTTCCCTTACACACACACACACACACTCCACCTCACAGCCATGGTTGTCGCAATGGGTCTGGGATTCCTGAAACACTTAAGGCCTCATACCAACACTAACAGTAGTGCTTCCAGTTAACTTTCCAAGCACTGGGGGATAGAATTACCAATGGCTGAATGAGTGTAGCAACGCCACAACGGGGACAAATTTCTGTACACTGGACTGATGGTAATAAGCCCATTGTAGCTATGATCCTGCACAATCAACACCTTTAAAAATGCCTGGTGCTGGGAGTGCTGGAGTTTGTGTGGCACTGTACAGACACCGCAAGCTCAAAATGGTCCCAGAATTGTTTTCATCCAACATACACAAGGATACTGGAGTTTCAGTTCCCCTTCAACAATGCTGTACTGTGACTATATACAACTCACAAGCCATGTCTACACTACAAAAATAACTTTGAAGTTGCTTGCTTCGAAGTAACAGACATTGAAGTTGAACATCTACACATACTTGACTTCGAAGTTAAACTTCGAAGTAGGGCAATACACAATTCCTGGGAATAGAGTAAGGACTTTGAAGTTGGGCTCCCTCACTTTGACGTTAACTTCAAAGTAAGGGGGGAAAAAAAAAAAAAGTGTGTAGACTCTCTGCTGGCTACTTCAAAGTAGCGCATAACTTCAAAGGGTAACTTCAAAAGTTAGACCCTAGCGTAGATGCATCCACAGTGCATGTAAAAAGGTTTCTGATCTCTTCAGTACTAAAAGCATTATACAAAATCTCACCAGTTCACTAAGTAGCCTCCTCAGAGGAATCATTGCAAGGGACCTGGGGAATAAGTTGCATGAGGATGCTGAACCCTTGTGGCTGCTCTCTACTGAATGAAGCAAATACAGATTACTCCCTTTGCACTCCTGTTGTGTTAAAGCATCAATTCCATTTTCCAAATGTTTGAATGGTATGTGCACGATGGTACATGCTTTACTACTGCTCAAAGAGAGATGTGCCACAGCTCACAGCCTGAATAGTACATTGAATACATTCAATATTGATCATCCTGTGAAATTAAAACAACCAGGGTCCCAGTCCAGGCCAATTAATTCTAATTTCATATTTTGGAAACACCATGCATTAGCTGTTCCTTGGCCAGACAGTTTTCAAACAAAACCCATTTCTGAGGGGGACAATTAAAAGCGTGTACAAACGCTGCCAAAGAGAAACAAAACAAAACCAAGCACCAGAATATCAACACTTTCCACAACCACACATTTTATGTTCTGCAGATCTCTGCCTGTACAGATTGTCTGCTCAGACACGTGGAAATGGTTTCATTAAATGTAACTTGACTTGCCACCTGCCAGCAGTAAAGTGCTAGATACCAGTAACAGACCCTGAACAGCCAGATAACTTCTCAAATTCATAGAACTATTCTAAACAGCTTTTATAACTACTTCCCTTCCTCTGGATGGCATTTACATGCCTAAAGAAAATTCATGCACAATACACTACATTTGTTAGGTCTCATCTTTCTTCAGCTTACCATCAGGCACAGGAACAAATTCATACAATTAGACATTACATTTTGTTGAGATGTTAATTTAACATCTCAAACCGTTATCCTTCTGAAAACATAATTACTCCCCAACTCCAAAAGAATTGTAGGTTCTCTGTACTAAAACAGATTTCATGCCAACAAACGTTAGTTTATTTTTAAGCAGCTTTCATAATCTAAAAATAGATATAAACGATTTAACAAAATTTTCAGTGCTGTCAGAGTCCAAAAGCCCCTACATATCTATCCAAAGGATGGGTCCAGCCTAGGTTGCAGTATGTTTGCCCCCCCATCAAGTTTTCATCCGGACAGTTTGGGTGTCATTTCACAAGTTCTCTTGTCCACTATTTTCTTCTTTTTTCTTTATTTAAATGGTGGAGGGGAGAGGCGGAGCAGGGGAGACACCTCGAGAGTCTGATTACCAGCCATTAGAAAAGTACCAAACTTAGGCTGCAATAATACAAGATTCTGCTTGCACTGCCGCAACCAGGCCCCAGGAAGCAGTGGCCTCTTGAGAGAACAGTTCAACCTCTATGTCCTGTTCAGTCCTGGACAGCTCTCCTTGAAGTGCCAGTAAGGACAGAGATTAGAATCAACCAAGCTGGTGGATTTTTTGTTAAGTATGACACACTAACCAAAAATAGAATGAAACCAGTTCCTTTCAAACATGCTAATGAACAGTCACCAGATGGTAGTTTCGTTTTGGTCACTACTGTCACTCTGGGCTGTGCTGGAACTGGTGGCACTAGAAGTGCAGAATACATATCCTACTAGCAACTCCCTTAACCATTCACTTCTGCCACTGTTCTCCAAGTCCCAGAAACTCCATAAAGCTGTGTGACCAGTGACCATACGTCCCATATTGGGTGGGACGGTCCCATATTTGAGACACCAAAAAGGTGCCCTGACCTTTTTTTTTTAAAAAAAAAGGGACTCATTGGCCCATATTTTGCATCCCTGCCCCCAACCTCGGGGAAGCAGGGGGAGCATGGGCAGCTGCCACTTTCCTGGGCTCCTGGGGTGGGCTCCCAGGGAGCACCAGCAGCTGCTACCTCCTTCCTGGCTCCCAGGGGCTTGGAGGAGCCACCCCTCCTGCCTATCTCTCTCTGTCCTGCATTTGGGACAGGGTGATATGGTTGCCCTAGCTATGTGGTCAGTATTGTTCACCATATTCCAAAAGAAGAAATGACAGTATAACTGGAAAAACTTGGACTAACTATATTATTCATAACTTATACAGCACTTTACATTTTCAGAGCACTGAACATGTATGAACTAATAAATCACAGAAAAAAAATGAATGCCCGCATGTGCTCACTGCTTCCATGACAAAATGCCCATATGTAGCAAGCTGATTATGTAAGTGAATAATCAGAACACAGCTATAGAGAGACCCTGACATGCAGAGCCTCCATCTCCCATCACTGCACAGCAACTGTCTTGTCTAACTGATCTCAGTACTTAGGGGGTTTGGTTTTGTTCCTATATATCAGCTTACAAATATATCTGTACATAACAGTGAAATATGGACAGAGGTCTAATGATACGTAGAGTTAAGAAGAGCCACAAAAAGTAAGAGTGATTAGAAGGGTAAGGGTATGCAGGCAGCTGGTAGATCTGGAAATGGAGTGCAGTCAGGAAAGCGTAGAAAGCCCTGGTCTAGCCTACCTCAGCTAGATGGATGGTGACCAAACCACAGAGCTCAGGAAGGGAGAATATGTTCTTTCTGAACAGGAAGTTTGTGATTTGGATGTCCCTCCCACAAAATGCAACACACACATAAAAAACAAAACATAAAAAGAAGGCTGAATTGTAATATGATGGTACACGAAGTCATACACGTACATATTTTAGACAAAGCCACCTTAAAGATACAACCAAATCTTATTTACATACCTAGATGTTGCTTTTTGGTCCTCTTTTTCATCTGTGTTTGAAAGCTGGGTGTTAACTGTGTTTCTGTGTGACTCCTAAGAACTCTGATTCTGTAAACTTTACAGTGAGTGATCCTATCAAAGCCAGAGGGACTACTTGCACAAGAAACTGCTACTCAACAAAATGTAAAATCTGCCCCCAGGTGAATACACGCAATAAACATGAAAAGTCTTACCTCAGTCAGTGCATGCAGCTGTCCTTGATGTACACAGACACCCATAAACCTACAAAACATAGAACAAAAGGGATTTTAAAATATATAAATAAAAACAGAAGAAGTGAAAGAAGTGGTGATTCAATGTTTAAGCATTAGAAAAACAAGAATCAGTCCAGTGAAAACTGCATATATCAAGTAGGAACATTTAAAATTCTAGCTTAAAAGAAGGATCAGGGGCTTTGGTACAATATTTTGAATGTCCAGTTCAATGGAGATCAGGAGGAAAAATGAACTCAAGTGAAAACTACTCACTAAGCGGCATATTATCTTCTGCAAGCCTTCAGGAAGCCATACAGCTATTTCACCAGGGGAAAGAGACTGGGTCAGAATCACATTTAATTATCTTGTTTCCCACTTGCTTGAGGAGGGACAGTCAAGAAGACAAACTGGCTACAAATCACAGAATTTCAGGACTGGAAGAGACCTCAAGAGGTCGTCTAGTCCATTCGCCTGCACTCATGGTAGAGCTATGCATTATCTTCTAGACCATTCCTGACAAGTGTTTAAACCAACCTACTGTTAAAAGACTCCAGTGATGGAGATTACACAATTCTTAGGCAATTTATGTCAGTGGTTAACTACCCTCACAGGAAGTTTTTCCTAATCTTCAACCTAAAAATCCCTTGCTGCACTATAAGCTCATTGCGTCTTATTCTCAGAAGTCAACAAATTTTGTCCCTCCTCCTTGTAACACTGTGAAATGGAGAAATCATCAGTGCCCTTGAAAGATCTCTATATGGAAGTATGCATCCTTCAAGCTGAGAGCAGCATAACAGTCTCCTGGATCCAGGGAATGGCCAGGCCAGGGAAACAATGAGGAACTTCAACTTCTTGAGAAACACCTTGCAGGTCCAGGGTGGGCTACGGCCTTTGAAAGCAGAAAGTGGGAATACAATCCCCTTGCCCTTGAGCTCTGGGGGTACTTCTTCCATAGCCCCCATCTGCAGCAGTCCCTGTACTTCCTGTCCCAGTAGATTCTCATGAGAGGAGGTCCTGAGGAAAGACAGGGAGGTAGGATGGTGTGGAGTGGGAGGGGGAAACAAGTTGTGGGGGTATAACTCTGCACCACTATACTGAGGATCCAGTAGCCCAAGGTTAAAGATGCCCAGGGCAGGGAAAAAAAAAAAAAAAGGCGGTTGGAGAACAGGAAAGGGGCAGGATACACGACAGTGGCTGGAACGGTGCCATCAGGCACACACTCATAACACCTGCTTTGACCAACTGCAGGTGGTGGGCAGAACCAGCTGGTCTTGAGATCAAGGTCTGATGGCTTTGACAGTGACTATAGACCTTGGCTCTCTTAGGAAGAGGTCCTGTTTCTATTGACCATACTGCCGGTCGGAAGGCTGTGGCTTAAACTGCTTCCTCTGTTGCCCCCGGCCATAAAGTCCCAAGGCCTTGATCACCATGCACGAGTCCTCAAGTCCATACAATTTATCATGATTTCCCTGTAAATAGAGCACAGCCCTGGAAGCCAAAGTCTTGGATGGACCGTTGGCCCCCCCACCAAGTCCGAGGACTGCAGTTATGTGACCCCTCTCCTACATTTTGCACCAGAGAATCAGTCACACTGGAGGCCACCTGCAAAGCTAGTCTTGCAACTTCCCTGCCCTTCCTCCAGGATGGCCTGGAATTCTTTCTTGGAGTCCTCCGGGGCAGAACCAGTGATTTTGGATATACATGGTCAGTTGTTAGCCATACTAACCCAAGTACCTGTAGGCCAGATGGTGATTAAACTGCTTTCTCAAAAGGTCTAGTTTTTGCCTCTGTTTTTGAGATTAGTTCCTGATTGGCCCTGCCTTTCCCAATTGCTGACTGCAGATACCACTAATGAGTTCAGGATAGAGCGAGTCTGCAGATCTTTATATCCAGTTGTGGGCACATAGTATTTGCACTGGGGGCAGCTAAGAAGAGGTCTGCCATAGGGCCTTAGTAATCTTAGCCACCCCTTCAATACTGACAGCACAATTCTGCTGATCTGTGGACACCGAAGAGGGTGTCTGAGGGCTTCTCCAGCTCCCCAGTTATTACTCCAAGTTCAAGGTTAACCTTCTCAAAAGCTTCTAGTGAACTTTGACATTGTTCTCAGGGACAACAGGTGAAGGATCAAAATAGCTTGATTAGGGAAAGAGGACAATGCTGGCAAGGCAGGCATCTCCACTTTGGCAACCTACTCAGTTGGTGTTTTTCCTGAATATGTAGTATCTGATGGGTTCATGGTAGGATGCTCTCCATCTTCTGTCGATGAGAGACCATGGCTAAAGGCCTGTAGGAGGCTACACACACCATCTTTTGTCCCCAGGATGGCTGCACAAATCCCAAAGGTTGGTGGGGAGCCATGACACCAGACATCGTACAGGGTCCACAAGAAACCTGGCAACGCCTCTGGGAGGATCTGTACCAGAAATGGAGGACCTTGACCCACTTGCAAGGATTCAGACTCAGAGACCTGGGATGAAATGCCAAACTCTGGGACTAGGGACTGCTCCAAGATCAACCAAGCATCCATGTCACAGCTGCGAAGATCACCATGCTCCAAATGGGATCTTTATGTGGGCAATGATCCAGTGCATCAAGATGCCAGTGACCACTGGTGGTGGATCCGCAATGGTATCCTGGTGATCAATGCTAATGTATTTTGCCTGGTGCCGCAGAAAGGAACGGGAATGAAAACGCGACTGATGCCTCAATGCAGAGACATCAACACTGCAATCCAACCTATACCAAAAGGCCAGAGACTGGTACAGAGAGTTTCAATGGAGAGCTTCATAGGAGCGGTGCTGAACTGACAGGAGCAGCTAGAAAGCTCAAGGTACCAGGGTCATGCATGCTTCAAGATGTCTTCTCTACACCCCCTTCCTAGCAACTGATGCTTTGAGCCTGCAGAGTGATGCCTGGAGTCCAGAAACCAGCCTACATCCATGTTGTAGTGGCTCTGAGCAGGTGAATGCTGGCAGGATGCTCTCTGAAGAGGCAAGCAGAGCTGCACTGGGGGGTACTGAGGAGGCAGTCCAAGGGCAGATTTACCTCTGGACTTGAGCACTGCCAACACTGGTGTGGACAACATAAGGGGGACAACATCCTGCACTGTCTGTATAATCTCTGGAGTCTATGGCACTTCCAGAATCTGGACTCCAGAGTCACTATCCAGGGTGACAGGCATGTCCCCACGAGGGCTAACCTGCTCAATCGAGGCTGGGGCCCGGCTCCCACTTGGAGGGATGAGCTACCTTTTGAGCATCTAGGCTTGCCTCCAGCCCCTTATTTGCCCTTATGGGCAGATCGACCTTGACCAGCCTTCTTACTGCCTGGTGCCAGGGAGGAGGATCTTCTCCTGTCCGACACCAGTACCAGCAGGACACTTCGCACCACAGTCACAGTGCTGTGCACAGTCTAACTGCAACCACACCAGTGCCAGCGTCAGCACCAACTCCACAAGGAGGACCTTAAGCCTAATGTCCTGCTCTCTCTCTGCACCAAGCTTAAAGCTTTTACAAATACGAAACCTGTCGCTGATCCGAGACTCCTCTAGGCACCGTAAACTGCTGGGGTGGGGGTCGCTAAGTGGCACACATTTCTAACAGCAGCTGGAGGTCTTTAACACTGGGGAACAAGTCATGACCTGTCCAGTGGCTAAATCCTGTTCGGGGACACTAAATTCCAACCTACAACACACTAAGGAAACTAGTATTAAACTATGTACAGCATAAAGTTTGCAACAAAGGGGTCTGAACAAGAAGTCTTCGCCAGGGCAAAGAATCGTTTCAGCACCATTACCAGTGATAAGAAGGAACTGGGGAAGGAGGAACCAACGGCACCTTTTATACCATGCCACACAGGCAACACTCCAGGGGGTGCCAGGGCCTGCCTCCAATGAATGCCATCGAGGGAAAAGCTTCCAAGACTAGCGCATGTGGTGAATATGCGCACACCTAATATGCAATGGACATGAACAAGTACTTTAGGAAGAATCTTAACCACATCTCACCTCCCCCTTCCCCCGAGGTTAAGCTCCTTGTGATCATGACAAAGAGGGCAATTTGAATAGCATACATTGCCCTGGGTGTGGAAAAATACGAATGAAAACTGGTAAAGCAGAATGTGATAAATCCAAGGTCTGTGTGATGCGGTATACCACCCCCACGCTGGCCAGGGGGATGGGGGTCAGGCTTGCTGGGTGGAAACAGTCCCTCCCCCATGGCCCTTCTGGGCATGCTCCAAGGCCTGGGAAGCCAGTCAGATGGGGCTGGCCACCAGGGGAGCAGGAGCTCCTGCTATAGCTTGGGAGCACCAGCAGGCAGAGGGGGAGCAGCAGCAGCCCAAGGAAAAGCAGCTGCAGCCTGAGCAGCGCATCACGGCTAGAAGGGATAGGAAGTAGCCCGGGGCAGGGAGCCTGGTGGATACTCTTGAGCTTGGCATCTTGCTGAAAGATTCCCCACTGAGCTGATGGTTGGGACCACCCCTGCCATCGACAGGGCCCTGGGCTGGGGCTCAGTGGAGAGGAGGGGCTGGGCTCCTCTACCCTCACCCCTGTGACCCCAAGGAAGCAGGAGCACTGACCTGCCAAGATCAATTAATCTGCTGGGGCCTACCGAGGCTGCACGGCCTGATTGCAACTACCAGCTATGCCGCTGGGCCTGCTACTGTGGACTAGGCCACTGAAGCCTAAGTGGGATATTGACTGGCTCTGCTGAGGCCTGACTGGTACTATCGACTGGGCTGCAGAGGCCTGTGATATGGACTCAGCTGCTGGGGCCTGACTGGGACACAGACTAGGCCACCGAAGCCTGACAGCAGTGTGTAAGTCCTCAGAAGAGGCACAGAGCTGGGTGCCCTGCCACAGTCTCCCATAAGAAAGCTCATTAAAGCCTGATGTTTACACATTGTATAGACTGCAGAAGCGTTCAATAGATCCCATGTTGCTGTAACAGGAGCTAGATGCTTCATAATATAACCATTTTCAGTTGTATCATTTACAATTTGATAACTTGAATGCAAAACGTGTTGAGTATTAAGTTGTGTTATTGGCTCACTGAGGAATTGTTCCACACGTCTTGACCTACCTGCCCCACTCATATACCCCAAAAAGTACAAGCAGAAATGTAAGACTTCAATAAATGTGACAATTCTGAATGTGGCAGAGGAATCTTGTGAAGGTTGGTCTGTAGAAATAATGACTCCTTAGACCCTAAAATAACTTCTGTATTGAAAAACAAAAATGATGCAAGGGACATGAAGCACTAGGTAAGCTAAGCTGCTTTTGAAGAAATGAATGATCCTTACTGTTCTCCTCTCTAACAGCTGACTGGTAAATTACAAGCAATCCAAGAAAAACAAAGACAAGGGCCTTTGCGTAAGCTGAGCTGTGAAAATCTGTTTCTGAAACTGGAAGAGAAAAAACAAAACCCTACAATCTGGTCTCCTTCTGCTCTTGCCCCCCCTACTATCTTTCTCTACCATGGGGCAAAAAGCAAAAAGTGCTCTCTCCTTCATATGATGCAAAAATGAGGATTTCAGAAAGAAACTTTTGAATAACCAGTTAATGCAAACTGCTGCCTTCTTTTCTCTCTTAAAGGCAATTACTTAAAATGAAAGCTATAAGCAGATCATTCATATTTAAAAACCTTTGAACAATCAGAGATCTATCTGTACAAGAAGTGACTGACATGCAGACAAACTGAAATACACTTGATTAAACGAAAGCTCTTGAACCACACCGCACAGAATTACAGTTTTATTCACAAAACAACAAGGTCTGACACATGGGTCCAGTCTTCTAGAACACTTTGATTCCAGTGGCTATTCTCTACTGCACAAGTTCTGAGATCTTGACATATTATTTTGTCCTTTCTTAAACAGAGACGACTTATGACATATTGCTGATAGTGAAGTTTATTATTCCAACTTTTTTGCTCAGTTGAAAATACTGAGCCTTGTAATAACCACATCAAGAACATCTCAATCCACCCAGATATCTAAAATAGGTTATAAAGAATCTGTACTTACTTTCAAACAAAAGCCAAGTGGGACATAAATCCCATATTTTATGCATTACATCTGACAAAAGCAGCTGGACTCATATTCCCTTACAGACTAACAGATTTTGTGGAACATAAACTTTCGTGGGTCTTTGCCCACAAACGCTTATGTTCCACAACAATCTGTTCGCCTACAAGGTGCCACAGGACTTCTCGTTATTTTTGGGGATACAGACTAAAATGGCTACCCCTCTGCTACTGGACTCATATTATCCATTTTAGTTATTTGCACAGTATGGAAGGTAATACAGTACATCTACGCAGTAGAAATTCTATACAGTAAACCCTCAAAATGCGTGATTGCGAGTTAAGTGCAACTCAAAATCCTGCTTCCTCCAGCCCCGATTCAACACCCCCACACCACGCGGCCCCAGTTCAAACTCCCTGTGGCCCAGCTCACCACCCATGCATGGCTCCAGCTTACCACCACCACCAACTGGCCCCGGTTCAAACCCCTCCCCACCCCCAGCCCCGGTTCAATGTTCTCTTACACACACACAAACACTCTTCCACCCCCCCACGGCTCTGGTTCAACACCCCACTCCACCCCTGTTCAAACCCCCTGCATGCCCCCGGCTCAAGTCCAGTCCCTGTCCCCACAACTTCCCTCAACCCTAACCCTCCCCAGACTTAACCCTCCTGCTCCCCTCCCATGGCCCCAACCTACCGTCAAGTCTTCACCCTCCACAACTGCTACTCCCAGCTCCAGGACTTACCTTCAAAAGGAGTTCCAGGTTTTCCTGCTGCTTCCCTGGATGCAGAACATGCATCCCACCAGGGAAAAAAGCCGCCCCCCAACTCACGCGAAATTCGAGTTATGCAAGGATGCATGGGAACACAACCCTTGCATAACTCACAGGACTATTGTAGCTACATCTATAAAACAGCTTCCAACAGAATCTTGCACACTAACAAAAAATCTAGACAACTCTACTTTGCTCCTCAAAAGTGTACTTTTTTTTAAAAAGGTATAAATTCCAACTAAGAATCTTCAAGCATTTCACAAAAGAGAAAGAATTACATCTACACATCCATGAGAGATAAAAGGTCATTTGGAAAAGAAAGGTTCTCTATTTATTTAAATAAAGTCTGATGTTAAACTAATAAGGTGTTTGTGATACAAGGCTGTTCTTTGTGGAAGAGAATGGCGAAGGCCACGGAAGAAAAATAAATTGATCAAAAAACAAATAGAATTCAAAAAAGTTTCAATGCTGTTAGCCTGTTCTGGTGAAACATATAAATTCTGTCAGCTCATTTGCTTGATTCAAAGGAAGCATCCGTGTGAACCAGTAAATTATTTTCTCCCAATCGTCTTATTTAATACATCTTTCCACATCTGTTATAGCAAAAATATAGTCTCTATCAGAAAAGTAAAATTACAGCAGCTTTTCACAAAGACATTTTTATTTTTAAACACCAAAACCATTAGTAAAATTGAAAGAGCAAGTTAGTGGGAGTTCATGTGACCATATCTAGATTGAAGAGGAATAGAAAAACAGTAAACTTGAAGCACTACGGTACAGATGTGACACCCTGCAGTTTTATTAAACATTAAAGAAGATAGCTTTTTGTCTCAAACTTTTCTTATATTTTCATTCAGAAGGTATAGAAACTAAAATAAGATAAGGCCAATAAGATTTAACAGTGTCTCTTGATACTATCAGAGGGAAATAAATAAGCTGCACAACATGGTATCTTTTTCTAAGTGACTACTGTGAGTATTCAGATACTACAGGAATATGTAGCAGTTCAAAACCTAAGACCGTAGAAAATCCTAGAAACAAGAACATACAATAATGAGAAATATTAGTTTTCTGTTTGAGAAATATGGAAGTTTCTGCCACTTAAAATAGAACTGAAAAAAGGCTCAGTAGCTATGACACATTTCTAAACACATTTCTATTTCTAAAAATACATTTCTAAACCCCCACACTGATAAAAATTGCCATGCAAGCAAAAAACACAAGACAATGTTGTTAATACGTTTACAAACAAACTATCATTTAAACATTACCAAAGAATCTAATTTTTCTGGACATCTGGAAAACAGGTTTAAAGGACATAGATACACCAGTCCAAATTCCTGGATCATCATCTCCTGTGTTTGCTTCATCAGGCAACAGTAAGCCTGACAGCTAAGCTAAATACTGCTGAAAAATTGTGCTGAACATAATGTAGGCAGATGCTAGTTAGAAGGCACAGCTCCTTAGGTATATTTAGACAGTCTTTGCCCCAAGTGAGATTCCATTTCTTTGAATAGGAAGGAGACCTGCTTGCTGACCCATTAAGGATTATTCCTCATGGCTAGATGCACTGTCTTGAGTGCCAACATGCACTTGTAGGTCAAGTGCCGCAGAATGCATCAGTCAAGAGATTACACTTCAAGGCTACGTCTACACGTGCACCCAACTTCGAAATAGCTTATTTCGATGTTGAGACATCGAAATAGGCTATTTCGATGAATAACGTCTACACGTCCTCCAGGGCTGGCAACGTCGATGTTCAACTTCGACGTTGCTCAGCCCAACATCGAAATAGGCACAGCGAGGGAACGTCTACACGCCAAAGTAGCACACATCGAAATAAGGGAGCCAGGCACAGCTGCAGACAGGGTCACGGGGCGGACTCAAAAGCAAGTCGCTCCCTTAAAGGGCCCCTCCCAGACACACTTTCATTAAACAGTGCAAGATACACAGAGCCAACAACTAGTTGCAGACCCTGTATATGCAGCACGGACCCCCAGCTGCAGCAGCAGCAGCCAGAAGCCCTGGGCTAAGGGCTGCTGCCCACGGTGACCACAGAGCCCCGCAAGGGCTGGAGAGAGAGTATCTCTCAACCCCCCAGCTGATGGCCGCCATGGAGGACCCCGCTATTTCGATGTTGCGGGACGCGGATCGTCTACACGTCCCTACTTCGATGTTGAACGTCGAAGTAGGGCGCTATTCCCATCCGCTCATGGGGTTAGCGACTTCGACGTCTCGCCGCCTAACGTCGATGTCAACTTCGAAATAGCGCCCAACACGTGTAGACGTGACGGGCGCTATTTCGAAGTTACTGCCGCTACTTCGAAGTAGCGTGCACGTGTAGACGCAGCCCAAGTGTGCCAGAAGAGGCCTTGATTGGGCAGTTATCCAAAATACATAACAAATACATTTCTTCAGAGAGGAAAATGGAAGCATTCGTAAAGGAAATTTAGTACTAACACTAATAGGCACTGACTCTGTGGAAGTTCTGAGGCTGGAGCATCGACAGAAAAATTAAGTGATATTCAGCATTCATCAGCAGCCAAGCTCCCCGCTTCTCCCCACCCAACACGTCCCACCAGCCCTGCTGATCAACTTCACTTTCCCCCCAGCAGCACCTGCCCCTCACGAACAGCTGTTTCATGCTGTGCAGGTTGGTTCTGGGAGGGAAGGGAAGGAAAGGAGTGAGGATGGGGCACACTCAGTGGAAGAGGTGGAGGGGAAGAAGCGGGGCAGGGAGGGAAGGAAGAGGCAAATGTGGGGGTTTGGAGGAATGGTCAGGGCAGGGGTGTCACAGGGGTGGGGGTATGGGAGAAGAGGTGGAATGGAAATGGGGCCTGGGTCAAGAACTGACACCCCCACCCCACCAACTAGAGGGAAAGCCAGCACCTATGCTAACATGAGAGAGAAACCCTTTCAGTGCAGCCCGGCTAGTATAATGCAGATTATTTAATCATGAAATACTCCATTCTGATGAATGCTAGGTTTAAAAATTTGAAAGCCAGCTCTGGTAGGAACTCCCCTGCCCTTAGAACAGCACTCTCAAATGGAGGTCCAGGTACTCTAGTGGTCTGCCTGCCCTGCTGATCAATCCCTCCCTCTTCCTCCCACTGCTTCCTGTATACCACACTTTTTGTCCCTGCAATTAGCAAGTCCCCCAATCTACATAAGGTAATCCAAACCAACAGAAATTGCAGTTATGTTCATATGGAAAAAACCCTTTGGCATGTGTAAGAAAATAGTGTGCAGAATATAAAAACTTTGTTAATCAGTATATAAATGCAAATACACATACATAAAAATAATAGCATATTTGAACATTTGTAATGAGATGGATGAGCCTGAGGCCCAGCAGCGAGTCATGCCGTGCCCCCTTATGAAATGTCATGACGCCCCTCCTCTTTGCTCCCCCTACTCTAGATGATGGCCCAGCAACAGGCTTTGGACACATTTTCTATAGAGGGATGGTTAGTCAGGGTCTCACAAACAGTCTTCAATTCAGTCAATTTGTTAAGGAGGCAAGACATTCTGAGCAGGGTGGTAAAAGTATAACCTGTAGCCTCCAACTTTTGAAGAGGCACTGTCTTACTTATGGTTGACAAGATAAACTGCAGTCCAGATTACATTAAGTTATGTTATTGCTGGGGATCTATTAAAGCCAGTGCAAGCTTCACAGTAAAAGGATGTAATGGGGACACATTCCCATTCTGTAGACAAAAATTAACTATGTATAAACTGGTATCCTGTATAATTTGCCACAGGCAGTAGACAGAAGAAAATTATAGTCAGACAAAAACTGCAAATAATTCAGATTTGGAAGACTGGCAAACATACAATAAATTTCTCAGAAACTATACTGTCAGGTGCAGAGAAAGTTCAGGCTAGAACAAATACGATTGTACCATGTCTCTGAATATTTTTGGAGGGCAAGGTATGGATGTGACCCTAAGTACCTTGTATTCCAACTCTATACAGTACTTTAGTGATATTTGTACAAACCTTGTGAGGTACCACTCAACAGCTAATCAACACCCTGGTCATTAATATCATTCTGGAATACATGTAACAATGTCACATGTAAAGTTTGTGAGAAAACTACTAACAGGACTGCCTAGGCCTTGAATACAAATGAAGCAAGGTGATCAGTGACAACAGAACCGCAACTTATATATGCGATCAACAGAACCATCAAAGGTCACAAGGTGGTTGAGGAGTCAGTATATATAAAGAATTAGGTATCGTTTTGTCTAGTCAGCTGGTCACCATCAGAGATGATGGAAGTACAGCTACATAAAAGGTAAAGAAAGATATCAGTGATGCTTAGGAGGGAGATTCCACGGTAGTTGTTGCAGTCGCTTCTGTCTCCTTTGTTCTTATACAAGGTTACAATGTTAGCGTCGCGCATACCCTGTGGAACCCCACCCTCTTTCCAGCACAGGCACAGCAGCTCATGTAGGGGTTCCAGGAGTGTGTCCGCGGCACACTTGATTACCTCTGGTGGTATACCATCCTGGCCAGGGGCCTTTCCTGCTGCAATGCTGTCGATGGCTCTCCTCAGTTCATCCACAGTAGGTTCTTGATCCAGTTCGTCCATTACTGGTAGGAGCTCGATGGCATCGAGGGCTGCGTCAACCACAATGCTCTCGCATGAGTACAGCTTGGTGCACTGCCTCAGGTGCATCCTTGCAATATCATGGAAAGACAGAGTGAACAACACTGCCGTCCTCGAGCAAGCTGGAATCCCAACCATGCACACCCTCCTCAGGCAGTGTCGGCTCCGCTGGCTTGGCCACGTCCACAGGATGAATGATGGAAGGATTCCAAAAGACATCCAGTACGGTGAGCTAGCCGCTGGCAAAAGACCTCCCGGACACCCCCAGTTGCGCTACAAAGATGTCTGCAAGAGAGACCTCAGAGAGGAAGACATCGAGCTGGACAACTGGGAAGAACTAGCAGACGACCGCAGCAGATGGAGGCAGGGGTTACACAAGGGCCTTCAGAAGGACGAGATGAGGATCAGACAGCTAGCAGAGGAGAAGCGAGCACACAGAAAGCACACTAAGGACTTGCCAGACACCCACCACATCTGCAAGAGATGCAGCAAGGACTGTCACTCTCGTGTGGGTCTTCATAGTCACAGTAGATGCTGTAAATGAAGTCCTCAATTGAAACTATAAAGGGTGCGATCCATAGTCTATGCAGACTGAAGGATGCCTACTACTACTAAAGAAAGCTATCAAGCTGGCCAGGAGGAAAATAGCTAACCCCCAGGAAGCCTGTCTGCTTCTGGAAACAGGTTGAATGAACTTTGAAATATATGTTTTTCAAAAGGTTTACTGGAGTATAAAGAGGGGTAGTGTTACCTTTCACCTAAAGATGACTGTAGTGCAACAAGCAGGCTGCTGGAGTCAGAATTACTGAACCAAGGGCGGCTTTCAGCACAGACCCTGATGACGTTTCTATGTGTAACTGCCCAAAGGTAGACTTGAACATGGGACCTGCTGGAGCGTAGTGCAGGCACTGCTACGGTTTGAACTAAAAGCCAGATGGCTCTCATCTAAGGCTGTAGAGGAGAATCCTCCTTTTTCTGTTTAAGTGGCTTAGGTCCCACTACATAGGACACTGAACTACACCTAGGTGTATGGGTTACACATGCTGGTTGGGTGTGTCCAGACAAGGGAGCTAAAGCAGCAGAGATTTTTAAGGCACCCAAAGTTACAAGCTAGGACACAGTAACCTCTATCTGGTCTGGATTGCACCCCAAAATGTGACCATAGACACAGGGAATGACTTTACTGAATGTGCCCTAAAACTTTCCATATTTAATTGTACTAGATGTAATGCTAAATAAAAATGCATTTTAATGACTTTTTACTGTTGACACTTTAAATCCATACCACATTTTAGTGCAAAGGTGCATCATCTCACCTAGCCCTTTCAACTTCATAAATTTTAATTCATAATTTATACTTATATTTATACCAGTATGTATACATGATTTCTGAAATAAGTCTTTTGAGAGTCCAGGTAGCAGGAAGATTTAGGAGATTTGTCACCTCCCCACTCCCATTTTCTGACTGCAGTCTGTTAACTACAAAACTCAGTTTAACATAAACATATTAAGGGCACTAAAGACAATGCCAGCAGTAAGCCTACTGTAACATATCGAAACACAGATTATTTCACTGATGGGAGGGCCTTGCCAGGGGACCAACTGCCGTAAAAGAAAAAAGATTGGTATTATATTTCATGGACATGGAATTTTTCCACGTGAGCAGATGAAAAATTCTCCTTCAAGAAATCTCATATGCCGGCTATACTTTAGTTTTTTCATATTTGCAGATGGCGGGGTTTAATTGATGAATCAATCTGTCTGTGTGTTTGCTGCCAAACACACAGCAACATTTCAAGGCGCTCCCCTGAGGAAATTTAAGACATGATCTAAGACTTTCTGCATACAAAACATTTTTATATATAAAGCTCCCTAAAATACATATTAAATAAAGAAGTATTTTTAATGTAAACAGTAGTGATATTAAAGAACGAAACTCAATTGCACACTGAAAATGCACTAATCTAAAAGGCAGCACAGGAAAGGAAGGATCTGGATCAACAGACTGCAACATTAGTGAGCACTATACAACAGAGAGCAGGGACTTACTTATCAAGACAAAAGAGCATTGATCTCAAGGATCAGAGTCCCATAGACTGCCTTGGGCAGGAGTTCCAGGTACGCTGTATATCAACAGCATAGAGAAACGAAGGAGAGACTTTTTGAAGGCTTACATTGTTTAATAGATGGTTTCAAATTAAATTATGGCCCCGAAAATGATTACATAAAAATGGCACCTTCTTGCATAACAGATCTTCTCCAATGTGTGTTGAGAGTTATAACTGCTGCCTTGAGCGACACAACTAACTTTATACTGCTCTTTACTTCTGTTAGTTCTACCATGCCAATATACAACAGAGGGTACCAAAATATATTCCAAAATATCCCTTCTTGAGCTTCAGAAAGTAGTTTTATTTTTGTGTGTGTACAGAGATAATACATAGAATAGCACCATCGATTTCTCATTTTCCTCAACAGTACATTTGTGTTGGAGACCCTAAGGTTCTATTTTTATAGATTCTCATGTTCAACATGTACAGGAGGCTCCCAGGGAGGACAGCAAGGCAGCTAGGTCAGCATCTTGTCCAAGAGGTGGTGAGATGGGTATAACCTAGAACATGCTGCATGGTCTCCTGTAGGGATTTAAGGGCTCAGGGTTCCAGTCACCGCAGCCGCTTCTGCA
Organism: Carettochelys insculpta; assembly: GCF_033958435.1. Taxonomy (NCBI): domain Eukaryota; kingdom Metazoa; phylum Chordata; order Testudines; family Carettochelyidae; genus Carettochelys; species Carettochelys insculpta. The sequence continues at coordinate 4,096,850 of NC_134145.1, forward strand.
GTAGCAGCAATGGCAGCCAGGAGCTCCAGACCCTTTTGAATCAGTGAGTACCAGGGCAGTTGCCATTCTTCCCCTCCCCCAGCAGGCCTACCAACTAGTGATGTCCAGATCAGACTTTTGAAACCACTGCCATAAAACAATTGCTTTTTACAGTACATCAGAGCTCATAAGAGATGAGGTGGCTTATATTTGCCACTTATGTAAGACCAGAGCTCATCTCAGAGTCAAGTGAGGAAGCTGCATTAAACATTAACCACAGCACAATTCAGCTGGATACCAAGAGAGAGAACAACATCCCAATGACAAAGAGAATTTTAGCAGGCAGATTTGGAGAATGATGATGAAAAGAGTGTTAAAGTCATTCTGTGCTTCAGCTTGCTTTTAAAAGCCCTGGAATGGAAACGTTACACATTCAAAAGACAAATTTACTATGAAAGAATAAGTCTCTTTATATCACAATATAAGAATCCCAGAAAACCCTTCAATATACTACAAGCATAGAACATTCTAATGACAAAATCCACACTTGATTTTAAAAAAAATGCAGTCCTGTAGCACCTAAAAGACTAACAATTTTATTCATTAAGTAATGAGCTTTTGCAGGTAACACCCACTTCAACACATCTGGGCCAAAAATAAGACTCCAGTAAATGCAGTGTAAGTTTACAGCGTACAATACTACTGCTGGCAAATAAAGCACTCTGCATACATTTGTTTGTTTCTTAATATATAATCTTGTTTGTCTTTAGTGTTATGCATTGCTAGGTATACCTCTCCATTATCCAGAATATTTGAATATCCAGCAACCTTCCAGTCCCAGGGCTGCTGGCTATGAAAGAGTTTACTGTAATTAGACCTGTAACCGTGGTAAAGGGAAACGCAGCCAAGTATGATTAAGGGAAGATCAGTAAAACACTTGGATAAGTACACTCTAATATGGTCAAACGTTACTGAACAGAAAAGCCTGTGCCTCTAAACTGTTATTTGGAAAAAAATAAAAAATAGACTTGAACTGATGAGGTCCTTCATATGGATTTTCAAATACTTCTGAGAAGGGCTCTCAAATTACTATTAAGGAAAATGAATGAGGTAGAGGAGCAAAAATATATTGCCTTGCATTAATAACTGATTAATGCAGAATTGCTCCAAAGAACAGAAACGTAAACAGTTGAGTATATTCCAGGGATTGATACTGGAACGTGAATTATTTAAAAATATAGAGGAAGAAGAAAAACTTACTTCAATTTAGTAAATGTTACAGATCTAATGTTACACAACGTTTCAACATATTAACCTTATGTAACTATAATGTAATGCACATTGGCAACATGATTCTATACTTCTTGAAAAGACTCAGAAAGGTAGCCATGTTAATCTATACCTTCACAAAAAAACAAGCAGTCCTCCAGCACCTTAAGCACTACTATATTTATTAGGTAACGAGCTTCCGTGGGTAAAACCTACTTCTTCAGAATTTAACTTCAGAAGTGGGTCTTAGTCACCACAACTCATTGCCTAACATAGCTGAGTGGATTTACCGCCGTGGTGTCCTCACACATCTTTGGCTCCATTGATAGTAACCAGAAGGCTCTGTGTGTGTGCGTGCGTGCGTGCGTGCGCGCACACCCAAAGACCTGAGCAGAGGTCCCCCAAAGACCACAGACCAGATAATGACTGAAGGCACCCAGCCAGGTTTATTGTAGAGCAACATACAGTAACAGTTTTCCTCAGATTCTACTAATCCACTGCACATATGTACTTGCCGCAATGGACTGACTCAGTCAGTGGTAAATTTCCACTGCCCCCATGTCAGACAAAGACTGTCCGCCACAAGACACCACTTTATATGCAGATATGAAGAAATCACCCCTCTCTGCTGATGTATTAGGTTGCCACTATCTAATGCTACTTAGATACCACCCAGCGCCCTGTACCTCGTGTTGTGATTAGATCATCTCTATCCATCGTGCTGTCATTTTAATCCCTTTCATGAACCTGAGTCTGTATCTAAGAAGAGTATGTACCAAGATCTTTCTTAATGAGCTGGTGGTACCTTGTGATTTTAACTTATGACCGAAACCAATTATTGTTCTGCTCCTGGGCTGATTACCAATTCGTGTTTTGCACCGTCACTCCTGTCTGTGCCAAATTCTTTTATCAGAGACATGTCTCTTGCTCACATTTCAGCTTTGCTTTATAGGTTAGCCATGTTTTATTCATTGTTGCTAGGCCTTAGGCCTCAAACCAGACCTGCGCTGTATGGTTTTAGGCCTTCATCTTACCACACCTAATAAATAACTTTATTAGTTTTTAAGATGCTAGAGGACTGCTTGTTTCTTTCTCTTAACATTGACTGATTCTAAAGTTTATGAACTCCCCAAGGAAAAACTTCAGTCATCATTATACAGCTGAACCAGGATGTTTGCCAGTTGTACAGCAACACAGAGAGAGAGACAAAAATTACCTAAGTACACTGTGTACAGTGTAACATTAGATTCTAACAATGTTATAACCTCAGCTGAAGCAGTGTTTGTTGCTTGTCACCTAAACTTCAGGAAAGTATGGATGAGACAGAAAAGGAACAAGTGATATGCTTAGAAGTATTTGGAAATGAGCTATGACAATCTATGGCAAAATTTGGATAATTTAGCTTTGAAAGGAAAAATATTAATCAGAGCAGACTACCTTAATTCTAGTTTCTATTTTTTTATCTCTCTTATCCTGTCTCAGACAAAAACAAGAGAGCATTCAAAATCAGAGGGCAATAAATTTAACAAAAGCAAAAGGAATATAATTGTACACTATGCACAGTTAACCTGTGATATTCACCCCCATAGGTAGTACCAATTAAATACTGAAGCTAGCCTATATGACCATTCCCAATAGTTTTCATTATGCAAGTTAACACAGTAAGCAGAAATCAAATCTTGCTTCATTTCAGTTGACTGAAGGGAAAATTATGTTATGAAGATTTGTATGTTCCTCCGAAAAAACAGTTATTGCTTATTACTAGACATAAAATGCCAAACTAGGTAATATGCTCTAAAATGAAAAATCCTATTTTAAAAATTAGAGGTTCTATCTTTTGGATCCATAAAGATTTATTCATACACAAAAAGCTCCCAAGAACCCTCCCTAACCCCTTTCACTACCTTAAAACAAAAAACTAAAACAAACAAAAAAAACAGTACCTTAAGATGTTTGGATGAGAGAGCCTGTTCATGAGTTGGATCTCTTTCAGCATATTTGCTCTGTTACTACTCAGTATATTCATCTTCAAAGCCATCACCTGGTCTGAAGTTTTGTGTCTCACCTACAGAATAAAAGCGAAATGAGTAGATGGGATTTTAAACAGAAGGAAATGTAAAGTTAATGAGCCATTAAAAAAAGAGCAGCATTTGACAAACAGAAAGCTCTTTGTGTCTGAAATGTTGAAAACAACTATGCCATCTCTGGCCTACAAGGTAGTTTGCCACTACCATAGTGCTGGAATATCTCCCAAATATTTTGAAGTCACCATTTCTCCCTCTTCTGTCACTCTGTAGGATAGATACCTCGGTAAGATCAGAGGGTTTGTTCCCTTACTCATATGAACAAGCATAAATAACTAAAGAAAGTACACCGAAGAAACATGTTTGTTTAATTACAAATATAGTTATTGCCATGGTTACCCAATCTCTTGCAGGAGGGAGTTCCACATTCTAAATCCCACAAAACCCCCTCCCTTCCTACTCCACCAGGGATGCCTGTTTCATTGTTCGTGTGGAAGGCTGCTGTCATGAGAAATCATGGTGCCTGATACATGGGTGGCACGGATGGTACACTGAGTCAACCCTACAGAGGTCGCTGGATATCAGGACAGACTTTGAGACTGATTCTTTGTCTATATTGCAAAGCAGCTCCATTCTTTTACAAGAGTTCCTCTTCATACACACCTCTGCACAAGATTTTAGCCCTGTTTCCACACCTGATTACGAGACATTTCGAAAAGGGTTAAGCTGTTACCTTTCATGCCCGACACAAAAAAATCCTTAGCCAAACTGAGCAATGTGCGTGGAAAAACATAATTAGCCACATATTTCTTCCTGACCCCTCCCAAAAAAAGACTATGACCAAGCAATAAATAAATTCTCTTTTAAATTATCAAATTCCACAACCACTCCTCTTTTGCTGATGGCACAGTCTCGAGGTAAAAAATCTTAAATTGTGACAAGTATCTACCTAGGTCACTAGATTACAGGTATTAAATGAAAATGCTAACATTCCAATGTATTTTTCATCGTTTATGCTTTCTACTTTTCAGATCTCAGATTGGGCAATGGAAATCAGTTTCACTTTCAAACCATGTTGCAGCAAAAGGTTAGTTATCAACAACTGCAGGAGAATGTTTGCCTAAGTGTTGTTTGCATTGGAATTAAAAAATCAGTTGTAAAATATTTCTATTGGTTTTAGACTTAATTATAACTGCTTCATACAATGAATTTTAAGGTAAATTTAAGCTGACATAGCCCTTTCAAATAAATTCTCCTCAATTCTACATACCTCTTTTCGATGACCATTCAGTTTACCTACTACTTATAGAAAATAATATATATGTCGATATAATACATACCTATATCTGTATTTATATAGGCTACGTCTACACTAGCCAAAAACTTCGAAATGGCCATGCAAATGGCCATTTCGAAGTTTACTAATGAAGCACTGAGATACATATTCAGCACCTCATTAGCATGCGGGCGGCCTCAGCACTTCGAAATTGACGCAGCTCGCCGCTGCACGGCTCGTCCAGATGGGGCTCCTTTTCGAAAGGACCCCGCCTACTTCAAAGTCCCCTTATTCCCATGTGCAGATTGGAATAAGGGGACTTCTAAATTGACGCGGCTCATCCAGACGGGGCTCCTTTTCGAAAGGACCCCGCCTACTTCGAAGTGCCACGGCCACCCGCATGCTGATGAGGTGCTGAATATGTATCTCAGCGCTTCATTAGTAAACTTCGAAATGGCCATGTAAATGGCCATTTCAAAGTTTTTGGCTAGTGCAGACATAGCCTTTATGTTTTCCAGAGACTGAGGCTTATGCAGAGTCATCTAGCAGCAGCAAGCAAAACTAGCACCTGCTGCCAATTTAGCACCTGTGGCTAACTAAGGCCTGTAGAACCCTTCAAAAGGGTTTCCTTCAGGTAACCAGAGGGGAATGGAGATAAGAGGACAGACAAGGACTGTGGAAGGACTCCCCCCAAGAAGAGAAGACTGCAGTTACCTGAGGAAGGTATTGGGAAAGTATCTGGTGGAAGTGGCCCAGGGAGGCAGTTTGCTGTACCAGGAGGGCCCGGCGGGGAAGCCCCTCCAGCTGCAGCTGCCTAGGGTCCCTGGACTGGAACCCAGTATATGTGGAAGGAGTCTGGGTTCCCCCCCAGACCACCCCACACCTCAGGGCAGCCCTAGAGGGCAGGAAGAGAGAGTCTCTTACACTAAATGACTATTTTGGACTAGCCAATGATGAGAATGGCTCAGTGATGCTGTGACCCAAGCCTCTGTGAGAGCACGAGGCAGAGCAGGCCTCTCAAGACTGCATTTTAAAACTGCCACATACCGCAGGACCCAGCAAGGACAAGACTGGGGCTTTGTCACAATATATATTAATTCACTTTCCACAATTTAAACCTGAACTTTTGCTCTAATAACCAAATGGTCGACCAATATTAAGTTTTATGATGAAGTTCTGCTAGCTTAAATACTTTTACAAGGACAGACCAGACCAATAACCCCAGTTCTGTTACTTTTCATACAGTTGGTCCCTTTTTGCACTTAATTTTGATGCCCTCACTATCTACAATTTTTCCTTGAGCAATGTGAACAAAACTGGGCACTGTGCTCCAAAAACAGCGTAACTGGTACTTTATAAACACCATAAACCTGTAGATCTTCAGTAACACCATCCACTTTTCATGATACATCCTATGTAGTCCTCTTTACTTCCACTACACACTTGAAAACCCAAAAATCTTACCCTCTTTCCTCTGCAGCATTAAGTAGTTCAGTGCCATTTAAACTACAACCTGATTTGGACAAGATTTCTATCCAAGCACATAACTTTATACTTAGGCAGGTTAAATTTCATAATTCATCTCAGTCTGATCACCACATCTCCTCTTCAGAGCTTGTCTTCCCCCTTTTGGAATCATCTAAGTTTAGTAATTTCACTTGTTGAAGCTTGGTGGGGAAAGGCGGGTATTTTTAAGAGAGTACTAATTAAAATACAAAACCCTGCAGAATACTCTCCTACAAACCTGCACAAAATAATATACACCCTGTCATCTCTCTGCTTTCTAGCCAATTCTTTAACTATGAGGGTTGGGTGATTGTTTACTAAGAGTTTCTAAAATAATCCACTATGTAGAAGCTTTCTGAAAAACGCAACCATTAAATCTATCGCTTTCACTCTACACAGACCAATGGATTTTTCATTTAGAAAAGTAACTGGATTTGTCTGACCTGATTTACCTTTCACAAAGCCATGCTGATTCACACTACAGTAGACCCCTGACTTATGTGTAGGCTGCATTCCCGTGCAACAATGCAAATTTAACATAAGTCAGGACCAGGTTCGGGAGGGACCCTGCCACCTGTGTCTCCCAGTCCTGGCTGTGCCTGGCTCCCTGCTCCCATGAGCAGCAGGGAGCCCCAAGCCAGGTGCTGCTGCGCTGGCAACTCCCAGGAGCCAGGAAACTGACCAGCACAGCACCACCTGGCTCTGGCCTCCCCGCCACTCATGGGAGCAGGAAGCCAGACACAGTCAGGACCAGGGGACCCAAAGGTGGCAGGGCACCTCCTCCATCCACTCCCAAATCATGCAAAATTTGACTTGTGTGGTTGCCCAGGAATGCAACCTATGTGTAAGTCGGGGTCTACTGTACCTCTGAAACAGAAATGTTTTAGGAGACAAAAGTACACACTTGACAGCACATTTTGGTCACCATAGACTCCCTCTAGTATCACAATAGGCTGGTTATTAGGAACTAAACCAAAAGCCAAGTTTGACAGCTTGAACGTTATTTCGTGTGGTTGGTTCTGCAAAGCAAGGAGTTTACAGTTACTGTGATATATTCCACACGAGGTCAAATAAATTTTACTTGACATTTCTCTTGCAAACCAAAATAAATTTTACAACTAATGAAAAAGCAGTACAATTTCTATTATTATTTTGTAAATCCATACATTACATGCTTTAAGAAAAACCTTAATGTGAAGCCCCTCCCTCTTCCACACCTTGAGCAGAGATGCAGGGAGCAGTTTTCAGAAGTCTTTATTCTATTTAGATTTATGTAAAAGTCCTTCACATGCCAGTCATCTCATGGATTTATGCAGGATGCCCAAATTACTAATGTATTGTGCATCCTTGCCTCTAAATTTTAAACTGCCTTTGAAGATTGCCTACTCCAGTTACACTAAGTCAGGCTGTTAACTCAAAGGATGTTCCTCAGTGCAACTGGCAAATTAATCTTCCTAGCTTAGACCTAGTGATAGTGGTTATAAGGACATGTCAGAAAATAATAAGAACTTTTCGATTGCAGTGGATAAACAGAAAATGCAGATGTGGGTTTGAGGTTTCCTGTCTGATCTAGCTGATTTAGCAGATATCAGCTAACTGTACTGCACTGCTCTCTTTCTATTTTTACCCATTATTAGAAACGTTCCCTTGCAGGTTAGTACTTTGCTTGAAAGGAAACCTAAAGAAGTTGCACCTGCATTCAAAGTGAAACAGAATTTGCCCTGTTGTTGTTCTGAATGACCAGTCTGGCAAACATTTTGACACAATCACCAACACTTCCACCAATAGGACAAAGCAAGGACAGGTCACCAAATAGAAAATATGCAGCGTTCTTTCAGATAGCATCCTAGCATTCAGATGTGACTTCATTAATTGTCTGCAGATTTAAGGCTTCCACAAAGCCAAGTGCATGCATATATTCTACTTCTTCATAATATACAAACGTGACTCTGCTCAATAACTACAAACAGGAAAAGAAAAAAATGTCTGAAATATGAGCATAGACAAGGGTTTTCAATGTTTGCCTTATCTTGCAGTTTTATTTCTATGCATAACAACGCATTTGAGGCTTTAGCTGAGGGGATTTTAACAAATCTTTACCGCTAACATGTAGAAAACTGCTCATTTGCACCATTAGTTCCATTCATGATGAATTATGAGAATCAGTTCCCCTAGATTAGTGACTGAAATCAATACTTTTCTACAAGGGACTCTTCCCTCAACATCTCAGCCACTGCTTCATCCCTGTTTCAGAATTGTAGCAGCTAGAAACCAGCTATAAAGGAGAGAGAAAGAATAGTAGACAATATAATTATGAAAATTGATTAGGAAGCTCTTTATGCCTTAATGCCCTCCTTAAAAAGGTTTTATTTTACTTTGGGAAGAAGGTGGGAAACAAGAAAGTATGAGAGATACATGATCTGCTGCATTTACAATGACCATGGAAGGTGGAAAGAAAGCATATTTTATCATCAAGTCTGTACAAACAAAAACACAAAGACAAAACTGAAAAGAGCTATTCTAGCTAGTGGTCAACACAAAGACCAGTTTTCTGAGAAAGTAAATGTAATAACCTCTAATGTACTAAAAAAGAGAAGAAAAAAAACTGTCCACTTAGTATGCTGCAAGTCCAAAAACCAAAAATATGAACTTACATAAGCAGTATGACTCAAGCTGTGGTTACAAGTAGTTAGCATCCGGAAACCTCATATCCCAGGCTAAAATGCTCAAAACCAGCATTTTTCCAGCCTTCACCTATAAAAATGAAACTTATCCATAAGTACTCTTCCTATGTAATGATTGTGCATGAGTATTATCACTACCTTCAAGAACACAAACATGGCTACAAATGCAGAGACAGAAGGGGGTGGAGGGCAGATGGTAAAGATTGGTAACACACATTCGACCATGCATCTCAGTATTATACACTGGACCAAATTCATCTTATAATCTAATTTAAACTCAGTTACAACTGCACTGGTTATAGATTTGTCCCAGTAAACTTACGTTGTTACAAAAACTAATTTGTTTTCAAATCCTGTAATGATCCAAACATAAGATTTTATTTTTCAGGTTTTAAAAACTTTAAATAATATAAAAATCATAACATGATACATTTACTCTGAACTCCCAGAATCTCTACCTTTTTGGTAGTAATTTTTTTAAAGCATTTAAACTAATTCAGTGGAGCTTAAAGGTGCTGGCTTGATCACACTGGAGAGCGAAGTCCTATTCATGCAGAGAACAAGTGCAGCACAGGCAGCGGGAGTTAGAGCTTTATCACCCAGCCAGTATGACCAACTCCAGCGATGAGTGCAGTCCAGTCTCCATGTAAATTCCACCTTTCGCCTTGCTGATGAGACTGTCAACAACGTGCAAACTTTGATTATTTATACTTAAAACATGCTAAAGGTTCAAATAGTTGATTGATTGTTTACTTACCTACCAGTATGCAAGGTTCATTAAGGATTCCAGATTTAAAGCATGATCCCTGAAATGTTCCTAGTCAATGGTTTCCAAACTTTTGCCCCATTGGGTTCCTCTTCAAATAGATCAGGGCTAGACATCCTTTCATTCCTCTCACCTAGGTCTTCCTATTATACATATCCCTAATTCACTTGTTACTTTTGCTGCTTCTCTTTCCCATCAATTTTCTCTCCCCTTTGTCCTTTTTGGTTTATTTGTGTTTATTTCTCTATCCTTCCCCACCATCCCACATATTTTATTCCCTACAATTCTATTAACCCGTTCTGCCCAGTATTTGTTCACAGTTCTGCTCACTTGGTGGCTCCTCCTTTATTTCCCACCAGGAAAACACAAAGGTAACTTCACTGCTTTCGGAAGGGGGCAACAGCTGGGGACATCCACTGGCCTCTTACACAGCTGATCTGAGCATCTCAAGAAAAAAGCTTGGGCTTGCAGGCAGTTTGATGTTTGAGCTGCTTCCAGGGCTAGCTACTTGTGTTTGGCTCAAACTGGCTCCCACTGCGCAGTCTTTTATACAGCATGGCCCTTCAAAATTGGGTTTAGAATAAGTTAGCAGGGCATCAAAGAAGAAGGAAAGAGGAGTTAGAATGGACATAACTTTGCAATGAGTTCTATGAATAGGAGACCCCATGGCTGGCTGGCTGGCTGTCTAGCACCTTAAATGAGCATTAAATTCAATCAATGGCTTGAGGCTTTTGATAGATTAGCATTGAAGGGTTTTTTTTACCATATGTTTTAAAAACAGATATACATTACAGCAAAATGTAAGACACCTGAGAAATGAGCAATGTGTAGTACTTATGCTATGCATTTATAAGAAAGAAAGATGAAATAAATAAATAAAGACACCAAGCGCATGAGTAGCTATTAAACCCAGAACCTCTTGTACCAAAGATACAGGTGTCTACCACCAGATCTACAGCAAATTTTCACTTGGGTTAAGGCTTTATATCACAGAGCAGCTGAAGCCCCCTAAAAATGGGAGGACCACTCCTCATCTGTGGCCCTACCAAAGCTCCCACTCCCATGCCACCTCTTTCCTGAAAGATCGCATCCCCCACTTACTCCTCTTTGTCCCTCCTCCGACTGCTTATCCTTACAGCTGTTAATATTGTTCATTACCTTCATCAATGGTTTAGATAATGGCATGCCATAGAGAGTGTACACATACACTTTGTGGAATAGTAACAGAGAGTAAGCCATGCTAGTCTATACACTATCAAAACAAAAAGCAGTCAAGTAGCACTTTAAAGACTAGCAAAATAGTTTATTAGGTGAGCTTTCATGGGACAGACCCACTTCTTCAGACCATAGTTCTGGTCTGGATATGGTCTGAAGAAGTGGGTCTGTCCCATGAAAGCTCACCTAATAAACTATTTTGCTAGTCTTTAAAATACACTTTGTGGATGATACCAAGCTGGAATATGTTGTCGGTACTTCTGAGAAGAGGATTAAATTTGAAAATGATCTGGACAAAAATGGAGAAATGATCTGAAGTAAATACAATGAAATTCAATAAAGACAAATGCAAAATACTTCACTTAGGAAGGAAGGATCATTTGAACCTGCACAAAATGGAAGATAACTGCCTAGGACTCCAGTGTTCAATATCCACCACACGTGGCGAACAGGACATCACAGCATGCCAATTCTGGCTCTGAAGCCACATGCAGCTCTTAGAGCCCTTAAATGCAGCTCCTTCTAAGCCACACTCAGCAAGTGCTATTCGCCTGCTCCGCAAATGCACCTCACCGCTTGGTGGGAGATGCTCATGGCAGCAGTGGCAGTGGCTCCGACCACTCTGGCCTCTCTGGCAGCCCCAACAGCTCCAGCCTCACCAGCTCCGGTGAGTTGCCAGCATTGATCTAAAACAGGGGGACTGGGGAAGCCTGGCTCTGGGGGAGGGGAGGGTATTTATTTTGTGCAGAAGGCTGTGGCAAATATGGAAGGATGACCACCACAAGCGTGGTGATCTTTGAATTCCTGATGGACACTACTGGCCTACGAAGTACTACTGCAAAAAGGGATCTGGAGATCATAGCCGATCACAAGCAAAAATATGAGTCAACAATGTAACACCCTTGCAAAAAAAAAAAAAAAAAAAACAAAAAACCTAGCGTGCTGGGATGAATTGGTACAGTGTTGTAAGTAAAATACAGGTAGTATTTCTCTTCTGGGTTGATTAGGCATCAGCTGGCATATTGTGACCAGTTCTAGGCTCCACATTTCATGAAAGATGGGGACAAACTGGAGAAAGTCCAAAGAAGAACAATGAAAAAATACATTCAAAATTGGCTTTGTTTAATCTGGAAAAGAGAAGACTGAGTGAGGAGCATGATAATACAGTCAAATATATGAAAGGCTGCTACAAGGAGAAGACAGGTAAATTGTTCCTGTTAACCTCCGGGGATAGGACAATCAACAAAGGTCTTAAATTGCAGCAAGTGAAGTTTAAGTTGACCTTTAGAAAAAAACCTTCCTGTCAGGACAGTTAAGGCCTGGAATAAACTGCCAAGAGAGACTGGAATCTTCATCACTGGACATTTTTCAGAGCAGGCTAGACAAACACCTATCAAGGATGGTCTAAAATAGATAATCCTTTATCTTGTCACGAGACCAGGTGACTGGAGTAGATGACTTCACAAAGGCCCTTCCAGTCCTTTGTTTCCATGAAAGTGGCTATGGAGACCTTTGTCTATTCAGTCAGAATTCCCTCACCCAAATTCTTCAGTCCAGAGATACAGGATCATTACCACAGTTCATTCTTACAGCTGTATTCCCTGGAAAGCAGTTTGATATATGTTCCCATCATAGCATTGGTAAACAAACCAGGGATTTTAACAAAACAAAACAGCAGTAATGTAGCACTTTAAAGACTGACAAAATGATTTATTTGGTGATGAGCTTTCGTGGGACAGACCCACTTCATCATTAGAATACAGACTAACACAGCTAGCTCTCTGTTACTAAAGCAGGGATTTGTAAATTTGCGCTCTTGACTGGCCCACACTGAAGTTAGCATGCTTCTCATCTACAGGTCCAAGGCTTCATTCCCAGTTAATGAGCAGAGCAATTACGGACACCTATGTATGTCCATGTCTGTTACCAGGCACATACATAACACTTTTAGATACAGCCACTTTCAAACTTTAATTAGAACAAAGAGCCAGAAACAATCCTTCATTAGTTTTATGCAGTGTTGTATATTAAATTCTCACACTAATGCTAAAACACTTCTGATTTAGAGCTAAGTGCCACATAAATCAACAAGTCTGAGATCAGTGAGGATAATACATTAGCATTTCACTAGTTTTCAAACATTTAAGGCAAATGTAATTATCCAGCATATGCCATATATACACAATATGATAACATCCTCCTTTGTTCTGTTCTAACAAGTGAATTGGTTTGCACACACTATAATCTTTTAACATTTCTTTTGCTTCTATTAGCATGTGAGTGAACTAGGTGTCTGCCCTGGTTTGAGCTGACAACATGCCAGGGAGCATTACACACTGAATATTGGGAACTCTTTTAAGCTTAGGTGTTAGGATCAAAATGAGAGGCTTCTAACGTCCCAAGTTCGGCCACACCAATAATCATGGCATCTGAGAGTGTTCCTGCACCAGATCATATGGCCACTTTACTTACAAATAAGAGAACATTATGAAGTCATGAGATCATGGAATGAAAAAATGAATCTCATTTGTCCTTTGCTTTTACTCAAAGAATGTACAAACACAGTTATTCATGGATTTAGCAAGAGGAGCAAGAATGTGCCTAGCCGTACATACAAAAATAAAGCATTAACAAAATAATGTCACTTTCCTTTTAGTTCCACATATAGAAGAACTGTCAAAGACTGACAAACTTTCCAATCTGAAGTATAAGGAAGTCAAGTAGCCAGCCAGCACTGTGTTTATCTAGTATGTATTAACTTGGACGTAGAGGAAGGCCTTGTGAATGCTCTTCATTTTTAAAGTGAAATTAGGATTTGAAAAGGACCTAAACCAGCACTGTGAATTTCAGCTTCTGACAGCACAGACTCAAAGGAAAGTGGCCTACTACACTCAATGGCCATGTTTACATTACAGTGATCTTTGAAAAGAGCATGTCCACATACAATTAAAAAAAAAAAAAACACACACACACACACACACACAGCTCAAAAGAGTAACCTGCCCTTTCGAAAGAAAGTATCCACATAGCCCCCACTCTTTTGAAAGAATGGGACAGGGACTGAAAAATCCAGCACCATGATGACCACTCTTTTGAACAAAGGGCCCCTGGAGCATCTAAACACTCTGTTTTTCCAAAAGAATTTTTCAAAAAAGGCACTCTTCCTCATTTGGTAGAGGAAGAGGGCCTCCAGAAGAAGTGCCGTGTTCTGTCAAAAGGAATTCAAAAGAGAGCATTTTGTGTGTGGATGCTTCACTTGATGATTTTTCAGAAGAGGGCTTGATTTTCTGAAAGGACTTGTGTAGACACAGCCAATGTGTGCTAAAATGTTTAAAGTTAAGAATGGTGGTACTGTCCTGATTTAAGCAGAAAAGAAACAAACAAACAAAATCTTCCCTTCCAAACACTCCACTAAAAATAAACTCTTAATCATTTGGTTCCCCCCACCCATTAACACTGAAATTTGTGCTCTTTGAGATCAGTGTCTTCCTCAGTCTTAAACAACTAGAAATCCAGTGTTATGTTAAAAAGACTAACAATTTCATTATGGCATAAGCTTTCCTGAGCTGCAACTCACTTTATCAGGTGCATGAAGCAAAAGAAAAAGAAACACTCCGATGTAACACCCAACTCTCTATCCCTAGTATGTTTCTTTCTTTTTTTTTTTTTCATCTAACCTAGTGAGTTACAATTCATGAAAGCTTATGCCATAATAAAATTGTTAGTCTTTAAGGTGCCACTGATTAACAGATGAACATGGCTATCTCTGAAACGATTCCTCAGTCTTGAGAGATCATCACAGCCACATTCTGGAAAAATCTTTTGCTAAAAGTGTCTTTTAAATTATTGATTAGTTTGATTGTATTTCCTTCTCCATCAGTTCATTCATTCCCAGGAAAGTGACTGAAAATGTTCAAATTCTTGACTGAGAGACAAACAGTGTTAACAAAAAGAAGGAGAAATTGAACTGCTAAGCATATGAATTGTATACTTCTATACAAAAAAAAAGTTATATTTTAAAAATTCTTTGTCATTTTAAGATGTCCACCACAATAAATAAAGGGAAAAAACTAATCAGTTACCCCAAAATAGGTAAACCAGTTCTGTTCTAAGCCACTTCCCATCTATGGCCCAAAGATCACGAAAATACCACAGTTAAGGGAACAGAAACCCAACTACACAGGAGTATCTGTCACCACATCTTAAGACTGATCATCCAACAAAAAGAAAGGGCACTCCAAGAAAGCCCTCCCACCATTCACAAACGACCAGCAGCGACAGTTGAAGGATCAGGGCCTTACCTAGCACTCTAAATGTACAATATAATGTTAGTTTACATGATGGACTTTCCTTCCTATCATGACTCTTATCCAGGGCCTCAGGAAAAATTGTAATACACCTGGAAATGACACATTTCTAGACCAATTTTAAAAGATATAAATACCAAACTGACTTGGAATATAGTGAAATCTTCAGCAGATTACTCAAGAGCAACATTTTAAGCTAAATATATAGGATTCAACTGATAAAAAGATTTAAAGCATAGGAATTGAATTAATGCCAGTCAGTCAATCTAACGTTATGGAAAATAGGCCTTGTCACACAAACCTGATCTCATTCTTTGAACAGATTATAAAATTTTATTGATAAACATAACTGTGTAGATATTATGTAGGATTTTTGTAAGAGGTTCAACTGCCAGCATTTAATTATTTCACTGAAGAAAACAAGCAAGAAAACCCACATACTGTGCTTACGCAACAATACCAATCCACCTCCCATTGTTTTCTGTTGTTCCTTCCTAGCCACCAAAACTTCCAGAACCCTTAGTTACAGGTTCCAGGAGGCAGTTTGCGTTGTTAATACACAAATCTTTAGCTCATTGGAAATTCATGGACAGAATGAATTAAATAAAATCAATAGCACAAGGAATTCTGGACTGATTTTATTACTCATATTTTGGTCAGTAAAATTACCATTTTTAAAATCCAAAGGCAGCTGAAGAATTTCCAGTCTTGTATAGAACTCACAAGCCTTACCACAGAGTTTAGGTACAGCTTGCTGCAGGAGTACACAGGGCCTGTATAAAGCTAATGGCTCCAGAGGCTTTTTGCAGAAGGAGTTCTGAACAGAAAAATTAATCTTTCACTTCAGTCTTACTGTATTATATCAATGAACAGTGTGTTTCACAATGTAGTATTTAGTTTCAGTGTCTGATGAACATCTCCCCCGCATTTGTTATAGCTCTGTCAGTACCTGGTCTTACAGTACATGTGTTTCCTAGCAGAAGACAAAGTTTTTGTTTTATTAAAAGATTTTTTTCATGCCTTGCCCATTTGGAAAACAAGTCTGTATATTCTGCACAGGCCTACGAATTCTAAACCAGAAGCTAATCAGCCAGCTACTGCTAAGTGTTCTGACTATTGCAGTAGGACAGCTCAGAAGAATACTGAGCACTAACTCCATGCTTAAGAATGCTAGAATTGCTACACTGCTGTCTAATATGGAAGATTAATATGCCATACTGTGTAAACCTCAGACTGCACCCATAGGATTTAAGTAACTTGTCACTGTTGCTACGTTAAAAAAGACTTTTAAAAAGCTCCACTAGGAATTTTATCTGCAGTTATTATAGGAAGTGTGTAAAACAGAATTCTCTAAAACATTTTTAGATTTGCCTTGGCATTCAACCATTAATAGAAAACCCAAAAACAACATGTGTTGTATTTGCTGGCAGCTGATTTTCTCTCATGATTAGGTGTCATACATTAAAGTTCTTTCTTTTGAACTAGTATTTATTACAATTCCCAATCTAATTGCAAGTAATTGAATCCATTGCAAAGGATTGTACCTGTAAAAGAGTTTATTCAGATAATCACAGCAATTGGACAAATAAAATTAAATTTACTATGTTGCAACAAGTTAGCCTTTTAAAGTATCCTTGGTTGCTTCAGAGATACAAAGACTACTAATCCGATGTTAGACATATATTTCAGAACGGTGTCACCAAAGCTCTTATTTCATATAATTTCATTAAACTAAAAAGTTACATTTTCTACCCAGTCACAAAGTTTCTTCCAAGTAGTCTAGAACTAGCTTAGATTTTTTTTGCCCTTCACCTTCCAGCATAGAGGCTATAGACCACAATGAACTTGTAGTCTAGTGAACTATGAAGTTGCCTACATATTGTCAGAATATCTGTGAACTAGAATTAAACCACACACGTGGCAATGCTGACATCATAGAAGTCCACAAACTCATACAAATGAGCACTAAAATAGCATCACAGGATAGCATCTTAAAATGCTTTCCATCCCTTTTGCAGCCAAACCATGTCCTGCTGATAGATGGAGAGGTTGGGAAATGCTAACCGGACTCCACCATTTGGATATCCCCTGTTTCCTGCAGATGAGCTGCTGTAATTTCTGGAGGAACAGATTCTAGAGATATTTCATTTTAAATCTACAGCATCACTACAGGTCAAATTCATGACTGGTGTATCACACACATTCAATAACTTGATTTAATACCTTTGAAAGGACTAAATGTCAAGCAGACTGTTCAAAACCAAGCTCAGGTAGGAGCCATTATTTGCCTTCACTAAGCTATATATAAAAGCAAAGATCTTCTGAGTGACCTGTCATGGTAACATCTTCTCATTTGGAAAACTAAAGCAGCAGATCATCTGGCATATGTCCTGGTAATACAGCTTTCCTTTGTTCACAGTTTGCTCCTAACTGTGCACACTGAATCCTTCACCCACTTTTGTTTCCTGACATTCTTCTATGCCTCCTCCTCTACCTGAAACACCTGCCTTTTCCTCATGAAACTTTTCCTATTAAACCCACAAGTATGGTTAGCAGAACGAGCAAGTTCATCTAAAAAGCCTGTTTGCAGAGCACATAGAAGGCCAGCCTGCCTGAGGTTACAGTAGTGCCTAGAAATACAAAGAAAAGCATCCTCCTGTGTGCTGTCAGAGAATTTATGTTCTTTTCTCTAGTTAAGGGGAGGCTACTCTAAGCAATGCTGTGCCTTAAAGCAGATAACTACACACGGAGCAATGAATATTTCTATGCAAAGCACTTATCCACAAAACTAGTGGTTTTTACCACTTTAAAATACACAGTACAAAAGATTACCAAAAATGTATTGTCACTAATATAACATCTGGAAATGCCAGATCTCATGTCTCAGCTATGTAAATACAATCTGGAGTATGATTTTATTCAAAGCCATAAAACCGGGAAAGGAAGCCAATAACCTCTGCAACACAGTAGAGTCTACAGGTCAATGCATTTATCTATTCCCCTTTACATAAGAACATAAGAACATAAGAACGGCCATACTGGGTCAGACCAAAGGTCCATCAAGCCCAGCATCCCATCTGCCGACGGTGGCCAATGCCAGGTGCCCCAGAGAAGGAGAACAGAAGACAAGTGATTTATCTCCTGCCATCCATCTCCTGCCCTTGTTATGAAGGCTAGGGCACCATACTTTATCCCTGGCTAATAGCCATTTATGGACCTGACCTGCAAAAATTTATCAAGCTCTTTTTTAAACCCTAAGAGAGTCCTGGCCTTCACAGCCTCCTCGGGCAAGGAGTTCCACAGGTTGACTGTGCGCTGTGTGAAGAAAAATTTCCTTTTATTAGTTTTGAACCTACTACCCATCAATTTCATTTGGTGTCCCCTAGTTCTTGTATTATGGGAAAAGGTAAATAATTTTTCTATATTCACTTTCTCCACACCATTCATGATTTTATATACCTCTATCATATCGCCCCTCAATCGCCTCTTTTCCAAACTGAAAAGTCCCAGTCTCTCTAGCCTCTCCCCATATGGGACCCTTTCCAAGCCCCTAATCATCTTAGTCGCCCTTTTCTGAACCTTTTCTAATGCCAATATATCTTTTTTGAGGTGAGGAGACCACATCTGCACGCAGTACTCGAGATGTGGGCATACCATAGTTTTATATAGGGGAAGTATGATATCTTTTGTCTTATTATCGATCCCTTTTTTAATAATTCCTAACATCCTATTTGCCTTACTAACTGCCGCTGCACACTGCGTGGATGTCTTCAGAGAACTATCCACTATAACTCCAAGATCCCTTTCCTGATCTGTCGTAGCTAAATTTGACCCCATCATGTAGTACGTGTAATTTGGGTTATTTTTTCCAACATGCATTACCTTACACTTACCCACATTAAATTTCATTTGCCATTTTGCTGCCCAATCACTCAGTTTGCTGAGATCTTTTTGTAGTTCTTCACAATCCCTTTTGCTTTTGACTGTCCTGAACAACTTGGTGTCATCTGCAAACTTTAGCAAAGTTAAGAGCTATAAAAATATTTTGTTTGGCCTAACACTGAACAAAAATCAAAATGGCAGTTAACCTTATTAGAAGATCCAGAACTGCGGGAACACTGCTTACACAATAAACCTGGGATTGCACAATCCTGTCTTTGCTTTACAGTTCACAGTATCCACTGACTTTCCAAACACTAAGAAGCAGCAGATCACTTCCACAACCCCAGATGTGCTCATAGAATATGAGATTCATTTTTATTGAAAAGCTGAATCAGAAGAAGCAAGCAGGGAACGAAGGGAAG
The DNA here is from genome assembly GCF_033958435.1 of Carettochelys insculpta. NCBI lineage: Eukaryota > Metazoa > Chordata > Testudines > Carettochelyidae > Carettochelys > Carettochelys insculpta. Next base: position 4,116,180 of record NC_134145.1, read on the forward strand.
AGACAGAAACAGAAAAAAAAAAAAAAAAAAAGACAGCAGGTACAACTGTGTTGTACAGTAAACTTACAGCATATTGTTTCAGATTCAACAATTATATGCTAAAATTAAGGTGTCTGCTTCTCCTGTAGGAAGCAAGGATCAGCAACCTTTGTTAAAAAAAAAAAAAAAAAAATAATTCAAGCCTGTAGGCCCAATTACCAAGCCAAATGGGAAACATCCAGAGCCCAAGTTACCCAGAGTACAATGTAAAACATATATATTTAATGTGTGTATGTATCTAATAAAACATAGATGAGAAACAAAAGCTAATCCAAAAATTTTCCACTGTTTTTGCCAACCTCCCCTGCAAGTTTCCTAAAATATGACACACCATATTGTGAGGAGTTGGGGCAAACATATATGCGACTCGTCAAGAGTACCACCACACACTCCCCATAGGCAATGCACATCCAAGGACTTCAGATGACTAGCAAACTAGGAGAAGTTCTCATTCAGAGACTCAGACACACAGTCTTTACAATGATGCATCATCAATTTGAAAGAAGACAAATCACTAAGATTAGCCACCCACCTTGAACACCTCAGAGAAGAAACCAGAGCCTATTTTCTCACAGGTGAAGTCATCAAGACGTGTTAGTCTGGAAAAGGCACTTATCAGGGCTCTGTATGAAGAGGTGCAAACTCTCCCCACCTGGGACACAGCCCCATCACCTCCGCCACCTCCATCAAAGTCTTCAATGCGCTCCAAGCGTGGTGGAAATCCTGCTATTGAATTCCGCTTACTTCGATCCATTTTGGAAAATTAATGGTTCCTTATGAAAAAGGAAGGATGTCTCATATCTTAGGTGCATAAGTAGTTTTTCTTCTGCTTTGGTTGGATGCTAAAAAAACAGAAAGAAAGTTACATAAACTTTGTTAACCATTACTAACAGGGATATGTACAAAAGGGAGTCCAACCAGTCATTCACACCTCTTCAGCATCACGAATAAAATTCTAATTAGGAAAAACAATCAGATCCTAGTAAGCACACAAAAGGGAACTGGCAATGAGATTGACTGGACTGTCTTAAATGTCTTTTTCTAACTTTAGATTCCAGAAATATCATATATTTCTGGCCATAAAATTAAAGAGACAAATACTTAAGGTATTGGGGCCCAAACACAGTAAGAAAAATCCTTCTATGCCTTTTTTTTTTGGTTAATGTATTTTATTTAACTATATTTCACTAAGATTTTTAATACTAGTTTTACAGACCCAACGAGGAAACTAAAAGCTTTATGCTTCACCCTACTGCAGTAACAATTAAGGAATAATTCCCTAACTCTGCTGTCAGCACAATAAAACCAATCTTAACTAGGACTTTACTGAGGGTCCCTGGCCCCAAAAGCAGCATAACATCAAAATCGCATTTAGGACAATCTTCAGTAGCTGTCCGGAACAGCAGCACCCTGCATCCTTTATTCAGGTTTCCATCTACTACAATTTCAGGGCCAGCTCCTCCTCTTGTGTAAGTTAATCACAGTTACACTGAAGTCAGACCCATGAAAGGTGAAGATTTTGCCTCAATTCTACTTTAATATCAATGATGTTACCAAACACAGTGCGTGGCTTGGGCTTCCTTTTAATTTATTTATTTAAAGCTACACTAGTTTCTATTCAATTCAAAATACAGAAAATACACTATGTTTCTCAAGTTAAAGAAAAAACCACCAGTAAGGGAATGGTTTTTGTTTAAAGTACACAATGAAATACTCAGGATAACTCTGGAGTCTATCAAACCAAACTTGCACTGGTAAACTTGACAGGTGGCCGTCTTCTTTTTTTTTAAAAAAATAAAACACTACAGGCACACTAGATTGTTCATCTTTTCATATTTAAAAGTCTCATTTACAACAATTCAATGTGTCCTTAGAGAATCAGAGCTCATCACAGAGTGAATAGATTTTTAATGGTGAAGAGAAGGAAAAAGGTGAGCCTGAAGTAGAAAAAAAAAAAAAAAACACAAAAACAAAAACAATGAAATGCATTGTAAAATGGACAAGTGCAGTCAGCAATGAAGCAAGGAACAGATGAGGCACTTATACTTCTATTTACACAGCTGTAGGGACCCCAAACCTACAACAATTACAGAAGCCAATTTAAAAAAAATAGGCTACTGAATTTTAAAGAGCATTTCAAAAAAACAAGCTAACCAGCTGTCCCTTGGACACATAGCAATACTGTTTATTAGCATTTTGTATTCAATGCATCTCTTATTTCATAAATATGTTACTTTTCTGCTAAAATGCCAAGAAAACAGATGGTACCCCCTTTTCTGCACAACGGTAATATTTACTTTGCAATTATGAATAATGTATAGGTTATTCTCTCAAGGAAATAAAGCAGTTACAGAATAAGAAAATATACTGCATCAGTCAAGCATCCTACCACTTATTTTACTAAATCCTTAAAAATTAGGGATAAAGTATTAACAATATTGGCTAAAGACTGCTTGATCTTCACAATGCAGAATATGGTGGTGTTCCTGTAGGACTCAAACACTTTCCCAAGCTGAATTTACCATGCAAAATTCCCATAGCATATAGAAGTTGACTAGAATGGGCCACTGTGCTTGCTGAATACGATGGTATGATTGTTGCTCACTGATATGCAGAAGGTCAAGACTGAGGGTCTGTCTACACTTAACGGGAGCTGTAGCACTGTAAAAACTAAATTTTCTTAAAATCTAATTAAGTAGGTCTTAACCATGAAAGCTTATTATCTAATAAATAAAATTGTTAGTCTTTAAGGTATTCGTTTTTTGTGATGCTCCAGACCGACACGGCTACCCCACTGAGACTATTTAAGAGGAGATGGACACTCCAGAGACCAACATGAAGTCCTGTGGCACCTGATAGACTAACAGATATTTTGGACCATAAGCTTTCGTGGGCAAAGACCCGCTTCATCAGCTGCATGAAGTGAAGCGGGTCTTTGCCCACGAAAGCTTATGGTCCAAAATATCTGTTAGTCTATCAGGTGCCACAGGACTTCTTGTTGGTCTGGAAGATACAGACTAACACGGCTCCCTCTCTGATACTCCAGAGATCAATTGCCTGTGAAATGAGTTAGCAGGTCTAACAAGTGTTAGGTTTAGTGAATACTTGTTGCTCTCCCCTCTACTCCAGTACTCTACAGGTTCACAAGGAGTAAGAGAAGTTGACAGGACAGTTTCTCCCACAGATCTCCTGCTGTGATGACACTGAAGAAATTAGGCTTAAGGTACATCAACTTCAGTCATATTATCCACATAGCTGGAGTTGCATATCAAGTTGACTTTCTACCAAAGTGCAGACCTGCCCTCAGTTTCTACTCCTATTCTTGCTCTAAGAACTATAAGGGCCAGAGAGGGCTACAGAAGTAGCAGCATAGGCATAACGCCTCTGGTATCATTGTAAGTAATAAAGAACAGCATCAATGCCTCCAAAAATTATCCCCTCTTCAGACATAAGGAGGATGCCCCAACATTATTGCTGAGACACGTTTAAAACAAATAATTCTTAGTGCTCCAACTAGTACCTGAACTAATATTTTGTTGATCATTCAGAGAAGCACTGGAAAGGAGTTCAAGAAGAGTGAACAAAATGCAAAGAGGAACCAGAGAAACCACTCATCTGTACTTCCTGTTCAGCCACAGTCCATGTTTGGAGAAGGACTAGTTAAAACCACAGTAGTGAAAGGCACAAAGTCTGAGTATAACTTATGTATGCTGCAGTAGCACCTATGATGTGCTAGCTGCTTTTCTCAGAGGATTGTCACAGTTCATACCCCAAAGGGTTACAATCTTTAGCCCTGCTCCTGCAGCGGACTCTACATGAAGCAAGCCCCTGAACTCACACAAGGTATATACTGCATTCACTATAAATTAGACACCTATGTTTAGTCCATACCATCTGACTTGAGCTAAAGAGCAACTGTGGTGTAGATGCTGAGCCCAGGATCTGGGGTCCTTACACAATCTGAGCAGCAGCCAGAGCCCAAATGCTGATACCAATTAAACAGCCCCTTAGCCCACGTCAGCTGGTATGGGCATCTAACTATACTACAGACATACACACAGAGCCCCTCAGTCTTCAGTCACGCACCACATGGGCAAAGAGGTCCATTAAATGGAGTTCCTCACAGGCTCAGAGTCACAGTTTGTTACTAGGAGAAACTATTTTGTATTGTATAAAATAATATAGGAGAGTATTTTGTCCTCTATGCCAGCAATCACCAAGCAATACAAATGTTATTCATCATAAGCAACCAGGTACCATTTAAAAAACACCACACACTAAAAATGTGATGAAAATCCAACTGGGGGGGCGGGGAGGGGGAAAAAAAAAAAAAATCAACTTTCCCTATTAGTTTGATCTTTTAAAAAATAATTGCACATGCACCATCCTTTGTTATTGAAATCATATGCTGAACTTTGAGGTCTATAAAAGTTCCACACTGAAAAATTAAAACCTTAACGGGTTTTACTGTTTGGATTCTCAAATAACCCACTTCTTCAGCTAGAACAGCTAAAGCTAGTCTGATTTCCAGTTACACAATGCAAAAAATATCCATGGAAATTGCTAAGGTAGGGACTGCATTAGCCTTATTTTCTCACTGCAGCAGCAGAAAGAGAAAAATTTCATATAGGAAGCATTCCAAACAGACTTATTGTCATTTTGGCCAATTACACTAATGATCACATTCTCAATTAAATCATCCAGGTTTAACTGTCAAGTAAGTCTGAGGTACTTTAATTAAACCATAGCAAATTAAAGCTCACTGAACAGAATCTAAAACAATCCCATAGCAAACCCTGAGCATTTTTAATACTGAAGCTCAGCTTGGAAAACTGTTCAACTGTGTTCAATATCCTATTACAAACTCTGAATATTCTAGATTTTTTTTTCTGATTAACTGCCGACTTTCAAACATTAGACTTTGATATTCTTATACATTTGGTGAGGGCAGAAATACCCAAGCAAGTCAGTGTATTTTAGGTACAGAAATATTTACAATATCTGTCTTCCAACCTGCTTCCTTGATTTACCAAATCATCTCTTGTTTTGCTAACAAAGACACTATCTTAAATAATTTTAATGATGTATCAGTTCAAAGTTTTTTGGAAGCCTGAACTTATTTTTCATAACAAAAAGGTTTTTCTCTACGGCATGAATTCAACAGCGTACACTATTAACATAAGATGCTTACAATAGATTGTAAAACTTGTTTTTATTGATTTGTTTCAAAAACATTGAAAGAAAAGTCCACTGTGTTACTTCCCACTGTGCAGCAGTTCAATAGACGATAGAACCTAGTGTTATGCATTTTATTTCTTTGCAAACAGATAAAGTCAGTCAAGTTTTTGACCTCCTACCTGAAACAGCATCCCTTTAATATCTCTAGACGCAAAATGAAGTCTCTCCCAAACAAACAGGTTCAGGCCTATCTTTACTACAGGATTCAGGCAAGTTTCAGCACATACACATTTACACACACAGGTCAATCTTACAAAGACACAATTTCTACAAGAAAATCGTTTGCCTTCTCTAACTATGCAGCAGCAGCCATTAACTACACGATCGGACCCCACCCTTTGTGGTGGCTACGGCCGAAGTACTTACTTGCACAGGTAAAATTGGTTGTTTCTAGTATGTAAGCCAACATATATCCTGTTGGTTTTTCATACCAAATTTCAGTCAAACACTACATCAATCTTTCTACAAGCACTCATTACATCTGTATCACTTCTGTATACAACACAACATTTCAGGAAAGCACATTCTTAGGCCTAACTTGTATGTTCTGCCTTGGTGTCCTATGGAAAGGTGGCTGATCCATGTATATCTTGAGGATTCCGGGGCTGACTACCTGACTTACAGCCATACATAACTGGCCATGAGTAACAAATGGTGCAGGTAAACATATATTCCACATTTCTCCAGACTCCTGTCCCTGACTTTTCTTCATAGTCATTGCAAATGCTGGCTTGATGGGAAATTGTTGGTGCTGCGTGACAAATGGGAATATTCTAGAACAGTGGTGTCCAATACTAATTCAAGGATTGCCACACTTGTGGTTGTCATCCTTCCATACTCGCCACAGCCCCCTCTCCCACTCTAAGTAAATGCCCTCCCTCTCCCCCAGAGCCAGGCACCCAACCTCCCCCCATTCTAAATCAATGCCACAGACTCACCAGAGTTGCCGGGGCCACCGCTGCCGGGGCCGCTGCGACTGGAGCTGGTGCTGCCACCATTCGCTTCTCCCACCAAGTGCTGGGACAGGTGCACAGAGTGGCAGCTGGCACTCCCACAATGAGAGTGACTACAGTGGGACCGAGGGACAGACAGCTCTCCTCTTACAATAGTATTTAGATGTCTATATATTATAGACACATAATGAGGACTTGTTACTAGGCATCTAGCCTGCAAAGAAAAATATCTGGTAGGTAGATATTATTAATTTGGAAAGCTTTTTCAAAGAATGACATGCCCAAGCTTTGACACAAGACGTGTGTCAAATGTTAATCATTCAAGCTCACAATTCTAAAACTTTGTTCCAGATCCAGTTTCAATCCTCCAGTGCTATCTGAACATATAGGAAGCAGATAGACAGGCATCTCTATCAAGAAATTCTCTCTGCAAAGGAGGTCAAAATTTACACACAGCAACAAAGTCAAAAAACCACAAACCGAAATGCACTACACATTCTGAGGATCTTGGTTGGTTCCCTAAATCTATGAGGAGGGAAAGGAAGTAAAGCACAGTGTGCGAGTGTTGTGAGCAAGACATGGGAAGTAATTTTTATGCTGTATTCTGTGTTGATTAGCCCTTAATCAATTAATTGGAGTACTGTGTCCAGATTTGGGCATCACATTTCAAAAGTGATGTGGAGAAATTGGAGAAGGTCCAGAGAAGAGCAACAAGAATGATTAAAGGTCTAGAGCATATGAGCTATTAAGAAAGACCAAAAGAATTGGGCTTGTTTAGTTTAGAAAAAAGAAGGCTGAGAGGGGATGTGATAGTGGTTTACAAATACCTAAGAGTGTTACAAGGAAGAGGGAGAAAAATTGTTCTTCTTAGCCGCTGATGATAGGATAAGAAGCAGTGGACTTAAACTGCAGCAAGCAAGGTTTAGGCTGGACATCAGGAAAATCTTCTTAACTGTCAGGATGGTTAAACATTGGAACAGATTGCCTAGGGAGGTTGTGGAATCTCCATCACTGGAAATATTTAAGAGCAGGTTATAAATACATCAGGGATAGTCTAGCTGGTACTTGGTCCTGCCATGAGGGCAGGGGATGGGACTCTACCTCCTGAGGTCCCTTCCAGTTCTAGTGTTCTATCATTCTATGATAACACATCAGAAGAGCTCAGAACCTAGAACTCTAGAATCCTATTCCCAATGACTCCCTGTATGACAGTAGCCAAGTCATTCTCTATGCCTGATTTTCCTAGTATGTAAAATGGAGGTAATATTGGCCATCTCAACAGGGTTGGGAGGGGAGGAAAAAAAAAAAAAAAACCACCAAAGTTTGCACAGCACTAAGGCCTTACTCAACTCCCACTCAAGTCAATGTGAATCTGCAACTGGAAATAGACTGGGCTCTAGAGAGCTTAACTACACAAGGAAATTACACTGGGTTAGCTGACATGACTTAAAGCACATAATGTAGACAAGAGCTGTCATGTTTAACCTAACAGCACTTGTGAACACTGAATATTATACATCATGTTAAAGTATTCGAACACAATTTCCTAGTGCAGACAGCCCTATGAAATACAAGGACACTTCCTCTCTAATCACTCAGTTGCCTGCACAGATGACAAGGGAATGTATGTTATTCCCATCCACTTCTTGTTTTTCAGCAGAGTTCCTACCCATGGAAACCCTGGGACAACTACTTTTGCAAAGATTTAGCAGTGACTTCTTACCCATATATCACCATATGCAGCCCAAACACTGGTCTACTTCATTAGGGCTGTGTCTACACTTAGGAAAAACTTTGAAATGGCCATGCTAATAGGCAAATCAGAGAATACTAATGAGGTACTGAAATAAATATTCAACACCTAATTAGCATGCTGCTGGCCACAGCACTTCGAAAGTGCCGCATTTTGCTTGCGCGCGGCTCGTCTATGCAGGGGTCCTTTTCCTGCAAATGTTGAAATCCCCTTACTCCTATCAGCTGAGCCAATACAAATGGGCCATCATGTAACATCACGAATACAGCCCAACAAAGGCAGAAAAAAAAGATAAAGTGGTGCTGGGAAAGAAAAATGAAGAGGTGAATCATGTATGTATCTTTCAGTGTAAAAAGGGCAGAGAAACACAGCGTCCTTTAGATGACTGACATTCATGAATGGTAATTTTTATTTTTGTTTTCAATGTACAGAACATAAACATAAGATGAATCTCTCTCAACATATCAGCCACACAGAATATAACAACCTTAATGAAACAAGAGAGTATTTTACTTCATGTCACAGTAATCCAAACTTGGCTTTTATAAACTCAGACAGATAAAATATATAGTGGGTCTTCAAAGTCATGCTTTGAAAAGCACAGGCAATTTAATTATTTACCTTGTGGCTGTGGCTAGAGATCACAGAAATTCTGCATACCAACCATTATAATAGCAATATATAACATTGTTTATTTAGTACTTTAGGTGTGCAATAAAAGAAATGTCACAGGTCCATGTGACAAGCAGCTTACAATCTAAATAAGACAGCACAGGAAAGCTGGACAACAGATGGGGACAGTGGGAGGAATACAAGTGAGGGATCATGAGACACACTTATTGCTATGTATGCATTTTGTTAGTTCCTTTTTTATAATGTATTAAATGTGAAGATCATCTGAAGGCCAGAGCAGAAGTCACCTTACATAATTTACATTTTTAAAGCTCTACATGGATATTGACTGTTCCCCACCTCCCCTGAGAGTACTTTTTGCATTCATTTACAAAACAGTGGACTGTAATAACATTCTTTCATTACAACTGCAAGATTCTGGCATACACGGGTCATACAAAAAGGAACCAAATAAGCTAATAGATCACAACCGTCTGTTGTTCTTCCCTGATTGTATGCTAGATGAAAGAGCCCCCACCTTTAGCTTTGCGACCCTATCAAAAACATAATGAAATCTGTTGCAAAAAGAGTCACTATTGTAAACACAGATGTTTCACTACAGTGGATCTTATAATAGTTAAACCTCTTTCCTTCTTATTATAAAGGATAATGTTTTAAGCTATCGGTGCGGCACATTTTGCTTAATTTCATTTTTTCCCCCCACGTGCCTCCCTATATTACACATTGAAGCAAGTAATACCCATCCTCATTCTTCTCCTCCCCTATTCCTCAACCCTTCAGGGTAGAAAAATCAGGTGCCATTGACACAACTATGGCTTCACACACTGAATTTAGAAAGACAGCATACACTTTCCACCAAGTGTTAGAAAATGCCACATATGTTTCTCCATGCACTACAAACTAATCATGTTTTCTAAGCTGCTGTCTACATGAGGCCAGAAGGAAATTAGTGCAGGTGGAACAGGTCCATACACCAGGGGTAGGGGCACAAAGGATACCAAATCAAACCACCACCACCCCTCATACACCACCCTTCCCCGCTCTGCTCCCATGCTGATACCAGCCCCCTCCCCGACCAGCTGGGCCAGGGATTACCTGGGCAGAGGGCGGGCAGAAAGGCAGACAGCCACAGGGGATCACCGCCTCACTTCCTCCCTCACCAAAGGGTGCTGTCTCCCAGCTGCCCACAGCGAAGGGGGCTCAGCAAGCCAGAAGGCCAAGGGGGAGCGCAGCAGAATGAGTGCTGGGGAAGAGTGAAGGCAGCCATGAGGAGGCCACCCCCTGTGGCTGCTGCCGCTGCCATCCACTGCCCAGCCCAGGCCCCAGGTAATCCTCCTCCTCCCAGGCTGAGTGTGGGGGATCCTCAGGATGTGGGAGCTGTTCAGAGGGTGGAGCAGCCAAACTGGTGGTGGTTGGAGGAGGGCAGGACCAGCTAGAGAGCTGGGGAGAAGTGAAGGGCTTGAGGGTGGTGATCTATATTTATAAAAAAAAAAAAAAGCACAAACCCACCAAGAAACTCCTGTATATTTGCCTGTGGAATTATACAGCAGATGTCTGTGTCCAGGCTGTAAGGACCAGACAGCATCATGTACCTTCTATTGACCTACCAGATTATACACCAATACCCACACTTTCAAGCCAAAAAGACTTATGGAACATTCACTGGCATGTCTGACCAACCCATAGAATCCTTTTCTAAAGTAATACACTCCAGTACCCATTCCACGTTGAGATTATAAATTTACTGATCTGCAGACAATGAGATACTAGAATTGTGATCTCTAATTACAAAAAATTATTGCTACTTCAAGGGATATGTAAAAACACATTTTAAATAAGTCATATATTACCTTAAACTACACAGAAAATACAAATAAAAGCCTTTCTGAGAAGTATCCATATATAATAGAAAACACATTCAAAGCTAGTAGTTCCATGCTAAATGGGATGCCATGTAGCAAGAATTATTTAAACAGTAAAAGCATCTTTCATTTGAAAGCCATGAAATAATCATATAGTCAAGTCTGTCATTAACACAAGGCTGGTGACTATGCAGTGAAATCAGCAGTGAAATGTGCACAAAGCACAGGACTCCTGAGGGCACTGGGGTGATCATTTTCAAATACTCTAGGCACAGTGGTAACAAGGACAGCTCTGAAGATTCTCCTCCCTGTCAGGGTGACCTGTGTTTGTGTTTGTACCTGAGCTGGCTACTTAAGGAGCTTCCACTGCAATGCTATGGATTTTTGTAGCACCTTACAATCAAATATCAAAGCACAAACAGACCCACGTGCACCTCTAAACCAATATTTTGGCTTTTCACAGCCAATTGCAAAATAACCAATGGGGCAGGTAGACAAGCTGTTCCCCAAGACCCACTGCTCACCCCAACCCAGTGACAAGCTGGTCCAAATGCAACTTCCTGCTCCCCCAAACATCTCAGCAACATGGCCCCCAGATCCCCTGTCAAGCTGCTCTTCCCCCAAGCTTCCAAACTGCCCCTGTTGCTCCCCCATTGCCCCCCCCCCCACACAGGCTGCCCTGTACCTCCTGCTCCCGCAACTCCTGTTCCTCCACTGCCCCCCGACAGGCTGTCCCGCCCCGCCCCCCAGCCTCCCCCGCAGCAGCAGCGACAAGAGCGGCCCCTCCCCGCCCTCACCTGGAGCGCGGCTCGCGCGGCAGCAGGGCCCGCGCGGCGGGAGGTGTCTCATCGTCGCGTCCCGCACAGGTACGCGGGGCCCCGCAGCGTCCAGCGGAGGGTCCGTCGCCCCCGCCGCGAGCGAGGGCGGGCATATAGGGCGAGCCCCCCTGCAACCGGGCGCAGGGGGAGGGGCTGCTGCGCCCCCTCAGCCCAGTCTCTAGCCCCGTGCTCCCACTCTGACCCCGCCAGTGCCGAGCTCCGGCCCAGCACCTCTCCCCACGGCGAACCTGCCCGCCCCCGAACCGCCCAGGCCACAACACACGGGGCGGGCCAGCCGTTTAACGCCCTACCCCGGCGTCCAATCGGCACTGCTGGAAGTTTCACTGACAGGCTCTCTCGGCCAATCAAAGAGTTGCTCGTCTGGTTGGCTGATCTTATTTGATTGACAGCCATCTCGGCCGACCACACTGAGAGGTAGCCGAGCTCCAGCATCAGCCGGACCCACTAGGAAGTAAAGGGGAGTGACGGGCGGGGCGGGAATTGAAGGGGCGTTGCTAAGGGCGCCTCAAACCGATTGGCCATCCTTTCAAGGAGGGGTATAAATAAAAAAGTTGCCCAATAAAAGTGATTCTGAGGGTGACTGACAAGCGTAGAAGCCAATCAGAAATTATTTACGAGCCGAGAGGGGGTGAAGCTGTCAATACTTCTAAGTGCATCACTGGCGCGGCGGGGAGAGTGGGAGGAGTGATGGGCGAGAGACGGGCGAACAGAGCCCAGCATGCATTGCGCGTCGCCGCCCCGCTCCTCTCTCAGGGCGGCGGGTGGGGGACCCTTGGGAGGCGGAGCCGGGGCCGGGGAGAGACAGGCCCTGACCCATTGCAGGGGAGGGAGACCCTGACCAGGGCGTGGGCGGTACTAGAGGGAGGCCCTGACGGGGGTGCGGTACTGGAGAGCCAGGCCCTGATGTGGGGGGGGTACAGGGGAGAGAGGCCCTGACCGGGGGGGGGTGCAGTACTGGAGAGCCAGGCCCTGATGTGGGGGGGGTACAGGGGAGAGAGGCCCTGACCGGGGGGTGCGGTACTGGAGAGCCAGGCCCTGATGTGGGGGGGGTACAGGGGAGAGAGGCCCTGACCGGCGGGGGGTGCGGTACTGGAGAGCCAGGCCCTGATGTGGGGGGGGTACAGGGGAGAGAGGCCCTGACCGGGGGGTGCGGTACTGGAGAGCCAGGCCCTGACGTGGGGGGGGTACAGGGGAGAGAGGCCCTGACCGGGGGGGGGTGCGGTACTGGAGAGCCAGGCCCTGATGTGGGGGGGTACGGGGGAGAGAGGCCCTCACCGGGGTGGGGGGTGCGGTACTGGAGAGCCAGGCCCTGATGGGGGGGGGTACAGGGGAGAGAGGCCCTGACCGGGGGGGGGGTGCAGTACTGGAGAGCCAGGCCCTGATGTGGGGGGGGTACAGGGGAGAGAGGCCCTGACCGGGGGTGGGGGTGCGGTACTGGAGAGCCAGGCCCTGATGTGGGGGGGTACGGGGGAGAGAGGCCCTGACCGGGGGGGGGTGCAGTACTGGAGAGCCAGGCCCTGATGTGGGGGGGGTACGGGGGAGAGAGGCCCTGACCGGGGGTGGGGGTGCGGTACTGGAGAGCCAGGCCCTGATGTGGGGGGGTACGGGGGAGAGAGGCCCTGACCGGGGGTGGGGGTGCGGTACTGGAGAGCCAGGCCCTGATGTGGGGGGGGTACGGGGGAGAGAGGCCCTGACCGGCGGGGGGTGCGGTACTGGAGAGCCAGGCCCTGATGTGGGGGGGTACGGGGGAGAGGCCCTGACCGGGGGGGTGGTGCGGTACTGGAGAGCCAGGCCCTGATGTGGGGGGGTACAGGGGAGAGAGGCCCTGACCGGGGGGGCGGTGCGGTACTGGAGAGCCAGGCCCTGATGTGGGGGGGTACGGGGGAGAGAGGCCCTCACCGGCGGGGGGGTGTGGTACTGGAGAGCCAGGCCCTGATGTGGGGGGGGTACAGGGGAGAGAGGCCCTGACCGGGGGGCAGTACTGGAGAGCCAGGCCCTGATGTGGGGGGTACGGGGGAGAGAGGCCCTCACCGGGGGGGAGGGCACAAGCGGACAACAGGCCCCATTGGGGGTGGTGCACAAAGCAGGACAGCCCCTGCCCGTGGTGGTGGCTGAGGAACGACCTCAGGCAGCTGGCGTGAGCGTCTCCCGTGCGGGGTGGAAAGTGGCCTGTCAGACTGCAGGGGGGCAGCAACTAAATGCTTAAACTCCATCCCTCAGCAGCCTGCCTCGATTTTTCTGTTTTGCTGGGTTTGCAACTCTTCCTTGCTGCCTGCCCCACTAGAGGAAACCGGGGTGCACACCAGCCAGTTTATACCCAGCTGGCCCGTGGAGGCAGGGGACCTGGGCAGCCTCCCTCTTTAGAGAAGCCATTATGCCTTATACGACACAGAAGCCGCCTGCTTGGATTACCAGTGTAACTGGCCATGGCCAAACAGCATTGTCTATAGGACTCAGTCCTGTGAACTTCAGCATCAGACGCACAGGCCTGAGTAGCATCTGAGCTACATGACTGTTAGCAGTCCGGGAGTTGTCATAGTCCCAGGAGAGTTGCTGCACTGTGCAGGGTGATTCCTTATTCCTCCCTAGACAGCGTAGCCCCAAGCAGTGAGGGTTCCTACTAGTTCACATCCCTGCTAGGGCATCTTGTGGTAAATCACCCTTGGTTACTTTGATACAGACATCACTGTGATCAGTGAAGATGGAACTCTGATCATGCAGCTCCCAAAATCTCTCCTAGTTCAGTTCAAGAGTTCCCTGAGCTGTGATCTGGTAGCAGGCTGTTATTCCTGTTGCAGACAGATGCTAAAGATGGCTTGAGATGGCTTGTTGTTACCTGCCATGTTTATGGGCCACATCTCTGATCAGATTGAGCTCTGCATGCTAGGACCTGTTGTCTCCACAGGACTGTAGCTCTACTTGAAATATCCGTATCTGCAGTCAGATTTAACACCGTTTAATTGGGCTCCTAGCAAGTTGTACGCATGGTTCCATTACATGAGCAAAATCTGCATATCCCTGTTGGAAGGTACGGTATTTACTCCTGCCACCTGTATGAATCCTAATCCAAGTATAAAGTTATGGTGGCACCTAGTGTTCAAACAGGTAAATATATATGGTGACATAAATTATATAGAAAATAGAGGGAAAAGGTCTGTTAGGTCACATACCAGCCATTCCCCAAGAGGAATGTCAGTATTTTGGAGGAGTCAGACACAAAGCAAGAGCAGAAAGTTCTTCCTGATGTAGGGTGGCCATATTCCTGTAGGCTAAATACAGGACAGCCTGAGGGATGGGGTGTCCCAGCCAAAACAGGACAGATGATCACCCTGAATCAGGCAGTGGCTGCCCTGCGGGGGCTGCCAGCCTACTGGGTGGTGGGGTGCTCCCTGGCTGCAGGGTACAGCTGCAACTCCTAACTGCCCCATGCCTTGGGGCACCGGGAACCAGCTGCAGTCCTGTGTGTGACCTCCCTGTGCCAGTGCTTTTCCTGGCTCCCAGTACGGCAGTGAACTGGGAAAGGGGCAGCTGCACCAGTCCAGCTTCCAGCTCCCATGAGCAGCAGGGAGCCTGGAGCCAGGCACAGCAGTACTGTTCAGTTTCTAGGCTCCCCTAAGCTGTGGGGCCCTGGGAACCAGGCAGCAGTCAGGTCCTTGCGCACCCAACTCCCAAGAGCTGCGCAAATACAGGGCAATTAGCCCCTTTGTTAAAATAAAACAGGACACCAGGAAGGCATCCCAAATACAGGGCTGTCCCGCCCAAAACAGGATGGATGGTAGCCCTAGCCTGATAGCATATATCAAACTGGAAATGGGTGAGAGAGGTAGCCGTGTTAGTCTGTATATTCAAGAACAACAAGCAGTCCTGTGGCACCCTGTGGACTAAGATATTTTGGAGCATAAGCTTTTGTGGGCAAAGACGCGCTTCATCAGATGCATGAGTGGATCTGCATGCATCTGACAAAGCAGGTCTTTGCCCACGAAAGCTTATGCTCCAAAATATCCGTTAGTCTATAAGGTGCCACAGGACTTCAAACTGGAAGTGGAAATTTGTTGTACAGAAGGGAAACATGCAAAGAGTAATAGAGTCTGGAGTATCCTGTACGGTACTGATTTGTTCAACATGCTGTGAAGACCAGCTCTCCATCAGTCTTGCCTCTGTTGCCTGCACTGGAGTTATACTGGGGACAACTTTGGCCCTCCGTGCCTCAGTTTCCATATTTGTTAGATAGAGATGATGGTACCTACCAGCCTCACAGTGGAGTGTAAGCTTTAATTCATTAATGTCCAAAAAACATGATTTAATATTCTCAAGCGGAAGGGTAAAATGTTATACACACACACACTCATCTAAAACAAAGGCAAAGCTGACTGCAAAACCTCTTCTTTTTTTGAATGACTTCGTGACTTCTCCAGGGCTAGTCTCTCAACAAGTATCACTTCATAAAGCTTAATGGAGACCTACCTGTCCTGGATTTCAGTTAATTGCTCTTGATGCATGACTGAGTTGACTTAAAGCCTCGTACTCCAGGTGGAGCATAGGTCATTTACAAGTATCCTCCACATCACTCTGTCTCAGGACAAAACTTCTAGCTGACCCCAGCAGCACCCCAGTAGTTGTACTTCAATCTTGTCCAAGGTCTTCCTCTTTTGTGTTTTCCTTTCCTTATGGGTTCCATGTGAGAGCTGGACAGACTGTGCTGGATGATGATTTTCTGAGCGTGTGGCCCAGCCTTACACTCTTCTCTTGATTTGAACATCAAGTGGTTCTCGTCCTGCTCTATTCCAAAACTCTTCATTTGTGACCAAGTCTTGCCATTTGGTGCAAAGGCATCTGTTTGTGAATGTCTGTAGCTTGTAATTTTTGCTGCAGAAACAACACAAAAATCCAACCTCAACAGTTAAAGGTTAGCAAAGTTATGAGCAACTTAAAAAGCATCTCATAATAAGTGTCAGGCAATCTTAACTGTCACGCTGCTGTCAGTTCTGTCTACACAATATATGGTATTTTCTCCATGTGTTTTCACTCTCTCTAATTTAGTTTAAAAATGTTTGACTCACATTCATAATGGAAGAATCAGCAGCAGCTCCATAGATCACATTGCACTGAGGTTTACATGGAAGCACGATTAAAGTCTGTTTCATGTTTTAGTGACTAGTCTCCATATTCTCCACACCTTTTCAATCCTCTTCTGTGCAAACATAATGGAAAAAATCTTTTCTAGTATTTGCAGAGGAGACATTTTTAAAAGCAATCATATTTTTCCCTGTTTTGCTTTTGGAATCCTCTTGTTCTCTCTCTCTCTCTCCAAAAAAAAAACAAAAACAAAAAAAAAACCCACTGTCACCCCAAACTTAAAACTTTACACATTCCCCAGATGCCCCAATGTGTATTCTGATACCTAGAGCCATGGAGCATTGTCCAACTTTTACAGTTAAACACATACAGCATTGACTTCTTCATCAGAACCTAATAAAGCAGACAGAACAGCTCACCTCTACCAGCTAGTTCTCTTTTCTGATCCTCTTTTGGTAGCTGCCTCTGTTGCAAAACTCCAGGCATCAGCCCTCTTGCTAACATCAGCTTAAGAATAGCCAATTTTATTCAAAAGAAATTCCTTTAAAGTTACATATGGAGATTTATATTCAAGTGTAGTTTATTCAAACAGGATTCTCAAGCAAAATTTAAATGATTCCATAAACCAAATTCTTAAACCTCTCAGTGTTTTCATGCCCATGATGCATATTGCCCTGCTAAACCCAGGAGTGTGAGTTCAATCCTTGAGGGAGCCATTTAGGGATCTGGGGCAAATAGATTTAAAAAAAAAAAAAAATCAGTCAGGGATGGTGATAGTTCCTGCTGTGAGTACAGGAGACTGGACTTGGCCTCTTAAAGTCCCTTCAAGATAGTTGTATCTCCATATATATTGTGAATAATCAGAGTGGTGAGAATACTCTAAAATTAAGTGTCCACTGCTGCTTTATTCTCTATGCAACTACTTGCAACACTTATTTGTTCTTAAATATAGCTAGTCTCCAAGATGCTCTTATGTGGGCTGGTATTTTAAAACCAAGTTATTAATTATCTCCGTGATGACACTGTGCAGTAGCCATCCCAACTACAGATTGAACCCCTTTAGTCCGGCACCCTTGAGATCTGACCAGTGCCAAACAAGAGAATTTGCCAGACTTCGGAAGGTCGATATTGTCTAGCAGCATTACCAACACTTCCACTGTTTACTGGGCTCTGAGAAGACATTTAGGGGTAAATTACAGCCAAATAACAGCACAGAACCCTGACAGCCAGGACTGGTGCCTGGAAACAAACTTTATGGGAACCACAGGAAACTTGTCCACATCCGTGGTAAGTGGTTGTCCAGCTACCTAAAATAATTTCCGATTATGGGTGTTGGTGGATGAGAGAGTAAGGGACTAGAGAGGTTCAAGCTATATTTGGGATATAATGCCTGTTACACTGAAGCAAAACCACTCTCTTTCTCCCACTCTGTCCTTCCAAAAATGTCACCCAATTTCTGCATTTCCACATGGTTTCAATCTATCTGTGTCTCTAAGATACCCACAAATGTCTTTGCTGGCAATTTTCACATGCTGGAATTTTTATGAAGTTGTGCTGTGGAGTAATATTACTGCCCTATGGCAGTGTAACCTAGTAATCACAAGCCTCATTTGATTTACTTGCTCTTTGGAAACACTGTTCAGCTATCTATTTTTAATGTGCACATCCCATGTGACACAATACTCCTAATTATGGGAGGAAATGATCCACATTTGTGAGACAACTTAAAAGTTGTTATGAACCCCAACACTGCTAACAGGCAAAGAAAACTTCTCTTTATCACAATTGCTAGAGGCCTGGAGCAGAATTGCATGAATTTAGCTGATGGTCACGGGTGTATGTGTGTATGTCATCAGCAACAGCCTTATCTGAAACCAAATTGTACGCTATGTGCAGCTCCCCTGGAGAACAGGAATGACTGACACTCGCAAAACTCTGGCATGAAAGCCTGCAGCAGGTGAATTGCTTATAGAGCTTTCTCCATTGTTTCCTGGAAGAAGGAAAACTAATGTCAGATGGAAAGAGATCAAAGAGAAAGGTCTGCAGAGATCACACTGCTCTTTTATTTGTAATGATCTTTTGCTTGCATTTAGGAAGAGCAGGCGAGAGTCACACATCCTGAACACACCACTCCAGGAAGCTCTGTTCGCTGTGGTTCTCTTCCTACTTTCATCACACTGCAATTGTGCCGATTGTCTTAAAGATCAAATGTTCCAGAAAACAGTACTGTGGTTTGTGGTTTAGGTCTTTCTGCCTGGCAGCCTTCCCCAGTGAGATCACTTTATCTGTCTGAGTGTTGCAGGCCTTGCAAAGAGGAGCCAATGGGTAATGCACCCCATGGTGCTAAGAGCAGCCATAAAAGAACTCTGGGAATAGGAGACAGAATCCCTGCCTCAGAGCGTCTGAAATGTGCTTGGGACACAGGGATGAAGGAAGGGCATCTTCCCTTACAAAATAATCAGCTCTCTGATTACCCGTAAATTCCAGGTGACTGTTAATATGAATATATAACCAGGGGGTATATTAAGATAGAGCAGGGAACAGGGAAGTGTTATTACCACTGTCTAGGGAATTTATTGGGCTGAAATCTCCAAACTGAGGGCCACCCAGGGGGCGTGCTCAGGACCCAGCCAGCCAGCTCAGGAGAAGGGACAGAACCACCCTGTCCCTCCTCATCCTCAGTTCTGTTCTGGACCTATCTCCAGTCACTACCCGGGTCATGGTCCCACTCCCAGCCCCACCTCCAGCCTCAGCCCCTGGCCCTGGCCCCACTCCTGACCCAGAACTACCTCTAGCTGCAGCCTCAGCCCCCTTTCCTCTGTCCACCACGGCTGCCTGCCTTCCAGGACTGGCTTGGAGTCCCAAGGAATTAAAGATTCATCTTTAATTAAAAATTTCATGTGAAAAATCCTCCAGGAATACATCCAACCCAAACTGGCAAACCTACTCTCCACCCTGGGGACGTGGCTCCACTCCTGGCTCAGCCTCAGCCTTGGCTCTGGCTGCAGCTCTGTTCGGGGCCCAGGGTAGAGGCTGGGGGTGAGTTCAGGAGCAGAGCTGCACCAGGCTATGGCCTGGCTACCAATCCCCAATGCAGCCTGGCTATGGTCCTGCGCCTGCCCCCCGCTTCAGACTCTGGCTGTGGTCCTGCACCTGGCCCCGACCCACTCCCTCAGCTGCAGCCCCAACCTTGGGTCCCTTACCTTTATTTGCATCCCCTGTCTCCAGCCATGGCCCCCCTTAGGGTTGCCAGGCATCCAGGTTTTGACTGGAATGCCTGGTCAAAAAGGGGACCTGGCAGCTCCGGTCCAGCACCACCAACCCGTCTGTTAAAAGTCCAGTTGGGCACAGTGGGGGCTCCAGTCTTAGGCTGGGTCCCTACCTGCGCTGGCTCCATGCAGCTCCCAGGAACTGGCTGCAAGGTCCCTGTGGCCCCTAGGCACAGGGAAGCTCCATGCACTGCCCCTGTGCCAAGTGCTAGCTCCACAGCTCTCATCGGTGGCAACTGCAACCAATGGGAGCTGTAGGGGTGGCTCTTCCTATGAACTTCAGTAAGTGCTGCCAGGACCCTGCACCCCAAACCCGTTCCCATGCCCACAACCCCCACCCCAACCCCAGGGCCATCTCTAGGATGGTATGAAGCCTTGGTCAACCCCCTCATTGCCCCAGGCACAGGGCAACCCGCCACCGCAGGCCCCACCCCATCCCATCTCTGCCCTAACCTGTCCCTGCTCGGCCCCCTTCATGTCCCTCCTTCACCCCTCTCACCTGAAACTCCTCCCCCAAGTGATGAGCCAGGGGATTACCTGAGGGTCCGGTGCAGGGCAGCAGCAGGGGACATGCCCAGCATTCACCTCTAGGGTCAGGGCACTCTGCTTCCTGCTGCCATGGTGAAAGAGAGCACCGCAGGCTGGGAGAGGGCAGCGGGATAGAGCGGGACAAGCTGCTGGGTCACTCTGGCTACCGCTGCTGCTGTCCTGCACCAGGTAAGCCCCCAGGTCCCATCTATAGGACAGTTGAGGCGGTTGCCGCAGGGCTCCCTGCAAAGGGCCTGGAGCAGCCATCCCAAACTCCCCTATGGATGGGACGGCTCTCCCCGGTCCGGAGTCCTTTCCTACCCCCCAAACTCTCTCCTAGATCCCACACCTCCTATAGAAACCAACCCCTGGCCCAGCCCAAAGCCTGCTCCTGCACCCCAAACTCTTCATTCCCAGCCCTACCTAACAGCCCACACCCCCCGCCTTTTGCCCCAGCCCAGAGCCCTCTCCTGCATCTTGAACCCGGCATTTCTGGCCCCACTGGGAGCCCACACCCAGACTCTTCACCTTCCCCTGCAGACCCTAGCCCCAGCCCCAGGCCGTGACCCTTACCCTGAATGTCGTGTTCAGTTCTGGTGTCTACAACTTGTACAGAAGGATCCCAGCTTGGCCAGGGGGCAGAAAAGAGCAACAAGAATGATCTGAGGTCTGGAAAACGTTCATTGTTGTGAGCAATAAAAGAAGCTTAACAAAGAGATGATTAAGCACTGATGTGATCCAGTGCCTAAACAAGAACATTTCTTATGGCAAAGGCCATTTTTTTCTAGCACAGAGGTGCACAAAGTGGGTGGTGAAGCATGATCAGTCCCTGGGTCTCAGGCTCACCCAGCTCATTAAAAATGTTGAACTGTGTTACTGTTATGTCTGTGTATTCACATTTATATACCAATTAATAACATTTTTACATTCTACAGACTTATTTTCTTACATGTGCCCAGCGGGTGGTTTTCCCCCTCCCGCCCATAGGAATCGTACCAAAATGCCCATCAATTTGGACTACATTAGACAGGTTGGGGGGCTCTGGTATTGCAGGGATGAAACATGTAGCCTGACGTCAAAAGTTTGCTCACCCTTACTCTAATCGACCAAGGCAGAACAAGCTGTGGTGAGCAGAAGCTGAAGCTAGACAAATTAAGCATGAGATTAAATGCATATTTTTAACAGTGAGGAAGTTAACCGTTGGAATGATTTACCTGGGATGGAGAATCCATTACCTGAAAGCTTTCCATTAAGGTTAGATATCTGTCGAAAAAGCTAGCTCAGCCAGAAGCAATGGGTGAGCCGTTGGGTGAGGCACTGGGATCAGTAATATGCAAGATGTCAGAGAAGAGGATCATAATGGTACCCTCTGGCCTCGAAAATCTCTTAATATAAGGAGGTCACTTCTGGTAATTGTCACATCACTACATGAGGTATTCTGCACCCACACCACAACAGCCTAATTACTAGATGCTTTATCACAAACCCACTTGTGTTACATGATGCTGCCATGTCTGATCCACCTAAGCTCTTAAGATGGACTTGAAGTTAAACACCTGTGTAAGTGCTCTGCTGGACAGGGGCCAAGGCACTCAGCAAGTTGTAGGATCACACTAATAATAAACTAATTACCATTATGTTTTATTTGCATTTATCCTACTGCACAGGTGCCTCTGTGAGGGGCGTGACTTTCCGGTCCTCTCCTCTTGCAAGAACACCTCTGACACCTCTGGGCTATAACCACTGCTATGCACTTTATCGATGTTTCATCCACCATCCTCCACCTTGCACAGTCTTGTGCAGCAATTCTATTGACAATGGCATACAATTATCATCACTTTTTGCCAGAGCTCTCACTTTAGCCCACTCCTGCTAGCCCCTCTCTCCTGCATGGCCGTTCTTTTCTCATCGTCCGTTAATGGGCTAATTATCTCATTAGCTCCCCCCCAAGATCAGGCTGATTTAGCAATTATTAACCACCTTGAATCAGGTGCTCTGCAGCGGACAAATTGGATTTGCAATGACCAGCATGTTTCAGCTGCTGGTTCTCAGTACTGTCACACAGCCCAGTGTGATACACGGCCAGGAGCTCACTGTCCTAGGTGCTCCACAGACGCAAAACACAAAGAATTATCAGCTCTTCCAGCACAGGCTGCGTATGGCGAGACAACAGATGGATGTAGACAGACCGACGGGGGTAACAAAGAAACACTAAGACGATATGTGTCCGTCAGAATCGCTCTCTGCAGGAGAGACCAGCTCAATTGTTTTATAGCTCCCGTACTGAGAATGAATGCAGGTCAAATGGTAGGGGGCCTATGCTGTTGAATTAGGAGACTGAGTTCTGTTCCTGCTGGTGTCACAAAAATCCCTGATGGGCATAGTACAGCTTGAGCTGCTTTAATCCAGAACTCTCATCTGGGAGCATCCACAGTCCGGCATGATTTCAGTTATCCAGACAACTATTTATCATGCGTGTGGCCAAGTTTCCTGCAGTCCCATAAACTTTGTTTCCAGCCATCAGTCCTGGCTCTCTGTGTTCTGTGAGGTTATTTAGCTGTAATTTACCCCTAAATGTCTTCTCAGAGCCCAGTAAGCCGTGGAAGTGTTGGTAATGCTGCTAGACAATACTGATTTCCTGTGGTCCAGCAAATTCTCTCATTCGGCACCAGTCAGGTCCTGAGGGTGCTGGAGTAGGGGTTCAATCTGTAGCAACTAATCATCGGTAGCCATGGACTGTTAAAATAGTGATTATTTTGCATTCCTGTGTAAGGAATGTGCCAGCAGGAACTCAATGCTGCTGAAGGCTGGGAGGAATGTGTCTCCCAGAGATCATTTGCAGGAGAATACAAAGGTGTGCATATGTGATACCTTGCAAACAAAGCCTAATGAGTGGCAAGGAAGCAATGAGAATTTTTCTATTGTAAACACATTGTTGTAAAATTACAATCTATGCTAACACTCGCTATAAGAACTGCAAAATTTCACTAATGCTCCGAGTTATTGTGGGGGACAGGACAATCATAACTGCATAAAGCATGGATTACACAGGCCTCTCCTGGTGTAAAGCATTGGTGGACACAGTTAGTTGAGTGTTTTAGCCTCATCTATGCCTTACAATGCTTTAAACCAGGGGAGTCCTGTGTAATCCATGTCTTACACAGTTATGATGAATGCCCTGTCTCCCTCCACTGTGACTTTGAGCATTAGTGAGATTTCACAATTCTTATAGTTAGTGTCAGCATGAATTGTGATTTTAGAACAATGTGTTTACAATAGACAAAATTTCATTGCTACCCATCAGGCTTTGTTTGCAAGGTATCACATATGCACACCTTTGCATTCTCATGCAAATGATCTCCGGGAGACACATTCCTCCCAGCCTTCAGCAGTATTGAGTTTCTGCTGGCACTTTCCTTACACATATCATCTTTTATACAAATATGCCGAAGCTATTACAAAAGAAAGCAAGTATTCCCATTTTGCGGGTGGGGAAACTCAGACAGAAAGAAGGGCCATAGAAAGACTCTAGGGGTGCTGTTGCACAGACCTTACTCTGGATATGAGACCACCTCACCTCCCGTGGATCTCTATCCTTACTTCAAAAACATATTATGGAATAGCAGCAGCTGAGCCTAAGAGGCTGGAGGTTCTGCTTAGATGAGCATCAACAGCTTGAGTGTTTTGACAGCCTCTCAGGGGTTTCTTAAGCCACACCAAAATTCTCTCCAGGATGCAGCATTGCACTGTTTCCTGGTCCCAGATGGGCTGGGAAAATCACTGAAACATACATGAGTTCAAGCCTTTTGGATCTTCAGCTTTCCTGTAGATGGAGAAATCCCATGGTCCCTGCTCTGGTAGCAGAAACTGTGGAGAGGCAGCAAAGTGCCAATAAACAAAGGGAAAAGTTACAAGAACTTAGTCAGACCCTAAAAAAGGGAAACATTCATAATGGTGGCCAGAGGTGGTAGTGTCATATATAGTTTGAATCAGTGGCTTGAATGCTTCTCTGTCTGATTAAATTCTGCCGTTGCTCCTCACAAGTGAGACGTCAGTTTATATCTGATATAAGTGCATCACTAGATAGGGCTTATCGACATTGGAAAATTTACTGATATAGTTATATCAGAACTAGCAAATTTATTTGGCATTGCTTGGGGGTGTGGGTGGGGGGATCAGGACGTGTTCTGTGGTCCCAGCCTCAGCTCTGGTGGGGGTGTGTGGGTGGGGGAGTGTGCTGGGCTGAATTCCACAGCCTTGGCCTGAGCTCCACAGGGTGAGGGGGAACTGGACCGGGCTGCGTTCCCCAGCCCTGAGCCACATCCCCAGGTGACCACCGTTTTCTGGCTGCGGCTACCCTGGCGGTCACCCTGCAGTATCGCTGTTCCCAGCACTTGCTGCCCCCAGTGGTGAGTCTGAAGTATGTTGTCCCTCCTCTGTGCTCCTCCCCTTCCATGTTCTGCAAAACCATTGGATTCCAGGAACTTCTCATTTTCCAGGCAAACCCAAACCCTGACCCTGCTCTAAGTTAAGGTAAGAGGAAGCTGCCTACCAAATTTGTTGTCTTAGCTCTTGCCATTTAGGAGTTTCTGGACAAACAGACTCACAAACAGACAGATGCACAGTTTTACCAATATAGTTATATCAGTATAACTCCCAGTGTAGACATTTTTAGTCCAATTTGAGAGTTCTATATTTTTCAATCTAGCTCAAACCATTTCCAAAGCAACTTAAACTAAACCAAAAAAGGAAATGTCCTCATGGAGACTTGTACTCTAAATTCACACCAACCTTATACTGGGATAACCTCCCCATAGAGACAAGCTAGGAATAAAAGCTCACAGAGTTACCTGTGGAATTTGTTCCTGAACTTCTCCACAGAAGGGCACAGTGACACACTCACATATCTCCTAAATTCCCTGGATGCAAACATGCCCAATTAAATGGAAAAATGAAATTTAGAGCCAAAATATATTACTGTTCCCTTTTTCTGGTCTGGTAGACACTAATGATCCCAAACAGATCGAAGCCATTGTATTAGCCAACTTAAAAATATAATATTTTAAAAAACCTATTAAGACAACACACATTTGAATTAAAATTGTTTCTTTCCCCCCCAATGGAGACATATTTATGGGAAGAAAGGGGTTTTTAATAGCTTCATAAAAAGTTAGCAACCACCACACCACAGCACTCTGTTAGTGAAGGTGCATCATCATATCAAACTGACTAGAAACGGACTAACCTGGTTTCAATCTCCAAGTTGAGGGAAGTGTAAACAGCCAACAAAAAGGTGAAAATCACCTTGCTCCTATGCAGAGACCTTTAATGGGATGTAAGTGGTACAGCAGCATCACAGCATTTGGTGATTAAAATCAACATTTTATGTGATTTAATTATGATCTAATCATCAGTGTTAGCAGCATGATTAAAAAATATTGTGTTTTGTTTTTAAATTTAATGGGTCAGATTCCACTTTCATTTGCACCAATTTAAATCTGGAGTAATTAAATTGAAACCAATGAGAAGTCCTGTGGCACCTTAGAGACTAACAGATTTATTGCCTTTGCCCACAAAAGCTTATGCTCCTATAGATCTGTCAGTCTGTAAGGTGCCATAGAACTTCTCTTTGTTTTTGCAGATACAGATCTGATAAATTGGAACCAATAGATTTATACATCTGGGCATCGATGCAGAATTTGGTCGACGTTGTGTGTTGATTGTCTGGTTTTGTCTGTTTAATTTGGTTATGACATTGTCCTTTTACTATCTGCTGTCCTTGCTGAATATCAAATAGTACAGCATGGGGAATTAAGCCTCTGGGGTTTCAGCAACCAATCAAACTCCCAGGATTTCAAAAGGCTTCTTCATGGGCTCATCTGGAAGCTATTTTTTTTTTCATATTCCACATCCCTTGATGTGAATCCAGGTGGGCTCTTCAGATGCAGTGAGATTTATTTGCAGACAAAGAATTCCCACGCTGCTTTCAAGTGGTAGAAAGAACTAAGAGCTGATGCAATGCTTGGTCTCCATTACCTTGCCTACTTACCTTAATGTTTACATGTTTCTAGCCACGGGTACAAGGGTGAGTGTTAGCAGTCTGAGTTCTTTTCTCTGTGAGCCTTGAATAGATGAGGATCTACAGCTCTGATGAGAGAACAGGGATAGGTAATAATTCCTGATGGAGATCCACTCCAAGAATGTGGAGAGTGGTCAAGGGCCGCATTCTTCCCTATTAATGGAGGAGGTGTGGGATCTGAGAGGGAGGCTTGGTGCAGAAAGTAGCTTGGGGTAAGGGACTGGGGTGCAAGAGGGAACTGGGGGTCTGGGAGGCAGTTTGTGTGAAGGAGGCAGTTGTGACCTAGGGCATGGGACTGGGGTGCAAGGGTTTGGGTTGTGACCTAGGCCAGGAGGGGGTTATGACCTGCGACAGGGGAGTTGGGTGCAGGATCTCCAAGGGGGCAGAGAGTATGAGTTATGTGGGATAGCAGGGCAGGAGCGTGGGGCAGAGGGTGGGGAGAAGGAAGGGTCTGGGGTGCCCGAGGCAGGCCCTGACTGGGAGATGTACCTGGGTGACTTCCTGCCAGCAGCCCTGCAGGCTCCCTGCCTGCCCAGCCCTGGCAGGGCCCATGGGCATGTGAATAGCTATGAGCCTGAGGGGAGGGCTGCTTCAAACAGGAAGCTGCCATTGGCCAGGAACCAGTCAACGGGATTGTGCTGGGGGCAGAGCAGCCCCTGAAGCCTCCCCGTGGCCAGCTCCCCAGGCTCACAGCTATTGCAAAACAGAGCCCTGAAGCAGCTTTTCTGAGCAGCCGGCAGGACAGGCAGGGAGCCTGCCTGAGGCCCCTCACTCTGGCCCACGGGCTGTATTTTGCCCCATCCTGCCATAGCGTGGAGAAGGCAGCGCAGCACCTATTAAAGACAACGTGCTTGTCTGCACTTCAAACCAGTGCAGCTCTGCTAGGTAGGGCTTCAGAGTGGCTGCTACCTATGCTCCTGGGAGGGGTTCTCCCATTGGCACAGGTCGTCCATCTCCCCAAGAAGTGGTAGCTAGGCTGCTGGGAGAAGTCTCCCGTCGACATGGTGCTGCTGGAGCATTTTTAATATAGACAAGCCCCAAGTGTATGTCTACACAGCAAAAAAAAATAAGGAACCTTGCAGCAGCAGGTCTCCAAGTCCAGGTCTCATCCTGAGTTGGTCTCATCCTGTGGAGCTAAAAATAGCAGTGCAGACAGTTGGGCTGGGACCCAGGTCTGTATCTGGGGAGGGGGCGACCCTCAGAGCCCAGACTCCGGCCCAAACATCAAAACTGGCATTTTTAGCCCCGCGAGGGCGAGCCTGTTGACCCGAGCTCTGGGATTTGCTGCCACAAGGTTCACTTTTGCAGACTGTGCAGACTGCCTGGGAGCAGCTAGAGGTTTGTTGCCATGTGAGGAACGCCCAGATTAGAAACAAATAAAGACCTAGCGGGGCAGATGGCTATTAATGTCTAGGCAGCTGGTGTGCTGTGTGCGCTGCTTTTTGCAAATTGTTCCCTGGCATTCCCCATGGGGGTTTTGTCATACCCATCTGTTGCCGCTCGTCTTAGACTCGTAAGGGCTTTGAGGCAGGGACCCTCTGTCTGTGCAGTGCCTAGCACAAGAGAGTTGAGCATCTGTTTGTGGAGTTCTGAGGCACTACCGCAGCACAAATGCGTAACAATGCAATCACAGCATCTTCACAGGGGTTATGCTCCCTGTATTTTCCCTCCCGCTCCCCCACCTGCCGCGCCATATCGTGGGACAGGCTCAGGTGAGAAATCTGAAATTTTGTTACCAACGCCGCCTGAGATGAGCTTGGCTGAAAAAGTCTGAAGAAGCAAATGTAACTGGGCACCACTGGCATGTTTGGTTGGTTGTCTGTGCTTTGCTCAGCCCAGGACAGGGATGCATCAGTTAAACACCCACAGGCAAACTCGAACCTGGGGTCTCAGTGCAGAAGCCTCTACAGTTTGAGTTAGAAGCCAGCTGGCTCACAGCTAAGGCTGTAAAGGACACTCAGTCTCTCTCTGTGTAAGGGGTCTAAGCATGAGGGTTCCATTCACAGCAGGGGAGCACATGGCCAATGACATCCGTCAGCCAGCTTTGGTGCAAGCTCATGTTGTACATGGAGGGCACAAGAAAAGCCTCACTACAGTTTTTGGAGTTCCTCTTCAGAATCAGCGACTTGGGTGCTTTGCTAACACTTCCTCTCCGAGCAATGAGGGAAGGGGGACAGCCAGGGTACGGCCCCAACCTGCAGGGCCATCCTTACCCATACTCAGCTGCACAGGGCATTGAAAATTTGAGGCACCCCTAGCAACATTTGACTGTCCACTCACTGGCATCTTCTTCTCCCCATTCTAAGGTAGGTATGTCTACACTTACCACGAGATCGACCTGGGCAGGGTCAATCTCCCAGAATTTGATTTGCACGTCTGGTAAAGATGAGGGAAATCAATCTCTCTAGGGTCTGCAGTTGACCCCACCCCCGGTCCTCCTGCCCTCGCTAAGAATACGGGAGGAACGCTCTCATCAACCTCCCTCAGTGAGGACAGACCCTACAGTCGACTGCAGGTATGGCAAGTCTAGCTAGACAATTGCCGCAGCTAGAATTGCGTATCTGCAGTTGACTGTAAGGTCTAGTGTAGACCAAGTTGTGGAAGCAAAAAGGCCTGCCAGAACTATAAGCAGAACACTGAACCTGTGAAAGAGCCGTTCACGTGGTAATGAAGCCGCTGCAGGGGATTGGAACCCCCAGATATACACTGTCAGTTTGGAGTTTATGGTACTAGTTGACAGGACCGGAGTTTAAAATTTGCATCAGAAATATTTCATCAATGTGTTGTTAAAGATTACAGATCGCATCTCTGAAAAAAGCCACCCGTCCCGTCCGAGGTGCTGTTGGGGACAGGGATGCCTTTCTAACAAAACTGCAATCCTAAAGGGGGCCCTCCCAACCCCTCTCCATTAGCCTGCAGGAGAGGCCAGGCACAAGAAGAGGTGCATACTTCACCCTTCTTTAGGTAGACCTGCCATACCACGTGCACACTCCAAGGGGAATTCTTGCTGGCTCAAAGCTCCTGAATCCTGCGTCTTCATTGAATGCAGGAGTCCAGCTAGAGGGAAAACGGCAGTGGGTCTTAGTCAAGCTCCAAACAAGCTCTGCCATTTGAGTCACAATAGATTGTGCAGATGTTCAAAGGAAGGTCACACAGCTCCTTGAACTCCATTGGGTTCCCCAAGCGGAGTCTGACTATGCCCATGGATTCAGCAGGGCTCCTTGGGGTCGGCACCATTTTGACTGCAGGAAAGAAAATAGGGACAGGTATTTCCCAAATACCATGTGGCACTAAGCTGAGAGGTCAGTCCCAGTGCCTGGTGCAGACTAGTCATCTGCTTCTCCTTTCCCATGTGAGGCATGGAGCCATTAACAGAGTTGGCATTTAAATCCCTCAGGGATCAACTGAATTAACACCTCTCAGATGACTGGACAGCTCACACCTCTGTGGGATCATCTCTGCTTTGCTCACGTTCATGTCATTCTCTGCAGCCTTCACAGCCAGAGATTGTTCTGTCCCTGCTGGAGGATGAGGTTCTTTAGAACAAGAGAGCCGTCTGAAAGAGGGGCCGGCAGGCTGCACTGCAGTGGGTCACTCAGAGCCAAAACCAGCTGATCCTGCGTTAAGTTGCCTCAAACACATGCTGTTGATGTCTGCCCCTAGGGTCTGCCGCTGTCTGATTCCTTCTCAGCTCTGTGCAGCTGAGGAGTGGAAGCACCACACCGTGGTACCTGAATGCTGATTCACTGATCGCTCAAGAGACAGACCTTGGAGTCATTGTGGAGAGTTCTCTGAAAACATCCACTCGATGTACAGTGGCAGTCACAAAGCAAACAGAAAGTGAGGAATTGTTAAAAAAGGGATAGAGAATAAGACAGAGAATATCTTATTGCCTCTATATAAATCCACGGCACGCCCAAATCTTGAATACTGCGCACAGATGTGGTCGCCTCCTCTCAAAAAAGATATCTTGGCATTGGAAAAGGTTCAGAAAAGGGCAACAAAAATGATGAGGGGTTGGGAACAGGTGCCACATGAAGAACATTAAAAAGACTGAGACTTTTCAGCTTAGGAAAGAGGAGACGAAGGGAGGATACGATGGAGAGCTATAAAATCATGACCGGTGCGGAAAAAGTAAATAAGGAAACGTTTTTATTTGTTCTCATAACAAAAGAACTAGGGGGTCCCAAATTAAATTAACAGGCATCACATTTAAAACTAACGAAAGGAAGCATTTCTTTGCACAGCGCATGGCTGGCCTGTGGAACTCCTGGCCAGAGGAGGTTGTGAATACAAGGACTTTACCCGGGTTCAAAAAAAGAGCTAGATAAATTCATGGAGGTTAGGTCTACCAACGGCCATTAGCCAGGATGGATTGAAATGGTGTCCCTAGCCTCTGTTCGTCAGAGGCTGGAAATAGATGACAGTGGAGGGATCACCCAGTGACTACCTAGAACGAAACAGCAGAAATGTAGCACTTTCAAGACTAACAAAATGATTTATTTGGTGATCATTTCTCCTTTTTTTTTTTTGGCTGAATACAGGCTAACACGGCTACCGCTCTGTTACCATTCAATGATCTCATATTCTGTTCACTCCCTCTGGTGCATTCGGCATTAGCCACTGTTAGAAGACAGAACATAAGAACGGCCATACTGGGTCAGACCAAAGGTCCATCTAGCCCAGTATCCTGTTGGCCGACAGTAGCCAGTGCCTGGTGCCCCAGAGGAAGTGAACTGGAGACAATGATCAAGCGATTTGTCTCCTGCCATCCATCTCCCACCTTCAACAAAAGGCTAGTCACCATACTTACCCTTTGCTAATAGCCATCTATGGACCTAACCTCCAAATATTTATCAAGCTCTTTTTTAAACTCTGTTAGAGTCCTGGCCTTCACAGCGTCCTCCGGCAAGGAGTTCCACAGGTTGACTGTGCGCTGTGTGAAGAAAAATTTTCTTTTATTAGTTTTGAACCTGCTGCCCATACAGGATACTGAGCTGGGTGGGCCTTTGGTCTGACTGACCTAGCGTGGCCATTCTTATGTTCTTAACTCTCTGCTCTTCCTCCCTAAGGACAAGTAGGAAAAGGAGATCCTGCCCTGCCACTGAGATTCCAGACCTATTGCTCCCTTAGCCTGCCCTCTGCTTGGCCCAGTTCCAACCCCGAGCCATCAGAGGCACCATGTATCAGTGAGGTAGCCATGTTAGTCTGTAGCTTCGAGAACAAGAAGAAGTCCTGTGGCACCTTGTAGACGAACAGATGTTTTGGAGCATAAGCTTTCGGGGCAAAGACCCGCTTCATCAGAGGCATGAGTAGGGAGAAGGGGGTTCAGAGGAGTATTTAAAAAGTGGGATCCCAGTAAAAGGGAGGGCCAGAGCTGATAAGGTCTGTTCAGCTGGGTGGAAATGGCCCATTATCAATAGTACATATCAAAAAAGGAAAAAAACAGTCAGATCAGACAGGGGGATATAACCCATTGTCAGAGTCTAATGGGGAGATATTAACACCCAGGGCAGAGAAGCTGCTTTTGTAACGGGCCAGCCACTCCCAGTCTCTGTTTAATTCTTGGTTAATGGAGTCAAATTTGGAAATAAATTGCAGCTCAGAGATTTCTCTCACCATCTGATTTTTGAAATTTCTTTGTTTCTGGACTGCCACCCTTAAATCTGTTACTGAGTATCCAGGGAGATTGAAGTGTTCACCCACAGGCTTCCGTACATTACCGTTCCTGATGTCTGATTTATGTCCATTAATTCTTTTATGTAGTGACTGTCCAGTTTGGCCAATGTAAATTGCAGTGGGGCATTGCTGGCACATGATTGCATATATTATATTAGTAGATGTGCAGGTAAAGGAGCCCCTGACAGTACGGTTGATGTTAGGTCCTGTGATGATGTCACTGGTGTAGATATGTGAGCAGAGTTGGCAGCGAGGATTGTTGCAGGGGCTGGTTCCAGGCCTAGAGTTACTAGTTTGTTGATTTATAGTGGCTGGTGAGGATTTGTTTCTTGATGACATCTTCATCATCTGGACCCATAGGAAAGAGGCTCTTTAAGAGTTCCACCGTGATTTCATCAGTTTCCACTCCACCATCAACCTTAGCCTGGACCAGTCCACACAAGAAATTCACTTCCTGGACACTACTGTACAGCTAAATGACAGTCACATAAATACCACCCTATACCGAAAACCCACGGACTGCTATGCTTATGGACACGCCTCCAGCTTCCATCCAGGGCATACTACACAATCCATTGTTTACAGCCAGGCACTAAGGTACAACCGTATTTGCTCTGATCCACCAAACAGAGACAAACATCTACAAGACCTTTACCGAGCTTTCCTCAAACTACAATACCCCACCTAAGGAAGCGAGGAAACAGATTGACAGAGCCAGACGGGTACCCAGAAGACACCTGCTACAAGACAGGCCTCGCAAGGAAAACAAGAGAACACCACTGACCACCACATACAGCTCCCACCTAAGGCCTCACCAGTGTATCATCATGGATCTGCAACCCATCCTGAACAATGATCTGTCACTCTCACAGACCTTGGGAGGCAGGCCTGTCCTCGCCTATAGACAGCCTGCCAACCTAACAAATCCTCACCAGCCGCTATAAATCACAAGCCAGTAACTCTAGGCCTGGAACCAGCCCCTGCAACAATCCTCACTGCCAACTCTGCTCACATATCTACGCCAGTGACATCATCACAGGACCTAACATCAACTATACCATCAGGGGCTCCTTTACCTGCACGTCGACTAAGCTGCAATTTATTTGCAAATTTGACTCCATCAACCAAGGATTAAACAGAGACTGGGAGTGGCTCGCACCTTATAAAAGCAGCTTCTCTGCCCTGGATGTTAATATCTCCCCATTAGACTCTGACAATGGGTCATATGCCCCGTCTGATCTGACTTGCTTTTTCCTCTTTTGATACGTACCATTGATAACGGGCCATTTCCACCTGGCTGAATAGACTTTGTCAGCTCTGGCCCTACTTTTTACTGGGACCCCACTCTTTAAATACCCCTCTGAACCCACCCCCACTCATGCATGTGATGAAACGGGTCTTTGCCCATGAAAGCATATGCTCCAAAACATCTTAGTCTATAAGATGCCACAGGACTTCTTGTTGTTCCAGAGGCACCGTGCTTGTTATCTGGCTCCAAGTGTTGCTCTGGCAGTAGAGCTATTCTGTCTGATCTCTTTGACTTAACGGCTTTTATCCATTCCTTCTCCTTAGGTTATGCAGCCACAAAGAGTCCTTGGAGCGGGGAAAAGATGAGTGAAGTGAGATAGAGGGAGAACAAGAAACCTCCAGCCTTGTAGCCAGGCTCATTGTTTGCGTCACAGTTATCAAAAATAGATTAATGGCATCTCTCCACGTCGGAGGCAATGACAGAGGAGACGCAATAGCCTGGAAAAATGCAGAGCAAATGCGCCCTTGTATTGTGCTGTTAGTGACCTGGGGGCATTTTTCTTGCTCAAATTCCTCTCCCTGAGTTGGGATTTGTTGTTTATCAAAGCTTGCTCAATTTATGCATTGCCCCTGGGGAGAAAAATAAAAATCACCAGGCTCTGTCTGCTGCTGTTATGCGGCTACAAGCCATTTCTCTTTGGTAACAGAATCCCTCTTTTGCAGAGAGCTTCTAACTCAACCATAAACAGTTCCCCTTGGAGAGAAGCACCGCAGGTTAAAAGCACCTCCAGAACTGATATGTAGTCCAGTTTCGTTGTCACATCTTCTATCTTGTCAAAGAGGAATCCTGATTGTCACCAACCATTCTGTGAACAGGACAGAGCTAGCAATTTTACTGATGGTGCATGAGGCAGAATAGAATCCCCCTCATTCATCTATAGCTATAGGGCACAGTGAAATTAAGTGACTTGACCCAGGTCATTTAGCAGGTCAGTGGCAGAGCCAAAAGGGAGACTCTAGGTCTCCCGAATCCCAGTCTAGTGCATGTAACCACTGCTCCTTGCCAGTGCAACAAACGGTCCCTCCCCACTACTCCCATACAGCTGCCTATCCTGATTGTGTCCCCGGATCAGGCCCAGTCTTCTTCACAATGGATGTCTGGACAGCTGACGTGTTATTATACAACCAGTCTGTGGCCACTGAGCATTTTACAGTTGTCCCTATGTTACACACAGTGACTGCTTGGAGTTTCATGACAATGGTGGGACTAGCACTCAGAATCTTCTGCTCTGCTTGTGATGAAGGATAATATAGCACAGCTGTTAGCTGTACAGGGCCTTTGACACACAGCTGAGCCAGTCCAATACAGTGGAGTGTCACATCTCTGTACTCGTGTCTCTCCCACAGTTTCAAGCTATCCTCTTTTTGAGATGCTAAGCCTGTCTCTCTCTCTCTCTCTCCTGTGCTAGTTCTTTCTTATGGTGTATCTGCTTTCTTATATTAAATTACATCATCACCACTGTGACCACCGCCACGGCTGGTCCATACGTTAGCTCTCTGCCAGGAAAAAAAAGGAGAGCAGCTAAAGCAAATAGCAAAAGAGACCATGACATTGGCAGGAGTCAGTGCATCGATCGTTGTGTGTAACTTTCTTTCAGAAGCTGCTGTGGGCACCACAGGCTATTTGTCGCTCCGTATTCATGATTATTCCACAGGCCTCAGCATGCGAACGCCAAGCTTTCTGCTAACTGGGATGAAAGACTAGATTCACGGCCACTTCCAAGTTCCTTTGTATCTCCTGCACATCCCTGTGCTGTTTTCAACAGCTAATGGCAATATTATTGAATCACACTAATTACGCCTGCACCAGCAACACTGGGAATTTTTTTCCATTCTTTTTCCCATGATGGAAGAGCAGTAAGCATCATCACAAAGGCAGGGTTACTTCAGTACATTAGCTTCTTGTGTACTTCTGTATTCAACACAGGCAAACATATGGAGTATGCTCTATTAATAATGATTAATGACAAGCAGAACAGGTAAGCTATAGCAGTGATCAGGGGCTGGGGTGTGTGTCTCATTTATACAGATTTTTTCAGGATGTTTATTATCCACCTCCAGGTCATGATGGCAGCAGGCTGCTCTCCATAATCTCTGTACTGCTGAAATTATCTTGTACCAAATGTCACTGCTTAATTAAAGCAAAGGAACTAGTAACCGGGACATCGGAAAAGCCTCTGTTGCCACAGGACAGGCATGAGACGTACAGTTTCAGTGCCTCCCGAGAGACCATCTCTTTGAGGAGTCAGGAGCTTGCGAGACCTTGGCACGTATGCGAACAGGGTATTCAAGACAAAAGAGCCAGTGGCTGCGTAATGGGGCAGGACTCACCACCTCAGCACCTGTCCGCCGGCTACCCTGGGAATTAGCTTTGCCAGCAGGGTACCCGCGATTGGCTGTTGTGTCATCGGCTGGTGCTCTCTTCCCGCGTCGCGACCCAGATCACAGCGTCTTCCACAGGACGCCACCCTCAGACAGCGCCCCCTGCAGTCTCCGGCACCTTTTCTGGGCGGGGGACAACAATCCTGCCTCCATACACCCACTGCTATGGCCAATAGCGGCCTCAGCCTAGGCTGTCTCCCCAGGATAAACCACAGTCCATAGTGGCCACTCTCAGGCGTGGTACAAGCGGGAGGGGGAGGGAGTCAGGCCCACAGGCTACTCTGAGTCTCAGCCCAGGGACCCTGTGGTGGCAGCCTTGTCCTGCCCTCCCCCCTCTCCCTTAACAGGCTCATTCCCTAGGCCACTTCCCCCATGACCCCTTGCACCGGACTAACCTTTGTATCGGGACCAGCACTCGGGTAGGTGTCAGCCTCTTCCCCACTGCCCAGAACTGCTCCCTTTGGGTACCACCTCCTACTCAGTCCCGCACCTTCACTGATCAGGGCCCATATGACTTACCTCTGCTGAGCAGCTTCTTATATATAAGGCTGCTCCAACAAACTGCCCTCTTATTGGCTCCTGTAGGAGCCCTTTCCTGATTGGCTGTGGTGCTGCACAGGCTCCCTCCCACCTGCATTAACCCTGTCCCTGCAGGAGTGGGGTATTTGACCCACTACAGGGTCATATACAGTCATCCAGAGCCATCCTTGGAGAAATCTGCCCTTAAATTAATCCTAAATCTATCATCTACATGTCTTTATGCTATATGCTGTGGTTGTGTCTACACTTGCGTTCCTCTTTTGAAACAGGTATGCAAATGAGGGAACCCATAAATGCAAACAAGGTGCAGATTTACATATGTGGCATCTCATTTGCATATTCTGCTTTCAAAAGAAGAAAAGCAGTGTAGATGCAGCTCTTTCCAAAGTAAACCCCATCTTTGTCAGAACCTTTCTCCCTAAAAAAAAAAAAGGAAGTTTTTTTTTGAAGATGGGGATTACTTTCGAAAGATCCATGTCTACACTGCTTTTCTTCTTTCAAAAGAATATGCAAATGAGGTGCCCGATATGTAAATCTACACATCATTTGCATTTTCAATTTCCCTCATTTGCATGCCTCTTTTGAAAGAAGAATGCTAGTGGAGACATAGCCTGTGACACCACAGAATACTAGACTGGAAAAAATTCAGATGCTGTCATCCGAAAAGTACAAACTATTTTCATTTAAATGATAATTTCCTGCTTCTAGCACCAGAGGGTCTTTGTACCATACAAACTTGACCAATTTGGGTTACATCCAAGAGAGAGCAGTGGTGCACAGAGATGGTGTAGCAGGGCAACTTCCTACAATATTGTTTAGGGATCTTACTGTATTAAGGTTATGCATCATTCTGAGCCAAGGATTGTGTGTGATTGCGTGGGGGAAGGGAACCAGGCCTTCTCCAGGGACCAAGACGAGTGGGAGGAGATTAGACAAATTTACTTAGGCAGTAACGCCTTCTGTGAGGTCCCACCACCTGGAGATACTTGCCTAGACTGGCTCATGCTGGATCCCCAGAGACTAACAGACAAATAAAGGACTTTTGGATACATTGCCTGAGTTTAAACTGACTCAAGGACTGTTTTCTGCTGCAGCCAACAGACAGGGCCTTCTGTCCAATGCGGCCCTGGTCTTTCCTAGAGAGGTCTTTTCCCCGCAGAGGCCCCTAAGACCAGTGGGTGATCTCTGGTATGCCTGTGGCAACTTGTATTGTTTTTAATCAGGTTTCTGTAGAATGCTTTTACTTCAGAAATAAATTGTGCTTGGTTAGAAAGGTCTGACTGGTGACTTACAATGGCTGGTAATTCCACTGCTCATAAGGCTGCAAACAGAAAGCAAATGGCAGACGCTGGCCTGTTTGGTCAATCTGGCTTGCTAGGGATATATCAGAAGCAGTGTGGTTTAAGAATTAAGGCTTCTGAGTTAAAATCCCACTGAGATGCAATAGAGAACTTCATATCTCTTAGATCTGTTGCATCTGGATGTCTGTCTGCAGGCTCAGGCAGATAACTGTATTATGTCTCATTAGTGAAGTTTTTCTCATAACAAGGCCTTGAAAGTTAATTCGTGTCATAAAATCTTTGCGCCTGCAAAAGCTGAGAGGACAGCCGAGAGGGCCTAGTGCTGCGTGGAATGTGCCAGATCGGTTCCACCGTTTGGTGAAATTGTGGTTGCTAACAGGGGAAAACAATTACACAGGGGGCTGGGTTTGTATATTCCTGAGGGCAACGTGAACCAAGCTCAGCTATGCCCAAGCCCACCTCAGCCGGCTGGCAGCATGGGTTTGTCATGTTTCCTGTTTTTAAATGCTGACCAGACAGCGGGGGCCTGTTTTTAGAAGAGCTCATGAGCAGATTTCAAGACTCTGTGCTCTTGTCTGGGGTTGGATCTGGATTTGTCAGAGCTTTGTGTGCAATAGCCGCAAGATGCGTAGAGGCCTGCTGAAAAATATGTTCACTTTTAATTCTGGTGCCTCGGTGGAACTTGGATGCCCGCTCGTAGGTGCTGAGCGCTTTGGACAATCCTGGCTGCAGGTACCAAGGACGTGGGAGAGAGCTGTTCCACCAGGCTCTGTCCTAGCACATCGGAGATGGGGTGAAAGCCCCCACCACAGCCACCTTCCCAGCTCAATGGGTCTGTCCAGCTGGGCACGAACAGGGCCCTGGTCCTCGTTTCATGGAACCTGTCAGCAGGTGAAGATGTCACGAGAAACTGAGCGGTCTGTCAAAATGTTGTGGGGCTGGGAAGTGGGGGAGGGAGGGGCAAGACAGAAATGTCTGGGGGAGTTAGCAAGGGGCAGCCTGGGGAGCATGGGAGGGGGCGGACAGGGACAGCCAGAGAGGCACTGGGGAGGCGGCCCAGGGAGCAGGGCTCCTAGGAGGCAGGCAGAGGTGATTGGGGTGGGGTGGACAAGGACGGCTGGAGCGGCTGGGGGCAGGAGCACAGGGGGCAGTAAGAGAGGGTGGGGAGCACCGGGGCAGGGGTGGACTGCAGGGCAGGAGCCAGGCAGACAGAGGTGGCTGGAGGGGCAGGAGGGGGCAGTGAGCACAAGGGGCTGGGAAAAATGGCCGGAGGGGGCGGGGTGCACAGGGGGCGGACAGGGATGGCTGGGGCAGTGGAAAGGGGCGGCCCGGGGGTGTGGCTGGGCGAGTGGGGGTGGTGGGCAGGGTGCTTGGTGGGCAGACAAGGATGGCTCAGGGCCCCAGGGGTTGAGGGTGGCCTGGGGGGGGCAGGGTGCACGGGAGGTGGGGGGAGCGGCTAAGGGGGTGGGGCTGGGGGAGGGACGGCCCAGGGGGCGGCTGGGGAGAGGGAGGAGGCTGCCCGGGGGAGGACCGTAGGAGGGGGCAGATGGGGACAGCAGGGGGGTGGCGGGTGGGGGCAGCCCAGGGGGCGGGGTGCATTGGGGGGCAGCGGGCAGCTGGAGCAGTGGGAGGGACGGGGGGCGGACAGAGGCGGGGGACGGTCCGGGACCGGGGTGCCCGGGGGGGGAGTGGCTGGGGCAGCCCGGGGTCGGGGTGCACTGGGGGCGGCCGTGGACGCCCGGGAAAGGCTGGGGGTGGCGCGGGGGGCGGCTGGGGGGCGGGGCGGGGCGGGGCTGAGCGGGGGCCACGCCCCGCGTGTTGGGCCCGAACCACGTGGCAGCTGCCGCCTGTGCCTGAGTCGGCGCCGGGCAGCCAGACGCGACGAGCCCGCAGCTCCGCTCCGCTCCGCTCGCCCGGCATGGAGGGGCCCGGCCGCGCCCTGCTGCGCCTCGCCGCCGCCGCCTGCCTCCTCTGCGGGCTGCTCCTGCCGCCGCCAGGTACCGCCCGGGCCCGGGTGCCCCTCCCCCCCCCGGCTTCTCCCCCCCAGTTGTGCGGCAGCGCCCCGGGGCCCCCAGCCCGGTTCCCCACCCCGCACCCGCCCGGATTCCTCCCTCGCTCCTTGCCGGGGGCAGCACCTGGCCCGGCTCCCCGCATCCCCCCGGTGCAGCTTCGCTGCCGGGCACGGGGCAGAAGGCCACGGTTGTTTTCCGGGGGGACCACACCCTGCGCCTCCGCCTGGTGGCATCTGGCTGCAGGCCCCAGTAGCGCCCCATGGCCTCCGGGGAGCTGGCTGTGGGGCGGGGCAGGGGGTGGATGGTGCCATCACTGCCCTGGTTCCAGGCACTGCTGCTTGCTGCCCAGGTGGCTGGCTCCCAGGCTCGCACCTAGCAAGGTGTGATCTGGGCTTCCCCCCCTCCTGAGGGGTGTGGGGTGGCCGAGCAGAGCACCTGTCCATGGCTCTCCTCGCCTGGGCCTGATCCCACCTGGCAAAACCCACCCTGAGGCAGGGCCAAGCCCTCCGAGGGAAGGGGCTCTCTTCTCCCGTGTTCACCCAAGCTCCCCCGGCGGGCTGCCTCTCCCCGCTCCCGGTGGCCCTGCCGCGCTTTCAATAGGCAAGCGGGATTCGTGGTGGTCAGTGGCTTTCAAAAGCGTTAAGCCTTTCCAAATAACTCTGCCACCCGTCCCTGTCTCAGATGGGGGTGGTGGTGTGACCCTGGGATCAGGTCACCAAGACTTGCTAACTGCAAAAAAGTTTAAAAAAAAAAAAAGCATATAGGAGTCTGCGTGCTGGTAGGGCTACAGGTGTCTTCGTTTGAAAGGCACTTACCTAGAGCCTCCTGGGGCCCAGCCGTGGATCCTCAGGCCGTAGGCTTTGCCGCTACAACTCTCTGGCCCAGGGTGCTCCTTGCTGCCTCTTGCAGCTATTTCCGATTCTTTACATGTCCGTCTGGGCATTCTGGACATGACGCTGCTGCTTGGTGGTGCTGAGCAGTGCCCTCCGATTGTTCCCTTGTAGACCACTGGCCGTTTACTCTTAGCCTGCGCGCTCCTTGAGATAGGGGGTGTTCTGCGTTTGTACATCACCAAGCACAGTGGAGCGGTAGTTCCTGGTTGGGGATCTTCCTAAATGCTGCAATGAAATACGAATGGATTGTTTAAACGGGGTCAAGAAAGCTAAGAAAACCACCTATATTCAATACTGACTGCCTCCCAAAGCAGCTTGTCCTGCCTTCAGCGCGCTGGCTGGAGACCTGAGTTCTCTCTAGGTCCCTTTAGGGGTGGGAAGCAGTGACAGGACAGGGCCAAGTCATTCACTTTCAAAGTGCCTTGAAATCTGGATTGAGGGTTCTACAGAGGAGTCAAACAAAGTTCCTGCCTCTTTGTTGTGAGGCCAGTATGAGCCCAGCTGGAGATAGCGGACCCACCATTTACCAGTCCAGAATTGGGGTAACAAAAACCCAACACTTTTGGGAAGAGCAATCTGCATTCCTTGCTCGGAGTTGTATGTAGCTCTTACACTGAAAACAGGATTGCTAACTTTAAAAAAGTACCCCAGCGTGCTTACAAAATTTCCCTTCAGTCGTCACACAGTTGCAGTTCTGCCGGGCCTAGCGATGTTAGGATCCCTACTGCAGGAGAGGCTTCTGCAGGTGCTAGGTGCTGCCATTTGGGTTAAAACTTTCTTAAGCCCTTAAATGTACTGTTAGAGCACATTCATTCATTCTTACAGTATCCACAAAACTCATGGCGAATGAACAATCCCAGATAAAAGTCATATGCTACAGAATAAGTTGACCTAATATCAAGATCTCTAAAATGTTAAGTGAATGTTTCTGTATTCCAGATGGGAGAATTGTTTTTAAAGCACTGTTTCAGTAGTGGGATGTTTAACTTGTCTGATCTAAGCCTACAGAGAGCGCTGATTTGCTACAGAAACGGGGCCTGGCTTATGCTCCTGCTGTAGTAATCAGCAGAGCACACTGGTAGGGGCTCACCCTGAGTGGGAGCTGATGACTAAGGGGATGGGTGTGATCTGTGGCCTACTGAGTTTCCCCTGTGTCTGGTTAATGTGGCACGTCTGTGTTCCTGGGTCTTTAAGTAGAATCCAAGATGCAAATCCCTTGAACTTTGGAGAAGTTCTGGTTTGGGATGCAAACGTCTTTGCAGCTTAGGTCTGTCTTCAGTGAGCTGAGCCCTGAATGGTACCAGAGGCCCTCCATCAGCATTCCCTGTAAGCAAAGCGCTTGGGCTGCTGCCCTGCTGATTAGCAGAGCGCCCGCAGCCGGCAGCCTGTTTCTGTTGATGCTGCGCATCTGCACATGCCCTGGTACGCAAAACAAACTTGACTCTGCTCGTGGACAGGAAAAATTACAGGGAATCCTGCCCTCTGTCCCCAGGTGGCTCAGCGGCTTTGGAAGAAGAGGCACTC
This sequence comes from Carettochelys insculpta, assembly GCF_033958435.1. Lineage (NCBI taxonomy): Eukaryota > Metazoa > Chordata > Testudines > Carettochelyidae > Carettochelys > Carettochelys insculpta. The sequence continues at coordinate 4,158,088 of NC_134145.1, forward strand.
AGTGCTGCGCAGAATCTGCTGCCAGAAAGGACACGATGCCTTTCTCCTCCCTCGTGGTGGACCTCCGTTAAAAGCTCTTTGTTACTTAACTGTGCCTTGTGCACCCCGTGCCCCTGCCAGGCTAGGCTTGTGCACGATGGCTGATCTGGGGTGGCTTTGCAGCTGGGCCACTGGGGGTGGAAGAAGGCTGCCAAGGACAAGCCTGCAGCCGTAGGTGTAGCAATGGGACATACCCTGTATGGTGGGTTAGCAGCGCTGTTGTGGGGGGGAGAAACTTACTCTAGAATTGCAGGGCTATCGGAAACTTGCACTTGGAAGCTGCCATGTTCCTTTGATCCTTCTTTACCCTAGGTATGCGTAACTCTAGTTGGCCCTCACATGGTGCCCCCAGGCACACCTGGGCAGATGCAGAGATGGGAAAACACAGGAACACGGGTGTGGCTTTGCTGTAGATATTCACACCCAGCCACAGGCTATGTCTACACTAGCCTGGAAGATTGACCAGCTCAGGGTGGATCTCCCAGGGTTGGATTTCCCACACTGCTATCAGGGTCGGCATCAACCTCTGTACTCCTCGCGAGGTGCCAGGCGTAAGGGAGGTTGATGGGAGAAACTTTCCTGTTGACCTTCTTTTGTGAGCACGGCCAGGTAAGTCAATTGCAGGTACACTGATTCTAAAACATACACACGTATGGAGATGCACATCTCCTAGAACTGGAAGGGACCTTGAGAGGTCATCGAGTCCAGGCTCCTGTCCTCTTGGCAGGACCAAGCACTATCCTTTTTTTTTTTTTTTTTTTTGTAAATATCTGTTTGCCCCAGATCCCTAAAGAGCCCCCTCAAGGAGTGAGCTCACAACCTGGGGTTTAGCAGGCTAATGCTCAAACCCCTGACCTATTCCTCCCACCCAATTGCCATAGCTAGAATTGCATATCTGCACTCGACTTACTTTCCCGAGTGTAGACACAGCCTGAGCCAGCGTGAGTGTTTGGAGCCCGATGCTGAACCATGTGGATTAGCTGCGCGGTTCAGACGTAGCCTGAATGTGCAACTGGGTTCACTTCACTCTGATCCACGTTAACACCTGCCTAATTGTGCAGCCACACCCCAGAGGCATGACCTTTGCACGGTGCATTGGCGGCATGCTGGCTCTAACAGCTCTGCTGTGGTACAGATTCAGTCTCCTGGCAGCGCCTGCAGTGGGGAGACAGTCCTGGCTCTCTGTGCAGCAAGGGAAACAACCTAAAAGGAGTCCACCCTGGGAGACGCTCGCTGTCCTCTGTCCGCACCCCAGCAGCTGAGACAGCAAAGGAGAGCTGCCTTTGTTTTCCCCCAGTGCACCACCACAAACAATTACAGAGTGTGTTGTAGGGTGTGGCTTTACACTGTAGCCAGGGCACAGTTGCATGGGGAGCCAAGCCTGTGTGCTTGTATTGACCCGTATCGGCTGTAACCACATCAGAGTCGTGTGCCTGTGTTTTGGCAGGGGAGAGGTACAGTCATCTACCACAGTTCCTCCCACCACCATGTGGATTTGGGCTGGTGGGGGCTGTTTCAACCAGTATCTTGTCTGGTTGCTAGTTCTGTTTGCTTCGCAGGAACTGCACACACCTGCAGGGGGTGGCTGTGCGTTAACCTGCCTGTACAGGAGGCTTTTTCCTGCTCCTCTCTCCTGTAGCCATGGGTCGGCTCGTGACCTGGACAGGGAGGTTTATCGTTGCACCAAGCAGAGTTTGGAGACAGGTGGGGGATAGGGGGAACAGGACATGCCAGTAGTTCAGGCGCTAGCCTTGAATTTAGGGGAAACACAGAATTCTTGCTTTGCCGTCGATTTCTCACATGAGCTGGAAAGTCAGGCCTGGGCTTGGCGTAAAGGTTTCACTGGTGCAGCAGGGCCAACAGGCAAGGTGGGTCTAACTCTGCGGCCCTGGAAGGGACGGGGCCATGGGCAGTCAGCCCTTAGCACCTCCTGGACTGCAATGTTCCTGTACCCACCTGCTGTGAAGAGTGAGGGGGGGGCCCAGGGCAACTGCTCCCTTTTCAGGCCCACCCCCACCATGGCAGGTCTGTGCTATTGGAGCTGCTGGAGATGTGGAAAACTATCCCCACCTTAGGAACTGCCATGGGTGTTCCCGCAAAACCCTGAGCAAAGGCTCAATTCTATCACAAAAAAGCTTCTCGGCAGTAAGTCTCAGGGATTGCCGTGGCAGGCTGTAGCTGTAAACACAACAAGGAGTCCTGTGCTACGGCGGTCGGTGGTGGTTTTACCTGTTGTCAATATTGCTTATTTAATTGTAACCATAATTCAGCCCCCATGTCTGTAGGTTCTGTGGTTCCTTCTTGAAGTATCTGATGGTGTGTTGGTTTTCCCATGGGACCTCTGCCTCGTTCATTGCACAGAACGGCCTTGCTCTGGGGTGGAGCAGTGTTGTGCGTGACGGCTGCAGGATCATGGCCACATCTCTTACAGCAGGTGGAAGATCTGTCCTGAGGAGGCAGGAAGAAAAAAAGATGGTGTCGTGCTGAAGGCAGCTCAGTGCCTCCCTGGCCCTGCCTCTGTCAGCGTGCCTGTGTGCGACAAGTCCAACCACCTTAAACCACACTCCTCACAGGAGGTCTCTTGCTGTGGGCTTGTAATCTTGAAGATAACTGGCTGGAGTCTGATCTGTTGAATTATGGAGCACCAGCAGGCCGTAGGAGCCATGCTTTGAACACACAAATTGCTTTATCAGGTTGGCATCTCGGCCTGGGCTTCCCAAATTAACTGCGATTTTTGAGTGATCTCTATAGTCAGGGTAAGAGCACTTGCTCCTCGCAGAGGGACTGGGAAAGTAATTACGGTGTGTGACGCTCTCGGAGGCTGTGCTGCGGGGTACCAGAGGAGAGCCTAGGAGGAAATTAATTATGTTGTGTTCAGAGCAGGGGTTGAACAGCATGCAGTAAATCAGGCCCAGGGCCATACATTGAATAGTGAGAATACAATGTTGAATAGCTGTTCATTGATTTTTTTTTTTTTTTTTTTTTTTTGCTGCACCCTCTGTCACGTGCCCTCAATGAGGCAAAGGTTCTGTTGGAAAAAATCATATCTGATTGTGTAACTGAAAACGGTATTGCAATGTGTCTGCGCGAGAGGGTTGGGTGGAAGTTGCCGGGGCAGCCTGAGTCCTGCCTTTTCTTAACTGTGGGAGTTCGTGGGTGTGCAACGTTTGTGTTCTTTCAATGTAGGTTTTTGGGCGACTCAGAGAGAAGTCAGTTTTGGCCAGAGCCTTTGACCCTCTGGGCCTCCGTGAGCCTGGCCCCATCAGGGAAGCTTACAGAAACTCCCCCCAAGGTCCCGCTGCTGCAACTCCACCGGCGCTACTCATGTCAGGCTCCCTAGTGCAGGAGAGACTTCCCTGGGTGCTGAGTGCTGCCCTTGGGGTAGAACTTTGTGAAGTCCTTAATTGTCATTTGCAGAAGTTATGCAGATTCCAGCTTATCCAGCTACAAGAGTTTTACTCCTCAACTAGATCGGTGTAAGGTTTAGTGTGGGCAAAATTATATGGCTATAAATTGCCTCACCCCACTATGGCTTGTTCCTGTGTGACCAGGAGAATTAAACTCTGCTGGTGAAAGGCACATTTATATCTCTGTAGCTACGGGCACATCAGGACTTGGCCTGGTTTATGCATTACAGCTAAGTTTCCCTGCCAAGAGGCATGGTTAAACCAGTACCAAGTTTGTACAGCCCGTGCCCAGGGAGCTTGTGTCGCGGTTGAACATATTCCCCCTACATATGGCACTTCTAAGAACAGCCGTGGCAGCAGCCAGCGCGCCCGTTTGAGGACTCCAACAGTAACGCTTGGAGGAAAAACTTACGCGTCTCCAGCGTGGTTGCTGCAGGGGACCTGGCGCTTTGGCAGTGTCTGCCTGCTGAGGGGTACTTAAAGGGGTAGCGACTGGTAGGCAAACACATCTAAAGACCTCTTTCTTTTGTTAGAAAACCTGGGGACTTGGGAGGGTCCCTCCAGAAGCGTTCTGGCTGCCGCTTGCCATTTGTTGTGACTCATCCCTTCGTTCCCCGCTCAGAGCGGGAGTGTTTGCCTGCCTGAGCGTCTCTCAATAGCGTCTTTCTTTGCTGCTGTTGGAAACCCACTTCCTTCAGCAGCATTGGCCTTGATTTTAAAAATAAACCCGTAGCCTATTTTGGTCTGTGAAGCCAGCTCGTCCCGTGGGCTGTGTTGGAGTGGCTTTGTGTGTTTGGTTTTCCTCCCGGGGCAGAAGTCTCCACGAGCCGTCTGGGCAGCAGCATTGCATAAAGCTTGGATTGTCATAGCCCCAGCTGGCTCACTGCTGTCCCAAGGATATAGAGACAGAAGAGTAGTGTGCCTGGCTGCTGTGGAGCAAGCAGCGTTAGCGGGTCTTGCCAGCTCTGCAGGCCTGTGATTCCCAGACAGCCTGAGTGTGCAGCCCAGCTTAGCCAGAAGAGTTTTAGGGAGGGAGGAATCGGGGGCCTTGAAACCAGCCCCTTGACATCGCTTCTGAAGGGCAGAGTCCTGTGCTGAGAACGGCCCCGGGGAGGCTCACGGTCCCAATGCGAGGCTGCACTTCAGAGCCTGTTCGTCCTCCTTGAGGGCACCACTTTGCTGCCTCCCGCTTTCTGCGGGGGCAGAACCACATGGGCCTATCGCTCAGGCTAACTCTGTGGGCTGCTGCCTCCTGTTCGCCAGCTGCATTAAACCGACAGCCCCAAGTGCGTTTGCACCTGCAAACGTTTTCCTCCCGGAGCCTGTGACAGCAGCTGAAGAAAGGAACTCCAACAGCTTCTTCTGAACACGGCATTACTCGTTTGTTGGCTCCAACGTTGCTGGCAGTCGCTGGTCCATCTGGTTCCCCATACGTGAGCCCTACTGGTTCCTTGCAGGTGTTGAGTCCCATTCAGCCCAGTTAGTGCATCCGGCAGCATCTCCCTTCTTCCCTAACTCAGCATCTCTAAAGCGGGAATAACCCCCGGAGCCGTGCTTCTGGTCTGGGAAGAAAGCACCTTGCTCGTCAGGGCACGGATGGCTGCCCCGCTGTTTCCTCTGTGACCCTTGGCGTGCACTGGACTTTGCCGCGCTGAGGTTATCCTCTTTGTCTGCAGGGAGTTGATTAACGGAGGAAGAAAGGAGGAGGTGAGATAATGACAAAGATGCAGCAAACAGATGATGCCTGTCCCAGCCCCACTCTCCCCAGGGAGCAGTAAGGTAGCAGTGCGTGAGCAGGGGGAGCCTTTCTGCATGAGAGGCTCTCCAGAGGCCCAGGGGGCTGTGACACAAGGGACGTGAGACAGTGGGAGATGCGAGTGGCTCTGCAGCGATCCTGCTGCCGCCCTTGAATGCCTCCATTGCTGTTTGTTAGGGAGGTGCCCAGGGTTCCCCTTGTGATTGAAACATGTTAAATGTTGGGATGTGTTTGTTCTAAAACTAGGCCATCCCTAGCCGGCATGTCTGAGAGGGAAGTGACAGGAGCTGTCTGGGTAGCTAGCGGTGCTGGAGGAGGGAATAAGATGCGAGAGCAGAGACCCAACTCAGGCTGCTGCTGGGCAGGCGGGGATCAGGCTACCCGTGAGCAGGAGAATTTGAGGGTGGCGCCATGGAGGGTTTGTCCTCTACCTGCTGCCCCTCCATTTGTCCAGGTGTACGGCGGGGGCTGCAGACACCCCCAGCTCAGCAGATGAGACGTGCGAGTGGCCTTCGTGCTGAGGCGCAGAGTATCTTTCTGCCTCCGCGGCCCATTCAGTCCTTGGCCACTGTTGCGAGAACCTCCGGCAAGGCTGCCAGTGACGGGTGGGTTCTGTGATCCCCGGAAGAAACCCACAGCTCATTTCACCCCAGGCAGCCATCAGCCGGCAAGGACTGGTGCATGCAGTCTATCCCCTCGCCGCCTGGCCCATCCTGGTCCTCTGGCGGGTTTGGTTTTGCAGTGGTGAAGTGGACTAGACATGTGCTTGCTCAGGAGCTGGCCGGTCTCGCTGCCAGCACGCGGCGGCCTGGTGGCGGAGGTCAGTTTTCCGGTAACACCCTGAATGCTTTCTTGCTGCTGGTTCCCACTCCTGTTCAGTAAGATCTGGGGCCCAGTTTTCTGCTGGCCTGTAGGTTTAGTCAGATTGCAAGCTACAGCCAAGAAGGAATTTGAGACTCCCAGCCCCCTGTGGGCACCTGGCTTGCAGTCTCGGCTGTCCCACGTGAGGAAGGGCCCCAGGCACCGCCCTGGTGTGAACCAAACAAAGGTGCAGGGCTTGGGAACAGGACCCTCCCGGAACCCCTCTCCTGCCAGGGGCGGAGCATCCTGCTGTCGTGGGATCTTTGGCTGCCTGGCAGCAAGGAGGTCCTCTGACGGTCTTATCTAGAGTGCTGTACTGAGCCAGGCCTTCCCGTCCTCCTCTTCAGCAGTGGGGCAGGGGCTTTGCCTGCTGAGCCGTTGCCTCCCCCTCTGAAGGGCTACTTGTCTCATGGCCCTCACCTCCGTGCTCAGCATTACAACCAGCTTCTGAGCTTTGCTCTTCCCATCCGTGAGCATCGCCTTTCCCCATCGGTGCGCTGGTGTCTCTAAGCTGGTCTTTGGGATGCCCCCTGGAAAGAGCTGAGCACAAGACCCCTGCCCCCGGCGGAGCTGAAATACTTGAGAGAGGAAACAGCTGCCTGTGGGCACCCTGCTTCCTGGAGGAGGTCAGGTGCCCCTCCTGGCACATGTGCTCCCATAGGTGCAGGAAATAGGGGTGCGGGCTCACGCAGAGTTTGCACTTTGGTTCAGTAGCTCCCAGCAGCCTCACTACACACATGGTTGCAGCCTCCTTGGGTGTGGTGATCTTCCCTGGGGGTGGGAGCGTTAGCACCCACAGGGCCAGCCCTGTTTGTGTGTCACAGACGCGTTCTCCTGGCCTGGTCCCAGGAGACAGCTGCTGGAGCTCCATGCTCAGTGCTCGCTGATTGGAAAGCTCTCTCCCTTCCAGGCCCCTTATGCTTGCTCCTTTCTGGCTCATCACCGGGCCCAGCTCCGTGTCTGGTTCATTAGGACTTTGAGTTACTCGTTCGCCTGGTCTTCATCTCTTTAAGCATTTGCTTGGGTAACTGCGCCCAGGGGCGGAAGGGGCTGGTGGCCGGGCTGTAGCATGGTGCTGGTTTGTTCCTGATACGCAGCTCCGTGGTTCTCCTTCTCAGCCCGGACCAACCCTGCGGCGCTCAGCCGAGACAGCTGCTCTGGCCCACCTTCGCCTTTGGGGCGTGGCTTCAGCGCAGTTCCATGGAAGGCCTCGGGGAGCAGTTTCCCACTCGGCCAGCTGGTGCCTGGAGGCTGCACACAAACAGGAAACCTCCTCTGGGCAAGTGCAGTCAAGTCTGGGCTGTGTCTTCGGAGGGGTGGGTGGGCCGGCTGGAGAGAGTGGCTGTGCGTCCCCGAGTTACACTGAGCTGCGTGGTTACCAGGGGCTGCAGAAAGTGCAGGGGTACTTACCGAGCCCAGGCAAAGCAGGATTCCCTGAGAGGAGCCTTACTCCTCAGGCTGCAGCATGGACTCCTTGCTCGTCCAGGGAAGGAGGAAGCTGTGGGTCTCCGCACCTGCTAGATGCGGCCCCAGCTGCCAGCACCGGGCCATCCCCTTACTGCTCTCTGCCTAGGCAAGCATTCTCCGGTAACCTCTCTGCACCCTCTTCCTCAGTCCACCACTGCCCTACACACCCTCGTTGGGAGCTCCTGCCATGGGCTGCACCTCCCGCGTTCCCATCGCTCCGCCTCGGGCCCAGGGCAGAGCTGCCCTTGGCAGGAGGAGCACAGCTCTGGGGAGGAGGATGAAGAGGCACACAGCCCTTCTGCACACTCCCCGTCTAATGCCGGTGCTGATGCGCTCAGACTCCTCCGGCATGGAGGTTTTATCTTGGCACAGCATGATGGGGTTCGGGCAGAGCCAGCTGCTGTGTTCCCATCTGCTGTGCGGTGCCTGGGCTGGGCTGGCAGTGACGGGCTCTGCTAGCCCCCTCGCTTGGGCAGAGCAGCGAGGACCCCGAGAAAGCCCTGCAGTGACCACAGATTGTTAGCCTGGGTAACCAGGGGCGCATGGAGATTGGAGGGCTGGGTGCAATTGCTGCAGAGGCTTGGAAGGAGCGGCATTGCCGGAGGCCTGTGCTGCCTCCCTCTGCTGGAGATCTGGAAATCCCTATGTTAAGGCTGCCAGTTCAAATCCAGCTGGGTCAGCAGCACCTGGAAGCTTTCCCAGGGTCCCCCAGAGCAGCGAGCGGGTGGGCAGGCCTTATGCACGACCTTTTCAGGCGCTCTGGGAATGGGAGCAGAGAGGCTGCTTGTCCTGCCATTGCGGGTGTCTGCTCAGTGGATAACCAGGGGACAAGCCAGCACCTGGCACAAGCAGTGATTCCAGTGGAAGAATTTAGCAAGAGTCTCTCAGTCCAAGGGAAAGATGCACTCCAGCTGCCCAGGCAGGTGCTGCTCAGTGAAGGTCCCAAAAACCCATCAGACTAGTTTGTGCGTCAGTCAGCTGCTCACAGTGTAACAGGGGCATCTAGGCCTTGCTGCACGTTAGAGCCAGGGTGGGGGATTTGCCTGGACTGTTGATGCTTGCTTGACTGCTGCTGGGAATACCTGCAGGAGCTCTGCTGCGATTTACCCCCGGTCCCGGATATTTGGAGGAAGATCCAAGTCCGTTGTCCATCACTTAGTGAGCTGGGCAGGCACAGGCCTTGCTGCGGGGGGATGCGGTCAGAGGGTCACACAGAGCTGCTAACTCAGATGGGCTTAAGCTTATTGCCCGGCCCTGAGCTAAGTGCACATCTCCAGACTCCTGGGCGTCCCGAGCGTGTGCACCGGAGGCTGGATTTAAATCTAAATCTGGTCCCTGCAGGTTGGAACCAGCTGTGTATCCCAGGCAGCTCAGTGTCAAATGGCTGATGGAGCAACGGATCCTGCTGCCTGTCTTCTTGGGGCCGGGAAAGAGCCTGGGTCCAGGCCCAGCGGCTGCTCTGCTGGCCACATCCTTCTGTAATTCAGAGTGGCGCTTTGCGATGTGAGTGCGGCTGATGGGTTGCTCCTGGAAGGCGGCTGAAGGGCTCCTGGTGGGGGAGGGCTGGGGTTCCAAGAATGGTGGCTTTGTTTCAGAAACAAGGCAGATGGAGCTGGGTGGTTCTGGTTCCTCGGGCCGTCAGGAGTGAGTCTGACCCTGGGGGACGGGAACGCTCCTGGTCTTGGGAATGGCCTTGCAGACCTTGTTGGTGAGCAGAAGGCAGCGTGTGCTGGGAGATGGGGGAGCAGGAGGCGAAGCAGGCTTTGCGTGGGGGTCTCCAGGAAAGCACAGGTGCAAAGCAGAAGCCTGTGGGACTAAGCCCAGCAGCAGCTCTGCTCTCTCCCTTGGTGTGGCCTTCCCCAGCCCAGCTGCTGAGCAGCTCATAGCTGGTTTCGGATTCTTATGTACTCACAAGCCCGTCAGTTGCTGAGCCGGGCTCCCTGCAGCCGGATTGCTGGCGCGCGGCTCTGAAGTCTGAGCTAGGCCTTAGCACCACATGCTCAGCTGTCTTCCCTCTTTGTTCTGCTGTACCATAGTACGTTGTAGCCCAGCAGGGCTCGGGGAGGGGTCACCCCACCGCACCGCCATGCGGTCATGTTTCGGGGAATCAGTGGCCGTGGTTCTCGCAGCTGGGCAGGCAGCACGAGCCCTGTGGTCAGGCTAAGCAAAGGCCAATCCACCCCAGCTTTCGCGCATGGCAGGGCAGCAAAAGGCTAGGGCCTTCTGGCAAGGAGGAGGGCCAAGAAACTCAGGCATGTTCTTGTAATAGCGAGAGGGGGCAAATGCCACCCACAGGTTAGGGATGGGGGGCAGGCTGACCCACTCCACTGCACCCCAGCCCAGGGCCCCACCAGGGGCAGAGTAGTCTGCCATTGGGGTCAGCAGCGATCCAGACCACAGCATGCTGACTCAGCCGTCCCTGGGGCACTTCCAGGCTCTTCCCCCTCCGGGCAATACCTGAGTGGGCAGCAGGTCAGGTCCCGCCACATCCAGGTAGGATGGGGTCTCCGTCCCAGCTGGTAGCTCCTCTTCAGTGAGGCCTGGCGGTCCAGGGTAGTCTTCAGCCTCCCAGCCTGGGGGCTCAGGACTAGCGTCTGGCTCCTCCAGTGGCTAGGCCTCAAGTGAGTGCCTGTGCTCAGCTTTTATACTTCCCTCCCCAGCTTCTGGCCAGGTGGTAGGCCAGTGTGGGGCTCTGCCCACCAGGACTCAGGGAGGGGTTCTTCCCACTCCAGGTCAGTGTGGGGCCACTCCACACATCTATGGTGTATTAATTAGCCTCCAACCTGGTGTCGGCTCCAGTTAGTGCTGGAGACCTAGAATGGCAACAGCACAGAGCAGTCTGCAATACCCAGATAGCTCTCCTACCTTAGCAGACAGCGGTTGTCTCCCCCCTTGCACGGGGGTGCATTCCCTCCCGTGTCCCCTTTGGTTCCCCAGCTGGTCTGAGAGCACTGAGAGGCGCTTCAGCTTTGCTCGTGTTGGTGCGCTCTTTGCTTTTCCTGCAGTGCCGCTTTCCTCGAGGAGAGAGACGGAACCAGCTGCTAGAGAAAGTGCTGAATCTTTGGGCGGGGAAGGCCGCACAGCACGTTTCACATTCAACAGAAAATAATAGGCCATCTGTCATTAGGTTTCAGGGTTGATCCTCTATGAAGATGGGTGAGGCAGCTGTTGTTACTCTGAGCTGTTGCTCCAAAATGTCCCTCTGCAGACGCAGGCAGCAGGGTCACCTTTTGAAGATTCCTTTTACGCTTAGGTTAGAATCTTTAGTTGCTTTTGAACAACTTTGGAACACGCTTTGCAACAGCTGCCACAGAAGTGCTCTGAAGGTCCCATCTCCATAGCAGCCTCTGTTGTCTGGAGACTCCCCAACACCCCTGGTTTTGTGGTCCCTTCCAGCTCTCATGTCAGGCTCAGACTCATGGTATGGGAGGGGAGGCGACACCTAAACACCTTAAGGCCTGCAGCAACTCACGCACTTTGGGACAAGAAGCAAGTTTGGAAACTGAATTTGAGCAGCATTGCAAATAACCTGGCTTCAGCTGCTGGCCACCCAGCAAGCCCTGGGATAGGACTGTGTTAAAAATAGCCAAGGGACTTCTGACTTAACTGGGTCAAGCCTGAACTGAACACTGGAACAGAGACCTCAAAGTCTGAGCCCAAGGGCCAAGCACCACCTAGATAATCCCCGATAGGGGTCCATCTAACCTGCTCTAAATATCTCCAATGATGGAGATTCCACAACCTCCCTAGGTAATTTATTCCTGTGTTTAACCACCCTGACAGAAAAATTTGCTTAATGTCCAACCCAAACCTCCTTTCCTGCAATTTAAGCCAATTGCTCCTTGTCTTACCCTCAGATATTAAGGAGAACAATTTTTCTCTCTCTGCTTGTAACACCCTTTTAGGTACTTGAAAGCTGCTATGTCCCATCTCAGCCCTCTCTTTTCCAAACTAAACAAACCCAATTCTTTTAATCTCCTCTCATAGCTCAGGTTCTCTAGACCTTTTATCATTTTGTTGCTCTTCTCTGCATCTTCTCCAATTTATCAACGTCTTTAAGAGCATAAGAATGTCCATATTGGATCAGGCCAAAGGTCCATCCAGGCCAGTATCCTGTCTGTCAACAGCAGCCAATGCCAGCTGCCCCAGAGGGAGTGAAACAAACAAGTAACTATCTCTCTTCTGCCATCCATCTCCAGCCTCTGACAAATTGAGACGAGGGACACCATTCCTTACCCATCCTGGCTAATAGCCATTCATGGACCTAAGCTTCATGATTTATCTAGCTCTTTTTTAAATCCTGTTATAGTGCTAGCCTTCACAACCTCCTCTGGCAAGGAGTTCCACAGGTTGACTGTTTGCTGTGTGAAGAACTTCCTTTTGTTTTAAACCTGCTGCCCATTAATTTCATGTGGTGTCCCCTAGTTCTGATATTATGGGAACAAGTAAGTATTCTTTCTGTGTTCATTTTCTCCACACCACTCATAATTTTATGTGCCTCTATGATAAAATTATTTTATGTGCCTCTTAGTTTCCTCTTCTGTAAGCTGAAAAGTCCTAGTTTCTCTCTTGAAATGTGGTTCCCAGAACTGGACGTGACCTTCCAGTTGAGGCCTAATCAGCGCTGAGTTGAGCAGAAGAACGACTCCTCGTGTCTTACTTAAAACACTCCTGTTTAGTGCATCCCAGAATCGCGTTTGGTTTTTCTGCAGCAATGTCACACTTTTAACCCATATTTAGCTGGCGGTTCACTGTGAGCCCTAGGTCCCTTTCTGCAGTACTCCTTCCTTCGCCTCACATTTTTGTGTGTGTGAAACGGATTGTTCCTTCCGAAGTGGAGTCCTTTGCATTTGTCCTTATTGAACTTCATCCCATTTTCCTCAGACCGTTTTCTCCCGTCTGTCCAGATCATTTTGAATTATGACCCTGTCCTCCAAAGCACTTGCAACCCCTCCCAGCGTGGTGTCATCCACAAGCTATAAGCATACTCTCTATGCCTTTATCTAAATAACTGATGAAGATATTGAACAGAACCAGTCCCAAAACTGATCCCTGCAGAACCCCACTTGTTAGGCCCTTCCAGCATGACTGCGAACCATTGATAACTACTGAGAATGGTTATCCAGCTAGTTATGCACCTCCCTTATAGTAGTTTTCTCTTATTTTACCCATCATAATCTCTGATTTATAATGGTTGCTGTCTACTTGTCCTTTTTGTCCTTTTCGTGTGGCGGGTTTGTTTTTTCCTTAATTTTTAAATGGCCCCTTTCCTTTCCCCGTTGAACCAGGGTGGGCTTTGTTGTGTGGTCCCTCTCTGTGCTGATGTGGGAGTTGTGCCTTTTGACCTTCTAACAAACTCTTCTTAGTGAACTCCCAGTTTTGGGACAAGAGTGGAGAAGTTCCATAGTCACGTCCATCCTGCGGAGCTCAGTGGGAGCGTGAGGTTTGACAGTGAAGCTGATAATGGCTCCGTCTGATCATACAGCCTCCCTTAGGTACGGACCAGCAACTGCTGCGTCAGAGGTGGGAATGATGCCCCATTATCTCCTCTGGCACCAGGGTGGGATTGGTGCCTGCCTAGCCCACCTACGCGCTGGGTCCCCTTTCTTGTGTGGCTGGGACGTCATCCCTTTCAGCATTGCTCTCTCATTCTTTCCTGCTCTAGGGGACGGACAGGAGACCTTCCCAAGCCAGGCAGTGACGCCAGCTCAGCCCAGCACCATGCCAGCTTCACTTCCACTGAGCAAGGTTGCCAGCTTCAGTATGATGGTGACTGCCCCTCCTGTTACTAGCACTGATGAGAATGCAGCCACTGTGCAGCCCCGTGTCAGCAGCCCCCATGCTGTCGGGCTGGATGAGTTCTCCCCCAGTCCCAACGGAGCCACCTCCACGCGTGCAACTCTGCAAAATCCTGACTCGGGTATCACGGCGGAGGCTACAGCTGGGCTTTGGAATAAGAACCTGTCGGCCCACAACAGCTCTGAGCTCCCACCTCCGGCCCTGGTTACCACCGCCGCAGATGCGACCCAGCCTGGCCAAGAAGAAACAGAGCCCTCCGGCACCGCTGGGGTGACTGGCGCCATGACGGTGGTTCCCACGAACCCGCCGCCAAACGACTCGCTGGGTGAGACTTCTGGCTACCTCACTGTGTCCCTCCACCCGTAGCACACCCAGCCTGGGGACGTAGGGCCCAGCCCCAGGTAGTGCTGAGTGCTTCGCTCTTCTCATTGACTTTGCTGGGAGTCGGGGCACTCAGCATCTCAGGACTGGGCTCTTGGTAAATGAAGGCAGGCCCTGAGTCTCGGGCAAGTGGGGAAAGTTTGCAGCAGCTCCTTCGTATGCTGATGGGGAGGCTGCTCCCGGGTTCGTGCCACGTCAGCCAGCTGTCTCGGGGGGGATAAGAACATAAGAACATAAGAATGGCCATACTGGGTCAGACCAAAGGTCCATCAAGCCCAGCATCCCATCTGCCGACGGTGGCCAATGCCAGGTGCCCCAGAGAAGGAGAACAGAAGACAAGTGATTTATCTCCTGCCATCCATCTCCTGCCCTTGTTCTGAAGGCTAGGGCACCATACTTTATCCCTGGCTAATAGCCATTTATGGACCTGACCTGCAAAAATTTATCAAGCTCTTTTTTAAACCCTAATAGAGTCCTGGCCTTCACAGCCTCCTCGGGCAAGGAGTTCCACAGGTTGACTGTGCGCTGTGTGAAGAAAAATTTCCTTTTATTAGTTTTGAACCTACTACCCATCAATTTCATTTGGTGTTTGCAGATAGAATAATAAACCATAGCAGCTAAAACATCTCGCCCCCAAAAGTCCAGCAAATTAACCTTTTCCTTCCCAAGCACGTGCACACAGGGAAGTGCTCCCTCCCGCAGGAGCCCAGCTCCGCTCTCCTTTACACCAACGTCACCCCAGAGTGGTGACGTTGCACTGGTGTGAGCGAGGGCAGTCCTTTGAAGTAAGATTACCCAGGTGGTGTCAGGGGCTGGCAGCTTGCATGAACAACCCCTGCCTTCTGGAACGGGTGGACAGAAGCCACCCTCCATCCTTAGCGAGACACAGGAAAATCCCAGCATACAGTGCGAGTAGGGGGCTCTGAGCAACAGAGAGCATCGGATGGTGGCAGGGCACAGCCGCCTGTGTAATTGCTCTTCTCCAACCTGAGGTTTCCAGAGTGCTGACTGCTGTCACTTCGAGGCCTCACGTGGCCATGGTGTGCCACTGACTCCTGGTCTGCTCTGCAATCCCATTGGGTCGTGTGAGGAACAGGGGCTCTCGCTGATTTGGTTCTGTGCTTTGCCACGAAGTAGAGAAGGACAAGAAGTCCTGTGGCACCTTTATAAACTAATAGATATTTTGGAGCATCAGCTTCCGTAGGCAAAGACCAAAGTGGGCCACTTTGGTCTTTGCTCATGAAAGCTGATGCTCCAAAATATCTGTTTGTCTGTATCATCGAGAACAAGAAGTCCTGTGGAACCTTATACACTAACATGGCTACCTCTCTGATATAAGGAGAGAAGCGTTCTCCACTCTGAGACCTGTCCCCTCAACACGACCTGGGCTGTGAGAGAGGCTCTTTGGCTCTCAGGCGGGATGTGAAAGAGTAACTGATGGGGCAATTAATCTGTACCCCCTTTGTCACTGTGAGCAGCGGGACAGGGTCCCTCCCTCCCTTCCTGCAGGGCAGCTCCACGGCTGGTACCTTGGCTTGTGTAATTCCTTCCTGACCGATCGCCCTGTTGCCCTTTCCAGTGCTGGGGGGTCAGTAAGGCACGTACGCAAGCTAACAGATTCCAGCTCTACCTTTGGGAGCAGGGTTGTGAGGATTCCTCTACTAGGAGACCGGCACCATTTGGAGGTGGCGGGGGAACAAGATACAGTTAATGACTCTTCAGTCAGTCTCAAACTCCTGGAGAATTATGTTTTCACTTTTGCTAAAGAATCGTCCGTGGTGGGGGGATCTGCCCACTGGCTGGAAAGGCTTGGGGATGCCCTCCCAGGCCTTGCACACCCCCCACCCACTCTAAGGCAGAGACGGGACAACTTTGAGCTTTTGGCACCTACTCTGTGGGTGCTCCAGGGCTGGAGCATGCTCAGGGTAAAAATGGGGGGTTGTGAGCATTCCCCAGGCAGCCCACCAGTCAGCTCTTGGGAGGGGCAGAGCCCCAGGAGGAGGCGGGGAGAGACTCGGGGGAAGGGGCGAGGCGAGGCTAGAGCACCACCCAGAAAAATTCAAGTCTGCACCTGTGTTCTGAAGAGCTCCGTGCAGAAGAGCAGGGGGCTTAGGGCCTCTCCACTGCCTCCCTGTGTTCCCGGGAGAACCTAGAGCAGAGCGCTCTGGGCTCGTGCCAGGAGCTAGGCACATCCCCTGGCCTATGCCTTCCTGCTCACATTTGCTGCTGTCCTGGGCTGTGCCACACCGAGGAGCTGGACGTGTCCCCTAGGTGTGAGCAGCGCCTCTGCTGCCCTGCTCCCATTCCACGTTCTGCTGGGGTGGAGGATGGGCAAATGGGATTTCATGCAATTGCCTCTTTTCCTTCTCTGCAGAAGTGACGGGCAGCTCCCAGCTGGAGTCCTCTGCCCTCAGCTCCCTGGGGCCCACACCAGGGAGCCCTGACCCCACGCCACAAACCACTCCAAAGAAAGCCACAGAGGAGAGCACTGCAGGGCCTGCTACAGTCCCTGCTGCCAGGACAACAGAGAGCACCCCTGCAGCTCTCGCCCACAGCACCGCCACAGTAACCCCCACCCACAGCGCAGCCACAACAGGCAGAGTGGAGCCATCAGCTGATCCCATGCACGAGAAGGCTTCTGTGCTTGATGTGGGAGATGAGGACGTACAAGGTAAATCTCATGCACCCCTCTGTGCTGCCCCTCGCTGGTTATTAGGAGTGCAGCAGGTCTAGGGGTCTGGGAGAGGAATTTGACCTGGGGAGCCCTTGAGCCAGGAGCAGAGCCCAGGAGATGGGGACTGATTGCCCCAGTTCTGGGCGCTGCCCCAGGGCCTTACCCTCTTGGTGATGTCTCCCTCTCCCTGCAGACCTGCCCAGCTCAGCTGTTGCCGGCCCAGTGAGGGCCGACCCGTTGGTGATTGGCGTTGTTGCCCTGTTTGTCGTCATGGTGGGGATCCTGGCCCTGGTGGGCTTCCTGAGATACCGACAGCAGAACAGCCGGATGGAGTTCCGGCGCCTGCAGGACCTGCCCATGGTGAGTGACGCCCCTGCCCTGCTGGCTGTGCTCAGGGTCCTTGTTCCTTGAGCTCTTGGATGGCTCCCAGCCGGAGGGGTCAGGCTGTGCTGTAGCGCCCCTGCTAGCAGCTTTGGTGACAAGCCACACAGAGGGAATTTGGATCACTCCTCCCCAAAGGAAGAGGTGCCTGTGACTGGGAGGGGAGGGGGCCGGGGGTTAGATCTGAAGAGCCTCCTCCAAGGTTCATGGCCAAGATGTCAGGCGACAGGAGACCGTGACGGGCTCCAACTTGCCACCTGTATTCCAGAAGACAGACTGCGTGAAGGACGCAGTATCTTCCCCTGCTCCTGCCCGCATGTCGTGCAGCATTCCTGGGGGGTTACCAAACAACTGCTACCCCTCCCGCTCCTCTTCCAGAGCCTGCTGCATTTCCACAGTGGGTGAAGCGATCACTAATTACCCTTTGGGATACAAAGCTCTCCTTGGAGAGGATGCAGCCGTATAGTCGGTGCATGCCCAGGGCGGTGGAGCCACAGAAATTTGCTTAGCTTTATCCAGAGGCGAGCAGTGCCTCTGGATTACAGGGGGCACCGGCCGCATGGCCCTGCCCCTCCTGTTCCACCCGGGCCCCTCGCCCACCCCCTCATCCGCTCTTCTCCTGCCCAGCTCTTCCTGCAGAAGCCCTGTGCCTCTTCTGGAGGGTGCGGCACAGTCGGCCCCCTCGGAGTGGCATGGCTCGGGAGTTGGTGCTGCTCTGTGGTGAGGAGAGAGGGACTGCCCCACACTTACCAGATGCGGCCCAGTGCTGACAGTGTGTTGGGGGGGGCAGGGGCAGTGCTGGGGGTGCATGTGACCACCTGTGCATCTCTCACACGTTGTCTCTGGCTTTCTCCCCGGCGGGGCGGCGTGAATATGTCATGGCCATAATCCCTCCCTTGGGCTACATGAAGCAGTGTTGCTCCGACGGTCCTTCAGTTCCTTCTTGGCGCCCAGACAGCTGGAGTCAGAGTTCTCCATGGTCTTAACCCCATAACGGCTCGACATGCGCAGTTTCTCTTGCAGCCTGTGTAGGACCCTTAGTGCTAGTTGTATTCAGCTGTTTCCTGTGGCGATGCACCTGCCAATTTAAACGCATTCTTTGCGTGGGGCGCCCCGGTGCTTGGTGTGTCTTGGCAGAGCCCACGTAAAAGAGTTGTGCAATGTGCAGCTTCAGGAGACAGGCGCGAATGACGAGGGACCTTCAGCGGGCACAGCACCTGCTTCGGTCCCGAGGCGCTTGCTGGGGCGGAGATCTCCCTCGGACTCAGAGCTGCTGATTCACATGTTGAAGCTGTTGCCCTTCGAGAATCGGAAGAGCCCTTCCCATCGACTGTGGTCTTATGCAAAATTTTCCTTGGCTGTCTGGTCCGCTCCAGATCTCGGGGTGACTTTTTTCCGCCTCCCCCTGGAGGAGCATGAACTGCAACTTCCAGGGTGAATGGAGGCTTTGTGAGGCTTGGAGAGACCCTAAATCCTGCCTTTTGCGAGGGAGGAGGGAGGTGCTGCGCATGAGTCACCTAAGTGAAAGACACATCTCCTTCTTCTCCAAGATGACAGTGGTTACTTGCCATAAACGTACCTCTTTGAGAAGTGATGCGTATGTACATTCCACCCCCTCTGCATTGGACTCGCAGGTCCCGCATTCAGCGTGAACGAGCTGAGGGAGGGTCACTGCCTCATGCAGCCCAAGGGGCTGTGGCAATCGGAGTCACTCCTCCACGGGTATTAGGCGGATTAATCCAGCTGTGGCGCACGGGGCATGCGTGAGCTAAATGCAATGCATGGCTGCATCGCATCGCGAAGCACCGGTTACAGTAAAAGCATTTCATGCCACTTGTCCTTCCTAGTGATGGCACGGAGGAACGGAGACGCATTCGCAATCCCCGTGGCTTGGGGTGTGAGGCGTGTGCTCTTTGACTGGCATCCTTCTGGAAAGACATCCGTAGAATCATAGAACACTAGGACTGGAAGAGACCTCGAGAGGCCATCAAGTCCAGCCCCCTGCCCCAATGGCAGGGCCCAGTACTATCTAAACCATCCCTGATAGACATCTATCTAACCTGTTCTTAAATATCTCCAGCGATGGAGATTCCACAACCTCCCTTGGCAATTTATTCCACTGTTTGACCGCCCTGACAGTTAGGAATTTTTTCCTAATGTCCAACCTAAACCTCCCTTGCTGCAGCTTAAGCCCGTTGCCTCTTATTCTATCCTCAGAGGCCAAGAAGAACAAGTTTTCTCCTTCCTCCTTATGACTCCCTTTTAGATACCTGAAAACCGCTATCATGTCCCGCCCTCAATCTTCTCTTTTCCAAACTAAACAAGCCCAATTCTTTCAAGCTTTTTTCGTAGGTCACATTCTCTAGCCCTTTAATCATTCTTGTCGCTCTTTTCTGGACCCTCTCTTAATTTCTCCATCTTTCTTGAATTGAGGTGCCCAGAACTGGACACAGTACTCCAGCTGAGGCCTAACCAGCGCAGAGTAGAGCAGAAGAATGACTTCTCGTGTCTTGTTCACAACACACCTGTTAATGCATCCCAGAATCATGTTTGCTTTTTTTTTTTGCAGCAGCAGCATCACACTGTTGACTCATATTTAGCTTGTGGTCCACGATAATCCCTAGATCCCTTTCTGCTGTATGTCCTTCACTGAACCCTGCTGCTGTGAGACCAAGGCTGGCTCGACTGGCAGTGGCCCTGAGGGAGGGGGATGAAGGAGCGGGATCCTGGTTCCAGAAAGCTTCCCGGGAGGGACTGGGTCTGGGCCTCTCCATCACACTCTCCTTTACGATCTGAGCTGCAGGAGTGGGCCTGTGGGGGAGGGGAGTCTCCCAGCTGTGTTCCCACACAAACCTCCTTCAGCCCCTTCCCAAGGCCAGGGTGCATTAGGAGGAGAATTTTGAGCAGATCTAGAGAAGTGGTTGTCCCCCTGCCCCAACTCTGCTGAGGCCACATCTGCAATATTGTGTCCCGTTTTGGGCCCCCCAGTATAGAAAGGATGTGGATGTGCTGGAGCAGGTTTAGTGGAGGGCAACAAAAATGATTAAGGGGCTGGAGCACAAGACCTATGAGGAGAGGCTGAGGGATCTGGGGTTGTTTAGTTTACAGAAGAGAAGACTTAGAGGTGATTTAATAGCAGCCTTCAACTTCCTGAAGGGGAGCTCTAAAGAGGAGGGTGAGAAACTGTTCTCAGTGGTGTCAGATGGCAGAACAAGGAGCAAGGGTCTGACGTTACAGAAGGAGATGAGTAGGTTGGATATTAGGAAAAACTAATTCACCAGGAGGGTGGTGAAGCCCTGGGATGTGTTACCTAGAGAGGTGGTGGATTCCCCATCCCTAGACGTTTTTAAGTCCCAGCTTGACAAGGTCCAGGCTGGGATGACTTAGTTGGGGGTTGATCCTGCTTGAAGCAGGGGGCTGGACTCGATGACCTCCTGAGGTCCCTTCCAGCCCTTGGATTCTATGAAGGAATTCAAAGCAGCTGCTCTGGAGGGGGTGATTGCTTGTGAGGGGCTAGCGGAGGCACTGCTCAGGGAGCTCAGAAGGTGAAAATGGCAAAGCAGCTGTACTGTAAATGGAGGGGCTGTAGCCTGGTGCCGCCTGGATCCCCCCCTTCCTTGGGTGTGGTAGCACCTCAGATCCGGAGCAGTCCCCCTCCATCCTATGACATGACATATGCTAATGTTGCGTGTGTTGTTTTTTTTTTCCCCAACCATTTGCTCATAGGACGACATGATGGAGGATACGCCCCTCTCCCTCTACAGCTACTAAGTAGCCAGAAGAGGATCTTCCATCCTGGTGTTGGAGAGCGCTGGAGTCCTCTGAGCAGAAGGCTCCTGATCCAGGAAGATCCCCTGAGGGTGGGGGGAAGGTGGTTCTGATTTTGCACTTGACTGAAGCACTTGCGGCAGAGGGGTGGGCTGGTTTGTTTTAAACTTTTTGTAAAAGTTTGGTTTTAAAGTTCATTCTGAGAGCTGGAGCCACTTGGAACCCAGCTCTGGCCCTTCCCTCTGCTCTCCATGCATTGAGTGTCCTGACCCCATCAAAACGCCAAGGAGATGGGTCAGGGATACTTCATGTTGCATTTTACCCTGGTGGCTGAGCTGATGCTTTGTTGACAATCCGTGGAGAGGACTCGCCCAGAAGGCTGAGTAGGTGCATCCTGCGTAAGGAGATGTGGGGTTGGGCTGCACCAGGCAAGCAACCAAGAACACTACTTCCCACAGGGAGACCAGGGTGGGGAGCAGACCAGCTCCCAATGGCTCACTTTTCCTTCGTGGGTTTTTGCACATTTTCCTGTTTCAGCTTCAACAGTGGGATCTGCTTCTGAATTCCCAGAGAATCTTACAGGACTGTGGTAAACTGCAACAAGCTGGTCACCAGGAAAACAGCCCTTTAGCTGCCAGAGGTGAATGTGCCCCAAGCGAGGGGAGTAACCTAGAGGCTTTTCATCACGCTGCTGCGGGAGGGGAAAAAAAACATAACTGGGGCTTGTGTAGCATTGCCTGGGATGGGGCTCTCCTGTTTTGTCTTAAAAGGAAGTAAAATCCCTGGTTTTCCCCCTCGAGGCAGCAGCCGGATCCTAAGCCCTACCCTAGGCTGGGCCATGGCTGGGGTAGCCTCAACAGGGGAAGGGACTGTGCATACACTTCTTGAGCACGGGAGAGTCAGCTGTGGCACTTAGTACGTCCTCTGAGTTCCAGCTGCCCAGCCTGGCCTGAGCCGTGACGTCCCTCTCCAGTTCTAGCTGGGAGTTCCTTAGTTCATTATAAAACAGCCTTGTAGCCACTGTTTGGTGCCTCTCAAGTGGGAGGGGGTATTGCGGAGGTTGGGCACTTCAGGCCTTCCCCCACCGGAACAAGTCTTTGCCGTTGTTTTGTGTCTTGTCCCCCATTCCTCGGCATGATCGTTGACACAAAGGCAAGCCAGCAAGGGCAGGAAATGCTGTTTCTCTGCTTCTGCAGTCCCTGAACAATCCCTGGGGTAGAGGCTGGTCTCCTTGGAGTCTTTGCTTCTGCATAATAAGTAAACAAACAGAAGCGGGTGCGGGGACCGGCGGCCTTTGAGCTCCCTAGGGACGGATGGTAGCATGTGGGGCAGCTGTGTCTCTTCCTTGCATGCAGCTGGGCAGAGGCTGTGTGGGTTTTTTTTTCCTGTTACCACCTGTCCTCATTCTTGTTCACTCACGCGCAAGTGCACATTTCTAGCTCTTCTCTCTTCCCACACTGTGGCTTATGACTGTTCCTGTTCCCTCTCTTGTTCAGCCTTCTGGAAGCTCCCCTGGTTTCACTTAGCTGTGCCCTAGGGCGGTACCCTCCCCCACCCCCAGGACCTGGGCACTGGTTGGGGAGATCTCACTTTTGAGAGTGATGCTGAGGTAGTTAGCATAAAAAAAAACAAGCCTTGTTCATCTCAGGTCTCAGCCTGTTGGCTCAAAGGCAGCCTGTGCTCATGCTCTATCCGCTGGGAAGCTGGGAGACTGATGGGCTGTCAGCATCTCTTCCAGCAAGGCCCCCTGCCCCATGGACCCAAAGTGGCCCCATTTTCACAGCTATGCTAGTTTGCCACATTAGCTTTCAGGAGGGCCTAGTCTACTGCCAGCAGGACATAGATAAATCCTATAAGTGGCTTTAATGCAGATGTTTCAGACCATGCAGCTGGGGAACTGGGCTTCTACAACTAGGACAGATGACCTGGACAAGGCAATTTCTCCACTCCCTGCTTTGCAGCACGGCTTTGGGTGTAGCTAGTGAGAGATCACACAGGAGTTAACGTTTGTCTGGTAGCTGTGGACTTGGGTCTGTTACTGTGGTGAGAGACACCTGGAAAGTACATGCAGGGGAGATGTAATTGTTCTTTTTCCTCTCTCCTCAAAATGGTGTGAAAATTAGAGGGCAGTTTTCAAAAGGGTAAAAAACTGATATCGGAACACGTTGGTCCAAAAAAGTTTCACTGAAGCTTAGTTTCTGCAGCTAGAGGAAAGGGTACTGCCAGTTTTTGGCAACAAAGGATGCATAGAGTATGCTGGAAATTATAGAACGTCATCCTGTCTGAAACGGGCACAGGCTGGTGTCAATAGAGCTGTTGTTGCTGGAGTGGGCTGCTCCACACACCACTTTAAGGGCAAGGACTGACTGATTGTCCCAGCCACACCTGCATCATTCCCTGGAGGCCTAAACACCAAAGTGCAACTTCCTCTGTAAAATATGTTAAAGTGGATTTTTTTGCAATAAAGTTACAAATGCTGAAGGCCTTGTACGTGGGTAGTGCATACAGCCCTGGTGACAGATTGGAGTAGGTCTGCCGTTGCTGTTGCATTTTAAAGCAAGGCAGGATCAGCAGGAAAGGCAAAGCAATTCCCTATGCCCTGCATGCTTGGCTGGGCCCTTTATAATTTGTCTGTTCACCTCAGTCCCCCACGAACCAGCCTCAGTTTTGGCCTCGATTGGTGGATTTGACCTCAGTGATATTCTTACATCCTGCCCTGCCAAGCATCTGCATTCTAACAGCAGCTTTATAGCTGGGTCAGCTCTGCCATGACCATCTCAAAATGCTGGAGAAAGAGAAATCCTTCCTGTTAAGGATTCAGAAATGCAGATCAGGAGTTATCCCAGAGTTTAACTGAAGGAACTGGGTATTGAGTCCTTAATGGAAAGGATTTCTCTCTCTCAAGCCACAAAGTGTTCACTGTTTTAAACAGACATTCAAACACCCACTCTTGCAATCAGCTTTTCCTGCCAGGGCATACAAGATGTAATTCTACCTGTTCTTCAGCCAGCTACATCATTGAGGGCAGATGCATACATTTTAAAGCCAGTAGGGAAAGTCATCATCCCTGCTATTGCATCACCCAGGCAAAACCACAGGTAAACATGGCCTGAACTACTAACCTGTTCCACAAAAGGAAATAGAAGTATCTTCTCTTGCCTTGCGGCAGACTCATAAAAAGACAAAGAGCACATCTGGACTTTTCCCTGCCTTCACAGTTCACTTTTGAAACAAGGCTGGACAAAGCTGGGATAAGCATCTTTAGATGTGTTAAGGGCTGTTGTAAAGAGGAACCAAAGGTGGAACAAGACCTACTTGGCTTAATCTGCAGCAAGAGAGATTCAGGTTGGCTTTGAGGAAGATCTTGCTAACGCTAAGGGGCATTAAACTCCGGAACAGATTTCCAAAGGAGGCTGTGGACTCGCCACCATTGGAGGCTTTTAAGAACAGGATGGACAGACACCTGTCAGGGAAGGCTTAAGTTTCCCTGGCCCTGTCTCAGCACAGAGCACAGGACTAAGTGGCTTCTTGAGGTCCCTTTCAGCCCTCCTTTTCTATGAATAGGCTGTAGGGAAAAATCCTGCCCTTGTCATGGATGGGAATAGTGACCTTGTGCTGGTTATCTGCTCTCTAATTTAGAAGTGGTAGATTTATCTAATACAATTCACAATTACATGGATGTTTTCCATCTCCAGTATCTGGGTGGCTGTAGCAGGGATAGGATCACAACGTCTAACTTAGAAACCTCCTTCAGCTGAAAAGCGATACAAATTCAGGCTCTTTGAGTAGCATCCCTATGGGTGTTCTGTGGCAGGTACGCTCTCAAGCCCTCAGAGATTTTCTGTTAGCAGCATGAATTCTGCCTGCGCAATCTCATGCTACACACCAAGGCTATATAGACCTGCATGTGGAAACTGTCCTCAGTTCCTTCTCTACACCCTTGGCCCAAGAAGGAGCCTTGTATGTGCCTGAACATGTTCTTGTTCTTTTAGTCTGTTTAATGTTTCCAGTTCCTGTTCATTGTCAGTACAGCATTAAATACAGTGGGTAGTTTGGATATTTCCCCTCTTCTTGCTCCCTTTTTCCAAGAAACTTATCTGGCCTGCCTGGGCATGCCTGACTCACCAGGCTTCACACACTACCTCTCCTGTTGAGATGCCAGGACGGGCCCTCTGAGCATATCCACTGCTAGAGTGAGGCTGATATCTGTTGTCAGTGGAACTTTCTGCTACCTCTCAAATCCGGAGCTGTGGGTCTGAGACTTTAGCAACCTGAGAACCCACATTTTGATTTAACTTTTCCATGGACCACCAAGCTGGTTTTGGTGTCCCCCAAAGGTACTTCATGGCCATTCAGCTCCAGGTCCTGCTCCCACTCCATCCCTTCTCCCAAGGTCCTGTGCTGTCCCTTCTCTTCCCAAGCCTGATCCACATCTGCCCCTCCCTTTCCCTGAGCACTCCTCCCAGTTCCTCCCCTACCCTTGCAGTTCCTCCTGCATGCTGGTGAACAGCTGCTCCTGCTCTGTGACATGCAAGAAGCACTGGGAGGAAGGGGAAGGAATTGATCAGCAGGGGAGCAGCTCCTGATTCATGGACCTCGCCCCAGGAGTACGTTTTGCAGACCAGTTTGAGAACTGCTGATGTAGAGCACAGAAGCATTGGGAGGTCAAACTGAGGTTTCTGATGACAGAGTACTCCCTTTGACTTGCTTCCAAGCCAGGAGACTCATCCCATACATAGCTGTTTCCAGACAGACCCAGTGCCAGTCAACCTTAGCTCAGGTCCCTCCCTCCCCAGTAGAGGGCAAAGACTTTGGGAAAGTGATAAAGAGGAGGAGCTCGGTCACCCACCACAAGAAGATGGCCCCCAAAAGGCCCCAATCAGCCGCTGTGTCTGCCGTGTAGGAGTCGTCATCTTCTCAGTTTGGCACGTCTTTTGTTACTGGCAGGACCAGGAGATCCCAGAATGCTTTGGAAGCACAGCTCCAGCTGGAAAAACTGAAGTCCCAGCATTTGTGTGTTCTACATTAACATTACCATCCTCCTCAACTGTTTCACTGATAACCACTGGAGTTCTGTTACACCATGAGCTTGTCACTTTTAGACAAGTCAGAGTCCTCACTGCTTACAGGTACCTAAGTCCATCAATAACTATTAGTCAGAATGGGAAGGGATGGTGTCCCAAACCTGTTTGTTACAGGCCAGGAAGGAATCACTTGATGATTCCTGTTCTGTTCATTTCCTCTGGGGCACCAGGCACTGGCCACTGTTGTAAGAATACTGGGCTAGTCAGACTATTGGTCTGAGCTGTCTGGCCATTTCTATGTTCTTACTATATTGAAAGCCTGGTCTCTGGATTACTGTTGCTTCCTGGTACTGCAGGACTCTCCTTTTTCTACTGGGCTCCCCACTGGAGGATACTGAGGAAATTCTGAGTTGACTGAAAGTCTCTGATCAGGATGGTGGTTCTGGCAGCTAAATTTCATTGTCTAAAGGAAGACTGGTTTTTGACCTGGAGAACATCTATGTCTAAGCAACAATTTATCCTACACAAAGGAAATAACTATTTTACCATGGGACAGGAGCATTTTCCATACTAACTACTTCACTTCTGCTTCTCTTCAGCTCCAAGGGTCTTCTCCAAAGTTCTGCTTACTGTCAGCAAGATGCAATTTTTGCCTTTCTGTATCTTGAAAGCTGTTATGAAACAGTGCTGACCATGGGGGTTTCCAGATAAATATAAAATGATCCATGTAAGCTCCAGTACAGAGAATTACAAGGCACGTATTGGGATTCAGCAGAAGTCAGAACCTTCGTGCCGATGGAGAGCTTCATGACCGTGGCAAATCTGGTCATAACAATTCAAGGCAGTCCCCAGGCGACAGTAAGGAAACATTTATGACTGTGAGATCACGTGGCAGCTTGTACCTTTGTAAAACAACATGCAAGATTACACCACTGCTGATTTGAGGGCTGGTTCAGAAGGGCCTGATCGTCAATCACAGATGGATTGGGTAAAACAGGTTGGGGTTCCCCTCCAGGCGAAGAAGTCCCAAGACTGATAGAAAAATCACCTTGGTGTTTGTGTGAGCCTCCCCTCCATCCGCCCAATTACAACAGTAACTGACTAGGCTGGGTGGCAATCGTGCTTCAACACCCTGCACTTAGGGCAGATGGTCACTTCAAGAAACTGCTTTCCATATCAACCAGTTGGAACTCAGGGCAGGCAGGAACGCCTGCCTTCACTTCTCAGCCCTCATCAGGGGCAACTTAATCAGGATCATGATGGACTATGTGACTTGAATGTTTCTCTATAAATGAACGGGGAAGAGTAAGATTCCCTCTCCTTGTGCACCAGTGCTATATAAGTTATAGGACTGGCATATAGCCCATCAGATTCAGATCTCAGTCATTTACCTTCCTGGAGTCCAGAATGGCATGGCCAACATACTCAGTAGGTTTTTCTGGACTCTCAAATCCTGTGTGGGATATCCCAAAGCTGGGGATGTCCAGAAATGGACTTATCTTGGGGGGACTTAAAGCAACAAGGAGTGTCCCCTATTCTGCTCAGGTGGCGACCTAGGCTGTCACTGTTGGGGAATGCTCTTCTCCTTCCCTGGATGAAAGGCCTTTTCTACGCAGTCCTTCCAACACGGCTAATCCTAAGAGTGATGAGTAAGGTCAGAACAGACAAGGTTATCCTTGTAGTACCAACCTAGCCAAGACAGGCTTGGTAGCCTGACTTGCTTCACTTGCTTGTCCAGCTGGCATTCAGGCTTCTGTCCATCTCTCATATCCTTTCCCAGAATGCACCTGCTTGTGCTTCCTCTGCCTCCCAAGATGGTTTGCAGAATTAGAATCCACCTGCTGCACAGAAGAACAGACAGTGCAGTAGACAGGAGTCAAGCTGAATTTCTTACCTTCAGAAACAGAAAAAGCTCAACCACTGGTGTCATCACCACCATCTTGAGCCTGGAGCTTCCTTGCTCCCAGCCATTTTGGATTACCCACAGATCCTGAAAAAAAAAATTAGCTTAACAGTGAGCTATGATATCAGCATTTCATCCACCATGAGATTTTCCCTGTTTGCTCACTCTATGTCTTCCAGATTTACTAAGGAACAGGCCTACCCAGCATTGCCTGTAGCTGAGGCCGGCCTGGGGCAGGGCAAGGGGCATGCACGTAGCATGATCAGTGGCTGCTCCCCACTGTAGGTAATGGGGTGCGCATGCCACAGTGGTGACAGGGACCACATGCTGGCTGGCAGCTGCTCCTCAGGGCTACAGTGATTGTTGCCCCCTGTGGTCATTTGTGAGTATGACTGTCCCTGCTCTCACACCCCTCCCTTTCCATTTGATGCAAAATCATCACATTCCAGGCTCATCTCATTGGCCTGGCACAACCAAACCCTGACCTTGCTTTAAGTTGGTGGTCCTAGCTCTTACCATATAGGAGGAATTCTTGAACAAATGGGGACTCTCGGATGCACAAACTCTCTGCAATACATAGTAAATTAGAGAACAACTGCTTCCAGGTTAAGGACGCTGTTCGTTCTTGGGGGTCTTAGCGTGGTACTCAGGTACCTCCTGGGACCTCCAGTTGAACCTTTGGGACTTGCTTTATTTATCTATGAATATGACCTATTAGCTATCACAGCAGCTACAGTGTTGGGAACCCTGACAGCAGACCCTGCTTTTATGGTATCTTTCAAGGACAAGGTTGCTTTATGGCCAGATCCTGACTTCTTTCTTAAAGTGCTGAGGGACTGACCTCTTAACCAGGCCATCCACCTACCAGGATTTTCTCCCAAACCATATAACCCTCACCATGAAACCTCCTGTCGTACTCAAGCTGGTAGATGAATATTGGCCTTTTATCTAGACAGGACCAAGGAACTTCAGAAATCACCTCGTGTCACCACCACAGAGTTCCAAGGGGTCCAGAGACTTTGGGGGTGGCTCTCTAGGTGCATCATCCCTTGCAGTGATGCAGGTGGTGCTCTACCCCGTCCTACCCCAGAGGAGCTTCGGGAGCATTCCAGTCTTGGAAACATGCAGGCTTGCTACACGAGCTAGTCCATGCCATCAGTTCTGATGGAGTGCTTAGTAATCCTAAAGCTGTCTTCAGTCTTGGACTCAGTTGCAAAGCCCTCTCCTCCCTGTGGGGGACATTGCATGGGAGTCACCTGAAAGTGGGGTACTCAAAGAAGAGGTTACTCACCTTGTGCGTATTGTCGTTCTTCCAGATACGTCCCCTCTGAGAGCTCCACTGCCCATAGACCTTCGTCTCTGCTTTGGACTGTCCTTTGCCGGACATTTGGATAGCAAAAAAATACTGAGAGCATGCATGTGTGTAGGGGGTTGGGGCAATTGGCCATTGTTAACGAAAAATCTCCGAGGGCTTGAAAGGTGTATGCACACTTAAGTAGAGCTCCCATGGAGGACACACCTCAAAGAGCTACAATTACTGCATAAGGGAAGTAACCTTTTCTTTTTATTGACCTGTGAGCATCACAAATATATAGTCTTCCTCCCGTGAGCTGCAGCCACGGATCAACGCTGAAGACCGAAACTTTCAAGTACTTACCTACAGCTGTTTCCGGGAGCAGGAGCTCAAACCCCAGCAAGAGAGGCAAGATCAGGAACTTTCCTTTTGTTCTTAGGTCCTTCAAATTCATGTGAAATGCAGGACTTTTTAACCATGACATCAGCAGAGCAGGACTCTGGGCTTTTACTCCAGAGGTTTTTCTTGAGTATGGAAAATACCCAACATTATTTCATATAAGTTCACAAGAGAAACTGGGCACAGCAGCACAATACTGTTCCCTTTTCCTGAACCCTCTACAAATGTGAGGTCAGGAAAGAAAGATTGCCGAACCCATGTCAGTGTTTTCCCATGCAACTGATATAACTCTGATCAACTGCAGCAGGAAAAAAAGGGTACTCACCCCAGGCCCCCTTTAAAACCGAGAAGGGATCATCTGTTTATAATACATAAAAAAAAAACCCTAAACCAGGGACCGTGCTGATGTCCCAGCAAGGTGCTGAAGCTTAAAACACAGATGGAGAAATGCAACTGCCTTACAATGGGCCTTATCAGTACCACACCCCCACTCTCATGAACTGCACTGAGGGTTGGACAATTAATAGTCACCAATACTGATCAATGAGAATGGATTTTTTTTTTAAACAGAATCCTATAAGCCAATTATGCTAGAGCTGCCCTCACATCTCCTGAATTTAGTCACTCTGCCACTCTCCTGAGGAGGGCTTGCCAGCTCCCACCTCTGCCAACTTGAAAGTGATCTGGAAAGTGGTGCAAGCACCCAGTCCTGTTGACTGTACAATGCGAATCCTGTTGCATGCTGGTGTGACACCCAGATTGGGATCAGGTCTGCTACCAAGGTTGATTTTGCAACATCAATAGGCCCCTGCTAGAAACAAATGTGGGAATCAGCACAGTTCTGAGCACAGACTGGGCCCTGGACTAGCAGCTGTTCACACACACAGGGATGCAGTTTAGCCATTTTAGCCTCATTTCAGATCTAATTGTTTTCTCACACAGTAGCCCCCACAACCACAAATCCAGCATGGTGCTGATCCTAGATGCAATGGCAGTGACAGCCGTAAGAGATTAAATACCTCTTCTGCAGAGCCCCCAGCTCCTCTGAACTTCCATTAGAGACAGCCCCACACACACACAAATAGGCCATGTCTACACTAGCCCACAGCTTCAAAATGGCCATTGCAAAGATTGCTAATGAGGCACTGAAATACATATTCAGTGCCTCATTAGCATACCGCCAGCCATGGCTCTTCGAAATTGCCGCTTTTCGCTGCCACACGGCTCATCCAGACGGGCCCTTTTCGAAAGGACCCCAGGAACTTCAAAATCCCCTTATTCCTATCAGCAGATAGGAATAAGGGGATTTCGCAGTTGGCGGCACAGCGGCGAAAAGCGGCAATTTCGAAGAGCCATGGCCGGCAGCATGCTAATGAGGCGCTGAATATGCTGGATTTGTGATTGAGGGGGCTACTGTGTGAGAAAACAGTTAGATGCAAATGGCCATTTCGAAGATTTGGTCTTGTGTAGACACGGCCATAAAGGAAGACATAACTAAGGCTGCGTCTACACGTGCACGCTACTTCGAAGTAGCGGCACTAACTTCGAAATAGCGCCCGTCACGTCTACACGCATCGGGCGCTATTTCGAAGTTAACTTCGACGTTAGGCGGCGAGACGTCGAAGTCGCTAACCTCATGAGGAGATAGGAATAGCGCCCTACTTCGACGTTCAACGTCGAAGTAGGGAGAGTGTAGACGATCCGCGTCCCGCAACGTCGAAATTGCTGGGTCCTCCATTGCGGCCATCAGCTGGGGGGTTGAGAGATGCTCTCTCTCCAGCCCCTGCGGGGCTCTATGGTCACCGTGGGCAGCAGCCCTTAGCCCAGGGCTTCTGGCTGCTTCTGTGGCAGCTGGGGATCTATGCTGCAGGCACAGGGTCTGCAACCAGTTGTCAGCTCTGTGTATCTTGTGTTGTTTAGTGCAACTGTGTCTGGGAGGGGCCCTTTAAGGGAGCGGCTGGCTGTTGAGTCCGCCCTGTGACCCTGTCTGCAGCTGTGCCTGGCATCCCTATTTCTATGTGTGCTACTTTGACGTGTAGACGTTCCCTCGCTGCGCCTATTTCGATGTTGGGCTGACCAACGTCGAAGTTGAACATCAACGTTGCCGGCCCTGGAGGACGTGTAGATGTTATTCATCGAAATAGTCTATTTCGATGTTGGCTGCACGTGTAGACGTAGCCTAAGTTACCTTGTACTTCCCCCAACTCTAAACCAGATCTCTTAGGAACTGCCCAGAATTAATATGTTTTTGCAGCACTGGCCATTTGCCAACACTCTTTGAATTGTAATGCAACATCTGTTGACTTAATCTCCCACAGGCCAATTTCCCCCTCCCCCACATTCTAATCCTCTTGCCTTCTGAAGCTCTTTTTTCCGTGAAGCTGGATGTACTGGTTGCCCCGCGCAGTTCTGGCAGATGAGCATGACTGTCCTGTCCACGTAGGAAGGGAGATGAGCACCAGCAGCCCTATTTGATC
Organism: Carettochelys insculpta; assembly: GCF_033958435.1. NCBI lineage: Eukaryota > Metazoa > Chordata > Testudines > Carettochelyidae > Carettochelys > Carettochelys insculpta. The sequence goes on from NC_134145.1 coordinate 4,189,718, forward strand.
TGTTCTTAGCAATTTGCTGTTGTATCAGTGCCAAAAAAGCCTCTGGATGCAAAATTACAGGCTCTGTTTGGAACAAGAAGAGGCTTGTGCGCTCTGGAATGCATCCCTCGTTAAGTTTTAAGCCATTAGTGTGACTCAGTGACTCATTAAGAAGTGTTTTATTGGGCGCACCTACAGGTAACAGAAATTGGAGAACTCCCAGGTTCCAATTGTACCATTGCCGCCTCAATTCACTAGTAAACTATTCCGTGCCTCAGTTTCCCTCTGTGCAAAAGAGGGGTCAAATTCTTGCCTGCCTTTGTAAAGCATTGTGAGCTCAATGGGTGTAAATGCTAGAGACGTACAGCACTGCCTGTGCCTGCTTTGGTGGAAGGCACCTTCCAAGAGGAACTGTGCAGAGCTTTCAGAGAAAATCATCCCATCAGGCAGCCTAGTTGTGGGCCAGCTCTGTGAGGCCATCCAGCCCAGGTACTGGGCAAAACACAATCCTTCCACAGGGTTTTGTCCAGCTTTAGCTCTTGGAATCCTGGGCTAGGAGACACCACCACAGCCCAAGCTGGCTACAGCAGTATCTCACCTCCATCCAGGCATTCTCTGGTATCCCAACCAGAATCTAGTGTCCATCATTCACCCACAGGGTCCTCCCAAGGAAGCAGAGCTGGTGGGTGGGCAGGTGGGAAGCAGCTGCTTCCCATTTAGAAGCTGACTGCTCTCAGCCTAAAGTGGACGGAGCTGCCACAGTGGTGGGCGCACTGTATAGGTACCTGAAGTAATTCCTGCTTTCCAGCCCCCAACAGCCATCGACACTCAGGCCAGCCCTCTCTTAGCAGAGCTAATCTCTGCCCATCCCTCAGTCTCTGCAGCCCCTTTTCAGTTCCGTTGTGCCTCCCTGGGCTCTTACTAGGGTGGGAATAAAGTTCTGGTAAGGAGATGCCTCGCACTGACTCCAGCCGTGCGACTGCACAGTTGTCCCCTGTTGTAAGTCCCACTAATTGTGGCATCGATCCACTCTCACCACACTAGGCGTCTAGCATCATCACAGTGGCCTAGCGTTCCTGTCCCTCTGAGTGTGGACATTTGGATTATGGTTTCTCAGATACATAGACTGAATGGCACTGGAGCGGCTTCTGCCCATGACCAGGGCTGCACTACTGGGAAAAAGTCAGTTTAAGATATGCAACTCCAGCTACATCAATTGGAGTTGATGTATTGTAAATCGATTCTTCCTCCCGTTCCCATAATGGGAGGTTCCCTTATTCCTTGCAGCTGTGAGAAGCAGCTAGGTCAATGGTGGAGCCCTGATGGTTTGACTTAGCACAGCCCCCCTAGGTGTGCTAAATCGAACCCTGGAAGATCAACTGCCACCGTGTCCATCTTCTGGTTAAGTACAGATGTACCCCTTGTCCTTGATCTGTCTGTCCTTGATGGCTGACCTGGCTGCAGCTATTCAGCACCAACCATGAATTTCATTAACTAGCTCTTTATTTCCTCTGCTGACTGTTCAAACAGAGAGCTAACACCAAGCTCTGCCATACGGCACTAGACATCTCCCCCAAAGCAATGCTACCTCCCTTTGCTTCCCACTTTTCAGCAACAGGGTATCTTGGAGAAGGGCAGGAGGCAGGGAAAGGTTAGTGACATCTCTGCACAGGCTCTTGTTTCACAGACCCTTGGACCCCTCTCTAGCACGGGACCTGGACTGCCAAGCACGCCCCCTCTCCTCTCCTCAAACTCTCATCTAACATACCCTATTCCTTCCTCTTGCCCTCTCCCACTATAAAGGAACTGTTACAAAATCAGTCATGACTTATGGAAACTTTCTTTAAAACACAGCAGCTGTGCAAGGCCTGAAGAATGGATTTCATGTCGCAGCCTCTCTCCATGTCAGCTGTTTTCTCCTGCATTAAAGCAATTTCCCCATTATGACTGACATGAAAACACTGTTCCAGGAGTGGAGCTTTTAAGCCATTTCACTTGCCTGAGTGGGAAGGGATTTCCCAGCACCTGGCAAAGTCAGCTGTACTTGGAGGCTTTCTGGCCCTTATCTGAGTAGATTTATGATCACCTACTGGGCTTCCCACCATGCAGAGAGGGAAGAACAAGTCTCCATAAATATGCCCAGCACTGTAGCTAACAGAGTTAGACTGAACCTCACAACCAACCCAAAGCTCAGGAATACACAGCCCAGTTGGTTCATTCTGGAGAGTAATTAAAAATCAAAGTCAGTGGAGGCACTGCCTGCCTGGTATCAGGCTGTGCAGAGCCTGTCTCCGAGCAAGGGCATCAGTTTGGACCACTGCAACAAGCCTCCATCCCCCAAGCAGCTGCCTGTTCAGGAGAGGAGCCTGTCCATTTTGAGATGCCAGTTCCCTTTTCTACCTTTAATTTGTTTTCTTATTTGACAGAAGGGGCTTTCTGTGGCTACACATTAAAGATCACTTAGATTAAGTTCAGGCAGACTGTCAGACAGGTCACTGCTGAGGTCTTCCTCCTCATTTGACACGCTTCCAGCCTCCTCCCTGGGGGTGCTTTCCTCCAGCTCCAGGCTTGGGGTGGAGATGTCTTTGGATCCTATAGACACATTGCAGAGGAGTTAGCTGTGCTCTGTACTGTGAGGCTCAAGTTATCGTCAGCTAAGAAAAATGGCCCAACGGTAAACTGCAGCCCCCAACCACTGCCTCCCTGTAACTAGAGCGAGGGCAAAACTGGTTTGGACACACCAAGCAATGCCAGTTCACCTACTTAGGAAGATACACATACAAGCAAACACAACAACAATCTGAATGGGACTATGCTGTATTGGCAGATATTTTTAATCACAGCACCCTGCCTCCTAGAAACTTTTGGGCACCCCGTCTATAATCCCAGTCATGGTCTCTGGGTGCTACTAAGGTATACATGTTTACTTCTAATAATATAGGATAACTAGTTTCCAGGTATGAAATTATACATGTTATCTAACACAAGGCTTTGCTGATCAAATGTCAAACTTAGTCCCTGACCTGTGCCTACAGGTAACACTAGAGAAGAGAAGTTAACCCCTTGATGTATCATGGCTAGCAGCACCCTAACAGCAACTGGACATGTTACAACTGCACTTGCAAAGCTGTTAATTGTACTTATATTACTGGTAAAGACTGACTCAGTGGGATTTGTATTTAGAAAAAAAAATAAGAACACAAGGAAGTTTCATATGCTTTAAAGCCCCTATTCACAAAAATCTTAAGCGTCTTACTGAGTAGGGCCTAGATTTCCTTTAAAAGAACATTAAACCCTGACATGCATCTGATGAAGGAGGTCTTTGCCCATGCAAGAGTATGCTCCAAAATATCTATTAGTCTATAAGGTGCCACAGGACTTGTTGTTTTTGATTAAACCCTTTGTTTCTGGACTAGGAATTCCCCCCAGACTAAGTATTAATGCAAATACAAGTGTCTTTAACATCCTGAAGCAATGCTGAAATCCAAAGGTTTTACAGTTTGGAAGATGAATCTTTTGAAAACAGGTGACTTTTCCTTCCCAGCCTTCCTAGCTGAGCTCCTCTGAGCTTACATCAGTGAAACTGAGCCCAGAGGCAGAATCATGACACAGGAATGAAGAAAGTATCTCTTCTTCTCTCAGGGAGTCACTGCTTCGTTCTACTTTGCAGGCTCATACCAGGGATTGAGTTTACCATTTGATCAGCACAGTCCCGAGTTAGATAACATGGGTAATTTCATAACTGGAAACTAGTTATCCTGTATTTGTAGGATAACTCCAGACACGGAGTGACGTTATACACTGATCTCCTGTGCCACCGGGGAATGCAACATATCATCAGGAGCAGTGGTATAACTGTCCCTCACATTGCAGCTTGATGCTACCTGAAGCAAGACTGGAAGGGAGGACCATGGAACAACACTGCCCACAGGACAGCACAGAGTGAAACAAGCTAGTGTTCCAGGCACATGCCCCTCCCGGTCACTCACCACCCTGTTTCAGCCTCCAGAGTCTGAAACAAACCCCCATACTGTCCCCATGCGCTGGGGACTTTAGGCTGATGCTCAGGGAGTAGCTCTGTTACTAGCACACCCTCCTTAGAGCTGTGGTTATGCAACCCACTGCTCAGCCCCTGGAAACCGGGTCTTTGGGCTACGATCAGAATCCTCTGGGGCCATCCTGGTCCTTCTGCAGCAGTGCATGGCTTGTGTTCTGAAACATGGAGCCTTCTCTCCTCACCTCACCCCTCCCACCCTTGCTATTCTATCTCCTTCCCCTTTTCTGCCCCAAACTCCCTGTGTGACTCGTGGGGGCTGTGTAAACTCCTTTCTCATTCCCGTCTTTGTCGGGTTCCTGGTAATTTTCCACTCTCTTCACTCTCCCAACTTGTCTGCAGAAGTATTTTCTGGCCTCAACTAACCTATTGTCATTCAGGTGTTTCCACCTAGATAGCCATTAAATTCCAGACACTCACCATTGTCCCTGGTCTGGAGAGACCTAACACAAGTATGTTGGATACCCTACATAAGGGATTCCATGATACGAACATTTCTTAAGAGCTTTACAATACTAGAATACTAGTCAATTCACAAGCTGTATGGATGGAGTCTCCAAATTTTCACAGCCAGCAGTCTAAATTCTCCTTTCAGATTAGAGAACAAGCAGCATATGGTACAAGGAGCAACATGCAGTTCTACAATGCAGAACACAAACAGCCTCAGTCTCAGGGTGACCGTATCTCCCTATCCCAAATACACGACAGGGAAATATGGGGGGAGGGGCAGCTCCTTCTAGCTCCACTGAGGTGCAGGGAGCCGGGAACCTGGCAACAGCTGCAGGTAGGCGCCCAGCTCCCCTCACCTCTGAGAGCTGGGAAGCAGATGGCAGCCACCCGTGCTCTCCGGGCTTCCCTGAGCCACCGGCAAGCAGACAGCAGCCACCCCCCGGGTCCCAACCTATCCTTTTCTTTGCAAGGCCCCCTGCTGGCTTCCTCTTCCTAGTGAAGAGAGTAAATGAGTATGTGCGCTCTGCCCAGCCGCTGTTCCTGTGCATGCTAGTGAGGGAAAAGGTCAGTGGGCAGGGGAGCAATTAGCCCCTCTTTAAAACTAAGTCAGGATTCCCTTCTGGTGCCTGAAATATGGGGCTGTCCTGCCCAATAGAGACAGGTGGTCACCCTACTCAATCCTGGACAGATTAGACACCAGGATTCAAAAGAAGGCCTTTGGAGCACTGTATACTGGGAGATGATGTCCCTCCCTCCTCAGAGCTGCCTCTAAATAGCACAGGTGTAAGAGGCTGCAGCGTGCTTATCTTACGCAAAATAGCACTTCTATTTACATAGCAACTTCCAACTGATCAAGCCTGGCAACATACAGACAAGGAGCCCCAAAAGGTTGAGTGGAGAGCTTGGATTAGAACCAAGAAGTCTGACTCCCATTCCAGTGCTCTGACCATTAGATCATTTTGTGTCCCATATCCGGATGCCAAACGCTTAAACTAGGCACAGCCTTAGGGCTCTTGTCAAGTTGCGAGTGTGAAACACAAACACTTTTAGGGACACAAAATAGAGACTGGTCAGACTGAGAGATCCCTCATTCCCATCCCAAGGCAGCCACACATCTAACATCCACACTCCTACTTTATGCTTAGGTTATCAAGGGCTCTGCAACCAGCCACGCTTCTCCTACCTTCAGGACCCTTAATCTCTGTGGAGCTGGAGAGCTCATCTGAGCTGACATCTGTGAGACTGAGCTCAGAGGCAGAATCATCACACAGGGATAAAGAAAGTAGCTCCTCTTCTCTCAAAAAATCACTGCTTTCTTCTACAAGAAATACAACAAGCAGAGTAAGTTGAGAGCTGAGCTCATGGTTCAGGACTACAGGCTTGATTCCTCACTGTCTTCATAGGCAATGCAAACGTTCTGGTTTAAAAGCCTTGTGCACCTACTCTGCATGTGTGTAAATAACCAAACCAAAGGGATGGAGAGCCAGGCCTAAATCAAGTAAACCAAGACTGGACATGCACTGGACACAGAACGAACACACTGGAGACAACACCCTGCACTGAACTCTCCAGTCTCTGACCCTGTGATTAAAGACAAACCAAACAAGATCACAGGAGAGATGAAAGAAACAGAGAAGCCAGCTAGATACCTAGCAATCCCCATATTATAATCTCTTCCCAAGGCAGAAGTAATTTGTCTGGAGAAGGAGTCCAATCAAGTGACACTACTAGAACTCTCTGGACTTTGCAGCTCTCTGCTACAAACCAGGGAGCTGAGTCAGTTAGAGCCAGAACTTCTGAGGCTTTCAGGCAGAGATCCTGGAAGCTCTGACATGGCAGGGCTGCCTAGAATCACAGACCTTGGAAAATCCTTCTCCCTGGCCCCCAGGCAGTCTGCAGATGAGGATACCCCAGAGCTACAGACTCCGGAAGCCCTGGTCTCCTCAGTAGCCCTCCAGGCAAACCAGGCAGGTTTCACTGTAACCCTGCCTGTGTTTCGATGCAAGTTTGTCAAACCCAAGATGATTCCATAACACATTTCAGGGTCAACAAACCAGCTGTTGCCAACTCTGATTTTCCCAAACAGCTTTACGTGAGAGAACTAACATCACTTACTCCCATGAGCACTTTCCTTTCCTATGGGCTTAGTGTACAGCTTCTCCTCCAAGGGATGGTTTTTCATTTGGTCTCTCAGGTCAGTAACTGTGGATCTGAATGAAACAAAACCAACGCCAATGCTTAGCTCCAGAGACAAAAATGCCCACCAGCAGCAAGATAAAATTCATTCTTGGAAGTTTCTGCACTGAGGGATTTTGGTAAACTCATGGTTGAAGGTGGATTTAGCTCTGCTGAGCAAACTCATTCTACATAGGGAGTGTGGTGAGGGACATGGAACAGAACTAAGGCTTCTACAGAAAGGGAAAGAGAATCAGTACTTAATTACAAGAGAAATGCAGTTAAAAACTCATTATTGGAGATGACTCATTGAGTTAACGTGACACCCTCCACGCTGGGTTATTAAAATAGGAAGCTAGTTTGGCTTCTGCTGTCAGAACAAATTCATCAAGGAGATTCTAACAACAGAGGCGTGCTGGACTATGGATGATTTCACCAGTATTTTCCAGTAAGACCATTTATGTTATTTATGGATTTTTGAGGGTGAGAGGGAACATAAGAGCCTTGGAGGGGTATCAGAAGAGAGACCAAGAAGTCAGGACACATGGGTTCCAACCCCAGTTCTGTTACTGTTCTTTTCTCAGCTGTGTCTGGAAAGGGCTTAGAGATCCCTGGCTGCACTAGGGAGTATGTAGTATTTGTAATATCATTCCTCACCAGTCTCTCTCAAAGGCCCTGAATCTTAAGGAGAGACCTCAACACAGCTCCTTGCAGAGCCAGCCACTGATGCAAGTGTCCATCATATTGGGCACTGTCAACTGATGCAAAAAGTTCATTCTTGCTGGGGCCAAGCATGTGTCTCCAGTGTCATGGCCCAATTCTATTGGCATCAGTTCTACTCTGACTTTCTAGGCCCCTCCCACCCAGTTTTGATAGGATAATATCTGCTTCACATCCCGCCCCCAAACTGCTGTAAAGCATTGCTGTTGGCTATCAAAGAGCCAAATGCTGTCTCATAGTGATGGATTGCAGCAGTGGGTGAAGCGATTGCTGTGTCACCATGCTGCGTGGTATTCTGAGATTCTTAGGCCAGCTGGCTGTATATCACATTGCTTGGCACTGACGTACCCGCCACAACTCTGGAGAACTCAGGGATTTCAAATAGACCTTCCAGGAACAATAGGCTCAGTCTTTCTTACTGCAGAGGTCTTCAATATCAGCCAGCTGTCAATGAATGGAGAGGGCTCCCCAGGAAGGGAAGTCTGGAGCAAACCACTGAGGTAACACTGGCTGCCCACTCAAGGCATGGTTGGTGCTCCTGTGACACATTGTCCCATTGTGACACCAGGGCATGACACACAGAATCCCCAGCTAAGTCCAAGTTGTGCCTCACAGATACTCCAGGGCCAAGTGGATTGGAAAGACAAGGGCACCATTAAAGGAACAGTAGCGCAGAGATAAGTATCATTGAAAGGGAAGCTCAAATCCTCTCCAGAGAAAATGCCAGTGAACGCAAGGCCCAGCAGAGTAGAGATCACAGTCAAAAGGAAGGGTCAGTTTCCTTTCTCACCATATTCCTTCTCTGGAACACGACAGCACAGGAAAGCAAGAAAAGAGCAGAGTGATGCAGGGAAGGGCAAAGGTTTAAGAGACACAAGTGGGCATCTCTTCAAGAGAATTCCTGCTGAGGGGACAGAAAGCAAAAAATGGGAGTCATCACTTTCTGACAAGAGCCAAGTGGGTTCAGTCAAAGATCCACTGAGAAGGAGCTTCAAAAGTCACCCAGTCCCCATGGCGGAGGATCTGGGGAAGGAGAACATGAGCATGCTTGATTACACAATGCACACCCAGAGGAACCAGAGGTTGCAGAACTGCTGTAATTAAATATGGTGCCTTTCATTTCCAGGTCAACAGTTTAGGGTCAGGCCAAAATAGAAACGCAGGAAGTAATTCACATTCGGGGGCTACTCTGAGTCTGTGTGAAGTGAAATGGGATACTTAGTCTAGTTCCCAGCATAAAGGTGTCTCCATCACAAACATCTACCATCACAGTTGGTCCCTTGTGCCTCAGCAGAGACTGAAGATTGAATGAACCTCAAAAATACTGAGCTCTCCATCAACTGTAACTGGGGTTCCTCTCTGGGGCAAATCTGAACTGCAGCTGCCCATGCTCTGAACTTGATGCATTTAAAAAGGGAAGTGCCTACCAGCAAAAAGTACTGGATTGCCAATCTACAGATGGATCGTCTCTGTCCACCAAGCTGGTAGACTGATGACTTCCAGAGGCTGAAAAAGTACCCAAAAAGTGACTTGAGTAAAAGTGCAGCTGCTTTCATTTCTGGATACTTGAGTACAACCTAGAGGTGATGTGTGTGCACGCGCGCACATGCTTTTCCGCAAGTAGTTTTTCAGAGGGACAATGACAACGTATACTTAAGTACACATACCCCACCCCCCCAAACAGCTGCACTTTTACTCAAGTAATTTTTGGGGTACTTTTTCCACCTCTGATGACTTCCCTCCATACTGTCTTGATAACAGGCCTCAATCATGACCTACAAAGGCCACCTCTAGGAGCAAGAGGAGAATTCAGCTCTGCCTTCTCTAAGGGTGCAAGCGAAGGCTCTCTTAGTGCTAGCTGTGATGTGGATATTTGCCTAACAGCAACTGAACTGATGTTCCCTACTCGGTCAGACAGCAGCACAGACCCTTGTGCCATTCCCATGTGGTTTATGATGAAAGATCCCTTGGATATTAACACTTGCAGCAGATGTGCTGAGCCCAGTTGGGTGGGGAATGCACCTCACCTTGCCAGCAATGATGGTGTATACACATGAGTGCCTCAGTTCCGACAAGGCCCCTACCTGATGCAGCCGAGCTCCTGCTGGGTGCTCCATGTCTCCAACTTGGCTTTGTCCAAGTCATCCGATTGAGCTTTGTGACTGTTCATCAAATCTTCCAGCATCTGTGGATGAGAGGGACAGTCACATTGCCAAAAGGGCTCCCCACAGACAGCCTCTGATTCTACACAGCAGTGCTGCGCCCAGCAGAACATGCGTCATTTGTTCTCTGTATGTGCCTGGAACAGGTTGGGGAAAGCACAGCTACCTGTGGCAACGAGCACTTCACCTTCCCAACACAGAAAGCTATGGGCTTATGTTCCTTTACACTTCGGTGTACTCAGATCAAGATGGAGTACAGCATGCTGGGACGTGTACCCCCTGAACCAACCTCCTTCATGGAAATTAGGACCACACTGTAGATCCCTGCCATCCATGATTGGGCCACAGACCGCATTTAAGCCAACCCTAATCTAGAAAAACACTAATCAGTTTGAAAATGTGCCCCCCAAAATCTCTTGGGCAGCAAATTATGAAGGCTACCTGGCCAGAAGCACCACAAAGCAGGTGGTTTCTAAAGGGTTTAGAGGGCTGCTGCTAGCTGAGAAGTATAGCCAGGTCTGATCATTGGCTCCAATGTATTTTAGGTCCTTCATGACTTTGGCCCTCTCTACTTGTCTGCGTGTTTCCCACCACATTATCTTTTCTCTCCTTCTGCTCGGCCAGCCTCAATCACAAATATCTTCACACCTTACGCATGGAATGCCCTTCCCGAAGTGACCCATAAGGGCACAGCTGTTTGTTCCAAATCCTTCCAATTTCTGCTGTGAGGCCTAGAAATCAACCCTGTTCTGATGTTTGATAGGGACAATCTGAAATTTTCAGCTATATATGCTTTTTTCCTACAAACAGGAACACTTGTAATATTCGGAATATACCCCTCTCTGCTGCCCCTGCTTCTCATATTGCTTGCTTTCTAAGCTTGTCGGTTCTTTGGGTCATGCACTGTGCACAATGGTAGTACTGCACTATCAATATTTAATAAAAATAAGTCATTCTCTGCAGACTACAACCATACTGATCTTAGTTTTCTACGTGGCATCTAGCTATGTATATGATGGGTGTCTTAGAAATGCTGTGAGTGTGCCAGTCTTGTTTAACAAACACCTGAAATACACAGGAAAGAGAATTGCTACAATTGGACCCCATTATTGTTTCAATGTTTAACTTCCTTAATGTGACCCCTTCTAAACAGGGATTACAGTGACCCTCCCATAAGTCCAGGGGCAAATAGGAGTTGGTTCTATCCTATCCGAAGGAATAAATTCTGAAATCTGAAGCACACTGGAATACATAGTAATATCCCAGCCTTTATTAATGTAGTACCTTTTAGATGACGTTATTGCAGCACGCCTGACAAATAATGGCTTCACCATGATCAAATTCATGATCTTTTCTCTAGCCCTCAGAGGAAGATCTAAAACTCCCATGAATCTCCTGACTATTTTGCAATACTATTCAAACAGAAGATAGTCCTCCTGCCCTCACTGGTGATCACTACATGCCAGAGGCCCTTGTAACTTTTACTCTCACTCCTTGTACTGCGGATGCAATTCATACATGTGCTTAACCCTTTTTCTGTAATGATTTTGCCTGGGAAAAGTAAACCTTTAAAACTATGTACCTTGCAATATAGACCTTGAGTTCTCTTCATTTCATCAGTTTCAGACATCTGATGGAATAAATCCTCCTCCTGTCGGTCTAAGAAGGAAAGCAGTGTAACTTTACACAGTAAACCAGATTTGTTTTGGCCACAGAGCTGAGTTGTAGCAGACTCTACTTCTATTCTGCACCTGATTTTTAATAGTTATCTCACCATTCATTTTTCTCCATGCATATGCAGTCAAAAGTTTACTAGATAGCCTCTCATTCCAGGACAACATTCTACTATGGAACTCATGTGAACAGTGGAAGCATCTGTCCGATCTCTACTGGAGTTACACACAATACCCAGGGTCTATTACTTTCACAGATATCGAATAGGCACAAATCAAAAAACTGTAATTAACATGAAGACCTTTACATAAAATTCTACTCTGACAGATGACTGTGAAAATGACATTGGTGGGTCCCCATTTACACCCCTTCAATGCCTATGTTCAACAGGATCAGTTTCCCTAATGGGGATCTTGTCTATTCGGACTGTAAGCTCTTTGGGACAGGGACTGACTCTCACTAGGCATTTATACCACATCTAACAGAATGGGGACCTGATTTTGGTTGGGAACTTTCAGCCTTATTGGAATTCAAAAGAGCTGCTGCAGTAAACTGAGCTTGACAGCTGAGAATCAAGCTAGGTCCATTATGTTTTATGTAATTACCAAAGATCCTGCACCTCAAATTCTGCCCTTAGTTCTATGCGGGCCATCTAACTGACTCCACAGAACTGCTGCAGTACAGGGGGAGGGGAATTTAACCCACAACTGGAAGTTCTGTTTATGATACTTTAGCCAGAATAGAATACAGCTCCCTCTTCCATGCTTATGTCAGTTTTATACCCATAATAGGAGTGAAGTAGTTAAAACTTAGTTACAACAAACAGATGATCTGACTGAGTGGTAGCTTCTGAGTATGAAGGGATTGTTTGCACAGTCTCTTTGAAGATAGAGACATAGTTTAATCTAAGACCAAGGTATTTTCAAGACTGTCTCTGGTCTATGTCCAGCCAAGGTACCTGACAACCCAGAGCATCCTTGGCAAAGGCCCAATAACAATAATGCCATCCAGCTCCCACATAGCACTTTTAAGTAGTAACTCTCAAAGCACTTTACACGGGAGGTCAGTATCATTGTCCATTCCCACCCCACCTTGCCTGTCTAGAGATAGGCTCTCCCCACCTTGCCTGTCTAAGAACAGGATGGGATGAAGTTTACAGTTGCACAAATGTATTACAATGGACCCCATTCATTCACTGAATGGACCCCGCCCCTCCTCAAAGCCCTGGGTATTGCATATAAGCCCAGTGGAGATCGCACAATGCAACACACAGAGTCTGACGGAGTGGGGATCCTGTGCACATTACCCTCCCACAACCCTGCCAATGCCCTGGTGGAAGCCTGATTGAGCTAGCAAGCCCTGTGCAGGCTCCCATGCTTCACCTCCTTACTCTGTCTATTCACCACAGTATCCCTGCTCCTCCACTCCTCAGCAAATTGTTCAGTGCAACTATAACATAACGCTCCCAACTGCAGGGTGCTTCCCTCCCCTCTTTCAGTCATCTGTCAGGCCCCTGGAGGTGACCACCAACAGGAGCGGTGTACAGCAACACTCACTAAGCTTGTGCTTCAGTTGCTCCACCTCTCTTCTCACACATTCATATTCTTGCCATAAGAGCCTTTTGCTAAAATAAAAGGGACAGAGAGAGTTACCACCCTCCCAGATAAGGAAAGCAACTGCCTCAATTTCATAACCCAAACAGCTGACCTCTCATGCATCTCCCGCATGACCCTGGCACTGGGATACAAATCCGGGATGCAATCTCCATCTGGCTGGTGAAACACTTGTTGGCGCAGGTTATGAAGCTCACTCTTCAGCCCTTCCAGTCTCCGCCCCAGCAGCAACTCCAAGCCACTGTGAGGACTGTTCTGCAATCGGCTAACCTCCTCTGCAACAGCAAGAGAAAAGGTGGAAAATAATTAAGCTTCAGCCTGCAAGGGGGAAGTTGAATAATGCACAATATGAAGGTCTCCACAGTCAGTTCACTGCTAATGTAAGGTACTGGACTGGCACTGGGGGCCTCTGCTGATCCCCTGTAAACGCACAGCATATTCAGCGCTCCCTTCATCACTCTGCCATCACACTGCAGGGGAATTCAGTCTTCATGGTCGCTTCTGAACTGATGCTTTGGGGTAGAATATGTGAGAGATGTAAACCAAGAGTTCCAACATCTGAGCCAACCGATGTAGCCATCGCATTCTGTAACAGTGTTAGAGAAAAGGACTAAGAGCTGGGACAGTAGGGGTCTACCTAGGTTTGAGCTCGATATGCTCATCAGTGAAGGGGGCTGGAATAGGCCCCACTGACGAGCTGCACTCCCAGCCTGTTGGCTCATCAACAGTATCGCAAACAGTCAGATGGGGAACAACCTCTGAACATCCCAGAATGACAGCAAAGCCATGGGATTCTTCACTACCTTCCAAATTATGGATCCGCTGCTGCTGTATCTCCTTCTCCTGCTTCAGTCGATTTACAGACTGAGTGAGGGACTCGATGACCTGAGGGGAAAAGCAGAACAAGTCTCACCTGGAAATAATTTAGTGCAAGGAAGAACTCAGTTGCGTGGTGTAAGCCAGTTCAGTTTCAAAAAGCTGAGAATACTGCAGGGCTGCTCCAGCCAGGCTGAAGAGCCCCTACCCATGGCGTGCCAGGAACCAAGTCTGCTCTGGCTACATTTGGCAGTGCCACAGGCAGCAAAGCTCCAGCTGGGCTGGGGCAGCCCTGGTCCCCAGCACACCCTGAGTTAGGGGCATTCCAGCCTAGCCGAAGCAGCCCCTGTCCATTGCACATCTCCTCAGCCACCCATCTCTTTAGTTGGCTACCTATTTAAACAGTAGGTTAGCCTACCATTTAACTGGTTAACCAATTAAATGGGATTTTACATCCCTACTATGACCCTCCTTGCTGGAAAAATAAAGGCTGCGATGAAGGACATAGCAGAAGACTTGGTGATCAATGGGATGCAGGGGACCACACAGAGAGGAGTAAGTGATCCTGTGAGATTACTTTGCTTCACAGGACACATGACATACCCCTGCAGCTTCAGCCATGGATTGGCATGAACTCTCAACTAGGACAATGGGGAGAGAACACCTCAAATTTTCACGTGGAGGCCTTTCCAAATGTCTCAAAGAGGAACAGGCTTTTTCAATTGTGTGACAGAGAGGATCTTTACAGTGCAGGACATCTAAGAGAAGGTGTGTGTATTTCAAGTGAAACCCATTGCTTCCCCTTAGTAGAGCAGGCTAATGTCACTGAAGCTCTAGAATTACCTTAGCTTGAGAATGCAGTTGATTGCTGATGGCTGCAAGCTCTTCTGTTGCCATCTGGTAGTGTGGAAGACTTCGGCAGGTAGGACACGGATGGTGAGATCCAGCCAAAGACTCATCAAATGCAATGCTCTCAGTGTTTGTTCTATCAAGCAGCAAATCCACTAAGAGATCAAAGGCAACACAAGTTACCTGGGTTGCAGGGAAGGGAACCCATTTGTTTGCCACATAATTAAACTTGTCCCAGCTATTGCCCAAGGCAGGGAACTTGGAAAAAGCCAGAGACACAAGATAACATATGATCATGCAGCACAATGGATTTTCCTACAGACTCCCACTGCTATGGTAGCAAGTGGTTTTAGAAATGCTCATCACAAACAGGTTGTTGTTACCTTTGGAAGGGATGCTGGTTGTATTCAGACGCTGCTGTAACAGAGAAAGAGAAACTAGTTTACATGGTAAAGACAACCACGCTCACATGGCTCTCATAAAGGGTCAGTGAAAGTTGCACACATACAAAGGTGTTGTAGATACCTCACACTGCTTTTCTGGAGGTCCTTTCTTTAAGTTGAACAAGGTGGGTTGTTAACATCAGAATAAGATTAGGAAGAGTCCTCATGTTCTCAACAATGACCCCTGAGGTCATTAAGGGAAAAGTGGACAGGGAAGCAGCAGAGTGAGGTATGTAGGGCAAATGCAGGAGGAAAACTAGTTGAAACAGCAATGAATACAGGAATGTCCTGTGGTTTTGTTATATGGGAGATCAAACTAGATTACCACAGTCATCCCCCTTCTGACTTTTTAAATCTATGAAAAATATTCAAAAAGCATTCAAGCATGTGCAACAAGTCCTGTATTAGGCACATCAGAATAGCTACAAAGCTTGGTTAACTCTCACCAGCTTTCCTAGAGCTCTGTATGATTTCCCACCAAGTTGAAATTTGAGAGTATGTCCCTTCTCCCTTGACTGACTACTTAGTAACAGCACCAGTAGCTTTGAAACAATATGTGCAGCTCTAGCACCATCTATAGGCCATAATCTCCCATTTCATAGATGGGGAGAACTGAGGTAGAAAATTGTTCAGACTTGTGAATACAGTAAATAGGGACAGAGGAAGGAATGGAATTGAGCAATCCCAACGCACAGTTCCATGCTCTAAAGCACTAGACTACACTCCCGCTAAGGATACTGCTGCCTTTCTTGTATAACAGCCTTCTTCCCTAGTTTTAACACTCAAATAATACCTCTCAGAGCTGCACCTCATACTATCCACAGACTGGCTCTCTTGCAATGTTCCCAGTAAGATGGGTCCTTGTGCAGCCACTTCGGTGATTCAAGTGCCACCCACCTCATTAGCAGAGTACCCACAGCTAGGTATGTGTTTCTCCTGGGGGGACAAATTTAAACATGCCTCAGTGCACATAAAAATGTATTCTGCACAGAGATGCAAAAATCCACACATAGATGGAAAAGATTACAGGGAACATTGCTCCCTTGTTGCGTCAATCCCTGCTTTTACAGGGCAAAGGCTGCAGCAAGGCCTTATGAAATGCAAAATCCTGATCTTAAAACCACTTGCATCTACCAGATTACATCCCTTCCACTGAATTGTTGTGTAATAAAGGTTTTGCAGATTTGACAGAATAATCCCACTCAACAAAGGATTCTTGGCAATTCAAGAGAATCTCTTTTCACCCATACATACCGGCAGTAAATAGGGAAGTGCATTTTGTTTTGGCAAAGAAACCAAACTGTGATGTTTGCAAACAGTGGACACCCATCCAGTTCTACAAGTAATTTATTACATTGGGATTAGTGCTTTCTCTCAGTCCATTGTCCTGTCCATGTTGCATCCTCATTTCATCCTTTTTTCTCTTACAAAGCCCCTGATCACCCTGGGGAATTGCTCCCCCTCTCTGACATTTACATCCTTGAAATATTTGCAGAAACTTTTCCATTTTCACCCCCTTCTCGGAATACTGCAGCCTTGATAGCTCCAGTCTAGCACTGAAAGACCTCCGTGAGAGTAATTTATTACCTGAATACAGCTGTCAAGATGAAACGTTCAACCAGCCTCTAGGGAAGGGAACTCTGCAAGTTACAATACCAGCTAAAGCAATCACAGAAATTAGACCTGGTGAGTGCACCTGCAGCAATGCTACCATAATAGTTCAAGGAATCAGGGGATCCAGCACTTGTTTAAATAGAATTTTCCTGGAGTGAATCTAAGTGACAAGTGAGAGATGACAATACAGCTGAACTTGCCTTTATTTTAGCCACGTTGCTGTCAGTTGCAGTCAGTATGGAGTTGAGCTGTGTGTCCCAGTTCATGTGTTTGGTAGGCAGGTGTTTTTAAGTGTTTACCAATGCCAAAGTAACTTAGAATCAGCCCTTTGGGTGTAAAGCTGAGAGATGGAACAGAGCCCAGTGGGGTGAAGACAGTTGGATGCACCTGCAAAAGCACCAGCAAAGAGATTTTCCTCCTTGTACGTACGGCTCATACTTCTATCACAGTTTAAATGTACATGCACAGGTAAGAGAAACAAATGGGAGGGTACACCCTGAGGAAAAAGTCTAGAAATCCTGAGACTCCTACAAAATTCACACCCAGAATGGATTTCGTGAGGTAGGTCTCTTGCTGGACGATCATCAGTACTTTAACAGGCAGAGCAGGCCCCAAAGAAGAACATCTCCTAGGGCCAAGCTCAGCACCCTGCCACAGTGCTGGTGATGCAGAAGTCTCCCACCTACTCTGTGGGAACATTAAGCGGACTCAGGTAGGATCGTGCCTTGTCTTCAATGGAGCAGGGGGAGCCCAGGACTCCCACCTCTTGCACCACTACACATACAGAAATCTGGCAGCTCAAGAGTATTTCGGGTAGGCCTCCCATCCCCCTGCCATAAGGTCTCAGAAGGCCCTAGGGAGGCACCACGGTGTGGGACGAGGACTGCCAGTGCCGCTTGGTGAACAGTCGAGGGGAGGGGATACTGGGGAGCTACTGAGGCAATCAGGTGGGGTGCACGGCAGAGGCTCAGGGGATACTTGGGGAGGTGCAGAAAGACTGGCAGATGAGTGGATGACGGGGCTCTGGGAACGTACTGAGGGGATGGAGTGAGGGATTATGAGGGAGGGTGGGTGGGTCTCTGGGGAGCTCTTGGGGTCCCCAGAAGGGGAACAGGATAAGGAAGCTCTGGGGAGGTACTGAGGCAGCAAAGGGGGCTCACGGCAGAGGACCTACGGGTACAGAGAGGGTGGCAGACGGGCGGGGTGAGGGCACTCTGGGGACATCTTGGGAGGGCGAGGGTATGGCAGAGGCTCAGAGCGGGGGTCTCTGGGGAGCTGCTAGGGAGCCTGGCAGACGGGGGCTCGGGGAGGTGTCCGAGCACAGCGCGCGGCGCCTCCGGAAAAAGCGGGGGGTGGGGTCTGGGTCAGCGCCAGTCTCCCCGGGGAAACGACCGCCAGGGCGGGGGGTGTCTCTGGTTCAGCCCCGGTCGCAGGGAGCGCTTGTGCCTGGGGCCCCGGTGTCGCTGTGGGAAAAGCACCGGGCGGGAGTCTCTGGCTCGGCCCCGGGGTCGCTAGGGGGGCGAAAGAAGGAGGCGAAGATCGCCGCTACCGGTGCCACAGGCTCGCAGACGTAGCGCCCCTTCGGCCCTGATTCTCCCTCCGAGGGTTTCAAAAGCTCACAGCCGCCGCGGCCGCCGCGCCGTTTAGCCGCGGGGGCTGCTGGGGGTTGGAGTCCATCCTGCGCTGCGCGGCGCAGAGAAGAACGGCCTCAGGACTACAATTCCCAGCAAGCAAGAGGGGCACAGAGGCTGGCAATCCCATCGTGCTCCGCGCCTCCCGTGGCGTCTGAGGCGAGGACTACGTCTCCCATGATACACCGCGCGCAGCCTTAGCGCGCGGGGAAGAGGCGAGTTTTTCCCGCGGGCTCTTTCCCAGGACGCTCCGCGCGCGCAGCCATGGCGGATGGGAGACTACATCTCCCATGATGCCACGAGAGATGGGCTTCATGGAGACAAGCGTGGCTGCCCTGGAGAGTCGAATCCGCAATTGCTTGTGCGACTTCGGCTTCGAGATTTCTCCCCTCAAGGTGCGGGCCGCGTGGGTATGCGCTGGCGCGGCGGGGGCGGGAGTTGCTATCGCCACCAGGCTTCCTCGTAGCACCCACGTGGTTTGCATTGTCCTATGGCCTGTGACATCACACAGCATCTGTGACATCATGTAGTTCTGTGACATCACATATCCCCACCAGGCACAGGGATTTGGGATCTGTCCATCCCGCCACCTGGCCTACTAGGAATTCAGGCTCTTCCCTGCAGGTGCTTAGGGATGACTGGTCCCAGGTGTCAGTAACATAGCTGTGTTAGCCTGTAGCTTCGAGAACAAGAAATCTTGTGGCGTGGCACCTTATAGACTAACATATTTTGGAGCATAAGCTTTTGTGGGCAAAGACCCGCTTCATCAGATGCATGAGTGGGGGGTGGGTTTCAGAGGGGTATATACAGAGGGGGGGCCCCAGTAAGAGGGAGGGCCAGAGCTGACAAGGTCTATTCAGCAAGGTGGAAATGGCCCAGTATCAACAGCACTTATCAAAAGAGGAAAAAACAAGTCAGATCAGACAGGGGGATGTGAGCCTTTGTCAGGGTCTAATGGGGAGATATTAGCACCCAGAGCAGAGAAACTGCCTTTGTAAGCTGCGAGCCACTCCCACTCTCTGTTTAATCCATGGTTAATGGAGTCAAATGTTCAAATAAATTGCAGCTCAGAGATTTCTCTTTCCATCTGATTTTTGAAATTTTTCTGTTTCAGAACTGTCACCCTTAAATCTGCCACTTAGTGTCCAGGGAGATTGAAGTGTTCCCTCACAGGCTTCTGTACATTTCCGTTCCTAATGTCTGTTCACCCACAGTGGGGTCATTGGCCGGTGCCAGTGGGGCAACTGGTGGCTGTCTATCCAATGCTGGGATAAGTGTGGTGCAATAATTCCATACACACCTTCCCCCCTGCAGGCTGTATCCTGAAGAATAATATGTTGTGATCTTATGTGGAAAATACATGGTCCAGTTCTTTTGTCACTCAGGCCAGCTGCTAAACTGGCGGTATTGAAGTAAAGTAAAATGAGTAAGATGTGGTAGGTTCTCACCCAGAAATCTTCATGTACTCCTCAGTCTGTAACCCCCAAGTGCACACGGAGTTTTCCCCATATCTTTCTGCCTGTTATCATTTCACTTGTTCCCATTGATTATTTTTGTTTCATTTGCCGTCACACTGTTTAGGCCAGCTGGAAAGGTGAAGTGCCCAGTCTGCTTCAAAACTTGCATGAGTGCCTATGAGAAATTGCATGCCTCTTGACAGTTGTGTAGGACCTTTGACTCCCAAAGATAGTAGCAGTCGGTTCCCAGCAGAATGTCCAAGAGCTCCAAAATGTGTTGCATCTTCCACTCTTCTGGCGTATTTCCAGAACTGCCATGTTTTTTGTAGGGTGTATCATGGGACAGCATTTTATTTGTGGTAATTGATATTGGTAGGCTTCTGAAAAAGACCAACTGTAATTTTTAAAATATTTAGGAGGAAGACGTTCTCCATATATGTTGCAGTATGTGTAATTTTGTTGAAAGGAACAGGGAACCTAGAAGCTGAAAAATTCAGAGCAGTTGGCAGGAGAACAGCAAGGGCAGGCGATAGTGGAGGAAAGTGTGAGATGGGATTGTTCGACGTCACAGACAGCTGCACAAAATGATGCTAATTAGATAGTTGACTTCTGTTGAGATTAAGATCAAACTATATTGACTTGAAAGTTAAATTGACACTAGATTAGACGTAAAGATATTACTGAGCCAAGAATTAAATATTAACTCAGGCAAAGGTGAAACTAAGGTGTGCCACCAGTGTAAATAAACATAGACCAGTGTAAATAAATGTTGGGCTTGCTGGAGACATAGTCAGTATGGGCCAAGGTGCTTATGTATATACTGAAAACCTTCATCAGAAATCTCCCTATTGAAACTAAATTTCTTAAATGAAGCTTCTGCCTTTCAGAAATAATAACCATGCTTTGTGCAGTCAGGCTGTGTAACACACTATTTAGGGATCAGGCTAGGATTTTTAGAATTATTACCTGGCTGTGCTCAGCACTCCTGGGGCTGAGTGTCTCTTGTCCTGCTCATGGCTCTCTGCTGCCTTGGTTTGATCGCTCCCCGATTCATAATACTGTCAGCTGGGCTACATTATGACTTATCCAGCTATGAAGATAATGCTTGAAATCTGGGACTGTCATGAGTGCGATGTACCTAATGATCTGGTGAGGGAGTTCTGGGCTGTTTGAACCATCACAGTATTTTCCTTCAAAACTCATGTTTATGCCTGGAGAAGGAAAGCATGTGGCCTGCCATGTGACTAAACAGAAGTATTGATTTCTTTCCAGTATTCTGTCTTGGCCCTTAGACATTGCAAAGGACAGAGTGACCACGTGAGAATGCTTATTTGATTCTTGGGGGAAAAAAGGCTTCCTGTTCAACTAAAGGGAGAGGCCGTAAAAAACAAGGATTGGCCAAATAGTGGGGGACAAGTAACACAACAGGGAGGAAAAAAAAAAGGGGGGGCAGGAAAACACACACCAAGCCAGGAACAGGAGTGAGATCAGTGGGTCAAAATAAATGCTCTAGTAGGGACACTTTAGGCAGGGGGCTGGACTCGATGACCTCCTGATATCCCTTCCAGCCCTAGGATTTGATGATTCTATGACACCTGTCAGAGAATCCCAGATCGTATCCATTAGTGCTCCAGGAGAGAATCAAGCAGGGCAATAGATTCTACTCAGAATGACTCTGTCCGAGTGATGAAGTGCTGGGAAATATGCTTCCCAGTCACATGCAACACGCCCCGGCCTGCCTCCCACTATGCTGGGAGAATGACCTCAGAGAAGCATTTCTGATTGTTTACCGTAAGATGTCTTGAGACAGAAATGAATTGTGAACCCGACAGCCCAGTACTTTGTAATCACCCCTATTTCCATGGATACTAGTGCGGTTGTTTGATGTTAAAGATCCACTGACGTTTCAAGGAAAATATTATTTTGAAATTATTCTGCTATCGTTTTTCATTTCCTGCTTTGTTGTTAGGAGGGACATGCACACACAGGATCTTCACCTTCATAAAGAGTTCAGTGACTTCTGTTTCTTCTGTGACATCGTAGCTACTTGCTCTGAAAATAATTTTCATTAGAAATAAGTGATTGAGGTTTCGGAGGGAGGTTTCGGGCTAACGCTCAGGGCTGATGGGTACTATTCCTGTACCTTCACATTCTTACTGTATGCTCTTGTGTAAAGAGCTTCACTTATCTCTGCCTCAGTTCCCCTACCAATAAAATGGTGGTACTGATGCTCTAGCCTAAAAGGGAGACTTGAAAGGCTCAAATGATCAAAGCTTGTAAAGCGCTTTAAGATCTTTTTGAAGGAAAATGCTACCAAGGGACAAGCATTATTATTGTTTTATTATTCAGCTGTCGTAGGGGGCAGAAACCTTATCTTTAGCAATGAATAAATGAGGGGGAAGAAGGTGGCAGCGAAGGCATGATGGCCATGCAGAATAGCATCTAAATCAAGCGTTTCATTAGCCTTGGCTGGTGAGATTTTTAATATAGCCGTTTCTATGGTGCAGCATAAAGCCATCCTTTTCTTTCCTGTGGTGATAACCATAGACCAGGGGTATGGAACCTATGACCCATGGGCCAGATCCAGCTCCTGGCTTCTCTTGATCTGGCCCACCAGGCTTGGGGCTCCCACACATGCTCAGTGGGGGAAGCAGTGGCCAGCCATAAAGCCCGTGTGGCCAGCTCTGCCTGGTGGGTGGGAGGACGTGACTTTGCGTGCTGCTGTTCTCCCTCCCTCCACCCGCCCCAACCCGGCTGGGGGAAATGCTGCCTGCAGGCTTTTCCCCCCCGGCTCCCATTGGCTGGGAATTGTGATCAGTGGGAGTCATGGGGCATGGAGCCTGCAAGTGCAGAGTGATACAAAGCGACCCGTGGCCATTTCCTGAGCTGCATCAGGTAAATGCCCCAATCCCCTGCCCTCTCCTGCACCTCCTCCCCACCTCACTCTGGCTACGTCTACACGTGCACCCAACTTCGAAATAGCTTATTTCGATGTTGCGACATCGAAATAGGCTATTTCGATGAATAACGTCTACACGTCCTCCAGGGCTGGCAACGTCGATGTTCAACTTCGACGTTGCTCAGCCCAACATCAAAATAGGCACAGCGAGGGAACGTCTACACGGCAAAGTAGCACACATCGAAATAAGGGAGCCAGGCACAGCTGCAGACAGGGTCACGGGGCGGACTCAACAGCAAGTCGCTCCCTTAAAGGGCCCCTCCCAGACACACTTTCATTAAACAGTGCAAGATACACAGAGCCAACAACTAGTTGCAGACCCTGTATATGCAGCACGGACCCCCAGCTGCAGCAGCAGCAGCCAGAAGCCCTGGGCTAAGGGCTGCTGCCCACGGTGACCACAGAGCCCCGCAAGGGCTGGAGAGAGAGTATCTCTCAACCCCCCAGCTGATGGCCGCCATGGAGGACCCCGCTATTTCGATGTTGCGGGACGCGGATCGTCTACACATCCCTACTTCGATGTTGAACGTCGAAGTAGGGCGCTATTCCCATCCCCTCATGGGGTTAGCGACTTCGACGTCTCGCCGCCTAACGTCGATTTCAACTTCGAAATAGCGCCCAACACGTGTAGACGTGACGGGCGCTATTTCGAAGTTACTGCCGCTACTTCGAAGTAGCGTGCACGTGTAGACGCAGCCTCTGACATACTACCCTCTGCTCAGCCTCCTCCCACACAGATCCCTTACCCTGCTCCCAACAGCTCCAGGCCACACACAGATGCCTCATTTTTGGCCCCACTCCAGAGCCTATGGTGGGGGGTGGGTTTCCACAAAAATGACGAAGCTAGTCCGCTAGGAAAGTTAATCCAACCCTGATGAGTGCCTCTTTTTTGCTGCTTCCTAGCTGGGGGCTAGGTCAGTGAGGTGGTTTTTGTTGTTGTTTTGCTTCCCACTTTTGTGTGGTCCCCGACTGATTTTCTATGGGCCTGACCCAGAAAAGGTCACCCCCAGGCATGCAGTGTTCCCTCTTGTTTTGAATGGAAGGCAGTGCACTCTGGGATGTGTAGACTTCTGCACATCTGTATTACATGTGAAGAGGGCAGCGGTGTCTTTCATGTTTACAGAATTCTGCATGACCAGTTTCACTCACAGAAGACCCCTTGGGGTTATTCCCAAGTGTGCTGATCATGCCATTGGCATCCATCTTCTTGCTCTCTGGGGCTTCCCACCACCCTAATCTGTTGGGTCAGATCTTCTGGTCTCCCCCAGTCTAGGCATGGAATTGGGGTTACCAGCCACTGCAGAGTAATGCAGACACTGACTGCTTCATTCTGAGAGGATGCAGTTCTAGGGTACAGCACCCAGGAAACCTCAACCCCCCAAAAGTGATCAAAACCCTACATAAATCCATCTCTCTCTGGGTTAGTGTTGCACAGAGAAAGCTGATCAGGTACATCCTCTGTATCACTAAAAAGAAAATATGTATAATGGCTATTTTCCCCCCTGTAATTTTACAGGGTGGGTTCTGGGCATGCCTGAGAGTCCCAATCCTGGGTAGATGGCTTAAAACCAGGCCTCTTACAGTCCAGATTTTGATTTCCTTCTCACCAAAGCAAATCAAGTCAGCCCCACTGACCAGCCAGAAGCTACACAAGCAAACCCACAGATTCCCCGCAAACCCACAGTTGCTCCTAATACCCAATTAGTAGCCCTCCTTATTCAGGCGAGTAGCTATGAAAGCCTATTTCACCAAATCCACACAGATTCTTCACACCCCCAAAGAGACAAGCCACGTTCCAAGGTCAATATATACTTAGATCTCACCCAAAACAGCACACTGGGCCAATCCTTCAGAATCTAAAATCTAAAGGTTTATTATGAAGAAAGATCAGGGTGAGAGAGAGAAGATTAGCTACAATTGTACATTACACCAATTAAAGCTATGGATGCAAGCCAGCAATATTATATGCTGATTTCTTGAAAGTCTCTGAGAGCACACCCCATAAAGGGTAAGACCCCAATTTACAGAGGCTTAGTTTCATGAGGATTGATGGTCACTGCCAGGGCCATCTTTAAACTTGCTGTGTGGAGGGAAAAATCCCTTTCTTCTGCCATAAGCAATGTGGCATGTTGCTGAGTTTGCCAGCAAGCCCTAGTCCATTTACTTAGTATGTGGAATCGACATCTGGGCCTTTGTTGTTTAGTCCATCATCCTGGCTGGGAAGGTGATTGCATCTCCTTTTGTGAATCTCAGCACTGAAACGTTTCTAATGCCAGTATAAAGCCAATATCTATAACGTTACATAAAAAGACAGTATAGATATACAAGTAATGTAAACTGTTTCAGGGCATTACCAGCTTTCATTAGGTACCTCCCGTGGCCCACTTGGCATGAGATTTGGTGCACTCCTAGTACAGTGATCATAGCAATGGCTTTACTCATTGTAAAGATCCAATAATGTCACACCACTGAGTAACAATTATTTACACTGGGCCTGAGAGCAAGTAAAAGTGTTTTTATTAAACATAAACTATAGGATTTAAGTGGTTATACATGAAAACAGACAGATCAAACTAAGTTACTAATCTAAAATGAAAAGAAAATGCGTATCTAATTCTAACTTCACTAAGAAGCTTATCACACATAACTTCTTACCCCAAATAGCTATTCTCATATCAGGTAAAATCTTCAAACCAGAGCTATTCTTTTACTCTGATTTTGGTCAACAGACTTTCATAGTTGTTTGTTTCCTTTTAGGGTGCATCAGGCAGTTTTCAAGGCTGGCTGAAGACATAAAACTGATACCTTTCCATTGCTTAAATAGACTTTTCCCCAGAGCAGGAAACCTTTGTTTTACAACTCCCCTTTCCATAGAAAAACACTGAATCAAAATGGCTTTCCGTACCACGTGATATGGTCACATTTTTTTAGCACAAACCACATTCTAGACTTACAGGACAAACAAGGCTGTTTACAAGTCATTAAGTTGATCACCCACTCATTAGGGTTCCTGGCATGAGTAATGGCTCTCATCAGCACATTTAAAACATTAAACAGACTTACACTTTATATTTCTAATGGCATGTTAGAAATTATACAAGCACCAAAATAGGATCTGCAGATCTAGCAGATTGTGATGTTAAAATTGATGCGTTACATGAGGTATTTTCTCCAAGGCATCTCTGAGTTATGCACATTTATATCCATAAGCCAATTTTCATAAAACATGGGGAGGGACTGTTACACTGCATAGCTGTGAAAACAAAAAAGCAGTCAAGTAGCACTTTAAAGACTAACAAAGAGTCACTTTAAAGTGCTACTTGACTGCTTTTTTGTTTTGATAGTATATAGACTTGCACGGCTCCCTCTCTGTTACTATTCAACATGTATAGCTGTGGTAGGACAAAATTTAGGTGTCTTTGCTCTAATGGATGTTTCTCTTTGTTTGCTGAAGATTGGGTGGTACAACGCTGTTCTTCAGCCATCCTTTCACCTCCAGTACTCTGAGAACACGCTGGCATTCGTTGTCCTCAGCACGCCTTCGATGTTTGACAAAGCCTTTAAACCCTTTGTGAACAAACAGCTGCTGAAAAAAATCAGTGACCCAGTGGATCAATGTGTATCTTATCATCTGTCTCTTGTGAAGGAGGTAAGAATGTGTGTGGAAGGGGCGGGGGGGGGAGATATAAAATGCATTGAAATTCTCAGATGAAAGATACTAGGGGAGTGTGCAGTACTATTCATGCTGCCAGGCTCATACCAACAGGGTGTCAGCTTTCTTTTCTTTCACATACCGTGCCTTTACTGTTATAGCCTTCGTACGTACCTGGCACTCTACAGGCATGAATTAAAAAACAGAAAACTGTTGTTGAAGGAGTTCAGGGGTCAGAGGGGTGAAACTGGTAATGCAGCCATGAGGTTGAAGGTGCTCACTGGGTTATGTAAGGTCAACTTGAGCCTGCTCCACTATTGCAAGAATGGATCTGAGTGAGTTATGAATGGAACCCTCAAACAGCACAAGACAGGAGTCGGACATCTTAGAGAGGACGATGTGGCTGACAAATGAGACAAGCTTCAATTTGTGCGTTGATGGAGGTTGCATCACCCTACTGGACCAGAGTTATGGGGCTGGATGCCCTGGTCCTTGTGTGTTGAATAGTAACAGAGAGGAAGCCGTGCTAGTCTATACACTATCAAAACAAAAAGCAGTCAAGTAGCACTTTAAAGACTAGCAAAATGGTTTATTAGGTGAGCTTTCGTGGGACAGACCCACTTCTTCAGACCATAGCCAGATCAGAACAGACTCCTGGTCTGGATATGGTCTGAAGAAGTGGGTCTGTCCCACGAAAGCTCACCTAATAAACTATTTTGCTAGTCTTTAAAGTGCTACTTGACTGCTTTTTGTTCTGGTCCTTGTGGTATGAGAAACCAATAGGACATTTAGGGCTTGAGCCAAAGCCAAGTAATAGTCATGGGATGTCAAGGTTTCCTTGGGTCCTCAGCCAGATCTAGTGGGAGGACCCTGTTAGCCGATGGTCAGGTGAGATGCCACTATGCCCTTGTGTTAATATGAGATTTCAACTGCCAGGGCAGAGCCCACCAGTGACCAGGCTAAGAGTTTATTATTCCCCATTCCACAGTTTATTTTTCCCCATTCAACCAGTGCTGCTGCTGGGGAGTGGGGTTGGGTTACAGGGGCTTATCTGCCACTGGTTTTTCTCAGGCCCGTCCCCCCTGGTTGGCCAGGGCCCCAGAGCATGGATCCCATCAGCCTTGTGGCTGATCTGTCACTGACTTTACTGGACTTTGGAACAGTCCCTTAGAGGAGATTGTCCTGCTGAACAGATCATGCAAGTGTTTATATAAATAAATACCACTGTAAATACAGAAGGGAACTTGATAACCAAAAGGCCATCAGAGCCTCTCTTTCAACTTCCACACCCACTCCAACCCAGAATCAAGACACTATAAATTCTCAAAACTGCTTAGGGGGTTTTGGTAGTGGTGACATTGGCCTTATAAATCCAGGCTTGTGAGTTCAGTCCTTGAGGGAGCCGTTCAGGGGCCTGGGGAAAAATAAATCTGTTAGGGATGGTGATTTAGGTCCTGTCTTGAGGACAGGGGACTTGACTCAATGACTTCTCAAGGTCCCCTCCATTTCTGTGAGATAGGTATATCAGTGCCCCTGTAAGCTGTGCGCTTGTGTGGCCACTCAGGGGAAATTCAAATGCTGTCCAGCTGACTAGCAGAGCGCCCAGAGCTAGGTTTTGCTTTTATATTAGTGGTGCACATTCCCACCTGCCTTGGGGCACATAAAAACATTTATTCTGTACATGGATGGAAAAAATACGATGGAACATTACCCCACATTATGACTTTAGAGATCATGTAATCAAAGAAGATTTCAGGATCAAAACTTAAAAAAAAACAAAAAAAAACAAAAACTTTCCTGTTGAACATCACCATTAATCAGATGGCAAAGGCTATTCTTCAGTATCGTTAAATGTAATTCAACGACGTGGTGCTGGAAGACTGGGAGGCTCTCTCTGTAATCCGCGCTTCACATTGAGCCTCCCTTTTTGGGTGGCTTAGCATTTCTGCTTAAGATGCTAACTTCGTTTCAGATGAGCCTAGGGATTTAGGTTCCAGTTCTTCTTGTAGTTCACTGTGATCACCTTAGCCAGGCTGACTTGAGTGCAGCACCTGTTCTTTGAGGCAGCAATGTTGTTAATCAGTGACCAGTCAGCCTCAAAGTACAGTATTTGATAAGAACAAAGCATTACACAGACAACATATGATATGCATGCGTGTCAGTCATTTCTCATGTCAGGTGCCAACCCATAAGGCCTTGGTAGATTTCAAAGTATTTAGTTGAAACCTTTTCTTCAAGGTCTGTCCTTTGTTGTGTATCAGTTCCTGGATGTAGTGAGAATGACCCCTCCCCTCTGACAGGCTGGTCACATTATGCAATTCTCACTTCTTTGTTTGGTAGCAACCTTCAGTTGTTTAAACCAGGATAAGCCATTCTCCCAGGAGGGTGGAGCGTCCCTTCCGAATTGTTTACCTGCCCAATGATTTGGATTAATTACCCTCCAGTGATTTTTAATTCCTGCAGGAAACTCCCACAATTTCCCCTGCCCCCCCTCTACCCTTTGGAGGTACCCATTTATAAAGCTAACAGTCTTTGACTATTCTGTGTGGCAAGGCTCGCCTTGCTCCTGGGCTCTGGGCAGTCCACTATCCCATGGCCAGGATACCATTGCCCTTCTTGAGACCGGGGTTGTGGGGGAGATGGTGGGCTGGGGGGAATGTGGGCCCCATCCACTCTTCTAGTTTCCAGCCCCGGGACCCTGTGTGGCTGCTAGTGGTGGGGAAGGGCTCTCCTTGCTATGAACACCGCAGCTCTTCCCTGGGCCACTTCCCCATACAGTGCCTCCTCCCCCCGTACCTCCTCCAGGTAGCGTCAGTGGCTGCAGCAGCAACAGTATGTTCTCCCTCCTGGTTTGGCTCCTCCTGTGTGATCAGTCTGCTTGGCCTTACACCAGATCTCAGGGCCTTAGCCCCTTGCAGCTCAGCTGAGCTGAGCTGAGCTCTCCTCTCCAGTGCTTCTAAAAAAGCCCCTTTTGCCTCTGTGCCCTCTCTTCTATTGCTCTCCTCCCCCCCGTCCTACTGGGCAAAGGGTTCTTTTAAAAGCAGGCTTAAGTGGGACCAGCTGGCCCCAATTGGTGCCGGGGTGGCTTCCTTCCCAGCTGCTCACACTCAGCTTGTTTGCCAGCCCTGCTTTTCCCTCTCCTACTCACCCCCTCCCAGCCTTACTGTGAGGCAGGTGAACTGTGGCGGGACAGTACCCTACTGGCTGGGGGCTGCCCAGCTTGAGGTGGGTGGTGACTGTCCAGTGAGATGCAACGATTTCTCCCACCGTCGAAGGCAGCCCCTGGCGCTCGTTCTCTATGCCAGTCGAGCAAGAGCTTATAACCAGTATCTGTTACCTCCCGTGTTGGTTCAACGCTGTTAAGCAATGCTGGAGTACCTCTCCAGGCACGAGCCTGGGCAATTTTTTGGGAGCCTGGGCTGCCCAGGTGCCAGTGTTCCCCTCTCGGCTTTACTGATATAATCCAAAGGAGAGAATAACCTCTACATCTGGTACCAGCTCAGCTGCAGGAGTTGACGGGTCAATGTCAGAAGTTGGCACAGAACCGCCTTAAGACTCCCCTCCGGGTTTTCTGTCAGGGTTTACTCCCTGAGCCTTGCTCCTTCCCAGAATAACCCACAAGGCAGTGGGGCAAGTAACACCAACAGACCTGTGTTGCCAGCCCCAGGAATAGAACCTGTGAGCATAGGGTCTAAAGTCCTGCACTCTACCACATAAGCGAAAGGCAGGCCTTACCTTGTCACATCTGATATTATAGCACAAGTTCACAGGCTGGTAGTTCCTTCATGTGTCTGTGAGGTCTGACCTGCTACTGCATTATATGTTCTGTTTTAAAGAAGACCTTAACCCCATCCTGCCTGGCAGGTTATAATACAAGAGTTGAAACTGACTCATAAATACCTTTTCATAAAAATAAATTAAGTTTCCCAGTTCTCCTCTGTCCACTAGAAGGTACCAGGTTATATCATGGGCAGCAAAAGGAGGAGAGCTATGCCAACTAATTCACTTAGAAGGAAATTAAACTCCTCAGTAATGCACTTTTCACTGTAGGGTCAAGGAAGTGCTTAGCATCTGGAAATAAAGGATCACTCAGTAGTTGTACAGAGCAAAGTCTGACCCTACAACCCCATTGATTAAAAGTTCAATAGCCTAGTGAGGGAGAGAGATTCAAACCCATTTCCCATAGCTCCAATATGCATGTACCCTGTGCTTTTCAATAATTCTGGGCTGATGCTTTTCTTTCTGCAGAATCTCCCTGACCAGAGGCTGGACATCATCTATGATTATGAGATCCTACCAAACCGGAAGCCCAAGTTTCTGGCACAGACAGCAGCCCATGTGGCTGGAGCAGCCTATTACTACCAAAGAAAGGATGTGAGGTGTGATCCTTGGGGAGAAAAGGTGAGACACAAACGACAGCCCAAGATGAATAATCGCAGAGATGTAGCCATGTCAGTCTGTGTCTTCACAAAACAAAAAAGCAGTCATATAGTACTTTAAAGACTAAGAAAATAATTTTTAGGTGATGAGCTTTCGTGGGACAGACCCACTTCTTTAGATGAATTCATCAGAATTTCCAGATCTGAAGAAGTGGGTCTGTCCCACAAAAGCTCATCACCTAATCAATTAATTTGTTAGTCTTCAAAGTGCTACTGGACTGCTTTTTTGTTTTGCAGCACCCAAGAGTCCCTTTGGAGCAAGTGAACGTAAAAACTTGTGTTGGTTCACTGATTCCTTCTTCAGGGAAGTCATAAGGTTTAAATGTGATCTGTTTGAAGTGTGTCTGCCAAGAAATTGGAAATTCTTTGGAGTGGACAAGGGCATCACTAGGTGAGAAGAGATTAAATTTAACACAAGAAAATATAAGGTAAGAGGAAAAGTGACCTGATCAAGGAGATTTATTAATTTCCATCTCTTCCAGCCCTGTGATTCTAAGTGGAAAACCAGTTGCTTGGGACTTCCAAATGTAGGCTAGAAGACAAAAGCACAGGTATATGTAATATAGGGAAAAATCCTGGCTAAGGACAAGGGAAATGGACTAGAGCACCAGATACATCTTTTCCATTTTCTTGGCCAAATCCTGCAGTCTTTACCCAAGCAAAACTTGCAGTATGTTCAATTTTACGAGGCTCACTAGATCCCCTTTCAGGCGCATCATATTTGGAGGGTGTGAGGAAAGGGTATGCACGCAAGCAGGTGTGTGAACAAAATATAGGGAATCAAATATAATAATGCTTCAAAGTATAAGGCTAAGATAGAATTCATCTTTTTGCCTATACAGAGCTGCATCAATTGGCTGTGTGCAACAGAGTTTCACTCAGTGCCAGAGACTTGGCACTGCTAGAGACAGGCCTACCCCTAGCAATAAAACAGTGAGTCTCACACCACTTCTCTCTTTCAGAAAATCTATGGTGTCTGTATTCATCCCCAATATGGAGGCTGGTTTGCTATCCGAGGTCTTCTAATATTCCCAGATGTCCAGGTGCCATTCCTGAAGCAAGTTGCCCCTGTTGATAGCGTGGTCTCAGAGGAGAAACGGATAGAGCTGCTGGATAAATTCAATTTCCACTGGCGGGACTGGAGCTACAGGGACATTATTGAAGTGAAGGAGCGATACTCAGAGGAGCAGAAAGCTTACTTTGGGGCCCCTCCAGCAGAAAGATTCAAACTGCTAGAACTGCAAGGAGTTGTGCAGAGAAGAGTGTTTTGCTGAGCAATGTGGTTCCAAGTGTGGGACAGAATGAACAGAGTGCAGCTCACATCCTCCATAGCAATGATGGAGGGGTGTGTGATGGTTCATTGGTGCTCCATCTCTATCCATAAGCCTGCCTCTTGGATCAAGATGGAATACTGCATACTGGGGTTTGTAGTCTGGCCACATATCATAAAGAAGGTTTCAGTCTGCTCTGTGTTACAGTAAACTAGGGACATATCCCTCTGGGTCCTCGTATGTTACCATTTGTCCTTCAGTTGGACACCCTAGAGGCTGAGAAATCCAAGCTGCTTTTTAGAAACACTATTTATGTTCTAATCTGAATTATTTTTTTTTTTAAAAGTTACTTATTTTGTTCTATTTAATAATAAGGATCTACTGAATCATCTACAACTGTAGTGTGAAATCACTTGCTCTTCGAGCTCACGGAGAGATTTTTTTCAAATATACCTAGCACTTTTTATTCTATGATACAATCTCAGTGAAATTAAAGATTTAAAAGACACTTTCACTTTCAAATCTAGTCTTTTTCACTCAAACTAGGAAAAGAAGCCGGTTTGACTAGATTGAAAAGTTCTCTTACTGCTACCTCCATCACAGGCAAAACACTGACCCCTGCTGTAGCATTCAACACACTTATTTTGATTTTAGGACCTTGCTTCATCTGTAATTCGACATGGTAAATTAGTTGCACTGTCTGTGGAGGTGCAGAGTGGGTTTTTCAATGAAGATCAAGTCAAACTTTCTCAGGAAAAACAGCCACTTTTTTCCCCTCTAGATAACACCCAAGTTAAAGGTTTTCAGGTACTTGATTTGTCACTGCCACACTGTGTGAGAGGAAAAAACTCAAGATACAAAAGTGGGAAAGTTTCCCAACTGAACTGCTAGGTAAGTCTGCAAAGCTGACCATATGTGAAGTGCTGACAAAAAAAGAAGAAGCATGTTGAAGAAGAGATTTTGATTTTCTCTTCTGTTTGGCTGTGGCCACACTAGTCCCTTCTTTCGGAAGGGCTGAAGTAATGTGGCACTTTGGAATATGCTAATGAGGCACTGTCATGAATATGCAGTGCCTCATTAGCATAATGGCGGCCCAGCACACTTCAAAACTGCTGGTTTCAAAACGCGTGCCACCAATGTAGCCAGCGGCCTTTTGAAACAGCCCCCTGATTTTTGAAAGCCCCTTCTTCTCATCTGGTTTTGGGAACAAGGGGCTTTCGAAATCAAGGGGGTCGTTTTGAAAGGCCCTGGCTATATGGGGAGCAAGCATTTTGAAACCAGCAGTTTCGAAGGATGTGCAGGTGCCATTATGCTAATGAGGTGCTGCATATTCCTGGCAGCGCCTTATTAACATATTCCAAAGTGCCACATTTACCAGAGCCCTTCCAAAAGGAGGAGCTAGTGTGACCACGGCTTTTCTGTTACATTGATCAGAGGTGTTACTTAGGTAAGATCAGTTCAGATGGACTGTATGACTTTTTACATTCGCTGAACTCAAAGGAACACTGGAAGCCAGGGATTAATTTAGTTAGAATCCACTTACAAGGCCAGAATGTTGTATCCTAAGCTCACAATTTGCACTTTTGAAAGACTGCTTACTACCTGACCTCAATCCTTCAAGATGCTGAGCACCTTCACCTTTTCTTGACATCAGCAAGAACATTAATCTGCACTCTGCAGTGTCAGGGCCATTGTTTGTAATTTGTTTTGTAGATCTGAATTGCTTCATGCCCCAGACCCCCTCAGCATTCTTTCAGTAGCAACTTTGTGGAAGATCAAAATTAGTTTTACTGTAAATACAGCAGTCAGCTGAGGTGCTTGTTTCAGAAAGTCCTCTGTCTTTGCAGCTCATCCTGTTTCTGTTAGTCTTCTTTCTGAGGCCCTCCCCAGATCATGCACAGCTGATATTATTTAATATATTCTGTGAGGATCTGTATTCAGCATAAGGTCCTCCCATGTCAATGTTAGAAGCTTCATTTCCTCTGCTCTTCTTCATACAGCCTAGCAGAGTTAGATTATTCCAATTCTCAACAGGATCTTCTTTATAGATCATTTAACAAAACAAGTCACTTTACCTTCCTGTACCTGTCTTCCCCAGCTATAGACTTGGAAATATCCCATACATTTCCAAAAGTGAATGTTAATCTTCACTAACGAAGATTATCACTAGTTGATGACAATTTTATTACATGGTAACATTTTATACAGAAACATACTGAAGCACATAGTTTAGCAGTGTCCTTAAAGATAATTTACTTTATAGACATTTTATTACAACACTAATTTCTATTAAGTGTTTAGTGCTTAAGATTGGATTACAGATAACAAGTTCTTAGTCATTTTTTTTTTGCATATTAAATTTAGGCCAAGATTCCAGAAACTATTGTCTGCCATGTCTTCTGCCTTAGATCCTTCATTGCTTTAGCTTTTGACAAGAAAAACAAAGATCTGGTGGCTATAGAGGATTGTTAAAAAGTAATTGTGGATATACTTCCGTTTGAACTTCTGGAGCAAATAAGCATCTTGGATTCATTCTGATTATAGTTATTAATATATGAATAGTTATTAATTACAGTTGTTATAGTTTTATAGATTATAGTTATTAATATATTTGCATACATCAGAGAGCAATTTGGCTATGACTAATTCCGTGGTTGCAGGATTATGAGTATTTAAATTTCTGACTTCCAAGTTACTACTTGTTGCACTGTTACAAATGTTTCTCTTTGTTGATTGTCATAAAACTGAAGTATAATTATTCTTGTTAAAGAAACCACATTACTAGCCAAACAATCTTCCCAGAATAATACAGAAAAAAGCCCTGTTCATATGTATTTTGCTTTTTGAAAATGCTTATCTCTATATTTTGTTAATTAAACTTAGAAATGACTGAAGAGTTCTTTGTGTGTCTACTTTTGTGTAAGCAACATCATCGTGAATTTGTTGGGGCGTTTGAGATGCTTAACCAAGAATTTGACCATGTGGTTTTAACACTGAAAATATTTACACACTGAATACAATGAAGCAAAGAGTTTCTGAATGTGAGTGAACCATCTTATGGAGCATTATATTGCAGGTGATCATATTCCTTTCCTGCTAGATGGAGGTGCAACACCAAGATCATAGGACTGGAAGGGACCTCAAGAGGCCATCGAGTCCAGCCCCCTGCCCTCATGGCAGTACCAAGTACTGTCTAAACCATCCCTGATAGACTTCCAGCTAACCTGTTCTTAAATATCTCCAGCGATGGAGATTCTACAACCTCCCTTGGCAAGTTATTCCAGTGTTTGGCCACCCTGACAGTTAGGAACTTTTTCCTAATGTCCAACCTAAATCTCCCTTGCTGCAGTTTAAGCCCGTTGCCTCTTGTTCTTTTTGGCCTCTGAGGATAGAACAAGTTTTCTCCCTCCTTAGCACACCCTTCTAGATACCTGAAAACCACTATCGTTTTACAGAAGTAAATAAAAGTTCAGTGTGAAATTAAAGAAGATTAAATGAGATTAAAGTTAATCCCACTGTGAAACTTTCAGACCTGAAGGGTAGGGTCTGAGCCTTTGGAATGAAACATTCCTGGATCTGGAGACACCACCATTTAGCTGATTTCAATTGCCAAATCAATGGAAGCACTTAAAATTCAGAAATGAAAAACACCAAGTTTAGTTGATAAATCATTGTGTTTTGTAGAGAAATATATTTTTCATAACTTTGATTTATAAATGTTCAGTACAATGTTATTTTTTTTACTTTAAAAACAGTTGAGTATATCCAAATTGAAGACTGAAAAGGTTTAAAAACAACTGCATGAACTAAATTCCTCCAATATGAAAATAAAAATCTCTTCCATATATTTCAAGCCACCAAAATACTTCTTACGGGCTTAACTGAATTCCAAGTATTTGCACATGCATAAATTCCGTTTTTTCTTTGATATCTTTCTCTTCCTTGTAGCTTCCCCATTAACCTTTAAAGGAAAAAGTGCAGGTTTTTATGTAAGGATTGAGTAAAGGATGGTAACTATTGATTAGACAGGTGCCTGTTACAAGATGAACACCAGGAAAGGGAAAAATATCGTTGAGAACACAGTCTTTTTTCCCACTGAAGTCAAATAGAGTTTTGCCACTGACATCTACGGTGAAAGCTTAGGCCCTTATTTTATGGATATATATCTGGAGGCTGAAGATTAGCTGGAGCACTCCCTCGGAGCAGATATGGCTGTATACCATCAGTGCTGCTGTGTGTGTCAGCAAATAATGATCACTTGAGGCAATTGTTGTTGCCTGTGGGGGCTGAGCACACACTACACCAACGGTGTCCAATACAAATTCAAAGATCACCACACTTGTGGCTGTCATCTTTCCATATTTGACACATTCTCCCCCTCCTGCTGTAAATAAATGCCCTTCCCCTCTCTCAGAGCCCCGCTAGTCCTTCCCTCCCCTACTCTGAATGCCCTCCCTCAGAGCCAGGCACCAGCAGCCCCCCCCACATTCTAATTCAATGCTGGAAACTCACCAGAGCCACCATGCGCTTTCCCACCAAACAGTGTGGAGTGTGTTTGGAGCAGGTAGATGGCCCACCTTGCATGTGACTTTCAGGAGGAGCCACATTTAAAGGCTCCAAGAGCCCCATGTGTCTCAACCCACATTTGCCACACCACAGTGTTCACCATGTGGTGAGTGTCAAACATACTGGACACCTCTGCTCTACAGTGCTGGACCAAGGTGTCTCAGGACCCAAGTCTAGTGGGGATGTGTAAAATAGTGGTTTTGCTGTGTAGGTGCCCACAAAGTTATTCTGGAATAGTGGCCATTTTTCCAAAATAACTTTACTGTGTAGACACCCCCCTCCCCCCAGTTTCCTCCGGTATGCATGGCCATGAGGAGTCTTGCCAGGAAAACTGTAGGCTGATACGCACCCCCCCCCGCAATTCCATGCCCATAATGAGTGAAGTTTAGTGGACAAGAGTCAGGTTTGACCTCAAGTCCAATTCAGTGAAAGACTAGCAGTTATAGGCCACTACTGCTTATTGTGCACACACTGCTCCTTTAGGATGTAGCAGCAAACCACATCTTAAGGCAGGGGTGGCCAACCAGGTAGGGACAAAGAACCATGTGGATAGAGTGCAAAGAGATGTATTATATATTTATTTTTATCTATCTGTAGTTAGATAGATAACTATATAATACCTGGCTCAATGTATAAATATAATAAATATGTGACCCTCTTCCCCCAGAAACAGATGACCCCAGCTCTAACCCATCCCCCTCCTCTCCTCCAGAACTAGGCACCCCCAGTTCCCCA
Source organism: Carettochelys insculpta (assembly GCF_033958435.1). Taxonomy (NCBI): domain Eukaryota; kingdom Metazoa; phylum Chordata; order Testudines; family Carettochelyidae; genus Carettochelys; species Carettochelys insculpta. The sequence goes on from NC_134145.1 coordinate 4,226,977, forward strand.
TTATAAATCCTCCACCCCTTACCCAGCGCCAGGCACCCCTAGATCCAGGCCCATCCATGCTAGCTCAATGCCCTCCCACTCCCGCAGAGCCAGGCACACCCAGTCTTTCCCCCACCCTCCCCCAACTCAATGGTGGCAACACACCAGAGCCACTGATGCTGCTGCCACCATGTGCTTATCCTACCAGACACTGGGGTGCATGCACACAGCAGCAGGCAGGCAGCACTCCCAGAGTGCAGCTCAAAGGAGGAGCCACATGCTGCTCTTGGCCACTTCCGTCTTAAGACATAATGAGCAAGCCCATGTTGAAAACCCAGAAGTTGAATATGCTACTCCATGGACTTTACAGTAAACTTGATTACACAAAGCTGTTTATGGTACATAGGCTTTCACTTCTGTGGGGGTCATGATTTGGATGTAAATAGACTACAAACATACCTTGTGATATTTATCAACAAATTCCTCTTCAGATCTAGGTGGTTCGTATTCTAAAAAAGACATTTATAAAAATTATCTACTGCTTTTCCCCTAGTGAGACTTTTTTCTGCTTTGTACACTACCAATTCTGGGATTTACATAGAAGTGTTCTTTTAATTACTTGCATGTGTTACTTTCAAGTACTTTATGCTCATCACTAACAATTGATCACTTTACAATTATTAACTAATTTTGTACTGATTTTCTGAGTCCTGTGAGGTAGGGAGGCATATTATCCCCATTTTATATCTGGATTAAACTCAAACACAGAGAGGTAGAATTATTAAGTTCACATCTAGAATTTGTGGCAGAGCAAGAAGCAAAAATCAAGTCTCCTGACTCCCATTTCTATGCCCTATAAACAGGACCCTTTTTTTCCCCTTTATGAAATGCTTTGATGCTAAATTCAGTATTTATTTTTTAGTAAGTCCTTTCAATCAAGAAGCCTTCACTGAAATGTTCCAGTCAGGCCTATGGAATGATATATAATTTGTGATGGTGATCTAGTGGTTGAAAGGACTCTATTTTTGATTCCACATCAGTTTAAGTTAACCCTTTTGTTCTATATTTAAAACTGATACATTCATTATCAACAAGACAGCAATTCTTCATTATTCAATCATTATAATTTCCTGAAGTAATATTCAAAAACTGTGCTCCCCTTTAGTCTGTGTACACAAAAATACTCAGAATGCAGGTGTCATGGATTTTCAAGTGGGGAAAGATAGAAAAGTAGTCTTAATGCAACTTCTCCATTAGCACTGAAACTTCTCAAGGTGTTCTCTGGCAAACCACTCTGTGTTACTGTATAGGAGTTTAGCCTGTTGCCACACCATTACCAGCACTTTCTTCTGCATATGTATGCTCCATGCAGTGGTGAAAGTATTATATATTTTAATAATTTTTTTCTATTATAGCATCATTATTTGTATTCACTCAAACTGTATAATTTGATTATTAAAAATAAAAATACACTTGCTTATATTTCAAACTGTAAATATAATAAAACTGTATCCAACAAGGACAAATAGAATGATGGATTTAAATTTCCAGTACCTTGTGTGTACAAAGATCACATGATGATCAGTCACATCCATAAAAATAAAATAATTTGCGCCAAAAATTACATGTGATTTTGTTCTCCACCCATTGAAATAAGCAGAAAAATTCTTGTTGATTTCAATAAAGCAGGATCAGTCTTTACATCTGTATATCAGCTAGAAACTGCAGGTTGAACTGCTCTTGTCCAGCACCCTTACAACCTGACCAGCACTGATCCAGAGAACTTGCCATACCATAGGAAGTCAATATTGTCTAGCAACATTACCAATACTTCCGCTGCTTGCTGGGCTCTTAGCAGACATTTAGGGTAAATTACAACTAAATAACAGCACAGAACACTGTGAACCAGGACTGGAGTCTATAAACAAACTTTATGGGACCATGGAAGTAGGCCACATCCATGATAAGTGGTCACTTGGCTAATTGAAATTGGACCATTAACATTGCTGGATGAGAGAGTTCCAGGTTAGAGAGATTCAACATGTAGTATAATCTTAAAAAAGAAAAGATTAAATGCCTTTTGAAACATAAAATAAAAAAAATTACAAATCTTGACCTGTACACTTGAATGTAACACACAGATTAAAAACACTAATTAGTAAATATTTAAGTGCATTGTGTAACATGAAAATACATGTATTTAGATCTAATCAAAGACTTTGGAGCTTACCTTTATCAATGTGTTTTCCTGAAGTATCAAACCCCTGCATAGGAAGTAAACACAAAATAACTTATTATAATACAATATTTTACATGCCCCAGGATTAAAATAGCTATTGCCATACATTGTAATTTGCGATATTCATAGTATGAACTTAAAAAGTTCTGAAGCCGCCATCACTAAATGAGAAAATGAAATCTGCACTGTAGTTGTGATACACTATACTGGCTCTTGTGTGTTGTAGATCACTGTCCTCCAGTAATGAAAATAAAACTGTTTCATAATGATGTCCATGCCTTCAGTTTGCTGAACTGCAGAGTATATGCATTAAAACTCTATTCTACATCCAAAATGTCTCTTTTTTATTAATAATAGTATAGGTTAATCCTCTTAAGTCCAGCACCCTTGGGACCTGACCGGCACTGAATGAAAAAATTTGCTGGACCACGGGAGGTCAATATTGTCTAGCAGTATTACCAACACTTCCATTGCTTACTGGGCTCCTAAAAGACATTTAACGGCAAATTACAGCTAAATAGCAGCACAGAACACAAAGAGCCAGGCACGGTGACTGTAAACAAACCTTATGGTACCACAAGAAACTTGGCCACACCCATAATAAGTGGCCGTTTGGCTAACTAGAATCATGCTGTACCAAGGATGTTACCATCCAAGAGAGTTCTGGAATAGAGAGGTTCAACCTGTACATAGAAAAACTCTAGAAATAATTAAAGTGGTTGCTATTCCATAAATGACAGATACGTTAATAATTACGCTTATAGTAACTGTATTGCTAGTAGGCTAGAGGAAACAGATTTCCATTAGCAAATCTATTTATTTAAGACAAAAATTAAGATAATAGGATCTTGGAAAAAATTTAATTCAACCACACCTTGGAAAAGGTTCTGTACCTAATAATTACAGTAATTATTAAAAGGGAGATGCATTTTTACTAGTTGTTTATACCTGTTCCTTTTCTCTCTTTGCATCTTCTCTACGTTCTTTCAAGATACCATGTATATCCATTGAATGCATCCTTTCCTCCTTTTTAGTAATCTTCAACTTTAACATATGGAAAAACGTTTCTATTTCTCCCACCTTCACATGCACAGGGATGCCTTCAAAGAAGATAAATTCTGATTCTCCTTCTTTAAAGCCAGGAGGCTGGTATTCTGCAGGGGTCACTATTGAAAATAAACAAAGTGCTGAGAAAACTCTCTTGCTCATAAATCCACAACACCATTAATCATTAATCATCTTTAATTAATTAGAAATGGGACACTATTATTACAAACATGGTCTATTGTGTTTGTATGAACGTGAGTGCTTAACTCTTTTAAACACTAATAGGAAATAGGTAAATATTTAAAAACACTCTTTGCAAAGTTTATGATTTAGTTGTTGTATTTTAGTTGTATTATGGCCTTATGGGGACTGATCAGATGGTTACTTAAAGTACATATTAAGTGATTAAAGACAAAATGTGGAATATGAAGATCTACAATGAAAAAATTTGATAATAACTTAAGGTCATTTCCATGCCTGAACAACCTGCCCACTGATACCTCAAGAAAAAATTAGAACTAATTTTATTAGAGACAATGCTGCTTCTCTATTGTGTGTTTGTTATACCATAATTTTTAGCGGCCCCAGCTGGAATTGGCATATTCTTCCCTTGGCAATGTGGAAACATATAGTAAGAGCTAGTCCCTTCCTGGAAGTATTTACAATATAAACAGACGAGACAAAAGGCAGGAGAAATTAATAAAACATACAGGGAAAGTGATAACTGGTATATGTCATGTTAATTTTAATTTATTATTGGGGGGGGTTGTATAAAATGTACGTGTTCTGTTCTATTCAGATTTTTGTTGTTTAAATAAAAGGTTGACAAATAAATCTCAATACTTGCCATCTGCATAATAAAATAACTTCATAGTCAGTGAGACATCATTAGGACGATAAACAATATTTTCCTTCAAAAAATAGAGGTTATTAATTAGAAGAAGACAGGTCCTCTTTATGTCTTCTGTTGTATTGTTTGATAAATTAGTTTTCTTATTGCTAAGAGAAAAATAAATAAGGAACTGTAAAGATTTAGCTGACATTTAAAATTTTTATATACAGTTTAAATAAAACTTTCTAGAATACATACATACGTATGTTTTATCACACAGAAAGTACTTGCAAAAAGTAAGAGAGTTTTTGTCTTCCTTGAACAGATGAAATCAGAACATTCGCCCACTTACAATAAATACATTTTCAGTGTACGCTGTAGGCAAACAGTAAGGAATATTGGTATTATTCTAACATTTTTGCTCAAATTTCTTACAAATCACTTTAAATTAAAAATACATTCTATTTGTATGCACAAAGGCTGTTGAATAAGGCACTGATTAATTGTTCAGTGAATCACATCTATAGGGTTTTTTTTATTGTTTTGTTTATCTTTCATTGAATTAATAATAAAGCTATTCACCTGTATACATCCATCTCTGATCCCGTTGATGTATATCTGAATTTAAATTCATAAGATTCTATCATGTTCTAAATATGAACAAAAATACAAAATATAATAATTACAAAAGAAAGACCTGGCTCCTTCATAACAATGTCAGTTATGATTAAGGAGAATTTGTTAACCCATATAAGGTACCTGTGGTGTAATGTAAAACTTGAGCACCAGTCAACAGGTTTATTTTTCTAATTAAATCATTCAAAAATTAAATGGGTTGAATAAAACTTTTTACAGTCTATTTTTTTAATAAATGTAAAATACAGTAAGTACTTTATTTCATAGCAAATTTGTGATTCTTCAAACTGGCTGTATAAGCAAACTGATGAGGATTACTGACTATCTAACAGTAAATGGTTGAAACTGTGGTGCTTCAGATATTTGAAAGTTTACTGGACAACAATCTAGAAAATACATGTCAGGGCAGAATCCTGCACTGGCAGGGGAAGGGATGTGATGACTTTTCCTATGCTACAACCTTCTCTGCCGTAGTAAACATTGATATCAGCTACTTGTATTGTTTTATTAGTGTAAGTAACACATCACCATCATTTTATTGTTGACTAGTTTTATATATTCAAAGAACCTTACATTCGGGTTAGTTGCATTCTTCTGTACCTGTAGTACATTAAGAAAATATGGTATTTTAATGAGGGATGCAGACAAAAACACATTTTTGTTCATTTTTAATTAATGTGAATGTTAATCACCATTTTAATACTACTACAAAAACAATAAAATGCATATGTATATTTTTCTGAGTCTCCAGCAGTTCTCCTGGGCTGCTAAATTAATCAAAGTGCTTTGTACATGTGGCCCTCATCAGACAAGCATAGAAACCGTCTGATCTGGCAGCACAGCTTGCCTTTCAATTAGTATCTATTCTTTGATCCATTCTCCACTTTGTAGAAAAACCTCTTAACCTAAGGTCAGGAAAACTGTAATAGGTTGCTCCCACAAAGACAATGGCAGAAAAAGCTACATAGGAGAGACTTACTTTAACTGGCACATCCTGGAAGAAATAGACGCATGCCAATAAAGTGATTATCACGATGGTCATTGATTCAAATGAGTGCACTGTGCTGGAAAGTTCTAATTTTCATTTCATAAATTGCCTGAAAAACTATAAGCTGAAGCTACTTATTTACCAGCCATAGGGGAAATATCTGATATCAAGAAAACTAATTTCATGCCAGTCCTGTTGTTACTGTAGTGGCTGGTTAAATCATAAACAGGATAATCAGCAAAAAGTAGTAATTAAAATTATCTGAAACCTACTACATATGTTAGAGAGTTTATGCAACTGTCAGTCTCTGTCCATCTGTCTGTCCACTTGTGATTGCATTTGTTCAATAAAGCCTTCTAAAAGTTAAGACTTAGAACCACCAAATTTAGTATGCAGCTTCCCCTTTTCATAACTTTTTTTAATGTGTACTGCCACTAATACTGAATTTTGTGTACCTGTTACCAGTACAATTCAAATTGGTTCTCATGCCTTTTGGCCAACAAATACTGTGAATGCTGCTACTGAAAAGCTCTCTCTGCCCCCCAGACATCTACAAAATCTGTTGAGTAATTTGTTTCCTCCCATAGGACATTTACAACCGGACATACATAACCTGGTAGCCAGAACAAAAGAAGTCCTAATCCCCATAGCCCAACTGATAAAACAGCAGGTAGAGGAAATAGAAAAAGTACAAGAGATGAAAACACCATGGTGGGCCATTCCAGAGGACATCACTTTACATGCAGTGGAACAGACCCTAAGTATTGTCTTAATGGGAGTCCAAACCCTTACCGTGGTGGTTCTCTTTGGAATGTGCTGTTATATGCACAGGTAAGCTAACAAAGCTAGATTTCAGTATAGAATCAGAGAAGGAATGGAAGTGGCCATTAACTCCACCATCATAGAAAATCACCACATTAGGGAATATGTAGACGTAACATCGAAAATGTGAGTTTAGTCACCAAGTGAGCTTGTTTACTGTAATGAAACAATTAATCTCACGCATATGGGCATTAGGTAATTAAAGCCATCTCATGTTATCAAACACATTTACCCCACTTATGGTTATGGTCCTGGGCCTAACATTCCCAGGCCCATCATAAGGAACTAATGCAAATTGTCAAATCAAATCTGTCCGCCAGTCATACGAGGGAATGTGCAGTCTTTGGGACAGATGGGGTGTGAGTGCATGGATGGGAGAAGAAAGGTGTTCACATAACAGTGTTCAGCCCACTGCGTCACCTTTCAGTCTACGCATTAAGCTTTTCCGGGATGATGGGTAAACATCCTCCCCATAAAAAGACAAAAATGGGGGAATGTAGTAACGAGAGGCTTGGTGTAAGGCTAAAGGCCGAGGACAACAGTCAGTGCTTTGTTAACATACAACAAAGCTAAAGGTCTCAAGCCTGAACAACAGTAGATTAAAGCAAAATCTGTGCTAGGTAGATTCTGCCCACAGAAATGCAGCAAGAGAAAGAGCTGATAAGTCACAGGGCCTAGAAGCACCCACAGCCAGGCACTTACTGATATACATAAACACATCCTGCTTAGTACCATGCACTCCCCATCCCCTCCCCATAGATAGCAGCTTAGCACCAGGTACATTCCCGCCCAAGCTCAGGAACAGGTCATAAGGACAACATGATGGATAGTGTTGTTTTGATGGCCCCACCATTATCCCCCAAGTTAATGGGTAGATCTAGTTACATTAAGGGGTGTTACTGTATTACAATGAGGGGTTTGTACCTAGATACATAACTTGTTTATACCTGTGTATAAAAGCGTGTGTAACAGGGGCTGTGTCGAGTGACCTAGGAGATGATGGAACCCCCTTGCTGTCAACTGAGTCACGTCCATTGTCACAGTGTATGCATGTACTGATGTAAACTGTTGGGTCATGGAGACTCATATGGGTGTTGGAGACCATACGTCAATGACAATAACCTGCCTCCAGTGCCTTCGTACCTCGCTTGATCTGTGGTTCTTGGGGGCTCTCAGAGGTCTGCAGCGTCAGCTTACTGCAGGGTCTACACTGTTGTCCAAAGAGAGCACACGCACGCGGCCAAAGTGATTAACATCCATTCCGGTAGAGCAGCTGCTGCGATCTTGGCCTGCCCAGGAAGCAGCTGCTAGCTGTTTTGTGGTTCCAGCTGCCCCCAAGCCACTGTGGTGGGTGGGCCCTGCCGTCACAGGCAGCACTTGGGGAGCACCCTCAGACCAGGGCCATGCAGCCTCCTCCCCACCCTCCCTGCCTTGGGTCAGCCCTGGGGAGCTGCTAAGTGGGCTACGCAGCCCCCGCCGTCCCAAGCAATGCCAAGTAAATCCTCTAGTAGCAAATATCATACATATGTACTGCTTTTAAACATCCCTTTGACAAGTTCTTTCAGAGACTTCTTATTAAAAAAAAAGCAGTAATAGAGAAAATTAAAACCGTACTTCGAAACCTGACATAACAGTAAGCAAACAAGGTCTCCCCTCACTAGCTTTCTGATATGGTAGAAACAAGTTTAACGGAAAGGACCTGATCCTGCGCCCATTAAAATAAACAGGATCAGGTATTGCCTATAAATATATCACCTCAGACTTCTACTATTTTAAGTAGATTCTTTTTACAGGTTTTCACCCAAGTGAACTGCTTCATTAATCGTATTTTTGGTTGATATGTTGAAAGTGGATTTAGAGAAATTAGGGCTACGTCTACACGTGCAGCCAACATCGAAATAGCTTATTTCGATGTAGCAACATCGAAATAGGCTATTTCGATGAATAACGTCTACACGTCCTCCAGGGCTGGCAACGTCGATGTTCAACTTCGACATTGCGCGGCACCACATCGAAATAGGCGCTGCGAGGGAACGTCTACACGCCAAAGTAGCACACATCGAAATAAGGGTGCCAGGCACAGCTGCAGACAGGGTCACAGGGCGGACTCAACAGCCAGCCGCTCCCTTAAAGGGCCCCTCCCAGACACAGTTGCACTAAACAACACAAGATACACAGAGCTGACAACTGGTTGCAGACCCTGTGCCTGCAGCATAGATCCCCAGCTGCCGCAGAAGCAGCCAGAAGCCCTGGGCTAAGGGCTGCTGCCCATGGTGACCATAGAGCCCCGCAGGGGCTGGAGAGAGAGCATCTCTCAACCCCGCAGCTGATGGCCGCCATGGAGGACCCAGCAATTTCGACGTTGCGGGACGCGGATCGTCTACACGGTCCCTACTTCGACGTTCAACGTCGAAGTAGGGCGCTATTCCTATCTCCTCATGAGGTTAGCGACTTCGACGTCTCGCCGCCTAACGTCGAAGTTAACTTCGAAATAGCGCCCGACGCGTGTAGACACGACGGGCGCTATTTCGAAGTTGGTGCCGCTACTTCGAAGTAGCGTGCACGTGTAGACGCAGCTTAGATGAATAAGAGAAACATCTAACTGCAATATTTTGACTATTGCTTCCTGAGCCAAATGCAAAAGAAAAGTTAAACTTTTACAATAAAAGCATAAACGATACATAAACTATACAAAGAAATATTTAGTAAGGAAATTACAAATAAAATCATAACATGTTTTAGATACATACTTACTCCAAGAATCATCATTTGCAGCTATTAAAAAAAGAAAAGAAAATGAAAAGTAATTTTAACTCGCTTTTAAATGTACCTAAAGAATGACAATTTCAACATACAATTTACATGGTAGTGTTATAAATGTAACTGAAGTGTATAATTTCTCAATCTCTGACTTATTTAAAATGTTTGCTTTTGATAATTTTCATTTATTGATTTGTTGGGTAATGTGCATGTCTTGACTATTCCTCTCATTAAAAGTTTAAAGGCATACTGAAAAGAGAGGAATGGGAGACAGAGCAGTAGTTAGGGGAATAAAGAAAATGTAATCTGGTGATCTATTAATCTAATGACCTATTTGTCAAATATAGTGGAGAAATCTTCTTACAAATAGATGTTAATTTTTATTGTTAAAAATAATCATTACATCTTAAATCCAAGGCAGCAGCACAGTGGCTTGGAGAATTAGACAGTGAGTTGCTCTGTTCTATGAGGGTGGGATACAGAGGAATTGCTCTGAAGCAAACACCGCCCTGTCCAGATCCTCCCATAATCCACCTTGCTTTACAGCAACCTGCTCCATGTTGTGGTGCGCAGATCCTCCCAGAACTGAATTCAGCTCTCTTCCACAACATGGACATGTACCATCTGCTTTTCTCTCTGGCATCTTCCCTTATCCAAAGATTTTATACCACTTCCACTAACTAAATGGGACTCTCCACAGAGATGAAGATATGATTTATTTCTAAAACTGGAGATTTACTGGAGCGAAAAAGGGCCTGTCTTCACCCCTGAAATAGTCACTAGGCCTCACTTCATGCCCTGCCACTGCCTGGTGTATTGGCAGTTGTGGTTGAGGCTTTAGCGCAAGGGCATCATTTAAGAAGAATCTGTCTCTCCACCTGCACCATTTCATACTTGAGGTCTGCTTAAAGTGCATGTCTTATCTCTGTGCTGCTCCCAACTTTTCTTTGATCTATTGTTCTCCATGTCCACCCATGAGAGCTGATGAGAGACTTCACCAGCCCCTGGCAGGAGCCAGTGTAACTACCCACAGGCAGACTCAAACCTAGGACCTGTAGAGCTTGGGGCAGGTGTTGCTACAGCTATAAACCCAACTTTTCTTTGAGGCAGGGAGTTTGTTTATAAACAGAGAGAGGCAGGGTGATTAAAATAACAAAAGGCTTGTCATGCAAGTAATTGAAGGATCAGAATTTTCCAGATCTGAAGAAGTGAGTCTACCGCAGGAAAGCTCATCACCTAATAAATCATTTTATTAGTCTTTACACTGCTGCAGGACTGCTTTTTTGTTTTGTGAAGAATCATTAGGTGATCCTGAAACATTAAAGGGACTCCACTTAAAAGACAGGAAAAAAGAGTAGGAATAAACAGTAGTGTGGCTCCAGGGATCTCCATGGACCACGGCTGTTCAACATATTCATTAATGGTCTTGAAAAAGGGGTAACCAGTGAGAAGTTTGCAGAAGATACAAAACTACTCAAAATATTTAACTCTAAAGCTAATAGCAAAGAGTTACAAAGGAATCTCACAAAAGCAGGTCATTGGGCAACTGAAGGGCAGTTGGAAATCAATATTGATGAATGCAAAGTAATCCACATGGAAAACTATAATCCCAACTATACATACAAAAATGATGGGGCCTAAAATAGCTGTTACCACTCAAGAAAGAGATCTTGGAATCATTGTGGATAATTCCCTTAAAACATCTGCTAAATGTGCATTGTCAATCTAAAAAGCTAACAGAATATTGGGAATCATTAGGAAAAGAATAGATGATAATACCAAAAATATTATATTGCCTCTATATAAAGTCATGGCATGCTCACATTTGAACACTGCATACATAACTGATCTTGCCATCTCAAAAAAAAAAAAAAAGATACACTGGATTTTGAAAAGGTACAGAAAGAGCAACAGAAATGATAAGGGGGTAAGGAACATCTTCCATACAAGGAGAGATTAACAAAACAGAGACTTTTCATCTTGGAAAAGAAATGACCAAAGGGTAGGAGGGCATGTTAGAGGGCTAGAAATGGCATGGAAAAATAGAATAAGGAAATGTTATTTACTCTTCCACTGACATAACCCAAGAAGGTCACACAATTAAGATTTATAGGCAGCAGACTTAAAACAAACAAAAAAAATTATTTCTTCATGGTTAACCTGTGGAACCCTTTTCCAGGAGATGGTGGAAAGGCACATACTATAACAAGGTTCCCATAAGGAAGATAGGTCCATTAATGGCTTTTAGCCAGGATGGGTAGGGACGGTGTCCCTACCTTCTGTTTGCCAAAAGCCGGGAATGGGCAACAGGGGATGGATTATCTGATGGTTGCCTCTTCTGTTCATGTGTTCTGAAGTTGTTGGTATTGGCCACTGTTGGAAGATAGGATACTGGGCTAGATGGACCATTGGTCCAACCCAGTATGGCCATTCTGATGTTCATATATAGAACCCAAATGTATCTGCCCCATACTGTAACCCAGGAGGCCCCACTCCCCTTCCAGGGCTGAGGAAGAGCTGAGGAGTCTTCTCAGTCTCTCCCTCTCCACAGAGTTAGTAACAAACTAAGAATATATATTAAACGTTTAGGCTATGCCTACACTTGCCCCCTACTTCGAAGGGCGCATGGTAATCAGGCTGATGAGAGATTACTAATGAAGTCCTGCAATGAATATGCAGCACTTCATTAGGCTAATTCTCCCTCACGGCAATTTTGTAGTGTCAAACGCTTGCAACACGCATGCCAGCACTTCGAAATTTGACACTTTGAAGCTGCCGCGAGGAAGAATTAGCCTGATGAAGTGCTGCATATTCATCGCAGCACTTCATTAGTAACCTCCCATCAGCCTGATTACCATGCCCCCTTCGAACTAGGGGGAAAGTGTAGACATAGGCTTAAGGGTAACCAGTGTCCCTTAAGTGACTTGCCATAAAATGGCAGAATATGTTAGTATTAGAGCTTTCTTTCTTTCTTTCTTTCATATAGCAGTTATATAGAGTGCTTTTTCAGCTAATTGCTAAGTTATCAGTCAAAACAAATAGTGTTTTCAAGCATCTTAGGAGCTCCTGGAAAGAAGTGATGTGTCAGGCGTGGGGTGGGGTAGGGAACAGGGTCAGTCCCCCTGCTCCATTTGCTGCTTGGCTTGTACTGAGCATACTCAGTAAGATGGCTAAAGCTGTTGTCCTCACTCTGCACTCCATGGCTACATCTACACGTGCCCCAAACTTCGAAATGGCCATGCAAATGGCCATTTCGAAGTTTACTAATGAAGCGCTGAAATGCATACTCAGCGCTTCATTAGCATGCGGGCGGCAGCTGCGCTTCGAAATTGATGCGCCTTGCCGCCGCGCGTCTCGTCCAGACAGGGCTCCTTTTCGAAAGGACCCCACCTACTTCGAAGTCCCCTTATTCCCATGAGCTCATGGGAATAAGGGGACTTCGAAGTAGGCGGGGCCCTTTCGAAAAGGAGCCCCGTCTGGACGCGCCGCGCGGCGGCAAGGCGCATCAATTTCGAAGCGCAGCTGCCGCCCGCATGCTAATGAAGCGCTGAATATGCATTTCAGCGCTTCATTAGTAAACTTCGAAATGGCCATTTGCATGGCCATTTCGAAGTTTGGGGCACGTGTAGACACGGCCCATGCCTTCACTCTGCCTTGCATTACAGCATGCACAAATTGGCCCCCACCAAAATCTGAAATGGTGCCCCTTCTTGAGGTTGTGTATACATTAAGAAAATTTTAATTGCTCTTTAGCATTAGTATGTCCCACACCACCACAAAAACCTCATAGCTATAATGAAGACAAACTTACATATTTTTTTTCTAATGCCTCGAAGCATCCTTTCATCCTAGAGGACAAAATAATTTTAAATATTTAGACGACAAGGAGCACATTCCTAATATAAGAATGATCCTGATCCAAAGCCTTTGCTAACGATTGTTTTCTCCCATAAACTTGTTTTATAAAAGATAAATTAAACTGTTTGGGCAGCAAATTATTTACTTTAAAATAGTGTATATACTAAATTTACACGGGGACAATAAAATTGCGTAAAAAAGTACAAAAATACCAGGAATGATGAGACTATGCCAGTGAAAAAATGTTGAAATTTTTACTCACTAAATATATGACGAACACAACATGGAGTGCATAAAGAGGAAATATGATGCTCTGTTTAACCATGTTCATACCATTTAACAATTTTGGAGGCTCTTGGATAGATGCTGTCTTCTCGCAAAACTTTAACACACATATCTATTGAAAAAATAAAAGTGAAATACTTTTCATTTCTAATAACAATTATGCAAAAAAGATAATATGTGGAAGAATTGTTTCTCCCTACTTTTCATATCCTCTCCAATAAGATCCGAGAAGTAGATACCCAAGATCCAGATTTTCACTACTGTATTGAAATCAGTGGGAGTTTTTACATTGACTTAAATGGGAACAGGATCAGGTTGCTAGTGAGCGGATGTTAATGCAAAACAGATGATTTAGTAAAACAGTAAGCCAGTTATATAGAAGCTCAGATACTATGGAAATGATGACATGAGAGGGCAGATAGATAGATATTTTTCCTCTGATTACTCCATACAAGATATTTTGAAAAAATATATATTAAAATAAGTACTGTTAATTAAAATCAGTTTTATAATAGCCATGCAACTAAAGAAACAGATATGCAAAAACATAAAAAGTTAGTTTAGAAATCATTATCTTTGTACCTTCTAAATAACGGGTGTTGTATGCATCTTCAGGGAAAATTCCACGAAAGTAAGTAATAACTGATACTGCAACAGCCATTATTCTCTTCACCAAAACTAAAGACTGCTGATGTGTTTTTATCTCTCTGGGAAATAAGGTAGCCCACTGATTCTGAAAACAAAAACAGTCAGTTATATTAACTGCAATACCATATGCATCTTGGCACATGAAAAACAAGTATTTAATTAATTAATTAATATAAAGTTCAAATTAAATTGAACCACAGTGTATTATACTCATCCCTGGTTTAATGAGTACTTTACTTACGAGTACTCGCTAAAACGAGGAACATATATACCTACCTTTATTCACTATATGAGTGAACTTCCCCTGCTTATATGAGCAGGGTCCCTGGCCCAGGGGTGTGGGGGGCGGCGATCCGCAGCCCTGCAGCTGGCTCAGCTCCAGCTGTGGGGTCCCTGGCTGGGGGCAGGAGCCTTCTCCTTCCCTTCCCGCAGACATGAGGCTGTCTGACACCCCTTCAGCTGGGGAAAGAGAAGGAAAAGGCTCTTAGCCTGGTTTCCTCCCCTACAATGGCGGGAACGTGAAACTGACCAGCCACGAGCTGATCAATTTCCTGGCCTGCAAGCCATGGGGAAACTGGAACCAGCCTGTCCCTGGTTCCAAGCTCCTGCCACTCTGAGAGCCAGGAAACTGACCAGCCCTGGTGCTTCCTGGCTCCCCTCCCCTTGCAGGAAAATTTGAGTTATGGAGGGGTTGCAGGAACAACCCCTTGGTAACTCCAGGGTTTACTGTATTAGACCCCCACCTGCCCCGCAGACCTCACCCTCGGCCACGTTTTAACTGCCCCCCATGATCCCAAACTGCCTCCAGCTTTAAACCCACCCAGCAGCCCCAAACCTCCTCCAGCCTTAGACCACCCCCCAGCAGCCCCAAACTGCCCCCAGCTTTACACCCCCCCAGCAGCTCCAAACCGCCCTCAGCATTAGACTCTCCCTGCAGCCACAAACTTCCCCCAGTCTTAGACCTGCTCCCCCCGCCCCGCATCCCTCAACAGCCCCAGCCTTAGACACTCCTCCTCCTCCCACAGCCTCTTCATTGGGGCTGCTAGGCTAGGTGGCTCCCCCAGCCCTCCTGCTCCCAGCAATTAGCTCAAGTGTTAAGGTTTCAGCACCTAGGCATAACGTAATTGCTATCTCTAGTACAACAAAAAATCTTGTGGCACCTTATAGACGAACAGATATTTTGGAGCATGAGCTTTCGTGGGCAAAGACCCACTTCATCAGATGTCATGCATCTGATGAAGAGGGTCTTTGCCCACGAAAGCTTATGCTCCAAAATATCTGTTCGTCTACAGGTGCCACAAGACTTTTTGTTGTTCTCAAAGCTACAGACTAACATGGCTACCTCTCTGATGCTATCTCTAATGATAGAGATAGCTGTCATCTCCAGCAGTTATCACTATTGATAGATATCTGTCTGAGGCAGCAGTATTAAGAAACTGCAAATGGCTTCTTTAACAGCCACATGCAGCTGGAAACTGCCCAGCTGGTGACCTTTAACAAATCTAATGGGACCCACGTTTGGGTGCTAACCCATAGGTTGGAAATCCCTGCTCTACCTACATACACTACATTCTATTTCTGGTGCCAAACTATTCAAATACATCAGAAAAGTACCTAAACTCAACTGGTTTACATCAAGTTACAAGCCGTTGGAACGAATTGGAGACTTTTACATGTATTTTAATGGGAATTTAGTGTTGCTTTTTTCGCCTACGAGCAGAAATTTGGGAACCAGTTGTGCTCATATAGTGAGGGATGAGTGTACTAACATGTCACAATGCTGGGTGTGAACTAAATTTTGATGTAAACATCAAGGGAATTTTTGACAAATTCAGATCCAGATTTGGATCCATACCAGGCTGAAATACAACCTCAGATGCGTTTTGAATTGTGGGAGACATCATGTCTGGGAATGGACTGCAGAGGAAAGATCACTTATTGATCACCAATTCTATTTATTCCCTCAGGAGTACCTGGCATTTGCCACTGTTAGCAAACTGGGCTAGATGGTTCTTTGGTCTGGACCACTATGGTTGTTCTTATGTTTTTGTGAATACCAATGCCCAAGCACTGTGCACTCATGTGGTTTTACAGCACTGTAGACAACCACACTAGTCTCGCACACTGTCAAAGATGGGTGAATTGAGCACAATGTAGTTAAATTAAATCCCACAATAATTAGATCACTGGTGATGTGTGAGGGGCAGTCAAGGAGGGATCACATGCCTCCCCCAAACACCATGGGTTGTGGGGGCAAGGGGCCAGAGACCCTGGGTGGATCATGGAACTAGCAGGGGAGGGCCTGGTGCCCAAACTAGGGGTCATCTACACTTCACCAGCAGCGGCAGGAGAAAGCAGAGCAACACAGCTCTACTCCTCAGCTCCTGGCCATATCACTCGGGGGAGAGTTGGGACCACCTCAACCGGTACTCCCTGGCAGGAAGTGTGGGGAGCCTCACCCCCTACTGCCAATGGCAGGCATCTCCACTAGTCCCCAGGACCATGTCACTCAGGGAGGGGGGTTCGGGGAAGAGGTGGGATAGGGGGTGGAGCAGGGGCTGGAAAGAGGTGAAGTGGGATGGAGCCTGGAGAGTGAAGACATTGTCCCTGCACTGCCCCTGGAGGCATGGAGAAGAGTTATATGTGGGGCAGTCACATGGCTGGTGTTCCACCTACATCCTTCCTCACCAGTTGCCCCTGAATTTGATACAAATATAAATTTAGTTCTTACCTCACAAGTGTCTTGTTTCCTGGCTGTGCTGAATTTCTGTATTGTAGCCATTCACAAATATCCTACTAAGGTGTTTAAACATGCATAGTAAGTGTAATTTGTTAATATGTCAACTATAAAAGAAATCACTCTAATCTCTTTTTTTAATCAATTCAAGACTTTGATATTGCTTCTCTATAAAGAAACTAGGTGCCAAGACTAATAATACTGTATACCAAAACCTAGTAATCAGTTGATAATTCTGTATTAAAGCCATTACTGTAGGATAATTTAAAAGTATTGAATCTAATTTCAAATAGGAAACATTGTTTACTCATACACTTTACGGTTAGAAGTGACCATCATGATCATATAGTCTGATCTCTTGTGCGTCCTGCAATGTGCAATCTCATCAATCCACTTCTGTAATAGACCCCCAATCTTTGGGCAAGTTACCGAAGTCCTCAAACCACGATTTATAGGCTTCAAGTTAAAGAGAATCCACCATTTATGCTAGTTTAAACCTACAAGTGACTCATACTGCAAAGGAAGGCACCATCCTACCAACCCACCCTAACCCTCCTCACCCCACACCAGGGTCTCTGCAAATCTGTCCTGGGGGAAAATTCTTTCTTGACTCCAAATATGGTGACAAATTAAGACCCTAAGCATATGGGCAAGACCCAGCAGCCAGACAGCTGGGAAAGAATTCTCTGCAGTAACTCAGAGCAATCTCAATCCTTCTGTTCCATTGCCAGCCATTGGAGATATTTGCTGCTATGATCCTCTGAATAAACTTATCCAGTTGTGGATCCAGTTAGGTTTTTTGCCCTCCCTGCTCCCCTTGGAAGGCTTTTCCAGAACTTCACTCCTTTGATAGTTTAGAGGAGACTCTGGCAATTATAGACTGATAAGTCTAACATCAGTACCAGGCAAATTAGTAGAAACAATAGTAAAGAATAAAATTGCAAGGCACGTAGAAGAGCACGAATTGTTGGGCAAAAGTCAGCATGGTTTCTGCAGAGGGAAGTCGTGTCTAACTAATCTATTAGAATTCTTTGAAGGGGTTAATAAACATGCGGACAAGGGGCACCCAGTGGGCATAATATACCTAGATTTCCAGAAAGCCTTTGACACGGTCCCACACCAAAGGCTTTTATGTAAATTAGGCGGTCATGGGATAGGAGGAAAGATCCTTTCATGGATCGGGAATTGGTTAAAAGACAGAAAACAAAGGGTTGGAATAAATGGTAAATTTTCACAATGGAGGGGGTAACTAGTGGTGTTCCCCAGGGGTCAGTCCTGGAACCGATCCTGTTCAACTTGTTCATCAATGACCTAGAAAATGAGGTAAGCAGTGACGTGGCAAAGTTTGCAGATGACACCAAGTTGTTCAGGACAGTCAAAACCAAAAGGGATTGTGAAGAACTACCAAAAGATCTCAGCAAACTGAGTGATTGGGCAGCAAAATGGCAAATGAAATTTAATGTGGGTAAGCGTAAGGTAATGCGCATTGGAAAAAATAACCCAAATTACACGTACAACATGATGGGGTCAAATTTAGCTACGACAGATCAGGAAAGGGATCTTGGAGTTATAGTGGATAGTTCTCTGAAGACATCCACGCAGTGTGCAGCGGCTGTTAGTAAAGCAAATAGGATGTTAGGAATTATTAAAAAAGGGATAGATAATAAGATAAAAGATATCATACTTCCCCTACATAAAACTATGGTACACCCACATCTTGAGTACTGTGTGCAGATGTGGTCTCCTCACCTCAAAAAAGATATATTGGCATTAGAAAAGGTACAGAAAAGGGCGACTAAGATGATTAGGGGTTTGGAACGGGTCCCATATGGGGAGAGGCTAGAGAGACTGGGACTTTTCAGTCTGGAAAAGAGGCAATTGAGGGGTGATATGATAGAGGTATATAAAATCATGGATGGTGTGGAGAAAGTGAACATAGAAAAATTATTTACCTTTTCCCATAATACAAGAACTAGGGGACACCAAATGAAATTGATGGGTAGTAGGTTCAAAACTAACAAAAGGAAATCTTTCTTCACACAGCGCACAGTCAACCTGTGGAACTCCTTGCCGGAGGAGGCTGTGAAGGCCAGGACTCTATTAGGGTTTGAAAAAGAGCTCGATAAATTTTTGCAGGTTAGGTCCATAAATGGCTATTAGCCAGGGGTAAAGTACGGTGCCCTAGCCTTCAGTACAAGGGCAGGAGATGGATGGCAGGAGATAAATCACTTGATCATTGTCTTCTGTTCTCCTTCTCTGGGGCACCTGGCATTGGCCACTGTTAGCAGATGGGATACTGGGCTGGATGGACCTTTGGTCTGACCCAGTATGGCCATTCTTATGTAAAAAACTTCATCTGATTTAAAGCTACACTTGTTGATGGCAAGTACGTATCTTTTCTGTTTAAAATAGTACAGATCACAAATAAAGTTACATATAGGAGGTATTTTGGTGTGTCAATTGCTAGTGAGACACTGAAATAAATATAAGCAGTTAGTGAAGTCCCCCTTCCTCAAAAGTTTAATTTAATTGTGGCCAACATTTGGAGGAAAAGAATTTTTACTCTGTTTGGGGAAGGGAGGAGACAAGGGGACCACCCATCACTTGTGTTATGGAAAATCTTTTTTTTTTTAAGTCCCACATTCTTTGAAAATCCAATTCAGTGTGCTCTTTGTTCCTTTTTTTTGGCAACAGTGATGTGAAAGATCACATGCAGTGACACAAATGGCTGTCTGTTTGCGTGTGTTTTTCATCTGGAACACTGATCACTTTATGAGAGCCTGAGAAATTTCAAATCTATACCAAATTGTCTGCTGCATTGTGATTTTTTAAAAACTTTTTGAGTAGTTAACACTTATTCCACTAAGATAGATGGGGCAGGGGCACAATATTAAAACATTTGTTGACGACAAAATTTTCAAATAACTGTTTTAACAGTTACTCCTAGTTGAAAGTGAGTAAAAACAAAACAAAACAGTGTTTATGTGGCATTTGGGGTTCTCTTTAAAGGTTTACATGGGGTTTATTTAGACTTTAAGACTGTCCTTCATGCTGTATGCTGTTTTACATAAACTATAAGGTCAAGTTCAAAGTCTGAGCCCTTAAAAATGCTCAGCTCAGTGGCCTCATCCCAGCCTAGTTAAAAGATCATCAAAAGGTTCAGGAGTAAAAATATGGAGGGTATTGCTGCTCCTCAGGCACAAAGGAACTTTTTTTGTAAGAGTAAAAATCTTGTCTGCACTTTCTTATGGGCTAAACCTTCCAGTGTGGACCAAACGCCCACAGAACTAACTACTCACATAAACTTCACCACCCATACAGTCCCAAGTGCCTGCTGCATTTCTTTAGTCTAACTTCTCTTCACACAAAAGCAGCGTAGACGCTTCACCCAACAAACCTATCAAAACAAATCTCTGTGTATACAGTTCCCCACCTGGGGAGCATATGACAAAACCACACTGACTATTGGTAGGTGGCAGATATGACACTGATAAGGACAATATGAGGAAAATACATAGCAAAAAAAAAAAAAAAAGCATTTGTGTGGGAAGGTGTGCTCTCTACTAATCTAAAACCAGAGTGAACCTGAATTAAATCCCCATCCCTCAAATATGGGGAAATTCACTTTCTGGTTTGATGTGGGAGTATAAAATTTTCACTGAGGTTACCGACGTACGAGCATCTGAGTGAAATGTAACCTAATGAAACCACAAGCAACAATAAACTACACTCCCCACTGACATTCAGTGAATGCCTCATTGACATACACAGCCCAGCTGGGAGGTGCGGCTTGCAAATGGCCTTCCTACAGGGAGCCCACCAGTTACACAGGGGCCTCCTGATACACAAGGATCTAAAATGGTATTCAGCTCTGCAGGAGTCATGCACCAGCGAGGGGACCTCAGGGTCAGGCAGCGCTGCAGGGGAGCGTTTCCCTCCTCCACAGGCTGCAGAGCGCGCGCCCACGTCACGAGCCGCTTCCAACGGCTCTTTAACGGCTGCCGCGCCGGGGCCGCGAGACGCTCGCGCTGCAGAGAAAAAAAAAAAAAAGGCGGGAAGCCGCGGAGGTTCTCTTTGGAAGGGAGACGGGAGGATGGCGGCGGGCAGGACGCTGCCGCTGTGCTGCTGAAGGAGCGCGGAGCCCAGGAAGCTCCTGCGATTTCCTGTTAAAACCCCCAAAGACTTGCAGCAAACATTGATGGGGAAAAAAAAAATGAACCTTTAATTAGCCGAAACAGCACTGGGCTTAGGGTCAGAGGGCGGATCTTCCGCTCCTAAGTGGGAAGGGGAGCCTGGAAGTCTGCTCCGCTCTCTAGGATGGAGATTGCCAGCTTTTCCCGGCTACTGCCCCGCGTTGAGGGAGCCTGCGTCGTTCCATACACCTCACCCTCTCCCCTCAAGTTTTACCCACTTACCAGAACAGCCAGAAACATACACAAGTCGCCCAACCCCCTATTACTGAAACTCTGGGTATTTCCTCTTTTTTTTTACCAGAAATTATAAAAACAAATCAACTGGAATACAAACGTTGTACTTCCCTCTGTGTATCCTATACAGAGCAGTGTAAATGGGCATTGCATGAAATTTCTGGTTGCTCCAACTGCTGCTATTTTGTCAGAGGTGGCAGACAGAGCTTTTGAAGTGCTGCAGCACCACTCTACATTGGCAGTGATGCCAGGGTAGTGGGGATGAGGGGACAGTGCCATGCTTCAAGAGGTGCTCAGGGTGACTGTCCTAGGTCCCACCCCTTCTGGGGGCAGACAACCAGGCCACCCTCCCACCTTGCCCCAGGGTGGTTGGCAGCCCCACAGCAGCTGGAACACTTGAAATAGCAGAGGAACTGGTTAAGTGTCCACTTGATAACTTTACCTCTCTCTGCATGTGGAAAACACCCTGGGCTGCTCACCAAGGGATATTTGAAGCGGCTCAGGACTTAGGGTAGACCTGAATCAAGTTCAGCTACATATAAAAAACTGTTGGAGGATATTAAGTTGTAATCTACAGTCTAAAGCTATGTCTACAGTTAATCTCCCAACGTAAATGGCCTGCTATGCCCATGTAGTAAGCATCTCTTCCCCAGCTGGTACTGAGCCAAGGTTGACACACTGAGGGAGCTATAGAATACATGTAGGTACTGTGTTATCCGTGATGATCTTAGTAGTTCTGCACCAGAACTGTTTTATGAGGTGTGGCTGGGCCTAGGCCCTGCACTGTGCAGGGCACCCTGTACTTCAGCAAACAGGGCCCATTGCCACAGAATCTGGCAGCAGATGCCGGGGGGACTGGCCACCCCAAGCCTCACACCCACCAGCCCCCAAATGCTCTATAATGACTGATTTGGTTACCATTGCAAACTCTAGAGTGCCCAGGTATTTGCCAAGACTGCAGCTGAAAAGGCATCTTTTGGAGAGCCTGTAGCCCAAGGCCTTCATTTGTGGCCAGATTGAAAGAGCAGCAACCATTAGCTGACAAGCAGGGAAATCAGACTCCCATGCTATCTACAGTAAACCAAAAATGGTATAATACCAGGCTGTGAAGGAGACCCTCACCTCATGGCACCCACCATAAAGGGTCAGTCCCCCCAGTGAATTACAGAATAGCACAACATACCAGACAGACCAGCCAATCTATCTTAACTCAAGAAACCACTCCATTATGGAGTGGATATATAATCAAAACAGGGTGTCAGTTTATAAACTTAAGTGTGGCTCATCATAACTTTGTCATTGTAAGTTCAGGACTATTTTCCAGATGCAATCTTACCTGGAGCCATTAGTTTGTTTTTCTAAAAGCCTGTTGATTTATCCCTGTGGTTCCTAATCAGCAGTCCACACACAGACCAGATAACAGCTGCAATCCAGCTCCACTGAGATAATGGCCACCTGGAACAGTGGGTCCAGGTTGCCCAGCCCTGCAGGGTGT
Organism: Carettochelys insculpta; assembly: GCF_033958435.1. Taxonomy (NCBI): domain Eukaryota; kingdom Metazoa; phylum Chordata; order Testudines; family Carettochelyidae; genus Carettochelys; species Carettochelys insculpta. The sequence goes on from NC_134145.1 coordinate 4,249,730, forward strand.
GAGGAGGGCTACTGCTACCCTGCCACACCCCCTGTCCCCTAAGTAACAAGTTGTGGGCAGTATGGTAATTAGAGAACTACCTCTAAACACTAACAGATCATATAACGAAATTACTTATCAACCCTGCCTCTGTCCCAACACCTATCCACAAAAGTTCTGTGGTAGCCATGATCTCTGTTCAAAGAATAGAGGAAACTGATGCCTGCATGGCAGGTGCCTCCTATAGAGGGTTTCATGAGAACTTATCCCAAGTTCCTGCCCATAGGAGTTTCAGAATTCTACATGCACTCATGAAATCTCTTAACTTCCTTCAAAGCCTAACTTTGCACGTTTAAGATAATTAGCAATAATTTAGAAACACCTGGATTAGAACCTCAAAGGTCAGCAATATCCACACTGACATCCAACTGTCTACAGAACATGTTGTGAGTTAGCCATACTAGATGAGCCTATGAATTAGGCCTTATGGTGTTTGTATTCAGGGACTGGATTTCCAAAGTTTGCTGGACTGCTAACTAGAGCACAGTCAACTTTTGCAAGACTTTTTAAAATGAGTCTTCCACTACATCCAAAAACAACAACTCCTTGTTATGACCAAGAGTGGGACATGTGATTAAATATGGATTTTTATAGGACAAGCTGCTGGACAAGTTTTGTATACATGGATCTCACACCACAGCCCTGCTGCTTGCCTGATTAGAGTCCTACAGCACTAAGATACTTTATTAGCAAACAGGTGATCTTGACTGCTTCACCTTTTATATCCTTAGAAAAAAAGCCATGAGGACTCCTAGGACATAAGCCCCTGGACACTGATGTCCAAAAGGATCTCTGCTGATGTATCTCAGAAGCAGATTGTGTACAAGACATTGAGGAAATCAGTATAAGAACTGTACCACTGATGCTTTGCTTACTGAACAGACACTTGAGGCTTCATTTTAGTCCCTTTTACACAGTCAAGAGTGGTTAGGTCAGGGGCTGGCAACCTACAGCTCTTAGAGCTGCCACTGCTTGTCTCCTCTTGTGGCTCTGGAGGCTGCCCCTCCTTAAACAAAAACCATTATCTAAGTTCAGTTGTCTGCTATTGAGCCAACTGAATTTTGTTTCAGCAGCAGCAGCTCCTCAGCTGTAGCAGGGAGCCTGGAAATGAAAGCCAGCTCAGCAGGAGCTGCCCCCTGTGGGTGGAAGCCTACACGCACAGGGAACAGACAACCACAAGGAGGAGACAGCAGGGAGCGCAAGGGAAAGTAGCAGCTGAAGAACACCACAGGTTTAGGGGAGTTAACCCTGTGAGCAGCAGCAGTTGGGGCTGGATAAACCCTGTGACAGGGCCAGATTTGGGTGCTGAAGCAGGTAAAGCCTGGAGATGGGAGTAATGACTTTTTAACTGGTACAAGTTGTGTGTGGTTCTTAAAACTAGGCTGATAAAAGCCCCATTTGACATTAAAGGACTCTCACTTGCATTGTGGCTCATGAAGGACTGCTTTTATAACTGAATTTGAAAGAAACTGGCTCACTATTTTGGTTGCAGACCCCTGGGTTAGATGCATAGACTAGGATGAAGATCTACAAATGGGGAATACAAAGGATTAAGGGGCAATTTAACACACAAACACAAACAATTCCCATTCATACCATGGGCCAAAGAAAAGGTTGTTTTCCAGCACTGCTTCACACTCTTCAGTCAATCCTGAAGTTCTCCAATGAAGACACTGTTTTAGTTTCCATGAGTTTAATCAAGTTGTTAAGTGTCAGATACAGCTGTTCTATTTGCAACACTGATTCAGCCACTTACACTGCCCTGATCATTTAAGTCAGGGTATGGTACACAAACATTGATCATGAGGATTCTATGTGAAGGTACTGGTCAGTGATACTAGTACAAAAAGATGGTTGACACCCACCAGCAGCTATTTCTCCTGACTTAAAGTATGCAATCTTTAAATAGGCAGAAAGTTACAAAAACACACTTATTTTTAATCCAGAAGGCAGACTAGTATCCTTAGTCTACAGGCAGGCCACCGACAGCAGAGTTACTTCTGCTTTGAGAAGAATTCTTTACTTTCCTGAACATTAGGTTTGATTGTGTCACTCCCAGGTTTCCAACCAGCTGGGCAAACTGAAAGGGGAAAAAAAAAAAAAAAAAAAAAAGCACTTGTAGGCATTCACATAAGGCATTTGCCCCCCCCCCTCCCCAAGAGAACAGAAGTATGACAGCATTTCTTAATACTGCGAATACACAGAGGATTACAGCAATAGTTGTCACTGCTATTCAATTTTGACAGTGAAAGTAAAACAAATTCAGTGCCAAAAGCAGCCATGGACTGCTTTAATTCTGGCATTTCCCATTTCTTGATTACTTTTGCAGCTAGCTGCTTGAGGAATCCTAGCTAGGGAACACTAATGCAGTTCTGAAACACCAGCAAAACCAAGGACCCCCATTTTAATGAAAAATTCTGCCTCACCCCTTCTCAGAGCCCCCCACCCCAATGTGCTCCTCCCTTGCACCAAGCGGTAGCAGGGTATTGGGGTGCAGCTGCTGGCCTCAGAGAGGACAGGAGAGGAAGATGTTCACCAGTGGACCTCTAGTTCCTTCACAGATCCCAGTACAAGAAATGTTGCTCTAGTGGCTTTAAATTTCTGCCCCCAGTTTCTCTCTCTGTTCTACTCCTCCCACATTTTCCAAGCCAAAATTCCACCCAGGCTGCTGCTTATTTCACTGCCTAGGCATCACTAGGGGACAACTGATTAGAGTAGGGAGACTGTTCCATTGTCTCTGGTGCCTGGCACCTTGGTCCACAGCAGCTAGGGAGGAGCAACTGCAGAGAAAATGATGTTCATTCTCAGAAATGAAATACTGATTGGGCTGGGTGTACATAACTGCTGCAGTGACAGTGTCCAGTAGAGGCAGAATCTTTGGAGGACTTCAACAATAAGCTTCTGAGCATATGGCAAACTGTTTTTTTCCAGAGGCATCTAACTTTATTCAAATTTGAGTAGACTGCTGTCCTAGTGGAAAGGCACATAACTTAAGCCAGGGCAGACACACTGGCAGATTGAATGGTTAGAGCAGGATGGCTGGAAGAAATACCTATTGGCAACAGTATTTTTCCCTAGTTACATTTTCTGACCCATTTAGAGGAGAATCTAAGACACCCAAAAAAAAAAAAAATCAGCCTGAGGGCTACAGCTGCAGAATGGTTAGTTGAAGTTTGGCAGCTCTATGCCACTTAAGCTCACATTTTATAATGGAAAGCATTAGATAAACTGCTGCCTCCATCCATAATTAAAACCAATGTGTAATTATTTCCAAATGACTGCTCCGATACTCAAGCCTATCAGGGTTAGCCTGCGATTCTGGTAGTTTTCGGTAGGGATTCTGACAGGCTCTCATTAATGCAATAGATTACACCCTCAACACAGAATACAAGTGGGAGTTTGAGCTGCTAGCCATTTGTTTTTCTGTTCTTCCCAGTCTGACTTGCTCTATGACTACAGGGAGAGGCGAAGCAGCATGGGCAGAGAGCTGCCATGCCATTTCCCCATGCTTTCCCATAGGGAAATCTATTAAGCCTGGTGAGAGAGCCATCCCAGGAACCTGCTCCAGTATTACACGAAAGATTTGATACTATTTTTCATTCATAGATCTGTTAAGTTGCCTCTACTCTGTCCTGCAGGACACTATGAGTACAGCCACTGGTTAAGAGTACCTTTGTTCTTCAAATGCAGAAGCAAGGTATGCTGTGTTTTAGTCTAAGGTGCTACATGACTGCTTTTGTTTTGTATTCCAAATGTTAGAAAGTGCAAGCCTCTCTATTTAGAAGTTAGGAACTTCCTTCTAAGTCACATATCGTTTACCAAGGCCCTGGCTAAATGACTAACTGGAAAAGCAATGACTATTTCCCTTTATTTGGGGGAGTTGTGGGGGTGGGGGGGGAGAGAAGGAAGAAGATACAGCTCAGGCAAACATTCAGGACCTTACCTTCTCCATGCTGATCTGTGAACTGGAAAGCCTGGACTAATCTGAGAACTTCTTCAACCGAGCGCCCAACAGGGAGATCATTGATGGTTATTTGACGCAAGATTCCCTTACCATCAATAATGAACAGGCCTCTGCAGAAGAACAGGTAAGCAGTTTTGCACACAAGTCAAAAAGACAAGTTTGAAAGGTACCTGATCACTTCAAGTATATTTTAAGAAACAGAACAGGCTACATAGTTATAGGTTCCTACACTTACAAAAAAGCCCACTTCTTTAGAAGTCTGGCCATAAGACACTATGTAAAATACTGAAATAAGCATTTGGCCCATAATGCCACCTTGCATGCTTATTTTCCATATAAGCACTCATCTGGAGAGAGTTTACAACTCCCATTACAGTGGGGGAAAATACCCAGAAGAGCGTTCCATGTGCCTAAGGAACGGTGGGGGGGTATCAGACCAAATGAAGCCATAGCCAAGCTTCCTTTCAAAGCTACATTGAAGCTCAATAGGTACTGGACTGCAGTAGATTTCAGTGGCCTCACATGAGGACTAGAGTTTAAGCTCCGAATGCCTTAAGGCAATAAAGGTTTGTGCTCCTCTAGCTCTGCCATACAATATCCAAAAGGTGTTGGTTAGCTATTCAGTCCTTAAACTAAACTTGCAGTTATGGGATGTGACCTTCCCATACATACCTACCTGCCTGATTTGATATTTCTTTAATAGGCCAGTATTTACAGAGCACTGCAAAATCTTTCTAGACTAGAGTGCACCACTTTTCAAAGTTTTTCCATTGAACAGTGGCAGATGGCTAGTACACCACCCTGCAGTGACATTAGCTAAAAGTTACATTCCTTCTTATAACAAACCAGGGCAAATCCCTATATTGGGAGACAGGGAGACTGACATCCAAGCCCACATGTGAGAAAACTTACAGAATATTTTGAGTGCAGGACAGCAAGTAAACTAAAAATTAGTTTAGCTTGCCAGATCTCCCAAGGTGTTTTTTTTTTTTTTAAAAAAAAAAAAAAAAAAAGAGGAGTGGCTGGGAAGCACTGCACAAGTTCTCCATTAACTAGACTATCACAACAGTCATGATACCACCCTGCCAGGAGCCTTACCTGTATGCAATACCTTCGTCTTCCTTTAATACACCATAATCTTGGGCAATAGTGTGCTTTGTATCAGAAACCAATGGAATGTTCACCTTACCCAATCCACCCTGTTTCTTAGGGGTATTGGTCCTGAAGAGAAATGAGATGTCAAAGATGTAGCTGTTCAAGTTACAGGAGGAACAGTGTACCTGCCCTGGAAAGAACTTTTCCTAGAATCACTCTTTTGACTATCTAGAGAATGATTGGCAGTTACCCTGCTTCCCCTGTAGCTAAGCAATATTCTTAGTCAGCTGGAAGACTAGACAATCACAAACAGGCTACCCAGGCTGCTGCTCTCCCTCCTTTCCCCCAGTTGGGAGGCGGGGGCAGGGTAGTAGGGGAAAGAGTAGCTAGCAGCAGCTGAGCCTAAAGTTGCTTCTTGCCCCCAACCTCAGCAGAGCCCACAGTCTGCACCCAGACTGCAGCTTGCCTTAGCTGGACAGGCTTGTTGTTTTGCACCCTCCACCCTTGCCACAGGTTGGCTGCCATGGAAGGCAGCTGCCCCCTCCTCCCCATGGTCTGGATCCAGACCAACCATGGTACAGAGGCAGGCCAGGGGTTCCTCACCCCAGCTGTAAAGGAAAAAACTAGCATTTAAAGAGTCATTAAAGATGATACCCAATCCCAGGGCTGGAAGGGACCTCTGAGGTCATCTACTCCAGCCCCCTGTTTCAAGCAGGATCAACCAGTAGGTCATGTCTCAACTCTCAGCCAATAGCACATTCAGCTTCTTACCAGGCAAGGTGACAGAAGTGAGAGTCAACAGAAGCTCCAATTACTTGACAGTTAAGTTTCTTAAACTCATCAGCCTTGTCACTGAATGCAATAATCTCAGTTGGGCAAACAAAGGTGAAGTCAAGGGGATAAAAGAAGAGCACAATGTATTTTCCTAGGGAAAAAATACAAATTAATCTTTTGGGTACCCTAGGCTTCCTCAGGTAGTTACAATAGTCTCCAAGTGCAAGCATACACAAAATGCTAAAAACTCTGTATTACAATTAGGTCTGAATGTTTATTGAAGCCAGGAGGTCATCTTTGTTAGATATACTACTAGCCTCCATATAGAAACTATGTTTATTGATTAAATGTTCAATTCCACAGAATGAGTTATACAAATTAGTTTAACTATATTAGACCAGAACACACACACACACCCCCTCCCTTCCCCTCCCCCCCAATCTTGGGGAGACAGGGCCTGCCCCAGACACCAAATCATGACTATGCTAATAAGGCACAGGTAATTTGCATCCACACCTCATTAGCATATTTCAGGCCATGTATTACCATGCCACTTGTGTAGAAACGGCCTTAGGGTTTGTCTACACTAGATGGTGGCTCCATTGTTGCATTGTGTGTCCACCAATGGTCCATTTATTGTATCTGCTTAGATCTGATAAATCAACCCCCTGATAATACCATTGACGCCAGCTCCTCTTCAATTCTCCACCAGCACAAGAAGTCAATGGAAGAACAGTCCCCATTGACTTCACTGTGTGGAAGTCCCTCCCCGCAGTCAGTAAATCTATTTCAGCTATGCAATTTGCTTAGTTGAAGTTGTGTAGGTTAGACTCATGGGCGAGAGAAGGATGTACAGGAGGCCTTAACACTTACCTTTATAGTCTGAAAGACTGATTTCTTTGAACTGTCCATCTGGCATCACAGCTGTGGCTTTGAAGTCAGGGGCTGGTTTCCCAATTTGGGCATTTCCTGCAGACATCTTGTATGGGCTAGAATATTAGAGACATGGTTAGACAGTGTAGCTTCCTAGGCACTGCCAGCTCAATGAGCAGGCACAACTGCCATAATTTTTTTTAGACCCGAGAAGTCAGTTATATTGGCCACATTACATTCAGCAAGTAAATTTAGTTTGCTAAAGCCTTTAGTGTCTTGGTATCTTAAGCCAAGATCTCTCAGTATTGACTAACATTGCAAGTAATAACTGTTGCCATTGGTTTCACTTTGTGGCACAATGACAAATTTAATTTACACTTCTAAACCAAACAGAGTTCACACAACCTTACTAAGATTCCATGGACTAAAATTGTTCTTCCACCCTCTGTCTTAAGTAGTTTTAAATTAATTAGTCATGCATATGACCTTTGAGTCCACCTGGATTCCGCTACAAAATTCAAGATCTGAAAAGAGACTGGCCTTCTGCCATTATACCATATACATCATGACTCGAGAGTTACCAGATCCAACCCACACATGCTAGACACTGTTTGTTCCATGTTCACACGTGGAATTCAAGACCTTGACCATTCCACTCTTATTGTTTGCTAAGAGATATGCATACTAGCAAGTGCTTAGGAAAGATGTCCTTCTGCTCTTTACACTATATCAAAGATTGTTCTAATCTACAGTTAAAAGCTTCTGTTTTGTTAGTGGAAAGGGAGCAAGAGGCACAAAAGGAAAAAAAATGGAAAATTTAGGAACTCCAACATTTACAACGTAATTGATGTCAGTGTTAGTCAGATGTAAGCTGTAATAGTAAACTGCTAGGACCCCACTCCTTAAGTACCCCTCTGAAACTACTCCCCCACCCCTACTCATGCATCCAATGAAGTAGGTCTCTGCCCATGAAGGTGTATGCTCCAAAATATCTGTTTGCCTATAAAGGTGCCACAAAAAAAGACTTCTTGTTGTTCTCAAAGCTACAGACTAATATGGCTACCTCCAGTACATTTTGGCAGGAACAGTTTCAGTAGTGCTGATTAGCAAGTTACACAGTATGAGTGCTCTCAAGAACTGAGGGGGTATGTGCTTCTTAGACACTACTTAAGATTGAACAAACTAAATATTCTCTTTACACAATCTAAGGGAGGTGTCTGTGTTGCAGACTTTTTAACCACCACTTATTTTGGAAGTTACATACCCAAAATATTTGGTTTTGATATTTTAAAAACTTTATGCCTTTGTAAGGCTACACATTTAAAGACTGCGCCAAAAAAAAAAAAAAGCCACACCACACACCCCCACCAGCTGCTTCAGTCAGAATATATTCTAGACAATAGCAAGCTTTCTATGAACTTTAAGCTAGTATTGATAATTAACACATGAAGTGATTCCCCACAGTACAATTTCTACTTTTCTCTGCCATGGTCTGGTATCATCACAGCACATGGCAGCTAGCCACAGAATGTTACTTCAACAGCATTTCCTGAGTGCTGTGTGATTAAGCACTGGGTGTCTTCAGATTGTTTCCTTTCAGTTTAGGCACAAAAGCAGCAGTGCTTTACTCCGAGATGTTTCAGGTGGTGATTTAAAATGGCAAATATGATTATTTGGCAGCATTCTCTGAAGGCAGAGTCAAGATATCTGAACTAGAGGTATAAAAGCATTCCAGAAGACACCCTGCCAGCTCTCCTGTTATACTAAAAGAAGTAGAGCTGATATTAGTTACAATTGTGGCACTCTTTATAGTTTGCCAAATACATAAAAGATTTCTGTTATGCCATGCCTAGAGAGAGGACATGGTTATGCAGTTCTGAGGCCATTAAAATAGCTTTGCTTGACATGAGGGGCACAAAGTTCAGGCAACCAACTTACCCGTACTGAGGAACTCAGCCCACAGAAGACTAGCATGGTAGCAGTCCTAACACTAAACATGGCTAGCTCCCACCACTCACCAACCTGAAAAGAAGTTCTACCCAAGTCGAATAGCCCAGAACCTAACAGGTCCAAACCAGATTTGTTTGCTAATCTTCCACCATTAAAGGATTAATACCCTGCTAGGATATGGGTTCAGCCAGCCAAGAAAATACTGTTTCAGATCAGGGTCAATCACATGCCATTTCAGAGCTTTTGTTCTCCCAGCTCTCCCTGGGAGAGAGCCTGCAGTTAGGATCACGGAGTTCTGATGGCGATTGCTAGAGTTCCCAAACGCGGCTCCCTTAACAGCAGCGCATTAGAAGCAGCATTTGTTTGCGAGGCAGTTAGAAGCAGCTTCCCACCCTCAGGGTGCATTAACATGTTTTCACACCGTTCTGAATCTCGTCCCTCTGGTCTGGCTATGGTCTGAAGAAGTGGGTCTGTCCCACGAAAGCTCACCTAATAAACCATTTTGCTAGTCTTTAAAGTGCTACTTGACTGCTTTTTGTTTTGATAGTGTAGAGACTAGCACAGCTTCCTCTGTTACCTTTCGTACCTCTTGAGGGCAAGAGATAGCCGAGGCACAAAAGCATCTACACTACAGCAGGTTTGGGGTGCCTGGTAAAAAAGAGTTAGTTCAGGCTGCTCCTCTTCAGCTACCCAAGGTACAACACGAGGCAGATAAACTACTGCTAAGCAGTTGGTCATCAAACAGGCAATTAATGCCATGCACAGACCTCGAGGAGCTCGGGTCCCCTCCCAACCAGAGGGCCATTCAGAAGAATTAAGAAAGCTTTTATCCGCGCACCCACCTCTGAAGCATTAGGCAAGAGCGCACAACTCGAATCCGCGGTACGTTCTCTTACAACAGAAGACCTTTCATTTGTGGGGAAAGAAGACAGTCAAGTGTCCAAAGAAACAAGCCAGCCAACCCCAAACGCATCCTGCAAGTGAAACACGTTATGGCAGAAGTTATGCTACAGACAATACCCACCTTACACTTACAGGAACCGTCAGCGCCTCTGACACCGTTTTTTCCGAACCCGAGTAACTAATCTCTAACCTCCACAACGCAACTCTCTCTATACCTGACTTTATACCCTCCCTGATCTCGCGAGGAGACAGGGAAGCCTGGCGAGGGGGGAGAATAAAGGAAACTTACTAGCCCCGCCCTTCTAGATGCTATGGCTGCAGATCGAGCGTGACTTAGCAGATTTGTAGAGCTGTCGGTCTCGCTTAGATAGGACGTGCATGAGATTCACTAGAAAAGGAGGAAGTCTTACTGCCTTGGCTGTTTCACTTTGTGAACGAATTTGAATGAGTGGGGAAAAAATGGGGTTAAAATGTGCGGTATAATAGTAAAAATTATAAGGTTATGGGCAGTGGTTTCAAATGGCTCATAAAATCATTATTGCAAGAAGTCCTGTGGCACCATATAGACTAACATGTTTTAAAGCATAAGCTGTCATGGGCAAAGACCCGCTTAGTCAGATGCATCTGACAAAATGGGTCTTTGCCCACGAAAGCTTATGCTCCAAAATATCTGTTAGTCTCTAAGGTGTCACAGGACTTCTACTTGTTTTTGGAGATGCAGACTAACTCCGCTACTTCTCTGATACTTTATTGCAAGAGGAAATAAGAAGAGATGTTGAAAACTGATTAAATTGAATTCATATTGAGTTTTCCTTAGAGAGTAACTGGTGGGGAGGAGGGCAGCAAGCTCCTAGCCTTGTGGTTAGCATCCAGACAAGCCCTGGGTTGGATCTGGTCTGAAGGCTGTAGGCTCCCCACTGCTGCATCAGTAGAAGAAATTATGTGGGTCATTTGGGTTAGGGTAAACATTGAAAACAAAATTAAGAGTGATCTCAGAGCTCTGACAGGGACACAGAGCAGCCCCCTTCAGGAAATAGCTAAATCTGCCTTTGCACAAACTTCATCCAATGTTAATCCTAACAGATTCAACAGACATCCCGATGTACATAAACTAACTCCTCCCCACAGGTTCCCCAAACCTGCTGCCTCATAGTAACAGCTGACAACTCTTCCTCTCCTTGGTGTTCTTTTACCTCTTCTAGTACAAGTGAATTAATTAAAATTCAACAGTTGTCTCCTGATATGTTCAGGGAGTCATAATTGTAATGGAAAATGTACTGACACACTTACCTGTTGTTCCTTCCCCTGCTTTGGACTCATGCACAACTGCAGGGACTGGCTGGACTACAGTAGAGTCAAAAACAGGTTCTAGCTCACAGTACAGCTGGACTCCCCAGTCACCTGCCTCTGTTCACCTCCTCCTCACTTTTCATGTCAAGAACATGGGATTCAGGCTCCTCAGAGATACCCATAGTGGTCTACCATAATGGGAATGAAGGGTCCTGTGAGTTTGTCCAGCATCTGATGAAGTGAGTCTCTGCTCACGAAAGCTCACGCTCAAAACTTTTCTGTTAGTCTATAAGGTGCCACAGGACCTTTCGTTGCTGTTACAGATCCAGACTAACACGGCTACCCATCCGATACTTGATACCATAATGGGGTGTCCTCTGAGTATGGCATGCAGTTCTTTATAAATAGTGACAGAGAGGTAGCCATGTTAGTCTGTATCTTCACAAAACAAAAAAGCAGTCGTAGTACTTTGAAGACTAACAAAGTAATTTTTAGGTGAGAAGCTTTCATGGGGCAGACCCACTTCTTCAGCTCGTCACCTAATAAATTATTCTGCTAGTCTTTAAAGTGCTACTGGACTGGGGTTTTTTTTGTTTTGTTTTTTGAGTTATTTGTAACACCAACATGTGCACAGCTCTGTGCCCAATCTATCATTCACTTCCCTGACATACAAGAATACATACCATTTCTTGGCTTTCACATGGCACTGCTGCTGAACTCCGTCATAGACTTTCTGAATCCTCCAATACTGACATTTCTCTGGCTGACTCAGAGCTGTGCCTGCACAGCCTCTTCTCCCCAGAGGCCCAGGAATTCCAATATTTCCTGACTACTCTAGGCAACAGGGTGTCCAGAGCTTGTAGCCAATAAGGTCAACTGCACAGATGCACACAACAACGTACAGTAAACACCTTCATATCCAGCAGCCCTGGGACCAGGAGGTTGCTGGACATTTAAATATTCTGAATAATAAGCCACTGTGCACTGGACAGGGAAAGATGAAAGGAAATAGTGAGTGAGGCATCAGACATGAACTAGTGCTGAGCCCATGGTTGTTGATGATGATGAATCCTAGTAATGCATAACACTAAAGAAAAACATGATTAGACATTAAGAAACAAACAAAAAATGTATGCAGAGTACTTTATTTACCAACAACAGCAGTGTTGTACACTGTAAACTTGTATTTGCTATATTTATTTGTATTTACTTTCACTATACCATACTTAATGGAAGAAGTAACTAAAATTACTTATGATTAAAAAAGGCAGATATTTGAGAGTTCTGGATGATAAAATGCTAGATATGAAAGAGTTGACTGTACTATTTCTGGATTAAAAAGAAAAATCCTAGTTTAGATGTAGACATTTTCAGGTTACAAAAGTGACAATATATGTTATCATATTCTCAGTCTTAACAAGCAATTATTTACAACTGTGGGCCTCAGAATCACTTAGGTCTAGTAACATTATCTTTGCAAACCTTTTGAGAAGTTGAGCTCTGCAATTCAGATTGTGAAATCACATTATATGTATAAAAACAAGAAGAAGTCCTGTGGTACCTTATGGACTAACAGATATTTTGGAGTATTCCAAAATAAGCTTTCATGGGCAAAGAACCGCTTCATCAGATGCATCTCATAGAACGGTAAGGGACCCAGGGAGGTCATCGAGTCCAGTCCCCTGCCCTCTTAGAAGGACCAAGCACCATCCCTTTTTTTAAAAAAATATTTATTTGCCCAAGATCCCTAAATAGCACCCTCAAAGATTGAACTCACAACCTGGGTTTAACAGGCCAATGCTCAATCTATATATATTTGTACTTTTTTTCTGGTTTAGCTCAAGGTAGTGGATGCTTGATTTTAAGTTAGATCAGAATGTCTGGTTCCTTTCCCTGTTCCACAACTATGATTTTTATTTGGCAAATGCTATGTCTGTCTGTACAACATAATGGGTCATACTAGGGCTCCTCACCTCCCCCACATGCCTTTTACATCAGGGCACTGGAGCCCCACATTTCCTTGTTCCTCTTCCCTCCCTCCCAGCACTTTCGGAGCATCTGAATTGCCTGATTCATGCTCTTCCCACCCCTCCCAGAGCTGGAATGCCATGAATTAGCTGTTCCATCTGGTCCAGCTTTATGAGGTAGAGGGAGAAGCAAGTAAGAGCAGAGTTCCCATGTCCCAGTGTGGAAGAGGCATGTAGGGTATAGGGGGCTCTGTGGCCACAGGTGGAATCCCAGTGGGCTTCAGTCTGCCGTAGCTCCCTGAGGCAAAGGAGGACCACTCATGGCCCGCTCACCATTCCTATTTGCACATTGCTGCCCTACCTATAAATGATTAACAATAGGGATGTATAATTCCATTTAATTAGTTAACTAGTTAAACATGAAGTTTAAGTGATTAACTAGAAGGATGGGGTGTGGGTAGCAGCTCCAGCCTGTTTGGGCTAAAGCACACACACAGCAGACATGGTCCTGGCTGGGATGGTTTAGTTAGGGTTGCTCCTGCTTTGGCCAGGGGGCTGGACTAAATGACCTCCTGAGGTCTCTTCCTGACCTAGAATTCTTTGATTGAGTCCACCATACCATTTCTCCTTTGATACGCATTCTGTTTTTAACCCTACTGTGACTGAATAGTTATTTCCCGTAATCATAAGGGAGATTTTTACTAAGGTTTGTGACTCCTTTTGCTCCAATGAAAACTTAACTGAGAAAGAATTTGGAGGGTGGATCTAAGAGCTGTCTCACAAACCATGACAGTTTGAGTGAGGGACATTTCAAGCTGCAAGGGGGTGGCAGAGAAAACACTGATAGTTTTTCCATCAGCAAAGGAAGAAATTTTAAAAGACAAATGCCTTCATCCCAAGAGAAAACAGCTTTTAATGCAAAATCTCCCCCCACAAAATTCTACATGCAAAACTCTCAGTAGCAAGAGCAAAGCTACTTCAATTTTAACTCCAGAATTTGAATCTTCCTTTCAAAAGAGAATGGATCCTGAGGTAGCATTTTGCCAGGATGCAGTAAGGGCCACCTCCTTCGTCAATTTCGGTGACATCTTCTCTGAATAACAGCCTCAACAAGCTTCTAAGACTGCTCTAAAAGTTGTGCTGCGCCAAAGACTCTGCAAAATAAGGAAATACGGTAATACATGTACATTCTTCAGCCCCACGTGAAAGGGAAATCTGCTAGTTCTGGCTGTGTGGTTAAAGGTCAAACCCGGAAACGGAAATAAAGAGTTTAGAGCCCTGGAGTTGTTGTATTTTGAACTCCCTTGTGGAAACAGAGCAGGTAGGGTAATGGGTGTGCAGTGGATTACTTGATCTGATTGTCTAACGCGGATTTAATTCCCGTTTCAATTTAACCCGATTTGCACGAGCTGCGGCTGTGTATCCCTCGTAGTTCCGCCAAAGCCGTTGCTAATTTGTAAAGGGAGGCTGCTAAATCTGTGTAATTTACATTTCTGTCTGTTAGTTACTTTCTTTCCCCTTTCATTTTATTTTCACATCGTCTTTGACTTTCAGTCCATTAACTTCAGGTGTTTTTTCCGCCGGCCCGACACCGAGAAGTAATTCCTGCTTGTTATAGCCAGGTTTAACTATGATGACTCGAGTATGTATTTACTTATTGACAAACTTTAATTTTTGTCTTCATTGCTACAAAATCTGTTCCATATTTTATGGTAAAAATAACTGTAGGCTGCTGGACCTTTTTGTGTTTGCCCTTGCAAATGTTGTTGCCTTAAAAGCAAATCATGTGAAGGAACACACCCGGACAGAAAAAAAGGTAGATTGTAATTTTTTTCCCCTTCCCTCCTTCTAGACTTTCTTATTTGGCCACCTCTGTGCTATGCAGTGTTAATATGAAATTTTGTGGTGTGGGATAACTTTGTACTTTTGTGCTATTAACAATTACTTCTTACGTATGCACACCTTGCCCTCTGGGCTAAAGCTCATCTGGCATGTTACTTATGCTATTCTCCAAGACACTTAAAAGAAAAACTGCTGTAATTATACTTTGGCATAAATAACCCTGTCCTTTTTATGCATTTAGGTCATTAAAATCAAATTTGGCTATTCAGTTCCCATTCATTCTGAGCTGTAAACTTATAAAGGTAAGAATCTGCATGGCAGGACATAACAAAACATGTATTTTCTCATCAGTATCCCAACACTAAGAGTTCTATGTGGGGAAATGAACTGGAACAACTATTGCAGAACAAACTATTTCTGAACAGTTCCTCTGGAATAGTTTGTTCCAGAATAGCTATTTCAATCAGCTTTCCTAGTCAAATAAATCTTGAGCTGATGTTGCACTGTTCATGGATCTGCATTATACTCATGTAGATAATCTATCTGTAGTGTTGTTGTAGCTGTGTGAGTCCTGGGATAGTAGTACCTCACCCGCTTACAATCTTTTATTGGGCCAACCTCTTCTGGTGACAGAGCTTGTCTCTCTAGTGTGTGTAAAACTTAATTTGGGAAGCAGCACTGAGGACCTAAGATAAATAACTTCCTCAGCTTTTGCTGAAATCAGCTAACGGGCTTTGCACTGCATCCTGAAACATGACTTCCTTTAACAGCTTAACTGTGAGAACAGCCATTAGGACGTAGCACAAGACCTTCCCCTTTGATCAAAATTTCTACCATCAACAGAATGCTGCTTATGTGCCCTCTTTCCTTGCCCTAAAATTAAAGATTACTATATGCAGTTGTAACAGAAAAGCAAAAAGACTCAAAAGTCCAGTAGGAATTTTGGTATACCAAACATATGCTTAGGAGTTCTTGGATACCTTGTCAAGCATGATAGATAATCTTACAATCTCTCTCTCCTAAAATCAAAAATACATTTTACGTTATTTTTCCTCTTTCTCCAGCACCAGAAGACTCTTACTCCTACAAAAGTATGGCTAAATTAGGCCTTTGGCCCTATCTACACTGATAGTAATAGGTCTTGGATTTAAAATACAGATGCAAGGCATTTAATCTAATCACTAAACTCTTATTTCCAATAGAATGCATGTTGTCATTCTGTTTTGGTGGGACTGTTGCCCTCTGGTAGGATCTGTGCTGGTAACGACAAAAATTGAATAAACAGAACAGGTCAAAGAAAAACCTATTTTTTTTTTTTAAATTTTAATAATAGAAGTGTGTAGGGAATTGCTGAGCTTTAGCACCAGTTTGAATGTTGATTTTTTTTTTCATTGTTGCATAATTCATAGTTCAGTCTGCCTAACTTGTAAAACTTATCATTGGGTTGCTCTGCCCATTGAGATGAGATTTTCTAGTTTCCATCTGTCTGAAGAGTCCTCCTCTTTGTCTCCTACATTCACCGCAAAGGAATTGTAGAATACTATGGCTGTGGTCACACTTGGCCAAAATTTTGAAATGACCATGCTAATGGCCAAATTGGAGGATACTAATGAGAAGTATAAATGAATATTCAGCACCTCATTAGCATGCTGCCATCTGCAGCACCTTGAAAGTGCTGCATTTCGCACGCACGTGGCTCGTCTACATGGGGGTCCTTTTCGAAAGGACCCCACAGACTTTGAAAGCCCCTTATTCCTATCAGCTGGTAAGTTTTACAAGTTAGGCAGACTGAGCTATGCATTTTGGCCAAGTGTGGCCACAGCCTATCAGTCTGATTTGGTAGATTCAGGCTTGCTCTGCAGGGGCATTAATATCTATAGCAAGTAGCTCTGGGGTGAACTGGAACCTAAAAGTTTCGGCACTGGGTTTGTAGAACACCTTACCTTACTGAATAGGCTTGGGTAACAGGATATAGTTCTGCTGTTATGCTGTTGAAAATCAGGAGCAACTCCATTTCACTCAATTTGAGTTATACAAATGTCCGCTCAATATTGCACTCTCTGTTTTGGATAGAATGATGGAACTGATTATGCATCTAACTGGGTTTGTACAGGCTGCACAGAATTCTTCAGATCTCTTTCTCATTAACACACTTATCCTTAATCAACACCTTCTGACCCCAAATTTTTCCTTCCAAGGTGAGAAGGGGAGGCATATGTGGCTGGACCTCCTTGGGTGTGTCTACACTTGCATTCCTCTTTTGCAAGAGGTATGCAAATGAGGTGTAGATTTGCATATTCAGCACCTCATTTGCATATTCTAGTTTCAGAAGAGCTTCTTTCGAAAGAAGAAAGCCGGTGTAGATGCTGCTCTTTCGAAAGTAAACCCCATTTTAGAAAGAATCCTTCTTCCCATTTAATAAAGGGAAGAAGGAATCTTTTGAAGATGGATGGGGTTTACTTTTGAAAAAGCAGCATCTACACGGGCTTTCTTCTTTCGAAAGAAGCTCTTTTGAAACTAGAATATGTAAATGAGGTGCTGAATATGCAAATCTACACCTCATTTGCATACATATTGCAAAAGAGGAATGCAAGCGTAGACACACCACTTGAGTCTTTTGGGGTCCTCAAATTTCTGCCCATATCAGGCAGTTTGAACAAAAACAACTTACCTCTTCCCAAATTCAAGCTGTTACAGAAGCAGGACTAAAAGCTGTTCTGGGTGTAACTTGATTTCTGAAGAGGTGAAATGCCATATTTTGGCAGCTGCAAGATTTGGCCATGACCTCTGCAGAAGCACTTTGCATGTAAGCCTGAAAAATGGCTTGCTCAAATAGTCTTACTAATTTCTGGGTGGTATGCAAAAAAGAGGAGTCCTGTGGCACCTTAAAGTCCAGCAGATTTATTTGGACGTAATCTTTCATGGGTAAAATCCACTTAATTGTTTTACCCACAAAAGCTTACGCCCAAATAAATGTTAGTCTTTAAGGTGCCGCAGGATTCCTTGTCGTTTTTGCAGACACAGACTAACTTGGCTACCCTTTTAGGATGTTATGGAATCTCTTTTCACCTGAGCTTGTGTACTCAGTATAGGTAGCTACAGTTTGCTGTATTGTGTACACTGATACCCTGGAACACCAGTTCTTAAACTGTGGGTTGGGACCCCAAAAGTGGGTTATGATCCAATTTTCATGGAGTTACCTGAGCTGGCTTAGATGTGCTGTGGCTCAGGGCCAAAGTCTGAGACCTACTGCCTTTAGGCTGAAGCCAAAGATGGGGTTTCAGGCTTGTGTGTTGGGATTTGGGTTACAGACCCTTCTTGTGAGATCTTTTTGTAGCTCTTTGCAGTCTGCTATATTTAGTTTTGTATCATGCAAATTTTATCATTATTTATCCCTTTCTCCAGGTAACTTATTAATATGTTGAACAACGCTGGTCCCAGTGCAGACTCCAGGGGCCACTTTTATTTATTTACCTCTCTGTACTCTGAAAACTGAGTTTTGTTTCCTATATTTTTACCAGGCATTGGCTACGTCTACACTAGCCCCAAACTTCGAAATGGCCATGCAAATGGCCATTTCGAAGTTTACTAATGAAGCACTGAAATGCATATTCAGTGCTTCATTAGCATGCGGGCGGCCACGGCACTTCGAAGTATGTGGGGTCCTTTCGAAAAGGAGCCCCGTCGGGACGATCCGCGCAGCGGCGAGGCGCGTCAATTTCGAAGTCCCCTTGTCCCCATGAATAAGGGGACTTTGAAGTAGGCGGGGTCCTTTCGAAAAGGAGCACTGTTGGGACGAGCCGCGCAGCAGCAAGGCGCGTCAATTTTGAAGTCCCCTTGTCCCCATGAATAAGGGGACTTTGAAGTAGGCAGGGTCCTTTCGAAAAGGAGCCCCGTCGGGACGAGCCGTGCGGCGGCAAGGCGCATCAATTTCGAAGTGCCGCGGCAGCCCACATGCTAGTGAAGCGCTGAATATGCATTTCAGCACTTCATTAGTCAACTTCAAAATGGCCGTTTGCGTGGCCATTTGAAAGTTTGGGGCTAGTGTAGACACGGCCATTGATTCATGAGATGACCTTTCCCCTTATCCCATGACTTTTTGCTTTGGTGAAGGAACTTGCCAAAGGCTTTCTGAAAGTCCAAATTCTCTATGGATAGTGTATTTGGACTTTCAGAAAGCCTTTGGCAAGTTCCTTCACCAAAGCAAAAACAGTCATGGGATAAGGGGAAAGGTCATCTCGTGAATCACCCTTGTACACATTTGTTGACCCTATCAAAGAATTCTGGTGTGTTGGTGAGGCATGACTTCTTTTGTAAAAGCCATGTTGACTGTTCCCCAACAAATCATGTTAATCTATATCTCTGATAATTCTGTTCTTCATTATAATTTCAAACAATTTGCCTGGTTAGGTTTACTGGCCTGTAATTGCCAGGATCAACTCTGGAGCCCTTTTTAAAAAAATGGCATCATCTTAATTATCCTCAAGTTATTTGGTACAGAAGTTAATTTAAATGAGAGGTTGGTTACAAGCCACAGCTAGTAGTACTACAGTTTCATATTTGAGTTCCTTCAGAATTGCACCAATACTATCTAATCCTTATGACTTACTACTTACACTACATATAGAGAATAGGAGGCATGGGGACATACAGCTGTGCAACATGACAGCAGAATTGGGACCTTTTGGGTTTTCTTTATTGTGCAGGAAATGTAAGATGTTGCAACTTCCTAATTATAACGAAAAATTAACTTTTGCTTTAGGTAAAAATGTCTTCTGCATGTGCTTTTGTTGTGCTTCACACTGGGAAAAAGATGCCTCTTATTGGACTGGGGACTTGGAAAAGTGAGCCTGGCCAGGTAAGCCATGCGCTTGCTATGATTTCAGTCTGGGTTTTTTTTTTTGTTTTTTTTTTTTTTGCCTTATGAGCACATGAAGCACTCTGATTTTATGGTCTTTTAGTGCGTGTTTCAGTCATACTCTGTGTGTGTGTGTGTGTGTGTGTGTGTGTAAAAATATAATTTTTAGGCCCCAAACTTCACTTATGCAAGTGAGCAAACCCCCAAAGTAAATGGAACTACTCATGTATGTGCTAAGCATGTGTGAACATGCTTGCAAAACTGGGGCATGAGGCCACAATTTGGCACTGCATCTCTGTCCAGCAAAGCACTTAAACATTTGATTCACATTCATGTCAATATACAAAAGCTGATGCACATTTCAGTGGAACTTCAGGGTCTATCTGCTGAGCTGGGGTTAAGAAAAAGAGGGTGGCTCTTCTTCAAGTGCTTGCTTATCTCAATTCCATTTTAGGTGTGCACATCTGTCAGGAGATTTCTGCCTAGGCAGTATCTGTAGGGCCAGCTGTGGCGCCTTCTGGAACAATGTTCTCATGTGGTGCTATATTAGGTGCCACCAGCTTTGTGCTCTCTCAAGTCTTTCTTGCCACCCCTCATGGTTGGTTAAAGTGCCTAATCTTGCATTGCAAGAGCTGTAGTAGTTTTCCCAACATAGACTTTGTTTCATTTGTTGTATAATAGATCTTTGTAGTTAGTAATAGTGTTAAGTGAGAGTCTCAGCTGAGCCTTTGCCCCAGGTGGGGCATGCCCCGTTAGCCTGGCTTCAAGTTACGTTCAAGATACAGTAGGCCAGTGCCCATCCATGATCCGCACAATGGTTGTCTCTGGGAGAAAGTGACGGGAAGGACATGTGTTGTAACTATAAAAGCTCTCACCCACATACCCAAGAATGGGATATCTGCAGGTGGCTCTTTGTCCCATGTTGGAGCCCTCCATAGGTGACTCTGGGCAAGTACATTGGCTTCAGTTTGTAGTGTGCTACCAGTGGCAGACTTGACCTGGCGCTGCTTCCTTTCACTAGAGCCCAGGAAAAAACAGAAGCAGAACCTTCAGTGCCAAAGGGCAGAGGGTCTATGGGCAGAGGACCTGTGTCAGGCCATGTACCTGCTTCAGGGGAGTACAGCTGACCTCCAAACCCAGGCAGGGACCTGCCCTCCATCCCAAGTAGCAACAGGGGCTCCCAGTCTATAGTGAGTCACTCAGTATCCAAAACAGTTCTGAGTACTAAAGAGCAGACGTGACAGTATCTGCAGGTGCCACACCAGGGAGGTGAGGTGGCTCTACCACTGGCATCAAAGAGCAAGTCCACCAGTGTGCAGCAGCATAAGAACATCAACAAACACCCTCAAGGTCTCCTTCATTGCAACCTTGGATCCCCGCACTGCATCCCAGCTCACTAGCCAGAAGGCCTGCATACCCAGTGGGATCCCTACCTAATAGGTATGGGACTTCTGATTTGAGGTATCATTCCCCATACTGCCAGTTTGGGTGAATGTCTGACTACAGGTCAGCCAGGCACCAGTAACCTCCTCTCAGGTGCTCCCTTTGATATCAGTTGCCATCCTGGTGGGGCTACTCAGGATTTCAGCACTGATCTTGCTCACCCTAGTATGGTTCCTCAGGCAGGTAGCACTACTTTCCATTGGCCTGTTGTTTGTCTACTGATCCTTGTGGGCAAACTCAGGACTCAACAACCCCAAGAGGTGACTCTCCATTGACAATGGAGTCGGGGGCAGCACTGGTCTTGATGTTTGTACAACAGGGACACTGCGCCCTCCGCCAGCCAGTGGCAGTACTTGAACCTGGGGAGGGGTGCTGGTGGTGTCAGTTTAATACTTCCAACCCTCCCATGCTATATTGGACAAGCCAGGTATAGCACCGCTAGCACTATTGTCAGATGATGGTACAGAGGTAAAGGCAGCACACTGAACCTCAGCCCTGAAGGAGCTTTCCTCCAGAAAAGAAGGGGACAACACCCTCCTACAGGTGATGCAGTTGTCCTTGTCCCTGGAGAAGGTGGAAGACACACCATCATGCACTGGGCCCTCCTTAAACGTGTGGCAGACAACCTCCTTCTATGGACACAGCATTAGCTTTCCTTTAGTCCACTAGAACTGCCCTAGGCTTAGTGAAAAACAGTATTAACGATCCAGATTGCTCATCAACAAGCTCTTTTTTTTTTTTTCTTTTAAGAAAAAAGGCTTTAGTTAGGTGTTCTTTAACATTCTGCTAAAATGATATGACCATTATCTGCTTTTTGTCCCAAAAGCAGAAAAGTAGTACTTGCTGCTTTGATGAGAACGATATGGAAATTGAATGCTTGATTGATGCGAAAATTGAAAGCCTTTAAAGCCTGGCACAGCGACATCAACTGCACAATGAAGAAGCACGTACCAAGGCCAAGCCAGAAGTCCAATGTAAAACAAGGACTCTGATAAACCAATGGTGAACTGAGAATATGCAAGAAATGCAGCATCTCACAGACATCAGAGATACAAGAACTTTCTTCAATGCTATCAAATCCGTTTATGGACCGAGAAACCATGGAATCAATCCTCTGAGATCAAAGGATGGTATCCAGTTCTTGAAAGATAGTGAAGCCATTGTTTCTCGCTGGAGGGAACACTATAACGAGCTCTTGAACTACCCTTCTACTGTGGTCTTAGCATCCCTTGACCAAATCCCTCAGCAACCACCGAGAGAAAATCTTGCAACACTTCCTCCCTGAGTAAGGTCCAAGCTGCCATCAAAGCAATGTAGTGCAACAAGGCAATTAGACTAGACTGAATCCCCACCAAAGTCTTCAAAGAAGGTCGGCCAGAATTCCACAAACAACACCACCTCCTGATTCTCAAAATCTGAGGCAGGAAGCAGATGCTGTGAGATTTCAGAGGCATGCTGATCATCAGTCTCTTCAAGAAGGGTGACAAGTCGGACTATGGAAACTGTCTTGGCATCTGCCTTCTGGGAATGGCAGGGAAAATCTAAGCTTGAATCCTTGCAAACTGACACTGCCATTCCTCAGAAGAAATTCTCCCAGAGTCTCAGTGTGGCTTCTGGCCATTTCAAGGAACAGCAGACATGAACTTCACTGCTCAGCAACTGCAAGAAAAATGTTCGGAACAAAACCAAGCCTTGTTTCATTGACCTGACCAAAGCATTCGACTAAATAAATGCTAGTATCCTGTGGACGATCCTTTCGAAGATCAGCTGCCCCAAAAAATTCATTAGCATCTTGAGGCTGCTTCACAACAATGTGACTGCCACAGTACTGAGCAACAATGGATGCCAAAGCAACCCCTTTGAGGTCCAAGTGGGAGTCAAACAAGGCTACATCTTTGCCCAATCGCTGTTCTGCATCTCTGTTGTCATGGCCCTTCACCTCATTCATCCACGTGGTATGAAGATTGTCTATAGAATGAACAGGAAACTTTTCAGTCTCGGGAGACTGAAGGCTAAAAGCAAGATCTCCACAACCTCGATCACGGAGCTCCAGTATGTGGATGACAACATGGTTGCTGCCCTTTCTCCTAGAGCCCTTCAGACCATCTTAAATGCCTTTGCTGAAGCATACAAGAATCTTGGCCTTACTCTGAACATCAAAAAGACCAAGTTGCTCCACCAACCCTCACCAGTGGGACAAAATCATGTATCGTCTATTGAAGTTGGTGGAGAACTGCTGGAAAATGTGGAGCCCTTCCCGTACCTTGGAAGTCCATCTTTCCATTGAAGTCGACTGGTGTGGAAATCCAGCGTCGTCTGAACTACGCAAGCTCTGTTTCCGTCCACCTGGGACAAAGGGTCTTTGAGAAACAGGTCATCTATCCCAAGACAAAGCTCCTTGTAAACCATGCAGTGATTGTTCCAATGCTACTACATGTCTGTCGTACAGGTTTCACACACAAGTGTCATTTGAAGGCACTTGAACAATGTCATCAATGCTGCCACGGGAGAATCTAAATATCTCTTGGGAGGATAGGTGTATGAACACTGGTGTCCTGGAAGAGTCCTAACATAACCAGCACTGAAGCCATTATAACTTATCAACAACTTTGTTGGACTGGTGATGTAGTTAGGATGTCTGCTCAGCACCTCCCAAAACAGATTCTGTTTTCTGAGTTGAAGGAAGGACAGAGGAGCATTGGGCACCAGCAGAAGTGATATAAGGACATGCCGAAAGTACACGTGAAAAAGTGCAGGATCAGTGTCAACTCCTGGGAGAACCTTGCCCAAGACTGTCCCCAGTGGAGAATCGTAATCTGTGGGGGGTGGTGCAGTCTGAGAAGTCCTGCTGCAGTGCAAATGAGGAGAGGTGGTGAAGAATAAAAGAGCTTCAGAAACAGACCCATGCCCCTCCAAAAGCTACCAACACCTGCCCCTTCTGTGATAAAATCTGTGGCTCCAGATTTGGGCTGATCAGCCATCAACAGATGCACAAATATGAGGGCGACATGAAGATATCCTACTCATAATCAAGTGACCGCCAAGCAGTCTGCACAGTCAGTTTCTCATTCCATTTCCTATATGCAAGTAAGCTTGAATTCCTGAACTGCAGCAATACTCACTGCATGCAGAGACTGCCAGAACTTCCTTTTAGTATCAGTCATCTCCTTTCTGAGCATTGGCCTCATGGTGTGATGTTACAAGAAAAACATTGGACAGACCTGTCATGATGGCTTTGGGGCAGTGTAGAAGATACTTTTTGATGCCTGCTTACCACTGTGATGGGAACATATAAATATCTACATAGATTTCACCTGGTAGTGGTTAATGGGACTATTAAATTGCAAATATGACCTGAATCCTGTAACAAGTCTAGACTCTCTCTTTCTCTTCCCAAATCTTCCACTGCCTTACTATGTGACCTTGAGCAAATCACTTAAGTCTGTCTTAGCTTCCTGATTGCAAAATAGGCCTCCCTCCTGAGAGGTATGGATGGGTTTTGACATCCTTGAGAACATAAAAATGGCCCTACTAGGTCAGATCAATGTTCCATCTAGCCCAGCATCCTATGTCTTCTGACAATGGCCAGTGACAGATACTTCAGAGGCAATAAATGGAACAACTAATCATCAGGTGATCCACCCCTCTTGTCCATTCTCAGCTTTTGGGAGACAGAAACTAGGGATGCTTCAGAGTGTGGTTTTGCATTCCTGCTTATGCCATTGATAGCTATAGATGGACCTATATTTCAGGAATTTACCTAATTTTTTTTTCCTCTTCAGCCTTGTTATCTTCTCTTTCACAATATTTTCTGGCAGAGAGTTCCACAAGTTGACTTTGTACTGTGAGAAGAAATGCTTCTGTTCGTTTTAAACCTTCTGCCCATTTAATTTAATTGTGTAAGCCCTAGTTCTTGTATTATGAAAAGCAGTAAACAATCCTTCCTTTTTTACTTTCTCCACACCAGGCATGATTGTATAGATCTCTGCCATATCCTCCCTTAGTCATCTGTTTTTCCAAACTAGTCTTATTAATATCTCCTTGTATGGAAGCTGTTACAAACCCTAATCATTTTTCTTGCTTCCTGGAGCAGTGGGAGGTACCCAGAAGTGGGTCTAAAGGAGAGCATCTTGTACAGGAGAAGAGTAAGTTGTTGGTTTTTGTTTTGTTTTTTTTTAAATCCCTACCCAGCATGGAGATTAGCAGCTGGAGTCTGTGGAACGATAGATATCGTAGGCTGGGGCATCCCCAGCCCTGTCCTCCCATTCCATAGCAAGATTTCATCGTGTAGAACTTTATTTCACTGTCTGGCACATTTTTCGAGCCCTATTTATTATGTTTCTTTCTTAATGATTCCCAACATGCTCTTAGCTTTTTTGGCCGCTACTGCACATTGGGGAGTTTTCTTAAAACATTCACTCAATGATTCCAAGATTTTTTTTTTTTTTTTTTTTACTTTGGAGTGGTAACAACTACTGTAGACCCCATAATTTTATATGTATTGTTGGGATTATGTTTTCCAATGTGCTTTACTTTGTACTTATAATTTAGTATCATCTGCCTCTTTGCCAGTTTTTATCCTTGATCAATAGCTAGCTGTATAACCACAGGTGGTATCTGACCTGTTAAATACTCTCGTCTAACCTGTTTCTCGGGAACGGTTGTTACCCTGACAAAATGAGAACTGATCCTGTTAAACAGTTTCAGTCCAGTTTTTCAGTCAGATGGTTTTGTTAATATTTGTGCAGGGTTTTGAAAATATAAAGCAGTCTAGGGAGGCAGTGTAATGGATGGAATGCTGGGCTAGGTCTTTCTCATACCTAGTTGTCAGATTAGAAATATGTTTTTTGTCTTGGAGTTTCACAATAGATCTCTTTAGCAGACCTGGAAACCTGGTTAGCATATTTTCCTGTACGTGGGACAGTGACTCACACACAGTTCAAACCTGAAAGCTTTAGTAGCACTCAGGGCAGCAAACATGCATGCGGATATCTTGATTACATCTATAAGCCTTGTGAATGACCTGTCTTGGGTTCCCAGTATTGGTAGTTTTTGCAGATGGCAACCCTGTGTTTATGTTGTCTTGTACAGGCATGTCTGGAGCAATGCTTGCTGAAAATCACTTTGACTGTGGGGTTTGGTTTGAATGTGACCTGTCACAATTTCAGGGTTCACTTAAACACCTTCCTCCTGGTTCCTCCTCAAGGGCACCCACTTAAGTGTTCAGGCTTCCACGTGTCACCTCTCTTGGATGGAGACACTGCCTTCTGCCCGCCCATCTCTCTCTGGGCTAGGAACTTAGGTACCTTACCGTGGGCACATCTACCCGAAGATTGATACCGTGGCAGTCATCTTCTGAAGTTTGGCTGAGTGCAACTAGTGGGTCGGTACTAAATCGAACAGTCAGGGCTCCAACTTCAAACCTAAAGGGAATCTGACAGGAGAGTTTCTCCTATCAAACCTCCTACTGTGGGAATGGCAGGAAAAGTCACTTTAGGGTATGTCAACTCCAGCTTCGCAATTACACAACTCCAGCTGCGTGATCTTAAATCGGGTTTTTTTCCCCGTTGTAGTGCAGACCAGGCTTCATATCCCCAGCGGATAGGATCAGGGGCCAGTGCCTGTAGTTAACTGTTCTCTAGGGGCTACAACAATATAAACAGAGCCCTGCACAGATACAAAACTTGGATTCACAGACGTGGTCTGCAGATATTTGCAGGGCTCTAAATGTATATCTTTTTTTAATCAGCCTTCATAAATCAAAAAGCATTTATTCTTAGGGTACAAGCATTACATAGAAAACATATTTGAAAAATGAACATTCCTAGATGCAATGTAAAAGCTTACCAAAGGTTATCCACCCATTTTATGGGATCCCATAGGCCAAAGTCTTTTCAACCCTTCAGCAGGATTGGGGCTCCTTAGACAATCATTTTTGTTAGTTTCAAATCAGAAAGAAGTCCCTGTGTCAGCCTGATTACAGTAAACCCTTGATTTAATGGGCTAATGGAGGGAAGGGGTGTCCGTTAATGCTGAAAGTCTGTTAAATCTGAATGGTTTTACTTTATGGTGGCACACTGACCTTCCCAGCCCATCACTCACTCCTGTCCTCTGTCCCCTCTTGCCCCATTCTTCCCCTAACACCTCCATCTCCCTGTGTATGCACTGCAGCACTTCATTAATAAACTCCCAACACCCTACTTACCATGCTCCCTTCGAAGTAGGGAGCTAGTGTAGACAAGCCCCCTTTGAGTGAAAAAGAAAAGCCCTTATTTCTTTTTTGGAGTAGATGATTCTGCTCCATGGCTTTTTGCAATCAGGAAATCATTGTTCTGCTCTCCTTGTGAGTGATGGGACTGCATAAAACATTAACTTGAGTGATTTCATAACCCAGGCATTGTTTGTAGTAACCATTTCAACAGAAGATTTGTCATTGTGAAAGTAAACTCTACATAAATCCAGTCTGTCTTGAAGAAGGAAAAAAATTTTATTTTGGTCATAGTGACTAAGGGAAATTTGCTCTTCAATGCAGATTTTTGTCAAAGAATCTAGTCAAAATATCTCACATCTAGCTTCCCCTTTCTTTTCAACAACTGTGTGTGTGTGAGTGAGAGAGAGAGAGTAAATGTAGCAGGAGCCAATAGATGTAGTCCACACTTGATTTGTCTTTCAAGTCTGCGCAATTAAACAAGACAGCTTTATTTTCTTTCCTTAGTATTAATTATTTCACCTGCTTTGAAATGGAAAATGCAGGGGCTTTGATTCAGTTGAAAGATCATCTAGTTAATTGTTTTTTCTTGAACTGTCTCTGTCTTGTGGAAATTCTTGGTTGGTTGTTTTTTGGTTTTGTCTCATTTTGTATTACACTACAGGTTGAACCTCTCTAGTCCAGCACACTCTCATCCGGCAACATTGTGAACTGGCATAAATTTAGTTAACCGGATGACCACTTATCATGGGTGTGGCTAAGTTTTTCCTGTGGTCCCATAAAGTTTGTTTGCAGCCACCAGTCCTGGTTCTGAGCATTCTGTGGTTTTATTTGTAATTTACCCCTCAACGTCTTGTCAGAGGCCAGTAAGCAGTGGAAGTGTTGGTAATGCTACTAGACAATATTGACCTGTGGTTCTGCAAATCTCTCCTTGGGCATGGGTCAGGTGTCAAGGGTGCCAGACTAGAGAGATCCAACCTGTAGTATTGGGGTATGTCCATATAGCAGGTACTGGATTGCTTGTGCTTCCCATACTCACTGATTGGATCCAACAGCTCTGCAGCAGTTCACGTGGCGGACCATTTGGTGCAATGAGCAGGCATGGGCACCTGGGAAGATGCCATGACACCACTGCATGCTGACCTAGCTGGCAGTGGGGGGTGGGGATCCAGGTTCTCAGGCAGCAGGAAATGGGATTTAAACTTCACTGGGGCTGGTTGCAGGGCAATGGAATTCAAACTGCTGACCAGAAGGGCTGATTGGCCTCCAGGAAGTGACCTGCAATTCCCGGAATCGGCAGCAAAATATCTTGGGATACCTACTGTGACAAGGCTAGCCTTGTTCCTGGGCTCCAGGCCTTTGTTCAGTCCACTTGTCTCGTGGCCAGGATGCCGTTGCCTTTCTTGAGGAGGGGGTGGGGGTGGTTGGTGGTCTGGGAGGAACCAGGGCCTCATCCACTTGTTCCAAGTTCCAGCCCAGGGACCCTGCGTGGCTGTTACTGGTGGGGAAGGACTCCCTTCACCATGGACACCGCAGCTCTTCTCCCTGGGCCACTTGCCCAGACAATCCACCCTGTATCTCCTCCAGGTAGTGGCGGCGGCAGCAGCATGTTCCCCCTCCTGGATCAGTTCCACCCCGCAATCAGTCCGTTCCAGCCTCATGACGAATCTTGGGCCTGCCTGGATAGGGGCCTTAGCCCCTTGCTGCTGAGTACTCCTCTGCTGTTCTAGAAGACTCTCCTTGCTTCTCTCCATTCACCTCCTATATTCTCCTCACTCACCCTCCTCTCCCACTGGGCAAACATTTTTTTTTAAAGGCAGGCTTAAGTGGGACCAGCTGGCCCCAATTGACCCAGGGCAGCTTCCTCCACAGCTGCTCCCACTCTGTTTGCCAGCCCTGCTTTTCCCTCTCATACTTGCTTCCCTGGCCTTATCCTGTCACACTACACTGAAAAAAAAATCTCATTATAGATCTACAACAGCTTTTTCTTCAGAATAAAGCGGACCTACACTTTCCCTTGGTTATGCTGAGTTAATCTATATTTGTTTCCAATTATAGGTGAAGGAGGCAGTGAAGTACGCCCTGGGTGCAGGTTATCGCCATGTTGACTGTGCTTCTGTTTACGGCAATGAAGCCGAGATAGGTGAAGCCTTGCAGGAGAGCATTGGGCCCAATAAGGTGAAAATGAAATTGTGAATGCAAACTCAACTATAAATTGCATATCTTCCCTGAAAAGTGATTCTGTAAAAAATGGTGTTGAGAGCATCTACATCTTCATGTATGCTTGTTGTTTCTGAGTACAGTAGAATTATCTCTCCCAGATCTCTACTAGTTTTGCAGGCCAAGCTTTAGTAAACTCTCTTTTTCAGTAAAACAGAAAGTTGCTCTGAATGTGATCAGGGCTCCTGCAAAGTGAGAGAGAGCTATTTTTGTCTTGCAGTTGCTTTTCAGAGACCCCCATTAAGGCATCCCAATTTGGGCACTCAAAAATGAACACCCCCAAAATCACTAGTTACTTTTGAAAATCTTGGCTGTAGCTTTTTAAAACATCATTTATACTCATCAGCCTGGATGCAACACAATGGCCATGTCTACGCTAGCCAAAAACTTTGAAATGGCCATGCAAATGGCCATTTTGAAGTTTACTAATGAAGTGCTGAAATACATATTCAGCATCTCATTAGCATGCGGGCAGCCGTGGCACTTTGAAACTGACACGGCTCGCCGCCACGTGGCCCATCCAGACGGGGCTCCTTTTCGAAAGGACCCCTCCTACTTCGAAGTCCCCTTATTCGCATGAGCAGATGGGAATAAGGGGACTTCGAAGTAGGCGGAGTCCTTTCGAAAAGGACCCCCGTCTGGACGAGCTGCAAGGTGGCGAGCCGCGTCAATTTTGAAGTGCTGCGGCCACCCGCATGCTAATGAAGCACTGAATATGTGTTTCAGCGCTTCATTAATAAACTTCGAAATGGCCATTTGCATGGCCATTTTGAAGTTTTTGGCTAGTGTAGACATATGAGGGAATCAGTGTGTGAAGCCTGCTCTACTCTCAAAAGGTAGGTCAATCAGGCTACATGGTTCAGGGCTGTAAAAATTTCACATCACTGAGCGACATAAGTCAACCTAACCATCTCTGTAGACCATGCTAGCCAGTGTGCATCCACTGATACCTTTTAAAAGGCCAGAGTAGTTTATAATTGTATATAGTATGTTTTGATTAATTTGTTAAAGATTTTTTTTTCTGACCTCTGGGTGAAAAGTCCTGCTGAAGTCAACAGCAAAGCTCTTGCTGACTTCATTGAGGCCAGGATTTCACCTTTTGCATACAATGTGTAACACACACATTTTCTATTTATTTATAAGCATCAAGCTGCTTAACCTTATACCAGTTTCAAATGCTGGGCTTTAAGCAGCAGTGCAGAGTACTTGAAACACATTTCTTGCACGCTCTCTTTCCCCTTTCCTCCCACCCCCGGCCAAAAAATGGAAAAAAGGTAATGGGGTTCTTTTTATTTTGTTTTTTCCATGAGTAGCCCACTTGGTAAATAATATGTTATAAACACTGCAAGTTCCAGAAGCTACTCTGTCTCATAGGCATGATTCATAAAATGGAAATATAATTAAGTAACAATTTACACGGTGGTTGTTCACCTCAGGAATTTGGCTAAGCAGTCCTTGGCCATTGCTTTTCTGACTAGTGCCTTTGACTGTATTCAGATAAGCGTCTGTGAACCTGTGCCAATATATTTTTTTTTTCCCCCACTCTGTCTCTAAAAGCCTGTGCAGAGGGAGGAGCTATTTGTGACATCAAAGCTGTGGAATAACAAGCACCACCCAGAAGATGTGGAACCAGCCTTAAAGAAATCTCTGAAAGATCTGAAACTGGATTACCTGGATCTCTATCTCATGCACTGGCCACATGCCTTTGAGTGAGTTCTACATGGGAGAAGAGCAGGAAGTATAAAAGCATTGTAGGCCACCTGTTTATAAATGGAGGGTAGTTATTGTGAGTCTGTCAACTTCTTGCTAAGGTGTTGCCTGCAAGGTATTCCCTGATGTGTGTGAGCTTGACTATCCAGTCTGAGTCCACAGT
The DNA here is from genome assembly GCF_033958435.1 of Carettochelys insculpta. Taxonomy (NCBI): domain Eukaryota; kingdom Metazoa; phylum Chordata; order Testudines; family Carettochelyidae; genus Carettochelys; species Carettochelys insculpta. The sequence continues at coordinate 4,281,029 of NC_134145.1, forward strand.
GCATTCCCTCCAAACGTGTATATGTATTTTGTCCAAGGACAGATGTACAAAGACTGCTTCCTCTTCTTCCCAGTTCTTTTGCATTTGAACTGAGTTTTAGATTTGCGTAAGATCTGGAAACTTCAAAGAAGATGTATATCTCCTTCTGATGAGTATTCTCATTAGTTGGCAGTTATAAAGCCATTAATAGTTGGTTTAAGCTTGTTATTATGTCGTATCTGATTTTTAAATTGCACTAAATAGATGAGAGCACGCAGGGATGAAACTAGTTTTACAAGATACAGTGGAATTATGATTACTAGGTACCTCGGGAATTACGATAGTAGGTAACTGCACTGCCAACCCTCTTATGTTGCAATTCCTTCTGGGATTCCCTGTTATCACTTTATCAGATCTGTAGAGCCCAGCATGGATACAAAATTTTGTATCCACATGTGCAAAAATGAGCCATGGATATCCACACTGAAATCCGTGGATGCAGATATGCTTGTATATAGAGTGGATAGTTGCGGATTTTCAGGGCTCTACAGATCTGACTGTAGTTCAGCATCAGCAGTCCTGTTCTTTCAGGGGCAATGCCAGGGTTAATCAGTGATCAGTTAGCAGTCATAAAGCAAAATATTATTTATTCAGAACGAAAGCATTACAAAGATAATATATTAACAATATATCACTCATATGTAGGTCTTGGATTACCAGACAGATATCTATCTTCCACATGGAGATCATGATAGGAACAAAGCACTTCAAAGCCTTCTTTTTATCTTTTCATTACTTCACCTTAACTCTTGGATTGATTGAGAAAGTGACATGCCTCACCACTCCCTTCCCCCAAAGTTAGGCTGATTGCTCTCCAGATATATTTACCCTGCCTAGGAATTTGTACTAATTATTCCCCAGTGATCTTCATTCTTTCAGAAAAATCCTGTAACTCCCCTGTGGAGCAAAACAAAGCCTTGGTCAATACAGACTGCATCCACAGTGATTCTCAAACTTTTGCACTGGTGATCTATTTCCTACAGCAAGTCTTGTGAGTGTAAGACACAAATTTAAAAACTTTTTACAATATATCTAACACCATTATAAATACTAGAGGCAAAGCTGGGTTTAGGGTGGATGTTGATAACTGGTGACATCCTCTTCCCCCATAGTAATTTCATGACCCCCTGATGGGTCCTGACCTCCAGTTTGCAAACCCCTGACAAAATATTTATAAAGTTGGTCCAGCCTTCAAATATTTCATGAGTCACACCTCCCAAATCACAGTTTGTTCAGAAGAAGACGGCCTTGGAATCTGAGTCAGTTAGCTTAAAGTGACCTAACTGGGAGTAACAAGATTAATAAAACACATCCCTGATAATGTAAATGTGGAATAATCTTCAAGGAGAACTGGGAAATCCCATCACACTTAAGCTTGGGTTTGAATAATTTAATACTGGGCTGGATAAAACAATTAATTATACGCTGTAGGTGCTAATCATGTAGCTGTTGGAAGACTGACTAAATGTGACTTGTTATGATTTAAGTGTGAGCCTCTGTCAGACCAGTTACACAGAAGAGCCTCTCAACAGACCAGGCCTTTATAAGATTCAGAGGGACTCAAATTCTTGCCTCTTGGGATCTTTCAAAGAGGCACTTCCTTTTTTTTTAAAGAAGAGTCATGATGACCAGAACTAGACAATGAGTACCATATTGTGTAGATAATACAAAAAAGACCATTCAGCACTAAATATATCCCTTTATGTAACTTAGACAGCATGTTTGAAGGTTCTAGTCTTTGATTATATGCAAAACCAAATTTGCTGCATGGGGAAGTTGATTGAGTTCAAGAGCTATGCTTAAATGGGAACTAAAACTGATGATGGTTTCAGTTTGAAGCACAATGCCCATGGATCTTGAGGACAAACCTTCTCAGCCCAATACACAAATCTATGGTACTATGTCTGCCCGTGTGCTCTGAGCAAGATCCCTAAGTAAATTTTAATTATGTTTTCTGTAAGTACAGTAGAGTGAAAGTAAATACAAATAAATACAGTAAGTTTACTCTGCATACTTTTTTTTTGTTTCTTAATATTTAATCTTCACTTTTCTTTAGTGTTATGTATTGCTAGGTATATCTCTCTATTATCCAGAATATTTGAATATCTGACAACCTTCTGGTCCTGGGGCTGCTGGGTATGAAAGAGTTTACTGTTAAAATCAGTTTTCCACATGGCTAAATAAGTATATTGGAATCTAAAGGAGATGTGTGTTCATCTCCTACAGTATCTTGTAAAGCATGTATTTAGACTTCTTTGAGTATTACTGGACATTTACTATAATAAGCTCATGCAATATGGGTTTATAACTATCTTTTCAATGTTACAGACGAGGAGATACCCTTTTCCCAAAGAATCCTGATGGTACAATGCGTTATGACTACATTGACTACAAGGAAACCTGGAAGGCTATGGAGAAGTTGGTGGAAAAAAATCTGACAAAGGCCATTGGACTGTCCAACTTCAACAGCCGTCAGATTGATGACATCCTCAGCATGGCTGCTATCAAACCTGCTGTACTACAGGTGAGACAAACCTAGGTGAGTGGGACTGGGACTTTTTTTGTGAAAGAGCAAGGTGTATGCAAGAAAGCTACATTTGTGTCTACTATTCTTTGTGCATATCCTGTCCATATGAGGAATAAGCTCACATGACCACTATTCGAGCACAAATAATGTAGACAGTGGTGTAGGACCACAGAGGCAGAGGCAATCCTGAACTGGAACGGGCACAGCACCCACCCTATTTATATGTTTACATGAGTGGGTTTCGTCCTGCATGCAGCCCTGAAGGATGCCCTAACTTGTCTTCCTTTAGTATCCAGCAAGAATATCCTGGCCATGGCTTCTTCCACCTTCTGTCTACCCTTACTCTGCCCTAGAAGGATCTCTGTAACCAGTGCTCCTGCAGAGATGGTACAGAGCCAGATCTGTGCCAGACACAGGAGTCTCTTGTGCTGAGAAAGTTATCTGGGGGAGGGGTTTATGCCTATTCTGTGGTGCTTTATGCTAGCTTTGCCAAATTATGTCAATAGAAGACAGTTCTGCCTTCTGGAATTTCTCAGTCAAATTTGTACAGTTCAGCTGAAGCACTTCCATTAATCGCAGCTACTGTGTTAAGGACAATGGAGAAAGATTTTCCTATCTGAGGGAGAGCCTATGGGTCTTTTTAGTCGAGAACTAACACCTTTTTAACTCAGTTTGGAAGCCAATAAGCAGCCAGTGCAGAACATGAGCACTGGTCTCTAGTATTCATGTTTAATAGAATTTGTCATCATGCAGGCTGGTCCGTTCCGCATGAGCATTATTTTGAGAGGGGTTTTGGGTAGACTGCATTGTAATATCTTAATCCTGGGATGACGACAGGCATGTCTTGTAGCAGCAAAATTTTCATCAGGGTGGAGGGGGAGTTACAGCTTCCTAGACAGACATTTCAAGTCAGCCATCATGGCTATTGTGGTTACCTTCATCTAATGGCTGTTGCTAGGCAGGTAACAATATTCTGATTGTGACTACTCTAACCAATTGCCATCACACCCTCACCGTTCAAGAGGTAGATATAATCCTCAGGGCTCTAGTTGAGAGGTAGGACTGAGGCTATGGAATGGCAATCTTGCCTACTCCTGTTGGGTGTATGGGCAAGTCAACACTGCTTCATAATCAATGCTATTGAAGGTAGCATCTAAAAATATGAAAAAAATTATCCTCAGGATCTGTTTATAACACTGAACCAAGGTGGGTTAGCCTGACCAGCTGCTTTCTGTTATACTGAGGGCTATGTAAATACGCTGTGCTTAATACATGCATTTTAGGGGTGATAAGAATTTTTAGTGGAGCTTCAAGTTTCTTAAGTTAAGGCAAGAAGTTTGCTGTTCAGCTAAAAGAATATTTCCAATTGGTCAAACCAGCCACGTCTCTGTTTGCCAGAAGCTGGGAATGGACAACAAGGGTTGGATGACTTGGTGATTACCTGTTCCGTTCATTCTCTGTGGGAGAACAGGCATTAGCCTCAGTCAGAAGACAGGATACTGGGCTATGTGGACCTTTTGGTCTGATCCTGTATGACAATTCTTATGTATATATTGTACCAGTATACATTGTATTGGGATTCTGACTGAATTCAAGCGTGTATCTTGCAGGGAGAACTCTGCTCTCTTCTTACAAGATAGGTGAGTTAACGTGCACCCCTCAGTTAGCTGTGCAGCCTATTTCCTTTGCCACAGCCTGCAAGATGGCCTCTTGTTCCTGCTAGTATTAAATTTTCTATCGTCATGGGAATCCCAACAACTGAAACAGACTTCAGTCCTGTGTTCTGTTGTTGTGCACTTACACGTCTGTTTTGGTTGCCTTTTTTAACTGAGGTTTGCTCACTGCATATTCACTTTGTGTTGCTTTTGCAGGTGGAGTGTCATCCCTACCTTGCTCAGAATGAGCTAATAGATCACTGTAATAAGCGAGGGATAGTAGTAACAGCCTATAGTCCCCTGGGCTCCCCTGATCGCATGTGGAAGCATCCCGATGAACCAATACTTCTAGAAGAACCTGGGATAAAAAAATTGGCAGAAAAATATGGCAAATCACCTGCTCAAATCCTCCTCAGGTACTAAACAGTTCGGAAAAAGGGTGGTTTCCATCATCGTCTTTATTGACACAAGAGACACACATTTAAAGGTGTTCTGACTGAGACAGTATATTTGTCAATAGAGTAGTATAGCCACAGAGATCCTGAAAACATAATTTCCTACTTGTTCAGCTCTCTTCCTCTTGGCAAACCATTATTTTTCTCCTCTATTTTTTCTGCAGCACAAGCCAGCCTAACCTTTTGATTCTCTGTGGTGCTGAGCACGTGAAAGAATCATGGTTGTTATCAGTGGGAAGTAAAGAGCATTAGTAACACCTAGGATATGGTCAGCCCTTTGCACTATGGAGTTAGTGGTTTGCTTCATCCTTTGTCATCCCCTCCCCCCATCTTCAATCACAACAGCATGTATGTGGCATTGGAGTTGGTAAGTTACCTAGCAGAAGGTAGAGGAGAGAGGAAGGATGATATTGTGCTCAAAGACTAGAGAGAACTGGAGTCTCTTCTTGGTTTACCGTGTACAATTTACAGGGGCCAAGATTTTCTAAAGGGTTTTGGCAGTGCATCTTGAGCTTTGTTTTTTTTTTCTTTTCCCCCAAAACTGATCACCTTTGGTTCTCATTGAAGTAGTTTAGTGACCATTCTGTCTTGCTCAAGATTGATGTTAGCATGTTCCAAGATAAACCCATACCCATCTCACCTCATAACCACAAAGTGCCAAGAAGTGGGGTTGAAGGTTCAGAGAATAAATATATGTAACATGCATATACTGCAAAGTGAAAGAGGGAACATATTTAAAACAGACATTTCCGGTTCATTTTTTTTCTTGGGTCATGTGTAGAGGTTGAAGTTTTTCTTCCTTCTCTGTGCAATAGGTGGCAAGTACAGCGTAAGGTAGTTTCCATTCCTAAGAGTGTTACTCCTGCCCGCATTCTGCAAAATCTCCAGGTAAGAGCTCTTCCCCATAAAAGAAGACTCCTTCATTAGCAATACCAGTGCTTAAGAAATGTCTTTACTGAGGGGACAAAATATATTTAACTGAACAACAAAACAACTCCAGGATGGTCAGCCTAAGACTTGTTACCAGCACTACAGGTTCTATACATGCAGATGGGTGGGAAGAATTTTTGGGAAAAAAAACCTCATTTTAAATTTCAAGTGGCAGAAGGGTTTGATCACACACCTGCTTGTATTAAAATAAAAATCCAATGACTTCCTTAATTTAGCACTAGAGTTTGCCCTTATCAGGGTAACAATAATTTCTCTTAAAATGGTATGGGCAAAGCAGCTTTTGGAAAGAATTAGGGCTGTCAGTTTTAGTCACAGTTAATTCACATGATTCACTCAAAACAGTAATTGCAATTAAAAATTAACTGTGATCATAAGTTTAACTGCACTGTTAAACAATAGAAAACAAATTGAAATTTATTAGATAGTAGAGGATTTACCTGGCTTTGTCAGGTCTTTGTGGAAGCTCAGGGCAGTCTGGGTAGGCTCCCTTTACTCTCATTAGCATTAAACCTGTATCACATGATTAAGACACATCTCATCAGAGACATGCACATTATTATGATCTCATATTAATTTTCTGGGTAATGATAGAGATTTCATTACAGTACTTGCATTTAGTGAATTGAAATACTAATATCTTGCTTCTTACAGTGAGAATATTTATAATAAACATATAAAATGAGCACCATACATTTGGTATTTTGTGTTGTAATTGAAAACAATATATTTGAAAACATAGGGAAAAAATACAAAAATATTTTTAAAAAATTCATTGTGTGATTAATCACACTCAATAATAGAATACCATTTATATAATTGCCTGACAACCCTAGAAGGAACTCAATTCGTAATGACTGAGGTGTGTGTTCAGTAAGATGCCGTTCTAAATATAGTCTTCTGCAGGCATAGGATTAGTGATGGTAGAATTTTAGAAACACCCTCCTAAGCCACAGTTGAGTCAATTCACTTCACTTCAGAAATCACTGGAAATCAGAGTTTTAAAGTTACTTTGAGGTAAGTCTGCCTGATCAGATCCTGAGATCTTTACTCAGCCCTAAGCCAACCAAGTTCCTAGAACTTTTGCCTGAGTAAGATTAAAAGCTTGGGTGTAATTCCGCTACTCTTGTTTGTATTAAGCTAAAATCTTGACTAATGCCATCGAACTGAATGGAGTGAACCAAAAGTAAACACAGAGTAAGCAAGAAAAGAATTCGGTCCATTGAAAAGTGCTTTTTCCTGGGAACAGTCCCCCTGATTTTGATGGGACTGCTCCTGTGAGAGTGCTGTTCAATGTGAGCAAGGACTAGTATGGTGCCCTGAGTAAAGAACTCCAGATAGAGCCCTTTATCTAACTTTGTTGTCAAGCTGCTTCAACCCCTGTTAATGAACAAATGTCAAAAATACAGGACCAATCCTGACTTGGTTCTTATTTGAAGTTTTCCTTGAGTATAGGCCAAGTAGAGACTCAGGATCTGGCCTTTTTAGAGGGTCTGACCCCTGCTTAATCTCTAATTTCCAGTGGGAAAGGAAGTCTCTGAATCAGGAGGCTACCAATGTTACAGCTTCCAGTGTGCCTTCTAATTCTTTTGTGATACTCTTTCAAACAGACTATTCAATGATTTACCCTTTTTTGATTTAATCTAATTATTAGAATTTCTAATATTGCATTGAGGTTTTGCCTTTTAAAGTCCAGACAAAAGCATTCTGTAATTATTTTTAATTATTCCAGTCTATTGATCCTTATTTTGCATGTGTGTATAAAGCTCTAAAATGGTAAACTGCAACTGCCTTGTCAGATCTATGCAAATGTGGGTATTGTCTCCAGGGCCCCAGGGTAATGCTTCAAGGTATTGCTATTTCATAATGTGTCCTGACATACTGAGCTACACAGGTTCAAGTCTCCCTTATCTTCAAGTCATCCCATTGTTTGTCTGCTTTGAGAGATGACCAGAGGCGTGTGAGCTGTAATTGTTACAAAGGGAATGTGATAGGGTGGCAAGGTTCAGGAGCTATGCAGACTAGCAACTGCAGTCCAAGAATAAAACTTCCATTGTTTTTGTTTTAGGTGTTTGACTTTAATCTCACAGGAGAAGAGATGGAGGATATTGGAAGCCTGAATACAAACTGGCGATACATTGTGCCAATGGTCACAGTAAGTTTATCTGGCTGGGCAGGGGCAGGGAGAGGAGCGGAGAGAGCAAGAGAGTATGTTCTCAGTGTTCTTTCTTTCATCATCACCTGAAAGAACTATCTGTGCACAAAACATTGCATCTAGTTAGGGTAATGAAGCTGGTGATATACTTTTCATGAAGGATTGATGAAGGAATTGCAGATGAGGCGTGTGAGAACAACAAAGAGTCTTGTGGCACCTTTATAGACTTACAGATATTTTGGAGCATAAGCTTTCGTGGGCAAAGACCCGCTTCATCAGATGCATGGGGGGGGGTGGTTTCAGAGGGGTATTTAAAGAGTGGGGTCTGGGTAAAAGGGGAGGGCCAGAGCTGACAAGGTCTATTCAGCAAGGTGGAAATGACCCAGTATCAACAGCACTTATCAAAAGAGAAAAAACACAAGTCAGATCAGACAGGGGGATATGAGCCTTTGTCAGCTTCTAATGGGGAGCTATCAACACCCAGAGCAGAGAAACTGTCTTTGTAAGCTGCAAGCCGCTCCCAGTCCCTGTTTAATCCATGGTTAATGGAGTCAAATTTGCAAATAAATTGCAGCTCAGAGATTTCGCTCTCCATTTGATTTGTGAAATTTTTTAGACAGTTTCTTTGCTCTGGGTGTTGATAGCTCCCCCATTAGACGCTGACAATGGCTCACATCCCCTGTCTCATCTGACTTGTTTTTTCCTCTTTTGATAAGTACTGTTGATACTGTGCCATTTCCACCTTGCTGAATAGACCTTAGCTCTGGCCCCCCTCCCCTCTTTACTGGGACCCCCTCCTTAAATACCCCTCTGAAACCACCCCCCCACTCATGCATCTGATGAAGCGGGTCTTTGCCCACGAAAGCTTATGCCCCAAAATATCTGTTTAGTCTATAAGGTGCCACAAGACTTTTTGTTGTTCTCAAGGCATGTGAGGGCACTCTACTGGCAATGTGTAGAAGGGTGTCAACAAGCATATGGACAAGGGGATCTAGAGGATATGGGTATAGTGTACATAGTGTTTTTTTTCAGACAGCCTTTGACAAAGTCCGTCACCAAACGTTCTTGAGTAAAGTAAGGTGCCCTGGGATAAGAGGAAAGGTCCTCTCATGGATAGGTAACTGCTTAACAGATAGGAAACAAAGGGTAAGAATAAATAGTCAGTTTTCAGAATGGAGAGGGGTGTAATAGTGGTGTCCCTGTGAGGTCTGTACTGGAAACAGTCCAATTCAATAGATTCATAAGAGCTCTGGCAAAAGAGAGAAACTGTGAGGTGACAAAATTTTTCAGATATTAAAAAGTGACTCAAGATAGTTAACAAAACAAAACAGCCAAACACAGCACTTTAAAGACTAACAAAATAATTTATTCAGTGATTTATTCAGTCTGATGAAGTGGATCTGTCCCAGGAAAGCTCATCACTGAATAAATCATTTTGTTAGTCTTCAAAGTGCTACATTTCTGTTTTGTTTTGTTGGAGTACAGACTAACACAGCTACCTCTCTGTTACTATTCAAGACAGTTAAGTCACAGGTAGACTGTGTGAAGAGCTACAAAAGGATCTTTCAAACTTGGGTGATTGGGCAACAAAATGGTAGATAATTTTAATGTTGATAAAAGCAAAATAATGCACACTGGAAAACATAATCCCAACTATACCGCAAAAGAGAGAGAGATCTTGGAGTCATTGTGGATAGCTCTCTGAAAACATTCATTCAGTGTGCAGCAGCTGTCAAAAGCTAAAAATGTTGGAAATCGTTTTTAGGAAAGGGATAGATAACAAAACAGAAAATATCATTTTGCCTCTATATAAATCCATGGTATGCCTTCCTCTTGAGTAGTGAATGCAGAGCTGGTTGCCCTATCTAAGGAAAGACACATTCAAATTGGAAAAGGTTAAAAAAATGGCAACAAAAATGATTTAGGGGTATGGAGTAGCTGCCATATGAGAAGAGATTAATAAAACTGGGATTTGTCAGGCTGAAAAAGAGAGAAGAGGGAATATGATAAAAGTCTATAAAATCATGACATGTGAAGAAAATAAATAAGGAAAAATTTACTCCCTCCCCTGACGCGAGAACTAGGGGTTACAAAACGAAATGAATAGACAGCAGGTTTTAAACAAACCAAAGGAAATATCTCTTCACAAGAAGTCCTGTGACACCTTGTAGACTAACAGCTATTTTGGAGCATAATCTTCTGTGGGCAAAGACCCACTTTGTCAGATGCACGAGTGGGGAGTTTCAGAGGATGGGTTAAAGAGGGAGCCTTAGTCAAGGGGAGGGCCAGAGCTGACAAGGTCTGTTCAGTCAGGGAGGATGTGGCCCGTTATCATTAGCTAATGTGGATGTGTGAAAATCAAGAGTGGAGAAACTGCTTTTGTAATGGGCCAACCACTCCCAGTCTCTGTTCAATCTTTGGTGGTTGGTGTCAAATTTTGCAAATGAATTGCAGCTCAGCAGTTTTTCTTTGGAGGAGCTGTTGTTGTAGGATGGCTCCTTTTTAAATCTGTTACTGAGTGTCCAGGGAGATTGAAGTGTTCTCCAACCTGTAGGCTATCCCCAGTCTCTGTTTGTCAGGCTGGGAATGGGCAACAGAGGATGGATAACTTGATGATTACCTATTCAGTTCATGCCCAATGTTTCAACTATTTTCAGAAGAGTCTTGATGACAAATTTAACATCCCACGGTCAACTGATCGGTACTGTAACTGAAAAGTGGGATCAGTTCAAGCAGATAGTGACTGACACAGCAATAACATCGCATGGACCAAAGAAAAGAATACATCAGGATTGGTTCGATGAGAACCAAGAAGAAATATGTTCAGCACTGGAACTAAAGAGAAAAGCCTTTATTGAATGGCAGAATGACCCCTCCTCAGTCTCCAAATGGGACCATTTCAAGCACCTTCAGAGCAAAACACAGAAAGACCTCCGTCAGATACAAGACAGCTGGTGGGAAAGCAAAGCCAAAGAAATTGAGCACTATGCTGAGACCCATGACTCAAAGATGTTCTTCAGTGCTATTAAGACTGTCTATGGACCTTCTAAACCAAGGACTACCCCATTGCTCTCATCAGACAACACAATGCTGGTCAAAGACAAAGAGGGCATCAACAAAAGATGGCAAGAACACTTTAGCAACCTCCTTAACAGACCATCGACTGTGAATAACAACGTCCTCAATGAAATTCCACAACAACCCGTCCTGATAGATCTTGACTTTCTGTCCACTATAGATAAGATTAAGAAAGCTGTTAGCCAGATGAGTTCAGAAAAAGCTCCTGGAAAAGATGGGATACCAGCAGAGAGAGAGAAAGCGGCAAGTCCAGCAGCACTAGCAGCATTCCATAGCGTGATCATCAGCATCTGCGAGGATGAAAACATACCACAGGACCTCTGCGATGCTATTATTGTCTCCCTTTTCAAGAAAAAAGGCAGCAAAGCAGAATGTGGAAACTACAGAGGCATATTCCTCCTCTCTGTCGGAGGGAAGATCATCACCCGCATCATCTTGAACCGCCTAATAGCCAGTATTTCCGAGGCAAATCTACCTGAAAGTCAATGCGGTTTTCGACCTGGCCGGAGCACAGCCGATATGGTGTTTGCTGTCAGACAAATACAAGAGAAGTGTATTGAACAGAACGTGCACCTGTGTGCTGTCTTCATAGATCTGACAAAGGCGTTTGATACCGTCAACAGGGAAGCCCTTTGGACCATTCTAATACGACTTGGCTGCCCAAGAAAATTTGTCCAGATTATACGCCTTTTCCATGACGACATGACAGGCGAAGTACTGTCTGATGGAGCCACATCAGCTCCCTTCAGCATCACCAATGGCACGAAACAAGGATGTGTTCTCGCTCCTGTCTTATTTAACCTGTTCTTTGCATGTGTCCTTAACCATGCAATGAAAGATCTGGACCGAGGTATATACTTGAAATACCGGCATGATGGTTCACTTTTTGACCTCTGTTGCCTGAATGCAAAGACTAAGACAGTGCAGAAACTCCTTTCTGAGGCACTCTTTGCCGACAACTGTGCCCTTATGGCTCACGCTGAAAACGATCTTCAGCACCTTGTCAAAAAGTTTGCTGAGGCCTCGCAACTTTTCGGACTAGCTATCAGCCTCAGAAAGACAGAAGTTCTCCATCAACCTGCACCTGGATCAAATGCTCCTGTCCTGAGTATCTCCATTGACAGCACTAAGCTTAAAGTAGTGGAGAACCTTAAATACCTGGGTAGTGTCATATCCAGTGATCCATCACTGGATAATGAGATCAATGTGCGAATATCCAAAGCGAGCCAGGCACTTGGCTATCTGCGTGTCAAATTTCTAAACCACCATAATATCCGGATGTCAACAAAACTGCTTGTGTACAGAGCTGTTGTTCTCTCATCTCTTTTGTACGGGTGCGAAACATGGACACTATATAGGCATCCCATCAAGCAGCTCGAAGCATTCCACATGCGCTGCCTCCGTAACATCATGAAGATCCGCTGGCAAGACAAAGTGCCCAATCTTGAGGTTCTCAAGAGAGCCCAGATGACAAGCATCAAAATGATGATTATGAGGTCACAATTATGTTGGACCCGTCATGTCAGCCACATGGATGCCAACAGAATCCCTCGCCAGCTTCTGTATAGTGAACTCTCCCACGGCATCCAGCGTATAGGTCATCCACAGAAACGCTACAAGGATACCATCAAAGCCAATCTGCAGTACAGCAGTATCAAACCTAGGGATCTTGAGGACGCTGTCAGTGACAGAACACAGTAGTGTGCAACAGTCAGAAATACCTGCATTGCCTTTGAGGAAGACCGCTGCTGGCGTCTACAAGAGGCACGCGAACAACGTCACAGAGCATCAGCAATGCACAACCCACAGATTGCAAACTTCCCATGCACCATCTGCGGCAAAATGTGCACCTCTAGAACTGGCTTATATAGTCACCAGAGGGCACACCATGAGACCAATAACAGATGATCTGCACAGATTTGTCATCATCGGATCGACGGGCTACCATTAAATGTGAATATGCATACATAAAAACAGTGACATAGTTCAATATTTTTAATGAGATGGATGAGCCTGATACCTAGCAGCCAATCATGCTGCAACCCTCTTTTAAAATTTTGGGCCCTCCCGAGGGTCCTGCCCCCCACTTTGTGCACCCCTGCTGTAGAGGTACAGTTTTCAGCTGGGGAGGTGCTACAGAAAATATACGTATGCCCTTAAAAACTCCACTTGTAGGGCACATGAAGAGCTGTTTGCACTCAGATGGGAGTTGTGTGCACCTGTCTACCAGCTTTCCCAGCCATCTCTTTTGTATGTGCACATGCAATGTTGCAGCCACACCAGTTGCTGACAGTGGTCCTTTCTAGTTTTGATATTCATGCTACTAACGGAGTGTTGACTAATCAATCACAAAATGTGCTACCATATGTTTCTGGTAGCTGGAATAATTCAGGTGCCTTTGTTGTGCAGAAGAAACTATCGGCATCATGGTGAATTGCTAAGCAGATAGAGACAAAAGAGGAAAGTTCAAAGTGCCAGCTAGGAAGAAGCTACATGCTGTGCAGCTGGGCTTCAAAGAGGCGATGTGAAATGGGAAAAAATTATATGGGAAGAATTTAAAATAGGCATCTATTGCTGCAGTATGTCATCTATCCATGCTTTTTATGGACTTCCTAAGTGATTGTGATCTCCAAATTCTTTATTTTTAAATATGTCGTATCTTTTAAAAATCTCATGTATCCAATCATGGCATCTGAACACCTAAAATCACACTTGATTTTCTTGATCTACTGACTATACATGCCAAGGACAGATTTAAAAAATCAGCAGGGAATGGATCATTTGATTGACCTGTTCTGTTTATTTTATCTGGGGCACTGGCAGCTGTTTGGGATACAGGGCTCAACAGTATTGCTGTTCTCATCTGAAGTTTGACTCTTAAATCCATATTTAGGTGCCTAAAGTGGTACAATTCCCCTTCGCTCCCAGAAAACCAGCTAATATCAGTACCTGTTGCAGAGAGAGGGTGCAGCAGGGGTATGTAGTGATGACTGGGTGAGCTGATCACAAAGCAGGAAGGCATGGTTTTGACAGCTCTCTGGTACATGGCAAACTCTTATATTGAATAAGTAGATACTGCTCTTGTGGAGGATATTTGATTTTTATTTCAAGGTATCTGTGGAAAGGGAATTTGAGACGAATGTTAAAGGGTGACATTTGTCAATATAAGACAGATGCTGGCCCCCCTCAAAACTCCATGATAGCCAGAAACTGGGCAGTGAATATTTCCACCACTTGTCTTTTGCGCAGCTAGACAGTTGTACGAAGAAATAGCAGATGTTGGAATGGAATCTTATTCATAAGGCTAGGCATGCACTGCTAACAAGCATACTTAACTGCAAGAAGTACTGTCTTACACACAGCAGCTTTGAGAAATAGGGGAGCATGGAGGGAAGGGATGAGTGGACAATATGAGTTGTTGACTTTACTGTCCAAGAAGGATCACTTTCTCAATGATACTGCTTTTTATTTTTCCCTCTTTAAAACAAAAACTAAGAACCCAAGATGGCTTTGTCCATGGACACTTTGGCAGGTCTGACTTAGCAGTTGATCACACTTTTTTAAATCTAATCTCCTGTAATACTGCAAAATTCCATATGCTGGTTAGTCCTCTGCTCCTTTGTCACAGTTTCCAGTGCCCTCTAGTGGCCTGGATGAAGAAAAAAATTGCAGTGCATACTCTAAATAATTAGTAACACAGGAAGCCGTGCTAGTCTATATACTATCAAAACAAAAAAGCAGTCAAGCAGCACTTTGAAGACTAACAAAATAATTTATTAGGTGAGCTTTCGTGGGACAGACCCACTTCTTCAGACCATAGCCATACCAGAACAGACTCAATATTTAAGGCACAGAGAACCAAAAACAGTAATCAAGGTGGACAAATCAGAGAGTAGAGGGGCAGAAGGGGAGCGGGGGGAAGTCAAGAATTAGATTAAGCCAAGTATGCAAACGAGCCCCTATAGCGTCCCAGAAGATTCCCATCCTGGTTCAAACCACGTTAATGTGTCGAATTTGAATAAAAAGAGAGTTCAGCAGCCTCTCTTGAAAGAGTGTTTTGAAAATACTTCTTCAGTAATACACAAACTCTTAAGTCATTAACAGAATGGCCCACTCCATTAAAATGTCAGCCAACAGGTTTGTGGATCAGGAGTGTTTTGATGTCTGTTTTGTGCCTATTAACTCTTTGTCTAAGATATATAATATATATATTTTGCTAGTCTTTAAAGTGCTACTTGACTGCTTTTTGTTCTGTCTAAGAAAGTTTGAAGTCTGTCCAATATACAAAGCATCTGGGCATTGTTGGCACATGATGGCATATATGATGTTAGCTGAGGAACATCAGAATGTGCCTGTGATTCTGTGAATAACCTGGTTAGGTCCAGTGATGGTATCTCCAGAAGAGATATGTGCTCACCTTGATAATTTTTTTTTTCTGATTTGTCCACCTTGATTACAAGCCCAAATCCCTCAGCCTCTGCTCATAGGTCATGTGCTCCAGCCCCTTAATCATTTTCGTTGCCCTCTGCCGAACCTGCTCCAGCACATCCACATCCTTTCTATACTAGGGAACCCAAAACTAGACACAGTATTCCAGACGTGGCCTCACCAGTGCCAAATAGAGGGGAACAACCACTTCTCTGTATCTGCTCAAAATACTCCTTCTAATGCACCCCAATATGCCATTAGCCTTCTTGGCTACACAGGCACAATTTTCACTCATATCCAGCCTTTCATCTACCATAACCCCTAGGTCCCTTTCCGCTGTACTGGTGCTTAGTCATTCGGTCCCCAGCCTATAACAATGCTTGGAAGAATCCCATATGCAGGACTCTACATGTCTCCTTGCTGAACTGCATCAGATTTCTTTTTGGCTCAATCCTCCAATTTATCCAGGTCCCTCTGGATCCTGTCTCTACCCTCCAACTTATCTACCTCTCCCGCGAGCTTGATGTCATCCGCAGACTTGCTGAGGGTGCAATCCAGTCGCTCATGCAAGTCATTAATAAAGATGGTGAACAACACTGGCACCAGAACCAAGCCTGGGGGCACTCCACTTGAAACCGACCACCATCCAGACATTGAGCATTTGATCACTACCCGTTGGGCCCAACTGTCAAGCCGACTTTATATCCATCTTATAGTCCATGTATCCAAGCCATACTTTCTTAACTTATGGGCAAAAATGTTGTGGGAGACTGTATCAAAAGCTTTGCTGAAGTCAAGGTATATCTCAGTCACTGACTTCCCCAAGTCCACAGTACCTGTTACCTCATCATAGAAGCTAATCAGATGGGTCAGGCAGGACTTGCCCTTTGTGAATCCATCTTGGCTACTTTTGATCACTTTCCCCTCTTCCAAGTGCTCCAAAATGGATTCCTTGAGGATCCCCTCCATTATTTTCTCAGGGACTGAGGTAACGCTGACTGGTCTCTAGTTCCCTAGATTGTCCTTCCTCTTTTAAAGACAGACGCAACATTTGCCTTTTTCCAGTCATGCGGGATCTCTCCCAGTCTCTAAGAGTTTTCCAAGGTAATGGTCAAAGGTTTGACAGTGATCTCTGCCAATTCCCTCAGTACCCTTAGGTGCATTAAATCCAGACCCATGGATTTGTGTACATCTAGTTTTTCTAAGTAGCTCTTAACTTGTTTCTTCCCCACCAAAGGCCGCCCTCCACCCTCCCATACTGCATTGTCTAGCACTGTAATGTGGGTGCTGTCCTTGTCTGTGAAGACTGAGGCAAAAAAAACCATTGAGTCCCTTAACTTTTCTTACATCATCTGTCACTAGATTACCCCTCTCCTCCAGTAATGGCCCACACCCTCCCTGATAACTCTTATCGTTAACATGCTTGTAGAAACCTTTCTTGTTACCCTTCATATCCCTTGCCAGCTGCAGTTCCAATTGTGCAGTCATTTTCATGGTTACTGCCCAGCATTGTCCAGCCGTATATTTATACTCCTCCTCAGTCAGCTGTCCACATTTCCACTTCTTATACACCATCCTTTTTGAGTTTAAGTTGACCCAGGATGTTCCTCTTAAGCCAAGCTGGTTGCCTCCCATATTTGCGTTTACTATGCAGCAGGATGGCTTGTTCCTGTGCCGTCAGTAAGACTTCTTTAAAATAATGCCAGTTCTCCTGAACTCTTTCTCCTTCATCTTTGTTTCCCAAGCAGTCCTGCCCATCGGTTCTCTCAGGGAGTCAAAGTCTGCTCTTTTGAAATCAAGTGTCTGTATTTTACTGCTTGCCTTCCTTCCTTTTTGTCAGGATCCTGAAATCTACCATCTCGTGGTCACTGCAGCCCAGGCTGCCACCCACTTCTATTTCTCCTACTAGTTCTTCCCTGTTTGTGAGCAGCAGGTGAAGTTGTACATGGCCCCTGGTCAGTTCCATCAGCACTTTTACCAAGAAGTTATCCCCAACATTCTCCAAAAATTTCCTGGATTGTCTGTGTGCTGATATATTGGTCTCCCAACAAATGTCTGGATGATTAAAGTCTCCCATGAGAACCAGGGCCTGTGGTTTGGAAGCTTCTCTTAGCTGTCTGAAGAAATCCTCATCTACCTCATCTTCCTTATCTGGTGGTCTATAGCAGACACCAACTACAACATCGCCTCTGAGCTTAACACAAAAGCACTCAACTGGCCTTTCTCCCTCTTTATACTGGAGCTCTGAGCAATCATACTGCTCCCTCAAATAGCGTGCAGCTCCTCCTCCTCTTCTCCCATCTGTCCTTCCTAAACAGTTTATACCTTCCATGACAGTGCTCCATTATGCAAATCACCCCACTAAGTCTCTGTTATTCCAATCACCTCATACTAGTTTGACTGTGCCAGGGCCTCTAATTCTTCCTGTTTGTTTCCTAGGCTTCTGGCATTTGTGTACAAGCACCTTAGAGAAGTGGCTGATGGGGCCCACTTTCTTCTCTTCACGCAGGAGTCCTACTTTGTTGTTCCCTACTCCTTCCTCACTTACCTCAGGGTTTGCATCACCCTCCCCGACGAACCTAGTTTAATGCCCTCCTCGCTAGTTTTGCAAGCCTGACCGCGAAGATGCTCTTTCCTCTTTTATCAATTCTTGTTCATGAAACAGAATCCCATGGTTGAAGAAACCAAATACTTCTCTGTGACACCACATACCCAATCACGCATTTACCTCAGTGATTCGACGATCTGTACCTGGACCCCTTGCTTCCACAGCAAGGATGGACGAGAATACCCCTTGCACTCCATATTCCTTGAGCTTTCTTCCTAGGGTTACATAACCTGCAGCGATCTTATCAAGAGCACTCTTGGCTGTATCATTAGTTCCTACATGGAAAAATAGGAAGGGGTAATAGTCTTCGGGTTTGATTTTTGGAAGAGACACCATAAAATCACAGATTCTAACTCCTGGTAAGCAGCAAACCTGCCGGCATTTTAGGTCTGGATGGCGGATGGATGACTCCGTCCCTCTTAGGAGGGAGTCCCCGATCACCACCACCGCCCACCTTCTTCTCTTAGGGGTGGTAGTTGTAGAACCCCCCCCTGCCCTGGCACTGCGCATCCCATGCCTTACAATCCTTGGGGTCTTCTTCTGATCCATTCCCTGCGAGGTATGTGCCCCAGCTATCTTCACTGTATCACCTGTGCAGAAAGGATGAAAGCAGCTGAAAGGGTAGAAGTTGGGACTCCTGAATTCAATAACCCAGCTACTGCCTCACTGTGTGACTTTGAGCAAGTTATTTCTCTGCCTCAGTGTATCCCTCCATTAAACTGACCATCACACTTTCCTTTATGGTGTCTTACAGGAAAGTTGGGCGTTAAACCAATAGTTCTATGTTTTAAGTGCTTTGCAAAGTATACAGATTATAGCAATTATTAGATAAACCACCATTACATTAATGATAAATTTATTAGATAGATGGTCATCAACAAGACATTCAGTGGACACTTTTCAGGCAGCTAGAGGACATTGATTTTGCTGGTGATGTCGCCCTCCTTTCACAGTAATAAGAAAGCATGGAAGAAAAGGTCACAACACTAGACAAAACTGCCACAATGAATGGACTGAGCATTAACAAGGGAAAGACCAAGACACGGATGAATCCATCAACACCACCATCCTACTGGGAGGGGATGACCTGGAAGATGTGGAGCAGTTCACCTACTTGGGGTGTATTACGGACAGAGATGGAGGAACAGATAAGGATATCATTGCCAGGATAGGGAAAGCAACAGTTGCATTCAACACTCTCCATCCCATATGGAGTTCACAAATAATATTCGCAAAGATGAAACTGCAGCTCTTCAACACATGCAAAAAGTGCGTTTGTATGGCTGTGAGACCTGGCATACTAAAAAGTCTTCAAATCACAAGCTACAGACATTCATAAACAGATGACCGAGGTACATCCTCCATGTCAAATAGCAAGACTTTGTCAAAAATAAGGAGCTTTGGAACAGAGCAGGACAAGAACCAATTGACATTGAAATCAACAGAAGAAAGCAGGTGGTGGCTAGGACACACTCAGAAAGCCATCCTCCAGCATAGTCCATCATGCACTCACATGGAACCCACAAGGCAAATGCAGAAGAGGAAGACCTCGGACAACATGGAGATCTACTGAGATTGAAGGACAACGACTAGTGTACTTCTGGAGTTAGCTAGAAGTTTTGTCTTGAGACAGAGTGAAGTGGAGGAAGCTTGTAGATAACCTATGCTCCACTAGGTGTACAAGGATAAAGGATGATGATGTTGTTGTTGTAGTTGTAGTAGTAGTAGTAGTAGTAGTAGTAGTAGATAAATAAGAAGCTGTAATTATTCTTAACCTAATTCCTCAAGTAGGATTGCCAGTTTTGGTTGCATGGGTTCCTGCAGGTTTCTTCATGTGCCACAAACTTTATTTATTTAAAAAACATTAATCCTTAATTCCTGGAGTCCAGGTCAATCCTGAAGGGTTGGCAGCTTAATCCTCAAGCCCTAGTTACTGGAAAGTGATTTTTGTTGCAGGCTACACAGAATGCTCTGGGAAAGAGCTTTTTCTAGTTATACCCGGGGGGAAAATAAGTCATCTTCGAATACACTACATGCTCCCTCCTATGAGGAAATGATATTAAAGATATCCTTGTTAAGGACTGGAATGAAAGGAAAGTAGATTCTCCATGGTTCAGTTTTTAATTGAAAACAAGAAGTGTATTTTCATCTTTCTGACTCAGATTGTCTTTCAATTTCACAGGTGGATGGAAAGCAAGTCGCAAGAGATGCTGGACATCCTCTTTATCCCTTCAATGATCCATATTAACTACAACGTATTGGGTGTTAGATTTAGGACTCCATGCGCTCATTCCTAAAGTAGTTGTTGCCGGTGTTTATGAAAAATCTTTTGGAACAAAATCTGATGCTCTAAATATTAGATTTCCATGGGTTGTCCTACAGCATTGTATATTACATACTAGAAAACTCACCTAGTGTGGCTTGAGTCCTTCAGAGTAGGGGGTAGACAATGTGGAGGGGGTGCAGGAGTCAGAGCAAGTAGGTGGAGACTCGTGGCAAGGGATTGAGAGGTAGTGTTCCCTATAAGCTGAGCATTTGGGCACTTACCCGGGGGGAGATTCAGGTGCTGTCCAGCTGGTTAGCAGAGCACCCACTGCTGGCAGTGTGTGTTTCTATGGGTGGTGCAAATGTGCCCATGCCTGGGTCTATGTAACAAAATTTATTCTGCCTACAGCTGGAAAAAAATTGAGGGAATGCTGCTGGGAAAGCCTGGGGGAGGAAACTCACTGGGTAAGGTGTCCTTGGGTGGAGGTGGGTTGTGGTGCCTGGCCTGGGAGGTGCTACTTGGGCGGTAGTGGGGCTGCTGGTTGGTGGCCTCCCCACCCCATGTGGCACTGCAGTTGAATGCTGGGGGCGGGGAGGAAGGTTAGGGCAGGGGAGCCACTTACCTGGGCTGTTGGTGGGAAACCTAAAGAGCCCTGGCCATTCTCTTCCTGGTGTGCTCACACTGCAGCATAACTACCCCACATGCTCCCAGCCCCTGCTGGTCACTCTGTAGTATAACTGTCCCTTCTATCAGCCCCCTCCCTTTTTCGTTATTGGAAACAATCCCAACCCAGGCACATCTGACTTTCCTGGCACAATCAAACCCTGACCTTGCTTTTAATTAGGATAAGAAGAAGCTGCATACAACATTTGGTGGTTCTAACTCTTACTGTTTAGGAGGAGTTCTTGAACAAATAGACTTGTCCAGAGTCACGGACAGACCCTCTCTAAAATACACATAATCGACAATACATTCTCTTTTTCCAGCTGTTGTAATACCTATATTGTGCTCATAAGTCTTGTAATATACTACATTCTCCCTGCTATGAGGAAGTGTATACTACTCGCTGTGAAGGGTGAGGGAAAGTTGTATGGACACTTAAAATATAAAATGATGATAGTATGCTATTTTTGTTCAGTTTCAAATCTAATGAAAGTTCTAGCTGTCCTATCATGAAACTTTTGCCCCCCCTCAGGCAATGCTTCCAGAGAAGCTGCTATCTTTTCACTTAGTGCAGCCTCCACTGCAACTGTCCAATTCAGTTTTTGGAAGGATACTAGATTAGCTCCTAATGAGCCCACATCTATTACTAGGAAGTGTTACAAGAGAGGCTGCATTCCAGCTTTTGGTGGGGGAGGACACTGGGCTTATGGTCAGGCCAGGCCAGGGCCCCAGGGCAAAGTGGAAGGAGACCTGGCTCCACATGCTAGAAGGTGAGGGGGGTGGGACTGAGGATGGAAGGGCAGGGCTGAAGGCAATCAGCCCTCAGGTACCCTCCCAAGCTAGCAGAGAGGCCCAACATTACTCCAGGCCCTGTGACGTGCTTCACACAGTAGTTCAAAAGCACCAGAAGATCTCAGCCACCCTTGAAGGGCTGGAGCAGGGGCAATTTCCCCTCTTGCTGTTGTGCAGGTGGTGGGGTGAGGGGCTTGGGCTCTCTCCTTCCTTCTGGGTGTTTTGTGTGGGACTGGGCTGGGGCTCCCCACTTCCCAGGGTGTATGAGAGTGGCTGGACTCCCCACTTTCCTAGGGGGTAGGAGCTGGGGCTCAACCCATTCCTGGCGTGTGTGAGAATGGCTGGACTCCCTACTTTCCTAGTGTGGGGGGCTCGGGCTCCCTGCTTCCCTCCGGGCATTTGCGTGGGACTGGGCTGGAGCTCCTCCCTTCCCTCAAGGCTGTGCACGTGCATGCCTGCTTTACAAATGCTTCTGTTAGTAACAGAGGGGTATGGTGGCACACATCTGAATGAGTGCATGTGACCTCAGTATTGGTGCACAAGCCAAAGTTCACTCCACTCCTGGGTGAAAAATCTTAGAGGGAACAGTTTCCCACATGTCAAGCCCCTGCCTCCTGAACTCACCATCACTGTTTTACAGGCACTGTTTTATCACAGCGGCTACTCTCGGGTTGGGGGGATATGTTGTGATAATACATGTGGCTGGGGGTAGGTGGGGGTGTGGAGGAGCCTCAGAGAAAGGAGAGCCAGAGATGCATAAAAAAGGGTTCTATATTCCTCACACTCCTGGGTAGAGGGGAGGCAGGAGCCAATATCCTGCACTGACAGGGGCCAATGATGCACAGAAAAATCAGTTGGGGGTCCACACACAAGCCAACACCCCGCCCTCATTTTTCACCTGTTCCCAACTGAAAAGCAATAAAACCAAACAAAAAAAACCAACCCCTCACTCACACTTGGCACATGCTGCACTCCAGCCCAATTGGGGGCCAGGGGAGGAGGAAGTGTGTGAGGCTTGGGGCTTCCAGCCTGCAGCATTTAACTTCCCTATTTAGTTTTCCCTACTACAAAATGGGATTGACTTCCCCACTGAAGTCAGGGCATGTTTTCTTGTGCCAATTGGACACGATCATGGGCTGTAAGGAAAAAATTTAGTTGGCAGTAGATAAAAAGTAATATATTCTTCCATAATATTGGACAAACAAAATGAGAAGTGAAAGAGCAATTGTGTGTGTAAAACTGGTAAAAAGTTAATGTGGAATTAACAAATTATTTTGGTATTATGCAAATTCATAGATTTTTAAGCCAGAAGGGACCATTTGATCATGTAGTCGCCTCCAGACTACCTTTTCCAGCAGGCCCTGCGCCGTTCACTTGCGGACTATGTTTCCCAGCATGGTCTGTATAACAGAGGTCATGATATTTTCATTAAATGATTCCTGGATTGAACTTAATAGCTTGTGGTTGAACTGGAACATACCTCATTCAGTCTTGATTTGAATTGTAAATGATGGGGAGTTTTCTCCACCCCTTTATAACATATTCTACAGTACAATCTCTACAAACTTAAATTATAGTGCTTTCCTGCATTAATGTAACTACTAAGAAACAGGCTTTTTTTTAGCAAACAGTTATAGGAAATGAATATAAAGCCATATTATTCCTGTTCTGTGACTTTTTGACTTAAAGTACCTCTGTTTTAATCATTGTTTTAAGTTAATCAAACATGGCTAACTATTAGAATGTGTTCTCATTGCTGATAAGGTAGTACTTTCTTTTATAGATTGAAGACATACAGGGGACATGGTAGCGGTTTTCAAGTACGTAAAAGAGGGTTACGAGGAGGGAGAAAAATTGTTCTCCTTAGCCTCTGAGGATAGGACAAGGAGCAATGGGTTTAAACTGCAGCAAGGGGTGGGTTAGGTTGGACATTAGGAAAAACTTCCTGTCACGGTGGTTAAACAGTGGAATAAAGTGCCTTGGGAGGTTGTGGAATCTCCATCACTGGAGATATTTAAGACCAGGTTATATAGACATCTATTGGGTATGGTCTAAACCATGGTTTCCCAAACTGGGGCACATGGTCCCTGGGTGGCATGAAGAAATTCCAGGCAGGGTAGGAGGCGACGCACCCCTCCCCATCATTCCCCCCACACCCAAAGAAAGAGTGGCCTTTGCTTCTGTCTCTCAGACCCTGCCATTTTATATGGGTGACCCGACGCTGCTGCTATAAAAACTGGGCAGCTGCCTTCTGCAAAGATGAGTGAGTGTGGGTTGCCGGAGGGGGGCCAGGAGGAGCATGGGATTAGATGGGAGGCTGGGGATGCCTGGTTCAGGTGGGGGGATGGGGTAAGACCCAGGGTCTGGAGGTACCTGGCTTTGTTGGATGGGAGGGGCTTGGGCAGGTGGCTCTTGGGGCTTGTGGGCCTCAGGTGGCCAGCTGGCTTGTGGGGCTCATGGTGCTTGGGCAGCTGGTCCCAGCATCACAAGGTTCAAGTGGCTCAGGCTGGCGTCTGGGCCCAGCAGCACGGGGCTTGGGCAGCTGGCCCCACCAGTGCAGCGCATGAGTGGCTCAGGTTGGCACATGGGCAGCTGGCCCCAGCAGCATGGGGCTCAGGAGACTCAGGATGGCTTGCGGGCAGCTGGCCCTGGCAGCATGGGGTAGGTGACTTGCGCAGCTGGCCCCTGGCTGGGGCAGGTGGCTGGTGGGCAGGCAGCTGGTCCCAGCAGCATGGGGCTCAGGTTGCTGGCAGGTGGGCAGGAGGATGGCTGGCCCTGGTGGTGCAGGGCTTGGCTGGATGGCTCTGGCAGCACAGGTCTCAGACAGGCAGGCAGCTGGTACGGTCAGCTCTGGCGACTGGCATGGGGCTCAGGCAGCTGACTAGCTGGGGCTGCACCAGGCTCCTGCAAGGGGCCAAGAAAAACTGTTTATTTTTAATTTGAAATAACATTTTTATATCAAGTTTGTGTTTATTTTAAATTATGAATTGAATTTTTTGTTAAAATGGGCTTCGATGATGGTAAAGAGGGTGTGGGAGGGGCATGAGGGTTTCTCAAAAATCAAAAGGGGGGCATGATGTCAAAAAATTTGGGAACCACTGGTCTAAACAGTGCTTGGTCCTGCGGTAAGGGCAGGGGACTGGATTTGATGACCTCTCAAGGTCCCTTCCAGTGCTTGTGTTCTATGATATTATAGATTCTTTTCTCGGCCAATGGTATATGATAATTAAAAGCACTATGCACGATGTTCTTTAAACACTAAACCATTTCCCTTGGAAACATGTTTATATGTATTCTTTAACCTTTTCATAATTGTATACTTTTAAAGAATATGTTCAATGTTTATAGCTTGACCTAGATGTAGAAAATTGCAAGTGCCAGAAATGCAATGCTTTTAAAAAAAGCTATTGTTCCAATCACTACTTGGTGCTTCAGTGGAAAATGCAAGATAATTAAGGAATAAGCAGCCAATAATCAAATTTCTTCCTAACCCACCTCTACAAGACTGCACCCTGAAACAGCAAGGCTTGTACTTATTGATAATTATCTGTTAATGTTTGCTGTTCCTTTTTTTTTTAATTGCACTAAGCTGTGCACATAAATGATACTTTGAGGCATTGATTTCCACAGGTTCCTTAGGAATTGTTTGGGTTTGATTTTTTTCCCCTTTTATATTGGTTTAAACTTGCTGCCATTCTATGCAATCCAACACGCCATTGTCCTCAAATATGCAAAAAGGTAACTGTATCCTACTTACCCTTTCTATCATTTATAATTGGTCTACCTCCCTTATCTTCTCCTAGGCTTTATGGCTCTAATGATCTTCTTGAACTTAAAAACTGCCAGCCTTTCCAGTCTCTAACTTTTCTTCCCATTGTTGTTCTCTTCTAACAGATAAATCTATGTCCAGTCTAACCCTTTCTGTTGTAAAAACAAAAAGCAGTCAAGTAGCACTTTAAAGTTTATTAGGTGAGCTTTCGTAGGACAGACCCACTTCTTCAGACCATAGCCAGACCAGAACAGACTCAATATTTAAGGCACAGAGAACCAAAAACAGTAAGCAAGGAGGACAAATCAGAAAAAATGATCAAGGTGAGCAAATCAGAGGCTGGGGGGGGAGGTCAAGAATTAGATTAAGCCAAGTATGAAGACGAGCCCCTACAGTGACTCAGAAAGTTCCCATCCCGGTTTAAACCACGTGCTAATGTGCCGAATTTGAATACAAAAGCCAGCTCGGCTGTTTCTTTGACCAGCGGTGCAAAAGTTTTTTCTTCTGTTGTCTCTTAGTTTTGCTCTAGCCTTTCCGAGAAAGGGAGACTTGAACTAAGACACCATTTAGGGAAAGGAATAATATTGAATTACACGGTGGAATTATTCCAATTTTCACCTCCATTTTTAAGTCAGCTGCGAAGGTTTTTACTTTTTTGACCGCTGTTACCTGTTGAGCAAAGTATTGCGTCCCTGGGCTAACACGAGGGCTCCTCAGCTTGGGCTAGGGGGCGTCCTGGGCTTGGCAGCCTTACGGGCAGCCCCACCCCTCCTGGCGCTGTCCTTCCTAGGAGTTAACATCGCCCCACATGGGAAAGGGCCCCTCACTTCTACTTCCAAAGGGGAGGGGGCGGAAGGGCCTGTGCTTGGGCGGCCGGCTGTTGGAGGCAGAAGTTTTGGGGAAGTGCCCAGGGGCGGCGACGGCGGGGGCTGTGTCTGCAGGGGCCGAGGTGCGGTGCAGAGTGGGCCGAGTCCCGCCCACACGGCCCACGGAAGGAGAGCGCAGATCCCAGGAGCGGGGTGAGGCGGCCGGCAGCGGGCCTAGACTCGGCCCTGCAGGAAGTGGGGCTCCGGGCCTGCACGGCGCAGGAGGCCCGAGGCTAAAGGCTCAGAGAAGATGGCGAAAAGCGCGACCCCTCCCCGCGGGCGGGCGGAGGGCCAGCCCGGTACTGTAGATTCCCTCGCAGACTACGTTTCCCAGTATGCACTGCGAGCCGAGACGCTAAGGACTGCGCGGGGGTGCTTTTCCCAGCATGCTGCGCGGTCGCCTCCAGACTACCTTTCCCAGCGAGCCCTGCGCCGCTCACTTGTGGACTACGTTTCCCAGCATGATGTGCCCGTCGGTTTCAGACGGGAGCCGCGCTCCGCAGCCGCGAAGGGCGCTGGGAGCAGCAGTCCGCGGGGCTTGCGCGCGCCGCCCGGCGGGTCCGGGGCGTGTCCTCGGGGGTATATAGGCAGCCGGAGGGGCAGGGGGCTGCACTCTGCCGCCGTCGTTCCTGTCAGGCTTCATGAAATCTGCTGCTGCCCGTGCCGAGCTGGCGCCAGGCCCCCCACCTAGGTACCGCGGCACGGGTGGGGGTCTCGCGGGCGGGCCTACTTCGCACGGTGGCGGCGCTGTAGGTGGTGGGTGCTTGGCCAGGCTGTGTGGGCCGCCCCCGCAAGAGAGGTGGGGGGAGAGGCTGCGTACGGAGGCTCAGGCCCAGGCCCGCTTCCTTTCTGCGCGCCCCCGTCCCCTGTTCGGGCCTGGGCTGCCTCCTTTCCGGGCGGGGGCGGGGGGCATTCGAAAGGCTGGGGGGACCCCACGTGACTCAGGCCGGCCTCCGCCATGTTTGGTGAGAACAGTGAACCCCGGCGGGGTAAAGCTGCCGCGGTGAGGGGGCGGAGCCTGTCGCGGCACGTGTCCTCCGCGGCGGCCTGTGAGCGACTCCCGTTGGGATTTGGCGCCAAACAGGAGGCGGGGCCTTGCAGGGGAAAGGCGGGAAAGGGGCCTATTGTCTCCGTGAGGGGAGGCGCTTCCTGAGGGGGCGAGTCTCCGCCCCGAGCCTCCCGCTGTGCGCTCTCCCGAGCCCTCAGCCTCAGGGTGCTGGGGGTTGTGTGGGGCGCCATTACCACGAGCCCCACAGCGGGGTTTGTGGCTGCTGTTACTTCCCCCTCCCCACGGCGGGGTTGGTGGCTGTGGTCGCTGCCCTTAGCTGCAGGCCTGGGTAGGGATGTCTGACTGATCCTGAGGGAAGGGAGAGGGGCTGTTTCCTGGCACAGCAGTGTGCCCACATCGTGTGTCTGGGGGCCTGGGGCTTCCCTTCTGTTGCCAGACCTTGCTTTGATAAGCTCCCTGTGATGACGCTGTAGTGCTTCGTGTTGCCACACTGGGGCTTATTAAAGCGATTGACGCCAGTGGGATGAGTCTTGGATGACTTTACTTGGGCTGCCTATGATCTGTTTCCCAGAAGTGATCCAAGGCAGGGGGAAGAGTAGGATTTGAAGATGGAGGTAGTAGACCCAGAAGCCACTCTTACCTTTCTGTACTTAACGCTTGCAGCCTCAGGTATGGCTGTAGCTCTTTACAGAATGGCTCCCTTACCTTCCCATGCATAGCATAGGTTAGAAAGGCTGCTTTAGTGGTTAAGGCACCGGACAGCTGAGTTCAGGCTTATATCACCTAAAATTTTTTCTGTCTGACTGTTGGGCTATCTCAGCCAAATCAATAAATATGGGTCTAATTAGCTTCCTAAAACCAGACTGAGTTATTTTGGTGCAAATCTGTTTGAATTCTCTTCGTTTGTTTAAAAACTGAGCGAGTGTCAAACCAAAAGACTGTACTGCTTTAACTAACATAGCATTTTAAATTTCACTTCTTCAGTAAATGTAAACAGATGGAATATAATGCAGCCAGGCTTGAAAGTGCTGAGCCTAATTACATTCTGTATATAAAACAGTGTGCCTTGCTAGCAAATCCCTGCTTAGAACATGCTGTCTCCTCTTCTTAGGATGTACTCTAATGTAGCTCCTCTGGCTTTTAGGCCTCAGCTCAACATGGTCTTGCTGGGTGATGTTTCATGGTGAAGAGGGCTCATTTTGTAACTCCATCTTTATTTCAGCAAATGAGGCCCCAAAGGCCTCCACCTTCTCTGAGCCAGAGGTAGGAAACAGGTTGCATTGGCTACCCCAAATATTGTGCTCTCCCTTAGCAATCTTTTCACATTAAGATCTTCTGACCAAAAACTCAAATTTAATGTGAAGAGCTCTTCTAAAAAAACAAAACAAACAAACAATCTGCAGTATATATTGCTAATTTGATGTAGTTTTGGGAGTGGAAGTGAACTTTCAAAGTGAGAGGCCCTTGAGCCCATGCTTAACAACAAGGGATGTGGCAAATCTTGGTGCTTTTAAGCACCAAGTGAGATTTTTGCAAAGCAGCAGAATGTGCTGTGCTAGCTATGTGCATAATACTGGCTTCCTGCTTCCAGCTACAGAAGCTGCCTTAAGCTGGAAAATAATGAATATATTTCAGTTATACGACCTGTTGCTATGGTTGACATGAGTGCATCTCGATGGAGTGGAATGGGAAGTGCCAGCAGTCCAAGGCTACATACCTGTCATAAAAGTAGGGCTGATTTTAAAGTTTTTCAGCCACTTTTTGTGAATAGGGTCGTCTTCCCCTTTCATTTTCGTATCAGAAAACCAGCAAGTTTTGGCTTTTGGTGGGGCGGGATGTGGCAGGAGGGGCTGCAATGTTTTGATGAAAAGTCCATTTTCTAACTGTACTTCTGGTCAGGGCCCACAATATAGACTGCAGACTCATACTCTGGAAAGTCAGAAGTCTGAATTTGGGTGTTAGATTTCTCAATTGCTTATTTTGGAAATGCGATACCCTATTCACTTGGAGGCGGTAGCCATGTTAGTCTGTAGCATTGCAAAAAACAAGCAGTCCTGTATGAAGTGGGTCTTGCCCACAAAAGCTCATTACCTAATAAATAAAATGGTTAGCCTTTAAGGTGCTACAGTACTGCTTGTTTTCTAGTCCCTTCATCATGTGGTAACACCATGTACAACAGTGCAAAATCATTCTAATTTCTTGTTGAATCTTCAGTTGTAGAATGGAAGAGGAATTGGCTGCTCCCTCCACTTCAGCAGACAAAACTGATAGGTAAGTGATTTGTGAGTTAGCAGGCTAAGGTAGGGAAACACACAAATTAGGGTAATAGCTCTTATATCTGGTATTCTGCTTAGCTCTGGATATCATTAAAGGTTATAGATATCTTATGTTGCTGTGCAAGAAACCACAGTTTAGAAATATTCTTTTGTTTTCTTTCTCTGGGCTAACACTAAGTGGTTATTCCAGAGAAATGCTGCAGTGACAGCCTTTGGCCTTGTCTCTATGGTGCAGCTGATTGACGCGGCAGCCATCTATCCACCAGCTGTCAATTTATTGCCTCTACTGTACATGCAATATATTGCTTTCCAGGCTTGCTAGCGTTGATGCAACTAAACCAAAACAAGTAGCCAGTGTCAATGGGAGAGAAGCCCCCATCAACCCTATGGCACACTAGATGCCGTGACTTTACTAAAGTAGATCAATGGTGCGGGTAAGCATAGACAAGGCCTTCGAGTCTTTCTGTAGTGCCAATTTTGCTGTGGGCATGGCTAGCATTACAAATGTGGAGTTTTTTGAAGGGATCCCCATACCAACATTCAACTTCTGTGCAGCTGAGCTTCCTGTCTTCATGAACTCTCTCCCTTTTCTTCGTACAGGATTTCATACAGGCTTTTTTTGTCAAATTTTCTATGTGAACAACTTTTCTCATACTGGAGTGTTGTATGTATAAGCCCTTGACTTAGCTGAAGACTGAAAGCTGGCTATTGTATTAAACAGTCTTTCTTTGTTCTGCTTCTTGCAGTTAGGGGTTAAATGTATTTAATGTGAGAAATTGGAAGAATCTTTTTCTTTTAATGCTGGTTTAGGTGAAGGTTCTCCAACAGTAACTGAATAACCGTAAATGGTAGAGGCTCGCTATTTAGCACTTCTGTACACATTGCTGGTTGATGTGACTCTCTTGGTGGGAGGAGTTTTAAGTCTGGATTTAAACATTCTGGGAAATGTGCGTATGAACAGAAGAGGGTTATAAACATCCCTCCAACTTGCACACTTACAGATGTTCTCACAACTCTACTTTGACTAACACGGGCTATATTCTGTAACTTCACAGTATGGATGTGGATGGAGAAGCCAAGAAACTACTGGGCTTAGGACAGAAACACTTGGTATTGGGAAATATTCCAGCAGCTGTTAATGCATTCCAGGAAGCAGCTAGTATATTGTAAGTAACCAGCTGCATCCTTTTAACTTGAATTCATGATTTGGGCACAGCACTGAAGTGGATGAAGGTGTAAAATATAGATACTTGATTCTAGCCTTGTTAGAATTAGCTAGCAAACTGAAGCATGTACCCTGTCTGTGTAGATTTCTTTGAAATAATACATTAATTTTGCTGTTTAGGCACTTAATTATTGGAGTGGTGACCCAGGATGATTCAGAAATCAACATGAAGAAACCAAACTAATCTGTGTATTGCAAAATAAGGAATGTTGTGCAATGTAAATAGCACTAGGCTAGCCACTAGAGAGAGACAATTTAAAAATTGCAAGCAAAACAGAGACAAATTGCTTTTCTATGGGGGGGGGGGAAAGAGCACTTAGAGCAGAAGACAGTTGGGAAGAACCCACTATCAGAGTGCTCTGAGGTACCAGAGCTTTCAGTGGAAACCATTCCAGTTACCAGAAGGGAGGGATAACTGTGTGCCTGAGGCTGGAGGTCACATGGGAGGTAGCACCTTGGAAATTGAATTTCCAACCCAGAAAAGACTTAAATGTTGCATGTTTGGTCATTTGTATAGCCATTTTTAAAACATGGTGCAAATAAACTGTTAACGTATGTCTTATTTTGTAGGGGTAAAAAGTATGGTGAGACAGCAGATGAGTGTGCAGAAGCTTTTTTTTACTATGGAAAATCTCTCCTGGAGTTAGCAAGGTATACTAAGAAAGATCTCTTCCTTGTTTATCAGTCCTCTGAATATATGGTATCCATCTTCACTCTCATATCTCTTTCTAAAGAAGGTGTGGTGTTGATAGTAGCAACTGAAAATGTCAATTTAGAGCCTGTGGGCTGACACAACAGTTAAATGCAAAGATCTTTTAAAGATACAGATTTAAATGGGATAGCTAATCTTATATTGAGAAATAAGCATTAGAAAAAGGGAGTAGGCTATCAAACTCAGGGAGAAATAGGAGAAATACATAAGCTGTAGGACAGGGATGAGTGAAAAGGAACTGTTCGTAGTTAATTAACAAAAGTCTTAACTGGAGTCCCTGGACACCAGTCTCTCTATGCTAAATGCTTTTGGAGTCTCAGCACTGTTTTCTCATGCAGGTATGGCATGATGCTCAGTACCTATGGAAATCAAGAGTCTGACCTGGAATAGGAGTCTCTTGCAGGCTAGAACAGTGGTACAGTAGAAAAGCTGTGGGTGGAAGAGGAGCTCAAATTTGGTGCTGGGGAGAGCAGTCAAACGCTGTGTTTCTTCAGGCACAAAATATGTTCTGATGCTTGTGTGATCCTTGTATTTTTTTCCTAGAATGGAGAATGGTGTATTGGGAAATGCCTTGGAAGGAGTGCAGGTGGAAGAAGAAGAAGAAGAAGAAGAAAAAGCAGAAGATGACTCACTGGTAGAAAATGCTGATAAAGTAGATGGTATGTAGAGCTGTCTAACATGCCATAGAGATGCCAAGCTGTATTACCTTGTGTAAATATTGGATGTGGATTCTTTACTTTGCTGCCCTAGGTGATCTGAAATTTTTACCAGAACTTTTAGCAGGTGAAAGTAGTCTCCTGTAAATTTCCCAAACCTAGCATAAGGATTTTTATTTTACAAGAGAATCTTCTTTCACACTTACTTTGAGAGAAGGGGTCACATTTGTCAGTTGTTTGAGTGGAATGGTTCACTTGCTTTCCAGCCAGCTAGGACTGCTTTATATACTTGCAGCAGTATAGTGGCATGTGGTGTCATAAGGGGAGCATTTATTTTGGGTCAGACTTGCCAAACTGTTCTCTGTGTAAAAGTTTAATGGCAGTCTTCATTCTATAATTTGTGCAATAATCATCTGCAAAGTTTATCTTTTTAGCCAAACGGATTTAACTTGGCATCTCTTGCTCAGCTGTGACTAAAAATGCTAATGCATAAAACTACATTGCTTGAGTGGTCACTTACAAAACCATAGGGACTCCCAAAATTTGTTAGTTGGGACTTGGGACCCAGCTTCTTTAGATTTCAAACAAAATAGCATTTAGGAATGTGTGCTAGATGCACACATTGGAGGGTCTGAGGGTGGTATTTTCAATTTCTGTTAATGCTTTTATCACTAAACTCGAAGGAATGTTTATGCTTCATCTTCCTTAACTATGTAGAAGAAGCAAGGGAGGAGTTGAGAGAGCAGGTATATAATGCCATGGGGGAAAAGGAAGAATCCAAAAAATCTGCAGAAGAGTCTCCAGTACTGAGTGAAGCACAGAAGGAAGCCAGAGGAGAGGCTGTGGAAGTGAGAGGAAAAACAAGAGAAGAGGAAGCAATTGATGAGACCAAGCCTACAGAGAAGGCAGAAGAGCACATGGAGGCAGATCCACAGGAGAAAACAGTGTCAGAAGAGCAGGTGGCAGAAGCAGCAGCAGAACGGGCAGCGATGGCTGTGGAAGAGACGGCGGTGGCAGAAGCAGCAAAAGAACAGGCAGAGATGGCTGTGGAAGAGACGGCGGTGGCAGAAGCAGCAAAAGAACAGGCAGCGATGGCTGTGGAAGAGACGGCGGTGGCAGAAGCAGCAAAAGAACAAGCTGAGGCAGGTATTGAAGCCACAGAAGAGCAGGCAGGTGGTGATATGGAAGAGAAAGCAGTGGCAGAAGCCAAGGAAGAGCAGGCAGATGGTGATTTGAAAGAGAAGGCAGTGGCAGAAGCCATAGAAGAGAGGCTAAAGTCAAAAGAGGCACTGTCCTCAAAAGAAATACTGCTTGCAGCTGGTAATACCACTACATCTGCAAAGGGAAAAGAGACAGCTAATGAAATGCAAACTGAAGAAAAAGGTGAAGTAGCTGTTAAGGTAGAAAAGGAGAGAGATGACCTGATGGAAGAGGGAGATGGTGCTAAGGTAG
This sequence comes from Carettochelys insculpta, assembly GCF_033958435.1. Lineage (NCBI taxonomy): Eukaryota > Metazoa > Chordata > Testudines > Carettochelyidae > Carettochelys > Carettochelys insculpta. The sequence goes on from NC_134145.1 coordinate 4,314,608, forward strand.
AAAAAGAAGAGGAGAAAGATGACCTGATGGAAGAGGGTGAAGGTAACAGGGATAGGAGAAGTACTTTTGGGTGGAGTACTTGGTGGTTTTGATGTGTTAATCAGGGATAAAATTTATTTTTCCATTCAGAATTTTCTGTTTGCCAAAGGCTAATGGAATATCTCAAACAAGGGGCACTTAGATATAAAATCCTCCAAATAACTGGCTTCAGTTAAGTTTCAAGGAGTAGTGAATCATTTTTAGTTTGTTCAATGCTTAACTAACTGCAAAGCAAAAATCTTTGGATATCTTTTTGCGGACTATGACAAGCTTCAGCTGTAACATGTGGAAAGCAGTAACTGGGCTGGTAGAGAATACTGAATGGACATTCACTTGCATGCATCTGGGGTTATTGCACTAACATTCAAGTAATTTGAGCCACAAATTACCTCTGGTCCTAACCTCCAGTTCTAGACAGTGGGGCAGTAAAGTAGAATCCGCTGAATTGATACATATAGCACATCTACTTGTATTAAGAATTGGAACTTCAGTGATTTGAAGAATGAACTTCATTGTGAATCTTTAAATTTAATATCTGATAGGTTTTTAAAATTCTATTTGTAAGTTGGTGCTAGCTAGTACATGCATCTTCCTATGTAGCTTTTCATGTCATTCTGCTTCCCTGCTTCAGTTAGTTGGTTGAGTATTCAAACAAACCAGAAAACAAACTCTTATGTTTTTCAAAAAATAACATACTTAAATGTTAAGGGGCTATAAATCATCACATAGTATTTTGATATTCTGATAATCACTGTGACTGCATGCTTGTTCCAATTGAGCTGTTTACAGCCCAAGCCTCATTTAATAGTAACAAAACCGTCTCAGTTTCCTTAGCTGTCTCTGGACAATGTTAAAGGCATTTCTCCCATTGAACATCAGTGGAACAATCTGTAACAATCATAAAGGATGTAATCTACCACATTGTAAAGCAGTGGCTCTCAACCCTTCCAGAATACTGTGTACCTTTTCAACAATCTGATTTGTTCTGTATGCCCCCAAATTTTACCTCACTTTAAACCTAGTGGCTTACAAAATCAGATAAATGTATTAGAGCTGGGAAATGGTGAGCCGGTTGAACATAGCAGTTAGCTGGTTAACTAAAGGCCTGCTGGGGCCTGGCAGCTCCAGCCCAGTGTGGCCAGCCTTTGCCAGAGTTCACTGGCAAGGCCTGGTTTAAACCAGTAAGGTTTATTGCTTACCCATTAACGATTTAACATCCCCAGTGAGAGCCTGCTATCACTGACACTTTTCTCATTTTTACTATTTATGAAAAAAAGTTAGACATTTCAATGTATAGTGTCTATGGAGCAGTGTAAACAAGTTGTATGGAATTTTAGTTTGTGCTGACTAATGCTTTTTGTTGCCCATTGTAAAACTAGGCAAACCTCTAGCTGGTCTGATGTATCCTTGAAGACCTTTGCATATCCCTGATTGAAAATCACTGCTCTAGAGTATCTTCAGTAACCATATATTTGCGGATAGAATCTTGTTCGTTCTTTTCCCCTCAAACTTGGTCAGTCTGTACCCACAACAACAATAGTAATCAGTTCACTTCCCCCTCAGTCCCAGTGGTGGTGGTGTGAGGAAACACACACTTAAATCTGTTCACTTTTTTGAGTGCTTATTTGGCAACCACATCTTGGGCTAATAAATGATTTTGCTCCAGCCTCTAGTTGTAGTCATGTTTGTGGAGATAAATGACCTTTATTGGGAAGCTATACACCTAGGATCATTGTTCCTACTTCAGTCAGTTACATCTAACAGGCTAATCTTGGCCCACTTCTTGCTGCAGGTACAGTGTTGCACATATGATTGTCAAATGTGGCTCTAGTTATGGCGGTTACCGCAGCTGACCACCCATGCTAGTCATTCTTATGTTCTAGAGACCCCACATGTTCTTTGTCAAAAGTAACTTGCTTTCTCAAGAGAAGTAAAATTTGACTAGCTCGTAGGCTGGCTTTAGCTTCCAAATGAAGCAGAGCCTTCTTTTTTCCAGATATTTATTAGATTGCCTAGCTTGTATGGGATACCAGTTGTGGCATATATCAAGTCGTGTCCCCCTTCCCCCCCCCACCCCCATCCACTCATGTATCCAATGGCTTGTGCCCAAACATAAATGGTGAATTCTGTCTTTCTCCTTCCCCTATCCCCCAAGCTTCCAGTTGCTAGGCTTAAATTATATATTTTTAAAGCACTCTGCTGCCCCATAATTCAAAAGAGGAACTGATAGTATCTTGCTGAAAACATTTGACTCATAGGATGAAATACCAGTCTTTGGTCTGATTTTGTCTTGGGTGACAGTTTTCAACTCCACTGACTTCAGTAGGAGCTCCCGTGGGAAAATTCAGAATTTAGCCCAAATAAACTTCTATTCTAGGTAGTGGTAAGTCAGAAATGATAATGTTAAACTGCTTAGGTAGAAATACAGTAATGTTCTTAGCAAGGTAAGTAGCGCAACGAGTAGCTGAAATGTCACTTGGACTGTTCTAGTATAACACACCATTATGAATCATGAGAGAGAGGGAGATGTTTTCCGCTAAAACTGAAAACAGCAACATAGACTCTGTGTATAGCAAGTACATTTATTCTTCTCCACATTACTTTCTTCGCAGAAACTGAAGGGTCAGATGAAGAAGATAAAGAAAATGACAAAACTGAAGGTGATAAAGAAAATGATTCAATGGTTGAAGACAAGGTGAGAGGTTTTTGACAAATGTTTTTTGTTCTTCCAGATGAACAGGGAGCTAATGCTTATGGCTGAGTAGCATTGGTTAGATTCAGGTGCAGAGCTGTCCTGTTACTGACTATTCTGGTCCTTGTCATATTTAGTGCTTGTACTACTATAGGTTTATTTGTTAGTCTTGGGTATCAGACTGACTTCACTCATGACCAATGCCCCAAAGTGGTGGTGGTCTCTGAGGAAGCAGAACCTGCCCTTCACCTACCTCTTCAGAAATGCCCCAAAGCCCTGCTCATCCATGCAGAGCATGCTGTAATACCCAGCAAGAAGGACGATGTCTTTCTCATGCATGACTGCTCAGTCCTCTTCTCCCACATGGTGATTTACATCTGTACCAGCTGCTCTGGGTGCCCAAACCAGCCTGCCAAAATGAGGGTGCATGACCAATTTTGCATCTTTCTGTAACTTGCACAGAAACTGTTTTTCTGTTGGGAAGAAAACAAAAAAAAATAAGAGCCACGAGTTCTGCACATGTGCAATGATGCAAGATTACCCCAGAAGTAAACTTTCATCTGATTCTGTACTGACCTTTTAAGAGTTTATGCCCCTCTTTACTGCCACTCCTTAGTGATTGGGGTGAGGTATATTTGAGAAGGTGGGGAAGGAAATACGAAGTCTTGGCAACTCACGGATGAGTCTCTGGCTGCAACTACCCTGAAAACAGCTGATGGATCTACATAATCACAAGCTCACAGGAATGATATGACACATGCAAATTGGTGTGGGGATTGCATAACCTGAATCTTGACTTATGGTGCTGTGGCTTTCATCGCTATGCACTGGCTTGAAGGACTTGTTTAATGTGGGGTTTCTGAATCCATGGGTTGAAGCTCAAAACTGAGTTGCTAGAATGTCAGTGTTCCAGACCTGGCTGGACTCAGCTCGCCACTCTAAGAATTGTCACTTTGTGCACTGGGTTACAGCATGACTCAAGTTTGGCCCCTCTGTCGCAGAGGAGAGTGTGGACCAAGCCTGAGGAGGTCTGTGATTGCCTAGAGTAGGGACCAGCTCCAGAACAATAGTTGACACGGAATGGTTTGTCATGTTCTTCAGTAATACCATCTGCCTGTGGGTGTACTTGCTTTTTGGAGAGTTATTAGCCTGCCACCTTCCTTCCCCAGACTGCCCCAGTTCCTTCACTGAATTCCTAGGATGACTGTTCTCCCAATTATTCTCAGCTTCTTGTGGGCCATGAGGAGCTTATGGTTTTGCAGAGATGTCTGGCTTGCTTCTTTTCCACCCCCAGTTGGTAGAGAGGTTTTGAGAGCTGACATCTGGTCAGAGCATCTGAAATCATAGCTTAGAGCCCCTTGCACGATGGATCCCTGTGGGGAGATGGGGGTCAGTGAGTCTGAGAGCATCTTAAAGGGTGGCAACGGCCTCTCTGGTTTGTGACAGGCCATCAGGGTTACACCATGCTTTAAGCAGGCCACTACACAACTGCACTACTACATTGTGGTCGTATTGTCACTTGTAGCTAATGGAGTACTTTGCCTTAAAAATCTTTAAGTTTTTGCTTTAGTCCATTTATTTTCTAATTCCTGGTCCATTTCCTAGTAGCATCTTAAAATTAAAGGGTATTCCCATTAAGTTGTAATATTGGCAAAGGTTTTCACTTGTAATCAGCCTGTAAAGATGTGAGATGGTCATAAACAGAACCTGAAATCAAGAACAATCTTGAGTCTCAACTAACTAGAAAGCAGCAGACTGTCCCAAGCTTGTGCAGCATTCTCTAGCTGCAGTGACAGACTTAACAGTTTACTATGGCTTTAAATCATAAATTCCTGATGAATATTTTTGCTACATTGTTGCATGTTGCTTGACTGAAGTCTTCCTTTTTTAAATAAAATTAGAATATAATTCTAGTCATTTCAGGAGAGTGAAGAGGATGAAGTTGGAAATCTGGAGCTAGCGTGGGATATGCTGGAGTTGGCAAAAGTTATCTATAAAAGGTAAAACCTTCAAGTCTTTATCTGAGTCTCTTAAAAAATAAATAAAGGGACTTACAGGAAACTGGGAGGTGACATAGTAGAGGTACACTAGAATGACTAGATAAGGAGGCAGAAGCCTCTGACTGGGGGTTTTCATAGTGAACTGTCTGTCTAAAGCTTTCTTGTGGTCTCTTCTTTTAAGACAAGAAACAAAAGAAGCTCAGCTCCATGCTGCTCAGGCTCACCTAAAACTAGGAGAAGTTAGCATCGAATCTGGTAAACTATTTGAAAGCTGATTGTACATGAAGTGCTACAGTACTAAACTGACTTAATGTCTTGCTAATTTTCACCTGTCTTACCCACCGCATGCTTATTTTAAATGGTCAGAGCTGATCCAAGTTGTTGGAGGATGCGCCCACAAGTCTGAAGTAGTATTGGGATAGATAAGGGAGTAAGCTGACTAACTGCCAACTAAATTCTTGAGCAAAGAGTGAGGAAGGCCACATTGAGCCTGGGCTTGCTTTCATTATGGGAATTGAAATAATAGTGACTTGGAAATGTCCTTGTACACAATATCCATTCTTGAATGTCTCCAGAAATCTGAGGAAGTGTAGAACTATTTTACCTTCAGTACTAGGTCAGAAGCAAAACGCACCAACCACTGTAAGAATGAGAAGAAAATACACACAAGAACTTGTTGGGGTCTCAAAATAGGCAAACTCCCAGAAACACTTGAGTTGGCTTCTTGAATGCACATGAGGAATTGACAGTCACTTAATGGTCAGACTTTTCCCTCATCTTGAAGTCTGCCTCTTCCCATTTAAACATTCTAGCTCTTTATCATCTTTGCTCCTCTCTTCTATTCTGATAGAAAGTGGTTTCAGACCAAATTCACCTGGGAAGATCTGTAGGTAAGAATTGTAAAACTAGAGTTGTGCATGTCACCAGTTGTCTAAATCACCACTCACATGGTGGGAGGCAGCTGGGTGGGAAGCATAAGGCTGTGTGAAAATGATTAACTCCAATTGTGTCCCTTTTAATTATCAGTGTCTCTTAGTGAGACAACTGCTTTCAATTCACACAGTCAAAGAGCAATCTGAGGAATAAAGTAGATGGGAGAGAGTCATGTAGCTTAAATTTGTTTAATTCATTAGATGTCTTGGTAAATGTTTTATGGCTTTTCTGTTTGTAGAAAACTATGCACAGGCTATAGAGGAATTTCAGGCATGCCTAGCCTTGCAGCAGAAATATCTAGAGGCTCATGATCGCTTGTTAGCAGAGTCCCACTACCAGCTGGCACTGGCATATCACTACAACAGCCAGTTTGATGAAGCAATTCTACAGTTCAGTAAATCTCTAGAAGTCATTGACAAAAGAATGGGTAAGTAGACTCACTCAAACTCTAGCTAGCAAGCCAGGTAATGCCATACGAAAGATGGCTTAAGCTAAGGTGTTAAAATGGAAACATGTTACTCTCTACATTTCTCTGAATGGTATCTAAAAAAGGCAGAGTAGCTCAAGTGCTTTTGCCTGTTTCATTATTGGTTTAGTAAACTGCTGACCACTTAAACCTATATTCCTAGTGATGCTGACTGAACGAATAAAGAAAACAGAAGGAGAAACCACTGAAGATGAGAAGGAGATTGAAGAATTAAAGGGACTAGTTCCTGAAATTAAGGAAAAGATAGAGGATTCAAAGGAGTCTCAGAAGAGTGCAAGAGTAGCTGAACTGGCTTTGAAAGCAACCCTGGTTAGCTTTTAGTTTGTTTATTCTTCTTGTAAGTTGGCATTAACTTCTATAGCTGAAGGAAAACAGAAGAGCTGCAACAGCAAATTTGGCTCTAGTGGTTTAGAATTAGCAATCATCTGCAATGACCTTCCTGTGACCAGAAATGGCTAAATAACTGAGCACAACATAGCTCACTTCCCTTTGAGGGATGGAAAGCATTGGGCTTGTCACATATCACCACTATGCTTGTCCATCTTGATAAAGCTACCTTTTATTGGGCAATCAGCCAGCTCTCAACCTAGGGGCTAGAGAAGACAGTGACATCACGTGCCAGCTGTTTACAGTAAATATAGGGGTAATGCTTTGAGATTGTAGTAAGATGTCAGACAAGAACTATGCTGATTTGGGATTACTAATACAGCCTACTTTGAGGGTCCTAAATTTGGTTCAGCATCTGTGTTGGTATATATCTTGAATATTTGTACAGTGCAGCCAGCCCTTCAGAAGGATCAGACCTTTCCGGGGAGAGGCGGAACTTAAATGTCACCCTGCCTAACTGATGGGCAACTTGTTCTCTCACTTACTGTGAAATACCAGTTTGGGTTTGTATGAATGTCTATAAACTGGGTATTTAAAACAAGAAAAGGAATAAACCAAATTGAGAATGAAGTACTCTAAAATCAGAATTTAGCTGGTTAATGCAGATATGATAAAACACCACTATGAAGAGAAGCAAAACAAACCTTTGTGGCACAGCTAGCATGTGAAATGCACTGTCTTATTGTCACAACATATTTCACTACAGAAGTAAAGCAACATCTTTTTTTAAAAAGGTAAATTTAACTGATGTATCACGCTTGACCTTGCTTTCTCCTGTTACTGACAAACTGAAAAGTAGTTTGTAAGATCTCCATGGCAGGAAACATGGATTTGGACTTTAATGTCCTGGCATGCTTTGGATGATCAGAAATGCAACTGGAAGCCAATAGTACTTGGCTAATCACAACAGTTTTTTTTCATCTTAGGTTGGAGGAGCCACCTCCAGTTTTTCACAGAGTGAAGAAAGCACTTCTGTTTCTACAGTAAGTGAAACAAATCCAAGTTCGGATGGGCATCTAAAGCCTTCCAATAATGTAGCAGTTACTATCACTGACACTACAACCTCTATCTTGTAACAGATCCCAGGGAGAAAACCAGCTGATGGAGCATCACAATGTGTTACAGACATCTCTCATCTTGTCAGAAAAAAGGTGTGTCCTGATCATATAGCTGTTTAGACAAACTAATATAAATCTACCACTGGCTTGCACTGTGTATAGTTGGATTTCTTGACTAAGCAAAGCCTTTAATGATCACTGTTAAGCACAGAGCAAATTCCTTAATTTAATTGAAAAAAGAAAACCTGCATAAAACTCCTTTCCACTGGGAGCCAATCAGTCTGGGAGCCATTCAGACTTCAGAGTAATTTTTTGGTGGTTCCTTTACAGCACCCCACCTGATCCACACTGATTTAACTTCAAAGCTGAATTTTGTGGGTCCTGTAGGCACTGCTTAAATGAGTGCCCTATTGTGCTGAGGCCTTGCATGAAGGAGCAGGGCAAGCCATAGATTTTAATGAGGGCAAACAACCAGGCTGAGTTGAGTTCCCATATTTCCAAGTGGAAATGGAGCATTGGAGTTAAAGTAGCAAAGCCAGTCTAAATGTGTAGTTTTCATACTGCTTGTAAATTCTGACTTATTGGAGTAAGGATACATCCTTAAGGAAAACTAGTGTTTGGCTATATTTTAGTGGGTGGTAGATGGGGAGAAGTGTTTTCATTAATAGTATTTTCCTAATCATTCTTTCCCAGTACTCTTCATTTGCATATACTGTATGCACTGTTATGGCACACAATGGCTTTCTGCATTTTTGTCACCCTAGGATCTTTCGGTCCAGCTCTTGGAGCAAGTCTGAAATAATCTATCAGTTCAGAAGTTTAATTCTGTTGTGGGTATTGAACATGGAAATTTAATCTAGAAGTTAAGATGCTTTCCTGCCAGATCGTAATTGAGGATGGCAGAAATTTAAGATGATGATAGTATTTAGGCAGTGTAGAATCAGATTTACTTATTGTAATTGAACCTCCCCTCCACCCCACCCCACCCCCAAAAAAAAGCTTTAGGATTCATTAGGAGCTTCAACTTTTGTTTTGTGACCCATTGTAACTAGGGGTTGAGTAGTTAACACACAGTGACATCTAAACCATAATTTTCTGAAGTCTTAAATTTGTGCATAGTGAAGACTAAACAATTTTATCTTCAGAGGAAACCAGAGGAGGAGACTCAACAGGGAGACAATGAAGCTAAGAAATCTAAACCAGAACCGGCTGTCAATGGTGGTGGTGATGCTGCCCCCAGTGGAAATGAGGTTGCAGAAAAAATGGAAGAGGAGGTGGGCAGTTGAGTCAGGAGTCTGTGCCATATATATTTCCTTCTCTGTTCAGGCATACCTTTTCATGCGTTTATAGATCTATATTTCATTGCCTGCTGGTTGTCTTCATAGGACTCCTTTAAAGAGCTGGGCAGTTTGCCCAGTTCAGTTGAGTTAATGTTACACGGAAGCTGCCTGGCCCGTAGTTAGTTGAAAAGAAAACTAGCCCTGTAGCTTTCTCCGCTTGGGAGATGGTAGCATGGAGTTCTGTGTCTTACTTTACAGCTGAGCAAATCCAAGATTCTCTCTTCGCCTAAAATATTAGTGTAACTGAAATAGAATAGAAGCCTTATTTAAAAACAAAGGGCAATCAAGCTATGAAGTGGTTTACATCCATATTTGAGAGTAGTGCTTGGTTTCTCTAACGGCAAAGTGTAGGTAATCAGTTAATGCAATTGTCCAAGCTATCAGAACCTTCCTGGGTGCATGAATTAACTCATGTGGCACATCTAATACAGGCTTTAAAATTGCTTTCCTCTCTTTCAGACAGAGAAAAGGCCACAAGTGGAACCAGGCGCTGCAGTTGAAAGTACAGTATGATAGGTCTTTAACATGGACCGTTCCTCTCCTCCCCAAGGAGAATGGTTTTGTATATAGTGTATTTTTTCACTTTGGCAACTTTTGTATGACTTCAATAAAGATTGTAAGCAAATGTTTCAGATTTTTCCTCCATATGAGTGAGTCATGTTCCTGGTACTAACTACAACTACACTGGTATAGCAGTGCAGAGGAACAAATTTTCATCTCTGTAGCACTGTGAACCAAATGTCCCAAGAAACTTAGTTCCCATCTAGTGTAACCGGAAACTTTATTCATTTGACTCTGCTACTTGCAGACTGCAATGAAGAAACAAGATAGTGCTGCAGAATGTAATATCAGGTCAAGGTTGCCTTGCTTGTGCAGTTCTAGAAAGTCATCTGTAGCTTCTTCCTGGAGCACTAGATTCAGTCTAGAGTTAACCACTGGGCCTGCAATAAGCAGAAGATTGAAGCAATAGTTCTGTTAGTCTGTAGAGTTACAGGTGTTCCTCTATGGACAAAACATAACTTTGAAACATTCACAGGATGCCTCTTGAGTTGGGCGCTTTCCTAAAAGAAGGGATAGGAGGAAAAGCAAAGTTATTCCATTAGAAAATGGTGAGCGATGCTTTTTATTTGGGTGGAAATGAAAATTAAAAATACAAACACCATTCTCAAATGGTATTTTTTTGAGTTAAATAAAGCTTCCTTAAATGTACTTAAGTTCTTACCACTGTTTATTAGTTTAAACCAGTTTATTTAATTAAAATATTATCTGTAACTAGAATCAGCTCAGTTCTCCATGTCCTTGAATCATTCTTTTTGATCTAGTTCTTATTTATAGACTTAAAGAAGAAAACAAGTTTCCTGGTTTTAAATTCAGATTTATTTGAGTTAAGACATTCATTCTACTCTGTTATGGAAGAAGCTACTGCTGTCAAAAACTGTCTTGTGCTTCCACAAACTTGTTCTAAGAGCTTAGCCTCTGCCTTCTACCAGCTCAGTGGTCTGACTTTATTTTAAAACATGGCAGTGAATGCATAGTATATTTTTAATCTGATCTTAAATCAAGTATTAGTGGAGCACTTGACATCTTGCCCTCTGTGATGGGCAGCCAGATTACAAGTTATTGGAATTAAAATTGGGAAGCCCCTGGAACAAAATGACTGGAAGGGTGTGAAAAGAAGGGAATCTGTTGCCAGTGAAAGAATGCAGTGTTACTAACACAAAGTGTAGGGTTACTCTTGTCGGATGACAGAAATCATGGGGAGAGAAAGAGTTTGTTTTATTGTCCTGTTGTTCTTATGACTAGGAAGCTTTTCCTGAGGCTTAATCTAAATCTTCCATGCATAATCTGAACCTGTCTGGCCTTGCCAGAGTAAGACAAGAGGCAACAACTCTTTTTCCATTTTTTATGGCACCCTTTGAAGTGGTGAAAGACTGCTGTCATGCCTCTCCCTGCCACCTTAACCCAAACTACACCTGCTTAGTTCCTTCGCCCTTTTTGCTCATAGGGTTTCATGCCTTTGATCATCTCTGTCATTCACCTCCTGCATTCTTTCTGATTTCTCTACATCCTTTCTGTATAGTTACGACCAAAGTTTAGCATACTCCTGAGGTCTGTTGTTTGTATGCTATTGTTTTGTTAACAAAACTCAAAACTGACTTTGTCTGGGGTGGTGTTTGGTTTTCTTTTTGTTTTTGCAACATCATTGCATTGTTGACTCATGCTGACCTGTCGCAACTCTCGGGCTCTGGCCACACTAGCTCTTCCTTTTTGGAGGAGCTGTGGTAATGTGGCACTTTGGGGTATGGAGTAATGGAACACTGCTGTGAATATGCAGTGCCTCAGCATAATGGCAGCCACGTGCACTTTGAAACTTCCAGATGTGAAATGCAGCCACCAGTGTAGCCAGCAGGGCCTTGTGAAACAGACCCCTGATTTTGAAAGCCGCTTCTTTCTAAACCCAGATGGGAATAAAGGGCTTTCAAAATCACAGGTCCATTTGGAAAGGCCCCCCAGCTACAGGCAGTTTTGAAGCATTTGTGGCTGCTATTATGCTAATGAGGCATTGTGTATTCAGAGAAGTGCCTCATTACCATAGCCCCTCTGAAAGGAGGGGCTAGTGTGGACAAGCCTCAGATTCATAGCAGTGCATCTGCCAGGCCATTGCATGTCCTGTATATGTGCATTTTGATGTTTCTTGTCTAAGTATAGCCCTTTACCTTTCTTTGCTTAATTTCATTTTGTTGATTAGAGTCTAGTGTCCCAATCCCTTGGAATTTTATCTTTATCCCGTTTACAAACCTCTTCTGTCAGCTTGGTCATATCTGCAAAGTTGATTGGTATCCCCTCTGGTCTTACATTTGGATAACAAAACTCACAAACAGAGTACATGTGAAATCCCTGGGGAGACCTCCCTAATGCCATGAAATGTTACTTTGTGTTTTTTGTTCTGTTTTTTGTGGTGGTTGAACCAGCTAGGTATCAATTTAATCTAGTTGTACCAAGCCTGCATTTCTCCAGCTGTCTTGTGAGAATGTTGTGGGATGGAGATGTCAAATGCCTTGCTAAAGTCCATGTATGTCCACTGCCTTCCCTCTTTCACCAAACCATTTTGATTGTCAAAGAAGGAAAGCAAGAGGGATTGATTTAAGAGTAAACATACGGTCTTCTTACCTCTTTGCTGGATTTGTGCTTTCTTCTTTGGCATCCAATCTTTAACTTTAGCACCATAACGCTCCTTCTTGTAAAATTCTAGCTGCCTTTAGGGAGGCAGACTGATTCTCTGAGGCTTAAAAAATAGACTGAGTGGAGGCTCAAAGAGCTTGAATTGTGCAGTTTGTTTTGTTTAAAGAGTTGGGAGCTGGTCTGCTACCCTTCTAAGCTGTGGTCAGGGACATGTGTGCTGGTGCAGGCTTCCACTGAGTGTTTTTTTAAAAAAAAAAAAAAAAAATGGCTCTGGTATGTGTAAAACCACATGAAGGTGTTATAGGGTAGTGATGAGGTGTCTATAACCTTGTTAACTGGGATTCACAAACACAGGTGCTGGTTCTCAAAAGTAGTGACTTGGAAGCTAAGCCTACAGCCACACTACTGACTCTCTCTGGGTTGATCTTCTGCAGTTTTGTTTAGCACATGCACAAAACCATGCTTTCCAGAGTCCAAGTTGACCCCAGAACTCTTGCTGGGAGAAAAGCTCCCATTGATCTTCCATGTAGACAGATATTGAAGTCAACTGCCCATAAGTCAATTTGTAGCTATACCAATTGCATATTGGCAGTCTACTTCCATGTGTAATGGGGGTAGGGGAGATAGAAGGTGTGTAAGCCTGCTCTCTGTGCATGCAGAGTGACACTCTCTCAAACTTTTTTCCTCCAGAACCCTGCTCGTGGGACTGAGGCTGGTTACACACAAAGCATAATCCAGGAAGAATTTCTTGCTGAGGCCCAATTTGTACTTTAATTTTACCATCTGTCTAACTACCCCATGCTGTCCAAAATAGTTCAGTAGTTTGAGCATTGGCATGCTAAATCTAGGGATGTGAGGTCAATCCTTAAGGGGGCTGTCTAGGGATCTGAAGCAAATTTAAAAAAGTCAAAAAGGGATAGTAAGAGGTCTGCCTGTGAGGGTGGAGGACTGGACTTGACCTCTGAAGGTCACTTCCTGCTCTGAGAGAGGCTTAGAAAGGAAGGAGAAATAAGACCTGAATATTTCTGGTATAATGTGTGGCTAAAAGTTCAACAGTCTGTTCTCCATACTTTAGGTAATAGAATGTTACTGGATATGTAAAGTTTAAACAAAACTACAGGAGTTCCCTTCAGTCAATTCTTTGACTCTGATTGGCACTCCTAGATGTCCTGCCTTAACTAAGGCTTCAGGCCTTCATAGGCAGTATCTCCCATTGTGCTCCATTCTGAAATAGCATTGTCTATTCTTTCATGTGCATGCTACTGCTACTAGCACTTGTGATTTGTGGTTGTCTGCAATGTGAATAACTAACTGCTTCTAGGGAGGGGAATCCACCTGTACTCCAAGAAAATCCTTTACTACTAACCTCCACCAATGTTAGCAGGATGGTGCTGATTCTGTAAGCACCACAGCTCTTACAAGTGCAGAGCCGTCAAAGCAGTGCTGTGAGAGAGTGATAGTCCTAGCAGTTCTGTTCTTTAGACAAGACTTAAACTTAGTTTTCTGATTAAGCACTATCCCATGTTTCCAGCATGGTAGCTGCCTGGTTTTCTGGGCAAAGCACACAGGGGGTGGGTGTCTCCTGTTAATTGCTGGTATCAGAGGTGAGGAAATCTTATGGGCAAGTGCCTAAAGAGAGGACACCTGCATCCCTCCCATCACACTAGCATCATTGTACTCACCTGTTTGTCAGGCAAGCTAAGCTCTTCATTGTGCCTACCATCTGCTATAGGTACAACCACTCATGCCCCTCTTTCGAATTGAATCTGAGAACACATCAGCCTGGAGTTCAGAGATAACGGAACAGCCGTACCCCTCGGCAACCAGCACTGGAGTCAGATTTGGGGGGGGGGTGGGGGGGTGGAGAGACAACAACAACAACAACAACAAAACAACTTAGCCCAGAGCTGATCTCAATGTGACGCTTATCAGGGTGAGCATCTTGGCCATGTTCCAGATTGTGCGGTCTCACAATGTTGGTGCTGTACTCTCGCTAGTTACATGTGCTGCAATATGTTGACCTGAACAGACAAGTTATCTAACACCCCAGTCCACAGCATGTGCTGCAGGGGAAGCTCCCTTTTTAATTTGCTACAGGAGGCATAAATTGTCACTCAATCACCTTTTGTCAAGGACAGCATTTTACACCTCACGTGGCCAGGGATGACGGGACAGAAGGTTGTGCTCCATCAAACAGCACGTATGTGAGTGACTCCCAAGTCTGAGGATTATCACTCAGGAGATTAAGAAGAAGGTCTGCTTAAGGTCCCTGTACCCCTTGAGCTGCAACAGCAGACTGTAAGGCTGCTTCCTTGGGAGATAGCTGTTTACAGCTGGGCAGCATGAAAAACATTCACATTTGGAACAGCCCTGGAAGTGTTGTTGGCTTTGAGACTGCAAGTATGGCACAGCCCCACTAAACAGTTTGGTGCATCAGATGAGAGCGAAGGTCAGTGTTGGCTCACAGGAGGGGCATTTAAAGGGGAAAGGGCTCCAGGCCGCCTGAAGAAATAATTTTAAAGCTTTGCCCAGGGCTGCTAAACCAGCACAATGTATTACAAACCATTCCCACACTCAACTTTCAAATGCCCTGAACTGTGTGCCAGGTGTAATGGAAGAAGGCCTATGATACCTCCAAGTGCCCGAGCAGTTTGCAAATGATACTCCTGGTTTAGGGTCAGGTCTGTGCAGGATGGCTGAAACTTGATGTAGTTGTGTTCAGTTCACAAAGCCAAGGATGATTTTTCTACTTGTCAACACCATGCAATTCAGCCTCAAGCTGAGCACAGATGGGTTTGTTCCATTTGTCCTCCAGGGCCTAGTTAAATTGTGAAGCTGGTGCAGACGGCAGAGAGCTGAGGCCAGAAATGGAAAAGAAGCCAGTTAGCTTATTTAGACCTCTGCTGGACTAACAAGATTTCTACTTGGAAAACTGAAGCTATTGGACTCAAGGGGATCAGGATTGTTGATTGTAGACTGATGGTAGTGGTTGGCAGGGAGGGGGCTGTAGGAGTCATCTTGCCAGGTCACTTTTTTTTTTCCTTCCTAGCATTAAAACTAAACTTTGCAATTGCACAGTGATTACAAACAGGGGGCCCTGACTTTGCACGATTACTTACCCCGTGCTATTTGGCAACTCCTGTGTGACACTGGCACATGTCCCTTGGGATAAGGCAGTCATGAGGTTCTGGTGGAACACAATCAAGGCTCACACTCAGCTGAGGGTCTAGTAGGCTGCACAGGGCCCAGCAGCTGTAGTGCATACCTGCCCTCATCATTTTCTCGAATGGCAGCATAAGACGAGCCTTGGAGGGGGAGCAGCTGTAGAAGTAGCTGAGGAAAGTCCTTGGGTCAGGACTTCTCTGCTGAGCAGCTTCCCCATCCCTTACAGCTGTTTCAACCCAGTGTCCCACCTGCCCTGTCATCTCTCTTTCCATTGAGCTCAGCTCCTCTAACTAACCCCTTCATGCTAGTACCCTCTGTCACTAACACCCATAGCTGCAATCACACGGATTGCTTTGGCTGTCACTTGCCTTTCCATTCCGTGGGTCACCTAGGAGGGTGTGTCTGCATAAAAATTAAAAATCCACAGATGGCCTAGGTCAGCTGCCCTGGGCTGCAAAACTACTGTGTAGATGTTGGGGTTCAGGCTGGAGCCTTGGGTGGGGTTTACCCCAGGGTATCTGTACCCTTAGGCCACATCTGCACGGGGCATGCAAATGAGACACTATGCAAATCAGCAAAACAACTTCTGGAACAGTGAGTGGCCATCATGCAAATAAGGCACTGACTTGCAAATCAGCACTTAATTTGCATTTTCAGACAGCCACATTTGTATGCCCCTTTTAACAGGGAGGGGCAGTGTAGATGGAGCCTTCATGTGTCAGCACTTCACGGTGGTGACATTTCTGCTCTGGGTCTGCAGTGCCCAATGGCTTCCCCCTCTTGGTTGGGCCTTGGGTTGTACTGTAATAAATAGGCCATAGTTGTCCTGGAGACGAGGATGCGGAGTAAGAAGGGCTCCTGACTCTCAAAGGAGGAGGAAAGGATCCCTCGGCGCAGCACTTTTCATCCTAAAGCTGCTACAGAAAAGCATGAAGGTACCTAGGAGAGCTGCATTTGCAGTGACCCCTGGGCTGTACCAGGCTGAGCACCCCAGTACGGAGGCAGCTGATAAACAGCAGTAGTGCAGTAGCCTCCAGAGAACACCTGGACAGCAGCCCCATGCCGCGCTCTCCAGTGGATTGGGTAGCCAAGTGTCCTCTTTCCTCATGATCCCTCTCAGCGCAGGCGGGGTGGCTGCCTTTCTGCCCTGGGTGTTGTGATCAGGGTACCCTCGGACTTCATACAGGTGGATAATCACTGTTAAATACTCATGGTATATTCTCCAGGGAAGGGCCGGGAAGGAGAGAAAACAGCAGCTGGGGGGGATCGTTTTAAGGTGTGTCACTGATTCTGGCCTCAGTGACTTGGACCTCTCTGGCCCAGGGGGCTCTGTTGCTCTTGCTGTGACCAAGGGACCCAGGGCAGCCCTGTGAAATGCTCAGTGTGGGGCTCCCCCACTTCACTAACACCCCAAAGTTCCCAGGGGTCAGCAAGCACCCTCCTGCACCCCAAAGCTGAAGCAGCCAGCTTTCATGTTGGATCTCATGGGAGTTGCGTAGTAGGTCACCCCAGACCTCTGGGCATGGATCAGCTGGACAGACGGACAGACAGACTCAGGAGCCTGTTGAAAGGGGAAGGCATAGAGCTGTCCTACACCATGTGGAGCTGGTTTCCATTGCAGAGCAGCAAGAGGGATGGAGGAATCAGTCGCTCGCTGCAAGGGGTCTGCCCTAGCTACATGGGGAAGGGACCAGGGCAGGGGTGAAACTGGGTCAAGGTCCAACCACCTGGGACTCTGTTTCTTAGGGGGGTCAAACTGCTGTTCCTTCCGTGCCCCACGATGGCAAATGGGACACTTTCCCCCAGGACGGTCTACAGCTAGCAAAGCATGAGGTGTCCCCACATGGTCCCCCCTTCTCACCTCTGCAGCCCCTGGCACAACAGCATCACCAGCTGCTACGGGAGGAGGAGGGGATCTGACAGGTGCTGAATTCACCCGGGGGTCGGTAGAGATGCAGAGGTGGGCCCTACCTGCCCAGTCCTCTGGTGATAGCCAATCAGCCTGAGGACCCCATCTCCTGGCAGGGCACCTTTCGCCTGCTCTATGACCAACCCCAACTTCTTCCTGGTGTCCTCATTCCTGGGCTTTCCTTGGTGGCATGGCCTCCTGCCTTCCCAGGTCTCAGAACTGCTTTGCCCGAAGGGCTGCTCAGCCATGCCTGCAAGGGTTCAGCCTCATCACCGAATGCTGCACCAGTCAGGGGCGGGCTGGATCAGCAGCACAGCTGGGGGAGACCCTCCAAGAGCCAGGAGGGCACACCTGGAGCAGAGGCCCAGTGGTGAAAGGCTCCAGACCCCTTCCCTGTCTTACTTCAGCGCCGCTCTCCGTGGCCTGACACTCTGGGCCCCCTTCCTGTATCTAGCTGGGACCAACACAGGTCAAAGTGAGGGATGCTGGCCTCATGGCCTGGACCCTGGGAACAGCCATACCTGGGAAAGGGGTGGCCAGCAGCCAGCCTCCTCGTCACCTCGTTGCCCTCAGGGCTGTAGTTGGCGGGGTGGGGGGGCACCTGGTCTCACCTGTCACACACCAAAGCCATAGAGATGTCTGTGCCTGGGGCAGAGCTCCAAGCCAGCAGCAGCCTGGCAGAACAATCTGCTCCCAGCCCTATGGCTGCTGTTGAGGCAGGCCCAGGGTGGAGAGAGACAGGCAGCCAGAGCAGATGGGGAAAAAAAACAATCGGACAGTCTTTACCTGTGAGGGCCTTGGTGTGGTCTGTGATCTCCGAACTTCTGGGGTTCTGCCAGGACTAGGACAGTGAGAGCTGAGGGAGAGGGGAGACAGGGAAGGGAGCATCCGATCTGGCCACAGCACTACACACAGGCTACATGGGGCCCACAAGCAGATGTCAGGGCACCTGGCTTCACTCCCTGAGTCAGCAGCTCTTGGGGGTTGGTGGGGACTTAAAAGAGAAAACCAGGAACATGCCACTGGCCCATTGGACGGCACCCACTTCTTGGCCTGCTGAGGGGCCAGCCCGGCGGGGCAGACTCAGAACAATGGACACAGCTTGCTCTGTACATCATGGGGGCTCATTGGATCAGCACTGGTCACGTTTCTGGCATCAGCACGTCGTGGCAATTTACCCACCCCAGGCGGGACAGAAGGGAACCAGGAGGTTCGTTATGGCGCCAGGGCAGGGCTGCTCCTGCCAGCGTCCCAGACAATGTGCACATGGGAGGCCAAGCATGAGTGGGGAGAAGGCACACAGCAAAGGCAGGATGCTTGTAGTACAGGTTGAACTTCTCATGTCCTGAACTCTCTTGTCCGGCAACATCCGTAGTCTGGCGGGATTTTATTTAGCTCTGTGACCAACCACCATGGGCGTGGCCAAGTTTCCCGTGGTCTCATAAAGTTTGATTGCAAGTCAGCAGTCCTGGCTCTCAGGGATCTGTAGCCTCTCTAAATGTCTTCTCAGAGCCCAGCAAGCAGTGGAAGCGTTGGTAATGTGCTAGACCATCTTGACCTCCTGCGGTCCAGCAAATTCTCTCATCCAACACTGGTCAGGTTTCCAGGATGCCGAAACAGAGAGGTTCAAACTGCACTGAAGCTCTGAGACCAGGGACAGGACTAGCCCAAGCAGTGAGCACAGGGAGGAGAAATTAGCATGTCAGCCCCAGACAGAGAGACCCTGGAGACTCAGACAGCTCTTGCTAAGGGACAGCAAGGGCCAAAACCACTAAAGGTGAGAAAGAGGAGTTAGACTCTCCCCAGACTGGGATCCCACTGGCCCAGGATCCTTCATTACTGGTCTTGTTGGGATGCCCATCAGACCATGCCCCGAAAGGCCACACAGACAATCTACACACACAGCCAATGCCTACCTTAACGTAACTAGTGACCCCAAAATACCAAGCCCCCTTCCTTCAGTGCCACAATCCCCAGGCTTTTTCTGGGGAGCTTTGCCATGTGCTGGGGAAGGCCAAAGAATCAGAATGCTGCCAGAGCAAGGGAGCAAATTCCAAAGTCCTGCATCTGCAAGCACTGCTTAGTATGTGCAGCCATCCAATCACAGACAGGCAGGGTTGGAAGGGACCCTCAGAGGGCATCTAATCCCCCCAACCCCTCCAACCAGCACTCAGGCAGGGTCCCTATAAGGTTAGATGGTTATTTGCATAGGCAAATTACAGAATGTACCCATCATGCCATGTGGTAACCCTCTCGGAGAATGGAACCTGACCTGCCATCCGTACTCAAGCAAAGCTTCCTGCCCGGGGTGTTTTGCCTTTCTCATTTACATTTGCAAATGAGCTGAAAAATTGGGCATCTGGACTTCTAGGCCTTTAAAATAAAAAACTGGTTCTTTAAAAAAACAAATTAACAAGCCCCAGAAAGGAGCTGTTCAACCCAACCACAGAACACACAGTCCAAAGGCTGAGACCCCGCTGCTCCGTCCTTCAAATCTCTCTCTTACCTCAGTGGCAGCTGAATTGAGCTGCGAAGCCAAAAAATAAAACTAATTACTCTGCAAGTACAGCTAGACCTGTGGACCCATAACCGACAGGGCTAGGGGTGTGGTGCACTGGCGCATGGAGTGGTACCTAGAGCACTTATACAGAGAAAAGATGACTCTCCCCTTCAGCATTTGCGGTGAGTCAGCTGGCTCTTAGCTTGACCTGTAGAGGCTCCTGCACTAAGCTCCAGCAGGTTCAGGCCCTGCCCCCGGGGCAGTTATATACAGATAATGAATCTTACAGACAAGGATGCAAAAAGATTTCTTCCTCTGAAATGCTGTCTGAAGATTTCTAACAGTCCCTCCTCTTCACCTGCATTCTGTCCATGACCCAGTGCTGCCTCTCACAGGTACAAAGCCAACCCCGTGGAGCAAATGCTCCCTTCTCTCCCTTACATACAGGGGCTGCTCCCTGCGTGAGGCCCAGCATCTGGACAACATTTAGCAGGATGCCTTTGGCAGGTGCAACGCCACAGCTTTAATGCCAGACACCAGGCTGGAAGTAGAGGCTCCCTTCTGCTGGGAAGGGCAGGCTACTCCAGCTGCTAGCCCCATGGCCCCTCCATCCTTGAGGGGTGTTTGAGACCCTGGGCCCTGTGGTAGCTAATGGCATGTTGAACTCAGCACAGGCACTCACAGAGCATCTCAACTGATCAGCCCTCACACCACAAGGCTAAAACTAGCAGAGGAGTTGTGGGCTCAGGCTGGATGCTGGGCTTCTAGCACCTCCTCTCCCCCAGTTTAAGAGCCTAGACACCGGCCTCGCCCAAATCATCTGACTTTTTTTTTTATTTTAATTTTTTGCTGTACAGACACACCCATCTGCTGCCTGGCTTTTAAAGTGGCGGGCAGAGTGGTGGGTGTAAGAGGCAAAGGGAGGCAATGCCTCCCCTGGGTCTTAGCACTCAAAGGCTCCCCTCTTCCTTTCCCTGTGCTAGCTCCCCCCGCCCCCAGCAGGCTGTTGACCGGTGACTCTCCCCACAATGTAGACCTGGTCACTTAAAAGTGAGAAGCCATCCAGCTTGCCAGCCTTAGTCTGTGTCTACACTGGACATAACGGTCAAGCGCTGATGCACAATTTTAGCGATGCCAAATGTGAAGCGAAAATTGACGTATCAGCGGTCAACTTCAATGGAAGAAGGTCGACAGGAGCATTTCTCCCAGTGACCTTCTTTAATCCTTGCTGCTCGCATGGTGTTCTGGGATTGACTTTGACTCCGGAAAGCACTGCTTCATTCATGTGCAAAACAAAACCCCAGACACTCGACTCTGAGCCGGTCGTTCTTTTGCAGCAGTATAGTCGTTGGCCTATTAGCATAAAAAAATCAATCCCGTGAAAGATCCATCTGAGTAGTACTGAAGCCACTTAACAGGCACGTGGCAATCCTGTTTCCTGACAAAACCCATTGTATGTTACTATGTCCACAGGCCCTTAGTTTAAAATTTGCTTTAAATATTTCATTAGTTTGTGGCTGAAGATTATAAAATCACACCTCTAAAAACCCCTTGCGTAGATAGTGAGATGCACAATCTGAGTATACAGCGTTAGCCTTAAACGCTCGAAGCTTCAGACACAGCGGTTTTTTTTTAAATAAATTCTTCCCAAAATCCCCTCCACCCTTATCTAACACACACATTTTAATTACTATAAGACAAAAATCTCACTTCCAAGGTCTTCCTGACCTTTCTATCCATCCCTAGTCTCCTTTCACCCCCCTGAAAGGGGCAATGTTCCTTTTACTTCTATTTCATGAACTCGTTTGAAGAAAACCCCCCCACAAAATCAGACCCTTACTACGATATAAAATCTTCTGATGGGCCTAAAACCTTGGAAGTCTATTTTAACATAAACATACATGAAATGTCATGACCGTGTCTTGTTGTGATAACCACATGCAATAAATTTGTGTTCCTTTTCAAAAAGCAACAAACTCTGTGATGAACACACTGCGCTGCTCTAAGAACATAAGAACAGCCACACTGGGTCAGACCATAGGGCCATCAAGCCCAGTAGCCTGTCTTCTGATGGTGGCCTATGCCAGGTGCCCCAGAGAGAATGAATGGAACAGGGAATCAAGTGATCAATTCTCTGTTGCTTATTTCCAGCCTCTTGCAAATAGAGGCTAGGAACACCCTCCATGCCCATCCTGGCTAATAGCCATTAATGGACCTAGCCCCCATGAATTTATCTAGTTCTCTTTTAAACTCCACTATGGTCTTGGCCTTCACGACATTCTCCAGCAAGGAGGTCCACAGATTAACTGTGTGTTGTGTGAAAAAATATTTCCTATTGTTTATTTTAAACCTGCTGCCTATTAACTTCATTTGGTGACCCCTAGTTCTTGTGTTGTGAGAAGGAGTAAACAACAATGCCTTATCTATTTTCTCCACGCCACCCATGATTTTATAGCCCTTTTATAAACCCCTGAGTAATTTAAAATGGTCTTTGTTTCAGTGTGTTAAATATTATAGTCAACTGTATTGATTACTTTATGGAGGCGTAAGAGGATATTTAAAACATAAAGGCAGCTTAGAAAGACTGATGAAGCAAATGTAAAACAGAGAAAGGGTTGCATTATGTACTCCATAACATTTAATGCTGTATTCAGCAGCACAACTGACTTGCCCTTTCCACGACGTTTTGGCAAATAAATCTGTGACAAACGTCAGGATATATCAATAAAACTGTGACTGTATTTTTTTATTCCCGGATGTAGTGCTTTTGATTAGGTACCTTCTGCATACGCAGTCGTCCCAATCTGGCATGCGGTAGAAAACATGTTCCGCTTTTTTTAGAAGGAAATTTTAGAATAATGTTTTGGTTTGGTTTGGTTTGGTTTTTTTCCCCAGATGTCATTTACTACCTTTGGGTTCAGGGATTTCGCTGGAGCCAGGGAGCAGGGCAAAGAGGGAGCCAGTGGAGATGGGGCACGGCCAGGGAAGAGCTAGGGTGGAGTATGAACAGGACTACAGGCTGGGGAACTTGCCTCTCCAAGCAGCAGCTTCAGCTACCGCTTGGGGCGGAGGGAGACAAGAAATAGTTTCACCACAACTCTAAAACACTCCTACAACTGTTTTTCTGCAACACACGTGACATGCACTGAACACAGAGCAGCAGGACAGGGCCAGTACCTCCAGCCTTTTCTCCTTCTCTATTTGGATTATAAACTCTTTGGTCAGGGTACGGCTGTACTGCTCCTAGCACAACAGGGCTCTGATTGCCTGGAGCCTACGTACCTTACCATCAGACAAATACTATTAATTTTTATTACTAAAACTGGTTTGGGTTGGGCCCACCAACTCACAGAGGAGTTCCCCACCCATGAGTAACACAGCCAGCCTAGAGAAGTGCTGATAAAACACTGACCCGCCCCTCCCCAGGTGCCATGTATTCTACAAACCCTCATATGGGCATTTACACACACAAACACACACTCCGTTTATGCATCTTTCCACCCCTTTTTAATATTACATTTTGACCATTTCCCTGAGTCAGGATTACTGGACGGGAAATCCCATTCCTGGGCAGGGTGAGGGTTACGCCTGGAATGGGGGGTGGGCGAACCAGACCATCCCCTTTCTCACCTTTGGCTAGTTTTGTGCTGGACAGGCTTGTCCTGAATAGGAGGTGGGTCAACAAAGCCAGCATAAGGAGGAGCAGAAAGGTACAGGCTGGTGGGGGCAGGGTGGAAAGGGGGCTGGGCTGGCAGGCTGCCTGCAGGGGGTGCTGTGCGACCGGACATCTGCGATGGAGAGAAGAAAGCACATGAATTACCAAAAGCAGCCAGGATGGAGGGGCCACTTCTGATGCAGAAATAACTATCTATTAGCGCCGCAGCACGGTGGGAGGGGAGACAGCTTCCTGGGGCTATGATGCCTTTAGGTGGGTCTCTGGGCAGCAGGGGTTGAATCTCCGAGCCCTGGATCTAAAAGCAGGAGCTGAGGATGGGTCTACACTAGGAGATTAGCTAGAACTTAGCTCGATTTTCTAAGCCATCGGTCCACACGACAGAGGCTGTTCCCCAAGGCCATTCTCCCAATTCTTTAAGGGCTCCGCAGGTCGACTTTTGTAATCCTGCTTTTCACGAGGAGTAAGGCCAAATAGGCCTTGCAAAGTCGCCCTCAGGGGAGTGCAGATGGAGCACGGTGATAGCCAACCTTCCCATGCCGATGTTAGTGAAATTACCTGTGTGAACCACCAACAGCTGTAACACCACAGAGAAGTCCCCTTTGTGGCTTATGTACTCTGTGGCAAAGAGGTCTGATGCCAAGATAGGGGTGTGAAGTCCATCACCCTGCCACAGTTAGGGAACCCCATCGTGGCAAAACCATCCACTATGGCCTGCACATTTCCCAGACTCACTGTCTTTCACAGCAGCAGGGCACCAATTGCCTGGATCCCAGCAGCCCCCGTTGTAGATTTGCCCGCTCTGAATTGCTTGCCCACTGACCGGTAGCTGTCTGGCTTTGCAAGCTTCCACAGAGTGATTGCCACTCACATCCGAACTGCCAGAGCAGGTCTCCTTCCGCGCTTCAGAGCAGGGGGAAGCAATTCGCACCGTTCCGTGAACATGGCCCGATGCATGCAGCAGTTTCGTAGCTGGTGCTGATCGTCCCATACCGCAGAACAATGCCGCCCCCCCAGGCTGAGCTTGCCTCACTCCACCAGAACCGGTGCTCCACTCTGGACAAAGGGTCAAGTGCAGCCAGCTCCCCCTCCCCCTGTTCCTCCTCTTCAGTGTTTCACATCCCTGTATATCCATGTCCTCCTCAGGGTCTTCATTGCTCTCAAAGCTACTTAGGTTCTGCATTTCCTGCAGCACAAGGCATGAGGTGCTCATAACATGTGCCACAGCAGTGTGACGCTGCCTGGGTTCCAGGCTAGCCCAGCAATGGCATCTGCATGGATGTGAACAAAGGGCCCGGAAACACTTTTTGCTGTTGCTTTCCAATGGGAGACGGATGACCCCTTCCCCCCACAAGAACCATGTGTTTGTCCCGTCATACGCTGGGATCTTAACCTGCAATGCAGGCTGGCTGCAGGACCCGTGGGATGGTTACCCACAGTGCCTGGCTGACCAAGTTGAAGCTGCCCACCCCAATGGGGCTGAATGCCATTGATTTCATGTGCCAGCGTGGACAAGCACCCTCTACTTTACAAAACCGGGTGCTAACAATCAGCCTTAACGGATTCGCCCTAACCTTCTAGTGTTGACGTATCCTGAGCAGTGAGACCCGGCAGGGAGCCAGAGCGTTTTGCTGTATCTCAAAGAGTGGAGACTTTGTGCAAAAAACTACCCTCCAACACCTGCCTGTGGCACCAGCCGAGCCCATCTCAGAAATGGGCAGCGCCGGGAAAGAGCTAGAGAAATACAAACCCCGGGGAAAACGTGGCCACTGGCCTCTGCAGCCTGGCAGCAAACCCTGTGCCCAGAGCACTTACTGCACAACACAGGGAGCCGGCCAGAGGAGACGTGCCCTCGCAGGAGTGTGCCAGCCTAGAGCAGGCAGCGGGAGGCTACGCAGGGTTCTGCACTGGCCAGAGCAGATGTCACAAACCCGAAGCACCCGCTCACCGTGGGGGGGTATTGGTACGTGGAGGCATTGCCAGGGGCGATCTCAGCCATCGACTGCATGTCGGCATCTCTCGCGTTCACCACCCGAAGGTAGAGCTCTGTCTGGCCAACCTGTGGGAGGAGCCAGAGGGCAGGTCTCAGGAGGGCAGGGCTGGGCCCGGAGAGGTATCCTCTGGTGGCTTTGGATCATGCAAGGCTGGGCTGGGTTTCAGATGTCCTGGGGGGTCTCATGCTTCTGTGCACTGTGACCCCCCGCCTTCTGAGAACAAAAAATCATGGCCCACCCTGAGCCCTGCCACCCTGCAGGGAGCGGCCAAACCCAAAGCCCCAGGGTTTCACTCCCAGGCACAGACAGGGGGCTTGGGCTTTGGCTGGGGGCAGTGGGGCTTGGGGTTTGGCCCTGGACCCCTGTAAGGCTAAGCCAGCCCTGAGTGGTCATGACCCACAGGTTGAGAATGGCTGCGCTAGCCATATCCTAGAACCAGGGCTAGCGTGAGGTTTTTCCACACTTGCTGAGCCCGGAAAGGGCTGGAGGGATTTTCCTGAAGCCTCAAGCAAAGAACTAACTGACCTCAATGACACCGGCCTGTGAGCCTCACCCAAGAACAAGGCAGGACTGACCCGAGATGGCGAAGGCCAGGTGTGTTTGCTCTCAGGACGGCTAAGCAGCCTGGACACTGCTCACCTGAGGGATCCCATTGAGCTGCTCTGTTGTGAGGCCTGGCTGCACTGGGAGCACCCGGACCGGAATCTTCCATCGCCCACTGATCAGCTGGTGGAACTGGTCGAAAAGGTTGATTTTGGCCCAGCCCCGGGAGGCCAGGCGCTGGATCTGGAGCCCATAGGTGTCAAAGCCCCCTGAGGCCTGCAGCTCTACCACCAAAGCTGTGGCAGTTGCGGGCCGGACGCTGGAGGGCAGAGATAAGGGAAGCTAAGTTATGGCCAGAAATGCAGCTGCTTCAGAGCCTCCCTTAGCAGAGCTGCTGTCACCTGCTTAGTGTGTAAGCTCTCCGTGACAGGGACTGGGGCTCTTAATGTGTCACACAGCTTTACCAAGCAGGGGTGAACAGCTCCTGGGTAACAGAAATCAACAGACTCTCTCATGGCCACAACATCTCAACCTGCACGCCTCACGTGGCTGGGGTGCTCAGACAGGGACTGAGAGCCCTCCTGCCCGCCCTCCAGCCGGCAAAGGCCTTCTAGCAGCTCCAGTGTGATCCTAGCCACTCATTTGGCTGGCAGGGCCCGGTGAAAGGAAACATGGGCAGTGTTCCCTGTAAGCTGTGCTCTGGGGCACCCGCCTAGGAGAGGGTCAGGTGCCGCCCAGCTGATCGGCAGAGCGTGTTTCTGTTGGTGGTGCACCGCCACACATGCCTGGGTGCATGTCAAAAAATGTGTTCTGCACATGCCTGGGAATATCCCCACGCGGCTGGAAAAGATTATAGGAGACATTGTGCCAGGGTGTCCCAGCTGCAGCCCGCCACGCAATGACGTACGAAGGAATGTCGGCTTCATTGCAGCCGCTCAGACAACTGGCCCACAGCCCCAGCAGTGGCCAGGACCTGAAGCCTCAAGGGAAGGGAAAGCAGATGACCCGCTGCTGATTTTGCATTGCTGGCCATGGAGGGGAATGCAGTTCCCAGCCACCAGCAGGAGAGGTGCCCAGTATAGCAGGGCAGGAAGAAGAGGGTTAATTCATTGTAGCCGTGGAGGAAGAAAGTGGTAGCAGTTTGCCAGCACAGCTCACCGTGGGACCGGCTGTTTGGCCGATAGGATTGCGCTGTTGCCCCTCTGCCCATCTAGTACGTAGGGTGGGGACTGGCCCATCTGGCAATAAGCAACAGGGAGAGGGGTTGGCTTGCCCAGCTCCTGCCTGTTACGGTACAGCCCAGCCACCAGGCAAACCTGGAAGAAGGTAGGGTCCAAGCCCAGCAGGAAGTCATAGAATATCACAAAGCCGGCCCTGCGTGGGAGGGAGAGGACAGAGAGAGAGAGATGGGTGAGGAACACCGACTGCACTGCAACAAGATCAGTGAAGGGGGAAACTGAGGCACAGAGCAGGGCAGTGGCTTGCAAGAGGTGCCTCTTGTGGGGGTGGGGATAAAATCAAGGGGTCCTGATAGCCACAGCGGTGCTCTAACTACTAGGCAACACTGCTGATGGCAGGTGTTCACTGCAGCGTAGTTCTCCTGGGATGCGGCAGCCACCCCCCTGCCTGTGGGGCTCCTTCGCCAGCAGTGGCCTTTGCAGAGAGTGCGTTCCTGCCGCGTGGGGCAGCGTGTTGGGGCCTGGTTCCCACTGCTGGGCGAGGCCAGAGGTGGCCCTCAGCAGCTGCTGTTTGCCAATGGGCCTTGTGCACAGCCGTGGGTGCGTGGCGTGAGCCAGCTCTCACTGCCGCCCTCTTGCCTTTCTCCTGCCGAACCAGGGTGTCTCTCAGCCCCCGGTGCAACTGGGGGGTGCATCAGCCCCCACGGCGCCGCCGACCAAGCAGCGTGGGAACTGCAGCGAAGGATTATGGGCTATAGGGCTGGCCAGCGTCAAATAGCGCTGCCCCAGGCAGGAAAGAGCTTTAGCGCTATCAACCATCCAACAGTGTCTACACAGAGCCACAGGTCGGTCGGGGGACGTGGGGGCTGGTGGCACCAGGCAGCGGCGGCTCGAGCCGAGACAACGTAGCCAGCAGGTGAGACAATGACACAGTACGTACGCTGGGTCATACGGCGCAGGGCCCAGCGCGTCCGGCGGGTCCAGCAAGTGTCGGGGCTGAGGTCCAATTTGCTCCTGCAACAGGCAGAAAGAGCATAAAGAGCTCCCAGCCTGGGCCCGGAGCAGCCCCTCAGCCCTGCCAGACAACTCAGGGTCAGAGACGGAGGAAATACATGACCTAGTGGAACTGGTCCTTCTCCAGCTTGGGTTTTAACTACCTCGGGCAATGAGGGTGTCAGGCCTTTCCCAGGGAGGCGCCTGCATTCTAAGGAGGGGCCACAACTTCCCCGGATCACTGGCTAAATGACCCGCCCCCCCAACAGCTCGGTCCGGAAGTGGGGAAAGCTATGATGCAATGGGGCGGGGGCGGGTTTGATTCCCCTGGTTCGGTTGCCTGTGTTTCCTCCTGTCCTGTAGTAACATGGGGGGGTGCCTCAGTTTCCCTAGGCACAGCATCGGTGCTTGCTGGTGAGGGGAGTTGCCGGGTGTTGACTTCTCACTCGTAGGCAATGGCCCTGCGGGCTCTTTGGAACCCAGGCAGCCAAGTGACGCCTTTCTTCCCTGGGAGCCAGGACAAAGGAGGGAGGAGGGCCTGGCTGGTTTGAACTGGAGCTGGGCTGGTGAGTGGGGCAGTCTGGTCTGGCTGGAGAAGGAGGAAGGAGGCCAGGGCCTGGCTCAGAGACACCCCCCACCCCCCAGCTCTGGGCCCCTCTCCCCAAGCCAGCTGGTACAGGCGGCTTCTGGTTCCTGTGCTGACGAGTCTGTTCCCCGCTGTGTCCCTGTCGCCTGATAACCCGTCTGGTCTCCCTGCCGAGTGAGAGTCACCTCTGACTGCGGGGGGCAGGGGGGGCAGGGCCGGGGACCCTCCCACTCCAGGCAGCCTACAGCTGCTTTGGCAAAGCACCTTTACTTTGCAGCAGGCTGGTGGCTGATGGGGCCGCTCCAGGCCCCGATTCAGCACAGCCCTTTGCGTGCAGTCTGGGGGACTATGCAGCAGCTGAGCATTTAAGTGCCCGATTAAGGGCTGATGGGGCCGCAGTCACCCAATGACAGGGGGAGGTGGCGCTGCGGTCCCGGCGCTTGGCACAACTCTGGAGCCAATTGGCTCAGCATTATGATTTGATGCTTTTTCTAAACTCTCCCCTCCCCCATGGCTCGGGGACAGGGAGATACGGGGGCGGGGGGGGGGCTCCTCCAAGTCCTGGGGAGCCAAGAAGGAGGCAGCAGCCACCGGAGAAGCATCAGCTGGAGATCTGGAGACCACCAGAGATCCCCCGGAGAAGCATCAGCTGCCGTGAGCCCCTGGAGCCCCAGGGGAAACAGCAGCCACTTGCATTCCCCGAGCCCTGGAGAAGCAGCAGGTGCCTCTGGTCCCTCCGCATCCCCGAGGCTCAGGGAAGTGGCGGGGACGGATGGCCCAAATATGGGACAACGAGTTCCTTTTAAAAAATAAGTTGGGACGCCTTTTTGGTATCCCCAAAACAGGGCCGTCCTGCCCAATACGGGACGGACGGGCACCCCACCCATTGCCATAAACTCCACCTGGCCACGAACACCAAGCTGGCGTCTTTCTCCCTCCAGCACCCTCTGTCTCTGTCCAGTCCGTGTGCTCGGACAGCTCCCTCGCCTCAGCCCCTAGGCGCTCAGCAGCGAAGACTCTCGAGTTGAAATGCAGTGACTGGACATAGTGATGGCACCCAAGGCGGAGGGAAATGCAGTTTACTTGGCTGTAGCTGCACTGGCTCTGCAGGGCTGGCAGAGCACACAGGCTAGACAGAGCCAGATGGCTTTGTGTCAGAGACGCTCAGGGAACAGGCACGTTTCTGGCCAGGCACACGCTACGCTACCATGTGGCAAGCTGGTGCCAGTTGCTGTACTGTGCACCCGAGGGTGCTGGTGCACCTGCAGGACAGACAAACACCTGAGGGTCTGTTGCACCCATCCAGCAGGGGCGCTGAGGGCCTGGTCACCCCCACACCCAGTCTCCTGCTAGAGGTTCTGGGTCGCACCGGCCGGGAGGAATTTCCTGTTGCGAGCCAGGACCGCTACCACTAGAGGGCACTCAAAGCATCATGGGAACCATCAGCGCATGCCAAGGACTGGGCACTTGGGAACCACAGAGGACCTGGAGCACCAGGACTCAGCTGGGGGCTTAGGTTCCTCAGGAAGCCAAGTATGGAGCAGGTGCAACCAGGGAGCCGCTCCCATGAGCTTTCCTGCAGCGAGGAACTGGCAGACCAGGAGGGGAGCAAATCTTGGGCTCTTTCAGCCCCATAAGCGGCTCTCTGAGACATTAACTCAGCTACCAATAGGAGACCTTGCAGGTCTCACCGCCCACCCCTAGGGCAAGACCTCTCACCATGAAGGGGAGCTCATGCTGCCTTGGGAGAGGCAGTGGTAGTGGCAGGGGTGGGGCCACTGGTGGGGGGAGCATGGGTGAGGACCTCCTGGCAGCCCGTCGCAGCTGCATCCTCTCTGCATCCCGTCTCAGCATCCCGATCTCGGCGTGCAGCTGAGCCATCTCTGACACCTGCGCCCGCTGCTGCTCCGCCAGCTCATGGTCCAGACTGCCTGGGGGGGAGGGAGACAGACAGCAGAGGGGAGGCATCCTGCCAAGCAGCCCCACAGCCTGAATGCAGGGCCACACACGCAGCAAGGCCTGGATCTTGCTCCACCCTGGGCTGCTGGATGCCCCACTCATGGTGGTGGGTCGCAGCCCACGCCTCTTCCTGGGGCTGCAGTCTGAAGGATCCCTGCTCCCAGGGCACTGCTGCCCAGGAATGTGCTCACAGAGCTGGACGCAAGGGGCTCTGGAGGCAAAGCTGCCGGCTCAGGAGACCTAGAGCACAACCTAAGACTCATCTGTGGCTACGCACCTTGATGGAGCAGATGGCAACTCTCTGCCCAGCACGTTCCGCCGCCCCTTAGCTCTCTCCCCTGGAGGTCAGGGCAGTGTGTGTGTGTGTGTGTGTGTGTGTGTGTGTGTGTGTGTGTGTGAGCGGACACCCCAGGGACTGGGGCAACAGGGAAACAAACTGTAAGGCAGGCCCAGGGACGCCCATCCCACCTGGGCACACGCCCTACCCCCAAAGCCCCCAGCTTCCTTACACTGTGCCAGGTGTGAGCTGCCCACACGCCAGTGTGCCGTCCTCGCCTCGGGGCGACGGGCAGCCGACAGGCGAGCACAGCGCCTAGCGCAGCCGGTCTCCCCTCCCGAGCCCGGCACTGAGCCGTCGGAGCAGGCGATCCTGCACCAAGACTGAGGCTCATGAGCACAGCTCTTGGCTGTTTTCTGAGCTGGGAACTGGCAAATGTCTGGGCCACACTACCAGCACAGCAGGCCAGGGGCTCCCGCCGGCTAGAGCTCTACGAAAGAACTGCGACCGCTGGTGTAATGACCCCCCACCATGGGTCGGTCACTGGCAAGGACTGAGCCTGGGGCCTCCAGCAGCAGCCCCCGCCCCCCAAGAGCAGAGGGTGTGAGGTCAATACCAGGCAGCCGTAGTAGGGTCTCCTCCTCTGTGGGTGTCAGCAGAGGACACCACACGTGTCCCAGAGTGCACTATTATCAGCCCCTGGAGCGCTGTGCTAGCAAGGCACCACCACGGTGTCGCACGAGGACCACAGCAGCCGTGCCAACCCTCACGCTGCTGGGGGCGGAACACCGGGGCCCTGGCCGGGTCCATGGCCAGACGCATGGCCTGGTGTGTTCGTGCCTTTGCCCGCAGCAAGCAAGGGAGGGAGGGAGACGCACGTGACCTCCTGGCAGGCGTCAGGCTGGGGCCAAGGGAGGGTGGACAGGCCTGGGCAAAGGGCCGCACGTTTCCAGGACTCCCTGGGATGTGACCGGCCATGGAAACTGAGCCGCACGCCGAGGGCACGGTTGCCGCCCGCTGCGGCCTCAGGGTGGAGGCTGAGGCGTGGCGTGAGCCCTGAGCAATCCTTGGGGCAGGGGGGAACTGCTGCCCTCTGGCGCAGGGGGTGGCAGCCCTTGCACCGGCACTGGCAGCCAGCGCTCAGGGATCCTCTGCGCCCCTCGGCCCGTGCTGCCGAGAGGGGCCGCTCATGCCCTGCCTACCGTCATAGGCCTGCCTCTTGGCTCTCTGCAGCTTCAATCTGAAGAGCTCCTCCGCCAGCCGCTGGTTCTCCAGCTCCACCTCCAGCAGCTCTGTGTCCAGGCCCCGGGGGCCGGCGCCGGCAGCCTGGTGCTCTGCAATCACAACGAGGGCAGCGCTCACAGTTAACAGGCCAACAGAGCTCGGCTGGGGCAGGAAGGACTCGCTGTCCGTGGCCAGGCGCTGGCTGGGAGGATGTGAACTCGGCCCCGAGTCCTGGGGTCCCTACGGCGCGCTGGGCAGTGTTTCGCCACCCTGCAGCTGCGTAGCGAGGTTATGTTGGGGTCCCTGTGGGAGGCACTTACTTTTCTTCCACTCTTGCCTCCTGCCTGCCCCCTCCAGCACGGTGGCCTCCACCTGCAGGTCGTACATCTGCGCCAGGACTGCAGGGTCGCTGCCTCCGCCCTGCAGATAGGCCAGGTGCAGGGCTCTGAGGGGAAGCAGAACCGAGTCAGGCTGCAGTCGACCTCCGTGTGAGGGAGCCTCGCCCGGCCAGGGGAAACCGGGGGTCGTGGCGGGAGCGTGGGCGCGCTCGGACCCAGCCTGACCCTCACGAGGTGCAATGTGCCCCAGCCAAGAGCCAAGGCCAGGACCAGGCCAAGTGCTTCATATGCATCTGGAAAGCTTCAGACAGAATCAGGCCCCCAAAGCGGGCAGGCAGACAGACAGACACATCCCCCCCCCACAGCAGACAGATACAGCCCCACAGCGGACAGACAGACAGAAAGACTTCCATCCCCACAGCAGGCAGGTGGACAGACAGACACATATCCACAGTGGGCAGACAGACAGACAGACACATCCCTACAGCAGACAGGCAGATGCATCCCGAAAGGAAACAGACAGCCAGACACATCCCTACAGCAGGCCGGCAGGTGGACAGACAGACATCTGCACACACACACACAGAGGAGCCAGGCAGACAGACCCACAGACAGCAGAGACGCACCCTCACCCTACAGCAGGTGGGCAGAGGCAGACGGACGGCAGCAGTTAGCCAGACGGCGCGAGGTGGGGGCACACAGAGACAGCACACGCAGACACCCAGAGACTTAACCCCTGGCTGTGCGGCCCAGATCGTCAGAGATATTCCAGCACTGAACCACGCTTGACTGCATTGCTCCCAGGCCGGTGCAGGCAGCTGTGGCCTGGTGCCGACTGGGAGGGCTGTCCCCTCTCCTGGTGAGGACACCGAGGCGCTGCTCACAGACAACCGGGCGGTACCTTTGCCTGGCATCACCACCCTGTGGAGACCTGTTAGCTGGAGGCTCTAAGGGCCACTCTGGCCTGGTCCCCGGGTGCCGGGCTAGACGGGGCCTAGAAGGCCAGCGCCAACCACCTCTCCAAGAGCCAGCAGGAGCAGCGCCACTGAACTGCCCCAGGGATGCCCCATTGCAGAAGTGCTGGGTCGCCCGCGGCCCCGGCAGCTGGATTTCTGTGCACCTTATTTCCGAGGAGAGGGGCCCGGTGACTGGCGGGAACAGGACGCGGCTGACGGAGACCTTCCCGCCCCGCTTCTCCGCATCCCGGGCAGCCTTGGGACGGCTGCCTGGCTCCAGCCGGCTCCTGGAAATGCAAGCAGGCCGAGTGGGGCGTGAAAGCAACGTGGACAGCCACCCTCCTCTCCCCCGCACGCCTCCTCTCGCCCCGAGGCTTCACCCCCAGGGCAGGACAGGAGCCTCCAGGGAGCCAAAGCTCCCTGTCATTAGCTCTGTGCGTTCGGCAGACAAGAGCGAGAGAACCAGGCGCCTCCCTCCCCGTATGGATTATCGGTCTCTTTGACCTGGCCTGGCACCGTCCCCTCCCGCGCTTTCCCTGCCGCAGCAGTGAGAGCCTCTCCTCTGCCATTCCCTTTGGTGGGAGCAGCCCTCGGGGTCCCTCTCTGCTGGTGGGGGAGGCCCCTCTCTCTGTGTGTTCAGCCCTGTGCCTGGGCGCTCCCTTCACTCGCCGGGGAGGGCCCCGAACTCCAGAGAATGGCTCCAGGCCACACCTCACGCGGCTTCTCAGGGCCCAGGGGAGCAACAAGGAAGCTGGGGCCCCACCATCGGATTCAGAACCCAAGTCTACAGGCTGGGTCCCTGCACCTGCTTCCTGGAACTGACCTCCGGCCCTCTCCTGTGCTGTTCAACTCTGTGGGGAGCGCTCAGCTCCCACAGGGGTCTGTGTGCGAGGCTGTGCTACACTGGGTGGGCCGCTCCAGGTCGCACCAGCCCCATGCTCCTCCCAGCCTCTGCCCGCAGCCCGATTCTCCTGCCAGCAAACTCTGCTCCACTCCTGCACAGCAGCCCTAGCTTTGCATCCCAGCTGGAAAGAGCCTCACGTCCGGCCAGGCCAGGGGAGGGAGAGACCAAAGTGCAGGTGTGGTGGGGGGTCCCCTGTCTCCGCGGCAGGGCTGTGCTGTCCCCACACCTGCCTGTGTCCTCACCTCGCGTCTGCAGCCTGCATGAGCCCAATCTGGTGCCTCAGAGCCTCCAGTGCCAGCTGATTCTTCCCCTCCTGAGCCTTCAGCTCCAGCAGCAGCTGCTCAATGTGGGAGATGGAGGGGTCCCGGGCGGCCAGCTCCGCCAGGCGCCTGAGGATTTCTGCGGGACACACAGGAGCAGCCCCCATGAGAGCCCAGTTGGCCCACTAGGGCTCCCACCTTCTGGCCAGGTTGTATCACAGGTACAGTCTGGTCTCCCTGCCTCCCACCAGCTCAGGCCTGGCGCTGTCCAGCATGGCTTAGGGTGCTGACGAAGGTGCTAGCGGCTGGACACCCAGCAGGGAGCATGGCCTTAACCCATGTGGGGTTCTTCCATCCATTTAGCATCCTCCCCTTGTCTCTGGGACCCACGTGTCAGCGCACGGACAGCATCAAGGCTGCCTGGCTGCATTGGCCTGCCTGCTGGGCCGCTCCAGGCTCGCTGCCCCCTGCGAAACGGGCTGGCGCACGAAGGGGAAAGAATTCAGCACAGGGCAGCTTGCAGACTCCTACCCTCTCTTTGCTGCTCCAGACGCTGGCTCCTGGCCTGGATATCAGCCACCTGGTGCTTATGCACCTTCGCCATCGCCTGCCGCCGCTCCTGGTACTCCTGCCGGTGGGAAACCCTCTGGCTGGCGTCCTCCTGCCGGATGAGCGAAGCCCACGGGAGCAGGAGGCACAACAGCCTGACAGCCTGTCCCAAGGACCTCTGTGCCAGGGTGAAGGAGCCCCTAGGGTGCTGAGAAGAGCTGTGTTCTGGGTGTGCACAGAGCACCCCCATCGCTGGCTCAGCCGGGGAGGGCCAACAGGCTCGCTGCAGCCAGCCGGACGCCAGGTCAGAGGCCCAGATTTAAGCAGGAGGAGGCTGGGAGCACGACAGGGGGGACCCCAGCTCTGGAATCTGCTCACCAAGCTGAGCCGGTAGAGTCAGGCACAGCGCACCGTGCTGCAGCTAACGAGACAGGATGGGAAAAGCTGGGGCAGCCAGTGCTGCTCGTAAGCAGGGATTTTCTGAACGCCGAAAGCCTTGTCCTGCCAATAGCCTCATCTTGGCTAATGCCGGAGCGGCCACAGCACAGGCCGCTGAGAGAAGGGTACTGGGTCTACAAACCCAACGCCTGCTGCGCCTCACCCGTGAACAACCCCTCCTGGCTCCCCACCGTTAACTAGGTACCTATGTACAGCCGCTCTCGCGCCAGCCGTGACCTCCAGGCTCTGCAGACCTGGGCAGGATCTGACCCAAAGCCTTCGCTGGGTATCCCAGTGCCTGAGGTGTTTCCCCCGTTTTCTGTGTGGGTTCTAATTGCCTCCCAGTCCCTGCATGTTTTCCAAGGCCCGTAGTCGCACTTGCTTGGTGTTTACCTCCGGCTTTAAGGGCTGCAGCACAGGGACAGTGTCCGCCAGAGACAGCCTCAGCTTGTGGAACTGTGAAAAGAAAGAGCCGAGCCCATGTCCTGCCAGACACTCCACTTCTGGTATCAGCACAGCAGCGGCTGAACGTCTCTAATCCAGCACTCGCTCCTCTGCCTACATCTGTAACCCAGCATGATTTTAGTTAGGTGGATCACCACTTATCGTGGGTGTGGCCAAGTTTCCTGCTGGCCCATAAAGTTTGTTGACAGCCCCCAGTCCTGGCTCTCGGCGTGCTGTGCTGTTTCAGTACACCCTTTACCTGTGCGGCGTTGCGTTCCTGCAACCCCTGTGTAACTCAAATTTTCATGAAGGTCTGGCGGGGAGATGGGAACCAGGCTGCTGGTTCCTGGCTCACCTGGGCTTGCGGGAGCCAGAAAACTGACCAGCCCACAAGTGCTGGTGAGTTTCTCGCTTCCAAATTGGTGGAGAGCCAGGAACCAGGGGGCAGCCTGGTTTCTGTCTCCCTGCAGCTTGCAGGACCTGGGAAACTGACCAAAACATTTGCCTCCCTGGGGGGGAGGCAGGGAGGAAGAAGGGGCTCTTAGCCTGCCTGGCTCGGCAGGCTGACAGCTGCACAACAGTTTCAAGTTGTGCTTAACTTGCGTTCAAGTGAGTTACTCGCCACCTGAGGCTGTGTATTTTGAGGGTTTATTGTATTTAGCTGTAATTTACCCCTAAGTGTCTTCTCAGAGGCCAGGAAGCTGTGGAAGTGTTGGTAATGTGCTCGGCAATATTGACCTCTTGTGGTCCAGCAAATTCTCTCATCCAGCAGCCTCTGGACCTGACCAGTGCCAGATGAGAGAGGATCAACTTGTATATAACCTCGCACAGGGACCTAGCGGTATATAAGGGCTGCTGCAGCATTAGACCCCGTCAGAGGTGCTGGTGACAACTCCGCTAACCTGAAAACCCTTCAGAGATACAAAACATACGACTTACTCTCACGTGTCGGAGGGGGAGCTGTGTTAGTCTGTAGCCACAAAGACAAAGAGCAGTCCTGTGGCACCTTCTAGGCTAACAGATTTTTTTTGGAGCCTGAGCTTCTATGGGCAAAGACCTGCTTCATCATCTGTAAGGTGCCACAGGCCTTGTCGCTGAATCTTACACTACACCTAAACCCACAGAGACACTCTCCCTTCCCCGCTGTTGTCTTATGTCCCTGGACACGTCCTGGGTATTTCGCTAGCTTTCCGAATCAGCTGTGATTGTCCCAGACCCACCAAATACATTTGCCAAGTAGCCAGGGCCACATTTAGAGCTACAAAGTGGAGTAACCAGCCTGGCCCGCCGAGGGAGGAGTGTTGTGCAGGGTTCCAGGCAGGAAGAGTCTGGGAGGAGCATCAGGCTGTTCGTCTGTGTGCACAGGGCTGGAAAGTCCTCGCTGCAGGGGCAGCATCTCTGTCTATCATGCTCTTCCGAAAGAGCTCATCTAGCGTTAGCCTTTCCCGCTGTTACCCAGCTCACGGCACCCGAAACGCAAAGGGTCACTTCCCCATCCAGCCCCCCAGCAAGGGGGTACTGCTGTGTGCAACGCAGCCATGGTGGCTCCTGGGCCGTGGCAGGAGGGGAGAAATGCTTCCCTGCTTTTTAACAGCCCTTGAGGTGCACAGGGCTCAGCCATGCACCCCAGGAACGTGTGGAAAGGGGCAACTACCTCCCCCCCTCCCCAGATAGAAGCATCCATGTCCCATCCCCTGAGCTGGTCTCTGGGCGTGTGAAATGGCCTGCTGTGCAGGGAGGGGCAGCATTGGGAACAGCGGAGGCTGATGCCTGATGCGGAGAAGCCGGGCGCTTTCCATTCCAGCACAAGCCACCGGCGTGTACCATACCTCCTCCGTCAGCCTCCTCAGGGCCTGGCTGTCTGAGGCGCTCCTTTGCCGGTCAGCGCCACCCAGCAGGTTCCGCTCCTGCTCGCTCAGGCTGCCCTGCTGCTGTCCCAGGCGGGCTCCTTTCGCCCCCGGGTCGCCCAGCGGCCGCCGCTGCACCCAGGAACAAACCAGAACAGGTGAGCCACGGCCTCACACGCCATTAATGAGGGAGGTGCGTGGGGAGCGATGCGTACAGGTGTAATGGACTCCCCCTGCCGTTGTACTTAAACAACCCCTCGCACCACCTTGCTGCAGCCCTTCCACCAGGGCGGAGGGCCTGGCCCTCGCTAGCCAACGAGGGGATTTGCCACAGACTTTAGCAGAGCCAGGATTTCAGCCCAGGGAGATGAGAGCTGAGTCCCTCTGCTGCGCGGGAAACCCCCCCACTTTATTCCCATGTGGCCAGCTGCAGTTTAGGCTGATTCCCACGCTCCCTTACGGGGGGGGGTTGCAGCTTTAGTCCAGCACCTGGGGGCGGGGGAGGGCAAAATATCTACATTTGATTATCTGCCTCTGCCGGCCTCCTCCCAAAAGTGCAACACACCCCGTGAAGGGGCCCTCCAGGAGCAGGGTGGGGCTGGAGCGCCAAGTGACAGCCGCTTGGCCTCCTGTGGTGGGGGAGCAGCGGGCAGGGGAAGGTGTGTGGTGGCAGGCTCTGGTGGTGGCTGCCTAGCGGGTGGCAGGGGTGAGGTGCCCTGTTGAATGGGCAGAGTCTGGCTAGGGCGGCCATACCTCCCTGTCCCAAATATGTGGGGGAGGGGTGGCTTCACCGAGCCCTGGGGAGCTGGCGGCAGCCACTGGCCCTGCCCGAACCCTGGGCAAGCGGCAGCCGCCGGCACGCTCGGGAGCCTTGGGGAAGCAGCAGGGACGCGGCAGCTGCCCAAACCCCGCCCCCACAAGGCACGGGGGGAGTGACCTATGTGCTCTCCAGCCAGCAGCTGCTGGCGGGAAAGGTCAGCGGGGGAAAGCCCAAATATGGGCCAATTAGGACCTTTTAACAAATAAGCGAGGACACCTTGTCAGCATCCCAAATACAGGCCAGCTGGTCGCCCTATGTCTGGCACGGGAACGCTGCCGAGCCTTTCTCAAGCCCTCTATGACCCTTCCTCAGTTCTCAGCGCTCCACAGTGAGGGGGGCAACGGCCATTAATTGGGCTGTATGGGGAGGAAACTGAGGCACGGGGCAGGCAAGTGCGTCATCCAAGTCCACAGAGCCAGTTAGAGGCAGGCTTAGCCTTCAAGAAGCCACCAGTTCCTGGAGCGATGGGTGCCGGTATAAAAACCCAGTGAGACTGATGGCGAGAGAGAGGCCCTCACAGCGCCCAAGCTAAGGCTCCACCCACAAGGCCTGCTTGCCTTTCTACAGCACCTCTCAGCCTGTGGGGCTGGGACCAGCAGTTATCGGCGGGAGGGGGCAGGGGCTGGAGGTGGCAAGTCCACATTTGGTTCAGGGTTTTTTTATTGTGCCCACCCAGCGTGGTACCTCAGCACCCACTTGTTTGAAGCTCAGCGAGAAACATCTTTAGCAGACAGCCTAAGGGCTGCGAGAAACTCTCAACCCTGGTGCTAGCTGCCCTACATGGACAGCATGGTTCCCACAGGGTACCTCTGCCGTGAGCACAGAGCCTAGTGAGGAATGCTGCATTTGAGCAGTGTGTGCTACTTCGTCTACTTTGTCACCACGCTCCACCCCAGAGGTGGCTGCCTTTTCACAGAGCCCTTCAGGAAGGCGGGCCCTGTCGAGAAACTATTATGACAGACTTCGGGGGCTGGGGGGGGCGCTATTTGCCCCGGATCGCTTTTCTCATCAGCCCTGCTTATTTGCTGCATCCCCTGGCATGCAGCTGCAGGAAGTGGCGGGGCTGGATTACACACTGCCATCTCCTAGCAACTCAGCACATTAGCCTGGTGTAACAATACGCTTCCACCGGGACGTAAACGGCTCTTTCACACCCCAGTGCAGCACAGGTCTGCTGAAGCAGCACCTCTCTCTTCCCAAGGGCTGCCTGCTGGTGAATGCACTGTCCCCAAAGCTGGAGCAGGAATGCCCTGAGGGGCTGGGAGGCAACCCTTTCCCTAAGGTCCCAAGCAGGGTGGGGACCTCCCATTGTGCTAGGGGCTGTACAGACACACAGTAAACCAGCATCTGCTGACACCAGGCCTACGGTTACACTACAGCGCTCTGGTGACAGACGTCACTGTCAAAAGAGATTTCCCTGACAAAACTGTTGACAGTCTGTGGCCACACTAGCCCCTCCTTTCAGAGGGGCTATGGTAATATGGCACTTTGGAATACGCTCATGAGGTGCTTTCATGAATATGCAATGCCTCATTAGCATAATGGCAGCTGCACGGGCTTTGAAATTGCTGGTTTCAAAACAGACACCGCCTGTGTAGCCTGGGGCCTTTTGAAACGGCCCCGATTTCGAAAGCCCCATCCCAAAACCAGCTGGGAAGAAGGTGCTTTCGAAATCGTTGGGGGGGGGGGCGTTTCAAAAGGCCCCCCCGGCTGCCTGGGCAGCACTTGTTGTGAAACCGGCAGTTTCGAAGCGGCCACGGCCACCATTATGCTAATGAGGTGCTGCCTATTCATGGTAGGATCTCATTAGCATATTCCAAAGCGCTATCTTACCAGTGTGGCCACAGCCAGAGTGTGGGCACACACAAAAGCCAATCAGGACCGTGCTCCACTCGGTCTACAGAGCAGCCGGCCTGCCCAGCCACTCTCTCAATAAACCAGGCACCCTGAAGCACAGCGCCAGGGCCGCCCATTGTTGCGGATGCTCCATCTGTTGAGAGAAGGCCCCGCGGCGCAGCCACGTGGCCTTTTTGTTGACAGCACCTGTCAACAGCAGCGGTGTGCCTCCGAGCTGTGAGGCAGGGTGCTACTGGTGGAGGTGCTTGTTTTGTGGACATACTGTCGACAAAGCCCATGGTGCGTATGCGCGCGCGCTACAAGTTTTGTCGGCAAAACTGGGGTGTAACTGCAGCCTAAGAAAATAACAGCCACACCATGTCAGACCAAAGCTCTGTCTAGCCCAGGGTCCTCTCTTCTTATGGTGGGCAATACCTAGTGCCCCAGAAGGACCAAACAGGACAGGAAATCATCAAGTGATCTATCCCCTGCCACCCATTCACCGGTAGCTGGCAAAGAGAGGCTAGGGGGCACCATCCCTGTCCATCCTGGATATTGATGGACCTGCCCTCCACGAATTTAGCTAATTCTTTTTTGAACCCTGTTACAGATTTGGCCTTCTTAACATCCCCTGGCAAGGAGTTCCACAGGTTAACCACGCTGCGTGAAGAAATACTTCCTTTTATTTGGTTTCAAACCTGCTGTCTATTACTTTCATTGCATGACGCCCTCCAGTGCTTGTGACATGGGAAGGAGTAAACAACACTTCCTTATTTACTTTCACCAAAGCATCATGATTTTAGAGACCTCTAGCATAGCCTCACTTCATCCTCTTTTCCAAGCTGAAAAGTTGCAGTCTTATGAAACTCCCCTCATGTGGCAGCTGTTCTATACTCCTAGCCATTCTTGTTGCCCTTTTCTGAACCTTTTCCAACTGGAGATGAGGCAAACATATCAGCACCCAGCACTCAAGCTGTGCACGTACCATGGGTTTAGATAGAAGCAATATCATTTTTATTGATCCTTTCCTTAATGATTCCCAGCACTATATCTTTGCTTTTGTGACTGCCACTGCTCACAGCAAGGAGGTTTTCAGAAAATGATCCACAATGATCCAGGAT
The DNA here is from genome assembly GCF_033958435.1 of Carettochelys insculpta. Classification (NCBI taxonomy): domain Eukaryota; kingdom Metazoa; phylum Chordata; order Testudines; family Carettochelyidae; genus Carettochelys; species Carettochelys insculpta. The sequence continues at coordinate 4,356,241 of NC_134145.1, forward strand.
CACTTTCCTGAGTGGGAACTGCTAATTTAGATGTAACGTTGGGATTCTAAACAGATGAGAGCAACCAATGCTCTAGCACTGTTGTAACTAAACTAAGAGGAAAAATTACCTGAAAAAACAAGTGAGTTTGTGCCATGTTTGGGTTCCTTATGGTTTATCCCCAAGGTTTGGAAGTTTGGTCCCTGATGTATGACGGTCCCACCCGCTTCCAGAAGGGTGTACTTTTCCCTGCTTGCTTTGTAAATAGAATGAAGTTCAATAAGGACAAATGCAAAGTACCCCACTTAAGAAGGGCTGATCCGCTTCATACCTACAGAATGGGGAGCGACTGTCTAGGAAGGAGTACTGTGGAAAGGGATCTAGGAGTCATAAGCTAAATATGAGTCAATAGTGTGATGCTGTTGCAAAAAAAAAAAAAAAGGATCATTGTCGGGAGGCATTAACAGGAGTGTTGTGAATAAGACAAGGGAAGTCTTAGCAGAGCTGATAAGAGCTCAGCTGGAGTATTGTGTCCAGTTCTGAGCAGCACATTTCGAGAAAGATGTAGAGAAGTTGGAGAAGGTCCAGTGAAGAGCAACAAGAATGATTAAAGATTCAAAGAACATGAGTTATGAGGGAAGACTGAAAGAACTAGGCTTGTTGAGCTTAGGAAAGGGAAGACAGAGGGGACATGATACTGATTTACAAGTACCTAAAAGAAGGTTACAAGGAGGAGCAGAAAAATTGTTCTCCTTTGCCTCAGAATAGAACAAGGAGCAATGGGCTTAAACTGCAGCCAGGGAGGTTTAGGTTGAAGATTAGGAAAAACATCCCAACTGTCAGGGTGGTTAAACAGTGGAATAAATTGCCTAGGGAGGTTGTGGAATCTTCATCGCTGCAGATATTTAAGAGCAAGTTAGCCATCAATCTGGGATGGTCTAGAGATGGTGGATGGTCCTGCTGTGAGGCCCAGTACTGGACTTGATGACCTCTTGAAGTACCTTCCAGTTCTCGTGTTCTATGAGTACGTTAGACAGTCAGGTATCTTCCGACCTGGAAAACTCTATGCTCGACTAGCAAGCTGCAGGGTTTACACTAGCCTGGATTCTGAGCAAGGGAAACCCGACAGAGGGCGAAGGGGCTTTAGCCAGATTGTTTCAAGCTCTTTGGTTTTCTTAGTGCCTCTGCAACCCACACACCAACTGGGTGTGGGTCATGGGCTCAACCAGTGTCACTTGGAGCACAGAAATCCCTCATCCCCTCTGCAGCCTTAGCTGGGAAGCGGATGTCTTATAACTCACGCAGTAGCGGCTCATGTATTAAGCTCTATAGGCCCCAGGTTGGGTTCTGCCTGTTAGCGGCTACACTGCTAATGCAAACATATACGGACAAAAGTCTCTGTGAAGGAGCTGGTAGCACCCACCCACCCATCCATCCCACCTTATCTGTCTAGGGCTGAGTGTGTTCCAAGGCCCCATCACTCAGCCAGCCAAGGCATTATCCAGACCCACAAGGAAGGCAAGACTTGGCCTGCCTGGTATGTCTAGGGAGAAGAGACTTTATGATGTAGAACGGTGCTATCCTGGCATCTTTCTCCATCTCTGAGCAGCAGACAAAAGGGGGAATAAGGCCCTTGGAGAGAGACAAGCCAAGCAGTGAGCGATGTCTATGGTGAACAAGCCCAGCCCAGCTCATGGGTGCAGTCCACCCTGAGGAAGAGGCTGTGGGAACCTTTCCTCATTTTGTACTTGGGGCCTACTCCGGCTCCTGCAGAAGTCGGTAGAAAGCCATTTCCCACGCTGCATGCTGGGAAAAAAAGACACCCCCGCCCCCATGACACTTCTTTGCCCTATTTCTGGTCTCTAGCTGCCAGCGGGGAGGCAATGAGCAGCCCAAGTCAGGGTTCCCTGGCCTGGCAGCGGGGTGCACCCTGGGTGCTGCTGCCTGGTTAGCTCCACATCCCTGTACACCAGACCTGGATGTGGGCAAGGCCTTTGATTACCATGCGGTCTGGAGTCTGTGTGTTCCTGGGATGCTTCCTCCCCTGCAGGGCCTGGCCTTTGGCATCGAGAGCCAAGGAGTGGCTCGCTGCCTGCCTGCCAATGCAGAACTTCTCCACGTGTTTATCCAGCAGGTGCTTGGAGAGGAAGCCCATGTCGCAGGCGGAGCAGCGGAAAATCCCCACGTCAGTCATGCTGGGCCTGGTTCTCCTCTGGGGGCTTCTGCTGGTCACAGCTGAGCCAAATACATAACCCAGGAGCAGAGCCAGATAAACAGATACAGCCACTCACTAACCCTCCCCTACCAAAGGCAGCTCATCATCATCCTCCAACCCCCTCTTCTTGTTACCCCCATTTTACTGCTGAGCCAATAGAGGCAGAGGACCCATAGGCCACAAGGTAAGTTGGTGAGCCTGGCTCCCAGCCCCAAGCTCAGTCCACCAGACCTCCCTGCCTGTGACAAGAGAGCACCAGGCTGGACAGGGAGCCCCTAAAAGGAGACAGACACGTAGGCTGGGATGAAACAGAAATAACATTACCAGGGAGTCGCCGGTTTAGGGGTTGGGGAGAGGCTGAGCTTCCCTTTCTCTAGTAGCCTGTCCAGCCTTGTCCCTGCTCAGGTTGCTTCAGCAACTGCAGCAAACAAACATTTATAGAGCTTTGGGTTTCCTAGGTGGCCAACAAACATGCTCTCCTCCTGCCCCGTTCCCTGAATGCGGGGGGGGTGGGGGGTGTGACCGCCTCTCCCCCCTGCTTTGGTCTCCCTGCATCAGGCTGGGAGAGGGGGACTCCAGCCCACTCTCGCTCTGGCATGGGGCTCAGCTGCCTGCCAAAACCTTCTGCCAAGTTCGGGGCAGAGGATCACCGTGCCACATGGTTCCAGGGAGACTGCAATTCAAGGACTGACCTGTCCTGCCGCGGAGCTGCCTTTTAGTCGTCCCATGTGGGGACTGCAGACTGGGAGTTCTGGCTTCAGGGCGGCCAGCTGCAGTTGCTAGGCTGGTAGCTGGCTGGGGGTGGTGCCAGCCCAGCAGCACAGAGGGGGAAGGGACAGACCTGGGGAGTGAGGCCTGTGAAGAGTGGGAGGATGTGTGACCTGTTTGTGTTTGGCCAGGTGGCCATTGGTAACAAGGTCACTGGCATGAGAACAAGCACAGAAGGTTGATGAGCTGGGTTTCTAGCAACACAGGAGCTAGGGTGAGAGGCTGCTGCCCCTGCTTTGTAAATGAAACCCAGACTCACCTAGAAAACCACATCCTGCTCCTTGTGCGGAGGGGCTGGCCCGGCACAGACAACTAAATCCCAGCCAAAAATAAATGTACTTCCAAGAACATTTCATCAAACCTTTGCCCAGCCTAAAGGGCCACCTTGGCAACGTTGCAGAAGACCCTGAGGGACACAGCCTGGTTGCTCTGAATGGACACCGCTCACAGAGTAGTGACCCTCCCATGCCATCTTCTGTCTAGGCTTGGATGTGACGGGATGGGATGCCCAGGAAGAGGACACCACGCCCCCACTGAAACAAACATCACATTTTTGAAGATCGTCCTTTTCAGGGAACATCTCTGAACTCCACATTCCGTTACACCCTGGCCACCTTGCGCTCTTCCACGCAGTGTATGTTGATTTTTCTCATAACCCTGCGCAACTTTGCAAAAACAGTCATGAAAATTTATCAGTCCCTCCCCACCATGTTTCTAGAGATGAAAACATAATACTTGCCCTCCCAAAGAAATGACTTGCCCTAGCTCAGCAGGAGAACAAATTTTGGAAGGCTGGCACAGTGCAAAAACCAGAGAGGCTTCTGGAACAAAAGCCCCACATACCAATGTCACATTGCTTTCGAACTTAGCAAAGCTAAGTTCTGCACCATAAGTGGCCTCTGTTGTGATTAGTAAGGGGCACAGAAATGCCCTCCTCCAGCAGTCAGACATCTAGCCCATGTAAAGGAGAGGGATGTGCAGTACCCATCTCTGCACCATGGCATTTGCTCACATAGCAAATTAGTTGAGAGATGTGATGACTGGGAGATAAGTTTACCATCCTTGTCTTAATAGGAATAGAGTTGATCACTGAGTTGAGTTGAACCGTTGTACTCGGAGTGGAGCTCAGGTCATCTACAAGTCCCCTCCACCTCACTCTGTCTTGGGACAAAACCTCCTGCTGACTCCAGTTGTTGCCCTTCAGTCTGAGTAGATCTTCTCCACGTTGCCCGAGTTCTTCCTCTGTTGCGCTTTCCTTGTGGGTTCCAGGTGAGAGTGTGACAGACCCTGCTGGATGATGGCTTTTCTGGGAATGTGGCCGAGCCATCCCCACTTTCTTCTCAGTGTGAACGTCAAGTGGTTCTTGTCCTGCCCTGCTCCAAAGCTCCTCATTTGTGACAGAGTCTTGCCATGTGATGCACAGGACGTACCTCGGGCATGTTTATGAATGTCTGTAGCTTGTGATTTGAAGACTTTTTAGGAGACTTTTTTTTGAAGGCGTTAAGTCTTCAAATGACTTGGTCACTAAACCTTTACAAATGCTGTAGAGACATTCTCTCTCTCACCAGGCCTTTAACCTTGCTTGTAGCTCAGCGGCTGGCTCTGCATACTCCATGAAAGGAGCAAAGATGAAGTTATTTGTCAAAGTTCCCAATAAGTTCACTTGGGCAGCTGCAGGCCCCTTGGCCTGCAGGTGCTCACACCAACAAACCGCACACTTCAGTTGTATGGCCATCAGAGACAAAGCCCTGTACAGTATTTCAGCCCGCACCTGTTTTCAGATACAAAGGAGGCAAAATAGGATGACTGACTTGAACTCTTCAGCAGTTGAGCTGCAGGAGAAAGTGGAAGGGCTGCGAAGGACAGTAGCACAGAATTAACTGCTGGCAAACGAGGATGCACCAAGGTAAAAAATCTTCATGTAGCTGACATCTTAAGATACGGTTCCACATTGGTTGGTGAATGCATGTTACATCTACAGCTAGAAAACCCTCTGTTTCTGGCAGCTTGATGCTCAGAGCTATACTGGTCAAGCTCCCCTCCCCTGTAGATGTTCAATGTAATTTTTCATTGCTATATTTAACATTTGTTTGCAGGAGTTTGGGGGCCGGAGTCTCAACACAGGGAATAGCAGGCAAGTGCCTGGCCCCGCTGTCCCATTTCTTTCGCTGTGGAAGTTAAAAATACAGCTATTCATAGCAAAAATCTCTCCACAGCCCTACAAACTCTCAGCTACACTTTATCAGGCTACAGAAGTCTGCATGACTGAGATCAGTACCCAGAGCTCTACAGAACCACGAGCTTTTAACTCAGCTAATCAGGAGAAGGGGGCTTGTCCAGCCTGCAAAGCCACCTGGAATGGATGGAGTTTACCAGAGGTCAACTCACTCTGTCCTCTGGAATGCTCATATCCCATCTCAATACTTCAGATTAAGGTCTAAGGAGGGGAGGCGTGCTCACTGTGGCAAATACTGTACTGTACAGTAAGCCATTCAGATTCAACAGACTTTCAGCATTAACGGACACCCCTTCCCCTCCATTAGCCCATTAAATTGGGAGTTTGCTTTACTGTAAAACCACCCAAATCTTTACTTGGAACACTTTTATTCATCAATAAAACCCACCATCCTTTTTCCAGGGGTTGGAATTCTCACTCATTGGTTACACCCTTGTACCCTACTGTGGAAGCCTGTATTTTGTCTTTAGATCAGGCTAAGGAGTTTTAGGGAAGCCCAGAGCCTGCACCCTGGCTAGTGGGAAGGCAAAGCAACTTTTCCCGTCTTTTCCCCACCCCCCACTCTTCAAGAAGCTCATACTTACTAGGGTTAGAGCATTGGTTAGTGTACTTACCCAGGTATTTTCTGGGTCCACCTCATCTCTGACCCTCTACAGATTCTAGAAGCTCCCTCCCATAAGCTCTTGCAATATTTTTTCCTTAGTGTCCCCACAATAATAGACGTTATTCTGGGTGTCAAAGGGTGAGTGGGTGAAATTAAGTCAGTGAAAGCTATACTTTACTGTACCTTCTTTCCACTTCCTCAAAGCCTGGCTGTCCAACGGTTTATTACAACATAATTGGACCAACTTAAATTGATTTTAAACACTAGTGAAATTACTGTAAATGCGTTGCTGCTTAGCTCAATCCTGTTTCCTAATAAACTTCACCCTGCCATAAACCAAAGGTCCTATACCCAGCCTTTCACATCAGTGTAGCTTAACGTTTGAATTTTTATCCTGTTTTGCTAAACTGGTACAGCTCTCATGTACATGTGGACAAATCCCAGGGCGGTAGTTCTCAGATCACACCAAAAGGAACTGGTTGATTTGACACCAGGCCTTATTTCAGAAGAGAGAGTCAGAGGGCTCCTCCAAGATTGAAGGCTGGCTCCCAGCATACTGGGAAGTGGGGGTAGTTTTCTTTAGCCCTGCTCTTTCTGAATTAGATCACTTAACCATTTCAGTTTCAAAGCAACAACATGAACCCAGAGACCCAAAATTTTAGAATTATTGCAGTTTAGAACACGCTGTGTTCTAAGCAGCTAGTGCATCAAAAGTGAATTAAAAGAACTACCAATTCATTAAGTTAACACTTTACCATTTTCAGTTAGTTCAGAAGCTGTTCAAGAGGGATGTGTTAAAAACCCAAGATGAAATCTGCACCCCATTTAAGTCAATGGGAATGCTGCCATTTCAATGGGGCTAGAATTTCACTCATACTATAGAGCTTCATCTGATCAGCAAACCACATTTAATAAGTTAACATTCTGGCTGACTGTTGTCAAAGTTACTAATGTACAAGCTAAGTTAAAGGGGCACTCACAATTTAGGCCATGAACAGATTGTAAAACGTGTAACCTCATAGAAGTGTTCATAATTGTTTTAACGTTTCATTTAAGAGAGCTTCATTTAGATTTAAATGTCCCTTGCTCTGATATTAAAACAAATAGCAACACTGCACTACAGCACGAGAAACAAAGTGAAAAACAACCAGTTTAGCTTCATCGTCTGTTGTCTGAAGTGGCGAGGGGAGTCAATGGGGAGGAAAGCAAATTGTTTTTAATACAGGTTGAACCTCTCTGCTCTGGAACACTGATCCAGCAACTTTCGCAATCTGACATGATTTCAGTTAGCCGGACGACCAGTATCATGGGTGTGGCCACGTTTCCTGTGGTCCCATAAAGTGTGTTTATGATTACTGGTCCTGGCTCTCAGTGTTCTGGACTGTTTAGCTGCAATTTCCCCTCAATGCCTTCTAACAGCCCAATAAGCAGCAGAAGTGTTGATAATGCTGCTAGACACTACTGACCTCCCAATGTCCAGCAAATTTTTTCATTTGGCACCAGTCAAGTCCTGAGGCTGCTGGACTGTAGTAAAAATTAAAACAGATATTTCTCACTACATGTGTTTCAAAAGAGGTAAGGGATAATTAATATCTCGGCACTATCCCTTTGGGGGACAAAAGGAGTAGGTTGGATATTGAATTATGAGCACCACAGAAAACAATGATTTCCAAGATGGGTTAAAAGGGAGGGAGGGAGAAGGAGAAAGTGTTTATTCCCAGGTGTTGTTAAAACCTTATTTTTCCATATTAATTTGAAGAAAGTTTTCCTTCCATAAGAAAGACAACTAGAATTGGCAAACTGATGCAAAATATTTATTCCAAGTTAGTTATTTTTTGATGCAGTAGTTTTTCCCCTTCATACAGACTCAATGTGATAGTCACTTTTTTAAATCTGTAAATAATGTTATCAAAATAATCTTAATCTTTGAAATCTCACAAAAATTTATATTTTACAATCCACCCTGAATATCAAGGCTGCAAGAAGAACACAAACAATTCCTATGTCCAAATATTTTACAGCTGTACCCATAAAAGAAAACCACAAACGCCTGGTTAAGTGATGAAGCTCCCCGAGCTGCAAAAACAAAAAAACAAAAACAAAAAAAAAATTCATGTTATTAGCATTAATTTAACACAATTAGAACTTCAATAGCCATTTTGTCATTGACAATGATTGTTTTAGCACATTGTTACCGCTCAACATTATGTAATGCAGGCGGCATTATTAGAAGCTTGTTGCAAAGATCAATCAGTCACTGGTATCCTGCTTACAAGACTGAAATTGTGCATTGCCTGATGAGGGATTCTCATCAAAAATATTTGCTAGCTGCACAAACTTCTATTAAGCAGAAGGGCAAAACCAAAAGAAAAAGCTAAACAAGCCAATTTCTCTCTTCTTTGGGATACAATCATTTCCCTTGTGCATGAAGTATTCAACAACAAAAGAAAAACTGAACAGACTGGAGACAGAATAAGCTCTGTTTAGTTTATACAACCCCAAACACATGTTGAACTATGAACTGAGTTTATTGGGTTGGTTTCATTATTTAATGTTTTGAGCCCATTTTCAGGCATCGTCATCTGATGTTTCGCTGCTACTAGTTTCTGTGTCTGAGTCCTCAAACTCTGTCTTAAAAGTGCTTCTCCACTGGGAGAACAGAGTGGAGCTGCGGCTCTGAAGAAATCCATTCTTCCCAAATCCATTTCTTCTTAGCTACAAGGGAGAAAGAAAAATAGATTTAAAAGGCTAAACTGTGAAGAGACTCTGAAAAAGTACAGCTCACATTAAATCAACACACAAGTTCTATTTAGTGCTTTGTAAGTCAGAACATGTTAAAATGATACATTGTGGAATGTGTGTGTGGAAGAGGTTGGGAAAAGCAGCCACCCTCATGCAAGAACTAGGACATACCTGCTCTGATTTAACTTGGAACTCTCTGAGCTCATCCTCAGTGAGGGGAAGGTAATTCTCCTCATTTTCAGGATACTCTTGCCATCCCATTGCTTTCAATAACCTGGGTCATGAAAAAGGCAGGAGAGGTTAAAAGGAATATAAAAGACAAACAGAGAAGTCAGATTTCACCAAGTGCCTGGAAACCTGAGATTTTTCTGTTGAGTTGCTACTGATCCCTCCTCAGGAACAGTTTGCTAGTTTTAGAAAACATTATGTAAATGGCACATATACACTCTCCTACTTGGCATTTAGACAGCATGTTTCAAACCTCAAATCTTCAAGATGCCTGTGAAGTCAGTAAACATATTCCTTATCTGTCTAATAAGGAAAAACAGAAGGCCAGTGATTTACCCAGGGACTCAGAGAAAGTATGAACAGCAACTGAGAACACAACAGCTCAGGATTTCCTCTCTTCCAGCACCTCACCCTGCTTATTTAAACATGCATGCAAGTATTTTCTTCCCACTTCTCACGGGTTTATAGCCATTGGGACAATTTCCTATCAAATTAGCATCTTTACAAGAAGCATTCCAAACAAAGTTGGGAGGAGAGAGGTGGTGACAAGTCATCAACCTCTGCAATGCCACATTTGGAAACAACTTTTGAAGATGAAGCACAACAGCACTGAAGAATCTGCTGTCCACTTGGGTGTGGGAAACAGCTACGCCAAGCAGCACTAAATGGCTTACATATGCAAAGCTAGAAGATTAATTACAGAACCTGGGTGATATCTTGGCCTCACTGATTGTCCTTTCTGCTACACTCTCTACCAGTCCCAGTGCCCTAGGATTCTGCAGCTCAGAATACATGCTGAGAGTTGGCTGATAAGATGGCAGAGCTATTGACCATTATCTCTGAAAACTCTCAGCGATCAGAGGAGGTCCCAAACAACCAGAGAAAGGCAAATGTATGTCCCAACTTTAAAAAAGGAAGGCGAATCTGGGGAATTACAGACTGGTCAGCTTTACCTCAGTCCCTGAAAAAAAAAAATCATGAAGCAGGTCCTCAAGGAATCCATTTTGAAACATTTGGAGGAGATGAGCATGATCTGCAACCGTCAAAATGGATTCACCAAAGGCAGTCATGCCTGACCGAACTAAGTGCCTTCTATGATGAGACAGCTGACTCTGTGGATATGGGGAAGGCAGTGGAGGTGACAGATCTTGACTTTAGCAAAGCTTTTGATATGGTCTCGGGCTGTATTCTTGCCAGCAAGTTAAATTAGTATGGCTTGGCTGAATGGATGGTAAGGTGGAAAGAAGGCTGGCTAGATTGCCAGGCTCAAGAAGTAGTGGTCAGTGACTTGATATCTAACTGGCAGCCAGTATTAAGGGAAGTCCGCCATGGGTCGGTCCTGGGGCTGGTGTTGTTCAACATCTTTATTAACTATCTGGATGATGGAATGGGTTGTACACTTGGCATGTTCACTAAGTTAGGGGGAGATATAGATGGGCTGGAAAGTAGGGATATGGTCAGGAGTGACCTAGACAAATTGGAGGACTGAGCCAAAAGAAATCTGATGAGGTTCAACAAGGACAAATGCAGAGTTCTGCATTTAGGGTAGAAGAATCCCATGCACTGCTACAGGCTGGGGACCAGACTGGCTAAGCAGCAGTTCTGCAGAAAAGACCAAGGGATTACAGCAGACAAGAAGCTGGATATCAATCAACAGTGTGCCCATGTTGCCAAGAATGCTAATGGCAGATGGGGCTGCATTAGTAGAAGCACTGCCAGCAGATCAAGGGAAGGGATTATTTCCCTCTATTCACGAGGCTACATCTGGAGTAGTGTTCAGTTTTGGCACCCCCACTCCAGAAAGGATGTGGACAAATTGGAGACAGTGTAGGAGAGGGTAACAGAAATGATTTAGGGGGCTGTGGCACATGGATTATTAGGAGAGGCTAAAGGAACTGGGCTTATTGGTGTGCAGCAGAGAAGAATGGGGAACAGAAGAATGAGGCAGGATTTGATAGTAGCCTTCAACCACCTGCGTTGGGGGAGGTCTAGGTTGGCTATTAGAAAAAACTGTTTCACTAGGAGGTGATGAAGCCCTGGAATGCATTGCATAGGAAGGAGATGGAATCTCCAACCCTAGAGGATTTAAGGCCTGGCTTGACAAAGCCCTGGCTGGAATGCTTTAGTTGGGGTTGGTTCTGATCCTCTGGTATGTAAGACAACTGTTTTCTGGCAAAGAGACTCCTCTACGCAGCTACCTTTTCCTCACGTGATGTGACAACCCCTTCAGCTTACGCTCTGTGCTCTCCTCACCTGTGTTCTGCTTCCAGTGAATGAGACAGGTTCTCCCCCTCCTCCATCAAAGGGAGAGAAAGGCCATTCTGATGGCAATTCTCTTCCCAAGTTTCCTTTGGTTCTGGTGTGCTGCTGCCCTCCATCTAAAGGAAAAATGAACGTCAAGTCACATCATGGAGACACTGATCCCTCCCTCTCCCCCCACAAAGCACAGTTCAAGTCGTGAAATCTAGGTTCCTTGGGAGGGTGACTCCAGAGAGAATAAAACCCGTCACTCTAAGTCAATGCTTCAGAGTATGAGCTGATAATAGCAGCTGCTATCAGACACTGGTGCGGTGATACAAGCAAATTGAGTTTGGTGGGCTCCGTTTTAATTCTTAAAGGACAGAAGGCAACACTACAATACCACTGTTAGGGACTCAGAGGTGCCAAAGACTATGTGCGTCATGGGGCTGCTCTCTGGCCCTTCGAGATGTCCTTCTGTATCAGGACAAAAGCCATTAGATCTTAGTGTTTGTGCAGAGCCTGTTCACTTTGCCATGTCTGCCATGCCTGTGTTTTCACTAGGGCTAAATTCACTTAAATTACTCTGGGCCCTATGTACATTTCTTCAAGGGACTGTTTCTTGAACTGAAGGTAACTGCAAGCAGCAGTGTTTTTAACTACACTGTCTTTTTAATGAAGTTTTTAAACCAGTGGTTTAAATATCGCTCCATTTATGCAGCTTAAAGAGTAAGCACTCTGATAAAATATTGTTCGTTCCCATTTCTTAGAAAGCCCTCTTAAAATCCTGCTCATTCTTACCAACTGCTGCCCCACACCTTTCCCCCTTTACCATGTATTTTAAACTGTTCCTCCTGCATTTGTTCAGGCTATGGCTGTCTTTTATTTTGCACTGTGCATCATCTATACTGCTATGGCAGCAGAGATATGAGAATAACTGCTCATTAATTAACAGCTGCAGATGATCCAGCAGAGGGAATGAGTGTGCTCAGAATGTTTTTGTTCAGTAAAAGCTACTTCTCCATCCCCATTCTGGAGAGGAGATCTTCCTAAGGAAAAATATTAAAACATTTTAAAAATAGCTGAAAAATCAGAAGGCATTTTATAGATAGTTGGTAGACACGCACTCTGGCGCATAGTAGCATCCTAGAATCGAAGCCATTTGCAGTTCTCTTTCTCTCTCTCTCTCTCGGGGCTACAACTCAGGAACTAGGATTTACGCAGCTACTGACAGTTCAGAATCTTAGTTCCAGTACCAGAAGCCTCCATTTTTCTACCCAGAACAGGGTAAATTCTGCTTCCTATATATGTGGCTAGCTGGCAGCCATGCCATCACTGTGTAAATATAAGGCCACGATTTTTAACACACTGGTAGAGTTTCTATTTGAAGTCCCTTAAAATATACCATTCCCAGCAAAGGAAAGCAGGCAGTCCTCTTACATCCTCCAACTTGTCACATTCTCTGTTCTCTGTGATCTCTCCATTCCTGTCATCTTTCAGCGCCTTTAGGAATTCACTTTTCTTATCAGCAGTGCGACGCATTAGCTTAGTCAGGCGTGAAGAACTGATCTCTATGGGAGGGGTTGTGCTGGAAGGACTCTGGAAAAGTAAGATGGAACTTATTAGTGAGCTTGCCAAATACCCATCGAAGAAAAGCTGCGTCTCAGCCTTGGGCTTGTGTCTTATTTTATCTCCTGAGCTGACTGGCAATTTCCAAGTACTCAGTTCAGATTTCCACCAGAGTTTTTGGCTGCGTTGTTCCAAATCCTCTACCTCCCTCCTCACCAATTTGGAACAAATGTCTGTCTCCAGACTATTCTTACTTTCTGCTGCTGCAACTGTTTCTCCATTTCCATTAATTCAAGTCATGAATTTAACATGCTTGCCCCGTTCCTCGCATACTATGCTTCCTGGTAATGTGAGCTACCTCGCAGGCTCTATGCCTGGTTAACTCCATCTCTGCTCTTTGAATGATCCCGGAACATAGTGATAATTTCTGCCCATTAGCAAAAACCATTCTCTCCAACTCCCTTTGATGCCAAAAGAAGTCTAATTCGATTAAAACAAAACTGATCTCCTGTGGTCTTCCACAGTAATTATGATGTGGTGGTACCCAACAGCATGGCAGCTAGCTTTCAATGTACTTAACCCACTTTATTTATATAGGTGGAATTTACAATCAACATAGGTGGGATTCTACCCTCCTAACTTCCACTCTGCCCCATTATCTGTCTGGGGCGTTCATGCCCGATGATCTTTGCAGAAGACAGGAATCCCTCATTAGTCTTGACTCTCCACTGAAAGGGTTCAAAAATGTCAGTCTCACATACAAAACAATCCCTTCCTTCAGATAAATTGTGAAAGGAGGGAAAGATAAAATCAAAGCATGTAAGAGAACAGAACAGGTGGATATTTCCTCATTGCAGGAATTTTTCTTGGAGCTCAGGTGTTATCTACAGGCACAATCCTTAGGATGCAAAAGAAAACTACTTCGCGAAGTATGCTTATGGTACAGCATAAAATGCCTTTAAGCTGAAAAAAGGCAAAGAAAAGGGATCTCTAAACATTCAGTTGTTTGGATTCCTTATTCTTAAGTTACATGTAATGCTAACCTCTCCTGGAGAAACGTACTCTATAAACATGATCATACAGTAACCTTCACCAGGCAGCTATTTCAGAGATCATGTAGTATAGCGCTGGCAGGAGCAAATAGATGACTGTGAAACTTCCAAGGCCAACAAGAATGATTATCAGATGGGAAAAAAAAACCCAGTAGTATTTAAAATTTTCAACATAAAAATTAGGTTGATTGTACAAGAAAATGACAGCTGTAACATGTGACAAAATTCTCTAAGTTTCTATCTTAACTTTGACTACACAAAGCGGTCAGATTTACAATTATAAAACCAAAAGAAGTGCACATGACGACTTATTTTACCGTCATCTTCCCACACTGCCTCTTCCAAGTCAGAAAGGTGAGACAGGATCTGGAGCTGTCTCAACCCAGAGTTCTCATATGATGGAGCTAGGCATGACATTCATTTTCAGTTCTTTGCCTATATTCTCCCAGGGAAAACCAGTGGAAGAGCCATCTCTTAAGGCTCTTAAAACAAGAGTGCATTAAGTGCACTTGTACAGAGGAGTCTCTTGAGAATTAGCATAAAATATTTAGTAAGACGTGTCATTAATTCTCAGTACTCTATAGTTATGTCGGGGTTCTACTTTTACAGACCTTCTCATTTTCAGACTATTTTGCAAATCTTAATGGATCACTCTTCACCAGCTCTGTAATGTAGTATATTGTAATGGTGTATATTGCCATTATACAGATAAAAAGGGAGAGACTAAATTCCCTTTCCCAGGGCACAGGTGGGATTAAAATACTGCGTTTAGCCTATCATTCTCAAACAATTAACTTTTTTTTTTAAAAGAAGCTGGGGAAATAAAAGTCTAACCATTAAAGCTGCAAATACTCAGCTGTAGCTTGGATGAACTTAAATAATTTCTAGTTTAAGTGGATATAGCTATTGATGTTAAGGGAATACAATTTCCAGATTAGTTTCTTTGAATCTACCAACAACTTGAATCAGGCTAATGGACGTTCAACACAGAATGGAATTAAGTATTACTGGTCTCTGCACAAAGGAGGGAACACCTGTAATTCAGTCTCCAAGTGTCAGGTTAAAACCCAACATCCTTGTCAGGCAAAGGTGAACTACATAGGACAATATATTACAGAAGTTATATGCACACTACTTATTGCACTGGATTACAAGTGCATTTAAGTTTGTTTTGGTATTACTTACCTGAAGGTAGAAGCTTATCTGAATTATGTATTTATGTTCCAGTAGTGCCCAAAGTATACTAGGTGTTGTACAGACATAAGGGAAACCAAAGTCCCTGCCCCAATGGGCTTACAAACTAAAAACAACAAAGATGTAGGGTCAGGGGAAAAATACAAGACAAAAGTGTAGTTGTCAAGAAGAGGAGTAACAATTTTGTTATTTCCATAGGATTCTGTGTTACATAAAAATGAGAACTACTCATCTCTAGATCCATATTAGCTATTTCCTAATTTGGAGACTTCAATTTTGTATTTTGTATAAAATTGCCTCTCATGATCAGAAGAAAACCTCACTCTCAAAGCGTATGGCACTGACAATCAATAAGCAGACCACTGGTCAAATACAGACCACCGGTCAAATACAGACCACCAGAAATGTCTGAACATATTGCCAAATCTTTGTATTTGCTTACCACTGTTGTTGTGGTGTGAAAAATGTTTCTTTGGAGTCTGGACTTTGACCAAGAAACTTGGATCTTGACCAAGAAATAACTGACTACGCTTGGTGTACGACGTTCTAAAATGGTCAAAGTTCAAAACAATCTCCATACAACTTTAAGGCTATGTTTAGAGTAGGGGGCTTTGTTGACAAAACAGCCAACTCGGAGCATCCAAATTCCCAAGGGCGTTCTGTCGACAGAACGCAGCACTTGTCAACAGCTGTACCCTGCTCCCCATGAGGAAGGAAGTCTCTTAACAGAGATCTGTTAACAAAATGATGTTTCAGAGACCCTTCAATTGATAGACAGGGCTTCCAGGACACTAAGCAACCCTGTCTGCTGTGCGTCTGGTTGGATGTTTGCCAACAGAGCAGCTGGAAAGTCCAGCTGCTCTCTGTCGACAGAGCAACCACTCTTTCAATCTGGATTTGCTGTCTGGACGCAACCTGTTGACAGAAGTTTTGTTGAAAAATATCTTCCAACAAAAACTTTTGTCAACAAATTGCTCTGATCTAGACAGCCTAGGAACCACAAAAAACGGCAAAACCTTCCCAGGCATATTTCTGATCTCAATTTAAAAAAGGTTGAGAGAGACAACCTCACACAAGAAAGATTCTCAGTTTTGTTAATATCAATATTTCTGCCAAACAGGCAGGGAGCATTCACCTCTGGTTGAGTAAATACATCACTACTGTTTATTAAAATTAGAGTGTCAAGATAGGACTTGTTTAAATAATCTGGAATGGCATTAGCAATACTGATAAGGGAAAGAAGTTAAATTGAAAATGTAAAGATATAGAAAATGATAGTCAAGCAGTGACTAGCAATTGAGTGCTGGTGCCAAACTTGACACCTTAAGGAGAACAGATTTTTGGAGCATAGGAACTTGGAACTCTCAAGATTAGACTCTTTTTAGGCATCAAGAAGAGCATGCGAAAAAGGATGCACTCAATTACTAGCCATTTCTTTAAAACCTTGTCTAAACTTTCTATTATATTGTACTCTGGTACTTCATTCAGTTTAAACACAAAAGGATCAGTTTAATTTTCTTGATTTTACAAATTAACTCAGAGCTATCGTGTTTTGCTTCCCAACAGTGCAGCGGAAGTTTTAAATGTAAAATTATTTTAAAAATTCATTGCAATGCTTCTTCATTATGGTCTGCAAGCTAGTTTTAGCCCAAACCCAGCATTTGGGATGTAAACTTCAGAGGAGAGTCCTTTTCAGAGTCATATCACACATAAAAGTAAAGGGCAGAAAAGTCTACCACGAATAGACTGCTAAAACCTGAGTAAATTTCAAGTCCAAGGAATTGTTCAGACAAAATTATAAAAAAAAATTCTATAAATTAGGACAACCATCTAGATGAATAATGGGGTATGTTCACCAACACACACAATGGCTGAAGAGGAACAGCACGCACACATATTTGTACATCTTAAACTTTTTAAGTTGTTCCCAAAGCTCACCACATACATTGCTAGGAAAGAGCTGGGAGACACAGCAAGAACATAAGACAACCTACTTCCCTGTGTGTTATGGAATTTAGGTTGTCTGCATTTGGGGGTGTAAATTCCAATATGCACTGGAGTGCCAGGCACTAACCAGCCTATGTAGACTCTGTTAGCACTGAGTAATACTGTATAACTGAAAGGGATCTCAAGAAGTCTTCTGGCCCAGTCCCCTGCACTCAAGGTAAGATTATTACCTAGACCATCCCTAATACATGATGGTCTATCCTTCTCTTAAAAGCCTCCAATGAGATTGCTCTATGTTCCCTAGTGTACGTTATTGTGGACGCTATTTTAAACTCCTCAGAAACGTATGCCTGTAGGGAACTTTCAGCGTGCAGTAGCAGAGTCTACACGACCTAGTTAATGGGAGACAGACTACAATTTACACCCCCTTATGTGGACTATAGCATTGTGTAGAAAAGCAACCATGCCCCGTGTGATAGTGATGAAATTACAGCAGATCTTGCCCAAAACCGTTAACACTCTTCATTACCACGTAAGCCAGACATCCAAGAGCATTCCCATGAATGTACTAGAGGACTTAGCACAACATGCAAAGACAATACAAGTGATTGAGTACTCTTCAAGTATCCAGAGCTGCATGATATGAATAGAAAAGCTCTTATGGTACGTAAAGTATAAAGAAATATTAACTGGAAAAATTCCAGTCCTATCCCCGACCCAACCCCTTACCTCTTTGGGAGAGGTGAGAACTGAGCCACTCGCCAGTACCGCTGGTTTGGTTACAGACACCGGACTGGTAAAGGCAGAGTCACGGCTGGAGGAAAGTGAGCCTGGTTTATGTTCACTTCTGTTAGATTTCCATGGACTTGGCTATATTGAAGAGAACACAACACACTAGGACAGTAAATGGTATGGCACAAGAATGGATTTTATGCAAGCGGTAAACAAAATAAAGCAACACATTTGACTTAACAAGGTGTGATTAATTGAACAAATTACCTTCACCCACTCCAAAACTGGTCTCAAATCCCTTTCTAATTTTAATATCCATTCCTGCCTTGCTTAACTATGCAACCCACATCAGTATCGCTAGTTGCTGCATACCTACCACCCCTCTAGCAAAGAGCTGGTCGAAACTATTATGAACAATTAAATGCTCATTCACTAACTGGAAGACTCAGCACTGAGACATGCAGTGTATCCCACAACTGCTCCCAGCAGAGGAAGTGAGAGACCTCAATAAAATGCTTATTTTTTAACTCAGTGATAAACACCACCACTGAATATCTTGCATCACTTAACAGGTGCTTCCTTTGGCCAAGGGGAAGAAGCTTTAAAGCTATAAACAGAAGATGTGAATACCCCAGGCTCCAAGGAAGAGATTCCTAATTTCTAGGGAAGGAAAAAAAGAACAAAGCAACTTGATTGTACCCTGCTGTTCAACAAGACAACTCAACAGATATACTAATAATCCAGAGAAGCAGCCCCAAAGCTTATCCAGTGAGAAGCCTGTTTGCTGAAGCAAAGCAGCATGCAAACCAGCTATTTTCTAAGCCAATCCACTGATAAGAAATTAAGAACAGCCATACTCTGTCAAATCAAAGGTTAGGGTGACCATATCTCCCTGTTCCAAATACAGGACAGGGAGATATGCGGGGGAGGGGCAGCTCCTCCCGGCTCCACCAAGCCCTGGGGAGCCAGGAAGGAGGCGACAGCCACCGGCCCTACCCCTGGAAGCACTGGGGAAGCAGCAAGGAGGTGGCAGCCACCCATGCTCCCGCCCGTCTCTGGGCAAGGAAGCCCTAACCTGCTGTCTTCCTCCGTTGCAGAGAGCATGTACTGATGTACAGTACGAGCTCTCCAGCTAGCAGCTGCTGGCACAAAAGGTCAGCACGGGAGGGCCCAAATATGGGACAATTAGTCCCTTTTAAAAAATAAATAGTGATGCCCAAAGGTCCATCTAGTCCAGTAACCTGCCTTCTGTGAGTGGTACATGCCAGGTGCCCCAGAGGGAATGAACAGAGCAGGTAATCATCAAGGGATTGTCACCCATTCCCAGCTTCTGAGAAGCAGAAGCGAGTGTCACTATCCCTGTCCATCTTGGCTAATAGCCCTCGATGGACCTACCCTCCATGAACTTATCTAAATCTTTCTGAACCCTGTTAAAGTCTTGGCCTTCACAACATCTTCAGGCAAAGAAGTTCCACGGCTGACCGATCACTGCATGGACAAAACACGTCCTTTTGTTTCCCTGCTCAGAATAAGGAAACGTCACCTACTTAACCTGCATCATCGGGATACAGATGCATCTGTTATTTGGTGACAAAGCAATAACTACAGCTGTAGAAAGCTGCCTCATGATAAATATCTTCTACCTGGAAAAGTATCATCATGGATGGCTCAGCCATCAAGAACAATCTGCAACAAACCCACAACAAGAGGTATGGCACCAAGCAGTACAGAAAGGTGACATCTGGGAATTTTTACACCTTCATGTTAGCCATTCTGAATTTCTAATGTTCATTTACTCTAGCATTCTAAAGAAGTCAGCTCATCGAGTTTTTAAATTAAATACAAGTCTAAAACAGATAAAATGCCTTGAAGAAAAGGACAGCAGAAGCCACTCTTTCTCCATATTTCCTCATTTGTTTTCTCTCTGCATTTTCCTTCCTTCTAGTTTGCTGACTGCTCTCTTGATTGCTGTACTGGTAAAATGTATTCCTCTCTCCGTTCCTGAGCCAGGAAGATCATGCTGCTGGAGGTGGAGAGCCACTGACTTTCTACTGGAAGCAGAGGCAAGAACCACTGGAGGGGAGAGATGCCTGGACTGGCACACTGATGCTTACAGCCCTACACCTTTACAGTTCAGCTACATCAGCAGCCACACAAAGAAGGGCAGGAAGAGATTTTCAAGGAGCCACCAATAGCTTTAGCAGGCCCCATCAACCCCTACACCTTTCCACTCCTACACAGACCTTCTGAATTTTGCTTCCCCGCCCACCGGGCTAGCCACAAGAAATAAAAACAGATTTAGACTGTAAACTTCCTGGGGTAGAGAATTGCAACTTCATTGCTGTACGCTAAATTCCAGTAATCTCAAACAGGACTCTCAGAAAACTGGCAGTCACCTAAAAATGCCACTTTTTTCTCAAGATCCTAAAAAGGCATAATTCTCCAGTTAGCACCGTGAGGAGTTTCTGTACAGAGGACCCTAAGCAGATTTATATTACATGAAATACTCATCCATCAACCCCAAAATACCCCAGTATCGGCAAAATGGATTCCCACCTCATATTTCAAATGAGGTTCCTTTTCTTAAATTCACACGTGTGAAGCGTGAAGTCCTACAGCACCCCACCAGCACTGAGCCTGAGCTGAGACACTCAACTGGGAGGAGGTGTTAGACTGTGAGCTCTTGTACAAACACAAAAATAGGGTCTCTGTCCAGCACCTAGCAGAGAGGTGGGCAATAATTCTGATGGTGGAGGGAGACGCCACTCCAAGATTTTAATAAGTGGTCAAGGGCCATGCTTTCCATAGAGGGGATACTGGGTCTTTGAGAGAGGTCGGTTGTAGAAGGGAGCTTGGGGACACAGGGTCAGTGTACTAAATTTCTCCCTACCTCTGGGGTCTGGAGCAAAGTGCTACATAGAGCAGAAAGCTACTTAAAGCAGCATGGGGCTCCACACTGCTTTAAGCGGCTTCCTGATCCATGCCTGAGAGTCCCAGCAGGGCAGTCTGCATGCCACATCTGGTGGCTTGGTGGGCCAGATCTGGCTGACAGGCCATATCTTTTCCACCCCACCCTACCACAATCAAAAGTCTTGGTCACAGATCAAGACCCAGGCACTAATCACACCACAAATACTTGGAATGCTCACAAGATGCTGAGACCCACTAGTGCCAATGAGTTCATTATTGTTTACAAGCAACTACGGTCTCAGAGCTGGTGCAAACACACCACCTAATACTATACCACTTTCATGGCATTGATTTATGAAAGACAGCACAGGAGGCCTCTCCTAAAAGTTCTGAACTTATCAATACTCACTGCAAAGTATGTACAGGTACTATTTGAAAACTTCACATTGTGGTCTTGGAGTAAAAGTGTCATCAGAGAATTGTATATCTTGGTGATGGTTAGGGGAGCCTGTTGTGCAGTTTGTGGAAGTCACAGATTCCATGACTATTGTAACACTGAGGCCCCACTGTAGGGGAATCTCCTGCTACAGCCCAGCTGCTATGGATTTCTTCCTAATCCCCAGCTCCCAGGCATAAAGGATGGAGTCAAATCCTCCCTCTCCGGCCAGAGGATAGGAGGCCACAGCACCCTGACACAGCATGAGAAGTCTCACAACCTGAACTTTTGTTCATTGCCCGTGACCTATGCACTACTTTTACTAAAAATATCCATGACAAAAAAAAAAAAAAATCACAGTCTCAGTAATTGCCCATTCAAGCAAGAATTGCCTTCACCCCTCCTTGGCCAGCTGGTGATATAATACAAGGCTCAGTTGTCTACCTTTGCCCCACCCAGAACAGCTGGAGAACTATCAAAACCACCCACAGGTAAAAAGGACTGATGTAACAAACAGTATGACTCGGACCACGAATAAAAGACAAAAGACAGATTCGGTATATCAAAGGGTGGAGAAAACATGCTGCCAACATTCACGGGGGAGACATCTCTGAGTGGAGGCTGTTCAGTGGAAGACTGAACTCCCAGGAAGCCAGCCAGCTCTTCACAAGACTGAAGAAAAATGCTGTTAGATAAGAAAGGTTAGCTATTAAGTTCTGGCTCTAGTTTGCATTAGATTTTATTTGTATTGTAACCACTTGTTTCCATCACACTCCCCCATCTAGTGCAATCTCCCTACTTCCATACTAAACCAAACGGTTTCTACAAAACCCCTCAGTGGTGTGTATTAAACAGAAGCTGTGATTTAAGGTAAAACTGGTAAACTGGTACCCTTTTTTTGGGAGCAGAGAATCAGAGATTTCTTTGAGTGGCCCAGCATAAGTGACAGGTGATCACTGAACATTTCAAGACTAAGGTGCGCATTTTGTTAACGTTCAAAGAAAAGACAACACTTGCGCGGCCGACAGGCCAGTGGTATTTAGGGAACCAATACTCAGTTATTAGAAGGGAGGGGCACTCTCAGTGAAGGTACGTGGTAAAAACATGGCTCACAGTGACAGGTACCCCAAGAACACCCATCTTTAAATCATTCTGCACCCATTACTTTGTCTGTCCCCTGATGAAACAGGGTATTCAGCGGCTGCTGATCATTATCCATATGGCTTCCAGCAAGGAGCAGTTCAGGTAGATGCCCAAAGGAAAGTCCTTCTTGCTATTTTTGGGGGTAGGTGGGCAGGAGAAGGTGTAAGAGCAGAGTAAGAAATCTAATGACCAATGGAGGCAGGACTTCTGGCTACAGAAGTGTTACAGGTGTGACACTTAGGCCTTGTCTACACTATGTGGCCTACAGCAACTAAGCTGCAGCATCACATCTATGCTGCTTTACACCAGAGTGTAGATTGGGGTGGACAAAATGCAGCCCACGGGCCAGATCTGACCTCCCAAACACATTACTCTGGGCCAGGGCTGGAGGACAATGCCCTGCAGCCCAGCAGCGCACACAGGCAGTCTGCACACCTGCCAAGACCCCAGCCGTGCTGCTACCAGAAGACGGAAGTCTGTAAGCCACTAGAAAGCATGTCTCTGTGCGCCCCTGTGGGAGAGGGGACAGCAGGTCTCAGAGCACTGCCTGTCCAGCACCTCCCTTACAGCTGTCATTGGCAGGAAACCAGCTAATGGGCGCTATACTCATGGGTGCGAGCAGAACACTGAGACCTGCTGCCCCCTTCCCACCAAAGGAGCACAGACAAACTTGCCAGCAGCAGCTCACAGCTTTGAGCAGTGTGGGGCCACCATGTCACGCAGGGAGCCACCAGTCAGGAGCCACCCATGCCTATCTCCTGGCCACAGCCTGCATCTGGCATCCCCTCTTGCACCCAAGACCCTGTGATAACTGCCTCCTGTTCCCAGACAGCCACAGACTTGCAGGGGCTATAACCACCAACTCGTGGTGTTTCAGGTATTGTAAGTATTCCAGAATATGTTGAAGTGGTCAGTGATCCCCCATACTGGTGAGACAAGACAGAAAACTTTCACTTAGAGGCTACGTCTACACGTGCCCCAAACTTCGAAATGGCCATGCAAATGGCCATTTCGAAGTTTACTAATGAAGCGCCGAAATGCATATTCAGCGCTTCATTAGCATGCGGGCGGCAGCGGCGCTTCGAAATTGCTGCCGCGCAGCTCGTCCCAACAGGGCTCCTTTTCGAAAGGACCCCGCCTACCTCGAAGTCCCCTTATTCCCATCAGCTCGTGGGAATAAGGGGACTTTGAAGTAGGCGGGGTCCTTTCGAAAAGGAGCCCTGTGGGGACGAGCCGCACGGCAGCAAGCGGCGTCAATTTCGAAGTGCCGCTGCCGCCCACATGCTAATGAAGCGCTGAATATGCATTTCGGCGCTTCATTAGTAAACTTCGAAATGGCCATTTGCGTGGCCATTTCGAAGTTTGGGGCACGTGTAGACACGGCCCGAGAGATCAACAGCTCTTATAGATGACCTATTAACTAGCAGAATCTCTTAAAAGTCTTTAGAGAAGGCCTGCTCTCTAGAGTCTATCCATGAAGCATCTAGGCCAGGGGTGCGCAAAGTGGGGGGCAGGCCCCCTTGAGGGGGTGTGTGAAATTTCACAAAGGGGGGCGCAGCATGATTGGCTGCTGGGTCTCAGGTTCATCCAGCTCATTAAACATACTGACATATGTTACTGTTTTTATGTATGTGCAACCCCATTTATGTGTGGATTTACATTCTACATATTTTCTGACATGTGCAAAAAGGTTTTTTCTTTTCATAGGAACATACCTGAAATTTCCATCTGTTTGGATTACACTAGACAGGTGCGGACAGAGGTGCTAACTGCAGGGACAAAAAGTAGGGCCCAATGTAAAAAGCTTGCTCACCCCTGAGCTAGGCAGTTAAAGGAAGGACTGTAGGCTCAGGTGAAGTAAGCAACTGTGACTCTAAAACAGCAGTTTTCAAACTGTTTAGGCTACATATCTCTTTCTGAAGAATGCAGTCTACCATGTATTGCCAACTGAGGTAGGCAGAAGTGACCCATGGGGAAACGTAGTGTCCCTTTGAACTCCTTGGGTTAGAAAGCATCTTTTAAATATGTTTTGGGCATTGTATAACTTAGTGGGGCTCTGATCCCTAAAGCGGGGACTTATATGCATAATCGCTTTAGAAACAGCAAATGATTTCTAAAATGGCTAAATAACTTTAGATATTATTTCTGCTTCCTCTGAATAGTTACGGAATAAGACAGAGATTTATTACTAGTCACTTAACCCATGTCTTCAGGCACCAAACCAGCCATGTTGACAACCTGCTGCAATTTTAAGGAAAAGCTACAATTTAGAGAATGAAAAAAAGAGAACTAGGGTATCAAAACCAGCATTCTAACAAGCATGTTTGTATGCCCAGTTTACATACCAGAATCAGAACGCAACCTTACATCAGTCAAACTAATTGCTCAACTCCCCAAGTGCCCTTCTAAAACTCCACCAATTGAGGGTATAATGCAACTAATTTATGAACACTTTAAGTCATATCTCATCAGGATCACAATGCTATAAAATCCACAAAGGCTTGGATTTTCAAATGCCTAAGTGTTCAAATCCATTGATATTCCACAGGATTTAGGCACTTACCTCTGTTAGGGCCCTTTGAAAATTCAAGCATAAAATACCATTTTCTAGGCACAACAAGAACAAGCTCAGCACCTGGATGGACATTCAGATAGCAAGCCTCATTCAACTGTGCTATAGTTTTACAAGGAGAAAAACCCATCACATAGGACATTTAGAATCAGGCAAAACTACTGCACTGGGACTATACTGTATGCAACCACCACACTATGGAAGGGGAGGAAGAACTCAGACAACCAGTTAGCTTAATGTCTTTAATACCCTAATTCCATGAAATAATGCACTACTGCACAATTAAATCATAATATTGATATGCACTTATTCAGGTAGGAAAAACAATTATTTCTACTGCATGATTTACAAATCTTCAGAGTAAATTTTTAGAGTACTATAATTGCAAAGCCCACAACATATTGATTACTTGCACACAGAGCTCATAGTTACACGCTTCTGATTTAAATAAAAGATCACTTTGCAACGAAGGAGCAGTAACACAATCTAGTTAAAAAGACTCTGGACAAAAAGCTAAATAGCAAGACTAGAAGCTCGGTCAACAGACCAACTCATTCCAGCTACAGGCAAGGCACGTGACCATATCCGTAAGCCATCCAAGCAGTAAAACTGAAAAAGCAGCAACAAGATGGTCTCTGAACACCGGAAACTGCATCGTTTGAACTGTCATGGTAGTTCCACATGGGCTGACTGCCTAATAATTTCTGATTCTCCAAGTAACAAATTCTTTACAAATAGCATTTTATAAAGCACTGTGATTTTTACAAAGCCCATCTGTCAGGCCGGCACTGTGTTGCACTGAAACAAGTCATAACACAAGAATTTTCTAGAACTGATGTCCACAGGAGAGAAGGGAGGAGCTGAATAGGCAAAAGTTGTGTTTATGCTTTCTACTTGTGTACAAAGCTCTGAAAGGATTTTTAAAAGGAGAGTTTTTCTTTTGCTTTCATAAGGTTAAAAAAAATTTGTTCTCCTGTATCACTGGAAGTCTGGAAGATACAAAGCTAGAATGGGACTTCTCTCAAAAAGGACTGACAAGCTTTTAAATATATTTTATTCCCAGCATTTATCAAAACACTCACACAGAAGTGGTGTCCCCAAGCAAAAAAGCTCTAAGTAAAAATAATTTCAATGATTAGGTTTCACTTCTTTGATACTACTTGGAATTTCATAAACCCACAAACTTCCCATACAGCTCTATAGCAGCCTTCAGAATAAACAGCTAGACAAGACCAGAACTCCATATAAAGATTTCAAGCAGTAACTGAAAACCTGAAAAAAAATTAACCTTTATTGAGTAACAAAGAAGCTAAAGGGCAAAACTCTGTATTTCTTTTGTAGGTCAACTCTACGGCTAAACCTCTATGCTGAAGATCATGTTAGAACATGATTCAACGTCGTCTTTGAAGATTGGTCCAAAATGTATTTTAACCAGGTTAATAAATCATGTTATAACTTGGCACAAAATTTACAAGACTGACTTATGAACAACTCAACCCCTCTGCTTGTTATTAGTTCTTCTCTCCATCAGTGTGCCTTTTCTAATTCAGGAAAGACAAGGACCCGGTTACATCTCAAGGGTCATGCACTCACACCAACTCCAACAAACATTCACATGGTTAGAACACAGTTTAGCCTCTCAAAGATAAGAGCAAAGTGTGTTTTAGTATTGTTGTAGTGCGGTTACAAAATAATCTAGTCACCACAGTTTTAATAGCACACAGGTTAATATTAATTAAACATGACCATGCAAGTTCATTAATTGTTTCATTTGCATTATTTTTATATTTCTGTTGATCCAATGTCCATTCCTACATAAGGGAGAGAATGCCCCTTCAATATAGTTTAGTAACTCAACTGGAAGCCTTTGTACCTTGGAAGGAGTTGGTGCAGTTCTAGGAACCAGATTTTTGTAGACACTTGGGACAACTGTGGTGGTCTTGTTGCCATTTGCAAGGTGAGGAACTGGTGATGTAAATGCTGCTGAGAAGGCAGCAGCAGGATCCTCTTTTGAAACCTTTTTGATGACCAGCATCTTGGTAGGTTGCTTGGCACTAGGAGGGTTTTCTACAAAAGAGTGGAACAAGACCTCAAAAAATAATTAGAATCTCCATAATTCCACAAATCTTCACTCTACCTCTACTCCAATTCTACCTCAGAGTTTAAGATGCTGAAATAGTCAAGTAATGCTGCTATTAACAGCTCCTGAGTTCAAGTTCAAATGGAGAGGATGTCAAACAAAGATGATAAAGTCCAATATCTGGTAGACTCCTCTTGATTTTGAAAACTGTCTATGATGGCATCGGCCCAAGATTTTAATAGCCTCTCTGACTTTGCTGAAAAGGGAATCAGAATGGGTCATTATGTTCTGAATTACTGAAGAGTAATGTTAAGTTAATTCACTAAAATATTTAGTGAAACTCATACTTTACGGTTCAATGTTCTGCAACCTAAAAAATTATGTTTTGCTGGAGGAAACAGAAGTTCTCAGGAACAGTATACTTTCTTGAAACTGTAATGTAAAACTACTTAAGTGTTTAAAAAGCTTTTTAGTGCTGCTAATCTTGTATTCTATTTGGGTAAGTCAATAAAGATGTGAATCAATCACTCAAGAGATGAAAATTAGATCTAGCACAACTGAATATTGAATGTTTTAGGATATAGGTAATGAATAATTGATTTACAATTCTATCCCACCCAAGTTCACCTCCCTAGTTATAGTCACCACACTTTCCAAACAGTGATTAAAGAAACATTTTCAGGTACTGCTAAGAGACACCCTCTTTTTATCAGCCTACCTTCTTGAATGAAGGGAACAGAGGTACAATATAAAGGAATTTAAAACTTTTTTTAATGAATTTTTAAAAAACCAAATCTCAGAACAACCTGGTACATTTTTACAGTACTTCAGCATCTCCGGTATAAATACCATTTCAGTAACGCTTAAAAGCAAGGATATGTGCTCTCTCTGGTCCTCTTAAGCCTATTCTACAATTCTAATTCTGCATTTAGCTATGAAGTTCTAAGTATTTTTATGATCATTTCATGCCAACATTCCACACCCACAAGCTTAGGGAGGCTGCTAATTCCATGGAAGAAGATAACAATTACAGATGAGTGAAGTTTCTATTGCATGCCATTAGCAGCGTAAGGCCATGGGATCTGGGTCCTCAGCAAGAGGAAACAGACCTGCAACCTTACAGGCTAAAGCAATATGCTTTACTGCAAGAGCTAAAAGCCATTTGGCTCTCTGCTAGGGGTGTAGAGCAGAGACTTCACTCTCCCTTGTCAGCAGTCTCAGCATGAAAACGGAAGAGAAGTAAGTACAGCTCTAAGTATCAGAAAACAGAGTGGGAGAGGGATGGTGTGGGGGGAAGGGAGGGAGAGAAAAAAGAAAAAAAAACAAACAAACAGCTGACTACTTCAGTTTAATTTTCCTTTAAGGCTCCCCCTATGTATAAAAAAAAAAGTTTCAATATATTGTTCAATTCTTCTGCTCTCCATGTGGTCATCTGTTTTTTATATAGTGACAAAGTTCTCTACATACCCCACACTCCAGAAGGTGTCCCTAAAGGTTTGCTCTGGTTATTCTGTTTTCCAGCTTCTGGATTCAAAGATGGCTGCAAAAACATAATCCAGTTGGACGCATTAGAAGATATCACATGTTGCTATTTATCAGAAGCACTACTACTGTAGAACATCGGAGCCAAGTACATGGACCAGATCCATTTGTGCAAAATGCAGTGACAACAGAACAAAGACAGTAGCTGCTCCCAAAGAGCTTTAATTTTCCTTGCGCTTGGCATAGAGTAAGCAAAGACACAACTCTTAAAGAGTTTCTAATACATAATTAAGGAATTGAGAGATTAATTGGTATTAATCAGAGGCTTAAGATGATATGTCCAAAGCCCAATTCTTCATAACCACACACAGTTTCATACAGGCATTAACAGTTTAATATTCTGATACCAGATGTATAGGGACATATCTGATTAGGGACATAAAACCCTGTTTAGCCTGTTAAAATCTACCGTTTAACCAATTAAACTGAAGAGGGGCACAGATGGAAAGGCCACTCCAGACTGGCTGGGTTGGAGCAGCCTCAGCTGCCCCTGCAGCATGACAGGCCCAGGGCTGCTGGGCTGGAGCATCCCTGCCCGCAGTGCAATGGGGCTATTGTGTCTGGGCTGGAGTGCCCCCTGCCTGCAGCTGCTCCGACCCAGCTGGAACTTCCCTGCCCATGGTGCCATGGGTATATGGCACTCTGGCATGGCCAGAGCAGGCCTGGTCCCCAGCATGTTGTAGGCAGGGATGCTCCAACCCTGCCAGCCACCCCCGCCACTGCTCCCGCTGGCGTGGATGGGAACTGCCCCACCAGGGCTGGAGCACCCCTGCCCACAGCAGCACTGGAGCAACCCTGTGTACCTTCGGTGGTGGGCTGCCCCAGCCCCTACCAATTAACTGGTTAACGATTAACATCCTTACCTCTGATGAAGATGAATTTACAGGTATACAAACTAAAAGTTAAACTTATGTTAAAATAAATTCCATGGGATCAAAATTATAGGCTGTCATTTCATCTGAAGGATGCAGTCTTTGTAACTATCTTTGATAGAGGGTCAAATCCAATAGTTGAAAACTTACGAATGGGGGGAGTGAAGTAAGTAAAAAAATCAGGTACCTGATGATAAAAGACCCTGTGTTCACCTCCATGTTCCCCTCTTTTCACAATTGGAAATTCAAAATCATACCAACTCCCTACTATGCTAATTACAGCATAAAACTCCAGTCATGTGCTTCTGGAAAAGCTAGCATGCCTGGTTTAAAAGCTGAAAGAAATTACCATCATCTCTTAAATTGAGTACCGTCTCAGATCCAAAACATTGCACAAACTTTTGCTATCAGAGTTAATATTTCAATTTACCAGGTCTTATCAGTTTTACACACCAGGAAGCTGAGAGAGGCTGGCTGATGTGCAGAGTGCAAACAGGAATGCACCAAAATTGGCCTTTATGGTTTAAGTATTTCAAAAGTAAGCTTGCCCTCTTGACAAATACATAAACTTAAAAGTACTATATTATCAGCCAAGTTACGAACATACTTCTATGTGACAAGTAGCTCAATTCGTTTTTACCACTTTTTTTTTTTTTCAGAGAAATCAGGTCACCAGCTGTACTGTGTCTGGCTGACTGAACAGACTTGCGCATCACAACACTAAATATAGCAGATTTAAAATAACCTGGAAAAATGTAATGATTTAACCAAAATAAAAACAATCCTGCATACTCCAAACCCGATACATAATGCCCATGGGGATGTTGGAAAAAGTAAAAGTTTTGCAAGCACTGCTTGCAGAACTATTCCATTAACACTGACATGACCATCCAAAAGCATGGGATGGAATACAACTGTTGATCCTTTCCACCAACCAACGTTAATACAGTAAAACCTAGAAAACCGTTTCTCATTGCTGTTGTCAGTAGTGCAATAATCACACTTACAAAGTCGTCTTCCTCAAACTGCAGCTTCTCTTTTTCATCTCTCCGCTCTTCTCTGGGCTCAGCGGGCAGCTTTTCTTGAAAAGCTGAGTTCTTGCGAGAGTGAAAATTGCCATTCCAGTGGCGATGAACTCCAGTTCCTCCACCACCACGCTGGTTCATGCCATCATGGCCCCGGGAGGGACCATGCCAGGCAGGCTGATTGCCAGAAAGCCCAACATGAGCGCCTTTAGAAACACCAGAATCTACGGAATCATGTCGGAGGAGAGAAGGCTGATGCCAGCAGTCTAAACAAAAGGAGTTAAGTATGCAAATAAAAAAAAGTTCAAGAATGACCCGATATTTTCTAATGTTGGTCTATGTGCTCTAAATAGCTATTAGATTGACCTTACCACAGAGAGATCGTCCATCTGCGAGAGTAAAAAAAGTCAAATTACAGTAGAATTCAAAAGCTATGTACAACTTCCACAGAAACCAACAGTAGCACAGACGGATGGCACATAAGAGAAGGATGGTAGCATAAGTGGCTTTTTGTGTTACAGGTATGTAGTTTTGCAAAGTTAATTTATATTCAAAAGGCATACATTCTGCATAGTTCGGAATTAAATCTTTGGATATAAAATAAGTTCTACTCACCTCCCGTAGTTCTGAGGGGGCCATTATTAAAAAATCCATCAGAAGAATTGTGTCGTCTACGGCTCACACCAAACCGGCCCTCGCCCCGTGGAAGATGCTCTCCATGTTTCTCAAAGGTGGCTGCAGGAGACTGCAGAAGCAGATTAAATGACTTAAGTCACCCCCTAGGGCCAACTTTCTGATCATTTATATGAAAATAAGACAGTCTCTGCTTTAGCTTTCAGTAATTACAGCGATAAGGAGTACAGAGGTCAACTGCCAATTCTAGATAGTTCAATTTTGTGCATCCCCACTAGAGGTGTGAAATCAACCTCTGATCTTCCCAGTAGTCTAGATATACTCTTTGTTTCCTTAGCAAATTCTTGTCTGCGCATCAATCTGGACATCTATCACAAGATGCTCAGGATTATGAGTGCCATGCATAAGCAATGCAAGTGTCTACTTGTCTTCACACAGAGACCTTACACCTTTGAGTTAGCTAGATCTACCCCTTGTACCCCGCTGTCAGAAGGTGAGAAATCACAACTCAACTCAAATCTCCTGTCCCAAATTTTGGGATTTCACATATAAGCAACTCTAAACAGGAACTAGAAATTCCGAGATGGGAACCAAGAGCTTGTTATTGGTACACTGCTCATCAGTGCAACATTACTTTGGAGGGAAAAAAAGCATTCTGCATTTGTACACAAATATGAAGATGCTGGTAGGCCAATGTTCAAGCCCTACTTCCCCATTGTGAGAGCTCAATGCAGACTGAAGTTAACAGGATTTATTTACTACCATGTTTGTACATGCACTGAAAAACAAACCTCCTCTCTGTAACAGAGGGGATTAATTTGCTAAAGAATTTAAAGTCAGCAGAGGAACAGTTCTCTCTCATTACATAAATAGCATTCTAAACAAGTATGCAGGCATTTAAACTAGGCAAAATCCAGGACCAAAACTTGTTTTACTCATTAAAGTAACAGGTTCTGGCTAGGTAATATGAATGGAAGAGTTACCTTGGCTGACTGTGGAGTTGAGAAATTAAGCCAGGCAGGAACAAAGTCATGCTGCGCCATTTAGGTCCAGTGTCTCCTTTCAATAAAGTGAGGCATCAAACCTCATGGCCAGGATCTACAAGTGAAAGAAAGAACAAACATCTCCAGTCTGTCAGCCCAGGCTGTGTAATTAAGTGGAATAATTGCACTGTAACATTTAGGCCTTGTCTAGTGAAGAGAAAAAAATAAGTCAGTCTTTCACTGGGCTGAAGTGCAATTCTTACTATAAAACTGACAACATGGTTTCCCTGGCCAGAATAGATAAGTCCTTTACAAGTTCCAATACTTCCTGTTTACATCTTTGCTATATTTACTCATCTACTTTCTGAAGGAAAATACACAAGGCCATACTGCAGGGCAATGAACACTTGCAAGAGCATGTATTTTTGAGTGTCGTGGTGTTTCATGGGTCTATGCACTGCATATTTGTTCCGTTTCCTTTCTACTTCCAGACCTATCCCATTACGAATTTCACAAATACATTGCTAAGGCTGATATTGGAAAGTCACTAACAAGGGCACCAACTGGGTGAGATTTAGAGTTAGACTTGTGATGAAAATCTAATCTCACTGTTGCCCACTGTTAAAATTATCTTAAGGCCCCAAAATTCTACACACAGTCCATAACCGTGGTGGCTGATGTGCTGAATTCCTGACAGTGAATGGAAGACAAGGAGGATGAGGATATGACAGAAGATGGTGAGAAAGGAGACTGAGCATCTGTAACTGCACCGTTACAAGAAGTAAGAAATTTATGACAAACGCGAGGGGGCAACATGCAGGTGAGAAACTCAGATTCGTGAACTGAAGAAAAGTTAACTTTCCATAATATGTGATATGACTACCACCTTGCAGTTCTCTGAGTTTTTGTTAACTGCTCACTTAGAATAAGTCAGCTATACTTAGTATAAGTTGGAGAGGGGGGTCCTCTTGGTTCCCTCCTTTTTGCAGCCTCTCAGTGTTCTACATGAGTGAAGATTTTTTTATGTACATAGAGAAATAAAAGTGTGATCAACTACCCAAAGTTCGGCCTCCGTGGTCCAAATCTCTCCTTTATTTCTGTGCTTCGCTCTGATCTTCAGGCTCCTTCCTTTTCCAGGATGCAGTTATGGCGGGCTTGAGGTAATGGTGCGTCTCAATGCGGAGCGCGAGAAGCCGCACTTTGTGCTGACTGCACCGTTCACCCCCCTCAGCTGCTCATCTTAATCTCTCTATGTACTCACACTCCAAAAAAATACCTAAAAAGGTAATTTACATTTAAAAAAGCCACAACCACGTTCACCTCATTAAATTTCCTCTTGTTGTAGTGCTATAGAACTTACGTTTTACATTACAAAAGTGGTTGTTGGATCTGCAGGACAACATTCAGAGCAACACCATGGTTAACAATGAACAGATATACCCAAATCTGTGGGATTATTCATTGTCTGTAACACATCAGTTTGAAAGCTTGGGGGGAGGGCAGAAGGTTCAATTATATAAAAACGCTTCCCCCAAATTCTAATATTAAATGGGAGACATCTGCCCAAGCATATGCTCTTAAAATAGAAGCTTCATTTTCATCATATGTACAGTCGCTAAAAAGTCCACAGTGCTAATGTTCTTAAAAACGAACAATGTCTTGATACACTCTTCACTTCAAGTAGCTTAGGTTCCCCTCCAAGAAACTAACTGCTATTTGACATTAAGATCAATGGCAGACACAACTGCTTCTATGTCTTTGCTGTTGACCATTTATGTGCTGAATAAGCAAAACAAAGAGTAAACTCCAAAAGTATTCTCTTCTCTTTAAAGATCTTCTGGATTGTGTGCTGTGTTTGAAAGGTGCCAAATTATTCAATGAGAGTTTCTTGTTTAACTGCAGAGTTTACTTCTGGGTTATAGTCCTCCTCTTCCATCAAAAAAAACAAACAAACGGTGGAATGCAGGAACTGTAATCACTACAAAGGAAAATGAACACCCATCAATAAAGGTAATTAAAACATACAATAAGATATGTCCAAAATGTAGCACAAAAGGAAGAAGTGCAGAAATTGTATTGTAAGTGAACATAAAAAAGCAAGTGGGTTTGCATTTTTTTGTTCAACTATAGAAACCCAGAAATATTTGCAACATCTTGCTGTCTCCATCGCCCCACCACATTTACAGATAACAGAGTTCCTCAGATCTAAAACAGAGCTCGTCCCCCCAGATCCCAGAAACTACAGTGCTGCTCCAGTTCTTTAGCCACAGTTATGGATATGAATGGGACATAACCATGGAGGCTGGGATGACAAGTAACTGGCTCTGGTGCAGTTATAAAAACCAAAAAATCCAGCTGACACTATGCATTTGAGATTCAGCCCTGTACTGACTTCCTTCTCCATCTACCAATACTGTGCCATAATAGAAAAGGCTAATCACTACATGCCTCTGCTTTCTTGATGCTCTCCAGATATTTCTCAACTGCTTCAGTCCAGCCAGGAGGCTACTTCCTCTTAGTCCACTGACACCAGAACTAGGCACACCTGTAGAAATCTGAGTTCTCTGTAAGCTGTGCAGCCATGCAGCTATTTCGACCCACGCAGGCCATCCAGCAGGCCACACAGAGTTGGAATGTGAGGCAGCTGGAAGACAGACGACTCCCCTCCCCACCCTCCCTCTGCCCCCGCCCATGAATCTGCCACACCTGGGTTGCCTGGCCCTGGCCCACCCTCTGCCATGGGCAGGTCAGCCCTACCATGACTTTGCTGAGGCCAGGGCAGCATGGTGAGAGTGACCTGGCCCTGATCTGATTCTGCAGGGGTTGGGGCTTGTCGTGGCAGGGTGGCCTGGAATCCCCTGCCCCACACCTGTCACAGCAGGGGCGACCAGGTCCTGGAGTTCCCTGATCCCAATCCTTACCCCTCACACCCACACACACCATTCTCTGTACCAGCCTCACACCAGAGGCCACAAACCCTAATGCTCTGTCCCGGCTAGGGTTGTCAACTCTCCCAGATCAGATGAACTTAACACCACTTATGGCAATGGCATCAGGTCCAACTAAGCTGGTAACCCTAGTCCCAAGCCCCAGAGACCCTCATCCTCAGCTCTACCCCACAGCCCCAGCTAGAATCCTCACACTCCTGGCACCCCAATGCTCTGCCACAGACCTGAGCCCCCTCCCACACTCAGAACCCACTGGAAACATCTCTATACTGTTGCACATAAAATTCACTTGCTCAGGGGTGGGAAAGCTTAGAGGAAAAGCTGGTAGAAATACCCTGATCGAACAGGAGATCTATTCATCAATCCCTCTTCTGTCATCAAATTCAACCTTCCTATCTGCCTATCTTCAACCCTTCCAATTCTCCCATCTCCCCACTTATGCACTCGCACAAAGCCACCTCTTAACCACCACCAACCTTCAACATCGGTCCACTTATCCCACAAATAGAGCTGTGTTTTTTTCTCTGCTGCCCTTATGTACAAAAGGCCTTTCCTAAATTCTCTTTTTAAGACCATCCCTTTTTCTCCCCTTCAAATCCCTTTTCAAGACTCACTGCCCTGTGGTGAGATGTGAGACCCGTAAGAAAATCAGCCAGTGAATGCAGACTAGGTTGCAGAACAGTTAGATTTATGTGATTTTGTTTATTTACAGTTTGATCAAAACTAAGAATTTAGAACTACCAAGTTGTACAACAGTTAATTTGTGTGACTACATGACCTCAACATGACCCTTGTTTTTTCTCTCTCTTGCTTGCTTCCAGCTTGGCTGAAGCAAGCAAGCATCAGCTCTTTGAAATAAGGTCCTTATTGCATTTATTTATATAGAACTTAGCACAAATGAGTCCAATTCTGACTGCGACCTTTGCATTCTACAGCAATAAAAATATCACCCTTCTGGTTTGGGATTCCCAAATAAGAAACTAAAGAGATTAAACAGCAAGGAAATTTCAATCTACAAATTCAAAATTTGCCATTACGTGAACAGTTAGTCTAACAGGCTACCTGGCAGAATAACTGAGTAAAATCATCCCAAATGCTAAAAAAAGCAGTAACAAACTCTAACCAGGAACCCTTAGGTATCTGGGACAGTAAAGGATTAGACCCATGCATAAATCTCTCGAACCACAGCAACACACAGAAAAAAATCTCACAGAAGAGCCTCAAGTCATCAATCAAGATGAAATCAATAGGCTCCATGCATTCATAAACAGAAGCAACAGTCATTATGAGCTAATTGAAGCATCCTGCCCAGATGATAAACATTAAACTCATCCCCAAACAGCAACAAAAATGCTGATGTACCAATATCTGCATATTGTGAAGTGTAACTTTAAAAATCCTTCTGTTCACTCACTCACTCTCTCTCGCGCGCACACACACAAAAAATATAAAGGAAAGTTATCAATTGCTTCAGAGAGAATTTTTCTTCCCACTCTCTTGCACTCAGCACTTGAACCAAATTCACACAGCAGTCTCAGAAGGTCAGTGCCAAGCCTCTGCCCACCTCGCTGAAATAGCAGTGAGGTAAATGAGAAGATGACAGAAGTTCCATGAAACTGAGGTGTTTTTCAATGCCATTAATTAAGTTAGCCCGAACAGCAGATTTATGAAACAAGTGAATTGTATAGGAATCAATTCACTTATTGACAGAAATGAGAATGGATAGCTTAACTCCTTCTAGTGAGCTCTGATAGTTAAGTCATACTGAATTGGAAGGGAACTGGAAAAAAATATCTTGACTCTTGGTGAGATTTATGTTGTCCATTTATTTACACCGCTCATTCTGAAAAAAGGATCTTGTTTGACTATGGGCTTTGAAAGCCATCAAAGCATACCAGACCATGAAAGGCTTTCAGTTACCTTTCAGGATGAAAGCAAGAAAGCAGAAATTAAACAGAATCCCGATTCTTCTGCCAATGCTAGCTACCTAGCCTTTCAAAAAATCTGCATCTATAGCAGAGGGGAGGCTGCAGCTGCAAATCTTCAAATATTCAGTGGGTAAAAGTTCTTGCGAAAGTTTCACAGTCTCCTCATCTGCTGTCATCCAAGACACCTACAATTAGGGCAATTCAGCGTGCGCTAAAGAATGAGGAACGGCTAACCTGCATCTAGAGACAGTGCCATCTCTGAACAGATTAAGACATGCAATTTATTTTAAAACCAAATCAAAGTCTTATAAACCTGTTGCTATTTCATATTTATTAGCTTAAATTATGGACTCCAGTAACACTGAATCAGAAAACTACGGCTACAGAAAGCTTTACTCATAATGAAATGCCCTTCACATCTTGTCAACCTTCCTGCAGTATTTTGACATTGCTGCATCCTCTCTTCTCAGTCTATGTCAGTTTTTAAAGGCCCTGTCTCAAAACAAATATTTGCAGGTTTAAGGACTATGCACAAGGCTTGTGTCTCCCTCTGAAGTGTCACATGGCTTAATATTGTGCTATAAAAGAAAGAGTATCACCAAATTACATTTACCCACCTCACCAAAAAATTAACATAGGCACAAGGAATATCAATTTCTGAAAGAACAGAAAGACCAGATGAGGGAGATGGAGTAATTTAAGAATGTAAAGATTGAACCTCTCTAATCAGGAACTCTCTCATCTGGCAACATCTGTAATCTGGCATGATTTTAGTTAGCTAGATGACCAATTACATAGGTTTGGCCAAGTTTCGCACGGTCCCTTAAAGTTTATTTCCAGCCTCCAGCACAAGCTCTCAGTGTTCTGTGCTGTTCTTTAGCTGTAATTTACCCCTATATTTCTTCTAAGAGCCCAATAAGCAGTGAAAGTGTTGGTAATGCTGCTAGACCAGGTTTGGTTTTTTTTTCCATTCGAGAGCTACACGGCAATTTTTAACATGTTCCGGTGGCCTAACACAAAATAGCCCCAAACCTCCTTCGCATCCCCAGGCTTAATCCCTCCCAGACCCAAAATCGCTGCCCTTCCAGGTTTTAACACCCCGCCACAGCCGGGCACCCTATACCCCACCCCAGTGAGTCGCCAGAGCTACCGCCGGAGTTGTGAGAGCCCTGTAATCTGCACCGCCAGAGCCCTACTGTCACCTGTTAAAAATGCTGGCACTGCCAGCTCAGCAGGCCAGAATTTGGCCCGTGTGACATATGTTGGACACTCCTGTATTAGACAATATTGACCTCCCGTGGTCTGGCATATCCTCTCATCAAGCACTGGTCAGGTCCCAAGGGTGCTGGATTAGAGAGGTTCAACTTGTATTTACACTGCAAAAAATCAAAGCCTTTACATAATACAGAGTAAAGATTCCTAAATGGCAATGTACAAACCCTCACATTCGCAAAATTTCAAATCAATCATTAGAGATATCAAGTCTTGCTTTGTCTACATAAACATTCTATCAAATCCAAAGATACCTGTTTACTGAAAGACAACCTACTTCATAGTCCCTTTTAAAGAACATAGGCCCACACCAGATGCACATTAATATGTCATATATACAGTTAAATCAATGTATGAATATTAATGATTTTATATTAAGTAATCTCATTCTTGTTGAGCTACACACAACTAATCTCAATTTAATATGGTGCCAAAACATTTTGATTCACATTTCTCATCACACACAAATCAATGTCAGATTTTAAAGTGATATTGAAATACTGTGCATTTCTTTATTCTTGAATATATATTTATAAGTGGGAAGCTTCAGGTATATCATAAACTTGTCACTTAATATACAAGCCAAATGAGGCTGCTGGAGGTTTTATAAGTGCCCAGATATTAATTTTTACATAATTAATTTTTCTAATATAGGTAAATTTAAACTAGATATTCTTAATATAAATGTAAGAAGCATGTGATCAAGTTTCTAAATTAAAAGGAGTGCTACAGACCAAGGTAAGAAAACATTCTTAGTCACAACTTAGAAAGTGTGTGTTTCTTAAATTTTATGTCCAATGGACACAACGTGCTTTAACCACACACATATATTGGGTTCTTAGCATATTAGGGTTAAATATAACCAAACTATTGTTTTACTCTTATCAAAAACTGATATTAGAAATAAAAAATGATCAGTTTGCAATAATTCCTTTTCTCTCCAAACACAAACACTGAGGGCTTGTCTACACTACCACCCTCCTTCAAAGGAAAGATGGTAATTAGGGTGTTGGCAGTTTACCAGTGAAGTGTTGTGATGCATACGCAGCACTTCTTTAAGCAAATTTGCACACACAGCCCCCCACGACAACTTCAAAGTTTTAAACTTCGAAGTACTAGCTTGCTTCTAGCCACGGCTTACCTGCAGGTATTTTGAAGTGCTGGGGCAACTTCAAAGTACCGTCAGGTGAGCTGCAGCTAGACGTGAGCCAGTACTTCGAAGATGTCGAGGTGGGGGGGGTGAAATTTGCTTAATGAAGTGCTGCGTACTCAGTGCAGCACTTCATTAGTAAACTCCCAACACCCTAGTTACCATCCTTCCTTCGAAGGAGGGTGGTAGCGTAGACACAGCATGAGTGAAGTTAAAATAACTTCAGGATTACAACACACATTAAATTAAAAAGCCTTGATTTATATGAAGGAGACACGATAGGAAATGCAAACATCCCTAATCAAGATCTAATCTTGCCAAATGTCTTGACAGATTAGGAATGAGTCAAAATTGAAACTATGCAGTGAGTAGAGAGAGCCCTCTTCTTGTCAATATCATGTCTTCATAGAAGCAGGCTCTGATTTTAAATGCCAAACCTCATATTTACTGGCAGATGCACCTGGCATTGCTTGGGCCCTTGCGGTGGCTCAGGGCAGGGTTTGGGGGAATGCAGAAATCAGTGGCATGAGGTTGGGAAGTGCAGGGGGCTCAAGGCAGTTTCCCTGCTCACGCAAGCCCAGAGGAGCCAGAAAACAAGCTGCAGCCTGGTTCCCATCTCCCCTTGACTTGCACAGAAATTTGAGTTATGTGGGGGTTGCAGCAACCTCATGTAACTCAAGGGTTTACTGTATATCGGTCCTCCTCTGTGTGTCCCCTCTTTTTCCACATTCTGGAAAACATTCCCATTCTAGGCACTTCTTATTTTCCTGGCACAACTAAATACTGACCTTGCTTTAAGGTAAGATAAAAGAAAGCTACATACCAAATTTGGTGGCTCTAGCTCTTACAGTTTAGTAGAAGGTCTTAAATAAACAGATTAACAGACATACAAATGGACTGATGCACTCTAAAATATACAGAATGAAGAAAACTGTTTATATTACCAAAGGCACAATTAAACTAGAAGGCTCTCCCTCAAAGTCATTGTTAGATTTTGTCATTGAAGAAACGTTCATTTAACTCATTTCAGGTCAAGCGCCAAATTTAAACTTTCAAAGCCTGTGATATGGTAACAGGCTCAAACAATCAGATCTCTGGGGTAAAGACTATTTGTTATACTCAGAGCTAACAGCAACCGCATTGAGCATAATCTTCACTTAACATACCTGTCATGGTAAGTTAGTTAATCACAAGCTCTCCGACCTCAGACATAAAGGGCTACAATACTGCCCATGAATTTTGGGCAAAGTAGATAATATGTTTGTACTAAAGACTGTTTGTGTAAGAGCATGTTATGGAAAGGAGAATATGAA
Source organism: Carettochelys insculpta (assembly GCF_033958435.1). NCBI lineage: Eukaryota > Metazoa > Chordata > Testudines > Carettochelyidae > Carettochelys > Carettochelys insculpta. Next base: position 4,396,552 of record NC_134145.1, read on the forward strand.
GACCAGTGACTCAGGCAAAAAGCAAGAAAGCCAAGCTGCAATCTGTGAACATGGTGTATGGCTCTGTAGAAGCCTACAGAAGATTTTTAAGCTGGTGTTGACTAAAAGGCTTGAGACTGCAAAATAAATTCTTATTTTGTTTTGTTTCTTCCCATATTTGTTTATAGGAATATAGAAAGTCATCTTTCTACAAACAAGGTTGCATCAAAAGGTAACAGACACCCACAATTTCTCCGCCTAACTACAAAAATTTATAAGACCCTGAATTTTCGACAATCTGCTTTCGTCAAAAAGGGACAAGATCTTTAAACGTATTTCCACAAAAACTAACAAAAAGGCATTCCAATTTGCGTACTTCTAACTACTCTAATAAAAATATTAATTCTCTTATCTTCCTTCATTTATTTTTATTACATTTTTTGCTATTCCAGTTAGCTCTTAGCTCTGAGTAGTTACCCAACTATATCCCTACAATTTCTGCTAAATCACTCTGCTTATTCAGAACAGATATATGTTTTTCTTGCATACAATCCTAATCACCAATGACCCTGGTGCACCAAAAATACGCAGTAATAAAGGGGATTGCAAGAAGGAAAATCTCAAAAATTACAACTGTTAATTTAATAAAGTGGCAAATTTGTAAAAAGTATGTTTGAGAAATATATGTAGGTCCCACAAACTGTCAAACAGCTCATGCTACCTCAAATATTGATGAGCCAAGGGAAATTTATTAATACAAGGGAACAGTGTAACTGTGGCAAAATAAAGCAACCACCATTCTGGGATAAAAAAGCAGATCAGTAGCACTTTAAAGACTAACAATTTCTTAGGTGATGAGCTTTCGTGGGACAGAAAACTCATCACCTAAGAAATTATTCTGTTCGTCTTTAAAGTGCTACTGGACTGCTTTTTTTGTTTTGATAGTATACAGACTAGCATGGCTCTCTCTCTGTTATCATTTTGAGATGTAACTGCAAAATTGTTTATTCCTAGGGGAATCCTGCACTACTGCATATGTGGAGAATTAATGCCCTGCACTGATTTATTTGTTTCCCCACAGAAAAATGACTGACAGCTGAGCAAAGGGAACCTGGAACAGCAGTCACCCACCCTTCCTCAGCCTCAGGAGAATGTCATTCCCAGAATCTGGAACAGCCAGAAGAGAGTTAAGTCACTGCATTGGGGGCTCAAGGGGCTCCAGGAAGTGCTGGATCAGACCCACCCCATCATTTATCCAGCACCTAATCAGCCATACCCCCCACCTCAGCATTATACCCTGCACCTAAACCCTCCATCCTGCCAAGGCTCATCCTCATGCACCCAGACCCCTTCACCCCAACTTACCCCATCCCCTGCATCTGGCCTTTCCTAGTCCCACCATTCAGGAGCTTATGGTGGTAGTCCAGATGCAGAAGGTGGGGTTCAGCACCCATTTCCAGAAACTTCCCCCAGCTCTGCATTCCTCCCTGCTTTGTTTCCTCAGCCACAGAGGGGTTGGTCATGTATAAGGAGCTTCTCCCCCATTTGCAAAACCCCTGAGCATCTGGACCTCTCCTCCATACTAACTGCCCTGCTGATTCCCACCTCCCTTGCATTCAGAAAAGATGTCTATGCCTCTACATCCAGACCCCACCCCCACAATGAGCCTCACCCACTGGACAAACAGCCCCCCCATTCAGCCTTTCACATAAAAATCCCAAAATGAAGACCAAGAACGACTAAGAGCTTGTCCACACAATTTCCAATGCTAACACTAGCATAGCTCCTCATGTGGATACTATGCTTAAGAGTGTTTTTTCTGGTTTAGCTTATGTTGCTCTGTAACCTGCACAAACTAAACCAGAGTAAGGCTTAGTCTCCAATAAAGCATTAGGGTGACCTAATTATGTCAATGTCTACACCAGACTGTCAATTCCACCAAAGTCCCCTGCTACACAGACATGAAAGGCATAGCACTTATGTCTATGGAGACACTGCACTGCTTACATTGTAAATTGGCTGTCATCCCTAACCGAGGCTGCCGTCTGAAGCCCATCTACCTCTGCCCCCTGAACCAACAGCCCAAGCTGTCAGCCTGGCATGGCACCTCCCCATCACTGTCAGCCCCGCCAGGGCTCACAGCTGGGGCCTCTGCATTGTTGGATGAGTTTTCTTCCCAAACAAGACTAGAAATAACTTGCAGTTTTAATGTACAGTAAACCCCGCCAAGATATGCGCAACCGAGTCGTGCATGTCTCAGGTTAACATGACCACCGCTACTGACAGGAGCGGTGAAACCAACCCTGTCAGCGGCGGCAGCCGAGAGTCAGGCTCTCAGATGCTGCCACTGACAGGAGCAGGGAAAACTGAGGAGGGCACCAGCTCTGGTCAGTTTCCTGGGTCTGCAAGCAGAGGGGAGCCTGGAGCCAAGCTGCCCCCCCCTTCCCTAGCTCCCTTCCACTCCCTGAAGCTAGGAAACTGACCTGGGCTGGTGCCCTCCTCAGTTTCCAGGCTCCCCTGCAGGCTGCATGGACAATTTGACTTACACAAGGGTTTGCAGCCCCGTGCAAGTCCTAGGTCTACTGTTACCTTCAATTCTTCAGAAACTGATTGTATCTTTACAGAACTTACAATTAGGGCCCCATGACTTTTTTTGCAAATGCAGAAATGAAAAACTCACTACTTGCTCCCACCAGTGGTTCTCACTGCAGGCACTGTAGGGCACTTAAGACTGCTAAAAAGAGGGGTAATTTGTGTCAGTGAGCATGGGAACATTAACGATTTCCCATCAGATATCTGACTGAAATATATTACACGCATTCCAATAGGCACCACGCTATCATCACCTCTTATAACATGAATTAAACTCTTTTCAAAAAGCTTAAATACTTAATGCCCAAAACGTCACTCTATTTTGAAGAGTGACCAAAAATGGCACAGCAGATTTCCATGGTTGCTTCCATATGAAATATACGTACTTAATAACAAGAAGTTTCCTTTTCAGATTGGCACAGTTGCAAACAATCTTAAATCTTTCAATTCTCACACATCACAGTAATGTTCCTCAAGGACAGATGTTTTCAGCTGGATTCCAAACATATATACACACTTCAAAGATTCATAAAACCACGTGGTTAGAAGACACTGCAAGGGCCACCTAGTCTAACCCCCTGCCAAGATGCAGGATTTGTTCCATCTGAACCAACCAAGACAGATAGCTATCTAGCCTCCTTTTGAAAATCTCCAGAGAAGGCACTTCCAGGACCTCCCTAGGCAGTCTGTTCCATCATCCAACTGTTACTATATTATAAAGTATTTCCTGAAATTTAATCTAAATCTGCTATTCTGTACTTCTAATCCATTGCCTCTTGTTCTGCTCTCTGTGGTAAGAGAACAACTTTTGCTTATCTTTTTTCTAATGGCAGCCTTTCAGGCATGTGACTACCACTATCACATTCCCTGCATATGATCTCTTTTACAAACTAAGCATACACAGTTCTTTATGCCTTTGCTCAGATGCCTTACAATCCATCTCTTCGATAATCTGTCACTTACCTCTAGAACCTTTACAGTTTCTCTACATCTTTTTTTCCCAGCATGATCCAAACTGGACAGTACTCCAGGTGAGGCCTAAGAGGTGCCACATACCCTAAGAAGCACCAAATGGCGTGGTATTATTGCCTCACATGACCTGCATACTAAGCCTCTGTTAATGCAACATAAAATTGCATTTGCCTTTTTCCCTGCCCTGGAACAGCAACACTGTTGACTCATGTTGAGGTTACAATCTTCCACAACTTCCAGACCTTTTCCACAAGTGCTGATGCCAACCCAGTTATATCCCCATTCTGTATTTGTGCATGTGGTGTTTTCTTCCCAACTGTAGCACCTTATAATTTGTCTTTACTGAATTTTATGTTCTTATATATATTCTAATTCTCCAATTTATCAAAATTGCTTTGATTTTCGGCTGCTTTCACAAGTACTTGCAAACCTCCCCGCTTGTGCCATGTGCAAATTTGATCAGTTGGTTCTCCTATTTCAACAAAAATATTGACCACCACCAGATCCAGAATATGTTCCTGTGGAACCCACTCAAAATCTCCTTCCATTCTGTCATTCCATAGTTACTCATTTACAGTTGTTTAACCAATTATGTAACCACTTAATGGTAGTGTTGCCAAACATTTCTCAAGCTAACTTACAAGGCTTGTGTGTGACTGTGTCAAAAGAACTGACAGAACCTAGATATACCACATCCACCACATTTCTTCTATCCACCAAAGGAGTTATCCTGTCAAAGAAGGGCAGCAAGATGATTTGGCATTATTTGTTCTTGGCAAACTGATATTGGCTTCTAGCGTTTACGCCTTATTCCTCCAGGTATTGACAAACAATGTTTTCCACATTGTTCTAGTAGCTTCCACAGTTTTGAGGTCAATTTGACTGATAAATAGTTCTCCAATACCTCCTCATTTTTAAATATAGGTACTACATTAGCCTTTTTGCAGTCTTCAGGGAACCCTACTGTCCTCCGTGAGTTTGTAAATATTGTCAGTGAATTCATGATTTCTTCAAATAATTTGGTCAGTACCCCGGAGTGAACATCATCAGGTCCCATGGACTTCATTCCATTGAAATTCATTCCTATTAGTCAGAAGATCTCCGACATCTATTTATCATGATCTGCCTATCCGCCCCTTTACTCTCTATGGTAATTTTGCTAGTTGTCTAGTCATGGTTTTTTTGTTTTTGGTTTTTTTCGTGTGTGAAAGGACTGAATCATTGGTACTTGGCCTTGTCCATTGATCAAAATGTCCCTAGTACACCACATTCCTCCCCCTCCCCCAGTATAATTGTAGGACCCCTGTTGTTGGGTCTAACATTTTTTGCCCCCTGCATCTCATGCCTTAATTTGACTTTCCTTATTTTGTCCCTCCATGCATGTGCTATTTCCATGCATATTTGCTTGGTGACATGTCCCACCTTCCATTTCCTATATGCATTCTTTTTGAGAAACAATATGGACATCTGACAATAGAGAGTCACCTCAGGGGAAAGACAGCTAAGTGGTTTGGGCTCTGGCCTGCTAGAACCAGGGATGAGCGCTCAATCCTTAAGGCAGCCTTTTAGGAGTCTGGGGTAAAGAAATTAAAACAATCTGTCTGGGATAGTGCCTGGTCCTGGCAGGGGACTGGACATGTCCCACCTTCCATTTCCTGTATGTATTTTTTTTATTTTAAGCAGTAAAAACCTCCTTGTGCAGCAACATAGGCCTCCTCTGGCTTTCACCTTTCTTTTCCTCTTCATGAGAGCAGCCTGATGTAATATTAGATACACAACATCTTCTAGAAATTACCAGCCCCCTTCAACTTCTTTTCTTCATTCTTTCCACAGGACCTTGCCTATTATTTCTAAGAGTGGTTGAAATCTGCCATTAGTGTCCTTGTTTTGCTGTTCATGTTGTCCTTTCCTTAGGATTCTATATTCTATCGGATTATGATCACTTCCCTCCCAAGCTCATGACCATGTTCACATTCACAACTAATTCATCTTTGTTGGTCAATACCACATACAAAACAGAGCACGTCTTTGTTTCCTCAAATTTCTGAACCAAAATGTTGTCCCCTACACATGCTAAAAACTTGCAGGACGTATGTTTTGCTTTAACAGTCTTCCAAAATTTATCAGGGATGTTAAAATCTCTCAAAATAGCTCACATACGAGATTTGATTGTATTTTAATTCATCATCCTCAAGAATTACCAACATGTGTATTCATAAGAATGTTTCTCCCCTTCTGTAACAGAGAGAAAGCTGTGCTAGTCTATATAGTATCAAAGTAAAAAAGCAGTAAAGTAGCACTTTAAAGACTAACAAAATAATTTATTAGGTGAGATTTCGTGGGACAGACCCACTCCTTCAGACCATAGCCATACCAGAACAGACTCAAGATTTAAGGCATAGAGAAACAAAAATAGTAATCAAGGTTGACAAATCAGAAAAAAAATTATCAATGTGAGCAAATCAGAGAGCAGAGGGGCGGTGGGGGAGTGGGGAATCAAGAATTAGATTAAGCCAAGTATGCAAGAGATCCCCTAGAGCGTCCCAGAAAATTTACATCCCGGTTCAAACCTCATGTTAATGTGTCGAATTTGAATATGAAAGAGAGTTCAGCAGTCTCTCTTTCCAAAGCAGTGTGAAAATTCTTCTTCAATAAGACGCAAACTCTTAAGTCATTAAGAGAATGGCCCACTCCATTAAAATGTAGACTAACTGGTTTGTGGATCAGGAGTGTTTTGATGTCTATTTTGTGACCATTAACTCTTTGTCTGAGAGAGTCTGAAGTCTGTCCAATATACAAAGCATCTGAGCATCTCCCCTTCTGGTAAGAGTAGCTAATGGACTTTTTTTTTTTTTTTTTAAAGGAAGGTACTGGATTTAACCTAGAATATGTTTGATCTTGAGGCAAAAAGTTGCTACCAGTATATTCCAGTCTCAGTAGGACTATCAGAAGGACATGTACAGTACTTACTCCTGCTTGCTATACTGCTCTAAGAAGTCTACCACCAAAACACACCTTCCCTTCATGCTACTCTACATGAGCTCTAAAGCTGGCATACCATAATACTTTGCACATTTGTAATCTTGTTTTTAAATGAAGTAATGTACCCCAAATGTAACCTCAGTTTTATATATATTAAAAGGCCTTACTACAAAAACCATGACTAGTAGAACCAGCACAGTAGATATTGAGGCAACCTGTTGGTGTCTGAATGGAAACAAGCCAAAACTTATGAAACTTTAATTAGCTTATCTGCAGTTGTCTGTACTTTAAACCACATGAAACGCAGGTCAAGCCAAACTGATAACTTTTAGCTTCAGTTTAAGTCAGCATAATCATCTAGCCACACCTTCAATCCATCTTTCCTGAGAAGCTACTGCTGCCAATAATGCTTCAGCATTTACAAAACAATATTGCTTCCCAATGCTGAACTCTACCATAAGCTTTTTCAGTAGACTCTGTTTCTTACGGGAGCACGACAGTGGATGCAGATGTCATGGAAAGATCTGTATGTTGGCACTGCTCCCAAGGCCTGTGGTATTGTGCCACAAAGACCATAATGTAAAACTGCCAGTACTACTCCCTTCCCACCTTCTGCTCTTTATCATAAGACTAGACCTCACAAACCAACTATCACAATACCAGGTGCCCATCCTAACAGTATGCCCAATATGGGGACATGCAACTATTTAAAGGCAGAAACACCTAAATGCCAGAGAATTCAACATTCTAATCATTCAAAAAATTTTAGTTTTGGTCAACTTGTTTTTTTTTTAAACTTGGAAATACATTTCTGGTGCAAAGCAGAAAACCTGCTATTTAAAAAAAGTCATTCATCATGTAGCAAATAGGCTAAAACGATTTCCAACCAGTCATACACAGGTACTAAAAAGCCCTATGAAAAACTAGCTACCTGCATATCTATTTTCGGAATTTTGTCCTCTAAAATATTTCAACACAATACAAATTTTGAAGCTACTTGTGGAAAAACTCTTCCAACAAATCTAGTTTGTGAAGCCTCCAAATTGGCTTGGACCTCCAAAAGTAATACTACAACGTTCTTTGTTCAGTACCAGAGAAAGATCCACCAAACTCCCTGAAAATCTGCTCCACACTACGTAACGGTTTGCTTGATTTTATGACTTAAATTCAAAGAACTTTTCAAAAAACAAGTAACATTTGTTTACACTTGAAAGCCACAGAAAACAACATTTAAAAAAACAGAGTTCCTTAGTTAAAAAACAGTTTTGTAGTGGTGGTGGATGTTTGGAGCTTCTTTTAAAATGCCTTGCTTTAATAATTAGCTTTGTAGAATCACAGATATTCCGATATGTAGATAGTATTTTGTTTACAGAATATAGCATACCGAATAAAGAGACTAAGTTTTCTATTATATTCTCAAACGGATTATTGTCAATCTTCAGTAAAGAATGATTGTTCAATCAGTTAACTTAGCTGGAAAAAATCCATGTATGTCAACTGAATGAAGCAACTCAAGGCACACAAAATTCACTATACAAATGAATCTGGGTACAAATACCCACACAGTTCTTCTCCTAAGAAAGGAAAATTAGTGATATTTAAAATTGTTTAACCTCAAGACATGCAAATCTGTGGATGTGTGCTTTTTATCTGTAGATACCTGCATCCACAGAAATCCAAAGCCTGTTTTTGCTGATACAAGTTTTCTGTCTACAACCCTGAAAACCATATTCATAGGTATCCGCATCCATAGATCAATTTTGCAGATGCGCACACCAATTCTGTATCCATAAGGGAGGGCTCTAGTTACACCATCGACATGTGCCAAAGAAGGCTGTGAGCAAATAGTGGTGACTGTGCGCACCACAACTTAAGAGGTTCAACACGAAAGGTCTTTTAAAACAGACCATTTTCAAGTAAATAAGTTACTAACGGGAGTCACTAGGTTTATTATTTTACCCCCCATCTCACACACTTAAATTCTCCAAACTCCTTTGGACTCTCACACCCGAATTACTGGGTCTTTAAAAAAAAAAAAAATCAATACCGCAGAGAATATTTAAATCACCAATACATACATACATAAATTTAAATCTTTATTTTATTTAAGTTATCAAAAAATCTAAGACAGAATGTGCTAAGAGTGCACTTAATTTTGAAGTAAGCCCAATGAACTCCCTGGCTCTTCTGGTTTTTATTTTATTTTTTTTTATTTTGAGAAAACAAATATAGAATGGGGTTCCCTAGGAAAAGCTGAGTTATGCTGAAGTAAAATAGGGAATAGACTTATGGCATCACCATTGTGGTCAGTGGCCATGATGTTCCACAATAAGGTGCATGTATTACATAATACCAGACAAGAAAAAGACATTGGAAACTGACCACTCTAGCTTTCTCTTACTGCAGCTTTCTGTATTGTATACTTGAGTGATAGACTCTAAATCTAGTTAGCAAAACCAGCCATAAGGATCAGCCAAGTGAAACTGTTTTTCCTAGAAACATCTACCACAGCAAACACCATGAGAATTCACTGGTTAAAAAGAATCATTTATACTAAAAGTCAGAGTCTTGAAGAATGATGCATTGCAAAGTAAATTATTTAAAATTACCAATAATCTGATCCACTCTGCCATATCCACATGATTTTCTCTCAACAGGCAGTTTTTCTTTTGTTTCATTCTTGTAACTAACCCTTGCATCTTCTTGCAGTGCTTACACTTGACACATTTTCCTTTTTTACCCAGGGAATGAATTTCTTCAAGATATTCCCAGCTAGGGTCTCTCTTACACCCAGAAGCCATGACAGTTTTTCTAAGGCAAAGTGTGGGAGAATATAGGAAGTTATGTATGTGCTGAATAATGTCTTCCCTTTTTCTTTCCAGTCCACTGTTCCTTTCTATGCTGCGCTCATCCTTTCCTACATATTCCCTCTTTGTGTTAAGACAACATCTAAACTAACTCTGCCATGCTTGGCAAAGCTCCACCCCCACACAAGCACAGAACAAGAACAGGCCTCTGCAGCCTCCTCTTCAACTCTCCTCTTATACTGTATTTGCTGCATAGTAGAACCCTGAGATATGCGCAAGTAGAATGCACGTATCTTGGGTTAATGTGACTTTGAGTAGCAAGGAGCTGGTGCCTCGCTCTTGGCTGCCAGGTGCCAGCTCCCCACCACTCAGAGGAGCAGGAAGACTGATTAGCTGTTGCACTGGTCAGTTTCCAGGCTCCTGTGAGGGGCACTGAGAGCCTGACTCTCAGCTGTGTCAGGGACAACAACCTGACTCTCACAGCTCCTGACAGCAGTGGGGAGCTGGGAACCAGGCGGCAACCTGGCTCCCTGCTTCCCTCTGCTGGCAGGAGCCAGGAAAATGACCATCAACATGCTGGTCATTTTCCTGGCTCCCGCCAGCAGAGGGAAGCCAGAAGCCAGGCTGCTGCCTGGTTCCCACCTCCTCCAACTTCGGTGAAATTTGAGTTATGTGAGGTTGCCCAGGAATGCAACCTTGTGTAATGGGTCTACTGTATTTAGTTTCACTATACAGGTGGCTCTTCCCTTGTCTGGCACTATACAGGCTGCTCTTCCCTTGTCTGGCACCCATGGGACCAGAGCAATTCCAAACAAAGGAGTTTTCCAGACAAGTGGTGGTCAATGGTCTTGGGTCTCCTCTGTCAGCCTCACAGTTTCCAGGCCACTCCCAGCACCACAGCTTCCCATTCCCACAGCTCCCTGGCTAGCTCCTGGCTCCCTAGATGATTCCTGGGAAGCTCCCCGGCTCACAGCTCTGTGGCTGGCACCCAGTCTGTGGTTCCCAAGCCAGCTTCCTGCCAGACCCCCAGCCCTGTTGCTCTCCAACCAGTTCCTCAGCACTCACCGCTGGCTCTCCAGACACTGGGGCCCACTGGCTTCTGCTCCCCAGTTACCCTCTTTCTCCCCTGTAAGAGCTCCACCTCCCCACTCCCACAGGCTGCAGCAGGATGCATGTCTTGTCCCTGTCCCAGGACACTCCGGTCCTGCAACATCTGAGGCCATGCCAGATAACAGATGTTGCCGGACAAGAGAATTCCAGATTTAAGAGGTTGAACCGGTACTGTACTCACGTAAAAACATTTACTTATGGTGGTTACAATGCCAGTTATTTGAGCATTCGGGCTGATAGAATGCTGGATATGAAAGAGTTTATTGTATATCTATTTTCTTTTAGCTCATGCCCTAGCATTTTGGAAAATCAGGTCTCCAGGCCAGAGGAGCATAGAGAATTGTTTTAGTGGAATGCAAGCCTTATTCATTCATTCATTCACATTTTCTCTCTCAACACATGAGCCATATACGATGCCTGTTTTCATAATCAACTAGCAAGGTGCAGCTATAACTAACACAGTTCATCTCAGCATCTCTTTGGTTCTCTTTTTTATCTTCTCATCGCAAATATTTTTGCATTGCTTCCCTACCTCTTTTTGCTCTCAATCACAACAGCAGCTAGTCTTCAGAACACTTAATATTGCTGGCATAATTTTGTTAATTGGAACATTACTGGAGAGACGGACCCATGTTCATATAAAAAGGAATTTGAAGAGGGACAATTTATTTCATACTATATTGTATCAATTTTAACACAGATTTAGACTGAGGCAAGCACCCATGTGGACTTCCTTAAATTACATTTTAAAAATTGCTTTTATCAACTTAGTTTGAGTAGTTTACTTACAGATTTAAGCTAAGTATAAGCCATTTTGAACACTGATTTAAGAACATCCAGCCATCCAGGGGCATGCCCAAATTTAAACTGGTTTAAAAACTTTAAGATTTTTGTCTACACTGCCAAGTTTAAAGCTTTAAGACAGCAGAGTGATCATACAAGTACTGGGAAAAAGTTTTCCCAGCACTCTAGGTAAACCACCTCCGTGAGAAGAGTGGGTAGCAGTCTTGGCAGCCTGTTTACACTGGGGTTGTACAGCGCTGTAACTTGCTGTGCTGAGGGGAGAGAAGGGTTCCACACCCTTGAATAAGAAAGTTACAGAACCATAACGTGCCAGTGTAGACAAGTCTTAATTGCCCTAAGGCCTTGCACTGGTTTAACAAGCTTTGAACACAAGGCACTTTTCAATCTTTGCTGTGACAGGCATTAATATTCTAATGTTCCTTCAGCCTTTACCTAACAAGAACACCGTCACCTAAAAGTCACATTGAAAATTAAATGCAGTCAAGTAGCACTTTAAAGACTAGCAAAATAGTTTATTAGGTGAGCTTTCGTGGGACAGACCCACTTCTTCAGACCATAGCCAGACCAGAACAGACTCAATATTTAAGACACAGAGAACCAAAAACAGTAAGCAAGGAGGACAAATCATAAAAAGATAATCAAGGTGAGCAAATCAGAGAGTGGAGGGGTGGGGGGGAAGACCAAGAGTTAGATTGAGTTAAGTATGCAGACGAGCCCCTATAGTGACTCAGAAAGTTCACATCACGCTTACTCTCTGTTACTACTGAAAATTAAATATTTTCTACAATATTTAGAAGAAAACAACTAACCAAAGGAAAATAAAGTTGCTATCTTGTAAATGACAGGAAAACATTTTATCATTTATTTTTAACCAGCACAGTTTTACTTTCTAGATGTAAACATAATTAAAAAGCAATTACTAGTTGCAATATCATCCTGCAGTCCTTTTAGAAATTGCTATAGAAACTCACTTCCTAATAGTACACTAACTCATCTGGCTTATTAGCCAACAGGTTTCATTTTTAACTCAGAACTTTTGCTTTTTAAAAAAAAAATAAATAAATAAAAAATCACACTTCTGCAACACATCACTAATTTTAGAGACAAAATTTACTCCTAACCAGTAGCAACTTAGTATTCTCTAATGTAGAATAACCACATTGCTGAATCCTAGCTTCTGGCACAGATGACTATCTACAATTATAGGTCATTGTGAGTGTGTCCCACATCTGGAGCCGCACAGGTTCAGCTCTGACAACAGGGTATGTGCACCAGCATTCAGTATTTCTCAGACACTGAAACATTGGACCACCACTGTTAAACTGGAAAATATAATGAACAAATAGTTCATGCTGTCACTAGACTTTACACTTCCCTTCTAGACTTATTTTGTATTGAAACTGCAGTCATCCAAGGAGGGTTCAAAAAACTACTGACCTATTTCATGACAGGACGATGTAACTACTAATTTCAACAGGCTGCAATTAGCAAACAGAAACTCCATAAACTATGAAGTCCAGCAAACTGCAGAAAACTTTCAAGGTAAACAAAAACTTTGTTATAGGCTTTTGTCAAGCAAGGTGGCTCCTACAGCTACTAGGCTCTCTCGTGAGCAGAAGCTGCTTGTTCCACAATGATAAGCTGCCCCCTTGCTTAACCAGTCATTTGTTAAAAATCCACGAAGACCGGCTGCTTGCTCCACACCAGCCCCCTTCCAAAGGCTGACTCTCAACATTGAGGCTCAAGAGGAAAGAGCGTCCAACTACTCGCTGTCCAGCTCCTCTCATCCCCACCGTCCTCTCCAGAGCTCCCCCACCCACAACTCCGACTTCCCCCAGGACAATCCAGGGGCAGAAGAGGGGCCTCGATCATCACCAACCCGACAATCGCCCCCTCCCTCCTGGATACTCCTTCACCTTCTCTAAAAATCATTGTCCTTCCCCCGCCCCCCGCCGTTCCTCTCGCTCCAAACCCTGCCCCGCCCCCAGCACGGCCCCGAGCCCTCCCCCCACTCCGGCCCCGAGTCCTGCCCCGCCCCGCCCCCCCAATCCGGCCCCGACCCCGATCGCCCCCCTCCCCCCACCGGGCTTGACCCCCCCCCTCGCTCCGGCCCCTACACGCAGCCCCAGCACTGCCCCCCCGCCCGCTGCAGCGCTTCCACTCCCCGCCAGCCCCGCACCGTCCCCCCGGCGGCTGCTGGGCCGCCCGCCCCCGGCGCCGAGGCAGCGGGGCCCCGAGCCCGCAGCCCAGGCCGGGCGCGCTGGGAGACTCCCGGGACCAGCCCGGCGGCCCCCGCTTCAGCGCCGGGAATGGGAGCCACCCGCGGCGCGAGCGAGGCCCTCCCCGGGCAGCCCGTCCCCCGCGGGGCCCCGCACTCACCGGCCAGGCCCCCTCGCTGCCTCCCGCGGCCCCAACAACCATAACAAAGCTCTGCCCAAAATGGCTGCCCGGCCCTGCCCGGCCGGGGGCCGGAGGGGCGGGGCTGGCGCGTGGGGGACACGCCCACTCGGCGCGGCGCGGCGCGGCCTGGCCGCGCGCCTGTCTCCTCGCCCTGCGCGGGCTCCCCCGCGGCCCGCTCCGTGGGGAGAGGCGGGGGTGTGTGTGGGTGGCGCGCGCTCGCCCGGCGACAGCTCCCTGCACCGCGGCCAGGCCGTGCGCGCAGCCCACCCGCGCTGCCCCGAGCCCCCACCTCCAACTTCGCGCTCCGCTCTGTCTGTGTTTGTCGCGGGGTGGAGGGGCAGCGACTCCCCCCCCCCCACACTCCAGCCAGACTCCAAGTTCCAGGATGCCCTGCGCCACTGCCTCGTCCCTGGTGAAGGGGCCTCGCCGAAGTGCATCTTGGGATTTGTAGTCCCCGCCGCTTAAAGGGAAAGGCCCAACCCTTCTGGTAGGAAGTAATCCTGGAAAGCAAACAAGTGCCGCTCCCCTCCATAGCAGAGAGGAGATTCAGTGTCGGAGTGGACAGAGGGGCCTTGAGTAAAAAATGAAATACACATCATCATCATCATCGGCAACCATGGGCTCAGTACCCATTGGTGTTCGATGCCTCCCTCGCTATTTCCTTCCATCTTTCTCTGTCCAGTGCGGAGTGGCTTAGTTTCTGTAGACTAGCTGTGCACCAATCTAATATATCATCTACCCATTCTCGGTGTGGTCTGCCTCTCCTATTCGAACTGTCCAATATGCCAAATACCAGGGTCTCGAATTTTCATTTGTCGTTCATTCTGCAGAAATGCCCGAATAGCTGTACCTCCCGTTGTATAACCTTCTGCAGAGGGTTGTCTTTCTCCGGTATCTTCCTATAATTCCTCACTGGTAACCCTCTTAATCCATCCTATTCTCAGGATCTTTCTATAACAACTCTTTGAACATGAATATCCTTGTCCTCAAGTCTTTCATTACCACCCATGTCTCACAGCCATACAACATCCTGCTGAACATGTTTTCAAGATGCTCAGCTTTGTTTCTAAGCTCTAATTGCTTTGCTTTTCCAGATCTTATCCATCACCTTCAAACTCGCTCTTGCTTTCGCTATTCTAGTCGATATTTCCTTCTTACCAGACTAGTCTGTAAGTCTAGTCTATAGAAGGCACAACAATGGCTTTAAATTCATGCAGAGATGCTTCACCATGAACCCAGCAGCAGTGAAATTATGCCCCAGCGATGCTTTCTGCAAAATGCAGTTGTAGACCAAGGAGGAGGAGTCTTTAGCTGCAGGAATGTTTAGTGTTATCCACCAACATGTTCTACAAACCATATCTAACCTGCACAGAAACAAGTGGATAGTGGCCCAGCAAGGACTCGACTTTCATCATAACTTCTGCAGAAAAAGACACAGAAAGGTGATCTCCCAAAACATGCAAATAAGTTAAGGGAAGATGAGCATTGTGTGGCTCAGAAGCTGTTGTCACCCTGGCCGGCAGAAGTTGATCCAATAAAAGACATTACCTCATCTTCATTGTCTTTCAAATACCTTAACTAGTTAGTCAATATCTGGGTAGCACTCTGAATACATAAAAGCATGTGAGCTAATTGTTACTGTAGCTGCTCTGCAAAGCTGGTGCTTACCTATTGTATTCCATATGAATTCTGTTTACTCAGCACTGCTTGCAAGTGTCATTTAAATAAGTGAGACTAGAGAACTAGGGTGTCACCTTCAGTAGCATCTCCCAGGCCAGAGACTCTGATCCTGTACACACATGCTTTATCAGACTCCGAGCTTTCTGGGGGAGGAGCTTTTTGAACTTTTTGACAGTGCTGGTGGTCTGCATGTCGTCAGAGGGACTACTTATAAGACTTGGTGTATTATCACCTGCCTGGAATTATCTCAGACAGGGCAGTAACATCCCCTGCCACCTCTCCCCCCATTCCTTCTCTCCTATTTGATTGGTCAGTTTTTATTGCAATTTTTTTTTGGTCCTCTGTACTTATATATATCAGTCTGTACTGGAAATGAAATTGATCTGAAGAAGTGGGTCTGTACCACGAAAGCTCATCACCGAATAAACCATTCGTTAGTCTTTAAAGTGCTACATTTCTGTTGCTTTGCTTTGCCTCCAATCAGGCATTTTCCAGAGCGGCGCTCATACATCTTCGGATTTATTGAGTCCAAACTCTCCTCCCGGTAGAGCTGATGCCTTTCAGCTCTGTCACTCCCACCCACTCAGGGCAAAGGGGACTTTCTGGCAGGCCGGAAAAGGAAACCGGCGAGCCCGGCAGTGAACAGAAAGCCTGGGGAGCTGGCGGAACTAGAGTGGATGGCTTCGTTGTTCCGGGCGGGGGGCGCGTGGCCACCGCACACCGGAAGCTCCGGGCCTTCTGACGGATGGTGCTGCTGGTCCTCTCGAGGGGAAGCCGCGTGCGATTGCCTGGGGCACGTGAGTGGTTTACGGGAGGTGGTGGGGCAGTGTGTGGGCGCCCCCGCCTTTGCAAGCAGGGCTGCATTTCCTGGAGCTCGCTGCGGGGAGAAGCGACACTTTGAGCAATGCCAGGAAACGCTGACCCAGGCTGCGTCCTCTGGCTACACCCACACCGTCTTTGTTATCGTTAATTACGGCAGCGCAGGGGCTTCTTCGGTTCAGTTCCCGCCTCTCCCCCTGACTTTCTCTGGGCAAATCAGTTATTCTTTCCTGCAGTGCCCCATGTTACTCCTTGGGCTTTATTGGGTTTTTGTTTTTGTTTGTTTTTAACATTTTAAACTTTTAATTTTTACAGTGATGACCCCATGTTTGGCTGGAACTTCAGGCTGCTGCTGTGATGCACAGGGGACCCATTTAAAACATGTTTGCTGGTGTTTTTGGAAATCACATTTTCGTCCCTATGTTAACTTTTTGTAATAAACAGTGGTAACATCCCCTAGAAACTTCCAGCCTTTAGAGGATTTTTGTGGAATTAGTGGCTCTAATTTGTGACTCCGAGGCTGACTTGTAATTCTAGCTCTATCATCAACCACCTGTATGGCTTTTGCAAAGCATGTTTTGCAAACCTTGTCAGTTTCCCTATCCATAAACTGGCACTTATTTGCCTGCTTCCGAGGCACTTCGAGATACACTTACACCTGGATCTGGCAAAAAATGCATAATGAATTAATGGTCTTAACTTGTAAAGTGATTTGATTACAAAATGCCCTGTAAAAGTTTAATATAACTAATTGGCTATAGCCATACAGTAGCTGTAATTAGCTGTACAGTAATAAAAACTAAGAGGTATAGTCTCAATCCGCTTTCTCTTATAAAACAAAATGATTTTCACTCTAATACAATAGGGAAAATAAATTGCTCTAGTAGCTTGCTTTAAGCCTGGAAATTCTACACACTATAAATTCACTAAGTGGCCTTTTCTTTTTCATCTCTTCATAGGGCCTTCTACTACAGCAGATATGTTTTACCTTGTACAGCGATGTTGTTTCCAAATACCTTTAAATGTAAGTTTCTAATGCATTATCAACTTTATCCTGAAAGTGTTTTTTAAAAATGGGAGGCAAATCATTTTGGGTATAAAACACCGGTGGCTCACATTTTGCAACAGACTGGTTTAATTTTTATCATAGTGTTTTCCAGAGGAACTTTTCTAATGTTTGAAGTGTGTACAGCATTGTAAGCTGTTTTCCCCTGATTTTATTTCCTGGTATTGATCCGTAGCTCAGCCATAAGGCTTTAACATAAGCATACTGAAATATTTTGCCACTGGTACAGGACAGCTATTAAAGGGCCAAATCCTTCCTTCAGTTGTGTATCTGTAACCACACTGAAGACTATGGGATTTCATGGGTGGAACTATGGACAGAACTTCCTCTTCACTGAAACTGCTGTAACATCATGGTGATGATAGGGTCTCCACACTATTAGCTCACAGCCTGGCAAGTATTTTTAAAATTGTGTAGCTGCTCTCCTTTGAATATAAAGGCGGCAGAAAGGTAGTGTACTCTTCCCTCAGCAACTTCAAGAATTTCAACTTCTGTTTGAGGGTCTCGGAGCAGTCACAAATGTTTATTGTAGGTTGTAGCATTTTAATTACGATGAAAGTGTATAATCTTTCGTTTATCCAAAGTTCTAGTCAATTAAAGATAAGGTATTTTAAAAGAACAGTCACAACACTCTAAAGACTAACAACATAATTTATTGGGTGATGGGCTTTTGTGGAACAGACCCCCATCTTCAGATCAGAGTCTCTCCCATGAAAGCTCATCACCTAAAAAAATTATTTTGTTAGTATTTAAAGTGCTACATGTCTGCTTTTTTGTTTTGATAGAATAAGACTAATGGGGCTCGCTCTCTGTCACTATTCAAAGTATTTTAAAAGAAATTTTTGAAGTGACTGTTTCCTTTCAGTTGCTCTGTAAGCTCTCCATGAGATCACTGCGTTATTTCCCTGCTCATCACAGAAACCTCACTAAGGAGGGCTTGAATTCCTAGTGTGAAAATACAAGTGAGGAAAGCTTTCTGAACTTCCTTATTCACCCTAAAGCAATAAAAAGAGCACAGAAACAGAATATCATAGCAGGTCACAGCCATGTCAAAAATCATAGAGGAGGGTTATTTCTGTGACCGCTGCACAGTGCTTGCTCCTCTTTGTTTTGGAATGTAGTGAAGCAGCCCATTCTTATAGAAACACCAGTGATCCTTAAACAAGAGGGGTCAAAACTTCTTTAAAAAGCCCCATATACATACTACAAAGTCCCACTGTGGAAATCTGCAAAGTTATGTTGTAGTGAGTAAATAATTAATGCTCCAGGTTAACAAGTACTTGATCAGAGGCTCCTAATTTTGTAATTGCAGCTCCAGAAGTTGACCATTCATAGACATCTACAGTATGGATGGAAAAAGACCATTTGCTGTTCTCCGTTCTGTCTCTCTCCACCAGCACTTCTTTCCCATCCCTGGAAATCTCAGCACTTCAGCCAGGCCTCATCCTTTGTAATCAAGGCCCAAGGGTTCCACTGCTCTACCTGTTGCTTGAAGAAAAAGAAACCACAAGAACCAGAGCCCAAACAACTAGGGCTTTTGCGCCACGATATGAAGTCACTAAAGGACTCGCCAAAGCCTGCTCTTCGCCTGGGCCTTGCAGGGCTGATTCCATTTGTTTCTGTGCCTCTGATAATGGCTGCCCAACAGACCTACCACCCTGAGCTGGCATTTGCTCAGATTACATATGGGGCCTCTATAGTCTCTTTTCTAGGAGGTGTCAGATGGGGATTTGCTCTCCCAGAAAATAGCCCGGCCAAGCCTGATTGGATGAACTTGGCGAACAGTATAGTTCCTCCTTTACTTGCCTGGTATGCTATACTTTTTAAAGATGATCTCACTTCAGCTGCTATCACAGTGATATTTGGTTTAGGGATAGCATTACATTATGATCTTGCCCTTCTTCCTACTTACCCAAACTGGTTTAAAGCCCTGAGGGCCATACTAACTGTGGTGGCAGTATTATCATTGCTAAGCACCTTAGCCCTTAAGAATTTTTATCCAGAGAAGCAGCTCTGTAACAGTTCAAGTAAACCAAAGTGAAATGTAATGAGCCAACAGATAAGATTTTTTTTCTGTCAAGCCCCAGTTTTGTATTTATTTGTAGCGGCAGTAAAAGAAAATGCTGAACTTCTCCTGGCTTGAAAACCTTGAATGGAAATCAGAAAATGGCAGCTTGCAACATACTTACTTTAGGGGTAACAAGTTTCCAAGCAACTTAAGCAGAGAAGGATTTGCATATACATTAGTCATTTGCTTTAGACTGTTTTCAAGGCCTGTATGAATCTTCCCTTATTTGTACAGCAAGAACCCAGTCCTGTCTGCATCTTTGGGTTTACAGTACTAAGTTTAAATATTTGGGAGTAGACTGAGCTCCTCGTGTACTATGAAAAATGCTCATTAAAACAAGGGTGAGTCAGAAGGCTTAATTATAAAAAGTGTGCTGAGCCCTGGGTGAAAGAAACAAGCTCATAGCTATTGTAAAGGGTAGAAACCTTGGGATGAAAGCACTTCCTGACCTAAATTCTACTGAACAAAAAATATACACTAAACATGGCAATCAAATCTTTCACCATTTAATAAAAAGAACAGATTTAAAAGATCAGAAAGAATGGACAAGAGATATGGTTAAAGTAAAAAAACAAAACACTTTCATGGCTAAAACTCAGTTTCAATGTTATACAAGTAGCCTGCAAACTTGGCTGCATTTTGCCAGTGTTAAAGCATCTGGCAGCTAGCCAGGGCTTATTTACTTGCGCACCCGCACCTATGGCTTCTTGCAGCTCCTATTGGCCACAGTTCATATTTTCCAGCCAATGGGACCTGCAGGAAGCAATGGAACCATGTGCAGTTTGGGCTGGTTATTGCTCACAGGAGTTACATATTTTATCTGAGATTTCTCACCTATAGTCAGGTCTAGTTGCTCTGTTTCCAGGCCCCAATGAGCCATTCTTCATATTCTGAAAAGATACAGCTGCTGCTTTCTCATCTTCCTGATGGATGCCAGAATGGTTTTCTGCTTTTGCTTACATTTTCCAAAATCTATTGTTTGTTTAAAGAGCCAGAACGGCTTTCAGAACATGTGGGTGTCATCTTCTTTTGTGATCATTAAGTGGTCTCCCATGCTCATTCAGGTTAATAGCTTTGTTTATATTTGTGTATGTACTTTTCTTTGCTCTTTCAGGCATTATCTGTCTTACCTGGAGACAGGAAAGCAGGTGAAACAACATTCCTTTGTCTAGGACAAACTGGGGTTGTGCATTGCTTGCAAAACAGTGTTTAAGAATCTTTCCAGCACACAGCTCTGATTTTTAATACATCATCCCACAATGATGACTTGTGTTATGCATTTGCATATACCAGCGTACTTGATACCTTTTAGATATAGAACCTATGTCATATTTTATGAGTTATGGAATGGTGTGTCTCTTGCAAGCTGGCATTGCTCCTTGGCTCCTAAAGGAGATGCTATGCATGTTTTTTGCACAGAAATCTAGGTGTAGTTCTCTAGTAAGGGCTCAGCAACTAGACCAGAATGATGGTGTTTTTGTTTTTTTTTGGCAACTCTTCAACATTTGAAAATTGTAGATGCTTTGAAATAGATTGTGTATTAAATACACCAGAGAAGTATACAATAGACCCCCAACATACACAATTTTGACTTAAGCGTTCCTTACTTTAACACGAGTCGAAATTGTGAGTGAAGGGGAACCGGGAACCAGGTGGCAGCCTGGTTGGTGGCTCCTCTCTGCTTGCAGAGCCGGGAAACTGACCAACACAGCAGTGTTGGTTAATTTCCTGGCCCTAGCCAGTGGCAGGGACCTGGGAACTAGGTGGCAGGCTGGCTCTCAGCAACTGTCAGGGTCAAGAAACTGAGCAGCCCAGTGCTGGTCAGTTTCCTGGCTCTACAAGTGGAGGAGAGTTGGGAAGTAGGCTGCAGCCTGGCTCCTTCTGACTTGCACAAAATTTGAGTTGTGCCTGGTTGTCCAGGAACACGACCTGTGCAGAACTTAGGGGTCTACTGTCATGCATACTTCTCCATAGCAGTCTTCTCATGCCCCTTATTCCTTCTCTGCTCAAGTAAGGCAGAAGATTAAGTGGGTGATGGCTGTCTTCAACTTAATGGAGTTTCAGTTGTAGCCTAAAGCTAATATTCTTCAGTAGAAATCCACGTATTTGAAAAGTATGCAGGATGGGTATTTACAGGTAAGCCGCAAAGATTTTACCAACTACTAGAGCCCAACAAAGAAGGGAATTAAGGGATGATACCCAATTGTATAACTTGGCAGGACTGCATTTTAACACAATTACCCTCTACAGCCGCCACCTGAAGACACCAAATGCTTGTTCCTTTTCTGAAGGGACAGAGAAATATCTACCACAGCGATGAAACCAGCTGATGAGCAAGATGATAGCTCCTTGAGAAACATGAAATCTTGCCAAGTTGCCAGATCTTTAAGAATGCCATCATCTTCCCTTATATAGCATGAATTAGGTATATACACTACATCTCTTAACCTCTATAATTTTCTGAGGAAGTTCCGTTCAACTTTTGAACCATCAACTGCACATGTTGGACATAGTAGAACATTTCAATTGCATGTTGTTTGGGTGTACAGGTAATAAAATTAAGTTTTCAAATTAAACAAAAGCAGAGTTCCTTGTTGCACTCAACATGGTGACTTGATAAACCTACTGTATAAACGAGCTACATGGTAGCATAGACTGGTATGATGGCAGTTGGAGTTGTCCTACCTCTTATATTCAAGACAAGGTATGTGGTGGCAGATTGCAAACGTGTACTGTCACCTAGCAGATAAATTCTGGTACAACAGAAATGCCTCTCTGACACCAGACTGAGGGAGATAAGGAGCCAGCAGAAGCAACCATCACTACTATCCCATGCTTCTCATCCATGTGGGGACTAATGATACTGTGAGGTATGATGCTGAGCAGGTCAAGAGTGACTTCAGGGCTCTGGGGGCATGGGTGAAGGAGTTTGGGGCGCAGGTGGTATTCTCCTCAATCCTGCCTGTCAGTGGTAGGGGCCCAGGCAGAGAGAGGTGCATCTTAGAGGTGAATGCCTGGCTTCGAAGATGGTGTTGCCAGGAAGGCTTTGGCTTCCTTGACCATGGGATGCTATTCCAGGAAGGACTGCTGGGCAGAGATGGTGTTCACCTTTCGAGGAGGGGAAAGACTGTATTTGGACACAGACTGGCTAACCTAGTGAGGAGGGCTTTAAACTAGGTTTGACGGGGGCAGGGGAGCAAAGCCCACAGGTAAGTGGAGAACATGGAAACCTGCGTGATGGGTCAGAAACGGGAGGCAGCATGGGCAACAATGTCACAGTAAAAAGAGGGTCATGGCAAAACAGGGAGGCAAGATCAAATCAGTATCTTAGATGCCTATATACAAATGCAAGAACTATGGGTAATCAGGAAGAATTGGAAGTGCTAATAAATAAATATAACTATGACATCGTTGGCATCACAGAAACTTTGTGGGATAATACACATGATTGGAATGTTGGTATTGAAGGGTAGAGCCTGCTTAGGAAGGATAGACAGGGAACAAAGGGGGGAGGTGTTGCCTTATATATTAAAAATGTACACACTTGGACTGAGGGTGGAGATGGACATGTTGAGAGTCTCTCGGTTAGACTAAGGGGTAAAAAACAAGGGTGATGTCTTGCTAGGTGTCTACTATAGGCTGCCATGGCAGGTGGAAGAGGTGGATGAGGCTTTTTTTAAACAACTAACAAAGTCAAGCAGGGCCCCAGATTTGGTGGTCATGGGGGACTTCAACTATCCAGATATATGTTGGGAAACTAATACAGCGGGGCACAGACTGTCCAGTAAGTTCTTGGATTGTATTGGAGACAATTTTTTATTCCGAAAGGTTGAAAAAGCTACCAGGGGAAGCTGTTTTAGATTTGATTTTAACAAATAGGGAGGAATTGGTAGAGAACTTGAAGGTGGAAGGCAGCTGGGGTGAAAGTGATCATGAAATCATAGAGTTCACAATCCTAAGGAAGGGTAGAAGAGAAAACAGCAAAATAGAGATAATAGATTTCAGTAGGGCAGATTTTGGTAAACTCAGCTGGTAGGTAAGGCCCATGGGAAGCAAAACTGAGGGGGAAAACAGCTGAGGAGAGCTGGCAGTTTTTCAAAGGGACATTATTAAGGGCCCAAAAGCAAGCTATCCTGCTGTGTAGGAAAGATAGAAAATATGGAAAAAGACCGCCTTGGCTTAACCAAGAGATCTTGCATGATCTCAAAATAAAAAAGGAATTGTATAAAAAATGGAAACGAGGAAAAATTACAAAGGAGATGAATATAGGCAAACAACACAAGAATGCAGGAGGAAGATTAGAAAGGCTAAGGCACAAAATGAGCTCAAACTAGCTACAGGCATAAAGGGAAACAAGAAGGCTTTTTATAAATATACTAGAAACAAGAGAAAGACCAGGGACAGTTTAGGGCCATTGCTCAGTGAGGAGGGAGAAACAGTAACAGGGAACTTGGAAATGGCAGAGATGCTTAATGACTTCTTTGTTTCGGTCTTCACTGAGAAGTCTGATGAAGGAATGCCCAACATAGTGAATGCTAGTGGGAAAGGGGTAAGGTTACAAGTTGAAATAAAAAAAGAACAAATTAAAAATCACTTAGGAAAATTAGATGTCTGCAAGTCAGCAGGGCCTGATGAAATGCACCCTAGAATACTCAAGGAGCTGATAGAGGAGGTATCTGAGCCTTCATCTATCATCTTTGGAAAATCACAGGAGACAGGGAAGATTCCAGAAGACTGGAAAAGGGCAAATATACTGCCCATCTATAAAAAGGGGAATAAGAATAACCCAGGAAATTACAGGCCAGTCAGCTTAACTTCAGTGCCAGGAAACATAATGGAGCAGATAATTAAAGAAATCATCTGCAAGCACTTGGAAAGTGGTAAGGTAATAGGAAACAGCCAGCATGGGTTTGTAAAGAATAAATCTTGTCAAACTAATCTGATAGCTTTCTTTGATAGGATAACGAGCCTTGTGGATAGGGGAGAAGCGGTGGATGTGGTATACCTAGACTTCAGTAAAGCATTTGATACAGTCTCTCGTTATATTCTTATAAAAAAAACTAGGCAAATACAATTTAGATGAGGCTACTATAAGGTGGGTGCATAACTGGCTGGATAACCGTACCCAGAGAGTAGTTCTTAATGATTCTCAATCCTGCTGGAAAAGTATAACAAGTGGGGTTCCGCAGGGGTCTGTGTTGGGACCGGTTCTGTTCAATGTCTTCATCAATGATTTTGATATTGGCACAGAAAGTACACTTATTAAGTTTGCAGATGATACCAACTTGGGAGGGGTTGCAACTGCTTTGGAGGATAGGGTCATAATTCAAAATGATATGGATAAATTAGAGAAATGGTCTAGGGTAAACAGGATGAAGTTTAATAAGGACAAATGCAAAGTGCTCCACTTAGGAAGGAACAATCAGTTTCACACATACAGAATGGGGAGAGACTGTTTAGGAACCACTACAGCAGAAAGGGATCTAGGGATTATAGTAGACCACAAGCTAAATATGAGTCAACAGTGTGATGGTGTTGCAAAAAAAGCAAACATGATTCTGGGATGCATTAACAGGTGTGTTGCGAACAAGACGTGAGAAGCCATTCTTTCGCTCTATTCTGCGCTGGTTAGGTCTCAGCTAGAGTATTGTGTTCAGTTCTGGGCACCGCAGTTCAAAAAACGTGGAGAAAATGGAGAGGGTCCAGAAAAGAGCAACAAGAACGATTAAAGGTCTAGAGAATGTGACTTATGAAAAAAGGCTGAAAGAATTGGGCTTGTTTAGTTTGGAAAAAAGAAAATTGAGGGGAGACATGATAGCAGTTTTCAGGTATCTAAAAGGGGTCAGAAGGAAGAAGGAGAGAACTTGTTCTTCTTGGCCTCTGAGGATAGAACAAGAGGCAACAGGCTTAAACTGCAGCAAGGGAGGTTTAAGTTGGACATTAGGAAAAAGTTCCTAACTGTCGGGGCGGTCAAACAGTGGAATAAATTGCCAAGGGAGGTTGTGGAATCTCCATCGCTGGAGATATTTAAGAACAGGTTAGATAGATGTCTATCAGGGATGCTTTAGATAGTACTTGGCCCTGCCATTGGGGCAGGAGGCTGGACTCGATAGCCTCTTGAGGTCCCTTCCAGTCCTAGTGTTCTATGATTCTAAGTAAGCCTGCAGAACCCAAGTGAAATCTCATAGGACCTGAATGCAGGAAGCACAGAAATCTTTGGATGCTTGATTGTACATCATCTCCTTCCTCTTCAGCTCTTTTCAGTCAAAAAGCAGTTTGCAGTCCAGGGTAGTGATCCAATTAACCCCAAATACCTTCTAATCAAAGGGTCTCACCCATAATAAGGAAATACAATAAATATTTTATTTTAGAAACATTTGTTTGTACCTTAAAAATAATCTGTAAATGTTTACCTGTTTTAAAACTATTTTTCCTCGATGTTTTTTTGAAGTTCAACAGTTTCAACATTTAATTCATTTTTGTCATAGATAACAATAATGCCACTCACTGTCATTACTAAAACAAAAGCACTTTGTAAAAAATAACAGCTCAGTTTCACCACACAGGTATATGCTCATGAACACCGCAATTTAAAGCCAACTCACCTGGCTCAGGTGCAAGTTATGAGAACTAGGGTCGCAGCTATTGGAAGTCCTCCCTGAATACCCTTGTTTAATTAAAGGATCAGCGAAGCAAGCACTTTGTTACATAGACAAAAAACTGGTGTGGTTAATATTTTTGTCCTTGAATGCATCAATTCTCAGTTTTCAGAGTAACTACTAGACAGACTAGACGCCTGTTTTCTTTTTCCAAACAACTTCATATTGTGCAGGTAACCCCTTGACCTGGAGAGCAGGTGCCCCTTGCCCCTGTATTCCAGGTACACAATGAAGGCTTCCCATTGCATTACACTTTCATGGTGAATTGGTCTTCCAGAACATTGTGCAACAGAGCGTAATCTCATCTGTTACTTGTATCTGAATCCCTGATGAGCTATCCAATACCAGCCAAGATGCAAACCAACCACAAGTACCAGCTTGTTTTGTTTTGTTTTGTTTTAAGACAGTAAAATTAAAAATCTGGAAATGGTGTCATGTTTGCCCATAAAAATGTCCAATATGTTTTCTCACGCTAAACAGGCTCTAAGACCACGGCAAAATGAAAAAACAGCAGCATTACTCTGAAATCAAGTACATTCAAATTGTTAAAATTGTCTATTTCCATCTGAAAAAGAGGTTGCAAGCTGGAGGAGTCATCTTTGGAAGTGGGAAAGCATAGCAGCATGTTGCAGAAGAGTGTCTATCCCACCACCTGACGGTTCTCATACTTGTATATGTGTGCACAGGTTAATCAACTCCAGTAATGGGAGAGTGAAGGCAGAGGGAAAAGTGGGCATTATAAGAAGAGGTGATGACATTCCCAACTGAAAAGCTCACTGAAAATCCTATGACCAACACACAGGTTAAATACGGTGTCACTCCATGGAATGGGAAAGGGAAAGTCCACACTTGGGAGGATACGTATACCAGCCACCTACAGGGCAACAGCATACCAGCATTAAAATAGCACAAAAAACAAAATGCATTGACCTGTTCAGGAAGAGAAGTACTGGAGTAAGATAGTCAACCACTTATTAACAGGTCTTTTATCCAGAAAAAAATATTGGGGAACAAAGGCAACTCCTAGTGCTAAGGAAACAGCCAAACTGCTCTGTATTTGAAGTAAAGTCCAGCTGCGTAAAGGAGCCATTCTCTAGGTTTTAAGTCCTGCTAATGATACCACCATGAGTCCATCAAAGGAACTTGGAGCAGTTTCATGTATATCACTGATGTCATCCCAGCAAACACAGGAAAGATCATCTCAGATGATCTGCCACAGAGTCTCCAGTTGTTTAACTGTCAATTAGCTTAATCTAGTCAAGAAAAGTATTTTCCTCTCAATAGATGGTACTTCATGAAACGGACTTCAGATCCGCCAGTTGTCCCCTTAAGAGAAAATTATTTCTTTTTTGCTCAGGAAAAGCCCTACAAACTTACCTGAGATTTGCTCCTCTACCCACTCCACACAGTAGCCACATATCCTGACCAAAGCAGCATGAAACCTCAGTCTGTAGAGGCCAGATGCTCTTCCTTGCCCCTGCTATTGTTCCTTGAGTTCTTTGGAGAACTATTTTATAACACAGCCATTCCGCCTTCACAGCGGCTGGTGATCATGTTTGGTATTTCAGTCCATGTGTCAATATGAGGGTTATAAACTTCAACAGAATCCAAAGTCCCTGGGGCAGCAAAATCATGACTAGAAGCTCGGCCACCTGAGGCATAAAGAAGTCCATTTACAGCCACAACACACAACCCAGCTCTGGGTAACTTCATTGGTGCAACTTCAACCCATTTCTCCTACGGAGGGAAGAAAAACATATCAGCAAACTGCTGTAACTAAGCTCCTTAGGCCTAAGTAGTACTCCCCCCACCACTTCCAAAGAGAATAGCTCTTAAGTTTACAGAAATGTCTGAAGTCCCCACATGACCACGTAGTTATAAGGAAATTCAAATATGCTAATAATGGTACCATACAAGGGTGTAGTACTGTACTGTTTACCATTAAACACCCCAAAGCACTTTGCAAAGAGAGGCTTGATTCTGCAAACCCTTATTTATTCTCGGAAGCAGTCCCCTTGATACAAGTTTTGTGAGAATAGGGCCACGTATGTACACCTCTAGAGAACAGTACAACAGGTGCTTCGCACAGCACAGGAACAGTACAAAACAATTTAAACAAGTGAAAAAAAACCAAACCTCCATTCCAACTGCAAATTAAAGGCAACATGTAAACATCCACCAGGACTGTCAATATTGCTTCTATAGAAAGTGCTACAGAAATCTACAGAACTACAGTGGGAAGAATTTAAGTCAAAATCTCCAGATAGCACAGTGATTTCCAGCACCATTTTGGGATATTTGTCTAGTATTGATTTGGATGGAAAACCACCACCAGCAGCACTTCAAAGCTGGTTTTACAGTAAATTCCAAGATATTTAATATACTTGTCTAGAATGTGGAGTAATGAATTGAACAACCTATAGCAGAACTGCTCTTTCATATTCTCCATGATATATAGTAACTACAAACTCTTCTGTTTATTGTTAGTATACACATGCTTTTCAAACAAACATGATGAGATTATAGAGAGAACTACTCCAAAGACCAGCATGTATTTCAACTCCTGGAACCACCTTAATGTTCCCTGAAGTGTAATTTCCAGATTATTGCCTGGGAGCAAATAGGAAATGGAGTTTGTAAAATATTTATCCCCTCAACATGAGTTATGCTGAAACTGGATAACACCACCAACTATCACTATGAAAGTAAGAGAATGACAGGAGAGTGGCAGCATCTATTAGCATCTTTATAAGTCAGCCTATAGTTTGTATTTCTGAGATTTCTAGACACTACTGTACCTCTTCAAAGGAATATCTCTCGACAGTACGAAGTGCATCTTGAGTCTCATTCATTCCTCCAACAGAATAGATGGAATCATTGAGGGCAGCTACACCAAGGTATGCCCTTCGGGTGCCCATTGGAGGAAGTGTAGACCAGCGTTTGGACATTGGATCATAGACTTCAAAAGAACGCAGTTCTACTCCTTCATTGCTGATGCCCCCAACAACATAAATTAAACCTGGAGAGACAAGTTTTCCCCATTCAATCCATGCTTAGACATAGCAGACACCACAGAAAATAAATTAAATTGCCTATCACACAATGCAAATTTGATCTTTTCCTTCAAATTACTTATGAATGGAAACCAACCAACATCTTCTATTGGCTCAGAAACAAGCAATACAAGCCATTAGTGGGTATGTCTACACTGTAACAAATAGAAACAAAACAGCAGACTGACTCAGACTTGTGTGACAGGGCTACAAAAAGCAGCTTAGATATTTAGGTATGGGTTACAGCCCAAGACCCTCCCTCCTTTAGAAGTTTCAGAGCCCGCTTCCAGCCAGAGCCCAAACACTAAAATGCTGTAAGCCTCGTACTGCAAGCCTGAGGCAGTTAATTCACTTAGGCTCCGAGACGCATTGCTGTGATTTATTGGGTTTTTTGCAACACAGATGTACACAGGTGGAACTGGGATCCAAAAATAACTGCAAGCCTTAGGGGCAGGCAGCCTGAGTATGCAAGGAGTTCTGCTGAAGACAGAGGAGAGTGCTGCTCTCAGTTTATACACCTGAGGCAGGGAGAGTCAGCGTTTTGTTGATAAACAGAATGAAAAACAGGTGGTTAAGATAAGAAAGGACTGTCAATTCTTTTTTTAAAAGATAAATTATCTGTTCCAAGTTTGGTGAACTGCAAAAAAGCCTAAATAACCAAGTAATTGTAAGGTTTTTCTACAATTGTTTCAACTGTGGCATTCAAAAGTTGGTAACTAAAGTTACCAATATCTTTCTTTGAAAAGATAACTGATATTTTAAAGAAAGGAAATGTAGATGATCTAATATACCTGGATATCAGTAATGCCTCTGACACAGTTTCACATGAGAAATTATTACATTGGAGAAGATGGGGATTAATATGAGAACTGAAAGGTTGCTAAAGAAATGGTTATAAGGGAAGACAAAGGTGAACTCTCAGGCTAGAGGAAATTTACTGGTGGAATTCCTCAAGGATCAGTCTTGGGACCAAGCTTATTGAACATTTTTTTTTACTGACCATGGTACAAAAAGTGGGTGTGCGCTAATAAAATTTTCAGAGGACATACAGTTGGATGCCAATACTGAGGAGGACTGGAATATCATACAAGATGATGCGGGTGACCTTGTAAATTGAAGCAACAGAAATGGGATGATATTTAACAGTGCAAAGCCATGCATTTAGGTACTAACAAGTGCCCAACTTAAAGTAAAAATTCTTATCAGTTAATTGGAAGTGACAGTGGAGAAGATATTGGTTGACCACAGGATGACTGAGCTGTCAGTGTGACGCGGCTGTGAAAAGGTTAATGAATTCCTGGTGTGCATCAAGCAATGCATTTCTAGTAGAGACAGGAATGCATTAGTACCACTATGTAAGACATAGGTGAGACCTCCTCTGGAATACTATGTGCAATTCTGGTCTCTCATGTTTGAGAGCAATGAATTCCAACTGGAACAGGCACAGAGAAGGGCTATGAGGATGATCTGAAGACATAAAAACCTATCTTATGAAAACAGACTCAAAAGAACTTGGCTTGTTCAATCTAGCCAATATAAGTCTAAAAAAGATGTTGAATACTCTCTATATATACACATCAGAGATAAATACCAAGGAGGGAGCGGAGTTGTTTAAGCATCAATATGGACCCAAGAACAAATACACACAAATTGGCCAGCAACAAGTTTAGGCTTAAAAAGAGGCAAAAATCTGATCACCAGAGGGTAGTTTTGGAGCAGTCGCCCAAAGGCAGCAGTGGGGACAAAAAACCCAACTGGCTTCAAAATTGGGCTTGATAAGTTTATTGAGGAAACAGAATGTCACAATTGCCCACAATGATGGGTGCCAATCAAGAAACTGTCTGTAGCAAAAAGCCCCAACAGAAGGAAATGGAACGCTAGATGGAAAGGCCTCAGAGCTACTATAGAGAATTATTCCCTGGTATGTTTGATGGATTGCTCACATGCTTCAAGGTCTAATGGAGGATCACCATTTATAGGGTCAGGGAGGAATTTTTGGCCAGGATCAGACTGGAAGCGATTTCACCTTCTTCTGCAGCATGGGGCCTGGAATTACTTACAGGTTTAAACTGGTGTAAATGGTAATTTGAAGTCTGTAAATCTTAATCTGAGGACTTCAGTAACTCAGCCTGAGGTTAAGAGTCTATTACAAGAATGAGTGGGTGAGGTTCTGTGGCCTGCAATATGAAGGAGGTCAGTTCATGACGGTCCCTTCCGACTTTAGTAAGAGCACCTGAAACACTATACAAGTTTTAACTTAACCAGCGTACTGTAAGTGACTTGCCACAAAATGTCAGAACATGTTCGTATTAGAGCTGAGTGGATCTAATAATTATACATTTTTTTTCTTGATGTAGGAATTAGGCACAATGTTCCTGTCAGATATTTCTAAGTTATTATCTGGAGCTACAAAGTTTCAGCGTAGACATTGGGGCTCAGATTGGAACTGCAGCTCTGGAATGCTATGAGGTCAGAGGGTCTCAGAGTACAAGTTCCAGGCCCAGCGTCTACACAATTTTATAGCTCTGCAGCCTTAGTCCTGTGAGCAGGAGAGTCAGCTGAGACTAGCCAGCTACGTGTGTTTTATTGCACAGTAGATATACCCTAAATTAAATGAGGAAGGACAGGGGACTTACTTGTGAGGCATAAATGCACATATTTATTAAGAATATTCAGACAAGTATTTGGATCTCTGACTTTTGAGATACTGAATGCTAGCTTGATTTCATGTTCACAAACACAGGAAAACTATTTTCAAAAGGTAACTGATAGGGTAGGAAAGAATTTTCTAATCTGGTTTATTAAATCTTGGTTTTACCTTTATTTAGATGAGTGCAGACCTTTAGGCTCAAGTTCCACAGAAATAAAACAATGTTATCAAAAGAGGCCAGACAGCAGAAAGGAGAACCACTCAAAATGCAACAGGGCTGCAGGAACTGGGGGACGTGTGCCCACAATGCACTGCTGCCACAGTCAAACTCAGGTAACTTAATGGGGACACACTAAGTCAACTTTGTGAGCAGGTGGACACTCAACTTCGACTTTATCAAAAGTTAGGGTTAACAATTCAACTTTATTAAATTCAACTTTATTCCCAGGTGTAGACCTACCCTCAGAGCTGAAAGCTCAGAGCTCAGGAAGTTTTACAAAGTTACAAGGCACACATAGACAGGAATCCCTGATTGTAACATCAACCTTCAAATTCCTTACACAACTTCTCCCTGAACTGTTGGTTATTACTTAGCTAGGAAAGCCATAACCAAAACCCACTCACCATGCATTTCACAACACCCAAAATAATAGCGGGGCACAGCCATACTGCCCACCATCTCCCAGCTATTTAACTCAGGATCAAATCTTTCAATTGTGTTGCCGATTTCAGCTCCAACCCAACCTCCTGCAAAAAGAAAACACACTGGTCAAGTTAAATGTCAGTACTACAGGCCTTTTTTATGTGTGACAGTGAACACGTTTCTGTATCAGTATACTTATAAGGTCAAGTTCAATAGGCTGCATCTTTGTATACAAAGGTAAATATGAATATTTTCAATATGACAAAACCATTGGGTTTATATAACCAATAAAATGCAAGAGATTCAAAGTCCAAATAGCATGACCAAAGATAATTATGTAAGGAAATACCTTAATACGATACGACAAAAGTACATGGAGAATACAGAGAAAACAACTGTAAGGCTACCAAGTCTTATGTTTCAGGACAGGAGCTGATCAGCAGGTAGGTCCAAGGAAAACAATTTCCTCCAGGTACTGCAATGTTGAATAATCATGGGCATTATGGAACCCATGAAACATCTGGAACTGGCAACTTTTCGAGACAGGATGTTGGACTTAAAACACAATAGATCAATTACCTTATCAACTAAAACGATCCTATAACTTTCCTTCCCAATCTTTTACTTTCCAAATAAATTACCATACTAGTATATTAGATTTTTGTTACACTTCAACATTTGATTTTAAAAAGCTTTCAAACGCCTAATTTCTGAAGCATCATTTACAAGACAGTGATATAGATCAGTGTTTCTTAACTCCCCACCTCCCCTACCCCCAACTTTTTTTTTTTTTTTTTTTGAGACCATGGAACACTAAACAATAATATTTTTATGTGGAACAGCTACGAAAATTTTCATTAAAAAAAAATGTTGTCAGTCTCCCGCACCCATGCCCCCAAAAAAAAGCTACATATTCTTCAAAAAACAAAATGAAGTAATTTAATCAGGTATGATAACAATGAAGTAACATTGTACCTGGTTCTAATAACAAAAAGTATATCCCATCAGTGTATGATACCAAGAAAGTGTCAGACACTCATGGCACACTTGCAAGCTGTTCATGAAACACCAGTGATCCACAGAACATAGTTTAAAAAACAATGATATAGATGATATCATGCAGTTAATTACTTTTGAGGCATGATGACAGCTTGTGTCAGATTTTCCTTTTGCTTATTGTTTATATAATTAAAAGTCCAAATATAGCATAATTAAGGATCTACTCCCCTTTACCATTTCCCCCCATATTTCTCTATAAAACAGTCTATTTAACAGGAAAACATTACATAAAGAGCTTAAGTAACATGGGAGAATTTAAGATTCTTGGGACAATCTTGTCACTTTGCCCAGTTATTAAAGTAAGATTCTTTTGGAGTTCTTCTGCTCAATAAGCAGGGTGGAAGATTACAAATATTGGACAATTACTTTTGTTACATGGAAATATCAGATAGCACCAGAGACGAGGCTTCTGTTTCACAGAGAGGATAACTACACAGCCACTGCTCAGACCATCTTATATTCTAGGGCCCTTATCCTGACATAGACTGGATACAGAAGGACTGCTGCACCTAGACAAAATCTTGCATATTTCAACAGGGCTTCAGGGAAGCACAGCAACACACCTGTGTGCTACCCATTGTGAGACTGCAGCAGAGATAAGAGCTACGCTGAGATTCAGAGAAAGATAACATTAGGCAGGTGCTCGCAGCATTGTGAAGCAACATGCTTTTCAAGTCAAATATGTTGGTAATTCCTTATTTAAAAATAAGGTACTTTTTATTAAGCTGACATGACAGCAAAGGTCTATGTGAGTGAAAACTTTAAACAACACATATTTATGTTCTTACAATTTAGTAGTGAGCCTCACTGTTAAGCACACATGGACTTCCCAGTTTGAATCTCAGCTCTGCAGCTGAACTTACTGGACAAGTAACTTAACTTCCCTTTGGGCTTGTCTACACTACCTCCCTACTTTGGAGGGAGGATCGTAAGTAGGCTGTTGGGAGTTTATTAATGAAGTGCTGCCGAGCATATGCAGCACTTCATTAAGCAAATTTCTGCCCCCGCGGCAACTCCGAAGTGTTAAACTTCGAAGTGCTGGCTCGCATGTAGCCGCAGCTCACCCACTGGTACTTTGAAGTGCCTGGCCAACTTCAAAGTCCCTTTACTTCTGAGGCATAAAGGGACTTTGAAGTTGCCCAGGCACTGCGAAGTACCGGCAGGTGAGCCGCCGCTGCTGCACGCGAGCAGGCACTTCGAAGTTTAACACTTCAGAATTGCCATGGGGGGGATTTGCTTAATGAAGTGCTGCATATGCCCCACAGCACTTAATTAATAAACTCCCAACACCCTACTTACCATGCTCCCTTTGAAGTAGGGAGGTAGTGTAGACACAGCCTTTACCTGTTTCCCCATCCATCCATCACAGAAGGCTGTGAGGCTTAATGTCTGATAAAGCACAGAATTTCAGATAAAGGTACTACTGAAGTAGAAAGTCTGACAGAGTATTTTGGAATGCCTTTTTTTTTGGTAAAGAAAATCAGACTAACTTGCATACACAGTTTGGTTGGGGTATTAAAGAGTTATTCTGAAAATACGTGCTATTCCATTGGTTGGCTAACATGCTTCCCTTGGAAATTATGGCATCTCTTCCTATGTGCACTCACAAAAACACCCATCAGCTGTAAGCTACAGCTGTTTTTCAAATCTTAGTATTATACATGGGTTTAATGTTAATATTTAAAATCCACAAACCGATTTGATCAGATATGCTAATGGCTTTAAAACCATCTTTACCTAAAGGAAACTGTATAGTTACCCAAAGCATAGATAACACCATAACATGCACACACTCCAAGTCCACACCGAGGATGGTTCATAGAGGCCACAGTTGTCCACTGCTTAATAACAGGATCATAGCATTCAGTGCAGTCAAAGATCATTGAATCCTTCTCTCCTTGTTAGAAAAAAGGCAGAAACAAATAGATGAGTTAGAACAGTGGTCCTCAACTCACTTGTCATGGTGGGTCCCATATCCCACTTGCTGTGTGTTATGGGGGTTGCACCCACACAATACATGTACTACCTATATGGCCAAGATGAAGTCACAGGGGTCACAGCTATATGCTGACTGAGACAAGTTGAGAACTAGTGAAGCTAGAATATTCTGCAATTCAGACACACAAGCACTGTCCATCTCCTGCCACAGGGACAGGGCCTCATGTACAGTATCTGAATCAAGGCCATTTCTCTCATCTTGCCAAAATATGAAAACAAAAGCCTCATGTAGATCAGAAAACTAAAGTAGCGCTGAAAATGGTTTTCAGCAATGGTTTCCCAAAACAGCCATGAATGAAACACTGCAGCATTGTTCTTCTGTGTGAAATAATGCACTCT
Organism: Carettochelys insculpta; assembly: GCF_033958435.1. Classification (NCBI taxonomy): domain Eukaryota; kingdom Metazoa; phylum Chordata; order Testudines; family Carettochelyidae; genus Carettochelys; species Carettochelys insculpta. The sequence continues at coordinate 4,432,232 of NC_134145.1, forward strand.
AAATACAGGTTAAGACTACAACATTTAATATCACAGTGTATCTTTTGTTTTGTTTTACTACGTGTACACACCACTTACATTTGAGACACACTAAGCTAACCTTCCCACATCCTGGATACCACCAGTTGAGAAAAGGAAAGCTCTGTTCTTGTAGTGGAGTTTCTACTATACTTAGGTGTAATTTAAGCTGACAATTGTATTCAATGTGCCAAGTGCGAACAGAGAAATCCTCTCATACATCATTAACTGATTAAAAATACAGGAAACAAATGCTAGGAATCAATGGTCAGTTCTCCTATTACAAAATGGTACACAGCAGGGTCTTCTCCTGTGTCCAAGGATCTGTACTGGGACCAGTGCTTTTCAACATATTCATACATGATCTTTAAAAGGGGTGAACACTGAGGAACCAAAATTTGCAGAGGATACAAAATTATTGGGGATATTTAAATCCAAAGCAGACTGCAACAAATTACAAAGGGATCTCACAAAATTGGGTGACAAAACAGTGGATAATTTCTTTATTTTGACAGAGTTACTAGCCTAATGCAGTGTTTTCCAAAGTGTGGTATGCTACAGGATTTCAAGGGGTACATGGGAGAAAATGAATTACTAAAAATCAGGAGATAAGCATGGGGATGGCCCTGGGAGAGGGGAGTACACCAATAAGGCCAAAGTCCCAAAAGGGATATGTACATGTTTTAAGTTTGGGAAACACTGGCCTAGTGGATTGGAAGGAAGCAGCAGACATGATATTTCTTGATTTAAATAAGACTTCTGACACACACCTCCATGACATTATAAGAGAAGTAGGGAAATGTAGTTTAGATGAAAATTACTGTAAGATGGGCACAGAACTGGTTGGAAAAACATATTCAGAATAGTTATCAATGGCTCTCTGTCTAACTGGGAGGATGTAGCTAGTGGGGTACCAAAGGGTTAGTACTGGCCCAGCAATATTTTCCATGAACGACATGCGTGAAAAAACAGCTTTACAAAATCTGCAGATGACACCAATCTGGGAGAGACTGCAAACTCTGAGGAGTACAAGAATAGAATTCAAAACAACCTCAACAAATCATATAATTGGTCTCAGTTCACAAGACGAAATCCAATAAAAATCAGTACTACATTTTAGAGAAGGAAAAACCAAACGCACACTTACTAAACATTGAGTGATTGCCTAGGTGACAGTATTGCTGTAAAGGATCTGGGGAGGCTACAACGGACGACATATTGAACGTGAGTTAAGTAGATGCAGTTGTAAAAATGACTAGTGTAATTTTGGAGATATTTTAACAGCATTGCCACATGTAAGACACTGAGGTAATTATCTCTTTGCTCAGCACTAATGAGGCCTCAACTGGAGTATTAGGTCCAATTCTGGATAGCACATTTTTGGAAGGAAGTAGATAAACTGGAAAGAGTCTACAGGAGAGTGCTAAGCAATAATAAAAGATTTACAAAACCGCAATCTATAAAAAAAAATTTTAAAAAACCAGTCATACTTAATTTTGAAAAAAAAATTGAGGATCTGTCAAATATATTAAGGACAGATAATAAAGATCCACTGCTCTCTATACTCACTTAAGGTACAACAACAACTAGTGAATTTAATCTGCAGTAAGAGAGATTTAGATTAGCCATTAGGAAAATATTTCAACTATAAATTCTGGAACAAACATTCTACAGAGGCTATGAAATCCTCATTCTTGGAGGTTAAGAGCTGACCACCTGTCATGAACTATCTAGGTGTGCTAGATCCTGCCTCAGCATGTAGGGCTGGACTCGATTACCTCACCAAGCCCCTTGCCATACCCACATTTCTATCATTCTATTAAAATTAATACTGGCTGGGGGATGTTACAGTAGGCAACACCCCCGCCTCATCTGGTTATAGAGACCCAAAAGTAACATATTCCTTTCATCCTTCACCTCCAATTGCATAGACCATTCCTCCTACCACAGCCACTCCCAACCCGCTGCGAGCCTGGTGAAGTGAAGATACAGTGGTCCAGTATTGACTGAACGTGTCAAAACGCTCCACACAACTGAGGGCTCTGCTGTCGCTCCAGCGTCCCCCCTGCAGGCGAGTATATCCACCTAGACAAAGTAGACAGAGTAAGTTAGCAGCTCTCTCTCTGCAAGGTCCTAGCCAATTCTAATGCCCAGTTCTAATGGTTCACATGTTGCAAAAAGCCAAAATAATAGCAAAAAGATATATAAAAAGTGATTAACATCTTCATTCAGTGCAGTCATGTGTATGCTAATTCTCATCAAATCAAACTTCTTCCTTCAGCAGGGAATTTCAGAAACTATTCCACTGGAGAAATCAATATTATATTTAGAGTTTTGGGGAAAAAAAACATCACTGGGAAGGCAGCATGCTCTAGTACAGAGCACTGGATAAGGACTCAGGAGACTTGGTTTCTGTTCTCAGCTGGACCACTGGCCCGCTGGGACAGTCTTGGGCAAGCCATTTCCTCAGCCCGTGCCTCAGCTTCCCCATCTGTAAAAATTGATGTAGATACTAACCTTCCCTGTAAAGCGCTTTGAGATCAATAGATAAGATTATCTATTGGAGATTCTGGACTTCTGGTGTAAAAAAACCAGATAGAAATACCTGCCAGAGCATTAGATGCTGAAGCATCTTACAGTATACCAATGGAAATTTTCTCCTAGATTTACTTACTATCTGATAAAAGAAGAGGGATGATTCTGTGGTTAAAGCATAATACTGGATACAGGTTGAAACTCTCTCATCTGGCACTCTCTCATTTGGCAACATCCCTTGTCCGGCAAGACAACAGATGTTTCTGGACCAGAGAGCACCTGGAGAGAAAGCTCCAGCTGCACAGAAGCCCTGTTGTGGCAGGGAGCCCTGCTGGCAGCCTGCTCTGGGGTGCTGCAGGGCAGGCAGCCAGGTCAGGGAGCCCCACTACAGGAGCCCACCTGGAGCTGGGAAGCCTCACTGTGGGGAGCTCAGCGTCAGTCAGGAACCTTGCCAAGAGCCCTGCAGCCTTGCAAGCGAGTCCTGTAGGAGTGGCCTCCCCTCGGCAATCTGGGAGCCTGAACTCCCCTCATCCAGCAAATCCCCTTGTTCGGAACCACTCAGGTCCTGAGGGTGCCAGATGAGGGAGGTGTAACTGTAGTATTGAGGCTTGGGAGGAGATAAAGTTTTTATTCTTGGCTCTGTCAGAGATTGTGTGACTTCCAGAAATTCAATTCATCTCACACTCAGTTCTCTCATCTGAGAAAAAGAAGGTGATAGTACCAACTTCAGAGGACCAGGGGAAAACTGATTTAATATACATTTACAAAGCTCTTTGAGACACCTGAATATAAGGTGAATAGTCACAGAGAGGTAGCCATGTTAGTCTGTATCTTCCCAAACCAAAAAAGCAGTCCTGTAGCACTTTAAAAACTAACAAAATAATTTATTAGGTGATGAGCTTTCATAGGACAGACCCACTTCTTCAGAAAGCTCGTCATCTAATAATTATTTTGTTAGTCTTTCAAGTGCTACAAAACTGATTTTTTGTTTCCTGAATATAAGGCGCTAGAGAACGGCAAAGTAGAGTCTTCTGGTCCATGACCTTAGTCTTAAGAGAGTTTTGCAATTCTTAATATATCCACTCCTGGAACTGTCACCTCCACTATTAGCAAAAACTGCTTCTGCACAAATTTCAAGAGGGTAAACATATCAAATGAACAGCAGAACTAAAAAAATTAAATATAACCCCAAATACAAGAGGCACAAGTGTTCTTTGATTATACCCATCGTTTCTGAAAGACCTATTAATTTAGAAAGATCACCAGACTGGTATAAAAATGTTTATTTTTTATAATGGGAAAAGGGGGAAGAAATGTAACACCCTCAGAAGTTGGAAGTTCTCCCTATATATTCCACTTGTGAACAGTGCACATAGCAGGCTGCATTATTGCTCTGCATTTGAGGCAAGTGATTCCTACGAGACCATTCCAGGCTACAATACTGCATTCAACAAAGACAAAATATAAATGTATTTTGGAATGTGCTCCAATTATTTGCTAATAAACATATTTACAATTGTACTCCAGCAGCACATTCACTACTCTAGATACAACAAATTGCACTATTTTGGCAGCTACCTTTCGATAAAGAATTTAAAAGATTTTAATGCACCATGAAATATCAAGCCACTGTTTTTAAAAAGGTTAAAATAAGCATATTCTAACCCACGGCATAGAGGTATTTCCTAGCTTTCCTCCGGGGACGAGCCTTAGATGTTTGCAGAAAATTGCTGACTTTGTTCTCTTTGGGAGATTTGCAGATTTCACAATATTCTTTCAACAGGGTTTGAAGAGCCACCCGAAGACTGAAATCTGTAACACCTTGGAAAAGAAAAATCAAAAAAGAGACAAGAAAGAAAAAAGTCAGAATGGTAACCATGAAAATCAGTAATTTGACTAATCTGGGGAAAAATATGTAAGTTAACTATTATTATCAGTGTGTGTTTGCTTCTCATATTATAAACTAAGACAGATCTCTGTAGATTTTGCAAATACTAATGTAAAAGTTTCACAAAGGCCTAGATGTCAAATCAAAATTTGAGTCTATATTAAATATGCCTGGGGAATTTTGCACCAAAAATTAAAAATGTTTCACATAAGATTTTAAAATTCTGCACATTTTATGTCAAAATAACACTGCATAATCATACCAGTTCCAATTATTTTGGAAATTTATTTCAAAACTGCTACCAAGACTGTCCGTTCCACAGACATTACATTTTCCCCCAGTAATAGAAAGTTAAAGAAACCCCTAAGACAACCCAGTTCCTGTTTCTCTATCCCCTTTCCTGCCACACAGACCCTCCCGTAACAGCATAACAAATATGATTTTTCTATAACCATATTGAGAGGCCTGAAGCCTTCCTCTACAGCCAGAATAAAAGAGCAAGAGCCATTAATTGTGAAGCTACAAGTCCCATTCACATTCCACCTACGTTTCATTACAACAGTGTCACACCAGGCTGTTAAGAAGGAGACCACATTCTAATGCCACCCACTGTTACTAGATAAAGAAAGCAAATTTCTAGATTGGTAAGAAAACTTAGTTAATCGTATTTTGTCTGGCAAGAAACTACTTATCAAAACTGAGATTGTGGAATCCCCATTCTGTGACTGTCTTCACCTTTCTACTGTTTTCCATATGATCTCTGTCTGGTTTGTAATTGTTTTGGTCCGATGTATAATTAATTTTGTTAGATGTAAATCAAATTGAGATGGTGGGGTATGGTTGGTTAGATAATTCTGTTACAGTAGGTTACAATTGGTTAATCAAATTTTACTAAAATAATTGGTCAAGGTATAGCGAAGCAAGATTCAAGTTTCACTACTTAAACCGGAAAGCAGTCATGTAGCACTTTAAAGACTAACAAAATAAATTATTAGGTGATGAACTTTTGTGGGGCAGACCCACTTCTTCAGATCCAGAAATAGTGCTGTGCTGGAAATGTTACTGAAGTGAATAGGCACGACATGTCACTTTCAGCAACATTTCCAGTACAGTAGTGTGATGGAGTGGGGGATACCTGTGTGTGTGTATGGCTCACAGAGGGTGTGCGGCTCCTGCTGAGGGTAACCTTGATGACCAGGTAACACCTCTGGGCTGCAGACAAAGGAGGAGGTGGAGCCTCAGGGGTTTGAATTGGAACTGGGAGTTGGGAAGTAGTTAGTCTGGGCTGAGGGACAGAGAGACAAAGGAGGGGGCAAGGCCCCGGCTCTGGGGGCCCCTGGGGCCTCCTCTCCCCAACATGGATTGAACTGGCTGTCTCTGCCTGCTGTACTGACTCTTCTGTACAATGCTGTGTCCTGTCGGCTAATAAACCTGCTGTTTTCCTGCTAAGCGAGAGACTCTCCTGCCTGCGGACAGGGTGCAGAGCTTGGGGGACCCCAGAACCCCATCACACTCGTGTCAGAAGTGGGATGTTCTGCACCCCGAGGATGGAGCATCCAGCAGTAAGTGACCGGGGCCCAGGAAGAAGTGGGGCCTGCGAGACCCAGGTGTGCTGAAGGGCAGTGAGGTGCAGTTCCCCAAGGTGGAGGGGCCTGCGGCCGAACCCAAGCAAGTGCGGTCGTGGTCCTCGAGAGGGGGTGTCACACCCGAGGAGGGGTTACTCCTGGGAATCTGTTGGAGTCGGTCCCAGAAGGTGGAGGGGCCGAGAGCCCAACCCCCAGGAACAAGTGACCCCTGAGGAGGCTGACGCTGAATGAGTTCTTCCCAAGACAGTGTGCTCATGGTCCCTGAGAGCGGGTGTCACACTGAAGAAGGGGTTCCGCTGGGAGTCTGTTGGAGTCGGTCCCAGAGGGCGGAGGGGCCTACGGCCTAACCCTGGGCAGCTTGTGACCCGCAAGGAGCCTGGCACACTGAAGGGATTCTTCCAGGAATCGTGGGGTGCAGAGGGCATCAGCCTGAGAGCCTGCAACCACACTGAGAAACTCCGCTGTGAAGTGGCAGCACCTGGAAACTGAATCGAGATTAAAGAAGCTGGACAAGGCAGCGTGGATGTGCAGTGGCAGAGGTGAGGGTTAAGGAAAATCCTGCAGAGGTGAGCCCGGATCGGGGCAGGGAACCCTGGACTGCATGGAGCTCTGAACCGAGTGGCCTGCCACAGCTCAAGGAGGGAAGGAGCGATTCCAACCCATCATCTACTAGTGGCCAAGACAGACCTGCGAAGAGTTTTCCAGGCCTGGGCCGAGGAAGGTGCCTGTGTGTCTGTGCAGGAAAGCAGCTGATCCACTGGGAATGGCAAGTTGTCTGTGAGAGAAGCTGCTTCACCTTCTGTGTGTGTGTGGAGACCAGCCGGGGAGCTGGGACAAAGGAGAAAGTGTCTCCCATTGTCTGTCTGTGTTGAACAGCAGCAGCAGCCTGGGGAGAGAGCAGAGCCTGCATTTGGAAAAGGTGCCAATGAGGAAACTAGCCCATTGTCTGAGGAAGACTTCCCCAGCCTAGGGTGGCTGGAGAAGGATCCACCAGAAAAGAGCATTCCAGGTGTGTCTCTGAATCCAGCCATGGGGGCTGGAGCAGAGGGAATGGCTCTGGGATGGGCAGTGGTATCCCTGCTAAGGACACTGGTCCTTGGTGCAAGAAAAGTGCTTCTGCTTCTGGGGATGTGAATCCTTTGCCTGAGCCTGTGGGGGCTCGAGATGGAGCCAAGATTCCAGAGCTGGATCTGAGGGCAGCTGAAGCCCAGATGGGAAGTGGGCCTACCTCTGTGTCTCTCAGGGGGGATGATGCTTTAACTTGGTCTAATCCAGTTAGGATCATCAGGAAATCCCAGAGACCAGACGATTCTGGTACTTGTTCTTTGCCTGATGCTGAGGTGTTATTGGGAGGGGGTGAGAGGACTCTGTCCTACCAGAGTCATCCTCTCGCCAGGACACAAGAACAGCCGGGCAATGGAGTTATGCTGAGTGATGAAGATAAAGGAGCTGGTAGCAGAAGGGAGGAAAGGGATTCTAACCTTCTGTCTGGTGGTACTGGCTGTCTGCCTGGAGGGGGATTACGTGGGATGCCTAACGGGCCAGAAGTGATCCTGGGTGTAGGTGAAACTCAGGAGCTGGTTGTGGCTCAAGGGAGCAGTGCCCCCGTGGAGGCAGACAGGGGTGAGTTATTGTTTGGGGAAGCTCTTAAGGAAGAGAATTTCCCTGAAACTTTTCCTGACCCGTCTGTGGGGACTGCAGAAAATGGGAGTGAGGTGGAGGAGAGTGAACAGGAAAGGTGCTTGTCTGTAAGCACCAGAGCAACCCTTTGCCTGGGGAGAAGTTTGTTTCAGCTCCTGATGGCCAGGACCTGCCTGAGTGTGAAACCACTGGCTGTGCTCTGGAAGGGTCCAAAGCAGGCAGGGTAAAAGTTTCTCAGGAATTGGAAGTTGGTGCAAGTAAAGTAAAAACTATCAGGGAATGTGAGCAGCCCTGTGAGAACCAAATAAAACAGCTGCACAATCAGTCTCTGTAGGATGCAGGAGAGCACCAGCAATTCCCCATCTCCAGATGGTGGAAACACTTATATTCTCACACTGGACTCCAATTCTAATTCCACGGGGAGGCAGAAGTTGGAGGCAAAAGGACAAAGGAGCTGTGGGCCTGGTGGGCCAGTAAGGGATAAACAGGGATTCCTTCATGTGGATTCTGCGTCTGGGACTCACAAAACAACTCTCAGAAAGCAGTTTGGTTTGCAAATTTCCAGACTGGCTGGAAGGGGGCTGTCTCCCTGAGATCATCAATGGCCCAGCTCTTGTTAAAAGGGAGGGCACACCCAGAGAGATCAGATTTCCACCCCAGGGGGCAAGAGAGAAGATTAGAACTTGATGGTGCTAAGAAAGGCCTCAGCCATTTATCCCCAAAATACCAGATTCTCAAAAGTTGTGGTCTACCAAAGAGCAACGTAAATGTACAGTGGCAATGGGTTTGTTCTGTTACTCACGCTGACTGCTGTAACCAAGGGGTGCTGCTACCAAAAGCTGTAGAATTGTACCATGCACTGAATGTTTGAAAAGAGCCATGTGACATGATGACATTGATGTAGAAGCATGAATTGTATGTTAAAGGAGTCTAACTCTGAAATGTCACCATTGTTCCCTGTAACTAGTCTTGCAACCTCTGACATGAGAAGGAACATTCCAAACCTATTGTGTGGCATGGAAGGGAAAACTGAGGCACACAGCCATTGTGGTGGTCTGGCTAAATGCCAAGGATGGAAGCATTTGTACCTTCCGTTACTGGACTGTAACTGAATTCCAGACATCGGCTGGAGCAGCTGTATGGACTGGTGGTCAGATGGGGCAGGACCCAGACCACAAAAGACCTGTTTGATCTGTTGGTGCTGCAGCATCTGTATGGGCTCTGCCCGCCCGACTTGAGAACGTGGCTGACGGACCGGGGCCGAAGCAGGGAGACCAACCAACCCAAGGGAACTAAAGGGACTTGCCCGGCTGCATCACGTGAAAAGGCCCAAGACCAAGCTCCTGACTTGGAGCCTCCCCCAGCAGGACTATGATGTGGAGGTGGTGCACATCGAGGGGAGAACAGAGGGTACAGCCGATGCCCTGTCACAAGGGGAGAGCCCCAAACTTCCCCAGGTCACCAGTTGAGTGACCCCGCTCAGTTCGGTCTGGAAGGGGGGAGAGATGTGATGGAGTGGGGGATACCTGTGTGTGTGTATGGCTCACAGAGGGTGTGCGGCTCCTGCTGAGGGTAACCTTGATGACCAGGTAACACCTCTGGGCTGCAGACAAAGGAGGAGGTGGAGCCTGAGGGGTTTGAATTGGAACTGGGAGTTGGGCAGTAGTTAGTCTGGGCTGAGGGAGAGAGAGACAAAGAAGGGGGCAAGGCCCCGGCTCTGGGGGCCCCTCAGGGCCTCCTCTCCCCAACATGGATTGAACTGGCTGTCTCTGCCTGCTGTACTGACTCTTCTGTACGATGCTGTGTCCTGTCGGCTAATAAACCTGCTGTTTTCCTGCTAAGTGAGAGACTCTCCTGCCTGCGGACAGGGTGCAGAGCTTGGGGGACCCCAGAACCCCATCACAAGTAGTCCCTCAAATTATGTGAGGGTTGCGTTCCCATGCATCCTTGCATAACTCGAACGTTGTGTAAGTTGGGGGTGGGGGCCAGCTTTTTTCCCCAAAGTAACACACATTCTGCAGCTAGGGAAGCAGCAGGAGCACCTGGAGTACCTTCTGAAAGGCCAGTCCTGGGCTCGGGGGGGGGGGGGGGGGGGGGGCGGCACAGTTGGGGAGGGTTAAACCTGGTGGTGGGTTGGGGCTACGGGAGGCGACAAGGAGGGTTAAGTTTGGGGTGGGTTAGGGTTGGGGTGGTGGAGTTGACCCAGTGCTGCGCAGCCCTGTAGGGGGTTGAGCTGGAGCCCCATGTGCATGGTGTGTATGAGAGAGAGAGCTGGAGTGGCGTGTGTGGAGGTGTGAGAGAGCTGGAGCTGCACATGGGAGGAGAGATGAGTGAGTCACAGCAATGTGTATGGGACCGGGGGGCCAGGAGCCAGAGGTGCACGGAGTCGGGGGAAGAAGGGTGAGCTGGAGCTGCATTTTGAGGGATGGCTGCACAGCATTATTTCCATATCAGAAGAAGTGGGTCTGCCCCATGAAACCTCATCACCTAATAAATTATTTTATTTGTCTTTGAAGTGCTACATGACTGCTTTTTTTTGTTTTGTTAGGATAGACTAACATGGCTACCTCTGTTACTTACACTGGAGTCCAAGAAATTAAGGCAGGGAAGAAGGAAGACAGCAAGAAGAGGAGGAAGAAGGGGAAAAGCCTCAGAGGACTCACACCCAAGACCAGAGCTGCCAGACCCTGAGGTACAGCAATCAGCATGCAGAGGGACTGACGTTGTCTGTCCAACAGGGGAAGTCTGCCTGCCTTTATCAAGATTGGTGAGCATGATACTGTGCTTAGCAGCATTCTGCTTTCCTGGTAATTGTAAATAAATAGAGAATAAGAATATTACTGTGTAAGGCTTTTTCAGTGGCATAGATCCTGCATATCCGCACGGAATTATGCCCTGAGCCCTAGGAATTGGGTAGGGGTGGGAGTTTAAATTAACAGGGTCACGCCTTGAGCCCTTCAGATTGGGTAAAGGTGTGTGTCCCCCTGAAGTGTGGAGGGATAAAGACATTTGTGTGAGTAACACTCCAGCTCAGATCCCACCACCCTCTTCTGCTTAAGCCCGAAGGGTAGTTGGTCTGAGAACAGGGGTCAGCAACTCCTGGCACAGGTTCCAAGAGTGGCATCCAAGCCCATTTTCAATGGCACACAAGGCAGGAGCTCAGCCCCGCTCCTCTTCCCCCATGCAGCCAGGTGCAGTTTCTAGGCACTACCCTCTTCTTTCTTCAGAGCATGCTGGTAACTACAGCTGCCAGGAAGCAGTCTCTTCTATGTGTGAGCTGGGCTTTGCTGGGTCCAGCACCCTATAGTGGTGGATAACAGCATAGCAGCTGCCGCTCTTGGAACCTGTGCCGGGGTTGCTGACCCTGTTCTTGGACCAACTACCCTATGGGCTTACTGGATAAACAAGACTGTTCACAAGTCATTGATTTGATCACTGAGTCATTAAGTTGCAGGGACACAGTAATGGCCCTCATAGGTACATTTAGACTTATAAACAGATTCATACTTCATATTTCTAACTTGACATACAAGAATGAAACATGCTCAAAGTCATGCCAACTGTGGATTAATAAAAGACCAGCTAATGCTACCAACCACTGCCTAAACAGTAAAGCTCTGCATCTTAATTCATTTATTAACTAAGCTGTTTTAAGTAAGACTATTAGTGACTTTATAAAGTATCACCAGCACTCAGATCATACATAGAGGTAAAAAGGTCAAATTTTGGCACTTCACCTCAGAAGGGTTGCTGACCCCTGTCCTAGAAGGGCATGTGATCACACCACCCGGTACGGGAATCCAATTTTCCATGGGGATGGGAGATGCAAAAAAAATGGTTTTCAAGTACCTAAAAGAGGGCTACAAGGAGCAGAGAGAAAAATTTTTCTCTTTGGCCTCTGAGGATAGGACAAGAGCAATGGGCTTAAACTGTAGCAAAGGAGGTTTAGGTTGGACATTAGGAAAAACTTCCTAGCTGTCAGGTTGGTTAAACTCTGGAATAAATTGCTTTGGGAAGTTGTGGAATCTGCATCACTGGAGATTTTTAACAGCAGGTTAGACAGAAACCTATCAGGGATGATCTATGTGATGCTTGGTCCTGCTGAGAGGGCAGGGAACTGGACTCTATGGCCTCTTGAGGTCTCTTCCAGTTCTAGTGTTCTATGATGCTATGACGCTTGCCCTAGGGAAAAGTCCATTTAAGCAGTGGGACAAAATCAGCCTTTGTCTTCAGTTAGTCTGTGCAGCTGCCTGCAACACCCTAACAGCAAAAAAATAACTTTGAAGACACTGTAGACCCAAGACAAAATAACTATTACCTCAAATAAGAAAAATTGTTTAGCATAAGAATTGGCATATAACAAGTTTCTGAATGGATTAGAACTAGCTATGAGATTTTTGTTCAATTTACATCAATTTAATTTGATATGACTGCTTAAATTTGCAATCACTTAAATCCTACTTTTTTGTACTTAACAAAAACACTTTGTCAAGCCCAGTGTAAATAACTGTTACTTGCGGGAGGGAGCAACCACTGTGCATATCTCCCTTTCACTGATAAAGTCAGCTAACCTTCTGAGTTATCCTGTGTAAAATTTTTATGCTGGGTAAGACAGATTTGTTTGGGGTTTTGGATCCCATTTAGGGGTTGGTTTCCTGGGAGTTGAGCCTCCAGAGCTGAGACACCTTGGAGCTGAGCTAGTTCAGTGTCTTTGCTGTTCTGCAGGGGGGCAGTAACCCCAACTGTGTACCTTGGCTGTGGGAGACCAGAGGATCTGGCCAAACAAGACAGGGTGGTGGGGAGCCCCAGAGAGCTGGAAGAGAGGCATCAGTGGCATAATCAACACACCAGGACCACAACCCAAGGGGCACCTGTGATTTCACCCCATCACAGTGAGCAGTTTTACTTTTAAACTGGAATAAACAAAAATCAGTGAGATTCTTTACCATGGAGAAATACTCCAGCCAAACAAACATCTGCATTTGCCCAGTTACCTTCTATGTACTTTAAGAGTCTCTGGGGCGGTAACAGAGGGAATCGAACTGGATCGAGTACTTCTACCACATGTTTCTTTCTTCTTCCCAGATCCTTCAAAATCCATTGCATTGCAGCTGTGAAAACTTGGTACTCATCCTCTATAGCAAGCTCCTCACTACGCAAGATCTTAATAAGCTGATCCTTTGTTAGCGCCAGGAACTCCTCACCACTCTGCACTTCCAGAAAGTGTGCATGGATGTAATTCTCTGTGAACTCCTGCAGGTCAGGGCAGGCAATTTGCTCAGAGAACTGAAAGAGTCCAATGCAGTTCAAGGGGTCGATCTGTCCCTTCAGAAATGCACAGCAAAGGTCCACAACTTCAGTCAACTGGAGCATGTCTGCTGCCACTATCAGTTCCTGAACATTATTCTCACCAACATTCACTACTCCTGCGTGCAGAGGACAATATGTGACAAACAGATCATACTTCTGATGTTAGAATAGTCTAAACAGTACTCAGCCTTAGACTTTTCAGTTTGAGTTAGACATTTTAAACTGAGCTTTAATTTGCTTTGCAAAATTACTGTCATCTCACCAATGCTGTAAGGTGTTTACAAGTGCCTGAAAAGGAATTTATCTGGAAGTTGAAAACTGACATTAAAATTGTTAAATACAAATATGAGAGATAACCCAAAGCTCCTGTAAATTACAGAAAAAGTCTTGGGCTGTGTCTACACTAGCTCCCAACTTCAAAGGGATAATGGTAAGTAGTATGTCAGGAGATTATTAATGAAGTTCTGTGGTGCATATGCACCTTAAAATTTTGAGGACTAAAGGGACTTCGAAGTGCCCATGGGTTGGCCATGGCCACATACAAGCAGGCACTTCCAAGTTTAACACTTCAAAGTTGCTGCGGGGGAGAATTAGCTTAATGAAGTGCTGCATATGCACCACTGCACTTCATTAATAATCTCCCAACATCCTACTTACCATGCTTCCTTCGAAGTTAGGAGCTAGTGTAGACACAGCCTTGTTGATTTTCTGCTGCTTGGTTAACTTACCTATCCACAACCACAACAAAAGTAAATAACTATGACCTGCTATCTTATTCTGGGTTTATAGGCACATATACATTTTTTTATCAACGTAACACAGTCCCATCTTGCCCATTTTTTTGTTTTTTTTTGTTTTTTTTTTTACACCTTGGTCCTGCAAAGGCTCTGCTTTAACTTGATTTCAACAGGAATATACATTTTTCTTGAAGTTCAGAATTAATAGGAGAGAGGAAGGATTAGTAAAATAGTTACTTAGGTCACTGCTATCTAAACTTATCTACATGAGTGACCTACAATTCTGAATTAAAAAAAATAAAAACAGCTATCACCTGTCACTGAATGCCACTCAACCTCACCCTAATGGTTATCTGATTATTTGAAAGCTTAAAAACAAAGGTAAAAGAGGATGGTGGCCTTACAGATCAGCTCAGTAAGGTGGTTCCAACTGAAGTGCAAAGTTGAGAGGGAAGCAGCCAAACTCATAGACAAGCCCAGCATCACTGCTGGAAAGGGCCAATGTAATAAGCAATAGCAGCCAAATTACACCTCGCATGTGTAGAGTATGTACATGTTTATGTGCATCCAGACATTTCCAGAGATCACTCACTTTTGTAGTAAATGTAACACACCATCCTGTATTTTGCCCTCCTGCACAAGCACTGTATTTCAGCAGAACAGAAACTCACAATGTAGTGATGTCAAGTATCGGAGGGGTAGCCGTGTTAGTCTGTATCTGTAACAGCAACGAAGGGTCCTGTGGCACCTTATAGACTAACAGAAAAGTTTTGAGCATGAGCTTTTGTGAGCACAGACTCACTTCATCAGATGCTGGACCAGCATCTGATGAAGTGAGTCTGTGCTCACGAAAGCTCATGCTCAAAATTTTTCTGTTAGTCTATAAGGTGCCACAGGACCCTTGGTTAATGTAGTGATGAAGACAGCTAGTTCCTCTCCACTCCAATATAGCACTCAGTCCTGCTGTAGTTTTACAAATCTTTCATCTAGACTAGTTTTAAATGTACTAATGGAATAGGATTTTCAGCACTGTACTGCAAGCTGTACAAATCAGCTGCAACGCAAACTGAGCAAGTCATGCATCTGATGAAGTGGGTCTTTGCCCACGAAAGCTTATGTTACAAAATATCTGTTAGTCTATACAATGCCACAGGACTTCTTGTTGTTTTTGAAGATACAGACTAACATGGCTACCTCTCTGATACTTGAATCAGTTAACTGTCACAGTGCAAAGGGCTTTTCAACACTCCACTTTTCATTCAAAATAGAAAAAATGTAAATGTACCTGTATAAATAAAATCCAGAAGCAACTGAAAGATGCCAGCGTCCACTCCTAGGATGTGCACCACATCCTTTGAAGACTCCTTCATCCCTCCCAAGAACAAAGCAGCAAAGTAAGGGCTGCTTGCAGCTAAGACCACGCGATGGACCTTAAATGTTTCTTCACCAACCTGAAGCTGCACATCACAGAAATGATGCCCACATCTCATTTTGTTAATCTGGGTGAGGAGGAAACAGGCATGCTTATCTGAAGAGAAAGGGCTATTGCTGGCCTGGGGACAACTCACACAAGCCATGATGATCACAGAAAAGACCCAAGACTCCTGTCCATTGTCTTTCTCCAAGTCTAGGAAAGAAAGTGAATAATTTGGAGTCTCATCTAGTTAAGAGTCAACACTGATCAGTGATAGAGTATTATTTTTCTTTTTGATGAATTAAGGTGAATTTGAAGAATGCAGCAGCCAGAAAGGAAGATGCTAAACGAGGAGCACACAAAAACGTTGCTCAGCAGGGGGTGGGGTGGGGGTTACGACTGAAATATGGTAGGAGACCAAGAGATGCACTGGTCACAGCTGCCCATCTCCAGCGAGAGATGACCCCACAGATATGATAGGTCGCAGCATGTCCCATACGGATCTCATTGGACAGATCCCTCACTTCTGTTTCAGCCCCTCTGGATGAGACGGAGGGCCACTGTGCCCATGGGATGAAATGGGGGTGACACCAAGAGCAGTGTTTCACAAGTCTGTGCAGATCCTGACATGCAGGGGAACCACTTGGGGTGGGGCACAGAAGGGCCCACACTGATGCTGGATGCATGGGGAGCACACAGTGAGGGGACAGGCAGTAATTGGGGGAGGCTGAGGCCAACAGCAGAGAGGAAAGGCAGAACAGGGACAGTGGAGGAACCAGGGGATGGGGGAGCACAGGAGGCGGAGGAAGGGTCAGTAAATGGGACAGGGAGCACGCGGAGGGAGCACAGGGGGCAGGTTGTTAACACTGGGGCAGCACAGAAGGAAAGGGGCTGTGGGCACTTGAGAGGGTGTGGAAAGTCGGTAAGGCGGGGGGCTGCGTGAGTGTGGGGTCGGTAACGTGAGGGGCGGGGGCCTGAGGTGGAGAAGGGTCAGTCACACGGGGGGGTGAGGGGCGGTAAGGCGGGGGAACGGAGCTGGGGGAGGGCGGTAAGGCGGGGGCGGGGGGCTGAGGTGGAGAAGGGTCAGTCACACGGGGGGTGAGGGGCGGTGAGGAAGTGGGGGTCAGTAACAAGGAGCGAGGTGATGACGGTGTGGGGGAGGAGCGGTACGGCGGCCGGGGGGGTGGGGGAGGAGCGGTACGGCGCCGGGGGGTGGGGGAGGGGCGTTGCCAGGGTGCTGAGGGAGTGGGGGGGGGGCGGTAACAGGGGGCGGGCGGCAGCGGCGACCCTCCCTCACCTTCTGCCCGCACAGGGAGCGACGCGACAGCCCTTTCCACCCTCCCGGCAACCTCCGCGCGCCGCAAAGCGGAGGGAGGAGCCCGCGGAGGCGGTCCCGGCGCCGGGGTGTTACCGCGCGTGCGCAGCCGGTCGGGACGACGTTGTCCTCCTCTGCCTCGCCCCCACCCCTTGCAGCTACTGAGCATGCGCGGTGCAGCGGGACCCGCTCCCTGGGGCGGAACGTGGGGCGCGGCTCGTGGCCGCCCAGCGCCCCAGGGAGCCGCGCTGAGGTGTAGAGATCAGTGCGGCTTCCGCAGGGAGCGCACCCCTGGGACTCCTTCACACTCCACGAGCTGCTCCTCGTCCAGCTCCACCCTGGCGGCTTTCCCCTGGCCGGTGGCACAGTGCCCTGCTCGCCATGCAATGCTGGAGTGCTCGGCGCTGTCCTGATTCCCGGGGAGGAGCGCCAGGGAGTCATCGGCTCTGGGCAAGGATAAATGAACAGAACAAAACAACATTCCCTCATGGTTCACTTTGCCGTGAGACGTGCAAATAACTACCCCCTTACAGTAACAGGCAATGTTTCCCTGCATATGGCTTTTACGGTGCGCTTTTCATTAAAATGTTCTCCCTTTAAAAATAGAATGAAAATTAATCTGACCCGGATTATTTGTCCACCTTTTGCTTTGACTTAATTCAGATGTTTCCTGAGAAGGCTCAAAATATTCATAGGTCTGTGGATATATACTGAAAAAATCATTGGATGGAAATATGTTCAGCTATCAATAGGCATAACAAAAGCAGTCGTAACAGTTTAAAGACTAACAAAATAATTGATTAGGTGATGATCTTTCGTGGGACAAACTGGCACCTAACAAATTATTTTGCTAGTCTTTAAAGTGCTACATGACTGCTTTTTTGTTGTGATAGAATACAGACTAACATGGTATCTCTCTGTCACTATCAATAGGTAAATAACAGTGTCTACTTGTAAACGTGTAGAAGCACATGTCAGTATACATTTTAAGCCAGGATGATGAGAATCCTTTCAGCTTTATTTGCTCACTGATGCTTTGACATTTAAATTGGAAATGGCCTGTGAGCAAAGGGGTGTAGAAATCTCTGAAGTAGAATAGATTAGTCACAGTCACCTGGCAGCTGTTAAGACATTTGACCTGTGCTGGGGTTTTCACCCTACAGTGCCAAATTTACATCTCCAGGGTAGGGTTGGTGAGGCTGCTGATTTTGCTACAGAAAGTTTATCATTTTAGAAGTAGTGTGACAAAATGCATGTCTCCAGAGGAGGGCACTGCACCCACATGTTACACCTTTACCATGGGATGGAGAACAGATAGCATGCAGAAAATCATCTCAGATCCTTCTATGCCTGTGCTAAAACAAGCTGCAGAGTTACAAATATGGGTCTGAAATGGAATCACATTTCGCTTCTGAACTGTAGGAAATTTGATGTTGTATGGAGGAATCATTCTTTCTGCTTCTGACCAACCAAACACCAGGCATTACAAGTCATAGCACTAAAGAAATAAAAAGCTGTCTGTGTTTTATATCCTTTAGTAAATTTATAAACATTAAATTTGCCGTATCAACCAGTTGAGTGCTAATTAACACACTAGGGCAATAGCATAAAAGACACTGCTTTTAAGTATTTGTATTATCATAGCACCCAGGAGCCCCAGTTATGGATCAAAACATGAGAGTGGTAGGTGTTCTGCAAACACAGAATTAAAAGATACAGTAAACCCTCAAAATATGTGGCTTCAAGTCGCATGCCAGCTCGCTTTAACGCAAGTTAAGCAGAACGTGAAGCTGCACAGCGACTGTTGCAGCCTCGTCTCCCAGCTTGACAGCAGTGCCGCTGGGGGAAGGCAGGGAGAAGGCCTTTAGCCAGCCTGGTGGGCTGGTCAGTTTTCCAAGTCCCACAAGCAGCGGGGAGCTGGGAACCAAGTGGCAGCCTGGTTCCCATCTCCCTGCTGTTTGCAGGACCCAGGAAAATGACCAGCTCATGGCTGGTCAGTTTCTTGGGTTCCACAAAAGGTGGAAAGATGGGAACCAGGCAGCCTTGGTAGGCTGCTCAGTTTCCTGGCTTGCAGCAGGCTGCAGCCTGGTTTCCATCTCCCCAACCTTAACTGCATGAAAATTTGAGTTATGTGGGGGTTGCAGTAATGCAACCCCTGTGTAACTCAAGGGTTTACTGTATTCTCTGTCTCAAAATCTGACAGTCCATCACTGCTCCATGTGCCAGGCTGCCTCTTCCCTCACTGAAGTGCTGCTCTTTTACATTTCAACAATGGAGTAAAATTTACCACACACATTATGTATTTTTCACTCTCATTAGACTTGTCTGCCAGCATCCAAGCTGCTAGAACTTTTCCACTTACCTTTGGTTTATTCTAGTTGTAATTCTTACACTCTCTTCTCTCTCCATTCCTTCCTGAGTTAAGGCTTCTGTTCAGAGCCTCTTCAGTTGCCTACAAGGGTTGCTACTGACCCACTCCTTTTCTTTTCCTTAGACTGTGCCAGGAGTGTGTTTACAGCATCATCAGTATGATGTTTTTAAACACTGCAATGATTTTGAATAAATTCTGCCTTTTATGCTTCAGTACTTGTATTATTACATGTGACAGGAAAAGCTTCAGCAGATGAAGAGATTAATTATAGTACATAAAGGTAGCTTTTTTTATAATAGTTAAAAGACAACATATTTATTTTGGAAAAGCATCTTTGTGTTTCCAGCAGGGAGACTTCAGCACACAGCCAGCCATTTCAGGGCTACGCTGAAATGTGGTAACAACTTACTGAAAATGCTTCCATCACGCTCTGTCAGCGAGCCTTGTGATCCACTCCATTTTCTTTCTGCGTCAGACATGAGCCAACACCTCAATATGCTTGGGAGTGATGAGGTGCCAGAGGCACAGTCCTGCAGAAGAGACAGAAAATAGAGGTTGTGACTCCTTGTAGTTATTAAAAATCTCATGGAATAATTCTGATATGCTGGTGTAACTGAAAAAACAACAAGAACAAAGACTTCAGTGGCACCTTAAAGACTAACAATTTTATTCTTAAGACTAACCTGCAGGAACTTTTACTTTTTGGTTATTTTCTCTTATTTAAAAATCGTGACTTGCTATGGTACAGCCCGAGCTTTCAAGAGTTGCAACTCACTGTATCAGGTACATGAAATGAAAGAAAAAGAGACAGATATTAGGGATACAGAGATAGCAGTGTTACATCAGAGCTCATTCAGTGTGGGGGGGGTAATGTAGATGAGAACGGTGAAAATAACTTAAAGTGGAAAATTAATTATTGTAGTGAGAGAGCCAGTCCCAGTTCCTATTCAGACCCACTCTGATAGTGTCAAATTTGCATATGGATTTCAGCTCAATAGTTTCATATTGCAACATATTTTTTAACTTTTTTTTGCTTAATGATAACTTTCAAATAAGCTATATTCCACTTTAGGTATTCTCACCATCTTATCCACATCCACCCCGACTGAACTAGCTCTAATATAACACTCCTACTTCTGTATCCATATAATCTGTTATTTTTTCTTTCTCTTTATGCATCTGAAAGTTTTATGCATTAATAAAATTGTTAATCTTTAAGGTGCCACTGGACCCCTTATTGTTTTTTGCTGAAACAGACTAACACAGCTACCTCTGAAACCAGGTGTAACCAGGATCAGAGTAGCAGACAAAAAGTTTCACCACTTGTATGCTTGGTTAGAAGATTCTTGTGTTTTAACCACGGGCCTGGATTAAATCCAACCAGGCAACATGTTTTAAATAAATATCCTGTATGCTGCTTGCCAGATCCCAACATGATATGGTTCTCATTTTTCTCATTTCTCTGTTGGGAATAATCATCTTGTTGAGAAAAACAGTGATCTAATGAGAGATTTAACTCAAGAGTTTGAACAATGAATTAATTGCAGCTGTGTGAGAGGGCAACCAAGGTGGACTCCACAGAGGGTTCAGAGTAAAAAGGCAGAAGTGGAGGTGATACCGGGACACACTTAACAGTTAGAGGGTGTCTACATTGTACAGCTTTTAATGACAAGGGTGTGTCAACATCACCTTGTCCTAAAAGCCAGTATGTATGGAAGCTTTCATTGGCACTTTGGACAACAAAATACAGTAAACTTTCTTATCTGGCATTCTGTTATCTGGAGCTCTCAAATAACTGGCATTTTAACCATAAGTAACTTTTAATTACATTTTCTGTAAGTGCAGTATAGTAAAAGTAAACACAAAAAATACAGCAAATACAATGTAAGTTTGCTGTGTACAATGCTATTGTTCTTGTTAAACAAAGCACTCTGCATACATTTTTTGCTTATTTCTTAATATCTTATCATGTTTTTCTTTAGTGTTATGCATTGCTAGGTGTACCTCTCTATTATTCAGAGTATTTGAACATCTGGCAACCTCCCTGTCCCAGAGCTGCAGGATATGAATGAGTTTCATCCCCTATGAGGAAGTTTTGCTTTGTCAACAGGAGAGTGCTCCTTGCTGTAGCAAAATATTGTAATTCATGGGGCGGAGGTGTTAAGCATCTGGGAACAACAACAGTTTTGTCAATCAAGTACAAGTGTAGAGATCCCAGTAAAACAGACTACAAGAGGAGGAAGAGCTCTCACTGCTCTAGCCATAGAGAAAAGGAAGCACTGTTTAATGGAACAGAGATCTCTTTAGCTATGAACTGTTTTTCCCTTACTTTACCACTGATAGGGGCCTCATTTCAGAAAAACTGTGTGTGTGTGTGTGTGTGACACAGAGACCCTGTCACAAAGGGGTTCCCTGTTCTTTAGTGACAGATCTCATGTAAGACCTGACAAACTCAGTACATCAAATACAGTCTTGCAAGGAATAATAATCCATATAACATGAAAGTATCGACAGAAAGCTCATATGTTTCAAGACTCATTGTGAGATGGATGTGCTGGTAGTATTTAGGGAATACTGCATTTATACTGAAAGTTTGCTTTATGGACTTGGAGTAGAAATTGGTCTCCAGGAGGTAATGTGTGTAGATCATGGGTGTCCATCCTTTTGGCTTGCCTTGGCCGCACTGAGTGAAGATAGTCTTGGGCCGTGTACAAAATATATAATATAGTTAATGTATATAAATCACATAATAATGTTAAAAGTTTACGATCTTGTGGGGCCGCATTACTAGCTGTCCAGGGCTGCATGCGGCCCGCGGGCCGCAGGTTGGACGCAGCTGGTGTAGATGGTCATCCCCTAAAACAAGAGAGAGCTGTCGCTCCTCCATAGTCTACTGCAGAGAAAATGCAGCATTTTATTGTCTGCCCTTGACACAGCAGAGGCAGAGGCATAGGCGGAAAGCGACAGGTGGGTCGGCTCCGACTTCAGGTGGGTGGGCAGTGACTGCGGGGGGAGCTGCAATGGAACAGCTTCTCCCCCACCCCTAGCTAGCCTTGGAAGAAGGGGAGGGATAGATTCTCTGGCCAGGGGCCCCATAAAAATGTGTGCCCACCCACATTACCCCCCCGCTGTACCTGCCAGGTACTCCTGCTGGGAGCTAAGTTCAGAGCACAGGAGTTGCCCTGCTCTGCCTGCTCAGTGCTCCTGTAGGGGGGTAGGGGCAGGACACGGAGGCTGGTAAATCCCCAACCTTACTCTCCTGGCCCAGCCACAGCACCAGATGAAGAGGGCCAAACCCTTGCTCTCTGGTGGGAGCAGTGGTGGGCCCCACTCCACCCAGTCCCACTTGTGTCTGTGCCTCTGTGCTTCAGTCAACAGAAAACTATCCAAGACAATCAGAACCAGTTGAAGGTAGAAAAAAAACTCCACCAAGGCCAGAGTGTGCCTGGCCCAGGAATAGAAACAAAGGGCTGTTTTCAGTATACAGAGCATGGTGCCCTGGGTCAGTGTGTCTCACATGTGGCCAACCATGGCTGCATTTTTCTTGCAGCCACGGCCTCCTAGGCTGAAATAGGGAAGGGGCAAAATGGTGGCCCTCCTCCTCCCCATTGCTCCTGGATGTGCTGGCTTGATGTTGGTTGCTGAGGCCATCAGCAGGGGTTGAGCCCAGCTTCTCCCTGGAGTCACATGGGGGACAATGGTAGAGGAGCAGACCTAACTTTCCAGTGAGTTCTTCACCTTTGCAGCAGAAGTGGGGCTCAGGCTCTGAGCCTTAGCCCTGCGGAAGCCGGACCCACCCTCTGGCTGCAGGTCTTCAGGATCTGGCTACTTGCTGCCATCTCTGACCACTCCCCAGGTCTTAATTTATCCCCAGGTTTGGTAGGGCTCTTTTCAAAACACACGTCCAAGCCTGCAATAAATAAATAGCAGTCATTTGGATGTGTATATGTGCATATTTATTTGTCTTTCCTAAAGCTAATTATTTTGGGGGAAAGCATGAGAGAAGCCACCAGCAAGAGTTAGTGGCTGCACTCTGATGCCACCCAAGAAAAGTGCCCTGAGAACGTCTGCTCTGGATCCATTCACTGACCAAAGCCAAGGCAGAGAGGGCTGCTTTCATGAATGTTTGGATCCTAATTATTGAGAAACCAGCCAGCCGGAGAAAAGACTACTTTATTGTATTGGAAAGGTGACAACTGATAAGCACAGACTCAGGTTCCCATTCTATGATTTTGTTTTATATTGTAACCATTTGTTTGCACCACTCTCGCTTGATTCTGGTGAAATATTTTATTCTTTCTTAAATACAATTTCTGTTTTGCTGTAAGGGCCTATGAGCTCTGGGTGATTTACAGGAGCAGAGACTTGACGTACGACAGGTAAATCGATGCATAGTGCTCTGTTGGGGTCGGGTATCTGGTCCTCCTGTGAGCAGCCAGAGCAGGGGGCTGGATTTCATGGGGAAATGATGAAAAGGGATTTGAGGATTGGGGTGCAGGTGTTTGTTACCCTGCAAGATGAAGGAACGGCTTGCATGAGCCCCAAGGGGTGTGCTTGAGAGGCTGTAGCACTGGCAGAATCAGGGAGCTGATGTCCAATTACCACAAGAGAGAGTCCCTCTCCCTGGAGGCCTAGGGTGAAAAGGTGACACATAGTCCTGGATACCCCAGGAACTATTACTGGGTGAGGAGTTGTGTCTGTCCCAAAGAGCATCATGAATTAAAAGAACTAGATAATTATTGCTTTCCTAGTGACTATGTTCAAAGTCAGGGGAGGCAAACTGAGGCCAGGGTGCAGGGAGTGGCTGTGAGGGGAAACTAACCATCTTGACTGAAAACAAATGATACTCTGTCTGGTAGGAATGTATTCCTGCAGCTTTTGTCTAGAGATGCTGGAATGGCAATCTGGTGCCTGAGTTTATGGGTCTGCTTCTCACTCTTTTCCAATATTTATTTAACATAGATGACAAGTACGAGAGGGTTGTATCAGCAAAAACAACAAAAAGTCTGTATCAGCAAAACAACAAAAAGTCCTGTGGCATCTTGCAGACTAACAGATTTATTGGAGTATAAGCTTTCGTGGGCAAAGACCCACTTTGTCAGATGCATGTTATGCTTGAGTCTGTTCTGGTCTGGCTATGGTCTGAAGAAGTGGGTCTGTCCCACGAAAGCTCACCTTTGCTAGTCTTTAAAGTGCTACTTGACTGCTTTTTGTTCCAATAAATCTGTTAGTCTATAAGGTGCCACAGGATTTCTTGTTGTTTTAACATAGATGGTTTAATTTCATACTGAATGCAGCATACACCATTTGCCTTGCTTATAATCTTTTGAGATAGCACATTAAATTAAACCCATTTAGTAATGTGATATTATCTAAACTGAAAGTCTTCTGCACACTGAAAAATTACTTCTGCTTGAGGGCAGCCACCTGTGAATTTAAACCCTGGCTTGGGAGGGTTTGGCAGGACTTCAAAATGCTTGCCAAATCCTAACGCTTTTTGGACTCTGATTTTAACTACATTCTGTAAAAATCACTGTTACCGCCTGCTTGTCACTGTCAGATAGTCACAAGCCCACATGTAAGATTTCACAGTCTAGCTGTGTCTACACGTGCACGCTACTTCGAAGTAGCGGCACTAACTTCGAAATAGCGCCCGTTGCGGCTACACGCGTCGGGCGCTATTTCGAAGTTAACTTCGACGTTAGGCGGCGAGATGTCGATGTCGCTAACCTCATGAGGGGATCGGAATAGCGCCCTACTTCGACGTTGAACATCGAAGTAGGGACCGTGTAGATGATCTGCGTCCCGCAACATCGAAATTGCTGGGTCCTCCATGGCGGCCATCAGCTGGGGGGTTGAGATATGCTCTCTCTCCAGCCCCTGCGGGGCTCTATGGTCACCGTGGGCAGCAGCCCTTAGCCCAGGGCTTCTGGCTGCTGCTGCGGCAGCTGGGGATCCATGCTGCAGGCACAGGGTCTGCAACCAGTTGTCGGCTCTGTGTATCTTGTGTTGTTTAGTGCAACTGTGTCTGGGAGGGGCCCTTTAAGGGAGCGGCTTGCTGTTGAGTCCGCCCTGTGACCCTGTCTGCAGCTGTGCCTGGCACCCTTATTTTGATGTGTGCTACTTTGGCGTGTAGACGTACCCTCGCAGCGCCTATTTCGATGTGGTGCCACGCAACGTCGAAGTTGAACGTCGACGTTGCCAGCCCTGGAGGACGTGTAGACGTTATTCATCGAAATAGCCTATTTCGATGTTGCTACATCGAAATAAGCTATTTCGATGTTGGCTTCACGTGTAGACGTAGCCTCTGAGATACAATTATGATGTCAAATATTCAGCATTATGGCCTCAACGCATAGTTACGTAAGAGGACAAAGGATGGGCTGGATCACAGATACTCTTTCGAGCCACAAATATCTTTTGTAACTGTCAAAATATAAAAGGGAAATGGGGGTGTTTCACACTTACAATTAATTTATCTAAATCTCACAATTTTCCACGAAGATTTTCTCAGGATGAACTCTTTAACTTATCTGCATTGACATTTATATAGGAACTTTCATCCAAAGATCTCAGAGCCTCTTACAAGCATCAGCTAGTTCTCAGGTAGGAATGAGAGGCTGGGATCAGCTTTGGTTTCTTGTCCCAGTTATGTACTGTCTCTATGTGACCTTAGGCAAGCCACCTAACCTTCAACTGCATCAGTTTGCACCTTTGTAGAATGTTTGGAGTAATACGTGTCTCTGGCTCACCAGCAATCTGGGGAAAAATGAATGTTTGCAAATGCTGCAATCTCCACAAATAAAAGGTTTAAGAGAAGTTGAAATTACTATCTATTATTAACCTCTGGTGACACAACCATTAAAAGTAAAATAGATGGCAACCAATATAAATTAGAATTTATGGAGTGTAAAAAAAAATGACAAGGGAAGTTAAAGACAACAGGGAAAAATCTGTATCCGATGAGGCTAAAGTTAATCAGAAGGAACTATGAATTATGTAGATTCATTACCAGATGGAACATCCCACAATGCTCTGGTTTAACTGGTGCAATGTGGGAAATCTGAATTGGTTTCCTATTTATTGGAAAAGTAGTATAAAGGCATTCAGTCATCTAAAACATTTGAAATTTACTTCATGCATGCTTTTTTATATCTTTACTTCACTCCTGATGATGATTATATTTGTCCTCCAAAAGAATACAGAGCTTCAGTACTTCATTATTATTATTACTTATAGTCAAAATAATTTGAGTCATTTAATACACAGAACTGTGAAAGTTGGAGGGCTAGAACAAGTTTGCCCATTAGCTTGCATGTTTCCTGCTGTTGTAATCATGACCTATTGTGCTATTGGTATGCATGGGGCACATCACAGATTAATAAAAGTATGTTGTCCCTTAACCAGGAAGCTTACAGTGCAACTTGTCTCAACACCACCAAAAGACACCAAGGCCTTCAAAAGCAGAGGAGAGACTAGGGTTGCTCAGACAACAGCAAACAATGGGCAAGGCAGGCAATTTTAGTGGGAGCTTGGATCAGACACACCGCATACTGGCAGGAACCAAAATCCCGGGATAGGTGGATGTCATTGAAAGCTCCCCAGCACACTGTTTTAAGGAGGGATGTGGAATGCAGGTGGCAGCCAAGCACAGGAGGAGCGGGAGACTGTTTTTGGAGGGGTGTCTAAGGACCAATGCAGAGGGCATGAAGCAGAAAGCTGTCTTTGTGGGGGCTTTGAAGCGGGACTGGCCAGAGCAGAGGCAGTGGAGGAGAACAAAGAGAAAGCAGGAGCAGAGGTGGAGGCTGGGGAGGAGCAGGTCTGAAGATTTAGTTTAATACAGAAGATGGGAAGGAAGTCAGTCCTGTGGGGGTGAGGATCTAGAAACGAGCATGAGATGGTTACAGCAATGGAGGAGAGTGAAAGAAAGGGCATTTGGAACCAAGGTGAGATAAGCAGGAAGGCCAGAAAGCCACTGTTTGCTGTGGCTCAGGTGGGATATATTCACAGCCTGGATAAGTGCTTCATCAGTTGACACGGACGTGGAAGGGCAGACTAGCAAGCATGGGAAAGAACGACTGGCAGTCCATATTCACCCCCTAGCTACTGAAGCATCCTGACAAGGAGATCTGGTCCAAAAAGCTAACCTCGTAAAAATGGGTTCAAAATAATGCTGGTGGGAATGATTTCATAATTAAACAATCAAACAAGGTGCTGGGAAGCAGAAACTGTCCCTGATCAGTTTACCAGCATGACACCCAGAAAGTAAACAAACAGCCAGAGGATAAGCATGTTGGATTTTAAAAATGCTTAATTTTATTGCTTATAAGAGCCATCACATTTTGAAAGCTATCACCCAGATCTTCACTTGCTGTAAATCAGCAAACCTCTGATTTATACCAGCCAAGAATCTGGCCCCCGGAAACTAAATCCTTCTTTGAGTTACACTGGTGACATCACTGTGATAAGTGACTTAGAAAAAGAGACAGATCCAAGCCACTTTATCAACATGAAAGAGACTGCACAAATGTAACCAAGGGCAGAAGTTGATCTATAATTATCAGGATAATGTCCCCTTACAATTAGTACAGATTTTGATTTAGCTTTGGCAGTAGCAGTGGGGGTGCTGAATTGAAACAGAACATTCTCTGTGACATCATGAGGCATCATTCTGGTGATCTTCAGGAAGGAGTGGAACCAGGTCCTTTCTGTCACAGAATTTCAAATACCCTGTGAGGATTAATAAATTTGAACATGTTTTGTTACGTGTATAATCATCCCTACATACAGTTGAGTACAGTATAGTTTAGTATCCCTTATAGACTAATATGTGTGCCTGTATATGGTAAGATATCATTTTGCATCTACATCTTGGTGAGGGATTACATTTTCATTTATCAATAGCCAGCCTCCAATGGCCCTCCTGTGAATGTAATATGTCAGCTCAGTCCAGGCAGTGCACAGCATGAGCTTGTAATCTTGGAGCTACAGCTCCATATTAAAGATCTGGGGTGGCTGAAATTGTCTCCATGTCCAGTAAGAACATGATTTTCCAGTGTTTCTGAGTCCTCACAGCTCCGTTTGAAATCAATAGGGATTGGAGGTGCTCGGCATCTTTGAAAAAAAGTCAAGCCCTAAATGTGGTCCTTGGGCCATTCATTTCAAATTGGAAGTATTGTCCTCAACTGGGCACATCAGTGCTATCCTGACAGGCCTGTGTAGAAGGATTAGGATAAGCAAGTGCCCCGATTTAATTTCTTGTGACATAATCCAGTTGATCTCCCAGATTTAAAATGGTTGGGCAGCCTGACCGCACCATGATCTCCTTCCACCCTCTCCTCCCCAAGTATTAGAACTTTCTGTAACATATCCCACCAGTACTCACTCTGTTTCCACCCCTTCCTCTTCCTTGAGGAGCTCAGTCTTCCGCAGTTTGCGCCTGCAGGCTCGCTCCTCGCTGCTGCTGACACTGGAACTCTCCTCTGAGCTTTCGGAAGTTAAATACTTGATCACAACTTCATCCCTCAAGTTCATTTGCAAGCAGAGGCAGGAGGATTGGCTCACCTTGAATGAGTTTCCCCACATACTTTCACACATGTCAGTCCCATTTGCATACACCTAGATGTCAAACAAAGCAGATTAAATGAAAAAAAAAATACACCTCACCCACCAAAAATACTCGGGCCTAATTCACTGTTGTCCTTTGTCATTTCTACCAGTGTATAGCAGTGCTAAAAGATTATCAAATCAGACTCTGATTAGTTTTTCAGGCCCACTTAGTACTCCTGCAAATCACTTTGTAAGGTGCAGGGCAAAGGAGAATGTGGCCCCTAATTTCCACAGTTGTTTGCACACACTAGTGCAATAGATGAAAGCCACTGTGGGTGAGGTCAGCTTGACTCTGTGCATAAAGTAATGTGCCATGACATTCTGACATGTATTTGTGTGAATGACCTTTGTATCTGACAGATTCCTGGAAGCTGAAATCATCACTTTCTCTGCAGAACAGTGCAGCCTAACAATTTGTGGTTATCTAGCCTTCCACTGTTGTCAATATGTGTACATCATGGCCATTCAGGTCTTCTCACAAAGAGAGTATCTAAAGGTGGAATTCAGAATGGCCACCCCCTGCATGTAGGAACTCCAAGGGAAGGCAATGCTCACAACATCACCTGTTCTTCCTCTAGTCGAGTCCTTGCAAGGGGACATGTCCAGCTCCGGGAAATTACAGCTTCCTGTAGTTCTTTTAAGTGAACCTCTCATATCTTGTTTTGTTCCAAAAAAATTTTTTTTGGAAGCCCTGCCTATAGCAATCTGTGACCACACTGCCGATAATCTTCTTGGCTGTTGCATTCATGTCATGGTAACCTGCTCCTGCCCTCCTGGCCTGAACTGAAATAAATATTTTTATCTTATTGGTTGGAGAAACTAAGAACAGGGGTCCTTTAGATCAGCAGAGTTGGCAGGTCAAACACTTTAGCAATCCATGAATTACATTAATATTTTTGTTTGCACTTTGTGCTCCACGTTTGCTCTTGATTTTCAATATCTCCTGTTTAAATTATTGCAAAAGAGATTTTGATATCTGCAAAATAAATCTGACCAAGTACTTAGCATATTCGGGATGGCAGATGAAGCAAGCTTGGGAGTAAGAGGCAGGAAGTATTGTTTAGTGATTGAAACAGGGGACTGGATCTCGGAATTACTGGGTGCTAGTTTTGACTTCATCACCAACTCATTCTGCAAGCTAGATCTAGTCATTACACCTGTCTCTACAGCCCTTTGTTAGTGTGAAATGGGTATAATATATATCCTGCAAGGGTATTGTCAACTAATTCAGTGCTTGTGAAGCATCTTGAGCTCCCTGCTGAACATTGTTATCCATAGTCAAAATATTATTAGTAGCACTTAGGTACAATGGAAAATAGGGATGACAGTGAGCTATTGTGTGGTCTATTCTTTCTATTGTTATTCAGATGCCCTCCCCTGCACATTGTAATTGCTAATGGAAGTTTTAAGTGTGCAGTGTGTGTAGCGGAGCCCTTGCCCAAAAGCAAGTGTTTGGTGATTTGTTTCCAGTAGTGTTGCAAATTCTGCAGCATGCACCAGCCTTTTGAGTTACCATTGTCACCCCTGTGTACCCTTGCAATAAAGAGAGTCATTTCTCTGTGGCTCAGGGATCTTTGGATGAAAGGAGCTACAACTGCAAAGTATTAATGGTTGTTATTTTTAGACTACATCCTCAGGTCCAATTAGGTGGGAGCAGGGGCAGGGACATCATGTCAATTAGTTGCATCCTCCCCCATTCACTGGAGTGGTCTCTTCTCCTAAAGAAGCTGTCTCTTTGCTAATGGGGGTGGGGGAATCTTGGTTTATACTACGCTCGTGATATGCTGGATGTCACCCTAGATTAGTTCATAATGGCCTCTTCTGACCTTGCAGTCTACCATCTGTGAATAATATGGAGTGCATTCCAAAGTGACTTCAAACTCTCTGGGCTGTAATGTAGGGTAAACGCTTTGATATCTGGCATTCTATCATCCAGAGCTCTCAAATAACTGACATTTTAACCATCAGTTAATGTTAGTTACATTTTCCATATGTACAGTATAGTAAAGTAAATACAAAGACATACAGCAAGTACAGTGTAAGTTTACAGTATACAATACTACTGTTAGTAAGTAAAGTACTCCGCATACATTTTTGTTTGTTTCCTAATATCTGACCTTGTTTTTCTTTAGTGTTATGCATTGTTAGGTATACCAGAATATCTGAATATCTGGCAACCCCTTGGTCCCGGGGCTGCTGCATATGAAAGAGTTTACTGCAGCTTTTAAAGCTAGAACAGAGCAGCAGGGAGATGGCTTGGTCGAAGGAGCTGCTGCTGGAGATGCTATGCCAGTAGAGCATGAAGGCAGGCAGAATGCCACTATCTTTCCACCCTGTTTTAAATATAGGCTCTGTCAGGTGCAGGTCTCAGCCAGCCAGAAAGGGCATGGAGAGCATGAGGGCGTTTCTAGGCAACTTTTTATCCCCTGCACACCCAGGGCAGAAAAAAGTAAGCCTCTGGGTGTACTTTCTCTGTTTCCATTCCTTTCAGGGGCTTAAGGCTTATGCCTGGATATTTCCTTGCTTCCTGCTGGTCAATTTAGGAGCATGTAAAATCTGTAAATATGCATTTCTCTATTCCTTTATGTGTACATTGGGCCCTGATGTCCGACAGACCCCAAATCATTCATTCATGCTCTCTCTCATACTTGCTAGATTAATTTTATGCAAGTCACCTTATTCTGATATTGCTCCTCTGGCTGTGGGATATTCAGAACACTGCAGTGCACAAGCACTGCCCAGAAATGACAGACAATATCAGTCCTCAAACTGGTGCATAGACTTTTAATTTCTCCAGGCCTTGGGCGATATGAATACTCTTAGTTCCTTTTGGTGAGTGTTCTGTAGGCAGAGCAATGATAGAGGGTGGCTGATAAATTTTAAGAGTGCACATGTAAAGCTGGCTAGGATCCATTGTACATTCTTGACATGCAGCATTAATGTCAAATACTCCTCCTAGACATTCATATGTCAAATGCATGACTGTTGATTGCATCATCATATGGATTAAGGGCACCTGAAAACATAAAGTATCTGTCTGAAATGCACTGACACCAGAGAACTCTCTGTGCCTTTTGGGTATCAGCAACTTCACTTCCAGAAGCTCACTCTAAAGCGCAAGTGAAGGCTGACGTTTTCAGTGTTTCATTTTAACCTGAGATGCATACTTTTAAAAATTGTTTGGACACTGTTTTGAGCTATTTTGGCTATCACAAAGTAAACAGGCGGACTACTAAGAGTCTGAATAATTTAGCATGTTACCATGCTTGGTAAAGAGAGAGAGAGAGAGAGAGAGAGAGAGAGACAGAGAGAGAGATGATGTGGTAATTTTATCTGGCAGAGGCTGTTATCAACATAAAGGGCCTTGCACCTTGTGCTGTCATTGATACCTGTAAAAGCAGGCATAAAACATAACTATTATGATTGTGTGACATTACACACCTGCTTTCTACAGCTGTAGATGAGTGTAGAAGGCCAAGACCATGGATAATCAGGCCCTTGTACTTTTGAATTTAGTGTATTTTTAATACGACCGTGTACATTTCCTCTCCTCAGCTCCTCCCACATGCATATTGCTTGCATAACACAGAAAATATCTCTGCAAGTCTTTCAGTTAGTTAGATGATTCATTTCCTTCTATAACCAAATACCCAGTATTTCCATTATCATACGTCTTTCTTGCCATTTAAACTTGCAATCAATTGTGCATGAGTGCATGCATGCACTCACGCGTGCGCGCGCACACACACACACACACACACACACAGATTGAGCTAAAGTCATGCTGGGCTGCCTGGCCATGAGGGGCTCGGATGTATGCTGGGTTACTGCTGCAGCTGGACCAGGCCAGGCTATGGGTACAGCTTCTCACTCAAATTAAAATGAATGAGCAAGGAGCTCGGCAGAGAAGGAGAAAAGAACCAAACTGTGCATTTTGAGAGTGATTTTAAATGAGATGGAGAACTGATCTGGATAAAATAACCAACCTGAATCTCTCTTAAGACATAATCCCAAACTTTTATGTCTAAAAACATAGATTGCACAAATTATCCACCCAATTATCCTTCAATGCCTCAATTCATCTTGGACTGAATTGCTGAAGTACCACAAAAAGTTGTTTCTGTAGCATTTCTAGGGATGATTTAGTGAGGAGTCTCATGGAGGGTCCCATGGAGACGTCATGTGCCTCCTTTCACTGGTATCCCCCCCATACCAGAAAGAAATGGATTTTACTTGCACCATAGGTGTTTTAGATTCCTAAAGCTTGCTGTAGCTGCTCCATCAGCTGGGATAGCTTCAAAATATGGCACTGAATTTCTTAAGAATATCTGTGTATGCAGGTAGTTGTACCTGTGCTAGTCCCAGGAGATAAAGACAAAGTAGGTGAGGTCAAACAAGCACTCTCACCAACAGGAGCTGTTCCAATACAAGATACTATCTCCCCTGCCTTGTCTCAAAAATATTCTTTTAGCTTCAAATGAAATAGTGACTACCATGTGAATGAACATGGAGTAGCAGATAGCTTGCTTGGGAGAAACGTCATCTTTACCCTCAGTCTAATCACCATGAGCTTTGGTGATAACCAGGCCCAACAAGGGGTGTGGCTATGTATTTAGCTTACAAACTTCAGTGTCTGCTTTGAGTTGATCAAATATCTGGATTTGCTGCCTGATCTCCATCTGCTTACGGCTTAAACTGCCTTAAGAAAAAGCCTACAAGTGAACTGAGGGCCGTTGAAAGGTGAGAGAAGTTTCAACCTATCTCCAGGACAGGAACAGAATGAGAAGGGACCCCCATTAGCTCTCAGAAGTGGGCCTTTGCCCAAGAAAGCTGATGCTCCAAAATGTCTGTTAGTGTATAAGGTGCCACAGGACTTCCTGTTGTTTTAGCTCTCAGAAGGGAGCTCAGAGCCATTTTTGAGGTGCTATTCTCTGACTTGCTTCAGTCAGAGCTTTGGAGAACCTCATCACTTCTGAAAGTCAAGCTCTTAGTCTCCACAGCCCATTCACGTATAGGTGTGGGCAATAATTTTTGATGAGGAGACACTCCAAGGTTTTGGTAGGGAGTCATGAGCCACACTTCTGGGATGTGGGGTTGGTGCAGAAGGGAGCTCAGGGTAGGGAACTGGGGTGCAGAAGTGGATGTGGGGTCTGTGAGGGAGTGTTGGTGAAGGATGGGGTTGTGAACTGAGGCAAGAGATTCGGGTGCAGTGTGTAGGAGGGGATATGGGTGCAGAAGAGCAGTCTGGCCTGGGGAAGAGGTGTAGGAGTGGGTGCTGGATCTGGAAGATGTGAACTGAGGGGAAGAGGGTAAAGGTGGGTGCAGAGGATTTGGGTGGTGATCTCCGACAGGAGGGGGTGGTGACCTGGGACATGGAGTTGTGGGTGGAGGGCCTGGGTGTCAGAAGCAGGGAGACACTGAGGCAGTTCCAAGCCAGCATCCCAACGGGACCCCACAGCAGACTCTCTGCCTGCTTCATCCCCAAGTGGCTCAAAACAGCTGGAAGCTCCCACCCTGTGTCTCTCTGTGCTGTGTACCTCTTGCAGGGGGTGTGGGGAAGACTTCACACGCTGCCCCCACCCCCATCCCAATCACCGCCACTCACATTGGCTGGAAATTGGCCAATGGGGGCTGCCATGAATTGGGCTGGAGGAGGGGGCAGTATGCAAAGTCTTCCCACCCCCTTACAAGGGGTGCACGGCACCTAGAGGGAGTCATCAGCCATTTTGAGCAGCCTTAGGTGGCAGCAGGCAGAGAGTGTACCTCAGGGTCCCAGCAGGGCGAGTCACAGGCCAGATCGAAAGGCCTGGCAGGCTGCATTCTTGCCTGCGCCTGATTTATAGTCTTCTCTGCCGAGACTGCTGCTGGTAGTGGGGTGTGTAATGCACCCCAATCCCACAGGATGTGGCCTGTGACCACCACCTCCTCTCACAGAGGCCATCAAACAGCTTTCAGCCATCAACTGCTGTCACTTGCTGCTAGTTCCTCCACCTTCTCACCAGCAGCTAGGAAGTGAACAGCTTTGCAAGCCTTGCCCCGGTCTCCACCAATGACTTTTCTGTTCAGGCCCCATCCTCTGTTCTGGGGGAACCCTGCTGCTCTCATGGGCTCATTTACAGTAATTCATTGTGAATATTCAAAGCCCAGTTGCTGCAGTCCTACATTACACACTTTTCCCCTGATCCAAAGGCCACTGAACACAGTGGAAAGACCCCCGTTTACTTTTAACTAACTTTGGATCAGGCTCCAGACAAATTTTTTCACCTAGGATTCCTCAGTGTCCCCATTTGTGCCTTCATTTTATACACTTGCACATTAGGTGAGGCACCTCAGACAGGAGGACTGGGTGAGCTGCCATAAAGTCTGTCAGTGCTGCTGCTTAACCACTGAACTCCAGCAAAAGCTGAGGGTCTGAGGAGGACAAAAGAACAAAAACAGCAGAAGTCTGAGGCTTGCTGCAGGAATCTGGAGGACAAACTGGAGGAGGGGAGGAACACGAGTGTAACGTACAAACAAGGTAAAGATGTATCAGATCTACTAGAGGGTAACACTTTCAAGAATTTTTAAGCTTACATCCCTCTTTCAAAAGAGACATAAGCACTTCAGAGCCTGCTCTCGCTGAAAGGGCAGGTCTACACTAGGCAGGTAAGTCAATTGTAGATACACAATTGACTTACCTGGTGCCCTCACAGAGGGAGATTGATGGGAGAAACTCACCTCCTTTACGCCTCGTGATATTGAGGAGTACAGGGGTCAACTGCCGACCCCTGATAGTTTGATTTTGCATGTCTCTACCAGGTGCATCAAATCGAACGCCAGAAGATCGACTCGGACAACCAGGTTGATCTTCCACGTAGTGTAGACATAACCATAGGCTTTTAAATCACACAGACATTTTTACCCATGGTCTTCTTTTGCTATATTATCAAAATTAAAATTTCTCTACACTTGAGTCTGTAGACCAGTGGTTTTCAGCCAGGAGTACATGTACCTTTTGGAGAACGCAGAGGGCTTTGAGGTGGTACATTAATACAGCTAGATATTGTTCTAGTTTTTCAACAGACTACATGAAATTCGAGTGAAGTCAGTACAAACTAAAATTTCACACGAGTTGTTAATACTGCTCTATATATTATACATTGAAATGTAAGCACAATGTTTATATTCCAATTTATTAATTTTATAATTTTACGGTAAAAATGAGAAAGCAAGCATTTTTTCACTAATAGTGTGGCTGGGATACTTTTGTGTTTTTAATGCCTGATTTTGTACATTAATTGTTTTTAAGTGAGATGTAACATGGGGGCACACAAGACAAACTAGACTCCTGAAAGGGATACAGTAGTGAGGAAAGGTTGAGAGCTACTGATCTAGACATTACAATGGTTTAAATCACAGTGGTACCTGATAGATGTTTATTCCTTGCAATTTGCTTCACCCATGGTGAGAAATTAAAAAAGAAAAAGTCTGGTATAGACAAAACCTGGAACTGTTGAAGTCCAAACCAATTTACTTGATTTTTTTCCCCAAAGACTTTTATGATAGCTAATGCCTCAGGAAGTAGCACTCACTGCCTCTTAATTCTCTTACTGCTATAATTTATTCAGCGTGCTTTCTCACCTTATTGAAGGGAAGGCATTCATTCTTGCACTGGTTCTCTCCATTCTCGTCCCATTCCCAATCTGTAATCCAGTTGCGGACACAGACGGAGTCATTTTGGCATGCTTCATACCTGCAGGGAGGTTAGCAGGGAACAGAAGATAACGGTGGTTTACCTCCTTGCTCTTCAGAGATGTCACTGGGTTACTTTGATTTCACTCAAAGAAGGATGCATGGATTATTCTAATAGTGTTCTGTGCTTACATAGCACCTTTCAGACAGTGATCTTAAAAATATGCGCATACTATCTCCTCTTTATGGTAGGAAAACGAAGAAGGTTCCATTGCTGATCTATGGACTTTGTGCATTCTTAACATGCAGCATCTGCATAGACCCAACTTTGGACAGCAGCTGCTGGTACAGTCCCATGTTGGGAGGACAGACCATCATCAGAAGGAAGAGGGGATTTTTTATATTTATAAAAGGAAAGAAGTTAATAATGTCAATGGGTATGGATCATGTCATAATAGGTGTCTTCTCTTCATTCCCTCTGAAACTGTTGGCACCAGCCACTGTTGGAAGACAGGATATTGAACTAGATCCATGGTGTCCAATATGCTCCCCACTCACCACATGTGGCAAACGGGAGAGTGGAATGTGGGGAACTGTCCAGCAGCAGGTCAGGAGAGCCACTCATGTGGGACACCCTCTGGCCACTCTGCGCATATGCCCCACCACATGGTGGGACAAGCGCATGGTGGCAGTGGCGGACGTGGCCCCTGCTGAAGTTTCTGCAGAGTGGTGCCTGCGGTGCCAGCTGGGAACCACATAATTTCTTTGGCTCCAGAATCTGCAGGGCAGCCTTGGGGCCTAGTGTGGCACCTGTGACCCTGGATCCTGTGGTGGCGACTCCGGTCAGTCGGGTGGAATATATGGGGTTGGGGTGGGGGTCCTTGGCTCTGGGGGAGGGGGAGGAGGGCATTTATTTAGAGTGGGGAGGGGCAGGCTGAGGGAAGAGGGGGCTGTGGCAAATGTGCAAGGATGACAACCACAAGTGTGGCAATCCTTGCTTTACTACTGGACTCAACTGAACTAGATAGACCAAAAGTCTGACCCAGATAAAGAAGATCATATAAAATAGTCCAGATTCACTATTTCTAGCAGGTTGAAGATGGGAGCAGAAGAGAGGAATGTTAAAGGATCCTAGAGTTATGGTTTGATAGGAACGGTTTTAAATGACAAAAAAGCAGGGAAGTTATTTGTAAATGTGAAGTAGTGT
This sequence comes from Carettochelys insculpta, assembly GCF_033958435.1. Lineage (NCBI taxonomy): Eukaryota > Metazoa > Chordata > Testudines > Carettochelyidae > Carettochelys > Carettochelys insculpta. Next base: position 4,469,534 of record NC_134145.1, read on the forward strand.
AACTGCCAGCCTATATTAGGAAAAAGTAACTTTTTATTGTTACCCTCATGCTTCCTCTGTCTCCTATTATTTGTTCTATTCACTTATTGCGCCTTTTCTTCCTTAAGGCCCAGATGTTGCAAACATGCACACACCCGATGGGGATGCCAACTCTGACTGAAGCTATTCTGGGAGATCAGTGCCAATGCTGGGAAACTCCAAGACAACCCTGGAGGGCTGGCAACACTGTGCCCTCTAAGCCGAGTGCTTGGGTGGCCAACTTAAGAGAGATTCAGGTGCTGCCCAGCTAATTAGCAGAGTGACCACAGCATGCACAGCCACCAGCATGATTTTCTACTGGTGGTGCACATCCCCATATGCCTTGGTGTGCATAACAAAATGAATTCTGCACATGGATGAAAAAAGTTAGAGGGAACCCTGGTTGTCAACCCTAACATCAGCGTACCTCTGTGTGCATGAGGTCTGGTCTACACTTCAGAGTTAGGTCAATGTAAATACTGTAAACGTCCACTGATATAACTCACCCACTACACAGACTTAATAACTCCACCCCTGTGAGGGGCATAGTGCTTAGCCTGATGTAGTTAGCTTAATGCAGCATCAGTGCATACAATGAGTTGTTTAAACGGGCTGTTGCTGCTTTTCAGAAGCTATCGCACAGTGACAGTTGAAATGGTGTAAGCATGCCCAGTGAGGACACAAACTGCCAACACAATGAGTGTAGCAGGACCACGTAAGTGATTTAACTACTCTAGTGGCTATACACTGACATAATTTAGGTCAATTTAATTTTGTAGTATATACTTGCCCTGAGTATTTCAGTGGAACTACTCATATGACTAACACCAGTAGTTTCAAACTCATGAGCCAGGGCTCAAAAAATTGACAGTGCCCATACAGAAAAGTGGGCATGATTTCAAACCCATACAGAAAAGAGAGAGATTCATATGGGGACATTGCTGGCTGTTCCCCTTCATCAGGGAGCAAGTTTTGTTTCAATCCTCACTCTCTCTGGGGAGTGCAGAGAACATGTCCAGGTTTGTCTGCCCTCTGCACTCCCCAGAGAGAGTGAGGATTGAAACATAGCTTGCTCCCTGATGAAGGGGAACAGCCAGCAATGTCCCCATACGAATCTCTCTCTTTTCTGTATGGGTTTGAAATCATGCCCATTTTTACAAATAAGACATTTACTTTTGTTTTTTTCTTTTAAACTGACTTTCTGTTTTTGAATCTTCAAGGTACACTCGGGCTCTATTTTCAAACTTTTCTCTGCAACCATAAAGACTAGAAACTAATTTAAAAAAAATTAAAGCAGAGATTCTCTCATAGTCACATCACTCCAGAAGCTGGGGCAAGACTCAATATCAAATTGCAAAAGGTGGCACTATTAAACACTCAAAGTTAAGCCCTAGAGAGTAAGACCTTTAGGGAAAGGACCGTAGCTACCAATGGATTTGTACAGCACCTCACACAATGGGGCCGCAATCCTTATTAGGATTTTGGTGCTTGTGTATCATAAATAACTAGATTTACCCAGCATTGTTTGGGTCCTTAATTCAATTTTTGTTTTGCTCTGTCAAACACATATTAATAAGTGTCATGCTTTTGCCAGCAGATGGCTCTCAGCTTCACAAAATAAGATCTCCATTGCTCAGGTCCTTAACTCAATTAATTTTTGCTTTTCTTCACTTAAATCATTGTTCTGGGGCGGTATATGGATGAAGGATTCAATATGCAGGCTGCTATGGGGAGAAGGGACTACCTCTGCCTATAACCCACACACCTGCTGGGTGTGATTCACTTAGACCACTTACAGAATGCAAGAGTGTCTCCTTTACAGCCATAGCTGAGAGCCAGCTGGCTTTTAGCTGAAGTAGTAGAGGCTACTAGATTAAACTTCGAAGGTTAGATTCTGCCTGTCGGCATTACATTGCAACTGGGGCCAGGTGAGAAGCGCCTCTCCATGGCCATTGTAGCTCCAGCAGGCACAGCTGGGGGTGGGATACATGTTCTCTGGATGGAACATGTCCAGGTTTGTCTGCCCTCTGTACTCCCTGAGAGAGTGAGGATTGAAACAAAGCTTGCTCCCTGATAAAGGGGAACAGCCAGCAATGCCCCCATATGAATCTCTCTCTTTTCTGTATGGGTTTATGAGAATCTGTCCCATTCTGGACACATCCCATTTTCCTGGCAAAACCAAACACCTACCTTGCTTTAAGTTCTAAGAGGAAGCTGCATACCAAATTTAGTGGTCCTACCCCTTACTGTTTAGGAGGAATTATTGAACAAACAGACAGACATGCAGACAGATAGATGCACACACGGACAGGCAAACTCTTTTAAATATCTAGTAGATGAGAACAATGCATACACATCCAATTCTACCCTTAGTGTTTGAAAACTTATGAGTGAACAAAGCTATTTTCAACCTTTTTTCTTTACTATGAGTGCAACAAGCTGAAAAGATGTTTGTCTTATTTTCACAGTCAGTTTTTAACAGCCAGACTTTTATAATGCACTACATGGTAATTCTAGAGTGGAATTTTGATACAGGAAACACAGCTCAGTAGTGATTCAATGACATGTTGAACTTTAAATTACACGAGTTGAACTTTTCAAGGATAGCCTTTGCTGAACTCCAAGCAGAACAATCTAAGAAGTGTGTTGTCCAAAGTCCTGTTCTGCTTTGTTAATCACAACTGAAGTGACCATAGGTCCCATTTTTAAAGGGACAGTTCCATATTTAAGCCCTCCGGTAGGTGTCTCTACTTTTTGTAAAAACATGGGCTAATTTCTCCATCTCCCCTCTTATTATACTGGCGGGTTCTACCGCTGGCTGGATCCTTGCTAACTAGCTGCACACCAACCAGCAACGAATGGCGGGAGTGGGCAGGTGTGTCCAGTGGCTGAAAATGGCGATGAGTGTACAAGAGCAGTAGTCAGGGTCAGCTACTGCGTTCAGAGCTGGGTGCTCCCCCTGCTGGTCCATCAGTGCACTCCTTGCTGTATGCTAACATGCTTAAATCCTTCCCTCTTCAGCAAAGTACTGATAAAGACATGCTTAGGTGTTTTGCAGAACAGGGTGTCTGATGCTGTATGTCTAAGTTCCCCAAGAACTTGAGTTAATCACTGTTTGTGTTTATCATGTCTATTAGCAATCTGCAAGTTCCTTCAGTCAAGATCATTGCCCCATTGTGCTGAGCACAATACAAACATATAGGAAAAATTTTCAAGGATTGTGACGTGAAAGAATTCGTGATGTCCAGAGACCCCTGCATGGCTCCTTGAGGCATTCTAAACAGCTTGTGAAAAGCACAGATGCAAACCTGTAACCCTCTTACATTAGCCAGCAGCCATCCTAAGGCTTTACCTAGTCTACAGCTTAAATCAACATACATTATGCTGCTCAGGGGAGTGAATTAGTGACATCATTTGTGCCAATTTAAGCCCCAGTGTGGGCAGTGCAATGGCTTCTCCTGCTGCCCATGGGCCTGGAATAGGGAAGCCCATGGAAGAGCTTAGAAGTCTCTGTGCATTGGCTTAGAGCAATGACATTAGAGAGTTTACAGCAGTGCTGTTGCATCTACGCAACCGTGCTGCTGTAAGTTCTCTAATGTAGCCATAGCCTAAGAATGATCTGCTTTTTGCAGGGCAGGCTATTTCTTTGCTATGTATTTTTGCTTGGAAGCTAATTCTTATTTGAATGTTCAGGATTATTTTTCAGAATTAATGCTTCCCATCAGACAGCCAGGGGCCCATTTTGCAGATGGGTCAGAAAGGAATCTGCCCACAGGGCTCTTCATAGTTGATAGGGACTTTAAAAGAGAACAATTTTTAAATGCTGGTGGAGCTAGAAATCTTCAGATAATAGGAAGAAAGGGGAAGGCCCCAGGCTAGTCATATGAATTTCTTTTAAATAAAATCACTGGTCTCTCAGAATCTAATGCACATTTCTGGCCACAAAGAGTACAATGTGCAGCAGGCACAGTCACAGCCAATGGAGAAAGTAGGTCACTTTCCCAGCAGTGCTGCAGCATACTAAAAGGCCTTCCATGTGCATAATGTGGAAAAACCTGGAAATGCTACTTTGGAACATCAGGGAGAGTAGGAACTTTGTTCAAAATACACTTCTACTTTCTGTTCTTGGGCAGGGTGGGAGAATGGGAATGACATTGAAAGATGTCAACCACAGCCATGCACACAATACATTGCGTCATTTGCATAGTATTGTATCAGTGCAAGGTGTAAATGATACCAGCTAGAGTAACAGATGACTAGGGTGGAATGATAGGATGGAAAGTAAGAATGCAGATAGATAAGTACCTCTTATATTTTCACAGGAGAACTATCATCTTGATGCTTTTCAGATATTCAAGGGACAGACCTCACCCCACAGAGCTGAGAGTCACAATACATACACTCGCAGACCCAAATGGTCTTTTCTTCAAAGTACAAATCATGATTTACCAGGTGGCTCTGTTTATATTCAACTAAGCCACCGGCAGGAAACCAGAGTGCTCTGTAACATCATGCAAACCCATATACATACAGGCCTCATTCTCATTTACACTAAGGCTGCCTTCCACCACCCTGACCATGGACTTAAAATGGGCATAATTACATGTGCTATTTATATTTTCTTCCACCTTTGCGCTTTTCTTTAATTTCACATAACAGATGGATAATGACTCTCTGTATGACTGATATGGTTTATTCTAGCTTTCAGTGGCACATCATATTGTCTATTATAGTCCAAAGTCTATTAATGTCCAACTGAAAGACTCCAAGGTCCAGACCCTCAAGTGCACGGTGTCTTTGGATCCGGCCCTGAGACTGACCCAAGATGGGTTTCCACAACAGAGTGGAAGACATCACCTCACCCGTTGATCTGATCACTCATCTGTAAATTTTTTCCATTGTCTTCCGAGCTACAACTGCACCAGGTTTAAGTTTCTTGCCAGCAGTTACAAAATGCTGAATAACTCTCCTTCATCCCTTCCATTGGTCACACCCCGTGACACTTCCTTGCTCCCTCTGCTCTGCCAGTAATCCTGTCCTCAGCTGCTCATTTTTCAGCTTTTCACATCACATCCCTGCTGGCCCTTTTCTGTGCTGCTGCTTCTGCATTCTTGTGTCCTTCCACAGTTCGACCCTTATCTCTCCATATTTATGGTTGTCTTGAAGTCCCAATTTTGCCTATCATGAAACCCCAGTGACGTGCATAAATGTGAAAATTAGAGAAAAAGTGATATGTTGTTTCCTGTTCCCCTAATCTCTGCCTATGTATCTGTCTGCCTATTCTTACTGAGGTCCTTGGGGTTAGGGCAGGCATTGTTCTTTCTTATCTGTCTGTAAAGAGCCAACTGTATACTGGGTACCACCATAAATAAGAAGACAGTTATTCCTATGCAAATATGTTAGATAAGAGATGAGCCTAACCTGGAACCTATTATCCAAACACTTTCAAATGTCAGCAGTGGTAGTTTTGGATTTGAATACTGTACAGAGATCTGAGCCAAACCAGTAAAAGTAAAAGTGTTGGTTCCTGTCCCTCAGACTCTCAAAATCTGGATCAGCATATCGGAAGAAGACCACTGAAAGCTCCAGGATTAAAACCCTGCTCTGCTCCCTGGGCAAAATGGAATTTTCTGCCACAGAATAGAAGTTGTCAGTGGAACACAGAAGCCTTATCCTTCTTCTCTAGCTTAGACACAGTATAGAATGGACATATTTAAAAAAAGAAAAAAAGGCACACTTCATCCAATGCACTAAAAACTATGCGGATGAAATAAAACAATCACTAGGCTCTCAAATGGACTCACACAGGCAGGAGGGCCGACAGCCACCGTGGGCAGCAGGGGCAAGATAGGAGGAGGGCCTGGCTTAGTGGCCCTGAAAGGGGTGGGGCTAAAGGCAGAGGGGCCAAGCCTAGAGCAGTGAGCCCTGAGTGCTGCTCAGACCTTGATGGTCCTGGCCTCTCCCTCACTCCCAGCTGCATGGAATGTGAGAGCAGCCCTGCCTCAGCATTTCAAAGGGCCCGAAACTCTGGCTGCCCCTTTAAAACTACCCTCTTTGCCTCCTGCCTGTTGGTGGGCCTGCATACAGAAAAACCATAAAAGGTAAACATTCCATATCACCCAAGGGTGAACACTTTTGAAAAAGTAATCTCTCTTACCTGACTTATCAGTCCTCATCCTCAAAGGAAAAATGCATAACACCTTGAAAAGACAAGCTTGGGAGCTTAAGTACTTAACTTTTTCAGACATTATACGTCATGAACTGAAAACAGTTTGTGGGGCTGGAATAATTTTTATAGTAGGGGAGCTGAGAGCATTGAGCCAAGCTGCAGACCTTGTGTATAATGAAAACCACTTCATGCCGGGGGCACGGCTGCATCCCCAGCACTTCTTGTTCCAGCACCTATGATAGAGATACTGGATTTATGGCTTATTACAACAATCAATAACCTAGTCAGCCTCACACCCAGCTTCCCCCTCCCTTTTCTCCCCTGTCAGTGGACAGGTGTTAATGGCGCACTTCACCTTAAACGCTCCCTTGAAAGGTATTAACTGCTTAGCCTAAATAATCCATTCTGTCTAGTATTTAGCTGTGATACCCTCCGTGCATTTCCCAGATTTGAGGAGCTCAACAGTTTGTCTCTTTCACCAATAGAAGTTGGTCTGCACTTCAGATCATTTTGCCAGCAAAGCCAAAATTTTTCTAGTTACAATGCACAAGAGTAAAGGAAGGGACAAAAAAGATCAAATGCATTTTTCAAGCTCCTATACGTGCTTTAATATAGCTTTTTCTAAACACCAAAGTTTCATGATTGAAGATTTACCTTTCACGATTACATTGCTGAAGTTAGATCACTGGAAAATCAGAATTCTCAGTTCTCCAGGGGATTACCAAATGCCTAGGCTTGATGATTTTCAAGAAGACGTTGGACAGAATACTACCCCACTTTACATCTCAAAAAGTAATTTTTGCTAGCTGTTTGTGTCTGAGTTGTATTTGAGGGAAGAGTAAAATTATGTATTTTGGGATTAGGCCATTGTAATTTTTATTAAATGGTGTCTGTTTGAAAACTGCTCTGAAATATGGTAGCTACAGTAGAGATTGGTTAGTAGACAGAAAGTAGGTGAAGAGGCAAAAAGTTAAAAATAAATTATATTTAGTACATACATGAATTTATGTTAGTTTACCCCATGACATATTAAGAAATAAAAGAACTGTATTGATATTATAGGCAAAGATGTAGACAATATGTTTGATTATGCTGTTCACATAATTTGTATTTCCAAAACCATTACACAAACTGGCTCTATACTAGACGCGATGATGTTGCTAAGCACTGCCCATGCCACTTATGTTATTATTTACAGGGTAATAACTTCAAAGGGGAAACATTAAAGGAGTAGAACAAGAAAAAAGAGGAGTTGAACAAATGAGGAAAGATGAATGATGCAGAGTGCTAGCAAATTTTGTTGCCATTTGTTTGGGAAGGTCATTATTTGCACTTTTGTGGCTACCCTTTATGGGGTAAATCAGCATCTCAAATATAACAAAAAATATGAGCAGTGTATAGTGTTAAACCTACCACTCATCACAGAAGTCTTGGCACAAAGGAACAAACTCAATACCAGCAGTGTAGTTGGGATTGATCCAGTGAGCAGCATGTGGGGAACACTGGTAAAAGCACTCAATTTTCTTCATGTAATCCTCGCAGCTACCATTGAGAGAGAGAGAGAGAGAAAAAAAACAAACAAGTAAATCTGCTTCTCAGCACCCAAGATTATAGCCCACAATTTCCAACATGTTTCAACAGGACCCATCACTATAGATTATATGGAGAAATTTAAACCCATCCTCTTGTTCTATTTGCGTACAGATTGTAAACTCATTCTGTCAATGTTGGGTGCAGGTTCTGCCTGTGTAATTACTGGAACTGGACAAATCATGCAAAATAAGCTTATCAATATTCACTCTAATTTTTAAACTAATTAGTCAGATTTCGGGCCCTTTTGTATTTGCTTTCTATGAACATCTGAGCCACAGAATTATTGCTGAAATAGCCAAGTTCAAGGCAGTAATAAAATGTAGCATCAGACCAGAGCATAAAACTTTGTTTCTGTGTTATATTCTTTTGATTTTACCAGTAGTTAGATCTTCCCATTGTCCAGCAGAAGTTACTGTAAAACCACATGTAATAGTTCTCCTGGGAGAGGCAGGCAATAGTGGTTACTTTTGCAAATATGATTTTGCTTAATTGTTTGCACTTTCAGTCTTTAATTTGTGTAGCCTGACAAGTTTTACAACTCTAAAAATCTAGCAAAGAACTATGAGCTGCAATTAGGAAAATATTCTTTATAATTACAAAGCTCCCCAACCTATGAGAATTTTTCTCATTATTTGCAAGTTTCCTTTCTGACTTCCCTTTTTTTTAATTATTTTTAATTTTTTTTTAATTTTTTTAAGACTTAATCTAATTTATCTGATTTTTTAAGGAAAGGAGAAGTTCCTGTCTTTACAAATCACAAGCTAGATTCAATGGTATGCTCCATCTGCTTTGCATTGCTACAGCAGTACAAAGATGGCATTGTAAACAGGGCTTAATCAGCCAGTTAAACTAGGTTTATTACTGGTTTGTATTGCCAGACAATTGCACACCAGAGAGAGGATACTTGGGAATCTGGTTCTACGTTTGTTAAAAAAGCAGGTCTTAAGAGCTCTTACTTCCTTTATGAGATGGCAGAACCCCCTCTGCTTGCATAAAGCATGCTTTAGGCTTTGAGTGAAGAGAGAAGGAGCAGAGAGGAGCTGGGAGGAGGAGGGGCCAAGGTGGGGGCAGCTGCTCTAGGCAGCATCTCCAGGAAAATATGGCATTTCCATCAGAAATTCCAGAGGGAGCTAATGTTGGCAGTTTGAGCTAGTATAGGATAGTTCTATTGCACCAGGAGAAAGACAATATCAAACCTCGCTTACGATTTACTGAGAATCCCACATCTGTTCCAGTAGCTGTTGTTTACTCGAATTACCGGTGAATGAGCCAACTGCTCAGTGAAATTTGCATAGCAACAAGAAGCTGTTGGAAATAAAACAAAGATACTACAATGAGAGTTTACTGTAACACTCAAAATCTGGAAAACTCCAAATTTAGAATTAATCTTTTTTTTTTTTTTTTTTGGCACACACTCCAAAATGGTAACAACTAGGATGGAAGATGTACAAAAGGAAGATTTTCTATGACTTGTAAGTGTTGTATCTTGGAAATGACAATGTGACTGCTGATTAAGTGGGACTGAACTGGCATCAGTATTGTTTAATGAGAATGTACTTTAGTCACTACCAAGAAGTTAACTGGTGTTTAACCAGCTGTCATATGCTGGAGGAGTGAAATTTATGAACTTCAGCCTTTGAATATGGAAGTTACCAAATAAAGAAGGAAAAAAAAACAGAGGACTTGTAGGGAATATTGGTTTTATTCTTATATCCAGCCCAGCATTTTAATTTTCTACATTTTCATGCTATTTTCCAAAGACCTCTACTTTTACCTAGGTCCGAAAGTTGATCAGGACAATAATTTGTGCACTAGTACATCACAGGATGACCATGTTATATTTTAAATATTCTTATAAACGCTCAAGTAAATGGAATTACAACAGGATGAAATCTGGATCATATATTTTTGAAATTCAGTTAGTGAAGCCAACTGGACTAAAAGAGAGCAGTATCTGGCTCTGCATTTGGCACCTGATGTAGTAAGGAAAAAGCCAATAAAAGTTGCTTTTCAAACAAAACACCTATTGTAAATATTGCCCTGTGTTAAAATAATTAAAAGTATGGTAGAGACTGTGAGTATCCAGATACAAAGGTCAGCTTGTAAATTATTCTGAAATTTTTGTTCTAAAGATTAAACAGCTCTTACATTCTGCGTACAGTGTGCATTCATGCATATCCGGCTCAGGGCTTGGTCTATTCTTGTGACTTCCTCCCTCCAGACATCTGTTCCTTTTGCAGGTAGAAGTTGCTAGGATAGCAAAAAGTAGCACTACAACAAACTTGAACATCTTCATTCTGCACTTGCCCTGTAAGGAAAGTAAACATTTTGGGCAGGGTGTTCATCTCTGGGAAAAGTTTGGTATGAAATTTCAGCTCAGTTATAACACCAAAAGAAAAGGATATTTAGAAAAGGAGAAAAATAAAAATGTACTAAGCGAAGATGAGTAAATATTTATACATACATTTGTCCCTTTTCTCTTTCACGCTACCTTAATATTATTAATAGACATAATTTAAGGCAAGAGGGACAACTGACTGAGATCAAGGACTGAACCTTAATGCAGTTGTTGATTCACAAGAATATTCACATTAACGCATTAAATCAGACTGCGTCCCTTCTCTGCCCCTGCCCTGCCTACGTAGGACAGTGGCTGGCACTAGCTGCTTTAGAAGGAAGTGGAATAATAATGTCTGTTTCTTATGCAGCACTTTTCATTGATTAGATCTCAAAGCACTTTATCCTCACAAGACCACTGTGAGATAAGGAAACATTTAGTATCCCCATTTTACAGATGGGGAACAGCGGCACACAGAGGCAAAGTGACATCCAAAATCCACCCTCTCTATACACTCATTATTATGTATAACTCTGTCTTGTCCTCTCTTGTTGATCTCCTCATAACTAAATAGTCTTAATCTTTTTAGTTTTTTTCCATATGGAAGTTCTTTCAGACAAATCATTTTTGCAGCTTGTTTCTAACTCCTTGATATTTGTGCTATATCCTTTTTGAGATAGGGTGGGTAGCCTGGAGAGTGGTATTAAGAGTGTCATAAGGAGGAGGGAGAAAACTTGTTCTTTTTGGCCTCTGAGGATAGAACAAGAGGCAATGGACTTAAACTGCAGCAAGGGAGGTTTAGGTTGGACTTTCAGAAAAAGTTCCGAACCGTGAGAGTGGTCAAGCAGTGGAATAAATTGCCAAGGGAGGTTGTGGAATCTCCATTGCTGGAGATATTTAAGAACAGGTTAGACAGATGTCTATCAGGGATGGTTTAGACAATACTTGGTCCTGCCATTGGGGCAGGGGGCTGGACTCGATGGCCTCTCAAGGTCCCTTCCAGTCCTAGTGTTCTATGATTCTATTTCAGTAAAGAGCAGTATGTTGATTTATATAATGGAATCATAATATTTGCAATATTGTTTCCATTCCATTCCTTATGAATTCTAACATTTTTGTTTGCTTTTTTGGCCTCTAGTGCACATTGAGCATAGATTTTCATTGAACTATCCACAATGATGACCGCGGGTAACATTTTTAAAGGCACTTAAGTAACTGAGGACCCTAATTCTCTTATGTCCCTTAGTCATTTTTGAAGTGCCACTTACTTCCTAAGTCACTCTGGCTTTCTTAAACATTTATTCATGTCTTTTTTCCTGATCTGTTCAGTTAATTTATAACTCTGTAACGTATACCCTTTAAGCAATATATTATTGTGATAAATTATATACGGTTGATAAAAAATTGTGGACAGCAAAATTAATTCTAAATAGCTAATTTTAAAAGCAATAAATGATTTCAGGTCTCATAGAGATACACTGCTGTTAATTTATCATGATATAACTCTGTGATGACAGCATGGATAAACTTTTCCAGGTTTCTGTTCAATCCTTTAGAAATTATGCTTTTCATATAGTTACAGGTGAACTTATACTAATTAATATTAAGACAATGGGCCAGCTCCTCAGCTGGTGTAAACTGATGTTGCCTAGTTGACTTGAGCTGATTTAAAAAAGCAGAGGTTCTGGGCCAATATTTTCTGCAGATGATGAATCCAAAAATTAAAGATAAAAATAACTGAGACCAAACATTTCCCCAAAACGCAGACTGCAAAATGAACTATTCATGTAAATCTAGAACCCTCAGCATAAACTACATGATAATTATTTGTGCATATTATCAAAAATGACCTGCAATCCTCAGGGAAAACTCCCCATGAACTTTACTGGAGAGTTTTGCCTGAGTAGGAACTGAAGGATCAGTCCCTATATTACCTTTCAGCATAAAGAAAATAAAATATTACAGGAAAAGAAAGCTGTCTCTGCAATTTGATTGCTGTTTACTCACCTCCCCTGCTGTCTCTGTGTTTGCTACCACTTCCCAAAATTGAAAAATTTGAACATTCTCCTTTCTCTTTATATCATCTGGTATCAGTAACCCAAGGTTTGTTTGCTCCAGGAAAGTTCCTTGACCCTTTGGAAAGCTAGCAGGTTATCTCAGGAACACACACAACAGTTACACAAACTGACCTGCACATAACTGTTTGTTTTCTTGTTCACCATTAGTGATGTGCAGAGGTACAATATATACACATTTTTTTAAATAAGCAAAAAACCCAACAAAAACAACCCCCCTTCCCACAAAAAATTATCAAAAGTTATAGGAGGTATAGAAACCTTTCATGGCTGATAGCATTAACCACTGGTTCTTAACCTGGGGTGCACGCACCCCTAGGGGTGCGTGATGTGCTTTCTGGAAGTGTGAGACATGCCAGATTTTTTTAGAAGGTAAATCATCAAAAACACAAATTAAGCACAGCCATGTAAGTATAACTACGTTGTTTCATCAAACTTATGTATGAATTCAGTTAGCTGCTGTTAGCACGTCGGTTACAGTTTACTTCCACAGCAAAACTCCGCAATATCTCTGGATAATACTTGCATATTTTTGTATGCCTATTGTACTGTTATTTGTGGCAAATAATAACCTAAACTATTTTACATATATTTAATATGCATTTAAAAATGTATAGGCCCCTCTCATCTCTATTTTTGAAGAGGTATGAGAACATACTTGATTTTTGATAAGGGGTGCAAGAACATATTTTGAGAACCAAAGGGGTGCAGGCTGCAGTAAAGGTTAAGAACCACTGGTATAAACCCAAATTTAACTAACGTGGGTTCAGAAGAAATATCCTCGGTGAATAGGTTATCCTGTCTATCTAGTGCAGGGTTTCTTGCATCTTCCTTTGAAGCATATCACACTAGCCATTGTTAAAGACATGATATTGAGCAGCATTGATTAGCGGTCTGATCCTCTATAACAATTCCTATGTTCTCATTTATTATGATTATGATAGTTTGTATGGCAATGGATCAGGACACTGCTGTATTATACAACCACTATCTTGCTTTTAATGAGCGTTCTGCATAACGTAGTAATGCTAAGCTTTTAACTATGGATAGGAACCTGTTTAAGCAGCAGCTCACTTAGTAGCATGCCATGGTCCTGTATCGCCATATGGCATGTCAAAGGAGAAGTAGAAGGTCTGCGTAGCATCCCTGCATGTGTATTTTACGTTGGAGATGTGGCAGCACCAATCACTGCAGAAGGAGTGAGGAAAATTACAGCCAAATACAGACACTGTGCAAACAGATTGGCTTTGGCAGTGTTTTAAACTCACTGTGTACTCAGTTTGCATGGATGTAAATGGCTCCACAAGGTCTGAGGAAGCTGAGAGTTGGGACGGATTTAATTTGTGGATAAACAGATTCCAGAGCACAAGGGACCATCAGATCATCCAGTCTGATCTCATATATAACACAGGGCTACAGAATTTCATCCAGCTATTTGCAGCCCTGAGCCATATAATTTGGTTGTGTCTGCACTAGCTCTTCTGTCTGGCAGGAGTGTTAAAAAAACCAACCCAACCGACAAAAGTTTCATTGACGAAAGCGCTCATGTGGACAGCACTATGTTGGTAGCAGACGTGCTCACACTGACACAGCTACCACCGCTCAATGAAGGGGAGTTAATTTTGTGGAAGGATCCAACCCTCTTGCAGCTGCAGCAGGGAAGCATGTGAGAAGGGGCTGTAAGGTCTGGAGTATAGACATGGGCCTTGTGTATGGTTAAAGCTTCTTTTCCAGAAAGGTATTCAGTGCCAATCTTTATTTGAAGACACCAAGAAATGAAGAATCACCATTTCCTGTGGCTTCACACTGGCGAGAAGCAAAAACCAACCAATCAATGACAAAACACATCTCACTGACCTGGCTACTAACAAGCAAAAAATAAAAAAGGCTCCGAGCTGCAGGCACCCTTGCTCCAGGCCTGGTGTGGGAGAGGGGGTGCAAAGGCTTGCTGCAGGCTGGATCAAGTAAACAGGGAGCTGGGTCTGGCCATAGGTTCCACACCCTGTTCTAAGGTGACCAGATGTCCTAATTTCATAGGGGCAGTCCCAGTATTTGGGGCATTTGGCTTATATAGGCGTCTATTGCCTCCTCACACGCTGTCCTGATTTTTCAGACTTGCTATCTGGTCACCTTTGTTTGTTCCAACTGTTAATGACCTTCACTGTAAAGCTGTTGTGCCTTGTTTCCTGTCTTAATTTGTCTGGTTTAAGTTCTGTCCTTGATTTTTTTTTTGTGTGCCTTTCTCCACTAGAGCTGTTTAATAGCTGATATTTTTCTCTCTGTGCAGATACTCAGTTTCAAGTGGAGTGTCCTGAGGCTCAGTTCTGGGGCTGGTGTTGGTCAACATCTTTATTAATGGCCTGGATGAGGGATTGGATTGCACCCTCAGCAAGTTTGAGGATTACACCAAGCTACGGGGAGGGGTAGATATGTTGGAGGGTACAGATAGGATCCAGAGGGACCTGGATAAATTGGAGGATTGGGCCAAAAGAAATCTGATGCAGTTCAACAAGGAGAAGTGTAGAGTCCTGCATTTGGTGCAGAAGAATCCCAAGCATTGGACACCAACTGGCTAAGTGGCAGTACAGTGGAAAGGGATCTAGGGATTACTGAGGAACAAAGGCTGGATACAAGTAAACAGTGTGCCCTTGTAGCCAAGAAGGCTAATGGCATATTGGGGTGCATTAGGAGGAACATTTTGAGCAGATCTATAGAAGCTGTTATTCCCCTCTATTTGGCACTGGTGAGGCCACATCTGGAGTATTGAGTCCAGTTTTGGGCTCCCCGGTATGAAAAGGATGTGCATGTGCTGGAGCAGGTTCAGCGGAATGTAATGAAAATGATTAAGCGGCTGGAGCACATGACCTATGAGGAGAGGCTGAGGGATTTGGGCTTGTTTAGTTTGCAGAAGAGAAGACTGAGGGATGATCTGATAGCATCCTTCAACTTCCTGAAGGGGAGCTCTAACGGGGATGGAGAGAAACTCTTCATAGTGGTGACAGACAACAGAATAAGGAACAATTGTCTGAAGTTATAGAAGGAGAGTAGTAGTTTGGATATCAGAAAAAACTACTTCACCAGGAGGGTGGTGAAGCACTGGAATGCTCTGTCTAGAGAGGTGGCTGAATCTCCATTCCTAGAGGTTTTTAAGTTCCAGCTTGACAACATCCTGGCTGGGATGACTTAGTTGGGGTTGATCCTACTTGAAGCAGGGGACTGGACTCGATGACCTCCTGAGGTCCCTTCCAGGCCTAGGATTCTATGATTCTGTGATTTATACATAGAGATGTGGGAGTGTTACAACAGTGTTAATTAGGCTAATTCATTCAGGATGGATATGGCCCACTTCCCACAGGGACAAAAGATGAAATTGGAAAATTACTGTAACAAGATAGCCATTCCCTTTGTCTTTTCAGACCCATTCTAATGGTCTAAATTTTGCACATGAATTCCAGCTTATCAGTTTCACATTGCAGTCTCACATTAGTAGATGTCCATGTGAATGAACCTGTGATGGTGTGGCTGATGGGGATAGGTCCCATGATGAAGTCACTAAGGTAGATGTTTGGTCACAGGGTTTGTTGCAGGGATTGATTCCTTAGTGAGTATTTCTGATGTGGGGTATGTTGGTGGTGAGTAGGTATTCAGGTTGGTGACTGCATGTCAGTGAGGACTGGCCTGCCTCCCAAAGTCTATGAGAGTGAGTGATTGTCACCTAGGATAGGTTGTGGATCCTTAATGATGTGCTGGAGAGGTTTTAGCTGGGGGATGCAGAGAGTGGCCAGTGGCAGTCTGTTGCTTTTTTTGGGGTGGGGGTCGGAGAGTGTTTGTCCTGTAGTGGGGGACTTTGGGTACCCTCCTGGCCCTGTGAGTTTGTTTCTTCCCTTCCCCAAGCATGTACTGTAGTTTTAAGGATCTTTGATACAGATCCTGTAGATGTTTGCTTCTGTCTGAAAGACTGGAGTAAATGTAGTTGTATCTTAGATTAAGGACTTAGACTTCTAGGCATCACCTTTCTCTTGGGCAAAAATCTTCAATTTGCTCCCTCCAGACTGCAAAGTTTAGCTGCAGACTTTGGCAGTTCACTAGGTCACTTCAGCAAATCTGACTCCATTTCCATTCCTGCGGTTCTATTCTCTCAGATGCAGTGACAGCTATTCAGTGAGCAACCAGCTGTCACAAAGGAATGTACTATTTGTTCAGAATACAGGCATTCAGAGACTTTGGCAGATCTAAAATACTTCAGGTGTTCTCTTTCTGGTCACAGGGTGTATCTATATGGGGTGGGGAGCGGGAAAAGAAGGGGAAAAAAGTGTGTGGGGGAAGTCATCATCATCAACAACCATGGACTCAGCATCCATTGGTATCTGATGCCTCCCTCACTATTTCCTTCCACCTTTCCCCATCCAGTGTAGAGTGGCTTAGTTTCTGTAGACTAGCTCAGCACCAATTTGCTACATCATCTACCCATTCTCTGTGGGGTCTGCCTCTCCTATTTGAACCATCCATTATGCCAAACACCAGGGTCTTGACTTTTTGCTTGTCATTCATTCTGCAGCAGTAAGAACTTGCAGAGAGTTGGAAAGTTGGTTTAGAACAAGTAGAGGTATGAGACAAGGAGATCCGATATCGTCAAGTATCTTCATCACGCAACTAGAGAGAGGGATGGACAAGATCAAGGAGTAGGTAAAAGAGCTATTAGTGCACAAGATGAGAATTAACAACTTGTGGTTCACAGATGATATAGTTATCATTGAGGAAGAAGGGAACCTAGTGAGAATGGCATTCAAAGACAAGGTGCTCATGAACAAGAAGGCTGTGCAGCAATGGACGAGAAATTGCACCGATCTGTACAAACCACAGTTGTACCTGAGTGTGTCAGAGAGACTGAAGAACTGAGAGAGATACCATCGCTGAGCATCAAGAGTGAGACTGGTATTTTGAAGGAGGAAGCAGAAAGAGCAGTGAACTGACAAAAAGAGCCCTCAAAATGATAAGATCATGAGAGAGATGATCAAATATGGCGGAGAAAGTATGATTCAGGAAATACACGGACTATGTAATATAGCATAGAAAGAAGGGAATGAACCTAAGGAATGGACAAGATCCGTGCTAGTGGCAATCACAAGCAAGGAAGCGCATTGTAGTGCAAGAATTACAGAATGATTGCCCTTATGAGTCATCTAGGCAAGGTGCTGATTATGTTATTGATGGAGAGACTGAGATTGCAGATAGAAGAACATCTAGCAGATGAGCAAGCGGGATTTGGGAAAGATAGAAGTACCACACAGCAGATATTGGCACTACGATTGATAGTGGGGGTATCATTAATAGGCTGTCATTAATAGGCTGTCATGTAACATTTATTATTTTACACATGGATGGAAAAATAGCGGGAACTGGGTCACTTACAGAAAGAACAAGATGGCATAGCAAGCAAAAAAGCTAGAGCCATATATCCAGCTCAGAATAGCGATGTTGAAAATGAAGATCATGTACGCAGTCTGAATAGAATGTCAAGTGAGAAGCCTTAGTAACATATTTGCTTGGGAGAGCAACTTCTGCTTTGGAAACATGTTGGCTAATTTTTGGTTTAATTATTGCTTTACATTGGGTATTAATAGTAAAGGTGAAGTATTGGTGAAAATACTTCCTTTTGTCCTTATACTTTGCATAAGTTTAGCTGTATTCTAGCATATACTGTCTGGTTTTACTTATTTTTTTATGTTTTCATAATGAGGTTTATGAATCTAATTGTTTCTCCATGCTGAATATTTCTTTTCCAGATCCAATCGTGTACTGTAGCAATATGTCCAAGAGTCATAAAAATGCTCAGGATTGATTTGTGTTCTTTCCTTTCTGAAACTGTGATGCATGGGTACATTGTGGAAGCATATTAGGCTGTATTTTGTACTCTTCTAAGGCTGTACAAAATGCCTTTAGATTAGCTGAAGAAGGCAAATGAAGAATTTTAGCTGTGTATGGGAGTTCTCTACCATCTCTGCATCAGCTCTCCCTAGTCCACAGAGTAAAAGGAAGCAAGGTATCCTGGAGGCGTTCTGCACATGTGATATAGGGACAATGTGCAGGGAGTCTTGGCACAGCAACACTGAGTATGCTTACTTGATCTTGGAGCAAGTGATCCTGAATGAGGGAGCCACAACCTGCTCACTGTAGTCCCCCACTTCTGTTTCATATGAGTGAGCATGAATTAAATGGAGATGCTACATTTATTAATATTGTCCCTCTTTGTTTCTTTTTGATTTTATGGAATATCCCATCTCCTGAGAAATTTAGTTGGCAGCTTAAGTACCGCAAAACTGGCCGTTAGACAAACTATGTTCTTCCCCCACTCATCCTTATTTTAAAATTGTTATACAAATGCCCACTTTAAAACAATGCTCTCCTATTTCACATGTAAGAAAACATGACTGATTTTATATAATAGTTGAAGACGTAAAATACTTAGAAGCATTATTATTATAATTCATAATTTGCATGATTTTATGTGATCTAGGATAATCAGATCTTAACAAATTCATTACCTGGTCTTGAGTAAGTTATCTCACTTTTCTTTACAGGAATAAATTAAATGATAAAAGTCTGCCTAAGAGGAGTAGTCAGTATGTTTCTAAGGCAGACCGAGATATTCAACAAACAGAAGCCTCCATAAACACTGTGTTGTCTTTTTCCCCTGCAGTTAAGTTTTCTTTGTTGGAACATTAAGTGGACAGGTGTGATCAAGTATAAGGAATCACACTGAATCAAAAGAAGAGACTTTTTCAGAAGAGATGACATTTAAAAGTGTCCAAGAGGCTGCTCTGCTAAACTCAGAAATGATTGGCACCTAACCTCAAAGGCAAGGATCCAATCAATTTATGAACAGGCATGATGCCATCCTAACAGACTAACACTAACACAGACAAGCCAAAGCTCCAGGAATGTTCTTCATTTATGGTTGCTGAGTGGAAGATTCCCAGATGGGAATTTCTAAAATGACTTAGTCTTACACAATTATGATTAAAAGGGATTGCTGTTACTAATCCAGCATTAAGACTGAATAACTTTCAGGAAGAATTTAAATATTTTCAACAATTTTAAAACGATCCCACTTGTTTACATCAACAAATCATTAAAGCATGTATTCTGCTGCTGTGCATTCCTATAAAAAGCCCAGAGAATTTAGAACATCTGTCTCCAGGCCAGAGTCATTCAAACATTTTCAGCAGGGCAAAGCTGAAGAAAGAACTATTTTCCAGAGCAATGGAATGCTTCTTGATTTGTGCATGACAATACGGGGGGGAGGGGACAAAATAAAAACCTTTGACAGTTGATTTTTGCTGAATATCACTCCAGAATCAGGCATATTATAGTCTCAAAAGTCAGTCAATATTTAAAGACAAAGCATTTATAGTTTTATATGTAGTCACAATGAGGCAGCCCTTAGTCTGTATCTTCACAAAACAAACAAAATGCATTTTAAAAATTAACAAAGTAATTTATTAGGTGATGACCTTTTGTGGGGCAGACCCACTTCTTCATATCTGGAAAATTCTGATAAATAAAAACTGACATGAAGGGAATTTAACAGAAGAATAGAAAATAATGAAATAAAAACTGATGAAATGAGCTGGATAGGACAGAAAGAGGGAGAAGAAAATTACTGCAAAGTGTCTATTAAGTTAAGTGGGCTGGCTGGGATCACAAAAAATATCAAAAAAGGGGAAACTGTCCTTGTAATGTAACAGAGAGATAGTTGTGTTAGTCTACATTCTATCAAAACAAAAAAGCAGTCCAGTAGCACTTTAAAGACTGACAAAATAGTTTATTAGTTGTTGAGCTTTTGTGGGAGAGACCCACTTCTTCAGCCCATAGCCGTACTAGAACAGACTCAATATGTGAGGCACAGAGAACCAAAAATACCCAGGTCTGTCAACCTTGATAACTATTTTTGGTTCTCTGGGCCTTAAATATTGAGTCTGTTCTGGTACGGCTATGGTCTGAAGAAGTGCGTCTCTTCCACGAAAGTTCACCACCTAATAAACTATTTTGTCAGTCTTTAAAGTGCTACTGGACTGCTTTTTTGTCTTTGTAATGCATAAGGTAATTGATATCTTGGTACAGAATGAGGTGTAGAGTATCAAACTTGAGAATGAATTGCAATTCAGATGTCTATGACTACCTCAAATGAATCAGGAGATGAGGAGTTAAAGATATACGGTCTGGTTACTCCTTGAGAAACAATCAGTACAGTTAATTTTTTTCCCAGTGTCAAAAGATGGTAAACTCCATTTTCATTTGTTCTCCATTCCAGTCCGACTGTAGGAAAATCCTAGGCAAAAATATTATAGAGTTATAACCTTTGGTTGGTCAACTGATGATTATCTTCATGTTTTTTCTGCATATTTTTTGATCTGCCCTTGGAGCTGACCACAGAAGAACTGGGCCGTAACATCTACTCACACACTTCTGAGACTAATAGGACAAAAATGTTGTTGTTTTATTTTATTATTGTTTGGGAGGGGTTAAAAAACAGGCACTACTTTCCACCCAAACAATGGAACTGTCTACACATGCTCCCTCCTTTTGGAGGGGGCGTATTATGTGGCACTTCTGAAGATGCTAATGAGGTGCAAAAGGGGGGGGCACATGTAGACCCAGCTTAAACGATGTCCATACAAGTTATGAAAATAATAAACTATTCATAATAGACTGTACAGATGTTCAAAAGATATGATTATGTGAAATCTCTGCAGGGCTCTGTGATTATAGCTTCCCTGCAGTGGGCTTTGAATATGTCCATGAACTTTACTGGATTCCTTAGGCTTTGCTTTCCCTCAGCCAGACTGGATTCTGTAAGGTTCCTTGAAAATGGCTCTCTCCTGAGATTTTAAAAAGTGGAGTTCCCTTCCAAATGCTCCACTCTTTATGGTGCTGTGAAACATCTCTCACATGGGATGGTGCAGCTCTGTGATCCCATCTCTGTTTTGTCTTTTCTTGAGCAATACAATAGGTAGCAATATAGACACTTAAATTTATCATCCCTGGATGAGTGAATATAGGTAGGAGTGGAGGTGTGTGAAATTTCACAAAGGGGGAAGGGCCACAGCACAATTGACTGCTGCCTTTCAGGCTCATCAATCTAATTAAAAATGCTGAAATGTGTTCCTCATTTTTGTAGGTGTATTTACACGTATATACTGATTAATAAAGTTTGTACATTCTACATACTTATTTTCTCACATGTGCCGAATTGTCTTTTTTTTTGGTTACGTGAACATAACCGAAATTTCCGCACAGGGGTGTGTATGTCGGGGGGGGGGGGGCTGCTAATGGCAAGGATGAAAAGGGGGATGTGGTGTAAAAAGTTTGCTCCCCTCCCCCAGGTTAAGGTCTTTACCGAGGCAGACGAGGCCGTTTGCTTCTCCTTCACCTTCTGTTCCTGGCAGGGGCAGATGTCGCTGCTGTGGCTACATTTTCTTCCTCTTTCTGAGACGGGCCTTGCACCCACCGCAGCGGGAGACCAAGGAAAGCTGAGACTCTGCTGCCACGTCCGGGCAATGAGCCTGAGGCACAGGGTAGCCGGAGTGGCAGGGCGGGCTGGCTCCCGGCCTGCTGGGGTTGTGGGGGGCTGGCTGGCTCTGCAATAGGGTGACTGCCCGCCAGATCTCACTGTGGCCGATCCCAGGCTGCCTTGCGCCCCTCGGCCTCGCACCTCGTCCCTGTCAGCTTGGCTCGTGCCCCCGCCGCCCCTCCCGACGTCGCGCGCCCTCGACACCGCCCCCTTCTCGCCCGCCTCGCGCCGCGTCTCCCGCCCTCCGTCTGCTCTCGCGCCCCGGCCGGCCCGCTCGCCCGCCCGGGCGCTGCCGGCTTCTCGCGAGAGCCGGGGAAGGGGGCGGGGCCGCGGCCGCGCTCGTTCCCTGCAGCGGGCCGCCCTGACAGGAGGGAGGCAGCGGCCGTGGCCGCCCCGCTCTCTCTGCTGTGTGGGGAGAGGCGTCGCCGGCTCGGCTCTCCCCCCCCCCCCCTCCGACTCACGCCAGCCATGGCCCGCTGCGCGCCGCGGGGGTCTCCGCTCCGCCGTTGAGGAGCCGCCGCAGCCGCCATGAAGAAGGGCCGCTCCCGGGGCGAGAAAGCGGGGCCCCCGCCGCCCCCCAGGCGGGAACCGGGCCAGGCGGCCGCCGCCGCCGCCGAGCGGAGAGCTGCCCCCGCGGGGGGCGGCAGGAGGGAGCCGCAGGACGCCAAGGTCCCGGGCGCCACCTGCGGGGAGGCGAAGAAGGTAAAGGGGGCCCGTGTGGGGCGGGGCTGCGGGGGTACCGCGGGGCTGGCGGGACAGGCGCCCGGGTGGAGGGGAGGCTGCGCGCACCCGCGTTGCGGGTAGGTGCTTGGTGTGAGGCGGGCGTCGTGACTGAGCTTCCTCGGGGACGGGGACCCGGTGCGGCTTGTCGCAGCCAGGCGGCAGCAGCAGCGGCGGGTGGGTCTGGGTGTAGAGCGGGCAGGGGGACTGGGGTGAGTGGTGGCGGCATGCGGGGAGTTGCTGCTGGGGCGTACAGTAGGTTGTAGGTGGCAGCTAGAGCTGGCATGGCTCTGATGGGGTTAGGTGGACGCGCCTGGGAGCTGGAGGTGCGTGTAGATCTGTTTTGGGGGGCACATGGAGCAGCCTTATGGGGTAGCAGCACTTGTTGAAAATGCCCCCCTCCACTCCTCCTCAGTGCATCCTGTTCACATTCAGTTGATCCTGGCAAGGCAAAGGATTGAGAAACAAGGGAAGATAGAAAGTGTAACTGAGATACTAGTAAATCAAAAATAGAATCAAGGTCTACTGTAGTTTGTATGTGTGAAGCAGTGATTTTCAGTTGGTGTACTGTGGCACACTGTTGTGCCCTGAGACCTGTGCAAGACTGCAATGAAATGATGTCAATTCCCCTCCCTCTGGCTCTGCGAAGAAGGGAGAGGGAAGCAATTGTTAATCCCCTTGCCAACTGGAGCTCAAGCAGCAAAGGTGCCTGAGTCCCAGCTGGCATGGGGTCGGTCAATTTCCCCTTCTGGTAGCTCTTTGCAGAGCTACCTTGTGGGGAAATGCTGACCCTGCAGGAGCCCATTAGCACCCAGAGGCAGCTGAAATACTGCTTCCCAGCCGGAAGAGGCTGGTGAGGAGCCCATGTCCCCACCCTGCTGTGGCAAGGGCATACGGGGTTCAGTGGGCTGGTGGGGAGGGTAGTCTGCTCTCAGGAGTGGCCTTACCCATTCCCCATGATTAATCAAGTAACCACTGAAATTTTCAGGGTTATTCAACATCCTATTTGATCCCTGTTTAGTTTGTTGTATGTACTATTATGTTGCAAACGTAGTAAGACCATAACCAGAGTAAATGTAAGTAAATGTGATATTTTTGAGGTATCGATTCAGCTGAAAAGAGTGGGGTGTGCTGTGGAAGTGTATGTCTAACTGAAATGTGCTGTTACTGTCAAGGTTGTGAACCAATGGTGTAAAGTACTAGATAAATGCAAAGTGTTATTATGGATCTTTTACTTGAAGCCCCATCTGTATGAGTGAAGGGAGGCAGGGGAAAGGAATGTAGCAGAATCCAGCTTTTAGTAATATGCTGACTACTCGTACTATAATATGATTATAGTTTACTGAATGATCTTACCCAGGTTAATATTAAATTGTCTATGATGTATCTGTAGAACTGATGCCTATTGTCTTGGTTCTTGATGCAAGTAATTGGTATTGTGCCCAGACAACTGACCTTCTGTATTATAGTTATCTACATTTTCTAACTATGTTTTAAAATAAAAATCCATGACATTTCACCTTTTCATACCCAGCTTCTTATTTCCCTCCCTTTAAATATAATTTTTTTCTAATTCAAGGTCCAAATAATAAATTAGACATTTTGAGAATTTTCTGAAGTAAGAGTAGAAAGGTTAAGATCCTAAGATTTAGTTTGGCCATTGGTAAGCACAATGTAACACATTTAGTTTAATTTTTTTCTCACTGTTTCCCCCAGAATATGGCAGATAAGATGAGCATACAGTAGACTCCTGACTTACATGATTTTGATTTGCACATTTCTTGGAATAATGCAAGTTGAAATCAAAAATTACTGCCAGGCTACTGCTTCCCTCCCACCGGGCCCTGCTGCACCACTGGTCCTACCTCTGCTCATGGCTGCCCCTCTGAGAACTGGAAGGGTTCGGCAGTCATGGTGAAGACAGTGGTGGCTCCAGGTGCTTGCTGGCTGGTGCAGTGGTGCTGCTTGCAGCACTCACCCTGCTGTTCTAACTGCCCTGGTCCCGCAGCTTGGGGTGGTGAGAGCTGCAGGGTGAGTACTGTGAGCAGCACTGCCACGCCAGCCAGCGGATGCCCAGCGCCATGGACCGGGGCAGCGAGAGCAGGAGGATGAGCATCGTGAGCAGTACAGCTGTGCTGGAGCTGCAAAACCACAGATCGGGATGGGAAGAGCAACAGGGTGAGCACCACAAACAGTGATGCCGCACCAGCCAGCAGGCACCTGGAGCCACGAAGCCACAGACGGGTGTGGCGAGAGCAGCAGGTTGAGCGCTATGAGCAGCACCACTGTGCCAGTCAGTGGGCGACAGGAGCTGCGAAGCCACGGTCTGGGGCGGCAAGAGCAGCAAGGTGAGCGCTGCGAGCAGTGCTGCCACACCAGCCAGTTGGTGCCTGTCTCTTTTGTGGCTGCTGAGCCCTTTTCCACTCATAGCCCTAGCCTGGGGGAACCCCAGGGTGGCAGAATGACCCACTCCCTAGGCTAGCTCTTTGCCTCTCTCCCATCCTCCTACCGACTTGCACAAAATTTGACATACATGTGGTTGCTCAGAAAAGATGGGTAAGCATTTTTAGTGACTGATTTATTTGTGGGGTACAAAATGTACAGTAAGTGTACAGATTGCTGTGGTGAAATAGTGGGTCATTTTATTTGGCCATTTTGAGAATATTTTAAAAATAGAGCTCTCTGGACTCTATTTAATGTTAGCTAAGCAAATCCAAGTCTAGAATTTCTTTGTAAATGACAAATTTTCTGCTATATGGATTGTAGGTATTTTTAAATGATTAACTGCACTTGATGAGATATGACAAGTTTATGTCCATGCAATGATTAGAACATGAGTACAGCAAACATTTTCATATCTGGCAGCCCTGGGATGGAGAGAGATCGCCAGATATTGCGGATGACTGACAGGAATACCTAGCAATGCATAACACTAAAGAGAAATAATATTAGACAAACAAATAAAAAAGTGTGCAGAGTACTTTATTTACCAACAACACTAGTAATGTACCCTGTAATCTTACACGTATTTGCTGTACAGTAGGGTTTCAATATTAATTAAATTATTTGCGAGTGGCCGTGAGTGGCTGCTTCCCCCGGGGCACTGGGGAAGCAGGAAGCTCTGGCTGCCACCGCTTCCCATGGGGTTCTGGGGAAGCAGGGAGCGGTGGCTGCTGTCACTTCAGTGGGACCCCAAGCAGGGAGCGCCGGCTGCCATATTCACGAAATTCAACATTTGCAAGGGTTCTCAACGCAGAACCCTCACGAATGTTGAGATCCTTCTATAGTTATTTGTATCAACTTTTGCTATACTGTACTTACAGAAGACATAACTAAAATTTACTTATGGTTAAAATGCTGGTTATTTGAGAGTTCTGGATAATAGAATGCTGGATATCAGAGTTTACTGTACTAATATAGCGTGATGGCATTAAGAATAGATTTCTAGTTGGTATTTTATTTTTGCAAATGATTACTTTCTAAATCTTTGCAGATAACATTATGAGTAATTTCACTTTTATAGATTATAAAAATCAATCTGCTACGGGCCTGTGGCTTCATTGGCTGCAGTTACAACTGCTTGTCTTTTTAAGGTTCGTTTGATGCATTGAAACTGAGAAGAATGTGTTTATGAAATGAGGTATTAGAAATAACTTTACTAATGTAGATCACTTTTATTTTGAAGTATAATGCCTGGAACAGGGAACTAGCTTCATAGAAAATATGCTTAGTTAGCTGTTAAACTGTTAGTCATAGATACATGGACTCATATTTTGATAGACTGTTCCTCTACTTTTGTTTTATATCAGTCTGTAAGCTATGTGGATATATATGTTGGTGAGAAGCTCAGAACCTACTGACCTGCTGGGAAAAGGGAAATTGCTGGAATTCTTATTAGCATTCTGCCCGTGGATTCCTCATGGGGGTAGCATGTGTGTGGGGGTGGGCAATTTTTGTTGGCTTTTGGCCAAAAGATGTCTGATAAAATTTAAGTCTTAGGTTTGTCTGCCCTTGCTGTGCTGTATTTTTGTCAAATTCTGAGTTTGGCATTTTACAGGGAAACTAATCAGAATCTTGTTAATCTCACATTGCTGCTTATTGCTAGAGTTATGAGCTGCCCTAGAATGATTTGTGAACATAGACAGAACTGAATTGCTTTACATTTATTCTTATATGGAAGGTTATCTTTGCAACTAGAAGAAATAGAAACTTTTAAATGAAATCGTAAATTCTTCATGAGATTGGTGTATGTGCCATCACTCACCACTAAAAAGTAGGTAAATGGATTTTTGAACTTCATATTAATGAATGGACCTGGGATGCTACTGAAAGGTCACTGTTGTTGCTACATTTGTGGGTAGGTACTGTGTGTCGCCTTAGGTGTGATGGTTAGCTTAGGTGGAAAAGAGGTGGAAGTTGCAGTACTGTCAAGAACTGCTACTTACGCATGTTAAAATGATTTGGGAATCAAGTGGTGCACTAGCTCAGACACCTAACTGTGTGATCTTATTATTGTTACACTTGTGCTTCCTTTCTGCCTAAGTTATGTAATAAATCCATCATGTCACACTGTTGATTGGAAAAATTAAAATGCATCAAAACAGTGTCAAGTTAGGTCCCATCCTTGCAATTGAGTTCATGTGGATGGCACAGACTTCAGTGCTACTGTGCAAATGGCATGTTCCACACACTTGGATCTGATTGCAGGACCAGTAGCAAAACAGGGTCCTTTTTAAAAATTGTCGTCTTGGCTCCCCATTAAAATTGTGATGACATAAAGGAACATCTATGGCAGCAAAATGTTAATTATGATTTGAATGTTGTCTGTGTTCTTGATGTTACACAAAGCAGGAAAATATCCCTACTCCTTGAATTTATAGTGTATAGTGGACCACAAGCTAAATATGAGTCAACAGTGTGATGCTGTTGCAAAAAAAGCAAACATGATTCTGGGATACATTAACAGGTGTGTTGTGAACAAGACATGAGAAGTCATTCTTCCGCTCTACTCTGCGCTGGTTAGGCCTCAGCTGGAGTATAGTGTCCAGTTCTGGGCACCGCAGTTCAAAAAAGATGTGGAGAAACTAGAGAGGGTCCAAAAAAGAGCCGCAAGAATGATAAAAGGGCTAGAGAATGTGACCTATGAAGAAAGGTTGAAAGAATTGGGCTTGTTTAGTTTGGAAGAGGGAAGATTGAGGGGAGACATGATAGCAGTTTTCAGGTATCTAAAAGGGTGTCATAAGGAGGAGGGAGAAAACTTGTTCTTCTTGGCCTCTGAGGATAGAACAAGAGGCAACGGGCTTAAACTGCAGCAAGGGAGGTTTAGGTTGGACATTAGGAAAAAGTTCTTAACTGTCAGGATGGTCAAACAGTGGAATAAATTGCCAAGGGAGGTTGTGGAATCTCCATCGCTGGAGATATTTAAGAACAGGTTAGATAGATGTCCATCAGGGATGGTTTAGACAGTACTTGGTCCTGCCATGAGGGCAGGGGGCTGGACTCGATGGCCTCTCGAGGTCCCTTCCAGTCCTAGGGTTCTATGATTAGACTGTTATATGCAAATAAGGCATTTCAAATACAGTTATGTATTAAATGCAAGAAAAGTATGCTAAAAGAACATTAAGGTTGCAAAGTGAACCACTCACAATTTAGGGAATGGCAGAATTAAAACTGCATGTTCCTTCTGTCCACAGAAGAAGCTTGATCCATCCCCAGTCTCCTGCAGGGAGCTGCCAGGCCAAGTTGGCATTCCAGCCCCCTGTGCTCCACCAGGGGGCGCTGCCTCCAGCCTGGCCTCGCTGCTTCCCTGTGGGGTTGCCAGCTGGTTGCCTTCCTGCCTGGCTGTCTGGTCGGGTAATATCCCTTGTCCTTCCTGACAAGACGTTGCCAGATGAGAGAGTGCTGATTTTTAGAGGTGCAATGTGCACTGAAATAGAAATAATGGAAATATACTCAAGTGCGTCTCCCCTAAAATAAACAGAATATTGTCTGCATGATTATTATCCATTAAAACCTTTTAAATGACATTTCTTCAACTCATTACTGTGCAGGATCTTGGCTTAATTTGGAAGACCATATCAACAGAAAATATATCTTTTCTGTGGTATTGCAAGCACTGGTGGATCACCAGGCTTATTTTAACAAATCAGCTTGGGATGATCAGGGAAGGTTCATGGTGCTTGCATCTTTAAGAATGCAAGACTGCTCGGAAAGCTGCAAGAAGGGATTTTTTCCAGACCAAATGGTTACTATTGGGGTTGTTAACATACCAGTAGTGTTCATAGGAGACTACGCACACCCCTTACTCCTGTAGTTCATGAAGCCTTATGCTGGCCCCTGTGACAGCAGCAAGGAACAGTATAACTACATGCTCGGCAGGTGTAGATGACAGTTGAATGTGCCTTTGGCCATTTGAAAGGCCCCTGCCATGGCCTACTCACAAGATCTGTCATCAGTAGTTGGGGGAGGGGGGGAAGATTCCCAATGGTTATAGCTGCTTGCTGTGTGCTTTAAAATATTTGTGAAGCAACAGAGTAAAAGTTTCTGCCAGGATGGAGGGCAGAGGTGGAAGTTTCTGATGATTTGGAGCATCCAGATACCAGGGGTGTAAGAAGAACTTAATAGGGAGATGTATGGCACAAGGAGGCTTTGAAAGACCATTTTAATAATGAGCCCCAATAATGTATGTGCTGTCTGGCATTGTGTGTATGGGTTGCTTTGTTCTGGGTTTTGCTTCAGCACCCTGGTGGTATGAACCTTGTAATGAGTACTATATGTGTAGTCATATAACATTGTAAATGCGCCTATGCTATTATCTGTGAATGTCAGTCACAGTCCGCATATGTGGTGAACTAAAAATGATCTCAGTTTCCATAGATGGACTTTTATTCTAAATGTAGGCAAGTAGACACATTTATAAACTTCATAAATACATGGAAAAGAATCTTTGAAGGGGGAAGAACAGTTATTTCCGTTCCACAAACACATACACTAACCGTATCTCTTCAAGGTCAAGGTATGTGTGGATGTGATGTCCCATGGGGCAGATTGGTAGGGGAGGCATAGCATCCTTAGAGAGAGAGAGAGAGAGAGAGAGTGTGTGTGTGTGTGTGTGTGTGTGTGTGTGTGTGTGTGTGTGTGTGTAAGGAGGTCCCAGATTGCCATTCTCTGTGAATTGTGAGCGTGGATCTGTTGGATCTGAAGTTCAAAAAAAAATAAAGTCTCCAGCATGTCTGTTTGCTCGAAGTGCTAGCATCTCCTGCTGTCTCTCTCTCTGTCTCTCTTTCTATTCATCATGTCTGTGACAGTGATACTCCCAAGTCCTGTGCTTGATATCTAAAACACCAGAGGCTTGCAGGATCTCTTGAAATATATCATCGTGTGTCCTCTTCATTGTTCTTCTTATCTATGTGAACTGCTCCACTGGCACGGGTGGAGAGATCCTCGAGGCCACATCTGCAGCTGCAAAAGATCCAATTCATAGAGATGCTATTATGAGTGTATTCTCAAGACAAATGGAGACTTGATATAGTGAATTCAGCCCTTGATCCACACAAGTTTGTAAACGCTACATTCTTGGGACTCATTGAGCACGGTGTTAGTCCTAGCCATTGTGAAGATCCTCCAGGGAAGGAGGTGAGTTGGGATAATAAGGCGTAGCATATGTGGCAAGATGAGAAGACTAGCTTAAAAATAAATTTGTAAATGGAAGTTTTACCTTTGTACGTTGTCTTATTTGGTGAAGTGATTTATACAAAACTTACATGCTTAGAGTTTTGGATCATTGTGTTTTAGTGAGTATAAATTCACAAATCTTGAAAATATGCAGCAATTGGAGAGGAAATACTGAAGAAGTATGTAGCAGATAAGTAGGATTTGATCATTTGTATGGACATAAATATAGCTGCCTTCAACTTTGCCCCTGGAATGACATCAGGGTCCACCACGCACATCTGAGATGTAGTTTTTTTCAGTGAGAGTTCAAAAACAAAGAAAAATTGGCAGAAAAATTGTTTTGCAAGATTTAGATACATTATACAGAACACCTTCGTTGGACGCTATGTATCTTTTTTTTAAACTTTTATATTTTTAGCAGACAAGGCAATATATACAATGGGAAGCTGAGAAACTGCCATCACTAATCAAAGTTCCAGCCATCTCAAACTGGTTTGAACACCTACTTAGAAATATTTATGTGGATAGAACAGTTTAACTGAGTACTGGCATCATGTTTCACAGACAGTAATAATTTTAGCTTGTGGGTAATGAAGGCCAAAAAGGAACAGCTCCTTTGTGCGTCTTGGTACTGACTGGATCCATATGCTTCTAGCCTGTGTGCTGTGGTCGTGCCTGCTGAAGTAATTGCCGAATGGCATGGGAAGGTGCCTTACCACCACAGTGGAAGAAATAAAGCATCCCTCCATAGAAACCTTTGGAAGAAGATTGCAGACTACTTGCAAGAAAGAGGAAGTTGGAAGTTTCCTCAAGATTGCTGTGGAGAATTGAGATATCCTTGTGTACATAAACTGTTCTGCATGGCCTCCTTTGCCTAGCTGTTTAGGGGAATACAAGTAGATAGAAACTCTGCCTCTGCTGGTTATTACACTACTACTTCTAACATAGTTTAAAAAGTAAATGAATGGATACGTCTTTGCAATATCAAAGCAAAACGTGTACTTACTGTGGAGGCTCCTTCCCTTGCCTCAGGCTCACCTATACTGCTCTGGAGTCAAAAACAGTTCTTGGCTTGCTGCTCCACTGGATTTCCTGGCTGCTTATTCCCCATAATGGCTGTCATTCTTTTCTTTGTCCAACACCACATCCTCACTGTTAACTCTGGGGACTTGCAAGTCTGACTCCAGTGTGTTCATGAGGCTTTAGGGGGATAGTGGTGGGGTTTTTGTCAAGGATGGCATGCAGCTCGTGGTAAAAGTGCAGAACTGCAGATATGCCATGAGCAATTGGTACACCTGCTGCAGCTCCTTGGGTTTAGTGTGGCACTCCTGTGGTCCTCCTTGTAGCCCTTCTCCCCCAGATCCTGAGCAATCTTTTCTCATATTGACATTCTGTAGCTGGTTTGGCACCATGCCTGCACAACCTCTTCTTTCCATAGCACAGGAGATCTATCATGTCCTTGTAATCCAGGCACATCTGCAGTCTGTAGTTAGCATGATCATCTGGGCAGTTGCTAGGTGAGCTCTCCACACTGAGCAGATAGGAAATGGAATTTCATAAATTCATGAGGATTTAGAGGGAAGGCGTGTATGCCTCTGTATCTGGATGCTGGGCAGTGGAGTTCAAAATAGTGACCACAGTTGTCGGGGTAGGACATTGTGGGACATCTTCTGGAGACAACTGAAGTCAGTGTAAGTTATGCAGTATCTACGCTGCAGAGGCCTAATGTCATGGGCTCAGTGGTGCCCGTATTTGGCCTTATATGGTCCCTGAGGGTGGCAGCCCCTTCTTAGGGAATCTGCTCACACCACGGTAGCCCCTCTTCCTGGGACTGCACATCTCAGAGCCTTCAGCGTGCCTCTGTGCACTATGGTCCCTCTTGGGGAGTCCACTTGCTGTGGATTCCTAGAGCTTTCACTCCCAGAGGGAGTGGTGCCAGCCCTGTTCTCCAGAAGCCAGTGTGTCCAGGTAGCAAAAAACCAGAAGGGTTTATTGAGCATTGAACACAGCATAGGAACTCTCAGGACTTGTAAGTCTGGCCTCTCTGAGTCTCCCCTACATCCAGGTGGGCTCTGCCTGATCTGTTCCCTGCCCCCTCTTCTTCTAGCTGAGCCTCCAGGATTCCCACCCCACCTCCAACAGCTCCTGCCTCATTCTTTATCCCCCATCCAGGTAAATAGGCGTTGCCTGGGCCCACCTCTCCTCTCATGCATCCTTTATTTCCTCCTGGCTGAAAACAGCTGATCAGGTCACTGGGGTCCTCTCCCTGTTGCCTATTCCACTGGCCAGAATTGGCTGTGCCATCTGAGCTGGGTGTTGAGGTCTCCAGTCATTGGTGTCTGCATTCTGTGCTGGTCCCTGCAACAACAAACTCCCACTCCCCTCACGTTGCTAAATCAGTAACACCCAGGGATGCTTATCACTACCTTGTCTGAATGCAAAACCTTTGAACCCTGCAACAAGTCCTCCACTTGACCACAGCTAATTACGTTGACCTAAGCACTGTGCCTCTCATGGAGGTGGAGTTAAGGTAGCATAGCAGGTGAATTAAATTGGTGGTGGCAACATTTTAGTGTAGACATTTCTAGAGGTAGGTTGATGTAAGTTGCCTTTGATATAATTTTGTAGTATAGACTAAATGTCAGAGAAATCACTACTCTTTAGTTATCTGCAGGAAGACTTCATTAGTGTGGTTTTATAATTCTTGTCATGTATTGACAGTTTTGTCTGGCTTGACATGAGAAGTGTGTTATTTCCAGATGGTTTATGTAGACAGATTTTGCTGTCAAAGAATTGGAATTCTGATTTGGAGAGCACATACACTTTAAATGGTAGTGGGATCTTTTGCTGGAAAAGAGAAATTTTCTTAATCACTTTCACCAAACCAGATAAAAGTGAATTCTTCTCCCATTCCATCAGGCTGATAGATAAATCTTCACAAGCCACTTTTCCCTAAAAATTTTTTATCCTACCAATGTTCCCATGTTATTCTCTGCCTCTTTTATTGTTAAGAGTGCATTTGAAGTGCCCCACTATTCTTTTTGTCCAATGCCTAGCGCTATGAATGGAAAGACTATGCGCTCCACCTGTGGAGCTTTCTTTGGTTGCTTTTACTCTCAACCCAAACTAGGCTAAGATTAATTTAGATACATGTTTATAGTACTAATATGAGCTGGATAGCAATTTAATATTGTTAAATTGGGTACACACAGTATGTTAGGGTTTTAGAGTCCATCCTGCATGGTGTGATCTTAGTTTATAAAACTAATTTGAATAGCATATATTCCGGTGGTCTGCTGTCTGTCGGTAAATTACTGATAGTCAAAATGGAAAAGCCTTATTAGCACATGTAGTTCACCCACACCAAAGTTTGGTTCATGAGTCACCTTTTTCTTTTTTTGTAGGCAGCATCATTGAGACAAGCTTTGGAACAGCAGCTGGGCATGGATTTCTCTCTTCTTGCCCCTTTAGTCTTGGAGATATTTTTATTGACTTTATTCCAAAACAGACAGCAGAGATTATTGTTTCAAAACTATACTGCAGTGCTCCAAACTTAACAATACTTAAGAAGTTTCTTTTGAGAAGCTCAATTTTCAAAGAAGATTGAACTCTGCATCACTCCTAAGTCAATTTTACTTGAACCAAATATACCTACAGATTTTTATGCATTGTAGTATTCACCTGCAAAACTTAATACGTTCTCAGCTGATGTTTCTTAAATTCTCAGTGTCAGTTTGATACCAATTTATTTGCATTCACGTGCCTCGGATCTGTAACTCTAAGTTATATTTTGGCTAAGATTTAAATCTCGGTTAAGGACAGCGTGTTCCAAATTTCAGTTTGAGTTTGCATTTGTCGTGGCTGTTTGTGTAATTTAAATATGGAATTTTTTTATAGCTTCGTATGCACCTAAAATTGTTTGCCTGTGTAAATTACATTACTTAAATTGTCATTAGTCTTTCATACTTTAGGTGAGAGAAGTACGTAAGGAAGTTCATAATATGAAAGAAATTGCATTACCAATGATACTCCTAGGCAACTTGACTCCTGGGATTGATTAGAATTTATATTGTTGTAAATTAATATGTGAATGTTAGTATGTCTTACTCATTCCTGTTGGACATAAAAGGGAAATTTGTTTGTAACTTGAACAAGAATATTTGAAAAAAATTAAAAATATTGTTATTTTAAATGCTTTCCACCTAATTGTAAAAACAATAAACATTATATTTTGGTAAACCCACCCTATAGAACATGGTGTCAGTCTTTTTTATCTTTCGTATCAAATTATATATAACTTTTCACCTCTATCAAACTACCAAGATTTTTTTTAAGCAGCACTGTTCTTTTATGGTCAGTTTTCTGGGCTTGCCTGACTCCTTTGGCAATGCCTCATTCTTGTCTTGGTTACAACTTAATCATCATGAAAGGAATTTTGATGTAATGACCATCTAAATTATGGACATCACTAAATGAATCTGGCAAGGTGAAAAGACTGGCTTAAACATAAATTTGTAAATGGAAAGTTTTAACTTTCTACATTCTTATTTGTTGCAGTGATTTATACGAAACTTACATGTTTAGAGTTTTGAATGGTTTCGTTTCAGTGAGTATAGATTCACGAATCTTGAAAATATGCAGTAATTGGAGAGGAAATACTGAAGTAGTATGTAGCAGATAACTAGGATTCGATAATTTGTATGAATATAAATATAGCTGCTTTCAACTTTGCCCATGGAATGATATCAGGGGCCACCACACACATCTGAGATGTAGTTTTTTTAGTGAGAGTTAAAAAAAAAAATTGCAGAAAAATTGTTTTGCAAGATTTGGATATATAGCTTCCCTGGAGGTGTTTTGTATAATGTATCTTTTTTTATGTTTTTAGCAGACAGGGCAATATGTAGAATGGGAAGATGAGAAACTCTCATCACTAGTTAAGGTTCTAGCCATCTCAAACTGGTTTGAACACCTACTTAGACAAATTAATGGAGTGAAGGGATTAGGATTGTAGGATAGAAGTAGGGGAGGGAAGAGCATGTACAGTACAAAAGAAAAAAATTATTTCAGTTTATTGGTGGTGTTAATTCAATCCGATTTCTTCATATCAAGCTTTGTTTCTTCACACTATCAGTAAGCTGATGGATTTTGAGTTTTAAAATATATAGAGTTTGATATGTCCCATCGTTTTTGCTAAAAGTATGTCCATGTTACTGGCTTGAGAAGACAATCTGTGGTTGGAACATTTAAATATGTACTTTTTACATTTAAGGTTCTTTTGCTGTTGGCTCTGTGGGATACTTTCTCCTGGTTAGCAGTGCTTAAACAAGGAGCACGCAAAATTACTTTTTATCTCCTCTTTTTTTCCATGTTATTAAAAGATACTTGGACCAATGGTTAGCTGGTATAAATAAGCAAAAGTTCATTGGATTTATCTTGAGTTACAGCAGCTGAGCTTTTGATCGATATATTTAAACATTTTAAAGGAAGTTAATTTCCAGTTCTATCGGTGGTGGTCCCACTAGGGATGACACCATTGTATAGAGTTGTAATCTGTTTATCTTCAACCTGGCACGCTTCTTAGAGTGCATATTAAGCCAGGTCTACACTAGGAGAATAAGTCCATTTTGGATATGCAATTCTAGCTACATCAATAATGTATTTCTGCTGACCCCCAGACAGACAGGTTTCATGCATCTTTATCAGACACAAGAAATACAACTCTGGAATATCGACCCTGGAGCCGGCTGATCTTCTGTGTAATGCAGATGTGGTCTCTGTCCTGTAAAAGGGGTAAATAGAGGGGTATAGACTTCCACACCTGCTATATATGGTATTTCATCCAGATGAAGCCATGTGCTGTTACTATAATCATTTGAAACTTAGAGTGTTACCAGTCAGGATGTTCAGCTGCTGGTATTTTGGCCACTCATCCAGAGAGGACACCATTCTCCATACAGTGTGAGCTGAAGCTTGGCTATTTATCTTCACCAAGGTATTCTTTGTTGAGGGGATCACTCAGTCTTCTGTCAGAGATGAAGTGCGTATGTGGGTGCATGTGGGCATGCAAGGAGTTCTTTGGTGTGCACCCTCTTCCTAAACTCACTACTCACTTAATGAGGATTTATTCTACTTCCATTGTACGCGCTTGGAAGGTACCCACCAAGGATGTTTGCAGGCAGACATCTGGTCCTTCATGTGTTTTCACAACTTTATACCTTACTTCACTCACTTAGAGAAAATGTTGTATATTCTCTACTGGATTCATTTCTTTAGCACTCTACTTCACAATAAGGCACTATTTGGAAATCTCCGTATGTCGTGCACCCACAGGAACAGAAAAAGGAGGTAGAGGAATTTATTTTGTACAGAACTGGAGTTGTTTGAGATATTTAGTCTTGTGAGTGCTCTACTACCTGTCTTCCTTTCTCCTATGCTTTGGGGTTTGTACCATACTCTGTGGTTGTGAAGGAACCGCAGTGGCACAGGTCTGCTCCTCCTTATATGCACTCATATTGGAGCACAAGGATGTGTACTATTTAGGCATGGACACCACTAGCAGAAAATTCTGAGGGCATGCATCTGCACATGTCACACCCATATGGACAAACCTCAGAATTCCAGTTTCAATGTAAGGTAGGTAATCTTCCCTTCATCTCCACTGAGTGCAGGACAAAAAGAAATCTGATTAATCTGCAGAAAGAAAATTGAGTTTATGTATTATGAAAAACTTCTTATTGATAAGAACAGATAAGTATGGAGTAGATTACTAAAAGGGATTGTATAATCTCTGCTAGTGGAGGGTTTTTAGAGTATTTTATACAACACTGGTCAAGGATGGTCCTAGGTATAGTTGAGTCTTGCCTCAGTTGTGGTGGATAGACTAGATCAGCGTTTCTTAATTATGTTCCATGGAACGTTGATGTTCCATGAGCAACTTGAAGGTGTGTTATGAGCGTTTAGAAAAATATGCTGATGGTATAGATTTTCTGTTAAAACCAGATAGTGTTGCTACTTCATTGCTATGATGCCTGACTAAATTACTTTTTGTTTTTTTGCTGTATACGTCCTGTCTTTTTTTTTTTTTTTGCAGTGGAGGGAGTGGTCTGACAATTGATTTTTAAACAAAATTTTTAAAGGTGTTCTGTATTACAAATATTATTTGGTGTTATGTGGTCTCAAGTTTAAGAAACCGTGGACTAGATCACTATGATTCCAACATTTCTGTGACTGATGGGTAGGCTATTTTATGTTTTCTGAAACCTGCTTAGTTTTCTTAGACGTTTGTGGTGGTGTTTCTTTCTAGGACTTGGTAACAGAACCCACTCCTTTACGCTGCAGAAAGCTCAGTAACCCTGACATCATTTCATCTTCTGGGAAAACTAAACTCCATCGCCAGCTAAGTCAAGATGACTGCAAACTGCGGAGGGGTAGCCTGGCCAGCTCTCTGTCAGGTGAGCTGCTTTATATAGTACATGGCTCATAATTGCTCCAATATCAAATGCACAGTATTTTGTAAGAGTACAAGAACCGTTATAGGGTTGCTTAACACAACTTTTCTTCTTATGAAACCAAGGAATGATTTAATGTTGACATTCTGCTTGCTGCTGTGTAAAACACAATGAGGATACCCCTGCCGACCAATGGAATAGTTCATTTTGTGTAAATGAGTTTGTTGTACAGGATTATAATTGTCCCTCCCCATCCAGCTTGGAGGGAAGCTCTACCATCTCAGTATATCACCAGGATTGTGGCCTACTGTGGGGAGGAGGAAGTAAGCAGAGTAGACATGGCATCCTGGTGTTTGTAGCAGAGTAAATTCCAGTGGTCAGAAGGCACTAGGCTCAGTGTTTCCTCTAACTTTTCCCATCCCGTTTTTTTGGAATGAATTGTTACGTGCACCCATATTAAAGTAATGTGTCACGCTCATTGGTGTGCATAACAAAATTCAAGTGGAGGGGGTGGGGCCAAAGGATTTTGAGTGTGGGGGTGAAGGGTTGGGGTGCCATGAATGTGAGGGCTCTGGTTGTGAGGGCAAGTTAAGGGATTTGGGGTGAAAGAGTGTGTTCTGATGCTGGTGTGAGGGGACAAGACTCTCACATCTTTCTCTCATCGCAGCAGCACCTGGGCTGGGAGGGAAAGTTCTCCCTTCACTCTCTTAGCTATGGGCTTGGGGTGCAGGTTATGCACCCCTCCCTGGGCTCCTGCAGGTTCCAGCTGGGGCTGGGTTGGAGATCCTAGTGCCATGGTTGGGTCTGGGCCAGCCACTGTGGTGGGTGCTCCAGGAATGGCATGCTCTGGCTGGTGCAGGCAGCTGGCAGGTTCTGCCTCCAGGACAGTGCTGCTGCTGTTTGTAGTGAGTGGGGACAATGGCAGTGGCTATGTTAGGGGTGAGGTGACTTTCCTCTGGCTAGCAGGTCTGCATGTTGGGCAG
This sequence comes from Carettochelys insculpta, assembly GCF_033958435.1. NCBI lineage: Eukaryota > Metazoa > Chordata > Testudines > Carettochelyidae > Carettochelys > Carettochelys insculpta. The sequence goes on from NC_134145.1 coordinate 4,508,129, forward strand.
GTTTCTTGAGTGCCTGCATGGTGCTAACTAGGCAGCTGCATGGCCGCACAGCTTATGGGGAACTTAATCCGGTCCCTTTGGCACGGGAGTGCTGGCAAACAGTCAGCAGCGCTAGTCTTTAGGCAGGGGAGTGCTGGCAAGAAATGGGCACATGGCTTATGGTGGGGCTGCATGGCTAGAGGAATGCAGGAACACCTGACTCCACCAGTTGTCATCAGCCTCCTTGGTGGATGGCGACAAGTCATTAGGCACCTTTGCCATTTCCATAATTTTTTTGTTTTTCCTCCCCTCCCTTGAGAAATAGTTCTTAAGCTTTTCTTTTACTTCTAATGCATTTGTAGAATGTTTTCTTGTTACTCTCTCTAGCTAGTTTGATCTTGTTGTGTGCCTTGGCCTTTCTAATTTTGCCCCTACGTGCTTGTATTATTTGTTTATATTCACCCTTTGTAATCTGACCTATTTTGAACTTTTTGGAGGACTCTTGATTTTTAGATCATTCACAATTTCCTTGTTAAGCCACGGTGATCTCTTGCCATACACCCTGCCTTTCCTGTGCAGTGGAATAGTTTGCTCTTAAACCTTTAATAATGTCTCTTTGAAAATCTGGATTGTTTTTCCACTTACACTTGCTTCCCATGGGATTTTACCCATCAACTCTGAGTTAGCTCAAGTCTGCCTTCTTGAAATCCATTATCTTTATTTTGCTCTTGTCTTTCCTATCATTCCTTAGAATCATGAGCAGTACCATTTCACAATCACTTTCCCTCTATTGCCTTCCACTTTTAGATTCTCAACCAATTCCACTCAGTTCCCAGAGGCACTTTGGATTTGGGTAGGCTATACCTAAGTAATTTTCAGGTGTTGGCTGTTTTGAACCATAGCAATAGGGCAAGGGAATAGGCATTTTAAAAAATACAAAACGAAAAAAAAAAGTACTGCCATAGCAATGATTAGAATTGGAAAAATGTTCAGAAAAGTGCAATGAAAATGATTAGGGATATGGAATGGGTGCTGTTCGAAGTGAGATTGATAAGACAGGTATTTTTTCAAGAGGTGACCAAAGAAGGGTATGATAGTTGTCTGTAAATCACAACTGGTGTGGAGAGAGTGGATAAAATTTTATTTATTTCTTCACGTAACACAAGAACTAGAGGCCACCTAATGAAACCAATAGGGAACAGGCTTAAAATAAACAAAAGGAAGTATTTTTCACATCTCACACAGCCAACCTGTGGAAGTCCTTGCAAAGAAGTGTCTCAAGTGCATCCAGAGTCTTTGGTAAAATACTGCAAAGACTCTGAAGTTAGGGATCAGGTCATACGTGTATGTATTTATAATACTGCTGTAAGTTGATATTCTGTTATGGTGACACTGTGAACTAGAATGAGTAGAGTTCATCTGCCAGTAATCAAGCTTCTGCATATATGCTTCATTGTCTTTTTGTCACTCCCCTGTTTCAGCAGTAATGTTTCTACACTCTATTCCTGCAACTGTAGATCTTTGATATTTCCAATATTTTTCTCCCATCATGTGTTTAGAAAACAGCTTTAATGTTGTTTTTGCAAAGGTTGTCAAAACTGTCCTCTTGCTTGTGGAAGCTGCAAATACACTGTACATATGTGCACAAAAAAAGAAAAAAGAATGAGAAGAACCAAAAAAAATTTTTTTCATATGGTTTAGGAAATCTGTGGCATCACTGAACACTGGACTGAAGGAATGGCATCCCCTAGGAACAAAACCTGTTTTTTTGGATTAAGTGAGCTTGCACACTTGCATGCTATCCTCTGATTGAGCTCAGTTATTTCCTTGTCCCTTGCAATTATCGGATGTGCATTGTTATGTTCTTAATCTAATACCACCATTTGGTACCCATGTATACACTCAGTATATCAAGAACATCAGAGTGTTTGTACTTGTGGTGAGGTGTGGTTGCCTGGCAGTGGGTGTCTGCTGCATTGTTTTAACACAGGGCCTGAGACTAAAATAGCAAGAACCACCATTTTTTCAAATTCCATTAAAAAAAAATCAATACAGCCAAAATAGCCAGAAGAGCCAGTTTTTTCAAATTTGATTACAAAAATCAATACTTCAGGAGCTGCAATGCATGTAAGTACGAGAGAGTACTTAATAAATAGTGTCAAACCACACTTTTTGACACCCCTCTTTTAAGAACAGTGCACACACATTGGTTTTTACCAGTTATCAAGTTCTTACCCCATCTCCAGGCTTAACCCACCTCAGCCCCCAAATCTGCCGCCATCCCCAAACTTCACCCCCACATCTTGCAACCCCCACCTTCCCAGGCTTAACTCCTCTCAGTCCAAAGTGCACCCCCCGTCCTCTCTCAGCCCCAAACTGCCCCCCAACCCCAGGATTAACGTGTCTCAGCCCCAACCTCCACCTGCCCCATCCTTAAGATTACCTTGCCTCAGTGCATATTGGATCTGGTACTTTTTCCCTCAAGGTGAGAAAAGTTTAAACTGAACATGAATAATTCCTGCCTTGGATAAAGGGAATATAAAGTTGTCAGGGTGCCCAGGAGACCCCACCCCTAACATTTACCATCCACGATGCCTCCTGGAAACATCAAAGATAGATCAGGGGGAAGAATTGGGCCCAAGCTAGTAGACTGCCTAGCTTCTGAAAAAGATGACGAGAAGTATTGGTAGGGTGCAAATTTGCCTGGTATTCGGCATAATGGATGGCCCAAATAGGAGAGGCAAACCCCACAGAGAATGGATAGATTGGTGTAGAGCTAATCTACGGACTCTAAGCCACTCCTCACTGGACAGGGAAACATGGAAGGAAATAGTGAGGGGAGGCATTGGACACCAATGGGCGTTGAGCCAATGGTTGATGATGATGAAGCGTCCTAGTGTATTAGGCTTAATTGGTGAGTTTTGTTTGTTTTTTTGGCTCTAGCTCACTTTGAGCTGTTTGTTTTCACTTGTGTTCACATAAATCCTACTTTTTATACTTAATTAAAAAGTATGTTTATTGTCATGCCAAGTGTAAATAATTGTTACTGGAGGGTGTGGGGCACAGCTTGGCATATCTCTTTCATTCTTTATGAGCTTTCTTTTTGTGTAAAAAATTTTATACAGAATAAGCTAATAGTGTAGCTAGAATTGCGTATCTGGGATTGACTTTGTTCCGTAGTATAGACCAGGCCTAAGATTGGATAGGCTTCTGAAACTAACAGGCAAGGTCCATTGGTGATGGTTCATACTGACAGTACTGACACTCCATTAAGTGATATCTTGCAAATAATAGATGACTTCAGGGAAACTGGAAGAGTGCTGAAGAAAAATGTCCAAGCAATTTGTTTTTAAGGGCAAATATAGTGCCTATCAATAAAAAGGGAAATAAGGACACCCCAGGAAACTGCAGACCAATCAGCTCAACTTCTGTGCCAGGAAATACAATGGAACAAATAATTAAGGAATCTATTTACAAACATCTGGAAGATAAAGTGATAAGTAACAATCAGCACAGAATTGGAGACAGTCCAGAGAAAAGCAACAAAAATGATTAAAGGTCTAAAAAACACGACCTACGAGGGATGATTTCTGGAAAAGAGAAGACTGAGAGGAGGCATAACTGTCTTCAAGTGCCTAAAGGGTTGTTACAAGTAGGAGGGAGAAAATTTTTTCTTAACCTCTGAGGGTAGGACAAGAAGCAATGGGCTTAAATTACAGCATGGGCATGTTTAGGTTGGACATGAGGAAAAACTTCCTAACTGGCAGGGTGGTTAAACACTGGAAAAAATTGCCTAGGGATATTATGGAAACTCCATTTTAAGAGCAAGTAAGACAAATGCCTGGCAGGACTAATCAAGACGGTGTTTGGCCCTCCCATGATTCCTGAAGATGACCTCTTAAGGTTCCTTCCAGTTCTAGTATTCTATGATGATCTTCTCTGAGGTACTTCCTGTCACATGAGCAAAGGAAGACAGAAGGCGGAAGATTCTGAAAGTGAGTTACTGTCTAGGTAAGTGGGGCAGAGTGGAGGGTTTTGATTTTGTGGAAAATTGGTCCACCTTCTGTGAGGGAGAGTTTTGTATAGTTTGGATTGCTTTGAGCTAACAGGGGCATTTTGTGAGGATGTTGTCCAAGTAAAGGTAGAACAATTTCATGTCCCTTTGGGTAAGATGTCTGTAGCTTGTGTTTGTGGAGTGCTCAGTGCTTGACTGAATGATACAATGTGGTCAGTTTAGAGGGGCATATGTTGAGGCTAGCAACCTGCTAGGCAGGGCTGAGTGCTTGTTAACAAGGTTTTGATTCCTAATCCCTTTAGCACCCCTCAAGCCTTAACTGGAGGGCAGGGCTACTCAGGAAGGTCAGGGCTTTAAATGGAATCATAGAATTCTAGAACTGGAAGAGACCTCAGGAGGTCATTGAGTCCAGCCCCCTGCTGCAAGCAGGATCAACCCCAAGTAAATCATCACAGCCGTGGCTGTGCGAAGCCAGGACTTAAAATCCTCTAGGAATGGAGATTCCCCTGCTTCTCTCGGTAATGCATTCCAGTGCTTCACCACCCTCCTGGGGAAATTGTAGTTCTCGTATCCAAACTACACCTCTGCCTCTGACATCAGACAATTGCTTCTTGTTCTGCCACGTGTTACCACTGAGAACAGTCTCTCTCCATCGTCTTTAGAGCCCCCTTTCAGGAAGTTGAAGGCTGGTACCAAATCACCCCTCAGTTTTCTCTTCTGTAAACTGAGCAAGTACAGATCTCTCAGCCTCTCCTTGTAGGTCATGTGCTCCAGCTCCTTAATCATTTTTATTGCCCCCCCCCCCCGACTGAACCTGCTCTGTGTCCACATCCTTTCTCTACTGGGGGCCCCAGAACTGGACACAGTACTCCCAGATGTGTCTTCACCCATGCCGAGTAAAGGGGAATAATAAATAGCCCACTCCTAAGTGACCGGAGGAGTTGGAGAACAGTGAGGGAGTTTAGAGGGGGAGTGTGAACAGGGCTGTGTACATCTAACGTTCTTTCAATGTCTTTAAACTTGAAATGAAAATCACCTGATTTTATATCTTTCTATCTATATATAATATATAGAGAGAGAGCCAAAAAGGTAACAAGCTCAGGAATAAGAAAATGTATGCAGAAACCCAGTAACAGAGTGGGGCTATCCAGCTTATTGCGCCCATATAGCATCATTTGTCCTTGGGCAGGTGGCATATATGTGCATGTAGTTTGAGAAGCACCTGGCCCTCAGAGTTTGTGTGGGCTTAGGAGTGGGACCAAAAGTGAGGGGTTTAGTGTGTGGGGAGGGTGCTGCCAGGGAGTAGGCTGTGATTAGGGTGTAGGATCTGGGCAGGAGGTGGGGTGAAGGGTGGGGATGCAGGGTTTGGGTGGGAGGGGAGAGTGGAAGAAATGAATGGGGGTGAGGGTGCAGGTTCTAGATGGAAGATGGGTGATGGGTGCCTATGTGGTGCAGCGCCCAGGGTCATGCAGGTGCCTTCATATGGTTTTGTGCGCTGCAGAGAAGTGCTCACTTCAGTCGTTGCTCCCATTGACTACAGTTCCCATCCAACAGGAGTAATATGGGACAGTGCCTGTGAGCTATGGGTTGGACCCAGACTTTAGAAGAGGGACGCAGATTGCATCTCTTAATAGAGAACTGTTGGCAGGAGGGGAAGCTCCTGTGAGCCTAGCTGGGATGGAAGCTGTGGAGATAGACCCCTCCTGCTCCTTTTGTGTTTCTAATCGGAGAGTGTGTGAGGTAGGGTGGCTGCCCCACACAGGGAGGACAACGGTTAAAGCAGCACTCAGAGGCTGTGCAGAACCCTCACCAATAAGAAGATGTTTTTCAGAGCCAACCAAGATGGGGAAAGCTTATTAGAGCAGCCAGTCAGGGTCAGGAGGACAAGATAACAAAGATTGCTCAACAAAGCAGAGTAAGTCTCTCCTTGGAAACCAAGGGAGGAGGACTTCAGGTACAGCAGTACTAGGTAACCTGAGCTCCAGCCTGGCTGGTTGACACTCTGACCCCCTTGTGTAGGGCCAGAAATGTGCTAGGGCTACAGGGAAGTGGCCTAGGGAAATGGATGGTAGGTTTGCAGGAAACTGTGCATGGCTGCTGCCTCAGGGATCCCTGGTTTGGGACCTGGACTAGTGGACAAGTCTGGGTTCCCCTCCTTTGCCCCTGAGCTGCCGTTGACGGGAGTGGCTGGAGCACAAAGTGCCTCTTTTACACAGAGGCAAGTGGCTGGACTGAGGACAGCAAGTCACCTGGAAAGTGGGGTGAGAAAAGTTGGAAGGCTGAGTCCAAAGGAAGATGCCAAATTCTGGGGATCTGTGTGGGTCCAAAGAGTAGATACAGCAGTGATGCCAGGTGTAACACCAGCATCTGAAAGCAGAGGGGAGGTGCCAAAAACTGATTCCCAGAACAGCCAGCAGGAGATGCTGCAGTATTGAGACCCACTCTGTTACGGGAAGATTAGATCACATTGCAAAATTGGGAATTTGGTTCCCTTGATTAATTTTGTCCTCAAAGGATGCTAAGACGAGAATTCCTGAATTGTCTGTACAGCAGTGCTAGGAACAAACGAGTAATTGGAATTTCTCTTTTAGAGTATACAGTCATATCTAGGTGGTATGACAGAAACCTGATGGCACCATTCACGTGATTGTAATGGTAAAACTGATTATTATTACCTATGAGAAGGATTGAGTTGACAGAAGAGAAGCGGGTATGGCCTTCTATGTTGAAAATGGCATTACGTTTTTCTGAGTCTCTGATAACTCTGAAGAAAACTATTTTGAATGCTTATGAATCAGTGTCCTATCAGATAAAAGACAAGACAGGGTATCATTCGGTATCTGCTATAGACGTCCAAATTAGGGAACAGGATTACTGCCTTCTAGCTGACCTATTTAATGTGTGGGAGAAGAGACTGAGAGATCAGGGGATCTGAGGTCTTGAAACAAGTGCCATTCAACCATTCCAGATTACAGTAGGGTGGCAGCATCTGCGAGGGTTCTGTGTTGGGAACCCTTGCGAATGATGATGATTATTTGCCTGGAGCACTGGCGAAGTGGTAGCTACTGGCGCTTCTGCCCAGAGCCCCGGGAGGTGGCATCTGCCAGTGTTCTCGGCCCCAGCACGGTGGTGGCTGCTGCTCACGAATAATTGAATTCAGAAATGTTAAACTCATGAATGTGGGGCCCTTATGGTACTGTTCCCTTTTTAGGAGTCAGATTTGTTTTGCATACCGCCAGGTTACAATTCACTTAAAAACTACTTAAAAAACATGCAAAAAATCAGATAAATATCACTACTGAAAACTCATTGACTTTCTACCATCCTACCATCAAATAAATGAATTGGGGGGAAAAAAAAATTGTACTTACAGTTCAGTGTAAGGCACATGAAGGAGTAGAAACAAGTCATTGTCTGAATTAACTTTTAGATTGCACTGACTTTTAGTGGTTTTTTAATGTAGCCTGTTGTAAAACTAGGCAAATATCTAGACAAATTGATGTACTCCTGGAATACCATGGTATACCCCCAGGGTACACGTATTGCTGATTGAGAAACGTTATAAATGACAATTTCGTAACTCGAAAGGTGCTATAGCCCACACACTGAAATTCTATATTAGACCTTGTCTTGAACCATAAAGAACAACAGATCACAGAATTAAAAAAATGATAGCTTAGGTACAAGTGATCATCTAGCCCAGTAGCATATTCACTTCGGGCTTAAATAGGGCCAAATTTATGAAGTTGAAAAGAATTGTGCAAAGTCAGAGGTTAGAAAGAACTTAATCAGAAAAATATGCATGATAATTTGGAATCATTTAACACTACCTTATTAAATGGCCAAATAATCCCGCAATTGAGAAACAGGGCTGTACAGGATTTAAATGAAAAATAAATAAATAAACCTCCCTGGTTTAGAGGAGAAGTGAAGGCAGCTATAAAAACAGACATTTATATATAACGAGTGGAAGAAGGAGGACCCTGATATTAATGAATATAAATCAGAAGTTAGGAATGGTAGAAAATTGATAAAGGAATCTGAGGCACTTAAGATGAAATCTATGGCGAGACTAGTTTAGAAAAATAAGGAATTAAAGTGTATTGGGGGAAAAAAATAATTTTAACAACTAATTTTTTCATTATTGGATGCAAATGGTAGAATTATCAATAAATAATAGAGAGAAGCTAAGAGTTTAATAAAAATTTCTGCTTTGCTTTTGTGGCAGAAACAGATGTTAGTCTCGTTGCATGGTGGTAATAACATGTTCTCATTCCACTAGTATCTGTGGAGTGTGTTAAGCAGCAGCCCATGAAGTTAGACTTCTAAAATCAGCACATCCTGATAATTTGTTCCTAACAGTTTTAAAAGAGATGACTGGGGTACTTGCTAGATCCCTAGTGTTGACTTTTGGTAAGTCTTGGAACACACGAGGTCCAAAAGACAGGAAAAAAAAGCTAATGCTGTGCCAGCATTTGAAAATGATGAACAGGATGACTTGGGCTCTTATAAGTCTTGTCAGTCTGACATTGCTCCTGAGCAAGGCAATAGCATAGCTGATATGAAGCTCAATTAATAAAGAAGATCAATATGTGCTTTTGGGAAAATAAATCCTGTCAGAATAACTTAATACCTTTTTCGATGAGGTTGTAAATTTGACTGACAATAAGCAAAACATTGAAGAAATATTCTTACACTTTTGTAAGGCATTTGACTTGGTTCCTTACAACATTTTGATAAAGAAAGTAGAACAATATAAAATAAAAATTGGTCGATAGGCTCAAAATGGAACTGTAACTGCAAAATCATCACGGAGTATGCATTTCCAGTGGGATCCCAGGATGATTTTTTCTTTGCTTTGTGCTATTTAACAATTTTACAAATAACTTGGAAGAAATAAAGTAATTAATTTGTAGATGATGCAGCTATTGGGAGAGTAGTGATAATGAAGAGGACAAATAATTGGTTCAGAGGAATCTGGATCACTTTGTAGCCTGGGCACAACTAAACAATATGTGTGTTTTAATATGGCTAAATATAACTGTGTACATCTAGTAAGAGAGAATGTAGACCATGGTCAGGATGTGGAAAGCTGAAAAAAATGTGGGGGTGGTGACAGATAATCAGTTGAACATTCGCTCTCATTGTGATGATGTCACCAGTAGAACTGATTGGATCCTGGGAGTCATACTTAGGAGAACCTGTAGCGGGCTGCTAAAATACCGTGCCCAGGTATGGTATTGGTAATTTAAGAAGGAAGTTAATAAATTGAAAAGGGTTCATAGAAGAGACTTGAAAATGATTATAGATTTAGAAAACCATTAGACTATACATTGCCTTTGGTTAAGCATTGTATTATGTAACCTATACTTCCTTAAACGAGGAAAAAAAATAACATTACTTTTGCTTTTTAAAGGAAAGCAGCTGCTTCCATTATCCAGCAGTGTACACAGTGGAGTGGGACAATCAATATGGCAGCCATCTGGAGAAACCTCAAACCTAGTCCGAATGAGAAACCAGTCTCTGGGACAGTCTGCTCCTTCTCTTACTGCTGGTTTGGTGAGTCTGAGAATGCTTTGTTTTTCTGCTTTCCAAATAAAATTATATAGAGAAGTCATTTGATTTTGTCCTTCCATATCTTTTCTATTAGGATAATGCAACCCTTTATTCTGGTTAGAGCTGACAGGAAAATGCAGTTGTGTAGCACAGCTGTCTCCTTGGGAATGCCCAATTTCCCTGGCAGCCCTCTCTGAGGGGTATGGGGCAGCACGTGGGAGGCACCTGTGGAGGGTTCTTGGGCAGCCTGGGTTGGCCGGAGACTGCAAGCAGACTGGCTGGGACTCTTTCCTGGTTGTTGTCTTTGCATCAAAAGTTTCATCAGAACTGACATGTTCCCGCAGAAAGTTCTGATTCCATTGTATCTACATTTTCCTGTTGAAAAGTCTGTGAGAATTTTTCACCAGGTCTAGTCATGATTGTTTTTGATACATATCTTCTGAAATGGAGACATTTAGCTCTTCGTATTTCTTTCCCCTTAAATACTCTAATTGATGTATTATCTGGGAAAAAACAAGTCAAAAACACAAGATTGGGGAAAAGATTAAATACCTCTCCTGTGCTTTAGAACACCCAGCTTAGTATGTCAGCTTTGTCTGTAAATTCATCAAACCTCAGTGCAAAATATTGATTCTTCTTAACTTGTTTTATTGACTAATCCTGGATATTTTCTTCAACATCATCAGTGCCTCAATGGATGATATTTGATGTGGGGCTAATTTTAAGTGGCTTGGATGCTTATTCCCCCTCATAATTCATCTGTCTATTGCTGGTGGAAGTAGAAGTTCTCCAGTGTTGTGTGCTTGTTCACATTTTGCAATTCACATGGCCACAACATAAGGTGATTCTAAGGCTTTTTGAGAAATGGTTGATTCTTAGACATAACTTTTTTGTTTTGTTGCTTCAGTTCTTCTTTATGGGCTCTCATTTATAAACTCTGTGTTCGGCTTCTAAAGGTTTTAGTAGTTTCTTGTGCTTCATACTTTAAATTTTCTAAGATTTGAAAACAAATCACACATTCTGGCTGGGGACTTTGGGCAATAATATCAAGACCTGAAAAATCTAAACATAAGACAGTGGTGCCATATTGTCTACTTTACTTTTTAATGCTAAAAATCATTGAAGAGGTCAGCTACATGTAGGTTTGCAGCTGAAAAAAAATTGTCCCATGATAAACATAGGAGACACGTCTCTCCCTTAATATCCTTGTCTTATGTCCTAATGCTAGTGCTATTCCTTCTGGTGCTAGAAGCCTCTTCAACAGAGACTTTCTGCAGAAGGCTACCTGCATAAGATGCAGGCTCATAGGTAAAACTTCAGTGATTTTTTTTTCTTTAAAGTTTACTTTTAATACTTTTTTAATTAGGATGTTTCCTTGCCACTCCCCTCTCAAATCCCCAAAACAATAATAAGACACATCAGTTAGTTATTTTCCGCAGAAGTTCGTGCCCTTATGAACTCTTTGTGAACCAAAGGCAGCTATAGTTCACAGTTTGGGATGCACTATTTTTCAGTGAAATTTTTGACTAAAGCAGTGCAGTTTATCTGTAATGCTGAAATTTTAATAATTACCTCAGTGGTTGTCAGGCACAGATGTGTATGATGAAACTTTCATTTCTCTATAATAATGTTGGGGTTAATTAAGGACAGAGATTCAGAGGTGAAACCATGACTCTGAATTTTCCTGCTTTTAAATAAGAACTTTTAAAATTACTTCAGCAGTTGTTAGTATTCAATTTTATATTAAGCTGGTTTCCAAAACAATGACTAATAGCTTGTGGGAAGATGAACACCTAATTAAATGCAATGAATTGTGGGACTTTGGAACTACTTAGATGTTTGGAGCTGTTTTAGTGTGCTTGTGGTATTGAAAGATGCTTTACAAATTACAACAGGAAAAGGCTCCATTCCAGCAGAATTAATCACTTTTGAAAAATTGCTCTGAAAAAGGATGGATAAGTAGAGTAGCTTAATTTTGATTCTCAGTTTGACCATTTGTAATGGGTTTGTATGCTATTTCACGACTGTTTATGTATTTTCTTAAAACAAGTAGAAAAGAGGAAGAGGTGGAATGCTGAAAACAGTCATCTTTACTTTTATGTACTGAAATGCTTTGTTTCTACTCTACTTGATTTGCAATGTGAACTTAGTTTTCCTTTGGTGTTTGCATTCACTAGATGGAGTGATCCATCACGGGCCTCTAAAACTTTTTCCCTTCCCTTACCAGCTACGTGACTTCTGCATGCTGACTCCTGTTATAGTTTGCCTTTATTTGTTAAATACATTGTTAAAGTAGTAGAAACAATCCTCCAGAGACTTGACTGCAGGTTTTTATACAAATAATAAGGCTAACAGCTAAGTTACTTATGAACATTAGCTCATAAACAACTGGGAGTGTTTTACAAGTACAGGAAAATCTTGGTGTATTTACATATGTGGCAAACCGGATCCATGGGCTCCAAGCAGCAGAGCCTATTGTATTCTTCAAAAACAAGAAGTCCTGTAGCACCTTAAAGATTAAGAGAAGTTTTGGAGCGTAAGCTTTCGTGGGCAAAGACCTGCCTCGTCAGATGCATCTGATGAAGTGGGTCTTGCCCACAGAAGCTTATGCTCCAAAATATCTTTTAGTCTATAAGGTGCCATAGGACTACTTGTTTTTGAAGATACAGACTAACTTGGCTACCTCTCTGATACTGGATTCTTGACTCAGGAGGAAAAAGCCTGTACAGTCGCACAGTGCTCAGTGCTCTCCTCCAGAGGGAGCCATGCACTGGCAGATGTCAGCCAAGCTTATTGTGCCTTTTAAATGTGTGTAAGGATTTTCTGGTGGTGACTTCATGCCACTCTTCCACTGAATCCCTGTAACCACTCTAGCTATAAGGTACCTATGGCAATTACTAGAGTGGCCATTAGTCCTGTTTGTGTGGGACATCTTGAAGCTTTTTACAGTATTTGCAGTCACTACAGGGCTTGACCGCCTACCTGTGATAGTTACAGAAAATTTGACCTTTTGGACATATTTTCTGATCATAAGCTTGAGGGAGTCTGGGTGAGTGTTATGCACAACTTCTGGGTTCTAAGTGAGCTGCATCAGTTCAGGAAAAAGACTTGAGCATTGGACAACTCAGTAAAGATGCGAGTTCTTTATGCTGTCAGAAAAGCAAACCAAGTGTGTTTCAGGATGGGCGAAGAATAGATAAAATGTTATGCTATTATGTAAGTCATTGGTTTGCTTTTATCTGAATACTGTGTTCAGAACTGGTCAGTCCTTCCAAAGAGGATATTGCGTAATTAAGTTGGATTGCTAGCGAGAATGCTTTAGTATGGAAAATGTTAGAATTGTTTATTTTATGAAAGAGTCCAATTTAAGGGGATGCCAAATTTGAGAAGAACAGATGTCTTAAGATTCATATAAAGTCCCTCAAGCATTGCTTGCCTCTCCTCATGGAAAAGAAGTATCTGACAGTGAATGGTGCATCTTGGATAAACTGCAGCCTATCAGGACTAGGACTATTTTGTTTCCTCTCAGGGTATCTGATAGAGAGCTGGTCCCAGAATAAGAGAAATAGATGATCCCATCTTCTGTGTCAGCAAAAGGACAATGATCTGAGGAGGAAGAATTATTTTTATTTTGAATGGGGCTGTCAGTAGACAGTGGCTTCTGTGAAGAACTTTTGAGTCTTTGGGCTTTTTTCCCCTCTTGTCTCTGTTGGCCTGGTATAAAATGTATATGGCAAACTGTACTTTGTAGATAATTGTAAAACTTTAGCAAATCCATGGAGGCCAATGATGAAAGTTACAACTAACTTTTCTGCGTTAAGCACTTTTGTTTATATGCAGTACCACGTGATCTGAATGATATCCAGAGCCAGGGTCCTGATGGCATCAGCTAAAAGATCTTTGTGACTGAAATAGTATACACTGCATTAATTCTCCAAGACAGAGTAACAACTCTTCCTGGTAGAGGCAGTCTGCTTTTTGGAGATGTTAGAAATGATCCAGTAATCTGTACCCACCTCTTAGGACTATGGTCTTCCCCATAACAGACCTGTGAGTTGGATCTCTAGTTTGTGTTTTAAAAGGAACAATATACTCAGTGCCTTGATTCTGTTTCCCTTGGAAAGATAGTGTGAAGCAATTCAACTTCAGCTACTTTCATTCCCAAAGATGTGATGACAAGCTCCTTTCCAGTTTTGAGCAGTCAGCTGGAAACTACAAGGATCCAGATGCAAAGCCTTCCACATCAGGGGAAGCTGAGGAGCTCCTTACATGCTTGGCTCCAGAGAACATTGGACAAAGGTCCTAGATACAAGTATACTCAAATAAAATCCCCTAGTCATAAATGTGTATAACTGTGCAGAGCTGTGAAGATGAAATAGTAGTGGGCTTAGTGGAATTTGATGTTAGGGTTGCTGGAAGTCTGCTGACATCCCTACTGGGACAGAGATAAAGTTGCAGTTTATTATTTCTGATGTATAGTCATTGCTTACCTCAGTTTTTCATGTTCTTGCTTTTTAGGTTTCGTGTATGCCACGTTTAGACCAACCTTCATGGCCATATAACATTTGTTTTTGTGTATTAATATAAATAAGTACTCAAAAATGGTGTTTGAGAGTATTATTGTCATTGCTCTGCAACAGAGAAAGCATAGCTCTCCTTTATTATAGAATGATCTATTTCAGAATTGTATTAATTCCATGTTACTGAATAAATGTGGATGTGTATATCTTTTGAGAACTTCAGTAAGTTGGGGTTGCTTTTATGTTTGGTCTGTATTTAGTTAAATAGCTTGTGCATATTACCCTGCAGTCACTTAAGTCTTTGATGCAGTAATGCCATCTGGTGGTAGAGACTTGTCAAGTTTTTTTTAAGGCCGACTTTCAAGATGTGGCAAATTGCTGCAAAGAGTGTTCAGAGGCTCTGGAGACCAGCTAATATGAGGTTTCACAGCATATATGTGTTTTATGGTTGAGATCAGATCATAGTGGAGGCATTGAGTGGTGGCTTTGCTTTGCTTTGGAAGCTGTAATGTGGAGGAGCTAACTTGTTAAAATATTGCATTATGGTTTACAGTGTTACACTCTCATTTGCTGCTCTTGTCTTAAGCTTAGCAGTTAGGATGGCAGAAAACATTTAAGAAAACAGTTTTTCTGTTTGGATAGATTTTCTCTTAACGTGAGAGACTCCGGTGCCATTTAGTATTTTTATTGAAGTAGGACAGGGCTTTTTGTATTATACTTAAATCCTAGGTGACCTCGAGCAGTTGTTGCTGGTGTACAGAGTACTGTTTGCTACAGAAGGAGGAGTTTGTATTTGGTGAGAGTACTCTTCATTTGTATTGATAAGTGGACATGGAGCTGTTCAGTAGAAATTTGCTAAGGTGTGATAAACAGATAATCTTATTCATATATTCTTATTCTTGTTCATATTTGAGATGGTTGTTATGGGAGACCTCAACTAAGTTTGTCTAGTCAATGAAATTTTCAGTGTAACAAAACATGAATAGTTGGAATTTTGGTTGTAGAGGTTGAACTGCATAGATTTCTGTAGTGTTAAGAAGGAATATGATGGTACAAAAATTATGCTTGCATCAATTAATTTGATACATTGCGGTGTAAAGTTATGGAAGTTGCACCTTGAAATAAACATGTGAAAACATTGAGGTGATTAAGAGTTTGATGTATTTGGACAGAGTTACATAACATGCAGTCTCAGTTAATGCACACTTATGACTGGGTTTAAAAAATTAATTCATTTACTGTAAGCTTCACAGCAGAAGCAAATCTGTGAGCAATTTGGATAAAGTTTTGGCAAATGAATTTTGGGGGAGCATGCCAAGTGTAAGGGCTGGATAGCATGAGAGAAAGCACAGAGCAGTTGGTCAAGAATGTGGGGAGAACACCTATATGGTCAAGCATGCAGATGAGATTGAGTCACAGAAGACAACAGTGGAGAATCAGGGGACTGGACTATTCTGTCAAAAGATGCTGCAGATATCTTCAAATTAACACGTTTAATTTATATAATTTGCCTACATTTTTAACACCTGCAGAGGCTTATCTTAAGCTGTCAAGGCCTCAGTAGTTCTCTGGTAGAAATTTTGCTATATATCAAGAATAATCTCATTATTATACAGAGTAGTATTAGTGGAAAACTGGCTATCTTTATTTTTTTAAATGCCTCTTTTGTCTTTTTTTTTTTGTAGGAGTACATTTAAGAAGTTTTAAAACTAATTCTGTACATAGCTATTTCTGTGATGATAATTACAGGGAATGTAAATATGCACCATGGCAGAGCATCCCAGCATGTGGCAGCATTGGATAGATTATTTTTCAGCCTTAGCTGGCAAATGGCACTGAAAATAAATGACCTAAGTTTATTTATATATCTACATTTATACATATGAGAAATACTTATGTGGTAGCTATTTAACATTAGATTTAGTATAAAATTATGTTCTTTTTTTTTAAACATGTAATTTGAACAAAGCTCTTACCAGTGGCTTCCTTTGCTTTGGAAATGTTAAAATGTTTTTCAACTTAATTCCTATTTGAGTGTTGCTCTCTAAATTAAAAGTTGATTTGTGTCCAAAAGAAAACCCCAGCATCGTTCTATGCATCCCGAGAATTGTCAGCTGAGATGAGCAAATGTAAATTCTTGGAACTCTCCTTATGATAATTGTTAGGCATGTAGACTGTCATTTTGAATGATTGCAGCTCTCATTATCCTCAGATGCTGTGGTGTTGTGTGTCTAAAAAGCTTGTTGAATCGATTTTGGCACAGAGGCTCAGGTCTCTTTCTGACAGCAGCACTATTATAACTATGGAGAAAGAAACTGCTGTAGTGTGCATGGCAAATTAGCTTTGTGAAGTTTTTTCTTTTTGGCTCAAAAATAGTATATTATTCAGATTTTGTATAGAGCATGATGTATCACTTGAGCAGATGCAGTGTGTTCTTACAGTGATATTGAAATGGGTTTTATGGGCTCCCCTGATCCAACTATTTTTGTTGGTTTGTTTGTTTTTGGTTATCTTGGTTCTCTTTAACTCGCACTTCTGCACAAGCTTGCACAGTTTGGTTCAAATCTGGCATTCTTGTTGTAGTCACCAGGGAATTTGTAAATATTCCTGCAGAAAGGAAGGTCATATAATGTTAGGTTCACCTCTTCATACTACTTTGCATTTTGACCTGGCTCTCTGTTTCTGGTGCTTCTCTTTCTGATATGACGACCTTTTCCTCTCATAGTGGAGTAGTCTGGTTAATCTGTTTCAGGCTACTACAGTTCAAGTAACACTGGCTTTTTATAACACCTGTGTACTCACTCTTCTGCATTTAGGTGTTGCAGAAATTACTCGGCTGCTTCACTAGAAAATGACAATTTAATACTGAGTTTTGTTTGCTGATGACTTCGTATTTAGCATGTATTTTCCTGTATGGTACTAGCTTGTGCCCAATAACTTACCATCCTATTGCCCAGGAAACCTGTTATTTATTCGGCACAGCTCTTTCTCTGTATTGACGCTTCAGGATTTATAATACTGTAAATAATCATTTTATGTTAAACCATTATTTGCTCTATTCATTAGGTTTAACTTCTCATTATGGTTCTGTAGTTGAATATCTTTTTGTCCATCAAAATTAGGGTTAGTTATTTTTTTTCTTGGATTTGGAGGAGAACTTCTAAAGATCTAAAATATGTAATTTTAGATAGTCCTTGAATAGCTCAAGTTTGAGTCCTAAATTACGTACGAGTTTCTTGTTTGCG
Source organism: Carettochelys insculpta (assembly GCF_033958435.1). NCBI lineage: Eukaryota > Metazoa > Chordata > Testudines > Carettochelyidae > Carettochelys > Carettochelys insculpta. Next base: position 4,525,444 of record NC_134145.1, read on the forward strand.
CGTCATTATAATAGTATTTATTATACCACATCTCCAGTATTCAGATTTCTATAAATAGCTTTGAGGAAAAATATAAAAAGCAAAAGAAGTTTGCAAATTTACCGAGAAATTAAGGACCTGTGTCTGCTTCATGCCCCAATAGTCACACTACTTTAAAACACAGAAGCATAATATCTTAATATTATGAAATAATAAAAAGAGCTCAGGTTCTTGAATTTCAAAGCAAGTAGTTGCTCTAGACCATAATTAAAAAACATCATAGATCAGACTTCTGACAACCTTCTTCACTGTCATTTTACTCTATTACAGTTGTATTGAATAGTGTCCAATCTGTTACTTTAGGGAAAAGTTTGGCCTAAGTTCTGCAGTGTACCTGCATAGGTGCAAGGAGTTGTGGCCTGGGGACCTTGGTTTTATGTAGCTGCTGAGGTCCTATGGATTTGAGGATGGAAGATCATGGTATCACTGTTTATCTCACTCTTTGTTTGATAACTGGACTGACATCTTGTGGAACTTGGAGTGAAATCCTTTGACTCTCATTATCCTTGCTGCTTGAAAGGGCGGTAGCAGAATAAAAGGTCTCTGAAAGTATCGTATCGGACTTGGAGAAGATTCAAATAAATGATTGCTAGTGAACTCCAGTTCAACTCTCTCTTTGTAATTAGGTTTTCAAGTTCTTTTGTAGGATAGCTACTTTTAAATCCATTATTGAATGACAAAGGAGGTTAAAGTGTTCCCCTACAAGTTTGTGTGTTATGTTCCCTAATGTCTGATTTGTGTGCATTTATCCTTTGGCACAGAGACTGTCCGGTTTGGCCAATGTGCATTGCAAAGGGAGATGCAAATGAACTCCAGTTCAGCTAAGTTTAGTACAATCGTTTTAGGACTGAATAACGATCTTAACTGATTAACACACAACAAAGGTAATTTGCCTTCTCTGGCTAGTCACATCTCCACAACAAATATGGTGAATGAAACATAGCCATGATGACTTGACTAGATTCATGACCACTGGTCTTACACTTAATGTAGAATTATACATGTAATTTTCTACCTTACTAAGAAAAGATAAAGGTAAGAACAAAATTATATTATGTAAAACTGTAATGCCTCAGGCATTAGCACTGCAGTACAGACATCTATAATTTGAATGATAGAATGCAGTACGTTATCTGTCAGCAGGAGTAGGCTTGTTAATCTAGACGGGGAAAATAGGCAGCTGTTGGTGCCAAGTACGGGGTCTAGGGATATTTGGAGAAGTTCATCCTGGCTTTTTCTTCTTTTCTCTGGGAGTTGGGTGGCTTCCACTGGGGTTCACATGGTAGTTCCAGCTGAGCTGTCGTCGTCTTTTCCCCTCGCTGCTACAAAACTTCCGGCAGTTTTAGTGCTACCAATTCAGAATCCGTAGCTATTTTGCAACAGTATAGGCCTCATCCTTTGCAGCGTTCATTCAAGTTCAGTTTTTATTTTGACATACTGCTGCAACTTTTGTGAAGAATGCAAATAATGGAAAGGAAATGGTGATTTTTATAATTTACTCAAACTTGTTAGGGGTTTCATAGGAAAAGCCATGGAAAATATCTCACAAGAATTTTTGCAGTGGCTTTGCTTTATGCTACTCATTGACAAAGAATCATTTTGTGTGGGTAGAGGCACCTGAAAGAAACCAGTTTCCAAATTGTAGTATTTAAGATTTTTGGAAGAAATTAAAACAAAACACTGATCATGTGTTTACAGCTGTAGCTATTTTTCCTTTTTAGGAGTTGTGCCCATGCCTGAAGTGTGTTAATGCTGAGAGTACCCAATTCAGAACATAATAATAACAGGGTAAATACACCCGAAACTGGTGGTAATCTAACATTGGAGTTCAACAAGCCAATAACAAAAGTGAGCTGTACCACCACCTCACTGGTTAACAAGAAGCTGAAGTATCTGTCCCCTTAGGCATTAGGACTACCCAGACAGCTGGTCTTTGTGTTGAGAATTTACTGAAAATCAGATTAAACAGGCACAAGGTTCTTTTAATCCTAAAGGATCAGTCACTCCCCCCAGTCAAGATATTGAGATGGACCCAGGAGTAGTAGTAGATGGGAGGTATGTAAACTCTAGTGTGATCAAGGCCTTATTCCCTGTGGACTAGGGAAAAGTTACTACAGGGTAATTGGAGCACCTAGGGCCAATTAAGGTCCTGTCAAAGACTAATGCCCCCACTCACCTCTGTCAGTAAGACAGAAAGATGGAAGGAGAGCTGACTAGAATCTGGAGAAGTATTGCTGTTAACCAGAGCACCCAGGGAAGGGAACCCTGTCCAGGCAGTGCAGAGCAGGAGGACTCCCCTGTTACACAGGACTGAGAGAAACCCTATCTAAGGGGAGACAGAGTAAGCCGCCCAGAATGCTGAAGAAGCTGTGACTTTCGAATAAAAAGTGATACGTAGATTTAAACGGGATAATACTTAGCAGTGTGTAATTTTCCCACTGATACCATATATGGCTTACTTTGTTACAAAGCTGCAGTAAGCCTTGTACAGTAGTACCTGTATTAATATAACTGGTTATCTTTTTATATAGCATCAGGGATATTATTTTAATATTTGTTTGGCTTTGCTGTTTACCTCTAACAGGATGGGGTTGGCATAAAAATTAGCCTAGTTTGATATTGTCCTATTGTAAATCACCTTGGAGGACTTCATTATTACTAGTATATATTTATTTTAAAATAAACAGTTCTTGGAGCAGTGATACTGGTGGAGGAGTTATGATTGTCCTTCTTGGTGGATTAGTCTGCTGCGGATGAACTATTTTATGCAAGTTAATTAAAAATTAAAATCAGTGAGGGACTTGCTGCAATAGATCAACTTAACCTTGATTACTATTTTTGGTTCTCTATCCCTGAAATATTGAGTCTGTTCTGGTATGGCTATGGTCTGAAGAAGTGGGTCTGTCCCATGAAAGCTCATCACCTAAAAAATTATTTTGTTAGTATTTAAAGTGCTATTTTACTGCTTTTTCATTTTGATAGTATATGGACTAGCATGGCTATCTCTGTTACTATTCAAGACTGTTGTTAGCATTAATAGAGCAGCTGCAGAAGGAGGAGCATTATTTCTGGGCCTGGCTGATGGCATTTAATCATAATGTAAGCTTGGGACGATGAGCGTGGCTGCAGAACTTCAGGATGTGCACAGCCTCATTCCTGGATCTCTGTATTAAGCTCATCGCAGCTCCCCAGCACATGGATACCAGAATCAGAGCTGCATTGATATTGGAGAAGCAAGTGGTGAATGCACTGTAGGATTTTGGAATGTTGAATTGCTGAGAGTCAGTGGGAAATGGAGGAGCTGCTGTGGTGATGATTGTTATGCACATATGCATGTCTTTGTCTGTCACTGCAGAATTGTGACAGCAAGCATACAGGACATAGTGGATGGATTTGCAGTTACGTGGTTCCTGACTTGGGGTAGGGAATCTGCATACAGACTATTTTGGCACCTGTCTAGCTTCTTGCTGAAAGAGTGATTAAGAGTGGTGGATATGATAAAGCTCTGTAAAATCTTATTTGGTCAGGAGAAAGTGAAGAAGGAAATGTAATTCCTTCTTATAACACAAGAACTAGAGGTCACTCAATTAAATTCATTGGCAAGAGGCAATACTTTTTCACACAGTGCACTGCCAGCCTGTGGAACTTGTTTCCAGGGGATGTTGTGAAGGACAAAAATACAGTTGAGTTCAAAAAAGAATTAGATTAAGTTCCTGGAGGATAAGTCCGTCAGTGGCTACTAGCCAAGCTGGTGAGGGAAGCAGCCATCTTTGGGTGTTCTTAGACGGTGACTGACAGAAACTGGAAGTGGACAAGTAGGGATGTATCACTTGATAATTGTCTTGTTCTGTTCATTCCCTCTGAAGTATGTGCCATTGTTCACTGTTAGAAAGCAGGATGCAGGGCTACATAGACCATTGTTATGATCCAGTAAGACCATTTTGATGTTCTTGAGGTATTGAGAGTATACAATGAGTTTTTTAGATTATTGACAAGGGGAAAAATTCATGAATGTAATATGGGATTTGATTTCTGTCAGAAGTTGTCAGATCTGTTATAAGGGGTAGTAAAATGTAATTAACCTTCTAAAATAACCTTTACAATATTTTTGAGACTGATAAATTACATGTGCTGTCGAGAACTTAATGAGAGCTTTTAATTTTATACTTTAAATAACACCCTCTTATAACACTGTGAATTTTGTGTTGTGATGGAATCCATGGAGATTTATATTTTCAGGATGACCTCATGATTCAGGAATGCCCTTAATATATTTAGTGTGTATGAGGGTGAGGTCTAGGTTAATCGCAGCCTTTGTTCTTTAAAGTGCTTGAAGCAACAAAGGTTTAATTGAAGATATAATGCGATCACGTGATGTAACGAATGTTGCTACTTTCCATTGTTAAACTCTAGTTTCAGAGCTTATAACATGGCCATAAAAATAAGCTTTTGGGTGAACTTTGGAATTTAAACATTCTGCCTGGGATCAACTTTGTTTAAATCCATTTAGGACACTTCCTATGTAGAATCATAGGGTTGGAAGAGCTCTCAGGAGGTCATCAAGTTCAACCTCCTGTTCAAAGCAGGACCAATCCAACTAAATCCTGCCAGCGAGGACTTTGTCAAGTAGGGACTTAAAAACCTCTAGGGATGGGAATTCTACCACCTTTCTAGGTAACCCATACCAGCGCTGGTGAAATAGTTTTTCCTAATAGCCAATCTAGACCTCTCCCACTGCAACTTGAGACCGTTGCTTCTTGTTCTGTCATCTGTCACCACTGAAAACAGCCTCTCTGAATCCTCTTTGTAATCCCCTTTCAGGTAGTTGAAGGCTGCTATCAAACCCCCCTTCACTCTTCTGTAGACTAAATAAGCTTAAATTCCTCAACCTCTCTTCATAAGTCCAGCCCCCTAATCATTTTTGTTGCCTCCGCTGGACTCTTTCCAATGTGTCCACATCTTTTTTGTAATGGTGGCCACAGAACTGGACACAATATTCCAGATGATGCCTCACCAGTGTTGAATAAAGAGGAATAATCCCTCCCTTAGATCTGCTGGCAGTGGTGCTACTAATGCAGCCCAATATTGTGTTAGCCTTGTTGGCTACAAGGGCACACTGTTGATTTAAGTCCAACTTCTCCTCCATTGTTACACCTAGGTCCTTTTCTACAGAACTACTGCTTAGCCAGTCGGTCCCCAACCTGTAGCAATGATTGGGATTCTTATGTCCTAAGTGCAGGACTCTGCACTTCTCCGTGTTAAATCTCATCAGATATCTCTGGATCCAATCCTCCAATTTGTCTAGGTAACTCTGGACCCTATCACTACCCTTCAGCATATTTACCTCTCCCACTAGCTTAGTGTCATTTGTGACCTTGCTGAGGGTGTAATCCATCCCCTTGTCCAGGTCGTTAATTAAAGATTTGAACAAAACCAGGCCTGGGACCAATCCTGGGGGGGACGACTCTGCTTAATACTACAAGAAGTCCTGTGGTGCCTTTATAGACCTAGAGATATTTTGGAGCATTAGATTTCATGGGCAGAGTCTCGCTTTGTCAGATGCAGCTGATGAAGCAGGTCTTTGCCTATGAAACCTTATGCTCCAAAATGTTAGTCTATAAAGTGCCACAGGACTCTTTTTTGTTGTTGAAGATACAGATTAACTCATCTACCCCTCTGACACCTAATACCGATCACCAGCAAGACATCGAGCCCTTGATTGCACCCCATTGAGCCTGATGATCTAACCAGCTTTTCATCCAATTTACAGTCCTTTTATCCAGACCATATATGTTTAACTTGCTGGCAGGAATACTGTGGGAGACTATCAAAAGTTTTTCCGAAGTCCGTGTATATCTCACCGCCTTCCACATATCCACAGAGCCAGTTAATTCTTCATAGAAGGCAATCATGTTGGTCAGCCATAATTTGCCTTTGGTGAATCCATGTTGACTATTCCTGATCACTTTCTTCTCTTCCAAGTGCTTCAAAATGGGTTCTTTGCGGATATGGTTTTCAGTGCCCTGAAGCTAGCAAAAATTATGACCAATTGAATATGCCATGATTTAACTTGGTTGCACAACAGAGTAAAATATCAAAAATATTTTTTAAAATAACAGTGATTTCACAAATACAATTTTCAGTTTTGATTTTTTTTTTTTTTTTTTTTCCCCCATGATTTCCTCTCCTAAAGTCCTGGAATAATAAGTCTCAAGCTGGTTTTCTCCCCGTGGCTGTTTCACAGGCCAGCATAGATGGATGGGGGTAAAGCACCATATGAGGCTTGATGCCCCACACAGTGCATGAGATTTCCCTTGGTCTGTTTCAGATCCAGAGGGAGTTGCTTGGAGGAAGAAGAGTGGCTCTAGCTGAGTCCATTTTTCTACCCTCACCCCTCTGTTTAGCTCTCTGTATTGTTGGAATCTCTGGCTAGTTGCTACATGCAGTTTTTCCCCAAGCCATGGGGCAAGGGAGGAGTTACTGCCTGAATCCTAATGCTTCTCCACTGCAGAGTTTTGGGACTGGGGAGGCTGCTGGGAAGAGGGGTGGCCTGAGTTGCACCTTATTTTCCCTCTTCCCTGCTACACTTGGGAGCCTTTTTGAGGCCATGCTGTTTAAGTGGTTTATTACTAGTGTTAAATTCATATTATGTCTTTAAAGCAATGGTTTATGAGAAAAAAATTGGCTGAAAAATATCCAGAGAAATTTTAGCAGAAGAATAAATGAAACTGGCCAATTGTCACAATATCGTGTCTCTATATATTTTAGAGACTTTGTATGTGCTACATTTGTTCAAGAACTCCTCTTAAACCGCAAAAGCTATGAACACAAAATTTGGTATGCAGTTTCCTCTTTCCCTAAATTAAACCAAGGTTATGATTTGTATGGGCCTGGACAGTGAGACATGATGGATATCTTACAGTTTTCCAGATCAAGTAAAGGGAGGAGCGCTGAGAGGAGGGAAGACATGGGGGTTGGACTCAATGACCTCCTGAAGTCCCTTTCAGCCCTAGGATTCTATGATTTTATGGTACATCAGACTCAACACTGGGGGCCGTGACTAGGGGGAACAATGATACTGAAGAATCATAGAACACTACAACGAGAAAGGACCTCAAGAGGTCATCAAGTCCAGTCACCTGCACCTCACAGCAGGACCAAACACCATCTGTATCATTCCTGTTAGATATTTATCCAACTTGTTCTTAAATATCTGTAATGATGAGATTCTACAATCACTCTAGGCAATTTATTCTGGTGCTTATCTACCCTGATAAGAAATGTTTTCTGATGTCCAACCCAAACCTTTCTTGCTGAAACTTGAGCCCATTGCTTCTTGTCCTATCATCAGAGGCTAAGGAGAATTAATTTTTCTCCCTCATCCTTGTAACACCCTTTTAGGTACTTGAAAGTTGCTGTCATGTCCCCTCTAACTTTTCGTTTTCCAAACGAAACACACCCAACTATTTTACTCTTCTCTTACAGGTCATATTTCCTAGACCTTTATGCATTGTAGTTGCTCTTCACTGGACCAGCTCAAATTTCTCCACATATTCCCTGAAATGTGGTGCCCATAACTGGATGCAGTACCCTAGCTGGGCCTAATCACTGCAGAGTAGAGTGGAAAAACCTCGCTCAAATGCACATACAAAGACACCCAGGGCTTTGCAGCAAACCAACACAGCACCAGGATGTCTCACTGAGATATGAATTCAGATTGTAGGATTCAGAGTCCTGAGTGCTGCCCATTATACTCTGGGACCAAATGACCCATGACCCCAGGGGCAGCCATAGCAGGAACACGGTGACCACATGGAAACAGGGCTATCCACTCCTTTGGCCACCAGATAGGTATGTGTCACCTCCACTCAGCCATTGGCCCCAGTGCTCCACTCCATCATCCTGTCCCTTGGGACTATTCCCCCCCCCCCCCCGCAGATACTGAGGCCAGGGACAGGAGCCCTGGTCCACCTCCCCCACCATCCTCCAGCCACCCTGGAAGTCCCCAGTAAGCACCTCCCATTCCTCTTAGCACTGTGTCCTCAACCCCCTGTCCTTGCTTGCATAAGCCCCATCACATACCTAATCCTGTACCCTTCACCCCCCACCATCTCCACCTACCCTCAATCCTGCACCCTCCACCACCTGGCCTTAGCCCCCACATCTCTCTCAGCCTCTGCTCTCATTCATGTATCCCCACTCCCTGGCCACAGCCCATCCCCACACACACCTAACCTCCTGCCCTGACCCTTTTCTCCCCATCCATTCACCTGGCTCCTGCACCTTTTACTTTCTGCTCTATGCCCCCCACTTAGTCTCCTACCCTGCTTCCTCCAGCCACTACTCCCTTTCCTGAGCCTGACTATTTGAATAAAGCATGTACATTTTCCTTTTAGTTAAACAAACAAACAAAACAAAACAAAACAAAAAAAAACCACCTTTAAGGACCCGAGCAATGCTGCGTACCTGTGCTAGCAAATAAAGAAAAATAGCATTTATAGTGTGTCCAATCCTTTCAGGTAGTTTTTCTGTATCTAAATCAAATGCAAAGGCACAAAGTGGAAGTAAAAGACTGCCTAACTAGCAACTCACAGAAAAAAAAGCATAATAAATATATATATTTTAAATTACGTTAATATTTCTAAATACAATACTGACCACCGCCTCCTGTGATCCTGGCTAGAAAATTACATTTCTGAATGAATGAATGTTTGCTATCTGATTCATTTTCCACTCGAAAAAGAAAAACAAAGACTTTCTGTCCAACTAACCGAATTATTTTAAATATGGCATGTAAATGGCAGTTTATAATCAAGAAAATGAATGTTACTGATTGGAAAATAGTTGCAAAAACCAGATCAAGTAGTAGAAAGAAGCTGAGAGCTTTCTTATGGCTGTTATAAATCTCTGTAAATTTCAGGTAATGCTTACAATCTGTGTGTCAGATCTAAGTGTGGAACTGTTTTGACTTTACTCCAAGAAAGCACTTCAATAAATTAAATTCACTATTGTCATCCTAGTTTTGAATCCTAAAAAGTTATTAGTAAAACAGATGTATTAAAAAGATGTAAAAAGTTAAACAACGTTTCATTTAAATGGAACCTATAGAAACCCCAAGGGACAATAGCAATCAATGTTGTTGTCACACAAAGCTCTGGCATCATTTTCCCCTTGCAGTAGTTTAAAATCCATGAGCAAGGAGAATATGTGAACAATAAAACAAGTTGTAATGGGATCCTTTGTAAACCTTGATAGGCTGCCATGACCCAGACACCTACTAAAATGTCTTCAGAACTACCTCACCCCTAGGGACTTATCTGGGTGGTGGAGTGGTTTGGAGCTAAGATTCCAGAAGCTCCAGTCAGATATGAACAGATGGAGAACCCCCTTAGCAACTGGAGAGGGTGGATAGTGAGTGAAGACCTATTCACAAAAAAGTGTTTCCACACAGCCCATTGGGGCAGAGGATAGTGGAGATTTTGGGGAATCTGGAGGTGAAGGGGGAGATGAGAGGCCCTGGGGATATAGTGAAGAGTTAATGGTTCTTGGGAAAGAAATCGTGGTCCAGACATACGTCAGAATTTAGCTGGGGTTTGTGAGAAGGATATGGGGCACAAATGGCTGAGGTGCAGGATGGGTGCTATAATCTGGTTTCCTGATTAAGGGGAGTGGTATATATTGTGGGTTGGTAGTTAACGAGAGATATTGACATCACTACTGCTTCCCAACATGTGTCATGGGGTTGGGTTCTCCACTGTGGGCATTGGTTATGCACTCTCAGATGTGGCACAGTCCCTCTGACCATGGAGTAATGGGGATGGAATGCACATTGGGCACCTGGGACAAAGTTGCTCAAGTGGTGTTCTCACCTTGCAAATGGGATCACAGGTTTGCTTATGTCACTGCATGTTTCCATTATTCTGAGAGTAGTTATTAGGGACTTCACACCCTAAATAATAAGTTTCCTCCAGTCTTGCTTATACTTATGAACTCTCTCAGTGGCTCTTACATTTGAAATTGCCATCAGGTCTGCTGTAGTGGACACAGAATATAGGTTCTTCAAGGCAAAAGTGTATACTTTTTTTTTATTTAATAATTTCTTCTGCAAGTTTTGTCAACTCATCTTTTCAGTTATTTTGAATGTTCAAATTCAGATGCAGTCAAAGAGTTAGTGGATGTCTGGATTTATTTCTATTCTTTACAAATTTAAAATGCTTGTGACTAGATTTCATTGAATCAGAGTATTTTGCTACCATAGTGGTATAGTGATACACAGTAAACTGTATCATCCAGAACTGTCAAATAAGTGGTATTTTAGCCACATGTAATTTTAGTTACATTTTCCATAAATACAATATAGTGAATGTAAACATGAATATAGCAAATACAGTATAAGTTTAGAATGTACAATACTACTCTTGTGGGTAATAAAGTACTCTGCAAAAATTTTTGTTTTTTTAATACAGTAAATCCTTGATTTTTATGGACCCCAATATAGTGGAGTTTGGGAACAATGGACAAACCCATTATTTCTGAAGTCCACAAAATTCTAACCTTTTCCCTCCTCTGCCCTCCCCCCCCCTCAAAAAAAAATGTTAAGGGACTTACCACAGCTCTGTGGTGGTACTGGCATGGTGGCGGTTTCCCCAGCCATGTGTTGTCTGCAGCCACATGCTGCGAGGCAGCTTGAGGTGTGCATGGCAGGGTCTCTCTCACTGCTTGAGGTGCATGGTGGGGTCCCTGCTGCGGTCTGGCAGCTCCATCTGCATGGTAGGCTCCCGCAGTTCTGTCTACAGTAGTGTGTCCCCGGCTTTTTTGTGGGGAGGGGCAGGAGAAGGGGGACTGGGGCTGGGGGAGCTTGGCATGGGTAAATGGGTGGGTAGTAAACCCTTGTATCTCACAGGCATTCTGCTTTAATGGACACCACTCTCTCCATTAGTCTGTTAAATGGAGGGTTTTCTGTATGTAATCTTGTTTTTCTTTAGTATTATGCATTGCTAGGTACGCCTCTCTATTATCCAGTACCGGGGCTGCCAGATATGAAAGCGTTTACTGTATGTAGCTTATGTAATTAAAATTAATGTTAATTGAAAATTGGTATCAGAGAAGTATTGTAGTCAAAGTTAGTACATTGCATTTGTTCTGAGTTCAGGTCAAGGTGCACCATAAATACATTTTTCTTAGTATGATTGTTTTGACTGAATCATTGACAACTTTCATTTATCCATTTTTTGCAGCATAATAATTGATCTGGCCTTCTGTGATAAATCCAGTAAAATGAGATTCTTTTATTTTGGTTGGGAAATTTTGAATAGTTTCTGGTATCAGCAAAATTGCATTAAGTGAAGTGATTAATCGTGCTCCAGGGAACATGTGGGTTTTGCAGCATTTATGTGCTAGATATCAGAAGTATTTGAAAATAAATAATGTAATACTAAAGCAATGTTTTGTCTAGTCTTGTTAGGAGACAGAGCCTCTCCTCTAAGTAAGTAAGTAAATAAATAAATAAAATTGAGCAAGCTACTGTCCCTTCATTCTGATTTGCTATTTCTCTGACCCTCCATTTTTGTCTCTGCTTTAATAACTAAAGAAACTGTTCTTTAGAGAGCGAGAAGAGTTTTGTAAAAAGTGAACTTTACAGAAATTTTAACTTACAATAATAAAAAAAAATTATGCTACATAGTAAGTAATAACCTAACTCTAGACAGCTTTTTTCCCATGTCACATTTAGGTAACAGATGAAACTCCTCTTAACGTAGCAATCTATATATGAAATTATATTTAATAAGGAGATTTTAACTCAAGTCACTGAAATACTGATTAGATTGAACAGCTCTTTCAAAGTCATTTTTTTCATTTTTAAAAGTTAGTTCATCATCCTCATTTTAAAAAACCAGTTCTGCAAAGTGCCCAGCATCCTAAATAGGACAGTTTTGTTATAGTGTCTTTTAGCAGTAGACTTTGGATCTGAAACTGATTTTCTCTAGGCATGAATCATCTCAGTCAGGACTGTTTTGTTAATCTCTAAATATTGGGTCTGTTGATATTTGGTAATCTTGACATACCTTTTTAAACTACCTAAATTTTGCACTGAATGCTAAATTCCACGTCCTAGCAGCTGTATTTATAACCATGCTCACAAGAAGAGGAGATCTGAGCATAATCTCTCATATTATAAAATACGTCTCTAAACCAATTACTTGTTTATCAGCAAAATGGAGCTCTACCTCAGTGCAGTCTGCATTCACTGTCCTGAAGGCAGTCAGCTACATTTCAGCATGTTTCCTAGCATAAAGCTCTCAAGGTGATCTGTATTTCTGTGCTCAAGTGTGTTGATTTTGCTATGGATTGTATAGAATGAAAAGGAAAAATGTTACTGCTAGCAATCTGCTTACTCTCTCTCTCTTTCACCATCACCTTTGAAGGTAAAAAAAGGAAATACGTAGAAATCAGAAAATAGTGAAGATGGTCTTTTGAAATGAAAGAACAGGTTATATACATTGAGGGAGCAAAGTGGTACTTGGATCAGATAGTAATTATGGGAAAGTAAGTCTAACAAGTTATGTAAGAAATAAATATTTTCAAAGAGCTAGCTCTTTCTTTTGTTATTGACTTGTTTTCTCTCTCCTCTCTATATATACCCCATCCAGAAAAGTATATATCTGGTAATACAATTACAGAATTATATACAGTTAAAGCAATTAAGACATCAGAAACTGCACATGTGAAGATCAATGTGTCTTAATCCAGATCAAACTATGCAGACTTCTGGTCTGTCTATGGTCTGAAGTGGGTCTGTCCCACGAAAGCTCACCTAATAAACCATTTTGCTAGTCTTTTAAAGTGCTACTTGACTGCTTTTTGTTTTGATTTTGGGCCATGTGTTCTGCAGAACTTTTTATTAAGACCTTGATTAAATTCAGTGGGGTTCCATATAGCTACAGGGAGCTGCCCATGCTGATATGATTGTGTGATTGGGGCCTAATAATTTACCACTTTAAAGTTCTTCTAGAATGAAAGGCTATGTGAATTATTTTAAAATTAGCAATTAAAACTGTTTTTCCTCACAGAGCATGTAGTCTAACACTTCTCTCAATCAGCTGATTGTGGTTTGGAGCATTACTACGTTTGCTCAGAAATGGCTTCTTATATATTCTATTAGGTTAAGGACTGAAAATGCGTTCATGTTAAACTAAACAAAATTAAACTTCTGTGGTTGGAAGTAGTAGTGGATGACTGGTTAAAAGTTCCTTTTGCTAATTCATAATTTGTGTTGCTAAATCAAGGATATTAAGAATGACACTAAAATAATTTTTAAGAGATTAAAGAGTTTTATTGTAAATTGTCCCCTTGTGTTATCAGAAGTTTGCAAAGTTTTGCATATTTTGGCATACATCATTATATTAGTGTTATTAAATGGCCTGTTTTGAAAGTAGCTGAAATTTTTTTGACCCTAATCCCTTTTTCAGTGGAATAAAATAATAAATTTATGAAGTTTAAATCGGGAAGAGACCATGAGTCATCTATTCTGATCTCTTGTGTGTCACAGAATATGAATTTTCACCTATTAACTTCTGCATTGAGACCAGTAATTTGAGTTCAAATAAAGCGTATCTTCTAGAAATTCTTACTTTGAATCCCCGCAGAGTTGAAGACTCTACCACTTTGATTTGAAGCTTGTTTCAGTTACTAACTGTTAGAAATTAGGAACACAGTTCTAATTTTAAGTCCAGCCATTAGTTCTTCTTTTGCCTTTCTCAAGTAGAATAGTACCTAGAATTTTTCCTTGTTGAGGGTTCTTGTACCCTGTATTCAAGTCAACTTTATATTATTTTTGGCAAACTGAACAGACTGAATTCTTTGCGTTTCATTGTAAAACAAATTTTCCAGTCCTCAAATTTATTATTTCAATTACTTTTAAAAATTTGTATCTGCATCCAAATATGCAAAAATGAGCCATTGATCTGCATCCACATATTTGGGTACTGATGAATATAAAGTGGATATCCACGGATTTGCAAGGCTCTACTTTGAGCTCCTTGCTTTATCTATTCAGTTTAACCAAAACAAAACAAATACTCGCCCCAAAACCAAAACAATAAAAAACCAAACCAGAATAAAAAATGTTGTCTCACTAGTAGCACTTTTCCAGTTCTCTGGAATTTGCTTGGTTTTCCGAGGTTAATTTTTAAGAAATATTTGTTCCTTCAACTCTTTTTGGGTATAGAATCTATGCCTGCTTATTTAAAAGTGTTTATCCTGAGTATGTGTTCAACATCCTTATTAGTGGCTTGGAAGCTACTTGATTATCCTTCCATAATGCAAATACATTCATTCTTCTCCTTTAAAATATAATATTTATTGAATATTTCTTTTTCCTGCATTCTTCATAATGATTTTATCATTTCTGTCTAGTAGTGGGCATGCACAATTGCTGAATTTTCTTGGTGTTGTGCTTAAATCTTAAATGGTTTGCTAAATCGTTATTTTCCCATTCAGTGGTATTTTGGTGAGTATGTAGTTTGTGATCTCGGTTATAGATGCTGAAAATATCTCAGGTATTTTGTTTTTGTCTCTCTTTAAAAATGTGGACAGTAGTCACTTGATTTTTATAAAAAATCAAACTAGCTTCCTAGAAAATTTACTGCAATGCCACTTCTATGTAATTTCTAATTGCTTAGCATTTAGGGAAGGTGGAATACTCCTGTTGCAGCTAACAGATGTCCTATCCTCTGTGTGAGGATAAGCCTTTGTGTTTCCTTGTGGCTGAACTTCTGAAGTTGCTTGATTTGTTTGGTAATATACTGTGACTGTGCCAAACCTGAGAGCTACTTTCCAGTACATTGCAATTTCATCCATGCTGTGACACTAGCGGGTGTTTTTTAAGAGTACTGTATTGTAACTGTAGTATTGTGTCCAGTTCTGGGTACCACATTTCAAGATGGATGTTGAGAAATTGGAGAGGGTCCAGAGAAAAGCAACAAAAATGATCAAAGGTTTGGAAAACGTGATCTGTGAAATGAAGACTGAAATAATTGGTTTTTGTTTGGAAAACAGAAGTGAGAGTGGAGACATAACAGCTTTCAAGTACCTAAAAAGGTGTTAAAAGGAGGGGGGAGAAAATTGTTTTCCTTTACCTCTGAGGATAGGGCAAGAAGTGGGTTTAGACTGCAGCAAGGGAGGTTTATATTGGACATCAGGAAAAAATATTCCTAACTGTCAGGATGGTTAAAGCACTTGAATAAATTGCCTGGGGAGCTTGTATAATCTCTATCATAGGTTATGTTTAAGAACATTTTAGATAGACATCTGTCACAAATGATCTAGATTGTACTTGGGCCTACTGTGAGTGTATGGGACTGGACTTGATGACCTCTGGAGGTCTCTTCCAGTTTTAGTATTCCAGTTTTTAGTGTTCTATGATGTTAAATTGGAAACTTTAGAAAAAATAACCCTAACATCTAGCCCTTCACTTCATTTTTGTCTGGAAGATCTGGGCTTTGCATACTGTGGCAAAAGCAACTTGTACTTGTAGCATCATCTGCAGTTTTTTGCTTTGCTTTTTAGTTTTAAAGAGATTAAGAAAAATTAGTATTCTGCAAACTGAAAAAGAACCCATTATCTAATTGGCTTTTGGTTAGGAGGATGCTGATTTCTAGGTCACTGTAAAACAAATGAGCATTTAAATTGAAGAGGAGCAGCTGTTCCAGAGCCCCTTTCCACAATGCCTGGTTTTGTTGAAGATAATTATATCTAATTTAAAATTATGATAGCTTTGAGTATTGAGCTTTGCCTTGTTACATTCACCAGCTTATTCTCCATCGGTAAGACACAATGGTCTGTCATGGAGGCAGAAACATCCATCCAGATTTTTGGCTTGATTTTTTTTTTTCCAGATCTTTTGAATCCTAAAAACAAATTTACTTTTGGAAAAGACACTTTCAGTGCTGACTTACTTATTTGTGATCTTTGTTTTACTTTTTCGCAATTTTCCAGTTCCCAAAACACACAGTTTACTTGGTTAAAGGGAGTATTAGAGGTTAATATTTTAAAAATAGTTAACACAAAGAGATTATTGTTGACATTTTTAGCTTGAAAATAGAAACCTAAGTGCTTAGCACTGGTAAATTTTAAAAAACTCCTCATCAGCCCCATGGAAGGCAACATATGCTAAACATGTCCTGTGGATAGCACACTGTTTATTTCAATTAGCGCATTGGTATTCTCTGCCAGTTTTTGAGACAAAAGCCCAGGTGACACTTCAAATGATGTCTGAACATATTTTAATGTGTCTTTAATTTGTAGGCTTAGATTTTTTTCAAAATGAAATTTAAAAAAGGATTTGGATGTGCTAAAACTCATACCTTTTATAAAACTTCGAGTTCAAGAAATAAAATTGTTTCTGCATAAGATTATATACATTCAGTAGTAATAGTTTTTATAACCTATTAGTAGCAGAAAGATGCTGTAGGTACAAATCCATAGCTAAGAATAGGAAAAATACAAAATTCAGTTAAAGTACAGTTATACAGATATTTGAATAACATGTTGTACATGTGAAATGCAATGCATGTGTGTTCTTTGGCTGTCAAGATGTCTGTGGATGTGCCTTTTAAAAAGATGACCGTTTTGTGATTTATTTATTTTTTTGTCTGGAGGTGTTTTTCCACTTTGCTAAGATCAAGTTCTTTGTTTTTTTTTTTTCTTTGACAAATAACAGTGTTTGCTTAAAAAAAAGGTTTGTCACATTTGTGTTTGTTTCAGTTTATGCCAGGGGTCAGCAACCAAAATAGCAAGAACCATTTTTTCCAATTTGATTAAAAAACTCAATAATTTAAGCATCACAATGCATGTGAATATGAGATCGTCCTACATAAATAACATCAAACCATGCTTTTTGTATCCCCTATTTTAAAAACAGCATGCGCACAGCACTTTGTAATGTGATTCATGTTTACTGCAGGATATCCACAAACTTTTAACATATTCTATTTCCTCACCCTATATGTGTGTGTTGGTACCACTGTCTTCCTGACTTTTGCTCCCGAACCTCCCCCCTCCCTGGAGGACCGTAGAGAGAGTTAGCCAACGTTTTGAGATCACATACCATTTCCTATATAGATATGAATTGTTTATTTTTGGCCTTTTGGGTGGTCACCATTTATCAAAAATAATCAAGAGTTTTTTTTAAAACATTGCAGTTATAGCGTTCAGAGCCGCAAAGAAGCCCTTAAAGAGGCACAAGTCGCTCTGGATCCAAAGGTTGTAGACCCTTGGTTTAATAGTGTTTTTAGTGTTCCTGACTTTTGAATATGTCACTGTAAGAGGGCATAGAAGTTTTGCTGGAATTGCTGCAAAGATTGCTTGAGTGCTTGTAGGAAGAGGAATTATATTACAAGTTGAATCTCTCTAATCTGAAACTCTCTTGTCCGGCAACATCAGTTTATGCAACATAATTTTCATTAGCTAGATGACCACTTACCGGGGTGTGGTCAAGTTTCCAGTGGTCCCAAAAAGTTGTTTCCCGCCACCAATCCTGGCTCTCAATGTTCTGTGCTGTAGTGTAGTTTTAATTTACCCCTAAATGTCTTCTAAGTGCCCAGTAAGCAGTGGAAATGTTGGTAATGTGCTAGGCATTAATGACCTTACACTTTCTGGCACATTTTCTCATCCAGCAGTGGTCAAGTCTTGAGGATGCCAGATGAGAGACGTTCAACCTGTATTGGTTAAAACAAAATTCTGCCCTCATATATGCTCTGGGAGAATGGAACACCATCAGCTTAGTAGGGAATCAGGCAGAGTAGATGGGATCACTGTGTTGCTGTCCTGAAAAGGAGCAGTGTTTCCTCCCTTGTGAGCATCTGTTGCCTTAACCCCCTAATGACATAAGTTAGGGTCAGAATATAGAGATAATCATCTATACGGTAAGTGAGTCAATAATATTTACATTTGTATCCTTTTTATATAACAGCTTAACAGGCCTATCAAGAAAGTGTCTCTTAACAGAGCCAAGTGATGCTACTGATGTGGCTATTGTCTTTGTATGTCCTGTCATCTTTCTTCTTTTTATCACATTTACAACATTTTTAGATTGTAAATTCGAGTTAGGGACTGGCTCTAAGTCTTTTGTGAAGCACCTAGCACATTTATGATCCAATAAAGCCATAAGCAATGGTGTACACTAAATTATTTCCAGACTGGATATTGTATAACTGCTATAAGGAATATAAACATGTTTTTGAAAGAGCATTGTTGAGAAGAAATGCTGACAGAAAACTCTGCAAAACAAGAGTGCTTAATATAGACCATATGAGCAGGAACACTGAGAAGATGAATCTAGGATCTGTTAAGCAGTATGTCTAGCTAAAAAATGTTTTCTGGACATGGATAGCTTTTAAATGTGTTCTGAGATCAGCTGTTGCTTCATTTATACAGTATAGCTGCACCTACACTAGCAAGATCTTTTTTTAAAAAAAAAAAAAACCCATGGGCCTTTTCTGAAAGAACCAGCGGAGCATCTACAGACAAAATGCATTCTTTTGATCTGAAATCTAAAGAATGCATCACTTTCTCTGGCAGCTGCCGCCTTCTCCCAGATGAGTAAGAGTGCCTTTTTTCCAAAAGATTGTTTTGTTGGGGGGTGGGGGGTGGGAGGTGTGTAGATGCTCCTGGGACCCTTTTTGAAAGAGCAGTCCTCATGGTGCCAGATTTTTCTGATCCCCAGCTCGTTCTTTCAAAAGAGCAAGGGCTAGTTGGAGGCTCTTTATCAAGAGTGTTTTTTTTAATTTGCCTTTTTATGTGTGGACATGCTCTTTTGAAAAGTTTTTTCAGAAGTGGTCGTCTGCAAGAATGTCTTTCGAAAGATCACTGTTGTGTAGATGTATTGTGTGAGAATGGACAAGCAAATTTAAAATAGAGTTCAATTAGTGAGCCAGT
The DNA here is from genome assembly GCF_033958435.1 of Carettochelys insculpta. Classification (NCBI taxonomy): domain Eukaryota; kingdom Metazoa; phylum Chordata; order Testudines; family Carettochelyidae; genus Carettochelys; species Carettochelys insculpta. Next base: position 4,544,419 of record NC_134145.1, read on the forward strand.
GGGTAGTTTCAGGAGTGTCTTGATGTTAGTCTGAGATGACAATGGCAAATGACTGAAGTAAACACTGATTTACAACATGGGCGATAGTTTCATATTCGTATTCAATCACACTGTACATTCTCCCTCATCTTCCAAAGGTGTAAGACATAACTGGTTCAGTGGTAGGCTTTGTTTCTGATTAGGTTGAAGCCTGGAAGTTCTGTTGTGGGCTCAGTATCAAGGTGTTCATTTAGGGTATTGCCATTATCCCAAAATCCTTTCCAGTGTGCATCAGGATCGAATGTTCTTGTCAATGGTTTTAGAGTTATGGGTCCCTCCAGCAACAATATCTATAGTCCAGGAACCTCCATGAGGATAGGATGGGCACCACAGTGAGACTGGTACTGGGGCCGATACCCAGATGGGTCTGGGTACAGAAGCCAGGGCCACTCCCAGCACCATGCAGGTTGTTTCAGGCGACGGGTATCTCTATGAGCCAAAGGGTCAGGAAGGCCTTGTGCCCTTGTAGCCCTCTTACTTATCCTCACAAGATGAAATGGTGGCAGGCATATTCACCACACTCCTGGCCATGGACAACAGAGCCCACCAGAAGGTGATCAGAAGGGTGGCTCAAAATATGGGCATGCAAACAGAAGAGGCATCAGAGGGGATAGAGCCTATGGTCAACCTTCTTGTGCCTGAAGGTCCTTTATGGGTGGCTTTGCTTTAGTTAAGTCCATCCATAACACAAGTAAATCTTACTAACAAAGAAGTAGCTGTGTTAGTTTGTACTCCAACAAAACAAAACAAAACAGCAGAAATGTAGCACTTTAAAGACTAACAAAATGATTTATTGGGTGATGATCTTTCGTGGGACAGACCCACTTAATCTGATTAATCTCATTTCCAGTACAGACTGACGTAAGTATAGAGGACCAAAAACAAAATTACAATTAAAAACTGACAAATCAAGGACATAGGACTGAAGTAGGTGGCAGAGACATGGGGGATGTTAAGTGTCCTGCCTCAGATAATTATGAGCATCAAAGGAAAGGAAGCAGACCTTGTAATATGTGCAGTAGTTGGTGTCTTTGTTCATACCATGTGTTCATGTGTTGAATTTGAATATGAATTCCAGTTCACAAATTTCTCGTTGTAATCTGTTTTGAAATTCTTTGTTCTAGGACACAAATTCTCAGGCCTGTAACAGAATGGCCCACTCTATTGAAGTGTTCACTGACAGGCTTATGTGTATTGAGATTCCTGATGTCTCCCCTGTGTGCATTTATTCTTTGGCGAAGGTTTTGCCCAGTCTGTCCAATGTACATAGTGGCAGGGCATTGTTGGAACGTAATGGCATATAGAATATTGCTCAAAGTGCAGGAGAATGTGCCTTTGATCTTGTAAGTAGCATGGTTAGGTCCAGTGATGGTATCCACGGAATAAATATATGGACAAAGCTGGCAGCAGGGTTTGTTGCAAGGAAAAGTTCTAGGATTAGTATTACTGTGGTGTAACCTGTGATTGCTAGTGAGACTCTCTTAGGTTAGGAGGTTGTCTATAGGAGAGGACAGACGTGTCACCTAGGGCCTTCTGGGGCATATCATCATGATCTATAATAGGTTGTAGGTTGTTTAATGGTGCATTGCAAGGGTTTGAGTTGGGGGCTGTAGGTGACAAAAAGTGGTGTTCTGTTGTTGATCTTCTGGGCCCTATCTTGAAGTAGCTGGTTTCTGGGTATTCGTCTGGTCCTGTCAATCTGTTTATTTTACTTCTCCTGTTGAGTGAGTAAGTTTTATAAATGTTTGGTAGAGGTCTTCAAGTTTTTGGTCTCTTTCAGTAGGATTGGAACAGATGAAATTGTATCTAAGGGCTTGACCTGTAAACAATGGATTGTGTGGTGTGTGCTGGATGGAAGCTGGAGGCATATAGGTAAATGTAGCAGTCGGTGATTTTCTGGGAGAGAGTGGGGTCAATTATGACCAATGGTGATTTGTACTGTGGTAACCACTAAATGTATTTCTTGTGTGGAGTAGTCATGGCTGAGAGTGCTGGTAGGGTGCAGGTTGTTAAAACCTCTGTGGAATTCTTCGAGTCTCTTTACTGTGGGCCCAAATGATAAAGATGTCATTGATGTAGCATAAGTAAAGGAGGGGTAACAAGGGACGAGAGCTAAGGAATCATTTTTCTAAGTCAGCCATAAAAATGTTAGCAGACTGTGGGGCATGTGAGTGCCCATGGCAGTGCTGCTAATCTGGAGGTATAAATTGTCCCTAATTTGGAAATTATTGTGGGCAAGAACCAAATTACATAGGTCATCCACCAGATTTGCTGTAGTAACATCGGGGATGGTATTCCTGATAGCTTGTAGTCCATCTTCATGTGGAATATTGATGTAGAGAGCCTCTACATCCATGGTGGCAAGGATAGAATTGTCAGGAAGGTTTCCGATATTTTGTAATTTCCCCAGCAAGTCAGTGGTACCTCAGACAGCTAGAAGTGCTGATGATGTAGGGTTTGAGGAGGGAGTCTACATAGCTGGATAGTCTAGTAGTGGGAGTGCCAGTACCTGAAACGACAGGGCATCTTGGGTTTCCAGGTTTGTGGATTTTAGGCAGTAAATAGAATAATCCAGGTCGGGGCTCGGATGATGTGTCCAAGTGAATTTAGTCTCAAATAGAGTCCGGGAGTTCTTTAAATAGATGGTGTAGTTTCTTTTGGAATTCTAAAGTTGGATCTGAGGAAAGATTTTTGTAAAATGTGGTGTTGGAGAGTTGTCTAGCTGCCTTCTGTTTATAGTCTGATTTATTAATGATGATAGCACCCCTTTTGTGAGCCACCTTGATTATAATGTCCGAGTTATTTTTGAGACTCCGGACAGCATAGAATTCAGCGCAGTTGAGATTGTTTCGTTTGACGCTGTTTGCATATAATTTCAGTCTGTGCACGGTTGTGGAAGCATTGTATATTGAAATTTAGACAGTCACTATGACTGTCAGGGGCCTCCCTCTCCCCGGTCAGAGGGAGTGCGAAGGAATTTTGTGCCTTCAAAAGTGTGTGAGTACCTGCACGCTTAGCTGGGCACTTTAGTGGTGAAGGCTGCCAAACAAAAGGGAAGGCAGGGACAAGTGGAACCAAATCCTAAGTCTAAGAAGGCAAGCAAGCTGAACCTCTTTGATAGGAAAGTGTATTCTACTGGGGCCAGCTTTGCATTAGAAATGAGCAGGTAGTCCTTATCCACTATAGTTTTGATTCCTGGAACATGTCCAGATTTAAGGATCTGTTCCCAGCAGACTCCCACTTGGAGTTTGACACTGTCTTTGAGAAAGGCAAGGTTGTTGCAAGGATCTCCCTTCAGGCCTACCTAGATTGAACCCATGTCAGGATGACATCTGTAGCCATGAGAAGGAGCTTATGGCTTCAGGTGTCAGGATTCCTTCATGAGTTCTAGCAGGCCATTCAAGCCTTGCCTTTCAACTGTGTAGGGCTTTCTTGGAGCAGACAGACCCTCAGTGCCACAGCCTAAAGAATTCAGGGGCACCTTTTGAAGCTCCTGGGTAGAGAACAAAATTACATTGATGTAATCACAGAACTTTCTACAAAGGCATTTAGTGGCACATGGAGCAGTAATGGAGAAAGCACGGGTTTGAGACAGGGGTTGGGGAGAGATGAAACTAGCGAAGATACACCAGAAACTTATTTTCTATTTTGCCTACTTAATTTCTTGGCTTGCCCATATAGTTCGACATGTAAGCATCATCTATGTTTTGCGATTCTTAGCCATGTCCAGTGGCTAATCTAAATACCAGCTAGACTATTCAGACTTTTTCCTCAATGTTCTTGCTGTGGAATTTGTAAAATTTGAGGCACTGCTTTGTTTAAGATATATAATGTAAGAAGTGACCCCCTTTCATTAGGGAAACAATAAACAGATTGATATCTGTAGCTTAAATTTTGTTTGTGCTGCAGTTCTGTTTATGTAACTTCACCATTAAGGTTCAAGTAAAAAATTTGAGTGTTTCTGAAATATGATGGGTATAGTCTAGTTAAGAGAAGTGAATTATAATTTTATTGATACCGTCTGAATATTTACCAGGTGGGAAATGTTTTTCACAATGTTAAATTTGAAGCATGTGGGGAATAATTTACTAAAATTGGCATCTTTGAGCCTATTAGACCATTTGTGTTGAAAAGTGAGATGGTATTTGGAACAGAGCATCAAAGATGAAACTAGCGCTATTCTGTTTAATGGTAGTTTAGTATCAGAAGAGGAATGTTTACATAGTGAAGTTCAATGTCCTATGTAAATATTAAACTATAACTGAAGATTTTTTTTCATAATACGTTAGCTTTCTGAGGGCTTTGAGCCAGGGAACTTGTTTCTGACTAGAAGTGTGCTTCTCTTTGAACTATGCCTTGTATGTACAAAAACGATTGGTCTTAAAATGAATGAACTCTCCTCTCTGCTTCCTTCGTCACCCTCAGTTTACATTTGTCTGGAAGATTAGTGGTCATGTCTGTTTTAGACGTGGATTGGGAGAGCAGCCAGAGAGCAGCTTGTTCAGAACTAACTAGTAACAGAAAATTAATAATGAAAGCTCAGTTATTGTGAGGCAGCTTTAAGGATTTTTTTTTTTTTTTTTGAACAAATGTTTCCTTAGGGTCGCAGGAAAAGTAACACAATCTCTCAAATTTTTCCTGAATGCTTTTGCTACCATGGTTCATTGTTTATGTACTGTTTCATTCTGGGGCCCGGTTTCTGAGTCTGAAGCTTGGTAAATAGGGGAGACAGGAAATCCACAAGAGTCACACAATCTGTCAGGCAAGTTTCTATAGTCATACTGCCAAGCTTTTTTTAACCAAGTGGGTTACTTCATCCCCCTTCCTTGTTTTGATATCTTAGTACAAATTTACATCTAAAGGGCGCACACATGAGTTTCCAGCAAAGTAGACATTACTCAAGTAAAAATAAAAAAAAAAAAAAAAGAAGTTTAGTAGGAAATGGAAAATAAAGAGAAGAAAAGTGTTAGCCCCCTTTGCTCATATGTAACCAGCATCATGGCATGCCAGGGATCAGGGCTGCTCTGGCTTGGCTGGAAAGCCCCTGCTTGAATCTCTCTGGGGACGCTGGCTGCTCTGGAGGGGGACAGGAGCTGCTCCAGCCCATACTGGTTTACCATTCACATCTATAGGTTCCAGACGTAAGAGGGATGGACAAAGTGATGCCTGTTTTCTGAGCCACGCTCTCCAGAGGGATTGCAAAGGGTTTCCACTGTAATCCTTGCTCATGGCAATTAACTATTGGAACAAACTGCCAAGTCAAGTGTGTAGATTCTTCATCTCTTCATATCAAGGGTGGATATTAGTTATCTGGGTACTGGTAACTAGGCCAAACACTAGTTGTTTTAGCTCAGTACAGAAGTCACTGGGTGAAATATAAGTGATTGTGATGTGTAGGTCAGACTAGATGGTTTAATGGTCTCTCTTGGTCTTAAGATACATCAACAATGATACAGAGTAGTGTTGGGACTTGGTACTACCTCTTCCTTTTCCCTTGTAAAGAGGCACACAAAATGGATGTAATTGTGAGGAGGGTTTGGGTGGGCATATTTCACATGCAGTGTCTCATACTTGGAGTATAGGTTCTTGTGACCAGGCTCTATGTATGTTGTGTGTTAGTAGAGCATGCATCAGAATAGGATATTGTTCCTTGCCTCTGATGCCCAAGTGCTACTGCAGTACAAATAATCGTAGAAGGCCAGTGGTTAAGTTTTATAGACTTCCCAGGCATACTGTGCTGCAGCTGTGCAGGGAGAGCCTTAAGCACCACAGTCTGAGAACCCCTTCAACAGGGGATTCAATTGGCTGTGCAAATCCATTTTTTATAATTAATTTCTGTTGAATTTATAAGATGATTACGGCAATTGAAATTGCTTATCCTGAGAAGACACCCAATGTTGAAGATAGTAGCATATTAAAGTTATTAACTCAGTTTTCACTCCTTGGTATTTTCTGTATTCCTATAAGAGCACTGGTGATCGTATTAAGTTGACACTAATATTACAAGATGAAAAAAATCCAGTGTGATCTTGCCATATATGTTTGATCTTATGGTATTGATATATTTGTCAATGGTTCCTGTATTTTTGGTAAATCTTGGAAGATTTATTCATTGAGTTTCATAATGAGTTTTGTCTTAACATGTAATTCACACCATTGTTTGCCTAGTTTCTGCTTATGATTGCAGTCAAACTTTATGTTGAGTATTGGATGTTTTCCTCTTTTCCCCCTCAGTATTTATTACCATATACTCATGTGCACACAAGCAGATACATTGAAATGAGTGTATATTTGTAAATACTAGAGGAGGCTGTCTTAAGGGAATGACTTTCAGATAGGTTTCAAAAACTAATATTGTGCATGTGGAAACTTGGCTGATGAATTCAACTTAATTTTTAAATCAAGTTTGTCTTTTATGCAGTTTTATATTGAGAATTGACTCTTGAGGGCTAAGTTCTGACTGATTTTTTTTAAAAAGAAAAGATTTCTAATATGTTTATATAACCCCTTCAATCTGTAATTTAAAAATCACTTGCAAAGTCCATTAATTTTATAACTTTCCTGACCATATTGACATTTTCCTTATCTTTCAGGAGGTGCGACAACAGCGATAGTATAGAACTGTCTCATTTACAAAACAGAAAAAATGTTGCTAAGCACTTACGGACTGATAAATATTCCTAAATTAGAAAAAACTTACCTAATTGCAGTAAGTGGCTACAGAGTGACTATCAGAAAGCTCCTTGTTTGTGTACATAAATGTCTATTCTGACAAGGCTCACTATCTTAAAGGAGAGAGGTAAGTAAGGAGAGAACTCTGTTGATGAGAATAGTAAGTAATGGAAAGGACATTTTGTAAAATCAAATTGTTTTGACTAGAAGATATTTTTTTCATGAATACAACATAAAAACTTATTCACTGGCAGTACAGTACAAAATATTTGTTTTGGATAGGGCCTCCCAGATTTTACATCCCCAAATTTGAATGATAACAGAGAGATGAATTACCAAAATGGAGAAGGAAAAGAGCTTCGCTGGTAGTTACAAATTGTTGGAACTGAATGTATTTCTCACACCAGCAGTTTTCAAATTGTGACAGAGGATGCCAGTGTGACACAATCATAGCATATTTGGAGAATAGTGAAATAGAGACTGTTACTCTCAAGAAGTTGAACAATGCTCAGAGGTGTGCTAATTTGTGCCACAGTCAAAAAACCAGTGTGGTAGCACTTTGAAGACTAAAAAATGATTTATGAGGTGCTGAGGTTTGAGGGACAGACGCACTTCTTCAGATCAGGAAATTCTGTTAAAGGTAAACTGGCATAGTGAGAATTTAACTGAAAGATAGAAAAAAATTAAATGAAAACTGATGAATCAGCTACATAGGGCAGAAGGGGGAGGGGTGAGTTGTCTGAGGTCACTATGAATATCAAAGATGGGGAACCTGTCCTTGTAATGAGTAAGGTAATTGCTTATCTTTATTGAGACCAAGGCGTAAAGTGTTGAACTTGAGAATGAGCTCCAATTCAAACGTCTCCCTTCGTAATCTGGTGTTGAAGTCTTTGTTTCAGGATGCAGGTTTTCAGGTCTTGAATGCTGTGGCCTGCTCCAGTGAATTGTTCACTGATGGGTTTATGTGTATTCAGGTTCCTACTGTCTGCTTCGTGTCCGTTCATTCTTTGGACAAACTGGGCAAATACTTCGCCAATATACATAGCGGTGGGCATTGATGGCATGTGATGACATGTATAAATTCTCATTGTGCTAGTTTACTTTTAACAGAATTTCCAGATCTGAAGAAGTGGGTCTTTGAGGGGGAGGGGAGGGAGACACACGGCAAGTGATGCCGGTCCTCTGGCAACAGCAGAGACTGTGAGGGCAGGGAGGCAGGCAGCACTGCCCAGGAACAGAGCACAGCTGTGCACAGAAGCTATGTGAGGCACTGGAGGCCCCCTGCAGGGTGATGGTGGGATGATTGTGCTGCACTCCCCAGTTTGTGCACCTCTGATTTAGATCCTTCATGACAGGTCTAACATTGTGTTAAAAACATCTAGTGATGGAGATTCCATGACTTCCGTATGTAATTTGATCCAGTGCTTAACTACCCTTATGGTTAGGAAGTTTGCCGAATATCTAACCTGTATCATCTTTGTTGCAACGTAAGCCCATTACTTCTTGTCCTGTTCTAAGTGGAGAAGCAGTAAATTTTGTCACTTGCCTTTTTGTAACAAACCTTCACATAGTTGAAGGTTATCATGCCTCCAGTCAGTCCTTCCTTCCACCCCCAATTAAACAAACCCAATCTTCCATCATAGATCATGTTTCCCAGACTCTTGATCACCCAGAGTGTTGTAAGTGAAATGTACGAAGTAATTCTTTGAGTGTACTCAGTGCTAGTAAGGCCTCAAATGGGCACCACAGTTTGAGAAAGTTTTTGCCCACACAGGGTGTTCTTCATGCTAGGGCTGAGCAGGATTTTCTATGTAGTTGTTATTCCGGTCTTCTGCAGGGGTGACTGCAGCTGTGTTCTTGAGATATCCTCCCCATCAGAGCTAAGAATGGCATCTATGATTAGGAACTCTCACCATTTTTTTTTGTAGTCAGCAAATATTTTTCAAACCGACTGGCAAAGTGTTTGTGTGATCCCCGTCTAGTGCTGGCATCACATAGAGGATGCTATCAGATACCCTGTGAGCTTCAGTGGCAGAGGTCTCTTTTGTGTCGATCTTACAATTCCAGCAATGCTGTTGAACCACATGGGTGTCAGTATCATATAATATAGAGCAGGAGTCAGCAACCTTTCTGAGGCATAGTGCTGAAATCTGACATTTAGATATTCCTGTTCGGACCAAGTGCTGGTGACACTTTTAAAAGTTGTGAATAGTCCTACTTATAACAGCTTCTTTAATAAAGATTCAGAGCTTTATAATTCAGTGTGATCCTTGGCCTTGTTTTACCTTCATAAGATTTACCTTGGTGAGTGCTCTGGCAGGGGGTCCCGTGGCTGGAGCTCAAGCCCCACTCTCAGGCAGGGGGCCCCATAGCAGTATCCGTGGCCCTGCACCACAGAAAGGGTCCTGCGGCAGGGACTCAGGCTCCGAACCAAGGTCTGCACTGTGATAGGTTTACTGCCTCTGGCCCTATGTCGCAGTGGGGTCTTCCCATTCTGACCTCTGCATGGTGGTGGCCCATCCCTATACTCCCACTCCTTCTCATGCTGCATGGGGGTGGAGGGTTGCGTTTAACCCCTGCTGTGTGCCATTCTAAATTGGCTCATATGCTGAGAGTGGAATGCGTGCTGGGGGTTGCTGACCTCTGATATATAACTTGTAGGAGTGGAAGGGACCTGGGCTGTGTCTAGACAGGAGGGTTTTGTCGACAAAACCCAGGGTGTGGCCACATTGTAAGCACGTTCTGTCGACAGTAAACTGACAGAAAAGTGGTTTTGTTGACAGCTGTATCCCGCTTGCCTCCTGCCCTCCTTCAAGGTGCCCTGGATCCTTGCCTGTTCACTTTGTGATGGCCATGCTCCCCCCCGGCCTCCCTGCCAACCCCAGCTTCCCCATCATATGTACCTCCATGTTCCCAGCACCCAGCCAGTCCCAATGGGTCCCTGAACACACGGCAGGAAGGGATCTTGAGGCTGGTGCTGCTTGTGGTCCCAGTCTCCCCTGGGTTTGTGGCCCATCCATTTCCCCTATGTCCCAAGCCCTCCATCACCAAGTTTTGAGGCCCAGGCCTCATGTCTCAAGCCCCGCCCCCCATCATCAAGTTTTGAGGCACCCCCTCCACATTCCTAGCCTCTTCCCCCCCCCGCCATTGTAAATAGTTAAATCCACTAGTATTTTGTTGTTTCACACAAACAAGTAGCTTTTTTGTTCAGGAGTTGGGGAGGGGCAAAGTGGTGAAGGGAGGGGTTGTGGTGGGGATGGGCTAGGGCTGTGAGCCTGAGGCCCCTGATGGCGGGGGTGTTGGGAAGGGAAGAAGGATTCTTTTGAAGATGGGCTTACTTTCAAAAGAGCAGCATCTACACTGGCTTTCTTCTTTCGAAAGAAGCTCTTTTGAAATTAGAATATGCAAATGAGGTGCCAAATATGCACATTTATACCTCATTTGCATACCTCTTTCAAAAGAGGAATGCAAGTGTAGACGCACCCATAGAGCTGGAAAGGACCGTCAGAGGTCATCAAGTCTAGTCCTCTGCACTTAAAGCAGGACCTGTCATCCCTGACAGATTTTTTTTTTTTAATCTATTTGCTCAGATCCCTAAATGGCCCCACAAGGATTGAACTCACAGCCCAAAGTTTAGCAGGCCAGTGCTCAAACTACTGTGCTATCACTGTTTCCTCCTCCAATAATTGTCTATCTGAAGTTTCTTGTACCTTTTACACAAAATACTAGTCATTATTAGACAGAGTAGTGGCATAGCTTGACCACCCGTCTGATCTAGTATGTCTGTTCCTATGTTCCTGACATTTGTAATAAGCTAGAGATGTTAAAGTTCTCAGGAAATATTAAAATATTAATATTTTAACATAATGAAATTCTGCTTTCCAGTAAAAAATTGAGGTTGCTTAACACTGCCTTTTTAATATGTAAGGCCAAAAAGATTTTGAAATATTTTTGCAAGAAACTTTGTTGGTTGTTGGGGAGTGCAGCAAGTACATTTTCTAATATCTAAAATCTATCATACATAGTTGTTGTCACTTGTGTCATTCAGGATAAAATAGATGGCTTTTATTTTTATATTTTGTCTGTGTTCATATTTTATGTTTAATATTGACTTGTTTTAAAATGGAGAAATCTTTTTATGTAGTTTAGTATCAGGTATATTTGAAGAAGAGGATACTGTTCCTTTAAAAGCAGGTGGCTGAGTTGTTTTTACTAGTGCATTGCTTTTATACTGTACAGTATACTCTATGTTAATGAGCTGCCTGCTCAGGCTGTGTGTGGTTGGTTGCCCTGTCGGATAGCTTACAAAGGCTCTGCAGACCTAATTCAGAATTCAGTTGTTTAAAACGGCAGATGGAAGGAGGTGTCAGCAAGATGAGGGTTTATTAGCACCTCACAATAAAGGACCACATTCTCTCTGCAGAGAATCAGAAAAATGATGGTGAATGAAATGGAGTTGTATCTGCTTTTGGTTCACTTTACAGTGATGTGGTTAGCTCATGCAACTCAGTCACTTAGCATGAAGACTGACTAAAGATTTCCATGTAAATATTCATTCTTTTGAGCACCATCAACCTGTTTGTATTGAGACTTCTCTGGGTTCAAGCTGTCATAATTGTGGGAACAGGAGCTTTTCAGAGCCATGGGATGCAGTCCGAGTTCTCATCATTACTACATTCACGTGCTTCAGGATGTGTGGCAGTGTGATTAAAAGCTCACACACAGCTCTGGATGGAATCTGAAAGTTGTTGTTTCTTTTTCTTTTTTTTGTGCAGTATTTATATTAGATGGTTTTAGGTTCTTCACTGTGCTTTGATCAGGAGACAGAATCTGTTGCCTTCGTCCTGTGCTATACATTTGTGGGCTGTTAATTGTTTCTCGCTCATCTTTTCCACATGTTTGGTTAATTTTTAAAAAATCAAGCATAAAGGACAAGTGTTGTTTAACAGTTTAGTTTATTTTGACAATCCAACTCAGTATCTTGTAGATTTAGACTTACTGAAGAGGTGTTTACAGTCAGTAAACTCGTTTTCACTGTTTATTCTTGAATACACTCTAACATTTCACATTTAAATTGTTATTTTGATATTGCACATAGAAGGAGGGAAGCATTTTTGGCCTTGCTGAATTTATATGCGTGAAAGTGACTGTGAAAAAAGAAAGTAGAAAACATGCTGAACAATGCTCAGCTGAACTATGCCTTCTTTCTAACTTGCCTCTTACACTTGGATGACGAAAAGGGAAAGGCTACTTATGACAGCTCTGGCAATGATGAATAGATGAATGAATGAATTCTTAAATGTTCAGAACTCACAACACGTGTTCCAGATCCTTCAGTGCATAAAAGAGTAGTGAGAGCTCAGCATTGAACTAAGACACTGAAGAAAGAAAGCGCCGTGCCTGCCACATTTAGGAGAAAGAGACCAGCACACTTCATAGATAGCAGAAACAAAAGAATGTGCTACAATATCTGAAGAATCTGATATTTGCTTTGTCTGTCCAAAGGTATAAAGGAATTTTGCTTGTTTTGCCAAAATAATTTCCCTGGTCTTCATCACCAATTTGTGAAGAATAGTGAATTTTAGAGAAGTAGGACATTGCGTTTTTGAAAAGAAAATGTGACCTGGATTTTGCGAGCTTATTGTAAACGCTAAATGAAGGCAAGCTGTTGTTAGTTTACTGAGCTTTTTTAACAGATTAAGTAAATTGAAATTGAACCAAGACCCAGGGGAAAAAAGTCTGAATTAATTTTTTTGGACATTTTATTAGGACTTGAATTATTACTTATTTTCACCTGTACTTGTCTGTGCATGTGGAAACACCTTCAAACTTGAAATAGATTTTTCAAATATTTGCAGCTTTTAAAACGTGATTTGATAGTTCCAGAAAGAAGACAGAAGTATGAAAAATTAATCAGACATACTGGCTGCAATTCTTCATGACAGAGGCAATTTAAAGACTACAAATAATTTTTTGAGAGTGGAGAAAAACATTGAAAACAATGGTTTTTTTTGCCATTTTGTGACAGAGTATCACTAGCCAGAGGCAAGTGAGAATCAGAAGGAGTCGGTAGCCCTGGGACTAACTGAGAGTTAAAAATATGGATGATTCAAGTATTTTGCGAAGGAGAGGGTTACAGGTAAGAAAAATTAAATCTCATTAATTTTTTCTAGCTGAGGGAGAATAGTGTTTTTAAATGGAAACCATCCAATGAAACAAATTCTGTTATCCGAAATTTAAAATTGAAGCTAGAATTAGAACAGCTTTCGTCTGTTATGGACACTGATTACAAATGGGACTTTGTGATAGAATTGATATTCTATTTTATAATATTTAGTGTTTAAATAAAAATACTTAGTTTTATTAATGCCTTTGAATTGGATTTATTTTGCATGGAAGAAAAGCCAGCATCTAGATTATTTTGAAATTTACACTGACAGATATTAGTAAATACTAGTAAAAACTGCAATTTGATTGTTCTTGTTTTGCTTTAAACTAGTCTTTTCAGTTTTGTCTTATTTATGGATTAAAATTGTCAAAACTGGACGAGAATTTGAACATGACTTTTTAGAGGTGATGCTTATTTATTATTTTAAATATTGTATAATGTACTTGTAGGATACAAATCTGTAAGGGAAATCATGTTATATAGGAAAGATTAGAGAAGCAGTGGCTAGGATGTTTTCAGTTTCTGCTATTTGCAGATTAGTAAGGGATCCTATTTTTTTTTTCTACTGAACTTTAGTATTCAAGTGAAACATATTTCATAATCTGATCAGGTATAATTTAGAGAAATTTCTACATCATTACAACATATAGTGTAATTATGGTTTAGTATCTTTGTCCATGCTAATAAAGGAGGGAGGCTGGACTGGTTTCTTGCAACTTAAAAGCAATTGGAAATCACTGAGCCCCCATCAAGTTCATGCAATATGGATATAAAAGGGCTTCTTTTCTGACTATTTATTTTAACATGTTTTTGTATCGCACTGTTACAATGTGAAATAACTTTTGCCTTAAGAACAAATATTTATTTAGAGAAGGTATTGTTATGATAATTAAACAAAATAAAGGGAAATAGTGGGCATGGTTTTTTAATCTGTGTAGTAAATTAGGTAACAAAATTTACATATGTTTCTAGCTATCTCACTGATTTGTTTCAAATAAATCAGTTTATTTCTATTTTGTTAGTCATCTTTACCTTGTGTTGTCTTTTTAGTAAAGGTATATTTTGGTTCTTTTTGTATGCCAATTTGTTCATAATTTTTAAAACTGACTGATTTATTTTCTAGGTTTGGGGAGATTCTTTGAAAATAGTGTATCGGTTTGCACATGCCTACTTCTCCAAATGATGATGATTTATTTCATTTATGGCAGACCAAAGTTCAACAAAATACAACAGTAACATTCAGAGAGCTTGCTTTATAATAAATTTGTAACTAGTTTTCAGTAGCTTTTCATTATTTGAAACCTGGTAATCAATGAGAATGAATGTAAACTTGCAAAACTGTTTCCCAACAGTAAATTCACCAACAGTATTTGATTCTTGAATTCTCAAACCAGTTAGCTTCTGCAGTGTACTAGCTGCTTGGCTTACAAGTTTGAGTTACTTTTAAAACACTGCTTGGAATAAAAGTTCATGTTTTTTCATTTGGTTGGTTTTGTATTATAATTTTAAGATATATGAAAATGTTGTTTTATCAGTACACTAAATATCTTGTATACATAAAACATTAAGAAATAGAAACTTTTCTTTGTTTTTGTAAAATTACTGCTTTATTCTTGAATATTTTGTATTGTATTCTAGAATTTCAACAGAAGTAATTCTAGCATAGTGAAAATATTTGTCAGATGAGTCAGCTATTTATAATAAAGCTATTAAACTGCTGAGTGCTTGACATTGATGTTAGAGGTGATCTCCAATGGAAATATGAAAATTAATCTGAGGAATTAAGTGTCTGCTAAATACTTCCATGAACCAGGTTAAAAGACATTTAGCACATTAATATGTAGGTCTATGGTAACTTTTAGAAATTCTTTATAGATCCTGATAATATTGTTAGTTGGATCTGTGTTTAGTGTGCCTCAAAAAGTGTTTTGTGTAGCATGCAACTTTTGCTTTAATTTTTATTTTCCATTATAATTTACATTTTTACATGAAATAATAAAGGTACTTTTGAAAATGGCATCCTATTTTTACAGCTTCCCTCATCCACATCTTATAGGATCAGAACGCTTATGAGTCAGCTCAGTATGCCTGTGGAATTAAGTGTCTGTATTAGACTATCTCAGAATGATGCACTTTGGGACATCAGCAATGAACCTAAAATTTATCTGTAGACCTTACATGATCTATAAAGAATTTGCATGCATGCACACACACAGTCTGTGTCCCGTGTAAAGCACAGCCTGCTTTTTGTACCTATTCAATATGTAATTTTGTGCTTGTTTCTTCGATTTCATTTGCAGATCTCCCATTAAGGCAGGCATTCCATTGTTAGTTCAACCTATTGTCTCTCTTTTGGTGTAAGCAGTATGTATGATATTTATCATCACATGTGTAAAGTTCTGTAATACTTATAGGAGCAATATGGTTAGTATTTTTTGGTTTTGTTCCAGGAGGTAGTAAATTGAAGTTGTACAGAAGGTTTTAGGCTTATATCAACTGTCATCACTGCAATGTAGTATTATAGGATTATTTCTTTGTTTAAAGGCAACATACTTTGGCTAAAACATTAAATGAAAAAAAATTATTAAAATAAGAGGGGAAAGTAATTTCTTAAATGAAAGAGCAAACACTGTAGTGGGACGGTTGAGGAGAAGATACCTTTTTCACTACGATATCCATGGTGCCACACTTGTTTACCAAAGGAGAGCTGGGGGTGACAGAGAGGCCCGGGAGTCTATCAGTAGCTTGAGGGAAGTGGTGGGTGGGGTGTATTTCCCTGATGTCACTTAGTGTGGGGGAATTTTCGGAACTTTACCAAATACATACTTTTTAGGTGTGTATTTGGGATTTACTGTACACGTATGTGGGCGTACTAGTTACATGTTTGTATTTGTGCCATTTAAAAATAATTTAAATGAATCATTGCCTCAAGAAACTAAAGCAGATATGTATATTCAGAAGCAATTTAGTGGAGTATCTTTTCTCCATTTTACAGTATGTTTTATTATAGAGGGAAATACATTTTAAAACATGTAAAAAGTGACCATTTTGATTATAATTTCTGTTTTGACAATCCTCAGCAAAAATAAAATTCTATTGTATGATAAAAGAACTGCCGAGATCACAGATTTAAATCGGTATACTCCAATGTACTAATATGAATACATTAGTAATGGTAGTTTATTCTTGATGAGTGTAGATTTTTAACTAATTCGGGTAATATGTGTGGTTCTGTGACGATACCTATAATATGAGAAATACAATGAGATTATATAGTAGGCGGTAGTTCACAAGGGAGACATTCACATATTTGTTCTTAGATCATATGTGCTTCTTGCCATATTGATATATTTGCTGATTAGTTTTCAGCTTGAGATTAACACACAAGAATATTATTTAAACAGTGTCAAACTTAAGTGTTTGGCTTGTTCAAGGATTCATTTTTGTCTTCTCTTACTAATCTGTTCACCTCAAATTAGGCAAACCTAGTCTTTTATGCTGATGATATTTTGTGCTGTTTAACTATGCCACCTCACCTTACTGACCCAGTAGATTTTTAAATTTTGGAGCTGTTTCTTTGCCTTATCTGCAGTGCATAAGTCAGAAACTTACTCAAGTTTCTGACTTTTGCCTAGCTAGATCACCAGGTTTCTACACCACTTCATGTTTCCTAACTTCTTGTCTACTTGTGACATTTTGATCATAAGCTCCTTTTAGAAATCTTGTCCTAATTTGGTTTTCATGAGACGTACCTTCTCCTAGTTGATCTTATACCTCTCTGATTGCATGAACAATCAATATCTTGTTCAGTGGATTATTCTTCTGTCTTCTGTTTTTGGTGGAGTTAGAACATAAGAATGGCCATACTGGGTTCAGACCAAAGGTCCATCCAGCCCAGTGTCCTGTCTGCCAACAGTGGCCAATACCACGTGCCCTCTGAGGGAGTGGACTGAACAGGTAACGATCAAGCAGTCTCTCTCCTACCATCCATCTCCAGCTTCTTTTGACGAACAAAGGCTAGGGACACCATTCCTTACTATCCTGGCTAATAGCAGTTAATGGACCTAACCTCCATAAATTTATCTAATTCTTCTTTAAATCCTGTTTATAGTCCTAGCTTTCACAGCCTCCTGTGGCAAGGAGTTCCACAGGTTGACTTTGCGCTATATGAAGAACTTCCTTTTATTTGTTTTAAACCTGCTGCCCTTTAATTTCATTTGGTGTCCTCTAGTTCTGATATTATGAGACCAAATACATAATTTCCCAAAGAGCCCAGTCCTTGAGTGCCCTCTTGTCTGTCTACGTTTTATCTCTAGATTACGTGATCCAGTCATGATAGTATTTGACATTTTGTTGCTGATGACTCTCAAATTTGCCTCTGTCCTTCTGTATTTTTTCCTTTTTAACATCTCTTTTAGCCACAGAGTTAAACTTAACATGTAACAAGTTTGTAACCTGCATTGGTTCTCTCCCTGGTTCCATATTGAAATCTTGCAGTTTTTTCCCTCCATATCACTTTCAAGATCCACCATTTCTCAATTCACACCACTAAAACTCTCATTCAAATTTATTTGCTCTCAGTATGACTGTAGCAAGCTCTTGTTCTAGCCTTTCTGACTTTCATTTTGCCTGCCTCAGTTCCTTTTGGAAGTGCTGCTGATGGGCTTCTGTCTCACTGTCAGTTATCTCACAGCATTGAATTCAAGATTTTTGTCCTCAGGTACACATGTTGGTCCTTCTCTATTGAACCGCTTCTGTATCTTATCACATTGTTCCTGCCTTCTTCACTCTTCCAGGCCCCATCATCCGTTTGTACAGAAAGCTGAGTACCTTGACACTTCTAAGCTGCTTTTTATTCATAGGCCCTTGCAATGGTTCTTGAAACCACTATTTTGCACTTCTCCTCAAGATACACATCATCTGTGATTTCTCCAGTCAATTGCCAGTAAGACTTTTCTGTTGGTCTATAAGGTGCCACAGGACCCTTCGCTGCTGTTACAGATCCAGACTAACACGACTACCCCTCTGATACTTGCCAGTAAGAGTGGCAGAAAAGGTGTAGGAATTGATATTTATGTACATTAAAAAGTATTTTAATGCAAAAACTGCTATTTTTGCACATGGCTGGTCTATGTAAAATATGCTCCTCTCTTAGCCACCGTTCCTATAGCTCCTATTGACTGGAAACGGTCAACCACAGCCGCTGGTAGCTGTGAGCAGCTGTAGCTGTGGGAGCTCAAGTAAACAAACCATCTGGTGGTCCTCCAGTGGCTATCCCTGGAAAACCACATTTGTTCAGCAGGCCAGCTGTTTCCCAGCCTTGGATTAGAGGCATGTCATGGCACAGTGAAACATAATCAGGATTATCTGCTCCATGTGGAGCACCAGTCAGAACAGGTAATAGTGGCAGAACCCATTAGGAAAAGAATAGAATACTGCATGCAGTATTCTGGTTGTCTCATCTCAAAATGAAGTATTTGCATTGGAATAGATACAGAGAAAGGGACCAAAAATGATTAAGCGTATGGAACATCTTCCATATGAGGCGAGATTAAAAGATGGTGAGTTTTCAGTTAGAAAAGAGGTGACTAAGGGGGATCTGATTGAGGTCTATGAAATAATGAATGGTGCAGAGAGAATGAATAAAGAACTGTTACTTATCCCATAGCATAATAAGAATTAGAGGTTGCACAATGCAAGTAATAGACCTCAAGTTTAAAAGAAACTGAAGTATTTCACATAAATGCAGTCAACCAGAATTTATTACCAGAGGATGTTGGGAAGGCCAGAATTCTAAGTGGATTGAAAAAGGACTTGGATAAGTTCATGGAGAATTGGTCCACCAGTAGTAGCTAGCCAAAATGGGATGGGGCTAGTGGCCTCTGATGCTGCGACTGACTCTGTTTTCCTCGGCCTGATAGGCCTTAAAATGAAAGCAGAGAGAACATTCTTAATTCTTGTGCATGGATTAGGGAGAGCATAGTCTTGGTAGATTTATACCATGCTCAGTAGCCTCCCAAGCTAATTATTGGAGAGGTAGCTATGTTGGTCTGTATCTGCAAAAACAATGAGGAGTCATCTGACGAAGTGGGTCTTTGCCCACAAAAGCTTATGCTCTGATAAATCTGTCAGTCTATCAGGTGCCACAGGACTTCTCTTTGTTTTTCCCATGCCAGTGAATATCAGACTCTGTGGAAAAGTCCTAGGTGAGAGGACAGAGGCTAAAGTTTAGTAGTATCTGTAAGTTACACATGGTACAATATGGAGTCGGGGAAAGCGGGTGGCTTGCTTGAGGCACATCTAAAATGAGGTATGCTCCATGTGAAACATTTAAAAAAGTAGAGCTCCATTACTTCTAGTTCAGCCTTCAAAATACAATGCAACTTATTTTTGTAAACTAAGCTGAGGAAGTTGACTAAATAAGGCTTTTAATATAAGAATTCTGTTGTGGCATATCTTCTGCATCAGTGGTGGTGATGGCCTTATTTGGAAGGTAAAATTAGAAGTATTAAACCATCTGTTTTTGCTACTAGAACATGTTTTAATTTGTAACGGAGAAGTAGCTGTGTTAGTCTGTATTCTAACAAAACAAAACAGCAGTCATGTAGCACTTGTGGGTCTGTCCCACGAAAGCTCATCACCTAATAAATCATTTTGTTAGTCTTTAAAGTGCAATGTGACTGCTGTTTTGTTATGTTTTAATTTGTCAAGAGTTAGGTGGTGGTTTCATTGTGAAGGTTTCAGTTCACAGTTTTTCTTATGAATATGTTACAGATAAACTGTGAAGATGCCTGAATAGTAACAGAGAGTAAGCCGTGCTAGTCTCTACACTATCAAAACAAAAAGCAGTCAAGTAGCACTTTAAAGACTAGCAAAATAGTTTATTAGGTGAGCTTTCGTGGGACAGATCTGTCCCACGAAAGCTCACCTAATAAACTATTTTGCTAGTCTTTAAAGTGCTACTTGACTGCTTTTTGTTTTGATTGTGAAGATGCTTGTTTCATTCATTCGAAAAGTGTCTGTTCTCATTTTTCTAAAGTACTAGTTCACACAATGAAGAGTTTAGACAAAATTGCATTTTTTTTTTTATATGTGACTCCACTGATAATTAAATTAGAGTGCTGGTTATGTCTGGGATCACCAGTTTAGTCTCTCACATATGGAACAACACTTCTGCTCCATTTATGAAAATGGGAGAATAGGGGGGTGATGTAGCATCACACCACTTACATATACCAGAACAAAACTGTCAGATTTAATGGTAGGCTCATGAGTCTTTATGCTATTCTCTTTTAATTAGTTTAGTCAGTAATTGGCTTACTTTACATTAAAGAACACCTGAAAATAAAATTCAAAAAGGAATTGAAACAGAGTTTTAAAACATGTTTAGAACAGTAAATGGAGAAGAATTTGCTTGGTTACATCAGTGAGAAAAAAATGGTAAATCTGAATATGAATCTGGGAACTACTTGGAGCCTCCTATAGTTTCTTAACAGAAAGAATTTTATATTACAGCAAATTTGGAAATAATATATTTGAGAGAAATTTGGCCAGTACTGTTATATTTTATTATTTAAGATAAGTGTTTTAATAAGACTCTTATTTAATATAGTTCTCAAGAGTACCAAGAGCTAAACAGAAATCACAAGACCAGTTTCTTACAACGGCTCCTTTCTTAATGATATAGAGATGTCTTGAGGACATGATAAGCTATGAAGTGGCAATGATGCTGAGGTAGGACAATAGCACTGTTAATTAATTAGGCATATGTATGATTTTTATTCAGCTCAGACACTTAGGAGTGATAAGTTTTGTTCAAACACAAATATCTTATCAATCTATTATTTGCACTGTGTGTTCAAGTAAGTGACTTCAGTTTTCCAACAGAAACCTTATGCTGAGCCAGATATTTGACCTCATTTCTTTTCAACTTTTGTGTGAAGAGATTAAAAGGCAAGTGACCAATTCTGTTTCTTGGGGAGGAGATTTTATCGTATTAGCAGCTCTACATTAAATAGCAGAGGTTATTTTAAGTATATGCATCTTTGTATAAAATATGCTGCTCTGTCTTGTCTTCTGCATCTGAGTGGTTAGTGACTACCAGTATGATTGGTTTATTTTTTACCAGAAGGACATAATTAACAGTTTTCAGTGCCCTCAGCAATTTCTTGGATTGCTGTGTAGATAGAATGGCTTTCATTCTTCCTCTTAGCCATTAGCCATACAGGATCTATCGCGTCTGTTCATGTCACTTCAGATCCACTTGTTCAGTGCCAGACATCGCAAGTCTTCAACAGAATCTATTTCTCCCACCTAACAGCATAATGTGCTGCCATCCTGCTGTAAGGATAGCTTTTAAATTTGCTTATCTTTAATGGTGTTCACGACATAAGTAATCCCACTTGTCACTTTAAAGAGGGAAAAATGTCCTGCAGTGAGGCAGCATATACTTTGCTTAGTAAAACTGATGCCTAGAGGTTGAAATTGGTTAATAATTTTTTTCTCTTGTCTGCTTATTATACTAGAGGCACTCGAGCCAACCCTATTAAAAGATAGCTGAGAGGTAGTGATTGCTCTAATAGGTAATTATTTAAAACATGACAAGTGAAAAATTACCAGTATTGACCTGGAGCAGAGGCTGGCCACACATTTCCTACTTAGGATGAAAAATATGTACATCTTGCAGTTTGAAAATCTTAAACTCTGCTATCCAATTCAATAGCAAAAAATATAATGCAGGTTACAGTATTGTTTCATCATGTTGTGTAAAAAAATCTTTTAAATGTTAACAGTAAATTAGTCTCAAAAGGGTAGCCATGTTTGTAGCTTCACAAAAAACAAGCAGTCCTGTAGTTCCTTAAAAACTAACAAATTTACTAGGTAATTACCCACAAAAGCTCATTTTGAGGAAGAAGGGGCTTCCAGAAGTTCTCCGTGGGCCATGCGTCTACAGGTGTATTTTGGAGTCCGGAAGAGCTTCTTTGGGACTCCAAACCACGTGCCCGTATGCTAATGAGGCGTGGGAAATTTACATCAATGCCTCATTAGTATATTCCGGATGGCTCATTACTATGACCATGCTGCTTCCAGAAGTGGCATGTGTAGACACAGCCATGGACATTGCATGTTAGAATCTACATTGCTCCATTATTGTCAGAGTGCCTGTCTTCGAATGGTTGCGTATTAGCGAAAGATCATATTCTTCGAGCAGCAAAAGATGAGGAAGTCTTGTTCTTGATTGCGCTTTTCATGTTGCCCTTCCTATATTCTTAACTTTCAGGCCTTTACTTGTCTGGATGGGTACCTTTTGAGTCACTAATGTGGCTTTTGGTTGGGAGAAAATAATGTTCTTCCTTGAGCACCTGCTTATGTCCATTCTGTGTTAGGTGTGTATGCACTATGTGCACTAGTCCT
Organism: Carettochelys insculpta; assembly: GCF_033958435.1. Lineage (NCBI taxonomy): Eukaryota > Metazoa > Chordata > Testudines > Carettochelyidae > Carettochelys > Carettochelys insculpta. The sequence goes on from NC_134145.1 coordinate 4,566,713, forward strand.
GGATATGTTTCTAAAGTGGCATTCGTTAGGCTGGCTCCAATGCCCTCTGGTGCCATACACTTATGGGCCAGTATAAGGGGCACTGCTGGTTCCACACCATCTTATTCCAGCTTTCTGACAGGGAACCATTTCACTTTGTGTTGGTAACTATCCAGTTGTGAATTTTAATAAACTAATGGTGCTTAGCTGGTATTTTTCTTCTAAAGTGGCTACTATGGAACATGTCCCTTGGGGTTATAAAAATAATGGAAAGTTTCAGAAAGCAGTGTTACGCTTGGTTAAGTTTAGGTGGTTGATGGAGTGATTGTAGTAAAATCACTTTTGTAAAGGCATAATGTAACTTGGAGTGTAATGCACTGGTAGGATGGATAAAAAATGAAGTGTTAAAGGAGAACCAGGCCACACATACATAGCTTTCAGAAGCAGACACAAATAGTGTAAAGTAGGTGTGTGGTGCTGAAAACAAATTTTGATTTATTATGAATCTGGAGAAATGTCTTGCATCTTCTAAATTGAATACTTTAGTTGAGTTTCCATGTGTTTCAAGCATTGAAGTAATTTTGGTTCAACAGGATGAGTAAAAATGATCCTGTAAAAGAACTGCTCCTTCTTGAAGGAGGTGCTGGGGATAATTGTTTCCAGATTAAAAAGAACAGTTATTACTCTAAATGGAAAGCAAACACTGAGCCTGCGGCTATACTGCATTCCGCTTTTGGAAGCGAAATGCAAATGAGTGAGATGGGAAATGCAGATGAGGCATGGATTTACATATCTCGTGCTTCACTGGCATATTCTCATGCAATCTCTCACTTCTGGAAGAGGCTTTTCCAGAAGCAAAAACAGCCATGTGTATGGGGTTCCTTCTAAAACAAACCCCACTTCCAAAAGAACCTTTCTTCCCATTTTGTTTCAGGAAGAAGGGTTCTTTTGAAGAAGGATTCTTTTGAAAACGGGGCTTGTTTTCAATGGAACCCCATCTACACGGCTGTTTTTGCTTCCGAAATAGCTGCTTTTGGAAGTGAGATTGCATGAGAATATGCAAATGAGGCATGAGATATGTAAATCCACACCTTATCTGCATTTCTGATCTCGCTTGTTTGCATTCCACTTCCGAAAGTGGAGTGCAGTATAGCTGCAGCCTGAGAGACAATCTTTGGGTTGTTTTTGGGACCCATCTGTGGTCAAACATAATAGGGGTCGGCAACATGCGGCTCCAGAGCCACGTGCAGCTCTTTGAGGTGTCGCGTGCGGCTCAGAGTGCTGCCGCTGACTCCATGTGGCTCCGGAGGCTGCTGCTACTGCTGCTTAAACAACAACCTCAATTCAGTTGCTTGCCATTGAACAAACTGAATTTAATTTGTTGTTTAAGTGGTGGCAGCCGGAGCCACTGAGCAGTCAGCTGAGGCAGGGCAGGGAGCCCCAGGAGGGAAAGCTGGCCGGACAGGAATCCTCTTCACATGGGTGGAAGTCTAAACGGGAGTGAAAACTGTGGGGAGGGCTGGCCAAACCTTCCCCTGCCAGAGCCACGCTGAGAAGGCAGGAGTGGGAGGCAGCAGCTGGGGGAGGCAGCGCCCAGGGCAGAACTGTGTGCTGAGGTGAGTTAAGCATGGGGGTGGAGGAGGGAGTTTGGGGCTCAGTGGGATTACGTCTGGGAGCAGGGCGGGGAGGTTGGGACTCAGAGGGGTTAAGCCTGGTGATGGGGGGGGGTTTGTGGAATGGGGGTGGGTAAAGCTTGGGGATAGGGGCAGGATTTGGGGGCTGAGGCAGGTGCAGCCTGGAGATGGGGCTAACAACTCTGTAACTGGCACAAATCATTGTTTGTGCACTGTTCTTAAAATAGGGGTGGTATAAAGCATTCTGTTGGCAAATCTGAATTAAAAATGTGCCATCAAAATGAATGTTGTCCTTTCTGATGTTGTGTTTTCCCTTGTTTGTCTTTTCTTGAATTCACGTTCATTGTGGCTCTTGAAGGTTTGCTTTTATAATTGAATTTGAAAAAACGGCTCTTCTCATGATTTCGGTTGTAGATCCCTTGTCTAGGAACTTACCAGAACTCCAGAAAAAGCTTTTTGAGTTACTCTGAAGTGGCTGTTTCTTTATTTTTCTTCTGTTGCTATTGAGAAATGTTAGTTTTTAGGCTCTTAATTGAGCATGTTACTGGATAAGATTATTTTTCTTTCTTGCAGCTTTCTGTGTTTGTTAGAAAAAGCCTAATCTGAAAATAGAGAAAACAAAGTAGATGATGTGATATCTTTCATTAGGTGAGAGGCAAACTTTTGAGCTACCTAGAACTCTGGTTTAATAAGGGGAAAAAAAAGGGATTAATGTGATGAATCCACATTCAGGTTGCAGAAAAATCAAACTTAATTATTTGAAATCAGTGTCTTCTTTTGTAAATACTCAGCCAGCTTTGCCCCCGTCCCTCCCACCAGTCCCATGGCTGGGGCTTCCGGGGTAACCTGAGTATGGAAACAAAAAAAAGCACTGTTTGAAATGTTGACCCTGGAGCCTGTGCTTGGTATATCTCAGGAGTTAAGGGGCAAAAGGTGAGATTAAGGTAATACAGTCTCCACCCTACTTTTTCTCTCTCAAACCTGGGGTTGTTTGGTCTTTGGAGTATAGTGCAAATTATTTGCTTCTCTTACAGAAGCATCTGTGGTATCTTAAAGCTGGGGTAATCCATTGTTGTCAAGATCCAAGGTCCAGGCTCCAGAGAAAATGATGATGGTGATGATACTACTACTACTACTACTACTACTACTACTACTAATTAATTAAAAGAACTGAGTCTGTTCAAAAGGGGCTTGTGGTCCACTTTTGGCTTCTAGTCCACCTATTAACTGTCGCTGTTTTTAAAGCATGCTAGAATTCGGTCAGCTGATGAGAGATCTAGTAGGTTTATGTCAATAAATATGCCATTTAAATGAAACTTGATTAATTGAGGTGATTATCTTTGTTATTAGTCTTTAAAATACCTTTAGCTCTTTGTCTCACATACTTAGGGGAGAGGCTTTTTGTTGATGACTTAGTGCCACTACTTCCTAAATTAAGTCTTCAAGAAAGTGTGTAATTCTTATCTTTGAGTTTTCCAAGAAGTTGCATTGGGGCGCTGACGATCAAGGCTGCTTTGGCTGGCTGGAATGCCCCCACTTGTAGGATGCTTCACTCTGGGGCTGCTCTGGCCAGGGTGGAGTGGCTCCCACCTGTGGCAGCACTGCAGGCGGGGAAGCTCCAGCTGGGCTAAGCAGCCTATGTCCCTGGTGTGCTGCAGGCTGGGGTGGACAGCTTGGGAGTCCATTCTAGTGGTCTTTATCCAGCCCGCCCCCCCAAACTCCCAGTTGGTTAATGGGTTAAATAGTAGGTTAGTCTATGTTTTAAGTTGCTAAGATTCACGCATCATACCCTGCAAATTCTAAGTGCACAAGTTCAATCAACAAAACTCCCCTTTCCTGGGAGACTTGTCTTGGTTATGACAATTTTGCAGCCCACTGAAATGGATGAAGGCCACTCATGCGGTCCACTCAGTAGCCTAGGTTACCCATTGCTGGTCTCAAGTATCTCCACAACTCCTTCTTAGTGCTACCCTTTGCAGAGCTGGGGGGCCCTCTGGGTTTTTCACTCTATCTGCTGCTTTACATTCTTGGGATAAATTTCAGACTTCAAAAGAGGAAAGAAAAATATAATTCTCCCACTCTATCAAATACTGACCGATGGTTGATATTATAATTAAAAATTGCTTTTAAATAAAAGACTTTGGAATAGTTGAATAACCTCCTTTACCCCGAAAATTACTCAACTAAAATTCCTGTTATTTCTGCCTTTTTACTTGGCAATCCCCCCCCCTCCCAAAAACAGCAGTCATGTAGCGCTTTAAAGACTAGCAGAATAATTTACTTGGTGGTGAGCTTTTGTGGGACAGACTCACTTCTTGAGATCTAGAAGATGATTAGAAGAAGGCTAGATCTGAAGAAGTGGGTCTGTCCCATGAAAGCTCATCACCTAGTAAAATATTTTGTTAGTCTTCAAAGTGCTACTTGACCGCTGTTTTGTTTTGTTAGAATACAAACTAACATGGCTACCTCTGTTACAATTCAATGTGCAAGGCTCTACGTTTTGCTGTTTGGAATGGAGATGCATTAACTTATGTGCTAGACCTGAAGAAGTGGGTCTGTCCCATGAAAGCTCATCACCTAATACATTATTTTGTTAGTTTTTAAAGTACTATTGGACTGTTGTTTTGTTAGAATACAGCTACCTCTCTGTTACAGTTTTTACTCTGCAGCCAGGCATAATTGGATTTTATTTGGACGGGACATTCATTCCGTTGGCAAATCTAAATTAAAAATGTACCATCAGAATGAATGCTGTCCCTTCTAACGTTGTGTTTTTCCTTCTCTCTTTTCTTCAGTATCTAATATTAATATACATTTGCATAGCGCTAAGCACACTTCATGCTGCACAACACCCAGTGAATCACAAAAAAGGCCTAAATTTGAAAAAAACATAAAAATAAGTGCTCAGTTGTTTTAGAATTGACCAAAGGGAGTGCTTCTTTGATTGAGGTGAAGTGTTCCAGTCAGGAAGAAAACATGCTTATTCTTGGAAAATGAAAATGAAGAACAAAACAAGTTTAAAAAAAGGTAAGTTATAGCAGAGTTTATAAATTTGAGCTATGCATACAGATAATTGAAACAGGATATTGGGATTTAAATGTTAAGATTTAAAATGAAGTTCTCAACTTGACAGTAAAATTAGTTAATCAAACAAGTAGAGAAATAATGTGAAACTGGTGTGAGCTCTAAAAGCTCATATCAGCAGTAAATTAAAAATAATCTCTCTAAATTTCGTAAGGAATGGAAAGTCTAACAAAATCTCCCCACCTCCCAAAATATTACAATAACTCATGGAGAAAGAGTTCAAGTTCCAGAGATAGCTAAGATGCATTTTAAATAAAAACAGCCTGGTTTTGATTTCATGTGATTTATATAAAGAGTGCAGTGTAAACCAAACTGGAGTTAAGACTCCAGTATTGCTTGACAGACATTGAAATATGAAGCAGGAAGTACGCATTTCAAGAGAACAAAATATTGGTTAAGTTAGCTTTACACAGGTACATAGCAAACAAGGTTTTAGCATTGTAACATATACTTTATAGCCAGATGATGAGAGGTTTTGTTTCAAAATGACTGAAAAGTTAACAGGCCTGAAGGTCTACATAAAATTGATTCTGAAATCCATGTGCCTTTATCAAGTCCAATATAGTGTAGATCCAAGAAGTCTCCAAGGTTCAAGAACATATCCAATACCGAAGGACTTATGGAGCACATTTCTAAAGCAATACTTTCTAACTGTTCCAGAACAGAGGATAATCTTAAAATGTCGTAGAATTTTATTTCCCATATGAGAGTCCATTCCATTTAAAATTGATTGCGATAGAAAAGCTTTTTTTACCGTCTTATTTAACGAGACAGTTGGATATTATAAATCACCTATTGAAAGTGCTGGATTCAAATATCTATTGAGGGAAGAAGGCTGTAATGAATCTGGAGTCTTTAATCACATGATATTGTCTGTTAAATGTTTTTGGAGACTAGTTTCCTTTTAACACTCTCATATGTTTGAAGCACAAATTAATCTTACACTTAGCTGAGCCTTACTGGGGTGTGATAATGGAGGCAGTGCAGATCCTTTTTGCGCCCATCTTTCATTCATGCTTTTTTCCTGCTAGAGTGGTAATTGCTTTGGAATGGAAGTCTTCAAACAGTGTTTCACTCAATAAATGGTTTGTCAGATCTTTGGATATATGATCTAGATAGAAACTTTTCAGCAGTATACTGGTGCTGTTTATACTGAGATGTAACAGCCCTTAGTAGAAATGTTGAAAATGTTGCTAGAGTGGGGTTTGTATTTTTTAACCAATTTAATAGCTACCAAATCAGTTCATGAAGGTTTTAAATAAAGATTAGATGTCAAGTAAACAAGAGTATTTAAACCGATCAGTATATCATCACAGTAGTTAACTGTAAATTGAGAAAATAGAACTCCATTAAAGGGTTAATAAGTTGAGAATGAAGGGATAATAGTGTGAAAATGACTAATGTGACAAGTTCTTGCCCAAGCAAGGACCATCTATATGCTTAACCCTCAAGACTGCTGCTTGATAGCAAATCTGGCCAAGACAGAGTGATTGCAGGTGCAGTGGAACAACCAAATACAGTACATAACTTTTAATAATTCTCAAAATACATGCTACAAAGCATAATCAAAAACCAGAAGGCAAGTGTCAAAGTCTGACTAATTCAGCAAAAAACTCTGACAGCTCATCAACTTAAGAAATAAAGAGAAAATCCATTTGAAGGTGAGCTATGTTTTGATAAAAATAGGCCTGAAGATGTAACAAATAGGCTGAAACTTCCCAAACATGATTTCAGAGAACTACTACAGTTTTTTTTTTTTTTTGTGCAGCGTGTGTGTAGCATAGTCCTTATGAGATGATCAAGTCATAGTTGAAAGAAACCAAAGGCAGTACAGACAGCTAGTTAGGGTAGGTCTACACAGCAAAGTTATTTCAAAATAAGGCGTTACTTTGTTAGTCTGTCTAATGGCTCTATTTTGAAATAGGCTCTATGTGATAAACTTGATAGTTTTATATAGCTAAGTGGTATTTCAACATGCATTTTGTGTGCAGATATGTTATTTCAAAATAAGCTATTTTGGAATAGCTCTTCTGGAATAGCTTATTTCCAAGTAAGGCTGCTGTGTAGACATACACTTAGTGAAGAAACAAAAACATGCTTAACATAGATTAAGCATGAGAAAGAGAGAGGTGTAGCGCAGGTTTCATTAGTGGTGTAAGTTAACCACCAGTTATTTCTAATCACACAGGTTGCATAATTTCAGTTGTGTGGGGTTACGCTTGGAAAATCAAGGAATACTAGGGAGACTAATACCTAAAGATGTCCAGATAGCTGTTGTCTTGTAGGATTTTGAAGTCTCGATCTCTCATACTTTACTGAATGTGTTAGATTCCTAAGTGAGAAAATGGACTTTTGATCCAGACAGTGAAATAAAGGGGAGAGTTCAGTAGTGGCCCCAAGAACAAACTAATCATATTAATTGACTATCTGAACAGAAATGTCATTGCAGACTGTAAAAATTGTGTACTCCAATTAGGAAGTCAGTTCTGTGAAGATCAGTGGCAATCTGACACTCCACTAAAAAACTGAAGGAGAAAAGCTTTCCCTTCCCGTAACAATAGTCTCCCCAATTGTAATGTTTCCGGAGTCCAGCTCCAAACCCCTGTAATGTCTATATCAATAATCAAGTCTAAATTAAACTAAAACATTTCATTGCTTAACTCAAGCTTGCCAGTTTCTTTCATAACAAAAGTTCATCATTTGTAGATCAAGAATCTTGAGTTAATCACCAGTGAATGCCTCAGTGGTTCCTGAGTCAAGTGACTAAGGAATGACGTTGGGCTTATCAGGTGGGCCTCTCATTATGGTAAACCTCCACATCTGTAATGTTAATTTCAGGACCTCAGGTGCAGCCCTCTTGTTAACAGCAGATGAAGCACCATTGATGATTCAGTCCCCTCCATTGCGACCAAGGCTTTTATAGTTTAGCACTATCCTGTACGGGTGCAGCATCTAGTTTTCTCATGCTGAAAATTGTGTGCTCACAATCCCAGCCTTCCACGAGCTAAAACTCTGCCACAGCTAGTAGATTAACGAGATGCTCAGCAAAAGAGGACTGAATGAAAGGCTGAAAATGTTACTTGTAACTAAAGAGGATTCACTGAAGATAAACAGCAAAACAATGCCCCTAAAAACTAGGGCAGCAGTAACTGCAGAATCTGATACCAGAATAGCCCAAAGACGACGACAAAGGGAAAAAAAAATCACTCCTCCCCAGAGAGCTAACCGAACAAGAAGCATAAAGGGTAAGTACTGTACACACACACAGCAGTAGCAATCTTGCCATTATGAAATCTCATTCTTGAGCTGATTAGGAAGATTCTTTTCAGTCAGAGCTCTCACAGCTTGCCTGCTATTTATACTGTGTATTATCTCTCAGTACTTATATAAATTGCCTATCCAGAAACATGTACTATGGAACCCTGTTATCCTGAAGTTCCTTTTTTCAGAGTACCTTAAGAGGAGAATTCGCTAGTACTATTACTGCAGTGTGGGCAGTGCAAAGCATTTGACACAGATCAGAGATTTGCATTATACATTATTATGAAGTTTCCTTAATCATAAATTTAGTAGCATAATTGAGTTTCATTACATATGGCTGTTAATGTATACACCGTGCATATTATGGGTGATAGTATTGTTCGGCTGGAAGCACTTTTTCTTGCTTAATCTATTAATGGGATCAATATATAGAATTTTAATAACAAAACTTTACAAGTATCAGAGGGGTAGCCATGTTAGTCTGGATCTGTAACAGCAACAAAGGGTCTTGTGGCACCTTATAGACTAACAGAAAAGTTTTGAGCATCAGCTTTCGTGAGCACAGACTCACTTTCTGATGAAGTGAGTCTGTGCTCACGAAAGCTGATGCTCAAAACTTTTCTGTTAGTCTATAAGGTGCCACAGGACCCTTTGTTGCTGTTACAACGTTATGGCCGTGTCTACACTAGCCCCAAAGTTCGAAATGGCCACGCAAATGGCCATTTTGAAGTTTACTAATGAAGCGCTGAAATGCATATTCAGCGCTTCATTAGCATGTGGGCGGTTGCGGCACTTCGAAATTGACGTGCCTTGCTGCTGCGCGGCTCGTCCCGACGGGGCTCCTTTTCGAAAGGACCCCGCCTGCTTTGAAGTCCCCTTATTCCCAATCAAGGGGACTTCGAAGTAGGCAGGGTCATTTAAAAAAGGAGCCCCGTCGGGACGAGCTGCGCGATGGTGAGGCGCGTCAATTTTGAAGTGCCGCAGCCGCCCGCATGCTAATGAAGCGCTGAATATGCATTTCAGCGCTTCATTAGTAAACTTCAAAATGGCCATTTGCGTGGCCATTTCGAGGTTTAGGGCTAGTGTAGACGTAGCCTACAAGAGATTTGTCAAATTACATTAGAGCCTATTTAATTCCTGATATTATTTTTGAAGAATTTATCTTAACTCTGCACATTATTGCTTATGTGTTGTTGCTTATTGATTGTCTGTATTAGCTAAAGGCATTTGAAAGGTGAAGAGAAGGAGGAAAATATAGACAATAATGCACGTTAGACCTAATCCCAACCCATCTGAAGTCAGTAGAAAGGCTCATTGGCTGTGGCAGATTGGATCATGCCTGTTATGTTTTACAGCAGTGGTTTTCAACTTGTGGCCTTTGATACTGCAGGTTGTGGATATTGCGTTTTAAGAAATTAGTGTGCTGAAAATATCTTACCTGCTTTCTCCAGTGGTGATTTGCTTGCCTTACAGTGGGAGTCCCAAAGACAGCAGAAAAGCAACTCAGCTGTCAGAGTTTAGGCCTTTATACTAGGTTGCACATATAGCAGAGCTTTAGGAGAAGACAAAAGGAGGGAGGAGTTGGGAACTCACCATCAGGTAGCAATCCCTGATTCATTTCATCCCAGCTGTATTTTGAGCTGAGGTCTTCACTGAGCATGTCACAAGGATGCCCAGGTCTCTCTCCTGATCTGATAGTTTAGACCTTTGTGACGTGTGTGACTATTTTATTTTTTTTTGTTCCAATATGTATTACTTCGCATTTATCAGCAATGAACTTTAATCATGTTGCCAATTCATCTTGCTGATTACATCCTTTATACTGATTTCTGAAATTTACTAACCTAGATAATTTCATCTAATCTGCAGATTTTGCTACCTTATTCTTTATTTCATTTTCTAAATCATTACTAAATGTTAAAAATAATAACACTAACCTTTTGCCATGATGAAAATTCACTGTTTATTTCTCCTCTTACATATTTAGCTTTACTTTTTTTGTTCTGAGCATATTGTGAATCCAACCTAACCCAATTTTCTCTACAAATTTGTAGATGAGCTGTATTAATGGATAATATTTTAACAATTTTAACCAACCCCATTTGAGTGGATCATTTCACTAAAGCGGCACATCCACTGTTAGTCCCTAGTTGCCCAAAGACTGAAGCATTGCCATATCAGATCCAATTTTAAGTCCCACTCTTCATGCAGACTTGAAACCCTTCCACTGGTTTAAAAGATGAAATCCAAAGCCCGTCAGGAAAGACAAAGAGTGAGATGGTTAATCCTCCTTTATTGAAAAATGGAGAAAAAAAATTTACTTTTCCAAAAATCTTGATCTTGATTTTTGTTGTTTTATTGGATGCTGAGTCAAAGCAGCAGGCCTATTATTCTGTGACCCATTTACTATATCAGTTACAGCCTTTAATTAGTAAGTAGATTTTTCTTCAGTATTTTTGTCTTTATTTTGTAATGTAATATTTTCCCCTTCTCTGGAGCCTTTCATAAGAGATTGTCAGCACTCTCAGTAGTATGAAAATAAAACTCTCCTCACTGCTGCAAAGTATATAAGATGATTATCCACTACTAAAATGCAACAACTTCAAGAATGAAATACAGCAGCTGGTCTGCAGTTCCCAACAACAGCTGTCTAGGATGGAAAGTCAAGGATGCTAAATGCATTTCTGATGGACTTTTTAGAGGTGCAGTACGTAAGTCCCAGGTTTGGCCAAGACATTGTTATGAACACTCTAAACTCATTACATGATCTTTAGTGATCAGAACTAAGGCACTGTTTCTTTTATGGAAGAAAGAAATTACAGCAGGTGGGTTAGTAGCTAACACCATGGCAAGATGGTGATACAGCTCTTCCACTGTAGTACCATTGTGTGGATGATTTCTGTAGTGACAAAAGTGGTTTTTCTGTCTGTGCAGTAACTATACTTCCCTAAGCAATGGGAGGTAGGGAAGGAGACGCATTGGTCCATCAAGCTAGCTGTATCTATATTGGGCTTAATTTCTCAGAGCTACAGTGCTTGAGTATGCATTAGCTTTGTCAACCTTTGAGGTGTAGACCAGGCTTCAGTATCGAGGAAGGAGGCTGTTCCTGAGAGACTTCCCAATTGCAAGAGACTCAATCCAGACTTTGTTTACCAGGAAGGTTCTAGTTCATGAGTACATCAGAGTCTATTAGTTGTGTATAGAAGTATAGGTTGAGACTTTCAAATCAGCATAGAGGAATTTAACCAGACATCTTCCATGGATATTTATCACAACTATGTGGCTAAATCCCCTACAGTGTTATGAAAAATCTCTGCTTCAGTGTTTGCTAAAACAGCTTATTCACACTGCTGTAACATATTTGTTGTCTTTCACAATTTCAATGCTATTTAAATACACTAAAATCAGTTAATATGTCTGTTCTGTTGTCACTGCTGAAAATAGGATTTGATCTTTTAATAGTTGTGTGTCATTTGTTTTCTTTTTAGGTTAAGTCCTGCATTTTCTTCTCTATATTCTAGAGCAATCACATTTAAGTCTTTGTGTGGCAGATACAGTTGTATTTCTTATTCACTGAAGTGAAAGGGCATTTGGTTTTGTGTTCAATTTAATTTATTGGAGGAAATCAATCTGAAGGGATCATTTGTTATTCACCTACTTGGGAATAAGACCAGTGATGCATTTTTTTCTTATTTTATTTTGTGCAGTGGAGGTTGTGAAGGCCAAGACTGAGTTCAAAAAGAACTAGGTAAATGTCAGAGGGGATAAGTCCAGCAATGCCGATTAGCCCAGGATGAGCAGGGATGTTGTTCCTAATCTCTGTTTGCCAGAAGTTGAGACTGGGTTGCAGGGGATGGATCACATCATGATTCTAAACAAAAAGTTTAGACTTAGACAAATGATTAATGGGCACAAAACGCTCCAGATCCACAAACCAGTTAGTCAACATTTTAATTGAATGAGGCATTTTGTTAATGACTTAAGAGTATGCATGTTACTGAAAAAAAAATTTTGCACCGTTCTTCCAAGAGAAACAGCCGAGCTGTCTTTTATATTCAAATTTGGCACATTAACACGTAGTTTGAACTGGGATAGGAATTTTCTGAGTCACTATAGGGGCTCGTCTGCATACTTGGCTTAATCTAATTCTTGACCTTCCCCCCCCACCCTCCACTCTCTGATTTGCTCACCTTGATCATTTTTTTTCTGATTTGTCCTCCTTGATTACTGTTTTTGGTTCTCTGTGCCTTAAATATTGAGTCTGGTCTGGTCTGGCTAGGGTCTGTCCCACGGAAGCTCACCTAATAAATTATTTTGCTAGTCTTTAAAGTGCTACTTGACTGCTTTTGTTTTGATAGTATATAGACTAGCACAGCTCCCTCTCTGTTAGTATCTTGATTCTGTATATTCCTTCTGGGTAACCTGGCCATGACCACTGTTGGAAGATTGGATACTAGACTAGATGGTTTTTGGTCTGACGCAGTATGTCCATTTTTATGTTCATTGTCAGATAGGCCTTTGTTTGCACATAAACCATATTCCTCCTTCTGTATGTTCCCACAACATCAGTAAACCCTCGATTTTATGCACCCTGATTTAATGGACTTCGGGAACAGCGGATGTCCCCTGTTGTTTGTGAAATCTGCTGGGGTCCGTGAAATCATTGTGCCCAACTCCCCTTCCCCCCCTCCCCCCCCCAAAAAAAAAAGGGATTAAGAATTACCACTGGTGCAGCCTGGAGGAGCCACTATCTTGTCTGCCGGAGCTGCCATGGGTACATGGGGGCTCTGGTGGCGGCTCCTCCAGGCCATACAGTGACCCCTCCAGCTGCACGTGGTGAAGTGGCTCTGGCCACGCATGGCGGGGTGCCACTAGTTGCACAGTCATGCACCTCCAGTGCCACAGTGGGGTCCAGCAGCTCCTCTAGTGAGTGGCAGGGTTTTTCTGGGGGGTGGTGAGGTTAGAACTGGGGCTCAGGGAGCCTGGCAGGTGTGGGTGGGCAGGTAAACCCTCACCTATAGCAGACTTTCAGTAATAACAGATAACCTTCCCCCCACATTAGTCTGTTATATCGAGGGTTTACTGCATTTCAGCTGGAACTTCTTACCCTATGCAGAGAGTGACGCAATCACAGTTTTGTACTGGGTTTAAACTGTTTATCTTTAATTGAGTCAATGGGCATTGGGAGACTGAAAATGTGCTCTTTTCTTTGAAACTGTGTTTCTCTCATTTTCCTCATGAAATCTCTGATGTTGTGTGACTTCTGTTAAGTATTTGGTTTTTTTCTTAATGCCCAAGTGAAGGTGAAAAAAAAAGGAGTCATGCTTTTTTAGAATGAGTATTTGATAGATTGGAGCCAATTTTATTGTTTAATTAGTAGGAGCTGCAATTTGTTATTATTTAGAAAATAATGAGGACCGAATCAGTGATGGCAAGAAACTCAGTTGTATCAATGAGTTGTATTTATTTCTTTGATTTCTAAGGTCAAAAATGTCATCTATTGGATATAAATCTGGAATAAGCCTAGAAATCTCAGTGGAATTTGTATTTTCATCTTTGTTACTGAGAATTTCTATGTTGACCACTGCTCTTTTTCCCTTTATTTAACACACTCTGGAAGTCCCATATTTAAAAAACAAAGAAAACCCCTAAGCTCAACTCTAGAACGTTTCCTATTAAGGTTATAGATGTATGTTGTTAAGTTAATTATCACAAGTACCCTCATGATATTTAAGTGAGCTTACTATAACATTTTTAGTGGCTAGAAGAAAAATTATGCAAAATACTATCCAACATTGCTTTTCAAGATAATTTTTGGAAATAGAAGGTTTGTGGAAGATATAAAAATCCAAACACTTCTAAATCTGTTGGATGACAAAAAACAGATTGCAGTTTTTTGGCATTTTCTTTTTATACAAATCAATGCTAATATAAAATATTTGTTATAACTAAGTTGGTAATGTGAGGTGAATTTATGAACTACAAATCAAAGCCTTTTTTTCCCATATGGAATGAAAGATTTTAGACTTGGTCATTTGATTCTATTTTCTTCTTACCGGTCCAGACAAGTAGAACAGACCTGCTATTATGAGACATTTGAGAGTAGTGCAGCTGACAGCTGCATCTCATGGTAGCTCTGCTTGGATGAAAACGGAAGTGTCTAAATATGAATTAGGGATTCAACAATACTTTGTGAAATGGTTAGACAGACAGACAGACACAGGGTTGTGGGCAAAGCCAGGACACACATTTATTTTATGCAAGATATTATATACTCTTGGAAATAAAACCTAGTGATAGTAAAGGTAATGCCTGGATCATCTCTGTTTGCTGGTTATTGAGGAAGAAGTGTCTGATTTCCATCATCAGTTGTGTATTGAATTTTTTGCCTTTCAAATATTTTATTTGATTAGGTCACATTCAAACACAGTATATAATGTTGCGGGGGATATTTCTTAAGTTGTCTTGTTTTTCTGAGACTATCGTTGATAGGACATGTGGAGCCAAGCGGTTCTGGCACTGATGATACATGTGACAAAAATAGGTCACTGTAAAAGTTGCCCACAGTGGTAATGTTTCCTACTTAATGCATAAAAAATACAAGTCAAGATTTTTAATTTACAATCTTAGATATAAGACCTCAAGAAATAGAAAAGAGTGTTGGTAAGGTAGGGGAATTAAGAGGATTAGAACAGTAACAAAGCTATTGTACATACACAGCTTATTTTTCCTTTTGAGTTGTGTGTCTGGCTTCTAGCTATTGTTGTGTATTTAAGACTTTTATAAATTTAACATATTAATCCCAAGGAATAATTTCCTGAAGTTGCATTGAAATGGTGCTGCTAATCTAGTTTATAGTAAGTACTGTTTTCTATTTGTAAATATGACTTTTTGTAGGGTAAATGTGAAAGCTAAAAGGAGCAACATAGGCTGAAATTCTGGTGTTAGTGTCACTTCTGCAGTGTATGAAAGACACAATACAAACAAAAGGAATGATTTTGCAAGATAGCAACTGTCCTTGATCCCGCTGATGTCAGGAGCTAAGTGTCTTACAAATTTGGGATTTAACTTTGTTCTACAGTGGAGAATTAAATGTAGGCAAGTTTAATTATTGATGTATTAACTTCATCAGGAGGCTAGCCTCAGCTTCCCTCTGGAATAAGGGACTTCTCCTGGTCATCTTATTCACATAACTCGTCCATTCAGGACTTCAGTAATGTTAATGCTCTTAGCCTCAGTGCAGCCTGTACTTACTTCCTGAACTCTGAATCCTCTGTCCGGTTCCGATCTTGGCTTCAGAATAGCATCTTTCCCTAAAATCAGAGGCCGAGGAGGAAGAGACCTGTTTGTGTTACAGGAGGAGGAAAGAGTGGAATTTGATTCAACCTCTAATGGAGATAGCCTTGGTTTCTCTTCTGTTGCTGTTGAAGTCAGTTGTTGCTCTTATGTGAAATACTATAAGGAAAAGCAGACTGAAGGTTTGAGAATTTTATTTAATTTGTTTTTTGTAATATTTTCAAGACAGTCCCTTCTCTCCCTCCCCCCATGGAATGAAGTGTAACAGATATGAGTCCTAGACAGAGCACAGCCTTGTAATAGAATCAACTGATTATATCAGTCCACTCTACAACACACTAATCATTCATTGTAGCTGAAAGTCATTAAGTGCAGCCTGCAGTTTCTCAGATTGGTCTGTTTTGGAAGTATCTGTATTCCACGAGAATTTGATTTGGGACTAACTTTCCAGAACTCTGAAACAGATTTCTTGGCATCGAGTGTGTAAATTTCAAATAGGAAAGTTCAGAAACTGCAATCCTCTCTCTCTCTCTTCCCCGCCCTCCAAATTTGTAAAATTATTGAGGGTATATACTTTTTATTTATTTGAAAAATCTGTAGTGATCCAAAACCTTAATTTCCGTGTATTTCTGAAAAGACGTGATCTTCAAATGTATATGTGCCTTTCAGCTGTATGGTTAAAAATCTGACAGGGTACAAGGTGTATCAATGGCTATGATGCCCAGATTAGTTGGCTTTTATTTTGAATGAGTACTAAAGCAATAACTGCTGCTCTCCCAAGATACATTTTTCCTCCTATAAGCCTGAAGATTCTGCTGCTCACACCAATATAAACCTTTCACCACACTCAGTTTGAGCTGTAAATTAATCCTATAGGTTTGGCCTAGCACATCTATGCAGTTGACGTTTTGTATTTCAAGTTCAGGGTCGAGTTGTTTGTGAAAGTGACAAGGTGTTTTACTCCCTTAAGATTAAACTGGTCCAAGTCTTTTCATTTTAACACCAGGAAATGGCTCATGGGCTATTATCACTTTCCAGCCTGAGCAGCATTTAAATAATTGCACAGAACTTTTAAGTATTTCAGTTACTAAGGCATTCAACAGGTGCGTTTTGTATATCTGTGTTTGTCATGGAAGAGCAAGTCACAATTCAGTGTAATGTTTTGTTAGTTTAAGAGCATTTACTGTTTTGCAAAACTAACTCTAAAATGAGAATTTTATCTAACTGCAAATAATTGAGTGTTCCTAACTTCTGCAGTCTAATAGTTTACATGCTTTTGGAATTATCTCATCTCTTAAGTGAATAATTTTTTGCAGGTAAAAATTGCAATTTATAGCAAGTGCTCCATTTTTTTTTCCCAAATACAGGTTGAACCTGTCTAGTCTGGCACACTCTTGTCTGGCAACATCTGTAATCAGGCACGATTTTTAGTTAGCTGGAGAACCACTTATAATGGGTGTGGCCAAGTTTCCTGTGGTCCCATAAAGTTTGGTTACAGCCAACAGTCCTGGCTTTCACTGTTCTGTGCTATTATTTAGCTGTAATTTACACCTAAATGTCTTCTAAGAGGTAAGTAAACGGTGAAAGTGTTGATAATGCTGC
Source organism: Carettochelys insculpta (assembly GCF_033958435.1). Taxonomy (NCBI): domain Eukaryota; kingdom Metazoa; phylum Chordata; order Testudines; family Carettochelyidae; genus Carettochelys; species Carettochelys insculpta. Next base: position 4,583,569 of record NC_134145.1, read on the forward strand.
TAGACAATATTGACTTCACGTGGTCCATCAAATTCTCTTATTTGCAACCAGTCAGGTTCTGAGGGTGCCGGAGGAGATTCAACCTATATTTGTATTTTACTCCTGCAAGCTACATTGTCCAAAAATGTGAAACTTTTGTAGATCTTCTCTTTTGCTGGTAATATTGACTAAGGGTGAAACAACTGGGGACTCTTCTCTCAATTTAACATAACTAAGAAGCATTCAGAATTTAGTTTGACTATTTCTGGACTCTTACAGGCATACAAAATTGGAATACTTCTATTGTAACACAGACAAAGGAAGGAGGAGATAGATGGCCAGTGGCTGTCAACAAGTAAAGATAGGCGTAATACATATTTTTGCATCTATTCATGTTTCTTTGTGGCACCCATCATCCTTTCCCAAAATTATAGTAACCGCTGTTTCCCTCTCCCAAGCAGAGGCCAGACTTAATTTATTTTTCTTTCTTTCTTGGGTTGACAATATAGTAGAGAGAGGCTGGATTAGTTTTAAGATAGCCCACCTACTAAGAGAGTGAACAAAGAATACGTTTACTGCCCTGTAAATTATGCCCATACAGAAGAGAGATAATTATCTGTTGAGCTTAATGGATGCCATGTGAGGTTACAGAAGCTATTATTCATAAACTAGATGAAGACAAGGGAGCATTATATAATTAGAATTCCTTTTTAGGACCAATTACTAAGTATCATTTAGAATTGATTATTTATGATTTCAGTTTCTGTAAGTATTTTCCCCATGGTCCATGGAGAATGGACTTAATGCTGTTTTCATGGAGGAGGAAGGCATCTCTCTAACTGATGGTTTTCGAGGAACTTAGAGATCTTTTTCCTGGGATTCTCTCTCTCCAGTTTTTATCATTAGGTAGTATGATCTGCCCCATAGAAAATAATGTAGTAATGTTGCCATTGTTCTGTTCCTAATGTCGTTCAGCCTACATTGGAGATTGCAGGAGTTTGTGATCTTAGATTATGAATAATTCTTTTCTCTGGCTGTTTATAGTAGTATAGTAATGTACATTTTAAAAAATAAACTTTCATTGATGATGTGTATGAGCATTTACCTTAAATTGTCAGTGCAAGAGTTGCATGAAATATGCACACATTACTTTATCTCCCCACCCAAAAAAAAAAGTTACACTTTGCTCTCTCATCTTTTCCCAAATGCCTTACAGTAATACTGGTCCTGGTCCAAGTGAGAAATGAATCTGGTAAATAAATAGAACTTCATTGACTGCTAACTGATATGTGATAATTCCATTTTTGCTTTACTGACATTGGAGGTTCTTTGGCCCAAGTACAATGCCAGAGGAGCTGCTACAACCCATACATTTCAGCATGATTGTAACCAGTTTGGCTTCCAAGAGGGGTTCTCTGAGTCAGTGGGCGGCCACTCCACCCCACTGTCACAGGTGTTAAAACAAACCCCCTTGTCTGTAGTCCACTAAACCCAGCCTTGCGGCAGGTGGGTGAGAGGCAGCTGGTCAGGGGCCTGGCCTTGCATCAGGTGGGCGACAGGGAAAATAAACCCATGTCCAGGGTTCTAGCCCTACGTCAGGGCTGGCAGCAGACAGATACCATTTCTGCAGATAAACATAATCTATTAATTCACAGGGCCCAGGTCCTGGTTCAGGGCAGGGCAGCCAGGAAGCCCTCCCGGGTATACCCCAGTAGCTCATAGCAAACTGTCTGCCTTCTTGTTTGGGAGGGGTACAGGCAGTTTGCCTGTGTTGGCAGAGAGCGGGGAGGCTGCCACCGGGTAGGTAGGTGGCAGGGGGACATAGGCCCATCCACTTCACTGCATCTGTCAGCCCATGGCCCTGTCAGCGGCAGAGTGGTCTGCTGCAAGGGTCAGTGGGGATCTGCACTGCAACACGCTACTCTGAGGCCCTTTACCAGTCCTCACTGTTCCCTGGGCCACTTCTTTTCTCGCGCTGACCTATACCTGGATGTCAGGTTGGTCTCCTGGGGACTCCAGGGGGTCCAGGCCAGTCTGTGGCTGCTTGCAGGTCTCGTGATTCTAGCCGGACTCGGGGTGCAGGCCGGGGCCAGGATTGAGGCTGCTCCTCTAGATCTGGCTGGTGTCTCGGGGGTTCCAGGTGATCTGGGGTCCAGGCCAGTCTGTGGCCGCTTGCAGGTCTTGTTCCAGGCAGACTCGAGGTGCGGGCCAGCGCTGGAGTCCAGGCTGCTCCTCGGGGTCAGGCAGGTTTCTCAGGGGTTCCATGTCATCCAGGACCAGCTGGGGCACGAGGGGGAGAGGGGTCGAGGCCAGTCCTTGGCCAGGTCCAGTGGCCCCAGCCTCTAGGCCAGGGAGTGCTGGGCAGACCTCTGGTTCTTCTGGAGGCTGGAGCCAGACTGAGCCCTCAGTCTGGGCTTTTATAGTCCTAGCCCCGCCTCTTGGCTTCCAGTCAGATGACTGGGAAGGGTTGAGTTTGGCCCACAATGGCTCCTGGAGGGGGTTCCTCTGCCTCTGGGTCCGTGGGCAGCCACTCTGCCCCTGTACAGTGATACTCGTTGGTAATCAGTGAAGTTTGCATATGTTATATACACTAATGTACAGAATGAAAATTAACTCCTAAGTAGATATAGTAACTGCTTTTCATTCACAAAATGTGTGGTTTTTATAAAAAATTTTGTTTAGGGTAACTCTAAAATTCCTTCTCACACAAAAAGGTTTGCAGTCACTGCTTTACCTTTACCGTTTTGCCAGTATCTTTCTCAAGCTGATGCAATCTGCTAAAATGGTGGAAGAAATTTTTAAATTGGCTCACTGTATCTTACTTTTTGAAATGGTCAGAACTGAAAGCATTATTAAAAGTATGGAAGCATCAATAAGCAATATAATGGCAACATGTAATCAGTGTTAACTAGCAACTGTGAAATTATACACATAACATAATGCTGCACACTTTGCTCCTGTAAGTGTCTTTCTCCTTTATTTAAAAAAACCTAATTGTATATGTACATTTAAAGCATTTGGCACACTTTCATGCACACTCAACAGCTATTTAAATTTGAATGTTTCTGATATCTGACTGTGGCCCTGACTTTACTTGCAGAGAGTTATTCTACATCACATTTTTTTACACTATCTGTTGCTTAGCATATGGTAGTAGCTTTATTTCAGCAGATTGACTTGCAAGGACCCATATAAGATTCTTTCTTATTGGACCTTTGTGGTTTGACTGACTTGTATCTGGACTTCAATAAGGCTTTTGACCCAGTCCCAAATGATGTTTTTGTATGCAAAATAGGGAAATATGGTTCAGAATGAAATTATTATCAGGGAGTGCATAACTGGTTGCATGTCTGCTCTCCATAATTCACTGTCAGAATGGATGGAGATATCAACTAGTGTCCTTCAGGAGTCTGTCCTGGGTCCAGTAATCTTCAGTGTTTTCATTAATGAGTTGAATGATTGAGTGAAGACTGTGATCATAAAGTCTGCAGATGACATCACTCTGGGATGCGTTGCAAATGTTACAGCAGACAGGATTAGAATTTAGAGTGATCTTGGTAAATGGAGAATTGTTCTGAAATCAATATTATGAAATTCAATAAAGACAAGGGGAAAATTCTGTATGTAAGAGGGAAATGCACAAACATAAAAGGTGGAATAACTGGTAGGTAGCCATGTTGCAGAAAATTATCCAGAGCATTATGGTGCATCACACACAAAATATGAGGCAGCAGTTTGACAATGCCTTTGTGGAAAAGCCTGGTGACGTTATGGAGCGTACTAACAGGAGCCTCAAGACACAGATGACCAACATTGGGTATCATGATGTAAGGAAGATGTGGACAAACTGAAGAAAATCCATAGGACAGCAGCAGCATCAACAACAACAAAAGAGATGTAGAAAACCTGACCTATGAATAGGGCCCTACTAAACTGATGGTCCATTGTGGTCAATTTCGTGGCCGTAGGATTTTTAAAACTGCAAATGCCATGATTGCAGCTATTTAAATCTGAAATTTCAGTGTTGTGATCGCCAGGGTCCTGCCCCAAAAAGGTGGGTAGGTGGGTGTGTGGGGGTGGTGATGGTGGTGGTTGGAGTGCCACAAGGTTATGGTACAGCAACGAAGGGTCCTGTGGCACCTTGTAGACTAACATAAAAGTTTTGAGCATGAGCTTTCATGAGCAGAGACTCACTTCATCAGATGCTGCTTCTTAGTCTATAAGGTGCCACGGGACCCTTCGTTGCTGTTACAGATCCAGACTAACACGGCTACCCCTCTGATACTTGACAAGGTTATGGTGTGTGTTTGTGTGTGAAGGATATGGTAATTCTTGCTTTAATTCTGTACTGTTGCTGGCAGTGGTGTTGCCTTCAGAGCCGGGGAGCTGGAGAGTGGTGGCTGATGGGCCAGAGCTCAGCTGTGAAGAGAACCATCACCAGCAGGCTAGCATCAGTGCAGAAATAAGGATGGCATGGCATGGTATTACGACTCTACTGTGCTTCTGATTGCAGAGCTGGGCCCTCAGTCAGCAGATAACACACTCTGGCCACCCAGCTCTGAAGAAAGTGCAGGAGTAAGGTTGCAATGCTGCAACCCCGCCCCCCAATAACCTTGTGACCCCTCACCCCATAACTCCCTTTTGGGTCAGGACTCCCAGTTTGAGAAACAGTATTCTCTCCCATTTAAAATCTGTGTAGTGTAGGATAAAAGTGCACAAAAGATCAGATTTCATGGCGGAGGGACCAGATTTGATGATTTTTGAGAAGGAAAAGTTGAAAGAATAGGGCATGTTGAATCTGGAGGACACAAGGAAAGCCAGCCCTGGTTATCCAACATTATCTGGACCGACTGATGGTTGGATATCCAAAAATGTTAGATAATCAAGGGCATGGTGAAGGGTAGCAGAGGGGGACGCGAGAAGAGGGTGCTGCCTGGGTGCCTTCTGAAAAGGCCAGCTCTCTGAGGTGGGCCGCTGGATGATGCTGCCCCGCATCTGGTTCCCCCAGGCCATCTCTCTGGATGGGCAGCCTCCGCTGGTCCGAGGGGGGGGCCGGCTGAGCAGCTGGCTGCTGACGTAATCTCCCAAGGTGGCTCCCTGGGTGGGGAGCACCAGCTAGGGTGGTGGGCAGCTGCTGCTGGTCCAAGTGGAGCTTCTAGCTGCCCAGAGTGGGCTTCCTGCTGCGCTGGGCTGAGGAGAGATTATCTAACTCCCAGTTGTCCAGCATTCCATTTCATCCCACACTGAAGCCTCAGGCAGTGCTGGAGAAAACAGAGTTTTGGGTAAACTTGGGTTTTACTGTAATTCTTTTCAAATATGTGAGAGGTTGTTTCAAGAAGAGCTGTGATCAATTGTTCTTCCTCACCACCAGAGGTAGGACAAGTAGTTGTTGGCTTGGCTTAAAGGTAAGGAGCTTTACGTTGGATATTAGGAAAAGCTTTCTAGCTATAAGGGTAGTTAAGCAATGGAACAGGTTATCTAGGGTGTCATGAAGTTCTTTTCATTGGATGTTTTAAATAATTGGTTAGACAAACATCTGACAAAGGTGCTTTAGGTGTACTTATTACTGTGAGATCCTTCCAACCCTACATTTCTGTGATTCTGTAAAAGTGTCTAAAGCCAATTCTACTCCATTTTTTTCCTGTGTTTTTACATGTGCACTATGTTTGCACCATGTCTGCATCTCATTCTCCTCAAGTTCTTAAATATGAATTTTACTCTTAAACATATGTATTCCATTGCAGACAATGATTTCTTGGAAATGTTTCTCTGTAAATAAAATCTGTTGCATAAAGAAGTTTACCTGGCAGTGTCTTCTGTGTCTCAAATGTGGCAGTGCTAATTTTCAAAATGTAGCTTCAAATTTTGTTCAGCAGTCTTTCTAATCATATGGCCTGTTTTTCTGACATGCTACAATCATCCTATGGAGTACAAGTAAGGCATTGCAATAAAACCTTCATTCAGCATTCAACTCAAGTTGATTCCAAGTCCTCTCTAGTAAATTTAGTTTACGGGGGGTCTTTGAAGTTTCAGTAGGGTGATATTAGAGTTAAAGGACACAGTCAAGTTACTGTAGATTCTTAAATCTGGCAGGGAGTTCCAGAAAGGAGGTTTATTAATCTTGAAAAACCAACCACTGTTTAATATCATAAGCTATAAAAGATATTTGAGACCAACAGCTTGACTTTTATTATGAAAAGAAGTAGCTTGCTTCTTTATGGGTAATAGGGTAACCATCTGTCCTGGTCTTTCCCAGGACAGTCCCTTATTTAAGCTGTTTCACAAGTATCTCGACTTCTTGAAGAAAATGGGCAAATTATCCTGTATTTTGTGGGGTTCCTGTTCCCTGGCACCTGGTGTCTCGAGGCAGCAGCTCCCACTGCCAGGGAGCTCCTCCACTGGGTGGCTGCCATATGCCCTGGCACCTCAGTGAGGCAACCCCCAATACCGGTGAGCTCTGCCATGGAGCGGCCTCTTAATTCCCTGGTGCTCCCCTGCTTACAAGTTGTGGAGCCCTCATCCTCCATTCCCCCTCATCCCTGGTGCTTCACTGTGGGGCAGCTGCCCCCATTGCAGAGGAGCCCTGACATAGAACAGCAGCCCCCGATCCCCAGAGGCTGATGTCCCATATTTGCCATAGGGCCGAGTGTGGTCACACCTATTAGGTAATGTAGGACTAGAAAGAGTCTCTTTTCTCTTAATCCCAGAGGAAGAGCCCTGAGAAGAAGAGGGCAAGTTTGAGAATCAGAGCTTCTTCCCTGCCCTTTCCTTGTTACCGTGAGGAAGTATAGTAAAAGCTTTGGTATCCAGCATGTTGGGGGAATGAAGAGTGCTGGTAAATTAAATATTTTGGTTAACTAAGAATGAACAGGAATAAGTGTGGCAAGTGGTGCAGGCTGTGGGGTAGGATCAGGGATGGTGGCTTTGGGATGCAGAAAAGGAGTATAGGGTGCAGGAGCAGTTTGGACTTGTTTCAGGCAGTGCTAAGTTTTTTGAAGCTTCTCACATTTGGGCATGTGTCCTTGGTGCTACGGGGTAGAGGTGCAGCTAAGCAGCTCCGCATGCTGCTTCTGCCCATATGTGCCACCCCCCTTAGCTCCCATCAGTTGCTGTTCCTGGAAAGTTGGGAGCTGTGGAGTCAATCCGTAGGGCAGGGCAAGGGTACTGCGCTAAGTCCTGCGTGCCTGTTCCTTCACCTAGGAGCAGCAGGGACATGTAACCATGTCCTCAGAGCTGGGCAGGGAATATGCTGGCCCCACACCAACCAGACTATAAATTGGTCTTTCTGGAAATGCTGGTTTATAGCGCTTCCCTGTTGAAGTGCTGGATAAAACAGCTTTTACTATAAGCTGTGCTACCCCTTCATTAGCTCAGCTTTGTTGGCCAACTCATGGAAGAGCTAGAGCAAGACTCTGCCCATCTTCTTGGAAATTTAATGAGCATGCAGCCCTTGTTCTCATTCCTGCATTAATGCCATGATGGGGGGAACTTTGGCAGAAAATAGGGATGGGACTTAATCCCTCTTCATATTCTGTGTAGGTAGCTGAGAGTCAGGCACAATCTGGTCCTTTGTATATCACGTAAGACAGTCTTCAGAATGAGACCTGTTCAAGAAAATAAAAATCCATATCAGAATAATATTGTCTAGTGAGCGTTTTTATCTTTAACTAAATTTTTAAATGTAAACACTAGGGGAGAGCTGTATTTAAAGAAAAAAAAAGAGAAAAAAGGGAAATTCTCTTATCTACTGAGATGGACTCTTGAACCAATGGTACTTGGGTGACTGCCCTAAAATCTTGAGGAAACCGTGTCTGACTGGAATGACTGAATGACCATGGCTTTTGGAGCCATGGTTTCTTGACAGATAATGTGAATGCAGTGAGGCAGTTTTTTTATAATATGTGTGTAAATGACCTTCCAGGTGGGTAAATGCTTGGCTATGGTTGCTGCTCGAATCTGGTACTCCCCTGGAACACGCACATTTTTCTAGTTTCTAGCCATTTCGTAGTGACTGAATTCTGAAGGGAAGCCTGAGAGAACCTTGTTTTGCTAGCCCTGGGTACATGAATAAAAGAGGTGGGGAGACAGGAGAACAAGCTGAAAACTTGCATGTTATATGCTAGATTTTAACTCAGTGTTCGAAGGACTAACACAAACTTCTTTAGAGGTTCTTCAGGGGAGTGATGCTTTTTGTCCACTGAATATAAAATCCTTTTTCCTTGCTGTTTGTTTTAATACATTTTAAACATTACAGTATTTCTAACTGGCACGAGACTATACTGAATTTGGAAAGCCATTCCAAACATTTTGATTGTGGTGTTGGTTTGTGGTTAGATATTCAGAGGAAGAAGAAGAATTACAAATCATTAGCTACTGAGGGCACTGGTCATATCTTCTTTCCACAGCCCCAAATTGGCCTTTAAAGTTGCAGCTGGTCCATTGGCCCTGCCACACAGGTTTTGTAAGGGGAGGAAAATCCTGGTTTATCATAATTTAACATGTGGATCAGGAATATGTGAGGAAACACACTGCCAGTTCTGAGATACCCATGATAATTTTAATCATATGTTAATATTATTGCAAGTAAAACACCTTCAGCTGTCTAAGGGTATGCCTTCGCTGCAGGGAAGATTGACTCTGCCGCAGTCGATCATCTGGAGTTGCATTTAGTGTGCCTAGCAGGGACACGCTAAATCGAACTTAAAGCATGCCTGCATCAGTGTCCATACTCCTGCCCCAGTTAGGAGTAAGGGAAGTGCGTACCTGTTGATCTACCTTAGTGGAGATGGCGTGGAAGCCTGAAGTAAGGTATGTTGACTCAGCTATGTAATTAATGAAGCTTGAATTGCATACCTTAATTGGACCTTCTGCTGTAGTGTGGACCTGCCCTAAATCTTCTCAGTATTGCTGATTTTAGGTGGTATTGAAAAGTATTAAGGTAGCAATTTTTCTTTGTTATATTTAATCAGGTGATATGACAATATAATCCTTAATTATTTAGCTTTACAATAAAATAGTCAATTATGGAAGTTGTTTGCATTGTATACCACAAATTAACCCAACATTTCAGTTTGTAGATATGCTGTTAAAATGCTTGTGTTGGTAGTATTGACATTTAAATCTCTTCACAGTGCAATTTGGCATCCCAATTCAAATGATTTTTTCTTTTTTTAGAGAGAGGAGGACATTTTAGGGTATCTTCTTTAAATATCCATTTATAAATATTTCTGTTGCAGGAAACAGCAGGTTTTCTTGACTAATGCTTGTAAGGAAAGAAAAGCTTAGCTTTTTTTAAATCCATGAAAAATTCCTTCCTTTTTCAGTGTGATGGATGGATTATAGTTGATGCCCTTGCGTGGGCAGGTTATATTTTTCATGAGAACTGGAGATTCTAATCCTTATTACCATTTTTGTGATGCAAGTGGTTTATGTATAGAAACAGATTTAATTAATCCCCTGCTGGTTGATAGTACACCCTAAAGCAAAGCAAATATTTACAGTCAGCAAAAGACAAGTGTAAAATATGAGTTCATAGTGTCCGGTCATTGAGTGTCACTTGATCTACAACCTCTGTGAAATATTATCTTTAATTTATCAAGCAAATGTATTTTCCCCTGTGAGCATAAAAAACTTATATCATCTTGCTTGGTGGTTCAGCTGGGATGGCGATAAGCTTACCAAATAAGAGTTCCAAGGTCAAAGGCAATCTCAGGAACCCTGTTGCGTGTGCTGACAGAAACTGGGAACATCCTGAAGGTGGTGGTGAATCTCAGTTAATTTAAAAGGGGCAAATTGTACTGCATTCAGAGCATACTTTAACATCCCACTTTGCCTGTGGGCATGTGCCATATGCGTAGGTACACACTCAAGGACGAATTGCATTTCTGAGAGAAAGTGATGATGAAATCTCTCTCCATAGTGCTTTTATAAAGCATGATTAAAAGAAGACAGTGTGATGTATTACCTGCTCCCACCATGGTTTTAAAAAAAACAAAAACACTGCGCCCTTTGTTCTATGATCATTAGGTTAAAATTATTATTGCCAAAATCTCTAATTTAATTTAGTTATTTTTCAATAAATCACATAATTTAATGACATTTTCCTCTGTATGTAATGATACAGCCTCGTGAATCACATTTTTGAGGACATAAGTTAATTGAAAGGACTGACTCCACAATGTTTCTGTTCTCAGAGACAACATGGTTGAATAAGACCTTAGTTGTTGCTCATGTTGTGTTATTTCTTCAGGACTTGATCCTTTATGCTAGTTGTTGATGGATTTTGGCTATGGAAAAAAGTTTGAGAAATAAAACTAGACAAATTGACAGGTTGTCGTTTTCGTAAGAGGATACTGAAAACAAACATGCATTCAGAGGTTTATATTGCTGACCTTGAGAGCAGGTGGTACGGCACTAGACTGAGGTAATCAGGGTAATATATCTCTGTATTGACAGTTAAAGTGCTCAAAGAGACGGATAGTTCAGATTGCACATGGAAAGTGCTATTCTTTGATGTTTCACTCTAAATTGGGGTTAGGTCTTATATGGAAGAAAACATTTTACATAATTAGTACTTTTACTCAGAGGATTTATTGAGTTATGGAACAATGAAAGGATTACTATGCCCAAAGCTAAATACCAGGTCAGATTTGGTGCTCAGAACATGACAGTGTTATATTAATCATCCTACCATTTAAAATATGAATGTGGTTTAAAAATGTATGAATACATATTGCCATGCTCTCCTTGTGTGATGTAAGGCAGAATTAGCATGGTAAAGTAAATCTAGTTACCAACACTTTCTTCTTAATTAACATACTGAAACTTGCTTATGGGTGCTACAAAAACTGACTTCTAAGCTCTGATCCTCATTTATAGGAAATATGTAACTAGAGATCTTAATGAAATATAGTCAGGCTCTCCTGGTAGGTGGGTTTTTTTAATTTTTTTCAATACCTGAAATGTCATTCGATTACAGTGTTCTTTAACAGATTGAAATGCTCTCGAAGTCCACATGTTGGAAGTACTTAGTTTTGATTGACGTTACCCTCATAATCTGTAGGTGTAAAGATGCAGTCAGCTCAGTGCCAATATGGACATTCCAGTTGCCTTAAGCCATGAGTGAGACAGCTTTTTGCCAGGCCCCCCCAACCTGTCTAATGTAATCCAAACGGATGGAGATTTTGGTTGTGTTTATATGGGGGAAAAAAAAACGTTTCGGCATGTGTAAGAAAATAAGCGTGTAGAATGTGAAAACTTTATTAATCAGTATATAAATGTGAATAACATGCATAAAACAGCAACGTATTTCAAAATTTTGAAAGATGGCTGAGCCTGAGACCCAGTAGCTGATTGCGCTGCACACCACTTAGGAAACTTCACACTCCCCTGTGGGGGCCCGCCTTAGTTCACCAAATACCCACACTATTCTTGTCACATCATCTTATTCCCTGTCAGGCCCCCTTTTGCAGTACCCCCACTGCATACCCCCTTAACTCCTGGTCCTGAAATGCAGTCTCAACTGGCTTTCTTGCTGTGGATTCAGACACTACCAAGACTTCAGTTTCTGCCCCCCAGTCGCCTTCTCCGCACTAGCTCTGTGGCCTACATGCTCTGTTCCTTTGTTCAGTTATCCCTTCTTCTTCAGCTCTGGCTTTAAACAACTCTGCACTGATGGTGTGCTGGCTGGAGCTGCAGCAGGAAGAGTAGCGCCAGCTGTGTTTCTGGTCCTTCAGTTTCCAGGGTGGCTCCCGCTTGTTTGGGCCTCCCATGTCCTGTTAGCCCCTCTAAAACCTGTTTTGCGTGGGGGGAGGGGGTAGCAGGGAACAGGGAGAGGCAGGATTTCTCAGTTACCAGGTCTGCTCTTCCAGCTTCAGTCAGTTAAGCAGTGGTGCGGAGCCGGCCTGTCTGAGGATGGAGTATACTGTAACTAGTGGGTGAATGCAGAAGACTGCGGGCTGAGGGTCTGCAAAGCAGGAGTGAAGGGCCATTTCTGGAAGGGTGGGACCTGGTGGACAAATGAATATAAAAACTGATTTCTGTACCTGTTTGTTAGTTTGTCTTTTGCAGTCTAGGCCTTAAAGGTGTTGAATCTGAACAACTGTTGGACATATTAATGTTGTAACTGTAGTGTATTCATTAGGTGCAATCACAGAATTAATGCAAACACCCTAGGGATAGAGGATAATTGAATCAACATGTTATATTTGATTGACTTACATTGAGAGTCCATATGTAATACAGCATATGTTTTTCTAAAATAAAACGTTTTAAATTGCAATTCAGACAGTGGATAAGGATTAAGAAAAACGTTTCATGGAAAACAAAGTTACTATCATAGGCAGAAGTGAGAATAAAAACCAGCTTAACCCTTTGACCATAGAGGCTGACTTTCTCAGTTCCTGGGAGGTGCTTTTCCCTTCCCTCAGACCCCAATCCCTGCCCCACTTCTTTCCATCCCAGCTCCACCCTCTTCTCTGCCTCTTGCTTTCCTCAGTCATCTTCCTCCTGCTGGTACCTGCTGCATGCTGCTGTACAGCTAATCAGTGGGTGGGAGGTGCAGGAAGGGGTTGGGGTAGAGATGATTAGCTGGGCTGTTGGTGGTCAGGAGGTGCTGAGGTGGTAGGGGTACATGCTGATTTGCAGGGCTGCCAGTGGGTTCTGAGCACCCACAATTGTTTTTCTGTTGGTGCTCCACCCACGGAATTGTTGCCTATGCCTTTAAACCTAAATTGCTATGAGGTGCTTTGCCCTTCAGAGCTAATATTTCAAACATAAAACAGTATGTTTTGCAGGACAGGAGGCCGTTGTAAGCTCTTCCTCTTATGTCATGAGTCTCATATTTGGTCTTTTTCTGAAAGCCCCTGTGCTCCTTGTCTTGTATTATGGCATGAAAAAAATCTTTGGTTTTTTTCCTTAAAAAGAAAAGTTTGTGTTGAGACTTTTGGTTGTATAACAAAAAGCTTGCTGACCTTAACGGTGAAAGCCAAGAAGGCAAATAAAAAAATAAAGTGTGTGTGTGTATATATTATAGAAATCTCATTTCAAGTGAATGCATAAATTTTTCAGTCTGATGTGTGAATGCCTACCATTGGCAATATTGAAAAGTGAACTTGTCTACAAATAGAATAGGTTGCTGCATCCTTAGTGTGTTGTGCCAGTGGATGAAAACTCTTTTAAAATATAGTGTATCATATACATTTGTCTGTTGTCAGTATATGAAATCAGAAAATAAAATCAAGGATGGCAGTTTAATTGGCCACATGGCCTAAAAAACAAAATGAGCAGATTAGAAGAGTGACTGCCAATGTTGGAGCACAAATTTAAGATTCTAAATCTCATTTACCTGCATTGCTACTGCTGAGCCTCAGTAGCATCGCAGATAGGAAAATATGCTTGCAACAGCTGTAATCACACTGAATGCTAAATAGTAAATTAAAGATTTGAAATGGGGATGGTTGAAATAAATTGGATTTGAGCTTTTAAATACCAGAATTACATTTTAACTTTTTCAAATGTTTAGTTTCATATTGTGCTATTAAAAACAGAGTAGTATTACTTCTTAAAAAAAAAAACTCTATAGATACATGTGTGATTCATATTTAACTTGACTGAACTGTAATATAGAGGTAGCTGTTAGTTTGTATTCTAACAAAACAAACCAGCAGTCATGTAGCACTTTAAAGACGAACACAATAATTTATTAGGTGATGAGCTTTTGCCGGACAGACCCATTTCTTGATCTGAAGAAGTGGGTCTGTCCTACAAAAGTTCGTCACCTAATAAATTATTTAGTCAGTCTTTAAAGTTCTACATGATTGTTCCTTTGTTTCTGTATCTTTACTGTTTTGACTTTTTCTCACATTTTTGGGAGTCTTGATAAAGATGTAGTTTTAGTGGGATGATGGTACCATCTAGTGGTAAAATATTAAAAATGCAGTCGCGTAAAATGTTTTTTAAAAGGGAGATGGGTAAATAAGCTAACCAGAGATGGAAATGTTTAAAAAAAATCTGTTCCCTTCTTTTAATCCTTACAGTTAAATTAATTTATGATAGATTGATATCAATGTTACAGGTATAGTACTGGATTGTAGTTTAACACACTAATAGTTTTTATCTATTTTATTTGAAGTTCTTACATTTCATTGGTTTTTCAAACATGTAGCAGTATGTGTTTAAAAAAGAAAAATCTGAAACAAAGCACTCCACTGCAAACACTCATCGCCCAGGGGACAGAATAAGAGGAAAAATGCATGGGAGATGTTATGTTGCTGGAGGCGCTGTTGGAGTGCACTGGGCTAATAGAATGATGAACAATGTAGGACCAATTTGAATTAATTGCAAAGATGTTTAGTAAGTTAGAATTTCGAACATGTAGCTATAGAGTGAAATGCTTCTACCTTGTGACTGTAAATATTGTAATTGTGAAGGCAAAACAGGTGTTTCTGTGCCAGCCTGTCTATTTGGGTGCCCAGTTGGCCTTCAACAGGTACAGACAGCGTATTATACATGGAACGGTAATTGAAGCTGCAAGTTTGTGATGGACTCTGTAACTTTCCTGGACATCTGTGACTTATGCAAGGGTTGGGGCGGCTGGCCTGGGCACCACCTGAGCAGTTTGAGTGTTCCAAGGCCAGCTACACTGAGTGCCGTTGTGGCAGATTGAGGCTACCATACTCCAGCAGCAGGAGTTGGGGTGTGTTGGGTGGGGAGGGCTGAGGCAGGGGTTTGGGATGCAGAATGGCTGAGGACTGTAAGTGGCACTTACTTCGTGGAGCTCCCCAGAAGTGGTGATATCCCCCCTCCCTCAGCTCCCAGATGGAGGCTTAGTCAGACAGCTGTGTGCATGGTTCCCAACCAATGGAAGCTGCAGAGCCTCAGTTCAAGGGCCCCTGGCTGTGATTCTACCTAGGAGCTGAGGGAGGGACATGTTGCTCATTCCAGGGAGCCAGGTGGAGCCAGGTAGGGAGCCTGCTAACTCCATAATCTCCCTCAGCATCAGATGGGGCCCTGGGTTGCATGTGTTCTGCCATCCTCTGCCCAGCACCAGCTAGAAGCCAAACCAGCTCCTTCCTAAGCACCTTTTCCAGCCCCAGCTTGCCACTGACCACCTGTGGCACCTGCAGGTCACCTTTCTATCCACTAAGGTTTAGCCAGAGGTATGTTGTACAAGTCATGGACAAGTCCTGGGCTGAGAGATTTTGTTTACTGCCTGTGATCAGTCTATGACTTCTACAAATATTCATGACTAAAACCTAGCTTTAATGATACAATGCATGGTAACAAATGAGGATTGTGTTCAAAAGATGCCAGTGTCTGTAAAAACCCATATCATTTACAAAACAATATTACTAAAGTACCTACACAGAGAGTTAATTTAAGATTCTTCTTCGGCATTTTTCTAATACTTTATTTGTATGTTTTTTTTCCAGAAGGAGCTCAGTCTCCCTAGAAGAGGAAGCTTGTAAGTATACTTTTCATCCATGCTTCCATAAAGCTTGACTGAACAAAAATACGGGCAGGTTCTTAAAGATTGGATCCATTATCAGAGACAGATACACTTTATTTTTTTCTGTTTTCATTTTGCGTGTGCTTTTAGAAAGGTGCCGGGTTGGCCACCTTGGAGATTAAAGTTCTCTGTTCATCTCTTTAAGAGGTGGCGGGCAGCCTGTGGTAGTGTAAGCCTACTGTCATTGCTTAGTCAGTGTGGTTCAACTCTACTTCGAAGGAAACTTACCAGAGTGGGAAGTGTACCATTCGTAGGACAGACAGCGGTTGCCTTTTTTGTTGAGACTGCAAACAGTGATCCTGGTTGCTGCCCATCCCAACCTTTGTACTCAGGATAAAATGTCCAGTGGGGCTTGTACTAAGATTTAATAAACTAATTCTACACAAGTTACTGGTGGAAATGGCATTTGGTCACTGCTGTGTGGCCAATGGGGAGGAGAAAAATCTGACTTCTCATTACCAATTTCTGCAGGCTTTTATGTTGTAAAATCAGACAGTAGAAGTATTGACACAAGACAAACAATAGCAAACTGTACATAGCAGAGTTCTTAAAATATAGAACTTTAAAAATTAAGCCAGTTATTAATTTTAACTTATTTTATTAAGTTTTCAGAGTTTTAGGAAACTGTTTAGTAGTATGCACGGAGAAAATTTAACTGTTGCTCAGTTTAGTTTTCCATGGCCTCGTATGTGGTAGAATAAAGCTGAATAGCGTCTGGATTATCAAAAAACAAGTGAGCCTGCCTTTTAAGCCTACAGTAATCTACAAGTCAGAATGTTGTGGTAACCATGTCCTAAAGTTTGTTTCACAGAAGCATGTTACCTTGTATACACTGTCTTAGATTTCAGGTTCTAGAATTTAAAATTTCTCCTGTATATAAGCAACAATGTTCCGAAAGTGCTGTGTGGTGCTGAAGTTTCAGTGGTGAGCAATATGACTGGGTTAAAAGGCTTTTTCTTTTTTTTTTGTTTAAAATGAGGCATGAATGAACCTTTTTGATGAAGTCTTGTTGGCGTTAAGATGAATTCTGTAACAAAACAGAACACACAAATCCATCAGTATACTAGATTTGTATTAGATTTAGGATCACATGATCATGTGATTTGGGAACAGTCATGACAATGGTTGAATAAGAACACTTGTGCAAGTATTTGGAGGCAATCCAGTTAAACAGATTCTTGATATTAGTTATTTATCTATAACCTTCACCTTAATATAACAACTTAGATAGTTTTGCACAAAGGATTGTTATTCTGGAGTTGAGGATGACAAGGTTTTTTTCTGATTCTGGTTAAGTATGGAGGTAGGTACAATATAAAACTATTACAAGTATTAACAAGAGAAATATATGGCACTCTGGTCATCTTTTCAGACACTGACAGTAGGATGTTATTTAGTAACTCTGAATATTGCTGAATTTTTGGTAAAGTACCTTTCTTCAGTTATTTCAATCCCTTTTTATTACCCCCCTGCTTTTTTTTCCCCCAAGTGAGTTTTCCTGCTGAATCCTCTGTGAAGAACTTGAGTAATATGTATCTAGCAGGGCAAAACCATAACTTGAAAAGGGCAAGAATAACAGCTACTAATATGATTTCAGTTCTTAGTGTAATAGTGTTCCATATGCTTCTGGTACAGGTGCTCTGACTAGATTGTTTTACTGTTGCTTGGATCTATAGGAACTACAGTCATACCTAGTTATTTTGAAATGGTTTAGTTTTGTTTCTGATTTACAACCAAATGCTGTTACAAACCAATTAGAATTCTATGGCTCAGTGGAAAGAGCCTTATAGATCTGCAGCTATCAAAACACTGTTTCTGTTTATCACTGTTGTCAATAGTTGTTGATACCATTGTATTGAAGTGCTCCCCTGATACATTAAATTGGCATAACAAGACCCATGGAGTCTGCTGTTCTCACATCCCTGATTTTTGTAGGGTGTCTGCTCATGGAATGTCAGAGAAGATCTTGCATTGCACCTTTAAAGATGAAAAGCAGTCAAGTAGCACTTTAAAGACGAGCAAAATGGTTTATTAGGTGAGCTTTCGTGGGACAGACCCACTTCTTCAGACCATAGCCAGACCAGAACAGACTCAATATTTAAGGCACAGAGAACCAAAAACAGTAAGCAAGGAGGACAAATCAGAAAAAGATAATCAAGGTGAGCAAATCAGAGAGTGGAGGGGGGTGGGGGGGAAGGTCAAGAATTAGATTGAGCCAAGTGTGCAGACAAGCCCCTATAGTGACTCAGTTCCCATCACAATTTAAACCATGTGTAAATGTGCCGAATTTGAATATAAAAGCCAGCTCAGATGTTTCTCTTTCCAAAACGGTGCGATAATTCCTTTTCAGTAACACACATACCTTTAGGTCATTGACAGAATGCCCCATTCCATTAAAATGTTGACTAACTGGTTTTGTGGATCTGGAGTGTTCTGATGTCTGTTTTGTGCCCATTGACCCTTTGTCTAAGGGAGTTAGACGTCTGTCCGATATACAAAGCATCTGGGCATTGTTGGCACATGATGGCACTTTCTCATGCTCCTCTGCTAACATCATATATGCCATCATGTGCCAACAATAATTCGGACTGTACTCTTGTTCTTGAATAACAAGATACAGCGTGTTTTGGCTATCTAGGCACAAAGAGTGCAGTTTCTTGCTTAACCTGTTTTTAATTTACATGTTTTTAGTCTCAGGCATAAATGAGGCACAGCATTTTTATTTAAACATCATGTATTTCCTCCTTTGATATAAATATTAAAAGTGGACTTAAACATCAGTAAAATACAAACCTATCAACTTCAAACACAAAAAATGTAATTAATTTTTATTTAGTTGCACTACATAGTGAATGATATGTAAATAGAGTAGGCTCATTTCTTGTTTTTCAAGTGGAAATGTTTAGTTTTAGTTGATACTAATAAGCTATTAATAAATAAAAGCTCCTGCATCATATCACCTGGTGCCTAATAGTTCTTGACTGGCTGAATTTTGACTGTACAAAATTGTTAATGAGTCATGCGTACAACACATTCGGCATTTCCTAGTCCACTCCGTTGAATCAGCCACCAGTTCATTTTCTCCAAAGACATCACCAAAAGAGTCTTATCCTGTTTTTTGAACTTCCCTGGGGTCAGCCCACCCACAAACTGATACTACAATAAAAAAAAAATTGCTATGTAATTTGGATTAATTTTAGGAGTGTCTGTTACAGATATATCATCACATCTTCAAACTAATACTTGGCTCAATCTAATTCTTGATCTTCCCCATCACCCCTCCACACTCTGATTTGCTCACCTTGATTATCTTTTTCTGATTTGTCCTCCTTGCTTACTGTTTTTGGTTCTCTGTGCCTTAAATATTGAGTCTGTTCTGGTCTGGCTATGGTCTGAAGAAGTGGGTCTGTCCCACAAAAGCTCACCTAATAAACCATTTTGCTAGTCTTTAAAGTGCTACTTGACTGCTTTTTGTTTTGATAGTGTATAGACTAGCACGGCTTCCTCTTTGTTACCTTAAAGGTGGGTAGTCTCAGGATCATTCCACGTTTTTCAGAGTTGACCCACACCTGAATCTCCTTGATGGAGCACACTTTATTTTCTGCATCTTTTCTGATGAAGGGGGTCTTTGTCCAAGAAAGCTTACGCTCCAAAATATCTGGTAGTCCGTAAGGTGCCACAGGAGTTGTTGTTTTTGAAGATACAGACTAACTCAGGTTCTTCTCTGATAGTTTTCTGCTTTATAATTCTCACTGTTTCAAAGGAATTAAGTTGTCTTTACAAGTAATAGAAGATGGAGATAGTCACTGATATAGCTGAGTTCTGACATACTGATTGCTTTGGTCAGGATCAAGGTCGTTCCTGAGCCATGGAATAAGGCAGTTTGATCTGGAGTCAATGAGGCAACTAGATCACAAATGACAGATTTTGAGTAGGGGAGGAGTAAGGTCTTTGGGCATTCTGTGCAATACCAGAATTATGACAAACCTGTCGCCCCTACTCATAGGTTATGTTTTCCAGATTTGTAATATTTTGTGTTGGTTTTTTCTGGACTGCCTGCTGTTAGTCCACATCTTTTCTTAAATGTGGCACTCAGAACTGGACATTGTACTCCAGTTCAGGTCTAATCAGGGCAGAGTAGATTAGAAGAATTACTTCTTGTGTCTTCCTTACAAGACTTCAGTTTATGCGTCTCAGAATGATGATTGGTTTTTTTGCAAGAGTGTTCACTTTTGACTCATATTTACCTTGTGGTCTACTACGACCCCTAGATCCTTTTCTGTAGTACTCCTGACAATCATTTCTTATTCTGTGTGTGTGAAACTGATTGTTCTTTCCTAAGTGAAATAGTTTGTTTGCACTTGTCGAATTTAATTGTATCTGACTCAAACTATTTCTTCAATTTTTCCAGATTATTTTGAATTATATTCTTTTCTTTCAAAGTGTGTACAATCCCTCCCAGTTTATCATCTGCAAAATTCATGAGTGTTCTCTATGCTGTTATCTAAATAGGTGAGGAAGATCAATTATACCATTAGCCACCCTCACTTTTGAAAGAGGGTTAATTTTTATTTATTATACATTTCTACATGTACTGTAGATACCTTTTAAAGATTGCTTGCTGTTTTGGTTGTCAGACACTTGTTTGTATAGCTGTTTTGCCCAGTCTTTTATATGGGTCTTTAGTAAATGCATGTATGGAGATGTACCTGTCTCATAGAACTAGAAGGGACCTTCAGCGGTAATCGAGTCCAGTCCCCTACACTCACAGCAGAACCTATCATCATCCGTGAAAGATATATATATATATTTTTAATCTATTTGCCCCAGATCCCTCAATGGTCCCCCCTCAAGGATTGAGCTCTGATCCCTGGGTTGTAGCAGGCCAGTGGTCAAACCACTGAGCTGTTCCTTCCTGCCAGCAGGATGCTTTTTTGACCAAATCAAATGTGGTTTGTCTGTCTCCCTCTAATGGGAAGTTGCTTTAGGAACATGTTTGACTCAGTTCAAGTCGTTCAAGTACGGAACCCTGGACTTTCACTCAGCTTTTGAGTCTCAGGCTTTTTCCCTCTGCTCTTTCAGGGCTGTTGAATTAAATAAGTTAGAGTGATTGTTTTTAAAAGTTTCTTCCAATTTTCTGTCAGTGGAATAGCACATGTTGGGAAGCAATTTACTCGTGTTACAGCCAATACTAAAACTATACTGGTTTCTATTTCTTATATTTCTACTTCTAACCTTCATACTTAGAGCCTAGAAAAATAGAAGATTTAACTGGAAGAAACCAGTAAAACGTTTTGACTTGCCTGACTGAAGAGAGTAAACACAAGCATGGGATGAGAATCTGCACATTTATTCTAGTCTTTTATACAAATACCTTAAAAAATAAAGTTGATATAAACTGTTTCCATGCTAATAATATGGCTATCATATGGGTGGGAAAACAAAACTTCTTTGTCACTATAATGAAGTGAAAGTTAAATCTAATATACTTACGTTTGTAGGCAATTAGGATGAGCCTTGTGAATGTTATTACACTTGTTAATTTTGTGTAAATATAGCATGAGAGCTAAGTGGCAGGAAAATATTCCTTAATATTGCAAATATTGAAAGCACAAAGGCTTAGGGTAAGACATCATTGTTGCTCAAAATAAGAAGGTCTGGTATCTTAGAAGGCAGGTTGTGCATTGCTGTACAGGAATCCTGGTTTGTATCCTGGTCTGACTCTTTACTCTTTCAGGCTCAAAGGGAAAAGGAGGTGGAGAGTGGCATTGTGTTCCCAGCCTTTTCTATCTTAGGTTTGGACATAGAGTAATGGACAATCTGTATTTTTTTTAAATAAGTGAGAGAGACTTGCATTCTAACTATACTCTCCCTTCAACTCATCAGAGAAACACAAGCAGTAGATTAAAAATAACTCGTGCTCTTAAATTGATATGAAGTGCTGAGTCAGGAGGTGGAATGTGTGGAGTTGCTTCATGGCAGCATTGCTGGTGGTGTATGTGGCTTGCTGAAGTTATGTGAAGTTTACTTTTCATGAAGGGGAAATTGGTACATGAGAAGGATTTGAGAACTGATCTGTGTTTTTGAGGGGATTCTTAACAATACTGAAAATGGGGAAATGTTGTATGCAGATTTTTTGTTAAAATTTGCCGTTATTTCATCTACCTAATTCTTATACAATGACCATCATAAAATTGAGGTTATGTAGTGTACGTATAAAGATCTCTCCCTCGTTCTCCACAAGGTAATGATTCTCGATTTTTTTGTTGTTGTTGTTTTTGCTGTGGGTGGTGCTAATTGTGGGGAAAATGGGTTTTCCGTTTTGCTGTGATCGTGCTGAATAGTGTGGTGATCCTGATATTGTCCACAGTTGAGGACCAGTAGTCAAGAAAACTCCTTCTGGGCATACAGGTCTCACTTCTTAGGCTGTGACAATTCTTCATTGATGTGGAACACAGGTGTTAGCCAAGGTGCTCCTATAAAGACAGGCATGTCCCTGGCAATTTGGATCATGCCGGCGGAAGGCTTCAAATTGAAAACTATATTATTCAGCTTTGACCTGCTATCCAACAAGGAACCATAAATGGTAGTTTTTGTAAATATTTGTAACTTGTAAATACTCCTTTAAAAATACACTACAATCTGTTAGAGAGAGGGCTTGTCTCTGCTACCTCCTTCCTTCGAAGGGAAGATACTAAGTAGGGTGTTGGGAGTTTATTAATGAAGTGCTGTGCTGCATATGCAGCACTTCATTAAGCAAATTCCTCCTTGCGGCAACTTTGAAGTTTTAACCTTGGAAGTACCGGCTCGTGTCTAGCTGCGGCTCACCCGCCGGTACTTTGAAGTGCCAGGGCAACTTCGAAGTCCCTTTACCCCTCAAAATGTAAAGGGACTTCGAAGTTGCTCCGACACTTCGAAGTACCGGTGGGTGAATCGTGGCAAGACGCGAGCTGGTACTTCCAAGTTTAAAACTTCAAAGTTGCTGCGGGAAGGAATTTGAAGTGCTGCATGTGCAGCGCAGGCCTTCATTACTAAACTCCCAACACCCTACTTAGGATCCTCCCTTTGAAGGAGGGAGGTAGTGTAGACACAGCCAGAGTGTTTTAATTAAAATCTGGCGAAGATGTTCATGTGAAATGCTAGTTTGGAAAGCTCACTTTCTGCAGATAATCTCTTTTGGGAAAGATGGACAGTAGCTATTGGCAATTGTGCATATAGCATGAATTGGACTTGAGTTAATGATAGAAATTACCCTTCGAAAACTAAAACGCAAGACTCCAAGTTTAAGGGATACAAGGAAGCCTCTTGAATCTTACACAAGATAATCATCAAGTTTAGCTTTGGGTTTTTGTAAGTGCCCTCAGTAGCCTTTGACAGCTTGTCTGTAGCTGTTTTGTCTTTGGAGTGTTTAAGATCGTAAAGAAGAAATAGTTACAACATAATCTGATTATATATTTGCTCCTGATATTTTTAACTTGTTTGGTAAAATTAATAGTTTGATTAATTAATACATTGTGAATGATTTAAGATTGAAGTTTTAAAGATTCTTACACAGTTTGATTTCCAAAAATGGTATAGTTCACATGTTTCCTCCCCAGTAAAGAACAGCTGCTGTTTGCTCTGATCATGACTTTCCCAGGGACTCTGGTTGGGAGCAATGACTGTACTATCACAGTATGAATTTGCAAGCTGGTATGTGAGATTTCTGCCAGAATTTCTTTTAATATGTCATCTCTTGCTCTGGTTCTTCTTTTTTTCTTGTGATTCACTGAGAGTGAACGTGTTCCCGCTGTCTGAAGCTCAGGAAAAGTTTGCTGCTGATTTGCTGTGCTCTAAGTGTGAGTGATGTCACTAATACATTGCTGTCTGTATGACGGATCAGATTGTTTAGTTTGTATCGTTGGTGTCTCAGTCCTAGTGCTGTGTACTGGTGGGCTTCGTTTCCTGTTTATGAATGCTATAAATAGACTTGTGGAACACGTCTTTAAAAATAATTAATTTTGACATGAGCTGGCTGATTAATCTGGATTGTTACTGAATTCGTGAAGTCTGTGGTGACACTGGCAATATATGAAGAGCTCGATATTATGTTGGCTGTTCTGTATGGGAGTGATAGAAACAGATTCTCCTTTCTGGCTTAAAACCTCTTGTTCTGAGAAGAAACAGTGTATCAGAAAGTACAATGATGAAGCGGAGGCAACAGAGACTTGGAGCCCCATCTCTCCGGATCCAGTAAGAACTGTTGTGGGGGGAAAAAAATTCAAGTTTTACAGTGCAGATGAAAACTATCAGGAAAAATACCCAGAATTTTTCATGGCCAACAAATGTCATCTTGATTTGAATTAGAGGAGGATTTATTGTTGAGGGAAGATTTTATCACAGTCACATTTGTCATTTGGCTGTTGTATAGGAAATATTATTTTCCAAAACTATGCGGTGAATGCTGCAGTAGAAGTGGAAGTGTTGCCAGATTAATGGTGTTATCATAGTTGTAAAAATATTCAGTTAAATCTTCACCAAGTATGTGCAAAGTATCATACACAGGATTAACAACTGGTTAAAACAGAGCATTCTTCACACTTTTAGCATTCTTTTATTTAAAAAAGGGTTATTTAAACAGATTAAAAGGGAAATCAACTTTAATCTGTCAGAATAAGGGCAGTGACAAAGCTGAAAGCAGCTGGTGCCCCCCTTTTGAAATAATACATTCCAAATACTGTAGTCCTCTGAGATAAGAATCTTTATGCTGTATTATCTGAAATTTTCATCTTAACATAAAACTCTAGGCAATTTAATTATAGAGACCTGTGCTTTTATTTTGATACTTGTCTCCTTTGTAAAGCACTTTGAAATGAGAAGTCATTATTAGTGTTATTTTGAGTTTACAAACTGAAGAAATTACATCTAAAGAGTGTATGGATGTAAGCATGGAAGCTAAGTAATCTGTTATGTAGTCAGTGACCTAAAGAAGAGGAGGAAGGTTCAAACTTCCTGTCAACAGATTATAAACCCCATCCTCTGTTTAAATGCAAATTACTACTGGTGATTTCCAGAAACTTTCTGAGCAGATGCATTTGGTTTGATTAGGGAATTTTAAAGCAGGGAACGTTAGCAGACATGAATAATTTCAGCACTTTAACATGCAACCTTTGGTTCAAAGTAACAATGCTCAAAGTCCACCCTAAATGTACTGTATTTAATGTTTTGAATAGAACAGGTGGAACTTTGTTTATTATTTACCAGAAGCAAAGTTAGGTTAATAACTATACCTAGTTAATACAACATATGTTAATTATTTGTATAATAATACCACTTTGTAGTACCTAAAAGTCCTAGCTATGAACCAAGAACCCACTTGTGCAAAGCTCTGTATAAACACAGAAAAAAGATGTAGTCCTTGCCTCAAAGAATTCACAATCTTTACCATTGGCATCTACCACTCCTGTCTACAGCATACTTTGTGCAGTGTGTCCCAAATCAAAATAATTAGCAGTTGAGCCTTCATTGTGTGTGTATGGATTACAGTCTTCCCCCGCCTTACGAGGGTAATTCGTTCCTGAAAAACTCCTCTTAGGGCGAATTCTCGTAAATTGAAAATGTAATTACCATTAATTTCAATGGGAAAAAATTGTATGCGTTCCTGAGCCTCAAAATTTACCCCTGTTTATGCTAAAACACCACCAAATCCCATTAAATACGGTGCAAGAGGGTGGCCAGGGCATGGGGGGGCAGCCTGGCCTGAGTGCAGCTTAGGTTAAGCGAGGAGGGGGCACTGCCAGGGGCTGGCCACATGGGGAGCTAGGCAGGCACAGGGGGCCCCTGCTGGCAAGGGGCAATGCCTCGCTTGTGTGGGGCTGCGTCTTGCAGAGTGGCGTGATCTACTGCCGGGACTCAGGTGAGTCTACCTCCCCGCACCAGACTGCTGCCCTCTCTCAGGGTGCCGCCGCCCCCCTGCACGGCCTCTTTGTCAAGACCAATGCGGCCAACTCCATCCCCTTAGTGCTTGCCTACCAGAGTTGCCAGCCTCCAAATCAGTCCTCGTAAATGTGAAGAAATGCCTCATAAGCTGAAGTAGGGGTATTAAATGAAACTCCTTGTAAAGTCGAATTCTCATAACTCGAGTGGGTGTATCTTGGGGTATGACTGTAAATGTGGGGATTGGGCACAAAAGTTTTCATTTTGTGACATGTAAACTCTCGAGGGTCATAGTTTTTATTTAAGGATGGCTTTTATAGTTTATATCAATTTAAAAATTTTCTTTTAATTCTGGTATCAGCCTATGTACCTTTGAAACGGTGGGATAAAGTTGTATTAGTACCTATGTGAAACTTAATATTCCAGTTGTGCCTACAAATGAAGATAATTTATTTGTTGGCCATGATGAAAATTCTATCCAAATTAGTCTTCAGGAAACTTAAGTGGTCAAAACAACAGTTCTAGATACTAATGTGTAGCTGTCACTGGTAAATTGAATACTGATTTATGTAAATAGGCCTAGCATAACCATGATGTTGGTAGCAAATGAAATATTTTTCTTCAAAGAATATTTTTTTTGAAATACCTTATGAAAGGTCCTTCCAGACGGCACTGGTTCTAAACTTTGTTCAGAGTTTTGTCACAACAGGGAATGCAGCTGTTTGGAGTGTAATAATTAAGAGAAAACCCATTATGTTGCTATTGCTGTGATTTTCTCTCATGTAAATGTACACAGATTATTTTTGTCTACTGGGCTACAAATCTGGAGTAAAAAAAGACTTTCATATCATATTAGAAACTAATACATTAAAATTATTTTAGTTTCCCTTGATTTTTTTTTTTCTTTGTGTAGCATTACTTATAGGTGAATATCTACTTCTCCCATGCCAAGGATGACTACTGTTGTATAGTTCAGTGAAATAGTGTTAAATCTTTTTTACATTTATGCAGAAGGCTAACTTTGCAACTTTTTGATATATCTACCTACTCACTCTTTGTATATGTGTATGTGTTGGTTGCTAACTCTGAAGAAGCTATACAGTTAAGAGAAATGAGCACACAGTTGGGAGTCTTCTAAATTCTAATCCTGGTTCTGCAACTGATCTGCTGTGATTGGTCACAGAACTCTTCTGTGCCTCATTTTCCCATCACTGAAATGAGAATAGTGTTGTTGTCAGGCTTAATTAGTTAATGTTTGTAAAGCACTTTGAAGATGTGAAACACTACAGGTGCTAAATGATTTCTGTTTAAGGAATTTTAATTTGTGCATTTCACAATATTTCAAACACTTCATATGCAGGAGGACCATGGTGGTGAGTATATTTGTTATTTGGCCAATTTTGGTTTATGAGAGAAACAAACCTGAGCCACACAGAACTCTTCTTTAGGGCTGGAGAAGGTAATCCCAGTGTCACAGCAAAATGCAGGATGCAAGAGATTGTTTAACATATATTGATCAAACAGTCATTAGTACCTAAATCACCATGTCCCTTTCATATCCTGGGATTGACGCACCTATAACTAGATTGCATATGTAGCAGGGAAGGTTTGGTCAGTTGCACATCAAGTATCTCCACAGTGGAAAGATAATGTTGAGTTAGTATTGCATTGGTTACCAGTGACATTTGGATTATTTTATATTAAGTTCAGGTATTGATTTAAAATAGCTGACTTTTGACCACTTAGTATATTAAATTACTTAAAATAATTATTTGATAACTTTGTTTTACAACTTAAAGCTATAACATTTGACATTGACGCTGATTGTTTCTACTGTGGTACCTTGTCAGAATCTCCTCTCCTTTGTACTCCCACTGCCGAGGAAGCGATGTTCATCAGCACGTGTTCTCTCCTACATCTGCTCCAGGTCTACAACACCTTAAAATCCCACTTAGTGCGGATTGTGCTCTTGCTACTTCTCCTTTAGTCTTTTACTTGAACCCACAACCCCAGAGCAACCCTTCTAGTCCATGCTACAGCAATCCGCTACAGTGGAGGTAAGGAAAATATAAAATAACAAGTTAACAATTTGGTTCCAGTGTAAACAACTTCTAAACTTCTCATTAGTTATTAGTTATTAATTTAAATGAATAATACCTTAAAAAAAAAGTCTGTTTTGCATGTTTGACCAGTTTAACTTATCTACAACTAAAGGTCTAGAATAAGGAAAAAAGCAATGTATGTGTACACGCGCACACTCACACAGAGACACAAATACACATATACATGCATGAAGCACATGTATAAAATCTATATGCGTTTAGAAACTAACTCTACATTGTTA
This sequence comes from Carettochelys insculpta, assembly GCF_033958435.1. Classification (NCBI taxonomy): domain Eukaryota; kingdom Metazoa; phylum Chordata; order Testudines; family Carettochelyidae; genus Carettochelys; species Carettochelys insculpta. The sequence goes on from NC_134145.1 coordinate 4,611,315, forward strand.
TTGTAGTTAAAGTTGTTTGGTTTCTTAAACCTTGTTGTACTATTGCAGGACAAATGTAAGAATTCTCTTAGCTCTTTGAGTGATCATCTCTTGAGTGTTCCACTCAAGATACACATTTTCTCCATATGTGAAGACTGGAAGATTTTTGTTAATGGTGATCAACTTCTGAGGTCTTCTCCTCCTTGTGCTTTAAAAGCAAAGTCATAAATGGCAGCATAGGCTGACTGCCTCTCCAGTTTCTTTCTACTGCCTATAGTCCAAGATTACATCTCTGCAGTGTTCCCTGGCATTCTTCTAACTACAAATTTTAAAGCTATAAATAATTTTTGAAACCTGATCATAGGCAGTTCAGTTGCCCTGAGGACTTGGGTGCCCCCTGGGATCATCTATGGGGTCCATAGAATGTCTAGGTCTCTGAAAGCTCTGTGGCCCTGCCCCCGAGCTAGTCAGTGATGCGGCATGTGCCTCTTACGCCTTGAGGATATTCATATCCATTGTAAATGCAGCATCTGTTGGTTCTTTCCTACCAGAACCCATCAAGATCATAAGCACAGGCTTAAAAGATTAATGGTGGACTGTTCTTTAAGGCCCCAGTTCAATCCTAGCTCATCAGATATTCATGCACATTAGACAGTGCCAGCGAGAAAAATCCATCTAAGGACAGTTGTCTCCAGCTTTGGAGGAATCTCAGCAAACAAGATTCCTCTTCCAAACAAAAGCATGAGGAAGGGAAGAGCAAACATTCTCACAAGAAACAAGAGAAATCTCTCCTCAGATTATCATCCAAAAAGAGGCTTTTCTCTGACACTACAGTAAAACTTTGCACCTTGGCATTGGAGTACCAGGAGCACACAGGAAGTACAGTTCTGGTTTCTTGGTACTGAAATGCAAGAATGCTCTGAGACCAGCCCTGCCTGAAGGAGTATGGTCAAGATTGGCACCAGTGAAGAAAAGAAGGCAACAGATACCTCCTACATTGTCTGTAAGAGAAGTCTGTTAGTAGTCTATAAGGTGCCACATGACTTCTCCTTGGTTTTGCAGATACAGACTAACATGGCTACCCCTCTGATACTTGATTTATGAGAAGGGATTGTTGATATTCAAGACTGGGGAAAAGCCACTATCACTGGTGCCAATAAGGGAAACAAGCCAAGTCCACTGTTTTGTACAGGTGCTAGATATGCTGCCAAGAGAGCAGTGCCATCTACTTGAATCTGGAATTGCCAGTACTGTTGGACCGGGTCCTAACCAATGATGCCCTATACTATCAGTTTGCCACTCTATGGTACTGTCTACCAGACAAAGCATCAATGCCAACAGCTCTCTGCATCAACATAGAAGCTCCTCCTCCTCTTCCATTAAGGCTGGTGACAGTGAGAGAGATTTACCACCCCATCATGACAGGCATTCAGCCCTGACAGAGGAGCCAGCATTTCATGGGCATTTTTCATTTCACACAGCGGGTACTGTGCACAGCTTGAGACCTATGGTACCCTCTCCCATAGGCTCTGTCTTATTTCCCTTGTGGTTCTACACTTTGTCCTTAATGGGGAGTTCCTGGGATATGTATATATGACATCCTGGATTTGCTGGGTCATACCAGGAGCCAAGAAAAACTTCCCCATGCAGGACAGAATATCAGACCTTCATGAATTATCTGAGGAAAATGGACAACCTGACATACCAGGCAGAATCATTCACCTTGGTAAGATCATCATCATTTTTATCATTGCCTGCCAAACAAATCGTCATACTGGTCTGACTACCACTAGCCAACAACTAAAGGCAGTGCCAGCACCTCCTATGGAAAATTGCAGACACTCTCCAAATTCCCCCAAAGGAAGTGCGGGACACCATCATAAACTATTAGACATGATGCAGATTGTTGGTTCTGGTAAGGTGACACTACCAGTTCATGAGGCTATCTTAGAACTGGCTAACATGGTCTTCTATATTTCACCCACTTGTGCTCCCACTCCCACTCCCAAGAAAACAGAGAGGGAATACTTTGTGATATCTAACAAAGCAGAATATTTGTTTCCATACCCTGCTCTGCACTCTTGAGTGTTGCAAGCCATCATCTGCACAAATGAGCAAGAAATTTTTCAGATTTACATAATCTGATAAGGAGGACAAGAATTTTCTTCAGAAGAAAGAATTTCACTTTGAGCTATCAACTTTAGCAGCGAAACTATGGTTTTTATTAAATTATAATAATAAGATCTCGGAATTCACCCATAAAGTTCCCTAGGAAGACAGACTTCAATTCTACGCAGTTTTCAACGAACATAAATTGCTGTCTAGATTGGCTTTACAGCCTTCTCTGTGATATCAGTGTTCATAATAATAAGACTCTGGCTTCTAAAACTTGGAATTTTCTAACCCACTGTCGAGGGTGTGCCTTTTGAGGGAAATAACCTATTCAGTGAAGTCAAAAAAGAGCCATTCTGTTCCCTCAAACACTCAAGAGCATCCTTTCGCTCATGGGGTGTTTATATGTCAGCACCATGTAAGAAATACCCCAGGACCAAACCTTAAATAAAATGACCAGACCTCTAATCGTTCTATCATCAGAGTGCTTTTGAACCACCTCAGAAATGCCAGCAAATGCAACATATTAAGTGTAATATCCTGTGCATTCCTCCCTGTCATAGCAACCTACCAAGATATCCTTTTGACAAGACTTTGAGAGTTGCAAAACTGTCCCCCTTCTACATTTACTTTGTCAGGACTCCTGTACCCCAGTTGGTGACTGTTTGTTCCATGCTTGGCACCTCATAACATCAGGTAGATGGGTTCTGGAACTAATCAATGCTGGTTATACATAGTGATGTACCAAATTTGTGGCAATGAAAAACACATCATGGCCCAAGAAATCCGGTGGTCTTGTGTGCTTTTAACTTGTACTGTAAGATGTCACGTGGGAGACCAACATTACCCAAATTGGAGATGCTGACCCAAAAGGGAGTTGTAGAGAGTTAGTGATATTGCCACCCTTACTTCTGTGCTGACGGCAGAGTGGGGGATCCAGAGAGTGGCGGCTGTTGGCCAGGTGGTCCAGCTCTGAAGGAAGCACCCTGCCAGCAGCAGCACAGAAGTAAGGGTGGTAATGCCATACCACACCACCCTTACTTCTGCACTGCTGCTGGTGGCAGCTCTGCCTTCACAGCTGGGCTGCTGGCTAGCGGCCACTGCTCTCAAACTACCCACTTCTGAAGGCAGAGCTGCCACCAACAGCAGCAGCACAGAAATAAGGATAGTAGTACCACAGTCACCCCATGATAACTTTGTGATCATCACACAACTGCTTTTTCAGTCAAGATCCCTACAATTACAACATTTAGAAATTTCAGATAGCTAAAATTCACGAAATTTACTATTTTTAAAATCCTTTGACCGTGGAATTGCCAAAACTTTACATGAATGTGGAAGGACCCTAATTTTGCAGTAGAACTCTTCTACTTTTGCCATCCCACTTGAGATACGCTTCTCATGAGAAATTGCGAGACTACCTCCTGCATCTGGGAGCCATAAAACTGATACTAATGCACCACAGGGGGAAAAATACTTTATTCAAAATACTTCCCCTCTCCCCTAGAAGAAAAGAAGCTGGAAGTCCACGTAAGGTCTCAGATAGCTCAATGTTTTTATTGCTGTCTAAGATTTGGAATGATCGTTCTGGCCTCCAGTAACCTCACATAGAACCAGGGCGACTGGTTCATAGTTCTTGATTTAAAGGATTCTTATGTGCACAAAGATATCCACACTGTAAACAGAAGATTCCTGTGATTCGCCATGGGTCCAGAGTATTGCCATTACAGAGTACTCCCATGTAGCCATCAGCATCACCAAAGCTGTTCGCTAATGTGCTGTCAGTAGAAGTAGTCCACCTTTGTTCTCAGAGATTGTCATTATTTCATGACCTCTGTGATTGGTTGCTCCTGGGGAAGCCAGCCATATGGCATTTCAGAAAATGGGGAAGGCGTGAGCGACCACCTTGTACCTGCTCAGTCTCTTGTAGTGTTTAGGACAACAAGTAAATTTAGGAAAGTCCATTTTAATTCACTTACAGACTGTAGATTTGGTTGGGGCAACCCTTAGACTCAGTCAGTGCCAAAGCAAACTTACCTCAGGACATAGTCGTACAGCACCTTTCATCACAAAGAGCTTTACAGAGCTTCTCACCTAATGAGCCATGCTATTGTTAAGAGGAGAGTGAAATATAGTGCACCTGAAATCTATTATTTTGGAACCAAGTTGTTTAGAAGTGATGAGATGTGGACTGAGCCTGCAATTGGACTGCTGTGCACAAGAATGGAGACATGACCAAGCCCAGTTGTTGCTCAGCTTTTGGCTTCTGGGGAGGTCCGTCATTGTAGCGAATAACATGTGACATTCATTTTGGTAGTATACAGAACAGAGCGAACAGCATGTTTGAAAGGTGACCAACAAAGCGGTGATAAAGCTTAAGTGTTTTCATCATATTTCAATTTTTAAAAACTTGTACAAGCGTACAGGGCAAATTCTGCATCACTTTCAATCAGATGTAATCAGTGTAGTTTAATGCTGTTAAACATCAGAGTTAGACTGGTAAGCAGCATGTGGTATGATCTAAATTAGACAAGTGTTAAATGTTGTTTAAATGAATTACTTTTGGCATGGGGGCTAATGATACTTTAAAAAATCAAACCGTAAGACAGTGCCTTTGCTTGTCAGAAATTTTCAAGAGTCTCCGCCATAAGACAAATGGGTCAGTGAATAATTTTTCTGATAGGAATAGTCACTATAAATGTCTAGACTGAGTTCTGTTTCAGTTTTACTAGGGTCTGTTCATGATTATAATTTTCACATATGCAGATCTTCTGGCCATCTGCTCCCTGGATGCCAAACAGTTGATGATTTTGGGATGTGTGGCTGCATTATACAAGTTCAGTTCTATAATAGTAACTTTTTATTTATGTTCTTGGTAAGTTTTTACTTTCACCTGTGCAACTCTTGATCCTGTTTTATCCCCTCCTTCTTTGTTGTAGTTTTGTTTACTTGGTTACCATTCCAGCTCTGAGTATTCTCACTGCTGAGTTACAGCAAAGGTTCATCCTAGTAAGCTATTTACTGTCACTGATCTAGTCCGTTTAAAACACGCAGGTCGGTTAGGTTGCAGTGAGTTTCCATATCTGTGTGTGGGATTAAGAGTTGCATTTTCCAGTAACTAAAACAGTTTACATTTTAATGTTAGATGTTTATCACATTTGACCATTGGTACTTCATATTCCCCCTTTTCTTTCCACTATTTTATGTTGTTTGTACTCTTTTTGCATGGACAGATGAGCAGCTGTTGTACAACTGACATCAGTGCTCCGTTACAGCTCGTGATAGCGGCTGTTGGCTTCAGCAAGAAGCAGTCTAATTAGAAACAGAAATACTTTATACCCTAGGTTTAACAGAAAAAAAAGGGTCATTTATGACCACTTAAAGGGGTCAGAATAGTAACTGAGGGACATGACAATGGGTAAACTAGTGAAGTGTCGCAGAAGTTGTACATGTGGTTTGGGATCCTCTTTAGCTGCAGGTTTATCAATAGGAAGCTAGTAAATGCTCTCAAAGATATTAAATGGACATAATGAGTATATATTTTTTGAATTCGTCACATGCTTCTCTAGGTACGAGGCAAATCAAATTTCCTGATGACACTTGGCTGTATTTCACAACTGTACTTCAGTATGAATTGCCCACTTGTTATAAAGCCAAATGTATTCGTGTGCCAGTGAACCCAGTTTTACTCAATACATGACATTAAATTGTTTTAAAATATATTGTGTATTAAATTGTCATCAAATAAGATGAATCTTGAGATTATAAAAAAAACTTTAAAAAACAACAACCCTCAAATTATTTGTACATAATACTTTCCACAAGACATGTTTGGATTCAGATTGCTCTAGAAATGTATGTGGGTATTGGTGTGATAAAAACAGATATGAGAATTAGGTGTTTCAGTTTAGGCCACATTTGGTGTGGGGCTATAGTTCCAAAAGTAGGAAAAATTAAATGTTAGTGAGAATGAACTGGGGTTTAATTAATCCTTCTTTGCAAATTCAAAGGGAGGCGTGAATAGGTGGTAGCAATGTCAGACTGAATAGCACATTGTTTGTTTTTCCCTTCCCAATAGCTATGATTTTATGAAACAGTTCTCATTTACATTTCTGAAATCTACAACTGTTTGTTGTAAAAGTGTTTTTACACTTTTGACCCTACCAGAAATTTTGTAGCTTTTAAAATATTTGGGGATAATATTTTTGTTAGTGTTATATAGTTTTTGCAAAATAGCCATGAAGTTATCTTAGTACACGTACAAAATTTACCAATTAAGCCTTAATAGGATGATGATCAAATACTTCACTTTATTTAAATAAAACAATATAAAAGCGGCATCAAACTGAAATTTGCCCTTGGTGGCCAGAAATTATGCAAGCAAACCTGAACAAAATAAAAGTAGAATTTTGCAAGACTGATCTTACTTTATAGATTTTTATTTCTGGTATTCATATGGATTCAGACTTCATGAAGAAAGCATGCATTTAATCACAGTAACAAATTAGAAGGTGGAAATAGCATGTATTCTAAAATCTTTCGTAAACTGTGTAAGATTGCTTAAACTGCCCCACCCCCACCTGTCTTATAAATGGATGCTGGTACAGCTGAGAGACCTAAATTTAGACCTGTCAGCGCGCTGTGTGTGTGTGTGTGTGTGTGTGTGTGTGTGTGAGAGAGAGAGAGAGAGAGACTGCTCATTTAGCTATCCCCTTCTCTCATCAGATCTATTCTGTTCTTGTGAGCAAGGGTCCTGAAAATATTCTGTAAGGGTAGGAAATTAGGGAAGGAGAAATGTCTCTCTGTTCTGGGGCTGTCCACGTCACTTTGTACAGTGTGTTGGAGCTGCTGTTTCCAGTTTGGTGGTAAGGTGTGATTCCAGCCAGTGTTCCCTCTAATTTGTTCTATCCATGGTGCAGATAAAATTTATTCTCCCCAAGGTATGTGTGGCTGCACACCACCAGTCGAAACACACACTGCCCACTGTGGGCGGCCTACGAATCAGCTGGGCGGCACCTGAATTTATCTTGGGCAGCTGCTTGGGTGGTCTGTTCCAGCCCACATCCATTGCTGCTACTCACCCTGAGTGAGATGAAAGAGCCCCTTTCCCCAGGTGCTGGATGTGTGAAAAAACCCCCATCCACTGCAAGGTCCGATCTGCTGCTATGGGCCTTCGTAGTCTGTTGTTTTAGAGGTGTTCAGGGCTTTGTTTTGGGTGCCTGAACCAGAGGAAATTTTATTCTACAGTAGGGAGAATTCGACATTTAATTTATAAAGTCACCGAAAATTAGCAATGGTTGCAAAAGTATTAGCAAACACATTTTAACTAACACAACTTTAATCGGCCCTAGTGGGAACCCTGGGGTTGACCACAACCAGGTAACACATTTTAAAAGAAGAGTTCCCTGCCTACACTGGATGCAAAATCTTGTTTATGGACATGTTAGTTAAAACCTGTTAATATTCTCACAAAAACAATGATGTTGCAAGTCTAGATATGGCCCTGAAACAGAATTGAGGAGGGTTTGTGGTGATACGCGCATGTACAATCACAGAGAACGCCACTCCCATATTAGGGATGAAGTTGTTGGTTTCAGGAATGAATTGACTTCATGAGATCAGGGCAGTGATTAAGTATGGGGGAATTTATATTTATTTTAAATTTTGAGATTGTTAACCCTGAGGAGTGTCCTTTAAAATTTTACTTTTAACTATATAAAGGTATATTAAGAAATGGTGATAGTATAATCGTTTAACAGTATGTTATTTGTCACTGCTTCAGTTCCCTCTGAGTGTAAGGTTACTTGACATAGCATTGGAGAGTTTATTTTAGTTACTATTTCCTATTTGACACATGTCTGGGGATTAATGAATAGCTCTGTAACATTTGGAAATTGCTTTGTCTGTTGTAGCAGATGCTACTTTCCAGTTCAAATTCTTGCAGCACTTCAGATTCTGTTTGCTTAAAATGTGCTGAATAATTGTTGTGTTTTCACAGGTGCCTTAATGCTATTTTTGCAAATGTAGGTTCACCAATCCAGGCATAGTGTATCATAGGGCAGCTTCAGTTTCTGAACGTAGTCCATGAATACTGTGAAACTTCTGGATTTTGAGTAGGTATTATTTTGGTGATTTTCATTTTCATATAAAATTGCTTTACTTTACATAAATTCTTATATACATCTCACTTTGGAGAATTAAGGGTTAATATTTTTGATAATTTTTGTTTAGAATGAGATTCTCTTTGTTCTTCTGCCATTATACCAGTTTCATACTTGGGATTAGTTTCTCCCAGACAGTAAATGGACAGCACAGTGAAACTTTTAGGTGTTATCCCCTGAACATAAGGAATTTGTAAGCACTAAAAACTTCTACTGTATCTGGCTCCAGCTGATGGAAGATAACTAGTTCCTTTGCAAGCTAGTAGAAGAATCTATAGTCCTTGGAGCTCACTCATGTGAGCAGCTTCTGGACAAATTCATTTATAGCATGGATGTCCAACCTTTTGGCTTGCCTGGGCCGCATTGAGTGAAGAGGAATTGTCTTGGGCCGCATATAAAATATATAATATTGTTAATGTCTATAAATCACATAATAACGTTAAAAGTTTACGATCTTGTGGGGCCGCATTACTAGCTGTGCAGGGCCGCATGTGGCCTGCGGGCCATGGGTTGGACACGCCTGATTTATAGCATGAGCAGCACTAGCACCCCATTGCCATATCAAACATGAAGCTAAGGACAGCACCAAGTGGCTAAGAAACCTAACATAGTTTTCAATAACATGAGAACTGCAGTATAGGGACCTGCCTAGCACCATATACCAGGATATTTCTTCCTAAAATGGATTTTTGTGTAGAAGAGATTCCCCTGAGAAGTCGTGCTCTGTGTCTAAATATTTGTCTTCTCCACACCAAGGAAGGCGTCATTCTTCCTTACTCTTTGATAGCAGATGTCTTTTCTATACAAGCTCTCTAAGGCCTTGTCTAGTCTACGGCAGGCTGGTAATCTAAGTTATGCAGCTTCATGTATGTGAATAACATAGCTGAAGTTGATGTACTTAGGTCTGCCTTATTGTGGTATCTTCACAATGTAAATTGACAGCTGATGCTCTCCCAGTGATGCTGTGGACTCTTCTTGTTTTGGTGAAATACTACCGTTGATAGGAGAGTACTTGGTGGTTGATTTATCATATCTATGCTAGACATGAGAAATGACCCCCTGGCTCGATTGATTGTTGCCAGTCCATCCAGACTGTGGTGAACACATGCCCTAAGACAACTAGACAGCACAGAGGACTGCATGAGGTATTCTGGTGTTCTATACTACAGAACCTAGGTGCTTGAAATTCTGTGCATTTGGTAATCACTGGCTCTGCAGACTTGTCTCATTGGCTTCTTGCAAGCTGTCGTTGAATCTACTGCCTATATATAGTTTTATTCATGCCATTTCTTTCAAATATGCCCCACCATCGAAATCTTCATCTGCTTCTTCTTTGCTATCTTCCATGGGTGTGACATCATCCTCAGATCTCTCTTCTTGACGATCACTCGAGAACAAGTAGGATGCCTCCATGTCACCCTTCTATTTGTGAGTCAGTTGATGGCTGATCAGCTCAATCCTGGAGCTGCAAGTCTTATCACCCAAGAGGCAGGTGTTAGTATATGTGGGAGGGGTGTGGGGCGGTTTTTGACATTCTGTTCTTCTTCTCCGCCTTTTCTCATCTGCACTGTGGGAGGACCTCTCAAATTGTGCCACCCCCTCAGGGATCACCATTCTCCACTGGGGACAGTCTTCAGCAAGATTCTCCCAAGTGTCGACACCAATGCTGCACTTTTCCGTGTGTGCCTTCAGCATGTCCTTATATCTTTGTCTTGGGTTAGATGTTCTGTTTCTCGAAGACCGTTTGTCTCAGGTGGGCAAAAGCAGAGCTTGCATGGCTCAGATGATGCTGGATTTCCGCATCAATGTCAACTTTAGTGGAAAGCTGACTTCCAAGGTATGGGAAGGGCTCCACGTTTTCCAGCAGTTCTCCATTGACTTCAATAGAAGGTGCATAAGGTTGTTCCATCGGTGAAGGTTGGTGGAGCACCTTGGTCTTTTTATGTTCATTGTGAGGCTAAGATTCTCATATGTTTCAGCAGAAGCACTTAAGATGGTCTGAAGGGCTGTCAAAGAGCAACAACCATATTGTCACCTGCGTATTGAAGCTCCATGATTGAGGTTGTGTGGGTCTTGCTTTTAGCCTTCAGTCTCCTCAGATTGAAAAGCCTCATGTTCACTCTATAGACAGTCTTCATGCCATCTGGAAGCTTGCCATCAATGAGGTGAAGGGTCATGGAGATGAATATACAGAACAGTGATGGAGAAATGACGCAGCCTTGCCTGACTCCTGTTTTGACCTCAAAGGGGTCGCTTTGGAATCTGTTGTTGCTCAGTACTGTTGTGATGCAGTCTTAAAATGCTAATAAATTTCTTGGGGGATTGACTGTGTTGAATGCTTTGGTCGGGTCAATGAAACTCATATAGAAGGTTTGGTTGTGTTCATGACATTTTTCTTGCAGTTGTTCAGAGAGCATGCACTGGAGTGCCACTCAAGATGTTTTCTGTAAGTGCATGGAGCCCTGACATGAAGCCAAAGGGACTGAGTCTTCAGCCTTGAAATGCTGTGATTCATACTAGAAAATGTTCTGTTTCTCCACATGGCCATCTGTCTAACACTTTTGTAGTGTCACTTGTGTATTATATATTACTGTTGATACTGAGAATTAGTTCAGACTTCATTACCATCTAATTGCATTTATAGACATTGAGATGAGATTTATTTTTTAGTTAATGATTGTGTGAAGTTGCTTGATTTTTTTTTTTTTTTTTTTGCAAGAACTTGTGAAGAGGTGGAAGAATATTTGAGTTAGAACTGAGCCCTGAGATATAGGATATTTGTTTTGGGACCTCTGGTTCTTTCCTTAGACATTAGGACCCAGTGGTAAGTTACTGATTTTTTTCTATGAAGATCCAGACTCTTTCTAAGGGAGAGAAACACGTAAAAAGTGGCCATGTATTTTCTAGCAGAAAGGGATCAAATGAGGATGTAAATAGATCTTCTAAAAAGATTTAGCCCATTCTGCTATATTACACTGGCACTAGGATACAGTTTCATAATGTATTTTTCATTGCCTGTGATTTCTTACATTTGTTTTTGATCATGAGTTTTATATCGCAAAGCCTGATGGAGGAAAAATTATGCTTATCTCCTTTTCCAGATGCACGAGGAACTTATATGTGCAATAAATCTTGTTGGTCTTCTGACTGTATTAAACTTTCTCTTTGTTCCAAAAATAACTCTCCCCATTTGGCCGGTGTCCTCCCACCTTTTGTACCAGAAAAGTCTGGTAAACAGACCCACTCTTCAGTATGTGTGGCAAGTCAGCTGACTTTGGTTATGTTTGAACAAGAAGCGGGTGGATTGATTGAAATCAAAGTAATTTAAATCACCAAGTTTAATCTTACATTTGCACTTTTTAGTTATTTTCCCAAAAAGAGAGGTTGATTTTCACTGGTTGGTAATTAGCCAGGGAAGAGGGGTTTGGCATGTGTGGAGGAGGGGGTAAAGACTTCATTTGAGGATGAGGGATTTGGGATGCAGGAGAGTGGTTCTAGTGTGGTGGGGTGGAGCATAGGGTTCAGGGTGTGGAAGGGGAGTCTGGAGAGTGCAGGGGAATGCGGGTGCTCTCTGGTGGTACAGGCTCTGAGGTGGGGCCAGAGATGAGAGGTTTAGGGTGCAGAAGGGGCTGAGGGCTGGGGCAGGTAGTTGGTACTTATGGATAGGGTGTAGGTTTACCTCTGGCAGCTCCCAGTCAGTGGCACAGTGGGGATACTAAGGCAGGCTTCCTGCCTGTCCTGGCACCACAGACCGCACTGCACTTCTGAAGTGACCAGCAGCACATCTAACTCTTAGCAGAGGTATGCAAGCAGCTCTGTATGGTGCTCTTGTCTGCTGGCACCAGTACCCCAGCTCCTGTTGGCTGGGAACCAGCCAGTGGGAATATGGAGCCAGTGCCTGGGGTGGTGGCAGCATATGGAGCCCTCCATAATCCCCCTGCCTGGGAGTCGGACCTGCTACCGATTGCTTCCAGGCTGTAGTGCAGTTCATGGTGCCAGGGGAGGCAGGAAGCCTGTCTGAGCACCTCTGCTGGTCACCTGACAAAAGAGTGATCCAGTGCCCACATTCTGTGAGCCAGGATTGGGTCATGACCCATAGTTTGGAAACCACTTTTGTAAATCATGATCACCGTGAGCTGAGAGGAGAACAGTATGTATGTCGAGCCAGAGCCACACATGAGTGCTCAGTGGCATCGAGACAGTTTTTCAGGGATTTTGGCAAGGATTGAAATGGTGATAGGCATTCTGAGTTGACCTACAATATTCTATTGGTAAAAAATATTTTACATTTGAAACTTGTTCTTTTATGTATTTGGGTCCAGTTTGATTAAAATTATAATTAGCATTTGAATCACATTTACTTGAAAAGAATAGAGCTGAGAGAGGGTGCCACAGCAGGACCTTTTTGCTGCTTTGATTTTCAATCAGCAGTTTTGTGAGGTTGAAATTATAGGAAACTTTTGCTATCTGACAGCTTTAATATAACTTACCAGTATTCCTTGTGAAGAACAGTATTCTGTTTTCTAGAATATTAGTGTACTTATTGAAAGATGAAACTTTTGCAAGTACAAATGCAGAATGGCAATTTTTTCCACTGTAGATTTTAAAATAATGTGTAGAACTTTAGACATTGTTCTGTTTTTTTGGAAGTGCCTTTGTTAGTATCGACTCTTGGTTCTCTGTATAGTAAAATGTAAAATGCTAATCATGATGATTATATGGTAGAGTTAATGGCTTTCACATCAGAGGGACAGCATAAGTCAGACTCATGAAAATAGCTGGTGATTTTAATGCAGTTACATGGGGGGAACCGTACATTGCCCCCCTATTTTCATTGTAGCCAAGGTTGTCATTCCTTCTTTTTTCATTATACTCTAAGTTAATTTAGTTAAAGTTGCTAGGCACGCACATTTAGAAGTGCATAGCTACAATCTTATCACCTGAACTTCTGAAATTCTGAGCACCTGCAGTTTTTGATTAGCTTTAATGCAAACTATGTCTTTGTTACTCCTGAGAAATAGGCCATCAATCTGTAGTTTAGTATCAAACATCTGTATTTATGACACACCTTTGATACAGTCCAAGAAATTTAAGTTTGGTAAAAATGTGTACTGTGCCTCCGTACTGGGCCGGTTAAGTGAATTGAAAAATGGGAATAAGCAGCACCAAAATGTGAAGAAAGTAATAGGAACATCCAGAGAAAATGAGTCTGACAGATGTTATTTCCAGGTTTTATGTCAATCCTTTTTTCATCAGTGTGCCTTCAGAGAAGGAGCTCTTACTGAACTTGTGGTATGTGCTCAGCTCATTGTCAAAAAACACCTCACTTTACCCAAATCCCTCCCATTTTTTTTTTTTTTACAGGTTCCACTTTTTCAAAAAATATGTCTGATTGCTTCCCCCATCTTGAAAAACTAAATGAAATCCCTCTCATATTAATATTGTAATCTCATCCAGTTCATCTTGGTAATAAAAGACTTTGAGATATTCATTTTCATAACATCAGAGGAGAATAAGCTTTGTCACCCCATGCCGAAGGTTCTGAAAATTCATCACAAAGATATTTTTTACTGTACTTTGCTGGTGATATGGTGCCAAGATCTCTTGACTTCATTAGGCGGGATCTTAAAAATTCTAGTATAAATTATACATGTGTTCTTTTATTAAATGATGTTATCTGGTGACAAATTATATTGTTCGTGAACCATTTTCTTTGCTCAGCCACTGTGCCACTTCTGTTCAGTCTTCATCATTCTCTTACTGCACTGCACAGATCAACAAGAGAAGGGCTTTTTTTGTTTTAAGACTAAACTTTTTAGAGATTCTGGTTAATCTTTTTGGTGGCTTTTATAATCCTGCAGCTAATTTTATTTGCTTACAGAAAGAAAGTAAGGAGCTTTAGAAGGCTTTTCCATTTCATATTACTTATACAACAGCATCAAGAGCAGTGTATTTTTAACTAGAAGCTTGCAAGGGATGGGCTTGAACTTGGTTAAATAGTTTGCTACAAACTAACAGACCTGAAGATCTATAGTGCAATAATTGTGTTAGGCTATTTTCTTTTGGAAATGCATTTTTATAGGAAATGGAACATAATTGAGTTGGTGGCTCAGTGGAGACAGCAATTTTGCAAATCACAATTGCATTACCTTTAATGTGCTGTCTCCACCTAAAGAACAATATTCTTTTGTGGGAAGGAGAATGTACCTCAGGAAATGTTGTCCTGAATGGAAACAGAGCACCATTTTTGTAACTCTAGTACTGTTCTTTGAAAGCCGAATAAGTCATGAAGTCAATACCCATTTTCTGTAACAAAGTCTACAGACAGGTTGTGACAGGGATTCATAAAAGCTTTAATTATTGAACAAAAGTAACCACCACCTGCTGGTTTCACATTGTTGAAACAAATTGGACCCAAATAATGGTCAGTCTTGGCATAAGCATGCGCACCCCGACAGACACACACAGAGCATCTGCCCTCCCTCAGTAAATACAGGTGCCAGGGTAGTCATTTAATTTGTTCATTTACATTATAACAAAACATAATTATAAAATTGACCTGACTGCCTTTTGCTAAATATTCTGAATCATGACCTAACCTACCAGTGGCACCACTGTGCCATTCTTAATGAAAATGCTCCAGTTCACAAGGTGTGGATAATAACTTTGTGGTAATATATACCTTGTGAAATCACAGCAGTCACAGTATTTAATCTAAGTCTATGAATTGCAAAATAAAATGTAAGTAATTTGTTACTTTGTAATTTAATGTATGCCTCAGGCAGTCTCACACCATTCGTATTTTTAAAGGTCATGATGATATAAGAGAACAATATAGAGACATACCAGGAATTAACTCCCACAAGATAATGATTTGAGATGTAGTTTTGAATGTCTAACGGCTCATCTGTGGTGGTTATTCAATGCAAGGCATGGTTTTGAAGTAAAATTTTGGTTGTGTGTGTGTACACAGGAGAAAATATTTTCTCCTGATGGGCTCCTTTTAACTTTTACACTCAGTCTGTTGCAGTTAATATAAATAATCAGACTCTCCATGGGCTGTACTTTTCTTGTTCCCCCATATATTCCATTGGATGGTGTTATAAGGGATTTTAATCATTTAAGAAATACACAATCTCCAAGAAGTTCATTGCCTTGAGTGCTTTGTTCTGGTTGCTTTCTCCACACCATCGTATAGATATCTATCATATCCCCACCCCACCGTCTCTTTTTCTAAAATGAACAGTCCCCATCATCTTAATTTTTCCTCGTATGGAAGGTGTCCCCTGCTCCTAATTTTTGTTGCTATTCTCTGTACGTTTACCAATTCAAGTGTGTGTGTGTGTGTGTGTGTGTGTGTGTGTGTGTGTATTTTGAGATGGGGTGATCAGAGCAATATGGTGTATTCCATGCACCATGGATTTATATGAGGGCTTTATTAATTTTTCTGGCTTTTGTATCCCTTTCCTAATGGCTCCTAAGCTTCTGTTAGCTGTGGATGTTAGTTTTATATCTTTAGTCACTTAGCTGGCCAGCTGTGGACACTTAAAACATTTTTGGTTGTTGTATTATAGCAATACTCTTACTGTAAA
This sequence comes from Carettochelys insculpta, assembly GCF_033958435.1. Classification (NCBI taxonomy): domain Eukaryota; kingdom Metazoa; phylum Chordata; order Testudines; family Carettochelyidae; genus Carettochelys; species Carettochelys insculpta. Next base: position 4,627,159 of record NC_134145.1, read on the forward strand.
AGGAAATAAATAATGAATTTAAAGGTAATTAATGAATAAATAATTGGAGGTACACATCTCCTAGAGCCTGAAGGGACCTTGGGAGGTCATCTAGTCCAGTCGCCTGCCCTCTTGGCAAGACCAAGCACCATCCCTGACATCTATTTGCACCAGTCCCTAAATGGCTTCTTCAAGGACTGAACGCACAATCCTGGGTTTAGCAGGCCAACGCTCAAACCACTGAGCTATCCCTCCCCCCAAGGTTATTGTTCCTTGGGAAATCTCAGTGAATGTGCTAATCAGTTGACAGTAAACAAAAGACTTTTATATTTGCTCTTCCTTGAGAATAATGCTGTTAGTGTAAATTAATAAGAAAGATACATATTATCAATTTATGTAAAACTATTTGTTTGTGGACTATTTTAAGTTGATAAGTATAAGATAACAATGTGATGCCTCTGTGAAAAAAGGCTAATATGAGTCTGGGTCGTTATTCATAGAAGAGTTATGTATAAGACATGGTAGTTAATTGTCCCTGTCTGCTGAGCAATGGAGGTCCCTCAGCCAGCGTTTTTTGTCTAGTTCTGGGTGCCATACTTTAGGAAAGACATTGACAAATTGAAGAGAGCTCACAAGAGAGCAACAAAAATGACCAGTTATAGAAAACCTGACTTGTGAGGAAAGTTCAAAAACTGGTCATGTTTTGTCTTGGGAAAAGATTAAAGGGGAACTTGATAAATCTTTATAGCCTGTTATAGAAATGACTAGAGTAACTCCTTACTTAACATCATTCTGGTTAAAGTTATCGCGTTACTACATTGCTGATCTTAGAAAACATACTCATTCTTTGGTCACTTTCTGCTAGTAGGTACCTTACTTTGTGAGGTAAGCCAAGCATTGCTTCTCTTTCAGTGTGGCAGCCATTGTTATTCACATTATGTCCATACAAGTATTCCCTGACCATTTCTAAGTCTATTGTGACTGTATCACCCAGCATGAGTTAAAAATGCTCAGCAAGTGATAATGGAGTGCCTAGTGGTACAGTGTAAAAAACAAAACAAAACAGGAAAACCATTTAGGTACTAAACTAAACATTTTAAGGTGTTTTGATGCAGATGAGCAAGCTGTAGGCTTTGGCATCACTCTAGGTCTTACTCTGACCACTATGAGAACATTTCAGTGTAATGTCAACAAGACCAGGGCTAGCACTCAGTGTATAATACTGCATAGTGTTACTAAAATAAGTCAATCAGTAGTTTGATGGAAACCATTAAGTATTTTCTCTCTTTGTGGATAGAGAGCCAAAACCAGTGGAACAGATCTGTAAGTTAGCTAGTGGTACTAGCTAAGTCAAAACCTTTATACAACAATTTGAAGAATGACCAAGGAGGAAGATCACAGATAGAGATAATCACAGCATGTCAGGGTTTGATTAGCATGTGGTTTGATTAGTTTGAGAGGTGCTTCCATCTGCATAGTATCAAGCAGTCAGATGAGACAGCTAGGGCCAATACTTCAGCACCTAAAAAAAATTTCCCCAGTTATGTGGAGAAAATAAGCAAGGTGTCTGTTCACCTAAGCAAGCCTCCAGTGTTGATTAAATGGGCTTCTACTAAAAGAGGTTGCCTGAATGGACTGAAATTTTCCTGACAAAGGGAGACATGTCTGGATTTAAAGCTTTTAGAGATCACCTAACCTTTCTTCTAGGTGGTAATACTGTCAGAGAAACCACGGACAGTGTACCCCTTTGAAAATATGATGAACTCCCAAGGGATTTTCAGAGGAACAACTTCCAGACATTTGGAGATCCAATAAGAAGGCATGGATCATGTGTTATTTTTTCAAAATGGCTGACTCTCTGTGCCATCCCTGCATGGAAGGAATATTGTGCCAAGGAAAATCTTGATTTCAAGATATTATTTAATGTATGTGCTTATTCAATCAACTGGCATGACCTGTGTGAAAACTGATATCAAAGTTGTCCTTCTGTCACCTAACAAATCCATATCGCTCATCAAACCCATATACCAAGGAGCCATCGTTACATATAAGGCATATTGCTTACACCATATTTTTAATTGGCTCATCGGAGGCACCAATGGGGAAGGCAAGTCTATGATTTGGCAATTTTGGTATGACTGTAACATCCTCAAGCACAACAATAACATTGGTGACTCCTGGGCTTCAATTATTTAGGCATATATGAATGATGTATGGGGCAGTTGTGGCCTGAATGTGTCAAGGACACACACAAGGATTTAAAGATGCTGTCCTCTCTATGAAGAAAGATCATTGGGTTGGCTAAGAAAGTGGGTATTGATGAGGTGGAAGAAGTTGACGTTATACAACTTCTGCAATCACATGGGGAAGAGCTAACCAGTGACTATTTGATGCAACTAGTGGGAATGAGAAGAAAGGAAGAAAGTGGGCTGAAGTTTCCAAATGATTGTAGCTGGCTTGCAAATCTTTAGTGATGACAATCCTAACAGGAAACACAACTCTAAAGTGATTAGGGGAGTTGGTGATGTGATGCTATAAGGAAACTTTCCAAGAAAAAATAAGAAAGCAAAATAACTACCTCTCTGTGTTTTTTTTTCAAGTTGGGAAAGTTCAGTAAGAGAAGCAGTCAGATGGCCAACCATCTTCCACACACTGACTTCATGACTTCAACCAAGCTTCACAATCGTCATTGATGTGTACAATATTAAATTGTTTAAAATTTATTTAAAGCTTACACTGTATGTAAAGTATTTACTCTGGCAAAAAACATTTCCCTGGGAGACCCCTCTGTGTACATTTATTCTTATGGGGTAATTGGATTTGCTTAACATTGTTTTGCTTAAAGTCTCATTTTTCAAGAACACAACTACGGCATTAAGAGTGTGGTAGCTGTAATCAGTTGTTCTCCATGCCATTGTAAGTGGAGAGCATGGATACCTGGGAGATGAACTTGAAATGGGAGGGAGTATGGGCTACACTGGGAGAGTAAAAAGAGGGCCAGGGCAAAACTGGGAGGCAAGACCAAATCAATGTCTGAGATGCCTATATACAAATGCAAGAAGCATGGGAAATAAACAAGAAGAATTGGAAGTAATAATAAATGAATACAACTATGATATTGTTGGCATCACAGAAACTTGGTGGGATAATACTCATGATTGGAATGTTGGTATTGAAGGGTACAGCCTGCTTAGGAAGGACAGGGAAAGGAGGGAGGAGGTGTTGCCTTGTATATTAAAAATGTACACGCTTGGACAGAGGTGGATATGGATGTAGGAGATGGACGGGTTGAAAGTCTCTGGGTTAGACTCAGAGGAGTAAAAAACAAGGATGAGGTCCTACTAGGAGTCTGCTACAGGCCCCCTAGCCAGGTGGAAGAGGTGGATGAGGCTTTCTTTAAACAGCTAACAAAATCAGCCAGGGCCCACAATTTGGTGGTGATGGGGGACTTCAACTATCCAGGTATATGTTGAGAAACTAATACAGCAGGGGACAGACTGTCCAATAAATTCTTGGATTGCATTGCAGACAACTTTTTATTCCAAAAGGTTGAAAAAGCTGCCAGGTGGGAAGCTGTTCTAGATTTAATTTTAACAAATAGGGAGGAAATTATTGAGAATTTGAAAGTGGAAGGATGCTTGAGTGAAGGTGATCATGAATCATAGAGTTCACAATTCTAAGGAAGGGTAGAAGGGAAAACAGTACAATAGAGATAATGGATTTCAGGAAGGCAGATTTTGGTGAACTCAGACAGCTGGTAGGTAAGGTCCCATGGGAAGCTAAACTGAGGGGAAAAACGGCTGAGGAGAGGTGGCAGTTTTTCAAAGGGACATTATTAAGGGCCCAAAAGCAAGCTATCCCGCTGCATAGGAAAGATAGAAAACATGGCAAAAGACTGCCTTGGCTTAACCAGGAGATCTTGCATGATCTCAAACTAAAAAAGGAATCGTAACAAAGAGGAAGCCGTGCTAGTCTATACACTATCAAAACAAAAAGCAGTCAAGTAGCACTTTAAAGACTAGCAAAATGGTTTATTAGGTGAGCTTTTGTGGGACAGACCCACTTCTTCAGACCATAGCCAGACCAGAACAGACTCAATATTTAAGGCACAGAGAACCAAAAACAGTAAGCAAGGAGGACAAATCAGAAAAAGATAATCAAGGTGAGCAAATCAGAGTGTGGAGGGGTGATGGGGAAGATCAAGAATTAGATTGAGCCAAGTATTAGTTTGAAGATGTGATGATATATCTGTAACAGACACTCCTAAAATTAATCCAAATTACATAGCAATTTTTTTTTTATTGTAGTATCAGTTTGTGGGTGGGCTGACCCCAGGGAAGTTCAAAAAACAGGATAAGACTCTTTTGGTGATGTCTTTGGAGAAAATGAACTGGTGGCTGATTCAACGGAGTGGACTAGGAAATGCCGAATGTGTTGTACGCATGACTCATTAACAATTTTGTACAGTCAAAATTCAGCCAGTCAAGAACTATTAGGCACCAGGTGATATGATGCAGGAGCTTTTATTTATTAATAGCTTATTAGTATCAACTAAAACTAAACATTTCCACTTGAAAAACAAGAAATGAGCCTACTCTATTTACATATCATTCACTATGTAGTGCAACTAAATAAAAATTAATTACACTTTTTGTGTTTGAAGTTGATAGGTTTGTATTTTACTGATGTTTAAGTCCACTTTTAATATTTGTCAAAGGAGGAAATACATGATGTTTAAATAAAAATGCTGTGCCTCATTTATGCCTGAGACTAAAAACATATATATTAAAAACAGGTTAAGCAAGAAACTGCACTCTTTGTGCCTAGATAGCCAAAACACGCTGTATCTTGTTACTCAAGAACAAGAGTACAGTCCGAATTATGGTTTTGTTTACATTTCTTTGCCTGTAATTGTATGAAGATGAGGAGACATATACAAAGAATTTGTTCTTACGTATAAAACTGACTCCAGATTCAGAGTGGTGGTTAATTGTGAAGAGAATAAACATCCCGTTTTGCACTGCCACCTTAGGTAAAGAGAGAGAGGGGCAGGCATGAATGGAATCAATAGAAAAACAGAGTCACTGAAAGCAGCAGCAATACGCCTGCCTGTCTCTAGTTAATGGAACAGCTTGCAAGGGTCTGTAGGGAATTTGCATTGGCGTGTCACTGGTATTTATTTGATTTCTTATTTATCGCTAGTGGCTCGATTGTGCTGTATTTTTCCAGCAATGAAAGCTTTTAAAGATCATGTCTGACTCCTTTTGGACAGTGCTGTCCAATTTCTCTCTGCCTGCCACCAGCATGCTGAGACGATCCAAAAGGTAATATGAAGACTTTGCAACTATATCTTATAATATTTTTCTGAGCGGTTTGATTAATATTGTGTTGGCTTTGTACCTCACTGCTGATGTGCTAGACATATGTTTTGATATGGAGGTTTTGTTAGTGGGGTTTCGTAGCAGCACACTCTGCAAAGATCATATTGTATAGACTACTGTTAATTATTCTATTGTGGAATGCTTCATTATATATTTTTTTATTCCTTACTCTCTTGTTAGTGCATGACCAAGGATTTGTACCCAGAAAATATTGGGTTACTGGAAGTAAGTATGTGAATATAAGGGTCATTACTATTCCCGGCATCAGTAGGGCATGGTGGTGATAGAAGCTGCAAAAGCCAGTGTTACAAATTATTTTGATTTTTAGTGCTTAGTTGGCTTAAATAGGAAAGTATAATCTGAACTTGAAACTGCCCCTGAAAGCTGCAGTGGCATTTGTCTTAGGAGAGATTTAAATGTGTTAGTTAATGGACGCAATCTTTGAACTCATATTTTTCTTTGGCTTTTAAGTTAAGCACATCTCTGTGTGTGAAGTGGTAGAAGGTCTCAGCCTTAATGCTAAATAGACAAACTACAGAGTTTGTCTCTTCAGTTTCAGAAAGGAATGTTTTGTTACCAAAATGGTGTTGCTTATAAAGTGTTCTCCAAAGCAGCAATGTGAAATAGCCTCCAAAGTTTTGGGAGAAAAGCAAAACTGCATTCCAATAATAATTTCTGATTTATATATATATTGCTTTTTCATGTACTGCTTAACCATGATAAACCATTATGTTAGTCTGTGAGCAGATCTTCCAGAATGCGTGTTACATAGTTTTTAATAGTGGATATGTCAGCAAAATGCTTTTCTGTGACGTTCAAAAACAACACAGAGGAGCTCGTTATGAGCTTTGTCTTAATTCTAAAGTGGCCTCTATTAAAAGAAGGTCAAAGGTACTCATACCTCTGATTCTTTGATTAGCTAGAAGTCAACTCTGTAATGGCCGCCATCAATGGGTGACTGAAGTGTCATTTCTCATCCTAAATGCATCTCTCTTTCCTAGTCTGATTACCTCTCAGATCTAGAGGAATTGCTGCCTGGAACAGCATCTTATAAGTGCCTTTGGCTTTTGTAGTTAAAATTTCAGCAAAATTATCTTACACATTAACTTAATTATTGGAAATTTTGCCTCTGGCAAAACCTGATGCTTTATAGAAAATTTAATTCAGATACTAATTTTACAAAGTACTATAAAAATGGATGAAAGCTGCAAATAATATTACTGTTTAAGTTGTTTACTTACGCACGCTATTTTCTAAAATTTTCTGTTCTGAAGCTCACTCGGGTTGTGTCTTCATGAGCCCCCTCCTTTCACAAGGCGCATGTTAATGAGGGAGTTTGAAATATGCTAATGAGGCATTGGTATGAATATGCAACACATCATTAGTGTAATTGTGACCGCAGCGATTCAGAAGTGCTGCTTTTGAATCGCACGCCACCAGTGTAGCTGGGAGCCTTTCAAAACAACTGTCCCATCTTCAAAAGCCTCTTCTTCCCATTGGTTTTGGGAAGGAGGTTGTTTCGAAAGGCCCCCGGCTACATGGGCAGTGTGCGATTTGAAAGCGGCACTTTTGAATCACCGCCACTGCCATTATGCTAATGAGGCACTGCATATTCATGACAGTGCCTCATTAGCATCTTTCAAACTCCTTCATTGACATGCCGCTTCTGAAGGGAAGGGGCTCATGTAGACACAGCCTTCGTGTTTTAAAAATTGCCTCATACGCTTTCTAGAGGACATCACTGTGGTTTCTTACCATTAATGTTCAGTATAAGCTCAAAATATATATGAATTACATTCAGAGAAATCATTTGCAATATATTTGCACAGAAAATATAAAGGTACTTTTTCTACATTTACTGTTTCAGATTTTAAATTTAGTTTTAATATCTGAAATCGTTTGATAGTTACTAATAAGATTTCAAATGCAACATTTTCTTTTAAAAATTTCAGTTCAAACAAAAATTTGTGATAACAGGTGTTGATGAATATAAAGTCTGAACAAGATTTTTAGTATATAAATGGATCTCTGTCTACGGCATATCTCTATGGAGACAGATTACTTTTTTTTTTGTTTAACTAAGTCATAGTTGAATTAGGTTTTTCCAAAATGAGCAACGGGCTGCTTCAGTCTTCGTAGCAGAGACAAGCTGTATCAAATCATATAGTGGAAATAGTATTTCACACAGTACAGAAAACGTCTCCAGTCATCATCAATATCAAATACTTCAGCATTTGTGACAGATTTTGCTTGCAACATCATTTTTTTTTTCTATTGGTGTCTTGCCAGACTTTTAGAGTAATTTCTTGTGGGAGGAGGAAGGGAAGTTTGAATTAGTGTAGATTATAATACATTGGTTGTTTCAAGTGACACGTATATATTGTGATTCTCACTAAGGCCTCGATCCTACAAACACATGGCTAATTTTATTCAGATGAGTATCCCCCACTGGCTTCAGTGTATACTTTTCATATATAATACTTGGGGCTGCAGGTTTGTCATGATGTGGAAGAAGTAATAGATACCGTGTTTTTTCTGTGACTTCCTGCAGCAAGGGTCTAAGCGGTTGCTAGCCTGATGAGGAGGTGCGTGCAGTGGGGGAGGTAGGTATGCAAGGACAAGCCAGCCCCACATTCACTCTGACCTGGTTCAAATTTGGCCCTGCTGCCCTGTCCTTCCTTTGTCATCATGGAGGGGTATCAAGACCAAATGCAAACAGCACTGTGGCACCATGTGTGCATCCCAGTGCCCTGGGCAGGGAGTCAGGCCTAGCACTGTCCCCATAGCTTCCATTGATCACGAACCAGCCAATGGGAGCTTTTGTGGTGGTATCTGGGGGTGGGGTCAGCCCACAGAGACCCACTGTCCCCTCCCCTCTGGGGTGTGAAAAGATGTGCCAGCTTCCAGGAGTGTTGAGGCCAGGGACAGAAGCCTGTACCCTGAACCTCCTCCTGCACCCTAACTCCCTGCTTTAGACTGGAGTCCCTGTCTGCACCCAAACTCCCTCCCAGAGCTTGCACATCTCACTCATGCACCCCAACACTTTGTCCAGGTTCAGCCAATGGACAATCCATAGCTGAGAATGTTATACTGATTTTTGGTGATCCCTAAAGGACTTTGGATTTATAAATGACAAATAATGCTAACAAAAAGTAAAACTCATGAGCTGTTCAGTGGACTCTGAGATTAAGTACAGTGTAACCATACACCCCCCTGCACCCCCAAAGCTTGCACCCCTCATTGCTGCAGTCCAACCTCCTATACCAGGTTTGGCCTGGAGCTCTCTCCCACACTCGGAACCCCTCAATCCCAGCCCAGAGCCTGCATCCCCTGCCCTAGCCTGGTGAAATTGAGGACGGAAAATAGCGAGTGCAAGAGGTAGGGGGAAATGGAGTGAGTGGGCCAAGACCTCGGGGGTTGATCTTAAATTTAAAATGTGTGCAAGAAGATCGGACACCACTGACCTACAGACATTGTTAAAATGAAAGGCTTACAGAATTTACATTTCAAATTCTTTAACTGTTTTTGTTTCTTTCTTGCATCTTTATTAAAAAGGTTAAAAGAATGTTAGTAATGTGTTTGCCACGCAACTAAGTAGGCTGAAGTCTTTGTATACCAGACCTCGAACTTTGTTTAAAGCCGTTAAGTTGGATGGTGAGTTTCCCATGAATGCTTTTGACTCTTTGGCCCAGCTATTCCATCAGAATTAATACCCCAGATTACTTGCATGACTAAAGTTAGATACCTACCTAAGTGTTTTCTGGATCAGGAAGCGTTTTCTTAAATGTGGCCTTTGCAGTCTTTGTGAACGCAGCCACGTTTTATCTATTTCAATAAATATAAAACTAAACCCTAGGTCCCCTTTCCAAATGTCACATTTAGCACATGTTCTTTAAGAAAGTTGTCCCTTTTAAATTTTAATAGCATTTCTGTATCATGAAGAGAAACTTCTGCCATATCGAACACATGCAAACATTAATAGAAGTTTGTCAAAAGTGTCTTCTGATTTTTTCAGTTAATGAAACATACTGTAAAATGCTGAGTGATTCTTTTAGGCTTGCAATGTCTTGTGTGTTCTTAATCCTGTGCTTTTCCATCCTATATTTCTCATTGCTTCTCTGCCAAGATTGACTTATAGTTTGTAATTAAGCTATCATATTGCAAACTCCTTTATGATCGTGCCTTCTGATACATACTTAAAATGTTATTGAAGGCTTCTTTTCTGTTGTGGCTTTCCTACCTCAGAAGGCAAATGCTCTAAAGAGCTTCCCCCTTTCCTTGTCACAGTATGTTGAAGTGAACGCTCTTGTCCTTCTGGTGGAATTCCCAGGACAGCTGATCGTACTTTAAAAGCAAACCATCTGTTCATTTGGTCATAGTAGCTGAGGATTTTTGTTTCCTGAACCATGTTCCCAAAGGGGTAGGGAATGTGAAAAGCCAACTGTTAATGTGCACGTACTTGCCTCTTTAGAAAAGAAAATGGTAAACATAAATTAGTTTACCTGCCAAAAGCAGTATTATAGGAGAGTGAGTATGTATGAATGTACGTAGAAATAATGATTGAGAAGATTAAACATGAAATTATCAGAATTTCTTGGTTGAAAGGTCATTTGTGTCCATATTCAGTAATCCAGCTATACTGACAAATTACCCTTTAAAAAGTATTATTGGGAAGGTAAAGCAAATCAATTCTGACATATTTGAATTTTGTTACATTTTTAAAGTTCTAGGAGCTTCTGGTTTGGTTAATGCATATTCAGAATTTTCTGCATGTTCACACTAGATGAACACCCATTTGGATGGTTTTTCTGTCTTGCAAATCTAAATCGTGGCTTAGCATGATATCTGGCTGTGCTATTATAGGCAGTATTTAATTCAATGGATAAGAAAGTTTGGGTGAATACAATGATAGTAATTTTTGTTTAGCGGAGAACTAAATTATATGGGGTTTCATGAGGCAGAGCGAAGAAGAGAATTTTAAGTAGAAAGTGGTTTGAGAGAAACCTCTAATATATCACCTCATTCATCTTCCATGCAGGAGGAGGAAATGTACAGTAAAATTCCTTTAATCTGACAGGTCCAGGACTGGACAGGTGCTGGATTACCAAATTTTCTGGACTATTGGACATCCAAACCACCAACTTGGCACCCAGCTGCAGGTCACCACCCCCGTGTGTCCTCAGCTTCTTCACCACCCTCGCACTCCTGCAGCTTCTTCACCACCCCAGTGCTCCTGCAGCTTTTTCACCCCACACTTCTGCAGTTCCCCACCCCCGCGTATCCCCAGCTTCTTCACCACAGCACTTCTCCCACTTCACCCACCCCCACGTGTCTCCAGCTTCACCACCTCTGCACTCCTCAGCTCCAACACCCGCACATCCTGTCTGAACTCCACCCCCTGGCCCATCTGCAGCTCTGACCCAGCCCATGTTTAACCTCCCTGCCCTGCTCCCACTTCCCCAACCTGCCACCCAAGCCCCCCGACTTACATGAATTTTGAGGTATGCAATGAACCTCGCATATCTCGGGGCTACCGTATGTCGGACTGTCAAATTTTTCCAGATTATCTCCATAAATGGGACTTTTTTTTGCCAGATGCCAGACCTTCAGGATTTCTGGGCCATTTAGAGGCAGGATTAAAGGAATTTTACTGTATAATCCTCCATGAGCAAGCCAATCACCGCAAAACCTTACATGTCTGCTTATTATGGGTCCAAAAAGAAAACAAGCAATGCATTGATACTGTTCAGACCTAGAATGGTGATCTCATAAGTGTGGTGTGGTGGCCACCATTTAAAAAAGTCAGCATTACCCACAATACCTATTGAATGGTACATAAAATGCTGCAGTTTTTCTGTCTTCATAAATGTTCTGCAAAATAATCAGCTATGAGTTTGGTAACTGTTGGTATATATATATATATATATATATGAACCCAATATTGAAATACGGATGTCCAAAGCTAAGGACCTACCTACCCATTGCAGTGTAACCACTTAAGTCTTGTCTGCACACAGATGTTGCATAATTTATTTATTTTTAATCATTGCAAAAGGTGGTGAGGACACACCTATTTTTATTTTGTTTCAGATTAGTTTAAAACCTGAAGCTAATTGCATCTGAGCTTGTGTACACAAAATATAGTACTGGTTTAATCTCTGGTGGAAATTGAATCTGATTTCATTGAACTGGTGCAGACTCTCCTGTGGACACTCTTAAACAAAAAATAGCTGTAGTTTATCGATGTAAGGCTTGTCTACACTTAAGCTGTTGCAGCATGTGGCTGAAACTACAACCAATGCCAGTGTAAAAGGGTCCCCTTTTGGTGTAGGTATGCCACTTCCGCAAGGTGTGGGCACAGTGTCTGCTCAGGGATAGCACAGGTTAACCTCATTACTCAGGGCATATGACTTTTTCAGAACCCTGAGCAACCAATTATACCACTGTGATTTCCTTGTATGGACCAGGACTCAGACAGACAGAGTGGCAGAGGCAATATCTTCTATTGGGTCAACTTCTGTTGGTGAGAGAGACAAGCTTCCGAGTTTGTGGAGTTCCTCAGATCCAAGAAACATACTTGCTAAACAAAAGATGGAATAGGTTGTTTGGCACAAGTAAATACATTTCAAGGGCCAGTTTGAGGCGAATTGGGCAGTTACAGGGAAAGATACAATAGGATACAGCTGTGGAGAATGTTAAAGGGTTGTAGATTGCTGCGGCAGTCTATAAATCCAGTGTGTCTGTTCAGTTCATGATTTTCAGTATCTATCAAAGTTACCAGTTGAAGCTCCCAGGTTCATATTTTGAAGGTTGTGTGTAGTCTTCCCTTGAGGAGGAGGACTGAAAGGTCTGAAACAGAAATTAAGAGGTAGAGTAACTAAAGTAAAATCCCTTCAGGGTGCATGGAAACTTCAAGGACACCATATTAGAGGCCCAACTTAAATGTGTACCCCAAATTAAAAAACACAGTAAGAGACCGAAAAAAGAGACACCATGGCTTAACAACCATGTAAAATAGGCAGAGAGAGATAAAAAGGCATCATTTAAAAAGTGGAAGTCAAATCCTAGTGAGGAAAATAGAAGGGAACATAAACACTGCCAAATTAAGTGTAAAAATGTAATAAGAAAAGCTAAAAAAGATTTTTGAAGAACCGTTAGCCATAAATTCAAAAAAACAATAGTAAAGTGTTTAAGTACATTAGAAGCAGGAAGCCTGCTAAAAAAGCAGTGGGACCCCTGGACAATAGAGATATAAAAGGAGCAATCAAGGAAGATAATGCCATTGCAGAGAAACTAAATGATTTCTTTGCTGCAGTCTTCACGGGTGAGAATATTACAGAGGTTCCCAAATCTGAGCCATCCTTTGCAGGTGACAAATCTGAGGAACTGTCCCAGTTTGAAGTGTGAGAAGAAGAGGGTTTGGAACTAACTGATAAGCTAAACAACAAGTCTCCAGGACCAGATGGCATTCACCCAAGGGTTCTGAAAGAACTCAAATGTGAAACTGCAGAGCTATTAATGGTGGTTGGTAACCTATCCTTTAAATCAGCTTTGGTACCCAATGACTAGAAGGCAGCTAATATAATGCCAATATTTAAAAAGGGCTCTAGAGGAGACCCTGGCAATTACAGACCGGTAAGTCTAACGTCAGTACCGGGCAAATTAGTAGAAACAATAGTAAAGAATAAAATTGTCAGACACGTAGAAGAACATGATTTGTTGGGCAAAAGTCAGCCTGGCTTCTGTAGAGGGAAGTCGTGTCTTACTAATCTATTAGAGTTCTTTGAAGGGGTTAACAAACATGCAGACAAGGGGGATCCAGTGGACATAATATACTTAAATTTCCAGAAAGCCTTTGACAAGGTCCCTCACCAAAGACTCTTATGTAAGTTAGGTGGTCATGGGATAGGAGGAAAGATCCTTTCATGGATTGGAAACTGGTTAAAAGACAGGAAGCAAAGGGTTGGAATAAATGGTAAATTTTCACAATGGAGGGGGGTAACTAGTGGTGTTCCCCAGGGGTCAGTCCTGGGACCAATCCGGTTCAACTTGTTCATCAATGATCTAGAGAAAGGGGTAAGCAGTGAGGTGGCAAAGTTTGCAGATGATACCAAGCTGTACAGGATAGTCAAAACCAAAATAGATTGTGAAAAACTTCAAAAAGATCGCAGCAAAATGGCAAATGAAATTTAATGTGGGTAAGTGTAAGGTAATGCACATTGGGAAAAATAACCCCAATTATACATACAATGTGATGGGGTCAAATTTAGATACAACAGCTCAGGAAAGGGATCTTGGAATTATAGTGGATAGTTCTCTGAAAACATCCGCACAGTGTGCAGCGGAAGTCAGTAAAGCAAATTGGATGTTAAGAATTATTAAAAAAGGGCTAGAGAATAAGACGAAGAATATCATATTTTCCCTATATAAGACTATGGTATGCCCGCATCTTGAGCACTGAGTGCAGATGTGGTCTCCTCACCTCAAAAAAGATATACTGGCATTAGAAAAAGTTCAGAAAAGGGCAACTAAAATGATTAAGGGTTTGGAAAGGGTCCCATATGAGGAGAGGCTAGAGAGACTGGGACTTTCAGTCTAGAAAAGAGGAGATGGAGGGGCAATATGATAGAGGTATATAAAATCATGAATGGTGTGGAGAAAGTGAATATTGAAAAGTTATTTACTTGTTCCCATAATATAAGAACTAGAGGACACCAAATGAAATTAATGGGTAGTAGGTTCAAAACTAATAAAAGAAAATTTTTCTTCACACAGCTCACAGTCAACCTGTGGAACTCCTTGCCGGAGGAGGCTGTGAAGGCCAGCACTCTAATAGAGTTTAAAAAAGAGCTTGATAAATTTTTGGAGGTTAGGTCCATAAATGGCTATTAGCCAAGGGTAAAGAGTGGTGCCCCTAGCCTTTAGTCAAAGGCTGGAGACAGATGGCAGGAGACAAATCGCTTGATCGTTGTTTTCGGTTCACCTCCTCTGGGACACCTGGCACTGGCCACTGTCGGCAGACAGGGTACTGGGCTGGATGTACCTTTGGTCTGACCCAGTATGGCTGTTCTTATGTTCTTATGATACCAAGTGCTCATTTTGTGGAAGGAGTTCCACGTAAGTTCATATGACAGCATAGTAATTGTTTCCTTTTCATCTATGTAGTTGTTGGAGCATTTAGTGCACTTGATGAACATAGGATTTTGCTTTAGCTTAAAAATCGTGAGCTTACAACACAGATTTTTTTGAGCAAATGAATAAAAAAAAGTCAGTGCTGCCACTGTGATGGAAAGGATTAGAGACGTTTTCAAAGTGTGAAGCATCAGGTAATATTCACGTCTATTCTTTAAGCCCATATAATGTCTAATTTACCACAGTGTTAAATGGCTTCAATTTTGCACTTTTAAAGGCATTGGAAATACACTAATTAATTTGGGCAGTATTTCAATTTTGCATCATGACAAAAGCCCTGAGGATGTAAAATTCTGTCTTATTGCCTAGAAGAGTCTTTGGTATGATTTTTTTTATTTCATAAAAATGTATAGCAAGCATTTTCCTCTCAACTGTTCACTCATTAGCAAATCTGTTTTTTGTGCAATTAAGAAGTGAGGTGAAAGGTATAATGGGTGAGTTCCAGTGAACCTTCAATAGAATCCCCTATTGTGGGATTTTGCATTGCATAGCAAAAAATGCAGTGAAGGAAGTCAGGATGTTACAAATAAATGGAAAATAATGTTAACCAGGACACATTTTTAAGGGTTTACTGTAGTTTATCTCCATATAAAGACCCAGAAATATAATAAGCAGCAGGCTAGGAAGGAGCTTTGTTCTCTTCTTATGCAAATATGATTCTAATTTTTAATGGCAATTGAGTATTTGCATTGATAAGCGACTGTACCTCTCAGGGCAAAATATTTTATATGAGACATAGGTTAATTGAGGAATTGGGAGAGACTATAGATGTTGTGACTTTTTATGTCATATATCTGTGAGCAGAGACATTAATTTTCAGTCGTAAGTAGTTACTGAACCTTTGAGTATCACCATTGTTTCAGGGAAGCAATACTTAACTTTTTAAAGATGTGAAAGAAATAAAATCTTCTGGTAAGCATGTTGAATTTACCTGTAATTCAAAATATATTCCTCCATTTCATAATCTGTACTTATTACTTATGCTGTTGTTTGGAGCACTCTGTTCTGTAAAGCAATGGTTAAAACATCTTTAAGGTAGATTCTCAGTTACGGGAAATACTTCAGCAGCAAAAAGTCATATTGTCTTACATAGTTGTTTCTTACCTTCCATTAACTTTCCTTTAAATTATTAGAGCTTTAGAATTTACTAGCTTCATTCAGAAATGTAGACATGTTGTTTCTGTATTGGAATCTTTAATGTGTCTGATAGTATTCAAACAACACCTTATCTTTCTAGCTGATTTTCTAAAATGAAGGATACAGTAGAGAACTATGTATTTCACCCATTTTCCTCCAGCGGAATCCATTCCTAGATAAATTGTCCCCACAATTAATTACCCACAGTGTTAAAAAGCTGTAACTTATTGTAAGTATGAATTTGTGTAGCTTTAAGTTCCAAATGCTGGATCTCGTTATGGGCAGGTCTACACTACTGGAGAAAGTTGACCTAAGACGCACAACTCCAGATATGAGAATAGCGTAGCTGGAGTTGATGTACCTTAGATCAGATTTCTGCAGCATCCTAATATCCTAATTGCGGGAGGCTAATGGGAGAAACTCTCCTGTTGAGCCTGGTGAAGTACCAGGGTCATAAGAACATAAGAATGGCCATACTGGGTCAGACCAAAGGTCCATCCAGCCCAGTATCCCGTCTGCCGACAGTGGCCAATGCCAGGTGCCCCAGAGAAGGAGAACAGAAGACAATGATCAAGTGATTTATCTCCTGCCATCCATCTCCTGCCCTTGTACTGAAGGCTAGGGCACCGTACTTTACCCCTGGCTAATAGCCATTTATGGACCTAACCTGCAAAAATGTATCGAGCTCTTTTTTTAAACCCTAATAGAGTCCTGGCCTTCACAGCCTCCTCCGGCAAGGGGTTCCACAGGTTGACTGTGAGCTGTGTGAAGAAAAATTTCCTTTTATTAGTTTTGAACCTACTACCCATCAATTTCATTTGGTGTCCCCTAGTTCTTGTATTATGGGAAAAGGTAAATAATTTTTCTATGTTCACTTTCTCCACACCATTCATGATTTTATATACCTCTATCATATCGCCCCTCAATCGCCTCTTTTCCAAACTGAAAAGTCCCAGTCTCTCTAGCCTCTCCCCATCTGGGACCCGTTCCAAACCCCAAATCATCTTAGTCGCCCTTTTCTGAACCTTTTCTAATGCCAATATATATTTTTTGAGGTGAGGAGACCACATCTGCACACAGTACTCAAGATGTGGGCGTACCATAGTTTTATATAGGGGAAGTATGATATCTTTTGTCTTATTATCTATCCCTTTTTTAATAATTCCTAACATCCTATTTGCTTTATTAACTGCCGCTGCACACTGCGTGGATGTCTTCAGAGAACTATCCACTATAACTCCAAGATCCCTTTCCTGATCTGTCGTAGCTAAATTTGACCCCATCATGTTGTACGTGTAATTTGGGTTATTTTTTCCGATGTGCATTACCTTACACTTACCCACATTAAATTTCATTTGCCATTTTGCTGCCCAATCACTCAGTTTGCTGAGATCTTTTGGTAGTTCTTCACAATCCCTTTTGGTTTTGACTGTCCTGAACAACTTGGTGCCATCTGCAAACTTTGCCACCTCACTGCTTACCTCATTTTCTAGATCATTGATGAACAAGTTGAACAGGATCGGTCCCAGGACTGACCCCTGGGGAACACCACTAGTTACCCCCCTCCATTGTGAAAATTTACCATTTATTCCAACCCTTTGTTTTCTGTCTTTTAACCAATTCCCGATCCATGAAAGGATCTTTCCTCCTATCCCATGACCGCCTAATTTACATAAAAGCCTTTGGTGAGGGACCGTGTCAAAGGCTCTCTGGAAATCTAGGTATATTATGTCCACTGGGTGCCCCTTGTCCGCATGTTTATTAACCCCTTCAAAGAATTCTAATAGATTAGTTAGACACGACTTCCCTCTGCAGAAACCATGCTGACTTTTGCCCAACAATTCGTGCTCTTCTACATGCCTTGCAATTTTATTCTTTACTATTGTTTCTACTAATTTGCCCGGTACTGATGTTAGACTTATCGGTCTATAATTGCCAGGGTCTCCTCTGGAGCCTTTTTTAAATATTGGCGTTATATTGGCCGTCTTCCAGTCATTGGGTACCGAAGCGGATTTAAAGGATAGGTTACAAACCAC
This sequence comes from Carettochelys insculpta, assembly GCF_033958435.1. Taxonomy (NCBI): domain Eukaryota; kingdom Metazoa; phylum Chordata; order Testudines; family Carettochelyidae; genus Carettochelys; species Carettochelys insculpta. The sequence goes on from NC_134145.1 coordinate 4,644,884, forward strand.
TGTTAATAACTCCACAATTTCACATTTGAGTTCTTTGAGAACCCTTGGGTGAATACCGTCTGGTCCTGGAGACTTGTTACTATTCAGCTTATCAATTAACTCCAAAACCACCTCGAATGTCACTTCAATCCGGGAGAGTTCCTCAGATTTGTCACCTAAAAAGGCTGGCTCAGATTTAGGAACCTCTGTAACATCCTCAGCCGTGAAGACTGAAGCAAAGAAATCATTTAATCGCTCCGCAATGGCACTGTCTTCCTTGATCGCTCCTTTTATATCTTTATCGTCCAAGGGCCCCACTGCTTTTTTAGCGGGCTTCCTGCTTCTAATGTATTTAAAAAACATTTTACTATCATTTTTTGAATTTTTGGCTAGCTGTTCCTCAGAATCTTTTTTGGCTTTTCTTACTACATTATGACACTTAATTTGGGAGTGTTTATGTTCCTTTCTATTTTCCTCACTAGGATTTGACTTCCACTTTTTAAAGGCTGCCCTTTTCTCTCTCTCTGCCTTTTTAACATGGCTGTTAAGTGGTCAAGTGGTGGGGTGCCATCAGCAGTCAATTTATCCGATCTTTACTAGGCCCATTAACTCAAACTGCTGGAGATCCACCTCTGGGTGAGTGAAGACGAGTCCTCTGTGTCATTCTGCCAGGTTAAAGAAAATATGTCCCTCATGTAAGTACCTGTTAACATCCTCTTAGATAACCTAATTAGATTGAGATTCTTAAAATCTACCATAAAGCATTTCTATAGACTGTAAGTCATTCTTGTAGCTTTTTTCCAAATGTTTTCCAGTTTTTTAGCATACTTTTTAAAATGGGTATAGACTTTCAGTAATGGTCTCACTAATACTGTATTCAGAGGTAGGTCTACCTCCATAGTGTTGTTTGATGTGTCTCGGTTCATGCCTCCAAGGATTGTGTTGGCCTTCTTGCTTATAGCATTGTAGAGGGAACTGATATTCACTTAATTGTCTGTTACCCATAAGTCTTTTCCAGTATCACAGCATTCTAGGATACTCTCTCTTGCCTTGTTAATATGAGCTATAATCTTTGTAGTGATGTGATGATTTTACATTTTCTTCCAGATGACTTTAAAAATATTACGTAGCATTGAGCCAAGAATAGATCGCTGTGTAACTCCAATAGAAATAACCTTATTCCTCATTTATAATTGATTTGGGAGATTAATCTATTTATCATTTTTAAATTGGGGCTCTGTATCTGTCAGGGAAGTCGCGGATTCAGTGATTTTTGGCAACCTCCATGACTTCAGCAGTCAGTGTGGTTGACCCAAAGGCCACCCAAGCAGCTTGCCCTGGGGTCACTCTCACTGCTCAGACAGCCCTATGGAGAGCATATCGGTTGCTGCCCGAGCGGCTCTGCATCCTGCCACTTGGGTGGCCCCTCAGCCAGCCACACAAACCACTATCGGATCAATCTGGGGTCGGGTCAGTTACATTTGCCTCAACTCTGGTGGCTCCGGACATCTGGCCCTGAAGATCTCCTGAGCAGTGGCGAGTGAAGCTGGCCCTGAGTCTGACTGCATTGCAATATGAAGGGTGGAAGCAGCTGCTGCAGCTCACTGGCTTCTAATAGTGGTCTGTGGTGCTGGAGCCGTGGCATGCCCGTCCACCCCCACATTCCTCTCCTGGTGGCAGCCATAGCAGCAATGGGCCCCCAGTGACTTGTCCCACTTTGGCAGTAGCTGGAGCAGCAGTGGGGCCGCAGTAACTTTCTCATAACCGGCATCTTATGCTGAGAGGGTGCCCCCCCAGGCTTCTTGTCCCTCATTCAGTTGGGGATTCATGAACAGGCTGTAATTAATTTTTTTGTTTCTTGCATATTTTTTTGTTTCTTGCATGAATTTTTCTAATTAAATCATAGCCGTATTCTTAACCCACTTATTATGCAGGGTGTTAATTTTATATAGCTCTAATATTTATCAGAATTTCCTGTGGGATTAAGTCAAGTGGTTTACAGAAGTATACATAAGTTTCGTAAACCTTTATCAGCCAAATTTGTAATCTTGTCAGAAAAAAGATATCAAATTTGTTTGGTGAGACCTGTTTTCCATGAAACAATATTGATTGACATGAATTGTGCCCCCGTTTTTAAGTCTTTATTGATCACATTTCATATCAACTTTGCCATGATTTTGCCCAGTCCTGACATCAAGATGACTGGCATAAAGTTAGTCATCCCATGTACCCTTGTTAAACATCAGCACAATATTTGCTTTTTCCAGTCCTCCAAAACTTCCTGCTATGTTTCACATTTCAACAAAAATCAGTATGAATGATCCATAGAACTCCTAGGTGAATTGTTTTAATACTTCTGGGTGCCAGTTATCTGGACCTGCCATTTTACATATTACATCCTTAATAGTAGCTGCACAACATCTTCCCTGGATGCTGATGGAATAGAAAATATGTCTTTATCACCATAAGATACAAATATACCATATTGGTTCTTTTCAAACACAGAACAGAAATTTGTACTGACTACTTTTGTCTTTTTCCTTATGCAGGCTGTGGCCTGCCTGATGCCATTTTGTCTTCTTGAACTGGGCCACCAATGGCTTCTGGTTTGTTTTGGTCCACAAGGTTTTTTTGGCATTTTTTTATACGGCTTTTGCTGGAGAATATGTCTAAGGTATTTATTGACAAACATCTGAATTTTCTTAATGTTGCTCAGAACAATGCGCCATGTTTCTGATCCATACAGCAGCACTGATTTCACACGGGAAGCGAAAATACATAGTTCAGTTCTTGTTGAAATGGCTCTTGTACACCAGATTAGTCGTCTGGCTGCGCTTCTCGTGTTCTCACACTGATGTCCTCTTCAGTGCCCCCGTTTTTGCTGGTAACACTCCACAAGTACAAAAACTGGCCAACATTTTACGCTGCTTTTCCTTCAATTGTAATTTCATGTTTCTGTCTGTTACTAATGCGCATCAAGTTGGTTTTCTTTTGGCTGATCTTGAGGCCCACTCGGTCAGCTATTTCCTGTAGGCCATCACAAGACAAGCGTTAGAATGGAATCCAAAGGGAAAGCGAACGTCCCAAAGAAACATGGTGACAAACTTTCCTGGATGAAGTAAAAGCTGCGGGCCTAAAGTGGGATCAAATCAGGAATACAGCCAAGGATTGCAAGACATGGAGAATGGCTGTGGAGGCCCTATGATCCACTAGGAGCCCAAAGTATTAATCATCATCTTCGTCACTTTTGTCTTTTTACTATCCTTTAGCTAGTATTGAATCTTTACCATTTTTAAGATTTCTTTTGTTCCTGATATTTTTATAGAGTTTCTTCCTATTTTCTTCAATCTTAGGTGCATAGATACATTTATTGAAACTGTATAGTTTCCTTTATCAATTGTCTCTATTTTCTAAATGCTGATTTAGAAACGTCTGTTTTCCATGTTGTTTTTAATTTTTAATTACCGCTTTCACTGCCCTCCTTAATCTTAGTTTTTTAAACAAAGAAGCCTTTTTAAGACTTGAGAATTTTAATTTTGAGCATTTAATAAAACATTGTCAAACAACTCTCAATTATAAGTCACATTTTTATATTTACATTTTTTTCTTTCTGCTCAGTCTTACAACAGTACAAGCCTTGTTATCTGGCATTTTAAAATCTGGATACTCGGTTATCCGGCACATAGGATTTGCCCTTCAATTAACCTGAAAAATTCTGATAGCTATCCAGCATCATTTTCCACCACTTGCAGAAGCTGTGTTTTTAAGTTTGCATCAGTAAAGGCTGTTCTTGTTGTGCCTCTGGGTATAATTCAGTGCCAGTTTTGGATATTATCTGACCCTTCTTGCAGCTATGGCCAGCAAAGTACCATCAACAGGTAAAAGTCAGAAAAGAAAACATGTTATGCTCACTATAACCCAGAAATTGGACCTAATTATGCATCTTGAAAGAGGAGAAAACAGGAGCCAATTGTTGGAAAAAATTGGCATTGGTTTGTTGATAATCTGAGATATTAAGGTGCAGAAGGCAGATCTGATTAAATTTGTGTCAAGTGCTGAGACAAGCAAAGCAATTGAGAAATGCTGTACTTTGGACAAATCAAGATTGGAGCAATTAGATAACATACTCTATGAATGGTTTTCCTTTAAATCTTCTGAGGGAGCTCCAGTTACTGGCCCAATGTTGATCAAAATGCTAAGGGCTTTTGTCAGCAGATGGAAAGGACTGAGACTTGTGTTTTTTTCTGATGGTTGGTTGGCATGCTTTATGATGTGGTATGATATCAGAAGATTTGATGTCTCTAGAGAGAAACAGTCTGCTGATCACAAGGCTACAGAAGAATACTGTGTGTTTTTTAAGAAGCTGGTTGGGGAACACGGCGTAACTCCAGAGGACATCTACAATGCTGGTGAAACAGGACTCTTTTGGCATTGCGTGTTATCTTTAACTCTTGCTGGTGCAAGTGAAGTTGGTGTGCCTGGATTCTAGATGAACAAGGATCACATCACTCTGCCTGTGAGTGAAAATGCTGCTGGCACACATGATATCAAGTTGTTAGTGGTTTCAAAATTCAGTAGCCAAGAGCATTCAAGGGTATCGTTCATCGGTCAGTGGAGTACATGGTATGGCTTAATGTGTGGACGGACAAGGAAATGGTTTTGTATTGGTCCCATCATATTGTTGTTCCTGCTTGAAAGACCATCTGAAAGAACTTGGAGTGCCAGAAGTCACAAAGGATACTCTTGTTTTAGGTAACGGTTGAACTCACCCTTCTGAAGTAGAGCTTGTGTCGGGCAATATTTTCATTGTGTTCTTGCCTGCAGATGTCACCTCACTTATTCAGCCAATGGATCAGGGAATTACTTGAAATCTAAAAGACTTCTACCGAAGGGAATTTATGAGGAAGTTGCTAAACTTTAAAGGAAAAATCCAAGAATTTCAGTCATGGTGTGGCATCAAGTATGCAGTCTTCAATGGAGCATGTGCATGGTCTGCTGTCAAGCCCTACAACTTCAAAGAGAGCATGGAGGAAATTGTGTATGGAAATTATATTTGTGGATGGGTCCTCTGATGAACAAGAATGTCAAGGCTTCTGCTTAAGATCAAAAAGGAGAGCGTAACAGGAGATACTTGATTTACTTCAAAGTGATGACCCCACAAACCCAATCACTAAACTGAAGGATAATGAAGTTGGAGTGGGTAAATGTCCACCAAGATAGGCATGTTACCAGTCCCTGGCAGACTCTAAAATTACAGAAATGTTGTCCATTTAGAAAGAAGTACCTGAATTGCCGACGAAATAGATTCAGAGGAAGAAGGCCATAGTGAAAAAGACAAAGTTCTCAGGCTACTGCTGCACAATATCTGGAAACTTTGAAGTTTGCTGAACATCAGTCTTATTCTGCTCAGGAAGTCATGCAGCTGCACGCTATTCACAACAGTTTCTCAAGAAAAGTTAACTGACTTGTAGGCAATGAAGGATAGTGCCTTGGAAAGCCAAGACAACTAGATTGCATTTGATGCAATGGAGAACAGGGAGCCAGGAGCTGGTGCAAAGAGAAAGGAGACATGGTTAAGGCAGTGAGCTAGGAAAGTGGTCTCTACAGCATTTTAAATGACTGGGCGGGAGGCATAGCTTAGTGTTTTGAGCATTGGCGTGCTAAACCCAGGGTTGTGAGTTCAGTCCTTGAGGAGGCCATTTAGGGATTGGGGTAAATAGATGTCAGGGATAGCACTTGGTCCTGCCAAGAGGGCTGGGGACTGGACTAGAGGTCCCTTCCAGTTCTAGTGGGGGGGTGGGTGTGTGTGAGGCAAGTTTGCATTTTCTATGGCCAGAGAAGAGGATGTTGGAGTAGTTGAGAACCCAGGGTGGTGAAAGCCTTGTTGAAAACTTCTGCTGTGTGGATGAGGAAGAAAGGCTAGATGTAAGGCAGGAAATGTCACCAAGATATAGCCAGAGCCTGGCTGAGAGTATGTAAAGAGAGGGCCAAGTTAAAGATGACGACGCAAAGGATCCAGACCTGAGTGACAGGGAGGATGGTGATGGCCACAGAGACTGAAGGGCATAATAGTTCTGTTTCTGTTACAGATTCCACGCTGCCACAGTTTGCTGTGTAACCTTGGACAGGTCACTTAGGCACAGATTTTTATAGGTGTTTAGGCAGTGCTCTGCCCAACACAGCAAAGCTTGCATGACTTAGGAGCATGCCTCATTTTAACAAGTGACAGGTATGGAGCAGCCTAAGTTCTACTGATTTTTCCTTGAGACTTATGCTCCTAAGCATCCAAGTTACTTAAGAAGTAGATGCTTAAGTGATTTCTGCTGCATTGCTGAGTGGAGCATTGCTTTGTCCCAATTTCTACTCTGTGCAGTTGGGATAATAGTATTTCCCTAACTTACAGGGTGCTATGAGGAGAAAGGCACGAAGTGTTTTGTGAAATGCTCAGGTGTATGGTAATGGCATCTGTATAAGTATCTAAGGGCACAACTGCTGATTTACTTTTTGCTAGTGGGTGCGCCTCTCCAACCACTCTTCTCCACGGCTACGTCTACACGTACCCCAAACTTCAAAATGGCCACGCAAATGGCCATTTCGAAGTTTACTAATGAAGCGCTGAAATGCATATTCAGCGCTTCCTTAGCATGCGGGCCGCCGCGGCGCTTCGAAATTGATGTACCTTGCCGCCGTGCGGTGCGTCCAGACGGGGCTCCTTTTCGAAAGGACCCCTCCTGCTTCGAAGTCCTCTTATTTCTGTCTGCTCATAGGAATAAGGGGACTTTGAAGCAGGAGGGGTCCTTTCGAAAAGGAGCCCCGTCTGGACGCGCCGCGCGGCGGCAAGGCACGTCAATTTTGAAGCGCCGCGGCGGCCCGCATGCTAACGAAGCGCTGAATATGCATTTCAGCGCTTCATTAGTAAACTTCGAAATGCCCATTTGCGTGGCCATTTTGAAGTTTGGGGCACGTGTAGACACGTCCCATGTGAACAGCAGCTTGTGCGTTGGTCGGGGAGACTGAGCTGGTGCAGGCCTCAAGGTGGAGTGCAAGTGTGGTTTTGGGGGAAAGAGTAGGATCAGGCCTGAGGTGGGGTCTTGTAGGGAAGAAGCTGAATGGAGGTGTGGCCTCAGGGCAGTGTACGAGTGGGGCAGGGGGCAGAACCACAGCCCAGGCACAGGCGCCAACAACAAAAAAAAACCTAATCTTGCCCGGTACATGCTAAGCATCCTGTTTTAATGTATGCTTGAGCCTCAGAGTGCTTACACAGTTGGTACATACATCTAAAGTTATGTCTGTGCTGCAAAAACACAACAAGAAGAACCCATGGCAGCAAGTCTCAGAGCTCAGGTCAATTGATTTGGGCTTGTGGGGCTCACATTACAGAGCGAAAAAACAGCAGTGTAGATATTCCTGTGGGTACTGGAGCCAAGCTCTGAGATGCACCACCTGACCAGCTTTCAGATCCTCGGTTGCTGCATTAGGACCAAATTATATACTGCTATATTTAGCCCCATAGTGCAAGCCAGGGGTTCGCTACTACCTAGATTCAGACTACTGAATGGGTTAGGAGTGGAAAGAGAGATTTCCCTTACTGGGAAATAGGGTTTCTGCAATAAAACATTTAGTTGCCTGGAACCCTCCAAGTCCTTTATATGTTAATGCTCTTAAATAACGAGTCATACTTGTTATTACCAAACAAACTGACTTTTTTATAAATTTTTAAAACAAATAAAATTTTACAACATTAATCTGATAGGATATATGCAGTGTTTATTTGTTTTATTTCTTTAGCAACCTGCATGTAAGTTTTACTTATTAGGATTTGTGTATTTGGTGCATGTCCCTTGTCTGGCACCTTCAAGACCTCACCAGTCCCAAACAAGGGAATCTGTCAGGGGAAGGGAGGTCAGTGTTGGCCCTCTGCTGCCACTGGTTGCAGAGCTCCACTCTTGACAGCAGCAGGGGGACCAGCATTGCCCAGGTGGAGGATGGGGGGTCACTTGGGGAAGGAGGCAGGGTGTATGCGGAACCCAAGGGCCAGGCTGTGCTCCTGGTCCTTGCCACCAGCTGTGGGGCTGTACTTCTGCCTCCCATGTGATATGGTGGTATGTAGGGAACTAATTCTACAGAATGAACAATAGCAATGTTTTTCAGTTGTTCTGGGGTGAAGAACTCTTAAACTATTCTTGAATGTCAAAATAATCACTTTGAACCAGATGCTTACTTGTTCTTATCTATCTGTTCTGAAGAACTAATTACTCCTGTTGTCAGTTCCACCAAAGCTTACAAAATTGCTTCCATCTCTAAATTACTATAATTAATGCTATAACTTCCATATCTAGTTAACGTTGCCATGCAGCTGGTGCTTTCATTAACGTGCAGATTCCACATTTGAATATTTTGCTCCATTGTGAACAAAAATTCTTAAATATTTGTTTTCGTCTTCAAAATGTCGGTTTCTCATAAAAAGAACTTTTTGTGAAATATGTCAACAAAGACAGTTAAAGATCTTGTCTGAAAGCTGCTTTGAAATGCAGAGGAAAACCCAGTTAATAATTAACCTTGGTTTAAGGCTGTTTATTTTTAGGCTTGAGCAAGATAGGGATATGTTCTGCAGCTGTTTTCATTTTTAAGTGTGGATTCCATTCAGCAGGCAAGACTCTATTGTGCATCTTTTTGGATTTCTGGAATGATGTGTTCCTAAAAGTGGCGACAGGTTAGTGAGGCTTTTTTAAAAAGTTGGATTGATGTAAAGAAATCACTAGTTAGAACACAGACTTGATGTCTCTGGAGAGAAACAGTCTGCTGATCACAAGGCTGTGGAAAAAGACCTAAAATTCTTACTTCTTTTCTAGTGTCAATAGAAGAATTAAAGGTTAAAAGGGAAAACTGCATGATCTTAAAAAAAAAAAAAATTTACTCAGGTCAGAATTTATACCAAACCAAAGCTCAGGAGAGTTGGTGTAATTTTTTTGTTTACCACAAATGCATGACGGTTTCTCTTTCATCTTTAATATGTATGATTCTAAGTTTAGAATATATTTAACTACTATGAATTCATTTATTTATTGTCTCATTGGGAATGAGTCCCACAGAAAAATCATTGAGTAAACTCAAAGCATTAACACATTTGCTCTACAGGACCCCCATGAACACAAGAAGGAAAATGGGTGAATTTTTACTGTTAAAATAAATTATAAATCTGTGTTAGTGTATATCGTATTGAAACTGAAATATTCATTGTTTTCATTTTCAGCTATGAAGTGAATACAAAATAAGGTATATTAGATAGTCTTTTACTGAGGCTTGGAATAAAATGACTTACTGAGATTGAATATAAACAATCAGGTACTTTAACACATGGTCTCATAAATTCTGTAGAAGGGTGTTTAATGACAGAGCACATGTCAGAGAGTCCAAAACTAGTGTCCCGTTATCCAGTCCAAGTCCAGTGTCCCACAGTGTTTAATTACAAAAATGCACTTAGGGTACTTGAACACATGAAACAAATTTTACTTTACTGCAAGGGAGAACAGTTAACTCTAGAAATATTTTAAATGATATCTTCATGGTGTCTGTAAAGATATTGTTACATATCCCTCAATATAAATAATTGAGTTTATTGTGTCTGGTTTAAAAAAAAAGGGGGGGGATTTTAAATTTTTTTCTAGATCCATAATGTTTGCCAATACGTAGTTTTTTGTCAAGAATACAGCGTGTGCAGTCCAAGTAGTGTGGTGTGTGCAAAGAGCTGATATGATTGACGGTTCCAAATAGGTTTGACATGTTAGTTCTCTATTGCACAAATCTATGGGTAACACCGACAGACCCGGGTGGCCGGCCCCAGAGATAGAACCTGCCAGCATCGGGTCTAAAGCCCTGCACTCTACCATGTGGTCATGTGTTAGAGTGCAGGGCTTTAGACCCTATGCTGGCAGGTTCTATCCCTGGGGCTAGCAACCCAGGTCTGTCGGTGTTAAAACTGGTGCATTGGCTGGGAAGAACTGCTGGAAGGTCTCAGAAGCTTGGGATGTGCTTCTTCAGCCCAGCGAAGCATGTAGTAACCAGAGGCACTGAGACCTCACCAGGGTGAGTGAAGTCTCTGCTCTACAGCCTTGGTTGAAAGCCAGCTGGCCTTTAGCTCATGTGGTAGAGTGCAGGACTTTAGATCCTATGCTCACAGGTTCTCTCCTTGGTGCCGGCAACCTGGGTGTGTCCACGTTACATATGGGGGATATGAAATTTGTGATAGTAACCTATAACCTGTTTAAATTAAAAATGTGGGGGTACATTTTCAGCCATAAGGGCAAATCTAAGTAACAACTATTATCAAAGTGCTAGTCTTAGACTGAATTGTGAAAACAGGACAACGTGAGGTCAAAGTTATAGGGTGTTTAGCTAGTCTCTTCATGGGTTTAATTAAATAATAGGGAAAGTAATTATTGGCTTACAGACAAGTAATGAAACCAAGTGTGTGAGAGCACTGGGTGAGAAATCCCCCCCCGCCCTTGTTTGAATACTAAGATCTGCATAGAATTAACTGGAGTAGTGCAACCACCTGACTTCTAACCTCTTGTTTTCGTTATCTTTCTGTCATGCCATATCTCATGTTGTAAGCTCTTTTGGCCGGGAAATGTCTAGCACAGTCTGGAGAGTTTATAAATAGTAAAGAGTTTAAAGTCAGAAGGGACCAATTAGAATATCTAGTCTGACCTCCTGTATATCACAAGCCCTTAAACTTCACAGTCACCTCTGTATTGAACTGAATAACTTATTTGATTAAAGCATATTCTCTGGAAAGACATCCAGTCTTGATTTAAAGGCATTGAGATGAAGAGTCCTCCATGTCCCTTGATATTCTTTCCGCAATGATTAAACATGCTCACTGTTGAAAATGTGGGCTTAATTTGAATTTGTCTGGCTTCGGCTTCTAGCCTTTGGTTTTTGTTATGTCTTCCCTTGATAGATTAAGGAACCACTTTACATACCTTCCTGGGAGAAAATACTGCTGACAAACACTGTAATCCAGTCACCTCTCAAACTCAATTTTGATGAGCTGAGCAATTTGAGTTTTAGAAGTCAGTCCTTTCACAGTAAGACATTTTCTCTAGGCCTCAGATGATTTCTGAGACTCTTTTGTGCCCTTTACCAGTTTTTCAACATTCTTCTTAAAATGTGGGCTACAAAACTGTGGGTAGTATTCTAGTATTATTCTCATCAGTCAGTAGCATGTATAGAGGTGAATCATCTCCCTATACCAGCTCACTTCTCCCCAGCTCATATAACCAAGAGTCACATTTTTGCCTGAGCATAGTAGTCAGAGTTCATGTTGTTGCTTGTCTGATATGACCCCTAAACTTTGTTCAGAGTTCCTGCTTTCCAGAACAGAGTCCCTAATTCTGTATGGCCTTCATTCCTTGTACCTACAGCTATAACCTTGCTTTTGCGGCTCTATGAAAACCCAATTTGTTTTGATGGACTCAGCTTTCTGAGTGAGCCGGATCACTCTTTGACTACCTTTCCCTCCTCTTATATACCACTTGCCAAATGTTTGTGTTTTCTGCAAACTTTAGTAGATGTGACTTTAAATTTAATTCCAGATCAGCAATGACAATAAAAAATTGTGTGGGGGTCTAATGCTGACCTGCCTAGAATGTGACTAAAAAAAAACCCTTTAATATTTGCTTCCTGAAAATTACTTAATATGATTTTCATATGCAGTATGCCATACTGAAATACTTTGGTTGTGTTTGTTGTGGTAAGGGTTTATTATATTGACAGTATAAATGTAACACTTATCTGTTATTAGTCTTTGAACTCAATATTCAGTTCTTGTTTTACAATGATGGAACAGGGTAATGCAAGACACATAGTGTAAGAATCTATTTCTAAACTATGAAATTTTAAGCTTCTTAGGTTCCTGCTGTTAGATTTTGCATATGGCATGGAAGTAGAAATTAATTTTTGAATGGACTGTTACTGAAGAGTACTTAAATGAAAGTTAAGATTGTATTGACTCAGATATATAATTTTCATTGAAATATTAAGTACTGTGCTTTACAGAGCTAGAGTGGCAGCTAATGGTGTTTCAACTTTACTGTGACTTAGTGGCAGTTCAGTTGGTTTTTCCTCTTTTAACGTATTCTAACTTACAACGACCACAAAAGCTTACTGTGGTCAGATAAAACTTGATCAGGTATGCTAACAGTCCTGCGACTATCAAATAATTTTCCATCAAATTGTGGTAATTGGAAGTTTGATAATTGCTGTGTTTGTTTTGGACCTTACAGCTGAAATGGAGTGTTAGTCTGAGGACCAGGGAATATTTCAGCACCTAATATTTTGCGAACAGAGTTTGAAAACAATTACATGATTGAGAAGCTTTCTTGCAAGTCTTTCAGTGATATGCATTAACTGGTTGTCTTGTTACAAGACACTATATAAAAGAATGTCAATTTGATTACTGTTAATTCCCCCCACAACATAGTTTCCCATATAATTTTAAGTAATTTGTGACTTGAGAACCACCAGAGCAAAACAAGAATGCTTTATACTAAATGAAAGATGCTTGGAATGAGTTGTCAAATGGCAAATAGCATTAATTTCTAGCAGTTCATGAGATAATACTGCTGAACGCATCTCACTGTTTGCATTGGAAGAAAAAAGAAAAATTCGGTAATTAGAATATGATTTTAAAAATTAATATCTCACAACTTCTTTGGGCTAAAAGCTTTTCACTGGTCTATTACCATTGCTTTTAAGACTTCTAAGTTTTCCAAGAGCAAATCCCAGATAAGTAAGCAGAGGGAACAGAGCCTTCATCTTTTGTAATGGTCTAATTTTGAAAGTTCTCAAAGGCAAGTAAATAAAGGTGCACAGGGCACCAAATTCAGTTGTGATGGAACTCCATTGCAGTGAATGGAATTTCACCTGTTAAAGAGTTTTGTTTTGAAACTTGGCTCAGTTTGCATTGTTGTGCATGGGTGCAGCAGTCCCTGTAATGAAGATCCTTTGAGTCTCAGGATTTGTTTGGGACTTGCCTTTGGCTTTCCTTGTTTTGAAGGAGTGAAATCCCACTTGCCTTTTCATGTTCTCTTTTTCCAGTTTTTCTAACACTAAACTAAAAAGAAAAGAAACACTGGTCAGAATTAAAATTTCACAGCTTTACCTTCTCCTAATTATTATGACTGTATTTTCTCATGGTATGCTGAAATAGCAGCTGAAACAGATTTTAATATCAACTAATATAAGACTTGAAATAAACAGATTACAAATTGAAATGAAAGTACACACGGAAATGATTTAAATGTTTTCTTGTTTGTGTTTTTGTTATGTTAACACTGGATAAAGCATGAGAGGTTGTATGTTTTTCAGAAAGGAGTGGGAGTTCTTTTTCTTTTTCTTGTGTTTTCCCTTTTGGTTCACTTTATCCAGTGATCCAAACAGCATGCTACACAGACTGCATTAATACCACTTCTGCAGTGTCCTGTAAAATCCTGTTGTTGGCCTAATAGCCTTTAGCCCAGTGTATTTATTATCTGTAGACCCAAATTTAGAGCATGAAGGAATGCAAAGCCAAACACTGATCCTTGTCAGCAACAGGAGATCTTATTGGTTCTTCCTAAAAATACTGTGGTCCTTTGTTAAAAAATATTCCTCATTTCATTTCAGTTGTCGGACGAGCAACAGGAAGAGCTTGATTGTAACATCCAGCACGTCTCCAACACTCCCACGACCACACTCCCCACTGCATGGACATACAGGTAACCAAGGAACTCTATTTTACCTGGGAATCGTTAGCAATGTTATTTCATTTTCGTTATCATTGACTCTGTCCATTTATAATATAAGGTAAATAAGCTATTCAAAACTGAATTCCCTGAATTGTTTGTGATTTGTGTTAATTCAGGTTCTTGACTTCACTGAAAACGGGGCATAGCATCTTTCAAGTAGCCAGATGTTTATGCCTCATTCATCACCATCATGTCTGCCCGCTCCTCTGACACTGTAAATGATTTGGCCATGTTGAGGGAGTACTGTTTGTTTAGATATAAACCAGATAATAAATGATTATGTAAAATAAAAGTTGATTTTATTCTGTGAAAGATAAAGATGACCTGGGATTTTGCTCCTGCTGCTTTCATCCTGCCTTCTTTGTTTATGGAATGAACACTCATTCCATCTGCTCCAGTCCTCTATCTTATTTTCCAGCCAGTCCATCTGAAGAACTCACCATGTAAACACTTGTCCGTCTCACCCTAATCCCCCATTTCCCCAAAAGAAATACAAAACAAAGGGGGCTGCTGGCTAACTGCATCTGCATTGTACTAGCAGCAGTTTTGAGTTTTGGGATCAGTATAAGTTTGCTAACCTGTCTTGCAGAGAAAGCGTCCAGGAAATGCCACACATTTAGAAATAACGTTGTTATAACGCATACAACACTGTGGAGACTGTTAATAAAAGCTGACTGTTTATAGGAGGTCACCGTTGCTTTTTAAACATGACCAGATTTGAGGAAGTGTTGCAAGTTGAAATAATTGGAAGCAAGTGTAATGCTTGTTTGACCTTCCTTGCAATATCTCCTCCTAGTAGCAACAGGTGATATTAGCTTGGGATGCCGGTGATCACAGTCCTTGACATCATAATGTTTCTTTGTGGTATAGATTTTAGAGTTTGATCCCATTTCACTACTGCCAGTAAGCCCAAGAGAATGCATGCACACAAAGAGCTGAATCTGGGTGGACAGCAAATCTCGGAGAACTACAGTTATTGTAAAATAAGTAATTGTTCTATTCATTATCTTCAGAGTCCCATACACAGGATGACCAGTGTTTCCCAATTTTATTTGGTCTTGGAACCCTTTTAAACTTGAAAGAATTTTGTCAAACCCCATTCCCAGGCTCTCCTCCTCTCATCCCCCAAACCTGCCCCCATCTCCAGGCTTTACCCACCTCAGCCCCCAAATCCGACCCCATTCCACAAAGCCACCCTCCCATCCCAAGGCTTAACCCCTCTCAGTCCCCCACCCCCAATTCCAGGCTTAATCAATCTCAGCCCCAAACCTGCCCTCCCATCCCCAGGATTAACTTATCTCAGCCCCAAACTGGACCCCAGAACTAACCCATCTGTGGTGCTGGCAGGGGAGCCTTCACTGGCTGGCCACGTGTGCCCAGCGAAAGGATGGCTGGTGTGCAGGTGTTCTGCTGTCAGCCGTGAACTGAGCCAGACCCACCAAAAGAGTGTGGCCTCTCAGGTAGTGGGCCAAATGAGGGGTTCTCTGTGGCTCCTTGTTCTGCCGCCTCTGAAATAGTGGGACTAAATTCAGTTGGTTTAACATCTGGATCCCTCCTGCCAGATGTAAAACCAATTATATTTAGTTCTACTGTTTCAGTGATGGCAGGGCAGGGAGCAACAGAGAAGGCAGCTATTGTAATGGTATTTTCTTGAAGAACCCTTATTTTCACTTCATGGAACCCTGGGGTTCTGTTGAGCACCATTGGGGAAACACTGCCCTAACTACTCTGTGATGCACAAAATAGAGAAAACACTCAAGAGGAACTACAAATTGATAGCAGCTCAGCTGGAAGCACCTGTTTGCTTCTGTTTCCAGAGCTGCTTATCTTGGATGGGTGACATCCAGCTAAAAAAAACAAAAAAAGATCAACCATTAAAATTAAATACTCCATGGAGAGCCTAACGCACTGTGTGTTGATTTTTGACAGAATTAGCACAATTATCTCAGGATTCCTCAAAAGCACAGTCAGTCATTGAGTGACAGACTGTGGTGAATTATTTTAATGAACGTCTCCTTTAAAAGATTCAGGATATTCATCTTGAATTTAAAAAGAGCTTTAAAATAGTATCCAAGACATTCATTACTTGCTACAGAATCTTAAGAAAGCATCCTCAAATCTAACCTGGAAATTTCACAATGCAAACTTGCCACAGAGGAGTTCTACTTCCATATGTACTTGCTGTTCTTTTCCTTTGGATTGTTCTCCATGCCCAGAATAATGGTGGCGAGAGCAGCAGCTTTCCAAAAGGAAGAATTCTAGAAAATTTCATTGAATGTTCCACGTGAGAGGTGTTCCTGCACAGGGCCATGTATTATTGTAAACCTGCTTGTCTATCCATGTGTGGGACATACAGTCCTATGAATATTATTGCCAGGGAACTCCAACTGTAAATGCTGATAGTTTGCACTTAAAACTCTATTTAGAATCTTACTAATAAACTGTATTTTGAGTAGTTACCAGACTGCTCCATTTAATCTTTCAGCTATACATCTTAGTTTGTTCAAGGTCAGATCTGCTTACTGCAGAGAAACAATGTGAAGTCCCGTGGCACCTTATAGATTAACAGATTTATTGGAGCATAAACTTTCATGGGGAAAGACCCACTTCATCGCATCTGAAAAAGGAAAAATGGGAGATTTAGAAGGCTTAAAGGACTCTTCTGCTATGGCTTTACTAACACTCGTGAATTTGGTTGATACTGAATTTAAAATATAAAATTATTTCCAATGATTTTATTTGAGCAAGACTCCTTGCATCTGATGAAGTGGGTCTTTGCCCATGAAAGCTTATGTTCCAATAAATCTGTTAGTCTATAAGGTGCCACAGGACTTCTTGTTGTTTTTGTGGATACAGACTAACACAAGCTCCCCCTCTGATACTTAATATAGAGAGTGTTCCAAAGATGTAGTATTTCAGAATGTAAGCAGTGGCCAATTGTGCATTTTTTTGAAAATTCAAATTAGTAGATTGAGGATTATTTTTAAAATGTACCATAAAGCTTTTCAACAGAGAAGTCATGACAATAAACATGTTTTTAATAAACATTGAAAAAATAAAATGTAGAAACCCTTTTGAAAATTGTGATAAGACAATATGACTACAGATAATACAACAGGACCTATTACTACCATGGTTAAACGGTTTTGGGATTTTTCAGTGTATAATCTTCACCTTTGTAATATTACTCTTCTGTTTAAGATTGTAAGAAACCAAATGATACCTACAGTATAGTAATTTACTCCCTTCCAGGTATTTTCATAGTCCTGTTGCACGTGACCCCTTGAACTCTCACAGAAAGCAAAATCAACCTGAACCACAAAAGAGAGAATCTTGCATTAGAAGCTACAGTCATGTCTCTTCCAGAAAAATTAAAACAAATCCAATTTCCAGAATCCATAACTTCAAGGTGGACTGTCTGCTTTGAAGATGGAACCTTCATTTTGGAGAAGTCTGAGGCAGCGCTGCAATAAAGGCTGAATTGAATCTTTCACTTAAAGGAAGGATTCATTAATTCTCTTGAAATTAGCTGAAGAGTAGCAGGGTGGGATAGCTCAGGGGTAGGCTAGCTCAGTGCTTTGATCCCTGGCCTGCTAAACCCAGGGTTGTAAGCTCAATCTTAGAGGGGCCATTTAGGGATTTGGAGCAAATAGATTAAAAAAAAAATCAGTCAGGTATGGTGATAGGTCCTGCTTGTGAGTGCAGGGGACTGCACTCAGTGATCTCTCAAGGTCCCTTCCAGTTGTATCAGATACATATATCTCTGTCTTAATTCCCAGAAGACCACGTTTAGTGAGGTTCCTCTAGTAATTTTCTGAGAACTTAAAAATCTTTAAGGCACCTTTAAAAATGTAGGAACCCACCACTTTTTTTGAGTTCCAAATAATCTCACTTCAGGTTATCTAGCTAATAAAAATTGGTGGACAGGTCATTTTTGAGTAGATCAGATGCAGCGGGTGGTCTTTGAAAAAGGACTGTTAGGATCAGTGGTAGATTTTTTTTCCATCTTTTTCAGAGCTGAAAGTTCCTCCTTTAGCTGAAGCTCAAAAACAATGTTTTCTTTCAGAGAAATTAAGGAAAAATTGCAGTTTGTGAAAATGGTTGCATTCTTAGGGTATGTCTACATAGCAAAGTTATTTCAAAATAGCAGCCATCATCTTCCTCTTAGGACAGTTTGATTTCACTCTCATTGGCTACATCTACACTAGCCCCAAACTTCGAAGTGGCCATGCAAATGGCCATTTCGAAGTTTGGGGCTAGTGTAGACACGGCCATTGGGAAAAAAGGGAGGCAAACAGAGGCAATGGTAGAGACTGCTTTTACCCAAAATTGAATACTTAAATTTCTCTGGAAAGGAAGTCCTTCCACCCTTTTGCATTCACGAGCTGATCTGAAAATGTTTCAATAATTTCTCCTTCTCCAAGACAGTTAGAGCCCTACTTATTCAAGATCTTAGCCCAACATTCACTTCACCTTTTGGAATACTTCAGGCATCTATTTTCCCGTCAAAGGCACGAAGATTTACTCTAATAACTCTCCTTATGCTAATATTAAGTGCTTGGCTAACCCACACTTTGCTTGGTGAGAGAGAACCTATATTATATTTATTATTCTGCTAATTCAGTGTAAAGCTTGCCAAATAAGCTAATGGTTTTTAACAGAGCATATTAGCACGCTGGTTTGGGCTTACATTTATCTTTCCTTTCCTTAGGTAATTTAGCCATGTTCAGTCATGTCATTTTCCAGAAAGGATTGCCTTAATGTGAACTAGAACCTTTTAGTCTGTGCCTCTAGTGTCCAGACAGGAGAGCTGGAGCTTGCAGCACATCCATGGGCACTGCAATTCATATCCCATACTCCGACCTGCAAGTCATCATAGGCCTCACTCCAGTTGCCTAATAAAGACACAGCTGAATTGGAGGCTAATCCCTTTGGGCTTTGGCAATCTTTAGTATAATTAAAAACTTTAAAATTATAATAAGTGTGAGTAACTGAACAAATTGGGTAATAAGAATTTTGACAGATTTCACTATTAACTGTGTGGGTGTTCTAAAAGTTTTCAGTGTGCACAAGCGGGTAAAAAGATACAACTAATTCCTTGGTATCCTCTTTTTTCAGATTTATATGGCATATTTCTATCCAGACTCTGGAATTTTAATTAGATCCCATGTGAGTTATTTCTAGGTTGAAAACGAAAAGCAATTAGCTCTTCTACTCTGCTCAAGTCTGAGTGAAGCTTTTAAGAAGCTTCAGGGAGAAGCGGAATTTCTGCTTTCCCTTAAAATTTCCCCCTGATACATCTGCTGCAGTTGAAGGAATTTCAATAAGAGAAGCCCAAGTGTATTGGTTTCACCTAGCAAAGATGATTTAAACCCTATTTATTCTTTGAGCAAAGGCATATTATTCTGTTTGCACAATGGTTAGAATAGCTACATTTGGAGCTGTGGCTCCAGTGGGGCTTTTACAAAGTGTGGCTGCTCATTAGATAAATCATTACACTGTTACAAGGATGTTAATACTATGGGAACAAAACTTTACATCGACTGCATTTGTTCAAGGGAAAGGGAGTGTGGCCGAGTCATCCTTTCAGTCTTACAATCCCTCATTGGGCCATAGATAGCTAGTTTCATTAAAATTGTACCTGCCCCACACAAATATGAAATTGAACAGCAAGGCTGAGGGGCCTGAAAACCTCAGAGATTGCATTCATGCCACACACTGTGTGTAACTCTCATGTATTTTGAGTTCTGTCTGCAAAACTGGAAGGCAAGAACTGCAATGACCTGCTTAGCTGAGGAGCACTTTCTGAGAAGGTTCTGTGACTTTGTCTGGTTTAATAGTAAGCTACAAATCAAGTTTTCAGGCCAAATCTACAGTCAGTTTCATATAATCTCAGAATGTTATTCAGCAATTAGTGCAGCAGTTGTTGTCCATACATTTTAAAATCTTGTGCTTTTTAATATTTCAGTTGATTTCCTAGGATTTTCCGCTTTCCTATACTCTTGGTCTAGCTGATTATATGAATTCTCTACCAAACTGAACATTCTTGGAAACCATTCTTCTTCAGAGATCAAGATCTCTTCAGAAAGTTAATTTTAATTGGTGTACGTTAATTAACCTGCAAAATTAAAATTAAATTAGCATGTATCTCTGTGAGTGGTTCCCATCTTTGCATGGTGGCCTAGTGGCTAGGCCCCCTTGCCGGGGCCTAGGAGCACAGGGTGTGGGTCTTCAGCCCCCACCCTAGAGGCTGAAGGATAAGTTTGGGGCATGGCTCCGAGAATCTAGTTTCCCCTCTGGGGGGAGAGGGGTTCCTGGGGGGGACTCCCCCTTTGTGCGTGGGGGAGGGTCCTGAGGCTCTACTCTCTGGCAGCCGACCCGGTGGCAGCGCTAGCTCAGGCCCTGCTTTCCTCAGAGCCAGCTCCTGCGTCTTGGCTGGTCAGCCCTGAACTGCACTGGCTTTCCTCCTTTTATGCTCCTCCAGGCCTGACACTGGCTGCAGGTGAACCAGGGTGGGGCTAATTGGGCCAACAGGCTTGGTTTATCCCCTGCCCTGCCTGGCCTTCCTCTCACACTCTTACAGTCTCCTATACAAGCAAGAAGAGTGTACTGTTCTCTAACAATTCTCTATCATAAGAGAATGTGAATTAACATACGATTTTGTATGTCTGTATTCTATTGCACATAGAAAGGTACTCAATCTGTTATGCGTTTTCATCTCAAATTTTTTTCAATGTGCATAACCCTTAAGTATTATGCCTCTATCAATAAACTAAATGACAAATTGCTTATAGCCCCTCTTTTTGTTTTAAAAACTGGTCCCAGTATTGTAATTGTAGAGTCATTTACATTTTAATGTTCTAAAACCTTAAGATGTGGTTAGGTAAGGAATACTGTCAATTATATCAGCTCTGGTTTTGAAAATATTGGCTAGAGCTCTGTTTGATCGTAGTGTGTAGAAGAAAAAAACGTGTATGTGTGAATTTTGGACTAATATTTTCATCACTGAAGAAATTTTGTTCATAATTAAATTTCAAAGTATTTGGAAAAAGGACTTTTCATTCCCCCCTTTCTTTTTATTTTTAAAAGAATAAAAAATGCAAATAATTTAGATATGTGGATAGTTGAATGAATGACACTCTATCTACCCAAAACCTCCTGCCTTCTGTCATCCCTTGTCCCCTGTTATTGCCCTTGTCCCTCACTGCAAATTTCTTTCCTTGGTACAAGCATGATCTTGTCCCTGCCCTCATAAACAAACCTTATCCCAATGTGCTTCTCCGACCATTGTCCAGTCTTTCTCTCCTGTGCACTTTTCTGCTCCTTGAACATGTTCAAAATTCTTCTCTTAAACCTTTGTTGTAAGTCTCTTCTATAGTTTTTGTACAGCCATTTTAGTTAGGTGTGTGATTTTTATTTTTTTACCTAAATAGCTGTGCATCCTGTAGTGCAGATGCAGTTTATTGCTGTTTATTACTTGTATAAAGGTACTAGGTATATGTTGATACAGCTTATTTACCTTCCCATATAAGCATCTTTTATTCCAGTACAACTGTTCCACAGCAACTACACTAGTAGTTAAAATGCTACAATTTATGCATGCAAAATGCCTTGCACCACTTCTCCGTGCAAGTGAAACTATTCAGCATCGCTAATAACCTCTTCGTGACTAAATCTCAGTATGTTCACACTATCCTTGATCTCTTGAATGCTTTGAATACAGCTCATGATACTATCCTGCTTAACATCTTCTTTCTTTGGATTTGCATCTTCATCCTCTCACTAAGCATTCCTTCAGTGTCACATGTTGTAGCCCTGAACTTCCTCTCAGTTTTGACAAGTCTGTCTACGTGATTACCCCTCTGCATTTTATTTCTAAGTGATATCATCGCCTTCTCCAGGAGGCAGAAACTTAATTTCTGAAAATGAAAGTAGAGATGATATGTTGTCAGATAATTCCAGGAGCTGGGACTTGAAGAAAAATACTAACTATTGTGAAATTCATAGCAAAACCATGAAAGATGGGAACACTGATGCAGTTGTGATAGAAGCAGGCAAAGCATGAATACCATCTATTTTTTGTTTGGTGGTTTTCTGCTATCTGATGATCCTGAGACAAGGGTATACGGATATGTCCCATAAGTAAAGCTATGTTTTAGTCAGGGCAGGCCCTCCAGCCAGGGGACAGGAGGTGGGAGGGTGCAAAATGAGCAGTTGCCTCAGGACCTGGCATTTCAGAGGGGCCCAGGTCTCCCAATTATGGCTGTTGCTATTGCAGCCGAAGTGGTAGCCTAAACCCCAGCTTTTTAAATCTCCACTGGAGCCCCAAACTTCAAATCCCTGGGTGGTGTGCTCCCATAGGCAATGGAGTGAGGGGTTGATCCGGACAGTCCTGGAAACTCAGGGCTCCCCCCCCGCACCTGGTGAGTTTGCCAGCTCTCCTGGTTATGGGTATTTTTAGTAAAAGTCATGGGAAACAAACAAAAATTCTTGGCCTGCAACCTGTCCATGATTTGTACCATAAATAGCCTTTATTAAATGTTAGGTGTTCTGAGTGGCTCCATGGTGCTGCATGGGCAGCAGGGTGGAAGAGTGCTCCACCAGGCATTGTTGCTGCTCTGGGGGAGGGGGAGAGGCTTTCCCAGCATGCTGCTGCTGTTGTTGGGGTGGTGGCTGGGGCCCCTTCAGCTGCTGCTCTTGAGCTACTACCTGGGCCCAGCATGGGACAGGCTGGTTAAACCAACAGCTGCATTGCTCTCCATAGATAGGTAGGTATCTGTAACAGATAAACCTGCTAAATCAGATCTGCTTTGTGATTCCCTCTTTAAGTTAAACATTGCATCCTGTAATACGACACATTATCTATGTGCAATTCAGCCAATGTACTGTTGTAGGAACCAAAAAAGTTAAATAGCTTTGACTTTAACATTTGAAAATCTGTCATGTTGTAATGAGGCTTGGTTTTTTTTATTTATTTTTTTTAAGCTGAATTATAGAAACATAGTAACAGAGACATAGTATGGCTTCTGCTATGGCTTGTAAAGTATGTAGATCCTCATTGTTAAATTAAAAAAGTGATTTTTGCCAAGTTACATTAATTCATCCAATTTGTGTCATGCAGCAAATATATTCTCTAACTTGTTCCAGTAAGTGGTTATAGATTTTTAAAAACTATCTTTTATCTAACTCTTCTCAAATCTTTCATGCTAAGTGATCAGATCACAATTCAGTGAGGAGTAGTCAGGGAAACAAAATAAATTATAGATTAACAGAAAGAGTACTTCTTTTTGGTGAAGGAAATGAAATACTTAAAATGTAACCAACCATTGTAAGACATACAGTAGGATAACAAGCCATTCCTAGTAGAGTTCAATAAATGTCAGGCACAGAAACTAATACGAAAAAGGTTAAATTGCTGTATGCATGCAATATTCTTTTAAATAATTTCAAAATCCTCTGTTGCCAGTTTGCAATGACCATACGCTGGTAGTCTAAATTCATAAAATCTGGTAGAATTACAATTCAATATCAATGGCAAACACATTTTGATGGAGGTGTGAATGAGGGGAGCATAACCCTTTAACAAGTTACCAAGAGCTAGCACTGCCATCAGACTTTTGACTAAAGACTATATTTTTGTGTGAATGCAAATTATGTCTGAGAGAAAGCTTAAGTGTTATGAAACATTTCAAATCTGCTGAGATTCTCTACAGTTCTTCATCACACTTGACTATTCATTTCCAAATCCATCAGATATTATCTAATCTCTAAATAGAAATTTAGTTTAGAAAACAATATGAAAGCTCCAATAACAGAAGAACTCAATGGAATTCAATATATTACCTACAACAGTCACAACAACTACTCTGTAAATTGGGCTGGTCCCTGAAATCTACCTTAGACGGTTTAGGAAGACAGTAATTCAGTCTCTAGTATCAAAAAGGTTAAGAAATACTGACCTACAGGCCCTAAATTTTCCACAAGGACAGTCTGTGAAAACATGCCAAAGGTGATAGGTCTGGAGGGGGTGAAAGTGAGAATTTCTATAAATGTCTGAAAATGGAGGGCAAACATCATACAGCAAAGTGTGAAGGAGTGCTAATAATTTGCAGTTCTGTTATACCAGTAATGAAAGCTTGTTTTGCTTCTATGGTGAATAGTTTGGCTAAATCCTTTTAGTTCACACATGCAGTGTCCACACAGGTGAGGGACAGCACAGATTTTTGGTGGGGATTGCTATTCACACCCTCATGGTCCACTCTGCTGAGCAGTGTAGATGAGGTCTTGGCCATGTATGTGTGACTGAAAATTGTCACCTTGATACTCCTAGGTAATTTTGAAATATACGTCAGAAATGGACACTGTGTGTGTCCCAAGATTTCAGCAGAAAATGGGGAGACTATTTATGACATTTTTTTTGGAGTAGCTGCAGTTTATGATTTAAACTCTTCCCCGGAAGGTCTCCCAAACTAAAATACTTAACTTCTACCTGCCTGAATAAGTCAACAAGTTTAGTAAATTTTAATGAAAGCCTGCCTCTTCATTTCTGCTTAGCTCCCAGTGCATTCTGTCTAATCTACCATGTTTGGTTATTGGCTCTTTTGGGCAAAGAATGTCTGTATTTTGTCTTGTATTGTGCTGACCACTTTATCAGGTCTTGACAAGTACTTAATAATTCATAACACTGCAAAGAAGGATAGATGTTATTTATGTTATCCAGTTCTTTCTAGTTGCAGTAGAGTGTAGAGTTGCCTAGGTGTCCAGTTATACCTCTGATTCTCTGGCCAGCCCTAGGAGCAGGTTACCGTGACCTGCTGGCTGCTTTAATTGGTGTTGGCTAGCATAAGGTACTCAGCTGGGGTTTGTTGGCCAGACCCCTGCCTGTATTAGATGTGCCCACCTGCAGCATGGGCTTCAGGAGAGATGACCCTAGAACTGGTCTCTGTGGACTATTCTGTGTACTAAAATAGTGTGGACTGTGTATTGAGTTATGGTGAGCAAAATACTTGCACTTAGTTTTAAGCAGCTGCTTAAACCTTATTCACATTCGTAAGGTAAAAGTTGGACACAGCCGCATGTATCTTGAGATGATTCACAAACTATTCTGTTCTAGGACATAGTCCTCTGTACACATGTACCCAGCTCAGCAAAATAATGAGGCTAATTAATAATTTAGCGTGCAAAACATTTTTTCTATGTCAGAACAGTGTGTGAGATTCAAAAGTACCTTGAATGTGCTGCACTGTTATCCTCTTTTACGAGTTCCATGTATGTGTTTGTTTCTAGAGAGAGCACTTGTTATTGCAAATAGCATATGCTAATTGGTAACGCATTGCAGTGGAAGTTGTTGCTGCTTACAGCCCCCCTAAGGAGAAGTTAATCCAGGGGTGCTAGTCCCTTCAAACCTGGGCTTGTTTAGTATTCTCAACACAGATTAAATTAGTGCTCTCTCTCTTTGCCAAACACTCTTGAGGGGATTTTTCTACGTTGTGTAATTCAAGACAGTGAATAAATGGACATGATATTCTACTTCTGACCTTCTAAAAATGATTTGCAACTTTGAAAGCAAGTTGTCATACAGTGACGGTTCATTAGATGATAGTATCTTTGTGCCAGATCCTGTCAAGAGTTGCTCTGAGAAGGAAGATCACACTTCCATTAATTGTTTATCTTGACAGTGAGGAGCTTCTGTTCAGCCCCAGTATAAGTCTGGAAGAAGCTAATGTTCAGCTTGCTGAAAATCTACTCAGTGAAACTTTGACCTATGGTGGAACAATTTGACGAAACAAACCAGATATATTGTGAAATTCTGGGGTGCAATTTGGACTGGAGGGGGCTGTCTCACCCCTGGTGTGCAAAACATGGTTGACTCTCAATACTTTTCTTGCATGGCATCAAGTATCGGAGGGGTAGCCTTGTTAGTCTGGATCTGTAACAGCAACGAAGGGTCCTGTGGCACCTTACAGACTAACGGAAAAGTTTTGAGCATGAGCTTTCGTGAGCACAGACTCACTTCATCAGATGCTGGTCTTGGATCGAAGACCAGCATCTGATGAAGTGAGTCTGTGCTCACGAAAGCTCATGCTCAAAACTTTTCCGTTAGTCTGTAAGGTGCCACAGGACCCTTCATTGCTACTACTTTTCTTGTGTAGCTTCCAGCTTTGCCTACCAACTTGCAGATGACACAAAGTATGTGCGTGCGACTGCAACCTGCCATTTGCACATCAGTCACACTCTGGCTGGCTGACACCTGCTTTGGTAACCTGTTACAGCGTGAGCCCAATACACTTCCATTCCTGGCTTATCCTTCAAAGTGTGTGTTCTGGACTGTCCAGCCCTCTCCTGGACAATTCTTATATATAAGGTCCATTGCCTGTTGAAGGACATCAATACACAACTGTTGGCCATCCTAAATGAAGTTACTCAGTTTACACACTGGACTGGTATTAATAATAGAACTAAAACAAGTCTATTTAACTGTAAGGCGATAGGGACAATTTATACCTTGAAGTCAGTGGCACAGTTGTGGGCACCTGCTGGGCCCCACAGTATGCCAACATTTTTATGGCTGACCTAGAACAACATTTACTCAGTGCCATCCCTTAGTACCCCTCCTCAGTGCTACATTGATGACATCTTTGTCATATGGACCCCTGGTAAAGAGACCCTTGAAGAATTCCACAGTGATTTTAACAATTTCCACCCCACCACGAATCTCAGCCTGGACCATTCCGCACAAGAGGTCAGTTTCCTGGGCGCTACAGTACAAATCAACGAAGATCACATCAATACGACTCTCTACTGGAAACCCACTGACTGCTATTCTTACCTACATGCCTCCAGCTTCCATCGAAGACACATCACACAATACATTATCTACACCCAAGCCCTAAGATACAACCGTATCTGCTCCAATCCCACTGACAGAAAGAAAAACCTACAAGGTCTTTATCAAGCATTCATGCAACTTAATTACCCACCTGGGGAAGTAAAGAAATAGATTAACAGAGCCGGATAGGTTCCCAGAGGTTAGCTACTTCATGATAGGCCCAACAAGGAAAAATAACAGAGCACCACTTATCTGTAGCCCTCAGCTTAAGCTCCCCAGTGCATCATTGACAACCTACAACCTATGCTGGAACAAGATTCCTCACTCTCACAGGCCTTTGGTGGCAGGCCTTTCTTCTCTTATAGGCAACCACCCAATCTCAAGAAAATACTCACCAGCAGCCAGCCACACACCATACCACACAAATACTAACCCAGGAACCTATCCCTGCAAGAAGCCCCATTGCCAACTCTATCCACATATATATACTAGTGACATCATCACTGAACCTAATCACATCAGTAACACCATCAGGGCTTGTCCACCTGCACATCCACTAATGTGATATATGCCAACCTGTGCCAGCAATGCCCTGAAGTCCGCAGGGGTCCATAAAATCCTAAATCCTCCCCTGCTGCCAAAAAAAAAAAACCATGGGGGAGATTTACTACTGCTGCAGACTGTGCCCTGGAAGGAGGAGTGCGTGGCAGCTCTGACAGTGGTGGCGGCGGCTCCTGCAAGCCACGAGGTGGCCTCTCCAGCGGCATGCAGTGGGCGCCTCCGCATGCGATGAGGCAGCTGCAGCCATGTGCAGCGAGATACCGTTAGCCATGCGCAGCAGGTGCCTCAAGCTGCACATGGTGAGGCCCCTCCAGCTGCGCACAGCGAGGTGCCTCCAGCCGCATGCTGTGAGGCAACTGTGTAGAGCAGATGCCTCAAGCCTTGCGTGGCTAGGTGCCTTTAGCTGCATGCAGTGGGTGCCTCAAGCCACGTGGGGCAAGGCACCTCCAGCCACGCATGGTGAGGCAGCTGCAGCCACGTGCGGTGGCAGGGTCCCAGATGCATGGCAGGATCTGAGCCAGGGCAAGGTCCAGGGCTCCTCCAGTGGTGACTTTGGTGAGTGGCAGGGATTTTTGTTGTTGTTGTTTTTGCTGGGAGAGCTGGGGCGGTGGGGGCAGTAACCCCCTGCATTTAACAAACTCTTGAGAATAGTGAACACCCCTCTCCCCATTAATCCATTAAATGGAGGGTTTACTGTAGTTTAGTTTTATCCATACTGCAACAGAGAAACAATTGCCATCAGCATTCAAGCCACTACCTGACTGGGCCACTGCTGGTTTCCTATGTTCCATAGAAGAGCAATTCTGTAATAATGTTACAGGTGCATTATGACAAGATTGTAGGAGACAAAAAGAAATTACACGTAATCTCTACTAAAATGGCGCTAGAAGTGGGGTCAGTAACATGCACTGTCATGCAAGAATGTACCCCCGAAAACACAAAATAAATGGGTGGATAGTGCATCTTTTTTTCAATATCTTTGATGCTGGCATTGCAAGTTTCATTGTCTAGATCAGGAATAATCCTGTCTGGCATCACCCTCAACCAAGACACAGAAGGTTCAGATTCCTTATTAATATAGGAAAGGCTTGTAGAAGCATGTATAAAAAGAAGGCTCTTTGATATCTGTTATCTCACCGTTCCCATCAAAGTAGCTTGTTCGTTCCTTGGCTACTGTTGAAAACCGGTTATCACAGGCGTACCAAGCAAACTAAGCTGTAGATGCAGCCACATATGCCCGAGTGCGTAAATGCACCATAAAACCAAGTATATACCTAATATGCAGAGATGATACTTGCACCCTCTGAACAGACAACTTAAATCTGATTAACTTCTGTGATGAGGTAACAAGTTCTGTGGACATGGGGAAGTCAACGGATGTGATATACCTTGACTTTACCAAAGCTTTTGGTACAATCTCCCACAACGTTCTTGCCCATAAGTTAAGGAAGTAGGGGTTGGGTACATGGACTGTAAGATGGATTGAAAGCTGGTTAGACGAATGGGCCCAACAGGTAGTGATCAATGGCTCAGTGTCTGGTTGGCGGTGGATTTCAAGTGGAGTGCCCCTAGGATCAGCTCTAGGGCTAGTATTGCTAAACATCTGTATCAATGACCTGGATGTGGGGATGGATTGCCCCTCAGCAAACCTGCAGGTGACACTAAGCTAGGGGGACGGGTAGATATGTTGGAAGGTAGGAATAAGGTCCAGAGTGACCTAGAGAAATTGGAGGATTGGGCCAAAAGAAGTTTGAGGTTCAACAAGGACAAGTGCAGAGTCCTGCACTTGGGAAAGAAGAATCCCAACCATTAGAGCCTGGGAACTGACTGGCTAAGTAGCAGCGCATCAGAAAGACCTGGGCATTATGGTAGATGAGAGGCTGGATATGAATAAACAGTGTGTCCTTGTAGCCGAGAAGGCTGAGGGCATATTGGGGTGCATTAGGAGACGCATTTCCAGCACATCTAGAGAAGTTGTTATTCCCCTCTATTTGGCACTGGTGAGGCCACATCTGGAGTATTGCGTCCAGTTCTGGGGACCCCAGTATAGAAAGGATGTGGATGTATTGGAGCAAGTTCAGCAGAGGGCAATGGAAATAATTAAAGGGCTGGAGCACATGACCTATGAGGAGAGGCTGAGGGACTAGAGAAGAGTGAGGGGCGATCTGATAGCAGCCTTCAGTTTCCTGAAGGGGGGCTCTAAAGAGGACAGAGAGAGACTGTGTTCTTAGTGGTGATGGATGGCAGAACAAGGAGCAATGGTTGGAAGTTACAGAGGGGGAGGTATTAAAACTTTGAAGTTGCACGGCGGGGATTTTGCTTAATGAAGTGCTGCATATTCACCGCAACACTTCATTAATAAACTCCCAACACCCTACTTACCATACTCCCTTCTAAGTAGGGAGCTAGTGTATACACAGCCTAGGTTATTTGTAAATACAGATCTTAAAACTATCCATGTAGCATGCCAACTCACTTTACAAATATTGTGATAAGAAAAGTTTGTTGTGAACGTAACACAAGTGTAAATATTCTTCACTTTCTCAAACAGGTAGCAGTCCTTTGGACAGTCCCAGGAATTTCTCTCCCAGTGCACCTGCACATTTTTCCTTTGTTCCTGCCCGTAGGTAAGTTAGCATATTCGGTTTCTTATGATTGGCGTGTGAAAGGCACCTGACTGTAGTGCATAGTATCTGCTTTGGAGTGTAGGTACCAGTTAAAGGTTTTTAGATTTTCTTTCATATTCAGATTAGACTGGTTATGGAATCTAGAGGTGTCATGAACGTTCCTGTGTCTCCTCCATGTGTTACTGTTTTTCATTTAGATTGCAGTGGCACATTTTGAGTGCTACTGCAAGACGCTTTCTAAACGCTGAAGATGTTTCAGAGTCCCTGCACGAGAGAGATACAGAGATGAAAGCCAGAGACAGAAGGATTGCAGAGCAAAGAATGGAAATCATAAATTGCACAAGGATTGATAGAATAGAATCATAGAAGCGGATAGGACCTCAAGAGATCATTGAATCCGGTCCCTTGCACTCACAGCAGGGCCTAGTAGCATCTCAGACAGAGGTTTATCAAACCTGCCCCTAGGTATCCAAAAAACATTGTTATGAAATTCGTTTAAGGCCCCAAGAAGGATTGAATTCCCAGCTCCTGGTTTACAAGGCTAGCCCACTAACCGCTGAAGCTATTCCACCTTCCTCTGATTAATGCTACAAAGCTCCAAGGCCGCAACCTGCATATTACGCTTTAAGCATAACACTGCTCGTTGTCCAGCTTTTGCATTTTATTCAGTATGGGCAATGGATCTAACCTGAACAATTTCACATTCTGGCCTGTGCAACAATACCATAGGTGTGGTGTTACGCTATTTATTAGAGTAAAGCCAAGAAACTCCAACTGACATTTGGAACACAATTGAGTTAGGTGCAGACTACATAGTCGTGGTCTTTCCTCAAAGAGCTTACAATCTCAATAAATCAGTCAGGGAAAGGATTGACAGATAACAAAGGCACAGCAATGTGAAGTGACACACACACAGGAGGTCAGTTTCTGGGCAAGGTAGAACTCAGGTCTTGTCATTCCCCAGCCAGTTTCGTATATATTAGACAGCACTTATAAGTTGAGGTTCCAAATACCAGTGTTGGTGGATAATATTTGAATCAAAATAAAATAATGTTTTCATTGATTTTTTTTTTTTTTTTTTAAAAAAAAAAAAAAAAAAAAAAAAGCAAAACCTGCATGGAGCTTTAAGTGCCTGTCACCTTAGATTTTGCCTCTGGAGAAAAGTTGCGGCAAAAGAAGTATAGACATAAAAGTGGAGATCAAAGTCCATTGCTGAAAAGCGGGGGCCAGAGGTGAGGCAAAGACGCCTCTTGAAAGCCATAAAGAATTGGAGAAAGAAAGGGAAGTTTTCACCTTACTCTGCTAAACTCCTCTGCCACACAGAAGTGGGGAGGCAGCCTACTTCCACAGGCTGAATTTAAAATATGAAATTATTTCCAACTGTGTTTATTTGAACAAGACTCCGTGCATGGGATGAAGAGGGTCTTTGCCCAGGAAAGCTTATGCTTCAATACATCTATTTAGTGTATAAGGTGCCACAGGACTTCTTGTTGTTTTTCAGATAGAGACTAACACAGCTCCCCCTCTGACATTTGAACAACATAGAAACAAAGTGGAAAGGGGCAGAGAAAAATAATATCCGTATTTAAAACAGTCAGGATACCAGTAGTGGTTTTAGTTGTCCTGGCACTGCGGGTGCAGCTATATTTAGTAGGTCACCAGCCTATGCTGCCAACACAACTTCTGTGTTGTGAGTCATTGGAAAGTACAATCTTTCCTCATTTAATCTGAACAGAATTTTCTCTCTCTCCCAAGCTTCATGCCACCATTGTGTGGGCCCTAGAGATCGTTTACATCTTCCCCCTTCCTCTCTCTCAGGCCTTCTCATGAAGTAGAAATGGATTATAGTGCCCATGTTCTTCCCCTCTGCATTTGACCTATTCACTTCAGAGTTGATCATGTTGTGCAGTATTTATGGCTCTTCTTCCTGCAGTATAGACCTGTAAGCTGTCGATCCTTCAGGTATTGTGGAAAATACTGAAGTTTAAGTTGCGAAAGCAGCATGCTGGTTTTAAGGCTAAATTGATAAATTGTTAATAAATGTCAAGTAATAATTCTCTGAAAACATCCACATACTGTGCAGCAGCTGTCACAGAAACAGATGGACTGTTAGGAATCGTTAAAAAAGGAATAGAGCATAAGACATAGATATTTGCCTCTGTATGAATGCATGGTATGCCCACATGCTGAATATTGAGTACAGATGTGGTTGCCTCATCTGGGGGTGGGGGGTGGGGGGGAAGAGGTGGTTGTGGAAAAGGTTCAGAAAAGGACAAAAAAAATTTCTAGGGGCTTGGAATGTGTGCCATATGAAGAAAGATTGAAAAGACTGGGACTTTTCATCTTAGAAAAGAGGAGACTAAGATGGATATGATGGAGGTCTACTATGTGTTTCAGGGCTGCCTGCCTTTTAAATAGTGGTTAATCAAAAATCTATTAGTAGGGAGTTGATAAGTTTTCAGTGAGTATATTTCAAACCTTCAGCCCCCCCAGTATGAAGGAGATGTCCACTTTAATCCATGCAATATTGTGTGACATTCAGTAAAAGTGATTGTAATGATTAATAGTCATCTTTTGTGACTGGTTTTCCAGAAATCACATTGATTATTTTTATTTTTCCCTCCATTATTTATAACTGCACAATTTCTTCAATTCAGCCATGGACATAGAGCAGACAGGTAAAGAGTATATCAGATATATGTCGCTGCTGTGTGTATTTAATGCTTCTGCATGGTTGTAGTATGGTATGTGGCTAATGAATTTATGTGCCATAATAACCCCATTTAAGCATTCAGTTTTTTATACTTAAGGAATAAAATTTTGGAGTCTTTGCATAGCAGTTTCTAATGAACAGGGATCCCTCCAGGAGAAAATGCTTTGTTCATACAACAATTTGTCATAATGAAGGTGATCTAGTTTTATATTGCGTGATGTTAACACAACTATCACAAAAACTTTTTATAAAAATGACAATGTAGTATGGTACTACCTGAGTTTGTTGTTTTTGCTGATATTTCATTGTCCTAGCAGGGTTAAGTCCAGAACGAAAAGAATGACATAGTTTCTTTTGTTCCCAGCATCCCTACTGAAACTAGTACTGTATCACTTTTATGGAAAGAGGTCTTTTCCTCTCATTTTACACACTGAAATGATTTTGGAACATATTACTAACTGAGGAAGTAATGGTCTTTGAAAGACTTGTCTTTGTGTTGAATTTTTGAAGCAGAAATATTGCTCGTTGCACACAGCAGCTCTTTGCTGGCAAGATACAGCTGGTATTCATTACGTCAATTGCTTAACGTGTTTCTCAGTGTTGCATCAGTTTTTGTGGAAGTGACTCCAAGTATGGAGACTTGTCGTCATCTTGGGATAGTTTAAGTGGAGTTAAGGCGAACGGGAGGTTGTTTTCCCATCTTGGCAATCCAAATGTGGAAATCCCTTGAGGAGGAAAATGGGCCTAGTCATCTATCACTTTGCATCTGTTCAGTAATATTTGTGCTTTCTAAAGTGGCTCATCTGTCTGTCTGGTTACATGCCCATCATTGCCACAGTGTTTGAGCCTCTCTGTCTTTAATGGATTTTATCCCCCCAGTACTCTTGTGAAATAGGAAAGACGTGTTATCCCCACTTTGTACATAAAGGAATTGAGTCACATGGTAGGTTAAGTGACTTGACTAATGTCACAAAGTCTATCTGAACCATGACGTGAAAACAGGTTTTCTAAATCCCAGTGCAGTGACTGATCTGCTACCAGATCATGTAGCCAAATAATTCATATCATGTGTTTACATTTGCTTTTATGCCACTAAGAAAGGAATCTTGTGTGAAGTACAAGGATTTGGATTTTTCAGAACTATATAACAAGAAGCTGCTACAATATGTGGAGAGGGTTCTCATGGTGCCTTGCCAGAAACACTGTCTGTCTAAATGGGGTTTTAACTAAAGCTTCAACTTTCATGAAGTTGTGCATGAAGCATGAACTGTTTTTTCTTATTCTTTCAGAAATAAATATATTTATTCCCCTCTCTGGAGGTCAGATAGTTTTGCTACTTCAAGGAGAGGTACATGTCAGTGTAAGAAGGCCGGGGATTCAGAAAAAAATCCCTGTTCCGGAAAAAGCTGAAGTATGTGCATAAACTCAAGTACATGCCTTAACAGCCTAGCTGTGCAGATAATGGAGAGATGGCCATCACTCCATAGCATTCATCCCAGAGTGGAATGTGAATGGATTTCACTGCTTTGGGGTTCAACAGGAGATGCACATAACTAGATATAGCCAATTGAAAACAGCTTTCTCCATCCTTAAGGCTTTTTGGCAGAAGTTGATGACTCTTTTAGAAGCAATTATAGATTTCATTTTTACAGGTTTGGCATTAAAAATTATGCCATCTTTTCTACAGTATTTCTAGCGTGCATCAGTGTTTTTGTGGTATCAGTCATATTTTTCTTTAGAGAACAACAAGAAATCTTGTGGCACCTTACAGACTAACAGGTATTTTGGAGCATAAGCTTTCGTGGGCAAAGACCCACTTCATCAGATGCGTGAGTGTGTGGGGGGAGAGTGGTTTCAGAGGGGTATATAAAGAGTGGGGTCCCAGTAAAAGGGAGGGCCGGAACTGACAAGGTCTATTCAGCAAGGTGGAAATGGCCCAGTATCAATAGTAATTACCAAAAGAGGAAAAAACAAGTCAGATCAGACGGGGATGTGAGCCGTTGTCTAATGGGGAGATATCAACGTGGTGAAGTGGGTCTCTGCCCACGAAAGCTTATGCTCCAAAATACCTGTTAGTTTATAAGGTGCCACAAGACTTCTTGTTGTTCTTAGAAAATGTTAGTATTCCAATAGATGTACATTCAATTATAGGAGCTGTTTGGAGGGCAAGTGAGTTACAGCAGAGGTAATCACAAGATGTTACCCTAGGCAGCTGCTGTGACTACATCTTTCTAGGAAATTTTGTGAGCCTATTTGTCTGATCCCAGTAGTGTCCACTTAAAAGCAAAGGGCCAAACTTTCGAAAGCACTGAAGTTACTTAGAAGCTTAATTCGCATTGACTCTCAGTGGACTTTAAGCTCTTAACTCATGAAAATGTGCATGAAGATTTTATCCAAAGTGATTTCTGGTAAAGATAGGACCACTGGGTTCTCAGGACAATGCATTCTAAATGTAAGATTGGCAACTATTTTAGGGGAAAACCTCCCCAGAAATATTGGTCAGATTGTATCCCTCCAAATGAATTTTCTGGCATCTTTTCTCCAGAACGGATGGGCGCCGCTGGTCTCTGGCCTCTCTTCCTTCTTCTGGATATGGAACAAACACTCCCAGTTCAACAGTTTCAGTAAGTGGTAAAGACTTTTTCAGATAATTCTGTTTGTCTATGTACACCTAACCCATTAACTTCTAAATCCTTGCTAAATATTCCGTGTTTTTCCTATTGTTTCGACAACCTTTACATTTAATATGCCATTTGCTGTAAACGTGATTTTAATGATCAGTTGTGTTGCTTGTTTCCATCTCCCAGCTCTTACCAGCTACTGTTTGCCTTCCATATTACTGGTGCCAGTCCCCATGCAGTGCTCTCTTCTCTTGCACAGCTGCATGAGCAGTGTCAGCACTTTGAGACTGAATGCTTGGTCATTATAAAGCTCTCAAGTGACTTTTGAACCAGATGTGACATTCTTGTACACTTTCAAACTGTAGTTGCCAGTGGTTAGAAGAGCTCTCGGCCACCATGCTGTCTGTGGGGATAGGTAATAGACCCCTGCTGTTCAACTTGATAATAGTTTGAGTCTCTGAATGCAGCTGTATAGTCATCGTACACACACATGACTGGAAGCGTCTGGGCTTCTACAACTTACCTGACCACAGTATCACCAGAAGCCTAATGTGCCATTGTCAGAAACCATAAGAAATCTGCACCTATTTTTCACTCATGTAGCATTCGGCCTTTGCACATCGCAAATCATAACCCTTAATGTGCATTAACTGCAAATTAGATTTGAAATTATATGAAGAAAATTCAATTAAAAGAATATTATTAAGGTTGCAAAATCAGGTACTCAGAAGTTAGGAAGTGCCATAATAAAATTTGCTATGTAAACTTAATTTGTGCCTCTTATGTGTCTACATGATGATAGTCTTTAATTATATGATCACAGACTATTCTTTTCCCAGATGGTCCTTGCCTTATACAGTGCAAAGGATGGACTGTGCTCATTTAATGAGCAGTTACTTAGTGTTTTATCTTCATTAAGCAATATGTGGCCTGAGGCCTTATGTGCTGCTCACTACTGAAACCCTGCTCTGAAGGCAGTATTGTTAATTTCCTTATGGGCTTTTCCATGGTGCTCATCACAACAGTGTCTGAGGGCTTCACAAATATTAATTCATTTTCACAAAGCCTATGTGAGGCTAGAGGATATTCTTATCCACATTTTTCAAATAGGGGAACAGAGAGACAGATTAAGTAAAAAATGTCCAATAATCCCCTTCACATAGCAGAGGAACCTGGGGTCCTCCAATGAGGTTAGTAGGCAGCAAATTGAAAACAAATAAAAGGAATTACTTCTTCACACCACAGTGAGGCTGTGGGATTTGTAGTCTTGGGATATTGTGAAAGACCAAAGGTACATCTACACGAGAGGCTTTTCCTGGCAAAACTGGGCTTTTGTCGGGAAAACCCGCGGTACGTCTACATGCAAAATGCGCCTTGTTGACAGTTTGTGGACAAAACGTGGCACATCTGTTGGCAGTGTTATACCTCTCCACATTCAGGTATAACACCTCGATCGACAGTGTTCTGTTGACAAAACAGCTGTGTAGACACTCTGGGGTGCTTTTGTCAACAGACAGGGCTTCTGGTATTCACCACACAGCACTGTTTGCATAGCTTCTGCTCAGCCGTTCTGTCGAGAGAGGGCCGGGCAGTCTGGCTGCTCTCTGTCGACAGGCCAGATTGCTCTTTTGATCTGCTGTTATGTTTAGATGCAATCTATCAACAGAAGTTTTGCCAGGAAATCCCTCCTGACAGTGACTTCTGTCGACAGAGGCGTCCCGTGTAGACGTAGCCCAAAAGTATAACTGGGTTCAAAAGAGAATCAAGCTATGTCTACACTCTCACAGTTTCTGCACTGTCAGTTTCACCAGTGGATAGGGAACTGCAAAGAAAAGTTCTGGTTTCTATGTTCGCCTACATCCCCAGGCTTCCAAGTGTTTACATTCGCAGCACTGACAGCAGCGCCATGAAGGCAGCTATTCCGCAGTGCAACTCTCTCCATTTTGACAATAGGTTTTGTGGGGAGAGTGAGTGGAGCATCCTCAGTTCCTGCACAGCTCGCTCTCTCTCCCAACTCTGCTCGGCTTCAGTAGTTCAGAGCTGCTGCTGCAAGCCAGGGCTTGTTGCCTCCATGGAGCGGGCGCGTTTTCCCCTGGCTCCGTCGTACGGGAATGGGAAGAAGAGCAGCAGCGACTTCGTATATGCGGCTGCAGCCCCTCTGCCGTCCCAAAATGGCGCCCTTGCCGCCCCCACATGATTACCCCAACACATGTCCTGAGTCCTGCGCATCCCACCCCGCTAGCCGCCTTCCCTGATCCCCCACCTGTCTTGAGGCTTTCCTCACACCCCCAGTCCTGACTCCTGCACCCTCATGCGCCCAGCCCTGACTCCCACACCTCCCACACCACTGGTCTCCTGTCCTGTCTCCCCATCTCCCAACCCTCTGCCCTGAGTTCCTGCTCACCCCCCGAAGCTCCTGCCCTGACTCCTGCTATTCCTGAGGGCCCCCCGAGCCCGCCCCACACTTACATTTCTTGCAGGTACTGCTGTGTTGCACCACTCCATCCCCTTGCCCTGAGCTGTTCTCCCCCCAGGGCGGTGGGGTGCGACATGACAGTACCTGTAAGAAACTTAAGTTACTTTCACCTGGGATCATACTGCCTCTTAAGATGGGAGATACCAGTTGGAATGCATGGAACCAAGTAAGGGTCCCCATTCTGGTGTCTTGAATTACTGTGTGCTGATTTCTCTTCTGGGAGTCGACCTGTGGTGGGCTTCATCAGTGGACAGCTGTGCTGCCAACTGAATCAAAAAGTAAGACACTTCACTGTATTGAACTTTATTGTAAGGTGCCTCTCCGGATATTTTTCAACTTCTGTATTGATCGTGCCACAAAGCCCATTTTTCAGCAAAATACCTGTTGCCTCTTTAAATTTCAGATACTGTGTGAAGACAATACACTTCTCTTTGTGCACACACTGAGAATGCTGTGCATGAGTGATGTGGGTGAAGATTTTCAGGCACAGAGAAATCAATTGAACAGGCTAATATACAATTATTTTCCTAAATACCTAATTTGCTCTTTATTTACTGGGCTCAGAGTTAATTTAAAAGCTACAGTAATTTGAGCTGAAAGCTTTGACTTGCAACCGGCCAGCTAATTCTCTGGCTGTAACTGAGACACCAGCGGAATGTTTGCATTGCTCCACTGCTAATATTGAGTTCTGTGGCGTCATTAAAATCAGTAGTACCTCTGTGTTCCACTTTGCTTTCATGCTCTGTTAGTACATGGGTGTTTTCCTTGGAAGCTGTTCAGAGCTAAGAAAGTTCTGGCTAAAGAAAGCACATCTCCTAATACTTGGCACACTGTCTCCTTAAATATTCTCTGGAGTCTGGGGACTGTGTAGTCTGATATCTCTTGAGGAGACGAAGTGGAAGGAGGGTTTTGGTGAGACTTCCCAAGAAGAATATTTTAAAGCCTTCTGTTTCTTGAGTGATATTGTTGCTGACAGGTTTACATTTTCAGTGCTTGGTTTGCCAGTAACCATCATGTCTCTTTTCTGGGTGTCTGGCTTGTGCCACTATTATTTACCATATCTGCAAAGAGCTTGGCAGATACGTTAGCCCTCCTTGTATGCTGACTCTGTTTTAATTTCTTCTGGCTCAAAGACAGATGTAATATCAGAGCCACTCAGGGGCCTTAATGTTGCTATGCTTCTGCAGTTTATTGTCTGTCTCAGCTCCCCGTCCTATATAACAACATATTATCCAGGGTATGGCACGTACTCCCCTTGGAAACCATCACTGTTTTTCCATTCCTTTCCACTTTAAGATGCACAGAGGACTCTCGCTCCTTGTGCTGCACACATGAGGTGATTTAGATCAGGATGACTAAATTGAGCGTGAACACCAAATGTGTTCCACAGACGTGTAGTAGAGGGGCAGATTCTGTGCTGCATTCAGCATAAGATGGTCAGGGCAACCAGTTTCCCTGTAACCTAAGCGCTTGAGCGGCCACCCAGGAGAGATTCAGGGGCGGTTCAGCTGATTAGCAGAGCACCCACAGCTACTCATAGCCAGCTGCATGTGTTCCTGCTGGTGGTGCACAGAACAAAATTTATTCCTCACACAAGTGGAACATAAAATAGAGGGAACATGGATGGCGATGGGCAGGGCCTAACAGACTCCCTTATTCTCAGTCCTGGCCTATGAACAGATTAGAGCAACCTGAGCACTGCTCAAACTTGTTCCAGGTCATTTTTCTCACCCTAGAGCAGGGGTCTGCAACCAAATTAGACAGAAGAGCCATTTTTTTTCAAAATCAGTTACAAAATCAATACCTCAAGAGCCACAATGCATAAGGCCCTGGTTCTCATGGGAGACTTTAATCATCCAGACATTTGTTGGGAGACCAATACAGCAGCACACAGACAATCCAGGAAGTTTTTGGAAACTACTGGGGATAACTTCTTGGTACAAGTGCTGAAGGAACCAACCAGGGGCCGTGCGCAACTTGACCTGTTGCTCACAGACAGGGAAGAACTAGTAGAAGAAATAGAAGGGGGGGGAACCTGGACTGCAGCGACCATGAGATCGTGGATTTCAGGATCCGGACGAAAGGAAGAAGGGTGAGGAGTAACATACAGACCCTTGATTTCAGAAGAGCAGACTTTGACTCCTTAAGAGACCGGATGAGCAGGATCCCTTGGGAAACGAAGATGAAGGGGAAAAGAGTTGAAGAGAACTGGAAGTATTTTAAAGAAGTCTTACTGAAGGCACAGCAACAAACAATCCTGCTGCGTAGTAAGAAATGCAAACATGGTAGGCAACCAGCTTGGCATAACAGGGAAATCCTTAGTCAGCTTAAATTAAAAAAGGATGCACACAAGAAATGGAAACGAGGACAGTTGACTAAGGAGGAGTATAAACATACGGCTGGAGAATGCCGGGTAGTAATCAGGAAAGCGAAAGCACAATTGGAACTGCAGCTGGCAAGGGATGTGAAGAGTAACAAGAAGGGTTTCTATAGGCATGTGAACAATAAATGGGTTATCAGAGAAGGTGTGGGGCCATTACTGAATGAGGGAGGTAACCTAGTGACAGATGATGCAGGAAAAGCTGAAGTACTCAATGCTTTTTTTGCCTCAGTCTTCACAGACAAAGTCAACTTCCCCATGATGGTCCTAGATGCAGTACGGGAAGGTGGAGGGCAGCCATCTGTGGGGAAGGAACAAGTTCTGAGCTATCTAGAAAAAGTAGATGTGCACAAGTCCATGGGTCTGGATTTAATGCACCCCAGGGTACTGAGGGAATTGGCAGAGGTCGTTGCTGAACCTTTGGCCATTATCCTTGAAGACTCTTGGAAATCGGCAGAGATAACGGATGACTGGAAGAAGGCAAACATAGTGCCCATCTTTAAAAAAGGAAAGAAGGACAATCCAGGGAACTATAGACCCATCAGCCTTACCTCAATCCCTGGGAAAATAATGGAGGTAATCCTCAAGGAATCCATTTTGAAGCACTTGGAAGAGGGGAAAGTGATCAAAAGTAGCCAACTTGGATTCACCAGGGGCAAGTCCTGCCTGACCAATCTGATCAGCTTCTATGACAACGTAAGAAGCTCTGTGGACATGAGGAAGTCAGTGGATGTGATATACCTTGACTTCAGCAAGGCTTTTGATACGGTCTCCCACAACATTCTTGTCCATAAGTTAAGGAAATATGGATTGGATCCTTGAACTATAAGATGGATAGAAAGCTGGCTTGATGGTGGGGCCCAACGGGTAGTGGTCAATGGCTCAACATCTGGATGGCGGTCTGTTTCAAGCAGAGTGCCGCAAGGCTCGGTTCTGGGGCCGGTGTTATTCAATATCTTTATTAATAACCTGGATGAGGAACTGGGTTGCACCCTCAGCAAGCTTGCAGATGACACAAAACTAGGGGAAGAGGTAGATACATTGGAGGGTAGAGAGAGAATCCAGAGGGACCTGGATAAATTGGAGGACTGGGCCAAAAGAAATCTGATGCGGTTCAATAAGGACAAGTGTAGAGTCCTGCACCTGGGGTGGAAGAATCCCAAGCATTGTTTCAGGCTGGCGACCGACTGGCTCAGCAGCAGTACGATGGAAAGGGACCTAGGGGTTATGGTGGATGAAAGGCTGGATGTGAGTAAACAGTGTGCCCTTGTAGCCAAGAAAGCTAACGGCATGCTGGGGTGCATTTGGAAGAGCATTTCGAGCAGATCTAGGGAAGTAGTTATTGCTCTTTATTTGGCGCTGGTGAGGCCACATCTGGAATGTTGTGTCCAGTTTTGGGCCCCCCAGTATAAAAAGGATGTGGATTTGCTAGAGCAGGTTCAGCAAAGGGCAACAAAACTGATTAAGAGGCTGGAGCACAAGACCTATGAGGAGAGGCTGAGGGATTTGGGCTTGTTTAGTTTACAGAAAAGAAGACTTAGAGGTGATTTAATAGCAGCCTTCAACTTCCTGAAGTGGAGCTCTAAAAAGGAGGGTGAGAAACTGTTCTCGGTGGTGTCAGATGGCAGAACAAGGAGTAATGGTCAGAAGTTGAAGAGGGAGAGGTGTGGGTTAGATATTAGGAAAAACTTCTTCACCAGGCGGGTGGTGAAGCATTGGAATGCGTTGCCTAAAGAGGTGGTGGATTCTCCATCCCTTGAGCTTTTTAAGTCCTGGCTGGACAAGGTCCTGGCTGGGATGACTTAGTAGGGGTTGATCCTGCGTGAAGCAGGGGTCTGGACTAGATGACCTCCTGAGGTCCCTTCCAGCCCTGTGATTCTGTGAATATGAGACAGTCCTTAAAAAGTGATGTCAAACTGCACTTTTTGTAACCCCTGTTTTAAGAACAGCACACACGCAATGATTTGTACCCGTTAGAAATTGTAAGTTACTTTCACCCCTGGGTTGGAGAGCAAATGAGGATAGGTTCTTAAGCCAGAAGTGTGCAATGATCACATCAACCCTCCATACCAGTGTTTCTCAACCATTTTTTTTAAATAAAGTACCCCCTTTAAAAAAATTATAAGAAACCCCAGCCCCCTCACCTGAACCCAATCCTCTCTCCCTTCCGCCAGAGCCAGGCACCCTCAGCCCCCTTCCCCACTGTTATCCAGTGCTGGTAATCTACTGGAGCTACCGCTGCCATGGTCACTGCTGCCATGCGCTTCGTCCTCAGAGTGCTGGGGAGGGACGTGAGTGCGCAGCAGCCCTGCCTGATATGGGACAGACTTCCACAAATCAGACACAAAACAGAACTCTGAAAAACTGCAGTTGGTCCGATAAAAGTGAGACCCTCCCACCTTGTTTCTTTAATATCTGGGACCAACAAGGCTGCCACACTCCCGTGAAGTCAGCTGCCCTGACTTTGTTCCTGGCTGCTCAGCTGGAAGAAACCTGATTGGTAAAATGGGGGAGGAATCAAATGAAGGCACTCCTGTGGAGATGGGTGTGGGGCTCAGGGCAGTGCCCTGCCCCTTCCTCTGCCACCCCTCCTGACCAGCCTGACCGGGGATTACCTGGGGCCGGGACAGGTGGTGGACGTGAGCAGCATCTGTAAGGGATTGGCTCCCTCCACCGCCTCCACACCCACTCACCCCATGGTGCTCCATTGCACCCTGTCGGCCAGCTGAGCCCTGCTTCTCTGTGGGTAGATGGGAGCAGAGGCCTCCCTGCTGCCCATGGAGAAGTGGGGCTCACTGAACAGGGAGGTACAGAGTGGAGCAAACAGCACTTGCTGTGGTGAGTGCTCGGGGAGAGGGGAGGCCAAGGGGAGGTGATCCCATGCGGCTGTGGCTACCTCCTGCCCCGCCCGGTAATCCTCCTCACCTCCTGTCCATACGATAAGGTGGGGCAGCCTTCGCAGGAGCCCCTAAAAGCATGAGGCCTGGGGCAGCCTCCCCTCTTCCTCCTGTGCACAGGACAGCTCTGAATGAAATAGAGCATTTACAATAGCAAATAGACTGACAAAAGCCAATTAACGGTGTTAATTTTCACCTACTACACACTTCCATGGCACTACTGCTTGCTAATGAAATTCTTGAGATGAGGGAGCATGAAGAGAAGGGAAAGAAAAGTTGTTTGGGATTCCCATAACCACTTTGTCCCTCCCAAAATTGCTCTCTTCCATTTCTCCCACCAGCAGGTTACCTTTAAAGTGAGATTAAATGTTCTGGGAGTTGTGGGAATTTATAATCTCTTAGTTAGTCCTAAAAGGTGTCCAAATCTAACAGCCTTAGAGTTATCTGTACCTTGAGTGACAAGCTAGTTTCATCATGAAAATAAAAAGAGGCACCTGTTCTGGTGAACAACTTTTCTTTTCTGCTGGGGTGTTCAGTGTTTGGCAAAATCCATCCCTGTTCTGTTCATGAGCCGTCCCCTTGTGCATGCGTTTAGTGTATTTCTTTTCTGTATTTTTTGTACTCAGTCGTCATGCTCATCCCAGGAGAAGCTGCACCAGCTGCCCTTTCAGCCAACTGCGGATGAACTTCATTTCCTGACAAAGCATTTCAGTACTGAGAACATCACTGACGAAGAAGGACGTCATTCACCAGCCATGCGGCCACGATCTCGCAGTCTCAGGTGAGCTCTACACTCCATGCCTGTGGTCAAACACCTTGTTATGCATTGCCTTTCCACTATGTGTTCTTGGTTGTAAGAGCATTGATATACAATTAGGGTTTTCTGCTGTTTTTATAGTTATTTTAACCAACAAAAAATGCAGCTGTGCACTATCAAGAGCGGTTACATGTCTTTTCTTCAGATTTGACCTTCAGGACTTAAACTGGAGAAGTATCGTATTTGTCTGTTTATACTGTTATACTCTAAGATTATAATCCACAAGTGTCAGATAAAATGTATTAATTTC
Organism: Carettochelys insculpta; assembly: GCF_033958435.1. Classification (NCBI taxonomy): domain Eukaryota; kingdom Metazoa; phylum Chordata; order Testudines; family Carettochelyidae; genus Carettochelys; species Carettochelys insculpta. The sequence goes on from NC_134145.1 coordinate 4,688,824, forward strand.
ACTACTCCTTGTGTGAATTTTAGTCCCAGAACTTCTCCTGTTACTGAATTTTGCTTCCTTGACTATAGGGAACTGTTGCATTGCTAGCAAAGGTGGTCAGGGCTGAATCTACTTGAGTGCGTGTGAAAACTGTTAGTGTTGATGAACTAAAAAGCATTTTAGTGTCATTACAAGAAGTCTCAAAGGATACTTCTGTAACAGTGCTGGGAATGGTTTTAGCCCATCTGCACAGGCAGTTAAAGCAATTTTCGCCGTTGGTCAAGGGAACCCTGCTCAAAAAAAATAGCAGTCAGCAGTAGGGCAGTTCCATAATGCAGACAGCATTTAAATACAGAACAGCAGGAGCAATTGGAATTTTACCCTTTCCTACAGAAGTCCGTAACACTTATATTTGAGTAACACATTAGTGTCAGGACAGAAGTATTAAGTAATTGCCATGAATTTATAAGTTGGGCCAGATGGATTAAAGCTAGCACAGGGATGTGTACATTTGGCAGCAGAGCCCACTGCCACAAAAAGCATTCACTGGAGGAGTTTCTTCTGCTGCCATTTCCCTTTGCGCTTCCCATCCAAGGACGGAGGAATGACAATAATTCTCATGTAGGATCCACAAGAACTCTGCCAGGTGAAGGCATTGGATCTATGAACTCTGCCTGGGACCTGGGCGGGGCCTTATGTTTGCATAAAAGAGTCGACTTGTGGCCCAGTAACTGTTGTCCATTTAAATACATAGTAAATATATTATTATAGAGTTAAATCAATTACTGTATGTTCTAAACCATAGTGAAGGTTATATGATAATTATGCTAAGATTAGCTGAATGTAATTGCATAAAAATCTAGAGGAGCAGGTAAGTGAAGTAAGACGTTACTTTTTTTTTTGCCAGTGACTTCTGTAAATCATCACATAATGATAGACTAGTTACAAGAGCCCTACTAAATGGTTAAATCTTTCCATCTAGTGTAATCCCATATCATTCCTATTGTTACCTCCCTTAATAATGGCTATTTCTAATGAATGTACCGGTAACATTTTTAATTCATTATAGATAGGATAGCTACAGTAGATAGCAAAGATACATTCACAAAAGTAGTTGACATTCAGGTTTAACGTAGACTTTTTACTACTAGGGTGATGATTCATGAGATGTTACTGCAAAGGTCAGACTCTTGTAAAAATTGAAAAGACAACCTTAAATGTGTATTCTCCTAACATGCTTTATCAATATGTAGGGAACATAATTTCTCAAACCAAAGTATCAGGAAAGTGTGCTTTAGCAGTTTTATCAGTCTTAAGGTTTAAAGAGCAGAAAGATTATATTAATGTTACGGTGTTATATGAACTGTATGACGTGTTGGTATATAATATCTTTTTCTTCAGTAACACCTAATTGAAGAACTGAAGAGTTACCAGTTATGTTAGGATATCAAAATTGACAAGAACATCTAGGCTGGGTCTACACGTGCCCCTTCCTTTTGAAAGGGGCATGTTAATGAGCAGGTTCAAAATATGCTAATGAGGTGCTGCAATGAATATGTAACACCTCATTAGCATAATGGCGGCCGCGACGATTCAAAAGTGCGGCTTTTCGAATTGCGCGCCGCCCGTGGAGACGGGACCTTCCGAAATGACCCCCCCAGTTTTCGAAAGCCCTTCTTCCTATCTGGTGATCGGAAGAAGGGCTTTCAAAAACTGGGGGGGGTCGTTTCGGAAGGTCCCGTCTCCATGGGTGGCACGCGATTCAAAACGCTGCACTTTTGAATCGCCACAGTTGCCATTATGCTAATGAGGCACTGCATATTCATTGCAGTGCCTCATTAGCATATTTCGAACCTGCTCATTAACATGCGCCTTTCAAAAGGAAGGAGCATGTGTAGACCCAGCCTTAAAGTGTGAAAAATGTTAAATTCCTGGCCCTGATGTCTTATCCCTTGGCTGGCCAAAGCTAGGAACAATGGGAAGGGAATGTAGTGACTTCTGGCCTATCAAGAAGCTAAAAGCAGTCTATTCTAGGCCATGCCATCTTGGAGTAAGATCTTTTCCAATTGGGTGCCCTGGATAGCAACATTTATGGGAAGTGGAAGTAAATACTTAATAGGGAACAGAATTTTATCCTCCCCTGTCTTCCCCACTCACCCCTGCTTCCCCCACGCCCCAAAAAGAAGGCTGGCATAGGCATGATGATCATGCTTCTGCTTTTATTCTGTTCGGTGCTTATTGACTTCTTAGCATCTGGCAGAGCCCACATGGTTGCCCCTAAAAGGTAGCTCTCTTGGTGAGATGTCACAATGCCCAGTTTTTATTCTTGATTAGAAAATAAAAAAGCCACTGAAGTTTGCTCAAAATTAACCAGAAACTCACATCAAATGTCTTACCTTAATAGGCATTTAGTGGGCCCTGGTACCTTGTATAATCACTTTTACCAAAAAGCTGATACAAAAAAATTGTCAGAAACACTGTCCTTAATCAGTATGCTAGTGTGTCTTGCCTTTAAATTAAACAAAAAAATATATTAAAATACCCATCATGTTAACATTTGGGGGGGGGGAAGCTACAGTGTATGTATGACAACTGATTTTTTTCATGTTTGAAAAGTAAAAGTTTAGCTTCTTTGGTGTGAATGGAGGAATTCAAATCTTGAGGTTTCCCAGTATTATGCTGGAACTTGTTCTTTTCTGAGTGTTGCTTCTGTGCCTTTCCACTTGTTCCAGTTAACTCTTCTCGCATCAAGCTGTGGAACTGTATAAAAGTTCTGTTTTCACAATGGGGTGCAGGAATACTCCCACTCCTAGGTCGTCAGCTCCCCTCGTAAGGCAGTGCACTTTTCCATCACCTCAGTTCTTTCACTTCCATCCAAGAGGGCTAAATGGAACTCTCTGGTGTCCATGATTTGGTTATTGTGTTGTCATTCTATTGTTAGTTATAGTTAAAGAGTGGGGGGAGTGGGGCACTTGCCTTGCACTATCCCCCAGGATATGTCAAGTTTCAAACATTATAACTGGTTCAGAAAGTGCACAATCTGCTCAAACAAACATGTTTTGTGTTGTTTTTCTCTGGAAGTGGCTCCTGTAGTTCCCAGCAAAGTTTGCTGTTTAGTCACTCCTTGGATGTAGGAGGACAGACAAGATTGCAGGAGCACTTGGCTTCCTAAGCATTCGGCTAAACTGTACTCATCCTAACAGTCCTTTGGTAGTTTTGCATCTACTCCTGTCCTGAAGTCTTCTCTAAAGAGCACTGAGATGCACTCAGTCACCTGATTTTGGCCTGAAATCTGTCGTCTTATGGCGAATATCTATTGCAACTGAGCTTCCCACTGGATACCACAGACTCCATCAAAACTCCACCTCCATAGTTTACATTGGCATTGAAAACAACCTCAGTGCCGTTGATCGAGACTATTAGTGAGAGACAAAATTCCTGATCACCTTGTGCCCTGGTTCTGGGGAAGAGAAAGCATTCTGAATTGCGCCTGCAGTCTAAGAAGACAAAGAAGAGAAAACATTCCCTTCTCCTCCAACAATGCATGTTGTTGTTGAAGACAACTCTTCCAGTATCATCCTTCACGTGCACTCCTCCCAAAACGTACAGCTCTAGTCCTGAATGTGCATGACTGCCTCACCAGTTCACCTTCATCCAACATGGTTCACTTCCTCTCTCTTGACTGGGCCTCAAAGCTTGTGGCTGTGCTTGTGCTTTGTGACTCTACATCTCACTGGTATTGCGACTCTATATCTCAATGGCATTGAGCCAAAGCTTCTCGAGAAGTACAGGATTCCCAGGAACTGACCGTGTAAGCTTCACCAATTTGGTCCAAAGAACCTAGCTAAATTCCTTCAGCAAAAGCTTCATCTGCCTGGGAAGATCTTGCACAGGGTCTCCTGCTGCTGCTACTGTGGCACTGCATTCAAGGAGTGTGTGAAGGCTTTGCTTGATGCCACCAAAACTAGCATGGCAACGTCTTCAGCACTGGCAATAACATTGACATCCGTTCATGGTCTGGAACCACAGGCATCCCTTTGGAAAAGTGAGCTTTCTGGTACCCGCCTCCTCGTCGGCATGGTTTTCTTTGAAGACTTCTGTGTTTCAGTTGTCAGAGATGCCACTGGCACCAGCACAGTTGGGATGACTGAGAGGAGACTTATTCAGAGGAGATGGAGTAGTGATCTGTTTAGGACTATACCAGTGGTACATCCCCTTTGGCTCATATTCATTTCCCCCTTGATGAACAGAAACAGTATCACTAGCCAATGGGGAGAATGAGCAATACCCTTCAGTCACAGAAATGGTGTTGTAGCACCAGACACATCTGATCCCCCTTCTGACATCATGGAATGTCAGACAGAAGATGAGGGGGTATTCCCTACTCTTTCAGGACTACTTGGTCCAATGAAGTACCTGTGGTGCTTCCTTGTGTCCATCTCTATCCCTCCCTATATGTTCTTCCAGCTACTGGCCATATGTCTGATGGGATAATCAAGAGTTACACGTGCCTACCTCTGAATTCAAACCTCACCTCTCATCCTTCTGAGATATCTGCACAAGATTGCTTCAGATTGCTGGTAACTTGACCCAGTTTCACATCAGGCCTCCTTCCTTCCCTCCCTTTTGAAAATCTCTCTTGTGAGAACTTGTATGGGGGAAAACAAGCTTCTTTCTACAAAAGGGGCTACAGAGGAGAGTCCGCTACAATGTCAGGGGGAAGAGATTTTACTCTTGGTATTTCCTAGGCCTGGGCTTCAGAAACCTCAATTTTATAAAGGATTGAAAGTTCAGAATGCAAGCATTACAGGTCATTGTCCCATCCCTATCTAAGGGCAGTTTACCGAGACAATTGGCTTTTAAGGGTCAGCTCTCAGTGGGATCTCTTCTCTGCAACTCTGTATATGTGTGTGGTCTCCTGCAGTCCCTGAGGGTGCTTATCATTTTTCTCTAACTCATGTAGAAGATCACCTTTATCTGAGCAATCCTATCCTCTATCAAATCAGAGCACTTCTCCCGGAATAGAGATTCCTTAAAGACAGTTCTTCATAAGATTGCTAGGACTGGTGTCTTCTTCAGCCTTTGTGGCATATTTTCCTCAAGTGTGAATGAGGCAACATTGGATGTAGGCAGAGATGGTATCCAATATACACAATCAGAAAAGAACACCCAGATGTGTCAAAAACTTCACTGGTAGGAGACTGTAAACAAAGTATGTTGTTCAGTCCTCCACCCCCTACTGTTACAGTTACTTCCAGCACCTCTACTCTAGATTGTGCTACTCATTGTCACATGGCACACTGTGTGAATGACCACTGGAACATCAGTGTTCTGGAACTCATGGCTATAAGACAGGACCTAAAGGCATTCTCCCTCTCCATTCAATATGGCATTGTACAAGTGCTCACAGGTAATAGGCATAAGCCATGTTTTATATCAACAATCAGCAGATTGGGTGCTACTAGACATTGCCCATGCAGACAAGGAAGCCTTCCCTGGTGTATGGAACATCATATTCACCCAGTAATGGACCACCTAGCAGGAGAAAAGAACACCCAGGCAGATGAACTCAGCAGGAAGTCTTCTGACCCCCGCAAGTAATCCCTAAATTGTTCAGTGACATCCTCACAGTTTCACACGGTGAAGTCAACCACAAACTGACCTATTTGCATCTAATCAGAATGGCACACTTTACCTGTACTACAGCATTGCTTATAGAAATAAGAAATCTTTATTGAAAGTATTCTTGCTGGATTGGAGCAGTCATCTGGATGCATTCCCTTTCTCTCCAGGAGCTCAAAGAGATCCAAGAAGATGGAGCCAATATCATACTGATAGTGTCAGGGAGGACTTGGCAATATTGGTACCCAAGCCTTTAGCTCAAAAGTGATGCACCAGTTTTAATTCCTCCATGTCCAGGCCTCCTCTCTCTGTAATGGGCAAGGATTCACACAGGACCAGAGACACGCTATCAAGAAGATCTTTAAAATTTGTTGCCTTCCAATTTCACTGACTATCCCTGGATCTCCTGTTACAAAAAAAGGTAACAATGGGTGTTTCTTTCAGTCTTTCTTTGTATGGAAAGTCTTCCCGTGCTTTTAATCATTTCTCTTGCCTTTGGCTAAACGGTTTCTATTCCTGTTATATCTTGTGTGATAAGTTGACCAAAACTGAACACTCCTGCTTCAGAAAACAGTGTTCAATTGATTTATTTTATTTTTAGAATTTTTTCATCATATTCCTCATGTTTCCTGTCATCTTCCTTTCTTAAATGGTGTGCTCCACACTGAGCAAAATTTTCTTTGATCTGACAACACACCACAGGTCTTTTTCCTGAGTTGTCACAGTTAATTTAGCGCCCAGTAATGTGTTTGAGTAGTTCAAATGTTTCCATGAAGTGGACGTGACCTTGCATTTGTCAATATACGCCTTCCCTCCTGCTAACCGTGCACCTTGCTGATTTAGATCACACTGAAGTTTTTCAGTCCTCTCCAGTCTTGACTGGCCTAAATAACTGCCTCATCTGCAAACTTTTCCACCTCAGCATTGATCCCCTTTTCCAGATGATTATTGACTATATTAACAATTAGTTGCCCAAAGGCCCACACCACTGTTAACGTTTTGCCATGTTGAAAATCAAGCACTTTTCTCACTCTCTCTTCTTTCTAATCTAAGACTGTAGTTTGTCAATAGAATTTTCAAAGTTCAGATAAATTTTTGTTGGCTGGTTCCCCTGTGTCCAATATTTTAACATTCTCAAATAATTCTAATATATTCAGGATGTCCAGTTGCAGTCCTGATACATATCTCTTGGAGAAAAATAATAAATTGTTGTTTCCCCAGAAATTTGAGTTAGAATCAGTTTTTTTGGCTAACAGTCTTGACTTGTTGGAAATAGTACATTAAATCACATCCAATGTTCCTAAGAAACCAATAACAGCAACAAAATGTTAGTCTGAATTGTATTCCACAATCTCAAACCAGCTGCAAATAATTTTTATCCATGGACTAATAATAATCTGAGGCTTAGGTCAAATAAGAACAATCAACAAAAAAGTGAGATCCCAGATTTCATATAAATAATGTTATGCTTAGGAAAATTCAGAAATGTGCATGCAAATTACTCTGCAAATACACTCTCCATGCTCAGGTATGGGTCAGCCTTCGTGTTTGTTCCCAGAATTTTGGCGGCAGAAGCACTGCTGGGAAATAGCTCTAATCTAGAAAAGCTGGTTTTTATTCTAACATGCCCTGGTGCCCCCAGGTGGACCACTTCGCCTCGGAATTTCAGTGGTACAAAAACAATTGTCTGTTTACACTGGAACAGAATTTACCAGCTGTGTGATCAAAATTATTTAGCAAGTAATCTTTGAATAAATATTCCTGAGTAAATCTCAGATTGCGCATTTAATTTTCCGTACTGTTTCCTTGCAATTCACTCCCATGTCTTCTAACACCTTACCTAGCTGTGGTCTTAGCTTTGTGTTCTGTCCTCTTTCTCTATCCTATTCTTGGTTTTTTGGAATTTGTGTATTTAATCTGCAACAAAGGCACAGGAGCAGAGAGAGATGTACAGTTAAGTTGGAAATATAATATGGCTTCCAAAAGCGATACCTAACTGGTCTGTCAAACATGACTGTGTCTTCTAGGCACTTGTATCCAGTGTCTCTGTTGTGCCTCTTTAATACTGCACTTCTTGGTTTCTGAGAGTTTGAACGTGTAAGTGGTATGTGCATTCTTTCATATAATCTTGCACATTGGTAAAATTCACAAACTGTGGGACTGATCTTGCTCCTATTGAAATGTCATTTGGTTATTGGCTTCACTGGGGGATAGGGTCAGGCCTCTGGGGGTTTTATTTTAAGCACATTTGTCTCTATAGATTTATCACATTCTCTTTGTTGATGTTTTTAGATGAAAGATTAAGGCTTATGTTTCCCAAGCAAACTGAGCTTGGAAAGGTGGCATTATGCATACATCCTCGTTATAGCTTTTCTCTGAAAGGAGTGAGACAGAAAAGATCACAGGTTTGAGTTCCTGTTCATTTTTCTAATAAATGCAGCTGTCAAGCTGAGAGAGAAATTACATATGAGGAAATATTTCAATTTCATTTAGTCCCTTCTGCACTACAGTTTTTCAAGACTTCATTTATTAATAGAAGTGTCGCTCCCCTGAGCAGCTGCATATTTGCTATTTTTCAGTTTATATAGATACATGAATATGTATTTTGACAGACAGAAATCCAGGTACCTGTGTTGGTGAGATGTGCCACTTAAGATCTATTGGAATGTAATTTCAAAAAGGGGGAAGTAAAACTGAGGTAGTTTTTCATTCTGCTGGTGAGCTTAAAAGGGAGGCAGATGTTATTCTCCTAATGTCTGCTCTGCTGAAATGAAAAACTCAGACAATAACCAAATCACCCACCATTGACCCTTACAAAACACAGAGGAAAAAATTTTCTAGCCTTGTATATTAAAATGTTGTTCATGCACACAAAGATTATCCCTGCTTTGAAAGAAAATAATGCATTACCTTGTGAAGCTTGACATTCCAATATTGAATGTGAAATTATATTGTACAGTATATTTAACTAAAGCTTCTGCATCTCAGATAGATGCCATGCCAATAAAAATATCAGAGCTAACTTTATTCATTGTATTAAAATTCCCTTACAATTTCCCCCATGCTGGATTCAGTTATCTGAGTGATTCTGATTTTTCTTTTTGCCTGGCAACCTGTTCTATGTGGTTGCGAGCCTTTGGTTCATCAGTTACATGCGTAATTACTTCTGTAGTTTCCCAGACTAAACCTCAGCATAAAATGTTATAGTGCAGTATATTACATCACACTCTTGCCATAGTGAATTAGACATTTTAATTGACAAGTTATATTGGAAAGATTTTGTTTTCAATGGTAATTTGAAAGTTGATCAGATTTGATAGTGAAAGATATACATCAGCAACTGGGAAGGAGGAAGAAAGAAAGCGAGCATTAAGACTCACTTAATGGGGTGAAGAGAAGCTTTCTTTCCTACTAAAATAGAAAATTTGTGAAAGGAAGATGGGACTCAATGTGAGATTCAGACTTGCCAAGAAATCACCAAGGAGACCTCAAGGAAAAGACTGAATAATATTCAGTGATATTTCTGTCCAGACAGGATGTTTTTTTTCCTATATTTCTCTCCCTCTTTTATATTATCAAAGGCATCTTGAAATAAAAGAAGATACTTGTTTCTTATGGCCTTTTTCCTGGAAACCCTTAGATCCTGAACCTGGGAACCAATACATTTACTTAATTTGAACTTAACTGAGTACTCACAGCAGTAAAGGTAAGCATGTGCACAGGTGGTTTCAGGATCACGACCAAGGACTCAACCTTATTCTTATGGCTTAGGCCATACTTAAGTTTAAAATAAAGGATAATAATTTTAAGTAGTTAACAAAAACCAGGTATAGATGATATGATAAGAAATCAATGCCATATTTTGACTTGAATGTGTTTTGTGATGAGTGAAGAAGAAAAGTAAAAATTAGACATGTAGAGGAATGTAAGACCATAAGAATGGCCATACTGGGTGAGTCCTCTGCTCCATATAGTCCTGCCAGATGCTTCAGAGAGGTTGAACAGAAAAGGGAAATTTAAGTGATCCCTCATCTGCTGTTTTCCAGTCCAAGTTTCTTCAAGTTTCTAGCAGTCAGAAATGTAGTGATACCCAGAGCCAAGGGGTTTTGCTCCTGACCATCATGGCTGATAGCCACTGATGGACCGGACCTAGTGTCTGTGAACTTACTAATTATTTTTTGTACCCTGTTATACTTGGAGGCTTTACACCATTGCCTGGTAATGAAGTAGCACTTGCTTATATTTGTTTTAACTTGCTTCTAAATTCTTTTAATAGTCTTAAAAGATGTCTCTGTGGTGTAAATAACTCCTTACATTTAAATGTAATAAAATTTCATTTTATATATGCACAAATTTATATGTTCAGCATTTGAAATAGAATTTATCTTAAGGTACTTGGCAGTCATATTAATAGGTATATCGCAGGGGTCAGCAACCCCTGGCACAGGTGCCAAGAGTGGCACACAAGCCGATTTTCATCAGCACGTGAATCGTGAGCTCAGTCCCACCCTTGCTCAAAAGGTCACATTTCAGTACTTGGCCTCAGAAGGGTTGCTGACCCCTGGCATATTGTCTTCAAGAAGAATTTCAAAGGAAATATATGCATTGAATGATTAACTGTAGCCTGTCAAAATCTGTTTTTATTTTCCTTGTATAATACTGTTCTCCAGCAATGGATTTGATGTGATACTTTATATATTTACGTAGTACCAAGTGACAAAGACACAGTGAAATGCATGTCACTTGTATGGAAGGCATCTTGCAAGTAAGAGATTGTTCTTGCTCCCTTCCATGAGTTAGTAATGTTCTCTATGTTGCATTATAAACCTTCTGTTCTCAAAGCAATGTTTTTGCTTTTAAATAGGTTCGCTACAGGATTGTATCTTTAACGCAAGCAGAGTGTCAGATATATTTGTTCTTTTCAAATAAATACATTTTATCCATCACAAGAAACTTTTAAATGATCTGTTTGAATTAGTTCAGGACAGAATATATTTAGCAAGATATATGCTCTCAAAATCATAAAAGCAAATAACCGTGTAATGTGTCATAATGTGAAGTTAGTCTATTTTGAAAATAAAAACAATAAAACCAGAAAAATGAAGCCATAACCTGCTGCAGGCAGTCAGTTAGCTAAGTGTGTAATTAATTTGTATTTGCATTATCTCATTCAGCCTTTGGCTCTTCTTAACCATGGAATGAGTCACATCATTACACACCAACTTCAGATGTGATGAAATGAGCTGCAACTGATCTTTTGAATGTAACCAAGCTGTAATACTGACCTAGCTTCTGCCAGGATTTAGTGTCCTGTTTCTCACTGCTCTTAAGAAGCTTGATAACTTGTGAAAATGTATTGCATATATTGTGTAAATATGTAATGTGAGGTTTGTTTATATGCATGTGCGCACACATACATATGCAGATTTGTGTGAATAATGTTAGAGCTCCTAGTCCCTTGTTTCACTTTACTGTGCCCCCTTTTAACATTACAGACTGGAGGGAACTGAGTTCTCCTCCTTCAGGATCTCGCAATGTGGCCAGGAGGGGCTAAATGAAACTGTGTGGTAATGCAGGACGTATAGAGGACCATGCCACTGGGAACAGTAAAAGAGTTAAATTTGGATTTATAAACCTGTGCCTCAGTTTTAAATATTAGTATATAAGGAGCTGTATTTAATATGAAAAGAATTTGTGTTCCTAGTATTAAAATTCTAGTGAAGACGTGGTAGCTTGTACTTGCAGTATAGTGAACACTACGCATTGCCTTCTCTTCAGTCTAATTTTAACTTTAGTTAAGACCACACTTTTTTGGGGGGGGAAGGGAAGACAAGGCCATGATGGCCCTATGTGATCAAAGCAGCACCCTGACTACAGCTGTTCAGCTATCGCTAATGTAAAGATTAGAAATTCTGAATATATTTTTTCCCCTCAGTCCTGGCCGTTCCCCGATATCCTTTGACAGTGAAATAGTAATGATGAATCACGTGTACAAAGAAAGGTTTCCAAAGGTAAGGACCAATGTATTAAACAATTTGTCTGATGAATGTATTAAACAACAGTTTAAAATTAATTTATGCTCACTTGAGAGAGGTCCAGTTGCTTACATATTGTTTCTAAACAGTGTAGCTGTTCAGAGCTTGCAGACATGGTTATCCTATTTTTCACTTTTATTTCACAATTGAGAAAAGTAAATTAATGTTTAGAGGCCTGCTGCTGGAACAGTTTAAAAAGCATCCTGACAAGCAATTGCTAAGCGTATTTCATACTTTCTGAACTCCTCTTCCCTTTCCCTATGTATAATTATAAGGAATGTGCACAAAGATAGGAATTTTTTTTGCCAAGAGCTTTTGCCCCTAGTGCTTAATCCTGATGTAATCACTTTTGTTTTGTTACATTGCAGTTGATTATGGTCAAGATCCTTCTGTAATCTTCATCAATCTTGACCTGAATTCTTTTCCAAGACCCTTGCATTTTGTGGCATCCCAGTGTTGGAAACTCTGCAACAGTTTCAAATACATTTTAGAAATGGTGACAGGGAGCCATGTTAGTCTGTATTCCATCACAACAAAAAAGCAGTCAAGTAGCACTTTAAAGACTAACAAAATAATTTATTAGGTGATGAGCTTTCGTGGGACAGACCCGCTTTTTAAAAAATGAATTACGTGTGAAAATGAAAATAATACAAATCCTAGTACTCCCTAGTAGGCATCCTTCAGTCTGCATAGACTATGGATCGCGCCCTTTATAGTTTCAATTGAGGACTTCATTTACAGCGTCTACTGTGACTATGAAGACCCACACGAGAGTGACAGTCCTTGCTGCATCTCTTGCAGATGTGGTGGGTGTCTGGCAAGTCCTGGCAAGCTTTCTGTGCGCTCGCTTCTCCTCTGCTAGCTGTCTGATATGTAATTGAATTCAGTTTATTTTACACTGTTACAAACTTTTGCATTTTCAATATGTTACAGAGTTTGATATTGAAAATGCAGAATTGTATTATGGAAAATTTCCAAAATAATCAGGTTTTGGCTATTATGTATGTGAACATAGGGCCTTCTGGCAGGTGGAAAGCAGTGGAAGGTAGTTTAGATTTTGAGATAAGCCTGTTAGTTAAAATATTAAAATGATCAGAAGTGAAATAAGAAACAATATTTAAAGAAATTTGCATGATTTGATTTCAGTGTTAACACCTCATTGAGATGAATGGAGCAGTTGTTTATGGGCTCGGTGGAGACTAGGAAACTTGGGACCTGCAAGCCTCTGTGATTTGTAGCTGCCTCAATGATAGAAGCTGCAGCAGAGTCAGGACTCTGATGCACTTAATGTCACAAGTAAAAACATCCATATCCTGCCTCTGACAGCTATTGTCAAAGAATTTTTTAGTGTGAACACTATCACAATATGAGTGCCTGACACTTAATGCTTTAATTGCCATTTTAATTTTTAGTCAGTCATGAAAAGTTTCCAAAAGTGTGTAATAAATTTAGTGTTAGGATTCCCATTCTGTGAGCACAGCACAGAGATGCAGGAGCAGAAATGATGTTTTTTGGACCTCTAATACCAAATTGTTCTGACTTTCTGACTCAAAGTTCTAATTGTTTGTTAGCATGTCATTACAGCCAGAACTCTTGGTTTGTAGTGTTTTTTCTGTGAATTCTAATATGACTGAGCTTCCTTGAACAATCATATATTTTTTCATGGCAAAAAACATATTGTCATACTATCTGTGTGTATTTACCTTTCAGGATAGCAAAAAGTTTAAGCATCTTTGATTTTTCACTTTTAGGCCACAGCACAGATGGAGGAACGGCTGGCTGAGTTTATTGCTGCTAATGCTCCAGAAAACGTGCTGCAATTAGCAGATGGGGTCCTAAGCTTCATTTATCATCAGGTTATTGAGCTGTCCAGAGACTGCCTGGATAAATCACGTGAAGGACTTATTACTTCCCGATACTTTTATGAACTGCAGGAAAACTTAGAGAAACTCCTACAGGACGTAAGTAGTCTCAGAAACATAGAACGTGTTCCATTGATTAAACTTCTAGCAGTAAATAAAAGCATGAGTTTTAGGAGAGGCAGTATGTTTCAATAGGTGGGACACCAGGAGGAAAATTAGAAAACCAGTGTTAATGTCCCTGTCTGCCACAGATGTACTATCTATATTTAGGCAAGTCACTTCACCTCTGTACCCCAATCTTGCAAAAATAAAAAAATGTGCATGAATGAGTAGGTGGAGACGTATTCTTTAGTGAAAATAGGGTTCAAACATGTAAAAGAAATGTAATGCACTGTAACAATCTGAATACTTATTAATGAGGATGGCACCTTGAAGGAATAAAAGTGTATTTTATAATGTTGCTATAAATATTTTTCACAAAGGATTTTTTTAATGTTGAACTTTATTCATTTGCTTTTTTAGTTCTGCAGTGTATTGTATAGCATTCAGAACACTAACAAAAGCACAGAATGATACATATTTTAATACGTGTTTATTGTACTTCAGTTATTCAAACAAAAATAATTGTTTTCAATAAAAATATTTGATTAAAGTATCCCTAGAAATTAATGTTTGTATGTCAGACCAACTTCCTGTTTTACTTCTAAGCTGGACTGGAATTCTGCTGATGAATTTTGTTGGAGAACATATGTTGTAAGGGTCAAATGGATATGTCACAGATTATGTGATGGCTGTTTGTTACCACAGTGTAGTTTTGGCTTGGGAACAGCTTCCTAACTCTTGGTTCTTGGTTAAAGAGCTGCAATATTGTGGAGGTAATGATGCCTAAAGCCTCTGTATCTTAGGAGATCACAAGTATTGCTAAGTGATGTAAGAAGGGAAAGATGAGCTAAGTTGAAATAAAATTAGTGTATTCTGTGCATTGTGTTTTGCATATGTTCTGTATTGATCATTTCCTAAGTAGATCCCAGGATGTCAATTCTAGCAATTCATGTACCATTACCATTCTTTCCAGGTACTAGCATGGTATATGAAAAAATAGTGATCAAGATAAAAAGCCAAGAGGTATCCTAGGAACCCTTGTTCATGTTCACTAATACCTTTAGCAACCTCCCTTTCTGAAGACAGAGCTCCTCTTGATATGTGCTGTAATTATTTGTTAGAGGGAGAACTTAAGTTTGAGTTCATATAAATCTCCCAATACAAAGAGGAGAATTCTGAAAGCCCCAGAGTTGAAGGGGATGTCTGGGAAGGGTAATTTTGCGGTTGTTTAAAAAAGTGTTTTTGTATGTTAGCGCCATCGCTTCCCTGAGCATAATGTTTCAATGGCACATTGATTTTTTTTGTTTTGTAACTGATCTTAACTGTCTTGTTTTGTCATGTGTTTTGTTTACACAGTTTAGTCTAATTCATGTTTTTTCAATTAATGTTTCTTCCATTAACATTATGAATTAATAATTAGGAAGTACATCGGTAAACCCACAGAGATAACTGTGGGATATTTGCAACTAATAATTGTTAAAAGTTTTTTTTGAGGACTTAGCAGAGCAGAGGAGTGTTTTAATTATTTATTGGTAAGTGAATTTGTAGAATTCATGAGAGGTGCCCAAATGACTGTGCAAACTAGTTCTTAAATACTGTGCAGGAATGCCATTGTCAGCGAGTTCTCCTCCCAAGGTACAAGAGCAAACTAATTTAGTGCATAGGAAAGAAAGGCAGTAGGTCAAAAGACCACTGCAGGTTAACCAGGAAACCTTCAATGATCTGAAACAAAAGCAAAAAGTGGAAATTAAGTCAAATTACCAAGGATCAATATAAAGAAGAACCAAAAGCATGTAGACAAAATTAGAAGGACAAAGGCACAAAATGAGATTAAATAGCTGGGCACATAAAGGACAACAAGAAAAGATTCTACAAATATATTAGAAGCAAGAGGAAGACCAAGAACAGGTTAGGCCTATTGTTCAGTGGTGGGGGAGTGCAGGGAAAGACAATAACAAAGTGGCAGAAGTGCTAAATTCCTCTCTTGTTTCATTTTTCACCAAAAAGATCAGTAATGATTAGACATCTAACATATTGAGTGCCCATGAAAAAAGATAAGATCAGAGGCCAAAATAGGGGGCAAACAATTTAAAAATTACTTAGATAAGTTAGGTGTTTTTAAGTCACCAGGGCCTAATGAAGTACATCCTAGAATACTCCAGGAGCAGAGTGATGAGGTAACAAAGCCTTGAGCAATTATGTTTAAAAAATTATGGAAGATGGAGGAAATTCCAGAGGACTGGAAAGGATAGATATGTCAATTTATGAAAAGGGAAGTATGGAGAACCTGAAAAGATAATTGAGCAAATAATTAAGCACTCAATTTGCAGACATCTAGTAAATAATGAGATAAGTAGCAGTCAACATGGATTTGTCAAGAATAAATGGTGTTAAACCAACCTAATAGCTTTCTTTGACAGAGTAACAAGCCTTGTGGATGGTGGGAAGTGGTAGATATGGTATATTTTAACTTTAGCAAGGATTTTACTACTCTCTCTTATGACCTTTTCGTAAACAAACTAGGAAATCCAACATAAATGGAGCTACTATAAGGTGGGTACATAACCGGTTGGAAAACTGTTCCCATAGAGTAGTTATTAGTGGTTCACAGTCAAGCTAAAAGGGGTATCAAGTTGAAGTCTCTCAAAGATCAGTTCAACCTGTTCTAACATATGAGATAATTAAAGACACTAAAGTTACTTTACACTGTAAACTCTTGTGAGTAGGGCACTCAGCTTAGTCTGTCACATGCTGTTCACCTTTATTGTACTACATAAAAATAATAGACACAGCAAAGACTATTAAAAATTGTACTCACTCTAGCACTGCAGTCTGTTGTTTACCTACTATATTTGCATAAATGATAGCAGCATCAAGGAACCTTCCAAATGTCTTTATCACAGTACAAGAAAATTAGTCTGCAGAAGGTCACTGAATGACAGGAATGGAAGTGTGGATGTTGTGTAATTTAAAATATTCTTCCTTTATGAGAACAGATTTGGCTAAGGGCTAATGACATTTAAAACAAAAACCCTATGTAATAATTTAATGCAAGAATTTCAAGTGATAGGATAGCGAAATATTAGAATGGTGTAAAAATGTTACATACATAAGATGGTTCAAGTTGTACAAAAAAAAGAAAAAGTACAATCTAAAGAATCAAATAGCCAAACTTTACTGATGTAGATATAGCAAGACAGAAAACTTAGAAGCAGGTCGTCTTAATAAAATACCAAAATGGCATTTAAGATTAATTGGCCAATAAGATTGATTTTCCTTGTATTTAAGCATAAAATGTCATATTTTAGCCAAGAAGCATTTGATTTATTATATAGCAGGAAGTTATCAGCTGGCCTCCCTGAAATAGGCATGAATTCAATAGGATTTTTAAAGAATATCTTCTATGGTTAGCTTAAAGTTTGAAGTCAAAATATTGGAAAACAAAGTATAAAGCTTTCTTACATGGATTTATAGAATTGGCCTTTGTATTTTATCCCATGAAACAAAATAGAAACAAAGATCAGAATGAAAGATTGTAATTAGTTACTGCACTGACTAAATGACTAACCAGGCAAAATGAGTTGAATGGGCAGTGTTGTATATTTACACAATTAGTTAGATTTTCGTATGGTAAGAAAGATGAGATGCCAATGCAGGTGTTTCTATATACGAAAGAAGAAAAAACAGGGGTGGGGGCTCATTAGGATTGTATTCTGATTTTATATTGCCTATTTGAAAATTGGAATTGCTTTCTTAATAATAAATGCGGAAGTGCAAGATATTGGTTCTTGGCACTGCAGTTCTGCTGCTTTGGTTTGTGTTGGTATATTAGCTCAATTACAATGTTGTGACTTGCATATCCCAGTCATTGGTCCTGCTGAACCCCAGGGGAGGACAGTGATTTTAATTTCATGCCTCAGTGGCTACAGTTAGTGACGGATGGGTCTTTCAGATGAGGGAATCGCTTTGCAAATTACCCATTGCTACCACCTATACATGTGTCACTGGAAATGGCTTGGTGTGTGTAGGAATGGCATCAGCTTTCACCCGTAACCCCTATCCTGCCCTCCCCTAAGGAAAAACAAAACAAAACAAAAACCCTGAAATTAAACCAGCAACCTTCAGACGAGCATGTTGTCATTGGGAACTGCTAATGAGATGGCATGCATCATACTAGGGCGCATGGTAGCATCAGGCAGTTGTTTGGTATATAAGCTGTGGTTCTGAGATAGCATAACTGGGACAGATTGCAAACAAGACATCTGTAGAGATGTCCGGGCTATCCTGTGAAAGAAGGAAACAAGAAGCAGCAGTTTTACTGAGGATCTTGGAACAACAGCGCTGTGCAGAGATTATGGCTGAGTGGCTGTTACAAGTTGTGTTTGATTTTTCTAATCCTGTAGCTCTCAATCTTTTTTTTCAGCCTGTATCATTTGACAGACAGGTGCCAGTGTTTCATATTCAGAACAAAACACTGATTAAATCAATTATATTTTAAAGACTATTTTATCTGAGTCATCTTAGTAATTTAGAAAGAATGAAAACAATACAACTTCATTTAAAATAATAAATTGCCTTTGAGACTATAAATATAGATGCAAATGAACAAACAGTTTTTTTCTGCATAATGTTCATTATTTAGAAGTAAATTAACATTCCATTTGCATGGCTCTTGTATGAGAAATAATACACTGTGTTTAATGTTTTAGTTATTCAAATATAGGTAACTGATCTATAAAAATCCTTTGGAATATGAAGATGCTGAATTTTTCCCCGGAATTCATGTTTTGTCTCATTACTTTAACAAGGTGGTGATTTAACATGGGGCACAAAAGGGAGAATATCAAGCGTCCCCAGTTAGACAATTATATTTATTACTTAGAAATTAGCTATGAAATATATTAAGCTAAAAATCTGTTAAGTAGTTGTGCATTTCAAAATGTTATTTTTTGTTGCTTTAATTTGTAATACACCCAGAAATTATATCCTGTGTTCTCTTTGCTTAGTGTATCTGTAGTTCTGTAGAAAACCTCCTTTTATTTAAGGTTAAAATTCTAAGGCTGTATTATCACATGACCTGTTAAACAGTAATAACCTGTTCCAGATTAAGCAGAAGCTTATTTTTGAAAGGAAAAACCTTTAGTACGGAATTGCAAAAACCTAACTTTCAAAAATTTTACTTCTTAGTTTCCCCATCCATAATCCAGGCTTCCCTGTGCTTTTGCCTTTCCTTTTTGGTTACCAGTGCTGTGTTCACAACCTTGAATAGATTTAT
This sequence comes from Carettochelys insculpta, assembly GCF_033958435.1. NCBI lineage: Eukaryota > Metazoa > Chordata > Testudines > Carettochelyidae > Carettochelys > Carettochelys insculpta. Next base: position 4,707,699 of record NC_134145.1, read on the forward strand.
TTTATTTTTGTTTTAGTTACCACCATTAAATGAAGCACTGTTTCTTGTTACTACAATCCTTGTGGATAAAATAGGCCTGTAAGCAACTGAAAACTCAGAGATGATGTTTGTCAAGCAGCCAGTTCAGGACCCTATTTCTGAGGCTGGGCTGAAGCATAACGTACAATCTTCATTATGTTAGTGGTAGTTTATCAGTTTGTGCCAAATACCTGCAGAGAATTGGACGCTGGCAGTCCCTCATCAGCCTGCACAGTGAAGTTTTATATTTACACATTTTAGAACTTGTTCTGTAGCCTTTCTAGTACTGAGCAAGCAAGAAAGTAAATGTTCTTTTTGTACTTCTCAGAATCTGTTTTCATGTTTCTATGGCATTAGTTTAGTTGCTTTCTTTATTATTCAATGGAGGAAAAAAAAAAGACAACTTCCGTGAAACTGAGAATTAAGTTTATAGGGAAATGGGAAAAGCCTGTTGTCCTAAAGGAATACGATTTTTTCAACAGCAAATGTATTTTTATGTAGTTTGTGTTCTCCTTCTGTGCACTGTACATCAGCGACTCATAATTTGGCAGAATAAGAAGAATGAAATAGGAGGAGATTTTCCATAGTAATGAGCAGGAAATACATGAGAAACTGTAAAAGTAAACTTTAAAAATTGATTTTTAAATATACATGATCCTCTAGAATCCTGGAAAGGAAAACAGTTCAAATGATGCTACCCAAAAGTTTGATTAGAAATTGTCATTTAAAATTTTTAAAAAATTACTAATGGAGATGTTCAAGTATTGCACTACAAAAGAGGCCTCTGGCATATTAGCTGCTTGATAAGAGAATCAGTTTTCCTGGAAGAGCTGTGTGTGATTTAGCAACACAGATGTGAGCTATATTAATTATGGTTACCAAGCTGATGTTGCTCTGGCTTTAGTGTTTGACAATTGACTGTTTGAACAATAAGGTGATGTTTCGCTCTCTGCAGGCCCACGAGAGATCAGAGGGCTCAGAAGTAGCTTTTGTTACCCAGCTGGTGAAAAAGCTCATGATCATCATTGCACGACCAGCTCGACTGCTTGAGTGCCTGGTAAGTACAGTCCTCAGAAGAAAGTTTATATGCTTTGAAGTGGCTGATTGGATGGAGAAGACAGTAAAAACCAACTCTTACAAGGAATATGTATTTTGGAAAAAAATAGGATTCTGATCTAAAGCACATGTAGGGCGTTAGTGTAAATGAGATTTGGACTCTGAGAATATAGTTACATAGCAAACCAAGAGCCCCGTCTGCCCCATGCCAGCCAACTCAGCCTCCCGGGGTGCAGGCTGCAGAGCTGTTTCATTGCCATGTAAACTTCCAGCCATGGGGCTGGAGCAGCATTTCCTAAAGTGTGGTCCACAGTCCTAGGGAAAAAAACACCAGTCCTTAGAAAATGTAAATTATCGCTATGTACTATTATTATTGTGAATAAATAATAAACAGTGAAAATTTATTCTTTTTTCTTATATGCATTTATATCTTTGGGCCACAAAAAAGGTACTGAAAAAAAATGAGTCCCAACTATATAAAGTTTGGGAAACCCTGGGCTGGAGCATAAGCTCTGGGCCCCTCCCACTGCAAGAACCTGAACCTATAAGTCTAGACTGCGGTGAAATGCCCCTGTGCTCCCGAGTTGGCTGGCACAGGCCATCTGCACCTTTTTCTATTCTGTGTAGACGTACTCTTTGAAGTAAAACAAAAATCAGAATTGAACTCGTATTCTAGAATAAATTATTCTTACACATTGCCGCCTTTGTTTAAAAAAAAAAAAAAAGTAGCTGGTGGTCAGTGGGCTCCTGTTTCCCACACCCATCCTATCACACTGTTCTTGCCTGTTGTGGTGAATAGAGAAGTAGAATGTCACGTTTTCTGAGTGGAAAAAACATACGCGTGCAGGTGAGGACAATCCAAGGAAGTTCATAAGCGAGAATAAATTCTGTAGAAAATAGCATAAATATATCGAAGCACAAGTCATGTATCACTTTCTAAACTACCCTCCCCGACTAGTCGGAGGATGCAGTTTGACACTTGGTCCTGGACATTAGGAATATAGAACACAGGCCATAACTATGGAATGGGAACTCTGTCTTGCAAAGCGTTGATTCTGAGAGGTATTTCGGGAACATAGTGGTTAGAAAACTGAGCATGAGCTGCCAGGGTAATGTTGGTAAAAAGTCACTTTTGCGATCCTTGAACATGTAAAAACGGTCTGTGGGGAGGCGATTTTGCTTCTGTAGCTGGTATTGGTGACAATGGTACAGGAATACAATACCATGTGCAAATATTAGAGAGATGCTGAAAAATTAGAGAGAGTACAAACAAAAGCCACCAAGATGATTCAGGGACTGGAGTTCATGCCTTTTAAAGACTGACTTAAGGAGCTCAATCTGTTTAGTTTATCAAAGAGATCAAAAGGTCATATCATTGTGGTACTGGGGAGAGAAAATATCAGGTATGTAAGGGATCTAGCAGAGAAATGGAGAACAAGAAGTAGTGGCTGTCAAATGAAATCAAAACATTCAGATTAGAAATAAACCATATATTTTTAACAGTGAGGGTGATTAACAACTGGAACAAACTACCTGGAGAAGTGGTGGATTCAGCTGAAATCCTGACTTGGGAAGCTTTTCTAGACGGTATGCTTTAGAGAAACATGTTATTGGGCTCAATACAGGGCTAGTAACTGGATGAAATTATCTGGCCTCATGTTATATAGGAGGTTAAAATAGATGATCTAATGGCCCCTTCTGGCCTTGGACTCTGGGGAGCTGAGTAAAACTGCCTCTTTCGCCAGCATTATGGCATGCAGATAAATTCTGGAAGGATCATGCTTAGAGATAAATAGTTGCACTTTCAGAGATTGTATCAAGGAGGAGTGAGTTTCTGCATGTGAGCTGTTGGAAACCAAACTAGCTTTGTGAAGCTTGACCCCCGAAGGCAGTGATTTTTTTCCCCCAGGGGGAAAATTAATACACCACAGCTAAAATGCATGTTTGCAGTTGAATCTTGTTGAGATTTCCTGAATAATAAAATTAAGACTATAAGGTAGTGGTTATTGCATCTAGTCCTTGAACGCTGAGTGAATTTTGCCAGGTTGAGTGACTCTCATTAACTTTAACGATTTCTTTGAAAACGTTCCCCAAACATAAAATTAGGATTGAAAAAGCAAAATTAAACTGAAATTAGATTGCTGGGTATCACTTGGTGTTCATCTTGCTTAATAATGAAATAGATACCTGTGTCACTAGAATAGCACACAACCCCTTACAAGGGTAAGAGAGCATTTGCCAAAGTTTAATGCCATCGCTGTAATGTGGTATTCCTCTTGGAAGCCCTTCCTAAATCGTACGTGCTATTAACTGCAGATTATTGTAGCAAAAGGTTCCTAAGGTAGCTGCTGCACCTGTCTTTCTGAGATGAGCCTGGGAGCAGGTGGAGGCAATAGAGTCTCCGAGATTTGAGTAATGAACACCAAAGCCTGTAGTGACAGCCCTGCAAACAGTGGCAGGACTCCAAAATATAAAAACACTGAACAATTCTCCATTTAATATTCTGTGGTTTTCTGTCTACCTAATCATTTGTTCAAGTCACTTATTCTACTGGCCACAATGCCTTTGGTGCGACTGTTCCATCTGATACAGGAATGGGAACATTCATATTTATAACACATTCATAGTAGTATAGATGATGTTATACTACTCATGCTGAAACAATCAGAGTTGATTTGGATGGTTTTGGCACAAGTTGTGTTCAGAGAAACCGGTTGATGCTGCACCTGATATGAGGATTCAACTCTCCAGTATTGTTCCTCATGTTAAACAGATTTGTGATCAAAAGACGCAAAAACACTTTTCCCATTAAAAAAGTCAACTGTTACTTATTTTTATTTTCTAGTAGTTTTCTTTAAAAATAACGAATTTATAAAAATACAAAATGTAAATATTTTTCAATACCTAATTTGTTTTGCATTTTTTTTCATAAAAATGCTTAAGCTTTAAGGAAGGACAGTCCTTTTTTGAACAATATTGTCCTTTCTGTTTTTGTACAAAAGAATGACACTAATCATGTTTCTTTTGGCTGTTACATTGATGTTTTGTTTTGGATTTGTACTTAATTTTTTATTTTTTACTTAATTATGGGGTCCTCCTATCAAAAGGACATCAGCAGTTTGTTCAGATGATTTTCTCTTGTTGTTTTTTGTTCTTTAAAATAAGACATATAAAAACCTAACTCCTTTGAATCAACTTTTGAGCATTATGTGCAGCCGTTTTTCAATTTGAAACCCTCCACCATCACCTCATGTGCCCCCAACCATCGTGTGTGTTCTGTCAATATATTCAATAGTTCAAAAGTGCACTGTGGCCAAATTTGTTTGGGAAACGCTGGCTTAGAGCGTCTCAACAAGCAGAAATGAAGACTTCTGTTATAATGAAATTTGTAACTTATGCAGTAGAGTTCGAAGCAAGATTAGAATGTTTTGCTCAGCTCACTAAGTTTGACTGGAACTTGTTGTTGAGAGGCTTAACTCATCTTTCTTACCACACTAAAAAGCAGAAACTTCAGGTAGGTCCTCACCTCAAAACCTTTGTTTTTATAATATATGTTATGGATTGTAGCAACTTAAGGAGCCTGAGCAAACTGAGTACTTGAGGTTTCATGACCCTACTGCAAAACTCCTGTTGAAGCACAAGACTTCTCTGTGTTTAGGCGGATAACGTTAACTGCCTAAACACAGAGAAGTCTCGTGCTTCAACGCTCCCCTAGCCACAAGTTGTTTTATAAGATGTTCTTTCCTACCATTTCTGTTGTCATTGTTCATTGGCAAGGGCAGCTGATCCAAGGGTGTGGCCGTCCATCGCAGTCTCTGAAAACATCTAGCAGTTTACATTTTTCTAGAGCAGGAGACTGTCCCCATCATGTTGCTATGCTTGTTGAGACAGGAGGTGTTCTGCAGCATTACTGGACCTTGGAATCAGTTTTGGATATGTTTGAGCAGGTTAGCTATTAAAGCTTAATAGCAGCCGTGCTTTGTCCCTCCTTCTCTAATGGAACTAAAACAATACGTTCTCTTCTGATTTTGGTATCGAATCATTCATATCTTTTGTCCTACTTGCACTTTAGGAGTTTGATCCTGAAGAGTTCTACCATCTTTTAGAAGCTGCTGAAGGTCATGCCAAGGAAGGGCAAGGAATTAAATGTGACATTCCTCGTTACATCATCAGTCAGCTCGGCCTTACCCGGGATCCCCTGGAGGGTGAGAACTTCTTTCTTTGCACTCTTTGGCCTTTCCAGATATCAAATACAGACTATCTTCAGCCCTCATTGGACTCTTGAAGGATTTTTTCTCTTTAATTCCATAGTCACATCATTATCCTGTTGCCAGTCTCAATATTTAAACTGTCCTTTCCCTCTCTAATTAGCTGTTACTTTCTGTGCTAACTTTTAGCCATTTATGTTCTGCTTTCTGACAGCGAAACCAGAGCTCAGACTAACAGACTTTTTGGAGCATCAGCTTTCGTGGGCAAAGACACACTTCGTCGTTGCATGTCACGTGCATCTGACAAAGCAGGTCTTTGCCCAGGAAAGTTTATGCTCCAAAAAGTCTGTTGCTCTATAAGGTGGCACAGGATTTGTCGTTGTTTTTGTGATACATACTGACATGGCTGTCCTCTGATACCAGAGCTCAGTTGTGATTTGTTTATCTGCTGTTGGCAGCAAGTCCACTTGGTGGGTGAAAGGCACTGCCAGATGCCCTGGTCTTGAAGTTTTCTGCACTGTACAGAAATGTTTACGTTCAAAATTTTCATTGAAATTTTAGAACAATACTTTAAATCGAATTCATATTAAGGTTTGTTAGCCTTTAATAAAAAAACAACACTAAACCTGACTTTTGACAATGACATTGCCCTTGGGATATTGTTAAATTTCACTGGGTCTCTGCCAACTCAAACAATCTATTTGTTTATTTTACTGTTACATTTGCTCAGAAACTTGGAATCTGGTTCTTCAGAATATATCTGGACGGTATGCAGCATCCCCCATGAGATTAGTGGGTGTGTATTTGTGGGGGGAGGTACAGTAAAAACTCTGTTATGGGTAAAACCCATTGTTCAGATAGAAGAATTCTCCTTTGCTAGACTTAATGCTGATGCCTGCTCTCCGTGGAACAGTCATATTTCTGGTTCAAGTAATCTGTTCTCAGCAGTTTGTGGTGACATCCCTGAGGTATGGAGTGGCTATAGAAGGGCCCATTTTGCAGCACAACCAGCAGAGTTCCACTACACAGGGGGACCTTGTGAGGCAGTTCCAGACCCATGAATGCTGCAAAGCCGTAGGTTCTCTGGATACATGCAGGCAAATTGCAGGGTCACTGTCTGAGCAGATAATTGGCAGCAATCTCTGCATTTTGGACTGTGTAGTGCTGGGGTTGGCTGATGCTGCTTCACTGAAGAGGCAGTATTAACAGACACGCAGACTGATTTGGACATTGAGGAAAATTCTGTCATCCTAGCCTTTGTGTTGAACCCCTGAGGAGAAAAGTTGTTGTTTTTTTTTTTTGTTTGTTTGTTTGTTTTTTTAAACTAAATTTTGCATGAAGGGCAAGGACAATTGTCTCTTCTGTATCATGAACAACATACGGTCTGATATACAAGGGAAAAAATAGACAATTCCTGCCCAAAGAACCTACAGTCTGCAGGATTACCACAGGGGTGACAGGACGTTGGTGGGAGAGAGTGCCATAAGTGGGCCAAAGCCCATTAATTTAGATGGAAACATTTATACTTGTGGTCCCTAAGAGTCATTTAGTCAAAAAAATTAAATGGTCAGATTTGGACATTGGGAGATAATTTATATGTTTTGTACATACACATACTTTAAAAATATTATACATTAGGTAATGGAACATTTTTGAAAGCTCTTAAGAATTTTTTTTCCTCTTTTGTCAAAGCTTGAGAGACTCGGTCAGTCAAATTACAGTTCCTTTTTGGGTTAAATATCAAAGATCTTTACTATTTGGGGATTATTGTTATAACAGAATACAAATTAAATGATCCAGACATTCTGGGCACTCTGACTGACCTCCTCTGTCCAGCACATACTCTGAATCCTCCCCGCACCACCCTTTTAGGGGGATTCCCATTAGCCGATAAAGTTTTCTTTAAATTTGTGGAAAAGTGTCAAGGTGCCTCATTTTCTTTCTACAAAATAGAAATGTATAAATGTCACTTATTGTGTTATTTCCATTTGGAGATTTCTTTTCAATACGAATATGCTTTTAGCCTGTTGCCTTTGCCATGTGGGATTGATCCTGTGATGTGCTTTGCAACTCCTGAAGGTTGCTGAGCATTCTAAAACTTCCACTAACTTCACCATGGCTGCAGAGTACTTGGTACTTGCAGAATTGGGCCTGTTAGAGAAAACAGGGGTTTTGGACATCTAGTTTCTATGTACTAATGGAATGTATACGCTTGCATGGATGCAAAAAAGCAGTCCGGTAGCACTTTAAAGACTAACAAAATAATTTATTGGGTGATGAGCTTTCATGGGACAGACCCACTTCTTTAGACCATAGCCATACCACAACAGACTCAATATTTAAGGCACAGAGAACCAAAAATAGTAATCAAGGTTGACAAGTCAGAAAGATATTATCAAGGTGAGCATGGATGTAAGCATGCACATACATGGTGCTTACCCTTAACAAATTGCTGATTTTGCTGGAGATACATTAATAGCATTGCCTTGGCATTTACATTTATTCCTTATCCTTGTTATAAAGGATTTATAGAATGCTATAAATATTCAAATGAAGGTAATTGGTTGTCTTTGCGTGAAGCATTACCTAAAACAGCTGGCAAAATCTTAAAGGTGATTGTTGTGAAATAGAGTAATATTTTTGCAGGAGAGGAAGAAATGTGCTTTTCTGACTTTACAAACACTTTTAAAAATACTGTCTCTGTGCCACATAGAAAGAGTTTAATGACATATTGAGACAATTACAATAGTCATTCTTTGTTATTTGCAGAAATGGCCCAGCTGAATAGCTATGACAGTCCAGACACTCCAGAGACTGATGATTCAGTTGAGGTAAAGAAGCAATATACTTGTGCTATCTAGCTGTTTCTTCCTTAGAAAGAAATAGTCTCATGCAATGTTAAAAATAATTGGGTAGGAAAATAAGATTATAACTTTATATATAATTTATAAACTTGGTCAAAACTCTATAGATACTATAAGGAAGTAATGGTTTAAAGATAACTGGCAACTAATAAAGGCAGATGGATGTGGAAAGGCACTATGAAGAAGATTGACAACATTATCTTTACAGCCACAAACAAAAATGGGGCTAAGGAGAGAAACATGTTGGCACACATGAAGAATCTTACGGGATGAATTTAGGTGCCCAAGACTGGGTTTAGTAATGATTTGTTGGGAATATATAGCCATTTATCTCCCCAGACTTCATAGATCTGTAGGTTTCTGCTTGGTTGTATTAGAAAAATATCGAGTTATTTAAAGGATCTATTGGGGAAGGATCAGCTTGTGTGTGTGTAGGGGGGTGGGGCAGAGCTCCAGGGATGCAAACAACATGCTGATGCAAGATGGATTTCTCAAAAGTGCCTTAAGGCTCAGTTCACAAACGTATTTAGCAAGCTGAATCCACCATATATGTGCCACCGGCATTCTTATAACCACTGCGAAGCCACCACCTAATCCCATAGGTGCCTAAATTTCTACCAGTTGGCATGAACAAAGCCACCTAAGCATTGATGCTACCCGCAGCCAATGTGCTGCTTACAACCCTTTCTGAAGCCAAAGTCTTAGCAGTGCTGGGTTCTCAGGCTAGATGTTCTGCTGTTGCCATACCAGTGGAGCCTGATCCACAGGCATTCTCAATTTATGCCCAGTACCTGCCACAAAAGAACACAGGCTAGGAATTTTTGTGCGTCCGTCCATCCTGTGGCCTACCAGTTAAGACACTTCTGGGAGATGTGGTTCAAATCCCGGGTCCAGCTCGTGGAGAGAGAGGGTTTGAAACAGGTGACTGCCTTAATCACTGAGCAAAGCACCTGGGATTTAGGCATTCTGTAGACTTGGCCTGAAATAGTTTAGAAATGCAAGTCCCACTGACTCAAGAAATTTGAAAATCCCACCCACAGTTTACTATGATAAATAACTTATGCTTGTCTGTAGTATGATTACATACAGCACAGAAAAATCTCTGCTGGAAATGCTCAATGGACATGGGTGAATACAAACATGATTTGTAGTTGGTGAGGAACTCAGCATTTCCCAGGTAACATCCTCATTAGTATAACAGTACATACATCAAGGAGGAAGGATGACTCTGGGACTCAGAAGATATGGATTCTGTTCCTATTTCTGCCACAGACCCTCCTGTGTAACCTTGAGCAGGTCACCTGGTGTGTCTGCCTTAGTGTTTGTCTGTTTTGCGCTCCATGGATGGAAGTATCTGGAAAAGCATAAACTATGTTGTTGTTAGACATATCTCAGTTTATTCAATATTCTGGGTTCTGGCAGGCTACATCTACATTACAGAGATCTTTGGAAAGAAGTCCTTCTGGAAGATCTCTTCTGAAAGAACTTTTCAAAAGAGTATATCCACACCCAAAAGAGCAGATCAGAAGAGTGAGCTGCCCTTTTGAAAGAGAGCGTCCATGCTGCTCCCGCTCTTTAGAAAGGGCAGGTCAGGGATCGAAAAATTAAGCCCCAAGAGGACTGCCCTTTTGGAAAAAAGGGCCTGCGGAGCGTCGACACACAATTCCTTTCGAAAGAAGCTTTCAAAAGGGGACGCTCCTCTTGAAATGGGAAAGGAAGAGCGATTTTCGAAAGGAGCACCACATTCTTTCTATTTACTTTTGAAAGAACACTTTTTGTGTGTAGACGCTCCATGGGATCTTTCGAAAGAGCCCCTTTCATTCAAAAAATCTTTCAAAAGAACTTGATAGTGTAGATGCAGCCTTTCTGTGCAAAGGCTGCTCTGAGTTCTATGAGAATTTAAATAACAAACATCATTCATTACACAGTAGAAGGATATTAGAAGACTAGTAAAGAGGGGCCTGGATCTCAGAATGAAAAATGAAAATGTAATGTATGTTGTATGAAGAAGTAAATGAAAGAGTTCAGTGTGAAAGTGGTAAAATGTGGTGGTAATGGCTTAGTTTGGGTATGTCAAGGGAAAATTATGATGTACCACCAAGTATTGGAGACACAGACACATGCACCTTCCAGTTACAAACAAAAATTACAGGTACATAGGTGAAGTTTTTTTGGTTTGGGTTTTTTTCTTTTTGTTTTTTTTTTGCTTTTCTGTAAATTCAGGAATATAATTAAATGATTTTTATATTTTCTATCTGGAAGTGAAGTTTTTGAAAGACATTTTTAAAAAATAAGTAGGGTAGATTCTGGTGAACTGTGCGGGGGGGAAAAATCTTTCTCTTGATTTTTCAGAGCCGTGGAGCCCCTGCGCAGTCCAAGAAAACTCCCTCTGAAGAGGAGTTTGAAACTATTAAGCTAATCAGCAATGGGGCTTATGGGTAAGGTTTGCGGGTTTTGCCTAGCATTTTGCTTTTCAAGAGGATATTACTGTCAAGCCATCTGATAAAGAATTAGGCCTTTCAGACTGTTGTTCATGAACTGCCCTTGCCAGCTGCTTGCTAATATTATGGGACCACTTGGACCTCGGGCCCTTTTATGGTTTGTTTTTCTTCTGAGTTTGCTTTTGCAGAATGTGGATGAAACTAAACATAGTCATATACAATACGTTAATGTGATGTTGGTGGGGTTATAACTGAAGCATTATCCAGGGAAGTTATCTTTATGAAAATGTCATTTAGCTTACATTTTGTTGGTAGCATTTTTCAAAGCAAAGAGTGTAATAATAAAATGCGTTCGTTTATTAGCACGACATACTAAGACAAAACTACAGTACTTATTAAAATTAGATGTGAAAGTGCAATTTCACTGAGAAGTCCTGCCATGTAAAAATGACCTACTGCTTCATTGTGTCTTAATGAATCCAGCACAGATTTGCCGAGTTTACAAGTTAAAATTCCAACGGCCCGCTCTACACACACAACCCAGAATGTGAAATTTAAGATGACAAATTTCTTTGATAAAAATAATAGATTTCTGTAGTGCATTTGACTTGGTACCACATGACATTTTGATTGAAGAACTAGAAAGGTATAACAACATGACACATATTAAGTTAATTAAAAGCTGGCTGACTGATAGACCTTAACATGTAATTGTAAGGGTGGGGGAATCATCATTGAATGTGTGTTTCTAGAGGAATTCCACAGGAACAGGTCACTGCCCTGTGCTATTGAACATTTTTATTATTGCCCTAAAGAAGGCATAAAATCAACACGGCTAAGTTTGCCAGTTGCACACCAATTGGGGGAGTGGTACATGATGAAGAGGAGAGGTCACAGGCAGAGCGAGCTGGATTGATTGGTAGATATAGATATAATTGGATAGACACATCTCCTAAAACTGGAAGGGACCTCTGGAGGTTATGTAGTCCAGTCCCCTGCCCTCTTGGCAGGGCCAAGCACCATCCCTGACATCTATTTGCCCCAATCCCTAAATGGTCTCCTCAAGGATTGAGCTCTCAACCCTGGGTTTAGCAGGCCAATGCTCAAACCGCTGAGCTACCTCTCCCACCCTGGTGAGCAGCGTGTAAGCAAGCAAAATATTTTAGTGTGTCCAGATGTAAATGTGTACATCTCGGAATAAAGAATGTAGGGTGGGGGTCTCTATGCTGGAAGCAGTAACTCTGAAAAAGATTTGTCAATCATAATGGGTAATCAGCTGAACAGGAGCGCCCAATGGGCCAAAAGGGCTGTTGTGACCCTGGGGTTAACTAGCAAGGAGTCAAGAAGTTATTTTACCTTTGTATTTGACACTAGTGTGAACACTGCTAGAAACCTAGATCCAGTTCTGGGGCCCATAGGTCAAGAAGAAGGTGGATAAATTGGAGAAGAGCCATGAGAAGATGTGCTTTATTGGAACTCAGTATATTTAGCTTAACAAAGAGAAAGTTAAAAGGCGATTGTTTAGCCAGGTACAGAGCCTGAGGGTATCTGTGCCAAAAAATGAAATATTCTGCGCACAGTGTTTTAAAATTCTGCATAGTTCATTTGTCAAAATAAAACAATATAATCACACTGCTTTCAGTCAAATGCTGACAGGTATTTTGAAATTAAAATAGTTGAAAATCGTGTGATTATATTGTGGTTTTTGTGTTTATTTTGACAATAATAATATGCAGAACTTTACAGAAATGTGTGTTTTTTTTGTTTTTTTTAACAATTTTGGTGCATGATTCCCTCTAGAGTACCACAGTTCTATATAGACAACTTAATGGGGTGTCTGGGGGCAAGGGAATCGGTTCCTGGGGGTCTTGGTGTGGGGTTTTGGATGAAGGGGGAATGGGATTTTGCAAGTAGGAGTGAGGCAGAGGAGGTTAGGGGTCAGTGTGAGGGGAGTGAGGCTTGATGGAATGGGAGTCGTTAGGATGCAGTTGGTTGGAGCTCAGTGAGATGGGGTCCAGACAAGGGGTGCTCCTGTTGTAGGAGGTCAGTCTCAGTGGTGTGGGACTTTGATGGCTTGGTGGCGAGTGTCAACAGGTGATTCTGATAACTACTGAAATGAACAGTGTGTGCCTCTACCAAGATATCCACAGTTGTGCACTACATTCTTCATGAGTTGTCTGGACAATTTTGAAAATGAGACAATAGTGTGTAATGCCTGGCAGAAGCTCACGGGTCCCTCATCTTATTTTTGATAATGGAAAGACAATTTTAATTTTTCTATGCAAAAATCTTAGCAAGTTATAAGAGCTTTCCTTTCATCTCAGGCTGAGCTGGTCTCATAGCTAGGAGTTTTACGTATGTGGAAAAGCCATTTCTTACTCTGAAGAAAACCATAGAGAGATTTCTTGTTCTGTAGCAATGCTTGGCATGACAGATGTTTTATGTAGTCATAGATTATGTAAAAACAAAGAGAAGTCCTGTGGCACCTTGTTGACTAACAGATTTTTTGGAGCATAAGCTTACATGGGCCAAGACCGACTTCGTCAGATATGGTTTTTGCCCACGAAAGCTTACGCTCCAAAAAATCTGTTAGTCTATAAAATGCCACAGGACTTCTTGTTGTTTTTGCAGATACAGACTAATATGTCTCGCCCTCTGACAGATGATGCTATGACTTGTAACCCATTGTTTTTCAAAAGGTCTGACTTGGAGGTAGGAACCCTTTTGTTGTTTTCTAGGGCTGTGTATTTGGTGCGCCACAAGACGACTCGCCAGCGCTTTGCCATGAAGAAGATCAACAAACAGAACCTAATTTTGAGAAACCAGATCCAGCAGGCCTTTGTGGAGAGAGACATCCTGACCTTTGCTGAGAACCCCTTTGTAGTCAGTATGTTCTGCTCCTTCGAGACCAAGCGCCACCTTTGCATGGTTATGGAGTACGTGGAAGGTATTTGTCTCAGGCATGAAACTATCTGGCTAGAGTATTGACCATTTAATTGTTTTAACACATTAACTTTGCAGAGGAGCAGTAATTATTGTACACATAAAACCTTTCACGTTGTATTATCTCCAGGTCTTTTACAGACTATGTCTGTGGGCTCATCCACCACTGCCCTGTAGGATCGAATGGTGAGGACAAAATAGGCCTGTGTTGTATTCCCAAGATGACATGTTGGTAGACCCGCCGTATATTGGTCTGCTCAGGCCTATACAGAAGACAGTCCAGCCACCTCCACAAGTCCATTTTTTCCTGGACTTGCCATGGGTCTGAGCTACATAAGGTGGGGAGGGAAAGAGAGTGGCTGGACTAGCTTGCAGAGGTGGATCAGCAAGTCATTCCAGCCTGGAGCTATAATATGTTGCATGGGGAAATGCTTACTCTTTGGGTCCCAGTGGCACCCGCAGCTAACACAGCAGTCTGCAGTGAAGCTGCACCCTCACAGACCCATGTGCAGGGAAGCTGCTGGGGATGGGGGGGGAGGGGAGCGTTGAACCAGTGGGGAGATCTCTGCAGGGGAAAGGCTGCAGAGGCTTCCTAACAGGTAGCTCTCCTGGGGGTCCTGCCATTGGAGGGGACAATCTGGCGCATGGTTTGTTAGTATTAAGGTTAAAAAGATCTGGAATAGAAGTGCTAAGAGCTGGTCAAGCAGTGAAGCATTCACGTGATCACTGGAAGCTGATAAAGAACAACTGTTCAGTCTCCTAGCTGTTCCGCTTCATTTATTCCAGTTGAATATTTGTTGAGTTAGCGGTATAGTTTTATCTTAGTATAAACAATATATTTCTATTGGTGCATGGAACTGATTTCCCATAACTGGTTTCTGTGTTTGGATTAGCTGAAGAACCACAAGCTGTGAACTATAGCTATTGTGTCCCTGACAGATTAGAGAAACTGAAGCCAAATTTATCGACTGACATGTTGACAAATTTGTCATAAATTTTTATTGGTCAATAGAGAGGAGGCTCACATTAAATCTGTGAGGCAGCACTCTTCAAACAGCAAAATGAAAAGAAAGACAAGAGCCTCATAGACTGGCTGAGTGTAAACTATGCTTCCATCCCAGATTGATTGCCAACCTGCAAGATGAATTTACGCAAGCATTGAGCCAAATCTTGCTGGCCTTTGTCAGCAAATAATTGTATTGAAGTTAGTTGGATGGTTCCCCTAAAAAGGCAAGAAGACGTTCATCCATGCTCCCTAAAGCAGCGAGAGTATTTCTTAGTAGTCTCAGCATCACAGAATCATAGGCCTGGAAGGGACCTTGAGGGACCATGTAGTCCAGTCCCTGCATTCATGGGAAGGGCCGATAAACCCAAACTCCCTGAATCCTAGCAAATTCCCCTTCATCGTCCTCCTTTCCACAGCAGACAAACTTAATTTGGGGGTGGAGGGGGAGGGGTAGAGAAACAGGATGGGACTTTCCTCTCTTGTGGTCTCAGATGAAGCCCTAGAAACATTGTCACTGTTCACTGTCCATGGACCTCAAAGGCACCATGCTCCTTTTTTAAGAGCTGAGGTTTGCCAAAATGTCATTGACTAAAGTGTCCCCTGTCCCATGCTCTTTTGCAGCTTGCTATGTATCCCTTGCCTGGCTGACTGCTGCCCTTCTTTACAGAAGAGCTACTCGTATGGTTTGTGACCTGCTTTAAGACCCTGAAAGGCATCACAGACACTGTAGAAATTTAAATGACAGAAAATAAAGAAAGGTTTTGTAAAAGTAAAAATTAGTTTCTAAGCCAGTGTTCAGAACACACAGTCGAGGGTAAGAACCTTCAGTGTAAAGACCATTGCGATTTAAGGAGGCAGAAATTCTACCAGTCTAATGTGGTGTTGCAGCTTCTGTAGACTAGTATTCCTGTGTCTTTTCAGTGTTCTGTGTTTGTCATTTACTTCTAGGAGGAGACTGTGCCACACTCCTAAAGAATATTGGAGCCCTTCCTGTTGATATGGCCAGGATGTATTTTGCAGAGACAGTGCTGGCACTGGAGTACCTACATAATTATGGCATTGTCCACCGTGACCTAAAACCTGACAAGTACGTTTTGAACCTTTCCGATTCAAACCTGTATTTGTAGCTCTCCATGATAAAAGTATAATTGAATGTTATAGGCACATAGCCAGTCTTGTCTCATTTATTTAGTCTTGAAAACACTACCTAGTTAATATTGGGTTTCTGCCTGATCAGCTCGTTTTCAAATGTCAGTCTGTGCTTACACCATTAATGAGCAAGTCCCCCCCACTGTGGGGCACATTAATATGTATTCATTGATTCCAAGGTGAGAAGGGACCATTGTGATATACTACTGTGACCACCTGCATAGCACAGGCCAGGGACCTCCCCCAAAGTTACTCCTAGATAAGATCTTTTTAAAAAATTCACCCAATCTTGATTTAAAAATTGTGAGTGATGGCAAATCCACCACGACGCGGAGTAAATTGTTTCAATGATTAATTACTTTCACTGTTAAAAACTAGAACTCGAAGGTACCTTGAGAGGTCATCAGGTCCTGTCCCCAGGACTCATGGCAGGACCACACACCATGCAGACTTTCCCTGATAGATGTTTGTCTTATGTATGCCTTATTTCCAGACAGAATTTGTGCAGCTTCTAACTTCTCAACTTGGATCATGTTATGTTTTTCTCTGATGGACTGAAGAGCCCATTATTAAATATTTGTTCCACGTATAGGTACTTATAGATCGTAATCAAGTCAACCCTTAACCTTAATCTTCTCTCTCTCAAGATAAATAGATCCAGCTCCTTGGGTCCAGTACTGTGAGGCAGGTTTTCTAACCCTTTAATTAGTCTCATGGCTCTTCTCTGAACCTCTCCAATTAATCAACATTCTTCTTGAAATGTAGGCAGTAAAACTGGACATAGTGTTCCAAATACAGAGATAATATAACCTCTCTGCTCCTATTTAAGAATCCCCTGCGCCGTCCCGTCATTGTAAGGACGTTGGGTTGAATGGGATGGCTACAGCACTGCAAACATTCTGTTCAAAGATCTGTCTGAACCCTATTAGTGCAATCTGAAAACAGTCTGATTTTCCCGAATGTCATCATTCAGTTGCATATACGTGGTGGAATGCACAGACTCGCTAAACACCACACGCCTATCAGACATCTTGCTAGGGCTTGCAGTGGCATTACATTGTAATCTGCTTTTCTGATTGCTTTCTGTATGTACAGCAGGGAATACTAAATTATTTCCTTCCTCTTTTCCCCAGTCTTCTAATAACATCCATGGGTCACATTAAACTAACAGATTTTGGGCTCTCTAAAATTGGGCTAATGAGTCTCACGACTAATCTGTATGAAGGCCACATTGAGAAAGATGCAAGAGAGTTCCTGGATAAGCAGGTAAGCTGAAAAATGTTTTTCTTAAAAATTACAACTTTTGAATCAATAAATATCTGCAACATTTCACGGACTAACATTTTAGGACCTGTAAATGTAAGCAGAGGTAACGTGATCATGGTTCAGGTAGCTACGTATATGGGTGCAGCCCTTTGTGACAGAGTCAAAAGGCTCGTAGAAATTCACCTGACGCTGTGGTGTGTGTTGAATGCTAAAGAGACAAGATTTGAATCACAAGGTTTTCATATGATTTTGCACAAAATAATGTTCTTTGGCACAATTTTACCTTCATTTCCAAAAAGACACGTAGTTTGAGATCTCAGAGTTCTGTTCTAAATTGCACCAATGCCAGGCATGGTAAATTGGGCAGTATTTGTAAATACTGAATGTTAATGTCTTTGCCAGATTGTGCAAGTTTATCTCCTCTGACTCTCACTAACTGGAGTATTTCCATGTGGCAAGGGATGTGTTAATGACAACAATCACTGCCTGCTCCAGCTGACGCAGTGGAAGAAGAATTAGGCAGTAAGAAACTGGCTTCCAAATATGGCTGTTGGTAAATTATCAGTTTCCTTGGTCTGTCCATCTTCAGGTATGTGGGACTCCAGAATACATTGCTCCGGAAGTGATCTTGCGGCAGGGTTATGGAAAGCCTGTGGATTGGTGGGCCATGGGAGTTATCCTGTATGAGTTTTTAGTTGGCTGCGTTCCTTTCTTTGGTGACACACCAGAAGAGCTATTTGGACAAGTGATCAGTGGTATGTTTGTTTATGCTGACTCTGGAGGGGTTACCTTTAGTGGTTTGCTAGGTGTGCGTGGAAAAAATTGAAATCTGCTGTAATTCAGTAAAGACAGATGACATAAGAAACAAAGTTAATTGTTCAGTATTAGAGTTTGTTTGATACTCAGGTTCTGGTAAATCAGTACAGCTGCTCAGAGCTCTTAACTTTCTTAACATGCACCAGATGTCATCTGTATATATGTACATGAAATCTGTCGGTGCCTAGTTCAAAGCAAAATTCAGCTTCTGGAAATCAGTGTTGTGGGGAGTGAAAAGAGATCTGCTTGCATTTGGAAAGAGCAGGTCTATTAGCAGGCCAATGATTCTGTTTTGTTGGTTCTCTCGTGTGGGTGCAAAGGATGGAACTCAATAGTCAATTGCTGCACAAATATCATCGTCAAAAATAACTTATAAAAGCAGTAATATATATCAGTAAACACTGTTGTGTAAGGTACCTTCATGCCTTGGGTAATGAAAGTGTTTGTCCTTTGACTCATATCTCTTGGTGAGAACTGGGCAAATGCTGTAGAAAACTATTGATTGATTCTTGCAAGAAGCAAGAGCTAACACTAATGAATCAACTTGTTACCCAAAATGTATAGGCGTGAGGTACAGCTGTACCAATCATTCTTTGTGTATTGCCATTAAAGATTATTACTTTAGATATATTAAAGTTCTTACAGTTTTCCCCCAACAATTACTGTGTGCACTGATAGCAGTTGTGGTTAACACTAAATTTATATGCATTTTGGAAAACTTCAGTTCTTAGAATTATGTTGAGTACTTATGGGGTTCCCGCAAACACATTCAGATCATGCTGTGGTAAAGTGTAATACTTTCTGTTGTATAAAAACATGCGTGAATTTCCTGACATGTCTTAAGAGATTTGCCTTTTTCAAATTGCTGTATGTGTTCAGATGAAATCGCCTGGCCAGAAGGGGATGAAGCATTACCGCCAGATGCCCAGGACCTCACAGCTAAACTTCTTTGCCAAAACCCTCTGGAAAGACTAGGAACAGGTAGAGGCATAATTTTGTGAAAAGACTAACCAGAAGCTGTAAAAGAAGCTGCAGTACCAATAAAAGTCACTGCACTCTTGTGTGAAATGTTGGCTTTGTGCTGTGCATTGTGTTCAGGGATGTCTCAACAGCTTTCTATCCTTGGGGATCAGAATCAGTGTGAAATGTGCACGTCACAAAAATACCATTGTTTTGGGGGTTAAAGAAAAGGTATTTGCTCACCAGTCTGACTTACCATAAATGTCACAGCATAACCCCACTGGACAAACTACCAGCTGCCCTGTAGCATCTTAAAGGTTAACAATTTTATTTATTAGATAATGAGCTTTTGTGGGTAAGACCCAGCTATTTTGATCACTCCAAATCAGGCGTTGTTGGGAATTTGTCAATGTAGTGTAGGCCTCGAGCCAGCCCTTAGTCCCTGCCCTCTAATTTGAGATGGAAAATTACTGAGCAGTAACCAAGTCTTTCCTCTGGTTCAACCTCCATAATTCCTTCAGTCTTAGACTTTTCATTTCCCATTTTGTTTAAATGTCATTGAGCTAACGCACCCATCCTGTAAACAACTGAGAGAGAAAATATTGTGAGGTCCCAAAAACGAGAAATTGCACTCGGGCCCCAAACGTTGAGGGTGCTCTGGATCTCCCCCCACTGGAGGCTCCTTGTGGCTCCTAAAGCGAGGAAAGTGGGGACTGGGGCTTCCTGCAGTAGGCGGGATGTAAGCATGCCAAAAGCCTTTTAACTCCTAACTGTTTTGTTCTGTGTATGATTTCTAACTTGTCATTCTGTAATAGCAATAACCTAGTGGCATTTCTATAGCATCCCTAGCCATTGGAGACTCTGTGTTGCAGTGAATCCAGAATGCTGTGAGTTTACAGTCACTCAGAGTATTGTTTAAACAAATTTTGCACGGAAATACTTTTTGGTGAGAAAAGTGACCCTCCAGGTTGATGAGCACTTGTCAGTATAACAAAACCACAAGGTTTCCCCCTCGCAGCAGACATTGTAGCCTTTTATTTAAAGTGAACTTTGTAAAGTGGCATTATACCACCCTGGGTTTGGCTCTGGCAGTTACGGTCTCAAGCTGCCTCTGTTACTTGCCTCAGATGTGGAGTCTCTGGGAACACAAAGGTCTGTTTTGCAAGTTTTATTATAAAAGTTCTGATTATCCAAGCATGTGGAAATTCAATATAGATTTATGCATGAGTTGCAGATCATTATTCTCATGCCCTTAACAATAGTGTGAGGGTCTGATGGACATCTCCTGGCTTGGTCATCAGTAGAGAGATGGTTCCTGCTCATTGGGAGCTCAGTTATCCTAATCTAGGCATCCTCTTTTATAATGTAATTCTGACTGCACCGCACTAGCATTTCTGTATGTTATGCACCCTACAGTTAGGGCATGTGTTAGAAAAACACAATTATCGTGTATCTCATAAGCAAAAGATGTATTTTACTCCCTGTTATCTGGCATGTTTGAAGGAATGGGGAGTGCCCATTAGCTGAGAGTTGCACTTTACCAATGGAATACCAGTTTTCAAAGAATTAGATCACAATAAAATAATATACAGGTACTCACCAATCCAGTAGTAGAATTACACTGCCGACTGGTTGGTTTCTTTAAGTACTTAGGTGTATACAGGTAAAGTTTGCTATACAGTAGGTTATTTTGCAATACTACATATCACTATGGGCAGCACATGATGTACATTCAGATCACTAAGGACTCACAACACTCACACTACGCTGTACATAGTACAATCATTCTTTGCTTCAGAAGACACTTCAGGATTTTGCAGTGCCTGAGGGTCATCAACATCAGTTATCATCGCCGGCGTGGAGGTTGTAGGAGATTGGGCCAACTCCGTAAAGACCCTGTGACACTCACCAGAAGCTGTTTTTTTAACGTATATCTCTGATTTCAGCTTGCTCACTGGTCTTCTGCTTCTTTGGCATGGAAGAAGAGAGCGGAATGTGCGGTTGCGTAACATGTGGGGTAGTAGTCTAGTCATGATTGCTAGATTGAAGATTTGTATTGGGAGATGTTAGACATGAAGGTGAAATGAGCTTTTCTGATTGAGTGTTGGAAAACAGAAATTTTTCTGTCCCTCTTTCCCCATAATCTTAGGGTATCAGATTATCCTTCAGTCACTTACTTCTTTCAGTGTTTCTTGTCTCTGTGGTTCTGTCTGGCTGAGATGAAATCTTACTGTCCTCTGCGTGTAGGCCTTGTGTTTCAGCCCTGCTTGCTTAGACATGTAATCAGGGTAGCCGACCGACTTGCCAGGCCCCTGGGGCAAGGCCTGGGGAGGCCTTGGGTGCAAGGGGCAGGCCTGGGGGCAGGCAGCCCATGGAACCACCCAGAACGTGCCACTGTAGTGCTCCAGTTATGATTTCAAGGGATGGGGGTTCCAGCTTGAATCACTGGGCCGTGGGGCAACTGTCCCCATTGGTCTTCCTGGGCAGTCAGTGAGCCTGCACCGAATGTATGATTATTGCTTCTCACTACTGATCAGTTTTATACTTCTGTGATTGTACAACTTAACTCTCTTTAGCATGCAGTGATTATATATGACATAGTATGTTGGCTACTCATAACCACACAATAAATGACCAAAAAACTAAAATAACTGACTGTAACACTGTGCATAATCCCCTAAAATCTAAGCATCTGAAGTCTGCTGGGAAATGTAAAGTGCTTAAGATGAACTGTTACCAACATGTGGCCAAATTTAAGCCTTTGCAGTCTAGCGCTTTCCCTTTTAAAGAACCATTGATGGATTCAGCTCACTATCACATGATGTCTCAGCTTCAACAATTCTTGCCTGACTCTGCAGCTTCAAGCCACATGTCGTCGTCTTTTTCATTGACTCTTTGTGTTTGGTGTGATTTTGCATTTCATTTGAAATTAGGTACTTAATATATACATAGCCTTTAAAAATCAACTATAGAATAATTACAGCATGCACCTTTCCTGGCTGGATGACAATGTGAAGTGAAACTTTTCATGTTAAAAGAGATCTGCAGCTCAAATCCAGGCCTTGCTGATGGAGGCTGAAAGTTATTGCCAGCTGAACGGTGGTGTACTTTGTTACACAGAAAATGCTTTGGTGGGATTATTTCAGTTGCTAGTGGACAGAAATCTGTTCCATTAATGCTGCCAGTATAGTGGGTGTCTTTGCTTTGCTGTCAGCCAGCAAATCTTACTTTTCTTCTCTCAGTCCATGACTTTTCTGTCAACAGATCTGATACTTTCTATGAGCAGTAAGTTCATTGAAAATGTCTGCGCTGCAGCAGGCAAAGGAGCATTTAATATTTTTTCTTTGAGTGTTCAAGCCCCAGAGCATAACAACCAAGATGATTTAAAAATATGTTTTTAAACACATGCTAATTTTTAACCCTATTCAATTCAGTGGAACTACTCATAACTTTAAGTGCCTTGCTGAATCAGGGTCGGAAACTGCACGTGCACATGGTGTAAACAGTGTACCATTTAAAAGTTTTTAATTTTTCACTTTTGAGACTTACATAGCAGAATTGTATTGCAAGTGCTCCTTCCTGGCCAATGTAGGCAAATGTTGTGGTTAAATTAAAAGTTGGGGAGGTGGGGGCAGGACTGTCTTAGTAACATTGCCGAAGAACCCAAATTTAATTTCCTGTGATTCTCAGAAAATGTGTGTTAGATGAGTGTATTTTTGTGTTGTCATCTGCGTCTTGGGAATTTTTTGACATGGTAGAAAAATTATCCTCCTTTCAGGTAGTGCCTTTGAGGTGAAGCAGCACCGGTTCTTTAAAGATCTAGACTGGAATGGATTACTTCGACAGAAAGCAGAATTTATTCCACAGCTGGAATCTGAGGATGACACTAGCTACTTTGACAGTAAGGATAACGAGCTTCTGACTCAGCCTGGCTCAGGGCCTCTTTAACTTTGGCTGTATTTCTTATGTATAATTAGTTTATATTTTGCAGCTGCTCATTGAAAATCATGATCACCAACTTAATAAAATGTATTTAATTTAAATTCTGTAAAAAGTTCTACACGGAGTCCCAAGAGCGGAGTTTGGAAATGCATCTGAACTGCATGAAAATTCTTACATGCTTCATCGGTATTGGTGACTTGGTTACATCCCATAGTTGGCCAGTGCGTTCTCAGAAAATATCCTTTCCACTTTCTGTGCACGTGAACATCACTGTGGTGGGGAATGTTGAAATGATTGCTGTGATCAAGCACGTCAGACGTGATGTTCCATCCACTTGCATGTTTCCACACTACGGTTTTTGGGAATATTAGTTTTTTAACTCATACTTAACTCATACCTTCGAAGGAAGATTCCTCTGGAGTTGTAAAGGAATTACCACAGTTTTCAGTGGGAGGGATAGCTTACTGTACTGTGGCTGGTTGAAATGCTGCAGTTAGAGCTTGGCTCTCTAGTGCATCAGGGGGATCATGTTAGACCTCAACTTCTAGTGCTTTGGTTCTGGGCCAGTGGCAGTGGAGTATGGTGCAAGGGCACTGAGCTCGTTTCCTGTGCCTTGTTATTTTCTAGCAATATTTAGTGTTGACAAGCTCTGCAGACCGCCAATGTCCAGGCACGTTTAGCTGAATAGAAGGATACCGTAGCATGACTTTTCTGCTGGGGAGACTTCTCATGTCGTACAGAATCATTATATGGACACCAGAAAACTCAGATGGCATTACAGTCATAAGTCCTTGTTTACAGAAGTTTACAACTTCTGAAATAATCCCTGGTAAGGCAGCAAACATGGCTCAGCCTGGGGACCTTTTTATTTTTTTTTCTCCTCATAAATCTTAAACATTTATATTTGGGTGATTTAGAATTTTTGACCACAGAGGTGTTTCAAAGTGAAGGCTTGAACACGTGCACCATCAACTTTGTGCAATGTGAAATCCATTAAAAAGAGCAACACAGAATAAACTGCCTTCCCATTTCCTACAGGAGGACTGTTTATGTTAGCAAGCAGTAAACTGAGTACTTGTGATGTCCAGAATTGGGGCCATCTGTATTCTCTGCTGAGGATCAGTAAGTTTTACAGTGTAATACATCTCAGGTGTTATGGACAGCAAACAAGCAAAAATAAGATGCAATATGCATTTAAAGGAAAAGTAAAACTGTCTATTTGAAGCCTGTAGACATGCATGGTTTTACTGAAGGTATTCATCATGATCAAAACCACTCCAAGTTCTATGACAAGCAGATGTTGCAGCTAGACAAATAGAAATTGCTATGAGCAGACTGATCTTGAGAGCACCAGCTACTGTTTGATGTACTTTACAGAAAAAATGCAAAGGGCATGGACCCTCTAGGTGCTGATTAATTATACGTTAGTTTGTGTCCTTCTTTGTAGCTCGTTCCGAGAGGTACCACCACCTAGATTCTGAAGAAGATGAAGACACAAATGATGATGGTGTGGAAATTAGGCAGTTTTCATCTTGCTCGCCACGGTTTAGTAAGGTAAGGGCCTACTGCTTTGCTTAAAATCTATTTAGATGTGTCTGTTAAAGTTTAAAAAAAACATGTTCAAATAACACGGCCACCAAATCTTTAGCACTCATTGAAGTAAAACATTTTATAGACCGTAAGGACTGCACTGTGGTTTGTGCCATTTGTCTGTACTGCAGTAGTTTATCTTAGCAACAGAGACTATACACATGGTAGTACTTCAGGCTGTATCCTAGAGTAACCTGAAATAGCAGTGGGGATCAAGTAGTCCCAAAATAGCTCAACTATTGATGTTAAATAAGAACGCAAGTCCACTTTGTCAGGGGCTCCACATGCAGTCCAATGCTGCTTCACCGTGCATGTAAACAGACCTGAACTACTTCTAAACACAAAGAAAGCTTCCCTCCTGCATGGGCCTGTTATTGGTAGTAAGAGTTGCATGCAGTACTCTACATCACAGTATCATGGAAATGTTGGGCTGGAAGGACCGGTGGTTTATCACATCCAGTGCCATGTGCCAAGTAAACCTAGACCACCTCGGGCCGTGTTTGTTCATCCTGTTCTTAAAAACCTCAACTCATGAAGATTTCACTACTGCCCTTGAAAACCTGCTCCAAAAGTTTATTACCCTTGTAGTTAGAAAGTTTTTTCTTAGTAAATCTCTCCTGCTGCAGTAAAACCTATTACTAATTCTTGTACATTCAGTGGACATGAAGAATGCCTTATTACTGTTCTCTTTATAAAAGTTAAAAGTAGTTCCTTTCGCTACCCTCTTAGAAAGACCCTCTGGGTTTTATCCAGCCTTCTCTGTGGATCTGGCTCAGGTATTACACTGATCTAACTAGTTGTCACTCCATTAACTTCAGTGGCATTACTCCTGGTTTATGCCACTATGGCTTTGTCTACATTACCTCCCTACTTTGAAGGGAGGATGGTAAGCAGGGTGTTGGGAGTTTATTAATGATGTGCTGCTGTGCATATGCAGCACCTTATTAAGCAAATTACCCCCTGTGGCAGCTTCAAAGTAATAAACTTGGAAGTACCAGCGGGTTAGCCATGGTGACACGTGAGCCGGCACTTCGAAGTTGCTGTGGGGAGCCATTTGCTTAATAAATAAGTGCTCATGTGCACCGCAGCACTTTATTAATAAACTCCCAACACCCTGCTTACCATCCTCACTTCAAAGTAGGGAAGTAGCGTAGACAAGCCCTATAAGATGAAAATTGGACCTGAGAATGAGTTGGGACCTTGAATGTGTTTTTACACATCCATAAATCATTATTTCCTTTTCTACCATATCCCCTGTTATGAACAGCAATTAATCTGTTAGGCTGCAACGTCATTATTTTGGACACAAAGAGAGAAAGTCCACTGTCACACGTCTATGTGAAAATCTAGATGATGATGCTACCGCTGTAGAATGGGAAGCTCATTATATTTTGAAAAATCTTGTCTGACAATTCAGCAAAATAAATTATTAATAACTTTCTTGGTGAGATGCTGAATTTTTAATAACAGCATTTTTATTAATCTCTGCCTATGGAAATCTGGTCCACAATCAAATGCGGTTTTAAAAGCATGGATTTTTGGTTAATTGTTTGTTTATTTAAAATATCACTGTAAAGTAGAGGGCGGCATAGTGATTGAGCTGTGAGCAGCACAGCAAATTCCTTAACAAGGGGAGGAATTTTCCCTTTCTAATTGTCTGAAATGGGTTAGTAAACTTGAAGCATTATTGGTAGAACCATAATGAAATACGGTCAGCAGCAGGACATTCATGACAGAGTTGAATTTGTGCAGGAACATGCCAAAATCTTGATGTTAGCTTGCAAAACTTATGGACCTGTGCAAGCAACGTCTCTTAAATTTTATTATAAAAATGGCTTTTTTTTAGCATCACAGCTGCATATTACATTGTTACCAGAATGCACATGGCAGGTGTTACAACTGAAAGACAAGTATCAGAGGGAGAGCATTTTCTGTAGTGCACGCTGAGTGAGCATACCACATCTGCCTGGGGTCCTGCATTAGTTAAGCAAAGAGCATTGCCAAGTTCAGGTTTTTCAACCTAGCTTCTGCTCAGGGAGTGAAACGCCCTTTGGTTAGAGGAGGACTAGCAGGACTGCTTCATGCAGCCAGGTCTGACATGCTTTTGCCATATGCAGGTGTACAGCAGTATGGAACGTCTTTCCATCCACGAAGAGAGGAAAACACCACCAACTAAGCGCAGCCTCAGTGAGGAAAAAGATGATCGGTTAGACAGCCTTG
The DNA here is from genome assembly GCF_033958435.1 of Carettochelys insculpta. Classification (NCBI taxonomy): domain Eukaryota; kingdom Metazoa; phylum Chordata; order Testudines; family Carettochelyidae; genus Carettochelys; species Carettochelys insculpta. The sequence goes on from NC_134145.1 coordinate 4,734,178, forward strand.
GTGGCCTGAAAAATCGGGACCGCAGCTGGGTAATTGGCTCTCCTGAAATGTGAGTTTAATGTATGGGTACTTTTTAATCACAAAGAAGGAAACTATATGGGTTTCCCCCCGTCTACCTGGACATCAGAAACTCTTCACGGGGCAGAAATTCTCCCAAGGGCAGAGTCAGAATAGGTGGATTAATGGCTGCAATTTAGTGTAAAATTTCTGTCTTGCTTAAAGCACCTCAAGTTCTACCCTCTTTAGCCTACAGTGAACATTTAAAATTAAGCAAAATGTATTCTGCCCTTAAGCAAAGCTGCCTTCCTGAGAATAGCCTGAACCCATGTCCCCCATCCAAACATCTCTGAACTTACGGGGTTCAGAATCCAGTTCTGCCCACATTCTCTTCCATCTTTCCACAGTTCTGCATATATGAAATAATCCTGTCCTGTCAGCCGTTAGAAAAATACAACGATGTTCAGCAAATAGAAATACAACACAGCTCTCTAGTGCCCAGAAGGATTGAAATCATTGTCAGATTCAGTACGATGGAGAAAATAATTACACACATGGGGGATCACATGCTAAACCATGGAGTCCTGCGGATGCATGTAACATGGTTATGATCTAGCACATTTTTGCGATATGACTCCGTTACTAGAACACCTGATATGTGTAACATATTTGGTTTTGTACTTACCTTAAAAAGTTTATTAAGGAAAGCAATCCAGACCTGAATTTTGCAAATACCCAGCTTGAATCTGGATTCATATTGTTTTGGCTTGAGCTTGCTCATTATTCCATGCTTTTGTATACCTTTGCCCTTCAGCATTATTAATTATCACAGCAAAACCCAGTGACCTGGTCATGCTTTTTTTTCTCAGACTACGTAAGCGCTTGTCCGTGTCTGAATCCTCACACACAGAGAGCGACTCCAGTCCGCCTCTTACTGTTCGTCGGCGTTGTTCAGGGCTGCTCGACATGCCCCGGTTTGCCATCTCAGCCGAGGAAGAGGGAATTACCCCCAAAAAGCAACACTCGGATGGAATATTACCATCTACAGTGCAGTCACGTGAAGGGCTCCCCCTGCCAATTCCAGAACAACCTGCGGAGCGAGAGCTGCGCTTGGGTGAGGACGCTGGGCCAACAACTCCCTCTTCAACCATCAGCAACATGAGCAGCTCAACGGTGACAGGTACACAGCTGCGGGGATGGCATCACTGCTATCGTCAGGCCCTTTTTAAGGTGTAAATATTAATTGCACTAAAATGTGCTGTTAGGAGTCACATCTTTTGTTGGTGTTGCATGACAAATACTGCAAGAGGAAAGCACAGAGCCTTTGTGTGTTTCTTTAAAGCAGATTTAGCTTTTTCATCTTGTTTCTGTGCTTCGGTGTAGTCCCCCTTCAGACTTGCTAAGGTTGCCCAACATTTGTCAGACCCTGTTTTCAGTTTCTATTTCTTTACAAAACTTTAATTGTTTGGGCTGAAATTCTCCATGCCAGTCTGCCTCAGGCTGAATTTTCAGGACAATTTTAGCAAAACAAAAAAGTTCCACCGTTTCAAAGAATTAGAGGAAAATTACATTGCTTTGACTTACTTGACCTTGTACTCTGGATAGAGCTTAGGTCATTTGCGAGTCTCCTCTACTTCATTCTGTCTTGGGACAAAACTTCTAGCTGACCCCAGGAGTCCCCCAATTGTTGTCCTTCAGTCTCAGTAGATCGTCTCAAAGTCGTCCAAGGTCTTCCTCTTTTGCTTTTTCCTTGTGGGTTCCATTGGAGAGCTTGACAGACTGTACTGGATGATAGTTTTCTGAGATGATGGTTTTACTTTACCCATGTTACAGTAACCTTTTCTTTGAAAGCTCCAGTGCCTCACTTCATTGGAGCAGGGACTTGGCAGGAAGATTTGCCGTTGCCTCAGGGATACGCTCTTTGCCATCCCAATGAAAACCTGCTCAAATTGCTCCAGTTAAAAGTTACCGTTTGCACATGCTCAGACTTTGATTTTAACAGCTCAGTGCCCAGCACATACCATCGGCTCTGGGCATGCTTCAGCCTAGGACTGAGCAGGACTGGTGCAGGCCTCAGACTTCGGATCATGCAGTCCCTCCCTTCTGTGCGTTCAGTGACCTTATGCTAAGACCCAGCAACACAGAGAACAACGCTGCCTGTTTGAACACAGAGGGGACAGGAGCGGCGTGTGAGCGGGGAGTAGCTTGGAGGAAAGGGGCTGGGGTGGGACAGAAAATTGGACTGGAAGTTGAGGAGGAGAAAGAACAGCTGGAACCAGGAACTGGATTGTGGCAGGAGAGTTGATGTCTCTGTCTCTCTCTCTCTCTCCCCAAAGCATTTGGTGCTGGTCAGTGTCAGGAGGCAGGATACTGACTAGACAGATCACTGATCTGATTCAATCTGACCATTCTTATATAATTAGCATAAAGCCTGGTTAAGTTGCTGCAGATAATATCTTTTAAGGCTGTCAGTTCTTACTGGTAATAAAAATAATTACAGTACTTTTCTTAAACCTCACCTAATTATTTGCATATATAAACAGTTCTGTATAAATGGCTTGCTGCTTTTAAAACTGTACTGTGGAGTTCAGTCTTCATCTGACATTATTACTGCAGCAACTTTGTTTCATGAGCTGGGTTTTCAACAAAAGAGAAACAAGTAATTCTCAGTTGACACTGATTATCAGTTTCTATTTTTAAGAATCCAAGCCTTGGGCTTGCTTCTGAGGAAGGTTCACTGTTGGACCACATGTAAACATGGCTTTGATTTCAGACATTTTGCCTGCAGGGGAATATGCTGTTAGGAATTCCCTGTGGTTCTAATCTATTTTAATTTAAACTGTAGCCGGGAGCACTACAGATTTCTCTGATCCACGCATTCGTAGCAACAGCAACGAGGGGCCAGATTTTACCACTCCAAACGCCATCAGTGACTTGGCAGTACGGCGGGCACGGCATCGGTTGCTCTCAGGGGACTCGGGAGAGAAACGGACCTCGAGACCCATCAACAAAGTGATTAAATCAGCTTCAGCTACAGCTCTCTCCCTCCTGATTCCCTCAGGTAAGGAATAAGCCACATTTCAGTACTGTAAAAATTGGAATGCATTGAACAAAGACCTACAGGCAGGACCTCCAGGTTTTTCTTGTCTTGCCAATAAAGATATCGCTCCTGTGTTTGCCACTTTTCCAGCAAATGAGTGTTATTTTGCTGCAGACGGAGATGCACTTGTGATCTCATGACTACAGCCACCGTAAATGAGTGCTGTATCTCAGTGTCTGGATAACAGCATCTTTTGTTTGAACTGGCTCCAAGAACTTTAGATGGTCTCTACACAAGGATGCAGCAATATCTGCTAAAATTTACAGACAAGAAGTTTTTTGCTGCTGTTTCTCTGCACCTGCCATTCCTACCATTTGTTGAAATCCTACATATCTGGTGAAGTCAGTTCCCAGGCGTGTTCAGATGAGAGGGTTAACTGTTTTTAGCTAAGTTGGTACCAAGCTGTGTGAAGAGAGATGGATATATCCTTATACATTTTGGCATCAGATTGGATTAGTCGTTAGAATCCCCTGTCGAGCAGGTGTAGTAAGGGCCATGGTTCAACAGATCTCTCCCTCTTTCTCTCTCTCTCTCTGGGAGGAATTCTGGCTTTGCATCCACTGCCTCCCACCTTCCCTTTGTAGAGCTCAAGGCTTTATTGTAAGTCCTAGGACAGAGGTGGACAAAATCAGCCCTGGGGCCTGGATATAGGCCATCGAGCATTTCTCTCCATCCCGCCCAGCTGATTAGCAGACCGTGCATTCTTACGGCCACCAGCATGTGTTCAGCTGCCTCTCCCGCCACCTTATTCTGACAGCAGCCAAACTGCTCGTAGGATTCTCCTGCCAGCTGTGCCGTGTGGGGAGGATGGAGGGAAGAGGGTAGAACTGAAGAAAGGCTGTTCCCCGGCCCCTGTACCCCATCTCTGCAAAACCGGGATGGGGAAGAGGGAGGCACAGCAGAGCTGCTCCAGTCTGAAGCATGGATGGTAGAGAGTGCAGAACAGGGGATGGGGGAAATAGAAGAGCAGGAGAGATTTCCCTTAAAGAGATGGAGGGTGGCTTTCCAGAAACTTACCCAGCAGCAGCCAGCGCACACGCTCTGTGTCACTGTCTCACACACACAAAGTCACTGTCACATAGACACTGCAGCACACACTCGATCTGTGCCACAGTCTGTGTCTCACACACAAAGTGTTTCTCTTTCATATTCACACTCTTTGTCTCTCTCTCTCTATCCGCTAGCCACACCCCTTCTGCCCAAGGCCCAGAGCTGGCCCATGACCAGTACCAAAATTCATGGAGTAGCCCGTCTAAGAAAATTATTTCCCACCCTTGTCTTAGGGGCTCACTTGTTCCTGCACAGAAAGAAACCAGGAACATCCCTGAAAATTACAGCCAGACCACCCGCCAGTATGCCAGGCAAGCACAATACCCTGATAGAGGAATGCCAGCTGTATTGTCTCCGTTGGAACCCAAGAGACAGACAGATTACTGTTAGGCACCACTGTGATGACTTGTATTTCATTTCCTGTGGTCGGAGGGTTGGTTGGTTTCCCAACTACCAGTTCCCTCTTGAAATACTCTAAATTGCTTATTTCATTACCCAGCAAAAGCTCTGACAGCACTGTTCACATCTGTCAGGCAAATGTGGACTGGATAGCTCAGCAGGTGTTTCTGAATGGTCACTTTTTATAAGGGTGTTTTATACTCCTACGGTGTTGTATTTGATTTACTGGTGTGGCATTTTTTATCGATGAATACTAGAGTTGTGTAAGCAATCAACATTTTTGTATATATTTGTTGTGTAAATTATTTTATCAGCATATGTAGGTTAAAGACTATTTTAATACGTGTGTGATTGCTAATAATATCTTAATGGTCCCAGAGAGGTAGCCAGCTTAGCCTATATCTTCACGAAACACGAAAAGCACTCCTGTAGCAGCTGAAAGACTAACAATATTGTTTATTAGGTGACGAGCTTTGGTGAGGCAGACCCAGATCTGAAGCAGTGGGTCTTTCCCACGAAAGCTCATCACCTAATAAATAATATTGCTAGTCTTTAAGGTGCGGACAGGACTGCTGTTTTGTGAATATTAGTAATGGTAATAGTTTTCGTCCTATAGGTCAGTTGAACTTGACCGGTGTGTAAGAGAGGAGTTGGGTTCTGTAGCTACTTATTTGTAGTGCAGTAATCCCTCGAGAGAGAGACATTCAACATTCGTGAAGCTCCCATTAGCGCGATTGGAAGGGGACCCCGGAAGCTCCAGTCCTAGGCAGTTGCCGAGGTGTGGGGGAGGGAGGAGGACCCCCCCCGTCAAAGGGGAACAGAGTTGGCAGCAGCCAGCTCTTCCCCTTAGTGCTGCCGTGGGGGGGCACTCCAATCACCGCCACACGTCCCGACTCAACTCCACCCCCCAGCAGCCCTAACCCACCCCAGGATCAACCCCGCTTCCGCCTTCCACACCCCACCCCACTGCCCAAACCCCATGATTTACGCAAATTTCGAGGTACACGAGGGCCGCGTGGACCCCAACCCTCGTGTGTCTTGGGGGATTACTGTACTATTTTTAAACCCAAACAATGCTCCTGCAAAGCCTCCCTCCTCAGAAATATTTTGCCCTTTCTGGATTAAAAATCCCCTTGATCCACTTGTGATCCAACTTCATATCAAGTTTCATTTTTTCAATCCAGGTTGGTTTTGAGTTACATTGATCTGATATGTGACCCACTCCACGTCTACTATTAATTTGAAAAGTGTATTTGTTAATGAAGAAACTGTCAACCCATCTATAAAAGCTTATATCTATATAAAATATAATAAAAGAAATCTTCAGTAGACTGAAACTGTGTACTCCAGGATTCTGCCTCGAGCAAATATTTATGGCTGAGTAATGAATCCCTCCTGCAAATAGCTTTTCATAATGGACACACTGACCTAGCCGTAATTCTAGGTGATAGAGTGATGGTGCACTAAGCACGTATTAACAAGCACTCACTTTTTTTTTTTTTGAAACAGCACCAATGTTGACCTTTCTGAGCAATTATTAATTAAACAGACTGTGGGAAATGAACCCTGAAACATTTAATACTAAACGAATTTTTAATGTCACTTTCCCTTGTGTTAGAAAAACCAAAGGGAGCTTCCATTTTCCTATTAGCATTTTAACAGGAGTTGTATGTTCCTTTGGAGGTCAGGCTTTCTAATTTGCACTCCTTTGTGTTATCATTGTAGATCACCACGTGTGCTCCCCATTGGCTAGTCCAATGTCACCCCATTCTCTGTCCTCCAACCCATCTTCAAGGGACTCCTCACCAAGCCGAGACTTTTCTCCTGCTATCACAAACCCCAAACCGCCCATCACAATCCATCGGGCTGGAAAGAAGTACGGCTTCACCCTTCGTGCTATTCGAGTCTACATGGGAGACAGTGATATCTACACCGTGCACCATATGGTCTGGGTAGGTTGCTGGTTCACTAAGAAGAATGTGTTAGAGATCGGAAACTCTTGCTTTGAGGATTGCAGATTTAACCCATAAACTTTCCTTCATTGCCGTATATCCCCTCTTCTTATTCTGACCCAACATAGTCTTTTCATGGGCAAAATCTTGACAAGCCCTTGGGTTGTATCGGGGCAATCCAACCCCACCATAAAAATCACAACAGCTTTTTTTTGCCACTGATCTGTCTCCTTGTACCAGAAGCACCTACCTTATAGATTGCATCTTTGTGCCGCTCCTCTTGCTCTCTGTTGGGGTTGTCACATGAGGGTCAGTTACAGCTACTTCATCCTGAGCTGTGTGAGCAGTGATAGCTTTCTTCAGATCAGTTCAGCCTACTGGGATTTCCAAGTCAACCATCTGGAGATGATTACATGCTTTAAAACATGAGTGCCTTTACATTGACTGTCCAGAGATTTGGCGTTCAGTTTAGCTGTGCATTATGCCAAGGAACCTTACTGTCTGCTTCTCCATCTCTCACTTCCTTTCCCTTATCCGGCGTGTGATCTGTCTTTGGCAGTGTGTATAACAGTTACTGTAATCATTTCCCCCAAAATGGTGTGTGTTATATAAAATGCACGGCTTGCATACAGAGCAAAGAGGGAAATGGTTTCTCATAATGATAGTAGCTTCCCTTGGTCCCTTCTGCCTGCTCTTGAACAACTCTGTAGTTTTTAACACTGGGGTTTGCGACCTCTTCAGTCCACATTGAAGAGGAAGCTGCTGCAACAATTTTAAGCATGAGTTGCACCTCAAGTCTGCAGGCCCGTATTTTAAGGTGAGGATGGCAGCGTGACCAGTATAAATAAAAAAAAAAACTGATGGGATAATAAGGCTGTCACTGTTCGGAGAGCACTGTGCTAAATGATAGGAGGTGGGAAAAGACCTTGTACTCGAAGTCATATGTACAATCTCAGTGCTTGGAAACTTGTCTGACAGAAATGGTAATGAGGTGATAGGGCTTTTTAGCCAGCTTTCAAAAGAAGCTCCCCAGGATGTTCAGTTCTGAAGCTCAAAGGACTGAATTATTTTTATATTAATATAGATGTCAGGAATGTTCCAAGCGATAATTAATGATCAAAAATTTGCAAGCGCACTTAACCTCATGGTTTAAGCCAATTTCTAACTCTTCGAGATCATGGTGAGACGTGTGGGGCACAGATTATGCCACATCTATTGTGGGGTGCTTTGATGTCTTCTTATGAAGCATCTACTATGGGTCTCTGATGGAGGCACAATAATGGGCTGGATGGACTTTGGTTCTGGTCCAGTCTTGCTGTTGCTATGTTCCTGTGTGTTTGTAAATCCATCATTTCCATTTCATTGCCAGCACGTGGAAGAAGGAGGCCCTGCTAATGAAGCAGGTCTGCGGGAAGGGGATCTGATAACCCATGTCAATGGAGAACCTGTCCATGGACTGGTGCATACTGAAGTGGTGGAACTGATCCTCAAGGTAGGGCTGGAACATGCTTGTACTACACAATGGGGACAGTACATACCTGAAAACTAATTTAAATCACAGTCAGTATCCAACTCAGAGAGGATTGTTTTAATTGTAAATTAAATACCTGGCTCCTGGTATTTGGCTTGCAAAACCCCTTTGCTTTAATCACATTTCCAGGTAGACATCATTAGTCTCTCCCGAAGTCTCCAGAATTGCCTTGTTCCACTTTAAACTGACATTCCATTAATGTCTGTGGAAAGTAGGGCCCCAGTCAGGTATATCTGGCACCATAAAAGATGCTTATTTGTTTGACTTTGATGGTGAATTTGGAAGCAGTCAGCAGGTTCATATAGTGTAACTGTAATATGCCCATGTATCATTTTAACAGGCAAATGCCCTCAATCTTTTCCCAATTAGTTTTTTTTTTCTTTAAGTTGTTAATGTTGTTAGTTCTTAATACTGTTTTCTCAGGGATTATTGCCAGCAGTGTTTGAAAGAGGCTTTGTACTAGCTAGCATTGAAAGCATTTAGCTAAATAACTTGTATTTACCTCATTTTGTGCTGAGTACATTTACGAAAGTAAAATGAACCATTTAACGGTTTTGAGAGCTGTGCATTTGGGGGCTTTGCACACATGGAAGAAATGAAGGATTCTTCTCATACGGGTTGGAGACCAGGCTAGTGTTTTCAGACACGGTCAGGCATAGATGCGTGCTGATGGATGCCTGATGCGTCTCAGTGTATCTGTCCATCCATCTATCAGTGTGAAGAAAGGGTCAGGCGCATAAATAGGGGACAAATTCGGGTGCCAAAGAATGATGCTTTGGCTGAATTTCTACAAGGACGATGTTTGTTGTGGCTTTCAGTGGTAGCTAGCCACCTTCAGGTCTGGAGTATTTTACATGCACTGAGGCATGCGTGAATGTGCACCACCAGTGGAAACAAACCTAGGTGTTGGCACTCTACTAACCAGCTGGGTGGCATTTGAATCTCTCCTGAGTGGCTGCACAAGCATATAGCTTACAGGGATCCCTGCCTGTCACCATGATATGTTGGTGCTTTACGAGGCATAAGAGAGGTCAAAGCCTGCGTGACCTCTATTCCATGCAGCTGTTTCCAGTCAGCTAGGAAAACAAGATTTAATCTGTTGTGAAAATCTGGCTCAAGAAGCCCACCTCACCAAACAAGCTGAAGACTCAAGAGGGAAGAAGGATCGGTCAAAGGAGTAAAACATGTCAGCCTCTGATAAATTAGCAATTCCCTTGCTCAACACCTAGAACTGCCAAAAGCAATCTTATTCTAAACAACTGCCATCTCTTGTATCTGACAGAGTGGAAATAAGGTATCTATCTCTACTACCCCTTTTGAGAACACATCAATCAAAGTTGGGCCGGCTCGGAAGCCCAGCTATAAATCCAAGATGGCTCGGAGGAACAAGAAAAGCAGATCGAAAGATGGGCAGGAAAGGTGCGTTGGGTTTGGTTTGGTTTGATTTTTTCACTCTGAAGATTAAATGCTCCCAAGGTAGGTGGATCTTTGTCAGAGCAATTTCCATGTAATCAGTTTGTGTCAGCGCACGTTGTTTTTTACATCACACTCCTAGACTGAGTGAGGGAGATGTTCCTGTAGGTGTAAATAAATCTTTTAGACTGACAAATAAGTAACTTTCCATTCATTTTCCCAGTAAGAAGAAGAGTTCTTTGTTCAGGAAGATCACCAAGCAGGCATCATTGCTGCACACCAGCCGCAGCTTATCTTCACTTAACCGTTCTGTGTCCTCTGGAGAAAGTGTTCCTGGTTCTCCAACCCATAACCTGTCTCCCCGGTCACCTACACAGAGCTACAGATCCACTCCTGAGTCTGTACATTCAGGTAGAAAAGCTATTTATAGGGGATTTTAAGTTTTAATTGCCATTTTAAGTTAAATGCAAAACAGCCACTCACCACATAGTTGAGTTTACATTTATTTTAACTTCAAAGCTGCAATTGCTGCATGATTTGCTGTGGGAAGGTAAAAGCTTAATTATGAAAAAGTCAGTCCTTGTTCGTTAGGGAGGTGGGTGGATCTCAGCAGTGTAAATTTTAGCCCGTAACGTGTGTGTGTGTTCATGATGCACATGTGTGATGTAAGTTATGATCTTTCCACAATATTTTGAATTTTTTATAACACATAAGAGAAAAAAATGTAAATAGCAGAACATTTGGCCAGTAGTCACTGAATTAAGAAATTTGCACCCTGACAGTAACAATAAAATGCGTATATTTATATACACATGATCTGACACCAGAGTAACAGAAAGTTTTCTCACTGAGTTCCTGTGAAGTATTTCCCAGTATTTTTTGATACTGATTATGTGGCAATGACAGAGTAGCTCTACTGGAAACAATGGTACGGCACCTGGTAATAGCTTTACTATAATGCTGGGGGTAATGTGACAAAGAACCGCTTTTACATTGTACAAGCATTGCGTGAATGTTTTAAATCATAAAATAAGAGTTTAAAAATTTCCTCTTTTCTATTCTCTTGTTTTTTGAAGTTGGTGGAAATTCTTCCCAGAGCAGCTCCCCCAGTTCCAGTGTCCCCAACTCTCCAGCCAGCTCTGGACACATCCGACCCAGTTCTTTGCATGGACTAGCCCCGAAGCTCCAACGACAGTATAGATCTCCAAGGCGTAAATCTGCGGGAAACATCCCTCTCTCACCACTAGCTCACACTCCCTCGCCAACCCCGCAGTCCACATCTCCCCAGCGCTCACCGTCTCCTTTGCCGGGACATTCAGTAGGCAGCGCCAGTATTATTCAATCTTTTCCTGTAAAATTACATTCCTCCCCACCGCTCGTGAGGCAGATCTCCAGGCCTAAAAGCGCTGAGCCCCCTAGGTCTCCTTTGCTGAAGAGAGTCCAGTCAGCTGAGAAACTGGCTGGCTCATTGTCCTCTGAAAAGAAGCTGGCTGCCACTCGCAAGCACAGCCTGGATATCTCCCACTCTGAATTTAAGAAGGAGATGCTACAAAGGGACCCCAGTCTCCAAAGTTTACAGGAGTCAGTGAATGAAACAACGGGAGGTAAAGTTGGGCTGGCGGAAAAAGGGATGCTGCAAAAGCCAGCTTCCAGGAAGCTAGGTGCTATTCGACAAGACAGAGTAGAGAGGAGAGAGTCCCTGCAAAAGCAAGAGGCCATTAGAGAGGTAGATTCTTCTGAAGATGAAACAGATGATGGTTCAGAGGATAGTCAAGACGGGAGACGACTGGAGAGGCAGCCCCTCAGAGGAGAACAGCGCTCTGACTCCCTTAATGAGGATGATAAGATTTCTTCTAAACTGGAAAGCAAAGACAGTATGGAGGATGATGCTTTCTTAGCTGTTGAACCAAAAGGTACAGCAGACTTGCAGAAGGTAACTAATCAGCCGCCTACAGCTGCCTCAGAGGCATGGCAGATTAGCGTGCCCCAGTCACAGTCAGAGCGGCTCACGAGAACATCTTCAGGGGAATGTGGCAAGTATGAAAAGCCACTCCCAGGGTCAGGAACAGCAGCAAAAGAGCACGAATCGCCAGAAAGCAAAACCTTTGAGCATGTTAGTCCAGAAGATGCCTCTTCAGAGAGCATCAGATACACTGGGGGGAAAAATATAGGTTGCATAGAAAATATCAAATGTCAACTTGTGGGGTTCCTTCAGTTTGAGAAAAGCCGCTCATCGGGGAAGTGTGATGGTAAGGATGCTCCAAAGGAGTCAGAAATCAGTCCCAAAAAGCAAGATACTAATCCTTTGCTAGCACTTTCTTCTTGTTCCACAGCAGGTATAACCTCTCCTCTGTCAATAAGCCAAACAGACTGCAGAGAAGGAGATCAAAAACAGCAACTTCCATCCGCAGAACAAAGCAGCAGATGCCAACATCTAGCAAATATAAATAAAACATCTCCAAAAGGCCCAACTGCTGAAAAACAGCAATGTTCGTGCCATGCAGAGGGCTCTTCAAAAGCCAGGGACCAATTCAATGCTAGGAAAATGAGCCTGAGTGATACAACAGTTGCTGCACCCGCAGCTCCCCATGACCCAAGTGCTGGTGAAATGGCCTGTTTGGTGTCTCTGTTACCAGCTGTAGCTCAGACCGTGTTGGGCCCAGTGAAGCTTGACATATCAGGTACCAGAAAGTTGGAAACAGATAAAGCCTACCCCCAGATGGACATATCTTATCAGAGAGATTACAAACCACACAAACAGGAAACATTAAAGGTGGGATTTGGTCAAGAAAGAGCAAAACCTCTTAGCACAGACAATCTTACTAAAACCTGTGCACCCTACACAGAGTCAACAAGTCCAGCAAAGTCTTGGGAGCTAATGTGTTCTCTGGCAGCAAAAAAAGAACCCAGTTTTGGCAGCTCTAAAGCACTTGATGCCTTTGGGGATAACAGGAAAACTTCTCCATCAAAAGATCTACCACAGGTCCCTGAAAGACCAATTCTTAGGGCATCTCCTCTGACAGAGAGCAGTCTGAAGCTCTGTAAAGAGGAGACTCTGATGCAGGGACAAAGTAAGGAGGCTGGAAGTCAATCACAAATAGAAGACTTTCCATTGTCACATAACAACATAAAGAAAACATAGCAGGGTCCCTGCAACTTGTGCCCTTGAGTATTCTACATTCAGAAAGAGAGACTGCATGTTTTGAATTTTGTAATATACACTAATGCAAAATAGAACAGTGTACATCTATTTTTGGGAGGGTTGTTTTTTCACACTTTTTTGGATTTTTTTCATCTTTGCAATTCTATTTTTGTACATGATGTGCTTGCGGTTTGAGGTCTCTTTGGAACAGGGTATCTTTAAAGCATAGCTATGAAATAGTTTGCTGACTTTTTTACTTTGTTTTTCCCCTCAGTTTGGGGTGTGCTGTGCATTTCCTTCTAGTTTTGCATTTATTCAGATCCCAAAGAATTTTTGTGCAAAATAGGCAGCTGACATTAAAATCTTTCTCTTTTTTTTTTTTTTCAACTTTCTCTTTCAAATTGCATTCATTTTTTTCTTCTTCCCCCCAAATTTTCCAATCCATACAAGCCAGTTTCTCTATGGTAAGGAGATAAAATAGGTTACCCTGGAAATTCAAGCCCTCTTTGGTACAACTCACATCCTCTTTTTCTCTGTCATTTTACATATCCTCCCATCTACACATATCTTAGATTTCATTGCCTTGACATTGTCAGTTTGCAGTGCAGAGACCAGTCCTATATTTTTCTGAAAAAGATTTTTTAAAAACCTGTTTCTCAGCTGAAAGCTCAGAGATGCAAGTGGCCAATCTGAAGCATGTTTTGCAGGGATGACTTATTTTTACTTTATTTTATGGGTCACATGGCACCTCTCTTTTCCATCTTTTAAGATTTTAATTGAGTTTTCTCCCCCTTTGCCAGAACAACGACTGGCACCCTGTGGAGGGACATAGTTTTTAAAATAATAATGCTGATAACTGTAGCACACTCAAGCAATGTTCGCTTCATGGCATGTCATCAATAGAGACCATTCCCTCTTAGGATGGATCTAAGTAATTCATCTAGGGGAGCTTAAGTGTTTCTGGCAGTTCTAAAATGGAGCTTGACAAACCCAGCAAGTGTTCTGGATTCACCTTTCTTCTCAGGAAGTGCTATGAAGTGTTGTTGCTTTTGACTTCTTAAGTTATGTGGATGAGCTATAAACACTTCAAAACGACACCATTTCCACTTTTCAGTGGAACTGGTTCCTTTAAGAATTAGTATTATCTCCTGGGTTCTAGCATTTCTTTGTTTTACATGCAACCAGTTCTGAATAATATGTTTTGGGATGATTCACTCTATAATAAAGTGCTGATAGATATATAGAGTATAACATATTTCTGGCATTGTAAGCCATTTCCTTATTCTAGCCAATTAAAGCTTACGGTCAGTGAATGCTACCGTCATTCATCATAGAAGGCTCTTGGCTTTCACTCCAACCTTGTTGAATTGAGTATATCCCTGTACAGATAGCTACAATACCTAGTTACCCAGTTCATTGCCGTACTTGGATAGGAGCATTTCTGAATGGTGACTGTTTGGCAGCAGCACACCAGACAAAGAGTTTCTTCTGTTGGTCCAATTTCATTATACTGCTGTTTTCAACTGTCAAAACCTCTCCTGCGCTTTGAATTTCTCCTTATTTTCGAGAACAATGCCTTTTGTGTAGGAATAGTTTCCCCAACTTGTTCAGCCTGATTTAATTCGTGATGCACGTATCCCAAGAATCTCTGGATTACTTGTTCTGCCTTTTCCTGTGTAATCATTTTTTGTTCTGTTACTGATTTTGGATGCCAAGATTTCATTTTTGGACCAACTTTTGTTTTGGGGTTATTTTTATGTTCAAGTAAGTGTGTGTGTGCGCGTGAGTGTGTGTGTGAGGAAGGCATGTTTACTGTAATGCTGTTAAGAATGCACAGGCTTCTTAGTGCACTAACTGAAGCACCAACACTCCCGAGCAGTGCATAAATAGCTCCAGCAGGGACTGTGTTAAAGGCAGACTTACTATCTCTTTGATCCTTGCACTGGACTGCATGAGCTAGTCTTATGCACATGGGTTTATAGTTGTAAATCACTACCTTGGTATTACACAGAGTCTTCATTTACCAGCCTCTTGAAGCACTCTTTATTTTGATGAACGTGTCATCCAGGTTTGGCTGTGGATATCCGATCTGACTAGTTTTTTGCCTAGTGGGTTAATCCATTAAGAAGTTTTCAAGAAGAAGGGTCCAGTTGGCAGTCAGACTAAAATAAAATGAGCATAGTCAGAAACTAACCTAAGAAATGCCATGAACTTGTACCATGGAGATGACCTTGTGATGGAGAGCGATGTCATGTCTGGCTTGGGTGTGAGCATCGTATAACAGGCACACCTAGGTCTCATGTGGGGTAATTTATATTATGATGTAACCCAAATGGTCTTGGTGTGAACACATGAAATAAGCAGAGAGCTGTCCCTCTCCCATGGCACTCATCAGTTGGGTGGATGACAAATTGCCCATGAAAAGTAAGATAGGGTAATGTTTTTTGTGTGAACAAACAGCACTATGTCTAAGTGGTCCGTCAGTTGTAGCCTCCTAAGAGCGTGGTGACTCTGTGCAGACATATAGGGGTCACCGCTACTTGTCTGGACGGTTACCAGGGCAGGTCCCACGAAGGAGGGGTAGCGCACTACAACGGACTGGAGAATATGAGGGCTTTAGCCTCTCCTGTCTTCAAAAAGAATTCTCGTTCCAGTGAATTTCAATTTTACTGCTCCCTCAGTGGTCACAGCTGAGCAGAGGAAGAGAGTGAAGGAGCCTGACATGTCCCAGCTTTTGCACGATGACACCAAAGGAGTGTTTGGCCAAAGAAATGCAAGGTGCATATTTAGCCACCTGATTTCTGTATAGTGGGGGTTAAACAATAGGTTCCATTTTAGAAGGCCATCATTTGAAAGCCCAAGTAGACTGGTGTTACCAGCTCATTGCAGACCCCCAGTTCCCTCCCTTGTTAATTAGACTATCTCCCAAGGTGCCAAGGTGGCACAGTCCCCACTCTGTTAATTGATACAACTCTGGCACCTTTTAGCCAAGTTCTTAGGAAAAGCTGAGCAAAGATTTCCATGCAAAATAGAGATGATGAACCAGACACATGCCAAGATTTATCACTGGCTGGCTGAAAACAAAAGTGTAACTTAAAGAACTAGTCCTCTGACCCACCTGGAGGTGGGGGAGATGAGATTTGGTAATTAATATTTGTGCATGGATGTTGGGGGGCGGGGTATGTTAATATGCCATTAGAGAGGGCAAGCTGAGAGTCATTCTGGCTAGGCAGAGCATCCTGCAGACGGAGTCTGGTTGGCACAATCACACTGAATTGGAGAAGAGGAGATAAAAGTGTGCATGTGAATAAGAGAGAGGCACAATCATTTAATTACTTTCCCAAGGGATTTTTTTTATCAGTTTGTTTGTAGATTTGAGCATGAGCTATTTTGTTTTTCTTTGACTCAGTTTGGTTTTGGAATTTGCCATCTGTAACTTGTTTCCCATCGTTGTCTTCCTTTTTTATTTCTCTCCCCAGCCGACGCATTCCTGCAGAATACTTCATTTCAGTGTTATTTCCCTCCTTGTCTTTTTAACTGTAGCATCTAAGAAGAAGGAATATTTATTTGTAAATATTAGACTGTAGCATTGTAATTGCCACTCCTGGGATTGAATGTCAGAGGCTCTGAGCAGCCAGTACCCTACAGAGTTGCTTGTTGGGGAACAGGCAGGAGTGATCTGTGGCCTTGACATCCACGCTGTGTTAGTGTGATTCAGATTTTAATTCTCCCTGCAGGGGGAGGATAAAGTCTTTTTTCTGGTTTTCTCGTACTGGATGTGAAGGATAACGCTGTACTTCTAGTAGAAGATTTTGACAGACGTGTGTGTTTACGTTGTGTTCAGTTATATCCAGATGGCTGTCTGTGGGGCTTTGAAGCTGGGCTCTGGGCTTGAGCTGTGTTACTCAGCACTTGGCTAGATACGAGGAAGATGTGGAATTTGTGTTTTTAGAAACTTGAACAATTGCCACATAATAGCGGTGCAATAATTTTTATTCATGTTGTACCTGCATGTTGATGTTAACTCCTCTTACAAAATAAATTTTTTTACATAAATACGAACTCTTGTGTTTCTCGATTTATCTCCTATGTTAAATCTTCCACCAAAGATGTAGGCAGCATTGACGTGCATTTAAACTAAATGCATTAAATTGAAAATAAATTCAATGCAAAGTAAAATGAGAAACTAAAATGATTAAAGGTCTAGAAAATATGACCCATGACAGAAGATGAAAAGAACTGAGTTTGTTTAGTTTGGAAAAGAGAAGACTGAGAGGGGATGTGATAGCATCTTTCAAGTACCTAAAAGGGTATTAACAAGGAGGAAGGAGAAAATTTGTTTTCCTTAGCCCCTGAAAATAGGACAAGCAGCAGTGGACTTAAATTATAGCAAAGAAGGTTGAGATTGGACATTAGAAAAAAAATTCATGCCTGTCATGGTGGTTAAGCACTTGAATAAATTGCTTAGGGAGGTTGTGGAATCTCCATCATTGGAGATATTTAAGAACAGGTTAGATAAATATCTAACAGGAATGATCTACACGGTGCTTGGTCCTGCCATGAGGGCAAGGGACTGGACTTGATGACTTCTTGAGATCCCTTCCAGTTCTAGTGTTCGATGAGTATGATTTCATGCTGCCAGCTAAAATCTGTGTTTAGCCTCACTGTGTGCTTTGAGGCTGTGATACCCGACGGGATCAACAAGCCCCCACAGCATAAGGAGATGGCTGCAAAGTAACAGCAAGTTGATAACATCAAGGTAACACCAAAGTGCTCTGCAAATTCTTCTGATTTTTTTTTTTCCTGCTTGGTTCAGTTGGCTGCATAAGCCAAGAAGTTTCCTCCTTTGTACAAAACTCACCTTCCCCTGCTAAATCCTTTGTTCTGGTTCTAAGTGGTTAGTGTAGAATCCCTTGTGTGGGCCCACACTGTTCCCATTACTGGATCTTCCTAAGGGGAGACACAGCTCTTGAGTTCAGGTACAATGGAAGGTAAAAAGCACCGTAACAAGAAAAGGTGGGGGAGGCTAAAGTAACCAGAGATAACATAGCCCAACCGAAGGGTAAAAATAAAACCTTAACTCCTCGCTGTTAGGTATGCTGCTCACCATCATAACTTCTGCTTCTCACCATGGCGTGCAGTCATGTGTGGGCATAGCCGTGGAACAGAATAACTCATTCAAACAAATCAAATAGAACACGTATTATTGCATCTGATTTAAACAGCTCATATGGACCAACTGTGTCCATACATGTGCATATAGTGTTCATATGCTCAAGAAAGCTGTGCCTGAAACTATGTAGAGGTGCCACAGAGAACAGATAATGCGCCGACGGAGACAATGCTCTACTATATCCCAGTGTAACAAGGCAAAGAGATCATAAGCAGAAATACTACTCTTAGCTGTGGTAATTTCAGCTAGAAACGGTGCACTCTCTGTGTACGCTGTCCCATCAACCTTCTTCAGTAAGGGTGGCCAGATAAGCAGAGTGCAGATTCTACTCATGCAATTGCTGTAGCTAGAGTTGCGTATCTGCTGTTGATTTACTTTGCCTAGTTGTAGACACAGCCTTAGCGAGGTTGATTTACACTCCAGAGAGAGGTCAGTGTAAAGGAATTTGGTCAACCTGTCTGTCACCACCTAGGGTAAAATGTGACTCCCACCAATATAAAGTGTCCACTTCACCAGAGGTGCAGCTCTTAAGTCAACGTAGTTTGGTCAACACTGCATTGCTTACACATCTGCTTTTGCTGCCTTTCAGAAATAGTGCACCACACTGACAGTTAAACCAGTGCGAGCACTTCTGATGAAGACACCACCAACTGAAGGACGGTAGAGTGGACATGCAAAACCGACTCCATTATAGCGGTGGCTGTACATTGACGTAACCTAAGTAGACTAAATTTTGTAGCGTGGACTTGTCCTAAATTCAGGTCAGGATTTCATCCAACATCTGCAGTACTGTCTCACCGCCCCGGCGTATGATCTTATTGATGTATGCGGATGAAAAAATGACACCACAACACTCTGCAGCAAGGCAATTAGTGTGTCAAAAGAACTGGAAGAAGCAAAAGCAAATGCGTGTAATAATTTCTTCCATCCTCTGGCAAATCATTAAAACCAATTTCCTGTAAAATGCAGTTGAACCACACGCTGCCCTTTGTATTTTTCACGCCTCGCTGCTGCATGCGAAGCCGTTAACCAGTCTTATTTCTCCCAGTCCTGTGAAATATACGGTTGTTCAAGCAAACTATTTTAATTCTGATTAGCCTGCTCTGCAAATGGCCATCATTTGGAAGAAGTGACCGTTTGTCACCCCGCAAACTTTGATACTGCATCTTCAATCTCTTCTTTTACCTGCTGTACACAAGGTGGGCTATATTCCTTTCAAATGCAAAATCAAGGCAAGTGAATGGAACAAAGAAGTCTGTGGCTGTCTATGATGGAAAAACGTTTGGCAAAGCCGGCACCGATACCGTTTTATTTAATTATTTTTATTGCTGAGGAGATTGGAGCTCTGCGTTCTGTGCTCTCTGAAAGAGATTCGCGGGCTATCAGGGAGGTGACTAGTTTGATACGTAGCTGTCTGCCATGCATGATAGCGGAGTTCTGGCAAATATCAGCCTTCATACGTGTTTGGGAGCCGGACAGATTCTTCCTGCTGGTACAGTTACTCCTGGGGCGTGTAATGCATGCCTTGCACACACAGGCAGTACGCTGCTGCTCCTGTTTACTTGAAATCTACCCAGAGTGAACACCTGCGACCACTCTTAATATAATCCATTGTTCAAACCAACAGAACTTGCAGTTGGACCAATTTGTTCGAAAGGTCAGGGTGATGGGAGCTTGTAAGCTCTGCACACGAAATGGATCTTGAAATTCTCCATTGTGGTTTTTTGCATTTTTGAAGAACGTCCATACCAAAAGTAGCTTGCACTAACTAACGGTAAAATTTAACATCAGTGAAGAGTCAGGAAATTCTGAAAGCTAAAATAGTTTATAGGATGTTAACTTCGTGACACTATTTATACACATTATATTTTGTTTTCCATGGTATCTGCAAACTAAACTCCATCAATGCATATCATAAAATATATAGCATGCAGCATCACAGCTGGGTTAACACTGCTCCCAGAGCATTGACTTTTGGAATGTTCTGGCTTCTGAGGGCTCTGTATTTCCCGCCCCGCCCCCCAGTGTTGTATTAATACTGCTTTATAGATGCATTACATGCAAAAAGGCTACATGAAAAGAAAGTTAAGGTTGCAAAGTCCAGCACTCCCAATGCAAGAAATGCCAGAGATGGTCCATGCAAACTTATTTCAGCTGCCGGGTGCACAAGCTTTGTGATACAAAATGCTTTAAGTTCTGGAAGAATTGTTACAGGGAGAAACTAAAGACATTGGTCTACTTAATTGATTTGGTCACTGTCTCTGTCTACAAGTAACTACGAGGAATGCATTTCTGATAGTAGATGGCACATCAGTAGAACAGAAGAAGATACAAGAGCCAATGTTGGACACTAGAACTGGACAAGATCAGACTAGAAATAAGGCACAAATTTCTGTCAACAAGGCTTAACTGGAACAATATGGCAAGGGACCTGGTGAAGTCTCTAACACTTTAGTCTTCACACAAAGAGTGGGCAGAATCAATTGCTTCCAAGAGGAAGGCTGTGTCTCATTCAGAAATCATGGGCTTGACGCAGAAATGATTGGGTAAGGTTCTTTGGCCTGTTATGCTAGAGATAAGCAAATGAGCCTATGATCCCGTTAGCCCCTAGAATCTATAATTCTGTCTTTAAATAGGTGATCACAAACTACTCTGCATAAGCAACGAGGGGTCCTGTGGCACCTTATAGACTAACAGAAATGTATGAGCATAAGCTTTCGTGGGCAAAGACCCACTTTGTCAGATGCACGTCCTGCATCTGATGAAGTGGGTCTTTGCCCACGAAAGCTTATGCTCATACATTTCTTAGTCTATAAGGTGCTACAGGACCCCTCATTGCTTTTGCAGAGGGGACCCTGTTTCAGTGTACACCACAACATGGACCATGGGGATGAGAGAACGAATCAGAACTGGGTAGTGGGTTGGGCTGTTTTCTGTAGGAATCCAGTAGGAGCAGCCATTCCAATCCGCCTGTAATACAGTACTGATACGGTACTAATTCTAGCACACTTTACTAGCTGATGTGCAACCAAAGAGTCTATCCTAACTAATTTTCAGTTCATACCTTTGCTGCCATCACAGAGTGTTTTGTCAAGGGCCTTCCAGCCCAGATCTTGGCGGCTTGCTTAAAAAAAAGAAAGAGAGAAAAATGCCAGACATTTATATTCTGCCTTTTCAAAGTGTCACAAGGGCTGGGGCAAGGTTAATGAAGATGAATTGGTCCCACCTCGCAGCGCATGGCATTTCCCCCGCATCTCCGCAGCCCAGGCTGCAACGCTAGAACTGAACTTGCTACCCGGCTTCAATCACTGTCACTCTGATGGATGGAAATGTCACATGGGAGAGAGGGACCCAGAAGTGCACCTTGGTTGCAAGTAGACACCAGCCCGGAATGTCCGTCTGGGCCTTTCACCCTCCCTGACAGCAAATTGATGGCAGTTTTTGGGGGCAGTCTTGTAAGTGCTACAAGATTACTCACAGGTAGCCGGATGTTCGGGGCCAGGTAAGAGGTGCAGCTCTACCAGACTCTGCGAAGGAGTGAGCAAGGCTCACCTTCCACAAGGTTGGTGGCAGCAGAATTTTGAAGTGATCCCAGCAGGATAATCCTTTCAGAAAATCATGTGATTCAGACCTCGGAGGCTGTCTGACTATAATTGCCTTTGGTCTCAGACAGGCGTGGTGCTGCAGCTGTCATGGGTGTTACTCGCACAAATTTCTTTATCCCTTCCACACTTCAGGAACACACACACACCCCTTTAGTCAATCTCAAGGGCTCGAGGAGCGACTCTGTTAATTTAAACTCCCACCTTTACCCAATTCCTAGGGCTCAGGGCGTAATTCCCAGCAGGTCTGCAGGATCTGAGCCACTGAAAAAGCCTTACACAGTAATGTTCTTATTCTCTATGTATTTACAATTACCAGGAAGGCGGAACACAGGCTAAGCACACGGACCGTGCTCACCCATCGATCCTGATAAGGCAGGCAGACTTCCCCCGTCAGAGCAAGGTCACTCCCTGGATGCTGGTTGATGCACCACAGGGTCTGGCAGTGCTAGTCTTGGGGGTGAGTCCTCCCAGGTTCTTCCTTTAAGGTGTTATTTTTATCTTCCTGCTGTCTTCCTTCTTGGTCTCCAGTTCAAGTAAACAAAACAGCAGCAAAGTAGCATGTTAAAGGCTAACAAAATGATTTATTTGGTGACGAGCTTCCATGGGACAAACCCACTTCTTCCGATCGATTGCATTTCCAGTACGGACTGACATCCGTAAGTACAGAGGTCCAAAAGAATTGCAATAAAAACTAACAAATCAAGTGCATAGAACTGAAGGAGGCGGGGGATGTTAAGTGTCCTGCCTGAGAGAATTATGAGCATCAAAGGAAGGGAAGCAGTCCTTGTAATGCATCAGGTAATTGTTGTCTTTGTTCATACCAAGTGTTAACATGTCAAATTTGAATACGAACCCCAGTTCAAAAATCTCCCTATGCAAGCTGTTTTTAAAGTCTCTGTTGTAAGATACAAATTCTCAGGTCTTTAACAGAATGGCCCATTTGAGTCCTGCTTAGCTCTACCTCGACCAATTATTTTAGTACAATTTTTACTAACCAGTCATGATTTACTGTAACGGAGTTACCTAATCAATCATAACCCACCACCCTATCTGATTGACAGCTAGCAAAATTAATTCTACAGTAGACAGGGGCAATTCCAAACCAGCCAGAGATCATACAGAAAACTAGAAAAATGAAGACAATCATCATAGAATGGGGATTTCACAAACTCAGCTATTGATAAGTAAAACATCAGTCAAGTAGCACTTTAAAGACTAACAAAATAATTTATTAGATGACGAGCTTTTGTGGGACAGACCCACTTTCTCAGACCATAGCCGTACCAGAACAGACTCAATATTTAAGGCACAAAGAACCAAAAATAGTAATCAAGGTTGACAAATCAGAAAAAAATTATCAAGGTGAGCAGATCAGAGAGTAGAGGGGCAGAAAGGTGGGGCAGGGAGTGAAGAATTAGATTAAGCCAAGTATGCAAAAGAGCCCCTATAATGACCCAGAAAATTACCATCCTGGTTCAAACCACGTTTTAATGTGTTGAATTTGAATATAAAAGAGAGTTCAGCAGCCTCTCTTTCCAAATGCCTGTGAACATTCCTCTTCGGTAATACACAAACTTTTAAGTCATTAACAGAATGGCCCACTCCATTAAAATGCTGGCTGACAGGTTTGTGGATCAGGAGTGTTTTTATATCTGTTTTGTGCCCGTTAACTCTTTGTTTAAGAGAGTTAGAAGTCTGTCCAATATACAAAACATCTGGGCATTGTTGGCACATGATGGCATATATGATATTAGTTGAGAAACATGAGAATGTGCCCGTGATTCTGTGAATAACCTGTTTAGGTCCAGTGATGGTATCTCCAGAATAGATATGTGGACAAAGCTGGCAGTGGGCTTTGTTGCAAGGAAAAATTCCAGGACTGGTGTTCCTGCGGTATAGACCGTGGTTGTGGGTGAGAATCCTCACAAGGTTGGGAGGTTGTCTGTAGGAGAGAACGGGCCTGTCACCTAGGGCCTTCTGGAGTGTGGCATCCTGATTAAGGGTAGGTTGTAGGTGTTTAATAAAATGCGTTGCAGTGGTTTGAGGTGGAGGCTGTAGTTAATGACCAGTGGTGTTCTGTTCTTGGCCTTTTTGGGCCTATCTTGGAGTACCTGGTCTGTGGGTATTCATTTGGCCCTGTCCATTTGTTTTTTTTATTTCTCCTGGTGGGTAATTCAGGTTTATGAATATTCGGTAAAGATCTTGTAGCTTTTGGTCTCTGTCAGTAGGATCAGAGCAAATGTGATTGTACCTAAGGGCTCGACTGTCAACAATGGGTCTAGTTACGCGTACAGGATGGAAGCAAGAAGCGTGTAGGTAAGTATGGCGACCGGTGGGTTTCTGGCAGAGTGTGGTACCGATCTGGCCATCCTTGGTAAGTAGTTTCTTGTCAAACAAAAGGCTGTTAACTGAGTTTTTTCTTTACCCATCTTGAGATCTGCTTTATGAATGTGGTGACAGTGGATGGCATTAGGATGTGGTCTCCCTCTGAACGACCTGACGTGACTCTATTGTTAGGAGAGTTAGATGGAACGTGAGTATGCGACTTGTAACTCTGCAATTCAGCTACCTCTCTGTTACCATAGTAGCTCTACAGCCAATGGGTGCTGCTGTTCCTTCTGGCTGTAGAGGAAGACCTCTCCGTATGGCTATAGGAAAACCATATTGGTTATACTGTTACGGGAGCTAGAGGGGGCCTGAACCCAGGACAGCTACTAGTCAGACGTGGCCCATGCTTAGCTGCTCCTTATGGAAATGAACAGGTAACGCTGAGCTTCAGCGCCCGTGGGGGCCACAGGTCAGTCCCATCCTTCAGCAGCAGGTCCAGGGGAGGGAGGGGAAGCTACTTGCTGCCAGACCACACTGGCAGCTGCAAAACCAGAATGAGGGGGGAGCCTTGACTCCCAAACCAGACCACCCTGGTAGTTGGTGCTGACCCTTACTATGGACCCTGAAAATTGTGTGCCTGACCCAAATGAGAAGCCCAGCCATTCAGGGCGTGTTGTCACTAAGGGGACGACCGACCCTGCTGCAGTTGATTGGAGATCAGTTTAGCCCAATGTTTCTGAACCCTTGTTATAAAGTGGCCCTTGTTCAAAAATATATATATAAGTGCCCCTGGATGTCTCTTCTGTATCCCTGAGGGTACTTGGAGCATCGACTGAGAAACAAGGTCCTCAGGTACAGTAATCCCTCAAAATGTGCAATTTCAAGTTGCACTTAACTCACGTTAATGTGAGTTAATCGAAACTCAAAGTCCCCCCCCCCCGGCTCACATGGCCCTGGCTCACCCGCTCCCCCGCGCAGCTCCAGTTCACCCCCACCCCGCGCCCGGCTCCATCTCCAGTTCACCTTCCCAGCGCCCAGCTCCACCCCCCTGTGTAGCCCCCTTTCAGCCCCACCCCGCCCGGTTCACCCCCCTGTGCTTGTCCAGCTTAACCCCCCAAAGAGCCATGTGGCCCCAGCTCACCAACCCCCTGCCCCTCCTGCAGCCCTTAACCCACCCCAGGCTTAACCCCCTGCACCCCTCCCCCCCCATCTGGCTTAATCTTCCCCAGCTACCCCCGCAAGCCAGGACTTACTTTGCAAAAGGTGCTCCCGGTGCTTCCCCAGCTGCAGAACGTGCGTTGCACCGGAGGAAAAACGCCGCCCCCAACTCACGCAAAACTCGAGTTATACAAGGGTGCGGGGGAACACAACCCTCACACAACTCGAGGGACTACTGTAAGCTGAGGTCTTGAAACAAATCCCGTTCGACCTTTCCAGATTCCTCCACCCTTTGCAGGAGTCAGATTTGTTTTGCAAACCACCAAGTCACGCCTCACTTGTAAAATTACCTATCACAGAAGACGACCACTGAAACTTGCTGACTTTCTGCCGTCTTATTATCGGTCAATGGATTGGAATAGAAATATTGTACTTACAGTTCAGCATAAGGCATGTGAAGCAGTAGAAACAAGTCATTGTCGGAATGAACTTTTAGACCGGACTGACTAGTCGTGGTTTAATGAAGCTTGTTGCAGAACTGGGCAAATCTCTAGCTGTACCTCCTGGAAGACCGCAGTGTACCCCCAAAACTGATTGAGAAATTGATGGCGTGAGTCTGGGAGGGGCATGCAAACCAAATTGACAGAGCACCCCGGAAGCACTGTTACGCCTCCCCTCCCAAGGAGCACAGGAAGCTGATGTTCCTGTCTGTCACCTGCAGAGAAGACGGCGTGGAAGCTTGAATTAAGGCACCCCTCCCGCTGTGTAATTAACGTAGCTGGAGTTGCGAATATTAATACTTGTGTCAATGTCTGCCCACCAGAGAGCCACCCCCAGACAGGCACTTGTCGCAGCTCAAGTGACCGTATAGTGCAAGTCACCGGCCCTGCTTGTTCACCGCAGAACCTGGTCTCAGTGCATGTAAAAAGATCCCCCCAGATGCACAATCCAATGCACTGTGCCTGGACGAACCTCCACCAATCTGTTACACTCCCTGGGCCTTTCTATCCTCCTCTATCTGCTTTCACTGCAATCAGATTGACTGCTCTGCAAACAGGCCCTCGCAGTCCGGTGGGGAAGAAGGGAGCTGTCAGGAAAGCACAGAAAAATGCCTTGGATGGTCTCACCAGTGCTAGCCACCTTCCCCACGGCTGGTGGCAGCAGCGTTTTGAAGTGGTCCCCATCAGCAGATATATTTAAAAGCAGGTTGGAGAAATATCTAACAGATGATCTAGCCGGTGCTGGGGCCTGCCATGATGACAGGGGGCTGGAGTTGATGACCTCACTAGGTTTGAGCATTGGCCTGCTAAACCCGGGGGGGTGAGTTCAGTCCTTGAGGGGGCCATTTAGCGATCTGGGGCAAATAGCTTTGAAAGCAAAACAAAAAAGGGATGGTGCTTGGTCTTGCCAAGAGGGCAGGGAACTGGACTCAATAACCTCCAGAGGTCCCTTCCAGCTCTGAGATGTGTAAGGTTAGGGGGTGATGTTACTCGTGGTGTGATAACCCCCAAACCCCAGTGGTCTTTGAGCATCCTGCTGCCTGTCCGTTCTGCAGGATGTCCAGTTCATGCCGCTGAGGACTGGAACAAGCTCTGCGGCTCGAGCAAAGCCATTGGCGTTGGCTTTCCTTTGATTGAAGGCAAGCTGCAGTTCTCATTCAGCCCCAGACTCCGGTTACGACAGCCGCTGTTGCATTCTGAGCGAGTCCCCTTCCTGACTGGCTAGCACAGTCTTTGAGAGGCACCATGTTCATCGGCCTCTTAAACACTTGGGTTCAAAGGAAGGTTACAAATATAGAGCCAAGAACAGGCCCTTTTAGTGCCGCCGGCTCCATGCGCCTGTTACTCTGACTTAGTGGAGGTTGAAGGTTGAACCCAGCCAGCGACATAAGCCAGGCACATATCCCTGGAAGTTAGGGGCGTTCTTATGGATTTCCCAGAATAGAATTCTAATCAGCCTCTGTCTGCGGCTGCCACCTGCGGACTTTTCATTGGGGATTTGAATGCAGGTTGTCACGCAGCAACCCTGAGGGCTCGACAGTGGGTTGTAGCTCTTCTAAGGGGGACACGTCTCTCTGAATTAGATTGTCGTGCACGCTGTGGCTTGGATCAGGAAAGGGTTCATGAGCAAAGCTGGGCTTGTGGCTTCTCATAACTCTGCCAGCAGTGCAAGGAAGAAGCGGTTTTATTCTGCTTTACAGTTGGTTGATTGGTTTCAAATGTGAACCGGTTCTGGCTTTGCACTGTCCTGCTGTTGCCTGGAGATAAATAGGCCCTGGGGAGGAAAGGATGAATTTGGTGCTATGGAGAAAAGATAGACAGGGATGAGAGAAATGTTACCAGGCAGGCAAGTGGGGAGGGGGGCGTTGATGGGCAGCGCTCCTGGCTCTGAGCAGAGCGCTCCTTCTCGCCGCCTGTTGCTCCTGTTGTTTCAAGGTGAGGGGACGGGGCAGGCCGAACAGCAGAGAGGCAGCTGATGGCAGAGTGGTTTGTTTTCTGCTATAGCTTTTTCCTCTGCCACTTCCTTGGCTCTGACTGTGGCCCACGCGCCCCTGTCGCTGCCTGTCCCCTGCCGACTGGGGGAGGAGATGCCTTCAGGCTCGGAGTCACCACTGGGTGATCTGATGCTGTTTGTTCCCACCAGACTAAGAACCTCCCCCTTGATCTCCTTCAGCAGCGTGACGCCCTGCGGGAACGAGCGCCGGTTGTCCTTCCCCAAGCAGCTCACCCTGGAGCCTCTTCCCAGCCGGCCTGTTAGATGCTGCCTCAGACTGCGAGAGTTCAGTGCCCTGCTCTGCCAAAAGCTGCCTGGGCAGGTCACTTAGTCTCTGTGTATTCGTTCCCCCTCTGTTCAGTGGGGCCCACCGCCCTGCCCTGCCTTAGGGGGCATGGGAACATAACTGCGCTGAAGATTGTGTGGGGCCCAGAGGTTAAGGTGAGGGGGCCATACCAGAAACAGGCAGGTCTCTCTACAGATCCCCGGTGCTTCCCAATAGGAGCTTGTCTGGTGGTGATGATTCACAGCGTTATGGCGCCACGGAAACCCCAAAACGTCTATGTTCAAATGTCACCAGCCCAGTTACAAGTGTGAACCACTTCGTAGTCTGACCGGGGAGTCAGGGACAGTCCCCTGCGGCACCCCAGGCTCTTCTGCTGCCCAGGCAAGTTGCGATAAGTGCAGCTGGTGAACTTTACAGCACAGATCACAAAAGATTGTAACTCGCCGTCCCCAGAGAGCAGTCGCTCACCCAGGTCAATTGGCATCTCGGATCTCACACCAAAGACAGCACATAGCCTGTAACACACTAAGGGTTTGTCAGCTCGTAAACAGGAACAAGCTGCATGTAGGATAGAGGGGGCAACAGCTACACATGAATGAGAGAGAGTTTTTCCTGTTACCCAGCCTAGATCTTCCCCACAGCAACTAGAGACCATTGCTCTTTGCTTTGTCATCTGCCACTACTGGGGACAGCCTCTTTCCTTCCTCTCTGCAACCCCCTGCAGGTAGTTGAAAGCTGCTATCAAATCCCCCCTCCCTCATCTCTTCTGCAGACTAAATAAGCCCGATTTCCTCAGCCTCTCCTCATAGGTCACATGCTCCAGACCCCTCGTTTTCGTTGCCCTCTGCTGGACTCTCTCCAGCCCCCCACATGCTTTCTGCAATGGGAGGCAGAGTCCAAAACAGGATGCAGTACTCCAGATGTGGCCTTGCCACTGCCGAATAAATGGGAATAATCACCTCCCTCGATCTGCTGGCAATGCTCCTACTGATGCAGCCCGATATGCCCTTAGCTTCTTGGCTACCAGGGCACATGGCTGGCTCATATCCAGCTTCTCATCCACCGTAATGCCCAGGTCATTTTCTTCCGAACTGCTGCTTCGCCAGTCAGTTCCCAGCCTGTAACAATGGGATTTTTCTGTCTTAAATGCAGGAGTCTGCACTTGTCCTTCTCAAACCTCACCACATTTCTTTTGACTCAACCCTCCAATTTGTCTAGCTCACTCTGGTTGCTATCCTTACCCTCTCTCCCCAGTTTAATGTCAGCTATGAATTTGCTGAAGGTACAATCCATCCCCTTGTCCAGATTGTTATGCAGATGTTGAAGAAATCTGCCCCAGGACAGACCCTTAGGGCTCTCCTCTCGATACCACCTTACAGTCCCTTCATCCAAGCCATACTACTTGAATTTATTGGAAGAACACTGTGGGAGACCATATCAAAAGCTTTGCTCAAGTCAAGATCTGTCATGTCCAGCATTTTCCCCATATCCACAGAACCCGTTATCTCATCATAGAAGGTTTACAGTCATGTGGGCTTACTCTGGTGGGAAAAACCAGCCCTGTTAGCCCAGTGCTGGGGGAAGACACCGGAGTTTGTCCTGGCTCAACAGAACGAATAACCAGGCTCAGCAGAATGGCTGCATTGTGTCCTCGAGGTCCCCGAGGGCAGTGGACTTGCACAGGGGCGAGGTGACGTTACTGAGAAAGAAGGGACGCCCAGCATGACTCCCAGATCCCAGGCCGAGCTTGTGGAGGAAACCATTAGAAAAGTGCCTTGGCTGCTATGTACATGGTGCACGTTTGATGGAGGGACATTGAACGTCTGCAAACCCTCGGCCCTACTGGGCCGTTTCCCAGGGTTGAACTGCTCTTGAATGGCTATCGGGGCCGTGGGGAAGAGCGGGTTTCAACTCTAGCTGGCAGGGAGGAGGACCTGCTCTTTCTGGACGGTGCTGGTGTTCTCCCATTCGGAAGGCCTGTTCTCTCCTTACCGAGGAGAATGGCTCTGATGCGGAGGAGGCGGATATATGGGGGTGCTGTTTTCCAGAGGTGCACTGGAGAGCTTCCTTGGCAGCGTTTGTGCATCTCCCCATGGCTTTACTCTGCTCTGGGTAAGCATCTGATCCATGTCTGAACTCTGGCAGCCACCATAAATTCTCCTACTGTGCTGACATCTCTCGGGGCATTAAAGCAGTGATGTATTTTCCTCCTCCTTTCCCAGGAGTTGCATAAATCATGGGATGTCTTGCCAGAGCCCAGAGCTTAGCCGTATCTTCTCCTCAGCATTGAAGCACAGGGTGCACCTGGACCTTTGGTGTTGTGGCTGCTGCTGGTGACACTGACCTACAGCCCCTGGACGCAGGGGATAGTTTTGGAATCTGTGAGGGGTTCCCCCACCAGATGGGCTCAGCTCCCCAGCCAGCTGTGTTCTGTTGTCACCATCCATGCACACACCTCACCCCGCTTCCCACGGGGAAAGCTTGCACAGGTGTTCTGGGAGGCACCTGTCTCAAAGCCGCTCCAGACCGCCTCAGTTCCAGCTGAACCGGCCCGGTTTGTTCTGTGAAAACCTCGGCCTGCCCATATGGCGGAGCAGAATACGGCAACGTTTCCTGCTGGAGTAAATATGTCCAAGTCCTTTGAGGTCAGGGGTGCCAGGGAGCACACAACACCAGGCCAGAACCGGTCCCTGCATCCCCAAATACAGGTAACTTCCGCCAGAGGGCAGCATTGGCTCACAAGGAGCTGGGCCGGCTCTGCTGTTTGACTCCACAGACAGCCTGAATCTTCTGCACCTTAAGTATGAAATCAAACATCAGAGAGGGAGCCGAGTTCGTCTGCAGCTTCAAAAACAAGAAGTCCCATGGCACCTTACAGGCTAGCAGAGATTTTGGAGCACAAGCTTTCGTGGCAAAGACCTGCTTCGTCAGATGCATTTGCCCACAAAAGCTTGTGCTCCAAGATATCTGTTAGTCTCTAAGGTGCCATGGGACTTCTCGCTGTTGTTAAATCAAACATTGTCCAGCACATGCAGCGGCGCTCGCGAAGAGCAGGCAGCAATTACAGGCCAGTGATAGAACAGCGCTAGCCTAGTCCTCGGCTGAGCGTCTGCTTCCCTCCAGCAAGCTTATGCATTGTTCCCCACCACCAGAGCTTCTGCAGAGAGACAGAGCCTGGCCTCAGCCCCTGGGTGGGTGCAGCATGGCTGGGCCGGCTGCTCAGGCATTGCCTTGCCAATGTGGCTGGGCCCTTGTGGTGCACAGCCGCTGGCTTCCGCTCTGCACAGAGCTCTGAACAGCTGAGTCCCAGCTGGTTCGTTCCGCCTTTGGCTCTGCCCAGCTCCTTAGTGGAGAAGCCCATCTCATGGGAAATCGCACCCCAAGCCCTGGGCCAGCTCACGGCCCTTAAGCTGCCGCTGATCGAGATGGGCAGTGACTTTGCCCAGTGATACGCTGGCTTGGAGATGCCCGTATTTATCGTAGCAATAAGAACCTGTCCAGTCCAGGATCTTCATGTGGCTGCTTCTGCACATCACCCTTGCTGGCTTGGCGGGGATGGGCGTCCCCTCCCTATTGCAGAGACGGAGTCTGAGGGTCAGAGTTTGGCTGCCTGGTGTCCCCCAGCCAGCCAGGGACCGACTCTAGGATGATAACCAACCTCTCCCGAGGCTGGTCCGGGGGACGTCATCGGTTTTTGAGAAGCTGATGGGAAAAACAAAACCAGGGCAGCCACGTCGAGTGGCAATGCCTGAGGAAAGGCTGAGTGCAGGGATAGGAGAAGCAGTGAAACCTCTGCTCCAGCGTTTGGAAACTGGCTGGGTGAGCGGCGTGACCCCGGGCCAGGAGAACGGGCCGTGCAGCCCAGGGGCTTTGTGCGTGCTGTGACCCCAGCCGCTGGCTCAATGGGAACGGTAGGCAGGAGGGAGCCTAGGGCAGGGATACGTCAGGTGGTTGGGGTAGGCTGAGCAGGCCCGGCACTTGCCCTGTGGAACTACGCAGCACCAGCCATAGCTGACCCTGGACCGGGCTAGGCTTAAGGCTGCTGTGATGAGGGAGTGTTCCTGGGAGAGCAGGTGCATGGGGCGAATTGGTCCCCCCCACTGCGGGGAACTTTTCTGGCTTGTTCCCAGCCCGAGGGGAGCTGAGTTCTTGCTCCCACTCCCTTTAGTGGGGACAGCCTGAGCCCGAGGGCTCCCCTCCCCCAGCAACAGTGTCCTGGTAGCCCACCAGGGCTGGGCTCAGGGTGCCTGCGCAGAGGGGGTGGCTGAACCCCAATGTTTGTCGTGGTCCCTCGGGGCAGGGGGAGGGCTTGGGGGCCCTGCTCTGGGGTGCTCGCTGCGTGCCGGGGGCTAACAGCGGCCAGTGCGACACGGGAAACACAGGAGAGGAGCGAGGAAGCACGTCACCCGGGCTGTGGCACGGCCCACCCCACCAGCCGGCTCTGGACACAAGGGCAGTTCTCAGACGCCCCGTCCCACAGGGATGCTGCAGCTCGGGCGCTTGCTGGGCCAGGGCTCACAGTAACAAGGTCCCAGTGGGGCTGGTGAAGCCTCTTGCCTGGGGGGGGCCCCCCAGCACTGGCCCTTCAGCTCAGGGCCCCCTTAGTTCTGCCCAGCTGCTCACCCCTCCCGCCCTGCTGCTGCGCAGCTCTAGTGCTGATCCTCAGGCAGCTCCTCTGCGCCCAGGCTGCTGCGCTCCCCTTAACTCAGCCCTGCCCTGGCACCTCACATGGAGGGTGGGGACCCCAGGGTATTGGCTCCCTCTTTGGCCTGCCTGCCCTGTCCATTGGGCAGACCTGGCACATTAGCCTCTCCTGATTGGCCCAGGAGATTGTCAGTCTCAGTCTTGAATTCTCATTGAGCCCTCCCCTTTCTGTGGGTGCAGGATGAGGGCGGCTGGTGCCCCATCAGCCCCTTACAGAGGGTGAGAGGCCACAGGGGCCGCCTTGTTCCAAACCCTCCTTGCTGCACGGTCCCTTGTCCTCCAGGGCCCCAGAGCCTGTCCCCCGGGCACGGCTGGGTGCAGCCGCGTGAACTTCTCGGGCTGGGGGCCTGGGCCTGCCGTGCCGGAGCAGCGGAGGAACGTGCAGGAGCAGAGCAGGGTGGCTTCCCTGTGAAGGTGGCGGCCGCCCGGCAGAAGCAGCCGCGAGTCTTAGCGCCGTCTGGGCTGCGGGAGACGAGGGGCAGGCTCCAGAACAGGGGAATGTGGTGGGAGGGAGAGTCAAAGCAGAGAGGAAAGCCGAGGCCAATCCCCACCAGGGGCCCTGGCGAACTGGTGCCCTCAGCCTAACAGGGTCCCTCTGCACCGGGCTGACAACCACCCGACGCACCTTGGCTCTCAGGCCTTTGCTAGCTGACGTTCTCCCACCCTGCTCACCCGGCCAGCTCCCCGCTGCAGCGGTTCTCTTCTCTCTCCTGGTTGCTGACGGGGGGCGGGCAAAGGAGGCTGAACTTCCAGGAGCTCTGATAAGTATCAGGCAAGTCACCCAGCCGTCTCTGCGGCCCTGCCCACCGCCCAGAGCTCCTGGTAGCCAGCCAGCCCTGCCCACCTGCTGTGCTCGCGCCACCATCAGCAGGCAGGGGACTTGGACAGTCTCCCTGTGTGCTGCCCTCTGCGCGAATAGCCAGACTCAGCTGGAATAGGCCCCGCGCTTCCTGCTGCCCCCTCTTCCCTGCTGGCAAATAGCTGCATGTCCATCTGCACTCCGGCCTCGGCGAGTGTTCAGCCTGCCCCGCTGGGCTTTGTCCATCCGGACGGGGCTGGCTCGGTCCCGGGCCTTTCTGCTGCGTCGGGCTCTGCCAGCTGGCGCAGGCTGCTGCCCTGGTTTTCTGTCTGTCTCCAGGCTGGCGTTTGCTGCCCCAGCCAGCTGGCTGGCAGCCAGGCCTGTTGGCTGGCCCAGGATGCTGAGTCAGTGGCCAGAGGGCTGCTCAGTTACAGCTGATTCTGGCCCAGCTACTGCTCAGCTCGCCCTGCCTGCATCCTGTGCTCAGAGCCTGGCGTTATCTGTGGGCCCCAGGCAGCCCTGACCCTGTGTCTTCAAACCCCTCCTCAATGCTCAGGGTTTGATTTCTCTGCTGCCCCAGCCACACTAACGACTTTCCTTCAGCCTCTGCCTGGGAGGGGCAGATGGGACCTCCTGGCTGCCCAGGCCACGAGTCCCAGCTGCTCGGCTGTTGCTGGTATCATGACAGTGGCTGGAACGCCGGGAGGGCAGTGCTGTGGAAGGTGCTGCACAGGCAGAGTAAGACAGTCCCTGCCCCAGAGCACTTACCATCTAAACAGACCAGCACACGCAGGGCTGGGGGAAACTGAGGCACAGAGAGGGGAAAGTGACTTGTCCAAGGAGGCAGTGGCAGAGCAGCTCTCTGGGCTCCTGGCCCCAGGCCCGACCCCTGGCATGTGCCACTGTGTCATTGTATATGGAGTAAAGCCCGAACCACCAGCTCTCCACCCATAGCCCTGGCAGGAAGCTTCCGCTGGGCCCTGAGCTGCCAAATGGACATGGGAGAGGTAAGACTCTCTCCAGCCGCTGCTGAAGATGTCAGAGGCATGGACTGGGGAGGACCAGGGTGTGAATTCACCTCCCTCCCAAAGGCGGGTGTTGAGCAACGTCACCCCCTGCTGGCCACAGCCTGTCGCTGCCAGAGCACCGGCCCCCCTGCACGTGAGGGGCTTGCTCACTGGTGCAGCTGTCGGGGAGAAGGCTTCTAGTTTGCCTAGCTGCCAGCGGCGCTGCCGTGCCTTTGGAAGTAACCCTGTTGCATCCGCCTGTTCCGTCCCTGTCTCACCCGTAGGTAAGGAAGGGCAGCTCGGTCTGCAGCCTCCGGGTCTCCTTTCTCCCTGGCACGCCCCCCCGCCTGGATATTTTAAATACCGATTAGGGCCGGCCTCCTAGTTCGGTGCCGACGTCAGTGGCATTAGGAAAGTTAAGCTAATTAGCAATAAGCAAATGAGGGCGCAGCCGGTTTTCTCCGCTGCCGAGCTGTCGACGAGCCCGTGACGGGGCAAGGATTGCCCCAGCAGGGGTGGGACGGGGGACAGCCTGAGACATGGGGTGGGAGGGCTGCTGGCCCTGCCTGGGTGGGACCCAGTTAGGGTTTAATAGAACCCTTGTCCCTTGGCTGACACTTCACATTCCTTTTGCTCGGCTGCCGGGGGGGCGGGGAGGTGTTTACCGGGTGTCTGGTTTGCAACCCAAATCCCTGGTCAGAAAGGAACCTTGGTGCCTGCGTTCTGCAGGGCTGAGAGCCACGAATGCACTGGGCTAAGAAAGGCTCCCAGCCTGCCTGTCTGGGCTCCATCCAGCTCTTGGAAGCACTGGTTTGTTCCCCCTCTGGCTCCTATGCACAGGAAAAGCAAGGGGGCTCCAGGTGCTGCCTCCACGCCAAGTGCCAGCTCTGCAGCTCCCATTGGCAGGTAGCCACCACCAATGGGAGCTGCGGGGTCGGGGCCTGCAGGCAGGGCAGTACCCGGCGTCCTCTATGCGCCTCAGGCAGGGGGCAGACATGCTGCTGCTTTTGGATGGGGCTTGAGGTCAGCATCACCCAGCTCCACAATTCCCAGCTCTGATCCGCTTCCTGCTTGGTCCCTGCTTGGATCGCCCTCATCCCACCCCCAGCCAGAGCCCCTCCCACACCATGAGCCCTTCAGTGGGCTGGCCCCCTTGTGGGTTGCAGCCGTCCTGCAGGGTAGGCTGCAGGCCTCTCTGCCTTCTGCGACCTAGTCCAACAGACGCCAGGAGAAGCCCTGCCTCTCGACAGCCACAACCACACACTCCTGGGTTAAGCCATAGGCCCCTCCGCTTCCAGGCACTGCACCTTACTGCCCCTCAGCCTGCCTGGATCTTGCTAGCCCCCCCACTCCTGCCTCCTGCACCCCAGTCAATTACTACCAGATGCTCTGTCCCTGGGGTGAAGTACATCCCACTGCCACCACCAGAAGTCGTGGGGGGGGGGCACCAGGCCTTGCACCCCATCCATGGTCAGATGTGACCCTCAGCCAGCAGATAAAAGAGAAGGTTTATGGGATGACGGGCACAGCATAGAATGGATTTGTCAGAACAGAACCCACAGGCAGGCAGTACGATCCATTTTGGGGGGAGAGGCCCAGAGGGAGGTCCCTGAGTTGGGGCCCTGACCCTCCTTCCTCCATCTCCAGCCAGTGGCATCTCCCCCACACAACTTCCTGGCTCCAAATCAAACCAGCCAGGCCCCACCTCCTTCCTTGGTCCTGTTTCTCGGGGGGGGGGCGGGAAAAGGTGTCACCTGGTTGCCTAGGATACAGATGGCATGGACACCCCCACCCCATTGTGAACGTCAGAAGTCATCACATGGAAACGCCCCCTCACTGCTATGCACTAATGCTGTGCCTAGGGAAACTGAGGCACCCACTTGGTGTGACTACAGGACAGGAGGGGAAGCATGCAACCGAACCAGGGGAAGAAAATCCTCACCCACCCCTCTGTATCACAATGGGAGCTGCAGAGCTGGCACTTGGCGTGGAGGTAGCATCCGGAGCCCCCTCACTGCTCCTGTGCATAGGAGCCAGAGGGGGAACAAGCCAGTGCTTCCAAGAGCTGGATGGAGCCCAGGCAGGCAGGGAGCCTTGACTGGGGAGTTTGGTATCCGGGCTCTTGGCTTTGTGCCTGAGGTTGCCAAGGAGGGCTAGGGACTGGTTGGTAGGTGGGGTAGGGGCTTAGCTCCTAGCTTCCTGGGCCTGTGACGCTGAACCCACTCAGCATCTGGGCAGGGGCTGAGGTGTGCAAACCTCCCCCAGCACAGTCTTGCCGACTTCATGCAGAGCTCCACTGCTGTCGCCCAGCTGGCTGCCATCAAGCTCCTACCTTTGCAGCCTGAGGACGCTGGCTGTGTCTTTGCTAGAGGGCCGGCGCACTCCCATTAAGGTCTGGGGAAGAAGGATGGTGTGGCGGGGGGGGCGCTGGCCTGACATTTGAGGGACCCACATTGCATTCTGGGCTCATGCGCATGCTTCCTGGATAACCTTGGCCAAGTCACTTAATCTGCATTGGAGAAGGGTGCGATTGCAGTTAAGACAATAGACCAAGGCTAGGAAGAAGCAGAGCCTGTTCCTGGCTCTGCCACACACTCTGTGTGACCATGGGCAAGTCACTTAGCCCTTCAGGCCCTCAGTTTTCCCAGCTGTCAAATGGGAAGAATAGCTCTGCCATGAGGCTAAAGTCATTGACGACTGTACTCAGATACTACTGCAATAGAGACATATGAACTCCATCACTCTGTGTTTACCCTAATTCCGTCATCAGACTTGGCTACGTATTGAGATGAGCAAAACACCCCATTGCTCGTAGTCTTGGTGGTTTAGTTAACTCCACTCTAGTTGTATGCTGGGCAATTCTCACTGTCACCAAGCCACAGTCAAAACCTTTCCTGGCTTCTGCCAAAACCGTTGGGGGCTGAGGGCGTCACTCGTGGGGCTGTGATTTTGTACTTTCCATCTCCAACAGCAGCTGTCATGATGCGGGCGGGGGTTTTTATTAAGCAAACAACCTGATCAATAATTCAGATTAAAAGGGGGGGAAAAAACAAAACCCCAAGTCCCAACCCGCCTAGCGAGTACGTGTCCAGCAGACAAACCAACGGTTCAGTCCCACAAGGGCCAAAGTTGTGTGGTGGTGTTTTCTCTTCCTCGTAGTTGCTACTTGTGTCTTTTTAATTTTTTCAAACCCTTCAGCCATGAGATTCCAAAGCAGCCGGGCTTTCTCCTACTGGGTTATGAAGGACGTTCGGCCGTAGGCACAGGCTAATAAACGGCTAATAACAAAAAAGCCACGCTGGAGCTTCTTTCCATAACATCCATTTGCATGTCTATAAATGTTTCATTTGTCCGCAGGGGCTGCCAGTCAGGGGAGGGGACGGCTGGCTTCAGACTCCTCGGTCTTGCCATGGCTGTGTTGTTCCTGTGTGGGGAGGGGATTCTCTGCTGCATCGGGTGCAAATCCCAGGTTGCAAGGAGGTGAGCTGGGTTAGAAGCGGGTGATGTCTTAGCTTCCCATTATGGGTTGATCCATGGGGTAAGGTGTAGGCTGCAGGGGGGAGATGCTTTCGGCCCCTTCAGCAGGGGCAGTGCTGCCAGCTGCTGTCCTGTGCTACGCACAGGGCTCAGGCCAGGACTGGCTGGACAATAGCCAGCCTTGGTGCTGCATGCCGTTCAGCCTTTTTGCTGAGACACTTGAGCCGGGGGGAGCCGGGGGTCGTTCCAGTGCTGGGGGTATAGCAGGGAGCCATTCCCTCCTAGGAAGCCCTTCCCAGGGCCCCACGGGCAGGGTTCCCTGTAAGCAGAGTGCCTGGGCAGCCGCCCAGGAGAGATGCACGCGCCGGCCCGCTGATCAGCAGAGCCCCCACAGCCAGTAGAGTGTGTGTGTCTATCGGTGGTGCACACCTGCCCATGCCTCAGTGCATGTAACAAAATTTATTCCACTCATGGAGGGAGAAATGTAGAGGGAACCCTGCTCAGCACCTGAAACAGCAGTGCCCCCAGGAGGGCTGAATTAGGCCAATGGGTACCACCTGCCAGGTGTGGCCTCCTCTCCATTGTGACTGGGCATCGTGCTTGGCATAGGCTGCCCGGTGTGTGTCAGAAGGGGACAGCTCTTTGCCATGCGACTGGCGGACTTTGAGTTAGCGAGCTAGAGGTGACGGGTCTCATTACCAGCCCCCTGAGCCAGCCGGTTCCTGGGGCAACACACAGAGGGAGAGGTCGTGCCAATAAGCCCAGCCTGGGTGAAAGGCACTTCTCAGTGACGGGGTGGGGTGTGTGTCTCAAAATCTCCATCGTGAATTGGCTCCCGACAGCTGGGTTTGCTGGTTGCAATGTTGGGAAGACTTGGCTGGAGGAAGTCACTTGGCCCTTCAGCCCCTCAGTTTTCCTAGCTGTCAAATGGGGAGAATAGCTCTGCCATGAGGCTAAGGTCATTGATGACTGTACTCAGCTACTACTGCAATAGAGAGCTATGAACTCCATTGCCCTGCGTTTACCCTAACTCCATCGTAGGGCTTGACTACACGTTGAGATGAGCAGAGTACCCGATTCCTCACAGCCTTGGGGGCTTAGTTAACGCCATCACAGCCATATGGGTCCTGCTGGAGTGAAAACCACAATCAGCTGTTTGGGCACCAGCATCAGCTTTCAATGGCCTGTTCACCACCCTCTGCTCCTGGCTGCGCCTGGAGGGAATGGGTGGGTGCCTCTGAGCGGAAGCTGCCTAACAGGAGGCCGCAGGCGTTAGGAGCTCAGCCCAGGCTGAGCAGCACTACACAAAGTCTCCACCATTCTTCTTAGGTCCTTCGTCCCTTTCCCAGCTATGATTTCCCTGCCTGGCATTGCTGGAGCAGGATGGCTGGCGGGCTGCAGCCTAGAGCTGGCCGCATTTCAGAGTGAGTGCGCAGCTCCTGCGTCTGGCAGCCGAAGCACTTTGGACTCTGCCAGCCCTGCAGGAAGGGGAAGCGTCTGCAAGACGGAAAGCCGCTTCCCAGCTTTACAAGATGCCTGCAGGCAGAGACAAGCAGCACTCCCCAAACCCTCTGCTGTTCTCCAGCCTGCCTGTAGAGCTGCCGGTACTTCCTCCACTGTGCGCAGCTCAGCTCCCAGACAGGGTGCATCTTGCTTCCTGCGATGGGCTTGCTCGCCAGCCGGCTTGCCCGAGAGCCAGCCAGGGAGTCAGTGGCTTAGAATCCAGCTTGGCCCCAGCCTCGTGTGCTAACCTTTGCACCACAAAGCTGCCTGCTCCTGTGTTGGGGCCTAAGGTGTTTGGCTTGAAGCTTCCAGTGCCAGGTGGGAAACCATCCTCTCTGTACAGACAGCTGGGAGAGAGCTCATGCCATGAGGCAAGGATCTGCACAGCTGCTGCTTTGTACGCTGGCTGCAATACAGCTATGCCCAGCAAGGGTTTCGTGGCTGGGCCCAGGCTGTCTGCTGTGAGTGCTGGCTGAGGCTAGCAGCCCTGGCGGCCTCTTGCTTGGAAAGCACAGGCCCCCTGCCCAGCTGAGCGGGAGGAGAATCATTCTCAGCAGTATGGGGACTATGACACATGGTGGAGTGGTGCTGATCCTGCCCAGCAGAGGGCAGTGCTGCACGGACACAGCAGCCACTAGGTGTACGGCTGTGCTGGAAGTGGCAGCGCTAGAGCCCATGTGGATGGGTTTGGGGAAAGAGGCTACAGCCCCTGTGCCTGTGACAGCCCAGCTGTGTGGCATTCCACCTTTCCTTCCACGTGGCCCCGTCCATCCAGAGCTCCCACCTCCTTGCACCCCAAGCGCCAGCCCTCCTCTTCCAGCTCCCACTGGCCTCCCGCAAGGCCTTTGGCCAGACCAGGCCCCAAGGGAAGGGAGAGATGGAAATACCCCACACCCTGCCCTGGCTGGCACATCAGCCTTCGCTGTGCACGGCAGCTTAGAGCAGGGGGTGCGCCAAGTGGGGTGCGGGGCATGCGTGCGTGCGTGTGTGTGTGTGTGTGTGTGTGTGTAACTTTTGCAAAGGGGAGGCACAGCACGAGCGGCTGCTGGGGCTCAAGCTCTTTAAAATGTTGCCCTAGGTGCCTGGTTGTATGGCTGTGCATTTGCGTCAATAGACCGCTGCGTAAAGATTTTTTTGCATTCTACAGAGTTTTCTTCCATGTGCCAAAAGGGTTTTGTTTGTCTTGTGACCATAAGCAACATTGCCATTGGTTTGGATCGCATTAGACAGGTGGGGCGGGTGGGGGGACCCTGCTGGATGAAAAGGTGGGGCTTGGCGTAAGCTGCTCCATGATCCCTCCGGAGAGTCCCGTCCACACGCTGAGGTACTGCTCCCATCCCTTGGAAAGCAGCCCGCTGCTGCCGCGTTTCCTTGTGAGGGCGGCATCAGGAAAGGTCTTTCCCAGCCCACGGGGACAGCCAACAGCTGCTTCCATTTCAGTCTGTCTCTTACTGGCGCCAAATCAACATCAAAGATGAGCCCGGGGGGTGGGGAGGGGACTGGGACTGAGCCAGGCTGGGCTCTCATGGCCTTTGGGCATTAAGGATGCTGCGTGTTTCCTCCCAGACTGTGTACTGCAGCCCACTCCCCGCTGCCTCCTGGGTGTTCCTTTTTCAGGCTATGCAATGACCACGTAGCCTGGCCTCTCTCCCCGGGAAAGCAGGACACTTGAGGAGGACTCAGCTGCCTGGGGCACACCACGAGCTTCTACCAGCTCTAAATTGGGTCCTCTCGTGTCCACCGGTCATGGCTGGGGTCTGCGGGGACCAGCAGCTCGGAGGCAGACAGGCCTCAGGTGGAGAGCAGGGTAGATGGTGAAGAAACAGGAATGTCTGGGAGCCCATCTCTGGGTTGTCAGGAAACGCAGGGACAAGAAGACCCTTTCGGGCAATCTGCTGATGCCTGTCTCCTGGGTCACACGTCCACAGCCCAATGCCTCAGCAGTGGATTGCAAGCTGATAAGGCCCTTTACAGATCCGGCTTCACCTGACTAGGAACCTGTTCCACTAAGCTGCCATGCCTCCTGCTGTGTTCTCCCAGAAACTAGCATCAAACGCAAGCCCAGTGTCAATACTAATACCTCTGCATCTAAAAATGACTGAAACCCACGAGCAGCAGAAATCGGTTCAGGGAATCGCCAGCTTTCGAGAGACCCCTCACTTGCCCGCTTGGCCCGAGATTTGGTGCCCACCTTGGCCAGTGGGGGCAACAGTGGTTTGTGTGTCCAGTTCCACATCCAATGGCGTCACAGCCAGGATGAAGCTTTCGGGCAAAGCAGACCTTAGGTAGCTTAGATGCTTGGCCAGGGCTGGTTCCTAAGAGCAGAGCCCCTTGGATCCGGTTCAGCTCAGTGCCTGGCCTCCTTGGCCTGACTGGGCTCCTGCCAAGCCCCCGCTTTCCCTGGGAAATGACCCTCCCATTGGCTGAGGGGAAGATGGTGAGCGCTCGCTGCTCTCCCAGAGCATCTGCCCTTGTCTCCTCGGGGCTCCCAGCACCCCCACGGAGAGCGGTGGCTTGTCCCCAGTTCACAACATGTCTGCGTCTGTGCCCACTCTTCCTCCAGCCCGCCAAGCTGGCTTCACCCCGTCCTCCCTCCCAGAGGAGCCTTCTGGAGCTCATCCCCATCCACAGGTACTTAAGAACCTTCCATCCTTCCCCAGGTCTGCGGGGAGCCAGGCAGGGAAGCCAGGAGGGAACCAGGTTTGGCCTTTTCCTGTTCTGACTCCCTCCATGGCAGCCTATGAGCTGGTTCACCTTCTCCTCCTCTGCATGGTGACGTCCTTGGTCCGTGCCCTTTCCTCTACTCACCTGGGCAGCGAAAGTGAGTTTTCTCCTGGTGCGAGGTTGGGGGTGGGGAGGCAGCTGGTAGCCCGTCCCTGCAGCATACAGCTGATGCTTGCCTCCCCACCACGCCCCTTCCGCTCCAGCCAATTGAGCCTGACAGTTTCAGGGCTAAAAATAAGCAAACGTCAGGGCTCACGGGGAGGCCTGACTATCCCGAGCCTTTCATTAGTGCCAGGGGACTGACGTGCAGTCCCGTCCGGGTGGCGGTTAATCCAATGGGAGCACGCTGGCTAAGATGCTTTGGCTTTGAAGGGATATCCCAGAACATCCTGAACCATATCCTGCTGCTTTATCCCCACGGCACCAGAGCGGCCATGTTGCTTATTATAAGGTAAGCCAGCAGATTGCTCAACTTCTGGAGGAAGGCCTGGGCAGCAGGCGGCCCAGCAGGCCTGGTGGTACGTACCCTTCTGGCTGCACTAGTGTCAGACGGTCTTGTGCAGGCGGGGGGCCAGCCGGCGTCACGTATGATGGGTCAGATGGCCTGGGGTGAATTCAGCAGCTGGTTGCGTGTCCATGAGAACCCGGTAGGACTGTTGCTCCCAAGGCATGGAATGCAGCCCAACGCCCCCTGAATCTCCATGCATGGAAAGCGGTACAGATGTCCCGGTGCGTCCTGGCAGGGTAAGGACCAGACCCCCCATGCATGCCCCATCTTTGGCCAGCTCACCACTGCAGAGCTCGCCTGGAGCATTTGAGCAGATAGGAAGGGATCGTCTGCTAAGGCCCAAGCAGTTGTGAGACCAAAGTGCCCCTCTGTGTAATGGGTACAACAGGGCTGGGACCTGGCCTGCCACAGAGTGCCTGATGTTTTGGCCCTAGAGAGGTTCCAAGCCCCTCAAATGTAGGAGGCTGCATCACCCCAGAGTCTGTGGAGAGCTCAGGCCCAGACGGGCCACACGCAGTTTCTTAGGTGACTCTTGCAGGTCTGCCCGGAGGGATTTCTGACCCCAAAATGCAAAAAGCGTGAACAGAAACCAGTGGCAACCTCGCCAGGCTCAGAGCTGAACTGGCTGGGTCTTGCCCAGCTCTTGTTTCGATGGCAACTGGCCCATCTTTTTGATGGCTGTGGCATCTGAGCAAGGAGGGGTACTTAAAAACAAACACAAACAAACAAACAAAAAACAAACCTCAGAGCCACTCAC
Source organism: Carettochelys insculpta (assembly GCF_033958435.1). NCBI lineage: Eukaryota > Metazoa > Chordata > Testudines > Carettochelyidae > Carettochelys > Carettochelys insculpta. The sequence goes on from NC_134145.1 coordinate 4,777,284, forward strand.
ATAATCACCTGAATCCTGGAGCTGGAGCTTCAGGGTCAAAAACCAAACATTGCACAAACGGCCCAAGTTGGCAATACAGTGACACATCCAGGCTATGGGGGTTTGCCGACACATGGACGTCCTAAGCCAGCAGCCAGGCTCCCTTCCACGGCTCCCTGCCAAAGAGTCAGTCCCAGCCGCTCACAACCACTTCCCAGGGATGAGGCGTTTGTGTCGGTATGATCTGGGACTATCCGGGTGGCCTTCCCATTGCGCCTGAGCTGCTGGGCCCCTGGCAAGAGGGCAGTGGCTGTTCTCCTGCCCAGCGGTCCCCTGTGCACAGTGGAAGCCCTTGTGGTTGTCACGGGCAGTACGGTGGCTGTACCACATTCCCACGTGAAGCCAGCAATGTCCCCCAGGCGCTAGAGCTTTGCAGTGGTGGCAGCTTAGCCCACGTAGTTGGCGTGGGTTACCGTCCCATGTCATGGCACCTCAACCACGGACAGAAAGAAAGAAGGAGTCCCCTCTGCAGCCTCAGCTGAGAGCCAGCCCGCTTTTAGCTCAAATTGGAGAGCAGGGGTAAGCAACCTTTCCGAGACGGCGGGCCGAAATGCGACCTTTTGACTTCTACGTCCAGGCTGAGTCCCGGTGGTACGTTTTAAAGTCACAAAGGCTACGGCTACCCTGCAGTCCTGTTTCGAAACAAGAAAACAGCTCTTTCGAAATACCTAATTTTGCAATAACACAGCCACCCCCCAATGCATTTTGCAATAGCACCCAGCTATTTCGAGCTAACATTTCCAGACCCGAAACGCTACTCTGACATGGTGCCAGTGAAGCCTGGCATGGCTTATTTCGAAATAGCTCTTGTTCCCGTCCCCATAGTGCCTGTTTGAAATAGCAGTTTTGAAAGCCTCTCGTTTTGACGGTTACCAGCCTCAGAATAACGCAGCCGCTATTTCGAAACAGCGTGGGCGTAGCCTAGACAACAGCTCAGTTATTTAGAAATAGCTGCTGTTATTTCGGAATAACTAGATAGTTTAGCTGTGGCCTAATAGTGCTACTTACAACAGCTTCATTAATAAATCAATTAAGCTGCCGAGCTTTGCCGTGGAGGTGGGGGTTGGAAGCATTTGCTGGTCTTTTGTTAACCCCCAGGCGGCCTGTCTTTGAGCAAGCTTCCAGCTCACCTGCCGCCACGCTGGGGGTTGCTGACCTGACTGCAGAGGTTCCTGCATTGAGCTCCAGAGGTTCCAAGTTCAAGCCCACCTGTGGGTGGTTACAGCAGGGCCTGGGCACGCCTCGCTGGTTTATAGGGAGTAGCCACTCCTGGTCTGTCTGGCAGGGGACCAACTCAGGCCAGGTCCTGGCAGGTCGATGGAGCCTTTGCTCCTGGCCTCTTGGCAGCGGTGCCATTTCCCAGGTTTATTACGTTGGGTGCTGGACTTTCCCGGGAGATGGGCCAGGAGGCAGCCGGGCAGAGCTCTCAGCGCCCTCCCTGTGCTGTGGGACAGGCGGGCCCATGCAGCACCAGTTGGCGGGTAGGGTGTGCGCCAGGCCGAAGCCGGAGGTGTTAATCAGGAGCTATCTCGTGCTGCTTCCTGAAGTTGTCTCTCGCTCGCTCTGCCCTTTCCATCCCCACTCTCTGGGATGCTCTCCTGCCACGTCCCGTCGGGGGCCAGGAAAGGCTCCCCTCCCCGACAGAGGCACCACCCCTTCTGCAATCCTAGAGAAAGGGACCTGTGGGTGTCCAGTCACCATGGGGGGATACGGGCACCTTCCCCTGGCTCTGAACGTCCCCTACGAGGGGTCCTCCACTGCTGGGTCTCAGCCTCAACCTTCTGCATCTCTGTAGGGAGCAGCTCCGGAAGGTGGCATCTGTCCTCTGCACCCAGGGTGGTAGCTGGCGTGACCACTGGTGTATTGCAGCCTGCCGCCCTCACTGGCACCAGCATTGTGCTGACCTGGTTCCTGGGGAACCCAGAGATGCCCAAAGGCCCCGGCACATTGTTCCTCATAAGCTGAGCACTTGGGTGGCCTCCCAAGAGGGCTTCAGGGGCTGCCCAGCCAGCAGCATGTGTTCCCACTGCTTCTCCCCCCCCGGCTCCCAGCAGCGTTGCTTCTATTTTCTTTCCATCCACGTGCAGGATAAATATTGTTCCGGGAGCCGAGGTATGTGCAGACGTGCACCAGTCTGTGCTGCAGGTTGCGGGTGCAGCTCACGAGCGGCAGTACCTGAATGTCTCCTGGACGGCTGCCCCGCTGCATGGCTTACAGGGAACACCGGCTCCCGCTGCATTTCAGCCCCCACCTGCAACACTCCCCTGGCGGACGGTCTCGGAGCTGGGCTGAATGTGATGCTTGACAGTGGTGTTGCACGCAGGGCGAGAGGGCCAGTGACACCCCAGTGGCGCAAATGCAAAGCCATACGTCTGTCCTGGGCCGAACGGCCCCTTCCAAAGAGGAGGTTAAACGAATCATCCCGGGAAAGTTCCCGGGGAAAGTCTCCGGGTGGAAATCTGAAATCGCTGAACATCTTTATCGTGCTCCTGATGGAACAATGAGTCACCTCCCAGCAGGTGATTTATCAGGACAGTGGCAAACTGGCTTGCCATGAGTCAGAGCAATGCAAGCATTTGGCCATTAGCTCGCCCAGCACAGGGACGCTGTTGCCCGGCTGGCCGAACCCAGCCACGGCCGCCCGGTCTGGAAGATGGGAAACGGGATCGGGCCCCTGATTTTTCTTCTGATCTCTGCCAGTCACTCGGGGCGAAGCCCATCCCCTCGTGAGGCCTCGTCCAGGCCCGTAAGAAGGAGGTGATCTCTTACTGTGTCTGTGCAGCACCCAGCCTCCTGGGTCACAAAGTACTAACTCTGGGGTCTGCGACATTGCCGAGGTGGTGGGCCAAAATCTGACCCTTTAACCTCTATCTCTGGTCTGCGGGCTGGCGACACGTTAAAAGTCCCGCTTACAACAGCTTCCTGAAGAAATCAACTGTGATGCGCAGCTGTGCTGTTGAGGTGGCGGTCGGGAGCATGAGCCGGCCGTTCCGTAACTCACAGGCTTTGAGCTCAAGCTCAACCTGCAGAGGTGAGAAGGGGCAGGACCGAACTCCTGCCTGACAGGCTGATGAAGATCAGCTCATTTGGCACCCGTGCCGGGGACTGCTGACCCCGGTACTAAATCCTGGTGCTTCCACCGACCCTGTTGCTCATCCCATGAAGAGCTGCTGCAGACTGGAGCAAGTGACGTCGGCTCTGTGGCTGGCTGGAGGTCTTGGTTTTCTGGCAGCCTGTCTCTGTGCTCTCACCTGAGGTGCGCCATTGCAGGACAATGTCTTCTTGTTGGGACGTGGTAGTCCTGGAGTCGAGTTAGGAAACACAGCTGGAAAATGAGGCTGTGGCCCTGTGGTGTTTGGCCATGAGGACCTCAGCCAGTGTTTAACTCCCAGCGGTTCCTTTGGGACGCTAATTTTCCTCACGGCTAGATTGGAAAACCAGCTGGGGGAGGCCCCAGGTCTGTGCTGGGCCAGAGTACGACCTGGAGCCGTGCAAGCACAGCTGCAGCCAGCCAGGAAGCTTGCCCCGGCCTCGGCGGGGTGGGGTTTTTATTTTTGTCTACCCCAGATTTGGTGCCGGCAGGAGGTGTGGCGGGTTTGCAGCCCGGGAGGCCGAAAGCTCTCCGGCGGGGGGTTGTGTTGCTGAGGGCTTGGCCCCCACAGCTGGGGTGGGGGGGCGGAATTTTTAATTTGAGCAGCTGAATATGGGTGGAAATTTGGCCCTGCCTCAATCTCCCATGATGTGCCAGGCTGTGCCCAGATGGCCTGTGAGAGACCTAACCAGTTCCCCGGCTTGTCTAGCTGACTTTCCCCCGGGAGCGTTAGGTCATTATAAAATCAGCACCAGCCTTCCCCTCGCAGTTCTCGAGCAGGTTGCTCGCTGGGCAGATGTCTACAGAGCTGGATGCACTGGGAGTAAATGAGGATTTTGCTTCAGCAGCCCTGGTTAATCGTTGTTATTAAGGTAGCTGGGAAAAGCTTTGCTCTCCTGGGTCACCAGTTAGCAGCGGGTTACGCCCCCCATTAAAAAGAGCCCAGCTCCTCACATTTAATCGCTAAGGCTGAGCCGACTGGCTGGCTTGGAGCCAAATGTTTAACCCTAGCCTGCTCAGCCGGCCTCAAGTTGGACTGGCGCTCTCTCTCGGAGGGGTTCCTGGGCAGGGTCGTCCATGGAGTGCCCAGCCTTGTCCCAGAGCATGTGGGACAGGCCATGCAATCTGGATAGTCTGGGGCGCTCAGGCTCACAGCTGGGTTCTTGTCCTTGCTCTGTCACTGGGGGGGCGGGGATGGGCTAGTTTGTGGGCAAGTTACAGCCACCCTGTGCCTCAGTTTCCCCCCTTGTCCCTTTAGATTGTAAGGCTGAGCCCTTCTGCCTTTCTGGAGCACACAGCAGGGTGTGCATGACTACCCTGGAGCTCCTCTGCCGGCTGCCCCTGTGAGCAGCTGAGCGAGAGGACAGTCAGGCCCACAGATTTAAAATCTCTGCAAAGGTTCTGCAGTGGCCCTGGCAGAGGAACAAGGCAATGAGCTGAAACAGCAGCAAGGGAGGCTGGGGTTGGACATGGCAAAAAACTTCCTGCCAGGGTGGTCAAACACTGGAATAAATTGTCTAGGGTGGCTGTGGAATCACCATCGCTGGAGATAGTTAGGAACAGGCTGGATGAATGTCTATCAGGGGTGGTCTAGATGGTGCTTGGTCCTGCCATGAGGGCAAGGACTGGAGTCAATGACCTCTTCAGGTCCCTTCCAGTTCTCGTGTTCTATCATTCTAAGGTTCTCTGGCGCTTGGCCAGACAACAGGCACATTATAACTAGACTGTGCTGGGCTGAGTGTCAAGGGTGGACCAAAGGACTCAGGCTGGGCTGGGGGCCATGGGGCAAGCTTTGTGCTCTGCCCTGAGTCAGAGGTTAAAAAGTGAACGCAAAGGCATTTGGTTCCCACGCGGGGCAGCCCCTGGCCAAGGCAGGTTCTGGAGCAACTTCCGGGCTCTGAAAGGGAACATGAGCCGGCAGTGCTGCAAAGGCTGCAGAAGAGAAGAGTGAGGGGGGATTTGACAGCAGCCTTCAACTTCCTCCAAGGGGGTTCTAAAGAGGCTGGAGAGAGGTGGCTCTCCATGGTGGCAGATGGCAGAACAAGCAGCAATGGTCTCAGGCTACAGTGGGGGAGGACGAGGTCAGATCTTAGGGAAAACTACTTCACCAGGCCGGAGGTGAAGCACTGGGATGTGTTACCTAGAGAGGTGGTGGAATCTCCATCCCTGGAGGTGTTTAAGTCCCAGCTTGACAAGGCCCTGGCTGGGATGATTTGTTGGGGTTGATCCTGCTTTGGACAGAGGGCTGGACTCGATGACCTCCTGAGGTCTCTTCCAGCCCTGGATTCTGTGAAAAGACCCTGAAGCTGAACGAAACATGAGCAAGAACCTGAGCTGGCTGCTTGGAATCCTCTCAGGGCCTCTGGTTAGTACATGCTACCCTGCGCTGAGGAAACACATCCTGAGCTTCTGAGACCTTCCAGCAGGTCATCCCAGATAAGTCCCCGCTTGTAATGCTAACAGACCTGGTTTGCCAGCAACAGGGATTGAACCTGCCATCATAAGGGCTAAAGCCCTGTGTTGTCCCACCTGAGCTAAGGGGCAGAGCATGTAGTAGCGCCCAGGGTTTTAGCCCCTATGGTCACAGGGTCAATCCCTGGTGCTGGTGACCCAGGTCTGTTGGTGTTACATATGTTACAGCAGCATTAAGATCAGGGCCTTACCATGCTAGGCCTGTAGTACCAGCCAGTAAACAGTGTAACTTGGGCACATGCAATTTTTCTGGTCGCTGGGACAGAATTCTTTATCTCTTGACGTGTTTTCCTTGGGACTGGCCGTCTGTGGCAATGCTAAAATCGTAAGGACATGAGACGGCCAATTAAAGCCAAGACGAATGCCTCAGGGGCGAGAGGCGCTGTTGGCTGGAGTGATCTGGCTTCTTCATGCCCCGTTGTCTCCTGGCGAGAACCCCCCTCCTCAGTGGAGCCGTGCAGAAATATTAGTCCATCAGCGTTTATCCAGGGCTGGCTTAGAGGCCCCATTACTGTGATTTTTCAAGTCATCTGGCCCCGGCTTCTCTATCTGTGCCGCTCTTCCAATGGATTGGACAGACATTGCTAAGACATGAGGAGCACCTAGCCTGAAGTAGGCTAGAGAAATTCTGGCACAGATTCTTGGTGCCGGAGGGGGTGCAGGGCCTGGGAGGGAGTTTGGTGCAGAAGGGGGCTCTGGGCTGGGGCAGGGGGTTGGGGTGCAAGGTGCAGGGTCTGACCAAGAGGCGGTCTGACTCTCTGCCTCACTCTCCTCCCCGCTCGCCTGGGCTGCAGTTCCCCTTCCACATCCTTTCCCCCCCGGCCCCTGCTGTTTCCTCATTGGCCCAGGCCCAGCTGCCCAGGCCGAGGTGCCAGCCGACCGCCAGCTTGGCTCGCCTGCCCCTGGGATGCTTCCCTCTCCCCGGGAGCACCCTGTGCCCGCCACCACCGGTCACGCACCACCTGGCACCTCTCTACGGCCGCCAGCGACAGATATTCTGCAGGGGGCGGATCCGGGATAGAGGCTGACTGGCTCATTCTCCCGCTGCCTGGTGCTGCTGGGTCCCCAGATGCCGAGACGGTCCCTAAGCCGGAGCCAATCCCTGCTGGATGTGGGGCCTGGGTGGGTGGGAGCTGGGGAACCTCCTCTGGGTGCCTAGGGACCCCAGCTCCAGCCTTGGCTGGGGGTTGGGGGGGCTGCACACCCAGGCCTTCTCGGTGACACAGGACAGGCAGGGGCCTGGCCAGAGGCGCACACACAGCAGAGCCCGGATGCTGCGAGAAAGCTACCCCCAGCTGTCTGCTCCCAGCAGGGGAGAGGCCCGTTGCACCTTGCCAGGAGCCTGGCCGGCCTGTGGCAAGCACTCCCCTATGCACCGGCACGGTGCGGTGCCCCCAGCGGAGCTGGGGAAGATTCATCTCCCCGGCAGGGGGGACGGCAGGAGGCCGGGGACAGTGCGAGCACATCCAGGGAATCGGGGCAGCAAACCCCTCGCCGGCTCCCAGACGAAACCAGTTCGACACCAATGCTCTGGTCCAAGGGACCCTCTGCCTCACCTAACGGAGCATTCGCTAGAGGTGCTGCAGCCTGGCCTGGCTGAGCCCCCCGGGGTTCATGGGGGCTGGACAGGAGGGACTGGCACCATTCCCAGTTCTGCAGGGCAAGGCCCCGCATGGCTCGATTTAATGCCACAGTTCCTCCCTCCCTCCCTCACCGGTGCTGGGCCCACAAGAAGCCATAGAGGCCGCTGGACTGCGGAGGTGTGATGGAGTGGTTGTGTGTGTCTGAGAGAGAGAGAGTCGGGCCGGATGTGTGTGTCTGCGACAGGCAGAGCAGCTCCCAGCGGCTAAGGATGACCCCCGGGGGCTGTAACCTCAGCTGGCAGGGAACACCTCTGCCCTGAACAAAGAGCAGGGAGGAGCCGAGTGGGGGCTGAGGCAGCAGTTGGAAGCTGGGGGAGAAAGAGGGAAGGAGCCAGCCTGGGCTGAGGGGAGGCTACGCCCCAGGTGGGGCACCCCTGGGGCTCCTCTCCCCAGCATGGGTTGGAAGGACTGTCTCTGCCGGCTGTACTGACACCTCTGCACTGAGCTGGGCCTCTGTCGCCTAATAAACGTCCCGTTCTACCCGCCGAGTGAGAGTCGCTCCTGCCTGCGGCCGGGGTGCAGAGCTTGGGGACCCCCGAGCCCCATCACAGAAGGTTTCGCCTTCACCCCCCCACCCCCGCTTCAGCAGTGGCCAGCTACCTGCGGTTCTGTCTGCAAATCCCTGGCGCTGGCATGTAGGGGCCCTCACTCTGCTCCCACCCGCCACATCCCCTCCCCTGGGAAGACCACACCCGCCCGGCGCTGCTCTGCCGGGACTTGTGTCAGGGGCTCCTGACTTCGCCGCCGGCCCTGCAGCAGCTGTGCTGGGCAGAGACACTGCCCAGCGCTTCTGCTCTGACCTGGCTGCTGCGCAGGCTGCAGGACTGCCCAGTGCTGCCCCATCCACTCGCCCGGCCTGTGGCCAGCCAAGCTCCAGCTCCCCTTTCCCTGCATGTTTTCCTGCAGCCTGGTTCCAAGGCTGTGGGGAGCCAGCCCCATTATGGCGACACAAGCCCTTTGCACAACCCACCCCACAGCCGAGCTGCCCTCGGAGGCTCGAGGATGAGCATGAGCTGCTGAAAGGGCTGTGGGGGCGGGCTATTAAACGGGCAGCTCTGTGAATCCAGCGGCTGCCCCCTGTCGTCAGGCGCACCGAGGAGTCGCAGCTGCTTTTCCAGCTGCTAAGGGGCTGGGCTGCAGTCCCACGGGATGTGTGCCCACGGCTTTCCTCTCCTGAAGCTGGATCCGTCAGTCCCCTTCAGGCCATTTCATTCCAAAGGCTCGCCAGCGTAAAGGAAAGGCTCCGCCCATTGCAGCTGGCTCTGGGGTGGAGAGCAGCAGCAAGCTTAACAGCACACAGCAACACTGCAGCAAAAACGTGAGGGAGACAGAAGCAGGGCCCAGGCTGTATCCTATTTCCTTGCCCTGGGATAAGATGTGAGCAGGTGGAGTTGCATGAGATCCCAGAATCCCCAGCACTAACATCTGCCCTGACGCTCGCTCGTTTCCAAGCTTCTCCTGCCAGAGGAAGGCCAAGAAATTTCTTCCAACTATGTATTTAAATACACCAAGGAGGGGGGCAGAGGAAGAAATGGAAAGAGGGAAATGGGGAAGGAAGAAAAGAAAAACTTGTGGCCGAGATCAAAGTCACCAGCCGGTTGGAAGCTGTTTGACGACATCTGGCCGAGTTTATTTGTCTATCTGGCTGCCGTGAAAGGCTGTTTTGTTTCCTGCGCTGCCATCCTCACCCGCTCGCGCTCTTTGGAATTACTGAGTCCAGCGTGCCTGCGGAGGAGCCTGCCGGACCCCCTTCCTGCTCCGTGTTTTCTGACTGCGACCGGAACTCGGGCTCTTTGGCTTGGTCGGCAGCTGGCAGCACCTGAATGACCCCAAGTCTCCGAGGGGCGGCCGGGTTAGTCTGTATCTGCAAAAATGATGAGAAGTCCTGGGTTACCTCATGGACTAACAGATATTTTGGAGCACCAGCTTTCGTGAGCAAAGCCCTGCGTGGTCGGATGCATGACACGGGTCTGATGAAGTGGGTCTTTGCCCATGAAAGCTGATGCTCCAAAAAATCTCTTCGTTCATAAGGTGCTCCAGGACGACTTGTTGTTGTTGAAGGACCTCAGTGAGCTCGTGTTCCGACCTGGCCTGCTTCCTGGAGCGGGGGCGGATCTTGCCAGGGCTGCCTGGATCCGCTCACTAGGAATGCTTGAATTTTTGACAAACACGGAACCCCTCCCCAGGCTGCGTCATGAGGTCTGGGGCAAGCTAGCTGGGGCTTGTTTCATGCTCAATGCTCGTCCCCTTCAAAGGGGCTGTGTTTTCCTCCCTCCCCCAGCCCAGAGCTACCCAAACCTTTGAAGAGCTATTTTCATCTTTCCAGCAAATTTCATGGACTGCACCATTCCACCCAGCTGGGCTTTGTACCCAAACAGCCACCTCCCCGGTACAGCTGTCAGCTCCTCTCTGCTAACCGGGACAAACCTTGTATGAGCTTTCCTCCTGGAAAGAAAAACCAAATACAGCACAGCCCGGCTCCTCGCCTTGCAACCTGAGGTTTGGCCTAGCTGCAGGGCAGGCAGCCCCCTGCTAGTGTGGGCAAGGGCCAATCAGCTTCAGCTGGGTTCCCTTAAGTCCACGACAAGCGGATTGATAAGATGATGAAAGTGATTTCAGAGCGTTTACTCTGCGTGAGTTGGGCTGACTCAGCTCAACCAGAGTCTAAACCAGGGGTGTCCCATGGGCCAGAATCCAGCCCATAGGGCCTTTTTAGCCAGCCCTGAAGGCTGCTGGCAGAGACCTGGTGGCTGGGGCACTGAGCCACCGCTGCCCTGGGGACAGGGCCCTGACTAGAGCGCGGGGAGGTGGCAGAGGGGTTGGGGGCGGGGGGAGGGTGTAAGTCTGAGGGTGGGTGGGGGCAGTTTGGGGGTGTCTAAGGCTGAGGTCGGTTTGGGCCTGGGAGGGTCTAAGCCTGGGGGATTTGGGGCTATCTTGTATTCGGCCCCTGGAACGTGTTAAAAAATTGCCGTGTGGCCCCCGATGATGAAGGGCCAACCACCCCCTGCTCCAAACTGCCATAAGTTAGCCCAGGGCGGCCTCCACTTCACCTGTGACCCCTTCAGCTCCCTGCGCTGGTGGACAAGTGAGCTGTGATGGGGGGCGGGTCAGGTGGCTGAATCAGGCTGAAGGCAGCACGAGCCCTTGGCTGTGGCAAATGCCTCTAGAAAGTAAGACAGCGCCTATGGAGCAGGCTTCCCTGTAAGCTGAGCACTCGGGCAGCTGCCCAGGAGAGAGTCTGGGGCCGTCCAGCTAATAATAGCACGTCCACAGTGCCTGCTGCCGGCAGCCTGTGCGTCTCTGGGGGGGTGCACCGCCGCATCTACCTCGGTGCATGCAACAAAATTTATTCCTCACATGCTAGCGAGCCCTGAGTTGGAGGGAGTTGCAAGTGGGGACAAGGGCCCCCTGAGGTGCCTTACCAACTCAGGAAAGAATAAGATCGAGGATGCACAACCAGCTGAGCAAAGCTGAGCCGAGGCTGCAGGTGATAGGATCTAGCACAGGAGCTCGGAAGAGAGGCCCGGACCCACATGTAGGGTGTGCGTGAAGGGTGTGAACGCTCCCGCCCCTCATGTCTGGTTTCTCTTTCTTCCTCCCTGCTGCACTGTGCAGTGGGAGGCTTCAGGACTGTAGTTCCTTGGCCAGCTCACTATCTAGAGAGCTGGCCATGGAGCAGGGAGGGGACTACATTTCCCAGCATGCCGCTGGTCTCTAGCAACAGGAAAGGGAGAGGGACAAACCTGTTTGGCTATTGTTCTTCACTTGCCACGTTACAGCAAGAGCCCAGAAGATAATTGCTATAAAATCTTTATTACTTCGTAATTTTTAATGTGATAACACAATCGTTTTGCCAGTCGTTTCCACTCACATCTCTCAATAACCTCTCTTACGCACACTCCTTGCATGGCTATTTTGAACTCCTTTACATTTAAAAAAAATGGAGGTCCACACTTACCCAAAAAAGCACCCCCCACAGCAACTCCTGCATCCGGGCCTTGACGCTGGGAGATGATGGGAGGTTTGAGTTCTGTTTTAGCTGCTGCTCTCCGATTCTGTGCAGAACTTGGTAAATTGGTCCCAGAATGAGAAGGTATTCAGCATCTGGGCTGTGGCCCCTCTTAAAAGGGACATGAACTCGTATAAGAACTAGAGGGCACCAATGAAATGAATGAGGAGCAGGTTTAAAACTAATAAAAGAAAGTTCTTTTTCACCCGGCACACAGTCAACTTGCGGAACTCCTTCCCGGAGGAGGCTGTGAAGGGTCGGACTGTAAGAGAGTTCAAAGAAGAGCTAGATAAATTCATGGAGGTTAGGTCCATAAAAGGCTGCTAGCCAGGGGCAGGAATGGTGACCCTGGCCTCTGTTTGTCAGGGGCTGGAGATGGATGGCAGGAGACAAGTTGCTTGATCATTGTCTTTGGTCCACCCCCGCTGGGCTAGATGGACCTTTGGGCTGACTCAGTATGGCCATTCTTCTGAGTGGAAGGAGAAATTGAGGCAGGGAACCCCAGAAACAACCCCATAATGGGGCAGGCCTTGTTACAACCAGAATCAGCAGAGAGAATGCTTCTGAGGATAACTTCAGGAGCCTGGTGTGTTACCCTCTGGCAGAGATCAGCACTGATGCCAGGATTATACAACTTCTGAAAAATCCAGGAGAGTTGGGTCTCCAGGCACTGGTCTTTGTCGCAGCTGCCTCAGGCTTTGGGGGCCGTGGTGGGTGAGTGACTAGGCTAGCAGGAGAGGTTGTAGGTGAGACTGGAGCGCAGCTCCCAGGTGAGTGCAGCTTAGTCAGGATCTTTTGGGTTGAGAGGTACTTTATTCTTGTACATCTTTTGGCCGAGCTGTGGGGAGCTTGCAGGGGGAATGGGGAAATGACAAACCCTGCACCAGCTGGGACTCAGGCAGCCTTACTTACCCTTCACCAGGCTCCTTGAGTCCCAGCTGGTGCAGGGTTTGTTAATTTCCCATCACTGCACCTTGGTCCATTCCTCTCAACCACCCCCTCGCCCAGCCGTGGATCTTTGCAGGGTTATGCCAACCCCACAGGACCCCGTTCACGCTGGGAGGCAGCTGAAACACTGCTTCCTGGCCCGAGAGGGCTGGGGGGAACCCACCCCCAGTCCCTGCTGTGGCAAGGGGGAGGGCAGGTTTAAATGCCACATCCTGGCTCCAACAGGCTGCTGGGGAGAAGCGCTGCTTTCAGTGGTTAGTTACTCCTTTACTCAATACCCCGAGCACGGCGCTGAGCAGATTTTGGAAAGGTGCCTGTGCGCGCTGTCAAAGACGGGGTGTTCGGTGGTGGATTTGAGCTGTTAAAGCGGCCGATCCTTGGTGAGCTCGTGGTACGCACGACTGCATTGCAAACCTCTCTAGTAAGACTGACAACCGCGGCACATGCAAGTAAATGTGACGTTCATGAGCAATCGGTGGGCGTGCCGGGGAAAGGTTTGTCTCATTGAAATGGACCGTGTTACTGAAAAGGCTGGGAACCGCTGCTGCAGGCCCTGCTGTTTCCTGAGTGCCAGACACAAGTTTGATCACAGAGCAATGAGATGTAAGCTCCCCTTGCACCTGCAGCCAGGGACTTGGGCAGAAAGGCCTCGGCAACCCTCAAAAGAGTGGTCTGCCCTCAAGGGCAAAGCCGAGATGGGGCCCAGACAGCAAGGACTGTGCCTGGCTTCCCCGTGTCCGGCTGGGGAGCCTGGTTTGGGGCCAGCTCCATTACTGAGGATGTCTGTGTTGGGAGCTCAGGCCCGCCATGGTCACAGATGCTGGTGTGACATGGGGCTGAGGCGCTCGTCAGTCAGAACAGCAGCCACGCCCCGGGCCCCTCTGCGTCAGCCTCATCCTGACCTGTTGGCTTGTGTTTAGCCGCAAGGTGTGACGCTCAGTCTGGTGTGCTGGGATCAGGCCCCACAGCCAGGGGGAGCCCAGAGAGGATCACCCCAAACCAAAGGGCGGTGCAGGGGCAGCTGCTGTGGAAAAGCCAATGGAGACACCTCTGTTGCCAGTGGGGAGGACATGGTGGGAGCGCCCATGTGTCTCACCAGCTCTCAGCGGCAGCGCCTTGGGACTGGCAGCTCTCTGCAGGCAGTGGCATTGGCCCTGCGCAGAGCCTAGCGCTCTGGCTGCGAGAGAGCTGGACGTCTCCCTGCCTACTCTGCTCTGCCTTTGACAGTGCAGGCTCCTTGCCCAGCAGCCAGATCTGCAAGGGGCCTTCACACACCTTCAGGTGGGGTCGGTATAGGAGCTGCTAATCCACCTTCCTGTTTCATCTTGTGCCCGGCAGCCAGCTGTGGGGGTTAGTTTGCTTTGCACCCCACCATGCATAGAAACCGCCGGCCGCAGCTGGGGATCGCAGGCCGGAGGCGTTGTGCCTTTATAAAACTTGGCGGCCGGCCACGTTGGCAGCGCACCACGCCAGCAGCCGTGTTCATCTCCCCGGGTGTGCCCAGAACGTCCTGTGGACGGCGCCAGGGAGCAGAGCCGTGCAGCTCTTGGCTAGCGAAGCAGGGCTCTGTGTGTGTGTGTGTGTGTGTGTGTGTGTTTAATGCAGCAGAACAAGTGGATGTCACAGCTCATTCGGGAGTTACGGGCTCGGTGGTGAAACTGTTGGGCGAGATTCCCTGGCTCATGTTATAGAACTCTAAGGCTGGAAGTTCTCCTGAGAGGTCATCTAGTCCAGTCCCTTGTGCCACAGCAGGGCCAAATAAACGGCGACTTTCCCCGAGGGGGGCTGGGCAACTTATTCCTGAAACCTCCGATGACAGATGTTGGGGAGTGTGGGGTCCCCAGGCCCTGCCCCCCCACAGTCAGAGGTGACTCTCACTCAGCAGGGAGACCAGACGGGTTAGCAGGTGACAGGGACACAGCATGGAACAGACTCGTCAGCAGAGGAACCAGAAGCCACCTGTACCAGCCGGGTTGGGGAGAGGGGCCCAGAGGGGTCCCTGAGCCAGGCCCTGGCCTCCTTCCTCCCTCTCCAGCCAGACGAGACTGCCCCACCCAACATCCCAGCTCCAATTCAAACCAGCCAGGCCCTTTCGCCCGCCTTTGTCCTGTTTCCCAGGGAAGAAGAGTGTCATCTGGTTGCCTGGGTTCCAAAGAGCAGGCAGCGCCGTAGCCTACGTGTGAGAAGTCATCACCCTGAAATAGTCCTCACCACTATGCACTGATGCTGTGCCTAGGGAAACTGAGGCACACCTCTTGTGTTGCTACAGGACAGTAGGAAGCACAGGCAACCGAACCAGGGGAAGAAAATCCTCACCTACCCCCATATCATCACAACAAGCATTCCACAGTCTTCTAGTCAAGCCTTGAAAGTTTTGGGTCCCTCTAACGTCTAATCTACCTCTGCCTGGCTTCTGGAGCTAAACGAGGCTTCTGTTGCACAGCCCTTAATGAAGGCTGGAGAGCAGATCCATTCCTCTCTCTCTACGTAGCCATAGAATAGCTGAAGAATTGGGCTTGTTCAGTTTGAAAAAGAGAAGATTGAGGGGAGACATGATAGCGGTTTTCAGGTATCTAAAAGGGAGTCATAAGGAGGAAAGAGAAAACTTGTTCTTCTTGGCCTCTGAGGATAGAACAAGAGGCAATGGGCTTAAACTGCAGCAAGGGAGGTTTAGGTTGGACATTAGGAAAAAGTTCTTAACTGTCAGGACGGTCAAACAGTGGAATAAATTGCCAAGGGAGGTTGTGGAATCTCCATCGCTGGAGATATTTAAGAACAGGTTAGATAAGTGTCTATCAGGGATGGTTTAGACAGTAGTTGGTCCTGCCATTGGGGCAGGGGGCTGGACTCGATGGCCTCTCGAGGTCCCTTCCACTCCTAGTGTTCTATGATTCTATAGTGCCTCTAGATGGGCTGGACCCTCAAAGTGGAACATGTGAGGACCCAAGTGGAGGACCCACCTGCACAGACAAGAGCTACGTCTTAGGGAGATTAGGGACAATGGGGAGATGTGAAAGTCAGTGACTGTAAAAAATCTCAGCCGTGACTGGGGCAGCTGTGTCCATCTGTCACTCACAAACGACAAGCAGCCCTGTGGTACCTTGGAGACTAGCAAATTGCTTAGATCACCAGCTTTTGTGGGTAGAACCCACTTGGTCGCACGGGCTGGAGTGGAAACAGAATCCAGGATAGCGAGAGCAGGAAAAAAAATAGAGGCGGCGGGAGGGACTTATCTTTCAGTTAATGAAGCAAATTAAGCTGGATGAGTCTCATTCATCCAGCTTAATTTGCTTCACTAACTGGACCTACTAATGACAGGGAACTTCCTCTTCCTTCCCTCCCTGCCTTTTTTTTCCTGCTATATATATCCTGGATTCTGTTGTTTCCAGTCCAAATCCATCTGATGAAGTGGGCTTTAGGTGCTGTGGTGCAGGGGTGATGGGGGTGTGTGTGTGTGTGTGAGAGAGAGAGAGAGCGAGAGAGAGAGAGAGATTGGCACAGCAGCTCCCAGCGTCTAAGGATGACCCCCGGGGCTGTAACCTAAGCTGGCAGGTAACACCTCTGACCTGAGCAAAGAGCAGGGAGGAGCCAAGCTGGGTTTGAATGGGAGACAGCAATTGGAAGCTGGGGGGGATAGGGGTTGGAAGGCAGCCAGCCTGGCTAGGGGGGAAGCTACACCCCAGATGGGGCACCCCCCCCCGGACTCCCCTCCCCAGAACGGATTGGAGCGACTGTCTCTGACAGCTGCACTGACACCTCTGCACTGAGCTGGGCCTCTGTTGCCTAATAAACTTCCCGTTCTACCTGCTGAGTGAGAGTTGCTCCTGCCTGCGGCCGAGGTGCAGAGCTTGGGGACCCCGAGCCCCTTCACAGCAGGCTGCCCACAACCCTCCACCAGCCAGCGCGCACTGCTGTGCCAGACGCACGTGGCGGCCGGGTCAGTTACCGAGCGCGGCTGCCTTAGCAGATGCTCTTGAGGCTCATGCTCTTAGCGCCGGAGGTCAGCCCCGGGGTCAGCCGAGAGCGCGCCTGCCATGCCTAACTGGAGCGCTCCTAGGTCCCCCGGCCCTGCCCGACGCTATTAGCCCCCGATAGGATCAGGGATTTAAGCGGAGTGACGTGCGTGCATGCAGGCAAGCCCTGAACACCTGGCTTCTGGCCAAGGCTGAGTAGACCTTCCCAGGGCCAGGGGAGGGTAAACCCTTCACTGCCTGCCCAGTGATGTGAGAGCGGTGGGCAGCAGGGGTTGCGTCATGCTCCTCGGCTTTCTACTTTGGCTCTAGGCCAGGGCAGGTTCATAGAATCATTGAATGCCAGGGCGGGAAGGGACCTCAGGAGGTCATTGAATCCAGCCCCTGCCCAAAGCAGGACCAACCCCAACTAAATCATCCCAGCCAGGGCTTTGTCAAGCCAGGACTTAAAAACCTCCAGGGATGGAGATTCCACCCCCTCTCTGGGTAACGCATTCCAGTGCTTCACCACCTGCCTGGGGAACTAGCTGTTTCTAATATCCAACCTAGTCCTCCCGCACCGCAACTTGAGACCAGGTTCTTCTGTCTCCGTCACCCTCTGTGAGCCTGGTCCCTTGCAACCTGCTCTGGCTTTGGCACTGGCCCTGTTTTCTTGCCCTCTCCCACTTCACGGTCAGCTGGACACCCTGGACTGGTATTTGAAGCCCTTCTGATTGCCGTGTGGCTGTGCCCAAGAGCTCTGAGCTCACTGAAAACGTAACCTAAGACTCTGAAGCAACTCCATTGGCCAGATACAGCTGGCAGAGGCCTGTGGTCCGTCTGCCTCTCCCTGCAGCTCCGTGGGTGGAGATGGAAGTGACTATGGAAGTTTTAGGCTGCCCCATCACTGGCAGAGCCTCAGCACAAACACTGAGCCTGCACCTAGCAGCAGGGTGAGACTTACCCTCCGCCTTTCTTGCCCCATGTGGTGAGGTGACCAAGCTGGTGCCTGGGCCCCATAAATCTTTCCTGCTCGCTGACGAACCGGGTTTGGAGGCAGCCTCGTCACGTAGCTTGGAGATGGAAAAAGCCAGCTGGCCTTCGCCCTTTCGCCGAGAAGACATCTGAGCGGGGTGATGTCTTGCTTTCCATCGCTCTTCAGTGCAGCCACTTGGAAGTTCCTCCCTGTGATTCTTGTCTGAAACATTTTCGTCACTAAACAACCAGCTGCTGAAACCCTGAAAATTGTTAGCCAGTTAGGGAGTGACCGCGTGCCTGTCACGCTGCTCATTACACTTTGATGTACCTATTAAAACAAGCCAATCCCAGGAATCAGTATGACGGGTTAGCGCCAGTAGTCCCAAAGGGCTGGGTGTTTTCTGTTCTGCCAGGTTTTCATGTCCTACTGCCCACACGCCCCCCCAGCTCTGGCCAGAAGTCAGCACGGTCCCAAACAGGGCTGGCCATTCGGCGGGTGAGTCAGACGCTGGTGGGCCCGGGCAGAGCTGGGAGAGGCGGTGGGTCTGGCTCCCTCAGTCACTGCTGTCTTATGTGCGCTGAACAGGACAATGGGGGCGGTTGGAGCAGTTTTTCTTATTTTCAGTGGAAATTTAAACACTAAAACAGAGGTGTCGCTATTCCCCGCCCCCATCCACAGGGTGGAATAAATTTTGTTCTGTGCACCGAGGCATGTGCGGAGGTTCACCACCAGTAGAAACACACGCAGCCTGCTGTGGGTGCTCTGCTGATCAGCTGGGCAGCCCCTGAATCTCCGCCGTGTGGCCATCCAAGTTCTCAGAGAACACTGATGCTCTGCCCTCTGGCCCGCTCCAGGCTGTCCCAGCTTCACCCCCATCCCCAGGTCTGGCCCCAGCTCCACCGTTGGCTCAAGCACTGCAGGAATGGGGAAGAGGTGTGGACAATTCCTTGGCTAGTAATGGCGGGGGGGATGCCTCCGTGAAAGTTTGGCTCCCCCCATCTTAGGGGTGTCCGCAGGGCCCAGCGGTATTAGGGCAGCCTGCTGGTGCTAGTCTGCTGTGTGGCAACCAGAATGCAGACCGGTTCTTAGGGACCCCCCTGCCAGCGGGTGCCCAGATCCTCTGGGGAAAGACGCCAGCCAGGGATCCCTGCAGGGCTGCACCTTAGTGCCATTAGCACGGCCAGCATCCACTGTCCTGCCTTGAGCAAAAGCTCCCCCAGGCAGCGAGCCCCCCCAGCCCATGTGTTGGTCTCTCAAATGCCAGGCAGTAGCGGAGCAGGGTCAGCTGGCAGAACGCCCAAGGTGAGGCAGGACGGGGTGTGGGACAGACTCCGTTAGAGGGCAGGGAAGTGCGGCAGATCCTGGTATGACGAAGCCCTTTCTGGCCTGGGGAGGCTGGAGACAGCACTGACATTGGGGGTCACACAACCATCCCATTCCCTTCTCAGCCTTCCCCGGGCAGCGCTCATTGGCTGCGGGGCTCTTCGCTGCCTGCCGGAAATGGATGAGCGGGGTCACCGTTCCACGCCGGACGCATCCCACCCCAGAGCTGGCTGCATTGGCGCGCTGGGCGGAGATGCTGTGTGTTGCCCCCTGTGAGTCAGGCAGTTCCCTTGTGTTGGGGTGAGTCTCAGCCAGCCCAGGAACCGCAGCTCCCCCTTTGCAGGGGGAAGGAGCTGGGGTGTCTGGCCCTTGTCAGCTGAGGAGAGGGATCCCTCAATGAGTGGTCTACATGTTGGCACTCCCTCCGAGGCACCTGGCGTTGGCTACTGCCGGCAGACAGGACACTGGGCTGCGTGGCCCTTTGGTCTGACCCTGTGTGGCCGTTCGCATGGTCTGGGATTCAGGGTCCTGGCTTGTTGCGCCCCCTTCCTGCTGCGCCCCAGGGGAGGGTGGCGGCTTTGCAAGGGTGGGGTTTTTTTCCTGCCACTTTGGAAGGACTGAAGTCACCAACTCCAGGGAGGGAAACACCCTGCAGCTGTCCGCCCCCTGTGCTCCCAGACTTCTCAGCAGGAGCCTAACCCAGCCCTCTCTCCCTCCCACCTGCAGGCGCTTCCCCCCCAGCGCTGAATAAACCAAACTGCCCTCTTTGCACACAGCCAGCCACTGCCCGGGGAGCGGCGATAAATCAAAGCCAGGCTGGAAGCGCCCTGGGCTGCCCAGGGCTGACCTGCCAGTGCTGGGCGGTGGCAGAACTCAGTCGCAGGAGCTGCAGGCTGGAGTCTGGGCGTTGGAACACGTCGCTCAGGCTTATGCGGGGGTGGGAACACAGAGGGGACAAGAAAGGGGCGCCGGGCCACAGCCGGGTGACACGGAACCGGTCGCTGTCAGTGTCCCATCCAGCCCTGGGGCGTTTTGCTCATAAGGTGCAGAGCCTCCGGGGTATTTGACCCTCTGGGCCCTATGCTCTGTACAGCAGGTTTGGTCTGTGTGCTTGTGCAGGGAGTGCTGAGCCAGGGCACGTCTGGGGGCGAGATGCTGGCGTGAGATTCTGTAGCTACTGACGGCAGACAGAAAACTGGGGCTGGACAGAGTGAGCCAAGCCAGCTTTGCTACAGGCCTTATGACCTGTCAGGCTAGGTAGTATGCCCCCGGGGGGTCTGACCGGCAAGGCCCAGCTGCAGCAGTTCCCATAGGTACTTCAGGCTGTTTTTAATGGGTTCACTACCATCCCACTGGTAGTGGTATTGCTCAGAGTAGAGGCTGCATTCGTGCCTGTATTGAAGCACCCTCCTGAGACAGCCAGTCCGGGGGTTCACCATAACTTCCAAAGCTAACGCGGCTGGAAATGCAAAACCTGATGAAAGCAAGGCAGGGCTGAAACGGGTCACTGCAAGCCTGCCTGGAAAGCGAGGCTGCCGTCTCGATTCAGGCCGGGACGTCCTGCGGGGTAGGATGGCGTCTGGGTGTTCCTGCAGCACGAGAGCAGCCTGGCTGTGTCTCCGCAGGGGAGGCTGCCCAGCAAAGCCGCTGTCGATTAGTATGTATGGCTGTGGCCAGGGTCCCAGAAAGGCCGGGATGTGCCCCAGCACAGGCCTGGCTCAGTAACTGGTGAAAACACACAGTGTGCCTATGGCTACACTAGTGAGTTTTGGTGACAAAGCCCCGGTTTTGTTGTCAAAACTCATGGAGGGGCCACTCGACAAACGCGTGGACTTTGGGCGAGAGGATTTCCAACGTTTTCCACGTGCATTAAACGTTTGCTTCCTTGAGCCCCAGCTGGCACGGGCTTGTCAATTACCGCCCCCCCCCCCGCCCCCGGCTCCTCACTGGCTCTGCAAAGAACACAGCAACTGAACTCGGCGCTTTCACTGCCAGCCCCCCCGTGAAGCGGCACACCTTTCTCCACAGCCTCTGGTGACACAAAGGCCGTGTGGCCGCCCCAGGGGGCCCTCTGGCGACAGACAGGGCTTCCGGGTCATCAGGAAGCCCTGGCTGCTGTGCTGCCAGTTGGCTGTTCTGGAGAGAGAACCCCTGGGCAGGCCGGCTGCTTTCTGTCGACACCGTCGAGCGACAGAGACGTGCTTTCGTGTGGCCGCGAGCTGTCAACTGACGTTGCGTTGGACGAGCTCGTCTGTCAATAGCTGGCTGTAGTGCGGACCTCGCCAACAGGTTGGCAGAAATGGTCAGTTTCCAGACTGGAAAGAGGGGAAGGAGCTGGGATGGCAGTGACCCTCGCTGGCCATACTGGGTGCAGCTCTCCCAGCGTCCCCTGGGTATAGGGCAGTGGGCCCTGTAAGTGGTGCGCTTGGGCGGCCGGGCAGGAGAGAGTTTCATGCTGCCCAGCTGATTAGCAGAGGGCCCACAGCCGGCAGCCCGCGTGGCTATTGCTGGTGTACATCTATACCTGCTTCAGTGCAGATAACAAAATTTATTCCACACATAGATGGAGGGGAAAAAAAAAGTAGCCAGAACCCTGGTACATAGGGGGCAGGTCCTAATGTCAGGGCGCTTACTAGGCTCCACCTCTTGGCTGCCAGCTGGCATCCTGGGCACCTTCTGGGGCTTCTGGACCCAGAGATTGGGGCCCCCGCCTCCAACCTGGGCCAGGCCTTTGTATCCCAGTGCGAGTGCACCCTCCCTCTCCAGCGGGCAGCTCCAGCAAGCAAGGCCGGGCCTGTTGAGCAAGGCAGGTTGGCGAGCCTGGGGCCCCCTCTGCCCTGGTGGCCATGAGATCTGGGACATGGCTTACCAGCGGCTCTGCCCTGGCTCTCAGCGAGCCATGTTCCATGGGAACGCCTGGGCTGTCAGTGCCGAGGGAAGTGCTGGAGGTGGGGCGCACCCAGGTGCCTCCTTCTCTGGAACCCAGGCCCACGGGGAATGTAGCTGAGTCGCGCACAATGCAGCGCTTTGAGCCGGCCTTCTGCTCAGGGCAGGTGTGGGCATCTCTGCACCTGAGGTGGGGAGCGGGAGCTGAGGAGATATAGGACCTGGCATAATGTGCAGCCAGGAAAGTTGAAGCCCCTGCCTCACTCTGGGGCTGCGTCCCTGTGTGCTACATTATGGCCATGTTGAACACCTTATAAAGCCTCCCAGTCAACACCACAAATAGGCAACTTGCTCAGCCCTGCCTTGTGGTTGGGACCCGCCCCCACCTCTGTACTGCCTCTAGCTCTGCTGTGCTCTGGGGCTTAGCGCTTGCGGGTCTCTGCACCTGCGATGAGCTCAAGGTGGGGTGCCAGCCTGTGCACCAAAAACCTTGCCCCTCACACCCCCCCGCCGCTGTTAAAAATGCAGCCAGCTCTTGGGAGGAGCGCAGAGCATGGCGCAGCCCCAGACACCCGCCAGGGTAGCACTGCCCTCAAAACACTGCTGAGTGCCTCTGTGCTAGCGGGCGTGCTTCTCCCATCAGCGTAGGTTCCCCCCTCCCAGCCCCCGGCACCGTGAAAAGTGGTCACTGTGGTGGCCAGCTGGCCCTACAGCTGTGTCAGGTGGGGGTGTGGCCTCCAGAGTCAGAGCAACGTACAAGCATCACATGGACCGGCCCGGTCAGTTGGCATTTCATGGCCCACGTTGGATTTTACCCATGTGCAGTAGGGGAGTACAGGTGGGTCACTCCTTGCTTCTGTGTCAAGGCCGTAGCACCTCCAGCGGGTGGCCAAGGTGGCGGGACCAGTGTTCTTTGGTTGATTTGGGTCATGGCCGTTTGAGGGGTGCAGGTGTAGGGCACAGACAGTTGGGCCCTTCTGTGTTGCTGTTGGAGGGGTGGGGGGGGCCTGGTGGCCAGCCCTGAGTTGCTTTACACTGATAGGCATATAGCTGGTGTGTGTGTGTGTGTGTGTGTGTGTGTGTGTGTGTGAGAGAGAGAGAGAGCGAGCGAGCACGAGAGCGCTGGTGTACATTTGCACACCCATGAGAGTGTGCATGCATGTTTACACACCCACAAGCGTGTGTTTGCACACCCATGTGCGAGAGAGCGAGAGAACGCAAGTGAGGGGGGTGTATCTTTGCATATCCATGACAGCGTGTGTTTGCACACCCACGAGCGTGCATGCGTGTGAGAGAGACAGTGTGTGTACGTTTGCACATCCATGAGCATGCGTGCATGTGTGTGAGAGAGCGCGTGCGAGTGAGTGAGAGAGAGATGGGGGTGTGTGTTTGCACACCCACGTGCATGCGTGTGTGTGTGTGTGTGTGAGAGAGAGAGAGAGATGGTGGGTGGGTGTTTGCATACCCACGAGCATGCGTCTGTGTGTGTGTGTGTGTGTGTGAGAGAGAGAGATGGGGTGTGTATGTTTGCACACCCACGAGCATGCGTCTGTGTGTGTGTGTGTGTGAGAGAGAGATGGGGTGTGTATGTTTGCACACCCATGAGCGTGCATGTGTGAGAGAGCTGGTGGGTGGGTGTTTGCATACCCACGAGCATGCGTCTGTGTGTGTGTGTGTGTGAGAGAGAGAGATGGGGTGTGTATGTTTGCACACCCACGAGCGTGCATGTGCGTGTGCGCGCACAGCACTCTCTTGCACACGGAGCTGCAAGCAGCCAGCTGCTTCCCAAGCCCGTTGCTGAGTGCGGCTGGCTCCTTGCAGGCCCTGGGGGTTGCAATGGCCCTGGCCAATCGGTGCCCGAGCGTGTTGCTAGGTGCTGCCGGCTTGCGCCTGAAGGGATTCCTGAGCTGTCACTGACTGGGCCCTGTGCGCCAGCCATGCAAGAAAGGTCGCTAAGCGTGTCCCCGGCCCAGGCTGAAACAGCAGCCATTTGGGCTGGCTCAGCAGACCCTCCCATCACCCGCTCGCATTGCGCCGGCTGGGGCGCTTTTAGCCGAGGGCTGTCGGGAGGCTTGGGCTGGGAGCCCCCTAACGCCCCGGGCTGGGGCAAATCTTGCCTGTTCCCATGCTGCAGGGATGGAGCTGAAAAACAGGCCCACACGCCTGCTGTGTACCCACGGCTAGGCCCAGCGTGGCTTCCCCGCATCCCTTGCAGAAATCACCCCTCGCCCCCTTCTTGTTCAGCACCACACCAGAGCTGGGCGCAGGGTCGGGCCGGGTCGGGTGGGTGGTGGGGCAAAGGCACCGACCAGGCAGTAACCGTCATTCTGCACGATTTGGGCCTGAGCCGAGTTTAGAGGCTTCAGCTGGTGCCTCAAAATGTTTTTGAAATTGTTCCCGGAGCTGTGGCGGCTCTTTGCTCTCGTTTGTCCAGGTTCTCGCAGCCCGGGGGGGGGAACGACTGACAAAGACGCTCGCAGCAGGAGGGGAGGCGGCCAGTGCAATGCGATTCTCTTTTCTCACGGCTGGGTGTTGGCAAATGCCATCAGGCCAGTCCTCAGCTTCCAAGCTGGTCTGTGGGCGGTGCGCTCAGCCTGGCCCTGGCCCCCACCCCCCCCGCCCCCCCGAGCATTTGCAGCCTGGCCGTGGGAGGGCCACGCAGTGCTGCAGCGTGATGGCTGCTCAGTGTCACTGTAATATGCCTTGTATCAGTGCCAGAAACAGGCCAGGGCCCCCGGTCGAGGGGGTTGGTTGCAAGAGGGGTGCTGGACGGTGGCTTTGCAGCAGAAGTGGGGTCTCAGGAGGGCTCTGGAGGTGGTGTGGGGCTGGCATGGGACGAGGCAGCAAAAGGTCCCTGCAATGGGACTGCTGGTACGAGGGGCCCCAAGCCGAGTAGGGGAAAGGGCCTGAAGGTGGACACACCCCAACCGGCCACCTCTGCCCCCCACCAAGAGGCATTCCAGGCCGCCGGGTAGCACAATCAATGCCCCCCCCCCCCAGATCTGCTCCCTTGGACAGAGCCACAAGCCCCTGACCCTGCCCAGGGAACCCCGAGCACCACCCCTCGAGCAGAGGGTCCCCCAGTGGGTCACAACCTCCTCTCCCACTTGTCAGGAGGTGCCCCCCACCCTTCTTTCCTTCTCCGCCACCCTGCCCGGCTCTGCCCCTCAGGGGTCCTGTGCCCAGCTCGGACCCAACCTTTGCCACCTCCCTGCCTTGGCGCCTTTTGCCCAGGCCTCCCTCTGCCCCTACCCGTCTGCACCTGGGGAACAGGCAAAGCACCACCAGTTTGACTGCAGTATGGACGCAGACCACCTGCCCCTGCCTAAGCACATCCCCTGTTAACCAGCACGGGGCAAGCTCAGAGCTCAGGCTCCCACTCAGACCTACACCCACGGCTGGCCTGTATCTCCCTCCTGGGCCAGAGCGAAGCTCCACAGGCTGCCCCTCCTGTGTCATACACAGATCTGGTGTCTGGGCCCGCCCCCCCCCGGCGTTGTGAGCAGCGTTCCCTGTAAGCTGAGTGCTGGGGTGGTGCGCAGGAGAGAATCAGGTGCCATCAGCCGATTAGCAAAGCGCCCACAGCTGGCGGCGTGGCTTCCTGGGGTGGTTCGCTTCCGCACATGCCTCTCTGCGCTCAACAAAATTTATTCTGCACTTAGAGGTTAAGAAAATGAAGCAGGACCATTGTGACCGCTGGAGGGTGGCTGATGGGCTCCCCGGGTGAGCTGACTTCTTAGCTGGAGCCTGATGCAGGGAAGCGCCTGCTTTCATCTGAAGCCTTTTGCCCCTCCAGGAGCGCCAGAGGCATTTTTACTGGCCAAGCAGCATTCGGCCTTCAGGACTCTGCTACACCGGACAGCTGAGAACACCAGCGGTCACCCCTGTGCTGCTGGGCCTGAGCCACATGCCCATCTGAGCGGATGGGACCTCCAGAGGCCCCCAGGCCAGCAAGCCTCGTGGGGAAACGGCTTCATGAACTTACCAGGTGCCAGCTCAGTTGTTTGCCCCCTACTGGGACTCGTCCTACTGCAAGAACCATCCCGCCCGCCCGCCTCTTCGCGTAAGACACAGCCACCTAATTCCCAGCTGGAACGTCTCCCTGGCTGCTGGACGGGAACTGAGGTGGCTGGTGCCCAGGCTGGGCGGTGCCCTTAGCACTCTGCCTCATGGGTGTCGCTTCGGCTGCCCCATTCGCTCTGCAACACCGCTTCCTGCACCTCAGCCAAACGATCCCTGCAGCGCCCAGCAACCCTGTGGGGTTTGCCCCTCGAGCGGGGTACTGGGACCAGGGTTGTGCTGTGAAAGCAGGGCTGGGGGAGGGGGTTGCTGAAGGTCTGTTTCACCCAGCCACGGAGCCCCAGGGGCCCTAAGGGCACAGCATGGCGCTGCTGTGCAACCCGGCCCCCGTGACGTGTGTTCGGTCCGCTCCCGCTGCCAGTCGTGAGAGCCATCAACAAGCTCCTGGTGCAGAGGGTCATCTGCATGGGAGACATTGACTAAGTCATGGCTAGATCTGCTGCCCTGGGGTTCCCAAACTGCACTGGGGCCATCACCGGGACCCACAGCCCGATCCGTGGCCTGCAGCTTAGGGCAGCCAAGTACATAAAGCGCAAGGGCTCCTTTCTGATGGTGCTGCAGGCCCTGCTCAACCACAGGGGACAGTTCATAGCCATTTATGGCAGGTGGGCAGGGGTGGCACGGCCCTCAGATGGCGCAGGTCCAGCTGTAATGACGACAAGGAGCAGAGCTGGTGAATCGGTCCTGTACCACAGCTGCTAATTCGGTGTCCCCGCACCAAGACCACTGACCACCATCCCCCACAGAGTCGTTAGAGTCTGTTTGTATGCAAGGCCGTCCATTTACACCAACATCCACTTTGCTTTTGATGACCAATTTTAATGGCGCCTTCCATAGGATCTGAGGATTTTTTTCTTCCCGTCTTAAATTTTGGACAACACATGTTAAACATCCAAGAGCTCCTTCCAAATGCTGGATTAGGATATTAATCAGTGCGAACTAGTGTGTCACAGGATGGTCATAATGATGAGAAGTGTCAAGTATCAGGACGTTCTTGATGAATTAAGCAGATACGCTGTCAGCTTGTAAGTGCTGCTTAGCCAGTCCTCTCTCTCTCTGGCTGTGTCTACACTAGCCCCAAACTTTGAAATGGCCACGCAAATGGCCATTTCAAAGTTTACTAAAGAAGCGCTGAAATGCATATTCAGTGCTTCATTAACATGCGGGTGGCCGCGGCACTTCGAAATTGACGCACCTCTCTGCAGCGTGGCTCGTCCCGATGGGGCTCCTTTTCGAAAGGACCCCGCCTACTTCGAAGTCCCCTTATTCCCATGAGCTCATGGGCTGTGACGGCTTTGTGCCCTGAGCGCAGGTCAGCCTAAGAGCTCATGGGAATAAGGGGACTTCGAAGTAGGCGGGGTCCTTTTGAAAAGGAGTCCCATCGGGACGAGCCGTGCGGCGGCAAGGCGCGTCAATTTCGAAGTGCTGCGGGCGCCCGCATGCTAATGAGGCGCTGAATATGTATTTCAGCGCTTCATTAGTAAACTTCGAAATGGCCATTTGAGTGGCCATTTCTAAGTTTGGGGCTAGTGTAGATGTAGCCTGTGTGTGTGTGTGTGTGTGTGTGTGTGTGTGTGTGTGTGTGTGTGTGTGTGTGTGTGTGTGTGGCACACGGACAGAATACAGTCATACCCCGAGCTACGCCCATTCGAGTTATGAGACTTCGACTTTACAAGGAGTTTCATTTAATACCCCGACTTCAGCTTACGAGGCATTTCTTCGCATTTACAGGGACCGATTTGGAGGCTGGTGGCTCTGGTAGGTGAGCACCGAGGGGATGGAGTTGGCCGCGTTGGTCTTGATGAAGCGGTTGTGTAGGGGGGGCGGTGGCACCCTGCGAGAGGGTGGCCGTCTGGTGCGGGGAGGTAGACTCACCCGAGTCCCAGCAGTAGATCACGCCGCTCTGTGAGACGTGGTTGCTGAGCGCGCAGCCCATCCCAGCCCCGCTGCTGCTGCTCACCCCCGGGCGGCTAGGGGGCCGCTGCTGCCCACCCTATGCAGCTGTGCCTTGGGCGCCGCTCGCCCTCTGTGGCGCTCCCTCCTATTTAGCGCCTGGCTCACCCGCCGCTGCTGCGGGTGGGGCCTCTCCGCCGTGCAGCCCCACACAAGAGAGGCATCGCCCCCTCGCCAGCCAGGGGCCCCCTGTGCCTGCCTAGATCCCCACGCGGCCAGCCCCTGGCAGCGCCCCCCTCCTAAGCTGCGCTCAGGCCAGGCTGCCTCCTTGTGCCCTGCTCTGCCCTGCCCGCCCCCTTGCACCAGATTTAATGGGATTTGGTGATGTTTTAGCATAGATGGGTGTACATTTTGGGGCTCAGGAATGCATACAATTTTTTCCCCTTTGAAATGAATGGTAATTACATTTTCGACTTATGAGAATTCACCCTAAGAGGAGTTTTTCAGGGACAAATTACCCTTGTAAAGCGAGGGAAGACTGTAATCCATACCTCCCACCCCCAATAAATGAGCACACCCCAGAGTAACAGGCAAATCTGGAAACACAAGGGGAGGGTGGGAAGCCTGGTGGAGCTGGGCCGTGGTTTAAATGGCACGTCCTGGCTCCAACAGCCTGGTGCACAGGAGAGCTGCTGCTTTCAGTGGTTACATCTTTACTCAACGTCCCTCCCACAGCACAGAGCAGATTTTGCAAACGTGCCTCTGTGCGCTGTCGAAGACGGGATATTCTGCGGTGGATTGGACCCATTAATGTGTTTGATCCTTGTTGAGCTTGTGGCAGGCGCAACCGCATTGCAAACCTCTTGTGTAAGACCAGAACCCTGGTAAATGTGGTGCTTACGAGCAACAGATTGCGCTGAAAAAAGTGGGTGTAGAGAATGAGCACCAGGGGCTGCCTTCGACAGTGGGCGAGATCCTCGCATCTCACTGGACAGTCACCGCCCGCCTCAAGCTGGGCAGCCCCCCAGCCAATAGGGTACTGTCCCGCCACAGTTCACCTGCCTCGCTGGGTGCGTGAGGCTTAAGGTTCCTGAACCTGAACCTCCTGGATGCCCCCAAAGATGCCTGCAAGACAGACCTCAGAGAGGTAGACAGCGAGCTGGACAACTGGGAAGAACTAGCAGACGACTGCAGCAGATGGAGGCAGGGGTTACACAAGGGCCTTCAGAAGGGCGAGATGAGGATCAGACAGCTAGCAGAGGAGAAGTGAGCGCACAGAAAGCACACTAAGGACTTGCCAGACACCCACCACATCTGCAAGAGATGCAGCAAGGACTGTCACTCTCGTGTGGGTCTTCACAGTCACAGTAGACGCTGTAAATGAAGTCCTCAGTTGAAACTATAAAGGGCGCGATCCATAGTCTATGCAGACTGAAGGATGCCTACTACTACCGTGGAAGGATTTGCCTCATTGAAGCTGCTGTGTGATTGACACAGTTGGGACCCGCTGCTCTTGGAAGAGACCTCGTTCACTCAGTGGACTTTATCCAGCGTCTGTTTAGGGCCATGGACCACTCCCAGGGAGTCTGGTAGGAGCAGACGCCAGCCCTAGGTTTATAAACTGAGGCCGGCCTACCCTTAAAAGCCTGTGTGACTTAGCACTGTCACTCAGGGCTGTGACGGCTTTGTGCCCTGAGCACGGGTCAGCCTAAGCTCTGAGGTAGCTCAGCGAGGTCAGTCGCTGGATTCTTCCAGCAACGTCACTGCTGCCGCTTGCAGGAGATGGACCATTCTGCCCATTGAGCCTGGCCTCCTTATTACACAGATCATAGAATGTCACCTTGAGATTGCTGCAAGCTCCTAACTTTGGGTTATATCCGTGCTCAGACGAGGACCTCCGCTCATGAGCTGCAGACTCAAGCGATGGCCATTCTGTCACGTCACCCCCCCCCGCCCCGCTTGGGAAACTGAGTTCTTTAACCACCACCTTACAGAGCTGCCCCGTGTGTCCAGTTTGACTTTGTCAGAGCCCTTTGAGCTGGACAGAGCTGTCTGGTGCCAAACCAGGGGCAGCACGTTTCCTGAAATAACCCTTTGGAATGGTACCAAACTATTGACATCTGTTTGCATATGGGCTCCTGCTTCTAGGCCACTCGCTGCTAGACGAAAGCCAGGCACAAAAGCTGGTGACCAAAGCACAGATGAACCAAAAAGCCTCAGAGGAACAGAAAATTGTTAGAAAGACGCCCAGAACGTGCCAGTTTCTCCCCTCATGACTTATTGATTAGCGCTTTGAAGCTGGAAAGCACTAAGTAGTCTTATTAAATCTGCTTCATGATGTTTATTGAAGTCCCAGTAAATAATATTCTCTGCCAGGCTAAACCACTCATGAGAGAGCAGCTGAAGCAGAGACAGGATGTTGCGTTATAAACTGTTTTGGCCTGAGGAGATTTTTTTTTCAACCACTTCTTATGATTTCCATCAAGAAACCAAGTTTAATAGTTTCCAAGCTCAGTTTTTCACTGTTTAATAAGCTACAATACCAGGCTGGACTTGAGGGGCCCTAAAGAGATTTCCATATAAAGTATATTCGTCCTGCCTGTCACTAACTGGCCGATTCCAAGCAGTAATTTACATAGCGAGCTGGCACCGTCTCATGAGCGAATTAGAATGGTGAGAAAGGGGGAAAACCGCCCGAGAAAGTGAAATGTGAACAGCACTATTAGCTTCAAAAATTTAGCAGCTGTGCATCTGTATGAGGCCGTGCTCTGTGCTAGCTGCTAAGGAGTGCCAGGGCTGGTTGAGCACCTCAACAGGGACCACATTCATGCTGGCAGAGCTGACCCCAGGGTGGCGCGGTGCTGGAGGGATGGGGATGGGTGGATTAGTCAGGAGGACTCTTCCCTCTAACTTGTGCCAACCCCTCTGTCCTTGCTCAGTCCAGGCTGACTCATTGCCCCTGGGTGGCTCGCAGTGCTGGCTTTTCACAAGAGCTTCTTGCAAAAAGTGTCTTGAGCAAGAACATGAAATTCTAGCTCACCCGCCCGTGGCAGCCACCCCACGTTTCCTGTCTGCTCCGTAGGCATGCTCCACGTTCTCATCCCTGCTCCAGCCCCGTGCATTAGTTGGGCTGGAGCTGGGATGTACATGGCAGGGTGGTGATTCCAATGGACGTGGGAAATGGACCTTCTAGATTGCCTGGCCTAGGCCGATGAGCTTGGCTTCCCTGGTGGCTCTGGAGCGCTGAAGAGATGGGGCACTGTAAGCTATCAGTGAAGGTCAGGTTAATGCATGGAGGCAGGAGAGGAGCCCTCTATGTGAAGGCTTCTGTGCCCATTGAGTGAGTACGGCTGCGTGGAGTGACTGAGGAAGAAGCTGCTGTTGGAACACTGCCCCAGGGTCAGCGCTGAGGCTGGTGGAGGCAGGTAGTTGCATGAACCCACAACCACCCACAGACAGCACTTGGACCTCCACGGTGCTCAGGGGAGACCAATGCAGGGGTGTCTGAATGGGTGGAGGGGTAGGAGGCAAGCGACAGAGGAAGCGGAGAGGCGCACCCAGCGGGCAGGGCCTCGGGGGAAGAGGCCCAGTGGGGCAGAGCCTTGGAATGGTGCATGGGTGGGGCCACGAGGGAAGGAGAGGTGCTTGTGGTGGGGGTGGCAGACATACAGTGCAGGTGGTGGTGACCACCTTCCCTTTTCGGGAGCGTCTGCTGCTCCTGGACCGGTGCACCAGCCCAGGCGGACGTGCAGGCGGCAGGCTGGGGAAGACACCCGAAGAACTGGCTTCTGTTTTCGCTGCTTCTTGGGATGAACTGGCCAGTTAGATCTGTTCTCTGAGGCACTGTGGGCAGCAGGTGGAGAAAAGGCATCTCAAAGGCACTTGGGCAGTTTGTACCCGCGTACGCTGGTGCGATGGCTCGGCGAGGCCTCTGACACAGCATCACGCCAGAAGCCACTGTCCCTTTTGAGCCCTGAGCATTCAGCCGGGCCGGTGCGAGGCCGCTGGCCAGACCCGAGGATGCGGGCTGGGAGTTTAAGGGGCTGTGGCTGGGGAGCACTTGGAGGTGGTATGATTCCACTGAGGGGCTGGCAAAGAAGAGGGCCGAGGTTTCAGACGAGGCGCTGGAGCAGAGAGGTAGAGCTGAAGTGATGGGATGGTGTCTACTTAGCATAGGGCCAGGAGAAGCTGTGCTTGCAGCCAGAGGTCAGGTGGAA
Organism: Carettochelys insculpta; assembly: GCF_033958435.1. NCBI lineage: Eukaryota > Metazoa > Chordata > Testudines > Carettochelyidae > Carettochelys > Carettochelys insculpta. Next base: position 4,808,814 of record NC_134145.1, read on the forward strand.
CCACTGGAAGTCAGCTGGAGACCACTCCACTGGCTCGGCTCTTACTCTCCCATGCTTAACTGTCCCCATCCGAATGCTGGGACCCCTCGTATTGTTGAACAGCCACACCTTGTGAGACAGCCCCTGCCCCAGAGAGGCTCAACGGGCAAGACAGAGCAGGAGGAAGACATGGATTATCATCTACCCATCACAGAGGGGGAACTGAGGCACAGAGAGACGAGAGCCGGGTCAAGATCACTCTGGGCGTCTTTGGCAGAGCAGGGTGTGGACGCTGGGTCTGCCGACTATCAAACCAGTGTCTAAAGGGCCCCAGGCTGCTGCTCCCTCCACCGTAGGGCTGTTTGGCTTTATACGTGGGGGCGTTTTCACTCAATCATGCCTCATTCCCTAAGGAGCTGGGCCAGCGAGCCCTCTACAGAAGTTTACTGAGGAGCAGGGCCCATCTCTTGCCACTGGTCCCGCACCACTGCTGTTCTGTTCCCAGGGTTCCCTGGCACTCTGCCGGGGTAGAGACCAGCCTGAGAGAGATCTAAGGACAAAGAGCCAAGACTGAGCCCTGATTTGCCTCCCAGCTGGCATGTGCCATGGCTGACAGACAAGCCCACCTACCCGCAGTGATGGGTGGAGGTCCCACGCTCCTGCTTGCACCAGAAAGGAGTTTCTGCTGCTTTTATCACTCAGGGCCAGCCATCTACAGCATAACCAGTCAAATCCCTGGGCCTCTCCCTTAGCAAGGGCCATGCCTCTCCACTCCTGGGGCAGACGTGCACCCTTTTCGCTGCTGGAAGAAGCCTGTATGCTCTGAAGCGAGAGGGCTGTACCTTTGTGCCAGGTGTGCGGAGTGGCAGTCCCGCATTCCTGCGCTGCATGCCTTGTTTTTCCCAGCAGACTTCAAGTTTGACAATCTCTCATGCTCATTTCGAGGCTGCAGCGCAGGGTCTTAATTACTTGTGCTTTCATCTGTGCGCTCGACGGGCATGGAGCTGCCGCAGGGAGCCTGCATTTGCATATGTTTATTAGCGTTCACCAAAGCTCTGGTGTCTCTGACCATCATAAATTGCAACAGAGAGGTCGCTGTGTTAGTCTGTATTCCAACAAAACAAACCAGCTATCTAGCAGCACGCTAAAGACTAACAAAACAATTAATTAGGTGATGGGCTTTCGTGGGACAGACCCATTTTTTCCGATCTGGTGATCTGCCATTTCCAGTACAGCGCTGACCATTTCATAACACAGAGATCCCCCCAAAAATTGAAATGAAAATTGACAAATCAGATACAGAGGACTGAAAGGGAGCGAATACTAGGTGTCCGGCCTGAGATCACTGTGAATGTATTTCAGAAATGCAAATTCATCACGTGCCAGTGCCTGGGCCCAGCTGCTGTTGCGGTATTGTGAAGAAGGCCGAGTGGCACCACCATCGAGGGTGTTTATAAATCTGGTCTCAGTGCCTCAGGCTGGGCATTTCCGAAGCTAACCCATGCAAGCGGGCTTTTCTGCATCCAGCCACGAAGGGAGACGTGTCTTCATTGTAGATGCCTTGGTCTGGCTGACATCAGCCTCTCTTTTGCTGCTGGAGCAGCTGATGGGCACTAGCCCACAGAGCGGCCAGTGAGGATCGCTGCCAGAATGCGACTTGGCAGAGAAGTGCAATGTTGTAATTAAACTGCAATGAAGCTGTCAGCGCACTGCAGCACTGAGCTCTGGGCCAGCCCCATTTGGTGGTGGGGGTTTGTGATGGTGAGCCGAAGGAAACGTCTGTGAGCCAGATGCGTAGTTCCATGAAAGTGGGCACCTTGAAGGTCGAAAGTGGCAAGCCAATCATTGAGATCTAGGGTTGGGATTAGCGAAGCCATCCTGAAATGCTGCTTCCGCACACAACGTTTGAGCAGGTGAAGGTCCACTATTGGTCTCCAAGCACCGTTCTTTTTCCGCGTAAGGAAGTAATGGGAGTAGACGCTTTTGCTTCTGAACTCGTTGGGAACTTTCCCCACCACTCCTGTGGATAGGAGATGGTTCACCTCCTCACACAGCGATGAGAGGGGTCCCTGGAGAGGGCCAGGGTGGGAGATGGGATGGAGGGGAAGGGAATTGCGTATCTGGGTTTGACTATCTCCAAAACCTACTCGTCCGTGGTGATAGAGGCCCACTGGAGGAAGAAGGCAAGAATGGAAGATGGCAAGTGGCATCGGCAGTGCTGCCGCTCTCGACCAAGTCACACTTGCTGCTATCTGGGCTGTGATGACTGGCTAGACCTCCCTTGCTTTCTGTGGCGTGTTTGCCGCTGTTGAGGGCGGGGCTGATTATATGGTCTGGCAGATTCTTGGAACTGCGGCCTGTAGAATCCCCCATCATAACGCCTCTGGTATGGATAACAGCGTCGCCTCCTGTAGGGAAGGGTATACATGCCCAGAGTGCGTAGGGTGGTCCACAAGTCCTTGCTTGAGTGAAGGACTGCGTCTGTATTCTCGGCAAACGGTTTCCTTTTATCGAAGGGTAGATCTTCGACTTTTGCCTGTAGCCCTTTGGGTAGAGCGGAAGCTTGTAAGTTGGAGACCCGCTGCATAACCACTGCGGTGGCTGTGGCCTTTGCCACTGTATCCATTGCGTCCAAGGCCAGCTGGACCACTCTCCTGACTGTGGTGTAGCTGTCCTTAATTATCAGCTTCAGAACTGGTCTCTTAGATTGGGGTAGATAGTCTAACAGAAGCATCAACGTAGCGTAGTTATCGAAATTGTGACTGGAGAGCAGAGCCGTGTAGTTCGCTATATGAAGAAGCAAGGTCGCCGAGAAGTACAGCTTCCTGCCAAAAATATCTAAGCAGTTTTCTTCTTTGTGTGATGTCACCTCCGCCCAAACCGGGATGTGCGTGATCTATGCAGCAGCCGTCACTAGCGAGTTGGGTTGTAAGGGTGTGATCAAGAACTTCATCCTTTGGGCGGACGAAGTATTTCTTGTCGAGCCTCTTGTTGGTAGGGGGAGCTCAGGCAGGGGTCTGCCATATGTCATCGGCCGCCTCCACGATGTCTTCTTCCATGGGGATGGCTACCTTGGATGAATGAGCAGGGCATGGATGCTTTAGGACCCTGCATCTCTTTTCCTGCACTTCAGCCAGAGGACCGTCCTGCTGAATGCCACTCTTTTGAAAAGGTCATCAAACCATTCAGAGGGGCAAAGCCCCCAGGATAACGGCCCCATCAGGGGATGAGGAGGACTGGTCCACGTGAAGCACATCAGGCCCTTGGTCCTCTGTGTCTGATACCCGATTCCAGACGCTGGGGCGATGGAGATTGCGGAGGTGGGGACTGAATCAGAGCTGGCATCATTTGGGGAGAGGTGTAACCCGCCGTGGAGGAGGCCCGTGATCGAGACCTGCTGGGATGCTCCTTCCTAGGCGAGTATCTACAGGAGGAGTCATAATAGTGACGGTCTTGATAGCGAGAGCTGCTAGACTGGCAAGAACGCGGCGAGTCATATGATCTATGCCAGTCCCTGGACATGTCTCTACCATGGGAAGACAACACTGACGTCCTGGACAATGGCAACAGGGAGGGATGACCTGTATCTGCAGAATGCCCCAGGTTCATGCATCGGGGTCAGGAGAGGGGACAGCAGCCTGTGCAGCTCTGTATTTGCTATGCTGCAGCTGGCGCTATGGGCTTGATCCCCGGGCTGCTGTGGGTGGCTTCCTCCTGCCAACAGTTCAGTCCCAGGGGTGTGTGTGTTGTGTGTTTAATCAGGGGAGGTTACAGCACTGCTCTGCTAGCCCTTGAGCCTGGCAGCTCCAAAGGTGTCTACTGGCAGCTTGTCCTAAGGTGTCTGATACCACTGTGTGTGTACGTGGGGGCGGGGGCAGCGCCAGAGCGGAAGGTGGAGGTGCTGCTGGAGCAGGAGAGAAGTTTAACTTTGTTCCATCCATTTTATCATCCAGTATTTTCTGGGCTGGCTGGTTTGTGGCTCACTCGGCTGATTCTCTCGTCTCTTTTGTGTTTGGTTCCAGCTGTGGGAGGGCAGAGTTAAGGTTACATGGGGCTTGAGCGCCCAAGACTGAGATGGGGCTCGGTGCACCAGACGTCACCCCTGAGCCCCCCTTGCCTCTGCAGTGGTAGTTGTGGAGCTTGATGCTGTGCAGACCACCTGGTGCAGACCAGCCCCACCAAGGAGCCTCACCCACTGGGGCTGAATGCTTTTATGCTAACTGGCCTCAGAAATCAGAGCAGCAACCTTGGCGCTTGTGGGCGAGACACTGGCTCGGCTCACAGGAGAGCTGAGCTGCATCCCTAGCTTCTCCCACACACCCATTCCCTGCCTACCCCCAGCTCCCTGTATTATCCTGGGTCTCACAGCCTTGCGAATATTAGGGTATTACCTCTCAGAGCATTGCGGTGTCTAATGGGCAACACTCAGCTTCACAGTGGTCATGCAGGTGCACCATAAAATGCCCAAGGGTATGCAGGTGCCTAAGGAAGGGCTCTTAAGCAGCTAACCAGTGGAGCAAAGGGAGCCTACCCCCACCAGGCCTGAAGTAGTGGGGAGTAGCAGACTATATTTTGTTATGTGCATTGAAGGATGCCTGATAATCAGCTGGGCAGCCCAAGCACACAGGGCATACCGGTGGGGAGGAGAGAGGAAGTCAGGTACTTGAGAGCTGTCCTGGTCCATCTGCATGAGCAGGCTACGCTCATGCTCCATTGATGGGACCTCCCTGGAGCAAGGTTCATATGCTGAGCTAAGCCAGATCTCAGCCCCAAAAGCCATCTCTCTCCCTCCCACTTCATCCCTCCCCTCGCCCCACATTTCTGTGTTTAGTAAACGATACCACACAGCATGGCCCCAAGAAAATATTTGTTTTTAATTCAGCAAGTCAGACAAGTATCATGGAGTCATGGCAATGTAGTACATGGATCTGCCTCCATGGGATGAAGGCCAAACACAGCTAAATACAAGCTATTGAAAGACGGGATGTAACTGTACTTGTAACAATACGGCAGCATGATACCAACAAGCCAGAAGCAGCTATTGAGAGAGAATCGTAAAGAGAAATACCAGGCATACTTGTCAACAGCTGTATTCGATTTAGACCTCCTCCCTGTCAGTGCCACAGGCTCCATTCAGATCAGATTCAGCCTGATGGGCTTTGTAAGTCCCCCTTGTATTTGAGCTAGAAAAATAAAATCACAAAAGTTGCTTGTGTTAGTTCTTCCCCTTTCCCCAGGTAATTTCAATCCTGTGGCTGTGCTGGTAAGAGAAAAGGTATTACTTCGCTCACCTTGTGACTCAAATTCCCCTTACCCCGTTCACATGGTGCCAGTTATTTTTCTCATCTATAATAAAATCGCCATGAACAAAAAATGGGGAGCTATAAAAAACATCTGCATAATACCAGAGGTTGGAAAAATACCCCAAAAGCTACTTGAGTAATAAAGTGTGGCTGGTGGGGGGCTGTACTTAAGTCCAAGTTACCCCTATCACTCTGGAAAACGACTTGAGTACAAGTTCCCATGCCTGTCACATCTAGATTTTACTCAAGTATCCAGAAGTGCAGGCAGCTATACTTTTACTCAAGTAACTTTTGGGGTACTTTTTCTCCCTCCACGTAACACTGTGGCCTATTTGTCACAAGGTGGCTATGGAATAGGAGCATCCCCCAAAGTGAACCCCCACGGCAAAGCAGAAGCATCTGCCCTGAAGTTCACTGCATGACTAGCATATACACCTGTGCAGCGGCAGTGGGCTAGGATTTAATCGCAAAGAAATGTAAACCCAGCCTATCCAAACTTTCACTTTGCCAGTTTCAGGCCACATGCTGTGACTGGGCTCAGTCTAAAGACCCAATTCATGGATTCCGGGGCAGCAGGATCTCGCCCTTACTGAGGAAGTGGAAAACCCATGTATGATTTCACCATTATTGAATGGAATTGGCCTGACCGGAGATTAAGGCCCTCACAAACTACTGTGTCTCCAGTGGGAAAGTTGTGGGTCAGGTTTGATGCCAGGCCCCGCGCTGCTATTTCTAGGGCCCCAAACAGAGCTGAATCAGTTGACAGAGGTTTCAGAAATCAGCTGGCACTTGTGAGCACAGCTCCAGGACCTATGGAAAGGAACCCCGACTGAATGGCAGAACAGAAGACTAAACATGCTGTGAGTTGATTTTATGTATCCTAGTGCTACTGATGTGTGTCACCTCTGATCTAAAATTATTTCCGAAGAGTTTCATGCAACCTGCTTGGTACCATCAGTCTCAGGAGCCATGTGAAATTGGTCAAGGAACGTAGAACTGTGTGGTGGGATTATAGAGCTTAGCTGTAACAACTACTTTTACACTGGTTTTTAATGAACTCCCTGTTGCTAGGTCTCTTCCTGAGTCAGGACAGAGGTTCTGTTCAGGCGCCTAAATGAAGCAGTGCTTGGAACTTGATTTTTGTTAACTGGAGTTTAAATTGCTCCTGATTTTGGAGACCTAGTCCTATTTTGGCAGCAACCAATCACACAGTAAACAAACTCTAGTCTTGAACTGTGCTTTACACAAAACCCATTTTCACTGCCTCAACCAGGAGGAACAAACACAGCTAACAACGTGCCAGCTAGGCTGCATTTCTGAATTTATTAGAAACAGCTGTCAGTACATCCTTCTAAAACATTACATGTAAATGTGCTTTATTGCAATTTTTATTGCATTTTTTTAAAACTCTAGAGCAAGTAGGCCCAGGATGTTTAGTGTCTGCAATTTAAAAGCCCAACCACCCATTAAAAATACAGCAAAATCGTAACATCTGGTGACAAGTACAATGTTGCATTACTCATCTAGAAACTACAATATGACTTGTCCAAAAACACTAACATACAATTGGTTTCTCTATGAAGCAGGTTTGTTTCTTTTTAAAAGTTCAACTACACAAATTCCTTTTTTTTTTTTTTTTTTTTTTAAACTACAGCATAAACGACAGAACAGGTTTTACACATACAACAAGAGTACCAAAAAGTTACATGCTGGAATTCCTATGGAGGAAAAAAACCAAACAGAGCAACCTCCAACAGCATCATGAGAAGCAGGTTCTAAACAGAGGCAGTATTATTTAGAAGGAAAAAAAAAACAGATTAAAAAATGCAACATTAACGCAAAGGTTATACAAGAGTGTGTGCTATTATTTCAGTCCTGACTACAAAAACCAAACATGTATGCATGTTTTACACTGAGACACGCCTTCATCTAACCAGTGCATTCACAAAGTTATACGTAACTATTACTCTCCTTTGCACATTAATTCTAGACAGGAATTAGATTGTTTTAAACCATGACTGCACCTTGAACAAAAAAGTTTTTTTTAAGTAACCTTTTCTTTGAACACATTGTAATGCTCTTGTCCCAGAGTAAATACTTAAAAAGCCTCAACACAATCCAATTAAAAAAATCATCGTCTAGACTCTCAAAAGCGCATTGTTAAAATGTTCCTGATAAACCCCTTTCATTTGGCGAAAACAGACCCAAACTTTGTGTGTGTAAACATGTGCAAATAGTGAATTTTGTTAAAGGGGCAGTGCCACTTATGGCTGATGCATATAAATGTGTATGTGAATATATTTTACACAGAGCTATATACATACAGTACACACACACACACACACACACACACACACACACACAGATATGATGCAGACTGTTACAATCCCATGGTGCTGTAAACTGCCAAACATACAAAATTAACAGGTTTAGTCAACTGTATTCTTAGCTGTTCGAGTCACTAAATTAAAAAATGCAAGGAAACAATCTCAACACATTGTACTTCAATGCAGAGTCCTGTGGCTAATTTCACTGATGGCATAAACAGGTGGTAACTCTACTGAAGTTCATCAATTTATACCAGGGGGCTAATTGGAGCCCTGGCTATGGTTACAACACAATTAGTTTTCCAACTATCTCAAGCCCAATCCATGACCACACCATCACTCAGCAAGCTCATTTAACGGAGTGGTGACAATTTTTCAGAAAAACCTAGACAGACTTTAGTTAAAGCCAATATTCCAAAAGTAACATCAAATGGTAGAGGCAGAGTAAATTTCAAATAAAAGCACAATTGATCAGCGGATTGATCACAGAGATCACAGATTGTTTCCTTGCCTTTTTTTAATTATTTCTATTGACTAAATGAAACAGATGCCTGTACTTCATTTATGGCAGAAGCCGGCAAGTCAATGAAACTTAAGTCAAATTCTAAACCAATGCTACATCAGCATTAGCCACAGAATGGGGGGCGAGTCTATGGAAAAAAGTGGAGAATAAACATTAAACATATGGAGCCAGTCCCCGGGATGAGTGTTTTAAACACTGTCATCTTCCAGAACACCTCTCATAACACACAGATGAGAATTCTCACTCGCCGTCCTGTGGAGCAAACAGCAAGGCGCCTAAAAGGCTTTCAAAATTCTTCCCTCCCCTAGTGCAGAAAATATTTCTGCCCACAGAATGTAAGCTTTGCAAAAGTTTGGGAGAAACTTTTATAGCACCATCAAAACATACTCCTGCCATACAGAATAATTAGCTGTATTGCTTTACCGTCAGTTCTACTATTATTTGGGATTCATGGCTTTGTTCTCCCCTCTCGGCTGCACAGATTATGCCAAAAGGAAACTAGCAGGACAGCAATGCAAATTTCCTTTTAAATACAAACGAGCACTCTTAAAGGGACTTACTAAATTATTTTTGTAAAAATTATCACAATCTCAATTGCTTTTCAAAATGTGCGCACGCACGCACACACACACACATACTCTTTAAAATGCATAACCAATTACTCCACAGCTTGCTATGCAGAAGTTGAGATTACAGTCACTTTGGGATCTAATCTTTTCTGAGTAAAGACAGGAGTCCTGTTCAAGCACAGTGTCTTAAATTGCAATCAGAAGTTAGTCAACAAGCTGAGTCTGGATTTGCAGCTCATTCTCTCACTTACTAAACCCTTTGTGCATCTGACAAATTTGCTATGTGAAGCAAAGAGTGGCATGCGTCTCTGTTCTTTCAGGAATATATTTTGACTCTGCTGTTCACAAAGCTGACGCTGGTGAATCAAGATAGGGAGACAAGAAACAGAACGGAGGACTTCAGAATAGGACTGAAAACACATCCCCACGTTCCCATAGTGCTGTTTTAAAACTGCATTTGGAACCTGCCTCTTACACTCTCCAACTCCCACAAAGTACCGGTACGTCCGCAAAATGCAGCACGCTTACAAGACTCACTAACATTTCTGATTTTCATTCCGTTAGCGTAAAGAAAAAACCAAACATTCAAACAAAAAAGAGATTGTTCAAGTACCAAATATAAGGGGCTTTCCCAAACTTTAAAACACCTTTAGGAATTCTGTTTTTAACAGCCGTAACATTGAGTTACTGGACATGTTGCCATCCAAGTTGCACAGAGAGCAAGTGTTAGGGCAGCCAGAATCCCCACCCCCAGCCCTGACTCCTGCACTGAACACCTCATTCTTTTCCACAGTCTCCATTATGGCTGTTTGGCTTTCAAGAAGCCAAGATTTGCTTCGATTGTTGTCCTTCTGCGACATGAGTGCAGCTTGAAATTTGGGTCTGATGGAAAACAAATGGGCTTGATTCTCTTTTCACATAAGCAGCTGTCTCCCCCCCAGTACAGTCTCTCGCTTACATACGGAGGCGAGAAAAGAGTCAGGTTCCTTAGTCTGAGAATTCCTTTTCCACCTCAGTCACCTTTGGAAGTTTGTGAGCACATGGAGAGATCGTGTTTGATCTTGGTGCAAGGAGGAAAGTTGTAGTACATTAGAACCCAGCAGAGACTTAGGGAACACGTGATACATGGCAGGCGTTGCTCCATTACTTCCAGAAAGAGTTTAGACAAGTTCTCTCCCATTTTAATTGGAAAATCCACCACCTTGTATGTTCATATTCTATTACGTGGTGGTTCAAACACCGCACGATACCCTTGGTTTTAGACTGCACCTGTGCTCTTTGAGGATGCTGCAAAGTTCTCCCAAACTGCATCTTATCAACTCACCCTTACTACCCCCACATTTGTTCAGTCATGCCTGGGAGGAGAGTTGGAAGTTCAGGAACTTTAGCAGCACTGTTTTCTTGGCTGATTTGCTGCTCACAATGGCAACTGTGGAAGTAGATCTGTTTTTCCCATTTGTGAAAAAGCAAAATACTGAATCACCCCTCTTCCCTGCAAATATACTTCAAACAGATAGAAGAAACTGTGCATAATAGAAAGTCTCAATATCATCCCTTCCATTTAACACTGTGCAAAAAAAAGTTTTATTTAAATCTAAATATATATTTAATACAACATGGGTCAGTGAGATGAGTACTAATCTACCTGCAGCCAAGTAAGAAATGGCTCCTCCACTAACTGAGCATATGTTCCCCATCTTTTGACCCCTGAACCAGAATTTTTCTGCAATTTGTTTAGATATGAACATATTGCCCTTAAAAAAAAAATTCACTCCTTTGCTTTTGCCTGTTACACATTTGTTTTAGGCTTGTTAACAGCTGATACTCGGGTCAATCCTGTACCTGTTGAGCCTAATTCCAATTTCCAATGGCTCTGCTGGGAGTAAATGGCATCACACTGGTTTTATACCAGTGGGAGACCGAGCAGGATCAGGCCGACTACCTGTGACTGGGAGCAGGAGCAGGCCCCCTAGTGGATCATACCTGCCATAGGTCCGAGTTGGTTTTATACACATTTTTCACTTGCCAAATGAGTGCAAAAACAGGTGTGCAAGGGCAGCTGAGAGAATAAAAATAGGTAAAACACAAGCAAGCTGTAATGTATGTGCCTAAATCAAGTGCAAAAAGGCACATGGAGTCATCAGGGAGATGGGGTGGAGAAAGTAAATGAGGAATTTTTAAGTTTTAATTTGAACACAAGCCTAATCTGAAAATTAGGGGGAAAAAGATTAAAAATGCTTCTAGATGGCTTTTAGCTTTCTGGGTGTATTGCTCAAAATAATGCAGCGCCTGTGATGGGTGAAGAAATTTGCAATAAGGGGGGCAGATTCTGAGTCACTCACACCCCACTGTAAAGCCAAAATCACTTCACAGAAGCCAAAGGAATTACTGTGAATTTATACAGGTATAACCAAGATGGAATCTGGACTAACACACCACATGTGTTCAGCGGAGCTTCAAAAGTAGTTCCACTTCTTACACCACTGCCACGGGTGCTGCGAGACTGAACCAGGATTGTGTCTAATTGAACTTTGCTTTGTTAATATGAAAACCTGTGTCACAGTTCACATAGTAAGACACTTCACAGTTTGCCGCGAACCTGATTCTCTCTGGCAGGAGTGGAGAATGAGGAATAACTCCATTAACTTCACTAGAGTTTCCAGGGGAGTAAGAGAAGAACCGTGATGTGGTAGATTTTCAAAGGCACAGCTAGAAGTTAACTGCTATCTGGGCCTCTGAAAAATCTACTCAATGTATGTGTAGTCAAGATTGAATCCAGCACCAAGAAGAGAGTAGGAGAATGATGCTTTGCAGTCACTGGATTACTGCAATGCAAGAGATGTCACTGGTTGCTTTTACTAGAGTCAAAAATGAAATGTTTTCTTTACAACAGGAGCAATGAACCTAGGTTTTTACTGAACAGGGCAGACATTTTACCAGCAACATAGATGCCAGCCAGGGGAAACTCAGTCATCTGGCACGGGGCCTTCAGTTAGTCACGTTCTCCTCTCATAAGAGAGATCCAGCAGCTTCCATTCGTAGGGCTTTTTAAGCTTTGACAATTCTTCATTTGAAGATGACATTCTAGCTGGTTAACCAGCAGCTGGGCTTAACCAGCAACACATTAGTGCAAAAATTAAGTGGTGCCTGGACACACCAAGTAATCTAAACTGCCCTTTCCACTATTATATAATCAGTGTTTAAGATCGGTCACGTCCCTACTCAGGAATAAATAATGGTCTGCTTAACAGTATATTATAGTGCCTTTGTCTGATGATTTCTCAGTGTAAACATTAATCAGGCCTCCACAACCTTGCCATTATTCCTCTGGGACTACAGATGGTTCAAGTCCAAACAAGAAGTCAGTGGCAGGGTCAGGAACAGACCCAAGGGCTTCTGACCTGCAGTCCCTGTCTTGGCCACTAGACTGTTTCGTTGCCTGTGCAATTTGCATACAGTGGGTGTAAAACAAAATCCTACCACTAACAAACAGCAAAAATTAAATTCTAAGGCCACTCACTGAATAATTACCTTGTAATTTGTGCTTTGTTGCTGATGCTACCCCCTTATTTAATTTTGCTTTCCACTGCAGAATCCCAGTAGGAGCAAATCAAAAATACTGAGTCAAGCATATGATGGGGACAACTTACATCTCTTTTCAAGTGCAATTATTTCTTGGCTTAAGCACTTTAGCAATGCCGGCTGTACTCAGCCACTCCCAAGGTCTGCCTACCCAGCATCCAACAGTATCAGATGCTTCAGTGCGTGGCACAAGAGAACCTGCAGTTGACTTTGACTAGTCTACGCAGTTGTCTCGTAGCAGAAGATCCACTTTCTGCTTTGGCTACTACTTAACCGGCTACTGCATGTACAAACAATCTAGAAAAATTTTTGTTTATTGCCCAACACTAAACATGGATACACGTAGTGAAACTAGATTCCGCTAGCATAAGATCTTGAACAACTGACTGGAATGGAGTAACGGAAATCAGAACCTGGTCCATGATGAACAAGTCAAAGGGGATTACACATATCAGCATAAAGTCTGAGGGCCAGTCTTCATGTAATTATTTGGTATAATAAGCCATCCAGAAGCACTGCATTGCACCTTTTCTTTATATACTTACATTACAAAAAAATGTTGTAATAGTTTCAAAAGAGTAGTTCATCATTCAGCAACAGAACTCACAAAACATGAGTGGCCAGCTTCTTTCTGGTTTACATTCCAAAGCATAGTATCTACAACACTTGGAAAGGAGTGTCCCAACCCCCCCAAAAAAACCAAAAAACCCACACACCAACAGAGAAGGGGCGAGGAAGGGGGAGCAATTACATCAAATTAGACAGATCAGAGTTTTCAAAACCACACAAAGTTTTAGCTTTTCCTTTTATTTGTTTCAAGTTTTGGTGCAGAAAGTATGTGCGGATGCTAATGCAACCTTCCCCCATAAATGTGCCATCCAGCAACGAACAACGTTTTGGTGGGTTCAATTTGGTTATAAACATTTCCTTTAAGCGAAGACCTGTAGTGCTGTTGAAACCAAAAACTTTGTTTCTGTTGGTAAAAAATAAAGCAACTTTTCTTTATAAGGATTTTTCCTTTTAAATAACCTGAAGCTTTCCCATAATTCCTTTGGTCTTCTCTCACCAAATCCACGCCTCCTCAAGATAAGCCCTCATTTGGAAGTTCGGCTGAATTGCAGTGAAGCTGCTAAAATTAACAGAGAGCATTGCTGTGGTAAGAGTTCCTCCACCAGTTTCTTGGGGTTTAAGACTGAAAGACGTTACTTTTGCCTCAACAGAGGCCTCAAAATTGTCCCCATGAGAACAAGAAAAAATCCCAATTAAAAGTTCTGCTGAAGGTGCCTGGTAAATAATTATTTCCATAAGATGTTTTGCTTCCAGTTTTTTGGGTGTGTTTATGTTGACTTTATTTTCCCTGAATGGGAACGAACAAAAAACAAAAAAAAAAAAAAGTCAGTGTAATATAATAGCACAGCTGAGCTTTAGGTAACACCAGGACACCTACACCCAGGTTGTTGTTTTGTTGCTGCTAGGCCTCATTGATTCACATTCACAGAATCACTTCTTGTGCAAAACAAGCAGTCTCAAGAGAAAGAATGCCCTCAGAGTTCTAATAAAAACTGTAGAAAAGAATCCAAGATAGCCAACATTTTCCACCTCCCCAGAATTTATCTGCAAAGGGAGGACGGCATCTGTGCGTAGACAGGATAGGCAAGCCTGACATTTAGGGAATCGTTGTGTTGGATGAGGGATGTCTGCTGGTAATGAAGGACTAATTCCTTAAGTGTGCTGTACAGGTTGTATGGTTCTGCAAATCCATAACCCCTTGGAGTGCTGTAGATCACACAGTGTTTAACTTCGCCATCAGCTCTGCAAGAAAAGAAACAGGACTGTTAACATTCCAACTGTCATATTAAACTGGCAACTACTATAGCAAGGCTGATTTTGAGTCAATAAAATAATGACAAAACTTTAGGCAGAGGTGAAGGAAATGTTATAACAGAGATTCTCCACAGAAATGAGGTCTCTAAGGAAGAGTGGTTAGGCATTCTTACAAAGCGATCTACATATCATGGGCCAACTCTTCTCTCAGAACCCCAACCTCCACAAGAAAGAACACGTTACATTATGCCATTTCCGTGCTTACTGCTGATCAACAAAAAGAATTTGACAAACTTCTCATTTCAATGATATGCTACAAAAAGTTAGGCAGTGCTTACATTCATGTGAGACTGAATGCACTATGATCTTTATTTACGAATTGGCTTTGGATGCACTTTCACTTGGCAAAACTGACAACTCATTTTTAGATGCTTTCATTGACTTATTACATAAAAGACTGTGGGGTGCAAAACAGACAAAGTATTTTTAGCTAGTAGAAATGGAACACCTAATTCTGCTGTCAATTACATCAGCATAAAATAGGGAAACACCGGTGGCATAGACTGAGTTGCACTAATACACCTGTGTATGTGGAAAAGTCAGGCCCTGAACAAATGTGTATAGTCAAAAACCCCCATTCTTATAAAAAATGAAGAGGACTCCAGAGAAGGCATAATTGTGAATATAGCAATCACATGAATCTGGAACTGGCATAACTACAAATGTGAACAAATCTCAACATGGGTCGTTCAGAACATTTTGGTCTCCAAACTTTGCTGATGTCTCTCTTTGGAGAACAGTGTGAAAATCAGGCCATGTACTGTTACAGAGCTGCTTACTGAAATGCTGCAGAACTACATCCTAGTGCAGTGGGTCCCAATCACTTCACTAGTGCAGACCCACAATCACCCCTCCCCCAACCATTCATGGACCCCCCATCAAAGCCAATTTTAGCCACTATGTACATTTCATTAAATGAAAAGGGAAACCACAACATAGATTTTCAGATGGCAATTAACAATACTGGAAGATAGTTAATTTAAAAATAATTGATTGTAACTTTGCAATTTATTTAAAACATACTTTGTAGGATCATTTTTTAATTTATTTTTTACAGATGCCCTGTAATACCCACACGGACCCCAGGCTAGGAACTGCTGGCTTAGTGATTATGACAACTGAGAATTGTAAGGACCACAATATCTGTACCTCCAAACCAACAGCTTTTTGCAACAAAGATACCATTGTAACCTAGATGCATCTGCCACATATTCATTCATCTGAATGCGTAATTTAAGGTGCCTTGAATTCTCTAAAATAATCCAAATGGCAAAGATTTTGAGATTGACAATCTAGAGGTTTCTAAATAAATTAATCTGTAAAGAGAACAGACTTACACCACAGAACAAGCATAACATCCTTTCTTGCTACTTTCTCGAATTAAAAATGCTCCATCAGGTTTTCCACAGAGCAAATCTTCTGCTTGGATTCGGTTGAGATCCCCAACAAACCAAGTTTTCTCATCGTAATGTGGCAGGTTTTCATCCTCTTCATTCACAAAGTATGTACTAGGGAAGGAGATGCAACTTGTTATTTCAATCACCCAGTCGCTAAAGGAATCAGTTATACCCAGGAAGATTTATTTTGCAGGAAGCATTCTGAAGGAAGATAAAATGCAAATGAGAAATACATCTGGGAAGAGGCAGTTCAAACTGGAAGACCAGACTTCTAATATTCACTTAATGTCAGCCACGAATCCTTTTTCGAAGGTACTATATTCACACACACCTGTTGAATCACAGGACACAAAACTTCACCTTAGGAAAGGCTTCCAATCCTTTATACAGAGCTGGCATTTCATATTACTGAGCTCCTCAGGGGGAAGATCAGAGCTCTGCCACTTATCAGAGAGATTAAATGTTTAAGAGCACTTACTCATCAATATTTTCATTTTTGATTCCTAGCCAGTCGTTTATTCGCTTCTGCCTCACTCCTTTGTGATTGAGCCATCTGTCAGGATGAGAAATTAGAAAGCATTAATACGTTCCCCAGTTGTTTGCTACTGACCAAACAGAAGAGATGCTTACACATGGACCTCAAAGAGAGGATACAGAGCAGTGGTGGCCAAAAACTTACTGACCCGCTGAGCTGCACAAAACTAATATCAGAAGTCTGAGAACTACGTGGGCCAGTCAGGGCTTGGGGCTTCACTTCAGCCTTGCTCCTGCCAAAGCTCCAACAGGTGCTTCCCTCAGGGCTGAAGGTCCAAGCCTGCTCCCCACAGGGCAGAAGATCCAACCCCCTGGAGGGCAGAAGTCCTGATCCCTCACTGCCCCAGTCTGGCAGACAGAGAATGTGGTGGGGCTGTAAAGGGCTGTACAAGCCACACTTTGACTGTAAAGACCTGCATGTGGCTTGCAAACTATGGTTTGACCAGGCTGATTTAGAGACTGAGCTTACCCATGTGAAAGAGGCCCCAGGCAACATTACACTGTGTACTCTTATATGGTCTCTTTAGAATGATTTAGTCATCGGGGAGGGAGCAGTAGAGGAGGTATAACCTTCAGACTCTGCAGGTGAATGGGGAAGGAAGGTACTATTTCAGGCTATACTAGGTCATCTGATGATGGCTGCAGCTGCCTCCCTTTTACAGAACAATATGTATTGCCATGGGTGCCACTGTCCACAGAACAACCCCACCTTCCCTCTGAAAGGGTGTGTATATGGGGCACATGCTAATTTCTGGTACCAACAGGGCTCAGAGGGAAGAGTGCTTGGGAGTGCTATTACCCTCCAAACTTAGGACGTTCCAAGCCTACAGACTTGGGTAATAGGTGCTTCTGAGGGGTTTGGGCGAGTAAGAGGGAGGAAATCATTCACCAGCATCAACACCATTTTGCCCTTTGCTCTTTTCAACATAGTCCTGGATCTTTTGCAAACATTAGTGAAGGGAGGCACCTGCCTTTATCATTCATGGTGTTCTGAGTCACATGAAAGCTACCTGCATTGTAGAATAGGTACTGATGATGTACTAGTATATCAGATATGCTTCGAAGTCTGACAGTACACTAATAAGCCATGAAGTGATTATTACAGAAGTAGAGAAAAGGCTAATCAGCTACTCAGTCATTTCATACCAGGGTCTAGTCTCCTATCAGCACACACACAACTCTGACTATGAAGAGGGAAGAATGGACTCCTGTTAGTAGAATGACCACCACTGTCTTTAAAAAGTTAGTCACACACATTGTTTTGAAGTGCCCAGACCTGCCCTACTTACACAAGATACTGATCTCTGATCTTGCGTAGCTGGATAAGATCAGGTTTGATGCTATTCATTTTCTTATCAATTTCCCTATTGTCCAGAGCCTGTTTCTTCAAATCCTGCTCCAGGCGCATTTTACTATCATGGATCTCGCCCAAGCGTGATTTTAATTTCTCATAATTCATCATAATTCTGTAAACAAATTGGTAATGTTTAAGAGGGAGAGAAAAATACAAAAATCAACCCAGACAGCTCTAGCCATAAGAATGTCATAATTAAATGTCTTACCTCTTATACACATTAGTGGAAGACAAAAAGACATTTCTTTATATCACCCTTCTCTCATCTTACCATCAGTTGAGTAGTGACTACTATTGCAAAGTGCTTTCATTTTGCTTGAAATGCAGTTCTACCCTGAAAAGTAACTAAAAGGATATTTCCTTCCTACTCCTTAGATCTGCTCTCATACACTCAGAAACAGACCTTAAAATTTAAGACTTTTTTGGTTACTCTTGACTGAGCCAACACAGCTCTGGGAGTGAGCTGGATCGGATTCTCTCTTCATTCTTGGGTTTATTTACTCAAGCCTTAAACTGTTAATAAGCTTAGCATAGGTATCACTGTCAGCAGGATTTGGCCTTCAGATACTGAGTACTAGTGATAAGCAAGCTGAAAGAATGCTGCTTGACTCATCTATTTTTTCTTTTGTTGGAGGACAGACTAACATGGCTACCTCTCTGTTACTATTCATTTTCATATGTGAAGCTGGCATTCAAGTCTGGAAGTTAAGCACAATCTCTCCCTCTTTCCTCTTCATTTACTTTACTTGTAAACACATTGACACACCTGTTCTGAAGTCAGAGTGAAGTATGGGTATCCCACAATGTCATTTTTGCAAAACCCCCTTGCAGCGTAGAATCACACTAAGTACATTACCACAATTCAGAAGGTGCCAAGTCAGGCTAGCCATTGTACGTGCCCTTGTACTACAGGGCAACCCACACCTCTGTTTATTTGGGGAAAAAAAAAAACACCTAAGCAAGCACATTTAGGACACTGGAATGAGACCTTACTTCTTGCACATAAATACAACTGTTTATCCTAAGAGAAAAAAGTTTAATATCTCGGAGACATTTTATTACTACGTAACCCTATACAAAATAGGCAAAAGCTACTCTGCTTTCTACAGTTACACTATTTAGTAAAGGAACAGAATCTTAGTTTCTAAGGGGCAGCTATGTTAGCCTGTATCTAAAAAAACAAAAACCACAACCACATGCATCTGACGTTGCGGGTCTTTGCCCACAACAGCTTATGTTCCAATGTTAGTCTAGAAGGTGCCACAGGACTTGTAGTTTTAGCATCTTAGTGATTTTAGGGGACCATATATTTCTGACATACTATAAAAATTCTGAAGACAGAACAGGGACATTTATGCTTTGTAGTAGGAAGTTGCTCAACTCACAATAACCTTAGGCAACTAAGCTATGATACTGGAGTTCATAAGTATCAAGAGTTCAGCTGAAAAACTCACATTACATTGCTGTGCTTAGGTATTGGCAAAGCTTGGCAATAAGTATGGCACCTTGCTATTAGCAGGCGACAGAGGTTTGAGCCTCAACCATTAACTTTTTCTTGTGTGTGGACTTTGGCCAGAGAGAAATTTACTGCACAATAAAAAACTACGATTAACAGTGGGTTTTAACATATATTAAGATCAGATTGTTTTAAAAAAAACACATTCTGACGAAGTTCACATTGACTTACATGAAGAACACATTCAGCTCTTCATTCAAACTACATTAGGAGACTATTATCCATTGACAGGTAGTGGGGATTGAAAATGACACTAAAAGGCTACGTCTACACGTGAAGCCTACATCAAAGTAGCCTATTTCGATGTGGCGACATCGAAATAGGCTATTTTGATGAACAACGTCTACACGTCCTCCAGGGCTGGCAACGTTGATGTTCAACATTGACGTTGCGCAGCACCACATCGAAATAGGCGCTGCGAGGGAACGTCTACACGCCAAAGTAGCACACATCGAAATAAGGGTGCCAGGCACAGCTGCAGACAGGGTCACAGGGCGGACTCAACAGCAAGCCGCTCCCTTAAAGGGCCCCTCCCAGACACAGTTGCACTAAACAACACAAGATCCACAGAGCCGACAACTGGTTGCAGACCCTGTGCATGCAGCACGGATCCCCAGCTGCAGCAGCAGCAGCCAGAAGCCCTGGGCTAAGGGCTGCTGCACACAGTGACCATAGAGCCCCGCAGGGGCTGGAGAGAGAGCGTCTCTCAACCCCTCAGCTGATGGCCGCCATGGTGGACCCCGCAATTTCAAAGTTGCGGGACGCGCAACGACTACACGGTTCCTACTTCGACGTTGAACGTCGAAGTAGGGAGCTATTCCCATCCCCTCATGGGGTTAGCGGCTTCGACGTCTTGCCGCCTAATGTCGATGTTAACATCGAAATAGCGCCCAACACGTGTAGCCGGGATGGGCGCTATTTCGAAGTTAGTGCCGCTACTTCGAAGTAGCGTGCACGTGTAGACACGGCTAAACTGGAATGATAGTGTTCCAGATTTTAAACATGCCCAGCTTACAAGTAAGAGATGTATCTCCAACTGCATCCCACGCAAATTCCGTTGGGGATCTGATGGTCAAGCTAGGTTATTTTCTTCTCCAACATCACTGTTTGAGATTCCACAGCACAAATCATGACCTCAATTGTGCTACCCAATTAAACCCTATGTGACATGTTCCAATGAAAATTAATTCATCCATGTAACTGAAACTCTTAACAACATTGTTGATGCTTGTAGAAGAACAGAATTCAGCTCTCTTGTGCATTGCTATGATTTAAAAACTAAGGACTTTGCTTTTGTCAGACTCAGTAGATGTGATTATGAAAACACACAGGTAAAAGGCCCGCTGAGTCAGAAAAGGCCATTTTTCAGGGCAGAAATTACAGTTCAATGAATGCCTGCTACCTTCCCAAAAAGTTTCCACTGCTTCAAAAAAGCCTCATTGACTTAGAATAAAATATTGCTTAATACAGTAATAATAAAATATGATGGAAGTTTTTGGCTTCACAAATATTACTTTGGTCTTAATTTCAGAATGTGTCAAGACCTCCTCAAGGCACTGATTTTGATTTAGGGTCAAATCCTGATCTTTGATGAACATGCATTCTTAGCAACATCAAATGGGAGTTCCTAAAATGGGCATCCAAGAGCACATTATATGCCAAGTGCTTTTGAGCTAGTTAGTTCTGAGATTCACTCTACATCTGAGTGTTAGAAATCAGCTAACTGTTCTTTAGCTCACATTTTAGCTGCAAATGAAAATTCCCCCCTCCCCCCCCCAAGCAGCACTGCTTAAACCTCTCATTTTCCTGAAGAGAGGTCTTCATAGAACTTCTATGAATGACTCTAGATTTAAGAGATCAGATCACCCAATCCGCATCCCAGTAAATGCAGGAGTGTACTCCACAGTGCATGAGTCTTTGGGATAGTTCAACAAAAGAATACAAATATTTAATAAAAAATTATAATTCTTTAGGTTTATAAAAGAAGTCTTAACAGGATTTTCTGTTAGCTTCATGAGTGGGCCCGTATAGGAATAACACACATTAATATGATTTGAGATCCTACCGTTCGATTTCCTTCTCATTTCCTTCTCTGCGGAACCGTTCAATATATTCTTTGCTGTATCGCTCTTGTGTGTGGCACTGTTCCTCAAATATTTTAATGGTTTCATTAAATGCTTCAATTGCAGTTCTCTTCATCTGAATTTCCTATACAAAGAAACCAAAAGCAAAAAGCATGCTTAGCCATTCGCAACACGAAATAAGCGCAAGACTTAGGGTACCTCTACACAGTAGCGTTATTTCAAAGTAAGCTATTCCTGAATAGTTTATTTCGAAATAACGCTGCTACATACAAAATGCAGTTCGAAATACCTAAGTGCTAATTCGAAATGCAGTGTCTACTCACGATAGAGCCTATTTCTAAATAGAGCCATTGGTCACACTATGGCTTATTCTGAAATAGGCTTTATAACCTGTCCAAACAGGCCCTTTTTTGAAACAGCTCTTTCAAAATAGGAGCTTTTCCTCGTGCAATGAGGTTTACCTGTTTCAAAATAAGCCAACTGCTATTTCAAACTTATTGCATTGTGTAGCTGGTAGGATAGTTATTTCAAAATAACTTTGCTGTTTAGACACAGCTGTAGTTATGCTTCCTAAATTGGTTGTCAGGAAAAAATAAAACAACCTTCAACTTTAAAAAGAAAAAAACTGTGGCAAATTCAGACTTACTGAACAGGAACATATACAACTGGCTTTATCCAAAGTCTTGGAAAGCAGACCATCTCTCCCTCCACCATGTTAACCAACTTAAAAAGCCATTGCAATCAGGCTTCTTTAACAGAGAGTCCCACCACAGATCTTTAAATTGAAATATTGGGTATTAGCTCTTAGTGCTTACAGCAACAAAATGCAAATATTAATATTATGATGAGACCTCTTATTTTACAGAAGCCAGCCCAAACAATGTAATATCAACACCGTGAAGTGCAAGGTCTACATCTAGATACTAGAGCATACGTGACCACACTTACCCAGGGTGGTGTGCCTTTCCACATATCTTCTCTTCCAGGATTCTATCCTACTCTATGGCTCCTTTATGCATGCTGACACAGTGGCATGCAGTTCCTGGAAACATCCCTTAACCAGGTGAGGGAAGAATTGCCCGGTCCCTTGTGGCAGCTCCATTTATATTTTGAGCTGCTATGACGCCTGTGAGAACTTAAAACGCTCTTCCTGCAACTGGGCAGTAAAATTCTTCCAGGAGAGCAATGCTGTATCTCATATAGAAAACACTATATGCAATCACATTTTCTTCGTTAACTTTGTAACTTTTATCCCTATGCCCCAAAAGGCCCAAACTGAATCAAAGAATAGACAAATATGCTATCCATTGTTTCTGCTTTGTTTTCAACTAGATGTTAAATTTCTTTTTTCAAAATAACCTTACTAGGACAGAAGTTCAGGTTTTCAGAGAGCTAATGTAATGATCAACAAAAAGGTTATTTTGAAAACTGACCTGTGATGTTCTGGTATATTCTTCATATAGTCTATCATACTCTTTACTCTTGTCTTGATACTGACAGTGGTATTCCTGAAGTTTTTTACCTACTGCATCTATGTTATCTTCTTTCACCAACTGATCCTATGAAAGAAAGAAGGAAAAGTAGTTTCTCCAAGCACTCTTTCCTTGTCAACCTAGCAGAAGTACATATTTCTGTGATCAATTTTTACACCAGGCTTCTAGAAGTGTAGATCTAGGCTGAAAAAGCAAAAAACAAGTTCCATAGTCTAGAAAGTAAGCAATTAGGAATATGGAACTGAGAACTAAACCAAAATTATAATAAAAAAAACCCAAACACAACACATGATCAGGATACGCTTAGCTGCTCCTTAGAGAAAGAAGGAACAATGCAGATCGAAGTATTTTGCTTACAAAACAAGAGTTCACAGAACTTGTAGAAAATGGAGCAAAACACCACACAAAATTGTTGCAGTGTAAAAGACTGCTGTATAGCATGGAGTAGGAGGTCAACTTAAAGCCCTAGGATCTAGAGAAGTAAGCAGAGGGGAACAAACCTGGTGGCAGTCACACTTCTGTGGGTGACGGATTTTAACATACTTTGTACATATACAGCTGCTCTGCATCCTAGACAACAGAGCCCTGCCCGTTATTCAACAAATCTCTCAGCCTCAACTTCTCTTCTTTTAAATACAGGCAATGACAACTACTTACATCAAAGATGCAGTGAAACAGAACTTCATGTTTACATAGATGGAGATTTATAAAGACTGACCAGTGTGAATGCCTGAGGTAGGGGTCATGACCACGTCCTAATTCTGCGACTACTGTTCTAGACCACGTGAACTCTTAGAACCCCAATTTTGACTTTGAAAAGCTGAGTTTTCACGATTTATGTGAAACATCTAAGTTCTAGAGAGAAAAGCCAACATTTTATGACTCCAAGACCCCACCCCCACACAAAACATCTACTAACAGACTCTCTGGAAACCTCACCTGTTGATATCTGGATACTGGATACATCAGCTTCACATCAAGCTTAGGATTGTACTGAGCAAGAGATTCGTGGCGGTAGTGGTTAATCAATTCCACAACGGAATTAAATGTCAATGGATCAGAAAAACCGTATTTTCCATCCCGATGATAAATCTTTATCAGTTTGTTGTTGCCACCCTTCCTGTAAGGCAATACACTAGCTTAGAGGTTTTGTTGTGTGCATGGGTAGCATTCGTACACACACAAACTGCCAAATTAAAATATGTGTAGCCCTCCTGAGTTATTCATAAAGACAACACCAATTCCTGGACAAGAATCTTTGTACCTAGTCAGATAATCCAACATGTACCTTTGTAACTAAGTTATCTATTATTCGTGGACATGTAATGGATAAAAGTAAATATGCTCAAAAGATCTCCTCAAGTTTTACTGAGCAGCAGAAAAAGCACAAAAGTAAACCTCTTCCTGCATTCATTCTGGGACTAGTTTATTGTATTTAAGAGCTGGTATAATTAGAAATTAGCCAGGGGGATGTATAAGCAGCTGTGCAAAACACCCAAAATGAGCAACTAGGAATATGGAACTCAGCACTGAATTTAAAAAAAAAAAATCATAAAAAGAATGCATATCAGGAGGTGCCTAGATTCCTCTTAGAGAAAGAGGAAGCAATGATGGACACTAAGGCAGAAAAGATCAAAATATTATACAAATGAAAAAGCAAATGAGCTCAAGTTTTGGATGCTAGCACTGAATACTCAAGCTTAAATAAATCCTTGGAAGGATTTATAGCATGTTAATTAATCCAGGCCTTTACACTTCCTAGGCTTGTATTTGCTGGGCTTTCTAAAAGTGCTCACCTATTTCCCCCCAACCCCATGAACAAAACAAAAAAATTTAAAAAAGTGCTCTGTCTTATCTGCTTTCTTAATTTATGGCTCCTGCCGATACATGCCTATATATTTAAATATTAAGCCTTCTAGTAATTTAGACGTTTAGGAAAAATCCTTCTTTGGCAGAAAACTTATCCTGAGTCACTGCAGTGTGGTTGTGCATGGTGCGAGACAGAGCACATATGATGGCCATAAGAGAATGTGTTTAAACTGACAAAAGGAAGACAATGGAACCATCTATCACATAGCAACTCAGAAGAAAGGTGTTCCTATTATTTTGTGAACATACCAGACCAGATTCTGCACCACGTTACACTTTGATATACATTCAGAATTGGCGTCATAAAATGCAGTATTCCAATTTAGCAGAACCTCCTTAAAGTACAGAGACAGATACAAAACTAAGGCCTTTACTCATTGGCTAGGTCTCCATGAGAAACCTCTATCAACAGAAGTCACTGTCGGAAGGGATTTCCCGGCAAAACCTCTGTTGACAGATTGTGTCTACACATAAAGGCAGATCAAAAGAACAATCTGCTCTGTCGACAGAGAGCAGCCAGACTGCCCTGCGTTCTCTCGACAGAATAGCTGACTGGACACTCTGAAAACAGGGCTATCCGGTGAACCAGAAGCCTTGTCGAGAAAAGGGCTCTGGAGCATCTACAGGGCTGTTTTGTCGATAGAACACTGTCGAGAGAGGCGTTATATCTGAATGGGGAGAAGTACAATGCTGCTGGTGGATGCTCTGGGTCAAAGCTCATTTTGCGTGTAGACGCTCCATGATTTTCCCCCAAACAAAAGCCCAGTTTTGCCATGAAAAGCCTCTTGTGTAGATGTAGCCATTATGTTTGCATCACAGAGGCTATGTCTACACTAGCCAAAAACTTCGAAATGGCCATTTCGAAGTTTACTAATGAAGTGCTGAAATACATATTCAGCGCCTCATTAGCATGCGGCACTTCGAAATTGACGCGGCTTGCCACCGCACGGCTCGGCACCGCGCGGCTCGTCTAGACAGGGCTCCTTTTCGAAAGGACCCCGGCTGCTTCGAAGTCCCCTTATTCCTATGAGCAGATGGGAATAAGGGGACTTTGAAGTAGCTGGGGTCCTTTCGAAAAGGATCCCCGTCTGGATGAGCCATGCGGCGGCATGCCGCATCAATTTTGAAGTGCCACGGCCGCCCGCATGCTAATGAGGCACTGAATATGTATTTCAGCGCTTCATTAGTAAACTTCAAAATGGCCATTTGCATGGCCATTTCAAAGCTTTTGGCTAGTGTAGACATAGCCAGAGACATCTAAACAGGACTGTCCCTGTACGCACTGGGCTCAGTACAAGAAGTGGAATGAGGTTGTCTAGGAGAAGGTTGCTTATTTCCTTATTCCAAACTCAGAAGTCTCTTGAAATATATTCCAAAAACACTGGAAATTAAAACTGAAGGCATTTCACTTGAATGGTAACATGGCATCTACTGGCACTGGTGTGACTACCAAAGCATGGTAGAACAAGGGCGCAAATACCCAATACTTACCGCAACGTCAGTGTGTAATCTCCTTGCATCTTGGTTGATGCATCACGCACCAGAAACGTTCCATCTGGCATATCTCGTAATTTGTCATTTACTTCCTCCCTGGTGGAATTGAAAGATTGGAGGAAGTATAAGTGAGAACTGTTAGATAGTTGATTTGCTTTAAAACAGACACATCCAAAGAGAAGTTGTAAGGGTGCGTGTGCAATTAGATTTTTTGTTTTGTTTTGCCTTCAAAATCTTATGTAATCCAAGGACTGAATGTTGCTTTTCATATTTTCTACTTTCAGATTTAGGATATCCATAGGGATAATATTTCTGTTCCAACTTTAAAATTTTATGAGACTCATCTGAACTTGCTCACTCTTTGCAAAAATTACCAGCTGCGCTTAACTGCTGTTTAGGAAGAAGGTTATGTATAAGCAACAGTAGCAGCTGTATCTCAGAGAAATCACCAAGTTCAAAATCTTTCAATGGGATCTGCTCACATTTAAGTCCAAAGTGGAAACAGGTGCTTTTTGTGAACAGTTCTGGCCCTTTAAGAAAATGGCATTTGACACTATCATTCACAGGAATTGGGTTAGAAAAGTATCCAGACTTTAGCACAGCTCTAGTCTCAAAGTTCATTAGTTTATTTCCGATACTTCTTTTACAGCATTTTCTTCACTCGCAACAGTTGAAAATTGAGAGTAATTCCACTAGGATTGGTAGCAGTACAGTGGTTTGGAAAGTTA
Source organism: Carettochelys insculpta (assembly GCF_033958435.1). Classification (NCBI taxonomy): domain Eukaryota; kingdom Metazoa; phylum Chordata; order Testudines; family Carettochelyidae; genus Carettochelys; species Carettochelys insculpta. The sequence goes on from NC_134145.1 coordinate 4,835,450, forward strand.
GATTTCATCCTTGTAAGTAAATAGAAGAGACTTTTAAGGCATGGGTAGGACCCAGAAGCATTTCAAAACAAAATATTTGAGTTAAGGGCATTAGTTGAACTTCCATAAAACTCATTCTACCCAAATCCACACCATACTTTACTTATAAAACTAATACTTTGCTCTTTATAGCATCTTTCACACAAGGATCCCAAGTTATGTCTACACTTGCAAACCTTTTGCACTGTTACTTTAACCAGAAAACCACTGGTTTATGTACTCAGGGTCACAGATACCAGCGTGTTTACATTTGCAGCTCTTGTGGAAAAAGGAGTGTGTGGAGGGGCGCATTATTGCAGGTCATCCTGGGTCGTTGCATAGTTCCCACTCCCCAGACACTGGCCAGCTCAAGTAGCTCAGCATTGCTGCAAGCAGGGCATTCTTTCCTCCATGAAACAGGTACTGTCACCTGCTCAGATAAGTGAACACTTTCCAAGAAAATTAGGAGAGTTTCAAAGTTCCCATGGCTTTATAGGGGGAAGGCCATATGTCTCTCTGCTTTGCATCAGAGGAGTGGAGGTGGTGGCCAGAGTGGTCACCTGTGCATCATGGGATATCCTACGAAGGGCTAAAAACTCTGTGTTCTTGCTATATACATCTTCACTTCCATGTCACTGGAAGAGCACCACCAGTAAGAGCTGTACATTTCTTCTGGGGATGCTTTTCTGTTTGCAGTGAAATTTCTAAGTTTCAGTGCAAAAACTCATTTGGAAGTGCAATGTTGTTTTGCGTAAAAAAGTGATTTTTTCCAATTTAACTGATAAACATAGATGGGCCTTCAGAAGCAAGTTCCAAACACTTTGAGAGCACATCTCTCACATATCCTCATCAACATGCTGAAAGTCAGGCAACATACATTTTAAAAGGAATCACAATATATATTTTAATTCAGATGTCATTATAGGCTCTTATTTTCACTTTTAAAAGTTATTAGTTTGCATTTAATAATCTTGAAAAATTTTCTATCCAGAAGAGCAATTCACATTACAGATATCATTCATATCAGAGAAAAGGGAAATTGTTTCTGTAAATCCCTTTATGGCTTGGGCCTTATGCATCTCAGATATGGCCTCCCCATATCTCCAGACAGTTGAGATAAGCTAGGATGCTTGATCTTGCATTCGCTAGTAATGCCCAAGAGGCTGGGAATGGAACATCCCTAATTTATTTTCCACCTCTCAGTTCAAGAGAAAAAGTTGGCTTTCAGGGTGCAATGAAAAGTCCACCTGCAAGACTGTATATTTGGAGTCTCACCCTGAGATCACTTACACTCATTGGAGGTACACATCTCAAAGAACTGGAAGAGACCTTGGAAGGTCATCATTAATCAGGAGCATGGCATTAGGTCAGTGCTGTGATACTACTGTCACAGTGATTCAAGGTAACAGGCCTTCTGGGTTTTGTGACCAGGGTCTGCCACTATTCATTAAGGGCCTGGATTGTACAGCATGCCCTCACACTGATCTAAGTGATGTTACTTGAGTAAGGATATAGAATGAAAGGGTGGCACAATCCAGATGTAAAATGTTAAAGTTATAAGCAGCTAATGGGGTTAATGAAATCTTTTGCTAGCCAATGGTCAGCTATGAAGTAAACAGCAATCCAAAATAGCATCTCATTCCTGTTTAGTTTAAGCTCTAGCATACTCAGTTTTCTGATTTTATGCTTTACATTAAAGACAAACAAACATTCTCTGACTGAAGGTTGTGTGAACTGCACTTTCTGCCCAATGTTATGTTTAACCGATCTAACGACTGTAGCCAGAACATTCAAAACGTGTTTCCTTCACAACCAGGAAGGCTAGAAAAGTTTTTTCTTCTTCTTAAAAATCTTAACATTTTATAAAAAGAATAATTTATCCAAGAAAATAATTCTTGCAACAAGATTAAGAACTACTGGTCAACAGCCTCAGAGGAACACATTAAACACTTTCAGTTCCAAATCAGCACAGTACTTAAGCACACACTTAAGTATTCTCTTAATTCTGGCCTAAGTGTAGTTCCTGAAGTGAGATGTCTGAGCATATACAGCAGTGATGGGCAACCCATGCTAGTGAGTGGGCCATATGAATGACCCTCCTTTATGGCGTACAAGATTGAAATTTGGCATATGCACTAACCATGACCTCAAGAATAACATTAAATACATTCCACATGATTATCCTTTATCACACATTTTCAACACAAAGTGATTCATTATTAGGGGCAAATTAAATTGCTGGTTAAAGTAACATAAAAAAGCAGATGGAGCGCACAGCTCTCATGGTGTTGTGTGCCATCAGCATGCTCCCCAATCCACCCCTTCCCTCACCCCCCTTCCATTCAGACTCTTCTATGTCTCCTCCCCTGAATGTGCCCCATCTCCTCCCCTGAATGTGCCCCATCCCTTCTCCTGCCCCTTCCTCCCAGCACTTCTGGAGTGCCATGAATCAGCTGATTCTCAGTGGTCCAGAAGGGCTGCAAGGGAGGGGCAGGAGTAGGTAAGTGAACCCCACCCCAGTGGAGGTACTATTTGTGTGTGTGGCGAGGGGATGCAAGGGTCACTTGTGGAACCCTGATAGGCTGCATGTAGCCAGTACGTCACAAGTTGCCCACCACTGATATAGAGGCTCAAAAAGAAACACATCTTAAAAAGGCTCATTCTATTCCAGATGTGATTGTTCTTTACCTTGAAATATCCCCCCAGTACCACTCAGCATCCTGCAGAGAGAAACTGGAATTGTCCTTTATTCCATTTGTGTTGACTGAAGTCATTGGTTTTGGAGGCTTTGGAGGAAGAGCTGAAAAAACAAAACAAAACAAAAAATTTTTTCCCCACATTTACCTTTCTGGCTTATATCACTAAGATGGCAAGAGGTTAACATTTAAGATATTTTACACAGCAAAAGACTGAAATGAAACCTACATAAGGCAAGAAAAAGGAAATGTTATAGTAACCTGCCAGTGCCGAAAGGAAATGTTATAGTAACCTGCCAGTGCCGAATGGGAGAGAACAGGCAGCTTGAGTGTGGATGTGTTTTTTTCCTCTACAATTTAATAAAGTCCCTTATACCAGTATAAAACATACAGCAAAAAGAGGTAAGCTTGGTTCCATAACAACTGTCCAGTTTCTAAATTCATACAAAGTGGCAGTTCTTGTAAAAGGATTAGGATTGCAGCCATTGCCACGTGTGTAGGTAGAAAATTTAGGTAATGACAGAAAGGAGAGCATAAAGGAGTAAACTGGTACACAGCTGATCACAATCTAGCCTTAAATAGTCAAGCTTCCCTTTTCCCCTTTGAAAGGTAAGGGGCAGAGGCCATGTCACAAGGGACTATAACTCTCCATGGACAGGTCTACTTTGCAGCAAAAAGGGATGCCACACCCACTGCAGCAAGTCTCGGAAGTCAGGTCAACTGACTCAGGCTTTTGCTACAGAGCTAAAAATAGCATGGGAAGACATTCCCACTTGAACTCTGAAATGTGTTGGGGGGCTGGGGGAGGGAGAAGGGTGTGTCAGAGCCCAAGTGGGAACATCTACCCTGCTATTCCAAGTCCTGTAGAGTAAGCCCAAAATCAGGTGACCAAAGTTGAGAGACAACTATGGGCTTATTTTTTTTTTGCAATGTAGACATGACACATGTACCCAAGACAGGATTTCACAGCATCCACAGAAGGTGTAATTCAAAGTACTAAACATAGCAACGCAAGTCTGCAATAATTGATGCCAGTGGATAGCACAGGGAGAAATGCAATTATGATTGCTAACTAGTTCAAGTGCAGTCACTTGACATCCAAAGGTGCTTTTCTTAGAGCCATTCATCTGTTTACCTCTGAACCACATCTCCCACAGTGCAAAAAAAACCCAAAACCACCTTGCTTTAACTGCAGTTTCAAATGCCATTTCACGCTGACGCTCCAACACACAGTAGCTTCACTGTTCTTGGACAAACCAGCACATGCTCAACTGAGCCAACCTAAACTAACCTGAACCTTGACCCAGACATTCACTCTCTGGAGTTATGGACCAAGCACCTGATTCAGATAGTACTATTCATTCAGTGGTTCTGAATGTTAAAGCTGCAGCACATACAGGTTGTTTTTGTGGTTCAGCTGGAAACGTTCAGGTGTGCGTGACTCTATAAAGGGCAAATACCTGATTTTGTATAAGGAGGGTGCAATACCACGGAATTCACAGAGGTTATTTAAATCTAGCAGAAGCAAGTGTGGTCCCATGATTTAACACCATAACTGTGCAGCAGTTTAAAGGGTCAGAGGTTCCTGAACTGTGGGCTGTGCCCCTCTAGCTGGGCACAGAGGAATGTTTTTGGGTTTTTTTTGGGGGGGGCAGGGGGGAGTGTGATTGGGGCCCAGGCCAGTCCCCTTTGGGACAGGAAGCGAACACCACCCAACTCCACTCCTGGCCATCAATCCCACGCCTGGGGTTCCAGCTGCCAGCTTCTGTGCTCAGCACCTGGCTCCACTCTCAGCCTTGCTTGGCCCTCTTAACCCATCAGTGCCCCTCCCCAACTCCAGGAGCAACAGCATTGCTCCCAGCCCCAGCCCAGAAGGAAGAGGATATAAAACAGGAGCAAATGGGGAGGGCACGAGATAAAAAGTTTTGGGGGACCCACTCTTTTAGGATCTATATTCTGATTTTAGTTCCAGCAATAGAAATCCAGTGTATCTGATTCTGCTTTGTTTTCCGACTACAAAAAGATGAACTGGCTATCATTTTATCCTCAAACTCTCTATTCATTTATATTTTTGGATTACAAAGTAGTACAGCAACAGTTTCTTTTTAAACTCACAGTTGGACTTTTCTGCCATGCGTGCTTTAAATGAACTACCAAAAAACCCAACCATCAGCCAAAAAACAATCCAAGGTGTAGAAACCAAATTCTAAGCATTTGTCTAATATCTACTTTCAATACTAGGCTGGCATAAAAGATTCAAGAAATGCTACTCTAGCTCTGTTTCAGAACCATCTATATTGCTAACAAACAATAGGAATTAAGCAAGTACAGAGGACTTAAGTTCTTGCACTGCACTTTTTAGAATCAGATAAAACAACTCTAGCCACGTCAGAGTAGGCAGGGATCTCACAAACTAAATGATGACACTCACAAGAGCATTGTGAAACTGGTAGCAATTCTTCCTCAGCATGCTTTATACCACTGACAAAACTACTCTTTATATATGAAGATCGTGTCCAGTCTCAGTTTTGGCTTAAGATTCGCTACGGTTGCTCTAGTGCAGCTACACCACTGGAAAAGGTAATAGACAAACCGGTGTCTGGGGTGGTGGTAGTCGTTCCTCAGTCACTGTTATCTGAACTTCTTATGGGAAAGAACAGGACCTGCTCAGAGCATCAGGAATGGGACAGAATTTGTCCCAATGATGAGAGATTGTTTCTTCTTTTCTGATTCCACATATTAGGAGGCTTAATCTGGGAAGCTATATAAAAACAGGAATAAATACAACAGACACTATCCTTTGTGTGTCTTAGGTAAAACTGAATGAATATATAGTTTTTTTCTACATGCACACCACTGATTAATTCAGATGTTACTGATCGCATACTGCTGCATCAAACAGAAACAAAAAACAAAAATGTCCAAACAAAGAGCCAAAGAGCCATTGAAAGAAGTTTGTCTGTATTACCAAAAGCTTAAGGCTCCTACAAACATTTAGTTTGTAGCAAGCTCAGGTGTGAATTAACCTGTGCTAACCTGCCAACCACTTTCGCCATGATCACTCTGTGGACGTGCATTAACAGTTTGCTAATGCACTTTAATCTGGTCATGTTTCAAAGTGGGATAGACACCTGGCCCATGGCAAGGAAAACCTGGGGTACATTCATACCCCAGCTTGTGAAAGACTAAATCTTCCTGTAGACAGCCATTGAGAATGTGATCCTTTGCACATGGATGGTGTGCAGGATCAGGTCCTAATCTTTGCAGGCTTCTAGGTATGTTGCTTACTTGCACTGGTGCTATTTTGCAGTTCTTTGTTCCCTTCAGAGCAGTGAGTCTCATAGAAGGATGTTTGTACCCCTGGAGGCATACAAAGATCATCCATGGAAATGTGTACCCATCTTATCAATTTCTCAACCTGGAGCTTTTAGCCTTCTGGTGGGGTGGAGGTTGGGGGCAAGAGGGGACCCATCCAAAGGACAGATTTAGGGGGATTGCAAGTACACTTCTAACAAGCATGGCAACTGCCCAGGGGCCCATGAAGTTAAGTTACATACTTTAGCCCCGCCCCATGAATCCCAGGCACCAGACGTGGCTCACAAGTAAAAAACTGGGTCAAGTATCACATCGAAATATTTACTTTATAATTATATGGTAAAAATGAGAACAAAAGCAAATTTTCAGTAATTATGCTGTGACATCTCTTTATTTTTGATTCTGTAAGCAAATAATGTTAAGTGAGGTAAAAATGTGGGGGGTGGGAATCAGTAATTTAGAAAGGTGGTTCACAGTCCTGGGAGCTTTAACAAAGCTGACATGAGCCCTGCATTCCAGTGGTGCAAAAGGGCTCGAGCGCAGCACCTGCATACTCATCCAGATTCCCCACTCTGCTTTGGGTTTCCTTTTCTTTGCTAGGCTAGTTAAACATCAACTCTTTTGTCTGACTGGTGATGTTATTTGACAATCAGGAAAATCTGAGTTAAGTATATAACATAGGAAACTGGATAGGCAGCAGGCTTTGGGCATAACCCTGTACATCTTTACTCATTTGAGTAGCCCTTTTTCAGAAGAATCCATGAAACACAGTTATACTGTGTGTTTGCAGGAGTGGGTGCTTTGTTTCAAGAGAAACACCAGAATCCAACCCTATATGTCAGTCACACAACGGATTCAACTCAAGTCAGTAACTATTCACATGAGTAGGGGTTGCAAGACAAGGCTCCAACTATCCCGGAAGGTGTAATGCCCACAAGATTAACTGCCCAAATCTGACATTTCTTGCTTGATTTTTTTCAGCCTGACAACAATAATCTAGGGATGCTACTTGAACAAAGTGCTTGATGTGAAAATATTTTAGGCTCTGCAACCCAGAACAATGAGCAGTTGGCCACAAGCTCTTAATTTAAAGGTTTAGCAAGTGCCTTTTAATCCTCATGCATTACAGCAGGGCAGCAGCTGCCACACTGATGTTTTTTTACAGCATTTTTACAGTGATAAATTACAGAATTACAAATGATCTTAAAATACTGGTGTGTAGATACTGGCAAAAACTAATGGCAGTGTAATGAGAGGAAGTTCTGTGGAAGGTGTCTGTGAAAAGAAAATAACAGATTAAGGCATTAAGACTTCAATCCCAATTTGTGGAGGATTTTAACAACGTTTATTTTCATAAAGGTATACCTGACAAACAAAATACCATGTTAAATGTCTTCAATAAAGTGAGGATAAAAAGGAAATGAGCTGTGTTTCTTTCCACAGTCTGTTCCTGGGGCACAAAGCTTATCTCACACTGCTGAGAGAAGAGTAAATCTACTAAATCATTTTAGTTATGCTGCAGTAAGAGTGGAATCAGGGCCAAAATCTATTTTTTTTCTGAGACATCAAAGCAGTCAGCTCTCAGATGACAGTGCTTTGCTTCTATTTCTCTTAAAGCATGAAAATGTTTAGTGCCAGGGAAACAAAACACACACGAATTTGCCAGAAGAGTTTAACCAACATCTCATTTCCAAAATCCAAGGCTGCAGTGGAACAAGACATTTCTTTCACTGCATCACCATGTTACTGAGATTAGATCCAGATTTCAGTGATTGCCTGGCATGCACCACTGAATTACAGATTGGTTCTTGAGACACGGTGGGAGGGGCAATGTCTTTTATTGGACCAGCTTCTGTTTGAGAGAGAGAGAGAGAAAAGCTGTCCAGACACACAGCACTTTCCTTCACAATCTTATTCATGTCGGGGCAAGAGCAATATTTTACAACAGTATGGTTTTGCTGAAGCTTGCTCATTAACACTAACCCCCTCCTCAACCTGATTTCTGAGCTCACCCCCAATCCCAAATCAGAATTCGTTGGAAAAACTAATTTCTGAATGGAGACAGCAATTCAGCCAATGGCAGCAGAGTACTGGGATCGTATGTTATGTGACGTCAGCACTCAGAAGCTGTGCAATTTCCAGCAGGTAGTTTCAGCTGAGCTGTTCTGCAGAAGTGAAATACAATTTCTTTTCCTGAAATGCATGCACAGTGATTAGACTTCTGGGAAAAAAACCGATAGTTCTGATGCTTTTTCTTGAATGCATAGGGATTTTTTAGATGCTACTCAAAATACAATACAATACCTGTAAGTCAAATCTTGACCACAGCCAGTATGAAGAACTAAGCATGTTGGTCAAATATTGAATTTTAAACATTTCTCTATTCACAAGGGAATTTGAACCTTTCTGGTCAATTAGCCATATTCATGCCTAAATTAAACTAGTGAGAAACATACTTTACTGAAGCTGCACCCAGTATCAATTTGTAGTTTAATTGTCCTTCTTATGCAAAACGTTAAAAGGATATTTAAAAAAAAAAACAAAACAACCAAAATACCCAAAACCTAAGTCTGAAGAGCCTATATGGATTTTTTAGAACTCATTTGGAGGGTTATGGGCTGTGATAACAAAATTTTCTGATAAAAAAGCAAATGTGCTGATTTTGTAATGCTAGCTCACCAAGTGACATCGACTTCCATCACACACACACACACACACACACACACTCTCTCTCTCTCTCATCCTCTGGCTGAAGTATTTGCATGCTAGATAAAAGTCTACAGTTAATTAAACTTTAAACTTCTGAGACAGATGCCAGTTAGGTTCAGTAATGCAGACATTTTTAGTCTTCCTCCTAAGGACACTGGCTTTACAATGGGAAGCACAGAAAAGCTTTCAGTTGTGAGACTAATTTGCTGTTCTATTTTAGTAAACAAAAAACAAAAAGAAAGCCATGACTCCAACTAGTGAGCTGGAGCCAAGTGTGGGTCCCAGCACTTTTGTGAGTTCACTTATGGGTTATAAAGGGCAGCAGTTAAAAAGCAAAACCCCTCAAAATACAAGTAATACCCCAAACCCACAGCCTCACCCCCACCACATTTTAGGCCAAGTGGATCACAACACATCATGGAATCCCAGGCAGGGTCCTAGGTTCGCCCTGTCATTGGACACTGAGCTAAATAGGATGATCAGAAAAGCAGCCACAACTCTGTCCAGACTCAGCAAGAGAGTGTGGAATAACAACAAGCTGTACACTCACACCAAAATGCAAGTCTACAGAGCCTGCATCCTCAGCACCCTCCTTTATGGCAGCGAGACTTGGACCCTATATGCCCGCCAGGAAAAGAGGCTGAACGTCTTCCACTTGCGCTGCCTCAGGCGCATCCTTGGAATATCATGGAAGGACAGAGTGACCAACACTGCCGTCCTTTAGCAAACTGGAATCCCAACCATGCACACCCTCCTCAGGCAGCATCGGCTCCGCTGGCTTGGCAACATCCACAGGATGAATGATGGAAGGATTCCAAAAGACATCCTGTATGGTGAGCTAGCCTCTGGCAAAAGACCTCCTGGACGCCCCCAGTTGCGCTACAAAGATGTCTGCAAGAAAGACCTCAGAGAGGTAGACAGCGAGCTGGACAACTGTGAAGAACTAGCAGACGACTGCAGCAGATGGAGGCAGGGGTTACACAAGGGCCTTCAGAAGGGCGAGATGAGGATTAGACAGCTAGCAGAGGAGAAGCGAGCACACAGAAAGCACACTAAGAACTTGCCAGACACCCACCACATCTGCAAGAGATGCAGCAAGGACTGTCACTCTCGTGTGGGTCTTCATAGTCACAGTAGACGCTGTAAATGAAGTCCTCAATTGAAACTATAAAGGGCGCGATCCATAGTCTATGCAGACTGAAGGATGCCTACCTACTACTCCTAGGTTCAAGACAACTGATTAATATTCTGGGGGTCATAATACAATATTGTGTAAGATAGTACCATTGTTGTGGAAGCACCTAACTACACTTGAGGTAGGACTATATTTTAAAGTGGGTTTAGAAGAGGGCATAAATCTCTCTCTGAAAGTAGGAGAGGGTGATGTGAAATTTCATACAAGATTCCTTTTATGCCCTCTAAATAGTCTATATAGTTTTACTTGTTTTGTTTTCATTACTTTTAATACCTTCCAGTGCAGTCTCTTTGGGAATGCTAAATTTTTCATTGCTGACTGATCTTCACCAATCTTGTTAGAGAAGTACATCTGAGTAGATCTGGAGCAACAAGTTGTTTTGTTATTCAAAGTTGTGTTAGGGTACTTCTTAGCAGTTATTCATGGCATAATTGAAAGTATATATGCTGTGTATGCTAGAAAAAAGGACTGTTGGTAGAAACAAAGAAACCTCGTTCATCAGGAATTAAACTTTCATTAGAAATTTTTAACCTGCCACGGAATGGTTCATGTGCACTTGCTCATAGAAAGGTTCATGCACAGCTATTACAGAAAATATTCTGCCAGCCACTGGGATTCTGTCCAATACAGATGCGACTCCTTGTCAAGGCCCCATCCTCAATTCAATATTAAATTGTAGGAAGTGTATACACAAGACTTAATTGTGAAACAGGTATGTTGACCAACAGTCACAAAATACAGCTCTGCAAAAGCTAGGAAACAAGTAGTTAAGCCATTCAATAGCAGATACCCTCTACTTCTCCATCCACCTTATCACAGATAGCACAAACCACACAGCCCAACCTTTAACTCCATTCGTCCAGAGATGACAATCTTTCATACCTTTTTATGAAATTACCTTTTTACAATGCAGTCAACTGCCAGATCAAGCATTCACAACTACTAGTATTGGAGGAAAAAATAAGACTGTAAAGGTGTGTATGCCAGATGGTGAAAGGGAGATGACAGTTAAGAAGCAGGGAGGGTAACAACTTAGTTTTCTTGTTTTTGGAAGTTTATCAGGTACTTTGTGCACAACAAGCCTAACTACTTCACGAAGATTTTTGTTGGACATATTCAGATTCTTATGTTACATCGATCATCACAGCACTCAAGTACCTTTCAAAGTTAAACTGTAATATGAACAAAAACAAAAAAGCAGTCAAGTAGCACTTTAAGAGACTAACAAAATAATTTATTAGGTGAGCTGTCGTGGGACAGACCCACTTCTTCAGACCATAGCCGTACCAGAACAGACTCAATATTTAAGGCACAGAGAACCAAAAATAGTAATCAAGGTTGACAAATCAGAAAAAAATTAAAGGTGAGCAAATCAGAGAGCAGAGGGGCAGAAGGGCAGGGTGTGAGCGTCAAGAATTAGATTTAGCCAAGTGTGTAAACGAGCCCCCATCATGACCCAGAAAATTCCCATCCCAGTTCAAACCATGTGTTAATGTGTTGAATTTTCCTATTTCCCACAAATGTAAACATTTAATTGATGAAAAAGTCTACCTTATCTCTGAAAGTGAAGAATACAAGAACATAAGAATGCCCATATTGAGTCAGACCAGTGGTTCATCTTCCTAGCCCAGTCAATTGTATTTTCACAGAGGTCGATGCCTGTGCTCCAGAGGAATGAATAGAATAAGTAATTATCATGTGATCCATCCCGTCACCTGTTCCTAACTTCTGGCAAACCAGCCTACAGACACTTCATTTTGAATCCCTGTCCATCCTGGCTAATAGCAGTAGATGGACCTATCCTCCATGAATTTACCTCGATCTTTTTAGAAGCCTGCTATAATTCTGGCCTTCACAACATCTGCTGGCAATGGGTACCATAAGCTGACTGTGTGCATTATGTGAAGAAATACTTTCTTTGGTTTGTTTTACCTGCTGCCTATGAATTTAATTTGGTGACCCCCTACACCTTTTAACCTAATGAAAAATAAATGAAGCCTCCACATTTTCTACCTCCATGCCATACATGTATCATATCCCACTTCACAGAGAAGTCCTAAACTTATTAATGTCTCCTCATATGGAAACTGTTCCATACCCTTATTCATTTTGTTGCCCTTTTCTGTACTTTTTTTTTCCAAATTCCAACACATTTTTTGAGATGTGGTGAACAGCTCTGCTTGCAGTATTCAAGATGTGGGCACACCAGGAGTTTTGATAGTGGGAATATGATCATTAAGAAAATCAAGTTCTGCCACGCCAATTTATGGCAATCTATTCTTCTACAGATTTGAAAAACATCCAGGGAAAGTTAAATTTCCACACAGGATAAACAATTATTTACTAATGTGGTAACCAACTGGAGATGAAGAGGATTCTCTCAGGATGGTGACTACATGACGCAGAAAAGATTACAAAATATCCTTACTGGTGACCAAGGATTCCAAAATACACCTCCTGCTCTATCTTGCTAAATAGGCAGATGCCACAGCAGAACTTGCATGCCATTTAAGGCACAGAAGATCACACATCCTTGGGCCCCATGTATCTACAACTATTATGTCTTTCTTGACCCAACTGATATTTTGGGGGAATACAGATCCCTGATTTGTGAGAGCGAGAAAAGATTAAGCACAATCTTAGGCATTAAAGTTTCCCTGTAAGGAGGAAAGAAGTGAATCTATTGATCCAGTTAGCTATTTAGTTGATTCTCCACACTGAAGACAGCCAAAGCTACTTTCCATGGTGGGGAAAGAAGACTACTTACCCTAGAGGTTCAAAAATCTGCACACACCAGAAAGCAACTTTGAGAAGGAACTATTGACCATAGAAGCCACCCACAGGAACACTACCAGAAGTTGAGAACTGACCAGTTGACTCGGAATCCTACCTCTTGAAATTCAGAGGGTATCAAAAGCAGAGCTTTCCTACAAGAAATGGAGGGGTTTTAACTCTGCCATTAGACAGCCAAACATTCCTATTTTCACACAATTAGATAAAATATCCCTAGAATGCAATAAATGCTCTTGGTATCTTCTGATACTCCTCCGCGTAGATCAAGATTAAAAGCTAGCTGCTGGAGTAAACAAGTCTGGAATTTAATGGAAGCATGAAGTTGGAGAACTGCACAGAGCAAGAAAGGGGTTTCATATGTGAAGGGGATAAGACTTCTATTTTTAGAGTGTTTGCCTTTAAAGTGACAGCAATACAAAGGGATACTGTGCTTTCTTTTAAGGACCAAAAAGAGCAAGTTCAGGCAACCTCAGCTACTAGTTCTCAAGCTGAATTTATTTTCTTTGATTCCATTCTCCTGGTATTACTAGGACTCTTCCTAGGAATGTTCTCACTCATGTGAGTTGCTCTCCAATAGATTTTAACATATCTCCTCACCTACCAGTAGAGGTGGCTTATTCCACATGGGGTTTCAGTCTGCTCTCATTCTCCTATTGTCGGTCTATTGGTAAGGCTACATCACAGACTACCGAAGAAAGGATAAGACATCCTGAACAGCTCTCTTCACTGACTGTGAGTGCCAACTCTGAAGAAACTGGGAATCGAGAAGTGATCACAGAGAGAAGGTGAGATGCCCAAAAGGGTCTGCAGAACATTAATTAGCCACAGCTGCTGGTCAGAAGAAATGCAATCTAGATTGCTAGATACAGTAGAAAAAGAGGACAGGCACTAATTAATTCTGTGCTGCTTCTTTGAACTAGATACAGTTTGTGTGTGCTGAAAACTTCACTTGGCATTTTATTTTTCTCATATACAGTGAAATTTTTTCCAACAACACTTTTGATAGATGTGACTATATACAGTAAACTCTTTCATATCCAGCAGACCCAGGACCGGGGAGGTTGCTGGATATTCAAATATTCTGGATAATAGAGAGGTATACCTAGCAATGTATAACACTAAAGAAAACAAGATTAGATTAAGAAACAAACAAAAATGTATGCAGAATACTTTATTTACCAACAGTAGTACTGTACACTGTAAACTTACACTGTATTTATTTGTATTTACTTTCACTATGAAAAACAACTAAAAATTATTTATGGTTAAAATGCCAGTTACTTGAGGAGCTCTGGATAACAGAATATCAGATATGAAAATGTTTACTGTACCAATTCACTTATTCTAAAAGATTAGACCTCTACCCCCAAGCCACACAGACTTTTCCCATTGCTTTTTGTAAAACAGTAAAGTATATATTAAGGCTTAAGAGACGATCTCTCCTCATGCTCCCCTCCAGCCCCAGCCAGCCCAAGAATGAGCCATTAAAAACGCAGCATATGGTAAGATGGCCCTTCATAGTATTACATGAGGAAAAGTCTTAAATTTGGCATACATATATTCGGTGATGATCCCATCAGAAGATAAAAGCCATCAAAAGATTCAAAGGCCCCAATGGAAATATTGTATAAATGACATTTTAGACAGTGTTTAAAATCTGCTCTTCAAAGTAAGCTGTAAGTAGTATTTATAAAATAACTCATGAGCAAGGATTTCTCAAATAATCAAATGAATATATCCAGGTCTTGGTAAAGGAGACCAGAATTTCACAGCAGCCTGCTTCAACATAGCAAACACTCTCAACACTTGTTTTATACACTTTTGGTATCAAGAAAACTCTAAACCTTCAACATTAAAGAATACAGAGAAACACCAGTGAAGTTATTATTCATGCCACTGTCCAACAATAGTAAACACAGAAACAGAGTGAGAGAAATGACTCACTGAAGTAATCAACATGAGATGATATAAGACAACCTGCTGCTTTAGTAACATGCATTTCTAAAAACGAATGCTTAACTAGTCCAACCAATAGAAAGTAAACCCTCAAAATGTGCGATTTCAAGTTGTGCTTAACTCACACTAATGTGAGTCAAGTGTAATTCCCACTCTCTCTGGCCCTGGCTCAACCCTCCCCTGGCCCATGCAGCCCTGGTTCTTGTTAGACAAGTTATCAGCTGCATGATCACATCACAGATTTCTTCCTACCTGCAATTCTAGCTCACTGAAGAGTTTTAATGCTGCTGCTCTTTCATACATTTATTTTTTTGTGTCTGTAAGATTTCATGATGGTATCTCAGTACCCTTTTAATTTAAAATATTTTACAAAGAAAAAGGCATCAGATTTCAGTTTTAGGTAATCACTGATATTGATCAATTGAAACATCTCAGATACACAGAAGTTAATTAAGTAAAAGAATAAGAATTTCACATCTTGTTGTGTAGTAATTGTTTTCAGAAACAGGAAAATGGTGTTGTTCATTGTGTAGATTCATTAGTTGCTTTGTCCAAAAGCTCAAATATTTCATCTGGCATTAATAAATCTTTTAAAAAAAATAAAGCAGATAGCCATGATAATGCACAGAGATGTTCACAAAATTGCGAACAATCACTTAAACACCAAATAGCAGCTGGACAGCAAAAGATTATACAACACCTAGTAGACATGGAAGCACAATGTAATTTATCTTAGAGAGCCTATATTTTAACGCTATAGTTTAAAATAGGAGTAGTCAATAGGCAGACCACAGGCCGAATCCAAATGCTTCTAAACAGACTTCAAAAATCCTTTTATTTATTGTTATTGTCAAGTGAGAAATATTTCTCTGGAGTCTGCAACTTGCCTATACCACCATCAAGAAATCTGAACCTCGACAAAGAGAGACTATCCCATCTTAAAACATCTTAGAACCCCCACTCCTCGTATGCACCCAAGAAGTGGGGAAGGGTCCATTAAATTCCTCACAAATAGACTCCGTATAAACGCAAGTCTGAAAGAATCTGTGTCTCTTTATGGTTGCAATGATAACCAAACAAAGCCAACCAATGCAGCATTTTCTTTATGAGGCTACAGGTAGTGTCCCTTGCTACTCATTATCCACAAGCTATAGGCACAAAGTGAAATTAACAAAACAACCTTAAAAGGAAACTGGCCAATGTCTAGATTCAAGAGATCCATTGGTAAAAGATATGCAAACTGTGCAACGGATTTGAGTATCTCCTGCTGATAGTTCTGTCAGGAGAGGTTTTCATGACATTTGGCTCATCTACATAGGACCAAATGTCAGGAAAACCCCCTCTGCCAACACCTCCCTTTTTCCTTGTGGAACAAGAATTTACTGGGATGTTGGCATAGGGCTCCCAGAATGGCACAGTTCTGTTAGGAGACCTCCACCCTCCCAACAAAAGCCTGCAATTTAGATATAGCCTAAAGGCCCTGTGGGCAATGTGAAACTGCCAAGAATTTGATTCTGTAGATAGTTCTTTGGATAACTATGTTAAGGATCAAAAGAAACTTTCAAGAGAAGACTCCTTTGAAGGAGGAAAAAGTAGAAGGTAATTGGGCACCTACCATTCAGGGGCTGATACACAGTCAGGTTCAATCCAAGAACAAATAAAATATATCCTACATCCAGAGGGGATGGTGGGACATGCCTAGGTCTCTCATTAGGGCATTTTCCCACATTTTATATCAACCCCTGGTTTGCAGGAACCTCAAGATTTTCCACACCCTGTGCTCCAGAGCAAAGCATAATCTAATTGTGTAGCAATAAGAATACTTCACCTAGCCTGCAGAATAATGGCCTGTCTACACTACCGCAGAGGGTTGAATTAAAATATGCAATTCCAGCTATGTTACTTACATAGCTAGAATCGACATACCTTAATTTGGGTTTCCACACAGTCTCCACTAGGAGAGGTTGATGGAGCACCTGCACCTGTCGACTTCCTTTATTCCTAAATGGGGCAGGAGTGCTGGCACTGATGTCTGTACGAGGCATGCAAAATGTTAACTCCAGAAGACTGACTACGGCAGGGTCACTTTTCCCTGCGCTGAACATGTACCCTAAGTCTGAATCAACATTCTGTAGCATTTAGGGCCACCAAAAAGGAGAACCAAGAAGAGGAGGAATGCAAAAGTCAGCCATGCAAATTAAAAAAAGGCAAGACACTAGCTGTAAGTCAAAGCAGGCGGACGAAGTCTAAGAATAGCAGAGCCCATCAGACCCCTCATGATCCACCCCCAACTGGTAATCAGATGTTTGATAATCTGAATCCAAGTTTCTTATTCCATAAAAAAAACTGTTAAACATACAAATAAATCTGTGGACCCTACTCATTCTCTAGGCCACACTAAAGTAGTGATCTGCACACTACTTTCTCTGCAATTTTAAAACTTGCAAGTTATTTTGATCCAAAAGTCTATTCTTTGGAGGACTGAGTCCATACATATAGAAATAAAATGGAGTCAATGGTGTTAATTAACTTTTGCCTGGGTTTAAGAAGATAATTGTTCCTGTGATAAAAAAAACTTCTATAATCAACTTCAACATAAGAAAAGGAAGAATAGCAGTATACCAAGAATTTCTCAACCTGAACCTGTCCTATTGCCGATAGTCACAAACACAAGTTTTATCTAGGTTCTTCTACATCATTCATCAGCATCTGACTCCCAATTAGAAACCACCTTCAACTACAATTCTAAATTTTATCTACTACACATAAATTGTGACATATTGCACTAATTCACATCAGAAGGAATTTTGCTCTTGACCTCAAAAGGAACTATAGCAGGTCTACAGTTTCAGTGTGCAAACGTTAAGTAGAAAGGAAAGGTATACTTTTTTAAATTAATTGCAATCACCACTTAAAAGAGCACTGCCACCTTAAGATCTGTCAGCACTTAAATACACGTACGCTTCTGGAGCGTCTGTTCCCTTCATCATGAGCACACTGCTTATTGGGTTAAAAAGCTCAAACTCTACACTACTTATTTTTTAAATGTAGTCTTGGTTTAAACTAGACTTAACTGTCACTTGTATGTTTCTACACTGTGCAATGATACCAACCAAACTCTTTGTGAGGACAGTGCTGTGTTAGGTGGTGTAATTCTCCCATGGACATTGCTTGACTCTGAGGCTGCGTCTCCACTTCAAGATATAAAATTGATTTTGTCAGTTAGCAAGATTTTTCCAAGTGCCTGTCCTCACTGAAAATTCCCCTAGCTCGATTTATGGACCACTAAAATCAACATGATATTGAAATCCTAAAATCATAGTAGCTTGACAGGTGTAGCGTTCAGTTTGAATTTAAAATTCTGAATGAAGGGTAGTGAGGATGTGGCATGTCTCTAAATCGAATTCATCAGCCTCCACAGATATCCCGTATGTGCCTCACAATGCATCGCAGTTCTCCATTCTGGTCTCTTACATCTCCACTGCTCTGAAGTGCAGAGGAATTAGGCAACAGGAAGACTGTTACAGTTTGGCACCTGTAAGTCTGTGGCTGCAGGGTCATGAGAGGCTGAAAAAAAACCTCTTTCTTTGCTAGTAGCACAGCTGTGGGGTCTGTGGCTCTGTATATACTCCTTCTGGCTGCCTTTTTTTCTGTGCTGCCTGGTGCCAGTTGCTGGCCCCCTGTACCATGTGTCAGGTAGGCTGTGGGTGGGAGTCGTGCTTGTCTGGTAGTATGAGAAACGTCTTTTCAGCTGTTTACATGTTGTCCTGACCCCCACATTCCCTCCTTCCCTCTCCCTGGAGGTGCCACACGGTCTGGAACATTCCCATTTCCAGTCGCATTATGTGGCTGGACCCTGAACCAATTAAAGAATGTGCTGTGCAAGGTGCCAGGCAACTTGCACACAGTGAGAGTGAAGATTTTCAGGGGCTGGCTGTAGCTGGGGGTCTTTTAGCTGCCTGGGGCATGTCTCCCTCAGCAGTCACAACTTTCAGGGGCTGGCTTTAGCTAGAGGCCTTTTAGCCACGCTGGGGATATCTCCCTCAATGGTCTTGATTTTCGGGAACTGGCTGTAGCCAGGGGTCTTTTAGCCACCTGAGCCATACATGTTTCAATGAAGGCAAAGTATTACCACAGCTGTCGAAGTAAGGCTTGCAGCAAGGAATATTCTTGTGCTAAGGGTCTTCTTTTCCAGGTCCAAACCTGGCTGTAGTCTGGGGTCTTTTAGCCTGATGACTCATTCAAGTTTCAGTATAACAACCATGTCTATTCAGACATAAGGGTCTTCTTTGGTAGGAGGCTTAAGTCCAGACACAAGCTCCTGAAAGAGTCTTCGTGGGGGGTCACAATGTTTGTGGCTGTCTAAAGTGTACTGTCTTTTAGACACCCTGGGCTGTTACTGAGGATTCATTCAAGTTTCAGTGTAGCACCCATGTCTACTTAGAGTCCTCTTTCCCAAAAGATGTAAATCAGTCAAAACCCAAACCCAAAATAAAGCCTAGGCACGCTGCTTCAGTATAGCAACCGTGTCTACTTAAACTTACTTAACATGGCAGTGGAGAATGAAGTGTGGGAAAAGGGCATCATATGCCCACATCTATTTTTGGGGCCAGAATGCAATGGGGCTCCAGGAACTGAGGGACAGGTTTCCACAATACACTGCTGCAGCACTCGATTTAAGCTACTTGTGCGTGGCAGCAGTAAGTCAATGTTGTGGGGAGCACGTGAGACGATGAAGATGCTCTCAATCCAATCGATAAAACCCAGCATTAAGAAAGCGATTTTAATCAAACTGATTTTATCTTGTAGGGTAGACACAGCCTCAGGCTTCTCCCCTCAGTGTAAGTATCATCTTTACTAAGCCCAAGAGCAGCACTTGTGCAGACAAGCTTGTAGTGTTACACTGAATTTTCAAATAGACATCCAAAAAGACAGGTGGGGAGGAAGTGTCAGTCAGTCAAAGTTTGGCCTACCACACTGTAATTCCCTTAATACTATATTTAAAGGAATGCTTAATTACTATCAGCAGATAGAAACAAAACCACAAGTTTTGAAGAAGTTTTGCTGATGTGCAGTGGGATCTAACACATGCAGAAGCTGACTAATCTCTACTTCGTAAATAAACCAAGAATCTCTGCCAACATCTATCTTTCACAGCCAAATATTATATTTTTATTGATTTCATTGCACTGTGACAGAATATGTTCTCCTCTCAGAACTTTACAGATCAGAAAAATTGGTGGTAAATTAAATGAGGACAACACATGCTGGGCAAAAAACAAAAGAATGGGCGAGGAAGTTGTTTAAGCCCTACTAACAAGAATGGACAGGGCATCTTAGCAGGTTATCAAGATTAATGTTCTACAGTTCCAAGTTGCAGTCATATGACCTCTAATATCAACCCAAGATCCCATTTATAAAGAAGGCACATTACAGACAGGAATTTACTTGTTGAAAACCTTAATAAATGTGGTTAAATACAGCCATGTAAAAATACAGTAACATTTGTGAGAATTATCAGACAGGGAAGATAAAAATTGATGTTTTTAAATCCATTTTTATTTAAATTGCATTTTAAATCAATATGCAACTAAATTTCTCCTTTATAAAATAACAGTTACAATTAAATCTTGTCACAAACATGCTACACATACACAGTCTCACAAGAGTGAATTAATGGCTTTTGTCCGTCCAGCCTACCTACTAGCTCTTGCTCTTTGAAAGTTCTGGACTTTTAAATTTTGGTTTTTTAGCAGACTAAAAGGTAAGATGTGGAAAGAAAAACACAAGCTGCATAGGATTTTTTTTTATTCTGTGCTTATGTGGTGGTGGACCTTGACCAAGCACAGTACAGAAGTTAGTTAAGACATTGCCTTAAAGACAGAGACAATACATAGGAAAGGATGGAAGTAGCACAAAAAGGAATAGTGGAGTGGAATGAAGGAGAAAAGGGAGATAATATTCAGCACACAACACACACAGCATCCTATACTCCCCCACATTTTGCCATACAAAATTGTCATGGCTTCTGAGCCTCAGAGAGACACCAGCTGTGAATATTTTCAAGAAATTCATTCCCTAGGTAAAAAAGGCAAATACATCAAGTGCAAGCTGTACAAGAAGTTGCAGGGTCTAGTTGCAAGAATAAAACATAAGGAAAAATGCTTATTGGGAGGGAATGATGTGGATAAGATCCACTCTGCCATAGCCACATCAACTGGTTACTAACTGAAATAATTCACTTTGCAATGGGTCATTCTTCAAGCCTTTCTGACTTTTAGAATAAGTGTAATTTGACGAGTGAATTCCCAAGTTGCTTGTTGTGTTGGGTGTTGCTAGGAAAAAAAAAAAGGTTTAACTTAGCTAGTTCTTATGGCTTGTTTTATAAGTTAACTAGGTTTAGAATCTATCACCCCAATATACAGTACAGAATGCTGCCGTAAGAGATCTAGAGTTGCCAGTTGCCAATGTCAATTTTATTATTTTATATTATATAACACATGTGCCTTATTTTGGAACATCATTGCCTTAGATCATAATGGTGATACCCTAAGTCTATTTCCTATTTTACATCAGTGTAACTCAAGCTTTCCCAAGGGAACCACATTCTGTATCTGTTTTCCCAAAAAACCAGGAGTGCCAGGGAGTTCAATGGGGCTTACTTCAAAATTAAGTAAACTATAAGCATAGTCAATTTTGGGTAATCTGATTAAAATAAGTTATTTAAATTGCCTTGATTTAAATGACTCCATCCTGTAATATCAGAATTTAAATGGCAGATTGTTTGTTTGTTTCCATGATTACAAGCAACTGAAGGCTAGTTTTGTCTTCTCAACCACTGAAGAGGTTCTGGTGTTCCACCTGTTACTACAGTTCGCACAGCCAAAGACCACATCCAATCTGTTCATGCACTTCGAGTTTTCTAATCCAATTAACACAGTTGCTTGTATCTTAATATTCAAATAACCCTAATTCCAAAACCATTAACCAAATACTACAGTCCCACTATGCCAGTAAGCCACTTTATTAATATCATCATGCCAAGAAAAAGCAAGACGAGGGAAAAGGTGTTTTAAGAAAACGCAAGTCTCTTTCCTGCGACATACAACTTTAATTACATGAAGAAACTATTGTAATAATCTTAAAATGTGTTTTAAAGAGGATGAATTAGCACCATGAACTTAGTTTACCATTGTGTTCAGGTAACAAAATACAAAAATTAAAACTGAAGTAAGCTTATAATCCTAATGTTGAGTCCACTGGAAAAAAAAGAAAAAAAAAAAAAAAAAAAAATCAACACAGCTCAGCAGAGCAGGATCAACCTTTCCCATTTTGACTTTTATTTGATATTACAGCATATTCAGAAAATAGAAAACCAGGTCTCTTCCCTGAGGAATTTATGTCTACCTCAATGCCATATACACCTACAAAGTAGGCAACTGCATAATACAGCCCTAACAATGCCCCTGCAATAACTATACAAAATTACATGAGTTTGATGTTAAAGGTAACACCACACATTATATACTCCTTGCTTTTATTTGTATCTGAACTATAGAGACACTAAACTATAATCAAGTGCAGACATACTTGACTGAAACCATTGGTGGTCTAGTGTCAATAAATGTCAATATGCTAGCGTAAGGTGTAAAGGTCAACATTGACTCTTCTCATGCAGAGTTCTGGGAACAATAGACTTATCACCTCCTTTAGAGGTTTTATGATTTCCCATATATCTTGTTAGTCTGTAGGCTATTCACACAACATATCAACTGCTCATAAACATGGACTGCAGGGCAGACAAATTCTGCCCTAAAAATCATTATCATCATTTATTGGCAATGGGTCAACTTCAGTTGTAGTGTAAATGAGCATAATTAACTACCTTGGACTGAAATGTCTATATTACATAAGTTAACTATGGGATTTAAACAAACACCCCTTGAACATGAAGAATTCTGCCCCTTATATGAGTTGTTTCATAATGTGCAGAGAGAAACCTCCTGAACCACCACTACTACCATCTTTGTAACTCTTGCAGTCATAAATATTACATATTTTATAAATACCCACATAAACCAGCCTAAACAGTCTTAGTTGGACAATAAAAGTTGGCTTCTCAAATACCGAGTGTCATCTTCCAAGAGAGTTTCAAAACCTTATAGTGTTAAACCCTTAATAGTTAAATTTCATCCCAGAATTTTAAAATGCATATCAAAAAGAACATAGAACTTCATAAAAGAAATACTGGCAACCTTACCTATAGAACCACTGCTTTAAAAGTCCAGTCTGCACAGGTTTCATAGCTTGGCTGCATGGCAATATTTATGGAGTGGCTATTAAAAAGCTATTTTCTGACCAATTCAGGTAGGCCTACATACTTCAGACATTAACATTTCCCTTTCATATGTTAACAGCCTCAACACACTGAGCTGTTCCACGGGCCATCTAAAAATGAAATACCAAAGATCTGGAGCCATCTAAGCTGCTTTTTATTGCAGGTGGGTAGCTATTAGCTGTTAACATGAGAAATTAGAATATATTTTTACTTAAATTATTATTTCCTATATAGTGTTGAAGGAACAATTGAGAGGCAAACTGAAGAAGATAGTTTAACAAAGTTCAGTGAAATCTGTCAAGAGTGATATTTAGGAATATGTCAACTTTGCAAGAATTTAAATGAGTTCGGGTCAGAACTCTCTCTCAAAATAAATCTATTTTGGATAAAATGTCAAAATTACACAAAAAAGCAGCGAAGGTCAAAAACATTAAAAAACAAAAATTAAACCTTAAATATTGAGTCTGTTCTAGTACCGCAATGGTCTGAAGAAGTGGGTCTGTCCCATGAAAGCTCACCTAATAAACTATTTTGTAAGTGCTAATCTATTGTTTTTTTGTTTTGGAAAAAAAACCCTTTAGTGTAATTAGCCAGGTATCTAAAGAAATGGCCCACTCCATTGTAACAGATTACACAGTCACACACACACAAGAATATATTTTTGAGCACAGCCACTTTCAAAATTCTTTTAAACCCTCTCCACCAATATGCAAGTGCACATTTATACAATAAGGGAAGGCTCTACTGCCCAATTATTCTCCATACCACAGACACTGAAATTTGCATCTTGAGCGAAACAAAAAATAGACATATGAAGGCTCCCTCCTCATTAAGGCTGCTCTCATACAGTTATAAAAAACATTAGGTTTTTAGAACTCTGGCAGTCTAATAATCAAGCTATGAATTTTAGTAAGTGATCAACTTTCCTCTGATTTATCAGCCCTCTCCCCTATTCCCCACTCCTTCCATAGACAAAAGAAAAGCCCTCCACACAAGACAAACTTGGGACAATACATTTTCAAGACCCCATTTCTAGAAAAAGTTACACTACAACCTTCCATACGATAAGGATATTAAATGTGATTATAAACAGTTAGGAGTTTTGTCTTAGAGACTGAATAAAAAAAATACAGCGGAGGTCCACGATTAGAGAGAATAAAATGTGCCAGATTCTAAAAACTATGAAACTGAAAATACATTAAAAGAAAGAAACCTAGCACGTTAAATGAAGGGTTATGGGCTCCACAAAAGAGGTGCAGGTACAGATACTAAGAAAAGGAGCGTTGTATGGGAAGTGATCGAGAAATTCGTCATCTTCAGCAATGAAAGAAAGAGAACATGGAGAGGAAGGTGGGGGGGGGGGTCTCTCAACCCCCTTCCCGGGTTCTTTTTTTACAGCCTTCTAAAGGGCATTTAGATCTTAAGGCTTCCCGAAAACGGGGACCTTAAACCGCCTCTGCTCCGCAGACAATGGGTCAGAGTCCTCGCAAAGTTTCCCAGTCGGTCCGAGCCAGCTGGGCGGCAGTTACCGCTCCCCCCGCCCCAATTTCACAGCTAGAAGTAGGAGCCCGGCGCGGGGGAGATGAGCCCTTACAACCTGCCAGTGACCCGGGGTCGAGGCGTTCGTTACCAAGAGCGAGGGTCCGCCCGCTCCCCTACCTGGAGGGTCCATCTCAATATAGAAGATCAGCTCGGTGGAATAGGGCATCATCATCTCCCTCCAGTCAGTGTCATCGCCGTCCATCTCCCACACCGTGTTGTACATCACGACAGGCGACCCTCGAGAGCGAGGGATACCGCGCAAGATTCAGGGGCCGTGTGGGGGGGTGTTAATTAAGAGTCCCGCACCAAGCCCCGGGGATAGAACGTTAATTACAAAACTCCAAGGGCCGGGGCGGGGGTAACAGAATTCCCCCCCCCCCCCCGATAGAATCCAGGCCTGGTATCGACACCCTATCGCGACAGCGCTGCTGTCGGGACGCTCCGCCACTTTCCAGCTGGGAGGCGGGATGGGCTCTCCGGAGGCAGCCGCCGCTGGGAGGGCTACGGCCACAGCGAAGGTTCCCTTCCCTTTCCCGCCCCCGTATAGCGGGGACGGACAGCGGAGGTCTCGGCTCCACACGCCACTGCCCCCAACTCGGCAGTCCCTCGGGGAGCGGAGCAGCCGGCTCAGGACAGGACGCGCGGCCCCCGGCGCCGCTCTCCGTAGCCGGCTGGCAACCCCGCGCGCACGGCAGAGCAGGCGGGTCCCGGTGCCTCGCGCTGTGCCCGGCTGCCAGCCCCGCTAGGTTTCATTTTAAGAGGCTCTGAGGGGCCCAACCGTCGCCAACCGCCTCCTGCCAAGGACTAAACCACTCCCACCGCGAGGAGGGGGGCTGGGCGGGACCATCCCCTTTAACCCTTGGCGCGCTCCCGGTTGCTCTGTCAGGAGGTGGAAGCGTCCATTCCGCCGGGCGGCGGGGGTGTCCGTATGTGTGGCGCTGAAGCGGGCGTTGCACCTTGCGGCGGGACGGACGCGTGGGAGACGGCGGCGGGAGGCCGAGGCCGCGGATTACCGCTTCAGCTGCCAGAGAGGAGTAGGACTGTCGTACCACCCTTCCCCGCAAGATTAGGGAGAGATGGTACACTCCGCAGCCGGCTGGCCCGCCAGGGGCTGCTGCCGTGGAGCTCGCGAGCCGAGGGGGAGGGGCAGATTAGTTTAACCCAGTTGCCAGAGCGGCAGTCTTTGTCTGAGAGAGCAGCAAGCGCCAGGATTGGTGGAGGGCTCTCGGCCAATCAGATAGCCAATCCGCTGGCTCGGAAGCCGGCCGGCTAGATGGCGATTGGTTGCAAGCCCCAGTTACTAAGCGAGCACGGAGCGGGGGGATATAAAGAGCGTGGAAGGGCTCGTGCTGCCCCTCCCTTTTCTCTCAGGCATTGGGGGGGAGGCAGCGCTACTCACCTGCTGGGGGCAGGGACGGGGCTGCTAGTGTTATACACCCCCTGCCCGCCTGGGGGAGGGGCGCCCCCCCAGTCCAGCCCCGCTATGGACTCAGTGATTAGGGGTGGGTTCAGCGTGCCCCACCATTGACTGAGAGACTGGGTGTGGCTCAATGTGCTCCATCATTGGCTCAGTGTCTGGGGGTGGGGGGCTCAGTGTGCCCCACCATTGACTCGCTGACTGGGGCTGCCCTCTCTGGTGGGGGGGGGCAGCATGCCCTACCCCTGACTCAGTGATGTGTTTTGGGGGTGCTCACCGTGCTCCACCATTGACTCAGTTACTCGGGTGGCTGGGGCTGCTCTCTGAGGGGGGTGATGGAACGCAGCATTTGGACTTTGACTCCTTGTCCAAGAGGGTCTGGGATGAAGGGGGTGGGGTTGCTGACTGTACAGCCTTCTCCCCAGTGACTGATAAATGGGGACCAGGCCATCACCTCTGACCGAGGAAGGATTGCAGAGAGCATCCAAAAGTTGCTGATGGGTAGGGAAGGCCACTAGGAGGACCAGGAGCTGTCCTGATTGCCTGATACCTATCAGGCAAATTCTCTGGATATTTTTACCTCCCAGCTCTGGTTACTTCCTCAAGACTAGAAAATAAGTCATCTTCACTAGAGGTGCTCCCTTAGGACCCTTCCTGTGCTGAATCAGTCTGAACCATCAGCCTCTCTACCCATCTCAAGCTCTTTGGAATATAACAGCCTCGCCTATGGACCTGTAGCCTTACCTCCCTGTGCACCTGCTGCCTTGGGAACAAAAGTACGTAAAGCGAATTTTTTTTCCTTCTTTTGTTTTCTGTCACTTCAGCCTCAGACGTTCTGAAATATTCCAAAGTGCCAATAATATAAGGCCTTAATGTAAGAAATGATCATGCAGAATAATTTTAAACTCAGGGAGAAAATTGATTAGAGTTTTACCAACATTCATGTGCAAATGGAAAATTTGCTTGATTTGCATACTGACCTTTCAAAATTATATGACTTCATAACTTTCTCTTTCAGAAGTGTGAACAAGACCAAACCCTTAAAGTCACTGAGAAGTTTGCCTTTAAGTTCCATGGGTACAGGATCGCATTCTTTTTACACATTTTGTTCCACTGGGAACTTAATTTGCTATTCCTAAATGAAAGATAATGTATTAACCACTGTAAAATGCTACATGCTTTATGTTTGAGGATTGTGAACTGAAATACGAATATGGTTATTCAACCGACTATTGTTACCATGAAAACATTGTTCTTTTTATTCAATAATGTTACTATTCATTTTAATCATTTTTGAATTTCGCCCTTCAATTTATATTTTGGTAGTGTTCTAAAATGAAAGAAAGGATCTGCCTGCCTCTGCCTGCCTCATCCCTGTAGTATCTGAGAATATGATAATGCCTGTTGTAATTTTACAATAATAATACTTTATTCTTTTACAGCATCCCATACAGGCATTTCAAAGCAGTTCACAAACATTAATGAATTGGAGCCTGATCCTGGTAAGATGTTTAGCACCCCCAACCTATTACATTAATTGTGGTGGGGGGAAGGCAAATCATAAAACTCCTAAAGAAAACAGTGTACACACTAAAAAGCAACTTTTAACTTTGAATGAACTTTTGAACTACAAAGACCAAACTTGTATACGTTACTAAAGGATTCTCCCAGCAGTCTGGACCTTAAGTTAATTTTTTTTGGAAAATAAACTGAAAATGTCCATGTTTCATTTAAGTCATTGCCTTGGAGTGGGACAGGAGGGAAGGGGGTTCAACATGCAAACTGCCCCGGGAAGAGAGGACTACCCCAGCCCTCTCCCACCACAGTAACTTGGGGTCAGGTAAGAAGTGCTGCTCCATGGCTGCTGCAGCTCAAGCGGGCACAGCTGATGGAGGGGTGCGCATGCCCCTGATGAGTCCTGGTTCATTTGCCCCCTGTGCTCCCCACCCAGAATGAGGAGTGAAGCAAACTGTGGACTTGCCCCTGTGCTACCCAAGGAAGAGGAACAGTCATCAATGTTCCCATATGAATGGTGGAGGGGAAGCTTCAGCCCACTTGCCCTCCCAGAGGGCACCTGGGGACTGGAAGGCTCAGGCCTGAGGCAGTGCCAGCCGAGGGGGACATGCCCCTAGCCAGCCCTTTTCACCTGCGTAGTAACTTTCTCTTTTCTGAATGGTTTGATGAAAAGCAATACCATTTCAGGCACATCTCATTTTGCAAATGGGAGGGTCTTCGGGTCTCCCTCCCCCCAAACCTTTAACTTGTTTTAAGTTACACTAAGAGGAAGCTGTGTACCGAATTTGGTGGTCCTAGCTCTTAACTGTTTAGGAGGAGTTTTTGAACAAATAGAAGGACAGGTGGACAGATGCACAAACTCAATCTGCATAGTAGATGAATGAAAGAAAATCTGTGATATATTCCGATATTTACAGACTATCAGTGGGAGATAATAATATTCAGATATGAATAAACTGATTACACACTAACACAGTGGCTCTCAACTTTTCTGGACTACCCCTTTCAGAGTCTGATTTGTCTTGTGTATCCCCAAATATCATCTCACTTAAAAACTACTGGCTTACAAAATCAGACCTACAGTTGCAAAACTATGTCAGCACACCGTTACTGAAAAATTGCTTACTTAGATTTATTTTATAATTTTATGGTAAAGATATTGGAATATAAACATTGTACTTCCTTTTCAGTGTATAGTACACAGAGCAGTATAAACAGGTGAGTGTATGAAAATTTAGTTTGTGCTGACTCTGCTAGTGCTGTTTACATAGCCTGTTGTAAAACTATGCAGATATCTAAATGAGTCGTTAAGCCCCTGAAAGACTGCTGCATACTGCCAGACCTATGCATATCCCAGGTTGAGAATCACTGCATTAGGAGAGAGAAAAACTTGGCATGTTCAGTTCAGCGAAACCTCCGTGAAACAGCTTTGGGGAAGAAACAAAGCAACTGTTCAAACACAGAGAAAAGCCACTTCTGGAGATTATAAGCCAGCATGAAGAAACATGGAAGGACAACTTCAATTTACTAGAGAGATCTATGAACTGTCAAGTACTGGTCAATGACTAATTTAATTTGCTTATTTTAGCCACGCTGTAAAGGACAGTTTACTGAAATGAAGACTAACTCCATAATTTCCTGTCTTAGTCCAAGACAGAAAGCTTATAGTCTTGGAGGGGAATCATGCTCCATATGTAGGTGAAACAGAATGTGACTGTAATAGCTAAGGAGTTGAACTGAAAGCTTACGCCCACTTTCACAGAATGTGGGAAGAACTCGGCTCACAGAGAATGTGAAGTTTGCAGATATATCCATAGCAAGTAATTGAAAGAAAGCGCTGTTCCAGTAACAGAACTCCTGGAGGGTTAGCCAGCTGCATAAGAGCATAGGGCTTTGATTCAAATAATTCACTGTAGATAATTAATTTTATGTTCCCATCCATAAATTTACTGATTAATCCATGATAACCAGATCGTATTCCTTTTTCTAATATTTAAATTAAAATTC
Source organism: Carettochelys insculpta (assembly GCF_033958435.1). Taxonomy (NCBI): domain Eukaryota; kingdom Metazoa; phylum Chordata; order Testudines; family Carettochelyidae; genus Carettochelys; species Carettochelys insculpta. The sequence goes on from NC_134145.1 coordinate 4,864,951, forward strand.
TTGGGCTAATACAGTCTTCTTTCTCCAGCTTTCTCAGAGAAGATTGCCCTGTACAGAAACTGTAAAACTATTATGCTGTATGCACATATGATGAAATTTAACTTGGGTGCAGGGGGATAGTGTGAAGCTGTCACTTAAACCTCATGCTGGGTATCCACTGGTAGAAATTGCAAAGCAACTGCACAGAGATTTGTGTGAGTTGACTGCATAAGGTCAGCCTTCAGGGTCTGGATGCGTGGGTGTGATAGGCTACATCGGTTGGCAGAGCCTAACAAGTGAAAAGGGTACAACTACTTCAGCTACTAGAAGGAAGCCCTGCCTGTGGCCTTGATTTCCACTGCAAACCTTTCCCCCCACCAAAAAAACAAAAAAAAACCTTATTTTTGTGCTTTATGCTGGTGAAGTGGATTTTCATTCTGATTTACATTTATTTTCAAGGCATTGACCATTACCCTGAGTGGTGTTTCATTTTAGTGGAATAAATCTAGCTATTAACAGTTGTTGTTATTCTGGCAGCTTTAATCAAAGATGTAATTAAATGCTAAGGAATTTATATAATGGTAAACAATAGGACCACTCTTTGACATAAGTCATGAAAGAAAAAACATCACAACTGTGCTTAAAAATTGTATAGAATTACTTGGCTCCAAACACACTCATCCATGTGACTCTCCCTTTCCTACCTTCACTGATGGCCTTTCTTGTTAAGGGCCCTCTGAAGGGACAGGTGATGCCTTGCTTCTCTCACACAGAAATATTGCATCCCCCTCTATGAGCGTTTCTCCTATCTATACGCTACTTAACTACTTAAACCCTTGTACTCCAAGTGGAGCATAGATCATCTACAAGTCTCCTACACTTCTATCTTGTTCTAGCTGACTCCAGGAGTACACCAGTTGTTGTCCTTCAGTCTCAGTAGATCTTCTCCAGGTTGTATGAGGTCTTTCTCTTCTGCATTTTTTTTTTCAGGCTCCATTTGAGACCTTAATGGACTATGCTGGATGACGATTTTCTGAGAATGTGGCCTAGCCATCCCCAAATTCATCTCTTCATTTGAATGTCAAGTGGTTCTTGTCCTGCTCTGTTCCAAAGCTCTTGCCATTTGACTTGAAAGATGTAACTCGGGCATCTGTTTATGAATGTCTATAGCTTGTGGTTTAATGACTTTTTAGCATGCCAGGTCTTGCAACAATACAAGAGCACACTTCACATTTGTGTTGAAGAGCTGCAGTTTTGTCTTCGCAGATACAGTAAACCCTCGAAATACGTGGCTTCAAGTTGTGCATAATTTTCTTTAACGTGAGTTAATCACAACTTGAAGCTGTGGGCAGCTAGGTAAGCTAAGAACTCCTTCTCCCTGCGTTCCCCCAGCCGCACGGCTATCAGTCTGACAGCGGTGCCCCTGGGGGAGGGCAGGGAGAATCCACCAGGAGACTGACCAGCCCTGGTGGGCTGTACAGTTTCCTGGGTCCCATAAGCAGCGGGGAGCTGGGAACCAAGTGGCAGCCTGGTTCCCGACACCCCACCCCAACTTGCACGAAAATCTGAGTTATGTGGGAGTTGTGGGAACACAACCCTGGCATAACTTGGGGTTTTACTGTATTATTTGTGAACTGCGTAGGGGAGAGAGAGTCTTGAGTGCAGCTGTTGCTTTCCTTATCCTGGCACTGATATCCTTATCTGTTCCTCCATCTCTGCCCACAATACTCCAAGTACGTGAACTGCTCCACATCTTCCAGGTCATCCCCTCTCCACATCCGGGTGGCATTGTTGGACTGGTCGATGATCATTTTCTTGGTCCTTCCCTTGTTAATGCTCAGTCCAGTCACTGAGGTAGTTTTATGTACAGTAGACCCCTGACTTGCATGGACTCGACTTACATGTTTTTTATATTAACATGACTCAAGTTCAGGGGGGACCCTGTGCCCTGCCTTGCTGCTTACCCCCATGGGTCCCACCCACCAGCAGCACGCTGCTGGCCTGCTTGGGGGCTTCTCAGGAGGCAACTCCTGTCTTGCAGCTGCCTGGGCTTGCAGATCTCAGTGGCAGGGAAGGGCGGGCATGGCAGGGGGAGGGCTTGTGTCTGGCGGCTCTGGCTCTCCTTGTGGATGGGCATGGGCCAGCTCAGGGGAGGGGAGGGGAGGGTCGGGACCACTTCCTGGTCCAGTTGTCGTCCTCTCAGCCATGGCACTGCTGCTTCCTCCCAGCCCCCCTGCCTCCCTGCGGAGCCTTTAATGGCTCAGAGCCTGTGGTGTCCAGCAGGAGTGGAGCAGCCCCAGCGCCGCACATGGTGAGAGTGCGGGGGTCACTCCCAGCAGGGGAGAGATGGGGGTGGCCACGTGTGTGAGAGCCTGGGGGGTTTGGGGGCACCGGGCCCACTGCCGTGTGTGTGTGGGGGGGGGGGAGTCCTGCCCCCTGGCCAGTGCCCAGCCCTGGCAGCTCCCTGGGGGTGGAGCTGGCAGCCCCGCCCTCACCTTGAGTCGCGTGAAATTTGAATTACACCGGGTTTCCCAGGAACGTAATTCTCGTGCAACTCCGGGGTTTGTGGCATATATACACACACGCTGATAAAACTTGACATAGATGATATCAAGCCAAGAAGGTAAAAAATATAGCTCTCAATTCAGAGATGTGCAGCATACTGTGTAAATCCGTGCCTAAAATAAACCCTGATCAGAAAGTCAAAGCACAAATAAAAGACTTGGAATAAAGGGGCCAATGGCTGAGAAATCCCCACTTCTTTGTGTGGCTAACTTTGCCCCGGTGAAGTTCTATGCATGGTCTTATAACTGTCTTCTTCCAGATCGCAGGGCTGTCCAGTAAGCAATGGCATGGCCCCAGCATGGCATACTCAATCTTGATGCATGCAGCCTGTTGTGCTAAGCAAAATAAAGAGTGACAGCTCTTATAACTACACAGTCCTTGCTGTCTGATCTGTACTCCTAAATAATAATAAAAGTCTAGAAGTCAGCACAGTGTCTGCTCCTTCTGTGATGCACTTTAGTTCCAGTGTCAACTGCCATAAGCGTTTTCTCATTTCCTTGAATCTGACAATTTGCACTTCAAGGCAATATTAAATATTGAAGTTTTGAGTGATTCCATGTGTTTTGGAATAAGTCAAATGATCTTGCAGTGGAACATGCTGAACACAGAAAAGTCAAGTGAGCTAAATTGCTCCGTTTCCTCTGCGCAGCCATGATAATGTGATATCTGACAATCTAATGTGGGCCACAGTATGCTTATATAACTTTAAGGCAGCTAGGGAAGGGGTGGGGGTGGGGTCAAAGCACTACAGGTCACATATGGTAAAAGGAGCAGAGGTAGGTGGGTAGATCATATGATTTCTGATGTTAGTGTGATCCAAATGCTGGGCTCCTCCTCAGCACAAACCCAGGACCAGACAAAGAGAATTTCCAGAAGAAGATGGCAATAGAAGTGTTCACTTACATAGCAGGGCAGAATAATTCCCTCCACTTCATTAAGCACTGTCTGAAATTCTTTGCCCTGTGTTATGTAGTGAGTCTCAACAGATGACCTTAGTGGGTCCCTCAGGCCTTTAATTCTTTTAATCTATAAAATACCAGTTCAAATTAATGGCAGTTTCCCAGATGTGGTCTTACTTGGCCAGTTCTTGGAGTGATCAGCATTAGGTAGAGCAACAGTCAATAACAATTTGGTTTAGTTTACATTGTGTGTTATTGCCTGTTTTCCACCTAACTAGTATTAGAAGAGAAGGAAGGACAGAGAGAGAGAGGCCATTAACCAAAGCACCATTTACTTGGACAATACATCTTACTGCATCTGGTCTTAAGAATATATCTGCAAAAATACCATCTCAGATGTCACAAGCTAAACAGGACTATTCCTAGTTAGTACTGGCACAGAAAATTTTGAGGCGTAAAGGGACTTCAAAGTAGCCCAGGCACTTTGAAGTACTGCAGGTGAGCCGCGGCTACACGCAAGCTGGCACTTCGAAGTTGCCACGGGGGGAAATTTGCTTAATGAAGTGCTGCATCAGTAAACTCCCAACACCCTACTTGCCATGCTCCCTTCGAAGTAAGGAGGTAGTGTAGACAAGCCCTCTCAGTACTTACCAATGACACAGCAGAAAGGGGATAGGGACTCTGGAAGTACCCTCTTCCACATAAGATGGGAAACCTGAATTCTGAGCATGTCATCAAAGACCACATGGCATTTTTCACAAGACTGAGGGGGTCAACCCCAGTGATATGCCAAGATGCCAATTTGGGTAATTATTTTGCTTCAGTAATTTCCTGCTGCACTTGAAGTGGACATGGTATTACTGTTTGTTGTGGGTGAAATCCTGGCCTGGTTGAAACTAAGGGGAAGTTTGCCATAAAATCAATTGGACTAGACTTATCTACATTGCCACTTTACCGCACTGTAACTGTCTCACTCAGGGGTGTGAAAAAACACCTCCTCCCTCACCCCCACGTGCAGCAAGTTACAGCGCTGTAGAAGTGTCATTGCAAACCAGCTCCCAGCACTCCTCTTATGGAGATGGCTTACCTACAGCACTGGAGAACTGTCTCCCAGCATTGGTGCCATGACTGCCTTGCCATGTTAAAATGCTGCCATGGCTGAGCTTGAATTTAGCAGTACAGTAAAACCTCTGTTTACACAATTTCGACCTGCACGTTACTTGGATTAATGCGAGTCGAAATTGCGAGTGGCAGGGAGCCAGGAACTAGGTGGCCCCCGGCTCCCCTCCATTTGTGGGAGCTGGGAAACTGACCAGTGCTGCGGCACTGGTTGGTTTCCTGGCTCCCAGCAGTGGCAGGGAGTTGGGAACCAGGCAGCAGTCTGGCTCCCAGCTCCCCTCCACTCCTGGCTCCTGCAAACAGAGGGGAGTCGAGAAACTGACCAGTCAGTTTCCTGGCTCCCCTGACTTGGGTGAAATTTGACTTACACATGACTGCCCAGGAACGCAACGTACGTGTAGGCTGGGCGTTCACTGTATAGACAAAGCCTAGGTTACATTTTTCCTGTATTTTGAACCATTGTTTAATGTTATGCTCTGCCAAACAGTTGCTGCATTCCAGCCCAGCATAGCTGCATTGCCTTCTGGGGAGAGTACCTATGTAGTACTAATTTCTTTGGGTTTGAAGACTGTGTATTACACAGAAAAAACTATAGTAAAAGACCACTGGAATGCAAAGTCAAACACCCAAAAACTTGGGAGATGTCTTATCTATTTATGTTTGCCCCTGCATCCTTAATTCTGGCCCATTGTGTGTTTATACTGTGCACTAAATGAGGAGAAAAACTGTACTGATCATGTAATTAAGGACTATCTCATAATGCACAAGGAAGCAAAATGAAGGCTGCATGGAGAGTCATACATAAAGCATTTCCTAACTTTACAGCGTTTAGCTTTGCAACTTAAACAATAGTCTTCTATTATGTAATTTCCCCAGTCATTTTAAAGGTAAAAAATTCTGTTACGTACAACAGCAGTAATGCACCCATGCATCATCATAATCAGAATTTGAACCTGCAACACTTTCAGCTCTTCAGCACAGCCTCTATCAGTTAAGCTACAAGACTATTGGCTGGGTGTAGCAACTTGGATGGCACTGGGTATGGCTCTTAATATTCATATTCAGTTACTATTTTGACAGATGGCCAGAATTGTCCCAAGGAACACAGGCGACAGAAAGGGGAAATGGCAATATGATAACCAACCCAGATGGGATTTCCTGGAGAAAGTGAAAGGTACCTCTCAAGCTCACAGGCTTTGTCTGTGTCAGATTTAGAGGGCCTGCTGCAAACAACGGACAGGGCAGAACTTCTCAAAAAAAGAAAGAAGTATACAATAATAGATTATAATGGAAAGTGTGACACAACCTAAATTGAGAGGTCATTACTAGATCTTCCTCTAATAGAGGTAACATTTTATATGAAAGTTAAAAAAAAAAATTGAAACGACCTTGATACAAAACAGAAGGCAGAAATGATTTCGTGGCTAACTGGAATGTTTGATATTTGTCCCCCGTCGGGACAGCTTCATTGGCTCAAATCCCGAGCCCAATGCGCAGCTGAATGCTCAGGCTATGCTTTAGGGTTCCCTACACAGTTGTGTGTGGAAAGGTAGTCTGCTCCCAACCACTTTACTCCCTTTACATTGAGGTTGTAATAGGTCCCTCACCCTACCTTGAGGGGCAATGGCATGGAGGATCCATAGGCCCAGATGCCATTACTTCTATTGCATATCCCTCTGTAAATCCAGTTATGCATTAGTGGGAAAAACTACAAACTATATTCTGCTGTCCCTGCTGCCTCGTGAGGCCTTTGTGGCCACGGGGCAAGGCTTACTAGGTACTAGTTAGAAGGTGTCTTCCAAGTATGCTAATAACTGCTGATATTTTACCAATGCTAAATAGCAGCTAAAATTCACACTGTTAAACAGAGCAATACATCAAAGAAGAACCACAACACACCAATTGTTTGGGTCCTCACCGAAATGGCTAAAAAATGAGCATTAAGCATCTGCAACTACAAAATGACCATCCCACACTCACGTCCACTCTTGTGCTCTGCAGCAATGTCATTTTTCATGACCTTTCATTTTTCACCACCTTTTATTTCCTCACTGGGAAAGTGGGGAACACTTGTAACAAATTCAGAAAAATTAGCAAGAGAAAAAAAGAAAGTGGGTTTTTTTTTTCTTTTTGCTCCTAGTCCTGAAACCAGAACATTTTTGAAATGTAACGCTATATAGGAATTTAAAATATTTCTCACTTCCTCTATTCATTACTTTAATGCATTGGAACTACTTCTAGCACATTCCTTGGAAAAGAATATGTATAATAATCACTCTGTAAATGCCACAGGTCCGACTGTAAAAGTGGCTGTATAATTTTATTCATTGAAAAAAAATAATTCTAATCTTCTTGTAATAACTATTTTTTCAGAATATTGCTACATGGCTTATTCTACAGCTGGTACAATCATGAGTATGTCAGTGAAAGGAGATATAGAGAAGAACATTAACAACAGACAGGAAACCTTAGGCCCAGTCCCTGCCTAACTGTAGAGCCTCAGGCAAGTCAGGTAAGGCTGTATTTCCAAAATTCCCACTGATTTGTGGGCACCTAAATGTTTGAGTCGCCAACCTGAGGCCTATCTTGAAGTCTAAAACAATGGCTATTTCTGAAAACACTGCCCTTAACTTTTCTGTGATGGTCTTCTTTACGCCAGAAGGTGTGCTTTTACCATGGCATAACTAGTAGAGGTTAACAATCTAACTGTAATATCCAAGGGACTATATTAGGCAGCAGCTGGAATAGGTCAGGTTTCCTTTACGTGTGGCTGATCGCAGCAACCTGTTTACCTTGTGGTAAAAGCTACAGTGTCTTGTCTCCTCTAGGATTTTACAGGAGCACTGTTGGCACTGTTAATTATCAGTGTTAGCTATGTTGCAGCAGTAAAGGACTCATCTTTAGTGTAGTAAATGCATAGCCTGTGCCTCACTGACCTGTTACGAAATGTACCCACCCAAGTGCTTTGAGATGTATCTTCAGTGCAGCTGCATTAGCTCATGCCAGGACTGAATCTGACCCTATTATACAATCCAAATGAGCAGGCTTCACACTGCCATGTGAGAGACTTGGGTTTGGCTCTGAGTCTTGGCTCCTCTCTCCCTGAACTAGGAATGCTGCTGAGGCAGTTCTCTTATCCCCAGGGCTGGGGGAATGGGGTAGTGCACTTTTCATTGACAGATCTACAGTCTAATCCTCAGCAGCAACAATGGGGACTGTGACCTGAGGCTTTGGGTGTGGGTGGAAGGCAGAGAAAAACAGTGGGGAGTTTTCAGGGGTATGAGAGTCCTATCATTTCTTACTGCTAGGCTGGGCCATCCGTTCTAATACAGGATATGTTGGATGGGTCTGTTTTCTTTGCACATGTGCAATTCATGCCTTCAGAAATGACCTATTCATCAAAACGCATTGTTGCTTAGCTACATGCATTTTCCCAGATGGAAATCCGGTCATATATGCTTTGGGGAGTCTTTTCCCTGACTTTTCTCGCCTAACAGAAGCATGGGTGGAAAGAGTATATCTCTGATTACTGACCAAAAATAAGCTATCAGATACAGTTGTATTTTACTATGATTTTGAAAAGAAAACATGGCAAAATGATGCTTTTATTGCAAAGCTGAGGCACTGGCAAAGAAAGGGTTAGTGCAAGAAATAATTGCCAATCGGGTCCTTAAAGGACTATGTTAGTTTGTCTTTTGCATTACAATTCCTCCTTTTCTGCTGGGGATTTCCTGACCCACAGTGTAATATTCTACTGAGTAAAATTCTATCGAGGAAAGCTGGGTTCCTGTGAAAAAGATACCTATTTGCTGCAAAGCAGGGAGAAATGGAAGGCACTGAGAAGTCACTCTGTGCCTATCTGTCTGTCTGTTTTTTCTGATGTACTCCTCACCATGTAATCTAGCACGTAGTCCCATATAGTCTGCTGGGAGGTGAAAGACCTGCTTTTGGCAATGACTTAATGCACAGCCACAAAATACAGTCATAGCCATGTCTACAGTAAGGGTGCTATGGCAGCAGCGCTGTAGCGCCATAGCTATGTTGTAAGGGCAGAGTGTAGACACAGATTACAGTGATGGGAGGGGTTCCTCTTTGGTACAGGAAGTCCATTTCGCCAAGTGATGAGCAAGCACTTTGTGGACCTAGCTGCATCCACACCCGGGTTAGGTTGGCATATCTAGAGTGCTCAGGGATATGGATTTTTTACAGCTCAACATGTTTTAAATGTGGACCAGGCCTTCGTTATAGTGTCCTTTGTGATACTGTACATCCCCGCTGCTGTGAGTAAATGTGAAGATAAAACATCTTCTGTGAAAGGCAACAGATTTGGCATCCAGGAGGGACGTCATGACTTCCTGCCTCAATTTCTCCCTATGTCACCATAGCAAGAGAATCCTGGACGATGGTCTTTCCCATAGTCGCTTGCAGCTGTGATTCTACGGCCTTTTCAAAGGAGCAGGATGAAGAGAGCATGCCACACTTGGGGAGGGTTGCTATAAACCAAAAGGGTGGTTTTGAAAACGCATCAGACAGTTGGCAAGACCAGTATCCCAAATCCTGAATGCTATCTGACATTTAACATCAGCCTTTCTGTTTAGCAGAAATGCTCCCTGAAATCGCCGACCCTGTCTGGCATGCTTCTAGGAAGAGCTATGGCAGCCCAGCACAGCAGAGAGTCATCTAGAGCAAGCATCACCCACAACGCAAAGCATTCCTGCCCAGCCGGCACTGTATAGTATCTCTAGTCCAAGCCTATCAACCAGGCATATATCTAATAATGAGCTTCTACCTGTTCGTGCAGTTATTATCACGTCTTTTAAAAGGGTTGTGAAACGCTCAGGGGTTAGGGTTGGCCTAACATTATGCTGACAAAGCGTAAGATGCTTATTGTCTAAAAGAAAGAAAAAAGAGAGACAAAGTAAATAGCACGGTACTGATTAATGGGCCAACATACCCGTGTAAGGTTTAATACAACAGTTTTCAGGCCAAGAACGTGTCATAAAATGAACACCTGTATTGTATCTATGCAAATCACAGTTACTAGGTTAACACATCACCCAGCTCCTAAACACTAAGTTCTCTGTAACAGCTGCCAACATCTGAAGAAGCAATCTTTATTGGCCTGGAGTTTTGAAACTCTTATCTTGATCCAACCAAACCTATACAATGCAACTTTGTTTGCGTGGCATCTCTTACAGAAACTACCTTGTAAATACTTTCAAGAGTTAAAATCAAATAATAGGAAGAGGGAGAAATGAGGAAGTGTGGAGGAGGGAAATAAAACCAGTGATTATTAACACAATACTGGAACGGCTGCAGTGCCTGTGTTAGTCTTTCAGCTCAACATATCACCATTTGAACATGCTGGTTTCAATAAAGCTGCTGAAGGAGTAAAGTGAAGGTAACAATCTGTCTTGTTGTCATCCTCATCCTATTCTTTCTCAGTCGCTTTCCCGTATTGTTTCTTTCTTTTGTTCTTGTCTTAACTATAGACAGGATTTTGCCACCTCTCCTCATGCTGGACAGCAGCTTATTGCCCAGGTTAACCCCACTGAAATCAATCTGAGGCAGGTGACAAAAATCTGGCCTCAACAGACTTCAGGCTTTTCTGGACACATACTCCATCTAGATTTGTGCTGGTGTTTGGCACACCGGTGACAGCCATGAACAGCAATGTTCAGTGAGAAATAAGGCCAGAGCTGTCCCTACCAATATGCAGCTGCATAGAGTGCCATGAAGTTTGGGTACCAAATTGCATGGTCCTGTATGCAGCATCGGTTCTGGTAGCCAGCCCTCCCCTTCGCCCCTTGTGGGTTGTGCCCAGCAGGGCCATCCCTAGCTGCATACAGGTTCTAAAACAACCTCTGGCTCTGCCTCTACCTCCCCCTCCCCGCTGCCATTCCACCCCTTTCCCTAAGCCCCCTTCCCCAAGTGACACACCTCGGGCACGGGTAGCAGGGATTCAGCCTGCCCTTGCACTTGCCGGCGGAGCACCCCAGTCCTAGTTCTCTCCATTCCACCAGCTCTGAGCTGTCCATTGCAGATGAATGTAGGGGGCAGTTCTGCTCCTTCCTGCAAGCCCCCTCCCCTGAGCTATGGAACTAGAAGTGTGGAGGGGGCTGGGATCATTTCCCACTGCTGCTGGTGAGTGCAGAGGTGCGCCTGACCCCTGCTGCTGTGATCCCCAAGCTTCCCTAACCTTGTGTGTAGCCACCCCCACCCCTGCAGGGGGTGCAAGTCCTCAGTGTGTGTAGGGCACCAAAAGTGCTAGGGATGGCCCTGAATAATGTTACAGTGATTGGCAATGGTGATGAGATAGCTGACAGCGAGGTGGAGAGAGAACAAGGGAACCATTCTAGATGCTAGCAGAGGCAGAGGAGAATGCTTCATCCTCATCCATGTGGATGGGCTAGATTGCTTGACAGGACACCAAAAAGTTTGGTAGTAGTGTGGAGGGGGTTATGGTGCAGAGCAGAGACAAGGTCCCTGAACTAGGCTGGAGCAAGGCTAGGGAGAGTTCAGAGAGAGAGGCTAGTCATTTTAAATGGATCTTGCAGTTAACAAAAAGAATGTTTACTTCACAAGCCTAGTGTGAAGCGAATGAGATGGCAGTGGCGTACTGAACTGCCAGTCTTTCACCAGACTCCAGCATGGCAGCAAAACAAGAAGCACCCCTGGCATTCTGCCTTCAGGCCCTGGGCAAGGAATCTTGAAATCAACAATCCTGTTTCTCATTGCTACTCAGACACTGGGATGGGATGTTGGGGTCAGTGCTTCCAACTGTCCCGACTGGCAAGAGGTAACTAATCCCACCCTGACTATAATAATAATAAACAATGAATATGCACATCGACCTATTCATGGAATTGGGCTTCTACAGGATCCTTTCACATGTGGAAAAAATGACAATGAGCACCCACAGATTTCAGAGGCTTTTAAGACCCAGAAGCTATATGTGCCACTGAAAGGAAGTTACAACCAGAAGTATTTTTCTTCTCTCTGTATAATTCAAGACACTGTCCCACAGCTTATCCTTTCAAATCCATCTCATTTGCTCCTACTCCATAGTGCTGTAGGAGGAAACATTTTCTGTCATTGACGGATGCTAGCTGGTAATAGTTGTACCATTTTAGGATGAACTTTCAAAATTGTCTGGACATCAAAAAGTTCATGTGTCCGATAGTTGCCAGTTTTCACTCAGACTTAACAGCTCTTCTTTGTGCATGACAGCATTTAGAAAAGCAGAAGGGGCAGTTGAAACCTGTGGACAGCATATGTCCACACCAACCAGTCAAAAAGAGATCTGAGGCATTGGGTGTTCAACTTAAAGTGTAAAATGGCCGAAGTAGGGATGATTTGTAGGTCACCGGAAGGCAAAAAGACACCGAGCCAGAATTCTGCATTCTTCATACCACTGGAATTTTTGCAGAATTAACCACAGGACATGGTCTAATGGAGGATTCCTTTGCAATGATGGGGCTATCTTGTTGTTCTTACTCATGTTAATAATGGCATTGAAATCAGTGGGGCTAAGCGCTACAGGTCAGACTTTATATTAATTACAACTGAGAGAGGGAAGAGGAAGAGAGCATCTTGCCATTCCTGCTATGCAGCGACAGTAGCAAGGATGCCACCAACAGAAGACCCGCTTCTGTCCTGTTAAGAGTTCATGGTCTGCCTTTTGGTGGCTAAGAATGAAGCTTTCACTTGGGTCCATGGAACACCAGGGCATGCATTTTGAAACCCCTTATTGCCTTTCTTGATATCTGGGATCAACCTGAGCAGAACTGGGCATCCTTTGGGTACGCTACTTCCAACTTACAATAGTCCTTTCTGGCTTTATAGCCTGTGCACCTATTGCTAGAGAGGCAGTGCTCCATCTTTATGACACCACCGTCTTGCGTCCACATAGCTCGTTCATCTCAGAATCTCTCTGTGCCTTACAAACTCAAATTCGTTCTCTTCCTTCCCCATGAATCAGATATTTTACTCATTTTACAGGCGGACAAATTAAGGCATCGCACTGTGAAGTAACTTGTCAGGTCACAGTGAATCGATAAAACCATGACCTTCTTGGTGACCTGACTTCTGACCTCCTACTATGTGCTCCAAGTCAGCAAAGCTCTTTAACTCAGGCTTAAATTTAGACTGGTGCATAATCCCATCCCTCGTCACCAGAGCACTACCGTCAGTGCTTACCTATATTAGGAGTAGTACTCCTGTAGTAACGAAACGCCCTGTTCAGCTGGCAACAAAGTGAGAGATCGTTCCTGCCACAAAGACTTTACCATCGAAGTGGGCCAAAGTCCCACAGCTGGAGGGGAGAGGAATTATGTAAGTGTCAATGTGGACACGAGAACAAACGGATGTAAACTAGACATTAACAAGTTTAGGCTGAAAATGAGATGAAGGTTTCTAACCATCAGAGGAGAGCAGTGGAAGCAAAAAGCCTAATTGACTTCACGACTCAGCTTGATAGGTTTATGGTGGGGATGGTACAATGGTACTGCCTGGGGTGGCAAATAGCCCATGGGCATTTGCCAGTAGCAAAAATCCCCAACAGCTGGAGATGGGTCACTAGATGGGGAGGACTCTGAGCTACTACAGAGAATTCTTTCCACCTATCTGGCTGGTGGGTTTTGCTCACATGCTCAGGGTCTGACTGATCACCAGATCTGGGGTTTGGAAAGGCATATATCCATGGGGTCAGACTGGTGGAGACCCTGGGGGCGGGCTTTCACCTTTCTCTGCAGTATAGGACGTGGGTCACTTGCATATTTAAACTAATGTAAATAGTAAATTCTGTATGACCTGAGGTCTTTAAACCAGCAATGGGCAACCTAGGCTAGTAAGTGGGCCAAGAGTGTCCCTCCTTCATCTCAGTAGGCTGCACGATTGTTGTAACCAAGACAGTCTCCTAGGAGAGGGCATTTTTGTTAACTGCGCTTGCATACCTAAAATTTGCAGGATGTGCTGACTGAACCATAGCAGCGCTTTGAATGCAGGAGCACACGGTTCTCACCGTCATTGCTGCATGCCATCAAGCATGCCCCTAACTTCATATGTCCTTGCTTTAAGTTTGAGTCACTTTAGAAATATTAGTAAGCAAAAAAAAAAAAGCAGACTCAGGGGCAACTGTGAACAAAATGCCTTCTAGGCCACATATAGAGCCATGATGGGCTGCATGAGGCCCTTAGGCCACAGGTTGCCCTCCACAGCTTTAAACCATGACTTGAGGACTTCTGTGACTCAGCCAAGGAAGAGGGGTGCCTGGGGTGAAATTCTGTGGCTTGCAATGTCAAAGGTCGGACTAGATGATCATGATACTCCTTTCTGACCTTAAAGTCAATGAGTCCTTGAGCTGGTCACAGGACACACCAAGAAGAGAGTCCCAGCTGTCTGACAGCCAGGTGTCCTGTCAGCTAGAACACACGCTTTCCCAAGCATGAGCTTAAGTGTGTTGCTGAACAGGGACATGGATCCTCATGCACTTAAAGTTACAAGCACGTGTGCGTCGATGAATCGGGGCCCCAATTACTAGGCTGTGCTTTCTTCATAATGGTGGCTCTATTGCTGCTCAGCCATAAAATATGCGTGACAAGAAAATATGCAGTCATTAAGTGGATTAATTTTTGGCAGCTCCAAAATTAATCCAGCTAATGACTGTGTTAATCGCTGGCTCTACTGCTAGAGTTAATTTCTTTTGAGGAGCTCAGATCAAAGTTTTTCTTTCGGTGTTCATAAGTAAAAGGATGGCCATGAAGCTAAAGCATAGAACTGGTAGTCAGGAAGTGTGGCTTCACTTCCAGGCTCTTCTGCAGGATTTCCTGTGTGATGCTGCGCTAGTCACTTAATTCCTCCACGCCACAGTGTTGGGGTAGGTCTGCACAGCAAAGTTAGTTTGAAATAACGGACTTACATATAGTTTATATATCACTTATTTTGAAATAAAGCTGCTGTGCAGTCACTGTATGTAGTGAGAGAGGCATCAGACACCAACGGGTGCTGAGCCCATGGTTATTGATGATGATGATGATGATGATGATGATGAGTGCTTCCAGGACCTCTAATCCAAAGTAGGCTGTATTGTGTGTGGATACACTATTTCATAATAAATGTGGTTATTCTGGGGCTTCTCTGTAGTGCAGATGCGTTATTCTGGAATATTTTATTTTGGAATAATAACTCCAGAATAAGATATTCTGGAATAACTTTGTAGTGTAGACATACCCTTGGTACCCTGAGGCAGTAGATCTACAGAGTGATTTCTTTGTGTGTGGAATCCAGACCATGCCTCAGACCCTCTCGTGTCATCACTCATCCTCACACCCTTCCCCTCCTCCTTTTCCTACTTCTCTTCTGCCGTCTCTGGAATGCCCGTCCTCTCTCTCAGAAGACTGCCTATCTTGCTGTCCAATATTGTCGCAATGTTTACTTGGACTCTCCCATCTCTCTGGATTCATTTATTGTCTCTTGTCTTATGGTTATATGGCAAGATCTTTGGGGCAGGGACCATCTGTTTGTTCTGTGTCAGTATAGCTCCCTGACAAGGGCTCCTAGGTGCTATGGCAACAACAAATGTGACTGGAAAAGCCCAGTCTGACCCAGTTCTGTCTTTTTTTTCACTCCCAAAATCACTTTAATTTCTCTTTACCCAGATGTGAAGACACATATGGCCCTGCCTGGCTTTGAGGGCAATACCTCTAAAGTGTACATCCTGGGACAGAAATAAACAACTGAGTTTGAGATTAGAATTCATACCCTCCCTTATCTTGCTCTAGAGCGCCAGCGTGACAGGGAAATGATTCACTGCTGCGGCAGCTATAACTTATCCAGTCAGCCTCAGCACGGGTAAGTGAATCCGTGGGGGTATTTCTACTCACATAAAAGAATTTATATAATGCCATACTTTCAGACTGGACCATCCACATTAAAGCACTACTAGTTTTACGGTACAGATTGACAGAATACCCAGATCCATGCTCCACAGCAAAATAAGTGTCTTAAGGGGTAAATAATATATACTCACTTTTTAAAGTAAATATGTAATGTCAAGGTAGATCATCATGGCAAAGGGGCAGTGTACTCAGGTAAATAATATGCAGTTGAAACAATTGCTTTAAATACACATTGATGTGCTAGAGCAAACTAAAGGGGAAGGTATATCAGGCCAACTAGTTGATGTTTTTCAAGAATGTAGTATGTATTCAAAGAGGCATGATACCCATTCTGGTTAACATCTGTCCCATGCTGGTGTCCCTGGGGGTTGCCGGAGTTGCCAGGCCCTAAGGCATAAGAACAGCCATAGCGGGTCAGACCAATGGTCCATCTAGGCCAGGCTCCTGTCTTCCAACAGTGGCCAATGCCTGGTGCCCCAGAGGGAATGAACAGAACCGGTAATCATCAAGAGATCCCTCCCCTGTCACCTATTCTTCTGACAGAGGCTGGGGACACCATCCCTGGCCGTCCTAGCCATTGAGGGACCTGTCCTCCATGAATCCAGATTGACTGTGCATTGTGTGAAGAAATACTCCCTTTTATTTTTTTTTAAACTAGCTACCTATTAATTTAATATGGTGACTCCTAGTTCGTGTGTCATGGGAACAAGTAAATAACTTTTTCTTATTTACTTTCTCCATGCCAGTTATGTTTTTATAGACCTCTGTCATATCCCCCCTTTCAGTTCTCTTTTTTAAAATGAAGTGTCCCAGTATTAATCTCTCCTCCTATGGTGGCCATGCCATATCCCTCATCACTTTTGTTTTCAATATGTTGTTAACCTTACTCATAATTTGGCACAAAGAACAACATGCACAAAAAGCTAAGCCTGCAAGATTTAGCAATCTTGCCAGGAAGTGCATTAATTAAGGGTGTATAGCATACACAACCTTAACTCTGCCCTCTTTTGAACACGCTTTATACTATAGTCTTTAATTATACATGTGATCACTTACCATTGCTCAATCCAATATCACATAACAGTTTTCTACATCCTTAGATAGATGTGTAGAAACTTGTAATATTTTTTAAAATTCTTATATGCATTATTCTGCTCAGTCTTTCATGGTCCAGCCTATAGTTACTGACAGTGACAGGTTCTGATCTCTGTGACAGTGGTGTAACTCACTGCTTCAGAGGAGTTATCCTGGATTTACAGCAGCGGTAAACTGAGAACAGAATTAGACCAAAGCACTGTTTTTGAGTCAGTCTCTTCTTTTTAAGGTATGGGATGATCAAAGGAGACTAATGGAGTTGGACATCTATCACCCAAATCCCATCTGTTGTTGCCACCAAAGTATGTTACCTTTTCTTCTCAACAAGATTTCCCAGGCTTTGAGGTACATAGCACGGGCTAAAGCGGTGAACTCCAGAAGTAACTTAGCTCCGAATTTAGGTGACCGCTGTGTGACAGTAAATTTTTACTGTTCTTCTGTGTTGAATAAAACTGGCACACAGTATGTTGCGTTAGTACTACTTCTTGTGTACTTTTCAGCTAAATGATTTGCATTCTGTTCATCTGGGAGGCATAAAGTACTACTTTGTAGTACAATTGTTATACATGTGCACTGAATGGGAGAGTAGGAAAGCATATTGTAATTTGTTGAGACAGTTAGTGGCTATGTCTTTGGAAACTGCATTTTTGCATATATACGCAGGGGGCTAGAGTGAAATCTGCATGTGCAATCACCATTTTGGCATTTCTTGACTGTGTAACTAACAGTCCCTTAGTGAAGCTTTTTAATGGAATTTCCCAATGTCTTTTATGTAAATTTAAAAAAAGTTGAAATAATTTAAAGATGTAGTTTCACTCTCTCGCTGCTCAGGGATTCCCAAGCTTGCAGAACTTTGGCAATGGTGTATGTAAATTAGGGATGTTAATGTTTAACCAATTAAGTGGTTAACCAGTGGGGGCTGGAGCAGCCCCCCGCCTCCGCCATGGGCAGAAGATTGCTCCAGCCACACAGGGCTGGCCATGGACTGGGGGTTCTCCAGTTTAGCTGGAACAGCCGTACTCTGCAGTGGGCCCACCCCAGGAGTTCTGCAGGCAAGGGTGCTCCAGCCCAACTGGAGCAGCCCCTGTCTGTGGCTGGGGTGGGGGCCGGCCTCCCTGCCCCTGCATTTAATCAGCTAAACGTAATGTTTAACCAGTTAACTAAATGGGATTTTATACATCCTTAGTGTAAATCCCACAATGTAGAATAATACAGTGATAAACCACTGAAATGCCCTGTAATGCACTAGTACAGTTGGCCTTTAAGAGAGCGGCCTTCTGCACAAGGAAGGCGAGGCAGCGTTTTTCCCACCCGCTTCAGATGCATCAGAGCAGGGGTCCCTCCTGCAAACCTGATAAGCATGCAGCATCCCTCTGTAAGCTGGGTACCTGCACGTGCAGTCAAGTGCGACTCAACCCCCTAGCTTTGTGCTGTCAGAGCTTGGTGAACTGAGCAAGCCTGTGCCAAATGCAACATGCATAATTTTCAGAGGGTCGTAATTAGGTCATATCAAAACCAAATGTTTGTGGCTCACTTCAAGGCCCTTCTCCTCAAGGAGGGCTATTCCCAATCAAGTTTCAACTTTCAGTCCTGAGCCATGCGGGCTACAAAGCTGTTCAGACAAGGCCCAGCAAGATATTTTTTTTTAACAATGGGAAATTTCTACTCTCCTCCTCAGTCAAAAAACTTCAGAACCATTTCTGCTCAGGGACAAAAGCCTGGATCATTTCAGTGCCAAAGGAGAATACATTAGAGAGGTACAAGTCACTGAAAACAGCAGGTTAAACAGAAACTATTATGTCACCATTAAACAGTGGCTGCTTTCATGTGTACTGTAATCATACACACTTCAATACATGGGCACAATAGGATGTGTTTAAGGGCCAGGTTGGAATTTCAGACTTTTAATGCATGGGGAGTATGATTTCGTCTTTCTGATTCCTTATAAGGCAGTGTCAGACACTAACCTAGCAAGGCAATGCACATGTTCAACTTTCAACAGATGAGTATCCCCATTCATTTCAATGAGACTACTCATTAAAATTAGGCATGTACTTGAATATCTTTTTGAATTAGGGCCATTGTCCTTTTTGCTAGCAACTTAGGCCTTGCCACACAAGAGATGTACTGAATTAACTAGGTTGATTCAGTTAAATCAGTTGCAACTGCATTGTGGACAATCTTAAATCAGTGGACAGGTTGAACCTCTAAAATCCGTGACTCTGGTTTGGCAAAACCTATGTCCTGGCATGACCACAGGTGTTACTGGATCAGAGAGCCATAGTCACTGTGCCATTGATGGTACAGCACAGATCTGCTGCTTGTGTTAATCAGGATAGAGGTTGCCACCAATATCTTGCCAATATTGTTTTTTGTCTACTTGACAGGTGTATTCATAGGTCTCATTTCACTTCAGCTGGCAAACTGCAGCAATCCTGCCTTTAGGTGCATTATTTGCAGGGACATTTGTAATGAGTGTAACAGCAACTGCTGTATATGACCACCTAGTATTTTCCAAAGTCAACAGCTAGTTGACTGAGAAAGGCTTCAGGGATATATATATATATATTTATAGGATCTCATGGTTAGTAATCTAGGGCCAGATTACTAGGGCCAGAGCCAAGCCCCACTGAAGTTATGATTGGGGCGGGGCAGGGGGCATAAAAGCCTTCAAATAGAATATAAAAGAACAGGTTGAATCTCTAAAATCTGTGACTCTCTGCTCTGGCAACATCTGTGGCCCGGCATGATCATGGATGTTGCAGGATCAGCGAGCCCTGAGAGTTGGGGGCTAGGTCTGGCCGTGGCACCCAGGACTGTGGTATGACGGGGGGTAAAGAGAAAGGGACACCAGTCTGCAGTCCAGAGCAGGAAAAGTGAGAGAGCACAGGCGAAAGGCAGACGTAGAAAGCAGGATTCGATCGTTCCAGTAGGATACAGCTAGTTTTATGCATACGGTACTTCAAACGCTGTGCCCAAAACAAGTTACTCAGATTTACTGTAAACGGCAGCTGTGCTATCTACGATTTTGTGGCTAACGTACAAAGACTTGTCCTGTCTTAACCATGAACCGAGTGAGTCATGCTGGCCCGGCTCCCAGCCTGTACAGGGGGAGAACGAAGTCATGGGGCAACCAGGCTCCCTCACCTTCCTTGACCCATCTCTGAAGCCCCAGTAAAAGAACAAAAAGTATTTTAATTAGCTGAGATTTGGCAAGTGGCTCCTTTTATAAACACAGGCGGGGGTGTGCTGGATTAGTGGCTCCTTTAAAATGTTAAAAGAAGAAAAAAAGATTGTGAAACAGACGCACACTCCACTTGGAATGTGCACCATAATGATAGAAAAAAACTCCCCCCCCAAAATAGCACTGCAGTTGTTTTATGCTTGTCTGTGTCGGTGCCACAGGTCTGTGCCGAGTGCTGACTGGAATGAGCCTACTCTGGGGCAGTTTTGGAGCGTCGCCGGCCGACCCCTGTCGTTCCAGACAAACTGCTCACCTCCCAAGTAACTGGGCTGCAAGCTGCACAGCTGTGCTGGGTGGGGCGGGCATGGTTCCTACAGCCATGCAAGCTGTGTTGGCCACTCTGTACCTGCTGCCGTGCACTCAAAGGTGCAGCAGCCTCTGGAAGGGCGGCTCTGTGCAGGAGGGAGCCCGTCGATCCCACCCACCCAGCATGGATGTGAGCAGGTGCTTCATTCTGCATCACAGTCACCCCTTTCCTGCAGGAGTTCTGGGAGGAGCCCCGTTTTTAGGCCTGTGGGTGTTGTGGTGACCTCTAAAAACATTTATTCCTTTTACCTCCTTTTTGTTTTAGTGCCACACGCAAGCACTGGCTCACTCCTTAAATGCCAAACACTTAGGCTGTGTCTACACTTGCATTCCTCTTTCGAAAGAGGCATGCAAATGAGGTAAATTGAAAATGCAAATGAGGTACAGATTTGCACATCGGACACTTCATTTGCATATTCTTATTTCGAAATACCTTCTTTCGAAAGAAGGAGACCAGTGTGGACGCTGCTCTTTCGAAGGTAAACCCCATCTTCGAAAGAACCCTTCTTCCCATAAAAAAAGGGAAGCGCTTCAAAGCATCTTGCTTCTGGGTAACCTACCCATAAAAAAAGGAAAGAAGGATTCTTTCGAAGATGGAGTTTACTTTCGAAAGAGCAGTGTTTACACTGGTTTTCTTCTTTTGAAAGAATCTATTTCGAAATAAGAATATGCAAATGAGGTGTCTGGTATGCAAATTTGTACCTCATTTGCATTTTCGATTCACCTCGTTTGCATACATCTTTCGAAAGAGGAATGCAAGTATAGACACAGCCTTAGGGTCAAATCACCAGACACAGATGCTCAAGGCCTGCAAGGAACAGGGCAAACCCTGTGTGGGACTGCAGCAGCACTGATATCTCTCACGTATCACAGAGGTAGCCATGTTCGTCTGTATCTTTGAGAACAACAAAAAGTCCTGTGGCACCTTGCAGACTAACAGATATCTCTGAGGTTTAGAATGGGGGGGAGGGGGATATTCCATTCCTTCCATCTCCAGGGACATCTCCTGCACCACGTCCATTGCCCAGTGCACCTGGATTTGGCCCCTTCAGTGAAAGGCCCAAATTCTCTCGCCGTGTGCACATGCAAGGTTCCCATTGCATAACGCTCCCATGCACCCCCAGTTGCATTTGGCATGATGCCAAGACAATGAGGATCAACAACACCATCACACTGGGAGGGGATGACCTGGAAGTTGTGGAGCAGTTCACCTGCTTGGGGAGTATTATGGGCAGAGACAAAGGAACAGACAAGGATATCAATGCCAGAACAGGGAAAACAACAGGTACGTTCAAGACTTTTCGTCCCATTTGGAGATCGCAGATAACACCTCTGAGCTACGTCTACACGTGCACGCTACTTCGAAGTAGCGGCACCAACTTCGAAATAGCGCCCGTCGCGTCTACACGTGTCGGGCGCTATTTCGAAGTTAACTTTGACGTTAGGCGGCGAGACGTCGACGTCGCTAACCTCATGAGGAGATAGGAATAGCGCCCTACTTCGACGTTCAACGTCGAAGTAGGGACCGTGTAGACGATCTGCGTCCCGCAACGTCGAAATTGCTGGGTCCTCCATGGCGGCCATCAGCTGGGGGGTTGAGAGATGCTCTCTCTCCAGCCCCTGCGGGGCTCTATGGTCACCGTGGGCAGCAGCCCTTAGCCCAGGGCTTCTGGCTGCTTCTGCGGCAGCTGGGGATCTATGCTGCAGGCACAGGGTCTGCAACCAGTTGTCAGCTCTGTGTATCTTGTGTTGTTTAGTGCAACTGTGTCTGGGAGGGGCCCTTTAAGGGAGCGGCTGGCTGTTGAGTCTGCCCTGTGACCCTGTCTGCAGCTGTGCCTGGCATCCCTATTTCGATGTGTGCTACTTTGACATGTAGACGTTCCCTCGCTGCGCCTATTTCGATGTTCGGCTGAGCAACGTCGAAGTTGAACATCGACGTTGCCGGCCCTGGAGGACATGTAGACGTTATTATTTCGATGTTGGCTGCACGTGTAGACGTAGCCCTGGAGACGAAACTACGGATCTTCAACACAAATGTAACGAGCGTGCTCTTGTATGGATGCAAGATCTAAAAAGTCTTCAAATCACAGGCTACAGACGCTCACAAACAGATGCCCGAGGTACATACTTCATGTCAAATGGCAAGACTTGGTCACAAACGAGGAGCTTTGGAACAGAGCAGGACAAGAACTATTTGACATTCAAACCAAGAGAAGAAATTGAAGATGGCTAGGCCACATTCTCAGAAAATCTTCATCCAGAATAGTCCGTCAAGCTCTCAAATGGAACCCTCAAGGCAAATGCAAAAGCCGAAGATCTTGGACAATGAGGAGATCTACTGAGATTGAAGGACAACAACTGGGGTAATCCTGGGGTCAGCTAGAAGTTTTGTCCTGAGACAGAGTGAAGTGGAGGAGACTTGTAGATGACCTACGCTCCATCATGAATGCAAAGTATTAAGTCAGCCATGAATATAATTGAATTTCTGCAGAGAGGAACATAACTTAAAAAACAACCGACCTCCCCATGTCACTGAGGGAGGGAGAGGGCCAGACATAGCACTATGGGAAGAGCCAGATGTATTTGCTACACGGAGCAGGGGAATAATTAAACGCAATGCTAAAGTGCATTAAACCATGTGTTTATGTTTCTTGCTCTGAGAAACGCGCTCCAGACTGGTATTTAAATGGTTGAGGATTTCCCAACCCTTCTTCCTGCCGGCCTGACCACAGCACAGCAACCTGTTTCGAGAGAGTCCCAAGAATATACATTGCCTGCTGTTGTCGGTATTTTATTGTTTCATGAGGAAATTCCTATCAACTACATCTTCTCTGGAAGGGGCATTACGGAAGGAGGCTGCTGGGAAATAAGGCAGATAATTACAATCAGCGCTTTTAATGCACTGAGAAAGCTACTTGGACTGATCAAATCAATATATCCTTCTAGCTCGCTGAAGAGTATTTGCTGTGAATAGATGGCACAACGGCATGGGCCTTTCACATGGAGAGTGCACATGTTTTTTTCCCCCACAGTGCCCAAGATCAAAGCAGCAAAAACAGGCTGGAAAAGGCTGATTTCAACTGATACTCCTTCCCACAGCAATGGCAGGAAACTGACCAGGGGAACTGCACTGACCTTCACCAAGTAATCACCTAACTCACAGCTCAGCGTACCAGTGGAAGGTGAAAACTACCCTGCAAAGGTCTCTCTTGAAAAGGACTCAGAGGCAGGGACTGGATTGGTAAATGTAACCCTTCAGAGGCTGGGAGTTTTCAGACTACACGCCCTACAGAAGCGCAGGTAGTAGGAACAGGAGTGTGTCTCGATCAAAGACAGACCACATTTGCTCTGGGTCAGCAATGGGCCAGAGCAAAAGCACTAGTCTCAATGCCAGTGGGATAATTAGTAACACAAAGTAAATATTAACAATTAATAAATCCTTCTAATTATGCATTAAGTGCAAAACTCAACTTGGCCTTAACGATGGAGCTGCAACTGGAGCCTCCAGACCTGCCTCCATACACTGTAACTTTCATCCACAAGTTCTAAACTCTAGAGGTGCTTCTTAGGTCAGGACCCAGTCCCCATCCTGTGCCTCCAGTGCTGGAAGTGGTGCTCGCGTAGGAGCAGGAGCAGTTTATCTGACAATGGTCTCGGCATGTGGGGATGTGGCAGGAGAAAAGCAAGGCAGCCTTTTCCATCAGTCTTCCTGTAAACTGAGGGCTGCCCTGGAGAGATTCAGGTCCAGCAGAGGGCGACCAAAATAATTAGGGGGCTGGAGCACATGACTAATGAACAAAAGTTGAGGGAATTGGGACTGTTCAGTCTGCAGAAGAGAAGACTGAGGGGGGACTTGATAACAGCCTTCAACTTACTGAAGGGAGGTTGCAAAGAGGCTGGAGAGAGGCTGTTCTCAGTGGTCACGGACAGCAGAACATGGAACAATGGTCTCAAGTTGCAGTTGGGAAGGCCCAGGTTGAACATTAGGAAAAACTTTTTCAAGAGGAGGGTGGTGAAGCATTGGAATGGTCTCCCCAGGGGAGTAGTGCAGTCTCCCTCCCTGGAGGTGTTTAAGTCTCGCCTCGACAAAGCCCTGGCTGGGCTGATCTGATGGGTTTGGTCCTGCTTAGAGCAGGGGGCTGGACTCGATGGCTTTTTTCAGGTCTCTTCCAGCTGTATTGTTTTATGATTAGCTGAGCGCCCACAGCCACCTACGGCCAGCAGCAGATGTGTGCTATTGATGGCGCACATGAGTTGGTGTACATAACAAAAATTATTCCACTCTGGGGATTGAAAAAATTAGAGGGAACCCTGCTCTCTACCACCTCTAGACCATTCACCGGCTCGCCTCGGGAATGTCTCCTCCATGTCTCTCTCCAGCAGATGCATTTTAATTCCTTCTCTGTGTGCTGGACCCTAAAGCCCTGAATCTGCTTTAGCTTAGTTCTGGCAAGAGTCCCCTTTTCTTCCCACCACTGAGGTTGACCAGTTGGATCCAGACAGGACACTGCATGCCGGGACTTGGACTATTTTATTAAAAGTGCAGGCAGCTGCACTGCTCCAATCTGTGCAAAACTGGAGCAGCCTGGGGGGCCTGGCAAGTTGCCACACAGTTTGGTAAACCTTGGGAACCCCCTACTCTGCCAGATGACCCAATTAGTCATCTTTCCAGGGACCCTGGGAGAGGCCAAGGTCTCAGATAAGGAGAGATGACAGAAGCAGGATTGATTCTATATTCGCACAAGCAGCTCATCCTAACAGAGTCGCAGTACAGTAGATCTGCAATTTTCAGCCTTTCCAGACTACAGCAGGAGTTTGGCTTATCTTGCACACTGCTACGTTTCACCTCACTTAGAAACTAAAGTCGTTCCCTGAGTTCCTTGAGGGTTGCGGCCCTGTGCACCCTCACATAACTCGAATTTTGCGTAAGTTGGGCGGGCTCCGAGAACTAGGCAGCAGTCTGGCTCTCAGCTCCCCTGGGCTTGCGGGAGCCAGCCATGGCTTCTCCCCGGCATCCCCAGCTGGGGGAGCCGGGTGGGCAGATAGATGCAGTGGCGCAGTTTCTTCCAGCTGTGAGAAACCGTGCCGCAGCAGCTCTCTGCCTGCTGGGTTCCCCCAGGTTGGGAAGCCCAGTGGGCAGAGAGCCACTGCTGCAGGGCTTCTCTCCTGTCTCCCAGCTGGGGAAGCTGGGGGCTGGACCATTTATGATTTGCACTTAACTCATGTTAATGCGACTTAAACGTGTATCGAAATTGCGCGTACCGGGGGATTACTGTACTCGCTTACAAAATCAGACACCAAAATACCAATATGTCACAGCACAGTATTACTGAAAAAGCTTTTCTTTCTCCTTTTTTTACCATATCATTAGAAATCCATTGGAATATACATATTGCACTTCTATTTCCAGGCATAGTAGCAGTATAAACAAGTTGTCATAGGAAATTTTAGTCATCTCAGAGGACTAGCCATGTTAATCCATAGCTTCGCAACTAACACGCAGTTCTGTAGCACCTTAAAGATGAACACATTTATTTATTAGGGAATGAGGTTTTGTGGATAAGACCTATGAGAATCTCCAAATCTGAGGAATTTGGTCTTACCCATGAAAGCTCATTACCAAATAAATTGGTTAGTCTTTAAGGTGCTACAAGACTGCTTATTATTTACGATATTTTATTGAATACAGGTTGAACCTCTCTAATCTGGAGTTCTCTCGTCTGGCAACATCCATAATCCGGCATGATTTTAGTTCACCAGACAACCACTTACCATGCATGTGGCCAAGTGTCCTGTGGTCCCATAAAGTTTGTTTAGTCACCAATCCTGGCTCTCAGTGTTCTGGGCTGTTGTTTAGCTGTAATTTAGTCCTAAATGTATTCAAAAAGCCCAGTAAGCAGTGGAAGCGTTGGTAATGTGCTAGATCATATTGACCTCCTGTGGTCTGGCAAATTCATTGGGCACTGGTCGGGTCCCGAGGGTGCCAGATGAGAGAGTGGTTCAAACTGTACTGACTTTGCTAGTGCTTTTTATGTAGCCTGTGTGACAAAACTAGGCAAATACAATAGCCCGTTGCATTATATGAGGGTTGCGTTCCCATGCACCCTGGTGTAACTTGAATTTTGCGTATGTCAGGGAGTGGCTGTTTTGCCTGGTGGAACGCACATTCTGCAGCTGGGGAAGCAGCAGGAGCACCCAGATCTCCTTTTGAAAGGTAAATCCTGGGCTGGGGGGCAGTTGGGAAGGGTTAAGCCTGGTGGTGGGTAGGGGCCATGGGAGGGGGACGGAGGGTAAAGCCTGGGGTGGGTTAGGGCTGCAGGGGAGGTGGGGCTGGGGGGTGGGGTGGAGTTGAGCCAGGGCTGTGCAGCCCTGTGGGGGGTGAGCCGGGGCTGCAGGGGTTGGGTATTGTTGAATCAGGGCTGCATGGTGCATGGGGAGTTGGACAAGGGCCACAGGGGGTATTGGACCAGGGCCATGCAGGGCTGGGGTGGGTGTTGAGCCAAGGCTGGGGGAAGGAGCAGGATTTTGAGTTAAGCACCACTCAAAATCGTGCATGTTGAGGGATTACCATATCTAGAAGTATTGAGGTGCCCCAGAAGACCTCTGTGTACTCCAGGACTTTGCATGCATAACCCTGATTGGGAACCACTGCTGTAGATGTCCATCACGCCCCCAAATTCAAGCGCAGAGGGAGACAGGATTCTGAGACGGCTTCTACTGGGAGGGAAGATTTCAAGGGGTTTCTTCCCTGACTGCTTTTCAAAAATTCATTTGGAGATTTCACTGTCGGGGTGGGATGGGGTGGGGGGTGTTGAACAGAGGTCAGTTTTATGGCTGGATCCCCTCTAGATACAAAGCAGTGGTGCCTGACTCTGCCTCCCAGCTCAGAAAGACAGCCAGCAGAAAGGTGGTTCAGTCAAACTGTGTGCCAGCTCCCCTCTCCTCACGTCTTTCATTATCTAGCTGTGTCATACATCCTTGCCCCACTTCTATGAGAAATTCTGGAAGGGACTAGGGACAGGATCGTGGGAGCTGGAGTGGTCAGTGTGCGAGCCCACAGCCGGTGGTGCCCCAACCCTGTGCAAAGGGAAGGATTTGGGTTTCTTGAGGGGCAGAGAGAACCTGCCTGAGTTCATACACACAGGACTTACTGATGCACGTAGCAATCACTGCATGGAATTTTTAACATTTTAAAATCCCAAGTAAGTGGTTAGCAGGGAGCAATGAAGAAGGTCAGGCCTTTTATCGAGTTTCTGGGTGTGTCTACACTTGCATTCCTGTTTTGAAAGAGGTATGCAAACGAGGTAACTTGAAAATGCAAATGATGCATACATTTGCATATTTGACACATCTTTTACATATTCTAATTTCAAAAGAGCTTCTTTCGAAAGAAGAAAGCCAGTGTAGATGCTGCTCTTTCGAAAGCAAACCCATCTTTGAAAGAATCCTTCTTCCCGTTGTTTAATGGGCAGAAGGATTGTTTCGAAGATAGGGTTTACTTTCAAGAGAGCAGCATCTACACTGGGTTTCTTCTTTCGAAAGAAGCTCCTTCAAAATTAGAATAGGCAAAATGAGGTGCCAAATATGCAAATTTACATCTCATTTGCATTTTTGATTTACTTCATTTGCATACCTCTTTCGAAGGAGGAAAGCAAGTGTAGACGCACCCACTAAGGAAAAGCTTTCTGAAGACACCCGAATGAGACCCCTTTCTGATCCACTTGCATTTGTGTCTTTCAATCATTGTACTTTTTTCTCCAGGCCCAATATGGCTACATAAATATTATCGTGGGACTTCCAAGTATTTTAGGGGTGTCACTTTGCTACAGGCTTGTGGATGCTTTGCAGTTCTCAGAGACAGCTGAAGTAGAACATGCATCCTACTGCTCCACCCACCCAGGCACACTACCATTTGTGTGAAGGGAGAATCCCAGCTACTCACAGTATAGGGCCCCTGACACACACAGTGCAGCAGTTCTAGTTCCATTTCGAAGAGTGGCAGTGGTGTTAACATACATTAGCCTCTACATTAGAAACTTTCTACTCTGATTAGTAACTGAAAGCCCATAGTGTGGCAGGGTACAGTTTGTAAAGTCATGTGCAAAAAAGCTGAAAATGGCTGAAAACTTAAAAAAACAATGGCAGATCCCAGTGATAAGGTACACAAATAGAGCTCTCAACCAAGAGAGTTTCCATCACTTCACGCTGACTCAGGCCTTCTAAGCCGTGTCTACACATGCACGCTACTTCGAAGTAGCGGCACTAACTTCAGAATAGCGCCTGTCACAGCTACACGTGTTGGGCGCTATTTCGAAATTGAAATCGACATTAGGCGGTGAGACATCGAAGCCGCTAACCCCATGAGGGGATGGGAATAGCGCCCTACTTCGAAGTTGAACGTCGAAGTAGGGCACGTGTAGACGATCCGCGTCCCGCAACATCAAAATAGCGGGGTCCGCCATGGTGGCCATCAGCTGAGGGGTTGAGAGACGCGCTCTCTCCAGCCCCTGCAGGTCTCTATGGTCACCGTGTGCAGCACCCCGTAGGCCAGGGCTTCTGGCTGCTGCTGCGGCAGCTGGGGATCCATGCTGCATGCACAGGGTCTGCAACCAGTTGTCGGCTCTGTGGATCTTGTGTTGTTTAGTGCAAGTGTATCTGGGAGGGGCCCTTTAAGGGAGCGGCTTGCTGTTGAGTCTGCCCTGTGACCCTGTCTGCAGCTGTTCCTGGCACCCTTATTTCGATGTGGGCCGCTTCGGCGTGTAGACGTTCCCTCGCAGCGCCTATTTCGATGTGGTGCTGCCCAACGTCGACGTTCAACGTCGACGTTGCCAGCCCTGGAGGACATGTAGATGTTATTCATCGAAATAGCCTATTTCGATGTCGCTACATCGAAATAAGCTACTTCGATGTAGGCTTCACATGTAGACGTAGCTCTAGGCTTCAGCATGCTGTTTGAGGTGATTCTGCGTGCTCATTGTGCTGTGTGTGAGTGGCCTTGTGTTGGGCGAGCTGTGTGGAGTTGTGTGGATGGCGAATGAGGGTTGTGATGCTGTAAGTAGCAATGTCATGGGGTGTGCTAGTTCTGCAGGGGGCTGTGTTGATTTGTGTCATGCGGGGGTTGTGCGGGGAGAGATGTGTGCTGATTTGTATGGGTGGAAGTTGGGCTAAGTAATCCAACATCTCCTTCATACAACCACTGAAACTGCAGCATGCAAATATAACCGTGGTTGCATTATTTCTGATATCACAAGCGTCTAGGACTCTTGGCGTGGCACAGATACCTGCTTTGCTGTAGCTGGACACTGCAGGGGTGTCAGTCATAAAGTCAGAACAGCTGAGAACTTCCAAAGTGAAACTTGGGGTGAACAAAGAGCTCTCAGCACTGCCAGGAGCAAGAGAATACGAGATCTCCTGTGGAGAAGAGGAAATGGAGACCAAGATTTTAAACAGGACTTAGGCATTGCTTCCATGAGCGCTGCAACGCCTAACTGATTTAGGTGCCTAAATCCCATTGGCTGTCATTTTAGTGTACATTAACCCATAACCACTTCATAATTTTTCCTTAGGGGTGGACTATTCCCTGGACTTCCCTCTGCTTCTTACCAGGAGCATTACAAGCACTGGAGCAAAGCTGCTCGGCTAGCTAAGGCTCCTGACATGTTTTAAAAGGATGAAGCACTGGAACTCTGTGGGATGAATGGAAAATCTGTAACCATCCTCCCGATTAGTCCACTAAACTGCACATAGACGGCGCATTAATTTCTTTGCATCTGTGGTTGAATTCAGGACAATGCACAATTAGGATCTGAGACTCTGTGGCAACTGCCCCAGTCAAGTTCTCTGGAGCTGTGCATCAGTTGATACTGAGAAGCATTGTTTGCCTGGAAGCTTTTGCACTGAGCTGAATTTCCTGCCATTGTTTTAGGCGGTGAATACAATGAGGCCTGTGACGGCAGCGGATCAGCTGAGTTACATATTAGCTGCATTCAGCCCGTTTGGTTGATTGTTTAGCTGAAGGACTATAAGCTCTCTCTCTCTCCAAAGGGCTCGGTGTAATTGAATGATTTTGTGTTACACTGCATAGGGCTTTCAGTGCCTGCCATGAGAATTACAAAGGGAAGGGTTCTGATTCCAGTACATGACTTATATACATTTATTTATTTTATTGCCTGACCAA
Organism: Carettochelys insculpta; assembly: GCF_033958435.1. NCBI lineage: Eukaryota > Metazoa > Chordata > Testudines > Carettochelyidae > Carettochelys > Carettochelys insculpta. The sequence goes on from NC_134145.1 coordinate 4,895,233, forward strand.
GGGCTCTGTCTCTCACATACGCATATGAAGAGCCTGCCAAGGATAACAGCTGCTGTTTTCCTTGGTGCATAGGAAGATGGCTGGAACGACCTATCCCAATCTAGACACCCCCAGGGATAAATCACAGACGGCATGATTTATCATCAAAGCCAGAGATGGCAGAGACCTCCAGCCTTGGCTTCTCTGGTTTCTGTCCTCCTTCCCTGTAGGATATCCTCCTCCACTCAGTCCTAGATCCCAAGAGATGGGGGGATGTGTGTGTCTAACATGCTGGCTTCCCGAGACAAGTCGGTGCTTTCTATTCCTGAGAGATGGGCCCATCTTATCAAACCTAGTGCCTGGTGCAGTGGAGGAATCTCTTGTTCCGGACTGCGGTTGGGTCCGGCCACACTTCTGACCGGGCTCACGGGGCCGGTCTGGCAAGGAGTGCCCCACTGTGGTGGGTGCCTTGACACAGAACCGAGCTGGTGCTCTTTCCCGCCGGACCTGTGCCCGGGTGTTCAGAGGACATGCCCCTACAGATCACCTGCCCTTAGCTTTACCCTGCCCGGTGCATGAAGCAGCCATCAGGTCCACCTCTCCTGGAGGGGCCTCACTTATGGCCATCTTGCCCCTCCCCCCGACCCCAGCTGCAGAGCCTGGCCTGCCTCCCGAGGAAGAGGAGGCGGGCACAGCTAGACTACTTCTCCAGCCTCGCTTCTGAGATTGCATCACTGTGCTGATGAGGACTGAACCATTCCTTCCTTCAGAGGAGCAGGTTATGGCGAACAGGCAGCCAGACAGCCGCTCCATTAGCTCCCATATCCTGGGGGGGGGGGGAGGGGGCGGATAAGCAGCCGATCTCCCTCAGCCTGATTGCAGGAGATGGAAAGTGCTACCCAGGCTGCTGCCAGCTCAATGATGTCATCTCTAGCTGCAATGCGACCTCCCCTTCCGCCCCCCCTCGCAAAACTCCCGTAATGAGGCAGCCTCGCTCCCGGCCATCTGAGCATTGACAGCCAGGCAAGCAAAGTGTGAGCTGCGCAATACATCTTTGCATGCAGGCCTCTCTCTTTCTGTCTGCAGCCTGACCCAAATTGCCTCCCACCTTCCCACAGGCTTTAGAGGTGGCTGGAAACTCAAGCAGAACCATTTGTCCTTAATGAAACTCGAATCCTGCCTGATACCCCTTCCCATATGCTCAGTGCTACTCTTAGGCTCGTTCTGGTCCCTTCCAGCAGGACAAAAAAATGGCAGGCCCTGAACATCTGAGAAAACTGGCCTCTCCCCTTGCACTTACTCAATAATGTAATTTAGGAACCATGTATCAGATAGGTGCATGCACTGAACACTGGTCCCCTCTTAAAAGCTGCAGCGCAGCTTCCAGACAAGAGGCACACATGGGTTGTGACATGCTGCCCTTGACAAAAAGGGCAAGTCTGGAGGGGCACATGGGCTCCTTATTTTTGAGGATCTTTTTATTGCTGGTTGATTGGAGGTAGCAGCACAGCTGTTTGCAGAGCAATTCTCAAAGGGAAGTACCTGGATTCCAGACCATGGGCCGATCCTCCTCTGACCTTGCTGACTTCAGTGCAGTCCTGGTTCACATTGGTGGGCTCAGAATCACACCTTGAGGCCTCATCAGAAAGAGGTGGACAAACTGGAGAAGGTCCAGAGAAGAGCAACAAAAATGATTAAAGAGCTAGGAAGCCTGAAAGAACTGGGTTTGTTCAATCTGGAAAAGAGAAGACTGAGTGACTTAAAGGCTGTCACAAGGAGGTGGGAAAAAAATTATTCTCCTTAACCGCTGAGAACAGGTCAAGAAACAACAGGCTTAAAGTGCAGCAAGGGATGTTTAGGTTGGACACTAGGAAAAGCTTCCTAACTCTCAGGGTGGTTACAGACTGGAATAAGTTGCCTAGGGAGGTTGTGGAATCTCCATCACTGGAGATTTTTAAGAGCAGGTTAGACAGACAACTGTCAGGGATGATCTAGATGGTTCTTGGGCCTGCCATGAGGGCAGGTGACTGAACTTGATGACCTCTCAGAGTCCTTTCCAGTTCTCATATTCTGGGCAGCTCAGCTCTTGCTTCTCGAACGCCCTCTCTGATTTGCTGTTGCATGCAGATTTGATGGGAACGCTGGACAAATGCAAGCACAAAGCCTCTGGGAGAGGGACGTGACTTCTGGAACTCCTCAGGGCAAAAGGCTCTGGACATTCTAAAATCCTGGTCAGTATCTACTTGCAATTGTTGCTTCTCTCAGACCAGCGGATGCTTCCCAGCAGCAGCTCTGCAGCTCATGTGCTCCCCTGGGCATCATCTGACAGCTAGTGAACAGACGGGATGCTTGATTTGAGAGGGAAAACTCCAATTCCACCAGCAAGCACAGGGCCCAATCCTGCTAACTACTCCCTTGGGCAAGGATCACTTGTGTTAGCAAGTGTTTCAGGATCAGGCGTTTAACAGGTTGGGTTGGTACCTGGAATCCTGGGCTCCGTGAAGTGATTCAGCAGCAGGGCTTTGGGATCTAGCCTGCATTCTCTCTCTCCAAACACACACACACACTTCTCTTATACTGCAATCCACAGGTGACAGCAGCAAAGCTTGTGAGAAAAAATGAGGGAGGAGACCTCTCGCTGTCTGGGAAGAAACAGACGGAAACCCTCACCATCGTTCAGTTTGCATAAACGATCAGCACGCAAGCTAAACTGACGTGGCCTCTTTGGGACATAATCCCAAGCAGGCCAGAGCTATGCACACTGTCCTTACCACTCAATCAAAACAAAGCCTCAGAAATGTACCACTTTAAAGACTAACAAAACGATTTATTCGGTGATGAGATTTCCTGGGACAGACCCACTTCATCAGATCAATTTCATTTCCAATGCAGACTGACATTTATAAGTACAATGGACCAAAAAGAAAAAAAAAAAGTTGCAATATCCTATCTGGTTTGTCAGTTTTTATTGCCATTTATTTTTCTTTTTGGTCCTCCGTAGTTATAAATGTCAGTCTGTATTGGAAATGAAATTGATCTGAAAAAGTGGGTCTGTCCCACGAAAGCTCATCAAATCGTTTGGTTAGTCTTTAAAGTGCTACATTTCTGCTGCTTTGTTTTGCTGGAGTACAGACTAACACGGCTACCTCTCTGTTACTTACCGCTCAGTGTAATTACTGCGGGGTGCTACATTAATTATATTTGCCAGTAGCAGTGATATTCTTTTATCACGAAAGAGCTCATACTTTACTCTTCCTCCTCCCTGGCCCTTGATCTTTCTGATTATTTCAAAGTGATTCTAGTGATATTCGCTGGCTATCTGCCCATTGAATAGTTTTGATTTTAACTCTGTGATTGCAGAGTCTCGGGTTTCAGTCAAGTTCTCCCAGCAACTACGCCTTCAGAAAGGGAATGCCATCTTCATAAGGACTGGAAAGAACTTGTGGAGTCAGGGCCATTGAACTGTGTGTCATAGGCCCTAGACTCTCTGCATCTGAAGGTGATTTACCATTAATTCATGGGTGGGAGCCTATGCTTTTGGAGATGGTAGACTGTTTTTCTTCCCCGGTTTCTCTGTGGAGTGTCAAGGGAGCAGGGTGTCCGGTTAAATTCTCCCCAGGAAAGCTGTAGAATAGCACTGCTCTGGGTACAGATTATGAATGAATGTAGACCAAACACAACAGCTGTTGTTCTTCGTTTTTCCTTTACTGCAGTTTTAAATCCAATGTCTTTTGCTCCCAGGTGGAAGAAAGCAGCCCTTGTTTCCACCAGGACTCTCCAGATGTCACCTGAACCACGTACATATTTGATTTGAATCCATTTCTGGCCTTATCGGCTGTGTCCACACTAGCCCAAAACTTCGAAATGGAGTTTTGGGCTAGTGTAGACACAGCCCTCATGTATCAACTGGATTTAGAACCATTAGACTGAACATGGATGGGGGCGGGGGTCACTACTGCACAGGCCTCGGATCTATTGCAACCTGCCTAAAAAGACTTTTGAATGCAATGCAGGAGCATCTGTGAAGGGTGAAGGAAAGGGTCAGCGTGAGGTGCTCACTAGGAATGCAGCCCCCCCAGCTCATGGCTCACCTCGGCATGAAGGGGGCAAATGCTTGCAGTTTATTTAAGTATAATCCATGGCCAGTCTAGGCCAGTTGAGGTTGTCATTACACTGTGCTCCATGACCACTCACTGCTTCAGTGGGACAACATAGAGAAGCAAAGCCTCGAGGTCTGAAAGCACAGGCCACTCAGCTAGAGGGGAACCACTGGTGACCAGCAGCAGTATAGGGCTCTGGCAATCAAACAGCTCCAAGTCTATCCAGTAGAGGGCAGTAGTACGCATACACGACTCACGTCGATCACCAAACGTCATATGCTGATGTGGTTGAGAGGGGCTGTTCCTTAGCAATGCAAAGTTACAGGCATTCGGCGTCAAATGACTCCCTTGGTAAATGACTTTTCAGGGCTTATGATTTAGTTCCAGCTACAGGCCTCGATCCCAGTCTCGATGGCTCTCCCTGTGCGTTCAGCGGGACGTTAATAGGTGCTTTGTTAACCGCTTCAGGGCACCTTATGTTCATACTTCGGCACAGTGGAGCCGAGCGTATCAGCTTTAACTGGGGGGGAGTGATTCTGTGCTTGACTCTGCTGCATGACCCGAGCCCTCAGTAGGGCGCTCGCTTCCCAGTGGAGGGGTGAGCGGAATGTGGCCATTCCGGTGAAAGCATTTTGCGTCGATACTGTGAAACCCACTGCTGCGAATTGCCATGGAATGAATAAAACGCAGGGAATCGACTGGCCGTGTCCCAGATGATTTTAGGGTCTCTCAACGGGACCTGCGGCTGGGAAAGGCATCCGTCAGCCTTTTAGCATGTCTTGGCCTCGTGTCTGAGACCAAGCACAGCACAGCACATGCCCTACAAAGGGGGACTATGGGGAAACGGAGCTGAGGATCCAGCCGGTCCTTTTCTTCTCTCCCGCCTAACGATTAGTGTTTCACCCTCTTGCATTCACTGGATTGTTGGAAGTTCTCCTCCCCTGCAGCCACCACAACACCCGGGCAGGAGAGAAGCAGCATCCTGTGACCAGCACACTTTGCAAGGGAGGCGGCACAAAGAAGGGACAAGGGGTGATGTGGTTAACGGGTGTAAATGGGGGCAGACCCCAGTGCAGAAGAGTCAGTGCTCTGGGGTGAAACCCACCCCTGTTCAGAGGGCTGGCGCAACGCCTGGGCACCTGTGACGTCTTGGCCTTTGGGCTCCTGGGTGAAATTCATCTCTGCTGGTGGTGAGTTTCACCCTGGCCCCCAAACCCAGGATCAGCCAGAGGGGGTCAGGGCCATTCCTGCCACCCAGCTACAGGGCCCAGCAGACCTTGACTTCCCTGGGCCTAGCGCCAAGTACGCAGTTCGCTCCCAGCCTGGTCACAAGGCAATCCAGCAAGCTCAGCTGGGTGTGGGGAGGCACCAGCAGCCTGGAGCCTTGCAGCAGCTCAGTGGCTGCTCAACATCTCCCAGACCTGCCAAGGCACTTGCACTGTTTTCGACTGTGCTCCAGCCTGGATTCCTGCCTGCTCCCTTCCAGTCTGATTCTGACTCCAGCTCAGCTCTTTGGCTTGGCTTCCCCCTTAGTCCGGTTCCTGGCTCCTGGATTTACGGATACAGGCACCTGCAGCCTATGCTGCGTGGCGCTGTCTGTTGATCTGTGGAGAGGCAACGCAAAGGAGAAGGACCCCTGCCCCTACCACACTCATTCTGGCCCTTGCCCCTCAAGGGCTGCAGAGGTGGAGCACCTTCAGAGAGGCCCCTTCCGCCCGAGGCTCTGGAGGTTTGCACATCCCTCCGTTCACAGAAGCAGAGGGAGCAGGTAGCACTGTGCTCCCCCTTTGTTCTCTTGGAGGCTAGCAAGCCCCTGTGCTGGGGCTGCGAATGAACGGGCCATCCCCAGAACACGTCTGGCTTCCCTTCCAGGCTTGGTTTTCTTTTTGTTGTTACCAGAGGGAGGTTCCGGCGATGGGGAAGGAGGACTGGCTCCGGCTGCTTGTCGGGGCATGGAAATCTCCTGTTTTGCAGGAAGGAGGGATTAATTTATAACGCATTGCCAGCAAACTGTCCCTCGCAAGTACACCTGGCTGGCTCGGCAGCAACCCATCCCACATCTGGCTGCGTTTTAGACACTTTCGCTCCAGCTAGTGCTTTTCCACTGCGTGCAGGACCAACCTATGAGGGCACCACGGTTCAGTCTGAGTGAGGTTACAACAAGGACTCTTCTGTGCAGGTGGCAGTATCGTGTGGGAATGCTGTGGCCAGCTCCCTGACCACGATATCGGCCAACGATCCACTGCAGCCCCCTTTCCTTGCCGAGCCCAGGGCCACAGGTCATCCAGCTGCGCTGCCTGGATCAGGCAAAGCTGTAGGCCGACAAATCCATGGCCTGCGTCTCTTCAGGGGGTGCTGCTTGCTGCCGGATCCCTCCTCCTCCCTCTCAGCTCCCACCTGTTCTCAGCGCAATGCAGGTCACTAGGGCTCGCCTGCTTTGGTTGCGGAAGGGGCAGATGAGTGGCGCGTCGAGACGAGAGACGGATTGGATTGGCTCATCCGAGCAAGGCAGAATTCGGCCCTGCACAGCCTCATCCCTCGCAAGAACCAATGCGGTACAATGCTCAGTGCCTCTCTGCTGCAGCCCCACAGTGTATTGAGGGATAGGACGGTCACACGGCTGAAGTTATGTCGAGTGGCCTCATCAGGACAGGGCCCCAGTCCTCTCCAGTGCCTGTCAAGATCAAAGTGGCCTTTGCACATGAACGCAGTAGAACCAGACCATCATCATCATACTGCTGGCTCCCTCAGCACCCCTCTTGCATTCAGCTCTTCCTGCTTTGCACGTGCCAGGCACTTTACACACGCATCTCCCGCGTGTGCACCGGGCGGTCGGGAAACAGCAAAGCTTGGGAATGGACAGCGATGTCCGGGCGCCGCCAGGTTTGGGATGACACAAATAAAATGGGGGGAACCAGTGCAAGCCAATTCCTGAGCCAGTGCGTTAGGCAGAAACAACCATCCGTGGCCAGATTTCAGGCCTTCCTCTCCTGGGCTGAATGCTACATCTCAAATCAAAACTGGTCCACGTAAATCTAATAGAGCAGTGGGTCCCGATCTGGGGTCCACAGGAGCGTTGCAGGGGGTCCATGAAAAAATAAAAGATAAATTAAAATGACCTTACAAATATCATCATCATCATCAATAACCGTGGGCTCAGCGCCCATTGGTGTCTGATGCCTCTCTCACTATTTCCTTCCGTCTTTCCCTGGCCAGTGCAGAGTGGCTTAGTTTCTGTAGACTAGCTCCACACCAATCTACTACATCATCTACCCATTCTCTGTGGGGTCTGCCTCTCCTGTTTGACCTGTCCATTATGCCGAACACCAGGGTCTTGCTTTTTCGTTCATTGCTCATTCTGCAAATATGTCCAAATAGTTGTAGCTTCCGTTTTATAACCTTCTGCAGCAGGTTCTCTTTCGGCTGTATCTTCCTATATAATTCCTCATTGGTGACCTTCTGCATCCATCCTGTTCTCAGAATCTTTCTATGACAACTACTTTCGACTGCCAATATTCTTCTTTTCGAACCTTTTGTTATCACCCATGTCTCACATCTGTACGACGCTGCTGAATACACATGTTTTCAAGATGCATAAGTTGCCAAGTTACACTCCATTGTTATTTTTAAATGACATCTGTTCCAATCATGTTATGAATCGCTGTCCAAAAATCAAGGCTGCGGTGTCCTTTTTCATTTTGTGAAGTGTACATAGCAGCCAGGCTGGACTTTGATGGGGGTCTGTGAACAGTTTGGGGGACGACTGGGGGTCCATGAATGGTTTGGGGCCTGATTTGGAGTCTGCACTAGTGAAAAGGTTGGGAACCACTGAAATAGCTAAAGCCAGTTCTGTCCCTTGGGCTTAAAATGAACTGCTCATTGGCCTCCTATTGAAGAAACAGGTGACCTGCAGGTTATGCCCTGATCCCTGGCTTCAGATCCATCTCTTAGGTGACAGCTAATTAGTTTCAGGTGAGAGGACTCAGTCCAGCTCCCAAAAAGTCTGGAGCTAAAGGCCTTTCCTACACTACTGAAGCTTCCTGAGTTTATTGCCACTGGAAACCATTTGAAAAAAATCACCATTCCTGCTCTCTGTTTCCTTTCTGCTCTGGCAAGGCAGCCCGACTCTCCAATTTGCTTCTAAGCGGCATCACATCTCACTTCTCACGCTTGAGCTAGAAATGCTCCCAAAGCGGGAGGAACTCATTCAATCCAAGGCCAACTCAGGGGTCACTAAAGTAACAACTAAAAAAGGCGCCCCCATCCCCTGACAGCATTTCAATGCCTGTTTTTGCATCCCAGCTGCTTTTCTTTTCTTTCTGGCAGCTTGCACCAAAGACTTTGGTCAATGAGCGGTGGATTAGACCTCAGAACAGGCCAGGTGGGCTTCTCTGAGGTTTTGTAAAAGGAACTGCAGCTCTGTGGGACCTCAAACAATACACTCGACTCAGATGCTAGGAGACAATTATTTTCTTAGCGCAGTAAGAACTTGTGGAGCCCAGAGTTATGGATGACGTTGCTGCATGTTCCAGGTGCATGCTTCAGGAGCTTACCTTGGCTACTGGTGGTCTCAGAAATGGTACCTGCAGTGTAGTTGCATTTGTCAGTCATCCAAGCAGCTGCATGCTCTGATTCTGCAATAAGAAGCCAGATGTCCTCTGTGAACCATGTCAGGCTCTCCAGTGCTGATAATATGTTACTCAAACTTTGCCACCATATTGGCAACCGGCTGGTGGCCTCACAGAGAGATTTCTATTTGCCAGTAGCTGCCCTTGTTTCACTAACAAAGTAAAACTGGTGGAGACTGCATTTCCCAGCATGCTCTGCTAGGCTCTGGCAGATAGGAACTCTGCATGATTGCATCACAATCTCAACGGGATGCGCTCAGCAATCTTGGCCATGCTTTGGTGGCCCGAGGCTTGTGCTAGTGTGAAGATGGCAATACGCTGCTAATTGAAAACACAGACGCCTGGCTTGCTGACCAGCTGGGCCTGGGAATCTCGCTGAGTGGTATATTGAAGTGCTGGTCAACTTTGCAAGGGGACCACGTAAAACCGACAGCCACTTCTCCCCGCACTCAGATCTGCTCCTGCTGTGCGTATGGGAGCAGATGTGCTGACGTCAGTTGCAAAATACATGTTCGCTCTGGTGAGAGCTCTGGGAGGATGAGCTGGCTCAGGCATCTTCGTCAGAACTGCGAACTACGTTCCAAAGACAGGCCTGGATGCTGCACTCAATTACCCCTGCAACCTCTTTGGAGACAATGGCTTTGCTGTGCCAGGAAGACCACAACCTGACCCGATAAAGACACGGAATGAGGACAATGCCGACAGTTCGAGCCAGTGCTTTCCACACCCCGATGGCAAATACAGACCAACGAGGCAGGTACACAACTGTGGTCCTCACTCCGTCGAATGCACAAGCAAACATCCTGGAAAGGAAGAAAGAGAGAGCGAAATGAAAAGAACTAGAAGACACCAAATGAAATTAATGGGCAGTAGGTTCGAAACTAATAAAAGAAAATTTTCTTCACACAGCAGACAGTCAACCTGTGGAACTCCTTGCTGGAGGAGGCTGTGAAGGCCAGCACTCTAACAGAGTTTAAAATAGAGCTTGATAAATTTTTGGAGGTTAGGTCCAAAAATGGCTATTAGGCAAGAGTAAAGTATGGTGCCCCTAGCCTTTAGTCAAAGGCTGGAGACAGATGGCAGGAGACAAATCGCTTGATCATTGTCTTCGGTTCACCTCCTCTGGGGCACCTGGCACTGGCCACTGTCGGCAGACAGGATACTGGGCTGGATGGACCTTTGGTCTGACCCAGTATGGCCGTTCTTATGTTCTAATCTGTTCTGTGCACAGCCATCGGCAGGGCTGCCTATACCAAGAGCGGGCAGAGTCTTCAGATGGAAGTGTGAGTTCCGCCTTTACGGTTTCCCTTTAAGGACACAGCTAGCTGGAGCTCACCCCACGAGTCAAGCTACATGATTGGTCAGTGCAGAATGTGGCGTGCTGCAGAGCCCAGAAGCTGAGGGTGTCTGAGTTCCATTGATTTCAGTGGGACTGTGGTGCCTCCATACTTTTGAGAGCCTGGGCCTTAATATATGGGGCAGCCTGGCATTGGAAAACTCATCCACAGCCAGGGAAGGCAAATGATATGAATGGAGGCTGACCTGAACAGCTGGGAGACACCGATATACCTAATCCCAGCCCAAGCGAAGAGACACAGATGCATATTTTATATCAAGGTGGCTTTAGCTTGGTTCCGGCTTTTCATGGGTCACTCGGCTTTCTCGACTGGGTGAATCTTGTTTTCTTGTCAGCCTTTGCTTTTGCCACTTCTCGTCTTCCCACGCTGGGGCAGCTTCTGGGTATGCAGAGCCGAGATGGCTTCGTTAGCATGTTGCAGCTCTCCACTATGATAGTCAGGCAAATCCTACAGGAAAGTGGCAAGGAAAGTCAAAGCCTTCCTGAGCCACGCAGGCTAAATGTCATGATGTTTTTTTTCTCCTGCTGAAAAGGGACTGTGTGGGGTGGACTAAGCCCCAGTGCTCCGACAGGTGGCCAGAGACCTTGCCACCCCCCATCCCAGTGAGAGGAACAGAAAAGAGGTCCTACGGGCAGGCCAGAGTGGCTGTCTCTGCGGTAGCCAATCAGGACTCAGCAGGCCCAGTATAAAAGTAGCTGCTGGGCTAGGGCCTAGCAGTTCCTCACAGCTTGACCCAGGGAAGTCTATACACTGAGGGGGTGACCAGCAGCACTATGGACAGCTCCGAGGGTGAGCTAAACTTAGACCTGGGTAAGGCCCCGGCCCAGTGACTGAAAACTGGCCACAAGCCTAACGTGGGAACCGAGAGCACCATGGACTGGGCAAGTCAGATCCTAGCCTCAGAACCTCAAAGACGACCAGACAAGGCAGCACCCAGAGGAAGTGGCCCAGGGTGAAAGGAATGCACCAGGCAACCATGCAAGACCTTACACAGCACCCCTTTGCCACAGAGGGGCGCTCACAAGTGAATGGACCCTGTTATAGGGACCTAGAAATGGCCTTAGAGACACAGGCCATCAGGTCGGGCTAGTCCAGTATTTTGCCTCCTCCGGTAGCCCATCTTGGACCCAGCGGTGGACGGCTGTTCACTGCACTGGGGGTGGGGGGCTGTCCTGTGGCTGCTCCCTGGGGTGCTCCAAACCGGCCCTGCCTCTTCGTACTCTTCATTCTCTCTCCCACAGGAACCTGTCCAGGGAGAAGCCACAACCCCATCCAAGCCAATGGATCAGATCTCCAGCTGGGGTAAACTGGCACAGGCCTACAGGCGTTGCTGGCTCTAATGTGATTTACGTTGGCGGTGGGTCTGGGCCCAGCGCTTCAGTGACAGTTGAGGACCTACCGCACAAAGTTAGGTTAGGCCTCAGCTGGAGTACTGTGTCCAGTTCTGGGCACCGCAGTTCAAGAAAGATGTGGAGAAACTGGAGAGGGTCCAGAAAAGAACAACAAGAATGATCAAAGGGCTAGAGAACATGACCTATGAAGAAAGGCTGAAAGAACTGGGCTTGTTCAGTTTGGAAAAGAGAAGATTGAGGGGGGGCATGATAGCGGTTTTCAGGTATCTAAAAGGGTGTCACAAGGAGGAGGGACAAAACTTGTTCTTCTTGGCCTCTGAGGATAGAACAAGAGGCAATGGGCTTAAACTGCAGCAACGGAGGTTTAGGTTGGACATTAGGAAAAAGTTCCTAACTGTCAGGGTGGTCAAACAGTGGAATAAATTGCCAAGGGAGGTTGTGGAATCTCCATCGCTGGAGATATTTAAGAACAGGTTAGACAGATGTCCATCAGGGTTGGTTTAGACAGTACTTGCTCCTGCCACAGGGGCAGGGGGCTGGACTCGATGACCTCTCGAGGTCCCTTCCAGTCCTAGTGTTCTATGATTCTCTGTCCTCAGTGGAAAGCTGGCACACAGTGGAGGGGAACAAACTCACCCCTGCACCACTGCGTGGGAGCCCTTCAGCTGAGAACAGGCCCAGAGAGGAGCTGAATAAAGGTCTGAGGTGGGGCAGGAGCTGCAAATCTTCCCTCCTCTGGGGAGTCTCTTTTTTTCAAGTTGAGTTCACAAATGTCCAGAGCTCCACTGGGCCTTTTCCATGCTTGCTCACCGGAGGAAGAAGGGGGCTGCTTTATCTCACGGCGGCTCTGCAAGCCCCCTAACATGGCCAGGGCAGGGAACCTGCAAAGAGCTGGCTCCCGTCTGCTACCCCCTGCCTGGTCTGTGTTTAAAAACCCGAGGCTGAATGGAAACGCCCAACAACACAGCCTCTGTTTGTTTCTTCCCATCCCCACAGCACTACTGCTGAGTTCTCTTCCCTTCAGACTGAGCAAGCAGGCCGGGACAGAAGGAAAGGAGGACAAAGGCCCAGTGTGATGGGGCATTTGCCCCACATGGGCACTGTAAGGGTCAAACCCAGCACTAGGGGAGCAGGCAGCAGCTGAGGCAGTTAGCCGCCTCTTCGGGCCTAGCCGGGGATGTATAAATAGGTGGTCCAGGAGAAGAGGCAAGAAAACTTTTGCTCCAGCTGTGGAACAGCAGGGACCTGGCCACTAGGGACACGACAGGGGCTTCCTACCATAGATGAGGGCTGGGGAAAGGCAGGCATAGCTTGGGGAGCTCTGGCCAGGCAAGCACCTGGTTGTGAGGCCTGAGGGGACTCAGGGCAGCAGGTCCAACCCCATCCAGGCTGCAGTTTGCCCCTCGGGTAAGGGGCTAGATGATGACTGGCAGTGGGTCACTGAGGCAAGGTGGGTACTGGGAGGGGAGGACCCCCAAGAGAGGGGGCACTGCAGGAGAGCAGTACTGTGGCCTGGGAGGGAGGTGGGCCCTGGTATGAGTTGGTGGAGAACAGAAGGCCGGTAACAGCGGGCAAGACGCCAGCCAGAAGAGCATCGGGGTAGTGGTGTTGGTCTGTATTCACAGAGACGAAGCGGGTCTTTGCCCACGAAAGCTGATGCTCCAAAAATCGCAGTCTGTAAGGTGCCACAGGACTTCTCGTTGTTGTTTCAGACAGAAGAGGGCGCTGCAGAGGCTGAAGACCAGCCAGAGGCTCTGCGGTGGTGAGTCACACCCATGCTGTTTCCACCCACAACAATCCCCACATGGAACACCTGCTTTAGGCACACCCCAAACAACTACCTTTCCTACCTATAAGCTGCCCACAGCCCATATCCATTGTTAGCAGGATCCCCTGAGGCCTCTGATTAAGGGGGCCTTACACGGCCCAGATTTTAATGGATAGTGGTATATTCGTGATCTTACAGACCCTCTTTCTGCTCCCCTTCGCGATTGTACCGACCGCACTTATTCACGGTCACCGGACATGGTGATCGCTGCCATAGAAAAGGAACGTTAGCAAAGTATCCGGCTGTTCTTCGCTGCTTTTCATACGAGTTAGCGGCTGGTAACAAGGAAGGAAGCTGGCGACACGTAATCAGCTAGCTCAGCGGAGACCACAGCCAGCCACTCTGTCCTGAATAGGATGTGAGTGGTGCAAAGGCCACTGGGCCACTTTCCGGTGACACGATAAGCTGAGATCAGAGCAGCAAGTCTCTGGGACACGCTTGTGTGAGGTGTAGCCCTGGGATCCCTGCCACTGATTTACTGTGTGACCTTGATAAAGGGACTGAGCCTCCGTGTGCCTCAATTTCCCCACAGCTGCAGGGAGGAGAATAATAACCTGCCTCGCAAGGGAGGCAGGAGGCCTCCCATGCTCTAGAAAACCAGGCATTAGTGAGCTGGGTGTGAGGAACAGGCCGGCCAGAATCTCTGCAATCTCACTCAGAAACCGAACCACCAGCGAGTCCACAGCAAATGCAGAATCCTTTCACAGAGACACAGCTAACTTGTACAAGAGCAGGGGCTGACCTGTGGAAGGCGGAGGTGTATCCCACCTGCTGGGACTGGCTGCATCCTGTGATTGAACGGGAATTTATTTTAGGCTGCAGAAAGAAAATTCAGTAGAACCCTGGAATACGCACACTCAAGTTGCGCAAACCTTGGGTTAATGCGACTCTGAGTGGCGAGGAGCTGGTGCCTGCCTCTGGGCCACCTGCCACTCAGGGGAGCCGGGAAACTGACCAGTGCAGGAGTGCTGGGAAACTGACTAGCACTGCTGCGCTGGTCAGTTTCCCTGCTCCTGTCAGTGGCAGCAGCCAATAGCCTGACTCTCAGCTGCCACAACTAACAGGAGCAGGGATAAATCTGCCCCGCTCCTGTCAGGGGTGGTGAGAGTCAGGCTGCCATCATCGACAGGAGCTGGGAAACTGACCAGCACAACAGCTCTCTGCTGCCAGCCACTCACAGGAGACAGGAACCTCACCAGTTCTACCCTTCTTGTTACCTTTCACAGGCCTTGCCAACCTCTGCATAACTCAGGGGTCTACTGTAAGTGCCAGGATGTTACAAAATGTGTGTGGTGTTTCACCACACGTGTGCATGCATGCGCACAGAACCGTGCGTGCAAGCAGAACGCCCAACGAGCCTTTGGACTGCATATTCCTCGTATTCCATAATATGAACCAGAAGGGACTCCTGTGAGTAACCAGACAGACCCTTTCTATGACAGACTTCTCCCCAGATACTTCTGACAGCAGAGCAGAGGTGTCTTCTAGAGTCACAACATCTTGGCTGAAAAAACGGTCAGCGATGGAGAAGGCATCACAGTGCTTAGTCAGCTGTTCCAATGGCTAATCACGCACACCATGACAAATGTGCATCTGATCTCCACTCTGACTGCGCCTAGCTTCACCTTCCAGCCACTGGACTGTGACAGAGCTTTCTCGGTGGGTTTAAAGAGCCTGAGGTGAAATGTTTGTTCCCCCCGTTGGGTGTTCACAGACTGCAATCATGTTGCCCTGATACTTTTTCTCTGGTAAGCTAAATGGATCCGGCTCCGTGGGCCATAAGGCAGGTTTGCTGATCATTGCTCTTTGTTGACCCCTCCAGTTTATCAACAACATCCATCTTGAATGGTGGGCACTAGCCCGAGACACAGGATTATAGCCCCTAGAACACTAAAACTGAAAGGAACCTCGAGTGGTCATCACGTCTAGTCCCTTGCGCTCGTGGCAGGACCAAGCACTGTCCAGATCATCCCTGATAGATGTTTATCTAACCTGCTCTTCAATATCTCCAACAAGCAGAGGTCTATTGCTAAGCTCCCGAGGGCCCAGGTTCAAGGCCACCTGTGGGTGGTTACATAAGCACAGCTGGAGGGTGCATTCCTGGTTCACCCATCTTCAGAGCCCCCCTCCTGAAGCCCCGAGCTCTGTACAAAATCTGGGATGGATTCTCCGGAGGAAGCCTCTTCTTCGGCTGTTCCAAAGTCCTGGGAAGCAGGAGGAGGCACCAGGATTTTAGTCAATCAAAGCCAAGGCTGCAGCCAGAGGCTCTACCCCAGTCTCTCACCATTACATGTAAATTCCCATGGAGCCAGCACTGCCCTTCCGATTACCAACCATAAGGCAATGTGATTATGAACTGCTTGTATTATAGTCGCTCCCACGCAGAGTCAGGGCCCCACTGTGCCCGGTGCCACACAGAACTGAGGCAAGAGACAGCCCACGCCACAGTGGGTTTACAGGCAGGTGTGACAAGAGACGGAGGGAACAGAGTGGAGAATACGAGGGCGATGAAACTAGGAGTCCATTGTACATACTGGTGCTGTGCTTAGCTGGCTGGTTTGAGTCATTTGAACTTCCTTCCTCTATGATATAAATAAACCACAGTTCAATCTCAGGAACCCCCCTTCATCCCCTGCCTACCCACTGCCTCCGGAAGAAGAGATGCACAGCTGATTCAGAGCCTGATGATCAGAAGAGTCTGACCTCATGCATAGCACAAGCCGGGGAGTCCTATAACAGGCTAATGGTTTGCGGTTGAACTGGAGCCTAAACAGTTCTTACAAGGCTGAGGCTTCTGCTAAACCAGAAGGCTAATCCGGTCCTTCTTTCCACAAGGCTGTCCTTGCCAGGCTGCATCCTTGCCTATGTAACTGCTAACTTATGGAATTCATGGCTGCAGTATGATCCTCAAGTCACAGGGCCTGGTGGGATTTGCTTCAACGGGCTGGATAATGTTCTGACCAGTAACTAAAGCTGCCCATGCTAAGCTTGAGTGGCAAGGGAAGTATTATTTACTTACTTGCATAACACAAGAACCAGGGGTTAGCCAATGAAATGACTAGGTCACCTGTTTAGCACAAACTAAAGGCAGTGATTGGGCAACAAAATGGTATATGCATTTTAATATTGATAAATATCAAGTAATGTGCATTGGAGAAAGTAAGCCCAAGTACACATTCAAAATGATGGGGACAACTTAGCTATAACCACTCGCGAGACCTTGGAGTCATTGTGGATAGTTCTCTGAAAACATCCACTCAATGTGCAGCAGTAAAAGCAAAGGGAATGCCAGGAATCATTAAGCCAGAGAATATCTTATTGCCTCCATATAAATTCACGGTACGCCCACACCTTGAATTCTGAGGACAGCTGCGGTCGCCTCGTCTTGAAAAAGACACATTGGCTTTGGAAAAGGTTCAGAAAAGGGCAACAGAAGTGGTTTGTCACAAGTGCCATGTGAAGAAAGATTAAAAATACTAGAGCTTTTCATCTTAGCAGAAAGGACTAGGGTGGGTGGGATGTGATAGAGGTCTACACAGAGTGAAGTGGAGACTTGTAGCTGACCTATGCTCCACATGCAGTACGAGGGCTTATCTAAATCAAGGAAGGTCCTAGAGCATCGGTCCGTCAATGGCTATTAGCCAAGGTCCTCAGGGATGAAAATCGCAAGCTCTGGGTTTCCCTAGCCTCTGATTGTCAGGCCTGGGGAGTGGAGGGCAATGGTTGATCACCTGGCCTGTGCTTTACCTCTGAAACACTGGCCCCATCAGCACACAGGATGCTGGGCGAACTGGACTTTTGGGCTAACCCAGTGTGACTGTTCCTAAGCTCCGCGGGCTCGGCTCCCCATTCAGCCTGCATGCAATCGGCTGGTTGGGATGCTGCCTGTTCCCCCGCCTGTGGTGGTGCCCTACTGGCTGGGGGAAGAAGTCTGCACCCATGTGACTGCTCGGGGCTGGCTGGCTGGGAGCGTGTGGTTGCTGGGCTGCCAGCTGGACACAGCACAGTGAATCCTATGCGTTTCAGGGCAGCACCGGAGAAGGTGTGCTCAGTGCCGAGCTGAAAGAAGCAGAAGGAAGTCAGTAGGTTTGGGAGGAGGCGGATTTGGGATGCTGCGAACTACAGTCCTTGAAGCAGGAGCATATTCTTGCCTCAGAAGGGAACCCTGCCCCCTCTGTTGTGTGGCAAGAGGGGAGCCAGCCCGGTGTTCATCCTGCCCTGCCTGCTGCAGGCCCCTGTGGCACAAGCCGCCTGGATGGCACGGGGACGGCCCTTGGAATGCAGCGCACCTGACCGATTTGCAGCCTAAGTGGCTGCAGCGTTCCGCAGGCTTCTCAGCTGCGACTCTCCATGCGTTCATTCCAGGATGTGGAGAGTTGGGGGAGGCGCTGCTCCACCCCCAGCCTGCTCGCCACGCTGGCTGTGGGATCCCTGAGAGCGTTCATCACAAACGAACATTGCACCCCACCCTGCTAGGGAGGCACAGCCCCACCCAGGATGGCTGGCTTCGGCACCCCTGGCCTTGGGAGGGGGTCAGCAGGGGAGCCGAGTCCGGTGAGCACAAAGAAGAACGAGAAGGGGCCAGCTCTGTGGCGTAGTTCAGGAATAGACAGCTGCTGGGATAGGGTCTAGCTACACACAGGGCTGCACCGGTTTCCTGAGGACAGAATTTTAGACCAATGTAGTTGAATCAGTTTGGACGTGCATAGTTCCCTGCTCAGGAATAGGATTCCGCTGAAGCACATTAGCCTTTCTCAGGGCTTCCCTGCAAGGGGTAATTTCCCAGCAGTGGTAAAGGAGCACCCAGCGGTACTTATCCTGGTGGAATGTCCCATATGGACACTTGGTGGGAACAACTGTGGGCTTTTCAGCTCAGCTCTGTTGGGAACAGCATGCCCACCCAGGGAGTTGCACCACAACCGTGGTAGCTGTGTCACTATAGCCAGAGACAGCAACGAAGGGTCCTGTGGCACCTTACAGACTAACAGAAAGGTTTTGAGCGTGAGCTTTCACTATAGCCGGAGAGCGATGCTGGCCCATTTCCCATGCAGCTACCGCCAGAAGTTGCCTTCTCCATCCCAGGAGTCAGCCGGGAAATTTGCATCCAAAGTTTGCACCTGCCCAGAGGTGAGATTCAGTTCCACTCCCGCCATGCAGGCCTGGAGTTGGGGTTGGATTCTGACCTCACACCCACCTCTGCCAGTGGGGCAAGAGCTTTGCAGGTAGGGTCCCCACTCCAGCCCTGCTGGGCTTGAACCCAGCTGCCTTCCAGCACCCAGCCTGCCCGGGGCAGGGGGCATTTTGCTCTGCATTCTCCGAGCCTACCCCAGGGCTAGCCTGTATTTCAGAGCCCCCCAGGTTGTTATTTCCAGCGCGTTTGAAACTGTATTGCTTTATTTCTGCTGCTGGATTCCCACGGCTCCTGGCTCGTTTTTAGGTGCTGAAGATGAGTGGCAGATTTTGCTAATTACAGCTAATGATGGCCTTAAAAGAGCTGGTGTATGCGTGTGCAGCAAGAGCCATTTATAATTTAAGGTGGGGAAGGCTGGAGTGTAAGCCGTATGCAGAATAATTCCAGCAGACGGGTGCTCCAGGGGGGCTGCATGCCGAGGCAGGGCAGGGAGATCCCAGGGACTCAGCCAGCAGACATCAGAGCCTGACAGTGAGAGGACTGCAGGGCAGGGTGTGAGCCAGGGGACCCCTGGAGCCCCAGCTGGAGCGGGTAATGCAGAACCTGTAGTGTCCGTTGGTGGGCCTGTCACGCACCCCAGCTACTGCTACCCCTCTTTGCACAGCTCCCCAATCCCGTGCATGCCACTCCCCCATCACCATGACCGCCCCCCGTAAGCAGCCCTGCCTGGCCCAGCCACCCAGCACCCTCAGCCAGCCCAGTGGAGGGCTGGATCCTGACAGGCAATGTTCCCGCAAATTTTTTTCCATCCACATGCAGAATAAATTTTGTGGTGTGCACCAAGGCATGTGTGGATGTGCACCCCTCCGTAGACACACACACTGCTGGCAGTGGGCGCTCGGCTAATCAGCTGGGCAGCATTTGCATCCCTCCTGCGCAGCCACCCAAGCGCTCGGTTTACAGGGAACCTGGCTGGCAGCAGGGGACATGCCACACGCAGCCGAGGCGTGTCCCAGAAGGGGCTGGGAGGCAGCAGGGTGAGCAACCCAAAGCGGAGCCCATGCCTCCCCTCTCCAGGCAGGTCTCCCAGCCAGCCCGTTGGCCTCCAGGGCACTCCCGTCTGACGGGCACCCACCAATGGGCTGCTCTCCACCCAGGGAGCTGCAAAGAACATGGTGGGTATTTTGCTCTTTGAAGCAGAACAGCTGCATCCCAGGGATGCCCGGTTAGGCTCCTCCAGCCAGCGAGGGGTTAGCAGCTCTGGGGCCACATGGATCCATACACCTGCCGGGGCCAGCGGACAGCCTCCGGGAAGGCCAAGCATTGCTGTCCTGTGCCAGGCGAACAAAGGACGGCAGTCAGCAAGCAGCACCAGCTCCTTAAAGAACCGGCTGCGCCATCCCCTCCTGCATCTAACCCTCAGCCCTGTTTGGCAGCAGGACTCCGGGCGGGTAACGAAGCAGTCACCAGCCCCGAGAGCAAGCCGTCTCCCACCACGGCACAGTGCAGAGCAACGGCCCCCAGCATGCATCGTGATGACAGCCCACTGCAGCGGTGGGTCACTTGTTGCTGCTCCTTCCATCGCCAGGTGGCCCCGCCTGGATTATTCATCCAGCCCCTCTCTAGTCTCCCTCCTGCCAGATGTACTGAATGTCTGATTGGCCTTGCCAGCTGCCAGTCTTCCTAGAGATCAGCGCTCTCAGACACACAGGGCACTGCGTCTCCCTGGCTATGCCCCCCTGCTAAAGGCCCAAGAGGGCTGGATGCCTCGTTCAGACTGGGTGCACCTGGCCCATGATCAGTGCATTAGCTACAAGGCCAGGCTGTGAGCTGGGGAGGGCTTTGGCTAAGACAAGGGGGGGTTCTCATCTCCCCTGGGGGGCAGGGGCACCGGACGGTAGGCCTGCAGGAGAACGTCCCCTCCAGCAGTGAGAAAGGCGAGAGTAGCGCTGGTTAGAGGTCGACTCTGTGCTCTGCCATCTCTGGCCATTGCTGGGCGCCACTCAGCCGAACATCCAAATCCCTCCACCTCTCCCAGTTCCCAGATGTGAGGGCCAGTAGGAGCCACGCGATCTGGATAGACATCCGCCCAGCTCAGATCCCTGGCCTCACCTCTGGGGCAGCGGGCATTTCCTGCGCGACTCTGAGAGCATCTCTGACGGCAGCGTGAGACCGATTTCTGTGGAAGCTGTTCTGGGACTGGATGGAAGGACCCAATTGTGGGTGTGACACCAGCTCAGCTAGACACCCCGGCTCCTGCCACTGCAGCAGGGATAGGCACTTTTTCAGCTACACAGGAGTCAAGAGAAAGACTGAGGCCAGGCTGGCACCAGGACGGGGCTGGTTAGGGCTTGGCTCTGTCATGATGCTTCTATGGTGTCAAAATCCCTGCGCCAGGCCCAGTTATACCAGCATCAAAGGGCTTTTACTGTGAGAGCTCAGTCCCTCTGGGGAGGTCCACGGCTGTCTCTGCCTGGAGGACAACTGGGAGCTACCCTGGTGAGCCTGCTCTTTCAGGCACTGCCTAAGAACTGGGGGAGACCTTTGCCATGGTCCCCTTGTCCTTTCACTGCTGATCAGGGAAGTCTGTTATTTTCTGCGTTTAATCGGACTGGCACACCAGGGTGCTGGTTGCAGGACAACGGCGTCCGAGCTATTCCCTGTGTAACCCTTCTGCTGGAAGGAGTTGGCAGCAACCAGAGCCGGGTTCAACATCTAGGGGTTCCTTTTCGTCCATCTCACACAGAACCGGCTCAAGCCCCCACCCAGCAGCCTGGGAAATTCACACACCACTGGGAGCCTTGGAGAGGCAATGTTTCCCCACTCGCAAGCACAGAGTCTGAGTGTAGGAAAGAAACTTTTTAATGAAAGAGGCAGAAAAGTCATATGGCATAAGCTTGGGAAATACCACACCAGAGTTCATAACCAACCCTGCAGTAACTGTCCCAGCTCAAATGGATTGAGCAGTGTCCTTTGTCTCTCCAGCTCACTAGTCCAATACTGTAAACAGCCAATCCACACACCCAAAATTTCTCCATACCCCCATTCAAATGCCCCACTTACAACTCGGTCCAGTGCGTGCAGGCCCTGACACATCACCTTGATGCATTCCCTCACTGAGCCTGAGGCAAGGCCACCTTTGTGTTGCACTGGCGTTCTGCTTGCCTCTGGCACGTGCCCCACCAGCCACCTGCTGGTCACTCCTGCCAGCCACCCTGCTGGCCACCCGCTGCTTCTCCTACCGGCTGCCCATCACTTGCTTCTGCCAGCCACCTGTCTGCTGTGCTCTGCCAGCCATTTGCCTGCCATCGTGTGGGTTTTGCTGTAGGCAAAACCCTGTGATTCCAGCTCTCTGTGGCTTCAGCTACCACTGATTTCAGCTCATAGTGGCATTCAGCATCTCAGTATCCACCAAGGAGGATTCTCACAAAATAACAGTAGACCCAGCTTTACGTCTGTCTTTTAACAACGGGGGGATAATCAAAATAGTCATACAGCTGCGTGGCCACAGGGCTCCCAACAAGGTGGTTCAACCACTATCCTGCCCCCTTCCACCTCACAAAGCTGAGATGGAGGAAGCCCTGTGCAATCCATATCTTACACAGCAGTAATGACTGCCCTCTTCCCCCACAACAACTTCAAGCATTGGTGAGACTCCACAATTCTTACACTGGGTGCTAGCACAAATTGTGACTTTACAACAACATGTTGTTTACAACGCATGGAATCTCATAGCTTCACTTGCTACCCATCAGGCTTCGTTTACAAGGCATTACATGTACACACCTTTCCATTTTCATGCAAATGATCTCTAAAGGACACATTTCCCCAAATCCTTCAGCAGCATTGAGCTCTTGCTGGCACATTCCTTACACCTGTGCTGGAGAGCTTGCAGTATAACAAGATTTGGCTTTCAGCTCTTTCGAGCCCAGCTCTGGAGAGTGAGCAGAACTCAGAGGAAAGCTCTCTGGATGGGAGAGTTCAGGCATGGTGGGCGAGAAAGCCAATCAGAAAAGCACTGCAGGTCACATGCCGGGGTGAGCCCTTCCCAATAGGATGGGAAGGGAACAGGCCCTTCTCCTTAGGAAACTACTACAGGCTGAACCTCTCTAATCCAGAACTCTCTCATCAGGCAACTTCTGTAATCTGACATGATTTTAGTTAGCTGGGCGGTCACTTTTCACGGGTGTGGCCAAGTTTCCCATGGTCCCATAAAGTTTGTTTACAGCCACCAGTTCTGGCTCTCATTGTTCTGTGCTGTTATTTAGCTCTAATTTACCCTCAATATCTTCTCAGAGCCCAGTAAGCAGTGGACATGTTGGTAATGTGCTAGGCAATATTGACCTCGGGCAAATTCTCTTGTCTGGCACCAGTCAGGTCCTGAAGGTGCCTGTGAGAGAGGTTCAACCTCTACTTCTTTCACAGCCTGGGGCTTGGCAGGGACTGTGGCTTCTCCTGGCCTCTCCTTCCACGCTCGCCACAAGGTGAGACGCTTGTTGCAAGACTCCAACTGGTTGGATGAACCCTCCAAAAGGAGTTTGGAGGTTCTCAGGCAGGTGCAGGCCCTCCCCCCCCTGCCCCCCAGTTATAAATCACCTGCTTACATCTTCCCTGGCACAATAACTTCAGATAACAGCATCCTCCCACCTCTTGTCTCTTTCAGTCTGTCGTCCTCCTTGCCCAGTGCACTGACACTCCTGGATGACCACAGGAGCCGGCAATCCCCGGGCCAAGTCTGTCCCTTGCAGGACAGGTGAGTGACCTGCGCTCTGTGTCCGCAGGGAGATTCCCCTGCTGGGCAGCTGGGCTCTGAAGACTTCCTTCCTGCTGTACGTAGTGTTGTGAGTTTTCCTTTCTCTGCTGCTCCATCTCTTGGGGTCAACCGTCAGCAGCCGGGTATGCAACGTGATGGAGCTGGATGGACAATGCAACACCGTAAACAGTATGATGAGCGATCAGTGTCTTCTGAGCACCACATAAATGGATCCGATTCCGGCAAGATTCCAGCAACGGCTGATGGCGCTGGATGTTGGGCAGTCAGGGGTGACTGGTTGGCAGCAGCCCAGATAAGGGGCTGGAGCTCTGGTAATGCCTGGGATTTGAATGTCAGAGTATTTCACTCCCCAGTTCTGCTCCAGCTTAGCCACACGTACAGCTGGGGATTTTTAAATCATGCCAAGATTGCTGAGTCCCCCTGGCAGAACCTGGGAAGGGAGAAGCTTTTCTGCTTTGGAACTCTGGCTTGCTTGGCTGGGGACGGCTCCTCCAGAGAGGACGTCCATTGAGTCCTTTCATGCTCCAGAGCTGAGCTGGAAACAAAGCCAATTCTTGTTGTTATACAGTTGTGTTTGTAGGGTGCTTGGTGCTAGGCTCTGGATTCAGTCTAAAAAAGAACGGTCTTTCAGAGTGAGTAGGTCTCTTGCTGCCTCTTCCTTTACATAGAGACCCCACCATCAACCTCAGCCTGCACCAGTCCACACAAGAGATCCACTTCTTGGACACTACTGTGCAAATAAATGATGGTCACACAAATACCACCCTCTACCAAAAACCCACGGACCGCTATGCTTACCTATGCGCTTCCAGCTTCCATCCAGGGCACAGTACATGATCCTTCGTGTACAGCCAGGCACTAAGGTACAACGGCATTTGCTCTGATCCACCAGAGAGAGACAAACTCTACAAGACATTTACCAAGCTTTCCTCATACTGTAATACCCATCTAAGGAAGTGAGGAAACAGATTGACAGAGCCAGACGGGTACCCAGAAACCACCTGCTACAAGACAGGCCCAACAAGGAAAACAAGAGAACACCACTGGCCTTCACATGCAGCCCCCAGCTAAAGCCTCTCCACCGCATCATCAGTGATCTACAACCCATCCTGGACAACGATCCTTCACTTTCACAGACCTTGGGAGACAGGCCTGTCCTCACCTATAGACTGGCTGCCAGCCTTAAACAAATCCTCACCAGCAACTACTACTGATAATGGGCCATTTCCACCTTGACTGAAGAGACCTTGTCAGCTCTGGCCCTCCCTTTTACTGGGACCCCACTCTTTAAATACCCCTCTGAAACCCCCACCCCACTCATGCACCTGATGAAGCGGGTCTTTGCCCACGAAAGCTGATGCTCCAAAATACCTGTTAGTCTACAAGGTGCCACACGACTTCTTGTTGTTCTTGAAGATACAGACTAACATGGCTATCGCTCTGATACAGACCACAACACAGTAACTCTAAACCTGGAACCAATTCCTGCAACTCTGCTCACGTATCTACACCAGCAATATCATCGCAGGACCTAACATCAACCACACCATCAGGGGCTCTTTCACCTGCACATCTACTAATATAATACATGCCATCATGTGCCAGCAACACCCCACTGCAACATAAATTGGCCAGACTGGACAGTCTCTATGTAAATGGACATTGATCAGACATCAGGAATGGTAACATACAAAAAATCTGACGAAGCGGGTCTTTGCCCACGAAAGCTTATGCTCCAAAACATCTGTTTGTCTATAAGGTGCCACAGGACTTCTTGTTTTTGCTGCCTTTTGAATCTCACTTTGATCTCTCTGGCCTTGAGAGCTTTCACGGTGGATCTCTGAGGTCCAGAGGGGAGTTAGTGCCTAACCCTGTTAAAGACCTGAGCCTAAATGACATGACCACCATGGAGAGGGCCCAGCACCTCAGAAGGGCAGGCCCTGGGGCTGTAAAGGGCAGGGAGTGTTGCTTATTGGGCATCCCAGCTTGGGATGGAGCGGAATCTGCGGACTCCCTCTCCACCCTTCCGCGTCCTCGGCCAGACCCTGAGTGGCTGGGGAGAACAGAGTCCCGGCCTCGCCCCTGAACCTGAGCTGGATCTGAGCCAGACTGGGCGCATCGCCTCTCCCCTGAATTCTGCTCACAAGCAGAGACGTGTGAGGGCTTCTAACGGGGCTGCTGCTGCCACTTTCAGCTTCCGGCAGTGCCTGGCTTCCCTGCCCCAGGCTGCTGCAGCCTCTGTGTCCTACTTTGACTTCTCCGAGGCATTAGGCATGGCGCCAGCCTGTGATCCACCTCGCCCAGGGATTAAGCGCCCTCTGCAAACTTGCATTTCCCTTATTGACAGTGAGCCGGACTCAACCCATCCAGCCGCAGCTAGAAAAAACTCATTGACCCGGGGGCCAGTCACGTAGCGAACGTTCCCAGTGGAGCCACGGCACTGGACAGCTGGAGACAAGGGAGATCAAGGACGCTCGCCAAAGCAGAGCCGGGTCAGAGGGTCCTGTGCCTTTACGTCACAGCCGCCCGTTAACCTCCTGGCCCCCCGCCGCAGCCCCGTCTTGTTATTTACATGCACCTGCCTGGGCCCAGCCCTTGTAGGGTGTGGCATTGTACTCACCCCACAGACCTGCTAGGCAAACCAGAACAGAGCAGATTCTCAGCCCAGCCCAGTGTTTTCCTGTATCTGGGGCCCCGTACTTTGGGGGCCCCCATGGGGCTCAGAGGGGCCTGGGAGAGTAGCGTGGAACCTGGCACCAGTGGCAGCTCTTGCACTTGCTGCTGCTGGTGGGAAGCAGAGCGATCTGCCCCAGCCCGCTCTTCCGGCCCAGTTCCCTGCTGCGGGGAGCTGGAACAGCCCCTGCCTTTGCTGCCAGTGGTGGTGGGTAGAGTGAGGCAGCCTGGGTCTTGGTCGGGGTTGCTCAGCTCCCCCCTGCTGCCAGCGGGGAAGGGAATGGCCCTGACCCCTGCCGCCAGCGTCAGGCCCGTTAGTCCCCTGGGCCACAGTGCGTGGAGGAGGGGCTTGATGGAGAGGGCGGAGCAAGGGCAGGAAGAGGCGGGGCAGGACAAGCATGGGAGGGGCCTTGGGGGAAGGGCAGTGAGAGGCAGGACAGGATGGAGCATGGAGGGTTAGAGGAAGGGGCAGAGCGGGGGCAGGGAAGGGGTGGAGCAGGTGCAGAAGAGGCGGGGCAGGATGGAGCAGGCACAGGGCTTAGAGGAAGGGGCAGGGTGGGGGGTGCAGCAAGGGTGGTAGGAGGCTGGGCCTGGGGCTGACTGGCGGTTGTCCCGGGCCCTACTCCCACCTAGCATGGCGCTGCCCAAAGGCCACTCTTCTGCTCTCTGCACTTGGATGGGAGGTTTCGCCTTTGGAGGCTGCAGTTCCCCTTCCTGCCAGGGGCTGAACCGTGGTGGCCCAGGGCCTACGCTCACATGCTCCTGGCTGTGGGTACGGGCTGGGCTTTCTGGTGGTGGACCCCAAGCGCTCATCCCACCCCTCGTTCCATCCTGCAGTCTTTGTTCCAGCATCTGAACAAGACCTGCCTGGCTGAAGACTCAGTCCCCCAGGGCTAGCGTCACCTTGGCAGCCCTGGGCAGGAGTTTTCCCTTGAGGGGGTGTCTTCATTCCAGAGCAGTGTGTGGGACCCATTCATAATGACCATCTGGAATCGTCCTTCATGGCCACTCACCGCAGCTGTCAGAGGGATTAAGACAATTTGGCCTCTGGAGATCCTCCCGCCCTCCTATTTCCTACATCAGTGTTTCAGCCACTGAGGGATTTGCGTGATCTCGAAATCAGCGGAGGGAATTTGCCTTCCAAGCGCCCCCTCCTAGGCCAGAACGATGATGACTTCTGGAGCAAATGGCTCCACTTTGGAGTAAATGACAGGCAGGGAGCCAGGTAGCAGCTAATTATAGCAGAGGATGCTGTAGGCAAGGAACATGGTGACTCAGAGGACACATACAAATGAATCTGTCTGCATAACTGTATTTGCAGAGGAGCCGAGGGGCCATTTCCTGAGCAACTCACCACTTTCCCTCGTTGGCTCTCACCATGGAAAAGAAGAGGGGAAGATGTAACTGTGGTTCCTTTTTGTTCCCTAATTAAGAATGTCTCTGTCATTCACTTCCTGGTGGAGTCAATCTGGGCATGTCGACGCATTGCGGGCTTGGCGTTTCCATGCCTGCAGCTGTAAACTCGGATTTGCAGTGGCTGGTCTGACTCCATGGCCCTTCTCTCAGTGTCCACACTGCACGTTGTCATGGCTTGGCCCCCCAGTCTTCATGGGACTTGGGCCATGACCCATCCCCTTGCAAGGTTCTAGGACCTCCATGCCCACTGGCCTGAGTCAGATTGAAGTGTAGACAGAAGGAGAACTTGGGCTCAAGCCTGAGTAAGAACCAGAGCTGTGTGCAGTATAAACAAACCCTCTCAGTCACTATAGGACGTCAGTGGGACCCTGTGCTAGGACCTCATTATATTGCAATGACTAAGTGGAGAAGCATCAGCCTGTTGGCGCAGTCGGCACGTGGCCATCCATGACCCCGGCAGCGTTAAAACCAGGAGGACTGGACAGGAGCTGTGTATGGAGCAAGAGACCTCACCAAGACATTACTGGAGGTTCTGCAGGGAAGCTGTAAGGACCCTTCGAGACGGAAATCCAAAATACTTGCAGCTAATCACATGCTCAGGAACTTGGAACAACCTTCCCAACTCAAACACACCCTTCTCGCCTTTTTTAAAGCAACTTCCCGCTGCTCGGAAAACATCTTTCTTTTCCTGAGAGCCAACAGGAGCAGAGACAGAAGGAAGGTCCCAGCCTGTACAGCACGTCTGTAATTGTCCTTCTCACTTCCACAGCAGAAATGAGTCCCGCAGAAGATGAAAGCACCGTAACACCTACCTAGACTACCAGGTGGTGTGGGAGTTCACTGTCAGGGATTTGTCTCAGAGAGGCAGTGTGGTCTAGTGGGAAGTGCACCAGGCTAGGAAACTGGAGTTCTAGTCCCAGCCTGCCCATTAATCTTGACTTTGGTGCCAAGCAGTTTTTCTCATGAACTTTCTAATGGGTGGCACTGAAACAGGTAATAAATTCCTATTGGTTTTGGCAAATGGTTCACTTTGAAAACTCCCACCCAACCTTCTCTCCCCGACCTACTCAAACCATGCAATTTTCGTCTGATCCAGCCTTTTGCTTCAAAAGTTCCTTTCCTGTTTGAAAACCGCTCCAAAACGGCCAACAGTGCCGCGAGACAAACGTTTCCCGCTACCCGACGTGACAGTTTCACTTTTCAATTCACTAAACCTTTTGCCAATTGTCATTTGGACTCAGCCCAAAACAATGCCCCCCTCCACTTTCCAGGGAACCCCCCAAGCCATCCTTCGCCCATCTCTTGTCACTTGGCTAGCATGCCCCATCCCAGCCCACAGGACGGCTCTAAATACACACAAATGTCACCAGGTTTTTTTCCCCCCGCAACGATATGTTTAGTTAGAAGATATGAAAAATATGTCTTGTATCCGGAAACAAAGATCTCCTGGAAGGAGCAAGAAGCCCTCCCAGCAGGCCGTGCGATGCAATGGGCTACAGCTGAGGAACACACAAATAGGTCACAATTAAGATTAATCCTTTTAATTCACTGTCCCTGACCCCTGGCCAGCTGCAGTCACCGATCCCCATTGACTTCAATGGGCTTTGGATAAGATCTGCTCAGCACCTTTTCTCTGAGGAGCTTTAATGCTCTAAAGCCTTACCACTGGGGAAACTGAGGCAGAGCAACACCAAGAGCTTTGTCCTGGAAAGTGTTGGAACCCCTCAGCTCCTGTTGACTATTACCGTACTTAGGTGCCAACCGTCCAGGGACAGTCAATGAATTTAGGCTCTGAAGTGCCTAAGTCACTTTAGAAAATAAGATTTAGGCCCCTAAAGCAGTTAGGCATTTCACCACTAAGCACAGCAACAGCTAAATCCCTTTAAGCCACTTGCTGGTGCACAGCAGCATCACCCTCACAAAGCCAGGGGTTTTTCCCAGGTGGCGAAGTGGCCCCAGCTCGGCCCCAAGCTGCGTTCGCCTCTGCCGAGGGAGAAGAGCTGGGAGTCACAGGGTTCTCTGTGCCCTGCTGGGCTGGTCCTTGCCAGAAGAGCCCATCTCCAGCCACACGGATGATGCTTTCCAGGCTTTGGGGCAGAATTATTGTCTCCTGCCGCCGTTGTGCAGTACTGCGGGCATGTTCCCAAGCATCTGGGCCCTGGGCGCTTGTAGGGGGACTTACACAACAGTCTGGAGGACGTGGGAGAGGGGAAGTGAGACAGTCGCTTCAGGAAGCAGCTATGAGTGGTCAGGCCCACGTACCCAGTGTGACGTTATTGGCACGAGAGGCATCACTTCTAAGTTTGCACAGATCTTGTGCCACATGGGCTGTCCAATGAAAGCTGGAGAGTCACTGAATCTGTTTATGCTGCTTATATGTCTGTAGCATTTTTGTACCTAAAGTTGTAAGTAGTGGCTCTGGGCTCGTAGTTCGAGTTAGTTCTGGGAGATCACAATGTGGGGCGTGGCCGCCTCCTAGCCAGGTGATGGTACACTTAATAGAGAACGGGCCTCGTCAGACTCCAATCTACCGCTGAAGGAATGTGGCTGTGGCCGTGTAGCCTGGAAGGCTGCCAATGGCAGAACGCCGCAGGAAAGGACATTGCCAGGTGACCTGCCCATGTGATTCTCCATCACAAATGCACGCTCAGACCGGGAGGAACAATGGATTTCCCTGCATGTGGGGATGGCTATAAAGGGGACGCTGAGATTTCTCCACTTGTCTGCAACCTCCATTGTTCAGGCTGCAGTCTTCACTTCAGGAGCAACTCTGCGATGAACTTGGCTTGACTACTGCCCCTCCTGACAAAGGATGCACCCCAGAGACATTTAAGATAACAGCCTCTTCCATCTGCTGCAGCCTGCATCAAGAACTTTGTGACTGATGTAGGGAATTCGATTGCTTTAACGGTATCCCTCTTCCCCTCTTCTTTCTTTCTTTTTCTTAATTAACCTTAATTAGATTTTAGATTCTAAAGGACTGGCACAATGCTCTAAGAATATACTGATCTAGGAATGTGGCTGGCCCTTTGGGGATGGGAGAATCTGTGGATTTCATAGAATCCTAGCGCTGGAAGGGACCTCAGGAGGTCATCGAGTCCAGCCCCTGGCCCAAAGCAGGACCCATTCCAACTAAATCATCCCAGCCAGGGCTCTGTCATGCTGGGACTTGGTGAGATGGGTTTTCATAAGCTCTCACCAGTGTAAAGAGGGTTATGGACTGTGCACAAGGGAAGCTGGGGGATTTGTTTGTATAACTTCTTGCTGGCCAGAAAGGCAGCAGAGGTACCCTTTGGGGCTGGTTTGGTTTGTGACAAAACCCCAGTCTCGGGCTGTAAGCAGTCCCGTTTTAAGCTATTTGCCCAGGTTGGGGTCGCTCAGCTGTGCCCAGGGAAAACCTCCCATATGACAGGAGGCCACAAAGCTGAGCCACCGACTGTATCCAGAAAATGCAAAATAAACTCGTGTGCTGGTTCTCCACCAGCTGCCCCTCCCAGAAGACGTGTGTGCCGTTTCCGGGGGAGCGTCAAGGATGATTGCCTGATTTGCACATGCATCACATGTACGAGCACACATTTGCAAGCTCAGTCAAATTGCGTGTGCAAAAAGGGACTTCCTGCAGACAGGTGAAGGCTGTGTCGTGCTTTGGCCCTGCACGGAAGCAACAAACCAAGAGAACAAGGGCAGCCCACAGGTTTGGTGCTAGGCTACGTCTACACGTGCACACTGCATCGAAGTAGCTTATTTCGGTGTAGCGATATCGAAATAGGCTATTTTGATGAATACCGTCTACACGTCCTCCAGGGCTGGCGACGTCGATGTTCAGCTTCGACGTTGGGCAGCACCACATCGAAATAGGCGCTGCGAGGGAACGTCTACACGCCAAAGTAGCACACGTCGAAATAAGGGTGCCAGGAACAGCTGCAGACGGGAGGACTCAACAGCAAGCCGCTCCCTTAAAGGGCCCCTCCCAGACACAGGTGCACTAAACAACACAAGATCCACAGAGCCGACAACTGGTTGCAGACCCTGTGCATGCAGCATGGATCCCCAGCTGCAGCAGCAGCAGCAGCCAGAAGCCCTGGGCTAAGGGCTACTGCACATGGTGACCATAGAGCCCCGCAGGGCTACTGCACATGGTGACCATAGAGCATCTCTCAACCCCTCAGCTGATGGCCGCCATGGCGGACCCCGCTATTTCGATGTTGCGGGACGTGGATCGTCTACACGTGCCCTACTTCGACGTTCAACTTCGAAGTAGGGCGCTATTCCCATCCCCTCATAGGGTTAGCGACTTCGACGTCTCGCCGCCTAACGTCGATTTCAACTTCGAAATAGCGCCCAACACGTGTAGCCGTGACAGGTGCTATTTCGAAGTTGGCGCCGCTACTTTGAAGTAGCGTGCATGTGTAGACATGGCCCGAGAGTGGGGTGGAGACGGGTGCAGTTCCCTAGACTCCAGTCGAGATCAGTGATCCAGGCCACCGACACTGGACTGTTCTCTAAGAACAGAGGGATTGCCAGCTCTGAGCTATTAAGTACGACGGCAAAGACCCGCTCTTCAGTATGCTGCAGAGACGGGCCATGCGGTGAAGTCCTCGGTTTGCGGAGAAAACCCACCAGCAGCTGCAAAAACAGCTGAGCTTGTGACATCACTCAGGCTCAGGGCTAGAAAGGGGTGATTAGACAACATTATGTTTAATAGCTGGGAGCACAGCCCCTGTCACCGTGGGGCGTTAGACGCGCACGTCAGCCGGCCAAATGGTAGGCGGTAATTAGTGACGCTGAAGACTGGGCGGGAAAGTCAGGCGATGTGCGCTTCCCCGATGGAGCTGGAGCTCCAGTGAGGAGAGGAAGGGGTTAGGCAGCTGGGGAGGAGGCCCTGCTCTCCTGAGAGGTCTCTCCAGCATCGGTGCTGGAACTACGGGTGTGGGGGAGAGAAGCCACAGCCCCCCCAGCTCAAAGTCGTTTACATTAACTACAGGATTTGCAGTTTGGGTCAGTGGCTCTCAGCTCCCCACTACAACGTTCCCAGTAAGCTGGGTGGCTGGAGAGACTCCAGTGCTGCCCAGCTGATTAGCAGGGCTTGCTGTGGTGGTGTGCACCTGCACATGCCTCAGCACACACAAATTTATTCTGCACATGGATGGAAAAGATCAGCAGGACCATTGCCCCTCTGAGCAAATCAATCCAACTCCCCTGCTCCCTCCCAGGCGTCCTCCCAGCTCTGCCCAACTGGGGGAGTGTTTTAAAAACCAAACTGAGGTGGAAGTAACTTAATGTATCTTAGGCTGGGTCCACAGTACAGAGTTTTGTCGACAGAAGGGGCCTTCTGTCAACGTATCTCAGGGAGCGTCTACACACTTCAAGCATTTGGTTGACAAAGTCTCGACAGAACTCTGCATTTTCTTCGACAGTATTGTCCCTCAAAAATTTGAGGCATAACAATCTCTGGACATACTACTGTCGACAAAAGTGCAGTGTAGACACTTCCGTCGACAGAGGGGGCTCCCGGTTGCCAGGCAGCCCTCTTTGCAGAGCTCCCATTCTGCTTTCTGGCACCAGAGGGCAGTGCAGCCTGGCAGTTTCTCTGTCGACAGAGCAAGTTGTGTGTAGATGCAATCTGTTGACAGAGGTTCTGTCGACATCACCCTATCAGCAGTAACTTTAACTTCTGTGGACAGATGCTTCTAGCGTAGACACAGCCTTTCAGGCCCTGTCCTGTTGCCACCTGTGTCCTTGCCAGTTCCATCAGTAACTCCCTGCTGGCTCTTGCCGAAGCTGTGCACCCAGCGCACCTGCTCGCTCCCACCTCTGCACAAAACCCAGGTGTTTTCCCCGCCCCGCCCTGCCCCACAGTGATGGCTTTCTGCAGTGTCCTCCCTGCTGGTCTCCAATGCTGGGGTTTGTTGCTCCATTGCCCAATTCTGCTGGGTTCTGAGCAAGCGTTGCTGAGGCCAATCGGCGCTCAGCAGCTAGCCTGATCCACAGCCAATGGCAGTCAACAGCCAGTCTCTCCTGGGTTTTGAGGAGGCCCTAAAGCAGGATGGGAAATACTGTGTTGTGAGCCACACTGCCAGGGGCAATGCAGTGGGTAAAGCCGGGAAGTGGAGGCAGGACTCCTGGGTTCTTTTTGTAGCTCAGCCAGTGACCCTCTGAGCGTTCCTGAGCCACAGTTCCCCCTCTCTTTAACCCTCCCCGGGGACCCGGGTGTCTGGAACGAGCTTGGAGCTCCTCGGATGAACAGAAACTGGGCCACGAGCAGGTTACGGGACTGAGTGCCCAGCAGCTTTTGCCAGCTCTCAGCCCAGTGAATCAAACTGGGCTGCTCTGAAGGAGAGACGGAGAATTCTCCGTGGCAGCACAAAGGGCCCAGGGCCTGGCACAGATCCAAGCCCCCGAGCGTCTGAGTCCACTAGCTTGTGTGCTCATGTTCCTGGCGCCTCGGCCCTGATGCTGGCTGGGTTAGTCCCTGGTGCTGGTTGTTCTGCTTGCTCCTTGTGAGGGGCCCTTCGCAGTCAGTCCCCGCCCTGTCCCTTCATCTGGGGGTGATGTTCAGCTCCACTGGGCAGCGACACCAGACTCTGTTGCCCACTGGTTCCACTGTCACACCCCTTCGTGATTTCTCCCACGCGGCTCCCCACAGTGGGCAAGAGCTGCCCACAGAGCCCCTCTGTCGCCCGTCTTCCACTCCCTCCTGAAAACACTCCTCTTCCAGCATGGCCACGGAAGCGCCGGAACTGGGGGTCACCCAGTGGCATTAACAGGCAGCAGGTGTAAAACACACCAAAGGGAGTTTTTCTTCACACAACCACTGTCAACCTGTGGAACTCCTCGCCAGAAGATGTGGTGAAGACCAGGACTACAAAAGGGTTCGGAAAAGAACCAGGCGAATTCACGGAGGACAGGTCTGTTGACGTCTATTAACCAGGGATGGTGTCCCCGGCCTGTCAGAAACAGGGAACCGGTGACAGGGGATGGATCACTTGATGGGTCCCTGTTCTGTTCATTCCCTCTGGTGTATCCGGCATTGAAGACAGGACACTGGGCTAGATGGATCTTTGGGCTGACCTGGTGTGGCCGTTCTTCTGGTCTTAAAAGCTGCTGGTTTGCTGAGACCACTGCCCATCACACTGGCCAGTCCTGTCTCATTGTTTCCTCGGTCCCCCCACTGGGCTGTATCCATCTGGTGTCTTTCTGGTTTGTGT
Source organism: Carettochelys insculpta (assembly GCF_033958435.1). Taxonomy (NCBI): domain Eukaryota; kingdom Metazoa; phylum Chordata; order Testudines; family Carettochelyidae; genus Carettochelys; species Carettochelys insculpta. Next base: position 4,929,680 of record NC_134145.1, read on the forward strand.
TCTGGTCGATGGCGAAGCTTTTAGAGGCTCAGGCGAGGCCCTCTTCGGCCTGCTCTCCGATACAGCAGTGGGAATGCACAGGAAATTGTGTCTGCTGGAGAGGTTGCAGGTTCTATCTCACCCCCAGGGCTGCTCCCCAGTTTGCACCCCCTGAAATTGGGGTGCAGGACTCAACGGCTGTTATAACTCGGTGATGGCTGGATGGAGGGCGGTGCCAGCCCACAGGTGGCCTGGGGAGAGCATGAAGGGAGCCAGGCATGCTACTTCCTCAGCGCCTGCTGGACAGGAGACGCCTGGCCCAGGGCCATGCTGCAGGGCCAGTCACATGAGTTTCCCAGCCCGGCCTGAGAACGCCAAATGCATCACAGCAGTGGCCCTGCCTACTCGAGTGTGTGGAGCTGTTATGTAGCACGGGCAGGCAAAGCTTCCCCGGGCAGCGTGCTAGCGCAGGGCACTCCTTGCCTGGCCCGCCTGCCAGGCCACAGAGCGAAGGGCATCGCTTACAGCAGAACTCAGCCATCCTATCTTGCAGCCTCCTGGCAGCGGGAATCACCCGAACTCCCCAGGGCCTGGAGCTGCCAGACAGGAACAGACACGACGGCCACAGGAACCCTTTGCTTTCCTGCACGGAGAAGCCTGGTCCTAGGAACCCACCTGTGCCCAGACATTGAACTGCCCAGCGCTTGTGGGTTTGGGGCTGCAACTGACTCCTGCTGGAGTCGGGCTGGGAGCAGAGGCTGGCTTAGCCCGCCGCTGCACAGGCTCCCTCCTGCCTGCAGGGTTTTCGCTTCTCCCGGGCTCCCGGGGCGGCCGAGGGGCGGCAGGCGTGGGAGGTGTGGAGCGCTGTGACCCCCAGGGTTTCGGCGCACCGGAAATCTGGACTCTGACTCAGAGCCCTGTGTCACGTGCTCCCACCCTGGGCTCTGCACGCAGAGGAGGGGTTCTCCAGGGCTGGGTCTCAAAGAGGTGGCTGGCAGGTTCCAGCCCAGGGGGAGCCACGGGGGCTAGTGGGTGCCAGGCCGGGGGAGGGGGTGGTGGACGCCAGGTGGCAGGGGAGGGGGAGCTGTGGAGGCTGGCAGGCACCAGGTGAGGAGGAGCCAGTAAGGGGGAGCTGTAGAGGAGGGTGGTGGGGGCCAGGCGAGGGGAAGTCATGGGGGGTGGTGGAGGCCAGGTGACAGGGAGCCACAGAGGGTGGCGGGTGCCAGGCGAGGGGAAGTTGTGGGGGGTGGTGGGTGCCAGGCGAGGGGAAGTTGTGGGGAGTGGCAAGGGCCAGGTGACAGGGAGCCGCAGAGGGTGGCGGGGGCCAGGCGAGGGGAAGTTGTGGTGGGTGCCAGGTGAGGGGAAGTCGTGGGGGGTGGCGGGGGCCAGGCGAGGGGAAGTCGTGGGGGGTGGTGGGGGCCAGGCAAGGGAAAGTCTTGGGGGGTGGTGGGTGCCAGGCGAGGGGAAGTTGTGGGGAGTGGCTAGGGCCAGGCGACAGGGAGCCGCAGAGGGTGGCGGGGGCCAGGCGATGGGAAGTCATGTTGGGGGTGGCGGGTGCCAGGCGAGAGGGAGCCAGCCAGGGCAGTGGAGGAAGGAGAAGTCCCGCTCTGTGAGGCGTGACGCCACGGCCGCCAGCCTGTTGCAGCTGAATGCTTGGAAATTTCCACTTCCAGGTAAACAGATGAGGCAAACCGCCCTTGCGTCCTGCTGCCCGTCCACCTGCAGGTCTCACAGACGCTCTATTCAGCTCCCCGGCCCTCCCATGCGCTCGGTGTTTGGGAAACAGGGTCATACCCCTGGGCACCGCTGCCCATAAGGGGCTCCTCGTGTTCCCAGTTGGCCTGGGTTGGCAGGAGGGATTACGCCCCCAGCACGGCCACTCAGCCGCTTTTTAAACCCCTGGGCTGGGAACAGGACTGTAGGTGGCAGCTGGTTAGTGCCTGTCCCAGCTCCTGGCGTGGTCCATGAGCTACTCAGCCATTCGCACTCCACACAACGCATCTCCCTCCTGCAGCCCTGGGGCCTCCCTAGAGGGCCGAGAGGAGATCCCCCGTGTGCCAGCTGCTGTCCCGTCCCTCCCCGCCACCCGAGGAGACGAAGGGTCATTCCCCCATCGGCGGCTGCAGAACACGGAGAGGTGCAGGCACTTGGTCAACCTTGTGGGGAGCCCGTTGCGGTGCTGAGAACTGGGCCGGGCTCTCTCCAGTCCCAGCCTGGTGCTTTAACCGTTGGCCCCCGCTCCTTTTGCTGGGCATATGCCCTGCAGAGCGGCTGCAATTACCCCGACTCTGCCTTGGGCCTCTGCAAAAGCCCCTCCCCGGCGAGCTTGCAGAACCCTGCTGAGGACAACGGGCCAGCCCTTCTCGCTCCCATCTCGCTGTGGGCCTCATTTACACCAGGCTCATCCCATGGAAAATCTGGGGCCCCTGATCAGGGGCAGGACACAGCTGATGCTGGGACAAGGGGGAGTGATGGACCATGGGATGGACAACGTCATCCACTTGCTTCAGTCAGACCAGGAGTTGGTGGAGAATGCCCAACGCTGCAAACAGGTCTATTTCCGTCCCGTAGCATCACTGCTGCAGATCCCCCGATGGCAGCCAGGGCTTTGGCACACACTAGCTGCATCTACACGTGCACGCTACTTCGAAGTAGCGGCACCAACTTTGAAATAGCACCCGTCGCGTCTACACGCGTCGGGCGCTATTTCGAAGTTAACTTCGACGTTAGGCGGCGAGACGTCGAAGTCGCTAACCTCATGAGGAGATAGGAATAGCGCCCTACTTCGACGTTCAACGTCGAAGTAGGGACCGTGTAGACGATCCGCGTCCCGCAACGTCGAAATTGCTGGGTCCTCCATGGCGGCCATCAGCTGGGGGGTTGAGAGATGCTCTCTCTCCAGCCCCTGCGGGGCTCTATGGTCACCGTGGGCAGCAGCCCTTAGCCCAGGGCTTCTGGCTGCTTCTGCGGCAGCTGGGGATCTATGCTGCAGGCACAGGGTCTGCAACCAGTTGTCAGCTCTGTGTATCTTGTGTTGTTTAGTGCAACTGTGTCTGGGAGGGGCCCTTTAAGGGAGCGGCTGGCTGTTGAGTCCGCCCTGTGACCCTGTCTGCAGCTGTGCCTGGCATCCCTATTTCAATGTGTGCTACTTTGACGTGTAGACGTTCCCTCGCTGCGCCTATTTCGATGTTGGGCTGAGCAACGTCGAAGTTGAACATCGACGTTGCCGGCCCTGGAGGACGTGTAGACGTTATTCATCGAAATAGACTATTTCGATGTCGCAACATTGAAATAAGCTATTTCGATGTTGGCTGCACGTGTAGACGTAGCCACTCAGGGTCAGCGGGTGAGTGAAAAAGGAAATAAACCTCACAGGGAGGTAGGCTGAGCCTTGCACCTTGTCACTGTTGCCGACTTTACTCAGCGCTCGGTTTAAAGTCCAGCTTTTGGGAATGGGATGGTAGGAGATGGTTGCAAAGAAAAGCTTGAAAATGTGACCACCCCCTGGAGGCCTGAACCCCAGCAGAGAGCCAGCTCTGAACTGGAGCTAAAAAACCTATTGGTTTTTAAGCTACTCCCCTGATTTTCAGTGTGAGAGGCTGACAATGGAGGCATTTTAGCTGCAGCGTCAACTGTCCTGTAGGTTCAAATCAGACTCTTAAAAATGATTGGACGCTGTAATTCTACAGCCTCTATAAATGGCCTATGTGCCATACACGGACATCTGTCCGTAAGTCATCACATGACAGAAATATGGACTTTTCTGAATGGATGGGGTGGGGCAGAAACAGTGACGTGACACAGGGCACGAGAGAAAACTTCTGAGACTGACATGGGGAGTAACAAACCTGTCTTTGGCAGCCACTTCTAAAATTAGCGCGTGAAAGGAGAAACAAACTTCTCAGGTTTTGGCAAGAGCAGATCAGCAACCCCCGGCACGGCACGCGTGCCAAGAGCGGCACACGAGAGAGGAGCTCAGCCCCGCCCCTCCTCCCCCAGGCAGCCAGGAGCTTGCTCAAAGCCAGGCCGGCTGTGGGTTAACAAGACCAGCGAATGTTCCCAACCCCCACCTAAGCTGTAAAGCGCCGCAGCGTCATTGAGTTATGAATGAAGCTGTTGTAAACAGGATTAGTAGTGACTTTGAAAAGTATCACCCGCACTTGGACTGTGCACAGAGATCAAAAGGTCAAATTTCGGCCGGCCGCCTCGGAAAGGTTGCTGATCCCTGGGCTAGAGAACTTTTCAACCAATTGGACTTCAGAGAATTTCTAGTGCTTCTCTGCATCGGTTACTGATGTGAATGACCTGGGCTCGGTGTCTGTTGTGCATCCCCCTTCTGCCCTGACCCTGAGAGGCTGCGAGTGGTCACAGCTCCCCTCTGAATCCCAACCGAGCAAGGGCTAAAAAAGTCCGAGTGCTGAGGACAGAGATAAACTCAAACTCTCCACACCCACGGGTCTGCTCAGTGCTCGTGGACACGGGCTCTGGAACAAGTACGGACATGCGCAAAATTACAAGCACGTACGTGCCAGCGTGCAAAGAGATGTAGACCCAAGTGCACACGCGTGTGCAAATACACCAGTGTTCACGTGGCCAGAGGCCCAACATGGAATCGACAAGCTGAAGCTCCAGGAAGGTAAACAGGCAGAGCTGCACGTAAGGAAAAGCTCCGACGCGAGGAGTAACTGGCGAGGTGGCAGTGCTGCTGAAAAACGTCTCAGGGCCTCCAGGGAATCGCACATTGAATATGACTCAGTACCGTGACGCAGTTGCCAGGAAGGCTCGTGTCATGGTGGGGAGCATTCGCAGGAGCGTAGCGGGAAAATCTTACGCTCGGGGTGATTACGTGCAGGAACAGGCTTCCGAGGGAAGATGTCACATCCTTGTTGCTGGAGTATTTTAAGACCTCCAAGGTCCCTTGCAGTCCTGGGTCTATAATTCCATGTTCACCACCAAGCATGTGTGCAAAACACCACACGTGCATCACACACTCACGGGCCAGCAGGCACACAAGCCGATCACCCAACCTCCGGATTTTGTGCTGCTGCCTGTCAGGGCAGTATTGGCGCCCGCTCGTGTTAAATGGCCCAGCGCTGGAGAGGTCCCTACGGAGGGCCACAGACTTGCGCGTACCTCTGCGTAGGTTACCGACACGCAGAGCACGACCTAGGATCAGTGTACATTCTGTACCCCCTCTGGGCGTGATCCCCGGAGGCGTCAAGCGGTCACAGTTCTCCTCTCAGCGGCTGCCATTCGAGCTGGACAGAGGCCTTCAGACCTAGCAGGTCCCGCCTCAAATGCTGGTGGCAGCTGGCCCACGAACACCTCCTGAACTAAGCAATTCCCATGGGACGCACATTCCGCTCACTCCTTACTCTCAGCAAAAAGGAAGCACGCACGGGGGCTGGCATGTGTGGCTGTGCCCCACTCCCCCGAAACGGCAGCAGAGCTGGGGAAGCCTCAGATGGGGTGTCCCCACCAACCCCTTTCCTCTGCCTGGCTGCCTGCTGTTGGGGGGCTGCGATGCAGCAGCTTGGAAGGTGGGCTGGGGGCTCTCGGCCCCTGCCACCGACTGCTCCACCCAACTGGCTTCTTGCCAGAGGGCCACGCGGGGGCACACCGACTTCCTTTTGCCTCCGGCTCTGCACCCCCATCCCTCTGCAGCACACGACGGCTGATGGGGAGAGAAAATCCACAGCCTGGGTGCAGAGGTATTGGTGCCTGGTTTGCAAATCGCCCCGCCTGGGCCTGCCCGCTCTGTCTGGCAGGTTTTCATTGTAAGCGTCCCAGGCCTGGTCTTGGCGTCAGCCAAAGGAGGCCAGCCAGGATCATTGGAGCGGAAGGGACCGCCCCAGCCAGGCCCTCGCTAACACCACAGGGGGCTGACGGGCGGGAGCAGTGAGCAACACACAGTCGCCCTCACACACACTTGTGCAACTCCAATCAGTGAGGCGTCGGCGGCCGGCGCTGCTTTATGAGAGCTGTCGGTGTAAAGCTGAAAGCTCCCTTCGTACTGTCTGAAACAGGCACAGCCACCCACCGCTGGGCTACTGTGATTGGTTCCTGACGACAAACGCCCACAGGGGATCACACCTGTGCCCCTCGACCCTGGTGCAGGGTCACGCACACCTGGGCACAAACACTCAGCCGTGCGTTCACTGCCACTTGTGGAACACACACCTCTTTAACTCAGAGGACCCCAGCAGGGTCATGGCCCATAAGTCAGTAGAAGTAAATGATTCATGTGGCGGCCGACTGTTCCCAGCCCGGCTCCATAACACCCGAAGGCGCGTGGGTGATTTTCTGCGGGGAGTTTTGAAGGGAAGTGAAGAATCGAGGGTTGCTGTGGACTTAGGCTGAACTTCCACTGGCCACAAGTAAGAAGAGGATTGAGTCCAACTTGTCTCCCAAAGGGCACGAAAGGCACCGAGCAGAGCAAATCAGCTGCTAGGAGAGCACCCGCAAGGGCAGGATCATTGCTGGTGGGCTTCGGAAGAACCGGGGGATATCAGAAGGGAATTGTGAGAGATGGACTCAGACTTCAGCTACGGAGGCCGAGCTGGGGTTGGAGCCTGGCACTGTTGAGAGAGGTTCGATCTTCCCTCTGGGGATCTGGTACTGCTTGTGACAAGCGAGGGGCTGTGCTTGGGTTTCCAGCACCCCACTTTTGGCTGGGGCTCACAAGTGGACAGGTCCTGAGGGACGGTGTCGGCGGACGGAGTGAGAGAGCAGAGGGGCTGCAAGCAGCCGGCACAGTGTGAGTGGGCCGGGGCGACGCAGGATCCAAATAAAACATTCGCTTCTGCTGCAATGAAGGGCATCAGGGCAGGACAGGGATCGAGGTAGGTGGACCTAGAGGTTCTGGTGGATGAAAGGCTGGATATGAGTAAGCAGTGCGCCCTTGCAGGCAAGAAGGCTAGTGGCATACTGGGGTGCATTAGGAGGAGAATTTCCTTCAGATCTAGAGAAGTGGGTGTTCCCCTCTATTCGGCACTGGTGAGGCCACATCTGGAATATTGTGTCCCTTTTGGGCACCCCAGTATAAAAAGGATGTGGATTTGCTGGAGCAGGTTCAGCGGAGGGCAACAAAAATGATTAAGAGGCTGGAGCACATGAGGAGAGCTGAGGGATTTGGGCTTGTTTAGTTTATAGAAAAGAAGACTTAGAGGTGATTTAATAGCAGCCTTCAACTTCCTGAAGGGCAGCTCTAAAAAGGAGGGTGAGAAACTGTTCTCAGTGGTGTCAGATGGCAGAACAAGGAGTAATGGTCTGAAGTTGAAGAGGGAGAGGTGTAGGTTGAGTATTGGGAAAAACTACTTCCCCAGGCGGGTGGTGAAGCACTGGAATGCGTTGCCTAGAGAGGTGGTGGATTCTCCATCCCTGGAGGTTTTTAAGTCCCAGCTTGACAAAGCCCTGGCTGGGATGATTTAGTTGGGGTCGGTCCTGCTTTGGGCAGGGGACTGGACTCGATGACATCCTGAGGTCCCTTGCAGCCCTGGGATTCTATGAGGTGCGTGGAGGAGGCTGGAAAAAGGGCTGTGGGGGAAGGAGCCCACGCGGGGTACGCATGTTCTGGGGCTTGGGGACTTGGCCGGTTCAGTCGGCACAGAACAGTTGCCGTGATTTCAGATCGGGCTGCACGCAGGCAGCGCCACGCGAGCAGAGCAGGGGAACTCCACATAGATGCAGCTAGCATAGTGGGCGGGGGTGTTCACCCAGGGACCCTTTTAGCCACGCTGTGCGCTGCTCCAGGCAGTCCCTGATTGCTGCCCGACAGCTTCATAGTGCTGGAATGGGAAGGCAAGCACCTGTTTGCACCCCCGCCCTCTAATGGGTGGGATCAGACCTGCTCAAGTGTGTGTCATGGGCCCCGTACTGCACACAGCATGAGAGGGCTCTTTAGGGAGATGGGCAGTGACCATTAGTCACCATTGACTCTGACGCTCCGCAAGGCAGACAGAGAGAACCACAGGATGTGTCTGGGTGTGGAGCTGATAGTGAAGAATCCCCTTTCTGGCCATCCCAGCTGAGCACGGACGCCCGAAAACTGCAGCCTGAGGCCAGACCCCCACCCGCATGCATAACACCCCAATTCTCCACCTGACGGCAGCCCTGCCGGGGTATCAGACAAGAGGCCAGACCTGGAGCTCTGTTACCAATGCCAGTTCACAGCTGGGCCCCCCTAGATTTACGCTGGTGCAGCTCGAGTCAGGATCTGGCCCTGAGGAGCTGGGCACCAGGCTAAGATGTATCAAAGCTGCAGGCAAAACAACCAGCCAAAAATCACCTCCCCCCCGCACTAGATCCCGACTCAAGGATTTGCAGAACTTCCTCTCCAGCAGAAAAATCTGGCCCCCGAAAGCCCCAATAAGTTATTGTTATTAGGCATAAACAATGCTTCTGTCCTTATCAGCTCGTTATCTGCCGGGCGCACATGGCATGGAGAGGAAAGAGGCTCGGAGCCGGCCCCGGCTGCATTTCCGACAGGCCCCATTTCCCCAGCCAGAGCAGGCTGAGGGCCATGCAGTGCTGGGTGGGATTTATTTATGTACATTTTGAACGTTGCACAGGTTTCCCATGCGTTTGGTGCTGGAAAGAGCTGGGTGGGGGCCGGGGGGGATTGGCAGACCCAGAGCAAATGACATCCTCTCCCCTGGAGGGGCTCTGCAAGGGCAGCCCCCCACCTCGACCCCCCCTAAAACCGCTGTGCGGAGATTGAGCTGTTTGCAAAATCTGGAGCAGAGTTTGGAGCAGACCGACGGAGGCGGGGGTTTTGGTGGGAGACGGGGTTGGGGGCTCTGGTTCAGGGTGTCCTGCTGCTGAATATTGGTTGGCCTTTTTGGGCCCCTGGGAAGCCCCCACGCCAAGCGAGCTGGGACCAGTAAAACGTCACCGCTACCATCGGGCCACGCTGAGGTGCAGCACTACATCTGTTTCTTTATTTGTAGTCCAGCAACATCTACGGGCCTCACTTGAGTCTGTTGTTCTGGGAGCTGCACGTACCCAGCCTCGCTTGCAATCTAAACGGACAAGAGAAGCGTCCTTATCTCTGCTATCCAGGTGGAGAAACTGGGGCATGGCGGGCTGGCACGACAGACCCAAGACGATGGATGGAGTCTAGGGCAAGCCAGGAATTAAGCCCAGCTTTCCTAAGTGCTGCAGCCCACCAGGCTATCCCTCTGCAGCGTCCCCCTGTACACGTGTTCCTGAACAGGGGTGACAGAGAAGATCAGTGTTGTCTGTTAGCTGAGGGTTTGGACAGCTGTCCAGGAGGGATCCAGGTGCCACTCAGCTGATAGCAGAACACCACAGCTGGCAGCGTGTGTTCTATCAGTGCCGGTGTTTGGAACCAGTTCTAGTCAATGTCATTGTCAACGATTTAGATATTGGCATAGAGAGTTCGCTTATTAAGTCTGCAGATGCTACGAAGCTGGGAGGGGTTGCAAGTGCTTTGGAGGATAGGCTCGGGATTCAAAAGGATCTGGACAGACCGGAGAAATCGTCTGAGGCAAACAGGATGAAGCTCAATAAGGACAAATGCAAAGTGCTGCACTTGGGAAGGAACAATCAGTTTCACACACACAGAATGGGAAGCGACTGCCTAGGAAGGAGCCCCGCTGAGAGGGATCTTGGGCTAAATATGCTACATATGAGTCCACAGTGTGACGCTGTTGCAAAAAAAGCAAACATCATTCTGGGCTGCATTAGCAGCAGTGTCATGAGCAAGACAGGAGAAGTCATTCTTCCGCTCTACTCTGCACTCATTAGGCCTCAGCTGGAGTACTGCGTCCAGTTCTGGGAACCACATTCCAAGAAAGATGTGGAGAAATTGGAGACGGTCCAGAGAAGAGCAACGAGAACGATGAAGGGTCAAGAGAACGTGAGCTATGGAGGAAAACTCAAAGAACTGGGCTGGTTTGGTTTAGAAAAGAGAAGAATTAAAGGAGACGTGATAGCAGTTTTCAAGTATCTCAAAGAGGGTTACAAGGAGGAGGGAGAAAAATTGTTCTCCTGGGCCTCTGAGGACAGGACAAGGAGCAATGGGCTTCAACTGCAGCAAGGGAGGTTTAGGTTGGACATTAGGAAAAAGTTCCTAACCGTCAGGGTGGTCAAACACTGGAATAAATTGCCTAGGGAGGTTGTGGAATCTCCATTGCTGGAGATTTTTCAGAGCGGGTTAGCCAGACCTCTGTGAGGGATGACTCGAGCTGGTAGTTGGTCGTGCTGCAAGGGCAGGGAACTGGACTTGGTGGCCTCTCAAGGGCCCTTCCAGTGCCAGTGTTCTGTGATTCTATGGTACACACATACACACGCCTCAGTGAACGGAACAAAATTTACTCTGCTTGTGGATGGGAAAAATCAGCGGGAATGTCGGAGGAGGTGAGTCTCTGCCTGATTTGTGCCTCGTTTCAGGACATTGTGCTACCGCCGTTAGCCAAGACCTGGGGATCCTACGGAAGCTGCAGCAGCCTGTGGAGCTCGCCCTGTCACTGAAACTGCAGTCCGGCCTCCCAGAGAAAGGGGCTCTCCTGTGAGGGCGGCAGTCCGGGTGAGCAAGGCCTCCTCTTCGCACTGTGAACCAGGACTGATGGAAACAAACAAGCAGTCCAGTAGCACTTTGAAGACGGACAAAATAGTTTATTAGGCGATGAACTTTTTCCCTGCTGGGGCAGAATAAATTTTATTATGTGCACCAAGGCATGTGCAGACGGCAGGGAAAAAGCTCACCCCTCCATGGCCGTCCCGCCACCGGCCCTGGCCCCTCCATGGCCATCCCGCCACTGGCCCTGGCCGTCCCTCCACTGGTGCACATAGGTGTGTGCAGCATGGGCCCCACCCTCACTCCCCAGGGCGAGGTGCCAGATCCTGTTCCAACGCCAGCCCCCACCCTGGGAAGAGGCGTGCCCGGCCAGGCCTGCGCCTGCAGCTCCCCAGTGGGGAGGAGGCAGCCCAGCTAGGGCCTCGCCCAGCCAGGAGCCAGCGGGCGGCTGGCAGGGGCAGTGGCCGGGCCGGGAGCAGGCCCTGCAGCCCTTACTGAGGAGAGGGCGCCCTTCATCTCCCGCTGCCAGGAGCTTGCGCGGCTCTGGGCCAGGCAGCAGCCGAGACCTCCCTGGTGACGGCGGAACCCAGGCCTGGCCCAGCCGGCTCCATGGCTCACTGGGCGTTCAGGGCCCCCAGCCCCGGGGAGGGGGTGTGCACCCGTGGACAGCCCAGGAGCCTGTTGCCCTGGGGCTGCAGGTGAGCTCAGTGCTGCGCTGGAAGGGCAGGTGGGCAGCACCCGGCTGGAGCAGCTGGGAGCTGTGTCCCTCCTCTCCTTCCCCAGGCCCTCCCCACATCCCTCCTCTCCTCCCCCCGCTTCCTCCGTAGTGGCGGGGGGCTGAGGGTTATGTGGCAGCCAGGGGAGCCTCTGGGGGACAAGGTGGAGGAGGGGAGGAATGTGGCCAGTGGGGGTTCTCCGGAGGGGGCGTGGAGTGGAGGAGAGAAATAGCTCAGCAGGCAGCAGTGGTGGGAGGGGCCTTGGGGAACGGGCAGGGCAAGGAGGGGAAGAGGCGGAGCACAGGCCCAAGTATCCCGCGGCGGCTGGGCAGCGTCTGCACCAGGGCAGGCCGCTGATACCTGCCGCTCCCACGCAGAGGGGCCAGATCCCTGCCTGTTAATGGTGCACAGCCCTGCATGGCCCACCTAGGCGCACCCTGCACCTCTGGCTGGTTGTGGGCGGACTCTAAGGGAATGCCCCCCCCCCGTGCTAAGAACCCCGCAGCAGCCACTCAGAGCCCTGGGCAGCTGACTCAGGCTGGGGGGCTCAAAGCTGCAGAGAGGCGCTAGGAGGCTCACAATCTATTTGGGGAGACTCCCCAAGACTCAGCCCCAGCCCTGCTTGAGAGCAAAAAGCTCACACGGCAAACCGAGGCCAGGCCTGAGGGTGCAGGGCCAAGCCAGCCAGAACCGCTGACCGATGAGCCTTTGAGGTGGTCCTGGGGCGTTGTAAAGCGCCTGGCGTTTGGGACAGAGCAGTCTTCAGGAGGCCCCAGGCCGAGCAGGTTCCCGAGAAGACATCTGATCTTCAGGTGGTAGGAAACCACATTGCTCCGCTGCTGTACACCAGCCACCTGCCTCTTGTGAGTGAATTAACCTCAGGAATACGTCTGGATTTGCATCAGTGAGAGGGAATAAACAGACAGCCCTTTCCTCCCCCTGCTTCCTGGCAAGGAGCCCTGTCCCCGCAGCCCTGAGGGCTTCTCAGTCTTGCCCTGACACTAGGTTTGTCCAGCTTAATTGAAAAGGGGTGACCCAAACGTGCTTTGGCGAGCATCCACCATAGCCGCGTCCGAGGACCTGGCGCTGGGGCTGCAAACTGCCGGCAAACCAGCTGAGCTGGCTCCAGCCTGCTGGGAACCCAGTGAAACGCTGCAGGAAGTTTCTCTGCAGCCCTTGACAGAAATATGCGGCTGCCAACATTTCATCTGGAAACTCCCGGCCACAAGAGCAGAGAGGGACATTCCAGGGGATGTCGCTTTTGGGACACCGTCTGATCTCTGGCCTGAAATAGCCAGTGCCCGGAAAGAGGGCTAGAGAACGAAATGCTTTGAGAACAGATGTGGACCGACCCTGGAGCTGAAGCCTGCCGGGGTCTGGCTCTTACCTGTCCTTGGGTTGATTCACAGAGAGCCTCCTTCAGCTACAGGCAGCTGATTTAGTCATTATTAATTCAGTATTTGGACTCACGCAAGTGGTTGGGAAGAGATTATTTTCTGGTGGAAATATTTTGATGAAAAGAAAGAGTTGGGTCAAAAATTTATTCAGAACTGCTTACGTTCGGCGTTCGGTGCTTTTTTCCTTTTCAGAGTTGTAGAGTGGTGGCATAACCATGTGGTCTCAGCATATCAGAGAGATGGGGGAGGTGATAACTTTCAATGGGCCAAGTTATTTTCTTGGGCTGTTAGAAGCTAGCCCAAAACCAGACATTTCCGCCCCAACATCGTCTCAGGAAACTGACGGTCTGTTTGGCTCTAGGTCCCACCATCGGCTGTGAAAGGGGAGAGAGGCCCACGTCCCAGGAGAAAAGAATGAACAAATAAGCCAGTGGATTAGAAAGCTGAAAAGCTGAAAGCTCCCCGGCTCTGGAGGAACAGAGCCTGCTGGGCAGGGTGGGGGGCACTGCCCTCAGATCTGGTGTAGCTGGTGCAACAAGTTGGTTTGTGATTCAAAGTTGGGTCAGAGTAATTTTGAGCAGTTATTTGGGGCCTAATGGAAAGCACGTCCTGCGTATGCGAGAGGAAAGGGCTGTTGGTGGAGAGGAAAAAACTTCGCTCCTGGGGAATTAAACTTTTGTTGCAAATTTTTAACCTGTCACAGAAGGGGTCCTGGGCACCTGCCGACACAATGGTTCACGCACAGCTGTTACAGGAAACATTCTGCCGGCCACTGGGATTCTGGCCAGCACAGACGCGCCTCCTTGTCCAGTCCCCATCCTCCGTTCAGTATGAAGCTGGGTATACACAGCCTGGAGTTCTGTGCCAGTCACAGAGACCAAGTGCCACCAGACTGGGGGCAGCACCAGCCACAGAACCACCAGCCCCTTCTGCTTCCTGGTCCGGGAGGGCTGAAATCGGACCCCTAACAAGCAGCAGCTGGTGCATGTCTGAGGCTGATGGGAAGCAACGCCCCTTAGGCCACCCCGTCTCTGCTGGGAAGTGGGGAGTTGTGTGCATGGACAGCTCAGGCCAGGCATCTGCCAGCTGTCCGCGGGGGCGTCTCCCGGATTTACCGCCCAGAAATACAGCTGCTCCTTACAGAGGGACAAGAGAGTTGCCTGCCCATTTCACTGGTCACTGCATTCTTGCTTAACAAGCCAGAGGTCTGCTCTCGGACAACCCATCCAACTCGCCCCTGGCAGGGGACAAATAGAAGCAGGGTAGATTGGACCCAGAGGAAGGGCTTGTGCTCTCTCTTCTTACTGGCAAAGAGGCTTTCTTTGCTTTTACGGCTTGTTGGCTTTGTGTGGCTTATCTGGTGGGCCAGAGCCAAAGGGCCGTATGCAGTGACCGGAGTCCCTGTAAAATGATGGGTGACGGGTGCCCTGCAGACAGCTGCTAGGAGAAGGGAATTGCTCGCGACCAGGCTTTGCACAAGTATTAGCAAAATCCCTGGGCCCACTGTGCTGCCAGAGAGCTTTTGCCTCGTTGGTGGGTCACGTCATGTCATCACGGTGGGATGGGAACGGATTTTGAGTCGGCCGCCTCGACTCCGTGGCCGCGTTGTGGCTCTGGGCTCCATGAGATCATGGAAAAGCTTCCTGGAGGCAACGGAATCATTCATCAAATCCCCAACAGCCACACGACGGGAAACGTAGTGCCCACGAGGAGGTCAAAATGTAGGCGGATTCCACCTTCCCTTAGCACCCTAGCCTTCCACTCAACCGGGTGGGCCCCTGCAGCCAGCCCCTCTGAAGTCACCCCCCCTTCCCCGGTGCACAGCGTCCTGTCTGTGGTGCAAATGCAGACAGGCATTTTCTGGAAGTGTTTCTGTGGTGGTGCACATCTGCCCATGCCACGGTGCACATAACAAATTTATTCCACACACGGATGGAAAAGGGCACAGGGATCCTGGTGCGACCCTGTCGCTGAGCTGGCATGGGAAAGCAGCTCCCACTGGGTGAGTCATGATGGAAACTGGGCGGAAATGCCCCGGGCTGAGCGATGGGTTCTCAGGCAGCTGACCCCAAAGAGGACTTTAATGTGCTGCGAAGCCTTACAGCCACCCCAGGACAGCTGCACTGGGCCAGTCCCTGGCTGCACTGCCCTGACGGACCAGGAACCCACGCTCTGGCATCTAGTCCCCCCAGTGCTGCTCCGGAGCTGGCCTGAGCCTGGCTTCATGCTCCTCCGCCCGCAGCTGGTGGGGTTGTAGCACCCGCACCAACACGGAACAAAGGAGCCACGTAAATCAGCGGAGTCAGAAGCAGGCGGCAAGGAAGCCAAGTGCCCCAGTAACTGCCCCCGACCAGCTGTAACGCATCAAAAGTCACGGCAGGATCCCAGGGGGCAGCTCCCTCCTGTGTCTCATGTAGATCCCTGTGGGCCCATCTGCCTTTAACATCCAGAAGAGCTTGTGGCCTCCTGGCCATCAAGGGCAAAACCCCAATCAGGGCCAGGATCCCCCGCTCCCAGTCGGCTGAGATTCGACGCCAAAGGCAGAGCAGCTGCAGGGAAGGGAACCTGAGCTGCAGCCAACAGCGTTCCACCTGTGTGTATCAGCCCCGCGGCTGGCCCAATGTTCGGTGCTGCCGGACAATTCCCCCTGCTTTCTGCCCGGGGCAGGGCTGGGCTGGCCGGCCGCCGGGGAGAGCGTGGGGCTGTTCCTCAGCTCCGACGCAGGCGGAGGTCTGCAGGCGAGGAGCTATTCTTGCTGCCATGCTCCCTAGGCTGACTCTGGAGCTCATGTCTATAATTAAAGCAGGCGCCGGGCCAAGCAGCCTGCCCAGGAGGAGACAATGTTGAAGGTGGGGGCAGCATGTGAGAGCCGCGTGCGGGCAGCAGACCGGCCCGGCGCTCGCAGAAGGAAGGCGAAGGGGTCTGCTCCACAGATACCAATGGCACCCGAGCAGCAGCCAGCCCCGGGAGGGGCTCACGAGCCGCGTTCCCTGTGAGCCGGGCGTATACGTGGTCATTAGGAGAAATGCCAATGCACCCGGCCAGAGGAGACTGGTACCAGGGCCTCTGGGGGCGCACCTGCCAAAGAGCCCCTGCCCCGCCCACTCCACCCATGCCCCGCCCACTCCACTGCACCACTCCCACCCCTGCCCCAAACCCGCTCCACCCCACAGCCCCGGCCCCTACAACCTGGCCACACAAGCCACCGGCACTCCCTGTAAGCTCAGCACTTGGGTGGCCGCCCAGGAGAGATTCAGGTGCCGCCCAGCTGATTAGCCGAGCGCCCATTGCCGGCAGTGTGGGCTTCTATTGGCAGTGCATATTGCACATCCCTTGGTGCACATGAGAAAATTTATTCCACTCGTGGACAGGAAAAATCAGAGGAAAACCTGCCTCCCACCCCTGCTCTGCCCAGGCCCTACCTCTGTTCCGCCTCCTTCCCTGGCCCCACCCCTGCTCCGCCTCCTTCCTAGGCCCCACCCCTGCTCCGCCTCCTTCCCAAACCCTGGTCCTTCTCCTCCTCCTTTCCCGGCCCCCCCCCGCTCCGCCTCTTCCTTCAGAAGTGTTGCTGCACTTCTGGTGAATGCGGCAGCTACGTCGTCTCTCCCCAGGAGTGGGATCACCCCCCACGCTCACCCGAAGTGGGGCCGGGCTGATGATGAGTGGGGGGCATAGACGCCGGGGGCTCACGTCACCCCTGTGCATTTCCCCGTGTCGCGCCTGCACCCAGCTGAGTAGAACAGCCCCCACTGCTAGGTCTGTGTTGCACTTGGTGGGGCACATAAAAATGATCCCACCCTTGGATGGAGAAGCTTAGAGGGAACACTGCTCCCACGCTCAGGAGCCGGCTCTGGGATGGAAAACCCAGGTGCTCCATGGAGGTGGGAGCAGTCACGCGTGAGCTGCTAACTGTGTCATAAGACGACGAGGAGTAAAGCCGCCATCTGTCTGAGCCCTGTGGGGTCACGGAGGATCCCACAGAACCTTCTGTGAGGTGCTGTAGTTCATGCAGTCTACTTACATCACCCCGGATGTTTCCGTCGGGTATTGGCTCCTTCCTCCTGTTCTTGACTTATGAGAAGCGGCCGAGGGATTTGGTCTTATTTAGCCTACAGAAGGGAAGAGGGAGGGGGGATTTGACAGCAGCCTTCAACTACCCGAAGTGGGGCTCTAAAGCGGATGGAGAGAGGCTGTTTTCAATGATGGCACAGGACAGAAAGAGGCGCACTGGTCTCAAGTTACAGTGGGAGAGTTCAAGGCTCGATATTAGGAGCAACTATTTCACCAGAAGACTTGACTTCAGCCCTTGTGGAGGGTGGAGCACAGGTCATCCGCACGTCTCCACTTCACTGTCTTGGGACAAAACTTCCAGCGGGCTCCAGGACACCCCCAGTTGTTGTCCTTCGGTCTCAGTAGATCTTCTCCACGTTGTCCGAGGTCTTCCTCTTTTGCGTTTTCCTTGCAGGTTCCATGTGAGAGCTTGACGGCCTCTGCTGGATGATGGTTTTTGGAGCGCGCGGCCCAGCCATCCCCGCTTTCTTCTCAAGACTTGAACGTCAAGTGGTTCTTGTCCTGCTCTGTTCCAAGGCTCCTTGTTTGTGACCAAGTCTTGCCGTTTGATGCGCAGGACATACCTCGGGCATCTGTTTG
Organism: Carettochelys insculpta; assembly: GCF_033958435.1. Taxonomy (NCBI): domain Eukaryota; kingdom Metazoa; phylum Chordata; order Testudines; family Carettochelyidae; genus Carettochelys; species Carettochelys insculpta. Next base: position 4,946,962 of record NC_134145.1, read on the forward strand.
TGAATGTCTGTAGCTTGTGGTTTGAAGACTTTTTCGTACCCCATGTCTCACAGCCACACAACGGCGTGCTCGTCGCATTTGTGTTGAAGATCTGCAGTGGAATGTGTTCTCTAGAGAGGTGGTGGAATCTCCATCCCTGGAGGTTTTTAACGTCCCGGCTTGACAATGCCCTAGGATGACTTAGTTGGGGTTGGCTCTGCTTTGGGAGGGGGGCTGGACTCAATGCCCTCCTGAGGTCTCTTCCAGCCCTGCATGCTATGATGCTATGACAATGGGACACTGTTGGACCTGCACAGTTGCACAGCAGGGTTAGTGCGTGGCGGAGGCAAACGTACAGCGCCCTGGCGTTCACGCCCACAGGAGGGATCACCGCACGCTGGAGAAGGGGCTGCTCCACCTCACAGGGTGCTGGTGTCACTTTCGGAGCCAGACGGACACCTTCAGCAATGGGCTCAGAACAGCTCTACCTTTCAAACAGCCTCCAAAGACTGTGGCTCTCTGGGTCCGGCCTGTGGGCCCCACCTCAAAGCCCCACTGCTCTCAAATTCACTGCACGCTTTCGGCAGCTCCTCGCTCTACCCGTCTCCTGCCCCAAGAAGCTTTCAAACAATAAGTGCAACAGTTTCCTTTAGCCCTGCCGGTTTGGTCCCCTTGGTGGTCTTCTAATTAGGCCAGAAGTCGAGTCAAAACCCACAACCACCTTCATCACGGGAAGTTAATTCAACAGGTCTTAGGATGAAGAACTCCACCCCCCCATAAGGAACATCAGGTGGCAACCCACTGGACCAGTGAGCGGAAAGATCAATGGATCACAGTCACTGGATTTCAAGGGACACACACATGCGTATATATCTCATAGAGCTTGAAGAGACCGCCAGAGGTCATGGAGTTCCATCCGCTGCCCTCTCTCTGATTGCTCTTCATATTAATCTAACCTGCCCCAGGCCCTCAAAAGACACCTTCAGCATCCAACTCACAGCCTGGGACTTACCAGGCTATCTCACCAACCACTACTCTAGCCCTTCCCAGCAACGGCAGGCTAGCCACAAATGTAGATTCTGTAAAGAAACGGCCATCAGCCAGTTTATCCAGATCCCTATATCTTCAAACATTGATGTCCAAGGCTGTTCTCTCACTTGCAGCTTCTCAGCGTGCCTTGGAAGCAGAAAGTGAAACTGACTACACCTTGACAAGGGCTTTATGGGGTTATTACATGTACCCAACACCCAAATATAACAAAGCAAGACTGCCCTTCCCTCTCTCTCCTCTTGGCAACCGGGCAGCACTCACACAGTGGGGTGATCTCGGCTGTGTGAGTGACCCAGCTGGCACTTTTCCAGAGTTACCAGGCTTTCAAAAATCGAAACCACCCAACTTTGGAGAAAAAAGCAGGCGGTGTATTTTCTTAATTACTTAATTAATTAGGTTCGCTTTGATCACCGCCTGCTTTGTGAGCCCCGAGGGTTGATGTTTTCAAGCTTCTCTCCGCAGCCAGGAGGATAGAGATTTTCTTTTTGTTTAATTTGAGGTGAAGTCTGGTATTTGCACAGGTTCACAGGCCTCCCCACGACTGGAGCTGGGGGGAAAAGGAAGCAGGTGTTGCGAGAGCCGGCAACAACATTTTTTCTCACTTCTTGAGGCCCGGCTTCAGACACAGGCTCCTTCTCTTCTCTCTCAAGGTTCTTCCTGGTCTACCTCCACTGGACCTATTGTCTCTGACTCACCATGGAGATGCTGACTCCTGTTTCTGACTGTCCCTTGACACCAGCCTCTACTGTCCACCTTGAAACCTGGCTGCTTTCTCCCCCCCGAACCCTCACACCTGGGAGGAGCTCCCCAGAAACATTTGCAATAGAAACTCATGATCAGGGCGTATGTTCTCATGGAGTATTTCCCAGGGCCCCCCAGGCTCCCCATACTCTGGGCTCCAGGGTTCAGCCGTGGGCTGGGGGACCTGGGGCTGCTGCCCTGCCAGGCTTTCCACCTCTTGGTGTTCAGACATGGCGGGGCCTCTTTTTTATTGGGGGTCACTCGCTAGCCAGTAGGACGCCTTCCCGTGACCTCCTATTTGTCAGTCTGTTGATGGCTGACCAGCGGATTCTGGAGCCGCAGGTCTTGCCCCAGAAGGGGCAGGGGTTGGGAGCTTTGGGAGGGGCACGGGGCTGTTTTTGCTGCTCTTTTCTTCTTCTCTCCTTTCTGCGCTGAGGCAGGACCTTGCAAATTGCACCCCGCCCCCGACGGATTATCACTCTCCACTGGGGACGATCTCGGGCGAGGCTTTTCCATGGGTGCCTTCAGCACGTCCTCATCTCTCTTCTGCTGGCCCCGAATGCTCCTCTGCCCTCCCTTCCGCTCGGAAGGACGGGCCTCACAGACCCCCTGAAAGCAGCTCACGCCCCCTGCACCCCGCCAAGCTCTGACTGAGTGGAAGCCTGGCTCACTCTCTTCCTTCAGAGCCCTCCTTCAAACTCCTCTGCCGTGATGCCAAGGGCTGGGCTGCTGGGCTGCCGACCCCACGGAGCAAAGCTCTCCCACGGGTCTTGGGCTCCCATCTCCTGGCATGTGCTTGGCTTGCTGAGGCTTTGTACTAGGCCTCCATCCTTCACTCCTGGCCCTCGGCTGGGACTCCTAGCGCCTACGGGAACGCAGAGAAATCACTGGCACTCTGGGGTCCCCATGGGACACTGATACGGTGGGTTATTTTAGGCTGGCTAGACCCAGTCCTGCCGGGCGCCGCTGCAGCCAGCTGCCTGCTCCTTCCTCAGCTCTTCTGCCTTCCCTGGTTCTCCGTCTGAGCCCTTCTTTGCTGTATCACGCGGGAAGAAAAGCCTCACGCTGTATCATGCGGCTGGCTCGTCAGTTGCGACAGGAAACGCCGGGGATAAAGGGCTGGGGGAAGGATAATAAAGCAAAGGGGAGGGAAGGAAAGGGGCTATAAATAGTGCCGGGAGAGGAGCAAGGGATGATGTCATTCGCATTTACATAAGCTGGCGTTTAAATCGATTCCTCCCCGCTGCCTGCCCGAGGTTGGGAGAGAGGCTGATGGGCCCAGATGCACCAGGGCCTGTCCGGCCCCTGCCTGCTGTCTCCGCCCATGCGGGCATGGCTGGAGGGCCCTCGAGCTTCGCCCGCTGGTTAGGGATGCTGGGAGTGGGGGGCTCTGGACCCAGGCGCTCTGTAAAGCCGGAGGCAGAGGGGGACCATGCCCCCGTGACGGGAAACCAGAGGTAGTGACCCAGGGGGTAGGGGTCAGGGAACTAATGAGGTTGCTCGTGTATGGATTCTAATTAAGGGCTGGCTGACTGAGAGCCAACCTCTGGGGCAGGCTCCCTGTGCATCCCATCGCTCCCCTCATGGATAACCTCCCCCTGGAGATACCCCCCTTTTATTAGCCCCTGCCCGAAGGTGCCTCTCTACAGACTACGTCCCCCTCCACCCGGCACTCTTCTGCCTTTCCTCTGAACAGATCTCTAGCCTGGCCCCCTCGGTGTGCAGGCATGCGGGGTCCTGGCCTGCCCTGCGGTGTCAGACAGGGGAGCATCTGCCAAGCCAGGCTGAGGCCTCCAGGGTGAATAAGTCAGGGAGTGTGGCCTAGTGGATAGCGTCCCCAGTCTGGTACGCAGAAGAGTGGGGCTCTAGCAGGGTTCCCTGTAAGCTGAGATCCTGGTCCACCCAGCTGACTGGCGGAGCACCCTCAGCCACCCCCAGTGGGTAGGATGTATTTTTCTTGGTGGTGCACATCGGCACATTGACTGGCGTGCGTAACAAAATTTATTCCGCACATGGATTGAAAAAACACGGATTTGGGGCCACATCCTCTGCTGGTGTGAACCAGGAGCCGGTGCGACACCAGCTGAGGAGTCAGCACGTGTCATCGGGGCACACGCCGTACGCTGGTTCTCTGCCTCCAGGAGAAACTGAACCAAGCCAAGAGTTCTGAGGACGCAATTCACCTTCGGAAGCGTTCACTCTCGAAAGGCAAAGGGAAAAACCTCGCCAGGCTTCCCGGCCTCTCCTTCTCTTTCCCCTTTGCCAGCCGGGCGCATCGCACAGCCGCACCGCCCATCCCACGCCGAGAGGAAAGAACGTTACCCTTCCGAGCTGCCGGCGAGGTACTGACAGCTGGCGGACGACGGCGGAGACGCTGAATTCAGCAGGACAGTCTGTTTATTAACTCAGCACTGCTGGGAAGGAGGGTTTCACTTCCACGCTGGCAGTGAGTACAATGAAGAAACCTGCCACTGATTTCACGCCCCCCCCCGCCACGACAGTCCCGGTTCAACGCGGGTACCTCTGTCTCCCACCCGCCAGCCTGTTTTTAGCAGTGGTGGAGAAGCCCCGGAGAGGACAGAGCTAGTTATCTGCTGAGCAGGTACAGCAAAAGCAGCCACCGGGCATGGTACCATCGAGCTGCTGTGCCAAGGCTGCCCAGGCCTGGCAGTGGTGGGTGTGGAATGGTGCTAAGTCTTAATAACTCATTCGTGCCTCGGCCTCTCCGTAAGGCTGCCAAGAGGGGGCCGTGCAGGCGGATGGCTTTCAGGCTATGGACACCCAGCCACTCGGTGGTGAAAGGAGGCCACCAGCCATCCGTCAGGAGGCTGACAACCCAGGCTAGGGATGAACTGCTGAGCTGGAGGTGCTGGTGCCAACCCTCTGGCCTGCGTGGGTTCCTTATGGGAGGGCTTTGAAAGGGACATTAGCAGCCATAGAGCAAACCAAAGGAACTGGGGAGAGCAGAGCGAGCTCTGGCCAGGACGCGGACATTAACGGCCGGCTCCAAGCCGCACGTGTTGGCAATTACAGCCAAGGAGAGCGCCAGGCCTCAGCTGCCGCACGGCGTGTCCAGTAGGGAGCTCCGGCCCTTGGATCAGCGCAGACCCCTCCCTAGCGATGGCACCTCTCCCTTTTGTAAAGCTCAGAGTGAGGCGGTGAGACCCCCCCGAACGGAAGTGACAGTCCATCGCTTCAGAGACACAAGGAGGGTGAGGCCACAGCTTTTATCGGCTCAGCTTCAGCAGGTGGGACAGTTTCATTCCCCCGCCATTGTCCAGTGTTCCCGCTCATCGTTTCCATCCACGGGCAGATTTTTCTCCCATCAGCATGTGGAATAAATTTTGTTACGTGCACCGAGGCACATGCAAATGCGCACCACCGGGAGAAACAACCTCACGAGCTAGGAGCACGCTGCAAATCAGCTGAGTGGCATTGGGCTCTGTCCTGGGCGGCCACACACACGTGAGGGGTGGACAGGAGTCCACGAGCGCCCCTCCTCCAGCACCATGGGCCCCCCTTACCCCAGGGTGAGCGCGGTGTGAGACCACGAGGCCGTGCTGCTCTGGCGGGCGAGGGTGAGGGACCTGCCCTGCACACACTGGAAGGGGCAGGTGTGGGTACAGCAGGGCCTGAGAGGGCATGGATGGGGAAGGGGTGGGGCCTGGCTGAAGCAAGAGTGGGAGGGGCACAGGCAGGGAGGGGAGGGGCACGGGTGGAGCAGAAGGGGGAGGGGAACAGGAGGGGGAGGGGCGGGGCACGGGTGGAGCGGGAGGGGGAGGGGCATGGCAGGGAGGGAGCAGGGAAGGGGCGCATGGCCGGTGTCCCCCCTGCATTCTCAAGTGGCCGCCTCAAGCGCCCAGCTTAGGGGAACACGCCTGGTGCCTGTGTCCTGGGACCCACACGGCTGCGACCGCTCCCCGGCCTCCTGACCGCAGCCGCCCCAGCTCTCTCTGCTCGCGGCAGCTCTGCACCCGACACCGTGCCCCGTACCCACTCACACGCCTTCCCCAGCGCTGCTGGGCATCCCAGGTGGGGAACGATACCCAAGCCTCCTCCGGGAGGTAAACATTTACCCCGGGCGCGTTTAACGACCCCCAGGCCCCGGGGCCGGGCTGTCCGGTCCCCCTGCCCCAAAGGGAGTCAGCTTTGGTCCCACGGCCACGTGCGAGAACTTACGAGCGTGCTCCCCAGGGCGTTCTGTGCAGCTCCCCCCGGAGAACGGCGCCCTGGCCCCTCTCCGTCACATAACAACAGCTGCGCTTCACGATGTCGCAGCCCTGGTACGTAGCCCCAGCGCTCGAAGGAGCTGGGTCGGTTTTACGGGAGTGCGGGGGCAAGGGAGGCGCCCTGCAGAGGGGCTTCCTTAGTTGCCGGGCTCGTGAGCAGGTGCATCCCCGTGTAGCTGTGGCGGTGCCTGGTCTGGCGTTGTGGAATATTGGCAAACGGGGAGGGCGCCCAGCCGCCGTTCCCTCTGGTTTGTTACGGCCGCGTGCGGGACGTGAGTGGTTACGGGAGCCGAGCCGGAGGGGGATACCACGTAACCAAAGGCGCTCACCCACGGATGGTGCGTGGTGGGCGGAGGGGGTGGCCGGCAGGGCTGGGGGTGCAGGCACTGAAAGGGTTGGGGTACAGGCTGCCCCGGGGAGAGCGGACTAACCCCCAGCTCTCTCAGCACAGCAGCCTGGGGCCTGGTGAGAGGTGCCTGTCCACAGCTCCAGCGGGCACAGCTGGGGCAGGGTCTCTGTCCCCCAGCCAAGGCAGGTCTGGGCAAGGGACAGCATCCGACCCCCAGCAGCAGCAGCAGCACCCTTAGGGTTGGGTGCCGTGGCTGGGGAGAGATACATGAGTCTGGCTCCAGTGCGAAGCAGCCACGGCGGGGAGGGGGCAGGCAGAGCCGCCTCTCCCAGCCCCAGCATGGAGCTGCCATGCCCAGAGGAGAGGTGCTTCTGCTCTGGCCCCATAGCTCCCTGCTGGGGCCGGAGGGGAGAGGCAGGGCTCTGTGCGGCTGCCCTGAGGTCCTGCATGGGGCTTTTTATGGGCTCCAGGGTCTCAAGTCACAGAGCAGGAGGTTGGATATTAGGAAAAACTCTTTCCCCAGCAGGGTGGTGAAGCACTGGAATGTGTTGCCTAGAGAGGTGGTGGAATCTCCATCCTTGGAGGATTTTAAGTCCCGGCTTGACAAGGTCCTGGCTGGGATGATTTAGTTGGGGTTGGTCCCTTCCAGCCCTGGGATTCTCCTGTAGGAATCTGAGAGGGCCCCTAGTACCTGTCCAAAGCTGGGGCTCTGAACTCTTCATCCTGTCAAAAGAGGGGTCGTCTTTTATTTCATCCACATGGCAACACTGACAATGGGGAGGGTCCAACCTCGGCGGCTGGGTCTGGTGAAGTGGCTGAGCCTGAGAGCCCCCACTCGACTTGACCTCATTTAGCTACATCCAAGTGAAAACCAAAGTTGGTCAAAACTTTGCCGTCGACGCTGGCTTCCGCCACACATGGGGGTCTTCCAGGAAAAGGCTCGGCTGGCCGTGAACTGTGTTGATTTCTCAATGAACAGCCAACCGCCCCCAAAGCATGGCACCGCAGCCCCAAACAGCAACAGGAGAGGCAGCCTGGCTGGCCAGCTCCAGAGAACAGGCGCGTGAGACGTGCAAACGACAGCCGCGTGCGAGGCGCTATGGAGACACGCCTGAATCCCACTGTTTCCGTAGTCGCGTTCTTGCTGAGAAATCCACATTTCCCCTGCAAAGTTCAGGTAAAAACCATTCCGCCCTCCCCTTCCCATGGGAACCTTCCCCTGGGAAAAACCAGCCCTTTTCCAGATGGCTGCGGTCAAACCCAACCCTGCCTGGAGTCAGAAGGACGTTCCGGGGAGCCAGCTCATGCCATGTGCACATGCACCCAAGTCAAGACGTGGCCATTAACTACCTGGCAGTTCCTTGTGTTGGAGGCAGGACTGGCCCCACGCTCCGCAGGTGTCTTTCCGACAACTTCAGCGGGGCGAGGATCAGGCGGGGGAAAGTGGGAGGCCTTAGCCCCGATTGAGGCCTGGAAACGCCGCCCTCGTCCGGCATTACCTCGGCTGCAGCATCCAAGTGCCTTGTTCCTTTACACTCCTCATTTCTCCTCCGACCACCATTTCCCTGGAGAAATGCAGCCCAACTCCTCAAATCCCACCCCGGGACAGGGAACTCTGGCTCCGACCCTCTCCCTCTTGGATAACCTCTCCCAGCACACGCAGCTGCTCTCTGCCCGGCCTGTGACCTGCTCCTCTGCCCTCCAGCCCCCCCAGACCACACAAACTCTCTGGGGTATATTTATGCCTGAGTCAGAATGAGCTCACACTTCTGGTTTCCTCCGTGTCAGCGAGCGACACCTAGCCCTGTGCCTCACCCACCATGTAGCTGCAGGGTATTTTTATCAATCTTACCCATCTAATTACAAGCTGCAACGCAAAGAAAAGCCCCACAGACGCGTGCGCCAGACAAAGAGGGGACGTACGAGGTGGCTCTGGGCTCCTCGCTTCCAGCAGGCTAATAATACCGCTGAGCACTTTATTTAGAGAGCGTGTTTATTTCGAGAGCGTTTGCTGCACAGCTCTTGGAGGGCCTTCCAGACACCTCATTAAAGCTCGAAACCCCCTCCAGTGAGGGCAGAAGAGCCTCCTCTTTAGACAGGCACAGAGAGGTACAAGGACGTGGGGGGAGGCAGGGGACAGCGCGGGGTGAGAACTTTCACCACCTCGTCCTCTGCCCTTAGACCACACACCCTCCCAAAGCTGGGAACAGAGCCTGGGAGTCCTGGCTCCCCTGCCTACCTGTAGTGGCGCGCAGCACCCAGGAGCAAGGTTCCCTGTAAGCTTGGGCGGCCATCCAGGAGAGAGTCAGGTCCCACCCAGCTGATCAGCAGAGCGCCTGTAGCCGGCAGCGTGTTTTTACTGCTGGTGCACGTCACTCATGCCGCGGTGCACAGAACAAAATTTATTCTGCCCATGGACTGAAAAGGAAAGCGAGTGGGAACCTTGCCCAGGAACCCGGACGTCTGTCCTCTGCCATTAGACTGGTTCTCAAAGTGCGGTGGCTTGTTTAGCCTAATGAACGCAGGCGGAGGGGACGTAGGACTGCTCTGGAGGACTACGCCGGGGGTAAACACCGGGGAGGGAGGGGAGTTAGTTAACAGAGGGGTGTGCAAAGTGCAGGGGGATTGTAAGGGGCACTGCTGGTTCTCAGGTTCATCCCTCTCATTAAACATGTTGAAATACGTGACTGTTCTTATCTACGTGCGTTCACATGTACCTACCGAGTCACAGGTTTTTACATTCGACGGACTTACTCTCTTCCACCTGCCGAAAGGGGTTTTTTCATCCGAACAAAACCGAGATTTCCCTCGGTTTGGGATGACATCTGACACGTTGGGGGGCTAGGGGGCGGGGACTGGCTAATTGCAAGCATGAAAAGTGGGGCCTGACCGAAAAAGCGGTGCCAAGAACAAGTGGACATGAACTGGCCATCCGCGAGTTTAGGGTTGAAATGAGATGGACGTTTCTAACCATCGGAGAAGTGAGATCACTGGAGAGGTTTCAGAGCAGGTTAGACAGACGCCTATCAGGGATGATCTAGATGGTCCTGCCGTGAGGATGTCCTCTGGAGGTCCCTTCCAGGTCTAGACGTTTATGATTCTATGAAGATCTGGAGCAGCCTTCCAAGGGGCAGCGTGAGGGGCAAAAACTGGCTTCAGGACTGCGCTGGATAGGTTTATGGAGGGGACGGTGCAGTGGGACTGCCTGGGACCTGCAGTGCTTGGGCAAATGCCCATAGCAAAGACCACCAAATGCTGGAGATGGGAGTCACCACCGAGAATTCCTTCCCTGGTGTCTGTCTGCTGGGCCTTGCCCCACGCTCAGGGTCTGCCTGATGGGCATGTCTGGGGCCAGCACGCACATGTTCCCCTGGGTCTAATTGTCAGAGAGCCTGGCGGAGGGGGCTTTTCTCTGCAGTACGGGGCACATGTCGCGTGCAGGTTTAATCTGGTGTGAACGGTGGGTTCTCTGTAACAGGGCTATGCCTCCGCTAGCCCCAGTACTTCGAAAGGGGCATGATAACGAGCCTAATCGAAAGATGCTAATGAGGCGCCGTCATGAATATGCAGCGCCTCATTAGCATAATGGCGGCCGTGACACTTCGAAAGTGCCACTTTCGAGCGTGTGCGGCTTGTCTACAGCGGGTTCTTTTCGACAGGATCCCACACCCTTCGAAATCCCCTTATTTCTATTTGGTTACACGACAGGACCCCAGGTAGACGAGCTGTGTCTTTTGATTAGGTTGATTATCAAGCCCCTTTCAACATTCTGGGGCTAGTGCAGACATAACCTTGAGGACTTCGGTAACTTAGCCAGCGATTAGGGGGCTTGTTACAGGAGCAGGTGGGAGAGGTCCTGAGGGCTGCGGCATGCAGGAAGTCAGCCCACAACAGCCCCTTCTGGCTCACCAGCCTGCAGTCGTTCATCGAGCCTGGCCATTGTTCTTGGGACGACCAAATCACAAGGCACGGGTCCTGCTCCCTGATTGGCTGCCGAGCTCAAATGAGCAACAACCCAACGCCAAGGAGCTAACGAGTGATGGGGGACAAACGCCACCTCCTTCCAGTGGATACAGATTATAGGTGTTGAGCCGGTATTTGGATGTGGCGAGGTTTGGGATCCAGGAATGTTTTCGTAAGTCAAAGTCCAGGGCAAAGTTAACAACACAACTCACACAAGGCGACCGAGCTAATGTGCTGACTTATGAGTAGTCACCAGACTCTTTTCTAACAACCAAGCAGCTCTGCTCCCAGCCAGGATTTCCCTCCGTCCCTGCTCCATGGGAGGAGCTGTCTGGCAAAGCCCTCTGCTTGCAGGCGTGAGTCTTATTGAAAGGGAGTGCGGCCCTCACCGCCCCGGTGCAGCATTCGGTTCACTGGCAGCGTATTAGTGGCACTCAGCCACCTCTATCACCTCGTGGCAGACTTCAGCGCTCGTTATCCATTCCCGGCACCCCCGATATACAACCCAATCCCCCTCCCCCGCAGCCAGGCACCCCCAGTGCTGCCCCCCCAACTTCAACTCACCAGAGCCACCACCCCAGAGCTGCTGCCGCCGCCACGGCTGCCATATGCTTCTCCCATGAAGCAGTGGGGTGCGTGCGCAGAGCGGTGGATGGCGCTCCTGGCGCACAGCTCTGAGGCACACTCAGCACTGCTTTGCCACAGCACACAGGTTGCAGAGCACCGCTGTAGGTGACTGTGCAGTGCACAGAACCCAAACCAGTTATGGAGGCTGGTTAACAAAGGAAACAGAGCTAGAACTCAAGCTATGGGGAAGCTGGCTCATGTCAATAATTCGTAATTATTTTCTCCACACATCCAACTGCGCATAATTTTCATGAGGATGGTTTTGGTTGTCTACTGAATGCAGCCCAAGAGAAAGATGCCCATTTATTTTACTGTTAGGAATTTTTAAACATCATCTGTGATGTTCAAACACATCACACACTCCAAAAACGTGTCCGGCGATCAAAGAAAGAGCTATATATGAAGCAATAAAACGGACAGGAGGAGTCAGATTTGACAGGCTCTTTCCAACCCACCACAAGGTACAACGTGCTCTGTTATGTGCTGTCAATACAAAAGTCTTTGGTAGGTCTCACAAACGGATGGCGACCTAAATTCAACCAACCTGAGTTGAAAAATCATGTGCACAGCGAACATGTTCTCTGCTTCAGTTTTACTCCACACATTTAACTGCTTCCCCCATTTAAAACATTTAATTGCTTCCCCCATTTAAAACAAAGTCTGTCGCAGACTTTCTAGGGCCGGACCTGAGCACCTAGAAATGAACTCTGCCATGCAACCTCGACTTGTTCAACACACGTAACATTAAGGCGTGTCAGAAACTCACTGCAGGTTGAACCTCTCTAATCCGGCACCCTCGGGACCTGACTGGTGCTGAATGAGACAATTTGCTGGATTATGGGAGGTCAGTGTTGTCTAGCAGCATTACCAATGCTTCCACTTCTTATTGGACTCTGAGAAGACATTTAGGGGTAAATTAAAGCCAAATAACAGCACAGAACACTGAGAGCCAGGACTGGTGACTGGAAACAAACTTCATGGGACCACGAGAAACTTGGCCACACCCAGGAGAAGTGGTCATCCAGCTAAGTAAACTCATGTTGGATTACGGATGTTGCCGGACTAGAGAGGTTCTACCTGCACTAGCTTTCTAAAGGGACAGCATTGCAGACCCCTTGCAGACAAGCTGGGACAGCACTTTCCCATTTGAAGTCCTCCCAAGAAAAGGAAGAATAGACTCTACTCCTCCAGCACAGAGCCAGGGTGGTTTCCTCAGGTCCATCTCCAGAGCTCACTGAGGTTTCTTTGGTGCAAGGGACAGAAAACTTCTCCACTAAATGGCTCAACACCAAAGCCAAGTCCTACCCGCCGGGGCTCTTCCCTCACCACCACCTCACTCATCTCTGCTCGTGTCAGCAAGATGGAAGCGTCCCCCTTCAACAACAGCACAGCAAACAAACCCCCCGCGAGCCCAACAGCCTGCTGGGAAATACCACACAGCATGCAAACAGCTTCCCCTCCCTGCATGCGCTGGCCCCCCTCAGAAGCTACCCCGCTCCAGAAACATCCAGGAAGAGCATCTCTGCTAGTCCCTCGAGACCAAGTAGAAAATCCCCAGGGCCAGGCCCTGCCCTTCTGCCCGGCCTGGGGTGAAGTCAGTTAAGTCACGGCCTCATCTGCTTCTGAGGCACCTTAATAAATTCTAGGGAAGTCACTTCTCAGCATGGAACAGCCGCCTCCAGCCACATCAGCAACCGACAAGGACCGGAATGACCCTGCCCAAGGCCCCGAGAATCCTGCTTCTTCCGCCCCACGGCAGTGAGAGGAGAGACCCACGGGTCGCGTGCAGACCGGGACTCCTCTACCTTCATTCCCCAATGCATTCCACGCTCAGACTCCCCGCTGTTCCCCCACCTCGCCCCGCCGTTCTGGACCATTCCCTACCGGGGGCAGGCTGCATCTCGGCCACGAGGAGAGCCTCCAGGATCCTCACATGGTGTTCTGGGTTCACCTCCGTGCTGTGCAGAGAAGAGGGTGGAAGGTGAGGACAGAGCTCAGTGAAAGGACAGGCAGAGCCTCCTGGTTACAGCTATGGCCTGGAGGAGGCATGAGGCATGGAGCTCTGTTATCAGGTGGGATTGTGACACCACCTGGAAACACAATCATCTCTTGATGAAGGACTGGGCCATGAGCTGTCTTCCTGAGGGGAAGAGGGGCCTTGCAGGGGTTAAGCTGAGGGTACCACACCTCCTAACCTCCTGTTCTTGGGGGACTGTGAACAAATCCAGGGGTGGTGCTGAAACCCACACACCTCACGTTACAGCTCGACGGTAGCTGTAGCTCGAAATCGTTTATGCAATTCCAGCTACCTTATTTAGAACCTGGTGCCATCCAAAGGGCACTGAGATTCGAAATAAGTGGCACTGGGGTTCGAAATAAGCCCTTTTTCATCTGGCCTCTTGGGCCCTGATTGGCCCTTGCCTGCTCACAGCCCTTCTAGCCACTGGAGGACCAAGTCTCGCTGGTTCCACAAACAGTGCTGCTATTTTGAGCACGGCGTTTAGCCCCAGAGTTGCCGAAATAGCAAAAATCATCTAGCCATAGCCTAGGAGCCTGGGTCACTCTCCTGTGGAGTGGCTCCTATACCACTTCCACTGAGAAAGAATGAATCTCCTCCTCAGCCTCTTCTGAGCTCATTTCAGCAAACGATCTCAAAGTACTTGAAAAACGTTGGGCTCTGGAATTTTTAGAGCATGGTGGGGGCGGGATGATTTTGGGGGGCGGGGCTTGGAAAGAAAAAGGTGGCATGCCCTTGCTGCAGCAGACACGCATCGTCTGCTGATTGGCACTGAAAGGGCTCCATCCCGACCCACTCATTGGTGGGTGACAACAGCCCCGCCCTCCGCTCCCCTCCCCCGGTGCTGGGCGCCGGCCGTACGTTAGTGCAAGAGATGGAGGCGCTGTCTGGCCATCAGCTCACCTGGCCGCCGACGGGCGGAAGATCACCTCGCCAAAGAGCTCCCCCAGCACCCGGGGGGTGAGGCGGCTTTTGCTCCCGCTCTGACACAGCGTGCAGAAGTGCCGGGTGAGCTGCTGCAGGAGGATGCTGTGCGGCTGGGGCAGCGCGGGGGAGTCCAGGAGGGTCTTCGCCTGCCGGCCGCACTCTGCCAGGCTCTGGGTTTCTGCAGCAGAAGGAAAGGAAGCTTTTAGCCCAGGGAAGAGCACACCAGCCCCGAGACCTGCAGGCTGGAGGGCAAAGTTTGTTACCCAGGCACCTTGCTGGCGTTAAGGAAGCCCTCGCCGAAGGCGACAATGTCGGCCCTGCAGCAGCCACACCGGGGAATCGCCATGCAGCCCACTGGGGCACAGTACCGCTCGCGCCCATCACCCCCTCCGCAGCACAGTACGGACGTAGCCTCAGCCCCAGGGCTGCAGCCCGCAGCTGTGTAGGGCACCCCAAATTGTGGGACCCTGCTGGGTCTTAATATCCACCCGCCTGCCTCTTCCTACCCCTGTCCTGTGGCTTCGCCGCCTCCTCTTTCCCTTTCCATTTTATTGCACAAAGTTTTTTACGCCAGAAAGAGAAAATCGTTGTGCAGAGGTTGAAAAGAGCATTCTGAGTGCACTGAAAAGTGCAAAAAACCTGCCCAAGCTTAGCAGAACCTGTGGAAGAGCCATTCAAGTGTTAACGAAGCCATTGGCCAACCCCAGGTAAATGCCGTTGGTTTCTGAATTTCCTGTCTCAGAGCGGGGAGCTGTGTTAGGCTGTAGCTTCACAAAAACATGCAGCCCTGTGGCACCTTAAGGACTAACGCATTCATTTATTAGGTCATGAGCTTCCGTGGGTCTTAAGACCCACGGAAGCTCATGACCTAATAAATGAATGTGTTAGTCTTTAAGGTGCTTCAGGACTGCTTGTTTTGGGGGGATTTACTGTCAGGGCCTGCGTTTAAAACTTGCTTTAACATTTGTTCGTTGGTGTGTTGCCGAAGATTATAAAACCACAGCTTTAAAAAATCATCTCCCCGTCTCTCCAGCAGCCATCGGGCACAGGGGCACCAGTGGAATTGTACTGGGTAGGGCCCAATGTTTCTTCTAATTGTTTTTTCCATCGGTGGGTGAAATAAATTTTGTGATTTGCACCGAGGCAAGGCAAGTTGCGCACCACCACAGAAGCACGTACTGGTGGCTGTGGGTGACCTGCTGATTAACTGCGCGGCCTCTCCTGGGTGGCTGTCCCAGCGTTCAGCTCACAGCAAACACTAGCAGGGCGCCATATATCCTAAGGATGGTCTTGCTGAGTTGACTGTCACAGCAGCTGATCACACTGCAGGGGAGAGTTACCACTGTGCCAGCACTAAACCTCCAGGCTGAAGTGGTACCGAGATGTTCTCCTGGCTCCTGTCCAGGGGGGATTTCAGCCTGGGAGAGACAGCTGCAATCCACAGCTGGCTGGCCCAGAACCAAGTGGTGCTGTCGATGTGTCTCCTTTCACCTGCCCAAAAGTCCCTAGGCAAGGCTTTAACAGAGCCAAACCGCTGCACAGCACCAGTAACACACCCTGCTCTGCCTCTACGGCCCTCGTGTCCTGCAAGTTCTCTGCTGCTGCTTCGCATCCCAGCCCCTCGGAATTAAGCCTAGGTTGCATGGTGCCAGCGCTTTGCAATGTGCCGTTTCTGTTCTGCGTGGGAAACTGCTGCTGCAGCCATCCCAAGAGGCCGTTCCCTGCAGGCAGCAGGGATTTAACCCCAGGCCTGGATTGCACGGTTATTGCATGAGCTCACCTGAGCCCGGCTGTGCTACTGAGGCTGGCTGGCCCTCGTTTGATAGAAAATAAATGGCCACCACTCACAGTGGCCATCTGGTGCCAAGGATCGAAACATAAAGCAACAGTCGTTTGCTGAGCCAACCCAAATACTGTCTGTGTGCGGCTCCTGATGCAGGCTGGTGTTCTGTGTTAAGACAGGGGGGACTCATCCTTTCCCATCACAGCATCATCCAGAACAGGCCATCGAAAGAAGCAAACAGCCCTTTTTAATCTGGTCTCTTGGTCCCTGCTTGGCTCCTGCCTGCTCACAGCCCTTCTGGCCACTGGAGGACCAAGTCTCACTGGTTCTACGAAAAAGCTGATCACGGAGTGTGGGGAAGGTGTTCCTTAGGCAATCCCTAGAAGTCTAAACTTGCTACTCTTCCATTCCCAAAGGACTACTTAATAGGGTGGGTGTGTTTATAACATTGTGGTCCAGTATCCATAACTTGACCCCCCACCTCTGCCTCCTGAGTTCCTCGCCTTAGGGCCACCAAACCAGTCCTCCCTTCAAATTTGCTCTCTCTCCCCACCCTTTTTATTGCACAAAGTTTATTTTGCCAGAAATAGAAAACCATTGTGCAGAGGTTGCAAAGAGCATTCTTTTGCTATTTGTGGAACCAGGAAGACTTGGTCCTCCAGTGGACAGAAGGGCTGGGAGCAGGCAGGGGCCATGCAGGACCCAAGAGGCCAAATTAAAAGGGACGAGCTATACACCATTTTAAGATCCCTACATGAATAATTCTTTGCCTTGGTCCCACGCTGGGGCTCTGACACGTCAGTGACAGCTTACTGACACAGGAATGACAACTTCCCCCCGCACCAGGCTGACATGCTACAAGGCAAACACTGACTTCTGTGACACTCCAGGACTTCCTGACCAGCTCCAGTGATCTTAGCACAGTGGGTCTAAATTCCCCTGGGAGCAACAGAGAGCAGACTCCAGCCATGGGGGAATACATTACATTTCAACCGCTTCCAAAGCACTTTACAGACTGTATGGGGGAAACACTTCAGCCACCTGAGAAATGCGGCTGACTCTTGGGTGGAACATGGCAGTACTTAGCAAAATTCCATGCACAACTGAAGCCGCAGGGGCATTTAAGTGTGCGCAGTGGGTTTTGCCCAAGGCTGCGCCTTACCTGTATCTGGAGAAGGATGCAGGCACTCTAGTTTTATTAAAAAAAGCAGTCAAGTAGCACTTTAAAGACTAGCAAAATAATTTATTAGGTGATGCACTTTCATGGGACAGACCCACTTCTTCAGACCATAGCCGTACCAGAACAGCCTCAATATTTAAGACACAGTGGGTCTGTCCCACGAAAGCTCACCTAATAAATTATTTTGCTAGTCTTTAAAGTGCTACTTGACTGCTTTTTGTTTTGATAGTATATAGACTAGCACGGCTCCCTCTCTGTTACTACTTTTTAAAAGTGACACAGCATCTGCCAGAAGAGGCTGGTGAGTATTTACGCAGTAAGCAGGCTTGCAATTTAGTTTTAGTTTGGAGTTCCACCTTTCACAGTGAGAGCAACACAGGGTGTTTCCCCTGCTGGCTACGATCTACACCGGACAGGTGAATATGGGATGTGCGGAGGTCATTGAGAGGGCAAGAGAAAAGTGGTATGTCGGGGACAAAGATGAACCATTGTGCTGAAGGGGAATGCATAGCAGTTTCAGATTGTAGGATTTTTTATAGCGACCTGCAAAGGGGGAAAAGTGGGTGAGCACCCTTCAGTTTTGCTTCTTTGTGCTACTTGAAGCAGAACAGAAAGGTCTGGGGTGGTAAAATATATTGCCTTCTGCTCGCGTTGGAGCGCCTGTTGTTGTCTGTGCTGAATCTTGATGGATGAGTGGAGGTGGGAGGAGAATTGTCATTACAGGCTGAACTACTGTGATTGTTTCGGACTCGAGGGGTTTTACACGGTTTCTATCAAGGCTCGAGCTAGTGGGAAAATTGTGACGTTTGAACTAAAAAGGGCACCAAAGCGTCACAAAACGGCTGGCACGTTTTTGCCAGCTCTGTAGCTGGCAGGAGCAAATTCAGTTTGACAAGGACAAAAAAAGAAATTGTCATGAACAGTTTCTCAAAAAGCTCATCTCCCTTTACAAGCACCTCGAACTAGTCCCCATTTAATTCCGGTGTCCAACACGCCATTTGGAGAAAGGACGTCTTTGACAAAGATCCAAACACCGCTTCCATTTCAATCAGATGCTCTGTTCCTCTCCTGAGCCTCCAGGGAATCCTCCAGCAAAACCGAGTGAGAACAGAGTTGCTATTCCTGCTATTTCTTTGGTTAAAAAAATATCAGCAGAAAAACAACCCTTTTGGGCTTTCAGTAGAGATCAGAAAGAAGCTCGAGAGAAGACACAAAAGCTCCTTCTTTCCCCTTGCGGCTCTCCTGCAAGGGAGGTTAGAGGTGATCACACTTCAGGGCAGCGATACATCAAATTGTGGTGTTATCATATCCATTGGATGGGGCCCTGAGACCTAGATGAACATGGGGCCTGAGCCAGGACTCAGGACACAACCTGAATTCCAGGACAGGCAGGAATCCCGCCCAGGGAGAACAGATGGATCTGGAAACCAGCTTTGCAGAGAGCCATGGACAATGTGCCCTCTAATTTTAACATCCATGTGCAGATTTTTTCCCATATATGTGTGGAATAATTTTGCATGTGCACGAGGCAGGACAGAATGTGCACCACCCGAAGAAATAAAACACCTGGCTGTGGGCTCTCTGCTCATCAACTGGGCAGTGTCTGAATGTCTTCTGAGTGGCTGCCCAAGTGCTCAGCTTACAGGGAACGCTGATCAGGGACCCAGTCATAGCTGCCGGATTCCCCACTGCCTGGCAGCTTGTCAGATAGTGCTGGCAACCGCGCAACAGGCAGGTGAAGGTGGGGTCAGTCCCAGAAAGGTCGGTGAAATACCTGCTGCTTTGGGGTGTCTCAAATCACTCCCCCCTCCACCAAAAACAAAGGCCCACCCATATTGGTGGCCACTTTTTAAAAACCGGACTGAGCTACCTGGCTGTGCACTGGCTTAGACAGGCCAGAGGTTAGGGCTTTGCTGTGGACTCGAAAGGTTTGGGATATCACACTTCCTTTGCCGCCCTGTGCCTCAGTTTCCCCTCTGTCCAGTGAAAGTAAGAGCCCTGCCTTACTGGGCAATGGGAGGGTTGACGCTAAATCCACTAACAGTGGGCGATGCTCAGCTCCGATGGGGGTGGGGGCTGTCCAAACACCTAACAGACCTAAAACCCACACAGCCAAGCCTCTTGTCTAACCACTAGACAACACTGCCTCAGACGGCTTTCCCTGGACATTCGAACTGGGCGTCAGGCGGGTGCGTGAGCTCAGCTACTTCGGCCGCTCGGGACCGCGTGGCTTTGGAGCTCACGGCTAACTGGAGCGGGAGTCGGACCAGCGGGAGCTGCGTGAACTGAAGCCTCTCTATTTGGAGAGGGACGTGCTCGCGGCCGGCAAGCATTGACCCAGGGAAGGGTGGTGTCACAGCCACTGCAAGGCCGTAATTAAGCAGAGGCCGGGGGGGTGGGGGGGGTGACCAGGAATAGCAGCCAGGCACACCGCAGGCGGGTGAGCTGCCAGGCCAGTGCCCGGCCTCTGAGACAGGGACACATTGTCATCTGGATTCCACATTCTGTCCGGGGCACAGGCTCCCGGTGCTGCGGGTATGGAGTGAGGACAACTGCAAACCCGGCGAGCTTGGGCACCTCGGATCGAATCAGTTCCTCCCCCTCCTTCAGCCTGGCCTCACCACCTCTCTTCTCCTCAACAGGCATCAAGCTGCCCCGGCCGTCGCTCAGGCCTGACGCCTGCCATCCACTGAGCTCACAGTGCTTTGCAAAGAAGGGCCGTATCATCATCCCACATGGGGAAACCGAGGCACGGGGGCCTGGCCAAAAGTAGACTCCTGAGTTCCAGCCAATGCATCACCCCCAAGCCCAAAAGCCACAGGGACTAGATTTGCTTCCTGCAACACCATCCCCACTCAGCCGCTGCTCTGGGCGCCAGCCCCAGGCTTACGCTCAGGCTGGGGAGATGGCAGATGTGGGCCACCTCTACAGGCCGGGCAGGAAGAAATTATCCAGCAGCTTCCTCGGTTGGGTGAGAAGGCAGCAGAGATGCTGAACTGGGTGGAGAAAGCTGCTGCCGAGCCCCTTCCACCGGCTGCACGCTCGGGTGCTCCTACACTGTTTGCAGCTCACCTGGCTGGGCCCCTAATTTCAGTCCTCAGCAGAGAGCTGCTGATTGCCCAGCTCCAGCCAGCAATCAGCCAGGGGCTGGGCTCCCCCTGGGAACGCTGCATATCCCTCGGGGGGACGCTGAACCCAGGGGTCCCTTTGCTAAGGCACCAGCTCCTTCAGTAGCCTCAGCTCCCCACAGCCATTAGACCCCGAGTATATTATGGGTGCTGCGGCAGCAGCAGCCGAGCTACGCCACAGTGGTGCTGTAGTGTAGACACTTCCTACGCAGCAGAGGGTTCTTCCCGTCTGTGTGGGTAACCCACCTTCCCCAGCAGCGACAGCAAAGTTGTCGGGATCACTCTCCCATCCCGCTGGATGCATCGCAAGAATGATCAAAGGGCTAGAGAACGTGAGCTACGAAGAAAGGCTGAAAGAATTGGGCTTGTTTAGTTTGGAAAAGAGAAGACTGAGGGGAGACATGATAGCAGTTTTCAGGTATCTAAAAGGGTGTCATAAGGAGGAAGGAGAAAACTTGTTCTTCTTGGCCTCTGAGGATAGAACAAGAGGCAACAGGCTCAGACTGCAGCAAGGGAGGTTTAGGTTGGACATTAGGAAAAAGTTCCTTACGGTCGGGGTGGTCAAACACGGGAATAAATTGCCAAGGGAGGTTGTGGAATCTCCATCGCTGGAGATATTTAAGAACAGGTTAGACAGAGGTCTATCAGGGATGGTTTAGACAGTACTTCGTCCTGCCATTGGGGCAGGGGGCTGGACTCAATGGCCTCTCAAGGTCCCTTCCAGTCCAAGTATTCTATGATTCGATGATCTGCAGCAGGTACCAGGGGAGGGAAGGGTTAAATCGGATGCTCCGGCTTGTGAATTCCCACCCCCCCCACCCCCTCTGGGGCACTACAGATGTCTAGTAACTTAAGAGTCGGTCAGGCACGCTCCGCGCTAACCCGGCCTGCTGCAAACACAACAGCATCCCAGTGATCCGGCCAAGTCACGCAAGGTTCGGCTCCTGGGACTCAAAACAAGACAGGACAAAACTGACAAATGTACTTCAGCAATCAGCCTGGCCTGGCTCCTGTGGCTGGAGTACGTGGCAAGGATTGGGCCCTCCCTGTCCCTGATGTCGATTGAATGAAACCTTTCTCTGAGCAAAGGGAAGGGTGGGTTTAGTTTTTTCTTAAAGACAAAGGTATCTGAAAAGGGAGCGAGGTGGGGAGACCGACTGACCATCGATCTGCAGAGGAGGTGTGTGGGGATGAATAGGTAGAGTGTGGGGACAGAGAGGTGTGTGGGAATGGACAGACAGACAGGCAGATTAGATGAGGTGTGTGAGGACAGATAGATCGATAGATAGATAGATAGAGGGGGCGGGAGGAGATAGATAGATAGATAGATAGGCAAGTGAGGTGCATGCGGATAGATGGAAGTGTGTGTGGATAGCTAGATAGATGGATGAGGTGTATGGGGATAGATAGACAGAGGTGTATGGGGACGGACAGATAGATAGAAGGGGTGGGAGGAGATAGATAGGTAGACAGACAGGTGCGGTGTATGGGGATAGATGGATAGACGGAGGTGTGTGTGGATAGGTAGATGGGTGAGGTGTAAGGGGACAGATAGATAGAGGTGTATGGGGACGGACAGATAGATAGAAGGGGTGGGAGGAGATAGATAGGTAGACAGACAGGCGAGGTGTATGGGGATAGATGTAGGTGTGTGTGGATAGGTAAATGGATGAGGTGTATGGGGATAGATAGAGGTGTATGGGGATGGATAGATAGATGGGTGAGGTGTATGGGGATAGATGGATAGACAGATGGAGGTGTGTGGATAGGTAGATGGAGGAGGTGTATGGGGATGGATAGATAGATGGGTGAGGTGTATGGGGATAGATAGAGGCGTATGGGGATAGATAGATAGGTAGATGTGTGTACCGCTAGACAGGTTAATTAACTGCCCCCTAGGCAGCTTGCCCGCTGCTGGGTAGCTATACAAGCTCCCTTTCCGGGACGCTGTCTGCTGTTACAGCTCAGCCTTGTAAAGTGAACCTGGGAACACCAGCGAGACGGGCGCCTCTTAACCACTTGTAACAATCATCATTAACAATAATAATTAAGACGTGGGACTTGGAGGCACACGCGGCAGCAGACTAACAAGGCTGCTGGGAGCCAGCGAGGGCAGCGCCCTGCATAGCTAACAAGGCTGCTGGGAGAGGGGCCCTGATTGAGGATGGCAGCTAATGAGACCACTGGGAGGCCGGAGAGCGCGGAGCTGGAGGAAAGAGGAGAACAATTAAAACTAGGCAAAGCGGGAGAGAGAGGAGACAATTAAACTGAAAACAAGGAGCAGGGAGAACAAAAAAACCCTGGAGCTCCTCTCGCTGCTTCCCCGGCAGCCCAGCTCCGGGGAAAACTGGGCCATCACCATCGCCTTTTTCGGAAAGGAGACCAAAGGCAGATGACCAGGTTGAGACGTCTCTGTAGCCAGCCCCTGCTTATTGCAGGGACAAAAAGTGGGGCCCAGCGTAAAAAGTTTGCTGACCCCTGCAGCAAGATATTTATTTGCTGTCTGGTGGGAATGCGCCTCTCTGACCCCTGCAGGACACAATCAAAACTGCTCCCCCGTGTGTCATCGTCCCCATAGTGCTTGGCAAGGAAGGCGATTCTCCCATTGCTCAAGGGGCACAGCAGCGAGAGAACTCTGAAACTCCCTTCTCTGACCGGAGCAGGGAGCCGAAAGCGGGAGCTGCTACAGCTGTGACAGACTCATTCCCTCTGAGGATGGGGCATGGGGTGGACCCGGACCTCAGGAGCCCAGCCGAGCAGATGCACATGGGGTTGGACTAAAGGGACTCAGAGGGGTGAGCCCAGAAGGCTGCGCCGTGCCGTTTGCTCCCATGGCAGGATATGGCACGGCATGTGGTGGCCTGCAGATGCTGCCCTGCTGCTCCCCTGCCAATGGTGCCCGTTGCCGCAGGCGCCTGCTCGGAAAGGAAGCATCCAAGGAGCCTAAAATAAACAGCCGCTAATAAAGACAGGCTAACGAGCCAGCCACCCCTCCTCCCGAGGCCTGAAATAGCTCCACCCCCCGCAGGCTCTGGGGGTCTCCACAGGGGATTCCTCCACCAGACGGGCCTTTGCTGTGCCGCCCATGCACACGGAGGAGAGAGAGCTCCGTGTGGCCTGGCTCAGCCCAGCTCCATCCCCCTGCAGTGGGAAGCGCTGGGGGCTCTGTGCCTTTGAGCCCGGGTGTCTCCAGCCGTTAGGGAGCTGTGGAGCCTGGACTCAGACTTGCACACACAGATCAGTGAGGGCAGACGTGTCCAATGGGCCATGCGGGGAGCAGGACGTGTCTTAAGGAGTCTCCCAGTCCGGCTCGGGCTGTCAGGGCCGTGGCCAGTGCTCCTGTAAGCTGAGTGCCTGGGCAGCTGCCCAGGAGAGATTCAGGCGCCACCCAGAGGACCCACAGCTGCCAGCAGGTGTCTCGAATGGTGGTGCACCTCTGAACACACCTTCGTGCAGAGAACAAAACTTATTCCGCACAAGGGTGGGGAAAAATAGCGGGCACTCTTGTAACGGCTGGTCTCTTCGGAGCTCAGCGAGCCAATTCTGAGCACAGCGGGCCTCCAGCAAGGGAGGTTTAGGTTGGATATTAGGAAAAAGTTCCTAACTGTCAGGACGGTCAAACAGTGGAATAAATTGCCAAGGGAGGCTGTGGAATCTCCATCGCTGGAGATATTTAAGAACAGGTTAGATAAGCGTCTATCAGGGATAGTCTAGACAGTGCTTGGTCCTGCCATGAGGGCAGCGGGCTGGACTCGATGGCCCCTCAAGGTCCCGTCCAGTCCTAGCATCCTATGATTCTATGATTCCAAAGTGAGAGCCAACCTCTGCAGCCGGAGCCTGTCTCTGCTAACAAGGTAGCTAGGAACCGGTGGAGCACTAATTAGCAACGGGTCTATTCGAGAGCAATGCACTGAAGGCCGACCCCTGGCTGCAGAGCCGACTCAGCTCTCTGTGTTTGCACGGCCCCTGTCGTGGGCAGATTTTAGCCCCGTTTTTACAGCTGGGCAAATGAGTCCTAGACAGGTGCAGCAACTCGCCTGCTGAGCGCAGCAGACGAACCTCAATGATTAGATTAGACCAGAGTTTGCCAAAACTTAATCGCCAGTCCCGAGCCCTAATCCAGAGCCTTAACGAGAAGGCAGAGTAACAACAGCCACCACCCGCAGCTCTCAGTGCACTTGGCAATGCAGGGCAGCGCCATGACACTCAGATGACAGAAAGGGAAACTGAGGCACAGAGCGGGGACGTGACCAAGTGAACCCAGCAGCTCAGTGGCAGAGCCAGGAATCCAGGCCCAGTCTAGTGCTGCAAGCCCCTGCCCACACCGCCTCCTGTCAGACCAGCTCTTCCCATGGACTTTCTGCCCTTCCTCCCTGACTTCCTCTCCCTGTTCTTCCACCCCCTGCCTGGTGAGTTATGATGTCACAGGTCAGGGCGTGCAGCGCCCAGAGAGGCAGACGGCTGCATCTAGAGGAAGGAAGCCATGAGCCCTGCTTGCTGGTGACAGCACTACCAGGCAAACCAAACCTTGCTAACGTCCAGGGCACCTCCCCCTGGACGAAGCTTTAATCCTTCCAGGGCAGGAAACCCCCCCTGGCCTGTGGCTACAAGGCTCAGGCGCTGGGCAGTTGGATGCAGCAGTCGTGCGGCTAAGCCAGCTCCCCAAGGCAGTGGGCCCCAGGGCTGGGGGTTTGGAGGAAGGGCAGCCGGCTCCAAACACCAGCCCGGTGGGATGCAGAACATCAAAATGCCCTGAAGCCAGAGGTGCAGGGGAGAGGGTTGGGGGTCAGTGCTGGCTCAGACCCTCAGAGATTTCAGTTCCCAGGAGATCCAGGGGAGTCAGGCACCTAAAGGCATTTAGAGAGCTAGACCGAAGTGACGACCCAAAGTGTGAGACTTCAAGAGAAGCTCCAGGGAGTGCCGAGTACTGCTTATTATACAGGGCAAGGCTTACAGGTAGCTTCACTTGGACTCCTCACCCACAGGACGTTCCTCAGCCCCATCCCATACCCCTTCTCTCACTTCCTCCTTCACCTGACCCCTCTGTTCTGTGATACACCCAGACTTAGCAAGCTTTTGTTATGGTCTCCCACAGTATTGTTGCCAACAAGTTCAAGAAGTATGGATTGCATAACTAGACCATCAGATGGATGGAAAGCTGGTTACATCGTCAGGCTCAATGGGTTGTGCTCAAGGGCTTGATGTCTGGTTGGCCGTCAGTATTAAGCAGAGTCCCCCAAGGGACTGGTTTTGTTCAACATCTTCGTTAATGACCTGGACGAGGGGATGGCTTGCACCCTCAGCAAGCTCCCAGATGATGCTTAGCTAGTGGGAGAGGTAGATACGCTGATAGGGTCTAGAGGGACCTGGACAAATTGGAGGATTGGGCCCAGAGAAATTTGATGAGGTTCAACAAGGAGAAGTGCAGAGTCCTTCACTTGGGACATAAGAATCCCAAGCACTGCTCTAGGTTGGGGACCGACTGGCTAAGCAGCAGTTCTGTAGAAAAGGACCTGGGCGCAACAGTGGATGAGAAGCTGGTCATAAGCCAACCGTGACCCGGTTTAGCCTAGAAGGCTAACGCACATGGGGCTGCATTAGTAAGATATAGCAGATGAGGGGAAGTGATTATTCTCTGTTTGACACTGGTGAGGCCACATCTGCAATATTGTGTCCAGTTCTGAGCCCCTCACTACAAAAAGGATCTGGACCCATTGGAGAGAGTCCAGCAGAGGCAACCAAAATGATTCGGGGCTGGAGCACACGACTTATGAGGAGAGGCTGAGGGATCTGGGCGTGTTTAGTCTACCGAAGAGTGAAGTGGGATTTGACAGCAGCCTTCAACTACCTGAAGGGGGATTACGAATAGGATGGCGAGAGGCTGTTCTCAGTGGTGAACAAGGAGCAATGGTCTCAAGTTACAGAGGGGGAAGCGTAGGCTGGATGTTAGGAGAAACTCTTTCCCCAGGCGGGTGGTGAAGCCCTGGAATGTGTGGCCTAGAGAGGGGCTGGAATCTCCACCCCTGGAGGTTTTTAAGCCCTGGCTGGGATGATTTAGTTGGGGCTGATCCTGCCGATGACCCCCCGAGGTCTCGTCCAGCCCTGGGATTCAATGATTCTCTCTGACCCTTTAATGTCCTTCTCCGACTGGGTGGTGTCTAGGACCATGTCTAGCTCTGTGTTTCCACTGCCAGGCTGTGGGAGTACAAGCCTAGCATGGCACCATCAATCCAGCCGCTCGCTGCACTGGGACAGCCTCAAGACGCCCAAGCCAGCCCTAAGTGTCACAGGCCGGTTTCCCAGGGATGAGCTGACCTTATGCAAGTGACCGTTTCTTTTCTCTTTATCAAAGCCCCCAGAAGGTTGATTTCCCGGAGGGCAAGAGCATCTCTCTTCCTCCCAGCCCCTGTCCTACGTGCAGCCCTTCCACAAAGGATGAAACTGCCCAAGCCTTCAACATTGTAAGATGTTGCATGGTTTGAAGAGCCGGGCCCACTGGCTGCAGGCATGATGTGATGTCACAGGGGCAAGGCCTGGCTTTCTTCTCCTCTGGCCTGCGTCCAGCCTGTGCAGTCTTACAGCTGCAGGAGCACTGGTAATGAACATTTACTGCGGGCAAAAAGACAGACACACTGAAGGCGGCTGAGGCATCTCTTTCAACTAATCTGCGTGCAGGCTGGATGGGACACATTCATGGCTGGGGGAGTGTGACTGCAATTGAATCAAGGATGCATTTGGCCTGGGAAGTTTGCTAGAAATATCAAAGATCTACTGCGTGTTGATTTAGCCCAGGTGGTGGCCATAAGGTCATGGGGTCAAAGACTCCAGAACATGGGTCCACAGCCAGGCTCACCCCCGTAGAAAGGAGTGATGGACATGTCAGCCTTAAAGATGCTATTTCTGGCTGAAAGATCCCACCAAAGGTCCTGATGCCCATCTCTGTGGACGGGCTTTAAGTATCTCGTCTCCTCTAAGAACATCACACTCTTGACACCATGCCCAAGGGGCTCTAACCAGAACTGAGCCGAACTTCCAGACCAAACCCCACAGCCAGGCCAAACGCCTCTGGCTCGGAGTTTTGTTACGTTCTCCAGACTCTGGCAAAGTTTGCAGATCTTTTGGCAAACCTGATCTGTAGTTCTGAGAACGGCAATCGTGGGATCGGGGGGAACTCCAGGCGACGGAAGAGGCTCACCGCAAAGAGAAGCTAAACTTGATGATGGCTTTGGCTGAGTTTTGACTCAGAGAAAACAGGAGGGGGCAGGAGGAAAAGGTACAACCACAATTGGGGTCTCCTTGGCCAAAAAATGGCGAACTGGACTGTGGACCCCCAACACCTAAAAGCAGGAGCTTTGTAGTCGATCTAGAGGACTCTGTAGAGAGGGACTGGAATAACTCATCTCTTCTGTGGATCAGCAAAGCACGTACCCACCAGAGGGTCTCACAGATCAGCAACGCAGGGGAAGGAGGGTGTGAACGCATCCCAAAGAGCCCCAGCCTGCCTGGTTCCTTGCAGCTCTCTGAACATGGTCTTAGGAGCACGAGTTGTCTGACCAACCAAACATCTAGAGGACTATTTTGCAGCAGCAGAGTGGCCCTTCCTTAGCCCCGCGTCTGAGCATTTCTTCAGCGACACAACACTGCTTCCACGAGTCCCCAGAGTCACCTCGCATCACGTTCTTGGATCTCCTGGCAGGCCTCCCACCCAGACAGAAATCCCCCTCCTCGCCTCCAGTGGGGAATGCCCATTTGCCAGGACCCCACACCATTCCAGGGACTTCCCTGCGGAGACCTGGTAGCAACTGTATTGAATCTGGCGAGAAGTTTGCAAATCAAAGAACCACAGCAACGAGAGATGGAAAAAGCCACGTAGACCACCTAGTTTGTCTCCCAGCTGGGGCAACACTGATCCCTGTTGGACACTCATCAATGCTTGGGGCAGTCGGTCACAAGCAGTGGGATTTCCATGGAATTTCCTTTATCCCTCCAACCACAAAGTCTTCGGAAAGGTGAAATTTCCAGTCCCACATCTCTCAGCTGCAGGCCAAGAGTCTGAAATGTCTGGAGTTTGGATGTCCCATTTAGGTTTCATCTCAACTTGGAGCTGGCGGTGGGATCTGAGCTGCTGTGGAGAGGTGCAGGCCAGCTCAGGGACAGCTAGGGTGGGCGTGTCCACACCCATTGGGAATCACACCCCTCGCTGATTCTAGGGGAGAATTTAAGGGCAAATGTAAAAATTAACTCCCCGCATCCAGAGAAAGAGCTTTCAAAGCCTGTGAACACAGCAGTTGCTTTCGTCTCTGTGCCCGGCCTTGGCCTTCTCCTGCTGTCATGCAGTGAACAAAGATCGTTCCTGCCCTGGAATTTCTGGAACTCTCAGGCTGCAGGGGGAGAGACAGATCCCCTTTGAAGTGGCTTAACGAGCCGGTCCAACTAATTGCTTTCTAATTGAGTTTTTATTCTCAGAAAGGAGGCAGCCTTTGATTTCCTCCCTAGAACGCAGGAGGGAGACAGGCAGGCCAGGACGCTCCATCCCCAGGCCACACTCCCTGCGGGCCAGGCTGGGAGCCAGCTGAGCAAAACTCTTTCCGAGAGGGTCCTTGGACGGGAGCGGTGTCTCAGTCCTGATGTGTGCGTGTGGGGGTGGGCTGGTCGGGGGGTGGGGGTGCAGGAGTCACTGGACACAGGCAGAGGAACCAGCTGCACACCAGGTGTCAGACCAAGCCCAGCCTAGGCGGGGACCTGCAGAGCCCTGTGCTGGGCCAGGGCTCTGGTGTCACTGCCCAGCCAGGCCTCTTCCAACAGCAGCCTCCGCCCCACAATGAAGGGCACAGGAGAGGAAACCGCTGCAGCTGCTGAGCCACTGGCCTGTGGGGCGCTCGGAGGACCACGACGAGGAGATGGAAATAAGGGGGATGCGAACTTCTTAGAGGCAGCGATATGTATCTGGCATCCATTGCCCTACACCTCCAACTGCCCACCCCTACGTCGTACGTCTACCCACCCCTACACACCCACCCACCTCTACCCGTACGTCTACTCACCCCTACATACCCACCCACCTCAACCCCATACATCTACCCACCCCTACCCCGTACGTCTACCCACCCCTACACACCCACCCCTACCCCGTACGTCTACCCACCCCTACACACCCACTCACCTCAACCCGTACGTCTACTCACCCCTACATACCCACCCACCTCAACCCCATACATCTACCCACCCCTACACACCCACCCCTACCCCGTACGTCTACCCACCCCTACACACCCACCCACCTCAACCCCATACATCTACCCACCCCTACACACCCACCCCTACCCCATACGTCTACCCACCCCTACACACCCACCCACCTCTACCCGTACGTCTACTCACCCCTACATACCCACCCACCTCAACCCCATACATCTACCCACCCCTACACACCCACCCACCTCAACCCGTACGTCTACTCACCCCTACATACCCACCCACCTCAACCCCATACATCTACCCACCCCTACACACCCACCCCTACCCCGTACGTCTACCCACCCCTACATACCCACCCCTACCCCGTACGTCTACCCACCCCTACACACCCACTCACCTCAACCCGTACGTCTACTCACCCCTACACACCCACCCCTACCCCGTACGTATACCCACCCCTACACACCCACCCACCTCAACCCGTACGTCTGCTCACCCCTACACACCCACCCACCTCAACCCCATACATCTACCCACCCCTACACACCCACCCCTACCCCGTACGTCTACCCACCCCTACACACCCCCCCCACCCTGTACGTCTACCCACCCCTACACACCCACCCACCTCAACCCGTACGTCTACTCACCCCTACACACCCACCCACCTCAACCCCATACATCTACCCACCCCTACACACCCACCCCTACGCCGTACGTCTACCCACCCCTACACATCCACCCACCTCAACCCGTACGTCTACTCACTCCTACACACACACCCCCAATGCCATACGTCTACTCACCCCTACACACCCAGCCACCTCAACCCCATACATCTACCCACCCCTACACACCCACCCACCTCAACCCCGTACGTCTACCCACCCCTACACACCCACCCCAACCCTGTACATCTACTCACCCTTACACACCCACCCACCTCAAGCCTGTACATCCACCCACCCCTACACATCCACCCCAACCCCATATGTCAACTCACCCGTACACCGCCCCCCACCCCAACCCCATGTCTACCCACCTTGACACACACACACACCCTCACCCCATGTGTCTACCTACCCCTACACATCCACCCAAACCCCGTATGTCTACCCAACCCTACACACCCACACCCACCTCATATGTTTACCCACCCCTACACACACACCCCAACCCCGTACATCTACCCATCCCTACACACCCCCTCAATGCCATACGTCTACTCACCCCTACACACCCATCCACCTCAACCCCGTACGTCTGCCCACCTCTGCACACCCACCCCCCAACCCATATGTCTACCCATCCCTACACATCCACCCCAAACCCCTATGTCTCCTCACCCGTACACACCCACCCCAACCCCATACATCTGTCCACCCCTACACACCCACTGCCCCACCCTGTATATCTACCCACCCCTACACACCCACCGCACCACCCCGTGCGTCTACTCACCCCTACACACCGACCACCACCTCATACACACCAATACATATATCTACCCATCCATCCACCCAGACAGAAAAATCTGCCCCTCCAGCCAATCACCCACCCATCCAGACACCCCATCGGTGCGTCTCTCTCCAGCAATGCAAGGTGGACACGGAGGCACCGTCCCTTTCACCCTTCCACGCCAGCTCTGCCTTCTCTCGCCCCGTGCAGCTTCAGCCAGGCCGTGGGAGGGGCACGTCACTGCATCATTCGGCCCTGAAAGTCTAAGCCCTAAACCTGACTATGGCTTTGCTGCAGCAAACCCAGCGATGCCGCTAGCTGCTGGGGTGCACCCGGGCAGAGCCACTGGCAGGCTCTCACCCTAACAAACTCAGGGCCCCTGCCTCTCGGGGTACCCTGCCCTGCCACATCCCAGTCCCTCCCCCGGCGTTCTCAGCCTCTCTTCCCCTTGGCCCGAAGGCTGCACACGGGGCACGCCAGGGCAGCTGCAGTGTATTTTGGTTGCTGAGCGTGTTATGCCTGGGGGCACGCTGGGATGAAAGGGATTAAGTTTAAAATTAAAGGGTATGATTGTTATTTGTGCTGGCTATAATTGATGGGTGCTTTTTGGAGCTTAATTTGCTCCTAATTCGGCATCGTCCAGGCATGAGACTTGAAGGCAGAGTGTTCTGAGGACTTAATCAGTGTACGGCTCAGAGGATCCCCTGAAGGGCAGAGAGCGAAGCTAGTGACGGAGAAAAGCCAGGCTGAACTGAGACACCGTCGGAGAGTTCCCTGGACACACGCTTGCAAGAAATGCCTTCCAGAGAGCTCCAAAGCTGCCTGGACAGATGGGGTGTGTGTGTGTGTGTGTGTGTGTGTGTGTGGTGGGGGGAGCAATAAAACTCAGAGCTGCTTGTTTGGACAGACGGGGTGTGTGTGTGTGGGGGGGTAATAAAACTCAGACCTGCTTGTTCCAAAAGCACAGGCGCTTGCCCCTTGAGCTGAAGGAGAATCTTCAGTCACTAATAGCCATAGAGGGCTTATGAAACACAGTTCTGAGCCTAGCAACTAGGGGGCAGCCGTTCACAGATCCATCGGCCACTTGCCTCGACAAGACACAGCCCCCACCGCGGCTTTGCTACTCTACCCCAGGCTCATGACAATCACATGACAAGCTGGCACAGCTAAGGGGTTTGAACTTGGCCCTGCTCACGCACACATCTCACTGCCGGCGTTGGAGTAAGCCTGCAGCTCCTGGGCTATCTTTGAAGGCTTCCCATCCCCAGGCAAACAGGGCTTGCTCGATCTGAGCTGGGGCGAGCCCCCGGCCTGCAGCCCCTGGCCGACTGTCGGGACCAGAGTCCAACGCAGGTTCCGTGCTGGAGACGCTCGGGGGGGAGGCGTAAGTGGTGGTGACAGCTGTGGCGGTCGCACCCCACAAGAAGCTTAGAGGGGTGGGGCCCCAAGTTCATGACTCTGCTTCTCTCAAACCCCCATTCAACCTCCCCGGGCCCAGCTCTGGCTTCGGCCTGTTCCCCTGCCAAAGGCTGAGCGATCCTGGACACCTGTGCCGCCAGCAGCTGGCCCAGCCCAAGGAAATCCCGACCATGGAGGCAGCTCCTGTGTTACCCGCACCGGCCCAGCCGTAGGGCGAGCGGCAGAGAGGAGATGGCTCACAGGGGTTGTGTTGTGGCAGGGGTGGCTTTTAACAGTGACATGCTGTCTCCTAAGCCCGCTGCCTCACCCAGCCCCTGCTGGGCTGGGGGGATATGAAACGCAGAGGCAGCCGCCCTCCACAGCACCATTTTGTCTCCAGCTGGTGCCTGCTCCCCCAGGCTGTGCCTGGGCCGCCCTGCTGTGATGCTGACAGGCCTCTCTACGTGTGGGGCTGGGAGGGACCTCAAGGAGCCATGCGCTAAGCTCCAGAGGTGCCAGGTGCAAGCCCCCCTGCCTCCTGCCCACCCCAAGACAGCAGCTCCTTCACGGCATGGGACATGCGCACGCCCGGCATCCGGCCAGCTGCATGCGGGGGGGATGCTCAGCCCTTCCCATCCTGCTATCAGCACGGCTGCCTCCCCCACAGCCCGGCTCCACCATGGTACAGCTGGTTGCCCTGCGGGGAGATGGGGAACAGGGTGAGACCAGCCGGGTCTAGGGCTGTCCACAGACAAAGGAGCTCCAATCAGAGCACAGGAATGAAGGCCAATGAGGGGCCCAATGCAACCACCCTGGGGTCAGCGGGAGTCCTGCAAGCACCAGGTCTGATCTGCCCTGGCAGCAGAAAATAAAGAGCGAGTGGCAGCGCTAACCCGGGCTCTGAAGACGGTGCTTGGTGCTAGCACAGCCCGGCTGGCGCGTGAGCCTTTCCCAGGCCCAGTGCTCTTCTTCCAGGAGCTCAGCGGTCACCTCTCCTCCCGCGAGAGCGGGCGGAGCTTTGCAAACGGTACACGCACCTCCGCAGGGCCAGGGCGGCTGAGCGGTAGCGGAAGGAAACGGAGCTGCCAGGGTCTGACAGGTGGTGCTGGGACAGCTGAGCTGTGGGGGATCCCCGGAGAAAGGCCATGCACCATTGGGGGTACGCGTGGGAAGGGGAGCCTGGAACTTGTGCGTGTGTGACTGGTTTGCGCGGCCAGCTGATGCAACAGTCAGCCAGCGAGCCCAGCGGGGCAAAAGCCAAAGGCGCTTGGCAAAGGAAACACATGCACACATCTCATAGAGCAGGAAGGGACCTCGGGAGGTTATCAAGTCCAGTCCCCTGCTCTCTTGGCAGGGCCAAGCGCTCCAGATCCCTAAATGGCCCCCTCCAGGATTGAACTCACAACCATAGGCCCATACTCAAACCCGCCTGCGAGCTGGAGCCGTCCCTTGTTAAGAGCTAACTCAGCAGGGGCTCATTTAGCCAGTTGTGTTTCTCGTAATGATCAGGAGTCTCGGTCCTTCCCCGGTGAGCCAAAAGTAGGATTTAAAGAGGTGCTAATCCCGCAGAAGGTGGGAGAGCTGATTCCGTGAGACAGGAAGGTCCCGGGCAGTCAGAACAACAACAGAGGGGGAAATCTTATTGCAAAGCTTGGGCTCAGCAGAAGGAAGAGGGCGCCAAGTTTTTCAGGGAAGTCGAGCGTTAACCCTTCGGGTGCCTGCGGACAAGGCTCCTGCCTTGCAGAGACGCTGGGAAGGCACGCAGGCCCCTGCAGAGCTGAGTAACTAAGGGAATGGAGCCCAGGTGGGTTTGTTCGCCGCCGATCAGCACTGGGATGCAGGAGACATGGGTCTCGGGCTGCTCAACGGCGACCCCTTCTGGCCAGCTGGGAAGCGTAGGGGCAGGGGCCGGCTGGGGGCTGTTCTGCATGGCTTAGTGAGTGGGGATTGCTAAGTGACAGGGCAGGCTGCTCCGCACACACGAAGAGGCACCGTGTGTGCTGAAGAGAGCGAGTCAAGACTCTGCTCCGCTACAGACTCCCAGAACATCCTTGGGTGAGTCACTTAGCCTCACTGAGCCTCAGTTTCCCCTTCTGTGCCATGCAGCTCATAGCCCCATCCTGCTTCTCAGGGATTCTTGAACTGAGGTGCTCATGTGCTGTGAGGATGGGGACCAGATCAGTACCCGTAAGAGACAGAGCTCTCCTGCCAGGAAACTGTATTTCCACAGCCGCCATCAGCATCCGGGGCTGAGCCAGGACCTCACCCTGCCACGAGCTGTGTGTGGAGAGAGCTTGCTGCAGGAACCCAGGCCAGAGCCAGCCAAGGCGAAAGGTGAACACCCAGGTGTGAGGCACCGGCACTAACAATCTCACGCTGGCCAGGGCGATGCTCCTGCCATTGGGCCGCTTTGAGTGACGTGATTCACGAGGAGCTTTCCAACCGCATGTGCTGGGGCCAGACCACTCAGCCAGTGAGGGCCCCGCACCTCTGGGGCCTTAGAGATCTAACTGCTGCTGCCCAGTGGCCCTAAGGGGCAATTCGCACCCGGCCCTTAGAGCAGCAGGGCTGTCACTCGTGTCTGTGTGTGAGAAGAGCCTCGCTCCCAAGGGAGGCAGTTTCCACGGAATAAGCAGTAGGTGAGTGCCGGAATTGCACTGCCCCTTGGAGAGGCAGCTTGCCCCTGTAGAGGGGAGACCCCCTCCTGTCCACGTAGATAACGGCTATACTGCAGTACAGCACAAGCTGCAGACACGTCCACAGCCTCACAGCCAAAGACAGTCCAACGCAGAGCACGCCAAAGC
Source organism: Carettochelys insculpta (assembly GCF_033958435.1). Classification (NCBI taxonomy): domain Eukaryota; kingdom Metazoa; phylum Chordata; order Testudines; family Carettochelyidae; genus Carettochelys; species Carettochelys insculpta. The sequence continues at coordinate 4,981,793 of NC_134145.1, forward strand.
CATCAGGGCCAAGCAGCCTGGGGCAGGCTCAACAGAAGGGGCGGTCGCCCTGCTTTCTGCAGGAAAACCGGCTGCAGACAACGGTGGTGAGCACCCCCAGCGAACAGACCTCACGCCAGCTCAGAGCTGGGGCAGGTGGCTGAACAGGGGCTGCCCTGGTTGCAGAGTCGGGTGCTCAGACCCTGGTTGCAGACTGAGTTAGAGGCAGGGCCAGCCAGAGACGGTGTGTCTGTGAGCCGGAGAGGAAGCTCCTGGAGTACACAGCTCAGTGGATGGGCAGAGCCCGCGATTTTCTGGCACAGAACAAATGTTCTGTGCACAAATAAGATGCCGCCAAGGATCTGGCTGACTTGTATCACCAGCATCTTGCTCCAAGTGCAACAGCCCCACAGGCACTGGAAATCAGCTCGCTGCTTGGACCAGGACGACGACAGTTGCAGGCTAGATGCTATCATAAAATAACAACAGTAGCCAGAATCTGCTACAGGGAGTGCCCTGGGCTTCATAGAAGTCACCCAGCAGCTAATGGAAGGGCTGGGAGTAGGACACATATCTCCTGTGTCCCACACCAATATCCCATCCACCTGATGGACACCTATCCTTAAGCACACCACTGTATTGCCTGGGAATTGAATGCAGGTCAACTGCTCGGAAGGCAGCCATGCTCACCACTATACCACCACCGCTTCCTTTCTTTCGCAGGGCCAGCGTTTACAAAGCCACTGGCCAGGAACATGTCGGCAATCTAGCCTGACCTGACGAACACAGGACAGAGAGCCGCTCCCGAACAGCTCCTGCGGCCAAGCGTTTGGAGAAATATCCCAAAATTGCCAGAGACACGGAATCCAGTGGGATCCTGGGTAAGTTATTGGTTAGTTACTCTCGTGGTTGGCAATTTATACCTTCCATCCAGAGCTGGAAAAGTAGTGGAGGGGAGCTCTGTTCGTCTGTATCCACAAAAACAATGAGAAGTCCTGGGGCACCTTCGAGGCTATCAGATTTTTGGAGCATAAGACCCACTTCATCAGATGCATGTCAGAGCTGCAAAAAGTACCTCAAAAGTTACTTAAGTAAAAGTACAGCTGCTGGGGGGATGTACTTAAGTACAAGTCACCCCGGTCCCTCTGGTGGGGGGGAACTACTTGAGTAAAAGTACACACGCCACATCTTGATTGTACTCAAGAATCCAGAAGTGAAAGCAGCTGCACTGTTACTCAAGTTACTTTCTGGGTCCCTTTCCCACCACTGCTCACATTTCCACCACTTTTTCCACCACTGCTCCACCACTAGTTTCAACTGATGTAGCTTTAAATTCCAGCTGCCGGACTGGGTCAGACCTTACTCTGCTGGGCTGCAGAGCCCGGACCGGATGTAGGGCACTTACAGACTCGAATTAAGCCTCCCCTTAACCTTTGTGTAGTTCGGCTCCTTGAGCCTATGGCTTTCAGGCAGGTTTTCTAACCCTGGAACCACTGGATGGCTCTTCTCCAAACCCTCCGTTGGCTCTGAGCTGCGGGCTCTGGAGCCGGAGCCGAGATCCCAGCAGCGCTCGCATCAGTGCCGAATACAGCGGTAAAGTTGCCTCTCTGCTCCTGCTCGAGCACCCCCGTTTATCTAGCCCAGGAGGTGATGAATTCCTTTGGCCCCAGCGTCGCACGGGGAGCGCACAGGATCCTGGAGCAGAAACCACCAGTCTTTGCCGCTGCTTTCCAGGACAGGGCCCCGCCGTCCTGTAAGAATGGCCTGGCGTCTCGTAGGTATCCAAACACATCGCCTGCTGACTGAGCGATCCAGGCTGCTCTGCCCTCGGAGATCATTCCTACTGAGGGGAGGAGGGGAGACAGCTGACCTGCCCACATGGGCACCTCACTCCGTCCCAGAACTTGGTGGCAAATGACCACAACCGGCACTGGCCTCGTCTATCCCTCAAGCAGTCATGGCGGCTACCAGCAGAGGGTGCGTGCGGGGAGCAATTGCCCCAGGGCCAATAATTTAAAAGGGCCCGGGGCAGGGATCCCTTTAATTTTTCCCATTCCAGGGCAGAATAAATTTTATTATGTGCACCAAGGCATGAGTGGATGTGCACCACCGATACAAACACAGGCTGCCGGCTGTCTGCTGGGTGGCACCTGAATCTTTCTTGGTCTGGCCACCCACGTGTTCAGCTTACAGGGAACGCTGGCTCAGGCTCAGGGCCACTACTGCAGGAACGGCAGCAGCTGGAACTCTGGGCCCTTTAAATCACCACTGCAGTCCTGCTCAGGAGCTGCTGGGGGCAAAGCCGGGGGAGGTTAGACCACAGCTTGACCCCTTCTGCCCGAGGACCCCCAGAGCTGAGCCCCCACACCTTGCGAGGGCCGGGCAAAGTCCGTTGCCCTCCCTGCACGTGTTCTGCCTGACTAAACTGCTGACCGAGGAGCTCCGAGTTTCCCCTGGCACACGCAGCAAGACCCGGCTTCAGAAAGGCGTTTAGGAACTGCACCTGCACTGCTCTCATTTCAATGGAAGCCAGGCCCTGAAACCCCTTCGTGAACCTGGGCCCAGGGCCCCGATAGCCCTCACTCTACAGGAGAGGCTCTCGGATGCACCTCCCCAGGTTAATAAACACCTCCCGCCGCCGTGCCCCCAAGAAACAGAGCTGCCAGCAAAACCAGAGCTTGGGAAACAGCACAGTCACACCTCCGGGCTTTGCCTCCAGCAGGGGGGAGCCCTTTTCGGCTGCCAGGAGCTCTCTAGAGAACCAGCCTACGGAGAACAAAGCGTGGGCCCTTTGGAGCCAGGGGCATGTGCATCTACAGCCTGAGCTACAGGGCCCTCTCCCACTTCTGCGCCGGCAGGAAGGGGAAGCACAGGCAGGTGGGATGGGTGCACGAACAACCAGCCCAGTGCAAGAAGCGACAGAGACGCTTAAGATACGAATGAGAGGGTCTGGCTGGCTGACCATGGAGCATCTGATGCCAGCTGTGACCTCCGCAGCACATGGGGTCCTGGGAAACTCTGGGGACCGTGCTGAGATCCTGCCCCAGCCTTTGGTCCAGCAAAACACACATTGAGCAGTAAGGGCTGAGCAAAAGGGGAGCGATCTGGGCTCATGCAGAAAGGCCATAAACAGCTGGGAGGTGGGAATAACTAGGACAGCCACAGCCCCGCAACCTGAGCTCAGGCGCTCCACCTCTGTGCGCCAAATCCCTCCTTAGGAGACTGCCAGGCTCAGTTTGTCCTTCCCTCACCTGGAGGCATCAGGACACCTGCTGTCAGCCCTGGGATGAAGGTAGCAGCAGCAGCAGTGCAGAAGTAAGGAGGGCAAAGGGGAGCTAAGTCTTCTGTGAAAAGTGATACTGATGAACTTTTTTTTGGTGTGCTGGTACTTGTGGGTACTGAGTACCGGCATCTTGGCAGCCCCAGCCATGGCATTGGCCGGGGAGGGGTGAGCAGGGAGCTGGCTGAGTACCGGCTCCTCTTTGTTTTTTTCCAAAAACACACTGCTGATGAATGTCACTTTTCACTTTGCCACCCTTACTTCTGTGCTGCAGCTTGCAAAGCTGGGCACCCATCCAGCAGCCGCTGCTCTCCGCTCTGCCTTCAGAGCTGGGCACCCATCCAGCAGCCGCTGCTCTCCGCTCTGCCTTCAGAGCTGGGCACCCATCCAGCAGCCGCTGCTCTCCGCTCTGCCTTCAGAGCTGGGCACCCATCCAGCAGCCGCTGCTCTCTGCTCTGCCTTCAGAGCTGGGTGTCAGCATATGTACTGGGTGGAGGGTGGTGTAAACAACTACAGCCACAAGGAAGGAGGGGCCCAATCAACCACGTGTGACATACCATGGGTGAGAAGACCCTGCAGGTCCTTCTAATATTATGGTTCTATGATTCTAACTGCCAGGACTGTCCTGCTTCTCTGCCTCTGAAGTCCCGACGTTAACCTTGGCTCTGACTTGGATTCTGACTCCAGCTCAGTGCCTGGAATATCAGCACAGACCCTGCTACCTGGTATCTCAACCACTGGCCTGATTCCTGACTCTGGGTCTCCTCTCCAGCTTTACTCTTGACCTTGATACTAGCCTTGACTTGTAGCTTCAGTTCCTGGCTCTCAGGCTCTTGCTACTAGTCCTGTCTGCCTTCAGGCACGATCCTGACAGGTCTGCTTGCCCCACTCTGTATTATGCCATTGAATAAAGCAGCGAGTTTCCAGCCTGCAGTCCCGTAAACTGAGCGTTCTTTCGGTTGTCCCCTTGCAAAAGAGGAGAACTGGACCAAGATTTGGGAGTACAAAGTTCATTTCTCACCTCTGTCCCTGGTTCTGTGTGACCCGGGACAAGCCACTTCCTGCCTCTCTTTCCCATTGGTGAACTGGGGATAACAACTCCCTAGGTGTGGAGGAGATAATCTAACTCACATGCACCGGATGCTCAGACATGCCGCTGAGGGTTTAAAAACAGAAAGAAGAAATTCTTCTCTTTGGCGCGGTCCCTGCCTTCTCTTTACTAGAAATCACTTAGGAAGTCTTTGGATCCCAGCCTGGCTGCTGGACGAACGGAAGATTTCTGCTCGCCTGAACCTTCCCAGTTATAAGAACTTGGCTGGTTGCTTGAATGAAAAATTCTAATAAAACCTAACCTGTAACAATCCAACTCAGGCCAGAAAAACTCTCAGGGACCGAAAGGGGCTTCCAACATCCTGAGCTAAAAAAGCAGAGAATTTTCTATGTCCATATAAAGCCAAAATTGACAAGATTATAGCAAAACCTTTCCAGGCACTTGTAATAACGCTTCATTCCTGGGTCCGGAGCACAGGGCCATGTGAACTTCTGGGTTGGGCAGGGCACTCTGGCTGTGGGCCCGGACCGTTGTAGCATTTGAAGCAACACCAACTATCTTATGTCTGTGGACCAGAGGGGGTATGGATATGTGTGGTGGTATTTGGCCAAAGCTTATAGCTTTTTCCAGGCTGAGTCTGTGATTCCTTCCAGGACAGATACAGCTAGAACCTGAATTTCTCCAACGTGCCCTTGATGTCATTACTTCCTGCAGGTGAGCGTGTAGAAGAGTCACATCTGCCTGTCAGAGTGATTACTAAGAAGTAAATGCTCCAGTTATCAGCCTTGACTCAGGAGAGACCTCTCACCATGCATTTTGGTCTCCTTTGGCCAGCGTGGGATTAGCACTCAGAAGCAAAAGGCAGCAGCAGCAGCTCGGTCACTCGGCTTGCCCAATCCCATGTCACTCGAGTGGCCTAACTCGCGAAGGGGCCCAACCTGTGTTTGCTGTAGGCTAAGCACTCGGGCAGCCAACCAGGAGCGACTCAAATGCAGCCCAGCTATTTCTTTATGCATGTTCTCCTGGGCCCCGATGTTCTGGACACCAGAACTTTAACGGGCTTCGAAAAGAGACAGCCAAGTTCATGGATGATAAGCCCGTCAATGAGACAAAGGGTCTTCAAGAACCAGGACATCTGCTCCAAGACAAAGCTCGTTGTAAACCATGCAGGGGTTGTTCCACTACTATATGCGTGTGAAACCTGGACAACATACAAGTGTACTTTGAAGGCACTTGAGCAATATCATCAAGGTCCATAGAAGGCTATTAGCCAGGGGGTAGGAATGGTGTCCCTGGCCTCTGATTGTCAAAGGCTGGAGATGGGTGGCAGGAGACAAGTCGCTTGATCATTGTCTTCGGTCCACCCCTCTGGGGCATCTGGCACTGGCCACTGGTGGCAGACAGGATGCTGGGTTAGATGCACCTTTGGTGACCCAGTAAGGCCGTTCTTATGTTCTAACGCTGCCTCAGGAGAGTCCTAACTATCTATCTCTTGGGAGTTGGTGCATGGACACCAGCGTCCTGGGAGAGTCGATCACGCCTGGCACTGAGGCCACTGGCATTCATCAATAACCACGTTGCACTGGTGATGTGGCTCGGATGTCTGATCAGCGCCTCCCAAAACAGATTCTGCTTTCTGAGCTGGAGCAAGGACAGAGGAGCATTGGGGGCCAGCAGAAGCGAAACAGGGACGTGCTGAAGGCACATATAAAGAAGTGCAGCATCTGTGTTGACAGCTGGGAGAACCAGGCCCAAGCCTGTCCCCAGTGGAGAGCGGGAATCCGTGAGGGGGTGGGGTAATTTGAGAGGTCCCCCAGCAATGCAGACGAGGAGAGGCGGAGAAGGAGAAAAGAGAATAAACAACTGCCCCGCGCCCCTCCACCACCTGCCCCTTCTGGGATAAGACCTGTGGGTCCAGAATGGGGCTGAGCAACGACCGACGGCCTCACAAATAGGAGGGTGACATGAAGACATCCTACTCGTTCTCAAGTGATGGCCAAAAGGGAGGATTAGCCAGGATGGGCAGGGAGGGGGTCCTTAGCCTCTGCTTGGCAGAGGCTGGAAATGGGTGATAGGAGAGGGATCACCCTGTTCTGGTCACTCCCTCAGAGGTATCCGACATTGGCCATGGTCAGAAGACAGGGCACTGGGCTAGATGGACCTTGGGTCTCATCCAGTGTAGCCATTCTTATGTGTTACTGTGGGTGGTGCGCATCAGCATGTGCCTTGGTGCACCCAATAAAATTAATTCTGCACCTGGAAGGTTAAAAACAGGGGAACATTCGCCCTAACAAAGAGTCCTGGAGCTGAACGATTCTGAGACGTTGCTCCTGCCCTCACAATGGGATGGACAAAAATGTCCAGATTCAGACCCTAACCAGGCCTTCTGCTCTGTCTTTTACTGAATTAACCCTTCGGGGCATGGACCACTCTCAGTGCGTCGGCAAAGGGCCGGATACGAGGGGTGCTGGCTCAGCATTTGCATCCTGGGACGCAAAGACTGGCTCCAGTGAGGGAGGGTGCGTTGAGGACATGCCGGGGTATTTTCCAGGCCTGCTGAGGGATCTCTAGCTTCTGCCCCGGTAAGTGCTGGAGATGGGCACCATCTGTGGTTTGACATCTCTGCCGTTAGCTTCATTGCCGCTGGGCAGAAATCAGCGGGGTTTGGCTGGGCGTCCGGCGACGCACGGTCCGAGGAAGGTGCGCTCGGACGCTGGGGGGCTGTGAAATGCCTCTGGCCTGGTCTGCGGCGAGCTTGTTTGTTGTGATTCCTTCCCTGCGAGGGGATTATTTAGGAAGTTCCACCACCGCCTGCTGAAGAGGCACAGCCAGGCATCAGCGCTCCTCCGCACACACGGCCCAGCCCAGCTGCTCTCTGCAGTGGAAAAGCGGGGAAGGAAGCTTCCCTCTGCCACTGGGCAGCGGCCCTGTTCCCGTGGGTCTGTGTCCCCCCTGAGGGGCTGGGCCTAGGGACTATAACAATCTGGTACTTCCCCAAGCAGAGGGAGCTCCCCCTTAGTACCAGCGGGCAAAGCCTGTGCTTTTCAATGGTGCAGTTGGCTGGGTTCACTTCCCGCCCTCGAGCCCGGCGGCCAGGCCCCTCGACGGGGGGGCGGAAAAGTGGCAGCTGTCCCGGCCCCCTTTGAATGCCATTGCTGTGCTACTCTGCAATAGGAGGGACCCAGCACCACAGTCAGAGCGGTGCTGAGCGCCGCCCCTTCAGGGGCAGGGAGCTGTGGCTGCCGGTGACTGTTTGAAGACTCAGTTGCAGGTCTATTATGCTCTCAGTGCCAGGGCTCCTACTGGCTTGGGATGCTCCAGAGAGGGCGGTGCCCCCGTCCACCAGCAGCCCCGGAGCCAGTAGGACGTATGCCTCGGAAACACAGCGCCCACCCGAGGCACCGCTGTCAGCCGCCCAAGAGTCTGTGGCTGCCTCAGGGAAAACGTGATTTCCTGCTGTCTGAGGTGCCCAAGAATTCCTGGGGAGCGAACCACCTCGCAAGGCAGGATGGGCGTCCCCCTGCCTGTGAGAGAGCTTGGATTCAGACCTGAGCCTCACAGTCCTTCCTGGGTCGGCCTGAGCCAAGACCTCACCCCCGCACACTGCGCTCGGGGGAGACCCAGACGGAGCGGAGGGAGGCACCGCGCACAGAGCGGAGACCCAGACGGAGCGGAAGGAGGCACCGCGCGCAGAGCGGAGACCCAGACGGAGCGGAGGGAGGCACCGCGTGGTGAGGGGAGACCCAGACGGAGCGGAGGGAGGCACCGCGTGGAGAGAGGAGACCCAGACGGAGCGGAGGGAGGCATCGCGCAGAGCAGAGATCCAGACGGAGCGGAGGGAGGCACCGTGCGGAGCGGAGACCCAGACGGAGCGGAGGGAGGCACCGCGTGGAGAGAGGAGACCCAGACGGAGCGGAGGGAGGCACCGCGTGGAGAGAGGAGACCCAGACGGAGCGGAGGGAGGCACCGCGCGGAGCGGAGACCCAGACGGAGCGGAGGGAGGCATCGCGCAAAGCGGAGACCCAGACGGAGTGGAGGGAGGCACCGCGTGGAGAGAGGAGACCCAGATGGAGCGGAGGGAGGCACCGCGCGGAGCGGAGACCCAGATGGAGCGGAGGGAGGCACCGCGCAAAGCGGAGACCCAGACGGAGCGGAGGGAGGCACCGCGTGGAGAGAGGAGACCCAGACGGAGCGGAGGGAGGCACCGCGCACAGTGGAGACCCAGACGGAGCGGAGGGAGGCACCGCGTGGAGAGAGGAGACCCAGACGGAGCAGAGGGAGGCACCGCATGGAGCAGAGACCCAGACGGAGCGGAGGGAGGCACCGCGCAGAGCAGAGACGCAGATGGAGCGGAGGGAGGCACCGCGCAGAGCAGAGATGCAGATGGAGCGGAGGGAGGCACCGCGCAGAGCGGAGGCCCAGACGGAGCGGAGGGAGGCACCGCACGCAAAGCGGAGACCCAGACGGAGCGGAGGGAGGCACCGCGCGCAAAGCGGAGACCCAGATGGAGCGGAGGGAGGCACCGCGCAGAGCGAAGGCCCAGACGGAGCGGAGGGAGGCACCGCGCGCAGAGCGGAGACCCAGACGGAGCGGAGGGAGGCACCGCGTGGAGAGAGGAGACCCAGACGGAGCGGAGGGAGGCATCGCGCAGAGCAGAGATCCAGACGGAGCGGAGGGAGGCACCGTGCGGAGCGGAGACCCAGACGGAGCGGAGGGAGGCACCGCGTGGAGAGAGGAGACCCAGACGGAGCGGAGGGAGGCACCGCGTGGAGAGAGGAGACCCAGACGGAGCGGAGGGAGGCACCGCGCGGAGCGGAGACCCAGACGGAGCGGAGGGAGGCATCGCGCAAAGCGGAGACCCAGACGGAGTGGAGGGAGGCACCGCGTGGAGAGAGGAGACCCAGATGGAGCGGAGGGAGGCACCGCGCGGAGCGGAGACCCAGATGGAGCGGAGGGAGGCACCGCGTGGAGAGAGGAGACCCAGACGGAGCGGAGGGAGGCACCGCGCACAGTGGAGACCCAGACGGAGCGGAGGGAGGCACCGCGTGGAGAGAGGAGACCCAGACGGAGCAGAGGGAGGCACCGCATGGAGCAGAGACCCAGACGGAGCGGAGGGAGGCACCGCGTGGAGAGAGGAGACCCAGACGGAGCGGAGGGAGGCACCACGCGGAGCGGAGACACAGACAGAGCGGAGGGAGGCACCGTGTGGAGAGAAGAGACCCAGACGGAGCGGAGGGAGGCACCGCGTGGAGGGAGGAGACCCAGACGGAGCAGAGGGAGGTACCGCGTGGAGAGAGGAGACCCAGACGGAGCGGAGGGAGGCATTGCGCAGAGCAGAGATCCAGACGGAGCGGAGGGAGGCACCGCGTGGAGAGGGGAAACCCAGACGGAGCGGAGGGAGGCACCGCGTGGAGAGAGGAGACCCAGACGGAGCGGAGGGAGGCATCGCGCAGAGCAGAGATCCAGACGGAGCGGAGGGAGGCACCGCGTGGAGAGAGGAGACCCAGACGGAGCGGAGGGAGGCACCGCGCAGAGCAGAGACGCAGATGGAGCGGAGGGAGGCACCGCGCAGAGCGGAGGCCCAGACGGAGCGGAGGGAGGCACCGCACGCAAAGCGGAGACCCAGACGGAGCGGAGGGAGGCACCGCGTGCAAAGCGGAGACCCAGATGGAGCGGAGGGAGGCACCGCGCAGAGCGAAGGCCCAGACGGAGCGGAGGGAGGCACCGCGCGCAGAGCGGAGACCCAGACGGAGCGGAGGGAGGCACCGCGTGGAGAGAGGAGACCCAGACGGAGCGGAGGGAGGCATCGCGCAGAGCAGAGATCCAGACGGAGCGGAGGGAGGCACCGCGTGGAGAGAGGAGACCCAGACGGAGCGGAGGGAGGCACCACGCGGAGCGGAGACACAGACAGAGCGGAGGGAGGCACCGTGTGGAGAGAAGAGACCCAGACGGAGCGGAGGGAGGCACCGCGTGGAGGGAGGAGACCCAGACGGAGCAGAGGGAGGTACCGCGTGGAGAGAGGAGACCCAGACGGAGCGGAGGGAGGCATTGCGCAGAGCAGAGATCCAGACGGAGCGGAGGGAGGCACCGCGTGGAGAGGGGAAACCCAGACGGAGCGGAGGGAGGCACCGCGTGGAGAGAGGAGACCCAGACGGAGCGGAGGGAGGCACCACGCAAAGCGGAGACCCTGATGGAGCGGAGGGAGGCACCGCGTGGAGAGAGGAGACCCAGACGGAGCGGAGGGAGGCACCGCGTGGAGGGAGGAGACCCAGACGGAGCGGAGGGAGGCATCGCGCAGAGCAGAGATCCAAACGGAGCGGAGGGAGGCACCGCATGGAGAGAGGAGACCCAGACGGAGCGGTGGCAGGCACCGAGTGCAGGGACTCTGCCGCAGGGCAGCTCAGCACTGAAGTGCCCAATTTCCACCTTCCGCTGCCCCACCCCCCATGGCTGCCTCTTCCGGGTTCTCGGTTTCATGACTCCAATGACCCACCAGACTCAAAATCAAGGCCAGCCCAGCCCTCTCTGTGCATCCTCCAGCCGCTGGCCTGTGCAGTGCCACTGGCCCCCTTGCTGACACTGCCAGGCAATTATGGCTGCAATCATGTCTGTCCCTGTTGCTGTGCGGTGTGGACAGGGATGGTGAGTGAAAGACGGTGGGGGTAGCGGGGGGGTGGAATACCACCCACAGGTGCCAGATTTCTCATGATGCTGTGAGGTCCCTTTAACAGCTTGGCCGAGAGCAAGTTATCTCATCTGCTTGGAGTCTGGTCCCTTTCACGGACTGGCTGCGCTAGGGGAGGGCACTGGCCCGGGACTGAAGAACAAATCTAAAGAGAAACCGCTGCTGCTCCTGGTGAAGGGCTCTCTCTCCATGGCACCTTAGTGGTTAACCAGTTAACCTGCTAATTGCATCCATTTCTCTGATGGACACAGCAGGGACCCAGGGCTCTGGCGAGGGGTGTGCTTTGCTAATGGCTCTTCCGTGCCTGTGGGTTGAGAGGTCGCCAGTGGTATGACACAGGACGGATGGGGAGGGAAGGCCGGGACATTGCTTTTAATGGTATTGATTTCTTGACCTGCTCATTTTGAGTCTGAGCCTCTCCGGAGCATTGCTGAATAGGAAGCCAGCGCTCAAGCGAGCGGGAGCAGCCAGAGGACGGAGGTCGTAACCAAAACAGGGTGGCGGGTTTGGGTTCCGGTCCTTGCTTTTCCAGGCTGGGCCTGGGCGAGTCACTTGGTTTCTGGGAGCTTTCTTTGAAATGGGGCTGTGCAGGGGTGGAATACTACCCCCGTTGGGTCCTCATTTGTCCCTCTCGTTTGCTTTGATTGCACATGAGAACAGTCACACTGGGGCAGACCAAAGGTCCACTTAGCCCAGTAATCTGCCTGCTGACAGTGGCCAGTGTCAGATGTCCCAGAGGAATGAAGAGAACCGGGAATCATCAAGAGATCCCTTCCCGGTCGCCCATTCCTAGCTTCCGGCAAACAGAGGCTAGGGACACCATCCCTGCTGCTCTGGCTAACAGTCACAGGTTGACCCAATCTCCATGGAGTTATCTCCCTCTTTTTTGAAGCCTGTTAAAGTTCTGGCTTTCACAGCATCTCCCCAACATTCTCGGTCACATCTCCTGGGCAGGGACTGTTACCGGGGCTCTCAATGCCTGTATTCTGCACATGTACTGTGTCTGGCCCAAAGGGACTCCAAGCGCTACTACTGTGGGTGGATAACATCAGGAGAATTTACAGGTACTGGGAAGCCTTCAGTGCAGCCTCCTCTGCAGCTGCAGCATCTCCTGCCAAACCCTCGTCCGCTATCACCATGATGCAAGACTGAATTCAGGTATCTGGGCCCACCAGGCTCTGCGGAGGGAGGCCTCTAAAGAACAATGGGAAGTCCCGAGGCACCTCATAGACTAACAGATATATTGGAGCACAAGCTTTCCTGGGCAAAGACCCACTTCATCACATGCATCTCATCAGGGCCTTTGCCCACGCAAGGTTATGCTCCAATAAATCGGTTCGTCTACCAGGTGCCAGAGGACTTCTCGCTGGTTTTGTGGATACAGGCTAACATACTCAAAAGAACAGCGCTTTGACGGCGGGCCTTTCCTGACCCTTTGCCCCCACGGGATGAGGGGGAAGCTGTTGAGTTTGGGGCCAGATGTTAACCTTTGAGCCCAACCTCTTGTGCTCTTTCAAATACATCACTGGGGTTCTTTCACACACGGGAGGAGAAAACAAATCCTGCGGAGGAAATTCCCTCGGCGGAGGTGATTACCCAGAGACATTACTGCCTCTTCTCCATGGGGGGAATCTGCCCTGTGTTCTGGGGAACCTCAAGATCCAAGCCCACTCCTAACGCTTCTAGATTGGGGGAATACTAACCCAGAGGGACTGATAATTTGGATCTCATTAGATGCAGCTCAGGATACAGGTTGCACCTATCTAGTCCAGTACCCTCGGGACCTGAGCGGTGCCAAATGAGAGAATTTGCCAGACCACGGGAGGTCAATATTGTCTAGCACATTACCAACACTTCCGCTGCTGACTGGGCTCTGAGAAGACATTGATGGGTAAATTACAGCCAAATAACAGCCCAGAACGCTGAGAGCCAGGACTGGTGGCTGGAAACAAACTTTATGGGACCGCAGGAAACTTGGCCACACCCATGAGAAGTGGTCACCTGGCTCACTAAAATCATGCTGGATTATGGATGTTGCTGGATGAGAGAGGTTCAGCCTGTCGTGGAAGTCTCACCAGGAACAACGGCTCTCGTGAGATTTTCCCTCCGTGCTTGGCTGAGAGCCACACACGGCTGGAGAAATTCTATCACTGTCTAACCAGCTGCTGACCCGAGCCCGGACCTCGGCCAACTGCCCGAACTCTGACCCTCCAACCTAAGCCCAGCCAGGGGCCAGCTGTGGATTCCACCGGTCACGACTCAGCAGCAGCGGTTGTGACTACTTATGAGATGCAGGGGTGTGCCCCTGGCCTGTTCGCCAAGCTGTCCCTTTCGGAAGCAACCCAGGAGAACCACACTGCACGGAAGACCTGCAGGCAAATCAAGCCGGGACATTACCTTGAGCCGTGTGAACTAAGTCGCTGTATATCGCAGGGTGGATCACCGGGCATGGGAGCTCGTGGAGATACCATCTCAGCGCCTCAGCCAGCGTCTGCCCATCCAGCTGGTCCAAATCGACAACCGCTGCATCTGGAGAGGGAAGAAGAACAGCACTCTCACAGGCCAAGGCTACAGACAAGCTGGGGGGAAACATCCGCCCGCGGTAAACCCCTGTGCTCCTGCGGAGCGACCCGGCACTGAGGCTGAAACTGCTCAGTCCTCTAGAATTACTATTCCCACGGCACTGGGCGTAACGATGTTACTCCTCGTCACGACGTAACAGCCACCTCGGCTAAAGCATCCCATCCCTTTTGCTACCCACACCCAGCCCTTCTTTGTCTCATCCACTGGCTGGGGGAGATTCTCTCTCCGCTGCCCTCAAGGGCAAAATTCCCATTGACTCTCCTCCTGTTCGGTCTTGTCTGGTTACACTGTGAGGCAGCGATTGCTCTCATGCGATGAATCAGAGAGTCAACAACAGAGCTGGAAGAGACCTAAAAAAGCCATCGAGTCCGGCCCCCTGCTCTAAGCAGGACCAAACCCATCAGATCAGCCCAGCCAGGGCTTTGTCGAGGCGAGACTTAAACACCTCCAGGGATGGAGACTCCACTACTCCCCTGGGGAGACCATTCCAATGCTTCACCACCCTCCTAGGGAAAAAGTTTTTCCTAATGTTCAACCTGGGCCTTCCCAACTGCAACTTGAGACCATTGTTCCGTGTTCTGCTGTCCGTGACCACTGAGAACAGCCTCTCTCCAGCCTCTTTGCAACCTCCCTTCAGTAAGTTGAAGGCTGTTATCAAGTCCCCCCCCTCAGTCTTCTCTTCTGCAGACTGAACAGTCCCAATTCCCTCAACCTTTTTTCATAGGTCATATGCTCCAGCCCCCGAATTATTTTGGTCGCCCTCCGCTGGACCCTCCCCAGTGTATCCACATCCTTCCTATAATTGGGGGCCCAGAACTGGACACAGTACTCCAGATGCAGCCTCACCAAAGCCGAATAAAGAGGAATAATCACTTCTCTGGCTCTACTGGCAACGGTCCTCTTGATGCAACCTAATATGCCATTAGCCTTCTTGGCTACAACGGCACACGGTTGACTAACGTCCAGCTTCTCGTCCACTGCAACTCCCAGGTCCTTTTCTGCAAAACTGCTACCGAGCCAGTTGGACCCCAGCCTGTAACAATGCTTGGGATTCTTCCAGCCCAAGTGCAGGACTCTGCACTTGCCCTAACTGAACCTCATCATATTTCTTGCAGCCTAGTCTTCCAAATTGTCCAAGTCAGTCTGGACCCTGTCCCTACCCTCCAGCGTATCTACCTCTCCCCTTAGCTTAGTGTCATCCGCAAACTTGCTGAGGGTGCAATCCAACCCCTCATCCAGGTCACTGATAAATATGTTGAACAGAACAGGACCCAGAAGTGAACTTTGGGGCACTCCACAAGAAAGCGACCGGATCTGTACAGCACCTAGCGCCATGGGAGCTAGAGCAGTGTTCCCTGAAAGCCGAGCCCGTGGGCAGCTGCTTGAGAACCAGTTTCTGCCCAGCTGATTAGCAGAGCGCCCACAGCCACCCAAAATCGGCAGCCCATGTTTCTACAGGTGGTGCCCATTGACCATGCTTTGGTGCACAGAAAAAAATTTATTCTGCCCACGGATGGAAAGAAAACTAGGGTGAACAATGAGGTGGAGCTACCACGGTGCAGCCCCCAGGCCGCTGGGGTTCGCATGTGGCCCAGGAGACGTTTTGTTACCGTTGCCCATAAACAGGAGTGCCGGATTCTGCTGGTTTCTGCCCGCCTCGTTTTTTCCCTACCGGTATTGCTAACACGACACAGGCACGCGAAGTCAGCTCCGTGCTAATCCACTGTAAGAGCCATGTGTTGCCTCTGCGGCCTGCTCTGGTGCACTCGGCACACCCCAGATTCTAGGTACGCTGGCGCACTTAGCAAAGCCACCCTATCCTGGCAGCCCGTCTTGATCACGACAACCTTGTGGCCCACTGAGATGAAGGAGGGCCGCTCATGCTGCCGACTCACTAGCCTAGGTTGCCCCCCCAGACCCACAGCAACGCTCGGGAAGAGAAAGCCAGTCGCCAACTGGCGGCAATTCATGGGAAACAATCACAAGCCAAGCAAAACAAAGCGCCGTCCTATGAGACAAGCCAGCCGTTGGCCTAAAAATATGCCCTGGCAATCGGAAAAGACCCACGTCACAAGCACCCAGCAGTCAGCACCCCCAAATTCACCCCTTTGAAAACAGCAGCTGCTGAATCACCACCAGGGTCGAGTCTGGACTTGAGCGGCTCCGAAGAACCCTCCTTTGGCGAGATTTGTGCATTGCCCCAACTCCCTTTGCAGACGACGCACAGAGGAGTCGCTGAAATGCAGCTGTGTCTGGAGCAGGGCACGGCAGTGGCTAAGCACACGACGGAACAGGACGAGTGGCGACGGATGCCACCTACGCTCGGCAGCCTAGCGGAGGCGGAACGGACCTGGGATTTGCCTGGGGTGCTGGTGTCGGCGCTGGGGCTGGCCTCAGGGGATTTTTAACAAGCATAAGGGACACAGAGGGGGCCCCCGCGGCAGCTTTACCGGGACTTTGCGGAACTCTCCTTTCCCAGGGGTTCGCCTGAACTGAAATGTCACCTAACTCGGCGCAAACTCCTGCTGCGCTTCGGGTTTGCCTGAGCTGCGTGAGTTGGCAGAAAGCGGGTGTGTTGGCCAGCCCCAGCCCCAGCGCCAGCCCCAGCCCCAGCCCCATGCCACTCCAGCTGGCAAAGTGGACCACAGCCCAAAGCACTACAGGGGGCTGGTTTAGCAGCCAGCAGAATGGCTGAGAGAGCCTCGAACCAGGGGCTGTGGCAGCCCTCGGTGGCGGTGGAACAGGCGTGATGTCTGGGCAGAGAGGACTCTGCTTCCTGGGCTGTGTGCGGGCCGCCTTGCAAAGGGGGCAGGTCCCAGAGGTGACAGCGCAGCTTGGGCCCACGAGCCTAAACCCCCATCAAAGCGACCTTCATGCTGCTGAGGCTGCGGGGGACCAGCTCTGGCCAGTCCAGCTGGGGACAGCCACGTCTCCTTCTAGGTCCTAGCAGGATGGATTACAGCACCCCTAAAGGAAGCAGCTGTCAGAGGAAGGGGCATCCACCCCCGTCGGGAACTCACTTACACAAGGCCCTGGATGGCTGACAACCCTGTTCTCCTCTGACCTGGGGCTAGCTTTTGTGTTCAGGCCTTGCTTATGCCTGGAGGCCCTCGTGTCCTCCAGCAGCTTAGAAACAGGCAGCTGCACGGCCCCCGGCCTGTGCATGATGTGCCAGGGGCAGGACGGACGAGCCACTGTGACAGATGCTTAACTGGGTGCAGGTGAGCTGGGGTGGTGTTAACGACGCCTGGTCATTTTCGCAGCCCAGACTGAGTGGCTGGGTGAAGCGTCAGCCCGGCCGCTGCAGCCCAGGCAGGACGACACTTCCTGGGGTCTGAGGCCTCTCAAGGAAACACGCAGCACATTTGGGAGTACGCAGTGATGCCAGGGAACATTCACAGCTCGTGTGACTCTGTCCTGCCCCCAGACTGACCGCGGTGTGCGTCTGGCTCCTCTTTGCGCCAAGGACTCGCCGGTTTCATCTCTGCTGTGAGCTCTTCAGCCCCACTCCCCAGTTTCACTGGTGGGGAAACCGAGGCCCAGAGCGATTAAGGTGACCGCACCCAAACTGACAGGCTAAGAAAGGAAACTGACAGAAAACCGCACTGAAGAATGCCAGAAGCAAAGCCTCTAACCCAGCCATGGGAGACACTACCTCATAGGCCTGACCACAGGCCTGACCGTGAACCTTAGGGCCACTCGCCAGGGGAACAGCCGTGCCTGGCAGGTTCAAACCCAGGGGCTGGGTCCGTGAGAAAACTCAGCAGTCGTGAAGTCAGCCTGAGGCAGCAACCGCCTTGGCCAAGCGTGACAGAGAGCGAGGCCTGTGCTGGGTTCGGGCTGCTTTGCCAGGAGGCAAAGGCTGGAGCGCTGCAGGGCGATTTTCCTTCGGAGTCCGAAGAAGTGGAAATATACCAGCTACGGATGCCGTGATCATACTTATCTCACAGAGCTGGAAGAGACCTTCGGAGGTCATTGAGTCCAGCCCCCTGCACTTACAGCAGGACCTAATCATAACTCGTTCCAGAGCACAGGCCTGCAAGCAGACTCTGTGTGTCCTTAGCATCTGAGGGGTGTGAATTCACTCGTTAATTGATATAAGCGTAAGCCCCCCGCCTCAAACAAGAGGCACAGGAGAACCTGTCCAGGAGCAAGTAGCAGAGAGGGAGCCGTGTTCGTCCGCAACTTTGAGAACAACAAGAAGTCTTGTGGCAACTTACAGACTAACGGATATTTTGGAGCCTCTGCTTTCGTGGGTTTTTACCTTCGCAAGCTTACGCTCCAAAATATCTGTTAATAGCTACGTCTACACGTGAACGCTACATCGAAATAAGCTATTTCGATGAATAACGTCTACACTTCCTCCAGGGCTGGTGCCGTCAACGTTCAACGTCGACGTTGAGCAGCACCACATCGAAGCAGGCGCTGCAGGGGAGCGTCTACACACCGAAGTGGCCCACATCGAAATAAGGGTGCCAGGAACAGCTGCAGACAGGGTCACAGGGCGGACTCAACAGCAAGCCGCTCCCTTAAAGGGCCCCTCCCAGACACACACGCACTAAACAGCACAAGATCCACAGAGCCGACAACTGGTTGCAGACCCTGTGCCTGCAGCATGGATCCCCAGCTGCAGCAGCAGCAGCCAGAAGCCCTGGGCTAAGGGCTGCTGCACATGGTGACCATAGAGCCCCGCAGGGGCTGGAGAGACAGCGTCTCTCAACCCCTCAGCTGATGGCCGCCATGGCGGACCCCGCTATTTCGATGTTGCGAGACGCGGATCGTCTACACGTGCCCTACTTCAACGTTCAACGTCGAAGTAGGGCGCTATTCCCATCTCCGCATGAGGATAGCGACTTCGACGTCTCGCTGCCTTACGTCGATTTCAACTTCGAAATAGCGCCCAACACGTGTAGACGCGGCGGGCGCTATTTCGAAGTTGGCGCGGCTACTTCGAAGTAGCCGGCACGTGTAGACGCGGCTGTTCTGTCCAGGAGCATGAGCCTGAGGGTTGTTCTGGGTGTGGAAGGGTCAGAACAGAGAGATATGGAGGGGAAAGAAAACCAAGCAGCCACCTTGCAAAAGGCCAGGGAGCAGTGGGGTCTGATGCTGGCTAAAGAACGATGGGGTTGTTAGGGTTGAAACTGCGCCTTTTCCTTTGGGGTCTTCTGTGTTTGGGGACACAGGGGTTTGTACCGTTCCTTGTAATTAACAATATGGTAAACCCCAGACTCCATCCGTTTCTGGGACCTCCCTAGAGCCCTGACCTCTGAGTAGCTGCTCCGGTTGCAGAGGGGCAGCCATCTATAAAAGAAGTCGAAACCAAACATTTTGAACGACCCGAAATGACTCTCCTCTCCCCCACCCCCGCTTCACTTCATGGAAAACTTCCGAAACTTGATCCTTCGTTCCATGATGAACAGAAACATCAGCGGGCTGGAATTTCCTGAGAGAAGGAAATTCCAGTACTCGTGTTGCTCTGTCTGGGGGGGATGAGAACCAGCCCACGCACCTTTTGTAAAAATGGGGACCCAGGTGTTAAACCGCATCCAAAGCCCCAGCCCTGAGTACATGACGACTTGGGGGAACTTTGAATCTGGGCCTTGGCACCAGTTTCCTGATGTGACGCAGTGGGGTGGGTGAGGATTTTATTCCCCTGGTTAGGTTGTATGTGTTTCCTGATGCCCTGCAGTACCACCGGGCGTCTGCCTCAGTTTCCCTAGGCACAGCATCAGTGCATTGACGGGAGTCTCTGTGTGATGACTTGTCACACTTAGCCAATGGGAGCTCCTGCTCTTTGTAACCTAGGCAACCAGGTGACACCTTTGTTCCCAGGAAGCAAGACAAAGGCAGGAAAAGAGGCCTGGCTGGTTTGAATTGGAGCTGGCAAGTTGAGTGGGGCAATCTCAGCTGGCTGGAGATGGAGGAAGGAGGCCAGGGCCTGGCTCAGGGACCCCCTCTGGGCCCCTCTCCCCAAGACAGATGGTACTGACGGCTTTTGTTTCTGTGCTGACAAGTCCGCTGAATGCTTTGTCCCTGTCGCCTGAAAGCCCTCCTGTTCTCCCTGCTGAGACAGAGTCACAGCTGACTGCAGATGGGGGGTGCAGGACCTGGGGACCCCCACACTCCGTGACACTTACTTACCCCTATTTGTAGCTTATCCCTATTTGTATTTGTATTTATCCCCCTCCCCCACCTCCAAAATATGAATCTGAACACCACCGGGGAACACAGCTGTTGCTTTGGATGTTCTCTGTTCACCCAGAGACGTGGGAGCAGACACTGGTGCAATCAAGGACCATCTCTGGTGCACTTCCAAGCCACTGGGGGCCTGTCTCCCTGCTCTAATCTAACGCCATTTGCCACTGTCCATTGCACGAGGGGAGACACGCAAGGCAGAGGCTCGACTCTGATGAGAACTCTGAACAAAGCGGCCGTTTTTCACCCGCTGGGACAGAGGCTGTCTAGGAGAACAGAGTTCAGTGCAGAGCTCGTTCACGCTCACGTCCTCGTGTGCCTGCGGAAGGCAGAGGTGAGAGCCCTGACGAGCAAGCCAGAGAGACGAGGAAACTGGTTTCCCCCTGTCCTTCTTAAGATACTTGTGTGGCACCTTCTTAGGGTGCAGCAGGACCGCTTTCCAGGCGGCGCTTCAAGATCGCCATTTAAAATACGCTGCCAGGATCTCCAAGCGTGGAAGAGAACATAACTGAGCCCTTCCCGGCTCCGGAGAGATAAGGGATTATTAGCCCCAGCTTACCGAGGGATTTAAGTCCTCGGAGTTCTTCTTCCCTCCTGAAGATCCCCTTCCTGGCATCGCCTGGACTACATGGAGTGAGTCACCCGGCAGGTAACAACACAGCCCTGTGCCAGCCATCCAGCTGACGGACACACCTGCCGCTCCTGGACCTTCCAAGCCTACGGGTGCATCTCCACCGAAGCCGTCTTGTGAGTGAGCTGAAGAGCGACACAAGGCAGTGGCCGCTCCAGCTACATTGCTAACCAGGACCCGGGGTACACACGGGGTGGCCAGGCCCTCCGGCTGCCCGCCTCGCCGTGGCCCCCCTTTCCTCTTTAGCATGCAGCTGGCGGGTCTATGTCTGCCCCAGCTGGGAATCGCCCCTGCAGCGGCTGCGTAACTGATGCAGGGCTGAGAGCGGTGAGAAGAACCAGTGTCTTCCACCACGGCTAGCGAGGTGTCAAAGCGTACGCTGACTGCGCCGAGCGGGGAAGCTCCAGGGCGCAGTTTAAAATCAGACCCCTCTCGTTCATTCAGGTGCCGTGGGCCTCAGCTGGGAGGGCATTTGCTACAAGAAATGGTCTTTTGACTCATCGCCCAGTGGTGCCCGCCCGAGAGCCAGAGCCGAGACGCCGGGCCCCTGCCAAGCACACCTGGCGAGGGGTACTCAGGAGACAAGGAGCTTGCCAGCCGCAGGGAGAGCAGCAGTTTAACAACACGACATGTGCCAGGACACCCAGCAGCCAGTGACGGAGCGAGGAACAGCAGCCGGGTCTCCTGACTCCCCGCCCAGCTCCCGGGTCCTGGGTCCCACAGCCTCCTCTTGTGCCCGCGTGGACCAAAATGGGCTCTGCAGAGCCACCGCCCCCCACTTCGTCTGTGCTCGCTTCTGCCCTTAGCCACACATGGGGAAGAGCAAATCCCTCGGCTGTGGGGGGCTGGGGAAAGCACCAGCCTCTTTGTCTTTCCACGAGCCCAGGATTAGGTAGCAATTATGTCTCCTTTTGACCAGGTCTCCTGATGCAGGAATAATGGGGGGTAATTATTTATCCTCCTCCTCCAGGCAGCAACTGTATGCACAAGCTCTAATTTTCTCAGCGGAACTGACGCCCCCAGTAATTACTCTACCTTGTCTGAACCAAGAGCGGCTGGCGAGGGTCTCATTTTACCTGGGATTTGACTAGCAAAACCCAAACAGTCCCTCAATATCCCAGCAGGGGCAAATCGCAACACAGAGGAAGGCTCCTGTTTTCATAGATTCGTGGATTCCAAGGCGAGAAGGGACCATCTGTGATCTTCTAGCCTGACCTCAGGCCAGGAAAACCTCCCAAAATAGCCCCTCGAGAACGTCTTTCAGAAAACCCAACAGCTGATCTTCACTGAAAAACACTCCCAAGTGGCGACTCCGCCACGCCCCTTGTTCCAACGGTTAATTACGCTCATGGCTTAAAATGTATGTCTTATCTCCAGGCTGACTTTGGCTTGAACTTCCAGCCACCGGCTCCTGTTCTATCTTTCTCTGGAGACTGAAAAGCCTGTCATTAAGCATTCGTTCCCTGTGTACCTATTTGTAAATTGCAACTGAGTCTCTTCTTAATGCTTCCTTTGTAGAGCTGGCTAGACTGAATGCTTGGAGTTAATGCAGTTTTCCTGTTCTCCTGGACCTTCTCTGACCCCTCTCCAATTTGTCAATGTCTTTCCCGAACTGGACAGACTATTTCAGCAGTGGCTACAGCAAGGCCTAGCACAGAGCAATGTTACCTGTGAGCTGAGTGCTTGGGTAGCTGCCCAGGAGACACTGGTGTGCATAACAAAATTTATTCCGTCCATGGGTGGAAGAAATTTAAGGGAACATTGGTTCAGATGTAAAATAACCTATCTGCTGAGATTCCCAGGGATCACATTAGCCCTTTGGGCCACAGCATCGCACTCGGAGCTCATGTTCAGCTGATGATCCATCACAGCTTCTAAATCCTGCTCAGTGTCTCAGCTGCCCAGGATAGAGTCCCCCATCCAGTCCGTCCTCCACTCTTTATTTGCTCTTGCCCACCACACAAACCAATCCAGATCACTTTATCGTTATTTGCCGCAGCCCCAGTTTTTGGGCTGCCTGCAAACTTTATCAGCGATGATTTTAGATGTTCTCCTAGGTCGCTGATAAAAATGTTAAAGAGTGTTGGGCTCAGAACAACTCCTTGTGGGACCCCATTAAAACACCCCCCCGCTCACCGACGATTCCCTGTTTAATAGTTTGAGACCTACCAGTTAGCCATCTTTTAATCCAGTTAATGTGTGCCAGGTTTGTTTTATATAAAAGAGTAGTTTTTTAATCAAAATGCTATGCGGTACCATGTCAAAGGCCTTACGGGAGTCAAAGCGTATTACATCAACTCCTATATCAACCAAACTTATATATACATAAAAAAAGGTTAGCTTAACAGGATTTACTTTACACAAACGCATGCTGGTTAGCATGTATGGTATTACCCTTCTTTAATCTTTATTGGTCGTGTCCCATCTCATCTGCTCCATCCTCTTGCTCAGGGTTGATGTCAGACTGAAAGACTTATAATTACCCAGGTCACCATATTTAACCACTTTAAAATATTGACACAGGATTCACTCTCTCCAAGTCTTCTGGAACTTCCCCAGAGTTCCGAGATCTATTCAAAAGCAACATCACTGGCCCAAAAAACCCCCCTCAGCCAGCTCTTTTAAAACTCTTGAACGCAAATTTTCCGCACCTGCTGATTTTAAAATGCATAACTTTTTAACTGCTGTTTAACATCCTCCAAAGATACTAGTAGAATGGAAAGAGTATTATGGCTTTACTCTGGCTCCCTTTAATCCCTCCTTCCAGAGCACTGTTGGACAGAAATGGGAATGAATATGTGAGCCGCTGTTTAAGAGCTTGTGATAATATCGCCCCCTAGTTACTGAAGGCCTGCACAGAGGATGAAAGTCACAATAATTTTCTAACTTGAGGCCATTACTCTTATATTCTAGTGGAATAGCCCTGAGTTTATGTAACAGAAGATCAGAACTGAGCAAATATTTGATTTGGTGGCCGAATAGAAACATCTGAAAATAAATAATTTTGTTTCAAACTAAACCTGATTTTGGTTTTCATTTCTGCTTGCTCACCCAACCCCCCTGGCTAGTGCGTGCGCACCAACGGAGAGGTACAGAGACTGCGAACTCAGATTTCCAACCCAGGGTGGACACTGACTGCTGGTTGGCCCATCAATCGGAGCACCGGGGTTAGCTGCGACCAGGTGCGACCGTCCCCTCCTGCACCGCTGTGTCCTCACTCTCTCTGTATTCACCCACGTGTGCCTGGGGCTAGGGCACAGTCTAGCCCAGGCTACGGTGGGAGAACTTCTTTTCTCGGGGGTAGTTCGGAGATGACGCCAGAGGCTTTCCAGCACTGAAGTGTTTCAGCTGGTTCCAACCCAAGGTAAAGCAGTACCTGGGACTCTAAACCAGCCCGCAGCCATCCTGGGCTGAGTGCACCGCCAAACCTAGGCTCACTGCGCGGTGCTGACACAGCCCTCGGAGCACAAGCAGTGTCTTCGGTCTGTACTTTTGGATGCAGCCGGCTGGACACAGCCCTCCCTGACGGGGAGTCTCGGAGGAGGGCCTGAACAAGGCCCGTCTCAAATATACTGCTACATGCATGTCCCATAAGCCCCGCTGGACAGGCAACCTCTGCCCCACGACACCGGGCTGCACCCCAAAGGTCAAGCCAGCCCTGTCTTGTGGCCGCACTGCTGGCCGGGTATACTGTGCTCAGTGTGGGCAGCCCAGAGGCAGCTGAGCGATAGCCTTTTACAGCTTTGAACCCAGGGACAAACAGCGGCCCTTGATCTCCACTGCCTGCCCGGTTGCCACAGCAGTGCTGCGCCCTCATTTCCCAGGGCAGGGGCAAGGAAGGCCCCAGCCTGGTGTTATGCCCCCCCGTGTGAGCCTAGGCTGGGAGGCTCAGGTGTCCCTGGCCTGGAGCGTTACGGTGCAGGAGGCGGCGTGGGAAGTCTGAGCCCCCGGCTTCCAGGCCTGGGCTAAGGCCACTGGGTCATGCCTGCCAGACAGTTCAGCTGCTCAAGGCCCCATCCCACTGCATAGGTGGCCGAGAGGGACGTGAGGCCGGGCTGATGGGCTCCCTAAAGACCCGGCCCCAGGCTGGCCCTTTGCAGGGCTCGCGGTCTGGAAACCCCGGAACAAGGAGCTTCTCCAAGCTCCGCTGGGATTGGAAGGGATGACAAGCCACCAGCCATCACGCTGCTGCGGGTTCCAGCCGGCGCTGAGCTGCCTGCTGAGCGTATTCCAAGCCTGCCCCCCCACAGCCTTCCCCTGGGGTGCCGATGAGGCTCACCAGTCCCCATGCTGGGTCCCGCCCGCTTCCCATGAGGCTGGTGCAGGGAAGGAGGTGGCTTAAAGTGCAGCTCTCCTACTTGTAAGAGCCTAACCTCAGCATTTTAACTCCTTCCAAGCACCCTGGCTCCTGGGCAACTGAGCATCGTCCAGCCCTCCAAGCGCCTGTCTTCGCAGCCAGGGCAAAGCTGTGATCCCCATTCCGCAGCGGGGAAACCGAGGCACACAGCCGCTAAGTATCTCATCCAAGGAGTCCGGAGCAGAACCCTGAAGGATCCCCCCACCGCAAGCCAGTAGCAGTGCAGCAGCTCAGCCTGCTGAGATCTGTACAACCCCAGCAGTCCCGATTCAGCCCCCTCCTGGCATAATGGGGTGTTGTAGCAACGCTGCCTCAGTTTCCCCATTGGCCACCTTTGACCCGTTACTGCTGTCCCAGTGCTTTGACCCCCCTGACTCCAAGTCCAGTCTCCTTGCCGGGTTTAACCCCTTCCTGGCATAAGAGTCCGTCAGATGTACCGTACTCCAGCAAAACGAAACGCAGAACCAAATGAGTCCTCAACCCAGCTGCTGTTGGGCCTCGGTTGGCCCTCCCCTCTAGCCAACCCCTCCCGGCCTCTCAGGATCTCCGGCAGAAGCTTTCCTCTTCTCTTCTACCCCCCCGACACTCCACTGCTCAGCGCTCCTCCTGTTCGGTCCTATCTTCTGCCCAGGGGTTACCTGAACAGGGCTGACTGGCCAAAGACCTCTTGTCCCTGGCAGGGGCCGGGCCTGTGCGCTACCCAGTTCCTCGGTTCTGAGCCTTCGTGCCCGTTGCAAGGAGGGGACTGTGGCTCTCTCCCTGGAAGGCAGCTGTGCGACTGGTTCGGTGCAAGGTCTGACATGGCTCCAAGAAGGAGAACTCTGCGGGGTCGGGTATCGGTCCCCACCCCTCTTCACCTGCTCCAGGGGGACCCCATCCACCAGCTCTCTCTCCACTCATTCGCTCACTGAAGTGGGGCCTTTCCCTAGGCAAACGGGTCCCATTTGGTGGTCAAGGCCCAAGGGGTTCATAAATGGGGCATAGATGGTTAAGGGGGGTGCTGGCTTGCTCAGAACCATGAGTCACAAACTTCGACAGCAGCTTCTCGTGAGGTTCTTGCACCTTTTTTAGCACAAACCACTCATATCTGACCCATGCTCGTAACGACGAGTCATCTTCAATTCTTCATAAGCCATTGCTAAGCAGAACCTCAGCGAGAAGTGGGATCAGGCTACTAGGTCTGCAGCGTAACCAGCCCCGACTCACTCCACGTGGATAAGCTCAACAGTAAAAAAAAACCCCATTTTCCTCTGAATTGCCGGGAGAGAATTTTTGACGTTTGGTCGAAAATTCATTTTTGTGGACTTCCACCTCCAAAATTCTGCATCGGTGAGTTTCCCAACCCAAAATCAAACCACAGGGGAGGAAAGCAGATGCTTCCCCTGAATGGTTTTGGTCAGCGGGAAGCCCGAAGGTGGATCGTGGGAAAAAAATGGTCTGGTGGAAAATTTTCCACCACCTTCGATTTTCCCTGGGAGCTGGGCCTGAAATCCAGGACCTGGATCTGAAATTTGGAAACCAGCTTAAGTTTTGAAGGCCATGAGGGCTTTTTATCTGGATTTCCAGGGTGGGCCATTCCACACAGTTATAGGCTCGAAAGTGCAAGGACCGCCTGGCGCTCCTTACAGAGCGTCACTTAATTTCTTGCATAGACGAAGAAAGTGGCATATCCTTTTCTGAATGTCCCACCTTGAAATTCAGCATAGTTCTACCCGCCGAGTTCATGCAGTCACGCGGGTTGGGCTTTCTTCACACGGGCTTCACTCTAGTCCCTGGCTCCGCCACAGACTCTGTGTGTGATGGTGGGCAAGTCCCGCCCCTGCGTTGTGCCTCAATTTCCTCTCTGCGCTGCCTATTTACAATATAAACTCTTTTGGGCCCGTCATGATCCTTTCTACGTATCGTACAGCCCCTGACGCAACAGGGGCCAGGTCCTCAGCTGAGAACTTTTGGTTCTGTTGTAAAACAAACAGAGCAAACCCCCGAGTTGCATGAGAATTACCTTCCTGGTTATTCCCAGAATCACGGGCACATTCTCATGTTCCTCAACTAATACCATATATGCCATCATGTGCCGACAATGCCCAGATGCTTTGTATATTGGACAGACTTCAAACTCTCTTAGAAAGAGAATTAATGGGCATAGAACAGACATAAAAACACTCCTGATTCACAAACCTGTCAGCCAGCACTTTAATGGAGTGGGCCATTCTGTTAATGACCTGAAAGTTTGCATCTTACTGACGAGGAATTTTCACAGCTGTTTGGAAAGAGCGGCTGCTGAACTCTCTTTTATATTTAAATTCGACACATTAACACGTGGTTTGAACCGGGATGGGAATTTTCAAGGTCATTATAGGGGATCTGATGCACACCTGGCTTTTTCTAATTCTTGACTCCCCCCGCAGCCCTTCTGCCCCTCCACTCTCTATTTTGCTCACCTTGATCATATTTTTCTGATTTGTCCTCCTTGCTTACTACTTTTGGTTCTCTGTGCCTTAAATATTGAGTCTGTTCTGGTCTGGCTATGGGCTGAAGAAGTGGGTCTGTCCCACGAACGCTCATCACCTAATACATTATTTTGCTAGTCTTTAAAGTGCCGCTGGACTGCTTTTTTGTGCTGGGGAACCAGGTGTAATTTGCATTTGGCGTAACTGGAGGTGGGGGGAGGGCTGCCAACTCCACCCCAAGATTGCCACCGGGGCCAGGGGAATTCCCTGTGGGAGATGGCCAGGACGCAGCACTCTGCCTCCCCTGCTGAGCCCCAGATGGTGCAAAAGGAGGAGGTGGCCCCAGTGCCCCCAGGGCCGCTGGGGCTCGCACACGCAGCTGCCCCAGCCTTTCCCCGGCTGGGACCAAGCCCTGAGCTCTCACCATGCACGGCGCTGGGCTGCTCCGCTCCTCCTGGCTGCTGCAGGCTCCGAGCCATTAAAGGCTCCGCAGGGAGGTGGGGGGCGGGCGGCTGAGGGGCAGCAGGGGCCCCATGGCTGCTCCGCACGGCTGGCAGCTGGAGCAGGAGATGGTCCCATCCCTCCCCTAACTCAGCCCCCACCCACCCGCCCACAGGGGGAGCTGGAGCCGCCGGCTGGAGCAGGAGGGCTGCAAGCCCCCTCCAGGGTTCGACCGCACGCCCTGCCTGCCACATCTGCCCCCGGCAGTCACAAGGTGGAGCCCCTGAGCCGGCCGGCAGCGCATCGCTGGTGGGCGGGTCCCGCGGGGGTAAGTGGTGAGGCAGGGCGCAGGGAAGTGGGGTCCCCCTGGACTCGACTGGCGGTAATATCGAAAACGCGGAAGTCGAGAGTCTGCGGTATAAATTGCAGGAGACTCAGACTGGAGACCAGGTCAGAGTCCGGGACACCCTCATCTTCCCGGTACGTGTTTCCAGCACGCGAGCTCTAGGGCAGCAGGAAGGAATTAGAGCCAGACTGGCATGTGTTTTTGCTTAAGCCACGGCAGCAACGCTCCAGCAGCGCTGGGCCTTTTGTGCTTGTATATAGTTGGAGATACACACCTCCCAGAACTGGAGAGGAGCTCAGGAGGTCAGCTAGTCCAGCCTCTACCCTCTGGGCAGCACCAAGCACCATCCCTGGCATCTATTTGCCTCAATCCCTAAATGGGCTCTTCAAGGATGGAGCTCGTAACTTTGGCTTTAACAGGCCAATGTTCAAACCACTGAGCTATCCCTTGCTCAGAAACGATCAGTTCAATAGCGTGCGTGTTAGTGGTGTGACTTGGCTTGATCCCAGTGGTTGCCTAGGCGGGTAACCACCACACATCACCACCCGGCTCTTGTTAATGGGATCTCGCTGGTCAGTTGTATCCAGGTCTAGGAAAGCTGGTTGGGAAGTGCTGTCATAAAGGACGGAGCAGCTGGCTCTGACGCGCTCAGCTGCCGGCACATGGGGGCAAAGGGTTTTCCGCTGTCACCCCTGCATCCTGGCCACGTCTCAGACCGAGGAAGGACATCTGGCTTCCCTAAACTGCCCCTCCTCTTTCCCACGGGGCTATGGACTGGGGGATGGTTTCTTCCTGTCCCAAACCCGCTGCCTGTTTAAACACCAGCATTTCTGGCCAGTGGCTCACGCATTAGCCCTTGGTCACCTCACTTTATCCTCTCTGTGCCTCGGTTTTCCCATCCATAAGATGAGGAATAATGACATCGTCCCTCTTTTCTAATCCATGCCTTATGGGTTCGATTCATCTCTGTCCTGCACCCCAGGCAGGCACTTATACCAGTGCTAAATGCTGCCGCTGTGGTTTGGGAGCACTTTCGCACCCTGGGGGAAACCGGCTAGGAGTATGGCCATTGAGAACTTGGCCGCGGGGGCAGAGTGCATAACTTGCAGCTGGGAGAGCTGCAAACAGCCTTCTGCCAGGCGCACAAGGCTGGAAAAGTGTCTGTTCCAGCTGGCAGCCTAGGTGGGGTTAGCTCCAGGGAGGAGAACTGGCCATTAAACCAATGCACCAAGGGTTTGTGCTCTATCGCTGGTCATTCTGCAAGCCAGGTGGGATGTTCTTTGAAATGGCCAGCTCCAGCTGGGCTTGTTTCAAATGGTATGGCCTGGGGGACCCGCGAGGTCACTTCTCACCTGGGAGCCACACAGCTATGAATCGGCAGCAGGTCAAAAGGGGCCCCTGTCCTTTGACTTCACCGGCACAAATTCCCGGACTCTGGGAAGATGCCAGCTGCTGAGCAGGCAGAAATGCAGCCTGCGGGAGGAGCGCGGTTCGTGGAAGTGGGATGAGAAAACTAGAACGTTCGGGAGGAAGCGCTGGGGAATTTCTAGATCAATCCCTGAACTTTGGCATCAGCCTCCTGGTCTGTTCCAAAGGGAAGTCATCCATCTTCTGCAGCATTTTGCACAACCCCAGGAGGAATTCCTCCAGCAGGGATGGAGGCGTCTCCAGGACGAGGTGGGTGACTTCACGAGATGCCCAGAAATCACACCCACCCTTCTGCTCAGGCAGCTAACAGGCTGCGGGGCTGCTGGGATTCCCCTTCTGCACCATGGCTGCGGCTAACCCCAGGCTGGCGAAGGCCGGCAGACAGCAGATGACTGTCCACAAGCTCCAGGACCGGCAGAATGAGGGATCAGGAAGATGAACTGAGAGCACCGGTTTATTTCCGATGGTTGCAAGGAGCGTGCGGACCAATTTCTTGTGGACTGCGCAGGCTGGCAGTGCACCGGGAGGAGAACAGGGCTGCCCATTCTGCTCAGTCTAAACCTTCCCCCTACTCTAATCCTCCTGGCGATGAATTTAGCTGGAGTGTCTAACGCGTTCCGGCTTTAATGAGACTAACAGAGATGAAGAAAAACAGTCACAATCTGCCTGTGAACTCGGGAAACCCAACACTGATTGGTTCTGGCCTGGGGCTGTTAGCCCCAGAGACCCTCCCTCGTCTAATTGACTGATTTGCATAATTTTGCATACAGCCTCCAGGGAAGAATTTCAAAGGGAAGGTTTGCCCGGCTCCCGGATGCTTTTAGCTTCGTCAGTGTCACTGGAAAGTAAGGTTCTTTTTTGTAATGTCTGTCTTCCCGGGATTTCACCTCCTCCACAAGAGAGAAGAGGGTTTAGAAATAATCACACGTAGAAGTCGCCAGAGACCCAGTGGAGGGCCAGGGGCAGGACACAGCAGCTGGGGGAACAGGAATTTTATGCTCCTGTCCAACTTGGAGCAAGTGTCTAACTTGGAGGAGGCAACGCCTTCCGCAGAACTGCTGGGGACCATCCAAACCCTGAAGCTCGGCATGTGCTGACTCACAGAGCCACAGATAGTAAGGTCAGAAGGAAACGTTCGATCATCCGGTCTGATCTCGTCTCAGCCAGGCCGGGGAATTCCAGTTGGTTACCCCCACGCTGGCTTGCCGAGTGGTGCCTGATGGCAGCGTGTCTTCTGGCAAGACCTGGCAGGGCTGATCTAGGCCGAAAACTGTCACCGCACGGACCTGGGGAGAATTTTTTGATCAATCCCTAAAACTTGGCATCAGAGGCTGCTGGGTGGAGGGAAGAATCTTGTAAGGTTTTGTGTGCGTGTGGGGCGGGGGGTGGGATTTACGACAGGGATGGAAACCCCCTTCTGGCACTGCACCACTCTGCTTCAGCATCCTCGCGCCCCAAGCTGGCTTTGACGATACCAAGAGGCGTCACCTGCTCTGTTCGGAACCGTGGCTTCCTTGCTGAAGGGGATTCTCCACCAGCTTCCTGCGAAGCTAAGCCTATCGGGGGTTGCCTCTCTCACCGTCAGGCTCTTCTCCAGCCAAAGAACTGCGGCTGTGGAACGCTTCTGCGTCGTCCCCAGAGCTGCCGCATCCTTTGCAAAGCCCAGACCAGGGACCCAGAACGGGCGGGGGGGGGCCCAGGACCCAAACACCTTTTCCTGCCTTAAAGGCAAGGGGCGGGGCATGGAGAAGGAGGGGCAAGTGGTGGGCGGGGCTTCAGGGGAAGATGCAGAGCAAGGGCAGGGCCTTGGGGGAAGAGGCCGATTGGGGGCGGAGCCACAGGGAGAGGGGTGGTGCACAGGTGTGCCACAGAGGGCAAGGGCGGAGCAGGGGGTTGGGGCCACAGTCCGGATGCTGGCGGGACCCCCACCTCTAGGCAGCATCCCAAGAGCTTGGCTGGTACCTGGCTGGCTTGGAGCCTCCCTGCCCAGGGTGTCCAGTGCGGGGAAGCCGACTTGCAGCTCACCCGGCTCACAAGGGGGCGACGCCAGGAGGGGAACGAGGCGCCTTCCCTGCGCTGCTCTGCAGCGTGCAGCTGGCGGGGGGGAACCAGTGGCACGGCTCCTTCTGGCCCCTAGACTTGCCCCGGTGCATCTGAAACCCAGCTGCTCTTCTCACCCAGCTGGGCTGGCATCAGAGCAGCTACGCAGCAGCAAGCAGGGCCCTGGCCCGCCCGGCGTTGGGTCACCTGCTAAGAAGCTGCAGTACAGAAGCAGGTGCGTTGCCCAGGTCAGGGGGATGGGACAGGCAGCAGGGCCTCACCCCCTGGCCCGGCTTCCCTGCAAGGACAGTTCGGAAAACACTTTCCTGCTTTCCAAAGGCCTGACCCAGACTCCCTGGGAACAGCCCCCCTTTGGTGTCACCGGGGTTTGGCCTGGGCCCCATATTGCTCCTCCCCGACTCTCGGGATTCCTCGCAAGAGTGACAGCAGCTGGATTCAGCTCTGCCACTGCGTGCCAAGCAGCAACCTGCCTCCTGCCTCCAATTTCCTTTCCCAGAGGGTGAGTCAGGCTGTGGGAAGGCAGCATGCGACTTTCCCAGCGGGGTGACCAGCCGCACTGTGGGGCCAAGGGCGGGGAGGAGGTTTGCCACCAGCTGGGCAGCAGCCAGACATCTGGGTGCGCCGCTCCAGCCAGAGCTGTCTGAGTTCCTGTCTCCGCTCTCCAGGCACAGGGAAAACCACAGGGTGGGGCTCGGGCTGGGCCCTGTAAGGTCGAGAAGGGCTGGAGGTGGGGACAGTCCCCCCGGCGTCTGCGAGTTTCCCTCCCCCAGGCTGGGCTAACTTGTACAGGATTAATCCCTTGCATGGCTGGGGTGTTAGGGAGCAGGAAGGCAGCATATGGTCCACCAGCAGTGGGGGCCCTGACTCCCCCATGGCATCGAAGGCGCCAGAAAGAGACACCCTGCTGGCCATACAGCACCCCGGCCCTGGGCCACTCCTACGGCCCTGCTCCTGATCTCATGAGACCCCCACTCCCAACCCTGCCAACCACGCTCCCTCCTGCCCCCATGAACCCCTCCTCTCCACCCAGTCCTGCTGCTCACAGCTGCACCCCTCTGCCTGTTCCTGGTCCCCCAACCTCCCTGTGCCCCCCAAAACCCACGCTCAAGGAGAGCCGCATTAGGAACGGCCTCAATGCAATATAAACACGCGAGCTGAGCTTTCTCCTTTCACTCTCCATTCCCCTCCCGCCTGGGAAAGAGGGGCCAATGAGGTCCCTCCGTCAGCCCCCCTGCACGTGTTCCCACCGACCCCAGCTTCAGTGCCTGCGCGGTGCAGATGAGAACGGGGCAGGCTGGGAACTGGCGCTGGGATTTGCTCAGCTGGCAGGGAGATGAGGTGCGAGGAGCAACGGGGGGGAGGAAGCCAGGGGAGAGAACGGGAGCGAGCCCCTGTCTAGCCATAAATGTAACCCACCCTCCTGTTCTGCAGGGCAGCCTGTCCCCCCAGTGCTGAGGTGCACACAGAGCTTGACAGGTCCTTAAAAAAGCTTCCTCGGCATTGGGGAAAGTTCAGACGAGGGCACCAAGCACGATGAAGGCTTTGGACCAGACGCCGCAGGAGGAGCGATTACAAAGACGGGGACTTTTCCGCTTAGAAAAGGGGCGACTCGGGAGGGGTATGACCGAGGTCTACACAAACACGGCTGGGGTGGAGAAAGTTGATTAGGAAAAGCTCTTGACTTGTTCCCATAACACAGAACGAGGGGTCACCAAATGGAGCCAACAGGCCGCGGGCTGATAAACAAACAAACGGAAGTATTTCTTCAGGCAGCGCAGGCAACCAGAGGCACTCCCGGCCAGAGGATGCTGTCGAAGCGATTGTAACGCGGTCCAAAAACCAGTAGGATAAATTCAGAGGGATGGGTCCATCCATGACCCCTGGCCTCTGTTGTTCAAAAAGCTGGGAACGGTGACAGAGGAGGGATCGCTTGATGGTTACCTCTTTGGTCCACTCCCTCTGGGGCACCTGACATTGGCGGCTGTCAGAAGACAGGTTGCTGGGCTAGATGAACCGTCAGCCCGACCCGGCGTGGCTGTTCTGGTGCCAAGCTGGCTCTTTCACCGCTGGTAGCAAAAGGCCCCAGATTTCGCCCCGAGTCCCAGGGCCTCGTGTCCTGCTCATTCCTGAGCAAGGTCCCAGCAGAACCCCCAGGGAAAGCCGAGAGCCCTGCCAAAGGCTGGCTCCATTCGACCTTTTCCTAACAAACCGGGAGGGGAGCAGCCAGCTTGGCTCCTGTGTCTCTTGCATCACGGAATGAATGGAGGTTCTGAGCCAGGGAATTCAGCTGACTCAGGCCGGGCAGGAAATGACATTAACCTCTCACATCAGCCCGAGCTGAACTGGGGCGGGACGAGCTATGCCAACGGGGGGCAGCTGCCTAGCCCAATGTTAGTTTCGGTAACTCGGGAGGATGTTTAGGCAAACGATAACAGCTGGAGAGAGCGGGGAGCAGAAGTAACTAGAAACCAGCTGGTTTGTTCCTAATTCTCTTTGCCAATTGGGTGTTCGGCTTTCTGGCTACCCTCACCTGAGGCTGGTGCCCCCGACGCCCCTGCCCCGGTAATCTCTGCGGTGTGTGTCAAACTGCTGGCAGAGTTCAACGGGGATTTATAGCTTAATTGTGGCCCCTTGGAGCATAAAGCAGGGCTGCCCTAAACCACACCGGGGATGCATCAGCCCATGACTGTCCTGGCCCAAGGCCCAGGCGTAGTGCAGTGCCGAATCGGGGTTGGGGACTTCACAGGCATTCATATATCTGGGCAGTTTTTTTTCGGCTCCTGCTCCATTCTTGACCACTGTGACCTCCTGTGGCAATGAAGTCCACAGTCTGGCTGTGCCCGGGGTGAAGGAGGATGCCCTCGTACCAGGTGTGAGTTTTTCTCCTTGCCATTTCAATGATTAGCCCTAATTAGAGGCAAGTGATTGTGCGAATTCCTGAATCACTTGGGCCTTATGTGTCCCAGACCAGCTGTCCCCCGGCAGCCGGCATTGGGAGGGCATGAGCGGACCCTTCTTGCTTTCCCCTCTACGATTGCATGCCCTGTCACAGCACTGCTCCCTATCAACAAACCCTTGCGGTCTCTCCCCGCCCAGGCTGCTGTGTGTCCTGGTGAGGTCCCTGGGCATAGGCTGCAACCTACTCTCAGCACAGCTCGACGGCAGACCCAAGTCACAGAGATCGAAAACAGAGACGTGAGCGTGTAAGGCATTTTTACACCTCAGCTGCAGCGCCCAGAGCCTGCCCCAGCAATATCTCCCCAAGCAGGGACCTTTTACAGACCAGCTCTCTCCAGCTAGGTTGCAAAGCTTGTCTCAGCTGTATTAACACTGATGCAGCCAGAGTGGTTCAGCATGTGGGTGTCACAGAGTCGGGGGCGGGGGAGGCCCTGAACCCCACCTGGAGTCAGATGTGACTCTCGCTCAGCACGGAGAACAGAAGGTTTATTGGGCAACAGGGATAAATAAAAGAGACTGGCCTGCCCAGAAACTAGACAATTCGTCTTGGGGAGAAGGGATCCAGAGGGGGCCTTGGCCCTCCTCCCTTCCTCTCCACTTAGACCAGACTGCCCCACTTCCCAGCTGCTGAGGTCAAATTCAAACCGGCCAGGCCCCTCCTCCTACCTTTCTCCTATTTCCCAGGAGAAAAAGGAGCAGTCCCCTGCTTGCCTAGGTTATAAAGAGCAGGGAGGGCCATTGCCTATGTGTGAGAAGTCATCACTCCGAAAAGTCCCGCCTCCAGCTATGAACCGATGCTGTGCCTAGGGAAACTGAGGCACACACATGGCGTTACTACAGGACAGGAGGAAACGCTTGCAACCTAACAAGGGGAATATAATCTCCACATTCCCCTTCATCACAGAGGGACACTGGCAACAGAATTGAAGGAAATACAGACCTCCCTTCCCCTCCCTATGCAAAACCGAAACGCTCCTTTCCAGCTGAAAATCTTCAGGAAGGTGATCTAACTGGTGGGGTCTTTTCTTCAGATTTTGTATTTTGAAAAGACTTTTGATTTTGGCTTTTCCCCCACTTCACTTTTTCAAACTTTTCCCACTCAAAGCAGGGTGGGGGAGAGGTTAGAAAAATGAAAACAAGTGGGGAGAATCCTTCAAAATCATGGCCCCTAGAAACAGACGGGAAAATTGGCCCTTGTTGTTTTGTTCTGAGCATTTTTATGTTAAAAAAAAGTTCAATCGATATTTCCCATAAAATATTCATTTAGGCCCCAAAACTCATTTTTGTCTATGACAATTCAGAGGGAATATTTTTGTTCAGCTTTCGTTTGCAGCGCAAGCGAGGGTTTCAGCTGATTTTGCCTCGGATCAGGCCTGGTTTGAGGGTGGCTAGCTCAGCCTCCCTTCAAGTTTTGGGAGGTTCTTCCAAATCCCAAGCTCAGTGTGAAGCTGACGAACCTGCACAGGTCAAAGGCTACATATAATGTTCCCTCAAAATGCTCCAACCCAACCAGCTGAGCTCGGCTCCCTGGGCTCAGCTTGATCCACAGCAAGGTGGTGGAAGGGCCATGTTGGACGACGGGACAAAGGCCTCTGGACTAGAGTCTAGCTATCCTACATACTGATCTGACCCTCCTATGGTGAGATAAGGTATTTAGGCAGGGCAGCGCTTTGTGCCCATTTTACAGATGGGAAACCAAGGCACCGAGAAGTTAAGCTCACAAAGGAAAGTGCATGGCTGAGCGAGGACTCACATTTGGGTCCCGTAAGCCCTAGCAACCCAACCATGGGCCTCTGCCATACACCCATATGTACCCCCGAAAGCCATGATGCTTTTCTCAAGGTCAAGTTATTCAACTTTGCATCTTGCCCAAATTCAGCCTTGACTCAGCCCTGGGATTTGGGGTCTTACTTCACTGCTTGTCCCTGCTGCTAAACAGCTGCCCTGCTCCCTCCCTATGGTGGCGGCATTGCCGGGGTGGATCATAACAGGATCATTGCTGAGGACTTTGGGATTACCAGTGCCGTAGCAAAGCAAACTTTCAAGGGATGCATGTGGGGCTTAGGCTAAAGAATACTGTTCTCTGCCTCAGTTTCCCTACATCTTTGAGGCTGGTCAGTTCTCTTCCTCATTCTGGGATAGCCACCCAGACCTGCAGCACGGCCTGGCGCTGGGAAAACCTCGTGAGCTGAGCCCTATACCTCACTAACCGACGTAGCTTCCCCTCTCCCACAGGCTGAACAGCCTCCAGCCCTGACCCAATTCAGCTGAGTCAGCCAGAAATGCCCAGTGAGCTCTGCAGGAAGCAAAGCTGCCCCCTGCCCCAAGATTGTGGAGAAGTGAGCAGCACAGCCCTGGAGCTGGAGTTTCTGTGTGTACTGGAGCTGACCTCCTGCAGTTAAACAGGGAGCATGCGGCTGCCAGCCTCCCTCCGGCATCTCCCTGGGGCCGGTTCAGATTTGCCCACAGAGCAAGCGAGTGAGCGAGTTGGCATGAGTCACGAGTGGCGTTTGGCCCCGGTGTGTCTGGCGGATGAGTCCAAGACTTCCTCGTTTATTTACCTGTCTCTCATCCCCACCAAATATAAGAGATGAGCTCAGACCTCTTCCCGGCCATTGGGTTTATTTACAGGCAGGTATAAATACAAGGCAGTGCCAGGTAAGGAAGTCTCCCTGGATAGGGTTTACAGCCAAGGAGAGGGGAAGAGATCCCAGCCTGAAATAACTTTGGCCACCCCCTGGGAGTCTTCTGGCCCCTGGCGGATGTGGAAATGTAGTAGGCAGCAGTCTAGTGCCCTCCCATGCTCTGGAGAAGCGTTCCTTGTACCCTGAGCGCTTGGGCAGCTGCCCAGGAGCGAGTCAGATGCTGCCCAGCTGATGAGCAAAGTGCCCACAGCCAGCCTGTTTCTAAGAGTGGTGCACATCACACATGCCACAGTGCACAAAAGAAAATTTATTCTGCCCACAGATGGGGAAAAAAAAAAGAAAGGAAACGCTGCCTCTGAGCTTAATACGCTGGTCTCTGAGCCCGTCAGCAGCAGTCTGGGGTTGGGAGCCTCCAGCCAGGCCCTTCTGCCCAGCAGTAGGAGTAACTAAGCCTGGTGGGTATCCGCTTACACGAGGGACCCAGCTACCTAGACAACAGGCCCAGGAACCTCTAATCCCCGAACAGCCGTGACCTAGTTCTGGGGCCCACCAGCTCATTATCTGACCAGGATCAAGACACGGGCCGGGCTGGGCCGGGCACAGGCGCGATGACCTGCCTGAGGATGACGTAGCTGGCAGCAATCCCGGGCACACGGCCCCACTCTGCCGTGCTCCCTGCGTCACCTGCTCCAACGCTGGCCCCACAGGCCGACGGGAAAACTACTGACTTCAACAGTGCTGGGGCTTGAGTCTCCCCTCCGTAATTAAAGCCCCCCATTGGCACTGGGCCAGGATAAGCCCTTGATTCATAGTTATAGGAGCAATCACAGCTTGAACTTCTGGGCACTTACCAAGCACCCTGAGAGACGGGGCAGGGATCCCCCCTCCTGCAACGTACAGTCACTCTGGGGATCGTCACCTGAGGGTGGGAGGCTCTGGGTATCCGTCCATATGGCGCCCCAAAACGTGCCACTGAGGCTCAGCTGGCTTGGGCTCTGGAGCTCTGAAACCACAGCGCAGCCTCTTGAGCTTACGGGACTGAAACTTCAGAGCCCAAGCCAGCTGCCGGGGCCAGACACAGTCAAGCTGCGGGTCTTTTACACGCCCTGTGGGACCGGCTCGGTCTCTTTATGGAGAGCTGAGATTTCAGTCTTGTCTGCAAAGTGAAACCGAGTTGGCTGCCAAGTTGGCGGCTTGGCAATAACATAGCTACCAGGTACACATTTGGGGTACCTTTCACCCCCATTCTAGCCCCCTCTCCAAAGTACCTGGCATCCTCCTGGTTTTCAATGTGTTTGTCTTCCCAACAGCCATCCAGGAGGGCAGTGCTATTATGCCCACGGCGGCAACCAAGAGAGACACGCAGCGACTGGCCCAAGTTTGTGGCAGAGAAAGGAACTGAACCCGTGCCCCAGGGTAGCGCTATAAACCCAAACCCGCTTTTGCCTCTGACTTCATCTCTGCTTCCATTTCAACACACAGCAGCTTGTTCCTTGCCCTGGTAGTTGTAGGAATCGTGAGCTGGTGGTTGCCAGGAACCGTGTCCTCGAAAGGGCAGCTCAAGGCAAACAGAAACACTCCCCAGCACCTTGGTTTTTTCAGCGTTTTCAACCTCACGATTTTTCAGCCAGTCTCCTGACTGCAGGGCGCCCAGCAGCGTAATCTCTTCGTTAAGCAGGGTGACGAATTCTTTGGCACCGGGTGCTTTGCCTGAATTAAACAGGGATGAAACGCACAGAGGGAACTCGTGTGCTGAACCCTGGCCAGCAGTGGGGCAGGAAAAACCAGGCCAAATCCAGGGGCTGGAGACATGCTGGGGCTGCATCTGCGCCTGGCTATTAGATATGGGACATGATATGGCAGCAAGTGTGGCAGGGGAGGTGGACTTGTCCATGTGGATTTACACACCTTAGGGAGCCTTCTCTGAAGCACCCCAATCTGGTGGGGGAGAGAGGTTAGACCAAGTCACCGCCCAAGGATTCCAGGCCAGGGTGATGTTCTTTAGGTACCTGGCATCCAAACGAGCTTCGCTAACATTAAACCGTTTGCCCAGTTCAGAGAGCCCATGCCCCTGCCTTTGAGGCATCCCAGGAATGGCTGCAGCCGAAAAGCCCAACATTTTTCCCCCTGCCTGAGGCCACAACCTGTTCCACTGCCCCGGGGCAAAGCTGACTGCGCCATGCTCCCATGGAAATCAGCTGCTCTTGCAGCCCCTTGTTGCAGGCTGAGGATGGGGCAAGGTGCAGCAGGGAGTGGGAATTTTGAGGACCCTGGTGATACGGGGGCAGGCCCATACTTATCCTCCAAACACACTGGTTACGTCTACACTAGCACACTACATCGAAGTAGCCTATTTCAAAGTTAAGACATCGAAATAGGCTACTTTGACGCGTATCGTCTACACGTCCTCCAGGGCTGGTGCCATCGACGTTCAACGTTGAAGTAGCAATAGGGAACATCGAAAGGAGCCACCCCAGAAGGAAATGTGGAGTGTCCACACACGCAAGCACTCCCTGTCGAAATAAGGGGCCAGCAAAGCCCCAAGCTGCTCCCTTAAAGGGCCCCTCCGAGACACACTTGCCTTGCACAGCACAAGATCCACAGAGCCAACAACTGGTTGCAGACCCTGTGCACGCAGCACGGACCCCCTGCTGCAGCAGCACCAGCCAGAAGCCCTGGGCTAAAGGCTGCTGCACGGGGTGACCATAGAGCCCCGCAGGGGCTGGACAGAGCGTCTCTCAACCCCTCACCTGATGGCTGCCATGGAGGACCCCGCCATTTCGAAGTAGTGGGATGCGGATTGTCTACACACGCCCTACTTCGACACTGAATGTCAAAGTAGGGCGCTATCCCATCTTCGGATGGGAATAGCGATTTCGACGTCTCACCGCCTAATGTCGATTTCAACGTCGAAATAGCACACGGCGCGTGTAGACAGGGTGCGTGCTATTTTGACGTTGTGCCGGCTACTTCGAAGTAGCCGGCTAGTGTGGACACACCGTCTCCTTCAGTGCTTCACCGAGAGAAACAAACGCCAGGATCAGAGAGAAAAGGAAGAGGTGCGGTCACGGACACAGAAGCTGAGAGAGGCCGGGGGATCAGGTGAACTAAACCAGGGGTCAGCAACCCCCGGCACGGCACAGGTGCCAAGAGCGGCACGCGAGCTGGTTTTCATCGGCACATGAGGCAGGAGCTCAGTCCCGCCCCTCCTCCCCCAGGCAGCTGGGAGCTTTCTCAAAGCCAGGCCGGCTGTGGGTTAACAAAAGAGCAGCGAATGCTCCCAACCCCCACCTCCCCGGTAAAGCTCCGCATCTTAATTGATTTATGAATGAAGCTGTTGTAAATAGGACTCTTAGGCGAGGTCTAAACAGAAGCATTGTTTCGATATAAGCCAATCTGGAAGAGATTTTCTGGAATAGTTTATTCTGAAATGACGCTGCTGCACCCAAAATGCATTTCAAAATAGGGGAGCGCTCTTTCAAAACAGAGCGTCCAGACGCAGCAGAGCCACTTTCGAAATAGAACCATCGGACGCACTCTGGCTTTTTTCAAAATAACCCCTATTCCTTGTCTACACAAGCCCCTATTTCCAAAGTCCTATTCCGAAACAGGCGCTAGTCCTTGTACCATGAGATTTACCACATCCAAAAAAAGCCGCCTGCTATTTGGAAATTGTTTAGAAATAGCCTTTGCGTTGTGTAGACACTTGGGTTACTTTGAAAGACCCTTGCTGTGTAGATGTGCTGTTAGCGACTTTAAAAGGCATCACCGGCACTCGAACCATACTTAGAGGTCACGAGGTCAAATGCTGGCACTCCGCCTCGGAAAGGTTGCTGACCCCTGGGCTAAACCCTGGCCACCAGTATCTGCTGAGCTTCCATCCTGCTTGGACTTGGACTCCTGGGTGGGACTTCTGCAAGGGGTCCTCCCAGCTCCCAACGCAGGGCTGGGCCTAAAGCACAGAGTCAGAGACTGTGTTACCAACAACGTTGGAGATCTGCCCTCTGGAGCCGTCTCAGGTCCTTCTGCAGGGTTTTACGCGGTCACCGCGAGAGTGACGCAGCCCCCTGTGAAACACAGAACCAGACGGGTTGATTGCCTCGCCTTCTCCAGCATCTGTCAGGAATCACTCCCTTGGAGCCAGCGAGTGAGGCTGCTGGAGGCGGGAGGAGAAACACCCACATTCCACTGGGGGAAATGTTTTTAACCCCCCCACATTTCCCCCGCTTTGTTCCTTTTCTCCCTCATGACTTCTTCTGGTGCCCTGGGCCCACAGAGAACCTCTAATCAGAGACTCCCGGCTCTTCGATTGCCTGAAACCCTTTTGTCTGTGATACCCTTTCCCCTCCCTTTCTGGGCTGGCCTCTTTGCTAAGGTCTTTTTCTCTCCTGTTTCCTCTTCCGTGACAGCATCTGACTTTGATACTTGCATTCGCCGGCGTGTTACCCAGCCCTGCTCCCTCTCCCTCTCCTTTTTTCAATAGATAATAGCCCTAAATTAGACGCTGAATGCGCTAAAACAATTAATTCGCTTCTGGAGTCGGTACGCCACTCAAAGTGCCAATTATTCCTTCAATCTGCTCTCTCCTACGCGCGAGCATTTGGCGGCGTTTGAACAAGGGTCAAGACGGAGGGGCTTGAGTAATCCTTTTCAGTTTCAAAGCTAAAAAGCCGTTGAAAGCTAAAATCATGGCGCTAAAGCGAATAGGTTTACCAAACTTTTCAGCTCCTCGGCGGTTTTGTTGATTTAGCGTTATGGGATGGCTCAGGGGTTAGAGCATGGGCCTGCTAACTCGATCCATTTCGGGTTCTGGGGCAAACAGATTTAACCAAAAGTCGGTGAGTTTAAGGGACTGGACTTGATGGCCTCTTGAGGTCCCTTCCAGCTCCATGAGATATGTATATACATGTATAGTTCCCAGCCTTAAAGCTGCCCCATCCGAAGAGCCTCTGGCTAAATGTAAAAGCCTGTGGTTTCCTGTGTACTTTTCCTTGCTCTCAAAACTACCCCTGACCTTGGGGATCGGACGTAACCAACCCACTTTGTCCCTGGAGCACACATGCTGCGTTCTTCCGACAAGGGGTGGGAGGGATGGTTACCCAAGGGGCAGAGAAGGCCCCTGTGTTGTCAGGGCTGCAGGCTCTGAACCCACCCGCCTGCCTGTGGGTTTCTCATGGGATGTGCATGGCGGGACAGCTGTAGTTAGAGAGGGCAGTTAGATGTTCTCCCGCGTGGGGCAGCCCCGGCTCTGCCCTTTGCGAAGGCGCCGCAGAAGGAATGTGATGCTGCTCAGTGCGAGCTGATGGACCACACGGCCCAGAACTGCCGTGGTGCTGGTGTGGGACGAATGCCTATCACAACACCCCGGAGTCACTTTGTCGCAGTCAGAAGCAGCAGGGGTGCCAGGAGTCGCCGCAGGCTCCGGGGGTCCAGGAGGGAGGGGCTCAGGCTCCTTGCCCTGGAAGGGGCGGGGCCAAGAATGGAAGGGGCGGGGCTCATGGCAGTCAAGCTTGGCTCCCCCCACAGTGTGCGCGGAGGGGCGACGCTGGGCTCTGTGGCATTTCAAAGGGCCCCGGTGCTTCAGCTGCTGCTGCTGCTTCTTCACCAGCGACAGCGGCTGGAGCTCTGAGCCCTCTGAAATGCTGGGCCCGGGGACGAGTGCAGGCTTGAGAAACAGACTCAGGCTGCCAAGTCCAGCTCCCCACACATTTGGGATAGGCCAGGGGAAGCCGAAAGGGAGAAACTGTCCTGGGGGCCTGGTGACTTACAGGGGCCCAGAGCTCCAGCTGGACACCCTGAGCCCTTTAAATCACCACCGGAGCACGGCCGCG
This sequence comes from Carettochelys insculpta, assembly GCF_033958435.1. Lineage (NCBI taxonomy): Eukaryota > Metazoa > Chordata > Testudines > Carettochelyidae > Carettochelys > Carettochelys insculpta. The sequence goes on from NC_134145.1 coordinate 5,024,714, forward strand.
GCACTCTGCACAGCTATAAGGGCTGCCTGGGGCGGTGGGCGCTGTGCACCCTGCTCTAGGCAGCATGGGAGGGAGGATACTGCAGTCTGGAAGGTGCTGAGGGCCAGCTGCCCTTGGCTCCACCCTTTCCTTCCTTAGCCCCACCCCTACTTCAAAGGCCCCGCCCCTTCTACCCTGGCTCCACCCCTACTTCAAAGGCCCCACCCCTTCTGCCCTTGGCTCCACCCTCACCTTCCTTAGCCCCACCCCCCTCTTCCATGGCCCCACCCCCCTTCTGTCCTCGGCCCTACCCCTTCCAGGAGTGTGGAGCCAGGCCTATAGCCCCATCTTGCCCAAGCGCCCAGTGTGGCTATGGGCTCCCCTGGGTTAGGCCTAGTGTAAAATGCAAGGTGCACGAGGAGGCCTCTTCACCCTCACTCCACAGCCAGCCAACAACCGTCAGTAAGAAGCAGAGGCGGCCACTGTAAAACTGGTAACGGGAAACACCTGCTTGTTCTGCACCACACAGGGTCAGCCTGTGGAATTCACAGCCACAAGAGGCCCAGAGAGTATCGCAACAATGGAGCGCTGGCGGGAACCTGGAGACGCCCTCTGCTGAGGCAGGGCCAAGTAACCCAAGATTGTCCCAGACAGGGGTTTGTTCAAGCTGTTCTGAGAAGCCTCCAGTGATGGGCATCCCAGTTTCCCACGGGAGCCTGGTTCAGAGCTTAGCGACTCGTAGAGTGGGAGAGATTTCCCCAATGTCTGACCTCACCCAGCCTTACTGCAGATTCAGCCCATCGCGTCTTGTCCTGCCTCTGGTGGCCATGAAGAACATTTGATTCCCCTCCTTTCTAGAGGAGCCATTAACTTATAAGAAGATGGTGAACAGGTTGCATCCTGGCCATTTCCCAAGATTAAATTGTACTCAGGTTTATGAACCTTTCCTGAGAGATCAGGGGTTCTAAACCTTTGATCGGATTGGTATCTGTCCTCTCTTCAATTTATGCTTATCTTTCCCAGAGCGTGGCTCCCAGCACAGGACACAAACTCAAGTTGGGTGGTCCCCAGTGCGCAGCGGAGTGAGACGATGTCTTCCCATGTCTTACATCCACCACTCCTCTTCACAAACATGCCAGTGCTGAGCCCCACTCTGATATTCTGCATGCAGAAAGTGGGGGCCTTCATAAAACTTAAAAATACCTTGCCTCTATAGGCTCTGCCGAAACTAGCTCCCTAAGGTCACAGATTCTCTGACCCTGGGAGGTAATCGCTGCTGCCACCAAGAAGAAAAGCCACCCTCAAAACCCACAAAGACACACTTGGATATCTCCTTGTGGGGTAACCTCAAGCTTCACCCTCTTCTTAGGAGACAGCGTGGAAACAATGAGCTGTAATCTGATAGCTAACCCTTTTGGCCTAGGCACATACAGACACTCCTCTAAACCACAGGAGTTAAATCATGGCCTTAAAAAGTAACTGACTCACAAAAGAAAAGATGGAAAAATACCAAGAAAGTAAATAAGCATACTGTATTTGCTTGCTGGATATAATACAACAACGTAAAACATTCTGGTTGCAGCACAAAAAGTTACTTCCCTGGGATTCAGCTTAGAAGTTACAGAGTACAGGGGGAAAAAAAAATCATCAACCAGCCTGAGAAATCACACACCAAATCCAAAATAAAAATAACCCGTTTGCATCTAACTAAACGTTTCCTTTCCACTTACATATCTATGTGCTGATTATGAGACAGCCCGTATACGCAAGCATCTTCTGTGTGTCTCTTAGCTCCAGCCCAGAACAAAGACAAAAACTCCTCTCTCAGCAGGCCACTCCTTTAATTCCAAAATCCTATTTTGCCCCCATTGGCTTACCTGGCTGTCCCACGCAGCTTCTTTCTGGGTTTAACCCTTTACAGGAATTAATTCATGACAACAGCCCTGAATGATATTAGTATTTTACCAACTGCATCACATTGCTGACTCAATCTGTTTGTGATCCGCTACAGCCTCAGATCCTTTACAGCAGTACTAGCCAGCTCTTCCTCATTTTGGGTAGCTGTGCTTTTCATTTTTCCTTTGTCAGCGCAGTACCTTATACTCGTCTTTGTCGGATTTCATCTGGCCGATTTCAGACCAATTCCCTAATCTGTAAAGATCATTCTGAATTCTAACCCTGTTCTACAAAGTGCTTGCAACCCCTTCCAGCTCGGTGCTTCCGCGGGTCTTATAAACATATTCTCCACTCCGCTACCCAAGTCATTAAAGAAAACATTGAATAGGACCAGACCCAGGATTGACCCCTGCAGGACGCGAGGATATATGGTCTCCCAGGGTGACGCTGAATTATGGATAACTCTTGGAGTACAGCGTTTCAACCAGGTGTGTAGCCATCTTATTGCCTGGTCACCTAGACCATACTTTCTGAGTCTGTTATGAGAGCGTCATGTGGAAAAGCCTCGCTAAACCCAAGCAATATCACACCTACCGCGACTTCCCCCCTCCCATCCATTAAACCAGTAACCCTACTGATAAAGGAAACAAAGCTGGTTTGGCGTGATCTGCTTGTGACGAGTTCTAACAACCCTGCTACACTGCAGGTGCCTACGTAACTGCCCACAGGGGGTCTTGAACCTGGGCCCTCTTCAGCCTAGCGCACGAGCTTCCAGGGTTTGCGCTAAAAGCCTGCGGGCTCTCAGTTAAGGCTGCAGAAAAGACTCCGTCTTTCTTTGTGTAAGCAGTCTCGGTGCCCCTACATGGGGCCGTGTGTGCAGGTTACACCTGCAGATGGATTGTTTAGTAATTCCAAACGAAGATTAGAGGCCATACCCTGATCTGCTGGAAACTGGTGTAAACCAGTGGTAAACCCTGTGACTTCAAAGGAGCTGTGCTGATTTCCACCAGCTAAAGATCTGGTCTTTGTTACTGATACACTAGATAAGGTAAAGGGACATATATGGCTACGTCTACACGTGAACGCTACATCAAAATAGCTTATTTCAATGTAGTGACATCGAAATAGGCTATTTCAATGAATAATGTCTACACGTCCTCCAGGGCTGGCAACGTCGATGTTCAACATCGACGTTGCGCAGCACCACATTGAAATAGGCGCTGCGAGGGAACGTCTACACGCCACAATAGCACACATCGAAATAAGGGTGCCAGGCACAGCTGCAGACAGGGTCACAGGGCGGACTCAACAGCAAGCCGCTCCCTTAAAGGGCCCCTCCCAGACACACACGCACTAAACAACACAAGATCCACAGAGCCGACAACTGGTTGCAGACCCTGTGCATGCAGCATGGATCCCCAGCTGGAGCAGCAGCAGCCAGAAGCCCTGGGCTAAGGGCTGCTGCACATGGTGACCATAGAGCCCCGCAGGGGGTGGAGAGAGAGCGTCTCTCAACCCCTCAGCTGATGGCCGCCATGGAGGACCCCGCAATTTCGATGTTGCGGGACGCGCAACGACTACACGGTCCCTACTTCGACGTTGAACGTCGAAGTAGGGCGCTATTCCTATCCCCTCATGGGGTTAGTGGCTTCGACGTCTCGCCGCTTAACGTCGATGTTAACATCGAAATAGCGCCCAACATGTGTAGCCGTGACGGGCGCTATTTCGAAGTTAGTGCCGCTACTTCGAAGTAGCGTGCACGTTTAGACACGGCTATAGAGATACAAATCCCCTGGCTTCAGTAGATCAACCAACCAGTAACTAGTGACGCTTAGGAAGGAATTCCCCACGTGGACAGTTAATTCCGTAATTGCCCTTCCTCTAAAGCAGTGGTGTCCAAAAGAGGGTTGAGGGGTTCCAACAGCCACCCCACATCCGCCAGGCATCGCCCTCTGCCCATCCAGGCGCCCCTCTCCCAGATTACTCATGGAAGCTGTCCCGGAAAGCGCCTGCAGCCGCTTCTGCACGAGCCACCCTGGAACCCAGCTGAGCTTGTCCCACCACGTGGTGGGAGAAGTGCACAGAGTAGCTGGAGGGCAACCTGGCAGCATATTGGACTCCGCTGTCCTAAAGCACCTGCCGCTAGGCATCATCAGAGAAGCCGAGATACCATGGCAAGCAGATATTTTGGAGCATCAGCTTTCATGGGCAAAGACTCTTTTGTGGTCTGAGGACCCTCCTCTGGAGCCCCCACTCATGCATCGGATGAAGCGGGTCTTTGCTCACGAAAGCTGATGCACCAAAATACCCGTTAGTAAGGTGCCCCAGGACTTCTTGTTTTGGAAGATACAGACTAACCCAGCTCCCCCTCTGATACAAGGCAAGCAGGGATATTATAAAGCCCAGATGAATGGAAACGGGTTAATGGGCTAGACAGACCACTGCCACGGATGTTTGACTGACTCCGGGCAAGCCACAACCATCCGGTGCCTCGGTTTCCCTATGTGCAAAGTGGAAATAACAGACATCCACCCACCGTGGTGCTGGGAGAACTCACTGACAGCTGCAGCCTTCTTTTGAACCACCGTTTAATTAATAGCGCTTCTAGTGAATGCTATTGTCACAAAGCCAATTTCTGCTCCCTGTTCCCCCAGTGAAATCAACCACACGCCAGCCTCGCTCACCACCCAGTCATATAAAAATCGGGAGTTCAGGCCCTCCTAGATGAAAATCTCATGATTTTTAAATCAATACCCATTGGACTCTTTCACTTTCAGAGCCAACAGACTACACAGTCATGTTTCCAAGTTTTCCCCTGCAAACGAGGTTCCCTCTATTTTTTTCCATGCATAGGAGGAATAAATTTTGTCGTGTGCACCGCAGCATGAGAAGACGTGCACCACCAATAGAAACATACGCTGCCCTGTTAATCAGCTGGGCAGCATCTGAATCTCTCCTGGGTGGCCGCCCAAACGCTCCGCTTAGAAAGAACGCTGCCTGCAACCATGAGGCTACGAGATTAATGTGATTCCTGGAGCTTCACTCAAAAGCCAGAGTCAGCACAAAGCTCACGATCAAATGTGAGAGCTGGCCAAACTCTCTCGGCTCCATCCTCCGACTTTCAGGGCTCAGGCAGGAGGCTGTAGCGATGACTGAACGGTGCATGTCCAATCCCGGCTTGCGTAACTGCACAGCTGCAGCGTGTTGCTTAGGTACGTCGGAGCGTTAATCCCAAAATATCATCTGTTGCCTAGCCACGTCGAATGCCTGCTTCTGCAACAAACTCAGTGGTGGATGATGAAGGGAAGGGCGCAGGCCGGGACTGGGACCTGCTCTTGCAGCGTGCGTGGGGGGTGTGTGTCTGCGTGCCCATATTTGTGGTTGTCCATGTGTTTACATGTGTAGTATCTGTCCAAGGACAGCTGTATTTTGTGCACGCGTATTCCCATTCTGCAGGTGTATTTGTGGACGTGTGTGCTGGGACATATTTGTGCGTTATGGACACACGTACGGACACGAACATACTGTTTGTCCGCATGCATCCCTGTGCAGAGGGGCTTGCACGTGGAAGTTCATGCATGTGCCCAGGAGGGCACTTATATGCATGCAAAACTTTGGATGGCTGCTTCTTCCCCATATTTTCTGGCAGGGACTTCCTGGCTGTCATCCCTCTGCAGCTCCCTGACTGGGATGATTTAGGTCCGACTGGTTCTGCTTTGAGCAGGGGGGGTGGTTTGGATTTGGCGACCTCCTGAGGTCTTCTCCAACCCTACAGTTCTAACTCCTGGCCCCCCTGCTCCAAGGCGCTGTGAGTGTAAGAGGCATGTTAGTTTTTGGACTACCACATGCACTCAGAAGAGAGAATCAGGTGCAGCTGCCTGCGGTACCAATCCATGCAAGCTACTGAAGGATAATGGGGTGGGGGCGGATGTTGTTTTCTACAGCACACATCACCCCCTCCTGGGCTGCCTGTTGAGAAAGAGGTCACCCAGCAAAGCAGCGGAAACAGAGATGGGGAAGCACCCAGGGAACAAGCAGGCTCTGAAAAACAGCCTTCTGTGCTGGGAGATGGGGGCTCAAACCCCAGCTCTACCAGCGACTCCGTGGTGAGTCTCTTTGTCCGTTGGTGACTCAGTTTCCCCTCTGTAAAACCCAGGCTGTGAATCCTCCCTTTCTTGCACCCTGCACATCTGTCTTGCCTTTGGGATTGGGCCTTGCTGGGTGTACATACAGCCCCATGACCTGATGAATAATGATGAATAAGGAACAGAGATGGGGCTCAGGCCAGGCTGGTGAAAATTCTGTTCACCCCCCCATGGCTGTCGGGGCGGGGGGCGTGTGGAATTCAGCATTCTTGCTCCAGGCCATTGCAAACACAGGACCCAGCTGCAAAAATGCCATCAGCCTTGCAAGCCACCCCCGTCCCCCCATTGCAAGTTCTGGGGTGTCTGGTGCACCAGGCTTTGCTCTCCAAAGAAGAGGTGGGTTCCAAGGCTTCGTTTGCCTCTAATTCTGCGGTGCCCTGAGGGGGGGTGGCTCCGGACCCAGCTGCTGACACTTCCACGAAGGTGCAGAGGCTTCCCTGTGCGTTTTGCCTGAGGAAGTGCATTCGGCCCCCGACAAATGCATCGGCAGAGTACATTCTCGTCATAAAAAAGAGCTTGAGCAGCAGCGGCCGGCTCCCTGCTCTCAGTGGAAAATCTATAGTCCTAATTGCTTATTGACTCCCCGTGGCGGCATGACATCACTCCCAGCCAATCAGCTCGCCCCATCCGAATGACAGAACAAGGCCAGGCCTGTATAAAAAGCCACTGATGGGGCTGAGGTCAGGGCGGTGATGGGTAGCTGACAGCAGGGACTGATGGGAAATCACTACCCCAGGCTCCAAGGGGCTGCCTTGAAAACATGAGAGCTGCCCGCTCAGGCTTATTAACTCCTCCTTTGGTGCCATGAGGATTTAGGGGTATGATCCCAAGCCCAGGACATTCAATAGACTCAGGATGGACTTCAGCTCAGGCCTCCTGGTGAGTACTAAGAAACTCAAGGCTAACAAGGCTTTGCCATCGAGCTAAAAGAAGATACACATCTCCTAGAACTGGAAGGGACCTTGGTAGGTCATCTGCTCCAGACCCGTCTTCACAGCAGGACCAAGCACCATCCACGACAGCCCTTTTCTTTTTTTAAACCTATCTGCCCCATTCCCTAAAGGGCCTCCTCCAGGATGGAGCTCACAACCCTGGGTTTAGCAGGCCCCTACTCAAACCACTGAGCTATCCCCAGAACACACAGGGACACGGCTGCTTTGTGGTTGTGCCCCCGGGAGAAGGAGAACAGAGGGATTTACAAACTGAATGCACTGAAGTGATTCAAGCCAGGAGTAAGAAATCTCCTCCCCGTCTTATTCTTTCCCACAAAAACCCAGCACCGAGCAATCTTCCATTTGTGGACTCGGGTAACGGGGTCCAGGTATAGCTCATGGCTGGGAAGGGATTAATTAAACGTTTCATGTTGGATTGCGGGGATGTTTTTCTTGGGAACGACACACACAAATGGATCCTAGTCTGCCAGGCACAGGGAAACAATACAACAGAAACACAGGAATCGCTGAGACACTTCAGTTTGCCCCAGTAACCCTAGAAAACAGCCAAGAAAGTGTTGGATACACAGAGGACAAGAATTAAATGCCACCGACATTCGCCTCGATCTTTCCTCTTTCTATTCAACTGAGACACACCCACAAAGCTCAATACCTAATAAATAAAATTGTTAGTCTTGAAGGTGCTGCAGGACGGCTTGTTTTTACAGGTAAAACTGAAATTGATCCTTGGAGAAAAGCATTTCTTCAACTCCCCAGAATAGAAACTCAAGCTTCTGTGCCCTCTCCCCGGTCTGCCTGGCTTTCCACACACTTGGTACTTGAAATGGAGAACTCCAGAACTGCAGCTAGCTCAGAGCAGGCGCAACTGCATGAGTCATGATCAAAGGTCTAGAGCACATGAGCTGTGAAGAAAGGCTGAAAGAATTGGGCTTGTTTAGTTTGGAAAAGAGAAGAGACTGACGGGGGGACATGATATGGGATGTGACTGGGAAGTTGACATTTTCAGAGGAACCCCTCCACTCCCCATTGTCTGACCAGCGGCAGTTCTGGGTCTGACTCCTTCTCTGTTAGGCCCCTCTCCAGAAAGTCACCACCTCTCCAGGCCTCAGGTGGCCCACTGGCAAGCCAACGATAAACGGTATTGACCTGATGCGCACAGAACTCGCGGAGCTGCATTATTTCCGGATTGCAAAAGTAGGTGCAGATGATCAAATGCCCCAGGGAAGCACGAAGCTTTGACCCCCAAGCTCTACGTCCCAGTTCCCAACAGTCCTCATCTCACTGCCTTATGGGGACGTGTTTCCGGAGAATCCATCAGCACCTAAAAATAACAAAAAAGACAACTGACTCTTTTTTCTCCATAGTCACGAGCGGAAAACCGCTGTTCTCCAGAAGGGAGAAGAATAGGCTGCGAGTGCGATTGAGTCCCCCCCATGTCTTGGTTTGCAGGTGGTGTGAAAATCGGCTTTGCAATGAGTCGTGCAAATATCTTCCACGGGGACGGGCTTACTCCTTCAGGGACCCCCCCTGCCAGGGAGGAGACACGCCAGAGGTCTGGGATCAAGAGGGGGTGGCTGATCGCTCACCCCACCTCTGACTCTCTGCCGTGCTGATTGCAACCTGGAGGGGAAAGATGTGCGCCCGGCGTAGGAGTTTCTCCAGGGAGCTGGGGAGGCGAGTGATATTTCAGAGAGTTAACCGGGTGGAATGCTGCTGGAGCTGCGCCCTGCCACGCTCCCGAGAAGCAGGGCAGCCGGCCTTTCGACAGGTCGGATCCAATCGGATTTTACAGCTATATCCAGCTTTCCTCTGGAAAGTCTGACTCACTCGCAACAGCCTTCACTTTTCCCAGCAGGCTCAGGCTGATTTTCTGCTGGTTCCCCGGCTCCAGCACAAGGGCACGAATAACTCTGAAGCCTTTATAGACCTCAGGGGCCCCCTCCGGCGATTCACACCCCCACCTCCTCCTGATGACACAAGCAGAATCGTGACTCACCCTACCCGTAAAGACTGCAGAGAAATAGCTGTGCTGGAGAGGAGCCTGTCTCTTGTCTTGACTGGACAAGGCCTTTGCTGTACATCACACAAACAGAGCCCAGGGTGATAGGGACAGGAACCAGCCCAGGTCAGAGACAACAGTGATGGTCACGGGATTGGCACCAGCCCAGGTCAGAGACCACAGTGAGAGTCAGAGGATGATAACCAGGCTAGGCCAGATACCATGGGGATGATCACATGATCAGAGCCAGCTGAGGTCAGAACTGATGGCGACGGTCAATAAACCAGAGCCAGTCCCTGACCCTCAACTGGCTACTGCTCCAGGCTCCCCTGGCCCAACTCATGAAATAATTTCCATGGGCTGCACATCCCCAAGCCCTTGGCAAATGCAAGTGCTTCCCTGGACCCAGGACCACCATTCTGCAGCCACATCCTGCAATTGACCTTGGCAGAAGCAGGCGGTCAGGACCTGCTCCTGGTCTTGGTTTCTTGGGCATGTTGCCTTAGGTGCCTCCAGCCACCAGCAGTGAGGAGCTGAGGTGGCTTAGGCTGATTTTCACCAAGGCTGCGGTGAGCCTCTTCTAGTTCCTTACAGGCCGGGAAGACCTAGCGGCAGCTGGAAGGGACGTAGATTCAGACTGCTATCTCCATCAAGGCTCTGCTTGGCACGGCAGGAGGAGGATGACATGCATCACGTTTCGAGAAAGATGCGGAGAAAGAAGTTGGAGAAGGTCCAGAGAAGAGCAACAAGAATGATGAAAGGTCTAGAGAACATGAGCCATGAGGGGAGACTGAGAGAACTGGGTTTGTTTAGTTTAGAAGAGAGGGGACTTGATAGCGGTTTTCAAGTACCTAAAAGGGTGTTACAAGGAGGAGGGAGAAAAAATGTTCTCCTGGGCCTCTCAGGATAGGACAAGGAGCAATGGGCTTCAACTGCAGCCAGAGAGATTAGGTTGGACATTAGGAAAAAGTTCCTAACTCTCAGGGTGGTCAAACACTGGAATAAATTGCCTAGGGAGGTTGTGAAATCTCCATCACTGGAGGCGTCTTTAAGAGCAGGTTAGACAGACATCTACCAGGGATGGCCATGGTACTTGGTCCTGCTGCGAGGACAGAGGACTGGACTGGATGATCTCTCGAGGTCCTTTCCAGTTCTAGTGTTCTTTGACAGGTGCCTGTGGGAACAAAGCTGAGTCCTACTCGCTTGCCCATCGCCGTTGTTCTGAGGGGCTGGGGGGAAACAGGTGAAGATGTATATGGTAAAAGAAAGGAGGCTCAATTTCGGAGGAGAGTTCCAGAAGCAGTCTCCAGGCCGTGGGTTGGCCGGCAGACTGACGTCCCTTTCGCTGGCTAAATGAGGGTTTCCTGAGGCAGCCACTGAGCTCGGGAAAAAATAAACTTTGGCATTTCCCCTCCTAGCAAATGGGGCGTGAATCTAGCACGGCTTCCCTCCCCTGGTCCAGACACCAGCCTATGGATTTGTGTTTCCACCATGCTAGCCATGAGCCACATGTGGCTTTTTGGCCGGTTGAGTGTGGCTCGTTGGCTTGAACGATGCAGACATTTGCTGAATAATGCAGCTAGTTTGCTCTAGCTTCAAAACTGGCTGGACACCGTGTCTTGAGGTCCTGCTTTGAGCCTCTGCTGGCGAGTCACTCAGTGAACATCGTGGTTCTCTCTGGGCTGCCCAACGTGGCACATTCCCACGCACCAAGGCAGCAGAACCATGGGTGATCAGAGAGGCTGCTGTGGTTTCCCATGGATGGAGCAGAACCAGGGCTCAGCAGGGGGCTTCTCCTCCCAGCTCAGCGGCTGATTTGCTTGGAGCTATGCGCAGGGGGCAGCCCGCGGGATGAAGCCAAGGTGAGGCAGCAGCACACTTTCCCGGGTGCAAGAAATGGATTTCCTCAAGCTCTCAGGGGTCACGAGTGACACCTCATCGCAGAGTAACAAGGAAAATCCCTCTCTGCCCCAGGGAGACGGGAGAGAGATGGGTACGTGCTACAGAACAGCCTGCCTCCCAGCTCAGGTATGTCAGGACACTGCTGACCAAATGGGCCAGGAGATCAGGTCCCAAACACAGCATCACTCGGTCAGGGTGAGTCCGCCCCACCTCTAATGGGCCCTGGGGGTGTCTGGCTTTGACTAGCATTTCCACTGCTTGTCAGGCCGAGGAGTCCCGCTGAAGTGACCCCAACTGCGCTCAGGTCAGTCACTCACCTGCGTTCTGGCCTCGAGCCTCTGCATCAGGAACAGGGCCCCAGTGTGCTAGGTGCTGTACAAACACAGTCAGACACAGGCCCTCAACGTCTGACCATGCAGACAAAGGATGATCACTGTCCCTGCTTTGCACCTGGGTAACGAGGCCCAGAGAGACGCAGGATGCATCCACGTTTCATTGTGAACCGGCTCAGTGGGACCTGGGCCAGGGGCTTCTGTGTTTCCAAAACCCACGCTTGCGAACCTACACCGCACTGTGCTGCTGGGTTTCCTGTGGCTGGATCTGGTCCCACAGCCAGGCTGACACGTCCCTGCTGCACCACGCAGGCCTTCTGACTTGGATCTACAGCTTGAGCTGCAGCTGAACTGCAAGATGACACAGCTTGGTCCCACGTCCCAGCAGCAGCTGGGATCAGACCCGCCCCGAGCAGAGTCTTGAGTGTTCGCTGACCTGAGTCAGGCTGATTTGCACGCAGGCAGAGGGGGGCTGGGCTGAACCCTAAGTCATGGCCTGGGCTTAGTGTACATTGTAGACACACCTTAAGTGACTCCCCACAAGGCCCCGGAGGGAGCCTGTAGCAGAGTAGAAAACTGGACCCAGATTTCTTGATTCCCCATCCAGTGTCTTACCCACAAGACCAGCCTCTCTCCAAGCCAAGGGACAGCTAGAATGGAGTTCACCAGCATGCTTCCGTCTAAACACACAAGCGAGAAAACCCCCTTATTTCCCCGCTTTCTAATTCTGTGGCCTCCGCAGACACACGTACAGCCCCTGCACTGCCTACCAGGAGTCACTAATCAAAATCAGTCCTTGCCCCACAGAAATCCAGGGCTGTGGTTGTTTAGCTCCCAGGAGCAAACCAGAGCCTGGGGAGGGGAAGTTGGTGTCAGGCCAAGTTCCACTGATCCAAAGTTTGGGAGAGCAGGGGGAATTTTCTGCCGCAGCCGGTGTCGGCTCAGACAGCTGGTGAAACTACCCAGAGGAGAGGCTGTTCAAACCTCGGTTCAGTTGGGTTTGTGGCATTTTTTTAAAAGCCATTATTAAGGGCAGCTAATTGCTGGAAGCAGGAGTTTGGCAGAGATCGGCGAGGCCAGCAAGCAGGAGCAAAGAGACCCACAGTTATATCTGACGCCCCTAACCGCTCCTACTCCAAAGGCCCCGTACACAGGTGGAAGAAGTTCGTAGGAGCCAGGCTGAGGCACGACTCGGAGGCATGGGCGAGCGACAGGGCGGGGTGCGGAAAGAAAATACCAGCCGGCTCTGTGCTTGCCTCCCTGGGGCACTGACAGCTGTCTTTAGAAAGCCGTTTCCAAGCAGGAGCGAGCCGGGAGGAGTGGGCAGAGCAAACAGAGCCTGCGCTGACCGGCTTTTTAAATCAGCAGCACTGCTTCCGGTGCCCAGGGGAGACGCCGGTTTGGTGACTCCATGGGATTCGGATGGGGAGAGAAAGGTTCTTAATGCAGGGCAGGGGCATGCAGACAAAAGATCTGCAGCTCAGTAAGATTTGAGCCTTAAGAAGCACACGCAGACCCAAACTGCTCTCAAACGCCATTTGGGGCAGAGAGGAACCGGTACCTGGGTATGGGCTGCAGGGCTGGCCTGGGACAAGCAAGCAGGAGATTTTAGGCACAGCTTTAAGGGACACAACATTACCCCCTCGGTGTGTCTCCGAGGTTCGGCCCGGGAGCACGCCCAGGGAGCAGAGGCCAGCTGCTGGCAGGCGCTTAGCTTTGGTGTCTAGATCAGCCCAGAACTCCTGCAGATTCCTCGTCTCCCACGACAATGTGTGGTTGCCCTGTTCACAGCCCCACGCCCCACCTCCACCTAAGCACAGGGCTGGGGCTGTGAACAGCACTCTAATGAGGGCAGGGCAAACGAGGCGCTGGCCCTGGGCACAGCGGAATCGAGGCGCAGCTCTGAGAAATTGCAAGGCCCCTCCCCCTCTCTTTCCAGATTGCCTGAGCTGGCCTGGCCTGGGGGGTTAGCTTTGGGGTTAACCCCCTCTCCCATGCTGCAAGGCTCTGCCTCCTGCTCTGGTAGGGGTTGGGGCTGGGCTTCCCGGTCCTACGCTGCTGCCTCCTCCAGGTGCATCAGCCAGCCCCAGGCCGTGGGTAGCTTGGTGTCTGCTCTTACAGGGGAAATAAGATCGCTGGGATTTTTTTAAAGCTCGTTATTTTATGACGAGTTTGCAGCACTAAAGGTGTGTAAAGTCACTTCGTAAGTATTAGAATTATCTTGTCATTTATTAGATGTTCCTTTATTTATATGATTGGCTGTTAAGCATCACATTTTATTTATTGTTTGTTATTTTTAATTACCTACCTAAAATATGTTCCTACTATTATTGATAATATAGCTTTGTTACGTTGCTATACTGGTATTTTTTGTGGATTCCTCTTGAAGTAAAGAGAAGTAAAGATGGGTAAATTAGAGACTTTTTTTTTTTTTTAATTTGGAGGAGGGCTAACATACCTTCTTAGGGCTCCGGCTGTGAATCATTAACAAACAGCCTCATCCTTTGGAGAGACTCACCCCCGCATGCAGACAGCAAGGGACCTACACAAAACTTGGGGCAGCTTTCCTGGATTGGGACCTGCTCAATATAATACTTATGAATGTGCTTAACCTTAAGCCCCTGCTCAAGCCCGGGAGAAACCAACAGGGTTTGAATACACGCTTAATATTTATCATGTGTGAAAGCGCTTCCCTGAACAAAGTCTTTATCTCCAGTTAATCCGCGTTTTGAGGGATCAGGTCAGCAAGTCTCCCACTGCAGGGACTGTGTCATTTCCCGCGCCCGCCCCTGTTCCCCAAACGTGGGATCCAGTCGTACTTCATAAAATCAACAGCAGAATATCTGTAACATCATCCTCACTGACAGTCAAGGAAGTTGGGGAGCTGGCGGGGGTGTGGGGGGGAAGAAGGCGGCGCCAGGGAAGTGTGGTTTATAACGTAACAGCATCTGTTCCCCTGGCGCCTTTCAGCCCAAAGAGTCTAGGTAAGGAAGATGGGGATCACTGAACCCAGACCAGCACTGAGATGCAGCCACCTCTGGGGGTTTAGTAGGACGCACGGCTATACAGCACACCAGTGTAGGATGGGGAAGAGGAGATACCTGCAGCCAGCCCAAGGCAGGAGTCTGGTCTGAACTGGGGTCCGATATTGGATTGCTGGACCTCAGCCTTTGGCTCATGTCTTGAAGTGGCACAAGCAGTGGTGGATTAGCAGACGGGCAAATGGGGCAGCATCATCAACAACCAGGGGTTCAGCACCCGTCTGATGCCTCCTTCACTATTTCCTTCCACCTTTCCCTGCCCAGTGCAGAGTGGCTTAGTTTCTGTAGACCAACACCGCACCAATCTACGATATCATCTACCCATTCTCTGGGGGGTCGGCCTCTCCTATTCGAACCATCCATTACACCGAACACCAGAGGCTTGACTTGTCACTCATCGTTCATTCTACAGAGATGCCTGAATAGCAGTAACTTCCACTGTATAACCTTCTGCAGCAGGTTCTCTTCTGTCTGTACCTCTCTACATAAGTCCTCATTGGTGACCTTCTGCATCCATCCTGTTCTCAGGATCTTTCTATGACAACTCCTCTCGAACGCCAATATCCTTCTCTTCCAATCTTTTGTCATCACCCGTCTCCCACCCGTCCAACACGCTGCTGAATACACACGTTTTCAAGACACCCAGCTTCGTTCTTAAGCTAATTGCTTTGCTTTTCCCGATCTTATCCATCGCCTTCAAACTCGCTCTTGCTTTCGCTATTCTAGTCGCTGTGTCCTTCTCACAGTCCAAGTCATATGTCATGTTGCTCCCCAGATATGGGAACTTCTCTATATTTTCTAGTTCAACCATATCTACACTGATCTTTCTTCCTATTTCCTTATCTCCAAATACTATTGTCTTCGTTTTATCGATGATCATAATCAGTCCATACCGCTCCCCTTCCTCGTTTAGCACCTGCACCATTTTCACTAGCATCTCTTCATCTTCCTCAATGATAACTACATCATCCACGAACCTCAAGTTGTTAATTCTTTTCCCATGCACAGATATCCCTTCTACCTCTTCCTTGAGCTCGTCCATCGCTTTCTCTAGATGCGTGATGAAGACACCCAGCGATATCAGATCTCCTTCTCGCGTTCCTCTACTCATTCTAAACCAACTTCCCAACTCCTCGCACGTTCTCACCTCTGCTTCTGCATACACTTCATTAAACAAATAAGGAAACAGCAACACAGATGTTCGGACAGCGATTAATAGTGCGATTGGAACATATTTAATTTAAAAATAAAAAGCGATTGTAACTTTCCAACTTATTTTTATGATCATTTTTAGTTATGTTTTATTTTTCCCCTAGACTGCCTGCCTCATGGACTGCCAGGGGTTTGCAGATCCCAGGTTGGGTGCCCTGGTCAAACAATTTTCTTTAATGGAGTAAAAGAAATGTGTCATGTCATTCTTATTTTAAACTGAATGGAAGTGTAATTGTATTACGCGTCATGCATCTTAATACGCATGAACAGATTTTAAAGCATAAATAAAGAAGTTGCATGAATATTTTAATACATGGGGGGGGGCCCTTTGAGACTGTGTTCACTCAGGGCCTGACCTATTACAGAATCATAGGGCTGGAAGGGACCTCAGGAGGTCATCTAGTCCAGCCCCCTGCCCCAAACAGGATTAACCCCCCACTAAGTCATCCCAGGCAGGACCTTGTCCAGCCAGGACTTAAAAACCTCAAGGGATGGAGAATCCACCATCTCTCTAGGTAACACATTCCAGCGCTTCACCACCCACCTGGTGAAGTAGTTTTTCCTAATATCTAACCCACACCTCCCCCTCTTCAACTTCTGACCATTGCTCCTTGTTCTGCCATCTGACACCACTGAGAACAGTTTCTCACCCTCCTCTTTAGAGCTCCCCTTCAGGAAGTTGAAGGCTGCTATTAAATCACCTCTAAGTCTTCTCTTCTGTAAGCTAAACAAGCCCAAATCCCTCAGCCTCTCCTCATAGGTCTTGTGCTCCAGACCCCTAATCATTTTTGTTGCCCTCCACTGAACCTGTTCCAGCAAATCCACATCCTTTCTATACTGGGGGGCCCAAAACTGGACACAATATTCCAGATGTGGCCTCACCAGTGCCGAATAAAGAGGAATAACTACTTCTCTAGATCTGCTCGAAATGCTCCTCCTAATGCACCCCAGTATGCCGTTAGCCTTCTTGGCTACAAGGGCACACTGTTTACTCACATCCAGCCTTTCACCCACCGTAACCCCTAGGTCCCTTTCCATCGTACTGCTGCTGAGCCAGTCAGTCCACAGCCTATAACAATGCTTGGGATTCTTCCGCCCCAGGTGCAGGACTCTACACTTCTCCTTGTTGAACCGCATCAGATTGCTTTTGGCCCAGTCCTCCAATTTACCCAGGTCCCTCTGGATTCTCTCTCTACCCTCCAATGTATCTACTTCTCCCCCCAGTTTTGTGTCATCCGCAAACCCACCCCTGGGCAAAGCGCCCCTTGGTGCCACACCGGAGCACTGGGCAGTTCCTATGAGGGTCTCTGCAGCAGCTGGGTTGTCCACAGAGCTGTCCCATCTGAGCATCAAGCAGGCCTGGCGGGGGCCAGCTGTGGAGACTGCAGCCAGCAGAGCACAAAGAGCAGGTTCCACCGGGGGGGGGAAGCTGCCCCCCTGTAGCTCACAGCAGCCAGCGGCGCACTACAGAGAGGGGGCCCAGGTGCTGGCACTCGGACCTGAGGGGCTGAGGCAGAGCCCTCAGCTCAGCTCTGACAGTGCCACAGTCACCCCAGCTTCTCTCACGAGGATCACCCTCCTTGGATCAGGTCCGGCACCAGGGCTTTGGCTCTGAACTGGAATACGTGCAGCTCCGTGCACTTGGGTCAGAGGGAGCGGACCTGGGCTCCCTGTAAGCTGAGCGCTTGGGCGGCCGCCCAGGAGGGATTCAGGGGCCGCCCAGTGGGTTAGCAGAGAGCCCACAGCCGGCAGCCTGTGTCCCTATTGGTGGTTCACCTCCGCACACACCTCGGCGCGCACAACAAACTGCATTCCACACCCAACTGGCATAAACGAGAGGGAATGTCCCCGCTGAGGCCCTCCCGCCACCCCCCCACTGTAGGCATCTTATTTGCTGCAGCGGGGGACCTTCCCTGCCCCGTCTCTGCCGCAGCAGCACCGTTCAGGGGCGCGCCCCTTCCCGCCTCCGCCCCTGCCCGGCCGCATTGCAGCTGAGGAGGCGTTGAACAGACCCGCTGCCTGGCTGTGCTGAACGGCGATGAGGTCATGTTGCTTTATATAGCGCTTCCCTCGGCTCCTTCTCCATAGCAACACGGGCTGGCGGGGCAGCACCTCGGGGGGCCTAGCGTGGCCGGGCCGCCCCGCCCCAGCCTGGCGCTGCTCCTGTAGCACGCCAGGGCGCCAGGCCCCCTGGGCACAGGGTCGGGCGTCAGGCCCAGGGACAGGCGGGGTCGGGATGCAGCCGGCCGGTTCTCTGTGGCAAGCCTGGAAGCCAGGAGAGCGGCTGCCTGATCCCACAGTGCCACCCTCTGGAGAAGGGGGGCCGAGGCGCTCTCGTTAAGAAGGGGCGGGCCCGAGCTGGGGAACGGGCCTGGGGAGAGGGTCCGGACACCACAGTCGTTAGCACGTCTAATTAAACGCGCCAACCGCTGACCATCCCCGGGGCCAGGACCCAAAGCAAACCCTGGAGCGCCGTCCCAGGGGAACCTCGGCACCCGTCGGGGCTGGCGGGGGCCTTCTGTGGCTCTCTGCATGGGGGGGTGTCACCCCAGGACTGCTGGCTCCCTACACACCCCACAAGCCATCCCCCGACCGCTCTCTCCCGCTTCCCTAGACTTTGGCATGGTGTTGCTCCCCTCTGGCCCTGGGCATCCTGTGTGGGGCAGGGACCCCACTGGCCCCATAGCCGGACGGGCCAGGCTGGCTGAGCTACGCAGAGAGCTAAGGCAGTAGATTTCACCGCCTCCCAGCTGCACGGAGCCCTATAACTTGGGGTTAGGGGCAGATCTGTGGGAATTGGCAGATTCACCGTGTCACGCTGCAGGAGCGACTGCAAACCCCTCGCCGCCCGGAGCTGCCCAATCGTCCCAAGCTTTGATGCGGAGCCTATTCTTTGTGGCCCAGGCTGCAGTGGCGCTGGAATGGTTGTTGGGGTGGAGATGCTGAGCTGTACCACTCCCCCACCACCGGCCTTCAGACCTGTTGAGATCCAGTTGCCAACTCCCCCAGACTGGCTGCCATTGCTGCAAATGGTGTCTGGTCTGTTCAGTCTGGAAGAGTTGGCAACCCACACTGCCCCAGGCTGGGGTCACAGCTGGAGGCAGCTGCAGAGCCCTGGGTTGGCAGCAGGACCCCAGGGCTGGCAGGGCAGGTGGGTGGCAGGACCCCAGGGGACCAGCGGAAACCACTGCAAGGTTGGTGGGACCCTGGGGGGAGCTGGCAGGATGCACAGTGGGGGGGGGGCAGTGGAGTCCCTAGCAGGGCCGACGGGACCCCAGAGGAGCCTGCAGGACACACAGCAGGAATTGCAGGGCCCTGGGGGATATGGAGCAAACCACAGCAGGGACAGTGGGACACTGGGGGGCTGCCCAGCGGCTGGGAGCCGGGGCTGGAAGCTCTCGTTCCCGCAGTGGGAATTCTGGGCCATCCTGCCCCTGCTTGGCTCAGACTCACTCTGTGATGCTGAAGCACATCCCCTAGTTATAACTCTTGGGCACTTCCATGGCAACCACCACCACCGGATCTGAGGGCCTCACAACCTTGAAGGGGTTTATCCTCACAAGACCCCTGGCAGGCAGGGCAGGGCAATTTCCCCCATTGCCCAGGTGGGAAACTGAGGCACTGTGACACTAAATGACTTGCCCAAGGTCACACAGGAAGCCTGTGGCGGAGCAGGGAATGGAAAGTGAGATTCTTGAGTCCCCAATACTGCACTATCTGCATCTACAATTGCCTGGCCCCTGCTCCTTTCCGGTATCGAAGGCCTGACGTTCTGAGCAGTGCTGAAAACCGGGAGCTGCATCCCAGAGGAGAGCTGGAGGGGGACAAGCCTGGCTCCACACTCCTGGAAGGAGCGGGGCCTCGGGTGGGAGGAGCGGGGTCTGTGCTGCCATCCTGCTGTGGTGCCTGAGTTACGTTGTACCCCCACCCCACCCAGGGGGCCCCCAGAGCTGCATGGAGTGTGCCTTGCAGCCTCCAGCACCAATTTAAAGGGCCTGCGTGTCCGGACACCACTTCCGCAGCAGCTGCAGCAGTGACAGCCAGGAACTGCAGGCCCCTTTAAATCACCGGGCTTCAGAGCAACTACGCACCCCTGCCCTATTGGGCTGAGACCTCTTTGTCCCTCAGTTTATCCAGACACACAATGGGTAGCCTGAGGCTGATGACTCCCCAGACATCCCACGCGCTGCAGGCTTTTCTCAACTGCCACCAGGGAGCGTCCCCCGGAGGGTTATTCAAGGTCACCATCGTTCCACCCATGTTCAGGGAACACGCAGCACACCTGGGGATTCCCTCCGTGTCCCTGGGGTCTCCCACACCCGTTCAGCCTGGGCTCTGTGCGTCAAGCTGGGCTCTGAGCGACCTGGGTGAGTCAACAGAGATTCCAGCTCCCTGTCCCAGTCAGGCAGGAGGTACCATTGGGACACAGCCCTTCTGCCCAGCCCTGCACGTGTGATTTTCAGTTTCCTTTTAAGTGGCTTCGGTCCCAGCACATTGGTCCCATAAACTCACCACAAAGCCTCACCACGCGGGGGTCTGTCGTTCAGTGATCCCCCGGGGGCCGCGCAGAGCTGGCTGTCAGGAACACCCATTTCTTACTTTGAAACTGAGCCCACTTGATAAGAACGTTACTGGGGAGCAAACATGGGGTGGTCACCACACCACAGCTATGGTGTAGGACTGCGGTGTACATATGCAAGCCGGGTATTACAACAAATAGCCACAGAGGCTAAGGAACGTCATGGCACCTACTACATTGCATATCACCGGCCGCTCACGCCTTCCCAGGAACAGCTCAGATCTTCCTGCTCCAAAAGCACAAACCTTGAGCCTCCGAGCTACAGGAAAATCTCCACTAGCTGTCACCAGTATAGCATCTATGACACACATGCAGCTAAGCGGTTAGGATTCTAGCCAGTAGTGGGCACTGGTGACATATACCCGGTTCATTACGGCACTGTATCATGGTTGCTGCAGAGGCCACGTGTTGCCAGGACGCCAGATCCCAGGGATGAAAACGAAAAGGGACACAGTTCCCATGCTTGGGGCGTGAGCTGCCATGACCCGCCCTACTTCTCCCGGCTTCGCACGCCCCCACTCTGAAGCCTCTCTTCCCATCGGGATGAAGGAGGGAACAGCGCGGGGGTGACGTACCTGTCAGAAGAGCCTGTTTGAGCTTGGCGTTGCTGAAGGAGCCTGGCGGGGCTCTGTAAAGCGCCTCGTTGTCCGTGCCTTGGAAACCGAGAGGAAAACAAGCAGTCAAAGTTGAGCAAGCACAGCCTCTCCAAAGCACCCCGCACACAAGCCGTGCTTGAGCTCTGAAGGGCCAAGCTGCAGACAGGCCAGCGTTAGAGTCATCTCCTTCTGGCGTCTCAAATGCTAACAAAAACAACAAGAAGTCCTGTGGCACCTTATAGAGCCACAGCTACTTTGGAGCATACGCTTTCATGGGCAAAGCAGGTCTTTGTATGTATGCTGCAAAGTAGCTGTCTGTCTCTAAGGTGCCACAGGACTTCTTGTTGTTTTTGAAGGCACTGGCTAACTTGGCTACCTCTCTGCTACTTGAGCTGCTGTCAACACCGGGCACCCTTACCTCAATGCTGCCGGTGGGTGGACTGCATCACTGCAGCACCCTCTTCTGCATGGATTGACAACTGCACTGCCAGGTGTCAATTTGTGGATGCTCTGGTACCTCCAAATATCAAACAACATAACGTGCGTAACATAGGGAGATATGCATCCCATAGAGCTGGAAGGGACCTTGGAGGTCATTGAGTCAAGTCCCCTGCCCTTCTGGTGGGACCAAGAGCCCTCCCTTTTTAAATCTGCTTGGCCCAGACTCCTAATCAGCCCCTTTGGGGGCTGAACTCACACCCTGGGTTTAGCAGGCCAATGGACAAACCACTGAGCTGTCCTGCGCCCCACAGGAGCCTGGAACACTAAAAGTGGAAGGGATCTCAAGAGGTCATCAAGTCCAGCCCCCTGCCCTCTTGGCAGGACCATGCACCATCTAGACCATCCCTGATAGGTGTCTACCTAACATGCTCTTAAATATCTCCAGAGATGGAGATTCCACAACCTCCCTAGGCAATTTATTCCAGTGTTTACCCACCCTGTCAGTTAATATTAATTAACTTAATGAAGTTAATATAATGTTGATATCAATCACAAAGAGAAAATTAAAATGATTTTGGGTCAACCCCGGATGTGTTCAGCAAAATGCAACAGCTGAAGATTTTGGTTTCAGTCAAGCTACACATTAACGTTAACCTTTGACCTAATCAAGTCGTTCCCTTTCCATTTTGACCACTTCTGGACAATAAAAAGGAAATTTTGAAACAAAAAGTTGTTTTGAGCTGAAGAAAACAAAATGTTTCATTTTGAAACAGAACATTTCACTTTTGGGGATTTTGGTTAGAGAGGGTTTTTTTTTTAATTTTTGCTATAATAATTTTGCAGAATAGACTCAAATTTCCCAAAATATTCTGATCGCTCAGTCTATGGTTCTCTCTCTCTCTCTCTCTCTCACCATTTCATTTAAAATGCCCAGAAAACTAAAACAAACAAACAAAAAAAACCTAAAAAAAAATGTAAAAAACCCTTTTTTTGGTAGAAATCTTCACTTCATTTTTAAAAATGGCCTTTCTTAGCATAAAAACTAATTACAAAATTCATACTGACTGACTAACTCCATGCTAAGGGGATCATCCAGCAAGCTCTGCTCCTCCGACCTCACCCAAGCTCCGACAGAGCAACTGGGACTTCCCTAGAGTTGATCTGAAAATGGGTTTTCACCCGCAGAAAATCTTGATGACAAAAGAAGTCAATCCTGTGTCAAAAATTTTCCAAGAAGGTGTCATTTTTTTTCGTTCAAAAACACTCAAACCCTGAAATATTTTGATTGGGAATCCTGCTGCCGTACCTCATGGGAGTAATACGTTCGGGGACTTGTGGCCCCATTCCCGCTCTCCCTCCAGCACAGATCTGCAGTAGCCTCTCTGAAGTCACTGGACGAGCACTTGGTATCGGGCCTAGTGAGCGGTTCCCACCAATGGCAGGGTGGCCTAGTGGCTAGGCCCATTTGCCAGGTCTTGGGGTGTGGGTCTTCAGCCCCACCTGAGAGGCTAGTGGATAAGTTTGGGGTATGGCCCTGAGAACCTAGCTTCCCTCTGGTGGGAAAGGGGTTCCCTGGGAGGGGCTTCCTCCGCTTTGTGCCTGGGGAAGGATCCTGCAGTTCTGCCTGCCAGCAGCCAACCAGGTGGCAGTGCTGACTCAGGCTCTGCTGACGCAGAACCAGCTCCTGCTGCTTGGTTGGTGAGCCCCGAACTGCTCTGGCTTCCCTCCCTTTATACCCCTCCAGGCCTGACACTGGCTGCAGGTGAACCAAGGTGGGGCTAATTGGGCCAACAGGCTTGGTTTATCCCCTGCCCTGCCTGGCTTTCCTCTCACACTCTTACAGGCCTGTTTGACTGCCCTCAGCAGGGAAGCCGCTGGCATATGACACCCGGGACGCTCGTGGCCCAGTGCAGGGCACCGATTGGTCTCGGCTGGCACAAAGGAAACGTAAGCCGGCCATACCTTGTTTTTCTATCGCTTCCACGAGTCGAGCGACAATCAGAGGCGCTTGTTCAGGCAGCCGTAACTCTGTAACCTCGGCCTGCCCGGCGGGTCCTGCACGAGAAACAGAAAGGGAGGATTTAGCAGAGTGGGTCTCGGTGCTTGTCAACAAGGCAGCTTGGACGGACAGAGGCTGCGGCGCAGCTCAATAGTATATTCAATCGGTGTGATGGGCAGCACCTGGAAAGCAGGGGGGATAACGAGCCAAGCGTGTAACCTGCAGGGACTTGTTTATTAGATGGATTTCTCCTCTCTCGTCGCCTGCTACGCGTGCGCTGCGAACAACGGATTTGTCTCCCCTTCGCCATTGGAAACTATTCTGCGGGGACTTGCCCCAGTTAATTCCGGAGCCGTCGTTATTCAACTAGGCAAGCTGGTGCGGTGGGGCGTGCGGGTCACGGGTCCGCTGGCTGGTCCCTGATTGGCTTGCCCTAGCTCCTAGGATCAGGTTTGTGGCAGGACTGCTGCTAATGGGAACTTTGCAGTTTGCCTTCCGAGAGCATCTTCTGAGAACCTCATTGTGACCAGGGGACAGGGCACACGCGCAGGGCGTGGTGAGTGAGTGTGGCCAGGATGACTGTCACTGCGAGCCCAGGGGCAAGGTGGGAGAGGGGCCCGCCTCCATGCTTCATAAGGGGCGGGGCTTAGGGTAGACAGGGCGGGGCTTAGGGTGGAAGGGGCCGGGCTTAGGGTAGAGGGGTGGGGCTTTGGGTGGACCGGGCGGGGCTTAGGGTAGAGGGGTGGGGCTTAGGGTAGAAGGGGTGGGGCTTTGGGTGGACCGGGCAGGGCTTAGGGTAGAAGGGGCGGGGCTTAGGGTGGAAGGGGTGGGGCTTAGGGTGGAAGGGGCGGGGCTTAGGGTAGAAGGGGCGGGGCCTAGGGCAGTCTGCCCTCCCCCGCCCCAGGCCCACTCGGAGCAGCCCAGCAGCACTGATTCTACATATCAAAGGGGCCCAGGGCAACTGCCCGCTCTGTCTCCTCCCTGCAATCGACGGGCCTGTCCACACAATGGCTACCGTGCTGCATGGCTCCGTGTCACCCCTCGTGCAACCACAACCGTACGCCGAGAGGAGGAGTAACCGCGCCTCCCCGAAGAGCGTCAGCCGAGCGACAAGATCCTCTGCTGGCGCAGCTGTGTCTGCGCTGGGATTCTGGCGCTCGGGCTCTCTGGTTGTCTCACGCTGACCGACCCAGCCATGCGGGGATACTTTCAAAAGCAGCCTAAGCCACAGCCCAAGTAAAGCCCTTCGCACAAGCGCTGCCCATAGCTATTCAGATGAGGACCCCTTCCCCACCTCCAACTCCCCTGGGAGCAGCCGGGATTCCCATGGTTGCAAGGCGCACGACGGGCCCTGAATATTAGAGCATTCTGGTCCCAGCCTTCCCCCAAAACGACTTCCAAATCAGAATCAAACTGGGACAGGCCAGCAGCTGGGCACCTCCACTGCCATTCATGGGGGCTGGAAGAACTGACTCCCTTACGTGCTATGCTTATGCCTGGGTACCGGTGGGAATTTCCCACCAGCTGCGTTGGAGCTGGCGCACAGCTAACACTCCCCACGGCCCCGGCCTGCCGGCTAGTTCTAGCTTCGCATCGGGTTTCATTTGCCTGCGTTTGTACGGCAGCGTTCCCTCTCGTTTTTTCCCAGCCACGTGCAGAATGAATTTTCTTCTCTGCGCCGAGGCCTGCACGGATGTGCTCCACCCGTAGAACTCACGCTGCTCTGCTAATCAGCTGGGCGGCACCTGAATCCCTCCTGAGCAGCTGCCCAAGCGCTCGGCTTACGGGGAGCGTTGTGGTACTGGGGGGGAGGGGCACGTCTTGCACTAAAATCCGCCTGGCTGCCGCCCGGCCATTGGGTGCACAGCGGGGGGGCCGGGGTGGTTGGTCTGGTTTGCTCGTGAGCTCCTTTTTACAGGCTCTGGTTGAGGCGGTGCAAAAGCAGGGCTGCAGGTGATAGCCCTCGATGGGGCCAGGGCGTTCTTCTCCCTGAATTGGCTGGTCAGCACGGAACTGGGCTGGCTTCCTTCCTTTATGCCCCTCCAGGCCTGACACTGGCAGCAGGTGAACCGGGGTGGGGCTGCCCTGTTCATCCCCTGCCCTGCCTGGCCTCCCTCTCACGCTCTGGCAGCGAGAAGTCGCTCTGCTCGGTGCCGCGCTGGTTGGGCCTCCGCTGAAGTTCGGCGTCCAGTTCTGGGCACCACGTTTCAGGAAAAATGTGGAGAAATGGGAGCAGGTCCAGGGAGAAGCAGCTACAGTGATAAATGGTCTAGAAAACACGACCTGGGAGTGCTGATGAAGAGAACCGGGGCCGGCATAGCCATGTCCTGCCGTGTCAGCTCTGCTTGCGACTCAGTGACTGTCTCTCCGCGCTCAGCTTCTCCCACTGAGCGACCACGGGCCTCTTGAACTCCAGGAGGATCGCTGTGAGCGGTACAGGGCCAATGACACACAGGTGAACTGTTCCGAAGCCATCTTGCAGAGGGATGGCCCTCAACCCCTCCATGCGCTGGATGCATTTGTGAGCTGGGCAGGCACTGAGCGGAGCAGGGGGCTGGGATCTGCACAGCTTGCTGTGCCACTGACTGCTTGGGTGCAGAGAGGGCACGTGTCAGATGCACCCTCCCCGGCTCTGTGCTGTGCCAGCCAACCTTTGTAAGTCTGAGCTCAGAGGGGGCGGGGAAGCACTGCCAAAGCCTCTGCCAGATTTAAGACCTGCTGCTACAGGCTCCGGCCTGTCATTCACAGCCCCCGTTTACGCTGCGCAGGCGGGGAGACGTCCGCATTGCAAGCCCCCAGCGGAATGGCCCAGGCTGCCCCCTTGAGGGTGCCACTGGGGCAGGGGGCATCCCAGCTCAGGCATGCTGACCACGTCTGCCGGGACCAGCCTGGGGCACGTCTCCAGAGGACGGAGCAAGCAGGAGGCTGGGGCGGAAAGCGGGGGACTGGGACTCCGGATACCCTGGGCAAGTGACGGCTCAGCTCCCCTTGCCTAAAACTTCTACCTTTGCCCTTTCGCTGGCGCATAGCTCAGCCGCTACCCCCCTCCGTCCCCGAGACAGATTCCCACTTTATGGTTCAATAAACCCCTGTTAAGAGGCTAACGGGCGCACGGGGGCGGCTGAAGGGACAGTAGCTACGTATGGGTCCGTGGGCCCCGGGCTTGTGGACTCAGCATTTTCCCGGCCACCTGTGCATCCCCGCTGCGCTGGAGCCATGGGCTTCCCGCTGCAGGGCCCAGCTCTCCCAGCACAGCCCCACGGCACACACAGATCCTCCGACTCGGGTCTGTGGCTTGAGCTGTGCCCACACTGCCACATGACAAGGCCTGGACCGGAGGCACAGCCAGCCTTGGGCTCTGCCCCATCCCCACTTGTGAGGGTCTAGGGCCGGTCCCGAGTGCTCGCTCACCAGGAGGTGGCTGATTGGTGCGTGGACAGGCGGGGGGCGGGCCTGGGCTGGAACCGGAGTCAGACCTCGGGCAGGGCGCGCAGTGTAGACACAGGGATGCCGCTAGCAAACCTGGGAGCAACGCCCAAGCGAGTTAGGCGTCAGGTCGGGAGGCTGGGTCCATCGAGGAAATCCTCCAAGCAAAAGGTATCCGTCGTGGGGTGGCCAGTGGGACCCAGAGGTGGCTCCCTGCCTTTCTCAAGCTGACCAGCCTCACCCCATCCCACCTCCTGGCCAGGGAGAACACGTGGGATAGGGGAGCCCAACCCAGACATGGCTCAGCAAGCAATGGCCACGCGGCCGCCCTGAACAGATGCTGCTCCCTCCCAGCGAAGGAAGCATGGAGACTTGCTAGCCCAGAGCTCAGTCCACAGCCAGCTGCAGACAGCTCTGATCCCCCTTGACGTTCTCCTTCCTAGCCAGGTGACAGCCCAGCCAGAAATCACAGTCAGTGCTGGGACCAATCCCTTGCTAAGCAGTGGGGGACCGAATCCATCTCCTCTTTCCTGATGGGCTGCCAGTGGTGCCCACAAAGACTCGATCCCCTCCCCTGGAGGGAGCCAGCTGTCTTCTCTGGGGCTGGGCCGCGTGTCCTGGAGGGAGCAGGCTGCTCTGCTTGGAAGTGTACCACCCCGGGGCTGCCTGGTAAGGAACCGGGCTGGGGAAGAGGCAGGAACCTCGCTGGACTCGCAAGGCTCCTCGGGCTGGCGTGAACGGAGCAGCGGCACGCGAGTGCTGGAGGGTGATGCTTGGGGGAGAGGTGATGGAGGGAGATCAGAGCGTGAGACGGAGGTGGGTAGACGAGGATGCTGCAATCATCACTGTTCACCCCAACATGACATTCCCCTGGCGTTTCCCACAGCCAAGCCCAGGTACGGGAACGTTCTGCAAACCAATGCAAGGCCTGCGAACGTACAGGCCCCCTGCTCGCCTGGTGGGATCGAACCCCAGAGCTCCAGCGCCAAAAGTCCCTCTCCCACGCCTGCTGCAGCTGTGAGCAGCCAGCTGGAGTAGTTGCCAGGGTGGAGCACTAGAGGGAGACGGGACTACATGAACCGAGCCAGCGTACTAAGCCTGGACAACTCCAGCTGGCCTAAAGCAGGACTTGCTTCATCAGTTGCCTGCCCGTGTGAGAACAGGGCTGAGGGGCAGAGGTGAAGACCAGTCTGGCCGGACGTGGCAAATGACAAGACTTTTCCTCTTCAGTGCCAAGCCACTTTGCACCTGAACAATGCTGCTTGAGGGGGAGGTTTGAAATCTGGGGCGTCCGTACCAGACACACACGCATTTCCCCCTCCACTTCTGTCCAAAGTAGGCCTCACGCTGCTCTCCTTTGGGTACCACTTCGACCCCTTCCCCAGCCCGAAATCATCCACTGTACTCCGCGAATGGGCCACTTCTGAGCGGGGGAGACCGCGATTTTGCAGAAAGGACATTGCCCCATTGCACCATGCAAGGCAAAGAAAGTTAGAGGCCAGCAGCCCCACCTCCCTCCCACCCGCTCTCCAAGCCTTCCCCACTGGGGGAGTTTTTCTGCCTTCCTAACAGCCTGTGCCTCTGGCCCTGAAAACTACTCTCTCTGTGTGTGTGTGTGTGTGTGTGTGTGTGTGTGTGTGTGTGTGTGTGTGTGTGTGTGTGTGTGTGTTTGCGAGAGAGTGTGCACGTTTGAGAGAAAGTGTGTGTTTGTGTGAGAGAGAGAGAATGTGTGCTTGCAGGCAACACTGCCCTACGGCCCTCCTTCCTTTTTTCAAGCCAGATCATCCTCTGTATGGTTTCCCCCACTGACCAGCCCCTTTCCCTGCTCCCAGCTCAGCCCCTCCCTGACTCTAATCCCCAGACATGCCTCCCCCCAGCCGGAACCTGCCAAGATCCTTCTTGGGATCTGTTTCTAAATGAAAAGCCAGCTGAGACCCATGAAGAGGGGTGAGGTCTGGGTGGAGGGGACAGCTTGGGGGCTGGCCAGGTGCCTGTCGGAGAAGACACATTGTACCGCTTGCCTGGGGCTGCCAGCGACAAGCTGAACCCTCTTTCCTAGCCTGCATTTTACAGCCAGCCGCTGCTGCGGCTGGAGAGAGCAGCTGCATTGCGCCATGAACCGAGCTGTGAATCCAGGAGATATCCTTTTTCAGGAGAGGGGAAAGGGAAATCCAGTGGCAATTTTTCCTCAACAGCCCCCTGCCTGTAGTGCTGCGTTCAAAAGCAGCCAACAGGGGGCTCCATACAGCTATTTCCATTGCACAGATGGGGAAACTGAGGCACAGAAAGGCAGCGATTCCCAGTCACACTGCAGCAGAGCCAGCTGTTGAACCTAGGCACTCAGCGAGCTCTCCCCGAGCCCGCATAGGAGCAGCTAGCCTGGCCTCCTGCACCCTAACAGCGGAGCCCTTCACTGCATTTAAATACACAGCCTGACAGTCCTATCATCCCCCTTTGCATGGAGGGGAAACTGAGGCACTGAGTGCACAAGCCCATAGGACTCAGACAAGTTGATGCAGGCAGCTTGTGGCAGAGAGGCGAATGAACCCACCTCGCCCACAATGCAGGGACGGGCCCTCCTCCCCAGGCGGGTGACTGAGGTTCGTTAGCTTAAGTGAGCGAGGCTCGGTTCTGGGGCCGGTGTTATTCAACATCTGTATTAATGACCTGGATGAGGGACTGGGTTGCACCCTCAGCAAGTTTACCGATGACACAAAACTCGGGGGAGAGGTAGATTCTTTGGAGGGTATAGAGAGAATCCAGAGGGACCTAGATAAATTGGAGGATTGGGCCAAAAGAAATCTGATGCGGTTCAATAAGGAGAAGTGTAGAGTCCTGCACCTGGGGCGGAAGAATCCCAAACATTGTTACAGGCTGGGGACCGACCGGCTCAGCAGCAGTACAATGGAAAGAGACCTAGGGGTTATGGTGGATGAAAGGCTGGATAAGAGTAAACAGTGTGCCCTTGTAGCCAGAAGGCTAACGGCATACTGGGGTGCATTAGGAGCAGCATTTCGAGCAGATCTAGAGAAGTAGTTATTGCTCTTTATTCAGCACTGGTGAGGCCACATCTGCAATAACGTGTCCAGTTTTGGGCCCCCCAGTATAAAAAGGATGTGGATTTGCTGGAGCAGGTTCAGTGAAGGGCAACAAAAATGATTAAGGGGCTGGAGCACAGGACCTATGAGGAGAGGCTGAGGGATTGGGGCTTGTTTAGTTTACAGAAGAGAAGACTTAGAGGTGATTTAATAGCAGCCTTCAACTTCCTGAAGGGGAGCTCTAAAGAAGAGGGTGAGAAACTGTTCTCAGTGGTGTCAGATGGCAGAACAAGGAGTAAGGGTCTGAAGTTGGAGAGGGAGAGGTGTAGGTTAGATATTAGGAAAAACTACTTCCCCAGGGGGGTGGTGAAGCATTGGAATGCGTTGCCTAGAGAGGTGGTGGATTATCCATCCTTTGAGGTTTTTAAGTCCCGGCTGGACAAGGTCCTGGCTGGGATGACCTAGTGGGGGTTGATCCTGCTTGAAGCAGGGGGCTGGACTAGACAACTTCCTGACGTCCCTTCCAGCCCTGTGATTCTGTGTGCTGGAGCAGGGTCTAGGACAGCTGGTAGCAATTCCAAAGCCATCCAGAGGAGGGCAGCGCTGCACGCACCCATCCTACCCAAGACGCTGGAAGCCTGTCAGTCTCCCAGCCCAGGGAACAAGACCTGATCAAAGAGCTGTTTCATGAAGCAGCTGGCAGGAAAGGACTCTGGCTCCTGTCAAAACCGGGGCAGCCTGGTCTCCTCTCCCCTCTTCCGTTGGCTGGGCCCGATTCCAGGAGGCAGGGCACAAATGCCTCCAGGAGCCAACAGCCAGGAGTGGCCCTGGCGGGCGGCCCAGGAAAGCATGCCACCAGTGCAGGGCAGAGAAGGGCCGCAGCGTGCCAGGCTGCCGGGGTGCCCGGCGGCACTGGGGAAGCCAGCTCACTTTTGCTTGCAGGGCTTGGATCTCACCCGGCTGCAGCCGTCAGGAGGCTGAGGATTTGTGGGTTGTTTTTTTCTTTCCTGTTTACGCTTCTCCTGGTTTCCTCTGGCACTCGGCACAGCTGAGCCTGCTCTGCGAAGGGGGGTCCGCACTCCCGCTCCTCGGGGCTGCAGCTCTTCGTGGCGCGCTTGGTGGGGAGGGGGAGAGAGCAGCTGGTTTCAAAGTTCCGCTGGTTGCACGAGTTCCCCGGCCGCTTCCAAAGCGCGCTAGGATTGGGCGCGGTTTCCTGGTCAGCACCAGCTGTGCACATCGGCTGGGCAGCATCTGAATCTCTCCTGGGCAGCTGCCCCAGCGCTCAGTGGCCCTGCTTTGTTTTTTTCAAGCCAGATCATCCCCGACCAGCCCCTTTCCCTGCACCCAGCTCAGCCCCTTCCTCCCCCTAATCCCTGCCTGTCAGCTCCCCTGACATGTCTCTCCCCAGCAGGGCAGCAAACCTGCTAAGGGCCTTCTTGGGATCTAGGACCGGGGGAGAAGACGCTGGGACGCCTTAGGGGCTCCTTCGCCATCTCCTCTCCAACGGGTTCTGGGCCAACAAAAGGTCCGATAGACACATCTCTGCTGACCGAACCCTGGGGTTGATCTGCTTTTGGGGGTGCGGCCATGACAGACCGAATGCCCTGGCCCTCCACTGGGTTCACACGCAGCTCCCCTAGGTAGAGGCTGAATTTTTCCTCGGTGCAGAGCAACGTTTCCTGTGATCTTTTCCATCCACATACAGAATACCCGTTTGCTCCACCGCAGGAGTTCCCAGTCATTGGTTGGGGAGGGACCTGGGGGAGGGCCAGGCAGAGGGCAACGGCTTACGGACTTAGCTGGCTGCAAGAGGCTGGGTTGTCCCAGGGATGGAGGAGAGACAGGACGGTCACAAGAGCAGCAACCTGCAGGTGCCAGCTGCCTGGAGGCTGAAGCAGCTGTCCCCTGCAATACCAGCTCCTGAGCTGCACAGCACATCGCTGAGGGTTACCGTCCTCCTGCCGCCCTCGTCAGGAACAACAGCACCCAGCACCACCATGCTGGACTCCCTTTGCTTTCGCTTATTCTTAGCTAACGCCATCCTCTGCAGCCAGGCACCAGCTGCGTCGCACCTGGCCTGGATGGGTGTGCCAGAGGCAGACTGCCACGTGGCGTCTGCATGAGGGCGAGTGGACAGAGAGAATGTGGAGGGATGGGAAGAAGCCCTGAAACACAGGATTCCTCGGGACTTTGACCTCTGGAGCAAAAAATCTCCCTGAAAAAATGAACTCGGCTGGGGCGTGGTGGCAAAGAACCAGCTCAGCCCTGACTCCGCAGCAACCTCCTGGGAAACTGAGTCCCAGGGACAGACTTCACCCCTAACACCTGCCAAAAGGCAATGGAAAAATCATATCCACTCCCAGCTGTCCCCCCAAACAGATGTGAACTTTGGAGCCAGAACCAAACCCCGAACCATTCGAGCTGTGCAGTGGTACAGAGACCAAGTCAGTGGGTATTTCTCAAGCGCTGGAAGAAAAAGCTGTCCTGCTAATACTTTTAGCGGCAGGGATGGGAAGGGAACACCGTGAACTGGGAAGTTACAGCAGTCGGGAATTGAAAACCCTTCCTCGTTTATTTCCTTTTGCAGCTGGCTTAACCTGAGACTCATACAAAGTAGCAATGGCAAAACCCCGCCAGTAATCGGGTCATTTCGTGCAAACTTCGTCCAAGGGTCACATGGAACCAGTGACTCCGCCGGTATCCAGCACAGCCCGCACCTTGGCCCATTCACAACACTTCAGGCTTTCCCAGGCAGGAGGTCTAGAACCTTCAACTTCTGGGGGTTCTAGAGCCCAGAACCGCCAACTCTTGGGGGTTCTAGATCCCAGAGCATTCGACTCTTTGGGGGTTCTAGAGCCTGGAACCTTGGAGAAGTCCAAGATCCATTACAGGGTCTTCTTGAGCCCTTTACACTGATGAGGGGAAGCTGCCAGGCTTGGCACGCCCAAGGAAATGTGACCAGCCAAGCCAGCGGCTGACATCTGGGAAGAGAGGTTTAAAAAGCCTGTCCTTCTCTTATGCGGCAAACAGATTTGTCTGGATGGAAATATGAAAACGAAAGACACCGTGAGACTCTGTATTTCACACAACAAACCAAGCTGCTGCCCTGGCCGGCTGTTCTCATTGTGGGTGTTGTGTTTTCCTTTTCTCCTGCGTGACAGGAGGAGAGGGAAAGAGTTTTGTAAGAAATTTAATCTTTGCTTTCTGTTTGGAAAGTAACGGCACAGAAGTCACACTGACTGTTTCGTGTTTCAGTCTGTTTGCTTTACCCCGTGTGGTTTTTAAGGCTCACCCAGAGGTAAAACACAGGAAGGACTAACGCAGAGAGTTTGTATCGGAGAGGGAGCCGTGTTAGCCTCTACCTTCAAGAACAAGGAGTCCTGTGGCACCTTACAGACCAACATATTTTGGAGCATCAGCTTTTGTGGGGTCTTTGCCCATGAAAGCTGATGCTCCAAAATATCTGTTAGTCTATAAGGTGCCACAGGACTCCTTGTTGTTCTCACAGAGAATTTGGTTGATCTTGATTGTTTAAAGTAAACCAAGAGGGGACGAGTCCTAAGAGCTGGCCCTGGCCCAAGACTCAGAAGACGAGAGCTCAATTTTGACACTGTCTCCTTGAGTGAATCAAACTGTCACTCTGTGCCTCAGTTTCCCTTCTATAAAATGAGGCTAAACAACCTTCCTTGCCTGGCTGGTCTATTCAGATTATGAACTCTTGGGGCAGGGGCTGTCTCCCACCTGACACAATGGGGCCCTGAGCTTGTCCTTCAGAGAAGCAACAATTTGTTCAGAAGCGACTGACAAGAGCAACGGGGACTTCAGAAGCCAGGAAGTGCTGATCTAGGATGAGACGGTCTGTTCTCCAGGCAGAAGAGAGGAAAGCAGAGAAGAAAGGCTTTGCAGACCTTATGTCCAGGCCCCTAGGGTTTGCATACTGCGCCAGACCGATAGCCTTGCTCACTCTGTAGCAGATCTCCGATCAGCAGTGTTATTGCATGGATGTGGAAAACCCAGCACTCCGCTCATCTCACACGCCCTGCCTCAGAACGCTTTTGATCTGGAGAAGGAAAGAGTTTCACTAGCATATTCCACCAGTGGGGCACTGAAAGGTCAAGTGACTCGCCCAAGGTCATGCAGTCTGTGGCAGACCATGGCCAATTATGGAATAACCTGCCCAGCCTGGGAGTTTCTTCCCAACCTGCGGCCGATTTAAACCCAGACGAGGGGGAACTAAGAATGCTCCTAACCCTGTTTAAGGTCCCATTTCCCCATGTGCTGCCCTGCCAGTACCGGGGGGATTTTCCATTCACCCCGAATTCTGCAAGCACGACGGCCGAAACTTGCAATGCAACCTGACGTGCAAGGAACACGCTTGTCTTTCACTCTGGCTAGCCCCGACCTTGACCTGCAGGCTCTGGTGAGGGTGGAATGAGACAGCGATCTTGGCGCAGTCAACACAGAGCATCAGCAACAACTCAGCCCTTTGCTGAAGCCACAATCACAACATAACCTCGTGCTGTGCCTTCCTCGACCTTCCAGAATCAAATCGATGGAGTCTGCTAGCTGCCTGCCAGTCCAAAGCAAAGAAGAACAGTGTGGCCTAGTGGGTAGTGGGCAGGTCTGGGACTCAGGAAAGCTTAGGTCTGTGCAAGTCATTTCTCGGCTCACCCATTTAGGTTGCTGCTGCGGTTAAGCAGTGCTGCCTAGTGGCCAGAGCGCTGGACAGGGACTCAGGAAACCAGCCCTCTAACCCTGGCCCAGCCATTGGGTGACCCTGGCAGAGCCTCCCCACTGCTTTCTGTGCCTTGCTTTCCCCGACCTCCGTCCTCCTCTGCAACGTGCTTGGAGATCTGTTGGTGAGCAGCGATCTAGGGAGAGGACCACGAATCTGCCCAGCAGCCACAGTTGTGGGGCGCTGCTGTGGTACAAGCCACGCTGAATGGAGGGGGCACTCATTGGCTGGAGGAATCAATACAGTGGAAATATCTCCTAGGGCCGAAAGGGCTGTCACCTCTGGGGCTTGAGGTCTTCTTGCCACGATCCTGGGGAGACCCCCGTCCGCCACACCCTGGCAGGCTGGTGGGAAAGCCAGAGATAACAGGGCCAGCATCTGCGCTACACTGGCTGGGGAAACCTCCCCCAGAGATGGGCCCAGGGACATGCCTGCAGCAAGGCCGGGGGCGGGGAGCAGATTTCACAGGACTGGGGTCTAGGGCTGCAGCCCACCCCATAAAGGGACTTGCCCAGGGTTCCCTGGAAGCCGAGCACTTGGGCGGCCACGCGGGAGAGATCCAGATGCTGCCCAGCTGCTTAGCAGAGCACACACAGCCGGCCGCGCCTGTTCAGTTGGTGGTGTACATCCGCACATGCCTTGGGGCACATAAAATTTATTCCACCCTGGGGGGAATTAGAGGTAACTCTTGTCACACCCTCCCACTGACCAATATGAAGGGGAAACTCGGGGAATTTTATGAGGGGCAGCTCTTGTCTCAGTCCTCACATGGGGATTGCTACAGTTGTGGGGATCCCAAGCAGCTTCTCAGTTTATCCATCTCCTGTGCAGGACTGCTCCCAACCATAGATACTGTTCAGGCTGCTTAGTTTGAATGGGCCCACACTCTCAAGCCTCCCTGGTCTGAGCAGGAAATCAGATGTCCAGCCTCAAATCCTCCTCTTTGTAGCCACCTCCCCCGCTTAGAAGCCCTCCTGCCACTCGGCCGGCACTGGTGTACAGTCGTGGCTGCAGATCGAAGATCAGGGCCCCTCTGCAGAGGAGCAGTGAAATCTTCTCTTTCAGCCCTCTGAGCAGAAGCGAAGCAACGCCTCCAGCAATTATATCCCATCTCCGCCAAGAGCGCTTTGGTGGGTTCGAGCCGGCAGTAGGAATTCTCTGCTGCCCATGAAACGCAGGATCGCCTTCCAGATGGATGACAGAAGCAAAAGGCCTGGCCACAGAGCGGTGCTGACAGAGCAGGAACTCCTGGCTGGGCCACACAGAGAAAAGGCTGTAGCTGAGCCAAGCAATAAAACATGAGGTTGGATCTGACGCGGGCACCGTGACGGGGAGCAGCTGGAAACGACAGGGAAATCTCAGTGCTAAGTGAGAGGCTTAAATGAACCCTTCATCCTTGGAACCGCGAGTGCAGATCCCAAAGACGGCAGCTCCGCCCTTCCTCCTTCTGCAGCAGAGAAACCAGGCTAGGAACGGCACCTTTGGGTTCAGCCAGTCAGCGCCCTGTGTGAGTTCAGGGTCAATGCAGCCCCATGCAGGGACTGACAAAAGGTTTCGCAGCCAATTACTTTAACTTTAAGACAGCCGGCCAACCTTAAACAAATCCTCACCGGCCACTACAAATCACAAACCAGTAACTCTAGGCCTGGAACCAGCCCCTGCAACAGTCCTCGCTGCCAACTCTGCTCACATATCTACACCAGTGACATCATCACAGGACCTAACATCAACCGTACCGTCAGGGGCTCCTTTACCTGCACATCTACTAATATAACATATGCCATCATGTGCCAGCAATGCCCCACTGCAATTTACATTGGCCAAACTGGACAGTCTCTACGTAAAAGAATAAATGGACGCAAATCAGACATCAGGAACGGTAATGTACAGAAGCCTGGGGGTGAACACTTCAATCTCCCTGGACACTCAGTGGCAGATTTAAGGGTGACAGTTCTGAAACAAAAAATTTCAAAAATCAAATGGAGAGAGAAATCTCTGAGCTGCAATTTATTTGCAAATTTGACTCCATTAACCAAGGATTAAACAGAGACTGGGAGTGGCTCGTGGCTTACAAAAACAGCTTCTCTGCTCTGGGTGTTAATATCTCCCCATTAGACCCTAACAAAGGCTCATATCCCCCTGTCTGACCTGACTTGTTTTTTCCTCTTTAAGTGCTGTTGATACTGGGCCATTTCCACCTTGCTGAATAGACCTTAGCTCTGGCCCCCCTCCCCCCTTTACTGGGACCCCCTCCTTAAATACCCCTCTGAAACCACCCCCCCACTCATGCATCTGATGAAGCAGGTCTTTGCCCACGAAAGCTTATGCTCCAAAATACCTGTTAGTCTATAAGGTGCCACAGGACTTCTTGTTGTTTTTGCGGATACAGACTAACATGGCTCCCTCTCTGATACCAATCACTTTAACTGGCTCTGAGCTGCTCACACAGCTCTGGCAGAGGGAGCTGGATTTTACTCCAGACTCAGCCACTGCCTCCTGATTCGTCTCCCCAAAGTCCTGCTGCTGAATCTGCTGGCTTTGTGCCGTGTGAGCCAGGAAGGGTCCTGGGGGGGTCTGACAGCTGGAACGAACAGCATTTGACTTGTCCAAGCAGATGTGATCGGGAGCCACAGAAACATTGTGACGGAACCCACGTTTCCCTTGGCGCGTGGAGCCTCCGGGCTGGAGGGGGGAGGCAGTTGCTCCAACGGGAACCATAAGGATCCCAGCTGCCGTCAGAATTAGCTTCACTGTCTGCACTTTCCCTCTCTCCGTCCTCCGTGCCGCCAGCGGGGCCCACTCGAGGCAAAACGATTCCCATCTGCAGAAGGCTAAAGCAATGCAATTTTTGGAACGAGCTAAATCCAATACCTCGTCGGCTTCCAGCAGCAGCCTCCCCTCCCGCATCAGCCTGAAGGCTTTAAAAACCTGAATTCTCTGCAGAAAAGGGGGTTAAAAGTGTTGGCCAAGTAAAACAAGGTTTGATGCCCTCAACGCAACAGTGTTTTTCTTTCTGTCTGTCACACGCTAATTTTCCAAAACCATAACTGATCAATTCCAAACCTCCAGGGACTTTTCTATGCAGTGTGTTTGTAGCCATGCCAGACCTGGGACATTAGAGGGACAAGTTGGGTGAGGTAATAGCCACGGTTCCCTCTAAGTTTTTCCGTCCACGGGTGGAATTAATTTTATGCGCACCGAGGCATGTGTGGATGTGCGCCACCAATAGAAACCCAGGCTGCCCATTGTGGTGCTGTGCTAATCAGCTGGGCGGCTCCTGAATCTCTCCTTGGGGGAGGGGAGGTGCCCACGCGCTCGGCTTACGGGGAATGCTGGTAAAACTTTGGACTGACTTCTGTGGGTGAAAGATACGAGCTTCTGAGCCACACGGAGCTCTTCTTTGGCTCTAGGAAACACACTCAGTGTGCCACAGCTAAATACAACCAGACCAGCCCTGACAGGCTAGTTACAGAGCTACAGATGGAGATCCATAAAGATCTAGACACAGCATTTTTGTTCTGCACCTCGGACCATGGCTTGCAGCTCCAAGCACACCCCTACTGGGCCTTAGGCTCAACCCGGTCACCTCACGTGGGATGGGGGAAAAACTAATATCACACGACGCTCCGACTAGCTCTGGGCTCCAGCCCCTGCCCGCCAACCACACTTACGTCAGCAGCCTTGATTTATGGGCATTGCCTGCCGTTCTCTTCCTTCTGGGAGCACCCAGCCACAGCTCATCCAGCAACCAAACAACCGCCTTACAGTAAAGGATGATTTATTTAGAACAAAACCATTTCGGGAACAAGCAGATCTTAAAACACAAACAGATCAAATGCACGTCAGGCCAACCAAGCGTCTGGCCGACCAGGTGTCTGGCCTACCTGGGGTAGCTGACCACATGTCTGGCCATGTTGCAGATGGAGCGCCTGCTAGTTCTAAGCTTTCTCTAGCCTTCCCCTGCATAGGCCACAAGGAGGCTAGCTACCATTATCTGCTCCCTTCACTCACAACACAATTCACTCCCGCTGCTTCAGGCAACGCGCCCTGTAAATATCACTCGGTCTTTCTGGCCGCTCACCTCCCAGAGATGAATGGCTGGTCTAGACCAATGCTTCTTAAAAAGTTTGAGACCACCGGACACCAAACTAGAATGATGTTTGATGCGAAGACAATTTTCAGAGGTGTTACGCAACAAACATTGCCGTCAGACCGAAAAAGGATAAAAACAAACCCCGAACAGCAACATATACAGCAAATTTAATCCGGTATCGTAGCAGTGAAGAAGTAACACTGCATCTGGTTTTAATGAGAAAATATTGACCATTGGTGTATTTTTCCAGATGCCATGGCACACCTGCCAGTTGCTGATGGAACACCAGGGGTCTGCAGAACGCACTTTAAGAGACACTGCTTTAGACTACGCAGACTGGCTGACCTCCGGTGGCTCACGTCGGGGTGGCCAACCCACATCTCTGGAGCGGCACATGGCTCCTTGAGACATGAAATGCAGCTCCAAGAAGACACGCGACGGGAGTGCCGTATGCTGCTCTGGTGAGTCGCTGGCATCTAGATAGAGCGGCGGGGGCGGGCTGGGGGTGTCTGGCTCCGGAGGAGGGGAGGGGGAATTGGGTTAGAGCAGGGCACTGGGGGTGTCTGGATCTCAGGGAGGGGGCGGGCATTGAGCCATGTATTATATACTTATTTTTTTCTCTAAAGACAGATAAAAATGAATATATAATATTTGGCTCTTTGCACTCTCTCTCCCTAACTGTTTGGCCACCCTGGCTTATATCAACATAATTACATCTGCGTCTACACTCCAGCCTTGTTCCCACTGACGTAAGCGCCTGCTGCGCTGAAATAACACCTCCACTTCCTCCAGGGGCTTAAGGCTGATGTGAGGCAGGCGCTGTGTCCCCACACCTGCCTTACCTTGGCTTTCTTGTCAATTTCATTGCAGGGGCTGTGAAATTGACAAGAAAGGCCCCATGGCCCGGAGAACCCACTGGACTCTGCTCAGGGCTGGGAGCTGGCGTGAGAAACACGAGCGGCTTCCTTTCCTTCCAGCTGGGAGCCTCGTCCAGAAGGCCCTGCCAGCGAGTGAGCTCTGAACCTGACGAGGCTGCCCAGCGGAGAGCGGGCGGAAGAGAGGGGGCAGCCGGACCCCTGCTCCCAGCAGGGAATGAGGAGCCGAGGGAGGGGGCAGCCCACGAGGAGCCAGGAAGTCTGACTGGCAGTCGTGGTGTGTGGCCTTGCCCCACGGCAGTGATTGCCATAAGCTGAACTAACACAGGTTGACTTAGGTTTGCGGCGCAGACCCAGCCTCAGCCATTTTTAACCCCCAATAGCCGTCTGAGCTGTTCAGTCCAGCAGTGGCAAAACGGCCAAGCAACTCTGGTCCAGATCCATTGTCCTGTAACTGCCCCCCGAGAGTCTGCCACGAGGGGGCCCAGTTCCCTCCTCTGGGATGCCCCCCTGCTTGTCTTCCCCAAAGCCCCCCATTAAACTAAGTCAGTACTTTCACCCAGGAACGTCCGAAACCCGACGGAACCACACAGGGACTTTCCCTTCCTCACCAGCTCACACACCAGGGCATGATGTCAGCTCCGACCTAGGCTCTTAGCTCAGTAACAAGCGGGTGCAAATCCCCTGCCCTCTTGTCATTCATGTCTAGGGAGTGGGGGGGGTCCTGTTCTCTGTCCCATCCCCCTAAGAAGTTGGGGATGGGGAGGGTGTGACGCTCACATCCCTGCACACAGGATGCACTGGCTGGGGCTCGGAGGGACCGCAGGGGAGTGTACAGATGAGGTTGGTGGCAGCATTCCCTGAAAGTTGAGCCCTTGGGCGGCCACCCAGGAGAGATTCAGGTGCTGCCCAGCTGGCTACCAGCGTGCCCACAACCGGCCACACGTGTTTCTGTGGGTGGTGCACATCCACACATGCCTCGGTGCACATAATAAAATTTATTCTGCTCACGGATAGAAGGAATTAGAGGGAACACCGGTTGGTAGCTCCTCCGGAATCACTGATAATAGGCAGCCAAACAGGAGCTCCCAGGGCCATGCTGAGGCGGAAAGGGTTAACGCAGGCACCGTGGGCACTGACAGGGCAATCAGGAGCAAGGAGGCGGTGTGACAGCTACACACGCAATCACCAACGGGGAACAGCTGCTGAGCTGACGCCTGTAGTGGGGTGATCTGCAGAGGCAGCGATTGTAAAGCCACAGTCGGAGGGGGCTCCACCGGGGAGTGCACGCTCCATCCCATCTCCAGAAGACTGTAACAAGTGGGCCCATGAAGTCCCGTTTGGACAACGAAGGCTGAGCTGGGAGCAGGCCCCGCTCTAGCTCACGGTTACACAAACATTCGTCTTCCCACTAAGGAGGGCGATCTGTTCCTGCCGGCAGGAGGCCAGGTGTGCCTGTCTGCTCCCAGGCAACTGACGCCCTCACGCTCCCACCAGCCGGCGATTAGAATAAGAGACTCCAGGCCTGGAAATTAGCCCCTCGTTCCTTCCATTTGCCTTTCGAATTTGTGGCCCAGCTGGTCGTTCTACAGACTGAGCCATTATGTATCTCTCAGAAGTTTAGCAATGCACAGGTACACCACATATGAACATATGGTGGCATCTTAGGATACATCTGCAATAAGCCAACCATGGCAAATGACACACTGACACATGAGAACTATTAACTGATGCTGGTAAGATGCTACGGAGCAGCAGTGTAACAGCAGGGAGTGCCCCTGTGAGCAGGGGCTGAAAGCTTTCCAAACATGGTTCCTGGGGAGGAGTAGGAAAGAAGGGAAGGGAAAGTGAGCCAAAGGGAGGGGACGGTCACAGTGTACGTTGTCAATGATCCCTTGGAAGAAATCTCCCTGATCCTCTGCAGAGGGAGGAGCGGAGGCAGAAGAAGGGGTGAGAACAGAAGTGTGAAAGAGGAACTTGTCCAACCTTTCAGTGGGATACCAGGATAACATGGGACAAACATGTAGGAAGTCTGATGCCAGTGCCACCCTTTCGGGGTGCTTTCCACTAACTTTCCTTCCTTCTTCGTTTCTAAGGATTGCCATAAATCTGCCCAAGGTAAGTCTAAGTCTGAGCAACAAAGTAAACCAATTTACCGTGTTTACCTAAAGGTGCGCCCACATTACACAAAAGACTGACCCTGACCGAGTCAGGGTCGATCTTTCGCAGGTTGATTTTGCACACGTCATAGATGCGCAAAATCCAACTGTCTGGGATCCACAGTCAACCTTTGTACCCCTTGATATCACGAGGAGTAAGGGAGGCTGATGGGAGAAACTCACGCGTCCATCTCCCTCGGGGTGTACGGCCAGATAGAGTCGACTGCAGATAAATCTATTCTAGCTACACAATTCTAGACACGGCAATGGTGCATTTGCAGATTGACTCACCTGGCTAGTGTAGATCAAACCTAATTCTTATACTTCTACACCCGGATTTTTCCTGCAATTTCAATTGTGTGTCTGTGTTCACTAAGCTGATGAAGTTTTCGCATGTGCTTCACGCATTACAGCTGCGGAATTAACGCGAAGCCGCTGCCCGAAAAAGGGCCTGTTCTCTGCAGCAGGTTCGTGTTGAAGTCGGTGGTAAAAGATCCCGGTGGTTCCTACATGGCCCAACCATCATGAGTTCAGCACCACTCTGCGGCAAGTGGGGAAAGAAACTCCTCAGCTGGTGAAATACCGGCCGGAGCCAAAGGCTTGATCCACTGGCCTCTGAAGGCTTTGGGCAACACGCCCATCGCAGACTCCCCCTCTCCTGACCTCCCAAAGGCCATGCTTTGCTCTTCTCGCTGCAGAATGGAGACAGCCTGAGCGAGGGCGGACAGCGCTCCAAGGTTTTACTGAGACACACGGACGCATGCTCCGCGGCAGACCCGTGGACCTCTTGACACAGAAGGAAGCCCCTGCATTCCTGCCACCTCCAAATGCTGCGTTACCAGCCTGTAAGGAGCAGCGGCTGGCTGCTGGATACAGCTGTTCTCCAGGGCTTGAGATCACCTGGCCCTTGCCGTAGCACCCAGGCAGGCCCCACCAGAGCAAACCCACCCCACAAGTGACTTTGGCACGCCTGCGATCACCATCAGCTGAGGTTAACTGCGCCCAGGGGAGTCTTCCGTGAGGATGCTCTCTTTAAACCCACCTTCTGAAGATGTAGGGGAAGATGTACCCAGTTAGATACCAGGGGTGTTCCTGGCTCCATTGAAGACAAAGAGAAACCTCCCATCACCTCCCAGCCGGATCCTAGGGCACAGCTGGGGTGTTAATGCGAATTCCCTGCCATTTCTCCGCTGCAGTCACTTATTCCCCTGCTTCTGGAACTGGCCAGCAGGGGCCAGCTGTTTGGGGGTGGCAGTTTGCTCCCCTAATCCGTTTCACAGGCACTGCCAGCCGGATTGGACTCCCTGGTCCATCTGCAACAGCATCCGACCCCAGAGAAGGGGGCAAACTATAAATCTAGAAACAGAGGCACCCAGAGTTAGTGCACTTCAGAGCAGCGGGCTCTAATACCTTCCCAGAACCATATCCTTGACTCTGTGGTTTGGGGCTTCACGTTTGTACCGTGGCCAGCACAATGGGGCCCCGATCCTGGCTGCTAAGGACGACCATTAATTGCACAGCAGAGAGGAAGGACACCTCTCATTTCCTGTTCTCAGTGGCTGCTGTGGTTCACTGCTGACCTGAAAGCTCTGCAGATCCCAGTGAAATCGACCAGCTGCCAGCACACCCTCAGTTGCCTTTTTTAAGCTCCGTTCCCTGGCTGCATGGTGCCACATGGGGTTTCTGACCTTTCCCTCGGGTACTGCAAGGGGGTGTCATTAAGATCAAGCACTGTTAATGAAAGAGGAAGCCCCTTCGGCCAAGAAACCAGGTGCTGAGACTTGCTCTGGAAGGAATCCGTCTCCATAAAGGTGGGGAGAGCAGCTGGGCAAGGCAATCTCTGTTATTAGCCCCACTCCTATTGGTGGGAAACACACCAGCACCGGTGTGAATTCTCAGGAGTCCACAAAGATTTTGATTTCTCGCTGGCAGTGAAGTGCGGATATTGCGCCTGGGGGCCTGTGCCTGCAGAGAACCCTTCCGGCTGCCTCCCCATTTCGTTGAGCTGCAGTCTGTTCCTGGCCACGAGCGCGGTGCGACCCACAGAGTGAACAGCTACGGCTGCTCGGCTGAACTCTGACGGACGGTGTCCCCCATAAGCCAGTCCTGCACCCCGCTGCAAATTCTCAGCCCTCTGCTCCCGCCCTCTGACATCCCCGAGGGTGCCCACCACCCTGCAGCCTGAAAACTGCTACGTGGCTGTCTCCTGCGCAGCCGGCTCAGCAGGCAATAAACCAGATCAAGAGC
This sequence comes from Carettochelys insculpta, assembly GCF_033958435.1. Lineage (NCBI taxonomy): Eukaryota > Metazoa > Chordata > Testudines > Carettochelyidae > Carettochelys > Carettochelys insculpta. Next base: position 5,068,361 of record NC_134145.1, read on the forward strand.
CTGCAGGTGACAACTCCTGGACCGTCCCTAGTGAAGTGGGTGGGAATCGCCCAGAGGCTGAACCCCCGAGGCGAGGGGCTGTGCTTTGCTTTGCCCCAGGACAGCAAGGCAGCAGGCACCATTCGGAGCTGGATTCAGAGACCTGGGCTCTCCTCCTGACTCGCCTGCAGGATGAGCTTGGGCCAGTCACCACCAGTGTAAGCCAGGCCTGACGCAGGTGATGACCAAGGTCCCCTCTAATTTTTTCCATCCATGGCCAGAATAAATTTCCTTCTGTGCATGAAGGCCTGTGGGGACGTGCACCACCAACAGAAGCATACGCTGCCAGCCGTGGGCTGTGCTAATCAGCTGGGCGGCATTTGAGTCTCTCCTGGGCAGCCATCCAGGTGCTCAGCTTACTGGGAACACTGGTCATCGCCCTTTTGTGCCTCAATTTACCCTTCTGTATAATGGGGATAATGTGCACAGAAGCACAGACGCACGCACACCCTCCCTACCGCCACATACTATAGGAGTCCAACCACCAGGACATTAGCTCTGCTCTGGCCACTTTCCTTAGCCAGCCCCAGCCTCTGAGATCCATTATTCTCCTCTGGCTCGGAGTCGAGATTGATGGGACCAGCAGAGCTGTGCTGGGGAGCGCAGGGCTGGAACAGGAGGACAAGCTGCGGGTAAGAATGGAAGTGCAGGGGAGCAGCTGAGGGAACTACACCCCTCTCGGGGAAGTGCTAGGAGATGCCCCTGGCTTCTATCAGCACTCACGCCCACTTGCCATTTAAATAAAGCCTGAGCACGTCTAAGAAAAGTCAGTCCAATGGCCCTATTGCTGCATGGGAGAGTCCACATGAAGGAGGCAAGGGGGGATGGCCAGGAACTGGGATGCAGCAGAGACCGCGAGAGCCCCAGCCCCCAAGTGCCACTGGCCATAGCTCTGGGGGAGCGGGGCAGACAGGGAAGGCAGCTAGCTCAGAAAGCCTGGGGCCTCCGGCTGCATCGCAGGGTGACAGGAGGGTATGGGAGAGGAGAGAGAAGGTAACAGCTGCGTCACTGGGCAGGGAACGCCGAGGCTTTGTCAGGAATAACATGACTAGGGCAGGCTGGTTTCAATTACAAACCGAGGCCGAGGGAGCAGAGCCTCCCCAAGGCAGATTCCAGCGGCTCAGAATCAGCTGTTTGTTCACCTCCCTCCTTCCCAGGGTTGGAACAAAGGGAGGACAATGGGGTTCACCCCAGAGGCAGGTCCGACCTGCTGGAGGTAAACCCCCAAACACGGAAGGTCTAGCCCTGACGGCCACGTCCGGATCCCATCTCCAGCCCGGACATCACGGGCAGAGGACAGCGCGGTTCGTGCCAGAGACAGCGGACACCTCCCCACAACCCCTTTTCCAGCAGGTCAGCTGAGCTTCCAATACATACACAGGTGGTCCGCTGGGTCAGACGCTGACGTCTTGATCTTGCACAGGCTCACCGGTTGTGGACTCGCACGTGGCTGAGGAGTCCAAGCTTTGAGCCGCACGGGCCTTCACAGTGGGGGCAAGGGAATTGTCCTGGCTCTGCTGGTGCGGCTGCTGCTGTTGCTTTCTTCCTGTCACGAGCATCAACGAGGCGTACGCGTCGCTGCTCTTCAAAGCTGTTGTAAGAGAGCACGCCAGCCTGGTCGGTCTTTTGCACGCCGCTCTAGCTGATCTGGTTTTAAACCAGCATGAGCAATGTTGGCCTTCACGCAGTCTTTATACCTCTTGCGAGGCCTGCCTTGATTCCTTACAACAGATAGGTAGGAAACTCCTGCCTCGGCAAAGTCCACCAGCTTGACTGCCTGGAGAGAGAGTTTTCTGAAGCCAGACCCTGCTGCCCTGATAGCAAAAGCCACGACCGTGGGAGCTAATGGAACAGCGCGGCTGGCAGCAGCAGGCTGCTCTCCCACCACACGGAGCAGCCGCTAACAGGCGACGTCACACATGACCTAGGAGGAGAGGATCTGGGCTTATTTAGTTTGCAGAAGAGAAGACTGAGGGGTGATCTAATAGCAGCTTTCAACTTCCTGAAGCGAAGCTCTAAAGAGGATGAAGAGAGGCTGTTCTCAGTGGTGACAGACGGCAGAACAAGGAGCCATGGTCGGAAGTTACAGAGGTGTAGGTTGGATATTAGGAAAAACTGTTTCACCAGGCGGGTGGTGAAGCACTGGAATGTGTTACCTAGAGAGGTGGTGGATTCTCCATCCCTGGAGGTTTTTAAGTCCCGGCTTGACAAAGCCCTGGCTGCGACGATTTAGTTGGGGTTGGTCCTGCTTTGGGCAGGGGGCTGGACTCAATGACCTCCTGAGGTCCCTTCCAGCCCTAGGATTCTACACATAATATAGAACTGGGGGTGGGGGATCACCTCGGACATCCAGTCCAGCCCCTATTGTCACAGGCCATCCCATCCTACCCACCACTCACAAATCGACCAAGCTCCGTCCTCACACCCATTAGGTTCCTTGGCTTCGTGACTCGCCCTGAGCCAACGTGGGCTGCACACCCTGGGCCTTTCCCTTTCCGAGCTCACTGGCCACCCTTCAGAGACAGCCGTCACTTCCACAGCCTGCCGGGCGTCCAGCCAAGAGAGCTGGCTACGACCACGTAGCCCAACTTCCTGTAGCCCGACCCAGGCCTGCTGGTGGAGTAAGAGCAGATCTTCTAGAAAAGACACTGAGCCTTCATTTAAAGGCTCTGAGTGCCAGATGATTCACTCCGAGCTCAGCTGCTCCCATGACTCCATCCCTCACTGTCAGAAGAGTACCCTGCCTGCCAGCCTCACTGTTCCCGGTTTCCTCTCCCAGCTGATGGAGACCACACACCTTTGCCTCTAGACCAGTGGTTCCCATCCTTTTCTCTAGTGCAAACCCCCATCGCCCGGCCAAACCTGGGCTGCAACAGGACAGGACGCGTGAGATACGTTACGTCGCTTTCGTCCCCGCTCAACAAGACTTATACTGCAGCCCTAAGGGCTACACCTCACACACGTTCACGAGGACAGCTGGCTCGCGGTCATGCCAGAGCCCAGCCACCTTTGCACGTCGCACGAGGAGTGTGGGAGTGAGGTCAGGGCCAAGATGGAGTCACTGGGACCAGCCCTCCCTTCGCTGCAGGGAGCTCTGCTGGGGGGATGTTTCCTGCTGGCGTCACATCTGTACTGCACGGGCTGGGAAAAGGGCCAGCAGCTGGAGCCCTTATTTCACCAGCCATTATGCGTAGCTCCAGCATTTTCCCCAGGGGAGAAAATTTTCGTGTCCAAGCCAGCAGCCTCTGGGTAACGCCAGCCTTTCGAGGGCAAACCGAAACGCTCACACCGGCGCAGTCGCCTGCCCCATGGACACTTGATTTGCAGATCTGGCCAGAAATTTTCTGACAAAAACTGATGACAATGCCAGTTTGTCCGACCCAAAATACGGCACTAAAGCAAGCTGGGTTTGAGGAACTCCTGTCAAGGCACAGATGGGTTCTAGCAGAACTCTGCCTGGCTCCCTCCCAGTCCCACTCGCCCAGTGGGCTGCGGGGTACCTCCAGACCAGGACTTCCAGGGCTTTCACGTATGCTGCTGCAGAGCTGCAAGCCCCGGTTCTGGCTGGGTGCTTCACAGCAGGGAGCCCGGACGTTCCCATTAGATGAACACCCACAGCCAGCAGCATTTGCTTCTTTCTGTGGTGCACATCTGCACATACCTCAGTGCATGCGACAAAATTTACTCTGCACATGGGTGACAAAACCTAAGGGAACACCAGTCTGGGATTAGGAGCCCTTTGTACCAAGCCCTGCACGAACACAACCAGCAGGGGACCCCTGCCCCGAGAAGTCCACCAGGAGTCCAGCGACAAGCTGCAACTAAGAGCAAACCCTGGCTCCTGTGCTGCATGAGGATGTTGTAATTTCTGACCCATGGAGAGGCTTAGCCAGGAGCGCAGGGCTGTCTCACCACTGCCAGGCTCCCCCGCAACTCTCACAGGTGCACTATTTGTTATCACAGTACTGAGTGTGAATCACAGAGGGTCCCCGTTGTGCTAGGTGCTGTACAGACACAGAGGAGAACAGGGGACTGTCTCAGGTCACTCAAATGAGAGCAGGCCTGCTCTCTCCCACAGACAACCGCCCAAACTTATGAGGATTCTCATCTACAGCCACAGTCCTGGAACTTCTCCTTGCAACAAAGCCCACTGCCAGCTTTGTCCACATATCTATTCTGGAGATACCATCACTGGACCTAACCAGGTTATTCAAGAGTCCTGCTGCAGAGCTGCAAGCCCCGGTTCTGCCTGGGTGCTCCACAGCAGGGAGCCCAGACATCCCCATTAGATGAACACCCACAGCCAGCAGCATTTGTTTCTTTCTGTGGTGCACATCTGCACATACCTCAGTGCATGCGGTAAAATTTATTCCGCACACGGGTGACAAAACCTAAGGGAACACCAGTCTGGGCACATTCTCATGGTCCTCAACTAACATCATATATGCCATCATGTGCCAACAATGCCCAGATGCTTTGCATATTGGACAGACTTCAAACACTCTTAGACAAAGAGTTAACGGGCACAAAACAGACATAAAAACACTCCTGATTCATGAACCTGTCAGCCAGCACTTTAATGGAGTGGGCCATTCTGTTAATGACCTGAAAGTTTGAGTCTTACGGAAGAGGAATTTTCACAGCTGCTCGGAAAGAGCGGCTGCTGAACTCTCTTCCATATTAAAATTCGACACATTAACAGGTGGTTTGAACCGGGATGGGAATTTTCTGGGTCATTATAGGGGCTCTTTTGCACATTTGGCTTAATCTAATTCATGACTCCCCCCTACTTCTGCCCCTCTACTCTCTGATTTGCTCACCTTGATCATTTTTTTTCTGCTTTGTCAACCTTGACAACTATTTTTGATTCTCTGTGCCTTAAATATTGAGTCTGTTCTGGTCTGGCTATGGGCTGAAGAAGTGGGTCTGCCCCACGAAAGCTCACCTAATAAATTATTTTGTTAGTCTTTGAAGTGCTACTGGACTGCTTTTTGTTTTTCCACCAAAAGCTTTTTTCCCATCCTGAAAAACCTCCATTTTGTAACAACCCCCTAATTTTTACCAAAAAAGGAAACTTTGAGGCTGACACATGCAGGTCCTCAGCAGGAGGGAATGAGCCTGCAACCTTGGGGGCTAAAGCCAGAAGCTTAAGTCCAGCTGGCTCTCAGCTAGGGCTGTAGCACAGAGACGCCACTCGCCTTTGTCAGCGGTCTCAGCACCTCTGGGGTTACGTGTTCCCCAATAAATCTGGGGGCTTTCAAAAATAATTGCTCCTCCCCAAGAAACCAAGTATTTCATCTTTCAGAGTCTGAAAGATGGTCTGAAGAAGTGGGTCTGTCCCACGAAAGCTCACCCAATAAACTATTTTGCTAGTCTTTAAAGTGCTACTTGACTGCTTTTTGTTTCGATAGTGTATAGACTAGCACGGCTTCCTCTCTGTTACTATCTTTCAGAGAGGGAGGAGCTCTGTTAATCTATTTCACCAGCGGGGCCTGAAGGGGAAAAAAATATCCCACCTTTTTCAGTTTTCCAGTGCCAAAGAACCGAGCGCCTTCCCACAAAGCCAACAGAAACCCACGCCAAACGGGAGAGGAAAACTTTTTTTGGTGAAAGGTTTCCCCAGAGCCCAACTAATCGGCCCAAAGGACAGCCGCTCACCCAGGGTGAAACGCAAACCTTCAGCTGGCCCGTTGGAGAGCCAGGCAGGCGAAGGAAGCGATCGCAGCGCTTGGAGAGCCCAGTTCAATTCTCGGTTCTCCTCCAGACGGCATGGTACTTAGCCTGTGTGCCTCAGTTTCCCCATCCATACAAATGCTCTACCCCACGGGGAGGTGGGGGGGCGGGGAAGGACGGTGAAACTAAATGCATCCTCTCAAACTGAGCTCGTTCATCACCTTCCAATGCTCCCCGCTCGCCACCACGGCTCTCATAAGAGCAGCCACGCCAGGTCAGAGCAATGGTCCATCTCGCCCAGTATCCTGTCTCCCTGCTGTGGCCAATGCCAGGTGCCCCAGAGGGAATGAACAGATCAATCAAATGATCACCTCCGGCACCAAGAGAACCGTGGCTGGGAGGGCGGCAGCAGGAGGGGCTGGCTGCCCAAGCGTCGTCTCCGCTGGGACGATACCCAGGATGGATACCTTCTCCCAATGCCAGGGGGTCTCCTGGAGCTGGAATCGACTCACTATAAACGCCCCCTTCTGGGCAGCGAAAGCCATGAGGTGGACACCTCTGTTCCGTATCCAGGTCCAGCCAGAGCCGCAGCCGCGCAGAACCGCTGCCCTCTCTGCTATCACGACTCAAAGGGCTTCCGCCCCCTAGGAGCGCCTCAGCTGCGAGGCCTCTGGTGTCCCAGCCAGGCAGGACTTGGCCCTTCGGCAAAGCGAGCGGCTGTGGACGGTACCGGCTTTCAGCTGCTGCCAACTGAAGCCTAATGCGAAGCTGGTGACACTGACGAAATGCTTCCACTGACTTTTCCACTCCAGGGAGCCAGCTGGTCGCCTGAGCACATGCACTGCAGCCAGTCAGTTGCACACATATTCCCACTGGCCAGTGTTACAGGCAACACGACGCTGCTACAGATCTTTGGCTCCGGCCAGAGCAATAGGGTCAGCAGCTCCGGCATCAGGAGGATGCTCGGGATGGTGGCTGCATACAGAGAGAGAGGGCCATCATCGGACCCCTGGGAAGGAGTTTCATATTTCCTGGATTAAGAGCTGGATTGCACCCGATTGCACCCGCCATAAACTTGCAGATGACACCAAGCGAAGGGGAGAGGTAGATATGTCGGAGGGTAGGGACAGGGTCCAGAGTGACTTGGATAAATTGGATTGGGCCAGAAGAAATCTGATGAGGTTTGACAAGGGCAGAGTCCTGCACCTGGGATGGAAGAATCCCAAGCGCTGTTACAGGCTGGGGACCGACTGACTAAGAAGCAGTGCAGCTAAAAAAGACCTGGGCATTAGAGTGGATGAGAGGCTGGATGTGAGTCAACAGCCAAGAAGGCTAATGGCATTTTGGGCTGCATTAGGAGGAGCATTTCCAGCAGATCTAGAGAAGTGATTATTCCCCTCTACTCGGCTCTGGTGAGGCCACATTTGGAGTATCGCATCCAGTTCTGGGCTCCTCAGAATAGAAAGGATGTGGATGCGTTGGAAAGGGTCCAATGGGGGGCAACCAAAATGAGTAAGGAGCTGGAGCACATGACCTATGAGGAGAGGCTGAGGGATTTGGGCTTGTTTAGTTTACAGGAGAGAAGACTGAGGGGTGATTGAATAGCAGCCTTCAACTGCCTGAAGGGGAGCTCCAAAGAGGATGGAGAGAAACTGTTCTCAGTGGTGACAGATGGCAGAACAAGCAGCAATGGTCTGAAGTTACAGAGGGGGAGGTGTAGGTTGGATATAAGGAAAAAGTCTTTCCCCCGGCGGGTGGTGAAGCACTGGAATGCACTGCCTAGAGAGGTGCTGGAATCTCCATCCGTGGAGGTTTTTAAGGCCGGGCTTGACAAGACACTGGATGGGATGATTTAGGTGGGGTTGGTGCTGCTTGGGGCAGGGGGCTGAACTCGATGACCTCCTGAGGCCCCTTCCAGCCCTAGGATTCAATGATTTGCAAGTCACAGGTGCTTTGCCCCAGACCCCTGTGGGGGAAGCTCACAGGAACTGCCTTTGGAGGCAAGTAGAAGAAATGTCTTCTTTTGAGTGTGGGTACGAATCCCCATAGGAAGAGGCTGGAGCGTGGCCCTGATGACGACCCGTCAAGAGTTCATTTAGGGCAATTCCCTCTGCAGCCACCAAGCCGTGGGATACCCGTGGTTGCTTCCAAGGTAAAATACAGCCAGCAACAGGGCCCTGGCTCCCTGCTACAGCCTGCTAACTGCCTTGATCTGTCACTGCCCTGCCCCCGGCTGGTGGCTTACATGGGTGCATAGGCGAGGGGGGGTGTACCCCAGCAGGGGAAGGCAAGCCCCGCCCCTTCCACACCCCCCCGGTGGTGCCAAACTCAGCCCCCACCCCAGATTGTTGCCCCCAAGCCTCACCTATCCCAGTGAATGGCACAGCCCCACGCTCCCCAGCTGGCTGGAGCACCTGGCAGCTGGAGAGCCAGGCAGCTGTGCTGTGGGCGCAGCCCTGCCCAGCGGCGGGAGCATGGGCCGTTTTGGGGAGGTAACGCTTGCCCTTGCCTATGTTACCTGCAGCCCGCGGTGCAAGGTTGCTGCCCTGCGCCGCCCTGTTTTGCTACTGGCTTTGTCTACTTTGCACCAGGTAAACAGCTGCCAGGACACAAGGCACTGCTGGCCCTTATTTGCTGGCAGGCCCTGCCTCCCGCAGAGCCCAGCTGCCTGCTCCGGGAGTGCCAGTGGATTCCATGCTGCCGCCGGCGCATCTCCCACAAAACAGCCGGCTCCGGCGCCGGGGCAGACCCTTTGCCGCTGCTGACGCGAGAGGCAAGCGGCAGCCGACCGCAGGAGGAGGTTGCAGCATCAATAGGAACAGAACGATCTGGGAAGGATGCTCCTGGGCATCCCTGGCGAAGCAGGTCTTTGCCCACGAAAGCTGACGCGCCACAAAATCTGTCAGTCTGTGAGGTGCCTCAGGACTTCTCGTTGTTTTCGTGGATAGAGACTAACGCGGCTCCCCTTCCGATGCTCCTCCGCAGCTAATCTCCCGCAAGCGTCTCAGGCCTGGCACGACCCCGCTGCTACAGAACTGGTGCAACCAAGCCGGTGTTTGAGAGAGCTCTGCCTTAGGTCACGCTGCATGGATATGAATAACCCCCCACGGAGCTCCCAGCACGGAAGCCGCCTGACCACCTGCATGGAGAGAGATTTGTCCTTCCTCCGTCCAGTCCTAGCAGGGAGGAGGCGGCACCAGGCTGTCGCTCGGGCACTTTCTCCACCCGCAGATGTGGTGTGGTCCAGCCAGGCTTTGGCTCTTTCCCCCCCGAGCAGCACGCTGTGTTTTTTTTTCAACCTGGAGTGGGTGGCAGCTGCCTGCGCTGTCCCTCCAACAGGCAGTGCCAGTTCAGGCAGGTGGAGGTAAGCGCCTAGGAGGAGCCACCCAAGTTTGAAGACGTTGGCCATAGCTTGGGTGGTGCTCACGCAGGAGAGACTGGCATTATGCATCGGCGTTCCAAGTTCAATCCCACCTACCGATGACCAGGGGACCATCAGCATTATCCTTCAAGTCAGAGAAAGGCTGGATTGTTATTCCTCATTTTGCAGATGGCAAACTCAGGCACAGAGTGGCTCAGTGACATGACCAAGGTCACCAAGGGAGTCTGTAGCAGAGAACTGAACTGTACGCTGGTGTCCTGACCCCCCGTTCAGTGCCTTAACCCAGTGGCTTCCAACCAGGGGATGTGTACCCCCACCCCCATGTATACAAAGGGCTTGCAAGGGGTGTATCAGCTCACCTAGATACGTGACTCATTATACTAACACACAAAACACTAGCAAAGTCAGCACTAAGGGGTCATAGAGTGATTTTTTATGCAGCTCTAGTCTATACGGTGAAATGTAAGCACAATATTTATGTGCCAATCATTTTGTTTTATAACTGCATTGGAGCGGTGGGAAAGTCAGCCCTTCTTCAGTAACAGCGAGGCTGGGGCCCATTTGTATGTCCAGGGCTGACTTTGTACGCAAGTCCTTTTTAAGGGAGGTGAAATCTGGGGGCACACAAAGGGTCCAGCAGCCTGGGAAGGCTGAGCACCATTGCCTTAACCCCTCCTTCCTCCAACAAAAGCAGCCACATAGCCCGAAAGTCAGAGAGTGGGGGACGCTGGCTAGAGATTTCATGCCCTGAACTGCTGAGGCAGTGAGATCCTGCAACCTAAACACATCCAAACTGCTCTGCCTTGGGGGCGAAAAACCCCAGCCAGACTGACCCCCCCCAGATCTGCAGCCAGGCCATCTCTTGGCCTTGCTGTGCTTATACTGCCTTGCCCGCCTATCATCCCTTCCTTCTCTGGGCAGCCAAATGGGGGTGTGGTTCCTTTAACACTGCGTTTCCCAAACTGATTTGGCTACAGAACACTTTGGGGCTTGGACTACGTCAATGGAACACATCCCCGCTGGGCAGGGGCGCGCGGGTCACATGGAAAAGTTCCCACCCGCAATGCTGAAAACTTGATTTAATTAAAAGAGTTTGGTTTTGAGAGGTCTTATTTTACAAAGAACAAAAAGCCAACAAGAGAAAATCACCCGAATGAACAACTAACATCCTTCAGATCGAATGATTTGCAACCCTATATAACAAATTAAAAATTAAGTGTGAACCCAAAGCAAAACATCAATGCGACAGCCGAAAGAAGGACGGTGAGTGTTATTCTTTTGTACAAAAATACAAAGGACGATGTTGTTCAAAAAGAACCGTCCTTCCTTAAAGCTTGAACATATTTTTATCATAGAAGCACAGAACACAAGAACTGGAAGGGACCTCAAGAGGTCATTGCGTCCAGTCCCGCTCTCACTGCAGGACCAAGTACCATCTCAGGAGCATCCGTGATCGATGTCTGTCTAACTTGTTCTTAAATATCTTTAGGACACACTGAAAAAACTCCTAACTGTCAGGGTGGTCAGACAGTGGAGTAAATTGCCTAGGGAGGTTGTGGAATCTCCATCGCTGGAGCTATTTAAGAACAGGTTAGAGAAATGTTTATCAGGGATGGTCAAGACAATACTTGGTCCTGCCATTGGGGCAGGGGGCTGGACTTGATGACCTCTCGAGGTCCCTTCCAGTCCTAGTGTTCTATGATTCTATCTCCAGTGATGGAGATTCCACAACCTCCCTAGGAAATTCGTTCTAGCGTTTAACCACCCGGACAGTTAGGAAGTTTTTCCTAATCACCAACCGAAACCACCCTGGCTGCCATTTAAGCCCATTGCTTCTTGTCCTGTCCTCAGAGGCCCAGGAGAACAATTTTTCTCCCTCCTCCTTGTAACCCTCTTTGAGGTACTTGAAAACTGCTATCACGTCCTCTCTAAATCTTCTCTTTTCTAAACTAAACAAGCCCAGTTCTTTCAGTCTTCCCTCATAGCTCCTGTTCTCTAGACTTTTCATCATTCTTGTAGCTCTTCCCTGGACCTTCTTCAATTTCTCCACATCTTTCTTGAAACGTGGTGCTCAGAACTGGACACAATACTCCAACGGAGGCCTAACGAGTGCAGAGTAGAGCGGAAGAATGACTTCTCCTGTCTTGCTCGCGACACTCCTGGTAATGCAGCCCAAAATGATGTCCGCTTTTTTTGCAATACCATCACACTGTTGACTTACTATTGATGCAAAACAAATTACATTTTGTGTTATAAATTTGTTATTTTTAGAGAAAACTACTGAAAAATAAAAATAAGTCACATTTAACTATTTTTTTTAACGGGAAGAAAGTTTTTGCATCTCTGTTTCGGCACAAGTCGCAGAATAACTATTTTATTATGAAGGCATTAAACATAGCTACCCTCTGAAACCTATTCAAATATCTCAGTATTTCTGATACACACATACTTTCTTATTAATACTTTAGAAGAAAAAATATCACTCACATCCAAATTTTTTCATGGCTCACCTATTCACATGGCATGTTGAATCGCAACAGAGAGGTAGCTGTGTTAGTCTGTATTCCAGCAAAACAAAGCAGCAGAAATGTAGCACTTCAAAGACTAACCAAACGATTTATTCGGTGATGAGCTTTCGTGGGACAGACCCAATTCATCAGATCCATTTCATTTCCAATACACACTGACGTTTATAAGTACAGAGGAGCAAAAAGAAAAAAAAATTGCAATATACAATTTGTTTTTTTTTTTTCTTTTCAGTCCTCTGCACTCATAAACGTCAGTCTGTACTAGAAATGGATCTGAAGTAGTGGGTCTGTCCCACGAAAGCTCGTCACCGACTAAATCATTTGGTTAGTCTTTAAAGTGAGACATTTCTGCTGCTTTATTCTATTTCCGTTGCATGGAACACCAGTGTTCCGAAGAACACACCGTCCGGGAAACCGCTGCAACACAATGTAGCAGTGACGACGACGACGACGACGACGACAACAACCACCGTCCCCCAACAGACAGTGTTCTCTCAGGCTATGGAGCTGCACTGACTTCTCCAGAGTGACCCCCGGCTTACGTGAGCACAATGAGGCCATATACTGTGGGCCGTCCACATTGAAATACGACACAGGTAGGAACACAGCTGTAGTGCAGAAACCTGACCCAAGAACATTCCACCTGAGGCACCGCTCATGCCATGCAACAAACAGAGGCATCGGACCTCACCGCTGAAGAGCCGGCGTGCTGTCTCTACACATATTTATATATCTGCAACTCACAAAGCACCCTGGCAAAAGGCATCCTCCTGGTTTTAAGTGACTCCGTGAAACAACACAAGAATTTTGCTACAGGTTTCTTCGACCCTCCATTCAGGATTCACGACTTCTCCACACACCAAGAGCGTGCACATGTTTTCAAGTCAGGGTAAGTTTCGATAGCAACCGAGCAAGAAAGAACCAACGTAAAGCCTTCCACAGTGAGAGTACAGGTTGGATCCCTCCGTCTGTAACAATCTGCACAAGGCTGATTCAGATTTCAAGTTGCAGGACCCAAAGTGAAAGTGGGACAGAGACATAAAGAAGTTTTGATGTCATTTGGGCAGGCTGGAAAGAGGGGGGAGAATAGAGCAGACAACCAGGAGGACTCTAAGCTAGGGAGAAACATGGGATCTTCCCTCAGCCATTGGTGGGCCCGAGAAAGGAAATCGCACAACACTGAGTATGCTCTGCAACCACACGCCTCACAGGGGCCTTTCTGCTAAGGTTGTGTAATTCCTGATGTTCCATTCTGTGGCCCTCCCTCCACTCCAGCCCCCGCCTCCGAACAGCAAGAGTTAGCCCTTACCCAGCATCTTCCAGCCACTGAGTTGGGGGGGCGGTGGGGAGCTGAGCTATGCCCCCTTCCTTACCTCAGTCCTGCTCCTCATTGCCCCTTAGAGCTGGGGCCGGCAGGTGGGACCCTGCATGTGAGCCAGCAGCCAGCAGCCAGGACCCCAAGCCCAGTGCCTGAGCAAGACCCTGCACGCATGGGGCCAGTGGCCGAGACCTTTCGTGTGGGGGTGGCAGCCAAATGGACTCAGAGCCCCTGGGCTGCAAGCAGAGCTCACAGTGGGGCTGGTGGCTGGGATCCTGCTCGTGGACACGAAAGCCAAATGGGACCCAAGGCTGGAAATGTGGCCCCCAGGACCAGGAGATGCCTCTGTTGCCCAGGGACCCAGCTGCTGCATGGGTCCAGCAGCCACAAACCTGGTAGCAGAGGTACGTGTCTGCCACGCCCAAAACCTGAGGTTGCTGCACAGCGCTCCCTGTAAGCTGAGCACTTGGACGCCTGCCCAGGACAGAGTCAGGTGCTGATTAGCCGAGGGCCCTCAGCCGGCAGTGTGCGCTCCTACTGTTGGTGCGCACGGCACACACCTCGGTGTATGAAACAAAAGTTATTCCACCCGCGGATGGGAAGAGGTAGAGGGCACGCTGGTGCACCCCCACCCCTGGGCCCCCACATCCTGTGCCCACGCTTCGATCTCAGAGTTCCACCAAAGTGACAACATTACCCCGTGTGCCATGTCCCAACTGCTGCAGGAGTGGTCCTGCTAGGAACTGGGCTTCCCATCTATTCACTGGCCCACAGGGCCGGCTCCTCCCACCACCGCCTTTTGCCCCGATCGCCTGCAGAAGTGGAGGGGCTCTTAGCCCCAGGCTCCTGGGGTCACACTGGCAGTGCTGCCAGTCTCGGTTGGTCACTGGTACAAATTTGGACATGCTTCACTCAATCACGCGGCACCAGCTAAACGACTCCATTCATTCAGCTCCCCCATCGTCCGGCCAGCCTGGCTCCGGGGGTGACGGGCTCGGGGCCACTGGGAACAAACCCAGCTGAGTCCCTTTGACCACATCCTAGCCAGCGGTGCGGCTCATTTTTTCCATCCGTGGGTGGAATAAATTTTATTACATGCACCGAAGCATGTACAGTTGTGCACCGCCACAGGCTGGGCGCACTCTGCTAATCAGCTGGGCAGCACTTGAATCTCTCCTGGGTGGCCCCCACGTGCTCAGCTTAGAGGGAACGCTGCTCCCAGCTCCCTCTGTTGTGAGCCAGTCTGACCTCTGGGGCTGGCATGGGTCTCTAGCGGTTAGCACAGGGAGTGGGGAAGCCTTGGCACAAGCTGCAGACGGCCGTAGGACAGCGCCCAGGGTCGGTTCGGTGTGTGCTCGCACCCACTGGCTGTCTGCAGGGACGGCCATGTTGCTCCGACCCTGGGGGTGATTCTTGGCTCTGCCATGGCGCAGATCCCCCTGCAGAGGGAACCCCACTTCCCAGAGTGCTGCAGGCCCTGGAGGGCAATTCCCAGGTCTCTGCCAAGGAAGCCCATCCCTTCTGCGACAACCGGCCGGCAGGGTGACCTAGGGAACACCACCGCCCATGGTCTCCATAACTGGGTGCCCACGGCAGGGCTGGCTGCCCCCGGCCTGGCTTCATCCCGGGTCAGCTCGCTGCAGGAGCCAACCCTGCGGGAAACAAGGATCCTGCCGGCCGGTGGAAATCAGGAGCGACGCCCCCAGCATCAGCAGTGTCCTACCCGACAGGCAGGCAGGGCGAGATCAGGATCGGGCCTGCGCTCTGACTCCCCAGCCAGGCTCACAAGCCCCTCAGCTCAGCACCTCCCTGGGCCTCTGCCGCCCCACATGCTGCTGGGCTTTTCCTAAAGCAAACCAGCCACCCCTGTTCCCGGCGGGTCGGGAACCCCGAAGCATCCCAACTAGGGGCAACGGCCTTGTATTCGCAGGGGCGTCACTCCCCCCTGCAGTGCCAGGTGTCCAGCCAGTGCCCTGCTCCCCGCTTGGGACAACGGGTGTCAGAGGCCCATCACCCCCAGAGGGGAGCCCCCCCCCTTGCTAGCGGCTGCATCCTGGAAGCACGGGCCCCTCCTGACCCACAGCGCCCTGGGGCCCAGCCCTCCGCCTGGGGGGAGCTGTCTGCACCGAGCTCTGCCCCAGGGGAGGGATGGGTGGGGGGGTCCCCGGCCGGCCCCCAGGGCAGCGTGGCAGACCCCGGCCGGGTTGCACGGCCCCCAGCCCAGCCCGGGGGCGGCCAGCGGCCGCTGCGTGGGACCCGCACCGCTCACGCCCTGCTCCCCCCCAGGTCCCCCCCGGTACTCACCCCGCAGCGGGCCGCCGGGCGTCGGAGGCAGAGGCCTGGATCGAGCCTTAGGGGCGGCGGCCCCGATCCGCGCGGGGCCCAGGTGCTCCACGCAGGTGGCCGGGAAGTCGCCGCGGTCGTTGCCGCCGTGCGGCCGGCCCGTGGGGCGCCGGCCGTCCCCCGCCAGCGGCCCCGCCTGGCCCCCGGGGCCGAGCGCCACGTCCTCCTCCCGCTCCGGCCGGTAGCGCAGCCCGTCCGGCGAGGCCATGGCGGGTCACTCGCCCATGGGAGCGGCGCGGGGCGTGCGGCGATCCCCGGGCAGCTGCGGCCGGCCCGCGGGAAGAGCCAGTGCCGGGGCCCCAGCTGCGCTGCGCCGCGCCCGGCTGGTGCCTGCGGAGGAGACGGAGCGCAGCGCACCGACGCTCCGGCGCAGCCGCCCGGCCGCGGCCCCCGAGCGCACCCCCGGGGAGCCGCGAACGCCCCCGCTCGCTGCTCCGCCCCGGCTGCCCGCGCCCGGCCGCGGGGAGATCCGGCGTGCGGCGCCCGGCTGCTCGCGGCGCCCCCTGCCGGCCCCGCGCGGCCTCTCTCCCGCGGGCTGGAGCGGCGGCCACGCCTCCGCGCTGGCCGGGGAGGGGGCCCGGGAAGGTGGGAGCCGAAGTGAGGAGGGGCGGGAGGAGGAGCCTGGGGCGTAGCTGGAGGTTAGAGGGGCCGCCCCCTGGCAGAGCTCGGGCCCGGGGATCAGCCACATCCCCTGCTGGCGGTCGCTTCCCACAGGCCGCTGTGGAGTGGGCCAGGGAACTCCAGCAGCTCCTGGCCCTGGGCCCGGCCCCTGCCTTGCCCTGTACACCAGCCAGGGCCCTTAGTGATTCTTTAACCCTCTTTCCCCCCCGGCCAGGCCCTTTCAGCGCCAGCTCCCCCAAAGCAGCAGGACGGGGTTGGCTCCGGTGGGAACAACGGTCCCCGGGGAACGGCACGTGCCCAAATGGTTGGGCTCAGCCAGGTCCCAGCCGGTGTGGGGAGAGAGCGCAGTGCTCAGAGAGGTGGGAGCAGCCAGTGGGCCAGGACCACACTACACAGCTCTGGGGCCGTTCTTACAGGAGGCTGAAAACCTCCTTCAAGCCCCGGTAGTGGCTCCAACAGAGATCAGGCCCCGAGGTGCCAGGCCCGGTGTGCGCACGTGCCCCTGAAAGCCAGCAGGGACTAGACAAGACAGGCAGGGGGGTGGCAGGGAAGGGGAGGCTCTCCTGGCCCTATAACAGATGTTTAGCAGGTGGCTAAGGGCACAACTGGAAGGCGCTCGATAATCCCGGACCTGGGTGGCACGAGAACCACTAGAAAAGAGAACTCAGGTGTCCTGAATCCCACCCAGGGCCCTGGCTGCTGGAGCTTCCTCTGAGGAGTCTCATAACTAGGCAAGCACAGGGCTGGGACTTCTGCTAACTCCCATCATTTTAATCCCCTCCCCTGGTCACTTTCACACACGCCCAGCACTCTGGGTCCAGCGCCCCCCCAGTATAAATGGGACTGTAGCCCAGATAGGCACTGGCCCCTGGGGGCTGGAACTGAGCTAGCGCAGGGACCAAGAGTGGCAGAGAGATGTTGATATGGTCTTGTCCTCCTGGTACCACCCCAGCTCTGGACTCAAAGCCCCCCCCACCCCGTGCCTTCACTACAGGATTCAGCACAAAGCCTTGGGCACTGTAGCTGGTTTCCGTCCAGCACTGAGACAGAGCAAGGGGCTGCTCGCTGCATTACACAAGCAAGGAGGTCTCCCCCCTCAAGCCACCCAAGGATGCAGCGAGGGTGAATTGAGGGTCGGGAGCAGTTAGAGGCAAGGCAGTGTAGAAATCCCACGCTCGCTGCTAGCAAGGCCTCTGCCGCTGTCCACTCGCCGTGCCCAGGGGGACTTCGCGCAGAGGCAGGAAGCAACTGTGAGCAGCTCCTCTGGCTCTGAAGGTGCAACAACCCCCTGCCCGGCAGCGGAGTTACAGAAGAACCTCCAATACAACTAACAGAACAGGGCCCATGAGCCTGGAAAGTCGGGGCACGAGCTGGGGACACGCTCAGGGCTAAAGGCAGGGCAGAGGCCAGCAAGGAGGGAGAAGGCTCTGGAGAGAGTTCTGCAGGCTGCAATTTGTAGGAATTCATTCACTAACTCAAAGCTCCAGTGGTGGGCGCCTGCAAAGGAGACCCCCCGTTGGCGTAGAGCTGTTGCGGCAGGTCTTGTGCCAGGCAGATCATCGGCAGCACAGGCTGGCACAGCCTCTTCCTGAAACCTGGCACTGAGCAACCCCAGCTTAAGGAGGCGCAAAGGGCCTCTGCTCACAGGCCCCAGCTCTGGATCCAGGCCCAGGACTCCAGGAAGCCAGTGCTGCTTAGGCACCAGGTTGACGGTGACAGCGTGGGGTGGCTTTGCACAGCCTGGCCACTAGGAATGGGAGGGAGGCCGAGGCTCCCTCTAGTCTTTTTCAGCAAGGAGTGGAGTTTTTCCATCCATGTGCAGAATAAATTTTTGGTGCCCTGAGGCCTGCGCGAAGGTGCACCACCAGCAGAAATACCAGAAAAAACCTAGTGCTGGGTGCTTTGCTAATCAGCAGAGCTGCTTCTGAATCTCTCCTGAGCAGCTGCACAGGGGCCCAGCTTCCAGGGAGCGCTGGCTGAGGACCCCCCGCCCCACCCACACACACACTCGCCCTGCAAAGGGCCCAAGCAGATGGCAGTGACTGACAAACACTGGCCCAGGCTGAGGGCGTGGAGATAAAAGGCTCTTTAGAGCCTCACCAAGGCTCGCAGGCACCAGGCCACGCAAGCCCTGGGAAGTCGGAGCCCATGACTGTAACGACGCCACTGAACGCGAGTCCTTGATCCCGGGGGGACTCAGCAGGGGAGCGGCTCCCTGGAGGGCTGCGTTTCGCTGCTGAAAATAAGCTGGCGCCCGGCTGAAGTGTGTCACCAGGCCCAGGTCTCAGCCCAGGGGAGGGCAGCCGAAGCCCTCAGAGGTGGGAGCTCCAGACCTGGGTGTGGAAAGAGCCTCGGCACCACTGTCGTGAGCGGTGGTACCATGGGCAGGGCTGGGCTGTGCCTTCCCCAGCTGCCTGGCCTGGCCTGGCCCATGCTCTGCTCCTAGGCCAGGCCCCTCGGCTGCCCTGCCTGCTGCTGGGAGCCAGAACACCTGGGGCTGGAGGTGTGTTACCTGGTGCTCCGCAGCTGGCCGTGTGCCCAGAGCCCCACTTGCCTGGCCAAAGCACCGAGCGCAGATGCACCGCAGCCTGGCACATGGGTGCGGACGCTCTGCCTGGCGCTCTGAGGTCCTGCAGGGTGGCTGATGGGGATAAGGGCGGGGGCGGAAGGCTGACCTCCCCCCCCACGTTTTCTCAGGCACTCAGGTGGGTGCAGTAGCCCCTCCGTCTAGGCACGGGGAGGGGCTGCCCCCACTTCCCAGCATCCAAATAGCCACTGGCCCCTCCGAGCTGATGCAAATGGGGAAAGGCCAGGCCCGCAGAGAGCTGATATGCTCTCCTCTTCCCCTGGAGCATCCGTGCAGCTCCCTGAAATAGCACTGGTGGGAAGCTGAACTAACGGCCCACCCCCGGCCACGTAGGGCGGCGCAGCCAAGCAAGGACTGCTTCCTGGCAGCCGTGGCTTTGGCCTTCCCCAGGCACGCAGCAGACGTGGCCTGGCTTGAGTCCCCATGAACGAGACATGCCCCTGCCCGGGGGAATGGGCTGTGGGGATCATTCTGCCCTCCCCAGCCAAACAGCACCTGCCCTGTCCATGCTGGTATCTGCTACTCTGTCCTAGTCCACCGCCAGAGCCTTTCCCTGCTCCTGCGCCTGTCACTGCATGGCCCCTCCGCACGCTGCCACCAGCAAAGATAGGGCTGAGGAGCAAGAGAATCCAGCCCTAGAGGGGAAAGATGGGCTGGGGTTAAGACCCCAAATGTTAACTCTTGCAAGCTGGGTTCTGCTCCCTGCATGGCCTTGGGCAGCTCAGGGCAGATTGAGGCTCCTAGCGGGATTTCACAAAACTACTTAGGTGAGTTTGGTGCCAACCTCCCGTCTTAGGCACCTAAGCCTCTTAAGGCACTTCCACAAATCTTCCTAGGCTCAGGGAGCCTGGCCACCAGGGCCCCGGGTGCAAACGGGGAGAACAGCCCTTCCCTCTTGCACGGCCTTGTGCAAAAAGAACACGGTGGGGCCAGCAGGGTGCTCAGACCCTGCAGGAACACCCCCTCGCCAGGCAGACGCATGTCCAGCCGGAAGAGCCAAGCCAGAGTCATTCAAGTGCACGGTTCTCCGGGGAATCACAAGTGTGCTGCGACGGGCGGGTTTCCATGCCTACGGTTCTCGGCACCGAACTCTCGCCCTGTCTGTTTATTCCAACCGGAGATGCAAAGATTATGAGCCATCAAATCACAGCAGTCGTCTGTGGGTTTCTTTAACCCCTGCTTCACCGGCTGCTGCTTCAGTGGCACCCTGGCAACATGTTTTAAACCCCAACAGGAGGGTTTAATAAATCCTGGTAGGAATCAAAGCATTTCCATGAGTCATAGAATACTAGGACTGGAAGGGACCTCGGGAGGTCATCAAGTCCAGCCCCCTGCCCTCATGGCAGGAGCAAGTACTGTCTAAACCATCCCTGGTGGGCACTTATCTAACCTGTTCTTAAATAGCTCCAGCGATGGAGATCCCACAACCTCCCCAGGCAATTTATTCCAGTGTTTGCCCACCCTGACAGTTAGGAACTTTTTCCTAATGTCCAACCTAAACCTCCCTGGTTGCAGTTTAAGCCCGTTGCTCCTTGTTCTAAGTTACAGAAGGAATGAGGTTTATCGGTGCAAGCAGAGACCTGCAGTGTGCACACGTGTCGGTGAGCGGGGAAAGAGACAAGGAGGTGATTTCACCTCCGTCTTCAGTGCGGAGGACAGGCTGGAATTGGGCGTCCAGCACTGGCAGTTGCGTTTTGTCAAGTCTGTTGGAAACCGGACGTGGTGCAGAGATCAACCCTGAAAACAGTCCTCAAGCTGGAGAAGACCTGGCGTCGGGAGGCCTAAAGGCTTCATCTGTCTGGTTCAGTCATTCTGATAAGAGTTGGCTTGATTGTGGGTGAAGAATGAGGTACAGGGTGAGCCTCTCTAGTCCGGCACCAGCCAGTGGCCCCACCAATGAGCTCCTTCCCCTGCCTCCCAGTGTCTCCCACTTTCCAGCCGGCAGGTGGTGGGGGTTGCAGGCAGACACAGCTTCTCTCTCGGGCCTCAGGTCACAGTGGGGTAAGGGCCCAGTATGGTGTATGGAGAAAGGCCCTACAGTGCTTCTGAGCAACAAGCATGCTGGGGATGGGGCTAGTCCAGTATCTGAAACAGGCAGCTGGAGGATCAGGGCCTTGGTTATGACCCCAGGTATCACAGCTACCTCCGTCCTGACACAGCGAGAAGCAGCTGCCATCTCGGACGACCTTACCGGCCAAGAGGGAAAGGGCTGGGAAGGGAAACTGAGGCACTTGCCCCACGTCCCCCAACAGATCACTGGCACAGCGCCCAGGTCTCTTTACTCCCAGTCTGGTGCTCTAGCCACTGAACATCACTGCCTCATCAGACTGCTCCTTAAGTGCCAGCACCTAATCTCCACTGCAGGGAGGGGGGTATCGTGGGTGCACACGTTGGCACCCCTGGCTAGCAGCAAGCTAACAAGCAGGTACCAAGATCAGGCACCTTGTGGCAGCCCAGACTGGGGAAACCCACCCAGGATGCTGGGTTAGTCCAGGATGTCTGGGAGGTGCTCTCGGCACAAAAATACATTCAAGCGCAGAGTTAAAAGGACGCTCCTACATAAATAAAATCCACAGCATCACCTCCCACAGCGTGGGCGCATTTCCCCCAGGCCCTGCGTCGCTTCTCCCTCGTGTCGCAGAGCCTTTACCTCCGCCAGCCCTGCAGAAGCCAGGCAGCCACATGCATGCAAGCCGAGGGCTGCTACCTCACCCATTAAACCTTCCAGCTGCAAAACCCTTCATGGCTACGGCTCACGCGAGAGGTTGGAAGAACTCAGCCAGGACTTCAGAGCCTAGGGTGAGAGTTTGCTTCAGGGACCGCTGTGGGGAAAAAATAGCTTTGGCTTGTCAAGAGATCCCCTTTTCCGGGGACCCAGAGACCAAGTAAAGAACAGAACCTCAGAGTCCCTTTGCTGAGTGACTCTGGTTAAAAGGAACGTCAGCTCCTGATTTTATCCTGGGAACCAACAGAGGCCAGAGAGCAACCAGTGGGAAACTTATGAAAACCACTTCCTTTTGTGGATGCACTGGAGATGGTCCAGAAAAGAGCAACAGAAGTGGCTGAAGGTCTAGAAAACATGATCTGCAAGGGAAGACTGAAAGAACTGGCTTTGCTTAAGCTGGGAAAAGAAAACCGCAGGGGACAGGATAGCAGCTTTCAAGCCCCAGGAGGGGGAAGAAAAGTTATTCTCCTTGGCCTGGGAGGACAGGACAAGGAGCAATGGGCTTAAACGGCAGCAAGGGAGGTTTGGGTTGGACATTAGGAAAAACTTCCTAACTGTCAGGGTGGTCAAGCAGTGGAATAAATTGCCAAGGGAGGTTGTGGAATCTCCATCTCTGGAGGTATTTCACTGCAGGTTAGACAGACACCTGGCAGAGCCGGGCTAGATGGTGCTTGGTCCTGCCAGGAGGGCAGGGAGCTGGACTCGATGACCTCTCGAGGTCCCTTCCAGTCCTAGTGTTCTGTGAGTCTATAATCCAGGGAAACGTCAGGCATGCCAGTTACATGCAGTGGTTGCAAGTTCCATGGGCCAGTCATTTTGACTCATGCTCTCTCTGGGATTCTCCTAACCTTGTTGCTGGATCACATCCAGCCGCGTGGGATGGACACTGGACCTGGTCTTGCTCTTGCGGACAAAGTGGAAATTGCATAACCCAGCAGAGAAGTCTCCTGCCCGTACCACAAGTTGCGCTGTCCCAGTTCAGCGTCACTTGCCTTTGTTCCAGCAGCCGGCAGGAGCTCTACAAACCCACAGCGGCAATTCTCAAAGGGCCAGCCAGCCTGTGTGATCAGCAAGCCAGCTGGGGTCTCCTCCAGCTTCCCTCAGATGGGTTTCTGGGAGAGCGGAGCTGGCTAGCACAGGCACATTGCATTTGGAAACAGAGCCTGTCTCGGGCCGCCCCGGTCTCTCCTCTGACAGTGCAAGGGGAGGAAATGAAAGCTGCAGTTTAGGCACAGCTGACGCACAGGGCTAGTTTCTCCCAGCCGCGGCGGGGAGCAGGCATCGCTGTGGAGAGGGCTAAGAAGGGAGAGTCTGGTGCAGGCAGAGCACAGCCTGTTCACACGGCAGCCTGCTGCAAACTCGGAGACGCCAAATGACAGCAGCATCAGTGGCAGGCCCCAGGCAGGGGCTCCTCTCCCTTTCACAGCGCAGCCCGCAGAGCACAGGATGACTCTCCCAGCTACGCCCTGTGCCCAGTTCCCACTTTCAGCCCTGCTTACGGTGGCACCTGCCTACAAGCAGCCACGGCCACAACCCTGCTCACTGCTGAGCAGGCCCGTCTGTATATGGGACCACTCTCCTGCTCTGGTCATGGTGTAGCTTTGTCACTGGCATCTTCAAGTGACCATCCCTGGGGCAGCCTGTTTCCCTCCAGCACTCCCAGGGCCCACCCAGGAACCACATGGCCTCCTGCCAGTTCCGTCCCCTTCTGGGGGGTGGGGGGGGGTCAGAGGCCCAGGAGTCCACACCCAGGTTTCCAGGGAAGCTCCTTGACCCCCGGCTATGCTGAATTCTGCGCTCTGCTGCTAAGCACATCCCTGGAGGGACATGTTCCCAGAAGGTTTCCCCACCCCAGGGCTCTGCACTGCCTCCCTAGTTCAGCCTTCTCAGAGAACGGATGCTCTCTGAGTCTCCTGACCCGGCCACAGCTGGGATTGCTCATCCTAATTAAGCCCAGATCTGGACCAGCTGCGGCTGCCAGCCCTGGCTGAGCCTGCATCCCCTTAAAGGACCGGCCAGCCTGCAGCCAGGGCAGTACACAGGACGATTGCTGTGTGGGGTCCTGGCCGCGCTGCGGTTGGGTAGCCCCGTATGCAGCAGTAGCACCACTTCAGAGCTAATCTGGGCCACAGGCTCCTTGAAGTCCCCCCACTTCTAGCACCACAAGGGTACAAAATAACTTGCCTGTCTCCCTGCCCAGCACTTCCGTCTGCCCCCAGCCCCCAAGTCAGTCCTGTCCTCCAGCAGCTCTGCTCCCTCCAGCCTTGGCCCTGCAACTCTGGGGTGAGTGGGTCACCCCCTTTCGAGGGCTGGGGGCTGCAGGAGCCGATCCCCTCCCCGCCCCAGGCCAGGTGTTATGTGGAGGCAGCAGAGCTACCTCCTGGCTCGCAGCAGGAGAGAAGGGAGCAGAACAGCCCAGGTCTCCTGCCGCTCCCCACTTCTCCCACGAGGAGTCTGGGGTCAGCTGCCTGTGAAAGGGGGTGACCTGTTTACATGCCCAGATCCCGCCTCGCTCTCCTGCCGCTCGGCCAAAATCTTGGGAGTCTGGTGGCCTAAAGGACAAAACAACAAGGGCCGGATTCTTGCCTTCTAGCACTGGGGCTCAGGTTGTGCTCTAGTGATAAGTGGAAGGAAGGAGCATTGAATGGAATATTAACAAGCACCCGTTTGCTTTGGGGATCTACGGGGGTATTTGGACGCCATTAACAGTGACAGAGAGATAGCCGAGCCATACTATTAACACGAAGAAGCCATCCTGTAGCACTTCTAGTGACCTGGCTAACAGGCAGCTAGCCATGAGAGAGACTCGTAACTGCTGTGCTTTCTGTGCACGTAAAACTTTCAGGTAACTCTAAGTCCCTAAGGAACATGCTTAGACTGTGAGCAAGTGTTTGACTATTTCACAGCACTAGAGTTGGTTCATGGGGTAGGGGAGGTTCAACCTCTCTAGTCCTGAACTCTCTCGTCCAGCAACATCCGTAATCCAGCATGACTTGCGTTAGCCGGACGAGCTTGTCATGGGTGTGGCCAAGTTTCCCGCGCTCCCATAAAGTTTGCTTACAGCCGCCCGTCCTGGCTCCCAGTGTTCTGTGCTGTTCTTTAGCTGTAATTTACCCCTCAATGTCTTCCCCGAGCCCAGTCAGCAGTGGAAGTGTTTGTAATGTGCTAGACAATATTGACCTCCCATTGCCAAATTCGCTCATCCAGCACCGGTCAGGTCCCAAGGGTGCCGGATGAGAGAGGTTCAGCCTGGGCTACTGTGAAATGTTAGCCAATATCTGGCTATTTTTAGCCCCGCTGGCTGCGTGAGCGTGTGTTTGGAATGGCTGTAAAGTAAGTCGACACTAATTTGAAGTGGAAAAGGTGCATTGTGTTGAATGCGGATTTATAAAAACGGCCCCGTTGGCATCTTCCAAGCAACACGGGGGGTGTCACCGCCGACCTGTTCCCTTGGCATCAGTGTCAATTCATGAGCTCGCCCTCCTGCGGCTGGGTCTTGGCAAGGCAACGTGGACTGAATGGACATAGAAGCAGACATGTGGCTCTCGTGAATTCTATCCCCTGGTCTCCAAGCCCCTTAAAAAGTCACAGCTTACAATATCCCTCTGCATTAAAACAAACAGACACCACGCATTGGGCACCACTGCTGCCAGACAGACAGGTGAGAATGGAGCAGCCGTGTGTCATAGACCCTACCCCGTTAACTGCAATAGGGGATTCTCCTTTAACTCCCACCGGTGCTCTGGCTGCAGGAGATGAGGATCTGAGTTCTAAGCCCACTCCCCTCAGGCACAGGTCTGTCAAGCTACCATGCCCATTTCACACTCAGCGCCTGGATGGGTACACTAGGGGCTGGGCCCTGCCCTTCCAGGGGGCAAACAGCTCGCTACAGCCACTGGCCGCTGTCATGCCCAGCTGCAAAGTCTAATGGTTGGTTGGGAGGGAGAGGTTCAGACCGAAGCATGTGCCGCGTGACCCTTGCAGCCTCTCAGCTCCTCCACTCTACAGCTGCGCCCCCAAGGTGTCAGGATCTACCTGTGATATACCTTGACTTCAGCAAGGCTTTTGATACGGTCTCCCACAACATTCTTGTCCATAAGTTAAGGAAATATGGATTGGATCCTTGAACTATAAGATGGATAGAAAGCTGGCTTGATGGTTGGGCCCAATGGGTAGTGGTCAATGGCTCAGTATCTGGATGGTGGTCTGTTTCAAGCAGAGTGCCACAAGGCTCGGTTCTGGGGCCACTGTTATTCAACATCTGTATTAATGACCTGGATGAGGGACTGGGTTGCACCCTCAGCAAGTTTGCGGATGACACAAAACTAGGGGGAGAGGTAGATACGTTGGAGGGCGGAGAGAGAATCCAGAGGGACCTGGATAAATTGGAGGACTGGGCCAAAAGAAATCTGATGCGGTTCAATAAGGAGAAGTGTAGAGTCCTGCACCTGGGGCGGAAGAATCCCAAACATTGTTACAGGCTGGGGACCAGCTGGCTCAGCAGCAGTACGATGGAAAGGGACCTAGGGGTTATGGTGGATGAAAGGCTGGATATGAGTAAACACTGTGCCCTTGTAGCCAAGAAAGCTAACGGCATACTGGGGTGCATTAGGAGGAGCATTTCGAGCAGATCTAGAGAAGTAGTTATTCCTCTTTATTCAGCACTGGTGAGGCCACATCTGGAATATTGTGTCCAGTTTTGGGCCCCCCAGTATGAAAAGGATGTGGATTTGCTGGACCAGGTTCAGCGAAGGGCAACAAAAATGATTAGGGGTCTGGAGCACAAGACCTATGAGGAGAGGCTGAGGGATTTGGGCTTGTTTAGTTTCCAGAAGAGAAGACTTAGAGGTGATTTAATAGCAGCCTTCAACTTCCTGAAGTGGAGCTCTAAAGAGGAGGGTGAGAAACTGTTTTCAGTGGTGTCAGATGGCAGAACAAGGAGTAATGGTCAGAAGTTGAAGAGGGAGAGGTGTAGGTTAGATATTAGGGAAAACTACTTCACCAGGAGGGTGGTGAAGCACTGGAATGCGTTGCCTAGAGAGGTGGTGGATTCTCTATCCCTTGAGGTTTTTAAGTCCTGGCTGGACAAGGTCCTGGCTGGGATGACTTAGTGGAGGTTGATCCTGCTTGAAGCAGGGGGCTGGACTAGACGACCTCCTGAGGTCCCTTCCAGCCCTGTAATTCTATGTGATTCTGTGATCTCACAGGCACTGCCTGGCCAAAGAACAGCCTGGTGGGGGAGGAGAGAACAAGTGGGAAGGAGAAAGAACCTTGTTCCCTCGAATCTTTTCCAACCATGTGCAGATTTTTTCAATCCACATGCAGAATAAATTTTTCTATGTGCACCGAGGTCTCTGTGCGTGTGCATCACCAGGAGAAACTAAAATCTAGACCTGGGTGTGAGGTGTTTGAGTCCTCCTGAGCAGCCAGCCGCACAAGCACCCAGTTTGCAGGGAACACTAGAAACAACCCAGCCAGACCTCAAGCACCCACCAGGGTTGCTGTCTTCATCTCCCTGACTTAGGCAGGGCAAAACAGCTAGCCCAGCTCTGTACCTCTGGCTGAAGAAGCGGAGACAGGGACAAAAAGCCCAGATTTTGCAGGGAACCATTTGTTTGCTTTCCCAGCACCCCCAAAAAACTGGCCATTTGGATGACACCTCTTATCCTGGACAAGCACTTTTCAAACTGTGGCTACCTGCCAACATGCAGCTGCTTCTGGGGTGGAACATGGGTGCCACACAGCCACATTTAACAATGCAGAGCAACTGGAGCTCCTTACATCCAGCATCAAGACAAAGGCAGACTGTGAAGAACTTCAAAAAGATCTCATCAAACTGAGTGACTGGGCAACCAAACGGCAAATGAAATTTAATGTGAGTAAGCGTAAAGTGACGGACATTGGAAAAAATAACCCCAACTATACTCACAATATGATGGGGGCTTATTTAGCTATGACTAATCGGGGAAGAGATCTTGGCGTTATCGTGGATAGTTCCTTGAAAACATCCACGCAGTGTGCAGAGGCTGTCAAAAGGCAAATAGGATGTTAGGTATTATTAAAAAAGGGATAGAAAATAAGACAAGGAGTATCTTACTGCCCCTATATATATCAATGATACGCCCACATCTTGAATACTGTGTACAGATGTGGTCTCCCCACCTTAAAAAAGATATCCTGGCCCTGGAAAAGGTTCAGAAAAGGGCAACTAAAGTGATTAGGTGCTTTGAACAGGTCCCGTATGAGGAGAGGCTAAAAAGATTGAGACTTTTCAGTTTAGAAAAGAGGAGGCTGAGAGGGGACATGATAGAGGTCTATAAAATTATGACAGGTGCGGAGAGGGTGAATAAGGAGAAGTTGTTTACTTGTGCCCACAACACAAGAACTAGAGGACACCAAATGAAATGAATGGGGAGCAGGTTTAAAACTAATAAAAGAAAGTTCTTCTCCACTCAGCGCATAGTTAATGTGTGGAACTCCTTGCCAGAGGAGACCATGAAGGCTGGGACTGTAACTGAATTTAAGAAAGCTAGATAAATGCAAGGAGGTTAGGTCCATAAAAGGCTATTAGCCAGGGGTTAGGAATGGTGTCCCTGGCCTCTGATTGTCAGAGGCTGGAGATGGATGGCAGGAGACAAATCGCTTGATCATTGTCTTCGGTCCACCCCCTCTGGGGCACCTGGCACTGGCAGCTGTTGGCACACAGGCTACTGGGCTGGATGGACCTTTGGTCTGACCCAGTAAGGCCATTCTTATGTTCTTATGCTCTGGCCAGGAGATAGCCCATGACTCTCCTGCAAAAAGACCCATCGGCCCCTCTTGTGGTGTTAGGCCTTTTGTAAAAGCCGGTAACACCAGCAGTTAGTCAGAAAGGAGGGGACTACTTCCCCCCTTCCTAGCCAAGGTGTTGCTGGAAGAAAAAAGGCGCTGGCGTGCTTTCCGCGGGAATTCTGATCAAATATGTCTCTTCGCCTGTGCCTGTAATTTATGGAAATGCCTGGGCTGTCTGCTCTCATATTCTGGAAATCAGGATGTCAGGCACGGCAGGGGTGTGCGGCCCTGAGACGCTTCTGAGGTTATTCACTTGTCAGCCAGCTGCTGGGCTGAATTACCGGCGTGATGGGCTCAGATCTCTGGATTTCAGCTGGGGATGGGTCCCCCCACCTCCTGGTGTGCCTACCTGAAATTAGCTCCATGCTTCTGTCACCCAGGAGGCGGATTTGTACTCTCTGATCCTTGCTGCTGGCAGCTTCCTCATAACTATGCAGGAAGGCTACCTGAACCAGCGGCAGCCCCTGAGCTACTCTAGCACAAGCCGGCCATCTCGTTTGGATTCAAGACCTTAGCTGCTCCTCCAGGGAGGATGCAGCTGCAGAGACAGCGCTGGTTGTGAAGCACATTCATTCACAGGCCCGGAGGCAGGAATTGCTGTGGGGGGAGGGAGTCTTTTTTGGACACGTGGGCTGCAATCGTTTTACATGGAAGGGAGTTCAAAACCGTTGTGCAAGGAGCCTGCGGAAGAGATGTTTGTGGAAAACGCGAGTGCAAACAGGGATTGGTAAAATGAGTGTTGTGAGGTACTACCAGTGTGTACAGTGATACAGATGTTATAGAAATTACCCCTGGGATCTTGCTGTAATATCATAAGTGAAAAACAATATTCCCTTGTTCCCCTCCCTTTCCTGTTGCTAGCAGCCTAGAGCAGGCTGGGAAATATAGTCCCTTCCCTGCTTCAGAGCCAGCTCTCCAGGCAGCAAGGCCAAGGAACTTCAACTCCCAGGGTGCCTTGGGGTCCCCCATCATGCCCTGAGGCTCTTCCTGCACAGCACAGCAGGGAGGAAGGGAGAGAAACCTGGGCACAGTGGGATGGGGAGGGGCGAGTTTGCACCTTCGCACACACCCCTCCCCGGTGTATGGGCCTGATTCAGATGTGGCTGCATTCAGCCGGGGGGCTGCTCCGTGGAAAACCAGAAGCCAATAAGAGACAGACGTCCGGGCTGCTCTCCGCTGATCGTTTTAGGGGGGTGAGATTTTGCCTCTCAGACCCACATGTCCGTGCATGCCTCGGGGCAGGACGTTAAGCAGCGCTGGCTCTGGCGGCCCCATCCCCATCCCCTGGCACGCCTCTTCCCCCACCCACTATGGGCTGCACAGCTGCAGGCAATGCATGGACGGGAGGCCTCCCGAGGAGCAAGCAACGGACATGCATCCAGCAGCTGGAGAGGAGCAGTGGTTCCCTTTTCCACGTGCTGCTTCCCTCTGGCCAGCAGCATAGCTGCCTTCTGCCGCCCGCACTCCTGCCCTGGGGCTGCCCCCTTGTCCTGCCCCTGCTCAGGTTGCCAGCTCTCCTGGACTGGACGCCTTGGCAGCAAGCTGCTCTCCCCAGCGATGGGGCAGTGCTGGGCTGGGGGGGCACCAGCCCTGGCAGGGACATGGCATCCCTTAGACCCTGGGCGTGTGGGCAGGATGCAGCAGCCAGACAGCTGGGAGAGAGTTCTCTGCCCTAACACTGAGCCCTGCCCCGCAAGCGTCCCATCACCAGCCATTGCACAGGTCAGCCGCAGCCCTCGCAGAACAGCCACACGCCGCCACCAGTGGCACATCCCACCAGCCCCTCCACCCCCAAGTACCCAGCCTAGTCCTGAAGCCAGCTGGGGTTTGGCCCCCCTGTTTCCCTTGGGAGGCTGAGCCACAACTTCGCTCCTTCGGTGGCTAGAAATGCTTGGTCCTTGTCAAACCTGAACCTGGACCAGAGAACCAGCTGTCCTGCAGCGCCTTGAAGGTGGACACATTTATTGATCGGGTCATCAGCTTTGGCAGGGGAAGACCCCGCTGTCTGCAAAGACCCAGGACGTTCTGAATGAGTGTCCCAGAGAAGGGAGATGCCAGCACTGGAATAGACCCCAGGGGCCAGAAAGGACCATTGTGATCACCTAGTCTGACTTGCACGTCACCGGCCTACCAACCTCACGCTCCTCTCCTGCACTAGACCCAACCTGCTGGCTGAGTTACTGATGCCCTCGCATCCTGATTTAAAGGCTTCAGATGGCACAGGACCCCCCAGCCATGCGAGTTTAAAGCTGCCAGCGATCTGGGCCCCATGCTGCAGAGGAAGGCGAAAACCCACCAGCCTCTCTGCTAATCTGAGCTGGCGGGAGAACTCCATCCTCACCCCACATGTGCAATAGACCGTCCTTACGTGCACGTAGCTCAGGCAGTGCATGGCCCTGGGAGTTTGGGGCACAGCGCCGGGTGGGGGTGGGGAAAGGCCGGTAAGCAGCTGTGGGCAAGACTTCATGAAAGCTCACGAGCTAAGAAATACGAGTGCTTGTGGTTAAAGGGCTGCTTGGAGTCTGGAGCTGTTTCTGGTCATGCTGTACAAGTGACATTGGTCTTCAGGACTCAGCCAAGGCACAGGGAGAGAGACGCACATTGCATAGAGCTGGAAGGGACCTCAGGAGGTCATTAAATCCAGCCCCTTGCCCTGACCAAGTACCATCCCCCCTGCTTTTTTTAAATCTCTGCCCTAAACGGCCTCCTCCAGGATGTGTAACACTGACAGACTCAGGTTGCCAGCATTAGGGATTGAACCTGTGAACATAGTCTAAAGCCCTGTGCTCTACTGCACAAGCTTAAGGCTGGGGGCTCCCAGCCAAGGCTATAGAGCAGAGATTTCACTCACTCTAGTATGAGGTCTCAGTGTACTACTGATGGCACTCACAAGCCTGGGTTTAGTAGGTACACGCTCAAGCCACTGAGCTGTTCCCCTCCCTGTAAGCAGAGCCCTGGTTTCTTGAGTCCCAGGCCTGTACTTTAACTATGAGGCCAGCCCAGAATCCAGCCCAGCCCTCGCCAGGCTGAGACCGATGCCCCTAACCACAGAACCAGCTTCTGTCCCCTGGGGTCCTGCTGTGCTGCCCAGCCCATACCTTCCACCCAGCAGGACTAGCCTGGACAAGGATGTGCCCCTACAATGGGGGAGTTCCAGCCATGCAGCTTTGTGGCACTGGTTTGAGCGAGGACAAGAAACCAGTGAAATCAACCGGCTCCTACAATAAAATCAGGATGCCCCCAGCTATGCAGCTGCAGTTGCAGAGCAGAGACAGGAGAAGGGGGCAGAAGGTGGGGAAAAGGAGACAAGTGGGAGAGGAAGAGATGAAGGGGAAGTCATCCCGCCTAAGATCTTACTGCCCACCTTATGCGGCACAGCTAGGGCAGCATCACCCACAGCTGTAACGCGGGGGGTTTGCATCAGAGGTTCCCTCTCCTAGGCAGTCAGCTGCAGGTGACCGAAAGGCAGTGCCAGGGGGCTGTTCAGTCGCCCCATGCAATCAGCGTCCTTCCTTGCGACGAGCACGACCAGACCACGCGCCACACAATCAGGGAGGGTCTCAGAGGGGAAGCCCTGCTCGTCAGTAGCTTCTCAAAGACGAGCCCCCCTGGGGCACCTTAAAGACCAGGAGGTTTATTTATTAGCTCATGAGCTCCGGGGGTAAGACCCACTTCATCAGAGGTGGATTCTTATTTTGCCCCATCTCTGAGGAAGCAGCTGTCGCCCACGGAGGCTCATGAACTCACAAATAAAATTGTTCGTCTTTGCGGTGGTACAGGATGGCTTGTTCTTTGCGAACCAGTGCAAGTGTGTGTGTGTGGAGGGGGGGATGCCCTTCACCCTCACTCTGCAGCAAAACAGCAACAGGGGCCACTGGCCCAGCCAGCCCTGCTGCAGAAGCCGGGAGAGCAGAGCGGATGGCACCCGGTGGTCAGGGTGGGAATGGGTTAAGAGCACAGCTAGCAGCGTGGCTGGGAGCCAGCGGCTGTTCTCACTCCTTGGCACAGACTTGGAGGGCATTGTTAGACCAGTGCCCCTGTTCCGCCTGCTCTGCTGTGCCAGGGAGTCCCAGACACCATCTTGTCCCGCAGCAGCCTGGCACAGGCCCAACAAGCAAACGGGTCCTGGGGGGATTGGAAGTGGAGCTCTGAAAGCCTCTTCCCCTGCCCATGGGCTTCAACATAAAGCCGGGAACCGACCTGCACTGCCAACCACCCCAGGGTTCGAGGGCATTCTGTAGATCCATCTCTGTTCTCACTGGAGTTTCTAAATATTGTCATGTCATTTTCTGTATCATTGTATTAAGCCCTGTGCTATAGAAATTTAGTTCTATTTTGTAGAATGGTTCCTAGAAGTAGGAAAGGTAAAGACAAAACTCTCTGCACCCTTTCAGCAGAAAGGGACCAAGGGGTTATAGTGGACGACAAACTAAATATGAGTCAACAGTGTGATGCTGTTGCAAAAAAAGCAAAC
This sequence comes from Carettochelys insculpta, assembly GCF_033958435.1. Classification (NCBI taxonomy): domain Eukaryota; kingdom Metazoa; phylum Chordata; order Testudines; family Carettochelyidae; genus Carettochelys; species Carettochelys insculpta. The sequence continues at coordinate 5,100,882 of NC_134145.1, forward strand.
ATGATTCTGGGATGCATAAAGAGGTGTGTTGTGAACAAGACACGAGAAGTCATTCTCCCGCTCTACTCTGCGCTGGTTAGGCCTCAGCTGGAGTATTGTGTCCAGTTCTGGGCACCGCAGTTCAAAAAAGATGTGGAGAAATTAGAGAGGGTCCAGAGAAGAGCGACAAGAATGATTAAAGGGCTAGAGAATGTGACCTATGAAGAAAGGCTGAAAGAATTGGGCTTGTTCAGTTTGGAAAAGAGAAGGTTGAAGGGGGGCATGATAGCGGTTTTCAGGTATCTAAAAGGGTGTCATAAGAAGGAGGGAGAAAACTTGTTCTTCCTGGCCTCTGAGGAGAGAACAAGAGGCAATGGGCTTAAACTGCACCAAGGGAGGTTTAGGTTGGACATTAGGAAAACGTTCGTAACTGTCAGGGTGGTCAAACAGTGGAATAAATTGCCAAGGGAGGTTGTGGAATCTCCATCGCTGGAGATATTTAAGAACAGGTTAGATAGATGTCCATCAGGGATGGTTTAGACAGTACTTGGTCCTGCCATGGGGGCAGGGGGCTGGACTTGATGACCTCTCGAGGTCCCTTCCAGTCCTCGTATCCTATGATTTGATGATTCTTTTCGAATTGCTTCATTGGTTGCCCTGTGGAGTGAATGAGGTGGGAATGAAAGGCAGGAGACCAGCACCTCCAGGTATTGTAAGGGTTGGAGAAGGTAGATCCAAGGCCAATGAGAAGAACAACGGAGCCTGTGCAGTGGGCCCATTGAAAGAAGACTGGACCCATGGACGCCTTGGGAGTCAGCAGCAAGCGCTGCCTTCGGAAGCACCACCCGAAAGAAGGAGCGAAATGCACATTCTTAAGGCTGCTCTCCCAGATGATGCATACGCATGAGATGCTGACTTGTGGCAACCCGCCTGTGAGAGAGGCCTGTATAAAGGAAGGCGTCTTGCGCAGGGACCCCGGGTTTTTGTCTTGTCGTCACTGGAGCACCGATCCGGATCGGCAGAAGCCCGGCTCCACCCATCCCCCATCTAACGCTCCTGGCCAGTGCAGTTATGGGGAGCAACTATTGGTACCAGCAACAAGACAGGAATGTGTGTGTGTGTGTGTGTGTGTGAGAGAGAATGGGAATGGGATATATCATATGCATATGATACGTGTTGATTGCTACATGTGTATTACCAATAAATACGGCATTTTGCCTTTTCCCCTTTTAGTTCAACAATTCCAGATCCAGACAGAGGGAAACTGCCCCCCCCGTCCTGCTCAGCAAGGCCCCGGCCCTTGATAAGGGGCTGCCCTATTCCCCAGCTCCAGGCTCCTGACCCCCTAATGAAGCTGCTGTGAGCCAGACCGAGGCAGGATGGGCCGGCTGAGCACAGCTCTGGAACCAGCTCCACTAGCGTCTGCGTTTCATTCCCTGCACTACAAAGGGCCTCTGCATGAAGATGGCATCTCCGGAGCCCTCCCCAAGCCTCCTCCCCGCCCAGATGGCATCATGCATGTGCGAGAGGGGATACTGGGGAGTGACGGAGAGGCCAAGAGGCGGGTGGGTGCAGCAAGGAGGTGAGCGCTCGGCCAGGCCATGGCGTGTGTCATCGGAGGTGTTCTGCACTGTTCCTGAACATCGAGTCGTCAATTCCTAGGGCAGGAAGGGACCTCAGGAGGTCATGGAGTCCAGCCCCCTGCCCAAAGCAGGACCAACCCCAACTAAATCGTCCCAGCCAGGGCCTTGTCACGCCAGGATTTAAAAGCCTCCAGGGATGGAGATTCCACCACCTCTCTAGGCAGCACATTCCAGTGCTTCACCACCCTGCTGGGGAAAGAGTTTTTCCTAATATCCAACCTACTCCTCTCCCTCTGTAACTTCAGACCATTGCTCCTTGTCCTGCCCTCTGACACCACTGAGAGCAGCCTCTCTCCGTCCTTGTTAGAGCTCCTGTTCAGCAAGTCGAAGGCTGCTATCAAATCCCCCCTCAGCCTTCTCGTCTGCAAACTAAATAAGCCCAAATCCCTCAGCCTCTCCTCATGGGTCATGTGCTCCAGCCTCAAATCATTTTCGTTACCCTCTGCTGAACCTGCTCCAGCACATCCACATCCTTTCTGTCCCGGGGTGGGGGGTGCCCCAGATTGGATGCAATACTCCAGATGTGGCCTCATCAGTGCCGAATAATTCTATCGCAGAGTGGCTCTGTCATCGGGCTCTCCATGGCCAAAGCTGCAGGCTCAGCAGAACAGCCCAGGTCCTGCTGGCCTCCTCTCTGGAGCCTGCCCTTGTCCCCCTTTTGCCAGGGGGATCCGGGGGTGGGGGTGGGGGCAGAGATGTTTATTCCCACTGGCCGCCAGAGCAGAGTTGGCCACAATCAGTGGGAACTGCACAAAACTTGCATCTCCAAAGGAGCATCCCTTGTATCGTAGCAACCACGTGCGCCGACAGCTGTGCTTCCCCAGCAGAGTGGACAGCTCTGGATGCAGAGGGCTCCAGGGAGGTTCATTGGGGGGTTGGCCCGGGCCGGGTCCTGCGCTGGCTGGGGGTTGGGCTGGCACGGTGCAGGGAGGGTTAGTTGCCGGGGCTGGGCTGGGGAAGGGGCTTGAATTGGCACAGAGTGTGTGAGGCTCCATCGGGGGCTGGGCTGGGCCCTGCTCTGGCTGGGGGAGGGGTTAGGGTTGGCAGGATGCGGGGAGGGGGGGGCTCTGGGGAGTGCTGGGCCTGGCCCCGTGTTGGGCAGGGGAGGGGCTGGCACGGTGCTGGGGGGGGATGGTCCATCGCAGGTGGTGGCCGGAGCGCTGCTCTGGCCAGGGAAGTGGGTGGCGCTAGGGCTGGCAGTGTCTGCGGCAGGGAACATGATAGAACCCTGCCCAGACAGACAGCCGGCTGCACGGACACAGAAAAATAATATACAAGATGTGCCTGAATTTTTATTTCCACTCCTTTCCACCTGCTGACGTGGGTCCCCCCCGAAAGCTTGTGCCCTGATAAACCTGTTAGCCTCTCAGGTGCTATAGGACCCCTCTGGGGTTTTAATAAAGCCGTAGTAACAGTCACAATGTGATTAATCTTCGGCGATAGCTACGCACACCCTTACACGCAGGAAGAGGGGGCAGGACGTAGAAGACAAGACGTTGCTTTGATTCCAAGCTCCTGGTGTTGGAGCCAGGATTCGAAATTCCAGTGCTCTGGACCGTGCTGGGAACTACCCTGCATTGAGGTCCAATTTCTGAGAGTTGTTCTTCTCTCGCCTCGTATTCAGGGCAGCACATTTGAGGCTAGGAATTGCTTTGGGAACACTCTGGAGGCGTCTACGCTTGCATTCTTCCTTCGAAAGAGGTATGCAAATGAGGGAAATCGAAAATGCAAATGAGGTGCATGTTTGGCACCTTAGTGCATATTCTAATTTCAAAAGAGCTTCTTTCGAAAGAAGAAAACCAGTGTAGATGCTGGGCTTTCGCAAGCAAACCCCGTCTTTGAAAGAACCCTTCTTCTCTTTAATGGGAAGGAGGATGCTTTCGAAGATGGGGCTTACTTTCAACAGAGCAGCGTCTACACTGGTTTTCTTCTTTTGAAAGCAGCTCTTTCTAAATAAGCATATGCAAATGAGGTGCCAAATATGCAAATGTGAGCCTCATTTGCATTTTCGATTTCCCTTATTTGCATACCTCTTTCGAAAGAGGAATGCAAGTGTAGACACACCCTATGAGAGGTCTGACAGAGACAAGAACAGCCTTGTGCACCAGTGGAGGAAGCATTTAAGAGCCAGGGAAAAGAGCAAGACCCGAAAAACCACATTCTTCAGGAGAGAGCACAGTGCACGTTCTCTTTTAACATGCTGCACCAGCTTTGCTGCACAACATGGTAGACTTCAAAATTTAAAGGTACAGTATACAAAACAATACCTCAGCCGTAACAGCTACAAACACTCCTCTGTGGGAGAGAGAGCTGGAGGTCAGTGTCGAAAGCGGGCAGTTTTTGGGCTCTGTATTAAATGTGGTGCAGTATTTCCTCTTCTTTGTGGATTGTGTTAACGCTCAGCACTCCCTAAAACAGTCCCGCGACCTCCAACAGTCATGCAAACAGATGAACAAGCTGGAACTAGTACCCAGCTCTCCCTGGAAAGCCTCCACTTGTCCTCCTCTGTCCAAAAATCAGTGTGTGCTCTCACTTCCCTTTGGCGGCTAAGAGAGCCATTCAGCATTCAGCTCTGAGCTGACCATCTTCCAAGTCAAACATGCCTGTGCATTTGACTCCAGACTCTGGATGAGCAGAGGGAGGCCTCGAAGAAAGGGGCAAACATGCAGGAGAACTGCTACGAGATTAGATGCTACATCGTAGCTGCATTCACCTGGTCTGGGTTATTCATAGGGGACCAAGGGAAGGAAGCGACAGGTCAAATGCCATAATGCTCCGGACTGGTGGTGCTTTAATTTAATTAGGAAGTGGGATGTTGGCTTCTGAGCCAAGGTTTTGAGAGCCACCACTGCCTAATGGGCTGCAGAGGAGTGTGGGAGATAGAACCCTTTGGCTCCTCCACCCACAGCACTGCACGGCCTTGGGCAAGTCACTTAACATCTGTGTCGTGGTACGCAACCACCCTGGCTCCATCCCATTAGGAACATGGGGTGCCATGAACACCTCCCTTGGAGGCCCTGCTCTCTGTACAAGCTGCCCATTGGATACAGAGGCCAGCTCATGGCTCCATTCCCAGTACTCAAGCCCTTGCAGGACGGTCCCTAGCTGCTTGAGCGGTACCTCTTCCTCTGCCACCAGGACTGCCCAAACTGGCAGCAGAGAAGGGCGTAGCAAACAGTGGGGGGAACATAGACGTTGAATCTGTGGGTGTACTAGGCCTGGAGCACCCAGGGGTAAAACTAAGGGGTGCTCAGCACCCGCCAGCAGCCATGATGAGCAGCTCCACCCCCTCTCCTAACCATGCCCGGCACCAAACACACACCCCTCTCCGGCGCGGGCAGATGGCAGCTTTGATCTTTGTCTGATAGGCAGCAGGTCTGGAGCTGTCTGAGTTTCATTCTGCGTTGCAGATTTCCAGGCACTCCCTGTGATGCGTCTCTGCTACCGGCAGACACGGGGGGAGGATGGGAATTATCCTGCCAGTTCATTGCTGGGGTGGCTTTGATTGCCGTGATTTCATCCTTGCCCTGGGATGCAGAAACAGATCCTGATTTTCTCCAGCTGGGTAGATCTTGGTGTCTGGAGCAGCTATATTTAGCTCGTGCTCGAGGCATTTCCCTCTTAAGATGGCTTTTTAAAAAATCAGAGCCCGACGCTTGTGTGTCTTTGTTTCCTCTGCAGCGACAGCTGCCTGGACGCCTTCTGTGAACCAAACCCCACTTTGATGGCTTAACCACTGGTAGCACGTGGGTGATGATGGGTTGGCAAACACCAGGACAGGCCACGCGATCCCCTCTGTGTGGCTGCTCTCCGACCGGCCAAGTCCTGGGATGCAAAACCCCGACTCCCACCTTAACCCAGCGCAGCACAGAATGAACGCAGGGCAGCTTCCAGGGTGGCTTGACCGGCCTATGCTCACGTGGGAGATGGGCCTTTGCTCCTGGGAGAGGGGCTGCAAGCAGCAGGGGCAGAAAGAGGGCAAGAGGCGGATGGGTCACGTTGTGAGTGGGGAATTTGGTTGTTTTGCCTCCAGTGGCTGCTCCGGGCCAGCCCTGGGTCTGATGGGCCAGGTGGGCGCACACAGCCCTGGATCAGGTTCATGCACCCCACGCAGCAGTCCCATCTGAGATAATTACGAGCATCAAAGGAAGGGAAGCACAATTAACATCCCCCCCCAGCGCTCACCCCCTTCCTTCTCTCCTGTTTGACTTGTCAGTTTGCACTGCAATTTTTTTTCATTTTGGTCCTCTGTACTTATAAATGTCAGTCTGGACTGGACGTGAAATCGATCTGAAGAAGTGGGTCTGTCCCACAGAAGCTCATCACCGAATAAATCATTTTGTTCATCTTTAAAGTGCTACATTTCTGCTGCTTTGCTTTGCTGGAGTACAGACTAACCTGGCCACCTCTCTGTCACCTAATCTTTGTGCACCTCCGGGCTAGCTTGGACCGGAAAGGCAGGTCTGGGGCGTGGAAAAGTCGCACTGGTGACCTATGTAGGGAAGCCGCCTTGGTGTAGACAGTGCACGGAAGAATTTTCCCGTTGACGCTCCGAGAGGTGGATTCCCCACAGCAAGGGTTGAATCCCTCCCAGTGCTGAAGCCAACGCCTGTGTGACGGTAGCACAGCACTGAGAACAACAAGAAGTCCTGTCGCAACTTATAGGCGAACAGATATTTTGGAGCTTAAGCTGATGCTCCAAAATATCTCTGAGTCGATGAGGTACCGAGTGAACGGAGCAGGTAATCAGCAAGTGATCCACCTCCTCTTGGGAGTTCTCAGCTTCTGCCGACAGGGCGAGGGCTCTCTTCCTACTATGGGTATGGACAGCTGCCAGCACAATGGGGCCCTCTTCTTGTTCAAGGCTTCTAGACCTAAATGTGCTGATAGATCAGCTTCCCAGTCTAGTCAGGACAGGCAGGGCTGAAACCCCCACCCCCCCATTCCAGCAGGAGCACCGCGAGCTCTTCTCAGCCAGGGCTGCTCTGTTGCCAGTCTGGTTTGACCGCCGGTGCTGCCAGCAGCCTGGTGCCCCCCGGTACAGACTCCGAGACGAGACAGACAGGCCAGCAATCACTGCTGCCGTGCCTGGAAAGCCCCTTCGAGCGCTGAGCGGGCCTGACCTGACCTCAGCTTGTGAATCAGGACCAGATGCGGCTGGATTGCTGGGCCTGGAAAGAGCCACATTTCACAGCCCTATCACTGAAACCCCCCGATGCAGCTAACAGAAGGGTCCCGCTGCCGATGCATGACACCTCCCTGGGCAGTGTCATTCAGCGGGACGGCAGCTCCAGGGGACGGACACCCCTTCGCCACCCCCCTCCATGCAGCTAATCAATTCCACAGGGGTCCCATTCTCTAGGAGGCAACAGGGCTCGGTTGGCTGCTTTTATTTAACAGCTGCTTTGACACGAGTCCTGTGAGCCCGCGGTAAGGGCCTCGGGCTGGGACAGCAGGTTCTGGGCCCGGCAGAGCACTGCCCTGGCAGTATTTGCATCCAATCATTTCAAGGCTTTTCTGTTCCTTGCCTGCTCCCAGCAAAGCATGTCGCTGGTGGGACAGAAAAGCCTTGAAATGAACGGATGCAAGTACTGCCAGGGCATTGCTCTGCCGGGCCCAGAACCTGCTGTCATTGCTATGCATGGCGCACCATCAAGATTAATGGGGTTTTTAATTAATTCTCCTGTTTTAGACACTACCCCTGGTTCTGCTGCTCTTATAAGGGTGTAAATCCGGAGTCGTCCCCTTGAAAACAATGAGGCAGGACAGTGTTTTAGCAGAACGTAGGGAGATGCTGTGACACGGGGTGTGGAAGGGTATCAGAGAGGGAGCCGGGCAGGTCTATATACTATGGAAACAAAAAAGCAGTCAAGTAGCACTTTAAAGACTAACAAAATAACTTATTAGGTGACGAGCTTTTGTGGGACAGACCCACGAAGGATTTTATTCCCCTGGTTTGGTGGCCTGTGTTTCCTGCTGAATTGGGACTGTTTAGTCTGCAGAAGAGAAGACTGAGGCGGGACTTGATAACAGCCTTCAGCTTACTGAAGGGAGGTTGCAAAGAGGCTGGAGAGAGGCTGTTCTCAGTGGTCACGGACAGCAGAACACGGAAAGATGGTCTCAAGTTGCGGTTGGGAAGGCCCAGGTTGAACATGAGGAAAAACTTTTTCAAAAGGAGGGTGGTGAAGCATTGGAATGGTCTCCCCAGGGGAGCAGTGGAGTCTCCCTCCCTGGAGGTGTTTAAGTCTCGCCTCGACAAAGCCCTGGCTGGGCTGATCTGATGGGTTTGGTCCTGCTTAGAGCAGGGGGCTGGACTCGATGGCTTTTTTAGGTCTCTTCCAGCTCTATTGTTCTACGATTCTATGCTGTCCTGTAGCAACCTGAGGTGGCTGCCTCAGTTTCCCTAGGCACAGCAGCAGTGCATCGTGGCAACGGGTGTTTCGGCGTCAGGCCATGCAGCCGGCCCAGCCGTGGCACAAACCAGAGCTAGCGCCTCTCCCTGGCGGAGGACAGAACAGCAGGCATTTCTCTCTAGCCTCAGCAAACGTCGAGCAGATGCCTCCTACTCCCAGCGAGAAGGGTACTCGGCCTGAAGCCCGTGCGTACAGCTTTCCCAGCCTGTGGGCAAGAGCCGGGAGGAGGTACCCAGCACTGAGGAGCAATGCAACCATGGCCAACATTTAATCCCAGCTCAGTTTAGCAGCACACAGCTCCTGTGTGCTGGGCGCGTGGGCAGCAGGGCTGGTGCCGGCAGCTCCCACAGACAGGCTGGAGGGCGGGTTAATCTGTCTCGATTAGCCACTGGGAGATACAGGCAACAGCGTTTTGCAGAGGTCACTGCTTGGCACGTCTTGGCTTCATCTCCCTAGAGAGCTGCCATGTTTTACGCTCGCCCAGCAGGGCAGGAGACGGGCCGAGGAGGTGGAGGCGTCTGCCCATCACTTCGGCACCCAGCGGGAGCTGCAGAGCGCGCTGGCGCTAGCCAAGCTTGGACTGCAGCGCTCGGCAGCGAGAGTCATGGCGGACGGAGTCAAAACTTGGTGGGCTGGTGCTGGTGTAACCCACATGCCTGCTGGGAGTGGGTCATTGGCCCAGGGAGTGGCATTTAGGCCTCTTACACAGAGAAAGACTGAGTTTCCCCTGCAGCCTCAGCTGAGCGCCTGCTGCTTTTATTGCCACCTGGAGAGGCACCTGCCCTAAGCTCCAGGGCTGTGCCAACGTGACAGAGCTATTTCGGGACGCCTCGGTATCCCGCAGGAGCTACTCATAGAATCGTAGAATCCTAGGGCTGGAAGGGACCTCAGGAGGTCAAATCCAGCCCCCTGCCCAAAGCAGGACCAACCCCAACTAAATCATCCCAGCCAGGACTTTGTCAAGCTGGGACTTAAAACCTCCAGGGATGGAGATTCCACCACCTCTCTAGGTAACGCATTCCAGTGCTTGACCACCCTCCTGGGGAAACAGTTTTCCTAATATCCAACCTACCCCTCTCCTTCTGTAACTTCAGCCCACTGCTCCTTGTCCTGCCGTCTGTCACCACTGGGAACAGCCTCTCTCCATCCTCGTTAGAGCTCCCCTTCAGGAAGTTGAAGGCTGCTATTAAATCACCCCTCAGCCTTCTCTTCTGTAAACTAAACAAGCCCCAAACCCTCAGCCCCTCTTCAGTGGTCATGTGCTTCAGCCCCTTAATCATTTTGGTTTGCCCTCTGCTGAACCAGCTCCAATGCATCAATGTCCTCTTAATACTGGGCGGGGGACAGAACTGGACACAATACTCGAGATGTGGCCTCACCAGTGCAGAGTACAGGGGAATCACTTCTCTAGATCTGCTGGAAATGCTCCTCCTTACGCACCCCAATGTGCCATTAGCCTTCTCGGCTACAAGGACACACTGTTAACTCATATCCAGCCTCTCATCTGCTGTAAGTCCCAGGTCCTTTTCCGCTGCACTGCTGCTTAGCCAGTCAGTCCCCAGCCTGTAACAATGCTTGGGATTCTTCCATCCCAAGCGCAGGACTCTGCACTTCTCCTTACTGAACCCCATCAGATTTCTTTTGGCCCAGTCCTCCACGTCTTTGAGACGCGCCTGTGGTTTGGAAATAACGGTGTGCTGTTTCAGCATCCTCGTTGCAGGAGGAGGAAGGGATGCTTCCAAATGGTGCATTCTTTCAACTTTGGTTCTGTTTAGACAGCGCCAGAGGCTGAAATAACCTGTTTAGGGTGTTGTGAAGACATAGCCCAGAGGTCCCAGGTTCGAGTCTGCCTGTTAGTGGTTACGTTAGCTGAGCCATCTACATGTGGGCAACTGCCTGGCCTGACCATGCATTACGCCTCCTGGCTAATATCAGGGCCTGTGGCCCCTTCTGCCCTGCCCCCTTGCTAGCCCCAGCTCCTGCTCCTTGGGGGGCAAGTTCCCTCCAGCAGAGGAGAGTGTGAGTGACATCTGGAGGAGCCAGCCTGGGTCCTTCTATCCCAGGGAGACTGGCCAGCTGGAGGGCAGCCCCTATCCTGCGGCACTGTGAGCCGGGAGCAGCTTTATAGCCGGGAGCTACAGGGAAGGGACCTGAACAGCCCAGCTACACCCCTTGCGGGGCCAGAGCCGTTCTGCCGTCTCCCATTGTCCCCTGCCGGAGGGGAAATTCTCAATGCTTCATCCTCTGTAAACCACCCTGGCAGAACCAGCCGCTGGGAGCCTTCCTGTTTGCAGCTTGCTGGTGGGTGTAGAGCTCCCTGCAGAGCCGGGCCAACTGTTCGCATCACGCCGGTTAGCGGCTGCCTTTCAGCGCTTCTCTGCAAGCAACCTTCCGTGCGTGTGAGCTTGCGCATCGGCCAGGGTGCGACAGAAGCTGCAAACCCCTTGCGGCCTATGCCAGCCACGCCTTACCTAGCAGTTGCCACGGGCTCAGGTGGTTTGTGCCTGATACTACAGCTGCTGGAATTTATATCCCTGCAGGGCAGGGGTGCAGCATCATGCGTGTGCAATACCACCCTGGACACATTTCCTGCTGCCCCTTCCTCAGCGGTGGCGGCAGGGGTGGCTTTGCTTGCCTTACTCCAGGCATAGCTGGCTGATTTGACAACGAGCTCCTTCGCTGAAACAGACCGAGCCCCAGCTGAGTCCCTCAGCAAGCAGGCTCTGAAATGAGGCAATTCGGGTTATTCGGGCGGACTGACTGCTCTGGTTAACATGTTCAGAGGGAAACCTGTGCTGATGCAAAAGCTCCTTAGTCAAGCAACCTGAATAACTAAGCCAGACACAGTCATCGCTACAGCCTCGTCTGCAGCTGACAAATCCTAATCCTAATCCTAATCCTAACCCACAAGATTTTCCTGCCAGTGCAGCAGCTCTTGGCCACGAAAAGTTTGGGTGCTCCAGTGTCTCACCCACTCTCTCCTTTACAGGCTCAGCCGCCTCCCCTGGACGTCACAGGGGCTGCTGGGCCAGAGGCTGAGAATGGATGCTGTCAGTGCATGGGTACTACCACAATCAGGTGATGCTGTGCCATTCCTAAAAGAAGCACCAGCTGGGCATGGCTAAGGCCTCCCACTCCCCAGCTAAGCCTATCAGGGCCATGGGCATCCCACAAGGTTGTGCTTAGACATACGTTCTGGGCCTGGCAAAGCCCAGCACTTCCTGGTCCCTGCACCAGGCTGCAGTGACTCACAGCTACCTTCCCTCTTCTGGGTACCTTCCCTACCTTCTGCACTCAGAAGGATCCTGGTATAAGGACCTCTGCCCCAACTGTGGAGCCCCATCCAGCTGCCACTGGCTCTCTCAGACCAGTCCCTGTCTGTTCAGCTCCTGCTTGGACATCATCATCCTCAATAACCGTGGGCTCAGTGCCCATTGGTGTCTGATGCCTCTCCCACTATTTCCTTCCATCTTTCCCTGGCCAGTGCAGAGTGGCTTAGTTTCTGTAGACTAGCTCCGTGCCAATCCACTACATCATCTACCCATTCTCTGTGGGGTCTGCCTCTCCTATTCGAACCGTCCATTATGCCGAACACCAGGGTCTTGCTTTTTCGTTTGTCGTTCATTCTGCAAATATGTCCAAATAGTTGTAGCTTCTGTTTTATAACCTTCTGCAGCAGGTTCTCTTTCAGCTGTATTGGTGAAATTCCTGCCACAGCCCATCAAGGTGCAACCTCTCTGAAGGTTTCTCCTTCCTGCTTGGAAGAGACATGCTCAAGGACACAGTCCCATGGCTTGTGTCGTTCCAGGGACCGGCAGTTGCAGTTAGCACAGCATGGTGCTCAGGGTGGCGGGGACGTGTAAAAGGACCCGGCAAAAGGACCTGGCAAAAGTATATTAATAACTCAGATGTTTTCCAGTCTTCCTCCACACTCCACACCTGTACGCACCGTGGAGAAAAGGGGCTGTCCCTAGGCAGCTTTGCAGCCTGTTGGAAAGTCCACAAAATGGAAAGAAATAGACCCTCCTTTCTGCTCGCTCTAGCTGCTCCAAATCCAGAGCAAGCAAGCACGGTTGGAAAGTCTTACTCTTCAAGCTTGAAATGGCCTCAGTGAGAGGGAAACACCAGGACAGATTGGCAGGCAAACATGATGGGAAACACCTAGAACACCGAGAACATCTTTGATAAAAGCCCATCTCACTCCAGCAGAGAAAGATCAGCTGTTTGGCCATCAGTATCAGAGAGGTCGCCGTGTTAGTCTGTATCTTTGAGAACAACAAGAAGTCCTGTGGCACCTTACAGACGAACAGATATTTTGGAGCATCAAATTTAAGCGGGTCTTTGCCCATGAAAGCTGATGCTCCAAAATATCTGTTCGTCTGTAAGGTGCCACAGGACTTTGGCCAACAGTGTCACCAACCCACAACCATTCAAAAACCATGAGCTGGGCCGAAGGCAGAAAAAAGTGAGACTCATTTTTTTCTTCTAGCTACAGAATCTCCATTCTGTGACACTTGGCTTCACTCTTCCACTGTTTTCTGTACCAGGTCCGTCTGGTTGAGAATGGCTGCCGTCTGCTGTAGAATTCATTTTGCTCGCTGTCAGTCAGTTAAGGTGGCGGGTTCTGGTTGGTTAGGTAATTCTGTTACAGGAGGTTATGATTGGTTAGTAAAAGTGTACTAAAATTAAACAGAAACTGGGAGTGGCTGGCCCCTTACAAAAGCAGTTTCTCTGCACTGGAAGTTCTCACCTCCACATTAGCATCCGACAATGGGCCACATCCCCCCGACTGATCTGACTTATTTTTTCTCCTCTCGTGGGCTGTGTCTACACTAGCCCCACACTGTGAAATTGCTATGCAAATGGCCATTTCGAAGTTTACTAATGAAGTGCTGAAATACATATTCAGCGCCTCATTAGCATGCGGGCAGCCATGGCACTTCGAAATTGACGCGGCTCACCACCATGCGGCTCGTCCAGATGGGGCTCCTTTTCGAAAGGACCCCGCCTACTTCGAAGTCCCCTTATTTGTATGAGCAGATAGGAATAAGGGGACTTCGAAGTAGGCGGGGTCCTTTCAAAAAGGAGCCCGTCTGGACGAGACGCGCGGCGGCGAGCCGTGTCAATTTCGAAGTGCCGCAGCCACCCGCATGCTAGTGAGGCGCTGAATATGTGTTTCAGTGCTTCATTAGTAGACTTTGAAATGGCCATTTGCATGGCCATTTCGAAGTTTGGGGCTAGTGTAGACATAGCCTTGATGTATACGACTGATAATGGGCCATTTCCACCCTGACTGAATAGACCTTGTCAGCTCTGGCCCTCCCTCTTACTGGCACTCGCCTCTTTAAATACTCCTCTGAACTCCCCCCATGCATCTGACGAAGCGGGTCCGTGCCCGTGAAAGCTGATGCTCCAAAATTTCTGTTAGTCTCCGAGGTGCCACAGGACTTCTTGTTGTTCTCGAAGACACAGACTAACTTGGCTACCGCTCTGATACTCGGACTAAGATAGTTGGTCAAGGCAGAGCTGTGCAGGACTCAGGTTTCACTACTTAAACTGGAGCCCAAGAAGGAGAAAGCAGGAAGGGAAGAAGGAAGGCAGGATTCACCCACTAGCCAGCACTGCCAGACCCTGTGGTGCATCAACCAGCATCCAGGGAGTGACCTTGTCCTGACGGGGGAAGTCTGCCTGCCTTATCAGGATCGATGGGTGAGCACGGTCCGTGTGCTTAGCCTGTGTTCCGCCTTCCTGGTAATTGTAAATACATAGAGAATAAGAACATTACTGTGTAAGGCTTTTTCAGTGGCTCAGATCCTGCAGACCTGCAGGGAATTACGCCCTCAGCCCTAGGAATTGGGTAAAGGTGGGAGTTTAAATTAACAGGGTTGTGCCTCGAGCCTTCAAGATTGGGCAAAGGTGCGAGTGTGGGATGGATAAAGAAATTTGTGTGGGTAACAGGTGGGGGGCAGCTGGAGGGCCTGGGGGCAGCCCCTGGCCTGTGTTTCCACCCACTGGGGCCCAGGGCAGGTGGAGGTCTGGGGCTGCCCACGGAATCTCAGGCTCCCTGGGTGGCTCTTACCGCTGCTCAGCTCTGGCTTCCAGCCTGGCCAGGGCTCAGGGGATGAAGAGGAACAGGGCGGGGGCTAAACCCCACCTCAGTTCCCCCACCAGGAAGAGGTTGGAGCTGTTCCTGAGTCACAGGCAGGCTTGGAGAGGCACCGCAGGGAATCCAGGACAGATGCTGTTCAGCCCAGCACCAGGACTCGAATGCTGCGTTTGGAGACTCTCGCTTGATGGGGGATGGGCGATCACCCGATCTCCAGCCCTGTCTTGGCACAATTAAATAACCAGACCACAAAATACGTTAAAAGATAGAGACAATGGAGAAAGCTCCTGAACCTGGCGTTCAACCCAGTGGAGAACACCCAGCTCAGCCTGTTCACGCCCCTCCCTAGCCGTCCTCCAAGGTGGCACCTTTGCAGCCCTGTCCTTCTGCAAGAGAATGAGGAAGCTGAGCTGGGGCTAACTCCCTATTCAACAAGACTAGCTACCATGTCACTCTATTTCTAACTGGCCAAGAAGATACCTGGATCCCAGAAACATGCCCAGCTTGGGCTCAGGCCCAAATTCTAGCGAGGGGGGGTGGGATCACTAATGACAAACTGGCTTGTTTATTGTAGTGCTCCCACCAGTGGTGCCTTAACAATATTTATTTGCACAATAATTTTCAGCCCTTTGTGCTGTCTTGATTTCCAGATGGAAATGAGTACTGGTAAACCACGAAGACAGAACTGGAGCTCAAGCTGTGTAGAAACCTATTTGTTCTGTGTCTGTGAAAATAAATGCCTCCTGTTTAAGGTAAACTGTGATTCCACAGGGCAGTGAGAAGTTTTTTTTGCAGAAGGTGGATCTGTAGCCACCCCATATGTGCAGGTATAGCATGTTCTGGCTAGCATGGGACACCCAACTGTACTGCGAACTGTACTGGACGGGATGCTAAAACTAGATCAGCAACCGCCGTGTCCAGTAGCTTAATTTCAAGCGAGAAGTGGGAACTCACGAAGAAGTGACTCCTATGGAACCTGCTTCTTCCTTTCTCATCTCCCAGGTGGCTATGGAAGATGCTGCTGTTAGGTTATTGTCATTACCTGGAAGCTTCATCATTCTCAATGGCCATCATGCCCTTGAATTCACTGCTAGCCCCGGCAGAGCCTTGAATTTATGTCTCTCCCCACTGGGCTAATTTACATTCACCTCCTTACAGCCCAGGCATGGAGCTGCTGCATACATAGAACGCTTTCAGAGGAACTGCTGCTTTTTAACAATGGATCAGCGCCTGGCATGTTACTTATTACACTGGTCTTGCTGTTACTTTGACCTCAGTTTGTCCTCGCCAGAGAATGAATCCAAACGAACTTCTAAAGTTGATTATTTCAGCTGCTTTCGACCTGCGCGGATGCCAGCATTCAAGGGATCTTAGTTTGGTTTCACTTGACTCACTTCCAAAGTGAATTCTGCTTTAGATTCACATCTTTTGTCAAAGCAGATTGATTTTCCTGTTTGTTGCCCCGTATGCTAAATTCTTTGGGGGTGGAGCCTGTCTTTGGAACGGATTTTTACAGCTCCCAGCACAATAGAGTCTTTGATAGCCTGTTTATCAGTAGATCGCAAAGCACTTTTTGGAATGTGTCAGAATCATTACCACAGAATCCTGGGATTGGAAGAGACCTCAGGAGGTCCTGGAGTCCAACCCCTGCCCAAAGCAGGACCAGCCGCAACTACATCATCCCAGCCAGGGCTTTGTCAAGCCAGGACTTGAAAACCTCCAGGGACGGAGATCAGAGAATCACAGAATCACAGGGCTGGAAGGGACCTCAGGAGGTCATCTGGTCCAGCCCCCTGCATCAAGCAGGATCAACCCCCACTAAGTCATCCCAGCCAGGACCTTGTCCAGCCGGGACTTAAAAACATCAAGGGATGGAGAATCCACCACCTCTCTAGGCAACGCATTCCAGTGCTTCACCACCCGCCTAGTGAAGTAGTTTTTCTAATATCCAACCTACACCTCTCCCTCTTCAACTTCAGACCATTGCTCCTTGTTCTGCCATCTGACACCACTGAGAACAGTTTCTCACCCTCCTCTTTAGAGCTCCCCTCCAGGAAGTTGAAGGCTGCTATTAAATCACCTCTAAGTCTTCTCTTCTGTAAACTAAACAAACCCAAATCCCTCAGCCTATCCTCACAGGTCTTGTACTCCAGACCCAGATTCCACCACCTCTCTAGGTAACGCATCACAGGGCTTCACCACCCTCCTGGGGAAATCCTTTTTCCTAATATCCATCCTAGACCTCCCCCACTGCAACTTGCGACCATTGCTCCTTGTTCTGCCATCTGTCACCACTGAGAACTGCCTCTCTCCATCCTCTTTGGAGCCCCCCTTCCCCTGGAACCCCACCCTCACTCTGCCCCTTCCCCCGAGGTCCTGCTTCTGCACATCTTCCTCGGCCCCTATCCCCTGCTGCTGCTTCCTCCCCAGACCCCACTCTGGCTCATTCTTCTCTGCCCCCTCTCTCCCATTGCTTATCATTATGGCTGGTCATAAGTGGGCTCCCTGGTCCCCTGAGTCTTGTTCTGGCCCTCAAAAGTTCTGCATTCTGGGCCCTGGGCCACCCCAGACGTACAACCACCCCACGCCCCCTTGCAGCTGTGCAGCCAGAGCGAACAATGCTGGGGAAATGCCCCCACCCACAGCCAGACTTACACCGGTTCCTTGGCCAGCCTGGAAGGGCTCAGCTAGTCCTGGTGTAGCCCAGCACCGGCGGGTTCGCTCCCGACCGGCGCAGCTTTCTGTGCTGCTGAGCTCTGCGTGGCCAGCCCATGCGGAGCTGGGTTTATGTCAACCTCTGGAAACCTCATCAGGTGCTCTGCCCGCCACGTCAAAGGAGGGACCCTCACGCCCCCCCCTCCTCTTCTTTACCATCGTCCAACCCCCCGTTAACAAAACGTTCACTTCGTAATTACTCAATTCGGAATTTAAAATAAACACAAAAGCACGATACGAAAACGTTATTTCAAATTCAAAATAAGCGCAGATAGTTTTTCTTGGCCCTGTGCTGGGGCCTGGTGCAGCCCCAGCTGGCCAGCTGCCTGAGCCCCGTGCCAGCCGCCACCTGCCCGAGCCCTACGGTGCCGGAGCTGCCTGCCCGAGCTGACCAAGTCCCATGCTGCTGGGGCCGGCCACCTGAGACTCGTGCTGCTGGGATCAGCCGCCTGCCAGCCCAGCAGATCCCCTCTCCTCCCTCAAACCCAGGCACCACCAGCCCCCCGGCTCTTACCCTATCCCCATCCCCCTCTCCTGAGCCAGGCATCCCCAGCCCTCATCTAATCCACCGCATCCTCCTCCTCTCCCAGCCCACACTCACTCCCCTTTGCAGGAGGCAGCCAGCTCCACATGGGTCTTTGCCAGCTGCCTGCATTTTACAGTGGCCGTGCCAGGTCACCCACATAAAAGGGCAGGGGCTGAGAACCATAAGCAAAGACCAGCTCTTTCTTTGGGTGGGGCAATGACAGGAGGGAATTTCTTCACCCCTGGAATTTCTTCGCCCCCCCCCATGGGCGCACGCCCCCCAGTTTGAGAAACCATGACCTAGAGAGCCTTCAGGGTCGGCCTCTCATTGCATGCGAGCCCCCAACAGGCAGACACGGCAAAGCCCCTTTCCAGAGCCATCCAGTGAAGCCAGAAGTTCCTTCAGGGACGTCCCAGGGCCCCATGACACAGGGCTGCCCTGTGGTCATTTCTAGGCCTTGTAACCTACCCTCCCAGCACCTGTTCCTCCTGGCTGGACCTGTCAGTGCAGCAGCTCTGGAGTTACATCCCAGGCAGGTACCTCCTGAGTATCCCCTGTGTTGCTCCCACGCTGGGGGATTAGGTCCAACAGACCAGAAGAGATTAGAACCCAAGATAAATCCAGGGGTCCTGTTCTGCCCCTGGCAGGCGCCAAGTGAGTCCCATGAGCTCCAGGGGATGGGGGGGAGTCCTGCTGTGGAAGAACTGGGTCCAGTTATGTGTGGGAAGTGGGACAAGCAAGCCCAGCATGAGACACTGCCTCGTGCAGTAATTCCCGGGGCTCTCTGCATGGGGCTTTCCAGGCCAACATGGGCCCAGCCATCTGGTAAGGGCTGCTCAATGGAGAGTGGCTCTGGGGAGAGCACCACATGGAGACCCCCAAGGAGACCCTCTATAAATGGGCGTAAGCATCCCTGTGAGGAAGGGACCTAGCCCAGGCCCACTGGCCCAGCCTTCCCAGGTTCAGAACAGGATCCAAACCAGCCAGGGGCTGTACCACCAAAGCTCCACCTGGGACAAGCCCCCCAGGGATGGCTCACTGAGAATGAGAACTGGGGAGTCCATTCCCAAGCCATAGCAAACCCCACCCCTGAGTCCAAGTCAATGGTAGCTCTCTCTGTGAGGGTTCCTCCGGCCAGGAGAAGACAGCCCCATAAGGTTTTCTCCAGCCAGGAGAAGACAGCCCCACCTGGTTTCCTCTGGCCAGGAGAGGACCATCCCACCAGGTTTCCTCCAGCCAGGACAGGACAGCTCCACCAGGTTTCCTCCGGCCAGGACAGGACAGCTCCACCAGGTTTCCTCCGGCCAGGACAGGACAGCCCCACCAGGTTTCCTCCGGCCAGGAGAGGACAGCCCCACCAGGTTTCCTCCGGCCAGGAGAGGACAGCCCCACCAGATTTCCTCTGGCCAGGACAGGACAGCTCCACCAGGTTTCCTCCGGCCAGGACAGGACAGCTCCACCAGGTTTCCTCCGGCCAGGAGAGGACAGCCCCACCAGGGCCTGCTCCCACATGGGTTATCATAGAATCCTAGGGCTGGAGGGGACCTCAGGAGGTCATCTAGTCCAGCCCCCTGCTTCAAGCAGGAACAACCCCCACTAAGCCATCCCAGCCAGGACCCTGATCCCAGATCCCATCCAATGATGCCTACTCTACTCCCCCTGGCCTGGTGGGCCAGGTGCTTGGAGGGCAGCTCAGCCCCACCCCTGCCTGGTGGGGCACTGTGATGTCACAACTCACACTGTCATTGGCTAGCCAGGTCAGCCTGCAAAGCCAGCTGCGTGCCTGCCTCAACCCATCGCTTATAGCACTGAGCTCGGACCAAGGCAGATCCCTTGGCAAGGGCCCATGTTTCTGCCGCTGGAGGTTCAAGAAGCCAGCCCTTCCCCTGTCGCGCTTGCATTTTGAAGGCACAGCCTATGACCTCAGCGTGACCACCCCCTCCCAGCCATGCCTCACGCAAAGCCTGTGCCCTTGCAGGGGTAAAAGAACAATTGATTATTATTATACGAGCAAAACAAAATCCAGCTGAAGCAACACAACTGTGGAATTATGGGTAAGCAATATGCTAATTCATGTAAATGAAGCTGGCCAGGGCTCATTGTTCACTTTCTCCCCTACAGAAGGAGTAGAGCTCCACCTGCCTCAATTCTCCGACCCTAGGGCTGACGGGCAGCCAGAGGGTTTGAATGCGTTGCTTTGTCTCTTGCCTTCGAGATGGGTCAATAATTTGACCTGTGTTACTCTTTCTGCCTTTTGGCTCTCCCAAAAGAATAGGACCTCACCATTTGAACTTATGGAGAATCTCTATCTGCAGTACAGGGGCCAGGACACATGGTCCATTAGTTCTGAATCCATCCAGAGATGCCCTGGCAGCTTGTTGTACCATGTTAGAGGCATGCAGCTTCAGCAATGATTTGATGCCTTCCGGCTGCTGTTTTATCTTTATGTGCTCAGCTCTCTCGTCTATCTACCCCGCACTCCATATAGCCAGTTTGCTGGCTGGACATGTGGCCTGCTCCAGCCCGCTGCCTGAGGATCTGCTCTCAACCACTGGGGCCTGGGATATTTTCCCTGTCATGGTTGCACTGTAGCAACCTCTGGACTATGACCACCTGGCCTGGTCCTCTCTGTCTGTGACCTATAGATCCCCACAAACCCTTTGACGTGGTATCAGAGAACCACCTAGTGGTACAACTCAGGCAATGTTTTTTATCAGCAGATGGCAACTTTGAAGTCCAGGTTGAACCTCTCTCACCTGGCAACATCCGTAATCCAGCATGCATTGAGTGAGCTGGACAACCACTTATCGTGGGTGTGGCCTGCAGTCGGGCGTCTCTGCCGGAAGCTGCTCGGACGTCCAGTCTGCTCCCTTTGATGTTCATCACTTTGGCCTCACACATGTGCTCTCTTTGGACAACAGTGTAGACCCTGCAGTTAGCCGACACTGCAGACCTCCGAGAGCCCCCAGGAACCACGGATCAAGCGAGGTACGAAGGCACTGGAGGCAGGTTATTGTCATTGACGTATGGTCTCCAACACCCATATGAGTCTCCGATATGACTCACCAGTTTACACCGGTACGTGCATACTCCGTGACAATGGACGCGACTCAGTTGACGGCAAGGGGGCTCCGTCATCCCCTAGGTCACTCAACACAGCCCCTGTTACACACACATTTATACACAGGAATGAACAAGTTACATATTCAGGTACAACCCCCCTCCCATTGTAATACACTGACGCCCCTTAATATAACTAGATCTACCCATTAACTTGGGCAGTAACGGTGGTACCATCAAAACAACACTATCCATCATGCTGTCATTATGACCTGTTCCTGAACGTGGGTGGGAATGTACCTGGTGCTAAGCTGTTATCTACGGGGAGGGGATGCGGAGTGCATAGTACTAAGCAGGATGTGTTTATGTGTATCACTAAGTGCCTGGCTCTGGGTGCTTTTAGGCCCTGTGACTTATCAGCTCTTTCTCTTGCTGCGTTTCTGTGGGCAGAATCTACCTAGCACAGTTTTTGCTTTAACCTACTGTTGTTCAGGCTTGAGGCCTTTAGCTTTGCTGTGTGTTAACAAAGCACTGACTGTTGTCCTCGGCCTTCAGCCTTTCGCCAAGCCTCTCGTTACTACATGGCCAAGTTTCCCATGGTCCCATAAAGTTTGTTTACAGCCACCAGTCCTGGCTGTCAGTGTGCCGCACTCTTATTTAACTGTAATTTACACCTAAATGTCTCCTAAGAGTCCAGCAAACTGTGGAAGTGTTGGTACTGCTGCTAGATAATATTGATCTCTCATTGTCTGGCAAATTCTCTTGTCTGGCACCGGTCAGGTCCCAAGGGTGCTGGACTGGTCTTAACCAAGTGGTTCTTAACCAGGGGTACATCAACCGGGCGACACCCCCAGAGGGTACATTTACTCTGTTTCTCAACTGTTTTTATAAATGTCCAAAACTGGACTTACGTTATGTTCCTCTAATTGGTTTTGTTTATCCTTTTTGCACCATTGTAAAGCTGACGGTGAGCTTATTGCCTGTAGGAAGTTTCTTCCGACCGACCAGTTCCGATTAAGTTGTTGAAAGCAATATGTTCCGAGGGTAGAAAACATTGGGGTGTCTGAAAATTGTAAGTCCTGGGGGTACTTGTAACTTTTTAGAGGGGTACTTTATAAAAAACAGTTGAGAAACACTGGACTAGCGAGGTTCAACCTGTACAGAAGGATTATCTGTCATTTTGGTGCGAGAAGGACAGGTCAGCCAGGCTTCTTCCAAATCTCCCTCCCCAACCCCTGTAGTCTGGAGACCCCTGTGACTGTCTCCCAGCAGTGGAGCTTGCTGAGTGTTGTCAATAACAGCTGTTGGAAGAGAAGCGCTTTGGAGAGGGGGGTGTTTGTTCCTGCAACATGTTCAAATGCAACATGAATTCTGCCTGTGTGTACACAGCCTTGGGGATCCTCTTGGGGGCATCTGTGGCATTTCAAACACCTCCTCTGTGGGGCACATCAATGCAATAATCTCAGCCGTCTCCTGCAGATGCCTTTAGTAATGGCAATCTGCAGTTTTTACAGGCTGCAGTAATTCCAGGCCTCTTAGCTACTGTGGTGCGGCAGCCAGCAGGCCAAAGCAAGCAAGGCGGCAAGGTCCAGGAACCCAGCCCATACAGTGGAGCCAGCTGGGGCTTACACCTCTCCACTGCTGATCCTCCAGTCTGGCTCCCCTGCCCAGTGCAAACTGGGGTTCCCGTGGGCTCCTCTCTCCAGGATCGGCACTGGGGGTGGGGGGGCAGGTCCTGCCAGGCTGCTTGCCCATAACAGAATCACCCCAGTAGCTTTTCAAACACTGGATCAATACAGCTAGTGCCTCTACCTGGGCCGTCCACAGTCCTGTGACCGAAAGCCGAAGTGAGATAAATTCAGAGTGGAGATAAGGTATAAATTCCTAGGGGAGCATAATTAGCCATTGGACCTATTTACCCAGGGTCATGGTCATGGAGCTGAGCGCTTGGGCAGCCACCCAGGTGCAATTAAGTTGCCGCCCATCTGATTAGCAGAGCACCCAGAGCTGGAAGCAGGTGTTTGTCTTGGTGTGGTGCGCATGTCCACAAGGCTCGGTGCAGGTAATAAAATTTATCCCGCACGTGGGTGGTTGAAAATTAGCAGGAACCCTGGTCTTGGTGGATTCTCCACCTTGGTCATTACTTCAATCAAGGTATGTTTCTGTAGCAGCGCTGCTCCAGGGGTTATTTGCGGGAGGTCCCTGGCCTGTGTGGTGCAGATCAGACTAGAGATTCACAATGGTCCGTTCTGGCTTTGGTAGCTGAGACGTCTGAGCCCAGGAGTCATCCTGACCGCAGCCAGGCCCAGCATGTGAACGGTATGGAGGCACCTCAATATCGCAGGGGCCTGGGGCCAGCAGCCCTAAGCAAGATTTGTGTGGCCTCTCCTCCGGCTTCTTCCTTTACTTTACACACTAAGTGCTGCAAGGTAAGCCCACGGGTTACATGCACACGCACACGCACACGCACGACCCTGCGCACAAGGCTCATATTCCCCGGGACCCGTGTAAGCACCTACAGACCAGTGTGCAAACATGCTTGCACAGGGGGGTCAGGCTGCAACCTCCCTCCCCCCCCGGCCCCCGTGTCCATTTGAAGCTGATCACACATTTTCAGGCCCAGGGTGGATGGGGGTAATGGGCGGAACGCGACACAACTCCCAGCATCAGGCTGCGAGCAGCAAGGCTTCAGGAATAACGGTGGGGAGGAGCGGTGTGATTGGGCCGCCGCCCAGGAGAGATTCAGGTGCCGTCCCGCCAGAGGTGACCCGTGCAGGGATTCTGGGGGATGTACCCTGCCCCGCCCCTGCTCCACCCATGCCTTACCCTTCCCAGCCCAGACCCCTCCCTTCCCCTCCTGCCCCTGCTCTGTCCAAGCACCACCCCCTCCCCTCCCCCACCTACGCTTTCCCCGGGAGCACGGCGCTGTGTCTGGTGGGTGTGGGGGCAGTCCTCCTGCCCCAGAGCGGTGTGGCCTAGGAGTAGCACTTTTGGGCCACGCCGCCACGTGGGAGGGGCAGGAATGCCCCTGTGCTCATGGGAAGCGGCGCGTGCTCACGGTACGTGTGTGGGGGAGTGATGCAGGGGGTGCACGTGGGCCCCTGTGGAACCCCACGCATTGCCGATGGGCCCGGCTAATTGGTACGGTGCCCACTGCTGGCACCATGTGTTTCTACTGGCAGTGCGCGTCTGCACATGCTTCGGCGCGCATAATAAAATTTATTCCACACACGAATGGAAACTTTTAGAGGAAACGTTGGTGGGCAGTGGGAAACAGCCCTCTCCGCCCAGGTGCTCACAGAGCTCAGAGCTAAACCACACCCCCACCACTACCTGCAGAGCTTGGCCCGGAGCACGGTCGCCAACTGTCAGTAAATTTACAGACAGTCCGAAATTGGATGTGTCCATAAAAAAATTGAAGTGTCTGTAAATTTCATAAAAGTTCAATAAAATTTCAAAACCCAGCAATTATCCTATAGCAATTAAAGGTCCTCTGCACTGCTGTGGCCATTCTACTGCCGAGCAGTGGAAATTGGACGGCTTCGTTGTTTGTTTAGCTCAGTGCATCGTGCGATTCCCTCGTGACGTTATCAGCGACGTGATCCCGCCAAGCGATCATCAGCCCCGGGCAACACGACTAACTCAATGAAACACACCAGCCGCCTGGCAGCGCTTTGAAGAGGAACAAAATGATTTTCTTTGGTGATGAGCTTTCCTGGGACAGACTCACTTCTTCAGATCAATCGCCTTTCCAGTCCAGACTCAGATAGACAGCACAGAGGTCCAAAAAACCTGCAAGAAAAACTGACCAATATCAGAGGGGTAGCCGAGTTATTCTGCATCGCCAAAAACCACAAGAAGTCCTGGGGCGCCTCAGAGACTCACAGACATTTTGGAGCATAAGCTTTCGTGGGCAAAGATCCACTGGGTCAGATGCATCCGACCAAGCGGGTTTTTGCCCACGAAAGCTTATGCTCCAAAACACTCCTGATCCACAAACCAGTCAGCCTGCATTTTAATGTTAATGTTAACAACCTGAAGGTTTGCATCTTACTGAAGAGGAATTTTCACAACAGATTGGAAAGAGAGGCTGCTGAGCTCTCTCTTATATTCAAATTCAACACATTAACAGGTGGTTTGAACCAGAATGGGAATTTTTTAGGTCTTTACAGGGGCTCTTTTGCATACTTGGCTTAATCTGATTCTTGACTCCCCCGCATCCTTCTGCCCCTCTACTCTCTGATTTGCTCACCTTGATAATTTTTTTTTCTGATTTGTCAACATTGATTACTATTTTTGGTTCTTTGTGCCTTAAATATTGGTCTGCTCTGGTACGGCTATGGTCTGAAGAAGTGGGTCTGTCCTATGAAAGCTCGTCACCTAATAGATTATTTTGTTAGTCTTTAAAGTGCTACTGGAGTGCTTTTTTGCTTTCACAGAATCACAGAATTATAGGGCGGGAAGGGACCTCAGGAGGTCGTCTAGTCCAGCCCCCTGCTTCAAGCAGGATCAACCCCCACTAAGTCATCCCAGCCAGGACCTTGTCCAGCTGGGGCTTAAAAACCTCAAGGGATGGAGAATCCACCACCTCTCTAGGCAACGCATTCCAATGCTTCACCACCCGCCTGGTGAAGTAGTTTTTCCTAATATCTAACCCACACCTCTCCCTCTTCGACTTCTGACCATTACTCCTTGTTCTGCCATCTGACACCACTGAGAACAGTTTCTCACCCTCCTCTTTAGAGCTCCCCTTCAGGAAGTTGAAGGCTGCTATTAAATCACCTCTAAGTCTTCTCTTCTGGAAACTAAACAAGCCCAAATCCCTCAGCCTATCCTCATAGGTCTTGTGCTCCAGACCCTTAATCATTTTTGTTGCCGTTCGCTGAACCTGTTCCAGCAAATCCACATCCTTTTTATAGTGGGGGGCCCCAAACTGGACACAATATTCCAGATGTGGCCTCACCAGTGCTGAATAAAGAGGAATAACTACTTCCCTAGATCTGCTCGAAATGCTCCTCCTAATGCACCCCAGTATGCCGTTAGCCTTCTTGGCTACAAGGCCACACTGTTTACTCACATCCAGCCTTTCATCCACCGTAACCCCTAGGTCCCTTTCCATCGTACTGCTGCTGAGCCAGCTGGTCCCCAGCCTGTAACAATGTTTGGGATTCTTCCGCCCCAGGTGCAGGACTCTACACTTCTCCTTATTGAACCGCATCAGATTTCCTTCGGCCCAATCCTCCAATTTATCCAGGTCCCTCTGGATTCTCTCTCTACCCTGCAACTTATCTACCACTCCCCCGAGTTTTGTGTCATCTGCAAACTTGCTGAGGGTGGTTTGATAACCTATAGACTAGCGCGGCTTTCTCCCTGCTACTATCCAAAATATCTGTTAGCCTAGAAGGTGCCACAGGACTTCTTCTTGTGTTTGAAGACACAGAGTAACTGGGCGACCTCTCTGCGACTTGGCACTTTGGGCCATTTCTGGCCTTGTGTAACAGAGGATACAAATGATGGGCGTCAAAAAGTGTCTCTCCCTAAAATTGTGAGTGAAGCCCCCCTGGGTTGGCAGCCCTGCCCCGGGGCCACGTCCCCCTGCGGCCGCTAGGGGTCAGGCAGGGCCGCGGCAGCTGCCGCAGAACTGGCCGGCGGCCAGAGAAGTTTGCCGGGCGTGGCCCGTCCCGGGGGCGAGGCGGCCGGCGGGCGGGAGGGGAGTCTCCGATTGGAGGCGGCGGCTGCCGCTCGGAGCCCGGGCCGGGCACCTGCTTAAAGGGCGGAGGCGGGGGCGAGAGCCCGGACTCGCGGCGCTCGGCTTGGGACGGCTCGGGGCTTTTCGGGGACATCTGGCGGGGATCGCTCAGGTGAGCGCTGCACTCCCGGGGGGGCTGCAGGGTGCGGGGCACTTTGGGGGGCTGTCCCTGCTGCGGGGGGGGGCTCCCTGCGGGGGGGCGCTTCGGGGGGCTGTCCCTGCTGCGGGGTGGGGGGCGCTCCGGGAAGGGGCTCCCTGCTGCGGGGAGAGATCCCTGCTGGGGGGCGCTTCCTGCTGCGGGGGTTGTTCTTCGGGGTGCCCCCTTCTGCGGGGGGGGCTTTCCCTGATGCGGGGTGGGGGGTGCTGCGGGGGGCTGTCCATGCTGGGGGGGTTGGGGGGCTGTCCCTGCTGCGGGGTGGGGTGCTCCGGGGGGCTCGCCTGCTGGGGGGGGGCTCCAGGGGGCGCTCACGGCGGGCGCTTTGGCAGTGGCAAGGCGGTGAGGTGCAGCTGTGCCCCTGGGGGAATCCCTCCCTGGGCGGGCTGGGGGTTCACCCCATCTCAGACGGGTATGGGGAGCGGCTGCGGCCCGGCTGGCTTTCCTTGGGGGTGGGGCAGGACCCCTCCCAGCAGAGGGGAGCCCTGGGGTCTTCCCCTGTGTCACCCTCCCACCCCACCCCACCCCAGGGCCTGAGAGCTCTGGCGCCCCTCGGCAGTGGGGACTGGGTAAACGCCTGCTCTGCTAACCCGGCCGTCACCTTCCAGGAGCCAAGATGGGCTGCTTCACTTTCCTCAAGGTTATGATGATCCTGTTTAACCTCGCCATATTCGTGAGTACCTGCCGCCTGGGAGGCGGGTGCCCCTTGCTGCTGGAGGGTGGGGGCTGTGTCTGCAAAACCGGGGCTCTTATAACGAGCTGTCCCTTCTTCTGCTGGCCCTGGGGACCTCAGGGTGAGCCCAGCGAGTGTCCCCCAGTGTGGCTGTTTGCAAGTCTCTGTGTGCTCTGCTTAGATCAGGCTCAGGGTAGGTCTGCCTGGAAGCCAAAGCTGTGAGCAGCCTCTTGCCTGGTGTTACTTGTACCAGCTGCGCTCTAATTAGCTCACTAGGCTATCAGCGAGGATGCCCTAGTGTGGGCACAGGCAAGGACGTAGGTAGGTGGCCTTATGGCCTCCACGTGGTGTGTTAGTGAGGTAACTGGGGTGAGGGTGGGGAGGCCGAACCCATATTTACCGAACACTGTGAGGGTGCTGGATGCTGTCTGGCCATAAGACCTTCCAATGGGTCAGATCCCACCCCAGGAACCACCTAAATTAGGCACCCAGCCACATAGTTCACGTTTCCTGCTTCCTTAGTGAGGGTGGGGCCCTCTGCAGGGGCAGGCAGGTTATAACAGCCCCTTTCCCTGGGAGCCCCTCCCTGGAGCTGGTCCAAACAGCACATCCTGCTGGCACTGTTAAGCCGGATGAAGGCGGCTGCAGAGCTCTGCAGCCGGCACTATGGCACCTGGATTTGCCTCGGCCAAGGCCAAGCTGCCAGGCGATCACATGGAGCCGGGGGAGTGCCAGTACACCTGCGGGCTGAGACCCTCCCTAGCCGTCACTGACTGTCCCACCCCCTGCGCCGTGTGCGTCTGTAGCCCTGGTGGTGTTGGAAGCGGTGCCGTCAGGATCCACGCCCAAGCTCCTCCGCTTGGCAGACTCTGGGCTCGTTGGCACCTTGACTCTGGGAGCCCTGCCACCAAAGAAACTCGTTGGGGTTTTTTTTCCCTTGATCCCCCAGCAGGAGCCTTCCTGGCCTCTGTGCTCAGCCACTGACCCTGCTGCCTACGCCGGCAGGGGGAAAGCCACTGGGCTGGGGGCGGCCCAGCTGCTCAGGGACTGAGGTGGGTGTAATGGCCCACAGGCAGACTTGAAGTTGGAGCTCGGTGGAGGAGCCTCCAAGCCAGCTGCCGTTCAGCCAAGGCTGCAGGGGAGAGTGTCTGTGTAAGCGGGCTAGATGCCCTTGGTGTGTGGGTTACACTGGCCCTGCCTGTGCTGGCTGGCAGCTGTCGAGTGCTCCTCGTAGTCTGAGCTCTTCAGCGCAAGGCTCTGCTTTTGCCAGCCTTGGGAATCGAGGCAGGATTAGAGCCTCACCCAGTTATGCCAAGAAAACAGGGGCAGAGGCTCTGTCTGCTTTTCTGTCCCGCTCCAGCCTCTCCAGGACCACAGGCGGAGTCCAGGGCCGGGCAGGAGATGCTGTTTGCGCCATAGGGGACACTCTAGGGCCGGCCAGAAGTCTTTCATCAACACCTTTATTTTTCCCCTTAATCGAAATTCTCCCTCCATGCAAACCCCAGGAGCGTGTTGGCTGTGCCAGGGCGGGACAGCAGAGATCCCCCTCTTGCCTTGCTCTGCTTTCGGCAGGTGTGGGAAGGGACCTCGGTCTTCTCCCAGGCAGCCCCGGTGTGTGTCTCTGCCCCCGCCAGCCCGGAGATACGCCTGGGCTCGGCTGCCGCCTTCCCGATTACAGCTTGTTTTTCCCCCCAGGGCACCTGAGCATGAATATTGTCCCAGTCCCTGCTGGAGGGTGGAGCTAGTTGCTGCGAAACCCAGGCAACGTTGAAACTCGCAGGGCGAGGCAGGAACAATGGCTGGGTCTCTCCCCCCGCGGGCTGGCCCGCTCTTCTCCCATGCTCCCGGGTGGGCTGTGATGTGGGGTTTTTCCCGCCTTTGCCCTTTGGTCTCCTCTGCCCTGGCTCCAGCGCGAGAACCCCACAGCGGAGGTTGTCGCGGAGGCAAAGAGGGAGTCCTCTGGTGACTCGTTTTCCCCGCTGCCCCCAAGGACTTGGGCTTGTTCGCTCGGGGACCAAGGCCGCTCGCTCTCGCGCAGCGTGCTCAAAGGCAGAGCTGTGTCTGTGGCGCTGGGCTGCTCGCTGACGTCTCCCCAGGAGAAGCCGCTCTCGCGGCCCGAGGGAGATGGTTCCCCTCAGCGTGTCCTGCTAGGAGCTCGGGAGGCTGGCCCAGTGTGGCTGGGAATAGTCGGCTGGCGAAAGGGCTTCCTTTTCCCCGCCAGACCACCAGGCTGGCCAGAGACAGGCTGAGGCCCTTGTCTCTCCCCATGGGTGGCCTCCCTGAGGGCGCAGCTCGTCTGGGCCCCATGAGCAGAGGGCCTGGGGTCTCCTCCTGGCTTGCGCTGAAGCCAAGGCGGGCCTGACAGCTGCTGGAGCCTGGAGCTAGTCGGGCCCTAAGATGGTCACCCCACAGGGAAGGTTCTGGGAAGCTCATTCACCCAGATGCTGCTGGGAGAGGGGGGCGTCCTGCCTGGCCGGCCTGAGAGTTGGTGGTGCGTCCCACAGGGCTGGGCTCTGCTCAGTGGTCCCAGTTCTGAAAGGGGCTGGGGGGGAGCCATGCCCCAGGGGAGCAGTGGGGCAGAACCCAGCTGGCTCTATGGCCAAGCTTGAGGCACGTCTGGAGGTGGCGGGGGTGAGGTGCTGCCCCCCCAGTGGCCTGTAACCTGCAGCCGGGCTCTCCAGTGGCTGGGGAGAGGCTGCCCAGCGCAAGGGCTCGGTGGCATTGCAGCAGTGATTTCTTTCCCCGGTGACTGATCGAGTGGGTGGGGGAGAAAAGCAGATGGTTATGAACGCCTCAGTGAGGGAACTGGCCAGAACCAGCATTAATTGGTAGGAAAGACTGACTCGGGGTAGAAACAAGGAAGTTCCCTGGGACCTGGGTCTGTCTTAGAACTTTTCTGAGTGTTCCTGTTCCCAGCCAAACCAAGGGAATCTGACTCCTCCTTCTGGGGCCAGCTTGTCCTACCTGTGACTCCAAACCACTTGTGCTGGCTCCCTTGTCCCGTGAGCCCCTCACGCTGTGCTCCTGGGTGAAGAGGGACCATAGAGACCAGTGGCTGGGGACTTGCCTGTTCTGGATTATCCATGTTTCCTGGGGAGCTGGTGGCCGCTTTCCATGCATGGGGAGTCTCCCCCAAATCCAGGGTCCTCTCATCCAGACTGACTTAGACAATTTGGAAGACTGGGCTGCAAGAAATCTGAGGCTCAATGAGGACACGTGCAGAGTCCTGCACTTGGGCTGGAAGAATCCCAAGCATTGTTACAGGCTGGGGTCCGACTGGCTCGGTAGCAGTTTTGCAGAAAAGGACCTGGGAGTTGTAGTGGACGAGAAGCTGGACGTGAGTCAACCGTGTGCCGTTGTAGCTAAGAAGGCTAATGGCCTATTAGGTTGCATCAAGAGGAGCGTTGCCAGTAGATCCAGAGAAGTGATTATTCCTCTTTATTCGGCTTTGGTGAGGCTGCATCTGGAGTACTGTGTCCAGTTCTGGGTCCCCAATTATAGGAAGGATGTGGATACACTGGAGAGGGTCCAGCGGAGGGTGACCAAACTAATTAGGGGGCTGGAGCATATGGCTTATGAACAAAGGTTGAGGGAATTGGGACTGTTCAGTCTGCAGAAGAGAAGACTGAGGGGGGGGACTTGGTAACAGCCTTCAACTTACTGAAGGGAGGTTGCAAAGAGGCTGGAGAGAGGCTGTTCTCAGTCGTCACGGACAGCAGAACACGGAACAATGGTCTCAAGTTGCAGTTGGGAAGGTCCAGATTGAACATTAGGAAAAACTTTTTCAAGAGGAGGGTGGTGAAGCAGTGGAATGGTCTCCCCAGGGGAGTAGTGCAGTCTCCATCCCTGGAGGTGTTTAAGTCTCGCCTCGACAAAGCCCTGGCTGGGCTGATCTGATGGGTTTGGCCCTGCTTAGAGCAGGGGGCCGGACTTGACGGCTTTTTTAGGTCTCTTCCAGCTCTGTTGTTCTTTGATTCCGCTCCACATGCCCTTCTTTTGTTTCACCCCAGGCCTCGTCCGTACGTGCTGGGAGCTCAGAGTAGAGGTAGGGCCCTACCGTGTTCACAGCCATGCCAAATGTCCCGGGTGGCTTCCTGTGAAACCTGGCCTTTTGGGGGCTTTTGCTCAGTATGATACAGATTTCACCGGGGGGAACCAAGCACTTCTCCCTGCCCCAAAAGGGAGTTGTAGGGGGATCCCAGGGCTGTTTTCGGAGGGTCACAATGTTATTACCTTACTTCCGTGCTGTCTTCAGAGCCGGGAAAGTGGAGGGTGTAACATTGGCTGGGTACCCAGCCAACAGGCAGCCCCTCACCAGCAGCAGTGCAGACGTAAGGATGGCAATACTGTGCCTATGTTGTCCTTCTGCGCTGCTGCTTTCGGAGCTGGGCAGCCAGAGGGACAGCTGCTGACTAGGGCCCAGCTCTGCAGGCAGCAGTGAAGAAGGAAGGGTGGCAACACCATCCCAGGCCATCCTCACCTCGCTGCTGCTGCTGCTGGTACCTCTGTCTTCAGAGCTGGGTTCCTGGCCAGCAGCCGCTGCTCTCCTGCTGCTCTGCTCTGAAGGCCGTGATGCTGCCAGCAGCTGGGCAGAGGTGAGGGTGTCAGGACCCGACAGTTAGGTACCATTTCTGATTTAAATATCTGAAACCATGAAATTTACCATGTTTAAAATCCTGTGACCGTGAAATGGAGCAAGATGACGAGTGACTCTTGAGGCCCTGGCTATCGGGAAGAAAGGTGCAGCCGGGTAGAATACGCAGAGCAAAGCCAAGAAGATTCTCGATGTGCAGTGAACGGATAAGACTGTCCTTCATATCTAAGTCCTGCCAATAAGGTGCCACCTCCAGGTGCCACATCTCCGGACCCTTCCTGAGCCGGCTCTGAACTAACCCAGACCTCTCTCTCTCGCCTCTAGCTTGGTGGAGGGACTCTCCTGGGAGTCGGGATCTGGGTTGTCGTGGACGGGAACTCATTTATGAGCATATTTGGGAACACCAATGCCTTGCAGTTCGTGAACGTGAGCTACTTCCTCATCGCCATCGGTGCCATCCTGGTGGTGCTGGGCTTCCTCGGCTGCTGCGGAGCCCAGAAAGAGAGCAAATGCCTCCTGATCATGGTAGGCACCCAGCCGCGGGGGGCACGAAAGCATGCTTGCTCCAGGGCTCTGGCCGCCTGGCCTGCAGGTCCAGATACACGTGGGAGGGGATGGGAGAGGTTGTGGCTTTGTTCCTCCAGTGCAGGGATGGATTCATCAGGCCAGTGGCCCAGGTTTGTGCCCGGCCATGGGTGGGACGCAGCAGCTGCCTTGAAACGAGGTGTATCTGCTCCCAAGAAGGAGCCACTCAGTCCCTGGTTGAGCAGCAGAAGACAGGACATCCGAGGGGAAACCTGCCGGCGGGAGAACCCCACGCTCCATGGCCGGGGGCACATTTCTTTGGATGTCCTGCCCAAAAAGCTCCTGGCCGCCTCATAAACCCTGGCCCACCTGTGTCGTGGGAGAGCCCCGGCCTGCTTGGGAGCTGGCTGAAGCCAGCTGGGCCTCTCCCCAGGGCTGCACCCAGCCCTGTGGAGCCCAGGAAGCCCCTGGGCTGTAGCCAGCCCCAGCCAGAGGGACCCGGCTACATCCCAGCTCTGAGCTCCACCTTGTGTCTTCTCCAGTTCTTCTCCATCGTGCTGATCATCTTCATTGCTGAGATTGCAGCTGCAGTGGTGGCTCTTGTCTACACGTCTCTGGTACGCTGGTTGGGGTGGGGGGGTCCGTGTCCATGTCCGTCCACTGGAGGGACATTTGACGGGGCTAATACAATGCCTGTCTCCTTTGTTGGTGCCCAGAAGAGCTGTCCTCTAGGGCTAGTGCCACGGCAGATGGCGGAGGAGCTGAGATCAGCCCCTCGAAGGGGGTTGCCCGTTGGGTAGATGCTGCTTAAGGAAGCAGGTGTAGCTGTGGGTCTGGTCTCCTGGTGGCACAGGCAGGGCAGGGGAGACTTGCCATGGGTAGGAATGCCCCACACCCAAAGCTCGTCTGTCTCAGTGAGTCCCTCAGTCCTGCCCGGAGACGAGTGTGGCCCAGTCACCAGGCCGGGTGCGACGCAGCCCTGTCAGCGTGGCGCGCGAGGCCGTGGGCTTAGTCTGGTCCCACATGCCCCCGGCAGAGCCAGTCGCGGCAGCATGAGACCAGGGAAGTGAAACTGAGCTGCCTTGGCTGCGCTCGGCCAACGCCGCAGGAACGAGCCGTGCAGCAGGCCAGGCTGTCAGACCTGCTTGGGGCCCGGCGTTGCTGTTCCTGCTTCCAGACCTCGCCGGCCTTGCACAGTGGGGAGCTTGTCGCCCGCTCGCGCAGAGAATCCGTGGCTGGTGACGCAGGCCGGCACTAGGATTCCCGCTAATGGTTTTAATGGGTGAAATAAATTTTGTTGTGTGCACCAAGGCATGTGCACCGCCAACAGGAGCACCCACTGCCAGCTGTGGTGCTCTGCTAATCAGCTGAGCAGCACCTGAATCCCTCTGGGGTGGCTGCCCCAGCACTTTGCTTACAGGGAATGCTGGCTGGCACAGCAAACTCCCCCTGCTGTCCCCATACCTGGCATGGCCAGGGCAGCTCCCTCCTCCTCCTCCCCGTGCCTGGACCTGGGCCGACAGGGCAGCCTTGTATTCTCTGAGGGCCCATCGGGCCTTGGCCTCTCCCCATGCGTGCAGGCGGCTGGTCTCATGCTCCTAAACTCTCCTCCTAGGCGGAGGGCATCCTGGAAGCCACAGTCAAGCCGACCCTGCAAAGTCAGTACGGGAAATCTCCTGAAGTCACGCAGTTCTGGAACGTCACCATGGAGGAGGTGAGCTGGTCCGCCTGCCGCACACGCCCGGTCCCTCCGGCGTGTATAGCCCCATGACTGCAGGAACTGCCGCTTGGGAAGCTGCCCTCGAGAGGGAGGGGGATTCCTGGGATGGGGCAATAGATTTGACCTTGGACATTTAGGCTTTCGGATGGGTGCCTGGAGCCAGGTTGCTGGATTTGACTCTGCTGGGGGCTGCTTGCCCGGCATGGCCCTGGGTGCCTGCTCGGCGAGGCCAGCTCCTGCGGGGGGTGCTTGGCTGAATGCTTGCAGCTGCAGTACCCCTGGGCTTCCACTGTCGTCTGAGAGTGAGCTAGGAGCAATGGGCCGGCTCCTGCCTCTTCGTTCTAATCACCCCCTCTGCCCCAGAGAGCAGCTGCTGATGGCCGAGCTCCCTCCCCAGGCTTCCCTTCCTGGGCCAGGACAGTGGGGACCCACCCTCAACGGCCCTTTGGGGTACCAGCATCTGAACCTGACCCAGCTCCTCTGTGTGGCAAAGCAGAGTGCCGCCAGGGGGGCAGAACGCACCAGATGTCGGCTGCTCTGACCAGTTGTGGCTCTTCTCCCAGAGTCGGGGCCCGAACCTCAGCCCCACTCCAGCGTGGGGAGCTACATTCTGCCTTTCTCCTGGTGCCGGCTGGAAGCACTGCTCCTCATTGTTTCCTGGCCTGCTGCAGCTGCCCCGCCACCCCTGCGGGGTGGAGATAGTCCCCTAGCTGGTAGTCTGTGGAGCTTCTGGAGGCTTCTGGTTGGGGTGTGCAGGAGAGACCCCAGCCCTTTCTCGTGCTCACTCGTCTCCTGTCTCCTCCTCCCAGGTGAAATGCTGTGGCTTGTCGAACTACACAGACTTCAATGGCTCTTACTACTTGGCGACACATAACACGTACCCACCCTTCTGCTGCAGTCCCAGCCAGAGCCCATGCGATGAGGCAGCCGCACAAAAGACCCAGGTTCAGGTCCGTGTACACAGCAGCTGTTGCCTGATGTCTGCAAGGCCCTGGGCTGCCTGAAGGGTGTGGGTTTGGCTGTGGCCCTCTGACAGCTGCTCTTGGGGTGTCTGGCGATGTTCCCTTCCCCGTGCAAAGGGCGGTGGGGCAGTCTGTGAATCGCAGAACTTACGCTTGTACTGCACGGGTTGGGGAGCTGAGCTTATGGCCTGTTCTCATCTCTGCTACTGACTTGCTTTGCAGCCTTGGTCAAGTCACCTACCCTTTCTATGCCCCTTCCCTGCTGGAAGTGTGGGGATGAGGACACTTCTTGCAACAGGCTTGGAGGTCTCTAGATGGTATATGTGAGCAAGGCTGACTGCAGATAACTCTGGCCTGGTCTGAGGGGCTTTGTCTAGATTGTAGAAGGCATCAAACCAAAGTTATTCCCTTTTTACAACAAGTTCTTCAGACACTTGGCTGAAGAACGACCTGGCTGGGAAAGAGCTCAGGGATGTGGGGCGGGAGTTGGAGTTGTTGCTTCTGCCTACAACCCTGGCCATTACTACTGCCCTGGCAGCATAACCCTATGTAATGTGCATGGCCCTTCGATTCAGCAACAAGGACCAGATCTCCAAAGCCGAGTCCCCGTCCAGGCCCAGAATATACGGCCTTCAAACCTGCTGCTCTTTGAAGCAAAAGCAGCCAATCCAGCAGCGCTGTTGTGATCCTGCAAGACGCCAGATCCCACTTAAACCACCGCAGGAGCACTCGCCTTCCTGCCTGGAAACAGCAGACCCGAGCCCCAGTTGAAATGGCCGTCCTCTGCCCGGCTGGAGTGGGAGGGTGTCCCAGCGGACTCCCTGCAAAGCAGCCTGCCCTCCTGACCCTTGCTCTGTGTGGAAGGCCTCCGGTGGGTTCCTAGTTAGACGCTCACTGTTCCTCTTGGCTGCGAAGCGTGTAAACGCCGGGTGTCCTGGGCGGTGCAGCCAGCTGTGCTCCCTCCCTTCTAGGAGAACCGTCGGTGTTACCCGAGGGACTCCTCGCTGCAGGACTCAGTGAGCTGCTCAGTGCAGGGAACGCTCCCTTGCCAGCCGGGGTACTAGAGGGCAAGCTGAGATTTGTTCACCGATGGGGCGTCCAGCAGCCGGCTGCTGTTGCTTCCCAGTGCCGGCTCTTCCTAACCTGGCTGGTTTGTCTTTTTCCCCCCCTAGGGTTGCTTCCAGCAGCTGCTGAGCGACATCCGGAAGAATGCGGGTGTGGTGGGGGGTGTGGCGGCAGGGATCTGCGTGCTGGAGGTGAGTTTCCCACGCTGGCTGTTGGCCGCAGAAACCGGGGGGGTGGGGGAGAGTGGGGCGTGGTGGCTCTGCAGGGAAGCTGTCCCAGCCTGTCCTCTCCCCCTCTCCAAACACACAGCACCTCCAGCTTGCTTGTGGCTGCAGACAGACCCCTAAGCGGGGCTGCTGTCTGGGGTAGCACCCAGCGGCTGTTTCCTCTGCTCCTGGCCCAGCCAGCCAAGCTGTAAGAGCATCTGTGCCCCGAGCGGCTCCATCCCCAGCCTGGGCACCGTGGAGCTTGGTGCCCAAGACAGGCTCAAGGAGGGTGAGCCCAGGGGAGTGGAGGCAGCTGCAAGTGCTTGTTGGCAGGGCACAGACTCTAGTGTTTCTCCGTTGCGAAGGTAGAAGCTCAGTTGGGCACCACCAAGGCAGCCCATCCTACGGTCCCGGACCTTCTCCTCTGCCGGCCTTGAGCCTCTGGGCTGCATCCCAAACCGAGCCTGGTACGAGGATGCAGGAAGTGACGTGATGCCAGTGGCAGAGCTGTGCCAGCCTGGCTGCCCCGGCGATTGAACCTGTGGCCTCTGGACACAGCCCTTGATTTAAAGGGCCAGGCTGTCCCTCAGAGCTGTGGCGGACCCAGCCGGTGGACTGGCCCAGAAGCGGGCAGGGACTGACTGATGCCCGACACACGGGACGTGTATTAACCCAACTTTCCTCTCCTCTCTCTAGATCGCAGCCATGACTGTGTCCATGTACCTCTACTGCCATCTGGATAGGAAGTGAGGCCTGCAGCTGGCTGCTCCCCAGGCGGAAGAGGACAAATGATACTGTTTTTTGTGCCTAACTTTCTATGTGCAGAATCAAACCTTTCTGGGGCGCCCCACGCTCTGTCGTCCGCACGGTGATTGGTTTTTAAATGATCTGAGCTGAGCGCTGTAGCGCGCGTGTGTGTATATATTACAGAGATTTTTACGCAGCAAGCTCTTCGCACTGTGTACATACGCTCGTTTCCTGCTAAAGCCTGCAAGGCCCTGGCTGCTGCTCCATCCGCACCATGGTCTGTGTGATCCTAGCTCCTGGCATGAGAGCAGGCTAGGAGATGACCAAGCCAGGCTGTTGCTTGTGCTCTTTTTCCTCCCCCTCCCCCCAGCCCCGATGGCTCATCCTTTGGCCCCGTCTGAGCGGGCAGGATTGAGTTGAACCAGCCATCGCAAGTGTTCCAGCAATACCCCTGGAGGTGCTGCTCGCTGCTGGTGGGAGAGACCAGCCAGTCAAACCGGAAAGGGCTGTTGCACATCGGCGCAGGCACAAATACCGCCTAGGGACCGGCCTCCCACTGCCTTTCTCCCTTGGGCAGGTGTGCTCCAGCGAGCTGCTCCCTCCCCCTGCTGGGCCGGCTGGCACAAAGCGAAGCTGGGCGCCCATCGGAGAAGCCCCCTGCAGACCGAGTCTGCCCTGTATATTTTTATACACTGTGAAGGAAGGAGAAGAACCCAATTAATTTATAATCTAAACTGTAAATTATTTTCTTACTGTAGAGCGAAACTTTGCACAGGAGATGTTCCAATAAACTCTTTAACCAAGGACTTGACCCTGGGCTTCTGTCATGCTCAGCAATTCTCCATTTTCTGTGTGTAGCTGGTCCCCCTTCCCACGGGGTCTGGGCACTTTTTGTTTAGCCAGGGAAACTGAGGCATAGAGCCATAAAATGAGTTGTCTAAGCTTCAAGAGGAAACCGGGGGCAGGACAGAAGTTTGAGGCTTGGTGGCTGAAATCTTTGGAGCCCATCTCTGAGATTTGACCACCTTTTGTCTTGCATGCCTGCCACCCACTTTCCTGCATGTCTGCAGCAGCCTGGTCCTGCTGGGCTAGAGGCTGTACCAGCCTACCAGAAGTGCCAGGCAGAGGCGGGCTTGCACGTAGCCATGCAAAGTGGCAAAAGGGTGGGTACTGGAGAAAAAGGGGGAGGGCAGCTGCAGACCAGCTGGGCAGACAACATGCAAAGTCAGGCTCATGCTTTTATGGTGCGTGGCAATATGCTCCCATCTTGGTCCCTAGGGAAGGGATTGCTGAATCCACTGGGATGTGTTACCCAGAGAGGTGGTGGAGTCTCTGTCCCTAGAGGTTTTTGAGTCCTAGCTTGACAAAGCCCTGGTTTGGATGATTTAGTTGGGGTTGATGCTGCTTTGGGCAGGGGGCTGGACTCGGTGACCTCCTGAGGTCCCTTCCAGCCCTTGGATCCTATGATCTGCTCTGGGCAGAGCAAGTGAAGCCCAGAGATGGGAAACTAACTTGATAGGGCATCAGACCTGCTTCCTCTGGGCCACTTAAGAGATGATGGACCTGCTGAGTGGCTGCACCTAGCACTGACCCTGAATTTCCCGCAGGCACGACAGCTGGGCGAATAGTCTCAGAGGAGTAGCCATGTTAGGTTGTAGCTTCATAGATAAGTCCTGTAGCGCCTTAGACACCGTCAAATTTAGTAGGTGAGGAGCTTTTCATGGGTAAAACCCATGTCCCAGAAGAGCCCTTTCCCCATGCGGAAAATGATGGTTTGGCAAAATGAAGACACGGAACGAAGCCATAACAAGCTGGTCGGCATTTCTGCTGGAAAAGATCAACATGTCTTGTCTCACCGTCCTTGCTGGGGCTCTGGCAGTATATTCGGAGTGGACTACCATTAATGTCCCTGTTGAAAGAGAGCCTTTGAACTTTGTAATCCCTACCTCTTCCTTCCATGGCACTTGTCACCTGTGGAGCTCAGAGTGCTTTGCAGAAGAGGTCAGAAGCCTCAACACCCACATTTAACTGGGGGAGGGAACTGAGGCACAACTCTCCTCAGGGCACCTAGCCACCACTGGAACGCTGGTTTTTTGAGTCCCAGCCAGTGTTCCCTGTAAGCTGAGCACTTGGGCAGCCGCCCCCAAGGCAATCAGCTGCAACCCATCTGATTAGCACAGCGCCCACAGCAGGTGTTTCTATAGGTGCACATCCACACCGGCCTGGGTGCATGTAACAAAATTTATTCCATCCAGGGATGGAAAAAGGAGCAGAAAGCTGGAGCCCAGCCTAGTGCTCTGGGATGTTTGGAACATCTCCTGGCAACGTTTCATGCTGATGAAGGAGAAAAGCAACTTTGAAGTGTGTGTGTCGGCCCTGGTGAGTCGTGGAGAGGGCTGGGGCGCTGGAGTTACTCAGTAACAGCCGCGTGGGTGGTTGGAATGCCAGCCGCCCTATATTCTGACCACCTTGGCTTGCGTTCCCTCGCGCCTCGGCTTCACCCAGGTGTGTCCTGCCATTGCCTCTTGCGCAGTTAGCTGCACAATACATACATTCCTGGCTGCCCGGGTGGAAAACTCAGCACTTGGCCAGCTGCGGAGAACTGACCCCTGCAATGGGGCAGCGTGCGCTGACCCTCCTCTGGGGGGAGGCCGTTCAGCACACCAGAGGGCCCCCACCTAAACTTGGGAGCAGCGTGCCCAGTCCAGGCTTCTGCTAAGAGGGTTAAGCCATTCTCTGAAGTTGCCAGGAGAGAGGACCTGCCCTTAGGCCAGTGAGGATTTGCATGGATGATGTAAGGTTTCTAGGGCTTGGTGGTAAGGAGTCTATTTTCCTCTCCACGCTGTGCAGCCCTGGAGGCACCGTTAGCACAGCAAACAGCAGCTGCTGGTGTTCGATCAGCCCAGTGTGGCACACAAGGAAGCCCTAGAGAGGGCAATGCTAGTGAGCTGCTCAAACAAGGTCGAACAGTCCCGCCTCTGCAGCCCAAACAATAATGCCTAGGTCTGATCTAGCACTTTCCAGCAGCAGATCTCAAAGCATTTCACCAAGGAGATCAGCATCCTTAGCCCCATGTTGTGGGTGGGGAAACTGAGGCACAGGAACATTAAAGCAACCTCTCCGAGCAGGGACTTAGATCCTCTAAGGCCCAGGCCAGTTTGCTGACCCTGAGGTCGCCCCGCTTCAAGGAGATGAACTGCCCTGTGGCCGAGACACAGTGTTGGAGGGGAAACTGAGGCATAGAGGGGACAGCAATTTGCCCAATGTTTGTGCTGTTAAAGGCTCCAGTTAGAGGCTTGTCTGCTTTGAGAACTGAACTCTGAGGACATCTGTCCCCCAGAGGCAAAGTAAGAGGAAATCAAGGCAGAACCAACCCCACACCGCCAACCAAAAGGGCAGTTCTGTGGCCTGTCCTCTGTGGCTTTGTACTTCCTGGTCTTGGTGAGCACCAAAGAGGAAACCAGGAAGCGGCCGTGTTCTGCCACTGACTCTGGGCAGTTGCCAGAAATCTCACGGAAGGGTCAGATCTCACCCGTGGGACATTTCCACCAAGCTGGGCCGTTAGCTGGCATGGCAACGCCGAATAATCAGGACTGGGCAGATCTGGGAAGGATCTCAAGCGACGTCTATGTAAGAGGAAGGGCATGTGGTCTCCTGGGCCTTCACCCAAGGTCTCAAAGCACCAAACTGCCCCCTCCTCCGTGGCAGGCTGTCACCCACATGTTAAAAGAGAGAGAATCATACATGTATCAGGCGGGAAAGGACCATGAGAAGGCATCAAGTCCAGCTCTCTGCACCAGGACAAGCCCCAGGGAACCTCCACCATCCCTGACAGATGCTCATCGAAGGCTTCCTGTCCCGAGGAGGGTGAGACAAAGACCTCCTGTCTCGTGCAGTGCACCACTGCTACTACACCCAGCGTGACGTTAGCCTTGTTCACAACTGCCTTGCACTGCTGACTTGCAAAGAGCAGGGCTCGATGGGTAAGGCACGAGCCCCTGCAGAGCTGCGTTCAAACCTCAGCACTTACTAAGGGTGTCTTCATGTCCCGGGCAATTGGCCCAGTGAGCGTCAATCTTCCAGGGTTTGATGTCACACTAGCTGGGGCTGGCAGTCATCCCCTGTACTCCTCATTCTCAACAGGAGTAAGGGAAATCGGC
This sequence comes from Carettochelys insculpta, assembly GCF_033958435.1. Lineage (NCBI taxonomy): Eukaryota > Metazoa > Chordata > Testudines > Carettochelyidae > Carettochelys > Carettochelys insculpta. The sequence goes on from NC_134145.1 coordinate 5,141,879, forward strand.
GGGGGAGTTTCTTCCATCAACCTCCCTTCATGAGGACGGCCAGGTAAGTCGATGGCAGATAAGCCTACGCAATTGCCTGTTGCTGGAATTGCACGTCTGTAATCGACTTTAAGGTCTGGTGTAGACTTCCTCTGGTCCAGATGGCCAAAGGCACTTCGGCATCTAACAGGTGGCGATTTCAGGGACTTTTAAGGTGCTGAATTTCTGCCTCAGTTTCCCCTCTCTAAAGGATCGCAGCATATCAAAGCCGGACTAGCCGAAGCCCTAGGGAACGGATTGCAGGCAACAGCAGATCTGAAGTTGGAGCTGAACAGGTCATCTCTAGCCCCACCAGCTAAGGCTGCATGAAGCAGGTTTGCTTCCAGGTAACTCAGCATGGAGCAGTTTTATGGATCCCCCTCCCCACCGATATGTCGGCTCTTGTGCGTTTAACACCCGTCACGTGGTAATTCGTTCTCACACCCTCAGCTTCCGGTGGCCAGAGCTCATGTGAGACTCTCAGCTTCCGTCTCTTTCGAGGAGCCCTCGTGACTGCAGGGGGGAAAAAGGCAAATCTTCCCCAAACGCCTTTTACGGGGTTGGAGGTCAAATACAGAATTTAGTGTTCCAAAAACCCCACCTGGGAGGGTTAGGGGGCTGGGCTCCTGATATTTGAACGCTAAGGGTGGCAGTACGGCCCCCCTTTTCTCAACCGATTCACCAAGAAAAGCCAGTGCTTGGCTGCTCAGGTTACAGTTGCTTTGTTTATACAGAGCCCTTATTCACACCCACACCGGTTGCAGAGGCACAGGTCTAACAGCAGTGTGTTCTTTGAAGATCGCAGCGCCACAGAAATCAAAGTGACCTCACTAATGCATTTTTGATTTCCTTGCCGGCCCCCTCTTATCTCGAGGCGCTGATGTCAGGACCACAAATTTCCTGCGTCTTTGCGTCAGGCTCTTAGTCATGTCAGGGGCCTGGCTGCCTCCTCCCACCATCTTTGACCTGCTGATAGCTTGTGTAATGACCGGGCTGTGCATGGGTGACATTGACCTCTCCTGGATGTACTGAGAACATTTCAGCAGTGAGTCATAGACATTCCCCCACTGTGCAACGTGACTGTGATGGGCTCTGCGCCCTTTTTGAGCAGGAGGCTCAGAGTTCTGGCCACCTGCACAGCTGTGCTGAGGCCTCAGAGACGGTCAAGATGTAACAATACAGTGGGGTAAGATTTCACCAAAGTTAGTGGCAGGTGGCGAACCTGCTCCTTAGCTGCTGTGCTGGAGGGCTGTCTCCTGGCCTGGAGCTGGCAATCATATGTCGAAGAGGCTTTAGTTGACGGTTACTTCCCTTGGAGAGGCATCAAAATTGGGACCTCTGTTAGTGATTATGTCCTGGTAAACGTCAGGCTGGTCAATTTCACTTCCTGGTTTTCATGCCTTAGCCCAAATGCACGGTGTTTGTGCTGCAAACAGGGCTGGGACTATTTATTTATGCAACATGTAATATACGTCTATTGTTCTTAGGTTTGGTAATACTAGTCTCCTCTATTTGTTTGAGGCAACAGCCGCCCTGACCATTTGTACTTTACTCTTGGGGTTAGTGACATCTGACTGGCTAATTTCCCTTCATAGAAAAGTCCTGGAGCATTTTGCAGGCAATGCTCGTGTGTCTGGGGACTTTTTAAACCAAGCTGTCAAAGATTTAGAATTACCTGTTACATTCTCTAGCCCATCTGAGCCAGTTCCGTGGGTCTCTTTCAGCGGTCGTTTTGTGAGCAGTCTCCTGCGTCCGGAATAAATCTTTCTTTTGGATGATCAGACCCCAGCCCTGTGGCATCTGCGTTATTAGCACCACGGAGGAAGGGTTCATGGCAAAACCAAAACTGTTTCGTTGATCTTCTTAAACGTCGTCCAATTTTCTGCTAATACTTGGGTTCGGAACCCTTCGAAACAGAACAAACTGGGGCCTAAACTGGTTTACACGGCATTACTTTTGCGGTGGCTACAATTAGATCTTTAACTCTGCCATTCCCACTGAAGAGAACTGGGTTTTCTGACAGCTTGTCTTGGGCAGCTTGTGCAACTTGAACCAAATCCAAAATGTAAAGGAGCAGAGTGTTTGAGAGGAAAAGCTGCCTCTGTAAACAGCTTTGAAATTAGCATCTTTCCAGCTAGTCAGCAGAGACACTCAGATTAAAGTAGACACAGGTGCAAGCTAGAATCACCATTGCCACAGTTTGAGGGTTTCTGGATAAAGCATGAAACTCAAGAGCTCTTTAGCGGCTGGAACAAAAAATAGATCAAACCACAAGTTCACCCAGGCTAGCTGTGGTACCACAACCCTGCACTGAAAGGCAATTCATCAACCAAGCCAGAACTCAGGCAAGCATCTACTGGAGGTGCAGTAGAGAAGAAATTCCTTCCTCATTTTCTGCTGTGCATTGTGGGATACCCACCTGGCCAGAGGACCCCATCCTACCCCACCTGTATGTGCTCCAATGAGCTGCTTGACCACCTGCTTTTCCAAGACACTAAAATTATGCTTATAAAGGGAGAAAGTACTAGAGACCTTAACTAGAAGAGACTCACTAGTGACACCCCCCATCTCTACAAGTATCAGAGGGGGACCCATGTTAATCTGTATCCGCAAAAACAACAAGTCCTGTGACACCTTATAGACTAACATTTGTTTGGGGCATAAGCCTTCATGGGCAAAGACCCGCTTCACCAGATGCATCATGTCTACAGCCCCATGTTTACAGCCTCTCCAGCCCAGTGAGGGTGAGTCAGCTCACTCATTCTCCCGCCCCCTAGTGTGCCTGGGGAAACTGAGGCACAAGAGAGGAAGTTGCTTCCTCCGGACAAAAATCAGTGATGAAGCTAAGACTAGAATCAATCTAAGCCGGTAAAGGGGAGAGAGCAGACTCCTGGGCCAAGGGTTTGTAAGCCAAACAAACAGCGTCTGGCCTAAACTGTTACCGCCTTGAACCGGGAACCTCCGGAAATAAAAGGATGAAAAGATGCAGCTTCTGCATGCGTGAGGCGGGGCTGTAAGAGATTCACCCCCCGGCGGGTCAGGCACAGGAGAAGCTCCATTGTCCCTCCCGCCGAATCACACGTGCACTTTTGCCTGCGCCCCTGGGCGTGGGCAGGGAGTGTGGACGTGTGCAGATCCCCCTGCTGCATGTGCGGAGGGGTTTTTGTGCCTGCAGCTCAGATCCATTCAACCCTGCCCCGCAGGCAGGCTTATGCGTGTGCGTTTTGTAAAGTGTGGGCCTGCCTGCATAGGTAGCCACATCCTTGCTTGGCTGCTTCACCCACGTGGCAGCAGATCAAAGAGGCAGGTGGGCGGGGGCCCGGCGACTTTTCATTCTGCCGGCTGGGGCATGGCTGGTTAAACATGCCTGCGGCAGGCCCTGAGAGCGCAGAAGCAACCCGGGTAATGCTCAACAAGGCCCTGCAGCCAGAGTTAGCGGAGTTCTGCCGCTGTTCCCACCACACCTTAGGGAGCTCTCTGGCGACAGGCCAGTCTCTGGGCCGGACGTCAGACTCAGTGACGAGAGCCCTGGTTTGGGGTCTGACTTTGGGACGGGCGGGAAGAGAAGCAGAAAGGGAACACGCCCGGGAAGGGGCCAACAGGCAGGCACGGGGTCACTGCATGAGAAAAGGGATCCGGGAGAAGACCCAACCTCCTGCTTTTTACTGGCCTCCTGCTGACGGGGACGGCTCTGAGCCCCCTCCAGGAATGAATCCCTGCCTGCTGACTTTTCCTTGGGGCGTAGTCCTCCCTGTCAGCCACCATGGACAGGACTGGAGCGGTGCAGGGATAACCGACAAGGGAACCCCACAGCCAGACAGTCACCGGCAGCAGCGCGAGAGCCCAGCACGGCCTATAATTCAGGGGCATATCTGCCAAGGTAGCCCACATACCTACTGGGAGTGGTTGAGTGTGCCATGGAGTGGCACTTAGGGCTTGTCTACACTGGTATTAGTTTTAGTTTTGGGGGGGGGATGTGTTTTGTGGGAAAAAAAAATTTTCTGGAAAAACACTCCTGGGCATACCTCTTTTGGGGCAGCACCGCCAGCTTCCTGGGGATGGCATTGTGGGAGGGCAAGGTAGGGGGGCCTTGCTGCCTCGCCTCACCCGCAGCAGAGTGGCCAATATCTGCCCTGCTGCAGCCACCTCTCCGCCTGCCAGGCCCCCGCGGGAGGGAGGGAGGGAGGGAGGGCACAGCCTAGCCAATCAGTGAGAGCTCTGTGCCTGGCCACTACTGACTCATGTGTTCATTTGCGTGGTGACCAGTGTTCCCGCTAGCTTTTCCCACCCATGCGTGGAATAAATTTTGTTACATGCGCCGAAGCCAGTTTGAGGTGCACCACCGACAGGAACACATGTTGCTAGCAGTGAGTGTTGCCAGCAGCGGTTGCCCACAGGGAGGCAAGTAGCTGAGTGGCAAGAGGAAGTGAGAGCAGTAGCTGGGGTGATTATTTTTAGAAGCCCAGCCCCTGTTATTAAATTAGCCCTCAGGGAGGAGTGTGCTTCCTTATTGCTGTGGGTGAAGGGCAGAGAACACCAAGGTTGACTCATTTGTGCCAAGGTTTCCTGAGCCATTGCAGCTGTAGGTGGGTTGTTTCTCCCTACTGCAGCAGGCAAGTCCCTACCCTCAGATGGGAACCAGTCAGGGTCATAGGGCCATTGCCCTCCAGGGTTCAGAGCCTGAGTCAGCACCTCCTGGGTGGAGCTGTAACACTGACTTAGAGAAAGGGTAGGACCTTTCATTCATCTCTTTCTGAAGCAAACCCCAGTGAGATGCCTGATGCTACAGACACAAACTGGGAAAACTGCTCTGCTTTCACCCGTAGACAAGCCAGACAGCTCTGATTTCACTAACAGCAGCCACCCTGGCTAACAAGGCAAAGTTTTCAAAGAACCTTTACTCTCCCTGCCAGGGAACTTATATTTATTAGCCCAAAATACAATCTTCCACTCTGCAAAATGCAAAGCAGCTCACCACCCCATAACCTGTGTACCTGAGTTTTTCAGTTCGATGCTGGAAACCAGGCACCTAGTTTGTTGTACCTGTGTGCTACAGATGCATGCTGGTTACTAACATGCAAATAGGCCCACCCACTTCCCAGCATCCAAATAGTACTGACATGCAAATAAGCTCTCGGTTTAAACCTAACATAGCACTCGACAAGCTTTATTTAGCCTTACAGATGCAAAGAAAAATACCCAAGAGGTCACCTATAGGTGAAAAGTGATAACTGATGTAGTTGCTACGATATTTGTGTATGCAAATATGTGCCAGATGCTGTGCCTTTTGGTAGAAGAACATGCGTACTTGTGGTAGCAGTTGCTGCTCCAGCATTTGCATCAATGACTGTAAGTTAGGATATTTTCTAAATGAGTATCTGGAGTGAAACTGAGTTAGAGAGCAAACTTTGAAATAATACGTGACTCACTAACCACGTCACAGTAACAGCAAAAGGACAGCAATAGACTCATGGGCTTACCTTGTATTGAAAATAACTCACTTGAAAATACTTTACTTTAGTCTGAGTATAATAGCTTATGACTAGTTTCTATTTGTCCAGGAGGTGAGAATGAAATATTGCTGTTACCTAATATAAGTCAAACACCGTGTTTCCAGGAAGTTGAAAGAAGCAGAGGTTGAACCACATTTTTGTTAAGAGTTAGGTACATAAAAAGAACCCTACAATGCTCCACTTCCTTATTGTGTAACCATAGCATGTAGGTGAGGGAAAGCTATTGTGTTACCAGCTTTTTCATGACACAGAAGAGCACCAGAGGTGATAGTCACACACTCTAATTAGCTTACAGTAACAAGGAAGAAGCCCTACACAGATAAAGGGGAAACCAGAGCAGCTCCTCCCAGAGCTCATTAAAGCCCCTACACTGGTAATGCCACTGCTGGTCCCCTTCACCTTCTTTCTCTCCTTCACCCTGTTTGCTTTGCTTCGGTAGCATCCTAACAAGAAATTCAGGCATTGGAGTTGGAGCAGGAAGAATGAGAAGAGAGAGATGATTTTTTTTCTCTCACACCCGCTGCTTACTGCATAACATTCCTACACATTCCTGCATGACTGTGAGCAAGTCACTTAATCTCTGTGCCTCAGTTCCCATCTGTAAAATGGGGATACAGATCTTTCTTTTCTCATACGCTTTGACTGCCTTTAGTCCGCAAGGGCTAGATTTGCAGCAGGATTTGGCCAGCTATCTGCCCCAGGAGGTGCTTATGCCTGAAATTTAAATCCTCAACCCTCCCTCATCAGTTGCCGCCTAAACTCCCGGGGTGCTTAAGCGTCCAGCAGTGAAAAAGCCCCAGCACTTACATTTCAGCTGCTGGGCATGCACAAAGCTACCTCCCCGCCCTCCAGGTCCACTCCAGAACCCCAGTCAGTGATGGTGCTCAGCAGCTGGCTATCAGGTGGGTGCTCCACCAGTGTACAATCAGGGTTCACACCCTCTATCCCCACAGGTGGGGCACCCTCCTGAGGCTCTCTGCAGCCCAGCTCAAATGTCCCCTCTTGCCTGGATTGAGAGCAGGGACTAGGGTGAGTCTGTCCAGCTGGGGAAGCCCTGGCTTCAGCTTCCTGCTGCAGATCAGGAGCTGAACCCCTGTCTCAGACCCAGCTGAGCACTAACCACTCGGCGAGAGGGGATAGACTCCCACAGTGGCTGTGTTTTGCAAGACAGCACGACCCTGTCTTTGGCACCTGACTGGGGATGGTGGAGGTGTCTCCCTGCCTTTGGGATCACTTCCGTGAACCTCCTTCTGAATCATCAGCATCAATAACCGTGGGCTCAGCGCTCGTTGGTGTCTGACGCCTCCCTCGCTATTTCCTTCCATCTTTCCCTGACCAGTGTGGAGTGGCTTAGTTGCTGTGGACGAGCTCCGCACCAATCTACTGTATCATCTACCCATTCTCTGTGGGGTCTGCCTCTCCTATTCAAACCGTCCGTTATACCGAATACCAGGGTCTTGATTTTTCGTTCATCATTCATTCCACAGATATGCCCGAATAGCTGTAACTTGCGTTGTATGACCTTTGGCAGTAGGTTCTTTTTCGGCTGTATCTTCCTATATAATACCTCGGTGGTGACCTTCAGCATCCATCCTATTCTCAGGATCTTTCTGTAACAACTCCTCTCGAATGCCAACATCCTTCTCTTTGAATCTTTCGTTATCACCCGTATCTCACATCGGTACAACACGCTGCTGAATGCACATCTTTTCAAGACCTTCAGCTTTGCTCCTAAGCTAATTGCTTTGCTTTTCCCGATCTTATCCGTCGCCTTCAAACTCGCTCTTGCTTTCGCTGTTCTAGTCGCGATGTCCTTCTCACGGTCTAGATCACACATCATGTTGCTCCCCAGATATGGGAACTTCTCTACATTTTCTAGTTCGATCCCAGCTACACTGATCTTCCTTCCTATTTCCTTATCTCCAAATACCATTGTCTTCTTTTTATCGATGTTCATAATCGGTCCATACCGCTTCCCTTCCTTGTTTAGCACCTGCACCGCTTTTGCTAGCGTCTCCTCATCTTCCTCAATGATAACTATATCATCTGTGAACCTCAAGTTGTTGGTTCTCATCCCATGTACCAATATCCCTTCTACCTCTTCCTTGATCTTGTCCATCGCTCTCTCTAGGTGCATGATGAAGACACTCTGCGATATCGGATCTCCTTATCTCGTTCCTCTACTCGTTCTAAACCACCTTCCCAACTCCTCGCATGTTTCACCGCTGCCTCCGCGTTATTGTTGAAAGCCTTTGGGGTACCATGCCAGTCCCAAGCCTGGATAAAGGAGGGTTGGTCAGATGAGTGTCGGTGCATAGATTGTGGAACAACAATATGAGTGAAATCTGATGCCGGTACGACTAAGTGATAAAAGATGCTGGCTAGGACATCACCTGGATAAACAAGGTCTGTGGCACCAATCGAGCAATTGGGGTTCGATCAATAAATTGGCGACTGAAGGGGTGTGTCTACACTCGGAACTAACTTCGATGTTAACTTTGAAGGTAGGCACTACTTTGAAGTCGCCAGCAGAGAGTCTACACACATTTTCCCTTCCTTCGAAGTTAATTTTGAAGTAGGGAGCTTGACTTTGAAGTCCTTACTCCATTCCTGGGAATAGAGTAGAGCCCTACTTTGAAGTTTAACTTTGAAGTAAGGTGCGTGTAGATGATTAACTTCAATGTTCTTCGAAGTAAGCAACTTCAAAGTTATTCTTGTAGGGTAGATGCAGCCAAAGAAACAAACGCACACACTATCAATTGGAACATGGAACGTCCAAACACTGTGGGCCACTGGAAAGTTAGAGCTGCTTCAAAAGAGAGCTCCTCTATAAAGACTTGACAAAGACGCTGGAGGAGATACTGAAGAGAGATGTGTTGATCATGGGAGGAGATTGGAATGCGAAGGTCGGAACAGATAAGGAAGGTTGGGAGAGAGTTGTGGGAAGTTTTGGATACGGAGGAAGAAACGAACGAGGCACAAAACTACTAGAGTTTGCTATGAAGCGGGAGTTGGTGATCTGCAACAGGAGATCCCAACAGAAGGACTGTAGGTAGTGGATGTGGCGATCGAATGATGGGAAGTCCGAGGACATGCTAGATGTGATCTTGATAAGAAGAAGGTGGGTAGCACCAGTACAGCAGTGCCGAACTTTCCAGGGAGCAGTTATAGGCTCAGACCACAGTGTAGTGATCACAAACATCAAGACGAAACCCAAGGTCCAAGTAAACCAAGCCCAGCCCTGACAGGTGTTTGTCCAACCTGGTCTTCAAAACCTCCAGTGAAGGGGATTCTCTAACCTCCCTTGGAACTTATTCCAGAGCTTAGCTGCCCTGGGAGAGATTTCCCTAACAGCTAATCTGTGGGTATGTCTTGACTCCATGGAAGACAGACCCGATCAGGGTCCATCTTCCAGAGTTTGACTTGGCATGCCTGGCAGAGACACATGAAACGGAATATCTGGGGTCGGCAGTTGACCCCTGTACTCTTGATCTCGTAAGGAGTAAGGCAGAGTCAGTGTGGGAGTTTCTCCCATCAGCCTCCTCCGTGAAGATGGCCAGGAAAGTTGATTGCCGGTAAGTCGATTCTAGCTACGCAATTGCTGTAGCTAGGACTGTGCCTCTACAATCAACTTACCTGCCCAGTGTAGACCAAGCCCATAGCTTTCTTACTGCAGATGAAGCCCATTACTCTTTGTCCTACCTTCACTGAGAACAACGGATCCCTGTCCTCTTTCGAACAGCCCTGAACATGTGTGAGGATGGTTATCAGGTCCCCCCTCAGCATTCTGTTCTCAAAACTCAACAGGCCCAGCATTGTCACCTTTCCTCCAAGCTCAGGTTCTCTAAATTGTTGACCATTTTTGTGTCTCTCCTCTGACTTCTTTCCAGTTTGTCCACCTCTTCCATCTACCCTGCGGTGTGGTCACCTTCAGGCCTCTTTCAGCGCCCCCAGGGCCTGTTTGATCAAGCCCCAGCCACCTGCCTGGCTTTGGAAGAGGTTATGAGCGCTTATCAAGGTTTCTCTGGAAATGAGCAGTGAGAACAGCGCTGGGCCCCAGGAAGGTATTCCTGAGCAAATGTTTGCACTCTGATAAGCCCCGTCTAATGGCACCGCAAGAAAAATGGGTCTGTAACAGCCACCTGTGATGGCACTGGGTAGTTGGAAACTATTTCCAGGGGGCTCCACTAATGAGCTAATCAGCCTGATGTTGGCAGCAGCTGAGTCCAATGGGAGCGGCTGTCAGCTGACCAATGTGCTTTTTATAGCTTTTCCTCTGACTCAGGGTGAGACCTTGAACAAGGCACTTAACACCTGCGTATCTCTGGGCCACCATCTCCGAAAGGGGGGCGAGCCCCTCCTTTAGTAAGTGCTTTGGCATCCACCCAGGCAGTCTTCCAGCTAATTTTTTCCGTCCCTGGGTAAAATATGTATGGGTAATAAGCAAGAAGAACTTGAAATCCTAATAAATAAACACAACTGTGACATAGTTGCTATTACAGAGACTTGGTGGGATAATACACGATTGGAATATTGGCCTAGAAGGGTGCAGCTCACTCAGAAAGGGTAGGGAGGGTAAACAGAGAGGAGGTGTTGCCTTACATATTAAAAATGTGCACACCTGGACTGAGGTGGAGATGGATGCAGGAGACAGACGTTGAGAGTCTCTGGGTTAGGTTAAAAGGGGTATAAAACCAGGGTGATGTCATATTACGGGTCTGCTATGGACGACCTAGCCAGTTAGAAGAGGTGGATGAGTCTTTTTCTAAACAACTAACAAAACCATCCAAAACATGGGATTTGGTGGTGATGGGGGACTTCAACTATCCCAACGTACGTTGGGAAACTAACACTACAAGGCACAGACTATCCAGAAAGTTCTCGGATTGCATGGATGACATTTTTTCATATCAGATGGTGGAAAAAACTGCTGGGGGTGGAGGAAGCAGTTCTCGGTGATTTCAACAAATAGGGAGGAACTCGCTGAGAATCCGAAAGTTGAAGGTAGCTTGGGAGAAAGTGACTATGACATTGTAGAGTTCATAATTCTAAGAAATAGTGAAAGGAAGAACAGCAAAATAGAGACAATGGATTTCAAGAAGGCAGAGTTTGGTAAACTCAGAGAGCTGGTAAGTAAGGGCCCACGGGAAGCAAGACCAAGAGAAAAAACAAATGAGGAGAGTTGGCAGTTTTTCAAAGGGATGTTATTAAGGGCCCAAAAGCAAGCTATAGCGGTGCATAGGAAAGATGGAAAGTATGGTAAAAGACCTCCTTGGCTTAGCCAGGAGATCTTGCAGGATCTCAAAATCAAAAAGGAGTCATATAAAAAGTGGAAATTAGGAGAAATTACGAACGTTGAATATAAGCAAACAATGAATGTATGCTGGGGTAAGATTAGAAAGACCAAGGCACAGAATGAGCTCAAATTAGCTAGAGGCATAAAGTGTAGCAAGAAGTCATTCTATAAGTATATTAGAAGCAAGAGGAAAATCAAGGACAGGGTATGTCCACTGCTCAGTGAGGAGGGAGAAACAATATCAGGAAACTTGGAAATGGCAGAGGTGCTTAATGACTTCTTTGTTTCGGTCCTCACCAAGAAGGCCGATGCAGAAATGCCTAACAAAATTCATGGTAGTGGGAAGGGGGTAGGTTCAGAGGTTAAAATAAGGAAAGAACAAGTCAAAAATTACTTAGAAAAATTAGATGTCTGCAAGTCACCAGGGCCTGATGAAATGCATCCTACAATACTCAAGAAGCTGATGTAGGTTTCTGAGCCTTTAGCTATCATCTTTGAAAAGTCCTAGAAGTTGGGAGAGATTCCAGAAGACTGGAAAAGGGCAAACATAGTGCCCATATATAAAAAGGGAAAAAAAGTACAACCCAGGAAACTACAGACCAGTCAGTTTAACTTCTGTGCCGGGAAAGATAATGGAGCAAATAATTAAGGGATTCGTCTGCAAACATCTGAAAGAAAGCAGGGTGATAGGTAACAGCCAGCATGGATTTGAAAAGAATAAATCATGCCAGGCCAATCTGATAGCTTTTCTTCCGACAGGATAACAAGTCTTGTGGTTAAGGGAGAGGAGGTGGATGTGATATACCTAGACTTTAGTAAGGCACTGACACGGTCCCACATGAACTTCTTATCAATAAACTAAACAAATACAACTTAGATGGGGCTGCTATAAGGTGGGTGCATAACTGGCTGGATAACTGTTCTCAGAGAGTAGTTATTAATGGTTCACAGTCATGCTGGAAGCGCCTAACAAGCGGGTTTCTGCAAGGATCTGTTTTGAGACTGGTTCTGTTCAATATCTTCATCAACGATTTAGATATCGGCATAAAAAGTTCACTTATTAAGCTTTCACACGATACCAAGCTGGGAGGGGTTGCAACTGCTTTGAAGGCTAGGCTTATAATTCAAAAGGATCTGGACAAACTGGACAAATGGTCTGAGATGAACAAGAAGACATTTAATAAGGACAAAGGCAAAATACTCCACTTAGGAAGAAACACTTCATGCATACAGAAAGGGGAAGTGACTGTCTAGGAAGGAGTACTGCGGAAAGAGATTTAGGGGTCATAGCCACAAGCTAAATATGAGTCAACAGTGTCATGCTGTTGCAAGAAAAGCAAACATGGTTCTGGGAGGCATTTACAGAGTGTTGTGAGCAAGACAGGAGAAGTCATTCTTCCGCTCTCCTCAGCACTGATTGGGCCTCAGCTGGAGTATTGTGTCCAGTTCTGGGCACGTTTCAGGAAAGATGTGGAGAAGCTGGAAAAGGTCCAGAGAAGAGCAACAAGAATGATGAAAGGTCTAGAGAACGTGACCTATGAGGGAAGACTCAAAGAATTGGGCTTGTTTAGTTTAGAAAAGAGAAGATTTAGAGGGGATTTGATAGTGGTTTCTAAGTACATCAAAGAGGGTTACCAGGAGGAGGGAGAAAAATTGTTCTCCTGGGCCTCTGAAGACAGGACAAGAAGCAATGGGCTTAAACTGCAGCCAGGAAGGTTTAGACAGGACATTAGGAAAATCTTCCCAACTGTCAGCGTGGTTAAACAGTGGAATAAAGTGCCTTGGGAGGTTGTGGAATCTCCATCGCTGGAGATATTTAAGAGCAGGTTAGACAGGTATCTATCAGGGATGATCCAGATGGTACTTGGTCCTGCTGAAAGTGCAGGGAACTGGACTCTTGAGTTCCCTTCCGGTTCTAATGTTCAATGATTCTATGAGATAAATTTTGTTCTGTGCACTGAGGGGTGTGCGGATGCGCACCACCAGTAGAAACCCAGGCTGCCGGCTGTGGGCGCTCTGCTCATCTGCTGGGCAGTGCCTCAATCTCCCCTGGGCAGCCGCCCAGGTGCCCAGCTTCCAGGGAACGCTGCAGCCAGGCGTAGCACTTTGCCCAATGAAAAGGCTTGTTTCTGCCCATTTCCCCAGGGCAAGATTTCCAGTTAGCTGGGCACACTTTGAACCCAGTAACCCCCAGGTGTGCCTTCACTGTGCGAGGTACTATACAGACACGTGGGGAAGATTGTCAAATGCACCCAAGGCATTTAAGGCTACAAGCGGCTTCACTGTTCAATGGGACTCAGGTGCTTCTGAAAACTAAGCCCCCTAGTAAACCAACCTCAAACGCTTCCAGCCTGAGCTGATTGTGGGGCCCAACTAGCGTCCCTCTAAAGGGGTCTGAGTGCCAGAGGAGGAGTGCTCAGCACAATCAGCCTCTTGGAGGGAGAGGCTCAGACTCACTCCTCATGTTTTAAGATTTTGGGCCCCATCTGTGTTTGGGGCTAGTGACTTTTAACTCCACCCCTGTGAAAAGCACCTCTGCGATCTCCAGCTGCCACGTTTGCTCGTTACTAAGGGATAGCGAGGGCCTCCGGCAGAGCAAAGCCAGGCAATGCAATGCCAAGAACCGACGTGAAGGCAGCAAGTTGCAAACCCACAACCAAGTCAAGCCAAGCACCAGGTGTGATTTGCTTCCTGGCGACCCTTAGGAACCTATCCAGGCCCCATCACTGCACTGGCTGAGCCTGTCCCTGAATTTCACTGCTTCACCCTCACCCTTGTGAGCAGGGCAAGGCTGTTCTCCCCACTGCGCGGCTGGGGAACTCCAGCACCAAGACGACGACGCCCGGTCACCGCGCAGATCCAAGGAAAGTGGCCTGCGGCAGCCGGATCGTATCAGTGCGCACGCTACATTGGGGTGTCCAAGACAGTCGCCACTCGCCGCATGCAGCGAATAGGACACTGCTGTGTGGCGCATGTGGGGGTGGCCCGTGGGAGAAACGTGTGGGGCAGCTCTGGGGAGTCACCAGCATAGACTCAGAATCAGGAGACTGGGGCAGGGCTGGCTCTGGGGGTGGGCATTTATTGGGGGGACTAGGGGTGCCTGGCTCTGGGGGAGGGGGAGGGCATTATTGGGGGGGCTGGGGGATGCCTGGCTCTGGGGGGAGGGGCAGGGCATTTATTGGGGGGGGCTGGGGGTTCCTGGCTCTGGGGGAGGGGGAGGGTATGTACTGGGGGGGCTGGGGGTACCAGGCTCTGGGGGAGGGGGAGGGCATTTATTTGGGGGCTCGGGGGTGCCTGGTTCTGGTGGGAGGGGCAGGGCATTTATTGTGGGGCTGGGGGTGCCTGGCTCTGGGGGGAGGGGAGGGCATTTATTGTGAGGCTGGGGGTGCCTGGCTCTGGGGGAGGGGGAGGGCATTTATTGTGAAGCTGGGGGTGCCTGGCTCTGGGGGAGGGGGAGGGCATTTATTGGGGGCCTGGGGGTGCCTGGCTGTGGGGGGGAGGGGGAGGGCATTTATTGGGGGGCTGGGGGGGGTGCCTGGCTCTACAAATTTTGTATCATACAGTGTGGCCAACACAGCAAGACGACACCCGCAAGTGTGGTGACCTCTGAGTTCCCCTTGGGCACCGCTGTGCGACAGGCATGTCCCGCCCCGTGGGGCCAACAGCCTCCCCTGCCCTCAGGGCGAGGGAGGAGAGGGGCCCAGCCCTGCACCCCAGAAGGGGCGGGGCTAAAGGGAGAAGGGGGCGGAGCCTAAGGCAGCCAGCCCTCGGCGGCAGTGCCGGCCCCTCGCCGTGTGCAGAGGCAGCCGCCCCCCGCCGCAGGAAGCACCCGGCGCCTCCGCGGGGGGAGCGCAACAGCCGCCCCGGCTGGGACTTCGGGGCGCTCTCGGGCCCAGCTAACAGCGAGGGGGGCTGCGAGGGCTGCTCGCTGCCGCCGGTCCCCCCCCGTCGCTGGCCGCGTAAACAGCCGCACGTGCGGAGGGCTGCAGCCAGCTGCCTTCAGTGGGGGCTGGCTCTGTGCGGCGCGGCCAAGCCATCTCCACCCCGGGCGGCATGAGCGGCTCCCCTCCTGCGCTCACCCACCCCCCGTTGCATCGTCATCCTGACCTGCCTGCTCCCGTTTAAGCCTTTTCGCCGCTCCCACCTCTGCACCAAAGCAGCTTCGTCCCCAGCTCCCCTGCACTTCTCATGGGGCATGTCCCTTCCCACCTGTGCCTCCTGCTGTTCGCTCCAGGGGCTTTCCTCTGCCCAGGCTGCCTGTCACCGCTGCTGAGGCCTGCACAGATCAGCCGCCTTTCTGTGGGTGATTTCTGGGCTCTGCAGGTGAAAGCTAAGCCCATACAATCCCCCCGGGGTCCCCATCGCACAAACCAGTGCTCCCTGTCAGCGAGAGTCACAACGGTCATTGGTAACCCAGAGCTCTGCCAGGTCAATCCCCCCCAAAGACCTTACACGGCACATTAAATACAAAGGCACGAAACCTCCTTGCCGGCCTTTACAAGCCTGATGCGAATTTCGGTGTTGATAACACAATGTCCCGCCTACGACTGTTGTTCCGACTGCATCATGCGTGAAGAAGTGTTCAGTTTATTAGGTTTATGTTTAAACCAGGAAAGTTATTAAGGAAAACTGCCCAGGTTGCATGTTACAATAGCAAAGTGCAACAGCTATAAATATAACAGATCTGGGCTAAGCCAGTTCACATCAATTCACGTCAAGGAACAACTTTCTATTGGAGCAGGAGAACAACATGGTATGTCACCAAGCGACACCCATGTGTACTGAGCTATGGACCTGAAGTCACCTGGTTAGTTCCTTTTTTATGCCATACTCACCAAAGTAGGACTGTTGTACTGGGCAGTCTCTTCCACAAATACAGGTTTTAACTGCCCTCCCTGTGCTGACAACTCACAGCTCCACCTCTGTCTCCTCCTGCTGGAGCTAAAATCTTCACCTCTCTCGCTGATGTCTCCTTTGGGCTCCCTGGTCAGCAGCTGGAGCTAAATATGCTAAAACTGAGCCGCTGATCTTCTTCCCTGTACGCTCTTTGTTAGCTGCTTTGTTGATCACTCTGGACAATACCAACAGGCTGCCAGTCACAGAGCCCCATAAACCACATGACCTCGTCTACTGGGACCTCGTTCTTGATTTACAGTCGCAGCCGCGTTAATTTACAAGCTTGAGTGGCACCTTCAGAAACCCCTCTGGCTTTGCAATTTTGCTCTGAGTAACACCCGGCTCCAGGGTTGCCAGTGGTGCTTTTTTTTTTTCTATCGGCGTGTGAAATAAATTTTGTTCTGTGTACCTGGGCCAGTGCAGATGCGCACCACCAGCACAAAGACAGCAGGCAGCGTTTTGCTAATCGGGTGGGCAGCACTTAAACCTCTCCTGGGCAGCCGTCCAAACACTCAGAATGGTGGCTGTCAGTTTTGGTTGGCCATATTCCTGAAGGTTTCAGCCCTTGGCAAGGTTTAATTAAAGATTCATTTTTAATATCTGGAGACTCCAGGACAATCCTGAAAAGTTAGCGCTTGCACCCCACTTCTTTCTGGTATAAGAGTGATTTGTTTTCAGTTTTAGCTTTAACTCTTTTCCCAAGTAACAGAAGCCAAACAATACAAAGCCTTATACTGGATTAATTGTGTCTACACAGAAGTTATAGCAATATAACTAAACCAGTTCACATCTTAGGATACATTGAAAACAAATTCTCCCCTGTGGGAGAGAGAGGAATTATCTAGTGCAGGTCCTGGGGTGGGAGCAATGGGATGCTGCAACTTCTCAGCAACGAGATAAGTGAGTGTAATGGCCACTCCGAAGGAAGCAGCAGAAATCTTACCCGTTGAGTTATTACAGGGGACCTGGAAGGAATCACTAGACAATGAGCTGCAGGCAGTGTTCCAGCTAACTTTTCCAGTCCATGAGCAGAATTAATTTTGTTATGTGCACCAAGGCATGCGTGGAAGTGCACCACCAATAGGAACATACAATGCCCACGGTCAGTGCTATGGACTCTCTTCTAATCAGCTGGGTGGCACCTGACTCTCTTCGGCGGTTGCCCAAGTGCTCAGCTTACAGGGACCGCTGGGTGTAGGGAACATGCTTGAACAGAATATTAACCGGACATCAAAATAGGTCTTGTCTATCTTATTATTAGTAGCACAGTAGGGTCTGGGCTCTGTGAGTGAGACAGGGCCCTGTCGTGCTAGGCGCTGTACCCAGAGATATTAAGAGACAATCCTTCCCACCAAGAGCCATAAGAAGGCAACAGAGAAAAAGAAATGCTTGTAACAGATGAGGTAGCTACAGCAGTGGCAGGAATTAAACCCAGATCTCCTGAGTTCCAACCAAGTGCCTTATCCATAAACCCCTTATATCTCTAGGGAATTTATGGCCTTCTCTGGAACCAGGAAGTGCAAAGCTGCCACCAACCAAGCAGAAAACAAATACATTGTCATCCCCTCAGCAAAGGTCATGGTCAAGGATTTTAAGTGATTTTTTTAATCCTGGTCTTTGTTTGGCTATCAACAAACTCCAAGAACTTGGCATGAAAACTCGCTGGGCCAGCTGGGTTGTCCTGAGAAAGATTACATAATGCAAACCCAACCGAATAGACAGCAGGGATGACGAACTCTGGAACCAATGAGCGCATCAAACCGCGAGCCTGGTGTTGCCCAGCAAAGCTGCCTCTGACCAGGGCTAGAGAAGAGGTAGGCCTCAGACAACGTGGCATCCTTGGGGTGAAAACACTCCCAGTTTACTGTAGATAATGGAGGAAATCTTGTTCACGCTGGAGACCAGGGATCAGCAACCTTTCCAAGGCGGAGTGCTGATATTTGACCTTTTGGCCTCCATGTACTGTTCGAGAGCTGCTGATCAAAGAATCATAGAACACTAGCACTGGAAGGGACCTCGAGAGGCCATCGAGTCCAGCCCCCTGCCCCAATGGCAGGACCAAGTACTATCTAAACCATCCCTGATAGACGTCTATCTAACCTGTTCTTAAATATCTCCAGCAATGGAGATTCCACAACCTCCCTTGGCAATTTATTCCACTGTTTGACCATCCTGACAGTTAAGAACTTTTTCCTAATGTCCAACCTAAACCTCCCTTGATGCAGTTTAAGCCCTTTGCCTCTTGTTCTATCCTCAGAGGCCAAGAAGAACAAGTTTTCTCCTTCCTCCTTATGACTCCCTTTTTGGATACCTGAAAACTGCTATCATGTCTCCCCTCAATCTCCTCTTTTCCAAACTAAACAAGCCCAATTCTTTCAACCTTTTTTCATGGGTCACATTCTCTAGACCTTTAATCATTCTTGTTGCTCTTTTCTGGACCCTTTCTAGTTTCTCGACATCTTTTTTGAACTGCGGTGCCCAGAACTGGACACAATACTCCAGCTGAGGCCTAACCAGCGCAGAGTAGAGCGGAAGAATGACTTCTCGTGTCTTGTTCACGACACACCTGTTAACGCAGCCCAGAATCACGTTTGCTTTTTTTGCAACAGCATCACACTGTTGACTCATATTTAGCTTTTGGTTCACTATAATCCCCAGGTCCCTTTCTGCTGTACTCATTCCTAGACAGTCTCTCCCCATTCTGTGTACATTTTAAAGTCTCTGATAGTCCTACTTACAACAGCTTCATTCATAACTCCGTGAAGACGCAGAGCTTTACTGCTTCTCTCTTTCAATGTCCAGCCAGCTGGGTTTTTTAAATATCTAGAAACACCCAGGATTGTAACAGGTCGAACCTCTCTTGTCCCGGATTTTGCTGAACCAGGGAGCCCCAGCCCCAGAGGTTGCCAAGGGCTTGGGACTCAGCTGGGCTGGCGGCCAGCTCTACTGGCTGGAAGCAAAGCTGCCACCAGCCCAGGCAAGGGGCCCTGCTTGCCCTGGGTGGACAAATGCTGCTGGTCCTGGGCATGGGGGTGGAACCACTGGGAGCTGCTGTGGGGCGCTGCATGGGGGGACTGAAGCGCGGAGCTGAGCTCCCACCTGCTTGCTGAAGAAAATTGGCTGGGGTGCCACTTTTGGCATGTGTGCCGAGCGTTGCCATTCGCCTCTGTAGAAGGCCAGGGCTTTGGGAGTGGAGAAATGCCATGATGCTTTACCAGCAGTGCCTAACCAGTCAGCTCCCGGCCCCTTCGTCTGGGGGCGAAAAGGCCATTTCTCCAAAAAGTTAATGGCAACAACTTCGGCATGTGCAACAGTTTGCAGTGCCCTGCAGGAGGATTTCAGCAGCTCCCACTGGGGAGGCACCGTGTGCCTTTCCTGTGTTAGGTGCGGATACAGGCAGAGGTGCCAGGGTTGTATCATTTTGGGTGGTGCCCAGAACAGGTCCAAGCAGAGCTGTCCCGTCCACAGGACACACTGAGACGACTGGTCTGGGCCTTGTGCTAATGGCATATTGGGGCGCAGTAGGAGGAGCAGATCTGGGGTTGTGAATATTCCCCTTTATTTGACACGGGGGAGGCCACATCTGGAATATTGTGTCCAGTTTTGGGCCCCCCAGTATAAAAAGGATGTGGATTTGCTGGAGCAGGTTCAGCGGAGGGCAACAAAAATTATTAACGGGCTGGAACATATGACCGATGAGGCTAGGCTGAGGGATTTGGGCTTGTTTAGTTTACAGAAGAGAAGGCTGAGGGGTGATTTAATAGCAGCCTTCAACTTCCTGAAGGGGAGCTCTAACAAGGATGGAGAGAGGCTGTTCCCAGTGGTGACAGACGGCAGGACAAGGAGCCATGGTCTGAAGTTACAGAGGGAGAGGTGTAGGCTGGATATTAGGAAAACCTATTTCACTAGAAGGATGGTGAAGCACTGGAATGTGTTACCTAGAGAGGTGGTGGAATCTCCATCCCTGGAGGTTTTTAAGTCCCAGCTTGACAAAGCCCTGGCTGGGACGATTTAGTTGGGGTTGGTCCTGCTTGGGGCAGGGGACTGGACTCAATGACCTCCTGAGGTGCCTTCCAGCCCTGAGATTCCATGCTTCTAAGTTCTGGAATGGGCCAGGCAGGAGGTTGTGGAGGTTTTGGGAACAGGTTGGTTCCGCCTCAGTGCAGAGAGCTGGACGTGATGATCTCTCAAGGTTGCTCCAGCTCTACGTTTTATGATCCTCCAGCCCTATTTATTCCAAGAACAAGTAGTGACAGGCTGCCGCAGCCCCACCACATCCTTCTGCTACCGACGCAACCCCGTCCTCTGCTAGACAGCCCAGGACTGGCGAGTCCAGTCCCTACAGCCAACCCAACGCTGCACGCCTGGGCTGAGCCAATGACAAGAGCATCCAGGAGCGATGCCAGGTTTGACGAGCCAGGCATCGAGACAGTTCTGCCAGTGGTGCGCAGAGCAGCCGGCCCCGGGGAAAGCCTTTCAGTAAATCCAATGAAAAACACCTCTCTTTCATTTTCCCTTTCCCAGCAGCTTTCCTCGAACGGCTGCAAGGGGCCGTGACGCCCGGCAGATCCGCCTGCGGCCTCTGGGTGCTGATCGTTTCAACAGTCGGGCCGCTGGCTCGCAAAGGCACCCCGTCTTGGGTGTGTTTCTCCAAGGGTGCCGAGTGAGAGAGACATTCATCCACAATCCCCAGGCCCTGACGAACAGCCCTGGCTGCCCCCGCTGGAGAGAAAGCCGATGGCTATTCATGACTCCCCTTTCCCGATGGGCACAGAGGATGGCACTGCCATAGCCAGCAATCCCTCTGCTGCGGAGGCATCCGCGTCCTTCACCCACTGCGCATAATCTTATCCCGGCATCGCTCATAAACACTGCAGAGACCCTGACTCTGGCGTCAAGCCTTTGATAGCCCACTGGATTGCTGCCCTTATCTCGCTTTCTACCTCTCCACTCCCTGCTGGCTGTTTGCAATAGTTACTAGTTAATGTGGGCACGATAAGAACTCCACACCAAAGGGAAAATAACTCTGTGTGGAGGGGGAGAGACACGCCACAATGGCATCAGTCTCACCCAGAAGCAATCAAGCAACTCCGACCCAGGGACTTTTAGTTCCTTGTTGGAGGGTGGGTGGCAGGAAATCCCCTGTGCAGCACCAGACACCCAGCACGGCCCAAAGGCCTTACCACCAGCGTTCCCTGTAAGCTGAACGCTTGGGCGGCCGCCCAGGAGAGTCAGGTGTTGCCCAGCTGATTGGCAGAGCCCCCACATGGCAGCGTGTGTTTCATTGGTGGTGCGCATCTGCCCCTGCCTTGGTGCACCCAATAAAATTCATTCCACACATGGATGGAAAAAGTTAGCGGGAATGCCGCTGACCGCTCCATCCCATGCCCACCGGCCGCCATGGAGGGGCAGGGGGAAGAAGGAGAACAGAGGGGACTTTGCGGCTGCAAGCGGTGAAGCCAAAGAGACGACTGGTTGTGAAGGCAGCCAGAAATGACTGCCATCCGCCAGCAGCCACTGCCAGTGCTGTTGTGTTTTGCCAGTGAGCCGTGCAGAAAGAGGGAGTTACCTGAGCTCAGCCTTGCACGCTGCAGCCCTGACTGGAGGTTCCCGTGTCACCCCACAACACAGACTGGGTTGGTCGGTGCCTTTAACGCTTCCTTTGCCTACGCCACCGCCTACAGCCACAGACCCACACAATATTGCTCAGGGGTCAGTGCAACATCTGAGCAGCCAGCAGTTTGAGCAGGGGCCTGCTAAACCCAGGGTTGTGAGTTCAGCCCTTGAGGGGGCCATTTAGGGATCTGGGGCTCTTGGTCTTGCCAAGAGGGCAGAGGACTGGACTCGATGACCTCCTGAGGTCCCTTCCAGCTCTAGGAGATGTGTATCTCCATACCGAGGCTGGAGGCTAGCTAGAGATGTCCCTGAGGCCACGCCAGGTCCCTGCAGGGAGGGGGCGTTCCCGGGGCGGGAGCCAGATTGCTTGGTGGAGGGGCTGAGAGCAGATGAGTCACAGGCAGGAAGGCAGCCCAGCTGGTGGGTGGCCTTCGAAAGGCCGTGAGGTCAGAGCAGCAGCTAACTCCCGGGTATTTCCCAGACAGGCCCAAGCGAAAGTTTAAGAACTCCCAGCAGGCGGCTCTGGCCGTGGGGGTGGCTGGCCCCGGCTGCCATGAACTGACTGAGCGGTTTGAAATGGAAAGTGGGAGGCGAGTGCTGGAAATGTTGAAAGCTGGGGGAATCCTCCGCACTGGAGGGAAACGCTTTCACAGGGCCAAAAATCAAACCCAGCCCCAGCAGCCCTGGGCAGACTGGGCTTGGGGGTGGCTGGCCACAGTTACTTTCTGAAGGCCCCAGGGAGCTGTTGTGAGCACCTGCCCTACCATGGGACCTGGTCGTCCACTCCTGGTCTGGACCGTAGCATCACAGATGACGACGGCACCTGCAGCCATGCCCGCACCTGAAACACAAAGGGATTTAGGTGCCTAGCGCCCAAGGAAGTTAGGAGCCTGGCTTAGCTTGGAGGTTCTCCACCCCGAACCCCAGGCCCAGCTCTGATGCGACAGAGGCCTGAGAGAGGGACGCCCCCTCTGGCCGTGGCAAAGCCACTGCTGGAGCTGGGCCTTTCCTGGTGGTGGGGTCGGGGGGTGGTTACCCAGCCCCCACTACCAAAAGAAATGGGAAGGATGGCTGGAAATCAGGACCCGGAGACGCCAGTCCCCGGGAGTGATGGGGAGGGAGAGGCCAACACGGCAGGTCAGGCTGCTGGACAGGGCAGACAGGCTAAGGCGGGAGCCCGGAGGTTGCCACCTTTCCTGGCCAGCCGGCGGGTGCCATGGCTGCGAGTGACGTCGAGCTGCGGCGCGAGGCTGCCGGGGGTTCCCGGCCTCCCTGGGGGGTTGCGAATCACTGGGGATGGCCGGAGCAGGGCCGAGCTGAGCCGGGGACAGGGAGCAGTCAGTGCTGGGCGGAGCCACGGCTGTGAGGGGGGCAGCGCGGGGCTGGAGCGTTGCAGAGCTGGGGGACAGCCGGCAGAGCCATCCCATCCATAGGACAACTGGGGGGGGGGGGCGGCCCTTGGCAGCAAGAGGCCCCCCGCCCCCCCCAGACCACAGCAAGCGGCTCCAACGGGCCTGGAAGCTTGCTCAGCTCCATCCCACCACCCCCTCCCAGCCCGCAGTGGGAGCAGATCTCCCAGCCCTGGGGCGTGCGGCTTCCCCCAGCTGGGCGCAGGGCACTGGGAAAGCGCGGCAGGGCGGCGGGAAGCAGCCTGCAAGTCGCTCCAGCTCCCGCCACTGCGGGGGCGGGGGGGCCCTACTGCTGCCATGTGCCAGACCCCTGCCCGGTAATCCCCTGCTCCCATTGCTGGGGGAGGCGGCTTTGGGCAGGGGGCCAGCGTGGGGGGGTTGGGTGGGGCAGGGCTGGGCCTGTGGTGGGGGGGTGCTGGGGAGCTGCTCCAGGCCCCACACCCCGTGGGATGGCCCTGGTGACACGCTGCTTCTCACCCTGCTCTGATCTCGTAGCCGGATTGCTGCTGAGCACCTTGGTGCGCGTGACGACCGGTGGGCCGGGCAGAGGGAGCACCTGGGAGCAGGAACACTCCAGCCCCTGCCCAAGGGGACCACAGCCACGTTGTGGGTTTGAACGCCCAGAGACCCTGGGCCCAGCTGTGTTGGGGTGACAGGGAGCCTCGCACGGCGGCGTGGCAGGGGAGTGCTCGAGTGGGGACGGCCTCTGGGTAAAGGAAGAGGGACCGAGGCTGTCAGACGGGATCCGGTTACAAAAGCACACGGGGTCGGCCCTTATGCCAATTCCCTGCTCTCTGCAGCTGCTGGGGGACAAGGCTCGGCCCAGCAGAGGGTGCGGTGGAACTGGGGGAGCCAGTGGTGGGGTGCAGTGGGGGGGGGCGGAATAGCTGCAGAGCTCCCAGACAGCTCCAGCTGCAGTGTCAAACATGGCCCAAACCAAACGCAGACTTGCCAGCCCCCCCCGCCGCCTTTCCGCCAGCCCTGCACAGCCTGGGTTAGGTGCTGCTGGGAGGCAGCGACCCAGGAGCTGAGCTGGGAGCTGGTACAGACCAGAGAGCAAGTCCTGACACCCAGCCTAGCCTGGTTATAACCCAGCCATGCTGCCTCCCTGCGTGAACGGTTGGTAGCGATTTAATCAGCCGGTAGATGCTACTGGTGGCTGGGGTCCTGGTGCTCCAAGCATTTTTGGCACAGCTGCAGTTACCACTGGCTAAAAGCCCTGAGTAGACACAACCCGGTGCACTTAACGTTCTCCCATGGGAGGCTGGGAGCAAAAGACCCACCCCCCCAAAGCCCTGTGGGTGCTCCTGGATCTTATCCTGCACAAGGCATCACGCTGCGCCCCAGAACTGGCTGCATGGCAGTCCTGGGTGAAGCAATTTCTTGTACCTAACCACACCAGCTGGGCAGAAAGGCTGAAGCTTACGGTTCGTCTATACTTACAGGGCATTGACATGCTGCGATTGAGCTTCCGGAGCTTGATTCTGCAGCATCTGTGAAGACGCGACAAAATCGATCTCCCTGGGCTCGGCCATCGCCCCGGCACGCCACACTGCCGCAGGGGGTGTCGGTGCGGGTTCGAAGAGCCCCGATCTACACCAGGGAACAAAGTCGATCCCCACACGGCGATGCCAGCTACCCGAATGGTGCGGCTGGAATTGTGCATCTGGGACCAACTTTGAGCCCTGGCGTAGACCAGGCCTAAGCGTCAGGGGTTGTAAATGGGTTTAAAGGCTGCGGCTGAACAGGTCAGTCTCGATCCGAAGAGCTTGTTCATCGTTTAATTGGCACTTTGATGATGCAAAGGGCTCTTGCGCCTGCTGAAGTCAAGGGCAAATGCCACAGCTCGGCGAACCCTCGGCCTTCCCCACAGACGGCGTCACGAAGCTTTGAAAGAGTTGCATTGAGCGTCCCGGCTCTCTCTGCTATCAGTTCTTAACAGGGGCCCCGCCAGGCCTGAGCGTCCGGGCACCGCAGGAAGGAACAGTGCTCATTTCTTGGGGGCCAGGGGCCACCGCCTGGCAGTGGGTTGACAGCCACCGTGGGCCCTGGGGCCAGGTGGGTGGCAGGCCTGGCTCTGTGCCCCAGGAGGGGCGTGGCCACAGAAAGAGCGGGGCCTGCAGGCCCATGGCGCTGGGCCCCCCAACCCAGAAGCCTGCAGGACTGTGCGGCGTGGCTCTGCTGTGGTGTTTCAAGGGGGCCGGGAGCAGCTGCCCCCTTTGCCCCTCGCCATCAGCGGCCCATGGGGAAGTGAAGGCAGGGCTGTTGCTCAGCTGTGAGCTGGCCCTCCCAGCCTCACCCCTTTCTCTGCGGCGGCGTATCACACTCACAGCGCGTAGGCAGGGAAAGAGGCTGCTCTGTACCACAGGAAGTCCCCAAATAAACTGCGATCGGGAGGCGCTCGGTTAGCACTCAGAAGGCGTTTTCCCACGGACACGTTACCACCGGTGGCAGGGGCCCAGGCCAGCCCACGGAAGCCTCTTCACCCCCCCAGCCTCACTGCAATTCTGCATCTTTGGAGCCCCAACCAGCAGAAACGGGTTTGCTCATTTAACTTTGCTGGTGCTTGAGGACTCGGGTTACCCTATCATACACTGCAGAGTGGCTCACTGCTGCTATTCATATCGCAGGAGGTAGGACTCCGCCAGCAGAGGCGCCGGCTTCGAGGTGCTCCGGGCTCAAGCGCGCCCCCATGGGAAAAACAAGGACGGTGCTCAGCAGCCAGGGGGCTGGAGTAATCGTGGGTGGGGCTGGCACCCCGGCCATCCATCTGCCCCCCAGGGTGCTGCCCATGGTTCTACCTCTTCCCACAGAGACCATGCCCACTGCTCCGCTCCAGGCAGGCCCACCGCCGGGAGGACAAAGGGGGCAATCGCCCCTGGGGCCCAGCCACTCAAAGAGGATCAGGGCTCTCGCTCACCACTGCTGCCAGCTCCGGGCCCTTTAAATGGTCATTGGAGGGGGGGGTCAGATCCGAGGGCCGCCAGTGCCTTTTGCTGCAGGGGGCTCCCTGCCGCCAGGGTAGGTTACCCCGCCCCTTGTCAGACAGGCTCAGGTTGTTTCAAGTCTGGTTGCAGCTAATGCAGAGCCTCTGTTCGAGCCAGCAGCGGGGTCTGTGCACGCAAAGGACTGACAGCTGCTACTGCCATGGTGTGCAAGGAAGCAGGCGTGGAAGCCACACTTCTGGTACAATAAAAACACGCCCCCCCCACCCAGCCAGCTGTTCATCCTGCAGCCAGAGCCCAGCCCGGCATCTGCCTGCAGCCTCCTGTGCTTTCCAGCCCTGTGGGACAGGCCCTTCTGGTGGTGGGGCAGAGGAAGAGGTGACCTCACTCCACAGCCCTGTGACAAACATGTGACAGTGGTGCCGGCTGGTTGGTTTCACCCGGCAGGAAGCCAAAACGCTTAGGATGGGGAAAGCAAAACACCCCCCCCCCCCCCCCCGGTGAGCAAAACCAAAGCACCCCCAGTGAAACTCTGCTGCTGGCTGCTCTGGAGTGCTGAGGGCCCCTGGTGGCTCCAGCGGGGTAGGACAGATGGACGTGTCTAAGCCTAAGTCCAGAGGCACCCCCCCAGCAGTGGCCAAGGCCAAAACTCACAGAGGCAACTTGACCCAGCAGGGTCTATTTTTGGCCCAAAGCTACATGCCCGCCCGCCCGCCCGCCTGCCCTCACTAGATTTCGAGGGGATTAACCTGGAGAGTGGTACAAGGCTTTCAAGACCAATTGCATCGTCTCTACGCATTAGTTGGGCTTCTTTGCCGCTCTGGCCCACGTACATAGACAAGTGGCAACAGCCCAGCCCCGCCGCTCGTTCTGTTTTGGTGCTGCTGTGTAGTGGGGTTCCGGGCAAAGCCCTGCAGAAGACGTTACTCCAGAAATTCTCTGGGGGAAGGCCTGCCCCACAAGGGAAACACTTCCCAGCTCCTCCCTCAGCAATACCACCTCTGTGCAGTCTTAGAGCCGGCCCGCAGAGAGCTGAAGGAGGAAAGCCAAGCCGGAGGGCCAGGCCTAACCATGATATCAGGGTCTCCTCCACTTTGGAGGGATTAAACTTCTGATAGAAGACCAGCTGTGCCACCCTGTCCAAAAGCTACCACAGGAAACACAGCAAAACAAGAACGCGGTCCTGTCGCACTTTAAAGTCTAACCAAATAATTTAGCAGGTGATGAGCTTTCGTGGGACAAACCCACTTCAGACCTATAGCCTGACCTGACCAGACTCAATATATAAAGCACAGAGGTCCAAAAATTGTTACTGAGGGTGACAAATCAGAAAAATTGTTATCCTTGTTCGCAAATCAGATAGGAGAGCAGACGGGGGCGGTCGAGGGGTGGGAAAGTAAGTGTAAGGTCAAACAACGCATGTAGAAGAGTCCTTATAATGGGTCAGTAATTGCTGTCCCTGCTCAAACCACGTCTTAATGTGTCGAATTTGATTATGAATGTTAGTTCCAAACAGTCTCTGTAGACGGTTGTGTCTCCTTTCAGTCGAACACAAACTCTCAGGTCTTTAACAGAATGGCCCACTCCAGTAAAGCGCTGGCTGATAGGTTTGAATAGTAACAAGGTAGCTGTGTTAGCCTGTACTCCATCAGAACAAAACAGCAGAAATGTAGCACCTTAAAGGCTAACAAAATGATTTATTTGGCGATGAGCTTTCATGGGACAGACCCACTTCTTCAGCTCAATCTCATTTCCAAAACAGACCGACATTTATAAGTCCAGAGGACCAAAAATATTGCAATAAAAACTGACCAAGTAGGTGGCAGAGGGATGGGGGATGTTAAATGTCCTGCCTGAGATGCTGACAGGCTTGTGTATTTCGAGATTTTTGATGTCTGCTCTATGTCCATTCATTCTTTGGTGAACAGCCTTTGCACTCTGCCCTATATACATGGTGTGTGGGCATCCTTGGCACACAATGGCCCATATGATGTTAATTGAGGAACAGAAGAATATGCCCCTGATTCTGTAATTAACGTGATTAGGTCTGGTGATGGTATCTCCAGAATAGATATGTGGACGAAGCTGGCAATGGGGCTTGTTGCAAGGAAAGTTCCAGGATTAGTAGTGGTGTCGTTGCTAGTGAGAATCTTCACAAGGGTGGGAGGTTGTCTATAGGAGAGAGCAGGCCTGTCACCTCGGGCCTTCTGGAGTGTGGCATCCTGATTAAGGATGGGCTGTAGGTCTTTAATGGGGAGTTGCAGTGGTTTGAGTTGGGGGCTGTAGGTAATGACCAGTGGCGTTCTGCTGTTGGCTTTTTTGGACCTATCTTGGACAAGTTGGTTTCTGGGGATTTGTCTGGCCCTGTCGATTTGTTTTTCTACTTCTCCCGGTGGGTAATTCAGGTTTATAAACGTTGGGTGGAGATTGTGGAGTTTTTGGTCTCTGTCAGTAGGATCAGAGCAGAAGTGATTGTACCTCAAGGCTTGACTGTAAAGGGTGGATCGTGCGGTGTGTGCGGGATGGAAGCTGGAGGCATGTAGGTAAGTGTAGCACTCAGTGGGTTTCTGGTAGAGCAGGGGAAATAGAGTGCAACATGACCAGACACCCTTCCCTCCTCTCCCACCCACCCAAGTGTTTCAGCGGCCCTTTGCGTAAGCTGCATGGAATTAGATTGTTGCTATAGGATCCATCCAATTTAGCAGGGCAAACCTTGGCCTTCTGGAAGCTCCATAGTGGTCACTTAGGCAAGGGCTGGGTGCACTTCATCACACCTGTGGGCATCACAGGGCAAATCAGGCTGTCGCAGCAGGAAGGGTGGATTTTTGAGAAGGGCCTCAGGGTGATCCCACTCTGTGTGAGCCTCAGGCAAGTTGCTGGTGCTCTCTGCATCTCCATGCTCCAGCCCAAAACAGACACAAGCACTGGCCTATTTCACACTGGTGCTGGGTAGGCAGGTGACCTTACTGGAAGGATACAAGAACCTCCATTGTAACTGTGTGTGTGTGTGGTTACAGAAGAGACAACCTTGAGTTTCAACTCCTACAAGAAGTCCCCTCTCCTTTCCACACCCCCAGGCACACCCGTGCCCCCATCACCCTCTTTCAATACGCTCACGCCCACTGTTTTATTTTTTCCTCATCCCTGCGCAGAAAAAATTTAACATGCACCACGGCATGTGCAGATGTGCACGACCTGGGGAGCTAGACAGATCAGCTGGGTGGCATTTGAATCTGACACGGCCACCCAAACTCTCAGCTGACAGGGGACACTGCCCACATCCCCGCCCAATGACCATAAGAGTATTTAAAAATCAGGGAATGATCAACTGAACAAGCCGATCATTCCCTGATTTTTAAATCAGGGAACGTGTTAAACTTAACATTAACTTACGCGTTGTGAGCAAGACATGAGAAGTCATTCTTCCACTCTGCTCTGACCTGGATAGGCCTCAGTTGGAGTTTTGCGTCCAGTTCTGGGCACCACATTTCAAGGAAGATGTGGAGAAATCGGAGAGGGTCCAGAAAACAGCAATGATAATCAAAGGTCTAGAGAACATGACCTATGAAGAAAGGCTGGAAGAATTGGGCTTGTTTAGTTTGCAAAAGAGAAGATTGAGGTGGGGGGAGAGAAGATTGGGGGGGGGGGGGAGCATGATAGTGGTTTTAAGGTATCTAAAATGGTGTCATAAGGAGGAGAGAGAAAACTTGTTCTTCTTGGACTCTGAGGATAGAACAAGAAGCAATGGGCTTAAACTGCAGCAAGGGAGGTTTCCGTTGGACATTAGGAAAAAAGCTTAGTGTCAGGGTGGTCAAACACTAGAATTGCCTAGGGAGGTTGTGGAATCTCCATCGCCAGAGATATTTAAGATGGACTGGACAGTACTTGGTCCTGCCATGAGGGCAGGGGGCTGGACTTGATGACCTGTCAAGGTCCCCTCCAGTCCTAGTGTTCTACGATTCCATGACTTCTCCCTGCCCCCCGCCAACACGAGTTAGGCTGGGACCTTCTTTCACCTCCCACCCCCCCTTCACCAGGCCAATGCTGAAGGGCTTAATCCATACACTTCATCTAAAAACAGCCCCCGGCATTGCTGGCCCTCTCTCTTCCTCCGACTCTAAGGGCACCTGACCATGACTGACCCCATCTTCTGTTTCCTCCAGGTGGCCTCCTGAGCAGCGATCGGTTGGGACCAGTGAGCGTGATACAGAAAACCTGACAAGCAGCCACCCTGAGATGGACGCAACAGACACATGCGGCAAGAGGTCTTCAATATTTATTTTGAAAAAAAAAAAAAAAAAAAAAAAAAAAAAAAAAGAAAATCGGACTCAGAAAGCACCAATCCTTCACAGTCCCCAGTCCCCTCACCCTACTGCAAGCAAGAACCCATGGCCAGGTAAGCCATCTCCTCCAAGCTGGAGGGACAGGCCCAGGCCAGGGACAGAAGGGGTAGTTTTCAAGGGAGGAAGGTAAGAAAAGTTTGAACCATCCAGGCGCTGCAGAACCAGACCTGTTTCCCCAGTCAAATCCCGCTACCACTGAAGGCAACAGTAGCTTGGCTTCCGTAGGGCACAGCACAGACACTGTGAAATAAATCCAACCCTTCCAGCCAATTCTGAGCCTTGCAATGCCATCGGTTAGAGCGAGGGGATTGGGGAACAGTTAGAGTTTTATTAGAGGAGGATCCCCCTAGCTGCACAATATCAAGTAGTAAGAAAAAAAAGCCAGGAACTCCAGCCATTATCACATTATTTCAGTGTAAGGAGAACCAGCCTGGGGTCCCCCCCTTTCTGGTACCTCTGCTCCACAGGTTTAAACTGATTACAGAACAAGCACGGACTTAGCAGCAGTTCAGGGCCAAAACCTGTGATTACAAAATGTAGGATGGGGCTTTAGTTGAAGGTTTGTCTGCCAAAGGCCAGTTGGAGGCTGAGAGACGGGGTTTGCTGGTTTTTAGATTGCTTTGCATTGCGAGAAGTTCTTTATAAACTGAATCCATGACAAAGCAATCTGCACTTCTGGGTTTTTCCTCCTGGCTGCAAGCCCCAAGAAATGCCAGGAAAACAAAAGGTCCGGCAGCCCTAGTGTTGTTCTTTAACAGGGATACTGAATCTTTAAACACAGGGACCTCTGCTTGCCCGTGATTTAAAACAGCTGTTTCAAACTCTGGACCCGGCCGAAGTTTTAGAACAGGCTGAATAACCCTGAGCCCCCTTTTGGGACATCAGGGTTATTTCCAGGGGACCCACAAAGATAGCACAACCCCAGAAGTCCTCCCATCTTGTGGGGTAGTTAGAGGGTTATGGGGTGAGGTCATTCAGGAGGAAGATGCGGGGGGGTGTTATATCTGTATTTCCCCACCCCTTGCTGCAACACACAGCTCAAATCCCAATAACCTTTCAAGCCTTGTGTCTCAATTAAAACGAAGAAAAGGACACCGTGCCCCCTTCAAGGGTCAAAACCGTTACTGCACACCTCCCGTACCGCAGATATGCAGCAACCTGTACCCCTGCCCATGTCTCCAGCAGTGGGGTGAGACCTTACCACTGGGAGATCAGGTGAAGAGTCCTCTCGGGTCTTTACCAAGTATTCTGCAGTAGAGGGCAGGAGAACAGTTAGCATCCTTGGGTGCTGGGTCCATTCCAGGTGGGCATTTCTTTAACATGGGCATTTCTTTAACGTAGGCATTTGCAAAAATTCCCCCCAGGGCCGCCTAGGCGTTCGCTGCAACTTGGGGTCGTACGACTGTCTGTTTCAGGGGTGAGAAGAGAAAAAGCTCCCCCTATAAATGCATACCTCCAGGCCATCCTAACCCGGCCACAGCCAACTGGTGGAGGGAGCGATGCAACACCCAGACAGCCACAGAGCGGGAACCCCCTCCCTGACAGCAACCCAAGGGAGGAGCCCAGCAGATTGCCTGGCGCCAAACCTCCTCCTCCCTAGGGTTGAATAAATAAATCAGTCAATGCAGGGCTGTGCCCAGGTCGCCTGGGAATGGGAGGCCCATGCAAAGTGGCTTTAGCGCCTCCGTACAGCCGACAACCAGCCTTTAAATGACACGTGCCGTGAAGTCATCCAGCCCCTTTGGCGTTCCCCGCCTCCAGCGCCCATGCCACAAAAATGCAGAGGGCCCCAGCTCCGCAGCAAGGGCCCGTCCCAGCGTCCCTGGGAACCACAGCAGCGGAGAGCGGGAGGGCAGGTCGGTGCAGAGCGGAATCCTTCACAAGTAGCACGGACCGCCGGAATGCAAGTAACTCACGGGTCCTACCAGCATCACCCCATTCAACCCCTGACCTTGCAGCCGACAGGGAGAGTTGCAAGAGAGGCAAGATGCTGGATCTGCCAGCAACCAGGCAGTTGCCAGCTTGCAGGGCATGGGCTAGACGGCCAGCACTGGGCTCTGGTCCGGATAGCAAGTGGCTATAGGTGCTTAGCTCCCACTGACACAACTGGATATTAGATGCCGGCTCCAGTACGTGCAACCACCCCCGTATCCTAGTAGTCTTGTTCCTGAGACCCCAGCTCCAGCCAGAATCATACTGCACAGGGGTTCTGGTCACCTCCCTCCTCTGCAGTCAATGCAAAGGGGCTGGTACCCAGCTGGGGAAAACAGAGGGTCCAATCCCAGAGAGCCTAACCTCCTAGTGACCCCCCCCCCCACCAAGCAGGGGGGCTGCTCCAGGGCTGGTGCTGCCTTGCCCCTGCCTGGCACCAGGGTTAGTGCCGACTCAAAGCAGAGCTCTGTGCGGCCAGGGTGGGGTGCACAGGAGCGAAGTGAGTGCCTCAGGAAGCAGATGCTGAAAGGGGAAATAAAATTAGATACAGGCTTGGGCAGGGACCGGCTGGACTCCGACCTGAATGGCACCAGGCAGCGTCACTTGCTGGGTGGCTCCCAGCTCCCACTAGCTAGCGCTGCGGGGAGGCTGTTTGGGGCGGCTGGGGTGAGAGAATCCCCAGGCTGGGTTCACTCATCCCCCCGGCCTGGGACCCCTGCTAAGGCACAGGCAGTGGGGAGGGGAACCTCTAACCCTCCTCGTCCCTGAATTTCTGCCTCTCCGTACCTGCAGGCAGGCTGGGGGCCGGGGGACAGCTGCCCCCATTTCGAGTGCACAGATCCTGCCTCCCTGCGACTGGCGTACCAGGACTGCTCCTCAGAGCTGGGCTGACCCAAGAGTGCCCCCAGGATCAGACATTGGGGTCGCCCTCTGCAGCTGTCTTGGCATCAGGGCAGCCCCCTCTCCGCAAGGCACTTTCGCCCCCTCCCTCGCTGGCTCCCGGCTTGCTCTCTGGCACGTGCATCATGGCGGCCGCGGGGAAGCTAATCCATGACACACACTGGTGCCCTCGTGCGAGCTCGCACCAGGAAAAGTCACAACAGCGGGGGCTGGGTGGGAACAACGCAAACCGCACCTGGGGCCTGGTGGGGGGGAGAATTCCATTTAAAGAGACAGGCTACTTTCCCCCACTCCTTGTTCCTCCAGATGCCATGAGCCAGGCCTGTGGCTTTGGCCCGGTGACTGGTGCCAGCCCGGGAGCCCTGCAGAGCCGGGCTGTACCTCACCCCGCCCCTGCCCCACAAACCAGGCAGAGGACAGGGCGCTTCACCTCCATGCGGGCGCCACCACCCATCACGGCTCACCCTGCGGTCGGGCACAGGACTGACGGACGATCCAGCCAGGTGAGAGTTAATAAATAAAATCCTGCCTGATGGCATCAGCACTTCCAGGGCAAAAAAATCCCCTCGCCCTGGGACAGTGGGGGCCTTAAAGGGGCCAGGGCGTTTAACACACCCACTGCTCGACTCCAGCTCGGGAGGGGGACCTAGTAAAGAGTCTGTGCGGGTCAGCAGGCGTCCCGTCCTACAGGGCACTGCTGCGACATGGCGGAGTGATGGCAGCCAGGCCCCCCTGAAGGAGCAGGCCCCGTCTTCAGTTTTCCGTCCATGGAGCACACGCCCACCCTGGGGCGTTGCTGTGACCCCAGTAGGCCGCTTTCCTTGCCGGATGTGGGGTGTGCTGTGGATATGTCTCTGGTTCACGTCTGCTCCGCAGCTGCCACCTGCCCGGCCACCTCCTCCTTGGCGGGGGGCTCCATGTAGATGGGGGTCACGCCAGGGGGCTTCTTTGACCTGCAGGGAAGCGGGGGGAGCCACGGGTCAGAGGCAGGGGAGTGCTAAGGGGCCCCAGGTGGGGCTCTCCCACGCCAGGTGCTGTACAGGCCCAGGCCTGCACCCGGAGATAAAAAAGGGGCAGATCTTGTCATCATCACAGGGAGCAGCTGGGATTCTGCTCCAGAGTGGTAGGTAAGTCGGGGGTCACACAGAGACAGGGTGCAAAGGGCTTTCTGCAGGCAAGGGTTTTCTTAGAGGAGGAACCTGCTGGGGGCCTGAGCCCTGGCTGGAGCTGGAGGGGCGCCCACTAGCCCTGCCATTTCATAGCCGAGGCAGGGATCTGGCACTCCCTCCCCAGCTCTTGGGAGGGGTGAGGGCAGACATACCAGTAGGGGGAGGCGGGCACGCCCACGGCTCAGGGACCCGCCCCCGGGAGGGCGTGGCCATACTCACGAGTAGGGGGAGGCGGGCACGCCCACGGCTCAGGGACCCGCCCCCGGGAGGGCATGGCCATACTCACGAGTAGGGGGAGGCGGGCACGCCCACCACCAGGACGTGGTTCTTTTTGCGGAAGAGACGCCACAGGCCTTTGTGGTTCCCGCGGACGTCGAGGTCCCAGATGTGCAGGCACTGGGCGGGGAAGCGGTGGAGACGGGATCAGCGCACCAGGCTCGGCGCTGCGCTAACAGGCGAGCCGATGGCACACACCGCGTCCCACCTGGCCACCCCTCTGCAGCTCCCCAGGGCCTGGGCCGCAGATCGGCTCAGCACAGCGACAGGTGCCGACCACAGAGGCCCTCCCCGGCCCCGTGCCCCTCAGCCCTGGAACTCCCGCGGCTGCCCGGGGAGAGCTGAGCGCTCCATCCCCTGCCCCCCAGCAAGTCACCCCACGGAGGCAGGATCGACCAGCCCGGTCACGGGTGCAGGGGGCCAGAAAACAGCCTCCGTCTCCTGGGGACTTGAGCACGTCTGCTCCGGTATCTGGTGCACAGGGAACCCCAGCCCCTGTGCAGGCTGGAGGCTCAGGCCAAAGAGAATCAGCAGGTGATGGGGTCAGCTGAGGCCAGACAAGTCAGACGTCCCAGCGTGAACAGTCACAGGCAGTACAGCTGACACAGGAGCCCCGCTAAGGGCACTGCCCCCGGGGCTGGGGGTCTCGGCACTCTGGCGCACCCCAGGGAGATGCCCTTCCCTGACCAGCCACGCCCCCCCCGGGGGCGCTGCGGTTCCACAGGGCCTGGGCTGGGCGGCACCTTGGCGAGCTGAGTCCAGCTGGTGAAGTCAGCCTCCCGCTCCATCCGGATGTACATCACGTAGGTCTTGCCCTCTGTGTCGGGCAGGAAGGAGTCCTCGCACGGGTTCTTGCTGTGATCCGGAACCGCAGCCTCGCTGAAGAGGGGCACAGGGCGGGTGAGCGGGCACCCAAGCCCCACTGCCCCCGGCGGGGTGTACCCAACGCTGGCCTGATTTAGCCCTCCGACGCAGAAGGGTATTAGCTCTGCCCCTGGGAATCCCAAAGCCCTGCCCGGCCCTGTGCTAGACCCAATCTTTAGGGGCACAGGCCACAGAACATACTTACTCCAGCAGCCGGTGAATTTCAATCTCGTAGGCGTCCTTCTTTAACCTACACGGGAGATGGAGCGTAAACGGAGGGAGAGCGGGGCCGTTCTGCGTATGGAGGACAATACGCTTCCCTCCCCCAGGGGACAGGAAGAGATTCCATTGGCTGCTTTCACCCCCCCCCCCCCCCCGACGGCTAGCATGACCTCTACCCGCAGGCCTTGACCCCACACATCTCCCGTCTCTCACTGGGATTCAGTGCCAGTCACGCACGGCTGGGACAGGACAGCGGTGGGGCTCTGCTGTGGGGAGCAGAGGGGAGAGTTAGACCTCCTGCAGCCCATCCCAGCGGCCGGCACTCACCTCTCCACGTTTTTCAGCGGCACGCTTGGGACGGTGTTGAATTTGTGCTTCTTGAAATAGGCTTCCTGGGAAAGGAGCGAGGAAAGGGCTGTGGGCCCCACGGCTCCCTCATCGCGCCCGGTTCTGTCCATCTGCAGCGCTCTGGGCCACGGCCCTCCCCAGCCAGGCCCAGCCAGGCAGCATGCAGAGGTCAGAACAACCCTTGGCGGGGCCCCGCAGGCAGCCTGGCGGCAGGAGACCCCCCCGCTCGGCCACACTCACGTGGAAGTAGCCGTTCATGTTGAGCCCCACGATGCCGAAGTGGTACGAGCGGGAGACGTCAGGGATGATGCACTCCCGGCCTTTCCGCTGCTCTGGCATCCGCATCCACATGTCCCAGTCCCACAGCTGGAGAGGGGAGAGGCTGCGGCTGGGGGACGTCTCGCTCCTGGCTCAGGCCCCTGCCGCGGGCCAAACCGCCCCTCAGCCCCGGAGACAGAGATATTCTGTGCCAGGCCCCACACCTCCCGGGCGTGTGCGTTAGGCTCCTCAGTGCAGGGCTGCCTACAGACACGGATGCCACGGGGGGCAGGGGGGTGCCAGTTCCTCATGGCTGGAGCCCCAGCAACACCCCATGGGGCGTTCTTCTAGGGCTGCTCAGCTGGCAGAGCAGGAGGTATTTTTAGCCAGTGCATCGGCTTCCCCTGGGCGTGGCAGGGAGGAGCCGACAACCCCTCGGACCCGGGGGGTCTGAAACCTGGACACCGCCCGTCTCGAGAGCTCTCGGGCCACCTGTGGGTGCCCACAGCCCTGGTGTTTCACGGCAGCTCCTCCACCCAGCCCCCCCCCCCCCAGCAGCACATGGCCCAGGGCTCCTCCCCGGGAGAGCACCAGGCACCGACCTTCTCTGGGGTGGGCCATTTTGGCTCCAGCTCGTCCTTGTAGAGGCTTTTGCTCAGCACCCAGCCCAGGCCGGGCATGGTCTCCACGCGGTACAGGAGCGAGGGGTCCTCGGCCGTGTGCTCGTAGCCCTGGGGGGCCCAAAGGCAGCGCTGAGGGGGCTGGCAAGCGCCACGCGGCCCCGGGGAGGGCAGGAGAGGGCCTACGCCAGCAGGAGGGGCTATTCCCAGCAGAGATGGGCCAGCGCTTCCCTGCTGGGGCTTCCTCACCTGCTCCAGAGAGGGACCAGCGCCTGCCCCCCACACCTACCCCAAATCCCCGCCCTACACAGTGGTTCCTCTTCCCCCTTCTCCTTCTCTCTGCCCATCCCAGCGCTGTATCTCCTCCTGCTCCTACACGGCCTCGGCCCTTCTCAGCTGCCCCTCAGGGCCATTCAGAGTGGTTCAGCAGGGGCGGGACAGCCCACTCGTACCTGCAGGGCAGTGGAGGCTGCCACCCCACTGTTGCCTCTGAGTTTTCCACCTACGTGTGGAATAAATTTTGTTGGTGCAGCGAGGCACACCCCGATGCGCACCACCAGTAGGAACACAGGCTGCCGGCTGTGGGCTCTGCCAACCAGCTGGGTAGCATCTGAATCTCTCCCGGGCGGCCGCCCAAGAGCTCAGCTTCCTGGGAGAGCTGGCGTGCAAGGAGCGCGGAGTGACCGGAGAGCGTCCCACGGTAGCATGGAGTTGCCGGGGAGGGGAGTTGTAACACTGGAGCAGAGCACAGAGGCATCTGCAGGGTTCAGTTCTGGGAAGCTCTGTACTGGTGCAGACTGGGTGAGCCGAGAGGGAATCTCCAGCACCACCTGCAGCCTGCTGCAGGCTGGCCCTGGGCCCCCCTAACCCAGCAGCATTGTCCTGGTGCCCAGGAGGAGGGGGACAGCCCCACTCAGGCTTGTCCTGTCTGCTCCTCCATCTCCCTGTGCAGAGGCGGGTGGCCCAGCCTCCCCAGGGCCAGGAGGTGATGCCAAGACCGGGGACCGGGCAATCTCCTGCCCAGCGGGGACGGAACACGGCGTACTCTCAGCAGCCGCAGCAGGGCCTCTGGGGATCTCGCCAGCTCGCACAGTACGCGTCCGTACCCCGCAAAGACTTTCTGGGGCTCCACAGCTGCCTTTGCCGAGGGAGGAAGTGCCGTAAACCGAGCCGGATGCAGCCACACCTGCCAGGCAGACTTGGCGGCGGGAGGGGAAGGCTGCTGGAGGGCAACAGAGCTCCCCTGGCTGCGGGGTTACAGAGACAGGAGACGCGCACATCCATGGCCCTACCTGGTCGTTCCAAGCCGAGATGCAGTACAGGCTGTCGTCCTCCTCCAGTAAATAGATCGACTGGCTCAGGAAGCTAGAAGGGGGTCGCCCCCGAAAAACGAGGCAGATTAACAACGGAGGAACCAGCCGCTGCCAGGATGGGCTGTGCACCTTGGGGAAAGAGATTCTCTCCCACCCACGGCTACAGGGCACAGCACCTTGCCCCAACCTCCCCCAGCTGGCCAGAGCAGATAGCGGAGATACCTACGAAACCCCCAGTTGCACACGCCCGGCCTGGAGGCTCTTTGCTCAGACCTACGAGAGGGCAAGTCCCACCTCGCAGCCAGAGAGGCTGATGGGGGGGGGGGTGTGGGGGTTCACACAGGAAAAGGAAGAGAGACATAGTTGCCAATCTCAGTACACATGCAGGTCAGCTGAGGCCAGAGGCTGCTCATAACATTTTACTACTTGGGAGAAGTCCCTTAAAGAACATGCCTCGAGTAGGTACTGCAAGGAATGCGCCCATTGTACAGACAGACAAAACAGAGGCAGGATGTCGTCCAATGGAGATATGTATCTCATAGAGCTAGAAGGGACCTGGGGAGGCCACTGAGTCCAGACCCCTACCCTCATGGCAGGACCAAGCATCATCCCCTTTCTTTTGGCCCCAGGTCCCTTGCTGGTCCCCTTGAGGGCTGAACTCACAACCCTGGGTTTGGCAGGCCAATGCTCAAACCACTGAGCTATCCCTCCCTGAAGAAGTGCTTGTAGTTTTAAGCAGCACTGACCCCTCACCCTCCAGGGACCTGTCTCCTTGCTAAAAACCCCTGGGGAAATGAGACCCTGACACGTGCCCTCTTTGTAACGGAGTTGGGCCGCAGATAAAAGGGTCAGCCCCATCCCAACGGCAGCAGTCCCACATCTCCGGGACTGTCCTCCCGACCACAGCAGACCAGGGAAGCGGCAAGAACCACTCGTTGCTGGCGTGGCAGAGAGACAGACGCGGCGGGCCCTCGCAGGCAACAAGGGAAGTTGTATGGCCAAGCAGAGGGCCCAACACGAGCCTCACCTGAAGAAGTCGATGGAGATGTCCAAGTCTTCTTCCAGTACCACAGCGAACCTGGCATCCTGGGGGAGAAAGGAGGGACGTCGGCACTACGAAGAGGGCTCGGACAGAAGCGAGACCTCTCGCAGCATCTCTCCCCCGGGCGGCTCTCGGCGCTTGGCCCCGACAAACCTCAGTGTCTTTATCCGCACCAGGCCCATCTCGACTCCAGCCCAGGGTGGCAGTGGCCGGGCACAGGTGTTCCCTCAGAGGTGGCTGTTTTACTCACCAGAGGAATTCGTTCTGCAGCCACTGCTGCGGCGAGACGGGGGTTTGGCCACGCCAGGGACGTGGGCGGCTCCCAGAGCCTGCAGAGAGGCCCCCAAGCTGCAGCCTGGAGACAGATTTCCCTCCTCCTCCTCCCCCACATTCCCAGGTGCTGAAGCATGAGGAGCATTTGAGCTCCTGGGAAACGGGCCCCCTGGGGTGCGTGTGACGCTGTCCTGAGGCACGACCCCCAGCTCGTTCCCGAGCAGGCCGGCCAACACTCGTTACAGGCGGGGACAGGAGGGAGGCTGGCTCACTCACCGGGTGCAGGCTGAAGGTTGCCGTCAGACTGGCTTTGTAGTGCTGGGGGCAGAGAGACAAGCGTTAGCAAACACCTGCTGAGGCAGTGGGGTCTGGAGGGGGTAGACGCTGTGGTCGCCGATTAATGGTCACTGGTGGAGAGTCCCCCGAGGAGAGATGGGTCTGGTCGGTGTCAGAGTGTACTACAGCTGCCGGCTCCATGACCCAGCCTTTCACCGAGCAGCGGATCCTGGACTAGGATCAGCCCGTGTGGGCACGAGGCACCGGGGGGAGAACTTCCCAAAGGGGGCCCAGTGGGAAGGGACCCCCTCACCTGGGAGACTCGGGCATTTTTAATGCTAATGGGGGTGTGCTGGATCCCCTTCAGGCCGAACAACTCCACCACGTCCATCGGCTCCTGGAAGAGAGAGACGACAAGGCTGGCTCACTGCACAGGCCCCAGGTACGGAGCAGCTGCCTGCACCGCCGTCTCCTGGCTCTGGGGCCTCGGCCCTGTGAGAGCACGGATGGCAGAGCGCTGGACTGACAAGCCACAGACCCCACTCCATCTCCCGACAACAGCGGCAGCTGCCGGAGAGCGGGAAAGAGCCGCTAACCGGCCACACGGGGCCATGGAGGCCTCCTGAGGCAGCCGGGCTGCCTGACCTCAGTGGAGAACCAGCTTGTGCCCTGGCGTGTGAGCTCGGCTAAGCCCTGGAAGGGTTAACACCGCTTGTGGGACTGAAGGGGCCCATTAGATACGGTTACTCGGGCCAGCGTCTCGTTCGTAGTCCCATGCACTGGGAAGGGTGGGGAGGGGCAGTCCAGGTGACACACAACAGCCGGGTTTTGTTTTAAAACCACACACGCACAGCAGAGATTAGCTTCCTTCAGCCTCCAGCATGAAACGCTGTCAGCTCCCCGGGGGAACGATCATCCCATTAGGGCCCCCTAATTATCTGTGCATCAAGTCCAGCCCCTCCTCCCTACTGCGCAGGGGAAGGGACTGTAGACTGTAACTGGGGCTTACCCGCTACTGGACACCCCAAGAAAACAGTCCAGCCTGTAGCATTGCCTGTCCCCCGCCTGCAAACAGGCTCGACATCCATGCTGTTCCCTGGTAACGCAGGGATCCCGCTTCTGCTGCCATGGCAACGGGATGCAGCCGATCAGCCCTCTCACAAAGCTGGACGCGCTGCGGCAAGCTGCTACTAGGATTCCTTCCCCCACCCCACTGCCGGTGTGGTTCGCTTTCCTCCCGGCGGGGAGGCAGCTCCGCTCCTCACTCCATCAGAGGAGCAGGGCAGCGGGGCGGAGAGCTGCAAACACCAGATCGGGTGGTGGGGGCGGGGGGGGTGAAGAGCCGCGACCCCACAGGACGTTCCAGACCCAGTTGCGGTGGCTGATCAATGGCCACTCAACGCAGCAGGTCCAAGCTCCTCAGACGACTAGCCGGGGAAATCGGGAGATCTGGGCTCTGCCCTGGGCTCAATCATGACATGACCATGGGCACCTCGATCCCCTCCTCCACCCTGGGGCGCCCCCGCCGAGCCGAACAGCGGGGCCACAAAGCAAAGCGGAGTCTCCAGCAAAGTCCACCGAGAGCCAATGGGGTGAGAAGTGACACTCGGCTTCCGGCTCTGTGCACAGCCAGGCCCCAGCTTACGGGCACGGGGAGCAGACACGATGCACTGGCCTTGCCTCGTCGCCCCTCCCAGCCTCGGGGCACGTGAAAGATGCAGCAAATAAAAGCGATTTGAATCAGGAGCACCAAACCGTGGGCCACGGCCGCGCCTGGGGTTGCACAAAACAAACACACGGCCTCTTCCCCCACCAGCGCTTCCCGCCCAAGCCCACTGAGCGTCCCGACGTCTCGGTCTCAGCGCACCAACAGCTTCACCGCTGCCAAAACGCAGGCCCTGGCCCCGTCCCAAGGAGCCAAGCAGGACCACAGAACCGAGAGAGGCGCTGCCCTGCGCCTTCCCCTCCCCCACGTTGGGACCACCTGGGAACCCCTTCTCCCCCCACCCATAGCTAGCAGAGGGGGAATCTTACTTCATAATAACCATCGACAAAGACGGTGATCATCTGGGGGTTGACCCCTTGCGCCGACAGCAGCGACCGCAGCATCCTGGGGGCCAGGAGGGGGAAAATGGCTTTGCTTAAAAGTGTTGAGTCTCCTCAGCAGATAATCTTCTCTCAGGTGGAGGGGGCGGCAGGACCCCCACCCCCACAGGCCCCTGGGTGAGCCCCTCCCCCTTAGCCAACCTTCCCTAGGGGGCTGACGCTCCCTCTGCTTGGAGGGGCCGGTGGGGGGCACCAGGCGGTGCGTGGAGCCAGCAACAGAAGCAGAGGGTTCAAGGCTAGAGTGAGGGCTAGACCCCTCTGAGGCAGGAGGTGGCTGGTCCTTGCAAACCCA
The DNA here is from genome assembly GCF_033958435.1 of Carettochelys insculpta. Taxonomy (NCBI): domain Eukaryota; kingdom Metazoa; phylum Chordata; order Testudines; family Carettochelyidae; genus Carettochelys; species Carettochelys insculpta. Next base: position 5,183,806 of record NC_134145.1, read on the forward strand.
GACATTGCCTCAGACTCCCTCCCCGCAACTAAGCTGAGAGGGTAACGCCATGGCCAGCAGGGAGTTGGGGGGGGAGCAATCCCCTGCAGGCTGGGCAATTAACCGGCCTGTGACGGAGTCACCCACCCATGGGGCGTTCCTCGCTTGGCCTCCGTCTGCTCCCGCGGGGCCGTGTGGCTGGGCTGCCGAGGAGACACTCGGGGAGCACAGGAGACTTGCCGGGCACCTCCCCAGCGGGCACACCAGAGAGCGGCTGCCCAAGAGCAGCAGTGGTGCCCGCGCTGCTGGGTTATTCAGAGCCAGGACTGGTCCAAGCTGTTCCCAGTGGTGCTGCTGCTTGCTAGGGATGGACTACCTGTCTACCAGGGCTTCCCCAGCTGGGCCTTCCATGGCCCCTGCGACCCAGGCCCACGGCCTCCTCCGGCACAGCCCTCCCAGCACTCACCTGTACAGGTAGGTGGGTCGGTTCCCTGCTATGACAGCCACAGGCACATTAAAGACTTTATTGTCCTTGAGCTGCAAGAGAACAAGTGTTTGTGATAAGAGCTTCGGGCAGCTGCCCCCCCAAGGGCAGGACAGCCCTGAGAGCCCCAGTAAGGAGGAGGAAGAGGGGCCAGGAACCTCCACAAGGCCTAGGAGTCCTGTCCAGCACCAACGGATCGCACAGGATTCGTTTCTCTCCCTTAGGGGCAGGCCTGGATTTCAAGAGACGGGACAGCCTGGACCCAGAGAAGGGACCCTGTGGCCGCAAGGAGAGCCTGGCGGATCCGAGCGAGCCCGGCAGATCTGAGCGAGCCCAGCCTTCCCTCCAGACACCTCCAGAGGCATTCCTGCCTCAGCTCTGCCGGCTGGGATCTGGGCAGGCCAGGCCTGGTCTGCGCTCGGGGGTGGGGGGGGGGCATTGACAGCAATGGGACGTCACATGGTGATTATTTAAGCCAGGTTCTCTCTTTGGGCGGGATCGCAGGCTGCTGGAGATGGCAGTCGTCAGGTGAGAGCTACTGGAGGAGTCTTGCCCACCCGTTGGACCCAGGGGTACTGTTGGCTGGGCTGTTCAAAGGCTGGAAGGGAGAACCAGCATCAGTCAGACGGGCTGCTTCTCACAGGCGGCTCAGCACCACCCAGCCGGAGCCACAGTGAAGCGTTAGCACCCTCAGCTGCTGTGTGCCAGGGGCAGGGAACAGAAGAGACAGAGATGCCACCAATGGACAGAGCTAGACACGGGTGAGTGTGAGTGACAGGCGGAACAGCTCACAGCCGCTAAAGTTGACCCCCTGGGGCTGCAACCTAAGCTGGCAGGTGACACCTCTGTCCCTGAATAAAGAGCAGGGAGGAGCCCAGCTGGGTTATGAATCAGAGGCGGCAGTTGGAAGCTTTGGGGGCTGGGGGGAAGCCAGCCTGTGCTGAGGGGAGGCTACACCCCAGATGGGGCACCCCTGGGGCTCCTCTCCCCAGGACGGGTTGGAATGACTGTCTGCCAGTGGTACTGACACCTCTGTGCCAGGCTTTGCCTCCGTCGACTAACAGATTTCTTGTTCCACCTGCCGAGTGAAAGTCACTCCTGCCTGCTGACGGGGTGCAGAGCTTGGGGACCCCAAGATGGCGTGGCCGAACTCCAGTGCCCTGGCTACATTCTGCTGCTCTAAAGCCCCTGCCTTGCGGGACATCCCCTGAGCAGGCTCCCAGAATGCACCCCGCTGCTGCACATTAGCGCCACCTGAGAATGGAGGGGACAGCGGCGCATCCCCCAGGTGCATTCTGGGAGCCCACTGCTGCCGTTTCTGCTGGAGCCCTGAGTGCGCCACGTCCATCTTAACCTTCCTGCAGCCGTTCCACCAGGTCAGGGCCGGGCGCGGCTCCCTGCTAAGCTGGAGGCAAAAGGCTCTCCGCTCCCTTTGCTGTGCCAGGCACTCACAGGATCAGGGTTGAACTCGATGGGCGTGGGGTCTTTGCAGCTGCACACACTGCCGTAGCCTTCCACCTTGCCGCAGAACCTCCGCCGCCGGCGGTTCAGCTCCGTGTCGGGCCAGCGGCACTCAGCATCTGGGGGAGAGCCGGGAATTCAGAGCAGCGCTCCCCAGGCAGCTCACCCCTGAGCCGGGGCGAGGAGCCCAGTCGCTTCCCTGCCCCTGCCACAGGGCTCCTGGCCCCTGGAGACGGACACGCACCACCCTGGGCTGCAGGGACCTGGCGGCCAGCTGGGCTGAGTGGATACCACCACACAACTACCATCTGGGACACCGGCCCGGGCCCGGGCAGCTGGATCAGGGCCCAAGCGAGCTGAGCTCTGCACAGCCTGGGCCAGGACATCGCTTGCAACGGCTGTTTGAAGACACCCCCAGCCTGGGGAGTCACCAGCGGTGCTTTGAGGGGCAGGAGAGGAAACTCCTTCCTCTCTCCGCTCCTCCCCAGGGCTGGGGCGCGTGGGCGGGCTTGGGGCCGGGTTGCTGAGATGATACGAAGGGCCAGTCACAGGGGAAGCACCAGCTCTGGTGTAACTTCCCGTCCCGTCGTAGCGAGGGCAGGGCTTAAACAAACCAGAAGCACAGACTCGGCCCCTGCGCCCCTGCAGCTGGATGGCGGCTCCCATCACCCCACAGGGCAAACAGCCGCCCCTGGGGCTTGCACACAGCAACGCCTCGCCCGCCCAGAAGGACGCAGCGCTCCCTTCGCTCAAAGTTTTCAGGGAGCGCCGCCTCCCCCCGCCCAGCCTTCTCCCGCCCCTCACACGCCCGCCAGCCCTTGCCCCACCCCCCACACGCCCACTGGCCCTCCCCCCCGCCCCACCAGCTGTCACCCCTGCCCCCACACTCCCACCAGCCCTGCCTCCGTTCCCACACGCCTGCCTGCTCCTGCCCTCGCCACTTTCTCCCCGCCCCGCACACCCGCCAGCCCTCCCCCCACCCCTTCACATGCCCACCCCCCCATCTAAATACCCATAGCAGCTCTGTGGCACAGCTGAGCTCAGAGCTCCACCCTGTTGGCTGCCACCGGGAGAGCCCGGCACAGCATGTGCGGCCAGGGTGGGGTGGGGCAGGGCGGCGGAAGGGAAGTGGACTTTCACAGTAAGTCAGTGGCAGAGAGAGAAATCGAATCTAGGTCTCAGGCAAGACTCCTACCCACTAGGCTGCATTGCCCACCCCCCCATCCCACCTCCATTGTTTCTCATCTCCAGCGAGCCAGCCTCCCAGGTCACGTTTACAGCTGAATCCTGTTCCTCTCTCTGATGCAGCGGGGCGGGGGAAGGTTTGATTCCCCTGGCTCAATTGCCTGTGTTTCCTACTGTCCTGCAGAAACCTGAGGTGTGTGCCTCAGTTTCCCTAAGCACAGCATCAGCGCATAGTCGGTGAGGGGCGTTCCGGTGGTATAATGTCTCACACGTAGGCAATGACTGTCCCCTGCTCTTTGTAACCTAGGCAACCAGGTGACACCTTTCTTGGGTTTCCTGGGAAACAGGACCAAGGGAGGGCCGGGCTGGTTTGAATTGGAGCTGGGCTGTTGAGTGGGGCAGTCTTGTCTAGCTGGAGAGGAAGTGGGGGTCAGGGCCCCAGCCTGGGGATCCCCTCTCCCCAAGATGGATGGTACTGACAGCTTCTGGTTTCCAAGCTGAGAAGTTGGTTCTCCGCTGGCTCCCTGGTGCCTAATAACCCTGCTGTTCTCCCTGCTGAGTGCGAGTCACAGCTGGCTGCGGATGGGGGGTGCAGGGCCTGCGGACCCCAACACTCTGTGATACCCCTCCTGAGAACGGGGGCTGATCTCTTTCCGAGAGCTGGGCTCCAGCGGCAGCTGCCGAGAACTTTTGAAAGGCAGAGCCGGGATCTCCCCCCAGCATCCGTCTTCCTCACGCAACTCCACCTCTTCCCCAAGCAAGGTGCAGTGATGGGGCCCTGGCACGCACGGGGGTCCCTTGCCTCCATCTGGAGGAGCCCCCGAGTCACCTACCTTCCATGGAGGTCAGCTGAACTTCAGTCTTCAGCAGGACGGGGTCCCCCCAGGCAGAGAGGGCTGGGGACTTGGAATGCTTCTCACCGTACACCTCGCCTGAGGATTGGACACGCGGTCAGAGCTCAAGGGCCTGACTGTGCCCATCACCCTGGTGCCTGGTCCCGGTATGGAACCGGCCAGAACCCATGGGATCCCCTGGAATCGCCTTCCCTCCAATAGGGGCAGGAGCGTAAGGAGGAGATACGTCCCCACCACACCCCTCGGGAGCGGGCCCCACAGCTAGGAGAGTTCAGCCCCGCTCGTATGCCGCAGGGTGGGGAGGGGGCATGCAGGATTAGCCTCCCTCACGGAGAAGCCGCTAGCTGGATGGAGAGGGGAGTCCTGGAGCCCCTCTATCCCGTCAGCCCAGCCCGAGCAGGGCTCTCACCGCCTTTCTTCCCCACAAAGCTCCACATGTCCCTCCAGCCGAGGGATGAGGCCACCTGGCTCCCCAAGCCCTTCAGGAGGTTCTTGGCCGTGTCTTTGAGGTGGAAGGAGCCTTCGTCCTGCAATGGAACCAAATGCAGCCTGAGGCGGCACCTTCCCCCGCCCCGAACTGACAACGCCTCTCCCACTGCGGTGTGCGGGGTCTTTTCATGGCCCCCGCTAACCCCCCACAGGCTCAGCCCCGGGCCAGAGCTGTCAGTGACCCCCGCAAGCCTTGCACGTGTGTGGCCGCTCAGGAGAGATTCAAATGCCACCCAGCTGATTAGCAGATCACCCGCTGCCTGGGCTTGTGTTTCTAAGGGTGGGGAACAGTCACACAGGCCTTGGTGCACGTAAATTATTCCGCACACGGATGGACTAGATTAGAGCGGGGGGGTTCCCAAACTTTTCAGCAACACGGCCCCCTTTTGAGAAACCCTCACGCCCCCCCCGCCACCTCCTCTTTACCACCGTCCGACCCCCTTTAAACAAAAAATTCAATTTGCAATTTGAAATCAACACAAAAACTTGACATAAAAATGTTATTTAACATTAAAAATAAGCACAAAATAGTTTTTCTTGCACCCTTGTGGGTGCCTGGTGCAGGCCCAGCTGGCTGGGTGCCTGAGCCCTGTGCCAGCCGCCAGAGCTGACTGCACCAGCCACCCGACTGCCTGAGATCTGCGCTGCCAGAGCCATCCACCGGACCCCCGCACCGCCAGGGCCAGCCACCTGCTGGGGCCAGCCGCCTGAGCCGCCAGTCCAAGCCCCACACTGCCTGGGCCAGTTGCCAGCCCGAGCCCCACGTTACTGAAGCCACCTGCCCACCTGCCAGCCTGAGCTTTCAATGCCGGGGCCAGCTGCCCAAGCCTTGTGCATCCTGCAAGCTGGCTGGCCACCCGCCGAGCCCCTCCCCTCCCCCAAAGTCAGGCACCCGCAGCCCCCCCAACTAACCTCCCCCTCCTCAATGCACACTCATTCACCTTTGCATGCAGGTCTTCACCGCCTGCTAGCTATTTATATTGGCTGCACTGGGTCACCCATGCAGAATGGCAGGAGCTGAGAGTCAGATGCAAACGATGGGGGGAATGACGGGGGGGCTGGGTTGCCTTGCACCCCCCCCCCTGGAATTTCTTCGTCCCCCACCCCCAGTTTGGGAAACCCTGGATAGAGGGAAGGTTACTGCTTGCCACACTCACTGGTACACCCACATTGTTTCGTTGGGCATCCCCGTCTGTCTGCATTTGATCCTGGGTCTGTGTTTTTGCCCTGCATTTGTACAGCACCTGGCACAGAGGGGACCTGGCCCATGACCGGAGCGCCTAGCCATTGCTGTGCAGACAGCACAGGTCTCTTGGCAGTCCCCTAACAGAAGGAATAGCATAGGGGTGAAGGGGAAGGGAGCTCGCTGTCCGACACATAACAGAACATGCACGAGATGAGGCTGCAGGGAGGCAGAACCAGGCCGGGCCTTGCTAGCCCTGGACTCGCGTCCGTGACATTATCTGTGGTCTCCGTCCCACCTACCTTAATGGAGAAGGTCAGGATGCGGCCACGGGCGACCATGTTGAGGAACAGGACCATGGCTTCGTCCTCATGGGGCGAGTAGGTGTCGAACACCCTCTTGGCCATAACATGACCCTGCAGGTGTTCAAACATACGGCACAGCCTGCCTGACATCTATATGCCACCACCCCAGGCAGGAGCGCCACCCAGAGCTCCTCCCAGGCATGGGTCCACGAAGTCACAAAACACCCAGTGCTCCGCTGAGGGGGGGAGCCGGGGGAACAACCCACGGCTGGTGTACCAAGTGGGAAGTGCCGGCAGTGGAAAGGGATCTGGGTGTCAGAGCTGGCTCCTATTTAGCCCGTAACACGGTTGCCAAAAAAGCAAATGTCATTTTGGGATGCAGCCGCCGGGAACGCGGCGAGCAAGGCAGGCCATAATCCTTCCACGCTACTCAGGCCTCAGCTGGGGCACTGCGTCCAGGTCTGGGCACCACATTTCAGGGGAGAGGTGGACAAGTTGGAAGAAAATCCAGGGAAGAGCAACAGGCCGAGAAAAGACAACTTGGGAGGGAAGACTGAAAAACCCCTGGGTTTGCTTAGTTTGGAGAAGAGACGAGTGAGCAGGGGCGTGAGGGCAGCTTTCAAGCACCTAAATTGTTGAGAAAAGGGAGGGAAGAAGAGTGCTGCTTAACCTCTGAGGATAGGCTAAGAGCACTGGCTGAAACTGCAGCAAGGGAGGCTGAAGTTGGACATTAAGGAAAAACTTCTGCACAACATGCCAGAGTCCACCCAGGTCAATGAAACGCCCCTGGCCCCAGCTTCCAACCAGGGCTTTGCTCAAGCCACCTCCTTCGGGCTGTGCCTTCCCCAGGCAGAGGTATCCGGCTCACTGCCAGGTTCACCAGCTGCCGCCGGCCATTCCCAGGCAGCTCAGCTTTGAGAGCCGGGCAGGCAGAGGTAAAACTGACTAGCAGCACTTCCGCTTCACACCCGGATGCGCTGGCAGAGCGGAACAGCCGCACCCAAACACACGCAGGGCTGGTCGGCGCTATTTACCGTGGCCTGATTTAACACGATGACGTGGATCCCTCTTCCCTGCTCCCGAGCCTCATCTTCTAAGACCTGCGGGAGAGGAGAACATTACCGGAGCAATAAACCAGAGCTCCCCCCGAGCCTCCTCCACCTGGACAGGGGCAGCAGGTTCGCCACACAGTGGCTCCTACACAGGGACGATTCACTGACGTTCCAGTCCCAGCCCCTTTGGTGGGTTCCTCCGTTCAGGGCAGCGGGACGTCTGGTGCCATGGTACCCGGCACAAGCCGCCCTCAGAGGAAAGAGGGGACAGGAGAATTAGATACTTGGTTGGATCCTGGCTCACTGATTCCACAGCCCAGCTACTGTGGACATCTGTGGGCAGATGCAGGCTTATATTCAAGGCATGCCATTGCCGAGCATGGCAACAGCCTTCACTGCCTTCTGCCCTGACGGGGAGCTCTATGTGCTGGGTGATGGAGATCGGGTCTGTTCTGGTGTCACCCCTACCGAAACGCCCACCTGCTGGATAACCCACAGCCTCCTGGGCCAGCCACTCACCGTTGTCCCATCCACAGCCACGTAGACCTTCGACCGGCTGGAGTATACCTCAATGTCCAGGACCTTCCTGCTGCTGGTGGGGCGGCGTGGGGTCTCCAGATGCTGCACGCCTTCATCTAAGGAAAGAGGCACCCCATAGACTCAGCCCCACTTGCTCACATTTAGCTCCCCACACGGAGCATCCGTGGGTTCCCCCGGGCAGATGGGGGAGATCCTCAACCTATCAGCGCACCATGTAGTTTCTCTTTTCATGTCTAACACCCTGCAGCATTTTTTTTTTTTTTTTTTAAACAGACCTGGTGTGTGTGTGAAGATGTGTTTTTGAACCCTCTCCCTCTCCCTTCCCCCCCCCGCCCCGCCCCGGCACTCCAGGGACCAGATTTCAAAGCTTGAAGACCTGCAGCTCTTTAGTCATTGCTGACGAGCGAGCAAAGGCTGGCATTCCTTTGGTGTTCCAGTCCAGTTCTGGGTGGATGGGGTCCCAGTTTCCAGAACCACCAAAAGCAGTCAAGGTCGGAGAAGGCAGCCACGCATGCATTCTCAACACCAGACACTCGCGGACATCCAGGAATGGCATGGGGCTGCCTCTGCCGGAGTAACTTTGCTCACGTTGGGCGTACGAGGCCATGCTGCTCAGAGAAGGCCATCTGGAAGAGGACATAGCTCCACGCCCCACCCCACCACCGTCTGCTTCAGTCTCAAGCCCGGATGGGGGACAAACTAGGAGAAAGAGAGGGCCGCCCAGATTAAACCAGGGCAAATGGCCCACGGAGCGATGGAGTAGACCTAGAACGGAATATTGGCTCTCACAGTGTAACCAGCGTTATGGAAAACGTTTGACTAGGTGTAACCCTCAACAGCCGTCTTTCCAGCGGAAAATGGGAGTTTCAGGTTACGCAGTTCTCACCTGCACATCCCTACATGCACACACACAGTGCTGCTCTCTGCAAAAAACTTCAATGTCTTCATCAAACCCAAAATTCCTGAAAACAAGTATTTCAGGTTTCACACCCTGCCCTAGTACCCTGTGGGAACTGCAGTCCTGTTTCCTCACCTCCCCATTCTCTTCTATGGGCTAGGCTCACAAGGGCAAACTACATCTCCCAAGATGCAACTGGGGCAGGAGACTCCCCATGATGCAACTGCCTCTCTTTTCCAGGAAGTGAGGCCATGGTGCCCCATGGGAGATGTAGTCCAATGAGGAGCCTAGCCCACCGGTGAGTGGGCACCAGGCACATGAAATACCACCCCCTTGAGGCACCGTGGCAGCATTTCCAACTAAATCTTTGGCAAAGCTGGTTTTCCAGCCGGCTCTGATTCCAGCACGGCCACACACATTGGCAGGATGGCATGGGCATGCACTGACTCCTGCTGCTTTGACCCAGGCCACTGAAGACTCACCATAATCTTGGGCAGACTCCTGCTCCTCCTCGCTGGCAGCTCTTCTCGTGTCCAGGATCAGCTTAATATTCACAATCACAGTCACAAGCAGGAAGAGGATGGCCCCCATCTGCAAGGCAAGGAGCTGCGTAGGTCATTCCACACCTCACAACGACGTGCTGGGAGAAGTCAGCCGTACGTCACAACATGATCCCCATGGTGGATCTCAGAGGCCCAAGGTTCTCCCTCATGGGTACAGGACAGGGTGGACCAGTGGCATTAGTCTAGGACATGACACACCCAGGACGTCACTACATGAAGTCTGAGGGTGTTTCCAGCGTCAGCTGCTTCCCTTCTCCGGTCCCCTCTGGCAGGAGAATACAGCACGTGATCGTTCCAGCTCTAAGAGGTCATTTCGGAAGCAAAAAGGGTGGCCAGCACCCAACGCACGCAGACTGGGGCTCTCAAGATCCAAGTTCAAGCCCTGGTGCAGCCACCTTCCCTGCACGACCTCGGACAAGGTGAATAATTACTCTGGCCACGTCAGTCCCCACACGCAAAAAGAGAAGACCCCTGAAATAGTGAAGGGCTTAGGGGGCATCACACATAGGCTGAGTCACTGAAGTGGCCAGCAGCATTCTCAAGCTGAAACACCACCTCATCCTCACAGCACCCAAGGACTGGGGGCAGGTCCACCTGGCTCCTGCCCAGCAAGGAGTCCTGTTACCCTCCTGTAGGAGGGGCGAGGTGGAGGGCTTTGCTAGATGGATTTTACTGTCCCCGTTTACAGGGAGGCTTGCCTGAGCTGCTCCTGTTCTAGCCACGGCGCCTTTCCCTGAGTCTACGGCCGTGTAAGTTCTACCGGTGACTTCCTCATTGCATCAGCGAAGCCATTTCTAGGAGCCAGGCTATGGGGAGAGACAGCGGATACACAAACAAACAGAGCCAGTTAGCGGAGGATGTGTGTTAAATCTGGCGGACAGGAGCAAGAGAAGCTGCTCTCCCTGCTACTCTGGCTGCTCCAGCTGTTCCCAAAGTCCAGTTTTGCCCCTTGCCTGTGGGAGCCGGTTTGCTCCAGGGAGCCACCATTGACCACTGCCTTGGTACCGAAGAGCATTTGTGTAGCAGCACGGGACAGAAATACAGTCCCTGCTCACAAGGGCTCGGACACGGGGTAGGTCAGTGTTTCCTCAGCCTTGTCTCGTAACATACCCCTTTTAAAAAAAAAAGTATCCCCAGATTTCTCTCCACGCCCCGACAGATACACGTGCCACCGGTTGAGAAACATGGTCCTATGGCAACCTGAGCTCTTGAAACAGAGGCCATTCAACCCGCCCAGGTAACTGTACCAGATTCAGGAGTTGCTACCAAGTTACACCTCACTTAGAACTATTCGCTTACAAAAACCATTGCAGAAGATGACCACTGAACACTTGCTGACCTTCTACCATCTTGTTATCAAATCAGCAAATTGGAACCGAAATATTCTACTTACATTTCAGCATAAGGAACATGAAGCAGTAGAAACAAGTTGTTGTCGGGATGAGCTTTTAGATTGCCCGGACTGTACTAGTGGTTTTACGTAGCCTGTTGTAAAACTAGGCAAATATCTGGGTGAACTGACATACCCCATGGAAGACCTCGGTGTACCTCCAAGGGTACACGTACTCCTGGTTGAGAAACACTATGGTAGGTCCATAAAGGGCTTTATTACTGGCCACTGGGGCTAGGAGGGTGAATAACTGGACTGATGTCCTCATGGCCATGCAGTTAAAAATATCTGCCCCAAGCACCAGATGCTGCTGCTTCTGGATGGCCCCCGGAGCCTGACATGGGTGGGGGAAAAGGGCTCGTTTAGCAGAGAAGCAGCACCACCTAATAAATAGGGCCTTAGCAAGTCTGCAGTCCAGCCTGGTCAACTTCACATTCCTAGGAATGTAAATAGTCATAAAGGTCAGGGCTTCAAATTTTCACATTTGACACCGCTCAGTCTTGTAGCCCTGGGGGTCCCAAGACAAACAGGGTGGTAGGGGGAGGGTCACAAGGCCAGCGTGATGCTGGTGGGACCACAATATTGCCACCCTTGCTTGTGCGCTGCTGCTGGCGGCCATGCTGCCTTCAGAGCTGGGCTCCCAGCCAGCAGCTGCAGAGCCTCCTGGAGATGGGTCTGGCCCAGACTCAGGAGCAGACCCATGCAGGGGAAGAGAAGGTCCTGTCTCTCCACAGCCCATCTAGGGCTGCAGCTGGAGCCCAGTGCATAGTGAGAGTCCCCAGCTGGGGCATCCTCAGCTCTGCCTCCCCCTCAGCTCAAGACCCACCACTTGGTAGTTAAAGGGGCTGTGGGCTGGGTGTTTGTATGGAGGGCAGGGGAGAGAATATCTGACCACAGTGCCCCCTGCGACCATTTCTGTGGGGGGTCACCCAATGGAATTAATGGGCAGCACATTTAAAACTAACCAAAGGACGCTTTTCTCCGCAGCGTGTGGCTGGCCTGCGGAGGTTGTAAAGAGTTTAATAGGTTCCGGATGGAGGTTCGGTCCATCCATGGCTATCAGCCAGGCTGGGTAGGAAGGGCGTCCCCGGCCTCTGTTTGCCAGAAGATGGAAATGGATGCCAGGAGATGGAGCACTTAACGTTTCCTTGCTCCAGGGGGAGTGAACAGAACGTCTGGTATTGGCCCCCAAGTATGGCCGTTCTCATGTATTTGACAGGGTCTCATCAAGGTCAGCGCCTCACAATGGGATGGGGAAGGAGACGCTGAGAGAGCCACCAGCAAATGCTTCCCGGGTCTCTAAAATGGGAGAGATACAGCCAGTTCTCCCCCCACCTCAGCAAAGCGCTCCTTTAAAACAGCCCACGTTTCCCGTTACAATTAGAACATGATGAGCTCGTAGCTGGTCACTTACAGCATCTACAAATAGAAACAGCTGTAAAGCTTCCCACATGCCCCACAATCAATAGACGTCGTGAGACTGCCAGGTCCTGGGCTCAGACGGCACATAAGCCCCAGGTTATCAATAGACGTTATAAATATCCTTAGCTGGAGGTGGCAGCAGCAGCTGAGGTGCCGACTCAGGAGATCTATGTTCTGTCCCTAACTGCCACTTGATTCTCTGCGTGAGCTCAGATGAGTTCTGTGCCTCAGTTTCTCCATCGGAAAAACAGGGTGTGATAGGACGGGGTTTCTGGGCCCAGCTAGAGAAATCAATCCAGGTACTTCTGCTTAAAATCCAGGCTACTCATTGCTCCAGGCTGGGATTTCCTTCTCGCTAAGGCAAATCCAACCAGCCCCAACAGCCCCTCTGCCAGACCCACTGGCCAGCCAGAAGCCACACAAGCAAACCCACAGACTTCTCAGCTGCTCCATCAACCCAGATCAACAGCCCCCAACTTAAGGTGAGAGGCTCTTAAGCCTATTTCACCCAACACCACACAGATTCCCCCAGATCCCAGGGCCCAGGCCATATATACTTGGATCTTCCTCAAACCACCATGCAAGAGCCAGATCCTTCGATCTAATATCTAAGGGTTTATTGATAAAACAAGAACGAACAGGGTTAGAGAGAAGAATTGTTCGAACAATTCTTTGCATACCTCAGTCATTACGACTGCTGCAGCCAGCCATGTTATTTGCCGATTCTTGAGAATCTCTGAAAGTTCATTTCAAGTTGCCTAGATTCAGACACTGGGAGCATTGTAGGTCTGGCGCACTGGGGTCCACATGCTGGGACATGGACCCTTGGAGACCACGAGATGAAAGATCTAAGATGGACACTGCTAAATCCACATCCTCCCTCTGAGGGACGGGCTCCCAGTCCAGACAGGCTTCACCTGTGAGGACGGAAGAACAAAGAAAGTCCCTGCCAGGGTCCAGCTTACAGCTTTTATACACGGAGGGAAAATTCCCTTCTCCATATGCCTTGGCCCACCACCTGACCAGGTGGGCCACTGTGCTGAGTTTCCATTCGTTGCCGTTCCAGTGGGAAAACCCCATCCTCACACAATGGGTGTTGGCCGGTTGGCCCTTTGCTCAGTCTATTGTCCTGCCTGGGGTGGAGCCCCACCTCCCCTTGTGAGCCTCCCCACTGAAACACTTCCCACACAGCTGCAGAGCTAGAAATCTATAACTTTACCGACACCCAGGATAGAGACACGCAAGTAGCATACGTAGATTCAGGGCATCATCAGCTTACACTGGTCCCCCCCTCAGCCCCAGCACTATATTTGGGGCCCAATAGCCACACCGGGTATATAAAATGGCTCCCAGACCCAATATAAAAGTCCAGCCACATGACACGGGGCGACACCAACCACGCCGGAGGTTGGCAAAGCTTAATTTTCAAGGTTGTTTTTTTTCCCAGCAGCACCCATCACAGCCGTATCCTGCACAGAACAGGCCACGTCCACAGACAGAACCTGGGGGAGAGGTGGGACGCCGCACGCTTTCATTGGTCAGTGCTACGGCATTGCTCGGACGGAAGCGGGCAACCAACCAAGTCAAGGGACTATTAATTCTTTACGAACAATCACTCTCCCACGCCTCAGCAGAGAGGCGCCGCAGGACCTGCTCACAGTCTGGCTAATAAGTTGCAGAATTACATGGCACATGCTTGCCAGTATTTCATTACCAGGCTGCTCAACAAATTGCCTCTGCCTGCGCAAGATGGTCTCGTGGTTACAACCCCAGCACAGGACGCGAGAGTCTTGGGCTCGGCTCCCTGCTGCGCCAAGACTCTGCGTAACCTTGAGCTGAGCCTTTCTGTGTGTCTTCTGCCCCCTGGGGAGTAAGACTAGCCAGGTCAGACTAAGGGCCAAGCGAGCTCAGAATCCTGGCTTTGGACAGGGCCAGACACTTCCAATGGAGTGAACATAGCAGGGACATAACCCTCCCCTGGGTAGCATCCAGCACAGGGAGGGACACCCAGAGCATAGGGCTGCATCCCTGGCTAACAATCTCCGGGAACTTGTTCTGGCCTCCTCAACACCCTCGGCAAGGAGCTCCACAAGCGGCTGGCATGCAGTACTACAGCCTGCGGTTTGTTTGAAGCTGGATACCTATTCATTTCACTGGCTGACCTCTGGTTCACGTGTATTCGCTCCCTCGCGTAAAACTTCCCTGTTCACCGTCTCCAGGCCACCTCTATCAGATTCCCCTCTTTTCCAAAACGATCAGCCCCAGTCACCTTAACTCTCCTCCTACAGAAGCTGTTCTGGCCCCCACTCTCCGGCCATTTTTGTTGCTCTTATTTTAGAATTGGAAATGGTACAGAGGAAAGGAATTCAGGTACCTTGGCAGTGTGATAGCCAATGATGGCTCCCTTGACAAAGAAATCAATGCCAGAATCTGCCAGGCCAGCCAGGCACTTGGATGTCTGAGCGTGAGTGTTGAATCAGCACAATACCCGACAGTCCACTAAACGGAAAGTGTACAAGGCTGTAGTCCTGACCAGTCTCCTGTAAAACCTGGACCTTGTACAGAAAACATATAAAACTGCTGGAGCGCTTCCACACCTGCAGCCTGAGGTCAATACTGCACGTTCGATGGCGGGGCAGAGTTACGAACCTGGAAGTCCTGGACAGAGCAGGAACCATGAGCATCGAAGCCATGATTCTGAAAGCCCAGCTTCACTGGACAGGGCACGTCATATGAATGGAGGAGTCAAGAATCCCTAAGCAACTCCTCTACGGTGAGCTCTGCCAGGGCAAAAGGAATCAAGGCAGGCTTCACAAGCGGTATAAAGACTGCGTGAAGGCCAACATTGCTCATACTGGTTTAAAACCAGATCAGCTAGAGCGGCGTGCAAAAGACCGACCAGGCTGGTGCGCTCTCGTACGACACACGACAGCTTTGAAGAGCAGCGACGCGTACGCCTCATTGATGCTCGTGAGAGGAAGAAAGCAACAGCAGCAGCCACACCAACAGAGGCAGGACGATTCCCTTGCCCCCACTGTGAAGGCCCGTGCTGCTCAAAGCTTGGACTCCTCAGCCACATGTGAGTCCACAACCAATGAGCCTGTGCAAGTTCAAGACGTCATCGTCAGAGACAGCGGACCACCTGCTGCAGAGATCTTTTGTTGAGATGGGAACAGCTAGGATAGCATGGGGTATTAAAGATAAAGGCGTACCATGAATTTACACAGCAGCAGTGCAGGCTAACCCTCTCTAATCCGTCTGACAAAGCAGGTCTTTGCCCACGAAAGCTTATGCTCCAAAATATCTGTTAGGCTATAAGGTGCCACAGGACTTCTTGTTGTTTTTGCAGATACAGACGAACTCAGCTACCTCTCTGCTACTTGTCTCAAATCCAAAACTCTCTTGTCCAGCAATATGCATAATCTGGCCCGATTTGTGTTAGCCGGATTCTCACTTCTCATGGGTGTGGCCAAGTTTCCTGTGGTCCCATAAAGTTTGTTTCCAGCCACCTGTCCTGGCTCTCAGCATTCTGGGCTGTTATTCAGCTGCAATTTACACCCAAACATCTTCTCAGAGCCCAGGAAGCAGTGGAAGCGTCGCTAATGCTACTCGACAATATTGATCTCCCATGGTCTGGCAAATTCTCTTGTCCACCACCGGGTCGAGGGTGCCAGATTAGAGCAGTTCAACTTGTAGGAGATTTACTGTCTTATTACCGAACCCCTTCCCAATGGCTCCTGGCCTTGTTGACGTGCCTACCACTGCTGTAGATTACGGATAGCCTCTGCGAAGATACACTCAGTGACTCCAAGCTCACTCTCTTGAGCAATAGGAGCAAATTTAGACCCTCCCTTCCTCATTTTGTACACATAGGTGGGATTCCTCCCTCCTAATGGGCATGACCAGGATGCTGGGAGGATGCAGCAGCTGCGAGATGCTCAGACGCTACGGTGATGTGGCAGTACTAAGAGGATGCAATGCCTAAGGAGCCTGTCTATAGGTCTTCCGCCAGAGAACTGTGGTGACCAGACTTCAGTTTCACCACAGCATTTCAGGTAGACAGTATATCCCTTCCACAGGGAATAGATGTAAGTCACCAGGTTTCAGACTGGAGTTAGCAGGAGTGGCTTAAGGTAACAGGGATGGGGATCAGTCCACCCATAAGGACCAGGGACTGCACTCCATGGCCTCTCAAGCTCCCTTCCAGTTCTCTGAGATAGGCAATGCTCAAGGAGCAGCTGAACCTTACAGCCCGGTGTTCAGAGGTACCAGTCTGCACCCAGCACTAGCCGAGGCGGTCTCCAGTTGGGCAGCTACAGAGGCCACCTCTGGAAGTCTGCTCCATCTGGGGAGCCCATGATCACAGGGGAAGTCTCAGAGCTAAGGCCAGAGCACAGAGCTCCTGACTTGCACTCTGGTGGATAAAGCCTTGCACAAAAAGTCAGGGATCAGGCCTGAAGAAGTCACAAAACCGCCTTAATGAATAAAAAGAGATTCGGGTTGTATTATTGGGCTTCTGGGTTGGGTGCCTTTAGGGGTCCTGATTGCCAGCTTTTCCCTGCAAGCAACAACGGCAGAACCTTTACTTGTGTGTTAAAAGAGGGAAAATTCTCCAATAATTACACGATCTTAGAGTTGGCGCTTCAAGAGAAGACACCACATCTCCCAGGGCATAGGCCAAGGGAGAAGCATAAGGGCCATCCTTCCCACCCAAATAGTTAGCCCACACAAACGTAACATTTTCCTAGCCAACACCTGTATTAATGACCTGAACAAGGGGATGGACTGAACCCTCAGCAAATTTGCAGGGGACACAAAACTAGGGGAGGGGACATTGATACACTGGAGGGTCAGGACAGAGTCCAGGGAGACCAAGACAAATTGCAGGACTGTGGCAAAAGAAATCTGCTGAGAATCCACAAGGAGAAGGGCAGAGTCCTGCACTTTGGAGAGGCTGGGAACAGAGTGGCTATGCAGCAGTTCAGCAATAAAGGACCTGGGTTTCACAGTGGATGGGAAGCTGGATGAGCATCAGTGTGCCCTTGTAGCCAAGAAGGCTAACGGCATATTGGGGTGCATTAGGAGGAGCATTCCCAGCGGATCTAAGGAAGCAACTATTCCCCTTTATTCAGCCCTAGTGAGGCCACATCTGGAGTATTGCATCCAATTCTGGGCCCCCCATTACAGAAAGGATATGAAGGCAAAGGACAGGGTTCAGTGGAGGGCAACCAAAATGATTTGGGGGCTGAAGCACATGACCCATGAGGGGGGGCTGAGGGATTTGCGTTATTTACTTTGCAGAAGAGAAGAGTGAAGGGTGATTTGATAGCAGCCTTCAACTTCCAGCAGGGCGGGTCTAAAGAGGATGGGGAGAGGCTGTTCTCAGTGGTGAGAGATGCAGAACAAGGAGCAATAGTCTAAAGTCACAGTGTGGCAGGTTTAGGTTGGATATTAGGAAAAACTACTTCCCCAGGAGGGTGGTGAAGCACTGGAATGTGTTACCCAGAGACATGGTGGAATCTCCATCCCTAGAGGTTTCTAAGTCCCAGCTTGCCAAAGCCCTGCCTGGGATGATTTAGTGGGGGTTGGTCCTGCTTTGGGGAAGGGGCTGGATTCAATGACCTCCTGAGGTCCCTTCCTACCTTGGGTGTCTATGATATGTTAAGTACCTTTTACAAACCAGATTAACGAGAAGTTAAAAATATAAGTTTATCATCACAATGAAGGTCTGCTAAGAAAAAAGCTCCCCACCGTCTTTGCAGCCCGGAGATCCTTGCCCTGGTGGCCCAGAGGGATCATACAACAAACAACTGGCTCTAGCCAAGATCACAGCAGAGCCAGCAGCAGTCTGAGCCTCAGAAGATTTCCTTTTCCCCCAGAAGCCAAGCAAAGAGCTAGAGCTCATAACTAGGCACCAAGTCAGTCCACACACCCCCACTCCTGGAAATGTTATTTAACAGCTGTTGAGCTGGGCCCCTCCCAGCAATAACCACCACCCAACCACTGGTGAAATCTGTGCAGACATCCTTTGTCTGCCGGGGAAAGGGGCTTTAACAGGCTATTGGTGCTTGCAGATGCCAGAGGGGGATTAGCTTCATCCTATTCCACATTTTAAGGGTGCAACACAATTCAGTGGCTTCTCGACGGACAGTTTATTTTCTTCCACTGCATTAGGTCACTGGGGCTGCAGACATTTCTTCCAAGACAGATGCCATAATCCTTGGCCTTTGCAAGTTTATCTTCTCTAATCCCCCACCCCGAGGCCTGAGTCGTATTAACTCCAGAGAACTCACCTGGCAGAGCCGCCTGAGAGCCCTCTGGTTCATCAGCTTGTACTTCCAGGCGAGGTACCAGCTCCGGTTCTTCCGCGGTTTGGCCGGAGCATGGGGCTTCCACTCCTCCATTATCACGGGGTGAGGAAGATGGGCAAGGGATGCCGCATGGGGCGGCTGTCAGGATCTGGTAGGCTCCAGTCCCATTCCTTCGAGGGTCCCTGCTGCAACAGGACAGGCACGTCCTAAGACCTGTGGTCCAACCAGTGTGGAGTAAACTCTTCCGCCCAATCCCGGGCTGATGTTGGGCAGGCCAGGAAGGGGAGAAGAATTGCAGGGGCTCTGCAGCAGTTACCCCAAGTGCAGGGAGGCAGCTGCAAGGAGCCAGATGCTCAGAGGAGCCAACGTCAAAGAAAAACACGGCCCCTGGCACAGGGGGGCTGATTTAACATCAAGGCAAGCAGAGCCAGCCCCTTCCTTGTGGGCTGAGGGGGGCATGCTGGGACCAGCTGCCCAGCAGCAGCACTTGGCTCAAAGGGTTGCTAAGGGAGCCCTGGATCTCCTTCCCTGTGCCACAGGACACAATCTGGCCGAGCCGGTGGCTTCTGTCCAGCTCCTAATGGAACAGGCGTCTGCAGCATGGACGGCAGCACTGCAGCTGGCAGGAAACCTGGGCAGCTTCAACAGGCCCTGGACACCCAGCTCTGCTGTCCGCCCCCCAGCCCCTAGGCCAGGCTCCTGGACCAGAGGGGAGCCTGCTCCAGCACCGTCCCTCCCCACGCTGTTCTGGGGGCTCACAGGGCATTTCAGGGGAGCAGCCACACCCCACAAGGACAGTCTCTGAACTCCCCTGCAGCCCGATCAGGGATTACAGGGGGCACTAGCCCCTGAGATCTCAGGGGCTCTTTACGCAACTCGCCCTGCACCTGATGGGAACAGTCCAGCAGAAGCCTGTGGTGTAGGGGGCTGAAGCAGGCATGGGGCTGGCCTCCAGGGAAGGGGAGCTGTAAATGCTACATGAGCTGGACAAGGTCTGGGTGGTGGGGTGCATGGGGGGAGACAGGCTTGGGGGGAAATCCACTAGCACAGAGCCCCCTGCACTTGGAAGTGGGTGGGGGAAGCAAAGGGGGGGGAGAGAAGTAAAGGGGGAAGGTCTCTCCCCCAGGAGTGGGGAAGTAAAGGGGGGTCTCCCCCCAGGGAGTGGGAGAGCAGAGGCGCAAGGGAAGCGTCTCCTCCCAGGAAGCAGCAGAGGGAGGAGCATGGGGGGATTTCTCCCCCAGGAATGGGGAGCAAAGGGGGGTTTCCCCCTGGAAAGCAGTGGAGGATCTCTCCCCCAGGAATAGGGAGCAAACGGGGGGTGTCTCCCCCGGGAAGCAGGGGAGGGAGCATCCCGAGGGGGAATCTCTCCCCCGGGAATGGGGCGCAAAGGGGGGGTCTCCCCGGGAAGCGGGGGGCCGGGGGGAATCTCTCCCCGGGAATGGGGAGCAAAGGGGGGGGTCTCCCCGGGAATGGGGCGCAAAGGGGGGGTCTCCCCGGGAAGCGGGGGGCCGGGGGGAATCTCTCCCCGGGAATGGGGAGCAAAGGGGGGGGTCTCCCCGGGAAGCAGGGGGGGGAATCTCTCCCCGGGAATGGGGAGCAAAGGGGGGGGTCTCCCCCATCACTCCCGCCCCCCCGCACGCGGGCTGCGACACTGGTGCGCCGCGCAGGGAGCGGCCGCTGCGGGCCCCGCGGCTACTCACCGGGGCGGGGCGGGGCCGCCCTGCAGCTGCCCCGGGCCCGGCCCGTCCCCCGACGGCGCAGCAGCGGCTGGGGCCGGGCTCACCCCCACGGCCGCCTGCTTCCGGCGCGCGCTCCGCCGCCGGCCGCCCGCTCTTAAAGGGGAAACGCCGGGAGCCGGTGGGGCCCACGCCGGAGCCGACCTCCTCCCACCCCGCACCGCCTCGTCTTTGGGGGCCTCCTCCTGCCCGGCCCTTGGCCCGCCCGTGTCCCGGCCCGGAGCCAGGAGGAAAAGTGCAGGGAGCCGGCGCCGCGCCCCAGCAGGGTTTTGATCTCTCCAACCTGTGTGTCATGAGCCCTGTACTGCACCCGGAGATTTGCCTGGCGCTCGGGGAGGCCTTGCAGTCTGGGCACAGCTGCGGGTCAAGGTGCCCTCCCCGAGAGGTATTGCGGGAGCATTACACGCTGATTGTTTATTGTTTTGTTTTAAACAGAGCAGGCAAGGCGAAAGGCGGAGGCGGTGAGTCGTTTGCTGAGGATCACCCAGCACCCAGAGAAGTAGCGCCCAGGCCGCCAGCCGCGCGGCCCATTCTTGTGATATGTGTCATGGCTCTCGGGGTCGTTTGGAGGTTTGTTGGAGCCTCAGCTTCTGGAGTCGCGTGATTTTTGCAGAAAATCTCCATTTTCATTGCAGGAAATAATGCACCCGGCCCGCGGGGTTGCACAGGAAAGCTCGAGGGTGTGAATGCTAAGGGCTCAGAAAGTGCAAGAAAGAAGTACCCCGCCTTTAAAAAATGTGATTTAAAGTCAACATTAGGATGGAGGACAACAAGCAGTCCTGTGGCAGCTTGTAGACTAACAGATATTTTGGAGCATAAGCTTTCGTGGGCAAAGACCCGCTTCATCAGATGCATGAGTCATGGGGAGGGTTGACTTGTGATTTTTGAGAGACTGCGGCTTGTTTCATTCCCATTTCTTCTCTCTCAAGCAGGGAGGCCAAATCTGTTTTCGATGTTTCTACAGTTCAGAGCAGAGAGGCTCCTGAAATGAGGAGCCTGACTGAAGACAAGGATGGAGGAGCTCTCAGGAGCCTTGTATATCCTTGCTGCTGTGGAGGGAATGCCATTGGTCCTCCCTGTGTGGAAGGACGTCTGAGATGGAGCCTATCCCTTGAGCAGGTCACCTGTCTGCCATCGCCTCTCAGCTGGGTTGCATCTGACAGCTAGAGTCCTCAGATGCTGATTGGAATCTGATAAGGCCCTTTCTTGGTCAAGTATTGTTTTGCTTCACTGGGATCACTTTCACAATTAAAGAATCAGAGAATCTGAGGGCTGGAAGGGACCCCAGAAGGTCACAGAGTCCAGACCTCGGCCCAAAACAGGACCAACCCCAGCTAAATCATCCCAGCCAGGGCTTTGTCAAACTGGGACTTAAAAACCTCCAGGGATGGAGATTCCACCACCTCTCTTGGCAATGCATTCCAGTGCTTCATCACCCTCCTGGGGAAACAGTAGTAATAATACATGGAGATACACAACTCTTAGAGCTGAAAGATCATCTAATCCAGCTCCCTGCCCTCTTGGCAGGGCCAATCACCGTCCCTGATGGGCTTCCCCACTTTAAATCTGAGCTCACAGCCCTGAGTTTAGCAGGCTTATGTACAAGCCACTGAGCTATCTCTCCCCTGGGGCACCAATAGCTTTTCCTAATATCCAAACTCGACCTCTCCCGCTGCATCTTGAGACCATTGCTCCTTGTGCTGCCATCCAGCACCACCAAGAACAGCTTCTCTCCATCCTCCTTAGACTCATCCTTCAGGAAGCTGAAGGCTGCTATCAAATTGCCCCTCACTTTCCTCTTTTGCAAACCAAAAAAGCCCAAATCCCTCAGCCTCTCCTCATAGGTCATGTGCTCCAGCCCTTAACCATTTTCATTGCCCTCCGCTGGAGCCTCGCCAATGCACCTGCACCCTTTTTATACTGGGGGGGGCACAGAAGTGGACACGATACTCCAGATGTGGCCTCACCAGTGCTTAATAAAGTCGAATAACTTTTCTAGATCTGCTAGCAACGCTCCTCTTAATGCAGCCTAATATGCCATAGCCTTCTTGGCTACAAAGGCACATTGTTAACGCATGTCCAGCCTCCCATCCGCTGTAATGCCCAGGTCCTTTTCTGCTGTGGGAAGGGGGAGGGAAGGCCATACAGGCTGGGGTGGTGCTTGCGGTGCACTTTTTTCCCATACCCCAGCACAGAAACCCAGAATGCAACGGGGCTGTAGGAACTGTGGGACAGGTACCCACAATGCACTGTTGACGCTGGCAAAGGTAGCAAATTTAAGGGGGACGCATGTGATCAACTTTGTGAGCAAGTGTGGACGTTCCCCGTCGACTTCCTAAAATCGAGAGTTAAAACGTCGACGTTCGTAAAAGCAACTTTATTTTGCAATGTAGACGTACCCCGAGGCTTGCTCACGAGTGTCTGTTGCAGAGCCAGGCACTCTTCCCAGAGCCTCTGAATCCCAGGCCAGAACCCTCACTACAGACCCTGCTTCCATGCTAAACCAGCCTGGCCAGAGCAGCAGACGAGCTCACCACCTCATCATGCAGACGCTTCCAACTTTGGAAACAAGCTTTAGGGGACCGCGGGAAGCTGGCCCACATGCATGTTGAGTGGTCGTCCAGCTAACTAAAATTATGCCGGATTACGGACGTTGCCGGACAAATAGGAGTCACTTAGAGAGGGGCAAATGGTGCGACACTGATCTCTCTGTTCTTGCACATTTAGGCTGTGTCTCCTCTTTACAGATCGCAGCTACGTTGGCATCAGATGCCCTGCGGTCAGAGAGCGCTGCCAGCTGGATGAGGGTGCTTTAAGTAATGGATGCACGTGTTCACCCAGGTCTGGGCTCTGCCCATACTCGGGGGCCGTGCCAGATCGGGTGGTGTGCTCACTGGCTATGTTTAGAAGGGTGACTGCCACTGTTATTTTGGGTGACTTGAGGAGGGGCCGGCCTGTTGCATGCAGGAAGATGGACATTGAGGAAGGAGATGGGGCAGGAATAGCCTAGTGGTTTGAGCATTGGCCAGCTAAACCCAGGGCTGTGAGCTCACTCCTTGAAGAGGCCATTTAGGGACTTGGGCAAATAGATGTCAGGGATGGTGCTTGGTCCTGCCAAGAAGGCTGGGGACTGGACTAGATGACCTCCCAAGGTCCCTTCCAGCTCTAGGGGATGTGCATCTCCAATTAAATCCTGAAAAAAAAGGTCACAGCGTAAATCCTGGGCTCCCTCCTGCTTTTAATGAATCACAGAATCAAAAGCTTGGAAGGGACCTCAGCAGGTCATCAAGTCCGGCCTCTTGCCCAAAGCAGGATCAACCCCAGCTAACCTGCATGCAACCAAAAAGAAGGTCTTTGCCCACAAAAGCTGATGCTCCAAAAAAGCGGTGAGTCTATAAGGTGCCACAGGGCTTCTTGTTGTTTTAATCCCAACTAAGTCATCCCAGCCAGGACCTTGTTGAGCCGGGACTTAAAAACCTCTGGGGACGGAGATTCCACCACCTCTCCAGGCAGCACATTCCAGTGCTTCACCACCCTCCTGGGGTTGCAGCAAAACAGTGGAGAATTTGAAACCTACCAGAACTGTGAGCAGGGGCTCGGGGAGGATGAAAGGATCTGAGTTCTGTTCCTTCCAAGGGAAAAACTAAGTCCCCAGTCCTGCTGCTGGTTTGCATGGGGGGCTCACAGGATGGGGGGGCTGGCTCCCTTTTCGTGCTCGCTGGTAGCGTGCTCTCTGCCGAATGCTAAAACCTCAAGCTTTGCACAGTGATGGAGGAAGGCAAATGAAATGAGTGTGAAAATTTGCTGTGCTGACTTCAAAAGCATTCAGTAGTTGGAATCCTTTCTGCCCGGGCGAGGGGCAGCTATTCCCCACCAGCCTCAGCCCTCGCTAGCCCTGCTCCTGGTTGGGGGATCCCTGTCGACCCCCCCCCGAGATGGGTTTGCAGGAAAGGGGCTCTGATCAGGACTGCAACATTACTGTTGCTTCTCATCAGCCGCTCGGCTGGCTGCTCCGCACCAGGTGGCCGTTACCTGACATTCCCGGTGTAGCGATCTTCATCCCTAGAGCCTCAAGGATCCCCTCCGTCAGGGGCACCCCCAGGCTGAGCTCCCCCACCCCACCCCCAGCACGGAGGAGGTTGCAGCACAGGAAAGCTAACCCACTCTGGGCCCTGGGTTATTCTAACCTACCTGGCTACATCCTGTGCAGGGTACGGCTGGGATGATATGGTCCTGGCTAACTCAGGGGCTCTTGGAGCCAGCTGTCCAGGGACCCCATGAAAGGAGGGGCTACGCTGTGGGAGTGAGAGATAAGAGAACCCTTCCAAAGGAGGGACTCTCGGCATTGGCTGAAAGGTGTCACCCTGTCCTGGAAGCCAGGCAATCACTGGCCTCTACTGCTCCGCGCCCACGTCATGTCGGAGGGCATGGCTACAGGGAGGCAGCGTGGCCTAGCGGATAGTCCCCGGGGCTGTGAGATTCTGCCACAGACTGTCCCTGTGACCTTGGGCGAGTTGCTGCCCCACTCTGTGCCTCAGTTTCCCCTTGGTGACTCCCGTTGGGGGTCCAGGGATGAAGCTTGCCGGAGAGGAGCTGGCTGTGCTCTCTGGGGTGCCACGCAGGGGACAATGCCGTTGACTCTGCCTGGGGGTTGGGAGTGGAGCCAACAACTGGCCCTCTGGCTCTTGTATCAAGACTCTGTCCTGTCGTGCTCCTGCTTGGTTTCCCCCTCCCTTCAAACTCCTCCAGTGCTGTGAACAACCAGGCGCAGGTGGGGCTGTGGGGTGAGCCTGCCCCGTCCACACAGCATGGGCCGGCTGGGCTGCTGAATGGACGGAGCACAGCGGGGACGGAGGGTGACGCTTCCCTCTTCCACCCATGGCCCTGCCCAGCCTCCAGCCCTGCTCTGCCCCAGGCCAGTCCCACCTTTGCGAGCCCCCTTCCCATTGGACCCCGGCTTGCCACAGCCCTCCTCTCCTCTTCCCCGCCGAGGGCGCAGGGGGGAGGTGGGATGTGGGGAGGGGTCTCCCCAGTTGGGGCGTGGAGGCTGGAAGGGATGCGGGGGTGGAGGACAGCAGATGAGGGCTCACCAGGCAGCAGCAGGTGGTGGGAAGAGGGGGAGCATACGTGGGACCACAGGCCAGGTGCCTGGCGGTGGGAGGGTGGTAGCAGCCACACCAGGCAGGGCCTGGCCCCCCGGCCGATGCTACCCGCTGCCCATGACCTGCCGGGTGCGACAGCCCATTGGGCTGCGAGGCGGCCGGAGGAGACTTCTGGCCCCAGGTGTTTCCCAAGCGTCCGGCTCCGGTTGTTTTCAGAGGGCCGAGGGGAGCTGGAGGGGAGTTCTCCATTGTTCTCCCCACAGGGTGGGGTGGGATTCCCCACTCGGCTCCTTCCCGTCCGCTCACGGCCCCGGCGGGATCCCAGATGGAAGCCGATTCGCAGCCAAGGTCCTGCAGGTGCCTCCCCTGCCAGCTGGGGTCCAGCCCCAGCCCATGGCCAGCAATCCCTCTACGCACCAGCCCCGACGCCTCGTTCAGCAGCGCAGGGGGAACGCTCGGACACCGGCAGCCACAGCTCTTTGCTCATCAGTGAGGGGAGCAGGGCTGACCTGACCTGCAAGCCGCCCCTGGGACCTCCTGCGCCATCCAGGCTCTGCCTCATCTCCTCCTGGGACCAGATGGAGGTGCCACTCATTTCCTCAGCTTCCATGTCTTGGGATCCTGAAAACCCTGCTGCCGGAGGGGGGCGGCTTTCTCCTCCAGAGTCCAGGGCAGCTCCTTCCACCAGGCCGCCTGGCGCATCAGCCCCCGGAGCAGCAGGGAAGGGAGAACAAGGCCCCCTCTGGCTGGGGTTTTGCTGACATGGTCCTAGCCTGGCCAGACTGGAGGTTGCATCATTACCCTACGAGGGGCCAGTGCAGCCTCTCTCAGCGCCCAGCCTTGGGTGCCGGCCCCGCCTGCCGCGCAGGGAGTTAAATACAGGCCGTGGCTAGGCTTCCGGGTCCATTCGGAAAGTCTGGTCTCTACCCCACTTCTCATGGAGCTACCATGTCCCCCGTTCCCAGGCTGTCCTGCCCCGGCTCACTCTGCCTGTCCCAGCTGGGTGGGGACCAGAGGCCAGGACCTCCTCTTTCAGTGGGCCACACTGGGGGGGCCCTTCGTGCGGCGGGGCTGTGCTCTGATGCATTTCGGTTCAGCCTGCAGACAGCACAGGCAGCGGGAGGGGAGAGCTGCACGTTCGAGAGCAACGCGCCGATCTCAGGCCAGGCCAGGAGTTACCTCTGGGTCCACAGCGAGCCCCTTTTTCTCTTCTATGCCCTACGTGAGCAATCCTGGGAGAGCCACCTGCCCCAGGGACTCCGGTCATCCTCCTTCCCTCCCCACACACACACACGTGCAGACGACTGGCACATCTGAGCTGCTCTCTGGTGGTTATCCTCCCAGTGCCCCAGTGAGGCTGGGAAGGGCTGCTCTCCCCCGGCTAGAGAGGGGGAACTGAGGCACAGAGGGGGCAGCCTCTTGCCCGGGAAAGCCTGTGGCAGAGCACGAGCAGAATCCAAGTCTCCTGGGCAGGAGGCGGGTGGGGTGAGGGGATCCCCTAGTTTGGGCAAACTGCAGGCGGTAGCGTACTGCAAGGAAAGACCACGCACCAGCCAGAAGCTGACTTAGGGCAGGTCTTTCCCCAGCGGCAACCTGTGGGGTCATCCCTTGGTTTTCTTGGGGCAGTCGGCTGCCGCCAGCTGGTTTTGCAGCTGCCTGTACAGCAGCCTCTCTAGATGAATCCTCAGCAGGGCCTCCGTCCAGGACCCGCGACATGGGCTTCTCCCACTGGAGCTAAAGGATTTGTCGCCAGTAGTAGGGTGTTACCCTCTAGCGGGCGTGCACTTGATCAGCGTTACACCTACAGCAGCTTGTCCCCCACCCTGGACATTGGGGAGGTGCTGTCCATAGGCGAGCCAGCCCCCGGTTATGCCAGTCTGTCTCTCAACCCCATTTCTTCGAGGCAGCCCAGCCTGTGCCCAGGCCAAGACATAGGTCCCCACAGGAGCCATGGCAGCAGGCATGTGGCTGAACCCCCCTTTTCACAGGGTTCAGGCAGGAGAGTGGCAGAGCAGGGTCCCCCCCGCCCGCTGGCCGACTCTCTTCTCTGGCCTGGCATCATGCTGGGCCTGCTTCAGCACTACCAGCACCAGCTTCGGTCCGGCACTCACTAAGCTAGCAGCAGGCTGATTCCAGCAAGTGGCACCTGGGGAACCTGCCACTTCCAGGCTGCTGCGCTAAGAGGTGCCACACAGAGTCTGGGGGGCACAGCCGGCTGCTGGGTCCAAGCCAGTCCAGCTGCGACCTTGCAGGCATCTGGGATCACAGGGCAGCAGCACAGGCTGGCGTGACAGGCTCTGAGCCAATGCTGAAGAGGTGCCCCACCGCCAGAAACGCAGCGGGGGAGGTCAGGCTGCGGAAATCTCCCCCACAAGGAAGGGCGGGCTTGGATTTCAGGCGCTGTTCTGAGCTTCAGCTAAGCTGGGGTCAGCTCCTAGCTCTGCCACAGACCTGCTGTGTGACCTTTGGCCTGTCCCTCCCTCTCTGTGAATTACTAACACCTCCTTTTTCTCACGGAGGCCGGCTGTCAAGTCTGTGGAGCCATGACCATCTTATAGGGTGCCTGATCTCAGCTGGGCCTGCCAAGTGCTATCGTGATACACATAATCGTAAAAGAGTCTTTCCTCTGCCACCGACTCACTGTGTAGCCCTGGGTGAATCCCTTAGGGCCAGACTTTCAAAAGAGCCCAGTTCCCATGCAGGAACTATAATCAGTGACCAGACATTCAGATGAGCTCTGCACTTCAGGCCCCGAGCGAGAAAGCTGGCTTTTCTTAGACCAGTGACTCAGTTTCCCTATAAGGGACACCGGGCGAGAACAACAGATAAAGCATGCTA
Source organism: Carettochelys insculpta (assembly GCF_033958435.1). Lineage (NCBI taxonomy): Eukaryota > Metazoa > Chordata > Testudines > Carettochelyidae > Carettochelys > Carettochelys insculpta. The sequence continues at coordinate 5,211,598 of NC_134145.1, forward strand.
TCCGATTGCTAGGCCTAATGAACTATCAGACTGGCTTTGTTATCCCTGGCATCCCTTGGACTATCTCCTCCAAATTCCTTAAGAGGGCTTGGGAGCAACCAAACCAGAGACAGCCCCTGAAAACTGACCCCCGGACTCAGCAGTGAGACAGGGCTCCCAGCGTGTTTAGCCCTTTCTAGGCAGAGCTTGAGCAAGGCTTCTAAACCAGTGGCCTCATTTTCAGAGGTGCAGGGTGCCTGTCCACTCCCATTGGCTTCAGCTGTAGATACCAGGGCTCAGTGCCTCAGAGCTCTCCTGACTTAGGTGGGAGGCGCCCCCCAAAATAGGTGATTGTTTTTTATAAAGAGGCTTGTTAGTGGTAGGTTCAAGCTCCCCCAGCAAGCCTGGGAGAGAGGCAGACCCACAAAACACGAGATCCCAGGTCCCTGCCCGAGCCATACCACCACGTTTGATACCAAAACTCTGCCCAGCAATAATCCAGTCTTCCTTCATGCTATGGTCTATTCATTCCCAAGAGCCGGGACTTGGAGACGAGCCATTCCCTGGCCAATTACAGCTGCTTACAAACCAGAATTTCTCTTCTTTGGGGAACACCAACAAAATTTCCATTCCAAACGGGACAGAAATACGGAAATTTCAGATTTTCCCCAAGGAATGAAAATTCCAACGCAGAGCCACCTAAACGTTTCCTTCTGATTTTGAGACATTTGCTTTTGACCTTTTATATTATATTGAGACATGAAACATCACGTAGTTCATGCACAAGAGGAAATAGTTAATATTACAGGTGTAAAGTGATGCAAATGTCTAAAGTGACGCAAACGTCTAAAGGAAATGAGCAGAAATGGGAAACTCGACGTCTTCTGACTCTGTCCCATGGACCAAGTAAACAAAATGGACACATTCCCACAAACTGGCGGTTCTGATGACACTGCGTTTTTGTTTGCCTGCAGTTTCATCCAAAAATATCCAGCTGGGTCCGTGAGGCAGAATTTGGAGGTTAGGGATGTTATAGGTTAAAAGCTGTGAGTATCAATCTAACAGGCTGAGACTTGCCACTTTGCAGTCACTGGTAGCATCCGGAGCAGCCCCCCCAACCCAGCGTGGGCAGGGGGTTGCTCAGGCCCCATGGGACCACTGCAGGCTGGGAGCATTCCATCACACCTGGAACAGCTCCTACCTGCAGTGCACTGGGGCCTGGGGCTGGTCTGGCCGTGATGGAGAATCCCCCTCCTTGGGGCAGCCCCACCTCCCCTTGCTGCCCCCCATAATTGGTTCACTGATTAAACGACACGGTTACCAACTGGATAACCAATTAACTGGGATTTTACATCCCTATTTGGAGAAGGCTCCTCTGTTACATGTAGACAGAGAAGCAAAGTGCACCTTAGCTTGCTGTAGGCTCACACGATGTGCCCTGTAAACCGGGCACTTACGGACCCTCAGGAGAGTCAACTGCCACTCTGCAGGTTAGCAGAGCACCCACAGCTAGGTTTTGTATCTCGGCTGGTGCTGCAGCTTCACGCTTGCCTCGGGACACACACAAAATTTATTCCGCGCACGCACAGCAAAGGTCGGGGGAACGTTGGCAGCACATCGAATCCCCTAGTGCAACAGGGCTTCACCCCTGGGAGGCCAAGTGCTCCGTCCCAGCCATAGCGAGTGACTGCCCTGCAGCTCCAGGGAGATGCGCTTGATCGACGCAGGTATCTACCCCAGGGCCCATTTTTGCAGCTGCTGCGGGTGCCAGTTTTGTGTCTGCGCCGGGCTGTATGGACGGCTGCTCCCTGCACAGTGGGCCAAGCTCTCGGCTGGTGTCATTTGGCCTGGCTGCACAAGGAAGTGATGCTGATGGACACTGACCAGAGATCTGTCCGAATCCCTTTTTTACTCACGTTCCTTTCCCATACCCCTTCCTCTCCCTGTGCTCGGAGAGTTTCATGTGACCTGTTGCCCACGGGGATCTTGATTCCCAGGGCCTGGCTGTTGGCATTTCCTTCCTAGGCAGAAGCTCTCCAGGGGGAGAGGTTTGACCTCAATGCTCACGTGGTGTTATTGCTCATTGATGGGGAAAGCCAGCAGGTCACACCATGGGGAGCTGGCAGGACTGAAGCTCAGCAACAGGCTGATGTGTGTTGGCTGGCAGCCAGGCAGTGGAGAAGAAGCTGGGGTTGGAGAGAACATGGCCTGGATGCTGATCCTCTAGCCCTCAGCAGCCAAGCAAGGGCTGGACAGCCGTGTAACTGGCCTCCCAAGGCAGTGCTCATGGCCGTGACTTTGTGACATCTCTGGTGCTCTGGGGAAGGGTGAAGAACAAAGAGATACACATCTCATACAGCTGGAAGGGACCTCAAGAGGTTATTAAGCCCAGTCCCCCCAAGCAACATCTCCCAGCTGCCCCCCATTTTTAAACCTAATTACCCCAGATTCCCAAATAGTGACTGCAAGGATTGAACTCCCAGCCCCAGGGGTTAGCAGGCTGAGGCTCAAACCACTGAGCTCTCCCTCCCTCGGCTAAAGCTGCCCTTTCCCCTGGAGAACGGGGGTACCTAACTCACTGCCTCACGTGCAAAACGAGCTCTCTACCACCTGAGCTAATTCCCCAGCCACCTAGAGATTAGCAGTCCATTGCTTCCCCCGGTCTGCCAGGTCCCCGGGGTGGTGTGGCTAAGCCCTGGGATGCCCGCGGGCACTACGGGTACAAACGGGGCCATTGACCTCCCTAGAGAGCCCCACACCGGACACACCTCTGTCTGCGTGTGCAGCGAATGTGGTCAGACGTGGAGACAGCTAAGGACGCTTCCTGCCCACCAGAGCCTTCACTGGTCTAAGGCGCCCTGCTGAAATTAGGAGCTGGGGAAAGCCAGAGACAAACCTTCCATTATAGTACAGGTTGAACCTCTCTGCTCCTGCACCCTTGGGACGTGAGTGGTCCTGGACCAGGGGAGGTCAATGCCCCCTTGCTGGCCTCCAGCTCTTGGGCTCCTCTCCCAGCTGTTGTGCCCCCCGCCGCCCTGCAGGGTCCCCAGAGGCAGCTCAGCTGCCAGCTGCTGCTTCCTGGACCTGCCCGTGGTCACTGTCCCCATCTGCTTCCCAGCTGCAGCTTCCCCGGGCAGTGGCTTCTCACCCAGCCCCAGCAACGAGCTGCCATGAGCTGCTGTTCCTCGGCCTGGGCTGCCAGCTTCCCAGCCCGGGCCAGTGCTCCCGGGGAGAGACTCTCTGGCTTCTGCTCCTGGCCTCCAGGGCCCCACCTTGCCACCAGCCCAGCTGTGGTTGCCCTGCCCTGGGCTCTGGCCCCTAGTGTAGCAGGTCCCTCCTCATCCCAGCCCCAGGACCCTCTGACCCTGCCTCTCCGCGATGTTGCTGGATGAGACAATCCCAGAGTTTGGAGTTTGTCCCTGTGGCACAGTCCACCCGGGCGCAAAGACCAGGTCAGCCCTATTCTGCTGCTCAGCTCTCAGTGGGTGAGCCCCTGGCCAGGCTCTGGTGTTCCTCTCAGATCTCTGCCTCTCCTCCTGCTCCCCTTTCGTACCCTGACTGGGGCAGTCCGGGCTAGTGGTTAAAGCTTGGGGCTTCCAGTTGACAGCCCTGCTCTGCCCATGACTTTCAGCGCAGCTAGTGCTTGCCCCAAAGGGCATTATGGCTCAGAGGACCCGGTTCAACCCTCACCCAAACCACTGTGCCTCAGTTTCCCTATCCATAAACTTAGCAGAATCACCCCTCCCTGTTGCAAGGTGCAAACCACGTAGGGTTGGAGCTATGTGCACTTAAGGAGCTATGGACGTGCAAGGCCTGAGTGTCGGACTCTCCTTCCGGGGGCCATGAGCGGTGGTAGCCAGGCCTGCCAGATGCTGGCCAGCTGTTGCGGTTCGTTTGGGTGACTCATGCAAGCAGCACGTTGCTTTTGTCCGACTGCTTGTGGGAAGCAGGCTGGGTGGCTGCCCAGAATCCCCTCCCTGGCTGGAGGTGAACTGCGTGCAGCCAGAGGGGGAAGGGCGCTGAATAATCAGAAAAATTGCATTTCTCACCACCCAGAGACATCTCTGCAGCCTCGCGTCACCTCAGCAGCCAGGCAGGGCTCAGAGCAAAGCGATGGGTGAGGGAGGCAGGACTCCCAGCTGGGACAGGCTTAGCAGGGGTCCTGCTGGCTCTGTGAGGGGCTGGAGGGGAGCTATGTCGCAGAGCTGCCGGCTGAGCTCACACAAGGGTTGGGTGTTCATAACAGCACACGCCCACGTGTACACACACACGCACGCACACGGTGTGCGGCTGACACACACCTGGGGCGAGGCGCTGGCCCCTGTAGTGGTACCTACCCCACTTACCCAGAGAACAAACAAGCCCCCTGAGCAGTGAGCCAGCTGGGCTGTTAGCTCAAACTGTAGCAGCGCCTGTACGGAGCTCCAGAGCTCCCAGGCTTGAGTCTGGCTCTGGCGGTTACGTGGCCGTCAGGTCGAGTTCTCTTACACCCTGGCATCTACCCCAGAGCCTGGCTGCCAGCCAACACGTCATCCCGGCTCTTACTGACCTTCAGTCCCACTGGCTTTCCCCTCAATGGGCAATGACCCCAGGTGAGCACGGAAGCCAAGCCCTCCCCAGTGGAGAGCTCTGTCTAGGAAGGCGATGCCAACAGCCAGGCCCTGGGAATGAGGACTGCCCTGGGCGGAGGGTAATGCAGGGAAAAGAAGACCCTGGGGCCAGCCACAGCGCCGCTGCTCTGTCCTCCGGCTGGCTGGGGAAGATCAGACAGGGACGCAGCTGCCCAAGTGACCCAACCACTCAGGAAGGGTGAGGCTACAACGCCTGCTGGGAGGGGGACGCTAAGGGAACCGGGGATGTTCTGGGGGAGGGGCAGTAACTTGGGGTGGGGGCTTGGCTCCACAGCGGGGAGGATACGCTGTGGAAGGGCTGGGGCTGGGCATTCGCCCATGAGGACGCTGGTGTAGCAATCCCAGTCCTGCCGTTAACTGCAATGTGTTCTTGGTGACATCTTTTAATCTATCCATACCTCCGTTTCTTCATCATATAATGTATAGCTCAGTGGGCTAGCCTGACCGGCTTATATTTACTACTTTGCATCGTCTTCCGCAGTAACGCAAGAAACCTACAGGCCTGTATCTCCTGCAAATTAGCTTCAGCAAGTTGGCAGAAGCCGAAAGGAACATTAATCTGATCAACTTTTCTCAAGTAAGAGGCCCACCAGAAAACACCGTGTATTTGGGAAGCTTGAACTAGAGTTGAAGGGCCAGTTCAGATCACAGGTGCATCATTCAACTGCAGAAGTGTCTTGTCAACACACTGACACACATAAGAAGTATGGGAGATCCGTCTGAGGCTCCCCTGTTTGCTTGCCTCCAGCTGGGCTGATGAGCCCCCGGGCAAAGTGGGAAAGGTAAATCTTCTGGTACATTCATAAACTGTGTTTGCAGATCTAAAGGATTTCCTGCGGCGTGAGTGTTGCACCTGCGTACGTTGGGGATCCCAGCTATGGACTAATTTAAACAGCACAAGAGCCTGTCAACCCCCAAAGTAATAACTGAGCATTCTTAGGCAGGCAATGTGATTAATACACAACCTAAGGCCTGGGTAGCAAATGGAATCAAGATCCTGACGCGGCCCCGCAGGGCTTGTATTGTTATCCTTATCAGAAGCACATGGGATCTTTTTCGAGGGAGAAGGCAAGAACGCTGCGTTTCTTGAGAATGCAGCACCATTATATTATATGCATATAATATATGTTGTTTACTCAGAGGAATACACACACACACACACACACCCCGTCTTGTGGTTGGTAGCTATGGCCAGATGGATTAGAGATGAGTGCGAAGCCAGGCTCTGTTGATCTGGATCCACGCTCCGAGGTTGACCGGACGAGAAGAGGAACCCAGCTGTGGAACGGTACACAAGTCTTTTATAGCTCTGACTCCAAAGTTCTGGTTCTGTCCCATTGCCCCAGGCACTGTGAGTCACCCGGCAATGACAGATGGGTCTTTGCCCTGGAAAGCTGATGCTCCAAAATATCTGGTAGTCTATAAGGAGCCACAGGACTTCTTGTTGTTCTCAAAGATGAGACTTAATCTTCCTCTCTGGGTGGGTCACAGCTGTAGAGTCCCAGTTCTCATTGCTCTTCAGCCTCAAAGTCTTTGTTGCCCAGGCAAGGTGGCTCCAGAGGGCAACTCCCTAAGCCTCAAATTCACACTTCCAGGTGGCTCTCACCCACCCATTCTCACACAGGCAGCCCAAGGTTTACAGGCTAACACAACAAGAAAATGGAGTTTTAGGTACAATAGGGAATCCGGTACAAAGTGTCTTATGACTATAAAATAACTAATGCAAAGGCAAAATCTAAAGAGGAATACAAAAGTCTGTGGTCTATAAAAAGATACAGGGTAATTACAGACATAGTAATGCAAAGTTTCCACTAAAAGATACATTACTATCCAGGGTTGCTCGAGTATTAAAATGAATGCTTGCATCCTGCCTTAGGAGAGCGGGGGCATTTGTCTCCCTCTGCAGTTCGTGTACAAGGATAAGAGCCTACTACTGCTGTCGGGGGTTCCTTTTGCTCGAGCAGCAGATGTTCTTGCTTTTAGCTCAGAAGGCCCAGAGTGGGTTAGACATTAAGCTTCCCCGGGGGCTGTATGCTTGCAGATAGGGAGTGAATTATTATGCAGCTCTTTTTATCCTCACACAAAGTGGAATGAGACTGGGGACCTCATTGCCACTGGATATTGTTGAGGCTAAAGATTTAGGACGACTGAAAGGGAGATTGGGATGATGCTTAAAGTGCAGGGTGGGGGGGGAAACCAGGAGGGGGCAGGACATTTCCCATCTGCCCGCGGTAGGATTCCTAAACCTTTCTCTGAAGATCCGGTACTGGTGGCTGTCAGAGACACAACACTGAGACAGATGAGCCACTGGGGGCTCTCCTACCTGTTCCAATGTAGGAATGTCCGGGTGGTTAAGCACTGGAAGAAATCGCTTAGGGAGGTCGTGGGATCTCCATCACTGGAGATATTTCAGAGCAGGTTAGACAGACACCGACCAGGGATGGTCTAGATGGTGCTTGGTCCTGCCATGAGGGGAGGGGGCTGGACTTGATGACCTCTCGAGGTCCCTTCCAGTTCTATGAGTCCAATGCGTTTTTGCCTCTTGAAAGAAGACAGTCACAAGATCAGCAACCACCTGCCTGCCCGGGCTCCTTGCTCTGCTAAGGCTGAGTGATAACAACTAATCATGAAGAAGTGGAATAATTGTAATAATAATTACTAATGATTTACAGCAGAAAGGGACGTAGGGGTTACGGAGGATGGGAGGCTGGATAAGAGTAAACAGTGTGGCCTTCTAGCCAAGAAGGCTAATGGCCTATTGGGGTGCATTAGGAGGAGCATTGTGAGGCGATCTAGAGAAATGGTTGTTTCCCTTTATTCAGCTCTGGTGAGGCCACATCTGGAATATTGTGTCCAGTTTTGGGCCCCCCACTTTTAAAAGGATGTGGATTTGCTGGAGCAGGTTCAGCGAAGGGCAACAAAAATGATTAAGGGTCTGGAGCACAAGACATATGAGGAGAGGCTGAGGGATTTGGGCTTGTTTAGTTTCCAGAAGAGAAGACTTAGAGGTGATTTAATAGCAGCCTTCAACTTCTTGAAGGGGAGATCTAAAAAGGATGGAGAGAGGCTGTTCTCAGTGGTGTCAGATGGCAGAACAAGGAGTAATGGTCAGGAGTTGAAGAGGGAAAGCTGTAGGTTAGATATTAGGAAAAACTACTTCACCAGGCGGGTGGTGAAGCACGGGAATGTGTTGCCTAGAGAGGTGGTGGATTCTCCATCCCTGGAGGTTTTTAAGTCCCGGCTGGACGAGGTCCTGGCTGGGATGACTTAGTGGGGGGTTGATCCTGCTTGAAGCAGGGGGCTGGACTTGATGACCTCCTGAGGTCCCTTCCAGCCTGGGGATTCCATGCTTCTAAGAGGGATGAGGGAGCGGATCATAACTTCCTCTGCCTCGGAAGATCACCCCTGAAGTGGGTGGCAGGGGCGTCCTTCAGGAAGCAGCACAGCAGCGGGACTTCAGGGCTCTGCAGTTCTGGTGCTGCAGTGGGTGCTGTGTGCCAGGTTGCTGCGCTGGCTCTGCTGTGTAATGCTTCAGTGGGAAGCTGGGGAGGGCGGCTGATAGGTACGGTTCAGCTCTGGGAAGGGCTGCCAGCTCAGCTGGCGCCGGCAGACTGATCTTGTATGGGACCGGCAGCAAGGCCGACGCACAATGCCTGAATTTCCACCTGGGCAGCTCACAATGGTGATTCCAGCTGCCTGGTTTTCACGTGCGTTGTTTCAGCGCTGGTGACAGACACTGCAGACCAAGATTCTTTTGGTATCTCCTCCCTGGGGATCCATAGCAGGAGGCCCCTTTTCGTGGCTGTGCCAGGAGCAGATGCCACAATCTTCAGCTCTAGCCTCCCTCTTCCCACCTCACTGGCCTTCCAGCAGGCTCCTGACACATTTTCCAGCACTAAGTGCCGACAGTTGGCTCCACCTGCCGTCCCACGTTGAAGAGAGTTTTAATCACCGGTCACCTGCCTCAAACCCGTTTGGCTTTTCCTTCTGCTAAGAATAAAGAACCTTTGCATACCAGATACCATTAACCTGTGGAACTCAGTGAAGCATGATTTTACGGCAGAAAGCGAAGACAGAAAGGCACTCTCGTCACTATAAAAATTAAAGGGGCTCTGCCTAATCTCACCTCATGATAAAGACTTGAGCCAGTCACTCCCATTGAGGTCAATAGCAACACCCTCATGTATTTCAATCCCATGAAGCGTTCCTCTGCTAGCAGAAATCTTCCCTTATCTAGAACACTGGCTGTTTTGTCCAATGCCTAGTTCCAAGACTGGGATTCATAGGCACCAATGCAATACAAATACATAATCATCTGAATCACGGTACCAGTTTTGCACCTACCTCAGAATCACCCGGCGTTGTTTATTATTACTTATGACTTGTATGAAGGCAGCACCAAGAAGCTCCAACTGGGATCGAAGCCCAGTTGTTCAAGGTGCTGTACAATCATGTAGTAAGGGGTAGTTTTTTCTGCAAAAAGACAAGCTAAGTAAAGGGAGGATGGGGAAATTGAGGCACAGAGCAGGGAACTGTCTTGCTCAAGATCACGCTGCAGTCTAGTGCAGGGGTTCCCAACCTTTTCAGTAACATGGCACGCTTCAGGGAGACAAACAATTCCACGGCACACCCACATTTTTGAGCTGAATCGATTGCCCATAAAGGTCACATTTATTTGCATATTCCTGTCTACCCAACAAAGAAACTCATTTTAGTATCAACATCCAGAGATTAGGGAGTGACACAGCAGTGCTGGGTGAAATCCTTCCACACCCACATGCAACCTCTGGGGTCCAGGGTGGACAGCCTCTTTCAAGTTCTGGAGTGCACCTGGTGTTTGTGGAGGCTTATTTTAGACTCAGGCTGACTGGGAGGAAACAATATCCCAAAGACAGCTACGCCGCCTCGGCCTGATGGGTTTTTAATGCAAATAAACCAAGCTGCAAATTGCAGGCAAGGTTCAAAATGCAAACCCCTTCGGTGAGGAGAAGGCTAAGGGTTTACTCACAGCAATCCACGATGAGCCACCCACAGAGGCCTCTCTTGGCTCCTTGCCTAAGGTGCGGATGATCCCACACACTCAGAGGCCTGCACACACAGAACTCTATGGTAAAACTCCCATTGATGTATGTGGTCCAAGATTGTTTCCTTACTCTAAAACCATATTCACGAGTCTGGCATTTATCTGGTGCCATCGGCCAGAGGCTCGCAGCAGGCTTTGCAAATAACCGCTTGGGATTTCTGGCCAAGTCCTGTTCTTGACCTTGTGCATATGGGGAAACTGAGGCATGGAAAGGGGCGTGACTGACTTGTCCGACATCACACAGGAGATCTGTACTAGAGCTGGGGTTAAAATTTGCATTCTCCTCCTGCCTGATCGTGTACACAGGTCTGTTGCTAGGAGGGGGAGGGGTGCGGGACAAATCCGTCTCTAGGGGCCCCCCTTCCTGGGGGGCAGCTGCTGGCTGCAGGTTAAATAGTGATAGGGGTTGCTGCTGCCACTGCCAGAGCTGGAGCCTGAGTCCCGCAATGCTGAGAGAGAAAAAGCAATCCAGTGCCTGCTTCCTGTTGAGTGTAGGCTCCCTCTCTGCAGCCAGTGCCAGGCCCCCTGCAAACAGCCCAGGCTGGACTGCCCTCTGACCTCCTAATCCCACCCTCAGGCCTGGCCCCTGGACACTTCTAACCCCACTCCCACGTCCTCTCCATGACATACACGCATTGAAATAAGGCCCACCCCAAAGCATGGGGCCCACAGCGGACACCCTGATCTGCCTGTGCGGTAACCTCTAGACCATCCTTCCGACAGCTGTGTGGGGCCTTTCATCTCAATAACCATGTGTGCCACTTTCCTAGGGCTTCACAGCTGCCCAACTCTGCTGAAGTATTCCCTAGGGATCCCCAAAACTCCCTTACAAGTAGACACACGCTACTGAATTCGAGTGTTACAAAGGAGAGGGGTGGGGAACTACACACCACAGAGGGAATCTTGGACTGGCAGATTCAATATGATGTTGGAAACAGCCTGGGATAAGCTGTCTGGAACTTGGCAGAGGCTAACAGCACCTCTCACTGCTTGGAAAAGCATCGCCGGATGGAGGGAAAGAGTATCTGTCTGTCCAATCTAGGTTAGTTCATAGAGTCATTCATTGACTTTAAGGCAAGAAAGGGCCACGGTGACCATCTAGTCTGACCTTGTGTAAAACGCAGGCCAGAGAACTTCATCGAGTGATTGCAACAGCAGGATCCAGAATTCGAATTGCGTCCGAGCTCTTATTTTTGCAAGATACCAGGGAAGTTGACCGAGGAACTGGTGAGCATACTGGTAAGCACGAGGAAAACTGGTGTGCTTAAAGGTTAACTGGTTAACCAGCCTTGCCAGGTAACTCAGGCGATAGCAGGACCCTGGCCGGGGTGGGATCCCACAGCTGCAGCCTCAGCAGGGACAGATGGTGGGACCCAGGTTAAAACAGTTAACCAGTGAAGCGCTATCGTTTAACTGGTTAACCGTTTTAGCATCCCTGCCAGATACCTGGTTCAGATCTGCCTCTGAAGAGATGAGGAATCCAATACACCCCCATGTGAGCTGTTCCAGTGTTAATTACCCTCCCTGTTAAAAATTATTTCTAATTAATTTTCTAGCTTCAGCTTCCAGCCTTTGGAGCAAGTCATGCCTCTTTCTGCTATTCAACATCTCTTCCCCTGTTGCATTTTGAAGGAATCTAACACAACTGCTAAGCCCCAAGGATTGTCCAAGGGGGTTCAATGATCTCCGGGGCATTTTGTGTCTTTTCTATTCTGCATTGGGGTTGTTTTTCCCCTGTCTTCTCCTGTAGTCCTGCGAATGGTAACAACAGTGTCTGAGAAAAGGCTTTGCTGAAAGGTAGGATCAGGACACAAACTGATCTCCTGTGGTGAAACATTCTGGACCTGCAGTTTCAATGCCAAGACAGGGACATCGAAACTTCCCAAGCTCGGACACTGATTTGCAGGGTGACTGTAGGCAAGACACTTAAATCAGCATGGCTTTACCCTTCCAATGCGCAGAGGGAAACAGACGTGACTAGGGCCTAATTCCTCAGATCGATGGAAGCGCAGAGCCTAGATACCATGGAGCTTAGATCAGGCCAGGCACGTACGAACCGCTCCTGGTACAACGTAACCCAGCACTGTCTGCCATGGCTTGGGAACGTAGCGACTAAACCAGAAACCCCACCACTCGCCAAGTGTGAGGTCCACCAGCTCCCCGCTGGAACGAGCAACATGCACAAAGGCGTAACTCTGCTTGGGCTGAGGCCACACAGCTTGGGTGAACAAAAGCTGGAGAGAAAACTCGGGCTCAAATCCTCTGCCGAGAAGGGGCCTGGCAGTTGGCATTGTCGCTCAGCTCGGCTCTCTGCCATTGCCTGGGGCCGTGCTGCCAAGCGGGGTGGAGATGGGGGAGCTTCAGAACCTCAGGCAAGCCTCTGTCTCTTTTCCCCCACCTAGGTGTGTGTGCTGAACGTTTAGGGGCAAAGGGCACCCTCCTCAAACCTGGGCTGCAGCGGCCAGTGTTTTCCCCTGCAAGCCAGCAGCTTGTGCGGGCGCTCAGGAGGCAATCAAATACAGCCAATTAGCAGAGCGCCCACAGCGAGGTTTTCTTCTCTGTCGACTGGTGGTGCACGTTTGCACAGGCCTAGGGGCACATGAAATAATTTATTCCGCACCTGGATAGAAACGATTAGCGGGGACATTGGCTGCAGCAGGACCCGGTGAGATGCGGCAGCTCTGACACCTTTGGCCTCTGAGACAGATGGCTGTGGGCCCCACACCTCCAGGGATCTGAGCCAAAGCTCCACCCAGGGAGGCGGTGACGGGGCAGGGGCTTGCACCCAGCTCTGGGGTGCCTGGCTAGCGCCCCACATTCAGCCCTCGCCTTCCCCAGTCTCTCAAACACCCCCCAGGTGTGAATGGGGGGTGACATCCCCCCAGACCGGATCCCTAAGAGGAAGCCCCCTCTCCCTCGCACACCCCCTCACCCCTCTCCTTTAGGCCCCGCCCACTCGCCCACGACGCCGCGGATTGGCTGCTCCGCCCCTCCAGGCCCCACCCCCTTCTCTGCGCTTGCTCTGCGCTCGGGGAAATACGGCAGCTGCGCCCGTCCACGGAGCGTTACGGCCGCGGGCGGGCAGCGGGCAGGGTGCGCAGCGGCCGGGCAGGTGGCGGGGGTCGGTCTGCCGGGGCGCCCCGGGAGCTGCCTGGGGACCGGGGCCCGGCCGCGGCGGCCCCTCCGGCCTCCGCCCTTGCAGGAGGGGGTCCTGCGTGGGGCCGCTGCTGCATTGAAGCAGCCCCCGCCGTCGGGGGGCAAGAGCCGCGGGGGGGGGACCCCCGGAGCGATGAGGGGGGCCCGGGCGGCGCGGCGGGGGTGGCCCCCCAGCTGAGGCCGGGCCGGGGGCCGCGGGGGGCATGGAGGGGCCGGGCTGCGCCGAGCCGCTGCCCCCCGACCTGAAGGAGCTGGAGAGCAAGGTGGGGCGGCGGCCCCCCGAGGGGCTGGTGCGCTGGCTGCGGGAGGACCCGGCCGCGGCGCTGCTGGGGGAGAGCCCGGCCCGGGGGCAGCGCCGGGGGCTGGCCGAGAAGATCAAGGCGCTGAAGTTGGAGCTGGTGAGTGCTGCCCCCCCACCTCGCTCCCCGCGGTCACAGCCCCCGCGTCATAACCCCCCCGCCACAGCCCCGCATCTGCCCCCCCGCGTCATAACCCCCCCCGCCACAGCCCCGCATCTGCCCCCCCCGCGTCATAACTCCCCTCGCTCCGGTCACAGCCCCGCATCTGCCCCCCCGCGTCATAACCCCCCCCCCCCCCGTCACAGACCCCCCGTCTGCCCCCCGTGTCATAACTGCCCCTACTCTGGTCACAGCCCCCCAAGTCATAACTCCTCTTCTGGGTCCCAGCCACCCCCACCTGCCTCCTGAGTCATAACTCCCCCCTCACAGCTGCCCTCGTCTGCCCCCCGAGTCATAATTCCCCTCTCCTCTGTCAAAGCCCCCCCACAGTCTGTCTCCTGGTTACAGTCCCCCCGTCTGCCCCCCTGAGTCATAACCCCCCCCGTTCTCTCCTCCCCAGCTCTTCCAGACCCGCCTGCCTGTCCTCCCCTTGGCTACAGATTCCCCCCCTTTGTCCCTGTCTCTTCCCTCCACCCTCTGAGGCTCTGCTCTCCCTCCTCCTGCTACCCCTCCCATCCCCCCATCTGCCCCACCTCCTCTCTCCCCTGCCTGCCCCATTGAGTTACTGCCTCCCGCCTCCGCTTCTCTTCCCCTTTGGGGCCACAGCCCCCCTGCCCCTCACCCGCCCCGGGGCTTCCAACCTCGAAACCCCCCACGGGGAGAGAGAGGCTTGGGGCAGTTCCCCCTCGCTTCTCTTTAGTGGGGTTACCAGGGCCGGTGTCACCCTTGGGGGTCACAGCCCCATCTCCTCTTCTCTGCCCCATGGAAAGGCCAGGGGTCAACGATCCCCCCCGGGATGTGTATGTTGCTGCTATTCTACCATGCCTCTTGCAGGAGTAGCTGGCCCCTTCCCCTCTCTGGACCTGGCAGCTCAGTGCAGGGGTCTGGTAGGGTGCGAGATAACCTGCCTCTAAGCCCTGAGCCTTGGGACATGGCCCTGCGTTAGGGGTGCCAGACCCAGCTGGGGAGCTCAGCCACCCTCTGTGGTTCTCAGCCCTTCTCTGGGCTGAGCTGCTGGCCCAGGCAGGGAGAAGGCGCTCAGGTGGCGTTGGGACCGTCCCTGGTGTCAGCAGGGCCAGAGCCCACTCAGCTGGCCGGGGAGAGTCCAGAGTTACAGTGCTAAGGGGCAATGAATCCTGAATGTGCCATTCAACCATGTCTGTTGTGCCCCAGGGCCTGATCCTGACCGGAGCTGAGCGCTCTTGATTCCCATTGGCATCATCCGCTTTCAGCCCCTTTCAGGATCAGACGCCCCCTCCCAACCTCCACTAGCGACTTCTGGTGTTTGCCTGGAGGCGCCAACTGCTCTGAACAGCTGAGCCGCTGACGTCGGGAGCAGGAGGCCGTGGTGCATTTCCTAAGGGCATCAGCAAGCAGCAGCAGCTGATTACAGCACGTTTGATTTGATCGGTCACTGAGCCCTTTAGTTAGGCTGGGGAAAATGGCCTCTGGAGGAAACATTTGAAAGCGGCATCTGGATCCATATTGCTGCTTTCCCAGTCTGTCTGCCTGTCTAACCACGGCTATTGGAAAGCTTATCCTCAGGGAAGGAGGAAAGCCTTGTGGGTAGACCGCAGGGCTGGAATCCTGGATTCTTTTCCTGGCTCTTCCACTGAAATTTTTGGTTAAGTCACTAAATATTTTTCTCAACCTCAGTTTCCCCATCTGCAGCTCCTACCTTGTGGCTCATGGCAAACCAAGCTCTGGTGCGCTTGCTAATTGCCGAATGCACCAGGGTCTCTCCTTGTCTGTGACTCAGTTTCCCCTGCTATAAGGTGGGAGTTGTCCCCTGGGCTTGGGCCGGGCTGCTTTTGGCTCATGATTATAAAGTGCTTTGAGATCCGTGCAGGAGAGAGGAGTAAAATATTAGCTAGTCAAAGACTTGGTACGAAGGTTCTCCTTCCCTGAGGAACAGTCAAGCTTGGATCATCTTTTGAGTGTTATGCACAGAGAAGGGGGCTTGCAGAGGGAACCCTTCTCCTTCCACACCTAACCTGCCTTTTTGGGTGGCCCCTTTGCACTGGCTCTGGATGGGCTCACCTCCCTGGGCTCTGCAGAGCCCATTCACCACTGGGAAAGGGGGAGGTGGTGGTGTCTGTTCTGCCTCCCCTGTTGTCAGCCGTATTCTGAGCACGGCCTCTTAATACTGCGAAAGGCGGTGAGGAAACAGCCAGCATGCAGCAGCTGGTGAGTGACTCGCTGCATCGCCACAGGCTGACTTAGGAGACAGAGCAGCGAGTGCAGTCCCTGAGATCAGCCCTGGGAGTGAATGATCGTGGAATCGTAGGGGCGGAAGAGACCTCAGGAGGTAATCAGCAGGACCAATCCCAGCCAGGGCTTTGCCAAACTGGGGCTTAAAAACTCCCTAGGGATGGAGATTCCACCATCTCCCGAGGTTACCCATTCCAGCGTGTCACTGCTTGATGCACCCTAAGTGCAGTGAATTGGCCGATTTCCACCCCCCCCTTCTGCGAGTTGAAGTTATTTCATGATTACAAGGGAGTAGGAGCAGTGTTCCCTCTCTTTTTTTTTCCAAGATGGGATAGAATAAATTTTGTTGTGAGCGTGGATGTGCACCACCAGTAGACATGCACGCTGGTGGCTGTGAGCGCTCTGCTAATCAGCGGGGCAACCCCTGAATCTCTCCTGGGTGGCTGTCCAGGCGCTCGGCTTACAGGGAGTGCCAGTTAGGTCATCTCACTGGAAAGATGCCACTTCCAGCCTCAGGCTGATCTCCAACATTGCACAAGGGCACAGAAGGAAGAATGGGAGGCAGGCCTGTCCTCGCCTACAGACAGCCGGCCAACCTTAGACAAATCCTGACCAGCCACTACAAATCACAAATGGTGACTCTAGGCCTGGAACCAGCCCCTGCAACAATCCTCGCTGCCGCCTCTGCTCACATATCTACATCAGTGACATCATCACAGGACCTAACATCAACCGTACCGTCAGGGGCTCCTTTACCTGCACATCTACTAATATAACATATGCCATCATGTGCCAGCAATGCCCCACTGCAATTTACATTGGCCAAACTGGACAGTCTCTACGTGAAAGAATAAATGGACATAAATCAGACATCAGGAACAGTAATGTACAGAAGCCTGGGGGGGCGGGGAACATTTCAATCTCCCTGGACACTCAGTGGCAGATTTAAGGGTGACAGTTCTGAAACAAAAAATTTCAAAAATCAAATGGAGAGAGAAATCTCTGAGCTGCAATTTATTTGCAAATTTGACTCCATTAACCAAGGATTAAACAGAGACTGGGAGTGGCTCGTGGCTTACAAAAACAACTTCTCTGCTCTGGGTGTTAATATCTCCCCAAAGCTGGAATCCCAACCATGCACGCCCTCCTCAGGCGGCAGCGGCTCCACTGGCTTGGCCACGTCTACAGGATGAATGATGGAAGGATCCCAAAAAACATCCTGGATGGCGAGCTAGCCTCTGGCAAAAGACCTCCCGGACGCCCCCAATTGCGCTACAAAGATGTTTGCAAGAGGGACCTCAGGGAGGTAGACATCGAGCTGGCAGAGAATCGCAGCAGATGGAGGCAGGAACTACACAAGGGCCTTCAGAAGGGTGAGATGAGGATCAGACAGCTAGCAGACGAGAAGCGAGCGCACAGAAAGCACAGCAAGGACCTGCCAGACACCCATTACCCAGCAACAGGTGCAGCTCACATCCCCCTGTCTGATCTGACTTGTTTTTAACTCTTTTGATAAGTACTAGTGATATTGGGCCATTTCCACCTTGCTGAATAGACCTTGTCAGCTCTGGCCCTCCCTCTTACTGGGACCCCGCTCTTTAAATACGCCTCTGACTCCCCCCACCCCCCCAACTCATGCATCTGATGAAGTGGGTCTTTACCCATGAAAGCTTACGTTCCAAAATATCTGTTAGTCTATAAGGTGCCACAGGACTTCTTGTTCTCGAGGCTACAGACTAACATGGCTACCTCTCTGATAGAAGGAAGAATAATCACCACCAATTCCTGCAGCATCCAGGGAAGTCTCCTGGGACTTACCCTGGGATTGAAACGTGCTGCCTGGGGGGGACACTCCTGTTGTAAGAGATGTGTGGCAGGTACACTCCACCCCAGAAGCAGCTGCATTTGAGTGGGGTTTTATGGCCCAAGGCGTTTGAAGTGCGTTGTGATAAAAACAGCTGTGTGCCCTTAGTATCTGAGCAGATGAGAACTTGGACTGGGAACCTGAATTTGAACCCTCTCCCCTCCACTGATCTCTGGGGAAATTTGGGATTTGGCTCCAAAATGGCCCAAGCACTTATCTGTATTTTAAAAAAAAAAAAAAATCCCTCCCTCCCCTCGTGGTCTCCCTCCCTCCTGTGCTAGCACATGAGAAGAAACCCCGAGAGGGAAATTTTACAAAATCCTTTCAGCTTTAAATATCTAAGGTATAATTAGCACCGTGGGAGGATTGTTACGTAGCAGGACAAATCCAGCCCTGCTGTAACAAGGGCGGTTCAAGGCCTGTTTGTTATGTTGTCAGATTCTTTTTCACACGCCCTGGTTGGCTGGACAGAGGTGCTGCTGCTGCTGCTTTCAGAGAGCCAGGACTCTGAGTCAGAAAATCTCCCCATGCCTTTGTGCTGGGAAGAATCGGCCACCCAGGTTCACACAGACACTGAAGCCTCCTTGCAGCAGGGCCGCCCGCTGCTTGTTAAGGCGAGAGCCGAGTGGGGAGTTGGACGCGGGGGTCAGGAGGGGGCGAGGATAGGAAATAGCAGTGCCGGCTGAACCATCCGTGCCGCTAGAGACACCAAGCACTGAACCTGCTGCAGGGAGACCGACCGCAGCCCCGGTGGTTGAGGTGCATCTGTAACCCACACGCCAAGGGGTGTGGGTCACTGTCCGGTGAATGGGCACCTAAATCACTTCCACACAGAAAGAATGAGTCTCCTCTTCAGCCTTAGCCGAGAGCCAACTGGCTTTTAGCTCAAACGCTAGAGGCGCCTGCCCTGAGCTCCAGACGTCCCAGGTCCTAAGTCCACCCCTGGGCGGTTCCGTATCCACAGGGTAGGGTCTGCTGGATGCCTGCCATGAAAGGTCTTCATGCACCAGCACCGTGGGGCTCTCTCTCATGCCTTGGCTATGTTCGACTGGGGTCAGATCTAGTTGCTTTGCTGCTGCTCTGAACCACTTTCCTCCCTCTCTTCCAAACACATGCCCCTTTGGCCTCCCTTCTCTGCCACTGACTGGCCATGTGGCTGGCCATAGTGACGAAACCCCTTCACGCCCCAGCCGACCCAGCTCGGCTTGTTTCAAGCTCCCGGTTCCTCTTCTGGGGTGCCATTAAGAAAAGCTCTGCTGGGTTTACAGATTAATCTCCTCAGCTGTGTTGCGGATAGGGCCTGAGCTCATGAGACTGGAGAGCTATTAAAAACCTATTCTTTGCGATGGCCGCTCTTTTCCGAGTGGTCAGTTTCACAATTCATTGCCAGTTCATTTCACTTCCTGTTTCTTATGTGTAACTAGAATGGGGCCCTGGCTGCCTTTGGTGCTTACCTAGATCCCCATCGCTGCAGGAGCCAGGAGACGCTCAATCTATAATTCACCCGGCTTCACAACACCAGGGTGAGGTAGGGTGGTGGTTGTACCCATTTTACAGGTGGGGTATTGTTGAGTCACAGTGAGAGGAAATGAATCTCCCCGAGAGTAGGGAATTAGTGTATGATCGGGCCTTGTAGTATTTTATCCTGACTGATATAATTGTGCCTTCTGTCCACCTCCATGGAAGGGTCAACTCCCTTCTTGTGGCTCTGCTGACAGCCACTGACAGGCTCGGTGCAGACTGTTTTTCCAGGCTCTTTAATCTGTTCAGTTTGGTTTCTTCTCTGCCTGGCTCCCAGCAGAACAGAATCCCAGAAGAAAACATCAGCAGATCAATGAATTCCCAGAAGAGAGGGTGGTTAAAGGAGCTGCTGACACCCGACAGCTGATACTCAAAAGCCTCTTGCTGTGCTTTGAATTAATTCCAGGGCGGATTTTTTGCTTCTTGCCCGTTTTTAGGGACTAGAAGCTGAGTTAGGGTGAAGAGGCAGAGGCCAGGGTGAAGAGTCAACCTGGATCCTGTGGCAAATAGATGGTGCTTAAGGGAGCTGAATGTTGGCCTTCTTAGGAGACCAACTAGTATCTGGCCCCTTCAAGCTTGAATCCTACAGGTCTTTTCATCCAAACTGTGTCTCATGGGCTTCTGGAACCGAGGTGGGAGAGGCAGGCTCCTGGGGGGGAGGATTCTTTAACGTCTGGCCCTTCCTTGCCTGCCCTGGTGAGCAGTGAAATTCTTAGTGACGTTGACAGGGAAATGACGATCGCGGGATGCAGTTCTCGCCTCCGGGAGCCAGTGTGTGCGACTATCTGTAGACATCAGTGCATTGGTTACACCTGCCTCACATTGCAAGCATGTGCTTCACAACCCTGGCAGCCGGAGCCTTGCTTGCAGTTTTAAGGACCCGCTGAGACTCTTGGGGACCAGTATAGAGGCCTAGCCATGTCCCGCACTAGCCCTTTAGGCAACCCCTTTGGAAATATTGCCCTGGGACAGCAGCTGCTCTTTAGAACACCTGCTGGAAGTGTATTAAAGGAAACAATAGGCGTTAGGCACAATGCACCGGAGACCCCCGGAGAGGCCACTTGTTCTGTGCTTTCCTGAGACCCGTGATCGCTTCCTGGGCAGTGTTTCCTTACCCCGGGTCTCTGCTACTTCCCCTTGCTGGGATCTGTCCAGACATGCCCAGGGGGTCAAGCGCAAGTCCACTGAGAAGTCGTTCAGCCCCCTCCGCCATCACAGCTTGCAACGTGCAAACCGATCCTCCTCACAGAGTGCTCAGAGGAAGCTCTGTGTTCTCCTCTTACCAGAGCCGAGGGTGACATGAGTGAGGGAGCAGCTGGAGACAGGAGGTGGGTGTTTGCATTGGTCTGGTGCCAGCAATGTTCCCTCTAGTTTTTCCCCCCGGGGCAGAATAAATTTTATGAGCCCCATGGCATGTGCACCACCGATAGGAATACACACTGCCCACTGCGGGCGCTCTGCTAATCATCACCACAGTCGGATTAGGGGTTGGGGTTGTGATCCCAAGTTTGGGAGCTTTCTCTGGTTGGCTCCCGCAGCCCCCGCCTCTCGGCTGCAACTTTCCCCCAGGTCTCCTGCTCCGGGCTCCCAAGGTTCAGGGATTCCCAGGTTCTCCTTTTGTGCAGCTGTGCTGTGATTCAGGCACATTGCCCTAGCCCAGCACTCTAGCTCTGTGCTGCCTTGCACCCCTCATCCTCTGCCACCCGCTTGTCCTCCCTGTCTGGGGTGCCCCAGCCGCTGGGTCTTATCCTGTCTCCAGTGTAGCTGCACCTGCCTCCGTTCCCTGGCTGCTCCCTTGGACTCTTGTAGGGGCCGTAGCAGGGCCCCAGGTCCCCATCCCGTTGTAAGGGGGCAGGAGATCTGAGTCCAGGGCAATGCAGAGTTTGGAAGGCCCTGCGTTAGCTCATCCACCCCGTCCCCCCAGGGTTGTCCCTTCCCGGCTCTTCAGCAAACCCCTCTGCAGCCTTCTTCCAAACGGGCTGCTCGTTATTAGCTGGGCTGCAGCCGGGCTGGGCAGTCCAAGGAGCTGCTCTCTGCCCCACAGCCCTTGCAGCCTAGGGAGAGGCCAAGGACGGTGGTGGACAGGACTAGAAGTGGTCATGGCACAGCAGCTTTCGGGAGGCAGGAGGGCGGGGAGATTTCTACCGGTCCCTTTAGTGGCTGGTCGGTCACAGGGACGACATTTGCCTGTGCCTCGTTTCATCCTTCGCTACATTTCCTCCCCTTCCAGGGGCCTTGTGCCCCTCAGAGATCGGCTTGGCTGTACGGGACGTGCTTAGATCTCTGAACCAGCCTCCCCTCTCCCCACCGTCCCAGATCTCTTCTAGCTTCCCCCTCCGCTCCCCGGCCATGGGTTCCGGCCCCTCGGGGGAGGCGCAGCCGGTTTTGGCAGGGAGCCGCGCGCCGGGGCCGGAAGGGCTTGGCAGGCCGGGATTCCTCTTTGCGAACCAGATGTTTTAGCAACAGTGGATCCTGCAGCAGGCCTGGCCCCAGCGTTCAGCTGGCACAACTCAGCGATTCAAAGAACGCCGCTTCAAATAGCAGGGCGCGCTCTCCCCAGGCAGCCGCCTCACCCTTATTGCAGCCTCGGGGTCGGCCGCTGGCTGGCAGTGGTAGGGGGCAGACCAGCGTTCCCTCTCCTCCCCCCGCCCGTGTGTGGAATAATTTTTTGTGCACTGAGGCGTGGGCTGATGAGCACCACCAGTAGAAACACAGCTGCGGGCTCTGCTGATCAGCTGGGTGGCACTGGAGCCTGGGCCGGGCAGCCGCACAAGCACACAGCTTGCAGGGGACACTGGGGCGGACCTTCCTCTGCTCCCCGGCCCTCAGCCTCCCAATTGGAAGTTCAAGGAGCTAGTTATGTCCCTGGCCCCATGTCCCTCCTGGCAGGGTTGGATGAGCGCCCCTCCCATACACACCCGGAGCAGGACTGTTCCCCCCAGCAGACTGTCCCTGCCCCCGAAAAGCAGGGGTGTTACCTCTAGCAGGGGGCGGGCGGACTGACAGTTGGACCCCCCACACACACCTCACCTACACCCACAGAACAGCCCCCACCAGCAAGGGGCGGTAGGGACACAAGGCTGTTCCCTCCAGCAGGGGGCAGTAGGGACACAGGGCTGTGCCCTCCAGCAGGGGACGATAGGTCCCCTCCAGCAGGGGGCGGTAGGGGCACGGGGCTGTTCCCTCCAGCAGGGGCCAATGGTTCTCCTCCAGCAGGGGGCGGTAGGGGCACAGGGCTGTTCCCTCCAGCAGGGGACGATAGGTCCCCTCCAGCAGGGGGCGGTAGGGGCACGGGGCTGTTCCCTCCAGCAGGGGCCAATGGTTCTCCTCCAGCAGGGGGCGGTAGGGGCACAGGGCTGTTCCCTCCAGCAGGGGCCAATGGGGCAGACACTCCCCCCTCTGCTGCTTGCAGGGGTATGCTGGTGTTACACTGGAGTCTGCCTGCTCCCGCCAAGGCCGCGGGAGTGACGGCACCGTGGTGCCCTACTGCGGCGGGTGAGTTAGGCGGTAAAGAGGCTACCAAGTTGATGGGGAGTGGGAGGCTGTAGGCTGGTGAAGGGCCAAATAGGCCTCAACCCTCGGGGATTAACACCCCCCCAGGCCCCAGTGGAACATGCCAGGGGACTGTTGGGGCGGCTGGACATCTCTGCAATGGTGCCAGGGCCCAGGCGTGGAGGCATGCAGCACTGTCCTCCCACCCCCCTCTTTCAGGGAGACCCCGCCATGGGGGCATGCTGGGAGAGGGAGCAGGGGCCCGTGTGCTGCTGGGGGCAGGCCCCAAGAGACGCTCAGGGCCTACAAGCGCCTTGAACTCTGAGCGGCAGCCGCCTTTCCTCATGTCCCTGGGAGAGAAGCAGTTCTGCAGTGGGCCCCCGGGCCACACGAGTCCCTACTGCCCCTCTGCTCCAGCGGCAGAGCTGCCCCAGGGAGTAGGACGGCAGCCTGCGTCAGCTGTGCCTCAGTTTATCCATCTGCAAAATGGGCTGGTGTTCCCTGTCAGCTGAGCCCTTGGGTGGCTGCCCAGGAGAGATTGAGGGGCTGCCCAGCTGATGAGCCGAGCACCCGCAGTTTTATTGGTGGTGCGTGTGGCACGTGCCTCAGTGCACGCAACAAAATTCATTCCTCGCATGGTTGGAAAAAGTTAGCAGGAACATCGGTGGGGTGGGTGGGACATGCCCTCATGGGAGCGCGCTGATGCCACGTCCATGTGCCACCTTGTGCCGGTCAGTGCCAGATCAGGCAGTACACAGCCGCGTGGGGCTCTTGCAGCCCTCACGGCTGGGCAGCTGCCTCTCGGGAAGCTGTGGGGTGGTGGTGCTTCGTAGCAGCCTGGTGTGGTTGCTACCATCTTTGCAGAGCCAGTTCCTGCCCTGCCGGCTTGGCAGGAGGCTGGAGATGTGTTGGTTCCTTCCAGTCTGGGATGCATTTGTCCCTCCCAACACCCCCGTGAGGTACGGCCATGCTTGTAGAGATGGGAAACTGAGGCACAGCTTGCCCGAGTGGCTTTTAGTTGGGTAAGCTCTCAGGGCAGGGACTGGCCTTCCTTGTGCCCTCAAGACAGGAGCTGTGGGAGGTGCCCATTCCTCATGCTCACCCTGCCTGGACAGCCGTGTCATCCCAGTGACGTGGCACCCAGCTCGTGCCGAGGTGAGGGAGAGGAGAACCAGGCCCAGTGGGTGGTAGCGGAGAGGGCCGGGAGGGGGCGTCTGTTCCCCCCACCATGAGGCTGGCACCTTGCCATTCCATTCCCCGTGATTGCTTTACTGGCACCTCTGTTTCTGCCTGTGGCACACAGCAGCCTGTCCCCTGCAGCCCGGCCAGCTTTGCTCTGATTCTGGCTGCTGGCCTGGTGGAGGGGCTGTGATTTCCAGGCTCTCCTGGCCTTTGATTCTCTGCTGGGGCCTCTCCAGCGTGTGCCCTGCCCTGTAGGCTGTCCTGGGAGCACCCCCGGGGAGCCGCCAGGTCCAGGCTGACCCGCCTGCCCTTTGTCTCCCCACCCAGGCCTGCCTGCGAGCCATCGACGTCAAGATCCTGCAGCAGCTGGTGGTGGTGAACGAGGGCATCGAGGCGGTGAAGTGGCTTCTGGAGGAGAAGGGGACCCTGACCAGCCACTGCAGTAGCCTGGCCAGCAGCCAGTACAGCTTGGCCGAGAGCCAGGAGCCCTCGCGCTGTGGCAGCTGGACCAGCCTGCAGGACCCCAGCGAGAAGCTGGACAGCATCTCCATCGGCAGCTACCTGGACGCGCTGGCCGACGAGATGGACCTGGACTGCCAGGGGGCCTCGGAGCCTGTCCTGTTCTCCGTGCCAGGCAGGATGCAGCAGGACTGGGCCAGGAGCGAGCCAGGCTGGGGCGTGCCCAGTAAGCCAGGCAGCCCTGTGTCCAAGGCGGAGCAGGACCAGGCATGGCTCCGGATGGACCATTCCTTGACCCGGCATGCCCAGGAGCAGAGCCCTGGGGATGCAGTCAGAGAGACAGGCCCTCCGCAGCCCCTGCTGGCAAATGGCTTCATGGACAGGCAGCCTCCTCCCTCGGAGGCTGGCCCAGAGGCCCAGGTGCCGCCTGCAGTGGGGGAGAAGCGGAGCAGGGGCAGCCCAGCCCTGAAGGCCTGGAGGAACGGCCCCGTCGACTTCGAGCACTGCAAGCACTCTGGTAAACCCCGCCCGGAGTACGACGCCCACTGGCGCTGGGTGCAGTCACAGGATGATGTGACGTTCTTGTAGCCAGGGCCAGACTCTGCGTGGTGTCCTCTGTGCCTGGCCATGCCAGCCCTGCCGATCCCCCCCCAGATCGGGGTTGGGGGCGGGTTGATCCTGCAGTGCAGTCCTGCTGCTGGGTTTAAGGAGGGCAGGGTGGTAGAATGGTTAGAGCATGGGTCTGTTCCTGGTTCTGCCTCTGCCTGGGTCATGAGCCCCTCGACTGTGCTGTGCCTCAGTTTGTCCATCTGCAAAATGGGGCCAATACACCACCTACCTGGCAGGTGTGGGCGTTTATTGAGGGGCTGGTAGTGCTGCACTCGGGGGGGGGAGCAGACCAGCACCCGAACCTGGGAGTGTGCAGGCCCGGCAGAGCTGAGCCAGTCAGGGATGTCCTGGGCTGAGCATGACCTCCCAGGAGGATTGGGCCAGGACCAATGAGTGGCTGGAGAGAGCCTCTTGACTCTGCAGCAAGCTCTGAAACCCACTGGGAGTGGGGCACAGTGTGATCTTGGGGGTGGATTCAAGGCAGTGCAGAGCCTGGGGAAGCTCAGGGCTCAGCCGCAAGGCTGCCTAAGTTATACCAGGGGCCCTAGACCAACCCAGGATCATGGTGCACAAAGACAGGCTGACCGGCTCCAGCTTAGCCCCGTTGCACTGCCGATGGAGCAGGTGCAGGGGAGACATTGGCCCTACTGCGCTTGCAGGCACAGTCTGATGCTGAGCTAGGTGACGGGTGAGCCGGGACACAGCCCAGCTCATTGTCCTGAGCCGGGTGGGGAGGTTTCAGGCCTGAAAGCAGAAGAGTGATCGAAACTTTGTTTTGGTCTTTAAAATCACCCAGTGTGAATTTGGAGCCACCCCGCACGCTGCCTTGTGCCAATTTTATGCAGCCGCTTTCCTACGGGAGCTGCATGTGAAACCAGTTTCCTTTATGTTTCCGAGCTTCCCTCAGTTCTAGGTTGATGTCGAGCCTGGGCATCGGTGGGCCCAGAGCCTTCCATTCCTGCCGGGGATGCAGACCTGCCCCAGTTGCAACCAGCGTTCCTGTTAAATTTTTCCATCTATGCGTGGAATACATTTTATTATGTGCACCAAGGCATGTGTGGACGTACACCACCAATAGAACACACGCTGCTGGCTGTGGGCTGCCTGCTAATCAGCTGGGCGGCACCTGAATCTCTCCTGGGCTGCTGCCCAAGTGCTCAGCTTACAGGGAACCCTGGTGATAGCCCAGAGATGGGTACCCAGGTCTTGGTTACCTCGCAACCCATCTCTTAGGAGGCGGAGGTGATGCTGTAAAGGAGACATGAGACTGTCTGCCTAGAGTAGGTCTCTCTGTGACTCTTTCAAGCTCAACCTGCCGGTTGCTGCTCCCCTCTGGTGCAGCTGGGCACCAGCCACCAAACTGTTCAGCGAGGTGGAGCGATCCCCTACCCAGGTGTGTCTTCTCTTTGCCTTCTCTGTGTGCTGAGCCTGGCTTGGCATGGCGCATTCATCCCACCTGGCTGAGTCGCAGGCTGAAAGAGCCATGCGGGCCTGATCCCCTTTCCCAGCTGCTGCTCCAGCTGGAAACCCAGAGCATTTCCGCAGGGGAGCGTGGGTGCTGGAACTCGATGGGGGTGAGTCAGGGGGTGCTGTCATGCCCCCTGCTGTGAAATGGTTTCCATCACATGCAGGGTTTACGGTGGTTCTTGGCGTGGCTGCACGCAGCTGCCTGGCAGGCGTAAGGGATAAGGGAATCGTGCGTTTCAGCACCCACAGCAGCAGTAGGTTTCGAAGCAGCATTTTCCCTCTCTTGAGCCGTGGAAGGGCAGGGGGATAACTCAGTGTTTCTCAACCGTTTTTATAAAGTCCCCCCAGGCCCCACAATTTTCAGACACACAGACAGAAATGTATATATAGACATAATTTATAAATGTATTTATATCTATGGCCCCTTTGTGTCTCGAGAGACGGTGGATAGTGGCGGTGAGGATCTATGGGTGATCTAGCCACCTGTCTATATATATACAGAGAGAGAGAGAGAGAGGGAGAGAGAGAGAGGAATACATATATAACATGTGGCTCAATGCCCACCCCTTTCCCCAGAGCCAGCCCCTGCCTCCAGCCCCAGCCCCACTCTAGCCCAATGCTGGTGACTTACTGGAGCTGCCCTGCACTTCTCCTCCCAAGCGCCGGGGTGGGACACCTGCCCAGAACAGTGGTGACTGCTCTAGAGCTGTGTTTTATTGCTCAGAGCCGCATGCGGTGTGAGAGCGTGTGCCCCCGACTTCCCTCGCGTACCCCGGCGGGTGCACGCCCCCCGAACGTGCCTGAGCGCAGCCTGGGGAGCTGGGAGAGCAACGGCCACCTGGTTTTCTCACCTCCCTGCGGCACCCACAACTGCCTACGGCCGTCAGCACCCGAACGACCTGGCACCTGACTCCTCTTCCATGCAGCCCTGCAGGATTTCATGGTGTGCCTCAGGCGGCGCTCTTCATATCGACTCACAGCCAAGTCCTGGCTTCCACCAGGGGGGCGGTTTGGTTTTGCATGTGGTTAAAATTCAGCATTCCAGTGCAGCTGATCAGCCTCTCGCTTCCCCCCGGCCCCAGCAGTACAACTGGCTCCTCAGGGCTGGGCTGTCCTGCTTGCAATCCTCCCCCTGGTTGTGTGGCTGGTGACGACAGGACCCAGCTGGGCTTCGTGGCAGAGGGTTGGGTGACCGAACGGCTGCCTTGGTCTTTGACCTCACAGCGACAAAACCCAACAGCCCTTCTCGGTCGCATCCACAGGGCCGGCCTTGGGGCTGTGATGGGAGAAGGCTGACTCCCTATCTTTGTCTTGCCCGCCTCTGCTGTTTCCAGCCACCCACAAACATGGACACAGCCACCTTCCTCGCCCATGTAGCCTGGTGAAAGCAGTGGCTGTCCCTTACCGGCTGTATTTATAGATGTGCCAACTAAAGCTGCTGTTGTGTTGCATGTCGGCAGGTGGGTAGCTCTGCTCTGAAGGCTGGGGAGCTGGCTGGTAGCCGGGGAGGGAGGATAGAACACAGGAGCAGGGTTGGCCGATGCTGTTAATAAAACCGCTGTCAGTGTGAATTTCCTGCTTAATAAAGTAGCCTTTGGAAACTGGGCACAAAGCATTGCATGTTTTATTTCTCCTCCTCCTCCTCTCCAGAAAACAGGGAGATTTGGAGGTGCAGAAACACCAGGCGCCCTTGGCCAGGCTGCAGGTGGCATCCCACCCTCCCGGATGTCAGCCTTCTGCATCTAGGAATTTTTCCCATGCTCACAGGAACGCTTCCTTGCATGCTGCGTTCTGCACAACATGTGTATCGCCTTACAGTGGGGGGCCCCTTCGTTCGGGGGGAACACCCATAAGTAACCTGGAACCACACCGTGCTTGTGGGCTGGAGATCGTCTAGTTGGAAGGCGTTCCAGCCATTTCTAGTGGAGTTGTGTGGCGAATGGGAACTCCAGTCGGCGGAGGGATTTTGATATTTCTCACAGTGGTTTTGCTCCAATTCAACTCCCGCCATTTTGAAATTTCTTGGTAAAAGAAACTTCTGGAAAAAGCTACAGGATGCCCCTCTCTAACCCGGCACCTTTGGGACCTGACTGTTGCTCATCATCAATAACCGTGGGCTCAGCGCCCGTTGGTGTCTGAGACCTCTCTCACCATTTCCTTCCATCTTTCCCTGTCCAGTGCGGAGAGGCTTAGTTTCTGTAGACTAGCTCCACACCAATCTACCCATTCCCTGTGGGGTCGGCCTCTCCTGTTCAATCCATCCATTATGCTGAACACCAGGGTCTTGATTTTTCATTCATTGCTCCTTCTGCAAATATACCCAAATAGTTGTAGCTTCCGTTTTATAACCTTCTGCAGCAGGTTCTCTTTTGTCTGTATCTTCCTATATAATTCCTCATTGGTGACCTTCTGCATCCATCCTATTCTCAGAATCTTTCTATTAACAACTCCCTTCGAACGCCAATATTCTTCTTTTCGAATTCTTCATTATCACCCATGTCTCACATCTGTACGACATGCTGCTGAATACACACGTTTTCAAGACGCCCAGCTTCGTTCTTAAGCTAATTGCATTGCTTTGCTAGATCTTATCTACCGCCTTCCAACTTGCTCTTGCTTTCGCTATTCTAGTCGCTATTGCTGGATGAAATAATTTGCTGGACTACAGGAGGTCAATATTGTCCAGCAGCATCGCCGACATTTCCACTGCTGACGGGGCTCTGTGAACACATTGAGGGGTAAATTACAGCTAAATAACAGCCCAGAACACTGACAGCCAGGACTGTTGTCTGGAAACAAACTTTATGGGACCACAGGAAACATGGCCACGCACGTGGTGAGTGTTTGTGCAGCTAACTAAAATCATGCCAGATTACGGAGGTTGCTGGATGAGAGAGTTCCAGATTAAAGAGGTTCAGGGTGTAGTTTTGGATAGGTCAAACAGTCTGGGTTGTTGACCCATCAAAACATTTTATGTTGATTCAGTTGTCAGAAAATGTTATAGTAAAACATATTGTACCAAATTAAACAATCGAAACAAACTCATTTGGAAATGAAAAAAAATTATCAACATTTTTGTTCCGGAAATGTCATAATGAGACATCCTAACGTTGTCCAATGGTTTTCTTTTCCCACCCAATTCAGCTTTCAGCAGACTGATGCCAGCCTCGCAAAGCATTTCAGTTTCCATAGAGTTGTTTCCCCCCGCAATTTTCCTGAGCAGCTCTGGATGCTTTCTCTGCAGTGGTGATTGGGAAAATGAATTTCTCCCTGGCCCCCTGGCCTTGGGTAAATCGAAGAGTCCAGGGGACAGTCAATGATGTTATTTGCCTTGCAAGCAGTTGGGTATTTTGCTCCATCAGGCAATGTGCACCCTTGGGAGAGCTGAGCAAATGGGTTCCTTTGGGTTGCCACTGTGATGTGGTAAGTTGGTGGTGACAGCTGGTGCTTTTTCAGACCGGGGGGCAGTAAAGGCAAAGGGGGAAGGAGTCCAGTGTTAGCACACACGGCTACTCCATGGGACAGGGGGAGGAGTAGGTCAGTGGTTTAACAGCCAGCATGGGTTTGTAAAGAATAAATCTTGTCAAACTAATCTGACAGCTTTCTTTGATAGGATAACGAGCCTTGTGGATGGGGGGAAGTGGTAGGTGTGGTATACCTAGACTTTAGTAAAGCATTTGATATGGTCTCTCATGATAATCTTATCAATAAACTAGGCAAATACAAAGTAGATGAGACTACAAAAAGGCAGGTGCATAACTGGCTGGGTAACCGTACCCAGAGAGTAGTTCTTAATGCTTCTCAATCCTGCTGGAAAAGTATAACAAGTGCGGGTTCGCAGGGGTCTGTGTTGGGACCGGTTCTGTTCAATGTCGTCTTCAATGATTCAGATGTTGGCACAGAAAGTATGCTTATTAAGTTTGCAGATGATATGAAGTTGGGAGGGGTTGCAACTGCTTTGGAGGGTAGGGTCATAATTCAAAATGATCTGGATAAATTGGAGAAATGGTCTGAGGTAAACAGGATGAAGTTTAATAAGGACAAATGCAAAGTGCTCCACTTGGGAAGGAACAATCAGTTTCACACATACAGACTGGGAAGCGGCTGACTAGGAAGGAGAGTGGCAGAAAGGGATCTAGGGATTATAGTGGACCACAAGGTAAATATGAGTCAACAATGTGATGCTGTTGCAAAAAAAGCAAACATTCTGGGATGCATTAACAGGTGTGTTGTGAACAAGACACGAAAAGTCATTCTTCTGCTCTACTCTGCGCTGGTTAGGCCTCAGCTGGAGTATTGTGTCCAGTTCTGGGCACCGCAGTTCAGGAAGGATGTGGAGAAATTGGAGAGGGTCCAGAGGAGAGCAACGAGAATGATCAAAGGTCTAGAGAACATGACCTATGAAGAAAGGCTGAAAGAATTGGGCTTGTTTAGTTTAGAAAAGAGAAGATTGAGGGGGGACATGATAGCAGTTTTCAGGTATCTAAAAGGGTGTCATAAGGCAGAGGGAGCAAACTTGTTCTTGGCCTCTGAGGATAGAACAAGAGGCAACGGCCTTAAATTGCAGCAAGGGAGGTTTAGGTTGGACATTAAAAGTTCCTAACTGTCAGGACGGTCAAACAGTGGAATAAATTGCCAAGGGAGGTTGTGGAATCTCCATCGCTGGAGATATTTAAGAACAGGTTACATAGATGTCTATCAGGGATGGTTTAGATAGTACGTGGTCCTGCCATTGGGGTAGGGGGCTGGACTCGATGGCCTCTCAAGGTCCCTTCCAGTCCTAGTGTTCTATGATTCTATGAAAACTGAGTTAACTTCTTTCCTCTGCCACATACTTCCTGTGGTGACCTTGGGTAAGTCACTCACGCATGTTAGAAGCCTAAATAACTGGGCTTTCGTGTTTCTGTGCCTCAGTTTCCCATCCGTAGAATGTGGCTAACAACAAAGCTTTACCCCACAACAGGGTCCCGGCAGGCATGAAAAGATTGTGAAGTAATCAGGGGCTACAGGGCCTAGAGGATCCTAGCTATTGGAGAAGGTTTGACGGAGCCCTCGGAAGATGGGACAAAGTAGAACTTCATTGGTTTTCCTGCAGTAACCTTAGTGAGAAAAGCGTCCTGGGTCTCCAGCCCTTGGATACTGCCCTGCTGTGCCCAGGAGCATTTCTGGACTGAGGAGAGAGCAGAGGATGTAGCTTGCTGAGAGCGCTCCCCCTTTCTGTGAGATTCAGACTGTCTGGGGTGGAGCCTTTCCCACCGCAAGAGCGCATAAAAACATGACAAGGTCCAAGGAAAATGCAAACCACATTCTCCCCAAATGCATTCCAGCCTTCCCGTTCATTATGTCGCCCTGCTTTTAAAGGCGCGTCGTTGCAGATGGCAACACAGATGTCCAGGCTGGCAGAGTTATGTAGAATTTCCTAATTTCTTGCAGGATTAAAAACCTCTTAGGGGTGCCAAAAAACTAAATGAGGTGGAGGCTTTTGTAACTTGCTAACAGGCCAGGGAGCCTTTCATCTCACTCACTGATTCGGTACCAGGCCAGGGCACTGGCTGGTGAGAGGCAAGGTGGCTCCAATGGTTCAGACATTAGCCAGTGAGAGAGAGGGATTCAATTGACTGCTGGGTCGCTGTCGTCATGTGCGACCTTGGGTGAGTCACTTTAAGTCTCTTGCCTCAATTCTCCATCTGTAAAATGGGTGCATGCCACCCCGCTGCCACCAGCTTGTGAGGGACACAGATACTGTGCTCGCGGAGGCCAGAGAAGTACTTCTGATGAGGCAGACATCTGTTAAGCTTAATGGTGGGGTAGGCCCGACAGTTGTTATGATCCAATGGCCGTTGGGGGCACCCTTTAAAAAGCTGCCAGGCTTCAGGAAAGTGATGGAGATTTTAAAACAAGAGGAACTCAAATTTTTTATGGGAGCTCACCCTCCAGCCTAGGAATTCCCGCTCCAGGCGAAGCACAACAGGGCGAGACCAGGGCTACAGGATAAATGCCAGATGCTTGTCATCTGTGGGATCCTCTCAGGCCACTTGAAATAAACGACAGCCTCAGCCGGCGTTTCCATTTGCCAACATTCCCTAGTGTAGCTGAGGCATTAAAGCCATGCGGCAACGTGGTGCCTGGCTCTGACTGGAGGCCAGCCTGCCATCCCACACCCAGCCTCCCCTCCCGCACGGCCTCCCGAGCAGGATGGCAGCGCCTCTCAGTTGGATTCATCCCAGTATTTGCACAGTTGCCGTTGTGGAAATCAGAGTGCACCATTCCAACAGAGATGAGCTCTGCCAACGGGGAACCTCCCAGCACGAAGTAAACCCTGACGTTCCTCCGGAGTGGCTTTTTTCTCGAGGCCTGGGAAGTTCTGATTTCTTTTCCCCCACCTGCCAATACTTGATCTGGTCCCTTGTATCTCTGTTCTTCCCTCTGGAGCAGATGCACTGAGATACCCCCAGAGAGGCTCTTCTTGGGCTATTTCCATCCAAGCTGGATGGTCCAGCGTTATCTTGCTGCGTAAGGGTTGCAGCTCCTCCTCCTCCACCTTTTGCTAGTTCAGGCTGTTCGGGCCTGACTCTCTCCTCAATCCACAGCTAACTGAAATGCCCCAAAAGCTGCTGGGCCAGGGATCCTTTGCTACAGCTTATCAACATGCTAAAGGTGCGCAGGCAAAACTTCCCTAGCTGGGAGTAGGAAGGCAGGCGCCCCCTGCGTCACTCAGTGTGAACGCATGGAAACTGCCTCATTCACAATAGGTGTTTAGCCCTGCCCTGCTCGATTGCCTCCTGCACCGGGGCGATCACTCAAGCTTGGCTTCAAGCACGAAGAACATCTCAGAAGAGGAAACCTGGCCTCTGGTTCCTCCAAGGAATGCTCAGCCTGCCCCGACTGTTCCCAGAAGGTGCTACCTTGGGCCCAGAGGTAATATGGGGTGTTGTAAGCCGATCAGGTTAGTTTGGGGGAATTTATAAGGGAGACCAGAATCAGGCTCCTGCTGGAAACTGGCTTCCACGTCCGTTGTACAGGGTGCCTCTAAATCAGCATTTACCTTGCAATGCAAGAGGTGCTGGGGCTTAAGGGATTGGTTTCCAGCGCTTCAAGCAATTGTTTTATATTTATAACTAATGTAGCAAGCCCAGAGGTGCCAGGGCTGGGAATGGCCAAGCCTAGAGGCGCTGGGACTCGGCCCCATCACAAATTAAGCAGCAGCCTAAATGCTCTTCAAATAGTTTTCCATTTGTCCCTGCCTTCCTTGGCCTGTCGCTGTGCTACACCAGCCCCCAGATCCCATTCAGGGTAAATATCTAGGCAGGCTTTGGCCGTTGGCTTGAGCCAATGATAATAACAGACTAATCCAAAAGTGATAAAGCCTCCAGCATAAGGAGAAAAGATTGTGAAGTAATTCCCCTCTGGGGAATGTCCTCCTGTGCGTCTCGCTGCCTGGCCCTGTAAGATGATTTGTTGCCTTGGGCCATAGGGACCCGTCATTTGCAGACCAGTTACTTGCTTGGAGGGCTTTGCTGGTTCAAATCCATCCACCCACACTGCCTGCAGCAGAATCCCTGCTCAGTGACAGCTAACCAGGCCACAGCTTGTCGGGGGAGAGCAGCCCGGCCTCACCTCCCACGCAGGCGTCCAGGCTCTGTCGCCCAGCTGTTGCATTCCCTTGCACACTGGGGCAGCGTTCTCATGACCTGGCTGGGCGGGGAGGGCACATCCCAGAGAGGGCATACGGAGGCCAGGTGGGCTGCTGGTCTTGGATTCATAGACGGCTAGAACCGGAAGAGACCTCGGGAGGTCACCGAATCCAGTCCCCTGCTCTCGTGGCAGGACCCGGCACTGTCTGGACCACAAAAGCAGAACTCCAGGCGAGGCTTAAACTCACCCCCTCAGCATGGCTGGTTCCAGTACCGCACGCTGCCCCTCTGTGCCAGTGGTAGAGATCAGAACTGATCTGAACAAGCATCACAGGAGCACGACTCGATAGTGTGCAAATTAATGCACTGAGAGGCAAAGACAGGTAGCAGCTCATCCGTCCCTCCCCTGGGCTGCACGAGAGTGTCTCCCGGGATGGATCTTTGCTGCACAATTAGCTCCGACTCCCACCTGACCGCTGTCTGAACCTGCTTATTGTGCAAGCCCAAAACTCTGGCTCAGATTTAACACCACTCGCCACCCAGGCTCACTGGCAGCCTTGGGGCACAGGCGAGAATGCAGCTACCGCTTCCCTTCTGGTTGGTGATGTGCCCTCCTTGTAGTGTGGAGGGGAGTTAATCATCTCAGGAGCTGAGAGCGCTCCAGAGCCTTCCCCCGGTTGCTCCTGGGCTCTTACCCTCCACCTACTTTCCCATTGAATTGCTCGTCCATCTATCAAAACTGGCTGTGGCGTGAGCCTCAGCCGGGTTCGTCTTTCCCCACGTTTTATGAAGTTACCTTCGCAATCCACCCTCCAAATAAGAACAAGAACCTTTTCCTATTTAACCATTTTAAAACTGAATTTAAAAGTGAACAACTGCAACACCCCTAATGAAATGGCCACACGAAACTTCAAAAAATGCAGCAAACCCAGGGGTGAAGTTCCCTCTAGGGCCATCTCTGCCTTTGCCCCACCCCACCCCAGCTCTGGGCATAGGTGGAAGGTCTGGGAGCTTTCTGCCGGGCCAGAGTCTGTGGGTGTTGCAAGCATTGTGGGAATGGGAAGCGGCTGGGGCTCACCCAACGTACCTGGCATGGCTGAAACAGTGCCCGGTGCGGGGAAGAGCTGCTTCCCTGGACAGGGCAGCTGCTTGGCGCTTGTTCTGTGGCCAGGGAGCCAAGGGAGAAGCAGGGGGGACAGGATCTGCCGGCAGGAGGAGGCCCCCGCCTAGCGGGTGGTAGCAGGAGAGCAGAGAAGGGAGCAAAGCCCCACAAGGTACCGGCGTCCCACATTAGCGCTCGCAGAGCAGGGCCGGAACCAGGCCCTGGCGTCGCACTGCTCACGCGCTGCTTTCCGCGCCCAGCTGCAGGCCGTGGGCGGAGCCGGGGAGGAGTGGGCCAGCAGGGGATGGCTGGGGCTGCTGGTCAGTGGCAGAGCTGGGATGGGCACAGGCAGGGAGTGGTCCAGGCCTAGAACCGTGGCAGGTGCTGTAAGTCGGGACCAAGGAGCATTGGCTGAACTGTGTGTGGGGAGCCCAGGGCGGGGCAAGGGGGGGCTGTCTAGGGGTGTGGATTGAGATGCATTGACAGAGCTCCCTGGGGCTTCGGGACCAGTATAATCCAGGCCTGGGTCCCCAAACTCTCCAGCGTTGGGCACTTTGCCAGGAGCACATATATTACTGTGCCGTATCTGCACCCCCTTATGAATGTCCCCTACGCCCGGGGTGTGCGCCGGTCCCCAGAACAATGGCAGGCCTGCCCAGCTCTGAGCTCACCCCCCGCCCAGCCTGGCTCAGCTCTGCCTGGAGCGTGTGGGTCCTCCAGGGCAGCATCTCAACCCCTGGCCACTGCACTTCAAGCCCAGCCTGGAGCAAAGCCCCCTTGGGGTTGGCTCATCCGGATGCCTGGGAGACCCGGAAGACTAATTTGCATAAATATGTTGATTAGGCAAATGGCTGGGACTGGGCGGCTGGTGGGGGGGTGTGGGTACAAGGGGCTATTGTCTGGGCTCTGGGCGGAGGGGCCTACCCGCCATCAGGTCTCTCCCGGAAGGGATGGGGGGTGGGGGCTCGTTAGCCCGCACAGCACAGAAGCCCCCTTGTCTCTGGCTAATTGGCTGAAAAGGAACTGCTCTGGGCAGGAGACAGGCTGGAATGCTAAATCCACGCAGGCCGGCCGGCTCCCTCCCACCCAGCCCACATGCACACAGAGCTGGGCCCCCTCCCTGCCACCTTCTGCCTCCTAATGCCCCCGGGGCAGCAAAGGGAACTGGTGTTTCCTGTTCGAATGCTCCCCAGCCCATCCTTGGGCTGGGCCCTCGGCCCCGTCCCTTCCGCCAGTGGGGCAGGGGAACACGGCGTCAGGGCAGGGACCGCCGTGCTCACTGGCGCAGCGCCGAGCGGGTGGCCCCAGGTCCAAATAGCAACAGGGTCCTGCTGCTCCCATCCAGGTGCTGCCCAGGCTTGTGCAGGTCCCACCCCACTCGGTGCTCAGCCTGAGCGTGGCTGGGAGCTCCCAGGACTACGTGCCACGTCAGAGCCTGCTCCCTGCAGCCGGCTGGGGTCTCCGCGGGGGGAGGCAGGAGCTGCGCATTTCCTAGTGCCCCTCGAATGAACCAGACACCTGGCCAAAGCTGCAGCACAGGGCAGGGTGAGCGGATGGGGATGGGCTGCTGCAGACACACCCCTCGGCACCTGGGGAAAGGCAGAGTGAGCCAGGGGAGTGCTGGCCAGGCAAGCCCCTGGCTGCAGGGCCTGAGGCGAGGCCTGAGGGGATTCAAGGCAGCAGGTCCAACCCCTGGCCAGGCTGCAGTTTGCCTCTGGGGCAAAGGGCTAGCTGATGCCTGGCAGTGGGCCACCGAGGCAAGGTGGGTATAGAGGGCTCGGGGTTCCCTGGGTGGGGAAGACCCCAGCCTGAGACAGACACTGGCCAGGAGAGGTGGCTCTGGAGGTTGGATGGGCTAATTCCTGAGTGACCAGCAGGAGGCGCCCTGGTGGTGAATTGTGCCCATTACACAGCATAACACCCCAGGCGGTGCCCTGCCTTCGGCCCAGGCCTTCCGCCCTGCACTGCTGCACTCTTGGTGGTGGCAAAACCGGAAGGAGGACTGCTAAATACCGCAGCCGGGTTCGGTAGCCCTTCCCCCAGCTTTGCACTCACACTTTGCAGACCAAAAGTGCGCTTCCCGAGGGCCAGATCCCAGCTCCTGTGCTGCCTGAGATCAGTGTGTTTGGAGTCCCGGCCTCATGGGCACATCTCATGCACCCAGCCGCTGACCTGGCATTTGGCCACTCTGCTTCCAGTCCTGTGTCGTAATAGAAGGGCAATAGTACCAGGGCAGGTATCAACCAGGGAGAGCCCAGCGCCTCCCAGCAGAGCACACGGCAGCTGCAAAGTGGAGAAGTTTTGCAACCCGGAATGAAGGTGGGGTCAGGGCTGGCACCCACCTGCATGGGGAGATGGGCCAGGTTCATAGAGTCACCAGAGGGGCCATGGTGACCAGCCCATCTGAGCTAGTGCATAACACAGACCAGAGAACCTTCCCAGGGAGTCCTGTTTGGGGTTAAACTGGAGTGGCTCGTAGCACGAGCTGCCTGGTCTCAATTTAACTATGGCAAGCGATGGAGAATCTGCCACATCCATTGTAGGAACCCAATTCTTTGTTCCCTTAGCACCGCCCTTCAGCCAAGGACAGAGGTGGTCTGGGATGAAGATCTCTCTGAGTCACCTTTTAGCTCCCTGAATCCTCCAGTAATGCAAGGGCTTGCAGCAAAGGGGAAGGAACAAAAGATCCAGAGCCCTAGTGTCCGAGCTGAGTTAATGGGGAGGGTGGTATAGAGTTCAGGGCAGAGGGTGGATGCTGGTAAACAAGGGAGATAAAGCTGGAACTCAAGGTAGGTGCAAACCCCTTCTTTTATAGTTGTAGCCGTTTCCATTAATAAACACCTCATTTCAGAAGGATGGTGATTATAGACAGCGCAGTCATTTCTTCAGCTATCTCCTGGTGTCTGGGTGCTGGTGAAAGCATTTTGATAGAACACCCCACCCTGAGACCAGAGTGCATTAGTAGCCCCTGGAGAAGCAGCACTGCTCCCTGGCTCTGCTGGCTGAGAGGAGGTTGGTTTTGTTCCTATTTGCTTCCCCACCCCTTGAGCCTGCAGTGGCAGTGACTAAGCCAAGCAGAACACCTTTGTGTGATTGTGGTCTCTGGAAGCCCTTGCTGGCTGCTGGCCAGCCCTTCACTCCAGACAATAATCACTGGGTTCTGGCTTTGTTCAGATCCTTTCCACATGCTCTGTGGGAAATAAAAAACAAGCTGAGGGTGATCAGCCACATCTCGTTGCCCTCTCTGCTCCAGGGAAAGCGTTGGGTCAGGACCTGTGTTGTGTCCAGAAGAGAGGGGTGGGTGTCTGGGGGCCGTAACATTGTTATTCTGATGAACTTTATCTGTGTGTCTCTTCAGCCCAGCTGCAGGCTGGAAAGACCCCTTGACTCAGGTCTGCACTAACATTTGTCTCCCTGTTTTGATAGACTACAGACTAACACAGCTATCCCTGCAGCGTTACTGCAAATTCCACACAGCTGACTCTGTGATCCCTGACTCCACAGGCTAACTCCTTTGGGGCTAATAGAAACAGCGTGGCCTAGTGGGTAGCATATTGGACTCAGGAGACATAGGTCCTCTGCCCTGGCTTCCCATGGGAAACTGGCAAGTCACTGGCTGCATCTGTGCCTCAGTTTTCCCCTCTGGCCAACTCATCTTCCTTTGCTAAGCGTTTTGAGAGCTACCGGTGAAAAACCAGGGGCTGTGATTATTTGGCTCAGCAGCGTCTGCTGTAAGATGCTGGAACACTGTGTACAGATGTGGTCGCCTCATCTCAAAAAAGATATATTGGAATTGGAAAAGGTTCAGAAAAGGGCAACAAAAATGATTTGGAGTTTGGAGCGTCTGCCATAGCAGGAGAGATTTAATGAGACTGGGACTTTTTAGTTTGGATAAAAGACAATTAAGGGGGGATATGATAGAGGGATATAAAATCATGATTGGTGTAGAGAAAATAGATCAGGAATCATTATTTACTCCTTCTCATAACACAGAACTAGGGGTCACCAAATGAGATTAATAGGCAGCAGGTTTAAAACAAACAGTAGGAAATATTTCTTCACACAGGGCACAGTTAACCTGTGGAACTCCTTGCCGGAGAATGTCGTGAAGGCCAAGACTATCGTAGAGTTTAAAAAAGAACTAGATAAATTCCTGGGGGATCGGTCCATTAATGGCTGTTAGCCAGGATGGGCTTGGAGGGTGTCCCTGGCCTCAGTTTGCCAGAGGGTGGAAATGGGTGACAGGGAATTGATCACTCGATGATTCCCTGTTCTGTTCATTCCCTCTGGGGCACCTGGCATTGGCCGCTGTCGGAAGACAGGACACTGGGCTTGATGGACCATTGGTCTGACCCGTGTGGCTGTTCTTATGTTCTTAAGATGCATTGTGTTACTGTCCCTCCAGGTGCTCGTGTGGTATCCCAACTCCTCAGGGGCAGAAGCTGCTCTGCCCGCTCTTCTGAGTCCCACGGTTATGCCTAAACTGGTCCCATGTTATAACAAGGTCTGGTTTATAAATGGTTAATAAATGTTTTGCAAGTGTTTTAAGAAATACTTTAGAGTCCAGCAAGTCAATAGGTAGTTTATAGCTGTGGTTTATAAGAATCTCCAGCCCAGCTTCTGGTGTGATTACAATAACCCACACCACGTACTGTTCCTGTTTCTGACATGCTGGGAACTAACCCTCTACACTGCTTCCCAGTCAATTTCCCTACTCTCTCAGTGTCTTAACTTTTTCCATGTGTAAAAGGGCGGCATGGAAATAGACACGATTAAAGTTTCCTACAGCCATAGAGTCAGTAGATCACAGACACTGCAGGATAACTGGCAAAAGATGCTTAAGCTCAGGGGGTTCGGGTCAATGCGTCGCTCTCTTATCTCTGACACAAAGTTGCCGTATAGCCTTTGTCATGCCACTTAAATCCTCTAACGCTCCATTTGTAAAATAACTCTAGGCACCTGCTGACTAGTGTTTTAGAAAAGTGATGCTCCAGTGCAAATTATTACTAAGGCCAGTTATTGAAGAGGGGGTCAGAACTCAAGACCAGCACGCAGGATCTGCTGACCCCAGGTTTTCTACAGCTGGTGAACCATTCTGGAGGTCTTCCTCTTGCAAAAGTCACAGCTGTGGCTTTTCAATTGCGTGCATATTCCTTGTAAACGATTTCCAATTGCTTGAAATTAAGCAAAAAAATCACCACAGCGGTGCTGAGGCGCGTGTGAGCAATCAGGCACCACACACTGGTGAAAGACTTCGTGGCTTTTCACGCTTTTTTCAAGTGCCCGTTTTCCTTCCTCTTTGGAAACTCTGGGGACTCAGTCCTCCTACAGAGCCTTCCGCCCAAGGATCTCAAAGTGCCTGAAACTGCCATTAAGCCTCCTCTTCCCTCTGGGATGTATTTCTCCCCATAGGGAGAAACCAAGTCACAGAGCCCTGGCTGCTCAGAGGTCATTATTGTTCCCATTGAACTCAGTGCTGCACAGGCAGAGGTAGGAGCGGGCCCTGCATCTGGTGGCTCCGGTTCCTTTGCATTAATCAGACAAGCAGCTTGCTGGGGCTGGAGCTGGGGTGCAGGGGGCCAAGGGGAGAGCGTTTTGGGCTCCTGGGGGGAAGCGAGGCCAGAACAGGAGGAACAGGTCATGAATGCCCAGACAGGCTGCAGGACCTTTCCAGTGCATGGACGCCCAGACCCCCGCCCCCAGCCGGCCACTCTCTTGCCCATGTGCTGCACCAGGGCTTCCTGTCCCCTTTGAGAGACCCCGTCTGCTGGCTCTAAGCCGGGCACAGCCGGGCTCTGTACAGCGCCTAGCGCAGCCCTGCCTGGGATCAGCAGATGTGGCTCCTGCTCTCTGCCATGGGCTTGCTTGCTGCACACATTGGGGGTGTGAGCCCATCGCTCTGGGAGTGACTGGCTGCTCACTCCCCCTCCAGGTCCCTTCACTTCTCCCTACCAGTGGCCTGCAAGCAAAACACCATCCATCCACCCTGCTTGCTGCCCCTGGGGTGAGCAGGACCTTGGGAGGGGGGCAGACGCTTGCCAAGGCTCTGGGTGCGCACTCACTCACGTCATCGCTTCCTCAGAGCCTGATGAAGACGCTCCGGAGCTGCGCATCTCGGTGAGCGCTTCAGCCGGCTCTGGGCCCTGTATGCTGCCTACGCAGGCAGGAGTGGTATGAGGGGCTGGAGCGGTTCCTCTGGTGCATGGAGGACACAGCTGTCGAGCTGCCTTGGGAGGAGCCTGCTGCTGGGAGTGTCCAGGAAGGGGCTCAGTCCTTGCAATGCCAGGCAGGGCTGGCTCAAGCAGGCAGCTGTGATGGAGACGGGGCTGTTTAAATTATGTGTGGGGGGGGAGTGGGCCTGGAACAGCCCAGGACTGGAAAGGTGCAAAGTGGTGTCAAAGTCACCCTGCTGGCCTGTGAACTCTGTAGCCTGGCTAGCTCTGTGGGCAGAGAGTGAGACTTTTGATCCCAAGGTCATGGGTTCAAGTCCCCTGTGGGTCAGTTCTTGCCTAGCAGTGGCATCCTAAACCCAGGCCTTTCACCAGGAACATTGCTTTAAGCAGGCAAAGGCTTTTCTGCACTGGGCAGAGCAGACAGGCTCCAGGGTGTGGGGTCAATGTAACCCTGTAGTGATGATAATGGCCCTGTCCTTGGTGATAATTAAACCCCCCTGACAGCAGCTGCAGGGCCTGTCGGCCTTTCCCAGGGACACCCAGCTGTTCCTTTGCCCTGGCAGGGCAGCAGCAGCTGCTGTTGCTCTCACAGGGGGATTGTGGGTTTGCCTCAGGCAGCCGAGGCCAAAGAACTGATTCTGGAGCCAGTCGTGCCCTGGCTAAGCTGCTGCTCCTGTCTACATCCCACCTTCCTGGGGAGGCGACTGGGCCTGTCAGGACCCCGGTGGAGGATATCACCCTGTTTGCAGCACGGGGGTGGCTGAGCAGGTCACTGCTAGGCTGCCAGTTCCAATCTGCCCCAGCTGGGGGCAAGCTGTGAGCCAGCAGCTGGGTGGCGCCCCACTGGCCGTGGGCACAGGGGGTGGGTGGAGTTTCACAGGCACCCCTGGTAATAATTCACCAGTGGACAGCAGGCGGGAGAGGCAAAAGGGGGCAGTGGTGGGGGCTGGAGCTCCGGGCCCCTTTGAATCAACATCTCGTAGCTGGCTTTTTGTTCTCTTCCCGGCAGTGCACAAAGAGGGAGGTCGACGGGGGGAAACTCCCCCGTCAACCTCCCTTACGCCTCGCGAGAATGAGGTCGCCAGTCGATTCCCGCGGGGTCGATTAACGCAGCCCCACTAGGCAGGAGACATCCACCCTCAGCGGCTCGACCCCGAAGGAGTCAATCTGCCACTCAGTGGAGACATGACCTAAGTGACAGTTTGGCCAAGGGCCTCTCCATACGAGGGGCTTCGAAAGAGAACAGCCTGGCTCCAGTCCAGGTTTGAGCAAAATCGGTGGATGAGAAAAAAGGAGATCTGGGGAAAAAAAGAGGATGGACGTTTTCATTAAAATATGACAAAAATATACCTAGCTGGCTACACAAATGTGGTTTGCTGGCCAGCTGCTACGACCGGTGTCATTCTGATTGCACCTTCTTAATGTATTTAAATAAAGGCATCCTCTCAGTGCCGGTAAATGGTGGGGGATGGAAATGTGGGGTCGGAGGCGGCTGCGCTGGGAAGCCATCCTGCCAAGCTCGTGTTTGTGGGGGACTCGTCCTAGGAGTGACATCCTGGTCAGCGTCCCGGTGGGCTGGTAGTAGCTGGCAGGGCGCCATCGTTGGTTTATGGTTCAGCACCGGGGCAACCGGAGTGGGAACTGCAGAGGGGCACTGGGCATGTGCCCCTGCCCCATCCCTCTTCACCCCTTCCCCTCCCATGCCCATCCCTCTCCTGCCCCTGCTCTGCCAAGCCACTCCCTGTTCCGACCAATGCTCCTCCGTCTCCTGCCCCTGCTCCGCTAAGCCCCGCCCCTTCCCCACCTATGCTCCTCCCTCTCCTGCCCCTACTCTGCCAAGCCCCGCCCCTTCCCCACCCATGCTCCTCCCTCTCCTGCCCCTACTCTGCTAAGCCCCGCCCCTTCCCCACCCATGCCTACCTCCAACACACTCAGCCCTATGCTGATTTCACTCCTGTTTTTCTTCATTTTTTTCAGTGTTAGTGTGTTCTCCCCTCTCTCCAGCTGCACCTCTCTACGATTGCATCACGCTGCTTTCCGCCTCACATGCAGCGTCTGCAGGGGATCGTCTTACGGACTTGGGTTGAGCAGATCTTGAGGAGGAGAAATTTGTGTTGATTTCCCTCCTTCGCTGTGTCTGTACAGTGTGGGATCAGAAAAATCCAAACAAGTCATTGTGTTGTAAAGAAAATTAAACATTTATACAGACAGGAAACTCTTTCGCATCCGGCATTCTATCAGCTGGAATGCTCAAATAACCGGCATTTGAACCATACGTACATTTTAGTTATGTTTTCCATGAGTTCAGGAGAGTGAAGGTCAGTATAAATAAATACAGTGTGAAGTTTACAGGGTACAATACGACTGCTGTTGGTAAATAAAGTTCTCTGCATACATTGGTGTTTGTTTCTTAATGTCTACTCTTGTTTCTCTTTAGTGTGCTGCACTGCGAGGTAGACCTCTCTATTATCCAGAATATGTGACTATCCGGGAACCTCCCAGTCTCAGGGCTGCCAGATGCTGTAACTTGGCCAAACTGTGCCTTTTCCTGATAAAATTAGTCAAGTTTTTTTTCTTTGCATTTATTCATATCAACAAGAATATTGTTCTTTAGTCACGTTGAAAAAAAGCACAGACCCTCCCTTGTTTTGCTGGGAGGACATAAAGCTTTTGTGTTTACATATTCAAAGCCCTTTCTGTGAAAATAACAAATTCAATTCTTATTCTAGGAGGCGTCTTACACGTCACAAAGTTTAGAGCCTCACAAGGTCACGATCCAGCCCTGCCCGTGGGTGGCACAGCTGGAGCAGTGGACCCAAGGATGAGGCAGGTAAGTGGGTAGTTTAGAAAGGCCTGGCTAGGAAACATCCTTCCTGGCATTGCATGAATGCTGTTCAGGGCCTTGAGATCTGGGGGGGGGGGGGGGCTGGTGTGTGGGGGCCGGGGAGAGGGTAAACCAGGGCACAAAGTGATGCTCTAGCCCTGTGCATTCTGGACCGATTGAGGGATGTCATAGAAACATAGAATCCTAGGGCTGGAAGGGACCTCAGGAGGTCATTGAGTCCAGCCGCCTGCTTCAAGCAGGATCAACCCCAGCTAAGTCATCCCAGCCAGGACCCCGTCAACCGGGACTTAAAAACCTCCAGGGATGGAGATTCCACCACCTCTCAAGGCAACGCATTCCAGTGCTTCACCACCCTGCTGGAGAGAGAGTTTTTCCTAATATCCAACCTAGACCTCTCCTTCTGTAACTTCAGACCATTGCTCCTTGTTCTGCCACCTGTCACCACTGAGAGCAGTTTCTCTCCATCCTCTTTGGAGCTCCCCTTCAGGAAGTTGAAGGCTGCTACTAAATCACCCCTCAGTCTTCTCTTCTGTAAACTAAACAAGCCCAAATCCCTCAGCCTCTCCTCATAGGTCATGTGCTCCAGCCCCTTAATCATTTTTGTTGCCCTTCACTGAACCTGCTCCAGCACATCCACATCCTTTTTATACTGGGGGGCCCAAAACTGGACCCAATATTCCAGATGTGGCCTCACCAGTGCCAAA
This sequence comes from Carettochelys insculpta, assembly GCF_033958435.1. Lineage (NCBI taxonomy): Eukaryota > Metazoa > Chordata > Testudines > Carettochelyidae > Carettochelys > Carettochelys insculpta. The sequence continues at coordinate 5,256,168 of NC_134145.1, forward strand.
TAGAGGGGAACAACCACTCTTCTGGATCTGCTCGCAATGCTTCTCCTAATGCACCCAATATGTCGCTAGCCTGCTTGGCTACAAGGGCACAGTGTTTACGCATGTCGTTCGGTGCCAGGTGGAATTATGGTTCTGGGGGTGTCTCAGACTCCCAGGGTTCCGTCTCTATCCCACAGTGCATCTAACTCTTGCTCGCCTGCTGCATCGGTCAGCAATGGGGGGGGCACTTCACCAATGGAGAGGGGGTTCTTGGAAGAGAGCATCTTCTGTCATGAAACTGATTAATAACAACCAGCAAGCTCAGCCCGATCTGCTTCTGTCTGTTAGCCCTGCAAACACACAGGCTGAGCTGCCGGAAGTATCCATGAAGTGAATCCCCCCACCCAAGAGATGGCCGCCAGCTGCAGAACCCTGTTCTGGTGATTCCAGGAATGAAGTGTTGGAACTTTGTCCTTAAATAGCATCTTCCATCCTAACTCACATTTAATGCAGCCCCACAACACCTGAGTGAAATAGGGAGGGAGATAATCTTATCCCCATTCTGAATATGGGAAAACTGAGGCACACTGCGGGCACCTGTATCTCAGTCGACTGCACCAACCACAAGCCCACACATCCCCTCTTCAAGCTTCTCTTTGGTCCTGCAGCCTGCCAGCCCTGAGTAAGATGGGGGTGAATTGTACCTTATTGTTTACTGGAGCAGCCTGTTTTCTCTCTTGCTCCATTGTCGGGTGCTTGTGTGTTATGGTGTTGGCTACTCAGAATAAAGTTGTGTTCTGGGGCAATGATCCAGCAAGAGGCATTTTTTTTTCCCCTAGAACTTCTCCCTGTGCCACGAACATAACTATGGTGAGGCAGTGGCTGTCCGGAAAAAGAATTTTCTTAGCTGCTGTCTTCTGTGACACAAACCAGGTTTTACTTCTGTTGGTGCCTCCAGTTCCTACAGCAGCGGGAGGGTGAGCTGGAGTCGATTCTGCCTCATGTTGCAGCCCCAGGCTTATCCCGGATGACTTCCACTGGCAGCACAGAGGCTGGGTTCTCTGTCTTTCAGCGGGGGGCTGCCATGCTGGCGGTGAGGGGCCGTGAGCCATACAGCTGCTCAGTCTCCGTTGCTAGCCAATAATACTCACCATTTCCTTGATGGGATTTTCTCCAGGCCTTGATTTAATAGCTCCAGCCTTGGCTTCATTCAAAGCTGTGGGTTGTCACAGCCCCTTCAGCTGCCTGTCAGATGACATACAAACAGAAGGACCAGGCTGGATTGATGGGGCAGGGCCAGCTGACGCCTAGCAGAGACTGGGGAAGACGGGTTTGCTGAGCTCTGCAGTGGTCTGGGCTCTCTCTCAGTGTGGTGTAAATCTTTGTCCAAAGCAGGGCTGGACATAGTCACAGCTGGGGTCCCTTTGCAACCTGCATTCCTGCAATGCACTGGACTGTTCGGATGAACTCAGCTCTCTTTCCAGAGGGTGGGTTTAAAAAGAGGCCAAAGGGGATGGAACGCTGCTATGAAGCACATCCGTGGGAACCAGCTGGACAGCCAGACTCTGACTTTTCACAGACAGTGTGTGGGTGTCATGAACAGGCAGGGGTGGGGCCGGGATCACAACTACTGGCATGTGTAAGGTGGTGCAAAACAAAGGAAACGTCACTTGCTTTATCAGCTACCCAGCTGGTGAAAACCCCACCATGCACTCACACCTGCTCCATGCTACCAGGTCAAGGAATAATTTGGTAATTTTCTTAAATCCCCAGTTCCCGGAGTCATGGGATTCCATGAGACTTTCAGCGGCTGCCTATTTAAGATGGCGGTTCTCACGCTTTTTTTCTCATGGACCACTTGAAAATAGCTGAGAGTCTCGGCGGACCATGTAATGATCTTTCGAAGTGTTGTTTGCACCATTATCTATCTGTTGTAAAGTGCTTCGGAAACTTGATAAGAATCATTTCACTTGGTCCTACAAATTTAAGTGCACAAATCATATCTGAACATCAGGAAGAGTTTCTCCTCTGCCACAGTGGTCACAGAGCTGAGGCTGGGAAGTACTATCTCTCCCCGGCAGCTGCAGCCTTGGAGCTGTGGAAAATAAATCGCCTCTCTCACAGGCTACTGCAGCCCCGCAGGTCTGAAATTACGCCCCCTTTTCCACACCACTGTCCTCCCACTACATCTATTTCCCCCACCTTGCCCCACTGCCCTCTCCCACATACGCTTGTTTCCCACCAAGGCCACCACTTCACCTTACATGAGAGCTAGGGTCCAGGCTTATCTAGTTTGCAGAAGAGAAGAGTGAGGGGTGATTTGATAGCAGCCTTCAGCTTGGGGATTACAAACAGGCTGGGGAGAGGCTGTTCTCAGTGGTGACAGATGGCAGAACAAGGAGCAACGGTCTCCACTTACAGAAGGAGAGGTGTAGGTTAGACGTCAGGAAAAACTCTTTCCTCGGCAGGGTGGGGAAGCACTGGAATTCGTTACCTAGAGAGGTGAGGGCATCTCCACCACCTTCCTCTCTTCTTCCCCAATCTCTGCTAGGCATTGGCTGGCTCTACCCCATCTATCCAGCCTAGTCCTTCTGTTTGAATGTCCTTAGATATCTGCCAGGCAGCTGAAGAGGCTGTGACAACCCACAGCTTTGAATGAAGCAAAGGCTGGAGCTATTAAATCGAGGCCTGGAGAAAATCCCGTCAAGGAAATGATGGGGTTTTTAAGGAGGTTTTTAAGTCCTGGCTTGACAAAGCCCTGGCTGGGATGATTTACTTGGGGTTGGTCCTGCTTTGAGCAGGGGGCTGAACTCGACCTCTTGAGGTCCCTTCCAGCCCTGGGATTCTCTGATTCTCTGATTCAGCACCTAGTTAGACTCATAGAATCCTAGGGCTGGAAGGGACCTCAGGACATCAGGTCCAGCCCCCTGCCCAAAGCAATGCTTGGAGCCACGCCCATGAGACACGAATTGGGTGGCCAGCCCTTCATTCTCTCAGGAACAGCCACCCAGGTGCACAGCATGGAGGAAACAGTCTGCAGAGTACTTGAATGAAGCTCTTGGGTCACTGGCCCCCCCCCACAAAATCTCATGATTTCTAAGGCAATCTCATGATGCTGGGGTCTCTCAGGTGGGCTGGCCTTCACCGCATGCTACCTTGGCTGGACAGCAGCGGCATCCACCTGGCCAACAGGTACAATTGCCCATAATGGCTGAGCTCTGCCTTGAAAAGAAATCGTGAGAATCAGTCACGTCAGAGCAGAGGCACTCGTGGAGTTAATTACAGCCCCTGCCAGTCAGGGCCAGCTTTTCCATCCTGCGGAGCTCCCCGCAAACAAGGGAGGAGATTGATTTACATCCACGCTGGGATCATCAGACGAAGCAAACAGGCGGGCGAGTCCAGAGCCGGCAGTAAAGATAATATGGGAAATGGACCTTTTGGACTCATTCAGGGGGCGCGGGAGGGGAATTCTGGGCCTCGGCCAGCGTTGTCCTTTTTTGCGAGGTAGGCGGCAAGGCAGACGAATGCCTGGCTCAGCGGTGCTAACCCAGCCTCTGAGTCATCCCATTGGCAAGGGACCGAGTGCGGAGTGTTTGAGACCAGCTCGTTAGTTGAAAAGCTCCTGTTCATTTGTAATATCCGGTGCTCTGGGAATATGGCAGCCCTGGAATTTCACTGTGTTCGGCGGAAAAAAACTTGAAGGGGCAGCAGCCAGCGTAGCGGGGGTGCTGTCCAGTGTCCCCTCTTCTAAAATTCGGCACCTGCTGTTTGAGAGGGAGTGTGGGCTAGTAGGTAGGTTGCTTGTCTGGGGAGTCACAGGCCCTGTGTTGGTTTCCCAGCTGGGCTGTGAGGCCTTGCGTGAGTTATTTACCCTCACTGGGCCCTGCTGGTCCTTGTCTTCTACAGAGTAAATTATTTGTGGTGAGGGTCCGGGGCTGTGTATTTTTACCATACCTAGTGCAATGGGGCCCTGATCTGGGCTGGGTTCTCTCTGTCCGAGCAAAGGCTTTCTGGGTTCCTTTACAGGGACGTCACCACAATTAAAGGGGGAGTTAATTAACCTAGCTGAAAACCAAAATACTTCAAATTGGAAATGCCAACCTGGTGCCTCGTGGGAATTGTAGTTTGGGTGTCTCAAGTCCCCTTTCTCCTCCAGAGGCCTGGCTGCTGAGCCAGACTTCATCTCCCATGATGCATTGTAGCCTGGGTAATCCCATAAGGCACCATCTCCGCTCACCAGGAAGGTGCATCATGGGAGATGTAGTCTGACCAGGACTTCAGCCCCTGCAGAGGAGAATGGATGCATGAAGCACCTGAACTACAGCTCCCATGAGACACCATTGTGATATTTCCAAATCCAACTGTTCTGGGAGTTGGCTTTTTTTTTAATCCATAAAGCTGCATTTGGCTGTGGAACAGCCACGAGGGATTGGATTCACTCCTTGCACTCTATAGTAATCCTCTTTATACAATCGAAGGGCCAGAGGAGTACCCAGAAACCAGCTACTTCTAGATATAGGCCCGAGAAGGTTAATAACAGAACACCGCCGGTCATCACCTATAGCCCCCAACTCAAACAAGCTACAACCTATACTGGACTATGATGCTGCACTCTCAGAAGCTCTGGGTGAAAGGCCTCTTCTCTGCTGCACACAACCACCTGACCTCAGGAAAGTTCTCACCAGCAGCCACATGCCACGCCCCGGTAATGCTAATCCTGGAACTGTTCCCTGCAACAAACCCTGTTGCCAACTCTGTCCACACATTTACACTGGCGACACCATCGCTGCACCTCACCACGTCAGTCACTCGCTCAGGGGCTCATATTCCTGTACCTCCTCCAATGGTATATATGTCATGTGCCAGCAATGTCCCTCTGCTATGTCTATTGGACAAACTCGACAATCGCTTTGCCAAAGAATGAATGGGCACAAAGCAGAATGCACATAAACCCGTCAGTGAACAATTCACTGGAGCAGGCCGTAGCATTCAAGACCTGAAAACCTGCATCCTAAAACAAAGAGACTTTACCACCAGATTACGAAGGGAGGCATCTGCATTGGAATTCATTCTCAAGTTCGACACTTTACGCCTTGGTCTCAGTAAGGATAAGCAATTACTTTACGCATGACGTCTTTGATATTCATAGTGATGTCGGACAACTCGCTTAACTTAGTAGATACTTTCAGTAAGTAATTTTCTTCCCCCTCTTTCCCTCCCACACCTGTTCTATGTAGTTGATTCATCAATTTTCATTTCATTTTTTCTATCTTTCTGTTAAATTCTCATTGTGCTGCTTTACTTTTATGAGAATTTCCAGATCTGAAGACTTAGGTCTGTCCCACGAAAGCTCATCACCTAATAAATGATTTTTGTTAGTCTTTCAAGGGCTGCAGGACTGCTTTTTTATCTGTGTACAAAGTGTGCCTTGTAGGTATCATTTGAAAACTCATAATTTACTGATCATTATTGTCCTGGTAAATTATGGTAAATATAGTAAATAGGACTGTCCAAAAAATCCAATAACTGCCTCCGTAAAAGCCTTCAGATACACTGGCCATACACATCAACAACCAAGACCTGTGGCAACTGACTGGCTAACTTCCTGCCAAAGAAGAAATCAGGAAAAGACTATAGTGATGGATTGGGCATACCCTCAGGAAACCAACCACCATCATCACAAGATAAGCCTTAAGTTGCAACCCACAAAGGAAAACAGGGTGCCCAAGGAACACCTGAAATAGAGACCTGAAGGCAGACACCCCTCCTCCCTTACCACAATACTCATCTTACTCTGGCCATCCTGTGCGCCCATGGCCAGATTGCACAATTCTCCCCATTGCGCAGCTGGGCAAACTGAGGCACAGAGGTTACAGAACTGGCACATGGGTTTCAGCTGAGCTAGGAACAGCCCGTGGGAAGAAACAGGACCGAAAGTGCAGCAGTGAAAATGAGTGAGAGACAGAGAGATGCAAATGGAAAAACCAACTCCTCTGGTGGTGTGAATTGCGAGAGCTCCATGGCAGGACACAGAGCTACATCTGTTTACACTGCAAGGGGATCTGGCCCCCTGACACTGATGAACCTACCCCAGCTCACACCAGTGGGGCACCTCTGCTTGTTGTATCCTGGGCAAAGTTTGCGTCTCCACCAAACACACAGCATGGGCTTCCCCTTGACGAGCACGCATGGCCTGGTTTGGCTCTGCGTGGGCATCAGGAATTTTAATTCCAGGATGAAGGCCCACCACACACTCCTGATGGGAGACAAAACTCCTTGCCCCCAGCGCACAGCACGAGAGATCCCCCAGCAGTTGCTGCTGGAAGGGGGAAAAACAGTTGCCAACCGGCTATAATAAACTGACTCGGAAAACAAAGTTACTGACAGAAAAGCCCCTTCACAGCGAGGCCCAGGCCATCTCGTGGGTGAGCCTGCACCCCATGGCGACCACAGCGTGTGCCTCAAGAAGGGGATGGTAGGCAGGCTGGGTGTTTCACAAAAGCACCCTAACAATGCGGTCCCTGGGTCCTCAGCCTGGGAGTGGTGCCAGATTTAATCACCCAGCTCAGTGAGATCTGAGGCCTCTGAAATTCCCAGAGCAGGTGCAGGAGGTAACCTCCGGAGCCAGAGTCCACCGCAGCTGTGGTTACTGGGAAGGGAGCTCCAATCCAGTCACCTGCCTAGCCTGGCAAATGGCTGCCTGTTTATCTGCAGTGGGTGGCTTAGTGGGCAGCCTGCGGGAAGAAGCTGGCCAACGGAGAAGCCAGTCGGGATTAAGGTTGCTAAAAGAAGCCCCCGCGTCTCCCCCTGCCTGCTCCTCTAAGGCGCTTAGGGGTGGAAGGAGGGACTTAGGCAGAAATCTCCTCTTGTGGCTAACAGGCAATGTATAGAGCAGGCAGGGTTATGATGGGGAGACGCCCTCGGAAGGGTATGGGCCCCTCAGGGGCCAGGCAGCAGGCAGGGGCCCACAGCTGGGGGATGCAAGACATGGGGCATAACCCCACTGGTTTCCCCCAGCCAGAATCCTCCCCTCGGGCTGGCTGAACCCTGACTCCTCCGAGCTGCAGCCACGCTGCCGAGGATGCCTGGAGCCCTGGCTGGAGGGGAAGGATCCGAGGGGGGGCCCATGAGGACGATGGTTTATTTCCACTCTATTTATCCTCTCTGCACCTTGCTGGGGGAAAAAGACTTGCAGGCTGTGGGTGCCCAGCAGAGCCCTGGTGCTTGGCTGGCTCAGTGTCCCTTCTTCTAAGGATCCCCAAAGGGGATGGATTGTTCTCCTCCCAGGCAACAATTATTAGGGGAGCCTCTGGAAGCCTGCCCCGTGAGTGGGGCTCCATGCTGCACCAGCGGAGCAAGAGCCAGGGCCAGCCGCAGGGAGACGACAATCTACCCAGTCACAGGGATGGGGAAACCGAGGCACAGAACAGGGCTGTGATTTGCCTGCAGTCCCTCAGTAGGGCAAGGACCCAGCTGGGAACGGAACTCTTCCCACTAGACTATGCTCACTGGGCGGCTGAGCTGCTGCTAGACAGGGCTGCAGGTTTTCAGGCTTGGGCCATGTTTGCAGGAGCGGTCCTGGGAAATCACAGGGCCTGGCTGGGATACCAGCAGCCCCAGGTTTCACCAGTCACACCCAAGGGGCGCCCCAGGCGCTGCAGAGGGTGCATCTGCAGACAGGGAGCCTGGGGTGCAGCGGCTTGGCATCTGTGAGCAGGACAGCAGGCGCACAGGGCGGCAGCACCCCATCAGTGCTGCATGCAGGCCGGCTGCAGGGGCATCTCTGCTGGGGGAGTGGGGTGCATCCGGGTGGTGCTGTAGCCTGCTTGGCGAGTCGGCGCCTGGGGCGGCTGGGGGGCTAATGCCCGCTCCTGGGGGTTGCAATGGACAGCCAGTGCCCTGGTGCAGGGGTCGGTGATTTGCTGGGCTGGCTCTCTGGGGCTCCCTGGGGTGGGATGTGAATTCAGAGCCAAGGCAGAGGAAGCTGTCTCGGTGCTGGCCTGTGCCATAGTGGCAGAGATTAATCCCCCCTAGAGGAGCAGCTTTTCCCTCTGCTTCCTTCTGTGAGCTGGGACGCCTGGACACAGCATCGGCGTGCCAGGCAGGGCTGGGCCTTTCTGCTCACCTCTGTCAGTGGGTGCTGGGACACTCTATCACTGCCTGTTAGCCAAGATGGTCAGGGATGCAGCCAGTGCTCCCGATAATGTTTTCCACCCAGGGTGGAATAAATTTTGTTATCTGCACAAAGGCATGTGCAGATGCGCACCACCAATACAAACGCACGCTGCTGGCTGTGGGTGGCGGTGGAGCTCTGCTAATCAGCTGGGCAGCACCTGAATCTCCCCGGGACAGCTGGCCAAGCGCTCAGCTTACAGGGAACACTGGATGCAACCCTGTGCTCTGGCTGTCCCTCACTTTGCAGGCTACACACTGGGAACGGGTGGCAGGGGAGGGATCCCCTGATGATTCCCTGCTCTGTTTACTCCTGCTGAGGCACCTGGCACCAGTCGCTGTTGGAAGACAGCACAATGGGTAGAGGGAATCATAGAATCACAGAATCCTAGGGCTGGAAGGGACCTCAGGAGTCCCTGACTCTCTTGCCTAGTCGAAGTTGATGGATCTCTCCTCCGTGAGTGCACCATATTCTTTTCTAAACCCAGTCATATTTCTGGCCTTCAAAAGATCCCCTGGCAAGAAGGACTTGCAAGGTGTGGCTGGAAGATTGCATGTGCCTTAGACTGTCAGTGAGACAGGGGACATGGATACTGCTGTTGTAATTAGCAGAAGGAGCTGGATTGCTTCAAAAGTCTCTCGGCAAACTGGCTTAATGGCTTTGCAAGGCCCTTTCAAGCAGCAAAGCTCTGAGTGCTCAGCATTGTGCCTTCCGCTGATATTTCAAGGCCAGATTAAGAGAATTATAGCAGCTGCTGGGAGAGGGATAATATGCCAGCATTGCTAGATGTGAAGGGAAGCGACATTGCAAATGAAGAGGAAAGGGTAGCAAGAACACAGCTCGGAGCCCAAGGATTGGGGGTGATGCAAAAAAAGTGGCAGTTGGTCTTTCTCAGCTGTGCCCCCCCTTGTGCTTCTGTGGCTGTGATACTGACCCACGGAGGTGTTTATTGAAGAAACACATCAGCTTCCACTCATCTTAAGTCTCAGCTTTGTCTCTTTTGTTTATCAGGTGTCAGATGCTGCCTGGACTGCTACATAGCTCACAAACACACCTCATTAATATGCTGCAAAAAGATTGCATTACAGGAAACAGCCTGGCAGAATGATGCAAACAGCCTCGGCAGCAGCACTGCTACAGGTTTCCCAGCTCCAAATGGTGATCAGCTGATTAGCATGTCCATGCAAACAACTAAGTGCACACCACGACTCCCTGCTGGCTGGCGAAAATACCCCCGTGAGCATTATCTCCCCTGCCGCTGGCAGGAGGCCGACAGAAGAGCAATGCCCACCTCCCACTGACAGCTCTTCCTCCGTCAAGTGTAAGAAGGGGCAGTGGGTCCAGAGCCAAAGATCACAGAATCTTTGAATCCCAGTTGGGTCCAGCCCCCTGCCCAAAGCAGGACCCACCCAACTGCATCAGCCAGCCAGGGCTTTGTCAGGCCGGTCTGTGGCACTGTCTTCCTTGCTGCAGCAGATCACAGTTGACAACGGGGCTGTCCTACGCATGGGGCTCATGAGTGTCCTTCACCACGGTGAGAAGTCAGAAAGGGGGCAGTCACAGGCCTGGAAGTGAGGAGTTAGCCTGGTGATCACTGAAAACAAACCCCCAGCACTTAACCATGCTGGTAGCAGTTTGCATCATGATACACCGAGTCAGACGTTCCAGGCTGGCTGAGTGGGGACACTGGGTTACAGAGATACTCCGGGTATCATCAATGCAAAACTGAAATGGGTCCAAATGTTTCCATAGCATCCAACCAAGAGTGTGTCTACACTTACTGGAAGATCAGTGCCGAGGTGGTTGATCTTCCACGGTTCAATTTAGTGTGCCAGGGCTCCACCGTCGACCCAAGTGCTCCTCGCAGTGGGGATGGCAGGAAAAATCGATTCAGGATACATTGAGTCCAGCTACACACTTCCCATCGCTGGAGCTGTGCATCTTAAATCAAATTTTCCCCATCGTGTAGACCGGGCCTGTGACTTTTCACTCTGCAAAAGTCGAGTGAAACAGCCCGGTCCTGCCCCAGGTTCAGCCTTGGTCTTGATCTACACTTGGGAGTGAAGTTGATTGCAGATGTGCAGTCCTAGCTATGGCATTGCATAGCTCGAATTGCCTTGTCTGCAACTCACTTACCTGGCTGTCCTCACAGAGGGAGATGGATGGGCGAAACTCTGCCCTGGATCTCTCTCACGCCTCGAGGAGTGCAGGGGGTGACTGCTGAGCACTGATTTTGTGCGTCTCTGTCAGGCACGTGAGTGCAAACCCTGGAAGATCGCCCTTGACCAGGTAGTGTAGATATACCGTTAGATGTCGGTGAAACCACATTTCCCCCCCTCTTCTGCCAGACACGTTTCAAGCAGCTCTCTATTGTACCGGCGTTGCCAACAAAATTACGCAATCAGTTTCCAGACTGGGAAAGATCCACATTACCTTTTGTCCTGGCCTGGAGATGGGAGCCTTTCGCCCAGAAGTGGAGTGTGTGGATTTAGCTAATGGACTGGGTCTCAACCCTGGCCCTGCAGTGTCTCATCTCTGGGATTCCTCTGCTTTGTGGCTTTGCATTTCAAGTGGGAATCTCCAGCCACTGACTCCCAATAAGGAAATGATTCACAGCTTCCCCTGTTCCTCAGGCCCTGGGGGAATTAAATTAACAGCCCCTGGGCTTGGAATTAGGAGTGCCAGCAGCCCTCCCACTCACCCCCAAAAAAGAGCAAAATTCTTTGATCGATCCACCATCCCCCAGGAGCAAAGCAAGAATTAATTAAATGAACAGGACGATATCCCAGAACTCATTGCAGGGCTGCTACTAGAGTATTTAATAGAGTACCAGTAATAAAGTAACATAGTGACTGGCCACAAGAGGGTGCACCAGGCCAGCTCTACCAACCAAGTATGTCGGCCACGTTGGCCTTGTTTTTCAGAGGACTGACTGCATGAAGAGGGACAAACCCAGGGAAGCGGTTGCTGATCTCTCTGCCAGGCAGGGACATGAGTCTCTTTGGGGTCGGTTTGTATTTCTGAGACATCTGAGCTGGTTTCTCGCAGACCAACCTGTGGGTTGGTCTCAAAATATTGCTGCTTTTCTCCCGAGTGACGTGATCCTGGGAACACCGGGCATCGCCAGACCTGACCAGGGAACTGATGGTGGTGCTGAAACATCCAGTCCAGTGGCAACTTAAGGACTAAGAAATGTATTAGGGCATCACAAAGATCCCCCAGTGCGCTGAGGTTACCACCGTTACTCACCTTTCTGCCCTCTGGGGCTCCCCGCCACCCTCTCCTGCTGAGCCAGCTCCTCCTCCAGACAGGGGCAAAGTAGAGGTCACTGCCCCCCAACAGAGCAACATGGGTGTTGGAACAATTCAGCTCTTGGAGGGCTCAGCACCCAGGAAACCAACCCCCACAAGGGACCACAACTCCCAACGAATCTGTCTTGACTGAAACCTTTGTACTCCGGGTAGAGCACAGGTCATCTACAGGTCTCCCACACTTCACTCCGTCTTGGGACGTAACTTCTAGCTGACCCCAGGAGTCCCCCAGTTGTTGTCCTTCCATCTCAGATCTTCACGTAGTCCAAGGTCTTCCTCTTTTGCATTTGCCTTGCAGGTTCCCTGTGAGAGCTTGACGGCCTCTGCTGGATGATGGTTTTCTGACAATGTGGCCCAGCCACCCCCACCTTCTCTTGACTTGAACGTCAAGTGGTTCTTGTCCTGCTGTGTTCCAAAGCTCCTCATTTGTGACCAAGTCTTGCAATGGGATGCAAAGGATGGACTTCGGTGCATCTGTCTTACTCTGCGTAAAAGCTTCACGCAGAGAAAGCTCATCAGGTGTCCACCCTCTTTATCGATGAAACAGAGCTGTGCAGAGTGCCCGCTCCCTGCCACCCCCAGGTAACAATTATTTACACTGGGCTTGATAATAAACAAAAGTGGTTTTATTAAGTACAAACAGTAGGATTTAAGTGTTTGCAAGTGAAAACAGACAGATCAAAGTAAGTTACTAAGTGAAAATAAACTCACCAACTGGGAGTGGCTCGCAGCTTACAAAGGCAGTTTCTCTGCTCTGGGTGCTAATATCTCCCCATTAGACTCTGACAGAGGCTCGCATCCCCCTGTCTGATCTGACTTGTTTTTTCCTCTTTTGATAAGTACGGTTGATGCTGGGCCATTTCCACCTTGCTGAATATACCTTGTCAGCTCTGGCCCTCACTCTTACTGAGACTCCACTCTTTAAATATCCCTCTGAAACCACCCCCACACTCATGCATCTGATGAAGCGGGTCCTTGCCCACGAAAGCTTATGCTCCAAAATAGCTGTTAGTCAAAAGGTACCACAGAACTTCTGGTTGTTCTCAAAGCTACAGACTAACATGGCTACCTCTCTGTTACCTGTCACCAGCTGGTGGTGCTGGTGACCTTGAAAGGACTGAGTTGTTGGAAGGTTGAATTGTTGAGCAAGGGAGAGCTGATTTGGGGTTGAAGTGATGTGGCACTGGCTTTACAGACAAACACAGAAAGGGTGTTAAGTTTGAAGGTAAGGGTCTTACCAACTTGGCCATACAAACAAACACCCCATTTCGCCTTAAATCTGTCTCATTCTCTCTCTATGCTGCATCCTGTGGCAGTGAGTTCCACAGGTTGCTTTTGCATTGAATGAAAAAGTACTTCCTTGCATCACTCAGCAAATTTGGTACTTTTCAGTGTCATTGGCTCTTGAGCTGGCTGCTTCTCTCCTTGCCGGCAGAGCTATGAACAGAGAGAGGTTAAGTGACTTCGTCAAGCCCATGACAGAGCCAAACACAGACGCTGGCTGCAATTCCCTTTTCCTAATGGGTGAAATGCAAATTTAGCAGTTTCACCACCGTGCCTAAAAATCCCAAGTCAATTGGGATCGTCGGTGAGTGGGTGTCAAGCAGTGTGGGGGTCCCCTGGCCCTGCCCCCCCTCTGCAGTCAGATGTGACTCTCGTTCAGCAGGCAGAGCAGAGGGTTTATTAGGTGACAGAGACACGGCATAGAACAGACTGGCCCGCACAGGAACCAGAAGCCATCGGTACCCTCCCTCTTGGGCCCGAGCCGGGGCCTTGGCCTCTTTCCTCCCTCTCCAGCCAGTCAAACCTGCCCACTCAACTAGTTCCAGTTCAAACCAGGCAGGCCCTTCCTCCCTCCATGGGCAGAATAAATTTTGTTATGTGCACTGAGGCATGTGGGGATGTGCACCACCCAGAGACCCACACCCTGCCAGCAGTGGGTGCTCTGCCGAACAGCAGGGCAGCACCCGACTCTCTGCTGGATGGAGAAGAACAGCAGGACCCCTGCTTGCCCACAGTGCCTGTAACTCCACTGACATCAGCGATTTAGCTCCACAAGGGTATGGCCTGTAGGTTTAGCCGAGCAGCTCTCACAAACGACCGGTAGCCAGGCCTTTCCCTGGCTTCCTGTAGGCCGGCCCTTATGTGCACGGTCTCTGCAGCTGAAAGGCAGAGCAATGAGAACAGCTGGGTCCTGAAAAGCTCCTCCTCGGAAATGGAGGTTGCCCGCTGTTGCAGGGCCGAGAAAGGGGAGCCCTGCAGCTGTCTCGGCCAGGCCTCCTGGAAGGCAGAGGATTTACACTCTCTGGTAGGGAAGGCTTACGGCTGGCAGTCTTGGCAGGCCTGTGATCCGCAGCCAGAGTTCTGCCTGCTTTCCTGGGGCGGATGAGTCCTTCCCCGAGAATCTCACTCCTGCTCCCTGTCCTGTGGCACTGAGAAAACAGCTCTTCCTCGCTGGCAGAGAACAGCCCCTCACCCTGCCTCGCATGGCAGCCCCGGCTGTCGAGCCGAAGTTTCCCTAGGGAATGGGGAAAGGGTCCAGACTGCAGACTGCCGTGGGGCTGAGATCTACCACAGAGCTGTGAAAGCCTGGCCGGGTGGGAGGGGTGTTGGACCAGACTGCCGGGGACCTGGGGGCACATCTGGGGACAGGGCACTGGATTGGGACTTTGGGCATGGCCGGGCATGGGACTCTAGGCTAGGACTCTGGAGGTGTGAGCTCAAGTCCTGGCTCTGCCGCCGAGCTGCAGGACGACCCTGAGCCAGTCGCTTCCCCTAACCCTGAGCCTCGGTCCTCTCTGTGGCTGCCGAGCTGGGTTCGCCATCCCCTGCAGGACACTGGCTGTTGGGGCAGCTGCAGGACAAGGCCCCTGGCGGCTCTCCAGTCAATCCTCGTGCGACTCAGCCTCACGGGGGAGGGACTCCCCACGGCAACGGAGGGGCTGTGCTGGCTCCCAGGCCTCTGCCGGCAGGGCGCCCCGTCCAGTTGGTGCTCAGGTTTGGGGGGCGCATGGTGGGGACTGGCCATGACCCAGGCACAGCTTGTTACCTTGGCCCTCTACTGCTAATGCTGCTTGGCTTGGGACGTCCCAGCAGCCCAGGGGAGTTAGGCACACTGAGCCCTGATAAGTGACCTGGGGTCAGATCAGATGGGCATGAGGCCTCGAAAGCAAGAGGAGCTGGGCACCCGCTTAGGCTCCCAGGGCCTTGGAGCGTAGCCCCTTCAGCAATCAGGACCACACAGCTCCCACACTGGCTCTGAGGCAGAAGGCTTCTGAGCCTCCTCAGCGCCATCCCGTCCGCCCCCGAGTCAGCCCAAAGGGCTCAGCTTCTTGGGTTGCCATTTCCTCTTCCCGCTGCTGGGACAGCTCCACTCCCTGGGGGACTCGCCCCTCCTGCCATTGCCTGGTGCTGCAGCCGTCCCGCCTCTCCGCCTGGAGAGCGTTCCCCACCTGGGCGCTGTCTGTCCCCTGAGGCAGCCGCCTTAGCACTCTGCCGGCACCAGGGTGAAGGTGCAGGCAGTCTAAGCCTGACCCTGGCTTGGCAGCCCGAGCCACCTGGTGCCCCATTGAGCTTGGTCCCTCCTGAACCCACCTCTCTCTCTGGTTCCACCTGCCATGCCACGGGATAGGTGTGGGGCCACCTGCAGTTCTTCCTGACCCTGATCGGGAGCAGAAGTAACTTCTCCACCGGCGGGGAGAGGGCTACCTATGGGGCTACCCCTGGACATGAGAGCTCCTGCCCTGTGAGTGGCTGAGGCTGGCAGTGACTGCTCCAGGGCCCTGTCCCCACAGCTGCGGCTGAGCAATGGCTCTTGCTTGGATCTCACTGAGCAAAGGGAAGGATTTGTCCGTGGGGAACTCCCACTCAGCTGCCTCCACAGAGGAATTTGTGGGGGTCAGGGGGCTGGGACCCTCAGACTGAGGTCTTGGGAAATCCTGCCAGACCCGCTGGCGAAAGAGCAACGTTAGGCAGGTTCATTCAATTCAAAGCCAGAAGGAGCCACTGGGCCGTTCTCCAACCTGCTGCGTAACCCTCCGTCCACCTCACCTGCTGCGCACGAGAGCCATCTCCTTCCTGCCTGGTTCAAAGACGCCATGTGATGGAGCAGCTGCAGGTGGGTGAGCAAAAGGCTCCTGCAAAGCAGGTCCCTCAAGCCAACTGACTCTTCCCACATTTCTTTAACCCCTTGAGAAAGCAGCCCAGCCATCTTCACCTGGCTCCTCCACAGCCTCAGGGCCAGAGCCAGGGAAAAGCACGTGGATGGCTGCAGATGGGGTTCACGTCATATCAGGGCCCCAACCCCATGTGGGAATCCGTGTAATCGCCATAATCTTTGTTCGCTGCCCAAGTGTCGGTGTCTGCGGGTGCCCATTGCTAATGGGCCCCATTAAGCCGCATGAAAATCATCTCGCAGGTTAACGATGCAGCCACTTTGGGGGAGTTCTTTCAAAGGGGGAAGTGGCCCTGCAATTAGGGAGGTGGTAGTTACAAGGAGAGGTGAAGGGGGATCTCCTGCCCATGCTAACCTGGTGCCGCCTTCCTGCTGGGATCCCGGGAAGATCTGGGCTCGTCTCTTTCAAGATGGAAGCGGTGCTGCCCTGTGAAGCTCGAAGGAGATGACCCCAGCCAGGCCTGAGGAGTGTTTTGGACAAGGGATGGAAAATAGGTGAACAGGCGCCTGTCGCAGGACCGGCTCGTTTCTGGCGGTGCTGATGAAACACGCAAGACTCTGTTCTCATTGTTCTTGGAGCTGGTATGTAAACGGAGCCTGAGAACTGTGTTAACCTCTGCTCAGGAAAGGCTTCCCCTCAATTCTCCTGCTGTGGCACCTCCTGCAGAAAGACAGGAGCCAAGCCAGCCAGCCAGCCGTGCAATATTGCATCCAGCAGCTCAGTACATCCCCTGCACTGGGGGGCAGACATCACCATTATATTGCATTCATGTGAGCGGCACTTAGAGACCACGATTGGGGACTGAGGCCCCACTGTGAAGTCCCCCATAGAGCCAGCATTGAAAAAGGATCCTTGCCCGGAAGAACTGGCACACTAAGCAAGAGGGTGAAGTCGTGGTCTGTTGCGTGAGGCCTGGTGGCCTTATGACCGGGGCTCCTGTAAGCTGAACGCTTGGGCAGCCACCCAAGAGCGATTCAAGAGCTGCCCAGCTGAACTGCAGCATGCCCACAGACACCCACGCCCAGCCATGTGTGTTTCAATAGGTGGTGCACATATGCACATGCCTCTGTGCACAAAATTTATTCTGCGCACTGATGGGAAAAATAGCGGGAACACTGCTTATGAGCCTGGATTTGGTGCCACTAGCACTAGCAGGCTGGGTTTAAAGGGGGCCGGGTGGGGCCAGCACTCATGCCCTCCTGCAGGGAGATTTAAGGCAGTAGCTGCTTGCATCCTTCCCCTGCCAGCAGTGCAAGGGCCTGCCCTGGCAGCCCTGCATGGGTATTCTCTCTGCTATCCACTGTCATTAAGCAGAGAGCCACAGATAAGCAGGGCTCTAATGCAATGTTGTGGCAGTCCTGATGGTCCCAGAATATTAACACAACAAGGTGGAGTAGGTAACAGTTTGTCTCTCCTGCCAGCAGAAGCTGGTCTGATAAAAGATGTCCGTGCAACAGCTGAGCTGGCTTTAATTAGCTTAGCTCAGGGCCGGGAGCAAGGAAGATATGGCAAGTGAGCTTCAGCACCTGAGCTAGCTTTGAAAACTCTGTGCCGCTGGTACATCCTGCTGCGGCTTGGCTGCTGCCACACCAGAGCTGGTCAGATGAAAGCTCACGTGAATAGGTCACCTCTAGCAATTGCAGTCGCTCTGTTTAGCAGTGTTTAGCGAGGGGAAATGTGCAGGGTTGAACACAGGGCAACTCCAAAGGCATCCCAGGGCAGACAGGGCTGGCAGGACCGTGTTCATGTGCAAAGGAAGCAGAAGGCCGGACAGGCTGTCACTCCGTGTGTCCATGCAGTACCGAGTACCCCAGCCTGAGCGGGGGCTGGTAAGTGTTACTGCGGAGAAACCATCGTGACTGTAATTATTCCCATCACACAAGACCTGGGAGTCACCCCATGGAACCGACAGGCAGCAGGTTTAAAACAAGTCAAAGGGTGGGTTTCTTCATGCAGCGCACAGGCAGTCTGTGGAGCTCCTTGCCAGAAGGTGTCTTGAAGGCCAGGGGCTCAAAAGAGACCTCAAAAAGTTCCTGGAGGGCAGGTCTATTCCCAGGCTGGGCAGGGAGCACGTGCTTAGGCTGTGTTGGAAGATGCCGACAGCTCACAAGGAAGGAACACAAGGTCCATTTCCTCTTATGCACTTGGCATTGAGACAGGATGTTGGGCTAGATGGACCTCTGGTCTGAGTTGGGGCAGCCGTTCTTATGTTCCTAATGGCTGAAAGGGGCCTGTTCTGCATCGCACTTCCCGGCAGCGCTCCGGAGCCAAGCAAATGATGCTGGAACAGATTCGGGGAGATGCCTGGGAACAAGTTCCTGGAACTCAGTTCATTCTGACCACTCAACACCTCTGCCGGGATCAGTGACTGACTGGAGGACAACCAACACCAGGGCAACCCGGAGTTATATCCCAAGCCATTCACACCTGAGCCCTGTGATTTGTTAGTCTGCCGTGAGAATGTTTGAATCAGCCAATCAAGCCACAGAAACCATAACCCGAGCGCTGCCCCCACAAAGATATGGTAGTGCCGGGAGCCATAGGAAACGCTGAGCGAGGCAGACAGAGTCCCCCACCCTCAGTTTAACTGGTACTCCCCTTGTCTGCCTGCCCATATCCACAAGTACGAAGGATGTAAGGCCTCTGGGAGGGACGCTCGTTCCAGTATGTGTGTGCCCAGTGTAAGGGGACCTAGTCGACAAGTGGGCTCTTAACTGCTCCTCCCATAGATGTATTTACGATGAGTAATAGCTCGAGATATGAAGAGTTCGACACAGAGAACCAGTAAGGGGTGCTGGACTGGGAATGTTGATTAGGGGAGAGATGGTATGAACAGCTCTTGAGCCGTCCCTGCTCTGGTGTTGTCCAAATTCCATGTACATTAGCATCGTAGCTGAAGGCCAAAAGGGTTATTCGATCGCTAGCACAAAGGGGTCTGGTCCATAACAGGGGCTCTCTGACACTCTCATAACACTGCTACTACTAACAGCCTGATCACGTGTATTACACAGGCCCGAGACTTTCACCCAGCCATGTTTCACTGACTTAGGCACCTGTGGTGAACTGGTCCATGTTCGCATCAGATCCTAACCTTCTGTGAGCCAGGGTGAGATTCCTGTCCCCACCAGTTAACTCGCTCTCCTTCTTCCTACTGCTCCACCCCCCCGCTTGCAATGGCCATGAGGGGTGGTTGATCCCAGAGAAGAGACCCCCCTCCAGTCTCAGTGGAGTAGGGAGTCCTGGTTTTATGCATAACTGCCGTCAGGTGGACTCGAACCTGGGGCCTCTGGAGCTTAGGGCAGGAGCCTCTATAGTCCGAGCTAAAAGCCAGCTGGCTTGCAACTGCAGGACAGGCTTGTACTTTCCCTCTGGAAGTGGGCTAGGTGCTGCTCCATGGGGCGGTGACCGACAGCCAGGAGGTGCATGGGTTACACATGTAGCAGGTCTCCTTCCTGGGGTAGCTCCTCTGCAGCAGGTCGGCCTCTCTACCCACCACCTGCATTGCTGAAGCAACTTAAGTCCTTCCTGGCAGGTACCCAGCAGTCCTGCTGGAGCAGGGGCTTCCCAGGCCCGGCATTGATCCTGCACTCCTGACCCTCCCATGAGAGGTTGACTCACCCCTTCCTGGGATGTGCCTGTGGAGTGGGCTGAAGGTTGTGACTGCCCAGAGATGCCCAGGACAGACCAGAGCAGCTGATTGGAACAGCAAACCCCTTCCTGGGACAGCAACTGTTCCGGTCATCGGCGTGGCTGGGCAGAACAGCTGGCAGGGCAGACGGCCCAGGCCAGGAGGAGCTGGTTCTCTCCCTTTGGGACTTTGACCATCTATCTGGGGCCCACAGGCAGGTCCGTGGCTCACGTGCCAGAGGGGACGGAACCTTACAGGGGCGAGAGCTGCTCGTGGTTTTCTCTCTTGGGGTGGGGGGCAGGTGGCAGGAAGCATCACCTTGGGGGTGGGCGGGAGGGCGGGCGTCTGGCTGCGACTTTGCCAGAGGCTCCGTAACTCAGCTGCGGGTGTTGAGCGAGGACGGGACTGAGCTGCAGTTCCTCGTTTTATCTCCTGGAGGTCCCCAAGGAGTTAAGCCGTAACCCACAGAGATGGAGTTGGAGGGAGTTTTGACACACCATGGCAGAGATTTAGGGGGTGGGCTGGGTCTCAGTGCTGGATTCCAGGCCTAGGGCAGGTGGGTTCCTGAGCCTGCCTGCCGAAGAAGGAACGTGGAAGGGCGACTCACACCCAGGAGTGGCCTCAGGGGCCCAGAACTATATACTACGTCTTGCCCAGACCCAACCGGCTTGGAGGCAGGAGGGATGGGAAGGTTGGCTATAATTATGACAGACTGGTGACTCTCCAGGAGGGAGAACCAGCCTGGTATCTCTTCCAGGAAGCCATCCAGTCTTCTTCTGAAGACATCAGACTGAGAACCTACCACGCCTCTGGGTTATTTGTTCCAATTATGGATCAGTCTGACCCTCAGAGCAGGACACTTGCTCCCATGGCAGCAAACATACAGCCAATGGGTGATTAAGGAACCCTCTCAGGGCCTGTACCAGAGGTGTTGTTTGTTTGATGGATGCTGTTTGACTTGCTCTCCACATTTTCTGCATGAGTTGTGCAGAGCTGGGTTCCCCTTGGCTTCACCTCATTGATTTGAAGAACTGGGCTGGAAAATTCCTACGGCGGGATGATTTGCATTGCTTGGGTTTTGCAAGGCTGGACGTAAGATGAGATTGATTAAACCGCCTCACGCGCTGCAGGAGCACTGGAAAATCGGCACAAGTTCTGCACAGATATTGAGTCCTACAGAGAGTCCCTGATGCTAGATTCTCAAACCTCTGTTCTAGCATTGACATGACCCTGCATAGCCCTGTCCATCACAAAGAGGCACAGACTTTCCCTGGTAGCCGGGGCTGCTGTATTTCCGGTAGGAACCAGAGAATTCGGGGATGCGTGAATATTTGCACACGGAGGAAATAAAGTAAGGAAGCCATTTCAAACATTACAAAAGTTTGGTGGGGGGAGAGAGTTTTAGGTGAAGTTTGGCTTGTTTCCTTCTCTTGTCTGGGCCTGTTTGTGATGAGCCTGCCTTGGCAAAGGCTGGGGATTGGATCAGGGACTTCTCGAACCACACACATGAGCTGCTACAAGCTGAGCTCAAAAGCAAAGCTGTGGACTATTCGTATCCTCTGGGCACCATCACTGGCCGGGGGCCTGTGTTCGCTCTTTGGAAATCATCGTTAGATTCAGGGCCAGCTGGTTAATTGCACTCTCAGTAAACTCACAGCCAGGGGAAGTGGGGGACTGAGACTCACTGAACCAAACTGTAAACCCTGCATTAGAGGAAAAACTCTTTCCCTGGCAAAATGATGCAGCAGCCTCTATACGTCAGCACGTAAGCTCGCAACCGGATTAGGGCTGATGGACAGCAGCACACAGGGGCCTCTGGCCAGGCGCTGGTAAGAGAAGGTGCAGACTTGGGAGGACGGGCGTTGCTGGGGCACAGAGATGACACAAGGGCCTGTCTGCACCGGCTCACGTAGCGCATGTGCCACAAGGGGCAGAGGGAGAAGACCTAAGTCCGGGTTTGTGGGGGCTATTTCAGATCACATGCATGTGCTCCTGGCTGCCTCTTGCTCCTGGTTCTGTTTGGTGAGCCCTGTTACTTCGGGCACTGGCGGCCGTGGAGGAAATAGACTGATAAATCAGCCAGGCTACTTGTTCACCTGCTCGAGCTGCCGAAACTCCCAGCACCTGGCTAGCCAGAGAGGCCTGGGGCAGAGACCCGGGTGGCAAAGTAGCCCCTGGATCAGTGGTGATTCTCGCTGAGTAGGGAACCGCTGCTTATCCCAGGGAACAGCATAGTGCTGGGCTCTACAGAAATGATGCTTCTCTTTGGAGGTTTCTCCGGGTTCCGTTTAATAGCCAGGTCCTTCCCAGGCAAGTCAGTTACAGCAACGCGAGGCTGATCTCAGGAGGCGTGCAGGGGTGGGATGCATCCCACAGGCCTGCCCAGGCAGGAAGCCCCCCTGGAGAGCTTTGGCTATGTCACTGGGATAGAGTTCTCTTGCTGCTCCGCCTTCTCAGCCATCAGCCCCCACTTGAGTGAGCTTTCTGTCTCCGGAAACCAGCACCCACCCATGCCACAGGCACCCAGGGACAGATCTGTGATCCTGTGCTGCTCTGGGCTGCAGAGCTCGCTTAGCCGGATCCCCCCAAACATGGGGGGCTCTCCAGGCAGCAGGTTGTTTTCATTCCACCTTCCTGGGTTTCAGGTGTGTGCCCAGCATGATGCTGCGCTTGGCTGATTCCCGGATGCCAGAAAGGCCCCTGGGGTGCCATAGCAGCTGAGTGCAAATTAGAGCAACCCTAAGGTTCTTGTTTCTCCTCTGGAAGCATGCAACCGATGTCAAACAAGCACGGAAAAAAATCACTCAGCGCCAGGGATGAATTTGGCCCACTAGGTCAGAGCGAGGAGGAAACGCACCTCTGTTGTGTCGCAGCGCCTGGCTGAATCACAGCCTCGCTGAAATCAGTGATGGGCAAGACAGCCCTCGAAGTCAGCCCCAACCAAATCATCCCAGCCAGGCCTTTGTCAAGCCAGGGCTTAGAAACCTCCAGGGATGGAGATCCCACCACCTCGCTAGGTAACACATTTCAGAGCTTCACCACGCTCCTGGGGAAATAATTTTTCCTTATATCCAACCTGCACCTCTCCTTCTGTAACTTCAGACCATTCCTCCTTGTTCTGCCGTCTGACACCACTGAGAACAGTTTCTCTCCATTCTCTTTAGAGCTCCCCTTTCAGGAAGTTGAAGGCTGCTGTTAAATCACCCCTCAGTCTTCTCTTCTGCAGACGAAATAAGCCCAAATCCCTCAGCCGCACCTTGCAAGTCATGTGCTCCAGCACCTTGATAATTTTCGTTGCCCTCATCTGGCCTCTCTCCATTGCATCCACACCCTTTCCACACTGGGGAGCCCAGAACTGGACGCAATAGTCCAGATGTGGCCTCACCAGTGCCGAATAGCACTGGCTTGAGTCGCAATGGGAAAATGTTCCTTCCCTGGCCGACCCTGTCTCTCTGTGGCATATTCTGCTGCCATCCCGAGAGCCATGGTGCTGCCCAAGACAGAATGAGCGCTGCCTTTGCGGCGGTGCTCTGCTGGCAAAGGCGGGCTTTGTCCCTGTCACTGACAGAGGCCCGCACCTGTCCTAGGCTTGGTCTACACTAGGCAGGCAAGTTGATTGCAGGTATGGAATCCTAGCTGCGGCATTTGCAGAGCTTGAATCAACTTATTTGCAATTGACTTCCCCGGCCGGCTGCACTGATGAAGGCCGAGGGGGGAGTTTCTACCATCAACCTCCCTCACTCCTCAAGATAGCAAGTGCAGCGGTCGGCTGTCGACCCCCGATAGGTCGATTTTACGTGTCTCTACCAGGCACGAGAGATCGAACCCTGAATGGGTCTATCTTCTGGGTAACATAGGCATAGCCCAAGTGATCCTGCCATCCCAGACCTGAGACTCTTCCCTTCCAAACCACCAGCTCCACTCAACCCAGCTCCTGGGACACTGTCACCTCCTCCCTCCCCACCACCATCCCCTGCTCCTGCAGTCCTGAGCAGAGATGGCCACTCATGCCACATGGTGGACAGGTTTGTCAGCTGGACTTGGTTTTTGATCCGCTGTAAGTCCAGCTCCCTCTCCATTGCATCACCTCCACTTTCTTCAACGACTTGGAAGCCACAATCTATTTTCTAATGTGACAATTTGAGAATCATTTGTTTAAATAGGGCAAAAAATTGATGAAGTAGCAACTGGGATGCGGCCACTATAAAGACCGGGGATGATACCAGGCAGGGAGGGGTTGCAAGCGCTTTGGAGGACAAGGTCAGAATTCAAACCCTTCTTGACAAAGTGGAGAAAAGGGTTAAAGTAAATAGGACGAAACTCAGTAAAGACAAATGCAAAGTACTCCACTTGCAAAGGAAGAGTCATTTGTCCACCTGCACAGTGGGGAATGACTGCCCAGGAAGGAGTAGGCAAAGAGGGATCTGGGGGGTCATAACGGATTACAAACTAAATAGGAGTCAATAGCGTAACACTGGGGCAAGAATAAAAAGTGAACCTTGTTCAGGGATGTATTCGCAGGAGCATTGTAAGTGAGATAGGAGAAGTGATTCTTCTACTCTACTCAGCATTCTACAGGAGCGGCGTTCCCTCTTGTGGGCATCAGATCTCAGAAAAGATGTGGACCAAGCAGAGACAGCTCCGAGCAGAGCAACAAAAATGATTAAAGATTTAGAAAGATGAGCTACAAGTAAAGAATTTAAAAAAAACAACTAGGGTTTTTCAGCCTGGAGAAAAGAGAACTGAGCAGAGTTTCATAGAATTCTAGAACTGTGAGGGACCTCAAGAGGTCATCAAGTACAGTCCCCTGCCCTCATGCTAACAACAGGACGAAACACCATCTACATTTTCCCTGTAAGATATTTATCTAAACTGCTCTTACATATTTCCAGTGATGGAGATTCTACAACCACCGTGAACAATTTATTCCAGTGTTTAACCAAAAGAGGCCAGAATCATTATCCCCATTTTACAGATGGGAGAATTGAGGCACACATGCAAAGCAACTTGACTAAGGGCATGCTGAAGGTAAGAGCCAGAAATCAAACCTAGATCTCCTGGGTCTCAGGCTACAGCTCTACCTAGCAGACCACACTGCCTTTGTAAGTAAGTCCTCAACTAGTTAAAAGGGTGTTATAAAGAGGGGAGAGAAAAAAATGGTCTCCTTTTCCGTTGAGGACAGGACAAGAAGTAATGGGATTAAATCATGGCAAGGAAGAGTTAGCTGAACGTTAGGAAAAAACTTCCTGATTGTCACGGTAGCTAAGTTCCCAAACAAATTTATCCAGGGTGGTTGTGGACTCTCCATCACTGGTGGTTTTTAAGAACAGGTTATGCAAACACCTGCAAGGGATGGTCTATTCCCACCTCAGTGCTGGGGACTAGATCAGTTGACCTACCAAGGTTGCTTCCAGTTGTACATTTCCATGATCACCCACATTGCGGGGGCTGGATTGTTCAGCCTGAGGGATGTACGGAGGATTTCATAGCCAGGGTGATGTTAGAACCGGGCCCACCTTAATAGAAACCAAACGTATGACAGGACTGTGGGTGAAAATTTGGGAGTGTCAATGCAGCTTCAAGGGCCACATGTCCCAAGCACAAAGTACCCCACCACGGTTATCAGGCCTGGGGGTCAGCTCGGCAAACATGGAAATTGGACACCTCTCTCACGCCCGGAGGTAGAGGGCTGAGGCACGTGGGTTAAGGAGGATTACATGGAGAAAGCGTGCACCATGACTGTCTATGTGGTGCCCCTTCTGCGGGTGGAGAGACACCCGTTGATAACTAGAGCTACTTGTCCATCCCTCCATGGCCATCAAGAGCCCACTTTCCATCCTCATACACACCTTTCCATCTAGTTCCGCACACTCCCTTCCATTCATCCATCCATCCATCTTCACGTACATCCTTCCCCACTTCATGCACTGCCCTCTCATCCATCTATTCTGTCTGTTATCCCCATGCACACCTCCTACCTATTTTATCCTGCCACCCGTCATCACATTTTCTGAGCACTTTCTATGTAAAAATCAATAGCGTTAGCTGAGTTCCTAGTGAGCTTCATGGAGTCTGTCTCTGCTCCCACTTTGGGGGCAGGGATTAAGTTAAGGGCTGTTTGCACTTAATTAATTCCCTTTGGGTGATGGCAGTTGGACGTGGAGACAGGGAGAGCCCAGTACCTTTCAGCAAATTCATGCAACAAATACGTGTTCTGGACCACAGAGCCATGGGACATGTTTCTTCCCAGTGTTCTAAGTGAAGTATGGTCCCACCTGGGACCTTCCTGGCATGACCTGTGATGGTACAGACTCATCCCAGCAGACACATGCGTTAAGTCATTAAGAGGTTTTGTCAAGCCACCTGCAGGAGAAACAAGGGCAGCCATCTTCTCCTGGTGGGGACTGGAAGGAGGTCACCCTGGAGAAATGAGGCCAACTCTGCCCCTCTTCATACAGAAAGTCAGGGCCTCGGCTCCTCCTGCAGGGCTGGGCAGAAGCATCCAGTGAGCCTGGCTGGCAAAGACAGATCCCCTAGCTCCCTTTCCTTCTGACACCTCTTGTTTTCCAGCTCCTGCTTCAGAAAGTGCAGCCAGCAAAGACCAGGAGCGAGTAGCAGAAATAAAAACAGAGGCCCCGAATAAAAAGATTTTAAAAAGCGTCTTCAACCCATGTCCACAATTCAATTGCCTCCGAAAGCCACAGAGGGTCACCCCTCTCACCGAGCTCCTTCTCATCTGCAGAACAAAGAGAAGATTGTAAACCAGTTGGAAGAAGTCGGCCCATCTGGACCAAGGAGCTCAGAGCACAGAGTCACTCCTTGGCATCGAAGAGCCTAAGCTGCATTTGATTAGCTGTTTGGCCACGCATGGGTGCAGATGGTTTTCACCTTGGGTCTGTGGCTCTCTCCTAGTCCCATGCATGTGTTGCTATCTGGTCTTTCCCAGTGGCTTCATGTCACCGCGTGTGCAATGACACGCTGGATGGAGCAGGAGAGGCTAGAAGCTGCCTTCTGTCCCCAGGGCTCTCTCCTGTTTTTGC
This sequence comes from Carettochelys insculpta, assembly GCF_033958435.1. Lineage (NCBI taxonomy): Eukaryota > Metazoa > Chordata > Testudines > Carettochelyidae > Carettochelys > Carettochelys insculpta. The sequence goes on from NC_134145.1 coordinate 5,282,474, forward strand.
TGTCCCCTGGACCCAACCAACCCCTCAAGCTGACCCTGCTTCCCTGGCTTGAGGCAAGACCTTTGGAAGCGTTGAGTTGGTGCCATATGTATTCAGTCTGTTGCTTTTTCCTCTTTGCTCTTCACCGAGGGTTAGTTCAGCCCAGGACGAGACACACCTGGGGCAAGAAAGTTACTTATAACAAAAGATTAAAACTGAGAGCCTGCCCGCCAATGCCCACTCTCTGCCACTGCCCCCCGTCCTTCCCAGCATGCTTTGTGTTTTTTGATGTCACTGCTCGTCACGTCTGCTGGGGGAGATGACCAGGCTCACTGATGGAGATGACCACGTCCTGGGGCTGGTGCTCCCTGGGGGGCGGCCCGGGGATCTCGCTCATTTCGTTCGCGCTGTTGCTGACGCAGTTCACGTCGCTCTTGTTGCTGTTGTCATCTGGGCTGGGGCCGAATATCCAGTCTGGGACCAAACGGAAAGAAGAGAAGAGTGAGACGCACATTCTTATAACGGGCAGCAGAGGACAGAGGCCTAGATCCGCGCCGGGCCAGGCACAGTGCCTACAGACTATTTCCAGGGCTTTGCGCAGGCCTGATGCAAACTCCCAAGGAATGAAGCCTCCGCTGCTATGCCAGGGGAACGGGGCCCCAAAGAGAACCTGCTAACGGAGCTGCTCTGTGTGGAGCTCTGCCAAGAACCAGCCTGTGTGCTCAGATGTGGGGCTGTGACAAAGCGGGGTGGGGGGAGGACTTTATCCCCCTGGTTCGGTTGCCTGTGTTTCCTACTGCCCTGTAACAACCCTGGGGGGGTGTACCTCAGTTTCCCTAGGTGCAGCATCAGCACACAGAAGTGAGGGGAGTTTCGGTGGGATAACGTCTCACACTTAGGCAACGACTGTCCCAGCTCTTTGTAACCTAGGCCACCCGGTGACACCTTTCTTCTCTGGGAAACAGGACAAAGGTGGGCGGAGGGGCCTGGCTGGTTTGAAGTGGAGCTGGGCAGTTGGGTGGGGGCAGTCTCAGCTGGCTGGAGAGGGGAAAGGAGGCCAGGGCCTGGCTCAGGGAGCCCCCTCCGGGCCCCTCTCCCGAAGACGGATGCTACTGACGGCTTGCTCCTCTACTGACAAGTCAGTTCTACGCTGTGACCTGTGGCCGGAGAACCCCTCTGTTCTCCCAGCCGAGGGAGAGTCACAGCTGACTGCAGATGGGGGGCAGGGCCCGGGGACCCCCACACTCCCTGACAGAGGCCACCCCCCTGCACCAGAGGTGGATAATTTCATCCCAGTGCTCCTGGAACTCATGCTGGGAAGGGAGCTCATTTGTGCAGCTCTTGATAGCAATGGCTCTAGCTGTACCTCGGGGCTGTGCCCTGTAACCCCATGTTGATGTGGTTGCGCTACGGCACAGGAAGCAGGCTGGGGAAGGTTACAATCTGCTCAAACCCTCTGCCCCAGCCAACACAGTCTGTCATTAAGGCCTTCGAAGGGACGGGACTGTGTTGGGTGGTGTCAGTAGACTATGTTGTGGTTGGCCACCATGGCAGGGCCAGGCTGGAGGGCCCCTCAGAGGGAGCCCTGCAGGGACAGTCCCAGGCAGCTGGGTGGGAGATGGCTCAGCCTAACTGTTGCCAGCTGGCCCCAAATCCTGGGCTAATAAGAGGCTTTTAAAAACCCTTGACGCGGGGAAGGGTGGGGAGAGGGTGTGAGAGGTGAGGAGACCAGAAGCAGTGAGAGGAAGCAGGGTGGAGAGGAGCAGAAGAAAGGAACAGGAACACCAGGAAGCGTGAGGAGCTGCAGCAGATGGAGTGGGGGGCTCGTTACAGCTGCATCCAGGAGAAGGTACCGGGGGGAATCGTCGGGGGAAGTGGCCCAGGGAGAAGAGCTGCTGGACCAAGGGCGAAGGGAGTTGGCCCTTCCCACCAGCAGTCACATAGGGCCCCTGGGCTGGAACCCGGCACGAGTGGGCTGGGGCTGGCTTCCCCCCCAGACCACCCCTCACCCCAGCAAGGGCAACTGGGCCCTTGAGTGGGCCCAATGGACCGAACAGAGGCCAGAGGCCCAGGAATAGGACTGACTTTGTCACAACACGCTCAGGCACCAGCTCTCCAGAGAGGACAACACCTCGGTGGGGGCTGAACAGACATCCCCAGCCACTGGCCAGTAGAGGAGCTATGATTCAATGTCTCACTCCCGGCGGATGTACCAGGGTGTTGCTTCACCCTGGGACTCAGCAATGCTTATCAGACGTGCCTGGTCTGGTCTGCTCCTAGCACAGGGTCTAGAGGTATAACACAGAACACAGCGGCCACATTCCTGGCCTTCTTCCTCCTCCCACCTACGCTGCAAGCAATGAGGACGCTCAGAAGATTGGAGACTCCACCAGAGGAGACTGGCCCAGGTTTCAAGGGTGAAACCTGTGTCCTGGGAACTCCAGGACCCAGTGGGGTGAGAAAATCTGCCCAGTCTAAGAGGGAAGAAGGATTCTTTCGAAGATGGGGTTTACTTTCGAAAGAGCAGCGTCCACACTGGTTGTCTTCTTTCGAAAGAAGCTATTTGGAAATAAGAACATGCAAATGAGGTGTCCGCTATGCAAATCTGTACCTCATTTGCATTCTTGATTTACCTCATTTGCATGCCTCTTTTGAAAGAGGAGTGCAAGCACGGACACAGCCTTCGTGTTTACCAGTAAGTTTGCACGATCTGCTTGGTAAATCTGTTCAGATTTTACAGTGCGGTGCATAACCCATTTTGCACTGGTGAAGGGGTGAACCAATGAATCAAATTGTACGGATCCTCTTGAGTAGCAAAGGATGGTATATTCCTAAGGTACAGTACTAGGAGCTGGGGGGGATGTGGCAGATGTCTTTCTCTGTGTGCTTCATGAGCAGATCTGGGAGCAATTCATGCAATCTAGTGCAGCGGAGGGCTCAATGTGCAGTCGTACTGAGCGGTAATGGCCCCGGAGGGGTTTGCTGCTCGTCACCAGCACAGCGCTGTGCGGGACAGCCCTGGCGGGAGTGTTAAGGGGCACAATCCCAGACTGCACCCTGCAGGTCCCCTCCCACCTGCGCTCCCTGATCTCTTGACTGGCTGTCTGATGACTTCATTACATGCCTCCGGGAGGACTTCAGTGGAAGCAGGTCTCCAATGAATTAACTCCAGAGCTGGGACCAGGACTAGCAGAAGCTCTCTAAAAGTGTGTGTGTGTGTGGGGGGGGGGGAAAATAAGGTCATCACTTCACACCCAACCTGAGGCCACACCCCTTTGCCCTGAGGCCACTCCCTCACACTGCCTTCCCCTAAGACCCTGCCCCCCCTCGTGTCTCTCTGCCAGTCTCTCACCCTTACAGCTAGTAAAAAGTGAGGGGTCCATGACCCCCTAATCCCCACCGTTCTGGGACAGGATGGTAAAATGTGTCAGTTCTTTCCAGCTGGGGGGGGTGGTGGTGTTACAATTCAGCCTGTCAGCACTCAGAACCCTCCCAGCTTTGCCAGGGAGCATTAAATCCACTCAGAGACACTCAGAGGAATGACAAATGCAAATTCAGCTGCCTGGCTAATCCCTGAGGGGAAAACTAAACCCAATTAAGCATCTCTTTGAAAGCAGACTGCTTTCAAAGAGCCCTTCCTGAGAACGGGCCAATATTTTACGAGCACTTAAAAAGTCCTTTTCTATGTTTAAATCCACAACACGCTGAATTGCCAAGCACGCTTCAAAGGCTGCCTCTGCTAAAATAAGCAACCGTGTGTCATCCTGGAGGCCTAGGCTGGCAGGAGGTGTTATGTTGTATGGGTCGTCAGTAGCTGCGTTATAACACTGTACCTACCGAGAATCGCAGGGCTGGAAGAGACCTCAGGAGGTCATGAAGAGCAACATTCTGCTTAAAGCAGGGCCAATTCCCAGTAAATTAGCCCAGCCAGGGCTTTGTCAAGTCAGGACTTAAAAACCTCCAAGGATGGAGATTCCACCACCTCTCCAGCTAGCCCGTTCCAGAGCTCACCACCCTCCTGGAGAATTAACATAACTGGAGTACAAGGCATAATCCCATAACCTCCATTCATGCCAGATGCTGGGTTCCTTGTATCTTTCCTCAGAAACACATAGTACTAGACTCTATAGTAGACAGGACACTGGACTAGATGGATTCTTGGGTTGATAAAGTCTCGTATCGAGTGTGACTTTTAGTTCCATCTCCTCCTGTATTGTTGCTGAGCGCTGTTAAACAGCTGCTGTGCTCCACACCAGAGGTGGCTGCCACTTACAGGAACGAGGTGCAATTCTTTTATATGCTGCTGACTGGGAAACAATTCAGGGTTCCGCTGGGTGAAAATGTCCTGCTTTGGCATCCTCCAGGGGCTTCAGAAGGAAGCCTGGTCAATTGGCAGTGTTTTTTTTTTTTGGCACAACACATTCATATGGGGTTTTGCTAGGTAGCTGTGGAGATGCACATGCTTGGAACATGGACCTGTGGTTTGTGGATGTAACTCACTGGAAATATATATATGGAGATACACATCTCCTAGAGCTGGAAGGGACCTTGGGAGGTCATCTAGTCCAGTTCCCTGCCCTCTTGGCAGGACCAAGCACCATCTCTGACATCTATTTGCCCCACTCCCTAAATGGCCTCTTCAAGGATGGAGCTCACAGCCCTGGGTTTAGCAGACCAAAGCTCAAACCACTGAGCTATCCCTCCCCTTTGAAGTACCCAGCTTCATTTCAGCCAGACTAGCAAGGGATCACAGCATAGCCCAGAGGACTGGAAGTTTGTCTATGGAGCTTTCAGCCTCTCAAACCACTGACCGTTTGCTAGTGGGACAAGAAATCGACTGGCTGCCTTGAGAAGATGAGGCGGGTGTCTTATTCCAGCCTGCACCCCTGCTAGTGTAATGCATCAGTGAGCAGGATTGAACCTGTGACCGCTGCAGCTTAATCCCTGAGCCTCTGGTGCAGGCGCAGGTAATGATTTTTGACGGGGGGTGGGGGGAAACTCGCCAAGCATTTGGAGGGTGGTCAAGGGCTGCATTTTCCTGTGATATTAATGGATGGAGCTCCAGGTCTGGGATGGAGGTTGGAACTCAGGATAGGGCTTGGGGTGCAGGTGTGGGGTCCCAGAGGGAGTTTGGGTGAAGGAAGAGGTTGTGACCGGGGGTGGGGGATCGGGATACAATAGGGAGCGGGAGGGGGCTAGTGTATTCTGATGGGGGCAGGTGTTTAGATCGTGATCTGGGGCAGTGAGCTGGGGTGCGAGAGGGGCTGGGGGGGTCTGATCCCGGCTCTTGCCCGGCAGCACTTATCTGAGGCAGCTCCCAGCCAGCAGCCAGTGGGACAGGCTCCCTGCCTGTCGTGCCCCCACATGCTTCCCAAAGCAGCCAGCGGGTGTCACTGCACAGCGTGGCCATGGAGGGATGGGGGCTCTGGGAGCTTCCTGAGCCAGCAAGGATGCCCCAAGCAACTCCCATTGGCCAACTTCCAGCCGATGGGAGCTGCGAGGATTGTGCCGGCCACGCAGAGCCCCACCCCCAATGGGATGTGTGGTGCCGAGAGACACAAGGCAGCCCAAGCAGCAAGGAGCCTGCTGGAGGGTCCCGCAGGGCCATTACCGCGCTAGGCTGGATTGGAATGTGTGATGGGCTGTATTTGGCCCGTGGGCTGTATTTGGCCCACTCCTGCTCTGCTGCACAAACTGCCAGCCACATGGCTTTTAGCTAAGGGGGCAACAGACAGAGCAATCCCAGGCGCCTGGCTGCCACCAGAGGGGACAAACCACCCCACCAAGCGGGCCTGGCTGACACCAGCTGCCAGCAGTTCAGAGCTCCCCCAGGGCTCCTTCTCCAGGGCCCCGCCCTCAGGATGGACTGCGGGGCCCCCCATTGGCACCGCAGATCTCAGGCATGATTGTGAGGTGTGCAGGGGACAATCCTTCAGCACACGCGTGGCTGAGACCGGAGCAAGTGAAGCGGGGAGTCTGCTGTACGACAGTGGTTCTGCAGGCTCATGGGCTTCCCAGAGAGGTGGGACTCTGCTCCACGAGCTGCTCTCCTGGCTTTCAGCTGTGTCTGAGCTTCTTGGATCAGTTCATAGATTAGACTCAGAATCCCAGGGCAGGAAGGGACCTCAGGAGGTCATGGAGTCCAGTCCCCTGCCCAAAGCAGGACCAACCCCAACTAAATCGTCCCAGCCAGGGCTTTGTCAAGCCGGGACTTAAAAACCTCCAGGGATGGAGATTCCACCACCTCTCTAGGTAACACATTCCAGTGCTTCACCACCCGCCTGGAGAGAGTTTTTCCTGATATTTAAACTAGACCTCCCACACTGTAACTTGAGACCATTGCTCCTCGTTCTGCCATCTGTCACCATGGAGAACAGCCTCTCTCCATCCTTGCTAGAGCTCCCCTTGAGGAAGTTGAAGGCTGCTATTAAATCACCCCTCAGTCTTCTCTTCTGAAAATAAACCCAAATCCCTCAGCAGCTTTTCCTCATAGATCATGTGCTCCAGCCCCCTAATCATTTTTGCAGCTCTCCACTGACCCTGCTCCAGCACATCCACATCCTTTCTACAGTGGGGCCCCAGAACTGGATGCAATACTCCTGATGTGGCCTCACCAGTGCCAAGTAGAGGGGAATAATCACTTCTCTAGATCTGCTGGAAATGCTCCTCCTAATGCACCCCAATATGCCATTAGCCTTCCTGGCTACAAGGACACACTGTTGAATCATATCCAGCCTCTCATCCACTGTAATCCTCAGGTCCTTACAATCATCTCATCTGACCTTGGGCCCTTGTGGGCGAATGCCTGCATGGAGCCCAACAACACAGGGGAAGCCTTGTTGGTTGGGGGTACGTCGCATTGTACCCCTCAGGCTTTCATAAGCTCTATGGGTGCAGTGGGAGCCAGTCTGACCTTTCACCCCACTCCATCCATGTTGGGGCTTTTCCTAGGTAATCGGTTCGACCCTAGTTCTGTTTTTGGCCCCTCCCCATTGTTAAGAAGTGGACCAATGGCCTGTGAGTTTGAGGTGCCATTTCGGACTCTCCTTAGGTGGTTAGAAGGACTGGCCTCATTGGCCCACACTGGATTCACTGAGTCAGAGCAAAGCTGATGGGCTCGTATGAAAGCTGTAGACATTACCTCCAGCACAGCACCCAGAGTTCCCGACCTCCCTGCACATTACTGTCGCTGGGGGCGGGAACAGACTAACCCTCCAGCTCTCTCCAGCCAAGCAGTGCTGCGGCTGGCCTTCTCCCGTTGTCACAGTGGCTGAGGATGAGCGTCGTACACAGCTGCATTGGCAGGGGGTCATGAGAACCCAGGCCGGCTAGCAAACCTAGGCAGCAATGGAATATGCACAGCAAGGTGATAGGTACATGCACCTTGCCAACTTTCATTAGCTTGCTGGTCTCTGTACTTTGCTATCCCACCCGCTGCAGGCAACCAGCACACAATACTGGGAGAGAAACAACACACAATGTACCTGGCCAATTTGGCAAGGTTATAGGAAGGGGAAGTATTCCCTCCTGACTCCTGTTAGCAATTGCTTTGTGACTGAACCTATGAGTGGTGATTGATCTTTGCCTAAACTCATTGCTCCAAATGTTAGTGATCATCAGGTTTGACTCATCATCCAATTAACTGCGTGGTCCGTGTGAAAAAAACTCTCCCTGTGCTTGTTCGAATAATCCCAGGCATTAATTCCACTGTGAGTTTCTTTTGTTTTTGTAAGGGAGATGGGGTAAATAAAAGGAGTTGATCGGTTTTCTCTAGACGCTTCATAATCTTAAATACCCCAGTCTCTCCCGACCACTCTAACTAGTCCTGGTTTGGGTTTCCTCTCCTCTCGTGTCAGCCCAGAATAAGGCCTGGTTGTGAATGGCTTCAAGCAAGTTACAGTGAAGATGGGACATAATTGAAGTCCACCCATCTGTGAGTCTGTTTGTTGAAGAAATCCCCCTACATGGTAAGAGTTAGGACCCTAAACTCAGTAGGCAGCTTCTTCTGACTGTAACTTAAAGCCAGGTCAGGGTTTGGTTTGGCCAGGACAATGGGATGTGCCTGGAATTGAACTGTTTTCCATCACAGGGGCCGTGTCTACATGTGCCCCAAACTTTGAAATGGCCACGCAAATGGCCATTTCGAAGTTTACTAATGAAGCGCTGAAATGCATATTCAGCACCTCATTAGCATGCAGGTGGCAGCGGCACTTCGAAATTGATGCAGATTGCCACCACGTGTCTCGTCCAGACGGGGCTCCTTTTCGAAAGGACCCCGCCTACTTCGAAGTCCCCTTATTCCTATGAGCTCATGGGAATAAGGGGACTTCGAAGTAGGCGGGGTCCTTTCGAAAAGGAGCCCCGTTGGGACGAGCCGCGCGGCGGTAATCCGCGTCAATTTCGAAGTGCTGCTGCCACCCGCATGCTAATGAAGTGCTGAATATGCATTTCAGTGCTTCATTAGTAAACTTCGAAATGGCCATTTGCGTGGCCATTTCGAAGTTTGGGGCATGTGTAGACGTAGCCAGGAAGAGAGAGGGTGGAGAGGAGGCCGAGCTGTAGTGCAGAGTGACCACTGGGGGGCAGCGAGTGCAGGGAATGGTTGTACTGCAGTGACCACAGCTGGGGACAGGGCTTTCCATGTTGTTAGCCACTAGATTGGAAGGTGGTGGGGGAGCCCTGCTGGCCACCTGGCCAGCTGCCAAGGCCCCCCAGGAACCACTCCAAGGGCTGGGCAGTGTAGGTCTCCCCCCAACCCCCCGTGAGGACACTGGGGCTGGGAACTGCTTCCCCCTCCCTCCCGGAGGAAATTCTGGGACCAGGCAGAGCAGCCTGGCCCCTCAAGACCAGCGCCACCTGGGCTGCCTTGGACAGTGCTGGGTAAGCCCCCCACAAACCTTCCAGCCCCCCCACCTCCTGAGCCCCCTTTGCTGTGGGTTTCCAGCCTACGTGGCCTCTTGTTGTGCCTGCACACAGCTAAACAGGCACCTGCATGGCTGCATGGCTGCTCGGCTTGCAGGGAACTTACCTCTGTGGAGCAGGAGAGCGCACTGGGGTGCGACCGAGGCGTTCAGAGGGTGGGAACGGGTAGGGCTGGAGCACGGCTTTGTCAGGTGCTCAGGTTCAGGCTCCTGGCGGCGCTTACCTCAGGCAGCTCCTGGAATCAGCTGCCTGGTGCCCCTCTGGCTCCTATGTGGAGGATTACCCAGGCAGCTCTGCAGCCTGGTCCGTCCACATGCGCCAGCCCCACAGCTCCCATTGGCCATGGTTCGCAGCCAATGGGAGTTACAGAGCCAGCATTTGGGGCAGAGGTAGCACACAGAGCCCCCTACTGCCGCTCCATGTAGGAGTCAGAAGGGGGGACGTGCCACTGTTTCTGGGAGTGACGCAGAGCCGTGGCAGGTAGGGAGCCTGCCTTAGCCCCACCGTGCCACTGACTGGGCTTTTAATGGCCCCATCAGGAAGCCACCAGGGTCTCTTTGACGGGGCGCTCTGGTTGAAAATGAGACACCTGACACCCGCCCCTCGCCCCCCAGCGTAACCCTGCTCCAGTCAGCCTGCAGCAGCGAGCTGCAGAGTTGGAAGAGGGTGAAGGCTCTGGAGCGAAGGAGAGTTATCAGGGCTAGTGAGTGACAGGGAACTAAGCTGGGTCTGTGCCCTGCAGGGGAGGAAACAGCTCCCACGAGGCAGGCATTAGCCTCCGTAATAGGGTTTAAATGAAGCATCACTCATGCGTTCCGACAACTACTCATCTTCCTTTGCTCTGTCACTCAGGAACACACGGAGGTTTGTGGACAAACACCCTCGGTGACAGTGCTACTTTCTCTCAGTGGCTGCACGGGCGCACGTGGATTCCCAGCCCGCCTTCTGCAGGATGCTGTAGGGAAGTTGAGCAAGTTGCCTTCGCCAGGCGCGCACGCCTCAAAGGAGTATCATGGCTGGTGACGATACCCGCTCAGCCCGGCAGGACCTTGCAGGCCACATGCCATCAACCTTCCCCGCCCAAACCCCTGTGATTTCTTTTCCAGTCTAAGGCTGGGAGGATTTTCTGCTGCCGACAGTGAGTTCAGAGGGAAGGCAAAGCTTGCACAGGATTCTTCCCCTTATTGCGGTCAGCTCAGCTACCCTGTCCTGGGTCTCTGATTCTCTGTCTTACTCTAGAGCTGGCTGGAGCACCTTGCATGCCAGGGCCCTCGACAACTCAGATAAGCCCGAGAGGTCACAGCGCAGCCCCAGATTATCCACAGGGGGTATGTTTTTCCTCCCGTTTCCCTCCCCACAGCTGTAAAGGCCCCAGACTCAATCCTTTTGCATCTGGAGCAGCTGCCAGCTCTCCTCCTGGTCTGCCCACTAAATAGCCTACATGTGCTCTCCAGCTCCATTTAAGGGCCCCTTCTGTCTTTAACCACTGGTAGTGCTTGGCTCCATGCCTTGGCTCTTCCATGTCCTGCAGACAGAGGCCTCAACCCAATGCAAGAAGAGACCAGCTAGTCCATGTTGTGTTCATTCCAGGACCAGATAACACAGGGGTGCTGGAGGCTACATTAGAGAACATTAAGGAAATCTACTCTGCCCGCTAAAGAAACTGCAGCTCCTCTGACTTCAGGTCCATAACGTAAAGCGAGTCTGAATATCACCTCTGTAGTTGTTAAGAGGCAGAAACACCAGATGTGACAGGGGAAAACATCTCCCAAGGGATCACGGTTGCCTCTGAACCACTGACAGCCATGCGGCGAGTCCTGCCAGGCTTCTGCTTCATTCAACACCATCCCCAGGCTCAGGCTCCTGATGGAGGGAGATGGAGCTGCCCAGGTGCATGAAGCTCTGCAGCCGCCTAGCAGGCCTTCAGGCTCGTCTGCTGGAAGTTGTTCTGACGGAGGATGCCAAGCCAGAACTCAGCCACTTCCCCTGGAACACAGTTGGACAGCAAAGGTGAGTTGGAGCAAAGCTGCAGAGCCTGGCTTTCCCTGGCAGGGAGTACGCACCGACTGACGACAGGTGTCCTCCTCCTGGCCTTCATTCCCTAGTGGCACCTGGACAATCCTGCCTTTGTCTTGATCGTAAGTTCCTTGGGACAGGGCGTCACATTCTGTGCCCACCGAGGACAACAGGGCCCTGATCTTGGCATGGGTTCTGAGGCATGATGGTAAGTACCAGTAATGGGCACAATGGAGTCAGGTTTCCCCTCTGCTCCTGTGCCATAGAAGGCCCAGGAAGCACCTGGGATAAAGGCCCAAGGAGATTACTTTGGGAAGTCCCCAAGATGGCCCTGCACTCCGGAGGAGACAGCAGATCTTACAGAGTTTGCAGGGAAACAAGCTTTCCATCCAGAGCGCAGTGGGGACAACTAACAGAGAGCACCCAGCGCTAATTCCAGACCAAGACCCTGACTGTACCCCTGACAATTGCAGTCATGCTGCTGTCTTGCCAGGGAAATGCCCCCTGTAAACCGCTGTCCTTGGTTTGGGAGCACGTGGGACCACGGGTTTCAGTCAGCTGGAGGGCAAGCTGTGGGAGGGATGCTCAGAAGGAGGAGGATTAGCACAGGGGTTAGAGCCTGGCTCTTGTAAGCCAGAGGTTGGTGAAGAAGCAGGGGCCTGGTCCAAAGCCCCCTGAACTCAAGTGAAAGACGACCATAGAAGAGATCCCAGCAGACGTTGCCCAAGGGCAGATTGGGTTTGAAGTGCATTGCCGGATTTATCCGGATTGAGACCGGGGACGGATTTAGTTGTGGATAATATTTTTCTGGGGGTTCCCAAAAGCCACGGAAGCTGGTGAAGTAAAGAGCTGAGACCGGCTGGGGGATTTCCCGCTGCTATTCCTTACACTCTGTGCCCAGGCGCGGCCCCTTGGCCAGCCCTGGTCACAGCTCCCAGGCCGTTCTAACCCCGGGGGAGGATGGACGTGGCAGTGGTGGCAGGCCAGGGGAGGAGAGGGCTGGATTTGCACACTCAGAAGTACTGCCATGGCTTTGCAATTCCTCTCTGTTCTCTCCCTTCTTTTAAGTCTCCTTTGAGCTGCAGCGCTCAGGCCTGTGGGCATGCGGGAGGCCTGTGCGTGTTATAATTAGCTGTACTTGAGGGCAGGCTGACCTATTTATGAATTCAGCGGGCCACGTGGTAGCGGCAGAGCCCAGGACTGGGCTGTCTTGGCAGTTCTGGAAATAGAAGGCAGCTGCCGCTCTGGGAAATCCTGGCGAATGCAGCCAAGCTGAGGGTGCCGTCCAGCCCCTCCCAAAGAACACGTGCGTTTGCTTTTCTGCTGGGGAACATTTGCTTTTTGAAACCGCCTCACTCCCCAGCAACCCCGTTCCTCTCTTGGATGGCCCTGGCTGGCTCACTCCCAGCCCCGGATGCCTGGATATATCCCTGCCCCTGAGTCTTTCTCTGCATTCATCTGACCAAGCGAGCTGCAGCTCGCGAAAGCTTCTGCCCCAATATATTTAAGGTGCCACCGGACTCCCTGTGGCTATTTCTCTGCCTTTGCTGTCTCTTGCAGCCAGCGTTCTCTGTGAGCGGTCGCCCAGGAGAGAGTCAAGGGCCTCCCAGTTGATTAGCACAGCACCCACAGCCGACAGCGTGTGTTTCTGCTGATGGTGTACATCTGCCCACGCCGCTGTGCACCGAAAAATTATTCTGCACATTGGAGGAAAGAAGTAGTGAAAAACCCACTTAAGCCCTGTGGAAGGTTTTAATTCCCAGTCTGCTTTGAGGTGATGTGGGGATGGCCAGTGCAGGGTCATGCAATGCAATCTAAGAGGGCAGGTTTTCAAGCTCTGTAGACAGAGCAGAAAGTTCTGCAGCTCAGCTAGGCTAGGGTGTAGCGTGACTCGAAATGCCCAGCGATCTATCCCAGCATGCTCTGGGGTTTACAGATAACCTGGAGTTCGATCCATAGAATCACAGAATCCTAGGGCTGGAAGGAACCTCAGGAGGTCATCTAGCCCAGCCCCCTGCCCAAAGCAGGGTCAACCTCATCTGAGTCACCCCAGGCAAGACCTTGTCAAGCTGCAACTTAAAAACATCTCGGGATGGAGAATCCACCACCTCTCTAGGCAGCACATTCCAGTGCTTCACCGTCCTCTTGGTGAAAGAGTTTTTCCTAGTATCCAACATACTCCTCTCCTTCTGAAACTTCAGACCATTCCTCCTTGTTCTGCCATCTGACACCAAAGAGAACAATTTCTCTCCATCCTCGTTAGAGCCCCCCTTCAGGACGCTGAAGGCTGCTATTAAATCACCCCTCACTTTTCTCTTCTGTAAACTAAATAAGCCCAAATCCCTTAGCCTCTCCTCATAGGTCATGTGCTCCAGACCCTTAATCATTGTTGTTGCCCTCCCCTGAACCTGCTCCAGCAAATCCACATCCTTTTTATACTGGGGTCCCCAAAACAGGACACAATATTTCAGATGTGGCCTCACCAGTGCCGAATAGAGGGGTATAACCACTTATCTAGATCTGCTTGCAATGGTCCTCCTAAAGCACCCCAATATGTCGTTAGCCTTCTTGGCTAGAAGGGCGCACTGTTAACTCATATCTAGCCTTTTGTCCACCAGAACCTCTAGGTCCCTTTCCGCTGTACTGCTGCTTAGCCAGTCGGTCCCCAGCCTGTAACAATGCTGGAGATTCTAGGACCACCTGAGGCAATTTATTCCAGTGCTTAACCACCAAGACAGGTAGGAATTTTTTGCTAATGTCCAACCTAAACCTCCCTTTAAGCCCATTGCTTCTTGTCCTAATTTCACAGGCCAAGGAGAATAATTTTTCTCCCTCCTCCTTGTAACAGCCTTTTAGGTACTTGAACGCTAATATCAATTGAATTAAGCAATTAGCATTTTGGTGGGGAACAGGGGACTGTTGCACAACCAGAGCGCGACCACAAGTCACGTGTGGTCACAATTAAGGCTGGTTGCAAATTTGGGCTTTTTGACTCAATGAAATTTTTTTCTCCGTGTATCTGCTTTCTCTGGAGACGTCTCTGTTTCCATAAAACCAAGCCATGTATGCAAGGAGCAACTGCTCAGCCAGAAATGGAAACATTCCTGTTTGGAAATGCTGCTGCCATGACCTGAAATGGTAGGTCAGGAGCTCCGTGTGCTAGGCTACATTTCCCATGATGCACCATTAAAATGGACAATTAGAGATTGCATAGGTGCTCCATAGCAGCATAGGTGCTGGGTGCTTTTCAGACTGTTAAATTGCCCAGGGTGGTTGTAGAATCTCCAGCACTATAGATAGTTAAGAGCAGGTTGGATAAATATCTAACAGGGTTGATAGATGGTGCTTGGTCCTGCCATGAGGGCAGGGGATGGGCCTTGATGACCTCTTGAGACCCCTTCCAGTTCTAGTGTTCTATGATTACTAAAGAGGGTCCCCCCATAGGCCACCTCCCTGCCCCTCTTGGAGGCCCTCTCTGCGTTACCTCCCCTCCCGTTGGTGCCAGGTGCCCCTGACTGTGACAGAAACCAGTAAAGATTTAGGTGGGAATTGTCCCTAACTCAGTCAGTTGGTCTATTCAGTCACATGAGGTCTGCAACGCTATCAGAGTTCATCTGGGGGTTGACTAAATGGAATTCCTCAGTAAACTGGGATGGTGGGACAACAGGATCAGGAAAAAAATGCTGAAAAGAGAGGAAGAAAGGTGACATTTATGGTCTCCATTTCTCTCTCTCCTTACAACCCGGATGCAGCATGCATAAAGTGAAGCCCAGGGTGTCTGAATTTTTAGCTCTAGTGCTCCTTGTTGGCCACTGTTTACTACGCCACGTCCTAGAGTTCAGGTCAAGTTCGAATGGTTGAGGAGAAGGAGGGACCAGGGACAGGAGACAATTCTGAGCGGTTGATTTACATCAGTACATGTTTGCTCCTGGCCTGGTTGCCCAAATAGGAAGAAGGCCCCATTTTGCAAGGTGCGGGGCAACCACCCAGGCCAATGCCATCCATGGCCTGAAGAATTTGTAATCTAATTTTGGATCAGATGCAACAAGTGAGAGTGAGGCACAATAGGAGGGAAGTGAGGGTGAAGGTCAGAGGAATAAGATTGCCCCCTGTAAAGCCTATTAACGGCCTTGGCATGATCCCTTTGACGTCAGTGATAAAACTCCAGTGGATGCGGGGGCAGGGCTAAAATGGAGGAAGAACCATTTATAGCCTCATGGGGCAGTAGGTGTACTGTAGAGCAGCTGTGTAATTAATAGCCCTTGGGAAGGTCTGTGAGCTCTCTAGTCGTGCTCAGAGTGTTCTTTGCTTTGGAAAGCACCAGAACCAAGCCTCCATATATATGTAAAGGGAGAGTGTTTGTGCATCTGTCTATCCGTGGGTCCGTCTGTCTGTCTGTGAGTCCGTTTATTCAAGAACTCCTCCTAAATGGTAAGAGCTAGGACCGCCAAATTTACTAGCCAGCTGCTTCTTCTTATCATAACTTAAAGCAAGAGCAAGGTTTGGTTGTGCCAGGACAATGGGATGTGCCTGGAATGGGATTGTTCCTCAACAAATGAAAAGGGAGGAGCGGGAGAGTGGACCCAGTCATACCCATGAAGGACCACAATGGGGCAGCAAGCGCTGCAGCCCTGGTCAGCATCTGCCCCAGGTGTCTCCATTGCAGCTTCCCCGCCCACATACCCCCAGAATCCTCAGCTGCTGACTGGGTCTCAAGCCCTTCCACCCTGGGCTGGCCCCTGGACCAGCCAGTGGGTGGACAGCATGGTCCTCTCCACGCCGTACAGGCCTCACCCGCAGGCAAAGCTGGGTTAGTCTTATAGTATCTATCTATCTATCTATCAATCTATCTCTGCATGCTTGTGGATCAATAGCAAATTAATATCAAATGACCCTCCTATGAGGTTTCTTAATAGTGTATAAAAAACAAAAGAGAGAAGCAAGTCAAGGAACAAAGACACAATGCTAACAAAAAGAAACCTTCAGCTCAATATTATGGGACCCCTCCACCTGGCCAGTTCTCCACCCTTGAGTTACAGAGCCCAAAGAGACAGTCTCATCTGTTAAGGTCTGTGTTACATCTTCCAGCACCAGGTAGAGCTTGGAGTTAATTTTGGGAGAATCAGCAGCTGGGAGACCATAGTGGGAAGTTACATAACAGAATCCGTCACTTCTTATAGCGCAAGCACAGGCTGGATTTATCCCTGCACACACTAATCCAGCTGCGATTTCCAGGGGAATTATTTTGGGAGCCCGCTGGATGTAATTAGCCGGTAATCTGCAGGCAGAGGTAATTAGGGGATCATTAGCAGGTGTTTACTGCAAGGACTTTTTGATTTTACTGGGTAAGTAAGGAATGAAGCAATTACCCAATTACACATTATTTGTATCCACTGATGGCCAAGTATTTCCGAGCTCTCCTGAGCATGTGGGAAACAGGGACCCAACATGGAGCTTGACAAAGCTTTGCAAGAGGCACTGGATACCGAAACCCTAATCAAAATTACACATTTCAGAGCAGCCATGTTTGTCTGTTTCAGCAAAATAATCAGGAGTCCGGTGGCAGCTTAAAGACTAACACTTTTATTATAGCATAAGCTTTCCTGAGCTGCAACTCACATCATCAGATGGAAGAAGGCAAAGGAAAAGAGACAGCTCATAGAGATATAGAGATGGGAGTGTTACATCAGAGCTATCAGGGTGGATGTGGATAAGAAAGTGAGAATACCTGAAGTGGAAAATTTCTTATTATAAGGAGAGAGCCATTCCCAGTCCCTATTCAGACCCACTCTGATGATGTTGAATTCGCATATGAATTCCACTCCAGATCTGAAGAAGTGGGTCTGCCCCATGAAAGCTCATCACCTAATACATTATTTTGTGAGTCTTTAAAGTGCTGGTTTGTTTTGTTAGGATACAGACTAACACGGCCACCTCTCTGTTGCCATTCGTACGAATTCCAGGTCACCAATTTCAAGTTGCAGCCTGGGTTTGAAGTCTGTTGCTTGAGGATGGTAGCTGCCAAGTCTGTCAACTGAGTGTCCAGAGGTTAAAATGTTCTCAGGTGCTGCTGGACTTCTGGTGGGTTTTTTTTTCATAATCCAAACCCCAGATTCCTTGTCTCACTTGCTAATCGTTAGCTGACGCTGCTTTCCAGACAGCATTTCATGGGATTTCCCTGTGCAGTGGCTCATTAAAAATCTTGACTGAGTCCTGTGAGGTAATATAAAGCTTAGCCAGGTGTCCTGAATCTCCTGTACCCTTGCGTTGTCTTATCGGGGGGAGGGAGGTTTAACCACCCTTTCTGTAGCCAGTTTGCTTGATCAGCAGGGGAAACGTCTTCAGAAATATGTTTCCCACCCCTCCCCCAAATAAAGTGCTTCCCCCCGGCAATTTACAGCTCGTCCAGATGGGGGTGGAGTGGAGGGTGGCGCTACCAGAACAGGCTAGAGGGCAGGACTGAGGGAGGCAGGTCAGGAAAAGCGGGGCTGAAGGAGACAGATTTTGCAAACGGCCTGCCTTTGTAACGCCACACCTGTGGCTAGCCTGAATCAGAGACCTCCGGGCTGAAGCAGGGCTGTTCCTGCTGCTAGAGCTAGCAGCGCAGCCAGCTTTGTCTGCAGCTCCCTCTTAAACCTCTACATATGGCTGTAATGGAGATGCCCTCATCCGTGCTACACCTCTCAGGAACCCAGCCCTGCACCACCCTTACACTGCTGCCTCGGTTTCCCCTAGTGGAGCATTCAATGGGTCCAGTGAGGCTCATGGCTTTGACACAGTGCCTAGCTCCTTTAACCCGCAGGCGGAACAGCTTCCTAGCTGGAGGGGGAGGAGGGCCGAGTTCACCTTAGTCCCGCCACCTCTCTGAGACTCGGCTTCCGTAGGCCAGGCCCACCCTGGCGCTCTGACAGCAGCACAGCTGAAGCGAGGCAGCGGCAGTGCTCTGGGATTGCTGCTGTACCTGCTCAATGCCAACGGGCAAGAGCTCTCCCGCGAGGTAATTCCACTCCCCTCAGCGAGCAGCAATCGTGATCTGCCCCACCCACCCCCCACCAGGCACTAGGATTAGCTTCCGAGCCAGGTCCTCTCAGGACCCAGCGGCACTTTCTCCCTGGGCCTACATAACCCTTTGCAAGGCCCAGGAGGACCTTAACAACTAACGGCAGCTCAGTGGGTTCGTTCTCCAGAGCAGAGCTTGACACAGGTAGGCTGAGAGCTGGTCTGTTCTCAGTGAGAACGGTCCAGCCACCAGTGGGGACAAAGTCCCCCACCAAGCAGGTATAGAGGACACCTGCCTTCATGGTGGCAGCCATCTCTGCCCATGCCGGCTGCATTCAGACCAAAGCATATGTGGCCCAGAGTGACCTTATGGGTGCTCACCGCTGATGTCGAGCAGGAAGGACGCTAGCAAGAGACACGGAGACAGGGTTTGATGTCGCTCTTTCAGCAAGATGGGGTCTGCTGCATCAGCTAATGCAAAATAGCACAACCGTGCAGTCTCAGAGGATGGGAAAAGGGATGGGTTTCTGTTCAAGACACACAGGGCTGGGAGCCAGGATGTCTGGGCAGGATCTTCACACTTGAGCTTTCAGAAATCATGAGCCAAGCATCCCCCAAAATTACAAGGTTGTTTAGAAACAGCTTGTGATTTTTTTAAAGCCAGTCTTGATCATAGAATCACAGAACTGGGAGGGACCTTGGGAGGTCATTGAGTCAAGCCCCCTGCCTTCACAGCAGGACCAACCCCTGTCTAGACCATCCCTGATAGGTGTCATTATCACCTTCTCTTAAATAATCTTGGGGTGGTTTTCCTTTGCCATCCAGTGCTTTCAGATCTGGTTCTCAAGCTTCCCCCTGGCACCCGGGATGGCTAGAAACCTACTCTTTTTTAAAATGGCAGCTAAAAGGCTCAGTCATCCCAGGATTCCTGGAGCTGGGACCTGAAGAAAATTGCCAATGGTGCCCTCTTAGGTTCTTATCGCTTGTGCCCCTTTCTGCATCATTATGCAGGTGAGGCTTTTATTTGGCTCTCAGATAACTGCTGACTCTAAACATTAAAAGCCCGTGGTGTCTGGAGCAATTAGTTCTTACATTGAACCACATGAAGCTGGAAAAAATTCAGAATTTCCCACCCCAGAGGAAATTCTGAGATGGCAAAATTCTGTTTTCCTCTGAATTAGGACCAAAAAAAGTTGAAATCTAGGATTTTTCTTGCAAAAAATGAAACATTCTAAACATATTTCCTTTCAACCTTTGCTTCGACTGTTGGTTTCAACTTTGCCATTTCAATTAATTCTCAAAAGGCAAAATGAGGACATCAAAATGAAGCATTTTGATAAGTTTCAACAAATCCAGCACCTTTCTGTGAAATGTTTTCACTTTGACAAATCGATGGTTTCAGACAGAAACTCTTTCCTCTGGGGCATTTTTAACTGTTCTGACAGTAACAGTGTGTTACCCAGAGCTGCCATTTGTCCTCTGAGGCTCCTAAGCTTTTCTAAATGACTGGCAGTCAAAGCAGCTGTCGCCTTTTCTCTTTAGGACAAAGTTTCCAAATCAGTCGTGATGGCTTAATATGAGAGGTGCTGCTAAAGAGGAGCGTGAGCAGCTTGATAAATATTTTAAAAAACTGCTTGCCAAATTGACGGGTAGAGAGATCATCCATTCTTTTTAGGGGGCTGTCACCATCATAAATGGCCTTGCGGGAACTTCGAGAGTGATACAGAGGAAGCATTAAATTTGACTGCTTTAAGGGACTCTGCTATGCTCTGAAAAATCATCGTCAATATTCATTTTATCCCTGTCCTATTAATCAATGTGATTCCCCTCCCTCGAGTCTACCGGTTTCACGTGCCTTCATCAATTTGGTCTTTACAGTGGCTGACATTTATAAAGCCAGTTTTTCTCTGTTAAATGTTCTTTCAAAAATCATTTAGATAGATAGATAGATATGGTGTATGGGGATAGATAGATAGATAGATAAGTGAGGTGTATGGGATAGACAGATAGATAGATAGATAGATAGGGTGTATGGGGAAAGATAGATAAGTGAGGTGTATGGGGATAGATAGATACGTCAGGTGTATGTGGATAGATAGTTAGATAGATAGATAGAAAATTTAAGTGGGTCTCTTACCTTTTTAATTCTATTTGGTTTTAGAAAAGAAGAATCAACTACATTTTCAGCTGAGAAAGTTTGACTGTGATCAGTCACTCCCAAGACATGCACCACACGGGGACTGGAGTAGATGGCTTTTCCGGCTCCCATCCAGCACTACCATTCTACGCAAAGTGATCGCTATGAGGTCAGTGGGAGCAGGATTAAGCCCCAACAATACTGGGTGTATTTCTGAATGCGGCTGGGCTAGGTCCCAGCGCCTGAGGTGGAATGCTCAGGTTTGATGTGGTGGCGACTCAAAACTTCCTAAGATGCCAGGTTTCAGTGGAAACGTCCTTTCCATTCACCCAGCACCTCTTGATGGGATTCTAATAACAGTGACCAGCTGTCAACCTCTGCACTCAATGTCTAATTCATTGTTGTTTGCTTGAGATTCAGTTAGGATGGTAGGACATTTTCAAATCCACCTCTGAGTACTCTCTGTGGATGATTTAGGAGCCAGAACCTGGTAGATTTCTGCCCAACTGATGCCATAAGAATGATCCTTACGTAAGAGCCATAGAATCAGAGTACTGGAAGGAACTCCCAAGACAGGACCAAGCGCCAACTAGATCATCCATGACAGGTGTCTGTCTAACCTGCTCTCAAAAGTCTCCAGTGATGGAGATTCCACACCCTCCCTCGGCAATTCATTCCAGTGTTTAAGCACCCAACAGGAAGTTTTTCTTAATGTCCAACCTAAACCTCCCTTGTAATTTAACACCATTCTTCTTGTCCTATCCTCAAAGGTTAAGGAGAATACATTTTTCTCCCTCTTCTTTGTACAAATCTTTTAGTACTTTAAAGCTGTTATCATGTATTATTATTATTCACACCCAAATGCAAAATGTAGCTCAGACTCCACAACTGGGGCAGAAATAGAAAGGAAACTTCAATGTGAGCATCTCCTGCAGTTTTATTTAACTCCAGAAGGCGATTACATACCACTAAGCATGGCAGAATTTGATTTTTACCTATAATTTCAACAGATAATCTCAATGTTTATCATGGAGCCCTTTTTAATTTGTATTGATTGACATTTTCACAGCTGCAAAAATTATGGGGTTTAGGAATTTAATATTTTTTTCTATTTAAATTTTCACAGTTGTGGGAAAGATAATTGTTTGATGAAAGGAGACTTTCAGAATCAAGTCAAAGCCTCCTAACTGCTGACACAAAAATTGTCAGCGTCATATGTCAAAGTATGCAAAGTAATATAATTAAATCCAATAAGATCTCAGGCAAACTAAAACAAAGGCTGCTTATCTGTACATTGAGATGATAACCAATGGAAATATTTTTCATTTGGTTTGTGTGTGTATGGTGAAATTGACATTTATTGACGTTTGCCACCAAAAATCTGAGCCTCCCATGCCTAGAAATCACCATGATGTGCACAGTATGAGGAACAGAGCAGATCGGAACAGAATACTCCTCTTTGCTTGTGATGGGGCAATTTCCCCTCACTGGAATTGAAAGGGTTAAAAACAGCCTTGCAAGAGGGCTTATGCTGGGAGCCAATTGGGAGAGGGCTTGAGGCAGCCAATCAGAGCCCAGCAGGGGCTGTATAAAAAGATGGCAGCCAGCCAAAGGCCACTCTTGCTCCAGCTCTGGAGGCAGAGGGACCAAGCTGCGTGCTATAGTGTGAGGTGCCTTGGACTGACTAATGCTGGAGAGAGGACAGGATGAGCCAGGGAAGCTCAGAACTGAATAAGCCCCTGGCTGAGGCCCAGCAACAGGGGCCCAGGGAGGTACTAGGGCTGCAGAGGAGCAGCCAGGGCAGGATATGGCATCAGGTCCAATCCCCTGCCCATGATGAGTGGCCATTTCAGGCTGCAGTTTGCCCCTGAGGTGAGGGACTGGATGATTACTGGTAGTGGGCCACTGAGGCAAGGTAGGTATAGGGAGTTGAGGGTCCCTGGGAGAGGAGGACCCCAGAGTGTGGGGCATTGCCATGGGGCAGTACCTGGAGGGAAGGACCCTGTGGTATGGGAGAGAGGCGGGGTGCTGACAAGTGGTGCAGGATGAACAAAAAGACTTTGGGCGAGACGCCACCACGAGAGGGTGCTCTGAGACTGGGTGGAGCTAATTCCTGAAGTGACCAGCAGGAGGCGCTGTGGCGGTGAGGCTTTCCTACCAGCGAAGTGGAACATGGGAGACCGGGATAAGACAGAGAACTAAAAAGGGGTGGGATAGCTCAGTGGTTAGAGCACAGCCCTTGCAGACCCAGGCCTGGGAGCTCAATCCTCGAGGGGGCCTTTCAAAGGTCTGGGGCAGGTTAGGTTGTGACTTAGAAAAATAAAAAGCTGTCAGGGATGATACTAGGTCCTGCTGTGAGTGCAGAGGACTGACTTAATGATCTCTTGAGGTCCCGTCCAGTTCTGTGAGGCTGTGTCTACACTTGCATTCCTCTTTCGAAAGAGGTCTGCAAATGAGGTAAGTTGAAAATGCAAATGCAGTAGAGATTTGCATACCTGGCACCTCATTAGCATAGTCTTATTTCAAAACAGCTGCTTTTGAAAGAAGAAAACCAGTGTGGACACGGCTCTTTCGAAAGCAAACCCCATTTTCGAAAGAATCCCTCTTCCCTTTTTTATGGGCAGAAAGATTCCTTTGGAGATGGGGGTTTACTTTCAAAAGAGCAGCACCTACAATGGCTTTCTTCTTTTGAAAGAAGCGCTTTTGAAATCAGAATATACAAATGAGGTGCTTATTTATACCTCATTTTCATTTCCAATTTACCTCATTTGCATACCTCTTTTGAAAGAGGAATGCAGGTGTAGACGCACCCTTATGGAAGGGCAAATGAAGTGGTTTTTCCGTTCAGAGAATGGCATCAGTTTGGTAGTTCACAGCGCAGAACTGCATCTGCTCTATGCTGATTTCACTGGGGCTCCCCCGGTTCATACTTGCTGATGATCTGACCCTATTTTGAAGGGAGGATTGCAGGTTAGGTCTGAGTAGCAGCTTTTTGAGAGACCATTAGATTATCTAGCCAGACTGCCTGCACGGCAGGCCAGACAGCCTCCCCCAGTGATCCCCATACCCAGCCCAGTAAGCTAAAGCTGATCCTTTAGAAAGACATCCAGTCTTGCCTTGCAAAGGATGGAGGCTCTGCTGTGCCCATATATCAGTGGTTCTACCAGTTAAATACTAGGGATGAACAATCAGTTTTACACATACAGAATGGGAAGCGACTCCCTAGCAGGGAGTCCTGCAGAAAGGGATGGAGGGGCAGAGTGGACCACAAGCCAAATGTGAGGCTGTTGCAAAAATAGGAAAAGTGATTCCGGGATGCATTAACAGGAGCCTTGTGAGCACGACACAAGGGCTGGGTCTACATGCACCCCTTTCTTTAGAAAGGGGCATGTTAATGAGCAGGTTTGAAAGATGCTAATGAGGTGCTGCAATGAATATGCAGCGCCTCATTAGCATAATGGTGGCCGCAGCGATTTGAAAGTGCAGCTTTTCGAATCGTACGCTGCCCGTGGAGACGGGACCTTCTGAAAGGACCCCCCCAGTTTTCAAAAGCCCCTTCTTCCTAACACCGGATCGGAAGAAGGGCTTTCAAAAACTGGGGGCGTCCTTTCGGAAGGTCCCGTCTCCATGGGCGGCGTGCGATTTGAAAAGCCGCACTTTCGAATTGCTGCGGCTGCCATTATGCTAATGAGGTGCTGTGTATGCATTGCAGCACCTCATTAGCATCTTTCAAACCCGCTCATTAACATGCCCCTTTCGAAAGGAAGGGGCTTGTGTAGACCCAGGGAAGGTAATTCTCCTGTTCTTCTCTGTGCTGATTAGGCCTCAGTTGGAGCATTGTGTCCAGTTCTGGGCACCACATTTTAGGAAAGGTGTGGAGAAATCAGAGAGAGTCTAGAGAAATGCAATTAAAATGATTAAAGGTCTAGAAAGTATGGCCTGTAAGAAAAGGTTAAAGGAGCTGGGTTAGTCTAGTTAGGAAAAGGGATGGCTGAAAGAGGACATGATAGCAGCTTTCAAGCACCTGAAAGGGTATAACAAGGAGAAGGGACTAAAGTTATTCTCTTTAGCTCCTAGGGACACGACAAGAAGCAACAGGCTTAAATTGCAGTGAGGGAAGTTGAGGCTGGACATTAGGAAAAATTTCCTAACTGTCAGGGTGGTTCAACCCTGGAATAAATTGCCTAGGGAGGTTGTGGAATCTCCATCATTGTTAGATATTTAAGAGCAGGTTGGATAAATATCTACCAGGGATGATCTAGATGGTGCTTAGTCCTGCCATGAGGGCAGGGGACTGGACTTGATGACCTCTTGAGGTCCCTTCCAGTTCATGTTCTATCATTCTAGGCCAGGGCCTGCAGCATCCCCTGAAAACCTCTGACGCGGAGAGCTAAGTCCTGCTCCATTTTCATGCACCTTGATGGGATTCTCGCCATGCCATGAGTCACACACAATAGTATCTCCATGGCAACTGGGCTATTCTCTCCTTTTGCTGGGCCAAGTCAAACTTTTTTTTTTTCAGTTTGCTAATAAAGGCGATTTGCATTGATCAGCTGGGGGAAGCATACTCCGCTCGAGTCCGATAATTAAATTCTTCATGTGCTGGGACAGACTCATCATATGCAAAGCTGTATCTGATCCGTAACCTTGTCTGTTGATTTCACGTTGGAGCTGGAGTGAATTTCTTTCGAAGTGTTGCTCCCTGAATTTTCTTCCAGGTGGGTCTGATCCAAAGTCTGCTGAAGCCAGGGGAGGCTTTTTGACAGACTTCACATGGTTTGGGGTCAGACCCTGGGGTACTAAATGCACTTGAGTTTTTACAAAGCAGAGTGGTACATAAGGTCAGTCCAACAAAGGAAAATACAGCTTTATTTTATCGCTCAAATCCTGCTTTGTTTTCCAATTGCACTGCCCATTTTAAACTGGGTGATGGGAACTGGGCTTATTAACCTGCAGAAGAGAAGAATGAAGGAGCATTTGATAAGTCTTCAGCCACCTGAACCGGGGTGGTGGGAGGTCTAAAGAGGATGGAGAGAGGCTGTTCTCAGTGGTGGGAGACAATAGAAGGAGGAGCAATGGTCTGGAGTTACAGTGGGGGAGGTCTAGGTTGGATATTAGGAAAAATTACTCAGGCAGAAGGGTGGTGGAGCACTGGAATGTGTTACCTAGAGAGGTGGTGGAATCTCCATCCCTAGCGGATTTTAAGGTCCAGCCCTGACAAAGCCCTGGCTGGGATGACTTAGGACAGGTCTACATTACCTGCTCAGTTTTGTGCACTGGGTAGACGCATGCAAAATCGAACGATCAGGGGTTGCCAGTCAACTGCTGCACTGCTTAGTACGGGGAGGAGCAAGGGAGGCTGACAGGAGAAAATCTCTCTTTGACCTGGCGCTGGGGAGATGGCCCGGTGAGCCGGTTGCAGGTGAATCGACGGTGAGCCGAGACGAGCTTGTGGTGTCTTTTCGGGGTGACCCTCCATCCCGTTTTCACCGGGACAGTCCTGTATTTTAGGCAGACGTGCTGCCGTTTTAACAAAAAAAGCTAATGGGCCCACATATTCACTCCCCCTGCTGCAGGTCACATCAGTCAGGAGCTGACCGGCCAGTACAAGCAGCAGCAGGAGAGGGAGCCAGGGGCCTTGCCATAAGGGTAAGGAGAGTATAGTGGGGGTTTGTTTTGTCACCTCTCCTAAGATTTTAAGGGGGACCTGGTGCCCCAGCAGTGCTGGGCAGCCTCTCTGTGGGGCAGCTGCCCCTGCAGGCAGGAGACCGCTGGGGAAAGGAAGCCCAGTCCCCGCCTCTGGGCACCTCCTGTGTAGCTGCCCCCACCCCTTCTCCCCCTGGGGCAGCCACCTCTGCAGCTAGGAAGCTCCTGCTGCCACCGAGCTCTCCCACAGGGCGGTAGCACCGTTGCTGGTACCCTAAGGCGTGGGGCAGCCATGGGGCTCTCCTGCAGAGCGGCAGCCCCATTGCCGGTGTCCCAAAGTGTGGGGCAGCCGGGAAGGTCCCTGGCAGGGCTCCAGCTCCATTGCCAGTGCCTGGAGGCACGGGGAAGCTGGGAAAGTCCCCAGTGGGGCAGCAGTCCTGTTCCCAGGCTCCTGAAGTGTGGGATAGCTGGGGGGGAATCCCCTGTGGGGCGGCAGCCCCATTGCTAGCGCCCGGAGGCATGGGGCAGCCAGGGAGCTGCACGAGCTTGGCAGCTGCAGCCGGGGAGTTCCTCTCTCCCCACCGGCTGTCCCATATTTGGCCTAGGGAAAAGTGTTTTTTTCCAGCCTTAATCTTCTCTGAGTTGGAGTGTTCTTCTGTCCTTCAAAATGCAACGTTGCCAAGCGTTTCACATCATTCCTATGCCTCTCGCTTTCCCACCTGTAAAATGGGACCGATGTTACCGGCCTCTTTTGGGAAGGGCTTTGAGCTGTACCAATGGGATTGTTACAGTGCGGTGAGGCCCAGGGGAACACCCTGAAAGGAGCAAACCAGTGCTGGGCTGTTGAGCGGCAATCCTGTCCTGCCAGCGCTGACTCACACAAGTTGCCCTTACTCGGGTGAGCAGGCACGGTCGTTTTAGTGGCAGCCCCTGCAGTGGGTCCCATTCTGGTATCGGCACTCGGGCTCGGAACTGCTCTGCTTCACAAGCAGACCTGCAGGCACCAGCAAGGACTGCGGGGGGGCGGGGGCCAGGACTTTGTTCTGATGGACGTGTGAGAGGTTCGGATATGAAGCCTGGGGCTCCCTCAACCCCAGCCCGCCGAGGGAGGATGGGATCACAGAAACCAGGGACGGCAAAGAGAAGCAGGGGTGGTTTCCATCTAGTGCTGAGGTCCTTTCTCAGGCAAACTCCCCAGGCAGGAGTGGAGTAAGGGTTCGACTCTGCCCCGTCAGACCTCTGTGTTCCTGAGTCCTTTGTCCTGTCTGCTTTGAAGTGAGCGGAGAGACAGAACTCCCAGCCTCTCTCCTGGGGTTTTTCTTCTACTAACCCTCACTCTTAAGCCAGGTCTACGCTGGACTTTCAAGTCAATCACAGATACACAATTCCAGCCAGGGCAGTTGTGTAGCTGGAAGTGATTTATCTACAATGGATTCATCTGGCCGTCTTCCCAGAGGGAAGTCGACAGCAGACTCTGTCCCATCAATCCCCCTTACGCCTCGTGAGAATGTCGACTGTCCACCCCGATAGTTCGATTTCAGGTGCTCCCAGTCGGAACACTGGAAGATCAATCCTGACCGAGTCGATCTCCCAGTGGTGTAGACGCACCCTCCGGATTCAAAGTCCAGTTCGCCGGTTTCACCCACCAGCTCTGCTTCTCCTATCCTATCCTTCAGCAGTTCCAGGACACAGAGGAACAGACTGTTTAAAAAGCCCCCATGAAGCAGTATTCCTGTGTCCTTAAAGCCCTCTCTGATTTCCTTTGTTCTGACCCAGCTAGTTGTCGTCAAAGATACACTTCATACCTGCCAGAGCACATCAGCCAATTCTTGTCTGTCCTGTAAGCTTCAAAACAAAGCAAGCCAGGAGATAGATGCATGAATGTACGCAGCCGTGTGCCCTTTTCTCTAAGATGCAGTTCTTTAGGAGGCAAACCTAGCCTTTGTCTCCTAATGCACATTTATAGCAGCAATTAACCATTCATAGTTTAATCTCACCCCACCAGACAGCAGCTCCCAGGGTATTATTTTAGTCCTTATCTGCCCTGTTATGAATATGCTTAGCACAGAAGCATGGATGGGGAAAGCCTGGGCTGCCATTGGCCGTACCAATACAGTAATTGTGCAGAAAGTGCGAATACACTTGTTTGCCAATTATCGTCCCCGTCTGCCCAATCCCCCCCACGTCACTTTATGCAAACGCATTCAAATGAGACCCGCTCTGTAAAGGATGATGGGTTTGACAAGGTTAACACACACGGTCTCGGCTGCCCTCCCCAGAGCATTCCATCATTTCAAGTGTATAAATGTTGAGAAGACATGCCTGGTGTGAGAAGTAGTCTGAGGTCTACCGCTTGGTCTACAGTGGCGGGTGTGTTGGATTTCAGAGCTGGCTGAGTAATTCATTAACATTTCCATCTGCATGTGGTGGAAATGTACTTTTCTGGGGTGGTCTGGTCCTAAAGAGGGTGCGAGATCTTATTTTTGGAGCCGCAGCCTGGCTGAGCTCCGGTTTTGATGAGATGAGTGTCTGGATGCTATTTTGGGAAACCTGGGCACTCCGCCACATGATTAACAGACTCTGAAAAGAGTTGGTGATCTCTTACAGCACTGCCCTAACCAGGGAAGAGCCAGGTACCAGCCCTTCTGAGATCTAGCATGCATCCTGACCCCAGTTCAGCACAGTATTAGAGCACCTGCTTAAAGTTAAGCATGTGCTTTGCTGAGCTAGGCAGGGCTTTTGGTAACACCAACAAGGCTGAGCTCTCGTCTGGTGCTTCGAACCCAGAGATCCTCCCCAGTGCATTGCAAAGCAAGGTTGTGGGGTTACCCTGAGAGGGGAAAGGGAGGAGAGGTGGAGGGATTTGGGCTTATTTAATTTGCAGAAGAGAAGAGTGAGGGGTGAGTTGATAGCAGCCTTCAACTTCCTGAAGGGGGGCAATAAGGAGGATGGAGAGAAACTGTTCTCAATGGTGGCAGACGGCAGAACAAGGATCAATGGTTTCAAGTTACAGAAAGAGAGGTGTAGGCTGGATATTAGGAAAAACTCTTTCCCCAAGAGGGTGGTGAAGCACTGGAATGCGTTGCCGAGAGAGGTGGTGGAATCTCCATCCCTGGAGGTTTTTAAGTCCCGGCTTGACAAAGCCCTGGCTGGGATGATGTAGTTTGGTTGATCCTGCTTTAGGCAGGGGGCTGGACTCAATGACCTCCCGAGGTCCCTTCCAGCCACAGGATTCTATGATTCGAAGCCCATCGAGCGCCCGGTCTCTCAGCTGCCACATCCTGTGTTCTCTGCTTTGCCCATGCCACTGCCTCCGAGGCTCTGAAGGGACCAGCGTGAGTGTCTGGTCTGACCTTCTCCATTTCTCAGCATGTGCTTAAGGGCTTTGCTCTGACTGGGGGGGTTCTCACACTTCATTGTGCCTCCACCCCCTTCTGGCAGCAGAAATTACTTCTTGTCCTCGGCAGGAAGGAGGGCTGAAGCCTGAGTCCACCCACACCCGCAGCCCCAGGTAGGGAGGGGGCAACGCCCTAGCCCGCTATGCTGGGCACAGGGGCTGCGGGTCAAAGCTGACACTCAGCCCCAGGCAAGGGGCCTGCAACCTGAGCCCTGCTGCCCAGCACCGAAGCCCTCGGCTTCATTCCTGGGTAGCGGGGCAGGGGCTTCAGCCCAGGGCCCCAGCAACATCTCAGCCAGCCCTGCTGAGCCCATTCAAAGCAGGGCCTGACCCCCAGCAGCTCCGGAAGCTCAGTGCCCTTCCATGTGGCATGTCAGCTCAGTGGTTAGAGCATTGGCCTTGAACACCCAAGGTTGTGAGCTCAGCCCTTGAGGGGCCGTTCCAGGGCAGGGTAGCTTTAAAAAAAAAAATCTGTTTGGGAGGGTGATGCATCCTGCTGTCAGTGCAGGGGGCTGGACTCACTGACCTCTGAAAGTCCCTTCCAGTTCTATAAGATATGTACAAATGCCATTGTTTGGTGGCTAGTGAAATGGGTGGGGATGTTTCTTGCAACATGGAGTGCTCAGAATAGGAAGGCAGCGGGGCCCGAGGGTTAGAGCAGTGGACCAAGACAGGTGACTGGGCTTCTAGTCCCAGCTCAGCTTTGGTTTGCTGGGTGACCTTGGGCAAGTTTCTGTGCCTGTCAGTGCCTCGGTTTCCCTCTCTGTTTAATGGGAGTAATGCTACAGACCTTATCGATAAAGCTCTTCAAGATCTGCTGGTGGAAAGCATGTGAGAAGAGCAAGGCAATAATATTATCATATTGTCCAGGAGCTTGTCTACAATATTGAATGACCAGGAAAACATTACATCAGAAAGTATTGCTGGCTAATGCATCGGCTTCAAAACCAGAAGGGACCACCGTGATCAGATAGTCCGACCTCCCTCCAGCTGGAGAATTAACCTTCAGAGCCTTAAACCGCCATCCCTGGGGGAAACCCTCCTTGCTCCCAGGGATGAATTTGCCCCCAACTAGTTGTGATGTTCATGCAGCTAAATCCTTTCGATGACCTATTGATCCCTCGCCAAGTGCTTACGGTCAAGTGCAGCCAACTGTGTAGCAAAACGACCGTCTCCTCCGGAGGAACCTTTCGGCAGGCTTGAGGGAATAGCTGGCTTGCTAGCTAGCATAGCGCTATCTTCAAAAAGGGTTTAAAGCCTGGGCGTTTGGAAAGGGCGAAAGGATGGCGCTTAGCGTCTTTATAAACATACAGCTATTCTGCACCATTATTTTACATGGTTATTGTTCTATTGTGGCAGCAACCGCAGCACCCCCGTTCCTTGATCAAGACCCCTGTGTCCCAGGTACTGTACAAACCAAAACCACCAGGAGAATCTATCTTCTAGGGGACTCACCCCCTCCAATCGCGGATGCCTGGAATAAATGCATAGACTAGAGGGGTTTTAGGGCTGCACTGAGCTCCCAAGGGCCCGTCTGTCTAGGTAACACGACCATCTGTCAAGGCTCCCATCAACGTCAATGGGTTTTGGGTCTTTTGGGCTTTAAGTCAGAGTTTAGGCCTAACTAAATCTGACTCGTGTCTCCCAGGCCACCGACGTCACCCAGGCCATGGTGCTAAACCCAGCGTGGCATGCAGCGGAAGCCAGCACTCACCTATCAAGTCATGAACGAGGTCCTTGATGAGGTGGCCCACGATGGCGTACGCCACAGCCACCACCACCAGAGCGGCCATGAGAAGGTAGAGCACTGCCTTGGGCAAAGGGATAGCGTCCCGGGGAGGAGGTTTGTACTCCTTGTAGAGCTGGTCATTGTCGGAGTACGAATACTGGAATAAGTGGTCCAGGTCGGTGGTAAAGTTGCTGGAATTCATGGACGGGCTGTTGGACAGGTAACTCTCCTGCTTGGGCTGCTGAAGGACGCTCACCACCGAGCTGGTGCTGGCTTCCACCTGCTGGACCAAGTGAAGGGTCTTGTTGACGCTGGGGAGGATCTGGGAGAGGAAAGTGCTCCAATCTTTGATGGCACTGACGTTGCAAATGATCATAATTGCCGTGGAGAAAGAAGCCTCCAAACCCAGGGGATTTCACACGTGAACCAGCCGGGGTTAAGCCAACAGGCACCACACACTCGAACCGCGCGGAGAAAGTCCCTCTGGGTTCAGGTTCTTACATGAACACACACCCTTGTGCACGCACACAGCCACAGATGCACAATTCCTTTGCATTATGAACTGCACCGAGTCCAGTCGTGAGGTCGGGGAGTTCCTTCCCAAGAAGTAAGAGCTGGAATAAACCTGTCCGGTATCATTCCTGTTTCTCCGGGGAGCGCCCCACAGCTGACAGCTGGCATGAGAGAATTCTGCTGAGCTCTTCAGTCATTGGGAAAGGCAACAGCTGTGCCTCTTCTCCTGCTTCCTTTAGCAGGTGACCCTCCTTCGAGAGAACAAGAAATGCCCGGGATTGTTGCTCTTTTCCAGTCCCCCGGAGCCAGGGTGGTTATTTTAGCAGCTGACGCTGCTTCTTCCCACAATCGAGACGGCCATTCTTAGCCCCTCCTCTCAAAACAGGTGCCTGCCGGGGACTGTCCTCAAAGGGGAACCGTAATAAACAAAAGCAGGAAAGTTCAGCCGATGGCTTTGAGCTCCGAGAGATTCCCACGCGTGCAGATCTCCATTGCAAGCTTGCTGTCACTCTGCGAACATGTCCCCAACTTCTTCCCCCCCAGAGTCCTTTCAAAGTCAGAGGAGATGAGCATGAAATTAATAAACACACCGCATGGACCAGCCTTTGTAGAAAAGCCCCTTCACCTGGCTGAATTAGATCCCTGGGTTTTGCTTTATAGGTTTGTTCAGGGATGGACTGACCGGCTGCTCCGAAGTGCCCAGGATCCCTGCTTGTATTCAGCACTTGGATCCCGGTGTGATTCAGGGCTGCCTTCTGGCCCCTCTTTCTTTCTGCTTCTGGCTCCTCTTCTTACAATCCCGGTTGCTTTTCCAAGCCAAGCAGCTCGCAGAGCAATGCAGCCGCCTGGGGAGCCGAATGCCTGTCGGAGGCTTAGCTGAGCCACCAGGAGATTTGGTGATGTTGACAGAATAACAGGCCCCCCCAGCCAGGGTTCTTAAGCTGGGGGATAAATATCCCTGGCATATGAGCAGCTTCCTTCTCCTTCTTCCCCCTTCAGATAAAGCCTTTCAATGTCACAGCACAGGCATAGCCAGGGAAAGGCACCAAGAGGCTGCCTGGGAGGGGGGTTGGGAAAGCAGGGCAGAGACAGGAGCATTTCATACGGGGGCTCTTGTCGTATTCCAGCAGGATCCAGAGAGGCAGACCGTCAAAAGGGCAGAGCCAGCTTCTTGCCGGGAGCAGACGAACCTGGTGGCGGATTCTCCCTGGGACTGAACAGAGATCGGCAACCAAACCCTTTGTCTCCCTGCTGTATTCCCAGGGGGGAGGAAGTGAACAGCACTTACTGGGGAAGAAGAGACATAACCTTCCCCCCACCCCATTGGGAGCCTGTTGCTGAACTTCTGCCCTCCTCACCCAGGCTGGGCTCCCTCTGGCCTGCCCCACTTGGCAAGTTTCACCTGGCGACAGTGGTGATCATGCCTGAGACAGGACTGCACGATTTGGCCAACATGCCTTCTGCTTCCGGAGCTGGTGGCAGGCTACAGGCAGGGCCTGGTGGGACACCCCCTGCTGTCAGTCAGTGGTAATCTTTGTACCCCCAATGTCTGCAATTCATTTGATTTCCCCTCAGACTAGTATTCCCTGTAAGCTGTGTGCTGGGGTGGCCGTCCAGAAAGTGTCAAATGCCGCCCAGCTGGTTAGCAGAGCGCCCAGAGCGGGCTGCGTGTGTTTCTACTGGTGGTGCGCATCCACGCATGCATGCCTGGGTGAACGTAACAAAACTTATTCCACCCAATGGATGGTAAAATTAGAGGGAACATGCTCAGAATGGGATTTCACTGGCAGTTCAGCCTCAGTAAAGGCTGTGGGACGGAGGCCTGTCTGTTTAAGAGGAGTGGGGAGGAAATGTTACATAAGAAATACAAATATTGCTGTACAGGAACATAAGTAAATGAAAAAGAGCCTGGATTAATTCTTTTCAACTCTTGCTTTTAATGGAGTTTCCCAACCAGGAACCGGATTTATCCAGGGGAAACAAATCACAGCTCCGGCAATAACTGCATTCAGACGAACCAGATCCTCAATGAGACGTATCATCATAATAACGTCATCTAAGTTACTCTCTTGCTCACAGGTTCCAGTCAGGGACTGCAGCCCCTGTGATCTGGACAAACACTGCTTCCCAGATGGACAGGTCTTGTAGATAGCCAACCACCTCACCTCTTTGTTTGCAAGCTGATTGTATGTACGCCAGCTAGGTGCGCTCACAAAGCTTAGCCTCTAATGAAAGTCATGGGGAAATGCCCTTTCTGTCTACCTGGGTGCTCATACAGCCCTCATCACGGAGCATCAGAGTGCCTCACTACAAGTGTTCCCTCGAATTTTTCCCATCCGTGTTCAGAATAAATTTTATTAGGTGCACCACAACTTGGGCAGACGTGCACCATCAGTAGAAACACACACTGCTGGCTGTGGGTGCCGTAGATGCTCTGCTAATCAGCTGGGCAGTGCCTGACCCTCTCCTGGTGAGGCACTGAAGCGCTCCGCTTAGCGGGAACACTGCTCACAACTGTTTTATCCAGGGAGCAAGGAAATACCACAAGACGAAACACCTTTCTTGAAGATCTGCTTTAGTCAAACACTAATTATTGGGCTTGATACAGGGTAAAACTCTCCTCTCTGCATGAGGTCAGACTAGATTGGCAGTTCTCACAGTGTGGGCAGGACCCCAAAGTGGGTCATGAGTGACCCTATTAAATGGGGTCGCTAGGGCTAGCTTTAGACTCGCTGGTGCATGGGGCTAATGCTGAAGCCTGAGTGCTTCACTGGGGGTGACAGGGGCACAATTCTAACCCTCCATCCCCTGACTGGCTTCATGGAGTAGTTTCTGTAGTCAGAAGCAGGGGTCACGGTACACTGAAGTCGGAGTACCACTGAATTAGATGCTCTAATGGACCCATGTGGCCTTCAATCTCTTCTGCCCATTTTACAGGTGAGAAGGTAGATGTGGGGTTGAGTTGAGTGATTTGCCCAAGAAAGCCCATGGCTGAGTCAGAAACTGAACCCAGATCTCCTGAATCCCAGTGCACAGAGTAATAGATCGCCCTGTCCCTGCCAGCAAGCCAGGAGGGTCTCCCAGGCTGAAGGGTGGGCGCTGCACCATTGAGTCAGAGTGCCAGATAGTTTTTGGCAACTGTGGGGTGGGGTGGGAGATGAGAGATGTCCCCTGAACCTGGTGTGGGAAGCACAGACAGATGGATTTTCCTAGGTTTTTAGGCACATGCTGGCTTTGAAACTTCATCCCCGTGGCCCTACAGAAGATGGCCAGGCTGGGTGTTTTCTTCTGTCTCCAGAGTTCTCTGCTCTGGTCTCTTCAGCAAGAGAGGCAAAAGGCAGAATATCTTATTTAAAGAGTCCTTTCACCATTTGTTTATCTTAAACATCATCTCTTCCCCGCTTTGCAGCCTGGAGCTATCTGTCCTGCTTTTCATTCCACCCCCCTGGGACTGAGATATGCCCCCCCATTGGCACACCTACCTTTCTGTGTTAATTGAAAGATTTACGAAAGTCATTGTTTCACCCAGCTGTTTGGCTTTTGTGGTTGCCATGGCTCTCATTGTTCAACCAATCAGAGGCGAGGGAAACAGACCATCCATCTCTGCAGAAGTCCTGGGGTCCAATGATCCTCTTGAGCACCAAGTCAATTACACCCCCGCGATCATCAATTACACCCCCAGTGATTGCAGGCTCTGGGCCCTACTGCAGGACACTGATTTGAAGAGAGCTCTGCCAGTTAACACCACGCCCAATCAGTTCAAAGCAAAACATCTCACTTTGTCACTCCCTGGGCAAGTGCTCTGTTTCCCCTGCAGTGCTAAACGACACCCCCACGGGTGAAGACAGGACAACAATCAGTTAAAACAGAGTCATGGAATGCCAGGGCGTGTCTCCGATACTCAACCCAGACAGGAGCCCAGCGCTCAAGAGGTGTCCGGATTACTTCACAGGGGGAAATCTCTGCTCATGAAAGGGCTGTTCAACTTAGCTGAGCAAGGCAGGCCTAGAGCTCATGGCTGGGAGCTGAAGCGACACAAATTCAAATGATAAATAAGACAGCAGGGAGGGTGATTACCCATTGGAGTAAATCAGATCAGGATGAGATGCTGTTTTGGAAGCGGTGCTTTCGTCAAACACAAGTTGTTGAGACCAGAACAAGGCAGGTGGATGGGATTGTCTGACCTGCGTTATGCAGGACTAGACGATCAGGCTATTAACAGGAGCATCCTAAGCAAGAGATGAGAAGTGATTCTTCTGCTCTACTCTGTGCTGATGAGGAGGGTCCAGTTCCGGGCACCACATTTCAGGAAAGAGGTGGAGAAATTGGAGAAGGTTCAGAGAAGAATAACAAAATTGATTAAAAGTCTAGAGAATATGGACCTTCAAGGGACAATTGAAGGAACTGGGTTTGTTAAGTCTGGAAAAGGGAAAGCTGAGAGGGGACATGATAGCAGCTTGCAAGCACCTAAAAGGGTGTTACAAGGAGGAGGGAGAAAAATTATTCTCCTAAACCTCTGAGGATAAGACAAGAAGTGATGGGCTTAAAGTCTAGCATGGGGGATTGGTATTGGACATTAGGAAAAACTCCTAACTGTCAGGATGGTTAAGCCATGGAATAAGTTGCCTAGGGAGGTTGTGGAATCTCTATCACTGGAGATTTTTAAGAGTAGGGTAGACAGACATCTGTCAGGATAATCTAGATAATGCTTGGTCCTGTTGAGAGTGTGGGGGGAACTTTACATTTGATGACCTCTTGAGGTTCCTTCCAGTTCTAGTATTTTATAATTCTATGATCTAAAGGTCCATTCTATTCCTAAAAACTGAATCTCGGCAGCGCAAAAAGGGGCAACTTGTGCCAGATGGACACACACTGATCCTGCGAATGAGAGTCAGGAGGACCTGGGATTCTGGTCCTGGAGCTGTACTGCCTCCCTCAATGGACTTGAGAAGGCATTACCCTGTTTGGTTTATCCATCTCCCTGTCTATGAAACGGAGTATGACAGCACTTCCCTGCCTTGCCTTCGCAAAGATCGATTTGTTGGGTCATCGACCAATGTCTGCAAAGCACCGCACATGATTTTCAATATTGTCTTCTCAAGCAAATCAGCGTGCCAGTCATTTCCGAGGCCGTGCATGCATTATGTTATGGACTCAGAACTGTGATGGGTCCCTTGTGTTCGTTTATTTCTAGGCTGGAAGTTAGAGGAAAGTGGATCTGGAACAGCTGTGCTGATAGGAGACGTGAGAACAAACACCCTAACTAGTTTGAAGATGGAGGCTGTGTAACAGGCAGTGACCAGACATCCCAAGGTATAAACAAGGGGTCTGAACCAAAAGAATGAGCAACTGCAGCAAACGGTTGCATATAAAGGTTATTGTGCAGAAATACATGCATGGTAAGAGCTTTGATGAAAAAATGAGATATTCCAAACCTGATGGCCATTAAGAGCTTTACGCAGGTGGTGGTTTGTCAACAGGTGGGTAAGAAAACTATAATTTTAACGATAGCACAACTGCAGCATCCCCTCATTATGGTTCAATCAGATGAAGGAAAAAATGGAACAGGTCAGGACCAAAATTAAGTGGGTTAACGCCGGGAAGAGATCTAGTAACAGATGGAGCTGACCAAAAACAGTTCACTGAAGTATACGGGTGCTCCTGCAATTGATTTTGCACTCAGACAAGAACATCACACACTGCAGGGTGTTGCCAGACCAGAAATAACTTACTTTGATGTTCTAACAATGTTAACTCTGAAAAGAGCATTCGCACGGCAAGAGCATTTTGAAATGGAGCGTTCCCATGAGAGAGCCCAATTTCGAAAGAAGAGCAATGACAGGACGCCTCCCTGGCGGCCAATTAAGTCGCAATTACCTCTGCTAAGGACAGAGTCATTTAGAAATTGAAAGTTTTAGTGGGTCAAGGAAGATTTTCGCGAAGATTTTACTGCGTCGGCAAGAGTTCATTTTGGTGGCGATACGATTTCAGGCTAGATGCCATTTTATTGCAGAATAACAAGCTTTCCAGTGTGGATGCAAGGAGGCTTTTTCTGGGGGAAAAAAGGGGTTTTCCACATGAAAAACAAACAAACAAACAACGTTGGGTTTGCAAGAGCAGGAAGGGACTGACACTTGTCTTGCACAGGGCGTGTCTACACTGCCAATTTTTGTTGCCAGCAACTCCCTTTTGCGTGAGCGTGTCCACACAGCTACACAACTTTTCTCAGAAAAGAATGCCCAGTTCCAGAACTTCCACCCCGGCAAGAAACTTTTTTCCCTTTCCCCTCCCTTTATTGTCTAAAAAGAGCAGAGTAGACTCCGTCGTTTTTCTTGACACAACTGGCCTCCTCCGGTATCCCATCAAAATCACCTGCAGGTTAATGGCAAAAATTCCCATCGATTTAAATGGGAGTTTGTGTGGAGGCAAGGCGGGTAGGGCTTTGGCACCTTTTTCAACCAGTGAATTCCTTACGAAGGATTAGACATACTTTGCATTTACTCTGCAGTGAAATTAGCAAGGTGGGACCTCTTTCTTTTTCATATCAATTCAAAGCAACTAGAGAGCCACAGAATTGTGCATGAGACACCGTCTGCTCCTCCTCTCTTAGGAAGAAGCTTTTCTGCATTTTCGTAATTATGGTTCTCATCCCATTAAGAAGAGAGTGAGAGGAGAAAAGAAAACGGCAGATGTTAATAACTTTAATAACATTTCAATGTCCCTATTACTCAAAAAACCATTGTTTGCATTTGTTCTGATCTGCGAAGGATTAAAAAGCTACCAGTGGGTTTCACTAGGGGTACATGGCTAAGGATTTTGATAACTCACCTTACGTAAAATTCATAATCGCTGCAATTTCAGCCAAATGCCATTTGACAGAGGGGTTGACTATGGAAGGAAAATGAATGGTGGAATTAGCTGCTTGTCCTAAAGCAATTGAGCAAATTACAGTTAGGGACAGGCACATAAAAGAGGCGGTGCTTCTTTCACCTGTAAGGGCATGATTTTGACTTCTGAGGATGAAAGCGAATTAGGTTTTAGTGGGTCAAGAAAGATTTTCCTAAAGGCGGGTGATTTTTGCCAGAATGGCTTAGGAAAACAAAAGGTCTGACCCCGCTGAAATGTCTCATTGCAACTTTTTTGAAGGAAACATTTCCACTTTCATTTGGGAACCATTTTTCCCAATTGATTTACTTTTTATTTTCTGCAAAATTTGACATGGAAATGAAATGTTTTGAATGATCCAAAGTTTTGTTTGTTTTTTCCTTTCAAATTTCCCTTCACAGATCATTTCAATACTTTCGGGGTTGGCTCCAATTTAGAAAGAACTCAAATTTGGAAGTCTCAGAATCCTTTGTGACGCAGAACAGCTGTCCTCTGCACAGCTCTGTGTCCGTCTTCTGCCACAATCGATGAGGAACATAACGTTTTTTTTTAATCTGAGCTAAAATGCTGCTTTCTCTCTGCCAAGCAGCACCTCCATCCACGTCAGGGGCCTTGCCAGCTGGCTTCTCATTGGTGGAGAAATCAGTGATGCAGAGGCTGGACTTATACACGCCTGTACATCAGACCCAGGGAAGAGATGGTCACAACCATCATGCAAGGCAATCACAACTCAAAACCAGTGCCTCTTTCTCACAGAGGACTCCAGCCTCAAGGCTCTCATAAGAGGCGTGAAGCCAGAGATCAAACTCCCTTGCTGTTTGCTGCAGGTGGCGCCAAATGAACCACCTCAGAAATCCTATAACTGAGCATTTCTTCCAAGACTGGACGTTCGCTCACCCGCTAAGAAAGAGAACTTGCAAGACCTCATATAACAGCACCTCCTGTGGCCCCCACTGCAGCCATACCTACTAATATGGAGTCATGGGACAGGGCTTGGTCTGGCGGTGGACTCATTTGCTGGGCGGACTCAGAGCCCAATCCTCGGAGGTGGTGAGAGGGGCAGTGGCAAGGAGCGGTTTGTAACTTTTTCCTGTCCATCTCTTGAGGTCATGGTTTCCCAAGCTGTGGGGGGGACATGAAGAAATTCCTGTGGAGCATTCGCCCACCTGACCTGAAGAAAGATCTGACCTTTGCTTCCAGCCCTCAGCCCCTGCCCTTTTACGTGGGTGACCCAGCGCAGCCGCTATAAAAAGCAGGCAGCCGAGAAAGACCCACGTGGAGCTGGCTCCCTTCTGCAAATGAGAGTGAGCGTGGGGTGGCGGGGAGGAGGATGGGGTTGGATGGGAGGCTGCGGGTGCCAGGCTTTGTAGGAGGATAGGGGAGGGGCTGGGGTGGGCGGCCAGCTTGTGGGACGTGAGGGGCTCAGGCGGCTGGCCCCAGCAGCATGGGGCTTGGGTGGCTCGGGCTTGTGGGCAGGTGGCTGGCCCTGGCAGCGCAGGTCTCAGGCGGGTGGGCTGGTGGCTGGCGCGGGCAGCTCTGGCAGCTGGCACGGGGCTCAGGCAGCCGGCCAGCTGGGGCTGCACCAGGCAACCACAAGGGGCCAAGCAAAACGACTTGTGCCTATTTTTAATTTTAAATAACAATTTTACACCAACCTTTTGTGTTTATTTCAAATTACGAATCAATTTTTTTGCGAAAGGTGGGGGTTGGACCCTGGAAAAGATGAGGCCGGGGGGGATGTGAGGGTTTCTCAAAAATCAAAAGGGGGGCGTGATGCCAAAAAGTTTGGGAACCGCTGATCTAGATTCTTAGACTGTGCCTGTCACCAGGGTATTTGAGCACCTGGTCACTCACTCATGTGAGCACTGGGAGACCTCAGGTCACCCCCCAGTTACCCGCTCTGCGGGAAGGCAGGCGTGTCTCTGCACCGGTGCCATCTGTGTGAGCAGGCTGGTAAAGGGAGCCGGGTTTTTCCTTCCACCCTGGAGCCGCCGAGATTCGCCCCCATGCAGGGATGAAAGTAACTTAACATTCACTGCCGCCAGGGAAGCCCTGGCCCCTGCGTGCACACAGCCTTATGACCCAGAGAGATGAAGGGGCCGTGGGAGCCCTCGGTGACTGAGTCGAGCTGATGGCTGCATATGCGCCGGGCTATAAAATCCAGCTGTTTCCTTCAGGGGTGCAGTACATTGGCAGCTCAGCCTGGAGGGATCTTCTTGGACAGGGCTGAGAGGGAAAGGATGGAGCACCAGGGGACTGAGAAGAGCAGCCTTTGCCTTGCAGCTAGCCAGGCTGCCTGGGGACTCAAACCTGGGACCTCTGGAGTGCCGCGCAGGAGCCTCTACAGTTTGAGCTAAAAGCCCAGCTGCTCACAGCCGTAGATGAGGCTCAGTTTGTCTATGTGGAAGTGGTCTGGGTCGGGATGCATGTCTCCCCTCTGTCCATGGCACGGCAGTGCTGTAGAACACAGTGGTGGGTAGGACTGAGGTTCGGGCTCTGGCACAGACATTTTTAGTGCCCATTGGGGCAGCTGTGGGAAGTCCGTGACCTGTGCCTGACTTTTACGCTGGTGTGGGGCAAATAGAGCACTGCAGGGGGGTTGCAGCAGCTCCAGCCCTGCCACTGCTCTGGCCACTGCTCCAGCCCACCAGGCCTGCTCCAGGAGACAACTCCAGGGGAGCCCTGAGTTTGGCCAATGACTATTGCACCACCATCCCCAGGCCAGCTGTTCTTCAAGGCCATGGTTTCCCAAACTGGGGGGGTGTGAAGAAATTCCAGGGGGGCACTGGGTGACCCAGCCTCCCATCACCCCCCTCACCCAAAGAAAGATCCGGCCTTTGCTTCCGGCTCTCTGCCCCTGCCCTGTTACATGGGTGACCCGGCACAGCCGCTATAGAAGCAGGCAGCTGGCAGCCTCCTGCAAAGGCGAGTGAGTGGGTTGGGGAGAGAAGAATAGACCATAACTGGAGATGTACATTTCCTAGAACTGGAAGGGATCTTGGGAGGTCACTTAGTCCAGACCCCTGCCCCCTTGGCAGGACCAAGCACCACCCCTGACATCTATTTGCCCCAGTTCCTAAACGGTGTCCTCATGGACTGAGCTCACAACCCTGGGTTTAGCAGGCCAATGCTCAAACCAGTGATCTATCCCTCCCCCAGGTGGAGGGGGTTAGATGGGGTGTCAGTGGTATCTGGCTCAGGGGAAGGGGATGGGTTGAGACTGGGAGGCTCATGGTGCCTGGCTTTGGGGGATGGGAGGGGACTCGGAAGGGGAGGGCTCACGGGGCTTGGGTGGCTGGCCCCTGCGCCATGGGGCTCGGGAGGCTTGGGCTGGCAGGCAGCTGGCCCTGGCAGCATGGGGCTCAGGCAGAAGACTGGCCCCAGCAGTGCAGGGCCCTGGCAGCTGGCGGGTGGGTGGGTGGCTGGCCCTGGCAGCGCAGGGCTCGGCAGCTCAGACAGGTGGCTCTTACAGCACAGGGCTCAGGCAGGCGGGCTGCTGGTGTGGACAGCTCTGGCAGCTGGCACAGGGCTCAGGCAGCTGGTGCCACCCCAGGCACCTGCAAGGGGCCAAGAAAAAATTATTGGTGCTTATTTTTAATTTTAAAAAGCATTTTTGTATCAAGTTTTTGTGTTTATTTTAAATTACGGATTGAAGTTTTTGTTAACGGGGGTTGGACGATAGTAAAGAAGAGGCCGGGGGGGGGGTGTGAGGGTGTCTCAAAAATCAAAAGCGGGGCTGTGATGCCAAAAAGCGTGGGAGCCATTGTTCCAGGCTGAGGGCTCCTGCACCTGTAGGCCCAGGGCTATTGCTCTGTCAGCTTGCGGCTGGCTGCCAGCCACTGCTCCACAGGCCCCAGGCTGGCAGCTGCCCCCAGACCTGTGCACTGCTGCTGCTGCTTTGCAGGCCCTGAGTTGACTGTGGACTTTGCTCTTGCCCCAGACACACTGAGCCAGCCCCTGCTGCTGAAGTGGCAGCACCTCGACTGACAGCTGCCCCAGAAGACGCCCTGGACGTCCCACAATCCATTACTTCTGTGAGCTCCCCGCCAGAATTGTACCCTGCCGTCTGACTGACAGCACGCAGGGGAGGGGACTTCCCCAGAGAACGAACCGCACACGCACAAAAGCAATGAAGTGAAGTTTGTGCTCGGCGGATTTCCCAGGAGTTTGCTACTTCTCCACAGAGCAGGGAGCTGCAGCCAGAGCTTTCTTGGCAGCGTCCCTAAGGTGTCCTGCGCCGAGGTAGAAATCCATGGGAGTGGCCATTCCTGTCCTGATTTCCGCACTCTCCTCTGCCATTTAAAAAAATAAAGCAAGTGTCTAGCTGTGAGTGGAGCAAAGAACGTAGCCAGAGTGAAACCGTAGCTCTGGGAGGTGTCAACCGCCCCATTTATCCCGCTGGGCACTCACTTTAAATGTCCTTTCCCTCTTCATCAAAGTTGTAGGAAGGAGAGGAGGGCTCCTGTTAGGAAAAGCCAGGCTAGCAATGGAAGGTTGGGTGGCTGCGAGACAGGAAAAGTTTATATTACAATGGGTTGACATTTTACACCCCCTGGGGATGCAGACACCTGTTGTTGGTTCCTTTGCCCTGAAGGGGGCGCTCAGCTTCCAAAGGTCTGAGAAATAAGAGTGAAAAACAAGCAGTCCAGTAGCACCTTAAAGACTAGCGATTTTATTTCTGAGGTCATTGGTGATGTTAGTCTTTGAGGTGCTACAGGACTGCTTGGTCTGTGTGCGTGTGCGAGTGAAGCTACGTGGTTTCCTGGCCAGTTTAGTGCTCCCAGAAAGAGTAGCTTTGTGAAACGGTCCTTCTAGTCCAATAATCGGAGGTGTGCTTCAGGGCACAAGATAGGAATGGACTGTGCCAATTTTTGCTTTGCTTTGCTGGCAGAACTGGAGTTCTTCCATGAAATCTAGGCGCTTTTCCAAGGGTAACAGTGGGTGCCTCGTGGCTTCACTACATCATGGCCCTGGCATCCTAGAACAACAGGAAGTTGTGCGGCACTTTAAAGACTAACAGATATTTTGCAGCATAAGCTTTCATGGGCAAAGACCCGCTTCATCAGAAGCAGGTCTTTGCCCATGAAAGCTTATGCTGCAAAAATATCTGTTAGTCTATCAGGTGCCCCGAGACTTCTTGTTGTTCTTGAAGCTACAGACTAACACGGCGACCTCTCTGGTACCTGGCATCCCATGGTTTAGCTTTCTGTCCCTGCAGGGGATGTTATTCCTGAGTCACCCTTAGGCAGATTGACACAGGTATGCAAAGCCTGAGACAACGGAGCAATGGCCCAGAGAGCAAGAAGTCAATTAACTTGTCAGTTAATTCCCCAGAAGGAAATCCACCGCCTTGACCTACTCCATGGACCTGTGTTGAATCATAGAACAACAGAGCTGGACGAGACCCAAAAAAGCCATCAAGTCCAGCCCCCTGCCCTAGGCAGGACCAAACCCATCAGATCAGCCCAGCCCGGGCTATGTCGAGATGAGACTTAAACACCTCCAGGGACTGAAATGTTGCAGTTACAGGACCTGCTTCAGACCCAGTTAAAGTCAACTGAAAGACTCCGGTAGATTTTGGATCCATCCCACAGATTGTTGGTTGCAAGGAGCTGCTCCAAGTTTGAATAGATCAAAAACCCCAAACTCCAACCCAAACCCTGGGGTTTGCTCTATGTTGAAGCCCTCTGGTGTTCTCTGGTGAGATCTGTCCCAAGGATCAACTTGGTCATGGGCTGCAGCTGCATGGGGCTGAGTTTATCGTGGATGGCAAAGCCCAGTAATGTTTGCTGGGTTTCATGGGGAAAGTTGCAGGGCCTCATTGTACATCTCCTCAAGGATCAGCCCCTGAAGGCAGAATTTCTCTTGACTGCAGGGATGCACTTGATTCCTCCAGGGCCGTTGTGGGAAGAACCCCGACAGCCTCTGTCACAACAGAGCAGGAGTAATTTGTATTCCCCACATGTAGAACTTTCCACAGCAGTGAACATTGACTCCTCTC
Source organism: Carettochelys insculpta (assembly GCF_033958435.1). Classification (NCBI taxonomy): domain Eukaryota; kingdom Metazoa; phylum Chordata; order Testudines; family Carettochelyidae; genus Carettochelys; species Carettochelys insculpta. The sequence goes on from NC_134145.1 coordinate 5,326,698, forward strand.
AACCCAGGTGTGTTCTTCACATCAGGAGGCTTTCAATCCAATCACTTCTTACTATTCCGAAGGAAGCTCTGTTTATGGTATTTTCACTCCTTTCCTCGGTTGCAATCAAAGGGAAAAGCCCTCCTGGAGAAGGCATCCCTTCCAGACATCAAATCCCCAGGGGAAGAAAGAATCCATCACAGGGATGTGGTCCACCACCAAGCACGGGAACAATTTTATTTTGCAGGAGTGGGCAAGAACCAAGGGCTCACCCCATGAAATCGGTAGGCAGCAGGTTTAAAACTAACACAGGGAAGTCCTTCATCACTGGAGCTTTTTAAGAGCAGATTAGACAAACGCCTGTTAGGGTGGGTCTGGATAATCCCCTGGGGGTATTGGACTGGACTAGATGACCTCTCGAGGTCCCTTTCATTCCCATGGTTCTATGATTCCTTGTCTAGAGGGTCACAGCCACAAAGAACATTGTTTATAAATAGTCAATGAACGTAAAAACTCAAGAACTGGATATTTCAGACCTCTTGACATTGTGGTTATGGAACTGGACCCCAAGGAGGAAAACAGATCATCTAGCAGGATACAGAGGAGCATGTTGTTAGGGTGGTGGGATGGAGTGCAAGAGGATGGAGGCTGCGTAGCAGAAACATCTCCCTGGCGGTGAGATTCTTCAGGATGTGGAGGAGCTGCGGCGGATGCTTCATGACTTGGATTGGCAAAGCAGTAGACAACCTTTGGCAAGTGCGGGTGTTCCCAGCTAGCAGCACTGGGGACCACAAACAGCTGTCAAGGGGCCACGCCTATCCTGCTCTTCTCGTAGAGGGGGTTCCAAGCTAGACCCAGAGGGGCCGACAGACACCACAGGCCCCAGGGCAATGTGGGAGAGGTCAGCGCTCTGGCCACAAAGGGGGCATGGCAAGGGCAAGGGGCAGGGCCAAGAGCAGAAGGTGTGGGACCATAGGTGGAAGGGGTGGCCAGATCTCAGTGCTCCTTACAAGTCAATGGGTTTACACTCAGGACCTCTTTTGGAGGTGAGCCTCTCCATAAAGTGGGTGAGGAACCTGAGGCACGGAGGGATTGAATGCCTGATCCCAAGCCCATATTAGTCCCCTGGGTGAGGCCCAGAGTCACACAAGGGCTCAGTGTAAAAGCCAGGAATAGAATTTATGCCTCCTGCTTTCAGATCCTCTGTTTTAAGCACAGTCTCATCTTTTCTTCCAGGCCTGCTGCCAGGGGAGGAAAATCACAGCGCCTGCCTCTTCCGCCACAGGCCCCATCCCTTCTGGGAACATGAAGCCCCTCCCCACCCCTGCCCCAGGGGCCTGGTAAGTCTATTGGCTGCCCTGATTTCTTCCCTATGAAGGCACACGGCTGTTGAACGGTGGATGACAGCAGTGCCCAGAGACATGGGGGAGGAGGGGCAGGGAGGGAGCATGGCTGGGCACCCCATTTAGCAATTCAAATGCTGGCAGGGAACAGGGTGCTCCGCAGAGAGGGGGCCATACAGAGGTGATGAGTTAAGAGCCAGAGTTGCCCAGGGAAAAGACCTCATGCTGCAAGGCTCCAGCGTTACCTCTTTAAATCGTATGTTGATGAATGCCATAAATTAGATTCCAATCAGGCTGCATTCTCCGGGGAGCTAAATTCTGTAAATAGGCAGAGCGGGATTTGTTGCAAATATCAAATAGCTGCTGGAGAATCCACCTGAGGGCCTGGCTCCCCTCCCAGAGCTAATAAATAAAAGGATGAAAGAGGAAGGTATTAAGTGTGAATGGATTTTAATTGAGTCAGTGGTAAATGCATTTCATAATCATTAATTAGCCGAGGTGCTTGCCGGAAATGTAACTAACAGGAAACTCACTCATCCTGCTGGTGATTGGTGGAAAGTTCTCCACACTCTGTCTCCAGCGCGGCTGCAGTTATTAAGCCTCAGGACAAGCAGCTTCAGGGGCTCTGTACCGTTATCTGGACCCTTGGCCACTAGCCGCCTGTGGCTACTTGAATGTGCCTTGTTGGACTGAACAATAAATACATCTTCAGAATAGTGTGGCCAGTTCGCTATTGCTTCAGAACTGGTTGGACACCAGTGGGCTAGACTCTCCCATCCGGGCGTGTGCAAACTCTGGAGAGGATTCTGTAGGGTTGATCCAAAGTCCTTGACTGGCCCATAACTGGGATCGTCCCAGGGGTGCCTGGTCTGGATCAGCCGCTGGCATGAATTTCTCATACACTTTTGCATCGAATATGAGCCCAGGCAGATTCCGTTTGCAGCTGCTGGGGGAGGGGGGTGTACCTTGAAGAAGCCTGAAAGAGGGCAGAGGATCAGAGTGCAATCGGGAGTTGAGTGCTGAGTGTGAGCTTGGACTAGTGGAGTTGCAGAATTAAGTGGGGTTCACCAAAAGAGGGGTCGCAAACAACCAGAGGAAAGAGCAGAAACCTCTGTTTGATGGCAGAGATCCAGGCCACCAAATTCAGTGCCACACCTTCTCATGCCTGGAAGAGATTAGCGCAAAGTTCTGGGGGAGACATGGCCTTGCTATAGCATCACTGGAATGTTATCATTGCATTCCCAGCAGCACCTCCCAGCGTCCAACCTAGAAGGCTTCACTGCAGCCACTGTGATGATCAGCGATTAAACAGTTAATGTGGAGGTGGGTTCTCCAATGGATAGGGGAGTTTCCCAAACTGGGGGGTGTGAAGAAATTCCAGGGGGCGTGCATTCCCCCACCGGCCTTTGCTTCCGGCTCTCAGCCCCTGCCATTTTACCTGGGTGACCTGGCACGGCCACTATAAAAAGCATGCAGGCGGCGAAGGCCCATGTGGACTTAACTGTCTCCTGCAAAGTTGAGTAAGTGTGGGTTGGAGGGATGGGGTTGGATGGGGGCTGGGGGTGCCTGGCTTGGGGGAGGGGAAGGGAGGGACCTGGGGGTGGTGGGGTCGTAGGGCATGGGCAGCGGCTTGCTGAGCTCGGGCGGCTGGCCCCAGCATGGCGGGACTTGGGCGGCTCAGGCTGGTGGCTGGTCTCAGCAGTGCGGGGCAGCTGGGGTGGGCAGTTCAAGTGGGTGGCATGGGGCTCGGGCATCCGGCCATCTGGGGCTGCACCAGGCACCCACAGGGGCCACGAAAAACTTTTTGTGCTTATTTTTAATATTATATAACATTTTTATTTCGTTTTTGTGTTTATTTTAAATTGCAAATTGAATGTTTTGTTAACGGGGGAGGGTTGGATGATGGTAAAGGAGAGGGTGTGGGGGGGGTGTGAGGGTTTCTCAAAAATCAAAAGGGGGGCCTGATGCCAAAAAGTTTGGGACCCACAGCTCTAATCTCTAATCCATTGCTATCTGATGCCACTTCTGGCTTTACGTTTCCCACATTTTTCTCTCCTGCCAGCTCGAAGCTGAGGCTGCTTTTTAATCAGCAAAGCTTAGATTCTGGAGAACCTGATTCTGTCACTGATTGTGGCCAAATGCTCCTCGCAGGCTGGGCGTTTGACCATCTCCTCCTCCCCCAAGCACTGGAAGGCTGGAAATGCTAAAGAGGAGACAGATTAGGAAGGACTTCGAATGGCAAGACTGAAAACTCAGAGAGAAAACTAGGCTAAAATCACAGAGTGCTTCCTATTAGGTCTTCGAACGGTCTCCCCAGGGAAGAGACTGAATAAAACTAGACTAGACAAACCTTCTCTAAGGGACAGAGAGGCGGCCATGTTAGTCTGTATTCTATCAAAACAAAAAAGCCATCAAGTAGCACTTTGAAGGCTAACAAAATAATTAAATCCTGCCCCGGTTCTTTAGGGCAGGGATGCGGAAAATGGTGGGCAGGCTCCCTCGGGGGGGCATAAAATTTCGGAAGAGGGGGCCCAGCACAATCAGCTGCCGGGACTCAGGCTCATCCTTCCCATTAAAAATGTTACATACAGATACCCATCTCATAGAGCTGGAAGGGACCTCAGGAGGTCATCCAGTCCTCTTCCTCTCTCGGCAGGCCCAAGCACCATCCTTTTTCTTATTTTTTAAATCTATTTGCCCCAGACCCCTAAAGGGCCCCCTCAAGAATTAGAGCTCACAACCCTGGGTTTCACCGTCCAATGCTCAAACCACTGAGGTTACTGTTGTTACGTATTTGAATTCACATTTCTATCCCGATTAATTGCTTTGTTTCATTCTCCAGACTTATGTTCGCACACCGGCCGCAAGGGATTTTTTTTCCAATGAGCATTACCAAAATTTTCATCGGTCTGGGTTACATTAGACGGATGTGGGGCAGTGGCTGCTAACTGCGGGGGCAAAAAGTGGAGCCCGACCTAAAAAGTTTGCTTGCCTGGCTGTCGAGAATGGAAATAAGGGCCCAAAGGGTGATTTGTGAGACACCTCAGCTCAGGGTTACCCCAGAAGCCGCATAAATGTGGAATACAATAGAGCATCGCTTGCTCGCAATGAGCCCCAGCCTTCTCTCTGAGTACCTAGCCCCTAATAACTCTGCCCAGCGCAGGACGACCATCTGTCCCGGTTTTGGCAGGACAGTCCCGTGTTTGGGATGCCAGGATGGCGCCTCGATTTATTTTGTCAAAGGGACTAATTGCTCCGTATTTTCAGGCCGCTGCCGCCTGCTTCCACCAGCTCCCCCATGGCGGTGTGGTTGCCCCCGCCCAGCTTCCCCCAGCTGGGGGAGCCGGACCCGGCCCTGGCTACCCCTTCCCGCCGCTGGGGGAGCCGGACCCGGTCCTGGCTACCCCTTCCCCCAGCTGGCAGCTCTCCCCCACCCACAGTTTGTCCCAGCTGGGGTGAACCAGCGAAGCAGCTCAGTGGTCCCCCACCTGGTGGAAGCCGGGAGCGTCACTGGCAGGGTAACAACCCCCAATGGGGAGCCACCCCTTGACTCCCACGTAAGGTGACCATCCACCCTGTTTTCCCCGGGATGGCATCATCCCCCTTGCCCCATATTTGGTCGGGGGAGATATGGTCGCCCCAGCCCCACCGCAAGCTTGCCTTCTTATAGAAAGTGCGTTCCCAGCATGCAGCTGTGCGGGGAGGGCTGGGCCTTTAAAATGGGCCAACCACAGGCAGCTACATCCGTAAAGCAGCCCTAGCATAACTAGCCACATGCTCCTTTGCCTTTAGCTCCTGCTTGGCTCCCATATGGAGTCTGCCTGGCTGCTGATGACAAAAATAGTTTCTTTAGAGCAGTGGTTCTTAACCTGGGGTGCACGCTGCCCTTTCCGGGGGTGCGAGAAATGCCAGATTTTTTAGAAGGTAAATCATTGAAAACACAAATTAAGCACAGGCGCGTAAGTACAACTGCTTTGTTTAATCACACCTATGTATTTATTAACGTTATACAGTTTTTTAACGATTACTGTAATATGCAAACAAAAAAATTTATTTTCAACTTTTCAAGCTAAGTGTCACGCAATTATCTCACTACAAAACACCATGTACTGCCACACTCCAGGGTATTTCTTGACACATGCGCCGATGATAATGTGAGAGCAGAGCGGCTGAGTTTGAATTCAGTTAGCTGCCGTTGGCGCGTCAGTTACAGTTTACTTCCGCAGCAAAACTCCTCGGCATCTCTGGGGAGTACTGGCATATTTTTGTATGTCTGCTGTACTATGATTTGTGGGGAAAGATAACATACAACTATTTTACATATATTTAATATGCATTTAAAAGTGGATAGGCCCCCCCCATCTCCATTTTGAGAGAACATGTTTCTTTAGGTGCAAACTGAGGACATTTGATATGGAAACATTGTCAGATGAGAGCAGGAGTCACCTTCAGAGGTACAATGTCCTTTTCATATTACAGGTGCTTTGAGATCCTTGCATGAAAAGGGACTCCAGGAAGGCTCAGATGCTAGTATGGTATGAAAATCTGCCTTGCCAGCTAAAAGCTTTCCCTGTGACTGCCTGGATCTAGGCAGGGTAGGAGAAGATGGACAGTGGAATACACAACACCAGGCTGGGGCTCAGGAGATGGCACTGCCAGTTTTCCTGTGTGACATTTGACAAACCACTTATCTGTCCGTGCCTCAGTTTCCTGCATGTAACATAGGGCTAGCAGCTGTGCCCTGCCACATAGGGGTGTCTGAGGTTAAGCTCATGAATGAGGGTGAGGCACACTGGCATGACGGTGGTCGGGGCTGGAGACATGAGTAGGAAGGCTGATGGGACAGTCAGGCTTTCATTTTTATCAGCAACTGAAACTAAAGTAAAGTCCAGTCGGAAGCCCACAGTGTCTAACCAGAGGAAATTCTGGGCATCGCAGGAAGCTCCTGTTTTCTTCCATTCTTAATCAAACGTCAAGTTGCCTTTTAACGAGGGGGCCATCTGGAGCAACAATGACACGCGCCTCACGTCTGAGTGTTTCAAACGACGCTGTCTCACCCCTGCTGAGGTCCAAGCCTGCTCCAAGCGGGAATGCCTCTGACGCTGCATCTCGGCGGCTACGACGAAAGAAAAACGAAATCGCCCTCCTGGGACCAGTGGCGTGCGGAGAACCAACCATCTGCGCTCGTGGGCTTGTCCCTTCCTTTCTTCTCTCCGTCAACAGCTTCCTCAAACTTTCTCCTGCTGGGTCCTTCCGCCTGAGCAGCGGCCCAGTCACGGGCGGCACCCGCCTCCAGCTGTTCCTTCGGTGTCGGTGTCCCGCTTGAAAGGATGGGGCAAACATTTCAGCCCCCCAGAGGCAAGGTTCTCCCCTGGCTACATGGGCATAAACCAAGTAGTTCCCTGGGGGTTGATTCCCCACTGCCAGGTAGTTAAAGGTGCCGTCCAAAGGCAATGCAAAGTTGGTATGAGTTGCTCTTTCTGTTTCAGTAGTGCCAATAGGAGCTCAGTGCCTTATTGTTCTAAGTTCGGTAGAACTATGCAGCCAGCAGATGTCCCTACCCTCCAAAACGCTTTGTCTAAATAGACAATGGGTGGGAGTATCAGAGAGGTCGCTGTGTTAGTCTGTATCTTCAAGAACAACAAGCAGTCCTGTGGCACCTTATAGACTTATAGACTGGCTCAGCAGCAGTACGATGGAAAGGGACCTAGGGGTTATCGTGGAAGAAAGGCTGGATATGAGTAAACACTGTGCCCTTGTAGCCAAGAAAGCTAACGGCATACTGGGGTGCATTAGGAGGAGCATTTCAAGCAGATCTAGGGAAGTAGTTATTGCTCTTTATTTGGCGCTGGTGTGGCCACATCTGGAATATTGTGTCCAGTTTTGGGCCCCCCAGTATAAAAAGGATGTGGATGTGCTGGAGCAGGTTCAGTGAAGGGCAACAAAAATGATTAGGGGTCTGGAGCACAAGACCTATGAGGAGAGGCTGAGGGATTGGGGCTTGTTTAGTTTACAGAAGAGAAGACTTAGAGGTGATTTAATAGCAGCCTTCAGCTTCCTGCAGGGGAGCTCTAAAGCGGAGGGTGAGAAACTGTTCTCAGCGGTGTCAGATGGCAGAACAAGGAGTAATGGTCTGAAGTTACAGAGGGGGAGGTGTAGGTTAGATATTGGGAAAAACTGCTTCCCCAGGCGGGTGGTGAAGCACTGGAATGTGTTGCCTGGAGAGGTGGTGCATCCCCAGCCCACTCTTTGCACTCCGTCCCCGTTCCTCCCCCTCCCTCCCTGAGCTGGAACAGCTGCCAACAGCTGACTCCTGGCGCTGCAGCTCTGGGAGGGAGAGGGCAGAACAGGGAAGGCGAGGCCCTGGGGCACGAGAGACGCATGGAAGCGGGGTCTGTGGGCTGCCAATGGAGCCCCTGTGGGCTGCATGAGTTCTGCAGGCTGCATTTTGCCCCCCACTGCTGTAGAATTCACAGGGAGCTATTTTCTGTCGCCAGTAAACCTGGCTGAGCACCTTCACCACAGTCTGCGGTGTCCCTGGGCAGTTACAGCCTGCAGGGCCATCTGCCTGGCCAGAGCTCCTGAAGAATGCAGACAAGACACACAGCCAACAACTGACAGCCCCAGCCACTGGCTTATGTAACCTGCCTCTTTATGTTCCAGCTCCCCATTGTGACAGGTAAGTCCGGGAGGGGGTGAGTCGGAGAGGGAAAAGCAGGGCTGGCAAACAATCAGAGTGGGAGCCGCTGGGGAGGAAGCTGCCCTGGGTCAGCTGGGGCCAGCTGGTCCCATTTAAGCCTGCCTTTATAAGAACCCTTTGCCCAGTAGGACAGGGTGGGGAGCAGAGGGAAGGGAAGGGAAGGGAAGGGAAGGGAAGGGAAGGGAAGGGAAGGGAAGGGAAGGGAAGGGAAGGGAAGGGAAGGGAAGGGAAGGGAAGGGAAGGGAAGGGAAGGGAAGGGAAGGGAAGGGAAGGGAAGGGAAGGGAAGGGAAGGGAAGGGAAGGGGTGGGGTGGGGTGGGGTGGGGTGGGGTGGGGTGGGGTGGGGTTACGGCCCTGCCCTGCCCTGCCCTGCCCAGGAGGGCAGAATGATCACACAGGAGCAGCCAATCCAGGATGGAGAACGTGCTGCTGCTGCTGCTGCCACTACCTGGAGGAGGTATGGGGGGCAGCAATCGTCTGGGGAAGTGGTGCAGGAAAGAGCTGTGGGGTTCATGACGAGGGGAGCCCTTCCCCACTGCGAGCAGCCACTGAGGGTCCCTGGGCTGGAATCTGGAATGAGTGGGTGGGGCCCGGTTTTCCCCAGACCATCATCTCCCCCTGCATCTCAAGAAGGGCAACGGTATCCTGGCCGTGGGGCTAGTGGACTAAACAGAGGCCCGGAGCCCAGGAGCGAGGCTAGGTCTACCACACCACCCAGAACATGGGTGCAAAGAAAGGACGCCAGCTTCCCGCCAGGGCTGCAAGTCCTGCGTAAGAAAAGCAAGACAAGCACAAAGTTAATTGACAAGATGATATCTTGGAGGGTAAATATACCCGGTGGCTCTACATTTCCAGATCCAATCTTAAGCATCACCTTTTCTCCCTCCCTTAACTCTTTTTAATTTGCTGATTATTTTCAGGTTGGCTACCTCCTTGTAATTGTGTGTTAGCAGTTGTATGGCAGTACTCACCCAGTTCTTGTGCAAATAGAATGAAAGGACTAGAAGGACCTCTGCAAATATAATTAGTCTGATGTGTCCTGGCAGCCCCTTGGGATTTCTCTATCTGACAGAGAACTAATAAAATCTGCATCATGGAGATGTTTTATTTACATGAGAGCTGAAGATGTCGTCCCTTTATATAGTGGCAGGGATATTCAAATGCTAGATTAACTCATTTTTCACTGCCGCTGGTGCCTAAATGGAAAAATAAAAAGCAGCCCAGGCATTCTGTGTGTTTCCATTTTCTAACCAGGCACAAGCCCTTGAGAAATAGACCAAGTTGTGCTCAGTTCTCTTCAACCCCACTCTTTACTTAAAGTCAGAGGCCCAACAATTGCCAGCAGCCATGGGTAACCTGGCAGGGAAATCAACCCCCAGAGACAACCCTCCTAGGGATGGGAACTAGGAAACTCTGTCGCAGAACACCAGCCCAAAGCTTTGTGGAGCTCTGAGAGAGTCTGGGAGAGCTCTTTCTGCTTCTGCTTGTATTTTTTGTGGCTGTATCCGTCTGTCTCACTGCACCGGCTGACAGAACACCATGAGCAGCAGTTGTGGTGAGAACTCAGGGATATTTTTTAATAAGAGATGTTTGATTCATTCATAATTGAAAATCATAAAATCCCAGGGCGGGAAGGGACCTCAGGAGGTCATTTAGTCCAGCCCCCTGCCCAAAGCAGGACCAACCCCAACTAAATCATCCCAGCCAGGGCTTTATCAAGCCAGGACTTAAAAAATCCCAGGGGTGGAGATTCCACCACCTGCCTAATTAACCCATTTCAGTGCTCCTCATAGTGAAGTTTTGGCTCATCCAAAAGGACTAATGAATTTGATGTAAATAGTCTGGGTCGGGAGGAGGTGGTTCAAATCGCAGCACTGGAATACACTGCAAACGGATTTTTCAATTCACCAATTTCTTTTAAATCAGATTCTGTTTGACCCGAACCATTTTTGTGGGTTTTCTTCAGAGCAATCACCAAACTGGAAAGTCAGCCATTCGTCCAGCTGTAGCCACAGTGCTGACCTGACTACGATCTCCCAGAAAGTCAAGAACACCTCCTAGGCCATCACAGTATATGAAGAATTGGCCCTCCATGGCCAACATCATCTATGAAGCCATATAGCTCTGGACAGCAGTTCTTGTGGATTGCAGGTCGTGGCTTTAGGAAGTTTCGTGGAGGCATATCCCCATCGGAAGAGTGGCATGCCAGGCAGTGTTGGCGACTGTGGATACTACAGGTTGCAGGGGTGGAGCGAGGGGAAAGTGAATCTGATTAGGAAGGGAGCAGTGCATAGCCTGGGAAATGAACCTGGCTTTTTAATCAAGGTGCTAAGCAGAATAGGGCTAATCAGAACTAATCAGGGAAGGGGCTGATTACATTAGAGGGCTATGCTAATGACACAGCAAATCCGTGGGCTCTTCCAGCAGAAATTCCGTTGCACCAAGATTTTTATAGCCCAGGGGATGGACCAAATTCGGCAGCACCCTATGCGGGCAAACTCTTTTATGTGCTGTTTTCTGGTAGCAGTGGAGGTCAGGGCCCCAAGGTGTGAGGGACTGTCGAGTGAGAGCAAGAGGCAGTCCTTGCCCCAATGACCTGACAACCTAGACAGAAAAGACAAAGGACAGCAGGGGAAACTGAGGTAGGGAGCAGCAAAGTGACTTACCAAAGGTCCCCCAGCAAATCAGTGGCAGAGCTGGGCTTAAGATGGGTGTCCTGGCTCCCAGGCCAGTGTGCCGTCCTCTACCTCCTGTCAGCTTCAGACTTATACAGGCTTCTGAGAGTGTCGCAGGCTCCTGCCCTGCCTCTGTGGGAATGAACCCTTTAAAATTAGTACCTCTGTGGCTAACTCTCCTTTGAAGCCTCAGAGCTAACCCACCGGCTGTCCCACAGCAGGGTGCGGGGTTGGACTCCATTTTCCACAGGGTGCAGCTAATTTAAGAGTCTGATTTTTCACTTGATTATCCAAATTCTCCCTTGTGTGTTTGAAGCACCAGGCGCGAATGCTAAGAGGAATTAGTCAGTGCAACGAAAGTGCGTTGGAATTAATTGCCAGGGGGCCTCTTGCTAAGCTTACCCACGCCGCTAGCTACGCCAGATGGGGGTTATCAGCAAAGCAATGCCCTCTCCTGGCTGAGCGTTCCTTCCTTGCGGGACAGCTGCGGAGCCTGTGCGGGGTCAGAAGTGGTCCTGAATGGCTGGTTTGAGTCATGCTGCGATACAGGCAGCTCCCTGCGTGTTTTCTTTGTGGCCTGCGTACCGCACTGATCAAGGCATCCAACTTACAGGTCGCTGCTGGGACCCGATCTGCACCGGCCACAGCTCTGCTGGGGGCCACTCATTTAACTCAGGTGCTAGAGAGGCATATGACAACCTCCGGTGGTTCCTAGTTCAATCCCTGCTGGTGACCACCCTGGTGCTGTTTCCAGCTGCCTTTGCCACAGTTTGTGGGTCACAGCTGGCAATGATGTAACTCAAATACACGCCGAGTGCTGATATGGGGCTTGATCCTGCATGCTCTCAGGGTGTCAGGTTAACTCCAAGTGCCATGCCCAGGACAGGGGATACTGGCTAATGGTCATGGGTGGCCTATGGCCCAAGATGTAGGGGTGGGAGAGGGTTACTACCACTGCCTGTGGAGGTCTCCATAGGTACTAGTTTTGCAGGACTGGCTCAATACTGCATAGGCTGTGTGCATGCTATGGGTGGTGAAGCGTTGTAATGCAGATGCTTCCTCCAGCCATGACAGGCGTTTCCCCATCGCTGGAGACAATCCAATGGAAGAGCCCTCATGCACGCCCGGTTGGCAAAGCTGCTGCCCTGAGGAGGTGGAATTTTCACCCCCTGGCCACTGCAGCTACCTTAACTTAACTCTCGGGTGCAGACCAGGCCTCAAAAGGGGCTGTTTCTACCCAATCCCCTTTCGCAGCCTGTTGCCTGGCTTTGAAGCAGGCTCCTTTGACGCCCCGCAGGCTTTCAGTGTGGCAGAGAGCAGGTTCTGAGCCATCCCCTGCAAATGAGTCAGCAAAGCTGGGGAAAGCCATTCAGCCCTACGTTCCCTTTCTACTTCAAACCAGATGAAGAACCCTTGAACGGCGATGGAGAGTGTATGACCCTCGGACCACTGCCCCCAGAGCTGCAAGGGACATGGATCTGCAGCCCTCAGAGGGTGGGAAAGGGGGTTTATTTTGAAGATTCTCTGGAAACACTTTATTCGTCAGAAAGAATTATAATCTTTATTGATCAGATGTCTGCCCTGATCTAAACCCCCACCAGCTGCAGAGCACATAGTTCCCTCCGTATAGTCTTATTATGACTTCTTTTTATATCCCGGGCGTTATAAGGTTCTGGAGGAGCCTCTGAGCGAAGAGAGATTAAGCAGTGCTGACACTAGCAGACAGTAATTGGCTAGTGCCTTCCAGATGGAGATGGTGTGATGGGATCCCCGGGGTACAAGCTGGAACCGGGGACTGGTTGTGCCCTCTTAACTCTCTAGCCTGAGCTGTCCCTCATTGACAAGCAGCAAACCCCTCCAGGCCCTGTAATCATTCAGCACACCAGTATGGGGCGCCCCATACCAAACTAGATTGCACGCGTGCTCCCAGAGCTGCTCATGAATCACAGGAAAAGGCATCAGAAAATCTCCCAAGTCTACCAGCCTTTCTCCCAGAACTCGCTCCGGTCAGAAGCCAGAGCGGTGTAAGTTCAGCACGCAGGCTGCCCCTCCTTGACGCGGAAAGAACACGCACCAGCCTGGGTGACCTGAGCTGAGCTCTCCCAAGCACTTCAACCAAACACCTGCTGTCTCAGGGACAACAGAAAACGGATTGGTTAACTATGGAAGGAGAGACGGGAAGTGATTATATGTGGGAGGCACAAAAGGTCAGAGATAGTTGCCAAAGAAAATAAAAAGTAAGTGTGTAGGTTAAGTCCTTGTGTACAGGGTGCGAGGATATTACAGTGCAGTGAAGTGGCAGTGCAGACCAGCCCAAAGTCCTGAACCCTTGTTAGATGAAACAGGCTGTGTGTTAAGCAGTTTTTCTCACCTCACAGGCAATGTTCCTGCTATTTGTGTGGAATAAATTTTGTTACATGTGCCGACACATATGCTTATGTGCACCACCCAAGAAGCACTGGCCATCAACAGCTGTGGGTGCTCTGCTAATCAGCTGGGTGCCACCTGAATCTCTCGTGGGTGGCCGCCCAAGTGCACCACTTACGGGGAACACTGCTCGCTGGATATTGCTGCTGGGTTACAGTCCTTTTCCTGCAAGCCTATGGTCAGGCTCCTTCGTTCAAGTCTTTGTCTTCCCAGTAGTCTCATTTCCAGAGTAGGCAGAGGAGGAGAAAAGCAAAGACGTTGCTACTGTCCTATATTTTGGGTTCTTCCTCCGTGTCCCTAGAAAGAAAGAAAGAAAGAACCTAGCCCAGGTATTCCCGGTGGGCCTTGCTGAGCCACAGGGCTAAGTAAGTCCCTTACTGGGGCAATTTTCTTACAGAACTAGAAATCCCATGTTTACAGCTTCACAGCTGATGAACGGGCATTTATTTTCATCGGTAATTATCTTGGACCTTGTGTGCCCACCCCTTATAAGAACTGACTTCCCCAAAGGCCAGCAATCCAGACAGACCACGGAGCCCTTCCGCGCAATGAGCCAATGCCGATGACCCTCGCTGGTTGAAGTCTTTTGTTCTGCTCCTTTTAAAAAACAAGGGAAATTGTCTTTCTTCTTAAGCTGGAAACTTCCCAGGCAGAAACGGCCGATTTCCACAAAGCTTGACGGGATTATGTGGAAGAAAACAAAAAGGTGATAACTGAGGGGCTTACAGCAACCGGAAACTTGGGCCCTGAAGCCTACTGAACATCAGGCTACCGTGCAACGCTGTTCCCCAAAAGGCAGCATCGGCTGGGGTGTGTTAGGGAGGACATGGCAGTCAACCGGATTGCTGAGCCCAGGCCCGCTCAGCTCAGCCCAGGGGAAGCCTCAGCAGGAATTCCAGTTCCGGGAGACACACCAGCATTGCAGGATAGCCTGATATTCAGTAGGTTTCAAGGAACTGGCTCTGAGACAGTCCGCTGGGGAGCAATGAAAAAGCCCAGAAGCCCTGGCCTCTGCGGCCGATTTCGAGCTGGGTTTGGTTAGTCTTTAGAGAAGGAGACGGAGCAGGGCTGCGAGAGCCTTCCAGCCCGTTAAGGGCCCATGGTGATCAGCTGTCCTCCATGGCCACTGAAGGCAGGACAGGCTCAGAGGCTTAATCGGCAGCGAGGAAGAGCCGGGTTAGACGGGGGCAGCCTTCTGATGTTGGGTGCCCTGCAGAGCTGCAACACTGGCATCCTCCCTCCCTGCTGGGCAGCTGAACAGCACCTCTGGGTGGGGGGGACTGTGCTCAGGGCTGTGGGGGCAAGGAGCAGGACAGGGAGGCTTGTGGGGGAGCAGAGAAGGGGCAGTGGTGAAGCCCATCCGTGCTGTGGATCAGGAGGCAAAGCAGGGGGCCAGGGGATGGGGCCACCGGAGCTGGGGGAAGGGGTGGTCAGAGCCGGGGGGGGAGCGCAAAGGGATTCAGCTGCTGGGACTGGGAGGTGGACCTGAGGGGGGTGGAGGAGGCTGAGGGATTGGGCTGTGGGGCACAGATGGGGAGGTAGAGGGGCTGGAGGGTTGGGCTGCAGGACCAGGAAGCAGAGCAGAGGCCAGGGGACTTGACCTCCACATCCGGGGCGGAGCAGAGGCCAGGGGACTTGACGGTCACATCCAGGGGCGGAGCAGAGGCCAGGGGACTTGACGGCCACATCCAGGGGCGGAGCAGAGGCCAGGGGACTTGACGGCCACATCCAGGGGCGGAGCAGAGGCCGGGGGACTTGACGGCCACATCCAGGAGCGGAGCAGAGGCCAGGGGACCGGGGCTCCTCGAGGCAGCACTGGCCTCCAGCTGCCATGGGCACACCCAGGTGCACATGGCACTGCTTAACCTCGGGCCAAAGCGGTGCCCTGTGCAGCTGCGTCCTCTGCGTGTGCCTGGGGATGGGCCTGAGGTTGGATGTCTGAACCAGGTGTCCAAGGGAGCCTTTGGCATCTTCATCGGCGGTTTCAAAGAGGGGTTTGGACGAACACCTGTCGGGACAGTGCTGGTTTCCTCGGCCCTGCCTGCACACGGAGGCTGGATTTGTTGACCTCGTGAGGTCCCTTCCAGCCCTGCATGTCTATGACTCCATCAAAACCCCAAAACTTTCCAAGAGAGAACTATCCATGGAGCATTGGTGGTGGTGGGCGACCATATCTCCCTGTCCCAAATACGGAGCAGGGAGAAAAGAGGGGGAGGAGCGGCTCCTCCCAGCTCCGGGGAGCCGGGAAGGAGGTGGCAGCCACCGGCCCTCCTCGAGCCCCAGGGAAGTGACAGGGATTCAGCAGCCGTCCATGCTCCCCGGCTTCTCCGAGGCCCAGGGAAGTGAATCCCACCAACAGCTGCTGGCGGAAAAGGTCAGCGGGGGACGGCCCAAATGCAGGGCAATGAGTCCCTTTTAAAAAATAAGTAGGGACACCAAATAGGGACCGTCCTGCCAACTACGGGATGGGTGGTCACCCTACATGGTAGTCACTGGATTTTTTTATGGGCGCAAAAGACATTTTCCAAGTGGCTCTGCTGATGAGCTCTGGCTGCTGTTTCCAAAAGCAAGAGAGGCTTTGAAATTAGAAACTCTCACTCTCGGGTTGTCTTCCCAGGGCTGTAAGAGAACCAGAGAAACGTAGCAAGCTAGGCCTTGTTTAAGCGAATGCTATAACCTCTTGCCAAGAGGCCAAGTGCCCAAGGACGCGGCTTGACAAGAAGGATCCACTGCTTATTCTGCCTTGGTTTGTTTAGTTTCTTATGATTCTTGTTGTTCTGATCCAGTTAGTCACCAATGGGAACTCGAAGGAATCTTTGGCTGTGGTGGCCAAAGAGCAGAGCAGGAAGTTAGATTAGGGCAGGAGGATGAGCTGATTTACTGACGGCCTTACGAGCTCATGAGTCAGAGCTGGGCAGAGTGGCATTGCAAAGCGACGGAAGTTGAACTGAGCAGGAGGAGGGGGAAGGAAATGGAATTCAACATGTTCTTGTGCCCCCTTTTCAAAACCGGAGTCTGATTGACACGTAAACACGGCCTGTCACTGTAAAGGAGCCCCAGGGACTCATTCCCCACTCTGAAATGCAGCGAGCTCTGGAGTGGAGCACAACAGCTGTGCCAAGAAGGAGGCTGCTTCGATCAGGGCCCTGGCGTGGGGCTCCGAAGTTCTCCGTTCTATTTGCAGCTCTGCATTGCGTAATCTTTAGCAGGTCACCCAGGCAGGTCTTGATCAGACGAGCTCCATTCGGGAGCTAAATACAGGGTAGATTTCCGAAAGGGTGAAATGCCCAGCAGCTCCCAGTGCGACGCTCGGGGCAGATCACGAAGAGCTCCGCACACGAGCCAGGGCTCCGCTGGGAGGGTAAGCGGGCAGCAGCCGGGTGGAGATACCTCTGGCTCTTCTTCCCATGCCTCTGTCAGGGAGCGAGGGGAAAGTACACGGCTTGTGCGCATGCCTCTCGCTCCTGGAAGGGGCACAGAAGGAATACACAGTCTGTGTACTTTCTCCTCGCCCCCTGATGGTCAGGGGAATGGGAAGAACCACAGACTGCTGCGCCCTCCTGCCCTCCCCTGCACCAATGTGGTGCACTTCTGGACTGTCACTGTGAGCCTCAGCTCCTCAGCCATAAAGCGGGGATGATAATTCTTTTCTCCCATCTTTTTTGTTAATTATTTAGGTTGGTAGCTCTGGAGGGCGCAGACGGTCTCTTACAAAGTGTTCATGCAGCACTTAGCGAAAGGGGGCCCTGATCTTGCTTGGGGTCTCTCGGGGCTCTTGTCACACAACGAATTATTAGCGATAATTATTGTTAGCCAAGCAGTGCGTTGCCATAGCAACGCTTCACCCAAGTTAAGGCCTGCGATTGGAAGTGGAGGGGCAGTTTTAGGTGGGCAAAATTTAATCGCTCCAATTAGCCAAGAAGCAGGAGTCCAGAGCAAAGCTACCTTGCGGCTTTTGCAAAAACGGCCGCCCAGGCAGGCACTGAATGAAGATGCACTGAGTGTGCGTGTGTTAGTTATCGCCTCTTTAATGCACCAGTTACAATTAATGGCTCCTAATGTGCTGGGCAGACATACAAAGGGCTTTGGGGTGAGCACAGATTCACTTTGCTGTTTCGGTGGAAACCAGAGAATGGTACAGCAGAGGGTGGACAACTGATCCCGTGTCAATTTCCTCCTGGGGCTGCAAAGCTGGGGGGATTCCAAACCCCCCTCCCGTTGCAACCTAGGGGGAAGGGGTGGGGAGAGGTGGGTAGGGGAGGTTCAGTCACAAGGGGAAGCCGATAGCTGTTCCTGTCTCCCTGTTGCCCTAGCACCTGTCCCCAGAGCTCTCCCTGGCCAGTTGTAGGCATAAAGTTGCTGTAGATCACAGTTTGCCAAACTGGGGTGGGTGGGTGCTGAAATTCCAGGATGGGCGCAAGGCGACTCCGCTGCCCCGTCATTCCCCCCACCCCAAGAAAGATCCGGCCTTTGCTTCCGGCTCTCAGCCCCTGCCATTTCACGTGGGCGACCCAGCAAAGATGCTGTAAAAAGCAGGCAGTCTGCAAAGGCCCACATGGAGCTGGCTACCTCCTGCAAATGTGCGTGAGTGTGCGTTGTGGGGTAAGGAGGAGGATTGGGTTTAGATGAGGGGCTGGTGGTGCCCGGATTTGGGGAAAGGGTGGGGCTCAGGCAGGCAGCTTGGGCAGCTGACCAGGCAGCGCGGGGGCTTGGGTGGCTGGCCCCAGCATCATGGGGCTCGGGTGGGCAGTTCTGGCAGTGGGTCCATGGTTGCCAGGCAGGCGGTTTGGGCAGCTGGTGGATGGGCGGCTGGCCTCAGCAATGCAGGGGCTCAGGTGGGCAGCTCAGGTGGCTCTCCCACAGCTCGGGCAGACAGCCCTGGAAACGCGGGGCTCAGACAGCTGGCCAGCCTGGCCTTCATCAGGCACTCACAAGGTGGGGCCTGTGCCGTTAGCCTAGATGGTCCATCGCTGGCCTCCTAGGGTTTCCCAACTTACAAAGAAAACCCAGCATCATCTTTCACATTAAATTCATTGTTTCTGCTGCTTCTGATGTTAAATTACATTTTAATTAAATTTTTGGGCCAAGGAAACCTACAGTATTTGTGTTTATTTTTAATTTAAATAAGAGTTTTATATCAAGATTTTGTATTTATTTTAAATTACTAATTGAATTTTTTAAAAGTGGGGTTGGATGATGGTAAAGAAGAGGCAGGTGAGGCATGAGGGTTTCTCAAGAAAATCAAAAGGGGGACGCAATGCTGCAAAGTTTTCTGTAGGTGGATGTCACACTCATTGAACAGAGGGTCAATTGGCCAGGCTCCCACAGGGCCTGGTTTTCCAAACGAATTGGCGAGCAGCAGCACCCCAGTCCTTGAGCACCTGCAATTCCACAGTCGCCATGTGCCTCAGTTTTTCCATCTGTAAAATGGGTGGGTGATAATACTGCTGTCCTTTATAAAGCACATTGAGATTTAGGGGGACCCCCCCACAAAAGAACTAGGTACTATTACTTGCAAAATTGTTGCTGAAATCCTCACAAATCACGTATATCTATTATTACAGGCCTGTTTGAGCCAGGCCTTGATGTTGCTGAAGTCTGACACCATCATGAGCAGTTGGCTATTATGGGCAGAACTGCGGCTGTGTGGCTTGTGGAGCTCGAACTAAGGCAGCAATGAGTTCTGAGTTGAACACAGGGATCCACCTGCTCTGCCATGCAGGAAGGGTTTGGTTTATACTCTCCTCAGAATGACAGCACCTACGCTGTGAGGCTAGGAGGGATTTTCTGAGACCGTACCAGGAGCCCATTAGACGGGGATGAGCTAACATGAATGTCAAATGCATTCTTTAAGAAGGGTGGCTCTCTGCACTAGATCCTTTTTTGATCTTAATGAATTCCTGTGTGAAGTCCTGTGATATCTGTGGCTGGTGGGTGCTATGCAGGAGCCAGGAATTTGGGATAGATATGTAGTATGGTTTTCCCCAGTCTCAGTGGCAATGTTCCTGCTAACAATTTTTGACCATCCCTGTGTGGAATGAATTTTGTTACATGCACCAATGTATGTGCAATGTGCACCACCAAAAGATACGCACGCTGCTGCGGGTGGGTGGCAGTGGGCGCTTGGCTAACCAGCTGGGTGACACCTGAATCCCCCCGGCCCCGCGTAGCTGTCCAAGCACTCAGCTTGCAGGGCGCGCCGCTAGATGGGGTTGTGAGAGCAAACCCTTCAGCTGTTCGTTAATGGTGAGTTCATTAGCATGGAGTTATGTTTTGCAACTCTGTTCCTGACCTCTTGCAAGACACTGGAGCGTGACAGACGTACTGATGAGGAGGGGGTAGTCAGGGTTTCGGTCTGCTGGGGGCTGTTTCCCTCCTCTCCCCTCCCCACTCCTGAGGACTGTTATTTCTAGCAGCTTTGCTATTTATCAAGGAAACATGATGCTTCAATAGAATACAGACCCTTTCCCTGGGAAAAGCCTGGGTGTAAAAGTGAAAGCCAAGTGGATCTTGTAACCATGTCCAATGGATTAATGCTTTGTAATAATAATAATAATAATTAATAATGGAGCTATTTACAAAAGTAGCATGAACTGGAATGTTTTGGTGCCCTGCTGGTGAGGCGTATGTGTTTGGTTCACTCCCTAATGGACAATCCACTTGTGGGATAAATGCCTACTACTGCAGCTGTCACTCTCCAGTTAAATGGTGTAAGTCCCTACCCCCACTCTGGCGGGAAGGGGTGAAAGCAGGCTGAAGACAGACGGTGCAGAGCCCCAGCCAATCAGAGAGATGCTTATAATGAGCCAATGAGAGGGTGGTTTGCTGGAGCAGCTCTGTTATAAGGAGCGGCTCAGTGGAGCAGAGAGCAGTTGGGTCTTGACCAGGCAGTAGGCAGAGCTGGCGTCCAAGAGGAAGAACGCACGGCACGGCACGGCACGGCACGGCACGGCACGGCACGGCACGGGAGCAGAGAAAGCGAGATGGAGCGGGATGGGCAGTGGCCTGACACCTGCCAGGCTGCTGGCCTTGATACAAGGTCTAGGAAGGTGCAAGGGGCTGTGGGAAAGTGGCCCATGGAGTGAGAGACAGCAGAGGGGACTGAAGGAGGCAGGACAAGACAAGGTTACTGCCAGAGGGTCCCTGCGCTGGGACCCAGAGGAGTGGGCAGGCCTGGGTCCCCCACTCCCCTTACACTTCCACACCAGGGGGAGTGGCCTGTACAGGCTGCAGCTTGCCCCAGAGGCGAGGCGCTAGAATTTGGGGCTGCAGTGGGCCACGGTGGCAGGGGAGGCTGAGGAGTGAGCACTGCCGAAGGGGCATCCTGCGGTGATGTGGGCCCAGAACCAGAGGGTGGAGAGAGGACCAGCAGGCGGTGTGGCCGCCAGAAGGGGGCGCCCTGCTGAGGAGCGAACGAATTCCAAGCGTGACCAGCAGGAGGCGCTGTGGCCATGAGTCAAACCCCATTGCAAGTCCCTGGCTGCTAGGTCCCACCTGAAAAGAACTGCTACGTTGCCTCACTGGGGAGGGTGCCTCATTCACCCAAGCTGTAGCAGCTCTGTAGGATCCCCGTTCGGTTGCCAGCGTTGACCGGGCTAGCGGGCGTCGTGCAGCTGTCGAGCAGGCTTCAAAACGCAGGGGGGCGCTGGCCCCGTTTGTGGAGTGGGGGGGCTGAAAGCCGCTGTAACTCCTGCATGATGGAAACCCCTTCAAACCAGGGTGTGCTCTTCCACGCCCGCATCCTTAGTTCCAGCTCCAGCCAGCCCCATGCCACAGAGCCAAGGTGGGCCGGGGCAGCTGTCTGTCCCGCCCCTCCTGGGCTACGTCTACACTAGCACACTACGTCGAAGTAGCCTATTTCGAATTAAGGACATCGAAATAGGCTACTGCGACGCGTATCGTCTACACGTCCTCCGGGGCTGGTGCCGTCAATGTTCAGCGTCGAAGTAGCAACGGGGAACATCAAAAGGAGCCGCCGCAGAAGGAAATGCGGAGCGTCCACACACACAAGTGCTCCCCGTCGAAATAAAGGTCCAGCAAAGCCCCAAGCCGCTCCCTTAAAGAGCCCCTCCCAGACACACTTGGCCTGCACAGCACGAGATCCACAGAGCCGACAACCGGTTGCAGGCCCTGTGCATGCAGCATGCACCCCCTGCTGCAGCAGCTGCAGCCAGAAGCCCTGGGCTAAGGGCTGGTGCATGCAATGACCATAGAGCCCCACAGGGGCTGGACAGAGCGTCTCTCAACCCCTCAGCTGATGGCCGCCATGGAGGACCCCGCTATTTCGAAGTAGCAGGATGCGGATCATCTACACGCTCCCTACTTCGACGTTCAACGTGTAGACGCGACGCGTGCTATTTCGATGTTATGCCAGCTACTTCGAAGTAGCCGGCTAGTGTAGGCGCACCTCTGGGCTCAGCAGGTGGCAGGGACATCCATGCTTCCCCCACCTTTGGAGAAGGGACTGCTTGGATTGCTGGATGGGGGAGAGGCTGCGGCAGGGAAACAGCTGGCTGAGCGTCCGAGCTCCACACCGGGGATGGGCCCAAGGAGCAGCCCAACCCTTTGAGGGACAGGACCCAGAACCAGCTCTGTGGCCGTTTATTGCTCATAATGGCATCTGGGGAGATTTCTGGGTAAATTCCTCCCTCCCCAATGGCTGCAATGGGGTCTTTGTCCAATTCCTCGTCTATTTATTATATCAGACTTAGCGCTGTCATATCAGAATCTGCTCAAGCCCTCCAGTAGACAATGTGACCTGTCTTCATGACACGTCCCTGGGGTTAACGTGTGCAGGGCCTGCCCGGCTTTGGCAGGCTGGCTCGGGTTTTTTTTTTAACACAGGTGCCGCTGTACCCTTACGTCAGGGAAAGGAGATCAGAGCAATGCACCAGGCGTTTGGAGAAGGTTGGGATGGCGCCTCGTCCCTGGGGCAGTTCACTCCGTCATTCCAGCCCTTGAGAGAATGCTGTGTGTCTCCTGGGCAGGCGAGGTTTCCCCTAAGGGCGGGTGTGGGGCTTTGCAGCTACTGACTTCCGGGCGTGTCCCTTCTACCCCCCATTCCCCAATCTAGAGTGATTTAACTGCACAGAGAATTATACATCAGAGAGCCCTGTCCTGTTCCCTGTAAGCTGCGCCCGCGTGCGGCCGCCCAGAAGAGATTCCAGTGCCTCCTGGTTGATTAGCAGAGCGCCTATTGCTGGGTTTTGTTCATCATGGTGGTGCACATTTGCATGGCCGTGGCGCACCCCATAAAATGCATTCCGCACATGGATGGAGGAGAGGAGAGGCAGCATTGGAGGCCTGAGGGTCCCCTCAGCAGCGGAAGTCCTCTCACCCCTCCACACCTGTCTCTCTGCCTGTCTTTCATGCAGGGGTGGCCTGCTGTCTTCATTCCCTCTGCAATGCACCGGGCACTGGCCATAGTTGGAAGACCGAGATACAGGGCTAGAGGGTCAGACTCAGTGCGGCTGTTTGTATGCCTGCCTCAAGCATCAATATCACAGGGCTTTAGCTGCCTTCAGCTCCCTCCCCCAGCATCTTGCCCGGTCTGCTCCCAGGGATAAAAATCAGCTCTGTGCATTGCAGCGCCCCTGGGGCTGCTATTCATCTCCTCCCGCCCTGCTCTGGGGCACCGGGAGCTGTTTCTCCGCCTGAGGCAGAGGCCTGTCAGGTGTCTGCTCACCGGAGCACAGTGAGGCAGCCGAGATGCTGTGGTAGTGTCCGTGGAGTGGCTGTGCTTGGCTTGCACCTGACAGGGCTGTCAGGACAGAGAGTGCCAGCCTAGCATACCGCCGGCTGGGTGGTGTGGGGGGGGGAGGGCAAGCCGTCACCAATTCCAAGCCAGCTGGGGAAGAGACAGCTGCCCCTGTTGGAGGATGGCTTGGCAGGGGTCTGCCCAGGTCTGAGTGCACATTTCTACTGGTGGTGCACATCGGCCTTGCTTCTGTGCACCTAACAAAATTTATTCTGCACACTCAATGCCACATATGGGACTAGGGAGCTGGTAGTCCATTGCCGCCAAGGTGTGATGGAGTCGGGGGTGTGTGAAAGACAGGCTGGATGCGTGTGTGAGACAGGCAAAGCAGCTCACACGGCTAAGGATCAGTGAGGTGGCCGTGTTAGCCTGTATCTTCGAGAACAACAATAAGTCCTGTGGCTCCTTATAGACTAATGGATATTTTGGAGCATCAGCTTTCGTGGGCAAAAACCTGCTTTGTCAGATGCCTGAGTGGAGTGGGGGTGCGGTTTCCAGTGAGGTATTTAAAGAGTGGGGTCCCAGTAAAAGGGAGGGACAGAGCTGACCAGGTCTACTCAGGCAGGGTGGAAATGGCTCAGTATCAGACGTATGTATCAAAACAGGAAAAAACAACCCCGTGGGGCTGTAACCTGAGCTGGCAGCTAACACCTCTGACCTGAACAAAGAGCAGGGAGGAGCCCAGCTGGGTTTTGAATCACTGAGTGGCTGGAGGCCTCCAAGCTGGTTGCGGGGGGGCCCGGTGAGGGGGACGGGTGTGTTTGGCTTGAGTGGGAGTGGGGCTGGCTGGAGAGGTGAGGGTGGGGGGAGTAGGGCAGGGCCCGCTGTGGGGTGGTGGTGTTCCATGCTTCCACAAAAACCATCCCCCCAGAACTTCCTGCCTCGGGACCTGCGTTTTCTTGACCAATAAAATAGGGGGAATTTTAAAACCGGGCGAGCAGAAGTGTGACCATTTTGGCACAGAGTTCCCTGGGGAGTAAATTAGATTTGCCGTGTTACTCTGCTCCTGGCCCCTTGGCCCGACAGTGGGCCACATTTCACAGGCCTCAACATTGCCATGATGGTTTCAGCATCTCAAAAAGAATCGATTATGCCGCACACAGCCAGGGCAATTCCCCCGTAGTACCGATGTTTCTAATTAGTTTTCTAAATACGTAACAAGGTGCCACCACAGCAGCATGCATCTAGTTGACCTTTGGAGATGGAGAATGCACTTATTAAATGCCAGGCTGGGCTGGAAACATGCAGAGGATAATTTTCTTGACTTTGCTCTGGCAGGCTGGTTTTCTGAGTGACGGGAGCCGCAGCGGCAGTGCTGTTCAGAGCAGAGTCAGGAATGTGGGGTGAGAGAGAACAGCCTTTTGCCTCCAGTGAAATTCCCTTCAGCGAGACCATTAAATGAGGAATTGGAGGAGGATGTGACTGTCTTACCCTTGAGGCAGGCCTCAGGGAGGAAAAGCAAGGGGCTGCCAAGCAGATTCCTTTGGCAGGTGAGGGGGCAGTCAGGTTAAACAGGGGGAAGGAGAGCTCAGTGGTTTGAGCACTGGCCTACTGAACCCAGTGTTGTGAGTTTGATCCTTGAGCAGGCTCTTTGGCAAATAGGCTGGGGGAGAGAAATTGTGCTTGGTCCTGCTGAGAGGTTGGGGGACTGGACTCAATGATCTCCTGAGGTTCCTTCTAGCTCTATGAGGTGGGGGTTTCCATCTATTATACACATCTCCTAGAGCTGGAAGGGACCTCAGGAGGTCATCTAGTCCAGTCTCCTGTGCAGGGCCAAGCACCATCCCTGTTATCTATTTGCCCCAATCAGCCTCCTCAAGGATTGAGCTCGCAACCCTGGGTTTAAGCAGGCCAATGCTGAAACCACTGAGCTATCCCTCTTCCTGAAATAGCCCATCTCCTGATTACTAGGACAGCCAATTGCTTAGCTCCATTTGTGGCTCAATGGGGAAATATCTGAGATCACATACTGAACATAAACTCCAAATAGCTTTAAAAAAATTAAGAAGACTAGAAAAGTGCCACTGTGGTCAAACAACAAAGTCAAAGAAGTAGTTAATGGCAAAAAGGTCCACGCTAGAAATTAAATCCCAAGGCGCATTAGAAGTTAAATCCTATGGAGCAAAACTAGACAGGAACATAAACTCTGCCAACTCAAGTGTAAAAGTATAATTAGGCAGGTTTAAAAAAAGGAATTTGAAGAGCAACTAGCCAAAAATTCACACAGACAGCAAAAAAAACTCTTTTTTTTTTTGT
Source organism: Carettochelys insculpta (assembly GCF_033958435.1). NCBI lineage: Eukaryota > Metazoa > Chordata > Testudines > Carettochelyidae > Carettochelys > Carettochelys insculpta. The sequence goes on from NC_134145.1 coordinate 5,351,834, forward strand.
TTGAATACTTCAGAAGCAGGAACCTGGCCAAACAATCACAGGACTACTGGGCATTTGAAGTGATAAAGGAGCAATCAAGAAGACAAGGCTATTGTAGAGAAGTGAAATGAATCGTCTGCATCAGTCTTTGCTGTGAAGGATGTGAGGGAGATTACCACACCTGAGCCATCCTTGTTAGGGGACAAATCTGAGGACCAGTCCCAAAGTGAGGCATGAATAGAGAAGGATTTGGAACAAACTGATCCGTTAAACGTTAATAAATCACTGGGACCGATGCTGTTCACCCAAGAGTTCTGAAGGAGCTCAGATATGAAATTGCAGCGTTACTAACTGCATCTTGTTGCCTATCATTTAAATCAACCACTGTAACGGGTGACAGGAGGACAACTAATGTGACACCATTTTCTAAAAAAGTCTGCAGGGGTGATCCTGTCAGTCACGCGCAGGTAAGTCTAACTTCAGCACTGGGCAAATTGGTTGAAACTATAGGTGAGGGGGTGATTTAGACCCTAAGGCCCCTGCTGGAGGCCTGGTGGCCCTGTCAACCTGCACTCCAGAAAAGGGCAGTGGAGAGCATCTTCTAAGTTGTGTGATGTAGCCAATCAGAATATGTAGCATGGAGTGACCAATCACAATGGGCAGCATGGAGCAGCCAATCGGGGCCCAGCAAGATAGTATAAAAAGAGCTGCAGCGGCAGAGCACATTGAGCTCCTGGCTGGAGCTGGAGGAGTGTGGATGGTGGTTATGGCTGATAGGACCTTGGACAGAGCTGTGGTGAGGGAGAAGGTGATTCCCAGGGTGGTTGCTGGGACTCAGCCAGGACAAGGCCTGGAGTGGAGAATGTGGTGAGGCCATGGGAAGGGGCTCTGGGAATTAGAATTCTAGGGCTGGAGATTACACCACCTCCCTAGGTTGTGCATTCCTGTGCTTCACCACCCTCCCAGGGAAAGAGTTTTTCTTAACATCCAACAAAGACCCCCTGCACTGCAACTTGAGACCCTTGTTCTGCCATCTGCCACCACTGAGAACAGCCTCTCTCCATCCTCTTTGGAACCCACTTCAGGTAGCTGAAGGTTGCTGTCAAATTGCCACTCGCCCTTCTCTTCTGTGGATAGATAACCCCAGATCCCTCAGTCGCTCCTTGTTGGTCATGTGCTCTAGCCCCCCTAGTCATTTTGGTCACCTTCTGCTGGACTGTCTCCAATGTGTCCATATCCTTTGTAGAATGGGAGACCCAGAAGTGGACACAGTACTCCAGAAGGGGCCTCCCTGGTGTCGAATAAAGGGGAATAATCACTTCCCTCGATCTGCTGGCAACGTTCCTACTAATGCACCCCGATATGCCATCAGCCCTCTTGGCTACCAGGGCACATTGTTGAGCCACATCCAGCTTCTCATCCGCCTTGTACTAGTGACACTGTCCATTTGAAGGGATGTGGTGGGTGGCTCCTATCTCTACATTACCTGGGTTGGGTGCCGGAGTAGTGGTGGGCCTGAATTCCCTTCTCCTCCTCTAGTCCCTGGAGGAGCGGCCTGGACTTTTGATGCACCCGGAAGGGGGAAGTGAACTCTTTAAGTGGCCTATCAGGAGCGCTGGGACCCCCTGAGAGGGTGAAGACATTGCATCCCGGGAGGCAGCCCGGGGCACTGCCTGGGGTGGAGAGGACAGCTCAAAGCAGGCTATGGGGTAGTCCCTGCTGGACCGACTGAGGGGGGCAGGGCTCAGACGGACGTTACGCCGGGCACTGAGAGAATCTCCCTTGGACTCCTCCCTGGAAGGGGGGTGGTTTTAATGTCACGCAGAGGGTCTGTGACTTGGCTGGGTGGCTGAAGACTCACCGCCAGGGAGACAAAGGGTGGGTGCAGGCACTGCCGGGGGGGATGCCAGTGAGAGGTGAGTGCGGCAGGAATGAAGAGTCACAGCATTCCGCAAGGTACGTGGGTCCGTCTGCGGCTCGTGGCCGAGAGGCCGACGATGGGGGCGCTCCTGGCCTCGGCATGCCTGACCCTGGGACAGGGCTGATGGGGGTGCATCACAATTGCCCCCAGCCCCCTGCTTCTGGCATCACTGTCTGTGGACAGTTCCAGCCCTAAGGGGGGTGTTGGGCCTGGGATGCCCAGACCCCACCTCTTCCTGCACTAGTCTGTCTCCACCTGCCCCCCACTCCACCCCTTCCCCAAGCCCCTGGCCTTGCTCTGGCCCCTCCTGCCTCTTCCCACTCTTGCTCCGCTCCTGTCTCACCTCCATTCCCATAGCTCCCCACCCCTCCTGTCCCACACAATGCTGGGAGCCGGTGAGCTGGGCCAGAGCAGAGCAGGGCTGGGCCAGGTGGCTGCCAACGACCCCCTTGCCACCCAGGTCCTACATCCCCCTGATGTGCGGGCCCTGGGGGGCAGCTGCCCCACGCTGTCCAGGGAGAACACCCACACTGTGCTGAAGATCCAGGAGCCTGCAACTGCGGGGACTCTGAGCTGCCGTCCAAGACCAGCCCACCCGAGCTCAGCAATCCCTCAGCGTCGGGGGCGCCTGGCTCCGCCCGCGAGCAGCAGCTTTGCCAAGCGCCGGAGAAATCATTTCCTCGGCTCAGGCGGCTCATGGCTGTGAGGAGACCAGGCGGCTGCCCACGTGCAGAGTGTGCGCTGCAAGGAGACAGGGCTTCAAACCCCCTGAGGGACGGCGCTGCTGAATGCCGGGAGTGCTGGCAGCTCGCAGGCAGGCTACACCACCCCGGTGGTTTCAGCAGCGAGCAGGATGCACGTCGGTGGCGGGATGGACAGCATGTGACACAGGGAGATACACCTCTCACCGAGCTGGAAGGGACCTCGGGAGGTCATTGAGTCCAGTACCCTGCCCTCTTGGCAGGACCAGGCACCCTCCCTTTTTTAAGCTGTTTGCCCCTGATCCCTAAGTGGCCTCCTCAAGGACTGAGCTCACAACCCTGGGTGGGTTTAGCAGGCTCACGCTCAAACCGCCACCGGCTGCGTCGTGGCTTCCCTGCCGAGACGGAACAAGGGACTGGAGGTTTTTCTCCCCTGCTTGACTGTCAGAAGGCAGAAAATCAGGGAAAAGCCTGGGCCAGCTGCGTCCTGCCCGTCTGGCTGTTCCACCGAACCACCACCTTGCAAAAGGGTTGTTATTAACTGCTGGGCGAGCTGCACAGTAAACTCCCACCCTGTGCAGCCAGGCCGACTCAGAGCCGAGGAGTCTGTCTGCACCAGGGGTTGATCCAGGGGGTGGGTGCCCAGTTATCCTAGCCAGGTGTGAGCTCATGAGTGATTGGTACCACAGGTAGCTTAGTCAGGGGTTGCCCTGCCCCTAAGCTCCTCCTGCTTCCTGTTCTTCCTCTCTGGCCCTGGCTGCTCCTCTTCCCTGAAGAGGGCTGAAGCTAAGGCGGGGGCAGGCCAGCCTGTGGCCTGGGATTAGGAGTGGCTGGGACACAGGGCTGCTCAGTGTTCCAGGGCTGCAGCCACCCACCCAGCGCTCCAGGGGTGGAGTTGCGGCTGCGGGAGCTGGGACCGGGCCATCCACTGCTTTGGGCCTGGGGGGCAGCATTCCCTGCAAAGTGCGCATGTGGGTGGCCACCCAGGAGATTAGTTTACAGGGATTAGCAGAGCACCCACAGCCAGCAGACCTTCTATGGGTGGTGCACATCTGCCCACGGCTTGGTGCACATAACAAAATTTATTCTGCCCATAGATGGAAAAAATAGAGGGAACCCTGCTGGGCAGTGCTGGGCCTGGCCGCCTGGCACTGCAGAGCTGCAGGAGTCTGGGTGGACTAAGCAGGGCACCCCAGGATAGGGAGGCTGGCGGCCATAGGGTTTGGGGGTTCAGAAGGGGAGGGGCAGGGCTTTGGGCAGAGGGGGTGGGAGTGGGGGTTGTCCCCCCAAATGGGCAGTTCACGTGGTGCCCACGTGTGAAGGAGGCAGCAGATGGAGTCTGTGCTCCCATGAGAGAGACAAAGGAAACTTGGTGCTCATGGTACAAAATGCGTCTGTTCAGCTGCGTCTGGAGAGGCTGTGGGCTTATGTGCAGGAGATGCTAATTTCCTCGCTCTGGGCTCCCCAGCGAACACTCAGCAGCAACGCTCAGTGCCTGAATAATCCTCTGTTGGCAGCCCAAATGGAGTGGCCGACTGGAGCGGGGGGTTAGGAAACTGGAATCCTCTTGCTGGGTGCTTGTTAATAACTGTGCTGCAGAGGCAGAGAGAATAATGCTGGATGAATGCTCCTAACAGCTGCACTGCCAGGGTATCGCAGTCCAACAGGCCAGGACGAGAGGATGAGAACCCATGAGGATGACGGCGCAAGCTGTTGCATTTTGTGTGTTTACTGGGGTAAGGAACCCGATTTAACTCTATTTGCTGTTTGTCTTGCTTCAGCTCAAACGCAACAGGCTGGGGGACCTCGAGAAGCCCTGCACAGAACTCACAACACAGGAGCTTAAAAAGCATGAGTGGCTTTGTCACCTTAGGTTCCTCTCAAACTGCGCTGTTGCAATGTCTAGCTTCACCCACAGCCCTGGGGCACATGCTTAGTTATGACAGCTCCCCGCTGGCTGCCTACAGACAGCAGTGTTGCTCAGTCAGTGCAGGGTTGTATGCTGGGACCTGACCCCAACCTATCTTCTTTGCCTCATCTCAGTATCTCCTACACCAGCGTTTGTAAGGTGGTGCTCAGGAGGCAGTCTTACCTTGCAGTTTCCTCCTCTCCTACACCAGTGTGTTTTCTCCAAGCCTTTTAAAGCCCTTTTAAGCATCTCTGGCCCTTTTGCCAGAGGAGTTTATTAAAGAAAACAGTGACAATGGCAGACACGTGAAGATGCTTCTACATAGCTTGAGTTCTAGCATTGTTACCGTTGTTTACCAGGTTTCAACCACTCCTGGAATTCCCTTCAAGACATTTTCAAGCTTTTCCATATCAAACCCGACCTTTCCATACCACAACCCCCACCTCTGCCTTAGGAAGTCTTCCATTTATCTAGCCAGGGCCAATATTAATTTGCCAAAATCGGATGGGCAGGGTGGTCATGACCCCATGACATCTATTTGTGACCGCCAGTGCATGGTGCAGTGATGGTCTCTCTCCTCTGCCAGATGGTCATGCGTGTACAGTTGTTTGGCAGCTAATACAGTAATCATAATAGAGGGGACGCTGTGTTATCCTAGTGTGCTCTGGGGTATCCCTGGGTTTGATTGTCTCCTGACTGTAGCCCCTCACAGACTAAAAGAGGTGTGAATGCTGTCCTTGGGGTGAGTAACTGGTTCTAGTAATCCATGGCTAAGCCTCTAACGCCTGCCATGAGTGACCTTGTGTCATCCCCGCAAGGAAGCGAAGCACCTTTGCTGGGCAATGGAGGCTAGGGCAGCTGGTGGTTTGGCACAGGGACTGTCTGTCTGTGCAGAGCCCAGCGTCAGGACTCAGGCTACTGCAGTACAAAGAATAAAGGAACAGGGATAAGTGACTTGTCCAAGGAGACGCAGTGAGTCACTGGCAGAGCTGGGAACGGCCCCCTGGTGCCAGGTCCCTTTCTCCATGTGTTTTCTATCTGAGGTCATCACCTAACACCAGATGGTATCATATCTCGGTGCTGAGTGAACCACACCCCAGCTGCTAGCTTATGCCCCTCCTTAATCAGAGATCAGAGCAAAGGAATTCTGAGCACCTGTCCCCCACTCCTCCTGAGCTAGCAATAGCACCCTGGGGTGCTGCTACCCATTCTGCATCACTAACCACTAGGCAACTGGGCCTGCTTGTTTCGTCAGGCCTCTGCATTAGCTGGGTGTATCTAAAGCAGCTGTTCTCAGCCTGTGGGCCAGTCGCCATAGCTGCAGCCCATGTGCAGGGCTGAGGGCAGACTTTGCTGGGCTCGGAGGGGTGAGGGGCGCTGTGGGCCCCCAGAAGGGGCAGAGACGCTGGTGGAAGAGGCAGACAACCTCTCCCAGCCAGCTCTTTGGAGCTGACCGGCGCACCCTGTCTGGGGCTCTGTCAGTGATATGGATGAGTGTTTCTTCAACTTTTTGAGACCCTGGAACACAAAACAATAATAATTTTACTGCGGCACCCCTAGGAAAATATTCTCACATAAAAGATTTCTTGTCTAGTACAAGTAAAGCCTCGTTCTGTGGGGTCGTGCGTTGATGCCTGATTGTTGATTGGAATATCAAGTTCAGAGAGTTCATTTTTAATCATCTTTTGTTTATTGTAAAGAATTTGGATCATGTGGTTCCTCGGTTTCTTCGAGACACTGTTCCGGTATGGCTATGGTCTGAAGAAGTGGGTCTGTCCCACGAAAGCCCATCACCTAATAAATTATTTTCGTTAGTCTTTAAAGTGCTACTGGACTGCTTTTTTGTTTAGATAGTCTATAGACTAGCATGGCTTTCTCTCTGTTACTAATCAAAAAAAAAAAAAGAAAGCAAACAGGCGGCAATGTGACAAATCCTGTCATTAGAAATGCCCTACCTCGCCTTTGCTGCTGTTAGCAATCAGCCTACGGGCCAAAGCCTGAATGGACAGAAACTGAATGCTCCTCTCTCCCCAAAAACGGATGCTTCGGCTGCTGTATGTGCAGCAGATCAACAGATCACTTCAGTACGGCAAACCCCTCCGTCCCCTTTCTCCAGTGTTACGTGCGTTTCCGGCAGGAGAACGTCTCTTGGCTGATTTTTAATGAAACAAGCCAACTAGATGTCCTGCCGCAGTTAGTTCAGCTCAAGGAATGGCCAACGGCAGAGCAGCTCATGCTACTTGCTCCACAGCCTCTCGGAGACGATTTCTGCCTGGGCAGAGTGCACCCAGCCAGTGTTTGGACAAGCAATTCCTCCAAGGAATCCTTTTACGGAGACACAAATCCAGTTTGAAATTAAAGTCGTGATTTTTCCTATGACCTTGCAGGGGAGCAGTGGGGAGGGGAGGAGGATGTATTTTTTTTCCCCCACACCCTGTGACTGAGGCTCACATTTCAAGGATGACTGTACTTTGGAAATGGATTTGCTATTTCATTTTTCTACCAAACACCTTCAAGAAGTCATCTCATGATTAGCTAATTAATATTTTCTTCCCCACTCTAGGCTGGCAGCAAACCATTATCAGGAGATACTAGGGAACGCCCCTTACTAGCTTGGAATAGTTCCTTTAATGCATCAGTTTGGATGCACCTTGGCTTCTGTCAGCTGCGCAATCCCAGACATTACGGCCACTTTTACTGTCAAGCAAATTGCAGGGAGCTATGGTGCTAGCCTTTCTGGAACCCTATCACCTTAACTGCCGAGGCTCCAGTACGGGTCAGGTCGCCCTGGTCCAGCACTGTCAGGACCTGCCCCATCCCATATTAGAGAATTTGCTGGACCAGGGGAGGTGCTTGCCTCCAACCTAGCTACTGTCAGCTTCCTGGGTGGCCCCATGTTCCTGGCTGCTTCAGCAGCACTTCATAGAATGATAGAATTCTAGGGCTGGAAGGGACCTCAGGAGGTCATCTACTCCAGCCCCCTGCCCAAAGCAGGATCAACCCCGACTAAATCATCCCAGCCAGGACGATGTCAAGCTGCGACTTAAAAACCTCTAGGAATGGAGATTCCACGACCTCGCTTGGCAACGCATTCCAGTGCTTCACCATCTTCCTGGTGAAACAGTGTTTTCTAATATCCAACCTACACCTCCCCGTCTGTAACTTGAGACCATTGCTCCTTGTCCTGCTGTCTGTCACCACTGAGAACAGTCTCTCTCCAGCCTCTTTAGAGCCCCCCTTTTCAGGAAGCTGAAGGCTGCTATCAAATCACCCCTCAGTCTTCTCTTCTGCAAATTAAATAAGCCCAAATCTCTCAGCTTCTCCTCATAGGTCATGTGCTCCAGACCTTTCATCATTTTCATTGCCCTCTGCGGAACCTTCTCCAATGTACCCACATCCTTCCTATGTTGGGGACCCAGAACTGGATGCAGTACTGCAGATGAGGCCTCATTAGCACCGAGTAGGGAGGAATAACTGCTCTAGATCTGCTGGAAATGCTCCTCCTAATGCACCCCAATGTGCTGTTAGCCTTCTTGGCTACAAGGACACACTGTTGAATCATATCCAGCCTCTCAACTGCTGTAATCCCGAGGTCCTTTTCTGCTGCACTGCTGCTTAGCCAGTTGGACCCCAGCCTATAATAATGCTTGAGATTCTTCCGTCCCACATGCGAGGAAGTGTTTTTGGGAAGAAGGGGCCTCCGGAAGAAGCACTTCCTTCCGGAAGACCCCCCAGGGCCACGCTCCTACACGGCCCTTTGGATTCCAGAAGAACGGTCTTCCAGACTCCAAATCACAAGATGTTATGCTAATGAGGTGTGGCGAGTTTGCATCCGGGCCTCATTAGCACCTTTTGCTCTGTGTGTTAGCACGCCTGCGTAGGAACAGCCTTTGGGTGACCCCTTACTCTTGTGTCTTGGGAACAAGCACCTACCTTTTCCTTATTCACTTTCTCCACCCCTGTGGTGATTGTACAGATCTCTATCAAACCCCCATAGAGTCTCTTCTTTTCTAAGCTGGAAAATCCCCCTCTTTTTAATCTCTCCTCATTCAACAGTTTGATGCTCTTAGGTTGCCTGGGGCAGTGTTTGATCTAGAGTCAGTGCTGGGTAGAGTTTAATCCTACTTACGCCTGGGGGGTGTACTGGGGTCGCTAGCCCCTCCCTTCATGCGAGCGGTCACAGTCACACTGCAAGTTTTAGGCAGGCCCTTGAGTAGCCCCATCGCCTGTACACCCCCCCAAGCAAAGAATCCTGTCTCCCTGCTCCCCTTAGGCAGCAGACCAGTGGTTCCCAAACTTTTCGGCATCACACCCCCCCTTTTGATTTTTGAGAAACCCTCACACCCCCGCCCCCCACACACCTCTTTTACCATGGGCCAGCCACCCCGGCGGCCTGTGAGCCACCCGCCTGAGGCCTCTCCCCTCCCGCAAAGCCAGGCACCTCCAGCCCCTCATCTAACCCTTTCCTCCTCCTCCCCCCAGCCCACACTCACTCACCTTTGCAGGAGGCAGCTAGTTCCCCGTGGGCCTTCGCCGGCTGCCTGCTTTTTATAGTGGCTGTGCCGGATCACCCATATGAAACGGCAGGGGCTGAGAGCTGGAAGCAAGGGATGGCTTTTTCTTCAGGTGGGGGGAATGATGAGGTGGCTGGGTTGCCTCACGCCCCCCCCGGGAATTTCTTCATGCCCCCCCAGTGTGACACGCCCCCAGTTTAGGGAACCATGCAGCAGATTATACCTCATTCAGCACCTGCGGTTCTCAGACGTCTGCCCTCCTCCACTACCGCTTTCCCTGAGCTCTGGGTTGATTTGGGCGAACGTTTGACTCAAAAAGGAAGACAGAGGGAGAGCCAATGGCGAGTTTACTGCTGTATCCACACGAGCAGTCCGTGGCTAACCCACACCGGCGTTTCTGTTGGGTGAAGAGAGTTGACTTCAGGTTGTCTTCCCTCATCTCTGCTCCTAGGCTCAGAGCTGCAGCATAAAGATATTATTGGACGTTGACTAGCAGGTTATCTCACATGGCTGGTTTGCGTTGCGTCGGCATCGGACGATCTTTCCGGGCTCAAAGGTGCGGTGTGACGGCAGAGGTGCGCAGTGCTGGGGAAGGTGACGAGCGGTGAGTTCTGAGTCATCTGCTTCAGGCTACTGCTGCTCTTGTGAAATAGTCAGGCTCTGATCTCAAGCAAAGCATTTCAGGTGACGTTTTAGGCTTTGGATTGGGGCCTCACTCAGATGGGTGAGATCTGGGAGATAGGACTTGTCTACACTAGGGAAAGCAACTCCAGTTACGAAAATAATGTAGCTGGAGTCGATGTGCCTTGGTTGGAATTTCTCCACGGTCCCCACAGCAGGAGTTTCTCCTGTCGAATTCCCTTACTCCTCGGGACTGCAAGGAGTACTGGGGTTGATCAGGATGCTTTCAGCTTTTGATTTATTGGGTCCAAACTAGGCATGCTAAATCAAACCCCAGAAGATTAACCTCTGGCGCATCAGCCCGACAATAAGTGTAGAGAAGCCTACAGCCTTCAGGGAAACGAGGGGATGTACATCTCATGGAGCTGATAAAACTCGATTGAAGCCAGCTCTGGAGAATATAACATAGCGAATAATCTTAAACTCAACTGTGGATAAATTAGATAACCCAACCGACCTTTCCCCACTTCTAACCGCTAACACAACTGGCACTGATGGAACATAGGATGGATGTGGTTTGATTCTAGACATCAGGAGAAGTTTAATTAAGGCCCTGACAGCAGCATTGTTTCTGTAATGCTGTAAAAACAGCAATAGAAAAATCCCAGCTACCAGTCAAAATTTTGCCCTGCCTGGGTCCCTATATTTGGCGAAGATGGACAAGACTGAAAAGAAATTGCTATTTAGAATTCGGGGACCGGTAGTCACCCGATACTCAACATTTTTAGGGAAAGTAAATTATCCATTCGTATCATAGCTCTTTAAGGGCAGAAGGGAACGATGCAATCATCTGGTCTGGCCTTTTGAGCAAAGTGGGGTGTGGCAGACCAGAAGTGGCTGCCAGCAAAGGTCTAATAGTGGCCAAACATTTTGGGAGCTGGACGAATGCCTTTTTGTTCCCCTCCTAAATCCCCAGACGGTGCAGACCTGCAGGCTGCATAGGCAGCTGGGGCTCGTTAGGAGTCAGCCAGCCACCGCCTGCAACTGAGCACCGGCCACCAGGGAAGACCTCCAGGCTCCCTATAAAAGGTTTCCCCAGGCAGCAGGGGGAGAGCAGTGCCCAGGGAGAAGGAGGCTGGAGGGCTGCGAGAAGTACGGAGCAGGGCAGGCTGAGTGAAGCCAAGGGATGCCGGGTACTGGAGAGAACTGGTGGGTGCAGAGGCCCAGGGAAGTGATGCTGCTGTGGGGCAGGGGTAAAAGCCCTGGTCTCTCCTTTCCCTCCTAGGGTCCCTGGGCTGGAGTCCAAGGCAGTGGCCGGGACCGGACTCCCGTTGCCCTTCCCCTGGAAGGGTTCGTACACCGCCCTCACTCAAGACTGGCCTGTGATGAAAACGGCTCGGTAAGGGGAGACCCTGGCCCTTGGGAAGCTCTAGGGCAACCAAAGGTCCTCCCTGAGTCTCTGAGGCCCTCAGGGAGCGCCCTGGAAGCGCAGTACCCCCAAAGGGACAGTCACGGGTCTGTCACAGGGGTGAAAAAGCTGCTGTTGTGGCTCAGCAGCAGTTCAAAAAAAATCAGAAAAGTTTTGGCCTGTTGAAAAGTCCCCAAACACATCCTGTCGGGCTGGGTGAAAATTCTGCAGCCGTCGCCAGTCCTCCCACACCTGCCTGGGGATGGGAGCTCACCAGCCGGCATGCTTTTCTCGGGCCCAGAAGCAGCGCTCCGTCTGGAGTAGCTTGTCCCCGGGCCCCTTAGCAATGTGCCGAGGGGCCAACAGCCAGCAAGGTGGGAGACGTCTGAGCTCCGTGCCTCTGGAAGGGGTGGGGTCGAAGGCAGAATGGGCGGGGCTTAGGGAAGTCAGCCCATAGCGCTGCAGACAGTGGTACTGGGCCCCTCTCCCCAACCTTCAGAGCCACATGGAGCTGCACTGCAGAGCTGCCCCGGCGTTTCAAAGGGACCAGGGACGACGGCCCCCTTTGCCCTCCCTCCCCCAGTCAGCAGGCCTGGCAATCTGGCCAGTCACAGCCCCGCTGGTGAGGTATTTCTCTGGCTGGGCAGCTCCCGGAGGATTGTTTGCCCGGTGTTTGCGACGGTCGTGACAATCGTGCAGAGCTGCACGGGCTTCGTGCCTCCATCAGAGCCAGCGACAGGCGCCCGGGGGGGTTTGTAGGATTTTATAAAAAAAGGCAGGAAAATGCGGCGGCCGGGATGGTGTGACGAGGCAGAGGAAACTACAGCGCCCGCTTGCCTCGGAATCAGCTCAGCTCAGCGCGTTCACGACTCGCGTTGTCTAGCTGCTTATGTCTGTGGCTGATTGCCGAGAGCTTCTGCCGCCTATCTCAGCGCTGTCACAGCTCTCCCTGCAAATATGTTAATATGGTCACCTGTCATTTAAAGGTTTAATTATGGAATTTTGCTGATGAGCTGCTCTGACCCGGCTAGGGTTTGGGGAGGTTTTGTTTTGGAAGTTTTGTGGGACGGGGGTAGGTTTCCTGCCATGCAAAGTTTATTTCCTTTCCTTCTCTGCCTGTCTCATTCAAGGTAGGTCCACACACAGCCTCCCTCCGAAATTGCTCTCTGTCCGGGACTTGTTGTCATGGCAAAGTAATTTTCATATTTGTCGGGCTTTATAAGTGATGAGCAATTTAGCACTTAATCAATTTTGGAAAACTAAGCAGAGGACTTGAGATTTCTGCTGGGCTTCTAGCAAAGAGGAGTGGGCTCTGTGGATTACCCATGTGCAAGGATGGGCGTTGGAGGAAGATAATTATTTGTGCATCCGAGTGACGGAGGAACAGGTTCTTAACAGGGGTCTCAGTTCAGACATTCCTAACCCTGTGGGGTGTGGGGGCCAGAGTACAGCAAACCACTGGGGTGCCAGGAAAGTGCCAGCCGTATCAGGACTCAGAGGCAGTCCCTGTGTGTGTGTCAGCCTGGGTGGGCCCCTGTAACCACTCAGCATATGTCCATGTTAAACGCTAAACCCAGGCTTTGACTCAGCTTTGGACCTAAGCCTGCTTCCGTTCTGATGCAAATCACTCTGGTGGGTTGGCAGGTGCTCAGGGTCCCTGCTGGGAGGGTGGATCAGTGATTACGTCCTCCTGTCAGTCTGCAGCAGGGGTGCAGCTCAACCTCAGACCTGAGGTCTGCATCGTGTAGGAGGGACACGTTAGCACAGCTGTGAGGCCTGGGGCCAGGGACTGTATGTCCAGGATTCAGTATTCAAGCAGCAGCGTGAAAAGAGCAGGTGTCCCAGAGACCTCAAACATGTGGCTGGGGCGAGGGATTTTAACCAGGGTTGGGGGAAGTCACACAGCCCCAGTGCAGAGGCTTGAACAGTTACAATTCAAAGGGGACAACAGCAGTAAAGCTGAGGGTCCCTGGGGCAATGCAATCGAGGGGCTAAGTCACTAGCCCAGGCAGGGGCAGAGCTCTTCCATCCATAGGATGGTTCAAGGAGCCCACGCCCAGGCCCTGCACTCTGGGGAAGCCCACCATGGCCACCTCAACTGGCCTATGGATGGGACGCACCAGGCTCAGGGCAGCCTGAACCTCCCACACTCACCACGGCAACAGGAAGCAGAGCAAGCTGGCTTCAGCCCCAGGGCTCTCCTCCACAGTGGAGTGGAGATACACCCACACATCTCATACAGCCAGAAGGGACCTCAGGAGGTCATGGAGGGCCTCCTGCCCTCTTAGCAGGGTCAAGTACCAGGTCCTTAAATGGCCCCCTCCAGGATTGAGCTCCCAACTCTTAGTATTGTAGATTAAGGCTCAAACCACTGAGCTATCCCACCCCACAAGTGGAGTGAAGTGGGGAGCAGGGAGGCTGCCAGGCTGCTCCTGGCCTGGGAGAGGCTAATAGGTCTCTCTCAGGTTGGTTTCCTGATGGATTTGTTACTTTCTTTGGCTCCCTCCCCTCGCACGTCCCCTGCCTCCGGGCCGAGGAAGGGGAAAGGTCCTGGCCCGCAAAGGGGCTGTGTGCCGCTCGGGTGAGCGGCAGCCGGGTGGCTAGCCAGGGGCTGAGGGGAGTCCAGACAGCAGCCGCATGGTGAGGTGGGAGGGAGCTGGAGGCAAGGACCACATGTAGAGCTGGCGTGGAACAGGCTGCGACTGCCCAGCATGAGCGCCAGTCTGCATGGGAGCAGCTGGGGCTGGGGGGCAGCCAGCATAGAGGGGCCCTGCTATCAGCCACACCTCTGCCCCCGCTTGCCTGAAACCCCGCCCCCAGTGACACGAGTCGGGGGACTACCGTGGGGCCTGGCGCGGGGCGGCAGTAGGGATCGGGCCCCCTTGCACTCTGACAGCTTAGGTGGAGTTCCTGAGCAAACGGGTTCACAGACGCCGAGACCGATGGACTCACGGATGGAGAGACTTGCCGTAAAATCGCCCGAGAGAGTGAGAATCAGTCACTGCTGTGTTTTCCTCCAGCCTAAGTGTAGTACCCAGAGGCACTGAGACCGCCTGCTAGGGTGAGCGAAGGCTCTGCTCTACAGCCCTGGTTGCAAGTACCCTGGCCTTTAGCTCATCAGGGCTACGTCTACACGTGAAGCCAACATCGAAATAGCTTATTTCGATGTAGCAACATCGAAATAGGCTATTTCGATGAATAACGTCTACATGTCCTCCAGGGCTGGCAACGTCGATGTTCAACTTCGACGTTGCGCGGCACCACATCGAAATAGGCGCTGTGAGGGAACATCTACACGCCACAGTAGCACACATCGAAATAAGGGTGCCAGGCACAGCTGCAGACAGGGTCACAGGGTGGACTCAACAGCAAGCTGCTCCCTTAAAGGGCCCCTCCCAGACACAGTTGCACTAAACAACACAAGATCCACAGAGCCGACAACTGGTTGCAGACCCTGTGCCTGCAGCATGGATCCCCAGCTGCCGCAGCAGCAGCCAGAAGCCCTGGGCTAAGGGCTGCTGCCCACGGTGACCATAGAGCCCCGCAGGGGCTGGAGAGAGAGCATCTCTCAAACCCTCAGCTGATGGCCGCCATGGAGGACCCCGCAATTTCGAAGTTGTGGGACGCGCAACGACTACACGGTCCCTACTTCGACATTGAACGTCGAAGTAGGGCGCTAGTCCTATCCCCTCATGGGGTTAGCGACTGCGACGTCTCGCCGCCTAACGTCGAAGTTAACTTCAAAATAGAGCCCGGCGTGTGTAGCTGTGACGGGCGCTATTTCGAAGTTAGTGCTGCTACTTCGAAGTAGTGTGCACGTGTAGACACGGCTCAGGAAAGCCAAGGGCTTTAGCCCCCCCACCCCCCGCACCAATCACAGGTTCAATCCCTGGTGCCAGCAACCCAGGTCTGTCAGTGTTATAATGGGGGGCTTGTCTGGGCTGAACCACTGGAAGGGCTCAGGATATGCTTCCTCAGCCTAGGGAAGCATATAGTGTCCAGAGGTACTGAGATCTCACTGAGCTGGCTCTCAGCGCAGGCCAGAGAGCAGAGGCTTCACTCCTGCTAGTAGGAGGTCCCAGTGCCTCTGGGTACTACATAAGGAACAAGGCTTTTGCTTGGAAGCACTTTGCTACTTATCATATTATAATAAATTTCTTTGCTTCATTATTACTTCCTCTTCTCCCCTCACCCCATGTTCATTCCTTGCCCCTCATCTCCTGCGAAGACCACTAACCGTCTGGAGCAGAGGCTTCTTTTTATTATGGGTGCACAGCAACAATAGCTACAATTGTCCGGCTCTTATGCAACATACCAGCCCTTGGTTTATAAATGTGACAGGAGAATGCCTAAAGCCGAACGAAAATAGCCTTTTCCCCCTGCTTACATTTGAATGGAGACAAATGTGCATTCCTACCAGGCCCTGCAAAACCTTGTTATAAAAATAAGAACCCAAATGGTGTCTTTAAGTTACCAAGAGCCCCTCATTGGGCAAACAGCCTGGGTGACAGAGGACAAAGGGAGTGAGCTGAGGACAGCCGGACATGGAAACAGAGCATTTTCAAACTCCCTATCTCTTCTCAGGGCAGCTCCTGCTGCAGAGATGACAGAATTCTTGTGACAGTTTCCTTTGTATTTATTCTGTGCATTTGCTGATGGCATCCCTGGCTGAGGGAGCCCTGCAGCCGTGCTTAATGAGCTTTTCGGCAGCAAGCTCCTGTGTAACCCGGCAGCAGTGCAGCGTGGATCCGGACAGAGCCCCTTCCTTCTGGATCGGTGGGCTAAAAACGTGCCCTTTTTCTTCCACTCCTTGTCATGTTTGATGCTCACCGGTGTCTCTTACGAAGGTCACCGGTTTGCACTGCCGAACAGCCGCAGCAAAGACAAAACAATTAAGGGATGCAGGCAGGCTCTGGGAAAGGACCCCCTTATCCGTTCAGATGCAACTGCGACTGAACTGGGGCACAATAAGATGCTGTTGTTTCACTGGAGGACTGCTTTTAAGGTGTTGTTCCCCAGCTGGGGGTTCCATTGTGAATGCTGTGATGTGCCTAGCGTAAAAACCATTGAGCTGGTGGGCTGGTGCAAGGTGAGACTGACATAAGCAGCTTTTACCAGACTGGAGAATCAACAATCCCTGATTCATGAGGCTTTCTGCTGCGGAATCTGATTTTTCTCAGACCCGCTGTGCATTATTGTGACTGATCCCAGCATCGCCAAGAGCCCCCTGGTGCTGGGATAGGGACCCCACTGTGCAAGGCATTTTACAAACACAGCGTGAAAAAAAGTCCCCGAGTCTCTCCACTCACAATGTTGGGGTCCAAATCAGCAAAGCCTTTTGGAGCAGCTTAATATTAACGCTGACCAGTTCTGCTGACTTCAAGGGAACCGCACACAAAGTAGACGTTAACCGCATATATGTGTTGTTGAAGAATGAGGGCCTTCTATTATCAAAAGGGCAGCTTCCTTTCTTGGCTTGTCCATTATACAGAGGCTGTTATAATAATATATAACAACATCTTCTTGCTTGTATTAGATGCTGTCATTAGGATGTATTTTCTAGCAGAGTAGAGCTCTGTGGCTGGTGTGATCTTCCACCCCCACCCAGCTCTGTTTCTCCATCCTCTGCCATATTTCAGAACCTCCCTGCTTTTCATTTCCTTCGACAATTAAGTTCAAAGACACATCTATTATTTTTTTTCCCTGCAAAAGGAGAGGGCAGAGCAATTTGCAAGGTTTTCTCGGTGGAGTGTATTCTTCTGATTGGCTCCTCTGAGCTGCTATTTCAATCTATTACATTTGGCACCACAGGAGAGTTTTGTCACTGGCGGTGGGGGTGCTCGGAATTTGGAATTCACTGCCAAATCAGTCCAAGATGTCCTTGGTGAGCGCTGTTTCCTTTCGCAGGCAGAGGAGTTTGTTCGGCCAGGAAGCTAAACATTTGGGATCCTAGCGAGTTTTGTCCTGCCGCAGTTGCAGCACTGTCGGGCACAGGCGTCTGAGAAATCCTGCCATTTTCTGCTTCTATCATGGGATCTTAGGGCTGGAAGGGACCTCAGGGGGTCATCTAATCCAGCCCCCTGCTTCAAGCAGGATCAACCCCAACCAAGTCAGCCCAGCCAGGACCCTATCAAGCCAGGACTTAAAAACCTGTAGGGATGGCGAATCCACAACCTGTGGTGGTGTGCACGTCTGCATCCTCCCGAGGAAGTAAAAAAGATAGATGTGAACAGCCAGGCCCCAAAAAGCACGGGTGTTTCTGAAAGGAAGGGGGGTGATTAATTTAAAACAAAGTTGTAACGCTTCCCCTGAAAGCTGAAGCCCAACAGCTCTGTGGCCGAGACTCACACAGAATCAGCTACCTGACGACAGAGCTCTTCCTTGGGTGAGTCTCAGCTCAGCCACTGACTCACTCTGTGACCTTAGCCACATCACTTAATGTGTTTGTTTCAGTTTTCCCATCTGTCAAATGGAGGTGAAGACACAGCCTGCCCTCTGCAAAGCACTTTCAGATCGATGGGTTAAAAGTGCATGGAACAGGTAGGGAATATTGGTCGTGAATATTCCTGTTCCCTGGGTAAACTATTTCAGCTCCCATTGGCTAGTTTATGGTTTCTGGCCAATAAGAGTGGAGAGTTTTTGCTGGGTGGGTGAGGGCAGCTCATGAAGCTTCCCTTCCCACTGGCACATGGAGCAGAGAGCCGGAGGAAGCAGTTTCCAGTAGGCTGGCGCTGCAGAAGGCAGAGAGCCTATCTCAGGGGCCAGCAGGGTGATGGCCGGGAGTGCCCAGGTCAGTATCCTGGCCAGAGCTGCCTCTGGCACACCAGCCCTTCCCTGCTCCCTACCTTCGCCACTTACCCCGCATAACCCAAACTCTCCTCCTGCACCCATACCTCCTACCACGCCCTGCACCCTAGTCCCCTGTCCCAGGTCACCAACTCCCTCCCCACCAGACTCCACACTCTCTCCTGCACTCCAGTCCCTTAGCCCAAGCTCCCGCCTGCACCCAACCTCCATCCCAGACTTGCACCTCCTCCATTCAGATCACGGAAGAGTGCAGCCCTGGACCACTTTCCAAATTCTTGGAGTGGCTCCCCTCATCAGAACCTATTCCCCACCCCTGCTCTAAGGTGATCACCACCTGTGGGGGAACTCAGCCCAAAATCAGAAAGAGAAATTTGGTGGTTATAAGCAGGCTCTGCAGAGCGCCATGTAAATCACTCAATCGCTTCCCTAGTCCCTGAGCTACGTGGGCCTCTGCTTTCCATGTGCTGCGACTTGCTTTGTAATTGGGAGTTTATAATACGGAGCTGCAGGGCTGGGGAATATCTCCCCAGCTAGTGACACTCCCTCAAAGGGTCCTGCTGTCCCAGAGCTACCCAACATGCCAACAGATGCCGGTTAATTATCTGGTGTGAACAGGGCCAGCTCTAGACTAAATGCCTTATTTTTTTATTGCCTGTGGGTTCATTTCATGACTTTTAAGCACAATTTGCATGCGTGATTTATCCTGGTTACATAAGAACATATATTTGCACTGTAGCCTCGGTAAACCTGTATTTCTTCCTGCCACGTATCAGCAAAAAATTGTTCCCTCGACGTTTAGGCTGTGCCCATGCTACAGAAATAACTTTGAAGTTGCTTACTTCCAAGTACAACTTCAAAATAAGCAACTTCGAAGTAGAACGTCTACGCACATCCTACTTCAAAGCAGGGCACTAGTCCTTTCCTGGGAATGGAGTAAGGACTCTGAAATTGTGCTCCCTTCTGCAAAGTTAACTTTGAAATAAGGGGGAAAAGAAAAATGTGTGTAGACTCTCTGCTGGCTACTTCGATGTAGTGAGCAACTTCCTCGTTAACTTCAAAGTTAGTTCCGAGTGTAGACACACCCCGCCAGAAACTTTTTAGTTTTAAGAATACTTGAAATGTATTGATATTCAGAAACTGAGCTGGGCATCCATAATGGATGGACCAGTATTCAGCTGTGTGACAGTAGGCAACAGCCTTCGAATGATAACCCTAGCCCAAGGAAGCCTGGCCACGTCACCTGAGGTGCATAGGCTACGAAGAAGTTCAGAGGGTTACTTTTCTTGCCTTTGCCCTTGTGAACCAAAGCTCAGGGTCCGAGAGATCCAAACTCTGACCAATGGCATTGTCGGGCGATTAAAATTGCAAGCGATGTCAGTCTCTCATTGGTGGGTATGTTTTAATGAGCCCGAGCTTTGCAAAGCTGTGCTCGCCATGCTGGACTGTGACCAGGAGAGCGAACAGCATCCTGAGAGTTAGCCAGACATTAGGCTACTTCCCTTTGGCTCTTCGTCATCAATAAATGGGAGAACCTGGAGCAGAGAGTCCTTGCTGCGTTGCAGGGGATGATGTTGTCACAAAGGTCTTTATCACTGAGGCAGCCGTGTTAGTCCGTATCTTCACAAACAAGAAGTCCCGTGGCACCTTATAGACAAACAGATATTTTGGAGCATCAGCTTTCGTGGGCAAAAGCCCACGAAAGCTGATGCTCCAAAATATCTGTTTGTCTATAAGGTGCCACGGGACTTCTTGTCTTTATCATTGATGCCCAAATATTCCCCATGTGTCAGTATCAAGTGAAGGTCTGTGCAATCGTTCGGGAGTGTTTTCCAGGTGTCTGGCTGCTGTCTTGCAGGCGCCGAGAAGGCAGGGTCAAAACCGGCTTCCCAGAGAGCCAGCGTAGGACAGTAATCACTCTACAATCCATGCATTATCTGTCTTGCAGCTCAGCTCGCATTGCCATTCACTCTACATACCAGCTACTACGGTGCCTTGAAATGAAGCTAATTTCCCATTTCCAACCCTCCCTGTAATTTGACAGCAATGCCCTGCACGTACACATCATTGGTTGCATCTCCGGTGAACCGCTGTCTTTTTAGGTGGGAAGAAAATGACAAGCGAGCTGTCCTTTCAAATGCGTTTAGTAGGGTTCGCAGAACCTGGTGTGTCTGTGGGGTTAATGCATGTTTGGAGTTTCATTAAATACGCACCCTTATAAGCCAGTCTTTTTCTGTTAGGGTCACAGTCAAACTCCTCCTCCTCACCCTAGAGGCTCTGGCACCAGCAATAACTCCTCCGGATGGTCCATGTGGAGTTGCATTGTCACATGCCTGGTTACCTTCTCCCATGGACCCCTTTCCTTGGATTTCCCCTCCTGTATCCACCGACGCAGCAGATCCTGCTGCAATCTGGGGCTGTCGCTAGCTCCCCTGGCAGTGGGATCGGGGGGCTACACCAACCTGCCTCCGTCCCCCTCAAATTGGTGCTTGTCATGATGCAGCCCTCTGGCCAGGCTCTTAGAAGCAGGTTGACTCCAGGGGAATGGAGACTGGGAAGTCCCACCATTCTCTTGGGAGCTGAAGAACCCAAGGCCTGCTGGATTTAGAGCTCCTCGGTCTTTTGCCATGCCAGGCTTACCTGCTTAGTCACCTGCCTCCAAGTTACCTCCGTTATTGAGCCACAGGTGAGCGTGAGCTGTCTCATCCCTCCTTGTGGGGCCTGTCAGAGTTAGGCGGGATCCTGGCTCTTTCAGAGGGCTGGCTGCCCTTGGCTGGCCTCTCAAAAGTTTCCTTCTTCTCAGCACTGAGCTCTACTCCATTGATCTATTCCCGCCTCAAGCTGCACCCATCAAAATGACACCACCCCCACTGGGGTAGAACCTCCCTTCCTCCAGGTCCACAGGCCCAGCTCAGGAGAATCATTGTTAGTTGTTAGAAGCCCGTGATACAAAGCTGAGTGGTTCTGATTCCATGTGGGGAGAGAGGCTGGTGCCACACGCACACCAGCCAGGACTGTGGAATGTATTAATTTATTGTAAGGAAATTCATGAATGAATGGGATGTGTGCAGGGAGGGGAAATAACAGGAGATACGGAGCTGTGGGTACAACATGTATATCTTTTCCTTGCCTTGGAAAGTCCTTGATCCTTTGTTCACCCCCCCTTTACTGGGCTGTTTCCCTCGGGGCAGGGCCATTATTTTTGTCTGTACAGTGGCATATAGCTAATCACTCTGATCTTCAGCGTCAGGACAAATGCAAAGTACTCCACTTAGGAGGGAACGATCAGTTTCACACATACAGAATGGAAAGCGACTGTCTGGGAAGGAGCCCTGCAGGAAGGGAGGTAGGGGTCATAGTGGACCACAAGCTAAATATGAGTCAACAGTGTGGCACTGTTGCAAAAAGAGCAAGCAAGATTCTGGGCTGCATCGCCAGGAGTGTGGTGAGCAACACAGAAGAAGTCAGCCTTCCACTCTGCTCCATGCTGATTAGGTCTCGGTTGGAGTGTTGTGCCCAGTTCTGGGCACCACGTTCCAAGGAAGATGTGGAGAAATTGGAGAAGGTCCAGAGAAGAGCAACAAGAATGATTAAAGGTCTAGAGAACGTGAGCTAAGAGGGAAGATTGAAAGAACGGGGCTTGTGTAATTTAGGAAAGAGAAGACTGAGAGGGGACATGGTAACAGTTTACAAGTACTTAAAAGAGGGTTACAAAGAGGAGGGAGAAAAATTGTTCTTCTTGGCCTCTGAGGATAAGACAAGGAGCAACAGGCTTAAACTGCAGCAAGGGAGGTTGAGATTGGAAATTAAGAAGAACTCCTAACGGTCAGGGTGGTTAAACACTGGAATAAGTTGCCTAGGGAGGTTGTGGAATCTTCATCACTGAAGATATTTAAGAGCAGGTTAGATAGACATCTCTCAGGGATAGTCTAGACAGTGCTTGGTTCTGCCAGGGGCAGGGGACTGGACTGAATGACCTCTTGAGGTCCCTTCCAGTTCTAGTGTTCTAGGGCTTCATCTGTCGACGTCAGTAGAGCTACCTCGACGGACACGAGCTGGAGCTCTGGTGCTAGAATAATGCATCAACAGAAGTTCTCACAGTTCCATTGGGGTGAATTTGGTCATGTCTCTCCTGTCCTAGCATCAGCCCTTGTACACCCAGTGGTGATATATGAGGTGTCACTGCTTACCTGCACTGTTTTGCTTCTCGCTGCCTTGGGTCTGCCTAAGGAATTTGCATCTCAGCCAGTAAACATATTAATGATGTAGCTATAACACTGTCCTTTGCTGGGCCCACCCCATCTCCTCGCTGGTTCCCGGCCCATGCTGGAGCAGGCTGTCAGGGCAGCAGCAGGGCGAAGGGAAGTGGCTTTTCAGTTCAGTAACCACAAGCAGCTAAACTTCCTGTGGGTAATTAGAGATCAGACCCAGGGCTCTGCCAAGTGCCCATCTCTACTGGTAACCTGGGAATCTGTCCAAAGCCAGGCAAAGGCTTTTCTAATAATAAAACAAGAAAGCCTCTGGGGTGGGTCTCTATACAAAGCAGGGAATGAGTCCCCAGCTGCACTGAGTCACAACGACTTGTGTTATCTTTTCATCTGCCTTTGATTTCATTCACTAAAGGGAGGCGCCCCGAGCTGCCCGATTCCCCCTCCCCCAGATCCCAGCCTCCTCCACCAGACGGCTTCAAAGTCTTCAACATTAGTCAGTGATGGCTTTGAAATTCCTTGTGTGAATTCAAACTAGCCGGCAAGTGCGGAGATTGGCAATCAGGGGTGGGGGTGGGGATTCCCTTGTTGAGCAGTCGGAAGCGGGGTTGCAGAAGGGGGGCTCTAAAGAGGCTGGAGAGAGGCTGTTCTCAGTAGCAACAGATGG
Source organism: Carettochelys insculpta (assembly GCF_033958435.1). Lineage (NCBI taxonomy): Eukaryota > Metazoa > Chordata > Testudines > Carettochelyidae > Carettochelys > Carettochelys insculpta. The sequence continues at coordinate 5,374,566 of NC_134145.1, forward strand.
CAGAACAAGAAGCCATGGGCTCAAGTTGTAGTGGGGGAGGTCGAGGTTGGACATTAAGGAAAACCATTTCACCAGGGAGCGTGTCAAGAAAAGGAAAGGAAGAGTCACCTTTCTTGCCTCCCACTCTTTGGCTCCCAATCAGCACTTTGGCCGAGTAAGGTGAGGAGTCTTAAAAACTTCGCTCCCTGTACAAAATGTGCTTTTGGACCCCATAGGGCCTGCCTCATTGGCAAGTCAATATGAGTTTGGCTCTTACCCAAAACATCACGCTGTCAGCCAGTCCTTTGCAAGCCCAAAGGAATCTATAGAAGAAAAGGAGAAGAGAGTTGTTAAACTGCCAAAGCGATCAGACGCGTATCTAAGACTTCAGGGGTCATAAATCAGGTTCTTAGCTGCTTTGAGGAGTTTGCTCTCTGATGGTCTCTGTGGAGCACATCTGAAGCTTGGATGGGTTTTTCAGCCCTTCGCTCCGAAGCTTCAGTTTGTAGAAAAGCTGTTCCAAAGTTAAGAAGAAGGACTGAGGATAAAACGGAGCAGATGCGGCTGCCTTTTATGTTTTTGCCGTGTGGCTATTCCTGGGACACGTCGTAGTTACTGTTTCCCAAACACAAGCTTGCAGCACATGGAGAAACACTAGCAGTCCACCAGCATGGCCCTACCTGTCCTCATGATGCCTAGATGTAACCCCTGTCTTCCCTCCGGGGTTTCATCATACAGCTGATCATCTTTGATGGGCCACGAAGCTGACTGGAGTGTTGCCCAGAAACACGATTCTTCTTCCTACTCCTTTAAACCCTCATACTCCAGGCAGAGCACAGGTCTTCTATGAGTCTCCTCCATTTCGCTCTGTCTCCAGAGAAAACTCCTAGCTGACCCCAGGAGCACCCCAGTTGTTGTCCTTCAGTCTCAGTAGATCGTCTCCACTTTAGCCGAGGTTTTCTTGCGTTTCCTTGGGGGTTCCATTTGCCAGCTGGAGTTATAGCTCTTGGAAGGGTCACCCAGGCTGGCCAGGTCAAAGGGTAGAGACCAGACAAATCTGGACCACCTCCCCCAAGGTAAAAGTGGTTGACTTATGTGACAGACCCAGGCCAGCAGCCAGCTACAGCACCCTGTGGCAGGGGAGATATATAGGCAGCTGGGTGTGTCCTTTATGTTTCCCAAGGACTAAGGCCTAGGAAGGAGCAGCCTGTAACACCAGGGTAAGCCAACACCTCGGGCTAATTAAACAGCTGTGGCCAATCAAGGCCTGCGGAGCCCTTGAAAAAGGCTTCCCCCTGGAAGGAGCGGGATGAAGGAGATAGAGGATAGATGGGGACTGGGGCGAGAAGACTCCCCAGGGAGAAGAACTGCAGCTATCTGAGGGAGGTATTGCAGCTGTGTTACAAGGGGGTCTGGCGGAAGTGGCCTAGGGAGGCAGGCTGTGGCACTAGGAGGGCCCAGGGAGGGAAGCCCCTCCTGCCAGAGCTGCCTAGAGTCCCTGGGCCGGAACCCAGGATGTGTGGGAGGGGACCGGGTTCCCCCCCAGGCCACCCCACACATGAGGCCAGCCCTAGAGGGGCAAGCAAGCCTCCTCCCTGAAAGCCCATATTTTTGGACTAGCCAATGGTGAGAATAGCCCCGTGATGCTGTGAACCAAGCCCTTGCGGGCACAAGACACAGAGGGAGGGACACAGTGGGCCTTGGAGGCTGCTTTTAAACCACCACGTAGTGCAGGGACCCGCAGGGACAAGTCTGGGGATGTGTCACGCTTGGGATTAACAACCCTACCCGTAAAACCCAAAAGCTGCAGGAACAAGCATCTCTAAAGATCGTACATCCACCTCAACGTGATTATTGTAGTTGGACAATCGTGGCTTTTCCGTTGATCTCTTACATGGCCCATCTTGTGCGATTCATTGCCGGTTTGAAATACCGGTCTCACTAATGTGATAAATGGTTGCCTGTATTCCGTACAGTGCCACCTGGGGCATGAGGGGGATCAGTCACCGCTTGAGCTTTCAGTTCTGGACGGAGTGGTGGTGCGCTCGCGTAGGACCGGAGCAGCCGTGGGAAGGCTCGGGGGCAAAGAGAGGCTGATCTGATCTGAGATTCCCTGACACGCCGCGGCAATGTAGTAGCATGACACGATCGCTGGCGACGGTTCCTCTTCCCGGGCTGAGGTTTCACTGGGCCTGAGGGAAATACTGCATGTCGGAAGCAGGTCTCATCTGCACACGTCCCAGCTTTAAGGACCACTGCCACTGCCCCTGCACGCCTGCAAAATAAGCAAAGCAAGTCCTTTCCCTGGCAGGGCAGCTGGCACCTCTTTCTCGCATCTAAGTTGTTTGGTTGTAATTGCTGCCCCTTTGCCGGAGCTGATGAGACCCTATGTACTCTCTGCAGAGGGAAGCCATTAAAACCCTCCCTCCAGCCCGACTTGCACAGAGAAGGGTCAGCAAAAGCAATTTGCATGCCAAAAGCTCGACATGGCAAGGAACCATTGAGGCCAGGCCAAGTCAGTGTGGCCTCTGCCCTGCTGCACAGGGGCAGCGTTGATTTAGGAGAAGTTGTGACATCCATTCAGCAAGACAGCATTAGCCGCCAGCTGCACAGGACATGGTCATCTGCATTTACCAGCCCTGTGCTTACAAGGCATGGTGTCCTTTGGAAAACCCTCCAAAGGGACACTGGAGAACATCTATGTGGCCTGCCCTCACTGTCTCTGCCACTGTCTCTGGAGATGCCCCTCTCCAGAGGTGTGGTTCTCCCCATGCTCATTGTCTCTGCTAGCTGTCATGTGTTGCTTTGCCATGCCAGTACATTGCAGAGGGGAACAGGGCACCACAGAAATCAATATTGAAACTCCCATGTACATCAACAGACCCAGAACAAATGGGACGTGGGGCATTTCCAACCCCCATGCTGTCAACTCAGTATCGCCCTCGTAGGTTTTGTTCTCGAAGCCCCAGCTCCCGGAGTCATGTGATTATCATGCTTGGTCTGAGGCACAAGTACTGGTAGAGCTGTAGTCCGAGACTTTGGGCCCGGTAGTGCTCAGAGGTCATAGAAAGACGAGGGTGCCCCATTGTTCTAGACACCCACGCAACACACACACACACACACTCCCTGCCCTGAAGTTTGTCTCATGACTTATACAAGCAAGGTTTTGCAACATCTTCCCCTGCATCCATAGCAGAACGATTAGAAAACTGCCTGAAGTGAATTCAGTGGAGCTAAGTCCTTTTGCAACCCGCCGTGCCTGGAAAAAAAAAAAGAAAAGCCAAGCTTGCAAATGCCCCTGCTTCCCCTTCTCCTTCTGTATTCACCCCCCTCTGCTGGCCTAAGGCCCCGCTGTCTCCCAGAGGAAGTGAATGCTGTAGAAATTCTCTGGCTGGAAAACCTTAAGCTGGCTTCTTTGTCTACTTGCCAGCTTGGAGCCCTGATCCCGCACAGCAGAGCACAGTGCAGCTCTCCAGAGCCCAAAGGTGTCAGCGTGGTCGGAATGTGCTGCTGAGCGTGTGGGCCAGCATCAGGCATGTAGGGAAGGACTCCCGACCCTGTGACTCACTGGCCTGCTGACAGGTCTTTCCTACAGCCTGCCGGCTGCTGGTGCCAGAGAGGAGTGTTAATGAAACAGCTCCTCTAGGTGTGAGAAGGCAGCAGGGCCCAGCAGCATGTTGGCGCGAGGAGGCGGAGAAGCAGTGCCGGCTGCTGTCGGTGGAAGGCCAGGGGACGGCCTATTCCCAGGCAGGGCTGGTATCGTCCGACTTCAGCCCTCCACCCCGTGTGTGCAGTGACGGGGTCCTGAACCGGTCCAGGCTGGCTCTGCACCCCAGGCTGGGCTTAAGGCACAGAGACACCGCCCAGAGCGCTGCAAGCTTAGCTGTTTTCTCAGCACTGGGCCCAGCCCAGTACTAAGGGCGAGAGACCCACCCACTGCTCCCTAGGAGGGGCTCACCTGTCTAAATCTGTGCAGACCCCCATGGTCAGGGGTCTGCAACCTGCAGCTCTGGAGCGACATGCAGCTATTTAAGGACTTCTTTGTGGCTCCCCTGGGCAAAAACCCGCTTCACCAGCTGCCTGAGCGGGGGGTCTGACGAAGTGGGTCTTTGCCTGCGGAAGCTGATGCTCCAAAATATCTGTTAGTCTAGAAGGTGCCCCAGGACTTCTTGCTGTTCTCGAAGCTACAGACTAACACGGCTCCCTCGTTGATGCTTTGTGGCGCCCGGCGCTGGAGTTGCAAAGTAAAAAAGGAAAAAAAAAAGCCCTCCTGATTATTTTCCCTGAACAGTGAATGTCTAAAAGCCCCCAAATGAGCAATTTAAATCTAAGCAGCAAACGACGTGCGACCTCGAAACATTGGATAACTCCCTCTCGTGTCCTCCAGCGAGAGAGGAGGTTCGGGAGGGAAGCTCAGGAAGACAGCAGTACAAACACACACGGGTAAAGTGCGAGGAAATAGAATATGTAAAAAGTTTGGGAACGGCCGGCAGTAAATACATATCATATTACAAATCGCTGTGTGTGCGCTGTTCGTAGGAGTAGGGTTGCAAAGAGTATGGTTTGACGTTATTTGTCAGGGCCCATCTCGTATTCATATATATTGCGGCTCGTGAATTTTTGATTTATTTTATTTAACGAATTGGAAAAAATGGCCTTTCTTGCTCTTTCGGTTGCTGACGCTTGCTCATGATGGTGCTGTGCTGCAGGGAGTCCGTGCCAGTGGGTTTCCTCAGCTGTCTGATCCCACTGGCTATGCCTGGCAGGGCCCCTACAAGGGGGTCAGGTACTCTTTACCGGAGGCCCAAAGGCCCTGGGGGACCTGGCCCAGGCTGCAAATTGTGGCAGGTGTGTGGGAAACGGTCGGTGTTACAAGTTTGTATTGGGCCTGAAAAAATTATGCTTTTACTTGGGTGCCTGCAGAGGGAACTCTCCCTCGTGCGTCGGTGCTGACGGTTTTGCTCTGGTCTTGCTTGTGGTCTTTTGCTCTGCAGCACTGAAGTGGTATTTGGAACCCAGGGCGAAGGAGCAGGGATGTGTAATTTCACTTTCAGGCCTTGCTTCAGCCCCTTGGGCAAGCGTCAATATCCAGGAAGGGTCTCTGTTTGGAAAAATAAATCCAGCAGGTTTCAAACACAGAGAAAAGACAAGCCCTGCCTGCCACCCCTGTGAAATCCCTGCAGCCTTGTGCCCGAGAACACTCTCTTTTAAATCCTGTCCAGTTCAAAGCTAGTTTCTTTCTTCTCCTCTGTGCTGGGGAGCAAATCTCTCACTGAGATCCTCCTCTCTCAAATCAAACACATCTTGACAGGGGCTAAGTGGAGAAAATAGAATACATGCACCCTGGGGCTGATAAGAAATCTCTCAGCTGCTCTCAGATAAGCTTATCTCTGGGATTCATGGCCCTGATCCTGCCAGCTTCTGAGCTCTGCCTGTGGGTTGACAGGTACTTTCATTTGCAGCCGGGGGGTTAGGGATGCATCACTCAGGATCGGGCCCCGGGTGATGCTATTTGTGTTGGTGGCAACTGCCACTCCTTGTCCATTACACTTAGGAGTCGACTGCTGTCAGCATCTGCAGAAGGAGCTGGGTGGCGGAGTAAAGAAAAGAAGCAATTAAAAGGTACGTAGCTCAACTTGACTTTGATCTCATGCTCTGCTTGTGCATAAAAACCAGGCTGAGTTGCCCATCCTTGTGTCACCGGCATGCTGAAATCAGACAGGGCGTGAAGGTCTCGGCTTTACCTTTCCCATGTAGCCAAAGCTATTCAAGCATTTGCCTTATGAGCTGTGTCTACACGTGCACGCTACTTCGAAGTAGCGGCACTAACTTCGAAATAGCACCCGTCGCGGCTACACGCATCGGGCGCTATTTCGAAGTTAACTTCGACTTTAGGCGGCGAGACGTCGAAGTCGCTAACCTCATGAGGGGATCGGAATAGCGCCCTACTTCGACGTTCAACGTCGAAGTAGGGACCGTGTAGACGATCCGCGTCCCGCAACGTCGAAATTGTGGGGTCCTCCATGGCAGCCATCAGCTGGGGGGTTGAGAGACGCTGTCTCTCCAGCCCGTGCGGGGCTCTATGGTCACCGTGTGCAGCAGCCCTTAGCCCAGGGCTTCTGGCTGCTGCTGCTGCAGCGGGGGATTCATGCTGCATGCACAGGGTCTGCAACTCGTTGTCGGCTCTGTGGATCTTGTGCTGTTTAGTGCAAGTGTGTCTGGGAGGGGCCCTTTAACGGAGCGGCTGGCTGTTGAGTCCGCCCTGTGACCCTGTCTGCAGCTGTGCCTGGCACCCTTATTTCGATGTCTGCTACTGTGGCGTGTAGACGTTCCCATGGTGTGTCAGATTCTCCCCAGCCTTTTCTATGCGTCGCAAGCACTAAAGAGGGGGAGGTGTACCTGCTCTGGGATGCTGTCCTCACAGTCAGAGAACCTACAGTACAGCCACTCGAGGACAGTACAGTCCCTCTGCTGGATGGATTTATTGTGTGTCATAGGCCTGAGACTGCTAAGAGGACATGGTGAGTCTCTTATCATCCAAGTGGTGGGAGCCAGGGACTCAGGAAGATCTCAGTTCGGACCTTGCAGTTTCTGGGAAGTTCCATGGGAGCACACAGAGTAGAAGAGCCACAAATGTTAAACTGAAGTAGCCACCGATTTGTTATTATAGCCATGTAGACTCAAAACAAGTGCAGAGCCCTGCACTTAGAACAGAAGACTCTCAAGCACTGCTACAGGCCGGAGTACAACTGAGTAAGTGGCACTTATGCAGAAAAGGAACCAGAGATTACAGCGGCCAAGAAGCTGGATCTGAGTCAGTGGGCTTGGTAGCCAAGCAGGCTAATGGCATATTGAGCTGCATTAGTAAGAGCATTGCTATCGGATCAAGGGAAGTGACTATTCCCCTCTATCCAGAACCAGGGAGGCCACAGAGAATCCCAGAGCTGGATGAAACCTCAGGAGGTCATGGAGTCCAGCCCCCTGCCCAAAGCAGGATCAACCCCATCTAAATCATCCCAGCCAGGGCTTCATCAAGCCAGGACTTAAAACCCTCCAGGGATGGAGATGCCACCATCTGGAGTAGTGCGTCCCATTTTGGGTCCTCCCACTACAGAGAGGATGTGAACCAATTGGAGAGTCCCGCAGAGGACAATGAAAATGATGAGGGGTCGGGGCACACGAGGAGGGGCTGTGGGAACTGGGTTTAGTTAGTTTGCAGAAGAGAAGAGTGAGGGGTGATTTGAGAGCAGCCTTCAGTTTCCTGCAGGGGGTTCCACAGAGGCTGGAGAGAGGCTGTCGCCAGGGGTGGCAGACGACAGAACAAGGAGCGACGGGTGCAAGTTGCAGCGGGAGGGGTCGAGGCTGGAGATGAGGCAAAATCGTTTCTCGAGGCGGCTGGTGAAGCACTGGAATGGGAGGTGGTGCCTCCCTCCCGACCTCTGGCCCCAGCCAAGCTGGCTGGGGGAACTAGCAAGATGGGAAGGCCAGTGCCAGCAGCAAGGGTCTGCGCCCCCGTTCCTGCACTCAGCAGCAGTGGGGAGGTGGGAAGCGCAGCAAGGCGGGCCCAGCTCACGCCGCTCTCTGGCCATGCCGCTTCCTGCTGGGGCATATGACAGAAGTCCTGGCCCTCCCCCAGAGAGGTGCGGCTGCCGAGCGGCATAAGCTGGGGCCACCTTGCTGCACCCTGCTGTCGGTGAGTGCAGGGAGGTGGGCGCCAGCCCTGGGGCCTTGTTAGTCCCCCCAGCGGCTGCTGGCCTGCCCGTTCCCCCACGGCGGGTGCACAGGACTTCCTCATGGCCCCGATGCATCATCCGGCTTCCAGCCCTAACCTCTGAGTCTTGGGTAAGATACGCCCACAGTGGCGCTCCAATGCGGCACTGGAAGAGCAGATCCCTGCTGGCTGGGCTCCCTTCCCGCCTACGGTTATTGCAAGAGGCCCAGACTGTATGGCCCCTGCCACGCGCACACACACACACACAGAGTCTGTTTTCCAGCCAGGCGCCAAGACATCTTCCACCAGTGGACCACATGGATCTGCATTTCAAACACGCTCACGGCCCAGGCGTGTTTGGGTCTCGGGCAGACTTTGGGCCTGGCTAGCAAAGCCACAGGCTCTTTGTTAGAAGACAGGACTCTCAGGGCGGTCAGGCAAACAGCCCCAGAGAAGGTCCCATGCATGGGGTCAGGCAGCAGAGGCCCGTCAAGGTGGTGGGCGGATGAAGCGCACCGCAGTGATTGGTGGGGGAGCAAAGGCGGGAGAAGGAGTGTCTTATTTTTAGTGTGTTGGGGGGACGAGTCAGGAGGCAGACGTTGGAACTGCTGATTGAAGGGGGAGGGGCGCTCTGCCACTGCCGCCTTCGGGGGAGTCACTTAACCCCCCTGTGCCTCAGTTTCTTCTCTGTACCATGGAGATAACAGCCCTGTGCTGCTTCACTGGGGCCTGGTGAGGATAAACACCTTAGTCTGTCAGGCACTCTGATGCTATCATAAGGCATTCTGTGATGGAGGAGACTAAGCCCCGATGCCCCTACGGGAGGCCAGATGCCTTGCCACACCCCACCCCAGTGACAGGAGCAGAAAAGAGGTCTTCCAGGCTGGACAGAGTGGCTGTCCCTGTGGCAGCCAATCAGGACCCAGCAGGCTGGTATAAAAGTAGCTGCTGGGCTATGCCATGGCAGTTCCTCACAGGTGTTTGACCCAGGCGGGTCCGTACGCTGCCTGGAAGAGCCAATCCTAGACCTCGGTAAGGCCCAGGTGCAGTGGCCAAAGAGCGGCCACGAGCCTCACACAAAGAACCAACCGCACCCTGGAGAGCCTTTATGGCTAACCAGACAAGGCAGCACCCAGGAGGGGTGACCCAGGGAGCAAGGAATGTACCAGACAACCAGGCAAAGATCTTACACAGCACCCCTTGGCTACCCATTTACACGGCCTGGATTAATAGAACGAGCAATACTGAAAATCATTACACCCCCGCTCATTGTTCTAAGGGCTGCAGCTCTTTTCCCAAGAGCCATCAATTTTTAGCATGAGTAATTTTCACCATGTCCTCACCAGTTGCTACAAAATGCATCTTGTCATTGATGGTAGAGTCTGGCTTGCAATGGGAACTAAACCCAGGAACTTGTTCAGCTCCATTACTTCTGGGAACTGTGAAACTCTGGGGCGTTTCATAGTCCTGTAGTTCCATATAGATCCATTTCTCCCCAGCAGCTGACAGGTGTTTAACCAAGGAATTGAGCTGGTTTGAGCTGTAACTGAAAATCAGCCGAGTGGGCAGGGAAAAGGTCGGAGCAATGCAGCAGGTGGGCCACTATCATTTCTGGCTATGAAGGACACTAACGTTCTGCGAATAGCTCATTTATCATTTGCTAAGACAATAAAAAAATCAGCCAGGTATGTTCTTCTCCCACTATAAGCACTTTGGTGTGATGAATATAAGTCCAGTGCCCTCCTAGGACAGTAAGAAAATCATCAAGAAAAGGACCGAACTTTATTATTATTTTTGATTACAGAATATTCTTCAGCTGTTAATGGGCAAAGCCCAGGATCTAGTGAGATTTTGGTCTCCCAGGTGACAGATGAATCAGTGTATGTTATGCTGTGCCCTCAGACTCCTGGAGGAAACACAGATGGGGATGTATAAGGTGTTGGCTTTGTTTTGCGACTCTTGGGGTATAAGAGACTTTAAGACTCTCAGGCTACGTCTACACAGCACAGAAACACCCATGGCTGGTCCATGCCAGCTAACTTGATGTCACCAGCCTACGGCTGGGGGACTGTTTCACTGCTGTGTTGACTTCTGGGCTCACGTTGTCCTCCAGTGGCTGGTCAAAAGTATGGTTGACTCTCACAAACTGAGCTTGAGTAACATGCTATCTGGTGGCTTTGCTCAAGCCCCAGCTCTTGGAGTCAGGAGATTATGTGAGAATCATAGAATCCTAGAGCCAGAAAAGACCTCAGAAGGTCATCGAGTCCAGCCCCCCGCCCAAAGCAGGACCAATCCCAACTAAATCATCCCGGCCAGGAGTTGTCAAGTCAAATCTCCGCTTCCATTTTGCTTTGTCTTTAAAATAATATTTCTAGCCTTCATTCTTGGGGTGAAAAGCTTGGAAATCAGACAAAGGAAATAAAGGGAATCCCAAGTAGATTATTAATTATTATTCTTTGTTATGCTTATTTAATTTTTTATATTATATAACTTCATTTTTATATTTTTGAAACTCATGGGTTGTGGCCACCTGAGATTGCTAATGCTGGGTGCACAGAGACCTGGTGCTGCTCTGAGCTGACGCCCGCTTTCCTGGAGGTGGGAGAGGACGGTGCCTGTGAATTTAAGGAGAGGCGTTCCAGATTCCCTGGGTGGCTTATTTCATGTCTGAGTCATCTGCAGAGCGCGGGGAGGCATGTCGGCCGAATGCCTCCTCTCTCTTCGCAATGGGCGGCCTCCTCGGGGCGTGACGAGAAGTGAAGCCTCTGGGAGAAACATTGTACCACAAGACTTCCCTAGAGGAGATGCTTTCCATAATTATCCACCCAGCTCCCTCCTCCCTGTGCCCCTCTGCCGGAATGGCTCTGCAGAACTTAGCAATGGGTAAGCAGCTGCTCCGCTGGGGGCTGGCCCTACCCTAAGGTTGCCCGCAGCAGCTCCCACCTCTCGCGCTGGAGGTGGAACTGGTACGGACTGATGTGCGGAGGTGTATGCAGGCTGGTCAGAGAGGGGCAGCTCGTGTCCATGGGGTTTATAGACTTTCCTGTATGCAGAGCCAGCCCATCCTGGTTCAGGGCACCCCTGTGCTTTGGGAGACCCCGCGGCGGCTGCCTCAGCTGTCCCATGGGTGGGACCCAGGGGATTCCTGGAGGTCCTGGCATGCAACAGCAGTTGGAGCTGGGCCGGGAGCCTACTCCCCTCTACTGCCCCCTTCTGGCCCACTGAACCCCACTTCTCTGCAGCAGCAGGGTGAAGGTGGTGGGGCCCAGCAGAACAGGCTGGTGGGCCCCTCTGTCTCTCCGGCCACTGTGGTGTTGGGGGAACCCTTGCTGACGCTCCGTGCCAGGCCCCTCTGCCCCATAACCCCCTGGCTTACGTTGCAAGGGGGGGGAAGGGTGGGAGGAGGCTTGGGTGGGGGCAGAGCAAGGGTGGGGTTTGGGGAAGGAGTGGAGTGGGGGTGGGAGAAGAGGTAGACCAGATGCAAGTGTGGGCCTGTGGCGGGGGGGTTGCCCCAGATCACTGGTGTGTGTGTGGGGGGGTGATCCAGGACACACGCCTCCCTAGGGATGACCCTGCCAGCACAAATGCATCGCTCTTGCTTAATAGGGAGCTGTATGGAGACTGGTGGGGTAGAGGATACAATGGGCCCAGAGAGGCTAACACTGGGGGGCACCAAGACAACACCATGCCACCAGGCTCACAGCAGGGCCCAGCTGTTCCACCAGGCAGCAGAGCCTTCTGAGGAGAAACAGGCGGGTGAATTGCCAGGGACTGTGTGGGGTGTTCTCAGTGAGCTGAGAAAGGGAGACAAGCTGACACCAAGGGAAGCCCTGCAGAAAAGTCTTCAGGGTCCCCACGTGGAGAAGACCAGGCATCTGGTAAACCAGCCTTGGTATAGGCTCGTTTAGTGTTTCAGAACCGGGAAAGCAATAGCTGCATTCAAGACTCTTCGTCCCATATGGAGATCACAGATAATATCTGTGAAGATGAAACTGCGTCTCTTCAACACAAATGGGAGGAGTATGCTCTGTACGGATGCGAAACCTGGGGTGCTAAATCACAAGCTACAGCTATTCATAAGCAGATGCCCGAGGTACATCTTTCATGTCAGATGGCAAGACCTGGTCACGAGTGAGGAGCTTTGGAACAGAGCAGGACAAGAACCACTTGACGTTCAAATCAAGAGAAGAAAGTGGCTGAGCCACACGCTCAGGAAAACCATCATCCGGAATTGTCCGCCAAGCTCTCCGATGGAACCTGCAAGGAAAATGCAAAAGAGGAAGACCACGGACAATGTGGAGAAGGTCTGCTCGGACTGAAGGACGACAACTGGAACACTCATGAAGTTTTGTCCTGAGACGGAGTGAAGTAGAGGAGACTTGAAGATGACCTATGCTCCACATGGGGCACGAGGGTTTAAGTCAAGTCAGTCAAATGTTTCTGAGAGAGGGTCATGTGGGCAAAATGTCCTTGAACACAGGTTGTGTCACCACCACCTGACATTGCTGTGAATCAAAAGAAACCACTGAGCTCCCTCATTGCAGCAGAACTCTGACTCAATAGCGGCTTCCACCCAAACACAGCCACTGGCCACCACCCCGAACACAAGCACTCCTGGACTGAGGGGTTCGGCTGGGTGTCGTTTTAGCAGTGGTGTGTGTGAGAGAGAGAGAAGCGAGAGAAAAACAGACACCACAGAAGCCGAGCAGGAAACACCAGACATAGTTGAAGGGATGACAGCCCTGAGAAAAACCTAGACAGGGAGAGTTGAGCCAGCACTCATGCCTCAAAAAGGGGGCTGGAACTGGGGCCAAGGAAGCTGCCTCCAGTGGTTTGATTCTCGCTGCTCAGGAAAACAGGACCATGTGCCTCTGTTGCCAATAAACAGGGTTGAGTCAAAAACACTGACTCTTTCTCCTCCTAAGGAAAACAACCTGCAGGGCCCAGAACTTTGGCCAACTTCAGGGGCCAACCGGAATCACGGTACGTTTCCTATGAAATGGTTTTGTGCTAGAACGATAATACTTTGCTGTCAGGAGGCCGTTTGGTGAGTGACTGTATTAGCCACTAGTTGCCTAAGAAGGTGATCCCAGTTGGTGCCAGGGAACCTCAGCCCGGAGGCCTGTCTGAGAATGATTCCACCAGGACAGAGGTGATAGCTTGGGCCTGAAGGGAGGCACCCGGCAAACCAGGAGGGATCAGAAATGACAAGGGTCAGAGGTGCAGGGATGGCCCATGGAAACAGGGAGAATTGAGATGGACTATTCTGGACTCCCCCCCATGGGATAGTTGATTAATCTTGGCCACACCCCTCCGCCTGCCTTGCTTTCTGCTCTAGAAATGGAAGATCTGCAAGACCTAGCTGGAAGCAGGGTTTTACTGCAATCCTGAATAAGCCGCTGCGTTGGCTTGCAAAGCATCCCAGAAAAGTCCTTTATATTGAAGTTGCAATTGTCTGAATATCCATTTCATCTCCAAAGAACTCCCTGAGCCCCAACGGACTCATTCAATTCATTTGTTAAACCCATTCCTTTATTAAATTCAGCTACACAAAGAAATAAGAATGCCCCACAGCAATGAAGCAGGATTCATTTGGATGTCCCTGTGCAAGTCAGGGGGCTTGGAGTCTTCATTTCATGGGATTAGAGGACAGAAAGGTACCCCAAGAGGTTATACATATCCCATCGAACTGCAATGGACCTTGAAAGGTCATTGACTCCAGTCCCTGGCCCTCATGGCAGGACCAAGCACCATCCCAGACAGAATTTTTTAAAATCTATTTGCCCCATCCCCGTAAATGGCTTCCTCAAAGACTGAGCTCACAACCCAGGGTTTACAAGGCCAGAACCACTGATCTATCCCTGATCTGCTACAGTCACCTGCAGCAGGGATATGGATGGGGGATGAGTTACGTGCTAATTATGGAAATTAGCAGTTGAAAATGCTTTATTTAGAGGTTCTATGTCCATTCTCTTGTTAGAAACTCCAGGCCAGTGGGATGGATGCTGGAAGAGAACCTCAGTAGAACAGAGTTCTCCTGGCCAATGTAAGATGCACTTTTCCCAGTCTAGTTTCAAACAATCCAAACACTGGTTTTTCTGTTCTTAACCTTGGGAGACTACCCAATAGGGTGAATTTTCCCCAGCACAGAACCAGCACACAGCTCCTAGACCGAAAGGGGGGATGTCATACAGAACTGGCAGCCCCAAAGATTCAAAAATCATGAGTCAGGCCCTGAGATTTTTAAAAACATGAGACAATTGGGGATTTTTCTTTTTGACTTCTGGTTCCTGTGCTTTAAGGGCCATCTTCTCCAGCTTTTCTCTGCAACCAAGGGAGACAGAAACATTTTAAAAAAAAAAAAGTTCCAAATCTCGCCTCACCTAATCACATGACTCCAGAACCTGAAACTTTTTGCCAGCTATTGTGAGAAAATCATGCGAGCTGGTAACATGGTAGCAGCAGCAGATTCTGAACAACGCAAATTGCAGTTGTGGTAACTACAGGGAAAAGCTTTCTGTGGATTTTTAATGAAGTCTATGATGATGCCATCCAGGGGCTAGAAAGAGTGAGGAGTTTGGCTACTGCTAATGATTGAAGTCTCCTGGACTCTGGGTGAGGGTCCTTTGCATCCACACACCCCTCTGCTGTAAAGTGTTTCCTGATATTCAACCGTTACTACCTTTGCTCACTGCTCCAATTCTAGCCCTACAGACAGACCTAACCTGTTCTCCTCTCTCTTGTGTGTTTACCCCATCAAATCATAGAATCCTAGGGCTGGAAGAGACCTCAGGAGGCCATCGAGTCCAGCCCCCTGCCTCAAGCAGGATCAACCCAACTCTTCTCAACCCTCACTCTTCTCTCCTGCAAACTAAATAAGCCCAGATCCCTCAGCCTCTCCTCATAGGTCATGTGCTCCAGCCCCGTAATCATTTTTGTTGCCCTCTGAAGTAGTTGTAGAGAGGAGACATCTGGAGAAATGGAGCTTTGGGTCCCAACCTTGCTTGTTACCTATCAGAAGTTTTAGCTAGGACACATCTGAGCAATTGTAAGGTTAATGAATAACATACCAAATGTGTCCTAAACAGAGCCCGATTAAAGTTTTCTGCTGAAACCATTTCAGTGAAAAATGCAGTTTTTTTGGTAACGCTGAATTCCTTTTACTTTTGTTGAACTGTTTCCCCTCAAATCTCACCTCAAAAATCAAAACATTTCAATTTTTCGTTCTGAAATATTTTTTTTCAAAATTTCTTTGAGTTTTATTTTAAAAAACAATCCAAGCTAGGGCTAAAATTAACCTGAAACCTCTGGTTTTGTCCCAACACACACTTCCTTTGGCCTGACACAGGTTTTTCAAACTTATCTGTTCACCCACAGGTTGGAAAAAAATGTTTTCGATTTGACCCATCATGAACATTTTCCCCCAGATATTCAGAGTTTCCAGCAAAGTGAAAAACCCCTTAATTGCAGGGCTCTGATAATAGGCACCCAAGGCTACACTGGGCCTGGACCAGACACAACCATGGGGTGGGCAGCAAAGCAGCCTCAGACATGTTGTGTCTGTGGAGCGCAAAGGGAGACCACGGATCAAAGGAGACGGTCAGATTCAATGGCTCTACTTTGGAGCTGTGTGGTATGTGCTCCTTCCTCCATTCAGTCTGCGCTGGAGAAGGAGAATCCACCCTGCATTAACAGGTGTGTTGTGAACAAGACACGAGAAGTCATTCTCCCGCTCTGCTCTGCGCTGGTTAGGCCTCAGCTGGAGTATTGTGTCCAGTTCTGGGCACTGCAGTTCAGGAAGGATGTGGAGAAATTGGAGAGGGTCCAGAGGAGAGCAACGAGAATGATCAAAGGTCTAGAGAACATGACCTATGAAGAAAGGCTGAAAGAATTGGGCTTGTTTAGTTTGGAAAAGAGAAGATTGAGGGGTGACATGATAGCAGTTTTCAGGTATCTAAAAGGGTGTCATAAGGCAGAGGGAGGGAACTTGTTCTTCCTGGCCTCTGAGGATAGAACAAGAGGCAATGGACTTAAATTGCAGCAGGGGAGGTTCAGGTTGGACATTAGGAAAAACTTCCTAACTGTCAGGGTGATCAAACACTGGAACGAATTGCCAAGGGAGGAGGTAGAATCTCCATCACTGGAGATATTTAAGAAGAGGTTAGACAGATGGCTTTCAGGGATGGTCTAGAAAGTGTTTGGTCCTGCTATGAGGGCAGGGGCTGGAGTTGATGGCCTCTCGAGGTCCCTTCCATGCCTACTCTTCTATGATTCTATGACTATCCCTCCTGCTTTGAGGAGTCTGATGTGGCTGCCGCTGCTAATTTTTCCTCGGTTTGTCAGATGAGGCTGCCGACAAGGCTGGCTGGTCCTGTTCAGAGGGGAAAAAGGCTATGACCTTCCTCCGAAAACTCAGTCATTCCTGCCACCAGCTGTTACCTGCTGATCGCGAGAAGGTTGATCCTTTTAACGCCTTCTGTGTGTAACCCCAGAGGTGCTGAGACCACAGACAAGGGAGCGTGATTGCTGTTCTACAGCTGTGGCTGAGAGCCAGCTGGCTGTTAGATCATGTGATAGAGTATAGGGTTTTTACCCCTTAAGGTCACAAGTTTGTTCCTTCCTGCTGACCACCCGGGTCCGTCGGCTGCACGCGGGTTTCAGGGAAGATGCTTTTGCAAACAAGAGCCCTCTGTGAAGAGAAAGGATGGCCTCAGGGTTAACACATCAGGCTGAGCACCCACAGCTCTGATTTCAATGCGAGAGCTTGGGCAAATCTCGCTGTGCATCGGTTCCCCATCCGTAAAGTGGGGCTACGAATCCATCCCTGACTTCAGGCCCAGGCCTTGGGCCGCTGCCGTAAGACAAACTGCAGTAAATCAAGATGCCTATTTAAAGGCGTTGCTCAGGCATTCGGCGACACCATCTGCAAACATTGTCACCTACTGTATATCTGAGAGCATCTGTGCACCCTCCTGTGTGTCCGCCCATCTGTGACCATTTGTTCAAAGCAGTAGGAGCTGGGACCCTCACACTCGGTAGGCAGCTTCCCCTGAAAGCAAGGGCAGGGGCTGGCTGTGCACGGCCCATGAGATGTGCCTGGAATGTGATTGTTTGGCAACATACGGACAGGGAGGGGTGTGAGACCAGGGACAGTTATGCTCACAAATGACCCTGGGGGCGGGTAGCGGCAGGCATGGGGGGAGAACTATACTGCAGAATGAGCACAGGGAGGCAGCCCCTGAGAGCCCTAGAAAGCACAGTGTGGGCCTTGCTGCCCTGGCCTGGCCCAGGGGAGCAGCCACTGGCCAGGCATTATAGCTCCAACCACCAAGGACCAGCCCCAGGGAGCAGACACGAGCCACCCCAACCCCCTGCCCTGACCCCTGCACCCCCACCCCTATCCTGAACCCCCCCCACACCTCCCAACTTTCTGTTCCCACTCCTGCATCCCAACCCTCTCTCTGCTACCCCCAACATCCTTAGTCCCCTGCCCTGAAGGACCTGAGGAGCTCTGGCAGCCAGCCCCTGCCCTTGCTTTCAGGGGAAGCTGCCTACCGAGTGTGGGGGTCCCAGCTCCTACCGCTTTGAACAAATGGTCACAGATGGGCGGACACACAGAAAGGTGCACAGATGCTCTCAGATATACAGTAGGTGACAATGTTTGCAGAGGGTGTCGCCGAATGCCTGAGCAACGCCTTTAAACAGGCATCTTGATTTACTGCAGTTTATCTTACGGCAGCGGCCCGAGGCCTGGGCCTGAAGTCAGGGATGGATTCGTAGCCCCCCTTTAATGATGGGGAACCAACGCACAGTGAGATTTGCCCAAGCTCTCGCAGGTCATTTGGAGCCGAGCAGGGCACTGAAATCAGAACTGTGGGTGTTCAGCCTGATTAACTGTGAGGCCATGCAGGGCTCTTGTTTGCAAAAACCTGGTCCCTGAATCACGTGAAGCCGACAGACCGGGGTTGTCGGCAGGAGTTTTCTAGTTAAACGATACAGAGAAGAGCTCCGAGTTTAGGGCCTGGCCTTCAGCCGGGCTCTGGTCCTGCTCACAGGCATGCAAGAGGTATTTAGTAAAACCCACGTCAGAGAGCTGTTTGGAGCCCTCTCCTTCCAGGGAGAGAGCGCGCGCAGGAGGTGGGAATCCTTCGGCCCAGGCAGGGGAGAAATGAATTTGCCACATGGCCCCTTTGGCACATCTGAGTAATTCCTATTCTTCTAATGGTAACCAGTCAGCACAGACAGCTCACTGATTTACAGCGTGATCCCGTCCCCTTTCCTGGTTTCTTCTACTTTTAATGCAATATAAATGTCCTAAGACACCTGAATCCAGGTGGGCCTCTCCCCTTCGACATCAGCAAGAAAATAAACCTGGGAGGTAATATCCCTCCGGGGTTGTCCCAGCACTTCCCCCTCCGATTGTTTTGCACAGGGCAGCAGACAAGGCTGTGGTTGTAAACTGACTTCAGCTGGAGTCTGCAAATGCTCAGCTGCTTTCTGGGTCAGGCTACAATGCGGGGCCCAGATCTTCTGCGGGTGTAAATCAGTGCAATGCCATTGGCTTCACTGGAGCCGTGGCACTTTCTGCCAGCTGAGGATCCATCAGTCTGGCCTTTAAGGATGCCTGAAAGATCAGAAATGAGCCGACACGTCTCGCCAGCAGCTCTGGAGATTACAGCATGACACAGACTTTGAAGCACCTTATTATTATCTGTGTGGTGATGACTGAAGGTGTTGAACTGACAGCTCCAGGGACTGGCGTCTTTTATTGATCCATGAGCAGGCTACAGCTGCAAAGACAGAGGTGAATATTTAGAACTGGGCCTTTGCAGAAGTGGGTTCAGATCCCTCCTTAACCACACACTGCCTGTGTGACCTCGTCCAAGCCCCAAAGGACAGATATCTATGGGGACTCTCAGGGACATGCCATGTCTGTTTCACTCTGTCACCTGTTCCTCAAGACCCTGCTTATTCTTTAGCAATAAAAAAGAGAATTGGAACTACAGCAGAAAGCAACAGTCCTGGTTGTCAAGGAAGCCTCGGATAACTGAATGCACCAGACCTCAAGAGCATTAGAACGGCCACACTGGGTCAGACCAATGGTCCGTCTAACCCAGTATCCTGTCTACCAGCAGTGGCCAATAACAGATGCCTCCCAAGGCGTGAACAAAACCGGTAATCCTCCAGCGATCTGTCCCTTCTTGCTCATTCCCAAGCTCTGACAAACAGAGGCTGGGGACACCATCCCTGCTCATCCTGGCTAATAACATTGATGGACCTATCCTCCATGAACTTATCTAGCTCTTAATTTGAACCCAGTTATAGTCGTGGCCTTCACAACATCCTCTGGCAAGGAGTTCCACAGGTCCACTGGGTGAAGGACGACTTCCTTTGGTTGGTTTGAAATCTGCTGCCTGATCATTTCTTTTATGGCCCCTACTTCTTGTGTTATAAGGAGTAAGTAACTTTTCCTTATTTACTTTCCCCTCACTGGTCACGACTTCATAGACCTCTGTCATATCTCCCCTTAGCCGTCTCTCTGCCAAGCTGAAACCTTCCACTCCTATTCTGGCACTGGGCCCCTGGCTGTGAATCACCACCCTCAGGTATTAAATTCTGTCCACGTGGCTAGCCGGTGATCAGCGCCTGTCTACTGGGCTCCTTGCCAAAACTGCACTGGTTTCTCCCTGCTCCCGACTCCCCACCCCTGAAAGAGGCACTCTGCCTTGTTATAGTCCCTCTGCAGTTCCAATCCAACATTTTTCAGTCCTAGCCTGCAACTTGGGCCAGGGGGAAGTCAATGGGAAAACTCTCATTGCCAGCTTTAGATGCCGGAAGGGATCACTGATCACCCTCTAAAAACATGCCACCCCATTTCAGCCGTTGACTCCTGCTGTGGAACAGATAATTCTCCGCAAAGCCTCTTCAGCCCTGTCTCCTGCAATCAGATTTTCCTCCAGACATCCGGTCTTCCCGTATTTTCCCTCTTTTCCTCCATTACACTATGGCGCCAGTTTAACAGCTGCCACATTATACCCCGGGGCAGCTGTGTTTCAGTGGGGTTGAGGCTCTTTATCAGGGATAAAACAGCCAAAATTGTTTCACTGGTGCAGAAATCCTTCCCGGGTGAGTGGAATAACACAGTCAATAATGCTCACAAGCTCCCTCGGTTCTTGCACTCTCTGAGCACTAGGAAACTGGAAGAATTTCCATTTATGGGTTACTCAGAGGTGAACGGGAGCTGGTATAGGCAGGGATGGTGTATGGGCCAGAAACAGCTGTCAGCACCGGCCTGTGCACAGCCAATGTTAAAGCGGTACCATAACTACCTCTTTTGATCTGTGTAGGGTCACTCCCACAGCAGAGGCATCCAGGAGCCCAGAACCCAGGTCCCCTAGCTGCTGCCACTGGAGTAGCAGCCATGAAGGCCTGGCTAGGCAAGTCTGGTCCTGTCCCTTCCTCGCAAGGTTCCACCTGTTCTGGGAGCCAGAGCGACCCCTTCCTTGCTCAAGACCTCAGCATACTGATGAGTCCTGGAACTTACTCCTGTTCCTGCTATTGATAATTGTTTTCTGTTTAGATATGAACTACCTGAGTAAAGGCAGCCTTGCAAGCTCTCGCGGGTTACTTATTCTTCTTATCATTTGGGGGAGGTTCTTAGAAGCTCAGCTCCTGGAGTCAGGTGATTACGCCAGCGTCAGAGCTTTCCGATTTAAAAGAGGCGTCTAGGCCTTACGGTTGCAGATAACAGCTTGGAAATGTGAACACTACAGGCTCAGAAGAAGGTAAATCAAAAAAACTCCAATGGCAAATCTCATGATTTGGGATAGCCTGACTTTTCAACCCTTGTTGGTGACCCAGCTTAGGACAGCCTTGCTTGAGGTCTTCTTCTGGAACCCTTCCTCCAATGACACCCAGCATGGAGGTCCAGGGCTGTGTTACAAGAAGGCTGCTGGTGATGGATGCGTACTCCACAGTGTCATGTTATCATTCGTTTGCTCACGCTATAAGATCGACGTAGGGGAAATAGGTGACGCTTTTAACCTGTCTCGATGATGTGAGGAGGGAAAAGAATCACAGGAGAGAAAAAATTTGCTGTGCTAGTGGAAAGCTAGAAATGCAACTGCGTGAATACCTCCAAGGGGAAAATTGCAACAAGTTCCTGCTACTGTGTTTAAATCAATTTCAAACCTCCTACACAAAAGAAATAGCACAAAGGGCATCGGGGACAAGGCTGGAAAGATCAGAACCGGCTGGTCCCATGTTGAGAGAGGAAAGATGCGAGCACAGGTTGAACCTCTCTAATCCGGCACCCTCGGTGCTGAATGAGAGAATTTGCCAGACTGCAGGAGGTCAATATTGTCCAGCTACATTATCAACATGTCCACTGCTGACTGGGCTCTGAGAAGACACCGAGGGGTAAATACAGCTAAATAACAGCACAGAGCAGTGAGAGCCAGCATTGGTGGCTGGAAACAAACTATGGGACTGCAGGAAACTTGGCCACTCCCGTGGCAAGTGGTCACCTGTCTCATGCTGGATCCCAGATGTTGCCGGGCAAGGGAGTGCCAGACAGGAGAGGTTCAGCCTGTAATTACTGAGCTGAAGTGTGTAGTGTCCTGGTCAGAGCCCGAGCTTCCTTATCCAACAGCTGTAAGACGGGAACCTTCTCTGCAGACCCTCTTTGGGCGGCAGGGCTACAGCTCTACAGGAGAGGAAAACCGTGAGGTCAATTGCCTCGTGCTCCAACATCCGCTGGTAGAGGGAGCTTCAAGGGAGACATTTCTGGACCCTGATCTTCAAGCTGCTCCTTCTAGCAGCTTATGTTTCGAGCCCTCCTGCCCATACAGGGAGAGCTTGACAATGTCTCAAGGGGCACAAAGCAAATAGAAAGCATCCCTTTGGGGCTATTGAAGGTCTTTGATTTTTTCATCCAATCTTGCTTTTCTTGAGGCTGCCCAACTCATGATCTTTGCCAAGGCTGGCAATTCGGTGCAGCGTCTATGCCAGACTCTAACGGGGAATCCAATTCTTTCTTCTTTGCGTACTGGTCAGTGGCCTATGCATGTTGATTCCCTGGGCAGCAAGAAGCAACAGGCAGCCAGGCCAGCATTCCGCTATGGGCTGCAATGAAACGCCTCGGGTAATCATCATGCAACAATCATCTAGCTTAGTGGGAAACCAGACACCTAAAGATTGTCCCCGAGCACAGATCTACACCGCAGCAGGGTTGGCAAGATGTGAAATCCCGGAAGTGAAAGCCCAGGGACCCTGAGCCGCAATTTGCAGGGGACGTTGCAGCCGTGTTTCTTTTTACTGAGCTAAACTAACAAAGTATGTTTCAAACTTTAAATAGCCCTGGAAAATTGTATCAAAGTCTCATCTTCGCAGGCAGCTCTCCTGAATAAGCTGTTGTCAGGCCTCTGAGATGTGTCTGAGAATCTTTAATCTTCGGACAGGAGCATTCTCCTTGTCTGTCATGCTATTGAGCTCAGCCTTCAGAGACATCACCAAACGAAGTGTGATTTCTTTGTAATCTCCTTGCACTTCTCCTCTC
Organism: Carettochelys insculpta; assembly: GCF_033958435.1. Classification (NCBI taxonomy): domain Eukaryota; kingdom Metazoa; phylum Chordata; order Testudines; family Carettochelyidae; genus Carettochelys; species Carettochelys insculpta. The sequence continues at coordinate 5,396,813 of NC_134145.1, forward strand.
CTGGTTTTTGTCAGCCCGGGTGCAAATGCATTTAGCTTGCCCTAGTTTGAAACAGCCTGATTAATGCAACTACGGCTTAGGGATCGGTGCTCACAGTTGGGAAAGGGGTGCATTTCATGCCAGCAGCCCTGTTTGTAAAACAGCCTGTGAAACCTGGGCAAAGGTGCACCACGCTTGCATCTCCAGGTGGATGGCGTTTTAGCCTTCGAGCAGGGGGGAGCGAGGAGAGGCCAGTGACCTCTAACCCATGACCAGGGATCCTTCAGTTTTTGTTCCATCCATAGGCAGGATCAACTTAGTTTGTGCACCACCAAGAGGAACACACTGCCGGCTGTGGGTGCTGTGCTAATCAGCTGGACGGCATTTCAGGCTCTCCTGGACGGCCGCCCAAGCCCGCAGCTTACAGGGAATGCTGCCCGTGCCCCCGTGATAAGCATCTGTCAAACTCCAGAGTGGTCCAGGCTCAGTGGGGCTGCGCAGGGGCTTATGATGCTGAGAGACGAACCGTGAACCACACCGTATGACGCCAGAGAGGGCAAGAAATACTAAAGTCATGTACTGGTGGGGGTTGCTACTGCCCACTACTGGAGAGAATTAGAACCACAACATTTGTGTCCGTGGCCACGTACTAACCCTGGCTTGTTGCTTAAGGAGCACTAGGACCGCTAAAGGGCTGCTCACCTCAGTGAGTGCATCATGGGTCCTTGGAGGCCCTTTCGTTCTGGATTGTTTTTTAATGACTTCCCTCGCCCTCCTGGACTGCACGCTCTGCTTCCTGATTAGCTCCCTGCCGAGCTCTTTGAATTGTGCTCTCTTTGCTCCAAGCATCACCACGCATTTCACGAGATCAAACCACTCGGGGTTGAAGTAAAAGGCAAGCTGGATTTGTTTCATGCACAGAGTCTGCCTGCTTTGCTAATTAGCTTCCAGGACACGTCGGCTCCATCTCTATGGCCAATGCCCCCAGCAAATGGGACCGCCAAGACATGGGAAACTGAGGTTATGTTAGGGGATTTTTTTTTTTAAAAGTGCTTTGTCCTAAAAAGCAGGCCAGGGTTCCCTCTATTTTTTTCCCCATCCAGGTGTGGAATAAGTTTTGTTATGTGCACTGATATGGATGTGCACCATCAGTAGACTCCCATGCTGACAGCTGTGGGTGGCTGTGGGTGCTCTGCTAATCAGCTGGGTGGCATTTGAATCCCTTCTGGGCAGCAGCCCAAGAGCTCAGCTTATAGGAACACAGGTCTGGACTCCAGCTATCATCACCACTGGGAACCCTGATTGATTGAAGTGTTACAGAATGGTGAGTTCCACCTTTCTCTCTCTCTTGTTCTCTCTTGACGTAGCCTCCTGTCGCCTGTGACCAACCACGCTTTGCTAGCCCTACCTTTTGGAATCAGATTTGTTAGACTCAAGCGTGGAACTGTTTTGTTTGGCTCCGCGTGTAGGGTTGCTACCTGGAAATAAATAACTTTCATAGTTAAGCTGGTTGCTTCTCTCCCTCTTCTCGCTCTCTCGCCCTCTCCTTCCAAAGAGCAACCCTAATAAACAGGCAACTCTGGTAACCCCTTCCTGCTTTGTACACCTCCTAACACACCAGGGCTGCGTCTACACGTGCACGCTACTTCGAAGTAGCGGCAGTAACTTCGAAATAGCGCCCGTCACGTCTACACGTGTTGGGCGCTATTTCGAAGTTGAAATCGACGTTAGGCGGCGAGACGTCGAAGTCGCTAACCCCATGAGCGGATGGGAATAGCGCCCTACTTCGACGTTCAACATCGAAGTAGGGACGTGTAGACGATCCGCGTCCCGCAACATCGAAATAGCGGGGTCCTCCATGGCGGCCATCAGCTGGGGGGTTGAGAGATACTCTCTCTCCAGCCCTTGCGGGGCTCTGTGGTCACCGTGGGCAGCAGCCCTTAGCCCAGGGCTTCTGGCTGCTGCTGCTGCAGCTGGGGGTCCGTGCTGCATATACAGGGTCTGCAACTAGTTGTTGGCTCTGTGTATCTTGCACTGTTTAATGAAAGTGTGTCTGGGAGGGGCCCTTTAAGGGAGCGACTTGCTTTTGAGTCCGCCCCGTGACCCTGTCTGCAGCTGTGCCTGGCTCCCTTATTTCGATGTGTGCTACTTTGCCGTGTAGACGTTCCCTCGCTGCGCCTATTTCGATGTTGGGCTGAGCAACGTCGAAGTTGAACATCGACGTTGCCAGCCCTGGAGGACGTGTAGACGTTATTCATTGAAATAGCCTATTTCGATGTCGCAACATCGAAATAAGCTATTTCGAAGTTGGGTGCACGTGTAGACGTAGCCCAGGAGAGTAAGGAACACAGGAGCTCATGAGTTGCCCTCGTCCTCTGTAGCCAGAATACTTTGGATCATTACCAATTTTGCCACCTCTCTGTTTGTTGCACTTCTTCCAGAGCATGCGGATTTATTAAAAAACCAGTCCTGGTCTCCCTGGGGTCTCTTGAAGCTTCCTCCCTGCTGAAAATGAAGTTGGGTTTTGCTCAGTGTAAACCACAACACCCCATCACAGAGGGAATTCCAGCACCCACAGGGGCATCACCCAGTTTCTCTCTCCCACCCTTGTTCTACCGGAACCCGTTCTCCTCTCCTGCCAAGCGGGTTCATTCTTTATCGTGTCTAGAAGACGAAGACTTCAAGGGACCACAAACAGAGTGCATGGCAATCTAATCGTGGTGAAAACACCAGCAGAAGTGACGCAGGGCATGTAGAGGCAAACACAATTCCACCTTTCATTTATCTTTCCCGCTGCCTATAAAATCATTGCTCTGCCCAAGAAATTCAATTGCTGCAGGAGAGAAAAAGGACCTTTTTCGTTGCAGAGGGTGGACCTGGAAGGCGGCGAAGATGCTGAAGTCAATGGACAAACTCCCGTGACTGGCAATGGATTTTGGATCATGCCCACACAGGCCTGCCAACGGGGGAAAGAAAAGGGGCAAGTGCCCCACAGCCCAGCAATTCAAAAGGGCTTGGGGCTCTGGCCACCACCGCAAAGGTGGTGGCTGGAGCCTGAGCCCTTTAATTTGCTGCCAGAGCACAGCCATGGTGTGTTCCAAACAGCACTGAGTGCAGCCCCACCCCTTCTGCTGAGGCCCCGCCCCTTCTGGGAGCAAGGAACACCCCCCCACCCCCATACACCTCACCCAAGGGCCTGGCAAGTCTGTCTTCTCCCCTGGATCAACGTTGTATAAACTTCCCAAACTGGTCTTAACCAACGATTCTAAGTGAAAATGAATGCACTGACCCTGACCATGTTTGGCTAGTTTTCCTCCACGATAAGTCAAAGAGCAGGTGGGGGACTTAAGATGATCTTGTATTTAAAGCACTGGTGCGGGACTCAGGAAATCAGGGTTTGAGTCCCAGCTCTGTCACAAAGTAAGGCAAACGCTCTGTCCTTTGTCTACTTGGTAAAGCCAGTCCCATTTTTCAACCAAACAACTGCTTTCAGAAAAGGCCTGTTTTGTAAGAACCAGTTTGCAAGCTATTGTCACACTACCCATGTTTTACAAAAATGTCAATTTTTGTAACATTTTCAATAAAAACCAACAAGTTAAAAAAAAATCCATGACCCTTTAAAAAATATACAGCTCCGTTTCAAACTGCGCGAAATGAAAGCTCAGAATTTTTGGCCAGGGAATTATTTTTCCGTTTTTAAAATTAGTTCTGCAATTTAGGGCGGGTTTAAAAGTGAGAGGCTGAATTAAGGCATGCAATCCCAGCTACGTTAATGATGTAGCAGGAGTTGAAGCATCTTTTGTGCTGTCTCCACCGCGGGAGCCGACGGGAACAAACAGCGCCTGCCTGGAGGCTCTTCTGTAATACTGGCCGTGTTATTAAGCTGAGCCGTGCGAAGCAGGCCATGGATTCAAAGACAGTCACATGCCTTGCTAAAGCCAATGGGGCCACCAAGCATTCTTTTCCGGCTCAACGGAAGCAGCAATCAAGACACTTCATGGAGCAAGAATCGCAGCAAACCATGGCAATGACAGCCCAAGGACTAGAGTAGAGCTTATTCAAGGGACTCTAGGGTTTCCATGAGTGCAAATGCAGGGGCTAGGCTGCACATTTGTAGCCTGTGTACTTGTTAGAGGCAGGAAAGCCTGGACATGGGTATTTCTGAGGAGAGAATCTGCCAGCTGTTTTTTCTACTCCACTGAAGGAATTTTTGTGCAAATTTGTTTTTTTGTAAATAAACAAGATCACACTAATACCTGACACAGGGCATCCATTTTGCCTCCTGATGGAAACAACCCATTAAGGAACTAAATATTGGCTGACCACGCAGCTCAAACAGACAATGGAGTACAGGTTGAACCCCCTCCTCCTTCCAGACTCCGGCACCCTCAGGACCTAACTGGTGCTGAATGAGAGAATTTGCTGAGCTACAGGAGGTCAATATTGTCTAGCAGCATTACCAACAGTTCCACTGCTGACTGGGCTCTTAGAAGACCTTTGGGGTAAATTACAGCTAAACAACAGCCCGGAACACTGAGAGCCAGGACTGGCGACTGCAAAGAAACTTTATGGGACCGCAGGAAACTTGGCTACACCCATGACAAGTGGTTGCCTGGCTAACTAAAATCATGCAGATTACAGGTGTTGCCAGATGAGGGAATGCTGATTTAGAGAGGTTCAGCCTGTTATAGGAAATAAATCAACAGAAATCCAGAACTCTGATGACTAAATGATTCAGAAAAGGAAGCCATGTAAATTAGTGCCATTGAATTGGCTCTGCTAGCCAACTCTAGGAAGCTACTGCTTCTCCATTTCTCCTCGGACAAATAACTGCAACATCCCTGAGAAAATGCAATACCTGTGTCAGCTAGAAAGCTGTGAAGTTTTACAGTCACACAAAGTGAAGTCTGAGTGGTTTCTGAATGGCAGCTGACCCTGTGAAAATAAGATTTTTTGTTTTTGAAGTTAACCTGCTGGCTTCTTTTCAGCAGTTAATTATTTCTCTCCTCCCATAAGTAGCTTCAGTGGAAGGACATTTGAGCCCTTTCTGACAGTGATGAAAGGGTATTTCAACTCTAACTGACACCAAGGCAATGGGATTGCACTTAGATGCCTCCTGTGGCTTGCCAAGGAATTAACTTGTAAGTATATATAAGTACTTTGTCACCTGCATGCATCCAAGCCTTGCTTGGACTTGATACACTTAAGCTGTGATCTTGCAGAGATCTGGTTGAATGGATCCCGTTGCAAATAGGGAACCTTAGCAGAAAAAACATCTCTCGCTCTGTGTCTTTTAAGTAGATTGTTTTTTAAATTAATCTCTATTTTTTATAATGGAACTGATAAAATGTCGAACACGGACAAAGATTTAGCTTGATGGGGAGGTCTCTTTCTCTTAACATCATCTCAGCTCTCTTTGGCCACGTCTGGTAGGGATGCACAAAATCGACCTATCAGGGGTCGGCAGTCGATCTCTGTAGTCCTCTATATTACCAAGATTAAGCGAGATTGACAGGAGAAACTCTCCCCTCAACCTTCCTCAGTGAAGATGGCCAGATAAGTAGATTGCAGATCAGTTGATTCTAGCTACACAATTGCCATAGCTAGAATTGCGTACCTGCAATCAACTTACACACCTAGTGTAGACAAGTCTTTGTCTGTCTCACACTCATCGACCATCCTGTCTGACACCTAGACTGTCAGTTTTCTGGGATAGGGATTGTTTTTGTTATTTTTGTACAGCACCTAGCACACCAGGGCCCTGATCCTTGAACATAGTTCCTAAAAGCAACCATAATAGAAACTATCTTAACAAAGAAAAGATTAGGGGGTAATTTCTTTATAGTCTGTAAGTATCTACCTGGGGAACAAATACTTTATGACAGGCTCTTCAATTTAGCAGGAGAAAGTCTAATATGATCCAATGGCTGGAAGTTAGACCAATTCAGACTGGAAATAAGGTATTGATTTGTAATGGTGAGAGTAGTGAATCACTGGGACGATTTACCGAGGGTTGGGAGTAGATTTTCCATCACTGGCAATTTTAAAGTGAAGATTGGCTGGTTTTCTAAAAGATTTGCCCTCAGAGTTATTTTGCAAGAAGGTCTCAGGGTATCAGGCGAGACAGGATGTGTGCAAGAATCAAGAGCCAACGTGATAATCTTTTGCAGATCTGTTGCTTAAACCTCTAAGGTGCAGAGTTCAATGCTGACTTCTCTCAACTCCCACTGAATGTATTGTGGGTGTGGTCAAGTTTCTTGTGGTCCCATAAAGTTTGGTTCTGGCCACCCGTCCTGGCTCTCAGTGTTCTGTGCTGTTATTTAGCTCTAATTTACCCTACAATGTCTTCTCAGAGCCCAGCAAGCCGTGGAAGTGTTGGTAATGCTGCTAGACAATACCGACCTTCCATGGTCTAGCAAATTCTCTGGTTCAGCACAGATCAGGTCCTGAGAGTGCCAGACAGGAGAGGTTCAACCTGTAGATATATTTCTGAAGAAACAGATGAGTGGAAGATAGAACATATAAGCAAAGTGGCTGAGTTCATTTTACAAAAGGGACCTCACTTTTCTTGTGTTTCCTTTTAACAAAATATCAACTGTACAACGTTGGGATTTGAACTATATTATTTTAACTCATTTCATAGGTTTTAGAAAGCCTAAATATTGCCTTCCTTCACATGCGCAGAAAGGCAGCCTTCCTCTTAAAAGGCACACAGGACTTGCCTCATCGGTGTGTCTGTGACTTTGCATTCCTTCTGCTGCACGGTTAGCTGCCTGGCTGAGCTCTCAGCGGCGTAGTGCTCGTAAGAACTGTTATCATGCTTCCGAATGAGCAGTGTACGTGGGACGCTGAGAAACTCAAAGGAATCTCTAATAATCAAGCAATAGTGAGAAAAACACACCATGACAGTTGAGAGGACATGACACAACATAGATGGCTTCAGATTAAAAGGCAACGGGGCAAAAGTTTCCAGTCCTTTGCAAACTCCAGCTAAAAAAGCATTAATTGACCCATGTGTGTGCTGTTAAGCTGGTTAAAAAAAAAAACAAGCCAGTAACTGCACTGATGTCTGTGGAGTCACAGGGCGGTTATTAAGAACAGTATTTGCCTCTATACCTCAGAAACGGAGATTGGACAGTTTACAGAAAGTCTGCCCAACAAATGCTCCATGTAAGCATTTAACAGCCATAATTTATCCTTTGTGACCCATGATCCATGGAACAAGTAACACACCATCATTCTCCTGAAGAATAGCCAGACCTCCACTTACAAGTGTAACGCATCTTCCCCCAAATTGTGAGTGTTACTGGTTTGTTTTTCACCCAAGAAGCCAGAAATGCCCTTGACAATGTACCAGAGGGACTGGTTTTCTGGCTGTATTTGTACAGTGCAAAGTGGGGAGCTGATCTCTCATGGGGGGGAGGAGCAGCAGCTCCCAAGTGCAAATAAATAGTATCCCTTTGTGTTTAGTACTCTGAAAAGGCCTCCTTGTGGGTATTCAGAGTGAGGTCAGCTTGGTTCTGTGACACAGCCCCATATTTCCAATTCCTGTGAATGCTGCAGAGCCAGTACAGAGAATGGGCTCTGGTTCAGCAGGAATGTCCACCCCTCTGATCACGGAGCTATAATCCCCATCCTCATGCTGCCGGGGCATAGGTCCGGGGAAGCATCATACACCGCACCCTGGAAGCCCCTACATTCTCCACTTGCCCTTTGTCAATTCTTAGTCTAGCCATCAAAGTCAAAAGTACAGTGAACAAGTGAAGAGCAGGAGGACAGGCAGACATGCGGTGGGGTTGTACCCTGCCCAAGCACCCGAGAAAGAAGCTACAGGGTATAGAACAAGAGTAGTATTCCCTGTAAGTGGAGCAATTGGACAACCATTCAGTAGAGATTCAGGAGCCACCCAACAGAGCGCCCAAAGCCACCAGCATGTTTCTATTGGTGGTGCGCACCCACGTATGCCTTGGTGCACATATTAAAATTTATTCCACTCCTGGATGGAAGAAATCAGAGGGAAGCCTGGACAAGAGCCACAGCCCCTTCAATTAATTTTTCTCCTCCTCCTGAGTTCAAGGAGGCAGCAGTTTTGAGGTGTGTGCATTCAAGGCTGGAGCTCCTGACACATCACGTTTATTTTCCTGCTGGCATTTGATTCTCGGTATTGATAGAGAAGCTTCATTCACCGTGTGTAATTACATACGACACAGCGCGTTCTGCCTGCAGGTTGGACGGAAGAGGTTTTTCAGCGCTCATGGCTGCAGAGGGGTTCCTTAGTGGGTGTTCAGTAAATCTGCCCAGAGTCCTTGTCAGCTGCTTGAAAACTCCAGGGCAAAGTGATAGGAGGTAGGATGAAACGAACAGGCCAAGAAGATGTCGTTCCTGAGGGTGGAAGTGGATCTCTGCCCACGAAAGCTGATGCTCCAAAATATCTTAGTCTACAAGGTGCCACAGGACTTCTTGTTGTTTTTGAAAATACAGACTAACAGAGAGACCTCTCTGATTCCTGAGGAAGGTTGCATCAGGAACTAATCGCTGCTTAGGTCCTGTCTTACCCAGTATATCTGACAGTAGCAGTCCACACTCCACTCCACTGTGGACCCTGCCAAGACGGCTTGACCCCCACGATAGCCAGGTAGTATGGAGACAGATTACAGAGTCCCAGTCCAATGACTTAACCACAGACCATCCTTCCTCCAGGCTGCTCTGCTGCCAGAGCTGGGAAGTGCCTTTGCCTGCTGCAATGAGTCTGGTGGAATAGAGCTTAGAGCAACGTTAGCGGCTCTGCTTCTGGAACAGGCCAGGTCTCTGCCCTGCGAGTGACCAGGGAAATGGGCCCAGCTCAGAGCAGCACACGGCCAGGCAGGGCACAGGCTTTCAAAGAGGACTTGGAATGACAGGCTCCATCATGCAGCCAGGAGAGTCAAGGGGGTCTTCCCGCCAGGCTGTTCTCTGATCTGCCTCAAGGAGGGGCCTGGTGTCAGGGCCCTGTTGCTCTCCCTGACCGGAGCACTGCCTCTCTTCTGATCCCTACTTGCTCGAGTTAGGTCTGAGTGTTTCTCCCTGGCTCGCTCTGATTTTCCAGCGCACCCTGGGCTCTTCGCTCATTTCTGTTGGCCGTGTGGGTTTGGTTCTGCCGGCTTTACTCCCTCAGCAACTCTCCTGTTCCTGGCCCTGTCCCAGAAGAGGCTCCTGCGTCACCTTCCCCCCTTCCCTGTCTGTCTCCTCCCTATGTCTGTCTCTCCCTCCTCTTCACCTGTCTGTATCCTTCATCTGTCCACCCCATGCCCGTCTGTGCCCCCTTCACCTGCCTGTATCCCCCACCTGTCCACCCCATGCCCATCTGTCCCCCCTTCACCTGCCTGTATCCCCCACCTGTCCACCCCATGCCCGTCTGTGCCCCCTTCACCTACCTGTATCCCCCACCTGTCCACCCCATGCCCGTCTGTGCCCCCTTCACCTGCCTGTATCCCCCACCTGTCCACCCCATGCCCGTCTGTGCCCCCTTCGCCTGCCTGTATCCCCCACCTGTCCACCCCATGTCCGTCTGTGCCCCCTTCACCTGCCTGTATCCCCCACCTGTCCACCCCATGCCCGTCTGTGCTCCCTTCGCCTGCCTGTATCCCCCACCTGTCCACCCCATGCCTGTCTGTGCCCCCTTCACCTGCCTGTACCCCCCACCTGTCCACCCCATGTCCGTCTGTCCCCCCTTCACCTGCCTGTATCCCCCACCTGCCCACCCCATGCCCGTCTGTGCCCCCTTCGCCTGCCTGTATCCCCCACCTGTCCACCCCATGCCCGTCTGTGCCCCCTTCACCTGCCTGTATCCCCCACCTGTCCACCCCATGTCCGTCTGTGCCCCCTTCGCCTGCCTGTATCCCCCACCTGTCCACCCCATGCCCATCTGTGCCCCCTTCACCTGCCTGTATCCCCCACCTGTCCACCCCATGTCCGTCTGTGCCCCCTTCGCCTGCCTGTATCCCCCACCTGCCCACCCCATGCCCGTCTGTCCCGCCTTCACCTGCCTGTATCCCCCACCTGCCCACCCCATGTCCGTCTGTCCTCCCTTCACCTGCCTGTATCCCCCACCTGCCCACCCCATGTCCGTCTGTCCCCCCTTCACCTGCCTGTATCCCCCACCTGCCCACCCCATGTCCGTCTGTCCTCCCTTCACCTGCCTGTATCCCCCACCTGCCCACCCCATGCCCATCTGTCCCCCCTTCACCTGCCTGTATCCCCCACCTGCCCACCCCATGTCCGTCTGTCCCCCCTTCACCTGCCTGTATCCCCCACCTGCCCACCCCATGTCCGTCTGTCCCCCCTTCACCTGCCTGTATCCCCCACCTGCCCACCCCATGCCCATCTGTCCTCCCTTCACCTGCCTGTATCCCCCACCTGTCCACCCCATGTCCGTCTGTCCCCACTTCGCCTGCCTGTATCCCCCACCTGCCCACCCCATGCCCGTCTGTGCCCCCTTCACCTGCCTGTATCCCCCACCTGCCCACCCCATGCCCGTCTGTGCCCCCTTCACCTGCCTGTATCCCCCACCTGTCCACCCCATGTCCGTCTGTCCCCCCTTCACCTGCCTGTATCCCCCACCTGCCCACCCCATGCCCATCTGTCCTCCCTTCACCTGCCTGTATCCCCCACCTGTCCACCCCATGTCCGTCTGTGCCCCCTTCACCTGCCTGTATCCCCCACCTGCCCACCCCATGCCCGTCTGTGCCCCCTTCACCTGCCTGTATCCCCCACCTGTCCACCCCATGTCCGTCTGTCCCCCCTTCACCTGCCTGTATCCCCCACCTGCCCACCCCATGCCCATCTGTCCTCCCTTCACCTGCCTGTATCCCCCACCTGTCCACCCCATGTCCGTCTGTGCCCCCTTCACCTGCCTGTATCCCCCACCTGCCCACCCCATGCCCATCTGTGCCCCCTTCGCCTGCCTGTATCCCCCACCTGCCCACCCCATGTCCGTCTGTGCCCCCTTCGCCTGCCTGTATCCCCCACCTGCCCACCCCATGTCCGTCTGTGCCCCCTTCGCCTGTCTGTATCCCCCACCTGTCCACCCCATGTCCGTCTGTGCCCCCTTCGCCTGCCTGTATCCCCCACCTGTCCACCCCATGCCTGTCTGTGCCCCCTTCGCCTGCCTGTATCCCCCACCTGCCCACCCCATGCCTGTCTGTGCCCCCTTCGCCTGCCTGTATCCCCCACCTGTCCACCCCATGTCCGTCTGTGCCCCCTTCACCTGCCTGTATCCCCCACCTGCCCACCCCATGTCCGTCTGTCCCCCCTTCACCTGCCTGTATCCCCCACCTGCCCACCCCATGTCCGTCTGTGCCCCCTTCGCCTGCCTGTATCCCCCACCTGCCCACCCCATGCCTGTCTGTGCCCCCTTCGCCTGCCTGTATCCCCCACCTGCCCACCCCATGTCCGTCTGTCCCCCCTTCACCTGCCTGTATCCCCCACCTGCCCACCCCATGTCCGTCTGTGCCCCCTTCGCCTGCCTGTATCCCCCACCTGCCCACCCCATGTCCGTCTGTGCCCCCTTCGCCTGCCTGTATCCCCCACCTGCCCACCCCATGTCCGTCTGTCCCCCCTTCGCCTGCCTGTATCCCCCACCTGCCCACCCCATGTCCGTCTGTCCCCCCTTCACCTGCCTGTATCCCCCACCTGCCCACCCCATGTCCGTCTGTGCCCCCTTCGCCTGCCTGTATCCCCCACCTGCCCACCCCATGCCTGTCTGTGCCCCCTTCGCCTGCCTGTATCCCCCACCTGCCCACCCCATGCCTGTCTGTGCCCCCTTCGCCTGCCTGTATCCCCCACCTGCCCACCCCATGCCCGTCTGTGCCCCCTTCGCCTGCCTGTATCCCCCACCTGCCCACCCCATGCCTGTCTGTCCTCCCTTCACCTGCCTGTATCCCCCACCTGCCCACCCCATGTCCGTCTGTGCCCCCTTCACCTGCCTGTATCCCCCACCTGCCCACCCCATGCCTGTCTGTGCCCCCTTCACCTGCCTGTATCCCCCACCTGCCCACCCCATGCCTGTCTGTGCCCCCTTCGCCTGCCTGTATCCCCCACCTGCCCACCCCATGTCCGTCTGTCCCCCCTTCACCTGCCTGTATCCCCCACCTGCCCACCCCATGTCCGTCTGTGCCCCCTTCGCCTGCCTGTATCCCCCACCTGCCCACCCCATGTCCGTCTGTCCCCCCTTCACCTGCCTGTATCCCCCACCTGCCCACCCCATGTCCGTCTGTGCCCCCTTCGCCTGCCTGTATCCCCCACCTGCCCACCCCATGCCCGTCTGTGCCCCCTTCGCCTGCCTGTATCCCCCACCTGCCCACCCCATGCCCGTCTGTCCCCCCTTCACCTGCCTGTATCCCCCACCTGCCCACCCCATGTCCGTCTGTGCCCCCTTCACCTGCCTGTATCCCCCACCTGTCCACCCCATGTCCGTCTGTGCCCCCTTCACCTGCCTGTATCCCCCACCTGCCCACCCCATGCCCGTCTGTGCCCCCTTCGCCTGCCTGTATCCCCCACCTGCCCACCCCATGTCCGTCTGTGCCCCCTTCGCCTGCCTGTATCCCCCACCTGCCCACCCCATGCCCGTCTGTGCCCCGCCCCCTGTGTCTGTCTGTCTGTCTCCCCGCCGGCCGGGCGGGAGCGCGCAGCGGAGCGATGGGCGGAGCGGGCGGCATCGGCGCTCGATTGGCCGCGCCTGGCGGGGAGCGGGGCCGCTCGGGAGAGCGCGGGGAGCCCGGGAACCAGGCCCCGCCCCGCCCCTCCCCCGCCGACCGGACCGGACCGGACCGGACCTGGCCTGTCCCCCGCGCGAGCGAAGCCCGAGCCAGCGGCGACCCCCTGCCGCCCCTCCCCCCCGCCCGCTCTCGTCGCCCCGGGGTGCCCCCTCCTGCTCCCCTACCCTGCCCCCCGGGCTCCTCTCCTCCCCCCTCCCTTCCCCCCCGCTGCTCCCCCGCCCCCGGGCTCCTCTCCTCTCCCCTCCCTTCCCCCCCGCTGCCCCCCTCCCCCCTCCCTTCCCCCCCGCTGCTCCCCCGCCCCCGGGCTCCTCTCCTCTCCCCTCCCTTCCCCCCCGCTGCCCCCTCCCCCCGCCCCTCCCCCCCGCTGCTCCACTGCCCCCCGGGCTGCCCTCCCCTCCCCTCCCCTCCCCCGCACATCCCCTCCCCACGCCTGCCCAGTGGGAGTGACCCCCCGAACCCGGGGTGGCCCCCCGCGCAGCCCCCATCCGCCCCCCCGCGCAGCCCCAGCCCTCACCAGACTCCTCCCCGTGTGTTCCCTCCCCCCCTCGCCGCCTGCCCACACTGAACCCCCAGACAGGGGTGACCCTGCACCCTACAGCTGCTGCCTGTGCCCATCGGGCCCCTCCCCCCACCAGAGCCCCCCCCCATCTAGTGCCCAGCTTGTCCTACTCCTCCTGACCTGCCCCCGCCCCCGCCCCCGCCCCCGCCCCCAGGTTGGTCTGCGTGCCCCTCTGCTGTGCCCGGCCTGGGGCTGGATGGGGCTGTAGCCGCCTGTGAGAAGATGGTAAGGGCGGGGGCTGCGCCCCCTGTGATCATTGGTGCACCCTCTCCCACGCACGCTGCACTGTGGGGTTGCTGCACACCATCACACCTCTCTCCTTCCCTCCTGCAGAGGAGAAGCCTGGCCCCCAGCCAGCTGGCCAAGAGGAAGCCAGGGGGTGATGGCTCAGAGGATGATGAAGACTGGCACCCTGAGGCGGTGAGCTCCACACCCTGTCCTATTCCCCTCTCTCTTCTGCCTGGGTAGATGTCTGTTTCCAGCGCTGGTGCCCTCTCCTGGGCTGGGCTGTACGTGTGCAACCCTTGGGCTGGGCTGAGAAGTGAATCAGCCCTGCCTTTCCTGCCTGCTAAGCCACCTTCCTCCTAACAGCAACGAAGGGTCCTGTGGCACCTTATAGGCTAACAGAAGAGTTTTGTTTTCTTTTGTTAACTTTTCTGTTAGTCTATAAGGTGCCACAGGACCCTTCATTGCTGTTACAGATCCACACTAACACGGCTACCCCTCCGATACTTCCTCCGAACTGCAGCTTTCGCTGTTGGGTGATGAAGGATGGCCAATGCCCAGCTGCATTTCAGGCTGATTGATCACACCTGGGCCAATGCCTCTGCAGTGCCCCGTCGAGAGGGGGATCTGAGTGGAAAGTGTGCCCTGTCCCATAAGCAGGCCCGGTTTTCTCAGTAAACACCACATCTAGGGATACTCAGTGGTGAGGCTTTGGCCACCAGAGTGTAGGTTCTGATGCAGGATGGGCAGGGCAGAGCATTCCTGCTCAGCCTGGTTGTGATTATGTAATTCGCTTCCCCTTGGAATTGGACTGAGCCTGAGGCTCGCTGCTGTTAGGCCATGCTACAAGTCCAAGTTGTGCGGGCAGGTGTTTCCCTAAAGAGCCAGTCAGGACCCCCACCACACGGACTCTGGGAATTTAGCCATTAGCACCTGGTCATCATTTTGAGAAATCATTTACAGTAAACTCTTTCATATCCAGCAGCCCCAAGATCGGGAGGTTGCCAGATAGTCAAATATTCTGGGTAATAGAGAGGTATACCTTGCAATGCATAACACTAAAGAAAAACAAGATTAGTCACTAAAGAACAAACAAAAATGTACGCAAAGTACAGTCGACCCCCGACATACGCAGAGGTTGAGTTCCTCCGCAACCCTTTGTAAGGGGAGCCAGGAAACTGACCAGTGCAAGAGCGCTGGCCAGTGTCCCGACTCCCTGGAATGGTGGGCAGCCCCGAGCTAGGCACCAGCTCCCCGCCACTCAAAGTTGTTAACCCGAGATTTGCACAATATCTCATGGTTCTATTGTACTTTATTTATCCACAAAAGTAGTATTGTATACTATTAACTTATATTTGCTGTATTTATTTGTATTTACTCTTACTAAACTGTACTTACGGAAGACATAACTAAATTTAACATATGGTTGAAATGCCAGTTATGTGAGAGTTCCAGATGATAGAAAGCCGGATATGAAAGAATTTACTGTAAAATCCTATGGAGTTCAGTGGCTCCAGTTAGAGGTTCAAAGCTTAGATCCACTGAAGTTTAGATGTCACTAGAGTTTGGGAATGTTTGGGCCTGGACCATGCCTTAAATGTCAATGTATGTGTAGCTCAGTGGAGTTGTTCTCTCTTCTTGGATATAGACAAAACCCTCTTGAAAAACAACCGGATGTGCTGGGGAAGGCAGAACTGCTAGCAGTAAAGATTCAAAGATATTAAGGCCAGAAGGGACCAGGGTTTCTCATCCTTTTCCTTTTGGCGTCCCTCCCAGCATTTGATTAAAAACTCCACAGCCCAGCTGTGCTACAGTTGTCTTTCTCCATATGTAAGCTGGGGTTGGCTTTAATGGGTAACAAGCAAGGCATTTCCCTGGAATCCCCTGCTGCGGGTGGGGGTGGGGGGAGCATTGTGAAACTTAGCTTCTCAAGCTTCAATTTCAGTGGGTGATGCTGGGGCTCAGTCCTACACAATGAGCATTGGCTTTCTGCCCTAGGCCCTGGTGAGTCAGACCTGGTGGACCCCGCAAAATCTGCCTTGAACCTCTGGCTGAGAACTACTGATCTGGTTGATTTCCTGCATAACACAGGCCAAAGAGCCTCACCCTGTGATTTCTGCATAGAATCAACTTCTGTTTGAGCTAGGGAACAAACTGTTTGGAAGACTGGAGAGGGGGAGAGAGAGATTGAACGTGGTCATTACAAATCTTTGACGTCCATTTATGTACGGAGACATTTGTCTTATCACTTTTCTGAGCTTAAAATTTGCAACCCTTCTGCTTCCTCCAGAGCCACTGGGGATGCTCAAAATGCTATGTACTAGCCTGCATTTGGGGGAGAGAGGGGGACGACTAAATTTTTCCTTAAGGAAGCTTGCTAATTGAAAACAAAACAAATGCATCTTTGCTGAGCCTTGTTTCTTGTAGGTGTGCCCAAATGGTGCATTTCTTAGCAGTATGTCAGCACTAGTTTGGGAGGGGCTGATGATTATGTTCAGAATTAGAAGAGAATTTTAATAGGGTTACCATAGAAAAAGAAGACGCTCCTGAGAGGGAGAGTATCGGTGTCAGTATCTACCAACCCACATTGTATTAGTGTGTTATAATCTAGATAGCACATTAATACAATGTGAGCTGGCAGATACTGATGCAGATATGCTCCCTCTCCGGGGCGTCCTCTTTTTTGAAAGGTCAAATATGGCAACCCTAATTTTAAACACGATCATTTCTGGGTAGGTAAAATGTTGGGCCTGTCGACCTTGGCAGTGTCCTTACAATGGCAGTGAGTAATGAGCTTCCGGTTTCAGACTTAGTCACCTGGCTGCATTGCCATGTGGCTAGATGCTAACAGAGCATGTCGGTGATTCGTTTCTCCTGTGTTGGTCTCTCTAAATCCCCTGCAGCCTGTCCTGATTCTCTTTCCTAGACTCCGAAGAAGCGGAAGCCTGGCAGTGAGACTCAGAGCTGGGAATGTTACATATCACCTTTCCGGAAACCCTTGGCCCAGCTGACCAATCGACCTCACTGCCTCGATAGCAGCAAACATGTAAGTGGATCACTTGAGCACAAGGCAATGCCCTGTCCATCCGTGATGAGAAGGGCTCGCGCTACTCTTAGGTCATGCGCCGTAGACATGATCTGTGCATGTTGCACTTATAAAAAACTCACATTGGGTCAATGGGAAATGCACAGGAGAGCTTGCACCATTATTTACATTACAGTGGCACCTGAATTCAGGCTCTCACTGGGCTTGGCACTTTATTTATCGGTGATGTTCCCATAGCTTTTCTATGGAAAAACATTCAGTGGTGCAGTCAGGTAGGAGTAACTTACTTAAACAGGATGTGTACGATACTGAGGTGTTTAATCAGGTCACACAGTATTAGTCAGTGTCATGTTTTGGAAATTCCAGTGGGAAAACGTTAAATATGATGTAGAAATATTTGGGCTAGAAACACCAGTGTGAACTGAGAGACCCTCAACACTTTGCAGGACTGGGACCTGAGCAAATAGCTTCTGTGTTCTGTAGCTGTCTCTGGTAGCAAACAGCTCCAACATATATTTTTCTTTCTTCATTCCTAGGAGGCATTTATCCGCAGCATTCTGTCGAAACCCTTCAAAGTACCTATTCCAAATTATCAAGGTAAAACGAATGGGGGTTTGGAGAGCTGTGTCAAGTCAAAAAGTGAAATTTTCCTCCCCTTGTTAGCTTGAACAGAAAATATAGCCGTGTTAGTGAAGCAGTCTTAATTCTTATTAGCATTCAGTTTGGATAATCCTTTGTTTCAGTGCCAGATTTTGTATTATGATGGTTACATATTTTTCAAAGTGCTGTAGGCTTGCATGCCGTGTTACAGAACAAAACTATGAGTTAGGTTTCTGGCCCAAAGAGCTTACAGTCTAAATAATACTTTTAGTATCGCTAACAGGAGGAACAAGGTGTGTGAAACCAATAAATGTGCATCAGTTTTCCTTATACTTGCTTGATACTTTAAGTCTCGAGGTGATCTTTTTAACAAGCTGTGTGTGATAGCTGTTGTTAAATGTTTGGAGCATCGATTTTCTGATTGGAATAAATGGGGCCATTTTCCCCCCTTAATGCCAGAAGAGCT
This sequence comes from Carettochelys insculpta, assembly GCF_033958435.1. Lineage (NCBI taxonomy): Eukaryota > Metazoa > Chordata > Testudines > Carettochelyidae > Carettochelys > Carettochelys insculpta. The sequence goes on from NC_134145.1 coordinate 5,414,443, forward strand.
CCACCAGTTTCACTCAAACATTATTTTAATAAAGTCACATTTGGACTGAGATGAAGAATATCAATTATCAACCAAAAAGGAGCTTACTTGGCGCAGTTATTAGCAGCTGAGAAAGTAGGTTTAAAAGGATGTTGCAATTTAGCCTTAATTTTAGAGGGTACAAAACAAGGCTTCACAGCATATTTTTAAGGTGGGAATTTCTAGCCAGCACTGTTACACATAGTCCCCTTTCCTCAGCCTGCAAGCCATGTGCAGTCTTTCAAGAGAAGCTGAATTGTTGTTTAGTGCTATATGTTCTTTGGAGGAGCTGTTGCAAGCAGCAAATTACTCTCCGTTTTAACCTCCCTAACTGGAGTCAATCCCTGGAGCACAGTTGCTTCCTGGGAACCAGGCACTGAGGTTTGGGCAAAGATTTCTGAAGTTGGGGTTGGTATGTGTGTCCTTTGTGCCCACCTCTGTTCCATGCCTTGTGTGTCTGTGTAAATAAAACAAATTACGCTGAGACAATGCCAGATTTCATGTCACTAATTTCTGTTGTTAACAGGCAGCTGACTTGCATTTACTGTACTCCTAGAACACACAGTCTTTGGTCCTCTTTGCCCTTATCCAAAGTTAAATCACAGCCCGGAGGAGCCTAGGGACATCTTCACCACTTGAGTGCTGTGGAGGTGCCTGTAGATGATGTAATGCACTTGCAGCACTGGCGGGGAATGCAGTCAACACCCTCCCTGCCAGCTGGATCAGTATCACCCAGTGTGCAGAGGCGGTTGGGTTGTGACTCTGTACCAGCCCCATCAGTGCTCTCCCATACACTGCACACAGATTATTGCTACTTCTGTGTGGGTGCAGCTGGGGACAGGACCCCTGCCCCCCCTCTCTGCACACCCTTAGCCATCCCTCAGCTGGCTCATGGAGCGCATCTAAACTGCTGGTGCATGCAGCGTTGGTATCCTCGTTACTCTGTAGTCTGCCAGCATCACACTCAGCTCTGTAGCTGCTGTGTTGAGCTGCCTCCTTCGGGGCAGCGTGTTGTGTCTGAGCTCTCAGCCTTGCACGTAGCTCTGATTTTTCTGGGAAGAAGCAACTGGCAACCCTTTGAATCCTGCCTGTGATTGTTTTCAGGGTCACTGGGCTTGAGGGCCCTGGGCATCAAACGGACGGGGGTCAGGAACGCTCTCCATGACCCTTTTGAAGAAGGGGCTCTGGTTCTGTACGAGCCCCCGCCACTGAGTGCACACGACCAGCTGAAAACAGACAAGTAAGTTTCCACCAAGTGGGTATTGTAGCACTAAACTCATTGTCTTTTCTTCCATTCCCAAGAGGCTCTGGACCAAATTCGGATCAGAACTTTGCAGTTCAGTTTGGCTCCAAGCCTCAGGGCTCTGCAGTGTCTCTGGCTCGTAACCATATCAAGCCAAGGAAAGAACATATCTGTCTTAGATCATCTGGGGTATTCTACCCATGGGGTGGACTTTTAGGTAAGTCTGCTTTCGTCTGTTCTGAAAAGGGCCTTATTTCCTGCAGAGGAGCTGTTAAGAGATACTAACTGCACATGCTCAGTCAGCATATGCTGTCATTAAGGTACAAGCAAACAAAAATGATGGGCTGAAAACAGAGAATTAGAATGGGAACCGTCAGGGAACCTTACTTAGAGCAACAAGAAGTCCTGTGGCACCTAATAGGCTAATACCTAGAGCAGACACTCATGCTGCCATTGGCGGGATAACCCGCCATTGCTTTGCTTCCAATAACAGTATGTCTGAGTGGTAGGATAGTCAGATGGTTAGAGCACTAGCCTAGCACCAGGGAGGCTGTGGTCCAAGTTCCTGCAGTGCCACATGCTGCCTCTGTGTCCTTGGGCAAGTCACTTAACCCCTCTGTGTCACCATTCCGCCCTCTGTATAATGGGAATGACGGCATTACCCTGTGTCACAGAGCTGTTGTGAAGATAACTACATTCAAGATTGTGAGGTGCCCCAGTCCTAGGGTGATAAACATCTGGAACAGATGTGTCCTGTAGCATTTCTCCAGGAGTTACGGGACATCTCAGTCAGCACTAACTGTCTGTGTAACAGAAGTACTCCAGCACCTAGTCTGAGTGTGGCTGTCGGGTGCGGGTGCCTCTGAATTGTGTTTGCCCCTTTGCAGTCAGGGACACAGTGACACCCTTTGCATTCAAGGACAGGTATGCTGTCATTCCAATCGCTCCACCCACGCTGCACGATAGAAGCGTGGTGTTTGACTGTCGGGGCGACCCTCTTTGACCTAGTTCCTCGCGTGGCTGAGGACTGCAGAGCAGATAGGACTGTGGGCAGTTGCCGCCTTTGTACGACTTACTGTGAGTCCTCAGAACGGCAGTGAGCAAAAAAAACCCTGGTTGAGCGCGTTCGTTCTACTCTTCTTTATTTGCTTCCTGCAGGGACAAAGTGCCAGTCCATGTTGTGGTGGACCCTGTTCTCGGTCGCGTTTTACGGCCCCATCAGAGAGAAGTGAGTTTGGGAAACTTCTTTGAACGTGTCCTTAATCCCCCCACCTCGAGGGTGTTCACTTTGCAGAGGATTCGGGCAGGTGGCTCGTGGGAGGGTGTACACCACCACACAGTCCCTTCGCTAAGAGGGTCTGTTTCTAACACAGTCAGGGCAACAGCGGCTGAATGGATTTGAGGTGGATGCTGCATGGTGCAGATGACACTAAGCGAAGGGGACAGGTAAATACATTGAGGGTAGGGAGAGGGTCCAGAGTGACCAAGACTAACTGGAGGATTGGGCCCAAAGAAATCTGATGAGGTTCAACAAGGAGAAGTGCCGAGTCCTGCGCTTGGGACGGAAGAAGCCCAAACATTGTTACATTTCAGGGATTCCTCTGATTAGTTAGCGTTGTGCTTGGAGGTCCTCTGAGACGGGCCGTGGAAATCTGTGCCGCAGCTTCCGTCCTGCGTCGGCGAGGGCCTTGTACTCAGTGAGCTCGGCTTGTCTTGCAGGGGGTGAAGTTTCTTTGGGAATGTGTCACGAGCCGGCGGATCCCTGGGAGCCATGGCTGCATAATGGCTGACGAGATGGGGCTGGGTAAGACCCTCCAGTGCATCACTCTGATGTGGACGCTGCTGCGTCAGAGCCCGGACTGCAAGCCTGAGATCGACAAGGCAGTGGTGGTCTCTCCTTCCAGCCTGGTGAAGAACTGGTACAATGAGGTCGGCAAATGGCTCGGGGGAAGGATCCAGCCGCTGGCCATCGACGGAGGCTCCAAAGACGAGATAGACCGTAAACTAGGTGTGGAGGCAGCTGCATGCGGGTGGCTGGGCTGTCTCTGGGGGGCGCCTCTAGCAGCTGGGAAAGCCACTTCAGCAGCTGATGCAAAGATCTAGGGCCTGAACTCACTGGGAGTCTTTCTGCTGACTTCAGTGGGCGTGGGCTCAGGCCCCTGCACCTCTGCGGTGACCCGGGATGCTTTCCTGGTGCAAGCCACCAGTGGGATTCACAGGGTGTGCTTGCTGAGGGTGCGTTCTGGGCTGCACAGAAGCGCAGGCAGGGAAGGGCAGGGTGTGGAAGGCCGAGTGAGTGGGAGATAAAGGGGAGGGCAGGGAGGTTGATGGAAGAAGATGCTCAGAGGAGACGGATGGGAGGTGCCCGGGGGGCGGCAACACATGCACACACCCCTCCCCAGTGCTGGTACCCTGCCACCCTGGAGAAGAGGGGGGAACTGCCCCCCACACTCACCCAAAGTGGTGCAGTGCTTTCACAGGAAGAGGCAGAGCAGGGGGGTGGGGCAGAGGAGGTGGAGGGAGGGGGGCGTGGCTGGAGCAAGGGTGGGAGGGGCATAAGTAGGGGTGGGGCGGAGCAGGTGCAGGGAGAGGGGGCGTGGCTGGAGCAGGGGTGGGAGGGGCATAAGCAGGGGGTGGGGTGGAGCAGGCACAGGGAGAGGGGGCGTGGCTGGAGCAGGGGCATTAGTGGGGAGGGCAGAGGGCAGAGGCAGAGAAGGGGACAGGCCAGGGGCTCGTGCTGGTGATGTGGTGGGATGAAGCAGGCAGCCAGCGGGGAAGGGAGCCAGGAGAAACGTGGCTGAGTGCCGAAGGGGAGGGTAAAGGATGGGTGGGCTTAGGGCCTGCTCAGAAGCAGCTGGCGTAACTGGCAACCCTCTCCTGGACTTCAGAGGACAAGGGATCCGGCTCAGCTGCTCTCTGCTGCCTGGCTTTCAAATTCTCCTCCATTCTGTGTGCCCTCACCTCTCCCACTCCCTTCCCATAGCCGGCTTTATGAGCCAGCGTGGCGTGCGTGTGCCTTCCCCTATCCTGATCATCTCCTACGAGACGTTCCGCCTCCACGCCGAAGTCCTCCAGAAGGGGAGCGTCGGGCTGGTCATCTGTGACGAGGTACAGAGATGGCAGCTGGTGTTTCCCTAGTCCTGTGCAGAGCTTGGTCTGCTTTCCCTATGGAGAAGCACCCTGCAAGTCCAGTCTCGGCTAGCCTTTGCTCTGACTGCTAGGCCACGCTGCCTGCCCTTCGGTTGCATACTGTACCTGTGTTGTCATGCTGGATCTGTGTCCCCCTCACTCCCCACTAGAAAGTCAAACGTTGGCCTGCTGAGAACTGCTCAGTACGGTTTAGGGAGCAAAGGGCTTTCTGCAACAGCGCCGATGTCCATGGCGGTTAGATCAGGACCCGCAGGAGCACTGGATTCATGTGTGCCAGAGAGGATCCCTACAGCTCCTGGGCTCGCAAGAGGAGCCTGAGCTGTGGAGCCGTAAGTGCGACTGCGTGCCTCAAGGGGAGCCTTGAGCACTCTCCAGGGCAGGCTGGTGATAGCCGGGGAGAAGGTGTGACTGTGCAAGCTGAGTGGTCCTTGCTTAGGCTTACAAGGTCATTGTCTCCAGGCACTGGGCTCTGCTCTGCTAGGGGTGGACTTTCAGGAGCTGCCTTCACTCCAGTAAAACATAGGTCTAGCAAACCTTTTTCCCCTGTTCTCTGATGCTGTGTATCAGTAGCCAGCTTCTCATTTGGGCTAGAGCAGGGCTCAGCAACCCTGGCACAGATGCCAAGAGTGGCCCCGAGCCAATTTTCTTTGGCATGCAGGAGGGAGCTCAGCCCCGCCCCTCATTCCCCCACTCCCCCAAAACCAGCTTCAAGTCTGGGACTGCCAGCAGCCCTGCACCAGGGGCAGCAGTGGTGCTGCTCCCAGCCAGTGGGGCTACCTGCCAAACCGGCAGAGCCCCCAGTACCTAGCAACCTCTGTGGCTGGGGCTCCCTGTTTCAGCGACATCCGTGGTCCAGCCGGATCAGAGAATCCAGGATAAGAGAGATTCAACCTGTATTTAAATCCTGCACATTTCTAGATATTTAAAAAACCCGCGGCTGGAGCTTTCCGGACCAAAACGGTAAAGCTGGGTATCTTTATTTATTAACAAAGCTGTGGTAAGCAGGACTGTTAGTGACTTTAAAAGACCGTACATGGAGGTCAAAAGGTTAAATTTCAGCACTCCCCTCGGAAAGGTTGCTGCCCCCTGGGCTAGAGTGTCATTTCCCCAAAGGGCAAGCAAGAAACGCAGGCCCCTGTGCCTGGCCCCGGACCAACAAAGAGCTGTACAGACCTCTGCCTCCCCTGGAACAGTTTCATTGAACGCTGGTGATGCTCAGTGGCGTGATTCTGTATTGGCTATAAGCCGATCGACGTGCGCCTGTAAACGGAGCACGCTGTTACCGTGCTGGGTATTTATTCGGTTCCCCTCCCCTTGACTTTCATCTGAGGATCTCGCAGCAATTTACAAACAGCAATAAATCAACCATCTCAGTTACTGCCAGGAACGAGGGGACGTTGAGCCTGTTTTAGCAAAGAAAATGTTTGCTTAATGCGGACTGTATGGTGACAGTTATTAGGGTAGCACCCAGGGGCAGCACTAGTCACAGAGCTGGGCCTCACCGTGCTAGGTGCTGTCCGGACAGTCCTGTCTGGAGAAATATACAGTAAATACCCAGTGCTGACAGGGATCTGTGACCCGTGTTCTCACCCAGGGCCCTGAGGCTTCTTGTTTGCTTTCTTTTCTATTTAGGGCCACAGGCTAAAGAACTCTGAGAACCAAACATACCAGGCTCTGAACAGCTTAAACACCCCCCGGCGAGTTCTCATCTCAGGGACCCCTATTCAGAACGACCTGCTTGAATACTTCAGCCTGGTGCATTTTGTGAACTCTGGTATCCTAGGTAAGGTGGAGGCATTAACACCTGTGCAGCTTACAGAACCTTCCAACAGAGGTCATTGCGTCCAGCCCCGGGTGCTGAGGAAACCTAGCCCAGCACCAAGGAAACCCAGCCCAGCCCTGTCAGTGTTTGTCCAACCTGCTTTTAAAAATCCTTCAGGGAAGGGAATTCCACAGTCTCCTTGGGAAGCCTATTCCAGAGCTTAACTCCCCTTAGAAAGGTTTTCCTACTAGCAGATGAAGCTCCTTCGTACTCTGCCTTGAATGGATGGAGAACAGATGATCACCGGTTTCCTTATAATAGCCCTGAACTTGTCTGAAGACTGTTCTCAGGTGTCCCCTGTGCCTTCTGTTCTCAAGGCTAAGCTGTGAATTGAGAGGCAGGTGGTTTAACTGGCAGGAACGCCTCCAGCCACCAGAGCTGGAGAAACCAGCAGCACCCATCTTTGTGATGGGCCTGAACTGTGAAGTTCTAACATCCTTATTTATTCCTGTATTCCAGTAACGTCTAGTGCCCCAGTCAGACTGGAGCCCTTTGTGTTACATGCTGCATATATTCATTGTACAAAACTGTCCTTGCCTCCAGAGAGCTGACCAGCTAAATAGAGGAGACCGAGAAAGGAAGGAGCATTACTCTCATTTTACAGATAGGGAACTGAGGCAAAGAGAGGTGAGGTGACTTGCCTTGGGTCACATGGGAAGTCTGTGTCAGAGCTGGAAACTGAACCTCGATCTGGTGTTCCAGCTATGGCTTAGTAATAGGACCCCCCTTCCTCCTGATCACTCATCCTAGTGGTGGTCATGTCCCAGGGTTTGATTTGGGACTGCTTCTTCCAAAGAGGAGGAAGCCTTTGAATCCAGGGTTCACCTTGTCACCTCATTTACAGGGAAAAGGAGGAAAAGATTTGAAACGGGCATGGTTTGATTTGTTTCAATTTCCTCCTTGCTGGAGGATTGAATTCTTCTTATGGCTGCATTCTGCAGATTAAAACGTTCCATCTCTGGGCTCTGTCTTACATCTGCTGTCCATGATTTGGCTTATTTGAAGAGCAAAGCATATAACTAATCTCTTGGTGCCTTATGTCTGCTGCATCAACAGGTTTTGATTGGTTTTGTTGCTGTCTTGCAGGGAGGGCAAAAGCTTATCCCAGAAGGGCCATGTACTGCCCCAGGGCAAGAATAAACAAACCCATCCATAAATCAGTCTTTCATAATTTAATGTTACTCCAAGGCTCCTGGTTTGTGGTGGCCTGTAATGGTTCAGCATTAAATCACAGAATCACAGAAACATAGGGCTAGAAGGGACCTCAGGAGGTCATGTAGTCCAGCCACCTGCTTCAAGCAGGATCAACCCCTCCTAAGTCATCCCAGCCAGGACCTTGTCCAGCCGGGACTTAAAAACTTCAAGGGATGGAGAATCCACCACCTCTCTAGGCAATGCATTCCAGTGCTTCACCACCCACCTGGTGAAGTAGTTTTTCCTAATATCTGACCTACACCTCCCCCTCTTCGACTTCTGACCATTACTCCTTGTTCTGCCATCTGACACCGCTGAGAACAGTTTCTCACCCTCCTTTTTAGAGCTGCCCTTCAGGAAGTTGAAGGCTGCTATTAAATCACCTCTAAGTCTTCTCTTCTGTAAACTAAACAAGCCCAAATCCCTCAGCTTCTCCTCATAGGTCTTGTGCTCCAGACCCCTAATCATTTTTGTTGCCCTTCGCTGAACCTGCTCCAGCAAATCCACATCCTTTTTATACTGGGGGGTCCAAAACTGGACACAATATTCCAGATGTGGCCTCACCAGTGCCGAATAAAGAGCAATAACTACTTCCCTAGATCTGCTCGAAATGCTCCTCCTAATGCACCCCAGTATGCCATTAGCTTTCTTGGCTACGAGGGCACACTGTTTACTCTTATCCAGCCTTTCATCCACCATAACCCCTAGGTCCCTTTCCATCGTACTGCTGCTGAGCCAGTTGGTCCCCAGCCTGTAACAATGTTTGGGATTCTTCCGCCCCAGGTGCAGGACTCTACACTTCTCCTTATTGAACCGCATCAGATTGCTTTTGGCGCAGTCCTCCAATTTATCCAGGTCACGCTGGATTCTCTCTCCACCCTCCAACGTATCTACCTCTCCCTCCAGTTTTGTGTCATCCGCAAACTTGCTGAGGGTGCAACCCAGTCCCTCATCCAGGTCATTAATAAAGATGTTGAATAACACTGGCCCCAGAACCGAGCCTCGCTGCACTCTGCTTGAAACAGAAATGGTGTCTGGCAACTCATGCAACCTATTCATGCCAATCTAGAATATGGCCTTTATATTTGCTGCATTCGTTAGAGTTCATTATACTTGTAAAGTCCTTTGCAGATGGAAATGTGATCTGAATGTTAAGGGTTATTCTATTGCTCACACTCCCCTGCCGTGCCTGAACCATGCCTTATGGGGCAAATGGGGTAATGCTTGCTAGACGAGGGGTTAAGTGTTTCCCTGGGGGCCCCACAGCCTTAGGGCAGTGCAGGGGGTGGAGGGGAAATCCATTTTCTGTCCAAGGCCCACATGACTGGAGTGGAGATGCTGTCCTGCCATTTTTTCTTTCCCCTCTCTTTTGGCCAGGGACAGCCCAGGAGTTTAAAAAGCATTTTGAAATCCCTATCCTCAAAGGCAGAGACGCAGACGCAAGTGAAGGGGAGAGACATAAAGGGGAAGAACGACTTAAAGAGCTGATCAGCATTGTGAATAGGTGAGTACTGACGTTTGCTGCCCTGAAAGCTCACAATAACCCCCTTCTCCCACATCTGGTTTTGAGGATTACAGTGCGGTGTTGGAACAAGTTCCCTGGTGAATTTTGCACACCGAACAGCTGATGAGTCAGTAAAGCTCCAGGGACACCGAGACATGAGGATGCATTTCGGGTGCGTCTACACTAGCCGGCTACTTCGAAGTAGCTGGCACAACGTCGAAATAGCACATGTCCCGTCTGCATGCGCCGTGTACTATTTCGACGTTGAAGTTGACGTTAGGCAGTGAGACGTCAAAATTGCTATTCCCATCCAAAGATGGGAATAGTGCCCTACTTCGACATTCAATGTTGAAGTAGGGCATGTGTAGACGATCTGTGTCCCGCTACTTCGAAATAGTGGGGTCCTCCATGGCGGCCATCAGCTGAGGGGTTGAGAGACACTCTGTCCAGCCCCTGCGGGGCTCTATGGTCACCGCGTGCAGCAGCCCTTAGCACAGGGCTGCAGCTGCTGCAGCAGGGGATCCATGCTGCATGCACAGGGTCTGCAACCAGTTGTCGGCTCTGTGGATCTTGTGCTGTGCAGGGCAAGTGTGTCTGGGAGGGGCCCTTTAAGGGAGTGGCTTGGGGCTTTTCTGGCCCCTTATTTCGATGGGGATCACTTGTGTGTGTGTGGACGCTCCATGTTTCCTTCCGGGGCGGCTCCTTTCAATGTTCCCTGTCACTACTTCAACGTGGAACATCGATGGCACCAGCCCTGGAGGACGTGTAGAGGATATGCGTCCAAGTAGCCTATTTCGATGTCCTTGCTTAGAAATAGGCTACTTCGACGTAGTGTGCTAGTGTAGACGTAGCCTTAATGTGCAGCTGTGCTCTCCCAAGGGACCGTCACAGGGACACTCCTGGCTCCCGCTAACCTCAGCTTGCCGCGTGCACTCAGATTACAAGTCAAATGAAGATTTTTCTAATCGGCCCGTTTTATGCTCCATCTGGTGCCTTTGCATCCCACTGTTTTCCTTCTGTTTCTTGTGCCACCTATATGACCAAGTCAACAACTGAGACAGCTGTTCGCTCTGACGCTAAGACATGAGGCAGAACAGAACCCAGCTCGCTTTCCCATGGCTATGTTGTTTCTGTGGGGCTAACAGGAATAAACCATATTTGTACCAGCTAGATAAGAAGCTGTGGCACTAGAAGCAAATCTATGGGGTGTTTTAATGTCTACATCTTATTTACCTTCTTTTGTTAGTGGATCTCTTAAGTGTTTTACAAAAGAAGTCGGTGTTGTTCCCATTTTACAGATGGTGAAACTGAGGCACGGAGCAGGAAAATGGCTTTTGTCAGGTCAGCCAGCAGGCCAAGAGCAGAGCTGTGACTAGAACTCAAGTTTTCTGTCCGCTTGGCCATACTGTTAAGACAATGTCATTTTGTTTTGTTTGTTTTTTGTTTTTACACCCTTACTTTTCTGATTACGAATCATAAGTAACTATGCTAATGACATTTTTGATACGTAACTGATGGACAGCAAAAGTATCATCACTAGCGTCTGCTTTGCATTCACAGCGTTGCTGGAGCCTCGATGCTATATAAGCTTTTGCAACCATTGCAAATACCATAGAGCAGTTTATATTCACGGTAAATTTAATTTCACGCTGTATGACTGCTCTGCAAAATTGACCATGACCTTGACATAACCTGGTGGTAAAATGGCTCAGGAGGGTTAGAACTTACTCCTGATCCTACTGGGCCTCTGCTTTCGTTCATGATGCAGCAGATTTGAGGGTGCTACTCTGGGATCTGTTCAGTCTCTCCTGCATGGGGAGATCCTGCCAGTCCCCCATGCAATGAGACACCCAGCTTTCAGTAACTCGCTCATCCTGGAATCACGCTGCAAAGGGAAGGAGAGAGAATCCCGAGAAGGGCAAAGGCTGCTCAGTTGAAATCAGTGGTGCTGATAGTCAAGACAGCACCTGAAAAAGACTGGCAGAGCTATGCTAAGGCACATCTGCAGCCAGCGATACCCCCACCTTGGGTGATCATCCCCGCCGAGTTAGGGGCCAGGCAATTTCTCAGGCACTTCGGGCATGGACCGTACAGAGACTTACACAGCCCCGTCAGTCAGGGATGATATTGCAGTTGGACACCCGCTCTTAGATTTTCAGGTCACCCGTGTTTCTAATTGCCGTTTCCTTCATTGCAGATGTCTAATCAGGAGAACTTCCGACATTCTGTCTAAATACCTACCTGTGAAAATCGAGCAGGTGGTTTGTTGCAGGTATGGGGCAGAAAAAAAAGAACAAAAGTAAAGGCTGAACTCTCAGTAAATAGTCTCGACCCTCGGGGGTTGGGTTTTAGTGGCTTCTCATGACCAGTGCCACTCAGGAGAGATTCCAACACCGCCTTGCTGATTAGCTGAGGGCTCACAGCTAGGCTGATGTCTTTCCTGGTGGTGCACATTTCCATGTGCCTCTGTGCACATAAAATTTATTCCACACACGGAGGGAAAAGATTAAATGGCACCTGTCTCCTGATGGAATCTGTGGAGGACTAAGCCTCCCCGGTGAAGGATGTGCATCTGTGGCCCAAAAAACTACAGCAGAGACGGAAGAGAAGCGCTGAGCGTGGCCTACAGATCTGCCTGCAGCTGTTGCATCGTGCTGTGCTCCTTGTTATCTTTCAGGCTGACGCCTCTGCAGGCTGAACTGTACAAACGCTTCCTGAAGCAGGCGAAGCCAGCCGAGGAGCTGACGGAGGGGAACATCAGCGTGTCGTCTCTCTCCTCCATCACGGCCCTGAAGCAGCTCTGTAACCGTGAGTGAGCAGTTGATTTAATGCTCTCTTCTATTGGCTACAGCGCATTAGAGGCAGTGCTTCACGAAACACTTCAGCCTTGCCAGATCCGTGCTCCAAAGAGCTTATAGGAGAAGACTCCATTGGCGGCAGTCCTGCAATCTACCCCCTGCCTAACTCACCCCCACGTCTGGAGAGCTGGAATGAGACCTCTGACTCTCCCGGCTCACACGGCAGGCTGCCGTCATTTGACCCAAAGGCCATTTCCTGTGGCTGAGTACTCAGAGCTCCAGCCACGAGGGGGCAACGTTTCTTCATTCAAATACACCCAGCAGTAGAGCTGGTTGGGAATTTTATGATTGAACATTTTTTCGTTGAAAAACGCCAGTTGGTTGAAAGTGAAACTCTTCGAAGCAGGGTTGGTTCCGATGACTCTCCCAACCGGAAATGTCTTTGAGGTTTTTTTTTTAATTGTCTAAACCTAATATTCCGTTTTTCTGGTTCAAATTGACTCTCTTGTTTTGAACCTTAAACTAAAGAATATGACAAAGGTTACTAGAAAAGGTCGAAACATTTTGATTGAGTTGAACCAAAAATCTTTTTAGCTTTTTTGGTTCTCAAAAGAATTTTGAGGTTTTCGGGCTGTTTTTCCATCCTGATTTGGGGTGGGAAGCCTTTTTCAACTCTTGAGAATATCTGCAGGATGGAGAAGCCGTTTCTTGCCCAGCCTTGCGTAGTAGGTACATCAGCACGGGGTCACGCTCAGCCCCAGGCACTCAGAGACGCAGTCTGAGGATATCCTGCAGAAGTAGGTGCTGAACTGAGAGAGGGAGGAGAGAATGTGATGAGCAGGGGATGGGAGACAGTTCTTAGCAGAACAGGAGCAGAACTACCAGTGGAAGAAGGAAAACGGAGCCAGGTGGCATGGAGGAGAGGCCAGAGTTGGTTCTGGGTGAGAGAAAGATACAGCTGTAGGCAGGGAAGAATTGTGATGTCACTAAAGTGAAGCAGAGGTGGAGAAGAACTTGATGCAGAGGAAGAGGGAAAGCCAACCAGGGTCATTTAGACCCCAGTCTTGCTTCCATTGAAATGGGTGCTAAAACTCCAGGGGATGCAAGGGAGAGCCCTTCACCATTGTCACGTCCCTCTGGAAGCAGCTTTTTCCTTCTCTGGTGCTGCTCTTCCACACCCCGGCCCATTCTGCAGGGGTGGCCGAGGACCCAGGAAGTGGTCAGCTTGGTTTATGAAGACAGCAAGGTGCTGTGAATTATGCAGGTGGCTTATGTTCCCATAACTGGAGTGGACTCATAGAGTGAAAGGAGGACAATGCATGGGACCCAGCGCACTGCTGCTCTTCAGCCTCATGGCTGAGAACCATCATATTGGCCTCATGTCTTGTACCTCCTGCACTGGGAGGGTCTCCTGGCCTTCCAGGGTGACGGACTCCATATTGGACGGCTCCAAGGTTGCATCCCAAGCAATGTCAGTGTCGTAAAATGGTTTAGTTTATCCTCCTTCGTTATGGTGGCCATTTAGCATGGTGCCAGGATTTGGCCAGAGAGCTATGTACTACTACTGCTGGTAGGCACAGGGGAAGGTCCTTTGGAAAGGGCGCAAGGTGCTGTAGATCTCAGGGAGGCCACTGAATGGACAGTGCTTTAAGCTGGTTATTTTTTTCCCAGCACGTAATCCATGATTCTATTAAAAGTTCTTGAGGTTTCCCCTGATGCTCCCCAGCCCTAAACTCCAGGTTCCACGGGACACCCCCCCCCCGACCAGCATTCTGGCCCTTACGCAACTTCACAGCTGACCTGAAGGGGGTCATTTAACAATGCCAAACTTTCCCTCCTTTCGGCTTGGGGTTGACGTCCTAGTCCCCAGCCTAGGGCACATGGCCACCATGCGGCTCCCTGGCTGCTGCGTGGTTGAGGGGATGATCCTGGCAGGAGGACGTGAGGTAAGACTGGGGGGCAGAATGAATGGCAGAGCACCGGGAGCCAGACGGGGAGGGAGTGGAGCTGGGTGCCTCCCATGCTGTGTTTAGGTGGAATTATACAGTCAGTGCAATGAGAAGGTCACAGTTGTCTGGGTCCCTTCCCAGTCCCGCTTCCTTCCTCAGAGGGGAGCTCTGCGAACTCGGCAAAGCCGCAGCGGTTTCCAGGTTTTCTGTCTGTCTGTGCTTCAGACCCGGCCCTGATCTACGAGAAGTGTGTGGAGGAGGAGGAAGGGTTTGCGGGAGCACTGGAATTGTTCCCTGCTGGCTACAGTCCCAAGTCCCTGGAGCCCCAGCTGTCAGGTAACCGCACTGCAACGCCACCGGGTGAAGGGATTGATTGTGTGGGAGAGGTGGCCGCCTGGCCAGAGTGCGTGGAATCTTATTCGGTATCTTTACTTTGGGGTGACCTCTCAGGAGGCGGCTGCTCTCTTGTACACCTCTGCATATACGCTGTCCAGCCCTTCTAATAGTCACTTTGGCTGTGGATCTCAGAGGATTTTACAGAGGCAGGTGTGTATTATACCCATTACTCAGATAAGGAAACAGAGGCACGGAGTGATGAAGTAGCTTGCCCAAGGTCACACAGTGACCCAGAGGCAAAGCTAGGAATTGAGCCCAGGCGTCTTGAGTCCAAAGCCCTGTCCATGGGACTCTGCTGCGTCCCTTCGTATTGGCAGTGGGATGTTTTAACCACATCTGGACTGTCCTTGGTTCCAGGAAAGATGCTGGTGTTGGATTACCTCCTGGCTGTGACTAGAAGCACCAGCAACGACAAGGTCGTCCTGGTCTCCAATTACACCCAAACTCTGGACCTCTTTGAGAAGCTCTGCAGGACTAGGAGGTTTGTCATTGGCCTTACGTAACAATTGCAAGCCTGTACTTGCAACGTAAACCTTAGCCTGAGGGAGCTGCTCTTGAGGTGTCTCCCTGCAGGGCCTCCTGTTCTCACCGGAAGGGGAGGTCCTGGAACTGGAGCTAAAGTGACCCATCTGGTTTGGCTTCCAGGGTGAGCCAGCAGAACAGCTCTGTCCGTTTCTGTGGGAGCCGACAGCCTGGACCGCCCGCACATTTGCACAACTGCGGCTGTTCATGACTGTAAAACCAGGCCAGTCAAAAGGCTGGGGTGATCCGATCCCATTAACCATTGTGTTGTCCCGTGCCAGGTATTTATATGTCCGACTGGACGGCACCATGTCCATTAAAAAGAGAGCGAAGATTGTAGAGCGCTTCAACAGCCTGTCGGTAAGGAGAGCTTCTTCCCACCCCCGTCGGTGGTCCTGCCAGTCTGGCCAGTGGGCTCTTGTGGGAGCGGGTGGAGATTTAAGCCAAGGACGTGTCGTCCCACAGAGCCCTGAGTTCGTCTTCATGCTGAGCAGCAAAGCAGGTGGCTGCGGCTTGAACTTGATCGGGGCAAACAGACTCGTCATGTTCGACCCGGATTGGAATCCGGCCAACGATGAACAAGCCATGGCGCGAGTGTGGCGAGACGGCCAGAAGAAGACCTGCTACATCTACAGGTTGCTCTCGGTGAGTCTGGAGTGAGCGCCTCCCTTTAGCCCTGCCGGGACCGGGAGCTACAGCCCAGGCTGCAGCTGGCAGAATAACGAACCCTGCAACGAGCAGAGACGCCGTGGCTTAGAACCCCGTGGGGCGGGCTGCACTTGGTGACCTGTCCTCCAACCTGCTGCCATTGACAGCTTGGCCGCTGGGATTGCTTTGGGGCCCTGATGCCGTCATGGGGCCTGGCTGCTGGGCACCAGAAGGGACCAAAGCTTTAGAAGTAAGCCACTGATCTTCTGCAGCACGGTATCACCACGGCTGTGCGGGGGCGACAGTCCCATCCTTGTAGATCCCTCCAGCTGCCCCTGTACCTGTGCTCCCAGTGGCTGCTGTGGATGAAGGGGCGTGAGAGGCCTATCAGGGAGGGGTTGGGGGGGGTATCCGCAGCTGCTGGGACCCAGCCCACGAGGCCAGGGCTGCTGTACGACCTGGGACAACCACGGAATCTGCTCGTCCGGTTTCGCAGCTTGAGCCGGTTTCGGAGCTGAGGCTTGGTGTCGGCCACCGGCTCCTCCGGTGCCGTGTTCCCACCGGCAGGGGCTCGCGCGCCCCAGCGCCCCGACCGGGAATCTCTAGCAGGGATTCCGAATGCGGTGTGGCCGTGCTGTGCTCTGGCTGGCTGGTTTTCCCATCGCTGTCCCTGGGGGGGTGGGGCACCCCGTGCCCCAGCTACAGGGCCCAGAGCACTCCTGCCCCTACTCCATCCCTTCCCCATGTCCTGCCCCTTTGCTCCACTCTGCTGCACCCTCCCGCTCTGGGGCAGCTGGAAGTGGAGTGCCCTGGGCCTGGGGTGCTCTGTTTGCTGCTGCCGCAGAGAAGCCCCACAAAGCAGGGTGGGCGGGACAGAGCAGACTGCTGGGCTGCTCTGGCTCCCACCGCTGTGGTGGGTAGGGCGGGAGGGGGCGAACCCCGCTGCTGCCACACCAGGCTCCCAGCCCCAGGTAATCCTGCGGCCCCATCCTGTGGACAGCTAGGGTGGCCTCCACAGGAGCCCGGAAAGCACGGGGTCTGGGATGACCCCCCTGAACTGTCCTCTGGAAGGAGGGTTCTGGGTTTTCCTGCATGTCACCTCTTTGCTAACAGCTGTCGGGCCTGGCCAGTGGTCGCATCAGCCCCTGCTGGGAGCCTGCTGTGTGTTGCACGAGAAGGGAAACCGGGCTGTCAGTGCTCGGAGCCCTCGGACGGCACCGTCTGAAGCAGCGTTGATAACGTGCCTCTTGGATTCTGTAGCAAACCTGTGCCCCTAGCCAGGTGGCTCTGGGCAGCTGCGAGAGAAGCTGAAATTGAGGCTCTGACCACTTCTGTTCACTAACAACCCCTGTGGTACTTTTTACACAGATAAAGACTTAATCCCAGCTTCAGCCAGCTCCGTGTTGCCCTCAATCCCACTGGCTGTTTTCTCTCACAGACAGGGACGATCGAGGAGAAGATTTTCCAGCGACAGACCCACAAGAAGGCGCTGAGCAGCTGTGTGGTAGATGAGGAGCAGGATGTGGCGAGGCACTTCTCACTGGGGGAGCTGAAGGAGCTGTTCACCTTGAATGAGACCACAGCCAGTGATACCCATGACAAGTATGTTTATAAACATAACCCTTTGCTAGGGCAGTCAGTGACAATGGCGGCTGATTCCTTGAGGGACACAGAGGCCGTAGGTGGGGACACAAACATTCTGGTTCACTGAGAACCTCTTGATGAACCATTCAAACTTGAGCAATTATTGACTGGCTGATTCAGAGGTTGTTCGTGTGGCAGGAAGATAACTATATGACACAGTGCGTCTTATTAGGAATCTCAAGCACTTTGTTCTTTTTAATGGATTAGGCTTGCAACACCCCTGGGAGAGAGGGGAGTGTTATTAAACCCTTTGTATGGAGGGGGAACTGAGGCACAGAGCAGCTCAGTGACTAGCTGAAGGGCCCGCAGCAAATCTGTGTCCGAGCAACAGAGAGATAGCTGTTAGTCTGTACACTATCAAAACAAAAAAGCAGTCCAGTAACACTTTAAAGACTAACAAAATAATTTATTAGGTGGTGAGCTTTTGTGGGACAGACCCACTTCTTCAGACGATAGCCAGATCAGAACAGACTCGGTATTTGAGGGACAGAGAACCAAAAATTCAAATTTGACACATTAATACATGGTTTGAACCGGGACACCAATTACCTGGGTTATTATATGGACTCTTGAGTCCCCCTCCTCTTACCCTCCCCTGCTCTTCTGATTTGCCCACTTTGATTACAGTTTTTCTGATTTGTCAACCTTGATAACTATTTTTGGTTCTCTGTGCCTTAAATATTGAGTCTGTTCTGGTACGGCTACGGCCTGAAGAAGTGGGTCTGTCCCATGAAAGCTCATCACCTAATTATTTTGTTAGTCTTTAAAGTGCTACTGGACTGCTTTTTTGTTTTGATTGTGTCAGAGCAACCAATTGAACCTGAGTCATATCGTGGACCAGGACCCTAACTAGAGGCCCATTGCTTTCTGTAGGCGTGGGGATAACTCAGGCAGAGGAGAGGTCAGTGTCTAGGGTGACTGTCCCTTTCCAATACTCCCATAATCATAAGGAAACTGACCCTTCCTACTCACCCTTGTTTTATTATGGGTGTTAAACCTATTGGACAAGCACTTGAATCACCCTTGCTGATGCATCCACCTGCAGCGTGTAACTGCCTCGAGGGCTCAGAGGCTGTAGGTTTCACGGTGAAGGGAAAGTTATTTGTCTGGTTTTAAATGCACAGTGAGGCATCCTCCACGCAGTGTGTTTTTCTTGGCTTGGGTAGTGATGCCAAACCAGGACCAATTTTATAAGCAGTCTGACAATTAACAAAAGGAGGACGGATAGACAGGGGATTCTCTCTGAGGCCTTGAGTACAAAGCCCACTGCACCATGACCACTTAAAGCAGAGCAGGGAGTGCAGGAAATGTCTGGGAGAATGCAGTTCCCTTGCATCAGTCAAAAATATGTCCAAAGTATTTAGGTCCTGGAAGGTGAAAGGAAGAAGGATTTTCTATTCATAGAATCCGAAGGCTGGAAGAGACCCCAGGAGGTCATCAAGTCCAGCTCCCTTCCCAAAGCAGGAACAACCCCAACTACATCATCCCACCCAGGACTTAAAAACCTCCAGGGATGGAGATTCAACCACCTCTCTAGGCAACGCATTCCAATGCTTCACCACCCTGCTGGGGAAATGGTTTTTCCTAATATCCAACCAAGATCTCCCCCACCACAACTTGAGACTGTTGCTCCTTGTTCTGTCATCTGTCACCACTGAGCACAGCCTCTTTCCAGCCTCTGTGGAATCTGAAAGCTGCTGTCAAATGTGGTTTTAAAACTGACTTGTAATTCTGACTTGTGGGATCTTATAGGTGATTAGATTTTATGTCTTTCTGACTGGGTAAACTAAAGCGTATGGGAAATGAAACTTTCTCAAATCCCTTCGGAGCCGCTGTTAGACCCATCTAGGTCACTTCTTTTCCTGCTATTTGCACGACTTTGAATTTGGGTGGATTTTCTGTGAAGGTTTTGTTTTATGTATACACATGCACATTTGGAGGCTCAGATACTTTGGAAATAGAAGCTCAGTGTTGTCAAATGGAATCGTGGTAACCAACCCTAAACAACCCCATTATGCTTCCCCCAGCGTTTGCATACGCTTTTATAGCACATGTGCCTGCAGATTAGACACTTGATTTTGCATGGTCTTTTTGTGCTGCTGACGGGCGGCTGAATGGGAGCAGGCTGGCCTAGAGGCTGCAGTGCATTCTCTTTGTTTCTGCAGCCTCCAGAACTGCACGCCCCATAGCCCAAACACGAAACGCTAGGATCTTGTACCTCGCCCAGCAGGTGTAATGTGCCCTGCTCCACCCTGTGCAACACCTTCTCTTGGTTTTAGGATTAAGTGTCGCCGCTGTGTGAACGGCCACCAGGTGAAGCCTCCTCCTGAAGGCTCCGACTGCACGTCTGACCTCTCCCAGTGGAACCACTGTGCTGACAAGCGCGGGCTGCAGGACTCTGTGCTGAAGGCAGCGTGGGATGCTGCTGTCACCTTCACGTTCCATCACCATTCTCACGAAGAGCAGCGAGGGATTCCCTGATGACACGTCTCCTACTGGGGGGGGATGAGAAGGCTCCTATGGAAGTCAAGCCCACTTCAGTCACAAGTCTGATGATCCAGCCTGTGCTGATATCAGGATCCGGAACAGCAAGATGATGTTCTGTTTAATTCCACCAAGGAACCGGGAGGCCTTGAAATCTGTTAAACTGTGCTTGGTGCAGCAGAAAGCACTGGGTATTCTCTGTGCCTTCCTTGTGTGTCTGTTATTTACAAGAGAAACACCTGTTTGGCTTCCAGAGTGATGTGCTTCCGTCAGTCTAACCTAAGCCTTATTGGTGCTGTCTCTGTGAGACCACGTGAAAGATCCAGGTCTCTGTTTGTATCAGTGTCTTTTTATTCAGCTAAGTCCCATTGCAAAAAAACCAAGTTCCATCCTTGTGGGTAGTTTAGAGGCTATAAGATATCGCAAGGACATCAAAGGTACTTTTAATTTCTGAGAGCTTTTCAAGCTCAAAGTCCAGAGGTGGAAAGTCCTCGTGGGATCATCCACTCCACCTCCCCCTGTCCTGCCAGATTGTTCCCCACTATACAGTTAACGAAGGGCTTGTCTGGTTTTTACACTCCTGGCTGCAGAACTGGGTTTCAATGTGCAATTATCACCTACTCAGGATTTTTCTGGCAGCCATAATTCACATGCTAAATATTATTGAAGGGACAGGCACTGAGGAGAGCTGGAATCATCTGGCAGGGTTTATCTAGATTGTGAAATCTAAGTCCGGTAGACACCCTTGGAAAATAGTCATTCTGCTCAAAATCAATCTAACTTAAGCCATTTTTGAAAATCTTAGTTTAACTGACTGTTACTTCTGGACGATGCAGCCTCAGACTCCTCCAAACGTTCAGATTTTTCACAAAGTGCATGAATCAATCCCCATTAACATCACTTTCACGCTGAAAATCTTGACAAACAAGAAATGTGTGGTGGTTTCATTTTTAGCAAGATCATCTTTCTATAATGCAGGCAACAAATAGCTTATGACCCAGAGTTTGTACTCAACTACATTTTATAAAATAAAGTTGCTGAAGAACAAGAAAAGTTGTTTTTTTTTTTTTTGTAAAATAAGTGTGTGTATTAAATAAATGCAAGGTAAGGAAAGCTGGGGCTAAGAAAGGATTTCCCCCAAAAGGTAAAAGGGTGGTAAGAAAAAGCTTTTTGTTGCACTGAAGTGTCTCTTGCAATGGGAATCTCTTTATTTTCCCCAAATAAGAAGGGCCAGTGCACTGGCTTTTTTAGCCTTAGTCACCAGAGTTCAGGTGGGGAGGGGGTGTTTATGGTAGTTCTTGTTCCAAGCGCACAATGTAAGATTGAGTCAGAGAGGCTATGGGAACGCTGCAGTAACTACAAGATTCCAGCAGACCTTAACATTCAAGTCCTCAGAGTCCTGCTGTAAGGGGAACAAGGTTGGTTTAAATGTGTCCTGTTCAGTGGGCTAGAAGCAGGCAAGATCTTTTTACTATCTCTTGAATGCTTGTGTAGATAACCTCAGGGTCACTGAGCTTGGTTCCCTAACCCAGTTGGGCTGTGAAAGTGACAGTCAATTCTTCCTTGTGCACCACCTCAACAGCAGCGACAAGGAGACGGCGGGAGCATGGCTCTGTACAACTTTCAGTTACAACTTTACAGCAGGTCACAGGCATTTATCACATCACGCTAATGTAATCAGCAAAGGCCTGCGAAGAGTCCCATGTGTTGCTGACCACGCTGCACACAGCTTTGAGTCGCCGCAGCGCCTCTTGAGCTGTTGCAGCATCTTGGTCCAGCCAGTTCTGAAAGAGACGGAGGTGGGTGAACTTGATCTGCCCGCCTCTCTGCAGGAGGTGGCTCTCCAGCTTCTTCGCAAACTCCAGGAGTCCATCCGGCTTGATGCAGTTTGAGCTTTATGGGGGTAAAACAAACAGTAAATTCCAGTTAAGACAGCGAAGGGCAGCCTAGGCTAGTGGGTGGGCCGCATGGGTGGCCCTTCTAACTCAGTGGGCCATGAAATTGTCATAATCAAGACTATCTCCTGGGACAGGATAGTTTTGCTAACTGCACTGGCATACCTAGAATGTGCAAGATCTCCTGGCTAAATTGTAGCAGAGGGATCACGCACATTTCACAGGCCCTTCAAATGTGTGTTGCTTTCATAATAATGGTAGGAAAAAAACCAAACAAACTACTGAGCCAAAATCCAGCACAATCTGACACCCCTGAGCATGGAAAATGGTAAACAAAATGTCTTGTGGGCCACACACACAACCCCAGTAGGCTGCATGAGTTAGGAGTTAAGATCTTAGGTGCCTGCAAATTGGAATTAATTTAATGGGCGAAAAGCATGAAAGTGTAGAAAAAGGAGACTAAGGGCAATATGATACAGACCTATAAAATCATGACTGGTGTGGAAAAAGTGGATAAGTGAAAGAGTTACATATTTGTTCCCATAACATAAGAACTAGGGGTCACCTAATGAAATTAATGGGTAGCAGCTTTAAAACTAACGAAAGGAAGTTTTTCTCCAGGCAGCGCACAATAGGCCTGTGGAACTCCTGGCCAGAGGAGGTTGTGAAGATCAGGACTTTAACAGGGTTCAAAAAGAATTAGATAAATTCATGGAGGTTCGGTCTGTCGCTGGCTATGAGCCAGGTTGGGTGGGAATGGTGTCCCTGGCCTCTGTTTGTCCGAGGTTGGAAATAGATGACAGGAGAGGGATCACTCAATGATTGCCTGTTCTGTTCGCTCGCTCTGGGGCATCTGGCATTGACCACTGTTGGAAGACAGAATATGGGCCTAGCTGGACCTTTGGTTTGACTCAGTGTGGCCGTTCTTATGTTCATGCTTATTCTCAAGTATCATGGTACTCAAGCATCATGCGTAGGCGGTGGGTAATGAACAGCTTGAGTGTATCAGATGGAATCAGATGGGCTGTACATTGCCTTTGAAAAAATGCTGAGTGAACCATGCTCAGCAGGGAGCCAGCAACTGAACAAGCCCAGGGAATTTATTGTTAAACTAATTCCTAGCTCTTCACAACAGGCTCAGATGTTCCACAATGCAAGATGTTCACGTTTATGTTTCTTCCCTTACTGCATATGAACCTTGGGTAGCAGCAGCAGGTTCTCTAACACGCATTCCGAGGGCGTGGTATCAGCTACGCTAGTGAACAAGAGAATCACATGCAGGATCTACCCTGCTGTCTGGACCCCTGAAGTTTGTTTCCAAAGGGATGTGACTGGCTGAGAACGCAACATACCTGACATCCAGCTGGCAGATGGAAGAGGATGAATCTTCAGAGAAAATGTCAGCCAAGGCCACCAACCTGTGATTCCCTAATGGTGGGAAAACACAACAGCTGAAGCTGCAACCAACCAACGAGTTAAAGAAAGGAGGGAGGTGCCACTATGCTGCAGCACCAGACTCAATGCTGGTAAATTACTCCTAGAAACCGAGCTGCCATCAAACACCAGTGACCAGTAAAACGATGGAGTTACTCTGAATGTTGGGCTCATTCAGACTGGAGGCTTAGCGGTGAGAGAGACGGGGTTATGACTGATCCATTACAGGTCCACGCAGCTGTTCAGTTCCTCTTCCTCACTACATCTTTACCCGTTACCTGAAAGCAACCAGGTCCTCTGGGACAGTATTAAAAAAACCTGTAAGCTGCACTGAGTGAGCAGCTGCACTGGCTTTCACAAGCAGAGTGCCTGGCTATAGCTAGTGCTATTAGCTTTATTTCCAGCTGCTCTGGAATCAGCCCATTCATGTACCACAGCTGGAATCTCACCTCTGGCAGTGGCCAAAACCTGCCACTTCAGAGAAAGGGGGGGAAAAAACCCACCATGGCACCTCGATACTGCAGCGCCACACAAGGCTGAAATTCCCTATCTACCGCCATGAAAAAATACTCCTCCCACAAATAGCACTCGATGTAACAGTCACTGTGTTGCACAGCTCAGCTGTGGGGTGAACTCACTGGTCGGGGTTGGTAAGCAATGGCTTTGACTAGTGCCCTGGAAGTTAGCTGTCAGGGAGCTAACATAAGGGCGTGCCCCTAGGCAGTACATACCAAGTCTGTTCCCAGGCAGTTTGAGGCTCTTCAGAGTTGAGTTTCTCTTCACTATTTTGATTATGTCGGCTAGGAACTCAGGGGTGCTGTTTTCAAACAGCCGACAAAAGGAAAATGTGATTTCTACCAAAAGAGAGAGAGAGAGAGAGAGAGACGCATCTTTAGCTTCTCTCACCAGTGGCAGTAAAGTATTACATGTTGCAGCTATCTCTGGAGCGCTGTTCATTGTGCAAGAGCTGAAACCCCATTGCTAGGATCTAGTTACGTCATGCTTAAAAGGTATAGTAGAGACAGGACCTTTACTAGTGTTCTGTTAACTGTGTAAAACATTGGTCATACATGAAACCTTACCTGGCTGCAATTATAATGGCAGCAGGCATGTGCCATCTAGCATTCAAGACTGTAACTCAGTTGTTTCACATTGTATACCAGCCTCAGACCTTACGTCTCCTTAGCTACAAGCCAGGTGCATTCTAAATACCTTTCCCCCAAGACAAACATCCCCATTTCCTGCCCACTCCTGTGAGTGAAACCGACTCCAACTGCAGCCCCATTAGCAGTCTGTGATGCAGCCCTTGTGGATGGGTGGGTGTGCGCTGTACCTTGAAGGACAGGGTCTTGTAGCAGGAGGAGAACTTCCTTCTGGTAGTCAGCAAGGTTCACGTCATGGAAGCTCAGTCTCTTCAGGCCTAGGTTACACTCTGCAAGATAGAAAAGACCTTACTGATCTGTTACCCTGGGCCTGTGTGTCAAAAGAAGCTGGGGCTATCTGCTGATGAAATCTCACCCACTCAGCTAAACGTCTTGGATAAAAGTATAGTCACGCTTACAAATTCAGGGCCAAATTCTGCCTTCTGATTCATGAAAGACAGTACCCCCCCACCCCTCCACTGTAATTTTCACTAAAACAAAAACAGAAAGAAAATCCCTACTGCCAGATTTCTGCACGGCAGAGACAAAGAACAATGCAATTTTCAAAAGCACTTAGCTGCCCCATTCACTTTCAAAAACAGGACTGAAAAATGGAGGATGCTTTTGAAAATTTGTTCTGAGGTTTATATTCCAGAGCACTAGAAAAGCAAGTCATTAGGGCTTGTAGAAACGCTATGGCAAAACGGCTATGCCAGTATAGCTATGCTGGTGGAGCCCCCTACTGGAGACACAGCTTATATGTGCCTAAGATGATGTATACCGTGGGTGTCCAACATTTTGGCTTGCCTGGGCCGCATTGAGTGAAGAGGAATTGTCTTGGGCCGCATGTAAAATATATAATATAGTTAATATATATGACTCGCATAACAATGTTAAAAGTTTACGATCTTGTGGGGCTGCATTACTAGCTGTCCAGGGCCGCATGTGGCCCGCGGGCTGGACACGCCTGATGCATACATAAATCACCTGCCTGAAGTTTTGCCAACCCAGCTGTCTATGCAGGATTTTGCCAGCATGGCTGTTTCACAGATCTGAGTGAGACAGCTATGCCCACAAAATTGTGCAGAGTAGAGCTGGCCCCCGAGGTAATAAGGATGGAGGAGGGGCAGGGAGCCAGACACAGGCTGCTCACAGGAAACCATGTTTGTCCAAGAAGCTCACACAGTTGTTTCGGGGTTACCTTTGAGGGCCTGCAAAAGGAGCCCAAACTCCAGGGGACAGGAGATTGTAGCACTGTCCAGGGACAACTGCTGGAGAGACCTTGAAGCTTTCAACACAGGCAAAAGGAGGCTTGTCTGCAGAGGCTCTCTGGGGAATCGGATCTCTAATTGCTCCAGGCAGCTTTCTGCAGGGAAGGGAAAAAGATGTCTGTCTGCAAAAACTTTCCCTCAAAACACATTTGATAAACAAACTGCCTAGGGAGGTTGTGGAATCTCCATCATTGGAGATTTTTAAGAGCGGGTTAGACCTACATCTCTTGGAGATGGTCTAGATGGTGCTTGGTCCTGCCAAGAGTGTAAGGAACTCAACTTTCTCCCAGTTCAATGATTCTATTAAATCTATTCGGTTCCCAAAGGAACTAAGCCATCCTGGGTGATGACTGCTCATTTAGTTTTGTAGAACACACCCATCCCAGTACCTGGCTACCCAGAACAGCAATCAATAGATAGATTTTGGGTAAAATTGCCCTACGTGACTTAGGCACCTAAGTCTTAGTGATTTTCAACAAGATTTATGCTCCTAAACTCCTAAGTCACATTTGAAAATTTTACCTCCTTACACCCAAATATCTGAATTAGATTTTCATTCCAGGACCTAGTTCTTCACTCAAAGTGAAGTTGAGTGAGAAAGCCTCAGGCTCGTCGCTTTGAGTGGGATCAAAGTCGATCCCACTCACAGCCAGAAACCTGAGGCTTGGTCTCCACTCAGGCGTTATGCTGGCATAGCTATGCTGGCCAGCGGTGTGGAAAAACTAGCCCCACTGACCAAACCCCCCGCACAGACACAGCTGCGCTGGTGGAAGAGTGCTTAGAGAACATTTTATGGAGGCAACAGTCCTACATCGACAACAGAAACTTCCCCCAGCAAAGTCTGCACCTACACAAAGGGACCATGGCAGTAGATAGAGGCTGAGTAGCGTAGACATAACCAGAGCAGACACACAGGCCTTTTGCCATGCCCTGAAGACCAACAAATCTCTTGAAAAAAGGGAGGCGTTGGCTCCCTGCCCTGCATTAGAACTCAGAAATCCCAGGACTTAGAGCAATAGCCTTTCCACGCATGTCCGCTATCATGATGGTGAACAGGGTTTCTTCTCTAACCGACACCAAACAACATAAGGCCTTTTGTACCACAGTCAGTAGCATGAGTTGCACCCGTGAGGAAACAGGAAGCCAGCACAGACCCTGAAGCTCTGGATCCCCCAGGGAAAATGCCAGGGTTCTGCCTGCCTTTGTCAGGGGCTGATGCTGGGTTCACTACTGTTTCAAACAAATAGCGATATTTCATTTACTCAGCAGAGTCTATGGTCTACCTGGAATTTCTGCCTCCGAGGAGCTCGAATGCCCTTCTGGCCTGTTCCCCTCCAGCTGGTTTTTGAGATCAAAGCTGACGGACAGCGTGTGAAGGCGGGGGTAGGCTCTCAGGGTGGACCGAACAAGCTCCACCGAGGGGATGTGTGAAAATACATCGCTCACACGCACCACCTGGAGGCTGCAATCACTGCGGTGAGAGAGGGCCCGGAGCCCAGACAGGATGCAGAAGATATTAGCGCCCAGGCCTGAAACCAACATTTCAATAGCAAACTAGGTGGGTGTTACACACATACACAGCACATAATTCAGCAAGGCTGGAACAAAGACACAGCTTGGATCATCTACGCCTTTCTAACCCATCCCACTGTTGGGGCTGTGGAACGGCTTCCCCAGGGATGAATTATGAGCCCTGTTTCAGTCATTTAAAGCTGGATATTGTACAAGGCAAAATGCAGGTAACAATCCTGCATTTCAGATTCACTCCAGGCAACATCTTAGAACTCCAGAAGTCCTGTGGCACCTTATTGACAAACAGATATTTTGGAGCATAAGCTTTCGTGTGCAAAGACCCGCTTCATCAGATGCGTGAGTGTGTGTGTGGGGGGTTCAGCAGAGGATTTAAAGAGGGGGTCTTGATCAAGGGGAAGGCCAGAACTGACAAGGCCTGTTCAGTCACAGAGGATGCGGCCCATTATCAGCAGCTAATGTGGAGTTGTAAACACCGAGAGGAGAAATCAAATCAGTTCAGTTAGGGGGCACTGAACTGAACTGACTTGATTTCTCCTCTCTTGATGTCCACAACTCCACCTTATCAGCAGTCAATGGGCCCTCTGTGACTGAACAGCCCTTGTCAGCTCTGGCCCTCTCCTTGGCCTCTTTGGCTACATCTACACGTGAACGCTACATCGAAATAGCTTATTTCGATGTAGTGACATCAAAATAGGCTATTTTGATGAATAACGTCTACACGTCCTCCAGGGCTGGCAACGTCGACGTTCAACATTGACATTGCGCAGCACCACATCGAAATAGGCGCTGCAAGGGAACGTCTACACGCCACAGTAGCACACATCGAAATAAGGGTGCCAGGCACAGCTGCAGACAAGGTCACAGGGCGGACTCAACAGCAAGCCGCGCCCTTAAAGGGCCCCTCCCAGACACAGTTGCACTAAACAACACAAGATCCACAGAGCCGACAACTGGTTGCAGACCCTGTGCATGCAGCATGGATCCCCAGCTGCAGCAGCAGCAGCCAGAAGCCCTGGGCTAAGGGCTGCTGCACACGGTGACCATAGAGCCCCGCAGGGGCTGGAGAGAGAGCATCTCTCAACCCCTCAGCTGATGGCCGCCATGGCGGACCCCGCAATTTCGATGTTGCGGGACGCGCAACGACTACACGGTCCCTACTTCGACGTTGAACGTCGAAGTAGGGCGCTATTCCTATCCCCTCATGAGGTTAGCGACTGCGACGTCTCACCGCTTAACGTCGATGTTAACATCGAAATAGCGCCTGACACGTGTAGCCGTGACGGGCGCTATTTCGAAGTTAGTGCTGCTACTTCGAAGTAGCATGCACGTGTAGACGCGGCTTTTAACTCCTCTTTAACTCCTCCTCTGAACCCTCCCGCCACGCATCTGCCAAAGCAGGTCTTTGCCCAAGAAAGCTGATGCTCCAAAATATGTTAGTCTGTAAGGTGCCCCAGGACTTCCTGTTTCTGAAGATACAGACTAACTCAGCTCCCTCTCTGCTGCTTAGAACTCCAGAAGTTTTCATCCACATTGAGGCTAGATCTAAAAACCTGCAGAGGTCACTTGTCACTAGCCAGTGCTGAACTCTCAGCAGCACAGCTTCATCCAGCAAGCCATGGGGTTCATTAAAGTCCTTTTGGGAACTATTCTGTAGTCTCAGGCTCTTCTTTAGGCTGCAACATCTCCACACACACAACTGCAACGGTTTCAGCAGGGCTCAGTGTGGGTGCTGTGCTGCATGCAAGAGTCCAGAGGGTTAGGACCTATCAGACCTGCCATTAGGAAGTTATCTATTTGTTCTGTTTCACCCCCACTGCTCCTCATTAGATTCATACGTCTCTTGAATACGAGGGGTTTACATCTCCGGTCCTTCTCCAAAGTAAAATTACCATAAATTTACATAAGAACAAATAAAAGGCTACGGGATGTTTGTACTATGTGGTGCAGAATCCCCTCGACCCCGTTAAAATATTAAACTCCTATGATTAATAAGGGCTAATATAGGGGTACATAAGGACCAGCCGTAGAGTACTATTCTGCCGCACACCGTACACAATAGAAGATCTTTGCCTTTTTCATCCTGTCCCTTCTGTCGCAGCTTATCTTCATAATTGTCTACCTGCAACTTAAACAGTAACAGAGAGGCAGCGTGTTAGTCTGTATCCTAACAAAACAAAAGGGCAATCATGTAGTACTTGGTTTTTAAAATGCTACATGATTGCTTTTTCGTTTTACTTGCAACGTGGCACCTTTTTCTGTAACATACCCCGACTCCTCTCCATCATCCTCTTGTATTTTAAACCCTGTGGCTGTTGACCAGCTGTCCCTTGCTTTATCCCTATTTAAAGAAAGGCTTGAAGGCTTGAACTGACCTGGCTTCCTATTTGCCAGTGCAGATCTTCACAGATCTTAGAATTTGCTTCCGTCAAAAACCAAACTATCAAACATTCCTGAAATTAAAAGCTCTCTTATTCCTACTAACCATTGTAAGACAGAACCAGCTTTTCTAAAGAAGCCCAAGAGCTCAGCAGGTTACCCAAAGTCCGACAGGTGTCCGCGGTCAGAGGGATGGAGAACAATTCCAATGTGGACACACTCCGGAAGCGGCCTGCTGTTTTCAGAGGAAGGATCCCAACAGATCCTCCTGTGCAGCCAACAGCTTGGAAGCTAGGCGGGTCTGCTGGAGAAGGGGCCCAGCCATTAATGCTTTCCCCCTCCTGTTCGTTGCCTTCAGAGAGAGACTCCACCATCTCCTCCTCCTCTCTAGCAACAGCGAAGACAAAATCATAAAGGTCTTCTGGATCTGCCCGAGCTCTGCGGTTTCTCCTGGGGCATCGGCGCTTCCTTCCCACTGCAGCCTTATATCGTCTATAGGGTTTTTGGAAAGCAAGGCCAACCGAAGACCTTTTCGTCAGGGAAGGAGAAGACTCTCCTCTAACGTTGTAATATCCAGGGGGCACCTTGCAGCTTACATCATGACATGCTAGGTTTTGCAATGGGTGGCTACTCAAGCCAGAGAGCACTGGAGTTTTATCAGTGCAGCTACTGCTCTTGGACAATTCTGTGGAAGCTTGAGGGTCTGGTTCAGCATCTTGAAGTCCTCTGAGTGAAGCAGTTTGGACCTTCTTGCTTCTGGACTTGCTATCCCCGCACTGGCTTGTCTTTGATTGCTCAGTGTATCCACAGCACAGCTGATCTGACTCTAGCAGGGCATTGTCCTCTTGAGTTAAGAGGCTCTGGGCATCGGAGTCCTTTCTGCAAAGAGGGCAAGGGCTGCCCTGGGGCACAGGCGTCTTACCCGGGTGCCAAAACCCAGCGCTCATACTCAGAACAAGGACTAAAAGTTCTTTGTCAGGAACCGGCCAGGAACACAGGGACACCTGGCTGACAGTTCCATGATGGATCAGACGATGAAGCAGCAAACTCAGTGACTGTCTAATGGACAGATCAGAAGTCAGCAGATGACGGAATTTCAAGGTTCTCAATGAGCCTGCCAGGTTTTCTAGCACTTTTTGGTTGGGCTCAGAAGTGAGTTCTGCTGCTCCCTGCAGCATATTGCAGATGGTGAGCTGTGTAACATGCCGGGAGCTGTGGAGCAGGGGCGAAAAATGCTGGTCACTCAGGCGCTGATCTGAAGAAACATCCAGAACTCCATGCAGGACATTTGAGAAGAAAGTTTCAAGGAATTTCTTCCTCCAGCTTGTTATGTTCTGTAAAAACATCCCAGAGTTAACAGACTGTAGCCCCGTTGAAACTGGACACAGGGGAAGAGGGAGATGAGGGGGGAGATTTTCACCCTAGGATGCTAATTCAGGTTTTATCTAGATCAGTAGTGAGCCTCTAACAGTATTTAGTGGTTTCAGTCATTACACAAAAACCACCACTGCCACTACTTTTCCAGTTGTCCTCAGTCTCTAGAGGTCAAGGAACCGAATGTGCCACAGAGGTTGTGTCTACACTAGCCCCAAACTTCAAAATTGCCACGCAAATGGCTATTTCAAAGTTTACTAATGAAGCGCTGAAATGCATATTCCGCGCTTCATTAGCACGTGGGTGACCGCAGCACTTCGAAATTGACGCGCCTCGCCGCCATGCGTCTCATCCCAAAGGGGCTCATTTTCGAAAGGACCCCGCCTACTTCAAAGTCCCCTTATTCCCATCAGCTCATGGGAATAAGGGGACTTCGAAATTGACACGCCTCGCCGCCGTGTGGCTCGTCCCGACGGGGCTCCTTTGCGAAAGGACCCCACCTACTTCGAAGTCCCCTTATTCCCATCAGCTCATGGGAATAAGGGGACTTCGAAGTAGGTGGGGTCCTTTCGAAAAGGAGCCCCGTCAGGATGAGACGCGCGGCGGCGAGGCGCGTCAATTTCGAAGTGCTGCGGCCGCCCACATGCTAATGAAGCGCCGAATATGCATTTCAGCGCTTCATTAGTGAACTTCGAAATGGCCATTTGCGTGGCCATTTTGAAGTTTGGGGCTAGTGTAGACATGGCCAGAGACTCAAATAACCTCTCTCTACAACAAGCAGTTCCGTAAGGAAAATTCGCAGGGGTAGTGCGGGTTAATAAGCTTCTACTGCCAGAGCCTATGCCACATGGACCCTCTGTTGCAAGCCAGCATTTGACACCTGCTAAGGTTCTGATGCTGAAAGGTGCTGTAATCCAACTTCACTAAAATCAGTGGGAGGGGTCAGTACGTCAGAGTGGGGCTTACAAACACTTGATGATTCAACAGCTCATTCCCTGGGTGTCTTTATTTCAACATTCATACAGCAGAAGCTTTAGAACTGGGACCTCAGGGCTGCATCCACATAGCAACAAGAGAGATGGGGTAAGAATTTTAAGGTTGATTTCCTATATAAAGCAAGATACAGAATTGTACCCAGCGGCTCCTGCATCAAAGCCTACAACGTCCCGCTGAGCTGGAACATCTCTTTCAGATAGATGTAAGCTACTGATTTACAAAGTGACAGAGACACCATCATGTCCCTTGGCCAATTTGTTCCAATGGAGAGTAACACTCACTGGTTAAAAAAAATGCCCCTTATTTCTAGTCTAAATGTGTTCAGCTTCAGCCTACAACTGATGATCTTGCTCTGCCTTTGTCTGCTAGCTTAAGGAGCACTCTACAATCAGAACCCTTTTCCCCGAGCAGATACTTCTAGACCAGGATCAAATCAATTATTAGTTTAACAAAAAGAAAATTAAACACATTAAGCCTTTTTAGTTTCTTCTTCTGAGGCAAGTTCTCCAGACCTCAAATAATTCTTGTAGTTCTTTTCTGATCACTTTGTTAACATCCTTGTTAAACTGTAGGCATCATAACTGGACACAATAACACTATAAATCCTATCAGAGGAGGAGTCGTGTTAGTTTGTATCCGCAAAATGCCACAGGACTTCTCACTATAAACAGTGGTTACAAAGCCCCTCCGCATTCTCCCATTTATATATCCACTTTGTTCTTGTAGCCACCATGGGATATTGCGAGCGCAAGCTCAGCTGGATATTCACTGTGGTCCCCAAATTCATTGCAGAATTCTGCTTTCTAAGACAGTCCCTTATCCTATAAGTGTGACCTACATTCCCAAACCGTAGCTATAGGACCTATCTAGAGTGGAGTAAAATAAATGTATTTTCATCCCAATTTCATACACCTTTGCTCAGGGTGCCAGAACATATCATGTACATATTTTCTCTCCAGGAGAGGGCTTCAGCCCAAAATATAAAGCCCACAAAGTCTTACAACATGCTTCTAGATGAAAAGTTCTATATAAGTACAAGGTAAGATAACTTCTGGGAAGATTTAAATATCATGGTGACGTTTCAGGCCCTGATGCTGTAACTATTTACTTGTGGTTAACTTTAGACACATTAGTAGTCTCACTCTACTCAATGGAATTATTCACATGCTTAAGTGCAATACAGGTTGAAGCTCCCTGATCCAGCACCCAACCAAGGAATATGTGGGACTAACAAAGGTCAACGCTGGTCCCTCTCCTGCTGCCCACAGTCCTGGCCACAGGATTCCACCCTGGACTATGTCTTCCTCCAGCATGCCCTGTCCCTTCTTCTCCCCGTCCCTCGCTGAACTTGAATGCTGCAAATAGAATCTGCATGCTCTGGAAGCTCTAGGAGGGCATGGGAGAAGTTCCTAAGCGTGCGGCCACTGGTGCATGGGGTGCAGAGGGGAGAGCTTAGCATCATTTTTCCCCATGAGTCTTTCAGCCCCAGAGCACCTTCAGGGTCACCGACAATGCTCTGTGTTGCCAGGTGAGGGAACCCTGAATTACAGAGTCAACCTGCGCAGGCATAAATATTAGCAAAATTGGGGTCTAAACTTTGTCTTGGTCCACCAGCAGGTTTCCAACTCACCTCTGATTTGGGTGGTCTGATTTTCATCACATCATTCCAAAGTTTGCGCCATATGGGCTGGGTTGAGAGTCCTGAAAAACAATACCATTTTACATCAAATCCTGCACCTCAACAACTTTTCTCCTTCCCTGTGTGGGAAGGACATCACAATGATATTCATTTAAGACAATATTTGAAACATGAGCTGTCTGTTTCTGAGAACGTTCAGAGCACTAGATTGATTTTGAAATAAGAGATTTTCTGTTTGCTAAAAAAGCAGTAAGAGCTTCCATTTATCTTTTAAAACGTATTTCCCATAAGAATAATCTTTTCTCATTTTCCTTATTACACATCAGATTGTTATTCTTTTAGTTTTAGTCATCTAATTATTATATGTTAATTAAAACTTTTCTTTACTTATCCTGCCAAGAAACAAATGAACAACAGAGACCAAGTAACCCTTCAACTTCAAAGAAGAAATTTTTATGAGTAAAACTGACCTTTTTTCACAGCAGTTTCCTCAATCCTTTCCAGGTAATAGATATTAAGCAAAGGCAGGATGCCCTGGAGTATCTGTCCAGGAAGTGCTTAAGAGGAGAAAAAAAAAGAACAGATAGAGAACACGTAATAAGTCTGAGAGATGTGGAAAAGATTTAGAAAGACAGCAAAACAAAATGAAGACTGATGTCCCCACTCGGGTTACATTCTGATACATGCATTGTGTTCACATAAATGCACATTGTGGCACTTGCACTTAAAGCAGGGACAAGAGCCCATCACCAGAGTATCCAGGCAGCAGTAGGACCAGTCAGGTTCCACAGTGGTAACTCGTAAACATCACACCATCCTCACAAAGCCCCCGGCGTGTTTTGGTAATGCCAGTGCAGGCACTCAGCACCCAATATGCTGCCCACAGATGTCAAGTATCGGAGGGGCAGCCGTGTTAGTCTGGATCTGTGACAGCAACGAAGGGTCCTGTGGCACCTTATAGACTAACATGGGAAGTTTTGAGCGTGAGCTTTCGTGAGCACAGACTCACTTCATCAGATGCTGGTCCAGCATCTGATGAAGTGAGTCTGTGCTCACGAAAGCTCACGCTCAAAACTTCCCATGTTAGTCAAAAAGGTGCCACAGAACCCTTCGTTGCTGTCACAGATGTCAGATACTTAACTCTGGTCCCACCACACGCACTGCATTGGGATGGGGCTGAAACCCCGCCCCCCCCCGCCCCTCTCCTGCACTGAGACACACCGAAGCTGGGAGGCTTCTCCCCCGCCCCCAAAGCTGACAACCTCCCCCCACGCACTGGGATAGGCTAAGACACCTGCCGCCCCCGGCTCAGACCATCTCCCTCACTCCGCAGTGACAAACACGAAACACGCCCCCCCACCCGCCTGTGAACACACACAGTTCACTGGGACAGGCCTAGGGCCCCGATCCCCCCTTACCCCAAACCTCTCTCTCCAGGGCGCCCATGGCGGAGCTCACCGCCACCCCACTCAGCTCGAAAAGACTAGGGGGGCTCCCGGCCGCGGCTCCTCCCTCCGCCTGGGCCTCCATGGCAGCGCCGGTCCCCTCAGCCCAGCACGCCGGACATCGGGCTCGCCGAGCTCAGAGAAAAGCGGCCAGGACACAACACGGCACCGCCGCCATCTTGAGAGGGTCGTTGGGGCCCGGCTTCCGCTTCCGGGTGAAAAGGCGCATCGGAGAGGAGGGGCTTCCGGCGGGTGACCCTGGCGAGTCCTTCTGCGCCTGGGAGGGAGCCCGGCCGGAGCGCAGCGGGGGAGGCAGCAGCAGCAGAGCGGCAATGGGGCTGCGAGACGAGGAGATGCTGGAGCGCGGCAGTGGGGATCCTGAGGTGAGGCAGGTCCGGCCGCCCTCCCTCCCGCTCAGCCTGGGACACGGCAGCTGCGAGGCCGGAGTCCGCCTCTGTCCCGCTGTGCCCTATCCGCGGGGCCCGGCACGCCCCCTACCTCCCACCCAAGAACTGTGTCCCCTGCCGGCCCCTATGCTCCTGTCCTTGAGGCCCGGCGCGCAGCACGGCCCTGTCCCGTCACCCAATAGTTGTCCCCTGCCGGCCCCAGTACTGCTGTCCTCGGGGCCCCGGCACGGTGACCCGTCACCCTATGTTTGTCCCCTGCCGGCTCCGGTACTCCAGTCTTCGGGTCCCGGCACGCGGCACGGCCCTGCCCCCTCCCCCCCATAATTATGTCCCCTGCCGGCCTCCGTACCCCCTCCATTCTTGTGCTCCGCGGCGCGGCACGCGCATTGCCCGTCCATCCCTCAGTGATGTCCCTTACCTGTCCCCGTAGCCCGCTCCTTCGGGGGCGGGGCAGCCCAGCGCGGCTGACCGGCTTTACGCTGCGGGGTACCGGGGCACAACGGGGCAGCGACACCCGCGGGAGTGGGACCGCGTGTGCGAACCCCACAGCCCCGCGGGGGGGGAAAGTCCTGCGGCAGAGCCCCGGGTCTGCGGCACCGGATTTACGGCCCCGCTCCCCGTTCCCTGCCTGAAAGGCGGGGTGCGGAGTCGGCGTGTTCAACGCAGAAATTAACCTCGCGTGTTCGGTGCCTGGCACGGGCCCGAGCCGGGGCAGCGAGAGACGCTCCTCGGCAGCCGGCACCTCGCTTGCGGAAGGGGCTCTCCTGCTCCGTACGTGCTCGCCGCGCGCGGTGGCAGCCCGGCTCTCGGTGTGGCGCGATGTATCTGACTTGTATCTGCGATGTGCTTCCCCAGGGAGAAGAGGAGGAAGAGGAGGAGGCAGAGCTAGTGGTAAGAGAGAGAACTTGGCCACCCAAGGAAAGATATGCAAGGCTGTGTCTGTGCTAGGCAAAGAGGGTTGACCGAAGATAGATCAATTTTAGCTGCGCAATTGGCATGGCTAAAGTTGCGTATCTGTTTTTGGCTAACTTGCCTGTGTCTGCAGGGAAAAGTGGATGGGCGAGTTTCTCCTTTCAACTTCCCTTACTCCTTGTGTCTGGAGAGGAGTACAGGGGTCTGCTGTGACCCCTGAGAGCTCCATTTCCTGCATCCAGACTAGTGTAGATAAGCTCCAAGAAGCATACATGCTTTATAATGGATTTGAATTTTATTTATCTTTGATTAAACTTGTCCCTTTTCGATTTTGTTTTTTATTCTGTTTAGGTGGTGTCAAATTAAAGCCAGATGAGGAATTGATGAAATTAAACACTTGTGGAGTTTTATTATGCAGCATACACAATAATAGAATTGGCTAATGTCTAAAGACCTGTTTTTTTTAGTCAACGTGTGTGTTCAATTTTGTATTAATGCAACCATATGTTTAGGTCTATCTGGTAGCATGCAAAATAAGACTTGTTTGTACATATGCAGGTGCATGGGGTTTTTATCTGTACGTTTATATGGTCTTGCTGATTATCGGCCTCTGGTTACAATGTGTAATTTATAGGGTGATAGACTTTCATTCTGAGAGCCATGAAGGCTTCTCGCACCGCAAATGGTGCTAACTTGTGGTGATTTGTTTTCCATTTCTTAGAAGAGGTACAGAGCAAGGGCAATTTACCTAGCTGAGGATAAGCCCCCAGTTTAGGGCTTGGTATGCCTGGGTATCATTTTATGTATCTGTTACCTTTTAGCGTACGTTTGAATTTGATTTTGAAATATGGTCTAAACTCTCAAAACCTATAGTTTGTGTGTAAATTGCACCTGACCATGTAAGAATAAGTAACTCTACAACCAGTCTGGTTTATCAGACTAATTGTTCTTTCTTTTTGAACCTGACCCTCAGGATCCTTTAACAGTATTAAGGGAGCAATGTGAGCAGACTGAGAAGTGTGTGAAGGCAAGGGAGAAGCTGGAGCTGTGTGATACGCGAGTGTCCTCAAGGTCCCACACACAGGAAGACTGTACAGAAGAGCTGTTTGACTTCCTGCATGCCAGGGACCACTGTGTAAGTCCAGCAGAGGCTGATGCCCAGTCATTTGTGTTGGTTTGCAATTTCTAATGGGATGTGACCGAATGACTACCATATTTCTATAACACCTGGCTGTTACCTCACACTCTTCACCAGTGGATCTCAAAGCACTTTGCAAGGAAGGCCAGTATCACGATTACCACTCAATGGATTTGGGAAGCTGTGGCTCAGAGGTGAAAGTCGCCCAGCAAGTCGGTGACAGAGCCAGAAGCAGA
Source organism: Carettochelys insculpta (assembly GCF_033958435.1). Lineage (NCBI taxonomy): Eukaryota > Metazoa > Chordata > Testudines > Carettochelyidae > Carettochelys > Carettochelys insculpta. The sequence continues at coordinate 5,451,613 of NC_134145.1, forward strand.
CCCAAGCCTCCTGCTCTCTAGCCTGGTGCCCTGACTGCAGATCAGATTGTCTACATAAGGCTCCTGATGATGCTCTAACAGACTTTGTTTGATTGCAGAGTACAATGAATAATTATGTACTGAAGCAATGTCATGCATGAAATTTTGAAGAACTCTGAACCTTGATTCTGTGGGGTGACTTTTTAAAATATTAATTTGTTCCTGCTTTTTGTTGTTCTGTCAATTAACCATTACCTTTATTGAACATCTTATATGAAATAAGAACAATGCAGGCGTGTGGCTTTGTTTATTTTTAGAGGGACACGTGCTGATGAGTGTGCGCTGCTGTAACACTACTAATTACCAGTCACCTCTGAAACAGGTGGATTAATTTGAACTATTGGCATTGAAGACAATGTGGCTTTAAAAATACCTTAAATATTCCTACTTTATGAGCTTATAGTAATTGGTATGAAATATTCTTGAAACCATTGTACATTTATTTGAAGAAAGGCAAAGTCATCTGATTAGAAAATTATGGATGGTCAAGGGACACAGGCTTCTCTGTGATCAGTCTCCTAATTATCTTGACCCTGTTCAAGTCAATCTGAGATGCAGGTGATAGGAAAGTGGAGGGTGCAAATGTGGTTTCCAGTTCTTTAGGCCATTGTGTTGAGTGAATCCATCAGTTAATGAACGCTTTCTTCATCTTGTCTTTTTAGGTGGCTCACAAACTCTTCAAAAGTCTGAAGTAAATGTGGGAGCGACTTCCGTTATCTGCCTTCCGTCAGTCAGCTGGAACACAGTGCAGGTTCTCTTTGGATTCCAAGTGCTGTTTGCTGCCCCTTATTGTGAATGTACTGTATAAACCAACAGCTTCCTGGCTGTGCTGCGGTGATCAGGTGCCAACATGTCACTGCGTCTATATTCTGTGAAAAGTTTGCAGCTGTAGCAATACCATCTGATGTCTGACTTTTTTCAACATTAAACTTATTCAAAGTTCCTGTGGAAATGGTTTCATTTTTATAGCTACTAGATGGGGGGAGTGATTGTGGAAAGGGAGAGATTTTTCTCTGTTGTAGAATTCCCTTGTGCACAACCATTGCCCACTGCGTGTCTTGCTAGGATCAAATAGGTCATATGGCCTTTTGCTTGATTGAAACTCTGAAGAGACGATTTCTGGGTCTCATATGCCTTGTACCTCGTGACTAGATTTCAGATCTGTCAGTATCTTGCCTTAATCAGCAGGAAGGCATAAGTTACTTACATTTCTTCTCCTACAAGGAATGGGCATGTTATCTCCTGACTACACTCAAGAAAAGGGGTAGAGACCTGTTGTGTAACAGAAAAGATCCCCAATTGTTTTAAACAGCCCTCTGACTTTAAAACACTGTCCCTGGTATCTCTAGCTGTACAGTAGTTGCAATAAGTGTATGCAGATTTAGACCATGTCTAATAGGCTTATTAAATGCACTGATAACAGCAGCATTTTCACCAGCATAACTGTATTGGCTTCAACAATTCTATGTTGATGCACACAGAGCAAATGCATTGTAAGGAAGATTTGAGCAGCTAGCTCTTACTGCAGGGATTGGGTAATACGCTCCAAGAGTTAGGTACTGGCTCAGCTGCTGAGAGCAGGAGCAGTGGGGGTCGTTCCTAGGCTTCTATATACTTTGCAGTCTTGTCATAAAGAGACCTAAGAAGGCAAAATGATACAGTTACAGATGTGGTTAGGGAAGTGCCCTGCCTCTCAACATATCAAAAGTCTCAAAATAGAGTTAAAATTCTACGCTCGTTCCAGAGCCCAACTTGTGAGTTTGGGTAAAACACTGTAGACCTATCATGGTTGAACTCTATTGACTTTGGGTACTCCACACAGCCTAAAGGGGAATGCACTGTAGGTTTGGTGTTTGAAGATCTCAAAGGGGGCACTCGAAACTATTAGTCTTTACTACAAGTGTGGGTCCACATCTTGTGGAGTCTGCAATAAGGCTGGCACAATGTAGCTCTTTGTAGGACAAATGAGACTTGTGCTGAATTAAGATTTACCTTTAGCATCTAATAATTGTTGTTAATGATTCCATGGGTAACTTATCGAAACAAAAAAGCAGTCCAGTACCACTCTGAAGACTAACAAAATGGGTAACTTGGTGGGATGTCACGAGTAACTCTATGAATATTTTCCCTCTGGTCTGCAGCGTCAGGCAATGAAATGTAAAATGTCTGCTTTTAAATTCAAGAACTGTCTGTCTTACTACCAGTGTGTTCTGTATTTCTATGGGGAATGGATTAAATGGACCATCCTCAGAGCCCTGGCATGAGTATGAGATCTTCATGTTCTTTCTTGAGCCATAGAAACTGGTAGTAGTAGTAGTAGTAGTAGTAGTAGCAGCATCCATCAGTCTACGTAGACTATGGATCGCGCCCTTCGTAGTTCTGTTTGGCATCCTCGTTTGCAGCGTCAGCTGTAACTGTGAGGACCCACACGAGAGTGACAGTCCTTGCTGCATCTCTTGCATATGTAATGGGTGTCTGGCGGGTCCTTGCTGTGCTTTCTGTGGGCTCCCTTCTCCTTTGCTAGCTGTCAGATCCCCAACTCACCCTTCTGAAGGCTCTTGTATAGTTCCTGCCTCCATCTGCTGCGATCGTCTGCCAGCTCCTCCCAGCTGTCTGGCTTGATGTGTACTTCCCTAAGGTCTCTCTTGCAAACATCTTTGTAGCGCAGCTAGGGGTGTCTGGGAGGTCTTTTGCCAGAGGCTAGCTCGCCCTTCAGGATGTCTTTCGGGATCCTTCCATCATTCATCCTGTGGACATGGCCAAGTCAGTGGAGCCACCGCTGCCTGAGGAGGGTGTGCGTAGTTGGGATTCCAGCTTGCTCAAGGACGGTAGTGTTGGACACTCTGTCCTTCCACGATATTCCAAGGATGCACCTGAGGCAGCGCAAGTGGAAGACGTTCAGCCTCTTTTCCTGGTGGGTGTACAGGGTCCAAGTCTCGCTGCCATAAAGGAGGGTGCTGAGGATGCAGGCTCTGTAGACTTGCATTTTGGTGTGAGTGTACAGCTTGTTATTCCACACTCTCTCGCTGAGTCTGGACAGAGTTGTGGCTGCTTTACCGATCCTCTTATTTAGCTCAGTCTCCAAGGACGGGGTGTCAGTGATGGTGGACCCGAGGTAAACGAACTCGTGGATGACCTCTAACGTATAGAGAAACTGGTAATTGGTGATATATTAAAATGCTGCAAGTGAACACTTCCTAGCTAGAAGTACTTTGAAGTGTTAAGCATGCTGTGTGTAAAACTGGTTGAAAGAACTGTGCTTTTTAAAAAAAAATTAGTTAGAAAATTGCCAAGTGGGCACTGGATGTCTGTTTTTTCATTGCGGAAGCCAGCCATGCAAGGTTGCTGATGCTGCACCAAGGTTCATTGATACAATGAATTTAAGCAAGTGAAAGATGTGCTAGCTTGTCAGCTCTGGAGGCCGAAATCATTTGTCTATGTACATGCTGGGTACAGTGCAAGCAGTTACTCTGCAGGGGTCCCTGTTAATGGCCCCTACTGTCATCCTTTTGGGCTCATTATACCCTGGGTCTATTGGATAGTGTAATTCAGCACTGTTTGTGCCACATCACTCTCATAGAGCTGCAAGGGACTGGGGGAGGCTGTCCAGTCCAGTCCAGTCCAGTCCCCTGCCCTTTTGACAGAGCCAAGCACAGTCCCCCTTTTTTATTTGCCCCGGAACCCTAAATGGCCCTCTCAAGGACTGAGCTCACAGCCCTGGGTTTAGCAAGCCAATGCTCGAACCACTGAGTGATTTCCCCCACGCTTGGTAAAGTGTTTTCAGATGCTGTGATGATTGGGGGGCGGGGGTGAGGGAGGGAGCCAGCTTCCCTAACACAGACAGGGAGAGCTTGAAGCTGTGGGGGTGCTGGAGGGGCTGGGATAACCCCATGCAGAGTGGGTTGGGGTATCCCCATGCGGGGGGGGGGCTCTGGAAGGGGGTAGGGTGCCTGCTAGCATAGAGCTGGGGATCCCCATGCAGGGGAGGGGGGGCTCTCCTAGTGCAGAAGGGGGGTATCCCCATGCGGGGGGGGGCGCCTGCTAGTATAGAGCTGGGTGTCCCCATGCGGCGGGGAGCTCTCCTAGTGCAGAAGGGGGGTATCCCCATGCGGGGGCAGGCTCTGGAGGGGGAGGGGTGCCTGCTAGCATAGAGCTGGGGATCCCCATGCAGGGGAGGGGGGGGCTCTCCTAGTGCAAAAGGGGGGTATCCCCATGCGGGGGGGGGCGCCTGCTAGTATAGAGCTGGGTGTCCCCATGCGGCGGGGAGCTCTCCTAGTGCAGAAGGGGGGTATCCCCATGCGGGGGGGCTCTGGAGGGGGAGGGGCTCCCCAGCACGGAGCTGGGGATCCCCGTGCCGCGGGTCGGCGCGTGGTCCCAGGGCGGGGCCCGCGGGCTGCCCCACCCCCAGCTGGCGGGAACTGCCTCCCCGGCGCGGGCCGGACCCTGCAGCTGCGGCGCCTGTTCCCGGCGTGCCCGGTCCGGCGGCGCACAACATGGCGGCGCTCAGGGGCCCGGCGCGGCGGCTGCTGCCGGGGGGGTTGGCGGGCCTCGGGCTGCCCCCCCGCCGGTACCGGTACAAGAAAAAATGGGTGAGAGGCGCCGGGAGCCGATCAGCCCCCAGCGGGTCCCCCCCGCCCACCCCGCCGCGCCATTCCCGCCCCTCCCCCACCGTTCCATTTCCCTCCTCCCCCGCCGTTCCATTCCCCTCCCCCGCATCCGCCCCTCCCCCACCGTTCCATTTCCCCCCCCCCCCCCGCATCCGCCCGTCCCTTGGTGCCCCCCTCAGCATCTGCCCCCCAACCGTTCCCCTCCCCCACTAACCCCACCGCCGGCATCTGCTCCTCCCTCGCTGCCCCCTTGGTATCTGCCCCCACTGTTGCCCTCCCCCGCTGCTCCTGGCATCCAGCCCCCAGCCATTCCCCTCCCCCCTTGCCCCCGTGCATTTGCCCCCTACCGGTCCCCGCCTCCCTGGCATCCACCCCAGCCATTCCCCTCCCCTGTTGCCCCCCGGCATCTGCTTCTCCAGCATCCCCCCCCCACTGTACCCCCTGGAATTTGTCCCCCAGATCCATTTCCCTGCTCCGCTGCACCTGGAATGTGCCCCCCAATTGTCACTCCCCCAGTTACCCCAAAACCATTCCCCACCTTATCAAATTATTCTCCCCAATGCCGCTCCCACCCTTCCTCTCCCTACATCCTGTTGATCTCCCGCAAAGCTGCCCTGCCCTGCCCTGCCCTGCCCTGCCCTATCCTCCCCTCCCACTTCTCCTCCACTGAAATTCTTCCACCGCACCTTGGGATTCAGCAGGCCCAGTTACTTACCCAGCCTCGTGGCTGTCTCCTGAAACCCAACTCCACAAACCCCTACTATCCTCCCCTGCCCTGAAATGGATCCCTTCCTCCTTTTCCCCCTAGCCCCCACTGCATCCAAGAATCATTCTGCTCCCCATCCATCCATTCCCATCAATCCTCCAGCATCTTCTCCCACACCCCAAATCACTGTCTTCTGCCCACAAATTCCATGTCATTCCCCTAAAATCTGCCTATCGCATCCCTAAAAATCCACTTGTTTTTCCTTATCCATTCCACTAATCCCCCTAAATCCTCCTCTAAAATCATTCCTCCTCCTCCACTCAGCCCCCATTAATCATTCCTTCATCATTCTGCCACTTCCACCAGCCCAAAATTCTGCCCCCACCCCTTATCCCTTCCTTCTCGCCCCAGTTAATCCCACAAAACCTGAATTCTCCCATCTAATGGCTTATCTTTCTCTCCTATGCTCCTTCCCATCCCTAAATCCCTCCCCCACCCCCCCGAAGCCCCTTTTCTAAGGCTGTTTACACCAGCACCTTACCGTACTGCAACTTCCTGGTTTACAGGCTTGAAATATATGCCCAAGTGCAGCAAATTCCAGTGATGTAAATTATGCTCCCAGCACTGTGAGTTAGTCCCTTTATGGGGGTGGTTTATATAGAGTGCTGGGAGATCTTTCTCGCAGCCCTCCACTATGGCTACGCTGCCCAGCTGCTCTTTAAATTTTTAAATACTAACGCCCCACAGCCACCAGCATCCAGGCCTCCTTTCCACATGGGTTTAATGGATCTTGTAAAAATGGGCTGAAGTGAGGCAGTCTGCCCTCCCTACTCTACATATTTGTTCTTGTTAGTCTCAGAGTGAGTGCAATTTACCCAGTCTTTCTTTGCCTTGTTTTCCCCATCTGTGCAATGGGCAGAACAGCTGCCTCCTAGGATTGTCTGGGACACAGTGTCTCAGCTTTTGGGATTGGGAACAATCAGGAACATAGCACTGCTTTACCACCATTATGTTCAGTACTTCTGAGAGAGCCTGTCCCAAGGGGAGTTTTAACTTCCACCCAATCAATAAGAAGTCCTGTGGCACCTTATAGACTAACAGATATTTTGGAGCATCAGCTTTTGTGGGCAAAGACCTGCTTCATCAGATGCATCTGACAAAGCGGGTCTTTGTCCACAAAAGCTTATACTCCAAAATATCTGTTAGTCTATAAGGTGCCACAGGACTTCTTGTTGTTCTTGAGGGTACACAGTAACATGACTACCTCTCTGATACTTTCCTCCGGATCAGGCATTCACAGAAATACCCGGTGTAACAGTGGGAAAGCAGAGCCATGCTCTTTCTTTGGTCTTGATTGCAGACGCCATGAAATGTTGCTAGCATATAAAATTATTTGGTTCTTTCACGTGCCTAACTTTTTGAATTCCTCCAAAGGCTAACACTGCCCCCAAGATCTCAGCCACTCGGCTGGCGCTGCAGAACTTTGACATGAACTATAGCGTTCAGTTTGGCAACCTGTGGCCCTCGATTCGCGTCAGCCTCCTCTCGGAACAGAAATACGGTGCTCTGGTCAACAACTTTGCTCACCCTAACAGAGTGAGCCAAAAGCTGGAACTGCTAAATGCTGTGGATTTTGTTTATGAATCTCAGAAAGCAGCTAATCATGTGCAAGCAGATTCACCTGTAGAACAAGTGGGGGGTGAGCAAACAGCGCCCCAGGAAGTCCACCGTCAGCAGTTGTGTGTGGAACAACCACAGGCACCATCCTTGCTCTCTCAGTCCATCAGCCCAAACATCAAATGTTACGTATTCTCCAGAGGCGACATCAGTCGCTTTCCTCCTGCAAGGTATGGGTCTTTGAAGCGGTGTGCCCTAGTGGCTAGAGCACTGGATTAGAATCCAGGAGAGGTGGGTTCTGTTCCTGGATTTGTCACCCACTTGGGTGGGCTTGTGCAAATGGCTTTTGTTATGCCGTGACTCAGTTTCCCCATCTGTAAAATAGACAGATTGATACTGAGTTCCTTTATAAGGCACTTTGAGATCTACTGATGACAAATGCTGCCTATAAACTAGGTATTGTTGTTAACTGTTCTGTAACACTTTAGAAAGTCTGAGGTTATTATGCTATAGGTATACTCGTTACGATTCCTTTCCCCCAACTCCTCCCTGAAAGCAGATGTTCATGCTCTGGTTTGAGGCTACCCTATAGGAATTGTCTTCATAACTAGCACTCACTGAGTAATAAAAGTAAAAGCCTCCCCATTCGTCACATGTAATGTAGTGTTTTATTTAGCTGCATTGAACTTAATTTCAAGATGTTTTGACGGCTGAACTGCTGGTTCCATGCGGCCTTAATGGACCTGTAAAATGTAGTGGAGAGAGATGAACAAGAGTATCAGTGGGTTTTTTAAAATACACAATGAAGCTCTCTGGTGTGGCAACATCTGTAATTGGGCATGATTTTAGTTAGCCGGATGTCCATTTATCAGGGATGTGGGGATCCCATCAAGTTTGTTTCCAGCCACTCGTCCTGACTCTCAGTGTTCTGTGCTGTTATTTAGCTGTAATTTACCCCAATGTCTTCTCAGAGCCCAGTCAGCATTGGAAGTGTTGGTGATGTTGCTAGACAGTGTTGACTTCCCATGGTTTGGCAAATTTTCTGGTTCAACACTGGTCAGGTCCCAAAGGTGCCAGATGAGGGAGGTTCAACCTGTACAGATAATATTGCATTAGGATATTTAAAGCAAGCATAGCACTAAACACAGTGGTTTAAGGAGTCATTTGTTGGTGGCTGAGACATTAACTAGAGCAACATATAATTGGTTTTCCCCCTCTGGAACATTTTATTTTTCTGGGAGTACATGTTCTGTTCGTGCATCAAACATGCTTGAGAGCTAATGATCTCTGGCAAAATGAATGTGTATGAACCTGAGCTTTCTGAGCTCTGAATCTTGACTTTGGTTCAGTTTTGTCTAACAAACTTTGTTTTTAATTAACTCATGGGCTTTCTAGACCAGACAATTTAGGAACTCTTGGCTATTATCTTCTGGATGCAGCATCACTCTTGCCTGTCTTGGCTCTCAATGTGCAGCCGGAAGACCTTGTCCTTGACCTCTGTGCAGCACCTGGTGGCAAGACTCTGGCTCTTCTGCAGACAGGGTGTTGCCGTAAGTTAAGATGACAATCACCCCCTTCCCAGTCCACCAATAGTGTTTCGGGGTTTAGATGGGGTCAGATGGTTAATGGGTGGTCGCTGTTACAGGGTTGAAGCGATAGATTCCTTATGGATCTCTACCTCCTACTTATAGTAGTGTGAAGTGTTCTGCCCAGACCTTGCCATTAATGTCAGATGGATGCTTCCCATCCGATCACTCTCCTTTGATGATGTGAACTGGGCATTTATCTTCTGTGCTACCTTTCTTCCTGTTCCTTTTCAACACATGTTCTGTTTCTCTCATGACAGAGCAGCTGGCTGCCAATGATATCTCCATTTCCCGCAGTAACAGGCTCCGAAGAGTTCTCAGTAGCTATGTTCCCAAAAGCATCAGTGCTGGTGTGCGCATAACCTCTTGGGACGGAAGAAACTGGGGGGACATCGAGGGGAATACGTACAACAGGGTAAGTGATGGAAAATATGGAAAAGTGATGGAAATATGGAAACTGGGGGGACACAGAGGGGAATACATACAACAGGGTAAGTGATGGAAAAGGTAGATGTGTCTAGCAGAGATGTAAAATCCTGTTTGATTAGTTAACTGGCTAAACAATTAGATGTGAGGGCTGGAGAAGGAGGTTGTTTTAGCGCAGCTGGGCTGGAGTCCCCCTGACCCACTCGGGGTGGGCCCCGCAAGGTGGGAACAACCTCTGTGTGCATGGGGAGGCTGCACCAGCTCTCACTAATTAACGATAACTGGTGAGACTCATCCAACCCAGTTCATCATTAACATCTCTACTATGCAGCTGAGTTGCTTGCTGTTGGTGGAGGCAGATGCTGGATGCTTTTGAGAAAAGCCATAATTTATCCAACTATGCAATGGTGGAGGAGGGGGAATTTGTTCCTTAACTCTGGCTCTGCAAGAAAGAGCCTGTTGTTTAATTTCCCTTCTCTTAGGTGACATAATTACAAACGTGAAAGCATGAAATTACAGGAAACTCTTTCATATCTGGCAACCCCGGGACTGGGAGATTGCTGGATATTCAAATATTCTGGGTAATAGAGAGGTAGCAGGGCATAACATTAAAGAAAAACAAGATTAGATATTAAGGAACAAACAAAAATGTATGCTAAGTGCTTTATTTACCCACGACAGTAGTGTTGTACACTGTAAACTTATACTGTATTTGCTGTACAGTAGAACCCTGAGATACGCACACTCAAGTTGCGCATATCTCAGGTTAACGCAACTCAGAGTGGCGGGGAGCTGGTGCCTGGCTTCAGGCTGCCCCCCACGCAGGGGAGCTGTGAAACTGACCTGCGCTGCTCAGTTTCCTGGCTCCTGAATCTTGGCTGCTGCTGCCCCGACAGGAGCGGGGAAACTGCTCCTATCAAGGGAGGCAGCCTGACTCTCACCACCACTGCTGAGTGGTTTTCCCACTCCTGGCAGGGGTGGCAAGAGTCAGGCTGCCACCTTGGACAGGAGAGGGGAAACTGACCTGTGCAGCAGCACTGGTCCATTTACCCTTTTCTTTGAGCAATGGGCAGCCCAGAACCAGGCTCTGGACTGTCTGCAACTTACAGGAGACAGGAAACTGATGAGTACTGCCACAATGGTCAGTTTTCTGGCTCCCCCAGATTACTTGAAATTTGACTTACATAGGGTTGCGCAAGAATGCAACCTCCGTGTAAGTCGGGGGTTTACTGTATTTATTTGTATTCACTCTCACTATACTGTACTTACAGAAAATGTAATTAAAATTTACTTACGGTTCAAATGCTGGTTATTTGAGAGATCTGGATGACAGAATGCCGGATATGAAAGAGTTTCCTTTATCTGCTCTGTTAAAATTTAGCGTTCAGTCTGCCAGTCCCCTGACCTCATGAGCAAGCTAACAATGACAGTTTAGATCAGCGGTTCCTAGTCTTTTCGGTAACACGGTGCACTTCAATGAGACAAATACATCCACAGCACACCCACGTTTTTCAGCTGAATCGATTGCTCGTAAGCATCACATTTACTTACGTTTACGGTGGTTGCATTCTGACCAGAGAAGCTTGCAGCTTAGTAGTGCATAAAACAAGCTAAACAAAGAGCAAATGGGGCGTTGCGTGATCGAGTCACTGTTCAGCAGTTACTCGATTATTCACAGGGTGTAGTACAAGGCAGTTCTAGAGAGCGGGTTCCCCTCCTAGCCAACCCATTGAAGCCCAGATGCGGCATTCAAACCTCATTCCAACTCCAACAGGCTCCTGCCTGTCCACCCCACTCCCTTGCCAGGGCTGCTGCGAGGGGAAAGTGACAAACCCTGCAGCAGTTGGGACTCAGGCAGCCTGGATGCTCAAACCCAGGTGGTGCAGGGTTGTCAGTTTCCCTTCTAGGGTGGCTCTGCAAAGAGCCACAATGAGGGGAAAGTGATAAAATTGCACGGCACACTTGGCCAGTTCTCACAGCACACCAGTGCGTCACGGCACACGGGTTGGAAACCACTGGTCTAGGGCATGTACCGGCAATCTTTCATCATGGTGATGGGTGCTGTGTAACCAGCTGTCTGGATCAGAATGTGTGGTGCTAGTGGAGGGATTGGGTAAAGGAAAAGACTTTCCAAGCTTTAATTGGGCGGAGAACGGAGCTGAGAGCCCAGTCTTCTGTCACGCAGGTGCTTGTGGATGTACCGTGCACGACAGACAGGCACTCTGTCCTGGAAGAGGAAAACAACATTTTCAGGCGAGTCAGAAAGCAGGAGCGTCAGATGTTGCCGATGCTGCAACTGCAGCTGCTTCTGTGAGTGAGCTTGGTCCTATCGGAAGGTGGTGATCTGTCTGTCTGCCCAGGTTCTGATGCTGGTGGGTGGCTGCTGGGCTGAGCAGAGAAAACCATTCCTCAGGTTGTGTGTGTGTTAGGGAGGGAGCGGCATCAAATGATACATTGCTCAGAGAATTAACGTGGGTTCCTGGAACTGCAGCGCTGCTCAGACACGAATGAATGTATCCTCGCAATGCTCCTGTGTAACGAGAATCAGTAGTACCCGCTTTTGAGAGATGGGAAACTGAGGCACAGAACGAGCACTCCAGGAGCCTGTGCCCAAAACTCCGTATGGAATCCCAGTGTAGTTCCTCAAGCACAACACCGTTCTTTCTCTGCGTCCTTACTTAGCTGTCTGCATCCCAGGAGCGCATGGCTGAAATGAACCCTGGTGTACGGCTTAAGGTCACCTTTCCAGCAGAATGGCCCATATTCTGTTTGAATATGGGACAAATGCTGATCAGTGCAGTGTTAAATCCTTGTGCCGCTGCAGAGATAGCGTAGAGCCCTCTAGACTGCAGCATCCGGAAGTCCTGCCCATCTCTCGTCAGCTGGAAGGTTGGCTTCCCCTGTTGTCAGACAGCCTGTGCTAATGTCCCCTGTAGCAGTGTTCCCTGTAAGCTGTGCACTTGGCTGACCGCCCAGGAGAGATGCAGATGCCTCTCAGCTGATCAGCAGAGCGGCCACAGTCACCAGCCGTGTTTATGCAGGTGGTGCGCGCCTTGGCTCACACAACAAAATTTATGCCGCCCATGGGTAGGAAAGGGTTAGAGGCCAGGTTGTTCCGCAGTAGTGAGGGGGTGTTCCTCTTTTACATCCCATCGCAGTCTTTTTCTTCTGCTCCCATCTAGTGCTGGACTCTTCGCTGCCAGACCGGGAGGGGAAGTGGTGTATTCCACCTGCTCCCTGTCTCAGCTGCAGAACGAGTTCGTCGTCGAGAGAGCCATTGAGATAGCGGAAACCGAATACGACATCAGTGTCCGCGTCGAAGACTTAAGCTTCATCAGGAGACTCTTCCGGGACACGTTTTCTTTCTTTGCAGACTGCCGGTTGGGGGAGCTTGTTCTTCCCCACCTCCCGGCCAACTTTGGACCCACCTACTTCTGCAAATTACGCCGGGAACGGTAGAGGTGTCAGCTCCTTGACCTTTCCTCTCTCTGGTGGAGGTGAGTTGGAGCAGTTCGTCTTCACCTGGCTGCACCTCCATTGTGGCATTCTGAACTGAGGTGATCGCCAGCTTTTCCAGGCTATAATGAAATATCCGGAGTTCCAAAGAGAGACGAACTTGCTTTGGGATTCTTTGAAAATCCCCAAGACATGTCTGTGCCCTGCCACAAATACTGCGAATAAATGATACACGCATGTTAAGCTTGTACTGTTTGTTCTCTGTTCATGGAAACGGGTCTTCACAGGACTTAGCTACAATTTCCTTGCAGCTTGATTGGGTTTTTTTTTCCTCCACTTACTCTGCTTGCCTCTAAAATAACCTGAGTGAGCCAATGCTCAGAGCCCATCTCCAGGAGGTTGAGCACCCTGGATTCTGTTTCAGGTTCTGCAGCCACTTGGCCCTGAGCCCTTGAGCCATTTGCGTCTCCCGTTTCCTCATCTGTAAAACTGCTGTGATCTCTTCCTGCTTTTCCTCTGCTGGCGTTTGAGAGGCAGCCCGACGGCCATGCACGAAAAGAGAGGAACATCTGAGTGATTGCTAGGAAGTGCTGCACAGGAGCTATGGCTTACCAAGAGCTTTCTAAAGGCAGGTAAGTACAGTTGGACCTCCCTGGTGTGGCACTCTTGGGACCGGACCAGTCCTGAACAAGGCATTTTGCTGGAACAGGGGTGGTGAATGCTGGTGCCTCTGCAGCTGGCCTCTGGGCACTCCTAGGCAGCTTCCAGACTCCCGGCTGCTGGGCTCCCCTGACTGCCAGCCCCTATTCCCAGGCTCTCTTCCCGGCTGCTGAACCTGCTACTGACTACCAGGCTCCCCTCAGCCTGACCCCAGACGGGCTTTCTTCTGCCAGCCTAGCTCCGCTCCCAGCCCAGCTGCCCTCTGGCTTCCGGCCCGAATTTTGCATAAGTTGGGGGGCGGGCTCTTTCCCCAGTGGAACACACGTTCTGCAGCTGGGGAAGCAGCAGGAAGGTAAGTCCTGGGGTGGAGGGACTTAAGCCTGGTGGTGCTTTGGGGCCATGGGAGGTGGGCGGGGGAGGGCTAGGCCTGGGGTGGGTTATGGCTGCAGGGGGGCATGAAGGGTGGAGCTGAGCCGGAGCTGTGTGGGGGGGTGGTGAGCCGGAGCCCTGCTGGGGTTTGAACCTGGGCCGCAGGTTGGGGGTTTGAACTGGAGCGCGAGGGGATTAAACCAGGGCAGGGGGGATTGAACCAGAGACAGAGGGGGCCGGGGGGGGGGCTTGAACCAGAGCCATGCGCAGGTGGTTGAGCAGGGGCTGCGTGCGGGGGGTTTAAACCAGGGCGGGAGGATGGAACTGGGGCTTCACGTGAGGGGTTTGAACCAGAGCAGGTGGTGACCCGGAGCTGCATGTGGGGGGTTGAACTGGGGTCGGGGAGGTTGAGGTGGAGTCGCACCTGAGGGGTGGTGAGCTAGAGCTGGAGGCAGGTGTGGGGCGTGAGCAGGAGGTATGTGCGGGTGGTGAGCGGAGCTGAGGGGCAGCTCTAAGCCACGTGGGTTGAGCCAGGGCCCGGGGGGAGTAAGTTAAGTGCAACTGGAAATCGTGCATTTCCAGGGTTTACTGTAGGAATCGGGATCAGCCGCGTAACAGCGGGGTTGCGTGCTCAGACCTTCCTGCGTACGGCTGTACTGAATTCTCTAGAGCAGGGGTCAGCAACCCCCAGCACGCTTGCCAAGAGCGGCACACGAGCTGGTTTTCATCAGCATGCGAGGCGGGAGCTCAGCCCCGCCCCTCCTCCCCCATGCAGCCAGGAGCTTGCTCAAAGCCAGGCTGGCTGTGGGTTAACAAAAGAGCAGTGAATGCTCCCAACCGCCACCTCCATGGGAAAGCTCTGCACCTTCATGTATTTATTAATGAAGCTGTGTAAGTAGGACTGTTGGTGACTCTGAAAAGTGTCACCGGCACTCGGACTGTACATGGAGGCCAAAAGGTCAAATTTCAGCGCCCCTCCTTGGAAAGGTTGCTGACCCCTGCTCTGGGGCTTTGTCACATGTCCTGAGACATGAATACAAACAGAACACGGGCAGAGCCATGGGCCTGACCTAACACCACCTGGCCATGCTTGGGGTGGAGGCTACGTAGTTGTGTGTGCATCTGATGGAGAGTGGGGCCAGTTCCCCATAGGGATGTTGACCTCACACAAGGGATGAGAGCTGGCTGTGCACATCCTGTAGGTTTAGAAGGGGTGGGGAGAGAAGTACGCCAAGGGGCTGGGCCCCCGTCGGCTGTGGTGATTTAACATTTCCCTATTTTTGTAACGTTTCTGCCTTGTCTGCTTGAATAAGTCATCTACACTGAAAGGGAACCACACAGTCCATATAAAGCGAAGTTTAAATAATCGCGTTCCGTGGATCGGACCGGAAGAGTCAGGCTTTACAATGTATGGTAGAGAAGAACAACAGGAAGACTAAAGAGTTTGTCCAGCAGAAGCAATTCCATGGGAACATGGCAATATGGCAATTCGTTCCTGTGCTGCACTTCAGCCTTTAGAAAAGTGGGGCACCAGTGGGGCAGAGGCCTTGCGTTGGCCTTCAGTGGGATGCATTTCACCCATAACTATGTGGAGCAAGTATCTTGCGTTCCTATTTGACCAATAGTGAGTTGGTATTAAGGACTCTCGCTCAACCATGGACACCTTAAGCTAGTTGGTGGGCCATGTGAGTGGCCATCCTTCATCTCAATGGCCTACAAGACTGTTGTTATCAAGATGAACTCCCAGGGTAGGGTAGTTTTGCTGATTGGGCTTGTGTGCCTGGAATATGTGGGCGTGACGACTAAACCATAGCAGCATTTGGATTGGCTGCAGAAGGAGCACACGGCATTAGTGGTCAATGTTGTGTCAAATCAGCACGTTTCACTTCAGGCATGCTTGCTTCACGTTTGTGTTGTTTTGGTAATACCAGTGGGGAAAAAATTGTGCGGATGAAATCCAGCAGAATCTGGCAACCCTGTGCATGGACGTTGGTAACAAAATGTCTCGGGCCACACATGCAACACTGATGGGCCACAGGTTGCCCACCACGGCTCTAACTCAACCCCTCTAGCAAGTACAGCCAGCATAAGTCGCTCCGATATACGTTGTTTTGCATTTACGCCATTGAGGAACATGACGTAAAAATCCCTCGCGCTTAAGGTATTAGGTCGTTTAGAAAGCAGAAAGTTAGCGTGCCTGCCCAGCACTCTCTGCGGCTCTCCTCTATCTCATACCGCACGTAGGATAAAAAATGGTTTAAAAATGTACTTTGGGTGAGAATCGGTTCTTTAAATGTTGCATAAAATGCTTTCAATGTCTGGTACGGTAAAGTGAGAGTTTAAATGGGCATATAGGCAACATTTATGCTCTGTACAGTTCCTGTTTAGATTACTGCTTGTGGGGGAAAATTCCTCATTATATGTCATTTCACTGTAAGTCGCAAATTTATTGTTCCCATCCCTGATGTGAATTGCAGACGCCTGTACTAGCGGTTTTTGGACATAGCCAATTAATTCATTGTGAGGCGAGTCACTAGGTGGCGCTGTTAGACAAGCGCTAACAAGCCGACAAAGTTCATTCCTGGAAGACAAGTTGTGCAGCTCTTAGTCTGGTGTAATAGAGGTTTCCTTTGGAAGCACAATAGCAAGCGGCAAGGTACTTCTCTGGGCAGAGCAGGTAATCGCAGGATCCAGCCTGGGGCTTGCCAGAAAACTGCCTCACACCAAATGTGATTGGCCCCCAAAACATGGAAAAAACAACCCTCAAAATCAGTAGCAGAGAGGTTACCATGTTAGGAAGTGGGTCTTTGCCCACGAAAGCTGATGCTCCAAAATATCTGTTAGTTTATAAGGTGCCACAGGACTACTTGTTGTTCTCGAAGCTACACTGATACATGTGAGTCTGTACTCCCAACAAAACGAAGCAGCAGGAATGTAAATGTAATCATTTTGTTAGTCTTTAAAGTGCTACATTTCTGCTGCTTTCCCAAAAATCAGGACGGGTTTGCATCCAGGTGTGCTGAGCCAGGGTGGGGAATTGCATCCAAATGCCTTGAGGTGGGATGACTCCATGCCACAAAGCATGGCCTAGAGGGGAAAAATGCGCACGTTCGTGAAAAGTGGAAAAAACACCAGCTGCAAGTGCCTGAGAACAACTCTCCGAACCAGCCAAAAGTATTTGCATTTGGCTAAGCATTTGCAGTAAGTACATACCCAGACTCCACCTCACTGATTTCTCCTCGAATGAGGAGCCGACCGACGGGGACAACACCAAGAGGAGCAGAACCCTTTGGGTCTACTCTGAGCAGCTGTAGTCGTCAGGTAGGCGAGGTGCATCTGGTGTTTCTATGTTATATTTTTATGAATTTCAGGAGGATTTTTAAAACAAAAAGCAGACAAGTAGCACTTTAAAGACTAGCAAAATAGTTTATTAGGTGAGCTTTCGTGGGACAGACCCACTTCTTCAGCCAGGCTATGGTCTGAAGAAGTGGGTCTGTCCCACGAAAGCTCACCTAATAAAGTATTTTGCTAGTCTTTAAAGTGCTACTTGACTGCTTTTTGTTTTGATAGTGTATAGACTAGCACGGCTTCCTCTCTGTTACTATTCAACATAGGAGGATTTTTGTGAATGGCAGGACTATATGTTGACTTCATTTTCATAAGTAGACCTAAACAAGAGAGAATATAGATGTCTTCATGGGTGAGCTACAGAGGTCTATAAAATACATGGTTTTTGGGAGTTGCTGGCTGTACATTATTGGTTTCTAGGGGAAAAAATACACAGTTGTGAATTTGTTATATTTATTCAGAAACAATTTTTTTTTAAATGTTTAAGCTTCATTAGCATGTGCACTTGAAATTACTTGCCACCTATTTTTGACGGCTAGCTTGTTACTTTTTTGTGAAGTCTAGTACAGGTTGAACCTCTTGTCCAGCAACCTCGAGACCTGGCCAGTGCTGAACAAGAGAATTTGCCAGCCCATGGGAGGTCGATATTGCCTTGCAGCATTACCAACACTTCCACAGCTGACTGGGGTCTTAGAATACAGTTGGGGTAAATTTCAGCACAAAACACTGAGATTCAAGACTGGTAGCTAAAAGTTAAGGGACCAAGGGGAACTCAGCCACACCCGTAATCAGTGAGCCATCTAGCTAACTAAAATCATGCCGGATTATGTGTCTCGCCGGAGGAGAGAGTTCCGAATTAGAGGGAGTCAACCTGTGCAGCAAGGAGCTCGGGAACGAGGGTGAAGATGAGAACTAGGACTGGCTGTGCAAGGAGGCAGGTGAGAAGCCTTGGGGGATGGCACCGGGGAGGTAAGGTGCATGTGGCTGGGAGAGGAAAAGGCAAGACAGAGAGAGGCTGCAGGGAATGAGACAGCAGGGGTCAAGCTTTGGGAAATGGGCAGAAGTGTCTGTGCTCACCCAAGCACGCTCCCCTCCAGAATGGAGCCCAAGATGCTTGTGTCTCACCATTACTCTGCTACCTGCAAATCCGTGAAAACCCGCCGGGGAAGCGGGTGTCTCATCCCTCTCCCTTCAGGGCCAGTCCACATAGCAGTAGTAGGTTGTTATCCTCTGTCAGTTACTGCGTCAGCTGAAGCGGCAGAGGTCTGTGTGGTGGGTCTCCAGGTTTCAATCCTGCTGATGAACCAGGTTGGTGTCACTATGAAGCCTGTTATGGATTTTTTTCCACTTTGCTTTGTTTAAAAAGAAAAAAAAAAGCAAAGGAATTACAGACAAAAACTACCTTTAAAAGACCCCCAGCCTCGCGCCCAGAAGTCAGGAAATGCCAGAATTAAGGGCAGCCATGCAACTTTCCTTCAGCCCTGCTGCCTGTCTGCATCATCATGCATGCAAGCGGCTTGGCAGATGGCTCCTCAAATGCAGGGATTGCATTCACAATAGCAAGCTTGGAATGGCTATTTATTTCTGTTGCTTCATTTAAACAAAGCAAATTTAGTCTGGTAAAAAACCACATCGAAGGGGTGTTCATAAACTCCGAGGCCAGAAGGGACCTTTGGAATCATGTAGTCGGCCCTTTAGATACTGAGTAAATGACAAAGGACAAACCTCCCTTCAGCAAAATCCTTTCGTTAGCTAGGAAGGAACAGCCCTTGTCTCTCTCCCGCACCAGGCCATGGGAGCCCCACACTTCCTAAGCCTCTGCTCTCCCTCCCAGGACTTTCAGCCTGAGATGAATCACCTGATTGCCCTCCATCCCCACTCTCCCCCTCCCTCCCAGAACCGGAATGCCATGAGTCAGCTGTTCGTACTGTTCCAGTTCATATCCTCTCTCTGGGCAATCAGGGAGATACTCATTTCATGCGGTAACGACTGTTCTTTGAGATGCTTGTCCCCGGGGGTGCTCCGCTGTTGGCGACGGGCGCCCCAGCACCACAGATCAAAGAGTTACGGAGCAGTTTCCCTAGCCAGGGTGCTCTTGCCCAGAGCGCACCTTGCGCTGGTGTCTCCTCGGTGCCTATCGCATTCAGGCCTGGCTCCTGCCATTCAGTTCCTTTTCTTCTGCCGGGTAACTAAGACTCCGAGTAGAGGGGAGGAAAGGAAGGGTCCTGGAGCACCCACAGGGATACGCATCTTGAAGTATGGTCGTTCCTGCAGGAAGTGAGTAGCTCTGTCTTTTTCTTCGAGAGCTGTCTCCGTGAGATCTCCACTGTTGGTGACCGTAAAACAGTGTTCGAACGGGGTGGAGGGATTCAGCATCATTACTTGGCAGGGGTGGATAAAACGGCAGTAGCTGCTGCTGAGCCTGATGCCAACTGGGGTATAATTGCGTAGTGTTTGGCAAAGGTGTGGCCAGATCACTGGGACACTCAGCAACGGAACTAAACAGTCCCTGTGATATACAGTAAGGTCTGGCCCTTTCTAAGAAGAGGACTCGTGCTCCTCAGACATCCCCGGTGTGCATTATTGCCTCCCTTTGTGAGGTGTGTGGCTTCGTAAAAAAACAATAGGTACCACAATGGGCCCATCAATGTGGAAAACTGTGCACACTTTGGGGACAAATGCTGGGTGAGGCCTCAGCATGACCCTGTCCTTTGTGCAGGTAGCGTAAGGAGGTTCTGCAAGCTCGCTGAGGTGGTGGCCAGTAGGAAGCAGACGGGGGAGAGGAACTGTGGCCAAAGATTCAAATGGAGGCCCAGTGAGTCAGTCCGAAACCAAATTCAAGTCCCATGTCAGCAGTGGGGGTTGGCAAGGAGGGTATATGTTTTGGAGGCCCCTAAGAAGCCTTTTTAAAAAACCGATAGGCTGTCCACAGGCATGCGAAAGGCTGTTATCACTGAGAGGTGGTCTCTCGCGGAAGAAATTGACAGGCCCGACATTTTGAGGCACAGAATGTAATTGAGAATAGCAGTAAGTGTGGAGGAGTGAGGAGTTATACTCTTCCTGTGGCACCAGTGTGAGAAACGGCACCACTTTTGCAGGTACATTTTTCAGGTAGAGGGTCTTCACCTGCGGGGAGAATTGTTCTTCCATTTCTCCAAACCAGGTAAAAGTCACATGTGACAAGTGAGCGGGTGGGGATGTAGCATCCTCCCACACTTCTCACAGAGGAGATTGTGTCTGTGTGGCAGTAGATACAGGGTCAGATCGAGAGGCTGTGCAGGAGCCGTGCTTGGCGTGACCATGACGCTGCTATGAGAATGACATAGGCCCCCTCCAGGCTCAGCTTCTGGAGCACTTTGGGGATAAGAGGTAGTTGGGGAAAGACATAGTATAGAGGAGCCCTCCACTGGATCAAGAATGCATCTCCAAGGGATCCCTGGCTGAGCCCTGCTCTGGGGCATTTGGTGTTGCTGGAGGTGGCAAAGAGGTCTATCCTAGGCCAACCCCAGTGGAAAAAAACAGGTTCGCAACCTTGAGGTGGAATTCCCACTTGTGGTCGGCAGAAAAAACAGGACCGAGGGTGTCGGCAATGGTGTTGGAGACCCCCGGCAGGTAGGATGCTATGAGTGTGACCTGGCTGCAGATACACCAGCTGCATAGACATACGGCCTCTGCACACAGGGAACAGGAGCGGGCTCCACTTTGTTTGTTTATATGCAACACGGTAGAGATATCGTCCATAAGGACATGCACTGTGTGATTGGTAATTTGACACAAGAAGTGTGCACAAGTGTTTTTGACTGCTCTGAGCTCTAGAAGATTGATACGCAGAGACTTCTTGTGTGTGGATCACTTGCCCTGCACCACTTGGCCTTGCGTGTGAGCCACCTCATCCCAACAGGGATGCGTCCATTGTAATCTGTAGCGTAGGCCGAGACTGATGGAACGGGGCGCCCTTGAGGAGGTGGGCCGCTGATTTCCGCCATCGGAGGGAATTGAGGACATCCATAGGAACAGTAACCCCCTTGTGGAGGGGATGCAGTGAGGCAACATACACTGATCCTGTACAGAGCCGAACACATCGCCGACGGAGGTGTGCATAAGGGAGTAGTGGGTGAGTAAATAAGAACTCGGAGTCCTTGAGGGAGACAAAGTATTTCCTGTCCATCGTCTTAGGAGTAGGTTGGATCAGTGCAGGCGTTTGGCCGCAGCGCATCTGATGGCTCCATAATTGCCTCATCTATAAGCGAGGTAAGTTTGCCCTGAAGAGCGGGCTGCAGATTTTTGCACAGACGGTGCTGTTTTTCTTGCACCTGCTGTAATGAGACCGGCTGGCTCGCTGCCACTCTTTTAAACAGGTCTTGGAGCTGTTTGCTATCATCCATCAGGCACGTCAGATGGCACCTCTGCATCCTCTGGCAATAAAGGCACATTATGAATGGGAGAAGCTCCCAAAGCCTGAGGGTCAGCGTAGTCATCAGCTAAATGCCCATCTTCCTCCTCTGATAACTGCTAATAATGGGCCACATCTTCCCTACAGACCATATCAGCTCTGGCCCTCCCCTGGACTGAGACTCCCTCTTTAAACCCGCCTCTGAAATGCCCTCGCCACTCATGCATCTGATGAAGCGGGTCTTTGCCCACGAAAGCTTATGCTCCAGAATAGCTGTTAGTCAAAAAGGTGCCACAGGACTACTCGTTTTTGAAGATACAGACTAACTCGGCTACTCCTCTGGTCCTCTGCAAATCGCTGAGCTGTGATTTTCTGGGGTGCTCGTGACCAGCAGCGGAGCACCCACGGGGACAGCACTTGTCTGGGACCAGTCTCCTTCCATCCTAGCAAGCCCTTGGATTCCTTTCACTAAATCCGTGCCCAGCTTCGGTCTCTGCTATGTCAGACTGCTCAATTTTAGTCAGAGCGATTGAACGCTTGGGACTCATGGTAGTCAAGGAATATTCTTGGTCTCTTTCTCTCCAAGAGTCCCTTGACTGAGCTCTTTCTCGGGCCAGTTCATCATCCTTTCTGTTATCCGTAGCATAGAGTTCTAACCAGGGCTTTTTTTCTAGAAAAAGTGGTGCTGGAACTCAAGTCTGATGATTCCTCATCGGGGTTAGGGTGTTCAGTTTTAATGCCTCAGTCCCCGTGCTGCTGCGGGGGCCTCCTGCCCTGGTCCCTGCACTGCTGCACAACCAGTGGTGAACGTTTTTCTGGTGTTCTTGTGGAAAAAAGGTACTGGAACTGCATTCCAGCGTGTTCTGCCAGAAAAAAAAAAAGCCTTGATTATAACTTCCATTGGGCCTTCATATTTTCATTCTGATCGGCCTCCCTGGCACAGTGATTTTTCCTGCGAATCAATCGACGTGGCTCATCAACGATACATACCTAATAGGTGAACTGCCAGAAGCTCTGAACCCATTTGTTTCCCAACATGGCTGAGACTCTTTGAGCGGCCTGCGCACCCACGCTGCGTCTGAAAACAGACGGGCGCTGTAGTTCCTGGGAGTGCTGGAGAACTGCATGCAATATCCCAACACACAAACCACAGCTGCTATTTCAGCATATTGGGCCAAATGTGGATCTCGTAGATTACAGATCTGTTTTTGCATGATGGTAAAAATTAGATCTGTCTATAAAGAACTGGTACCTGTGGAAGGAATCTAACTCCTGGATCAAAGGTCAGAAAAGTTTCTTCTTCACCTTCTCCTCTAGATCCAGTTGATCAGGGCGTGTACGTGACTCTCCTTAAAAGAGTAAAGCAGTGGGTAACAAAGATGGGGTTCAAATAGGTTTTATTGCAGTATCTTTTCCTTGCAGTAACAACGTCCAGTGGGACTAGATGAGCGTTTGTGACTTGCCCCTCTGTTACTTTATTCAGTAGTAAGAATGGAGGGGGGAGTGTGTAACATGTAATATGATCAGGCTGAGGCCAACTAGAAAATTACTGTACAACCCAACTGGCAGCCAATGCAGTCTTCCCCCTGCCTTACGAGGGTAATTCGTTCCTGAAAAACCCCTCTTAGGGCGAATTCTCATAATTTGAAAATGTAATTAATATTAATTTCAATGGGAAAAAAATTTGCGTTCCTGGGCCCCAACGTGTACACCCATTTATGCTAAAACAACTCCAAATCCCATTAAATCCGGTGCAAGGGGGCGGGCAGGGCAGAGCAGAGCACAGGGAGACAGCCCAGCCTGAACGCCACTTAGGTTAAGTGGGGAGGGGGCGCTGCCAGGGGCTGGCAGCGTGGGGAGCTAGGCAGGCACAGGGGGCCCCGCTGGCAAGTGGCGATGCCTCACTCATGCGGGGCCGTGCGGTGGAGAGGCCTCGCCGGTGGCAGCCGAGGCAGCAGCGGCGGGCGAGCCAGGCGCTAAATGGGAGGGAGCGCCACAGACGGCGAGTGGCGCCCAAGGCACAGCTGCATAGGGTGGGCGGTGGCGGCCCCCTAGCCGCCTGGGGGCGAGCGGCAGCAGCGGGGCTGGGGTGGGCTGCGCACCCAGCATCCACGTCTCGCAGAGCCGCATGATCTACTGCTGGGACTTGGGTGAGTCTACCTCCCCGCACCAGACGGCCACCCTCTCATAGGGCACCGCCGCCTCCCTGCACGGCCTGTTCGTCAAGACCAATGCGGCCGACTGCATCCCCTTGGTGCTCGCCAGCCAGAGCCGCCAGCCTCCAAATCGGTCCTTGTAAATGCGAAGAAATGCCTCGTAAGCTGAAGTAGGGGTATTAAATGAAACTCCTCGTAAAGTCGAATTCTCGTAACTCGAATGGGCGTATCTTGAGGAAAAACTGCAAATACTGCCCGCAATTGTCATAATTAAGGTCAATTGATGGCATTAAATGTGTGGCAGAGGCCACAGGTCTGATTTTCACATCTCTGTCCTGAGAAGTCGCAGCGACTAATACATAACCATGCACCACCAATGCTCCCTCTAATATTTCCCATCCAGGGGTGGAATAAATTTGCACCGAGGCATGTGCAGAAGTGCACCACCCATAGAAACACAGACTGCCCACTGGCGGTGGCTGTGGGAGCTCTGCCAATCAGTTGGGCTGCATCTGAATCTCTCCTGGGCACCTGCCCAAATGCTCAGCTTACAGGGAACACTGCTCACCACTACCGCCAGATGATGGGTGTCTCAGGATTTGGAGCAATAAACACTGGCTTGTTTCAGCTGTGTTGCTCAGTTCATTCCCATTTGGTATTCTTCTTTAATGTTTGATACAAGGGACCTGCAACAGAAGCAAAATTGGGAATGAGATCCCTGTGATATCCTTTTGGGGTTTGACAGGGAGTTATAGCAGCTGGTTTTGTGCTAGAGGTGAAGTTGGGATCATGTCTACTTTCTGTTGCATTGGAGTTCCTATCCCATGTTGTCAACGTAAGACCTAAGGGTACATCTGTATTACCCAGTAGATCGACCCAGTTAGGGTCAATCTTCCTGGGTTTGATTTTGTGTACCTAGTGGGCACATACAAAATCAAGCTATCAGGGCTTGACAGTCAACCCTGGTACTCTTCATTCTCACAAGGAGTAAGGAAGGTCATTGATGGGAGAGGTTCTCCCAGTCTCCCTCAGTTGATCACTGATATTCCGATATTGCTGGAACTGGAATTGTGTGTCTATGTTCGACTTTAAAGTCTAATGTGGACCCTGCCTAAGAAAGAGACACGGCTGGTCACTGGCTGTGCCTTGTCTGATTTCCTTTCAAGCCTGCATCCTTCAAGAGCTGCAGAAGCTGATCAAGCTTCTTCAAATGCTCCTTCTTGGAACAGGTTGGTACTCAAAGGTCATTTACATATTGAAACAGGCCGGGTGGTTTAGATATTTGTGACAGGACCCACCTCTTTTGCACAGGAAATAATGCTGGAGAATCTTTATAACCTTGTGGGTCACCAAGTCACCAAGTCCAGATGCATTGGACTCCAAGAAAACTGGGATGCGTGGCCAATGGTAATTCCAGAAGCCTGTTATTGAAAACTTGTTCTTCTTGGCCTCTGAGGAGAGAACAAGAGGCAATGGACTTAAACTGCAGCAAGGGAGGTTTAGGTTGGACATTAGGAAAAAGTTCCTAACTGTCAGGGTGGTCAAGTACTGGAATAAGTTGCCAAGGGAGGTTGTGGAATCTCCCTCGCTGGAGATATTTAAGAACAGATTAGATAGATGTCTATCAGGGATGGTGTAGATAGTGGTCGGTCCTGCTGTCGGGGTAGGAGACTGGACTCGATGGCCTCTCGAGGCCCCTTCCGGTCCTAGTGTTCTATGATTCTATGATGTTAAGGCTAGTCAGCCATGCAGCCTCTGGATCAAAGGATTTGATGAGATCAGGCATTTTCGCCACTGTAGGGGCATGTAAGTGGGTGTAACTTGATTCCAATGTCTGTAATCATTTGTGAGGTGCCAGGAACTCTCTGTTCTTTCCATGGGGCAAATAGGAAAATTGATGGTGGAAGTACATTTGCATAGTACTTCCTGTGCTAGTAAAGATTTGATAGTCTTTCCTACACGTGGTGTGGCTTGGTCTGGGTAATGATACTGGTTTTGGACTGGAACGTTTCCATCCACAACAATAGCAGCTGCCATGCGACCACAATCAGGTTTGTGTTTAGCAAAACCATCTGCGTGCTTATTCAGGCTGGTCTGCACAATAAGCTGCTACAGGTTGTGCCTCTGAAAACCAGCATTTCCTGGTCCAGCAACATCCGTCCCCAGGAAGATGAGGGATGATCCTGGACCAGAGGGCTGGGCAGGAGGGCACCCAAGTGGACCTCCTGGCAGCCCGGCAGTGGGTAGCATGGTGGGGTGCTTCCCCCAACAGCCCTGCAAAGGGCCAGGGTCAGGCTGCCAGTATCCCCCAGCAGCCCAGGGGCAGCGGTGGCCCCAGCTGCACTGTGCAAAGCCAGGGCCAGAGCACCAGCGTCCCCCAGCAGCCCCACATGGACTGGAGCCCAGACTGGAGTGCTGGCATCCCCTGGCAGCCCCACAGTGCTGGAACACCAGGGCGGAGGCCAGGGTGGCTGGCTGTGGTGGTGGTTCACAGCCAGAGGGCCAGCAGGGGGTGACCAGGGACCAGGATGCATTCACCTCCCCTGATCCAGCAAAATCCCTTGTCCGGGACCACTGAGGTCCCAGGGGTGCCAGCCCAGGAAGATACAACCTGTATTTTATCCAAGTTCTATCCCTCATATTCAGATTCTTCTATTGGAGTCACCACCCCATGTTTTGGTACAACTACTGATGGGTAATTCTCTGCCTATTCTATAGTAAAAAACAGTGACGTGGTAGCCAAGAAACGAACATATCCCTGCTCTTATAGGGAATCAGATCCAAGCTGCCAATTTTCTAGGTCAGCTAATTTCATCAGCATGAAAGTATGGCCCGTCCTCAGATGATCTGTCTGTACCTCAGTAGGTGTGGACAGCGTGGTAATGATGTGATTATCTGAAAATGTTGATAGGATTTTAGTACTCTCTGACAACACAGGAGTGGAGATAGGACCCCTAATGTGGATAATGCTAATTGCTGCCAGTATCTATAATAAAATCTGTGTAGCAACCACCTGTCTCTGCAGATACCTGGGGTCTCCTGTTAGCATCCCTGCCTAAAGAGACTATGAGGGTACTTCTAGGAGTCATGCTGGGTATTCTGTAGAGTATGCAGACAAGTAATCGATGGGTTCCCCTTCTATATCCTCTGAGGCCATCACCCCTGTAAGAGGAAAGCCTGGTGATTTTCTACGGGAGATAAGGAAATGAGCCAATGGAGGCTACAGGATAGTTCAAGGGCATTGGGTCTGGGCCTTCTGGGATCATCAGTTCATTCAGGTGTGTTCACAGTTCCTTAATATCCTGTTGCTGAGGCTCAAGCAGCCGTAGTACTGTCTTTAAGCATCTTCACAGCTGAGTCCTTCTTTCTGCAGGGAGGTGGAATGGTTCTGGGCTCCACCTGAAAAGAAAGGAACATGGCTTTGGGCCCCCATGTGGGGTCCAAGTATATAATCCTGTTGAGGTGTAAGCCCACTCGACAGTCCAGGATTATTATGTATCTCATAGAACTGGAAGGGACCTTGAGATGTACATGGGTTAGTGTACTTTGCCAATGCTGGCACCAAGGCGATTTAGAAACACCTTGATGTAACAATGGAGGTCCACCAGTCCTCACAGTGGGATTAGCTTGTGGTTCTCAAAGTGTGGCAATAGAAGCTCCATGCCAACGTACTGAAGACCACCTTGGGAACGAGCCTTGGCCAATAGGGTCAACACTTTCTTCAAAGAAGCACCATCATTGATAAGCAGATTAACCTTTTCCTGCATATGGGGAAGAGAATTATGGACCAACAGACTAACATATTGTGATTCATCTTTCATGTGGCTGTGCCATGCTGCACTTAACTGCAAATGGAACTGAAGTGGAGACTCGTTGGGTCTTTCCTTTAAGTTGGGCAAGGTGGCCACTCCAGCTTCCCTGGGGTGCTGGTTGTGTTCTGATAGGGCTACTGTTTTTCCAAAAGATTTCTCCCCTACCCTGTACTCAGGAAAAAAAGGTACTCCATCATGCTCAATTTACTGTCAACTGTGGGATTTTTCAACCCAGTTGTCCCTTGGTAAGCAAAACACTTTGCTTTTTCTTGCACATGCTGGGCATGCATTGCTACTGAAGAATCTACCATCATTCCAACTTGCTTAGCTACCAAATCTAGGGTGTTAATATTGATGACCACTGCTACAGGACAATCTGAAACAGAATCTGGAGTCATCCTTCCTGAATCAGTATCTGAATTTATAGTTTCTAGGTTTAGACTTTCCAAATTAGGGTAGGGGAGTCTATTACCCAGATCAGCATCTTTCTCATCGGAGATATCAGAATGTTGCCTTGGAAATGATCCTGAGTCAGCAGGATAACTTTCTGTAAAACCTCTACATTCTATACTTAAGGCATCTCCACACTGATGCAGGATATTCCTCAGTCCACTAAAGGAAAGAACACATAACTGTAAGTCAAACAACAGTACAGAACAGGAAGTACTGGGACCACTGCCAAGAAGCAGTCAAAGGAAAACAGGTTCTTCATCAAGCAATTTGCCAAGTAAATTTCAATAGCGGGGGATGTGCGTGCCACATGCATTATCATCAGAAGGTTGGTCCCCCTAGTGGTACCTGTCAGGTTGGCTGGGGAACCGCTTGGAGTAGCACTTGCATAGTGCTTTATATGGAGCTCAGAGGCCCCTCCATCCCCTCAGTTCCTTCTCCACTGATGGCAGCCAGTGAAATGCTTGTTAATTTACTTGGCCAAGGTCCCAGTTCGAGCCCTGACAGCTCGCCCAATGAGTGCCTTGGCTTCCTCATCGACATTCTTCACGCAAAGTTCCCCATCAGGATATTTGAAGGGCTGTGATGAGGTCCAATATCCACATGTTGGCAGCACTTTACACTATCACCCAGAAGGCATGAGATGATGCCGTGGTCGGTAGAGCAGTTCTCCAGATGGCAGCGCATTAATCTGAGACATCCTCCTCCTCGCGCCTGCGCGGCCTTGGCTACTTTGGTTCACGAGGCTGCTCAGCCTCTCGGTGGACACACTGATGTCCCTTCCACTCTATCCCAACCATCTCGCCAAGATCCATGGCCAGCTGCAGCACCCCAGTCTCCATAGTGAGGACACTCTGTGGCTGAACCCCCCAGAGCTTCAGTGCTGTGTTAGAGAGGTCCTGTTGAGCAGTAGAAAGCCTTCCAGTAGGGCAGCGTGCTTAGCCAAGTGGAAGTGCTTCTCACTCTGGTCCCTCTGGAAGGGCACTCAACCTCAGGAGGTGGCTATGGCCTTGGTCCTAGGTTACCTTTTGCACCTGAAGCATCAAGGGCTGACTCTTTTGTCCATGAAGGTTGACTTGGGTGCCATTTTGTCCTTCCTTCCAGGATTGGGGCACAAATCCCTTTTTGCTAACCCCACAGTAGGGCACTTCAAGGGGCTGGAAAGGTCATACCCCCAGGTTAAGCACCCTATTCATCAGTCAGACCTCAGCCTGATCCTGTTCCAGCTCATGGGCCCCAGCCACCAGTTCCCTGTCCTACCTCTCTTGGATGGTTGCCTTCTAGTGGTCATAATCTCAGCCAGGTGGTTTTCAGAGGTCCAAGGCCCTCCTTCAGGTAAACTGCTTGCAAATCACCTATTGGAATGCACATGAAGAAGAAAAAAGGTTACTTACCTCTGTAACAGTTGTTTTTTGAGATAGGTTGCTCATGTCCATTCCATGTACCAACCACCCTCCATTTTGAAGAACAGCAGCTAGTTAATAACAGGAAGTTACCATGTTTTTTTTTTTGCTGTGCTCTAAGACAGTCAGCAGACCAAGTCAGACACAGCCACAAATGTATGCAGGAAAATAGATGTAGGCAAGCAAGCAGGTTAGCCCTATAGACTACAACTCAGTAGAAATGAAGTCCCCACTCTGCAACAGCTGATGGGACAAAGGTTCATGGCCAAGGTGAAGTCCAGAGCTGAGAATATCTAGTCCTGGATTTTTATGCTCTTCTATTTCAGAACTGGTTTCTAGTTGACTGCGCACTGCAGATGGTAAAGAAGGACCAGACTTCTGTTGTCCTTTCCTGCTAGGTTGCCTAAGGCCAGTGTACTGGCAGGTGCCTCCCTACTGCGACAGCTGAGAAACGATCTCACTATGATCCAGGTGGGTCTGAAGCAGTTCCTGCCTGAGCGCACAATCAATCCTTTTGTCATTGTGGTCCTACTCTGTGGCTCAGCCACAGCCATTCTGGCGCTGAAATGGGTGAGGTAGAGATGCATCCAGGAGAAGATGGAACAGGCCAGAAGGATGTGGGATCTTGGTCTGGAACGAATGGAAAATGTGGCTCGGCGGTTCACACAGCTGGAAAATTTGTCTTTCTGGTGGAGGGTGGATTTATGTCACCTTCAACAAATGGGTCGAGGTTGTTCATCAGCAGTCATTTGGGGGCAAGGCCGCGCCTCCAGGGTGTGCTCCCACCTGTCCTGGCACACCCCCTTTATCAGCTTCAGCTTGCTGCCCTTCTCCCATTTTCCATGGCCTCAGCTCCTCCTTGCCCCGGGCACAACGCCGGAGGAAAGGGACTTGATTTCTGCTTACTCCTGCATACAAATAAGCAGAAGAGTTTTAACTCATTCTGCTGCACTTCGTACCTTGTTCTTGGCTTGTGAGGTCCTTGGAGCAGAGAAAGGTATACCTATTTGTAGGAGAATGCAAAAAGAAAGTTAGTTTTCCATCTGAATATTATATCGTAAAACATCGACTGCCCCAGCTGAAAACTCAAGGCACTAACGAGACAGGCATAAGGCTGTACAGAAAAGCAATACATGCGTGTCACATGACTCAAAATGTTTAGGTTGCTTCAGCTGCCTGGATAAAGAGGTAATTGGAAGGTTTGCTGTCAGAGAAGGCTCTGTGTTATTAACAAGTACTTGTGTGTCAGTGCGTTCCCTCCTCCAGCCTGGTCTGTTGCATTGCAAGGCTGCCTCTGTCTGGTAAACAATCTGAAATAAGCGGACCCCCCCTGAGAGGAAGCATATCTGGATTAGTATCTACCAACTCACTCCGCATTTATGTATTAGATATGCTATAGCACATTGATAACAACGTGTTAGTAGATACTAATCCAGATACACTCCGTCTCCCGGGTGTCCTCTTTTTTTATACAGTAACCCCGAACATCTTTTTAAAATAAAACATTGGAGGTGATTAGCAGCATGAGGCAGAAATCAGCCAGCAAAATTATTGCTGATCAAAAATGGGGGAAAGAAAAATCACAGTCACTTTTGAAGTGGTTGGCATTTCACAGGGCTCAAAATGGAAGTACGTTCCGGCTTGTTTGTTTATCATTTTTAATCCTTGCTAAACATTTTGATCTGAAACACTGGTTAAATCGTTATCAGAATTTTGCACTGGAAGTTGTAAACTAAAACTGTTTCCCTGTCCCCTAATTAGCCCAGCCCCAGCTAACTCAATTGTATTAATAGCCTGTGTCAGCCGACAACCTGCCTGAGTGCTCTCACTGAAACCAAACAATGCTGCTATTTTTGAGGAAGTCTGTTCTGACCCAAACATTCACCAGAAAATATGACCCCATTGTGGTAATGAGCTTTGCCTGGAGGGACTCACACAGCATCCAGGAGAACGGATCCCACCTTGTCGGAGGGGATGTAGCTATTGAGGAAGAGAAAGGAATAGGAGTATCACGAATGAATCACCACCAAGTGATTTTACTCCTGGGTGGTGCTTATAAATTCAGCCAGGGAGCCAAGCTTCTCCTTGCTGTAACTCCACAGTCTTTGCTAGAGTTATTCCCAGTGTGTAATTGACCAACTGTTCATGAGATAATCCCAGGTTTTTTCTGTAACCCTTCTGCCCTCTGTAACAAGGGATCTAAGGGTTACCTAGGGAGGTGGTGGAATCTCCAGTGGTTTTTTAAGTCCTGATTTGGCGAAGTCCTGGCTGAGGAGCAAATATGCTGTGCTCCGAGTCCAAAATAAGGGTGGAGGTGAGAGGTGGGTGAAAGGTTGAACTAGGAGGAAAAAAAAAGGAGGGCTGCGGCTGCTTCTCGGTGATGACCCGCACCACTGGGATTGATTTTGCTATTACGAAACTGGTGTAATTATAGCCGTGGCTTACACCACACTATGAACAGGAGGAATAGGATTACATCCAAAAGGAAGAGAAACGCCCCCTGAGGTTTTTCTAACTCCCAGTAGTTATCTAAAATAGCCCACAGGTTGGTGGAATTCATTGGCTGTTATTTATCCTGATTTCTAAGAGCTGTTATCTATCCCCAGGAAGTGAGAGTTTTGAGTTTCAGGGGACAGGACTTAAGGGTTAATAGGAGAGTGTGACGTACAGATACCAACAAACTGTCCTGTAGAACTCGGAGGTTCAGCTTCCCAGCTGAGGCAGCTTCCTTTCAGAACTTCCCGGTCATGGGGTCAAAGCCCTTTCAGGGGTTCTGGGGCATCTTTGCCTCAGCCCTACACGTGACCCTTACGGGCTCGTGAAACTAAAGACATACACACAGTAATACACATAGCTATGGCAGGGTACTAAAAGGAAAACCAGAGATAAAAATGCAAATGCTAACTTACGTACGCAGCTGAGCAGGTACAGGAACAAAACAACAAAACACTGCATCTGGCGATCTAAGCTATACTGTTACAAATTTCTTCATGGTACCAATAGGTACTCACGCACTACTCTGTTTAACTTGCGAGCAGGCGGGAGGAGCGGCGAAGAGTGATCAGGTCTTGTCGCAGACAGTGTCCGGTCTCAGGTCCAGGATTCAGGAGTTCCTCCCCCTCCTTATGTTGTTGCCCCCTTTTATGGTCCTGCCGTTTGCTGGCCCCACCCGAGGCCTAACACATCAAATCCTGGTTGCTTCTGCTTCTCGTCGCCTGCAGCCCCTCTCAGCCCCCCTCCCCATTTTACACAACCATACATCTCATGCTTATCTTTTCCTTTTAAGCTACGCAGCTGGTGCCTCTGGGCTGCTAGATCAGAGGCCATGGATCTTTCCTGTATAGGCTTTTCCTGTCTGCCAAGTTTAGACAGGGGCCGGGGCCGGGGGAGAAAGCTGTAGATAGTGCAGTCTGCAAGCAATTTAGTAAATTCCATTGCTGACTGGTTTAGACTTGCCCAATTCACTTGGTTCCTCAGTTCGTGGTGTGGGGTTAGAGGTTTAGCCTGTTTGTGCTGAGGCATATTTCCCTATAACAATTTAAAAGGGTCTCTGGACCCTGCCTCCACCCCACGTACCTCACCGCGTTGTTCAAGTGCCCATGCAATTCACCCTAACATGCCCCAGCGTGGCTGGTCACTTAAGGGTCACCAGGTAATTTTGCACCCTGGCTTGGCTGCTTTAGTTGGAGTTGGTCCTACTTTGAGCAGGGGGCCGGACTTGACCATCTCCTGAGTTTTCTTCGAGCCCTAGGATTCTGTGATCTACCTCTTGCAGAACCCAGGGATACAGGCCAGTCACAACCTCTCCCTGCCACTTGTAGAGCTGGCTGAGAAATTGAAAGAAGCTTCTCTCTCTCTCCTGAGAGTGTCCTCTACACATACATTGACAAGGTGAGTACCACAAGGCGTACTGGCCATTTCAAGTTAGGGGAAGAAGCCTCTACATTTCTGCGCAGCAAGCCGTGTAATATGTCCTCAGAAGAGAACTGCTGCGGTGTTGCTCAGATGTTCCATGATGGAGGGAAATGTAAAACCTTGAGAAATTGCATGCAGAGCCCTGGAATTTCTAGTAGAGGAGAATGAGTGTTGGCCACGTCCTCTTCGGTGGGCGTTTGCAGAAGAAACTGAGATAGAAGAGCAAGGCGTAAATGTAACCATGTCGGTAGAGCTGCTCAGGACTTTTGCAATGGAAGGCTTTTTCAGCAGAAGATGCCAATTTGTGGAAAGGGAAACTTGTGTTTGGGAGTGGGTTGGTTTAGATGAATTTCTCAGTTTGAACATTGTTGATCTTTATTTTCTTTTCAATTGCCAAATAGGCTGGTTCAGTATTTTTCCAAATGAAAAATTCCTGTTCCCTAGTTTGAAATTGCCTTTTGTTTCAAAATGGAAGCTAAGTAGAGTTTTTAATTAAGTAAGAAATGGCTGGAATCTAAATGAAATGTTGCAAATGACCCACATCGCTTTTTCTTCTTCTTCAGGTTTTCAGTTCATTAAAATTTGTGAGATTTTTATCTTTGTCCCATTTGAGATGAGAAAAATTTTCTGGTATCTCCAAGTTTTTTGCGGGATGGTAAGCTTTTCCAGCAGTAAATCTTCTTTCAGAGCCCTTTCCCCCAGCCTGTAGGTGGCTCATCGTTTATGCCTGGCCCAGCCACTAGCAGGGTACAAAGCACCACACAAGCATGAGTAATGGTCTCCGAATACATGCTGGGAGTTGGGTATCTTGGGGGTGGGAGAGGATTGGTGAGGAGAAGTATCATCTGGCACCACTAGTTGACCAACAGGAATTTGACTCACACTCATAGGGATTCAGTATTCCCAAGTTCCGAGCCAAGTGGTAAAAGTCACGAGATTGGCTGGCTTAAACATCCTGAGAATTAAATGTTGGTCTTTTTATTTGCCTTCTGATAGCTGAGCTGACATAGTCAAGCTTTTTGCTGTATCTACCCTATACTTCTTTTTTTTCAAATGAAAGCTGAGAGCCTCAAGTCGTCACATGACTCCAGGAGCTGGGTCTTTAAAAAATAAGCTGTATGGTACAAGCTGGCACTACTGGAGACCAAAAGTTGTCACTGTCTTAATAGCTGTTTGGTGGCCTATGTCAGATGATTAGGGCAAGTGTCCAGAGCACACGGGTGTCGTAACAACGGCTCACAATGAGTGGTGTTCTTAGCAGCCTCCATAGAAAGGCCAGCGACTGAGTGTAAAGTCTGAAAAATGGAGCCTAAAAGCTTGGGCAAGGTCCCTCTTTTCAGCCTGAAATAGATGGTCTGTATTAAATGTTATGCCCCTTTCCCTTCTTGGTGTGCTTGCCCTGCCACTGCCCTCTGTGTCCACGGAAAGGCCTTGGAGGTGACCCGGGAGGTGAACTGTGTGACAGATTTCATACAAAGCCGCGAGGAGCAACTGCGGGAAGTGCAAAGGTGGAAGGAGAGAGGGTTGCTGTATGGAGTTCCCGTCAGTATCAAGGAACGGATCAGCTGCAAGGTGCGCTGGTATTGTCCAGGCATTGCTGGTCATTGAGTCTGTTGAGTGCTGGGTACCATGGTAAGTAAGTGGGAGTTTAAAAACTGGGAGTTTGGACTTTTGAAAGGGGAGTTTTGTCTCAAGTGACTCACTACCTAAACTGTCTGCCTGAGGACTGCTAATAAACCGTCTAACAGGCGGCTTCAGTCTTCGAACAGCTTTGCTGGGAATCTCTAACCGCAGACTCTGAGGCATCGCTCACTTCCTTGCTCTGCGAGAAGTGGCCAAATCCTCGGCTCCCATCAATCGGGCAGTTCTTCTGAGGTCCCAGCTTTGCACTGACTGCAGATCTGGCCCTTACTCAAGGACGGGAAGTTGAACGTAACTACTTGATGATCCCACCGCTCCGTAGCCTGATCGAGAGCATCAAAGGAATGGGCTGGTTGAATCTGGTGTGTGCATTTCAAGGTGGTATGCGTCCATACTGCAGTAAGACACCCAGGGATGGCCCAGCTCGGTAGTCATGGGTGTGCAGCATTCACGTTATGGGGTCACAAAAGGGGTGGGAACTTTTTTTGAGTTGGGGGCTGCTGACAAGTAGACAAATCAGTCGGGGGCCGCACAAGTGAGAAGCAAAAAAAAAAAAAAAAAACCAAACTAAAACCACACTGATGTGGTCCCTGACTGGAGAGCAGAGAGCAGGGCTATGGGGTCTGGGCAGGAGTGGTCTGGGGATGGACAGTCTGGGCAGGCGGGGGATAGAGGAGTGGGCTGCGGATGGGAGATTTAGGCAGGCGGGGGGTACAGGAGTGGGCTGGGCGTATGGTCTAGGTGTGAGGAAGTTGCGGGAGGATTCGGGGTGTTGAGTCTGGAAGGGAAGGTTAGGGAGGTGTAAGGGGTATGGGAGGGAGGAGGCAGGAGCAGGGTGTTGGGGAGGAGTCTGAGTGGGAGGGCTGGAGCTGGGATGACCAGTCTGGGAGGGTTGGTCAGGACGAGGCAGGAGGGTGCAGAAGGGGGCGGGAGCAGGGGGTCTTTATGGGAGGGGCACAGGAGCAGCCAAGGGGCACAGGCTCTGTGACGGGTGCACTTACTTGCTCACCCCTGGACACACATGGCTCTATGCCCTCGCCCTCCAGTCCCAGGTATGGCCCTCTGCTGCTCTGATTGGCTGGATCTATGGCCAGTCAGAGCAGCGGTAAGAAGCCGCAAGGCAGACTGCTGAGGCCACTGCTGCTCCCTCTTCTCTTCCCCCGGTTGAGGGAACAGCGACAGGGCCTGGAGCTGCTTATTACCCACCCGCCCTGACACAGCCTGCGGTCTGGATCCAGCCCCATCTCACCGGATCCAGCCTGCGAGGCTCAAGGCTCTCAGCCCTACACCTCACCCTAGGCCAGATGCTGGGGCGGGAAGCCCTGAGTCTCGGGGTCCAGATCCAGACAAGCTACAGTCGGGTTTGGAATATGGGCCAGGGGTCCCCCACCCCAGGCTATAAAGTGGCAGGATAGGCAGCTTGGTGTGGGCTGGAACCCAGGCCCTGAAGCCTCCCCACTTTCAGAGGACCAGACCATGCCTGGGCTCCAGCCCAAGGCAGATGCCTACCCTGCAGTTTTTCAGCCTCATTGGCCAAGCCTCACGAGCAGGAGTCAGCTGAAATGGGCCAGACGGGGTGTTTTATTGCAGTGTGGACATAACCTCTGCGATGTGGATGCAACCGGTGGTTCCTCGCTGCTCTGCGCATATTGTGGAGACCTCATCAACCTGCTACAAGTGCAGGTGCCAGCCACATGGGCTTGGTCCTTGCGGGAGAGCAGAACTTCAGAAAGAAATGGAAACTCTTGTGGATGGTGTATTATCCTGATACTGGGGAGTCCCACACCAGGGAGAAGAATTGGGGTGGGATGAAGAGCCCCTGGGGTGGATAGAATCATGGGGTAGATGCCACCTGCTTGACAAGGGTATCTGATGCATTGTAGTCATAATTGTAGCTATGGACACATTTGAACCCAGGTCCCCTAGAACTCAGTGCTGAGCTTCTACTGCTTGAGCTGAAGCCCAGCTGGTTCTCAGCTCAGGCTGTAAAGGAGGTGCAGTATTTCTCTCTAAGTGATCTAGGTGCCACCACATGGGACAATGAAACACACCTTGGGAGGCGTGTGGGTTATATCATGACAGAATAGAAACATGGGCCGATTGGAAGAAGAGACTGTTATCTGGACCAATGACCCCTGGGGGAAAATGGGCGTGACGCTCCATTTCATGAAAATCTTCTTGGAGACTGCAGAGTACAGAGGCCACGTAGTGACTGGCTGCATCGCAAGAAGAGGGTTGGAGGATGAGGTCGGCTTATGGTGGAAGGGTGGGGAGTAGACAACAAGAGTGGCCCCCAGCAAGGAAGGCGACAACGCTGTCTGGTTACCTTTGCAGCTCCATTTTGTTCAGTTCTGGTGGTGCTTGTGGGCCAAGCAGAAGACCTCTTCCTGCCAGCCCCACCTCGCAGCTTCTTTTTGTAGCAGAGAACCTCAGAATTAGAGTGGTGGCCTTCGATTTTCTTTTTACCAACAGGGCTGAAAGGTCTCACTCTGGGAGAGGGGGAAATCAGTCACCCCACAACCTCATCAGCCCAGAGTGTCTAATTAGCTTTGTTTCCCTCTGCCTCAAAGGGCCATGTCTCCAGCATGGGCTTGGCACAATTTCTCGGCAGAGTGCAGGACGAGGACAGATTGATAGTCCAGGTTCTAAAGCGGCAGGGGGCAATTCCCTTTGAGAAAAGCAACGTCCTGCAGAGCACAATGAGGTAATCACTCGTTTTCTGTATTACAGCTGTCCCCCCCTTTCTGTTGTCTCCCTAACCCAGGGGTTGGCAGCCAAAAGAGCAAGAAGAGCCATTTTTTCGAATCTGGTAAAAAAACTCAATAACTGAAGAGCAGCAAGACATGCGTTTATGAGATGGTCCTTAATAAATCATTTCAAGCAGTGTGTCCGCATATGTCAAAACGCACTGCGCGTGTTAGAGGGGGAGTCCTCCAACGCTGCAAGGTCGCTTATCGTTTGCTATTTAGACGGCAGCTGTGCAATGTTGGACTTGTGGACATTCACCGTTTATTGAAAATAATTAGGAGGTTTTTTTTTTTTTTGTTCACTTTACAATTAGAGCATCGGGAGCCGCAAAGAAGACCTGGACCCCTGCCCTAAACAACTCATGCAAGTCAGGGCCTGGCTTTGCTGTCTTCTCCTGCAGGACCTCTTCCTTCTTCGTAATGCACAGGACGAAAGTTACTTGCCCTCCTGCTTCCACCCACTGCCACCTTTGCTTTCCAACTTCAATTCAGCATCATCAGCAACTCTTTCCCGAGTTGTTCTCCTCCTCTGGTGCTGGATCTGCGTCCTGTCGCAGCTGAACACTCACTGTGCGCATGTAGATATAGCAATGAGTAACAGACCCACTGCTTTCTATCTCCACCAACTACGACTGCAGCAACCCCATCTTTGGCCAGATGCTGAATCTGCTAAACCACAAGAAAACTCCTGGCAGCTCCTCTGGAGGGGAGAGGGCGCCGATCGCCGGAGGAGGGTCCATCCTGGGCATTGGGACAGATATAGGTGGGAGCATCCATCTGCCATCCAGCTTCTGTGGGTTGTGCAGGCTGAAGCCAACAGGCAACAGGCTGAGGTGGGCACCACAGTGTGAAAAGGCCCAGTGACCAGTGTTCCCTGTAGGCTGGAAGCTTGTGTGGCCAAACAGGAGTGATTCCAGTGCTGCCCAGGCAATTCACAGAATGCAGGGTCCACCAAGGGGTAACAAAGAGGCAGTGACTCCAGGGCCCAGCAATTCAGACTGTAGCTGGCCTCCTGTGCCCTTCAAATTGTCAAAGGAGGGCCACACCATGCGCTCTCTACAGCTTTGAGGAGCGCACAAGAGGTGCCCCACGCTTCAGGCCCTTCCCCTTTTGCCTGAGGCCCCGCTCCTTCCAGCAGCACAGAACACCCCCCAGCCATGCCCCCACCCCACCCCTGTGGAGAGCCCGTGGAAGTTGTTGGTTCTCCTGTGGGTTCCTAGGGTTTTGGTTTCTACTGGTGGAGAATATTAGTACGTGCCTCGGTGCGCACAGAAATTATTCCACCGGTGAGTGGAGAAAACACACGCCTGTATGGGAAAGATTAGAGGGAACATTGCCAGTGACCACCAGCAACATGCGTTTGACTAGTAAACAGAAAAAGGCCTCAGCTGTCACCAAGGAGCAGCTGTTAGAATCATCAAATCCTAGAGCTGGAAGGGACCTCAGGAGGTCGTCGAGTCCAGCCCCCTGCCCAAAGCAGGATCAACCCCAAGTAAATCATCCCAGCCAGGGCTTTGTCAAGCCGGGATTTAAAAACCTCCAGGGATGGAGATTCCACCACCCCAGAGCTAATGCATTCCAGTGCTTCACCACTCTCCTGGTGCAATAGTTTTGCCTAGTTCCCTGCGCAATCGTTGCCTTATGGCCACGCGGACATTAGTGAAATGGCCAGGAGCAGCAAGCAGTGATGCTGAGGTGCTACCTTGGGAATAATTGGTTCAGGGGAGTAGTTCCATTCACCGCAGTTGGGACTGCTAGAAGTTGATTGTGGACCTGCTTGTTTCTGGGCACGGACAGCGTTTTGGAAGGCCTGACTTTCAAAGGGTTAAGTTTAGCTGCCCTTGGCATTCTGGAAGGGTATGAGGCTGAACAACTGTAACCTGGTTAGCAAAAGTTGGGGGCCTTCAATAAAGACAAGAATTCTCCTGCCCTGTGGACTTTCCTTTTTAGGGGAAACTTAAATTACAGGCATGAGGGAAGACATGAGCCAATTTATCCTGTTCTCATCTCTGGATTCATTTACCTCCCATGTTGTTCCTGCTTTAATGAGATCATTTGTCAGAGACCAGCTGCAATGCAATGCACATCAGTAACACATGCACCAAATCAAATGGTGCCTGGAGTCTGTTCAGCGGTACGTGGGGTATGTACAGCCCAGGCAGAGATATTTCCGACCCATACCATTAACTGTTCCTAATTTATGTCTCCCGTGTTTTATACTTTGCAGCTGCCGTGGTCTCACCACTTTAGCAGCTGGCATCAAATCAGGTGAGTCTGTCCAGCAAAGAAAATAAACCCTATGTCACAGAACTGGCAGGGACCTTCAGCGATCATGGAGTCCAGTCCCCTGCCCTTACAGATGGGCACTTGTCACTATCCCTGACAAATTAAAAAAAAAAAAAATCTATTTGCCCCAGATCTCTAAATATCCCCCTCAAGGACTGAGCTCTCAACCTTGTGTGGTATCCAGAGGCACTGAGACCTCATTTGGGTTGAGTAAAGTCTCTGCTCTACAGCCTCAGCTGAAAGCCAGCTGTCCTTTAGCTCATGTGGTAGAGTGTGGGCTTTAGCCCCTATGCTTGCAGGTTCTATCCCTGGTGCTGGTGACCCAAGTCTGTTGGTGTTACACTTGGATTTAGCAGGCCGGGGGAGTTGCCTGGAGGACCGTGACCAGATACTTGTTTAAACAGATGGCTCAGATGCATGATTATTGGATGACAAGTGCCGAGACAGTAGAATTGGCAGAGGTGGTTAGCCAGGTCCTGGCCCCTGCTCCAGCTCCTTTGTGTTGCCCCACTCCATTTTTATTTAGTGGTGGGTAGGTAAGTTAAGAAATATGACCGTGTCCCTGTAGTTTCACCCTGCTGTAGTATTTTGTGCTGTATAGAAGAGGATCTTGTTTGGCTTGATTATTCTGACAACTTAATACAAGATTCTCTGGTACATCCAGCTTCCTCTGGATGCAGCGTGTATGGCTGGGGGGCTGGTTATGATGCCCTGATTCTCTGCCTGGCCAGGCCCCAGAAGTGGACTAGAGCAGCTTAGGGGCTGCTCTAACCTATGCCAGCTGGTGCGTGGTCTCAAAGGCCAGTCTGAGATTGCCACAGCAGGTTTCACTCTGGCCACCCCTGTGATCTGAGGAATGGGAGATGAGGAAAAATAGGAACCAGCTTTGCTGGCTCTGGGTTCTCCTCTCTGCTGGAGGTACCCACAGCAGGGATATTACAGGCACTGTCTGCTCCTTACACACTGCTTCTGGCAAAGGGGACACAGCGGAATGAAGGCTCTTGCCCCGCGTGTTTGACCCACCAGGACACCTGCGCATGCCCTCGTCAGTGACGGAGTCCTCGCCTCTGTGGTTGCAGTTACAGGTATGATAGGGCCAATGGCGAGGGACGTGGACAGCCTGGTCCTCTGCATGAGAGCGCACCTGTGTGAGGACATGTTCCGCTTGGACCTCACTGTGCCGCCCCTGCTCTTCAACGAGGAGGTAGCAGAATTGCAATGCTCCTGAATGTGGGAGCGGCCAGGGACACAGACCATAGATTCAAACATTCTCGTCTCTGGGATCCAGCCCAGCACCAGGCAATGCAAACCTCAGAGCTACCTTCCCGAGACACCCTTGTGCACCAGCTCTGGCCAGGTCATCTCAGGGAGTGGTTTGCTATCGGACAGGACTTCCATTCACCCTCCAGTGAGCCACCCGGCAACAGCCGCTGGCTGGGAGGACCATCCATTCTGTACTGGGCGGGACGGTCCCATATTTGGGATGCCAAAAAGGAGTCCTGACTTTTTTTTTCAAAAGGGACAAGTTGTGCCCTATTTGCAGTCCCCTCCCAGCCTCGGGAAAGCAGGGGGAGCGTGGGCAGCTAGCTGCTTCTTCTCCAGGGCTCCCAGAGAGGTTGGCAGCTGCAGCTTCCCCCAGGGCTCCAGGGGATCGCTGGCAGCTGCCACCTCCTTCCCGGTTCCCTGGGGCTTGGAGGAGCTCCCCCTTCCCCCATATTCGGGACGGGGAGATACGCTCGCCCTACTGCTGGCCAAGACAGGGAACTGAGCTAGACAGGCCTTGGGTCTGATCCAGTCTGGCCAGTTCCCTCGTTCCTAAGGGAAAGCTCCCCTGCTTCCAGGCGTTCTCCCACTCAGCCCCGCTTTGGATCGGGTATTCTGACGGAGACGGCTATTTCCAGCCCTCGCCCAGCATGAGGCGAGCTGTCTTGGAAACCAAAAGCTTCTCCAGGAGGCAGGCACACGGTACGTCTCCTGTGCTGAGCACTGACCAGGGATTGTCAGAGTTCTGATCCCAGCAGAGGCATAAAGTACGACTCATGGGCATGTTGATAGCGCCTGGGAGCCCCACGCATAGATCCAGGCCCTGCTGTGGCAGGCACTGTGCAGAGAACAGTCAACAGTCTCTGACCCAAAGAGCTTATAAGCTAAATAGACGAGAGAGACAGACAGCAGGGAAGAAGGTGCAGAGCATCTTGCAAGTAGAAGAAACAATTTGAAGGCAGCAAATGGCTTGTTAACGCTGCTTCCTGTATTGGGGTGGGGGGATTCCCTCGGAGGAGATCAGCTGAAGGGAAAGAAGGTAAGAGGGGGAGAGGAGCAAGGCAGAAGAGAAGAAGGGTGGAGGGCAGGTGGCTTTGGACAAATCCCATACTTGTCTGCTTCCCTGTGCACCCCTACACTCCCCCATCAGTAAAATGGAGATTATGCTCAGTCACTAATTGGGGTGAGGTTTAGAAGGTGGGAAAATGTAATTCAGTGTCTCTGTTCCCAGCCACTGCTCTCTCACTGCTGCTGCTGGCTGTGATCTGAGATTGTCCTTCTCAAACATCTTCAAGTCAGAATTCTTTCCCTACCTCCAACCATGGCTCAGGGCTTCCAAAGAGCAGTGCATGCCCACTCCCCATCATTGCTTATGCCTGTGTCCCTACAAATATTAAGACATCGGCACCTCTATGGCTGCCTGGTTTCTCCATCCCTTAATCCATCTCACATTTGCCAGGCAAAAATCCAACTCTCATTAGGAGGGAGAGACAGGTTTTAATATTACCAGGGAGCCCCAGGTCTATGAGATGTTGAGCCTGGGACAATCAGTACCAAAGCATCTCTACCATTTGAGCTAAAGCAGCAGTTTCATTAGCTACCGGAAGCACTAGGCTGTCATCCACTTGCACCAGTCACTAGAGGGAGGAGAGACATTTGCTTTGCAGACATGTTTCATGATTACCACTAAGGGAAGATGGCTCTAGGCACCTGTGGTTAATCTGAATTTGGGGCAAGCTGAGGCCCCTTTCTTGCTTTTCACAAACATCTGTACTTGTAAAATGTCTTTGCTGCCACTTGAGCAGTGATGCTCTTCACACAGCTCGTTCCTTTTACCCCACCTGCCCTCGGATTGATTACGTGGTGGATGAACTCTTCACCAGAGGCCTCTTTTGTGATGGAGCCGCAAACCTGTTGGACAACTTGTAAGTAAATCCCGGCTTCTCTGAACAGGGCGTGCGGCTTATTTCAGTGGACTCTGTGGGTTGCCCCAGCAAAGGGGTGGAAGGCGAACCCAGCAGATAGGTTCCTTCTGCGAGGAGGCCAGGTTTGGTGAACATGGAACCAACATGAAGGAGGGATCTCTCTGCATGTCCTGCTGAGGCTCATCTGCAGAAAGCTGTTGAGAAATTGAATTTCTGCCTCTGCAGTCCACACTAGTTTGGTGTAATTTACTGTCTGCTGAACAAAAAGCAACTCTGTGAGTCCCAGTGTTCTGCCTCTGAGCGGGTGCCGAGTTTCAAGGCTAACCAGTCTGTCCACTGTACTTGTATAGTATCATCTGCTGCATCATGCTAACCTGAATCGTCAGTCAGATGCTGGGGCATCAGAGACATTTGGACCCTTAGGAATTACATCATTTCTGTGGGGGAGGCATATATTCCCCATTTCTCCATCATTAGCACCACTGGGGCTGTTTCTGGTCTTCCGTCTCCATGACAGCTGGCCCTTCTGCTCCCGTGTACAGCTGGAGAAGGCGTCTCAGTAGGCGTTCCATGGCAGAAGATCCTTCTCTAACCATGTGCAGCCCAATGAGTTTCCCGCTGAGCTCTATCAGGTGCAGCATCTTTTTCTGATCACAGCTGTCCAAGTAAGTTTCGGAGAGCGATGCAGCCTCTGAGACATCTGGGCCCCACCCCACTTTAAACAACTGAATCAGACTTTCATAGCAAACTATACAGTGTCTCTTGTATGGTGCATCTCAGAGCC
Organism: Carettochelys insculpta; assembly: GCF_033958435.1. Taxonomy (NCBI): domain Eukaryota; kingdom Metazoa; phylum Chordata; order Testudines; family Carettochelyidae; genus Carettochelys; species Carettochelys insculpta. The sequence goes on from NC_134145.1 coordinate 5,495,202, forward strand.
CCTCCCCAAAGCAGCATCATACACGTACAAACAGACCAAGACCAGGAAAGGAGGGCAATGGACTTGTGGCTCAGAGGCTAGACTGAAACTTGTGAGGTGTGAGGTTACTGTGAAGCGATGACCGCTGGATGCACTGGGTCATTATTTCTGTTACGTGCCACCCAAAGACACAGAGTACTGGGGAACAAAGCTGCCGTCCCGCAGAGGAGCTCCCTGCCGTGGGGGCTGTTGCCCCAAGACACTGGATGCTGGGAAAAAGGAGCCTCGTAAAATATTGGGCAATTTGCCCATTTTCTCAAAAAAGAGACAGCTTACGTAAGGGGCTGTCCTGGGAAAAAGGGGATAGATGGTTCCTCCTCTGAAGCCCCCAGGGAGGGTCCCTGAAGTCCCATGTTTCTCTGTGAGTGAGAAAATGAAGCTACAGGGCATGAATGTAAGTGAATGCGTTAAGAATTCTGTCCAGATGGCCAAGTGAAAAGAAAGGTATTGACACCCTTTTAAAATAAATACTGAAAGCGCTTTAAATGTGTCCTTAGACATATTTGACTCATAAGTTGTATGGTTGCTTGATTTATATCACTGTCCTATGGAGTCTTTCTATAACGGCAATCATTTTAACGGCACTTTGATATTCATTTTATTTAAATGATGTGCTGACAGTAACTAACTAATCTTGTACATTTTCCAGGTCAGCAAAGAACCTTTGGAAGCATCATGTTGTAGTAGTGGTAATAGTATTTGCTCACTAAGACAGATCACCAAGATTTCACACTGATATTTAAATGGTCACTTCAGCATACGATCAACACAATAGTGAAACTGGGTGAAAACAAATTGGACGTACTTCCTCTTGAGACCCAGGAGTTTCTAGAATAGAGGATGAGAGACCAGACCAAATTTATGTGGATTTAGGCTTTTGTTCTCTCAAGGAAGGGGAGAGGTGATCCTTTGGCTTGTGTTCTCCAAGCTGAACTAGCACAAGAAGAGCCTGTAATGGACAATTTTGTATATTTACTCTAGACATACATTCATCACTTCAAACATTAGACACCATCATTGCTCCTTAAACCATCTGTGTATACGGTATTGGGGCAAGAGCTCAGAACTGAAGGATTTAAGGACACAGATGACTACCACTTGAGCTGAGGTAGAATCACATAAGGTGCTTTAGAGTTTTTGGCCTCTGCACTAGAGATGGCTGAGAATTTTTGGACTAAATGTTTTTTCACCCAAAAATGCCGGTTTGTTGAAATGTCTCAAAAGAGCATTATTGGTTTCGAGGGTAACTTTGTCAGTTCCTGGATGTATAGTTAGTAGCCCAGTGGGTAGTCAGTCAGTTAGGATGTGAGCTAGCTGGAGTCAAATCTGTGCTGGATCTAATTTGGAGCCAGGAGGTGATCCTGGCTTTGAGACATAGTTGGCCAGGGCTCCAACTGTTGGCTAGTCGGCTGTGCATGTTGGTGTCTCTCTCTGATTTCTTGTGAAAAATTTCTAAAGGTTGCTTGTTCACCCCCATGCAAATTTAAACAAACATGAGAACTTGGAATTGTTGTAATTTTTTTTAATTCTCTTTTTGTTGTTGTTGTTGTGGGGTTTCGTTGCAAAATGGAATTCTTGCAAGCTTCACGCATGGGCAGAAGCTATTCTCAGGCTTAATCAAGTCTGATAGTCCCTCCCACAGAGGGCAGTCACGCATACATAAATTCATAGATTAGTGGAAGTGGTTGACATTTTTCAAACTAAATGTGTTTGAAAACTTTTTTTAGTTTAGAAAAAATTTCCTACTGGAAATATTTTGTGAGAAATCGTTGACATCACACATTATTTTTGTGGGTTTTCTCAGTATTTTTAATGACACGGTTCATCAAAAATTTTAGTTTACCAAACCCCCCCGTTTCCTGAAATGACAAATTTCAAAATTCTGAACTAGATTTTCAAATAGTTAACAATTTACTTTGTTGGCCAAAACCCTGGCTTTCAGTGAGCAAAAGATTTTTGATTAAAATAGATCTCAAAAACCGGGTCTAGTCTGAACCAAGTGATTTGGAAATTACTTTACAATTCTGAAATTGTTCCCAAATTTTCCTCGTTTGATCACCTCTGTATGTTATGCTGGAGTCTTCCGGGAAGCAGAAAGAAGTGCGAACTTCAAACAAAATACAGATTGGGCTACAACTGTGACTTTAATACTTTCTTCCTTCCTAGGCTTACATTACAGAATTCATTGCTAAATGGAGGGAACTGCAGCTGGATGTTATATTGCATCCTGCTCTGGGTCCAGCATTTAACAAGGGCTATCTTGGGAAGCTATTGGGTAATCCCCGGCATTGTCTCACTTTAACAATTCAAGCTGGTATTGTTGTGGTACTAGCAGGAATTTAAGCGAGATCTTCAGGGTACTCACAGAGTAGTTATCAGTCATGAACATATGGCTGGAAGGGACCTTGAGAAGTCATCAAGTCCAACACCCTCTATATTGAAACCTAGACTATCCTTGACAGGTGTTTTTCCAACTAGTTTTTAAAAACTTCCAAGGATGGAGACTCCCCAGCCTCCCTTGGAAGCCTGTTTCGGAGTTTAGCTATGCTTAGAAAGCATGTCCTAACATCTAACCCGTGGGTGTCCAACCTTTTGGCTTGCCTGGGCTGCATTGAGTGAAGAGGAATTGTCTTGGGCCGCATATAAAATATATAATATAGTTAATGTATATAAATCACATAATAATGTTAAAAGTTTACGATCTTGTGGGGCCGCATTACTAGCTGTCCAGGGCCACATGCGGCCTGCAGGCCGCGGGTTGGACACGCCTGATCTAACCTAAGTCTCCCTTGCTGACGGAGCCCATCACTGCTTGTCCTGCTTCAGTGGGCATGGAGAACAATTAATCACATCCTCTTCAGAACAACCCATAACCTAGTTGAAGACGGCTATTAGGTTGCCCCTCAGTCTCCTTTCCTCACGACTAAACCTGCCCCGTTTTTTCCACCTTTCCTCTTAGCTCTGGTTTTCTAAACTTTGATCATTTTTGTTGCCCTCCTCTGGACTCTTTCTAGTTCATCCACTTCCTTCCTACATTGTGGTTCCCCCGTTGGACACATTATTCCAGCTGGGGCTTCAGCTGGGCCGAGCAGGAAGAGACAGTGACCTTCTGTGTCTTACATGCAACATTCGTCGATATTCCCCAGAACCGTATGAATCTTTGTGCAATTGCCTTCCGTTGCCAACATATAGTCCATTTGTGGTCCACTTAGGCCTCCCCCTGCCCCTTTTAGCACCACTCCCACCCACACAGTTCTGCCTCATGTTGTAGTTTTGCAGCTAATTCTTCCTTCCTCAGTAAAGTACCTTGCACTTGTCTTTACTGATTGGTTCGCTGTCAAATTGGAAGGATCCCGGGTAGTCTCACAGGGGTGCTACTCAATATTTCCCTCAGTGTCTTGGATGATGGAGCAGGTGGGAGGCTTATAAAAATTGGCAGAAGATACCGAGATGGGAGGTGTTGCCAGCACTCTGAAGGTGAAAATGGCTCGGGTGAAAATGCCCTGACCGAACGGACAGGAGAAGTTTTGAGGCTAGTAGATTGTTCTTAGGAAGCAGTTTAGAGAGAGAGCATTTGTTCAGAACAGCAGAGGAGTTAGAAAGAGGACAGAAAACAATCAGGAAGAGGCAAAATCAAGCAAAATAACACACAGGCTGAATACCAAGAAATACATGAACTTGGGCCAGTCTCTGCAGGGAAATGGTGGAGGTCCCAGCCCTTGGGTTATTCACAGCTAGACTGGGCAAAGCTGTAGATGATAATATCTAGTACTGAACAATCCCGCACCAGTTGGGAAGTGGATGTGCTCTGTGAACTAGGAGGTTCTACCCCATCTCCAGTGTTCACAGATGACGCTCTGAAGTTATGGAGTGATGTCTCCAGTCATACAAGCTGAGTTACGTGTAGGTCCGTACATCCTGGTGCTTGGGCATGAAGAAGGTGGTACGGGTTGCTGAGCCTTGAGCTCCAGTGGCATTATCCCTAATGTCGTATCTGTGAGCTAAGTAACTGCATCATTACTGGGAGACTTCTGGCTGTCTCCATCTAATAGAAATGTCTCGGGAAGGGTAATCGCCCAACATCTCAACCAGAACCATATCATGGATGCTGATCGTTCATAAAAGTGGCAGCATCTGGCAGATTCTCTGAGTGGTCTAGTCTTGTAGTAAGGACTTTGCCCAGAGTTGAAATCCAAGATGCTCTGCGGAGCTGGATACCAGATGATCAGTGAGCTTTCTGCTGTCTTTTCCCAGAGGCTCGTTCCTACACCCATTTATGCAACATCTTGGACTTCCCAGCCGGGGTTGTGCCGGTCACTGGGGCCACTGAGGCTGATGAAGAGGAGCTGAAGAGTTACAGAGGGCACTATGGTGACCCCTGGGATAAGAGAATGAAAGAGGTCAGCTGACCTGCCAGCCTGATTTCCCGGGGTGCAGCTGGGTGGGGCAGATTTCAGATACATCTCAGTGACGAGGCCTCAAACATTACGGGTGCGGTAGGGGGTTATGGATGGGATGGGAGACTCAGATAATGTAAGTGATCCCATCTGATCACGGCCGTATTGTATCTCTGTCCAGCTTCCGATGTGAGCGGTAGATTTGTTAAGAGTGAGCACACCAAGCACGCCTCCAGGGATTTCCGTGGTGCTCCACTGATTTTCCCCAGCTGCGGGTTTGGCCCCCTGTATTCCTAGGCCTGTCTGCTAGCAGACCCATTGGCTTCTGAGGGGCTGCGGTACTGCTCCATGTGTTTCCATCTGTGCTGTCAGCGCGTGAGCCCCCTGGCTGACGTTAACACACTTGTGTCTTCGCCGCAGGGGATTCGTGGGGCTGCCTGGGGCGGTGCAGTGCGTGTCTCTGCCCTGGCGGGAGGAGCTGTGTCTGCGGTTCATGAAGGAGGTGGAGACGCTCGCCCGAGGGAGGAAGAAGAGGGAAGTGTGACCCACTGACGAGAAGGATGATGATGGTGGTCAGAACGATGCCGATCTGCCCTTATAACCCAAGACACATTCCTACTAAGACACAAAATGATGGGTGGACACTGCTGTGAATCCGACTGTTTCTCTACGTGTCTAAGAAACCTTTTAAGAAGCCCCTTCTCCTCCCTGATGAGTCAGCCACATCATGGCCGTGCAAGGAGTGCTTGATTTGCCCGTGTTCAATTTTTAAGCAAAGGGCAGGAAAAGAGTCAAGGAAGGATCAAAATCGGGGTCAAGAAACAGCAGTAAAACAAAAAAGATCTTCTAGGGAGCACCTCCGTTCCCTGTCAGCTCCCTGTTGGGCCTGGAAGCCTGTGATGTTGCAATCAGGAGCTGTCACTGATGGTAAACTTGATGGTGAGAAGTAGTCTGATGAGCTGAGGGAGGGGGTCTTATCCACAAATACGTGCAATTGTTGGTCTTTATGGGCATATTGACACTGTTTTTTCGGTTTGTTTGGGGGTGTTTTTTTGCAAAAAACCTCCTTTTTTCCCAAGGGGGAGGGGGGAGCCCTTGCGTCCATACTTCACAGTTTGTTACTCTGGAATAACAGGGCATTTAACTGCAGCTAGAGCACACCCAGCAGGGCCTCGGTGGAGGCCCCTTTTCCACCCAACAAGCCTGGCCCATACTCCCTTGGTCAGTGCGGGGTGGGTACGTCCCATCACACTGCTCTGGTGCCCACGTTCAGTTACAGCTGAAAGGCTGTGAGCAGCTATGTATTGCACTGAACTGGTTGTTGGGCAGTAACAGCTTTGCAGTGGTGTCCAAAAAGCAATTGGATGGATGGCCACATGCCCCTCCCTCCTAGCCAGGCACCCTACCCCCCCTCTCCCCTTCACACTGCAAACTGTCAGTGACTCACCGGATCCGTGCCGTGCGAGCTGGCAGAGGCCTAAGCCGATCCCCACTGGGCAAGTTGGATTCCTTCTACTCGGTTTGCTGTCATCTGGTGACATGGATTGTTGAGAAAGATGCAACCAGGATAAGCTTACCCATGTGTAGATGAGAAGCAGAGTGTACCCATTGCTCAGGTCTCACTAACACCTTCCAACTGAATCGGTGACTTTCAGCCCCGTGACTACAATCGCCACGTGGTTCTTCCACCCCTCCTTGAAAAGGGCATGGGAAACCGCAGACAGTTGCACCGTCTGTATAATACCTGCAGGCCTCAGCCCAGCAAGGCACTTCACTCCATGCTTAATTTTAAAACACCCAGTCCACCAGGACTAAGCAAGTGCAGATAATTAATCACCTGCAGAAGGCGCTGCTGGACCCAGGCCGAAGCCAATCAAAATGTACATCGGGTTCAGATCTAGAAGATCAGTGTGGAAACGCTGCTGTAATTGTACCTTGAAAAATACACACATACAGTAAACTCCTTATCCGGTATTCATTAAACCAGATCTCTCAGGGTTCTCCTGGCTGGGGCTGGAGCTGCTGGTTCATAGCCCCGGGGCTGCCGGGGTTCCCTTGGCCCCAGCAATGCTCCACTCCCCGGCAGAGTTCCCCCATGCCCCAGGCTGTTGGCAGACCTCCATTTGCCGGCGGAGACCCCGTGCCCCAAGCCGCTGGCAGACCCCCTTGCACTGGCAGAGCTCTGCATTCTGGGCCCTTGGCTTTGCCCCCTGTGCCAGAAGAGCCCTGTTCCCCAGGACCGCTGGCAGAGCCCCAGATGTCAGTGTTGCCCCATATGCCAACACAGCCCCACACCCTGGGCCTCTGGCGTTGCCTCATGTGCCAGCAGAGCCTGGGGCCTCTGGCAGAACCCCATGTCCCAGCATTGTCCTGTATGCTAGCAGAGCCCAGAACCATCAGCACTGGTCCAGCAGACCCCTGCATGTCTGCAGAGTTCTCCCACCTCCCCTGGGCTTGCTTGAGTTTGCCCAAATGGTGTTCTGCTGGCATCCTGGGGCTGGAGCTGCTGGCGGGATGCTGCTCCAAGCCACGGGGTCCCCTGCCTCTTTGTAAGGGAGCCCACAGCCACCTCTCTAGCTGCATCTCTGTCAAGAAGCATTTTTGAGTATTTGACAATCTCCCGGTTTTAGAGTTGTGGGTCAGATCTATTTCTTCAGATGATTGGTGTAGATGATAGACAATCAGATTGTCTATTTGCCTACGCCAATCATCTCAAGATCTGAAGAAGTGGGTCTTACCCATGAAAGCTCATGACCTAATAAATAAATTTGTTAGTTTTTATGGTGCTACAGGACTGCTTGTGATTGGTGAAGCTACAGACTTACACAACTACCTGTCTGATCTACAGCTGGAAAACCAGCAACCTGCTTTGCTTCTGAGTTCCTAGTTCACGGCCCGTAACAAGCCGCCCCTGAAATGAATCAAGCTTTCCCCATGTCAGTGATACATGTCCAACTATGGTATGTTACATGTTAACAAACTCTCTGTCCTTCCCTAGTATTCCTTACACAAATTGCCCACTTCAGTAGAGCTGTTTGAATATGATGCTAGCACTGGAATCTGCAATAAAAGCCTCTTATTCTACTCAACACAGTGCGTTCAGTTCTCAGGCAATTCAGAGAAACTGAGAGGAAATTCAGTTTTAAATGAACCTGGTACCATAACAATCACAGCAACTCCCAGACTCTGGATCAGATCCAGGTCCATCTATTCACCATCAATATGATTTGATCTGTAGACAATTCTGTGCTCTCTTTTGAAATTTCATGATTGAGGGGGTCAGATCCTTGGCTTGTTTGACTTCAGTGCAGCTAGGATGATTTACACCAGTGGAGGGTCTGTCCCAACGAGGATTAACAAAATAGTAAATTTGCAAAAAAGCCATGTTTCTTATCTCTTTGCTACTCACATGTATCCCTTTTTCTAAGTCTATCTCACTGCCAGCTTGCGCTAGCTGTCTAGATACGTTAGCGGGATCTGTCTGTCTCGGGGGAGGGGGGGTCATTGTGAGCTGTCACGATGGTAGCACAGGGGGAGGGACAGCTCAGTGGTTTGAGCATTGGCCTGCTAAATCCAGGGTGGTGAGCTCAAGGCAATTTAGAGATTAGGGCATATAGATGTCAGGGATGGTGCTTGCCCCTGCCAAGGGAGCAGGGGACTGGACTAGACTAGATAACCTCCCCAGGTCCATTCCAGCGCTAGGAGATGCACGTCTCAGATTGTGTGTGTGTGTATGTGTATATATACACCACAAAGAGCACACAGTGGTATACAAGAAACAAACCAAAAATGGCCATTCAGGGATATGAAGATTGTTACAGGGAAGAAAACTCCACTCAAAACAAAGGACATTCTCAGCTCTGTGCCTTAACCGTGCTTTTAGCAATGTTATTGAGCCTAGCATTTGATCATCGAGAGGCAGCATAGGGAAACCCAACACTGATTCCATAAAGTTATTTATTATTATTATTATTATTATTGTCCTATTTCAGCTTGAGAAAGAAGAGATTGTAGCTTGATTTGTTAGCATGCTTGACCCAGTCAGGCTCAGCGCAGACAAGTCATTTTCAGACCACGTCTGAGAGAAATGATCACAAATAGCACCTCATAATGAAATACGGGTTGGGAAAATGGCATGCATTTTGCTTGGTGGATTGAGGCACGCTTACCAATTCATATCTCGCAACAGCCATCAATGCAAATTCTGAGACAAACATTTGCCAAATAAGGTGCATTTAGGAAACTATTGAGAGAGCAAATTTTCAAACATTAAGTATGGGCTTTGCATTTCCCTCAAGCAACCTCGCTGATGTATTCCTGCCACTCATTCCTAACGCACCCTTTCTAGACTGAAGTAATCAGCACAAAAGTGCAACAGCTGGACCACTGATAGGCCATCATGCTGTACACATTCCCGGTCATTAAAAGATAGTGTTTATTTGAGCAAAACACAAGGATGCCATCATCCTGTATAGGAGGTGTACATTTTGTGCCCAGAAAGCATTAAAATACTTGACGCAGCTAACTCGATGAAGCCGAAGGTACGTGTCACAGTAGGGAAAGTATCTGACATGCCTACCCCGTCATTATTGCTAATTGTGTTATAATTGTGTGTAGAGGCCCTGGCCAAAATTCAGGCCTGGCTGTGCTGTACACGGGGTAGAAGAAAGGCAATTTCTGCCCTGAAGTTTAGAATCAAAACAGAGGATGGAGAAAGTCGGGCTTGTTCTCCTGGTTTTACAGCTGAGAAATGAGGAACAGAGAGATTAAGTGACTTGCCCCAGCTAACTCAGGCTACGTCTACATGTGCATGCTACATCGAAATAGCTTATTTCGATGTAGCGACATCGAAATAGTCTATTTCGATGAATAACGTCTACACGTCCTCCAGGGCTGTCAACGTCGACGTTCAACTTCGACGTTGGGCAGCACCACATCGAAATAGGCGCTGCGAGGGAACGTCTACACGCCAAAGTAGCACACATCGAAATAAGGGTGCCAGGCACAGCTGCAGACAGGGTCACAGGGCGGACTCAACAGCAAGCCGCTCCCTCAAAGGGCCCCTCCCAGACACAGTTGCACTAAACAACACAAGATCCACAGAGCCGACAACTGGTTGCAGACCCTGTGCATGCAGCATGGATCCCCAGCTGCAACAGCAGCAGCCAGAAGCCCTGGGCTAAGGACTGCTGCACACAGTGACCATAGAGCCCCACAGGGGCTGGAGAGAGAGCATCTCTCAAACCCTCAGCTGATGGCCGCCATGGTGGACCCCGCTATTTCGATGGTGCGGGATGCGGATCGTCTACATGTGCCCTACTTCGACATTCAACTTTGAAGTAGGGCGCTATTCCCATCCCTCATGGGGTTAGCGACTTCGACGTCTCGCCGCCTAACGTCGATTTCAACTTCAAAATAGTGCCCAACACGTGCAGCCGTGACGGGCACTATTTCGAAGTTGGCGCCGCTACTTCGAAGTAGCGTGCACGTGTAGTCACAGCTTCAGCGAGTCTGTGGCACATCTATTGAGTCCTAACCTAACAGCTGAATTTCTAGGCCATTTTTCTCCTCTTGCTAGTAGCTGCACCTGTTGTCTTGACACACATCTCTGAGAATTTTCCAGCGCAATGAAGGAGATGGAAGAATGCACTCACCACTGCATGTCAGAGCAGAGCCAGAATCCTCTGCACCAAGACTGACAGGCAGGATTTCAACTTGACGTGAGAATGCCTCCTCCCCTGGGAGGTAACAGAGAATGAATGTAGTCCAGGCAACCCACTGTTTGATACTTACACTAAACAGGGCTGGTTCCTAACCGGAACTTGGCTGCACGTGGATAATCGACAAATAATGGCAATTCTATGATCTTCCATATCCCACAGCAGGATGGATTCATCACAGCGATGGGTTTGGTGATCAGTAGCAAGTGTCTGAAGGCTGCGACTGCACAACCTACATGTAACTTCCTTTAGATCATCCCCAGCCAGACCAAATCAATACCCTAATTGACCCGTGAATGCAGCTCCATGGGATGGGAGGGTAAAGCTGGCTGACTCCACCCGTCCTCCCTGGCCATTTGCATCCTGATCTCAGCTCTCCCGTCTACATGGGCATTGTCTCTGTTGTGCCTGTGAGTTAAGTGAGGCAGGTGAGTGAGGCCTATTTCACTTGGGATCTGAACCGTCATTCTGGATCCACAAAGCACGTGTCTGGTGTTCTTTCCTCTTTCGAACGAGGCATGCAAATGAAGAAAATTGAAAATGCAAATGAGGCACTGATTTCCATATCTGGTACCTCATTTGCAAAATCTCTTTTTGAAAGAAAACAGTGTAGACGAGGGTCTTCCAAAAGTAAACCCCATCTTCGAACGAACTCTTCTTCCTGAAACAAAATAAGATGGAGTTTACTTTCCAAAAAGCCCTGTCTACTTTGCAAGTAATTTCCCCATAGTGAGAAATAGCTAGAGATCAGTCCTGAAACAGGAGAGTGTAAAATTCCAGGACTAGGCGGTCTTGGCTCTGGCCTTCACCCTGGCCCTGAACCTTTGAACCATCAGTGATTACTGAGTGAGGCCTTCCCTTGCAACGTGTGGAAGCTGAGGAGGCGGTCCCATTGCAATGAACATCACAGGTAGCGCACAGCTGGTACCTGGGTCCCTCGCTGGGTCTCTCTGACTGCCTCCTCTTATCTGAGCAGCCTCTTGCCTGACCTTGTCTCCTGAGGGAATCTCAGAATTTTTGCACTCAGACCAGGAGAAGGCACACCGCCCTGCGTAACAACCTACGAGGTGGTCTTTGCCCTGCATTGGCGTGGAAAAGGTTAAAACACCCCGGGGAGAGGGCTGAGGCTGGGAGCCAATCGGGAGAGGACTCGAGGCAGCCAAACAGAGCTGAGTAGGGCTGTATAAAATGAGGACTTGCCCTGCCAGGCTGGAGTGGGTGCCAGGAACCCCCCGTGAGCCAGGCAAACTCCGGTTGGGTGCCTCACAGGGAGAAAATAAATGATGGGGATAGGTCAGTCTGCAGGAATTCCGATACCCTCTAAAGGCAGTCCAGCTTTTTTTGTTTACTCACCATGGGGAAATTACTTGCAAGTTTCTAGACAAATGGAATTTTTATACCCGAGACAATCTTAAAGTGCAGTTCCCTCTATTAGGTACCTTTGATAAGGATAAAATCCTTCATTTGCGAGGCGCTCTTGAGGGTCGTGGAGCGAAAACTCCCGATCAACAATGGTCTGCCTATTTATCATGGTATGAAGAGACTTGTAAACGGCAGAACGAGTCTCATTTAAGAAGTTTAAAAGATTCCCAGGAGAAACTTCAGTTAAGAATCAAACAGCTTGAAGGCGCAGATGCACAACGCAAAACAAAAGAAACGCAGCCTAGCGCGCCATCTATGGGGCAATTGTATCCTGGCCTTCGAAGCCCTAACTCTCAGGATGATATGAATGGCATCCTGAGCTCTGCTTGGAATACTCTACCTTATCCAAACCCAGGTCCCCTGGCCCAGGAAGCTCATAGGGATTCAGGAGTCTCCGTACAGAGGGAAGAAAAAGGATCCAGGGTGCACCTCATGTCTTACCAGCCAGCAGCTACAACTACTATTGTCCTTAAGACACCACCTTCAAAGGGACAACAATTAGTAAAATGCATAGGGGAAACAAGTAATAGCTCAACCACTCAAATTTTTCCTTTAAAAGAAGTCCCAAACCTCCAAGGAGGGCGCATGCAGGTTTACCAACCCTGGAGCAGAACTGAATTATGTGCTAAAGACTTTCCCCCAGTAGAAGAAGACCCAGTAAAGTTTCAACCAGAACTAGCGCTAGTGATCCAGTCTTATGACCCAAATTGGCAGGACCTTGATCAGCTTTTAAGGGTGATCTTGCCTGGCGATAAGCATAAAAAGATCATAAGGAAAGCAGAGTGTCCAGCTGAGCCCATCCAAGGAGTACCAGGGGCAGGAACTTATGATATCGAGCTTATGCAAGCTAGAAACAGGCTGCTTGACAGTATCCTTACAGTTTTTCCCAAACGACCAGATTGGGTTAAAATTAATATCTGCAAGCAGGAAGATAAGGAAACACCAGGTGCCTATTTGGAAAGGCTTACAAAGGTATTTGAGAGGCACTCTGGCATTGACGATCTGGCTGAGATTGCTAAACAGGTGCTGGGTGCCGCCTTTGTAAATGGATTAACCCCAGCTGAACAGAGACAGCTGAAACGAATGACTGCGGGCTGGGAAACTAAACCTTTAGAAGACCTCTTAACAGTGGCAAACCATTGCAGCCAGTGCTTAAAAGCTAAACAGGATAAAGAACCGAAACTTATGGTCTTACCCTGTAAATTAGGTAGGGGTCGGGGTCGCTCTACAGAGCGACGTCCACGGGGCACCTATGGGACAGCAAGATCGACCCCACCTTGGTTTGCAGCTACAGCTGACCGAGGCAGCCCAGTAACACCGGTGGGTACAACTGTTTGCCACTACTGCAAACAGCCCAGACACTGGAAAAGTCAGTGCTCAAGTCGCCCTAAATCAACAGACCCTGCAGTTCACAGAGCTCCACAGGGTCAGTGTAACTTAGTAGACTTTGAAAGCGAATAGGGGTGCCCGGAGGAGGATTGCAACTTCTCCCTCTTATCTCCGCTTATTCCCCTGAACCCAGCTGGCACTCTTACCTGCCAAATTGCTGGACAAAACACCCAGGTTTTAGTGGACACAGGGGCCAGCAGGGCCACCCTTCAAGTGTCTTCTTTCCCTATTCCCCTTTCTGGCCAGGTTGTTAATGCAGTCGGCATTTCTAATCAAGTCATACCTCACCCCGTCTCTGAACCCGTCTCTCTTGTACTTGGGCCCATTTCGGAACAGCGTTCTTTCCTTCTAAGTCCTACTTCCCCTGTACATCTATTAGGAAGGGATCTCCTGCGCAGGTTGCGCTGCACCATTTTCTGTACTCCAGATGGGGTTTATCTTGAAGTACCTGCACAATGACGAGAGGAGGTGAAAGACCTCCTGCAGCATCTCACCGCCTCCTTATTGCCTTCTATTCCTGAACCAGGTGCTGATCTTTTGTCCCAGATACCCAACTACTTGTGGGCCACCACCCCAAACGAGGTGGGCAGAATATCAGTAGATCCAGTTTACATTTCTGTTAATCCTGGTAAGCCTTTGCCCCGTATTCCTCAGTACCCGCTGAATCCTGCGGCTGAGGCAGGAATTCAGCCTGTCATTTGTGACCTCCTGGCACAGGGGATTCTTACCCCCTGTTCAAGCCCTTGCAACACCCCCATACTGCCCTTAAAGAAACCGGGGAGGGACACCTACTGGTTCATCCAAGACCTTCGAGCTATCAGCTCCGGTATTATCTCTCAATTTCCTGTTGTTTCCAACCCGGCCACAATTCTTTTCTCTGTCCCACCAGATTCCACCTACTTTACTATTGTTGACCTCTCCTCTGCCTTCTTCAGTGTTCCTCTCCATCCCGATTGCCAGTACCTTACAGCTTTTACTTATGAAGGGCAGCAATACTGCTGGACTGTTCTGCCACGAGGGTTTTAAGAGATTCTCCCACCTGTTTTTCACAGATCCTACAGCGAGACCTTGCTGACCTTACTTTCCCGTCTGGCTCTCCTCTCATTCAGTATGCAGATGATTTGCTTCTCTGCAGCCCGTCCCTCGAGGCCTGCAGGGCAGATTCGGTTACACTTCTCATTGCCCCAGCCAGAAAAGGGCACAAGGTGTCTAAACAAAAACTTCAACTCTGTCAGCCAAAAGTTAGGTATTTGGGGCAGGATCTCTCAGCAGGCAGCCGTCATCCTGCTGATGACAGAATCCAGGCGATCCTTTCTGCCCCTCGACCTACTACCCCTTCTCAAATCCAGTCTTTCTTAGGCATGGCTGCTATTGTAGGCAATGGATTCCTAACTTTTCTCAACCAGCCAAACCACTCCAGCACCTTACTCGAAATGCCACCCCTACTCCCATCCCTTGAGGCCCCCAGCAAGACGCTGCTTTCATCTCCTTAAAATAAGCATTAGTATCTGCTCCTGCTTTGGGTTTACCTGGTTATTCCCGTCCTTTCACTTTGTTTTGCCATGAAAAGGAAGGATGTGCTGTGGGTGTGCTGGTTCAGAAACATGGTGATAAATACCGCCCTCTTGCTTATTACCTATCTTGATTCTGTGGCTGCTTCTTTCCCTCCTTTCCTACGTGCAGTTGCAGCTGCAGCACGAATTTTAGAGCAAGCAGAGCCTTTGGTTTTACAATCTCCCTTAACGTTGGCTGTTCCTCATTCAGTGTCTGCCTTAGTCCTGGAAGGAAAAACTCAGCACCTTTCCAATGCTCGTCTTGTTAAATATGAACGGCTCCTTTTTGCCTCTCCTAATGTTTCAGTGGTTCGTTGTGTTTCGTTAAATCCTGCTACACTGCTCCCTGCACCCCACGAGGGGGAAACACATGATTGCTTGAAAGTTGTTCAGGCTGTGACTTCTCCTCGACCCAATCTCTCTGAAACCCCCTTGGACAATCCTGATTTTATACTGGATACAGATGGTTCTTGCTTTTATAATTCTACTGGTACCTTAGTAGCAGGCTATGTGGTTTGTACTATTTATGATGTTGTGGCGTCTGCTCCTCTGCCTTCTGTCTCGTGTGCACAGGTGGCAAAGCTTGTAGCTCTCACTCGTGCCTGTCATATCGCAGCAGGGCTTTCTGCCGCTGTCTGTACTGACTCCCGGTGCGCTTTTGGTGTAGTTCATGATTTTGGTACACTATGGAAACAGCGAGGTTTTCTCACCTCCTCTGGACACACTATAAAGAATGGCCCTTATGTAGCTGCTCTCCTAGATGCTGTGCTTTTACCGTCTGCTCTGGCTACTGTTAAGTGCACAGCTCGTTCTTCTTCCTCTGATGAAGCTGCAATAGGGAATGATGTGGCCGATCGGGCTGCCAGGGCAGCTGCCCTATGTCCTCCTCGGGCTGAAGCATTGTACCCCTCCCTTCCGATGCCCTCTCCAACGCCCTCCCTTTCGGAACCGGCCCTCCTGCAAGACCAAGCCCCTGAATCGGGAAAGCGGGAGTGGAGATTGGCAGGGTGCACCTCGCACCCAGACCACTTATGGTGCAGCTTTGATGGCCGCATTGTTGCCCCAGTGGTCCTGCTACCTCACCTGGCTTCCGTGCTCCATGGGCTGTCGCACGTTAGCAAGGGAGGGGATGGTAGCAACTCTAAAACAAAACTGGTTTGCTCCCAAATTCTCCCAAGTAGCCCAAGACTACAGTCTGGCTTTCCCTGTCGGCCAAGCCCACATCATCGGCAAACCTGTACAGACAGTTCCGGCAACCAGACCCCCGCCTTTAGGACCGTTCCTGAATTTGCAAATGGATTTCATTCAATTGCCTAAATGTAAATCCTTTGCATATGTGCTGGTTATTGTTTGTTTATTCTCAGGGTGGGTGGAAGCCTATCCACGCAGGAAAGCTGATGCCATCACGTGGCTAAAAAACTTCTAAATCACTTTATCCCATCCTGGGGAATACCCCTTGTGATCACCAGTGATAGAGGTACTCATTTCACTGGACAAATCGTTCAGAACACAGCAAAGTACTACTCCATCCGACAGGCACTACCCTGTCCACGACCCTCTGAGAGCGCGGGAGCAGAAGAAAGATGAAATGGGATTTTTAAAGAACAGACTCACCAAAATATGGGAGGACTCTCATTTAACTTGGGTAGAAGCTCTCCCGATTGCCCTAATTGTCAAAGGAAGCATAGTTAAGTACTGTCAGGAACTTATGAAGTGTGTGTAGTCCTGTCATTCACAGGTCAAGGACGCTTTCCTGGAAGCCCCGACTGAACCATGCCATAAGCTGCAACCAGGAGATTGGGTCTGTGTAAACGTCCACCAGCAAAAGACTGCCCTGGAACCAAGGTGGAAGGGCCCCTACCAGATCCTTTTGACCACCCATACCGCTGTGAAGTGCAAGGGACTGCTGACCTGGATCCACACCTCCCACTGCAAACCAGTTCCACCTCCTACAGAGGCTGGTCCAGAAGAGGAGCACCGCAGACCTGGTACTGGCAATCCAGGCCCAGAAGCAGATGAACCCGAGGGATCAAGATGACGGTATCAACTACGACCCAGGAAAGCTGCCAGAGATAGGTGAAGAAAGCTACGAAATCCTGAAAACCAGCCAAATGGGACTGGCCAAACAAATCCTACTGAGCTTATGTTCAGTTTTGTTTTTAATACCCCGCAGCTATAGCCTATATGGCTCAAATACATTTATGCTCTTTCTGAACCGTCTCCCGAGAATTTAACAGTTCAGACTGTTGGGTATATGCTCATAGTCCTGTCCATTCAGAAGGTGTCCCAATGATTTCAGTCCCACTCAATAACACTCAGATAAATGGCACGTGGTTTGGTGAATTGGGCCAGAATGACACATGGTATGCTAAAGAGTTTAATGGCCTAGGGTATGTCCGTCTAGCCATAATCTCAGTTGCAAAATACTGCTAGACATGCAATGGCACAGGAGCCCGAGTGGGGAAAAGCAAGTGTGAGATAAGCACGGTCCAAAATGGGGTCTGGTATAAAAATAACACCTGGGAAAAAGATAAAGGCCCAGCCGATTTTGGCATCTTTGGGTACTACATGCAGTGGATGATGAAACCCCAATGCGATAAAACCTTAACCGCTAAGGTTGGCCATCATTTCATATGTGGCCAAAGGACATATAAAACTTTGCCCATAAATTGGAGTGGAACCTGCTATATTGAGGCAGCCTTCCCAGCCATTCGGATAGTAGACCATCTTCCCGGTAGCAGAGTCCTAAACTACTGAGAAATAACGAACGTAGAATGGTATTGGGGAGTCACGACCCCAGGTTGGGTGTGGCCTTTGCGATGAAGGAAATCCGGAGGCTGGAGGAAGCTTTTGAGAAAGTAGCCAATGCTACAACCAAAGCCCTCTGAGCTATCGATAAGGAATTAGGAGAAGTGAGGCAAATGGTCCTCCAAAACCGAATGGCTCTAGATTACGTCCTAGCGAGTAAGGGTGGGGTTTGTGCCATGGTGGGAAAGGAATGCTGTGTGTAAATTACAGACACCAGCAAGGAAGTAGAGAAAGACGCCTCAGAAATTGAAAAAGCTGTGATGAGCCTTAAGCAGGAGGAAAGTTGGACCCTCTGGGGTTGGTTGGGAGGTTGGATTGAACACTTGGGAACCTGGATTTCGCAAGGAATAGCATCAGTATTGGCAATAATCCTTTGTGTTTATTTTTGTTTCTTGCTAATCAAATGTTGTACTTCCTGTGCTCTAAAAAGGGCCGAACAGACTCTTACCAGCAGGGAAGTGGAACTAATGATTTTAAGGCATGATGAGCAAAGAAAAGAACAAGAGGTGTATGTAAATACTTTAATGAACATGTATCCATGAAATGGCTCCTGAGTTAGCCTTTTTAAGGCTCAAAGGGGGGAGTTGTGGAAACCACCTTGTATAAGAAGCCATTTCACATCCCTTACTTCTGCACGCACACAGGAGCCTGTACTTTCCTTGACCTCTTTGGGAACGGCAGGGAGGATGAGCTCTATGGAATGTGTTAATGGGCTGTTTGGAGTTCAGGCTCCAGATCCCTGGTACCTGTTTCTCTTTGCTGATAACGGTTTCTCTTTGAGAAGTGATTCACGATTCTCTACCTAATTGCCTCTGACACTGGGCTTGTTTGTGTAAGGGTATAAAATACTAGAGTTAGCTGCATCAAGCAGCCTTGCTGGACCTGGTTGCACGAGCGTCCAATTTGGCTCATCTGTTTCCTTATTGAATTCAATAAAGCTGAATGTTAGCCGCCTACACACAGAGACGTCTTGTGCTTCAACATCTCCTTCCAGCTTTGGAGGGAAACGGATCTCGCTGCCTATTAGGGACAGGACCGTGGACAGAGCAGTGCTGAGAAAAGTCAGGTGGAGTCGGTGGGGGGGGGCACTGACCTTACCCACTCCCAGGTTGGAGGCCTGATACAAGGGTATGAGGAGGTCTGAGGGCTGCAGGGGGGCAGCCACAACTGATGTAGGCTGTAGAGTCAACCCCCTCTTGCCAATGATGCGGGCGGCCAATTCAGCTATTTGCCCCCGAGGGGAGGGCACTAGATGTACTGCAGTGGGTCGCTGAGGCAAGTAGTGACTTAAGGGTAATGGGGTTCCCCAGAAAGGGAGGACCCCAGAGCATGGGGGAAGCTGTGGGGCTGGAGAAGGGGTACCACATTCTGGTAGGGATGTGGGGCCTAACACAGCATGCTGGAGAACAAGGAAAAGACAAGCCACCTGCAAAAAACTGGACGGCCTCCTAGCCAGAACTGCACGTACAAGGAAAGGTAACTCGGTGGCGGTGGGATGCTCTCTGAGCTAAATCCAAAAACCATGGGAGTCAATGGAAATCCTTCCTGAGCTTTCAGTGGGCTTCACATCATATCCTTTGTTGCTCAACCTTAAACTCAGAGAATCCACTGAAATCAGTGGCATTAATCCAGATTTACACCAGCAACACACAGGGAAGAATTAGGTCCAAGAGCTCTCAAACAGGCTTTGCAAAAATCGACCTCCCTTTTCCATCATTATCCTAAGAGAAGAGTTTCCATGTTGCTCCTAACAGTTCTATGAATTTCAGTGCATGGCCAAGCCAGCTAACACATCCCAAGTGTCTATATTACCCCTGCCTAAAAAGATTAAAGAGCTCTTGGATTGCTAGCCTAATTGTGAAAGATCTGGCTTCAATTCTGTATAACTTGGGACAAGTCCATTGGTTTCCCTGAGTCTCAGTTTTCCCATCTATGAAATGGGGACAATAGCACTGCCCTGTTTTCAAGGGAGCTGGGAACATAAACGCATGAGAGGTTGTGCAGCGATCAGATCCGCACTAATGGGCTGTGTAAGTCCCTCAGACAGACACGTGTGTGGAATGGGATTTCCTGAGCAGCGGCTGTCAGAGCTATTCTGGCCTGTGGGCTCAAGGCCTGGTTTCAGGATGAGCTGGGACAGGAAATATGGCTGTGATGGGGTGTTCTCCCACAATTGCCCTGAAGGGGTTAAAAAGGACCTATTAGACGGCCACTGGACCAGAGTTGAGACCAGGAGAAAGGTCTTAATGAGCAGCTCCCCTGTGCAGGGAGGAAGGGAGCAAAGTCAGAGAAGGGCAGGAAAGCAACAAGGTTAGGAAAGGACTCAGGGACATGCAGCAAGATCTGGGGTGGAACAAGCCTTGACAGTCCCCGAGCAGGAGCCTGGGGCAGAGGTTCCAGGCTTCCCAACCAGCCACTGGGGAAGCGGCACCGGCAAGGCAGTGAGCGAGGAAACTGGTTCAGCCTCTTTGTGAGGAGACTCCTGCCCCTGGAGTGGGAAATCACAACAAAGATCCATGTCACAAGGAGGCCGCAGCACCCTTGGAAAAGAGAAGGGGCAGCAGACAAAGCGTCAGAGGTGGTGGGAGACCTCAACTTCAGGAAGGTCTCATACCCTGGAGAGCTGCTCCCAGAACGGACAGAAGGAGCCGCCATTCCCACAGTGAGCGGACCACTCTGACGGTCACTGCACAGCAGACATGAATAACAAGGGAACCAGGGATGTGACCTGCCTCGGACGTGCCAAGTTTTAGTTTCTTCCCAAGGACAAAAGCCATTCCTGGGGCAAGCTGACGGCCGTACCAGAGAAGATACGCGGGCTGGAAGTGCAAATTTCAGAAGACTAAGTTGTATCGGATAATCAGAGCGTGAGGCAAAGCTAGGTCAGCATCCTCACCTCCTTCATGCATGGCAGGCACAGCTCCTCCTACCAGGGCAGAGCAAATGAACACCGCGGACGGGCACCTGGTTCTGAGCATCCAGGTTAGCCCAGCCTGCACGTGAGGACCACAAGGCAAACCCCCGACTCGCATTACTGGGTGCTTACGGGTGCCGCCCGCTCCTGTGTGTCACTCGGGACTCCAGGTGCCATATCCCAGGGTTCTTTGTGCTGCTCTGTTCTCTGATCCCTTCCCAGTGGACTGGGTGAAAACTTGTCTGACCTTCTGGGAACACAGAAGGAATCGTGGGAAAGCCCAGGAGGACTAGCAGCGCTTCAGTGAGGACGTCGGCATCCTGACCCTTACCAGCAATGCTCCCCTGTAATCTTTTCCATTCACATGTAGGTTTCTCCCATCCATGTACAGAATAAATTTTTTGATGTGCACTGAGGCATGTGTAAATGTGCACCACCAAGAGAACAAAGCTAGTTGTGGGCACTCTGCTAATCCGCTGGGCACCACTGGAACCTCTACCGAGGGGCTGCCCAGCTTACAGGGAACAACGGTTCCCAACTGTGGGGTGTTCGAGGCTTTACATTCAAGAGGAACAAGCAGATGCCAGGGATAAACTCTACTTTATTAATACACAGGCAGTACAAGCAAATAATACAGATCTATATAAATCTCTTTCAATACAGGAGATAAGTGGCAGGCCTGGTATAGTAGCGTTAGTGATAATATAGTAATGCTTACACACAGGACAACACAAGACACTCCATCCTAGTGATATGAATATATGTGAACTTGCTTTATCAATCAGACCCAGTTTTACTGTCAGCAAACTTACAATTGTCAGACTGAAAGTTGTGGCTTCTTTTCTTTCCCCCCCACACAGAGGCTTCCCCAACACATTTGTCGGTAAGAACAGGCGGTAGCTTCTAGTTGGAGGTAGTGGGATTATCTCACCCTATCCCTTCCCTTGATTATTTCTTTTTCACCTATATTTATAGGCGACTGGGTCATTCTAAAAATAATTACAAATGATTACATAAATGCTTACATGTGACCTACATAATTCCAAGCAAGCTCATATGTGGGGTATTCCCTCTTCCTTAGCAATTATTGCAAAGCTACACGCTTGGTCAACAGTTGTATGGCTGCATCCACTCTTTGGCTTATCAGTAAATATGTACCAGTCTGCTCCTGGCACACCAAATGTGACCATACTGGACCGTGCTGCCTATGCATGATTGTTTAACAGCATCCCTGCCTCAGAGCCCCAAGCTTTACCTGCAGGCCGATGTTGCATCAGGCTTCAAACAGGCCTGAGTTTTGCTCTGTTAAAGATCTCTATTCTGGCCAAGGCAGATGTGATTGTGGTCAAGATGGGGTTGTCCAGACTCTACACCAGCTTAAGTGCAAGCAGCATCCATGCTCTAACCTGCACCCTCGTTAGGCCAGCTAGCCTGGGCATGAAATACCAAGCTCAGGTGAAAGTTGCATGTGTGAACAAGAGGGGTCTACAGGCAACTCCTGAGCGAAGTGTAACTCTGCAGTGAATTCAGACCCTACAAGGCCTGGAGCAACTTACAAACAGCTCCATGTCTCAGTTTCTCTGTCGGCAGTACGCAGAAAACCATACTTTCCAGGAGCATGGTGGTTTGAGTCTTAGCCCTGGTTCGCACTCAGAGATTAGATCAACTCAGCTCTGCCGCTGAGACCTGAGACATTTCCCTCCCAAGTACCACAGTTAGGTTGACCTAATCCCCAGCATAGGCAGAAACCCCACCTCCACCAATGAAGGAAGCGTCTGCACTACAGCACAATCGTGGCATGACCCTGCCATAGTTAACTAATGCTTGCCCCAAGCTCAAAGATCCTTGATTATGGAAGTGTAACAAATTGTACTGAAATGTTAGAGCTCCTGTAAGCCCTACCACAGCTGGACATACCTCCTGCATCCACCGTCTGCACGGTGCTGGATACAGTGATTAGCTGAAGAACTGAAAGCGCTATCAAGTTATTTAATTAAACAAAGGCTACATCACGACCATCACTGCTTGATGCGGATGGCTGGTTGGAGAAGACAAGCAATGTCTCCAGACAGCAGCGTTCTATCCGGCCCATCGTTCAAAGGTTCCTCTGCTTCTTCTGGGTCAGCGTCTCCACCTCCTTCATGAACCGCAGACACAGCTCCTCCTGCCAGGGCAGAGCCACGCACTGCACCGCCACAGGCAGCCCCACGGCTCCTTGGATAGCCTGCCGGGAAAGACAGAGATGGAAACAGACCAAAGCCCAAAGTGGAGGGGAAGCCACTGATGGAGACACAATCTCCTGAGGACCGTTTGCTACTGACCTGGACAAAGGCCTCGTCCCACAAATTATTACAGTATCTTTTGTTGTTCTTCAGCTCTTCCTCGTCCTCCTCTGTCACCGTAGTGACGGGCACAACTCCAGCAGGAAAGTCCAAGTAGTTATACAGAATACTGTAACTCGTTGACACTGCGAAACAGAACAGGGGATCACAGATTCAGATTCCCAAGCTGTACCCCTTTCTAAAGGAAGACACTTCTTTTAGGGTGCGACACCAAGAACAAAGATTTTTCACTTGTGATTGACTTCCTTCAGGAGAGAGAAGTGGACACTGTAGCCCTGGGAAGATGTCATTGCTAACTCCTCATCTGCAGCGTGGTAGGCACATTGCACCATAAAAGACCCGACAGCCCCCATCTTCTCTTGTGGAGGTTGCTGCATCCAAGGATACCTCTTTTCGAGCAGACATTTCTCCAACACCTGCAAGCTACCTTTCTCCATTCAGGGACTATTCCAAACACAGACTAAGCCACTCTCTGGAAGAAACACAGTACTGTGAAAACATCAGGCTGTGATGGGAAGGATAATTTCAAAACATCAGATGCAAAATGTGCAAAAGCATGCAAGTGACTTAGGAACCTTCATGCCATTTTTAGAAGTGACTTAGGTACCTATGTATCTTTGAAGATTTGGGCTTAAATTCCACTAACGTCAAAGGGACGTAGGTGTCCAAACACCTTTCAGGGTGTGGCTTTATGGGGCTAGGTTTCACTGACTTTCAATGGGACCTGACCCTCTAAGTCATTTTTCAAAAGGGGATGTAGGTGCTCTGGAAAATGTTATCCGACATCTTTTGCTATGTGCTCTATGGATGAGATCTGCCTGACAGGCGTCCTCTAAAAAAAAAACAAAACAGAGAATTCTGCAAGGAAACCGTTGCAGTGATACTACTTTATATTCTCCAGCATGGAAAGAAAAATTTTACAAGTGCCTCCTGAATCGGCAGTAAACCAGTGGCGTTACCAAAGTGAAGAGGACGACCACACTTGGTGCAGAACAAAGCCTCACTTAGGCTTTCCAAAGCTACATGGCCGAGGGTTTGGTCCAATCTGCATTAGAACTAGACACGTTTTTAGCAACAGTGCCACTTCTTACCATTGACAGGGCTTTCCAGAGAGACGAAAGCTTTTGGTGGTCGGATATACTCAAATGCAGGGCTTCTAAGCCTGGGGGCTATGACCTCCCTAGGCTTTGCATGTTGCTCCGTATCCTAGCTGGGCCACAGATAGATCCAAGCTAGAAGGACAGGATCTGCTACAGGAATGCTAAACTCTAACCATTTCACAGTGGACTGTGAGGGCTATTAAATTCGAGAGAATAGTAATTGATGAGTCAGGTCCTTGAACAACCCAAAGAGCCGACACAGGCCAGACTCTAGGATTTCTGAGAAGTTCTACCTGAGGTTTTCCCAGGGAATCCAATCTGAAAAGCAGGGCCCAAAGCTGGACACAGCATCACATCCAGATCCAACCTGCTCCATTTGTCTGTGAATTCACGGCAGTACTCCTATGGAACAATACACGTGGAGGTCAGCATCAATAAACCCAGGGCCAGGGCCAAATGCCCGCTGAAGCCAGTGAAACAGCAACCATTTCCCACCGACTTCAATGGCCTCTGGATCAGGCTCTGGGTTAGCAGTATCTTCAATGTGGCTCTGCCAATAAACAGCACTGCAAGAGTTCTTGGCAGGGGGAGGTTGCTGGATTGTCTGCCGTCCTGACAAGACTCCCAGCAATTACAATACCAAGCCAGCAGCTTTTCTTTCTCTCCTCGAAGCCCCGATTTGGCACCTTTCACATTTAACTGTACTGGTCAGCTTCTTGTCCTACTTTCAGCAGCTAAGGAGAATAATTTTTTCCCTCTTCATTGGAGCACCTTTTAGGTACTTGAAAGCTGTCACCATGACCCCTCTCAGCTTTCTCTTTTCCAAACTGAACAAACCCAGTTCTTTTCATCTTTCATAGGTTGCATTTCTAGGCCTTTAATCGTATCACCCTAATGACTTCCATGATTTCTATTATCTTTGAAAGAGTTTCTCCCTGCGCAGTGGAGCCCATCTGGGAGAACCTCCGGTTCAATCCTAGCTTCCAGGAAGATTATTCAGAGCTGCCAAAATACATCAGCGGAGCAAATATATTGGACTCTGCCATGGTTTACCATGTGGACGTTTAGGGCCTCACCACCTTTCTACTGACATCAATGAGCACCAAAGCAGGCCTAACAAAGAAGGATGGAAGAGTGGCACCAACTGTACCAGACAGTACTTTACCTCTGTTTCACAGTGCAATTTCCAGAGTTCTTTCACCGACCTAAGGATGTCAAACAGAAAAAGTAAATGAACTAAACTCAATTGCAAGAGATGGTTAAAAAGATCCAGCTTTCACACCCGCAATCTGCTGCAATCGTGTGCAATTAAGAAAAGAGGGGAAACGGTTGCGACTTGACTGAGATTGGCTAAAAATATAGAGTGAAATACAAGCCAATGGGAATTTGCTCCTGACTTCAGTGAGCTCAGAATTTCACGCACTCTATACTCCAAATAAGAATTCTGTGCTGGGCTGTGGAAGGAGTCAGGCTGCAGCACAGACTGTCAAGAGATGCATGATCAAAGGAGCAGCTTCTGCATGCTAGGCAGCGGCATGGCAACACATGCACCCTTTACTGACCCTTTTTAAACCAAGCTTGGGCGATTCTCCAAAAGTTCCGCTGCCAGAATTATTTTGGGAAAGTTCTGTGGCCAGTGGCGTTACACAGAGACTTGGAAAGATTTGATTTTTAATCAGTAAAAGTTGGTAAACAATTTCGCAAAAACACCCAAAGCAACGGAAAAAGTATTTGCATAGTTGGCAACTGTAATTTGCAGATCCGTGAAGTTAGAAAAATGCAGCGTGAGAACTTAGGAGTTTCACTTCAGGCTATTTACTTGGTGTGTTTTGATGCGATGCTAACAATTAGCATTTGAAGTTTTAACTTTTCATCTCTCAACGACTACTCATTAAGTAGTTATTCTCCAGCCCTGTACCCCATAATCTCCTTCACCTATGAACATTTAATTGAATACAAAGAAAACTATGAAAATATTGACAGTATTCATCGAAATCATAAAAAACCCCGAGTTACAGACAGCATGATCACAAGGGTCCTTTCTGAACTTAGGATTGATGAACATTTGCAGAGTGGGAAAACCAGGCTGTCCATCTGCCTATCTCAGCACTTAAACTGCACTTTTGGTATGACCCCAACTTTATAATCTAATAGTTTAACATGTCACCGGTCCCTGTTATTGGCCTGATCCTGGGACAAGCTAAATATCCTCGATTGGAGTGCAGGACAGCACTTTGTAGACTGGGCTTACTCTTTTCTGAAGGGACTGTCATTTCAGGGCAGATGTTGATTGAGATGCTCTCCCTGTTTTGGGCCCTTGCAACATGCAAAGGGCCAGAATGGGCAAAATGTCCTGAAAAATCCTAGTTCCACCTGATGGGGGAGAGGGGAGACCATCCCCTGAAGTGCAGACACTGTAGAATACAGCCTTGCAAGCCCCGGGTTAGGAGCAATCAGGGGAAGACACGGGGTCTTAGGGAAGGAAAGTGCATCTGTAGCAAGAGGCCAGAATGCCCTGCTGTACAGATACGGCAGTCCAGGAAGGTTAAAATATAGGAACAGTCACATCAGATCAGATGGATGGTCCATCTAGCCCACCACCCGGTCCTCTGATGTAGCCACTGCCAGGTGCATCCGAGGGAACATTTTATTGCTTAGGCATAATGCTCTGGTGTTCATTTTTAACCTCAAGATGGCAGAACACAGGAAGAGTCGCCCAAAACCCCCATGTATTTGTTCAGATTCAGAATGGTTTACCTCTCTCTCATGGTTCTCAGGATGGATGCTAATCTAGGCTCCTGGAAGAGAGAAAAGGGAGGGAGAAAAGTTGATGTGGAACACAGGTTGCGTGTGTTTAAAAACACGTCTAACAGCTCAGGTGACCGGCTCAAACAAACATGCATTTGGGAAGTTGAAGGTGCCACGTGCAGTTCATGGCAGATGGTGGATCAAGAGCCTCCGGAGGGCTGAGCAAGTTGCTGCAGGTCGGGACTTCTGGGTTTATTCCCCAGCTCTGGAAAACAGTATTAGGAGCTTAAAGGGGTGGGGACTCACCAGGCCCTGCACCCTATCCACAGTCAGATGTGACTAAGCCAGCAGGCGGAACAGAAGGGTTATTAGATGACAGAGGCGCAGCAAAGAACAGACTTGTGAGCACAGAAACTGGGAGCTGTTAGTAGCAGACCTGGGGTGGGGGGACCAGAGCTAGTGCCAGGACCCCCGCCCTACACCCCAAGTCAGCTCACCCAGCTGCTTCCTCCCCACCCCACCTTCAGCCTGTGTCCCTCCTTCCTGGGCACAAGGTGTCACCTGGCCACAGCCCTGCCCTGCTCAGGCCATCTCCCGCTGCGTACCTGAGGGAGGCCATCACACCTGAAATTCCCATCTCCACTAGGTATTACTGCAGTGCCTGGGGAAACTGAGGCACTTTCCCAGGGTTACTACAGGACAATAGAAATTACATGCAACATAAGGTAGCTAAATCCTCACCAATCAAATGAGCCCACTGTGATGGGGTTCAGGGGTCCCCCTGCACTGCACCCCGTCTGCTGGCAGGATTGACTCTCACTCAGCAGGTACAACAGAAGGTTTATTAGGCAACAGATGCCCAGTTTCTCACAGAAGCGACAGCACAGCAGCCAGAGACAGTCCTTCCAACCCGTCCTGGGGAGAAGACCCTGAGGGGTGCCCCTCTGGGGTGTAGCTTTCCCCCTCCTCAGGCTGGCTGCCTTCCAGCTCCTCTTTCCCCAGCTTCCTAACTGCCGCCCCCCATTCAAAACCCAGCTCGGCTCCTCCCTCCTCTTTGTTCAGGGCAGAGGTGTTACCTGCCAGTTGTAGCCCCAGGGTCATCCTCAGCCACTGGGAGCTGCTGCTTGCCTCAGACATCCAGCCTGACTCACACATGCACTCCCCCCACTCCATCACACCCACTTCATCACACTGTGTAGCTGGGGAACTGAGGCCCAGACAGGCTACATAACACACCTTAGGTCTTGCTGGAATAGGGGTCGGTTGGTCCTGGAAGGGAGGGGAGCCCTGAAGCCTGTCCCCTCTTGACGGCCTGCAGACTACACAGGCTGGGGGGACAAGGCAGCTCCCTGGAGCCTGGCCCTGCCCAAACTGCCTGCAGACCACAGGAAGTCAGATGAAGAGGGGGCAACCCCCCTTCAGCTTGGCTCCTTCAGACAGCCTGCACACTGTGGGAGGTTGGTGGAGGAGCACAGTTCCCTGCCCTGAGAACCTGGCTCGCCTCAGGGCAACCTGCAGGGGGCAGCCCCTGGAGCCTGGTCCCGTCTAGACAGTCTGCAGCACCGGGTGCATCCACTAGCTGTTTAATAAATGTGAAGTAGGTTAGCAATCCAGGAACCTTACTATGGACTTGAGAATCCAAGACAAGAGGAGTCTTAGCGGGCGTGGCACTTTGAACAGCCAAAGGAATCGTTTCATGGAGGGCTCCTTGGGCTCCCCTGTGCTGAAAGGGAACAATGCACTCTGGTTATTGGGTTGGCGGGCTGCAGCTGTCATTCAGCTTTCGCACCGCCAGCTCCCCCCATGGGTTGTCAAAGGGCTCCATTTCTGTTCTCCCTTGGGTCCTCCTGGAACTTGCAGGTTTGGCACTCCTGGAGAGATCGGCCCATCGAAGCTTGACCTCAAATTGATGTTCTGAAGCAGCCAGTGCAGCTCACAACAATGGGATTCATCCACCCCTTCACACGCAGCAGAGCTGCTTCTCTGGGTAGCTAGCCACCACCTGGCCCTTCACTATCTGCACAGTCATGAATGGTTTTACCCTCACACTAGCACGATGAGCCAGGGAAGAATCGAGTCATTTACAAGTGGGAAACTGAGGCTAGAGCAGATAAGTGACATGCCCGAGGTCACGTGCAGATTCTGTGGCAAAGCTCTGACACCAGGTCTTCAGAGCCCTCCTCTAGCACGCCCCACTTTGTCACTGGGCTTGCATCGACAGACCAGCCTTCGTTCCCATTCGTATTCCTAACGAGAGCCATGAGCACGTTTCAGTTCCCGTGTATCTAGAAACACAGCTGTACCTGCACACAGCTGCTCAAGAGGATACTTACAAGAGCTCTAAAAATGTGGCACCCTCATCTGCAAACAACGTTTTTAAGCAAAGCTGGCTTATAAAATACTCCGTCCCACAGGGTTTGAAAGGCACCAGCTAGAGGGGAGAAATTACAAAGGGGTTAGAGACACACTAACAATGCAGTACAGCAAGTGGTGCAGAACAGAGAAGAGGGAACAGCCAACAGCTCCCACCCCTGCGCATCTGCACCAGCGAGAGCTACTGGCAGAGCCCCCGTGTTCTGGGCCGCTGGGATTTTACACCCAAGAATGTTGATTTCACCAAGCAGAAGTCAGCTGGTCATCCCCAGGAACAGCCAACCCCAGTGTTCCAGCCCCCAAACAGAACCCCCTCCCCTCAAAGAAAGCTGCTATTTCAGAAGCCAGAGTCTCTGCTCCGGGCAGCTGTGAGCCTGATCTGCTTGGAGCACGTGAGTACACGGGGATGGAACACCTGTATTGGCTTACACCCACAGAGAGTTTAGCCCAACGAAAAGCAGATCTTCAGCCGGCAACTGGAGTGCCTGTTCCAAAACAGGATGGCAAACAAACAAGAAACAGACACCTGGCTTCTTGCCCTGTTACTCAAAGGGACTCCCAAACAATGGGGACCTCCGGGAATTTAATAGGGCTCCGCAGAAATTAAAATCCTACAGAATTTAAAAGAGAAAGATCTTCTCTGTAGAGTTTTTTTGAACCTTGCTATGCAATTCTATTCCAGGCGTATCAGGGTGAAGTCCCAACCCCATTTAAATAAATGGCAAAATTCCCACTGATTTCTCTGGGGCCAGGACTTGATCTGAAGGGCTCACAGCACACTTGATGCACTCAAGCCCTGAGCTGCGCCTTCTTGGTGGGACAATCACTGAGGCATGAAAGAAACAAGGAGGGGCTGATCTGTAGATTGACAACAGGCAGCTGGCGTGCCAACCAATGACATCTCATTGTTTCGTTATGCTGCCCTGTCTGTGTCACGTCTTATACTTGGACTGTAAGAGCTCTGGGGCAGGGCCTGTCTTTTTGTTCTGGCTTTGCACTGGGCCTAGGATCCAGGGATACTGGCCCATGAGCAGCATGCAGAAGGGTTACTGCCAGACACGTAAGCACGTTACTGTCATAAGTACCGTGTGGCCTGCGTTCTCCAGAAGCTCCTTCGTCTCCAAAACTGCCCGTCTCATGGAAGGACCTTGCACTATATAAAAATCGGTGCTGTAATACCCTATGCGGAGGGGCCGTGAGCTGGAGAACACCTAGAAGAAAGGGTTTTAAGGGAAGGTTGAGAGTGGTAGCAAGTAAGGTGAAGTTTCTACCAAGAACGACAGTCATGTCAGATGCTTTAAAGTCAATAACATACACCTATTAAATCAATCCCAGTAGGACAGAATTGCAATTCTCTGTGTGCCAGCACTCACTTCCTTCTCCGCCTGTGTAACAATGGGTACAGCTCACAGAAACATGGGGCTGTCAGGGATCCTGAGACGCCAGCAACCCTGGCTTCCTACACACTGACAGGACCACATCAACCTAGACCATCCCTGCCAGGCGTTTGTCCAACCTGTTCTTAAAAACCTCTCATGTTGGGGATGCCACAGTCTGTCTTGGAAACTTATTCCAGAGCTTTACTAACCTCCAAGTCTGAAAATTTAACTTAATACCTAACTGAATTCTCCCTTGATGCAAATTAAGCCCATTACTTCCTGTCCTACCTTCAGCAGACATGGAGAACAACTGATTGCTGCCCTCTTTATAACAACCCTGAAAATATTTGAAAAATATTACTGGGTCTCCCACAGTATTCTTTTCTCAAGACTAAACATGCCCAGGTTTTTTTTTTTTTAAAACCATACTCACAGGTTTTCCCCTGGATTCTCTTCAATGACTTCACATCATCCCTAAAGAATGATGCCCAGAAACAGACGCCGTTCTTGAGCAGAATCATCACCGGGGCCAAGAAAAGCTTGGCCCTGGTGACATCTCACCACCAACGGCTTTTGCCAAGATGGAGAACTCCTATCTGAATGCACATGCTCCAGATCTGAAGAAGTGGGTCTTACCCGTGAACGCTCACTCCCTAATAAACAGACTTGTTAGTCTTCAAGGTGCTACAGGACTGCTTGTTTGTTTTTTTTTTAAATGAACTTTTGTACAAAGATGGCCTTGCAGGTAAAGGCAGAGACTCGGAGAAGCTCGGTCTGCTTCTCTCTCGCCTGTGCATTGCACTGCATGCCCAAACCAAGAATTTCCCCTGTGTGTGAATGTCCCCTCAGTTTCCCCATTGAAAAATGGAAATTACATTATATTAACCTCATAGGAAGGAAGGAAGTTGGGGAAAGCCTCATCTGGTAGAAGTTGTTTGAGATCCCCCAGAAGTGACTGTTATTACTCTATATTCAAAGGTAAGGGAAGATGAGCAGCTCACAAGTGGGATGCTTTTGGAACATTTCTCCTTCAGAGGCCTGTCTGGTTCTTTACCTCCTCATTGAAGGGCATGGGTGGCACGGTGGGGTCCAGGCGGAACATGTCTTCACACAGGAGCGCTCTCATACACAAAGCCAGGCTGTCCACGTCCTTTGCCATAGGCCCAATCCCTGCTACAGCTGGAACAACAATAACCCAACCAGAGGAAACATTCATTCAAACAGATGGACCTTGTGGGCATCTTCAGGAGACATGGATTACATAGGAATGGCCACACCAAATTGTATTGGAGTCCTCTTAATCCAGGATCCTATCTCTGACAGTGACCAGTACCAGCTGCATTTGAAAAGTGTGCAAGAATCCCTGCAGCACACAGAAACGGAATAATCTGTCCCCAGAGAATGTTTCCTCCTGACCCCAACAGTCAGAAGTTGACTTGTGCCCTGGAGCATGGGGGTTGATACCTCTGCCAGAACACTCTCTTAGCTCCTCAATTCTCACTATAACCGCTCCAGATGTTCTCAGTGTCTGTATAAATGTCAAAGGCAACCAGGTATCTTGGGGATTTATTTCATTTCTAATCAAGAAAATTTCCAAACTTTGTTGTTGGGTTTCTTTTGAGACTTAACAAGAACTCACACAGCTTTGTCATACGTGGAGACCACCTGCATTGGAAAAGAGGCAAGAGAACTCTAAAGAATTACAGGAAGGGTTGAGATGAGCTTTGGCCTGCTGTCAAATTTATGGCTTATGTCTCCACATTTTAATGAGAGAGGCAACCCTTCACAGTTCCGACCTGGAACAGGATAGGAGAACCGGTGCTCAATAAAACAGCTCAGGGATTAAAGAAAAGGAAAAGCCAGCAATCTCAGGAAACTGTGAGATGTTTTTATGGCTGGACTGAGAACAGACTAGGAATCAGGATCGGTCCTTCATTAAAACCAGACAATCGGTGGACCAGGCTGTGGCTGAATATTCAGAGTTCTCATTTTGCCTTTACCAACACGAGCCATAAAAAACAGAAAAAGCACCTTCCATCCTAAGTCACAGGCTAGGTGACCATAAGAACAGACATATGGAGTCAGACCAAAGGTCTTCCTTCAGGCGCTCCCTTTAATGTAGAACTGAAGTCCATGCACAGGTACATCTCCAGCCAATTGTCCTGCAGGCTGGACTCTCACTGTCTAGACACTCATTTATTCTCCATCACCATATTTCTCCTTGGGTTTGACTATGTGGCCTCCCATGCAGGAGCAGTGGATTATGCCTCCGGATGAGTTAACAGCCAGGATACCAAGTTCATGTGTCTCGCAGCCCCAAGCTCTTGATCCGAATACACGCCAGCTATTTCCAGAGAAGGTCTCAGGGTGGGGTTCCCTCTGTGAGGGACAACACCTCCCTCCACAGATCCCCATCTCCACGTATCTCATTTAAGAAGAGCAAAAAGGAAAAGAAAGAAAGATCCCCTAATAACCCAAAGTCCTACCTGATTTCTGCCCAGGGATACAGGAGACCATTCCTCTCTTGCTGTGGGGAGAATCATAAAGACAGACAACAGAGATTTGCTTTAATACTTGTAAGGGATCTTATGCAACGTGGAGAACTAGCAGAGTTTCTCAGCCTCCTTCCAGTGAATTGTCCTTCCTTGCTACAAACCGCACTTCGGTGGTCTTTGAAAACTAGGAGGTCCTGCAATAAAAAGGAATGGGGTCTATTCTGGAAGGATCTGCTTTCTTTCCTCCCACTGTCACTTGGCTGTGAGTGCTGGGTCCAAGCTTGGATTCCATCAGCCCACAACCACTGGCACACTCTTACAAGGCATTGACACAGCGGGCTGAAGTTTCGCAGCATTATGTCTCTGCTCAAAAGGAGAATTTGCACATGGACAGACCTGAACACAGGGCACCTGAGTTCTAGTTCCAGCACTGCCACTGGCCTGCTGAGGGACCTGGGGCAAGTTGCTTGCCTCACTGTGCCTCAGTTTCCCCATTTATAAAATGAAGATGATACTGGCCGTCAGTAAAGTGCTTGGAGATCTTTGGACTAAAGAATGCTAGGCAGTGTAACACGTAGCCATCTTCCACCAAAATGAAAGTTGAGCACCTAATGTCCTTCGATACCTGTGAAATTCCAGCCTCTCTCTTTTGCAGGGAGGGCTATGCATGGGGTGGAAAGAACTGCCCTGTAGGAGTGCTTCCCATGGACTTTGCTACTTGGGGATGACAGGAGGTGGTTGCTAAGTTGTGAAAAACTTGCCTGTCAAATGCCAGCAAAGAGTCATAGAAATGAGATCCTCATCTCAACCTGCTCTTAACCTCAAGTGATGGGGATTCCATGACCTCCCTTCAGAGCCTGTTCTACAGCTTCACTGCCCTTATAATTAGAAAGATTTTCCTACTATCCAACCTAAACCTGCCTTGCGGCAGATTAAGCCCAGTACTTCTTGCCTTACCTTTAGTGCATACAGAGAACATTTGATCCCCGCCCTCTTTATAAGTGTAAGTCTACACCAAGGAGGAAAGTCAATTTCAGCTACACAATTCTAGCTGCGCCATTAGCGTAGCTAGAATCGACGTATCAGAATCGACTTTCTTCCCTAGTGTATTGTGAGGCTCGGAAGTCTGGTGCTAATATCCCTTACTCCATACGATAGCATGGAGTACAAGGGTCAACGGCCGAGCCCAGAGAGGTCGATTTTGCTGCATCTTAACAGGTGCAGCAAAATTGAAGTCTGAAGGACCAACCGCCAACGCGTTGATCTTCAGGCAAGTGTAGACTTACCCCAAGAGTCCTGAATGTTTGAAGACTGTTGCCTGCTCAGATGTCCTTTCTCAAGACTAAACATGCACTGTTTTTTCAGCCTTTCCTTGCAGAGCAGGTTTCTAAAGCTTTTCTCATATTGGCATAATCAAAGACGCACCTACTGAACGTTCTGGCAGAGTGCAGATGTTACATGGTGTTATACACTTTAGTGACATGGGCATAAGAATGGCCACACTAGGTCAGACCAAAAGTCCATCAAGCCCAGTAATCTTTCTTCTGGCATGGTGTCCCAGAAGAATGAACAGAACAGGTCATCATCAAGTGATCTTTCACCTGTCACCCATTCCCAGCTTCTGACAAAACAGGGCTAGGGACACCATCCTGACCCATCCTGGCTGATAGCCATTGATGGAACTAACCTCCATGAATTTATCTAGTTCTTTTTTTGGTCACTGTAAAAGACCAGGTCTTTATAACATCCTCCGGCGGGGAGTTCCACAGGCCCACTGTGTTGTGTGAAGAAATACTTCCTTCTGTTGGTTTTCAAACCTACTGCCTATTAATCTCACTTGGTGACCCTTAGTTCTTGTGTTATGGGAACGAGCAAATAACTTTTCCTTATTTACT
Source organism: Carettochelys insculpta (assembly GCF_033958435.1). Classification (NCBI taxonomy): domain Eukaryota; kingdom Metazoa; phylum Chordata; order Testudines; family Carettochelyidae; genus Carettochelys; species Carettochelys insculpta. The sequence continues at coordinate 5,529,776 of NC_134145.1, forward strand.
TTCTCAACACCCGTCATGATTTTACAGGCCTCACTCATAACACCACTTAGTCTCTTCTTCTCTAAACTAAACAGTCTCAGTCTTTTTAATCTCTCTTCATACGGTGCCATTCCAAACCCCTAAGAACATAAGAACGGCCATACTGGGTCAGACCAAAGGTCCATCCAGCCCAGTAGCCTGTCTGCCGCCAGTGGCCAGAGGGGGTGGACCGAAGACAATGATCAAGCAATTTGTCACCTGCCATCCATCTCCAGACTCTGACAATCAGAAGCCAGGGACACCATTTCTACCCAATCATTTTTGTAGCCCTTTTCTGGACTTTTTCCAATGTCAAGAGATCTTTTGTATGATCAGGCAACTACATCTGCAGACAGTATTCAAGAGGTGGGAGAACCATGGAGTTATATAGAGGCAATAAGATATTCCCTTTTTTATTCTCTGTCTTTTTTTTTTTTGAGCCACTGAAGTCAATGGCAAAACACTCGCTGACTTCAGTGGGTCAGGAAAGGTCTCTGATGAAGCATGAGTTACTACCAGAAAGCAAGACCCAGAGACATGCAGTACCTCAGTCTGCCCCCTGTGGATTTGAGAGTGCAAATCCCACAGAAAGCAGCTGGAATACGGAGACTTCCTCCTAAATCTGTCCCAATGCCCAGGACAGATCCTCCGCTGCCAATAAGTGCCGCTTCTCCTCCGGAGGAGCCCCCAGGTGTTTTGGTGTGGTCCAGAGGGTTCAGTGTCTGGCCAAAGATTAAATTGTTGCAGTCAAACCTAAAAGGGATCAGAAGAGAAAGAACATCAGTAAGATGCAGGAGTCACTCAAGACCTGAGCCAAAGTCTATCGACGTTGATGGCGGTTTGTCCGTTGATTTCAACAGGCTTTGTGTCAGGTCATTATGGAGTTGCTTCTTGTGGTAGATTTGACACCCCCATGGACTCCTGGCTAACGATACTTATGTGAAATACAGACACTGGCACTAACATGATATTTTCCAGTTCAGCTGACAGACAGATAGTTGGAGAAGAGGGGGAAAATGATCACACTGAAAGAAATCCACTTACTTGCAGAACTTCAATACACTGTTTTTGCACAGCTCTAAAACTGGTTGAAAAATGTAACTGAAAACTAGGAAAAGATTGGGTCCTGTCCCCCACTATTTTTCATTCAATTTAGATATACTGTCAACTTTCTTCATTGACATTTCAACTAGCTTTAACAACATAAAATCCTGCCTGGAAATCAACTGCTGATGACACCCTACGGCAATCAAAAATAAGTCAGAGCAAACAAAATGATTCCAGTTACGTTAACAGGCCCTGGGGAACGTTGGTTTTCACAAACGGAAGTGCCCCCTGTCTCTTTAAGACTTGCACCACCAGGCTGTCTTCAGCGGCGGGCTGATTGAGACGTTTCCACAGCCCCAGGGTGGAATCATGGCCCTGAAAAAAGCAAAGGAAAAGAATAGTGGATTCAAACTTCCAAATGCAAAATTGGGATTTTCTCATGATTAAGCGGTAACATTTGGCACAATGTATTTTATGAAGCTGCATGCGTGCGTGTTTATGTGCAGAACAGTGTGTGTATTTGCATGTAACACACACACACACACACACACACACACACACACACACACACACACACACACACACACATATGCACTTTAGAAGAGTATTTTAAAACTGGCTTGGGTAGACCTATGGCCATGCAGAATGACCCAATGGAACAAGGGGGCCGGAGGGGTCAACAAAAGAGTATCATATCACAAAGGGTGACACTGGCATCTGCTTGGAAAAACTGGATTTTTAAAAATCAGCACATTTTAGTAATGTTGATTTCACTCCACACACAAGCCAAAGAAAAATATTCCCAGCAATAACAACTGAAATTGACAGATAGTCAAAGTAAACAAATGCTGCTCGATAACTTAAAGAGCGTTATCTAAGGGTATTTCTTTTGTATATTTTGACACATGACGTCGACAATTTGTGTTTTAACTGTTATACGGGTTGAACCTCTCTAATCCAGCACTCTTGTCCAGCAACATCCATAATCGGGCATGATTTTAGTTAGCCGGAAGACCACTTACCATCGACGTGGCCAAGTTTCACATGGTCCCATAAAGTCTGTTTGCAGCCACCAGTCCTGGCTCTCAGGTTCTCTGCTGTTATTTGGCTGTAATTTACACCTAAATGTCTTCTCAGAGCTCAGTAAGCAGTGGAAGTGTTGGTAATGGGCTAGACAATATGGACCTCCTTTGGTCTGGCAAGTTCTCCCGTTCAGCCCCAGTGAGGTCCTTAGAGTGCAGGATGAGAGAGGTTCCACCTGCAATGCTTTAACTTCTTGAATCTCGACAGCACTATTGTTAAATAACTAGTCTGACTCTTGCATTATCTGAACCCCACCAACTGCCTTTACCTATGAACATTTAAAACAGAGAAAAACTCTAAGGACCCATCATTTTGCACAACTGTTAAAATCTTGAAAAAAAAAACAATAAAAATGCTTAAATATCAGCATTTGATATTATCCATCAAAAATGATAAATAAAAATGGAATTCTGCCATGACTCTTCATAGGGCCCTGCACATACCAAATTGGTATTCGAATATGTCAGAATGAACCTCGGATATCCACAGCTATAAAGTGGATATCTGCCGATTTGCAGAGCTCTGCCTATTCACTGATAAATTGATTCCCAGTATTGCTTTCCCCGGCAAGCAACCTAGTGCTGGGCTGCAGTCATTAATGAGAGGGAGATGCCCATGAGAGGGTTTCTATGTTAAGAGATGGCCTGCGTTATGGAAGCATTTCTCAACGCCAGTTTTAACTCGTCCAGCCACTACTGACAGAATGTGCCTGACCCTGAGGATGCAGTGGACATTATAAACCGTGGCTACACAAATGCTCAAAGAGAAGCAAACAAGACAGTTCTTTGCTCACAACATTCCCAAGCAATCAGCTGACAGCTGATGTACCTGGCAGTTAATGGAATCCTTTATGCTGACTGGCACTCCATACAGCAGGCCTTTCTTCTCCTGCCTTTTCACTTGCTGAAGCTGGGACTCGGACTCCTGGAGGTAATCAGTCACACAGTTGATTTCCTTGGTCACTTGAAGGGCCTTTGGAAAGCAGACAAAGGCAGTTAGAGTCATCCCAGAGATAAGCCCATGACAGGCTGCGTTCTGAACCTGCTTATATCAGAACTGAAAACACCAGTCAATTCTTTCCCCATTCGGGCAGCTTTTCCTGAGGACAATTAAAACTGGAAAAGTGGTTGTTCCCCTCTATTCAGCACTGGTTAGGCCACATCTGGAATATTGTGTCCAGTTGTGGGCCCCCCCTGTATAAAAGGGATGTAGGTGGATGTGCTGGAGCAGGTTCAGCAGAGGGTAACAAAAATGATTAATGGTCTGGAGCACATGAGGGGAGGCTGAGGGATTTGGGCTTATTTAGTTTGCAGAAGAGAAGACTGACGAGTGAATTAATAGCAGCCTTCAACTTCCTGAAGGGGAGCTCGAAAGAGGATGGAGAGAAACTTCTCAGTGGTGACAGATGGGAGAACAAGGAGCAATGGTCTGAAGTTACAGAAGAAGAGGAGTAAGTTGGATATTTGGAAAAAGTACTTCATCAGGAGGGTGGTGAAGCACTGGAATGTGCTGCCTAGAGAGGTGGTGGAATCTCCATCCCTAGAGGTTTTTAAGTCCTGGCTTGACAAGGTCCTGGCTGGGATGATTTAGTTGGGGTTGTTCCTGCTTTGGGCAGGGGGCTGGACTAGATGACCTCCTGAGGTCCCTTCCAGCCCTAGGATTCTATGAATTATTTCTAAATATGTCTGAAAAGACAATAAGGAGAGACATGGCACCACATTCTCAGGTATTATGGCTATGCCAACAGTCAGACAGTGTTCTGCTGTTAGCTCAATAAATCATAGAATCATAAAACACTAGACATGGAAGGGACCTTGAGAGGTCATCAAGTCCAGTCCCCTGCCTTCATGACAACGGCACAACCAAGCACCATTTATATTATCTCTGTTAGATATTTATCTAACCTGTTCTTAAATATCTCCAATGATGGAGATTCTACAACCTCCCTCAGCAATTTATTCCAGTATTTAACCACCCTGAGTTAGGAAATTTTTCCCAGCATCCAACTTAAACCTGAAACCCACAACTTAAGCCCATCACTTCTTGTCCTATTTTCAAAGGCTAGGGAGAATAATTTTTCTCCCTCCTCCTTGGAACATCCTTTTAGGTACCTGAAAGCTGTTATCATGTCCCCTCTCAGCTTTCTCCTCTTCCAAACTCAACAAATGCATTTCTTTTAATCTTCTCTCATAGATCACATTTTGTAGACCTTTAATCGTTTTACTTTCTCTTCTCTGGACCCTTTCCAATTTCTCCACCTTTCCTAAAACGTGGGGCCCAGAACTGGACACAGTACTCCAGTCATGAGGAGTTTCCATCACCCTTCTTGGTGAAAACCAAAACAAAAAAATCATTAAGTGTCCCTGCCATTTCTAAATCTACCTCTCCAAGAGGTGGTAGCTAGGTCGATGGAAGAATTTTTCTGTTGACCTAGGGCTGGTTACGTACAGAGCTCGTCTAGCTTCACTAAGTCACTCAAGGTTGTTGATTTCTCACCTTCCTGAGCCAGAGAAGTAGATCAGTAATTTTCTTGGGCAGACCAGCCCCATACATTGCTGTCTTGCAGAGGAGTCACCTTCATTGACACTAGCTGAGGATCGGGTGCAAAACAGGGATGCAAAATCCCATTTAATTAGTTAACTGGTTAAACATTAGGTTTAATTGGTTAATTGATTAAATGGGAGCGGATGGGGCAGCTGCAGAGGTCACGGACATGGCTGATCTGGCTAGGCTGGAGCGTCCCCATCTGTGGCATGCCAGGGATGGGGTTCCTCCAGTCTGGCTGGAATGTCCTTGCCTGCGGTGGCCCCATGGGGCTGGAGGAACGTCCTGCCTGCAGAGGGCAGGCTGGGGGGCCGCTCTAGTCCCTATCAGTTAACTTTAATCAGTAAGCCTCATCTGTTTAAGGCAAAGCTTACTGGTTAACCAGTTAAACATTAACTTGCCTAGTACAGAAGAGCATTTAGATGTATTTGGGCATATTTCTGTGATTATACTCTAAAAGCATCCATCATTAACTATTTTATTCTTTTTTAACTAAGTTCTAAGTCCACATGAAAGTTTCCTTTGCCTATTCACAGCTACTCTCCTTCCTTCTGCCATGATGAAGGTGGGCAGCGGCTGCTTAAAGCCAGAGCCAGCTAAAGTGGAGGCTGTCAGAGATTGGCCAACACCCCAGACTAAGAAGCAGGTCCAGGCCTTCATTGGGATGGCGGGGTACTACCGGAGGTTTGTGCCCCACTTTAGCTCCATCGCAGCCCCCCTCACGGAGCTGTGTAAAAAGGGAAAGCCTGACAAGGTGGTCTGGACCGAGCAGTGCCAAGAGGCCCTCTGCGCGCTGAAGGAGGCTCTGGTCAGGGCCCCAGTGCTGGCAAATCCAGACTTCAACAAGCCCTTCCTGGTGTTCACCGATGCCTCGGACGTGGGGCTGGGGGCGGTGCTAATGCAGGTGACTGACAAAGGGGAGAAACACCCCATCGTGTACCTGAGTAAGAAGCTGCTGCCCCGGGAGCAGAACTACGCAGCCATAGAGAAGGAATGTCTGGCCATGGTGTGGGCGCTGGGGAAGCTGCAGCCGTACCTGTTTGGACGGCGTTTCACCATGTACACCGATCACTCACCCCTGACCTGGCTGCATCACATGAAAGGGGCCAACGCCAAGCTCCTGCGGTGGAGTCTGCTCCTGCAGGACTACGACATGGAGGTGGTCCACGTCAAGGGGAACAACAACACCATAGCCGATGCCCTGTCACGCAGGGAGGGCCCCGAACTTCCCCAGGTCACTGGCTAAGTGACCCCGCTCAGTGCGGTCTGGAAGGGGGGAGAGATGTGATGGAGTGGGGGGTGTATGTGTGAGTCAGGCTGGATGTCCGAGGCAAGCAGCAGCTCCCAGTGGCTAAGGATGACCCTGGGGCTACAACTGGCAGATAACATCTCTGCCTGAACAAAGAGCAGGGAGGAGCTGAGCTGGGTTTTGAATCGGGGGCGGCAGTGAGAGGCGAGGAAAAGGGAGAGCTGGAAGGCAGCCAGCCTGAGGAGGGGGAAGCTACACCCCAGAGGGGCACCCCTCGGGGTCTTCTCCCCAGGACAGGTTGGAAGGACTGTCTCTGGCGGCTATGCTGTTGCTTCTGTGAGAAACTGGACATCTGTTGCCTAATAAACCTGCTGTTGTGCCTGCTGAGTGAGAGTCTCTCCTGCCAGCGGGCGGGGTGCAGTGCAGGGGGACCCCTGAACCCCATCACACTGGATGTGATGGAGTGGGGGATACCTGTGTGTGTGTGGGGCTCACATAGGGTGTGGGGCTCCTGCTGAGGGAAACCTTGATGACCAGGTAACACCTTTGCACTGCAGACAAAGGAGGAGGTGGAGCCTGAGGGGTTTGAATTGGAACTGGGAGTTGGAAGCAGTGAGTCTGGGCTGGGAGAGAGAGAGAGACAAAGGAGGGGGCCAGGCCCCAGCTCTGGGGGCCCCTCGGGGCCTCCTCTCCCCAACATGGATTGGACTGGCTGTCTCTGCCTGCTGCACTAACTCCTCTGTATGATGCTGTGTCCTGTCGGCTAATAAACCTGCTGTTTTCCTGCTGAGTGAGAGACTCTCCTGCCTGTGGACAGGGTGCAGAGCTTGGGAGACCCCAGAACCCCATCACATTTGCCTATTCACAGCTACTCTCCTTCCTTCTGCCATGATGAAGGGCACGCCTTCTTTCCAGATATCACAGATTCTGTGGTTTCAGCAGATCTCAGTGACTTTTGACTCGGGCTGACAGCTGCCCACTGACACACAGGGCTTGGCTTCCCTGATTCATTGTTTACTGTAGGCATCCTCCCCATGAATTTTAATAAAAATCCCCATTCCAGAATCAACCTCAGACAAGGTAATGGAATTCAGTAGAAAGTCTGTTGCTTTATTTATCCTTTGGTTCAAGGGCTGTATTTCATTTTGGAAGGCTGGAACTCATTGTACCTGACCCAGCCCTAAGCCACAGACACAGCTGGTATGACAGCAGGGGACCTGTTGATTTCACTGCCAGACAAACATCAATTTGTTAAGTCCCTTTGCACAACCAGGGCTTGACTGTTACTTTACACATCCTCAGTTGCCAAATACTCCACTGCAGTTCCCCTATCTCGGGGCAGTGCAGGATTTAGCAAATCCATCTTTTTTAATGAGTCAGGTCAAGATAGGATTAAGAGAAACACCTCCAGAATATTAGCTTGCTTCATAAGACCCTTTTGGACACAGATTATCTTTTCACAGAAATGAATGTACAGCCCAATGTGACCGCTAGACATTACCACAATACAGTAAAAGCTCTGCTGTCCGGCTCTTGATTAACCAGAAGCATCAATCAACCAGCATTTCTGATATCACTCAGTATAAACCTTCAGCCTAAATAAATGGGAACAGTATGCTCGGCAACTGGCTATGCAATTGCATATTCTGCAAAGAGGCAAAAGACAAGTAAGCAAGCGGAAATCAGGGATTTATTCAAAAAGCAGCTTCCAGGGTACGCCATTGGGTTGAATCTGTATTGACCCTGTCTCCTGCACCTTCTACATCAGAGGCTCAATGCCCCTGGGGTGCAGTCTCCTCCAGCTTGGCTGGGGTCCCTGGGGCAGGGGGTTCCCCCTTGACCCTGGCTGAGGTCCCTCTGGCTGTGGGGCTGCCAGCAAGGCACTGCAAGGATTTTAGTTTTAGTGTAGTGTGTTTCTCGTGATGTGGGTGTATGACCAGCACTGCCCATGGTTATATGTAGTGCCATAAGATAACTTACTGTCGAGACAAATTTACCTGTACGTACCTGTGCTTCAAAAAACCAACACTCTGCAGTGCAGTTCTACTGCTGGATTGGGAAATGTCTGTATGCTATTTTCTACTCCATTCATTTTATTGTAATCTAATTCTTTGCCAACGGAATATCAATTTTCAAAGGACAGCTTGAACCTCTCTAATCTGGTGCCTTCTCGTCCAGCAGCACCTGTAATCTGGCATGATTTTAGTTAGCCGGACGATCACTTATCATGGGTGTGGCCACGTTTTCCATGGTCCCGTTAAGTTTGGTTACAGCCCCCTGTCCTGGCTCTCAGTGTTCGGTGTTATTATTTAGCTACAATTTACCAGTAAATATCTGCTAAGAGCCCAGTAAGTAGTGGAAGTGTTGGTGGTGCTGCTTGACAATACTGAACTCCTGTGGAATACTGAAATTCTCTCGTCCAGTACCAGTCAGGTCCCAAGGGTGCTGGACTAGAGAGGTTTAACCTGTACAGCCCTCAGTTAACCAGAATAGTTAATTAACCACCACCCCCCTAACCCTAACAGGCCCGATAACAGAGCTTTTACTCTAACAGCTTTTCTCTGCAGTCATCTCAAACTGTGAGCAATTCTGAGCACCGCCTTTGTTTCGCTGGGAAGCGTTTGTGAAGAGCTGCGTGGGCCGTATATTCTTTTGCACTGGGGGATGCTGTCTTTTCAGACCTCCAAGCACAAAACCCCACACCATGTGACTCACGAGAAGCCTTGGACACGCGTGCATTCCTCACCTTATCCACGTAGGTATAGAAGACCCAGTCTGGAGAAAGAGAACCGTCCCCGAGCTGCTTCGCGAGCTCCACCAAGGAGAGAGAGAGGATGAGGTCTGCGTCTATGCCAGGGCTCTGGAGGAGGAAATGAAGCATGGAACACAGATATCTCTATACTTGTGAAGTGCTGTGGTCTTTAAGAACTGCTGCACTCTCCCCCACCACCTCCAGGAGTTTGTTTTAGTGCTGCAACCCCTGTGTGTAATCGGCGTTAGATGAAACACCCCCGGATCCTCACGGGCGCAGTTAAGGCTGTAAACCAGCAATGACTCTGGTTCTCAGGCACTCGCAACTCTCAAACCCAGCCCCCTCTGGACTGATATAGCCCCTGCTTGCTGGATGACTGAAGAATTTCTAAGGATTTCACCCAAACTTGGCTCAGATTCCCCAGACACCACTGGGGAGCTGAACACTGGTCATGGCTCCATGCCCTGAAAACGCAGCATAAACCATGTGAAGCCAGAAAGCCAGGGAGTTGGCAGTTAAAGTTCAGTTCCCTTGAAGTGCATCGGCCATAACTCCAAGCCCTAACCCATACTCACACACCTGGAAAAGTCCCCTAGAACCGGCTCCCTGCTGTAGAACTGTTTTCTGTAGGGTTTGGGAGGCACTTCCCCTAACTCCCACCACAGAAGTGGCCGGTCCAGCTTCCAGACCGCCCCCTCCCCAGAGTGAAAACACCCACTGGGACTCACCAGTGCACCGGACCTGGGGGCCTTAGCAAGAGAGATGGTGGCTCTGGGTCCCCAGAAAGGGCTGGGCCTTGGGTTAGAGGTGCAAGGCCGGGGCAAACGTCCTCCCCGCAGTCAGTCCTGCGGAGGAAGGAGGCTGGGAGCCCTGGGATCCTGGCTGCAATTGGCTGGCTGCGTGGCTCAGAAGGGCTTATCCACCTTGCTGCCCAGTCTGTCGTGTTTCCTGCCTTGTTCTTTCATTGTTGCACGGAGGCTCTTTTGAAAGAACGCCTGGATCTTTGGAAACAGCGGATCGGAGGTGCGATCCACTTGTAGCGTGTTGTCACGGTCTTTCGAAAGCCGATCTTTCAGTTGGACTGTGTCTACACGTGCCCCCTCCTTATGGAGGAGACATGTTAATGAGGCAGTTCGGAAGATGCTAATGAGGTGCTGGCATGAATATGCAGCGTCTTATTAGCATAACGGCGGCCAGGCGCGATTCAACAGTGCCGCTTTCAGAACACATGCTGCCCATGTAGACAGGGGCCTTTTGAAAGGACCCCTGACTTCCAAAATTGATATGAAAATGTTATTTAAAACTAAAAATAAGCACAAATCGTTTCTCTTGGCCCCTTGCGGGTGCCTGGCACAACCCCAGCTGGCCAGCTGCCTGAGCCCCATGCCAGACCTGCACTGCCAGAGCTGCCCCCCAAGCCCTGTGCTGCCAGGGCCAGCCGCCCGCCTGCTTGCCCACCGGTTGCCCAAGCCTTGCGCTGCCGGGATGAGCTGCCTGCCCACCAGCCGCGCACCCCAACTGTGGGCCAGGTGCCTGAGCTACCCACCCACCAACTATGAGATCCTGGCAGACCCTGGCAGCATGGGACTTGGGTGACTCGGGCTAGTGGGTGATGGTTGGCTGGTCCCGGCAGCATGGGGCTCTGGATGGCGGGTGGTTGGCCGACCCACAGCTGGGGCTCTATCTTTGGGCGGGGGGAATGATGGGTGGGCTGGGTTGCCTCGTGCCCCTCCTCGTAATTTTTTCACACACCCCAGTTTGGGAAACCATGCAGCAACACAATTCAGCCCTCCCCCAAACCCACCCAGGTTCCCTGTGCCACGCATCCTCTGCGGACACTAGCACAGCAGATGCCTGCTGTGATAACAGCGCTGTCCGCCTGTGCCTGGTCCATCAGTTGCGTGCCCATCGCGGATGTTGGCATAGTGGAGGGCAGATGCGCCTTCAGCCCTGTCCACCCCCTGGCCCCCTGGTTCCATCAGCCCTGCGTCTGGACCTCTAGATTTGCAGGCCTGGGCGCTGCAGAATTCAAATTCTAATTCAATCAAAAATTCACAGGCTTCCTGCACTTGGATGGAGAGCAGCGGAGAAAGAAGCAGCCATCCGTGGAGGGTCACCGTTTAGCTTTGTGGGATTTATGCGGGACGCTTCTGGAGGTGAGCAAATTCAAATGAAAAACACGGTGCTTCTACGCTGGCTGTTATTGGAAATTTTAAATTCAAAATTGGCACGACACTGTAGCCAGACAGAACTCGCCCCCCGCTTTTTGCTCTACTCCATCTCGCCTCCTTTAGGTGCTTCAGAGCACAAATGGGTTAAAAAGGAACATCCCAGTCTTGGAATGCCCGAGAGCACAGATGTGTTTATCTCAAGCACAATCTTTGATGCTCTGGAGCACAACGCCAGACTGACCCTGAATGGACCGAAACCAGACAACAAAGGCGAACGGGCTAGCAGACGACCAGGGCCTCAGGCTGCCCTCGACTAGTACCGGTGATTGATATGCCCACACATGGTCCCAGACAGAGGAATCTCCTGCCCATAAAGAAAGAATGCCCCAAATTATCTCCACCCCGCAGGTGTGAACTAAGCCCTTGAACTCCCTGTGAGAACTAACATCACGAGTCGATCTAATTCAATTGGCACCCTTAAAGATAAGGAAGAGTGCACGTGACCCAAGAGGTATAAAGAAGGGCCTGGCAAACCCCCTAACTGAGCTCCAATTACCTCTACCTGCTGGTCAGGAAGGTCTTTGCCTCCCGAGGTCCCAGGGGACGCCCTCCTTGTATTACTTCCTCCCGAGGGATTGAGTGAGAAGATACTGGCCACGCCACGTCGGTAACGCAGGGGGGAGAATAAGACCTGCTATGTGCTTTGCTTTTGCTTGTGCACACATTTAATCATAGATCTATGAATTAAAGTACCTTTTGTTATATGCTAGCTGTTTGTAATCAAGTATAAACCTTGGAACTTTGTAACTAGAAGAGTTAAGTTTTCTAGTTAAAATAAACAGTAACTGTTTAAGTTTTACTCTGACTCTTCCTGTTACCTGCAAACCGAACACAAAACAAAGAACCCAGCTGGTTTTCAGCTGCATTAGCCTGGTCACTGGTGAGGCGTACTGAGAGCTAAGCGCTGAGTCGTGCTACCTCCAGGGAGCAGACTCTTGGGGCACTCGTCAGCCTCCCTGGCTGCCCGCTGCAAAGGGACTTCCCATCCTAGCACTTAAAGACTTGAGTGATAAAAAACCTTGGGGCACCCGTCAGCCAGCCCAGGCTGCCCGCTGCGAAGGGACTGTCAGTCCTAGCAGTTAAAGACTCGGGCGAAGGAGGCTCTCAGTTGTAGCCAGACATGAACCCCCCATTTGGCCTTTTCTTCTTCTCTCCCCCCCACTGGGAGAGACAGAGAGAGAAATAAGCAGGGGAGACAGGTAGCCTTTGATGCCCTGGGAACGCAGGTGTGCTGTCTCGCCCAGCCTCTCTACTATACACAAAAACCAGACAGTGAATGGGCTAGCTAATGGCAGCCCTTCTGGCTGATCTCGGTAATTGACACGCCTTGATCACTTCCCCAGGAAGAACAGGGAACCCCCCCCATCACCTCCAAAGGTGCCCAATTGTCCACAATTCACAGGTGCGAATTGAGCCTTGCACCTTCCCTGGGAAACCTGGGGTTCAGACATGTTCCTCCCAATTGGCCACTTGCGACCAGGAAGAAGTGTACGTGACAAAAGGAGTATAAAGGGGCTTGGCAGACCACCCCCCCGCCTTTGAGTTTTCAATCACGTACACCTGCTGGCCAGGTCTGGAATTAACTCCTGAGACTGGGGACGTCTGGTTCATATCTACTTCTTCCCGAGGGATTGAGAGAAAGATTCTGGGTCACACCGGATCTAGGAGGCAGGGGTAAGAATTACACCTGTATTACACTTCTTTCCTATAGGAATTGAGGGAAACACTCTGGTACCACCAGGTCTAAGAGGCAGGGGTGAAAATCACACCTGCAACAGGCCTTTCTTGTGTACACATTACTTGTATTAGTTTAAGCTAGCGAGTTTGTCTAAAACTTTTCTTAAGTTAAATTGTGTTGTTTCCCCTTTAAAAAACACGAGTACTAACTTGTACTTTAATCATTTGTCTTAGTTAAATTGTTTCTATCTTTGTATAAATAAAAAGTAACTGTTAAAGCCTCTCTAAGTGTAATTTTCCTCTTGCTGCTGTACCCGAACTAAACACAAACCAAAGACCCCAGCCTGCCCTGGCTGCTTAGCGTAGCTGCTGGTGCGGCATCGCCCCCTTTGCCCCACCAGACCCTTAGCTGGCACCTGGGCATCGGCTCACAAACCGTTGGGGCACCCGTCAGCCTCCCAGGCTGCCTGCTGCGAAGGGACTGTCAGTCCTATCAGTTAAAGACTCGGTTGAAGTGAGGGCACACGTGGTACCTCCCCGGCCCAGCGGCTAACAGACACCCATGGGCTCATGGGCTAATGGCCCTTCCAGGGAAGCCAGTGACGTTTTTATCCTGAGCTAGCGCCTCTGAGTTCGATGTTACCCTGGCGTGGAGGCAGCCAGAGCGCTGATGGGGGAGCTCGATGCGCACCCGCAGCAAACGATGAGGTGGCGGTTTGTGATGGGCTTGTGGGTAGAAATCTGCCACCGGTGGACAACTGATGGGGGCAGTTACTGATCTTACCCCGGCTGCGACCAGTTCTTCGGGGGGGGCAACACCGGCCCGCTTCCACCTCTCCCCCGCCCCATGCACCAGCAAGACTGCGGCAGGGGCGCCCCGGGGGCCTGGAGCCCTGACTGGCACATCCCAGAGGGCAGGACCCCGGCTGGGGCTCGGGCCCTTCTGGAGCTGGTCCTACGCAGCTGGCAGGGGCAGGTGAGCACCCCCAGCCGGCCGGGCGGATGCTGGCGTGTAGCCCCCACCCCCCAGCGGCCCCGATCCCCGCCCGGGGAGCCCACCTGCTCCCGAAAGCGCGCCGCAGCCTCGGCCATGTGCTCCAGCGCCCGCTCTCGCCGCCCGCGGCCCTCGTCCGCCTGCGCCCGGAGCCGCCCGCGGCCCCGGCCCCGCAGCAGCAGCAGCAGCAGCAGCGCCCCGGCGGCCGCGCCGCAGAGCGCGGCGACCAGCACCGAGGAGTCGGCTCCCATCGCCGCGCCCGCCCGCGGGTCCTCTCCGTCCGGGAGCGCAGCGGCTGGAAAACCCCGGGGCGGCTCCGCCTGCGCCACGCGCGCCGCTCCTCGGCGCACGCGGGCGGGGCTGTGCCAGGCGGCGCCCGCGGGGTGTCACCCCACCCCACCCCACCCCCGGATTGCGCGCGCCGCCCCTGGATTTCCCCAGACTTCCGCGCTCCCCGGGGGGTCTTAACGGGGGGAGAGCGACGCCACCCGCCCTGGGCGGGGCTGGGCAGCCGCTGCCTGAGCAGCTCAGCCCGGCAGGCCTGGGGCACTTTAAGGGCTAGCAAAACCGTGGAGAACCATCCCTTGTTTCACCGGCACTTTACTTCCGAGTGGAGGGGCAGGTAAACAAAGGGTTGGAAGAAATAGGAAATTTTCACAATGGGGTGGGGGGTAATTAGTGGCGTTCCCCAAGGGTCGGTCCTGGGACCAGTCCTGTTCGACTTGTTCATCAGTGATCTATCCCATGGGTGTCCAACCTTTTGGCTTGCCTGGGCCGCATTGAGTGAAGAGGAATTGTCTTGGGCCGCGAGAGAAACTGGGACTTTTCAGTCTCGAAAAGAGGAGACTGAGGGGCGGTGTGATAGAGGTATATAAAATCACGAACGGTGTGGAGAAATGAATGGAGAAAAATTATTCACTTGTTCCCATAATATAAGAACTGGAGGACACCAAATGAAATGAATGGATAGCAGGTTCAAAACTAATAAAAGAAAGTTTTTCTTCACACAGTGCACAGTCAACCTGTGGAACTCCTTGCCGGATTGTGAAGGCCAGGACTCTAACAGAGTTTAAAAAAGAGCTCGATAAATATTTGGAGGTTAGGTCCGTAGATGGCTATTAGTCGGGGTAAGGTATGGTGACTAGCCTTTTGTCGAAGGCGGGAGACGGATGGCAGGAGACAAATCGCTTGATCATTGTCTTCGGTTCACCTCCTCTGGGGCACCTGGCACTGGCTACTGTTGGCAGACAGGATACTGGGCTAGATGGACCTTTGGTCTGACCCAGTATGGCCGTTCTTATGTCTGCCCCACGAAAGCTCATCACCTAATAAATGATTTTGTTAGTCTTTAAAATACTACATGTCTGGTGTTTTATTTTGTTAGGGTACAGACTAACCCAGCTACCGCTCTGTTATGATGCATTACCACCTGTCACATGGGAGGAACTGGGCACAAGCCCCCCTGCAACACTTGAGCTGAGAGGTTCTCAAATGCAGCCCACCCTGCTCAATGCAAAACCACTCCCTGGAGCATCAGCCCAGCACCAGCCAAAAGCCGTGATGGCAAAATGCCTCTGCTTGTCTCTACCTACAATGCTGCATTGTTCACGTGTGGCTACCGGAGCATGAAAATGTAAATGGTCTAAGGTATGTGCCGCTAAATATAAGGTGTGTGTTGGGGGGGTGTATTTAGATCGCATACGTCAGGCCCACAGTGGTTTCCAACCTTTCCAGTAACACGACACTCTTCAGCACGACAAACAATTCCACGGCACACCCAGGTTTTTTTCAGCTGAATCGATTGCTTATAAAGATCACATTTACTTGCATTTCCTGTGGTTCCAGTCTTACTAGAGAAGTTTCAAACGCAGTCGTGCATACCACAAGCTCAACGAGGATCAAACACTTTAATAGTTGAAATCCACCACAGAATACGCCATTTTGGATGGTGAGCACAGACGCATTTCAAAATCTGCTCAGTGTCCTGCTAGGGATGTTCAGTAAAGGAGTAACCACGGAAAGCAGCTGCCCTCCCCGACAGCCTTTTGCAGCCAGGATGTGGCATTTAAATGTCCCGCCTCCAGCAGGCTCCTGCCCTCTCTCCCCCTTGCCACAGCAGGGAATGGGGGCAGGCTCCCTGCCAGCACGTTCAGGCCAGGAAACAGCATTTCATCTGCCCGCTGGCACACAAACAGCATCCTGCAGGGCTGGTTTTTCCCTGACAGTGTCTCTGCAAAGAGCCACTGTGGGGGGAAACTGACAAATCCCATGTCAGCTGGGACTCAGGCGGCCTTTCTCTTTGAACTCCAGCTGGAGTGGGGTCCTCAATTACCTGCCGCTCCCACCTTGCGTTGGCTGTGCAAAGAGCCATGGTGAGGGGAAATTGATGAAATTTCGTGGTACACCTGAGCAGTTCTCTAACATGAGTCTATCTGTGGAGTGACCATCTGTCTCGTATTAGGCGGGACGGTCCTGTATTCGGGATGCCGAAATGGCGTTTCTACTTATTTTTTAAAAGGGACTAATTGTCCCGTATTGGAGCCCAACCCCACTGACCTTTTCTGCCAGCAACTGTGCAGGTGCAGCTGCTGGCGGGAATCACTTCCCCAAGCCTTGGGGAAGCAAGGGAGCATGGGTGGCTGCCACGTTCCTGCCACTTCCCTGGGGCTTCTGTGGTGGGCCAGTGGGCTGCTGCTTTCCTGGGGCTCCCAGGGTGGGCCAGTGGGCTGCCACTTTCCTGGGGCTCCGGGGGAGGCCTGGCAGCTGCTGCTTCCCTGGGCTCTCGGGGAGGGCCAGCAGCTGCCACCTCCTTCCCAGCTTCCCAGGGCTTTGTAGAGCTGCCTCTCGCTGTCCCATATTTAGGACAGGGACATATGCTCGCCCTATCTATCTACCCAGGCCAGAGGATTCACTGCACTCCCAGCCATAGAGATATCTTGGGAGACCAACCTGGGCAGTTGCTTAGTTAAAAAGCTGTTAACTCACAAGCTACAGTGGTAATGTATTGCAACCCCCTGGCCATGTTTGAAATCAGAACAAAATACAACACAAAGTGGGGGTTTTGTGCTTGACAACTTTCATAGCAACCATTTAAGTCTCCAAATGATTGTTCACCCTGGGCGCTTCTAGGAGAAGAAGATGAAGACAATGTGTTTAGGTGATGAGCTTTTGTGTGACAGACCCACTTCTTCTGGTCTGGAAATTCAGAATATCCAGATCTGAGGAAGTGGGCGTGTTCCAGGAAAGCTCATCACCTAATAAATTATTTTGTTAGTTTTTAAAGTGCTACAGGACTGCTTTTTCGCTTTGTGAAGATACAGACTGACACGGCTACCTCTCTGTGACTATGTGGATTAAAATTAGGGCTAGCTAATTTTTTTCTGGTGAAATGAAATTTGTCATGAAAATTGTTGGAAAACGATTGATATTTTTCCTGAAATTTTACCAAAGCATAATTTTTTTCAGTGGAAATTTTTGACAAAAATTAAAAACAATTAACTATTTTCCAACCAGCTCAGTTTACAATCCAGAGCCTTTTTTTTTTTTTAAATATGTTTTAAAGAAGGGAAACATCCAAAATTGTAAAGTGAAGCTGTTGAACTACACCCAATAGCATGACATTTTTGAATAACGAATTCCTACACGTCTGGCCAAGTCTGAGCCTGAATGTCTGTATTTTCCCTACTGCTTCACTGCCTTTGCTTATAATGCCTATAATGGTTGAACACTGGGTACGTGGCACTGTTAGCTAAATAAATAAGATCAAAGTGGTATTTAAACAAGACACTGTCTGCTGTATAAGCCTCACCCATGGGGGATTTAGATCTTTGTGAGGATAAATTTGCTCCTGTTGGTAGACGAGTGGCAACTTGAGGGCTTAAACTTGAAGCTGTCAAGGCTTAAATCTATCAGCCCTCAATAACACACCTCACCCCTTTCACTCTGGCCCTGATATGTTGATCTGACAGGGTATGTCTACACTGGAAAAGCAAACCAAACCAAAGCACAGCAGCGACTCAAATCCTGGACTTGTGCTGCAGGGCTCCAAAGAGCAGTTCAGGCATCCCTGCGTGCATTAGAGCAGGGGTGTCCAGCTTGTTTCACTGGGGGCCACACGGCAATTTTTACATGTGCCAGGGGCCGAACACAACAGAGCCCCAAACCTGCCCACCCGTCCCCAGGCTTAACCCTTTGCAGCCCCAAACTGCCACCCCCAGGCTTAATCCCCCCCAGCCCCAAGCTGTCCCCAGACTTTAAACCCCCTCTCCATAGCCAGGTGCCCTGCATCCCACCTCTGGTGACTCACTGGCGCCACACCCCTGGAGCCCTGAGCGCCGAGCTGCACCATGCCAGGCCGTCCTGTGTCGAGCTGCGCCCAACCCCGAGAGCCACACGGCCGCCTTTTAAAATGGCACTGCTGCCAGCTCCATGGTCTGGATTAAAAGGCTCCGTGGGCCGTATTCTGGCCCGGAAGCCACATGCGGATGCCCTTGGACTAGAGCCAGGGCTGCGAAACCCAGCAAGGCAGGTGGAGGGGGTGGCCTGAATGGGAACATCGACTCGGCTACGTTCAGCGCTGGCTCTGCGCCTGGCTTCCGGGGGTTACTGTGGTTACAGTTTAGACGTAGCCTGTGTCTCTCCACCCCAGCCAGGGCCGCTCTGCAGGCTGGATGTCAGGGGACAGAAGTGGGGTGCTCGGGTTCCCCGGCCTTTCAGGTAGTGCTGAGGAGATGGTGGCGTGAGAGTGACAGCTGGAAACAGGCAGTTGGTGGGAGGTTTCGGGCAACACCCAGCGCCGTGGAGTCTGCCTTGTGCTGCAGGCGAAGGGCCGGGAGGTGAGGAGGCAGCTGGGTGATGCACTGGGGCGGGACAGGGTCTGCAGGAAAATGAGCTGAGGAGAGGAAAGGAGGCTGAATGTGAGATGAAATTGGGAGAGAGCCCGGGAGGCCCCCCCAGCAGAGAGGTGGGGGCGTCCTGGCTCTGAAGGGGTGGGGAGATACACAGCAGGAGGGGAACAGGGTAGGATAGGGGGGTGAGGAGAGGGTGGAGGATGGGGCATGGGTGGGGATGTGGAGAAAAAGAGAGGAGGCAGTGGGGGTTCAGGGGAAGGAGCAAGGATGGGGTGAGGTATGAGAAGAGGTGCAGAGGAAGGAGGAGGGTGGGGACGGGGGGTGCGAGAAGGTACAGAGGAAGGAGTGAGGATGGAGGGCAGGTTTTGAGACCCTGCCTGCTTCTGCCTCGTCAGGAGAATTGTCCCCTGGCTTTCCGGAGGCGGTCTGGTAAGCCTGGAGCAATGGGCTGCCCTTCGCTGCTCTGCCCAGAGCCCACGTCTCACACCACTAGCTCCCACCAATGTCAGTGGAGGCTGCGGGAATCCTACAGCGCTGGTAGACCAGGGTGTGGTGTGTGGGGAACAGGTCTCCCCTGCTGCGTGGCTGGACCTTACAAGACCGTCTCCTGGCAGGAGGGGAGCGGGCAGGCCCTGCAAAAGGCCTTCACCCACCCCACAAGCAGCAGCCATGGGCCTACAACCAAGCATGTGCTAGGCAATACACTCACACAAGAAAGGACCTAGGCCCTTTGGAAAACCAGGCCTTAAAATAAGACCACTTGAGAAGCACCAACAACCAGAGAGTCCATTTGCTGACACAGTAGCATGTGGGTAAGGCGCATGCCACAGGCCTCTGCTGCTGCCGGTTGAGGTTGGTGTTTTAAGAGCTCGGAAGTGGCCCCACCTGACTTGTTCCCTGGATTTCAGCGCTGCCCGGCAGCTCATGAGGCTACCTCTCGCCATGATCCCCAAGAAGATGCAGCAGCTGGATCCCAGCGTCATCTCTGCCCTGCTCTGCAGGTCCACCGTGGCCATCCTCATGCTGAAACGGGTGATGAAGGACCTGGTCAGCAGAGGATGCGGGAGGCGAGGCGGTACCAGGCGCATGTCCTGCGACAGGTGGAAGAGGCTGTTCAGCAGTTCAAACAGCAGGTGACGCCCTGGGGCTTCCTCTTTTCCTTGGAAGGGATCCTTCATGCTCATCACAAAGAACTGTGTCCTGGCGCCGGTTGCGAAAATCCTCCCCTTAGAGCTGGCAGAACGAACAATCCCTGAAGTCATGAGACTGCACCCCAAAATCTCCTTTTTAATGTCCTGCCCGCAGGGGTCTTAGCTGTCTCCAGCCTCAAGCACACAGATCGGGCGTTAGCTATTACAGATTCCCCTCTCCCAGTGGGAGATCTGCTTTGTCCCTAATCATCCGGCACTCCAGGAGGGCTCCGAGCTTGCCAGCCCCACATACAGAATGAAAAAAAAAAAGCTCAGCCTAAAGGTGGCAGGATCAGGCCCTAAATTATCTGCAGGCTCCCAGATTGCATATCCCAATTGCACCTGGTACGGCTGAGCTAGAGAATCGGCTCCTGTCTGTGCAGTGACCTACCATGTGACGAGGCCCTGAGCTGATTTTCTGTGTTGTGTTAACATGACATTTAGCTTTACCATACACCCTGTCTGTAGCTGATGGGGCTGGTGGGGCAGGCTGAGTTTGACGTGATACAGTGTGTCACAGACCAGGCTGCATCAAGTTAACCATTCAGAGCCAGACAGAGAGGACTGCTATAAATAGTGTGGCAACAAGTGTTCCTTAGGAATGAGTCCAGATCGCATTCCCCATGCAAACTTGCAGATGATCATCTGTGTGTCATATAGCTTATACTGCATTGGTGTAAAAAACTGTTTTGGTGTTTTTTTGTTTTTGTTTTTTTTGTTCCCTTCCAAATTTACTTGGACAGTTTTGACTAAAAAAAAGGCACATGTTTGTGCAGAAGTTAGAACTGCTTGGGTGTGAAAACAAGAAATCTTGCAGTTGGTTGTTTGTTTGTTTTTTTTGCAGGGGTTGGGGTAGAATTTGTCCATCTTAGCAAGGAAATGCAACTGTCTTGATTTTAGATGTGTACAGAAGTCAGTGGGAATTATTCACCGAGTTCTTGCAGATTCACAGACAAGACAGGACCGAAGCTGACTGGAGCATTTCTTTGCAAGAGCTGTTCATAGAACAGGGGGAACTATTTATGGACAAAACCAGCAAGTTTTCGCCTGTTTTTTGTTTGTTTGTTTGCTTGTTTTGTTTTTTGGTACACATAAGAGTTTCCAACCTGCTCTGTGTCCTACACAGTTATTGCCATATATCTGCTGCACCTTACAGAACCCAGAGGTACAGGCCCATCACATCCTTTCTCTGCTGCTTGTTGAGCTGACCAAGCAACTGAAGGAAAGTTCCCTATCCCCAGAGTGTCTTGTACACGTACATGGACAAGGTAAGGCAGATAGGGCTTCGTGCCAGCAAGGGTAGCATTAAAACACTGGATTAGGATTCAGGTGATAAAGGTTCCTTTTCTAGATACATTCATGGAGGTTCGGTCCACCAATGGCAATTAGCCAGGATGGTTAGGAATGGTGTCACCAGCCTCTGCTTGCCAGGAATAGGCAACAGGGTGCATCACTTAATGATTACCTGTTCTGTTCACTCCCTCTGGGGCACCTGGCATTGGTCACAGTCAGAAAACAGAATACTGAGCTAGATGGACCTTTGGTCTGACCCATTTCAGCTGTTATCATAGAATCCTAGGGCTGGAAGGGACCTCAGGAGGTCATCTAGTCCAGCCGCCTGCTTCAAGCAGGATCAACCCCCACTAAGTCATCCCAGCCAGGACCATGTCAAGCCAGGACTTAAAAACCTCGAGGGATGGAGAATCCACCACCTTTCTAGGCAACGCATTCCAGTGCTTCACCACCCTCCTGATGAAGTATTTTTTCCTGATATACAAACTACACCTCTCCTTCTGTAACTTCACACCAGTGCCCCTTGTTCTGCCATCTGTCACCACGGAGAACAGTTTTTCTCCATCCTCTTTAGAGTTCCCCTTCAGGAAGTTGAAGGCTGCTATGAAATCACCCCTCAGTCTTCTCTCCTGTAAACTAAATAAGCCCAAATCCTTCAGCCTATCCTCATAGGTCATGTGCTCCAGCCCCTTAATCATTTTTGTTGCCTTCCACTGAACCCGCTCCAGCACATCCGCATCCTTTTTTGCTGGAGGGCCTGAAACTGAACACGATATTCCAGATGTGGCCTCACCAGTGCTGAATAGAGGGGAACAACCACTTCTCTAGATCTGCTTGCAGTGCTCCTCCTAATGCACCCTAATATGCCCTTAGCCTTCTTGGCTACAAGGGCACACTGCTTACTCATATCCAGCCTTTCATCCACCAGAACCTCTAGGTCCCTTTCTGCTGTACTGCTGCTTATCCAGTCGGTCCCCAGCCTGTAACAGTGTTTGGGTTTCTTCCGTCCCAAGTGCAGGACTCTACACTTCTCCTTGTTGAACCACATCAGATTTATTTTGGCCCAATCCTCCAATTTATCCAGGTCACTCTGGATCTTCTCTCTACCCTACAACGTGTCTACCTCTCTCCCAGCTTAGTCTCGTCTGTTCTTATTTTCTAATTGTTGACTCTGATGTGGACCCCTCTGTGAGACCTGGAGCAAGTGAATTAATTTCCCTTGCCACCTGTACAACTGTACAATGAGGATAAAAGCACTCCCTCTGACTTGTTTATTTTCTCTGTAAATTCTTCCAGGCAGGATCTGATACATTATGTAGCCGGATAGTGCTTAGAACAATGGGTGACCCTGATTTTGGATAGGACCGGCAGGCCTACTCTAACAGATACAATAATAAGAATGGGTGCTAGATGAAGGACAAACTGCGCTCTGTAGGGAAGCATAAGCCAAGCACACAGCAGCTGTCAGTCTGCAGCTGGCCAGCTTGAGTAAGGAGGGATGAGTTGTGCCTCTTTGTTTTTAGGGAGCAGACTGTTTTGTCTCTCTCTGTTCTCATTTTTTGTGTGTGTTATGGGTCTGAATTCTGAGAAGTAAAATCCTACTATTTTTTAAACTTCCAGGAAAAGTATTTTATGTTTTTGTTCAATCTGTTTCTATGCCATAAAACAAAAACATGTTCCTGTTTTGCTTAACTCACAGGAAAAAAGGATTCTTGTTTCAGAAAATGTGTCTGCACATGGAGTTAATCAGGAATAGCTATTGCACTTTAAGGGGGAGAGGTAGATACGCGGGAGGGTAGGGACAGGGTCCAGAGTGACTTAGACAAATTGGAAGACTGGGCTGCAAGAAATCTCGTGAGGTTCAATAAGGACAAGTGCAGAGTCCTGCACTTGGGCCAGAAGAATCCCAAGCATTGTTACAGGCTGGGATCTGACTGGCTCGGTAGCAGTTCTGCAGAAAAGGACCTGGGAGTTGCAGTGGACGAGAAGCTGGACATGAGTCAGTGTGCCGTTGTAGCCAAGAAGGCTAATAGCCTATTAGGTTTCATCAAGAAGAGCGTTGCCAGTAGATCCAGAGAAGTGATTACTCCTCTTTATTTGGCTTTGGTGAGGCCGCATCTGGAGTACTGTGTCCAGTTCTGGGTCCCCAATTATAGGAAGGATGTGGATACACTGGAGAGGGTCCAGCGGAGGGTGACCAAAATAATTAGGGGGCTGGAGCATATGGCTTATGAAGAGAGGTTGAGGGATTAGGACTGTTTAGTCTGCAGAAGAGAAGACTGAGGGGGGACTTGATAACAGTCTTTAATTTACTGAAGGGAGGCTGCGAAGAGGCTGGAGAGAGGCTGTGCACAGTGGTCACAGATGGCAGAACACGGAACAATGGTCTCAAGTTGCAGTTGGGAAGGTCCAGGTTGAACATTAGGAAAAACTTTTTTCCCTAGGAGGGTGGTGAAGCATTGGAATGGTCTACCCAGGGGAGTAGTGCAGTCTCCATCCCTGGAGGTGTTTAAGTCTCGCCTCGACAAAGCCCTGGCTGGTCCTGCTTATAGCAGGGGGCTGGACTCAACGGCTTTTTTAGGTCTCTTCCAGCTCTATTGTTCTATGATTCTACAACTTCACACCCTAGCTTAATCAGACACAATTTTCAAGTATCGACCTGGGTACAAGGTTTGGATTTTCTTTCTTAGTATCGTAAATTATAAACTCGGGTGCAGGCAAAGTCAAGGTCTAGAGAGACGAATAACCCTTTCGTTCCCTCCTGTGTTTCCATGGCAAGGCCTTAGAAGTTAATCGGGACGTGAACTGTGTGACAGATTTTATTCAGGAGTGCGTGCACTTTGTCCCAGAAGTAAGGAAGCACAAGGAGAAAGGGTTGTTGTATGGAGTTCCTGTCAGTATCAAGGATCCCATTGGATGCAAGGTGCTGTTATAATTCCTTTTTTAAAAGAAGCAGGTGATGTTGAGCTAAGGGAGTGCAATATGCTGGCATCGAAAAAAAATACAATGGTCCATTGTACTGCTAAGCATAAAGAATAATTGGTACGGTGAAGGTGCTCCTTCATGTGTTCACACACCACTGCCCTCTGCTGCCTAGAAGTGGGACAGTTCATATGTGTCAAAAACTATATCCTGCTGGGCACAAAACAGACATCAAAACACTCCAGATCCACAAACCAGTTAGTCAACATTTTAATGGAATGATCAAAACAAAAAGCAGTCAAGTAGCACTTTAAAGACTAGCAAATTCGTTTATTAGGTGAGCTTTTGTGGGACAGACCCACTTCTTCAGACCATAGCCAGACCAGAACAGACTCAATATTTAAGGCACAGAGAACCAAAAACAGTAATCAAGGAGGACAAATCAGAAAAAAATGATCAAGGTGAGCAAATCAGGGAGTGGAGGGGTGGGCAGGGAACGTCAAGAATTAGATTAAGCCAAGTATGCAGACGAGCCCCTATAGTGACTCAGAAAGTTCCCATCCCGGTTTAAACCACGTGTTAATGTGCCGAATTGGAATATAAAAGCCAGCTCGGCTGTTTCTCTTTGAAGAACTGTTTGAAAGTTTTTTTTTCAGTAACACACATACCTTTAGGTCATTGACAGAATGCCCCATTCCATTAAAATATTGACTAACTGGTTTGTGGATCTGGAGTGTTTTGATGTCTCTTTTGTGCCCATTGACCCTTTGTCTAAGGGAGTTAGAAGTCTGTCCAATATACAAAGCATCTGGACATTGTTGGCACATGATGGCATATGTGATGTTAGTAGAGGAGCATGAGAAAGTGCCCGTGATTCTGTGAGTAACCTGGTTCGGTCCAGTGATGGTATTTCCAGAGAGGATATGTGGACAAAGCTGGCAGCGGGCTTTGTTGCAAGGAAAGGTTCCAGGACTGGTATTCCTGTGGTACAGACTGTGGCTGTTTGTGAGGATCCTCATAAGGTTGGGAGGTTGTCTGTGGGAGAGAACGGGTCTGTCACCCAGGGCCTTCTGGAGTGTGGCATCCTGATTAAGGATAGGTTGTAGGTCTTTAATAATTGGTTGCAGTGGTTTGAATTGGGGGCTGTAGGTGATGACCAGTGGTGTTCTGTTCTTGGCTTTTTTGGGCCGATCTTGGAGTAGCTGGTCTCTGGGTATTCGTCTGGCCCTGTCGATTTGTTTTTTTACTTCTCCTGGTGGGTAATTCAGTGGGGGTCAGGATGTTTGACCTGGGAGAAGGTAGAGAGCAGCATTATGGCAGCGGTGTCCCTAGCCTTTGTTTGCAACAGGCTGGAAATGGGTGACGAGGAACTGATCACTTGATGATTACCAGTTCTGTTCATTCCCTCTGGGGCACCTGGCATTGGCCACTGTCGGAAGACAGGACACTGGGCTTGATGGGCCTGTGGTCTGAACCCGTGTGGTTATTCTTATGTTCTTATGACTGGGGTGAGTGTGGAGGTTTGTCCATCATTAGTCCCAGCTGGGAGAATTTGGTCAACAGCAGTTTAACCCCATTATTTCCACAGCTCTGTTGACATTAAGGACACATATGCCTCCTTTCGGGTGTACTCCAGGGCCACCCCTCTTCAGATTGGGTACTATGACACAGATGGCTCTTTCCTGCTACCTCCTTGCATGAGATGGGCGGTGCATGAAACCAGGCTGTTGCTGCAGAAGGCTGGGCACATGGTACGTTTGGTGGCACCAACCTCTCCGTTCGTGCACATGCTCCCTAGAGCTTCCTGAATCAAAGCAATAAGGAGAAGCAATTGCCAGGTACAGGTTAATTAACGCCCTGAAACCAACCAGATCTCATGCCAGGTGGCAAGTGAGAACCCTGTACTTTTACCTCGGTGTCACACTAGCCAGCTTGTGAGTGGCATGAAGCATATCAGGATTAAAATGCCTTTACACAAACCCAGGAGGATCAGAAGCTCTTGCAACAAGAGCTAGTCGGGGACTGGGATTTTTGTTCCAGGGGAAGTTCCGACACGTTAGAGAAATAATTTGTTCCGACTCAGAACTGAGATATCTTTGCCCCTGACGCGAAACTCTGGAAATCTTCATTACCAATCGCTTGGCGCCGTGTTTCGTTTTCAGTCTTGGTTTAGCGTCTCTTTTGACTTTTGTTTTCAATTTTAAAATCCATTTCATGCTGCAGAGGTGGAGCCAGAACATTTCACTGTGGCTGATGATAATATTATGGCCTGCTTTGCAGCTTGCGCTCTTAGCAATATCCTAGCTGCAGATAGGTGCTGAGCAAGAGTCCTGTTAATACTGCAGATCGTGGCTAGATGGGAATAGGGGGGCCTTGGAAAGGAGGCATGGCTGGGAAACGTGGCAGATATGGGTGTAATTCCTGGTTCTGCCTGGCAAACCACTGATCTCCTCCTTTCTCCAATGATTTGTCCGTAGTTTGTTTGTAAAGGCAAATGCTGCACTGCAACAGGTTGGGCTGCTTACGCCTCTTTTGTATAGCAAGTCTTTTGGAGCAGAAATGGGATTTCACTGGGCGTATGTACAGCTCCGAGCACAGCACAGTGCCAATATCAGGTGGGGCCTCTGGATTCTACCAGCATGTAAGTGATCACAATGCAAGATAGTCTCCTGGGCTTTGAACCTCCTCATCTTTCCCTCAGCTGATCCCATCCGTCCCACCCCGGATCGACTGTGTCATGAACAAGCTCTCCATGAAGGGCCTGCTTGCCGATGGCGGCGTGGCTTTACTTGAGAAATTGCAAGTCTGACTCAGGGTTGCCTTAGGAGCAGGGATGGGTGTAGCTAATGACAGGGGATTGGGTCTCTGATGAAGCCCTGGAGTGAACAGAAGAGGTACAGACTCCTGGGACCGTTGCCCCACAGTGCTGTGGGTCGGATTGCGCTGTCTTCCAGGGAGTCATGCCTGCTTGCCCGAGTGGGGATCTTGAGCTGGGTCTGCCCCAGGGCTGGCTGGTCCTGATCGGCCGGTGGAGTTGAACCCCACTAAGGAGCAGGGCCAGGTTATAAACTGTCCGCTGGGTCATCTGGCCCGCATCTGGTGTGCTTGGAGGACTGAGTCCTGCAGGTGGTGGCAGTGGGGCTAGTGCTCAAACCTGAGCCAAAGCATGGGCGTAGTGCACAGTGTAGACAGGCTCTTCTGCTGCAAAGGGCGGAGGAATGATGCACAGACCTGGCTGGGCCAGGGGGGTTGTGAGGCCACGTGTCCTTTTCCTGCCACTCCCGCTCACTTTGCAATTCCCACCCCTTGTGCTGGGCCCCAGCTGCCACTGGCCTAGGACTTCTGGGCTAGTTCAGGCATATCCAGGCAAGGGGCTAGCCCATAAGCCAGCTGGTCCCGCCGACTGATACCATGAAGAGGACTAACATGGCATCCTAGGAGGAGTTTGTATCTTGATATGAAGAGGAAGCCTTATGCAGGGGCCAGCACACAGCGGTGCAAGGCAGCTGATCTGGGGACTGCCTCGAGGGATCCCAGCCCGATCTCCAGTCTTGGGTTTCAATGTTGGCAAAAGAACATTGACCCCCAGACCAAAAGGGGCTATCTGAGGTCCATGCTACGTAAGGGACGACAGGCGCCTTCTGGCTTGGGATCAGCACTGGTTCATCCTGACAGCTGCCTCCTTTCTGCCGCTCTTCCCAGTGACCTGGACATGGTGGATCCCAACTCCTGCTCCCAGGTCAATTGCTACAGGCTCCCCTTTCTCCTGAAGAAGATTCTGGCTTTCCCCGCCAAACCCCTGGTAAGTTACGTCTTCTTCTCTTCCCTGCTGGAGCAAGGGCCCAGTTCTCACTCACGGCTGGCTCAGGAGGGACTCAAAGGGGCGAGGCACCTAATTCCCCTGGACATCAATGAGAGACAGGCACCTGATTCTGCTCTCACTCACACCAGCTCTACCCCAGCCTGGCTTCAGTATAGTTACTCCTGATTTACACCAGGTGAGTGACAAGCAAGCCAGCCTACAGCCTATCGCCATCTCCTTCTGGGTAGCACATGTGCTAAAGGTATTGACACAGCTGAGGGTGGTTGCCCAGGGAGATGGTCCCCATGGTAACCGGGCTTAGCACTCAGCTTGTAACTTTGCATCCTGAGTTCACTGCAGCTTTAGTCCTGAACATCAGCACAAGTCACGAACCATCGGCCTAGCCATTGAGTGCAGGAGACACCTTGAAACAAGCTAATAAAATCTCACAAGTGTTGGTGAACAAGCCAGGGCAGAGACACTAGGGAGAGGCACTGGGCTGGTCCCTGGGGCGTTGAAGTCCAGCGAAACACTCCTGGTGAAATCTAAACAATGCTCCTCTACCTGCATAGGCACGTGCACAGGCTGCTTGACCTGCGATTTGAGGGGCTTACAGCTCCCTGGGCGGCAGGGCAGGGACCTCCACTCTACATCCGCTGAATCAAAGGAGACAAGTGATTTGCCCAAGGACATGTGATAAGTCAGTGACAGAGCTGAGAACCAAACTTAGCTCTTCCAACAGCCCCGCAAAGTGGAACCTGCATGCCGACGTGAGACCCTGAGCTGTACCAGCCAGGGCAAGCACAGTAAAGCATCAGTGTTTGTATCTTGATTTTGCAGAATTCAGTGTTGGGGAAAGATACGCAGAGTCAGAGCATTCATAAGCATCAGTTCTGTCCCTAAAAGATCGTGCTGGTGGTAAGCTTGGGAGCGGATTATTGGCTACATGTGCAGCCTGGGTTAGACCACATCAATGCCTCGGTGGCTGTTTCAACATAATTCCTTTTGCCCAAAACCTTTCTCGGTGACCGGACCTGATTCTGGCTTCCCGGCAGTGATGCTGGTTCACGTTTTTATGTTTTTTTTTTAGTTTCCCCGATTCGCCAGTTACTTGAATGCATTGTGCAGCGTGTGGTAATACACTTTTTTTTTTCAGCTTTAAAAACAACAGCCTGTTCAAGTAACGATAGAAAACGGTGATTTCAGAGGACGCTTGATAGCCAGGTAGAACTGGAACGATCTTTCCAGAGCACGTCTGTTTTAGAGTGACTTCAGTGTGAAGACACCTGATTGGACTCTTCCTGGGAAATAGTTGTGAATTGTAACATACGTTCTTTCTTAGACTCAACAGGGGTGGATGAATGGATTGTAGATCATTTTTTTAACCATATGCTAGTGCCATCTGTCTGTGCACCTGAAAGATGGCAAGTGATCCTTAGAACAAACAGAGAAATTGCTAATATCAGCTGCTGGGGAGAATAGGCCTGTAATTAATTCTTGCTCATTTGCATGGCATGGCAGGAGGGCATGCTAGGGGTGCGGGGGGATAAACAATTAGCAGCTATTGCTCTGGGATCTGTGTTAATTGTGTCAAATCAAAGTTCCTATTGCGGCTTCACTTTGGGTCCATGCATTAGCGTTGAAAGCAGGTATCATTAACACACAATGCAGTTTAGAAAAGATGGGGGCTGAATGGTAGAGAACTGAGGTTGGGCTTCTGGGGTACAGTGGAGAGAAAAAAATTCAGTTTGCAAAGAAAAATATAGGGACATTTCAGATTTGATGCCTGTTTTCTAATTAAATATCAAGGAATTCCAGGGATAGAAGAGGGTAATGAAAATGGGCTAAATTTTATTCCCCTGTGTAACTCTTCCATTGGTGAGTAAGGCCAACCGGTTCTTTCCAGAGCATATGTGTTACAAACTCCCTGGCAGCCAGAGGGACAGATCTTTTGTGTAAATAAGCCCAGCTCTCTTGACTTCAATGGATCTAGGTGCGTACTAACTCAGGATCTGGCCTAGAAAGTCCACTCCAAAGCAATGTGTTTTGATCACCTTCAAATTTCAGGCCTTTGCTGAAACAGGGCCCAGATATGAAATGTGGATCCAGTTATTGTCTCTTGGGCCCATTTCAAATGCCCACATATTTGACCTGGGTGCATTTTTGCGTTAAAGGAGAGTTATGGTGCTTGGAACCTCCAGAAACGTAAGCAGTGCGTTAAGAAACCAGGTGGCAATTGCATTCTGCTTTATCGATATTACATCCATTCATACACCACCCATATGGAGACACCGTGTCCAAATTTGCTTGTGAACCCATCACCGACCTGCTCAATAACCTGAGTCAATTCCTCCTGTCTGGCTAATTTTAGGTCTTCGAGAGAGTTCTCAGAGCTGCATGCTGCATTGATGGCAATGCGACTTTTTCAATGCAAATGATTAACCACCACCATTAACCGGATATTTTTCGGAGGAAATGAACTATTGTCCCAGTCTCATAATGGTTGTTTAGTTCTCAACACAATCGGTTGTATTGTCGTCAACAGACACGACATTTAAACCTCCGAGGCTTGGTGTACATGAGGGAGTTAAGTCGGTTGCGGATACACAGTTCTAGCTAAGGCAGTTGCAGAGCTTGAATCGATTTACTTGCAATCGATTTAACCTGGCTGTATTCAGTCTCTCCCATTGACCTCCCTCACTCCTCAATGAGGAGCACAGGGGTTGACTGCCAATCCCACGTAGTTTGATTTCACATGTCTCTACCAGATGTGTGAAATCGAACTCCGGAATATTGACCCTGTCCAGGATGATCTTCCCAGTCATGTAAACATACCCTCAGGCTCATATTCCTGTTAACTCTCCACCCTGACATATAACAGCACCCGGTGTGAAACATGGAGATGCATCTCTTTTGGCCTGGGTTTCTGCTAGCATCTTCCATGCCACAAAGATTTTGAATGCAATCCCAGCAGCATAGAATGTTACTGGGAAATTACCAGCTATTTATATTGGAGAAGGAGTTTTCTGTGAATATTTTATTCTTCTAATTTAAGGCTGAACCTCTCTAATCCAGAGCTCTCCCATCCAGCAGCATCCATAATCTGGCATGATTTCAGTTAGCTAGATCAAGAGAAATGTATGAGCATAAGCTTTTGTGGGAAAGACCCACTTTGTCAGATGCAGGTAGTGGAAATTTGCAGAGGCACGTATAGATAGGCAGGCCAGAGCAAGGCCGGAGATAACGAGGTTAACTCAGTCAGGGAGGGTGAGGCCTACTACCAGCAGTTGATCTGGTGGTGTGAACACCAAGAGAGGAGAAACTGCTTTTGTATTTAGCCAGCCATTCACAGTCTTTGTTTAATCCTGAGCGGAGGGTGTCAAATTTGCAGATGAAATGCAGCTCAGCAGTTTCTCTTTGGAGTCTGGTTTTAAATTTTTTTGCTGTAGGATAGCTACTTTTAAATTGGTTACTGTGTGTCCTGGGAGATTGAAGTGCTCTCCTACAAGCTTTTGTACACCGCTATTCTGATATCTGACTTGTGTGCGTTTATTCTTTTCCGTAGGAACTGTCCAGTTTTGTCCAATGCATATAGCAGAGGGGCACTGCTGGCATGTGATGGCATATATTACATTGGTAGATGTGCAGTTGAATGAACCTGTGACGGTGTGACTGACCTGGTTAGGTCCTGTGATGGTGTTGCTGGTGTAGATACGTGAGCAGTGCTGGCACCGAGGTTTGTTGCATGGATGGGTCCCTGAGTTAGAGTGACTGTGGTGCGGTGTATAGTTAGTTGCTGGTTAGGATTTGCTTCAGGTTGGCAGGTTGTCTGTGGGCCTGGTCTGCCTCCCAAGGCCTGTGAAAGTTGGGGATCATTGTCCAGGATGGGTTGTAAATCACTGATGATGCGTTGGAGGGGCTTCAGCTGAGGAGTGTAGGTGATGGCCAGTGGTGTTCTGTTGGTTTCTTTCATGGGCTTGTCCTGTAGTAGGAGTCTTCTGGGTCCACGTCTGGCTCTGTTGATCTGTTTCCTTACTTCCTCGGGCTGGTATTGCAGTTTCAGGAATGCGTGGTAAAGATCCTGTAGGTGTTTGTCTCTGTCAGAGGGGTTGGAGCAAATGCAACCTGCCAACCTGAAGCAAATTCTCACCAGCAACTACACACCACACCACAGCCACTCTAACTCACCCCCCACTGCTGGGGAGCTCCTCCGGAGGGCAGGTGCCCTGTTCCCTGGATCCCTGCGCCTTGGGGCAGCAGTTCCTGCTGCAGGAGAGTTCCTCTGTGGAGCAGCTGTCCCATTCTCTGACACCCCATGGTGGCAGATCCTGCTGCTGGTGAGCTCTGCCATGGGCCAGCCAACTCATTCCCCAGTACCCTGCACCTTGAGGAGGCAGCTCCCACTGCAGTGAACCTCGTATGTGAGGCAGCTGCCCCACTCCCCGGCATGCCGGTCCCTGCTGCCAGGGACTCCTGTCACGGTGTGGCTGCCCTACTCCCAACCCCCGGCTGGGAGGCTGCAAAGCCCCCATTGCCTCACTGTTGGGGCAGCTGCCCCCCTTGCTGAGGATCCCTGACACAGACACCAGCCCCCCATCCCCAGAGGCTGGAGTCTCATACTTGCCATGGGGCAATGTAGTCACCCTACTCCTGCCAGACTGCATCACACACAACACAGCAGTTCCCAAACCGTTCTCCAGGGGTGAATCTCTGGGAGCGGACAAAGCTGGTGCCACCGCCTCCACCTGCTAAATTGCATTTAAAGGCAGCCCAGAATGCCTAGGGCCAGGAGCTTGAGCAAAAGGGGAGGGATAGCTCAGTGGTTTGAGTATTGGCCTGCTAAACCCAGGGTTGTAAGCCCAATCCTGGAGGGGGCTATTTAGGGGCCTGGGGCAAGCAAACAAAAAGCGGGGGCGGGTGCTTTGTCCTGCTAAGAGGGCACAGGTCTGGACTTGATGACCTCCCAAGCTCCCTTCCAGCTGTATGAGGTGTGTGTGTATTTAGTGGGGGGTGCTGAGAGTCACTAAACCAAAGTGTAAACCCTGTTAACCACCCCAAGTTGGGGTGCAGCAGCTCCCCCTGCACTGCTAAGTCCAGCCCTGGAGCCTTTGATCGTTCCCAATATGAGTAACTCCTGGAACTATTGCTGGAATCATCTCATGGGGTGTTTAATAGAGGGAATTTTGTGGCCACAGCGGAGAGCCAAACCTGGGCAAATTGCTTAAAACATGGCTCCCTACAGCCCAAGACCGGGGTCCTTCACTGTAAGGCACAAAGAACACCTCTGCTGCTTTTCTGGCCAGCAAGAAGTTCGACAACTAAATCCCCCAGGAACATAGCTCAGTGGTTTGAGTATTGATCTGTTAAAGCAAGTGCTGGGAGCTCAGTCCTTAAGAGGGCCATTTAGGGGCCTGGAGCAAATAGATTAAAAAAAAATCTGTCAGGGATAGTGTTTGTTCCTATCAAGGGGACTGGACTCAATGACCTCCTGAGGTCCCTTCCAGCTCTGTGGGATCTGTAACTCCAAGTTTCCTTGTGCCACAGTCTGTAATGCTCCTTACCCAGGTGAGAGGTTATGAAAACCAGTCTCAGCAAAGCCACATGGGTTTTTCCAGCCCCAAGCCGCATCCCCAGGTCAACATATACTTAGATTTTACCCCAAACAGCATGCTGGGCCAATCCTTTAGACTCTAAAATCTAAAGGTTTATTAAGAAAAAGAAAGAATAGGGTGAGAGTAGGGTTGATAAAATGGTCAAATACATAAATCAATCACAAAATTCTTGGTGCAGGCTGCAGCAGATGGAGTAGGCTGTTACCTTAAAAGTCTCTGGAATACAGCCTTTGTAAGGAGGGTCAGCAATTCGTCCAGGCTCTGTTCATAGCATAGATGGTCCTGGATTGTAGACTGGAGATTGGAGACAAAATGGAAGAACGTTAGGGTCCTCTTAGCCTTGCCCGCGTGGAGGGAAGTCCATTGTCCCTCCCTGTCTGGGAGCTCATACCCAATGGAGAATCACATGGGCAGGTCACCTGTCCATGCAGTCTCTCAGAGTACACGTCCACAGCTAAACTCCTGAGATGTGGATTGTAATTAATCACTGCTTTACCTGGGCAGGAATCCTTTCCCAGAAACGAACATTCCTGCTACAACCACAGAGCCAATCCTCACTTATAATAATGATACTGACATAAAGCAGCATAAACAGATTCAGCGAAGCACCAGCTTTCATTAGACACCTCCCTCGGCACAAGGTTTGGTGCAAACCTGGGACAGTGGTTACAATAATGGTTCTCGTGTGGGGGGGTCTGAGGCCTCGGGAACTGGAGGAGAGGGGTGTGGAGGCTGGGTACTTAGGCAGCTAACTCCCAAAGGAGAGTAACTCCCCTTCAAGCAGTCTCTGTCTGCCCGTGGGACCACCATGGGTGGAGTATGAGGGACACCCTGTGGCCACTGGAGGAAGAACAATCTCTCTGGCTGCAATTTTCACAGGGGAAAGAGACCCCCAGCTCTCCAAGGCCTCTGTCCTTTTGGGGCTCCAGCTCCCCCATCAGCCAGGCACTGGCAGAGGGGATTTTGGCTTGCACTCACCCCGGCCAGCTAGGAGGCTGCGTGACCCAGAGGACAGCTGGAGCCCTTTGTGAGGCCTCACAAGACCTGGTGCCTAGTGCCGGCGCTGGTCAGTTTCCCAGCTGTTAAGTGGGAGTGATGCTCTTCTGACTGCCTTGGTGCAGTGCTTTGAGCTCAGCTGGGGTTATGCGTTAGGGCTCTTTTCACTGGTGAGCTCTGCCCCATGGTTCTCGCACGAGCATTTCACCAGCAAGCTCCAGTTTTCCCGTCAAGGCATCACACTTTCTGTCTCTGACTTCCACTGTCTCTATTCCTCCCTACCTGCCCCTTTCCCATTGCTGGCCACTGCCTCGCCAGCTGCTTCCTTTCAACACGCACAGGGGCCGTTTCTACACAGGCCACTTCCTTCACAAGTGGCATGCTAATACTCGGAGCGAAAGATGCTAATGAGGCGCGGATGCAAATTCCCCACACCTCATTAGCATAACGCCATGTGATTTGGAGTCCGGAAGACCGTTCTTCTGGACTCCAAAATGCCGTGTAGAAGCACGGCCCTGGGGGGCTTCTGGAAGGACGTCCTTCCTCTGGAGGCCCCTTCGTCCCGAAAATTTTCCTGAAATTAGCTGTGTAGAAACGGCCAGGGTGTGTCTACACTTGCATTCCTCTTTCGAAAGAGGCCTGCAAATGAGGGAAATCAAAAAATGCAAATGATGCATGCATTTGCCTATTTTGTGCCTCATTTGCATATTCTAATTTCCGAAGAGCTTCTTTCGCAAGAAGAAAGCCAGTGTAGACGCTGCTCTTTCAAAAGTAAACCCCATCTTCGAAAGAATCTTCTTCCCATTAAATAAAGGGAAGAAGGATTCTTTCGAAGAAGGGGTTTAATTTCAAAAGAGCAGTGTCTACACTGGCTTTCTTCTTTCGAAAGAAGCTCTTCAGAAATTAGAATGTGCAAATGAGGTCTCAAGTACGCAAATTTACACCTCATTTGCATTTTAAATTTCCTCGTTTGCATACCTCTTTCGAAAGAGGAATGCAAGCATAGACACACCCACAGCGTGTCACCCCTTCGCTTTACCTTAGGGAACCTCCCACTTCTCCTTTTGGGATCCTAACCCCACGTGTGCTCCATGGTACAAGGGTTCCCTCACCAGAGCAGAGCAGGCCAGAGAAACAGACCTTTTCCCTGGATTCCCTGACTCACTCCCCATCCACAGCTGCAGCAGCATGGCACCGGTTCCCTTGGGGAAGACCCCCTCTTCAGGCACTGAGCAGATTCGCCTCCTGGGCTTCTGATTGAGGAGGCGATTTTAGAGCTACCCAAGACACATTTTTCCCATCCTTTGAAAATTCTGACTTTTTTTTTTAAAAAAAGTTCT
The DNA here is from genome assembly GCF_033958435.1 of Carettochelys insculpta. Lineage (NCBI taxonomy): Eukaryota > Metazoa > Chordata > Testudines > Carettochelyidae > Carettochelys > Carettochelys insculpta. The sequence continues at coordinate 5,565,376 of NC_134145.1, forward strand.
AAATGAGGGCCAAAAGTTGGAATCTTGAACATTTTGGCAAATCAAACATTAGAAAAGATCAGTTGAATTTTGTTTGCTTCAAATGTGACCATTTTCAATTCTTTCCTGCTAAAAATAAAGTTGAGTTCCCATAAGCTTACCCCTTTAAAACCATCTGACACCCTCCCAATTGTTCTCCCAAGCATCGTTTGCTTTTGCAATGCAAAGCGTGCCAGCTAGATGGCTCTGATCCTTTCAGCCCCAGATCTTACCTGAGTGGAGAAATTCATTGAACCCAGCTCTTTGCCAGGAGGCCAGATTCCATTTTTGAGGAAAAGCTGTTTTCCAAACCCAAAGCTAGAAAATCCCTAGTGAGCTCTGGCTGCTTTGTAAGTGCTTGTGGTGGTAGTAGTAAGCCTCTTCCATTCCTTCATCTTGGAGCATAGGCCACTGACAACCATTTGCCAGTGACCCCTGTCCTGGGCAGTCTTTTCCAGTTCTGACCAGATGTTTCCCATCTTTTTAATGTCTGCCTTCAGACCCCTTCACCAGGTGTTTCTTGGGTGCCCTTCTTTTCCTTTTCCTCATGGGTTCCAACTTTAGGCTTGCTTCGTAAGGTTGGTGGTTGGTTTTCTGAGGGTACGTCCAATCCATCACCATCTTCTCTTCCTGCTTTCTTCTTCGGCAGGAAGTTGGTGAGTCGGTTGCCCCAGGTTTTGGTTGTTCATGGTGTATGGCCAGTGGAGCTGGAGGATTTTACAGAGGCCATTATTGATAAAAGTCTGGATTTTTTGGACAGTCCTCTTCGTTGTTCTCCAGTTTCTGCTCCATACAGTAAGGACTTATTTGACACTGGAGCTGAATAACCTGATCTTCGTCCTAGTTCTCATCTGCTTAGAATTCCAGATGGTTTTCACGAGGGGAAAGGCAGTTCTTGCTTTCCCAACTCTCGCTCTCAGCATTATGGTCAAACTAGTAGAGTAGGAAAAATTCCCCCTCCTGTCCCCTGGGCTGGGGAGCAGAGGGTGGCTGTAAGGTGTTGCAAGCCATGAAGATTTAATCTTCTGTCGCTTCCTCCAGTCTGCCACAGGAATGCAGGCAGGAAGCAACTTTGACACATGCCCCCTCTATGTCCCGTTGGTCTCAGTGTCTGGTGGTGCTGGGGCTGTTCTCATGTAGGAAACCGGATGCCAGGAGAGACCACCTGTGCAGTTGCCTGGGAATTCTCCCAACAGGAGGGGTTTGAACACAGCGGGAAGATGCGGGGGGTTAGGTCCTCAGAGGAAAGAGATCTCCCGGGATCCACGCCGTTTCTCCCCAGACGTGTGGCGCGCCAGTGTTTCTGGATTGGATCCCTGTGTATCCCTGTCAGCATCCTTCCTCTACACAGGGATCCAATCCAGAGCCACAAGTGCCTAGAGTGGCACGTGAGCCGGTTTTCAGTAGCACGCAAGGTGGGAGCTCAGCCCTTCCACTCCTCCCCCATGGAGTCAGGAGCTTGCTTAAAGCCAGGCCAACAGTGAATGAACAAAAGACTAGCTACGGTGACCGGCCACCACCTAAACGATAAAGCTCTGCATCTTCACTGATGTAGTAATGAAGCTGTTGTAAGCAGGACTACTAGTGACTTTAAAAAGTATCACCTGCACTTGGGCCATACGTAGAGGTCAAAAGGTCCAATTTCAGCACTCCGCCTTGGAAAGGTTGCTGGCCCCTGCTGTAGGGGCTCTGCAGGTTGCTGCTGGAGGGTGAATGTGGGTGATCACAGTTACCCATGTGGGATGCCACACTCCCGACAGCTCTGGCTCCTGCTACCCCAGCCAGCACCCAGCTGAGCCCCTGTCTTCCAAGTCACCCACTCCCAGGCCCTCTTATCCACCACACGTGTTGTTTTCAGTAAAGATCTGATGCCTTGTAGGTCTGCATTGCAGTCAATGCATTGCAGATTCACACCAGCTAAGGATCTAGGAGTTTAAATGGGTTCCCTGTGCAGCATGATCACAGAAAATTAGGGACTCACTGTGATCGACACCCCCTTCCACTTAGCTCCTTGCAGATTAACTTGGGCCTTAATTTCTAGCCAGGAACGCTGGCAAGGCAGCAGCCCTAGTCAAACCAGCTTTGCATTTAATGTGAACATTAAAAAAGAATGAGAGGGGGAAATGAAAATGTAAGTAGCTAAAAATATTCCCGCTGTTGTTTTCCACAGCTGAATGAAGATAATTGTATTGGCAATTGTGAGTGATTACTGTATTATCTGTAGTCAGAGAAAGTTATTTTTTTGTACGCTAAGGGAATTAATGATACATAAAACTGGGTTCATAGCGACTGCCTTCATCAGCAGAAACGCTGTGCAGAACGCTGCCGCGCTGTGATTACTCCAGCCGGCTTGGTGAGAGAGAGGTGGGTGAAAGAGTTGGATTCAGGATATTGCCAAAGATTTACATATATTTATGTTCCAAAAGGCTGAGCGAAGCCTGAGCTGATTACGTGGGAGCAGAGTCTGATTGATCTCCCGGCTCAAAAGCCTTCAAGTGGGGACAGTTTGGTCACTTCCCTTTGATTGGTGGCCCCTGCCTAGATATAGGAACACAAGGGATGTGGGTAGGTATGAAATTCAATTTAAATGAGCCTGGGAAATAAAATCTTTGAAAACGCAGCCAGTACAGGTGGGACCTCTCATCTGGCATCCTCAGGACCTGACTGATGCCAGACAAGAGAATTTGCTGCGCCATGGACCAGCACTTCTTCTGCTCACTGGGCTCTTAGAAAACATTTAGGGGTCAATTACAGCTAAAGAACAGCACAGAACGCTGAGAGCCAGGACTGGCGGCTGGAAACAAACTTCATGGGACTGTGAGAAACTTGGCCACACCCATGATAAGAGGTCACCCAGCGAAGTCAACTCGTGCCAGATTACAGATGTTGCTGGACGAGTGTTCTGGATTAGAGAGGTTCAACCCGTAGTTTTGTACCATCTGAAATGTTCCTCATTATCTCGGGCAGACAGTTAAATCTTTAAGGGAGGCTGGGTGTGGAAAGCAATATCTTTCATTGGCCCCACTTCTCTTGGGGAAAGAAAGATGCTTCGAGCCAGACACAGTTCTCCTTCCGGGCTGGACAAGGGTCTTGCCCATTGCCACCTCTGTGTGCCCTGAAAGGGCTGAGTCTAAAACAATGGAATGATGGGTGCATTGATTTGCAGGGGCCCAATCAAGAGCCCACCAAGGTAGTTTTGGATCCAGCTTTGGATTTTTGCAGCTACCTGGGTTCTTTGAAGGCTTCTGCTGTCCACAGAAGGTCAGGAGCTATTCAATAGAGGAAGCACAGAGATGGTTACTTGGTGGAAAGTCTGAGAACCCTTGCAATGAGCCTGAATTTAAGGAGACTGCATCTCAACGGTGTACCAAAGGGTTGGTAAATGGTCCTTTCAGCATCAGAAACTCACCTTCAACAGCCAGTTGTGGGATTGACACCTGCTGGATGGTCACTGGGGCAGTCAAAGCCCAGGCTATCTTTAGAGGTGGTGTCAGGGCAGGAGAGATTGATTAATGAAGGGGGCTCCTTGAGGCTACCCACAAAGTGGGGTTAATAAGCAAAGAGATGAGCCGCTGCTGTAAGTGATTTTTAGCTGGAGAGACTGGACTCAGGTTTAGGCTGTGCTTCCAGGGAGCTCAGCAGCATTTGGGCAGGTGGCCTTACAACACCTCTGGATTCCAGGCTGCTCTTGTGTAAACAGGAACCTTCACCACTGGTCTGGATTCTGGGCTGCTCCCATGTACATGGGAGCTGTTGCAGCGGCTCTGGATTCTGGGCTGCTCCCGTGTAAATGGGAGCTGTTGCAGCTGCTACAGAGTCTGGGCTCCACTAGGGTAAACAGGAGCCGTGGCAACTCTTCTCAGACACAACAGCTCCTACCGTGTTGCCCATGGGCTGCAGTGCAGCCCAGAAGACCAGTCACACCATGTGCTACAGGCCTGCCCCTCGTGCTCTCAGCCCATCGTGGGCAGGCCGAAGGCACCTGAGCCTAAGGCCTGGCTAATTTCTGTGTGCCAAAGACGGAAGGCTTACCCAATGGTTAGAGCACAGGCTTCTGCTGAGCTGGGGTCAGATGACAGGGGGCTGCCCTGTGGCTCCGGGTGTGCCTTGCAGCTTGCATCAATGTGCCGCACGAGGCAGTTTGCCTCCCATGGAAGTTCACCAGCATGCCCACGCCTAAGGGGTCAGGTGGACTTGGGCAGCTCACGCCATCCTCACTTTGATACTCAGCACAGTAGCTGGTGTGCCTCCAGGGGCGTGTGTCTGGTGAGCTGCCACTCACACCTGCGGCTGCTGTGTAGAACTCCCCTCAGTTCTTCCCTGCCTCAGTTTCCCCTCTGCACAACACAGATCACAAGCTTCACAGGGATGTTCTGAAGATACAGATGTGTGAGAGGATCCAGGAACCAGGGGCATCATTTGCTCTGTAGTGAGGGGCCGTTGCCCCCACAGACATTGGTTTGCTGCCCCCAACTTGTCATAGGTCTAAAATGTTCCATTTTTCACCCCATCCATGTAGGCTTTGCAGGACATCACACAAGCTGTGTCTACACGTGCATGCTACTTCGAAGTAGCGGCACTAACTTCGAAATAGCACCCGTCGCGGCTACACGCGTCGGGCACTATTTCGAAGTTAACTTCGACGTTAGGCGGCAAGACGTCGAAGTTGCTAACCTCATGAGGGGATCGGAATAGCGCCCTACTTCGACGTTCAACGTCGAAGTAGGGACCGTGTAGACGATCCGCGTCCCGCAACGTCGAAATTGCCGGGTCCTCCATGGCGGCCATCAGCTGGGGGGTTGAGAGATGCTCTCTCTCCAGCCCCTGCGGGGCTCTATGGTCACCGTGGGCAGCAGCCCTTAGCCCAGGGCTTCTGGCTGCTGCTGCGGCAGCTGGGGATCCATGCTGCAGGCACAGGGTCTGCAACCAGTTGTCAGCTCTGTGTATCTTGTGTTGTGTAGCGCAACTGTGTCTGGGAGGGGCCCTTTAAGGGAGCGGCTTGCTGTTGAGTCTGCCCTGTGACCCTGTCTGCAGCTGTGCCTGGCACCCTTATTTCGATGTGTGCTACTTTGGCGTGTAGACGTACCCTCGCAGCGCCTATTTCGATGTGGTGCTGCACAACGTCGAAGTTGAACATCGACGTTGCCAGCCCTGGAGAACGTGTAGACGTTATTCTAGCCTATTTCGATGTTGCTACATCAAAATAAGCTATTTCGATGTTGGCTTCACGTGTAGACGTAGCCACAGTGTTTTATGATGACTGATACAAATTCTCCCCCTTGTTTAATTTTTCCGATGGAAGCCCTATAAGCACTGGATAGCTTTAATGGCCCCTAGAACAGGGGACAGAATCTGTCCCACTGCTGGGTGGCTTTTGCCCAGAAGTTCGGTATTTTTAGGAATCCCAGATGAACCTCTCTAAGCTGCAACACTCTCGTCCGGCAGCAGCCGTAATCCATCATGATTTTAGTTAGCTGGATGACCTCTTATCATGGATGTGGCCAAGTGGCCCGTGGTCCCATCAAGTTTGTTTCCAGGCATGAGTCCTGGCTCTCAGTGTTCTGTGCTGTTCTTTAGCTGTAAGGTACCCCACAATGCCTTCTCAGAGCCCAGTAAGCAGTGCAAATGTTGGTATGTGCGAGACAATACTTGACCTCCCGTGGCTTGGAACATTCTCTCATCCAGCAGTGGTCAGATCCTGAGAGTGCCGGATTAGAGAGGTTCAACCTGTATTAATTAATCATAAATACTCTTAATTTAGTAGCTCTTCTAAAATGTCACTGAACCCCAGTTTTGCCTACAGCAGGTGTTTCTTGGATGCCCTTCTTTTCCTTTTCCTTGTCAGTTCCAGCTTCAGGCTTGCCTTGTGAGGTTGGTGGTTGGTTTTCTGAGGGTATGTCCAATCCATCACCATCTTCTCTTCCTGATTTCTTCTTTGGCAGGAAGTTGGTGAGTCAGTTGCCACAGGTCTTGGATGTCAATGGTGTACGGCCAGTGGAGCAGGAGGATTTTACGGAGACCGTTATTGATACACTTCTGGATTTTTTGGACAGTCCTCTTTGTTGTTCTCCACGCCTACAAACCTGGCTTCTTCTGCTAGCTCTGAGAACAAGCCAGGGACGTCCATGGGCCCACAAAAGAGACAAGCTCTTGTCTGGTTCCGAAGTCCAGGAGGAAGGTTGTAACAAAAACTAAACACAGGATAATTAGCTCTTAAAAACACACACAGCCGCAGTCCCCTAAGGGCTTAGAATCAGGTAAGAACATGTGCTTTTAGAAAAGATACAGCCTCTGATTCTTCATTTTTCTTACGGTTTTATTTTGTCTCCTGTCCTAGTAGAGGAACAATGCTGCGTTTCTATTCTAGGCCACCAGAGGGTGAGATTGAGCTTCTGTCCTGCCATTTGATGTGGGCCACCCAAACAAACGGTGGAAGTTTTGGTAAGAACCTGGTGCTGAAATCTAACCACCCCCGATTCCTGAGCAGCTGGTTGGCTGCGGGGAGGGGTTCTAGTTATGCTCCAAGGGTATTTTTGATAACAGAAGGGGACTTATATCTAGTCACTAGAATTAAAGGAGCGCTGTCAGATAGATTAGTATAACAAATTAGAACAAAAAAGCAGTCTGGTAGCACTTTAAAGACTAACAGAATAATTTATTAGGTGACGAGCTTTCGTGGGACAGACCCACTTCTTCAGACCATAGCCATACCAGGACAGACTCAATATTTAAGACAGAGAGCCAAAAATTGTAATCAAGGTTGACAAATCAGAAAAATATTATCAAGGTGAGCAAATCAGAGAGCAGAGGGGCAGAAGGGGGGTGGGAAATCAAGAATTAGATTAAGCCAAGTGTGCAAAAGAGCCCCTATGTACTTGGCTTAATCAAATTCTTGACTCCCCCCCGGCTTCTGCCCCTCTACTCTCTGATTTGCTCACCTTGATAATATTTTTCTGATTTGTCAACCTTGATTACTATTTTTGGTTCTCTGTGCCTTAAATATTGAGTCTGTTCTGGTATGGCTATGGTCTCAAGAAGTGGGTCTGTCCCACAAAAGCTCATCTAATAAATTATTCTGTTAGTCTTTAAAGTGCTACTGGCCTGCTTTTTTGCTTTGATAGTCTGCAGACTAGCACAGCTTTCTCTCTGTTACTATTACACATTAGGGCTACGTCTACACGTGCAGCCAACATCGAAATAGGCTATTTCGATGAATAACGTCTACACGTCCTCCAGGGCCGGCAACGTCGATGTTCAACTTCGACGTTGCTCAGCCCAACATCGAAATAGGCGCAGCGAGGGAACGTCTACACGTCAAAGTAGCACACATCGAAATAGGGATGCCAGGCACAGCTGCAGACAGGGTCACAGGGCGGACTCAACAGCAAGCCGCTCCCTTAAAGGGCCCCTCCCAGACACAGTTGCACTAAACAACACAAGATCCACAGAGCTGACAACTGGTTGCAGACCCTGTGCCTGCAGCATAGATCCCCAGCTGCCGCAGAAGCAGCCAGAAGCCCTGGGCTAAGGGCTGCTGCCCACGGTGACCATAGAGCCCCGCAGGGGCTGGAGAGAGAGCATCTCTCAACCCCCCAGCTGATGGCCGCCATGGAGGACCCAGCAATTTCGACGTTGCGGGACGCGGATCGTCTACACGGTCCCTACTTCGACTTTGAACGTCGAAGTAGGGCGCTATTCCTATCTCCTCATGAGGTTAGCGACTTCGACATCTCGCCGCCTAACGTCGAAGTTAACTTCGAAATAGCGCCCGACGCGTGTAGACGCAACGGGCGGTATTTCGAAGTTGGTGCCGCTACTTCGAAGTAGCGTGCACGTGTAGACGCAGCTTAGGTGTGGGGAAAATGCTGACCCTGTTGAAGTGAACGCCACACTGCTATTCATTCAGCAGAGCCAGGATTTCACCCGTTGGGTTTACGTAGGAAGCTCAGATGTAAGCACCCCCGAGCAGAAACAACAGCGCAGTGCAAGTGCTTCAAAGCCGACCAGGAAGCGAAACTGACTGCACCACTGCAGATTTAACTCAGGTCTGGGTTAGCCAAGTCTGAGGATGGACAGCTTCGTTGCGAAGTGCAGTCTTCCTTACTGTGTCCTCACGGTTGCTGCGCTCCTTTGTGCACGTCACTAGGCCTTGTGGGGCATGTCCGGTGGTTCCTTGTGCCCTGAGCTGCTCGCTGAATCCTTCCCAGTGAATGGCAGCAGAATATGTCTGAGCACGCCGGGGAAGAGTGGAAAGGCCTTGGAGTGGTTTTAGCCTGCATCCTTGTTCCAGCCCGAGTGAAGGTGACACCTGGGTTATAGGTATCAGAGAGGGAGCCGTGTTAGTCTGTATCTTCAGAAACAACACAAAGTCCTGTGGCACCTTAGAGACTAACAGATATTTTGCAGCTTAAGCTTCCGTGGGCAAAGACCCACTTAGCCGTTAGGATGGACAGCCAGCATGGGTAGAAATCACCACCCTACTCAAGGTAGGGACATTTGTGTATGAATGGGAGGGGGCTTAAGGGGAACACCCAGGTAAAAGCCCAAATTAGCTCTGCAGTGAAAACATGCCTACAGAGAGGGCTCCATCCCACAAACTCGGTGTCTAGAGCTTCTTTTGGCTAGATTAGCCTGGGGAGACCTTTGCACCTGGCACAGAGTTTGCATGTGACACCAATTGCTGGAGTGTGGCCTTGGGCTTGTTCTTTGTAAGGACGACTATGCATTTGTCCTTATTGAATTTCTTCTTATTTACTTCTGACCATTACTCCGGTTTGTCCAGATCATTCTGAATTCTATTCCTGAATTAAGAAGCAACGGCATCCTGGTCCATGAAAGGGGCTCCCGAGTGCCTTGCTAATACAAGTACATAATAATACCTTATTAAAAGTGTGGCTGCTTGTCACAGATGGCTGTATGGCCTACAATGGTTGTGGAATATCTGTCACTGGAGATATTTAAGAATAGGTTGAATACATTTCTAACAGGTGTAACCTCAGAGGCGCTGGGACCATGAAGTCTCTGCTCTGCAGCCTTGGCTGAGAATCAGCAGGTCTTTAACTCATGTGGCAGTGCACAGGGGTTTAGCTCCTGTAGTCACAGGTTCAATCCCTTCTGATAAGAACCTGGGCTTGTTGGCATTACACAGGGATGATCTTAGAAGGTGCTTGGTCCTGCTGTGAGGGCAGAGGGCTGGACTTGATGACCTCTTGTGGGGTTCCTTCCGATTCTATGTGATTGTTTTGTGAATGTCTTTATCTTAGGTCTCAGTTAGCCAAGTCCACGGACAGGGAGCTCAGCTGCAAAGGCAGGAATCTTTGCTTTTCACAAGCCACCACTAACCAAATCCATTAGTCTGAATGCCTTTTGGTTTTAGAATGAGGGGGAAACAAGAAAGAACAAAAATAAAGTCTGTGTGTGGGATTGTGAGAGGGAGGGAGAGAGGAAGGGAGGGAGGGAGAGAGAGCATGGGGTGGATGTCGCCTGTGTTACATGCTGCTTTGAAACCAACTATATTACAGCAACTGCCTCCAGCAGACTCTGAGAAATGTAAAGGTGTTGCACAGGAAATAAAATCACAACAGTTAGATGGTTAAATATGATACAGCAGTACAGTCCTTGTTGGGACTTAGAAATTCCTGGGAAGGGCTCAGCTGTTTGGGACTGCTGCTCCTTCTGGACTGTAGAAATCACACTCAGGAGCTGGGGGCCAGGAACAAGGAATTAGGCAGAGGCAGAAAGACGAGCAGCCATGCACTGTGGCTGGCTAGCTTCAGGTTGGGGGAGAGCTCGGCAGGACTACCAGAATTGGATCCCGCATGGTAGGCCCTGACTTGCAGTGAAATCGATGAGAGGTAGAGCCAACGTACATTTGAGGTTCTGGGCCCTGTTGATGGGCTCAGGCTCGGAGTGGAGGGAGGATTAGGATTTCAGAAGTGGCTTGAAGACCAGCAGCCACAAGGACAGAGGAGGGATCACTCAATAATTACCTGTTCTTTTCATTTCCTCCGGGGCACCTGGCTTTGGCCACTGTCAGAAAACAAGATACTGAGCCAGATGGAACGTTGGTCTGACCCAGCGTGGCCATTCTTATGTTCTCATAAGGAGTACATAAATTGCCGGCTGCTTGTACAGCACCTAGCACAATGGGGTGCTGGCCCACGATGGGGCTTCCTAGACAAAACCACAAAACAACCACTGACTAGTCATAGCACAATGGGCAGCTGGGCCGGGGGAGTAACGTGCTTTTTATGAGTCCTGGTCTACACTAGGGTCAAAGTGGATCCCAGATATGCAACTCCAGCCATGCCATTAGCATGGTTAGAATCGATGTATCAGGATCGACTTTGTTCCCTGGTATAGATCAGGGATCTTCAGCCTCACACAGACATCCCTTACTCCGCACATCAGCATGGAGTACCAGGGTCGACGGCCAAGCCCAGAGAGATCTATTTTGCCGCGTCTTCACACACACCTCAAAATCGACCTCAGGCAGATCGATCGTGGCTCGCCGACCCTCCTGTAAGTATAGACATACCTTGAGACTCTTCCCTGCACTGTCAGGAGGTCTCCCTGGTATAAATCCACATGGCAATTAGACCCTTTGGTGATTATGGCTGAAAGAAAATGTCTCGTCCTCTTTCCGGTCGACTGCCGTGATTAGGTTGGGAGTTGTCAATATCCCGGCATAAAAATGCTGACGTGGGTGAGTCGATCAGCTTTGTTCGGCATTGTAATATCTCATTTTATCCGTGCCACGCTTTATTAACTTCTCATAAACCTGTCAATGGGGAGAGACATCATTTCACTTTACCCCATTAGCTCCACACAATGACGTCGGGGAAGGGAGGGGGGAACCAACCCCCCGACAGCAGCCAAATGTGGCTCCGGCACGAGAATGTAATAACAGTGGCGCCCAGGGAAAGTAATTGAATTAAGTGGCTTTTGTTAATGGTTTTAAGATTTAGAAGTGTAAATAATAGTTAGGGCTCTTTAATGGGACTTTGCTTTTAGGGAGCGGCGAGCCTGGAAATCCGAACTGCTTTGCTGATGTCAGGCGGTGTTACTTCCCCACTTCATGCCTGCAAAGCGTGTTTTGCAGTTTTAAAGCCGCGAGTGTTTATCAGCCCTCCTTTCTAACTTCAGCTGCGGCTTAATTCGGGAGCATTTGCATGAGCCCTTCTTAGGCAGCTGTCTCTGAGTGCTTCTCACCCCCAGGAGGAGAGTATTAGTTTCCTGGCGCTGCTTGGGAGAACTTCCAGACTGGGGGACGAGGCTACTCAAAAGTCCCCTGTTTAAAGCAATGCAGAGCCTGGGCCCCCAATGGCTGTGCCTTCCCCAGTTACGGAGCAGGGCCTGGTTCTGCTCTGTCAAAACCCAGGGCAGTACACCAGCTTTCAGGTAGCACGAGCCAGGGGATTTAAAGTGACTGTCATGGAACCCATTCTGCTTAAAACATTAATGGATTTTCATGTAAGAACCTATCCAAGTGCTAGAAGAGAGGCTGATTTCAAACTGCCTCACCCATATAGAGCTAAACAAACAGCTGCTTGGGTCAGCTCGGTGGGGCAGCTGGTTTAGTCCTTTAAGCATTCTCCTGGCTCCTTTCTGAACCCTCTTCCTGTTATCAGCATCCTGCCTGAGTCATGGACAGGAGGTGGACACCTTGTTGCATTTTCTCCAGTTGCAGAGATTAACTCCAGGGTTCCCAATCGATTGGCTGCAGTAACAGAGAGGTAGCCCCCTCCATTAGTCTGTATTCTAACAAAACAAATCACCAGTCATGTAGCACTTTAAAGACCAACAAAATAATTTTTGTGGGATCTGAAGAAGTGGGTCTGTCCCACCAAAGCTCATCACCTAGTCTGTGCCTACGCTTGCTAATGGTCAAATTGGAGCATACTAATGATGCACTGAAATGAATATTCAGCACTTCATTAGCATGGTGCCGGCCGCGGCACTTCAAAAGTGCCGCATTTCTACAATGCCTTGTCTACACGGGGCCCCTTTCGAAAGGACCCCGCAAACGTCGAAATCCCCTTATTCCTATCAGCTGGGCTTGGCCTTCGGAATATGATTTCGGCTACTTAGTTTCAACCAAAATTATCCAGGTGTGGAAATAACCACAGAAAAGCAAAACTCTAGCCCCGAGATAAACAGCGATTCACTCGGCAGCAGTGTTTCTTCAATGTTTGGAGACCACAGACCATCAGACAAGAATATTTTTAGGCAGAACACTTTTGAAACTTTTCTTCAAAAAATTGTTGCCAGACCAAAAAAACCAACACCGAAACCAAATCAAACACAACATATAAAGCAAAACCAAAGTGAAGTAACTGAGCCAGGTATCGTAGCAATGAAGAAGTAACACCGTATCTGGTTTTCATAACAGAAAATATCAACCAGCTGTGTATTTTTCCAAACGCTCGCGACACACCTGCGAATTGCTCATGGATCGTCTGTGTTCCACAGAACACAGTTTAACAAACTGCCGTACAGACAATGAGCAGTCATGTAGCACTTTAAAGACTAACAAAATACTAAATATTCAGCTTATAGGAACAAGGAGATTTCAATGTTTGCGGGGTCCTTTTGAAAAGGGCCCCATGTAGACAAGCTGTGCGTGATCGAAATGCAGCACTTTTGAAGTGCCGTGGCTGGCAGCATGCTAACGAGGTGCTGAATATTCATTTCAGTACCTCATTAGTATTCTCTGATTTGGCCATTCGCATGGCCTTTTTGAAATTTTGGCCAAGTGTAGACACAGCCCTAGTAAATTATTTTGGTAGTCTTTAAAACGCTACATGGCTGCCCATTGTCTGTAGAGCAGTCTTTCTTAAAGTATGTTCTGTGAAACATGGATGTTCCATGAACAAGTCACAGGTGTGTTACAAGCATTTGGAAAAATACACTGTTGGTTGACATTTTCTGTTACTAAAACCAGATACAGTGTTACTTCTTCGTTGCTATGATACCTGGCTCAATTACTTCACTTTGGTTTTGCTGCATATGTTGTGTTCGATTTGGTTTTGGTTTTTTGGTCTGACAACAATTTTTTGAAGACAGATTTCAAACGTGTCCTGCCTAAAAAATATTCTTGTATGATGTTCCGTGGTCTCCAAAAATTGAAGAAACACTGCTGTCGAGTGAATTGCTGTTTATCTCAGGGCTAGTGTTTTGCTTTTCTGTGGTTTTTTCCATACCTGGATAATTTTGGTTGAAACTAAGTAGCAGAAATCTTATTCCAAAGGCCAAGCCCACACAAGCGTCAGAGAAAGACAGCCTCCACCCCACAATACACAAAGAATCAACAGTGATTTGTTAGGCTTCACTAATAGGTTATTCCAGACTTATAAATACTTTTATGGAAAAATACCTCACTGTCTCTATTCATACTGACTTGTCAAAACTGATGCCTGTCTGGGTTTATTTATTTCCTGTGCACCTATAACAGAGCTGGGCTGTAGCAGTACCCCTCTTCCCTACCTCCTTAAAGAGCAACGTGATGTTTGCACCTGTGAACTTAAGCTAGCAGGTAACATCAAAGCAGCCCCTGCAGAACCTTCTCCCTCTCTTATCCAGCCTTCATCACCATAGTAAAGGAGGACCTCTCTGTTTTGAAAAGGCACAGAGCATCAAATCCCAGGAAGGAGGGACAGGTTAATTTCCTTGGCTCATAGCTAGGGAACTGAGCTGTGAAAAGACTAACTCACATGGAATATTTAGCCACAAGCATAACTCAAACCCCAGTCTTCTAGAGCATAGACCAACATTCTGGCCTGGGACCACCTGACCTTCACTGACAACACCCTCCTTCCTATGAGTTTTCTCTAGTACTGGGTAGCACTCTTAAAGGAATGTCTTTCTGGGATTCCCCAGCATGCCGTTCTCAACCTGTCCCTTGAAGTTGGATGGAAGTAGCCAGCTGCAGCCCTAAAGCGGCCATTTTGCACCTAACAGCTACAAGTAGCAGCTTGCTGTCTTGCAGCCGGTAAGTCCCTGTTATGTTTTTCTCTTTGTGGTTGATGAGGAGATACCCTTTCTCCCAATAGTAACATTTAGAATATCTAAGACTCGGGCATTTTCTCCCCTTCCATTGACAATCTGGAACTGAATGGGAACCAGGTGTCTTTTTGTCTTCTGCATCATGCATCTTTCAGTTTCTGAGCACTCTCCCCCAAGGATAGAAAGTTCATCGGCCATTTTGATTTTGTAGCTCAGGACAGATTGCCAGAGGAGATAAATACGCTGCGCTCTCTCTCTCTCTCTCAGGGAGCTGTATGTTCTTTCTTGTTTGAAAATGTTTTTGCTGTGAGATCTGTGAACACTTTGAGATGTTGCTTCGTTTGGCAGGAAAAAATTTCACACGATGATATGAAAAATATGAAATATTTTGGGGGAAGAAACCAGCAGAATATTTTCCCAAAAAGTTTTCCACTGTTCCACAGAACCCTTGCAGGTGAACTGTGACTATCTGGTACAGGAAAGCTACAAAATTCTGGGGAAGGGACATCATCTCATACGTTTTGCAATCACGCAATACATTTTGGACACAACATCAGTGCTTTGCAGAAAGGGGATGGCTATTGGGACAGTATCACAGGCTGTGCACAGCCAGGGATTGCTTCTTTCAAAGAACTATTAGGAAATTTCGAGCTCAAGAGTTGAAGCTCCAAGCCCCTGTGTGTATGGCTGAGTAGAGCTCTCCGGCCCTGATTCTCTGCCGCCTTGCACCATGTGCAGACTTTTTGTACTCTCTGTAGCAAACTGTCAGGCCCAGATTCTCAAATTGATTTAGGTGCTTAGCTTCCAGGGGATTCAGGTTTGTAAACCTCTTTGACAATTCTGGCCTCGGCCCCTGATGGCAGCAGGGCTCAAACGTTAGCAACCCGAGGGATCCCCAGTTTGATTTAAATATGTTGTGGTCCCCCGATCTGGCTTCTAATTTTCCTCAGGAGTGCTCTGCCCCCCCCTCAGTCTCAGGCCCACCCCCAACTCCACCCTTTCACACAAGTCCCTCTCCCTGCCTGTCCTTTTCCCCAGCTCTCTTTGGCCTGTATCTGTCCCGGCTCCTTCTCTCCTCTTCTGTGCCGCTGAACAGCTGTTCCACAGTGTGTAGTAGGCACTGGGAGGAAAGGGGGAGAAATTGATCAGCTGGGTGGGCAGATATGACTGGTGGATTCCCTGGAGTACCCTTGCTGACTCCAGGTTAAGAGCCACCGCCGCCTTTCAGGGTTGGATTCTGTGAAACAAAAGGCCGGCCGACTCCCTAGATAGATTCCTCCTCGCCATATCAGCGACAGAGAGTGGAGAAGGGGGCAGTTCCTTTGGGTGCCCAACTCTCCAGTTCTGCAGAAAATGTGCCCTGACAACAGATGTGTTACCTTGCCCGGTGGTGCCGGGGAAACGGGCAGATTCTGTGACTGGAATGAAAAATGCTTGGACTAAGCAGGAGGAAAAACACCCTCCAATGAGACTTTTGGTGTCCTCTATCTCAGAGACCGCTGGGGTGATGTGCTGAACAGCAGCTCCTAATCCAGCTATGTAGCAGCTGGGAAGAGATTTACACAACCAGTAAGATGGGTGAGGATTATTTAATGCTCAGAGATCCATTAGAGAATTGACTGGCCATGATCAGACCCAGGCAAGGCTATTCCTGCAGATAAAATGGCAGTTGTTTTCGGTGAACACTGGACGGTGCCCTTGACAGTGGTGATATTTGTAGTGTGTTCTTCAGTGCGCTTTAGCACGAGCTGATGAGGGGCAAGGCTGCAAACAAAGCTGGTTAAATACAGTATAAGCGTTGTTTACGCTAGATGAAGGGATTGCATTTAACAGCCTCAGGCAGTCAGGAGGAGCTATCAAGGCCCTGGTTTCAGCAAAACATTTAAGAACATCAGCAGGAGTTTGTGTTGTTCAACTACTGACCTCAAAGAATGTAGGTCCTGCTCCAATGTCAGTCTATGGCAAAAGTTCATACGAGGGCTTTCATAGGGTGAGGCCATACCTGGAGTATTGAGTCCAGTTCTTGGCCCCGCCCTGCCCAGCATAGGAAGAATGAGGATGCATTGCCGGGGGGTCCAGTGGAAGGCAACCAAAATGATCAGGGGGCTGGAGCCCATGATCTATTAGGAGAGGCTGAGGGATTTGGGCTTATTTAGTTTGCAGAAGAGATGACTGAGGGGCAATTTGATAGCAGCCTTCAACTTGCTGAAGGGGAGCTCTAAAGAGGAGGGAGAGAGGCTGTTGTCAGTGGTGGTGATGGATGGCAGAACAAGGAGCCATGGTCTCAAGTTGCAGTGGGGGGAGGTCTAGGTTGGATATTAGGGAAAAGGATTGCCCCAGCAGGGTGGTGAAGCACTGGAATGCGTTACCTAGAGAGGTGGTGGAATCTCCATCCATGGGGGCTGGATTTGACAACACCCTGATGTCTCTGCCAGCCCTAGGATTCTATGAGTCCATGATTCATAAGAACATAAGAACATAAGAACATAAGAATGGCCATACTGGGTCAGACCAAAGGTCCATCGAGCCCAGCATCCCATCTGCCGACGGTGGCCAATGCCAGGTGCCCCAGAGAAGGAGAACAGAAGACAATGATCAAGTGATTTATCTCCTGCCATCCATCTCCTGCCCTTGTTCTGAAGGCTAGGGCACCATACTTTATCCCTGGCTAATAGCCATTTATGGACCTAACCTGCAAAAATTTATCAAGCTCTTTTTTAAACCCTAATAGAGTCCTAATAGAATATGTGAGGGTTTGTTGGCTCAGCCAGCTAATTAGCAAATGGGGTGCAATGCAACATGGCAACAGTCAGGTGTGGGGTTCTACATTGTGAAGGTCTGTGCTTTAGTCCCACTTAATCCCACAC
This sequence comes from Carettochelys insculpta, assembly GCF_033958435.1. Taxonomy (NCBI): domain Eukaryota; kingdom Metazoa; phylum Chordata; order Testudines; family Carettochelyidae; genus Carettochelys; species Carettochelys insculpta. The sequence goes on from NC_134145.1 coordinate 5,582,265, forward strand.
CAGTCCAGAGTCTTGAGGCTATTGTCTAGCTTTAAACTCTGCCTGCCATCTGAAAACCCAGCTGGGCTCTTTCTGTCATTCGCCATTAATAACATTCTGCAGGGAGCTCTTAGTTAAGGATCCTGTTCGTGACACAGGACGCAGAATAGAATCTGGCTGTCCTTCCCTGCAATGCAGACATGGCCTAAATGTAGTTCATCGTGATGATGATTAACCTATGGCATTGGGAAGGGCTTTCCCTCTCTTTGCTGTGCAGCTTGGGGAGTCTGTTCTGCTCATTTCTCCAGTTCCACTCTCACCTCACTTTGCATTTGTGATTTGGTCATCAGTAACTCACCAGGAGCCGGAGGCCTTTGATAGCAAAAACCCCAACTTCTGCGTGCAAATTCTGTAACTTCTGTCTGAATTCTGTAGCTCTGTCATGTCTGTAACCTTGATCTTTGTAGCCAGAGGCAATGGTGTGTGCTGCCCACAGTGGTCTGTCTAGCCTGTGAGTGGCTTCTACAGCATGTGAGAAAAGTGGAAGATCAACTTGCCACCACTCGGCCATTAGCCAGTTGTAAAACAAGTTGTGTGAGAGAGGCCCAGTTTAGAAGGCCTGCAGAGGGAGGCTCTGCCCTGCCAGGCAGAGGGAGGAGAGCCCAGCTGAGAAGCTTGGGATAGCAAATGACTTCACATATGCCTCTCAATTATTCTCATAGATTGCAACAGCCTTTGACCACATGATGCCCATGTGGGGCACACTGGGGGGGTTGCAGCCTAGTGGTGAGAACAGAAGATTTCGCCTCTCCCCTAGCTCTGCCTCACCTGGGTGAGGGGTGTCTGATCTGTGTCCTCCATCATCACAGCTGTTTGTCTCAGGGATCGTCCTTTCGTTCAGTTTGTACCGCACGTAGCACCAGAGGGTCCTGGCGTATGACTGGAGCTCTGCAAAGGGAATATAAATAATAAAAATAATCTTCACAATGGTATCCACCAGCTTTCCTCATATTATTATTATTATTATTATTATTATGAATAGTACATTAATGATAACAATAATAATAATAATATGGTAGGCCTTAAGGTCCCCAAATGAGCTCAGGGCTCCGGGGTGCTAGGTGCTGTACATTCATACAGGGAGTCACTTCTCTCCTGTTGAGCTTACAATGAAATGGTGGGTGAGAGATGTAACTCCCAAGCAGAGTGGGCCGTGGCATGATCTGCAGGTGTCTGCTGCAGCTGGGGTGGTCTAAAGGGGCTGGGGATCAATAGGCCTGTTGTCTTAATCAGCCTGGCAGCCAGAAGGAGTCTGGTAGCCTCACTAGAGAATCCCCATTAGAGACAGCCTTCCTTTGGCTCTTCTGTGCCACCCCAGAGGCGTGAACCCCTTAAGAAAAGGCTCCCCTTGCGCTCCGCCATTCCTCAGACTGACCAAAACGGGGGGGATCTGGCCTGTGGTGATTTATAAGCTATTTATTTTTTCATAGTAATGATTCCTTGTCCTACCTCTGCTCTGTTTCGTTGCCTCTTGCTCTGGTTTTCATTTTGCCCACCAGGGCCACTTTTCCGCAGTGTCCGAGTTGCATCTTTTGGGCTACGTCTACACGTGAACGCTACATCGAAATAGGCTATTTCGATGAATAACGTCTACACGTCCTCCAGGGCTGGCAACGTTGACGTTCAACATCGACGTTGCGCAGCACCACATCGAAATAGGCGCTGCGAGGGAACGTCTACACGCCACAGTAGCACACATCGAAATAAGGGTGCCAGGCACAGCTGCAGACAGGGTCACAGGGCGGACTCAACAGCAAGCCGCTCCCTTAAAGGGCCCCTCCCAGACACAGTTGCACTAAACAACACAAGATCCACAGAGCCGACAACTGGTTGCAGACCCTGTGCATGCAGCATGGATCCCCAGCTGCAGCAGCAGCAGCCAGAAGCCCTGGGCTAAGGGCTGCTGCCCACGGTGACCATAGAGCCCCACAGGGGCTGGAGAGAGAGCGTCTCTCAACCCCTCAGCTGATGGCCGCCATGGAGGACCCCGCAATTTCGATGTTGCGGGACGCACAACGACTACACGGTCCCTACATCGACATTGAACGTCGAAGTGGGGCGCTATTCCTATCCTCTCATGGGGTTAGCGGCTTCGACGTCTCGCCGCTTAACATCGATGTTAACATCGAAATAGCGCCCAACACGTGTAGCCATGACGGGCGCTATTTCGAAGTTAGTGCCGCTACTTCGAAGTAGCGTGCACGTGTAGACACGGTCTTGGTGTCCTGCGGCCGGCAGCAGTGTTCCCTCTGCTATTTTCCATCCGGGGTGGAATAACTTCTGTTCTGTGCACCTAGGCCTATGTAGGTGTGCACCACAAAGAGACAACACACTGCGGGCGGTGGGTGGCTGTGCTAATCAGCTGGGTGGAACTGGAATCTCTCCTGGGAAAGCCACCCAAGTGCTCAATTTACAGGGAACGCTGGCCTGATGTACGCTAGGGAAATTAAACGGTTGAGGCCTTTAGGAGGAGGTTTAATGAAATAACGAGCTATGGGCCCATGATTGGGGGTCAAAAGGGGCAGTTGCCCCCAGGCCTGGTGTTTCACGGGGGCTTGGCGCTTTGGCCACTGCTGCTGCTTCTTTGGCAGCCCCAGTGGCTCTGGGTCCCTATGAAATGCTGCAGCAGCACGGTTCTGGGTGTGCCCGGCTGTGTGTTGGGGGGAGAGGGCAGTTCTGTGATCCGGGGGCAGGGTGCTGAGACCTGACTGCCTTTGACTCTGCCCTTTCCACTCTTGGCCCCACCCCTTCCAGGGCATGATTGCAAGCCCCACCCCCTTGACTTTGCTGCCAGTGCCTGTGGCCAGCTAGAGCAGAACTGTTTCAGCCAGAAGCAGCTTGGAGCCAGTGTGGATGCAGGCAAGCTGCAACGGTTGAGCTCTCTCTCCAGCCTCTGTTCCGTGATGCATTGCTGGCCTTTCACGCTCTCCCAGAGTGCATCACTCTTGGGAGCTGAGCCAGGATGGGTGGGGGGGAGCCCAGAGCGCACTGGGGCTGAAAGGGGTTAAAGAACTGCACTAATATGGGCACTGAAATGGAGCCAGCATGGCGAGTGTAAATATGGCGAGGTGACAACCAGCTCAGTTCTCTTGTGTAGATGTGGCCATGCCGTTTGAGTGGGTTCTGGTTAGGGAAAGCACGTCCATCCCCCTAAGTAAATGTGATAGATTACTGACATGTGATTTTTCATTCCTTTTGTAGGGTTTCATGGGGCCGGGGGGAACCCACTACCACCACTAACAGCAAAACCTTGAGCTGTTTGCCTCTGGGATGTGCTATAGGATTTCTCTGAGGAGGCCAAGCCTTCATGTAAGCAGCTCTGGCATGGAAAAGGTTAATGAGATAATCTCCAGTCCCCTCTAACACAAAGAGAAAGTGAGTTTTCTGATCCATAAAGGATCAGTCCGTAGGAAACCCCATCAGCCTCCTTAGCGTGAAATTACACAGCAGCAGGGGGCTACAGTCCTTCTACTGTACAACATTAAAGAGATGAATTAGAACTTGACATTCATGTGTTTAATATGCCTGTTCCCGGCATTATCCGGAATGGACCAATCACATTCAAGGACTTAAAGTCACTGGGTCTTTGCGGGTACTTAGGCTTGCTCATTCGCTTGTTGTCTCCATCCAATCTATCTACCCGTCCTATCTAATCTCCCAGTGTTTTGGACTGGAAAGCACAGCGCCTTAATCTTGCATCTTACAGCTATTGAGTCCTCGGAGTAAAAGGTGGCAGCTTTGTCCCCGCACAAAACAAATCTCAAGGAGTGTGTTTGTTGACAAAATGCCTCTCCAAGTTGCATTTTTGGTTGTGGGTGAATTTCTCGTGGCAAATGGAACAAAGGGAGCCCAGCCGAACTTGATACAAATGCGAAGGACTGGCTTCATTCACTTTGTTTTCATGTTCAATTTTCCTCTTTTTTTTTTTTGAAGCCATTCCAACCCCACTTTAACGAAACCAATTTTACTTCACATTTAATTTCAGTTTTCTTTCTTAACGTCCGTGTTGCCCTTCACAGCAGGAATGGCGCAAGCTTCCTTTTCCTTTCCAAAATCAAGACTCAGTTTGCAACACGATCAAAATACAGATGCAATGTCACCTACCACAATGCGCTGTACGTATTACAGTGGGAGTTATCCAAAATTTCGAGATCACTTATCTTTTGCTACTGAGGTCTGAGTTATTCATTATTGGGCTTTTAGATGTTCACAGTTTATAGAAGATAATCAGGAGGGTTTTTTAGTTTGCAATAATAGCATTGGGAGCGACAAAGAAGTCCTTAAAGAGACACAGGTTGTAGACTCTTGATATCTCCCCTTAATCTCCTCTTTTCTGGGATGAAAAGTCCCAGACTTTTTAATCCCTCTTCATATGGTGCCGTCCCAAACCCCTAATCATTTTTGTTGCCCTCCTTTGAACTTTTTCCACCGCCAAGATATCTTTTTTGAGGTGAGGCAACCACATCTGTACACAGCATTCAAGATGTGGGCAGACCATCGATTTATATAGAGGCAATAAGATACTTTCTGTCCCCTTTTTAATGACTCCTAACATTCTGTTTGCTTTTTTGACTACCGCTGCACATTGGGTGGGTGTTTTCACAGAACCATCCACAGCCAGTTGTAATAGCTAATTTTATCCCATAATTTTGTAGGTATATTTGGGCTTAATTTTCCAATATGCATTACTTCACATTCATCAGCATTAAAATTCACCTACCACTTTTTCCCAAACACAACAAGAAGACCTATGGGACCTTATAGACTAAGAGATATTTTGGAGCATCAGTTTCTGTGGGCAAAGATGCACTTTGTCAGATACATGAGTCGGAGTTTCAGAGGAGGGTCTAAATTTCTAGGCGAAAGAAAAGGAGGGAGTGCCTTGGCCCTGCCTATGCCTTGGCCATATAGCTATAAGCCTGGCTTGACTAACCCTCCCCACCTGTTAAAAGATAGAGCTGGATACTAGGGTGTTTGTGAAACCCCACACTAGAGATACCAAGAGCTGAAATCACAGAGTGGCAGCTGAGGCCACACAGAGCTGAAATCACTGGGTTCTGCCTTAGGGCAATCCCAAGCAGTGGGGTTAGGACCGGCGGACAACAGCAGGACCAGCGGGCAGCTGGTAGGAGTGGTGGCGGCGGCGGTAGATGACGGCGACCGGCGGGCGGCCGGTAGGAGCGACGGCGGGCGGCCGGTAGGAGCGGCGGCGGCGGCGGACGACGGCGACTGGCAGACGGCTGGTGACAGCAAGGGGAGGCTACAGACAAGTGGACAGCTAGTATTGCCCTGGTGATGTATCTGTGGGCTTTGAGTTTGGGACTGCACCGCAGAGGGTACACCCTGTAACTGTGTGTGTGTGGAAAAGGGCCAAGAGCCCCAGCAAGAGACTGGGTTCTACTGCATATGGGGATGGTATCTGGTTAAAAGGGGTTTTGTCTCTTCTGTGCTGAGATACACTGCATCTGTCGCTGTAACCTTGGGGTAGGTTACGGTCATTAAACAAGCCATTTCTATCTCAGACTCTGTGCTTGCGAGCGGGGGGAGAACCGCCTTACAGGCACCCAGCATGGGGGTGAAATTGTCCCAGGCCACTGGGTGGGGGCTCGAGCCGGTTGATTGTATCCTTGATAGGAAAACCCCACAAGAGTTGAACCCGGCCCTTCTGGCAGGCATCTGGCGTTAACAGAAGGGTTACAAGATCTTTTTGAGTTCCTCACAGTCTGCTTTGGACCTAACTATCTTGAGCTGTTTCCCAGGAAAATTAAAAGTTTGCAGGGAGCTTGGTTTTCTGTTGGGAAAAATATTTAGACTGAATTGCTTTGCCCACCTTTATTTAAAGCTTTTTTCAACTCATCATCATCATCAATAACCGTGGGCTCAGCGCCTGTTGGTGTCTGATGCCTCTCTCACTATTTCGTTCCATCTTTCCCTATCCAGTGCAGAGCGGCTTAGTTTCTGTAGACTAGCTCTGCACCAATCTACTACATCGTCTATCCATTCTCTGTGGGGTCTGCTTCTTCTATTCGAACCATCCGTTATGCCAAATACTAAGGTCTTGATTTTTCGTTCGTCGTTCATTCTGCAAATATGTCCAAATAGTTGTAGCTTCTGTTTTATAACCTTCTGCAGCAGGTTCTCTTTTGGCTGTATCTTCCTATTTAATTCCTCATTGGTGACCGTCTGCATCCGTCCTATTCTCAGCATCTTTCTATAACAACTCCTTTCGCACACCAATATTCTTCTTTTTGAATCTTTCTTTATCACCCATGTCTCACATCCGTACAACATGCTGCTGAATACACGTTTTCAAGACGCCCAGCTTCGTTCTTAAGCTAATTGTTTTGCTTTTCCAGAACTTATCCATCGCCTTCAAACTCGTTCTTGCTTTCGCTGTTCTAGTCACTATTTCCTTCTTACAGTCTAGATCATACGTTATGTTGCTCCCCAGATATGTGAACTTCTCTACATTTTCTAGTTCAATACCATCCACACTGACCTTCCTTCCTATTTCCTTGTCTCCAAATACCATTGTTTTTGTTTTATCAATGTTCATAATCAGTCCGTACCGCTTCCCTTCATTTAACACCCGCACTGTTTTTGCTAGCTTCTCCTCATCTTCCTCAATGATAACTACACCATCCGCGAACCTCAAGTTGTTAATTCTTCTCCCATGCACAGATATCCCTTCTACCTCTTCCTTGATCTTGTCCATCACTCTCTCCAGATATGCGATGAAGATACTTGGTAATATTGGATCTCCTTGTCCCGTACATCTACTTGTTTTAAACCAACTTCCCAACTCCCCGCATTTTCTTAGTGGTGCCTCCGCATTATCACTGATATCTTTCAACAACCATATTAGTCTGTTTCAACTGCATTGGTTTAAAAACAGCCTAGAATTTTGCGGGATGTTCCCACCAGGTAGAATGACTTTGTCAATGAGAAGATAAACCCTTGTAGGTGCTTGCTTTGTAAGAACTGATGTTACTAAGTGTTTCAGCCCAATGGTTTCAAGAAGAGAGCAGGATCTTCCAGGTAGGACTGACTCTTGAGACATTATCTGCTCTAGGAAATTGAACTTTGCATAAAGTGAAGTGGTTTAAGCACAAACTGGCGCACCCACACTAGCCATGCTGAATTGGTTTAAGGCAGGCGTGTCCAGCCCGCGGGCCGCATGCGGCCCTGGACAACTAGTAATGCGGCCCCACAAGATCATAAACTTTTAACATTATTATGTGATTTATATACATTAACTATATTATATATTTCATATGCGGCCCAAGACAATTCCTCTTCACTCAATGCGGCCCAGGCAAGCCAAAAGGTTGGACACCCATGGTTTAAGGTTTGTACTGCTAACAATTGTCCCTACGTTTTGTTAGTTACAACAGCCTTTGCATACTTATTTCATAATTCCTGGCTGAGCTTCCAGAAGCAATGCATCCTGGGAGATTTCAAAAGGCAGAAGATGCATGAGACCCCAGTGACATATGGTCGGACTTGAACCTGGGACCTCTGGAGCTCAGTGAATGAGCTTCTACCATTTCAGCTAAAAGCTAGCTGCCTACATTTGTGTGAAACTACCACATGAGCTTGCTCAGGCACTAGAGGCTCATGTACTATGTTCCCAAGATCCCAGGTTTGGTTCCACCTGGTTAGGATGGGGTCTGTGGGTATTACAGGTGCATGGTATTACAGTATAAGGTGAACTCCTCTACCTCTTTCAGTTTCTCTGCATCTGGGCTGACATAAACCTGGTTCAGGATGAACTGTTTAAATTTCAACCAGCTGTTCAACCTGCTGAGATGTTTCCTGTTCTGAGTGTTTATTAGGCCGTTCATAGACAGTGGGTATGAGTGTATGCAAATATTCCATGACCCCTCCAAGGGCGCTCACTGGTCCAGAACACATGGGCTGCATTTAAACTATGAGATAAAATCTAATTTAAAGGAGTTAGCTCGATATTAAAACGTCACTGTCTTCCCTGTAAACACTGTTCGCTCAAATTAGCGAGCCCTAATACTGATAACAAAATGTCAATATTACCACCTGGGTGTAGCATCAATTTCAAATTTAAAATGTGGAATAATGGCTAGTGTGGAAATGCCATGTCTTTAATTCGAATTTATTAGCCTCCAGAAATGCCCCAGATGTATCCCACAAAGCTGTGCAGTGACCCTCCATGGATGGCCGCTTCTTTCTCCGCTTCTCTCCATCCAGATGTGCAGGAAGGAGGTCACAGGAAGCCTGCAAATTTTTGATTGAACTAGAATTAGAATTTGAATTCTGCAGTGCCCAGGCCTGCAATTATAGAGGTCTGGACGTGTGGCTGATGGAACTGGGGTGGTGATGGGGTGGGCAGGGCTGATAACACAGCTGCCCTCCACTACACCAACATCCACAGAGGACATGCGACAAAGGGAACGTGGGCGGGTTTTGGGGAGGGCTGAATTCTGTTGCTGGGTGCTCTGAATTCCAGGACAGTGTTTGCATTCTGGGATTCTACCGTTCAACACCCACAAGCAACTGGGGCTACGGCACTGTGGGATAGGTACCCACAATGCACTGCTCATTCTTGGGAACTTGCACAGGGCTAGGGGGTTGCAGAAACTTGACACGGAAAAATGATGGGCTGAATTTCAAAAAGTTTTGTGGCCACTTAAATTCAAATTCATGAGAACGAAGTTAAAAATCAAATTTATTAAAAATCGCATTTATCTCACAGTGTAGACATAGCCATAGTTCTGCTGACATACGAACTGTGGATTATGGTACCTTGAGGCACATACACACCTTGAAAGATTAGCTATAAGCCTGTAGAGTAAGAGGATAATGATATGGAAGAGGGACTCTCGTAGAATTTTTATTTCTAGTCGCAAGCTCCGTAGAAACTTCTTTCCATTTACGTTTCAAATAGGGTTGCTATAGAGTGGAAGATATTGGACTCAGAAGGCATGCTGGTGTGATCTCACTCTTGCTTGCATGTTTAAGGAGAGCCAGGTTAAATTGTAGCAATCAGCGAAATAATCTCTTTGTCCACGAATAACGCTTTTTTACTCAGTTTTCTTCTCTGTCTCTGGGAAGGCCACACTGCCCAGAATCACCTTCTGTCTGGATGCTCCAGTAACGTTCTCATATCTACCAACCTGCACAGTTTGATGGCATTCTGAGCTGTATCATTTCAGAGACTGGTGTCAAACACTTGGCAATATACTCCTGGTTAGATGCCAGGTTAAACAACCACTCTGTACGTGGATTGGATATGTCTTTAATTTCAGAGCTAATACGAGGTTTCCTGAGGTCTCTTCCAGCCCTAGAATTCTAGAATGAAATGGGCAGGGCTAGAAGGTCGTGTTTACATGTTTGAGGTCTCACTTCTTGGAAGTATCTGCTCCATCTTACATAAGGTATTTAACACTTCAGTTGAATCTGTGCTCAACTAGCTTTGAGGTGACTGGAGGACTTTAAGATAAATTAAATGTTAGTGGGAACAGTAAGTCGAGTGGAATGAATGTTTATTGGCCTCCTGAAACTGGCGAGGTTTCCAATCCTGGCCTCTTTTTGACCACACCCTTCTTCATTCAGTGTTCCACTGAGAGAAAAACAAACCAAAACCAAATCTGTGCGAGAGTGATTTAGAGCTTAACCATCTCACGATAAAGCTGCCCGGTCGAAAAAAGAAAAGGAAGAAAAGAATGACAAATTCTAAATGCTTTTGTCTTTTGTCTTCAATTAAATTAGAGGCCAGCCCGAAGTATTGAGTTTCATGTCTGGGTAGCAGTTTCTACAGAAAGGAATTTCCATTATCATGTTGGAAACACTTACTTAATCCTCCTTTTGCATCCAATCTGCCAGAGATTTTCACAGCCACCAGGACTTTGCATTCCATTATTTGTCTGGAAGGAGTTTCAGTCAACCAAAGAAGAAGCAGGGCTGGGGATCCCACAGAGAGAGGACCATTAACTGGGAGATTATCATGAATGATACATTCATGATGAGAACCTCCTAATGACTGGTTAACAGCTATGATCATTAACCACCAGCACTAGTTACCACAGTTCATGATGGATTCTCCATCAGGGCAATCTTTAAATCATGAATGGACGCTTTTCTTCCTCTAGTTCAAGCAGGAATTGATTCAGGTTCAGTCTTTAATTGACATTTGGGAGGAAGTTAGAGTAGATGACCACAGTTAGGCTTTGTAACCTAGGAATAGCAGAACATTAATGCCACACATGTAATCTGAAAAGTAAACAGGGATTGCCAACACACTGAATGGCCTCCTGGGGAGAAATCTCCAAAAACATCCAAGACTAATAATAGGGTTACCATATTTGAACTTTCAAAAAAGAGGAGACACCCCTGAGAGGGAGTGTATCTATATCAGTACATACCAACTCTTGTTGCAGCAATGTACTATATATATAGTACATTGCTGCAACATGAGTTGGTATGTACTGATATAGCTACATTCCCTCTCAGGGGTGTCTCCTCTTTTTTGAAAGTTCAAATATGGTAACTCTATACACATCTCCTAGAATTGGAAGGGACCTTGGGAGGTCATCAAGTCCAGTCCCCTGCCCTCTTGGCAGGACCAAGCACCATCCCTGACATCTACTTGCCCTAATCCCTAGATGGACTCCTCAAAGATTGAGCTCTCAACCCTGGATTTAGCAGGCCACTCCTCAAACCACTGAGCTAGCCCAACTCCCCCTAACTGATATGCTTCTTACACAGGAAGATCTTGTTTTCTAATGCCCTGATTGTCCTTGGGTTTTAACAACCTCCAAAAGGTAAGGAAGCCTGGTGTGCTGGTGAGACCTTGTTGTGCCAGAGACTCCCTTTGTGATCTTGGGCAAGTCACTTTGTCTCTACGTGTCTCAAGTCCCAATCTATAAAATGGACATAATAACAACAGAGGTGCTATAAGGATGAATACACTGAAGACTGGGGAGGGTTTGTGACAATGGATCTCAGAAGAACTTACATCTTCTTGGAGAGGTTAGAAGGGCTGATATTAAATGCAGTCAGTAAGATGCTGAAGAGGTAAAACTGCCAAGCCCTGGCACATGTTTCAAGTTAGATTGCTGCTGGTTGTAGCTCCTCCTGAAGGTTGTTTTAGTTGGCTCTTTACCAGGCATAGTATGGTAGCAACATCATTAGTTGTTGGACATGGAGTGCACCTCTAACTGAAGACTGTGCTCCGACCCAGCTCGTGTTTGATGGAAGGACTGTGTGGGTTTAGAAATCAAATAGGAAAACAAGGGAACACACTCTAGGATGACTGAAGTTCACACCAGGGACTGAGAGGACAATGGGATGGAGGACTTGGATCTTGGTGCCATATGGGTGTGTAAATGGCTTGAAGAGCTGTCAGAAGAGATGGACAATAGTGCATCAGAAGGCTGGTTTGGTGGTTGCTTATGTTATTCCTTCTGTCAGTAAGAACAGGGCTGGCAGGGATCTCTGGGGTCATCTGCTCTAGTATCCTATTGTTCAGGCAACCCTACCACATAATCCTGCTCATGACTCATCAGACTCCATTGTCTAACTAGTTAGAGAGTCCCCATCGCTCCTGTTGGGAGACTAGTCCAAAGCCTCACCTCTCTGATGGTAGGAAACCTAATTTCCAGGCTAAATGTATTCATGGCCAATTTATCCCCATTGGTTCTTCTGCCAGAATTGCCCTTTACATCCATAACTCCTCTTCTTCCTTGGTCTCAGCCTCACTGGTGTGTTTATACCAAGCAATCAGATCCCATCTTAGCCTTCATTTTCTGAGGCTCGGTCTAAACTAGGGAAAGTAAGTCAATTTCAGATACGCAATTCTAGCTGTGGCAATTGTGTAACTAGAATCAATGTATCTGTAATCGACTTACCTGGTCGTTCTCACTGAAGAAGGTTGATGGAAGAGTTTCTCCCATCGACCTCGCAAGTTGCGAGACTCCTGATAGATTGATTTTGTGCATCCCTAACAGATGCACAAAATCGAAGCCCAGAAGATTGACTCTGAGAGGTTTGATTTTCTGGGGTGGTGTAGACGTAGCCTTGGGCAAAGTACACCCAACTCTCCTTGTGCTTATCCACCCTTGAAATGCTCCAGTGGTAGTGTTTCAGTGTAGACACTATCTACACCGACAGGAAGGGATTTTCCTGCCAGTGGTCGTAATCCATCTCCATGCGAAATTAAAGAGAGGTTTACAGAAGAATTCTTCCATCAACTGAGAGTGATCTGCACTGGGGGGTTAGGTCTGCTTAACTATCCGGCTCTGTAGTGTGGATTTTTCATGCCCCTGAGTGACATAGTTAAGCCAGTTTAATTTGTAGTAATCTGTAGTAATAGTCCAAGAATACAGTAGTTTAGTGTGTTGTTTGCAAAAGTCTCCATCTTGCCCCTTCAAAAAAACCCAAAATATTGGGAGGAAAAAAGGACCAGTTCACTAGCAGATTGAAAAATGGGGTAAATTTAAAAAAACTTCCATAATATGCACTTTTAAAATTTCATAATTTCATAAATAACGGGCACATTGTATCAGACCAAAGGTCCATCTAGCCCAATATTATGTCTTCCAATAGTGGCCAATGCCAGGTGCTTCAAAGGGAATGAATGGAACAAGTAATCATCAAGTGACCCATGCCCGGTTGCCCATTCTCAGCTTCTGGCAAACAAAGGATAGGCACACCATCTTTTTCCATCCTGGCTATTTGCCATTGATGGACCTCTCCCCCATGAATTCATCTAGCTCTTTTTTGAACCATGTTATAGTCTTGGCATTCATAACATCCTCTGGCAAAGAGTTCCACAAGTTGACTGGGTGAAGAAGTACTTTCTTTTGTTTTTTTGTTTTTTTGTCTTTTGTTTTTTAACTCTGCTGCCCATTAATTTCATTTGGTGATCCCTTGTTCTGATGTTACGGGAAGGGGCAAATAACACTTCATTTACTTTCTCCACCTCAGTCATGATTTTATAGACCTCTGTCCTATCCCAACTTGTTCAACTTTTGTATTTATGTTTCAACTTTCTTCTGTTTTGAAGTTTAAAAAAATTCAACCGGTTGTTGTGACTACATTAGTATCCTTAAGACAATGTCATTTGTTGGTTCAAAATTCACTTTGTATATTTAAGAAACACCCAACCAAATCACATCCCATGTCCCTTCTGCCGTGCTAAGTTTAGGAAACAAAATAACTGTGTATTGTGTGGTCCATGGTTGCAAAAGAATTCTGAGGGCAGAACTGGCATCATCTGGTGCGAATCAAGATGCTTTGCTCTGAGACTCTGATAAAGGTTGCTTAGGGCCAAATGGCAGAATGTTTGTGCTGTATTGTGATTAAAACTTTTTTTCCTCACTGGACGAGGTGAGTTCTGGGAATTTGCCTGCAATGGGCAGTATCTGTTCTTTGGAGGTAGTGCCATAAATATGACATCTGTTAAACAGAAGGAACCGACTGCAGAAAGAATGTGAAAAATTAAGGCGACAATTTAAATGAAATGGTCTAGTTAAGGACAATAGTTTGTAGGCAAATGCAAACCATCTGGACTGCACAAAGCAATTTATGTTCTCTCATGGGCTCATCTGTGGAAAACCAACCACCACCATCACAAGACAAGCTTTAAGTTGGAACCCACAAGGAAAAAAGAAAAGAGGGCACTTGAGAAACACCTGGTGTAGAGACATGAGGGCAAACACTAAAAAGATGGGTCACAGCTGGTCAGAATTGGAAAAGATCACCCAGGACAGGGAATGCTGGTGAATGGTTGTCAATGGCCTATGCACCAAGATGTAGAAGTGGAAGAGGCTTATTACGGCTACTAATTGGCTCATCTTGCAGATCCCAGAGCCTGGTTCACCTACCAGTGGAATCAATTGGAAACACTCCTGAAGACAGAGTCCAGGGCACTTCTACAAAAATAAGAAAACCTCACCTATGAGAAAAAATTAAAGAAAACTGGTGGGGGACTTGATAACTTTCTTCTGTTAAAGGATGTTAAGAAGAGGACAATGATGCCTTATTCTCCATGTCCACTGAAGGCAGGATGGGAAGTATGGGGCTTCATCTGCAGCAAGGAAGACTTAGGCTAGATGTTAAAAGAAACTTTCTAACTCTCACAGTAGATAAGTTTTGGAAGAAGCACTGAAGTGAGGTTGTGGAATCCCCATAATTGGAGAAGTTTAAGAACAGGTAGGTCAAACAAGACTGTCCCTGCTAGGTGTTTTCCTTGGTCCTGTCTTGGCACAGGGGTTGGAGTCAATGACGCTGCAAAGTCCTATCCAGGCCTACATTTCCGTAAGTCTACTATTCAGGCCATAAATTCTGGCTGAACTAGAGCCTCTGTCTTAGAAAGACACCCAGTCTGCTGGATTGAAGTCCCCCTTTATTTACACTTGGACATGGGATTCTTCTCTTCTTGCCCACACTAGAAATGCTTTGCTCTGTTGAATAGATGCTGCGTTCCATCCCAGTGAGGAAGAGAATGACCCTGGTGCTAAACCACACACCCTTTTTCTAGCTTCCAGAGGAGTTTCTCAGCTGGACAACAAGAGTTAGTGTTCCTATTACTCCGTGAGCATCCTGGTCCCTGGAGGACTTTGGGGGCCTGTAGGAATTGCCTTATTGCTATGGGAGCTCAGAGGTAGGAATCCCTCTACGCAGATCTTGCAAGATCTAGAGTTGCAGGGGGCTGAACTCCTTGCTGGTTCCCCCTTGCCCAAGAAAGATCATCCAGCAGTTGCTCTGTGTGTCCAGACTCAGTTTACGGTCCCCTGTGAATACACAGCAAAGAATCATGGGGCTTTTGCAGGAGAGGTCCTGCAATCACTTTATAATTAGCCCGAGTGGACACTAGAATGCAAATGCCCCTATGCAGGTTTGATCCTTATCGTGCATGATTAAAGGAGAAAGCTGCTGTCTTAATCCACAGGGTAACAGCATCTCTCTTCCCTGTTGCCTGAGCTGGTACTTGGTTTAAACCCAAGAGCCTCCATGCTTTTCCTCGCTCCTCCAATTCTCTCTTTTTTTAGTTTTCTTCCCACCTCTCTTTCCTTGGCTGCTGATGCTTTTTCATCTTAACTTCTAAAAACTTGTTAAAATTGTGGTTGTCAGCTGAAAACAGAGACTGTTAGAAGGACAGCTCCAGGCTGTTGTCCCTCCACGCCTATATCTGATAACAACCGGCTCAGTGTACGACTGATCGGGGTGTTGAACCTGGAACCCAAAGGCCTGAAAGCAGGCTGGATGGCGAAGTGAAATACTGCCTGTGAGCTCTGGTGGTGGCTTGAAAAGTTGTTAGCATGAGGTGCTGAGATGCACTCCTTGACTCTGATGTGCAACCTTCACCGCTGGCAGGAGTAGGGTCATGGCTCTGGGTTAGGGGAGACATGGACACTACCAAGGCTGGCAATGGCTCTTGTGTTACAAGGCTTCATGGAGAGGGCCAGCTGACTCTCTACGCTGAAATGCAGTGCTGTGCAGTATAGGTCCTGATCCCGAATGGAGTCGCATCATGAAGGTGACCATTCCTATTTTTCCAAAGGGGCTAATTGTCCCATATTTGGCCCCCTGGCCAGCTGACCTTTTCCCTCACCAGCTGCGCAGGGGCAGCTGCTCTCCAGAAAGCACATACTGTACGTGAGTACGCGCTCGGGGAAACCGGGAGGAACAGGGGCACCACTGCAACCTCCTTCCCTGGTCCACAAGGCGTGGGGAGCGGGGAGCCCACCTGTGCAGCTGCCGCCCAGTTCCTGGCTCCCAATGCCTCGGGGGAGCTGGGAGAAGCGCAGGCACAGCTGTTGCTTCCTTCCTGGCTCCCCAAGGCATGGGGCAGCTGGGGAGGTCAGTCGGGGAGGCAGCCCTTGGCAGCCGCAGCTGGGCCCCCTCCCCACATGTCTCCCTGTCCCGTATTTGGGTTAGGGAGTTATGGTCACCCTGTGCATTGTGCAAAGAACAGATATTTTTGTGGGTAAGCCTGGAATTCATGTCATCCAGATTCTGTTCCAATTACTGCAATAGAAGTCCTGTGTGACCTTGGGCAGCTCATTTACTCTTCCTGGGCCTCAGATCCCTGCTTGTAAAATGTTCTTCCTGTGTTGTCTCAGTTTAGACTGTGCAAGCTCTGCAGGGCGTGGGCTGTCTTTTCTGTGCGAGCGTACAGCACCTAGCACCACAGGGCACTGAGCTCAGATAGGGCTAGCTGGGTGCTATTGTAAGAGACATAACCGCCGCCTAGCAGGTCTGGGTAGCTGATTTTCAGGGAGCAGGAAAGAGTCCGAAAGGCTTTGGAATGTGATCCAAGAAAGAGGCAAGGAGGTAGGCGGTGTCTTTCCACCTGTCCCCTGTTCCCCTGCTGTGTGAACCTACTGTAGATTTCTGAATCCCCTTTGATGTTTATCTCTCCCGTAATTCTCTTTGGGGGATTTGCTAAAGTGCCCGTTAGAGGAATACAGCGTGGAACTGGGAGGCCAAGTGGCGAAAAGAATGTTGGAAACAGGATTAAGATCATATTCTACCAGTGCTTGTCAGGTTGTGAATAGAGTTAAAGTTCCTTATCGGCCCTGGGAGGCTGGATTCTTTTGTCCTAACTGGGACTCTCTCCCCCGCCCCTCGCCCTTCCCTTCACATAAAGCTTTCAGTGTAATGAGGGAAGAATAATCTTTGCCCTGAATGGGGAGAGGTGATATGAAGAAATTCCACCCAGAGGAGCAGGAGAGAAGATGCTCAAATACAGCACCAAGTTAGGCAGGGATCCCAGGAAGTTCTGAGTTATGGATCAGGGCCCACCTGTTGCTTGAACGTAAGTCATTAAAGCGTATGGCTGAGCCATTCAAAGGAGAACAGACTGAACACCTCTTGTCCAGCCCCCTCGGGACCTGACCGGTGCCAAACGAGAGAATTTCCTGGACCACAGACGGTCAATATTGTCTGGTACATTACCAACACTCCCACGGCTTGCCGGGCTCCGCCCCCGGCGGAACAGCAACTCAGGGAAGCTCTGGCCTGAGGGCTTTTCCCGCACTGCTCCCATTGACTGGAATTGTAGCCAATGGGAGCAGTGTGGGGCGGGGCCTGTGAGGTGCAGAGCAATGTGTGCCCCAAGTCTCCCTCACAGATGCATGTACAACCTTCCCCAGCCCTCTCCTTCACCCACCCTCATTTTTGGATCTACTCCACAGCCTAGGGAGGATGCACAAAATCCAGTAGCCTGAGGCCCTCAGAAGAGCTAATCTGACCTGGGGAAAGCCCTGAATCTCAATCTTCCCATCCCTACATAACACCCCCTCCCACAAGGGCTGGCACGGGAAGGGAGTGAGGTGTCTCAGCCGGGCGCCACATCAGTAAGGGTGGCGGCTGTTTGGTTTGGTTTCAAGTATCACAGAGGTAGCTGTGTTAGTCTGTTTCTTCGAGAACAACAAGAAGTCCTGTGGCACCTAAAAGACTGACATATTCTGGAGCATCAGCTTTCGTGGGCAAAGACCCGCTTTGTCAGATGCATGGGGTGGGGAGGGGGTTTCCAGAGGCATGTTTAAAGAGTGGGGTCCCAGGAAAAGGGAGGGCTGGAGCTGACAAGGTCTATTCAGTCGAGGTGGAAATGGCCCATTATCAGTTGTCTGTATCAAAAGAGTTTAAAACAAGTCAGGCTGGCCCCTTACAAACCCTGGGTGTTACCATCTCCATATTAGACTCTGACAATGGTCCCACATCCCCCTGTCTGATTGCATCAGGGCTTCTTGTTGGTTTGGTTTGGTTTTTTGCTACTTTCTTTTGTGTGGGCACCAACTGATATTTCTCTGTCAGGGGCTCACTCGCCCAAAAAAGTTCCCCTCAGCCCCAGGCCTGCAGCTATGGTGACATTGAGCACAAAGGTGAGAGAGGCTATGGGCTGCGGCGAAAGGTTCTGGCAAAGCAGAGACAGCATGGAAGGAGTGGGACAAGGCACTCCTGTCTACTCTGCTTGCCTAACCAGTGCCTCACCATCTACGCCACTATTTATGTCTACACTCGTGGGACGTGAAGGCACTGTAATACCATCCTTCAGAACTTTAGATCTTATGAACCAATCACAATGGGTGAATTGGTATCGCTCTTGTCTTTATTTTCTTCTTCTGGTTTTCCTCTTTTAGCCAACGCTGGTGTAACCAATACACCAGTTGGAACGAAGGCTTCTTCCAGTAAAGAGGAAGCTACCTGCGTGAAATACTTTTAAAAATCTGAGTGTCATGGGGAGGGAGGGGAACCTTCTCCTCCTTTTTGCCCGCAATGGCTACAGAGAAGAACCACATGTGGGAGTAGTAACAGAGACATAGCTGTGTTGGTCTGGACTCCAACAGAACAAAGCAGCAGAAAGGTAGCACTTTAAAGACTAACAAAGGGATTTGTTTGGTGATGAGCTTTCGTGGTTAAAAAAAAAAGAAACAGTTCAAACCAAACACACAATTTATTATTTTGCTTAACTCTGCAATCTCCGTACTGCTGGTTATTGGGCAAACAGCACCGTGTTTAAGTATGTGTTTAGAATCGGCCATGCAGTTTGCAGACCTGGGCCTGGGCCTCACAGAAATGTAGCACTTTAAAGACTAACAAAATGATTTATTCAGTGATGAGCTTTCGTGGGGACAGACCCAAAGTGGGTCTGTCCCTACGAAAGCTCATCACCTAATAAATCATTTTGGTAGTCTTCAACGTGCTACATTTCTGGTGCTTCACATGCCGGAAACTTTGCAACAGTCCACCAGCTCAAGAATGAAGTAAGTAGGCAGCAAAATCTTTCCCAGCTTACTGTGAAATACGCCCTTGTCTCCCGAGCATGGTGTGTTCAAACAGCCACCTCAAGGTACCAAAGTGAAACGAAACTAGCAAAGATAAATATTTCACATCTCAACACCTGCCAATCCTCTTTAGGGATGCATGATTCCAATGTGCTTTTTTAAGGGCCAGCCGAGCATTTGAATGCCGCTACGGTCAGTGGGGTTTACTCACGTGAGTAACGTTGCTCCTGTGTTCAAGGGGAGGTTCAGGCCCCAGGTTTGCAAACAGCGTGGCCGATTCTAAACACATGCTTAAACGCTGTGCTGTTTGCCCAATAATCAGCAATACGGAGACCGCAGTGTTAAGCAAAATAATAAATTGTGTGTTTGGTGTAAACTGTGTGTGTGTGTTTTTTTTAAGTTTATTGTGCTTGGATTTATTCCGTTTGACAAACCATGCTATTTAGAATACAATGGTGGCATAATCACAGCCTGCGGCTGTCATTTTTCATGATAATGGGATACTTATTCATCTAAGGCAGGGACAAGTCCGTCGTTGGCCTTCGTTTTACAAGATTATGTTATTTCTGTCTCATTTGGAATAGGTGATATCTGACAGGGAGCAATTTTCCTCCATTTTGTGGGGGTATCTTTTTATGTTGGGGTTTTTAAACTATTTGCTGATGGTATTTCTCCTCCAGCTCTTGATGCAGGTTTGGCAAGGAAATCAAAGATGAACCTTAAAACGTATTTTGACCTCTTTACATAGCAAGACTATTTACTAGCTGAGTGTGGCAAGGTGGGAATTTTTCAGTGCATCAGACATTTGGGCTGGCCTGTGTGTTCTGCTCCATCCTCAAAAAGAGAATGGTGCCCAGTTTTGTTCAGCTCAAACCCTCACCAGATCAAAGACACCATGGTTACATTGGGAAGGTACTGTCTTAAATGCCATTTGGTGTTATTGAAGGTAGGGCTAGACTGAAGGGGAAGGTCGAATTAAGGCACGTACTTTCAACTAGGTTAATTACATAGCTAGGCTCAATGTGCCTTAATCTGGGCTTCTATGCCGTCTCCATTAAGGGAAGTTAATGGGATCCTGAGCTCTGTCAACTTCCCTTACTCCATACGGGGTGCAGGAGTTCAACGAAGGCACCCTGTAAATTTGATTTAGTACATTCCCACTAGGCCACTAAATCGAACTTCCCTAGATGGACCGCAGCAAAGTCAGATGTCCCTGTAGTGTAGCTGTACCCTTAGGCTTGGTCTGCACTAGGCACGTAAGTCGATTGTAGATACGCAATCCTAGCTACAGCAAGTGTGTAGCTCGATTCAACTTATCTGCAATCGACTTATCTGGCCAGGCACACAGAGGGAGGTCAGTGGGAGAAGCTCTCCCATTGACCGCCGTTACTCCTTGTGATACTGAGGAGTACAGGGGTTGACTCCTGACCCAGACAGTTCATTTCACACGTCTCTACCAAATCGAATTCCAGAAGATCAACCCTGACTGGGACCATCTTCCCTCTAATATAGACATATCCTTATTAGGAGCCTGATTCAGCAGAGCACTTCCGAGGCAGGGTGAACTCGATGTACACATCCTGCAAGTGCTCAGCGAAATGGAGATTTTAGTGCTGCAGCCAGACAACTTGCTGAAACTGAACAGTAAACTGATTGAAAAGGCCATTATTTTTCATGGGATTGGGGTTTTTTAAATATTGGGTTCCCCCTCCTGCTCCAGTTTCCTATGGGAAACATGTAGTCCTTTGAAAACAGTCAAGATTCAGTTTCCACATTTTTTGCAAAGAAAAAGAAAATGGAAATTTTCTGCAAAAATAGTAGGCATCCTTCAGTCTGCATAGACTATGGATCGCGCCCTTTAAAGTTTCAACTGAGGACTTCATTTACAGCGTCTATTGTGACTATAAAGACCCACACGAGAGTGACAGTCCTTGCTGCATCTCTTGCAGATGTGGTGGGTGTCTGGCAAGTCCTTAGTGTGCTTTCTGTGCGCTCGCTTCTCCTCTGCTAGCTGTCTGATCTTCAACTCGCCCTTCTGAAGGCCCTTGTGTAACCCCTGCCTCCATCTGCCGCGGTCATCTGCTAGATCTTCCCAGTTGTCCAGCTCGATGTCTACCTCTCTCAGGTCTCTCTTGCAGACATCTTTGTAACGCAACTGGGGGCGTCCGGGAGGTCTTTTGCCAGAGGCTAGCTCACCATACAGGATGTCTTTTGGAATCCTTCCATCGTTCATCCTGTGGACGTGGCCAAGCCAGCGGAGTCGACGCTGCCTGAGGAGAGTGTGCATGGTTGGGATTCCAGCTTGCTCGAGGACGGCGGTGTTGGTCACTCTGTCCTTCCATGATATTCCAAGGATGCGCCTGAGGCAGCCCAAGTGGAAGACTTTACCCGAAAACCCACTTTTGGTTTCAAAAGTGTTTAAATGGAAATAAACGTCTATGCGTACTTGTCATTTGTGACTGATAGGCCTTCTGCAGCCCCTGGCCTAACCCACCAATCTCCTCTCTTTCTATCCTTCTTTTCTTCCTCATTCTCATCCACTCAGCCCATTCAAAATCTTTATAATTTAAGATGATTTCTTTCTGTAATAGCTGTGCCTAGAGATCTGGCCAAGATCCTTCTCTCAGATGCTGTGCAGAGGAGTAGGAACAGACAGTCCCTGTCCAGATTTCATAGTTTAAATCAGAGCTGAGGAGACATTTTTCAGTCAGGGGCCACTGAACCATAAAAAAAATAAGTCAGGGGACACACACAAGTGAGAAGGAAAAAAAATAAAAGCCCAAGAACCAACCAACCAAACTCAATGACCTAGCTCCCAACAAGCAAAAACAAAGCAAAGCAAAAAGCACAGAAAACATATCTTGCTGACCTGGCTTCTGACGTGTAAAAATAAAACAAACCTCACTGATTCAGCTCCTGCAAGCTTGAGTCTTCCCTCAGCCCCTGGAATGGGGAAGGAGAATTAAATCAAGAGGCCTTCAAGCCAGTTTACAAAAGCCAGGGTTCTTTCTAATGTTTCCACCCATGGGCAGAATAAATATTGTTTTGTGCACCAAAGCACGAATGGCTGTGCACCACCATAGAAACACACACTGCTGGCTGTGGAAACTCTGATAATCAGCTAGGCAGCGCTTGAATCCCACCTAGGTGGCTGCCCAAGCATTCAGCTTTCAGGCAATACTGGCGTGTCTCAGGACTGCAGCCAGGGATATTAAGAACAAAATGAGATGAATGGTGGCCTGTGGTCTGGCACCCATTTGGAAGACCACTTTGCCCCTTTATCTCCCATCACAGCAGCGAAGATACACTGACATGCTGAGGCTGGTCCAGGACCAGCTTTGGAATGTTGTCAGCTGTAGACTTTAGCATGTAGAATATGATCAGAAATCCAGCCACCAAAACTTATGCATGGCCGTATTCAAGAGGCCATGGGTAAATGAGCCTTTAACGTATGTGTTTCAGTTCCAGGTTATTATGGTTCTCAGGAGCCTCCAGTCACATCAAAGGGGAATGGATTTTATAAGATGAACTCCGGGGATTCACTCAGGTGAATTTGTTGTTGAACTGAAATTCTTAGGCTGAATGAAACATCTAAGGCCAGCTTTTCTCCTAGAGCTCTGAGCAGTTTTGGAAGTCAGGCCCCAAGTTTCTGTGCTGGAGATCATGTGAAAATTTGGACCCTCTCCTAATTTATACGGCAAAAGGTAGAACAATGCTGTTGGGGGAGGCAAAAATGCAACTCTTCTGGGAGTTTAAACATGGGTGGGAGAAAAGCAAGCAAACAGCATTAGGAAGCTGTGTTCAAAATCAAAAGTGAGTGAGACTGATATCTAACCTGCTCAAACACAGAGAGAGAGATTGAGAGAGAGAGAGAGAGTGTGGAAGAAAACTCATTTTTTCTCACTTCTGCTTCACTGGCTCTCCCACCCTTTGTTAGTCACTAATGCAGTTTTTTTTCTCCTACTTCAGAAACATTCCTGCTCTGGTGGTGGATTCCAACCTGCAGAGAGTGAGGTGGGAATTAAGGTGTTAGTGTAGGTTCAGAGATGTGTCATGTTTCACCAGGGATCAGAATGCTTTTCTTTAAGGTGGCTGTGGTGGGAAGCTTAGACAAGTGGAATGGGTGAGGGGAGGGCTGAGGTAGAGCAGATGGGCTATTCTCAGAGCCTGACTCTCCTGTGCTAAACCAGTCTCGGGCATAGCAATTAACCTGCCCAGCCGTACACAGGTCTGTCCGCTCCAGATGCCCTCTCTCAGGGCAACAGTCCCATCCCTGGCAGGCTCTGAAGGCTGACTTCAGGTTAGTTTGTACAACAACAGGTCAACGAGTTGTAATGTTGTTTCTGCTAAAAAGTTGACCTCTGCAAATTTTTGGGTCAGAGCCCTCCTCCCTTTCCCTCCCCTGCCCCCCACAAGTCCCACCGGAATGTTATTTCCCTGAAAGAAAAAGTGAAAATAAAAAACTGATTTTGATTCTGAGCTTTCTCCACACAAGCCAAGACTGTGGAGAAGGACATTTGTTTTACTCTTATCTACCCAAAACCAAGTTTAAAAAAATAGGTGAAACATTTCAATCAGCTACTTAATAAGCTCACCTGCGCCCCATTGCTGCAGTAATTCTCACATCTCCGTGAGGCAGGGGAGTCCAATAGTCCCCATTTTGTAGATGGGGAAACCTAGGCACACAGTTAAGTGACTTGACTAAGGTCACTCAGGGTTGGGATTGTGGGTGGGCAATGTGGTATCGTGGTTAACCCCACCCCTAGCCCCACAGCCAACCCAAGGCTCCTTAAATCCACTAGCACTGGGATTAAAGTGGGAAACACCCCAGCAGGGAGCTACTATTATGGATCAGACTGAAGCTGCTAGTCCTGGCCAGGCTGGGAGGAACAGGACAACCTCAGCCCCTGAATAGGCAGGGTGTGGTCACACCCACCTCTGAAGCCTCTGCTGGCTGCAGGAAGTTCCCTCCCCCATGTCTCCTGCCCCCTCCCTCCCTAGCTGCAGATAGGAAGGGTTCTGTAGGGGGAGCTGCCCCCCGCTTTATCCAGGGTGCCATTTTCCCTATGGCTGTTCCTGCCGTCTGAGTAGGAAGATGACCCTGTGTCACCCATAGTGCAGGCTGGTGCCCTAATCCTTGGACTCTCCTTTCTCCCTAGCTTGCACTGTCACTTTAAAAGTCCTGAGGCCAGTGGGGTCCCATTCACCCACCTAGAGCTGAGTCTCTCTGTCACAAACCGTTGCATCAGCTCTCACAGGCGTCATTGTCCCTGAAATAACAAGGGAGCAAGGATTCATTGTCATTACAACTAATATGTGCTCGCAGTAGTAATTGCTATTCTGTATGGCATAAGGCAGCTTCTTGTCGGGCATAAGGCAAAGTCAGGTTCACAGGTCAAGTACCTGATCGCAGTTAAGGGTGTGCTTGTGCTGCTCAGTTACTCTGGGCTCATAACTGGGTTTTAACTCCCCACCCCCACCCCCACCCCCCCAACCCCCAACATCCACACTAAAACCTTCTGATCCAGTCTGGAGATACTCGTAGGCAGCATTCCCTGTAAGAGGAGCATAAAAGCGGCCACCCAGGAGAGACCATAGGGCTGCCCAGCTGATAAGCAAAAGGCCTGCAGAGCTCGCTGCTGGCAGCGTGTATTTCTACTGGTGGTGCACATCCACACATGTATTTGCGCACATAAAAATTTATTCAACACAGGGATGGAAGATGATTAGAGGGAGCGTTGATTGGGAAAAGCTCCTGTGCTGGTAAGCACAGTCTAGGTAGGATGTGTTCTCACCTGTCCACCTGCTCCTCTGGCTCCTGTCCTGCAGTCTTGCCATTGCTGGTGTGAGAGTCTTCTCCCAGGCAACTCCTGCCCTGGACGCAAGAATTACTCTCCGCAAATTGGGCCTCATCACTGTAAACTAGAAGTATTTGTCCGGAGTCACTAAAGTGAAAACACCCTGTGAGAATTTCTCTGGAAAAACTAATATCAGGATTTATTTCAAGTTATTCCATCAGGATGAGCGACAAGAGTGTTTTATAACAACGCCACATTCCCACCTTAAAAACCATATACGTGGGGCTGTGGGAGAGGTAGTTGAACTCTGACCCTATGGGGAAACTTTCCCAAAGCACTTAATTCCCCTTAGTGATCTGGCTAACTTCCATTGTTTCTAATGGAAATTAGGTGCCTAAAGTCCTGGGAGAATCTGGACCTCGGTGAACGAGGTGCTTGCATTCCAGGCACCTAAATCACCTAGACAATTTGGAAAATGTTACACCCTGAATTTATTAAGATAGGGTGGAAGCCTCTGGCCTGTGTAATGCAGCATGTCAGGGTAGATGAACAGAATGGTGCATTCTGGATTCCAGCTTTAGGAAAACATGGACAACTTCGGCATGTAATAGGATCCCATTTTCTTCCCTTCTGTTGAATACTATTAAGGACACTTGGCATAGATTTTCTTTTTCCTGTTAATGCAAATGAGAAAGGGTTTTAATCAGGTGCAGATAAAATTGAAAGGTGGCAGATCAAGCTGAAACTGGGAACAAAACAAAAATCAGTAGCGTGTCGCTTCCTAGACGAGCTGAGAAGTAACGCAACACCCCCCCGGCCATTGAATTATGTTGAGTAGCAACAATGTGGTTGTCTCTCAATGTGCATTTTAGGAGTGCATTTTTATGAGCTTTTCAGAAATTATATATATATGCGTTGATATGTTTATGTGACTTTACATATCAACTTAGTCAGGAAAAATTGAATAAAAATGTCTTGGGTCTGGGAAATGAGGGGAGATTATGAAAAGCAGATTTAATTCGGCACTGGTTTTTGATGTTTGTGGCACATTTCATCATATTGCCGGAGACACCCAATTACACAGTTTGAAGAGCAATCAGCAAATGGGGTATCCATGGGAGAATATTAACTGTGGGTTTGTTTTTTTTTAAACTCTCCCTTCCTACCAGCAAATATTATGTATGCCTTATGGAAATGGTTCAAAATACCACATATGCTCTTAATAATGAGCTCAGCATCTCTCTCAAATAGACTTATTTTTCCTCTGACGTTGTCTTTTTCTGGAACAAACCTGTTGGTAATTGTATGGGGTGCCTTTCTTGACCTAAGCATCAGGTATATTTCCGGGAACTACAGATTCCATTCATAGCAGGAGCTGATTTCTTCTTTGGCTTTTCATAAATAGAGGCCCTGTCGACTTGTCGTAACTGAGTCAGAGAACCCTGTCACGTTGCTGTGGTGTCCCCTCATCAAGTTCCATCGCTAGCAAAAGAGAAGTCAGGACCTGAATTTACTTTCCCTACTGTAGATATAGCCCAAGAGCCCAGTGAGCAGAGTAAGTGTCAGTAATGCTGCCAGATAACATTGACCTCGTGTGAGCTGACGAATTCTCTTACTGGGCACCGGTCAGGTCCTGAGTGTGCCAAATTCGAGAGGATTGACCTGTAGAACCTAGCTGCTTCTGTTGGTAATTTTACGGGGTGGCTTTCTTGACCTAAGCATCAAGTATATTTCCAGGAACTACAGATTCCATTCATAGCAGGATCTGATTTCTTCTTTGGCTTTTCATAAATGGAGGCCCCGTTGACTTGTCGTAACTGAGTCAGAGAACCCTGTCAAATCGCTGTGGTGTCCCCTCATCATGTTCCATCGCTAGCAAAAGAGAAGTCAGGACCTGAATGTCTCTGAACAAAAATGTTGAGACTGTGGCCTCTCCAGAACTTTAGCCCACTGTGAGGAAAGTGGCTAGGATCTACGGATCGATCCTCTTGAATTTGGCATGCTCAGGACCTGACCGGTGCCCAACGAGAGAATTTGTCAGATCACATGAGGTCAGTGTTATCTGGCAGCATCACCAACACTTTCACTGCTCACTGGGCTCTTGGGCTATATCTACAGTAGGGGAAATAAATCGATTGCTGATGCAGCAAGGTCGCGACAGTCACAAATGTAACATTTGTGAATTCAGTTATTCATGAGTGGTTCATCGTCCCCAGCACTGTTGCCAGCATGCAGCATGAGACAATGCAGCTGCCTACATGGCGCTGCTATTGTTGCTGCGTGACAGGAGACACCATAGCCACCGGCGTGCCACTGTGATTGTCACCACGTGCCATTGGACACCATAGCCATCCATGCAGCGGTGTGGGAGGCTTGCGCCGGCCAATGGCACCATAGCCACATATGCGGTGCTTCTGAAGCCACTGCAAGGTGCCTTAGCCGCCCATGCAGCGCATCCAGACGTTTGTGAAATTCAGCATGTGGAGGGTTCTCGACACTGAACCCTCGCGAATGTCACGACCCTACTGTCTGCAATTCTAGCTAGAATTGACTTACCTGCAATCAACTTACCTGGCTGTCTTCACTGAAGAAGGTCTGTGGGGGAGTTTCTCCTGTCAAGCTCCCTTAATCCTCATGTCTCTCAAGGAAAACGGGATTGATGCCGATTCCTGATGGGTCAATTTTGTGTGTGCCTGCCAGATGTGTGAAACTAAACCCTGGAAGATTGACCCTGAGTGGACTGATCTTCCAGGGTAGTGTAAACAGCCTTAGAAAACATTTGGGGGAAATTACAGCTAAGTAACACAGAACACTGAGAGCCAGGACTGGTGGCTGGAAACAAACTTTATGGGACCTCAGGAAATTTGGCCACACCCACGATAAGTGGTCGTCTGGGTAACTAAAATCCTGCTGGACCACAGATGTTGCCAGACAAGATTGTGCCGGACTAGACAGGTTCAAACTGTATCTGTTTGGCAGCCTTTAGTGTGTTCTGCTTGAGAACAGTGACCAGATAACCCTGATAAAAGGGGTTTTGTCTAACATCCACACCTATATTTCACATCTCAAAAAACAAGTGCCTTGATTTTTCAAACTTACTAGCAGGTCACCCTATACCTGGGATGGAGACGACTGTGTTACAGCTAGTGATTGGGAGATTTTCACTGTTTTTCATTGGGAAATGTCAATTGATTGAATCCCAAACTTTTTGTGTAAAAAGGTTGGTTTAGAAAAAATGTCCTCACTGGAGTTGGGGGAAGGTTGCAGAAAGCTTTACAATTGTTGAAACATTCCATTTGGCCATGTTCAGAATGAATCCTTCCACTTCTCAGTTCAAAGTGACTACTCATTCGGAAAGAACCAGAAGTCCTGAGGCACCTTACAGAGTAACAGATATTTTGGAGCATAAGCTTTCGAGGGCAAAGACCCACTTCGTCAGATCATCTGATGAAGCAGGTCTTTGCCCACGAAAGCTTATGCTCCAAAATAGCTGTTACTCTATAACGTGCCACAGGACTTCTTGTTGTTTTTGAAGATACAGACTAACTCGGCTACCCCTCCAATACTTGTCATTTGGAATGGTAAATCAACTTATAATCCAAAAAAGGTGAAGGAAAGTGTTAAAAATCAAAATATTTCAAAACGATCAAAACCAAATTTTTCAAGTTACCCAATCTGAATTTTTGGAGACAATTGCCAAGGTGCAAACTTGACTTCTCATCTTGATTTGGGGGGGATTTCTCAAAAATATCTGCAGGATGGGAGAACCTTTCACGCTAAGCTCTAGTTATAACCAGATTTGCAATCTTTGTTTAGACAGGTTCTGAGTTTCATATAGCTTGCTAAATGTGGATGGATTTTTAGGTGGGATTTTGAACACTGAGGTCCCACTCACGCTGAGCCGAACTCACAAGTGTACCTCTACTCCCATTAAAACCCCATACAATGTTTGCAAGAGTAGAAGCTTGCCTTGGCCTAGTAGCTTTGGACTGGTTTCCCGTTCACCTCACTATTAGGTAGCATGCTGTGTGCTGGCTGGCTGCTGTGCTCTGCCCCAGAAGCGGCTGCATTTCAATGGCATTCAATAATAAGATAGATCATTTTTGAAGCATTCGCCACTTGGGATGACAGGCACTTTATACATGCAAATTTTATTAAAGCTATTTGAAGATGACTCATAACCAAAGTGAAACCCAGAACTATGGCTAACAGGGTCTTTAATCATCTGTGTCACAAAGGCAGAAAAATAATAGAGGAGGCAGTAACGTTTCAGCGCTCCATAGAAAAGTCAGAAGGGATCACTGTGATCACGTCGGCTGGCTGACTGTATAACACAGGCCGTAGAACTTCCTCAGTGTAATTCTTAGAGCATGTCTTTTAGAACAAACATCTGATCTTGATTTAAAAATTTCCAGGGATGGAGAATCCACCACAACCCTTGGGAAAGTGCCCTGTAGTGGTGCTGTAAGTCCACTCCAGCAAGGAGAATGCTACAAAGGCCTGCAGAACCCTGGCCAATTAGGGCACAAGAGAGAGATGAATGGCTATTCCATACCCAATTGCAAATGAAAGCTCCACGCTCCATGTGTTCTCTAGAGTTTGGCCTGGTCTTCTAATTGACTAAGCGGCTTTTACCACGACCAGGATCCTCTGCGTTAAGAAGTTTCCCCATTAACAATAAGGGTCTAACAATATTCAGCCACAATGCTGGTGCAAAATGATTCAGGTCACTTGTCCTCTTGATCCGCTCAAATAACATCTAACGAATGACTTACGAAGGGCAGAAATTCTTTCCTTGCATTTTTATTAGCTGAGCATGAAAACAGGCACTAACTCTACAGAAAGCAAGACTGGCACAAGTGGTACATAGTATCATGCGGCAACTTTTTCAAAATGAATATAAATTCTTGGGTTTTTTTTTTCCCTTTTAGCTATCAGAATAAATAAATACCATACACGTATTTGGGTTCGCAGAGAGTGACTTCTAGAACACAAATCATTACACTACAGTTTAATTTTACAGCAGTTTGTACAGGATATAACTTGGATTTTTTCCCCCTATTTAAAAGTCTTTGTTCTTGCAAGACATGTTTGACACACACATGGTTACACTTTGGAGCTAACTGGACACCCCTGGTCAGTAGCCAAAAAGGCCATCAATACTGTTGGAGAAGAAATACCAAAAAAGTTACTTTAATCTGCAAAGACACGTCTAAACTTCAGGAGCATACAGCAACTCTTCCCAATAACTAGAAATGCTGTGAAAAGGTGTGGCCACTGATAGTACACCAAAAGTGATATTAACTTCCTGCTGGGTTAATCAAAGTGTTTGTACGACAACTTACAAATAGCTGTTGCATTGGAGTATGTATGAAATATTTCATCCAGGCCGACAAGTCTATTTTTAGTATACTACAAATATGCTGGATTTTTGGGCTGTGTTCTGCTCTCCGTTACACAGATGTGGATCTGGCATAACTCCAGTGAAGTTGGTGGAATTATTCTAATCTTACACCAGTGCAGTTGAGAGCCAAGTCTGGTTCTGCCTCAGCTTTTCAAAGTGCTGACAGATCTTGTGCCACATGGCTTTTAGGGACTGCTAAGATTTCACGCAACTGGCCGATCCTGAACCTTGTGGATGCTATTGAGCATAAATCGGCATGGCTCCGTTTCAGTCACTGGAGTGGCAATTCATTTATGGGAGTGGAAAATTTGGCCTCTTGTCTTTAAATTAACATTGTCCCTCTGAATAGCGTTGAGAAATCTGAGAATGACTGGAATGGTCCTGGACATACAGTCAAGGACAAAGACTGTGAATCTGCAGAACAGCTCACTACTACACAGAATGTTAAGTGTTACTACATTTGGTTTTGAATCTGATGGAGAAGTTTTGCTTGACTCGTTAACAACTATTCTCTCTTCCTAGTCTATCATTATGCTTTCGATGCGGGCGTGAATCTGAGTCACTTAAATACTAAACAGCAGTTTAGATGGATCGAACTATACATGCGTATTATCTCCTTCCAGATTAAAGTGTAAAGAAGAGCAAAGAGCTACACAAAGGGTAGAAAAACCAACACAGCTTTCAAGACCAAAAGGAAAATTCTCTGAATTCACTAGATTTAGCTCAATGGCACAGTTGTTACAATTAACCCTTTAATCCATGGTGGGTTTGATTTTTTTTTTCTTTCAGAAAGATTTGGTGAGTCTGTTACCATTAAATCCTGGCTCCTATTTTTGTCTCCAGTCTTTGTTAAGAACATTGTCGTGCCCACAGGAGTCTGACACAAGGCTCAAGGACAGAAAACAGCCTCAAATTCCTCTTTGATGGCCATGCCTTCTGGGAGTTTCCTGATCAGAGAACACAAGTCTGTTTGGCTAACATGGTTACAAGACCTGAGAACTGGCAGAAATTCTTCAGGCACTGAAGTTTATATTTTAAAGCTGATGTATTTTTTTCCAACCATCTGCAGACCTGACTGAAATGTTTCAACCTGGACATTTTGAAGTTATAAAAATAAATGCACGCAAAATTTGCAACCCTGGCACCTTTTTATTATTATTTATTTTATTTATATTACTGCAAATAAATTCGCTGACCTTGCCCTCCCAACCAGCACTAAAGAACCTTCTACGTTAGCAGGCCTTACTAACAATCAGCATTCTCTGTGCATCTAAAGATACGTCTATATTTATGGGAAGATTGACGCACCTGGCAGTCGATTTTCGGGGTTCAATTTAGCATGACTAGTGGGACTGCATTAAATGGAACTGTCAGAGCACTCTGATACTCATCACAGCCGTGAAGAGTAAGGGAGTTGGTGGCAGAAACGCCTGTTGTGGGGATGGTGGTTAAAACTGATTTTAAAAAAGTCGACTCTAGCTAAGCAATTTTCGTAGCTGGAGTTGTCTGTCTAAAATCAATTTTATCACCTAGTGTCGACCTGGCCTAACTCTACATGACTTTACTTAAAACAAAGCTCCCACTGATTTTGCTGGCCCCATGACATTTTCCTTTCCTAACAAGTAAGACAGTCTCACTGCTATCTTACTCTGCATTGTTTTAATCTGTATTTGTCTCAGGTGGCACCTGATCCTAGGAGGCACAGTCTGAGGCTCTCTCAAGAGGCTCTCAGCAACTTACAGGATAAGTTCATGGATGGAAACTTTAGTGTGAAAGAAAAATTGTAGGTTTTGGCCCAAAGCTGTGGCAAGAGAAGGGAATGTGAGCAAAGCTGGGGGTGGGGAGGGAACCTCAGACCCATTGACACAATCCAGAGCTACATCTTCTTTTCAGGACCCATGTAAAATGGAAGATGTGGGTTCTGGAGATCTTTGCTTGGTCATCTATAAGGAGCACTCTCATTCTCACATTTACGCTATGCATTTTGATTGTGTCATGGTCCTCCTCCATTCAAACGATTGCCTAAAAATTCAAATTTGACAGTGGACTATGAAACACTGCTAAGAAAAAAATAAAAGAAAAAGTCAATCAGTCCCATAGTAATGTCACAGCAAGAGTGGGGGTGGAAGTGAGATGCAGCTTTTTAAATTTTTTTTTAAAATGCATTTTTATGTGGAATGAAAGGCCACGCTCAAGGCAAAATAAAGAATACCTTCCAATACGGAGGGTGTTGTGCCTACACTGATCATCGCTGTCTTTCCCTTAAGTGACATTTTGTCTGGGCTACATGTGAGGTGCACATCCAATGAGAGCCTATGATAAAAGGGGAGAACTTGTGAACATTTAGAAATTTTGACCAGATCTATGGGTGGTTTAAAGTGCGGAAGGGGAAGTCCTCAAAAAAATTTTCTTTCCTAATTTATTTTTTAAATTAATCAAAAGATGACATTCAGTGGAGCATGGTATAAGAGGTGATGGAACAAGGGTAGCACATTGTGTATACCTAAAGGAGGTGTGATGTTGAACAGTGCTCTAATTTATCTGAATATCTGCAAATCCTGGGGGTAGGATACAAGATCTGCCTTCACTGTCTAGATATGTTTGTAATCTGTGCAGGCAAATTCAGTACCTACGGTCCTGGGAATAAACAAACATTTAGGGTATGGAGAGATTCCTCTCCTGACACACAGAATGATGAAGACTTGAAATTCTCACCTCTGGATCAGCTGCCAGGAAGATTTCCAGAAGACCACAGGTCTGACTCACTGTCTAGAGAGGTGGTGGATTCTCCATCCCTTGAGGTTTTTACATCCCAGCTGGACAAGGTCCTGGCTGGGATGACTTAGTGGGGGTTGTTCCTGCCTGAAGCAGGGGACTGGACTAGATGACCTCCTGAGGTCCCTTCCAGCCCTAGGATTCTGTGATTCTGTGTCATTTTATCCATGTGCCACTCCATTGGTTTTAGTGCACAGAGGGGACAAAACTCAGCGGTCAGAAGAGGCAACATGACTAAAACCCCAGGGAAATTTTTTCTGTTTCCTCTGGAGAATCGAGGGAAGCTTATTGTAGGGTTAGGTGGGGGTGTATGCACTCACTGTGGGCGGCGGACGTTGAGCTCTGTTAGATTTTGAGCCTTGTTATCGTCTATGGTGTAATTCTACATCACCTATTGGAACAATATTACTTTCCTGCCCTGTACAGGGATGGCGTTAATTCTAGTAAGGTCATATCGCAGTTGAATGTCATATCACTTAAGCCACCATTCTTTATGTCTCCCTCTGTCACCCTTTCTGGCATGCCAGAAACTCCCAACAATGTTCCTCAGAGCTGATGTGTGAGCAGCAGAGGGAAGAAATAAACACCTCAAGTAGCCCATTGGCTTAGTTCCAGCAGCAAAATTTGGCTTAAAATGATTTTCAGTTGCTCTATAGTAGCAGAAGCATCTTCATGCCTACCCATCCTCCTCCTTAGGGCTGCAGGAGGTAGACAGGAGAGGAAACAAACAGGTTATTTAGGGGGAAGTAAAACTAAGGCTCATATTTGTGGGTGGATGGCAGCCAAGTAACAAGACAAAAAAAAAAAAGTGGAATTTTCCAGAAGTCCTGAGGGAGACGGAACCCATCTAGTTGGGGTTCTTTGCAGATCTCAGATAAAGAACCTATTGAAGGGCTGCATCTTGCAGTGCTGGTGACATGCGTAACCCTCAGTCCCTGAAGGTGAATGAACATTTCCCATCAAAATGTTGGGCCAAACTGAAGTTTTCACACACTGGTTTCCAATTTTGTTGAAAATGTGCCTTTCCCCATGACAAAAAATTGTTTTGAAAGAGGGTGAAGAGAAATGTCCCATTGAGTTCTGGTCACCCCTGGTATCTCAGGACCAGAACAGTTTGAGTCTATTGCAGTAGCCTGTACTCTTTTCCCCTCCTTTAGAGAAGTACGTTCAACATTATCTTCTGTATGAGTGTTATAGTGTTGGTAATGGGACAGGGCTCGGCAAACAGAAAGCTTTTAGCTCAGCTGATACTTCTGTTATATAAATGTAAGAGTAATCATCCATGGGCCAGATTTTAGCTGGAGTAAATTGGCATAGCTGCATTGATCAGGCTCATGAAGACTTGAATAAAAAATACACAACATCCTGCTGGGCTGGCGGATGTCTGGATCTGGGATTCTGGTTTGGCCTTCTATCAAGAGGAATGGCTATTAGCAAAATTGAGATACAGATCTGGGGCTGGATTTTAGTCATCTCTCACACTCTGGAGGGTTCAAATATGGGTATTGGTTCAGGATTACCTCGAGCCTATCTGTATTCATCCTCTAGCGAGTCAGTTTCTGAGCCAAATGGGGGAGCCCCCAGCCTTTGTGGTCTGAGGACAGAATTTGGCATGGAGACAATTTTCCTAAACACAGCTTGGATTAATCTCGGTTTTGATGAGCCGCCATATAATGCAAGTGGC
This sequence comes from Carettochelys insculpta, assembly GCF_033958435.1. Classification (NCBI taxonomy): domain Eukaryota; kingdom Metazoa; phylum Chordata; order Testudines; family Carettochelyidae; genus Carettochelys; species Carettochelys insculpta. The sequence continues at coordinate 5,616,732 of NC_134145.1, forward strand.
GTATGAACGCAGCAGGAGTTCATACCAACTTTTTATTGTTCTTTGTTGCCCGAGTTAGACCAAAATGCTTTTTTACACATCATTTATAAATAGCAGAGTATACACTTCAGTGAAGAAGAAAGATGCAGCAACCTCAAGAAGAAAAAGTCTCGTGAACTTGACAAAATCGAGTGCTCTCATTTTTCCTCACTCTCTAACCAGCAGTGCAGGGTGGCAAATTCTTTGTCCTCTATCTTTGAAGAAGCGCTTTTAAAACGTTTCTACCCCACAGGAAGTGCTTTAGCAGGAAATGAGCCTTTACATCATTTCCTGGAGTTTGCAAAATCGGTTTTAATGGAGACTTGGTGAAGAGATGCTAGGGGCATTCCGAATCTTTTCTTTCAATTCCTGTGGTGCCCCTCAGTTAGAACTCCAGCCAGAGGCACGATCCACTCAGCGCTTGCAATTGTGTGGATTGTATTTTTGATTCTAGCTACTATATAGATCTGAAAGAAGAGGGCGGGGAGACGGAAAGCAAAATGCTCCACATTTCTGCATAAGGCAACACTGACAGCAACACACAAGGGAAGGAGGTTTTCAACATTAGAGTATATGTACAGTACGAAACTGGAGGTGTGGAGAGACTAGATTTTCCAGATAAAACAAAACACGGTTGGCACATTGTCACAGTATCAGCGAAAGAAGGATCTTTCTGAACATTACAGATTTAGCTCCTTGGTCCACAGCAGTTTTTTTTTTTTTAACATCTAAGTACATCCCTTCTTCTTATTAAACGCTTCAGTGGAAGAGGGGTAGTATTAGTGTCTGATGTAAACAGCAGGGCAGACAGCCACTTCAGGCCTGGAGGCAAGGTGGGAGTGAGCCAGCTCCTGGCCCTGCAAGAGGCGGGGCCAAGTGTGGAAGGGGCGGGGCTTAGGCAGTCAGCCCTGGCGCCCCTGCAATCACTGTGTGCGTAGCGGTAGCACAGCGCTCTACGGTATTTCAAAGTGGCCTGGAGCTCCAGCCACCGCTGCTACTTAGGCAGTGGGTTTCTGGATCCCTTTTGAAATGCTGGGACTTTCCCCCTGCCTGGATGTGAAAATGGAGCTACTGAGGAAGCAAAGGATTTAAAGTCAAGCCACCCCCCTCACCCCGATAAAAGGGAGCACCTTGATCCAGGTGGAGACAAGAGCCAAGCAGTTTCCAAAGAGCCAGACATTTAGTGCCAGCCGAGGGTGCCTGGCCTTGCAGCTGGCATCTGGGTGTGGGTTCCCCCCGCTGCTGTGCGGTCAGTTTGGTAAGGTGTCGAGTCCGAGGGAGGCGGCGTGCTGCTTTGCCCGAAGCCTTAGATTCTCAATACTTGTGGTTTTACTGTTCAGGGTCGGAAGGGAGCTAGACGCCTGCAAGAGGGGCGAAGACCAGACCTGCTGGGCGTGGGAGAGCGACTGGTAATACGACTGACAGTGGAGGGAGCTCAGTGGCGCCATGTTGACGTTCATGCCCAAGTAGGGCATGGCGGATGGGGTCCCCATTTCAAAGGAGGAGTAGTGGACCAAGTTGTTAGTGGCTGCCATGTGTTGGCGGAATTGCTCCTGCAGGCGGAAGAGGCTGAGAGGTGAGGAGGAGTAGGAGTGAGTCTGAGGCAGGCCGCTGCTGGAGGAAGGCATCACCGAGGTGCTGAGGGGAGAGTCTGGATGAGGAGACAAGACGGAGGGGGTTATACTTATTTGGCAGCTGAACAGAACAAGAGCCTTAATGGGGTGGCACTGTAGCATTTGGGGCAGCCAGCAAAGGAGGGAGGGAGGGGGAGCTATGGGTCTTTTATTGAGTGAGTTCTCCGGAGCAGGGATGGAGCATGCAAGTTGTCTGACACCTGTGCCTGCTTGTTAACCAGAAGCCAAACTGCTGCAGGAGTGTTGATTAATTAAATACCCAGACCAGTGTTCCTGTTGCTGTCTCTTCAGATCCTTTCCAAGCAAGGCTCAGCCGAAGCCCATGGAAAGGACACAGCGGGTGGGGCAGCTCTGATTGTGAACCCCCCAAAGAAACCGCAATGGAGCACTGTTTTTCTATATGGCTCGTTCAGTGGAGACCTTGTTGGCCACGTCCATGGAGGAGAAATCCAAGCAAGCAAAATGGGACTCTGTAATACTCTTCCACTCCAGATTTGGGCCACCTTTCCTCAAAACACAAGAGTGGGTGAGGTGTCTGAGTCTACGGTGGAAGACGTCATTCCAGGAAATTGAAGAGTGGTAACTTAAATCTGAGCCAGCAGGAAATACTTTCCCACAATTTGGCTTGTGGAACTCATTGCCACAAGATCTCTCTGAAGCCAAAAGCTTAATAGGCTTCCCAAAGGACTGAGCCATTATAAGCCATACTAATTATAATTAGAAAGAGGCATATATGCTTGTGCTTCTTGTTATAAGCTAATCTCTAACTGACGGACACGTGGAAGAAATTTGCATTGGAAAAATTCTTCCATAACTTCCCTCTGCAAGATTTCTTGCACATGCCTCTGATGCAGCAGGAGGTGGACACCACCGGAATCAAGATTAGATGGCTCATTCATTGGATTTAGGGTGGCAGTTTCCATGGAGAAGGATAGCTCAGTGGTTTGAGCACTGGCCTTGTAAACCCTGGGTTGTGAGCTCACTCCTTGAGGAGGCTGTCTAGGGCAAACAAATTAAACAAAATAAAAATCTCTCAGGGATGATGTTTGTTTGGGCTGAGAGCGCAGGGGACTGGACTTAATGATCTCTCAAGGCCTCTTCTAGCTCTATGAGATATGTATCTATATCTCCATACCTAAAGTACCTTCCCCAATTATGGCCAACACTGTGCCCTTTAGCCCTGCCCTTACAAGGGTTTACATATGAGGATGTATTTGGTCTGTGTTTCACGGGGGGGGCGTGAATTCTCCATGCATAATCAAAGCTCCTGCCATCTTCTCTGGAGAGAATGAGCCAGCTGCTTTGGCTTGCTGGTTTTGTGGCATCTTTGCAGCAAGCCCTTGAAGGGCTAAGATCTGACCCCCTTCTGCCCTTCACAAGCAATTACAGTCCACCAAGAGAGAAGATTCCGATTCCGCACAAAGAATTCTCTCCATGCTAAAGCTGGGGTCAAAGGGCAAAGCCATCCTGTCTCAGGTCAACCTCGCATGGACTTCAGTGTGTTTTGCCTGAGAAAAGACGAGGGACTCAGGCCAAAAACGTCAGATTTAGGTGGCTAAGGGCAGCCACCCAAATATGGACCGAAGAATCCACATTTTGACTCATTTGTAAATGTTGGTCATGGCTGTTACGTTGGTCCTATTGGGTCAGACAAGCATCATCGCAGGTTCAGCGGAGGGCAACAAAAATGATTAAAGGGCTGGAGTACAACAGTAAATGTTGGTCATGGCTGAGGGATTTGGGCTTGTTTAGTTTACAGAAGAGAAGACGGAGGGGTGATTTAATAGCAGCCTTCAACTTCCTGAAGGGGAGCTCTAAAAAGGAGGGTGAGAAACTGTTCTCAGTGGTGTCAGATGGCAGAACAAGGAGCAGTGGTCTGAAGTTGAAGAGGGGCTGTGGCCACACTTGGCCAAAACTTCAAAATGGCCATGCAAACACCCCTGCCTTGCCCCACCGCTTGCAGAGTCGCTGCTCCTTTCCCTAGCAGGGGAGAGGAGAGGCTCGTGCTTTGGCTGCGTAGGGCACCAGAAGTCATCAGGACAGAGGAGGGGGTTTGTGATCACCCCATTCCAAGCTGGCGGAAAGCCCATTCCAAGCCAGCACTCCACCTCTGGCATTGCAAACCCTTGGCTCTCAGTCAGACCCCTCCCCAGAAGCACATTGGCCCTCACCTGTTTTTGGACTCGCCCTCTTGCAGTTCAGAGCCTTGCTCTCAGTGTCGGGCCCTTTGTCTGCTTTGGCCTCCTCCAAAGGGCTCTTATACTCCTCCTCTCTGTCTGTCTGCTCCTCTGCCGCGGACTCGCCAGCCGACTGCTCCGACAAGGTAAGGTTGAGCTCTGCGCTCACCTCACTCGGCTGGCTCTGTGGCTTTTCCGCGTCCGGCGTGGGGGTCTGGCTTTCCGGCACAAGCGCTTCCGTTTTCCCCTCGCTGTGGCTCCCCTCTGAGTCCTTCTGCCTCTGCAGCTGCTCCTTCTGCAGGCTGCGCTGTTTCTTCCGGAATTTGGCTCTTCTGTTCTTAAACCAAACCTTCATGCCGCAAACAGGGAGACCAGATTAACCCCCACAATTAATGCAACAAGAAAACAAAAAGCTTAGACTGGGATTTTCAAATGAACGCAAGGGAGGTAGAGGCCCAAATACCACTGTATGTTGATGGAATTTGCATGCCTAACACCCTGTGATGCTTTAAAAACTCTCAGACTTAATGCCGGTTCTTTAAGAAAACTCAGCTCTGTTTAAAAAAAGAAAAAAAAAATCACAGGTGATTCAGCTACAGCTATCACTCACAGCTGTGATATATTAAACAGGCAGAGAGCGCAATGTTCTGCTAGCTTTCTGAAAACAGCCTGTGTGCTGTTAATTTGTACCCAAACCATATAGCAACATGGTCAGAATATGTCAGATTATAGAGGATATATGTGTGCATTAATTACTTCCAACACTTTAGTTTAATTGACTTGAATGATTAGCTGAATGGGCTTAGATAACAATAGCCTCTGATGCAGTGGTTTTCATCTCAGTAGATCGCAGAGCTCTTTACAATGGAGGCCTATACCCTTAGCTCCATTTTGCAGATGGGAAAATTGAGGCATGGGGGCTGGAGGGGGGAACATGACTTGCCCAAGGTCAGCTAGCAGGCCAGTAGAAAAGCTGAGCTTAGACCCCACGTGTCCTGAATCCCAGTGCTCTGTATACTAGAATGCTGCTCACTGTAACCTGTGGCATGAAGCCTGTGGGTGCGCAGGTGTGTAGTAAGTAACACACATATTTGGATCCTTAACTGCAGCCCCTAAGCACTACCACAAAACCAAATGTCAGCTTTGCAATTTCACCTCGTTATGTGTGTTGTTTACACCCCCCCCCCGTGTAATCAACGTAGCTCCGTTTTGTTGTATTGTGTTGTTTCACAGCGGAACCGGGAACCAGATCTCAAGTGGATTTGCACCCTGGCTGGACCCACTGTGTGTATATCATCTGTATGATGACGTCTCACATGAAGAAATCTGGGCTAACTTTTATCCAGTTGGATACTGCTGTCCGATATTATAGGACATATGCCAGGTCAGGTGGTAAAGGAAGTTCCTTGTTCGGAACTGAATTGACAATGTTTAGGAGCAAAGTCAAAGGTTCTTACTCTTAAATTACAAGAAAGTCCTGGACTAGACTGGCCTCTGTTCACAACTGCAAGTCGTTAGGAGGTGAGTTATCTCTATGTATCTCAATTTGGGAAGGAGATAACCTACTCAGGATTGTAATCCATCGATTGCAAAGCCAGAAGGGACAACTGTGATCACCTGCTTTGGCCTCCTGTATAGCACAGGCTGTAGAACTTCTCCCAAATAATTCCTTGGTTTGACATTTGAGAAAACCACCCCATCTTGATTTAAAAATCAGCGATAGAGAATCTAACACAACTTTTGGTAAATTGTTCCAATGGGTAATTACGCTCACCATCAAGAATTTATGCCTCATTAAGTCTGAATTTGTCTACTTTCAGTTTTCAACCAGTGGATTGTGTTTATCTTTCTTTGTGGCATAGAAATGTCATGTCCTTTTCCCATAGGAAGGATGGATCACCTGATGATTATTCTCTAGGCCTTCTAGCATTGGCTAATGCAGGAAGACAAGACACTGGGCTAGACGGACCTTTGGTCTGATCCAGTTTGGTCGTTCTTATATTCTTATTTTTTTCAGTTAAGTTTGGTCTGCTACCTTCTGTTCTAACCCATACTGAACAGGCTCCCGTGATATCAGGAAGTCATGCAACATGCTATTATTTGTAGGTGTTGGTGGGAAATGATTTTGCCCATCCCACAAGAAATGGAGATTTTGAAGAATATTTTCATCTTGAATTGCGACAAACAGTCAATCTCAAATTTTTGGGACCGAAAAATAAATTTTGATCAAGTCAATCAAACTAAGGTTTCATTTTGACAGTTTTACCTTTTGGTTTGATTTTTGTTCTTTCTGTTTTTAAAACTTCAGTTTCTCAACAAGAGTAATTTCGATCCGAAGGCCAGAACTTTAAGTTTCCATTGTTTAGAAAATGTTCCATTTTGACAATAATTAAGCATTTTTTTAAAATAAATAATTCAAACTGAGAAAGTCCCCAAAACCAACCTTTTCCTTCAAACAACCTCAGTTCTGATGAACTGGCATTTTCTGATGCAAAAAATTTTTGTGAAAAAATTTCCCAGCAGCTCTAGTTATTTGTTTCACTGGAGGAGAACAGAAAATGTTGGACAGATGGTCTGAGATGTTATAAGTGTTGGCATGGCTGAGAAGAAACAGCTGGAATTACTTGGGTTCTCAGTCCACTGAGGATGCCAGAGAAAGTCATATAAGAAAATAAATAAATAAATGAGTAGGCTTTTTTGGCCATTTATAAGCTATCCCCTCAAAGAGACTTAGAAGCACAAATGAAAGCCAGGGCTACCCTTAGACAGCACAAACCCTCAAAAATGTGCGTGTGGATCCAGTTTCTTTTGCATCTGTCTGAGCCTGAAGCAAAGATTTAAGTCCAATTTTGCTGCAGAGAAAATCCTCCTCCTTTGGTTGCTATGAAAGCATCTTAAAAGGCCTACAAATCAAGCCGACCTCGAGGGCCCTTTTCTTAGAGCTCTTAAATATCCCTATGAGAACAAACAAGTTAGAATGCTGATACCTGTACTCTGGCTTCTGGGAGGTTGGTGCACATGGCCAGTCGTTCCCGCATGACCACATCTGGATAGTGAGTCTTCTGGAAAGTCTTCTCCAGGGCTTCCAGCTGTTGGGCAGTGAAGGCCGTGCGGCTTCTCCTCTGTTTGCGATGCTGGGATCCATAACGGGCCTCCAAAATGATGTCTTGAAATGTACAGCCGTTGGAAGACAAGAAGAGTGGCCAATTTAATTATTGGAATTTGCCTGTTGACACCTAAATAAGGCCCATGGCACTAGCACCAGACAAGGAGGTGGGGATCATGCCTTAAAAGCAGAGCTGTTCTCTTGATGGCCCTGCTCTTGATCTCATTGAACAATTCGGTAGAGTCAGGCTCTGTCTTAATTGATGAGGTGGGAACCTGTAACTCATAAAGCATAGTCGCCTCTGGGATTTCTTTTTTGACGTTTGAGGGGTTGGCTTCAACCATTAGAAGAGAAGACTCACCACTGTCAGGACAATAGGTCACTTTAGCACTAGTTGTCTCTCTTATAGCCTATCACTGACCTCAAAGCTCTAAGTTGGAGAGCCAGATGTTAAAGTCATGGGCCTTCACTCAGGAAAACATATACACACACATGCTTAAGCCCCTTTGATTTCAATGCACCTGCTTAAGTCCTTTTCTAAGTAGGGATGCTTTATGGAAAGTCGGCCCATACATCCCCTTCCTCTCCAGTCCTCCCCCACTGCCCATCAACTCATGTGCTTTGACAGACTAACAAGTCCTATGGATTCAGGGGGAAGAGCAGAAGTCATACATTCAAGACCCGCCCGACCATATAGGCAAACTGGGTGGTCACCTAAGGTCCCAGACTTTATGGGCACCCACTTGGATGGAAGTGAAAATTTTTCTTTATTTAAAAAATATATTAATATGTTATCTCTGATAAACAAAAGTATCAGATATTGCCCTTGTAAAATGGTGCATCATTGCCCTGTCCGAAGTTGAGTTATACTATTTATTTCACATTGTGGAGCGTGGCTGTGTAGGTAAATACAGTGAAAAAGTGTTGCAGCGCAGCTTCAAAACAACACCACATGAATTTGCTGCATGGGAGTGGGGCCTGGCACTTACAGTAGCCCCATGTTGGCCAGTCATACAGATGAGTCAGTGGCGTTCACTGTGTTGTGACGGCCAGTCAGGCTCTGTCTACGCAGCAACCCTATTCCAGAATAGGTATTCTGGAATAATTATTGTGAAATAGCGCAGCTAGGCACAGAAATGTATTTCAAAATAGCAGGTAGCCATTTCGAAATACATTGTCCAAACACACAGGCTGTGTCTACGCAAGCATTGCGCTTCCGAAAGAGGTGTGCAAATGAAATAGAAAATGCAAATGAGGTGCAGATTTACACATTTGGCACCTCATTTTCCTATTCTCCTTTCAAAAGGAAAAAAAGCAGTGTAGATGCGGCTCTTTCAAAAGTAAACCCTGGATGAGAGAGGTTCAACCTGTACTTTGCATTTGTCCTTATTGAATTTTTAATCAGTGGTTTGCAGTCAAGCTGGAAGGATGTGCATATTGAGTGTTGTCCTGCAAGGATCCATTCTTGGTCCAGGTCCGATTAATATTTTCATCAATGGTTTAGTTAATTACCCAGAAAGTTCACTTATAAAGTTTGTAGATGATACCAAGTTGGCGGGGGTTGGGAATTTGCAAGTGCTTTGAAGGGTAAGATTAAATGATCTGGACAAACTGGAGAAACGGTTGGAAGTAAATAGGGTGAAATTCAATAAGAACAAATGCAAAGTACAGGTTGAAGCTCTCTAATCTGGAACTCTCTTGTTTGGCAAACTCCGTAATCTGGCATGATTTTAGTTAGCCTGACGACCACTTAGCACGGGTGTGACCAAGTTTCCTGTGGTCCCATAAAGTTTGTTTACAGCCACCTGTCCTGTCTTTCCATGTTCTGGGCTGTTCTTTAGCTGTAATTTACCCCTAAATGTCTTCTAAGAGCCCAGTCAGCAGTGGAAGTGTTGGTCATGCTGCTAGATAATATTGACTTCCTGTACGTCCGCAAATTCTCTTGCCTGGCACCAGTCAGGTCCCGAGGGTGCCACACAAGAGAGATGCAATTTGTATTCAACTTAAGAAGGAAAATTCAGTTGCACACATACAAAATCCTTAATCAGGATGCCACACTCCAGAAGGCCCCAGGCGACAGGCCTGCTCTGTCCTACAGACAACCTCCCAGCCTTATGAAGATTCTCACCAACAACCACAGTCTATACTGCAGGAACACCAGTCCTGGGGCTTTTTCTTGCAACAAAGCCCGCTGCCAGCTTTGTCCACATATTTATTCTGGGGGTACCATCACTGGACCTAAGCAGGTTAGTCACAGAATCATGGCCACATTCTCATGTTCATCAACTAACATCATTTACGCCATCATGTGCCAACAGTGCCCAGATGCTTTGTATATTGGACAGACTTCAAATTCTCTTAGACAAAGAGTTAATGGGAGCAAAACAGACATAAAAACACTCCTGACCCACAAACCGGTCAGCTGATGTTTTAATGGAGTGGGCCATTCTGTTAATGACTTAAGGGTTTGCGTCTTACTGAAGAGGAATTTTCACACTACTTTGGAAAGAGAGGCTGCTGAACTCTCTTCTATATTCAAATTCAACACATTAACATGTGGTTTGAACCAGGATGCAAATCTTCTGGGTCATTATAGGGGCTCTTTTGCAAACTTGGCTCAATCTAATTCTTGACCACTACCCCCGCTCCCGTGCCCATCAACTCTCTGATTTGCTCACCTTGTTAATTTTTTTTCTGATTTGTCAACCTTGATTACTATTTTTGTTCTCTGTGCCTTAAATATTGAGTCTGTTCTGGTCTGGCTATGGTCTGAAGAAGTGGGTCTGTCCCACGAAAGCTCACCTAATAAATTATTTTGTTAGTCTTTAAAGTGCCATTTTACTGCTTTTCTCTTTTGGTTACAGACAAAATTGGAAGTGACTGCCTTGGATGGAAAGGTATAGGAGGTCATAGCAGATCACCCAGTGAAATAGGAGTCCACAGTGCGATGCTGTTGGGGCGGTGGGAGGGGAAGAAAAAAAAGCAAACATCATTCTGGGATGTAATAAGAGGAGTATTGTGAGCAAAACCAGTTATTCTTCCACTCTGGTTTCTGCTGATTAGGCCTCTGCTGTAGTATTGTGTCCATTTCTGGGCACCACATTTCAAGAAAGACTTGGAGAAGGTCCAGAGAAGACCAACAAAAATGTTTAAAGGTCAAGAACAGGGTTCTCAAACTTCATTGCACCGAGACCCCCTTCTGATAGCAAAAATTACTACATGACCTCCAGAGAGAGAGCGATTGAAGACTAAACTCAGTGGAGCCTGGCTGTCCCAGGAAGGAGGGTGGGCCAAAGCAGATGTCTTCAGGCTTTGGTTTTGGCCTCAAGCAGTCAGGCTGGGGCTTTGGCTTCAGCCCTGCATGCCAGCAATTCTAACATCAGCCCTGGTGATCCTGTTAAAATGGCATTGTAACCCAATTTGGTTGCTCAACCAGCAGTCTGAGAGCCACAGGTTTAGAAAACCCTGGTGTATGAGGGAAGATTGGAAAAAAATGTGTTTGTTTAGCCTGGAGAAGACTGAGATAGGATGTAATAACATTATTCAAGAACATAAAAGGTTGTTATTAGGAGGAGAGAGAGAAAATGTTAACCTCTGAGGATAGGACAAGAGGCAATGGGCGCAAACTGCAGCAAGGGAGGTTTAGGTTGGACATTAGGAAAAAGTTCCTAACTGTCAGGGTGGCCAAACCCTGGAATAAATTGCCAAGGGAGGTTGTGGAATCTCCAACGCTGGAGATATTTAAGAACACGTTGGATAGACATCTGCCAAGATGGTCTCGGTCAGGAGCGGGAAATCAGCTGGAGGTGGTTCAAAAGGGTTAGGCCCTGGCAGGCTGCCAATGGCTTATTGAGCTGTGTGTTCACAGGTACGGCCACTTGCAGATCTGGTTGGCCGTGGCTCGCTGCTCCCGGCCAGCAGGAGCTGTGAAAAGCAGTGTCCTGGTCTGCACCACTCCCGGCAGTTCTTATTGGCTGGGAACAGCAGTCTGCAGCCACGGAAGCTGCAAGTAGCCACGCCTATGGACATGCGTGAAAATAAAGTGCCGTTGGCCCACTAGGGGCTCCCCTGTAAACTGCGTCTGATCTGGAGGCCACTTATTTATGCTTAGCCCTGCCATGTGTGCAGGGGCTGGACTAAATGACCTTACGAGGGTCCTTCCCGTCCTACAATTTCACATCCCAGAAGACATACAAGACCAACTGCGGGCTAACGGGGAGGAACTGAGTGGACTCGATGCAAAAGATGGATCTTAAAGGGACCCCAGAATAATTAAGTGTGACCCAATCTGAGATTGCGTAACGCTCATTTACAGAAGGCTGACAGTTTGCAAGACAATTTCAAGGACAAAAGGGGCTCACATTTTAAAACCTAATCTCTTTTTTTCGGATCCATGTTTTAGATGACTAGCTAGATTGACTGTAGAGAGCAATAGAGGGAGACAGTCCTCGTCCTGAGGGGGTTACTTTCTGAAGATATAAGGACAAAGAATGAGTGGAGAAATTGAAGTGACTTGCTGAAGTTCAGTGACAGAGCTGCTACAGGTTGAAACTCTCTAGTCTGGCACTTTCTTGTCTGGCAACATCCGCAATCCGGCATGATTTGAGTTAGCCAGACAATCACTTTGCATGGGTGTGGCCAGCTTTCCCAGGGTGTCATAACATTTGTTTGCAGCCACCAGTCCTGGCTCTCGGTGCTCTGTGCTATTATTTAGCTGTAACTTACCTCTAAGGCTATGTCTACACTAGAAGCATCTGTCAACAGAAGTTACTGTCGACAGTGTAATCTTGACAGAACCTCTGTCAGCAGATTGCATCTAGGCACAGCTTGCTCTGTCGACAGAGAACCGCCAGACTGCACTGCCCTCTGGTGCCAGAAAGCGGAATAACAAGAAGTCTTGTGGTGCCTTATAAACTAACAGTTGTTCTCGAAGCTACAGACTAACACGGCTACCTCGCTGATACTTGCCAGAAAGCGGAGTGGCAGTGCTGCAAAAAGGGCTGCCTGGCAACTGGAAATCTTCTCTGTCGACAGAAGTGTCTGCACTGCACTTTTGTCGACAGTACTCCACCCAGGGATTGCTGTGCCTTACATTTTTGAGGGATAACGCTGTTGAGGAAAATACAGAGCTCTACCAAGCGTGCCAAGGCTCCTTTAGTTATGTCGACAGAACCCCCTAGTGTAGACCCAGCCTAAATGTCTCCTAAGGGCCCAGTAAGCAGTGGAAGTATTGGTAATGCTACTAGAGAATATTGCCCTCCCATGGTTCGGCAAATTCTCTCATTTGGCCCCGGTCAGATCCTGAAGATACTGGACTAGAGAGGTTCAACTTGTACTAGAACCAGCTCTCTTGATTATCAGTCCAGCACCCTCATCACTGACCACACTACCTTTCTGGGCAGATGAGCGAGTTAGGAATCTCAAGGATAAAATTTATACCTTCCATTTATTTGTGCCCACAAAGTTGGGGATGCAGACAAATAAGTGTGATCTGGAAAAAATCAGGCCTCTTGGTTGAGCCACAAAGAACTCTTACCAAACGAGAGGGTTTTACGGAGCCAACTAGGAGCAGACATGTTTGGAGAAGTGGTTTTTGAAAATTCAATGGAAAAGGGCTATTTTCTTTTAAATACTTGCAATACTGAGAACCCAAACCTGGTACTGTGGTGGTACATGGGAATCAGAGCTAAATGGAGCAGTAGCAATTCACGGTCTAAGATGAAGTGAGATGAACAAAGAGCCTGAATGAGATATACATTTGATTTCCCCACCATTTTAAAATTACAGCTTTATTTAATAGTCTAGAGCATTATTTTTATTACAGCTAAAAATGTGATCTTTCAAAGGGAGGGGATGCATACACTAGAAAGGAAACCTAATTTTACATCTACACGCTGAAAGCTCTTGTTTTGCAGTCGTTGCTATTTACGTGAGCTTTTGTTGTAAGTCCCATGGTATGAATGTAAACAATAAAACAAAGCCGGCTGTCAGGCCAATCCCAGAACCACGCAGTTTGGTTCCAAATATGCTAGCTAACAAGCGTAGCAAATCAGCTTTGCACTATTTGAATATTCCTGTTCCAAACTTTCAGCTGTTTCATTCTCGGCCAGATTCTATGACACTTCCCCAGACTTTTGCCAAAGTAGGAGTGGGTTTGGTGACTGAGGAAAGGCGCAGGCAAGCTAAAGGTTTCCAGAAGAATACAAAGCAAAGACATCTGCATTCAAGGAAGCAATGAGTTATTAGATATTGGTAATACAACCACTTTTGTAAGAGACTGCAGCAGGAAGCCTTTGTGCACTGAGAAATAGCTCACAATGCTTCCCTGGTTGCTTTCCTAAGGAAAAGAATATTCTTTGAGGACAAGAGATCCCTAAAATATGTTTAAAGTCTCATAGCATTTAATTTTAATACATCCAGTAACAAAAACAAGGAGGAAAGACCTTGGTTTAACATTCTGCAGGCTGGAATATTCCCAGCATTGTACCCTGGCCAATGAATGTGCTAGTTTCTCAGAGGCAGTGGCTCAAATATTTAATTTGTCTCCTAACAAGGCTCTAGACAACAATTATTTCAGGGCTTTAATGATGTTTTCAGGTTCAGTGCAAGGAGGAGATTATAAATAGCAGGTGAGGCTTTGTGGTTACAAGCCAAAAATTCTGTTTTCCAATTTAAGGTTGTTTGCTTTTGTGCAGTCTGATTCTGACTGTCCCTGGCAGGCAAGTGTGATCTATAACAATGCACTGAAAGATATTCAGAGGTAACAAAATGTGAACTGAGTAATCACATTTAAGAGTCTCCTTGCTTCAGTGTAAACTGAAGCCAGGTGCCCTTTGCTGCTCGTCGAATTGGTGGAAGGTACGTGTGGTTCAGAAAAGGACAGCTTGACTAATTGACTGAAATGGCCCAGATTGGGTCACTTTTTCCTAAACAAAGGTTAAGATAAAATAAGTGACCAGGAGCCATCTCAAATGTTCAGTCTGAACAGCAGTGGAAGGAGTGTGAATAGTTTTTCTGGTTGGTTATGGGTAAGAACAGAAATATAAAACCTGAGAGCATGGGATTTCCCGATCAGCCCTTCCAAGACAGCCTTATTCTGTGTATTACAGTAGCACCTTGAGGCCCCCAGGTTCATGATGGCCATGTCTACACTAGAAGCATCTGTCGACAGTGTAATCTCGACAGAACCTCTATCAACAGATTGCATCTACACACAACTTGCTCTGTTGACAGAGAACTGCCGGTCTGCACTGCCCTCTGGTGCCAGAAAGCGGAATGGCAGCTCTGCAAAGGGCTGCCCGGCAGCCGGAAGTCCTCTCTGTCGACAGAAATGTCTACACTGCACTTATGTCGACAGAACTCTGCTGACAGATAATTATGCCTCAAATTTTTGCGAATTTTTGAGGGATAATACTGTCGAGGAAAATGCGGAGTTCTGTCAACAAAACTCTCTAGCATAGACCCAGCCCCTAGTGAAACATCCCCTTCCTCTAAAAGCTCATGAGCTATATAGACAAAGGGTGACAGGTGAACCAGGCCCCCAGAAGGGAAGGTGACTTGCCCAAGGTCATAGAATCAGGTCTTTGGACTCTCAGTCCATTGTCCTGTTCACTAGACCACCACCCTTATGAGGTGTTTGTCTTCATTTATAAGCCTCAGGACCAGAGAAACACCCAGATGCTGATGGTGCTTGTCCAAAACTCTTGAGGTTCATCTGATCCTAGTTGATCGGTGAGTTCCAACCGCCACCGAGAGATTGTTTAGAATTACTTACATTTTAGCAGCTAATTTTGATTAGGCTCTTGCAGCATGGGTCTGGAGGCAATGGCCTGCCAGCTACCACTCAGCAAGACTGGACTTTCTATGCATGCCTAACCCATTAGACTGTAAACTCCTCAGGGCAGACTCCCCAGCAATTGTCATGGCAGGGCATTATTATTCCTCTCCATCAGTTGTATAACAGCAGAAAGCGAGTGACTTCAAATTAGACAGAGCCTGCATTGGGCATACAATGTGATCCCTCCCAGCAGTGGTCACTTGCCTGTCTGATTGTCCTTGCTAGCTTCAACTTATGCCTCAGCCTGTCCTCCTGCCAGGCCAGTAAGTGGAGTGTCTTGTGTTGGGTTGTCTTGATTTAGTGGGGGTTGATCTTGCTTTGAGCAGGGGGGTGGACTAGATGTCCTCCTGAGGTCCCTCCCAACCCTGATCACCTCTGATTTACTGCTTAGTGTTCATTCCCCAATTTCTACAGTGCTGCAAATGACCACAGCACCTAACAGACACTAGTTCAGTGGTGGGCAACCTGCAGCCCACGGACCACAGGTGGCCCAGTGGGGCTCCTTCTGTGGCCCATGGACCCCCTTCCCCACACCTCTTGCACACTGCAGCCCCAGATCCCTGCACTTCCTGCACCCGTCCCCTCCTTCCGAGCACTTCCAGAGAAACACCCAGATGGAACCCCATGAATGATGGATTTACAGCATTCCAGATCTGGGAGGGAGGAAAGAGGGGGAGGAGCAGGGACAGAGCACAAATCAGATGATTTGCCCACCCCAAAAGTGCACGTGGGAAGAGGGAGGAGCAGGTAAGTGTAAGTGCAGGGCTCTGGCGTGTGGGGGTGCAGATGGGGCATGCATGGGGCTTCAAGGGCAACACCAGTGGACCCCATAGTGGGTTGTAGCCCAGTATGATGAAGCATGGCCATTCGTGCAGCTAGATGGTGACTTGGCTCATTTTCTGAAGCACTCCAACCTACGGGTGCCAAAACAGGCTGACAAACGGAGCAGGAGATACTCCAGAGGGATCGGTTTGTCAGAGGTCCGATGTGGAAAGTGCTGACTGGGAGAAGCAGGATTTCACGAGAGCAAGGCCTCGATGGGACTAGAAATGGGAGTGGGCCACAAGTGTAAGAGGCAACCCAGGACAACGCAGAGAAGAGGCAAGTGTCTGAAGTCCAAAGAGAGACACTCATGAGAGGGCGGAGGGCTGGCATGTGGTCAATGCACCACGTAGGTCCCGCTTCAGCTCTGAAGTAGGACATGCAGGGGTCACTAGCCTTCTGCTCAGAGGTGAATTTCACTCTAAGGGCTTAATGCAGCTCTCAGGGGTAGCCAAGTGGTTCATTAGTATCTGTGCGCTGGGGTGAGCTGATTACCCAGGTGTATTTCATTCAGCCACGCTTGTCCTCACAGCTCTATGGAGACCACCACAGAACCTTCAGGTCTGTTTGAGATCCTGCCCCACAGATGTGTCTCGCTCCGTGTGAGTCTAGGCCGGGCCCCCGGGTCCATGCAAAATCCATAGGTTGTTCTTACCAGCCAGTCTCTCCGCCAGCGTGAGGGCGTGCACTGAGGGTCGGTAGTCAGGGGCGTGCTGAGCTTGCTGGGCTGCCTGCTGGTGCAGGTTGTACATGGCGCTCAGAGAATTCATGGCGTGGAGAGAGTACCCATTCACACCATAGTGCTGCATGGTGGCGGACACCTAAAAAAACCCAAGCATGAAAGGCCTGGTTAGAACCTCATTCGTTCCAATAGCTGGGGAAGGATCTATGCCAGGGGTCAGCAACTTTTCCAAGGTAGAATGCTCAAATTTAACTTTTTGACCTCTGTCTACAGGACGAGTGCCAGGGATACTTTTTCAAGTCACTAATAGTCCTACTTACCACAGCTTCATTAATATCTAAATGAAGCTGCAGAGCTTTACCGTGGAGGTGGCGGTTGGGAGCATTCTCTGGTCTTTTGTTAATTCACAGGTGCCCTGGCTTTGAGCAAGCTTATGGCTGCATGGGGGAGGAGGGACGGGGCTGAACTCCCACCTCGCATGCTGATGAAAATCAGCTCGCATGCCACCTGTGCCGGGGTTTGCTGACCCCTGGTCTATGGCTTGCTACTCAGGTGGTCAGGTAGGAGGATCTCTGGGGTCCTTTCTGGCCTGTCCTAATGGGCTGATCATCTAGATCCTTGGAAGCTTGGATGTGAAAACAAAGTAATGCTCTTGGGTCCTGATCCAAAGCCCATTGAAGGAAGGACAAGGTACACCTCCACCTGCAGGAGCTCTGGGACCTGAGACAGTGCTACTGAGGTTAAAGTCGGCAATGAAAACAACATGGTATGGTCCTGAGTCCTAGCTGCCACTTTAGGAAACACAGCTTCTGAACATATCCCCATAAATAGTATTGATAAATAAAAAGAACTTTTCCTATTGAAATTCAAATGAAAGGCAATAAAACTGGGGTGGGGTGGCGGGGTCAACTTTTGGTGAAATTGCTGATAACTGAGAGTATCTGGCTTTGGGAGTGACTCAGTTTTCCCAGAATCAAAAAGACACCATTGGTGGGTTATCCAAACACACACACATTCCCTTTTTTTCCTTCCTGCTGTTTAGTCACTGGGCAACCTCAAAACAAGTCACTGCACCTTGGTTTGTCCATCTGTAGAAGGGGGCTAATACCAGTCTCATGAACGTGTGGGGAGGCTGAATGAACACATTTGCAAAGGAATCTGAGACCCTCTAATAGGAGGTGTTCAATGGAGATGAAATAGAAGTCATCATGTCAGGATGGAGAAAATACAGAAAGAGGCTGTGACGGGTCTGCTTAAGTTATTTACCAGTTAATATAATGGCTGCCTGCTAAAGAACATCTCAAAGCTAATATTAGACACTGGTGATGATGCACATACTTTGATGGCCTCAGCAGATTCGCATCTGATGGCAGAAGCAGCTCAAAGCATGGCCTAGAGATATTACATGAAATAACTTACCCACCATTATTCAAAGAACTACAGATTGGCCGTGTCTACGCTAGCCCCAAACTTCGAAATGGCCACGCAAATGACCATTTCAAAGTTTACTAAAGAAGCGCTGAAATGCATATTCAGCGCTTCATTAGCATGCAGGCGGCTGCTGCACTTCGAAATTGACGCGCCTCGCCGCCGTGCAGCTCGTCCTGACAGGGCTCCTTTTTGAAAGGACCCCACCTACTTTGAAGTTCCCTTATTCCCATGAGCTGATGGGAATAAGGGGACTTCGAAGTAGGCGGGGTACTTTCGAAAAGGAGCCCCGTCGGGACGAGCCGTGCGGCGGCGAGGCGTGTCATTTTCGAAGCGCCGCAGCCGCCTGCATGCTAATGAGGCACTGAATATGCATTTCAGCGCTTCATTAGTAAACTTCGAAATGGCCATTTGCATGGACATTTCGAAGTTTGGGGCTAGTGTAGACGTAGCCATTATTTGTCTCCATTTCCTCTCCATTCCTGACAAGTTTTCATTGTCCCATGTAAAGGATTTACATCACCAAGGAAAGAATCTACTATAGGCGAGTGAGAATCCTCAGTCAAAAATGTCATTGGCTGAGGACTTTTAGGATGCAAATCTACACCCAAATATACATGGATTTCATAAGGCACCCAGAGACCCTTTGTGCATCTGGAATCAGAAGTTGTCTTGTTTTCTATGGGAGTTTGCAACAGAGTAGTGTGTTCATAAATTCTTACCTACTGAGCAAACAAGGATTCTTTCACTCATGACTCCAATCAAAGACCTATTAAGTTATCTAGTTTGTTTCCTCTGTCAATGCAGGGAATGTTTCTTACCACAGAGACATTTTCTTGGGTCTGAAACATTCTTGAGGTTTTATACAGTGACAGAGTAATTTTGTGCAATCATAAAACAAAACTGTATGAGGACAGACAGGATTAAAAATATGTAGACTAGAAACATGCCTGGTTTCCACAAAGCTCCATCCCTGTTGTCTCTGTTGAAGGAAAGGCCTTTCTAATACACTAAACCAGTGTTTCTCAACCAGGGGTACATGTACCCTGGTTGGTACACTGAGGTCTTCCAAGGGGTACCTCAATTCATCTAGATATTTGCCTAGTTTTACAACAGGCTATGTTTAAAAAAAGAATTAGTAGAGTGAGTACAATCTAAAAGTTCATTCAGACAATGGCTTGTTTCTACTGCTTCATATGCTAAAGTGTAAGTACAATATTTCTATTCCAATTCTTTGATTTGATAATAAGATGGTAGAAAGTCAGCAAGTTTCCACAGGCTTCTGCTGTGGTGTTTTTGTAAGTCGTTTCTACATGAGGTGGAACTTGGGGGTATGCAACACATATATGACTCTTGAAAAGGGCACAGTAATTTGTAAAGGTTGAATGGCACTTGTTTCAAGATCTCAGGTTACCTTAGGACCATGTTTCTCAACTGGTGGTATGCATACCCTTAGGGGTAAATGAGTGAAGTCTCGGGGTACTTATATATTTTTAATAAGAGGTACTTTATAAAAGAAAAAGGTTGAGAAATACTGCGCTAGATGAGTCTGTTCTGGTGTGGCTATAGTCTGAAGACGAGGGTCTGTCCCATGAAAGCTCACCAACTAATAGATGATTTTGTCAGTCTTTAAAGTGCTACTGGACTGCTTTTTTGTTTTGATAGTCTATAGACTAACATGGCTCTCTCTCTGTTATTTTGCGCTAGATGAGTTACTCCCTGGAAATCTGATCTGACTTTCCATCCAAGCCATATCTTATAGAATCATAGACTCATAGAACACTAGGACTGGAAGGGACCTCGAGAGGCCATCGAGTCCAGCTCCCTACCCCAATGGCAGGACCAAGTACTATCTAAACTACCCCTGATAGGCATCTGTCTAACCTGTTCTTAAATATCTCCAGCGATGGAGAGTCCACAACCTCCCTTGGCAATTTATTCCACTGTTGGAATGCCCTGACAGTTAGGAACTTTTTCCTAATGTCCACCCTAAACCTCCCTTGCTGCAGTTTAAGCCCGTTGCCTCTTGTTCTATCCTCAGAGGCCAAGAAGAACAAGTTTTCTCCTTCTTCCTTATGACTCCCTTTTAGATACCCTGAAAACTGCTATTATGTCTCCCCTCAATCTTCTCTTTTCCAAACTAAACAAGCCCAGTTCTTTCAACCTTTTTTCATAGGTCACATTCTCTAGACCTTTAATCATTCCTATCGCTCTTTTCTGGACCCTCTCTAGTGTAGGTTCAGCCTGTGGTGTAAAAGCCTCCATCTTCAGCCGTTCTAAATCCCCAGCAACACTGTTCTTCAGTGTTATATGTGAAGAAAATAAGCTGGCAAGTTGCTCTGTCTCCCATCTCACTCATGCTATAGGACAAATTTCTCACTTGCCCAGACATCACACACAAAACCCACGTCTTATTTTAAATCTGCAAAATAGAGTTTAAGTGGGACTTCATAGCCACGTCTACACGTGGTGAGCGCTATTTCGAAGTTGAAATTGACATAAGGCGGCGAGACATTGAAGTTGCTATCCTCATGAGGAGATGGGAATAGCGCCCTACTTCGACATTGAATGTCAAAGTAGGGCACGTGTAGCCGATCCGCGTCCCGCAACATCAAAATAGCGGGGTCCGCCATGGCGGCCATCAGCTGAGGGGTTGAGAGACGCTCTCTCCAGCCCCTGCGGGGCTCTATGGTCACCGTGTGCAGCAGCCCTTAGCCCAGGGCTTCTGGCTGCTGCTGCTGCTGCAGCAGCTGGGGATCCATGCTGCATGCACAGGGTCTGCAACCAGTTGTTGGCTCTGTGGATCTTGTGCTGTTTAGTGCAACTGTGTCTGGGAGGGGCCCTTTAAGGGAGCGGCTTGCTGTTGAGTCCGCCCTGTGACCCTGTCTGCAGCTGTTCCTGGCACCCTTATTTCGATGTGGGCCACTTTGGTGTGTAGACGCTCCCCTGCAGCTCCTACTTCGATGTAGTGCTGCTCAACGTCGACGTTGAACGTCGACAACACCAGCTCTGGAGGACGTGTAGACGTTATTCATCGAAATAGCTTATTTCAATGTCGCTACGTCGAAATAAGCTATTTTGATGTAGCATTCACGTGTAGACGCAGCTCATCAGTGCAGAAGCATTTTGCTTTTCATCTATACAGAGGGAAAATTTCTAGCATGTGCACTGCTAAGGACTCTGACCCTGAATCTGGTGCTTCAGCGGTATCATTGAGCTTTTGGGTCAGATTCTCAGTTGGAGGAAAAATAAATAATGATCCATGTAGCTCTTCTGATGTCGTGGGAACCAAGACAATTTGCACCAGCTGCAGAATCTGACCTTGGATGATTTCTCCAGTTGCTCATCCAACTTAGCACCTAGACTTGTATTTACAAGCACCTGACAGCCAGTTTCATCATCGGCATAGGAAGCTTTCCGAGCTCTATATAGGATGAGTTATTTTGAATGCTGTTTGTCCGCCTTTGGCTGTAATTTAGAATCCCAGTTAACCTGGTGTGCTGGGAAGTGATCACTGAAAGGGAAGTTCCCTTCTCCCCTGGCCCCTCCGAAAGACTGAATAATGTTCTCAGAAAAGTCTTGGAGGATAATTTCATCAGTGGTAGTTAGCTGAGATGGTCCAAGATGCAACCTCCATGCTCTTGCTGTCCCCAGCCTGTTTGCCAGAACTGGGAGCAGACAACTGGATGGATCACTTAACGTTGACTTGATCTGTTCCTTCCCTCTGGGGCACCTGGCATCAGCCAGTGTCAGCGGACAGGACCCTAGGCTAGCTGGACTTTTGGTCTGACTCAGTATGGCTGTTTGTATGTGAGATGCCAAACAGAGCCACTATTCCCAATGGAAAAGCATTTTCTTTGGTAAGATTTCTATTTATTTGGTTGTTAAAGGCTTTTCTCTGTGTTAAACTCTCCTTGCTGGCCTGGAAGAAAAGGCATACATTTGAAAAAGGAGATCCACAAATAGTTAAAGTAACATGAAACCGGTCAATAGATGTTCCAATTTTCTCAATAACTCTCTGGAATGTTGCATGGGGTAATGACAGATGTGACTTCTCCGTAAACATGCACAGTAAAATTCAGAGTGGCAGAGTAATATAGAAGAGCTGGGATATCTGTGTTTTATGTTCATATACTGTTTAACCTAGCGGACAGGAGTTAACTGAGACTGTACACAGACTGGCTTTCGTCATTTACCTCTGCCCCCATTCCAAAACGGAATAAATTAAATATTTAAAAGACACCATACGGCAAAGATTTTTTTTCAGCTAAGAAGGCCATTCATCAAGCCACCGCTGTGTTTCACAAGCTGTCGAATTGTGCTTACATTGGGTAAAATAATCTTTATATTTCATTAAGCAACCAAATAAGCTGATCCTCCCCACCGGCTGTATAGATGGCTTTAATTTTCAAAATCTGCAAATGCATCTTTTATGTCTCTCTGTGGCTGGAGGGGCTGGGTAATAACCACAGCCAATTGGAGAATAAAAGCAGAGTTTGATTAGGTGTTACTGTGTGTAAATTAATGCCGGGTAGCAAAGGAGCAGCAGGTCCTAAGCTGTCATTGATTAAATGGGGCTTGAACCTTCCTCTTCTCCTAAATAAGACAGGGAGGAGCTTTCCTTCCCTTTGCAACTCTGTGTGTGGATGCCAGAGATGCCAAGAGGGGTCTGAGTTGGGGTTCGCTGTAATTTTTTCTACCCCTAGGTGGAATAAATATTATGTGCACCAAGGGGTTTGGCAAGCTGCACTAATAGCAGCAACGTGCTGCCGGCTGTGAGAGCTCTGCTCATCAGCTGGGCGGCACCTGAATCTCTCCTGGGTGGCTGCCCAAGCGCTCAGCTTACAGGGAACACTGGTCTGAACCACGGAGAAGGGGAATGGGCTTCGGGGAGGGGTGCTTTCACAAATTAGAAGGCTGCAATGAGTGTAAACATGGTAGGGCCCCACCACCCACCCAGATCATCCACTGGATTTTAGGGTTGGGACTTAAAAGTGGGTCTGGCTGCTATGTGTAGCACATACTGCAGGGAACAGGGAATTTCAATGGGGCTGTGCAGGGTAGCGAAGCTTGTTTGAAAAAAATGAAATAAAGGGTTTTCTAGGAACGGCTGCCACGTACTTCCATCAGGCCCAGTTTAGCTCTCTAGCTAACCGGGCGCTGTATTCTTCTCATTCATTACTTTGCAGGATTGGGCCTTAAGTTTATGCTTTTTGTTGGGCTGATCCTTCAGTGATTACTTACGCGTGAAACCCTCCTACATGCAAATCATCCCTTCTCCAGTTGGTGGAGTTATGAGTAGGAAGGGTGGGTGTAGGTCCCACGTATGTGAGCGATTATTTCAGTAAGTGGCCGGATTTCACACATCAGCTTCTCTGGAGAGCCAGATCTGAGCTGGTGCAAAGTAGAGCGGCTCTATACACCAATTCAAAATGTGGTCCCCATATATTTGTGTGAATGGGGAACTTTGGTCCTTGAACGTTGAACAAATACATAAGGCCTGGATCTTAGGAGATGGGATCAGAGCTACACTGATTTACGCCGGTCTGGCAATACGTCTATTTGTTCAATATACAGGGCCAACATTCTCGCTCCAAACCAGGTAGGCATTTGATGCAGGTATGCAGGGGGCATAAGTCTCTGAATCCAAAATGTATGAAAGAAACACACACGTCTTGCATCCTGGTTTAAAGAGTTTGCCCTGGATTGTTTTTTGCTTATTTTTTTAAGTAACTTCCTGGAGGTTTTGTAATAAAAATAAAATGTCCCTATTTAATAATGTAAATACACAGTTCATCAATCTATTGTATTCTCGTAAATACCTGCACTGGTACGCAATCTCACTGAGCCGTTCCTGAGAGCATGAAGGAAAGCCGGAACTAAAGATTCATTGCAGCACTGAAAAATCTGAGTGCAGAACTATTTTGTATGCTTGCTTTTATTTATCCTTTGATTACAATGCCTCCACTGCAGTCTAGATGAGATCCATTTTTAAATACAGTTGACATGAAACTGCTAAAGAAAAGTCCATTGCAGGTTTCCAGTCTGCAAACCAATTTTTTTTTAACGCATTGGAACCTCAAGTGATAATCTGAGGTCTTGTCTGCACCGACGGAAAAAACTGTTGCAGAACAAGCTCCTTGTGTGGATGCTATTCTGCTATAACAGTTGTTCTGTCTGGGAACAATTCCTCCACTTTGGAAACAGGCTAATTATTCTAGAATAGCGTGGGTTTTGTTCAGGGGTAGAACGTCCCCGTTCAGACCTAGTCTGCAGAAGCTTTTCAGGTTTCCTTCCCCAAGTAGACAAGACCTTAGGGCAAAGAAACTTTATCACACATCCTAAAGGTAGAGGAGAAGGATGGTCTTGTGGGTAAAGTGCAGCACTATGCATTGGGCAATCTGAGCTGTGGGGTGTCTTGGGGCAGTCACTTCATTTCTATGCCTCAGTTTCCCTCTTATGAAAGGGAATCATCACACTTCACAGCAGTGCTGCAGGGCTTAACCCATTGGGATTTGCCAACTACAGATACTACCATGATATGTGCCCTCTTAATGCCTATTTCCAGTAAACTCTTTCATGTCCAACAGGAGGTTGCCAGATATTCAAATATTCTGGATAATAGAGACGTATACCTAGCAATGCATAACGCTAAAGAAAAACAAGATCAAGTATGAAGAAACAAATAAAAATATACAGAGTACTTTATTTCCCGACAACTGTAGCATTGTAAACTTACGCTGTATTTATTTGTATTTACTTTCACTATACTGTACTTAGGGAAAACGTAACTAAAATTTGCTTGCCGTTCACATGCTGGTTATTTGAGAGTTTTAGATAATAGAACTCTGCATGTGAGTTTACAGTAGTAAGTGTGGAAAGGTTACATTTTGATGCTCATGGAGCAATGTCAGAAAGACATTGTTTCATTTGCAGTGAAAGCATCTCAAATAAGTTCCTTTAAAAGGAGAGGAGGTTAACCAGGACCAAAACACACTCAGGACTTTCTAGGTTAGAAGTTAAGAGGTTGGGTTGCACCTACCAGCGATGTTCAGTCTTCAGAATTGTAAAAGACAGTGCTAAATGTGAAAGCACTTCAGGGAGCAATTTTGCACGATCTGTGCCAGCTGGATTTTCCTAGGACTCTCCAAAGGCAGCCTGTGTGTACATTGCACTGAGGTATAATTGGTAGTTGACAAACAGGGATGGCTTTGACCTCTGGGAGGAAAGGCTGCAATCTTAGAGCCAGATGGAGATGATTCTTAAGCACACCTATCCATCTCCCAGCACTGCAAAGGATTCTTGCCTTCCGTTGAAACCAGGAAAGCCAGGAGCAGATTACAATCCCTCAAACTGGTGACACCACTAAAGACACAGGTAAATGAGTGTTAATATGGCGTTCAGCGGAATTTCAACTTAGGTCTGTCATTCTGCCTGTGCTCAAGGCCCCTGGAGTCAGGGAAAAGATTCCATTGCATCGGCTCCTCTGTGTATTTATACCACGTTCCTCACTTTGGTATCTGATAACCTAGCCATCTGTCACCCATTAGTTTGCAAAACCCCACCAGTGCCAACAAAAGATCCAGGCAGGGTTTAAAGTGCAACTACAAGCAGAAGAGTGCCAGTCTAAAATGTGTTCCTTCTTCCACAACAGAACAGCTTCAGGTGTGGGAGAAGAGAACTAGGTTTGCTTATGTCACTGACAAAAGTAAAGTATCGGTGGATTGATTTTTGACAGCATTAACTCTGCAGAATAAAAGCAGCCATTGAGATGGACTCCAGGCTGGCTTGTGCATCACAAGCACATCTTAACCGAGTTCCAGTTTTCAGAATCTTTATTACTGGGGCCAATGCATTAGCCTGAGTTTCAGACCCCAGGTTGAGTTTGCTGGGTTAGGAGTACAGAGGAACATAAGACCAGCTGTACCGGCTCAGACCAAATGTCCATCTAGTCCAGTATTCTGTCTTCCAACATTGGACAATAGCAAATTTCCCAGAGGAAATTAACAGAACTGGTAATCATCAAGTGACCCCTCCTCTGTCATCCATCTCCAGTCTCTGACAAACAGAGGCCAGGCACACCATTCCTACCCACCCTGGCTGGTAGCCACTGATGCACCTAAGCTCCATGAATTTAACTAGCTCTCTTTTGAACCCTGTTAAAGTCCTGATCTTCCCAGTGTATTCTTGCAAGGAGTTCCACAGGCCTACCGTACACTATGTGGAGAAAACTTGCTTTTGTTAAATAGTAACAGAGAGGAAGCTGTGCTAGTCTATACACTATCAAAACAAAAAGCAGTCAAGTAGCACTTTAAAGACTAGCAAAATAGTTTATTAGGTGATGAGCTTTCGTGGGACAGACCCACCTCTTCAGACCATAGCCAGACCAGAACAGACTCAATATTTAATATTTAATACTTAAATATTGAGTCTGTTCCTGTCTGGCTATGGTCTGAAGAAGTGGGTCTGTCCCACGAAAGCTCATCACCTAATAAACTATTTTGCTAGTCTTTAAAGTGCTACTTGACTGCTTTTTGTTTTGCTTTTGTTAGTTTTAAATTGGCTGCCCATTAATTTCATTGGGCGACCCCTAGTCCTTATGTTGTGGGAACAAGTAAATAACGTTTCCTTATTCACTTTTTCAACACCAGTCATGATTTTATAGACCTCTATCATATGCCTTTTTAGTCTCCTATTTTCTAATTTGAAAAGTCCTAATCTTTTTAATTTCTCTTCATGTAGCCCCCATTCCAAACCTCTAATCATTTCTATTGCCCTTTTCTGGACCTTTTCCAATGCCCATAAATCTTTTTTTTAGATGAGACATCTATATTTGTACACCGTATTCAAGTTTTGGTTGTACTATGGATTTATGAAAGAGGCAATAAGATAGCCTCTGTCTTATTCTCTATCCCTTTTTTAATGATTCCTAGCATTCTGTTTGCTTTTTTGACAGCTGCTGCACGCTATTTGGATGATTCCAGAGAACTGTCCTCAATGACTCCATGATCTCTCTCTGGAGTAGTTATAGCTAAGTTAGTCCCAATCATTTTGTATGCATAGTTGTAATTATTTTTTCAATGTGCATTACTTTACATTTATCAACATTAAATTCATTTGCCGTTTTGTTGCCCACTTGCTTAGTTTTGGGAGGTTAGTGTCATCTGCAGATGTTGCCACCTGACTATTTAGTCTGTTCTCCAGATCATTTATAAATAGATGAATAGGATCGGTCCCAGAACAGACCCTTGGAGGACACCAATAGTTACCACTCTCCATTCTGAAAATATACCATTTATTTTTATCCCTTGGTTTCCTTTTAACCAGTTATCAATCCATGAGACGATCTTTCCTCTTATCTCATGACAACCTAATCTTACTCAAGAGCCTTTGGTGAGAGACCCTGCCAAAGGCTTCCTGGAAATCTAAGTACACTATATCTACTTCATCCCACTTGTCCACATGCTTACTGACCACCTCAAAGAACTCTAACAGATTAGTAAGGCATGATTTCCCTTTACAGAAATCATGGTGTCTTTTCCCCAACAAATTATGTTCATCTATGTGTCTGAAAATTTTATTCTTTACTATAGTTTCAACTAATTTGCCTGGTACTGATGTTAGACTTACCAGTTTGTAATTGCCAGGATTACCTCTAGAGCCTTTTTTAAATATTGGTATCACATTAGCTATCTTCCAGTCATTAGGTATAGAAGCTGATTTAAAAGATAGGTTACAAACCACAGTAAATAGTTCTGCAATTTCATATTTGAGTTCATTCGGCATGCTTGGGTGAATGCCATCTGGTCCTGGTGACTTGTTACTGTTAAGTTTATCAATTTTTTCCAAAACCACCTCTAGTGACACCTCAATCTGGGGCAATGCCTCAGATTTGTCACCTAAAAAGAATGGCTCAGGTTTGGGAATGTCCCTAACGTCCTTAGCTGTGAAGACCGAAGGAAAGAATTCTTTTAGTTTCTCCACAATGAGCTTATCATTGTTGAGTACTCCTGTAGCATCTCACTCATCCAGTGTCCCCACTGGCTGTGTAACAGGCTTATGGCTTCTGAAGTACTTTAAAAAGAAATTTTTTTTTTTTGCTATTATTTTATGAGTTTTTGGCAAACTGTTCTTCAAACTCCTTTTGAGTTTTTCTTATTATATTATGACACAGTTTGACTGAGTTTATGTTCCTTTCTATCTTCCTCACTGGGATTTAACTTCCACTTTTTAAATGATACCTTTTTATCTCGCACTGCTTCTTTTACCTGGTTGTTAAGCCACAGTGGCACTTTTTTGGTAAAACGTAAATGGAGCAAATTTAGTTCCATAGTAATGCAACATTTGCTCTTCCAGAATCCCTCACTAAAAGGTCTTAGAGAAATCAATTTGTTAACATATCGTGCTTGATAAATTTGACAATTTGGGTCCAATCTGGGGCCTGATCCAAAGCCCATTGAAATAAACTATATTTCCATATTAATAATACTTTTGTCACAATTGCAGTCAATCAATATGGTGCACTGAAAATAAAACTATAGTAGAAATGGGAAGTCACCCATTTTTATTAGCTTTGCCTTTTTTTAGGGTACAGCCATGCTTTAAATCGTTGAGACAAATAGTGAATCTCTCTGCATATACTTATTTGACAAAACATCTGCAAAAAGGCACATTCTAACCACAGACATGAGGTTTTGTATGTCTTTGAGCTGGATGCATTACATGTCTAGGGAGCTCTAAATAAATGACCCTTGCAAGACATTTTCTGTAATTTCTTTTTCTTTTCTTTTTTTTTTTTTTAATTTCTTAAATCTTTAAGATCGGGTCCAAAATTCACATCATATAATAAAGAGTAAGTCTTCAATCAATTTTGTTGCTCTTGTGAGAGCATTCTTGAATGTCTAAGGAATTTTTTTCTGCTGTGGTTGTAATATAAATAACTATTTGAAATATTGCAACACCATCATTTTCCTCATTCAGCCTTCAGAGAAAGTGAGGGATATGCAGCATAAAAAATGGGAGTCAAAGGATTTTGCTAAACTACTGGAAGAAAGGTTCTGGAAATCAAGGCACACCTTTTGATTTACCTGCCATATATTTACTCCTGTGTGATTACTGGGACTTAAAACTGAGCTACCACTTGTGAATGATTCTGGAATTAAGCATCATCTCTTCAATTAAATGTAAATCCACAGGAAATAAAAACTGAATTCTATATTGACATTCATCATTTCTAATCAAACTTCTTGCTGATGATGGACATACAACCCTCCCAACTGTTCCCTTCCCCCACCTCGATTCCTTTCTAAGGTCTCTTAAAACCATCACACTGTCCATCGCACCGGTTTTCATTTTAAGAAAACAATGATCTCTTGGGGCATTTTAGTGGGTGAAATTTTGAATTATTTTCCATATAACTCCAGTACGGTAGTCTCTTGCATATAAATACATGGAATAAGATATTAAGCAGATTTTCATTTTAATTATACTGTCTAATAAAACTATGTTTAAAGTAAACCCTCACAAGTATATTTGTAATGCTAATATTTTCACTGTATTATACAAAGATATCAAGGGATATCATAAACATTGCACAAATCTGATAATATCCTTAAGAGGCAGGGAACTTTGATTATATTAATTTTACAAATTCATATGCTGGGGTACAAAAGAATGAAATAACTCTAACAAGGTCACCTAGCCAGGGTTTTCCAGCCTTCACAGGACTCTTATGAGATTTGGCATTTTTCCTCAAAGCCCCAGCTCCTGGACTCATCTGATTTCCAATGTTTGGATGTTTTCCAAGAATTTATAAAAGTACAGTAAACTCTGTCTTAACTGGCATTCTATCATCTGGAACTCTCACATAACTGTCATTTGAAACATAAGTAAATTTTAGTTATGTTTTCCATAAGTACAATATAGTAAAAGTAAATACAAATAAATACAACAAATACAGTATAAGTTTACAGTGTACAATACTCTTGTTGTTGGTAAATAAAGTACTCTGCATACATTTGTTCGTTTCTTAATATCCGATCTTGTTTTTCTTTGTGTTATGCATTGCTAGGTATACCTCTCTATTACTCAGAATATTTGAATATTCAGCAACTTCTCAGTCTGGGGGCTGCCAGATATGAAAGAGTGACTGTAAGTTCCTTGTGCTCTCACATGGGAAGAATCATGGATGTTTGGCCCAAGGCAAATATAAAGGAACCTACAAATATAATTGATGTAAAAGCATGATTTTTAAAATCTCATGATTCGAGGGTCCAGACGCTTGATTTGCAAATGTTTAAGTTTAGCAGTATCATACAACAAGTCACATTGGACTAGAACCCAAATGGTACCTTGACAGCTAGTCATTCCCCATTCCTTATTCTTATCCTAAAATCCAAAACCGGATGATTTGGGAAATGTGTCCATACAGTCACAGCCTCATTCAAAGTTCTTACAGTTGAAGGACCAAGGGTTCCTTATCTGTCAACGAAAGCTAGAAGCATTATAATGGCCCATCCTAGCTTCATTCACGTCAATAATAGAACCACCACTGGTTTCAGCCATGAAGGATCCGGTCCAAACGAATGTTTAAAGACAGTTTTTAAGGATAGTTATAAACGTGCCATGGGGAAGATTAAACCTGCAACTCTGTTTGATCCACTGGGTTGTAATCAGAGGGTTTTTTTTTGTGATGGTACCACGTTGGTAACCCCAGTCATGAGATTGGCTGGTGGGGAGTTGGCTGAGTACTGGCACCTCTTTTTTTACAAAAAAGGCACTGGTTATAATATAGTGCTTGCAGCAAAGCTTTTAATGAAAAACGTTCTGATTGCATTTTCAGGTATAATGGGGTCAAAATGCAAAAGCACCAGAGGCCAGGCAGGTTATAAATCTGTCACCAGTACATCTGAAGGCCCACAAAACTCAAGCCATGTTGCCTCGTGTTGGCTTGAAATAGGATATGGGATCACAGCTGTGGTGTTCATTAATGGTAAAGCCCCATGCAGTCAAGTGAGTGTCAGTTTTCAAGCAGTTTAGATGTGCAACATGACAGTTTAGATGCAAAAGAACTCATCAGTATGATTCCAGCTGGCAAATCCCAAGTCTTGGTTGCAACGTTTTTCTGGTTCAAGCCTGTCACTTATTTTGTTTCTGTAAAATGGGCTTATTTTCAAGGCAAGTGATACAACTTTTCTGAAAAGTGGTGAGTGAATTTTTCAAAACAGCATGAATGGGGAGGTCTAGACCTTTTCAAACCTGGCAGTTCTATATGGCTGCTGGAATCCAACATGAGAAAAGCTGTGTCCAGTCGAGTATATGTGGCCAGTGCATATCTGACTCTTATTAAATGGAAGATCAAGCCTGTGTGTTGGCTGAGGGTTTGATCCTCTAACATGTCAGCCTGACCTCGCTGAGAGTCGAGAACACCTTACCATGCTCAGTGCCATAAAGAACTGAGCCCACAGACACTTGACAGCATGATGACAGGGTGCCCATGTTTGTCTATTTCTGTTTCACAGTCTGGTTCTCGATGCATGGAATTAAGTGCCCTGCTTTGAAGCTACAGCCCCTATTTGCAATAAAATAGCTCCCTGGAGGAAAAAGCCCTTAGTGCTGCAGATCTGGGGGTCTGATCTTGCAATCAGCTACGTAGCCTCATTGATTCATGCTATTATCCTGGAAGTTTTAGTGTTCTTTTTACAGTTGTTCATAGCCTCAGCAAATTATTTTTGAGCTGGACCTCACAATGACACAACTAAAGAGATGAATTCTTGGAAAACATTTGGACATTGGAATTTAAACTATGTATGTTCTGAATGTATACCTTTCCAACGTACACTCTCCATTGTGTTCTGATTAGTGGTCTTTGACACAAGCAACTCACTTATGGCTGCAGCAATTTTAATGTTTCTAGATTGTAATGAGATCTAAGGAATAAGCCAGTTTTGAAGAAGTGTGGTTCAGAAGCCTAGAACTTAATAAGCATAGAAAGATTATATTTTCCTGGCTGTGCAGCGGAATAATAGGCATTAGGCTTTATTTGGTCCACAGTGTCTAATAATGAGGCTGCAGTGCACAAAGTCTGTTTCTGTTAGGTATTTCTGCTCATACTAAAGTAGTTTTGACTGAATGGGGTACCACCTTATTCTAAACGTGTGAAGATGTGCCAATACCAGGTAGCCTAGGAAGACTGTGTAACCCCCTTATTTGAAAGTCTTTAAAAGCAGGTTAAACAAGCTCCTGTTTTCCTGGTCTAGGTATAATCCTGCTCAGTGCAGAGAGACGGGCAAGACTGAGGTCTCTTCCATTCCTACATTTCTAAGACTAAGTTCAACAACACTTATAACTCCAGGACATTTGCATATCCCAGGAGAAGGAGACTTTGTACTAACTTCTTTCCTGATCTTTCAGTGCTAGATTTCATAATCTTGGGATTGGATTAATCCTAGTCTTTTTCTTGCCCATGGAATAGTCTTTCAGCCATTTCTGCTATGGTGAATAATCAGTGACCAGTACGGTGGAAGATGATTTTGGCTATTTGTGTGACCTTGTTTCTAGGAGCAATACTTTTAAAGTTAACATGGAAGTACAGTAGATGGAGGTAATTGTAATTTCAATGAATGCAAGAATTTACTGTAATGAACACAATATTAGAATCTATCGGTAGGTGGGTAAATTCTACCCATCTGTATGCAATATAAAATGTAAGAAGTAATGTATACCAGACCTGACTGTGCTGTGTCATTCATGTCTTACAAGGAGGTACTCGTTGCTTTCTCCTTAACAGACACGGGTATCATCACATTAATATCACCAAATGTGGAGGTGGAATAAACCTAGGAGACCCATCCTCATCAGTGCAACCTTGTTGCTTATAGAGCTTTGTGCAATTTAATTTTAGAAGACAAACCAATGGGGTTTTTACATTACTTCCTTCAGGAAACAATCATCATCATCATCTTCAACAACAATGGGCTCAGCGCCCCTTGGTGTCTGATGTCTCCCTTGCTATTTCCTTCCATCTTTCCCTGTCTTAGCTTCTCCACACTAGCTCTGCACCAATCTACTCTATTAGGAAGTTATGCCAGGGTCTAATATGCTGATCTCTTAGGACATTTTTCCCATCCCCACCCCCATTATTCTGCTTTATTTTTCATGGTGTCTTTTAGAAGATCCTAAAGGATTCCTGTATGCACCCTCCAAGTAGTAAGAGACTAAAACTAAGTGAAAGAACAAAGTGATTTCACTTGCAATGTTCTTCTCTCTACCTACAACTCATGAAACAAAGACCCACCAGAGATGTGTTGCTGTCAAATCTGTTACAGTGGTATTATAAAACCTGATCCAACACACACCGACATCAATGGAAAGACTTCTGATTTCAGTGCACTTTGGCTCAGACCCACAGACAAGATTAAAAATTTGGATTAACTCAGAATAAACCCACCAGTTAAATTTATGGACTAATTGCTTTTAAAAAAATGCAGCATTGCACATCTGGAGTTAGAAAAAGTGGGGATCTAAATAAAATCTTTTTATAGTAAGAAAGAGGAACTTCTTTTTTTCTCCTCTGTATCTTCATAGTAATCAGGCTCAGAGAAGTAGGTCAACCTTTTTACCACTAACTAAATAATGAGGGAAACATTTTGGCATCTTTCAATCCCTTTACTTTTATCTGTGTTTTCTGTAAATCCCGGGCTCTCATGATTTTGTTTTAAAGGTATGTAATGACATAGCTGTGACTATTTCCATTTCACATGCCATTTTTTTTTTGGATGTCTAAGTCCATCACTGAAGATAAAATGTAGACTCCTGGACCAGTCACTGAGTATCCATCTAAGCAAGCACCTAAATAGTAGTGTTTTCATTTTAAAAATGCCCCAGCTTCTTTGGAATACTGTTGCAATGAGTGAAAGCTGCAGGCGCCAACCGACTTTGAAAACTTGAGCTACTTTTATTTAGGAGCCTAAATATGAATTCAGGAGCTTAACTTTACACAACCAGATTTGAAGTTTGGCCTAATGCTATTAATGCTGATGCATTTTTTGTAGCTGGGTTTAGCTTCGACCTATCTGATCTTGGCCCAATGGACAAAGCTGAAAGTGAGAGAAGTCCCCATATAAGTGTCGAGTCTCCTGCACTAGTTCACTCTCTGCTAAAGGGCACTGCGTGTTCAGGAGAGGCTGATGGCTTTGGGAACAAGATCCTTCACCAGCTACAAAACCTGTAGTTTGAACTCTGCTTGCAATGAAGGTGAGGAGCCAGATGGGCAAAACTTGCCTGTCCTGCCATTCCTTTTCTCTGGGCCTGAAGAAGAGCCTCTTCGAACATTTGCTTCTATCCCTTTGTGACAACAGAGAACAGGGCTGATGCCCAGGCAAGAGAAATCCATATTGCCATGTGAAAAGGACAACGCTCCGGCTGCCCCGCTGACTGTGGTAATATTTATTGGCACATTCTGACAGGTACCAATTGACTCTCCAGAATGGTAAGGAGACCTTCTTATTGGGACACTTGATTGATTTGGTAGGATTGGAAAGGATACTTTGTATATGCTTGAGGCAGCTGTGATCACGTAAACAGACCAGCACAAATTGTACTTGAACTGCCGCAATACACTATAACCCCCAGCCCGTGAGCAAGGTGACTTAAAACCTCCAGTTCAGCCTCTCTCACCTTGTAGTTCCAGTTATTTAAATGCCTGAAGGAAAAGATGAATTTGAAGATTCAGAGAGATACGGGACCCTGACCCCTCTGTCACACAAGCAAGATTCAACAGTAACTCCATTGAAAGAAATCAAGCTACACTGGTAGAAAGCGAGTGTAAGAAAGCAATCACTGTAGCAACATTGTTCTCTTGTCCCCAGCTCCTGGGCACTTTGGTCACAACAGACACCTTGATTTAGACCAAGGTAGGGTGTGATGTTATGTGGATATAAGAACAGCTACATTGGGTCAGACCAATGGTCCGTCTACTTCAGCATCCTGTTTTCCGACATTGGCTGGTGCCAGAGGCTACAAAGGGAATGAACAGAATAGACAATTATCAAGTGATCCATTCCCTGTTGTCCAGTCCCAGCTTCTGGCACTTGGAAGCTTAGGAACACATGGAGCATGGAGTTGTGTCCATGACTAGCTTGGCTATTAGCCACTGCGGGCAGCTCTTCACTGGGGGAGAAAGTTGACCTACAATATGCAAATCCAGATATGAGAACAGTGTAGCTGTAGTCCATGTTCCTTAGGTCAAATTCCTCCGCTGTCCTCATGGCAGGAGGTCAACGGGAGAAACTCTCCCTTTGACTTCCCTGACTCCTTGTGCCCGCATGACTGGGATTTATGAGGGTGCCCTCAGCATTTGATTTAGTGGGTCTTTACTAGTCCCACTAAATGGAATCCTGGAAGATTAACCTGCAGGATGTCAATTGGAGCTAAGTGTAGAAAAGCCCCAAGGGACCTTTCCTGCATGAACTTGTCTATTTCTTTTTTGAACCTACTTAGGCTTTTGGCCTTCACAACATCCTCAGGCAGTGAGTTCCACAGGTTGACTGTGTGTGTGTGTGAGAACATCCATTTGTTCTACACCTACTGCCTATGAAGACTCCTAGGTCTTGTCATGCAACAGCATAAAAAACCACTTCCATATTCACTTTTCCCACATTTATGATTTCATAAACCTTTGTCATATCACCGCTGTAGTTGGCTGTCCCTTTTCTAGGATGATCAGTCCTTTTAATCTACTCACCAATGGAAGCCTTTCTATTCTCCTAATCATTTTTATTGCCCCTTTCTGTGCCCTTTTGTCGGTCATTCACCTACATCTTTTTTGAGCTGGGGTTGGTAGAACCACCTTTAGTTTGAACTCTGCTTGCAATGGAGGTAACGAGCCAGAATCTGTGTTCACATTACAATGGCATAAATGCAGAGTGACTCTACCGGGTGCTCTGGCGTTAGTGAAAGCAGAATCTGGAGCTAGAACGAGGTACGTTGGGTGTGTAGGGAATGCGACAATGGTTCTTCCAAGAATTTGATGTGGATTAGGTAAATTGTGGAATCTCTGTAACTGGAGATATTTAAGAGCAGATTAGACAGACATTTATCAGGGATGGTCTAGATGGCGCGTGGTCCTGCACTGAGGACAAGAGTCTGGACTTGACAACTTCTCGAAATCCCTTCCAGTACCAGTGTTCTATGATTCTAAGTTAGGAAGCAGCTGTGAGGTTCTGGTCTAATACTGCTAGTAAAAGCTCTGATGTAGACAAACTCTTTTAACGCTGAGCATGTGCCTTAGCCCCCTGGACTTCCTGGGAAAATCATTTCAAGAGGATTTTAGCAATGTCTGCCTCAGTGTTGTCCCTAACAGAGACTCAAACTTAGTGAAAACACCACAAAAGTGTCTCTAAAGTGCTACATGACTGCTTTTTGGTTTCACAAAAAGTGAATGTAGTAGCAAGAGAAAAAGTAAAAGTTAAGCACCAGGGGACTGCCTCTGATTTTAACCAGCTCTTTCTATCCTCACCTGAAATTGTAGGATTTGGAGTGAGGTGGAGACGAAACTGAACTTAAAAAGAGGAGGGAGCAACACTAAAAGTGCATTTATGAAAGGATTTAGAAAAAAATGGGGAGGGAGGAGTTGCAAGCGGAATGAATTTAAAACAGACACTTTTGACAATCTATTGCAATATTCCTGCTTACAAGGAATCCCATTACAACCAGCTAGTCGCCAGCGCCTGTACCAAGAGTCAGCTATTCTGCATACAGGATCTGCGGATATTTGCTGTTCACTTGGCCATGGCTGCCTGAAATAACTTCACCCAAAGCTACCGAGGATCCCACGTAGGCAAGGGACTTGGAGATTTGTCCTTACCGTTTCGTTTAATATTTGCTCCCTGTTTACATCAGGTCTCTCAGACCACTAACCCGCCTGGAAAGAAGTTCCCCCCAAGCCTTTTCCATTATGATTGATCTCCCTGAATCAGCTAATAGCAGATTTATTTCCTCATTTGCTCGGTGCTCCCAGCAGAAGCAGGGGGAAAGAGAGAAGCCTCCAACCCTGCCTTTGGGAAAGCCAGAGGCGACTCCCAGACAAAACTGTTATCCATTAACATCCAATTATCACTTGGTCCAAGCCATTAATTATAAATCAGCCTCCTAATTGGGATAATTAGCTCTCTGCTTCTTAATGTAGTGTGACTGATGCCTTTGGAAAGAATGTAATCACGCCATTTGTTTAGCGGGAGGAGAACAAATCCAACTCTCATGGTTTAATTTTAGCCTGATCCTTCTCATCAGCGGCATTAAAAGCTCTTTACGACGCGATTAATTGTTTGGGAATCGTGCCGTTGATGGACACATGCCAATATTTGTCCTTTTCTCCGGCCAGGCGATCCATTCCAAGCCCTTCCAAAACCCGCCGCTCTGATCGCGGGTTCTCACAGGGGCAGCGTCGGGCTGATTTGGTTGCGTTTTAAGCGAAAGGGGGCTGCTTGCATTTTCCTGTCACTTCTGAGTTTGACCTGCTCTGTTTTGTCTAGTCCCCATTTATTTTGTCTACTCCGCATTGAACCCTTCGTCGGTCTCATTGGCAAAAGAAAATCGATTTTCCAGGATGTCAGAGTCCTGGTTTAGCTTTAAGTTCCTGCGGTGTTTGCCCCGAGAATGTTCCCGGTTAGAGACCCGGGATTGAAAATAAAATCATATAAAATAAGATAGTGGGTGTCGAAATATTTGGCCATTGTCTGCGAAGCTTTGTCCAAAAACAGGGGCAGTGGAGATGGGGAGAAATCGGAGCATGTGCCACAAGTGTACTTGCTCCGAAGGTATATGAAAGAGTCAACAGTGATGAGCTACGAAATTTTTTTTTTAAAATCCCTAAATGAATCAAGGCTGTTTCCAGCCCCTGCCAGCAGAAAGCTGCTTTGCTTGCACCGCCTGTGACTCCCCTACAAGGGGAAAATTAGCCGTGAAGTAAAGTTCGAAATGCGCATTTGCTGGTTAAAAAAATTAATTAGTGGCGCTCTAATTGCGGGCCGTTTTCTTTGTCCTCTGGTGACTTTGCAAGCGCTGTTTCGGGAACTTTTCAGAAATCTTTGATAGGGGCTTTTAAAAAAAAAACCAAACAAAAACAAAACAAAAAACAAAAAAAAAAACTTTTCCGGGCCTTGCTGTTTCTTTAATGGGAGCTGCTCAGAGAATCCACAGGAGCCGAGGGGCATGATTAGATATTTATTACTGTCATTTACATGGAAAACTTGAGGAGCCAGCCGAGTGGAACCGAAGGGGATTTATTAATTATTATTATTATTTAACAATAGAAACCAGGTCAGAGCTCAGGAAGGCGCCCGAAAGTTCTCCTACGACAGCTGTGGCTGTGTGTGCGTTTGGAGAAGGGTGGGACAGAAGGTTTGTTAGTCTTTAAGGTGCTCCTGGGACTGCCTTTTTGTTTTGACAGAATATAGACTAACACGCCTGTCTCTCTGTTACACTTCAGAGGGGCTTTTGTTTCTGAATAAAACTTGGGAGTTCACCCCTACATAAATTATCGATTTTCCCCCCACCCCACCCCCTTGGATACGACACACTTTTCCTAGATTTAAAAACAAAAAGCAGTCCAGTAGCACTTTAAAGACTAAAAAAATCATTTATTAGGTGATGAGCTTTCGTGGGACAGACCCACTTCTTCAGACCATAGCCGTACCGGAACAGACTCAATATTTAGGGCACAGAGAACCAAAAACAGAAATCAAGGTTGACAAATCAGAAAAATATTATCAAGGTGCTCTCTGATTTGCTCACCTTGATAACAGTTTTCTGATTTGTCAACCCTGATTACTATTTTTGGTTCTCAGAACAAAAAGCAGTCAAGTAGCACTTTAAAACTAGCAAAATAATTACCTAATAAATTATTTTGCTTCTCTTTAAAGTGCTACTTGACTGCTTTTTGTTTTGATAGTACATGGACTAGCAAGGCTCCCTCTCTGTTGCTATTTTTGGTTCTCTGTGCCTTAAATACTGAGTCTGTTCTGGCCTGGCTATGGCCTGAAGAAGTGGGTCTGTCCCACTAGAGCTCATCACCTAATACATTATTTTGTTAGTCTTAAAAGTGTTAGTGGACTGCTTTTTTTGTTTTGATAGTATATAGACTAGCACGGCTATCTCTCTGTTCCTAGATTTAGGGAGACAAGGGGGAAAAAGTTTTTCTGCCCTGATTTGCATTCCCCACCATGAAATTGATACACTGCGGGGGATTTGTATCTCCCTAAAAGTGTCTGCTGAGATTAAGCAGTTAAGTCCACATTCTCTTTTTCCTTTTCCAAAGTTTTGTTTTTTGTTTTTTTGTTTTAAAGTGATCAGTACAGTCAGAAGCTCGCTTCCCCTGCGGGCATGACCTGGGACTCGTTTTGGGGGCTTTTGTTTTAAATATTAGATGTCTTCCTTAGCTCGGCTACTCTACCGGAGCTATAAATCACACCAGGGAATTAAAGGGGATACGAAATACAAACCAACTCGGAATTAAGTCTCTTGTTTCGTTTAAAATGAATCCGAGACTCGAGTGAAATCGCTTTAATATGTTGCATAGAAATAGGTGCCTATGCTACAGCCTTCTCCGATCGGTTTGTACGCCCACGGTTTGTCAGCCTTCCAAAGCGATCTCAGCAGAAACACGTGCCGAGTGGTAGGTGAAACTAGGAAAGGAGCTGGAGAAAGTTTACGTGCATTCAGGCTGATGGGCATTTGTGTATAAATAGGGGTGGAATATCTGCCGCTGAACTGAGCGATTGATTAACCCATCGCCGTTACACTGGACTATATTAATCAGAAGAGGCTTGTCCCACTGGAAGAGGTTCCCCTGGAGCAGAAACGCCACCCGAAAGCCGCAAGCAAACCCCCCAAACGCCCTGGGTAAGGCGCTCCCTCCGCTTTTCCCACAGTTCTGGGTAAATTTCCCTCCTGCTCTGGGCTTGTTAGCGGCTGGGAAGCGGTCCGCTCTCCAGCCGGTTCTTCTGGGTTAGAACTCAGGACCTTGTCTGCGGGAGCTGCTCCTAAGCCCGCCCTCCCGAGGGGCAGCGACCCCCGGCTCCCCTTTGGCAAGGCGCCCCCTCCCCCCCCAGCCCGCGGCTTCTGAACTTCGCCAAAGTTGTCAAAAGTCCGCCGGCAGCGCCCGTTCAGGACAAGGGCGCTGAGGAACGATTCCCAGCCACCCCCCGCCCTTTCAGGATCCGTTTGGGGACAGCTGGTCCTTACAAAAGGGGCGTGTGTTCTGCCTGCTATAGTGTCCTTCCGTGTACCCCAATTTCCTTTCCCCCCCCCGCCGGAGACAGCGGTGCTGGAGCAATTGTTAGAGGGGGAGCGCTGGGATCCATGGAACCAAGCCGCAGATCTTGTATAGCAAGGAAGCCCCTTCAAGGCAGGGGGAGCTGCAGCCCACCCCCACCCCCCCTCAGTTCCAGCACCCGGAGCCCACTGCGATCCGCGCTGGAACCTAACAGGTGCGCACGGCTGAGGGTTCCGCAGGGCGCCGTGTAGCTCCATGTGGGGGGTGGGGGGGTGGCTGGGAAGCTCCCTGGATCCCCCCTTCCCCGGTAGCTTCCCTGCCACCTCCCCCGCCCCCACACGTGGGGCTACACGGCTGCATTAAACACACTTCTGCGGCTGATGGATGGGGTGCGTGGGGAAGGCTGAAAGGGCCCGTTGCCCAGGCAGAAGGGACTTGGCTAAACATTTGCTTTCCTGCCTGAGCTGGGGGTGGTGAATGGATGCCCCGTCCTTCCCCCCTCCTCTCTCTCCTGATCTGTCCTGCCATGGCCCGAGGGAGGAGTCTGGCTGAGATGCATGAAAGCTTCGTCCGTAACATATGCACGCGGCTCCCCATATAATGGAGGTGCAAATAGGTTTCGACTGGGGAGCCCTTCATTTATCAGCCGCGCCTGACAATGCGCGTCCTGAGTTTACGCACAGCCTGCACGGGCGCTAAGCGGGGTCTGGTCTCTCCCCTGCCAGCCCCATTTCGGCCTTAGCGAACAGGACTCTGACTCCAGCCTCCTTCGCAAACCAGCAGTCCTGGCGCACCTCCAAGGCTGACACATTTATGGACGAGGTCATGCGCTTTCCTAAGCCCGAGGTCGTACCCGCCAAAGGCCACGACCTCCTCAGTAAGCGGGGGGGTCTCCAAGGTGCTACAGGACTGCTTGTTCTTTGGGGCGCTCCAGGGCTCCCCCGCGGAGTCTATTGCCTTCTTTAGTGGCCATTGGCTAGGAATGGGGGAGGGAAATTCGGTACTGAATTTCTGCTCCCCGTTTCTTCATCGTCCAACCAATTGGTCCGACTAGTGAGAGATTCTCCCCTCCACCCCCCTTATACAAACTAAGGAGTCTCCCCCTTCCTCACTCCATTCACCTGAGGAAGCCGGATTGACCCAGGAAAGGTCCAGCCACAATACACTGGTGAGTTTCCCAGGTGCCCCAGGACTGCTTGTTACTCAGACACACAATCCCTATTTTCACTCCCATCCTTATACCCATTTTACAGAAGAAAAACTCTCCCCATCGCTGCTGAACTTTAGCAGAGAGGCAGGAACTATCTGTAGAGTGGGCTAGCTGGGAGCCCCCGCACCGAACTGTAAACGCTCTATATATTGGACCCCCTTCTTCAAGCCAGCGGGTGCGGCAGCGCCCCCCCCCATTTCCAGCACCTATGAACTTTACTGGCACTAGGAGAGGTACTGGAGCATCCGCTCTGGGGGGCAAAGACCCACTTCCTCAGATGCCTGGAGTGGAAGTATATGAAGCGGGTCCTTGCTCACCCAAGCGGGTTCTCCAAAGTATCTGTTCGTCTATGAGGCACCCCAGGACTTCTTGTGTGTGCGGATACAGTGGTTTGAGCTATTGGCCCGCTAAACCCAAGGGTGCGAGTTCAATCCCCGAGGGGGCCATTTAGGGATCTGGGGCAAATAGATTAAAATGATGCTAATGAGCCTGTGTGGGCGCGGGTCTGGACTCCATGACCTCTTAAGCTCCAGGAGGTAGGTTCCGCTCCATATTAAACAGCCCCCCCCCCCCGGATCCTTTATTGGCTCTGAGCTCCCGCACCCTTTTCTTGTGGAAAGGGCTTTTGTCTCTTCCCAGGATCTGATTTTTTTGGCCTCGGGCTCTCTCTCTCACCAGGCTGTTCGGCTTATTAAAACATCATTATGTAAATGGGGTGAAATGTACTTTGAGTCCTATAAATGGAGGGATGCGCTGGAGGCCCTTTGGCGAGAGAGACCGAAAGGGGAAAGGCAGAGTGAGCGCCGACAGGAAAAGTGGGCTTTGCAGCCCGGCCACTTTCACTTTGCCAGCGGCAGCTGGGAAGAGGGACCAGCCGAAAGCGAGAGGGTGACAGGAGCTGGGGGTAGGGAAGGAAATCACTCAACCCCCTCCCGGTGACACTCGAGGCTGGGACCTAACCTGCCCCACGAGCCCTATTCGCCAAGTGCTCAAAAGTGACTTTAAAAAAAAACTGTTCGAAATTTGTCTCTTTAAAAAAAAATCCCCTTATTTCTGAGAACACTGATCTAGCCCAACCCAAGCAAAACCAGAAGGAATAGGAAGCTTCCTCACGTGGAGGGGCAAGTCCCAGCGGAAGAGCCTTGTTCGTCTGTCGCTGCAAAAACTCCAAGAAGTCCCGGGGCCCCTTAGAAACTGACCGATATTTTATTTATTTATTTATTTATTTATTTAAAATATCGGTCAGTTTCTAAGGGGCCCCGGGACTTCTTGGAGTTTTCTCTCCAAGGTCTATCAGATGCCCCGGGACTTCTTGCTGCTTTCACTCCAAGTGGAAGCAGCCAGAGGCCCCGAGACAATTGGAACCGTGGGGCAAAGGATTTCTCCTCCCTGTGTCCTCGGTCCCACGTCTCCATTGGATCAGCTCCCTGCAAAAGCTTTCTTAGGGCTGGACATAACATCGGCGGGGAGCTGGAATTCCCTCTAAAGCCTCGAGCCTGGTGCTAGAGCTGGGAAAGCCAACCCCCCCCCCCCCTCGCCCCGGCGTGGATCCGTGGCTCGGCCAGATTCCTGCAGCCCCTTTGCAAAGCGACTCCCCACTCCCCTCCCCGCTGTTAGGGAAATCAAGAGCCTGATCCCAAGCACAGGGCTGCCCCGGCGAGCGCCCCGAAGTCCGCCCGCGGCTTACCTGCTCCGTGCGGTCCGGCGTCCTCCGTGGGAACGGGTGGAGAGGCTCACTCCGGAGCGGGGCCGGGGCAGCCGGGCTGGGAGCGATCGCGGCGGAGCCGGAGCTCTTCGCTGTCCCTCCCGCCCCCCTTTACTCCGTCCTCCTGCCGGGGCCAGCCGAGCTGCCATCTACCGGGGGGAGAGGATTGAGAAGGGATTTTTAAAAGGAGCTTCACACAGCCCTCGCAGCTACCCTGCGAGGTTTTCAATGGTCCCCCGCCCTGCCAATCAAACCAGGGCTTGCGGAGACATTTCCCCACCCCCCGGCTTTCTTTGATAAGGCTTCTTACCAGTCATTTACTCCAAGCCTAGCCAGGTGTAAACGCCTGAGCAAGCCGCTGGGAAGCCGGTTGTGGAAGGCCTACCTTGTGCAGAGGGGCTGTAGGGGGCAAAGAGGTGGGATCTGGGGTTGGGAAGAGGTGTAGATACTAATAAATTTGCACACACACACACACACCCCACCCCGCCTCCTCCACCTTTGCCTGAGGTTAGGAGTCCGCAGGATGCCAGACACCTGCGCGTCTGAATCCGCATCCCTCTGGGTTTCCCACCTGGGCTACAACCAAGCTAGGCCGCCCCCGGGCTGGAAAACGCCCCACATCTGGTTCCGTCCTCCCCAGGATCTGCGTCCACACCAGCGCCCTGGGAAAGAGGCGCAGCTCTGTTTTGTCTACACGCCTGGCTCCGCCAAGCCCCGGCGCGCGTTCCCCCCGGCCCCCTGGCGCGGTGGGCACCGCTCCAGCCCCGCCCCAGGGAAGGCTGTGGTGTGGGTTTGTACACAGCGAGGTTCTTGGCGGTGTTTCCAGTTGTTAACTAATTTTTTTTCTTGCAAAAGAAAACAAAGAGGAGGGGGACTTCAGGGCGCCCTTTCCCCTGCTGGAGGCGCGCGCCCCAGGTGGTTAATTTTAAGCCACGTCCACACTGAGTAAGGGAAAGCAGCGGCCACGGCAGCAGAGATTTGAGGTCCCGAGAAAGTGGGGAAGAAACCAGCGGAGCAGCAGAGTTTAAG
Organism: Carettochelys insculpta; assembly: GCF_033958435.1. Taxonomy (NCBI): domain Eukaryota; kingdom Metazoa; phylum Chordata; order Testudines; family Carettochelyidae; genus Carettochelys; species Carettochelys insculpta. Next base: position 5,660,653 of record NC_134145.1, read on the forward strand.
GTGACGGATAACTGTCATTTTCTCCCCCTTGTTCTGAACCCTCCCGGACTTTAAAAACCAAACTCGGAGCGCTCTGGAGGCAGCTCCGGGCTCGTCGTATTTGCTTTTCAGCTTTGTCATGCCTCTGCAGCCGAAAAGAGCAGTTTCAAGCCGTAAGAGGGGTGTCGAAGGGAGGCCAGCGGGCTCGCCTCGAAGTCCCCCCCCCCGCTTCCCCCAGCCCGGGGGGATTTAGGCTGGAGTCGAGGAGACAAGACGCCATTTCAAGGCTCCCAAACACCCTGTTTTAAAATGACTGCGGGTAAGAGGATTAAAACAATAATGCCCCTCTCTCCTGGAAGGGTCCCCTCCCTCCCTGCCTCCCCTAGAGAAAAGCTTTGCCTTTTTTTTTCTCTCCCAGAGCAAAACCGTTTAGGCAAGGGAATTAAGGGAACAAGAAAGAAGGGGTGTGGGGAGGAGGGAAGTAGCTTTTAATTTACACTTGCCTCCTTGGGATACGTTCTGCCCAAAGGGGTACCCAACGCGGGGAGTGGGGGCAACCGATGGAACGTCCCAGGAAGACAAAACCAACCAATCTATGGCAGCGTGTCCGCATCCAACCCGTGCTGGGAGAGGGGCGGTGTTACCTGGGCCACCTGCGCCCCCGACTTCCAATGGGCGAAGAATACGGAGAGCTTAACAACCCCACCTGCCCCCGGCCATTGCAGTTCCCTCCCGGGCCAGGCAGGGTACTGGGCAGCCGCCTCAGTTTCGTGGACGTTTCACTCTTCCCTCCCCCTAGACGGCGTCCAGGTTGGCATTGGGCAGCTTTCCAGCCCCGGAGACTCGGAACCCGGGGGCGGGGGGGGGGGGTTTGGTTCGGGGTCGCTGGTTGCCAGGATTCGCGATCCCCGATTTGAACAGCAGTGAGAGGCAGGGCTGGGGGTCGCTTGCCTGTCACCGCTCCTGGAAGCGCAGGGACCGAGCGGTGACCGCTGCCCCTTCGATCTGAGGGGGGAGGTCCCCTTGCAAGACCTTCACAGGCCAGGGTAAGAACCACTCAGGAACCCCCTTCTCCCCTAGCCTCAAGCGGGTTAAAATCCGTCCCTAACAGGGGCTGGAAATAGCACAGACCCCCAAAGAGACCCCCAACTTCACCTTCAGCCCCTGTCCCTTCCCCAGCCCCGGGCGCAGGGATTCTGGTTGTCTTCACTGCCCAGAAGTTAATGGGAGTTGTGGCAGGTTAGGAGTTTGGAAGACCCTGTTCTCGCCCCCGCCCCCAAACCAAACCATCTCCTCTGCTGGGCAAATCAGCGCCAGGCGAAGTTTGTAACAACTTATTTAAGCCTTCTCCTTTATCTGGCGTCTCCCCCTTTCTCCTCCTGTCACTGGATGTTGAGGGAGAGCTTGGAGGCTTTGCCGCGTCTGTAATCAGCGGTGGGCAGAACTGTTGCTCAGAATAATTCTTCCACTCTTTCTCCCATCCCCATTCCCCACCCCACCCCCCCAGCAACTGCGGTCCCGACCGAAGGGATCTTTTTAGGGGGCTTCAAGTTTTTTTTTTTTCTTGCAGCAAAAATGACAAAAGGGAAACCGAAAAATAAACATCTTCCCCATGGGGATGTGCAAGAGCCCGGATCAATAGGTTTCTGCTTTAAACTTAAGCTTTGCAATAAACGAGCTCCATTTAATTCGGGGTGTGTTTAGACAAACAGGGGAAGGGCGCATCTCGCGCGTAAGGGAAGGAGGAACTGGATGAAATAGTTCTTTCCGGCTATTTTATCCCAACAACTATTGCACGTGTGCTTTAATGTGGGGACGTGGGAAATAGATCGACACACGACTACACCCATCGGAGGGTTACATCGAAAACAGGCACATTTTACCTGCAAAACGCGAGGAGATTCTAGTTCGCAACGGCTGAGAGCTGTGCGAGAAAGGCTGAAATTCTTGGTTTTCGTTTTGAAAAAAGGTCTCACGGTGGTGGAGGACGTGGTCCAGTGTTTTTTATCCTGTGGCTTCTCCCCTCCCCTTTTGTTTACCCAATGCAAATAAATTGTCCTACAAAGTTGCAGGTTAACATCCCTTCGACAGAATCTTTGATTTTCTTGGGGGTGGGGGAATAGGGTTACAGGCGTTGTAAAAATAGTGGAATAAAATCTGCAACTGTCCATTTAGGACGTTTTCATTTACAATCCAAAGGGATTTCTATACATACCCTTCAAATTCTGTTCACCTTAAACTTTAGAGGACAAATCTATTAATTCACAGGTTGGTCATAATATTTTAATAATCATAACTGGCAGCTTTTTGTTCATTGATTAGGTCTAGTTGTTTTATAACCTCACCTTTTTAGACTATCCCTTACCTCTTTGCTAACTGATTACTGACCTTTAGGTTTCTTTTTAGGTAAATATTAATTGGCATCCACCAGCTTTAGCCAGAGGTAGAGTCATTCCATTTTTAAACTGCTACATTTAAAAGTTGGAATAAACACTGCATGAAGCTGGAGGAAATTCAGGTGCTTTTCTCCTGTTTTATCTTTAAGTGGATATTGACATCAATCCCTAATTTTTTGTTTTGTTTTTTGTTTTTTTAAAATTCCAGCAAAAATTAAAACAAAATCACTTGTTGGAGAGAAAATTATTTGGTGTGACTAGCTCAGCATCAGTTGGAAAAATAAAAACCCACCCCAAGCTGTTAATGCTTTAAACAGTCAGTGCATTAATCCCACAACTCTCTCTCTCTCTCTTAGTTTGGGTGAATTATTTGCATACTAATCACAGGAGCAAGAGGTTCTAAATATAGACACAACATTATTTTTAGATCGACAAACTTTTTTTTTTTTCCAACCACTTCGAATATGGACGGTGAAGGAAACTGCAGACAACTGCCAGCTCTCTCCCACTGCATTTATGGTGGGTACAGTGCAAAATGATTTATGGTCACCTCAAATTATAACTGTAACAAGGTCTTAAAATAGTTGCTTAACCAAATCAAGGAATCAAGGCCACTTTGTTTTGTTTTGTGTTTTTCATTATGGGGCATCTCTTTTTTTTTCTTTTTTTGGTTTGAAATGTTCCAGACATTGTCCACTACTTTGTCCTCAATGCCAACTGCATTCGGGTGAGACTGAAAAGGGGATTAACTTGTGAACCCTTAAAAATCAGAACTTAAATGAGAAGCAAATCTAGGCCACAGCTCATTGTGGGAACTGTTTCTTAAGCAATTAAAGCGAGAAGAAATTCCTCTCAGCCTTTTTCCTCAAAGCAGCTTTCTGAAGCATTTAAGGAGGACTAATGTCCAGTCCATCAAGAAAGATTTAAACTGCACAGTGATACAGAAAATCTCCACTTGCTGCTATTTAAAGGGGCTCTAGCACCATTTCCATAAGACCCTGGGCATTGTTTCTTTAATCTTGTTTATAAACTTAAACAGATTTTAAAAAGTTTTTCCTCCTGCCTCCTTTTTTCCCCCTCCTCCATGAATTCATTGAAAATATATTTGATGCAGTATTTGAAAGAGACCTAAACAGGCTCATTTTTAAGGATTTTCCGTTACTAAAACGTCTCAGACCAGAGCTGCTGTATTTCTTCTTTCGCTCTTGGAGGCTGGGAGGAAAAGCCAAGATTAGTGGGGGAAGATGGGAAAGGATTTCTATTTACCCCGGGGTTCACAATGCCATAAAAGTTCCTAATTTGGTGAGAGGGGGCACACACCATCCCTTTAAAAACTACGCAACACCCCCCCCAACAAAAACTGTTCCCCAGTACAACTACCCACTCATCACTTTCATACCAGCTTTGCTTCACCCTTCATGCCTCCCAAGTATTTGCTGTGCATTGGATTTTTTTAAAATAAGCAAATTCCATGTTGTGTTAGATTTAGTCCCTTTATTTTCCCCTTCCAGTGAGTCCCGGGCGATCACTATAGTTTGAAATCTGTATTTTCCCTCTACTAAACACTGTGTCCTTGACATGCATTCGGGACCTGTTATCTAATGGTGGAGCATTTTACCCAGCTTCACGGACATGAGCCTTGCCCTAGTCTTAAAATCTGGACCATGCAGCACTGGGAAAAGCACTTGCGAAGCTTATCCCAGCAAACCAGTTCTCCCTTAACCTTTTTTCTTTTTTTGTGTGAACGCCTTGGAGTCACCAAACCTTTGGCGCTCATAGCTAATTAATAGCCCTAATGATATTTTCCCCCAACTCCATGAATACATTATGTTTGCAATCCAAAAAGGCTTTAGTTTCTTTGCCTCCATTCAAGGGTACTTCAACATCTGCTCATTTAAGGGCAATTAATCATTTTGATATATGGTTTAAAATTGACTGCTTCTAAGGGACTTTTTTGACAAGAATAACAAAGCAATTTGCCAGGAGCCATCTTCTGGACATGTTATTAGCAAAGCCTTCATCTTAAAGATTTTTTTTTCCTGAACTCAGCTTTAGGTACCTGCTTTAAAGGGACTGCCCTCTTCCCCATGCTCTTTTTAACACCTTTTCTGAGTCACCCAAGTGCCTTTATTCGTGATCAGAGATCTTGCCAATTGCGAACCTCTCTCCAGAAAGTTTATACCTTGCTTGCAATGTTATGTCTTTTATAATTTTGATTCCCCAAGACCAGACGTCAGCAACCAAAAAGCAAGAAGAGCCATTTTTACTAATTTGGTGAAAAACTGAATAATTCAAGAACTGTAATGCGTATGAATACAAGAAGGTGCTTAATAAATAACCTCAACCTGTACTATTTGTAACCCCTATTTTAAGAACAGGGCACACACAATGATGTGTAATGTGACACGTTTAATGCAGGACATTCACAAATGTTTTATATAGTCTATTTCCTCACACTTTACATGTGTGTTTGTACCATTGTCTTCCTGACTTTCACTCTTGAACCTTCTCTCTCACTGGAGAACCCTATGAGGAGTTATCCAACATTTCGAGATCACATACTATTTTCTAGTTAGATATGAGTTGTTCATTTTTGGGCTTTTGGACATTCACCATTTCTCAAAAATAACCAGGAGGGTTTTTTTTTTCACTTGCAATTATAGTGTCAGGAGCCACAAAGAAGTCCTTAAAGAGCTGTAGGCAGCTCCAGAGTTGCAGGCTGCAGACCTCTGTTCAAGACACAAAGTGAGCTGAATGTCGTTATACTCGGAGAAAGCTTGATTCCTGTTCCCTCTTTCGTGTTCTTCTGTTTTTGCTTAATACTGTAGTTTGGCTATTTTTGCATTTTCAGCTAAATCCTGCATTATTTTAAAAAAATTAACTTCTGGTCCTAATCCTGCTCCCACCTGAAATCAAGAGAACTTTTGCCATTATATTCAGTTTGTAACAGAAATAAACAATTTGCTATTTTTCCCTGTTTTCCTAAATTCCTGTAGAAATCAAATGTGCCAAGAGTATAAGGCCAAACCAGGCAAAGAGATCCATTTTCTTCAGCCTCCAGGTCCTGGTAAAGGGGTTAGTGACGAGAATGAAAAGGGAAGTCTGAAGTGTGGATGGTTCCAACAGGTAGATCCCATTATTTACGTGTGTGTGTTTTGGTTGTGGCCAGAGGCCTCAGTCAAGATCAAGGCCCTATTTGTGCCAGGAACAGTTCAAAAACAATGTCTGCCCTGAAATGCTTTACATAGCCAAGCCAGACCAAGGGAAATGAGAAGAACGGACAGAGGAGGATGTTAACATAAGAACATAAGAACATAAGAATAGCCATACTGGGTCAGACCAAAGGTCCATCCAGCCCAGCATCCCATCTACCGACAGTGGCCAATGCCAGGTGCCCCAGAGAAGGAGAACAGAAGACGATGATCAAGTGATTTATCTCCTGCCATCCATCTCCTGCCCTTGTACTGAAGGCTAGGGCACCATACTTTATCCCTGGCTAATAGCCATTTATGGACCTAACCTGCAAAAATTTATCAAGCTCTTTTTTAAACCCTAATAGAGTCCTGGCCTTCACAGCCTCCTCGGGCAAGGAGTTCCACAGGTTGACTGTGCGCTGTGTGAAGATAATGTTTGTGTAAGATGCTCCAAATTAGAGCAGGCAGATAGCTCTTTCCCTCAGTTGTGTTTATCAGTGTTTCAAGCCCATGAGTACCATTACCTGTAATATAGCCCTGCTGATCAGAACACATGATGTGTGTATGAGGGGAAGATGGGGCCGGGAAGAAATGTTGCTTACAGCTAAACTCCATCCCTTTCCTTATGGTTGTCATCTACCACAAACTAGCATGCAATGGGGATCGTAAGTCCAGTTCTGAATCCCTGTAGCTCACTCTGGAGAAATGCACATCTAACAAGTATTAGAAATGTATTTGTTTTCTTTAGCACAGTTTTCACGCTTGATAGGGCTCAAAAGAACTCCTGAAGGCTAATTTACGGTTTGGGCCAAAGCCTGTTGTAACCTTGCCATGGACTTCAGTGTGTTTTGGAGAAGACCTTGCGGAACATTTGCAGATTTTAGTTGTTCGCTGGACTCTACTGTGTATTTGTCATGCAGGCTGAAGCACCAACATTTCCTTAAAGAGAAACAGTCAAAAACTGGTTTCTCTCATGGAATTTTTCAATTTTATTGGATATTTGCACAGCAAAAATTCAGTGGAAAACCGGAATATTTTGATTTAGAGGTTCTGCTGTGGTGCATTCTGGGAGTTGTAGTTTGCTGCAAGCTCCCATCCTCCTTTATAAGTTGGGAATCTCTGGATGGAACTAAGTCTCCCATAATGCACCATAGTCTCCCCTCCTGGTGTATCATGGGAGTTGCTGGCCTGGGGGCAGGTTGGCAGATGCTGGGGATCCTAGCCCATGGAAGAGAATGGGGATGTATGAAACAACAGAACAGCAACTCCCATAATTGCAACGTGTCCAGCTGGGTATATTTCGATTTTGGAGCATTTAGGATTTTTGATAACAATCAGAATTTTCCATGGGAAGCAAGTACTTTTTGTGAAGCCCTCCATTGGTCAGATAACTAATTTTCTGTTCAGAAACAGAATAGAAGGAAGATTTTTGACTACCCCTAGTATTAAACCTCATGTCAGCAGTCAGGCCAAGGTCCGATTGGACTCACACATATGTGTAAGGTGAAGCATGTCCTTTGCCAAATAAGCATGGCCTTAACTGCATTCTGAGGTGCTTTTCTGAACGGGTGCCTGCATAACTCATCTCAGTGATGGAGAACTTTGTTTGAAATTCACTCATGCGGATTAATTTAGTGGGAAATAAACCCTTCTGACTTTGCAACTGTTCCACTTAAACCCACAGCAAACAAATCCACATACCTGCCTCCCTAAGAGTCTTTATGGCCTGGTTTTCCTGGTGATTTTCGTATTCTCTCTGCTCATTGGGAGCACTATGGGATGCTGGCGGGCTTGTGAAATGCGTTTCATCACTGGAAAATGATCCAGTTACTTCTTTTAAAGGTTGGTAGCTCCGTGTGTGGGTGATGGTTTCAATTTTGTTATTTGCCCTTTGAAGAGGCTTATCAAAAGGGAGGTGGATGCAGAAGCACTCCATAATGGGGGGATTTCTAGGCCTTGCTCCATAGCTACTGGGGTGGCAGAAAATATTCCAGTTTCTTCTGTTCTATCATTTATGCACAGTGTGAAAAATAACCATTGATGCTCAGTTGTTTCTGTCTCCTCCACTTCTCCTTACTCAGCTTTGCAAAGTTCAATAGCAAAGCATTTCGTACTCTCTCTTTTGCAGCTCACCCAGAACTCTTAAGTTCTTTTCGAGTTGACTCATGTTTACTATATGTTCTGGCACTATAGCTCAACTTCTCCTGTGGTTCAGGCACTCGAGTGAGACTCAAGGGATCTGGGTTGAATTCCCAGCTCTGCCACAGATTCTCTGATTAACCTTGGGACAGTCATGTGAGCACAGTGCCTCAGTTTCCCATCTGTAGCAATGCTCCCTTGTCACACTGGCAGGGAAGGAGGACAGATTCATTCATTCCTAGCTTCCTGTGTGTGAAGCCCGCACACTCACACACCTATGTGAGATGCAGAAATTTTGGAACTTGGCTTTCAAGCTTGAATCAAGGACCTGATCCAAAGAGGGAGGACCTCTGTGCAAAAACTCCCATTGAGTTCACTGGCCTTTGGATCAGGCCCCTAATGACACCTTTTTAGCCACTGAATGTTTTGCCTTTTTCACCATGCACCACAAAAGTCACAACACATCAGCACTGCAGAGGTGATGCAACAAGCATTAGCTTTTTTAGGACCTCCCTGTCACAGTGGTTTCCATTCATTTTTGTGAAGATATGAAACATGGTCTTAGAGAGCATTTGGCAGTCCTCATTCATTCTCAGTTTAAGGCATTTGAGAATGGGATTTTAATTTTTTGGGGTGGCATGGGTGAATACAATACCGTCCCTAGAATAATCTGACCTTGATCCCAAATGTGGCCTTTGAATGATACTGAAACATACTTACAGAAAGAGAAATCCCCTGGAACTCTTTAGGTTTTCCAATAGCATCGTTAGAAGACGGCTCCTGGTTTGTAACTGAAAATAGTTCATTGGAAATAGAGGTTCATAGCAGTGGCTCTCAAGCTTTCCAGACTACTGTACCCCTTCTCAGGAGTCTGATTTGTCTTGCATACCCCAAGTTTCACCTCACTTAAAAAAATACTTGTTTACAAAATCAGACAAAAACGCAAAATTCTCACAGTGCGCTATCACAGACAAAAGGCCGACTTTCTCATTGTTACCATATAATTGTTAAAATAAGGCAATGGGAATATCAATATAGTACTTCATATATCAGTGTATGGAGCAGTATAAACAAGTCATTGATATAAAGATTCAATTTGTTCTGACTTTGCTAGTGCTTTTCATATTTTCTGTGGTAGAATTAGGCAAATATCTAGATGAACTGATGTAACTCATGGAAGGCCTTGGCATGGTTGTGATCCATTGGTTCGGAGAGACAAGGTAGGCGAGGTGGTAATATTTTTCTGGACCAACTTCTGTCCAAGAGCTGTAGTAAGCCAAAAATCCATTGTATTTATTCTGACCATGATTTTTAGTGTCTAGCAAAGTTTATGGCTTATTACAAATATCTGTAATCTCTCTTTTTGTCTGCTGATTACAGGCATGTTTACAGATTCACCACACTGAAGGGGCCTATAAAATGTGTGCCAACTGCTTGAGCTAGACTATCTGTTCTTCCTTGTATTTAGCTGTGACACTCAGCCAGAGCCATCCCGTCCATAGCATGGATAGGGCAGCTGCTTCTGGCCCTGCAAGTGTCAGCTCTGCACACACCTGAAGAAGACCTCTGTGTAGCTTGAAAGCACGTCTGTCTCGCCAAAACAAGTTACTGATTGATATAGCCTCCCCCACCTTGTCTCTGTCTTATCCCAGGACTGGCCCATCAACAAGAGCATGGTTCTCAAGCTTTGCTATCTGTGGTGCTTATCTGGCCCCCATTTCCATAATGTCTGAGCTCCTCAAAATCCAGGGTGCATTTGTCTTCATTACAGCCCCACGGGATAGGGCAGGAGCATTGCTCTTCTTTAAAAGAGGGGAGTCTGACACACAGGGAGAGGAGTGAATTGAATACTGGTTTTTCAGGTTGCAGGTATGTGCTCTAACCATTGCACCCTGCTACCTCTCCTTTGTCCTGCTCAGGACTCTCAGCACATCTAACCTGGCTACTTTCCCATGTAGCAATGTGGGAAGGATGGAACAGCTTTGACTCTCAAGGGCTACGTCTACACGTGAAGCCTACATCGAAGTAGCTTATTTCGATGTAGAGACATCGAAATAGGCTATTTCGATGAATAACGTCTACACGTCCTCCAGGGCTGGCAACGTCGACGTTCAACATCGACGTTGCGCAGCACCACATCGAAATAGGCGCTGCGAGGGAACGTCTACACGCCACAATAGCACACATCGAAATAAGGGTGCCAGGCACAGCTGCAGACAGGGTCACAGGGCGGACTCAACAGCAAGCCGCTCCCTTAAAGGGCCCCTCCCAGTCACAGTTGCACTAAACAATACAAGATCCACAGAGCCGACAACTGGTTGCAGACCCTGTGCATGCAGCATGGATCCCCAGCTGCAGCAGCAGCAGCCAGAAGCCCTGGGCTAAGGGTTGCTGCACATGGTGACCATAGAGCCCTGCAGGGGCTGGAGAGAGAGCGTCTCTCAACTCCTCAGCTGATGGCCACCATGGCGACCCCGCTATTTCGATGTTGCGGGACGCGGATCGTCTACACGTGCCCTACTTCGACGTTCAACTTCGAAGTAGGGCGCTATTCCCATCCCTTCATGGGGTTAGCGGCTTCGACGTCTCACCACCTAGGCTACGTCTACACGTGCACCCAACTTCGAAATAGCTTATTTCGATGTTGCGACATCGAAATAGTCTATTTCGATGAATAACGTCTACACGTCCTCCAGGGCTGGCAACGTCGATGTTCAACTTCGACGTTGCTCAGCCCAACATCGAAATAGGCACAGCGAGGGAACGTCTACACGGCAAAGTAGCACACATCGAAATAAGGGAGCCAGGCACAGCTGCAGACAGGGTCACGGGGCGGACTCAACAGCAAGTCGCTCCCTTAAAGGGCCCCTCCCAGACACACTTTCATTAAACAGTGCAAGATACACAGAGCCAACAACTAGTTGCAGACCCTGTATATGCAGCACGGACCCCCAGCTGCAGCAGCAGCAGCCAGAAGCCCTGGGCTAAGGGCTGCTGCACACGGTGACCACAGAGCCCCGCAAGGGCTGGAGAGAGAGTATCTCTCAACCCCCCAGCTGATGGCCGCCATGGAGGACCCCGCTATTTCGATGTTGCGGGACGCGGCTCGTCTACACGTCCCTACTTCGATGTTGAACGTCGAAGTAGGGCGCTATTCCCATCCGCTCATGGGGTTAGCGACTTCGACGTCTCGCCGCCTAACGTCGATTTCAACTTCGAAATAGCGCCCAACACGTGTAGCCGTGACGGGCGCTATTTCGAAGTTAGTGCTGCTACTTCGAAGTAGCGTGCACGTGTAGACACGGCTTAGGGTGTGAACCCATGGTCGATGCAAAGCTGGTCATCGGTCAATAGTGAGAATGGCAAGGCAGCTCTGCTTCCAACACAGGACAGCTGTGGCTTAGGTTTCCCCAGGTGGCCATCACTGAAGTCAATGGGAGCTTTGCTGTTGCCTTCAATGGGACTTAAAACTGGCCTTGGACCAACAGGGGGCATTGTGAAGACCAGGAGTTTTAACAGAGTTCAAAAAAAGAGCTAGATAAATTCATGAAGGATGGGTCCATCCATGGCTATCAGCCAGGATGGGCAGGGCTGGGGTCCATCACCTCTGTTTGTCAGAACCCAGCAATGGACAACTGGGGATGGATCACTTGACGGTTGCCTGCTCTGTTCATTCCCTTTGGAAAAGCCTGGCATAGGTCACTGTTGGAAGACAGGATACTGGGCTAGATGGACCTTTAGTATAACCCAGTATGGCTGTTCTTATGTTAAGGATAGAATTATCCATCCCACCCCAATATCATTTGGGAACAGTTTGGTCCAAATTCTGCTCTCTTCCGCCTTCATGGGAGCTTTGCCTTTGGCTGCAGTGTAGATCACCTTCTGCTCTGGGAATCTAGAGGAATGCCACAGACACCCCTGGCATTTATCTGCATTCACGTCTGTTCATCCAGAGTAGAATCAGGCCCGTGGGTAACTGGCATTCAGACACGTGGCTTACAGAGAGTCGTGATGCTTTTAGCTGGGCTGTTGCAAAGCCCAAGTGTGGAATAACAGATAGGGCTCCTTCACACGTGCAGTTTTCAGGAGAGGTGTGGGGACATGGGTGGGCTATGGGCAGCGTACCCTGTAGGCAGAGCACCTGGGCAGCCGTTCAGGTGCTGCCCGGCCTGCTTAGCAGACCACCACAGCTGGCAGCGTGTGTTCCTACTGGTGGTCCACGTCCATGCATGCCTTGGTGGACATAAGAAAATTTATTCTGAGCATGGATGGAAAGAATCAGAGGGATGTCCAGCTGGAAGAGAGGAAATCAAGCTTAACTAGCAGCCCCGGTTCTTGCGTTCACTTGGAGCTACTGTCAAGCGTGTTACACCCACTGCTTCTTTTGTGCCAGTACTTGCCAGTACTGAGTACTGGTACCTTGGCAGCTCCAGCCATGGCATTGGCTGGAGATGCTGGGAGTGGGGTGCTGGCCGAGAACCAGCTCCTCTTTTTTTACATAAAAAAAAAAAAAGGCTCGGGTTATACCATAAATCCTCCCTTGGCCATCACTTCTACAGTCGACACTGGCTTACCTAGGGTTAAGTTGCAGAACATGGCAGGGTCTGACACAGTTTCCCTGCTACGGCTCCTAGAGCAGCTCTACTCTGGATTACGAGCTGCACCGAAGGCCTTAGCACAATGGACGTATTTCCACATTTGGTGCTGGATCTTGTAGCCCATCAAAGTCAGTGGGTGTTTTGATGTCGGTGTCAGTGCAATCAGGATTGGACCCTTGGTGCATTAATTTACAACCCAGCAGTGCTTGCAGAAGAAGTTCCTGAACCCTGATCTCCCTAAATCCTGCACAACCAAAGTTTCTTTCTACGAAGATTTAAAAAACAAACAAACCAAAAAGCAACTTTTGGCATGACATGAAATATGTCGAGCCAATACCTTATTAAAAAAGATTTGTCATTTCTCTCTTTCTCTCAGCTGCACATGTCTCTATCTCCAGACTATTATAGTATAAAATATATTTTACAAGAGTTTTACCTACAGGTGACTTGCTCTTTATTACTGGATGTGGACAAAATCAATACTTTTGTAACTGGAAGATCATTTATTTTGTTTTCTGAAACATTTTTCAACAGCAGGAGTACAGCTAAACCCTGCAAAGCTATGATTAAGAATTATAGACTCTACTTTTCCCCTAACCCATTTGTTGACTCAAATATATGTGAATTTTCAAATACAGGCCAACATAGCGTGGAACCAAGGCCGGTATTATCTATAGAAAGATTTATTTTTTTTTAACACTTGTGATAATTTCAGAGGGGAAATCAACTTAATATAAATGTAGCTGTCAACATTTGGAATATGAACAGATTGCACTACGAAGGCCATGTCTACAATTCCACGCTGGGGAGAAATCAAAAATTCCTGGTGACTGATAATGCATTTCTAAGGCCATTCAGCTTGTGAGGGAGTCAATGAAACCTCTATGCCAGCCAGGTTTTACCTTTGGATTTGTTTTGAAGGTCATCAAATGCAAAGGAGACTTTAGATGACAGGATGGGCTTTTAGGAGGTTCAGAATCAAGTCATGGGACCTGGTTTCTCACAATGATTTAAAAATACACCACAAGATTTATACGGGATTCTTTTTCTAAATCAGAATGAGTTTGCTATCTTGGATTTAGAATTCATTCTGCAGTAGCCAGGACTGGTACAAAGCTTAATCAATCATGGAAAATCTTAGGGAGATGACACGTGCATGTATTAGGTAGTGTTTGGGAAGGAATAATCAGAATACACAAGAGAAAGAAAGGTCAGTTGAAAATGCTTTCAGCCTTTTGATACAATCAGCTAGACATAGCTCCATGCAAAGTCGGCTTTGAAAGAAAGCAGTTTGCTTTCAGAGGCACGTGAAAAAATAAATAAATGGCATCTGAAGTCCACATTAGCACTGGGTTTTATTCACTGTCATAGTCGACTTATGCCAGCCAATTGTTAGAACAACAGGTAACAATATGTAATTATGACAAATGGCAATACAGGGAGACTCTGTGATTCATAGCAGATGAAAGCACTTTATTAGCAGAGCCGTTAGCGAGAACTGTGTGAGCCACACCATGAAGGCAGCTCCATCTATCCCCAGCCACGGTGTTCAGACTCCAGTAGCAGTAAAGAAAAATCTGCTCTAGTGAAGGGCAGCTAGGTACAGATGCAACCAGGTGTTGCACAGATGATGCTAGCGAGGTAGTAGGGTCCGCCCTCCCATACACTCACGCGCACTATTGAGTGCATCAGCCTATGAAAGCACACACAGACTTTGGGGTTCTGTTGAGTTCTTCAGTGCTATTAAATATCCAACTAGCAACAGTGGCATTAAATGCCCACTGGGCCAGAAACCTGAATCTCATCCTACAGGGCACAGATCTTGCCAGAGTGAGCCATGCATTCAGGACTTCCAAGCTGGCTTCATGAAGCTTGTGGGTGGGATGAAACCAGAGCCCCATGGAAAAGTTTAACTCTTACCAACTGAAGAAGCCCCATCTGCTTAGCCACACATAACCCTAACCATGTTTCAACATTTCCAGACTGCTTCTTTCCTTTTTTTTTAAATTTGCATTAATTGAACACTGGAACTGGGAAGGACCTCAAGAGGTCATGACATCCAGTCTCCTGCCCTCACAGCAGGACCAAGCACCATCTGATCATCCCTGATAGATGTTCATCTAATTTGCTCTTAAATATCTCCAGTGATGGAGATTCGACAACCTCTCTAGGCAATTTATTCCTGTTTAATCACCCTGATGAGAAGTTTTTCCTAATCTCCACCCTAAATTTCCCTTGCTGCAGTTTAAGCCCATTGCTTCTTGTCCCATCCTCAGAGGCCAAGGAGAACAATTTTTCTTCCTCCTCTTTGTAACAACACCCTTTTAGGCACTTGAAAGCTGTTATCATGTCCCCTCTCAGACTTCTCTTTTCCAAACTAAACAAACCCAGTTCTTTCAATCTTCCCTCCTGGGTCATGTTCCCTAGGCCTTCCATGGGGAGTGTTGACATTTCAGTTTTCATGTCCTGTTTTGGGATGAACACAGTTGTTGAAATGTCCAACTTTCCTGTGGGATGGAACTTCTGAACTTTGCTCAGGACTAAGTTCTGTGGTTTCTATTTTAAAAGATGTGGGAAGTGCTCAGATGAAGCAGCGATGGGGTCATACAAGTACCTAGATCGATGACATAGCCACTTTCTGCCATTGGAGAGGTTTAGGGAAGAGTTAATCATGTACAGAACGGAACGATGAGTGTGATAGGTTTTATTAATAGTCATCCAATCAGATTAATCACGTATAGACCAGAACAATGAGTGTGACAGATTTTATTAACATAGTCATCCAATTAGATTAATCACGCATAGAACGGAACAATGAGCGTGCTCGGTTTTATTAACGTAGTCAGCCAATCAGAGAAAGGTCTGGGCATGGTTAATGAAAGCTCACTGAGGGATCTGACTCTCCATTTGAAGAAGTACGGCTCTGTTAGGGTCACCAGCCGCATGTGTGTAGGGCTTTTCTCATGTGCTGGCTGTACTGGTTGCCTGTGACAGCTGGGACAAGCTGTCTGTATAAGGTGGATCCTAGGCAGGGCTGCTGATGGGGGAGCAAAAGGAACAGCTGGCCAGGGCCCAGGGATTTAAAAGGGCCAAGGATGCCAGACAGCCGGAGCTGCCAGGGCCGTACGTCAGATTCCTGTTAAACTGTTACCCCTATGCCTGATGGTAGCTGGCATGGGAGATGGGGATGGGGAGAAGCTGATTGTATAGAGATGTGATTTTATAATCTTCAGCAATACACAAATGAACTATTTTTAAAGCAAATTGTAAGCCAATGTCCTGTCGATTCCCACAGTAAATTCCCAAACCTGGGGTTGGCAAATACCTGTTAAATGGCTTCATGACCACCTGAAAGGCTCTTTCACAGGTTCCATGCGCTGCTAATAGGTCTGGCCGGGTTCTTAACTTAACTAGATCCTCTTTGGAGGAAGCAGAGCCGCAGAACAGGGATAGGAAGAGGCAGATGGGTGGGCACTAAGAGCCAATGGTGCCCAAACTTTTGGGTGCCCTACACAGCTGCATATCAGGGCTCCGACTGCCACAACCATGGAAGCAGCTGTGGCTGGAGTCCTGCAGAAACCTGCCGAAGTGCAGTCTGGGTGGTGCTGCCGGCTGGGTGGGGAAGACTGAGATACTTACAGCGATAGACTCACAGAACAAAATCTACCTAGCTCACCGGGGAGAATGTGAAGGTGACTGGATCATAGCCTATGGCAGTGTTTCCCAAAGTTAAAACACTTATGTGCGGTGGCAGGAGAGGGGAGGCGGGTGTAAAACCAGAGCGGAGATGGAGCTGATAAGCAAAGTGGGAGGAGCGGAGGAGTAGGCTGCTCTAAATCAATTAGGGACAGCTGATCCTACTTAGGGATCACTTTATAAGCTCTTCTCCATGCAGGACAAGGGGAGGGTGGTTAAGGAGAATTTGGGAGGTGAATGAGGAGAAGGAAGGAGACTTAGAGGAACACCAGAGACCACAGAAGAGAAGAGGAGCCTCAGGAACCCAGGGGACTGGACTGCCCCAGTCCAAGGAGGGACTGAAGCTCAACCAGATACTGTGGGGAACTGGTCAGCTGGAAGAGTCAAACAAAGGAGGGGACTTGCTGCCACGGCTACCACTAGTAGGAGGTACCAGGGGAATTGTCTGGGGCTCAGGGAGAGGAGCTGCAGAGGCCAGGGTGAAGGGAGTCAGCCTTCACTGGTAGCGGCCATCCACGGTCCCTGGGCCGGAACCTGGAGTGAGTGGGTGGGGACTGGGTTCCCCCCAAGACTGCCTCCTGCCCCAGCAAGGGTAACGGGGTTCATAGCGTGGGGCCAGCGGCCTAAGCAAAGGACCTGGGCCCAGGAATGAGACTGACTGTGCCACAGTCCCCTTTTCGGGACTTCAGCCTTAGCAGCATACCCTCACTCCCAGTGCTTGTCTCCTGACTTTTAGGAATTTGTTTTCTGCCACGTACCCCTCAAAGTTCTTTCGTGTACCACCGGTGGTATGCCTACCACACTTTGGAAACACCGCTCTACAGAGAGCCACCTGTGGAACGAACTTTGGTCTCTTCAGTCTAGTAGCAGAAGGTCTAACCTATCCAATGGCTGGAACTCGTACCTAGACAAATTCAGACTGGACATAAGATGGACATTTTTGACAGGGAGGGTGTACCCTCCCTCCTACTCTGTCATTCACCCAAGAAGACAAAGGAACAAGCCTTCTGGCTTTGGGGAGGGGTGGAGAAACCTGACCTGAACAATTTGTTTGGCGCTATTGCCAGAAACATGAGATAAGGATTTTACATCAAATCCAATCTGCTGTGTTGAATTTCAGCTACCAGCAAGAGTTTTTCTTCTTTATTTCTCTTACAGCCATTTCTGGCCTTAATACTTTCAACCACTTAAAATCTCTCTGTCAGTGATGTGACAAACTTATTTTATTCTTTAATCAAAATCAAACCCACGTTGTGGTTAAACAGAACTCTTTGGGTAACTCCAGTGAAAGTTGCAAAGCTGCGGAATGTTTGCACAGATAAGGCTAAGGAACTCCATTACTGAACTGCCAAGGGCAGGGCAGACACACATCTGGGAGAGAACTTGGCCCTGGGAATATGTTTGGGTCACCCCACAAGAGGCAACCAAGGAAGCCAGAGCATGAGTGGAGTATTGCTGATAAGCTGCTGGGATCAGAGATGCTGGACCAGGGCTGCTCAGAGTGTGACCTGCATGTGATTTGTGGGCTACCCAGGTTGGAAGCGACAGTAACAACAAATTACCAGGCAGCCATGGTTGCAGAGCAGGTGGTAACACAGCCCCTCACTGATCTGGATTGCCACGCCCGCGGGTATAGATATTCTGGTAGAAATTCACACCCCTGCCTGACATCGTTAAACTGGTAAAAACCCTCAGTGTAGGCCAGCCCTTGCGTAGAAATCCTTGGCTCTCAAAAACAACAACTGGCACCTGGAAGACTAACAATTCTGAACCCCCAAAAGACTCCTCGTTGATTTTGCTGAAGCAGACTGGCACGGCTGCCCCCTCACACTTTGCTCTCAGAGAAAATAATGGCCGTCGTTGCTCCATAGTGGGTTGTCCAGGCCAGCGGGATAATAATAGCAATACAGGAAGGAGAGAGAAGCTTTGCCTGCACAGCAGAGTAGTGACTACGATCTCACCAGACAGATTAGTTTTTGGTGAGCTGGAAACTATTCTCCTAAGCAGTGTCCTTTGCAAAGACATGGTGTGTTCAAATGCAATCCAAGACAGTGTATGGTTTTGCACAGACTGCACCTTCTAAAGCTGGGTTCAGCATCATTTGTGGTTCAGTAGGGCCATGAATGTTGCTGAACCAGAAAGCCCATATCGCCTCTCCACAATGAAACCATATCACCTTACCACCGTGCAACCCCATGGATATCATTAGATGGAGGGCAGGGCATGGGCCAAAGCAGCAGCAAGCACCAATGATTCCGGGGAGGGATAGCTTCAGTGGTTTGAGCATTGGTTTGCTAAACCCGGGGGTTGTGAGCTCAACCCTCGAGGAGGCCGTTTAGGGACTGAGGCAAATAGATGGTTCTTTTGGGTTGTGATGTGGCTTTATCACTGAGTCAACGGACGGTCACCTAAGCAAACAAGAGGGTAATGTAGGGAAATGTGTGTGAAGTATAAGCTGAACTGTGATGATTCATGGCACTGTAAGCCCTGTGCGTAGCATTAGCTTTGCTGGTCTGAAAAGTTATGAGAAACCAGTGAGTGGGTCATTTTGAAGGATCTGCTACCAAAAGGAATGGAGCTCGTCAGTCTAGATTAGGGGTTTGGAACAAGCGAATAATGAAAAGTTATTACTTGTTCCCATAACAAAAGAACTAGGGGTCCCCCAATGAAATTAATGGGTAACGGGCTTAAAACTAAGAAAGGGAAGCTTTTCGTCACTTGGCACATGGTAGGCCTGTGGAACACCTTGCCAGGGTAGGTTGCGAAGACCAAGGCTTTAACAGGGTTCGAGAAAGAACGACTAGTCTGTCATGTAGAGAGCCCTCTGCACCGAGTCAGGGTTGTGTGGTAGCAACTTGGCATGTTATTTTAGTTACTTTATTATTATGTCATGGTTATTATTATTAATAATAATGATATGTAAAGGAATTTCATAAGAATATTGTTTTGATTCTTCTGGCTTTTTCCTCACAAGGCTGCTCTTTCAACCCTACTTCTGACAAAAAAAAAGATTACACTTTTATATACAGCATACATTGAAAAACCAGCTGAAAGTTGCATCCGCCCTTGTCCTTCCATACTGCCAGCGCTTTCTTGCCACTGTGGGAGCTCAGCATATTGAGTGCCTCTCTGACTATTTTATGACATAGTGATGCGTACAGATGCCAACAGATCAACCTATGAATCAAACCGAAGAGGTTCTAGTCCCACCTTGCCCTGCGGGCACATAACTCTTGCTGTGGATGGAGTCACACACAGCACTGAGGTGGGAGGGGAGAGGACAGACACAGCCTCTCTTTGCATTAAGCCCCGCCCCGCTCTCGCCAAGCACATGCGTGACAGTTACCCGGAAATCTCTGTTTCACAAAAACCTTGGTCACAAATGTTTTTTTAAATCTTGATGATTTATAAATGGATTCGGAGGAGTAGAGCTGGGGTGGTCTGTAGCTTCACAAATAGCAATCCTCTGGCATTTTAGAGACTAAACAAATTTAATTTATTCATGAGTATTACCCACTTCATCCAGTGAAAAAGAAGAAAAACAGAAGCCAGGGTTTATATACCAGGGGCTGGGTGGGAGTTACCTGTCACTAATAGGACAAATTAAGTAGGACGTGGCAAAGTAAGGCAAAACTTGAGGCAAATTAAGTCGGACGTGTCCCATTCCTGGGAATATCAAAATTGGAGAAATTGCCCTTGTAATGTGTAAGCCAGCTAAGATCTCTAGTCAGGCCAAGGTTAAAGGTTTCAAATTTGTAAATGAATTGGAATGCGGTTGTCACCCTCCGTAATCTTGTGGTAAAATAATTTCACAGAAGAATGGCTAATTTTAAATCCCCGGGAGGATAAAGTGTTCCCCTTTAGGTTTATGTGTCTTCCCAATGGAATATGCATCCTTCACAGCTGGAAGACCAAAATATCACTTGGAGAACACTGCTCCAAATGTGGAAGGACTTTGTCTCATCCGTAAGATGACAGTAATATTTCTCAGTTCATTTTGTGTCCAGAGTCCTCTGGGAACATAGTAAATATCCTGACTGATGCCACAGCTAAATGGGAGGAAAGATGGTGCCCTCATTATGATGAGATAACAAGAGGCTAATCTGAAACCAGCTCAATGTACGGGGAGAAGAAAGTGGGTGGGTTTTCCAAAGACTGATCTGCCAAGTGAAGGCCTCTAGGTGGGTGTAGATCCCAGGCTCCACCTTCCTGGCTGGAGTATTGCATGCTAGGACTTGTAGTTTCTCTGCAGCAAATTGTGGGCAAGACCTAGAGGGGCCTTTTTCACACAGGGATGCTTTGCCCCTCCTCTGAAGCTCCACCCACACCCCACCCCTTCTTCAAGGCCCCATCCCCACTCATTCCACCCCTTTTCCCACACTCTATCAGTCATTTTGACCAGGCTGGCTCAGGGGCCTGGAGTGCAGGAGGGTTTAAGAGTTCTGGCTGGGGCTACAGCCTCTGTGGTGGGGTCACAGTTGAGGGTTTGAGGTCTAGGAGGGGGCTCCAGGGTTGGGCTGAGGGGTTGGAGTGGGAGTGATGGCTCCAGATGGGGGTGCAGCTCTAGGTGAGGCTGGGAATGAGGGGCTTCAAGTATTGGAGGGTGCTCCAGGCTGGGATCAAAGGACGCGGAGGGTGGGAGGCAGATCAGGGCTGAAGAAGCCTCCCTGTAAACCTATGCTCAGAGCTTACATCCTGATCTTACAAAGGCTTATTCAGCTGCTTAGCATTGCACAGGGGAGTGGAGCCATTGGGTGGCACCTTGGCTTCATCGACACTGGCGAGAATTTTGCCAGGAACTGCAGCAGAATTGGGATTTCACCCATTGACGCCTGTGGAGCTATTCACAAGTACAAAGTGAAGCATTCATAGAAGTCCTTGCTGGATTCGGGCTTTGGATAGCAAGTTCCATGACCTTGAGCTTTAGGGAGTCATTTACACCTCTGTACAGCGAGTATGGAGGAATCAGCCGGAAGGTGTCTCATCTTGCACAGTGTAAATGACTCCCCAAAGTACAAGACAGAAGCGAACCAGCATCTTCGGCTGTTGTGCCTCTCCACTCCCAGTTTTGTCTCCCTCCATGGCCGGCTCTCAGCTACGCCGCGCCTTCCATTTCATCACTGCACACCTGTAGCATTTCAGTTGACGTGACTGGAAGGCACGAGGCTCTTGGAGGTTTCCCAGCCTGCTACATTGTTGTGCCAGAACCAGCCGGTCAAAAAGTTATTGTTTTAGGGAGGAAAGTGTCTGGGACATGGTGGTTCATAAAATCAACCCCCCCGCACCCCTTCTGCTCTGCCATGCAACATTCCCACTAGACATCTTGGAAATCTTGCATTCACGATGTGTCCGGCGACATTTGTGTCAGTGGATTTAAACTTTGGATTTGTGTGACCAAGGAATCCCAATTCTCTTGCCTGTGTACCCCCGTCTTGGCCTCTCCGCCCCCCTTCCTTCCCTGGGCTGTGAAACAGCACAAGGAGGCTCTTTGTACGTACCTAATCCTGAAGCAACACAGCTTTAGCAACATCCAGGGATAAAAGCACCATCAAACCACAACTTTATGGGGGCAAATCTCCTCTAATCCTTCGCTTTAGCTAAACAAAGCTTCTTGCCCTAATCCGCTATCGCTTAAAAAAAAAAAAAGCTCAGATTTTGTTTTTAGTAAGAAGATGATCCAAAGGACTAATTTTGAGAGAGACTAACCAACTCTGACAGCCTTTAAAAAAGATGATGAGAAAATACATGCAAACTTCCCTCTAGATTCAAGCTTTTTCAAGCTATGCAATAAGAAAAATATCAAGGGTTTAACTGCTTTCCCTTAAGCTCACGCTTATTGTATTAAACACTCTGGCCACCTCAGATTCAAATTGCCGGGCCGAAATGCCATTTGATCTTTAAAAGGGGTGTAAAAACTGTGCGTATTATCCTCAGCAAGGCAGTTCAAGGAAAATCAATGATCGTAAACAAGGATTGTATTATACACACTATCAATATTGGAAAAACAAACATGGTGCTGTTAATAGGCTCTGGAAGCCTCTTTCATGGGCAGTAGCTTTTGATTGCATTCAAAGCTAGTTCTGTATTAACGTCCTAGGGTGGAGGGAAGGGGGAACGAGGGATGGGTAAACCAGCTTACAAACAGTCAACCCAAATCTCTACTCCAAATTTGAACCTTATCCCAGCTTTTGTTTGTGGTGTGGGGGGAAGCACAGTTACTTTTTGATCTGGTGGTTTAGATTTTGGTGCTACTTGTTTTCAAGGGGGACTGGAAATACCATGATAGTGCAAGAATCACAAGTTGCTTCTAGAGCACAATGCAGGTCCTGTTTATTTTGCCAGGTGCCTAGCTACTCAATATACAAGGTGCTCATCACCATAGTCTGTATGTTCACATAACACATTATAATAAAGCAAACATCCAGTGGATCCTGCTGTCTTCTTTCCTTGCGTTAACTGTATTGACTTGAGTAGGGGGAGGGGGATGCGCTTCTTCTGTTCTTTCAATGCTTATGGCTGATTGCCAATCAGGTGTCTTAGGGTCAGAGTTGTGATGGAATTATAACTCCATGACATAATTCAGCCCAGGCTTCTACTTTGTTCCTAAGGGGGGAGTAACTTGTACCAGCACTTTGCTTCCAGCTGCACTGCTGGGATGGGGAAGAGTGACATCTCCAGTTGATCATAATGAAGGGGACCTACCTGCAAAAATAAGGGCAATTCTTCTCTCTTGCACTGCTGCACAGTGTAGTCAGAAAAAGTTGTTTCCATCCCATGGGAGGTTCTGACATTTTAAAGTCCGTTTTGTTCTGGATGGGAATGAAAAGTTGCAACATTGCAACAGAAATTCTGAAAAACTCTTTCGATAACATTGACTTGTCTCATTTTGCTCATGTCAAAATCTGCCCATAGAGTTTAGAAAATAGTCAATTGAACATACGTGCTGGATATTAAATAAAAGATAGAAAATGGAACATTAAAACCAATATGTTGATATCATGGAAAAGTCCAAACAAAATGAGATAAGAAGGTTAACAGGGAATGGTTTGATCTTAGCCAAACGAAAGGAGAAAGTAAAAATTATTTGTTTTGATGCGGTCCTGTAGAAAATATTGTCATAATCAAGGTATTCCATTAAATGTTTCAATTTGACAAAAGTCCTTTTTCCAATGGAAAAAAAATCACTGTAAAAAAAAAATCTGCTTTAGCACAAAGCCAGCTCACAAGCGAGCCTTTGAACTTTTGTTTGTGGCCATCTTCTCATCACTGTTTGCATCAGCTGGGAACAAATGCCCTTTGTCCATTTGGCAGGCTGGTGTGCAACCTAGGAAGGAGGTTTTCCCCTTGTGATGCACACCCGTTTGTATTAGTGCCCTGCATATTTTGGTCTCCTTCATAAAACCGAGTTGAATATTTTACGTTGGGGTATTACACGGGGTTAGACATCCCTGCAGAGGCGCCTGATCAACGTTTTAACTGAGGAATGAAATTTAGTATGGACACCATGATGCGGTGGAAATCTTGCAGCAAGGCTTTGGTCTAGACTAAAGAGATGAGTATAATCTTTGGCTAAGCTCCAGCTAGGCCACAGCTTTCCTCTGCTTATCCAACCTGAATGGAACCCTTTGTAGTTTGCCCATGACTGGGATGCGTGAGTTAAACTGGTAAACGCTATTTGTAAATGAAAATCTCCAAAGTCCATATCCTTTTATATGAAAAGTTTCCCTTTCTCGTTGACCTGTGCCCAGAAGTGACTCCTGATTTGAATAGCAAACAGTTGCTTTTCCTCCTCAGGACATTGCAGTGAACCCTCTTCCTTGCAATGAGAGGTGGTATCTTCCTACAGAAACTTTGCGGTCTGGCCCTTCAGTGCCCACCTGGTCCATTGTGCCTGAAAAGCTCTTTGATCATATTGGATTGGACCCATGGCCTAGCAGGTCCCCGGTCATAAGAAGGTACCAAATCTGGCCAGTTTCTCCACAAGTGGATTACAATCAGCTTGAGCTTCTTGGCGGGATGGAGGGTGTTGCCTTTCCAAGGTCTTGTGATAAAGCACTAGATTTTAAGAAGCAGCTCTTACTTTTGCTGGTGCAGTTCATAGCTCTTCGATGTCTAGTTAGGTGAATGAGACCTCAACATGTGCTGTCACAGGTCTACCCACTGTGGATTGCGCTTTCAGAAGAATTACAGGAGCAACTATTTGCCAGCCCACCTAATGAGGTGGGAGGGCCTTTTAGAGGATAATGGACTGATTTTCAAAGGTGCTGAGAGCCTTCTACCTCCCTTTCACATCAGCAGAGATTGCCTGGCATCCTTTGAAAACAAAGCTCAACGTTTTCAGTCTTCGTCTGGGGAAGCTAATGGCTCAAAGGAACAATTTGTTAGGCTCTAGAAATACTCTGCACTCTCCACCCCCAGCCCTCTTTCAGCACCTTGGCAGTAAAGGGTGTTCGCAACATCCCTTATGGAACAGTCTGTGATTGTCCTTCAGTAGGTCTTCGATACTTTGTAACTGGGGCAGGGCCTGGGTGCCTCTTTCAAGGAGTTGTGACCCGGAGTGGCCCTCCCGCGGCCCAGTCACTCTTGATCAGGCCTCACAGCAGCCTAGTCTCTCCCAGTCCTGCTCCTCAGGCTGCAGCTCCTGAGCTCGGCAGGAGCTCCTTCTCACTGTTGGTTAGCCCCCATTGACTGACTTCTGTCACCTTTATACTGGGGCTGTAGCTGGAGTATGCCCAGCAAGGCTGTGAGGGCGGGACTTTCTCCACCCAATAAGCCTGGCCCCCACCCCCTTAGCCAGTGCAGAATTGGTACACCCCATCACAGGAGCCATTGGCCTTGTTAGCATCATCCCGCAGGAGCAGGACAATGAGAAACATCAAACAAACTGTCCCTCTCGCTGGAGGAGGTGCTTGACTCCTGCCTCCAGCTTCACCCCGTCTTGTCCGATTTCGTTCCTTCCCTGCTTCCTTCCCCAAGCATGCCCTGTCCTTGCTCCCCCTCCTCTCTCCTGGAACTTCCTGAATGCCACGAATCAGCTGCTTGTGGGGCTTGGAAATTGCTGGGATTGCTGGGTGGGAGTCAGTCAGCAGGGCCACCATTGGGCAACAGACCTGTGGGGGAGGGAGAACAAGAAGGGTGAGCTTGGCACCCACTAATTTTTTCCCATGGTGCTTTCGCCCTGAAGCTGTGAAATATGCGAGAACTTTGTATTCTGTGGATTTTTAAACATGGAAGCTGGCCTGGGAGCTTGCTCCAGCCACGTCACACATGATCTTGGCATATCCCAGTATATCCAAGAATGGTGCTGATGGCCTAGATCTGTTGACCTCACACTAGGTCACCGCGCAGGGCAGTGGCAAAGCCGGAAATGGAGCAAATATATTCTGGAGTTGGAGTTTGGTGCTTTATACCCTGAGCTCCATTGCCTGTCTAGTTTAAGGTTTCCTAAGCCAGGCAGCCCCATAGTATTGTATGAGAAGCTGTATCTCACAAGACTAGGAAAGTACAAGCAAGAATCTTAAAACCACATGACGCGACAGCGTTACTGCCAAAGTTGAAGAACCTGTTGGTTGGAAAAAACAAAACAAAACAAAAACAAAACAAAACAACAGCAAAAAAGTCATTGATGAATCCAGATTTTTATTTTGCTGTCCGTCTCCTTCCCTGCTAAGGCAGAAGAGCTGAGGCTAGGCGTGGGGGAGGGCGATCCCATCATTGCAAACTGCCTTCAGCTGAGTTCTCCTTCTTCCTGATATCCATGAGAGCCTTAGTGATTTTGGTTTGGACCACCAGGGCAAGAAGGGACTCTTTGAGAGAGCATGAGCTTTCAGCAGACTGGAACAGCAAGGAGACAACTGAAGTTTGTCTTGGGACTCGGGCAGGGGACGTTGTATTTGTTCGGTGGCTAAATAAAGGATCTCTGCTTCCCAGAGCTTCCAATCCAGCACCTTTTGCCGGCAGAGTTCTGGGAAGTCCTTTGCATAGGGAGACAGCTGTGTTTTCCTGGGGCGGCAGTTGTTTCTTAGTACTTTTTCCATGGATCTAAAGACAAGGTAGAATACAAGCTAGGCGTGAGACACATCAATAGAGGAGGCTTTAAACGAGTAACTGATTTCATATGGAACAGGGCATTGTGTGGTGAGTTGGGGAACAGGAGAGACACCTGGGTTTTGCTCCCAGCTCTGCCGTCGGCTTGCTATTTAATTTTGGCTTGGCCGTGATTCAGTTTCTCCCCTTGCAAATGGGCAGTTAACTATTGGCTACTGCTTCATTAACTGCCAGGGGCAATGGGAGACTGGCACTGACTCTGCTGTGGAACTGTCTCCCAAACACTGCAGAACCCCTGCATCGGTTGTGGGTTCCTGACCCTTCCCCGGTGCAGCACCCCACTCCTGCAGCCAACAGCGCACCTTGGAACCTCCCTAAAATATACGTCCCCACCCCCCTCAGTACAGGGAGGGGGTACAGAGACATAATGCAGTCCCAGGCTGAGGTTTGTCAGGCATGTGCCCCTCCGTCCCACCCACTCCCTCCACAATCACATTCTGCTGGATGAGCAGGGAGCTCTCCTCAACGTCTAGAAGCAAGGAAGGGAGGCAGCTGAGTCCTCTTACATGTGGCCTCCATAAGCATGTCTCATAGATCCAGAGACCTCCATCCTGCTACCCAGTTCACAGCTTCTGCACTTGTGTAGTCCATAACGCTAAGAAGCAACAATGTGGTGCGGAGAGGCTAGGGCACTGGATGGAGAGTCAGGAGATTTGGATTCCATTTTTAGCTCTTTCACTCTCCTGCTGTTCAACTTTGGGCCATACACTTTCCCCTCTCCACACTTGAGTTTTCCCACCTACCTGCTGTGTGTGTCTTGGCTATTTCCAGTTTTAAGCTCCAGCAGCCAGGACTCTCTAGTCCTGCAGCGCCAAACGTAGGGATGTGTGTGCAAAGGGTGCAAATGCACCTCCACCATAGCTGATTTCTCTCCCTTCTTCCCTGCTGTGCTGTGGAGAGGGGCCTGCAGGCGATGATGGGGGAACCCAAGGCACCCTGGGAGCTGTAGTCCCTTGGCTAGCTCCCTGCCTAAAGAGCTGGCCCTAGTGCAGGGAAGGGATGACATTTCCCAGCATGCCCTGGGCTGCTAGCAACCGGAAAGGGAGGGAGACAAGAGAGTATTGTTTTTCACTTATGAGATTACAAACCCAGAAGGTAATTTCTAAAAAAATGTTATTACTGCATACATTTTAATAGTACAATAAAATCATTTTGCCAAT
Organism: Carettochelys insculpta; assembly: GCF_033958435.1. Classification (NCBI taxonomy): domain Eukaryota; kingdom Metazoa; phylum Chordata; order Testudines; family Carettochelyidae; genus Carettochelys; species Carettochelys insculpta. The sequence continues at coordinate 5,687,922 of NC_134145.1, forward strand.
TATTGTTTTAATTCAAATTTTTCACTAACCACTCTTATGCACACTCATTGCCCGGCTATTTTGAAATTCTTTGTATTTAAAAAAAAAATGCAATCCACATTTCCAAAAAAAAAAAAAAGCACAGACCCTCACTAGACATTCCTGTATACCGAATTCCTGTCCTGTGTGTGTGCGCACACCACCCGGGAAAATAATCTTTAATGGGGCTATTAGGCAATGTCATAATCCAACTAATAGATCATAAGAAATACTTGGGTTACACAATCTGTTGCAAAGATAGGATCTGTTACAACCATCTGGCTAAGGCCTGTTGGCATTTATTGCCCATTGTACGTTATTCTTCTGGCTGGCACTAAAGCAGACTGCTGTGATCACGCATAGCTGATCATACTAAACCAATTAGGTAGAATAGTTGATGACAGGTTCCCCTTTAATCTGCAGCTGTTTTGATCGGAGACTTCGACTATGGTGCTTCTCTTCCAGGCTGATCCCAGAAACACCTCAACGGTGGTCGCTAATCTGGTTAAACTATTTACAAATCTCTTTTTCTTTCCCCTTTCCCATTACGGTTGGCTAGGCAGGGATTTGTTCCAAGAACACAAGCCACCACTGCTTCAGAGGTGGGGTAGTGTTATTCTCATATTGTACCTAAGCAGCAGATGACAGATAAAAGGAACTTCCAGACGTCCACGCTTGCCAAGTTGACTTTTCCTCGGCAGCATTAATTTGTTTTTAAAATCAGTACATTCCCATCCCTACCATGGTGCATACAGTAGGGCAAAAAGTAACTTCACCTGAACACAGGTTAGGGGAATGAGACCTTCTGAAGTATGAATACTTACCATGCAGTAGCTGCAGTTAGAAAGGGTGAGGCTATATTGAAACACACACTCTACATATTTCTCCCAGGTGTGCTCCAGCGGAAGTCAATGGCAAAACTACCACTGACTTCCATGGCCTGTATAATTCATGGATGTGCATGGCTGTATTTGCATCCCTTTTTGGTGTGCTTTGTTAATAGGACTGATCCAAACCCTATGAACTCAAGGATTTCTTTCCATGGACTTCAAGTGGTCTTTGGATCATACCATCTGTGAACACAGTACTGGGATCTGTGATACTCAGACCTCCAGGGTTCTGGAGCCAAGTTGGTGGTCAACTGGTTACCCAAAACAGACACCGTCATGTGAATTCATTGTTTCATTTATTATATCTTTCTCTCTCTCTCTCTATATATATATATTAGAAATGGGCATCTGTCTGTCTGTCCATCTGTCCATGGGTCTGTTTGTTCAAGAATGCCTCCTAAACGCTAGAGCCAGGGCCACCAAATTTGGTAGGCAGCTTCCTCTTATTGTAACTGAAAGCAAGGTCAGGGTTTGGTTGTGCCAGGACAGTAGGATATGGGATTGTTTTGTAGCAAATGGAAAGGGGTAGAAGGGACAGCTATAGTCACTCATGACTGCAGGGGGCAACAAGCTCCCCTATGATTGCTCTCTGGCCAACAGCACACTCCTATCACCATGGCCTGCTCCAGGGAGTAGACGTTGGCCACCCTGTGACGAACCCTGACAGTCCCTGGAGAACCTGTTGGCTGTGGTGCATGGCCTCTATACCCCACATGGGGAGCAGCCAGTGAAATAACCAAGAGAGAAGTCCCTAGTACAGACCAAATGGGTCGTTTGTTAAGCAGTGCTGTTGAGATGGACCTTTAACGGCCCATGGCTGGGCAGAAGTTATTGGTACCAGTGAGAATCCAGAAACTAATGCACAATAATTTATTTGTGTAAGAGTCTTTCAAGAAGTCAAATCATGCAGCGCCTGTCTTTTTCTAACCCCTACCCCCATGCCAGCATAAACCCCAAGTAACTGCATTGGCCTTAAACTGTAGCCTGCTGGGCAAACAAAATAGATATGGTTACCAAGCCTAGATGGCAACGTCTCTTCTTTTCCTTCTCCTCTCAGATACTTAACCTGCCCCCTGAAAAGGCCATGTCTATGTTACCCAGAAGATCGACCCTCTTATTCACAGAGGGGTTGGAGCAGAGACATGGAGTGGTGGGTCTCAGGTGCAGGTCCTCTCACCTGGGGCTCAAGCCTTTTACTCCCATGGGGCTCAGGTGAGCTCAGGCTCATCCGGGGGTCGTGTAATAATTTTTCTTGTTAGAAGGGAGTGTCAAGGTGGATCCCTAAGTGTCCCTGAAGAGTTCACCCCTTGTCTTTTTGAAGGTCTTTACTGCCAAACAGGACCCAGTCTGCAGAAGAATGTCATTACAGCAGTTTGGTCTTACTCCTAACTTGGCATTTGTCAAGTCTAACTTAGAAATAAGGGCAGGCATTTGGGACAAAGGGTTAGTTTTGCAAATCCAGGTTAAGAAATTGAGTGAATTAATTCAATAGCCCTTTGGGGGTAATTTTTTTTTGAGGTTAAAATTCTTGTTGTAAAAAATAGCAGAGAGGTCGCTGTGTTACTCTGTATCTTCGAGAACGACAAGAAGTCCTGTGGCGCCTTGCAGTCTAACAGATATTTTGGAGCATAAACTTCCATGAGCAAAGACCCGCTTCATCAGATGCATGAGTAGGCATGGGCATGGGTCCGCTCATGCACCTGACTGAGTGGGCCTTTGCCCATGAAAACTGATGCTCCAAAATATCTGTTAATCTATAAGGTGCCACAGAACTTCTTTCTGTCTTGAAAAATTACACGAGGAGAGTGAAACTTTTGGAACAACCTCAGTTGATGTAAACGGGTGTACTTTCATTTAAACGCCCAGAGAGTTATGCCAGTTTACACCAGCGGAGGATTGATCCACAATATTTGCAACTCCAGCTGAAGAATGACACCATTGCTGAGAACTTTTGATATATCAACACCTTTGAAAGGCGAGTGTCTTCTAATGTGGCATAACTGAGGATAGCAGGAGATATCATTGAGTATTGTTACCTCTGGGCAGGGGAATAGTGGCTCTCTCCAAATGCTCCTTTTCCTGAGGCTTACTAAAATGCACTATATTTAATAAGAGTTAATCCCTTTGACACAGTTGCTGGTCTTGCCCTTTGAAACTGGATTAAGATTGATGCGCCATAAACAGTTTTTAATGCCAGTGAACGCAACATGTTACAGGTCATGGATGTCGTAAACCTGGCGCTGACGCTGTTAACAGAACAGCCCGAAGAATTTGCCGTAGGGTGAACTGAACAAGGGCCGTCCCCTTCCCCCATTTAACTAGAGAGGCAGGGCTGTCCTTAGGATTCATCGGGCTCCTTGCTACACTATTAAACTCAGATCCCTGTGCCTGATGTCAGTCTGGGGCAGGTGTGGAGGGGGACAATGAATTCAGCAACTGGCCCTGTATCCCTGGGCATCCCAGATGCCTGTTAAATAGCTTCCTTGTGGCTCAAATGGCTCTTTCACATGTTCAATAGGTCTAACAGGCTTTTTCACATTCCAGTTAACTACTTCCCCTCCGGTCTTAGATGCACCAGGCTGCATCGGCCACAGAATGGAGACTGGAAGAGGTGGATGCTGGGGTGTGAAGACACAGCGACATCTCAAATTGGAAGTCTTACACTAGAGGCAACTCGTGAGGGTATTCCATGCCCCTGCCCTGACCCCCCTCTGCCTCTGAGCTGCCTCACTTCAGCCCCTCTCCCTGGCCATGCCCCTCCCCATCTCCACCCATTCTCCATCCATGCCCCGCCCTCACCACGTCCCCTCCCCTACCTGCCTCTGCCTGCGGAAGCACCACACCGCTGCCAGTAAGCCTGGGGGAAGTCTTCCCTTTCCTCAGAGTGGATCTCAGGCCAGGCCACTCTGGGGAAGGGGTGGTACTGTCCCTGCACTCCCTGGATGCGGTCCAGCACATGCCCCAGAAGTGGCCAACGCTGAGGCATGCATGTGGTCTCTGTGCACCCCCCCATGCCATCTGTGTCCTACACAGCCACATATTCTGTGTCTCCGTGACAACGGCCCCGTACATTGGCTACTAAGGCAGGGACATAGACAGATGAGAAGAGAAATAAAAGTTTAGCTTGGCTTTTGTCATTATCTCAAACACACAACGGCTCAATGTCCAAGCAGAGTCAGCCCCTATCATGTGGACACTTTGGGATTCTGACTCAATCATGCAGCCCATGCATTCGGGGAAAGGTTGAGGGAAGTTTTAGTAGTTATGAGAATGGAAAAGGGTTGGGTATGTAAGGCTGTTTCAGTGTAATGTATGTGCCTCACCTCCCACCACCTTTGCATGTATGTTGTTAGGAGTGACACTAAAGAGGTCTGTTTCCATATGGGGCTTGCCCATCAAATCCTTTTGGTTTAAAAGAACAGTCTTGTGTTTTCAGATGAAGGAAAATGACAGCAAGAAAAGATTAAATGTGGAGGGCTGCATGAGAGAGAGAGAGCGCAGTGTGAGCACCTCTCCTCTGGCAGTCTGCAGCAGCTCTGTGAGCAAAAGTTCAACTGGTGTGCCTTCAGGCAGAGTGTTTAGAAATTTAAAGACGCATTGCGCCAAAACAAAGGCTTTTGTACTGGATTGGAGGGTTCATCAGAATCAGTGAACATTTTGAAACAGTTTCCTGTCCCAAACTGGAATAAAACGTCAAAAATATTGAAACGCCAAGTACCAAACTTTGGAAAGCCAGATGAGCGCAGGTCAATCAGAACTCTTTCTGTCGATACTTTCAAAAATTTTTTTCAGCGTTGATAGCTTTTTAATTATAATTATTTTAAACTTTGAAAGGAAAAGTTCTTTTGAAAGGGCAAGCCAGAATTTTTCATTTATTTGGACACTTTAATTTTTTTTTCAGATTGAAAACTCGTTGAAATCTGGCCCTTTTGCCACAAAAAGTGTTAATTGTGACAAATTCACATTTTCCAGTGCAGAATACTTTGCTGAAAAATTCCCTACCACACATACTACAGACATTTACTTTGTCCTTTCGGTGCCTTTATGATGATTTGTCTTTTTTTTAAAAAAAAATATTTTCCCCAAATGCAAGAAATGAAATACCCTAAAACAGACACCCTTCTCTGCTTCCAGAAAAATGTACTCGTAATTTCATAAAAACAAAGCAACAGAAATGTAGCACTTTAAAGACTAACAAAATGATTTTTTCGGTGAGGAGCTTTTGTGGGACAGACCCATATCTACAGATCATTTTGGTAGTCTTTAAACTGCTACATTTCTGCTGCTTTGTTTTGATGGAGTGCAGCCTAACACTGCTACCTCTCTGCACCATTCAAGATAATTTCAAACACTACTTTAAATTTTAGAAGTAAGTTATTAGAAATGACACCATCTCAGGCCTGTTTTAAATAGTTGATACGCAGCTCCTTCTCCGTGGTCTTTGCAGGACCATAGCTTAAAAGATTCTCTGTATGTGATTAACAATAGTGTCTTCTCAGCTTATAGGAGGGAACCGCTGTTCTGCCAGGACACCCACTGTTTGTCCCCCTTTTCTCGACTATCTCCAATAGTAAAAACCACCAATGTTTCATGTATTATGGACTGGGTAATAACACGACAGGATTCCATCATTTGCAGAGGTGTGGCACTTACCATTAGCATTCCAGTAGGGCAACCACCCATCTCATTTTGGCCGGGACAGTCCTGTATTTCAGGTGTCAGGAAGGCATTCTGACTTATTTTAACGAAAGGGCTGATGGTCCCGTTTTCATGACCCCTGCTGAGCTGCCCTTCCCCCAAGTCAGAGCTGTCACAGGTGTGGGTACCAGGTGCTGGCTGGAGAACTGACTGGCCGAGTGTGCAGGCAGCAGCAGGAGAAGGACCCAGCAGGGGCTGTGCCATAGGTTAGTAAGGCAGGGGGAGGGGCAAAGTGTGCCCCTCACACTCATTTTGAAGATTTTAAGGGGACCTGGTGCCCCGGGCAGCAGTCCCTCCAGCCACAGAGACATCCTCCACCAGGCAGGACTGCAGCCCCGTTCCCAGCTCCCCACAGCTTGGGGTATCCAGGAGACACACCTGTGGGGCTGCAATCCTATTCCTGCTACCATGCAGTGTGGGGCAGCTAAGGAGTGCCTTGCCTGTGGGGAGGCAGCTCTCGCAGGGGTGATGTCCCTAGAGCTTGGGCGCTCCCCTGCAGGATGTCAGCTCCAGTTGCTGGCAGCACAGGGCAGCCAGGGAGCTCCCCTGCACTAAGGAGGCAGCCAGTTCTCAGAATCCCACGGTGTGGAACAGCCGGGATGCTCTTCAGTGTGGGGCAGCTGTGGAAGAGAATTCCCCCCTCCTCTCTGGGCCAGCAGCCCCAATGTGCCCCATTGTTTGGGGCAGACCAACCCCACTACACCTCCCACAGCCATCCTCCTCTGCCAGGCTGCATTACTGGGCAGCTGACCCCACAGCCAGGGAGGACCCCTCACTGGCCTGCAGGCTGCAGCCTTCATCCCTGGGGTCCTCTACCCCCACTGAGAAGCTGCAGCCCCTCTGCCCAGGGCCACCACTGCAAGGCAGGAGCCTGCTGTCCAGTGCCCCATTGCAGGGCAACAGCTGGGAGTGGCAGGGCTTAACCCTGCATTCCCCATGTGCTCCCTGTAGAGAAGAAGCCTCTGGAGCTCATAGGGAAGAAACAGGGCCAGATTAACCTCGTGGGCGCCTGCAGCCCATACATTTATGTGGGCCTTCAGCGGGTCAATGGAGCATGGCACAGACTGAGAGGCAGGCCTGGCTACAGAGCAGTAACCGTTTACTTGCAAACATATATTTTTAATTTTTTTTTTACCTATTATTAATTATAAAAATGTAGTTTGACTTTTTAATGGGTGCTCAGTAAACAATGTTATTTTGAATGTTTGTATGGCCTATGTCTGATTGATTTCCATGGAACTCACTGAAGTCTGAGCAATTTTCCAGGTGTCCCATATTTGGCTTAGTAAACTATGGTCACCCTACATTCCAACCATGTGCACACAGACTGTCTTTCTGGTGCCCCCTACAAACTCTTCCCTCGTGCAACATGTGCTCCTCATTCCAAGTTCCAGGCAGGTGACCCGGATCATACCCAGTTTTACGTGTGGTATGTTTTAAGCCCTCTTCCACTTTCCTACATTAGCTCAGGAGATTCTAACCAAGAGAAAGAGAAACAAACAAAAGTCCATCTCATCCAGTATTGGCAGGGTCAGTTCCAGTAGTTAAAAAGGGTCAGTTCATTTCCTGTAAGCAAAAAACACTTTCCTGAAACAATGATTAGTCGTAGACTGGTGACACTGAGATGCCACAACTGAGATCAGGGCCTCATTGTGACAGGTGCTGTGCATGTGTAGTAAGAAACAACCCCTGCCCATAAAAAGACTGCAGTCCAAATAGACAAGACATACTGTAAATGGGTGGAAGGAAGTGTTACCATCTCTGTTTTGCAGCGGGGGAACTGAGGCATGAGATCACTCTGAGAGTCTAAGGCAGAGCCAGGAATTCAGCTAAGACCCCTGAATCCCAATACAACCTTAACACCTCTTCTCTACAAGATTCTATCCAGTGCTCCCAGACACCCAGGCCAGGTCTACACTAGAGGCAAAAGTCAGTCTTAGGTATATCTATATTTACTGTGGGTTCAACACACTGTGATCAATCTGCTGGAGTCTGATTTTGCTGCAATCTTTCGGACTTGGCCATCGACCTTGGTACTCCACGTTGCCGCATGGAGTAAGGGATGTTGGTGCAAGCCCAGAGAGCCCCGGTCTATACCAGGGGACAAAATCAATCCTAATACATAGATTCTAGCTGCGCTAATGGAGTGGCAATTCTCGTATCTGGGACTGATTTTGATCTCTAGTGTAAACCAGGCCTACGACACACAACTCCAGCTACGACAATTGCATAGCTGGAACGGAGGTATCGAAGATTGCTTTTTCTGCCTGTCCACACAGAGGGAGACTGATGGGAGAAACTCTCCCATTGACTGCCTGACCCCTGAAGAGAATGAGGAGTACCAGGGCTGACTGTAGAGCCCTGATGGTTCGATTTAGCATGTCCCCACTAGGCACGCTAAATCAAACCCTGGAAGATCAACCCTGAAAAAGTCAATCTTCCAGAAAGAGTAGATGTATTCCCAGTCTGCTATGTTAATCCCCGAACAAACTGCAACAATTGAGGCTTACAGAACTTCACTGCCTCTAAGTCCTGTTGTGAGGATAAATACAACAATTATACAGATGCTAAAGTTATGAGAGCCATCAAAGTACCTAGAGCTGCATAACAGCATTTACAAGAGATGTCGCACTGACTTAAATTGGACAGGCCAGAAACACAAAGTACTGGCTATGCATAAGCAGCTGTAGGTCTGCATCTTTAGGCACAGAGTGCAATAAATAAATAGAGGCATCATTGGGAGGCTTTTGCGACCCGCCAGCCTCTCATTTTGATGTCTCCTTCGCGTTCAGTATGTTGGTGGGGCTAAACTAATAATGGGTCCCATGCACCTGATTTTGACTGCTGATTAAAATTTTGAATAGCTGCTGAGACTGCAAAATTAGGAAAAGTAAAAGGTGAAACATGTCGATAACATTTTCAGAGGTTTCCCTCCCTTCTTTGTTCTTTCAGAGCTGTGAGAGAACAGTTCAAAATGTTTCAGATTTCGAAAATGGAAGGACTGGAGATTTTGAGAACTATTAGAAACCAAACTCAGCTGATTTCTCTCTCTCTGTCTCACACACACCCTTCAGCCAGCTCTACTTATTTGTAAACGGAAGACAGCCAGACTGACCACAGCTGTGCAGATAATTCTGATGGAACCCAAAGGATTCACCCCCCACAATCAGGCAGAATCCAAGATCATAGACAAGCTACAAACAGGAAGCCTCGAGTAGTGAACTTTTGGACCCTTTGCTCTGATGCAGCTTTTAGCCCACAGATTCAGAGATTACCAGCCCCGAAGAACCACTCTGATATAGTCTTATCTCCTGTACATCATGGGCCAGAGAACTTCCTCACAATAATCCCTGGAGCACATGTGCTAGAAAAGCAGCCAATCTTGATTTAAAAATGGTCTGGGCTGGAGAATCCACATGATGCTCTTTGGTAATTGTTCTCATGGTTAATTACTCTCATGGTGAAAAATATGTGCCTTTATTTCCAGTCTGTTAAAACTGACCTTCTTCTCAGTGGGTCAGCTTGTGAAAGCTCAGGGATTTTATTTTTTTGAACTTAGCCTAAATCTGGAACCAAATTTGGGCTTTCGAGTTATAATATTTTGAACCTAAAATAAAATTTGTGGGGGGTCTGGGAGGGAAGAAGGACATTTCTCTTTTATTTTACCCAGGCTGACTTCTCCAAATGCTAAGTACCCCTCTCACAGTATTAAACTTTCCCATAAAGTCTCTTTGAGGAGCAGGGAACAGCCTGGTCACATTTCACATACAGGGCAGTATTTTAAAATGTCACGCAAGATGCTTGCAGCAAGCTCTGCTGGGGTGAGACAGGTGGAGGGAATTTATATGTGTCTTCTACCAGGGATTTACAATCACGCCTAAACAGTAATAACTAACGGTAAGAAGAGCTGGATCCTCAGGTGGTGTCTGCAGATGTGGCTCCACAGGGCTTGGAGTTCGACTGATGCACACCAGTGAAATACCTTAACCCATATATTCCTCCAGATTCTTAGATGCTATTTCTAACGCCCATTGTTCTTCAGTGCAATAGTGAGCAGAAAGGTGTTTGCTTAGCCCTGTGCTGGCTGACCAGTCGTTCAAATATGGGGGCCTGAAATCGCAGCCAGATGCCTGTGGTCATTGATCAATACCTTATCATACTTCCCGCTCGCACCCCTCAATGGACCTTGTAGAAAGTAAAGTCCCAGGTCGTAACTTGAGGGGAAGATTATTGAATGAGCAGCTGCTGCTTTGTGGTGACATTTGGAAACGAGCGTAAACAGACCCCCCGGGATTCAGCCCTGACATAAAAAACAATGTGATGGATAGTCCAGGGTGACCAATGGCTCCATGGGCTGGAAGACAAGAGGAGGGGGGGGAAAAAAAAAAACAGGACAAGCAATCCGCAACCAGCCTAGGAAGATTACTGCCATAAAAGCACTGCTGGAAGGGGCTAGTTATCAAGTGGAAAACAAGAAAGTACAACTAGCTCCCCAGTCACCAGATTTAGGAGGCTCTGGTTGGAAGGCTGACACTCCTGTGGGCCATTAGAGCCACAGCAGAAATGGATGCAGTAATCCAGAACATATTGAGTCTCTAGGTTACCATGAAATATAATGCAGGAAGAAATGAATTACCTGCAAAGGGAAGCTGGAGAAAGCACATATAGATTTTTTTTTATTGGAACTATGTTATCAACAGCCTCTCTTAATAGGTGAAAGCAGCGTCTTTTGTTTTTTATAGTGTTTTAAAGATCCCTGTGGACACGTCGGCAGGGGTCGTGGGCAGGGGAGGAAGAAGAGATGTGGGGGGCAGAAGTCAAAGGAGGATAGATGGCAGGAGCTAGGCAGGTTTCTTTTTGTCTCTATCAACAGTTTGGCTGCAAATAGGTTAGTGGAATTTCATTCCTGCTTAGAAATGGTAGCATGTCTCCATAATGCCGCACTGAATCATTCTTTAAACCTAAATTCTTTACCCCTACAATCTTTAAACCTAGACGTCAGCCAGCCTTCCTGGCACCTGCTATTGCAGGGGGCTGGAAATCTGAACCTACTTCTTCACTGGAATGTTTGGCCTTTGTCTTCGCAGGGAGCAACACAACGCACCTCTTCCCCCCAGCCCTGCCGCAAGTAACTTGTGGGTCACTCCAGGGAGGTCTACACAGCAAAGTTATTTTGGAATAATGGCCAATATTCTGCAATAACTTTGCAAGTGTCTCCACCAGTGGTTTTCAATTGGTGTGCTGCAAGAACTCTCTAAGTGTGCCACAGAAATGCCATCAATTTTCTCTCCTGCCTACCTCTTTGCAGAGCCAAAGGAGGGAGGGAAAACTGATGAATTTTCACAGCACGATTAGGTGACCTCTTGCCAGCTGGGAGCTCAAGGAGCAGAGCTACCTGAGTCCGAGCGTGTGTGGGACTGTCAATTTCTCTCCCACAGACACTTTGCAAAATCTCTTGGAGGGGAAATTGACCAACCCTGCACTAGCTGGGACTCAGGCAGCCTTGCTGCCAGAGCCCCCAGCTGACGCTGGGTGGTCAATTTCGCCCCAGCTCCCCACAATCTTCAAAGAGTGGAGGAGAAATTTCAAACCTCTCGAGTAAGACTGAAACTATAGTAAACAGTTAAAAATAAGTCAAGATGATATTTATGAGCATTCAATTCAGCTGAAGAAAGTGGGCATGCCATGGAATTGTGTGTGTCATTGAAGTGTGACCTGTTACTGAACAGGTTGGGAACCACTGGGCTACACAATGCAACTGCTAGTTTGAAATCGTTTCGAAATAGCAGATGGCTTATTTAGAATTTGGTAAAACTTCATTCTTGGAGGAATAGCACTGATTTCAAAATAAACTATAGTAAACCCTCAAGTTACATGGCGGTTGCATTCTTGCAACCCTTGTGTAACTCAAATTTTCATGCAAGTTGAGGGAAGATAGGTTTGTCAGGTCTGGTAAGTTTTCTGGCTCCCAGAGTGGTGGGGAGCTGGGAACCAGGGGGCAATCTGGTTCCCGGCTCCCCTTTCTTGCAGAGCCAGGAAACTGACCAGGGCAGCAGCCTTGGTCAGTTTCCTGGCTCCAAGGAGTGGAGGGGCACCAGGAGCCAGGCTGCCCTGACTCCTGACTCCCCTCCATTGTCTGGAGCTGGAAGACTGACCAAGGCTGCTGCTGTGGTCTGTTTCTTGGCTCTGCAAATGGAGGGGAGCTGGGAGCCAAGTGACTGCCTGGATCCCAGCTCCCCGCCACTCTGGGAACTGGCAAACCACTCCTGTCAAGGGTGGCAGTTGCGTTAACCTGAGACACGTGCAATCTGGTTGCACGTATCTTGAGGGTTTATTGTATTCCGATATAGTTTATTCTGAAATAATTCCACTGTGTATCTGTAATGTTTTGGATTAGAGAACCTGGAAGTACTGCTCTAATGTGAAATAGGCTGTACTGTGTGTGGATACACTATTTCAGAATAATAACAGAGCGATAGAACTTCAGTGAAAAGTTTTTCCCCAGATATCTATCTATCTACCTATCTATCTATCTATCTATCTCTCTATCCTCACACACATCCTCTGTCTGTCTGTCTACCTGCTCCCACACACCTCCTTTCTCTCTCTCTGGCTATGTCTAAATTGCCGAGAAATGTTGGCAAAAGATACACAAATTACACAATGGTAGATTCGTTGGAGGGTAGAGAGAGAATCCAGAGGGACCTGGATAAATTGGAGGACTGGGCCAAAAGAAATCTGATGCAGTTCAACAAGGAGAAGTGTAGAGTCCTGCACCTGGGGCGGAAGAATCCCAAGCATTGTTACAGGCTGGGGACTAACTGGCTCAGCAGCAGTACGATGGAAAGGGACCTAGCAGTTATGGTGGACGAAAGGCTGGATATGAGTAAACAGTGTGCCCTTGTAGCCAAGAAGGCTAATGGCATACTAGGGTGCATTAGGAGGAGCATTTCAAGCAGATCTAGAGAAGTAGTTATTCCTCTTTATTTGACACTGGTGCAGCCACATCTGGAATATTGTGTCCAGTTTTGGGCCCCCCAGTATAAAAAGGATGTGGATTTGCTGGAGCAGGTTCAGCGAAGGGCAACAAAAATGATTAGGGGTCTGGAGCACAAGACCTATGAGGAGAGGCTGAGGGATTTGGGCTTGTTTAGTTTACAGAAGAGAAGACTTAGAGGTGATTTAATAGCAGCCTTCAACTTCCTGAAGTGGAGCTCTAAAAAGGAGGGTGAGAAACTGTTCTCAGTGGTGTCAGATGGCAGAACAAGGAGTAATTGTCAGAAGTTGAAGAGGGAGAGGTGTAGGCTAGATATTAGGAAAAACTACTTCACCAGGCGGGTGGTGAAGCATTGGAATGCGTTGCCTAGAGAGGTGATGGATTCTCCATCCCTTGAGGTTTTTAAGTCCTGGCTGGACAAGGTCCTGGCTGGGATGACTTAGTGGGGGTTGATCCTGGTTGAAGCAGGGGGCTGGACTAGATGACCTCCTGAGGTCCCTTCCAGCCCTGTGATTCTGTGACCTCCAGCCGACATTTCAGTTGGGAGAGGCTTTCCTGAAATTTGGCCCATCTGCCTGAGGTCAAATGTTGAGAAAACCCCCTCTGCTGACGCCTCTCTTCTTCCTCGTGGCATGAGGATTACCGGGATGTTGGCAGAGGGCTCCAGGAGCAGCCGATTTCTGTAGGAAGACCTGCAGGCTCCCGACGGAAGCCTGAAATCTAGACGTAGTGCCCCCGCACCTTGGGTGTGCCATCACTGCATTTAGCAATGTAAAAAATTATAGATCTTGCTGCAACTAAGAAGTAAAATACAGGAAAAAGAAGAATTTGACTGTAGAAGTTTGGTTTAAGGTGTTTCTAAAACCAACTGCAGAGCAGAATCTGCTGAGATCTGTAATCTAGGGCAGACAAAGTGTACCATAAGACCAGTTTTGAACAGTGAATTTTTGCAAAGCTTGAACCCATGCTCGGTAGTGAATTTCACCAGCTGTGCACAGATACAGTACAAAATAATCCCAGGAAGTGGGTCTTGCCCAGGAAAGCTCATTACCTCATCCACTTGTTAGTCTTTAGATGCTACAGGACTGCTTGTTAAATGCACTACTCATTAATATTTTCCTTAGTATGAAATCATCAAGTGATACCCACCCCAGACTGCATGGGCCCTGACGTAATTCATTTAAACAAACTTGAAATGCTACAAGCTGCTTTTCCCAGAATAGCCCATGCCATGACATTAAATAACTCCCACCCAGAAAACTCCTTCCCCTCATTCATCAAATGCCAGAGACAAAAGACTGCAGCACTGAGGCGAACAGGCAGAGCCATGTTCTGGCAGCTGTGCAGGGGAGCTCTTTCCCATGACAAGCGCCTCATTTTGATAGCAGGTTTGGGTAGGATGCGGAAATGACAGCAGCAGTGTGCTGTGGTAGACAAGGTGTGTTGTGGAAGAGACCATACGGCCACAGCCTCTCCCCAAAGAGGGACTGGACTGAGTTTCTGCAGGAGGCTGTGTATTCTAAATGACTCAGGCCCTGGCATGTCACACACTGGAATTTCTTTCTTGCAGTACCAGTTTTCCAATCTCCTGGAAGCTTTGGCAAGACTGGCACAGATTAGTTATATGTTGTACATTTGTGCAGCTTGGACTTTTGGCACAGTTCCTCATGGGCATCCTTTACATCAGTAGCCTTTGGTGCGAAATGTAATTGATAGCGCCCTAGGAGTTGGCTTAAATTGCCTGTGACAATGCAAAAACAATTAGGCAAAGCATATTTTTGTTTATATACTCCGCAACCCGATTCCTCAGAGAGTGTGAGAACTCCCTGGCCAGCTGCGTTATTAAAATGTTGCATTTGGAGCCAGGACCCGAATGAATTTCGTATGGTACATTCAAGTCTCTGCTGTCCCCCAGGCTGCCCAGGGGGTGGAGAAAGGTGAGATAAAATTGGAAGAGTGGGGGAGATACATATCTCATGGAGCTGGAAGGGACCTCAGTAGGTCATTGAGTCTATCCCCCTGTCCTCTTTGCAGGACTAAGCACCATCCTTTCTTTTTTTTTTTTAAATGCTCCAGATCCCAAAATGGCTCCCTCAAGGATTGAACTCACAACCCTGGGTTTAGCAGGCCCATGTGCAAACCACTGAGCTGGGGAGCAAAAGGGATGTAATAGGTTCAAACCAGCTGTGGTTTTTCCATTGACTCTCACAAGTTTAGGATTGGACTGTAAATTAATTTACTCCCCCTCTTCCCAATCTGGACAGTGTCATTAAAAATAAATAAATTAAATAAAATCTGGACAGTGTCATTAAATATATTTCTGGGATTGGCACTGGATTTGGAAGCAGTGGTTTGTTGCCTCGTCCCTCCTCACTGGAGCTGTTGGACAGATGATGTAAGTGTAGTGCAGGAAATGCACATTTTTGAATTGCAGGCTGGGGTTGTGTGGTAAGTTCAAGATCTGATCTGAAGTGTTCTGTTTCCCAGGGCAGGTTTACACTAGACCTGAAAGTTGATCCTAGATACACAATTCAAGTTACAACAATTGCATAGCTGAAATCGACTTATCTGAAATCGACTTATCTGGCCATCCTCACTGAGAGAGTCAACAGAAGAAACTCTCCCGTTAGCCTCCCTTACTCCTCACAATGACTGCTGAGCCCCGATAGTTCGATTTCGTGCGTCCCTGCTAGGTGCACAAAATCAAACCTCAGAAGATTGACCCTGACCAGGTCGATCTCCCAGTAAGTGCGGATGTACCGCCAGGCTTACTGATGGCTGCCGGCATTCCGACGTACATGAGACCTAGCCTCTAAAAAGCAGGGGGTATGAGTTAGGGAGGATTTGAGAGAGGTAGAAATAAAAGGGTTTAATTCTGCCACCTGGACGCCTAGGGAAAAATGGCTGATGTCATAACTTGTTCCATCGATCCAGCATTAATCAATGAATGCACATTGTATTGTCTTTTGGGTCTTCACTGCCATCTCCTCCTGGGAAATGGCTCACCTGTGCAGTAAATATTTTTGAGAGATCAAAAATTTTTGCCCTCCCAAATCAGGCTGAAAAGTTGGAATCTTAAAAAAGTTGACAAAAAAAAAAACCCTTAAAATATTGGCTTGGGTCAATTGAAGCATTCCATTTTGATTCCCAGCTTTTAATTGTTTTGGGCCTTTTTTCCACCCGCTCAGTCTAATTAGCTTGTGCTCTGAAACAAAGTGTCATTCTGAATCACACAGTTTGTTTCAACATGCTTTCGAGTTGGGGTGAGAGGCCTGTTTCACACACCATTTTGAGTTTCAACAAATCAGCGTCTTTTGACCAAAGGTAAATGCCCAGCCATCTCCACCAGTTGCCCTTGGAGGTTCTGTGGTGTAGTTATGCCCACTGAGTGCTGAATGTTTAGTCATGGGACCAGAGGGCAGAGAAATTTACTTTTGAGTCTTGACTGTGGGAAAAGTGAATAGAAACAAGTGTGGTGAGAAAATGACATGACCCGTCAGGAAGGAAGACGATTTGGGATGTCAGCAAATGTATGGAGATATAAGCAAAGTTAGTCACTGTTTGCACTGTGTCCCTAACTGGGGCTCCTCCGACAAACATAATGCACCTAATAAACAGCGGATGGCACCCAATACAAGGAGGTGCTGGCTCATGACCAGATCTCTTTGACGTTACCATAATGAACCTAAAAATAATGTTTAACATCCAGTATAATGGGAGTCCGGGGTAATGACAGAGGCTCCTTGGGTTTACCATAATGCACCTAAAATAATGTTTAACATCCAGGATAATGGAGGTCCTGGGTAATGACAGAGGCTCCTTGAGCTTACCATAATACACCTAATAAATAGTGGTAAGCATCTTGCACAATGGGTGTAGAACACTAGAACTGGAAGGGACCTTGAGAGGTCATTCAGTCCAGCCCCCGTCCTCACAGCAGGACCAACCACTGTCTAGCTCATCCCTGACAGATGTTTGCTGAATCTGCTCTTGCAGCTTTCCAGTGCCAATCCCAGTGCCCATCCACAACCTCCCTAGGCCATTTATTCCAGTGCTTCACCACCCTGACAGTTAGGATGTTTTTCCTAATAGCCAACCTAAACTTCATTTGCTGCAATTTAAACTCATACTATTAAGTTCAAGCAGATCCTCCATTGTTGTGAAGGGGGGCCACTCCATTGTGGCATAATGTCCATTTACACCAGTTGGGGAATCTGGTTTTAGCATGAATCCTGATTTAGGGCCTAGTCCTGGCGGGGTGGGGGGGTGATGCTGAGTGCCATTGACTCCCTCCCCACTCCAGGACAGGGCCCTAGGGCCTGAAGCGTGATGTAAGGAGGGCACTGCCTATCGCAGATATTAGACAGGGAAGCCTGACTCCTCCATCCCTTACTGCAAACAGGGTGGATCCCGAGGTGCTGGTAATATTTGGCCAGGCTACGGTATGTATCCCAGGTGATTGGGTGCCCTGCCATGTTTCTTGGAAGATAGAGCTGCAGAATCACAGTGAGGCTGTTGTGTTTGTCATCACTTCCCACCACCCCATGTGACCTCAGTCATACCAGTGACTCAAACTGCGGCAGAGTCATGAACCCAAGTGGCAGAATACTCTGGTTATCTGAAGACACAGAGAATGCCAACCCCCCACTTTGATTAGGCCAGAAAGCCTCTTCATCAGCTTAATGAGCTGCACGCAAACAAGGGCAGGCAGTGGCGGGGAGAATTGTGTATTTAATCACTGAAGAGAAGGGCTGGTGATGCTTAGTACACATGGCCTGTCCTTGGGAAATTGTAGCCGGAGGGTAACAAAGTGTCCGGCCCTTCATCTGGCAGGGAATTGACTACAGGCTGCCTTCCTCGGTCATTTCAAATACATCTCAGTTACTGATACAAAAGGCTCCCCGGAAGCCATTGATAACCCTCAGTATGAAACCCAAACACGGCTGCTGCCTCCTGCTGGGATAGGAGCAGGTTTGGAAGGGGTTAATGAGGAGGATAATGAGCTAACAAGGCTTCATTTCTGTTCAATGGCTCAATGAGGCATTCATTAGAGGGGCTTAATTTAAGTGAACAGCTCCACGGTTCAGCCATGGGTTGGCTGCTGGAGTATTTCTTTGCAGGTTTTCACTAGGCAGAAGGCCTCATTTATTTATATTTTAAGGTCCATATGCAAGGCTGGATCTAAAAATAATATCAATATGCAGGAGAAGAAATATAGGTCTGGATTGTCTATCTGAATAGACGTTCTAGCCCAAAGGGTATTCTACATTTCAATAAACCACTCATCACAGGCTGCCTGAGGCCAGATCCCACCTGAGAATTAAGAGCTATGCTACAATTTATGGCTCCGCAGCTGACATGGGCCAGCCATGGCGGAGTCACGCGGGTTTAGACACCAGAGCCAACGCTCTTGGAAAGAAGGGGCAGAGTAGGGCGTGGCCTTGGGAGGAAGGGGCGGGGCCAGTGGTAGGCAGGTCTCAGTGCTGGTCTGGACCACGGTGGCCTCTCCACCTCCCCGCAGCGCTGTCTGGAGCAGAAGCTCCAGGCCCTTTTGCATCATCAGATCCTGGGGTAACTGCCCACTTTGTCTCCCCCGACATCCGTGGGCTTGAGCGCAGACACACCCAAAAAGAGCATTGCTCAAGTGCAGCACAGAAGTCGTGCCGCTACAAACATGCCAGTGGAGCAGGACGCAAGTTACAAGAGAGTAAAGCAAGACAGCAAGGGCCAGATTCCAAGAGGGTTTTTGCAGTGCCTAACTTATTTGCCCCTGGTGAGGCCACATGTGGAGTATTGTGTCCAGTTGTGGGACTCCCCATGTAGAAAGGATGTGGATGCATTGGAAAGGGGCCAGTGGAGGGCAATCACAATGAACAGGGGGCTGGAGCACATGACCTACAAGGAGAGGCTGAGGGATCTGGGCTTCCTTAGTTTGCAGAAGAGAAGAGTGAGGGGTGATTTGATAGCAACCTTCAGCTTCCCGAAGGGGAGCTCTAAAGAGGATGGAGATGGGCTGTTCTCATTGCTAGCAGATGGAAGAATGAGAAGCAATGGTCTCCAGTTGCAGCGGAGAAGGTCTAAGTTGTATATTATGAAAAACAATTTCGCCAGGAGGGCGATGAAGCACTGGAATGCGTTGCCTAGAGAGGTGGTGGAATTTCCATTCTGGAGGCTTTTAAGTCCTGGCTTGACAAAGTCCTGGCTAGGACGATTTAGTTGGGGTTGGTCTTGCTTTGGGCAGAGGGCTGGACTTGATGACCTGAGGACTCTTCCAGCCCTAGGGTTCCGTAATTCTCCCACAGACCACAGTGTGGCAGAGATCTCAACCCCCCAAACATCCTTTGAAACCAGTGGGCAGTAGATAGGGGTCCAAATTGCTTTGCGGATCTAGGCCAGAGTGCCTGTGCAGAGTGCTGAACATCCTGGTCTCTACCATTTGCAGATCACACATTCAGGCTTTTTGACAGCTGTCAATAGGAATCATAACCCAGGGTGCAATTCACCAGCCTGTTTCTGCTGGGGCCCTCATGTAGGTCAATAGACCCTGGAGACGTTTGCCCTTTTAAGGATGCTGTCTTATAGGGGAAGGGAAAGACCAGGAAACAACAAATAGTGTAGCTGACAATGAAATACCTGCAGAGAAATATTTCCTTCCTTGATTTTCCATCTGAATTCATCCCTTCTTTGGCTGTTATTTTACTCTTTAATCACACTGTTGCAATAGACAAACTGAGGAGCTGAGGTTTGACTATAGATTTGGGCTACATTCAGGTAAGGTTCGTGGCTCAGATTGGAGGCTGATTTTGGATCTGGTTGTGCTGAGCTCCCTTGACCTCTTCTTGTGAGATTTTAGCTTCCATGGCAGAAATCTAAAGACAACTGAGGTACTAGTTGCAAGAAGTCAAAATGATGAGGGCTGATTTAGCTTTAACAGCTAAAGACTGATCTTGGAGTCATTGTGGATAGTTCTCTGAAAACATCCACTCAATGTGCAGCAGCAGTCAAACAAGTAAACAAAGTCTTAAGAATCATTAAAAAAAGGATAGAGAATAAGACAGAGAATATCTTATTGCCTGTGTATAAACCCATGGTACGCCCACATCTTGAACCCTGCGTACAGATGTGGTTGCCTCTTCTCAAAAGAGGTATCGGAAAAGATTCAGAGAAGGGCAAAAAAAATGATTAAGGGTTTGGAATGGGTGCCATATGAAGAAAGATTAAAAAGACTGGGACTTTTTGTCTTAGAAGAAAGGAGACTAAAGGGGGATATGGTAGAGGTCTATAGAATCATGATTGCTGTAGAAAAAAGTGAATAAGGAAAAGTTATTTACTTGTTCCCATCACATAAGAACTAGGGGTCACCCAATGAAATTAATGGGTAGCAGGTTTAAAACTAACAAAAGGAAGTATCAGAGGGGTGGCTGTGTTAGTCTGTATCTCCAAAAACCACAAGAAGTCCTGTGGCACCTTATAGACCAACAGATATTTTGCAGTATTAGCTTTCATGGGCAAAGACCTGCTTTGTCAGATGAACGTCTGCATGCATGAACCTGACGCAGCGGGTCTTTGCCCATGAAAGCTTACGCTCCAAAACATCTGTTAGTCCATGAGGATCCACAGGACTTCTTGTCATGTTTAACAAAAGGAAGCTTTTCTTCATGCAGCACACAGTAGGCCTGTGGAAATCCTTGCCAAAGGATGTTGTGAAGACCAGGAATTTAACGGGGTTCAAAAAAAGAACTAGATCAGTTTATGGAGGTTCGGTCCATTAATGGCTATTAGCCCGGGTAGGTGGGAATGGTGTCCCTAGCCTGTTTGTCAGAGGCTGGAAATGGATAATAGGAGAGGGCTTATTTGGTGATTGCCTGTTCTGTTCACTCCCTCTGAGGCATCTGGCATTGGCCACTGTCAGAAGACAGGACACTGGGCTAGGTGGACCTTTGGCCTGACCCAGTGTGGCTGTTCTTATGTTCATATGCTATTTCAGCTACCTGACAAGCAGAGCAAGAAAATATTTTCTTTCTGTTTCTGGGTTGAGTCCAGAGCCAAAACTCACCAGGGTTGAGATGTGTGCTGTGGGTGTAGATGGTCATTTAACACTGTCCTCTGTTTCAGAGGCATAGCCGTGTTGGTCTGTTTCAACAAAACCAATGAGGAGTCCCGTGCCACCTTAAAGACTAACATTTATTCAGGCAGAAACTTCGGTGAGCTGGAACGAGTTACATTACAATATGGAGGACATTCTTATTGAATTGACCTCATTATCACTGGTTGTCTACATAGCAATATAACTCACCCATCTTTGCATATGTGTGTATTTATCTGCCATACTGAAGTTTCCTCTTCCTGCACCTGATGAAGTGGCCTCCAGCCCATGAAAGCTTATGGTGCCACATGACTCCAGGTTGTGTTAATAAAGTACTCAGGCCTGTATTTGGTGTGTGTGTGTATGTGTGTGTGTGTGTGTGTGAAGGGCATGAACACATGCTCCCATGTCCAACTTCTCTCCCTTCTTCCCTGCAGGGCATGATAGGGAAAACTCAGGCACTCTGGGAGCAGTAGTATCTTGGCCAGCTCGCTGCCTAGAGAGCTGGTCCTGGAGCACGGAAGGGACTACATTTCCCAGCATGCCTTCTGCCACTAGCAACAGGAAAAGGAGGGAGAGGAGGAAATATTGTTTTTCATTTACGATATTACAGCAAGATCCCAGAAGGTAATTTCTATAAAACCTTTATTACTGTATACATTTGTAGTACGTTACAACAAAGTCATTTTATCAATCACTGTTTCCACTCTCATTTTTCATTAACCTCTCTTGCACACACTCATTGCATGGCTATTTTAGAATCCTTTATATTTTTAAAAAAAAGTGGCCTTAAAGTCTGGTCTTCTATAAAATACAGACTGTTAAATTTCACCCATTTTCCTTGCACCGAGGCCAGTAACTCATGTTTGGCTGAAGCATGTCTGCCAGAAAGGCAAGCAGTCTTGAACTGAAGATATCAAGAGATGGAAAATCCATCACTTCCCTTGATAGTTTGTTTCACTGATTAATCCCCCTCACTGTTAGGAAAATTGTGCTTTAATTCCACATTGGTTCTTTTTCTGGCTTTGTCCTCTTGCTTAAAGAGCCTCAACGTGCGCTTGGTTCAGCCTGGGATTTCACAGGACTCGAAGGCACCTTGCTCGTAATCAAATCAATAAAACAAAGACCTATTTGAATACCTAAAAGACCAGAATCTGCTCTTACTCGCACATTTGTCAATTGGGATGCGCCCCACTAAAGTCAATGCACCACAGCTGAGACTTGGAACCAGGAGGTTTACACCAGTAAACGTGGCCAGAATTGGGCTCATAATTTTGGGAGCACTTTATTAATGTCATATGATATTTGCAGGGCAATTTCAGAAGGCAATGGGCCTAAAAAAATCCCACAGCAGTGCCATGGTAAGCGTGAACTGCGGTGTGTTAGCCGACAGGGCCCAAATCGTTCTTTAATATTCCTAAAGCTCGTGTCACTTTCAGTAGGAACCTGACCCCTTGCTCACCTCCTGCCCTGACCCCCGTCTCTCACTGCAACCAGTCTTGTGGAGCACCAGTTCCTGCAGTTCCATGTCCCCTTGAACTGATGGTCATTAATAGTGTTTTCCTTTGTTTTTTTTTCCCCCTCTGGTGATTCCTTTCCCTTGAGCTTCTTTTCTTCTCTGGATTTTCCCATTCTGCCTTTCCAGTGCATTCTGCTGTTCTTATAGTGGATAACTGGTCGCTTTTCATTCATGCATGTGCTGCATCGATGGTAGTTTTATTCCTGGGAAAGATAAGAGGTGCTCTAGTGTATTGTTCTGCCGTTCTTTTCCTGTCTGACGTGGGCAAGTTATTAACCCGGCCCTGCCTCCTTTTTTCATCTGTCAAACAAGGAAGATGATCCTTGCCTAGCCGTAGGGAGTGCTGTGAGGTTTAATTTGATAATGACCAGGACCTAAGAGCAAGGGATCCCTTTATGAAATGGGAAGGCAGCCCAGTTATACACTGCGTATTGACAAACTGTGGAACTCATTGCCACTGGAAGTCTTGGAGGTCAAGAGCTGAGCAAGATTCAAAGTGGGATTGCTGCTGTGCTGCTGCACATGTCTGTGAGTAAGTATGTGTGGGGGGGTGCCCAGCTTTGCAGTTCCATTGCTGACTGTACTAGGCTCCACCCCTTCCACCCTTGGCCCCACCTCTTCCAGGACACAGAGCCAGGCCCATCTCTCACCTTGCCATGGAGCTCTTGGTGTCTATCAGCCCCGCCGGTCATAAGGCCTTATGCTTCGGGGTTTAACCAATCTGTAACTCTTAGGGTGTGTCTACACCAGGAACTAACTTCGAAGTTAGGCGCTACATCGAAGTAGCCAACAGAGAGTCTACACACAGTTTCCCTTACTTCGAATTTAACTACCAGACCTCTTAACTTTGAAGTTAACTTGGGCTCCCTACTTAGAAGTTAACTTTGAAATTAAGCTTCTAAGTCGGGAGGCCAACCTTGCAGTCCTTACTGCATTCCTGGGAATGGACTAGTGCCCTACTTCGAAGTTTAACTTCAAAGTAGGGTGTGTGTAGACGCTCTACTTTGAAGTTGCTTCCTTTGGGATTAGGGATTAGGGCCTTAGGGATTAGGACAAGATGTTCATTGCAAGCAGACTGCCCCACATCTACCCACTGCAGGGTTCTTACATTTTCCTCTGAAGCAACTGGTGAGAAACAAGTCCTAACTGCTGTCCTTGATAAGCTTCCCTCTCCAGCCAGAATGCTTGTGACCTTCAAGGGTCTGAACAGAAGGGATGGGCCCCACTCTGACCGAGAACTAGATCCCCAGTTGAAGGTTGCCAAGTCCAAGTCAGTCATCACCCTTGTTCTGGTTGGACCTGCTATAGAAACAGGCCCTGAGGGCAAAATTTGGGTTCTGGAGATTGACTTCTTCTATACTTCAGGCCCTCAAACCTAGCTCTAACGAAGAGGAGTCAAAATGTCATTGCACACAACTCATAGACTGAATGAATATCACATAGGCTCAGAATTCACGAATGCAGAAGTGTTTTTTCATCTGACGGTAACCCACACCAGGAGAACGAGACAGTCTCTGCAATGATGAATCAAAAGCAAATATGGGTACGCTTTCCATTTACTGAGGCTGGGGGCCGTGTTGTGCCTGCAAACAGTTCTGACCCTGAATATGACCACTTGGATGCTACACAACCTGAGCAGCCACTGAGCCTTTTGAATGAGCCTTATTGTGTCAACAATATTTAAGCGGCATTTTCCATTGAAATCCTGGGGACCCGGGGTCATTTTCATGACTAGGTTAGCAATTAAGGGAGGAAGAATGGGCCACATCCTCCCTGACTGAATTGACCTGGTTTCTCCTCTCTCGACGTTCACAACTCCACATTAGCTGCTGATAATGGGCCACATCCTCTGTCACTGAACTGAGCTTGTCAGCTCTGGCCCTCCTCTTGACTGGGACTCCCTCCTTTCCAAGAGCCTTTCAAGAGCCTATAAATTTAGATCCTCCTCTGGAACCCCCACTCATGCATCTGACGAAGCAGGTCTTTGCCCACGAAAGCTGATGCTCCAAAATATCTGTTAGTCTATAAGGTGCCACAGGACTTCTTGTTGTTTTTGAAGAAACTGGCTTGAGACCCAAGAGGTCTGATTTCTATTCCTGACTTTGACAGACTCTCTGAGCGATGGTAGTCTAGTCACTTAACCTTCTGTCAACTATACGTGCTCTAGGAGCTTGTGGGGTGAGTCTCAACTGGAGCAGACGTGCCCGCTCGAACGCTTATTGAGGCAGCAAGCCCATACTGCCACTGTCTCTCTCTCATCAACTGTGTGAGCTGGGAATCTCGCCTCCAGTTCCAAGTGTAGACATCGTTCCTTAGCTGTCAAATGAGGACAGAAATACTTCCGTTCCACCCCAACTCTTTGTCTGTTTAAAGCCGTGTCTACACGTGCATGCTACTTCGAAGTAGCGGCACTAACTTCGAAATAGCGCCCGTCACGGCTACACGTGTTGGGCGCTATTTCGATGTTAACATCAACGTTAGGCGGCGAGACGTTGAAGCCGCTAACCCCATGAGGGGATGGGAATAGCTCCCTACTTCGATGTTGAACGTCGAAGTAGGGACCGTGTAGTTGTTGCGCGTCCCGCAACTTCGAAATAGCGGGGTCCGCCATGGCGGCCATCAGCTGGGGGGTTGAGAGACGCTCTCTCTCCAGCCCCTGAGGGGCTCTATGGTCACCGTGTGCAGCAGCCCTTAGCCCAGGGCTTCTGGCTGCTGCTGCGGCAGCTGGGGATCCATGCTGCATGCACAGGGTCTGCAACCAGTTGTCGGCTCTGTGGATCTTGTGTTGTTTAGTGCAACTGTGTCTGGGAGGGGCCCTTTAAGGGAGCGGCTTGCTGTTGAGTCCGCCCTGTGACTCTGTCTGCAGCTGTGCCTGGCACCCTTATTTCGATGTGTGCTACTTTGGCGTGTAGATGTTCCCTCGCAGCGCCTATTTCGATGTGGTGCTGCGCAACGTTGATGTTGAACATCGACGTTGCCAGCCCTGGAGGACGTGTAGACGTTATTCATCGAAATAGCCTATTTCGATGTCGCCACATCGAAATAGGCTACTTCGATGTAGGCTTCACGTGTAGACGTAGCCTAAATGACAAGATCTCAATCTGTATGTCCACTGATGACCACAATAGGGCTGAGGTCTAGGCTGAGGTCTCTGTGCTTCTGTAACAGGCTGCATCCACGTGGCAGCCTAAATGTGAAATAGGCTATTTTGGTATTTGGTTCTGTCTAAACACATTCATACAGCACTATTCTGAGGCATTCCTTACTCCTCCTGCAACAAGGAATACAGGGATGCCGAAATACCATGCTCATTATTTTGAAAGATATTTTGAAATGATGGGCACATGTCAAAGACACAGAGTAGCTCTTTTGGGACACCTCCAGTCTCCCTTAATAGCCCCGTCGTGTTGACATAGCCATAGAGATAACAGCTGTTTATAGTCTTGATTCAGTGGTTAAGCTTTGATTTAACACAGCCATCTGATTTGTTTGTTTATAATATTCCTTCGTCTTTTACAAAAGTAGGTGAAGATTTTTGAAAAGAGCTGGATGAAAAATAGAAAAGCATCTTGGAAATACAGGTGATGGATTTGTTGGGTGCTGTTTGTGGGCTTGTGTGTTTCATTGTACACAAGTACTGAGACAACCTCCAGTTTACTCATGATGATTGTCCCAGAGCCCCAAAAAGTTTCACACGCATTTCACAGCTGATTACTCATCTGAAAAAAAAATTCTCTTCTCTTCTCAATAGGTTCTTCTACACACCTATCATTGGTCTGTAGCACCACAGTGCCTTCCAGTCATGCATAAGTGACGCCACTGACATCTGTCATGTGTTGTCTGTGTTTACTCTCCCGTTTAAAACGTTTCAGCTTCCAACCAGGGAGCCAAATGTGACTCGGGTGTTACGGAACATACCAGATTAGCGGTCGCAAACAATGCACATGCTGCAATTTGTGTGAATTACTTATGCAGCAAAAATGTATAATAGCAACCAGGGATTCACAAAGAGAAAACATGGGTTAATATGGGTTAAATTCACCAGATAATTTATTTGTGGTTGAGCTGGCAATCGGCTCTGTAATCATTTGTGGCAACTTTGGCTCTGGCCACACAGCGAAGTTATTTCGAGATAGCAGCCGCTATTTCAAAATAAGTTTGCGAGCGTCTACACCGCACACACGCTAGTTCAAAATACATGAGAAAATAGCAGGCACGTGATTTTGACATTCTTAAACCTCGTCGCAGGAGAAATACTCCCTGTTTCCAAATAGCTGTTTCGAAATAGGTGCTATTCAGACAAGGAAGAGTGCTACTTTGAAATCAGCCATAATAGCATCCAATGGCACTATTTCGAAATAGACACCGTGCGTCTGGAATTGGTGCTATTTAGAAATACATCCTTGTGTGTAGCTGTGTGAGTCTGAAATAAGCTACTTCAGAAGGGATTATTTCGAAAGAATGCTGTTGTGTAGATGTAGACTTTGAGAGCTACTGAGGTAAAAAAAAAAATCCCAGATTTCACTGTCGCTGGTCTTCAGCCTCTTCAGTTTCATCTTCCTTTCAGGCTCCTCTGCGTCTGAGGTAAGATAATTTCACTGTTACAGTGTGCGGTGGGAAAATAAGACGGACATGTTAATTGTGCTTTCTGTGACACAAAATCACAGCGTGAAGCTGTGCATGGACGGTGTTTGAATTTGCTTTGTCAGGAAACTTTTCTGTGCTTTCCCCTATGCCCCACACTCTGTTTATTAGTTAATTGCACCATGAGGGAGCCTGTTTAAGCAGAGTCCTTCTTTGTTACTTAGGTCTTCTCATCATGCCCTTTGCAGTTCAGTTTTATGGACTTGCTCTTTCAGAGAAACAGTTTTTAGAGAGATAAGAAAAGTGCTTTTCCCTGCATTGTTCTATGAAAGCATCTCCCCTCAGCCCTCACCTTCTGTTCAGACGTCCCCAGCCTGCACACAGAGAATGGCAGATTTGTGGTCTCTAGACCCCAGATGGGGCTCCTTTCTTCCTCTTCTGTAAGTTAATGGCGTCTTGCTGAGACCAACTGGGCATGTAGAGATTTGGGCAAAACTCACAGCGGTGGTCGCATAACCCCGGCGTTTCATGACCTCATCCCAACATGATAGCCAGCCCTTGTCAGAGGATGGAGCTGGCTGTAACGTGGTACCAAAGGATCCATGGAGGGCTACATTGATTACAAGTGGCTAGATTTGTTTATCAATTGTTAAATAAATGAAGACCATCCTAGACCACTAGCTGGGAAAGGTGCTGAGGACCCTTTATCCTGGTTTTCAGCAGAGACAAGATCCTGTTTGGCTGATTTATTTGGTTCTGCTGCTGAATAAATATTGCAGGAGAAACCTGTTGTCATCATCAGAAAAATTCTTTTTTTTTTCATCTGACCCATCTGTCCTTGGTATTGAAAAGTTTACAGGCCAGATTCTCAGCAGATGTAAATAAGTGTAACTCCACTGAAGTCAATGGAGCTATGTTGATTTATGTCAGCTGAAAATCTAGCCCAAATATTTAACCGATATATATTGTCATCCTGGCCAGTGCTAAGATCTGGGAGAGAAAGGAGAGTGCAGCTTTCATGCAAAATCTTGAGCAGTCTCCAAAGAAGTGATGGAATTTATTCTTGCTAGTTTTGTAATTTTCACAGTAACATCAAGAGCAGTGGTCCTCAGGCTGTTTACCATGTGGGCCACACATTCAGCTTTCTGTTTGATATATGGGCTGCATCCACGCAACATATATACTGTGTGGCCCACAGGTTGTCACATGAGCCTCCAGCAGCTGCTGACTGGGCTGCAAGAAGCCCATGGGTTGAGAACCACTGATTTAGAGGTTCTAAACAAGGTTGGTGCCCCATTGTGCTAGGGCAGTATATTACAGAGTCTGAGATAATTCCTGCCTCATACTGCTTTCAGGTTAAATAGATGAGGCTGACACAATGCATGAGGAGAAGTGAGTTGCTGGAGGTCACATGACAGGTTGGCGTTAGGGTGTCCTGACTCCCACTGTAGTACCCTATTCCTTAGGCTATGCTGTCTTGCTCAGCACACTTACAACTCACTTAGACACAGCAGATGGATAGATACATGAGGGGACACTCTGGCATTGACTTGGCTGGGGTAGATGTCCTCATACATGTGTTCTCTCTGTCTTTGTCTTGCTCTCACTTCCTTGATTCTGTGAGGAAACCCACCAAATCCCTACGTGGAGATTTGGCTAATTCACTCATAAGCAGCTAAATCATCGACATATGGGCAAAGTCTCTCAGAGAATGATTATGAGGAGGGAACATTTTGCCATCTGGGTACCAAGAGTGGGATGTCTGTCAGGTTTCATCAACAAAGATTTTAAGAGCAGCCTTGAGGAAAATTCATGTAATTAGTGGCAGGAAAATATCTTCCTTGGAATCTTAGCAAGGGAACGAAGAAATGGGGAGACAAGAGAATCACAAGTAACTGTGAAGAGCCTAGAACATGTGCCCAGGAAACAGGACCTGCCAAGCTTTGCTTCAGGTGGGCCCATGACTCACTGTGTGTGGCTGTTGGCAAGTTGGGTGTGATGAGGTACAGGAAGGATGACTAGTAGGGCTGTGATCCTGTGCCCACATCCCTAAGCTGGCCTCTCTGCTGCCCAAAATTGGCCTGAGCTGATACTCCTTCCCCCTGCCCTGCTCCAGCTCAAGTCCACCGATGTGAGGTGGGGAGGAGGGGCAGCTGCTCCAGGGCCCAGAGATTTAGCAGCTATGGTGGCCAGAGCCCCAGGTCCCTTGACCTGCTGCTGGAGTTCGGGAGTACAGTACCCAGAGCTCTGTCCAGCTCTGAAGGAGTGGGTTGGGCCATTCTGTGGCCTGGGCAGTGCAGAGGGCTGGCTGTCTCTGGCCATGCCCCTTCCACCCTAGGCTACATCCTTCCGGGGGTGTGGTGCAGGGCCCCCTTCCCATAGCCTCAGGGCCTGTGGTGTCCATCAGCCCTACTGGTCCAACTTGACAAGTTCACTCTCCTTCCCTGTTCTCCTTTGCAGAGCGGGGTGGCATTGACCCATGCTACAGCCCTCTCAGGCACATCCTGGTGGCTGATTTCCGTTTATTGCCCCACTAGCTGGTCTTTCTCCAGGAGACGAGAATGCTTGAGTCAACCAGCCAGAAACCCGAGGTCCCAGTGCTCCAAATTATCATTGAACATCTTCAGAAGCGACCAATATTCATCTGGTACTTGCTGTTATTCCTTCCAAATATTCCATACCACTCAGATTTGACGGGCATATTCCTTAAAAAGTTGTTACAAGGAGAAGGGAGAAAAATTATTCTCCTTAACAGCTGAAGGTAGGACAAGAAGCAATGGGCCTAAATTGCAGCCAGGGAGGGTTAGGTTGAAAATTAGGAAAAACTTCCTAATTGTCAGGGAGGTTAAGCATTGGAATAAATTGCCTAGGGAGGTTGTGGGATCTCCATCGCTGGAGATATTTAAGAGCAGGTTAGACAGACATCTATCAGGGATGTCTAGATGATGCTTGGTCCTGCCATGAGTGCGGGGAACTGGACTGGGTGACCTCTCAAAGTCCTTTCCAGTTCTAGTGTTCTATGATTCTGTACATCAGCCATTCTCTGGGTGGACATCTAAGCGAGATGGGGCAAGCAACAGGGGTTAAGGAAAGCTACCATGGAAAAATAAATACGAGGTCTATCATTTATAATCTATCGCAGCTCCTCCTGAACATCACCATTTATATGTTTACTAGGTATTTTACGAGTCTTTTAAGTAGCTTCCCATATGTAAGGTGGCAGCATATCCCTCTTTGCTAAATCTGACCTCCAGGTTACCTGTGCTTGATGGAGCATATGGCTAACCAATTAGATCCAGTAGCTGAGCCTTTTGAAAGCAGCGATTTTCAGGTACCACCTGTTCTTAGAGAATGTTAAAAGAAAGTAACTTGGGGCCAGATTTTGCCTTTGGATACTGCTGTACATTGAAATCGGGTGTAATTTCAAGCATAGAACAGAGGGTTCTTAATGAGGGACTTCCATACTGAAGAAAACTCTTAAATTAGTGGTCACCCTAAATGATCTCTCTCTCTCTCGGGTTCATCACAGATCTTCTAAGGAACCTAATCGAAAGATGCTCATGAGGCACTGCCATGAATATGCAGCTCCTCATTAGCATAATGGCGGCCCCGGCATTTCGAAAGAGCCACTTTCAATCGCGTACGGCTCGTCTACACAGGGTCCTTTTCGAAAGGCTCCCGCACACTTCAAAATTCCCTTATTCCTATTTGGTTATTTCGAAGGGGATTTCAAAGTGTGCGGGATCCTTTCAAAAAGGACCCTGTGTAGACGAGCCGCGCACGATCGAAAGCGGCACTTTCAAAGTGCTGCGGCCGCCATTATGCTAATGAGGCACTGCATATTCATGGCAAAGCCTCATGAGCATCTTTCGATTAGGTTCATTACCATGCCCCTTTCGAAGTTCTGGGGCTAGTGAAGACATAGCCACACTGAGCCAAATGTGGCGCTCTCATACGTTTGGTGGATACCACTCCTTTAGCATCTCTGGAGGGGCAGGTGAATTTGACTCCTCCATTCTAATGCCGTTTGACAACTGCACTGTGGAAAGTGGCATCGTAGGCGTCACAAACTAGTGAGACTTTACTTCTCAGCAACTAAGGGATTCACAGATCTGAAGGCCAAAGGGCTCTCTGGGATCATCTCATCTGATTTCCTGCACAATGTAACCCAGCGATTTGTCAGCTATCGCAAACACTTGGTGGCTGAGCTAAATGATACCTTTCAGAAAGATGCCCAGTGATGGAGAATTTACCATGCCCCTTTGTCACCTAGCCACCCTCACTAAGGAAGATGTGCATCTTATTGCCAGTGTAAACTTCGTTGACTTCAACTTCCAGCCACGGGCTCTTACTTTGCCTTTGTCTGCCAGGTTAAAAGGTATGGCATTTTTACAGGTCTGTACACAGGATGGGTGTGCTCAAAGCATGCAGATGAACCCCTTCTATGTCCAGTTTCTCTCCCCTCCTTCCTGCTGTGCTGTGCAGGAGGAGCCTTCAGTGCATCATGAGCCAACCTAAGGCACCCTGGGAGCTGTAGTTCCTTGGCCAGCTCCCTGCCTAGAAAGCTGGCCCAGGAGCAGGGGAGGGACTACATTTCCCAGCATGCCCTTGGCTGCTAGCAAAAGGAAAGGGAGGAGAATGAGGAAAAATGTAAACGAATGATGAACATGTCTTGACACTGCTGGGAATGTACTGTCACAAAGAAAAGCTTGATGTTGCCTAAAATCTGTTTCAGTGTTACCAGCATATATATAGTCTAAACTGAAAAACTCTGAAGATGAAGGCTGGAATATTGTTTTTCACTTGCAGTATTACTGTAAGAGACCGGAAGATAATTTCTGTAAAACCTTAATCAATATGTAGTTTTTAGTATGATATACTAAAATCATTTTAGCAATCACTGTTTCCACTCAATTTTTTCATTAACCTCTCTTATGCACACTCTTTGCGCAGCTATTTTGAACTCATTTATGCTTAAAAAAATTGTGGACCACATTTATAAAAAACCCACACACCTCCCCACAGAAATTCCTCGGCATGGGCCTGTTTTACCAATATGCTTCTCTGAAGCTATTGTTATTTACATCAGCTTAAGATGTGGCCTTTGTTAACTTCCCTAGCTCTTTTGCTTATGTGAAGGATGCAGGAGCAGATCCCAGAGTCATGCTATTTAAGCACCTCTCCTTCCTTTCTCCCATGCCAACAATTTTCTACCCAAGTCATGAAGGATGGGACGGGTTTGTTCCTTCCCTGTCTTAAACTTCTGGCTACACATGTGTGGGCATATCGTGGAAATTTCCTTTTCCGTTCACGTGTCTCCTAGGAGCTCAGTGTATCATCTTCCATGCCTCATCTTTCCAGAGCTTTTAATGCAGAATCCTTCCCCCCACCGCCCCGTGTCAAAAGCTTTCCTGGAGTTGATGAATCCATGCACAGTGGTAGGCTCTATTCATTTGTCTTCTTCTCCAGTTCATTTATCACAATGAGTGCTCTGTTGTGAGGAGGCTTCATGGAAAGCCTGTTTATTCTCCTGGCTGGCTGAAATGCAGCATTTCAATCAGCCGCTTGCTTATTACCTCTACCTTGCTGGAAAATCTAGACAGTCCACAGAAGGGCGGAGAGGTCTTCCTTTGTCACTCTTCTCGTGTGGAAGAATGATAATAGCATTTTCACTTCTCTCCTACCGCATGCTGCGAACAGGTTTGCTGTAGCTTTTATTTCCCCACAGCAACTGGACTCTTCCAATTGTCATGCTCGTCATATGAGATCTTCACTTTGCTACTCACCTGTGAATAGTAGTCCATCAGTTCTATCCTCTATTTCCTTCACTCTTGGTGGCGTGGGAAGAAGGGAAGCAAGCATCCTTAGGCTTTCAGAAGTCTGCTTGCACAGAATAAAGCCTTTCACTTCTCAGGAATCCTCTGAAGATCTCAAAGCCCCTTACTCCCAGGAATGAAAGCCTACTGCACACTGGTAATTTGAGCCACATGCCTGTGAAAGTCCCTAAGGAGAAAGGCAAAACCATGGTTTGACTTGGTGCAGTTTACTCTGGTTTCAAGCCATGCCACTCGTAGCTGCTAGAGCTGAGCTGGTATGGTGAGGTGACCCCTGTGGATCATAGACTACCTCCAGTTTTGGCATGGTAAGAATATTAAGGGGTCTAGGTTACTATGTACAAATATCTTAGGGTCTGTCTACAAAGCATAGTTATTTAGAAATAACAGCCGTTATTTCAAAATAACTGTCCTAGAGTCTATACAACACAACCACTGTTTTGAAATAATTTCAAAATAGCCTTTTTTGGCGGGGAGAAGGGTTCTTCCAAAGATGGGGCTTACTTTCCAAAGAGCCAGGTCTACACTGCTGTTCTTCTTACGAAAGAAGAATATGCAAATGAGGTGCCAGATATGTAAATCTGCGACTTATGTGGATTTTTGATGTCCTCATTTGTATACCCCTTTTGAAAGTTCAATGATAGTGTTATATGTATATTCAATGATAGTGCAGATGCAGCCCATGCAGAATAGTGCCTATTTTGAAACAGTTATTTTGAAATCAATGCTGTTAAGACAGGGAACAGAGCCTATTTTGAAATAAGCCATAGGTCTTTTGAAATAAGCTCTAGTGGTGTAGACACTGTATTTTGAAATAGCTAAGTGCTATGTTGAAATGCATTTTGTGTGCAGCAGCGTTATTTTGAAATAAGCTATTTCAGAATACGTGTGTTGAATCTAAAAGCTTTAATAATCGGTATATAAATGTGAACACACACACATAAAAACAGTAACGCATTTCAACATCGTACTGAGAAGATGAGCCTGAGACCCAGCAGCCGATCATGTTGCAACCCCCTTATGGAATGTCATGCTCCCTTAAGGGGCCCACCCCCACTTTGTGCACCCCTGTAGTAGGCGACTCGGTATCATTTCTCCCAGCAGTGAAAACAGTGGGCACTGCTATGCCATTTGCATGTTTTCTGTATCAGATGAAACAAATAGGCTCTGTCTACATTTGCCTCCTTCTTTGAAGGGGGTATGGTAATCAGGGTGATGGGAGATTACTAATGAAGTGCTGCAAAGAATTTGGCACACTTCATTAGGCGAATTCTCCCCCGCGGCAACTTGGAAGTGTCAGACTTTGAGGTGCTGGCATGCCGTGTGGCCGCAGGCACTTTGAAGTGTCCGTGGTGCTTCAAAGTGAGGAGTAAAGGCACTTCGAAGTAGCGTGAGCAAGTGCCTGCGGCCACACGGCATGCCAGCATTTCAAAGTCTGACACTTCCAAGTTGCCGCGGGGGAGAATTTGCCTAATGAGGTGCTGCATATTCATTCCAGCACTTGATTCGTGATCTCACATCACCCTGATTAGCATGCCCCCTTCGAAGAAGGGGGAAAGTGTAGACATAGCCATAAACCCCCACATGGGAGAATTCATCTGTGGGTTTAATTATTCTTTCGATAGGGAGTTCTCTTCACGGTGCAAATGCAATGCCAACAGATGGAACTGAGCCTGGGACCTCCGGAGCTTAGTGCAGGAGCCTCTGATGCTTGAGCTAAAAGCCAGCTGGCTCTCAGCTAAGGCAGCTGAGGAGATTCTTTCTCTCAGTAGGTTGTCTAAGTGGTGCTACATGAGATGGTGAACCACACCCAGTAGGAATGAGGGTTACATGTATAAATGAGACTTTTGCAGAGTACCTGCCTATGAGCAAGCCTTGACGATGTGTTCACTTGCTGTTTTGTCCTCTTCCAAACCCCTTGCTTGGCCATACTCTTTATTAGACACCGTTCATGTAACGAACCATTGTCTGGAATATCTTGGTACGTGAACACGATCATCACAAGTAGTATTGTTTGGTCCAATCTTGCCTATGGGTCCCAATCAGGGCTCAGGGCTCTGTTGTCCTAGAGATACACATAACAGAAAGGTAGTCCTTGCCTCAGAACTTCTAATCTAAGGGCCCATCGTCACAGCAGAGTTAACTTAAGTTGCAACTCAAATGTCGCCCAGAACGCCACCCACAAAAACTCTTCTTTTAAGTGACGCTTTCGACTCAAGTTGGCGGGCCCTAGAAGGGGGATGCTCAAGCAAGCACAACACACGGGCTGCTACCATGACCACTGTGTAATGTGGACACAGGCTAGCACCCGCTGATTGCCTCAAGTCCTCCAATAGCTTCCCACAGTTCCCTCTGGCTGTGGCTACACTTGCATTCCTTTTTTGAAAGAGACTTGCCATTGAGGGAAATCGAAAATGCAAATGAGGTGCAGATTTACATATCGGGCATCTTATTTGCATATTCTTCTTTCGAAAGAAGAAAAGCAGTGCAGACGCGGCTCTTTCGAAAGTAAACCCTATCTTCGAAAGAATCTCTCTTCTCTTTTTTATAGAAAGAAGGATTCTTTTGAAGGTGGGGTTTACTTTGAAAATATCTGCAACTACACTGCTTTTCTTCTTTCGAAAGAAGCTGTTTCAAAAGAAGAATATGCAAATAAAGTGCCAGATATGTAAATCTGCACCTCATTTGCATTTTGACTTCCCTTATTTGCATGTATCTTTCGAAAAAGGAATGCAAGTGTAGATACAGCCTCTGTGTGCAAAGACAGAACAGGCAAGTTCTCCTACCATACACTGGGAGAGAATTCAGAGGACTTCTCAGCTCTCTGATGGCCCCCCAGAAGCTTTACCACAATACAGGTGTGCGTGCAGTGCCCGGGTGGAAACAGCAGGCTGACTGTTATATTACAGTGTGATCACTGTCAGCTGAGTGAGAGGAGTAGCAAAAGTGTATAGGTAACGCGCGTTAACTCTGCAGTGAAAACACGCCCAACATCAACAGTCTCCTGTGGTCTATATCTCCTCCAGCTTAGATTATTATTTTACTTGTTCCTCTTGAGCACCCTGTTAGAAGCAAGGTGTGATCTGTGGAAGACGTAGGAACAGGTGCAGATAAGAACAGCTATTGGAATGCGCTCATTCTGCTCTCGTGTACGCTGGGTTGGTTTCAATGAGTTTGGTAGAATTGTTATTGTCAGGGTGGTTAAGCACTGGAATAAATTGCCTAGGGAGGTTGTGGAATCCCCATCATTGGAGATATTTAAGAGCAGGTTAGATAAACATCAATCAGGGATGGTCGAACGACTTGTCCTGCTGTGACCTCTCAAGGTCCCTTCCAATCCTAATATTCTATGATTTCTAATCTCCACTCAAATGAGCAGAGAGTCATGGCAGTGGTTGAATGGTCATTGTCAAAGCCATTATTATTTTTTTTCTCTTTTGTGCAGTCAAAATTTTTCCATCGCAACTTTGTTTTGACAGAAAATTGGGATTTAGGCACAGCAAAAATCCTTCATGGAAAGTGTCCACTGTCCCTAAAAAGTATCAGTTTCTCATTGGGAAGCAAAGTTTTGAGCCAAAATTCTGCGGGTGGGGTTACAGGGTTGGTTTTTGCTGGTTTTGTCCTAAAGGTTTTTTTTTGTTTTTTGTTTTGTTTTTGGAGTGGGGGTTGGTTATTTGCAAAACTTTTAAATTTTCAGGGTGAGGGAAAGTGAGTGATTGGGTGATGTTGTCCATCTAGGCTGTCTGGCCCATAGTGGGCGATGGGCGTGTAACACCCCCAAATTCCCACTTTCCGGGCAGAACCATGGCAGCTTTTCCACATCAGGATATTTTTCCCCTGCAAATTTTCAACTTTTGGCTGAAATATTTTGACATTTGATTCTTTTCCAAGAAATCGTACATTTTCATGAAATAATCTGAGTATTTTCATTTCATATTTATTAAATTTTTCCCCAGATAAAAGCTCATTTCCCACTCAGCTTTCATTGTAACAAGCCAGGTGAGATTATTATTATTATTATTATTATTATTATTATTATTGGATTTTGAAAGTTTGGTGACTTTTGCATCATAATTTCAAATGTCCAGTGAAAAAACTCGATTAATTGTTCCCACTTGTTTTTGAGATGTGTACTAACGTTATTTTTTTTACTGAAATTGCCACATAAATGTCATTTCTATAACATCAAAAGGTATCATTTATTTTTGTGTAAAATACTTGCAATCCACCCCCGCCCTAGCTTTCGACCAGCTCTAATGATAACCTCTTTGATGGAGGGAGTTAAAGTTTTCAGCTGTTCTTCCCATTATTAACATTAATTATTTATTAATTGCATCCTGTAAGAAGGGCTGTAGCGCTATGTAATATGACTGGAATATGCGGAAATATTGCTCATTACATTTTTAAAGACATTTGTAAATATTATTGTTGACATTCATTATTTTTATGTGCTCCTGCAAAATTTGCCAATATTTTTATTGATACAAATATTTTCTTTTACCAAAATCCCAGTTTTCAGTAAGTGAAAATTTTCAAAACTATGAAATCTTTTAAAAATGATTATTGAAATTGTTTTCTGAAAACCTGTTTTTAGTAAACAAAAATATTGATTAGTATCTTGATTAAAAAGCCCTGAAAAATTTATCGAAAAATGAGTCCCCTGAGACCCCTGTGACATGGTCAGAGCATCGTTATTTTTAGAGCAAAACAACTATGTAGGGAACATTGTAGAACATTTTCCTTATTTTCTGTGAATTATTTTTTCATATTTTGGGAAAGCTTTGATTGCTATTTAGGCTCATGGAGAAAAAGTAAGAAAAGTGGCATTTTTGCTGACATTTTTTAGAAACTAAAATATTCAGTAGTTTTCTAGGATATTTCTCATTATTTTACTATTTTCTCACCTTTTCTGCCAGATGTCCTGATGACAGTATGTGCCAAGTACAGTTTCATCTCTAACCTGAATTACACCATTTCAAGAATCAGAGCCGTTTCATTCTGTATTGTAAAATGAGTAAGGCTATGTCTGCATTAGAGGGTTTTGTCAACAAAGCCTCAGGGAACGTTCAGATTTCCAAGATATTTGGTCAACAGTAAATCAACAAAATACAGCACTTTTTTGACTGGTGTATCCCGCTCCCCACCAGGATGAAAGTCTCTGTGAACAGGGATCTGTTGACGAAAGCCGGTCTGGATGTCCGAGGGGGCTCTCTGTCAAGAGACAGAAGTTTCTGGGAAACCGGGCAGCCCTGTCTGCTGTGCTTCTGGTTGGTCGTTCTGTCAAGAGAGCGGCTGGCAATCTGGCCTTTCTCTGTCAACAGAGTAGATCACTCTTGTGATCTGCTCAGCAGTTTGACCGTGATCCCTCAGCAGACGTTTTGTCAGAATATATTTTCTGACGAACACTTCTGTCAACAACTCCCTGTAATCGAGACAGAGCCTAAACGTTTAAATATTTAAACTATAGGTAGTGAGTGACCAGAAGAGTCAAAAGCCAGAGTCTTAATCTTGAGCTCTGCCCCTTTACACCTGCTCCAGCTTTGGCCACATATCTTTTAACAAAATCAGTTTTCCTCCACTAGGTAATTAATAGCACCTCTGTCTGCAAAAAGAAAGAAGGAAAGAAAGAAAGAAATTTTTAAGTGTAATGTATTTGTCCTACCAATGCAGAATATTTCGTTTGTGAGTTTAGCTCAGCCTATCCAACGAGGGCCTTATTCACCAGCCATCTGCAACTTCCGTCGTCACTTAATAGCTGCCCGGATCACACCATTAGCATTTTACTTCCCATTTTCAATGGGATAAGTGGCTGCGCAATGTGCAAGAGAATCAGCTGAGCTGACCAGTCTGTTTCAGTTTTGCTGACACAGTTATGGTGGGAGTGACTAGGTGGCGCTGTTACTATTGCCTGTTTTTCTGTGCACAAGCAGTGTACTGTGCTTGTAAAGAAATGTTGCATTATTGTCAGTTTTCTATTTCGTTTTTGGAGGGGCTGTTGCAAACAACAGGGGCAGGGGTTGTTCTGAGCCTTAATGTAACCAGAGAAACTTTGCGGGGACAGAGCTGATTTCTGGAAATTTGGCACTGGTGTTTGGGTTGTGATTCCATAAGCTGTTTGTGACCACCTCTGTTCAAGGACTGCTGTTTATCGTGCAAGCAAGTTGTGCTAAGACAATACTGAGACTGCACATCACTGATATTTCTTCCAATGTCAGGTCTTGACCACTACACTAAAGCTGACCACAAGAACAACAATGCCAAGATTGCTCCACATTAATTTGCAGCAACTTTAACTGCTTCAATATATTTTACTCAGCTGTTAAATTAGAGTGAAAGCCCTACTTTAAAGACTTGTACCAATACAACTAGATTGATGCGGCCAATTTCTCTAATATAGACACAGAGTCAAATCACCTTCAAATCAGGTTCTGAAGCCCAGCCTCTGTGCTGGGGTTGCAACTCTGTAGGGCAAGATTTTTTTTTCTCTGTTTTCGAATGTTTCCTGCTGAGATTCCAGAAAAATGAATTTTGCCTGGGCTTAGGGTTTTGCAAAAGCAGATTGCTAAGACACTCTGGTTTGGTGCATACCAGACCAGGGAAGGCACTGCTTCAATCTAGACATGTAACCCAATGCAAGAGTGGAAATGGACTCTGCTAAGAAAACGGAGCCTTTCAATTATCACCTGACTTTCCCCTCTGGCTTTTCTCTCGTGAATACATCCAGCTGGGTCTGAAAATAGTTGAAAGCTTTCTCTCCCTGCAGGCCTTCATGGGTCAGTTCCCTAGTCCAAAACCTGCAGGTAATGGGCCTTATAAAGAAACAGTGTATTAATGAATTGGAAAGCAAAAGAAGAAAAAAGATTCCTCTGGACAAATAGCATGGGCTAACGGCTTCTTTCTTTCAGCCATGCCTTCGATCCATGCCAGCTTGCAAGGTGGCTGTGTAAGAGCTGCTTCTCCTGGAAGCTTGCTTTGCAACTTACCATATTCTCCTAGGTTCGGCAGGCGTAAGAGTAACGTTTCACATTTTGCGTGGCATTGTCCCTCCATTTGCACGGCAGCACCTCTAAGACACAGCCGCTTACAAGATGAGGAGCAGCAACCAACTGTTTCACAGACACAAATATGGCCCCTCCTTAATCAACGCTCTCTAGCACCACATTGGTGTGCACCAGGGCTGGCCAACCTGTGGCTCTTGAGCAGCATGGGGCTCCTTGTTGAACGAAACGTGGTTCCTGCTTGTTCGGAGCCTCACAGCCGGACTGCTCAAAGCTGCTCTGAGCATGGGCCCCCGCGACTGGAAGGAGAAACGTGTGGGGGTGGTGGCAGCTCCGTTGAGACCCAGGCCTTGGGTTAGAGTGGGGGACACTGGGGGGTGGGTGCATTGGGTTATAGTGGCAGCGGGAGGCTTTAGTAGCCAATCAGCAGACTAGATAATTCTCGGGTGGGTATTCTACAACAGAACCATTCCGACGAGCTTAGTGTTATTAACCAATCACGTGACCTGTTATTTAAAAAACTCTTTCTATATATTTGTCTATATATAGAGATAGATCTATAGAGATAGAAAAAGAAATATGTAATATATGGCCCTTTGCAATCTATCCACAGTTATACAGCTGTTTTGGTGCTTAACATCTAATTGGTTATTCACCTGTGGTGTACACCTCATGCCAATGTGTGTGAAAGCAGGCCCCTGTGGCTTTTAAATGGCTATTATACATCTACCTCTGCACCGGCCCCTCCCTTTCGAAAGGGGCTTGCAAACGCGCTGGGTCAAAATGCAAATGAGGTGCTCATATGAATATTCAGCGCCTCATTCGCATAATGGGGGCCACTCGCCATGTCAACAGTGCTGCTTTCGAAATGTAAAATAGCCATGTAGACAGGGTTTCTTCGACAGGAAGCCCCCTTTTTGAAAGCACGCTTCTTCCCAGAACAAATTGAATG
Organism: Carettochelys insculpta; assembly: GCF_033958435.1. Taxonomy (NCBI): domain Eukaryota; kingdom Metazoa; phylum Chordata; order Testudines; family Carettochelyidae; genus Carettochelys; species Carettochelys insculpta. The sequence goes on from NC_134145.1 coordinate 5,728,498, forward strand.
GCCACACTGGGTCAGACCAAAGGTCCCTCTAGCCACGTTTCCTGTCTTCGGACAGAGGCCAATGCCAGATGCCCCAGAGCAAATGAACAGAACAGGTCATCGTTGAGGTGAGTGCTCCCTCTCCTGCCATCCACCTCCAGCCTCTGACAAACAGAGGCCAGGGACACACTCCTAACCATCCCGGCTAATAGCCATTGATGGACCGAACCTCCATGAATTTATCTAGCTCTTTTTTTGAACCCCATGAAAGTCGTGACCTTCACAACCTCCTCTGGCGAGGTGTTCCACAGGCCTACTGTGTACTGTGTGGGGAAAAACTTCCTTGGGTTAGTTTCTGCTACCCATTCATTTCGTTGGTTGACCCCTAGTTCTTTTGTTATGGGAACAAGTAAAAAACTTTTTCTTACTCACTTTTCTTCCACACCAGTGATGATTTTGTAGACCTCTAGCATATCCCCCCTTAGTCTCCTTTCTTCTAAGCTGAAAAGTCCCCGTCCTTTTAAACTTTCTTCATATGGCACCCGTTCCAAATCCCGGATCATTTTTGTTGTCATTTTCTGAACCTTTTCCAATGCTAATATATCTTTTGTGAGATGAAGTGACCACATCTGTACGCAGGACAGAGGACACCAGAGCTGGATGCAGGATTGCAGTAGTTGTCTCCTCAATGCCCTACACAGAAGCACAACCACCTCCTTGCTTCTCCTCACCGTTTACACCTCTGCAGATCACCGTAACTCTTTTTGGCTCCTGCTTCACATGGGGATCTCATGCGGATTTGCTTGTCCACTGGGACCCCTGAGTCCTTTGTAGGGTCACAGCTGTACAGGAGATAGTCCTAAACCCTGAAGGCCTGGCCTGCATTCCTAGGCCACAGCTAAGTTCTACCAGAGCTATTTAAAATTCAGTCATGGGATAGTTATGGCTAGTTAGAAAGTAGCTGTCAGAAATGGAATCATCACCGCCGACTATTCATTTTACGTTAGGCAGATAGATTCCTCCTCGATTCAATTTATTTTTATGCCGTGTCTTTATAAGACTCTCTCTCCAAACGCTTTAGCAGATACAACTCAAATAATGAGATAACGCTTTGCAGAACTGTGTGCAGCAACTCTGGGACGAGCAGCAAGGGAAAGCAATGTACAGAGATAGACCATCGAGTCAAAGGCGGAGACAGCTGTAATTTAGAAGCAGCAATCATATAAACAAGCATTCGTGCCGACTATTATTGAGAGCAGGAAACCGATGGGGACAAGGCTGATAGCTAGGTTTGCTTCAAAGGAAGGAATTAAGGAGAAACTTGAATTGAGGGAGTACAGAGTAGAATTCTGAAGGAGTGAATTCTAGAAGTGTATTTCCATATAGCTGGTTCATTGTACAAGAAAGAGGAATCACCATTGTTTGGTATTCGTGCAGAGCCCAGTGGAGTGGGGTCCTAGTCCAGATCAGAGGATCTTAGAAATCATAATAAACATATAATAAAGAATAGTACAATAATATGTAACACAGCCCAAATCCACAAAAACACATAAGCATGCACAGATATTTACAGTCATGAAATGCATGTGTTTAAGTGCTATGCTGGACTGGGACCTATGGGGTTAATTAAGGGGAGCCCATGCATTGGCTTCGTTGGGCTCAAGCAGATTTCTCAAGGTGGGAGAATGCTGGAGAAGCAAAGAGAGCAGGCAGTGAAAACTGGAATCAGGAGATCAGAGGAAGTGGAAGGGGAAAGTCTCCTGGGAGTTTTTTATCCAAGAAACACCACTGGGACCTGGATTTGGAAGACAGTCTGGAGGTACCAGACACGGCAGAGGTTGGAGGGTGAGAGAACACAGAGAAGCATTCAGTACACCGTTGTTAAGGATAGTAGTTCAGAGCCTTTTTCAACGCATGTTTGGTCCATTATGGTGCAGCCGTATGTCTAGTGGTTAGACCAGGCCTTGGGAATCAGTCGACGTGGTTGTACGCCCAGTCCTTCCAGTGAGCTGGGACAAATGATGCCCCCGTCTCTCTGTGACTCAGCCTCTGTCCAGGAAGCACTAACACTTGCACCACTTCTGTAAAGTGCTTTGAACTCCATAGAATCATAGAATCATAGGGCTGGAAGGGACCTTGGGAGGTCATCTATCCCAGCTCCCTGCCTAAAGCAGGATCAATCCCAACAAAATCGCCCCAGCCAGGACTTTGTCATGATGGGACTTAAAAACCTCTAGGGATGGCGATTCCACCACTTCTCTCAGTAACACCTTCCAGTGCTTCACCACCCTTGTAGTGAAATAATTTTTCCTAACATCCCACTTAGACCTCCCACACTGTAATTTTAGACCATCACTCCTTATTCTGCCATCTGCCACTACTGAGAACAGCCTCTATATTCCCTTCAGGAAGTTGAAGGCTACTATCAAATCCACCCTCACTCTTCTTTCCTGCAGACTAAATAAGCCCAGATCCCTCAGCTTCTCCTCATAGGTCATGTGCTCCAGCCCCTTCTGCTGAACCCAAGTCCTTGGAGGAAGGACGATGCGCATGTGAGTATCGCTAGACGGAGGTGTGCGTTCTCAACCTGCCAGAATGTGTCTTTGGCCCTGGCGATGGGGGAGCAGATGGTGCCCCACACTCACACCTCAGCAATGGCTCGTGCAGCTCTGGTCCCACAGGTCTGGCTCAGGTGGACTCCCTGCTCCAGGTGCGGAGACCTGATGCCAAAGGTTGTGGTGCTGCTCAGGTGTGTCCCAGCCACCCCTCCCTCATGCTGATGGGCCCTGCTGGGTCTGGCTTGGGTGAGGGGTTCTCCAGCTCTCCACACCACGTCGCTATGCCCCTCTCACAAATTTGGCCTGAGCGGGCTCCCTTCGGGGAGCTGAGCAGCACTGTGATATCTGGAATCACAACTCCTGGAGCAGGGAACTCAGCCCAGCCAGCCTGGAACTTGTTCCACTCACCACGGCCACTAATGATAAGCAAAAGGGGGTACGGACCTGCTGCCTAGTCCTTCCCTGGCTGCACCTCTACTACCTTCTGAGACCCCTGTAGCAGGGCCTCAGCCTGGGAGTTGGCCAGGTTGCAGCTCCCCAGGCTCCCTCTGTCTTTTCCCAGGGCAGCCCTGTCCAATGTACACTTCAGTAGCAGGCAGCTCTACCCTTCTCCTGCCAAACCTGGAGCGAGAGAGACTGAGCTCTCTCAGGCTAGTGGTCCTTTTATACAGCCCAGCCAGGATTGGCTCTCTCCAACCCTCTCCTGATTGGCTCCCAGGACAGCTCTCTTGTGGGCCGTTAACCCTTTACACTCCAGTGTGGGAAAACCACCCTGTCACACTGACCTCTCCTGCTTCAAAATCCCAGCCCTGGAAATAAGGGAGTCTCGTGCCCTGTGTGATCCGGAGATGCCCTTCCTGGTGCACTGGCTTCTTCTCCATCTCCTCCAATGACACGTGCAGATCTTTCTTCTCCTTGCTGACCTTTTCCAGTTCTTCCCTCATCCATGCCAGGTCTGCCTCTGCCTTGTGACAGGCCTGGTACATTACCGCTAGACAAGAACCCAGGCCAGAATCCCCTGGGTTCCCCTCAGGGCCAGTTTCACCCCAGCGCTAGTACTGACCTCTTGCTGGGCTGTCTCTGTCCCAGTCCCTCTTTCTGCTATCTCCCGCAGACGGGTCTACCACCATCACCACAGCATCCACCTTGCTCATCCTCAACCCCTTTTGGTCCTCTGGCCCTGTCAGCTGTCCTACCCTGAGAGGGGAAGGCCTCCGGATATGGCCCTGCTCTTGGCACCAGAAGCAAACTCCCCACTTCTTCTCAGCCGGAGTCTTTCCTAGGTCCTTCTCTGGTTCAGCCCCATCTCCTGGGCTAACCTTAACCCTAGTCCCTGGGCCAGGATAATCCCTCTCTATGCCCTCCTTGCCCATGGACTCTACACACCGGTTGCCCCCTGGTGGCCCTCACCAGGTAGGCTATCTCAGTGACTTACTTCTCCTTCTTCCTCTGGGTGACGTTTCCTGTCCCCACCCCCCAGTAGAGACAGTCTCGTCATAGGTGCCTGCAATTTTAACAGGCATAGCAAGCTGCTGCTTTGCCACCAGACACCTGGCTCAGGTGCTGGGCTTTTCCCCCTCACTTTTTAATCTTTAAACTTCCTCCCCGCACCCCAATGGGAGTTACTCCGGATCCTGCTGTTCCACAACCAGCTGCCCGTTCTGCTCCTGAAGGACCCACAGAACCTCCCATAGACCCCCTTGGGTCTCCTCGATCTTCGCAGCAGGGATTCCCACCTTCCTTGTGGTCCATCAGTTCCGGACTGCCAGGGCACTACCACGAGCCCAGCCAGGGGTGGCACACAGATCTCTTGCATCCTCCGCAATTCCCTGCTAAAAAGGGGTGAAACCAAGATCAGAACGCAACGTAGCCTTTGCAATAGATTGAGAACAACATTCCCTGTTGGCTGAGTGCTTGGGCGGCCAGGAAAGATTCAGGTGACACTCAGCTGATTAGCAGAGCACCCACAGCCAGCAGCATGGGTTTCTCCTGGTGGTGCACATCCCTTTGTGCACATAACAAAATTTATTCTGCCCATGGATGGAGATAGAGGGAATTCCGAATGAGAGCTTCTGTGAGAATCTAGTTGCTTCTGCCCACATGATTACAGCACCACAACAGGAGAAAATAAAGCCAGGAGTCAGCGCTGCAGGCATCATATGGGAGGGTCTATATCCCAAGAGAGATTCAGATGCTGCTTAGCTGATGAATAGGACATCTACAGCCACCCACAGTCAGCAGCGTGTGTTCTATTGGAGGTGCACATGCTTCGGTGTATGTAACAACATTTATTTTTTATATGAATGGAAAAATTAGAGGGAACACTGGTCCCAAACCTTTAAAAAAAAACAGAAGAAGCAGGAAAAAAGCACAGGAAGGAAATGTGAATTTTGATTATATTTCGTATAATGAGTTTTGGAAAGATTTGGAGCCAAATTAAAACTAACAAATAGCCAGGGAGATAAATGACCCTTATATTAAATTCAATTGGCTTTGGTGCAATTTGTTGCGTAGTGAAGCCTCGTTAATACATTTTGCAGCACGCTGGGCCATTCGTCATCTGAGTCTCGCCTCTTGGAGAAAAAAAAACCCTCCACTTCTCTCCCTCTTCTGTTATTTCGATCAAACCCCAGTCTCTTTGGGCTCAATCTTCAGCTGGTACCAACTGCATTGACCTCAACTGAGAATCTGCCCCTTGCCACACCGATACACAGCAGGTGGCAACCCAGCCTTGATTTTTTGATCCTCCTTTAATGTCATCTTTCAGCAGTTCACGAGTACTTCAATTAATGTGTCTGTTTTGTGAGTTAAGGGCCCGATCCATTTCAGAAAGCCCAGGCATGTATTATTTGTTGTAGTATTATTAATATTTATTGGCTTTTATTTGTCGCAGGACCTGGGCCTGCCTTGCTGTAGAAAGGAATAGCTTTACTTCCTTTGCATTTTCATAACTTCGCTTCTCTCCTCGCTCTGACATGCGTTGCCCATAAGCTATTAAAACTCTTTCTCCAGGGGTATGTTCCACCCCTCGCCCCCTCTCCATCTGATATTCACAACTCCATTCCGGCTGGATCAATGGCTGCAAATTTGCTTTATGACAAGTTGGACAAACCTGTGATGGATCTGAAAGGGCCTCAAAGTAGGGAGAAGCCTGCGAAAGTCAAGAGCACCTGACACGTTTGTTAAAGACCTCATTGACCTCCGACCCCGGGGTTGCTTTGGTATTGATTTGTCAGGGCCCACGCTCAGTTGCGCTGGAAGTAGAGTCATAAAATAGCATGCTTGGCAGGGGGACGGGAGCGGCACAATGGGGATGGATCGATAGGGAATGATTTAGAACGGAGGAACCTCAAGGCTGTGGCGTGAAAGTTAAGCAATAATCGAGTTTGCCGACTCGGAGCCATTTCAAGCGGGCGGACTTGCTAAACGCTCCTGGCGAAGGCTCCGGTAAGGAACCTGCCAACTGTGTGTGATACAAAGGAAAGGACTAGCCAGGCAGCCTGGAGAAACAGACCGGGCTCTCCTTCCGTCAGATGGCCTGCACAGAGCAGGGATGGTTTTCAAGGGGGAGACAGGGTAAAGGACAAGATCAACGTTAATCTTCATCTCTCTGCTGTCAAAAACGGGAGTTTTTAATGCCACGTCCTTAGTGGGTGTAAATTGATATAGCTGCATTGTGGTCCATGCCCTGCTGCTTTGCCCTAGCTGAGACACTTGCTCAATAAGTTTAAAAAGGTCCATCTGCAGGCCAGGGTGCTCTGGGACGTGGTCATCATTTTGGGTGACGGCTATGCTAGCCACCACAGCCAAGGCAGATTTACCCTGGAATAACCGAGAGCACTCGTTGCATTGGTAACGCAGATTCTCTGGTCACAGAGGACAGTGCAGAGAAGGGATGGGAAACTGAGCCGGGGGGGAGGTAGCCAAGTTATGGGTGGGTTTGCCAGCCTATTATTTTAAAGTCTCTCTTTTTCATCTGAAAAGTTTCCTTTGCCTAGCTAAAGGGAAACTTCTGCTGTTACTCAGGGGCTGAGGAGCCCTGGCATAGGGCTTTGTAATCTCTGCAGGAGGGCCCAGGACCACTGATGGAGCAGGGAAGCCCTGGGACCAATGTTCCCTCTAATTTTTTCCATCCAGGTGTGGAATAAATTTTTATGTGCACCAAGGCATAAGTGGATGTGCACCACCAATAGAAACACATACTGCCGGTTGTGGGCGCTCTGCTAGTTGGATGGGCAGCACCTGACTCTCTTGTGGGTGCCTGCCCAAGTGCTCAGTTTATAGGGAGCACTACCCAGGACCTGAGGGCTTGATCGTGCAACAAGCACTTTGCACACAGATCCGTGTAGCTCTAGGGATCCCATAGGAGGTGCTACACAGCAGCATATAAAATGTAATAACATGCTGAAATGCCTACGTCCCAATTCTGATTCGATGGGCACAGTCAAATCTCCCATGGGACATTTCCGTATAGATACAGATTTGTATTTCTGAACTAGCTAGAGTGTTATGGCAACACACTGGATACTGTATTACACTGACCTCTAGTGGAGGGAATCAGAAGTGCTTATCTATGTGTCATATGTGCAATAAGCCCTATACAGCTGACAGTGAATGGAGAGTCGCCTTTATGTTGAGTGGAGGATCCGACTGTTGTTCCCCTGATCCCACTGTGAATATGGTGTGCAGCAAAAAAGAGCAGAGAGAAAAGATATTCCTATGACAAAATAGGGCAAAGGTTAGGGTGGGGTAGAGGAGAACAATTTTAATGCGACAAATTGATATCATAATTAGAGTTGGGCAAAAATTTTGGACAAATAGTTAATTTGTTGAAAAATGCAGTTCTAGGTCAACCAAAATGATTTGTGAATTTCAGCCAAGCTGATATTTTATTTCAAAATTCCCCAGATATCTATTTTGTTAAAAGTGGAAAATGTACTTGAAAATGGAACAAAACCAAAATGAAACCTTTAAAAATTGTTTTTGGTCAAAGAGTTTTGATCTTAAACAAAAGAAATGCAGTTTTTGTTTGTTTGTTGGCCATCTAGAAGCGGTTCGGCCAATGAACTCCAAAAATCTACTCATCTCTTATATCCAATAAAAACACCTGGGTATTATATAATGCTTGTCATCCATAGCACTCAATGTACTTTACAAAGGAGGTAAGTAACATTATGCCCATTTCACAGATGGAGAAACTGAGGCACAGCATTGTGCTGATCACCAAGCAGCCTAGAGGCAAAGCCAGGATTCTAATCCAACCCACCTGCATCCCATTTAAATGCCTTTCCCATTGGGTCACAACACCTATTGTCATTATTTATTTGAACTATAACAGTGCTCAGACACTCTACTCATGGAACAGGATCCCATTGTGTTAATATTGGAGAAACACAGAACAAAACGCTGGTCCTTGACAGAGAGGCTGACAGAATTGCTGGGCCTCTGGGCAAAGGGGGTGGGCGCGGAGCTCGGCAATTCCAGAGGGCAGTGGTCTTGGATGGAAGAGATGGGGCTTGACCATGCCAAACCTCTTGCCCAGCCAGTCCATGGCACTGCCCAGAGCACACCGTCTGGGGCTCTGGTGGCAATCTGGAGGGCACAGGGCTCTAGGTTCTGCGGCTGCTGTAGTCTACGCTCTGGCTAGTTCATAAATACAGGTCCGTGTCCATATGGAAATGTCTCATAGCAGTTTTTACTAGGCTCATCAAATGAGAATTGGGAAGTAGGTATTTCAGCGTGTTATCACCTATGATATGCTGCTGTGTCCCACCTCCCACAAGGTCCACAGAGCTGCAGGGATCTGTGTGCCAGGCCTTGCAAGATTTGGCCCTCCGAGGCTAATGCCACAAGTTGTGAGATGCACGCTAAGAAAAAAGCAAAGGGGCTTTTTCTGCTTTGAGAACATGCAGGCCATTTCTTTCTCAAGTGTGGAAACTAGGCCTGGTTCTAATTAATCAGTCAATATTCCCTGACAGCCAAAGCTTCTCTCTCCAGCCTGTATGCTTTCCTGAGACTGTGAAACGAGACACAGGAAGCAAAACACAGAGCTAGTCTTCTCTAGCGAGAAGACACCTTTGGACACGTCCTGGACTTATATCACCGTTTCATCCTCGTCCTCCCAGGCAGGTGGTTGTGGCAAACCTCCGAGAAAGTGCGTACTGGGCATATTTAAGTGCTGCCATCAAAGGGTTAATATTGCCCTTTCTGACAAAGGCCGAGTCTGCACCAGACATCAAAGTCGATTGTAGGTGCGCTATTTTAGGTACCGAAATTGTGTAACTAGACTCGATTTACCTACAATCGACTTACCTGGCCTTCCTCACAGAGGGAGGTCAATAGGAGAAGCTTTCCCATCGACCTCTCTGACTCCTTGCAATACTGAGAAGTACAGGGGTCGACTCCAGATAGCTCGATTTCCTGAACGCTGGAAGATCAATCCTGGCCAGGTCGGTCTTCCACATAGTGAAGACATACCAGCTGGAGGCTCAAGTAATACAGGTAAGAACAATCATTGCCATAGGCTGGGAGCAAGAGATAAGCAGAGCCTTGCAAATCCACAGATATCTGCGGGTAGCCACATCCGTGGGGTGATGCACAAGGGTCACATGCATCCCCAGGGTTCCCTCCCGCCCCCACTCGCCATCAGTGCTGGGCCACTTCTGGTGAGCGGGGGGCAGTCCCACCCCTCTGCCAGAGCAGCGGTGCAGTGATCCGGGAGGAAAAGGTAGGTCAGAGCAGGAGGCGCAGGGGCAGAGCAAAGGTTTGGGGCAGAGGGGGGCAGAGACAGGGCATATGTCCAGTGCCTGCCCCTCCAGAGCGTGCCTGACTAGTTGCCACTGGACATCCCTGGATGTGAATGCAGATATCCACAGCTTCTAAATTTTGTATTTAGAGACCTGCAAACCTGGAGATATCCACTTTATATCTGCAGGCAGCTGCGTCTGCGGACGGGGCTGTGAATATCCTCAGGTGACTTTTACAACTGCAGAGGCGGACACAAATTTTGTACCGGTGCAGGACTCTAAAGAGACGGTGCCTCCTTAGGAATCTAAATGAGAAACCACAATAAACGAATCATGGTTCTGGGCTGGCTCCGTGATGTGCAAGCTTTTGGAAAAATTAGTGATGTCTTAATACATGGCAACTTGGCACAGCCTCTCTCTTAAATCTTTGCCGAGAGGTGGGGAGAATCAGGCAGGGTTGAGGTTTTTTTTGTGAAGATTATAAAGTGTGGGGATTAGCAAGGTGTGATTACCGTGCTCCCACTGTATGTTAAGTGTGTGAAACAATATGTAGGCAGGCAGTGTGCAGCATGCATTATGCTTTGGTGTCATCACTGACATTTTTAATATCCGTTATTCAAAAATTGATTCCATGCCTGACGATCAAACAGCAGCCAGCCACAAAGTGGGAATAAAACACACAGCAAAACTGTCATCTCCTAAGAGCTTTACAGACATTAACTAATTCATCCTACCTTACCCCTCTCCCGGGGAATAAGGTAAATGCTGTTATTCCCATGCTATGGATGGGGGAAGTCCAAACAAGCCAGTTTTAATGGCAGGAGAACTCAGGAATTCACATAGCTAGGCTTAGATCAGGGCTACACTGCCCAGTAGGTTGAACTATGGGGATGTGAATTGTGCAGCATGCGAAACTGATTGGGAAGGGCACTTACGTTATTTCGGCTTACATAGTCCTCTTCAGGTACCTTCAATCTGCAGTTGCCACATCCACATGGGGGGAGTTGCTTTACAGTGCTTTGATTCTTGTTAACACCTCCATAATCTGATCTGCGCACAAAAGTAGAACCAATCTTTGATTGTAACTTCTTATGGGCATAAATGGTTTCTTGTACCTGAGAAGCTGCGGGCACCGTCAACCAGCAGCTGCTAACCCAGATAATAGTGTGGAGTAGCCCTTGGTGCTGAGTGAGGACCATGAAATGACGTCATTTATGCCTGGGCTGTATTAAAAGTCCCTGTGTGGGAAAGATGGCTCCAAATTTCTCCTGCAAGCAGGGACGGGGTTGTGCTTTGCATCAGAGTGTGGGTCGGATATCAAACAAGGTTGGAATTTACACAGCAACAAAGAGAATCCCTGCTTTTCTCCCTCACCCCCGCACCACTCCACCCGACAAAGGTGCAGGTGACTCAGAAACATCAAAATGGGACAGAGCCAATGTCACACCTGGTGTGATTCCAGTCACCTCGCTGGGCCTATGCCACTTATCACGTAGCTCCAGGGCTTTCTTTCACACTAGTGCCCTTTAACATCCACAGAACCTCCAGCTCAGATTTCTGATGGCAGACAATGAGCTTTGTTTGTCTCTAGGGCAGTAGTTCTTAATCTGAGGCGCACGCACACTCTGGAGGTGCGTGATGCCTTTTCTGGGGGTGAGAGACATGCCAGATTTTTTTAGAAGGTAAATCATCGAAAACATACATTAAGCACAGGCAAGTAAGTACAACTACTTTGTTTCATCCAACCTATGTATGAAGTCAGTTAGCTGCTAGCTGTTAGCGCATCAGTTATAGTTTACTTCCACAAAGCAAAACTCCGCAACATCTCTGGGTAGTACTTGCATATTTTTGTATGCCTACTGTATTAAGAGTTGTGGTGTGTGATAACATAAAACTATATTACGTATATTTAATATCAAAACAAAAAGCAGTCAAGTGGCACTTTAAAAACAAAAAAGCAGTCAAGTAGCACTTTAAAGACTAGCAAAATAATTTATTAGGTGATGAGCTTTCGTGGGACAGACCCACTTCTTCAGGCCATAGCCGTACCAGAACAGACTCAATATTTAAGGCACAGAGAACCAAAAACAGTAATCAAGGAGGACAAATCAGAAAAAAGCATATTTAATATGCATTTAAAAGTGCATAGGCCCCCCCATTTCCATTTTTGATTTTTGATATGGTGTGCAAGAACATATATGAGTTTTGATAATGGGTGCAAGAATATATTTTGAGAACCAGAGGGGTGCAGGCTTCAGTAAAGGTTAAGAGCCATTGCTCTAGGGTAACAGTCTTTGATAGACTGTGTTAGTCTGCAGCTTTACAAATAACAAGCAGTCCTGAATTTTCCAGATCCAAAGAAGTGGGTCTGCCCCATGAGAGCTCATCACCTACTAAATGATTTTGTTAGTCTTTAAAGTGCTCCAGGGCAGCTGGTTTGTTTTGTGAAGAAACAGGCTACCCCAGCTACCTCTCTTTGACTAAGCAGTCCTGTGGCACCTTAGAGATGGGTGGGGGTGGGGAGTTACCTATTACTAGAAGGGCGAGTTAATGAAGCAAATAAGTAGGATGTGTCTCATTCTTGAGAATATCAAAGATGGGGAAATTGCTCTTGTAATGCATAAGATAGCTAAGACCTCTATTCAGGCCAGGGTTAATTTGCCCCCATTTGATTACCAGTCTGATCCTGATCTCGCGCTAGTTTTACATCAGCGAAATGGCATTGACTTCAGTGGCTTTACTTCTGATTTAAATAGCACTAAACGTGTGTATTCAGCAGCATGTTGCACAGATGTGAGACATGGGTGATAACAAAAGATTCGAAAAGAAGAATATTGGCGTTCGAAAGTTGTTGTTATCGAGAGGTTCTGAGAATAGGATGGATGCAGAAGGTCACCAATGAGGAATTATATAGGAAGATACAGCCGAAAGAGAACCTGCTGCAGAAGGTTATAAAACAGAAGCTACAACTATTTGGACATATTTGCAGAATGAACGATGAACGAAAAATCAAGACCCTGGTATTTGGCATAATGGACGATTTGAACAAGAGAGGCAGACCCCACAGAGAATGAATCGATAGATGCTATAGCACATTGGTGCGGAGCTAGTCTATGGAAACTAAGCCACTCTGTACTGGACAGGGAAGGATGGAAGGAAATAGTGAGAGAGGCATCAGATACCAACGGGTGCTGAGCCCCCGGTTATTGATGATGATGATGAAAAGTAGAGTTGGGTTCTGTCGATATGGGCTCAGTTCACCACCTGTGACTCCACTTTCACGCCACCAAAACATATCAGCATATCACTGGAGGGTAACAGGACTGTTGTATTTAATATCATTGATATCTTAGAATGCATAACTCATGTCCTTCCTTATGGAAGGTCCAACACAGACAGGAAAAGCTACTGGTTTGCTCTTATCACTTTGGCCAAAACTTCATTTCCGTATCTGTCCCGAGCACAGTAAAAATGTTTCAGCGATGTCTTAGCGTCTGAGATTCCCTTTCAGTTGAATAATCATGTTACGGTTCTCTACATACTCCTTCTCCTTCACACAAACTCAACCCCACTCTTGAAAGGAACCTGCCCCTTTAAGAAAGAATTGAGCTTAATCTGTTTCCAGCGTACAAGAGATCAGCCAGGGATTGCTGGAACACTTCCACTGACACAAATCTACATAATCGTTTTAAAATTCTCACCATTTCTTCCGATTATTCTCTTTCTGTCACTTTAGGGAGCTCTAAAACTGATTTTCTCTCCGTAATCTTCCCGTATTGCTTAGCACCCAAATCTCTAATATTTTAAGAAGATTATTTCGTTTATAATTGATTGAGTGTATTTGTCAGATTGGTACTTCAAAGATGTTGTGCTTTAAATGGCTCAGGTATAGCATTGCCAAGTTTTCCCTCTGGCTTCCCCACCCCCTTCCAAAGTTTGCATCCTTCATGCACACTCTGTGCACTTTTATTTATACCACCAATGTGATGAGTAGCTCAACAAAATCTCCAAGAATAGATGGCAGAGCTGGCTTCCCTCGTTGATTCAGGCTTGGTTTTCCAATCAAAAGCCAAGTTGTTCTCATTGTCATTTGGTGGCAGGACGAAAGTGAGCTACCGATAGGGACCACAAGCTAAATATGAGTCACCAGTGTGATGATGTTGCAAAAAAAAGCAAACATGATTCTGGGATGCATTAACAGGAGTGTTGACAGCAAGACATGAGCTGATTAGGTCTCAACTGGAGTATTGTGTCCAGTTCTGGGCACCACATTTCAACAAAGATGTGGAGAAATTGGAGAAGGCTCAGAGAAGAGCAACAAGAATGATTAAAGGTCTAGAGAATGTGAGCCGTGAGGAAAAACTGAAAGAACTGGGCTTGTTTAGAAAAGAAAAGACCGAGAGGGGACATGATCACAATTTACAAATACCTCAAAGAGGGTTACAAGGAGGAGGGAGAGAAGTTGTTCTCCTGGGCCTCTGAGGATAGGACAAGGAACAATGGGCTTAAATTGCAGCAAGGGAGGTTTAGGTTGGACACGAGGAAATTTCCTAACTGTCAGGGAGATTCCACAACCTCTCTAGACAATTTATTCCAGTGTTTAATATCTCCATCACTGGAGATATTTAAGAGCAGGTTAGATAAACATTTACCAGGGATGGTCTAGGTGGTGCCTGGTCCTGCTGTGAGGGCAGAGGACTGGACTTGCTGACCTCTTGAGGTCCCTTACAGTTCTAGTGTTCCATGATTCAATGTTTTTATCTGTGATATTGTCACAATTTCCATGGGACAAGCTGTTTGTCTGGGGAGGGAGGTGTTCGTAACCATGGCCGGGAATAAAGCTCAGACATTGAAGAGTTCAGTGAATGCTGTTAGTCTGGGAACATATTGGGAAAACCCATGAGTTGTGCCTGTTAGCCTCTACGGAGGATCTGGCTCCCTCAAGCTTTTGAAGGAGGAGATTTTAACATGGAGTCCATCTGGTTGCCTTGACCTTCTGCCGGTGTCTCTATTCGTCACTGAGTGGCATACATGTTACAATATGCACAGTAGTGTCTTAGGAGTACTGCCACCTTGTGGTTATAGCAGGGCCTGGGAATTTAGGCTGTGGGGTAATACCCAGTTCTACCACTGACTCAGAGTTTGACCCTAGTGAAGACACTTAATCACACTGTGCATCAGTTCACTGTCTGAATTGAAGAAAGTGGATACGTTAGGCACCCTACCCAAGTGTAAAATGAAGTTGCCCAGTCTGACCCAGAATCCTTCCACCAAGGAAAACCTCAATGCTTTCCATGACATTATTTTCCAAACCAAAACCCACTGGAGCCTGTGATAAGGCTCCCATCGATTTGAACAGGCCTGGGATCAAAGCCCAGATGAATTTGCTTCTGTTCCTCAAAGTGTGAACAGATTTGATTCATGAGAATGAGGAGGTCCACGAAACAAACATACCCCTCCATATTTCAGGGCTGGCAGCTGATCATTGAACAAGCTTCTACAATCATTAGAGTTGATTATGTTCTGCTATACCTTAGAACAACAATATCCAGGTGGCAACCCTTGACGTGGTCAATTTCAGCCTTAGCTTTACTTATAAGGTTCTGTATTTGAAAGTCATTTTCACAGACAGACATTTTGATAAGAAAGAAGATTAAGATCTTACGACAGCTGATTTTTGAGAACTTTCTATCTGAGCAAATAGGTAGATTGAGGAGCCATGAGGTTTTGATGTTGCTACTTCATAATGCTCTTAAGATTGCGTCTTCCACCCATAAGCCCCCAGGCCCCAGATAAAGACTACAAGCCAATGACAGATGGATTTCTCAATTCTCATGCCCTTTCTGAAATGTTAAGACAATCAATTGTTGACCACTTGACATCTTATCAATGAGAAGGAAAGGTGCTGAAGTTAAAGCTTTGTGATAATTTTTAGCTCTAGAAGAGACTCAAGCAACACAGTGTCAGTGAAAAAAACCAAGCAGTTCTGTAGCTCCTTAAAGACTAACAGTTTTATTTATTGTGTAATCAGCCTTCATGGGTTAGACCCACTTCATCAGATTCTGATTTTCTGATGAATTTCAGATTCTGATGAAGTGGGTCGTATCAATGAAAGCTCTTTCTTCTCAGATTCTGATGACATTTTACCCATGAAAGCTCATTACCTTACAAATAAAATTTTTAGTCTGCAAGGTGCTGCAGGACTTCTTGTTTTTGTTTTTGGGGAAGCTACAGTCTAATATAGCTTCCCCTCTGAGGCCAGATCCATAGTGGTTTCAAGTTTCTTTCAGACAAAAAGTAGCTATCAACTAACCAGAGTGAATTCAAGGATGTTCACCTGCCAGAAGACGGATAATATATTGTCTGAATAATCAAACATGTCTTCTGTTATAGTTAAACAATCAACAGTAAAAAAGACAGAGAAACAGGCTTCTTCAAATCCAATTCAGGGATTTGGAATCCCCACGAAATGCTTAATTAATTTTTGATTAGCTGGAGAGCCCATTAAACAGCCTGATTCTTCTAGCTTTGTAAGTAATGGCAGCATGCTGCTTTAATTAAATTAATACTAAGAGATGTTCATTTTCAAATCCTTATGTTGGTTATTTGAGAAAAAGTCATTTCATTCCATTCCCTAAGAGGTTTACCATCTTCTTCTAGCCCAGTCAGTTCAAAAATCTTTTCCTGTTCTGTTCCTGGTTCTGCTCCCACCCCCAGGGTGATATCTATTGTGGTGCTGAACCATTAATGCCTATTGGAGTTGAGAGTGCTGAGCATCCCTTGGGGTCTGGACCCTTTTCAGTGCATAGGTGTTCAACCAGTGGTTCAGGTGTCTTAACTGAGAGTCACCATTTGGAAGCCAAACTTTAGGGTTCTCAGCCTTTTCCATACCGTGACCCTCTCTCCACCCAGTTCCTACCTAGCTGGGACTTTTCTCTCATTTAGCAATATAAGAAGAGCAGGGAGGTTGCATTTGCTTGACACCTGTTTTTGATTCTCCACTGGAGAGACCCGGTGTGCCTGATATGAGGCTACATGACCTGGAGGAGACCCAACTCCTGTAGCTTTTTTGTCTCTTGTTTTCAATCCAGAGGCATTTTCTCCATTTTTCTTTGAAAATCTGCATCTGCTATCACTTCACGGCCAACCAAGACAGAGAAGGTTAAGGGTCTACTTGATAACAGTCTATAAATACCCACATGGGGAAAAAGTATTTCATAATGTTTTCTTCAGTTTAGCAGAGGAAGATATAACACACAACACAATGGCTGGAAATTGACACTGGACAAAGCCAGACTACATGAGATTTACAATTTTAACAGTGAGAGTCATGAACCATCGGAACAACTCATCAAGGGTCGTGCTGGGTTCTTCCTCACTGGTGGTTTTAAATCCAAGACTCAAAGTTTCTGTAAAAGCTCTGCTGTAGGAATTATTGTGGGAAAGATCTGCTGGAGAGGTCAAACTAGCTGATCACAACACTCCCTTCTGGCCTTGGGATCTGAATAAGCTTAGAACCGGGTCCTAGAATGTGCTGGTGTATCCACTAGAGTCTTTAAATCAAGACTGGATGTCTTTCTAAATGACGTGCTCTAGATTATCCCGGAATTATGTGCTTGATGCATAAATTTCTGGGGAGGTCCTCTGGTCCATGATATGCAGGAGGGCCAACTAGATGACCCGAATGTTCCCTTGGACATCATGGCACTGAATTCAGCTAGTTCATAGAAGGGGCACATGGTCACATCAGTCACTGCCTTCCAAGACGGTCTTCAATCAAGGTCAATGGTGTCACTCCTGAGTGAAGTCAGAATCTGGCCCTTGATCACCAGGGCTCAGGCCCTTTGCTGCTGGTGAGAGTCTGGTACAGTGACACGTCCTGACATCTATACCGCGATGCTACCAGTCAATGCATCTTGTGGGTCTGCAGATATGAACTTACTGTATATACATGTGGATTTATATAGGCTAACAGTCACCAGCAAAAATATTCAGACAGTCATGCGGATTTCACCCAGAGACACTATTTCCTTGACATTACAGAACAATGTAACGTTCTTTATCGTTTCATAACCAGGGCACTTGTCTCATAGCCTGTTTTCTTCCCCCTTCTGTCATCTTCATTAAGCCTCTTTCAGTGGGCAAAAGAAGAAACAGCTTTTCAAAAATGTCTTGTGCGAGGCTTCCAGGCAGACACATCTTACAAAGTGCACTATAAAGTAGATAGAGCAAAGCCACATGCAGAGACCAGCTTTTTCCCCGCATGGCCTCCGCGTTTTCTGTTTGACATCCAGGCCTCTCCTTGTTAGTTTACTTAGGCCAGGTCTACACTAGACCTGAAAGTCGATTTCAGATAAGCAATTCTAGGGACGCCAATAACACAGCTGGAATCAACATATCTGCTGTAGACTTTAAGGTGTGTCCTCACTGAGGGAAGTCCGGAGAGTTTGTCCCACTGACCTCTCACAATAGTAAGAAATACAGGGTCGACTGCTGACTCCAGGCAGATCGATTTTGCGTGTCTTTACCGGATGCACAAAATCGAAGTCTGGAAGATCGACCCTGACCGAGTCGATCGTCTTGGAAGTATGGACAAACCCTGAGATGCTCTGCGTTAAGCTGGGCAGAATAAGCAATGACAGGCAGATAGCTACTGCAGGTCCCAGGGCAAGTTGGGAGGGGGCCTTGGCTCTGTGCGGGGTGGGGCCAAAGGTGTAAGGGGCTGGGCCAAGGGTAGGAGGGGCAGGGTCTAGGGCAATCACCCCTTAGTGTTGTCCCCCCCTGCCCTGAATGCACAGCAGCCCTGCTGTTGCACTTCAAAGGCTCCCCAAGCTCAGCTTCTGTCACTGCCAAAGCAGCAGTGGTAGCGGCTGGAGCTCTGGGCCCCTTGGAAACCCTGGGCGCTGGGGCAACTTCCCCTTTCCCCCCAGTTCCCTGCCTGATAAGTAAAAGTGGATGCTTTGCCTCTTCCAGGGTCTGTTGCATCAAAACATTTATTTGGAAGTGGGTGAAACTTTGCTTTAACCCTGCAATAGGGCCTGGGGGGCTTTTGCCTTTAAGCCCAAACCAACAGAGCCTCAGGCTTGATTTGTGTTACAAATTAGCAAGTCACCTTTCCCCAGTCCGATTCTGCTTCGGGTTTTGTTTGCCACCTCTTGGGTGAAGGTGGAAATTAAAAAAGGGTCCAGTGAGAGGGGCCTGAGAACGGTCACTTACCTCCCTCCTGAAAGCTCCTCCCCCGTTTCCCAACACCCCACTTCTCGTTAGGAACTGTCGGAGGCAGCTGGCTGCTCGCGCGTTAAATTAGCACACGCTTGGGCTGCAGAGCATTAAGCACTACAATGCTGTTAATGTGCCTTCTGGGTCTTGCCAGATCCAGCCTCTCAGGGGGCAGATTAATTCCAACTCCCAGGATCACAATAAATTAATTTTTATTAGAGAAAAGGGGGGCTGAGCTCCCAAGCTACAGGGAGATTTAACCCATCCAGAGGCTGTCTGACGGCATTCAGGGGTTTTTTAAAGCAGGGGGCTTGGGCGGGATATAAAAGGCATGTCAGCTCAGAAAAGCTGAGAGGAAATGGTGGAGCTGAGTGAAAAAGGGCAATAAAAATAGGCTGAACAATTAAGGGGGTGGGTTCATATCATGTCAGACGACTAGCTCAGTGTTCAATGAATGGGGGAGGGAATTGTGCCCTCTTCTCATCTGACAAGTAACCAGTGTTCTCTCTACTTTTTCCTCTGCAAGGGCAGAATAAATTTTGTTATGCGCACCCGAGCATGTGTGGATGTGCGCCAGCAATACAAACACATGCTGCCCACTGTGGGTGCTCTACTATTCAGCTGCCCAAGTGCTCAGTTTACAGGAAACATTGCAATTAACCCAGCTTTTTCCCCCAGCCCGAAAACAAACCCCAGATAAAAGCCAGATTCCTCCTTTGCTCAGAGGGGTTACATGACCACTGCCTTTCTGGGGGTTTAAAAACTTCCTGGATGCATGAAATAATCTATCATCTCCTTTGAGCCCTCCCCCATTAATAATTTGCTTCTTCCTAACTGAGGCAGGGGTGAAAGCTAGGCTGATGTAATTGTCCATAAAGGGACCTCAAGCTGGGACCTCTGGAGCTTTATGCATGAGTGGTTACAGTTTTAGCTAGATGTACGGTGACCAACCGTCCTGTATTGGGCTGGATGGTCCTGTATTTGGGATGCCAAAAAGGTGTACTTACTTGTTTTTTAAAAGGGACAAATTGTCCCATATTTAGGCCCTCAGGGACTGGGCTCAGGGCCAGGAGCACCAGCAGCTGCTGATTCCCCAGGGCTCCGGGGCTGGGGTGGGGTTGGGGGGCTTGGTGCAGCTGGGAGGAGCCACCCCTCTGCCCCGATATCTCCCTGTCCCAAGTATGGGACAGGGAGATATGGTCACCCTATAAATGTCACCCTTGAAACATTCTGTCTCTGTAGTCCAAACTCCCTGCCCTCCATAGGCTTATGACCTTAACAAGCGTCACCTACAGAGCAGCAAAAGCCAGATCTTTAGGAAAGCTGCACTGTGCTTTTATCAACATAGAACAGAAACCATCAGGCCAAAACAATACCGATATTTTATATGCTGGGGAAGCTGGTTTGCCCTCATTT
The DNA here is from genome assembly GCF_033958435.1 of Carettochelys insculpta. NCBI lineage: Eukaryota > Metazoa > Chordata > Testudines > Carettochelyidae > Carettochelys > Carettochelys insculpta. Next base: position 5,748,416 of record NC_134145.1, read on the forward strand.
GCAGCCCTATTCGCCCCTTGCTATGAGCAGCTCTGAATGCAGACATTTCTTGTTAAAAGTAGCCTCGGTCCTGTAGCACCTTAAAGACTAACAATATAATTTAGGGGGACAGACCCACTTCTTGAGATCTGGAGCATCCTAATAACTGAGGCAAAGAGAATTTAAAAGAAAGGTAGAAAAAAAATGAAGTAAAAAATGATGATCTAGATAGGGCAGAAGGAAGGGGTGGGGTGGGGCGGGGTAGTGAAGGGAGAAGAAAAACATTTCTGCAATGGGGAGAGTTAGCTCACTGGTTTGAGCATTGGCCTGCTAAACCCAGGGTTGTAAGCTCAATTCTTGAGAAAGCCATCCAGGAGATCTGAGGCAAACAGATTTGAGGGGAGGGATAGCTTATTACCCTGCTAAACCCAGGCTTGTGAGGTCAATCCTTAAGGATACCATTTAGGGGTTGGGGCAAATAGACATCAGGGATGGGGCTTGCTCCCCCTGAGAGGGTAGGGGACTGGACTAGATGACCTCTCAAGGCCCTCCAGTTCCAGGAGATATGTATCTCTAATTGTTAAAATGCCTATTAAGTTAAGCAGGCTGCCTGGGATAACTGCAAATATCAAAGGTGGGGAAATTGTCCTTGTAATGGGTGAAGTAATTGAGATCTTTGTTGAGAGTGAGGTGATAAATATCAAACTTGAGACAAAATTCCATTTCAGACGTTTCCCTTTCTAATCTGGCATTAAAGACTCTTTGGTTTAGAACGCACAGCATTAAGCATTGGATGCTATGACCTGCTAATGCTCACTGACAGGTTTATGTGTATTCCAGTTCCTAATGTTTGATTTGTGGCCGTTCATTCTTTGGCCAGGTGATTGCCCGGTTTGTCCAATGTACATGGCAGAGGGACATCACTGGCTCATGAGGGCATCTATCACATTAAAGGAAGAGCAGAAAGAGCCCCTAATTGTGTAACTGACATGGTTAGATCTAGTAATGGTGTCCTTAGTGCAAATATATGGACAGAGTTTGTATAACAGGGTTTGTTGCAATGAAAAGGTGCAGGATTAGTATTTCTGTGGTGGGGCATATGGCTGCTAGTAAGAATTGTCCTGAGGTTGGGTGACTGTCTGTAGGAAAGAACAGGGCCTCTGACAGCCCAGCAACATGTTCCAACATAGGTTGTAGGTTACTGATAATGCACTGGAAAGGTTTGAGCTGCGGGCTACAGGTGATGACAAGCAGTGTTCTGTTATTAACCTTCTTGGGCCTATCTAGAAGTAGCTGGTTTCTGGGTATTCGTCTGGCTGTGTCAATTTTTTTTTTTTTTACTTCTCCTGGTGCATAAGTGTTATGAATGCCTAGGAGAGAGCTTTCAGCTTTTGGTCTCTGTCACTTAGATTGGAGTACATGTGGTAGTGTCTTAGGGTCTGACTACAAACGATGGATTGTGTGACGTGTCTGGATGGAAGCTGGAGGCATGCAGGTAAGGGTATTGGTCAGTGGGCTTCTGGCAGAGAGTGGCATTGACTTGACCATCAGTGATTTGTACTGCGGTGTCTAGGACATGGATCTCTCATATGGAATGGTCAAGGCTGACACTAATGGTAGGATGCAAGTTCTTGAAATTCCTGTGGAATTCTTCAAGGGTCTCCTTACCCTGGGTTCAAAGGATAAAGATGTCATCGCTATAGGGTAAGTAAAGGAGGAGTAATAGGGCATGAGAGCTGAGGAATCATTCTAAGTCAGCCATAAAGATAAAGTCAGCACATTGTGGGGCCATGCGGGTGCTCATAGCAGTACCGCTGATCTGGAGGTATAAGTTGCCGCCAAATCAGAAATAGTTGTGGGTGAGGACAAAGTTGCATAGTTCAGCTACCAGATGTTCTGTGGTAACATGTGGGATAGTGTTCCTAATCACTTGTAGTCCATCTCCAGGTGGAATATTGATGTAGCGAGCTTCTACATCCATGGTGGCAAGGATGGAATTGTCAGGAAGGTTTCCAATGTTTTGTAATTTCCTCTGGAAGTCAGTGGTCTCTCAGAGACATCTAGGAGAGCTGGTAGCATAGGGTTTGCGGAAGGAGTCCAAATAGCTGGATAGTCCTGTAATAAGGGTGCCAATGCCTGACATGATAGGGCACCCGGGGTTTCCAGGTTTGTGGATTTTGGGTAGAAAATAGAATAATCTTGGCCAGGGCTCCAAAAGCATGTCTGTGTGAATTTGGGCCTGAGAAGAGGCAGGGAGTTTCTTAAGCAGAGGATGTAGTGGGTTTTTGTTTTGTTTTGGGTTTTTTTTTGTATTCTTCAGTAGGATCAGAGAAAGTAGGTTACAAGTGGGTCATTATTACCCAGGACTCATTTCTTGCAGTTTTATTGCAGCAGGTGTCAAATCTTACTCAAATATCTCCCATATTCTCTTTGTTTTATGGCTCTGTCTCGTTGACTTTCAGAGTTGGGCGATTATGGGGATCCTGTCTGCCCTTTTCAGAATTGCTTAAAGAAATGTATAGTGTGTCTCATTTGCTATATTGTACAGAGAAATCAAGAGGCCTTCTGTCTTTGGATGTATGCTACATGCTGGAGTAGATTGAATTTTCAAACTCAGCAAACATAACCCTTCACAAGACGTGGAACATTATTTACTGACAGCTCTGGAGATAATCTGGGTTTGTAGGCATATGAAGCAGATTAAAGGGTATTTTTGCAATAAAAACATAAACAAAACCAACTGAGCTGGGAGAATACTGCCAAGTAATGTCTCTGGAATTTTAAAATACCTTTATTTTGAGTGTCCTATCCCCTGTGTCCAACTTAAGTGCTGTTCTTATAATGCATCCTTATTTGACCAGAGTTCAAGAAGCTGTTTTGATTTTGATTTTGCAAAATCTCACCTTCTGAGCTTTGATTTTGCAAGCCCTGCAGCGGAATCAAGAGTGGCTCCATCCAGTTTCTGGGAATTTAGATCCAGATCTATCCTTCTTCTGAACTTCAGTTCAGCTGTGGTCTCTTCAGCAAAGATGTCATATGTTCCTCGCACTATAATTGTCTGCAATTCGGAAGTGAAAGCAGAAGATGCTCTACTGAACGTAAAGTAAAGACAATGCTACCCACCCTCTGTGAACACAGAAAATTCCTCCTCTACCTTGCTGAGAGTTTAAGTCTTTCTTTGACATGTTGATTCCATTAGGATGGCTGCATTAGAAGCTGATGGGTTAACCCTAAATACTTCTGGTGAACTTCCTCTGGCTAAGGAACTTGGAGAAAGGCTGACAAGAAGGTGCATGGGACTGGAAAGCATCTGCTTGAGATAACACATGGTCACATTTCACCAACCTCCCTCTTTAAAATCCAGCAAAAACCTCTTCTTCCATTTAATAAGATTCCCACGTCCTCTCTCTTGCCAGTAGCACTCGGAGAAGAAGATGGGGGCATGAAAACAAGCAGGACTGACAAGAACAGGAGAAAGGATGGACAATTGTACCGAGGTGTAGTGGGGAAAGAGCCCCCCTACGGCGAGGAAGGGGTTAAGCAGGTTCCAGGGACTCTGAGCAGCACCCCAGCCAATGGATGAAGGACTCCTGGGGGGAGCCAATCAGAGGACAACTTGCTGGAGCAGCCCTGCATATAAGGAGCCACTCCAGCAGAGCTGGCTCAGTTTGATTCTGACCTGGGGGGCGGGGGGTGCAGGACTAGCTTCCAGTAAGAGCAAGAACCTCAGTAGAGCAGTGCTGGGCAGGCTAAGAGGGGCTAGGGAGAGGCTCCAGCCTGATGCTATCCAGGCTGCTGGCCCTGATTTAGAGGCCCAGAAGGTGCAAGGTGTCACAGGAGAAGTGGCCCAGGGAGTGAGTCAAGGAAGGGGAGATAAGGAGAAGGTGGGACAAGGCTGCCACCAGAGGGTCCCTGGACCGTGACTCAGGGAAGTGGGTGGGCCTGAGTCCCTTCCCACCCCCTTTCCACCAAACCTAGCCACACCAGCTCTGGCCAGTACTGCCTGTGGTTCACCCCTGAGATGGCGGGGCTAGGTAGGGATACAGCTGGCCATGTTGGTGGGCACCCTGAACAAGGGTTCCTGGGACTACCAGAAGGGGCAAGGGATGGTAGTGGCCACTGCCAGGGAGCAGTGTCCCAGAAGGGACCCGGCCATCCTGGTTGTGACATGGTGCTGACCAGGGTATGAGACAGAGCGAGGAGCAGCTGCGGACGACACATCGGTCAGAGGGAGGCACCCTCCTGAGGAGAAGGAGCTAATTCTCTTATCTGCCAGCTGGGGGCACCACAGTGGCGAGCTCCCCCCATGACACGGGACTTCATTCTCATGCTCCCCCCCCCGACTCCTGTTTCCACAGAGCTAGCCGAAAATGTTTGTGCAAATAAAGTGAAGTGGCAGAGGTAGGGTCCCAGAGAACAGGATGTGCCCGGGCCCAGTGTTCCCAGAAAGCTGTGCATGTGTATGGCCACTCAGGAGGGATTCCAGTGCCAGCCTGCCGATGAGCAGAGAGCTCACGGATAGGTTGGTGTTTCTCCTGGTGGTGCACGTGTATCAGTGCACATAAAAAATTATTCTGCACATGGATGGACAAATCTGCACATCGGTGGGAAAGAGTCGAGAGAACATTGCTGGGCCCCACCTTTCTCTCAACATGCCTGCAAAGGAACCCTTCGTTTGCTCTCTGACAGTGACGGACAAGGTGTTGAGAGAAGACATTTCCTGAGTGTTAAAAACAGACTTGTTTTTCTCGTGTTTGTCTGGTTCTTGTGCTTTTCATTTTTTCTCCTTTCTTCCCTTAAATAAACTTTTGGTCTAAATTTCTCTCTGGAATTTTTGGCAGTAGTTTGAGAACGTTACTGTTAATCCTAGCTCGGATGTGAGCTAACTCTGTCATAGTCTCTTCTTTATTATTTTATCTCTACATCTATTAAGTGTGCTGTACGTTTTCAATGACATCAACACCCAAGCTGGCAAACACATGAGGGGGATGCCATCCAACCTCTGATGTTCCTTTTTCTTTGCTCTGAGCTCTGGTTTGAAGCTTTTGGTTGTTTTCGTTCATTTCTCAAAGTGAGACTTTAAGTAACAGGATAATGATCACGTTAGGGAGACTCTGATAGCCAAGCAATATGCATCCTCTCCAGAGAACTCCTTGAGTTGTTTCTCCTCATTTATTGAAAAAACAAACAAAACCAAAACAAAAAAAACCTTTACGCTCCCTTGATGGTGGACCCCTGGGAGTTTGATACCTGGGAGATGGAGTTAGGGGGTTCATCCATTTAAAGGAATGGTATTTTCACTGGTGGAATGGTCGGACACTAAACATCAGAAAATTTTTGCTTCCACATAGTTCAATGTAAGATCGATCAAACTATGGGATTCCCTTGGTCAGGTGACCACACAATAGGCACAGCCATGCATCATTTCCAAGAGAGACAAGTGTCAAGCACAATTTGCCATTTAAGAATCCAGCATCAATAAGTGGACAAAGTAGAGGGTGAGGGCCCATCTGACAGAAGGATGCCAGCTCTTGAGATTTTTTTTAATGCAGTCATGTGATTCTGTGAGACTTCCATCTGCCCTTTTTAAGAAAAGAAAGTTCTGAGCTCCCCTGGCTGTGGAGAAGAGCTTGAAAATGTGTCCTCTTAAGGTTCAAAAACTAAGAGGTAAATTAAAGAAATCCAAATTGACTAAAAAAATACGATTTTTAAGCCAACCTTATAATTTTTAGTGGCTGATTTAAGATGTTGGGCTTGGCAATAAGGTAAAACTTTCTCAGTAATTTCTATGGAACTTAGATTATGTAGGGATGAGGATGATGGATGGATAGATGGATGAATAACAGGACAATTCCTAGAAGATGTACTGTCAGAAGAAGTCCTGAATTTTGGTTAAATAATCAAATTGTTCTATTTCATTACTTTTCTGTGCTTGTATGTAAGTGAAATGTAATATTATCCTCCTTGAGTACTCACAAACACTGGTTTACTGTTGAAGATACTGGCCTAGGAATTCAGAGCTAAGCATATTTGTTATTGTAGGGTTGCTCATAGGAGTGCAAATATTGATTTGTCGTTGTAGAATTGCTCCTGGAAATGCAAGGCTCTGCACACTTGTTTGGTGTAGCAATTACTTGTGAACACTGACACTGACTTTCAGAAAAAGAAATACAGAGCTTGGTAGTTGTCCTGGTTACTTAATGGCAAAGCTCTGATTCATGGTGCTAGAAAGACTTATATTCAGGGCTTGTTGGGAACTTCTTGCAAACTTTTTTTTTCCCCCCTGAAAATGATAATTCGTTGAAACTGAAACTGTGAAATAGGGTCAGGTGAGACAAATCTTTTGGAAAACAAAAGTTTAAAAATGTCCCTAAACATTTCATTTTGGAAACAAAAATTCTAGCTGCTTATTTGAAACGGTTATTTTTGTTGGCTTACAAATGTTCATAAGTATGTCAATTGACCCGAGTTGATTTTTTGATTATTATTTTTCAGTTCACGACAATTTCTGGGATTTGAAATTTCTGTTCCAATCTGGGGTGGGAAAAAAATTCAAAATCTCAAAATTCACATGAGATAGAAAGCCAGTTTCCCTCCCAACCTTGTTCACATGACTAGTAGATTTAACAAAAAATAAGTAATTCTGTAGCACCTTAAAAACAAACTGATTTATTTATTAGGTAATGAGCTTATGTGGCTAAGACCCACTTCTTCAGATGTTCAGAACAGATTTTCAGAGGGCTACCCCTCTGAGACAAGCAGGTTTAAATTTTTTTGTGTAGTGAATGAAACCATCATGAGTCATACTGTTACACCTTGCTGTAATACAATCTGCCTTAATTACTGCCCCACTGACAAGCTAACAGAGGGACAGCAAAATCCAAATTAATCCCTCCGTTCCTCTATCACAAACATTAAGCTCTGAAATTCCTGGAGGAACGTGTGTGAGCGGGTGTGTTCTCTAAACAGAAAAAGAGTTGAAATGTTGTGAAGATTCAAGAGTTCTTACCTCTCCAGACAACATTAATAACAGTTTGTGGTTGTACATTGTAATTTGATTTTTGAAACACGAGGAGGAAGAGGTTAGCTACTAGATAGGCTAGGAATGTAATTCTTTTTCAGTTACACTGTCATACATAAGAGGCAACTTGGCTGAAGCTCATGGAGTTGCATCAGTGTAAAACCAGTTTATGTGAGAGATGAATAAGACCTTAGACAAAGGTTTGGTTTACACTAGGCAGGTAAGTTGATTGCAGAGACACACTTCTAGAGACAACAATTGCGTAGCTAGAATCAACTTATCTGCAATCGACTTACCTGTCTGTCTTCACAGAGGGAGGTCGACGGGAGAAACTCCCCCATCGACTTCCCTTACTCCTCACAATATGGAGAAGTACAGGGGTCAACTGCCAACCCCAGATAGTTCCATTTCATGCCTCCCTACCAGGTGTGTGAAATCGAACTCCAGAAGATCGACACTGACCTGGTCAGGTCAATCTTCCACATGATGTAGACATACCCTGAGAGTTTGTCTAAAGGGAGAGTCAGTATGAGACAAGTGGAAGTGGAAACCAATAGGACCGTAAATCCCTACATAGACAGGGTCACATGCTTTTTTCATAACATTTGGAAACTTTGGATCAACTTTATTATTTGTCGCGGTTTTATTTCCATAATACCTGCGTCAAAAAAGAGCAAGTCTATCTTTAGGACAAGGAAAGGAATATTGTTCACCAAGACACGCTGGTCTTACCGCCATCCTGAAATGCCAGCTAATATGATGTGTTGACAGACTGTTCTGTGCACTCTCACTACATACATGGCCATCAGTCATGTGTGATGGAGAGCAGACCTCCCGTTTTAGGTAGATGTTGCAACGCTCCTTCTGTATGTGCATTTTAAAGACTAACAAAATATTTTGTTAGTCTTTAAAGTGCTGCAGGACTGCTTTTTTGTTTTCTGAAGCTACAGACTAACACAGCTCCCTCTCTGTTCTTTCATGTTACTCAGTTGAAAATGTTGCAGGTTCCAGCAACACAGTCCAAGCTCATTTTTCACCATCCATCGTATATATTTTTGGCTGGCTGATCCTCAATCAGCCTAGAAACTAGGCAGAGTTGCCCCAAAACAGTGTGAAATTTAGCCGTTGGTCTAAAGTTTTCAACTCACAGGGGGTGCGTCTACACTAGCTGGCTTCTTCGAAGTAGCCGGCACAACATCAAAATAACACGCGTTGCGTCTACACGCGCTGTGTGCTATTTCGACGTTGAAATCGACGTTAGGTGGTGAGACGTCAAAATCGCTATTCCCATCCGAAGATGGGAATTGCACCCTACAGGGCATGTGTAGACGATCTGCATCCCACTACTTCGAAATAGCGGGGTCCTCCATGGCGGCTGTCAGCTGAGGGGTTGAGAGACGCTCTGTCCAGCCCCTGCGGGGCTCTATGGTCACCGTGTGCAGCAGCCCTTAGCCCAGGGCTTCTGGCTGCTGCTGCTGCAGCTGGGGGTCCATGCTGCATGCACAGGGTCTGCAACTGGTTGTCGGCTCTGTGGATCTCGTGCTGTGCAGGGCAAGTGTGTCTGGGAGGGGCCCTTCAAGGGAGTGGCTTGGGGCTTTGCTGGCCCCTTATTTCGATGGGGAGTGCTTGTGTGTGTGGACGCTCCACATTTCCTTCCAGGGTGGCTCCTTTCGATGTTCCCTGTCGCTACTTCAACTTGGAACGTCGACGGCACCAGCCCTGGAGAACGTGTAGAGAATACACATCGAAGTAGCCTATTTCAATGTCCTTAATTTGAAATAGGCTACGTCGACGTAGTGTGTTAGTGTAGACGTAGCCAGGGTCAGTAGTGGTTGCTGGTTCTGCTGGAAATGTCCAAAACACAACTTTGCCAGACTTCAAGGTGAAAAGCTGAACAATTGTTGGGCCTGCTTTGGGCAGTGGGCTGAACTCGATAACCTCCGGAGGTCTCTTCCAGACCAAGGATTCTATGAGTCTATGAAATGACCCTAGGACTCATTGGTGTCTAGTCCCTATGAAGCCAGGACGGGGAGTGTCAGGGCCTGAACACCGAAAGGAATAAGTAAGTTAATGGAAAGCCAGAGACAATATCAAAAGCAGGACGAGTCAGAGCTTCTTTGTTGAGAGCTGTACTGTCAACAGAGGCCCTCCATAAAAATATAGTTTTATATCAGACATAGTTTATTCGATAAGCCCACAACACCCAGACATGCACATCACATTCCATAACACCTACTTGTGTGAGTCCCCAATGCTGAAATCTGTGCCTCCTATAAAAAGCTATGGCTCTTGTACAGAAATTCCATCTGCTTCAGTGGAACCAACTCAAGGATGTCTTGACACAAATTATGTCAGTAGTATAGGCACATCACAAAGCTCTGCCTACCTTGTATCAAGAGGAAGGAAATATATAAGTCAATAAAATGCCAGGCAGATGAATTCATGGACTGGACCCTTGACATGAAACTACCACTTCCCTAGAACATAAAACTCCTTCCATCTTCTGGCCTGGGAAATAGCTCATCCCATTCATCATAATACAGACGTTTTTAGCCCTTCCTCTGGATCCACAGTGATCTATACAGCACAACACATCTCAAATACTCAGGAGGAAGGGGCAAAATAGATGTTAATTGGGCATTAAAAGGATTAACATAACAGGGAGAAACACATATGCCGGCATCTTTATTGCTAATTTTATTTTTCTATTTTTTATGCACTACCTGGAGAGGTGTGGGAAGAAGAAAAAGCAAAACTCTCAGATTGCAGACGTGTGGCTCATTTGTGAATGGATACACATTGGTTCAGGTCGATCTTCTGGGGTTTGATTTTATGTGCCTGGTAGAGATGTGTGAAATCGAACTATTTGGGGTTGGCCGTCAACCCGTTTCCTTCAATATCATGAGGAGTAAGGGAGGTCGATGGGAGAGTGTCTCCCGTTGACTTCCCTCTCTGAGGATGGCCAGGTAAGTCGGTTGCAGATAAATTGATTCTAGCGGTACAATAGCCATAGCTAGAACTGTGTATCTACTATCGACTTACATGCCTAGTGTAGAGTTGGCCTTAGTCTTACTAGGTTGGAAAGAAGGGTTAGCAAGCTATTCCAGTTTGAAGAGTTCAGCAGTAATTTGGGCTCACATTGGAAGGATTGCAGATATTTCTAAATATAGCTGATATCAACCACACTGTGTATGAATTTTAATCAAACACAGCTAGACGGTGGCCTCGTTACTCAGCTTCATCTCCCTCTGGAAGTCATGCCTGAGTAAACAGTGCAGGATCTGACCCCAGTGAGTGAAACTGCCTAGATAAACACTGTGTGTGTTGTTTACCATCCATCTGGCCTTTCCTCTTTCTGTGCTTCTTGTAATTTCTGGCAATCAGAAATAAGCTGACGTGATTAGACAAGAACAGAGCTGGTTTAGTGCTCTTCAAGCTTAAAAAGGTGTTAAAGACTTGCCGAATTAGAAATACAGAGCTAACAGTGAGACTAACTGAGGAGGGTCGGCTAATTCCTTCACATCTTGTGCCAAACTGAAAGGCATTATAGCGAATGATGGATGCAAATGAGTCTCTGGTCAGTGAGAAACAAGCAGAGGGGATACGCCTGCATTTAGCAAAATGTTACAAATGCTCCAGTGTCTACCTGGGTAAGCTAGAAATGACTGTCTTGTTAAAATTTGTGAGTGGTGTGTGGGAGGTGAGTCTTGATTTTAGGTTGCACTTTTTCCACTCAAATCTCTTTAAGCCGTCTTGCATTAATTAGTCTAACCACACTGTTGCATGTTTTGAGAAGAGATCTCTGAATTCAAATAAGACTTGACCCTAAAGGGACCAGCTCGCTGGCTTTTCTCCCCTCATCTCCTTAAATCTAAAAATTGCTAAGTGATCTCTGAGGCTCAAGCTTTCCTCGGAGATTAGTGTAAGAAAAGCCCCAACATCTGCAAAAGTGACTGCTTTTGACAACCGTACAGATATCTTAAAGAGCAGGAATTTCCCTAATAAAACCCCTTAAAATAAGTCTTCTTAAGATTTCTTAATGCCACAGTGATCAGTTTGCATGTTTCAGAAATTCAAGAATTTTTTTATCTGCTTTGGAAAGTTATAGAAAAAAAACGAAGGAGGTTTATTTAAAGAGGAGACATATTTGAGATGCAGGAAGAACTGGCTGGCAAAGCTTAGGAGCTGTTGATAAAACCATAAATTGTACGGCTCAGGGAATTTGTGGACAGACTAAATAATGACAAAGCAAGTGGGCCAACTCCCCCGCCTCCATAATAATCATAAAAGGAAATTGTGCCGACATAAAGCATGCAAGTTCATTGGCGTTTCATAGGACATTTAAATCATTTAATTCTGCAATCTCGTGAATTAACATTTGCCTCACAGCCCATAGCCTAGCTCCTCAGCTGGTGTAAATCAGATGAGCCCCATTGACTACACCAGATGAGGGCCTGTTCAGAGAAACTTCTCTACCAAGACCATCGCTTTATCACATGCTTAAATGCTAGACACATTCAGACTGGAATTAAGGGGTATATTTTTAACGGTGAGGGTAATTAACTACTGGAACACTTTGCCAAGAGTCGGGATGAATCCTCCATCACTGACAATTTTTATATCGAGATCGGATGTTTTCCTCAAAAATCTGCCCTGGGAATTATTCTGGGGGGAGGTCTCTGGTCTGTGTTTTGCAATAGATCTGACTAGACACAGTGGTAGGCAACCAGTTGGCCACGGGTCACATGCAGGCTACTGGGGGTCCACCTGAGGCCCATGGAACCACTGTCTGCCCCTCTCCGCCACTCCTCGCTCACTGGCGATGGGAGTCACGCCCTTTCTGCTCTTTCCTGTCACTCCCAGCACTTTCGGAGGACTGCGAATGGCTGGTTCGCGCTCTGTCCCTGGCTCCTCCCTTCTTCTACCAGAGCTCCAACACTGTAAATCCGTTTGTGGTTGGGGGAGGAGTGGTGATAGAGCATGAATCTGCCATCCATGGTGTTCCAAAAGCACATGGAGGGATGCAAAGGAAGTGGGGCAACTCACATGGCCCACTCGCTGGTCTTGGTCGCCTATGGCGGGACTAGAGAGTCACAATAGTCCCTTCTGTTTTTGGAATCTATGTATGTGTGACATGTAAGCCCCTGCTTAGGGCTCTGTGAAAGTCAATGGGATTTAAGCAGCTATGTAAAATTAATTGGAAGTAGGGATTGACTAACACATGTGTCACTGAAGACCTAAGGCAGAGACAGAGGACTTGGTCTCTGATCTGCGTTGTATAGGTTCTTGTTTTAGCAATTTGCTTGGGCCTGTATTCATAATGAGAATCTTTCCACTGACTTAACTGGATTTTGAGTTGGGCTCCATGTGCTAATCTGCTTTTAGAACTGTCTGAGTCTGAGTCTTCGTCATTTTCCGCTGGTGATATTCTGGCATACTTGATGTCTTCAGTGGAGTCACTTCTGTTTTACATGAGCGCACATAAGATCTGACCCAGGCCCTGTAGATTTAACAGCATGATGGACATGTGCTGCAATTGCAAAAATAAATAAATAACACCCCCGAGTGTTGCCATGTATCGAAATTCAGCTCTGCTGAAGTCAATGGAGATGCAACAGGAAACGTTTGGCCTACTGTGCTAAAAGCGATGCACTTGGGAGAGGGCTGGGAACGCATGCAGATACCGTAATCTGTTTGCTAATAGAGTGAGTTCTCAGCTAGAAAGTGTCAGAGAGAGAGCCGTGTTAGTCTTTATCTTCAAAAACAAGAAGAAGTCCTGTGGCACCTTATAGACTAACAGATATTTGGGAGCATCAGCTTTCAAGGGCAAAGACCGGCTTTGTCAGATGCAACAGGACTTCTTGGTGCTTTCTCAGCTAAAACAGATCCTGAAATAAAATCCTATTTCCCAGTAAACATCAATTTTGGGTCACTTTTGGATTCAAACTTTGTGATTGGCTCCCATCATTATCACAGGCCAAAGCAAACCTCTGAGCCCAATTACCTCTGAATGTCGGTAACAGGGCGCTACACATTCATGAGTTTAAAAACCATGAGTTTCTTACAGAAAGAGGTCATTGATAGGTCATGGATCCTGGTCCTTAGTTCCATGTCTGAAACAGTGATGGAACTGTTACACAACATGATGTGTCTGTCTAATAACTGTGCAGGAAGTATTCTTTGAAAGAGCTCATCCAAACCTCTCTGAAGTGCATTGATATCTTTCTACAAAATTGAAGGTGTTTTGCGTCAGGTCCAGTTGGTGTAATGGAAGAGACCATATTTGAGTGTTTAAAGTGGGGACTGACTGGCTAAGCAGCAGGACAGCGGAAAGGGACCTAAGGGTTATGGTGAATGAAAAGGTGGATATGAGTAAACACTGTGCTCTTGTAGCCAAGAAGGCTAACGGCACACTAGGGTGCATTAGGAGGAGCATTTCAAACAGATCTAGAGAAGTAGTTATTCTCCTCTATTCAGCACTGGTGAGGCCACATGTGGGATATCATGTCCAGTTTTGGGCCCCCCTGGTATACAAAGGATGTGGATGTGCTGGAGCAGGTTCAGCGGAGGACAATAAAAATGATTAAGGGGCTGGAGCACGTGGCCTATGAGGAGATGCTAAGGGATTTGGGCTTTTTTAGTTTACAGAAGAGAAGACTGAGGATGATTTTAATAGCAGCCGTTAACTTCCTTGAGGGAAGCTCTAAACGTGATGGAGAGAAACTGCTCGGTGGTGACAGATGGCAAAACAAGGAGCAATGGTCTGAAGTTACAGAAGGAGAGGAGTAGGTTGGATATTAGGAAAAACTAGTTCACCAGGAGGGTGGTGAAGCACTGGAATGTGTTGCTTAGCAAGGTGGTGGATTCTCCATCCCTAGAGATTTTTACGTCCTGGCTTAATAAGGACCTGTCTGGGATGACTTAGTTGGGGTTGGTTCTGCTTGAAGTAGGGGGCTCGACTAGATGGCCTGTTGAGGTCCCTTGCAGCCCTAGGATTCTATGAAAAGGTGGGACTTGGAGTTAAAACTTTTGACTCAGTCATGGCTTTCTCTAAGTCTCTTTGTATAATCACAGGTAAATCACATAGAACCAGATCAACTGCCAATGAAGTCAGTGGTAGAGCTGGTTGGAAAGTTTCTAATAAATCCTTTTCCTGACAGAAAATGCTTGAAACATCAAAAGCAAAACCTTCAGCAGAAATGTGCTGAAATTTCATTTTGAAAGAAAAATTGCAAGAAAGTAATTTGCTAAGGTCAAAATGTCCCATTTCAACCTTTCTGGAGTTGCATGTTTGATTTCTTTTTTGTCTTCAAAACTACATTTAGTTTAAATTTTAATATATCATATATATTGGAATGAAATTGGATTTGGGATATTTCATTGTGTGAAATTTTAAATTTTTAAAATTCCATTGTAGAAGGCAGAAAAAATGTTGAGCTACGGAATATCCAAGAAAATGAGAAAATCTGATTGCTGGAATTCAGTGAGAGATGGATTGGGTGCTTAACCTCTCCGCACTGTAGTTTACAACAGCAATAATTGTATTCATAAATTGCTCTTGCTTGCCACAAATCCAGCTGTACTAAGGTTGGCTGTTCGGATTGGATGTATTCCTGGTGCTTTCATCGCATGACATAATCTTTAATTATAGATTAACCTTTTATTCCAGGAAACTCCAGGACAATCCTGGAAGGCTGGGAACCCTAAACTGTGCACTAATCTCCTGATCAGAAGAAATGTGTAGGAACACATTAGGAACAAATGAAATGAACAAACACCAGTCTCAAAAAAAAAAAACGCACAAAAACATAGTGGCTGTGTACACACTTGCATTCCTTTTTCGAAAGACACATGCAAATAAAAGAAACCACACATGCAAATGAGGTGCAGATTTACATATCTGGCACCTCATTTGCATATTCTTTCAAAAGAAGAAAAGCAGTGTAGACATGGCTCTTTCGAAAGAACCCTCCTTTTTCTTTTTCTTTTTTTTTTTTTGAAATAAGGCTTCTTTCAAAGATGGAGTTTATTTTCAAAACAGCTACGTCTACCCTGCTTTTCTTCTTTTGAAAGAATATGGAAATGAGGCACCAGATATGTAAATCTGCACCTTATTTGCATTTTTGAATTCCCTTATTTGCATATATCTTTCAAAACAGAAATGCAAATAGAGACACGGCCAGTCAGAATAGGGGTCTGCCCTATGGAAGAGAGGGCAGGGGAGTGGTTGTAAATGTAACAATTATAATAAAAACCATCACTGAACATATGACTGTGGTTGTTCAAAAGCAGGGACGGAAGGATGGATATAGAGATGCCAAGAGCTAGCAAGTTCTGCAGTACAGGGGCCAGCCTCAGACACAGGGTAGACTCTTTCAAAATTGGATGGATGGTATCAGAGTGTTGGTAAGTTAACTTTGCTGAGAAAATTCCTTTCCATAGGCACTGTGGAGCCAATTACAGCTGATTCTAAAATTTTCATGGAAAATTTTGAAATATTTGCATTTTTTTAAAGAAAATTTCTGCAATTTTTCCAGGGTTTTTTGTCAATCAAAATAAAAAGAACCCAAAAAGCAAGAAATGGCGGGATACCAGGAGAATCAGAGTTGAAACCATTTCCAGCCAAGTAGCTTGATTTTTCAGGAAACAGTTTCAGTTTTTTCCAAAGCCAAAAACATTGACAGAAAAATCATAAATGATAAATATTTATGCAGTCTTCATGGTATCCATTCAGATTAAGTCTCAGGAATGACATCTTCACTAGTAACAGAGGTAGCCATGTTAGTCTATATACTATCAAAACAAAATAGCAGTCCAGTAGCACTTTAAAGACTAACAAAATAATTTATTAGGTGGTGAGCTTTCATGTCCCACAAAAGTACACCTTGACTAGATTACTTAAATTAGCATTCTAATGCTACTGAGTGGGCTACATAGAGTTTGTGAGGCTTTTAGTAAAGAATGCTGATACAGAGTTGTGAGATCCCTGAATGAAATATGTTTTTCAAATAGGGAGATACATTAGTGTCAAGATCCTGTGGTGATTGGTGCATTACACATGAAATAAACAGACAGGTAGTTAACTGGACTTGGGTCCCAGCTTTGCTACAGACTGCCTGCATGACCATGAGCAAGTCACTTAATCCCTCTGTTTCATTCTCCATCTGTATAATGGGAACAATAGCTTTTTTCCTTTCTTTCAGTGTATTTATACTGGTGTACAACTGGTGCCAATGAAATCAGGTTGAGGCCTTAATCAGAGTGCAATTGACTTGCACATAGAGAATTTTAAAGAGCATATTCAGGAGGTACAGATTTGCTTCTACCCAGTAACGAGGACGTCTTTGGCTTTGAATCTCAGTCGGAAAGAACTGTCCTTTTTAATTCAAACACCGGGGTCTGGAGTTGTTTTCCCTGCAGATACCGAGTTGCACTGGGAATATCAGGAGCTGCCAATTGCAGTAATGGTTTGGAATTCCAAATTAATTCAGCGTAAATGAAGTGTCAAGAGAAGATTGATTTGTTTTGGTAATTGCCCTCATGCAGGCTGCCTGGTGACAGCAGGAAAGAGCAAAGCAGGAAGCTTTGGCCGGCTGGGATGAGCCTCAGGGTGCATTGCAGAGACATGGGCCTACTTGCCAATATCATCTGTCAGGCCTGCCGCTGAGCTGGGATTCTGTTTCAGCCTTCGATGAAGTCTTCAGGTATCAGGCTGAGGCTGCAAAAAGTCCTTTCAGTTAAAGAGATACACCGTTTAAGTCATCAGTGAAAAATCTTCCATGGCAAAGACTGTTCTTTGCCCTTGTTAGGACAATAAGAGTCTTCCTGCTGCATTTCCATAACAATACACAGCCAGCATTTTGTCTTTTTTACTTAGCCCCGCCTCCCCAGCAGAAACAAAACAACAAACAAACAGCCAAAACCCGCTAGCTCCTTCCCATCATTATGATGGGTCAGATTTCTGAAATCCCTGTAGAGGGTTCACGACTCACTGCCATGGCGCCTCCTGCTGGTCATTCCAGGACTTATCTGAGTCCAAGATCAGAGCAGCCTCTCCTGGCAGCATCTTGCCCATTATTACCTGTTTGTCTGTTTTCCACCACTCATCTGGACCCTCATCCCTCCCAGACCATGGTGCCCTTCCCTCAGGTACTGCCCCACGGCAGTGCCCCCACATTCTGGGGTCATCCCCTCCCAGGGACCCCCAACCCCCCAGCCCCACCTTGGCTCAGCAACCGCCTGCCAGTCATCTTCTAGCCCCTCACCTCAGGGGCAAACTACAGTCTCAAATGGCCGCTCATCATTGGTAGGGGATTGGATCTGCTGCCGTCTCCTGCTCTGGCTGCACCTCTGCAGGCCTAATACAGCGCTGGGCCCCTAACGCTGGGCCTCAGCCAGGGGCTTATTCCAATGTGAGTTCATCCGGCTCACCCTGTTCTTCCTCCAGCCCTGCTCTGTCCAAGGAACCCCATGCCAGCAGGCAGCTAGGTCCCTCTCCGTCCAGAGCTGGTTCAAAAGTGTGTTCCTCCTGCCCAGGAGCACCTTCTTATAGGGCCTAGCCCAGCCCTGATTGGCTGTTTCATGCCCCTCCTGGTTGGCTCCTGAGACAGCTGTTTTTAACCCCTTTTGTACCAGCATGGGGCAGCTGTCCCCTCACAATCACCCCCACCCCAATAACTAGTTTTTATGTAGCCTTTTCTTTCATAGGTCTCACAGCACTTTCCAGTGAAGGCCAGCATCGTGAGCCTGATTTTTACGGATGGAGAAACTGAGGCACAGAGAGGGACACGCATGGCCCATCATCACCAAGCAGTAGCAGAGCTGGAAATAGAACTCAGATCTCCCAAGTCCTGTCCAGTACCCTATCCATTCGGCAGCACTTCCACCCCCACTATATTATTGTAATATATCGATCTGAGCATTGCTGATCAGGGCCGTATTGATTCTAATCCAGGCTATGTACCTAGGAAAGAGGGTATTGTTAGCCTCTGGGATGGGCTTCCCAGACATTCAGTATAGGTGCATAAGAGTAGGCAGACACTATAAACAGGCAGACGGGGAAAGGATGGGAACCAGGCAGTCTTCAACCTGAGACAGCAGGGTGTAGAGATGCATGTGTGGCGTAAGCCTGCAGTAAATTGCTAACTCAGCAGAGCAAGGAAGAAGCCCAAGAAGAACCGTAACGTCCATCAGCCACTCCAGAGACAGTGTAGCTACCTCACTACCTATTTGCTCAGCAATGTATGTCTGCTGGCAATCTAGTCTTAAAGCGTCTTACAGAGACTGTGAGTTCAAGTTACAGTGGGGGTCTAGGTTGGATCTTAGGAAAAATTATTTCACTTGTAAGTTGGTGAGGCACTGGAATGTGTTCCTGGGAGAGGTGGTGGAATCTCCATCCCTAGAAGGTTTTAGGTCCCATCTGGGTATAGTCCTGGCTGGGATGATTTAGAGGGGGTTGATCCTGCTTTGTGCAGGGGGCTGGACTAGATGACCTCCTGAGGTCCCTTCCAACCCTAAGATTCCATGGGTCTATGACTGTACAGGAAATAATGGGTTCAGTTCTCCGTTAGCTTGTGAATGAGCAGTAACTCCACCGAAGTCCATGGAGTTACACTTCTGTCAACCAACATGCAAAGTGAAAAGCACATGAACAATGCCATGGTGTTCGGGAATCACACGTTCACTGCTGTTACACTGTCAGCCAATGCAACCAGAAGATAAATACCAGCTCCTCAACAAATCATAGTGCCCATAAGTAGAATTCTGTGGTTGGACTGCTGCAGTGTTCCATCTTTTGGCAGTCGGCTTGTGTGTCCATGAATAACACTGAAACTTTTAATCCGTTGTATGAATAGACAAACTATGCGTGAAATAGACTCCGAGTGGCAGCCATGTGAGTCTGTAGCTTCACAAATAACACGCATCCTGTAGCACCTGAAAGACTAACAAATGTATTTATTAGATAATGAGCTTTCATAAGACCCTCGGAAGCTCATTACAGAATAAATACATTTGTTAGTCTTTTAAGGTGCTACAGAACTACTTGTTATATGTGTAAAATAGTTCGTAGACATACCATCCGGGCTACAAACCAGGCTTGAGATGCATGCAAATTCAAAAGGCTAAATTCCCCACGTATGTTAATGTTGCTGCTATATAAAGCATGTCTAAGTATGCTACCCTTTGCTTGGTGTGTGTGTGTTTAAATTCTCCAGTCAATCCAGGTGCCATGTGACTGAACTGCTAATGGAGCTCTGTAGATTAGTTTATCAATAACATTTAAATACTTCTTACACTTGCAGTGGATTTTGAATTATTTATTTGTTTCTGGTCAATTGCATATCCGCTCATTAGCATTAGTGATAGCAAGCCAGTTGGAACTCTTTACAGACTCCAGCGTTGGCAAATTTTTTTGTGGGGGAAGGCCTAGGAGTCCAACCCTTGAAAATACAGTTTACCTGAGTCACCATTTTCAGTCAATGTGGCCAGACCAGTGGGGCCAGGACCAGCTTCTAAATGGTTGCTGAAATGAAACAGGCATGCTTACTACTCAGTTGGTTTTGTTTTATTTCAGTAGTGCCTGGCATAGTGGATACCAGACTGGAACTCAGGATATCTGGGCTCTGTTCCTGGTTCTGTCACTGGCCTGTTGGGCAAGTCACACCCAAGGTTTGTGCCTCAGTTTCCACACCTGTTCCATAGGCATAATGACACTGACCTGCTTTGTAAAGTGGTTCAGATCTACTAATGAAAAACAACACGTAAAAATCTAGTGTGACAGTCAGGCCAGAGGGCTACAGGAGAGTAGTACAAGGGAAATATATAAACTCCACATTAAATAGGTGCCTGCTAGCTGGGTAAACTAATAGGGGCTAATCTAGAACTAGCAGGAACTTGACAGAATTAATCAGGACAATCAAGGAAATTAAGGCATCTGGAGCCAATTAGGAGGTTTCCAGAGCCAAGTGAGGCCCACTGATCAGAACTCCTGGGACCAATTAAGGACCAGTTTAGATCGGTTAAAAGGGGGCTCCTCTTCTGTTAGCTCATTGTGTGCAAGGAGCTGAGGAGAGAAGGTGTGATGGTGGTGGTGGGTCTGGGAAGAGCACGCACAAGTAGGTACCAGAAAGAAGAACCTGCGGGTAAGGAAGCTGCAGGGGAGGACCGTGGGCAAGTGACCCAAGGAATTGCAGCTGTCATGCAGCTGTTGTTGGAGACATATGCTTCTCCCCACTTCGATCTTTATTGAAGGAACAGAGTTAAAAACAGTAGAGGAGTTCAAGTACCTTGGCAGTGTGATAGCCAATGATGGCTCTCTTGACAAAGAAATCATGCCAGGATCCTCCAGGCCAGCCGGGCACTAGGGTGTCTGCACATGAGTGTTGAATCAGCACAATATCCGACAGTTCAGTAAACAAAGTGTGCAAGGCTGTAGTCCTGACCAGTCTCCTGTATGGCTGTGAAATCTGGACCTTGGACAGGAAACATATAAAACTGCTGGAGCGCTTCCACACACGCAGCCTGAGGTCAATACTGCACATTCGATGGCGGGACAGAGTTATGAACCTGGAAATCCTGGACAGAGCAGGAACCATGAGCACTGAAGCCATGATTCTGAAAGCCCAGCTTCACTGGACAGGGCACGTCATATGAATGGAGGAGTCAAGAATCCCTAAGCAACTCCTCTACGGTGAGCTCTCCCAGGGCAAAAGGAATCAAGGCAGGCCTCGCAAGAGGTATAAAGACTTCACGAAGGCCAACATTGCTCATGCTGGTTTAAAACCAGATCAGCTAGAGCAGCGTGCAAAAGACCGACCAGGCTGGTGTGCTCTCGTACGAAATGTGTGTGACAACTTTGAAGAGCAGCGACACATACGCCTCATTGATGCTCGTGAGAGGAAGAAAGCAACAGCAGCAGCCACACCAACAGAGGCAGGACGATTCCCTTGCCCCCACTGTGAACGCCTGTGCCGTTCAATGCTTGGACTCCTCAGCCACATGCGAGTCCACAACTGATGAGCCTATGCAAGCTCAAGACGTCATTGTCGGACATGGCGGACTACCTACAAAAATGCATGCAGGCAGATGCTTTCACAGGGTTTCTGGGCAGGAACCTGGAGAAGAGAGAGGGCCCTGTTTGTACCCACCACTGTCTCCTCATTATAACATAGGAACAGGGTTGGTTTTGCAACAGGGGTTTCTCGTACCCCTTGACTTGGAAGGGCCACAGACACTATGGAATTTGGTTTTCCTACTTTTCCCACGCCGGCCGATGATGAGAGTAGCTCAACAAACAGCAGGCTGGTGTCCTAGAGAAAGTGCCTGATCTGATGGCTGCTGAGAGGCACTGAGGCAAGCGACCGGCCTAAAGGCAAGGGACCCACCATGGTTGAGGAGAAGCTTTGCACATTAGGTATTTTGGCTGTTGTAGAGGTCCCAATGGATACCAGAGCCTGGTTGCATTAGTCATTGTACGTAGATTGAGTATGATTTCAGACGTGAAACTGGAAGAAGGTGTGAATTCCAGCTCCAGGAGACACACGGATGCTAGCTATGATGAAGGAGGAAGAAGGAAATCGAGTGTAACCCCAGGTGTGCAGGGAGTGGGAGGGATTAGCTGCCTGGAGTACATCCCATCCAAGATGGTAGTCACGTATGCAGGGTGTCTAGTCTTCCCACTGCTCATGCCTCTGCTGCTACGTAGCCATTCCAGCTGGAGGAGCGTTAACCTGAGTACATCTCTGCCAGCTGGAAGGCACAGCTCTCGCTCAGAGTGCAGCTGTATCCTTCAGAGAGAGACGGTTCCTGCCCCAAAGGGTTTTCTGTCTCGGTAGACAAGACAGGCAAAAGGCTGGAGAAAAGAACTATCATTAGCCTCATTTTACAACCCTGTTGTGTTGGACAATATAGAGACACGGTGAGCTCGGCCCCAAAGCACTTATGGCCTTATTTAAGGCAAGGTGCAAAAAGCAGTTACTACTGTAGCAAATTACGGGAGGTGGCAAAGGAGGTAGCGGGGGAAATAAAATCAGACCACCCTGTAGTTTAGGGCATGGGTCTAAGCTACTGAATTGCCTGTAACAGCCACATTCCCTGGCTGTCATTGCTTGGCTGATTCCTCACAGCTGTCACAGGAGACGGTCATTAATCCATAAATCATAAATCCTTACTTTAATAAAGTCCCTAACTTCCTGAAGGGTCTCACAGCACTTCGCAAATGTAAATGAAAACGATACGCAAACTGTACACAACCGCAAGGTCCCACAACAGACAAAGCGCGGTCACTTTGAGGGTGAAACAGAGCTGCCTTTTAATAGCACCCACCAACAATACATCAAAGTTAGGACAGGAAACCAAGGAGAACACTGTATCGAACTAACACTGCAGGTAGAGTCTAAGTAGGAAGGATGTAGTAACCCAAATATACTGCTAGAAATGTGTTGTTACTTATGGTAGACATACAGACACGTTCTTTCCCTTTGAAGATCTGAGCGTACACAGCACATCAGATGAGTGGGACTCTCAGATTTTCTTTCTTTCGTTCTTTCCACCCCCACCCCCTTTTAAATTCAGCCTAAACGGGGTATATAGAACAACACTGTCACTTTAAGGGTGGTCTCTTAGCATGCTGCCTAATCTGCTTCTGTCCAGTTGGAGCTTGGATTTAAAATTTTTCACCAGTCTGGATTTCCAAAGCCTTGCAGATTCTGAGGGGGCTTGTTTATGGAAGTAGCCTTTAGAAAACGGCTTAGACTTTAAGATGAAGGAAACGCAGGGAGCTAATGTGAAGATTTAGGACTTTCTAGGAGGCTTGCAGTTCCTAAGCTCTGCTTGCTTGAGCAGTCTGATGGTCCTTTTGCAGACTAAGAGGGATTACTACCCCCTAAACCAGCAGGGCTATGCACACATTCATAAACATACAGGCTCTTTCTAATCACTTTGCTCCCTAATCCACACTGATTTCTTAGGAATTATCATTTTATCTCAGCTAAATAAGCACATTCCTTGTGCTCTCCTGTAGAAAAATAAAATCTTTTAGATGCTTTCCTTTTAGAAGCTATGGATGGAAATCAAGCCTTTATTTAAATCTTTGGGTGAAGAAAGAAAACGTCATTTTCTTACTTCTAGCAGAAAGACACTGGGCCTGACGATCTTTTCTTTTACTCCGTAGACTCACTCCTAATTTACATAATTGGAAATGGGATTAGACTCAAGGCCAATCATTTCTTCAGCTAACTGGGAAATTTTTATGCCAGCCAATTGCAATACAATGTTATTGTCTCTTTAAAAGAATATTGTCCAGGTTAAAAAAAATGACCCTCCCTCCACATTACAAATAACGTTTAGGTTATTAAATTGAATCCAATTTAGTTTTCACCTATATGCAGTTTGCTTGCGTTTTGTGTTTCATTAACCTTGGGCCAGCCAAGTTAGATCTTTTAGTTTTGTGTGCTAGTAAATGTCCCTTTTATTTATAGAGACGGGAGCGAGTGAGTCTATTGGTGAGAGAGAGAAACTTTGGAGCTACACAGAGCTTGGTCTACACTAGGTAGGTCAGTCGATTGTAGATAGACAATTCTAGCTATGGCTATTGCTAAGCTAGAAGTGATTTATCTGCACTTGACTTACCTGGCCATCCTCACCGAGGGAGGTCAACAGAACAGACTCTCCCATTGACCTTCCTTATTCCTTGCGATAGCGAGGAGTACAGGGTCAACTGCCAACCCCAGATAGTTCAATTTCTTGTGTCTCTATCAGGCATGTGAAATCAAACTCCACATAGTCTAGACGCAAGCTATGTCTTGCTCATCTGGAACCAAGAGAGCTACAGCGACACTGCAGAAAACTTTTACTTCTAGTCACTTTCCCATCTTTGTGATGATGCACTGATATAGTGGTGTTTGGGTCCTAAAACCAGGAAGGATTCAGAGACTGGAATTAAGAGGATCATTTCAGTGGATGGCTTTAAATCAGAACACAGCTTCGTACTACTACTGAAATATATTTTTTTACAAAAATGATAAAAATGGTTCTCATTATTGTTAGCAATGTGCCATAAAACTAGATTCTAGTTTTAGCTTGGTAATGTCATTATTGTTATTATTATTTGTTAGACACTGCTTCCAAAATCAGTTTCAAGACCAGATATGAAATCAATTCAAATTCAATTTCAGCTGACCTACCAGTGTATAGATTTTACACAGAAGATTCTAATTTTGGCCATTTCTAATTAATATTGATTTGGGTGAAGTTGTATCTTTTTGACTCACATAAATGAAATATAAACCTGCAAGAGTCACTTTAATCTATCTAACTTCACTGATCGGGGAACACTCTTGTATATTATTATTTAGTTTTATGTTCATTTGTACAGCTTGATGAACATTTTCCATCAACACAAGTTTTAAGTGGAGACATTTTTAATGTAATAGATATTTCTTGGGAGCATTTCCATTTTTACTGAAGTGTCCAGGTTTTGTTAAAAAAAAATCCTAACACCCAAACATTTTTGGCAGGGGAAGAGGCTGCTGCTGGCTTTTTTAAAAATGAAAATCCAGAAAGTAATGTAAAACATTTTGAAAAATATTTCCGGAAAATAAAATTATTTTCTGTACAGATCTGTCTATTCCACATAATGGTGCTTAAGACCATAAGTAGGATGCCGCTAGGAGATTTTTAAAACATATTTTCCCTTTCCAGGATAACGATAACTCACCAAAAAGAGACATTTCCAAAGTTCAGAGATATTAGAAAACCCATAGTTTGGTTTATGCCTCTCTCTCTCTCTTTCGCTCTCTCTCTCTCGCATTCTCCCCCTGCGCTTTAATAAAACAGTACGGTAAATACAATACTATGGCAAATTGCATAGAGCCTTTTATTGCTCAGGGCTCATGTGGTCTTTAATTATTTTCCCACCGCCAGAAAAGAGAGAGAGTATCTTTTTTCTTGCTATCATTGCCTTATTTGACTCCTTCACAAATTCAGAGCTCAGTGTTCGTGAGAGATGGCATGAGGAAACAGCAAGATCTAGTGGGGACGGAGAGATTGTAAGGCAGATCCAATCTACTCATCACATAGCCAACCTCCAGAGCTTTCTTCCATGGGGACCGCAGAAGAGAACTGAGGACAGGCTGAGAGATCAGCAGTGGTCTAGCCCTGCCTCCACTGACTGCATGAATCTCCTGGCTTAAATCCATGGGAGAACAATGCAACAAGCCGCTGCTTCTAATACAGTCTAAGAGATGTAATAAAGGGGTGGTTCATACCCTGTCTCTTTGGAGAGAAGAGGGTTCCGTCCATGTCAGCTCCATCTCATGGATTTGCTAGATGTGGAAAAGTATGGTGACCTGTGACTTTAAGGGCTAAATCTATGAGCCTCTACCACATGTACTAAAAGGCAGGTGCATCTAAGCCAGGACCGAAGAGCAGACTTTGTCCTCCCTTGGCAGGGATCTCAGTGCCTCTGGGTTACATATACAAAACAGAAGTATGCAATGTGCTTTCCTTGGAGACACAAGCTCTCCCAAAAAAGCAGGAGCTCCTTTCTTGTTGTTTATCGAGGTCCCTCGCTAGCCCCCTTTCCACACACCTCACTCACCTCCATGATCTCTTGTCACTATTCATTGCGTTACCCAACTGCACTACATCACAAGCTCTTAGTGCAGGGCCCTTGGATGCCGGCACGTCTGCAGAAGTGCCGTGGAATCTTGGCGTACCATATGAATTCTACTGACACTCCAGAGAGTTATTGGGCTCTACCAATCGAGTTGTTGGAGATACAGACCTCAAAATGAAGTCTATGTCCCAAAACAACACCCTGTGTAGATGTTACCTCGATCTAACTATACAGTTCATGATCCTGATTCTCTTCTTATGCTGTTTTGTGTCAGTGTGATTCCCTTGCCTGAACTTTCTCTTCATTCCCATGAGGATTAAGTGATACCAGCATCAGACCTTCCATGTTAAAATTATTTCTAGTCCAGAACCCTGATGGTGTCTTTCCTACAGAAAAAACAAATCCCGACCGCTTTGGTGGGCCCCTACCAAAACCAGCCTGCAACCAAGCTCCGGGGCTGTTTGGCTCTGGATTCAGATGTTAAGCTTTACAGCTGATGTTCTGTGTGCTGCAAACACCCAGCTGGAGGTCTCTGACCAAAAGCCCAACTGTCTCCCGCACAGGCTGTTGTGAAGAGCATCTATGAAGTGCTTTATACGTACAAAGTGCTGTAGCGCTGGTAGCTTCAAATGCCCCTGGACTTTCAGGAAGTCGGGATCCAAGTTCAAACTTTGTGCCTTTGTCCCATCTCCATGTGGAACTGGAAGCTCTTTGCTTCTTTCTTTTCTCATCTTCCCACCTTCATCCATGTTGCCAGTCCCAGACTTCCCTGCTTCCAGCCTCTTCTGACTTGGAGTCTGATCTAGAGCCCATTGAAGTCAGTAGAAATTCTAGTTCAGGACCTCAAATCCTGGCCCTCAAGGTCCTCCTTTTCCATGAGCACTGCACATAAGATCAACAGGAAATACATTTGACTAGGAGGAAGTATAATACAAACACATGTCAATCTCCAAGGAGACTCCTTCCATTGTGTCTCTCAGGGCATCTCTCTTCCTGTATTTTTCTTTTAGAGTGGAAGATCTCCTTGGTAGCACCTTTCTGATAATACCCCTAGCCTAGAAACACAACCCAGAGCACATTTCCTGCCCCACTGGGGTTTAACATAATCCACATTACAGCTGGAAAAAACGAACGATTTAATCCATAAACCACAGCAATCTGTCTGAATGGAATTTGAGGAATTAAAACATAGAGCTGAGACTTATCGGCCAGTTGCTAGCCATGCTGCAGTCAGCATTTATTTATGGAATCACCTCCTGGGGAGTCCCTAATTTCATCGCAAGTGATGGAGAGCCACTACACCACTTCTTCAGGGAAAGCAGTAAAGTGGCTACATACCCCAACAGCCAACCGCCTGCTCCCCTTTGGGCATGCAGCAGAGAGAAGGCCATCAATACAGACTTCATGGGCGTCATGGCCAAGGCAACTCATGATTTTGGTTGTCCAGTTTGGGACATTTTAAGGGGGTGTGGTTTTCGGATGGGAACCACTAGAAACTTTTGAAACTCCAGATGCTTTCAAGCTGTCTTAGGTTGGGAGTTCCCCAAATCAACAGGAACAACAAGAAGTCCTGTGGCGCCTTATAGACTAACAGATATTTTGGAGCATCAGCTTTCATGGGCAAAGACCCACTTCGTCAGATGCATGAGTGATGAAGTGGGTCTTGGCCCACAAAAGCTGATGCTCCAAAATATCTGTTAGCCTATAAGGCGCCACAGGACTTCTTGTTGTTGTCGAAGATACAGACCAACCCGACTATCTCTCTGACCCCAAATCAACAGTCATTTACGAAAGTCGTGCCCCATGTTTGTGGCTCTCTTGCTAACTATTCCCATGTGCAGCAAGATCCATCTTCCCATGGACTGGGCGGCAGGCCCCAAAGTCCACCTAAGGGAAATCCCGGCATGTGTATGTGGTTAATTAACTGACTTGCACTCGCCCTGGAACCCAGGGCTGTGGAGGGCCCCTTTCCCTCTTTGCTAGGGACGTCTGGTCCCTGCAGCCGACCGAAGAAGTTTCTGTACGATTATGCGTATGGCACTACATTAATAACACATAAGCTGCGTCTACACGTGCACGCTACTTCAAAGTAGCGACACCAACTTCGAAATAGCTCCCGTCGCGGCTACACGCGTCGGGCGCTATTTCGAAGTTAACTTCAACGTTAGGCGGCGAGACGTCGAAGTCACTAACCTCATGAGGAGATAGGAATAGCGCCCTACTTCGTTCAACGTCGAAGTAGGGACCGTGTAGACGATCCGCGTCCCGCAACGTCGAAATTGCTGGGTCCTCCATGGCGGCCATCAGCTGGGGGGTTGAGAGATACTCTCTCTCCAGCCCCTGTGGGGCTCTATGGTCACCGTGGGCAGCAGCCCTTAGCCCAGGGCTTCTGGCTGCTTCTGCAGCAGCTGGGGATCTATGCTGCAGGCACAGGGTCTTCAACCAGTTGTCAGCTCTGTGTATCTTGTGTTGTTTAGTGCAACTGTGTCTGGGAGGGGCCCTTTAAGGGAGCGGCTTGCTGTTGAGTCCGCCCTGTGACCCTGTCTGCAGCTGTGCCTGGCATCCCTATTTCGATGTGTGCTACTTTGACGTGTAGACGTTCCCTCGCTGCGCCTATTTCGATGTTGGGCTGAGCAACGTCGAAGTTGAACATCGACGTTGCCAGCCCTGCAGGACGTGTAGACGTTATTCATCGAAATAGACTATTTCGATGTCGCCACATCGAAATAAGCTATTTCGATGTTGGCTGCACGTGTAGACGTAGCCATAGGGTGCTAGGACCTCTCCTCACAAAGGTGGGATCGCGAGGAGATGATACTGTGGAGACATTTTCTCAGGGCACACCCTACTTTGGAGATGGATCCCCTCTATTACGGAAACAAAGGGAAAGTGCTGGCCCAGTGGCTGTCTGTACTTGTGAGGGGTAGCCCCTGGCAGGCGGTACTCGACCCATGGTGTCTGTGGTCATAAGCCAGCCTCCACTGGGAATCCTGCCCTAGACTTCACTTTGCATCAGCCCCTCTCTCCTTTGGGCCTCTGAAAGGACATTTTGTCTGTCCTCCCAGCCCTTCAGTAACCCAGGCAGCGGCAGACAGGTGATGCTTTAACAACACAGTGTCAATGGAGTTGACAGCCTCTGTGGGCCCCTGGGCAATGTGGGGGTGGGGTGGGGGCTGTCTCCACACTCGCGGAAGGGGCGGGACTGAGGGCGGAAGGGATGGGGCCAAGGGCAGCCAGCCCTCATCTGGGTAGGTGGGGAGGGTGCAGCGCTCCAGGAGGAACTGAGGGCTGGCAGCTCTCGGCCCCACCCCTCCTCCTGGAGCACCGCAGCCCCCAGGTCCTCTGAATCTCTTCTGAGCAGCTGCCCTCGGTCCCTGTAAATCATCGGGCCCTGGGACAGCTGCCCCTCTGCCCATCCCAGCAGCGTGGGCAGGTTTGAAACCCTTTTGTCAGTTACACGAGGAGATTTTCATGCAAGGTGGGGGCGCTCCCAGGGGTAACACCTCCATGACCCACCTCTGCCACAGCCACTGGGCTGATGTGTATGAAAGCCGGGACGGGTTTTAAGGGGTAGGAAGGAGGACAACTGCCTGTAGGCCTATGCCACAGGAGACCCCCCAGAACTAAGTTGCTCAGGCTTTGGTTTCAGCACTGGGCATAAGGGACCTGGTCTTTCACTCCCAGGCTGTGGGGCTTCAGCCTTCTGCCTTGGGCTTCAGCAAGTCCAATGTCGGACCTGCTTGGCAGCCCCCTGATACCTGCTCATGGATCCCCGACCTTGGCTCAGAACTGGTGTTCCCTCCATTTTTTTCTATCCCTGTGCAGCGTATTTATTTTATTTATTTAAAATATTTTCACCTCGCCTCTCTATTTCAAATATTCGAGGCAGCTTACATGGTATTTTGAAAAATATATAAATAGAGAGATAGAGAGATTGAAACATGGATCCAACCATTTAGGGCTTTATAAGTCATGACCAGTACCTTATACTGTGCCCAGAGACATACTGGAAGCCAGCACTGGCTTCCGGACTGCGTACGTGTTCTATCAGTGGAAGAGTAACCTCACCTAAAAGAGGTACCAGGCCACCTTCCTGAACATATGGTCTCCTGATCCACAGCACCTCAGTCTCATCTGGATTCAACGTCAGCTTATGAGAATAAATTTTGTTATGTGCACCAAGGCAGGTGTAGATGTGCACCACCAGAAGAAACACATGGTGCCAGCTGTGGGCATTCTGCTAATCGGCTGATCAACATTTGAATCTGTGCCGCTTGGCTACCTGGGCACTCATCTTACAGGGCATGCTGTTCGGAACCACTGCGGTGTGTCTCCACGGCTAACTATCACAAGAGGGGAGCAGATCATCTCTGTTGGTTGGGACTTCCCACTGAACATTGCGGGCTTGGATAAAGTGGGGTATGGCCCCAGACTGTCCTGGTTTTGATTTGGACAAACAGAAATGACCCAAGTCTTTACCCTGCTCTTAAAAGAGCCAAAAAACAAAGAAACAAAACAAACAGCAAAAAAAAAAACAAAAAAAAACCCATCAACTTTTCTGAGTGAGTCCACCCAATCCCATTATATTATTTTGATTACTATTATTACGGAGTCCATCTGTGTGTTTAATCCTCTTTATTAATTAGCCCAGATGTGCAAGAAGGACTTCCCCATATGCTTTAGAACATATGGCCTCGTTTACATTCATAAATATAACCCAGCACAGGAAGACAGCTGGACTAACAATTTACATTTAGGGACAAGTGTAATTTAAAGTCACTGTATAAGAATGTTTGCGCGCAAGAAATAATGCAAGGGTGCACCAATCTGGCATCATGATTTCTTGACCTTGCTAAAATACTTGGCAGGTGAACTTTGATTGTAGGGATGAAAAGGAATCATGAAAACCAAATTTGCTGCACTCTGTGCAAAAGTGTGCAAGCACTTTATTATAATCCTTAGCTCTTTTCATCCATAAATCTCAAAGCACTTTACAAAGGAGGTCGATATCATTATCCTAATTTTACAGATGGGTAAACTACCCTTTGGTTTCTGTCTTCTAACCTGCTACTGACCCATGAGAATTCTTTCCCTCTTTTCGGCTGACAGTTTACTTTTCTTAAGAGCCTCTGGTGAGAAACCCTGTCAAAGGCTTTCTGAAAATCTACATACACTGTATCCCTCTTGTCCACATGCTTGTTGACTCCCTCAAAGAATTCTAATAGACTGGTGAGGCATGATTTTCCTGTTCTTAGTTGTTGGCGGATTGTGGTTCCTGCACCACAAGGACTTACATATGGTGCCTGGCCTACAACGATACATAATTTTAATTCAATAAGGTTTAACTTAATTCAACAAGATTGGTTTAAGGTATTGCAGGAGATGTCCATATGTGCTACAGCAGCCCCATGGAGTATGACTAAGACTAAGAGTCTTTTAAGAGTGCTCTTTCCACATTGTTGTTTTGTGACAATGCCATGTATCCCCCACCCCCAAGAAAAACGTGGATTTTTTTGTTATATTGAAATTGCATTTCAAGGTGATTATACTGATCAAGGGTCAGGGCTTTTCATGAACCACTATCTAACCATTTCCTTTCCTGCAGACTGCTGGGAAGAAGTGTAATTTACCAGTCAATTTAGAAGTTGATGCAAAAGCCGTGGAAGCCAATGGAAAGACACTTAGGCTATGTCTACACTAGATACGCAATTCTAGATACAGAAAGTAGGCTGCTTGGCTAACTTCACTGTCCATACTGGGGGAAGCCAGTGCGGGAGCTTCTCATGAGGAGTCCACGCATTTCTCAAGGAGTACAGGGATCAGCTGTGACCTTGAGAGGTCAATTTTACACGTCCATACTAGAAGTGCAAAATCAAACCCTGGAAGAGCAACCCTGACTGAGGCGATAGTCCAGGGTAGTGTAGAAATAGCCTCATTGATAGTGAGAGACCATATCAGTGGGGTTGTTGAAGCACACATTTAGTAGTTTGAGCCTCCGGTTCTTTGCAATTGACTTTTATATTTGATCAAAGACTCCTCATGATGGAGTCATCATCTTCTCAGCCCTTGCCGAGATTCTGCCTTCATTGGCTTGTGAGGCCTTTTGTCATGGACACAGACTAACGAGAATTCACTGCCGTCCCCTGGGAATTATCCAAGACCAGCGTTCCCAGAAGAAAAGTCTGGATTACTGGGCTCAAACAAGAGGTCGACTGATGAGGTTTAAGGCACCGGAGGCCAACCTCACTAACGATTTTTTTCAATCTTTTGCCCAGTTACAGCAAGGTCAGAGAAGTTCATGTGGGCCATATTGTCATGTGTGGCTAGAACTAATCCTTTTGCCCTCCTTTAATGCCTGAGTGCCAAATAGCATAATCCTGATTACAGAATAGATTCTTTTAGTGCAGGGTTATCAGCGATGTTTAGCTAAGGCAGGGAAATGGGCTTAAAAGAGAAGGAGAGATGAACAAAAAAGGCACAGCTACCTTTGTGTCTAATCCCCAGGGCTGGCCCAACAGTATTGAATATGTTGTTCGATTCATACGGAGTTTGATCTCATGCCCGCTGGAGACAATGGAAAACCATCCCATGACTTCAGCTCTCTTTGGAGAAGGCCTCTAAACCAGGCTGATGAGTCTGGCGGTAGATCTACACTGCAAGAAAAC
Organism: Carettochelys insculpta; assembly: GCF_033958435.1. Lineage (NCBI taxonomy): Eukaryota > Metazoa > Chordata > Testudines > Carettochelyidae > Carettochelys > Carettochelys insculpta. The sequence goes on from NC_134145.1 coordinate 5,780,697, forward strand.
CCCGCTGGTATGGCTGGGGCTGGCTCAGGTCAGCTGTCTTGGGTTTGGAAGCTGGGCCAATAATTGGGCTCAGGTTGAAGCTGTGGCTTTGAGACCTTCCCCCAAAGTCAATAGACCCAGGTTCGGTGACTCTGTGCCTTAGGTTTTTGATCACAGTGTTAACAGCAGGACAAAGAAGGAAGCTATGTTTTATTGTTTGCAGTTGCTCTGCTCAATCAATGGATTTGCTGGCCAGAAAGAGCCCTTCCGGGAAGATGCTGAGTGCATTTCACTCCAGCTGAGGCCCTTGCTTAGCTATACTGGAGTTTTGCCAGAGTAAAGACTGATTAAAAAGCTGGTAAAAATGCTGAAGAGCAGCTGCCAGTATAACTACCTACCAATGGACTTGAATCTGGGAGCTTGGTACCTGAGAAAGTACAGTTTGAGCCAACGGCCAGCTGCTTCTCAGCTAAGGCTGTAGAAGAAACTCATTCTTTCTGGCTGTGTCTGCGCTAGCCCCTTCCTTTCGGAAGGGGCATGGTGATGAGCCACATCGTCAGATGCTAATGAGGCGCTGCCATGAATATGCAGCATCTCATTAGCATCATACTGGCTGTGCGCGGTTCAACAGTGCTGCTTTCGAATCACGCACCCCACATGTAGACGAGAGCCTTTCAAAAGGACACCACCCTATCCCGGAAACCTGTGGACCACTATGCTTACCTACATGCCTCCAGCTTCTGTCCAGGGTACACCACATGATCCATTGTATAGAGCCAAACACTAAGGTACAACTGCATTTGCTCCAATCCCTCAGGCAGAGACAAACCCCTACAAGTCCTTTACCAAGCTTTCCTGAAACTACAATACCCACCTAAGGAAGTGAAGAAACAGATTGACAGAGCCAGGCATTTACCCAGAAATCACCTTCTGCAAGACAGGCCCAACAAGGAAAATAACAGACCATCACTGGCTATTATCTACAGCCCCGAGCTGAAACCTCTCCAGCTCATCATTAGTAATCTACAACCCATCCTGGACAATGATCCCTCACTCTCATAGACCTTGGCAGGCAGGCCAGTCATTGCCTACAGGCAGCCCACCAACATTAAACAAATTCTCACCAGCAACTATAAGACCACACTAATTCAGGAACCAATCCCTACGACAAACCTTGGTGCCAATTCTGCTTATAGATCACACCAGTGATATCATCACAGGACCTAACCACATCAATCACACCATCAGGGGCTCATTCACCTGCACATCTACTACTATAATAGATGCCATCCTGTGCCAGCAATGCACCACTGCAATTTACATTGGCCAAACTGTACAGTCGTTGTGTAAAAGAATAAATGGACACAAATCAGACATCAGGAACGGTAACATACAAAAACCTGTAGGAGAGCACTTCAGTCTCCCTGGTGACTCAGTAACAGATTTAAAAGTAGCAATCCTACAACTAAAAAAACGTTCAAAAACAGGTCCCAAAGAGAAACTGCAGAGCTACAATTCATTTGGAGTTTGACGCCGTCAATCAAGGATTGAACAAAGACTGCGAATGGCTGGCCAAATACAAAAGCAGTTTCTCCTCTCTTGGTGTTCACACCTCTGCAACATCAGCCGGTGAAAGAAAGCCACATCCTCCCTGACTGGATTGACCTCGTCAGCTCTGGTCTGCCTCTTGATTGGGACTCCCTTCTTTTCATGGGCTTGTGTATTTAAGAGCTGCCTCTGGAATCTCCACTCCATGCATCTGACGAAGCGGGTCTTTGCCCATGAAAGCTGATGCTCCAAAATATCTGTTAGTCTATAAGGTGCCACGGGACTTCTTGTTGTTCTTGCACATACAGACTAACATGGCTGCCTCTGTAATAATTGAGCAGATGCTGCCAACAATGGTAAATAGGCTGAGAACTACTGCTGCAGGTCAAAATAGCTGTTCAGTGTATAAGACTGGATCTGATGTTCAAACTCCATGAAAGCTCATGGGATGACACTTGCATTACTTTCACCTATCTGTATCCCGCTGTAATGTAGCAACAAACCTTTACCTGGTGTGTACCCCTTAATTAAATAACCCGCCCAGCGAGAAAGAAGCCTGGAGGAATGGAGATGAATAACTTTAACAAACAATGTCAAAGCAAGCAGTCACTGTGTGTGACGATCGGAGGTCAGAGACTCAAAATGCACTCCTTGCCCTCTGTCAGCGAAGGAAAAGCCCCCACCGTCCGCTTGTTTTCTGTGACTAGAAGCTGTAAATGGGGCTTTAAGGAAATGTCCTGACTCTCTGGACAGGTTGGACTTTGACAAGAAAGTGACCAGATACAAAGTGGGGATCCCCAGAGAATGTCTGGGCACCCTGAAAAGACTTGGGAAAGTGTCAGATTACCACATCTCTGCCACCGTTTGGAATTACAGACTGTGACTCCCCTGTGCATATATTTTACCTGCTTTAATCTCTCAAGAACTCCCATTTACTTTTGTTAGCTAAGAAACCTTTGCCTAATTTTGCTATAGAATTGGCTACCAGCATTGGTATAAGTGACTGGTCTCTTGGGACTGGAAGCGCCGTGTTCTTAGAAGGGGTAGGGCCTCCAAAGGAAGGGGCGGGGCTTCAGAAGGAAGGGGCGGGGCTGGGACAGCTAGCCCTCAGCACTGCTTGGACCATGGCGTGCTCCCCTCCGTCAGCCCTTAGCACCTCCTGGAATGCACCACTCAAGTCTTTGGTGGCAATTTAGAGGGTCCAACACTGGGGACAGCTGTCAGGAGTCACCAGCCCTTTTGAATTGCTGTCTCCAGGTCAGTGGCCCAATTGCCTTGCCTGTCATAGGCCTGCTCCCTAACCCCACTCTGAACCAGTCATTCAATGTTACTTCTAATCTTTTCCTTCTATGTGCAGAATAATTTTATGTGTGCTGAGGTATGTGCTCATGTGCACCACCTGTAGAAAAACCCCGGCTGTGGGTGCTCTGCTAATCATCTGGGCAGTCTCTGAATCTCTTCTGAGTGGTTGCACATGCACCCATTTTACAGGGAACACTGCTGAGGGGACACATGCCTCCCTCCTCCTTCCCCACACAGGTACACAGGGTGAGTCCCAGTCTCACCGTGAATAAACACTGCTGTTTAGGGGTCGAAAGGCATGACAAACAACAGGGAAGACATGCCCCTTATGCCTTTTCTCTTACCCTATGGCCACCCACAGCACGTCCAACTCCATGAAATCTTGTCCAGCAGTGATTTTCTTCAGTGCAATCATTTAAGGTGCTAAACGGAGCTTTAACGTATGCAGCTGAGCCAACTTAGATCCGATTATGGCTGTATTTATTGGGATTTCTGGGTGTATTATTGCCTCTGAGTCCATAAGGACGGCTAATTTGTCAATTAGAGCAATGCTGATCGTGGCCATGACCTTGCAGGGACTGAGAAACCCTACGATCGGTTTCAAACAGGGCTGATCTTGAGACACAAATTCATTTTGCCTGACAACCTTTGCCTCCTGCGGCTGGATTACAGATATATAAATTGTGCTACAACTCTTCAATATTCATCGTGTGTCCATCAAAATCAGAATTTACTTGTGATGAGGAATATAACCAGGTGATGGGCCGAGCTACATGCAATACCCCAGAGGTGTGGCATCCAATCATATTTTGCTTTATCAGGCCTGGACTATAATATTGTCTGTATTATAGTGTCTTGGATGTGACTGCGCCAGGCTCAGCCCTACCTGCCCAGTTGAAAAGTGTGTGTTTTGCATGCAAAAGCACTCCAGTAATGGGCGCTTCCCAGATATTCTATTGTAGGTCCATGTTCTGCTATCCTCACTTGCCTATAATAATGTGTAGACCAGCAAACTTATTGAAGTCTGTGGACTTCTTGTGAAATCCTAAACTCCAGCAGGATTAACACAGGCTGACTGTAAGGTGGTGGGAAGCCTATCTGCAGAGCCTTTTCCTTCCAGAAGAAGCACACTCACCCTGGATACACAGTGGTAGGATCATACACCCCTCTCTGGGCAAGTGCGAAGCAGCTGCTTCTGAGGTGGAACGCACCAGCCATGCTGCCCCGGTAATGGCACCTCACATTTAGAGATGGAAGCTGCAGCATGAATTTCACCATAACTGTTCCATTTCTGTAAACGTTGTCCTCTCCCACGGAAATGATGGAAGAAACTATTTTAGGACTGCAGAATGGAACAAGCTACTCCCAAATTCCCGACTGATGGTGGGTTTAACATACCCGACTTCTTTTCATGAAAAGGCCAATGGGATTTCTAATGACGATAACTGGTAGGATGTTAATCGTAGGTCTATTTCCAGATATCACACACCTTTTCCTTTCTGCCCTTCCCCATCTGCAGCAAATACTAGCATGTCTTCCACAAGCAGGATCAGTAGATTTTTTCAAAGGCCATCCATTCATAAAATCCCTTCAGTGGTAAGACTTAAAGAGTAAAAATCTGGAAGCCTAAATTTGTCACCTGTCTGCATGCCAAGGAAGAGTGGGTCTGACCCATTCCAGCTGGTAATAATCAAATGCACAATTTAAGCTACAGGTTGAACCTCTCTTGTCTGACCCTCTCAGGACCTGACTGGTGGAGAACACGAGAATTTGCCAAATTGTGAGAGGTCAATGTCATCTAGTAGTATCACCAACGCTTCCACTGCTTAATGGGCCCTAAAAAAAACAGGTAGGGAGTAAATTACAGCTAAATAACAGCACAGAACATTGAGAGCCAGGTCTGGTGGTTGTAAACAAGTTCATGGCACCAAAGGAAACTTGGCCACACCCATGATAAGAGGACATCTGGCTAACGAAAAACATGCCGGACCACGGAGGTTGCTGGACCAGATAGCACCAGACTAGAGAGGTTCAATGTGTACATGTAAGAGGCAGTGGGATTTTCATATGAGCTCACCCTTGGCCTCATTGTTCCCACTGGACCCAATGTTGACTTCATTGCCAGCAGAGGCAGGCAAACAATGGCTTGTGGATGTCCCAGCCTCAGGGCAGGATTGTGGTTGGACCAGTGAGTGATGGTGGTTGGTCCACCAAAGTCCACCTCTGCATGGAAGGCAGACAAGAGCTGTGGACCCTTCCTCTCTTCTTCAGTGGCCGGATGCAGAGAATGGGTGTGATACCCTTGCAAATGCTGGTCCTGTGACTCTTTTGTAGTCAGCACTGATGACTGGCGTCACTCAGAACTCCCACTGGGCAGGGCTGAGACAGGGATGTATGCTACCCTGCAGTCCTGCCTTCAAAGACACAACAGAGCCCTTGCTGATAATGCATCAAGTGGGGGAATAGCAGATTTTCAGTGTGCTTTCTGCAGGGAGCGTTCTGGGTCTCTTTGTACCACGCATGCAAAATGATGTGATGCAATATTTTGGTCTGTCTGTTTTCAGGAGCTGTAGTCTTGCCTCAGGGGAGTGCCACTGCAACAAAGCAAGATTTGACCTGGCCAGGGATGTATTAGTCCCCGTATGGCAAAATATCACAGGACATCCAGCCCTCAGAAAACCAGCAACTTATGCTGCCATTCATCAGTTTCAGACACTCTGCATGCGTCTCTGGGTTGCAAGAGCATGCTGAGATTTCAGCTGTGATTCACCACGCCTTTTCCCGCTTAAATCTTGTGGAGGAGGGGAGAGATTGAAGGGTCAATAGTCAAGAGAGAAACCACAGCAAGGTGAGGTCTAACCTCATGTAATGCCGATAGACCCTGGGTTGCTAGCACCACGAATTGAACCTGCAATCATAGGGGGCTAAAGCCTTGTGCTTTAACGCATGAACTAAAGGCTAGCCAGTTCTCAGCCAAGGCTGTAGAGCAGAGATTTCACTCACCCTAGTGTGAGGTATCGGTACCTCTGGGTACTACACTTGCTTATTGGTTAATATTGTCTTTACCCAGTTAATGCTGCTATTAACAATGCATTCTTTATATTCTGTTAGTGTCAAGCTGTTCCGATCTCAGCTAAGGTGTTGTTCCAACATAGAATGAAAAGACCACCCCTGCCTCAAGGAGATTGCAACCAATGTAGAGGGGCTTGAAAATGTTCACATCATATTTTTCCCACTAGAAAATGCCATTTTGCTGAATTTTAAACTTCCTACAGGCCTGTGTTGATTTTTATGACGTTCCTTCTGACCTGTGCTCCTTTTTCGCTTCAGAATGACAGTGTCTGACATTTATATGCTGGGGGAGAAGGGGTGAAAAAGTCAAAATCAAATCTTTGGGTTCCTTGAAAGTTTGATTAATGGGAATATGGGAAATTTGGAACGATGACAAATGTTGAGGAATCTGCTGGACAGTGGACACCCTAGTTCCACACAGCTCAAAGCCTAAGGCCCTGATCCTGCATCCTTCCTGAGGCCTGCCCTGATGTCTAGTTAGCTGACAAAGCAGGATTAAACCATAAATGTAATTGTATCTATGCCTGTGGTTCCCTTACTATTGTACGCATTGGCTATGGCTACACTAGTGAGTTTTGCCAACAAAACCCCAGTTTTGCCAGCAAAAGTGGTGGAACGTCCTCACACAAGATGTGTTGTGTCAGCAGTCTGTTGACAAAAGTCAGCACTTTCGCCAACAGCCTTCTGCATCTCCCAGGCGAGGAAGAGCGCCTTTCGTCAACAGATTCTGTCAACCAAACAGCTGTGTGGATGCTCTGCGACGCCTTCTCTTGACAGACAGGGCATCCAGAACAATGGACAGCCCTGTCTGTTGTGCTTCCAGGGGCCTGTTTTGTCAAGAGTGGCTGGCTGGTCCTGCTGCTCTGTCAACAGAGCCGACGCTCTTCCGATTGGCTTTTGTGTGCAGTTGCGCTCTGTCAACAGAAGTTTTGTCAGGAGATCTCTTCCAGCAGGGAGTCGTAGAACACTAGAACAGGAGGCACCTCGAGAAGCCATCATGTTTAGTCCCCTTCCCTCACAGGGAAGTCTCCCAACTTTTTCACTCCTGCAGGCCTCCAATCACCCCCAAACCGATCACCTCCCCAAACTGTTCAGGGACCCCCTTTAAAGTCAATTCTAGCCGTCATATACACACCATGAAATGAAAAAGGAAACCAGAAGGTAGATTTTCAGGTGGCCATATTATTGGACGGTATTTAATTTAAAAATAATAATTGATTATATCTTTGCAATTTATTTAAAACTTATTTTCTATGATCATTTCTATTTATCTTTTTTTCTTTTTGTGGACCCCCAGCAATACCCTCGACAACCCCCAGGGCTCCACAGACCCCCAGCGTTGGGAACCACCGGTCTAGATCATCCGTGACAGAAGTTTGTCTAAACTGCTCATCACACCTCCCCATCAGGTACATTAAATAGAGATAATCACCCTGACCCATCACCCTATTTACAATGGAGAGTAGAATTTTTCAGTAATTTTCTTATATACATACCTGCCTTTTTATTTCTACTCCTTTCCAGCCAATGAAGCGGGGTTTTCCCGTGAAAGCTTATGCCCTAATAAATCCATTAGTCTTTAAAGTGCTACAGGATCCCTCATTATTTTTCCACGTACTTATGTTATCTTGATGAAAGCTGTGCAAGTTTAATCAGCGGGATAGCCACAGGAGGATGAGTAGCAGCAGGCGAGATACAACTGAACCTTCCGGCTGCGTCTATACAAGAGGCTTTTCCCAGCAAAACCAGGTTTTAGTCAGGAAAAACCACAGCGTGTCTGCATGCAAAATGCACTTTGTCGACAAAAGCCAGCTCATCTGCCGGCAGCTTTGTATTCTCCTCGTTCAGGTATAACGCCTCTCTCGACAGTGTTCTGTTGACAAAACAGCTGTGTAGATGCTCTGGGGGCCTTTTGTTGACAGACGGGGTTTCCTGTTCACCGGGGAGCCCTGTTTGCAGAGCTTCCGGTCAGCTGTTCTGTCGAGGGAGGGTCGGGTATTGTGGCTGCTCTCTGTTGACAGAGCAGATTGCTCTTTTTATGTGCAGACACAATCTGTCGACAGAAGTTTTGCTGTGAAATCCCTTCCAGCAGAGGCGTCCCCTGTAGACGTAGCCTCCAAGTAGAAACCTGCCTGAAACCAGTGGGTAAGGGTAAGCACATGGGGCTCAAGCAGGGTGTTTTTGGGTCCGGTACAAACTTATGACATTGCCTTCCCCACTCACACACTGCAATTTGCAGCTGGAGTGGGGCTCCCAGGCCTCTGGGGCTTGGGTAAAATGTACCTTCCCCACTATATGGGGACCCTAAGCCACACCACTTCTGCTACCTGAACTACCCCCTGCAACACTACTGTTTATTTTCTCGGTTGCCCAATAGGAGAATGTCTGTCTGTACATGAAGCAGCAGCATTGCAATAAGGGGAAAATACCACCCAGGAAAAGCGCCCCCCCCCATGAGCCGGGACATGCCCTGGGTTTGCAATTGGCTGCTTTTGCGCTAGTCTGCCGAGCAATGAAATGCTGCTGACCCTGCCAAGTTGGAGGCAGAGATACCCACGTGTCAATAGGAGACGTTCCTCCCACAAGGTGGGGTCTCAAAATACTGCACAGCAACAGAGGTAGGCCCTAAAAATAACCGTTGAGGAAAATATTAACTCTTTAAAGGGAAGAATGGGCTGACCTTTAACCCAAAGGCACATGTAAACCCATGACATAAAATGTCTTTTATCTTCCCATATGCTTTCTAGCCTAAATCCAGCTAAATCCCAGATTGAGATAACAAATGAACAGCTCCACTGGCTCAGGGAAAGGCAGCCTTTTCCCTCTGAGTATTAAAAAGGGGCAAAAGTCAATAGGCTCCCTTCCCACCCCCACCCCCCTGCCTCCCCGGGGATCACCAAAAACAAAGATCAGGCAGATAACACCTGTGGTTTCACATACTAAGTAAGTATTAGTGAAAGTGCCGTACATTGCAAATGCAACAAAAGGACAAAGCTTTAGATTACAACTCCCATACAGGGCTTTAGACAGGATGAAGCACATGGCTTGAAAAGATCTGAATTTTGGATGTCAGGGCGATATTTATAATCCTGGCAGGCAGTTACTACCAGCTAACACATCAAATTAGCAAAACCAGCATGCCTGTGGGTAAAACGAGCTTCGCGCTTGGTGCACATAAAGGCTACATCGACACTAGTGGGTTTTGTCGACAAAACCTGCACAGCGTCCACACAAAAATGCAAACCTGCCGCACTTTTGTCAACAGCTTTCTGCCTCTCCCCCATGAGGCAGAACGCTCTTCTAGACAGAATCTGTCAACAAAAACACCGTATGGACTCTCCTGTGAGTCCTCTGTCGACACACAGGGCTTCCAGGTCACCAGGAAAAAATGCCACTGAATGACTGAGAATAGAAAAAAAAAATCAATCATGTTTACAAAGCTTATTTTAAAATAGTTTTTTTTTTTTGTCTACTTATAAAAAACTGGTTGTTTTGTAAATTTTAACATTCTAATTAAGGTTCAAAACTCAACAAAAGCTATGAAAAATCTGTCTCCTTTCCCCCTCTCCATCTGCCGTTTTTTGACCACCTCTAACAAATAGCACGGAAAGAGCAAAAATGAAGGAAACAAGACATTTCAGCTTTAGATGTCACGCATTAAAAGAAAAGTAGCTGCTATTTCCAAGCCAGTGCCACAGTGGTTTTCAACCTTTGTCTTTTTTTTTTTTTTTTTTTTTAATTTTATTTTATTTTTTTTTATTTCCAGACCCCTAAAGAAATTTCATATGGAGGCACGAACCCCTTTGGAAATCTTAGACAAAATCTGTTGTCTCCAGAGGGCTCTGTGGACCACAGGTTGAAAATCATCTCTGTAACACCCTCTATATTGCTTTAAATGACTGACAGTTATGTGGGCAGGTGCTGATCAATTACCACTTCAGTGAGGGTTTATTTCACTTTCCTGAGACCATCTAATAAGGCAGGTGAAGAGCTGAAAACAATACATTTAAAAACAAGAAAAGATTTACTTAGGGACACCTAATTAGGATTTCTAATCAGGAGTCATCAAGGGCTGTAATTAGTAGGGTTTGCTCAAACTCATTGCTTTCCCTTTAATGGCCATAGGACATCCAGATGGTTTTAAATTATGTACCAAGAGCTCCTAATCAGCTTATTGAACATCATAAATTGTTAAAAGAAGTTAATAGCTTGTGTTTCTTGATAGAAAGGGCTAATATGGGAGACAGAAAACCCATCAAATGGTCCCGGTTAGAATGGGCGCAGGGGAAGCTGGGAGGTTGTGTCTCAGCGTCTCATTTTGCTTTAGTAATTAGCTTGTACTGGATTATCCGATCCAAATCTTTATTCGGTTTACTCTGTCAAATCTCGTTTGCCTTTTAAATGGGAAATTGACAAGGGGAGCAATTTGTCTCTTGACTAGGTTAATATGGGCCACTTTGTTTGAAGCAGCTGAAGTAAAAATGAGTTAGTGGGAGGCAGGTCTGCGCGAACTTGGTTAAGCAGCACCAAAAGCAGTCTTTCTCCGAGGCCCAGGGAGGCCTGGGCTGCTTGCAGTTTTGGAGCTCCCAGCCAGAAGAAAACTGAATGAGGATCCATGAAAACAAACGAAGACACCCCCCAAAAAGAGAGACATCACTGGGATGCTTTTTTGTTTAACAAATGCCTCTCTAGCCTTTTTTCTGGGCAAAGGCGCTCAGCACGGAGGGGGAATTTAGCTTCGACGCCTCCTCCGAGCTTGAGGCCAAGGCCAAAGGGTGCCCCCGGGCCCTCCTAGGTGATGCGTGAGGGTGCACAGGGAGCCACATGGGTCTCCAGTGGTGTCTGCCCCTTCCCGACTCACTGCCAGTGCCGCGCCACTTCTGATGGGTGGGGGGACAGTCCTGCCCTTGCCCTGGAGCAGCATGGCCCGAGAGCAGCGCCAGCTTCCTGACTTGTGCTCCTCTCAGGCTGCGCTGCTCTGGGGAGCGGCGAGGGGTGACTGTCCTGCACTCATGGGAGGTACTGTCCCGATGGAGGTTGGGGCTGAGGAGATCTGAATTCTGGTCTCTGCTGCAGGATCCCCGGGGAAGGTCGTTCAGACTCAGATCCTCTAGGATTTAAGCACCTAACCCCCGTAGTGAGGCACCTAAATACCTTGGAGAATTTGGGCCTGAGGATCCACTTTTTAAAGGTGTTTAAGTGCCTAATTGGTGTCTAGGCTCCTTGGGATGCCTTCAAAAGCACACAGGTGTCCCGCACCGACAGCAGCGCTATTAGCCTCTCAGTGGCTAGAAAATGAGGATAAGTGACTTGCCCCAGATCCCACAGGAAGTCTGTGGCCAAGTCTCCTGAATTCCCAGGCTAGCTCCCTAACCACTATGTCCTCCCTCCTGTCTTGTCAGTACTAGCAGGGCTGCTGGAACACTTTATATAGTGGGGGTGCTGAGAGCCATTGAAACACCATAAAGCCTGTATAAAATGGAAATCACTTCAAGCCAGAGGTTGCTGCAGCCGCTCCTGCACCCCTAGTTCCAGCACCCAGGATCAGTAGCACAGTTCCCTCGAACTTTTTCCATCACTGTGTGGAATAAATTTTGCCATGTGAGCCAAGGTAGGTGTGGTGCTCACCACCAATATAAACACACGTTGCCAGATGTGGCTGCTCTGCCAATCAGCTGGGCAGCATCTGCATCTCTTCTGGACAGGCTCACAAGTGCTCTGCTTACTGGGAACCCTGGTCAGTAGCCCTCTTTTTAAGTGACCTGGCAAATGTGCTGCTCTCGCTGCAGAGATCTGCACCACAGATACAGACCTGTCCCTGTTGGCTTTGCAAAACAGAGACCAGGTGGCCATTAAAGGCAGATCCAATGCATCTGCCGCTCTAGCCGGCATCTCCTAACCTACGAAATAAGACAAAAGAGATGCATCCCTCTCTTACTGCTTGGGAAAACTGCAGGGAAAGTCAGCCTTTGCCAGGCTAATGTCCCACAATTACCTCTTAACTGCCAAAACAAATGGCAGAAATGGGGAAAGTGACACCAAATCAAAACTGTCACAGGTGATCGATTCATGTCATCTCCCATCCCCGCCGTTGAGGCTGGCGCGAGAGACACGGTGATAACACAACACTAATATTATATTACAGCCTTTCCGCCGCCGAATGCCAAGTGATGAATTTGTGTCACTTTATGTGTCGCTCACTCTCTGGGCCTGGGCAGGCAAGCATGGAAAATAGAGTGTTCAGGATTAATGATATTGAAAATGATAGAGCGGAGACTGAAAATTCCTTCCTTCTTGAACCATGCAGATTGAAACCTACCTCAGCGCTAGCTTGGGCCGTCCCTCCTCCACCCATTCTTGCAAGGTCTTTTTCACAGCCTTTAGTTTTAGGAAAGAGAAGGGTTTTTTTCTCTCTGATGTGCATCACGGCCGCCAGCAAACATTCCTCTGGCTCTGCAATGCCTATCTGTTCGCGCGCACCTAAAACAATGCGGCAGGAGCATCAACAAGCTTCCTTAAGCCAGGAAAAGCAGTTCATTAAGAAGATCTTTGACAGGCGGGTGTGCCATGGCTAGATGCTGTGGCAAATACGCTCCATTATTATTTAATATGCAGATCAACAGCAGAGCATCTTTCCAATGACTAGCTGTATTGGGGTAGCTCTGAGAGGTCCCCATTTGAGCTCAGCGCCTCTCTGTGCTATGCTAGGCGCTGGACGGATGAACAGAGTGAGGCTGTCTCTGCTGTGAAAAAGCACATAGTCTGCTCAGGGAAGACAGGCAGTGGGGTCAACAGCCTTGCTAGGCCCCAAGCAAGGTGTGCGGGGGGCGTGTTTCCAGCCCCACAAGGGGTAGAGGCTTGAGCAGAAGGGTTGGGGCTAGCACCACCTACCCTCAGGGCCACCCAGACTGTGGCACACTTCCCTTCTGCCTGGAGTGCCCCGTGAGGTTTGCCTGGGGTGATTTGAAGGGCCCAGCTCCAGCCACTCCAATGGTAGCAGCAGGAAGCTCTGGGGCTCTTTGTATCTCCAGGCCCCAGGGCAACTGCCTGCTTCTCTCCCACAACGTGGGCTGAGCCAGAGGTAGGGGGCCCAGCAGGTTAGTACCAGAGCTGGGAACAGAACCCACATTTCCTGCACACTGTGCCATAGGCTGCTTACAACCAAAACCACCCCACATCCTGCAGAACCTTCAGTGGCATTAGTCCCCTGAGTGAACCACAACTGCATGTGGGGCCATCACCTAAGAAACATACCAGTTCCCTCTAGTGAGGGCCTGGCGTTCTGCCTTGCAGCAGTCCTTGACTCTAAATCCCTGTGGCTCTTCTGAGTTTAAAAGCCCACCCTGCAGAGCCAGGAGCTGTTAGCTGGGGCACTAGGCAAGCCTCATGGATGTTCTGGAATACGTGCAGTTAAGCGGACGAGCGTTTCTGTTTGCTGAAGATGAGGCCGTTAAACCAAGGGGCCTAATTTGGGACGTGAGAGGGCTTGCATGGAGAGGGGAGAGCTTGGGGACTTGGTCCGATAACTTATGTCTGGGTATCTTGTAGTGCAGGGATCAGCAAACTTTTGGAGCCGGTGTGCTGCTGAAATTTCTCCGTGTACGGTCCGAGTGCCTGTGATGCTTTTTAAAGTCAGTAATAGTCCCACTTACATTAATAAATCAGTTAAGGTGCAGAGCTTTACCATTGAGGTGGCGGTTGGGAGCATTTGCTGCTCTTTTGTTAACCCACAGGCGGCCTGGCTTTGAGCGAGCTCCTGGCTGCATGGTGGGGGAAGGACGGGGCTAAACTCCTGCCTCACGTGCTGATGAAAATCGGCTCACCTGCTGCTCTTGGCACCTGTGCCAGGGGTTGCTGACCCCTGTTCTAGTATTTGCTAAGGGACCTAAGGCCTTGTATAGGCAACTTTGAAAGCACAACTGGAAAGGAAGCAAACAGCAATCTGATCATTTTTGAATGCCGTTGTTGTGCAATTTGATTTTGCCTTATTTAGTGCCCTCACTCCCTTAAACTAGGTCACTTCCCTGGCAAACCACTGCTCTCCCCTCCAATAGCCATGCCCTGCATAATGCCATGTGTCTTCTTATGTTACTGCAGAGTGCTACACAATTAAGTACCGATCACATGTTCCTTGCACCTCCAAAGCTTGCAGTAGGATTTCTGCGTGAAGGAGAAAAGCAAGCGTAGTACAATCTTCTGAATGTTTGGAGCTACTCAGAGTCTTTTATTGAATTTTATACGTAACGCAAAATACATTCTTGCAATCCATCATATTTTCATGTTTCTTTAAGGCAAGTTCATAACATTTGTTTTATTAAGTGATCTATGAATCATGGGAGAGCACCCTTTTTTGCCGACTGTATTTGCCTGTACATCACAGAACAGGCAGTGAAACCAAGTCCAATGGAGTAACAAGAGGATGCTAAGCATATTTGCAATTTTTTAGCATCCTGTGATCGAACATTATTGGGGACCGATCATTCTGACTACAAAATATTTGTATGTAGGTGGGTGTGTATTGGGGAAAGGATAGTTCAGTGCTTAGTCTTGTAAACCTTAGGTTGTGAGCTCTGTCCTTGAGGGGCCTTGCAAGGGCCTGAGGGCAGGGGACTGGACTCAATGACCTCTCAAGGTCTCTTCCAGTTCTGTGAAATTTGTATATCTCCATGTTTACTCTTACTTTTATTCTATTAATTTATTATCCTTTCCTGAAGTTTCAGTAGGAGTGGGAAAGACCCTGAAGAGCTTGGAGTTGTTATTTTTATACTGGACTAGACAGATTATGGAAAAACAAAACTAAAATCAACAGAGCATCCAATTGACTGGATTATAATCCCATTTGCTACATAGGGGAGCAAGGGCGAAGGTAATAGATCCATTTGGATTAGGAGCCGTATCAGTTTTCTCGCCGATTCTTCGGGAGCAAGGTGTACAGCTGCACTCTCTGGGGCATGATCACCAGGGACACAAGGAATTAAAAGAATCCATATGTTTGAAGATCCTGTCCCTGCTCCTTAGCGTGGTGGCTTTCTGGATTGAATCGATCAGATCATGGAATGCAAGCACTTAAGCTGTCAGAGGTGTTAGTGCTCCTTTTAAAGGGTGGCTGAGTTGAAATGATACCGCAGGTTTACTGAGTTTGATGCCTGCGGAAGCAGATTTAGGCTCAATGTACTGATAAAAGAAAACAAGGAACTAGAAATTGAGAAGGGAGTTTGTCTTACAGGTCCACAAAGTTTAACTTAATAAAGGGGACTATGTCTAACAATCAGTGATGTATTTAAGCCTTTGTATTGCCACACTTTTTATACTAATTTGTGTGCATATGTAACATTCATATTGCCCGCTCTGAATACATTTCACCTTGCAATCGCAACAAGAAAAGCAATCCAGCGATGCTCGGTATTAAGGAAAGCCTGTAGCTTTCAAGCACAGGGTAAAAAGAGGATGGAAAGCTTTCATTGGAGCCATAAATCTAATGAGATGGTAATGAGATGCAAATTAATATCACCATGAGCCAAATGGGTAAAGTTTCTTTATGGAGCATATTAAGTGGCATTTTGCCTAAGTGAAATGGTTGGCTGAACAATAAATACTGAGTCACAACCAGTTAAAAACCGCTCTGAGATAAATAGAAGGCATGAAACAGCATTGTTCTGTTCAAAGGGAAGATGCTACACATTTTCTCTAACAAAAAAGGAAAACGTGGCTACACTGCCTTTGTTAACCATCCTGCTTTGCTTTTTGATTGCTGTGGTGCAAAATGATATTTACAAGCAGCTGGTGGACCTTGGAACTGGCCTCATAGCTCCTCAGAGATGGGTAAGAAAACTAAAAATTCTCAGGCCGGGTCCCTGGCTGGCTTGGCCGAAGCCCATGGAGCTCAGGAGGCTTAAGTTGGTTTGGAATCTGGATCCTAAATTGTACTTGCCACAGTGCTACTTTTGACAAATTTTGAGCAGTCTCCCAATGACATTTTAATTATAGCTTTATGGATTTCAGGAGAATGAGGAAGGGAGAGCAATGAAGCTTTTCTTTTTAAGCTTAAAAAATATGTGGGGGTGGAATCAAACCAGAAATCTGTAGCACAGCTCCGAGAACCTCGGCCACTCTTATTTCCTAGGGCTCATGCAACCCTTCTCTATCGGTGGAGTTCCAAACCTGCACCTCGCTGTGTGCTCTCCAGGTAGAATGAGCTCAAAATCCCAGAGCAAAACTTCCGGGCTCACGAGGGTGACCATCCATCCCCTATTTGGCAGGAGGTCCTGTGTTTGGGATGCCAAAAAGGCGTCCCTACTTATTTTTTTAAAGGAACTAATTGTCCCATATTTAGGACCTCCCACGCTGACCTCTTCTGCCAGCAGCTGCAGGATGGAGGGCACGTAGGTCTCCTCCTTGAGCCTCGGGGAAGCAGGAACA
This sequence comes from Carettochelys insculpta, assembly GCF_033958435.1. Taxonomy (NCBI): domain Eukaryota; kingdom Metazoa; phylum Chordata; order Testudines; family Carettochelyidae; genus Carettochelys; species Carettochelys insculpta. The sequence goes on from NC_134145.1 coordinate 5,797,017, forward strand.
TGGGTGGCTGCTGTGTCCCAGCTGCTTCTCCGGGGCTGCCAGGGAGGGCCAGCGGCTGCTGGTTCCCCAGGGCGCAGGGAAGACCAGCAGCTGCTGCATCCTTCCCGGCTCCCCAGGGCTTGGTGGAACCGGGAGCAGCCTTCCCTCCCCCACATATCTCCCTGTCCCATATCTGGGACATGATATGGCCTCCCTTGGGCTCCCCTGCTTTGCCTGAGACTGTGGTTTGGTTTTGTTGTTTAGATTTCAGTGGCACCCAAAGACCCCTTCTCCCTGGTTAGCATGTAGCAAAGCGCCATCCTGACCACTGAGCATCACAGAACCGGAGCCGTGAAGGATCATCAAGTCCAGCCCCTGCGCTCATGGCAGGGCTAAGTACCATCTAGACCAGGGATGAGCCAACTTTTTAATGTCGGGTCCCACTTTTCAGACCTGCAATTAGCAGGGTCCCCGCAGCCTCTCTAATGCAATCCAGACCGATGGAAATTATGGTGATGCTCACACAAAAACAAAAAGCAAAACACACCCCTTTCAGCACATGTAAGAAAGTAAGTATGTTGACTGTGAAAACTGCATTAGTCAGTATCTACATGTGAACAACACGTCCATTAAGCCAGTAATGAATTTCAGCATGTTTAGTGAGATGGATGAATACCTGAGACCCAGCAACCGATGCTGCTGTGCTCCCTTCGGAAATGTCACGCCCCCCGAGGCGGCCCACCCTGCATTTTGCGCACCCCTGATCTAGACTGTCCCTGATGGAGGTCCGTCTAACCTGCTCTTCAATAGCTCCAGTGATGGGGATTCCACAACGCAGGCAATTTATTCCACTGCTTCGCTGCCTCGACAGAAGGATTCTTACTAATGTCCAGCCTAAGCCTCCCTTGCTGCAGTTCGGGCCCATTGCTTCTTGTCCTACCCTCAGAGGTGGAGGAGAATATTTTTTCTCCCTCCTCCTCGTACCACCCTTTTAGATACTTGAAAGCCGCTGTCATGTCCCCGCTCAGGCCTCTCTCTTGCCGATTAAACGAACCCAGTTCTTTCAGTCTCCCCTCACAGATCCCTGTTCTCTAGACAGTTACTCATTTTTGTTGCTCTTTTCTGGACCTCCTCCAATTAGTCCACATCTCTCCTGAAATGTGGCGCCCAGAACTGGACACAGTACTCCAGCTGAGGCCTAATCACCACAGTGTAGAGTGGAAGAATGACTTCTCGTGTCCGGCTTACAGCACTCCTGCTCATATAGTCCAGTTTAGGGTCAGCAACCTTTCCGAGGTAGAGAGCTGAAATTCGTATCGGTGTAGCACTTAGCCATGGCCTAGGGCTCCACTGTGCTAGGTGCTGTACAAACAATGTGCTCCGTGTTGTACAGACTCAAAACAGAAAGACAGTCCCTGCCTGAAGATATTACAGTCTAAGTGTAAGACAAGTGACTACAGAGGGACCTGTGGAGACTGGCGGGAAAATACAAAGATACAGTAAGACAGTGTTGAGCTCAGCACACCAGCAGCACAACAAAGCATTAAGAATACTAACAGAGAGGAAGCCGTGCTAGTCTATACACTATCAAAACAAAAAGCAGTCAAGTAGCACTTTAAAGACTAGCAAAATAGTTTATTAGGTGATGAGCTTTCGTGGGACAGACCCACTTCTTCAGACCATAGCCAGGCCAGAAAAGACTCAATATTTTTTAGTTTTTGGTTCTCTGTGTCTTTAATATTGAGTCTGTTCCTGTCTGGCTATGGTCTGAAGAAGTGGGTCTGTCCCACGAAAGCTCATCACCTAATAAACTATTTTGCTAGTCTTTAAAGTGCTACTTGACTGCTTTTTGTTTTAACAAAGCATTAAGTAACTCAAACAAAGATACCCTAATGTGTCAGCCTGAGGTCAATACTGCACATTCGATGGCAGAACAGATTTACGAACCTGGAAGTCCTGGACAGAGCAGGAACCATAGCACTGAAGCCATGATTCTGGAAGCCCAGCTTCACTGGACAGGGCAGGTCATACGAATGGAGGAGTCAAGAATCCCTAAGCAACTCCTCTACGGTGAACTCTCCCAAGGCAAAAGGTATCAAGGCAGGCCTCGCAAGAGGTATAAAGACTTCATGAAGGCCAACATTGCTCATGCTGGTTTAAAACCAGATCAGCTAGAGCGGAGTGCAAAAGACCGACCAGGCTGGCGTGCTCTCGTACGACACGCGTATGACAACTTTGAAGAGCAGTGATGCGTACGCCTCATTGATGCTCGTGAGAGGAAGAAAGCAACAGCAGCAGCCACACCAACAGAGCCAGGACAGTTCCATTGCCCCCACTGTGAAGGCCCGTGCCGCTCAAAGCTTGGACTCCTCAGCTACATGCAAGTCCACAACTGATGAGCCTGTGCAAGCTCAAGACATCGTCTTCGGACATGACGGACTACCTACTACTACCACCTGAGAGTTTACATGCATGCATGAGGTGCTCTCCATCTGGGCATTGGACTACTGCTTTATCAGTACAAGAAGGAAGATGCTGATATTCCTTAACAGCCTGCTCAGATTTAAAGGGGAATTGCAGAAAGGTCAATCAGAACAAAAACATGGTGCTTTTGTTCCCGCCATCTGTATTTTTTTTTCTTCTTCTTCTTTTGTTCTTTGTCTGGCCATGGCTATAACAGGATTGGACATCAGGCTGGGAATTGAGAGAGATCTGGTTTCTAGTCCATGCTGTGATGTCTTTGAGTGAGTTGCATGTTTCTCTGCCTCAGTTTCCCCTTCTATACAATGGGGTCAATAATGTTTACTCGCCTGTGCAAAGTTCTGTTGGCTCTGTGAACAATGAAAAGGGCTGCCTAGATGATGCATTTTTTTTTTCTAAAGCCAGAGACATGATCACAGTGCAAATATGGGTGAATGGAGATTTCCCTAAATAGCTGCCTAAGACATATAACAGGTGCCTGTGCTCAATGTTCCCTCTGAAATTTTCCATCCAAGTGAAGAATAAATTTTGTTACATGCACCTAGGCAGTGTGGATGTGCACCAGTGTCAGAAAGACATGCTGCTGGCATTCTGCTAATTAGCTGGGTGGTATTTGAATCTCTCCTGGATGGCTGCCCATGCGCTCAACTTACAGGGATCACTGCCTGTGATCACACTTTTTAGATAACAAAAATCCTCTGTTTCACAAAAGGGGCTGTCTCATCAGTTAATGCCATTGTTCTCCCTGCATTTCAACAGCGTTCCTTTTGGTGATTGCTAGCTCAGTAAATGTTTATTGCATCATGACTCCTAAGGTAGTCAGAAAAAAAACAGATAGGCTAATATGTGCAAAACTATATTAAAGAAAGCACACTCTTACCTTCAGATTGTGTGTATGCATATATGTATATATATAAAGTGAATATATTTCTATTGCTCATTGACTGAATGTTAATGGTCCAGGGAAGGGCCCAAGGAAGTGTGTGAGTCACCATGCTAGGCTTTCCATTGCTGTAGATCCAAGTGCAAATTCTAAGCCAGGCCACAAGTGAAAATGAGTTTAATGAGGCTGAGGACAATATATATATTTTTTGTTCTTGTCAGAAAATAGTCACATAACGGAAACCTGAGATTTGCCATTGTGCTGAGACCACTAGGCCATCTAAATTTAGCATCCTGTTTCCAACAAATGCTAATATATTTACTTGCAGTACAGCTCAGCCACTAGATGTCACTGCATGGTGCTTAGAGTGTGGTTACTGGTAAATAACCCAGACAAAGTTGGAACTTAAGTTGTGTGGAAGCCTTCTTGTGTCTGTAATTGTAACTATTTTCTTTAATAAATGCCTCCTGTTTCAGACAGATTATGATTCCATATCACACCATGCCAGATGTTCAAAGGAGTGAGCAAGAAATCCTTTAGTGGACAATTTAGCCAACTTTTTTCCCATGCATCAATTTTGCTTACAAATGGCCCAGAAGCAGGGCACCTGGACATTTTGTCAGCTAGATTGTCTTCATCTTCACTCCACAGTGACTTCTCACCTTCAGAGTATGTAGGTTTGCAGATTAAGACAGGTTTTGGGAAGCAGCAATAAACTGCTAGTATACCATTTACATGCAGAAAATCTTAACAAATGACACTGAGGGTCTGTTTACACTATGCAGCTTTTATCAACAAACTGACAAAGGAGAATTTCCAGGTGCACTTGCCGTGGAAAAATCTTTGTTGTTCATGGAGGGTTGGGGGAGTGAGGAGAGGGGGGCAGTGGGGGGGTCTGAAGCAAGTGTAAGCGTAGACACACCCTGAAATGAATGTCTATAAAGCCAGCTACTTGAGTGACAAAGCTTTTCTCATTCACAGGTGCGTAACCACTCTCCTCCTGCTCCCCCACGCCGGAAGGCTACAGCAATACTCGTGATTTTTTTCAACAAAACCAAAGTTTTGTGAACAAAACTCGCCACACGTCCGCACACAAAAGGTGTTTTGTTGACAGTCTGTTGATAAAACTCAGCAGTTCTGCCAGCAACCTTCTGCCTCTCCCAGCCAAGGAAGAGCACCAGATTCAGTCGACACAAAAGCTGTGTGGACTCTCAGGAGGGAGGGACTTCTGCTGACAGACAGGACTTCCAGCCCACTGGGCACCCTTGTCTGCTGTCCTTGCAGTCGGCTCTTTTGTTGAGGGAGCGGCCGGGCAGTCCAGCCGCTGTCAACAGAGCAGGTTGCTCTTTTGATCTGCTTTAGTGTCTGGCTGCACTCTGTCAGCAGCTGTTGTGTTGGAAAATCTTTTCTGACAGAAGCATCTGCCGATGGAAGCTTCTAGTGTAGCCTTAGCGGAAGCGTTTTGCCAGCAAGAGTGCTGGTGTCAGCCATGCTTTGTGGACGGGAGTGTTCTCCAACTGACACAGCAAACGTGCTCGTCGGGGCTCAAAGTGTTTACACTGCCTGACCTGTGGCAACTGGTGACAGGGGTTCGCAGGGAGCCCCAGCTGTATGCCCCTGCCCTGCCCCTTCCTGTATATGCTCCGCCCATGCTCCGCCCCTCCCTGCCCATGCTCCGCCTCCTCCCTCCTTTTCCTCTGGAAGCGCCATGCTGCTTCCCGTGAGCGCAGAGGGGTGGAAGCTTAGCAGGGGGCCTGCATGTGACCCCCTGTGCCCCCCTCCATGCATTGCCCCTGTGCCCGACAGTGGCACTAAAGGCGATGTAGAAGATACACAACCTAAAAGCCCGGGAGTCAGACACACAGCAGTTATAAGCACGTTGCAGAGGGGCAGCCACCTTAGTCTGTTTCAGCAAAAGCACCTTACAGGCCAACACAGGGATTTGGCCATACGCTTTCATGGGCTGCAGCTCACTTGGTCAGAGGCATGACCAGGAGCAGGTCCGGTGAGGCTCAATAGCACAACGGCCATTTACAACAGGTGAGGACCTGGTCCCCATGTACAGCCAGTGCTGAACTGGCATGAGCCAGGCACCCTGTTAATTATATCCTTTTCTACACTTTGGGCTAGACTGAGCAATATTATCCTGTATTAGGGGACAGGCTGACGCCAGCTTCCTTGCATCCTGTCCAAAGCCGAAAGGCTAGATTGGCTGTTAGTTCCCTGCTGTGCCTTCCTGGGCACATTCAATTCTCCGCTAGGAAAGGCTGCAGCATTCTAGGTAGAAATTTGCCTGTGCCAAAGTGCAAAACAAGGGAATCTTCCAGACATGTAGCCTTTAATTTCTCCCAGTCTCGTTAACTGAGGAGAGGGAGCTCTGCAGAGGCTGACATCATTTCCTAATGATAATGAATCTGGCCTCTCTACAGATTAGGGCTGTGGTTCTCAACCAGGGGTACATATACCCCTGGGGGTACTCAGAGCTCTTCCAGAGGCTACAGTAACTCGGCGTTTCTCACCCTTTTTTATTAATTAAAAATGGATGTGTATTATGACCATCTATTTTTTATTTATCCTTTTTGCACCATCATAAGCATGAGAGCAAATGTGTTGCTTGTAGGCAATTTCTTCCAACCAAGCAGTTAAGACTAAGTTATTTAAACAAATGTGTTGCAATGGTAGAAAAAGAATGTGTGCCTGAAAATTGTAGGTACTGGGGATCTTATAATTTTTTCTTTTCAAGACGGGATGCCTTATAAAAAAAAGGCTGAGAAGCACTGGATTAGGGCAACAAGATTCAGTTCATTTACAGCTGCTGAAAGTCTCTTTGGCAGAAGCACCAGCTCAGAGATCTTCTCATTGGTTTTATCAGTGATAATAAAACTGACTTGGGTTATCCGGAAACAGGAAGCCAACGTAACAGCGGATAAGGTGCTCAGGCAGGTTACAAGGGACGTGATCTCTGCGGGGACACAAACTATCTGTGGCAGTGAACAGAACCCCGTGGGCTAAAAGAGCAGGATGCCGAACAGGCCAAGCTCAAGGTACAGCCTGTTCTAGAGCTTGGCTTTGACCATAATAAAAATCGAACTGGGCTCTTAGCACTAACTGAGAGAAGTTTTTAACTACACCAGATCCTAATCCCTTTCACAGTTGTATGAATCCAGAGGGACTTCGATAGTGTCAAATGCAGATTGACGTGGGTGCTCCAGCAGAATCTGGGCTAGTGGAAACCGAGTGCGACCAGATAAAATTCAGACCCTGTTGCACACAGCTCCCAGATCTGCAGAGAGGGATGCCTCCCTGGACCCAGCATCAGCAGTCCACAATTGCCTCTCTGCTGGGGATGGGACCACTGGATCTAGGTGGCAGCATATCTCACGGACGGGCCCGGACCGCGGGTGGTCAGTGCTCTCCTGTTCAGAGCTCTGCAGGGCCATCTGCGGCACACAGAGGATACCGACGCACATGCCGTGGCAGGGCAGAAGGAGATAGCTCTTAGCAGAGAAGACCGAGGACACCCCTGAATACGGACACCCAGAGCAGGTCTTAGCAAATCAGCCCTATCTCCAGTTGCTACAGCTCACAGACAGGGCCGTTCTTACGTCTTCGAGTGCCCTACGCAGCCTGACTACCAGCACCCTCCCTCCCCCACTGGGGAACAGGGCAGCAACTCTGCAGTGGGGAGGGGCAGCTGTGCTCAGGGGTTTGAGGCAGAGAGGCTGGTGGGGAGCAGGTGGAAGGGGGTGCAGTGCGGGGGGGCACAGAGGGGCCAGGGGATTGGGCTGGCAGGCAAGGTGGGGTGGAGGCCAGGGGTCTGGGGCTGCTTGAAGCAGTCGCGTCCTCTGTCCTTGCCAAGTATACACAGTCACAGTAGAGCGGTGCCCCAAACTTAGCGGCGCCCTGTCCAGCTGTGTACTCTGCGTGTGCCTAGGGACAGCTCTGCTCACAAGCAGGCTGCTACAGCCCTGCCTGCTGGAAGCTGGGGAAGCCTCTTTCAAAGCTGATTGGCTTGGGTGCCTGAATGGGATGGGAGAGACCTGGATGGGGAAAACTGGAAATTGCGGGATTGCAGCAGACATGGGCTGTTTCCCCACTTTCCTCACCAGGGGGGTCTCAAACCTGTGCTAGAAGGACCACACCCAAGGAGCTAGGGAGTAAATCAGTCCTGGGCTTGCTTCTCTGGAAGCTGAGCGCTTAAGCGGCTGCCCAGGTGAGACTCAGGTGCCGCCCAGCTGATTAGCAGAACACCCACAGCGAGCAAGATGTTATTATATTGGTGGTGTGCATTTCCACAAGCCTTGGTGCACATAACAAAATTTATTCTGTCTGTGGAGGGAAAAAATTAGACCCCCGGTTCAGATGGGGATGCTTGTCCTCTAGGACCGATGATTGACAGAGCTCACAGCTCCTTCCATAATGGCCACCAGCAAGTCATCAGGTATCCACCTCGCAGAAGCACTGTTGACCTGGACCCACAACTGGATTAGCTTCCTAAGGCAGAAAGGAGCTACATGACCCATTTCAGCTCCCTGAGTCATTTGTCCCCCTTCAAAGCATCTCAACAATGACTTTTCCGAGCCGTTTGTTCAGACCCTTTTTATTTATACACCGAGTTTGGATTTTTTACCGGGAAACTAACATGCTTTAAAGTAGGCAAAGGTATCCACACCATGGACGCAAGTCTCAGGAAGCTGGTTGTTCAGCCAAGAATTTTTTCAGCCTTGTCGCTAAATGCCTTCATCATCATGATATCACCATATTATTTTTCACATCCCTGGTAGGGTGAGGAGTTTGTGGTAAAGATCTGTGCACTTGAGCAGCTGGCTGAGCCTGGGGTTGTGAGCGCAATCCTTGAGGTAGGCCATTTGGGGGAAAAAAGAAAAAATCTGTCTCGTTTTGTGCTTGGCCCTGCCAAGAGGACAGGGGACTAGACTTGATGACCTGCTGAGGTCCCTTCCAGGTCTACGAGGTGTGTGTGTGTCTATCACCTTTAAGCAAACTGGGTCAGACCCAAATCTGTGCTAGTGAAAAAGCTGGCCCCTCGAATCTGGAGTTACATGTCCTCCTTACCACATCTCTTCTCCTGGCTGCGTTTCCAGAAAAGTTTGATCTTGGGTTTCTCATTTCCTTTGCTTTCCTCCTTGCTATCAAATTTCATGTGGGAACAGGGACGGGAACAAGACGTTAAACCAATGCCTCATCCGAACACTCCAAAAGCATCCTTCTTATTTAACGCACGTTGTCAGCAAGCCTGAAAAATGGAGCCAGACCCGATTTCATTTATTTCATCCACTGTTTTTCCAGCGCCCTGTAAGTTCAGCCTATTCATTTCAGGCAATGCGAGATTCACTGGACTTAATATCGCTGTTCTGTCTTTGTACTTTCACAAAGCCGACAGGCCTGTACGCCCCACCATCTTCCATCCATCGCCACCCTTTTGCCATTTAAATTAAAAAAACCAGTGTGTTAAAAAGCGTTAGCAGGACATTGGGAAATAATGCAGCCCGAATGTCTCCTTGGTGAGCGTTTGCTAATAGGCTGGAGGGGTGGGCAGTGGGGAACCCAACACAGGAGATGCAAATAAAGGAGTTTATGGGGGGAAAAAAGAAACAAACCCAAAGGAGGCAAAATAACTCTTTTGGTGAAATATAAATGGAGTTCCATCCAGGTTTCATTTGCAAAATATCAGAGGAAATTGCATTTCTATTTGGGAATAAATGAGTGCAAAAGTTGTTCCAGGCCCAGGTAATGATGGAGCGGAGTGAGAGAAAATTGAAATTGACGACTTTGCAAATGACTAACGTGGAGAGAGACATCAGGGCTTCTCTTCCTCACGCCCCCTCCGCACCGTCTTTCTTTTCCTTCAGCAGCTGAGAAGAAAGCAGTGCCGAAATAAAACGGGGCTAAGCTTTGCTGGTCTCGAGTCGTGGGGCGGGGGACGGGGGACAAAGAAAGGACATTAGCACTTGCTATAACATTGTCACCGCCGATGTAAATTGACGTTCTGCATAGTCAACAGGACACACTCGGCTGCCCGCAAGTGGGAAGTACTTAAATCTTGGCACTGACAAATGAAATATTTTTAAGGGAGCTAATCAGTGGAAATGGGGTTTCATCAGGCGCTGACATGCCTTGCTTGCTTCAGCGCGTCCGAGGGAGAAAAATGATTGCCTGGCCTGGGCTGAAGTCAGAGGGAAAGAAAGGCAGAGAGAGCACGCTGGAGAGACAGAGCCAGGGGTACCAGCTGCTGCAGAGTCCTGCACAGGAGGGGCACAAACTCCTTGCTGATCGGGGGCCCCCAGCTGCTGCTGCAGCAGCCCCCCGCCTCCTGCCTCGGTGCGAGGCCTGCACAGGAGGCTTTCTCCTCCCTCGGCCTCTCTCCCCGTGCGCTTGATAAATGGCCTTGCCTGGAATGGAGGTGGTGCAAATCCCCAATCTGCAGCCTGCTGTGCTCAGTTGGCTCAGCAGCGGGCTAGCCGGTATTTCTGGATAAACACTAATAAATCTTTCTTTTCTTAGAGGCAATCAGTCATTCCCCTGCCTTTCTTGCTCCTTGCTGGTGTTAATGGTGGTGGCAGGGGAGCGGGGGCAGAGGTGGGGGTTGGAGGAGGGTTTGGGGGGCAGGAGACAAGGAAGGAGGGCACTGTGAAAATAGGGGATAAGGAGGGGCAAGGAACTTCTCCTTACAGCTTCATCTCCACAGGCTCAAGAGCTTGGCTGGAGAAGGGGCAGCGAAGCATCCATAGCCCCAGCTGGCGAAAGTTGGCCCCCTGTTGGCATGTAGCTTAGTGGGCACAGCAGTGGCCTGGGGAACTACAGGCTTTAATCCCGGCTCTGGGTGAGCTGGGGCAAGACACCTCATTACTTGCTGCCTCGGTTTTCCCCTCTGTGAAATGGGGGTAATGTTGCTTCCTCCTTTTCAGGCTGCTTTACTGGTTAGAGATGCATGTGCCAGGCAGGAGACAGGGGTTTTCATTCCATACTGCTTATTGACACTATGTCTGAGCTACTCCCCTAGCCTCCGACTGCCAGCCTTTCCTCTAATGTTAACATCCGTGGGTGGGCTAAATTTTGTTATGCGCACCAGGGCACGTGCAGATGTGCACCACCCATAGAAACACAGGCTGGCGGCTCGAAGTGCTCTGCTAATCAGCTGGGTGGCACCTGAATCTCTCCTAGGTGGCTGCCCAAGTGCTCAGCTTACAGGGAACACTGCCTAGCACCCCTGTGAGTGCACCCCTCCCATGTGACAGCTGTGGGCCTGGGGCGTGCAGAGCACACAGGGCATGCCCAAAGGCCTCCAAGCAGATCATGTCAATGCCCTGGGAGCCCATGGCCCCATACAGTGCATGACCCATAAGCCTACAGCTACGGTCCCACCTGGGTGTGGCCTACCAGTTTGGGGGCGTGGCTAAGATTTTGGCCGCAGACCCTGCCAGCTACTCATATCCTGCCTTTCTTAAAGGAACAGTGCGGTGTGCCTTAGGCTTCCCTGTCACTAGCCATGAGCCACCCCCTCTTCAGTACACGCAGACGCCTTCCCAGCCGGCCATGTCCTCTCCCTCTGCAATGGGCTCAGACGGACGGCTCCTGCCCTGCCATGCAGACACGGCGGGTGCTTGTCAGTCAGCTCCTTCATTCCGCTCACAGGGAGCGAAGAGGCACAGCGCTCCTGAGCAGGAGACACGTAGGCTAAGCAAGTCTGTTCCTTTGCCAAAGCTCCTGCCTTATGGCACAACCTTGGAGTCTGGGTCCTGTGCTGGCCGTGTTACCCCTTGCCGGGAAGCACAGCAAATGGCTGACACGAGGGGGTGCAGACGATATAAACTGGGGTCAAGGCAGCAGAGGACGGCATCTGTCTAATGGGGTAGCGTCTAAGCCTCTCCCACTCTGAGGTCCTTCTCTTCCCGCTCACCCCTCGGCTGGCAGGGAAGCGCTATCACCTCCTTTAGGCAGGTGAGAAACTGAGGCACAGAGCGGCGAAGGGCAGGTCGACACTCGCCCTTACAGCCGATTGCGGATGCGCACTTCCAGTGACAGCACTTGCGTAGCTGGAGCTGACATAGCTATGCTGGGCTTATCTGGCCGTCCTCACAGGGGCACGGTGACCGGAGAAACTCCCTGAGTCCTTGTGAGGCTAAGGAGTACGGGGGGCGTCGACTGTCGCCCCCGATCGTTCGATTTCGTGCATCCCCACAAGGTGCCTGAAAGTGAACCCCACAAGATTGACCCTGACTGGGTACCATAGATGTAGCCTGAGCGATAGATCAGCGAGTCTGGATCTCAAAGTGGATTGCACCCCTGTTTGGATGGGGTCCCTGGGGGTGCGTTAGACCCGATAGGGCTGATCCCAGACCCTGGCTTGGAGCTGGGGGGTGGGGCTCAGACAGGCGCAGGCTTTGGTCCCTCCCTAGGGTCTTGTAGTACTTTTGGTTGTCGGTGTGAGGGGGGGATGCAGAGAAGTTTGAGCGCCCTTCCCCCGTCAAAGGCAATGAGGCACCTCCTGGGCCCGCTGCCTGGTGGAGGGCAAAGGGGACAGTTGCCCCCAGGCCTGGCATTTCAAAGGGGCCTGGAGCTCGCCTGCTGCCCCTGCTACTTTGGCAGGGGTGGCAGCCGGAGTTCTGGGCCTCTTTGCAATACTACTGTAGCCCTGCCACACGCGACTTAGGGGGTGGGGGGCAGTGCTGTGGTCTGTGCGGTTCTGAGGGCTGACTGCCCGAGGCCCCGCCCCCTTTGCCCTACGCCCCGCCCTTTCTGCCTTTTGGCCACGCCCCTTCAGCTCTTGGCCCCGCCCGTTGCTCCAGGCCCCATGGTGGCTGTTGGCCCCGCTGCACCTGACTCTTTTTGAGGCTCTCAGCCTAAGTAACTTGTTTAAAGGAAGCCTGTAGGAGACAGAACAGGTCTGAAGAGCTAAGCTCTTGCATTAACCACTGGGCCATACATTAGGGTGCAGCCCCCAGCCAGGGTTGGCCTTATTGTCTCCAGATACAGGAGGAATTTAACCTGCTGAGAGCCCCTTCCCCTGGGGCTCTGCTGCTGGAGTGGACCCCCAGGCTACAGGCTGAGGGAACGTTTCCCTCCCACTCCAAAGACAGCGTGGAGGGGGAGTGCAGGAAGATGGCTGGGGTGATGCCAAGGCAGAGCAGAACAGTCATCCCCGAGGTGGTCTTGTGTTTCCCTGGCATTGACCCAGAGTCCCTGGGCCCAAACCACAGCTGCATGTGGGTTGTTCAGCGCACAGGACATGCTCAGACTTTTGCACGTGGTGCCTGGCTTCTGAACGACCCAGGATCAGGCCCACCGACAGGAGGACAAAGGGGGGGCACTGGAGATTCAAAGGAGCCTGGGGCGCCCACCTACCACCAACACTGCACCGGAGCACCAGGCCTCTTTGGATTACCGCTGGAGCACTGTGTGGCTGTAAGGGCCGGAGGGGGAGGTCATGCCACAGTCTGGGTTGTGCTAGGGGCTAAGGGCTGACTGCCCCCGGCCTCAGCCCCACCCCTTTTACTTGCTGTCCTGCGGGGCACAGAGCCACCCCCCACACACCTTGCCATGGGGCTTGCCGTGGCTAGCTGCTGGCTGCCCAGGATCCAACCATGCCCAACCCTCACAGAGCAATGTTTCCAAAAGCACCCTCCCCTAGCCGAACTCTGCTCCCAATACCATCCATACTGCCAGGGCGGTGTAGCCCAGGGCTGAGAGTCATTAAAAGTCCAACCTGTCAGGTTTCAATCTGAATCCCTTGGCTCAAACCCATCCCTTACCCTCTTACTAGCAGCCGCCAATAAAATGAAATCACACCCTAAAAAAGTACCACGCCTATGAATGACGCTCGCCCGAGGAGGAAGACGGTGGTAGTGTAGTGATTTATTCCATTCAAATTTAAACCCTGTCCGGTGCAGGGGAAAGCAAACCTGGCCTGGTTTGGTCAGCTGACATTTTTAGACCACCCACTTTAAAGCTGAGCTGATTAGCTGACTGCTCAGTGCAGGAGTCAGTTTTAATTGGTTTGCAGCTGCAGTTACACCTTATTTTGCAAGGCCTGCAGGGAAGTGAAAGTACAGATGGCTTTTAAAGGAGAGGGGGAGGACGCCCACGAGATAATGTCCCTGTACAGGCAGGGTGTGGCTTGGGCACTGCACATGAGTTCAGTTGATGATGGAGACAGGGATAAATTCGATCCGGATTAACATGCAACTAATTGGGGTGAGGAGTCCGTTGCAATGAAGTTTGCTGCTCTCTCAGCTATGGGGTTAGCAAAATAATTGCTCTCCTCTTCCACTGTGCAGTGACGGCACAAGGGACCTTGGCTCTTTAAGGGGCTCACAGGTCTAGGGCTGGCCTTCTGCCCAGGGTGAATTTCATACCTGAATGGCTCTGGGCCTGATCCAAAGGCTTTGGAAGCCCACTGGCACGCTCCCATGAATTTCACTGACTTAGTTCCAGGCCTCCATGCTAAGGAGCAGCCGTTGTTGCCTGAGGCCGGGCGTGCTAAGGAACTTTAGCCATGGGGTGTTAGCTGTGTTAAAACTAGGGATGGGATTTTCAGCCAGGGCTCAGGAAGCTATTCTGTTTGACACAAAGTACTGCACTGAGCACCACAGAATCGGGGCGGCTGGCAGTCACAACCTCAGAGTAACACCTCGTTTAGCAACCCTCACAATCAGGCATCTTCCACATGATGAATACATCTTGGCTCCTGTCTCTAGGGCATTGTATTAAAAGAGATTATGTGGTAGGGTGAGGCCAGGGGAGGGAAGAGAAGCGTGAAAACAGGGCAGATTTGAAGCTGACCATCAGAGTGGGAGCCACTGAGGAGTAGGCAGCCTGAAATCAAATCCCACTCAGGGCTACCTTTATAAACCCTTTCCCGAGCAGGGAGTATGAGAGATGATTAAGGAGAGTTAGGAGTGGGGTGAGGAGAGGGAAGGAGATCTGGAGGAACAAGAGAGGATTAGAAGAGCCTCAGTAACCTGGGGCTGGGCTGCCCCAGTCCAGGGACCCGGAGGCTCAACCCAAGTCTGAGGAGAACTGGTCAGCCGGTGGAGCTGATAAAGGCCGGGGCTCGCTGCTGTGGCTGCCGCTGCCCGAAGGAGATATCAGGTAGGATAGTCTGGGGAAGTGGCCCAGGGAAAAGAGCTGCAGGGGCCAGGGTGAAGGGAGTCAGCCCTCGCTGGCAGCAGCCGTCCAGGGTCCCTGGGCTGGAACCTGGGATGAGTGGGTGGGGACCGGGTTTCCCCCCAGACCTCTCCTCTGCCCAGGTAATGGGGTTCCTATGGTAGGGGCAGTGGACCCAAGGCCCAGGAACAAGACTGACCCAGCCACAATGATTATGTCTAATAATGATGTAAGCCGGGTATTAGTACTAATGATGCACCTGGGAGAAAGATCACGATGTCAGGAGACTTTACAGCTGCTGGAGAGGTGCCCCCTGACAAAACACCCATGCCCATGGGCTCGGTTTTCTTCATATTACCCCCCATGGCTTCATCTTTACTCTCCATTGACACCCATTTGTGGAACATGTTGCCCCTGGCCAGACCCACCTGGAGACATTCTGGCTTGCAGATTTGGTCTCCTGATGCAAGGATGTGTGCTAGTATATATGTGTGCAGAACCTAGCACCCTGGGGCTCTGATTGTGGGTGGGACCTCCGTGCATGTCTTCTTATACAGGTGGGACCTCTCTAGTTCAGCATCCATAGGACCTGACCGATGCTAACCCAGAGAATTTGCCAAACTGCAGGAGGTCAATATTGTCTAACACAGTGTTTCTCAAACAGGGGTACGTGTACCCTTAGGGGCACACTGTTGTCTTCCAGGGGTTCCATCAACTCCTCTAGATATTTATGTAGTTTTACAACAGGCTACTTAAAAAAAAAAAAAAAAAACACTAGCAAAGTCACTACGATCCAAAAGTTCATTCAGAAAGTGACTTGTTTCTCCTGCTTCATACGCCTTGTGCTGAAAGGTTAAGTGCATTATTTCTACTCCAATCGATTTATTTGATAATGAGATGGTAGAAAGTCAGCAAGGTTTCAGATGTTGTCTTCTGTGGTATTTTGCGCGTTTTTGTAAGTAAGTGAGGAGTAACTTGGGGGCATGCAAAACAAATCTGACTCCTGAAAAGGGGACAGTCATCTGGAAAGTTTGAATGGCATTTCGTTTCAAGACGTCAGATTACCTTAGGACCATGTTTCTCAACTGGTGGTACGTGTAATCTCAGGGGTATGCGAGAGAGGTCTGGGGGTACTCTGATTCTTTTTTTTTTCTTTGAAAAAAGGGTATTTTAGGAAAAAAAGTTTGAGAAACACTCTAGCAGTGTTACCAACACGTCCACTTCTTATTGGGCTCTGAGAAGACATTTAGGGCTCAATTACAGAGAAATAACAGCACAGAACACTGACAGCCAGGACTGGTGGCTGGAAACACACTATATGGGACCACGGGAAACTTGGCCACACCCATGATAAGCGGACATCCAGTTTACTAAAATCATGCCAGACTATAGCTTTTAATGGCTGAGAGAGTGCTAGACTAGAGGGGTTCAAACTGTACAATAATGGCAATTATGAGATTTTAACTGCCTGGTCTTGAGTGCCTGTCCTATTCTGACTGAATTAATCTGAAGACCAACACTTGATGATCTAGAAGTACATTAACTATCTAGGCTATCTGTTTCCCCGGGATCTCTTTGATCATTCAACTGTCGTTCTGCTTCCATGATACGCTAGTCAGTAGAAGAGGGATCTGGAGTCTTTTTGATCCACAGCTAAGGAGTTGTAAGTGTGTTTTAGGACCCCGGGGAAGGAATTTTTAAAACAGGTGGGACTGGAGAAGAAATCGAAGAAAAACATCCCACCCTGTGCGCACACACATCCTTAAATCATAAAGGTTCCAACTAGGATTCCCTTGGCGATCATGAAATGAAAATGTCCTTCAATTACCGAGCGTTTTAAGACATGATTATTTCATGTGCATGCTATTAAGAAAATGACAGTTGAAAATTCATCATGAAATAAATTAATACTTAAACATTTTAACAAAGGCTCCCAAGTGGATTTCAGCTCTCCCCACCGCCCCTTGTGACAGAATAATGTGTTATTTTGCCTTTTATTATTATTGGAATAAAGATGATAAAATGCATGGTGAAACATGCATTTGGAAAACAAATTCATAACTACCCTTTCTAAAGGGGGAGCTTAGCTGAAAGTGGTGTAAAAACACAAGCACTATTTATTACACTGTGCTAGGAGGAAGGAATCTCCCCCCCGCCCACACTCCGTAAAGTCAAGCAAGCTGGAATTTGAATAATGACGCCATACTATTGCATGAAACTAACACTTTAGACCGATTCCTTTCTGTACCCTCCCTTCCCTCCGAATGCAGCGTGCCCTTACGTACGGCATAAATCAGAGCCCTGCTGGAAAATCTGTAGGCATTGAAAAACTGGGGCAAAGACATGGAGCGATTTATTTTCATAGAATCATAGAACACTAGGACTGGAAGGGACCTAGAGAGGCCATCGAGTCCAGCCCCCTGCCCCAATGGCAGGACCAAGTACTGTCTAAACCATCCCTGATAGACATCTATGTAACCTGTTCTTAAATATCTCCAGCGATGGAGATTCCACAACCTCCCTTGGCAATATATTCCACTGGTTGAATGCCCTGACAGTTAGGAACTTTTTCCTGATGTCCAACCTTTATTCAAAGTGAATTTATTTCTGAAAGATATTGTAATGACACGCGGCTGGAAGTCTAAGGCCTCCATGTGGACTTGATCCAAAGCCCACTGAATGTACTAGTACGGTAGTGTCAGTTTTAAGTGGTAGTCGATCAACTGGTACTCTCAAATAACCGGTTCTGCCATGAGGTGCTATGCCGGCGACTAGGTTTCTTCTTCTGGGCGGCTGTGTGAAGGGATCCCATCCTGCCCCCAGTGAGAGTGTGGTAGGACAGGTGGCTGGAGCACAAGGAGCCATCCCCAAGCTTCTTCCGCCCCGGCGCAGCAGCACAGGACAGGCCTGAGCTGCTAGGGGCTGCAGAATCCCTGCAAGAGGGCAGCAGGATGGGTGGCTGGAGCAGTGGGAGGCAGCCCTGCTGCGTGGCAGCAGAGGCTAGACCTGAGCTGCTGATCCCCAGCAGGGAGTGTGGAGTGGGCTGCATGGGTGAAGGCTGTGCTCTGGGGACCAGGCTGCCGAGGGCTTCAGGGAGGGGAGCGCTGCTGTGAGGCAGCCCTGTGTCAGAGAACTGGTGGTGGAGGGGTCCCCCTCTATTTTCATATTTAGCAACCTCCTGGTCCTGGGCCTGCTGGATGTGCAAGACTTTGCTGTAGTCTTTTCATACTCCTCCATGAGTTTTGGATCCGACTGTATCTCTTTTGGGGGTAGCATCTTGGTGCCCTTTTGAAAAATGGTAGGAAAAATAAAAGGTACCAGAAAAGAATGCTCAGGTTGCAAATTCAAGCCCTCAGAGGCTAGGGAGTGGCAGAACTCAGAAATGTAAGTGTCCCTGACACAGAGGTAATCCCCCTGCCAAATTTTAGCCACCTACTACCAAAGGTCGGTGGTGCGGGAGCCTGTCCACACAAGGTTTGTAAGGATTCAGTTTTGTTCTTGGAAACAGCTGAACTAACCATGTTTTGTTGAAACTTGCCAGCCTGAGGTCCACCGCGCTGGGGAAAATTTCAGTGTTATTTGGTCAGTGTTATGAGCAACTGAAAGCGGGCCTGAAACCGGAAAGTGATGGACACCCGTTGCAGAGTGTTCCTGGGTGTATTTATGAGCATGAGGAAAGAGCCAGGGCAGAGGGGCACAACCAGGGGGGCTGGCGACTGATCCCTAGCCCGCTGAAGTCAAGGGGTGCTTTCAATTGCGGTGAGGTAGCTACAGAAGAGACTTGGATGGCTTCGTGGGACAGCAGATGGAGCCCTGAGCTGCTCAATTTAGAGATAGCTGTGACGTTCACAGTTGGCCACAAGGTGGTTTGTGTTTCTGGGGGGGCCACCATGGGCAGAGGATTAAAAAAAAACCCACCTTCACAAGCCTGAATGGATAAAGCCTCACTACCCCCTTGGGAGATGGGGAAGTGTAGGTCTCTTCCCTAACCTAGACTCCAAGACAGTAACCTTCCCCTCCCTGGTGAACCCTTAAAGTCATGGAGTCCCAGGGCCTCTCTACACAGATCCTGGGGGCTGCCCCCAGTAGAATAGCTTGAAAGACCAGGGCCCTCACTGGTACTTTATTTTTTTGAGCTGCTATTTGTTTTTAACCAAGTCTGTTGAAAGCAAGTCCTCCTTTTTATCAGTTGCCTTTGAAACACATACCCTTGGCCCTGTTCTCCACTAACTTACTGTGGTGCTGTTCCACTGGTGGGTTGACATTGGTTCTAAGGTTATGCCTACAATGCATTGTCAACCTGGGAATGTGGGACTTTGGCTTGCAGCTTTGGTTTTCCCAAGCTCATGCTTGAGTATCCACCTTGCACTGTAAACCAGGGGTTATAGTCGCAGGATCTGGGTCTCCCAGCCGTGCTAACAAGTCCACGCTCCACAATGCAGAAATGACTTGGACCTGCAGCTGGAGTGCCAAATGACAGTCTTGTGGTGTATCAGGTTGTTGTAGTGATAGATCTTGTGTATTGGTTTGCCATAGTGATTAGACCTGACTGTTGTCATAGTAACTAAGTTAGCCCATTCGGTGGTTAGCCCAGTTAATTTTGGTTGATTCTAGCTTGTAGCGTGGGATGGAATAAATGGAAAAGCAGCTCTCTGTGTTCAAGCGATTTCTTCCCAAACTCAGTGACTCCAAACAATATGACAAATCCCAGGGAGATTTGGGATCTGACCTCCTTCCACCTGCCTGGCAGGGTTTTAGGCCCTGATCCTGAGTGCTTCCAGCGTTGATTGGTGTGAGGATTGGGCTCCAATCTGAGTCCAGGCCAGGGTGTGCCCTGTATCCATAACCTCAGTGGTAAGTGAATTTGATGCTGCGCTACTGTTTTGTTTTAAGCATACATTGGGGTAGCAGTGGATTGTACTTGCCTACTTCATGCGCAGGAGGAGGGCCCATAACTCAGAAGTCTCGAGCTATATAACTCACAGACAGGATATGCATGGCCATCTTTAACTGATGAAAATAAGGTGCATTATGCCGCTATTATTTGCACTATGCCAGAGGCAGTGTCTACCGGTATAAAAATGTTGGTTATACCTATAGCTACTCATGCTATTAGTATAGTTGTAGATATAATATGATTTATTGATGTATTTTTATTTCCCACTAGTATGGTATAAATATATTTATACCACATGAGTGGCCAATAAATTTCCCTTATGAATCCTGTTATCTGCACCATTAACCATTTATCATTTTTATGAGGTCACAGCTTTAGCTGTACAAGAATTTATTCCTTACTTTGTGACCCCTTCCAAAATAATACATGGCCACTTCTGAACTATTCACCTCAGGCCTCATTCCTCCTCCCTACCATTGCACATTACTTCTTGCAAACCAGATAAATTCCCAGTGCTGTGCTGTGTCCAGACATTTAATTCCCCTTCTCCGTGGCAACAAAACCAGAGAGACCAAAATTAACTGGACCAGATTTACTTGACTTGGAACTGGGATGTTCCGCCAGGCCAGAACGACTTAGCTGGACAACACCAAAATTGACCCAAAAGGGTTGGGCAATTCAGGGGTTTTTCAAAACCAAACCAAGATAAACAAACAAAAACCACCGAGAAATCCCAGGCTTCCGATTCCCACAACTCCCCAGAATCCTGAGGTGATAATAAAAACAAGTCCAGTGACACCAACTCACAGTTTTACCATTGCTTAAACTTTCATGAATTGCAACTCACTTCTTCAGCTGCATGAAGAGAAAGCATCTGATGATGTTAGTGGCAACTCACAAAAGCTTATTCCATTATAAAATTGTTAGCCTTTAAGGTGCCAGTGGACTTGTTTTTGCTGAAACAGACTAACGCGGCCACCTCTGAAACCTGAGTTGATAATGGCACTTCCAAAAGGAATAGAAATAATAATTCTAAGGATTTTTTTCACCCTGTGATATAAATGATCCATGAAATGACAGGCATTGGAAGAACATTCCCCCTTCCTGTATATCATAAATGTAACCTCCCTGCTTTATTCAAATATTTGCCCCTGCCAGCGTTGGGGGAATTGTTCATGAAATACGATGGTGTTTAGATGCTGTGTTGTTGAGTCTGGTTTAAAATCCTACATGAAATAAGATGTAACCACCCTGTGGGAGTTCTGCAGTGCCCCCCCCGTGGTCCTCCACTTTTTAGCTACACCTTATCATTGGGGCTACATCCACACGACAGCCCTCTTTCAAAATAAGAGCTTTCAAAATAGCTTCCTTATTTTGAAATAACACAACCAGGCACAACGTCCATTTTAAAATAGCACCCAGCTATTTCAAAACAGTGCCACTGGAGCCCATTATGGCCTGTTTTGAAACAGGCATTATTCCTCGGGAAATGAGGTTTACCGGAATCGGAATAACGCACCTGCTATTTCAAATATATTTGTAATAGAGTGTGCATCATTTATACGCTGCCAAAGTTATTTTGAAATAAGTGCTGTTATTTGGAGAGAACTTGGCCATGCAGACATAGCCTGGGTGAGCTCATCTCTACAGGCCTCTCTTTTTAATATATTTCCATGTAACTGACTTTCAAGTCTTCTTGTACATGCTGGACTTGTCGTTTTCTGTTCCGCTGTACTTTACTCGCTGAGGTCGTCTCGAACGTTCTGCTGCCATCACAGACTCGGTACAGCCAGCCCTGAATGCTTCACCTTTCCTCCAAAGCCAGTCCCTCTTTTTGCAATAGCTCCAATTCCCCAACAAGACTAGCCACACAACCACTTTCCATGGCTCTCAGGCTGGCCAAGTCGGGGCCATCCAGCACCTCCCTATTTCTTTCCTCTGATCCAGGCTATCACCAAGTCCTGCTACTTCAAAGTACACCTCCTCTCCGTCCTGGCAGCTAATTCACTGGTTCACATGCTGATCACCTCCTGACTGGACATCCGCCATACCCACCTCTCAAGTCTTTTCTGTAGTTATCTCACCCTCATCCAGTCTGTCCAACTGAAAATTGCTTTGACCATATCCCTCCCTCTTGGAATCAGTTAGCAGTTTCTCTCCCCGACTTCCCTGCCCATGGAACTCAAACTTCTTGTCCTTGATTTCAACTCCCTTCATAGCACAGACCCTGCTGAATGTCCTTCCACCTCCCTTCGGTGCCCGTCAAAATGATGCCACTGCCAATACCTCTCTTGTCTTATTCTCCACCTTTGAGTCAATCAGGTCGGCCCTGAAGACTCATTTGGGCAGCACTGCCTTCAAACAGAGCATGAGCACTGCAGTTGACTAGCCAGTGTTCTTTTATGGCTTTTTCTGTGCCCAGTGAAAAGAGGGTATGAATCTTTTTTCACCCCTGGGCTAGAAGTTTGTCCCCCTAGCTCACGCTGTAGCAACTCCAGTTGTAGGGAGGGTGGTGGAATCTCCATCTCTGAAGGTTTTTAAGGTGAGGCTTGACAAAGCCCTGGTGGGGATGAATTCGTTGGGGTTGATCCTGCTTTGAACAGGGGGTTGGACGAGATGACCTCCTGAGGTCCCTTCCAGCCCTAATCTTCTATCAACTCAGGCACTGAGCTCTGGAAATGACAGGTTCCGTCTATACATGGTGGCTATCACATTTAAGCTGCGTCTACACGTGCACGCTACTTCGAAGTAGCGGCAGTAACTTCGAAATAGCGCCCGTCACGTCTACACGTGTTGGGCGCTATTTCGAAGTTGAAATCGACGTTAGGCGGCGAGACGTCGAAGTCGCTAACCCCATGAGGGGATGGGAATAGCGCCCTACTTCGACGTTCAACATCAAAGTAGGGACGTGTAGACGATCCGCGTCCCGCAACATCGAAATAGCGGGGTCCTCCATGGCGGCCATCAGCTGGGGGGTTGAGAGATACTCTCTCTCCAGCCCTTGCGGGGCTCTGTGATCACCGTGGGCAGCAGCCCTTAGCCCAGGGCTTCTGGCTGCTGCTGCTGCAGCTGGGGGTCCGTGCTGCATATACAGGGTCTGCAACTAGTTGTTGGCTCTGTGTATCTTGCACTGTTTAATGAAAGTGTGTCTGGGAGGGGCCCTTTAAGGGAGCGACTTGCTGTTGAGTCCGCCCCGTGACCCTGTCTGCAGCTGTGCCTGGCTCCCTTATTTCGATGTGTGCTACTTTGCCGTGTAGACGTTCCCTCGCTGTGCCTATTTCGATGTTGGGCTGAGCAACGTCGAAGTTGAACATCGACGTTGCCAGCCCTGGAGGACGTGTAGACGTTATTCATCGAAATAGCCTATTTCGATGTCGCAACATCGAAATAAACTATTTCGAAGTTGGGTGCACGTGTAGACGTAGCCTTATACTTTAAGTGGTAAGTAAATCCATTTAGACCACCAAGACAGCGTAGCAGGAACAGCTTGGCTCTGTAACCTTCCTTGCCCCTAGAGAGTGGAACATACTCATCTTTCCAGAACGTCCACCATTTCCAATGGAAGCTCTTCAGAGAAGGAACCTGTCTTCTGTGTGTTCTGTGTAGCACCCAGCACTCCTCTGAGCACTGTACAGTAATGAATTGTGCTTGGTAAGCTCAGGTATATCCTTGTGGCTTTGGAGAACTGTAGCCCCCTTCACCCGCGGGTGCAGAGACTATAAATGTAATTGCAAAAAGAAAACTTCACATTAAAGAACGTTTTTTAGGTTGCAAAATCAAACACGCCGCATTTGGGAAAAGAGTGCAATCTTAATTTGTTCTCCTTGTACATCCCTCTTGTACACTGAACGAGAAGGGGTTCTCGGGCTCATGCAGTTAAATATTGCGTTAGGAAGCACACAAACAAGGGGAGAAAGACACATGGTAGAAGGAAACACTGGCACAGAATCTACATTACTGTGATGTACCACTTGAACAGGCATACTCATGCTGCTGTGTAAACATACCCAGAGGGACTTGTCTAAGATCTCCTGGCTGATGGTTGTCACTAGAATCTGGGTGACCTGTCCCTCAGTCAGGCCCCCTCTCCTTTAGACAACCCTGCCTTATCTCTCAGTAGCAAGCATCCCATGCAACCTAATCTTTCTCTTTGCTGCAGCCACCTCTTCCTAACAAGCTTGTGCATATCTTAAATGTCTCCCTCCTGCAGTAGTCTAATTTTTGCCTTAGTGGCAGGAGCTGTCCACACACTATGCAAGCTCCTTGAAGAACATACTTGTGAGATCAGACATTGATGATAAAAAGTATCAGCATTAAAGCAACCTGAACCTGTTTCTCCTCTTACATCGGGAAAATAGACTCAATGTTCGTGAGCAAGCATAATACCTTTGGAATTGTATAGGGTTAAGTGATCATTGCCCCATACACAAGGGAAAGTCTGTATCAGAACCCATGCTGTATGGGCTTGTCTCTTTGCTGTGTTTGTACAGCACCTAGCACCAAAGGGATCCCAGTTCTCTGAAGTAATGATTGTTATAGTCATTATCTTTTCCTACAAGGGTGGGCTTTCTTTAGATGAAGCAATGTGCAGACAATTAAACACCAAAGCAAAGACAATGCCTTTAATCTCCACCAAAAATATTAATTAACATTCATACTGTGATAACACCTACAAGCCAACCAGTTCATGGTCTTTTTCTACTAGGTGCTCTATGAATACACAACATGCAATGTCCTGGGCATTATTTCTACTAAACAGCACAAGATAAAGAAAACCCAATGTAAACAGGGAAATATTTTCACACCTCTCCAGTGACTCGGGGGAAGATTTCAACAAGAGGTGATCAGAAATTTTTGAAACTTTCTTTGGTCAGAAAATCCACAATGTGGCTGAACTGAAAATTGTCATAGAAAAGTTTCGGTGTTGTTAAAAATGGTGACTTTGAAAAAAAAATTATAGGGTTGGGAAGGGCAGAATTTGGAAATGTTGAAAAGTTTCATTTTGCTATTTTCAGATGGAAAAACTCCAGTTTGGAATGATTTTTTGTCTTTACATTTAAGTGAACTGGGGTTTAAAAGTAGGAGAACATTAAAGGTGGCCCAAATCAAAGCAAAATATGTGGAAATCATTGAAAACTCATTTTGACAGACAGCCAGCTCAAGGCCTTATTAAAGTAGTTGTAAAGTTATGCCAAATGCCCTGCGGGGATACAAAATTTTTATCCACAGTCAAAAAAATGAGCTGTGGGTATCCACATCCATATCCACAGATATGGCTACCCCTGGATATAAGCTGACAGCCATGGATTTGCAGGGCTTAATTATGGCTTTAGACTAGGGGTCTTGCAGGTGTAACCTAGATGCACTGAGACCACTGAGAAAGGGACAGTGAATTTAGCTCATGTGGTAGAAGCTCGTGGCTTTAACCCCAAAGCAGGTTTAATCTCATCTACTGCAGAACCAGGTCTGTTGGCTTTACTCAGGCATAGAGTGGGGCCATGGGCCTAAAGGAGAACTGAGGGTCCTCCAAACAGTGTTTCAAGAGAAGAGGGGTGGTCAGAGGTGGTCGCAAACCAGGATGCAGGAAGCTGGTGATAGGCCTGGCCAAGCATTGGGTGGCTGAACAGAGGTTTCTGGAGTTACCTGTGAGCCCCTATGATCAAGAACCACTGAACCTATGTGTATAGTGTAAACATGCTATCCATGTGGTGTAAATACATCGATTACACCACGACTGTCACCAACAATGGAAACCACCCACTACTACACCAATGGGCAACCACCAATGCCACTTAAATTCCACATAAGCTCTCTAAGGTTAAGTGTCACTGAGGGTTTATCTACACCTGCACTCACAAGGTGCGGTTGTAGCTTGAGTAGACGTACCCAAGGAAGCTTAACACTGGAACAGTGAAGTTATGGCCACGCTGGTTGTACAAGCTCAGCCAGCACCATGGGTAATGATTACTCACTGGGCTAACCCCCCATTGAAATACATGCTGCCCTAGCTCAACTGCTCCAGGACCTGAGCCAGCTAGCTTAAAACTAGCTAGGGCATGTCTACTCAAGCTACAATCACACCCCTGATTGCAGTATTGACACAGATGTAGTTTTCTGCACAGGGTGAATTGCATCCAAACAGCTACTAAACCATAATTGAATATCCACAGCCGATTTCTGACTCTCAGGTTTTCAACAATAAATACAACCCAAGAAAGTTCCCTCTTCCCCTGTCTCCCTCGTCTGGAGTTTGGCTGGTACAGACTTTTTATTTGCACACAGTTGTCCTTAAAAATAATAAGTGACTATCCGGCCTGTTCAAAGCCAGAAACCAGTTGACCAATTGCTGCTGTGTTTTACTTCAGGGCATCCATCTAAGGCAGGGAGAGAGATCAGTCTGTAATGGTTTGCCTGGCTCGAAAACTCCATTTTGGACCGTGGAGAGTCATATTTCAGAGTGTATTGATCAGGCTGCAGTTTGTGTTTCCTCATGTCCATGATCCTGTTTGCAGCCCTGTAAAATAATAACAGTACTCATGTCAGTAAGGTAATTACCATTGATCTAACACACTGTGACAAATTTTTCAGTCATGCCACTTGATTCATACTTAAAGTTATGGCACTGCTGACTGCTCCTTAAATAATTGAAGGATGCCCTTTGTAAATCAGCACACTTTGGCCAAAAGTGGCAGTTGCCTCTCTGTGGCAGGCTTGTTCCCTAGCTTTACCACGGAATGGAAGCCAGACAGATTTTATCAACCTGCCTAGCTTAGGGTTAGCATTCAGGTTTCCCTCTATTTTTTTGGGCATCTTTTGGTGGAATGAATTTTGTTATGTGCACCCAGGCATGTGCAGACATGCACCACCGATAGAAACAAATGCTGCCGATGGTGGCTTTGGGCACGCTGCTAAATGGAAGTGACAGCCTGAAAGTATACGGCAGACAGCGACTGGGGGGTCATTGTGGACCGCATGCTGAATATGAGTCCACAGTGTCACGCTATTGAAAACAACCAAAAAGCTAAGATCATGCTGAGATGTAATAGCAGGAGTGTTGTAATCAAGACACAAGAAGTCATTCATCGAGTCTACTCTGTGCTTATTAGGCCTCAGCTGGAGTACTGTGTCCAGTTCTGGGAGCCAGTTTCAGGAAACGTGGACACGTTTCAGACAAGGCAGAAAAGAGCAACAAAAATGATTCAAGTTGTAGAAAGGTGACCTGTGAGGGAGGGTTACAAAAATGGGGTTAGTTCAGTCTGGAGAGGAGAAGACTGCATGGGACCGTGCTAACAGTTCTCAAGTCCATTAAGAAGTTGTTACAAAGAGGAAGGAGCTACCTGGAGAGGACGAGACGAGAAGCAATGGGTATAAACTGCAGCAAAGACAATTTAGATTGTACAGGTTGAACCTCTGTAATCTGGAACTCTTTTGTCCAGCAACATCTGTAATCTGGCATTATTTCAGTCCGCCAGACACCCACTTATCATGGGTGTGGCCAAGTTTCCTGCGGTCCCATAAAGTTTGTTTACAGCCACCCGTCCTGGCTCTCAGTGTTCCGTGCTGTTCTTTAGCTGTAATTTACCTATAAATGTCTTCTAAGAGCCCGGTCAGCAGTGGGAATGTTGGTAATGGGCTAGACGATGTTGACCTCCCATAGTCCAGCAAATTCTCTCATTCGTCACCAGTCAGGTCCCAAGGGTGCCGGATGAGAGCGTTTCAATCTACCTAGTAGAAAAGTCCTGGAATAAATTGCCTGGAGAGACTGTGGAATTCCTGTCACTGGAGGCTTTAAGAGCAGGTTAGACAAATATTTGTCAGGGATGGCTATGTAATACTTAGCCCCGCCTTGAATGCAGGGGACAGGACGAGATGACCTCTCTTGAGCCCTTCCAGTCCTATGAGTCTATGAAATAGTTGTAGGTATTTAAACTGTCCAGACTGGATCATCCATTTGGAGTTCCTCACAAAAGGTTCTTCACACCACAGTTTAATGACATGGGAGGTCCTATTCCATTTTAATTGTACAGGTATGGTATTGGGGGCTTGAAAGCCTTGGAAAACAGCTGAGTAGCCTCAATTAACAAGGATGCTAGGGGGACTTGTGAATAGTTAGCGTCTGCAAGGATCAAGACCCAGATTTTCATTAACAGTTATCAAAGAAACTAATACACGTTTAGTTTCTGCCTTAGGAAGAACTTGAAGAAACGGATTGTTTTACACAAAAGCAATATTTTAATTAAAAACTCCATCCAGCCTGATGTCATGAGACCTTCCCAACTGAATTATGTCACTCTGGTCTGCCACAGAACTGTGAGGAGTTCTCAGCCGTCCTTGGGGTTATTTGTATGAGGAACGTCAGATGGTTCCGATGCAAGAAGACACAGAGATCAGGAACAAACTCACCATTGGCATCAGACAGCAGAATTTCATTCATAGCGCTGAAAGCCGAACTCACTTGGCTAGAATGAGCTCAGCTTCTGGGTCCCCTTCCCCTCACTGCCACGTTTCCTGTGTTACCCGGGGTAAGTCACATCTTATTTGTGTTTCAGTATGAAAGGGCTGTTATGAGGCCAGATTAATTACTAATGGAGAAACCCTTTTGTTCTCTGAAAGGTACCAGTATGCAGATCCCTGTGAAATTCTTTTTTTTTTAAATATGTGTTTATATGAATGTTGGTGGAATTTTATTTTATGCTTCCCAAAGGGTTAGTTCTGCTCCTGGAGGTGGGAGGCCCTGGGGGTGGAATGGGGAGAAAGCCTGCCCCATACACCTCTGGGACGTAGGTAAGGGCAGATCCTGTGTCCTGAGGGGCTAGGCCCGTAGTTTCAGAGTGGACCTGGCCTGCAGTCACCCTGGACAGCAGTGGCTCCTGTTTCCTGCAGGGCTGGGCCTAGTGCCTTGCTCTCCTGACCTGGTACATGGATTGTTGTGCTGCTCAGGTCGGAGCCCACCGCCCTGCTATCATTGTGGTGGAGGGCTGGCCAGAGCAAATGTGAATGGGATTATGAACCCTTGTTCCAAGGGTTTATTTTTCCGTCTGTTTACATATTTGCAGAAAAAAACAAGGCTCTGCTTTTATGCCCTCCTCACCATAGCGTGGGTATATCTCTGTCTTGTACTGCCTGGATCCTGGAAGGCCGAGCCATGCTACTCTCCCCGTTCTACAGATGGGAGAAGAAAGAGACGTTAAGTTCACCTATGAAATCTGTGATGGAGCAGAGCAGTGAGTGCCTTCACTTCTGGATCAAACTTTCTCTCCAAGGGCACCCCAAGATCCTCTTTTGAGATCCTCAAAGGAAGGCACTACAACACAAAGTCATAGCGCTTTGGGCTTCTAAGGAGTTGGCCTCGATGACCTCGTGAGGTCTCTCCCAGCCCTCCATTTCTATGGTGACTTTATGGGTTGTTATTATTTCCAGAGGGATTTGTTACATACTCCTCCTCATGCAACCCGTGGACAAGGTACAGCGGTTAGAGTGAACAGCAGCAAAGGTCTACCAAGAGGCCATTACCCATGCTTGATCAGCTCCGCCACCATTCACCCTCCAAGAGCTCCCCTACCACAAAGAATGCTTGGTTGGATATTGCGTTCCAGAGGGCGCCAAAGCCAAGCATTAGAGGGGGCAAAGTTGAAAAGCCCCTCTCTTTGAGAACACTCTGCTTCTGCCTGCTGGTGTCCAGCTCTGGGGGATGCAGAACAAGCAGGTTATAGCTAATCTCAGGGACTTGTGGGAGAGGTGGATCCCTAGCCTCTTAGACTTAGAAATTTGAGACTTCCCTGGGGAAATAAGATTCTCTGAGAACGAAATTCGCTCCTGTGCAAGCAGCCCTTGCCAGGCCTATCTGCCAGTTAGGACCTATTTAAGTGGCACAGAAGCCATGGATTGGTCCTCTCCCCCATGCACTTACCATAACTCCATGCCTACCTAGCAGATGGTTTCTCATATTAGCAAAGCCAGCATGGAGTTGCCATCATGGCCTAACAGCTTTTCTCAAAACAAATTAAATTAATAACCCTCCGAGAAATTCTGAGACCAGCCCCTAGTATTGTTGGGTCATAAAAAGGAAAGGCACCCGCTTTGAGCCAGTCAATTACTTGTCAAGAGCTCTCTTTTGTGGGCATTCTTTTACCCTACCTGCTTGAGGTGACCCCAGTAACAAGCAGGAGGCATCTGAAAGGAGCTTACTCAATAAGTCTGGGATTGAACAAGCCATGTATTCGGGAGGTCACATTTAATTCCTTCCCTGCCTTTATATTCAGATTAGAGGCCAACCTGGATTTGCGGAAGCCGGGTTTCTCTGCTAATGCTGCTTTTGCACTTAACCTGCAATTTACCTGTCAGTAACAAACACATTGAAGAACAGCTCAGCACTTAGAACTTCCAAACAATTTACCACACCAACACAATGCGCTCTTTGTATTCCAAGACAACGGCAGCCACTAACGTGTAACATAAATGCCTGCAATCTCACGAAACCACGTTCAAAAATGCGTCCTAACTGTATTTCAAGGAACAACAAATTTGAGGTCAACCAACTGCTTTGAAAACAACAAGAAAGAGCCCCTCACCCAAACAAACCACAAGTCTGTCACACGCTGGATTGGTTAAGAAGGGTTGTGTTTAAAGAGCCATCTAAATGCCTCAGCTCAAGTGCTGAGAGGAGGTTTATTAAGTGGCCTGTCTGAATGTATATCAAACTTGTCCCTGGTGGGGACCTGGTGTTAAATTCCATCATTAAAACCTATTACCGAGCCATCAAAACCTGCTGTAATTCCGTCTAATGACCTCATTTCCCTAAGCGTAACCTGTGCCACTCAATGAAAGTTTTGCCGCTTTGGTGTTCTCTCTCGGTAGGCCAGAGCTTCTTAGCGGAAAAGGAAAAAAAAGGCAGAGAGAGAGGAAAAATCAATGTCTATAGAGATGACAAGGCATGAGGCCAGGAGCTGGGGACCTAAGAAACTATCCAATATTCCATTTCCTATCCAGCCTATTAGCTGCTGAAGTCAGCCTAGGTGCTGGGTTTTGATTGAAAGCTGAGCTGAGACCAGATAGAGGAGGAGGCCAGCAGAGAGATATGGCCACCAGACAAGGCTAGTTTATAGCTTGCTGCAATCAGTCGTGAAAGTAGGTGTATATAAAAATGGATTATTGCATTAAAAGTTCAAAACGTTCCTTTTTTCCTCTTTGCTCTGGTTAAGGCAGGACGGGGCAGGAGAAGGGGAGGGAAGAAATAAGTACTCCCCCAACCACCACCACCACCTCTACATGCCATGAAATCATTTCGTAAATACAAAAAAGGCCCCCCGGGCTATTGGTGCCCAGACACTCATTTTTAGAGTGGATAATTGACTCCTTTCAGTTGATAATTCATAGCTTGCATATGCTGGCTAATACATCAGCGCCTAGAGATTCCAAGACAGCCCGGAGCAGAAACAGAGAGGGCGAGGGGGAAAAAAAAATGTGGATGATAGATGAGTGCATTACCGCTTTATGAATGAATTATGTCCTGCAAATACCTTGAGCAGGAGAGACTGTCGGCCTGTATCTATACTAATCTGGGAGGAATTATGACAATTTTCACATTAAAAAGGGAAAGGGAAAGGAATTAATCGAGCAATTGGGCCATTAAAAATGTATGCCGGAGCGTTTGAATGTCCATTTCCCCATTTATCATTCCGTAGCATGCGTCCGTCGGCGGTTTTCTTTTTGGTTCGTTTTGTGCAGGTTTTGATGTATAAAAGCAGATCAGGATTATTTTGACAAGACAAAGTCTATTTTATATATGGCGGTTCACAGAGTCTTTCTGTATCCTCTGTCAGAAAGGAGAGTATATCTCCAGCCTTTGCTTTCAGCGGCTTCCAAAGTCTGTATTCTTTAACTTGATAAAAACAAGATGATTGCCACCCACGTATTATTTTTACGCTTCGTGCAGCTGCAATTAAATTGGTAGATCCTTCCCCAAAGGATTTATGGTATATAACATAATGGTGGTTTTCTGTTTAAAAGTTATATGTTGGTCATACCATATTAATTAAAATTAGTTTAATCTGTACAATACTTCTGAGATCTCACTTTCTCTTTTTTATGCTCGCTTCTGGCATAATGAGACGAATAAAGTCCGTAAAACTCTCTCAAGCAATGGCTGCTAGCAAATTCCCTGAGTCAGAATTCTACTGCATTAGAATCTGATCCTGGGCTTTCAATCCTGGCTTTTGGTTATTATAAAAAGAGACCTATTCAATGTTCAACATGTACTTCAGGCATCCTGAGTTACTTGTATTTAAGTCCATCTTGTTATGATCTATAAGGATTTCAACCATTTGTAAAATTCAGCCAGAGGGAAAATACCTTCAGAGTAACAACAATGCACAGGAATTGGCAATAAAATGCAAACACATAATCACGCCTCCTTTTACATTGCATTTATGCATTTAATGCCAGATCGTCATCAATTATAATGTGAGATCTGAGAGATCTGTGATGGTTAAAAATACATTTGGCTCACACACAGTCATATTTACTAACTCGAAATGATTTTTAATTGCCGTGATTATTAAAGCATATTTCATTATCTTCTGAATACAGATTCAGAGGTATTTGTCAGCCCAGAAGAGACGTACCAATCACTGCGCTAATTTAAAAATCTCATCTGAGAAATGACATCAGATTTCAAGCAATCTGTCCGACGCACGCTCTATTACCTGCATGTCTTTAGCCGAACCACTTGCAAACCACGAACATGAGATACTTATTTAAACACAATGCTAATAAAACTTAATCTCTGAATTCTGCAAACAAGGATGCTGTGCAGCAAATCACCTTAAAATATCTAAGATTTTCAGCTTTACTGTCTATGGTTTTCTCCTCGCTTTCTTCATATCGATTGTAAAATACACTTTACATCTTCAACCAACGGGAAAAAAAAAACTCCCCAAACCCCTCACTGCGCCTGGTCTTTTCATTGGTCTGAGCTGTTAAATATCGGTTAATACATTTGATAAGAATACAGAATGAAACCTCAGAAGCAAATTTGGGCATTGGCATTACCCTTACAGGCACCTTCTGAACATGCGAGCAAATGTACCCAGCATTGCTCAAGTATTAACTGAAGTTATTTTTTAAAAAATGGAATGGGAAGATGCGTGTTTATTTAAACAGTGGCTTGATGTTTTATTTAATTGTGAGGCTCATGGAAAGGAGTAGGGGTGGAGGCTGGGCGGGGGAGTGCGGAGGAGGGAGTGGAGGAAGCAGGAGGCAGGGCTGTGGGTGGGGGGCTGAGGGTAGGGAGTGCGGGTGCAGGAGGTGGGCTATAAGGGGGCTCGGGACAGGGTGCTAGCTGTGGAGGGGGTCTGTAGATGGGGTGGGGGTGCAGGATAAGCGGGGGGGGCAGATGGCAGGGTGGAGGTGCAGGGTTGGGTATTGGATGGGGCTTAGAGTAGAGGCAGAGAGCTCTGGGCTTGGGCCTGGGAGGAATGGGGAGGCTTATCAGGGACTCCGATGGTGGCTTGAGGGAGGGAAAGTGGGACCACAGCTCCCGGACCCTCTGCCTGAGCCTGGGGAGGAGGGCTAGGTGAAGCCACAGCTCTTGGCCTCCCCGGCCTGTCCTGGGACCAGGTTAGGCCACACCCCTCAGCCCCCCTGCCTGTCCCTGGGGGTGAGGGGGCCAGGTCACACCATGGCTCCTGGCCCCACTGCCTGACTCCCAGCACTTTGGCATACACGGGGGGGGAGCAGTTTGGGCTGTGCCTCCCGCCCCCCATCTATATGCAGGGGAGAGGAAGGGGTTAATTTGGGCTGCAGCTCCCAGGGGTGGGGTCCCAGGGAACCATGAGGGATGGGGCTGGTTCACAGTGCTTGGCCCAGTCCTGGGGGGGCCAGTCTGCCCTAGCTCTGGGGGGAGGCCATGGGGGGCCAGGGATAGGATACGATGCTGGGCCCATTCCCAGGGAGGCTGCCCCGACCCCAGCCCCAGCCCCAATTCCAGGAGGGGTAAGAGGGTGGGTGTGGGAGCCCCTTGGACCACACCAGGGGCGGGGAGTTAGGGCTGCAGCTACCAGCCCCTCACACCTGTCCTGGGAGGTAGCCGGGGGCGCAGTTTGGACTGTGGTTCCCAGACTCCCCTCATGTCCTAGGGTCAGAGGGCTGCTGCTCATGTCATGTGCTGAGTACAGGGGTGGGAGAGGGAGGGGAGATGAACCCCTGCTGGTGCTGGGGCTGCCCCACTGCCTACTCCTACAGACAGGACAGTCCTGTCCACAAGCACAGGGAGGAAAATAATTCCGCCGCTGGCTTGTAGCATTGGTGGAGCCTAAAGGAGTTTGGTTCATTGGCCTCACTCAGCAAAGGCACAGAGGGAATCTGATTGCTCTCGGTAAACACACCAGGCGGTGGCAGTCCGGGCAGAGGAAATGGGTATAAACTCACCATGAGCAAATTTAGGCCAGAAATGAGAAGATGGTTTCTAACCATCTGAGGAGTGAGGTTCTGAAGCAGCCTGTTAATAGGAGCATTTGGGGCAAACGACCAACGGGGTCTGGAGATGGTGCCCCGTGCATTAATGAATGGGAATCTGTGATGAGGTTGCCAGAAGTACCAGGGAACTGGACGTGAGACTCCTTTCAGGCCTCTGTCCTACATTCGTATGTTTTCAGTAGAGTGAACTCACTGTGTGCTCTCCCTACCCCGCCAGTAAGACACAGGAATAGAACCATAGAATCCTAGGGCTGAAAGGGACCTCAGGAGGTCATTGAGTCCAGCCCCCTGCCCAAAGCAGGACCAACCCCAACTAAATCGTCCTGGCCAGGACTTGTCAACCCAGGACTTGAAAACCTCTGCAGATGGAGATTCCACCACTTCTCTCGGTAACACATTCCTGTGCTTCCCCATCCTACTGGTGAAATAGTTTTTCCTAATATCCAATCTAGACCTTCTCCACTATAACTTAAGACCTTTGCTCCTCTTTTTGCCATCTGTCACTACTGAGAACAACCTCTTTTCATCTTCTTTAGGAACACCAATGCTCCTGCAGGAAGCTGAAGGCTGCTATCAAATCACCCCTCAGTCTTCTCTTCTGCAAACTAAATAAACTCAAATCCCTCAGCCTCTCCTCATGGGTCCTGTGCTCCAGCCCCCTAATCATTTTGTTTGCCTTCTGCTGAATCCACTCCAATGCATCCATATCCTTTCCATACTGGAGGCCTAGAACTGGACATAATACTCCAGATGTGGCCTCACAAGTGCCAAATAAAAGGGAATAATCACTTCTGTAGATCTGCTGGCAATGCTCCTTCCTAATGCGCCCCAATATGCCATTGGCCTTCTTGGCTGCAAGGGCACACTGTTGACCGGTGATTAAGGGGGGTCCACCTTGCAACACCGTAAAGGGGCCTGGATTCCAAGGGCAGATGCTCAGCACTTTCTGATAGTTGGCCCCTTTTCCAATGTCTCATGCTGGCCACCCAAAATCACTAGACATTTCTGAAACAATAGGTCATTTTTATTCCCCTGTAAACTCACTCCCACAAAAGAGAACTATTGTGCCATCATATTGGAGCAGAAGCATTTTCAATACTCCTTTCACCCTCACTGCGTTTCCCATTGTGAGGAAATAAAACCTTATTATCTAGAGGAATAACTGCACACCCATTAGGGAGGCAGGCGAGATTGTATCGGAAATCCAGCTCATCTCCTCGCAGTCCTTTGAGGTCATCTCCTTAGTTCAAGTCCCAAACTGGAGCTATTACGGAGTTGGTTGTTTTTGAAACTATCCCAGTATTGCTCATGCATGACCACTGCATCTATTCCCTGATAATATTGGTATATTTCGCAACGGCAAGCAAAAGAATCAGATACAAAACTCAATTTAATTTGGTGCAACATTTCTGGGACAAAGCCTGATAATGTATTGTTAAAACACAAGCAGATAGTATTGGTATGATGGGATGTTATTGAACACACATGTTCATGTACACCCTAGCTGTCCTCTAAGCAGGCAACAGAAACAATCCCACAAACAGAACTCTGCAGCTCTAATTCCTCCAGGAAATGCATGATGCCACAGACATACAGAGAGCTTTCTATCAGCTGGCTATCCACCAGTATCCACATCTATGGATGTCAGTGCGGATATCTGTGGCTCCTTTATGCAGATACAGCTGCAGATATAAATTTTGTACCCAGAACCCTGCAGATCTGCAGATCTCCACAGATACAAAGCAGATATCTGCATCCGCAGATGTGGATGAGGACATCTGTGGCTCATTTTTGCAGATATGGATGCAAATTTTGTATCTGTCTAGACTCTGGGTGTCCAACCTTTTGGCTTGCCTGGGCCGCGTTGAGTGAAGATAGTTTTGGGCCGCGCACAAAATATATAATATAGTTAATATATATAAATCACATCATAATGTTAAAAGTTTATGATCTTGTGGGGCCGCATTACTAGCTGTCCAGGGCCACATGTGGCCCACGGGTTGCAGGTTGGACACACCTGGTCTAGAGCTCTAGACATGGGCTCTCCAGAAAACCCTAAGATATATATAAATAATAGAACTGGAAGTGACCTGAAACAGTCATCAAGTCCAGTCCCCTGCACTCCCAGAAGGACTTAACACCAGCCTCACAGATTATTTTTTTAATTTAACCTGCCCCAAACCCTTGAACTGCTGCCTCATGGATTGCACTCACAACCCAGGGCTTATGAGGCCAATGCATTAACCACTGAACTATTAGATGATTGCCAATATGTGCTGCTGCATTTCAGTGCACTTTTTAAATCATGTATATTGCTCGTGGTGACGATGGGCTCACGCTCAAAACTGAGTTCCAAATCTCCACCACCGCCCAAAGTTACCCAGGCTTTGGGGCCAGAATTCAGACATATTTCATCACAAATACTAAGGTTCGTGCAATGGAATGACTAACGCCCCAACATGTTGTGTTCTTAGTGTTGGTTATCACAACAGGGGAAAGGGTCACTCCCAGACTTGTCTCTTGGGTTGCCACCTATCTGGTGTTCACCTGGACAGTCTGGGTTCCGTTATTTTGGGGGTTCTACAGTGTTCACCTCCCTTCATCTTCCATCCAAAGTTAACAGTTCTAACTCTTTACAGTATGCAGAGGGAAGGACGTCTTCTTCCCTAAATATGAGTTTGCTGGTCTTTGCTTTCTGAAACCTCCTCTCCATTCAGTTCTGCTTCTCCATTTGTTGGTCTGTGCTCAACAATGGTCACCACTTAGAAGAGCAGAAAATGCTGCATGGTGGGATTGAAGACCACGGATGGAACTCGTTCATAGGGGAAACGGTTACACGTTTCCTACCCTCGGTACTCCTGGATTAATTCAGTGATCTCAGTGCGTGTTTGCAGACACTGATCTGCAAACTAATGAATCGTGTAGGTGTAATAGACCAGACTCTTCTACTTATATTTTTTCCTAAGACAAGAATGAAAGAAAGTGCAATGTAAGTGAAAGACAACACATTTACATGAGAATGGCCATACTGGGTCAGACCAAAGGTCCATCTAGCCCAGAATCCAGTCTTCTGACACTGGCCAATGCCAGGTGTCCCAGAGGAATGAACAGAACAGATAATCATCAAGTGATCCTTCCCTTGTCACCCAGCTTCTGACAGACAGAGGCTGGGGACATCATTCCTACCTAACCTCCATGAATTTATCCAGTTCTCTTTTTTTGAACCCTGTTAAAATTCTGGTCTTCACAACACCTTCTGACAAGGATCTTCATGGGTTGACTGTGCATTGCATAAAGAAATATTTCCTTCTGTTTGTTGTAAATCGCCTACCTATTAATTTCATTTGGAGACCCCTTATTTCTTGTGTAACGGGAACAAGCAAATAACTTTTCCTTATTTCTTTTCTCATTTCCAGCCATGATTGCATAGACCTCTATCGCATCCCCTCTTTGTTTCCTCTTTTCTAAGCTAAAACTGATATTTAAAACTGATAGAAGGAAATCCTTTTTATATCATGTACGAATGACCTGTGGAACTCCCTGCCACAAGGTATTATTCAGGGTAAGAGCATAGTATGATTCAAAAAGAGGACTAGCACTTGTGATGGCTGATGAAGGCATACACATTTGCGTTAGAGAACCTAAGGAAATACAAACTATATAACCTCATGCATCCAGTACTTAAGCTGGATAGTGACTGATGGTTGTTGGGAAGCAATGTCCTGTATTTTCAGGCCACAGACAGAAATTACTTGGAATAAATGCATTTAAATATCAATCTGCAAATAAATGAAGGCATGAACCCCAGCCTCTCTCCACATCACTGGCATCTAGTGGGCAGGATTGTGTAGCTGTGTGGTATAGCCCCATACTGCTAACTACCACTAGATATTTATCTACATTCTGTATTAGGAGTCTGCAATTTTGAGAATGAAAGTTCCACATTCTAACACAACTGCTCATGTGATGTTCTGAATGGCTACACCATCAGCTCAGAGACCCATGTAAAGGCTTATGCGGGTTCAGATGTTTAAAGAAAATAAAGAAGACTGGAAAATACTGCAAATGGACAAAGCTACAGAAGAATATTGTGGAAGGGCCCGGTCATTTAGGAACAAAGTCTTCACTGATAACCATCTCTGGGACTTTGGGCCACTCTCTCATTACGAGGACAGTGTGGTGTGTAAGAGGCCAGATGTGGACTGAGACACAGAACTGAGTGAGAAATCACTGCAATTTCTAACCCAAGGAAATTCTGCTACACTTGTTTTCATCCCAAATCAGGCCAAAGACATGGAAACACTGATTTTTTTTTTTGGCAGAACAAAACACAGCATTCCCCAAAATTTCATATTTGATTATGGCAAAGCAGGTTGTGTTGACGTATTTCAGGCAAACCCTGAACTTTCATTTCAGTTTGTTGAACTGTCCCAGAGGACTTCGTGTTGAGTCATTTCACCATTAAGGTACATTTCCTCCTGGTGGTGCATTGCTTGAAGGGAGTCATAGGTTCAAGTGCCTGGTGCTCCCATTTTCTCCCATGGGCCAAATCCCCTGACCCCACTCAGGGTAAGCCTAGACTGCATAGAAGATCAAACCGGTCAGGGTCGATCTCTCGGAGTTCGATTTCAGCTGTCTGGTAAAGACGTGCTAAATCGACCAATCTGGGCTTATCAGTCGAGCCCTGTATGCCTTGATATTGTGAGGAGTAAGGGAGAGTTTCTCCCATTGACCTCCCTCAGTGAGGACGGCCAGCTAAGTCGATTGCAGATAAGTCGATTCTAGCTACATAACTGCCATAGCTAGAATTGCTTATCTGCAGTCGACTTACCTGCCTTGTGTAGACCAAGCCTAACTCACCCATGATGCACCACGCAGATCCGAGGCGAGAGCACGTTGCAGAATAAGAGATATAGGCCAAGGAGCCTGGTCCATCCTGTAATAAAATGGGGGGAGGGGTGCTGAACTACAGCCCCCACAAGGCAGTGCACTGCAGTGACAAATTGCAGTTTATTGTTGAGCCAATCTGCAACTAAGCCCACAGTTTATTAGCCTGACACAACCACAGATGCTTAATGAGCCGTATCAATCTCTAATCCTTTTTGAATCTCATGAAGTTTCTACCTTCCATGATATCTAGTGACAGGGAGTTCCACAGATCACAACATGTGCAGGTCACTTCAAGAAACCCAAACATTTCAGTTCAGACCCACCCAACCTCAAACGATATTTTGTTTCGATTTTCCCAACAGAAAATTTGAAAAAAAAAATAGCAAAACTGTAGTTTCGCCATGAGAAAATGCAGTCGTGTAATAATTGTTTTTTCCCCCCAAAAAATCATTCCAACAGAGAATTCCCAACCAGCACTACTCAGGGAAGTTCAGGGATCTGGGTTCATTTCCCCTCTCTGCCACTGACTGCCTATGTGCCCTTGGGCTAATCCATCGCGCCAAGCTTCATGTGATAATAATGCTTCCTTTGCCTTGTTTTGTTAGATTGTAAGGTGTTTAGGGCAGGGATTATCTCTGTACTTGTAGACTGGGACCTCTGAGCAATACCCTAATCACAGTTACTGACTCAGGGAGTGCTGGGACTGGAGCACCCATGGAAAAAAAAGGTGCAGATGTTTAGTAACAACTGGTAGCCTGCACCCTCTTTTACCCCCCAGGCTCCACCTACTTCCTGGGGGCCCATATGATTAACTCCTCCAGCTCAGCTGTTTCATAGCAGGCAGGCAAATATGCGGAGATACATATTGCATAGAACTGGAAGGGACCTTTGGAGGTCATGGAGTCCACTCCCCTGCCCTTTCAGGACCAAGCACCCTCATTCACATGTATTTTGGTTAATCTATTTGCCCCATACCACCTAAATGGCCTCCTCAAGGATGGAGCTTATAAACCTGGATTTAGCAAGCTAAGGAACAAACCACTGAGCTAGCCTTGCCACCCAGGGCGGAGGAGGAAGCAGGGGGACAGGCCACACTCAGGGTGGTGGAGTGGGGGATGTAAGAGGTGGGCCAAGGATAGAGACTTGGTGAGTGGGGTGGGAAGAAGGTGGGGACTTGTGCAAAGAGGTCAGGTGGGGGTGGGGCCTGGGGCAGAGGAAGGGGGGTTGAGCAAGCTGAGGAAGTCAGAGCTTTTGCCCGTAACTAAGCATAGGAAATCCAAAACCCAATACACCGGACTCTTGTTGAGTCACCAGTGCTTTTTCCTGCCAGAAATCTTTTCTGTAAAGGCCAGCGATGCCTCACGTCACACGAAGAGGCGAAGAAAACTGGCTGCCCAGCTCATTTGATCGAAGGCTCTTTGAGCAGAGTAGGAATTGTTGAAATCTGGTGCAAGGTTTGGCACTGAATGGCAGGCAGGCGAAGTGGATGGCTTCCCCCTGTCAACCTAATGTAAATACAGGGACACTGTAAACCTTAGACATATTGAAAGTTCCAAACCTCGATTCCAGATTTAGATGTACGAGGACACTCCTGGATTTGAAGGTTGTTTGCAATCTTTGCAGTAAGTCATCAACATGCTTACATCAATAGCTGTATTGAGGCAGCATCTCCATCTACAGATGGGATACACAGAGGCATGGATTTTTCCTTCTGTGGCCAATGACTAAACAAGGATGCTGTTGAATGACACTTTAGCAAACACACACAGTAAATTCCAAGCTCAGTGTTACACAGTACAGTTGTTAGCAGAATGCAGGTGTGCGTGTTTGTGTGTGTGTGAGTAAGAGAGAGAGAGAAAGAGATGATTTGTTGCTTTCTAAAGGTCTGATCTAAAGCTAAGTGAAATCAAAGAAAAAATTACAGGTGAATTGTAATCCCTGGTAAACAAAGGGGACAAAGCTGGAATTCAAGCTATGTGAATGCCTCTTTCTCTGAGCCTGTAATGCTAATCTTCTTTTCCTGAACACTGGATCAGGTCCTAGGGGAATTTTGACTAGACCCCTTTACTACATCTGTCTTCCACCTAGTTTTTTCTTTTTATTAAACTTTAAGATACAATTAGCATTTTAACAGATCCCTGGTGACCTAAGACCTCACCAGCACCACTCTGCTGCACTTCAGAGATCCTCAAAGACATTCCTAAATGCAACCTTAAAATAACAGATAAATAGTTTATCAGCTGGCCAGTGTTCCCTCTAATTTTTTCCATCCATGGGTGGAATAAATTTTATGCACCACCAAAAGAAACACAGGCTGCTGGCTGTAGGTGGCTGTGGATCACTCTGGTTATCAGCTGGGCAGCACCTGAATCTCTTCTCTGCATCTTCGCAAGTGCTCAGCTTACAGGGAACACTGCCCCTAACCCTCCCACTCTCAGCTCCACCCAGCATGCAAAACAGAGAATAATTATCTTCCAACGACCTCCGAGATGGCTCCGTTTCACAGGCAGGTTATATGATTTCTAGGCAGCACAGGATGTTGCAACCTGTCTGGGTGAAAGGTGCAAGAGAGAGGGATTATGTATGACAATTACAATCAAACATACTTCCGCCTCCCCATAATCAATCTGTATTTCACTATTTCAGGTACCCCAGAATTAGG
The DNA here is from genome assembly GCF_033958435.1 of Carettochelys insculpta. Taxonomy (NCBI): domain Eukaryota; kingdom Metazoa; phylum Chordata; order Testudines; family Carettochelyidae; genus Carettochelys; species Carettochelys insculpta. Next base: position 5,838,408 of record NC_134145.1, read on the forward strand.
CCTGTGCTGATCAGTCAAGAAAAAGACCTTTCTAATTGAATGAGAAGGGTGAAGCAGCTTCAGGCATCAGAACTTTCTTCCAGACCCTTGGCAGCAGCATTTAAATTAAGAAGCTTAGCAATATTCCTAACTTTTCCAGAGGTTCTGTAGTTTTTTTTTAACTGCAGTGGAAGAGTAAGTGGGACCAAAGTAAAATATCCGTAGTGCCATCTAGTGTTAATTTTGTATACTGCTTCAAAAATGGGAGGGCTCTGAAGACAAACACCTGTGATTAAAACAGATGATATTTTTTGCTGGTGGTGGTGGTGGTGTTATTATTAGTATTATGCATTTCTGTTGATAGCACCAAGAAGCTGCAGTCATGGGCCAGAACTCCATTGTGCTAGAAGCTGTACAAAAATACAGGGGGAAGAAAAGCCACCCTGGCATAGCTATGGGCTGGATTTTCAGTGTGGTACATCCAAGTATCAGAATAGGGGTGTCTAAATGCAGAGCATTATGCAAAAACCTGCCTTATGCCTCCATTTTCCTACCTCTAGAGAAACAAGCCAACTCTAATGCAAAGTCTTTTCAAAAACAACCCTCTTCCCACCCTGACACCTAGACTACGTCTCTGCTTACCAGGAATGTCAACGGCTACTATGCAATTTTAGGTACATCAATTGCATAACTAAAACCGATTTTGCAGCTGTTGACGTTGGTCCCTGCCCTCGCTGCAGAATGCCGACGGGATAGCACCTCCCACCAACGTTCCTTAATCCTTGCGGCTCACAAACAGTTCCGGAGTCAGCATTGATCCAGAATGCAGGAAACAGCACCCAAGAAGATTGAACTTCAGCGTTTGATCTTCCGTGGCCAGTGTAGACCTGGCCCTAGTGTAAGACAGACACCTGGCCTGGTGGGGAGTGGGGAGATTTGGCACAGAACAAAAATATTACGAACTTGAGATGAAATGGACAAATGCTATCTTAACATAGACATGGGAGTGGTCACATCTCCAGCAACGTGTGGGTTATTTGGTACCCCTATTCCCTAGCAGAGGGCCTTCGGGTTTTGGCTTAGCTAACAGAGGTGTCAGAAGAGGACAGAAGCAAGTCAGACTGCCCCATGAGGACTCTGTGTAATTGCGGGTCTGCACAGTATACCCGGTGTCCCTGATGTTCGGAGATATTATTGTGTATTTGTACAGCACCTAGCACAATGGGTCCTGATCCTAGACTGGGGTTCCTGGGCACTACCACAACACAGACAGACAACAATCTCAGCCAGGCCATGGTACATGGATGGCGAAATTCATCCACGGAGAAGGGCCAATATGATGGTTTGGCCCTGAGTCAGTCCCATATGGGGCTTCAAAAGAAGGCTTAATTAGCATGCAAGGGGTCTATTTTTCCGCACAGACGGCCTGATTGAGAATACGTTAAAAATGCTGGAAAAGGGCACATGGGAAAGGAAAAGAGAAACTAAAGGATAAACTATCAAAATCCCTCCTACAGTTTGCCACCGAGTTTTGCATCTTTCAGTCCAGCTAAACAGAGATTTGCAAAACTAGCGGTAAGGTTACCTCATGGCTAGAGTACACAGTGAGCGCCGCGGTTCTAGCCCTGCGTCTGCTCCTACTGTGTTGCATGACCATCCTGCCGTCTATTCCTTCCTCTGTTTTTCCCCCCCTTGTTTTATCTTCTCTGAGGAGATGAGCTTAATAAAACTGGAACTTTCTAGCATGGAGAAGAGGCAGCTGAGGGGGGATATGAGGTAGGTGTGCACAACCAGTGTGGCTGAGGAGAAAGCAAATCACAAAGGGCTGTATACGCCTTCTCATGACTTGAGCACCTGGGATCACCAAATTAACAACCCAAAGGGAGGATTTCTCCGTACAACCCACTCGCTGCCTGAGGGTGTTGTGAACGCCAAGACTACAACAGGGTTCAAAAAAGAGCGAGAGACAGCCGTGGAGGGTGGGTCAATCAGCGGCTATTAGCCAGGATGGGACACTGGTCTAGATGGACATTCAGTCTGACCAAGTATGGCTGTTCTTACCTCCAGAGCTCTCCTGCACATAGAATGAGGTGGGCAATGGCCCCAGGCCCCGGCCATCCTATGGCTAGGGTGGGGTCGGAGTGGGAAGAATTACCTGGGTTGGGGGTTGTATGCAGGTTTGTAAGGGGGGGGTTGTGTGTTGCCCGCCCCCCCCAGCCCACTGTGCCTAGCTTCTTCACGCTTCTCCAGCCCCTTGCTGCTGATGTAACTGCCGCTGTGCGCAACACCCAGCCCCAGGTAATCCTCCAACCCCGTTGTCGACGGAGGGAGTAAGGGGACAGGATGGAGTGGAGCATGGGAGGGTGGTGCCTGGGTCACCTGAAACCATGACACTGGTTGGGGCATGCCCCAGGCCCTGCCCGCACCTCGGGATGGCCCTGCTTTTGCCCTACTTAGAGTGTAAATTCTCTGGAGCAGAGATTTTCTAATGACCTGCGTGTGCAGTGCCCTGAAAACTAAGTCATTCTCTTGATACTGCAGTAACAGTGTTACTAATCCAGTGCCCTCAGGACTGACCACTGCCGGACAAGAGAATTTTCTGAACTACAGGAGGTCAGTATTGTCTAGCAGCGTTACCAACACTTCCACTGCTGACTGGGCTCTGAGAAAATATTTAGGAGTAATAATAACAGAAAGGGAGCCGTGCTAGCCACTGTACTATCAAAACAAAAAAGCAGTCAAGTAGCACTTTAAAGACTAACAAAATAATTTATTAGGTGAGCTTTTGTGGGACAGACCCACTTCTTCAGACCATAGCCGTACCAGAACAGACTCAATATTTAAGGCACAGAGAACCAAAAATAGCAATCAAGGAAGACAAATCAGAAAAAAATGATCAAGGTGAGCCAATCAGAGAGTGGAGGGGTAGAAGTGGGGAGGAGGTCAAGAATTGGATTAAGCTAAGTACAAAAGAGCCCCTATGGTGACTCAGAAAATTCCCATCCCGGTTCAAACCACGTGTTAATGTGCCAAATTTGAATACAAAAGACAGCTCGGATGTCTCCCTTTCAAGAGCGGTGCGAAAATTTTTCTTAGGAGTAAATTTTATTTTACTTAGGAGTAAGTTACAGCTAAATAACAGCACAGAACACTGAGAGCCAGGACTGGTGGCTGTAAACAAACTTTATGGGATCACGGGAAACTTGGCCACACCCGTGACAATTGGTCGTCCGGCTCACTAACATCAAATCGGATTACAGATGTTGCCAGAGGAGAGAGATCCGGATTAGAGAGGTTCAACCTGGAGCATTAACGGCTCTGCTGGTGCTGCTGTGATCGCACTAGGTCCAAACTAATTTGCAACTGTTGCCGATTTCATTCAGCTCTTTCATTCAGGCCAGAAACCCTCAGACTAGCCAATTGGTGACACCCAGGGCTGTAAAGACGAAGGACTGCAAAGCTGGGCTGTCCCCCAGCGAAACCTGCTGCAGGTGCACGGACAAGGGAAGCTCAGAATAGGTGTAGAAGTTATTTGTCAGGAATTTGTTCATTTGAGGTGATGCAGTGCCCTCTGCTGCCAAAGCCTCTGCATGAAAACCAGCTGTCAGAATCTCCCTTCCTGCCTGAATCCCATGGCAAGGATTGGCTGATGCTGCTCAAGAAGCAACCAATCGAAGGTTTCCCAGGACGTTTGAAATGCTGAGTGATTCCCTCTCCTAGCAAAATCAAGACTCTGCTCTTGCTAGACCTGACCACCCGGAGGTCCCATCAAACTGACCAGCTGCTGATCATGTTCAAAAGACCCAGTGAGAGAGAATCTCTGTGTGTGTGTAACAAGGGGAGTAGCTGGATTGCCCCTGGTGTTTCAAGGACATGGGAGTGTTTGGAGAACGGTGCTGGGCGGGGAAACCGAGGCACGGAAAAGCCAAGCAACTTACTCAAACTCCCCCAGCAGGCTGATGGCAGAGCTGGGAATAGACTCCTGGTCTTGTGACTCAATCCCTGCTCTCTCCCACGGGCGCCTCTCCCCCTTGAAGCTCGGGGTACTCCGGAAGGTGCCCAGCAGACCCAATGGTAAATCAGTCACAACTGTTAATAAAACAGTTGCTCCACTTTCTCCATTGTGGTCTATGTCGCAATGTCTAGCTATATCCTTGCTGCTGCAGGGAGGGAAGTATCACTAGCCTCATTCTCAGGCCATTCACAGCAGGGCAAAAGGGGCAGCTGCCCCCAGGTCTGGTGTCTCAAAGGGGCCCAGAGCTCTGGCCGCCACTGCTGCTATTTTGCCAGTAGCAGCTGGAGCTTCAGGCCCCTTTGAACAGCCATGGCAGTGCTGCTCCACGGGGCTGGAACGGAGGGGGGCAGTGCTGTGGCCTAGGTGACACTGAGGGCCGCATGCCGTAGAAATCGGGGCAGAGGCAGCGACTGAAGCCGGTTCTCCTGCCTCCCAGCCTGGTGCACTGCCCACCCCCTCGCAACAACACCAGTAGCCCCAGACCGAACTTTTCTGACCCTTGAGAGCGGTCTGGCTGCAATCTGTTCTTCTTTGCTCCCGGTGCCACATAGGACGAAGATGATCCTGTTCATCAGTTAGAGGTAATCACTGGCTCAGCCGAACTTCAGTCCCAGTGTCTGAAGATCAAGCATATTAGTTTGCCTTAAGTAATGTGACTGGCTCCGTCCGTTGTGGAAGTGGCCTTTGCAAACTGGAATGGACACCTGCAGAATAAACTTCTGCATCCATGTATGGTTTGAGCTGTACTTTCAGCGAGGGGGCACACAGCTTCTGTGTGCTGATGTACGCATGAGGTATATGTTTGCAGACGTTCAGGCTGGAAGTAGGGGATCAATGAATCAAGCCATTTTCTACACCCCCGCCCCTGCTTTTGCCCAAAGCTATTGTGATTCTAGCTAGTCGTAACGTGATTCTTTTATCTGAATGGCCCAGGAAGGCTCACCCAAGCAATGTGGTCCAAGAGGCAGAACACCAAGTAGCTGTGCGACAGGGGATGGGCAGGTCTGACACCCACCGCAGGCCCTGGGGCACAGTGGGAGGGGGGACATGCTACTTGCCCTGGAAGGGGCGGGGCCATGGGTGGAAGGGGGCGGGGGGGGGGGAATAGCAACGACACTTTGAACCACCAGGACCGCAGCCACAGTCAAAGTATCAGCAGCAGCAGTGTCTGGAGCTGTGGGTCCCCCTGAAAGGCTGGGCCATGTGGCAACTGGCCTATTTGCCTTCCCCGCCCCCCATTGGTGGGCCTGCATAGGACAAGTCACAACCCCGGTCTGTGCCTCGGTTTCCCCTCCCAAGTCTGCTCTCTCTTGAGCTTCTCTAAGACCAGGACAACGTGTGCTGACAAAGTCGGCCACAACAGAGAACATAAGAACGGCCACACTGCGTCAGGCCAAAGGCCCAGCATGCTGTCTTCCAACAGCGGCCAACATCAGCTGCTTTGCTGGGAGTGAAGTGAACCAAGTGGGCCATCCCTGCCACCCGGTCCCACCTCTGCCAAAGAGAGGCTAGGCACACCTCAGAGCATGGCTTTGCATGGTCCAGAGCCCTGCCACAATAAAACCAACTGACAAACCCCCCTTTTTAGGGGCAGGACCACCCCCCCCCATGCTTACAACACAGTGAAATGTGACATTGATTAATTTTTCAAATCCTCTGACCAATGTTCCCTCTCATTTTTAACATCCAGGTGTGGAATAAATTTTGTTATGTGCACCAAGATGTGCACCGCCAGTGGCAAAAATATGCTGCTGGCTGTGGGTGTGCTCTAATCACCTTGGCAGCAACTGAATTTCTCCTGGGTGGCCGCTCAAGCGCTCAGCTTCCAGGGAGCACTGCTTGTTTGGGGGGGTGTTTGCCATAACAGTTTATAAACCAAAAGAGGTTTGACTCTACAGCGTAAATATGATCTCCAGTGCTGCTGGCTTGCAACCAGCAAGCAGGAAATATTATTGACAGGCCCTATATTATATCATGCAGACCTAGCTAACATAATCCTTAGCAAGCAATTGTTTCAGGCGTCTGAAACAAAATGCCATGTTTACTCAATAGAACTGTGTTGACCCAGGAAATTAATTACAGCAGAGGGCAGATTTCCTGTCTTTTCAATAATTTAAGGAATTCAAATGGAGACTGATGGCGTTGGGAGAGGAACCTTGCAGGGCTCTGGCTTCAGATAAGAGCCGGGTATAATCCCTGTGTGTTTATCAGCCCCTGTTTATGGCTCGATCTCTGCCATGAACTGAAGATTTATCACTTAATTAAGATCAGAGCCACTTCTGCCTGCCAAGCAGGAAGAAAGGAATGGATTTTGAGTGCTCGCCAAAGGAGTTTAGTGGAGGAGCGCCTGCAGTAAGCACGGCTCGGGTGTCAGACTCTAACCTCTAATCTGAGCCAATGTAAATAAAAGACTGGAAGGGTGAACTCTGGGGGAGGCAGGGAGAGAAAGACTGCGGCTTGTTTTTAATTAAGTTTTAATAATGAAAACCCATGTCAGACACCGAGATCCACCCCTCACACACATAGCTGTATCTTTTTGCACCTGCAGCGCCGAGAAAGTCTTTCATCAGAAACCATGATGAACAGCACTGAACAGCAGAGTGCATGTGGAATTCCTTTCAATCCCAAGGCTCACAGGACTGGCACAAGAGTCCACAGGAATTGCCCATCACCAGTGTGCCCTGTAAGCTGAGTACTTTGGCAGCTGCCCAGGAGAGATTCAGGTGCCACCAGCTGAGTAGCCAAGTGCCCACAGCCAAAAGCATGTGTTTCTATGGGTGGTGCATACCTACCTGTGCCTTGGTGCACGTAACAAAATTTATTCCACACTTAAATGGAAAAAAAACAGAAAGAACCCCGCCCACCACTTCTCATTTCTTCCTGAGACACCCTTCCATGACGATGGTGATATGATTATGATAGGTTTGGTACGAAGTTTGCTTCATGCATGATTCTTTTAAAAATCTCAGTCTGTTGAACATTAATACCTTATTGGTGCATATGTGCTCACACTGTAGGGGAAGAGGGGCAGCTTTCCTCTGTGTACATCACAAACATGTTGTCAGGTTGGTGCTGGGAAACAAAGCCTGGACACCGTGTATGAAGCAAGCAGGAGCCTTTATTCCCCACAGTTGGTGGAGCGTCACTTTCCCTGTAAGGACTCAGTGGAACTCTGTCAAGGAATTAGTTACAGCTGATTATATAGGATGTCAGTGCGCGGAGAGAAGCAACTGGATTGGTCCTAGCAGCAAGACAAAATGAGCACAATAAGCCAATAATCTAACAAGTTACACAAATGAATCTGCCCATAGCTCAAACAACATTCCTCTGACACGGAGCTACTGAATATGACCATCTGTCCCATATTGGGCGGGACAGTCCCATATTTGGGATGCCAAAAAGGCGTCCCTACTTATTTTTTTAAAAGGGACAAATTGTCCCATATTTGGGCCCACCGGGGCGGGGCAACACCAGCACTGGTGACTGCTGCTTCCCTGGAGCTCCCCGGGGCTTGGTGGCACCCAAGGAGCCACCACCACCCCACATCTCCCTGTCACCCTATACATATGGTCACCCTATAGATAATACTACTTAACTGTTCAATTAACTAATGCATGCATGGAATTCCAATCACGAGTTCCAGGGAGTGATGGTGAAAGAGCTGACCTAGTGATGCACATCTAGGAATTTAAAGCAAAAACAGCAAAGGTAAATGGCAAGCATACTGAGTTTGTTTTACTTCATTATACTTCGTTGATATCTTGGAGAGGCCGGGCTGACAACAGAGGTAGGTGTCTGGGCAGAGAGAGAGAGAGAAAATGTTCTTCTAGCCTAGTTCTGCGACCTTGAATGGAACCGCGGCTGGGGTCGTTCTCTCCTTCAGATTTTAAGGCACCGTTTCTGCTTGTGGCCTTGTTGAGGCCTGTCATGTACGATAAAGGGCCGGGGCATCAGCTTTTCACTAACACAGACTGCCTATGAACCGTGACACATGTTATGAGATAGTTAGGCCTCATATTAGACTATGAAATTCAGGAATGACGAAAAGGGACCTTAACATAAACTATAATATGCATTAGAAATTTTTACCCTACAGCTGGGAACACCGTGGCTGAAAGAAACTTAAATTTCGCAGTGGTAGTGTCTTATCACAACCACCTCTGGGTAGGAGGAGGGGCGGAGAGGTCAGGGCAGAGCCACCCATAACCCCATCAGTGGGCTAGTCTCTTGCCAGAGCATCACACTGTGACGCACCAGCTTCTTTCACCTTTGAGGAACAGCAACAAAGAGCCATCAGGGATAGCAACGGAGCAGCCAGACCCTGATGATGGCCCACTGGGGCAATGCACACTCCCAAGGACAACTCCAGGAACAGCATATGCCGAAGCCCTCTCCAAGGGGGCATGTGGACAATGGCACTGCTTGAATCCCACCAGAGCGACCAATCTTTCCAGCAGGCTGAAAGACACTCTGAAGACAGGAAAGTAACTTTATCAGCTGGCTCCGCTCCCCTCACAACTCAGCACCTGGAGGACAAGGACCGAATGGGGGAGGTAGCCCCAGGCTGGAAAGGAGGATCCCAGCCTGTGGATCAAAGAATGACTCTGCCAGGTTGAGACGCTGCTTGAGTCAAATCCTGCCTAGCTTATGGAACTCTGATTGCGGTTTTACTTTTATTTCTTGGGTAACCAGCCTTGCCCTGTACACTTCCTACTTATAATCATTTAACGTCTCTCTTTCTGTGCTCAATAAATCTGTTTCATATTTACCAACAATGCTGCGCTTTGCTTGAAGTCCTCGGGGAATCTGATCAGGAAGAAAAAATGTTGTATATTTCTTCCACACGGAGGGAGAGGTGGAATGCGATGCTGTGACAAGCTGTAAACCCCTCCACGTCCTGCACTAACAAAGCCATCCACTCGCAGGAGTCACACCTGGCCGAGTTACATGAATGCAATCACTAGCCACCCAAGAGCCCACAACAGAGACTCTGGCCAGTTCCTGCCAGCAACCAAAGAGATGTACCTTCTGGTCCTGATCAGCCATGGTGGTTGGAGGCCACAGGTTTTTTTAAACAGCCACAGGAACCCCATGTGGCATGGTATCACTGGGGGCCAGGAGTCCTTTAAATAGCAGCAATTGAAAGGGTTCTGGGCTTGCAGCTCCCAATCCCAGAAGCTAGAGCACAGTTTAGCCACTGTGTGGGTACTTACAGCTATTTATATATATGCATCTCATAGTGCTGGAAGGGACCTCAGGAGGTCATGGAGTCCAGTCCTCTGCCCTCTTGGCAGGAGCCAGCACCAGCCCTGCCAGAATTTTTTTTTATTTAAAGAAAGTATTTGCTCCAGATGGCCCTCTCAAGGGCTGAGCTCACAACACTGGGTTTAGCAGGCTAATGCTCAAGCCACCAAGCTATCGCTCCCCCTTATTAAGTAGCCCTTGGCTCCCAGCCCCCCCCGTTACCCCTGCAGTTGGATATTACTAGTATGTGGGCCAGATGTAGCCAGCTCCAAATGTTAGGCAGGCCAGATCCAGTCCATGGGCTATATCTTGCCCATCCCAATTGAGACCATCACTGACAGGTGTTTGTCTAACCTGCTCTTAAGAATCTCTAATGATGGAGATTCTGCAACCTCCCTTGGCAATTTATTCCAGGGTTTAACCACCCTGAGGCTGTGTCTACACTTGCATTCCTCTTTCAAAAGAGGTATGCAAACAAGGGAATTGAAAATGCAAATGAGGTGCATATTTACATATTTGGCACCTCGTTTGCATATTCTCATTTCAAAAGAACTTCTTTCGAATGAAGAAAACCAGTGTAGATGCTGCATTAAATAAAGGGAAGAAGCATTCTTTCAAAGATGGGGTTTACTTTCAAAAGAGCAGTGTCTACACTGGTTTTCTTCTTTCGAAAGAAGCTCTTTGGAAATAAGAATATGCAAATGAGGTACCAAACATGCAAATGTGCACCTCCTTTGCATTTTTGATTTCCATCGTTTGCATACCTCTTTCGAAAGAGGAATGAAAGTGTAGACGCACGCTGACGCTGCCACAGGCCCTTTCCCTGCTCAGCCATGCTTGTTGCTCACTCCTTTTCCGACTCCTCCCCATCCAGTGTTCCTTGTAAGCTGAGCAGCCTCCCAGGAGAGATTCAGGTGCTGATGAGTCGTGGGCAGCGTGTGTTTCTATTGGTGGTGCTCATCACACAACTTATTCTGCCCAAGGGTGTTAAAGATTAGGGGGAACCCTGCCCTTGGCCCTGTGAGACCTCATGTGAACACGCCTCATGAGATGCCCATCTGCTTGCCACTCACCACATCCTATCCTCTGGGGCAGGGTGGAGGGCAGAAGGATGGGCGAGTGGCAGGGATCTCAAGCAAGGGGGTCTGGAGTGCAGGGGAGGAGGGATTCCCTCACCAGGCAGTGGGAGCCTAGCGGATGGGGCAGAGCAGGGAGGGAAACCGGCAGGGCCACCATGGCTGAAGCAGTGGCTGCACCAGAGGAGGCTTGTCCTTCCCTGGCCTGTTATAGAATCATAGAATCATAGAAGAGTAGGACTGGAAGGGACCTCGAGAAGCCATCGAGTCCAGCCCCCTGCCCTCATGGCAGGACCAAGCACTTTCTAGACCATCCCTGAAAGCCATCTATCTAACCTCTTCTTAAATATCTCCAGTGATGGAGATTCTACCACCTCCCTTGGCAATTCGTTCCAGTGTTTGATCACCCTGACAGTTAGGAAGTTTTTCCTAATGTCCAACCTGAACCTCCCCTGCTGCAATTTAAGTCCATTGCCTCTTCTTCTATCCTCAGAGGCCAGGAAGAACCAGTTCCCTCCCTCTGCCTTATGACACCCTTTTAAATACCTCAAAACTGCTATCATGTCCCCCCTCAATCTTCTCTTTTCCAAACTAAACAAGCCCAATTCTCTCAGCCTTTCCTCATAGGTCATGTTCTCTAGACCTTTGATCATTCTCATTGCTCTCCTCTGGACCCTCTCCAATTTCTCCACATCCTTCCTGCACTGCGGTGCCCAGAACTGGACACAATACTCCAGCTGAGGCCTAACCAGCGCAGAGTAGAGCGGGAGAATGACTTCTCGTGTCTTGTTCACAACACACCTGTTAATGCATCCTAGAATCATGTTTGCTCTTTTTGCAACAGCATCACACTGTTGACTCATGGTTAGCTTGTGGTCCACTATAACCCCTAGATCCCTTTCTGCTGTACTCATTCCTAGGCAGTCCTTTCCCATTCTGTATGTGTGAACCTGATTGTTCCTTCCTAAGTGGAGCACTTTGCATTTGTCCTTAATAAACTTCATACCCATGGCCTTCAGGAGCAGCATTCCCAGGATCATTGCATGCCAGCCTGAGAACACAGAGGCTGCTCAGGCTTCTGTCTCTGCAGAGCCACCTGTAAGTTTAAGTTGCAGGGAGGGTTTAAAAAGCAAAGCCATCGAACGAGGAAAAAAAAGTCCCTGTACCGGGTTTGATGGATGGAGCATCTGAGTGGCCTTCAGGCGCTCCAGGGTCCATACCTGGCTTTGAGGGTTATTTGCTGCATTAGCTCGAACTGTTCCAGATGGCTTTCTGGGCCTCGTTTTCTTCCTGCTGTAAAACGTGCCTCCATTTCCTCTGCTGTAATAACACTGCTGTGAGCTCTTGTTTGCTGGTGTCTCCACAGTGTTCCCAAGGTGTGAAGCTTGCTGCAGTGTTCCAGACCTGCTACTTTGCTAGACAGTGGTCTGTTCATATGGCTTGTATATGATACCAGGCCCACTGACCGGGGTGGGGCAAAGGGGGCAGCTGGCCTGGCTATTCAAAGGGACTCAGAGCTCTATCTGCTTCTGCCACAACTGAGCATGCAGAGCACAGCCTGGCTCCACCCCTTTCCCTGAGGCCCTGCCCCTTCTACCCCAGGCTCCACCCCCTTCTGCTTCAGGCCCAGCCCCTTCTGGGCATGGAGTCAGGCCTCCTCACACCTTGCCCAAAGGCCCACAGAAGCTGTCGTCCCACCTGCACAATGCAATGACCCTTGTGAGTGACCACACCACACGGAATACGCCAACCCTGGCCCTTGCTTTGCAGGTATTTAGCGAGCGAAGACACACGGAGCTCCATTCCCTCCTGCGTCACTCATCCACCGTTGCGACCCCATTCGAACCAAAGGAGCCGTCCCACCAAACACTGGAGCTAAACAGCTGTAAGTCAGGGCCACCTTATTTAACCAACATCCAGTTGATCCAGTCAGCAGAATGTGCTTCCCTTGGAATCCGGCGTCTTCTCAGAATCTCTACACAGAAAATGCTTGCTGCTTTAGCTGCTTCTGCCTTCACAGAAACTGTCTGTTCCCAACACCTCCACCCCCCAGAAATGGGGAGGGCAGAGAGAAACCTGTATCCACTGACCTGTCAGTAAAGGAGGACAGGGTTAGCTGGAGACAGGCATTGATTTCATTTCTCATTTGAAGCCGTGGCTGTGCAGGGTAATAGCAGTTAGATTGCTCCTTTCTCCCTGTAGAAATGGGGAAATAACGGATGATTGAATTGCTCAGCTCACGGTGGGGAACCAACCACCCAGGGGCCTACTTTTTCAGTGGGAACCAGATTTGTAATGGAAGGTTGATTTTTCTAGATGGGCTTCCTGGAGATAGAGCAGCCTGGGTTGATGTGGGCTGGAGATGTATATAAGACCCCACTGTGCCAGGGGAATTCTGGGCTTGCATTACTTACATCAGGCCTCTGAGGGGGTAACTGGCAGGACGGATTGAACCCAGAACGTGCGGATCTACACACACGAGCCTTCGGTGCCCCAGCTGAAGCAGCCAGGACTATCAGGTGCACCTACTGAAAGCTGGTCAGCGGGAATCACCGCAAGAAGGGGACACAGCACCCAATGGGTGGGTGTGGCGAGGTAGGATTTTATTTGCCGTGTCATGTTGCGTGCAATTTCTACTATCGTGAGCCCATGGGTGTGCCTCAGTTTCCAGGGGCACCATACCTATGCCTAGATGGTGATGGGAGTTATGGGTGTGATGGCTTCCCACACGTACACAACGCTCATGCCCTTCCTAACCTGAGCCTGGGAGGGGATGCAGATGAAGAAGCAGGACGAAGGCCAGAAGAGGGGCCTGGCTGGGGGCTTGAAACAGGCTGCAAGGAGTGAGGCAGTTTTGGCAGGCTTGGGTTGCAGGGTGAAGGGCCAGGGCCTCTCCAGACCTCCTTTTCCCCTGGATGGCTTCTGGTTTCTGCACTGACAAGGCTGTTTGACTCTATGTCCCTGTCACCTGATAAACCTTCTGTTCCACCTGATGGCTGACAGTCACATCCGGCTGCTGTGTGGGATGCAGGGGCCAGTGATTCCCTCACACCTCAGTGATAGCGGGTTACAGCTGCTCTAATTTACAGTAGCAATTCACGAACTTCCCTGGAGTCCAGCCCAGCCTAGGGTCGCCCTGGGGCTCTGGGTTACAGACCCACTCTCCCATCTCTGACTCAGGCACATAGTCTGTGGCAGAGGTTATGGAGGGGCCAGGCTAGGTTTGTTACAGGATCCCAGCATGACATGGGCCAGCCTCCTCCAATCCCTGGCAGGCTGTTTGCAGACCCCTTTTACACCACTGCAGCATACAGGGGAGGGTTTTATCTGCTAACACGTGAACATGAGATCACTGATGTTCCTGCTGAAAATGGATTTCCAAGGCGTTTTGTTGCAACTGCCTGAAATTACCCAAATTACATTCTGCGTGTTCATCAAACACTTCCTTCACGCTCTCTGTCCGTGCTGTGGGTAACTGCCTTGCACATTCAGGTCATGCACCGACATTGTTCGCATCTTTCCTGGGCACTGGCGGTTTTACTGAATTTTATATCCTGGGCTGGCAGTCTTTGCGGTTCACGACTAAGCAAAGTCAACCTTGGTCCATCACACCGTGGGAATACACTGAGGAGAAGCTTAGTGTTTGGTACGTTCTGGACCAAAGTGCAAGGTGATCTGGTAGGAATGCAATAGGTGAAACTAATTAATCCCACAATGCATTGCACCTGGAGCTTCACTGTGAGTACGTCTACGCGGCAAAGTTAATTAGAAATAACGGCCACTATTTCAAAATCTTCTTCGTCACTCGCTAACGAGTAGGATGTCTTTATGTCACCCTCCTATTTGTGAGTCCATTGACGGCTGACCAGCCTGATTCTGGAGCCACAGGTCTTACCACAAAAGGGGCAGGTGTTGGTAGCTGTTGGAGGGCCATGGGTTAGTTTTTGATGCTCTTTTCTTTTCTGCCTCTCCTCATCTGCACTGTGGTGGAACCTCTCAGATTGTGCCCTCCCCACACGGATTACCATTCTCCACTGGGGACATTCTTGGGCAAGGTTCTCCCAAATGTCGACACTGATGCTGCACTTTTTCATATGTGTCTTCAGCGATGTCCTTATATCTTTTCCGCTGGCTCCCACTGCTCCTCTGTCCTTTTTCCAACTCAGAAAACACAATCTGTTTTGGGAGGCGCTGATCAGACATTAAAACCACATGACCAGCCCAATGAAGTTGTCGGTGAATGATAATGGCGTCATTGCTGATCATGTTCGACTCTTCCGGGACACTAGTGTTCGTGTATCTATCCTCCCAAGAGATATTTAAGATTCTCCTGAGGCAGCATTGATGATATTGTTCAAGTGCCTTCAATTGACACTTCAATGTTGTCCAGGTTTCACGTGCTTATAGTAGCACTGGAACAACCAATGCATGCCATACAAGGAGCTTTGTATTAGGATAGATGTCCCAATTCTCAAAGACCCTTTGTCTCAGGCGGGCGAAAGCAGAGCTTGCATGGCTCAGACAATGCTGGATTTCTGCATGAATGTTGTCTTAAGTGGAAAGATGACTTCCAAGGTACGGGAAGTGCTCCACATTTTCCAGCAGTTCTCCATTGACTTCAATAGAAGGTACATGAGATTTTCCCATCGGTGAGGGTTGGTAGAACACCTACGTCTTTTTGATGTTCAATGTGAGGCTAAGATTCTCATACGTTTTGGTGAAGGCACTTAAGATGGTCTGAAGGGCTGTGGGAGAAAGAGCAACAACCATATTGTCATCCATGTACTGGAGCTCCATGGTCGAGGTTGAGGAGGTCTTGCTTTTAGCCTTTGGTCTCCTGAGATTGAAAAGCTTCCCGTTCACGCTATAGACAATCGTCACACCATGTGGAAGCTTGCCACCAATGAGGTGAAGGGTCACGATGATGAAGCTGCAGAACAGCGATGGGGCAATCAGGCAGCCTCGTTTGACTGATGTTTTGACCTCCAAGGGGTCGCTTTGGGATACGCTGCTGCTCAATACTGTGTCAGTCACGTTGTGAAGCAGCCTCAAGACGCTAATGAATTTTTGGGGGCAGCCGATCTTTGAGAGGATGGTCCACAGTGAGCTACGATTGACTGAGTCAAATGCTTTGGTGAGGTCGATGAAACTCATGTATAAGGCTTGGTTTCGTCCACATCAGTTGCCAGGCAGTGAAGATCATGTCTGCTGTTTCTCAGAATGCTCGGCAGCCACACTAGGATTCAGGGGGAATTTCTTCTGAGAGTGACAGGAGTCAGTTAGCCAGGACTCGAGCTAAGATTTTCCCTGCCATTGCCAGGAGGGAGAGGCCACGATAAGTTGGACTGTGGAAAGTGTCGCCCGTCTTGAATAGGCTGATGATCAGCGTGTCTTGTGGCATCTACTCCCTATCTCAGATCTTCAAAATCAGGATAACTTTGCTAGCTTCTACACAATGCAACTGCTATTTCAAAATACTTTTGAAACGGTGGATGCCTTATTTTGAGACAGGTGAACCACAAGGAATAGCACCTATTTTGAAGGTATTTTGAAATGGGGCTGTGTAGACAGAAAATAGAGCCCATTTTGAAATAAACCATGGCACATCCAGTGGCTCTATTTCAAAATAGGCTCTATTGTGTGTTATTTTGGAATAAAGGTTACTTATTCTGTGTCTTCCATGTGGTGTAGACACATTATTCTGGAATAGTTTATTTTGGAAGGATAATAATAAACTATTCCAGAATAACTTTGCTGTGTAGACAGGCATATCCTGAGTCTCAGAGCTGTGAGGAGGTCACCAGGAACACCACACAGAAGGGAAGGACAGGGCTATGCTAACACAGAGACAAGGCCAGCTTCTAATTCTTTTCAACAGCAAACCTAGAAACTAATCTTCCTAGTGTGAAATACTTCTCCATGCTTCCAGCAGCAAATTCCAGGAGCAGCGGCCAGTACTAGAGTACAGCTGACATGAGAGATGCTTTTTGCCGAAGAGGTTCTTTGAGGGCTTGTCTACGCTACCTCCCTACTCCAAAGGGAGGCTGGCAAGTAGGGTGTCGGGAGATTATTAGTGAAGTGCTGCAGTGCATAGGCAGCACTTTATTAAGCCAATTCTCCACCGTGGCAACTCTGAAATGTTAAACTTTGAAGTGCCAGCTCACGTGGAGTAATTTTGTGGAGTAAAGAGACTTCGAAGTTGCCCAGGCACTTTGAAGTACCGGTGGGGTAGCCACAGCTACACATGAGCCGGCACTTGGAAGTTTAACACTTCTCAGTTGCCGTGGGGGAGAATTAGCTTAATGAAGTGATGTGTATGCATCACTTCATTAATAATCTCCCGACACCCTCCTTACCATCCTCCCTTCAAAGCAGGGAGGTAGTGTAGACACAGCCTGAATGTTCACAGATGGGAGCCAGAGGTGGAAAGGCTAGGGTGGCCTAAGACTGAATAAGAGAGCTGACTGTCTTCTGGACAGGGAGTGGCTCTTGGTAATGAGAGAAGAATACCCATTGGCTACATGTACACTAGAGAGTTTTGTAGAGAAAACTGGACTTTTGTCAGAAAAACTCGCGGAGCATCTACAAGCTACATGCTTTTTGTCAACAGTTGAAGCCATGTAGCCACTCCGGGGACTCTTTTGTTGACAGAGAGGATCAAAAGATCAATTCGCTTTTATGTGTCGATGCGATCCGTCAATAGAAATTTTGTCGGAACAGCACTTCCAACAGTAACTTCTGCAGACAGATGTTTCATGTGTAGACATAGCCATTCTGAATATATCCTGTGCAATGTTATGTTGACTTTCATTATTCACCCACTAGAGGTCTCTGCATGCTGTTTGGCATTCCAGGCAGAGTGTGAGCCCTGGCAACTCAGAGGCACAAAGCTGGAAGTTGAGCTAGGCTGAAACCTGTTTGTATCTTCTCTTGTAGAGGTTTTCTTTAAAACCTGCTCCTGTTTAAGAAGGACTGTGATTCCATAGAAGTAGGAGCACAGCGTGTAGTTGTTAAATTAGAGCGCATTCTTTTTGTGTCCAGACTGGCTAACGTTAAATGTTGTTTAATGGTGTCTTATTAATGCAAATTCCAGCATGAGGGGGCTTGCATTTAATACATCACATTATAAACAAATGAAAATATTGTTTTAGAAAAGGATGCTGCAAAAGCTGCCCTTGTGCATTTGTTTCTAATTAGTTTGTATGATACTACAGTCACTCCTTCTCTACAGTCACTAAGATGATAAACTCTGGTTTTTGTTTAATCTCTTGGCTTCCCTTCTCAGCCTGTGCATATTGCTCAGCTATTAGCTGGGTAATTTTGCAAAGTGATTGGGGATGTTTGCACAAAGGGTTTACATTGCAAATGAATGACTGAGATGATCCAATTTCCGACATTCATATAGCCCTCTGCTGCATAAATTGGAGCCAAGTACTTTTGTCCTGTGGGGGAAATGAGCTTTGATGAATTATGATGAGATGAACATCACATCATTTAGAAGACAAATTAAGAAAAGAAACCACTCCATGGATCTGCAGTGATTTTTTTGGTGTGTGCCTGATCTGCATATTTCTTTCGCTGAAATTATCACAGCAGCCTTCAGGCTATTTTATTCTCCAGAAGAAAAGAGGCTCTCGGTGATTAATTGCATTATTTCAATGTGCTGCTGATTCACTGGGCACAGCATGAAAATATTTAGAGACTAGGGCAGGGTCCCTGTGGAGACTGCTTTCAGCATGTTTTCTTTGCTAGGGGAGAGGTTTTGAGGGGACGCCATGGGCGGTGGGTGAAAGCCCAACTTAGGAAGCCAGGTCCCACCCTCATCCCTTCTTCCCAAAACCCCATCCCTTCCACTGCCCCAAAGGAACCAACCTCAGCCACCTCCACAGGCTACTGCCTATAGCCCCGACCCCTTAGTGTCCGATCCCAGGGGGCGGTGTGACCCCACCCTTCCTGGCCACCCACAGTGCCTGGTGGCAAGAGGGACAAACAGCCATGGCCCCAGCTCTCTCTGAGCAGCCAAACAGGTATAGGAGAAGGTCCAGAGAAGATCAACGAGAATGATGAAAGGTCCAGAGAACATGTGCTATGAGGGAAGACTGAAAGAACTGGGCTTGTTTAGTTTAGAAAGGAGAAGACTGAGAGGGGACGTGATAGCAGTTTACAAGTAACTAAAAGAGAGTTACAAGGAGGAAGGAGAAAAATTGTTCACCTGGGCCTCTGAGGATAGGACAAGGAGCAATGGGCTTAAACTGCAGCAAGGGAGGTTTTGATTGGATATAAGGAAAAGCTTCCTAACTGGCAGGATGGTTAAACCCTGGGATAAATTGCCTAAGGATGCTGTGAAATCTCCATCACTGGAGATATTTAAAAGCCAGATAGATGGACATCTCTCAGGAACGGTCTAGACAGGGCTTGGTCCTGCCATGAGGGCAGGGGACTGGACTCGACAACCTCTCGCGATCCCTTCCAGTTCTGGTGTTCTGTGGTTCTGTGCCCGCAGTAGACACTGCCACAGCACCAGTATAAAACCAGAGGGACGCTGTGGTGAAGGAGGCTCTGATTTGTTGCAGCTTGGCCTCTACGACATGCTGTGATGACAGCTGGTCAGAAACAATGTGCCCTCTATTTTTTTTTCCATCCCCCAGAGCAATACATTTTGTGATGTGCACCAAGGTACATGAGGCTGCGCATCAGCACAAGAAACACACACTGCCCACTGAGGATGGCTGTGGTGCTCTGCTAATTATTGGGGCGGCACTTAAATCTCATCTGGGTGACTGCCCAAGGGCTCCGCTTCCCCACAACACTGCCAGAAACCTGAGGTGGGATACTGTCAAAAAATCAAGTGGCTGCAAAGCAAAGATTGTCGCAAGTTGAGACGTAAGGCCAAGATTTCAAAAACTATCACTAAATAATTTCCAGCATTTCCAGAATTTCTGACATTGGGTTCATCCATTCACTTTTTGTCTTCTATTTGGACCCCGTGTAATTTAATTCTTTTTTAAAATATAAAAGAATTTATTCTAAAAAGAAAAAGAAATCCATTTTTTTTTGTTTCAAAATTGGGTAAATTCCCACACTGACATTTTCAAAATGGTATTTTCCTGAATTTAATTCCTGTAAATTAAATTGGTTTAGACTGAAATCAGGTTTAGTTAAAATGGGTAGGATTTTGCAGCAGGGCTAACAAAAAAGTAGCTGCATCAAAACAGCATTTTCCAACAGAAAACTTGTCTGATGACATTTCCTGACTGGCTCAATCTACTGCAATTCTCCCTCAGTGCTCCCAGAGGAATTAGCTCGGGCAGCATCACACAGTGAAACTTCAAAACAACAAGCTATAATGATTGCTCCCATAAGCAGCAAGGACAGTTAGCACCTAGAAAACTGACCTCTATCGCCTCTAAAACCTCGTTGTTTACCTCCACCCGTTTCAGTAAGCCTTTTATTATTAGCAGACCAAGACATGACACCAGCACAGGTCCACTAAACCAAACCAAGCAGAAAAAAAGGGGAAAGCTGCTAATTAATTCTAAAAAGCCCCACGTTGGTCTGTACGATCTCTGTGCAACTGATTGACGTCAATTGCGTATTCTCACCACTTAGGCTATACTTCAGGCTTTTGTTCTTCATTTAAATTCCCAGCAGCATGATTTCACATCTGACTCCTAGCTCAGATCAAGATGCTTCTCCTGTTGTCTGTATAAGAATTCTCTTTCCTCTCAGTCTTTGTTTCTAGTTCTCAGTATTGTTGTTCTTATTTTTTCAAGCACGAACTTACCGCTTCTTTTGCATAGTCTTTACTGTTTCTTCTGAAAGATGCCTCCAGTTGTTTTATGGCCTCCTTAACCTCTTAAACATTGAAGCAGATCAGTCAATAATTCACATCGGGGCTGCAGAGGAGGAAATACAGAGAAGAAATTGCACTGAAGTCAATTAAAAGGAAAAAAAGTAACAGATGGTTGCACAAGGATATATGCTAACTGCATGGGTGAAGCACAGGTCAGGAAAGGCGGATGTTTCTGGGACCTGACAAAGTTACGTTGGCAGAGCCATGGGTTTCAAGCCAATGGGAGAAGAATCTCATCTTTTGTGATTTCCACTTTCTGGGCTGAGGTGGGGCGGGGGGGAAGGCCTTGCCTAGACACAGAAGGGGCACAGGTTAAAATAAATATCCAGTCACTTTTAATTGATCTTGTCAGGAAATTTAAAGCAATTATAGAGTCATGGAGTTCAAGGTCAGAAGGCACTCCCAGCTCCTGTAGTCTGATCACCTGTATCTGTATCACAGGCCACCAACTCTGCCCAGATCCTGCCCATTACGTAGCCTCACAGAACACTAGAACTGGAAGGGACCTCACAAAGTCATCAAGTCCAGTTCCTTGCCCTCCTGGCAGGACCAGGCACCATCTACTGCATCCCTGTTAGGCTATGTTTACATTGCAGAGTTATTTCATAGAATCAGAATCATAGGGCTGCAAGGGACCTCAGGAGGTCATCTAGTCCAGCCCCCTGCTTCAAGCAGGATCAACCCCCACTAAGTCATCCCAGCCAGGACCTTGTCCAGCTGGGACTTAAAAACCTCAAGGGATGGAGAATCCACCACCGCTCTAGGCAACGCATTCCAGTGCTTCACCACCCGCCTGGGGAAATAGATTTTCCTAATATCCTTTCCCTCTTCAACTTCATACCATTACTCCTTGTTCTGCCATCTGACACCACTGAGAACAGTTTCTCACCCTCCTTTTTTGAGCCTCCCCTTCTGGAAGTTGAAGGCTGCAATTAAGTCACCTCTCAGCCTTCTCTTTGTAAACTAAACGAGCCCTAATGACTCAGCCTCTCCTCATAGGTCTGTGCTCCAGCCCCTTAATCATTTTTGGTTGCCCTCCGCTGAACCTGCTCCAGCAAATCCACATCCCTTTTATACCGGGGGCCCCAAAACTGGACACAGTATTCCAGATGTGGCCTCACTAGTGCCGAATAGAGGGAAACAACCACTTCTCTAGATCTGCTCACAGTGCTCCTCCTAATGCACCCTAATATGCTGTTAGCCTTCTTGGCTACAAGGGCACACTGTTAACTCATATCCAGCCTTTCATCCACCATAACCCCTAGGTCCCTTTCTGCTGTAGTGCTGCTTAGCCAGTCAGTCCCCAGCCTCTGACAATGCTACTGGAATACCGAGGCAAAAACGTTATCTGGCGTATTGGGAAAATGGGATGGTGCCAGTTAGTGACATATTCTAGTTAATGTAGAGTGTGGGAGGGGGCTCTGCACTGAGGTAGAGGACTGGGGTATGGGAGGAGGTACAGGCTCTGGGCTGGGTGTATGGGCTCCAGGATGGGCCAGAAATAAGGGGTTCAGAAGTGATCCAGGATGGGGCAGGTGAGGGCTCTAACTGGTGGTGCAGGTTCTGGGGCTGAGGGGCATGCGGTGCAGGAGGGGGCTCCAGGCTGGGGATCAAGGGTTCAGTGTGGGCAAGAACATGGGTGTTGGGCTCTGGGAGAGTGGTTGGGGACAGAATGGGGTTCAGAATGCTGGATCTGGGCAGCACATGACTTGGGCAGCTCCCTTCTAGCAGCAACGTGTCCCTTCTGCTTCTAAGCTCTGAGCCCTGTGATCCACCCTGCAGCTCCTAGCCAATGGGAGCTGCGGAGCCAGCGCTCAAGGCGGAGAGGGACAGGGAGCCCCTGTGGCCATTCTGCCACCGCAGAACAGCAGAGACATGTCATGGCTTCTGACGACCCTGGGGACCCACTCCCCATGCCAGCTGGACTATAAACCAGTCTTACAATGAAGAGTAGGAATGCCGAGTTGTAGAGCTTTCTGGCTGGTACAGGGCTGAATCACACAACTTTATTTCTGAAGCAATGGGAGCTGTTAACCGTCATATGGGGACTGAGAGTGTTGCGGTGATAGCAATTTGCAAGCTAAAGGCCACTATTCCAAAATAACCTTGCGAGCGTCTACACAACGCCGCCGCTGTTGCAAAAATAATTTCAAAATAATGGACGATTTATTTCAAATTCGGTAAACCTCATTCAACGAGGAATAGCACCAATTTTGAAATAGATTTTTCAGAATGGGGGCTGCATAGCCGGGGAATAGGGGCTATTTCTAAATAAGCTATTCTGGAAGAGTTTATTCTGAAATAATTCTGCTGTGTGGACATAGTATTTCGTTTTAGGGCCCCTGGCAGCACTTCTATCAGGGGCTCTAATCAGAAGTAGGCTCTATTGTGTGTGGACATACTGTTTTGGAATATGTTTTGCTTATTTTGGGGCCTCCTTGTATCTTGACGTTATTCTGGAATAGTTTATTTTGGAATAACAACTCCAGAATAACTACTCCAGAATAAATTATTCCAGAATAACTGTAGTGTAGACTGAGCCTATGAAACTGACTATGTAACAGACACGTCAATACCAGTCCCAGCTCCTCCACATTTCAGCCTACTGGCCAGCCCAACCTGGCCGCCGCCCCTGCCCATCCCAGAGGAGCAGGTAGCTGAGCAAGGCCGGAAAGAGGAGCAGCCTTAGCTGCTGGCATGAGGAACAACAGGATGGGACCTCAAGCTGGAGCATGGCCAGAGCTATGTCTGGCTGCTTGGGCAGAGGGAGCCTCCGATGGCCTGCGAGAGTCACTGCCCATGGTCAGAACTGCATATGTGGGCTACCACAGCCCTGGGAGTCAGAGCTCCTGCTTCCAAAGGGCTCTGTATTTTACCCACTTTCATTACACCAAAATTAATTAAAAAAATCCATCTCTCTCCCCCCCATCTGCCAACCCTGCAGCCACATGCCTCCCTCGAGCCGGCAGGGTTATGATGAGAACAGCCAGCCCGTAAATTAAGCCAGCGTCCCTGCAGATTGGATCCGGCGTTTTGCCTTGGCAACACAAAAACAAATTAGAAACGAAGAGGCTCAAACTTCGGCAGCTGCCAGAAAGCCCTTTCCAAACTCCCGCTGCTTCCCGGGGCCTGCTGGAAGGGTACCACTGAATGCACAAAATGCCAAGCAGTGCGCACAGTCTGACTACCGGGAGGTTATTAACAGCCTGGCTTTCACTGCCTGGCTCTGAGTGGCTGTGAGCGCTGTGAGCAGTCCCTGTGGAAACCACTTTAACTCCAACTGTATTTAGCTCATATTTAAGGGCAGGTTTTTGTCTCTTATTAAGAGGCTGCTCCTGCAGGAAGCAATCACTGAAGTAGGAGGAGCTCAAACGTGCTCCCACCTAAATCCGTACCGCTGCTCACTTATTCCTCTTGCTCAATGACAATTAATTCCAGGATGTGAAAGAACAGGGAAATAAGACAGTTAAATACCCAATATTCTGCTATGCTATGAAAGGGACTGTATCCCCCATCACCCTTAGAAAGGAAGCTGAGATGTCCTGCACCCCTTCCTCTGCCAGCTGTACCATCCACTCACAGAAGCAGTATGTGTCCCGAACCAGCTCCGTCCAGGCCTAAAATTCTGTGTGTGTGTGTGCTTGTGTGTGGAGATTCCAGCCTGTTACCCCAGCTCCTGTCCAGGGGTCCCTGGAGCTCAGGAGTACCAGCTGTAGATCAGACTCCTTCCAACAGGGGCAGAGTTTTCCCAGAGCAATCTACCCCTGGTATTCTTCTGAAAATCTGGCCAAGCATTTCTGTGGTTAAATCAGTGCCGATGTTTTCTGAACATCTGCCTCAGTTGGCATAACCACACTGCAGACAACTGAAGAGTGAGGCAAAAACACCGTCTAGCAACACCCTAGTGAAGTGGAGTTAGTAGAAGTCTTCTACGTTCTCTTTATGTGGCAAGATCCTGGTAGTAGCTGCACCTTTTCCCCTGGGGGTTGTCCTCACAGTGGAGTCTAAATTCATAGGTTCAAAGGCCAGAAGGAACCATTCTGATCATCTTGAACAACAAGAAGTCCTGGGACACCTTTTAGACTACTAGATATTTTGGAGCACAAGCTTTCATGGGTGAAGACCCAAAGATACAGACTAATGCAGCTGCCTCTCTGATTCTGATCATCTTGTTTTTCCTCCTGTGTAATAAAGACCAAAGAAATTCTCCCAAAGAATTTCCAGAGCAGAGCTTTTCAATCTTGACTGAAAAATTGTCAGGCATGGAGCATTTGCCCTGATTGTTGGTAAACTATTCCAAAGGTTAACTACTCTCATGGTTCAAAAATTATACCTTTTTTCCATTCTGAAGTGGTTTGGTTTCTTTCCCCAGCCATTGCATCATTTTATGCCTTCCTCCGCTAAATGGAAGAGTCAGCGGTTAACAAGTTGCTCCCCAAGTAGCTTCTTACAGATGGGTCAAGTCATCCGTTAATGTTCTCTTCTTTAGATTAAATAGATTGAGCCGAGTCTAACACTATGAAACAGATTTTTTTCTAAGCCTAAGGTCATCTGCAGGAGGGAATGAACCTGCAACCCTAAGGCCAGTGCCTCTATTCCATGAGCTGAAAGCCAGTTGGCTGTCAGCTAAGGGAACAGAGCTGAGACTTCATTCTCCCTTGTGGGTGGTCTCAGTGCCTTTGGGGTTATAATTTTAACAGCCATGTGGCTTTTCTCTGAACCCTGTGCAATTTATCAACCTCCTCCTTGAACTGTGAGCCCCAGATCCCCACACAGGGATTCCTGCGGGATCTGCAGAGGTAAAATACCGTCCCTACTGCAGACGCCCCTGTTTATGCAGTTCAGGACTATATGAGCTGTTTCGGCCGCACAGGAGCTGAGAACCAGAGGATTGCATGCCTCACCAACAGCCTCTGTGAGTTGAAGAGCGGGAGGGAAGCTAGAACCCCTGAAAACTTCATCTGAGATGGTGCTACAGCATACAGCCAGGAGCAGAATTAAAAGAGTATGTCTCAGTGTCTGGCCGGGCACACTATTTAAAGACCCAGCAGGACGCCAGCCAGGCACCTTGTTTAAGGAGCCGGCTGGGTGCACTGCTCAGAGCTTGCTGGGATGTGGCTTGTAACTTGCTCTCCCTGCCAGGCTCCTACTGCAGCAGGCTGGGGCTGGGGACCAGGAGTACACAGCCAAGTGAGCCAGCAGGCAGGCTACATGCTGTCCCTGGCATGTGCTGTTGCCAGAGGCCTCTGGGAAGAAGACAGGGGGTCTCTCAGATGCTGCTGGTTTCCCAGCTGCAGGCGCCCTGCACAGATGGCCCACAACTCCCTTGTGGACAGGTAAGGGTTACCCAGCCCCAAGGACCGCCCCCCCACTCCCAGCACTGACTTCTGCACCTCCCACATACTCCAGGCTCTCTCCCGAACCTCCTGCAGCCCCATACCCTGGCCTGAACACCAAGTGTGCCTTATGGTGGGAGAAATCAGTAAAGTCTCAGCAGGAAATTTGGTGGCGAGCACGAGAATCCACATGCAGGGCACTGCTGTGGTGAGGGATCTAGAAATGTCCTCGGAACGTATCCCGAATCCAAATGCCTCTGGGCAGCTGGATTTAAACGTTACGTTTGGGCCAATTGGTGCTTGTGAACACTGTACTTCAGTGGCCTGCATCCGAGTTCCCCGGTACAGCTTCTCCTCTCTCTGCACAGCACTCTCAGGGGCAGAGCAGCTCCATCTTCAGGGATGGCATAGAAGCAAGGGCCAAGGCTTTTTATGGCTGCTTAGGGGTATGAGCTCAGTTCCATGCAGCAGCAGCCCTGGAGGTGGGCTCAGGGCATCTCCCCCTACAGCTTCTTCCAGCCCCCTGGCTCTGGGTTTCTGCTCCCACCACTCAGGCCAGGCCTTAGGGAGCTTAGCCTCAGGTCTTCTGCTCCCTGCAGCTCCGGCCCACATGCATGGGGATTCTGCCCCATGGCTTCTGCTGGGGGACAACTTGCTTGAGGCTTCTGGATCTGAGATCTGGGGAACCATGTGTTAATCTACCATTGGCCAGGACTGACAGCCCCAGGACGTCCCTGGAGGAGGGTTTGATCTCCCCACTGCACTGCTGGCGACTGGTCATGCCGGGGATGGGCATTTCCCGTCCTGCCCCAGCCAGCTGGAACTCAGGCTCCTTCCACCCTTGGCTGCAGGAAATACTCTGACAGCTGCCTTCAGAGCTAGGCAGTGAGGGTGACCATCCCATGACCCCCACCTCCCCACAACAGCTTTGCCACTCCACCCCCATCCCCTTTTATGGGTCAGGACCCCCAAGGCTACACCACTGTGAAACTGCAGATGTAAATATCCGACCATGAAACTGATCAAGTTTCAAATCCTATGACCCATGTGTCTGCGCATTTGTTCCACCCATGCGTGGAATACATTTTGTTCTGTGCACCAAGACACATGCAGCGGTGTACCACCAGTTGAAACACATGCGACCAACTGTGGGCACTCTGACAGTCAGCTGGACAGCACCTGGGTCTCTCCTGGGTGGCTGCCCAGTGCTCAGCTTGCCCGGGACGCAGCCTATGACCATGAAATTGACCAGCATGGACAAGGTAGGGCCTGAATTCATATGTACATTCAAACGCCTAGGAGCTGTAGTCATGGATCAGAATCTTATCATGGTTGGCCCTGCATAAACCAAACCAAACCCGCAAGTTTCTGCCACAAAAATCATGTGACGTCCTACCTGCTGATGCCCCCATGAGACACACAGGAGACACCAAGCTCCGCTTCGGTTTTGTTACAGTTTGTGGCCCCAGCAACCTGAGTGTGAGCAGGAAACGGAGCACCAGGTCAGTTGCCTTCTAACGTCCAAATGCGAGAAGTCAGGTTGCTTGCAGTTTATTAGATTTTTGTTCTCGCAGAAGAAACATCATGCTGTTGGCCTCTTGCTCTGAATGTGATAAATTGGCAAGGTGTTGACAAAGGACAGGATGGCTGTGTTCCTGGGTGCTGGCAAAGGAAAGGACAGCAGTGTACTGGGTATTGACAAAAGACAGCTGCGTTCCTGGGTGTTGCCAAAGTACAGGGCTGCTGTGTTCCTGGGAGTTGACAAAGGACAGGATGTCTGTGTTCCTGGGCGCTGACAAGGGATAGAACAACTGTGTTCTGGGTGTTGACAAGGGACGGGATGGCTGTGTTTTGAGTGTTGACAAGGGATGGGACGGCTGTGTTCCTGGGTGCTGACGAGGGATAGAACAACTGTGTTCTGGGTGTTGACAAGGGACGGGATGGCTGTGTTTTGAGTGTTGACAAGGGATGGGACGGCTGTGTTCCTGGGTGCTGACGAGGGACAGAACAGCAGTAGAGATCTGGTTAATGCAATTTGGTTATTCCTTGTTACACAAGAAAGTTTTGCACTTACAGCCCTATGCTGGGATGCATGAGGTCATTTCTAGTTTAACATCTGATTTCCTTTTAAATCTGTGCAAATTATTCACTCTCTTTGGCCCAGATCCTCTACAGCATGGGTGTCCAACCTTTTGGCTTGCCTGGGCCGCACTGAGTGAAGATAGTCTTGGGCCGCGTACAAACTATATAATATAGTTAATGTATATAAATCACATAATAATGTTAAAAGTTTACGATCTTGTGGGGCCACATTACTAGCTGTCCAGGGCCGCATGCGGCCCGCAGGCCGCAGGTTGGACACGCCTGCTCTACAGTATTTAGGTAGCTAACTGCCGTTGACATCTGGACACTTTTGCCTTGATTCTCCCTCTGTAAAATGGGAATAATCATTGCCTGTCTTTCCTGTGTGAGGCTGACATACCTAGCTCGTCAACAGGAGGGAATGAACCTTTCACCTTAGTGGCTAAAGCCATGTGCTCTATGACATGAGCTAAAAGCCAGATGGTTCTCAGCTAAAGCTATCGACCAAAGACTTCACTCTCTCGTGCCAGGGATCTCCATGCCTCTGGGATTACACCTGTTTGGCTCACAGTCTCGTCATGTCTGGGACAGTCTCTCACTATACAGTTGTACAGCACCTAGCACACGTGGGCCCCGCTGGTGCAGTTAGTGTAATATAAATCTATAGAACAGGCATTCTTAGATGAGCATGCTGCTTAAACACAGACAACAATGCAGGTAGTTAGAGGCACTGCTCCCGTTCATTGACTCCAACTGCCTCACCGTGTTCCATTGTGATGCTAATAAAGCAAAATCCTTTAAACCAGCTATTTCATCCAGCAGCCTGTCACTCTGCAGCTAGCAATTAGGCAGCTCATTAGCATACCCTGTAGAAAGGGGAAGGCTGAGGCTGAGTCTAGCCTGGAAAGCGGTTGTGATGGCATCACCTTGCTCGTAATTACTGTTCTGACTCACTTCTCAGTGCTGCCAGAGCTCCGATGAGAAACTGACAGCTCAAACCACTGGGGCTTTGCGACTAATCGTAGGGTGACATTTCGGTTTGCTCCAGTGTTCAGAGACTCAGGAAAGACAGCCTTCTTTTTATGGGGTTGCTGCTTGGGTGATCCCACTTGGGCCACTCATCTATAGCCAGCCCTCTGTGATTTGCAAAAGTTGTGACTGCAGAAAACGGGCTAGATCTCCACTCTGAAATCATTAGCCCCACACTAATATAATTAATAATAAGTGGATAGTGTTACACCCACATAGTCTTTAATGTGCTACATTTCTGCCACTGTAATCTAGACATAGCCAGAGAGAGACTAACAAAATGATTTATTCAGTGATGAGCTTTCATGGGACAGACCCACTTGTTCAGATCAATTTCATTTCCAGTACAGACTGACATTTATCAGCACAGAGGCCCAAAAAGAAAAAAAAATTGCAATAAAAACTGACAAATCAAATAGGATAGAAGGAAGCAGGTGAGAGGTGCGGGGGATGTTAATTGTCCTGTCTGAGATAATTCTGAGCATCAAAGGAAGGGAAGCAGTCCTTGTAATGTGTGAGGTAGTTGATATGTCTGATCATACCACGTGTGAATGTGTCAAATTTGAATATTTACTCTAACTCACAAATCTGTCGCTCTCATCTGTTGCTAAATTCTATATGTTACAGGACACAAATTCTCGGGTCTTTAACACAAGGGCTCGCTCTACTGAAGATTACAGTGATTTGTTGACAGAAGTTTTTGCCAGAAGACATCTTCCAACTAAAGTTCTGTCAACACATCCAGGACAAACTGCCAACCAGCTCGCAAGAGCAATCCACTCTGTCGACAGAGCGGCCAGACTGCCTGGCCATTTTATCGGCAAAACAGCCAACTGGAGGCACAGCAGACAGGGCTGCCCAGTGTCCCAGAAGCCTTGTCTGGCAACAGAGGGCCCCTGGGACATCGAGACCAGCTTTCTGTTGACAGAGATCTGGCGACAAAGGCGTTATTCCTCAAGGGGAACAGGCTACAGCTGTCAGCAAAAGTGCTGCGTTCTGTTGACTTACTGTCAAGAGAATGCCTTGGGAATCTGGATGCTTGATGGGTTTTGTCAATAAACAGCCATTTTCCTGACACAATGCTCTAGTGGAGGCGTAGCCTGAAGGCCTACATTTCAAAACTGCTCAAGCCAAACCTTCAAGCATTCAGCACTCACAATTAATGCCTCATTTTTAAAAGAGCTTAGCACCCCATGAAAAAAATCTAGTAACAATTGTGCAGCTGAGGTTTTTTTTTTTAAAAAAAAATTTAATCTGTATTTATCCTTGACGTGATCTCAGTGAAGACCCTGTGGTTATGCAGGGAGGGAGTTGACCTTATGAGGTTTCCCTATTGACTCTCTTCCCTTTACCAATATGTAACTTTCACCACAGTATATAGCATTGCTGTATTTAGCACGATGCTTGTTACATAGTCAGTTTCATTGAGTGGCAACAGCTACGCTCCATTCCCCTTTCGAAAGAGGAGTACAAATGACAGAAATCAAAAATGCAAATGACCTGCTGATTTACAAACCTTGTGCTTCGTTTGCATAATCTCTTCCGCTCGCGTTCCCAGGTAGATGGGGTTCCATCAGAAAAAAAAAAAAAACCTTTGCCAAAGAACCCTTCTTTTTGAAACAAAATAGGAAGAAGGGTTCTTTGAAAATGGGGCCATTTTCCAAGGGAACCTCCATCTACGTGGCCGTTTTGGTTTTCAGAAGAGTCTCTTCCGGACATGCGATGAGAAGAGATCATGCAAGTGAAGGGTGAGATTTGTAAATCAGCGCTTCATTTGCGCTTTCAATTTCCCTCATTTGCACTCCTCCTAAATAATGCTGCTACACACAAAATGCATTTTGAAATAGCCCTTAGCTATTTTGAAATATAGCATCTACACATAATAGATCCCATTTCTAAAGAGTCCCATTGGATGCACTATACCTTATTTCGAAATGGCCTCTGTTCCGTATCTTAAGGGCGCCTATTTTGCAATAGGCTCTCTTCCTCGTGGGATGAGGTTTGCCCTATTTTGAAAGAAGCCTACTGCTATTTTGAAATTATTTCAAACCGGTGGTTGCATTGCGTAGATGCTCACAAAGTTATTCTGAAGGAACAGCTGCTATTACCAAATAATTGTGCTGTGCAGACATGCCCTTAGGCTAGGGCTACACTGTAGCCGTAACCCGAAATAACATAAAGTAATGTGCACAACGCAAATTATGTAAGTTATTTTGAGGTAACTTATTTAGAAGCGCCTATTCTGAACTTCCTGCTACCCGTCTCACAGTGAGGAAGGAGTGGGTCTGAGTGGAGTGGAGGGACATTGGCAGAGCAGGTACAGGAGGGGACGGGGGGGGCATGGAGGTGGTTGATCAGGGGCTCATCCTGGAATCCTCACACTGGTCACCTCTGGATCTTGGAGAAAAATATCCGCTCTCAACTGCAAATTTAGCAGAGATGATGACTCCTCTCTGACCCTTGATAAGTTGTTCTAATGGTCAATTACTCTCACCCTTTAAAATGTGCGCCCTATTTCCAATCTGAACGTGTCTAACTTCAACTTCCAGCTGCTGCGTGGGGTGATGCCTTTCTCTGTTGGATTGAAGGACACCTTATTAAATATTTTTCTCCAAAAAATATTTATAGACTAACCAAGTTATCCCATCCTCTTTTCCTGGACTTTATCACTACCAGGCAGATTTCTAACCTTCAGTCCTGCTTGTGGTTCTTCTTTGAGCCTTCTCAATGTACCAACACCCTTCTTAACTTGCAGGGACCAGCACTGTGCTTAGGATTCCAGCAGCGGTCACCCCGGTGCCATGTACAGATATGGAATAACCTCTCTCCTCCTACTGAGATTCCCCTGTTTATGCGTTTCAGGATAGCATGAGCACTTACAGTCATGGCACTGCAGTGGGAGTTCCCATTCAGCTGTTTATCTACCATGAGCTACAAATCTCTTTCAGAGTCAAAACTTCCCAGGATTGAGCCCTCCAGATTGTAAGCATGCCTTGCGTACTTTGTTCCTGGGTGGTTACTTTGATGTTTAGCTGTGTTAAAACATAACGTTTGCTTGCACAAAGTTATCTTTTTCGTCTCGCTCTATAGTCCTTAAACCCATCCACACAAACAGACATGCACACACCAGATTTCTTTGAGTCCCAGGAAGCCCTGTTGACTAGATCATTACATTTTTTGGCCTCCAATTCTTTGTTGATGCAGTTCCAAATTCACCCTTCCAATATTTTACCTTGCTTTACAGAGCCTTCAAAGCATCCAAGCGTCTCAAAAGCATCCTGCATTAGTCGACCGTTTCAAACAGTTTGACATGTTTAATAGCGGCGTGTGCTTCAGACAATGTTCTCAGTCTCAGCAGACATTTGGCTTTGAAATAATCATCTATTGCCTTTTCTTTACAGTAAAGTTCTACCTTTTAGTAAAATTCACTTGTTCGCTTGTGCCACACATTGCTAAATCTCGTTCTTCCTGGGTGTCAGACCAGAGTAATCTCCTCAGCCATGAAATCAAAGACAAGTGTAGCATTTCTGAGGAGGTGATTATAGGCAGAGAAATTAATTATTTCAGCAGATATGTCCCACTTAGAGACAATACGATTTATAAAATGAAAACTGAGCTCTTAGTGATCTTGGCTGAAATCTCTCTATAGCCGTGTCTACATGTGCATGCTACTTCGAAATAGCGGCACTAACTTCGAAATAGCGCCCGTCACGGCTACACGTGTTGGGCGCTATTTCGATGTTAACATCGACGTTAGGTGGCGAGACGTCGAAGCCGCTAACCCCATGAGGGGATGGGAATAGCGCCCTACTTTGAAGTTGAACGTCGAAGTAGGGCACGTGTAGACGATCCGCGTCCCGCAACATCGAAATAGCGGGGTCCGCCATGGTGGCCATCACCTGAGGGGTTGAGAGACGCTCTCTCTCCAGCCCCTGCGGGGCTCTATGGTCACTGTGTGCAGCAGCCCTTAGCCCAGGGCTTCTGGCTGCTGCTGCCGCAGCTGGGGATCCATGCTGCATGTACAGGGTCTGCAACCAGTTGTCGGCTCTGTGGATCTTGTGTTGTTTAGTGCAACTGTGTCTGGGAGGGGCCCTTTAAGGGAGCGGCTTGCTGTTGAGTCCGCCCTGTGACCCTGTCTGCAGCTGTTCCTGGCACCCTTATTTCGATGTGTGCTACTTTGGCGTGTAGATGTTCCCTCGCAGCGCCTATTTCGATGTGGTGCTGCGCAACGTCGATGTTCAACATCGACGTTGCCAGCCCTGGAGGACGTGTAGATGTTATTCATCGAAATAGCCTATTTTGATGTCGCTACATCGAAATAAGCTACTTCGATGTAGGCTTCACGTGTAGACGTAGCTTATATGTACGTATAATGAGTCTTATCACTATGATTTCTTAAGTGCCTTATCTCAGGAAAACAGATGCTGCTAGAGAAAACTTGGCTTTCATTTTCCACGCAAAGACAAATTTCTTTGGGTGATTGATGGAGCCCTTCTGCGTCCCACCAGGAGGTGGGCTGCAGCTATTTTGTAGGTGTTCAAACCTGAGCAAGTGTCTTTAAGAACTGGGAATGATCGGATGGTTCCCAGCTGCTGAAACTGGTTTTCCTCAGGAAAATGAGGGTTTGCCCAAATTGTTTTTAAGACCAAAAATGTCTGCTTGCAACAGAAACTGTCAGGTTTTCCAGTTGGAAATATTGAAATCTTTTGGCATGGAAAACAAAATTTTCCACAAAAAATGGTTTCCATCAATATTTTTCCTCAGGAAAAATATGTAGGTCCCCCTCTCTAGTAAATCCAGCCGTCAGGATAAGGACCCTCTGTTCTTTACCGATGACAATGGCAGGGGTGGCCAATTTGGTATTACACCCAGGGCTGGTAATGTTTTACCTTAACCACAGGTTCAACTTTCATCTCATGTAATGGGGAGCATTTGAGTTAGAGCAATTTATGGCCTAGTTTAAAGTAACAGTTCACGACTCTAAAAATCAGGTGTCCTTTGTCAGGTGGGTGGGTTGTGGTCTGCAGTGAAACCTTCTTTCGTGAGATGGGGGCAAAGAAGAGCAAGAGGTTTTATCACTTGCCCTACTACTGAATCGAGCTCCAGTCCTGCTCACGGTCGTGTCCGTGGCTCACGTTATGTTACCACGGAAGGAATTACAGGCAGTGGCACCAACAGCCACTGGGGACCTGGGGGCAAGATGGGAGAGGGAAGGGGAGGAGCCAAGGGCAGAAGAGGCGGGGCTTAGGGAAGTAAGCCCTGACCCCGCCCCCACACTCCCTCAGAGCTGCACACGGAGTGACGGCGCTGCACTTCTCAGTGTTTCAAAGTGGCTTGGAGAGCCGGCCACTGCCACTACTGCTTTGGTGGCTGGAGCTCTGGGCCCCTTTGAAATGCCAGCTCCTGGGGCAACTGCCCCCCTTTGCACTCCCTGTCAGTGGGCCTGCTTACGGGCATCAAGGGAAGCCGCAGCAGGGGACATCCTTCCACACAGACTCTATGTGTCCTGGTTCTTGGCTGGAAATGATTTTCAAAGAGAAACTAAAAAACAATGGCAAGGAGAGGCGAACACCTCCAAGAGCCCAGGCCTCACCCCCTGGCCTGGCCTCTTGTCCACCTCACTCACTGCTCCCGAGAAGACAAAGGGACCAGCTGTTGGACTCTGGGGAAGAGGTCCTGACCTACAGAGCTCGCTCCTTAAGACCGGGCATGAGCAATGGTGCTTGAATGTCATAGTGTTAGGCACTCAAAGGCATTTTACCTTTATTTTTCTCGTAACCATTTCTGACTCTTATGCCTCAGCACTTGGACAGCTTTAAAAACCACTTTGCAGTTAATAAATGTGTTTTATTGTTTTAAGTCAAAGCATCGGGGTCAGGATTTAAGACAATAAGCTGCTGTGTATTGATACCCGCAAGAGAATAATAGGCTGCCCTGGAGAGGGCTGGGGAGAAGAGGGCATACTTCTGGGGGAAGATACAGGTTGCTGGAGTCAGCTTGGTGTATCACCCATACCTCGGAGAGCCATGGTGTAACTGGCAGGCTGCAATTATGCATATACATCTTGGTGCAAGACACTTAATGGTGGCTGGTGTGAGCAGTCCAGGTTGGAGGCTGAAGCCCCACGGCACTTCAAGGCAGCTCAGGAAAGACAGATGGGATGCCCCGGTAACCCCCATCCACCATAGCCACCCCAGAAGTTTTCCCTCCCACCAGCAGCTCCATGCTGCTACAAACAATGCAGCAGAGTGCAGGTCCTCTCTTGAGCTCAGGACAGTCAGACCATTGCAAGGAGGAAAGATGGCAATGGGGTGATCAACCCCTCGCTCCCAGAAGAGGTCAGCAAAGAGAAGCCATCCCCGGGAGGGCACAGGACATGGCCACCTGTGACCAGAGAACCCAACCAGCAAGCAGAATGGTGACGCCCACTCAGCTGTCATGGCAGAAGAGGAGTGAGCTGAACAGCCGTGGGCTGAGCATATTGTCAGGAGGATAAACAACAGATGGGTCGGGGATGCCAGGGAACGAGAACGATTCCTAGAGCAGACCAAGCTGGAAGTTGGGGTGAGAGCCAGGAACTTAGCAGCTCGGCAAAGCCTATTGCTAGCCAAGTGGAGAATGTTCCTCCTCTGCCTCCTTGCATGTGCAGGGCCTTTGGGGGCCAGAGAAAGAACCAATGTTCCTGCTGGGTAGGGGGAATTACCTACTGCTGCATGTTTGCTTCCTAGAGGCTGACCTGGGGAAGGAGTAACTGTCCCCCCTGGGATTTAGTCCCTGAGCCTGACAGGAGGCCCTAGGATCAGGGCCAGCGTTCCTTGTCAGCTGAGCACTTGAGTGAGAAGTTCAGGTGCCGTCCAGCTCACAAGCAGAGCACCCACCACTGGTTCTTTTTTTCCTCTGGTGGTGCACGTAAGCACATGCCTCAGTGCGCATGAATTTTTTTTTTATTCTGCATCTAGGTGGAACAGGTGAGTGGGAACTTTGCTCGGGACTCTGGCTGAGGGAGACGCCCTGTCTCCTCTCTCTAGGCAATGATAATGGAAGTGATGTCTTGTGGGGCAAACCCAGACCCCAGCCAGGTAAACGAGCAAGAAGTAGAGGAAGGTGCATGATGCAGTAGACTCTGCAAAGGAGCCCTGGATCCCACAGGAATGCATTAGCCATGAGGCCTTCTCTTGCTCTCCCGTTACATCTCTAGTCATCACATCTGCCTCTTTCCAGCCAGGTGGGATGGCCTGGGTCTGGAACTCTAGTAGGCTCAGAGAGCTGCCAACCCCCTGGCCTCCTCCAGAGCAGGTGTGCTGACTGGACAAGAGCTGGCTGAGCTGTGGCAAAAGTCAGCAGGGTACAATTGAAAGAGCTGGCAGGGACCTGGGTTGCACTAGGACAGGACCTATAAGAAATGTTACTTTTACCCCTGATCTCCACCAATGGCTACTGAAGCCTAGTGGGATGAGGAGCTGCTAAGGTCATAGCTCCAGGCAAGGGACCACTCCTGGGAGCTCTGATTAGAGGAGTGCCTGGTTCCAGCAATTCATCCAACTACACTCGTTAAGTCAGGAGCAGGAATAGGAAGTTTAACCAACTGGGTGGCTTGTTGTTGCAGCTGCATTGAGTCTTGCTTGTGCCTGGACTACATCCAACCCTGTTCCCGGCTCCTGCTCTGCTCCTGTCTTCACCCTTGTTCCCACCAGGCTCCTTGCTTGGGCCTTGTCTCTTCTCCTGTCCTCATGCCAAACTTCTAAACCTCGCACACCAGCCCTGGCACCAACTCCTGATGTAGAGTCTGGCTAACACTCTGCTTCTGGCGTTTGGTACCTGACCTGGGCACTGAGCCTCAGCTTCAAGTCCTGGTTCTGATTCATAAGGTCTGGCAGCTTTGATTCTAGGGCTGCCCCTCATCTTTATCTATCTACTTTGCCCATTGGACCCAAATCCTACTCTGCCCATTAGGCAAGACTTCCTACATCTCAGAATGTAACACTAGGCGCCTCAGGCATTGTTTCTGAATAAGCTATTCTGGAAGAGATTTTCATAGAATCATAGAATCATAGAACACTAGGACCGGAAGGGACCTCGAGAGGCCATCGAGTCCAGCCCCCTGCCCCAATGGCAGGACCAAGTACTGTCTAGACCATCCCTCATAGACACTTATCTAACCTGTCCTTAAATATCTCCAGAGATGGAGATTCCACAACCTCCCTTGGCAATTTATTCCACTGTTTGACCACCCTGACAGTTAGGAACTTTTTCCTAATGTCCAATCTCAACCTCCCTTGCTGCAGTTTAAGCCCATTGCTCCTTGTTGTATCCTCAGAGGCCAAGCAGAACAAGTTTTCTCCCTCCTTCTTATGACACCCTTTTAGATACCTGAAAACCACTATCATGTCCCCCCTCAATTTTCTTTTTTCCAAACTAACTAAACCCATTTCTTTCAGCCTTTCTTCATATTTCTTTTGAAATAGCTCATCTACACACAAAGGGCACGTCTACACTTGGCCAAAATTTTGAAAGGGCCGTGCTAATGGCCAAATCAGAGAATACTAGTGAGGCACTAAAATGAATATTCAGTGCCTCATTAGCTTGCTGCCAGCCACGGATCTTCAAAAATGCCGTGATTCGATCGTGCGCAGCTTGTCTACATGGGGCCCTTTTTGAAAAGACCATGCAAACGTCAAAATCCCCTTATTCTGATCAGAGGCCCCATTTCAGCACCTCATTAGTATTCTCCAAGTTGGCCATTAGAATGGCCCTTTCAAAATTTCGCCCAAGCGTAGACACGGCCAAAATGTGTATCAAAATAGCACTCAGCTATTTTGAAATAGAGCCTCCACACTGATTGGCCAGCAGAGCATCCTGGGCGGGGCTGGAGGCCCCCTATTTGGAAATATCCCATAATGTCTTTCTATACAACCCTTATTATAAATAGCAACAGAGAGAACGCCGTGCTAGTCTATATACTATCAAAACAAAAAAGCAGTCCAGTAGCACTTTAAAGACTGACAAAATAATATCTTAGGTGATGCACTTTCATGGCACAGACCCACTTCTTCAGATCATAGCTGTACCAGAACAGACTCAATGTCTAAGGCACAGAGAACCAAAACTATTAATCAAGGTTGACAAAGTTGACATTTTTTGTTTTACTGAAGAGGAATTTTCACAGCAGTTTGGAAAGAGAGGCTGCTGAACTCTCTTTTATAGTCAAATTGGACACATTAACACAAGGTTTGAACCAGGATGGGAATTTTCTAGGTCATTATAGGAGCTTTTATGCACACTTGGCTTATCTAATTCTTGACTCTCCCTCCCGCCCCTCTACTCTCTGATATGCTCACCTTGATAATATTTTTCTGATTTGTCAACCTTGACTGCTATCCTTATTCTGAAATATCTGTTTCAGAATAAGCATTATTCCTAGTCGAATGAGGTTTACAGAACTTGAAATAAGCCATCCGCTATTCTGAAATTATTTCAAAATGGCGGTTTTGTTGCGTAGACACTCGCAAATATTTTCAGAATAGTGCCCGTTATTCCGAAATCACTTTGCTGTGTAAACACACCCTCAGGAAGTCCCAGCCAATCTGGTAAAGCTGGGACTGGAACCCAGGAATGCCAGCTCCCCATTCTGCCGCTCTAAACACAAAACCTTTGGATGCAGAAGCTGAACAGCAAAATCAGGAAAGGAAAATTCTCTGCAAAAAATGGAACATTTTAAATAAAATCATGAGCTCAAGCGAGGCCTCACGGACTTTCATGATTGAGATCACAGCATAGAAAGGATGTGGATGCATTGTAGGAGGCTCACTGGAGAGCAATGAAAATGATTAAGGGGCTGGCACACATGACCTATGAGGAGAGGCTGAGGGATTTGAGCTTACTTAGTTTGCAGGAGATTGAGGGGTGATTGGGGCTCTAAAGAGGATGGAGAGAGATTGTTCACAGTGGTGACAGGTGGCAGAACAAGGAGCAATGATCTGAAGTTACAGAGCGGGAAGTCTAGGTTGGATATTAGGAAAAACTATTTTCCCAGGAGGGTGGTGAAGCATGGGAATGAATTACTGAGACAGGTGGTAGGGTCTCCATCCCTAGAGGTTTTTAAGTCCCAGCTTGACATGGTCCTGGCTGGGATAATTTAGTTGGGGTTGGTCCTGCTTTGGGCAGGGAGCTGGACTAGATGACCTCCTGAGGTCCCTTTCAGCCCTAGGATTCTGATTCTATGATTACATGCCTGACAGTGCATTGTAAAACAGTGAGCTCCTCCTGTGAGCTATTTCAAGAAAAAACTTTCACCATAACTAGACTCTGTACTTGGAAGTGCTGGGTCCACTTTCTTGAGGCTTTGTATGTTTCCCGCAGTGAATTCAGCACTCTAATGAAAGGTGCTCACCACTCCACCTGGAAACAAAACCTCTCTATCTGCCAAATAGCTACACAGCCAGCCCCTGTCCCTCTTATTCATGCAGAAGCCAGATGCTCTGGGGCTGTCAGTCCGATGCCCTTCCAGAGCATGAAGTCCATCTGTAAAGCTGAAAATCAGCAATTTGTGCCCAGTTACAGTGAAGGGATAACGCCCCAGCCTGTAACAATGAGTGGGGAAATACCAGGCTCTAAAGATGGAGTCACGCTTGCTTGGCTCAGGCCAGGATAAGGCGGCTTCCTAAAGATCATGGGCTTTTTGAACCAAGATAAGGATGCAGGAGGATTTCTCTGAGCAGAAACTCCCATGCTTCCTGGGCAGCAGCAAAGGAGAATTAGCTTATGCCTGACTTCAAAGGAAACTTTGTGGAGTATCCCTCTAGCACTGGGCCACAGAGCAGAGTACAAAACAGCTCTACCACAGCAGCTTTTGTACCAGAAAATAAAGATAAGATTTCAGCATCAGAGAACCTTGGGCAGTTCTGAGACAGCTGTAAAGACAGAGGGTTAAAGCAGCAGGACTCATTAAAATCAGCCATGTATAATGATCTCTACACCAGCGGTTCCCAGTCTTTTCACTAGGGCAGACCCCTAATCACACCCCACCAACCCCATCATGGACTCCTGTCCAAGCCAATTCTAGCCACTGTGTACACTTCATTAAATGAAAAAGGAAACCACAGCATCGATTTTCTGACAGCGATCAATATAATTACTGGAAGGTAGTTAATTTAAAAATAATTGATTATAAATTTTAAATAAATTGCAAAATTACATTCTATGACCATTTTTATTTACCTATTGTGTTTTTCAAGGACGCCCTGCAATACCTTCGCAGACTCCCAGGGGTCTGCTGACCCCATGTCAGGGACCACCGCTCTGTTCTTCTGTGGGCAGGTTTCCCGGGCAGCAGCATAGCTTAGTGGTTAGGTCCCATGGGGGTGTTAACTAGGAGCCCGGGGGCATAGGACTTTTGATCACTTAGCAGATCTGTTCCTTCATTTTGGGGCGTGGCCCTAAGAGTCAACTTTCCCCTTCCTCAGCGGGGTTTTCCTTCTGGATCTCCCCGTTGGCACCCAGGGGAGGGTTTGGAGGCTGTGTCCTCCTTCAGCTGACCCAGCAGACGGCTCTGGTTCATGTCCTGTGGATGACAGAACCCACTCCTGCCTCTTCGCTGGTCAGCCCCTAACTGAGCCAGGTTCCCTCCTTTTAGTCTCCCTCCAGGACTGTTATTGGCTGCAGGTAAGACAGGGCGGGGCTAATTGGGCCAAAAGGCCTTGTTGAGCCCCTGCACGGCCAGGCCCTCTTACTCCTTCATAGCCGCCCTTGCGTTAAACCCCAGGGTCTGGATTTAACCAAGCAGTTGAGTTTGGTTTGGAGACAGAATCCACAGGGGCTTGTTTCCCGGGATGGAGCTGGAGTTTTGCAAGTCTTCACCTCACTGAAGAGGTCCTGCACGGCTGTCCCTCTTCAGACAGTGGAGCTCAGCCCTGCTGGCCTTCCCAAAACACATTGCCCTAATGAACCAAGCAGGCCCCAGTGCTTTCACCCGGACTCCGAGTGCTGCCATTTTCAATGCAGGGGGAGCAGGAAACCGACCCAAGCTGGCAAAGCACAGGATAGGCAGCTCAGAGCACCTGTGAACGGAGGAGAAAATGACCCCCAGGGGAAATGGTTTGTGACCCAGCTCCTCCTCTAGGCTGGTGGATCCCACACTTTTTGGCGGATTGTTTGCCCCAGAGGCGCACAGCAGCCCTCAGGTTAGACACCTGATTGCTGTTTGGTGAGCTACTCTCAGCAGCCGCCAGAACAGGGAAAAGAGAGATCAGACTCCGCCGTCTCCGCTGCCGCTCCAAGTGATTCAAGCCGGACAAACCCCTCTGTCGGATCAGCCCTTCTCCTGCGCCGTTTAGAGGATGAGGGGAAGGGGGGAGCCTGGGCAACCAACACAACAGACGAGAGAATGTGCCTGACCACAGGAGGTCAGTATTGGCTGGCAGAGTTAGCGTCAGGCCCACTGCTTGCCGGGCTCTTAGGAGTCATTTAGGGGTAAATTACAGCTAAATAAAGGCCCCCAACACTGAGAGCCAGGGTGGGCACTGGCCATGTGCCCCTGAACCGCCCATCCCCTCCCCTGCTCCACCCCCCCTTTCCCCACCCCTGATTTGCCCCGCTCCTGCTCTGGCCCCACTCCCTGCTCCACCCCCGCCACCTCTTCCTCCAGAAGTGTTGCATCACCTCTGCTGAGTGCGGGGACAGTCTCCCTCCCCTTCCCCGAGCAGTGCAGGCCAAGAGCAGCGGGCTCTAGAAACCCCGTGCTGCTCTAGGGCCTCTCTGGGGAAAAGGCAGAACTGCCCCCCCCCGCCTCACTCGAAGCGGCTCAGTGCTGACTGTGAGGTGGGGGCGGGTGCTCCAGGGTGGCCCAAAACCCCCTGGGAACTCCTCCAGGCATCACCCCGGTCCTGGTGGCACAAATGTTTTTAATGTGAGCAATTTTGCTTGCTATAAGCATGAAGGTGCTTCCTTTCCCTAACGAGGGGAACACCCTGTTGCTTAATCAGGAGCATCATGAAGCGGTTTCAAAACCAGGGCGATTCAGACACACCTCGTCTCTTATAGAACTTTGCTCCCTCACAACGGTTCATCACCAACAGGCAGTGAACAGAAATATCACAGCACGCACAGAGACGTTGATCTCATGGGAGAGAGACCATTGGGCCTTGTTGCACAACAAAAGATGGACAAAGAACTTCCTGGGACAGAGGAAAAGGATCGAAAGGGCAGACTCCTCTGAAAGGATACAAGAGCAACGGTCCATGATTTAATGAGTCTCTCTTTTCCAGATTCCACATCTCAAGTACACATAAATTAACATCAGCAAGTCCAACCGGCATCACATGAAAATCTCCTTGTCTTCCACAGTGCAAGAAGGATGCACAGATTCACAGCCAATCACGGAGACGGACAGACAGATGTGGACAATTGAAAAGCAGGACATTAAATGCTTCAGAAGAACACGGCAGACCCTCCCGCCACCCCAGCCCCCACAAACAACATGTTTACAGAAACAACGGCGCAG
Source organism: Carettochelys insculpta (assembly GCF_033958435.1). NCBI lineage: Eukaryota > Metazoa > Chordata > Testudines > Carettochelyidae > Carettochelys > Carettochelys insculpta. The sequence continues at coordinate 5,880,520 of NC_134145.1, forward strand.
CTTGCTACAGAGTGCAGCATCTAGATAATGCCCAGTCACAGGTCAGAAACATGCAGGCCCTCAGCATGAAGGTACCATGGGGTGACTAGTACGTCATCCCACTCCTCTGCTGTTCAGTGTATTGACTTTTTGTCTTAAACTTAGATTGCACAGGCAACTTTATCACAGGGCAGGAACCCCCTTTGCATTATATGTGTGTACAGCTCCAAGCACAATGGGACCCTGATTTTTAGTTAGTGCTTCTGAGCACTACCGCAGTAAGAACAAATTGAAAAAACGAAAGCTGCTCATGCCATCTTTAACAGCGAGGGGAATTTTGTACCTCACGTCTTTTTGTCTTACACCTGGATTGTAAAGGCAACTTTATCACAGGGAAGGAATCACCTCTGCATTGTATGTGCGTACAGCTCCAAGCACAAAGGGACCCTGATTCTTTGTTAGGGCTTTTAGTTAGGAAAAAATAATGAAAGCTGCTCACGCTCCCTTCAACAGCCAGGGGAGTTTTGTACCTCACATCTGTGGGATTAGTAACAGCCCCCACTGTGTTGCCCAGGATTCTTTGTAGGCTACATTTCACAAGGCTGATCTTGATCCAAAATATGTCCTCAATGAGATGGTTCGGTTTTTTGAAAATGGAAAGGGGGAGGAGTATAATTTCCAAGTTTATTTTTAATTATCTGTGGCAAACAATCCCCAAAACTGTTCATCTGAACAACAAGACAGCCCATACTTATATTTAGATTATAGGGTGATGTTTCATGAAGACGTGGGAGCCTGGAGTTTGGGAGCCAACTGATGGCAGGTAGATCGTTTGCTTCAATAAATGTATCTACTGACCATCTACCAAAATGGAGGGGAATTCTTAGCCCATGCTACCAGAAGTCAAGTGCCAAAGGGGAGTTTGCTGGAGGAGCTATTAATAGAACCAAGTGGCTGTCCGACATCTTACCAAGGATGTTAATGCCAAAACACATCCTATGGTGAGAGGCTTGAACTGCAAAGATTCAAACATCCCAGTGCTCAGGAACGTCTGGATCCATCCGTCCTTCTGTCTCGCATGTTTTTTCTGGTCTCATGCCCACTGCATCTGAGCAACTTTCCATCTTTAATGTAGCTGTACACGCCCACAAACCCCAGGATTTAAGAAAGGTCTGTCCTCCTTACTGTACCAATGGGGAACTGCGTTGCAGAGGCTATGGGACTTGCCCAAGGTCACACAGGAAGTCTGTGGCAGAGCAGGAAATTGAGCCTAGGTTTCAGGGGGATGGGCAGCTTGGTGCTTTGAGCATTGGCCTGCTCAACCCAGAATTGTGAGCTCAATCCTTGCAGGGGCCATGTAGGGATCTAGGCAGTACCTGGGTGTAGGTAGTTTCTGTCTCAAGGCCAACTTTAGCCTGCCAGTATGCTGACACTGGTGTTGGAATTATTCCACAGCCTGTTGCAGTCCAAATGCTAACTCAGGGGCCAGAATAAACGAAAGCAGCATGATCATTCCCGCACGCTACGTTTTTCTGTCTATCCAAAACCGGTGAAACTCACATGACTTCTATTGACCCAGTGATGTTCCCTGGGTCTCTGTCAGCATCCTAAGGGGCTGTCCCTGTTTCTAGGACTGTCAGTACCACCCACATGCATCACGCCCTACCAGACTTAAGCTGCTGATGGGATCAGCCTCACACTCAATAAAGAAAGTTCCATATCTAGCACCTGCTTCATTTGTCTCCTTCTGGTAGTTCTGGGGCAATGTTCCCTCTAATTTTTTCCATCCCTGGGTGGAATACATTTTGTTATGTGCACCAAGCGATGCGCAGGTGGGCACCACCAGGAAAAAGACACACTGCCCACTCTAGGAAGCTGTGGGCGCTCTGTTATCTGCCAGGCAGCACCTGAATCTCTCCTTTTAAGGGCTCAGCATATAGGGAACACTACCCTGCAGTCGTCATGCTAAGGTAGTTCATTCACCCAGAAGGATCATGCAGCTAATTGTGGCAGGGGACCGAGAACTCTGCCAAGGATTATGCCTTGGTGTGGCTGGCCTCCAGTTCTTCAGGTCATGCCTATCACTGAATGATCCCAGCTCCCATGATTTCACCTCTTTAAATCTGCAATGTCATGATGTTGGGATCCGGACCAGGGTTCCCTCTAATTTTTTTCCCTCCATGAGCAGAATAAATTTTGTTATGTGCATTGTTGCTGTTCACCATCAGTAGAAACGCACATTGCCAACTGTGGGCTCTCTGCTCACCATCTGGGCGGCACCTGAATCCCTCTGAGGCAGCTCAGCATCCAGGAAACCCTGATGCTGACCCAAAAATGAGTTGCAGGGGCTTGCAAATTTATTGTAGGGGAGGTTGCAGGATTGGCATCCTTACATCTGCACAGCTATTGGTGGCAGCAGTCACCACCCTTCAGCTTTAAAGGCAGCATGGAAGTAAACGTGACAATAGTACGACTTCCTGAAATAAACTTGTGACTCTCTCCCCAACTGTGCTTTTTGGGTCAGGACTCCCAGTTTGTGCCACACTGGTCTCCCCTTTGAAATTTGCATGGTGCAAGCTCAAAGCACACCAAAGACCAGATTTCACTGGAGGAGACTAGATTTCATGATCCATGATGCATTTTTCATGGTCATGAATTTGGTGGGGTCTGGCTTAATGGCTGAAAACCCTAATCCAGACATAGAGGCTCAACATCAGCATCATCAATAACCGTGGGCTCAGCGCCCGTTGGTGTCTGATGCCTCTCTCACTATTTCCTTCCATCTTTCCCTGTCCAGTGCGGAGTGGCTTCGTTTCTGTAGACTAGCTCCACACCGCTCTACTATATCATCTATCCATTCTCTGTGGGGTCTGCCTCTCCTATTCGAACCATCCATTATGCCGAATACCAGGGTCTTGATTTTTCATTCATCGTTCATTCGGCAAATATGCCTAAATAGTTGTAGCTTCTGTTTTATAACCTTCTGCAGCAGGTTCTCTGAAGACTAGGTCTGTGGTTTATTCTTTGTTCTGTAAAAATTAGTGCCAATCAACGTGCATCTATTAATAATCACATGAACAAGAAATCTCCAATCTCATCCCTGCTTTGAGAACAACCTCCAAATCAACATTCACCAAAGCCCAGATCCAGCACTCACTGAATTCCATGATGGTCATGGAATCATCGAACACTGGAGCTGGAAGGGACATCAAATGCAGTCCCCTGCCCCTACAGCAGGACCAAATGCCATCTAGGCTACCCTTGGTAGATGTCTATCTAACCTGCTCTGAAATATCTCCAGTGATGGAGATTCCACAACCTCCCTAGGCAATTTATTCCAGTGTTTAAGCACCCTGACAGTTAGGAAGCTTTTCCTAATCTCCAACCTAAACCTCCCTTGCTTCCATTTAAGCCCATTGCTTCTTGTCTTTCCAGTGTGCTCTTTATCAGACCCCAAATGCCACCTTTTTCTTCTGCCTAACAACTCCTGAGGATACCTCTTCAGCCACAATGACCACTCTGCTCATCATTGTGTGGTATCACCCCGGCTCCTCCCTGTAGGCCTGGTGCACACAGGTGCAAGGACTTTGCTATTGTTTAGCAGGCTACTCCAGTGCCATTTACATTGAGGTAAGCAATGGATTTTTAGCTGTGCTTGTTCCTCTTCCCCCCCACCCCACCCCCATTCACATATTCCAGCTGTCCACGGCACACCTCCACCCTTTGCCTGTACCAGCTGTTGATGTACCACCCCAACTGCTGCATAATCCAGATGCATGCAATGGAAATCCACCCTTCTTCAATTTCTATGCTCTGCTCATCTCCAAGGAGAATAGACTCCAGGGAGCACAGATTAATGCAGCTCAGATTAGAATTCCCTTCCACTGTGCTGTGTGTCGGAAGGAAGCAGCCTGCCCCAGCAGCTGAGCCCCGCTCCGTTTCTCTCTGTTCCACAAAATACACCCTGATCCCAAACCCAGAAAGCCCAGGGTATCCAGAGTCAGGTGGACACCTGTCATGCATAGCAGCATGCAATGCGGACACCACTTCTTCCCTTCAGTGGGTTCGGGTTCCTCTCCAGCAAATACCCCTTCCACCCCCAAATGCCTTTCAACACAGAGAACCATGGGGTCCCTACTAAGGGAACTTGTTCTCCTCTTACTGTACATGCAAAACTCACATCCACTTCAGTGGGATTTATAGACACTAAAAGGGAGGAGATGCAGGTCCCTTTGGTTGCCTTCTAGATCAGTTGGCCAATCTGCTGACAAGGAGAGCTGGCTGGAAAAAGAAATCACAACCCAGGCAGAGCCCACAGAATAACAAGTAATCTGGTGGTCGAGGCACCTGCCTGGGATGAGGGAAACCCAGTTTCAAGCCATTGTTCCAAAATCTGGGACTTTAACTTGGGTTCCTCGTATCTCTCTCAACAGAAACTCCAACTTTGGCCTGAGAAACCTTTCTTAAAGAAATGTTCACTGAAAATGATTCATGGAAAAGTTCCCAGCCAGCTCCCCAGCTTGTGGCATTAAGGTTATTTCCACTGCTGAATAAATGCTGACTCTACGTAGACATGTCCAGTCCTGGGCCAAAGCAGGTGAAGGCCATCATCTTATCTCTCTTCATTTTCTGTTGCTCAACGCAATCTCTTTTCAAGTGCCTCCATCACTTCCTTTTCCAATAGGTCTACATGCTGCCCATTCCACAAGGCCTGGCTTAATTGCTCACCCGCAGCCTCTACATGTTCAAGTCCAACTGACCTTCGAAAAACTGTGGCTCATTAGGCGGCAGGACTGAAACCAAATCTGAATTACACAGGAGAAAAAATGGCTGACGCAATCCACTGCCTTTGAGATCTGCTGGGTGCTCTACGTGGAGGGAATATCAAAAGAGAAAGGAAAGGTTAAGACAGAATAAAAGGTGGATGCTACTTTTTTGTGTAGCATTTTTAATAGCATTAAAATAAATTGGTTCTTCCTCAACCACCAAAAACCCAGACTCAAAGGTCTGTAATTTTCCAACAACTGGTTAAGATCAATTGCTAATACTGTATTGTCATTTTCACTAGATACCAAAAAGAAAGACCTGTAATTTGCCAGCACTTGTCACTGAATTCTGATCATCACGTTACTGCACTTTTGTAAAAAATTCACTAAAGAAATGAATTAATTCCAAAATAAATCTCTCATTTCCCCATATCTGGGCAACATCGATTCCTCATTCCTGCGTTATTTCCAATCACATTTAGAAAAATACAGCCCTTCCAGAAAAAGGCTGGAATTTCCCCTCACCGTTTCCAGTTACCATGTCACCCCTTTCCTTTCTTAACAGGGTTTTTAAAATGCCAGTGTTGGCCACCCAAAAGTGGATTTCGTCGGCTTGCCACCACCTAATGGTCGTATCCATCTGATCATGACACGCACAACTGTGGTGTCCACCTTGGCTGCTAATAACCACTCTACATGACTTAGGATGTCATAAGACCTCTGGGCAAGTTCAGCTGAACTGACTCCCCTCCAGCTGTATACTTTGCTGCTGGTCCATTGCCATCCATTGTGAAGAGTTTGCAGGTCTTGGAGTTCTCATGGACAGGTGTGGACTTTTTGGAGGACACAGGCGAGCTGGTCGGGCTCAGCTGCACGGCAGTGGTGTCCTGCACTGTGTGCTCGCTAGTTTCGATCTCAAAGGCTGTGTGGCCAGGTTTGATGAGCCCGATGTTGGAACCTGGCTTGGATTTCCTTGCCCCATGGGCGGGCGGCCTCCGGCTGCAGATGCAGCAGGCCCCAAAAAATGTGAAAGCCACCACCAGCAGGATAGGTCCGATGATGATGGGAGGGTTGTTCATGGGGAGAAAGGTCCCAAAAGCGAATGCTCCCACCAGGGTGATGTTGATCCCGGCTAACATGATGCAAAGTCCACAGGCGCAGCAGAGAGCTGGGGACGGCAGCCCCTGGGGCCTGGTCTTTTTCTGGCTCGGTTTCTGGGACAAAGAAGTGCTGCTCTTTTCACTGAACATGTTGATACAAGTCTCTCAAGGGATGTCGCACCTTACTGGGCACACATGCTGGCTGGGCTTGTGACACCTTGAATTTCCTGTAGGAGGAGGAAATGAAGAAATTTTAGTTGGTGCTTCATTACGCAGAGGGATTACCCAGAGACTTTTTGAGTGAGCAAAGGACACGAGAAAGAGCTGCCTGCAGGAAACTCAATGCCTTGTTAAATGAACCAGTTTAAGACACTGGGCGAGAGAAGGGAACTGCAAGCAGCTGGGGTTTCTTATAACACCGCTGAAGGTGTTTTTGAAGACGGAGACAGCTCTGAGCAGGGTAGCTGACAGCCGAATGCCAGAGCAGGTCACCTCCTAAGAGCTGCTAAAATGGACCCTGTGGAGGAATTCCTCACCTGGGTTCTGAGAGCAGAGCCAGACCCTGGGAAAGGCTCTGGAGACTTGGACTTTTACTTTGATCGTGAATTTATCTGACTGGGGAAACAGCTTTCATGTTAGGAGAAATTTAAAGGACTTGGACTTTCCTGCTTGGAAAAGTAACAACTAAGAAAGGATTTGATGGATGTCTTTAAAATCATGACTGGTGTGGAGAAAGGAAATAAGGAAGGGATATTTACCCCTTCTCGCAACCCAAGAGCCAGAGATCACCCAATGAAATTAATAGGCAGGAGGTTTAAAACAAACATAAGGAAATAGTTCTTCACACAACACACAGTCTACCTGTGGAACTCAGCGCCAGGGGATGTTGTAAAGGTCAAAGGGCAGCTGGCTTGCTTTGACCTGCACTTATCATACTAACCAGGATCGACGTCTTCTCACTGTTACCTTCTGCTTCCCCTGCTTGTTATAGCCTCCTGGTCTCTTTTGTCCTTCCTGGATATCAGGTGCTTCCCAGACAAAAGAGCACTTGCTTTGCTTTATGTGTACAGTGCCAAACATGGGTTTTTGACACTATAGCACAATACAAATTTATAAAAAAACCTATCCCTAGAGTCCATGTTGCTCATCCTCAGAAGCAGCCAAAGCTCACAATTTCCGTTTCAATATTTCAGATTTTGTTTTTGTTCTGATTTGGAAGAGAACTGAAGAAAACAAACAATTGCTTCAGAAATGTCCTTTTCGGAACAATTTTGAAATTTCAGTTCTTCGCTCTTCTAAATTTTGGTATTACTGTTACTATTTTTACTTTATTTCATGACATATCAGTAGCAGTAGTAGCAGAGAGGTAGCCATGTGAGTCTGGATTCTAGCCAAACAAAACAGCAGATATGTAGCACTTTAAAGACTAACAAAATTATTTAGTCAGTGATGCGCTTTCATGGGACAGACCCACTTCATCAGTACATAGTATGCCATGTCATATCGTATTATGACAGGATATTGACAATGGGCCCAACATCTCATAAGATTATTTATCAGGCAGCTGCATGGCTTATTACATGCCTTTCCAACTTACTGTATGGCTATCGTCTATATACATGGAAGATTGACACTAGATTTATGACGGAGCAGCCTAGGCTGCTCTAACTGTTCTAGAGCAGTAGTTCCCAACGTGGGGTCCACAAGTGGATTGTAGGGGATCGGTGAAAAAATAAACGATACATAAAAATTATCATAAAAACAAGTTTTAAATAAATTGCAGTGTTACCATCAATTGTTATTTTGAATTAAATCTCTTCCAATCACATTATGAACGGCTGTCTGAAAATCTACGCTGCGGTTTCCTTTTTCATGTTTTGAAGTGTACAGACTGGCTAGAATTTGATCCGGGGTCAGCAGTAGTGAAAAGAATGGGAACAGCTGTTCTAGATAACACTACATTGGGTCAGTCTTCCTGGCTGATCATCCACAAGTTTGGCCACAAATAAATTTGCACTAAAGGAACAGCCCACCAATAGAGGCCAAGCAGCAATCAAAAACCATATTCTGCCCTCCTAAGTGGCACCTGACTCCAAAAGTAGCTCCACTGTGATCATTGGAACAGCTCACCAAAGACGTTTCCATCCAGAGTCCAGCAAAGTCAGTGAATTTAAGCCAGTATTTGCTGCTGGACATAGCTAGCTTGAGTCGCATAGATCCTGCTTAGGTGCTGAGCACTTGAAACTCCCAGCTGGAATCAGTGGTTGGTGGAGGTGCTCGGCAGATTTGAAAATTAGGCCCAAGAGGTCAAATTAAGCTCCTACGATTAAAGGCACCCAAAGCCTTTGAGAAGGCAGGCCCAGATCCTCAAAGTTCTCGTGAACAACAAGAAGTCCTGGGACACTTTATAGCCTGGGTGCTTTGCTGGGAGCTGAGCATGTCACTGGGTATAGTACTTAGATACCTTCAAAGCTCTGGCCCTGAGTGAAATCTAAGCTCACATGGGAAGTATGGGATGGAGTAGAAATTTGTACCTCCATGTCCCAAGCCCTAGCTAACTTCCTGTCCAATGGACCATCCTCCAGCCAATAGAGTCACAGCAGACAATTAGTCTATAAGATACCACAGGAGTTCTTGTTGTTTTTGAAGATACAGGCTAACTCGGCAAGTTCTCACGGTGCCTCAATCCACCTTGTGTGTGCCACTGACATTTGCAATGCCCAGCTGGCATCTCACCCACAGGGCATTTATATTTCCACTCCACAGCATTTTCAGAGCCAGCTGAGCTCCGCCACCACCCACAGCTGTCTAACTACTCATAGCCCTCTCTTGCACTGAAATCCCAGGAGCCCTGATGTTGGGTTCTCAAAGAAGGCAGGGAAACCCCTGCCTCACCTGTGGGGTCTAACCTTGTAGGTATGCTCTGAGCACAGCTAAGATCTATTACTTTCCAACCCCCAACCCTAAGCAAGTGGGCCAGGTGCAGACCACCCATAGGTGGTGGTGGCTGTGAAGTGGGCAGCACCGAACTTGCTGGGGTGCATGGAAATGTAGAGGCATATGAGTCAAGCATTGAACATGAGCAGGAGACGAGAGAGATACCTGGTGGCTATAGGATGAGCTACCTAAGCAGCTGACCTGGCTCAGGTCCATGACTCCCATGGCTCAGGCTCCTGAGCTGGAGTGCTGACCCCTCAGCTAGGTGCACCAGGCCAGCTGCTTACATTTCTATGCCTTTCTCTGATTCCTCCCCTGGCATTTCATTCCTGGCAGGGTTAGGCAGCTCCCTGTTCAGCTGGTCAGCTAATGAAAATCCCTTCCTTAGGCTCATGGCTCTCCCCATGCATAATATAGCCTGGGTGCTTTGCTGGGAGCTAAGCATTTCACTGGGTGCAGTGCTTAGATACCTTCAATGCTCTGGCCCTGACTGAAACCGAAGCTCACACTGGAAGTATGGGATAGAGCAGGAATTTGTACCCCCGTGTCCCAAGCCCTAGCTAACTTCCTGTCCGATGGGCCATCCTCCAGCCAATAGAGTCACAGCAGACAATTAAAAGAGGTGCTATTGGCTTATTTGGATCAGGAGCATAACACATTCCCACGGGGGACCTCCACTGAATAACACTGAGTTCCCATTTCAATAATTCTTCCTTCCTGCAGGGCAGGTGGAGTGATAGCTCCCCTGCTCACAGAACAACGTCAGATAAGAAATTTCACTCCCTAGGCTACCTGGATATTGCCTGCCTCCAGTCCTGGACCTCACCTAGCCCTGCTATTCCAACTCAGTAGCGAGCAGGAGCATCCCTTATGGTCTCTTGGGCAGAGTGCCAAGTGAAGGAAATGCCAAGATGAGGCTTTGGTGTTTCAGTCACTGGGCTGGTCTTGAGGGACCATCTTGCCGGCTCTACAGAGAGGCAGATAGGGAGTTTTTGGGGCCTTGGGGCAGACCAAGTGGGGGACCTCCTGATTTCTTCTGCGTGGATGCTCCCCCGCTGCCTTCTGCATGATGTGCCTGCTGGGAAAATGGGTCAAGGTGCAGGGCTTTGCTCTGTCCTTGTCTCCCCGTCCAACACTCCAGCAGTGCCGGGCTGGCAGAGCGGGCAGCCACCTTCACTCCCACTCCACTTCCCAGCAGAAGCACCATATGGACAGGTGGAGGCAGTTTAGGCTCAGGGACATCCCTTTCCTTGCAGGCTCTCTAACCGAATGGGGTCCCTGTTCAAACACTAAAAACATCTGAAAAAATGACAATTTCCAAAACGAAGCATTTTGATTTTTCAATTGAAAATGACTTCTCATTAATTTGCTAATTAATGTTTGGTTAATTGAGACATGCTCAGTGGCGTCCTGAAATAGCTGCCCACCTCTAAGAAATGCACCCCTTGGCTCAAAACGGTGTGCAAAGTAACAGGCGTGCTATTCTGGCAGCCCTGTTTAGCCAGCCCCACGTGCCGAAACAGCCTGGTTTGTGCAATTTGCAGAGTTTATGATGAGGTTAGGCTGTCACGTAGACACAGCCCAATAGTCCTACTTACAACGGCTTCATTAATAGATAAACGAAGCAGCAGAGCTTTAGCGCTGAGCTGGTGGTTGGCAGCATTATCAGGTTTTCCGTTAAGCCACAGGTGGCCTGGCTTTGACAAGCTCCTGGCTGCATGGGGGAGGAGGGGCAGGGCTGTGCTCCCGCCTCATGCTCTGATAAGAACATGAGAATGGCTATTTACTGGATCAGACCAAAGGTCCATCTAGCTCAGCATCCTGTCTGCCGACAGTGGGCAGTGCCAGGCGCCCCAGAGGGGGTGGACTGAAGACAATGATCAAGCGCTTGTCTCCTGCCTTCCATCTCCAGTCTCTGACAGAGACCAGGGAACAGCCTGTGTGCCACACTTGGCCATCTGTACCAGGGGGTTGCTGACCCCTGGGCTCCAGCAGGGCAATTCCCACACACAGCAGAACCTCGCAGGGTGTATGAGAGACAGGCTGCTGGCTCCCCCTGTTTTCTCAGCAGAGCAGGGCAGGCATTGATTACAACTTGCATGCATGCTGTGCGGCTGCATAGCCAGGCCTGGATCCTCAGCAAGTCAGGATCTGCACTTTCAGGGAAATCAGTGGATGTTAGCAGCCTAAGTACCTTTGAGGACCTGGGTCCAAAACCTTAGAGAAGGTGTGCACAGCCCCAAGGGCAGGGTGGGCCGGAGCTAGCAGCATATGGCAGCACACGCCAGCCCATCCCTAGAACAGCCTACCCCAGGCTGGTGCAATTAGAAGACAGGATCCACCATGCAGCTCAGGGAGCTGCCAGTCCCAGATCCAGAAGGAAGGATTATAGAATCATCGAATCCGAGGGCTGGAAGGGACCTCAGGAGGTCATCTAGTCCAGACCCCTGCCTAAAGCAGGATCAACCCCAGCTAAGTCATCCCAGCCAGGACCTTGTCAAGTTGGGACTTAAAAACCTCCAGGGATGGAGAATCCACCACATCTCTAGGCAACACAGTCCAGTGCTTCACCACCCTCCTGGTAAAGTAGTTAACTACAGTTACTTTTCCAAGCCCTCCCAAATGGGACAGAGATGAGGCCCATTGTAGGGCTGGCTCAAGCATTTCTTTGAGCTGCCAAGTAAGCGAAACAGAGGGTCACAGAAGGGCATTGCACACGTTGCCGGAGAAGGAGGACAACCTTCCCTTGGCCAGCTTCGTCTGGAAGGAATGGAAGCTTTTCATGGCCTTCAACAACAGCTGGTTAGCTTGGTCATTGCACCAGGGTGGGCACACAGCTCGCAGGCAAGCAGCAGGGGCAACAGGGGTGGAGTTTGCAAATAAAGTCATGTGCCCAGCAAGCATGAACAGGCAGCAGCCCCAGCAGGCAAAGTAAGCCTGTCTCAGAGGACCCTTAGCAGCTCCTTGTAAGGAATCACCATAGGACGGGCTCTCTTCTTTTAGACACGCATCCAGTGACACACCACTCTTTCTGTAACCAATAGGACAGGTGTTCAAAGTCACAGAGCAGGTGAGTAGCAGACCTTGACTACTGAAGCCAGGACCTGAGTAAGGAACCCCTTTCCCACCCTGCCCTTGTGGTTGACTCCCAGTACTCTGCTCTAACCACTAGGCAGAACTTTCCCCCATGTCGCCTGGTCAGATTTACAGCTTTCCAATTCCAGGCTGCACATAAAGTGCCAGCAGCTCCATTGGTGTAAACCAGGGCAGCTCCATTTATATCAATGGACCTCTGACCAGCTTACACCAGCTAGGGAATCTGTCCTGTAGCACTGAGAATAAAGTGATCTGGAAAGAGATCCCTGCCAATGAACTGCAAAACCACAACACACCAGGAGCAAGGTGTTCTCAGTGAATGTGTTAATGGAGTTTGTAGGCACAGTGGGACAAATATGCCACATCCCTGCGATCTCCTGGACCAACCTGACTGAAATCAGTTTAAGTGTCTTGACCGTTTAGTGTATTTAAAATGCAGAGGTAGTATTGTCGGATCAAATGTAGCATCCCTTGAGGGGAGACATGACTAACATATACGCTGGCACATGTAACGACTTCAGAGGACTCTTCATATGCCAGCCACCGTGATTTTTTTTAGTTTGGTGTGTTTCCTAGGAGATAAAGCAGATCCCCATTTATCTAGTCTAATTGAGACCAGGGCCACATCGGATCATCAAAAATTCAGGTAATCAGAAGAATGGAAAAGTATAAGTCTGCAGCACAATCTAGCGGTCATAAGAGAGATCACCCACTTCTGGATCGGGGGAGCCGGTTGTTCCATCAATACCGACAGCCAGATAATGGAGGGTTGGCTGACCGGGGGTCTACTGTATTTGGAAGGAGGTAAATACAAATTACTACTTCCAGTCCCAGCCTTTTAAATCCGCACCCTGAAAGAAAATCCTCTGTCTGCAAGTTACCTGATCCCCAGATCAAAGACCCAAACTGTATCAACGAGCGACTCAGTTCATGTTGATCTTGTTCTGAGCTAACAGTTGTGATGGTCTTGTAACCACAGAAAACCCTCTGGGTGGGGTTTGAAGGACTGATTCCTCCCAGAACTCTTGTTGGAGTTGGGCTGATCTCTGGGGAACTTATTAGCATGTGAGGAGGGTCTTCTTAATTACTATCATTTTCATGTGTTTGTTCTGTCATACTTTTGCCTTATGAATAAATGTGCTTCCTTAGAAAAACTGTGTGAACCTTCTATTTGTGAGATTACATTGTTTGTAGCCTCCAAGAGAAAAGCAAATGAGGCTGCTGACGTGGTCTCTTTTTAATGGGGAACTCATAGTGTAGGCCTAGAAAATCCCACAAAGGGGGAGAGATGCAGGTCTCCACCCAACAGAGATGACAGCTGGGGAGCCAGAAGCCTAAAAGTGAAGTGCCCTGGCTGGGCCACACAGCGGGAAATACAGGTGCAGTTGCCCTAACTATGACAAATACCTGCTCTGCCCCATCCTCATCTCAGGTTCCAGTAAGATTATGGGACTAAGTAAAAAATGATTGGGGAAAAAAAGCAAGCAAGTTTCATAAAGCATTGTCTGGCCTCGGGAATAGAATGACCTTATTCAAGGCCAGAAGGAACTGTTCTGACCTTCTAACCTGACCTCCTGAATAACACAGGCCAGAGAACTGACCCCAAAAACTTCTTAGAGTGGATCTGTTAGAAAAACATCCAATTATTAAAAGCTTGTTGGTGATAGAGAATCCATCATGACTCTTGGCAAGTAGTTCCAATGGTTAAGCACCTTCAGTATCAAAAATGTAGGCCTCATTGCCAGCACAAATGTGTCTGTGTTTGATTTCCATCCACCAGATCATGCTAGATTGGACAAATATTTGTTCCCTACACAGGTACTTACAAACTCTGATCAAGTCACCATTTAACCTTGTAACTATGCAACCCTCTCGATAGTAACCCCGGGCAGCCTGGAACATTAGGAAAATAAATCAACCTTATTATGGTCAATATCCATGGCAGTAGCACCCTAACTTTATTTTCTGAGCTTTCTCTTCTTTACAGGCAGAGAACCACATGCACAGTGGGCTCCAAAGCCCATGGAGAGTAATAGAAATCAACAATGTGTCATACCTTACTAAGCAAACCATTTGTAGCCCCCTGACAGCCCTTTCATGGGTTTTTCCCTTCACCCTTCTGCCTCTGCATTGCCCTTGGACCAGGGGTTATTCATTTGAAGGGATCACTCCCAGACTTCACTGAGGAAAGGGAAGAGTTAAGGGATCTCTGCAGACCTCTCTGCTTTTTACTGTTCTTGGTCTGAGTGGGAGGGGAAACTTGTGTATTACATTTCTGGGTTTATTCTCCATTAGATATTGATTAAGAATAACTAACTGGAAAGCAGGCTATGCAGCAGAGGAATCTTCCAGCACAGGAATTATCAAATGCATTCTCCAGCGGATTGATTAAAAATGGGGGGAAAATGTCAAAGCAAGGAACCAAATCGCTCCGGAAAAGTTAATGAAACTAAAGCAGGGACAAATTGATGCGGCATTTTCAGGGCATCATTTTTGAACTAAGCCCCAAACATTCCCCAAAATCAAAGCAAACCCAGTGTGAGTTTGGGGAAGGGGGATGTCACTCATTCAATGCCAGCCATCCAGCCTGTTGAAAAGGACTGAAGTAATCCACAGACTAAATCAGTTCCTTTCGGAAGTGTGGGGGGGGGGGGCGAGGAGAGATTCCTGAGAGATACGAAAGAAACTTGTTTAAAAAAGAATCAGAACCAAATTAGTCAACTTCTGTACTGTCCAAATCTTCTTTAGTTATCACAGTGTTTCTCAACCTTTTTCATAAAGCACCCCTTTTAAAAAAATTGTAAGTGCCCCCCCAGGACCTAGAATTTTCAGACACACCATTTTTTTTCTACCATAGCAACACATTTGTTGAAGCAACTTGATTGTAACTGGCTGGCTGGAAGAAATTGCCTCCGGGCAATAAACTTACCAGCCTATTTATGACCATGCAAAAAGGCTAAATAAAACAAAATGAGAAGAACGTAAAATAAGTCCAATTTTTTTTAATTCATTAGAAGGTTGAGAAACTGAGTTAATACACCTCTGGGAGAGCTCTGCCTGCCCCAGGGGGACAGGTAACCCTGCCTGAGGATCACTGAGGTAGCAGGACCCAGGCTGTGGGTTAACCTCTCTGCCCCCACCCTCCGGTCCAGGAAACTCTCCAGCGATTCTTGACTTTATCCCCCCCTGGCTGGAAGCCAAAGAGAACCGCCTACCTGGGCTGGAGTGGGAATTCAGGGCTGGTGAGAGGCAGCTGCGGCTGGACACCCCCTCCTCTGGTTTAATCAGCAGCTCCTGGGAGAAGGAGGAGGAGGAGGAGAAGGAGGAGGAAGAAAGCCCTGGGAAGACCCCGGGACCAGCAATTCACAAGCAGCGCAGTCCCCGGAGATCCTGCCCACGCCGGGGGCTGGTTCCTTCCCAGCTGCGCCTCACAAGCCTGGGAAACTTTGCCTGGGCGAAGCCACTCTTCGAGCCTTGGCCGGGTGCCTGGGCTGCCCCCCAGGGGAGGGGGCGTGCACGGGGCAGGGGACGGGGAGCTGCTGCCCACCGCCCCCCTTCGAGGGCTGCCCCAGGGCTTCGGCTGCCCCGCTGGGTCCCCTTTGCATCACCCCGCGGCTCTTGCAGGGGCAGGCCCGGGGCTCTCTCGAGCCATGCTGCGGCCGGGGGCAGAAGCAGGCTGGATCGGCCGCGGGTAACGCTCGCTCCCCGCTCCCCTCTAGGACGCGGCTCCCCCGGCTGAGAGGCTGGAGAGGAGCTGTCCGCCGCCGTGGTGCTGAAAGCAGCGCAAGCCCTTTTATTTGGAGCGCTGCCTTCTGCAGCTTGGCCGCTAGGGGCAGGCTGGAGCTCCTCTCCAGGGCGGGAGACCTTGGCGTCTTCACTGCCTGGGGGAAAGTGACTAATAGGGAGCCAGAGGCGGGGTGTGTGTGTGTGTGCGGGGGTGTGTGTGTGTGTGTGTGTGTGTGTGTGTGTGGGTGTGTGTGGTCAGACAGCAGCATCTCTTCAATTGCACGTCAATCATTTAACGGAGGGATGCAAAGTGAGGGGTGGGTACCTGCTGTGTGTGTGTGTGTAAGTCACACGGCAGCATCTCTTCAATTGCATGTCAATCATTGAACGCAAGGGTGCAAAGGGAGGTGTGCACCCCTGGTGTGTGTGTGTGTGTGTGTGTGTGTGTGTGTGTGGAGTCACATGGCAACAGCTCTTCAATTGCATGTCAAACATTTAAGGCTGGGGTACAAAGTGGGGGTGGCAGGCCCCTGGAGAGGATGGGGATCGCAGCACATCAGCTGCTGGATCTCTGGTTCACCCATCATTAAAAAAGTTGAGCTACGTTACTGTTTGTGTGTGTGTGTTTGTACTGCTATATGCTTAATAAACTTTTTTACATTCTACTGACTTATTTTCTTACACACGCTGAAAGGGCATGTGGGAGGTTATATGACCATAACTGAAATTTCCACCAGTCTGGATTACACTAGACAGATCGGGTGGAGGCTGCTAACTGCAGGGACAAAAAGTAGGGCCTGATGTATAAAATTCATTGACCCCGATTTAAGAAAGGAAAAGACATTCTGGCTTCTGATCCCTAATGCGATCTCCTGGCTAGGTGTCACATATTCCTCCAGTCTCTCTCCTGCAATATGACTTGCCCAAGCAGGAGTGAGGCTCTGGAGTGAAGTCTTCCTAGCTGGGGGAGGGAGGGCTTCAAAGGTGGTGATCTCATTGGCTCTAGCAGCTTTGGGATATTGGAATGATTACAGCAAATCAGAGCAAGGAAATAATTACAGGCTGGTGAGGGATGAGAAATAAGGAAGAAAAACTTTGGCATGGCTCAGAGAAATGGGGAAGGAGACATGTTTGTCATTTGCATATGTATCATCCAAAGGGTCCCCTCTAATATTTATCATCCATGGGCAGAAAAAATTTTGTTACGTTCACCCAGGCATAGGCGGATGCGCACCCCCCAGTGGAAGCACATGCTGCTGGCTGCAGAGACTCTGCCAATCAGCAGCATAGCTCCTGCATTTTTCCTTTCTGGCTGCCCAAGCACAGAATTTACAAGGAACACTGACCACCAACCATTCTGCATACTGGGTTATTATTTACTTTGAGGAGCAATTCTGTTTACACACACAGGATTATTATTCTACAGCACGGTAGCACCAAGCACTGCAAAAAAAAAATTTTTTTTTTTTAAAAAAAAAAAAAGAGGATTTCTGTCCACCCCTGCCAAAGCTCAGCCCCATTACAGGAAATAGTGATCTGCCGTTGGTTCACCTGCACGGGTGGCCCTAAATGTAAGTGAAGGCAACCCAAGGTTTGCAGTGAATATGCGAATCAAGAGGGATAAACCACTATTAGCTTAATCTATGCACACATCTGCACGCCCTTATCTACATTGTGGGCAAATCTGCATCACAAGTGAAGGTGCAATTGTAGCGTGGGTAGGCACAGCTGTGCTAGTTTTAATCTAACTTGTGCGAGTGAGAATAGCCATGAAGGTGCAGCAGCATGGACCCCAGAATGGGAAAGCAAGTAGAGTATGTATCCAGGGTCCCCACCAGTCTTGTTCTAGGTGGCTAGACTGTACTGGAACCCATGCTGTCCTGTCTTCCCTACTAGAGCCACCTGCACTAGCTAGATTAAATCTGACCACAGTAAGCCCACAATCATGCCTTCATTTGGGGTGAGGACACAGCCATGGCGTCAGCACAGCTGAGCTTACATTGAATGCTGGCTACTGCTGAATGAGTGGGTGGGTGTAGGGGAGGCTATTCTCCAATGTAGACAAAGGCTTAGGCACCCGGAATGATATGCGGAAGTCTGGAGGCTCAGTTGACATAACTCTATGCCCTTAGAGTACACCTGTACTTACCAAGAGATTGACTGGATCAGGGTCGATCTTCCAGGGTTTGATTCTGTGTACCTAATGGGGACGTGTGAAATCAAACTATCAGGGTCATCAGCTGACCCTGTACTCCTCAATCATATGAGTAAGGGAGATCGATGAGAGAATTTCACCCATCAACCTCCCTCAGTGAGGATGGACACGTCAGTTTCATCTCCCTCAGCGAGGATGATATGTTAGTTTCAGCTATGCAATTGCTGTAGTTAGAACTGTGTATCCAGGATGGAGTTTTAAGTCTAGCATCCAAGAGGTAGTCATGTTATTCTGTATCTTCGAGAACAACAAGACGTCCTTTGGCACCTTAGAGACTAACAGATATTTTGGAGCATAAGCTTTTGTGGGCAACGACTCAGCTCGTCAGATGCATCTGACAAAGTGGGTCTTTGCCCACAAAAGCTTATACTCCAAAATATCTGTTAGTCTCTAAGGTGCCACAGGACGTCTTGTTGTTCTTTAAAGTCTAGTGTAGACCTGGCCTCTGGTATTTGCTTTCTCTCCAGTCACTATGGCGGCAGGCCGTGCATGCTACTTAGATGGAGGAGTATTTAGGTCAATAAACGGCTCTGATTTTCAGAAGGGAAAAAATGGCTGGAGAAGAATATATTCTTTCCCAACACAAATCATCTTCCAGAATACCAGATCTC
Organism: Carettochelys insculpta; assembly: GCF_033958435.1. Classification (NCBI taxonomy): domain Eukaryota; kingdom Metazoa; phylum Chordata; order Testudines; family Carettochelyidae; genus Carettochelys; species Carettochelys insculpta. The sequence continues at coordinate 5,898,950 of NC_134145.1, forward strand.
ACTAACATAGACAACAGGATAAGAGCAGACAGCGGAAAACATACAACATACAGTATTCCTTTCTGTAGCATTTGCTTGCAGCTTTATGGGCCTGATTCACTCCCACATTACCTTACCTTGAGGATGGTGTAAATGGAACTAACAAGTAAAGCTCAGATACTTGGTGTTATCCCCACAACAGGATACAGTTTTGACACTTGGATCCAAGGCAGAATCATGTGCACAGAGAATTGTTCACTAGCCATCAGACACAAGGTAACTTCTGTTAAGAACTCATGATAGCATGCAGCAACCATGTAGTGACTCATGCTCCCAATACACTATCTGGAGCAATGATTTCAAGGGAGTTACCGTCGTACGAAATGACTGTGTGAAATTCTATGGCTGTTTTATGCAGGTGAGAATAGATGCTCCTAATGTCTCCTTCTGGCATGAAAATCTAGGACAACTGAAGCATTGCTGTGGTGAATCAAAGTAAATATTTTCTCCTAAGTGGTAACCACAATCATGTTGAATGCAGAATACATATTAAACTCAGATAAGCAATGCTCAAACTACCAAAAGGATTTTTTTTCCCATTTCCACTGGAAATAATTGTAGAAGAGCCATCCGTTCTGGCATTTTCCATCTCGTGAGAAATATACCCCAGAACAATCACAATAAAACAAAAATCTCAGAAAGATCTGGTCAGTTTCAGCTTGGGGAGGGAAGAGCATTCTGTTTTGTCTTTCGCATGGGTAACAATGGCACATTACATGACTCAGACAGTGTGACTGACAGGCTAGCACAACAGCACATTAAAACTCTGCTGATTTACATCAGCTGAGAATCTGGCTCAGATACTTTCTTACCGTGAGGGGGTGGACTAAGCCCTGACGCCCCTTATAGGAGGCTGGAGGCCTTGTCACACCCCATTCCAGCAGAAGGAGCAGAAAAGGGGTCCTCCAGGCAGAACAGAGTGGCTGTCTCTGCTGCAGCCAATCATGACCCAGTAGGCTAATATAAAAGAAGCTGCTGGGCTAGGGCCTGGCAATTCCTCACAGGAGCTTGACCCAGATCCCCTTTTCCTCTGGACCAAAAAGGCCTCCAGAAATCCATTAGCAGATAAAAGGTTAGGTACTGCTGCTTGGTGCATTAAATATTCAAACAAGATCCTAACTCATGATGCTCTTGTTCTGCAAATGAGGTTACTGATGCTGTTCAAAACTTCTGTTTGTGACAGCCATTCTGCCACTGGTAGTTGCCTGTAGCTATTTGCTATCAATAAAAGGAGTCAACTTTTTCCATGGCCTGGCTGCGCTAAGGGGAATAGAAATTACACCTGGGAGGAATTCGGCCCTTTACAGTTATTTAAAATGTGGCCAGTTAACCCATGTGAAGTTCTATAATTGCATGATACAAAAGACAATACCATGGAAAGAGGCTGCGACCATTTGATTTCACAGTGATGGCCAGGTGACCCTCCATTGGACTTCCTGCTCAATGGGCCATAAAACCAGCGGAAGCTAAAAGCTTCACACATTCAGGCCTGTTTATTGAAGGTTCAGTATTTAGGCACAGCTGGCCATGAAGATCTGATGGGCTGCATTCATTTCACTACAGAAGAGGAGAGCCCAAATTTGAGAAGTAAAATTACAGACCAGATTCTCAGATGGTGTCAAACAGCCTCACTCCACAAGCAGCCACATAGCTCTGCTGATGTACATCAGTTGAGAATCTGGCTCAGATACTTTTTTATTGTGATGGGGTGGACTAAACCCCCAAGCCCTCTACAGGAGGCCAGAAGCATTACCAAACCCCATCCCTGTGAGAAGAGCAGAAAAGAGGTCCTCCAGGCAGGATAGAGTGGCAGTCTCTGTTGCAGCCAATCATGATCCAGCAGGCATGTAAAAAGCTTCTGGTCGAGGGCTGAGCAGTTCCTCATAGGAGCTCAATCCAGGCAGGTCTATACACCGACTGGGAGACCAGCAGCACTACAGACAGCTCCAAGTACGGGCAGAACTTAGACCTGGGTATGGCCCAGGTCCGGCAGCTGAAGAGTGTCCACAAGGCTAACACAAGAACCAACAGCACCCTGAGAGGGCTAGTTCACTTCTAGCCCCAGAACCTTGCAAAGACATTACGAGCACTCTTTTGCCACAGAAAGGTTCTCACAAATGGGTGGAGCCCGTTACACGTAGCCATAAAGGTTGGACTTATAATTCTCCTGTCTTCCTGCTGCAGGTCCTCCAGACTAGCGCAGAACAAGAGAACAAACACCCTTTCCACACAAATGCATAGATAAGGTAATACACTAAGGCCAGAGCTACACTAGGGTTAAAAAAATCTATTTAAGGTACAACACTCGAGCGACAAGAATTGCATAACTGGAGTGGACCGATCTTAAATCGTAACAGAGAGGAAGCCATGCTAGTCTATACACTATCAAAACAAAAAGTAGTCAAGTAGCACTTTAAAGACTAGCAAAATAGTTTATTAGGTGAGCTTTCGTGGGACAGACCCACCTCTTCAGACCATAGCCAGACCAGAACAGACTCTATATTTAAGACACAGACAATATTTAATATTAAGTTAATATGAAGACAATATTTAAGACACAGTATTTAAATATTGAGTCTGTTCTGGTACGGCTATGGTCTGAAGAAGTGGGTCTGTCCCACGAAAGTTCATCACCTAATAAACTATTTTGCTAGTCTTTAAAGTGCTACTTGACTGCTTTTTGTTTTGATCTTAAATCGGTTTGTGCTGACATCCCTGCAGTGGGAGGTCGACGGGAGAAACACAAGTTACAAAGCAGGAACCCAGGAGGAGTAATCAGAGAATGGACAGATCACAATGTTGAGAGACCACAATCAGATAACTACCCAGGCAAAACTCAGCCGTTTCAGACTACAAAGGATTTCTCAGCTCAATTACTGTGGTTTCTACCCAGGCGAGATTTGCTGGCCTCAGATTGCAGCCAGGTTTGGAGGCTCAAATAAGTGTCAATGCTCAGGGCAAAATTCTGTGTTTCAGCTGGTTTTGCAACCTGAAAACAAGCCCAGAATGGAACATCGCACTTGGGTTTTGTGCCAAACCAAGGATGGGCAAGATACGGCCCGGGGGCTGGATCTGCCCCGCCAAACCATCGCATTGGGCCCATGGACTGCCCTGCTGGGACGCTAAGACCACTTAAATAAGTGTGGGGCTGCCCACCTAAACCCTCCGCACCTCCCATCCTGCAGGATGCACCTCTCTCCCAGACCCTGCACCCCCTCCTACACCTGTCAAAACACCCTCCTTCACCCAAATTTGCTCTTAACTCCCCACTCCTGCATTCCTCTACCCAGTGCTCCCTTCTTCACTCAAACTCCTTCCCACACCCAGCACCTCCTCCATAGAAAAATGCAGTCTTGGCCACTTACCAAAATCCTGGAGTGTCCACCCCCACATCAAAAATTATTGCCCACCCTGTGCTAAATCCATAAAGGTCATTAAGGTCACTCAGGACGTTAGCAAACCTTCTGATGGACCCCTGTGTCCTTCTTCTATATACGGAACACCAAGCTAGACAAGTGTTGGGTATGACTGATCTGCACAACTCTAAACCCAAAGGAAGAAATCCATCTCTGGTGCCAGCAGAGTCTCATCCGGGGGTGATGACTTCCTTGAGAACTGTCACCGCTGGGGTGAAATGTATCCTGGTGCAGAAGACTAAGGTACTACATCTGCATAACCTGCTGCTTGGACTCAGTTATACCTCTCACACAGCTGAGTCCATCACGGGCCTCACTTATACAGCCTGGCTGCTCAGGCATGTATGGTCATTGTGGGAAGTTCCTGATTTAACAGCTGTCACTGGCTAAAATGCTGGGCATCAAAACAAGGCTTAAGCAGGCACTAGGTCTTGAGCTGCCCTCTGTACAGGACTGAGTTTTACCGAAAGTCAGGGTTGGAGTCAGGAACCAGTAGCCAAGCCAAAGGCCAGAGCCTGGGTTCCTGTTAATTTTGTCCATCCATGTGTAGAATAAATTTTGTTATGTGCAGATGTGCACAGCTAATGGAAACACACCCTAAGTGTGCTCTGCTCATCAGCTGGACAGCACCTGAATCTCTCTTGGGCAGCCACCCAAGCACTCAACTTACAGGGAACACTGCTCAGAGCCAGGAGTCAAGAACCAGAGGCAGGGTGGGAAGGCTGGAACGAGGAGCAAGGACTGAACAGCAGCAGGACCGGGGCCAAGCAAGCAGCAGCAGGCTCTGGGAGGGTCATGGCGGAGGGTGTGCATGCACTAACTCTCCAGAGTGAAGACACTGCTGTGTTAAAATCCAGCCAGCCACCCTTCCGAGCCCCTCAGCAGTTGTGGGCAATCAAGAAACTTCTGCAGCCACACTGGGTGGCCAGGCGGCCGATTCTGCTGCCAGCCCATAGCCCTAGCAAGTGAATAGTGACTAGTGGTGAAATGCTAGTGCAACAGAGATCACAACTGACCCATGGTTTTACTTTCATATGCACATTTCATACACAAGGAGAGATGGGGGGGAGGCGCACGCACACACACACACACCCTGGGTGTAGTGTTACAGGATGCAGAAGGGTTAGAGAAGATAGACAGTTGGAGATTTCAGAGTTTCCCAGCTCAGCTGGCTGCTCGAATTTAGTCGCATGGAAGGGCAAAGGCCTGCCTACTGGGAACAACAGGCCAGATGGGAAATCAGCTTTTCAAATACAGCAAGAACAAAGAGCAACAGCTTGCAACAGTGATCACTGAGCAACACTCGTCATTAGGGGAAACATCAGTGGCCGGTAGCACAAAAGAGACAGACCGCTTGTGAATTTATGCTCCAATAAGACCATTAGCTAAAGGTCGCTGCCGAGATACCCCCCTGCAGAGTTACACACGGTAGGAGGAGGCGCATCTTGTATTTACGGTTTAATGATCTCTCCAGGGAAGGGAAGGCAGAACTGGGTTTGATTGGGCAATGAACCAATCAAAAGCTAAAAGTTGGCACTGTGACACGTTCTGATGCTCCTCAGCCCCTGGAGTTATTGCATATTGCTGGGGACTCTCTGCAGCAAGCCAGAGGAGGAGGACTTCATTCCTTGTGCAGTCCATAGCTTGCTGGCCTCACCCCCTGCGTTCCTTCTAGCCTTTTCTATCCACATGCAGATTATCTCCAGCCAAGGGCAGAATAATATTTTCATGTGCTCCAAGGCATGTGCGAATGTGCACCACGAAGAGAAACAAAAAACCAAGCTGTGGGTGCTCTGCTACTCAGCTGGGCATCATCTGAATCTCTCCTGAGTGGCCATACAAGCAATCAGCTTACAGGGAACACTGCATCCCTTTGTCTGGGTCCTTAGATGGTATCTCTGTCAAGGCAGGAACTGGCTCCCTTTTAACACTGCACACTGGGGACCTAGCTGGGGTCTTCAGGCACTGCTGGAATACTTTAATATATCAGTGGGCTGGGGCTCTGGAGATCTGTCTTCAGTTTCCTGCTCTGTCACAGACTCCCTGGGTGACCTTGGGCAAGTCTCTTAATGCCTTTGTGCCCCAGATTCCAACCAGTGCTCCCTGTAATCTGAGTCCTGGGGCAGCTGCCCAGGAGAAATCAAAGGCCACTCAGCTGATTAGCAGAGGGCCAACAGCCAGCAGTGCGTGTGTCTATCGGTGCCGCATACCTATGCATGCCTTGGTGCACATAAACTATATTCCGACCATGGATGGAAAAAGTTAGAGGGAACACTGATCCCCATCTATGAACGGGGATAATACATCCCTTGTTTTCAGGGACCATCTCTCACACCTTGTCTGTACAACACCCAGCACAGTAAGGCCCTTATCTCACTTGTAGCCCATGGGCCTGATTAGAATACATATACGAATGGGGAAACGAACCAGGCTTGCCTACATGCTTCAGTGACAACACCAGGTCAGGAACTTTTGACCTCAGTCATTACACAGTCTTACAGTGGAAACATAGCAGGTATGTTCACGATGAAGTTTTGACTCTCTTCAGTGGAATTACTGGAGGAAACCATCATGCAGTCCTAATCAACCCAGCCCCAGCTCTCCCACCTTCACCCTGCTGAACTCACACCTGCTACACACTTGGTAAAGCTGGAATCCAGATCTAGATTATCCTTACTTAGGTCTTACCAACTATACCCTCCATTTTGTTCCATTTCAGTGTCATAGGATTTTTGAAATCACAATTCATGATTTCAGCTATTTAAATCTGAAATTCCATGGGGTAATTGTCAGGGATCTGACTCCAAATAGGAGTGGGGGGGGGGTCAAAAGGTTATTGTAGGGGGGCTGCAGTACTGTTGTCTTTACTTCTATGCTGCTACTTGCAACGGTGCTGCCTTCAGAGCTGGGCAGCTGAAGAGTAGCGGCTGCTGGCCAGAGGCAGTGTTGCCTGAAGGATGAGTGGCTCGGCAGCCACCGAGAAGAGAGTCAAGTGCTGCCCAGTTGATTAGGAGAGCATCCACAGCTGGCAGCCTGTGTTTCAATTAGTGGTGCACACCTCCACGTGCCTCGGTGCACATAACAAAATTTGTTCCACACACAGAAGGAAAAAAATTAGAGGGAATATTGGCCAGAAGACCAGCTCTGAAGGCAGAGCCACTGCCACCACCAGTGCAGAAGTCAGGATGCATGGTATGGCAGAGCTGGGCCCTCCACCAGCAGCCCCCTGCTCTGTCCACCCAGCTCTGAAGACAGCAGCGCAGAAGTAAGAGTGGAATGGTGCGGTATTGCCAGCCTAAGGCCATGTCTGCATTATCTGGAAAATGACCATCTCGCGGTCCATCTTCCACAGTTCAATTTCACACGCGGATAGAGATGCAAAATTGACCTATCAGGGGTTGGCAGGCGACCCCTGTGCTCTCATTGACCTTCCTCAGCGAGGACGGCCAGGTGAGCTGATTCTAGCTACTCAACTGCTGAGGCTAGAACTGCATATCTGCAGTCGACTGACCTGCCTGGTGTAGACCAAAGCTCATGTCCCTTTTTAATGATTCCCAGCATTCTGTCTGCTTTTTCGGCTGCTGCAGCACATTGAGTGGATGTTTTCAGAGAACTCTCTACAATGATTCCAAGATCTCTCTCTTGAGTGGATGTGGCTAAATTAGTCCCCGTCATTTTGTATGTATAGTTGGGATGATTTTTTCCCATGTGCCTCACTTTACATTTAGCAACTTTAAAATTCATTTGCCATTTTGTTGCGCAATCTCTTAGTTCCACGAGATCATTTTGAAGCTCTTCTCCATCTGCTTTTTCTTAACTTTCTTGAGCAGTTTAGTATCAAGAAATGATTAAGTCATAAGAACGGCCATTATTAGGTCAGACCAAAGGTCCATCTAGCCCAGCATCCTGTCTGCTGACAGTGGCCTGTGCCAGGTGTCCCAGAGGGGGTGGACCAAAGACAATGATCAAGTGACTTGTCTCCTGCCATCCACCTCCAGCCTCTGACAAACTGAGGCCAGGGACACCATTCCTACCCCCTGGCTAATAGCCTTTTATGGACCTAACTTCTATGAATTTATCTAGCTCTTTAAACTCTCTTATAGTCTGACCCTTCACAGCCTCCTCTGGCGAGGAGTTCCACAGGTTGACTGTGTGCTGTGTGAAAAAGAACTTTCTTTTATTAGTTTTAAACCTGCTCCTCATTCATTTCATTTGGTTTCTCTAGTTCTTATATTATGGGAACAAGTAAATAACTTTTCTTTATTCACCCTCTCCACCCCACTCAGGATTTTATAGACCTCTGTCATACCCCGCCTCAGTTTCCTCCTTTCTAAACTGCAAAGTCCCAGTCTCTTTAACCTCTCCTCATATGGAGCCCATTCCAAACCCCTCATCATTTTAGTTGCCCTTTTCTGAACCTTTTCTAATACCAAAATATCTTTTTTGAGGTGAAGAGACCACATCTGTACACAGTATCCAGGATGTGGGTGTACCATAGTTTTATAAAGGGGCAGTAAAATATTCTTTGTCTTATTTTCTTTAATAATTCCTAACATCCTATTTGCTTTTTTGACTGCTGCACATTGCACGGATGCTTTCAGAGAACTATCCATGATAACCTCAAGATCTCTTTCCTGATTAGTTGTAGCTAAATTAGCCCCCATCATACTGAATATATACTTGGGGTTATTTTTTCCAATGTGCATTACTTTATGCTTCTCCACATTAAATTTCATTTGCCATTTTGTTGCCCAGTCACTCAGTTTGGTGAGAGTCATCTTTCATGAAGCTTCCTCAGGGCAAAAAAAGACTGTTAATGGGTCACTTATCAGCAAGAGGCAAATAATGTAATCACCTTGCAGTGTTTAACTCTCCAGCGTTTCCACCGGTGACCTAATTAGCAAGCAGGGAGACTTGAAAAGACCTGGCTTTAAGTTACTCAGCTTTATCCGCCTCTGAGACATGGTCTCCGTTGGTTCATTGATGACTGTAGTGCTAACTGTTGCCCAGAGAGAAACTCTTGTGCAGATGCTATAGTCCGGCTCTCCCCTTGAGGCAGTTGTGTCTCATCTTTTCACACACACAGGACACTATACAGGCTATTTTGATACTTTCCAGTTTGAGAGATAGTCTAGTGGCAATGAATACACTAAACTGCAAAATCCTGGAGACCAATTCCTAACAAACTGGAATCAGAACAGCTGCTACCATTCAGATGGTTTTTCTTCCCATATTTTAATACACAAAGACAATTAACATATTTTATCTGAAGACACATTCATAGAATCGTGTGGTTGGAAGAGACCCCAGGAGGTGATTGAGTCCAGCCCCCTGTGCAAAGAAGCACCAACCCTATCTAAATCATCCCAGACAGGGATTTGTCAAGCCATAACTTAAAACTCTCTAGGGATGGAGATTCCATCACTCCTCTAGGTAATGCATTCCGTGGTATTCCACCGCTCTAGGTAACCTATGTTTAGCAAGTATGTACTTACCTATGAGGCACAGGAGGTCAGACTAGATGACCCAGTGGTTCTTCCTGGCCTTAAGCAGTAGAACTTGAATGTAATGTGACTCTTTCTCAGCAATCAAGGGGACAATAAATTATAACCCCAAAATTTAGAGGCAGAAGACACACTGCTTCCTAAGGCAATGAAGCTCATCTCTCCCAGACATGTTTCAAGTTCATGCTTTTCTGACTGACTGATGGCACATGTCCCCACAAAACCCTTTTCCCTGCAAGCAGGGCCATGCCTGGCCCTACCAACCTCTACCCTCAACATACTTCAAATGTGATTTCATGGAATTTCACCACAGTACTCAATGCATCACAACACAGAGCCGGAGTTCCCTACTTGGGGTAACACCATCCTGTGTGGGATGGAGAAGGAGAACTTATTCTTTCTTTCCCTGTGTCATGCCAGCACAGGGGATGTACTGCAGCACACCAGAACCCTTCTGGAGGCCCAAGGCCTCAGATACACACCAAGATAGCAGAGCTTTCTTTGGCTGCCTTCTAGGAAAACTTTGCTTTGAGGAACCCCAGACCTCTAACAAGCACTAGCAGCTGGTGCTTTTCTTTTAAGAACTTCCAGGTGCCTTCTTCTGTCAGCCAGTGGTGAAGGTGCTAATATTCTTGCTTCCCTAGAGGGGTAGCTAATAACCTTTTCAAAGGGCTGAGCATCTACACATAAAAGTTCACAGTTCTACAATGGTGAGTAAGAGCTTGAAAGACAGCAAGGACCAAAAGCAGAAGAGTCAAGGTACAAAATTGTTGCCCATTAGTATTCTTACCTGGGAGGCAGAGGTGGGCTCTCCAGCTTTAATTAAGCTCGCAATACCTCTGATGTTCATCAGGAGCACCATCAGTAATATGACTCTGGTAGACTTACGTGAGTCAAGGATTCGTCTGTGCTAAGGTAATCCTTGCCTTCCTAGAGAGGGGAAAGAACACCTAGTGAGGATTGACTATCCATCATGGCCAGGACCCAGGCAGTCTTACCTAGTAGTCAGAGCAGAAGTTGAGAGTCAGGCCAGCTCGGGCACCAGGAGGTCAGAGTCTGAGGTAGGCCAGCGGGCAACCCAAAAGTAAAGTGTTAGACAACAGGTAAGTCCCTCTACCAGGAGATCAGAAGCAGGACATTAAGTTGAAAGCAGAAATACAAATCAGCAACCAGTCATGTCAGGACAGAATACCAGGAAGTCAAGCCAGGGGAGAGAGAGAAGAAGTAGGAGCAGGATGCACAAGACATAATCCAGAACAAGGTGGATCCCAGCTGCATGGAGAACTTCCTGTTCTGGTGCTGGGACTAGTCAGGACTCTCAGCATTCTGTCAGCCAGATCCCTGGACTGGAGTCCTCTACCAAGGTTCAGCTTCTATCCCAGCAGCTGTTAACAAATCCCTGGGTGGAGGGTGGTACCTACTAGCCCCTCGGAGCTCTGCAGACTACTGTTCCAGACCCTGTGACCCTGATGTTAGCTGGGTCTGGAGATCAGAATTATTGTTTGTATTGTCGTGGTTCCTAGGGCTCCCAATCACAGACCAGCATCCCGTTGTACCAGGTACAGCAGAACCTCACATCAGCCTGTCCCTTCTAAGGGAGCTTACAGTCTAAGAGACAGCACGTGTCTACAGACAGTTGAGGAAGCATGAAAAAATGTTGAAACGATACCGGCCAGCATGAAAGACCTTGGGCACAGAAGCTGGCACCACTTCTCCATGTGGAATTTTGTTTGTTACTCGAAGACGGATGCCTATAGAGGGGGAGGGCCTAGCCATATATAAAGGTTTATCAGATGCTGTTGGAACTCGTCATCAGAATATTGTTGGGATGTCGTCAGAGTTTGGTTGCACTTGAATCAGTGTGACTTTGCTGTAACTCAAATGAGTAGAGTTGATCCTAGCAACTTAAAATGTCTTACAAGTCCTGTCCTATTGCAACCCACGTCCCTGTCAACCCTTTCAATAGCTCCCTGCTGGCTTTTGAAGCAACGCAACGAGGTATTGCTGGAGCTGTGTAACAGGGCACACCCACTTACTTTCACCTCTGGTTGAGCCGCACAATTTATGCTGGTGTGAGAGCATTCAAAATCAGAGTCCAAAGTAAAAGAGAACATCAGAATTCAGTGGAAGAATATAACAAACAACTGACCTTTCCAACTCATGCCTAAGCAGTCCTGGCTACAGAAAATGTCGTCCTAGGAACTGTCCAGTAAAGTGGTGCTGAAAACAGCCTATGTCAGTGGGTTTCTTTTTGTTGTTTTTGTTGTTGAGGGCTGTGATATGAAGACAAATTCATAACTGTTGGTTATTTACAATAAATAGATCACAAATAAAATGTAATTTTGTCTAACAGAGATATTGCCTGATCTGTATGCAACTCTCAGCAGGAAAATGGACCTTGTCTGATTATACATTTTTAATCACAAAAGGCTCATAACAATAAATATTCTATGGAAAACATATGTCCCCTCCATTGTAAAATGTAATTAGAGCATTCTGTTTCAGATTCATAACTTGTATTGAATAAGTGCATTATTTAATAGCAGTTTTGTTTTAAACAAGTTTTTATTTGAGTGGGTGAAAGAATTAAAATATTTTAAGGGAAGAAAAAAACACTAAAAGAAAGTGACATGTTGCAATGTCGAGGAAGAGAAATGGACACACTAGGGAACCAGAATTCAGAAATCATTTCTTTTTAATATACTAGGGCTGAATACTGCTGGTGGGGAAAACAATCTGTAAACTAAGTTAGAGCAAAAGGAAAAATATTTAACAGTGAAGGCAACTTTCAGTGCAATGATGTCAAATTATAGTGAAAAATTCTGTCTGTTTCCTCAGCAGGTGTTAGCTCCGGGCTGTAAAATAACAGGGTTTGATTTTAAACAATAGCTGAAAGTCTTCACAATTCCCAGTAATGTGTTTATTTTCTATTGTGTCTGATTATTATACATAAGAAAAAATACGTAACAGTTATCAGTATCTGGGGAGGGGAAGTTCTACAAGAATGATCCATTTGTCAAAGCAAATTACATTTCAGTTCCTGCACCAGAGAACTATGATTTGTACTGCAGTAGCATGTGGGAGACCAGTATCCCCTTGTGTTAGGTGCTGTACACACCCACAAAGAGAAAGTCCGTGACCTCCAAAAATTTATCAGGTAACTTATTTCTTGTGTTTGGAAGACAGTATTAGCAGAGGCTCATAGCTGCCATCAACATCTGAAAGTCGGTGGGATTGTTTCATGAAAGGTCTGCCTTCTGAACAAGCTAGGAAAAACGCTATGGATGTGTTCTCTCTCCTACTGACTGCTGCAGACGCTGGCTGTTACCCAAAGCCCATGGAAGTTAATGGAAGTTGTTCCATGGAGAAGGACCCTAGGGCTCATGCTTACAGACACTGATGCTCTGGCATAGCACCTGGCTGTGAAGCCAGTGTAAATCATATGGCCCTGACCCATCACAGCACATTGACTTCAATGGGAACAATTGCGTACTTATATTAAGCACATTTTTAGGTGTGTTGCTTTCTTGAGGCCTTAGCTTCACAAATGATTGTGTCTGTGTTTCTGGATTTAAAATCTTATTTCCTCAGCAGCTGAGCCTGAGAAGGAATGGCCGGGTGTTTCAGGCACAAGACCGTGAGCCAGAAGGGCTGCTGAATTCGTTTTCTTCCTCTGGCACAGACTCCTTTTATGAGTTTGGACGAGTTGCTGATTTACTCAGCACCTTGATTCCTTATCTGCAGAAAGGGGCTGCCAGAGGAGATGCAAAGACAAGTTCATTAACCTCTGGGAAGTGCTCAGAAGCTGTGATGACTAAGGCCAACACAATAGATTAAAGCAGTTAGTTTCCTGTCTCCCGCTAACGTCAGTGCGCTTTGGGTCATATCCCTATATGAGGGAAGGGCAGCTGTGATTGACATCTGTTCATCTGCGAACTCCCTCACCCACCTGGGTTCAAATGTATTGGGCAATGGATTCATAGAATCACAGAACATTAGAACCGGAAGGGCCCTTGAGAGGTCATCAAGTCCAAACCCCTGCCCTCATCATGTACCATCTAGATCATCACTGATAGATGTTTGTCGAACTAAGGCAGGATATGCTAGAGGGCTATATAACCATGATTGTGTGGAAAAAGTGAATAAGGAAAAGTTACTTACTTGGTCTCATAACAAAAGAACTAGGGGTCGCCCAATGAAATGAATCGGTAACAGGTTTGAAACTAACCAAAGGAAGTTTTTCTTCACACAGCACAAAGTAGGCCTGTGGGACTCCTTGTCAGAGGAGCTGGTGAAAACCAGGACTATACCGGGGTTGAGAAAAGAGCTCGATCAATCCATGGAGGTTAGGTCCATCAGTGGCTGTCAGCCAGGGTGGGTAGGAATGGTGTCCCTAGCCTCTGTTTGTTAGAAGGTGGAAATGGATGACAGGAGCGGGATCCCTTTGGTGATTCCCTGTTCTATTCACTCCCTCTGGGGTACCTGGCATTGGCATCTGTCAGAACACAGGCTACTGGGCTAGATGGACCTAAGCTCTAACCCAGTGTGGCATTTCTTATGTTCTTAACTTGCTCTTAAATATCTCCAATAGTGGAGATTCCACGGTCTCTCCAGACAATTAATTCCAGTGTTTAACCACCCTGACAATTAGGAAGATTTTCCTAATGTCCAACCTAAACCTCCCTTGGAGCAATTCAAGCCCATTGCCTCTTGTCCTATTCTCAGCGGTCAAGGAGAACATTTTTCTCCCTTCCTCTTGTAACACCTTCTAAGCCCAAACATGAATTTATATTTTCTGCCCAGCAACAAATGTAGGCCTTTTTACATCAAAGAAAACTAAGGACATTTTGCTGGAAGTCATCTGGTGACTTTCACACTCCACCAAAGACTTAGGCAAATCACTTATCTTTTCTCTGTCTCAGTTTCCCCAAATACATAATTGTCCTCATTCTACACAACTCCCCCATAAAGGGGTGAAATGCTTGCTCAATGTTTTGGCAATGCCTAGAGTGTGACAATCACTTGCTGTTCCGCTAAACAAACAGGACATAAATATTTGTACCCCATGTCTTAGCTCTCAGGTTTACCTGAGAGGAAGACCCTAGCAGTCCTTCTGTGAAATTAACACACCTCGTTGTATTTAGGGTAAGTAGCACAAGAAGGGAGAAAAAGAATGGAAGCTTCTGATTCATCAGCAGGAGTTGATTCATCCAACACAAAACTGCTTTGTAAAGAGCTAAAGGATCTAATAATGATGAACAGTTTACAGAAACGTTCTGGTCGCAGAGAAACAATGTCCCCAGAACACCCTGTTGTCTTGTGGCTTTGGAATGAGTCTAACAGCTTCTTTCTGGGGAACCAGCAATGCTAACTGCATTATTAAGGTAGAACAAACCCATGGAACTGTTCTCTTATGTTTATGATGGGTCTGATCTTGTTCCAGGCTGGAGTCAACAGTAAAACATTTCCTTGCCTTTAGGGAGGCCAGAGCTCTACTGTGCCTTACTGATTTTTAGGGTTATTTCTCTGACACTTTCCTGCACGTGAAATTCACTGAGTGCTGTTGGCCCTGCACAGCAGTACAGGCTGGGGGCTGAGCTGCTGACCCCCCAGCAGGGAATGCAGAGTGGGCTGTGCAAGCAGAGGCAGTGTTCTGGGGACTGGGCTGTGGAGGGCTTTGGGGAGGGTAGCCCTGGTGTGGTAAGGCCCACTGTCAGAGAACTGGTGGTGAACGGGTCCCTCTCCATTATCTCTAATATTTCCATATCTAGCAACCTCCCAGTCCCAGTGCTGCTGGATATGAAAGAGTTCCCTGCATGTTAATTCTCTATTTACCTTTTCCATCTTCCAAGTGGTTGAATCCAATGTCCTCTGATACCCAGATTTGGAGGCTTCACTTGAAATCACCAGTACCAGAAGCAGAAGCTTGGGCCCAGGCTAAAAACATTCTCAGGTTAACACTAATTCATTCCTGTAGCTCTCACTGGATGAGCTATCAGATTTGAAAGATAATGGTTCACATTACAAAATCATTACAAAAGGAGATTATTTTACTCATAAGTTTCTAGTGTGCTTAATAGGAATTAGATAGATATCAGTATGGTCTTATTGTAAGCTGTTTTGCAATGCTTGGCTTTTCTTTGTCTTACAATAGCACCTGGATGTTCCAAACCAAGATCAGGACCCATTGTGTTACATGCTAACGTATAGTGAACGTCACCATCAATGGGTTTGGGTCTGAGGCCAGGAATAAGGGGCAGTTAAAAATTACTTGGATAAGTTGGAGTTCTTTAAATCACCAAGAGATACAATACTTCCTAGAATACTTAAGGAACAGGTGGAAGAGATCTCTGAGACATTAGTGATTGTTTCTGAGAACTTGCAGAGGACAGAGAGATCCCAGATGACTGGAAAAGAGTAAATATAGTATCTAGCCATACACAGGGGAATAAGAAAAACCCAGAGAATTATTGCCCTGTTAGCTCAACTTCAGTAACCTGAAAGATAATGGAGCAAACAGCGAAACAATCATTTCGTAAGCAACTAGAAGAAAATAAGGTGATACGTAACAGTTACCATGTCAAGAACAAATCATGTCAAACCAACCCAATATCCCTCTTTGACAGGGTGACAAGGCTTGTGGGTAGGGGCAAGCAGGAGATGTGACAGATCTCTCCTTCAGGGAGACTTTCGATACAGCCTCACATGACCTTTTTGTGATGGGGTGTCTGCCCCTCACTGGCTCTATCAGGGTAAAACCAAAGCTGGGAAGAGGGCTGAGGCTGAGGAGCCAGCAGCTGAGGTAATTACCTGCCAATTAGGGCCCAGCTGGGACTGTATAAAAAGGGGCTCCAGGAAAAGAAGAGAGAAGATTCTTGCTTTAACTGTGGAGTAGCAGGGACTTGGCTGCCAGGGATGCTACATGGGCTTCCTATCACAGAGCAGGGCAGGGGCTCTGGCCAGGCAAGCCTCAGGCTGCAGGACCTGAGATGAGGCCTGAGGGTACTCAGGGCAGCAGGTCCAACCCCCTGCCAATGATGAGAGGCCATTTCAGATTGCAGTTTTCCCCTGGGGTAAGGGGCTAGAAGACGACTGGCAGTGGGTCACTGAGGCAAGGTGGGTATAAGGGTTCAGGAGGACCCCCGAGAGTGTGGGGCACTGAACATAAGAAGGGCCATTACTGGGTCAGACCAAAGATCCATCTAGCCCAGCATCCCGTCTGCCGACCGTGGCCAGTGCCAGGTGCCCCAGAGGGGGTGGACCGAAGATAACGATCAAGCGACTTGTCTCCTGCCATCCACCTCCAGGCTCTGACAAACAGAGGCCAGGGTCACCATTCCTACCCCCTGGCTAATAGCCTTCTATGGACCTAACCTCCATGAATTTATCTAGCTCTTCTCTGAACCCTCTTATAGTCTGACCCTTCACAGCCTCCTCTGGCGAGGAGTTCCACAGGTTGACTGTGTGCTGTGTGAAAAAGAACTTTCTTTTATTAGTTTAAACCTGCTCCCCATTAACTTCATTTGGTGTCCTTTAGTTCTTATCTTATGGGAACAAGTAGACAACTTTTCTTTATTCACCTTCTCCACCCCGCTCAGGATTTTATAGACCTCTGTCATATCCCCCCGCCTCAGTCTCCTCTTTTCTAAACTGCAAAGTTCCAGTCTCTTTAACCTCTCCTCATATGGGACCCCTTCCAAACCCCTCATCATTTTAGTTGCCCTTTTAAAATATCTTTTTTGAGGTGAGGAGACCACATCTGTTCACAGGATTCAGGATGTGGGCGTACCATAGTTTTATACAGGGGCAGTAAGATATTCTCTGTATTATTTTCTATCCCTTTTTAAATAATTCCTAATCTCCTATTTGGTTTTTTGACTGCACCAGGGCAGTACACCAATAAAAGGTGGTAGTGAACAGAAGACCAGTAACAGCAAGCAAGACATCTGCAGAGGCTGGAAGACGTAACTCCTGAGTGACCCGCAGGAGGCGCTGTAGGGGTGAGTTGCACCCCTCACACCTTCTTATAAACAAACAGAAATATAGATTAAAGGAAGATGCTGGCGGGTGGGTGCACAATTACTTGGAAAACCACCCTCAGATAGTTACCAGTGGTTCACAGTCCATCTGAAAGAGTATATTAAGTAGGGACCTGTGAGGACCTGCTCTGGGTCTGGTTCTGTTAAATATCTCCATACTCAATTTGGATCGTGGCAGACAGAGTACAGTTTGTGGGCGATACCAATGGGGGCAGGGTTGCAAGTGGACAGAATCCAAAATTATCTTGACAAACTTTGGAAATGATGCAGAATATATAGGAAGAAATGCAATAAAAGGAAATGCAAATTACTACACTGGGGAAAGAATCATCAGTTTCACCAATACCAAAATGGTAAAGGATTGCCCAGGAAGAGTTCTGTAGAAAAGGATCTAGGGATTGTATTGGAACACAGACTAAATACAAGTGAACAGTGTAATGCTGTTGGGGGAGAAAAACAAATATTGCAGGATGTATTAACAGGCGTGATGTAAGCAAGACCTAAGAATTAATTCTTCCGCTCTACTGAACACGGATTAGACTTTTATTGAACTCTTGTGTTCAGTTCTGGGCATGAAATTTCAGGACAAATTGGAGGAAGTCCAGAGAAGAATAACAAAAATGCCTAGGAGTCTAGAAAACATGACCTACGGGGAAAGGCTGAAATAATTGGATTTGTTTAGTCTGGAAAAGAGAAGATTGCAGGGGTTACAGAGACACCTTCAAGTACATTAAAGATTATTATAATATAATATAATATAAATTAATTATATTAGGTGCCCCAATGACCTCAGTCAAGGGACTGATGATGATGATGATAAAAAGGAGAGTGATCAATTGTTCAATTTCGGCTGATGATAGGACAAGAAAAACTTAATTAGGAAATTAGGAAAAACTATTTCACCAAGCGGGTGGTGAAGCACTGGAATGTGCTGCCTAGAGAGCTGGTGGAATCTCCATCCCTAGAGGCTTTTAAGTCCCAGCTTGACAAAGTCCTGGCTGGGATGATTTATTTGGGGTTGATCCTGCTTTAGGCCGGGGGCTGGGATAGATGACCTCCTGTGGTCCCTTCCAGCCCTGGGATTCTATGATTCTAAGCAATGGGCTTACATTGCAGGGACAGAGAGCTACTTTAGACATTAGGAAAATCTTCCTGACTGGAAGGGTAGGTAAACACTGGCGCAAGTTACCTGTGGGTGCTCTCCTAATCAGCTGGACAGCACTTGATTCTCTCCTGGGTGGATGCCCAAGCACTCAGCATACAGGTAATACAGTTCAGCATCCATGGTCTGTCCTGCGTTGCTGTGATTTGAATACTCTGCGGTGTGTACAGCAACTGATCGATTGAATGAGTGGGGCAGGATCAGACTAACCCTTCCGCTACGTTTTTTATTAGATAAGAAAAGTGGTCAGGGAGTGGGGACAGAGGGAGGTGGAAACCAGCTGCTGTTGGCTCAGAGAGAAGAAAAAAAAAATACAATGAAACTCCCCTGCATGGTGCTTGACTTTTTGTAGCTTCTGTTTAGCTCTGATTGTTAGATTGTGCTAATAAAACCCAGAACACCAGCCAGGATAATGCAAGGAGAACATTAGGTCAGAATTTATGAGTTTAAAAGTTAACACAACACCCAATAAAGATCTGTTCCAGCATGCAGCTGAATTTTTCATGCCCTGGGAGCTGGGAGGAACACAGCTGTGTGAGAAAGGAACATGGACCTGCTCAGAGAGAAACCAGCTGTGGGCTTCACTGCTTACAAGGGCAGAAGCTGGATAAATATTCTGTGTAAGCTCCCCGTCTCCATTATCTATGTCAAAGAGAAGCAATAGCAGTTAAACAAAGTCCTTAATTTGCAATGAAAGAGTGACCAGGTAGGAGCAATTTTTTTATATTCCTCTCCAGTGTTTCCGCTAATCTTTTCCATCCATGTGCAGAATAAATTTTTGCATGCGCCAAGGCATCTGCAAATGTGCACCACCTGTGGAAACAAAGACCTAGCTGTGAGCACTCTGCTAATCAGCTGGGCACCATTCGAATTGCTCCTGTCTGGCTGCACAAGCTCTCGTTTTACAGGTACCACGGGTCATAAATAATGCTGGAAGCTAAGATACGGAGGCCAAGATCCACTGAAGCTATGGATTCCCAGGCTCAGCCATGGCACAAATGAAGCATTGGTTAAGAACAGGCGTTACTAGTGTATTCTAAGGGTAGCTTTAAGAAACACAACTGTACCAATGACTAACAAAAAGCCTGAAGCATTTCTAAAGCCCCGTCCAGCTTGCTCCTGAGTGTCAGATTAACTCCACAACTTGTGATGGGATTTAACTGGTCCCCACACCTCTGACTGGGTTTGTCCGTGGGGGTGAATTTCACTGTAGAAGTGTGGTTAAATGTGTACAATGATAACACACACAACTTTAAGGTCTGATGATCATCAGTCTGCAGGATGTTCAGGATATGCCATGGGCCTGATCTTCAGCTCATGTAAATCACAGTGAATGGCGCTCTGCCAGCTTGCACGAGCTGAGGATCTGTGCCACAGTGTGTACGGATTATATAGAGACTACAGGGTGCAAAGAGATGATACCATCTAGAGCAGGGAGCACACCATATGCAGCAGCTAAAGCCCACAACTGCTGGCCTCAGGGCACGCTGTCAGACAATGCAGCAGGCACCCCCAACTGGTGGTGTAGTTTAGATTTCCTCAAGTCAGTCACAAAAGTGAACTCCTGGTTCACTCCTCCGGTCTCACCAGGGAGTTCCAATCTCCTAAACCTCTCCAATCTCTCTTGCCACCCAGACAAATGAACTCGGGTGCACAATTATCACATGCACCAAAAATCACATCACATTTCGGTGGCTTCCACTCCCCATAGAGAGTACCCAGATTGATTGGCACTCTAGATCTCACCCCAAAGACAATGCTGGTAGCCAACTCCATGGCAAATTAACCAAAGTTTCATAGCTAAGAAAAGGAAATGGGAGTTCTTGAGAGGCTAAAGCAGGTAAAATGCACACACAGGGGAGTCACGGTCTGTAATTCCAAATGGTGGCAGAGATATAATAAACTGCCAGTTCCCCAAAAGTCTTTTCAGGGTGTCCAGATGATCTCTGGGGATCCCCACTCAGAGCCAGGATCTTCCTTAAAGCTCCACTTACAGCTTCTTGTCACAGAAAACAAACTGACGGTGTCACCCCCCACCCCCCGTGGGGGCTTTTCCTTCGCTGACAGAGGGCGAGGAGTGCATTTTGAGTCTCTGACCTCCGATCGTCACATGCAGTGACTGCTTGCATTGAAACAGTTTGTTAAAGTTATTCTTCTCCATTCCACCAGGGGTTTTTCACCCTGGGTGGGTTAGTTAATTATGGGGTACACACCAGGTCAAGGTTTGCTGCTACATTACAGTGGGATACAGATAGGTGAAAAACAATGCAATTCATAGAAACATAGAATCCTAGGGCTGGAAGGGACCTCAGGAGGTCTTCTAGTCCAGCCTCTTGCTTCAAGCAAGATCAACCCCAGCTAAGTCATCCCAGCCAGGCCCTTGTCAAGCTGGCACTTAAAAACCTGTAGGGATGGAGAATCCACCACCTCTCTGGGTAACACATTCCAGTGCTTCACCTCCTTCCTGGTGAAGTAGTTTTTCCTAATATCCAACCGACACTTCTCCCTCTGTGACTTCAGACCATTGCTCCTTGTTCTGCCCTCTGTCACCACTGAGAACAGTTTCTCTCCTTGGGATGTCATCTTGAAGTTTAAACATTAAATACACTCTGAAAAAATTTGTGAATCACTTTGATCTAGACCAGTGGCTCCCAACTTTTTCACTCGTACAGACCCCTAATCACACCCACCACACCACTCTCAAACCCCTGTCAAAGCCAATTCTAGAATGCTATGTACACGGCATGAAATGAACAAGGGAACCAGAACATAGATTTTCAGAGAGCAATAACAACATTATTGGAAGATAGTGAATTTTAAAATAATAATTGGTTGTAACTTGGAAATTTAATTGACACTTATTTTCTATGATGATTTTATTTATCTTTTATTTTTTTCATGGACCCCCTGCAATACCCTCGCGGACTCCCAGGGATCTGCCAACCCCAGGCTGGGAACCACTGATCCATATTAATATACACATTAACTGACTTGGTCGGGCCCTGGCACCTGGTCCGTCAGCATCTCTTGTCTTAACTCCTACACTTTTCAGGCTACACCACCTCACCCATCCACACCTGTAACAGACCCCTACGCTCCGTCTTTATGATGTCCTCAAATCGTGATTTCTAACAGTGGAAAGCAGTTGTAATTGAGCGTTCTTTGCCTGGCACAACTATTGTAAGACATATGGCTTTGCACAGGACTGACACAACAGTTCCAAATATGACAAGACTGGGTGGCATTTAATCTTAATCTAGTCTATCAAACTAGATATATAATACTGAACTTTTACGCAGCACCTTTCAGCAGGGAAAGGAAGCTGCTAGCTTTGTGCCCCAGCTCACTTTCATTGAAAGAGAGGGAAACTGAGGTACCAAGTGGGTAAATAATTAACAGATGGATGAGATAGTCCCAGAGAGGTAGAGTGTTTAGTACATAGCTTCACAGATAACAAGTAGTCCTTAGCATCTTAAACACTAACAAATTTGTTCGGTGATGAGCTTTCACGGGTAAGACCGACTTCTTCAGATTATTGAAGTAGACAGCTAGAATCCAGGGCTTATACAGCAGAGAGCGGGTGAGGGGGACGCAGGGATGGAAGGAAAAAGGGGTAATCTGTCCCTAGTAGGCCCAGTGGAAGAAGCAAACTAAGTTACGTAAGATGTGCGCCATTCCTGCGAATGTCAAAGGTGGGGATATTGCTCTGGGTGAGATGTACGAGCAATCTTGGTCGAGGTAGAGTTGAGAGAGTAATGGATGTTTTTCAGTTCAGGGGCTGAACTAAGCAACGAGGCCATTTGTTGGATTGAATCTGAAAAGGCGTTTCTCTCTCTGAAATAAAAAAACAAAACCTTTTAACAGGTAGTTGAACCCACCAAGTTTGTTCCATCCTAACTGAATTATTTTGCCTTTTTTTTTTTTCCTTTTGCTTCAGGGCATTTGGAAAGGGCCAAAACAATTCTGACTTATTAAAAACAACTGTTTACCTATCAAAACAGAAAAGCAGTCAAGTAGCACTTTAAAGTGCTACTTTGACTGCTTTTTTATTTTGATAGTATATAGACTAACACGGCTCCTTCTCTGTTACTATTCAACTGTTTACCGAATGCATGAATAATTCTGGGCCTCTCCCTGCCCCAAACGAACCCTACATTTTTTGGCAAATATTATTCACTCAAAACCACATTGACTGAGCTCTAGCTGGGGGTAACAATAAAAAGACGGAAGAAGAGATAAATCTCTTCAAGCCACTTGATCTTCATATCCTTGACTGGGCGACCGAGTTTGGTGACAGGAACAACAGACAAGTGTAGTAATGAGAGGCTTGGTGTAAGGCTAAAGGCCGAGGACAACAGTCAGTGCTTTGTTAACATACAGCAAAGCTAAAGGCCTCAAGCCTGAACAACAGTAGGTTAAAGCAAAAACTGTGCCAGGTAGATTCTGCCCACAGGAATGCAGCAAGAGACAGAGCTGATAAGTCACAGGGCCTAAAAGCGCCCAGAGTCAGGCACTTAGTGATA
Organism: Carettochelys insculpta; assembly: GCF_033958435.1. Classification (NCBI taxonomy): domain Eukaryota; kingdom Metazoa; phylum Chordata; order Testudines; family Carettochelyidae; genus Carettochelys; species Carettochelys insculpta. Next base: position 5,921,633 of record NC_134145.1, read on the forward strand.
CACAAAAACACATCCTGCTTAGTACCATGCACTCCGCATCCCCTCCCCATAGATAACAGCTTAGCACCAGGTACATTCCCATCCAGGTTCAAGAACAGGTCGTAATGACCGCATGATGGATAGTGTTGTTTTGATGGTACCACCATTATCCTCCAAGTTAATGGGTAGATCTAGTTACATTAAGTGATGTCAATGTATTACAATGGGAGGGGGGGTTGTACCTGGATATGTAACTTGTTTATACCTGTGTATAAAAGTGTGTGTAACAGGGGCTGTGTTGAGTGACCTAGGGGATGACGGAGCCTCCTTGCCGTCAACTGAGTCATGTCCATTGTCACGGTGTATGCACGTACCGGTGTAAACTGTTGAGTCATACTGGAGACTCATGAGGGTGTTGGAGACGATGCATCAATGACAATAAACCTGGCTCCAGTGCCTTCATACCTCACTCGATTTGTGGTTCTTGGGGGCTCTTGGAGGTCTGCAGTGTCGGCCAACTGCAGGGTCTACACTGTTGTCCAAAGAGAGCCCACGCACGCGACCAAAGTGATTAACATCAAAGGGAGCAGATTGGTAGAGAAGCCTGATTACAACAAGCGTGAGAGAACACCAAATAGCGGACGACACCGTTGCTGTTGGAGAAGCTGCAAGAGGGGGTTTCTGAGGTGGCTTTGGCAGTGGTCTCCAAGGCCATGGTCATGGCAGGGGTGATGGAGCCCAAGGCTAAGCTGAAAACAAAGGATGGATTCCTGTCACCAAACATGGTCACAAAAGCAAGAAGATAGATGCAGCTCTTAGTCAGACTGTTGTTTCCTCCAGGCGAGGTGAGCACTGAGTAGCAATTTTGGTGACAATTCAAGCTATTGTTTAAAGAAATTCTTTGCTGCATTCATCCAGCTCTGATTTTTTGAGATGCCAAATGGGAGAATGATGTTTCCTCACAGTACTTTTTAATGGGACCATTGCTTTGGGTCGTTTGCTAGCATAACCGCCTGAAACATCTGGGTTGAATGAGACGTCTAGACAAAGTCACCCAACATGGAAGTGGGGGATTAGAATGAAAGGTTGGCAACACAACTAATCCATCAGTCTCTCTGGAAACAGACGTGCTTTTGTAACAGTCTCCGAACCAGGTAATTTTGCAGTGAGGAAGTAGGAGGGGAAATTGCTAAAAGGGAATCAGGAAAACTCTGGATAGATTTAATTTTTTGGAGTTCTAAAAATAAAATCTTGCTCTTCCAAAGCATCTTTGGCTACTTCTACACTGCTGAGTTATTTTGAGATACCAGTCATTATTTTGAAATAACCGTGTTAGCGCGCACGTAGGGTAGACCCTATTTTGAAATGAATTTGAAATAGCGGCTGCATTATTTAAAAATTCATAACCCTCATTTCAGGAGGTATAAGGCCTGTTTTGAAATGGCTATTTTGACATAGGTGCTATTAAGACATGGAATAGCACGATTTCAAAATAAGCCACAAAGGCATCCACTGGCACTATTCTGAAATAGCACTAAGTGTCTGGAAATGCTATTTCAAACTGCATTTTGTGCATAGCTGTGGTTTTTTGCAATAAGGTGTCTTATTTTGAAATACCTTTTTTGCGTAGCTGTAGCCTATGAGACACAGCAAAGCTATGTGGCTTTTGAAGTGGGATAGAGCTTCTGTGTAGCCTCAGCTCCTACAGGCTTTCAATGAATCGCAGATGCCTGTTGGCTTGGAAAGCAGCTCTATATGCCATTATGTGCAATTGCAGGTAAAGAATTCCAGGGGCAGTAATAGCTCCATTATTCATCAAATATGCAGCCCAATCTATGCAGTTATCCCATCCATGTGCATGAATACCTATCGGATCATACACAAAGGCTGGCTGGATACGTGGGTAAGTACGCAGTTTCCATACAGAGAGTTCGAAGTCACTGTTGCCAATATCCTATGAGCAGGTAAGAGGGTGGAGAGACAAGGCTTGCTGAGAAGGGAAGGTTAAAATTCAGGATAAAAAGAGGTACTCTCTTGTTTTCATTCGCACCCCTTAGAACAGTGATGCTCAACCTGGGGTACGTATACCCCTTGGGGTACTCACAGCTCTTCCAGTGGGTATGTCAACTCATTTAGCTATTTGCCCAGTTTTACGACAGGCTTACATAAAAAGCATTATCAAAATTGGTACAAACAAATTGCACACAATGACTCATCTGTACAGCTCTGTGTTTTACACACCCAGGGCTCGTCTATACTACGTGGAAGATTAACCTGCTCAAGGCTGATCTTCCAGAGCTCAATCTCGTGCATCTGATAAAAATGTGGAAAATTGATCTGTCTGTGGTAGGCAGTTGACTCCTTTACTTCTTGCTATTGTTAGGAGTAAGGGAGGTCGACCTTCCCTGGTTGAAGACAGTCGGGTAAGTTGATTTCTGATACTTCGATTCAAGCTATGCAATTGCAATAGCAAGAATTTTATTTCTGAAGTTGACTTTCAGGCCTAGCGCAGACCTGGCATTTAAGTACAATACAATGAACTCTCCATTTCACAGGCTTATAGCGGTGAAGGGCTGTCCAGTTCTTCTCGACAGTCCATTAAATGTGAGGGTTCACTCCCCCTCCCCACAGGCTTGCCCAGCCCCAACCCTCCCAAAAAAGCACCCCAAATAAAACCCTCTCCAAATAAAACCAAACCGCTGCCACTCACCAGCTCTTGTGGAGGAGCCGCTGGAGTCTGCTGGCTGGAGGTGGCTGGTCGCAGGCACCTGCCGCCGCCTGCCTGCAGGGCACCTGGCCTTCTGGCAAGAGCCTCCTGGTCCCACATGGCTGGAGCTGTCTTGCTGCATGCACCTGGCTGCGCAGAGCAGCTGCAGCTGCCTTGCCACACGTGGCTGCAGGGGCCACCATGTAGCCTGGAGGAGCCTCCACAGGAGAGCACATGCCACCTTAGGCGGAGGAGGTGGCAGAGGCAGAGACTCCTCCGGGCTGCAGCAGTTAAGTCCTTTACATTCAGGGTGGGATGGAGCAGGAGGGTCTTTTAACATGTTACTGAGCTCTATTCAGCAGAGTTCAGGAGCAATAAGGAGGCGTCTGTTGTTTCCAAAGTCCACTAAATTGGAGTTATTTTCTAATTCGTTTCTTTTATAATGTTATGGCAAATATGAGAGATTAAGCAACTTGTCAGTAATAGTGCGTTGCAACACTTTTGTATTTCAAAGGTCTGATTTTGGAAGCAAGTAGTTTTTAAAAGTGAGGTGAAACATTGGGCTTGCGTGCTCCGAGCAGACCCATGAAAGGCTGCACTTATCTGGAAAGGCTGAGAACCACTGCTCTGTAATATTCAAACAATTCTTCAGCCATTCATAAACAGATGCCTGAAGAACATCCTTCACATCATGTGGCAAGACTTGGTCCCAAATGAGGAGCTTTGGAACAGAGCAGGACAAGAACCACTTGCTGTTCAAATCAAGAGAAGAAAGTGGGGATGGCTGGGCCACACTTTCAGAAAACCATCAACCAGCAGAGTCCGTCAACCTCTCACATGGAACTTGCAAGGAAAACACAAGAGACGAAGACCTCGGACAACGTGGGGAAGATCTACTGAGATTGAAAAACAACTGGGGTACTCCTTGGGTCAGCTAGAAGTTACGTCCCAAGACAGAGTGAAGTGGAGGAGAATCATAGATGACCTGTGCTCCACCTGGAGCACAAGAGTTGAAGTCAAGTATTCAAAAAATGTTTTCAGAAGTTCTAGAACACTAAACATACTAGTAACATGACACTGCAGTGTCATGTGATCTGAGACAGTAAAACGAATGTGTTGCAATGGTAGAAAAAAATTGAGTGACTGAAAATGGTAGGTACAGGAGACCTCCAGCTTACATGGAGATTGCATTCTTGTGCAACCCTGCATAAGTAAAATTTCATGTTACTCGGGTGAGCCAGGAAACTGGCCAGCACAGTAGGGCAGGTCGGTTTTCTGTCTCCTGTGAGTGGCGGGGACCTGGAGCCTGGCTTCCCATTCCCTGCTGCTCACAGGAGCCAGGAACCTGACCAGCTCTGCAGCGCTGATCAGATTCCCGGCTCCCCTAAGTGGCAGGCAGCCCAGAGCAAGGCACCAGCTCCCCACCACCCTGAGTCACATTAAATCGAGATAAGCGCAACTTGAGTGCCTGTATCTCGGGGCTCTACTGCGCTGGGATACTTACAATGGTTTTAAAAGAGTACTTTATAAAAAAAGGTTGAGAGACACTGCCTTAGAAAATGCTATATGGTTCTCGAAGACAAAAGGAACATCCGAAGTTCTCTTTCCATTTCTTGGGATTAGCTGCCACCTCAATGACACTGGCCAAATGATCCCCTGCTACGCATTCCTCTCTGAAACTTATCCACCCCGTGTTGCAGAAATACAGACCCAGGGCCAGGAACTGCCTTTTCATCTTGTTGATCTGCTTTGCCATTGCCTGGTCTAATTTGCACAGACTGTAATGTATTAAGCCACGATGCCCTGAAAGCCTGAAGTCACAGCCAGGGATTCTGCACAGATGAATGGATCAGCTCCCAGGTTTGGGAGACAGCCAGAGGGTTCTGGGCCAGTGGGAAAACATGAAACATAAATAGCACCTTTTATCAACGGCCCTTTGCTGTGACCTTCCAAGCACCTTGCAGACAGTGACCTTCAAAGCCAGGGGATACTCAAGACACAGTGAAAGCCCAGGTACCAATGGGGGGCCCCGACCCTGAAAACAACCCTCAGTAGGCATTCAGCACCTCGCCTACAGAATGGGCTGCACCTCTGGACTTTGACAGATTACAAGTCAGACACGTCTTGCGTGTTTTTGGGAGGGGAAATAAGGGCCGGTGCTTTTACATGGGACGTGTTATATTGCTGTGGGTTGGGTGAAATCTTATTATGCTGCCAGAGTGGCTTTTGCTTGGTATTTGGAATACAACAAATAAAGATGCCCTTGGAACCAGTTGGCTGAAACAACAGCCAGGGCCCCCCCCAGAAGAGAGGCACCTGGAAATTCTGAGTAGATGCTGAATCATGTGACCCATGAGTTGCAGTTGCAGGGGAGCAGGCTTTAATCGGTGAAGCTGGTTTGTTTATATTTATGTGTGTGTGCGTACGCACCCACCCTCCCACCCGCGCACACACATGTGCGCACATGTAAGCACAGCAGGTTGAGGTGAGACCAAACTGGGAAAAGTCAAGCTGGGAGGGATTAAAAGATAGTCTGGCTAAGAGGGTTGTAGGACCAGGGATCCCTGTAAGCTGAGCACTCGGGCAGCCATTCAGGAGAGATTTAAATACCATCCAGCTGATTAGCAGAGCACCCATAGCCGGCAGCCTGTGTTCCTCTTGGTCGTGCACATCTGCACATGCCTTGGGGCACATAAAATTTATTCCACGCACAGATGGAAAAAAATTAGAGGGACCAGTGTGTAGGACCCTGGAAGAACCTAACAGGTTTCCCTTGGGGGCTGAGTAACGAGTATCCTGGCTGAAAGCAGAGAGATGCACCTGTTTTGGTTCATCCAGCAATCACAGAAACAGGACTTTGTATACACTTTGGGAAAAAAGAAGACTGAATCAAAGAAAATGAGGCTTCATCAGAGAATCCTAGAGCTGGAAGGGACTTCAGGAGGTCATTGAGTCCAGCCTCCTGCCTAAAGCAGGATCAACCCCAACTAAATGATCCCAGCCAGGGCCTTGTCATGGTAGGACTTAAAAACCTCCAGGGATGGAGAGTCTACCACCTCTCTAGGCAACGCATTCCACTGCTTCAGCACCCTCCTGGGGAAATAGTGTCATCTATCCCTTTCTCCAGGTCATTAATGAAGACATTGAACAAAACCGGCCCCAGAACCAACCCTGGGGGGCTTCCGGTTGATCCTGATAGGCAACTACACATCGAGCCCTTGATCACAACCCGACAATCTAACCAGCTTTCCATCCACCTTACAGTCCCTTTACCCAGTGCACAGCTCAAGCACAGGCGGCCTTGGTTTACTTCTCCTTGCCAGACTCAGCCTTCACGTTCTGGGGAGGGGAGGTTTCCACTTCATGCGCCATACCCTCTCTCTCAGGCTCTGCAGAGGATCCCAAGACATGGCCCCAAGAGACCCTTGAAATTTGCCTTGCAGCACCATGACCTCTGAGCCGAGCACGTGGGTGGCCACCCAGGATGGATTCAGGTGCTGCCCAGCTGATTGGCAGAGTGCCCATAACTGCCCACAGCCAGCAGCCTGTGTTTCTTTTGGTGGTGCGCATCCGCACATGCCTTGGTGCGCTTAACAACATTTATTCCACGCATGGATGGAAAGCGTCAGCAGGACCATTGACCTTTCTGCAAACAGTGGGCCTTGCGGCATTAATTGGGCAGGCCAGGGTGTGCATGGAGGGATTGGCCCACAGAGCTTCATGCAGCATGATCCCGCCTGAAAGGAAGGAGGGGAGGATGGGGCTTCAGAAGGCAGCAGGCAGGAATTACCATAGGGGCTGGCTGTTTTGGCACAGATTCAGAGGAACTCATAAGACGACTGCTGCCGTTGACACATCTCACCCATAAGGCCTGACGGGGTAGGTGATTGTGTAATGCTTCTCTTTCAGCTTGGCCAACACTGCTATTTATGGGTGTTGCTAGAACAGCTGGAAAGCCTTACCCAACCTAGTGCTTTTAATCAACTTTCCTTTCGCTGATGTTTTGATTTGTCAAAGGAAGCAAAGGTTTATTTGTTAGTGCCATAAGACATCAATTAAACTTAACTACCACTGCTCTGTACAAAGGGATACAAATAATACCCAGAATTGCAGCAATGAAGGGCTCAGGAAAATCCTTGGAGTTTGACTTTAGTTGTCAAGGTACTTCTTAGAGGCCAAGCGAAGCAGATTGTTAAAGGCAAAAGGTTAGGTGTGGCGAGGATGCTTTTTGGTCTGGAGATGGTGGAAATAATTTCAAGTTGAGCAGGAATGCTGCATTATATTTTGGAAAAAGTCCTTTGTGAGTGGATTTAGTGTGTCGGGATGAAAGCCCTGGAGACTCAAAAAATCCCACATTCACCAAGCACTTACCAGTTGGGCGACAGAAGCGTAAAGGTCCCAGGCAAGGTCAGGCAGGCCTGGAGGAACCAGGCAGGTCTACGACACAGCCCCAATAAGGGGTCTTAATACTGTCAACCACATTCCTCCCATAGCATTGCTGTAGGATCGGTGACATGCAGAAGCCAGACAGCACGCTATGGCCTAACAGGCTCAGCTGGCACTCATCTGGGATGTGTCTATAAACACATGCATGCTGCTACCAGTTCTGTTCAAGAAAACAATGAGTATTGACTTTATGGTAACGCCCTGAAATCCCATTGTGCTAAGCACTGTACAGACAAGACATAATCTAGCACCTACTCAAGTCAATGGTGTAACTCACATTGAATTCAGTGTAGCAGTGATAAGTCTGGACTTAGCCACAACAGCCCAGAACAGTTTAGGGTTAGGGTGAGGGTGAAGTTAGGGTTGTGTTAGGCTTAATCTGAAGGGCTATGTCTACATAACAGCCTTATTTCCAAATAGGCTATTCCAGAAGAGTTCATTTCTGAATAACGCTGCTACACACAAAATGCATTTTGAAATAGCTCTTGGCTATTTGAAAATACAGCAGCTACACACTCAGGCTAGGTCTACACTTGCATTCCTCTTTCGAGGAATGAGGGAAATTGGAAATGCAAATGAGGCACTGATTTACATATCTCATGATTCATGTGCATAATCTCTTTTTGGACAGGAAATGAAAAAAGCAATGTGAATAGGGCTTTTTCAAAAATAAACCCCATCTTCGAAAGAATCCTGAAGCAAAACAGGAAGAAGGGTTCTTTCGAAGATGAGGTTTATTTTCAAAAGAGTCCATCTACGGCACTTTTCTTCTTTCTAAAGATGCTCTCCTGAAAAGCGATTATGCAAATGAAGCACAAGATAGATAAATCATTTGCATTTCTGATTTCCCTCATTTGCATTCCTCTTTCCAAAGAAAGCAGCACTATGGTTTATTTCAAAATAGGTGCTATTCCCTATCTTAACAGCACTTTTTGAAATAGCCATTTCAAAATAAGCCATAATCCCCGTAGAACGAGGTTTACCAATTTGAAAAAAGGCGACCGCTAGTTGGACATAGCGGTTGTTTTGTGTAGACGCTAGGATAGTTATTTCAACATAACAGCTGTTATTTTCAAATAACTTTGCTGTGTAGAGCTATCCTACTCCACCCTAGCTAAATGTACAAGAGAGAAAGGGAGTCTACATAGCCCCCTTTTACAGCTGGGAAACTGAGGCACCAGGAGGGTATGGACATTGTGGCAGTCAGCCATTAGACCCAGATCTCCTGAAATCCATCCCAGTGTTTGCCCACAGGTGCATTCTTTGCTCTGTACATCCCAAACTCATCCTGAAAACACACATGTACTTGCCTGATGTCTTTGACTGGAAGATAGTTCCGTCTTTTCTTTGTTTCAGTAACAATCCAAGCTGTACCCATTCCCCATGCTGCAGGGATGATAAGTAGGAGGCAAACAGATGGTATCGCTGTCCCACAGGTAGCCCGACGAGCGTTTTGCTACAGGTACTAATTTACTAGCACATTATATTATATTACAGAGCACCTGAGCGCTCAATGGAAATTCTGAAGAAGGATTTTCTTCCTCTCTTGACCTTGCCTGTGGTTCTCCTCCTGCTGCCTTGATTGCAGGGATCGCTCACACGAAATTCATTCCACGACTCGCATCCTCCCTCTGTGACACCACAACCATTTCCCCAGCAATCGCTTCCCCTTCAATGAGCAGCTGTTCCCCAGCCTTCAACCCACCCCTAGGTCTATTTTGCCTGCTGTGTGATTTCCCAGCAGCAAGGGAGGGAGGGGAGGCTGCTCCCAGGGAGTGGGCTGTCACTGTGGCAGCCAGGACACAGAAGGCCTGGGGTGGTCCAGACAAATTCCAGGACTCAACCCTGGAGCCATGCTTCATCACTTGACCATCCTCTTCCTCCCCAGCCCCTGTGCGCTTCAGTTTCATAGGCCGAGTTTCTTCCCTTTCCTTCAAATCCTTCCTAAAAATAACCATCTGTTGCATACTACAGGCCTGATCCTGACTGCCAGGGAAGCTGAAGGCTGCTCAGCACCTTACAATATCAGGCCCAGTGTCCAGGGGTATTACCAAGAGCTCCCATTCTCTCCCTCCCCCGCACCCTGTGCAACTTGATCTGTTAGTCTATAAGGTGCCACAGGACTTCTTGTTGCCTATAAAACTCCAAGACCCAGAAAGACAGTGGGGCACATTTGAGCTCCAGGGATCCAGCCTTCTGCCCAGAGGTGAGGTGATGGGGCTAGAAGCTCTGCCCAGCCAGATAGCACAGACTAGGGCTTCAGATGTGGGGGAAAGAGGGGTTCTCAGGGTTGTAGCTGCCTGGGGGTGGGGCATACTGAGAAATGAGGCTTCAGCCCTGTGGGGCTGGGGTGGGGCTCAGAGCTTTGGGCTTCAGTCCTGTGGGTTTGAAAGTATTTATTAGCGTGCTGCTCTGGCCAGCTGAATTGAAGCCCTGCCTGCGAGAGCTAACAGGATCCCACTGACTCACACCACCCCTGCCTCTTAGCAGTCAACTCTTTTGCATCTGCCTGGACAAAGATTGTGTTAACTGTGCTCTGGTTTGTAGTAGCTATTCACATTACACTTAAAGCATTAGGGAGGCTGTGAGATAACACACTTGACTTGGACTTAGAGTACCTGGATTCCATTCATGGATTGGCCCCTGGCCTGTGGGCAAGTCATCGTACCACGCTGTGCCTCAGTTTCCCCACCTGCAATAAAGGGATAGCACCACTGACCTTCCTAAAGTGCTTTGAGATCTGTGAACGGGCTAAGGATCACTGCGAGGGCCTTTAGTATCATTGGTGAAACCAACCTGTGTCCTCTTGTGTCCACGTCCTTCTACAATCGGGCAGAGTCTTTTCATCTTCATAGTCTGTGCACTACACAGCAAAGCCATTGAGGCTGACTGATTCCTTCATTGCAGTTAAATTCTTTGATGAAAATGCTGTGAAAAGGACCATGCATTAGCCTTACCTGGAGACTGGGGAGTCTGACAGCTGCCTATAGGAAGAGTACACTGGAATGAGAAGCCCTCGAGCAGAGGGTAGAAAGCAGGAGAATTACCAAGGCCTTGTTTAACCATCAAGGTCATTCTGCAGTCGGGATAGCTTGGGGCAGAATTTATGTGGCTTCCTTGGATTGGGATCAAGCTTCAGAGGGTAAATGCCCCTTTGGATCCAGCGTATTGTGCTGCTTCTCCAACAGGGCTGATCTGGGAATGCACACCAGAGCGCTCAGGGGCGTAGAGGGTGCATTTTGTGTTATTTGCAGGCAGCAGGGCTGGCAGCCACCACAGGCCCTGGAGCTAGAAGGGACGGGGGGGGGCTCAGCGCCAAGTCCCCAAAAGGGGCGGAGCCAAGGGCAGAAGGGGCAGGGCCTAGGCCAGTCAGCAGCACTTGGCTCCGCCTCCGCCACGCCCCCACTGCGAGCCATGCAGCAGTGGCATTTCAAAGGCCCTGGTGCTCCAGCCACAGCCAAAGGAGCAGCGGTAGCAACCGGAGCTCAGGGCCCCTTTGAAAGGCCGGGCCCCCTTTGCACCCCCTTGTCGGTGGGCCTGTTTGCAGGCCCATACAAATGCACCTGTAAGCCACACACCTACTGGGTGTGGTTCACTGTCCCAAGCCTAGACCACTTAGAGAGAAACTAAGTCCCCTCTACACAGCCTTAGCTGAGCACCAACAGCAGAGGCTCCTACACTAAGCTTCAGAGGTCCCAGGTTCGGCCTTACACATCCTCTTCGTAAATACAACATCAAGTCATGTCCCTGCTAAGGCTGTCAACATGCCAGAGCTATTTATACAGCTCTGATATTTACCCAGTGCCGATCGCCCTCCAAGGGCCTGAAGTCCTTTAGATCTGTAGACAGACCACCCCCCTGGCCAGGCTACCTCCAGCATCAGAAAGTGGTAAGCTCCATACTCCTAGTTTTCTGCCTCGGCACAAGCAGAAGGAGCCTGTTTGGGGAGAAGGCGGCTCTCTGCTCCCTCCCCACTAGTGCCATGAAATTAAAGGACCAGCCCGTGAGAGCTGGGAAGAGTTGGGTACCCACAGAGCTGCTACGATAAGTGTTCCATGACTGCTTGTGACTCTCTTCAAAACACTCTGGCCCTGAAGCTGGAGCGAAATCTCACGACCGCTTATTGTCTGATGCTGGAAAGCAAGGAAGAGGCGAGAGGCTTCAGTGACAATATTGCTGGAAGTCTCCTGGAGCTTGGAGTGATACAGACCTGTGTGTTATTGCAGCCTCATTCTTTTCTGCGTGTAAACAGAGCACTTGTGCGGCCAGCCCGTGCATTGCTTCCGCAGAACAGCTGGTCCCTCACTGCCACAGCTGAGCCAAGGGCAGACTCTCAGAACAAAGAATCTTGCTCCTTGGAGATGGTGTCTTCATTTAATTTCATGCCACAAGGACCTAGTGCCTGGAGCAAGGAGGCGACAGACAGTAACAGAGGGACTGCTGGGCTGATATCTAGCTGAAGCTTGCAAGGCCAAAAAGAGCGGAGAGATAGCTCTGAGATCGTAAGAACAGCCATCCTGGGTCAGACCAAAGGTCTATCTAGCCCAGAAGCCTAGGCCCTGAGAGTGGTCAATGCCCGGTGCCCCCGAGGAAGTGAACAGAACAGGTGGTCATCGAGTGACCCTCTCCTATCAACCATTTCCAGCCTCTGCCAAACAGAGGCTAGGGACACCATTCCAACCCATCCAGGCTAATAGCCTTGATGGACCAAACCTCCACGAAATGATCTAGCTCTTTTTTGAACCCTGTTAAAGTCCCGGCCCTCAACAATATCAGGGGTAAGGAAATCTGCATTTCAGTTCCATTCTCAGCCACGCATTGGCTGGGCTGGCAGGAGCTGGGCAGGCAGCATGGAGAGACCCCAGGAGCAGAGGCCGGTGGCTGGGAGTTAATGCTCGGTCCTCTTCCTTCAAAGACTCCCCCAGCATCCTATGAAGAAGTGCAAGGTCAGCGTTGCTACAATGTGTGCTGGGGGCTGCGGAGAAAGGAACTGAGAGCGTTTCATTGAGGCTAGGGTCTGGGACTGACAGCCAGAACTCCAGAGGTCTATTCCCAGACTCATGCACTTTGGTGTTTTGCCAAGTCGCTTACCCTCTGGTCCTGCTTCCTTACTTGTAACTACCACTAGCTGTAACTACTTTGCTTAGGACAGTCATGTCTGGAGACTCCCAATGAGCTCAGGCTCCACTGCGCATTTCTCTCTGCAAATGTGCCCTAGAATCATAGAAGCATTGAATGCTAGGACTGGAAGGGACCTCAAGAGGTCATTGAGTCCAGCCCCCTGCCCTCCCAGCAGGACCAAGTACCGTCTAGACCATCCCTCATAGACATTTATCTAACCTGTTCTTAAACATCTCCAGAGACGGAGATTTCACAACCCCCCTAGGCAATTTATTCCACTGTTTGACCACCCTGACAGTTAGGAACTTTTTCCTAATGTCCAACCTAAACCTCCCTTGCTGCAGTTTAAGCCCATTGCTCCTTGCCGTATCCTCAGAGGCCAAGAAGAACAAGTTTTCTCCCTCCTTCTTATTACACCCTTTTAGATACCTGAAAACTGCTATCATGTCCCCCTTAATCTTCTTTTTTCCAAACTAAACAAGCCCATTTCTTTCAGCCTTTCTTCATAGGTCACGTTCCCTGGACTTTTGATCATTCTTGTTGCTCTTTTCTGGACCCTCTCCAATTTCTCCACATCTTTCTTGAAATGAACCAGCACAGAGTAGAGTGGAAGAATGACATCTCGTTTCTTGTCCTTCAAGAGCTTACAGCCTAACTACAGCAGGCAGGAAAAGGCTGCCTTCTCATCCCACCCCACGGATTTTTATTCACAGAAGAGAAACTGAGGCACCGATTTACATGTCTTGACCAACTACATGCAAAAGGGAGTTTCCAGGAGAATGAAGAACTGAACCCAGGTTGGAAACCAGCCCAATGTCTTACCCACAATGCCCCTCTTCACATTGCCTCTATTGATTGACATTCAGAGGTTTATTGAGAGCACATGTGCAGAGTGCTTTGAGATCATTGGTGAATCACAGCTGAGAAGAGCAGCGTCTCATTCTTCGGACCGCTGGTTTTAAAAGATGACGGGGGATCGCTCCCTGGCATGAAAATCCTTTGAGGTACACCATGCAAACCAGGCTCACAAGACCAGCTTTCAGAAAGAACAGAGGAATTAAACAGAACAAGCACAGGGCTCCACTTCCTTCACTGAAATAAAACCATCTGAAAAGCCATGTTCTTTTCTGGGACTGTGAGCACAGATGTAATTAGACTCATTCGCTCTAATAATGTCGCAGCTGTAACAACACGCTGGTCTTGAATAAAAATCCATCACAAGTGCGAGCTGGGACCATCTCATACTTTCCAGCTCTTCTAGCATGTAGCAAGCCTGAAACAAACTTTGTTTCAACCTTCAAGGGGCAAAGGAATGTCGAATTCCTGAGTCCATGGATCTATTTACACTGGGGCTGTGGGAAGTCTGGTGATCTGGTTACTACAGTTCTCTCATCCGGCACCCGTGGGACCTGACCGGAAGGTCAATATTGTCTAGCGCATTACCAACACTTCCACTGCTTCCTGGGCTCTTAGAAGACATTGAGGGGGAACTCACAGCTAAATAACTGCACAGAACATAGAGCCGGGACGGGTGGCTGTAAGCAAACTTTATGGGACTGTGGGAAACTTGGCCACATACATGGTAAGCGGTCGTCCGGCTAACTAAAATCATGCTGGATTCTGGAGATTGTCAGGTAAGAGAGTTACGGATTACAGAGGTTCAATCTATACACAGTCAGGTCTCAGAGTACGCAAACTCAGAGTGCGCGACCCCGGTCTTGCGCGTCTGACCCTGACCCCACCCTCCAGCCCTGTTTAAACCAAGTGCAAGCAGCTCTGGTTCAAGCCGCTCCCACCGCCCCATGGGGCTCCGGTGCAAGCCCCCTGCTGGTTCACAAGCCGCCCTCCCATGCTCTGGGCAGCTCCAGCATGACCTCCCCGTCAGCTCACAAGCTGCCTGCCTGCCCGCCCGCCCGCCCCCCCTTCGATGTGACCCCCGTGCCGGCTCACAAGCTACCTGCCCACCCGCCTGCCCTCCCCCCGCCCCACGTGGTTCTGGTGTGACCCCCCCCCCCGCCAGCTCACAAGCTGACCCCCCGCCCACGGCTCTGGTGCAACCCCCTCCACTGGCTCACCGCCCAGGCACGGGTCTGGTTCCAGCTCAGATCCTTGCCCCCCCCCACCCCCCGCAGCCCAGCTCACCTCGTGCGCTTAACTCCACCCCTCACCCCCCTGCAACCCTAACCCACCCCAGGCTTACACCTCACCCCCCTCCACCCGCCTCCCCCAGCCCCAACCCACCACCAGGCTTAACCCTCCCCAACTGCCCCCTACCCCCAGCCCAGAACTTACCTTTCAGCTGCTTCCCTAGCTGGAGAACGTGTGTTCTGCTGGGGAAAAGGCCAGACCCCAACTTTCACGAAATCTGGGTTTACACGAGGGTGCACGGAAGGGAACCCTCATGTACTCTGAGACCTTCCTGTACACTCACCCCCAGCTTAGCTAAAACATCATTACCTCTGGAGAAGCACAGAGCAGTGGTTCTCAGATGTTAGCAACCCCACAACTCTCCTTTAGAATATAATTGGAGGCCTCCTTCCCTTTCACAGAGACCGTACCCCCGCCCCTTCCCTGCCTTTCCTCTGAGACACCGCCCCACTTGTTGCTTGTGCTCCTCACCCTTGGGCACTTTCAGGACCCTGGGCCAGGGAATTGGAGGCAGCTCTGGCTGGGGAGGGATGAGGGGGTGGGGAGGAGGGTGGGAGGTTTGGGATATGGAAGGAGGTTCTGGGCTGGCAAAGAGGTCTTGAGTGCAGGGGCAAGGTCCTGGTCGGGGTGACATGTTGGGGGGCAGACCCCTGACATGTTGGCCTGAGAGCCCCAGGCCTTTTAGACTCCTGGGCCTCATCATGCAGGGATGGGTGAAAAGGTAGGAAAAAGGCAAAGCAAGGGCTGATTGAGGCAGAGCCTGAGTTGGATGAGGTTGTCCTCGCCTTTCCCTGGGCGACCAAATATAATTAGGGAGTTGGAGGATATGACTTAGGAAGAAAGGTTGAGGGAATTGGGACTGTTTAGTCTGCAGAAGAGAAGACTGAGGGTAGACTTGATAACAGCCTTCAACTTACTGAAGTGAGGTTGCAAAGAGGCTGGAGAGAGGCTGTTCACACTGGTCACGGATGGCAGAATACGGAACAATGGTCTCAAGTTGCAGCTGGAAAGGTCCAGGTTGAACATTAGGAAAAACTTTTTCACTAGGGGGTTGGTGAAGCATTGGAATGATCTACCCAGGGAAGTAGTGGAGTCTCTATCCCTGGAGGTGTTTAAGTCTCGCCTTGACAAAGCCCTGGCTGGGCTGATCTGATGGTTTTGGTCATGCTTAGAGCAGGGGGCTGGACTCGATGGCTTTTTTAGGTCTCTTCCAGCTCTACTGTTCTGTGATTCTATGAGGC
Source organism: Carettochelys insculpta (assembly GCF_033958435.1). Lineage (NCBI taxonomy): Eukaryota > Metazoa > Chordata > Testudines > Carettochelyidae > Carettochelys > Carettochelys insculpta. The sequence goes on from NC_134145.1 coordinate 5,937,275, forward strand.
CATCACATGGCCAGTGTCCCCCCTACCATGTATGCCCTCACCAGGTGCCCTGGGTTCTGGTAGTGCTTACTGCAGTTCCCAGGAAGCAGATACATGGGTGTCCAAGGAGGGTCCACAGCTCCCATTGGCCACAAACAGCAGAATTCCCCATGGCTGCACTTCCTGTCACAGTGTTGAGCACCTACAGGCAACAATGTTCGTGGCTAGATATCAGGCCTCCAGACAAAGCTCGTGGAAGCTTTAGGAGATGGGCCAGACCCAAGAGAGGAATCACACTACAACGATAATGAGTGATAACCCAGTTAATGAGCTCCACAGGGGAGTCCCCATCTGGAAGAGGAGCAGAACATGAAGATACTTGAACATTGAGGGGAAAGGGAGAAGATTTTAACCGTAAGTCCCAGTTGGACATTTTCATTCAAGGTGAGTTAGGAGTTTCCTGTTGGAGTGAAAATAGCTCACGTGGCTGAACAGCCAGTTCAACCAAGGCGGCATCATTCTACTGTCTGCTTTGGGCTCTCTCATCATCTTCACAGCAGAGCCCCAAAGTCTAAAATCTAATGTCGGGCTAACAGTAGGACAACAGGTTGAGATGGTCCTGAGACAAAGGCAAAATGGGGTGATTGGCCTCTTTTGGCAGTAATGATGTGAACTGTCTGTCTAGGGTGACCATCCTTCCTGGTTTCAGTAGGACAGTCCCGTGTTTGGGATGCCAGGATGGCATCACGATTTATTTAATCAAAGGAGCTAATTGCCCTGTATTTTCAGGTGGCTGACGTTCATTTCCCCTGGCCCCCCAGCTGGTGGAACCTGGGAGCTTCACTGGCAGGGCAACAGCCCCCACAGGGCAGCCACCTCCTGATTCCCAGATAAGGTGACCATCCATCCCATTTTGGCCAGGACAGCATTATTCCCCTTGTCCCATATTTGTGGGGGGGGAGATATGGTCACCCTACTTCTGTCCTCCTGAAGCTGAAGAATTTTTCATCAAATAGAGCTCAAAATGCTGTTCAGAACTGAGTCAGAACTGCAGGTGTGTAAACTTGAATAGTCTAACTGAAGCAATTAATTTAACCTCGCAGCAACTTTGTGACACAGGTCAGCATTAGAGCTGTACAAATAAAGCAAAACAAAACAAAAAAAAAATCAAGATTTCCACCCTATATAAATATTTCAACTTCTCTTTTAGGACAAATGTCGCTGAATAAGAGTTTTGATCTGGGAATGGAGAAATGTTTAGCTAGCTCCACTGACTACCATGATGCACCACACAGCTCAGAGTACAGACTGTTGCATCATGGGACTTGTGGTCCAGTTAACAAGGAGAAACTAGGAGCATGAGACACCTGTGTGATGGATTGAATCACAGCTACACCCTTAGGGGTGTCCCCTAGTGTGCTTATCATGCCACTAACCCACCTTCCTGCTCTCTCGGGCTCCCTGCTGCCAGGTCAGATCCTCTGGTCTCCCCTGTCCAAGGCGCAGAGTTGGGGTTACAGTCCTCCTGCAGAGCAATACATATGCTGAAACCAGTTCAGATCTGCGAGGAGCTCAGCTACAAGGGCTCAGCACCCAGGAAACCAACCTGCAAATGGGTCCAAACCCCCAAATAAATCTGTCTTACTCTAAGTTAAAGTTTTGCACAGAGAAAGCTTCTAAGTTTGCCCTCTTTATCCATGAGAGATGTGCACAGTGGTTGTGCCCACCCCTCAAGCCCCAGGTAACAATTGTTTACACTGGGCATAATAAAGTGAGAAGTACAAAAAGTAGGATTTAAGTGGCTGCAAGTGACAACAAGCAGATCAAAGTAAGTTACTAATTTAAAATAAACAGAATTGTCAGCTAGTTCTAATCCACTAAGGAACTTGTTACATGCAAGTCCTTACTCTAAACAGCTGTTCTTATCTCAGATTAAAAACTTGATCTTTACTCTGACTTGGGTCTGCAGCTTCTTCAGAGTTCTCTGTATCCTTTTAGGGTAAGCTAGGTAGTTTCAAAGGCCAGCTGAAAACAAGACTCATTGCTTCCCATTGTTTAAATAGACTTTTCTCTATAGCATGATCCTTTTGTTGTGTTCTTGCCGTACCCATGGAAGAACAGCCAGGTTCAAGATGGAATCCAGCACCAGCTGACATGATCACATATTTCTGAGAACCAATCACAGTTTGGGCTTATAGGACAAACACGACTGTTGACAGGTCGTCAGTTTGAGCATTGAGTCATTCAGTACCTGTTGTATCACCAATGGCACATTTAGAATTAGAGCCAGATTCACCCTTCATATTTCTAATTTCATACTCAGGAGGGATGATAGATGCATAAAAAAAGGCTATATAGATTCAGCAGATTGTAGCTTTAAAATAGATATGTTACATGAATAGTTTCACATAAATCATCTTTGAGTTACTCATATTCAAACGCCGATTTTCATGAACCGGGGGTGGGGGTGACAGCCTGAACGACAGCTCTCATGAGACAATGCAGAGCCCGAGGGAAATGCCATCTAATGTTGGACTTAGTAAACCAAATTATTTAGAAATGGGTTGAATCAACTCCAAACAAGATATGTCATTTGGCTTTCCCCAAAGGGAAATAAAAGCACTTCAGCAAAACCAAAATCTTCCAGCTGAAAAATTTCAATTTTATGGAAGCTGCATGTCTATCAAAAAAATCACTTCAATAGAAACTTCCCAACCAGCTCTAGTTAGGGGAATTACTCATCTTCTCAACTGGAGAAAGTGACATTAAGTGCCCTGTTCCAAGGTCATGGCAGATATTTGTGAGGTAGCTGAATGCGGAACTCGGTTTTCTGGACCCACGGGCTTGTTTTAACAATAAAGACCATGCAGCTTTTTCTGTCCAGAGGCCATGACTCAGCAAGAGATGACTGGCCAGGGATCTGTTCCCAAAAGGTGCCGGGGATTTATATGACAAATCAACAGTAATTTGTCTGGCACCAGAATGAAAGGTGTATTATCCTCTGTTGTATCACTGATCTTTAACCTCTTCTGCGGGAGAATCTCTTTGCTTAGTTTCCATTCATTTTTCTCCAAACCTGATCATTAAAACACAAACCCTGCAAATCTCACCCTGCATCTCAGCAGAGGAGGTAACAACAGAGAGATAGAGTGAGTAGCAGCTTCGGTTGCTAAGGCTTCCGTACGTTGACTAAAAATACCATAGGCCGTTTATTTTTATAGTACACGAGGTATTAACAAATAATTGAAGCCTGAAGTGCAGTTGTCACAACATACGAGCCAAGAAAATGTTGTGATTCAGCTTCCTGGATAATTTAACTATATTTATTTGCATATTCACAAATGCAGATATTGTAGAGTGACTCTGCCACTCATTCTTGTCACTTATTATTCCTATTACGGGCATGCTTTGGAATGCAGTTGTGTTGGGTACAATACATACTCACACTCACTCTCTCTCTCTCTCTCTCTCTCTCTCTCTCTCTCTCCATTTGCACAGATTCAAAGGCCAGAAGGGACCATTAGATTATGTAGTGAAGGGGCTATCAGACTCCCTTTGTGATTACAAAAATTACTACACAACCCCAAAATGGGGGAACTGAAGCCTGAGCCTGACCAAGCCCCACCACTCTGGGCTCCACCAAAATCTGAGCGCCACCACCCGAAGTAACATGGCCAAAGCTGAAACCAAAAGGCCTGAGCCCCGAGCAGGAGGGCAGTCATCTGAACTCCACCACCCAGGGCTGAAGCCTGGGTCTTTGGTTTTGGTTATGGAGGTTGGGTTTTGGCCGAGGCCCCAGCAAGTCTAATATCAGCCTGGGCAACTCCATTAGAATAGGGTCATGACCAGTGTTGCCTGTAAGCTGAGCACTTGGACGGCCACCCAGGAGAGATTCAGGTGCCACCCAGCTGGTTAGCACAGCACTCACAGCTGGCAGTGCGTGTTTCTATTTGCGGTGCCCATCTGCACATACCTTGGTACACGTAACAAAATGTATGGAAAAAATTAAAGGCAACATTGGTCATGATGCATTTTGGGGCCCTGACCTACGGTTTGAGAACCACTGATCTAGTCTGACCTGCTTTACGGCACATTCCATTTAATATTACCCATCTGCCCCTTTATGAAACCCAATAACTTGTGTTTAGCTAACGCAGCCCTCCCAGAACGGCATCCAGTCTCGACTGGAAGACATCAAGAGATGGACTACCCACCACCTGCCCAGAGAGTTGGCTCCAAAGGTTAATCGTTCTCACTCTTCAAAAAGATCTTGCCTTGTTTGTAATTTGGATTTGTCTGGCTTCAGCTGGAAGCCATCGGTTCTTGTTCTCCCTATTGCTGCTATATAAAAGAGTTCTCTAGCACCTGGTATTTTCTTGCTGTGAAGGTACTTACATGGTAATCAAGTCACCTCTCAAATCTCCTTTACGAGAAGCTACACAGAATGAGTTCCTCAAGTGTCTTACTGAGAGACATTGTTGTGTCTCTGCTCTGCCTGCTCTCCACTTGTTCAGCATCCTTTGTGAACGCCAGATCTTATGCTGTCGTACGGCGTTGGTCTCACCCATGCCGCACACCAGGGTCAAATTGCCTCCCCTACAGTACTGTCCACCCATCCAAGGATCCGGTTAGTCCTTTTTGCAATATGAGTCCTGGGCTCATGTTGGGTTGCTGTATGAAACACAGGCCCTTGGTCTGTCGGTATGGCTTGCGTGCCTTGTTTCATGCCTGTAAGAGTAATGAAGACACAGAGCTGAGGAGTACCTGTCCACGGACACACCGTAGACAACATCAGGGCAAAGGTGCCTCCAGCCTCCCAATCCAGGGCCCTACCCATTAGATCTCATTGCCTCTCCAAATCAAAGAGGGTCTGTAGTTTTATTTTCCCCTTCCAAAAAGGGAAGGGACAAAACCATTATCCTGGGGAGCATGAGTACCTGCCCCGCACAAGTCACTCACTCCCTTCCACCCTGACTGGCTAAGCAACACTTCGCTCGTCCATAGCAGTTTCCATCCCAAGATCTCAAAACGTTCAGGAGGCATCATTAGCCCATTTTACAGATGGGCAGACTCTGGCTCTGAGAGGGAGCCCCACATCACGCAGCAGGTTCAGTGGCAGAGCCGAGAACAGATTCCAAACCCCCTTCACTCTTATTTCCTGAGCTCTCTCCCTAAATCACCTCTTTCTGGAAGAAGGCAACTGCACCAGCCCTCCCACCCTCTGCCCCCAGAACCCTGACCCACCCATTTCCTAAGCAGGTGGAGGGGCTGAGGTAGTTAAGCCACCCCTTACTCCATCTGCCCAGAAGGCAACAGAACTCCACCTCTTTAGAGCTAAGCAATCAGAGATGAGCAGTCAAACTAGGGTCTGTCTAGCCACACCTCACCTCCTAAGACAACACAGCAGCAGCATACGCTATTGTAGACTAAAAGCTAAACATCCCCCAGGGCAACTTTCCCTTGATACACTTCCACCCATGTGCAGAATAAATGTTGTTCTATACACCAAAGCTCGTGCAGATCACCACCACAGAAACCCAGGCTGACAGCTGCCAGTGCTTGGCTAATCAACTAGGTGGCATTTGAATCTCTCCTGGGCAGCTGCCCAAGTGCTCAGCTTACAGGGAAGACAGCCCTGGGGTATCATGTCTATGCAGTTGGTGGGACGGGACCTCTGTTTAAGTGTCATGGTTGTGAAAACTTTCTACCCGCCTGGGCTGTTGGCACTGCGTTCGACAGTGGAGTATTTCAATGTGTTTTAAAGAGCAATCTGGCTGCAAGAGTCTCTGTCTCCAGGGGAAGAAAGAGGGCAGGCTGGATCAGCTCTGGTGCAGCATAGGGGCCTCCTAAACAATGCCTTTTCACTTCCTCTCCTCTGTATTTTTGTTTAATTTACTTGAGAAGAGGCGATTTCAGCCACGCTGCTGCATCTCTGAAACCCCTGTACGTTTGAGGCGCCAAGAAAAACGCAGCCGCTCTGAGGAAACAGGAGGACACATTGATCACTTGAAGCCTCCAGCTTGCCCCATCTCCGCGTTCCTCCCCGCAGGGATGAATTGCACCCCCGGCGGCCCTAGAATTAACACGGTCAATGGGGATGTGCTCCTTCGCTTCCCAGAGTCTGTATCTGATGGGAGGCAGGGGTAGCGGTTGCCGTGGTAACCAATCTAGTCTCATTTTCATCTGCGCTGTCGAGTCTGAGCCCGTAGCGGTATTTTGAATGAGAGCAGTCTTTTGCCCAGAGCCGTCCCTGTTGGTTAAACAGACAGAAGTCTGTATAGAGAGAGATTGGGAATATGTAGGATTGATGGTATCTTTCATCCAAATTATCCTACAGCTTTTGGGAGGCAGAGGAAAGAGCTGTGCACGCACAGAGCACATCCTACAGCCATGACAAGGGCTGAAAAAGACCGGGGGTGGGAGATTGTAAAACACTCATGCTGCTTTTGGAATAGATCTGTCACTCCAGTCATAACCACTTCTGCCCACCTCCAGGGTTTGCAGCATTCCAAGCAGAGCTAGGCAAATGGCTGATTTTTGTTTGTTGGCAGTTTGTTTGTTTTTTTTAAAATACGCATTCAGGGTTGCGCCAAACCCAAGTTTTCTGGAAATGTTGGTGAATTAAAAGGCCTCCTCAAAAGAAACATGGTGCCTAACCCAAAATGAAATGTTTCATAGGGCTTCTTTTTTTCAACTAGGCTTTAAAGAAAGTTGCAGAAAATTTCATAATGGAAAATCATTCTGCAGTAAAAAAGTTGAATTGCAGGTTGAACCTTTCTATTCTGACACCATAGGAACTTGGCTGGTGCTGGACAAGAGATTTACCGGACCATGGGAGGTCAATATTGTCTAGCACATGACCAACATGTCTACATCTTACCAGGCTCTTAGAAGACATTTAGGGGTAAATTACAGCTAAATAACAGCACACGACAGAGCCAGGACTCGTGGCTAGAAACAAACTTTATGGGACCATGGGAAACTTGGCCCCATGCTTGATAAGTGATCATCCAGCTAACTAAAATCATGCCGGGTTATGGAGGTTGCGAGCCAAGAGTGTTCTGGATTAGAGAGGTTCGACCTGTATTTCATTTCAAAACTCAAAAGTGAAAATGTTTTGGGGGGATGGGGGGAAATTTATCTTTTTTTTTAAGTCAGGGTGGGGGGTTTGTTGAACAAATAAAAATATAGAGCAAATTTGATGCACATTTCATTAAAGGCATTTGATGCATTTGATCTCAAAATCAGTTTCAGTGGAAAAATGTCACCCAGCTCTACTCCCCAAATTCCTTCTTCTGCCTTCCTCGGCCACCTCCTTCTCTGGGCCATCTCCTTCCCATGAAGGGTAGGGCTTGGGAAAGTAAAGAAACTGTCCCATTTAGAGATGGACAGTTGGCTGCTGGTGCTACTACCATGCATAGGTTCCTCCCCTGTGCTACTGAGACAGTGATCTACTGTTCATGCAGATCTTCTCTGGCTCTTCTTAAGGGTTATCTGGCTTTTCTCTTTTCCCTGCCCACCAGGTGGTCAAAGACCATCCTCCATTTAGTTTTAAGATCCTTGAGGCAAGATTGCTTTTTGTTATTTGGTGTTGCTTTGCTCTTAATTACAGAAAAAAGCAAACTAGAGGCACGAATTTGAACCTCGATTTCAGAGTGTGGGTGAACTGTCAGAGGAGCTGTATTTGGAATCTTAAATCTGAACTGCCCTTGCTTCCCCAAATTTTTTTTTGATTAGGGCTCCTCTCACAGGGAAGAGGGTCTATGACTCATCTTTCATGAGAACATCTGATCTTGCAAGAGTTTCTTAAGATGGAACTACTCCGCACTGATTAGGCCTCAGTTGAAGTATTGTGCCCAGTTTTGGGCACCACGTTTCAAGAAAGGTGTAGAAAAATTGGAGAAGGTCCAGAGAAGAGCAATAAGAGTGATTAAAGGTCAAGAGAACACGAGCTGTGAGGGAAGACTGAGAGAACTGAGCTTATTTAGTTTAGAAAACAGAAGACAGAGAGGAGACATGCTAGCAGTTTACAGTTACCGAAAAGAGTGTTACATGGAGAGGAGAAAAATTGTTCACCTCGGCCTCTGAAGAGAAGACAAGAAGCAATGAGCTTAAACTGCAGCAAGGGAGATTTAGGTTGGACATTAGGAAAAACTTCCTGTCAGGGTGATTAAACACTGGAATAAATTGCCTAGGGAGGTTGTGGGATCTCCATCACTGGAGATATTTAAGACCAGGTTAGACAGGCATCTATCAGGGAAGGTCTAGATGGTGCTTCGGCCTGCCATGAGGGCAGAGGACCTGTTGACCTCTCGAGGTGCCTTCAATTTCTATGGTTCTAGGGCTGCTGTGAACCACATTCAACCTCATTTGGGTGCCTGTCCTACTGATGCTAGAGACTAGTATGAAATTGATCCCTGTCAAGCTCCTCCATCAGAAAGGGGACAGGCAGGGCTCAAAATTCAAACTCCTTCTAATCTCTTGATGAAGCATCTCCATTGCTGGAGATTTGCCAGTATGACAGCCTATTCTGAGCAGTCGTCTGCTGATAGCTTAGTGGATGAATAGGCTTTTTGATTGACCCAGGAAACCATATTTTGTCCACCCTTTTTTGCCATTGCACTATTCTGGTATCAACTTTCTCTTCCACCTTCCATAAGCATGCATCACCCATTGTACCTTTAAAAATGTGCTCTGCAAATGGGACCTCTCTTGCCAATATTTTGAATATTAAAACAAAAGAAGTTTAAAATTCCCTAATCAGACCAATTTTGTGTAAAAGTCAACTTTAGTCATCCCTGGTGACTGCACTTTGGACCTGAAAGACTAAAAACAATGGACAATGAGGCATTTGAGGGTCTGCTCAGACAGGACAGGACTGTCTCCTCTCTACAGAGTTCACAGAAATCTATAATTGCAGGAAAGGTACATGCCCAAGCAGGTGTGGCCACTGTTACAGGAGCATGTGCTCAGAAATTGAGTGCCTCTGACTCCTTGCCCGCATTTAAATGAGGTGATGAAATCTGGGCAACATGACCCCAGAGCAGCAGAGGTAAACAGGCAGGTCAATAGAGGCACGAAATAACGCAGCGTGGGATAGCACTGGGAGGACTGCCGCCGATGGAAAAGTTGATCCAAAGTATAGCTGCATCCTCAGAAATCTCTAGACTTACTCATCCTAAAATAGCCTTAACCCATTTAATTAAAGGGGATTAACCAATTTGCAAGAAGTCATGACATAAGAAAAAAATGAATCACATGGTAATATTCAAACCAAAGAAATCAAAAGTTAATACCTACTTTTCATGCTCACCTAAATAAAAAGGGATGAGACGAGATTATACCTAGCCTTATATTTCTGTGCTCTAAACTAGGATGGCCATCTGCTCTGCAATGCCAGCATTGTTTCTCTCAGGCCATGTCTACATTACCCAGAAGATTTCATGCACCTGGTGGAAACAAACAAAATCCACCTATCAGGCAGTCGACCCCGTACTCCTCATGTATCAGCAGGAGTACAGGAGGCGTATGGGAGACGCTTTCCCATTGTCCTTCAGCGAGGACAGCTAGGTAAGTCAACTGCAGATAAGTCGATTCTAGCTGTGCAGTTGCCACATCTAGAATTGCTTACCTGCAGTCAACATAACTTCCTTGTATAGGCCAAGCCTTACACACTGCAGAATTTGCAACAGAGCGAGCTCTTGAGCAAGGCTGTAAAGATCCATTTGTTACAAACACCTCATTTGCCCGTGCATTTCACTCCTGAACACCAGGGTCAGGTTTTTCTCCCCATTTACTTTCTTCTTGCTCACATTTTGTTTAGCACCTCCATTGGCATTCCACTTTGGTTTGCCATCCAATGATGGGAATGCTGAAAGTTAGAATCAGAGAATTCTAGGTTAGAAAGGGACCTCAGGAGGTCATCTAATCCAGCCCCCTGCCTAAAGCAGGATTGACCCCAACTAAATCATCCCAGCCAGGACTATGTCAAGCCAGGACTTAAAACTTCTAGGGATGGAGATTCCACTACCTGTCTCAGTAACGCATTCCACTGCTTCATTGCTCTCCAGGTGAAAGTTTGACCAATAGCTTCTCTCATTAGGAATTTCAGTGCATGAGTCCCTGAACAGCAGTGGAGAGAATCAATAATTCATCAGCAGGAGGCAAAAGAAAAAGACAAACTCACTGAAGTTTGTGCTGGTGAATCTTTGACTTTGATACTGCTAGAAAAGTTTGGCATTGTTCCTTGAAGACACACCATGGAGTAAAATGCTCATAACAAATGCATCCAAGGCTAAGTGGCCGTGTGTGAACAGGCAGAACCTGCTGTTAATAATTCAGTCCTAGTAGCGCTGCAGTCTTTAGCTCTGACATTAATGGGGCAGAGGGAATGTGGAGAAGACAAATAATTGTTTATTAATATTTACAACCAAGCCAAGGCTACCCAAAAGTTCTTTGTATTTTTCTTTGGTTTAAAGGCATCAACCAGCACATCCTTTGAACAATTTGGAACAAGAGAAAATGTAAGCAATGATTTAAAGAGGAGGTTAAAAAAATAAAACCCACATAAGCACGGGTCTTTGATCTGAAGGAGTTGGCCCCTGAAGAGAAATTAAAATAAGGCCACTCCCTCCTTGGCAGAACTTAGTCTGAAGCACATATCTGAGAGATGCTTCCTGGCTCTGAGTCTCTTCTGCATGGTGTACTCACACAGATGCCGATCTAGAAAAGCTCTGAACTTTAAAGACACTCTCACCAGTTTCACAGGATCAGGGCCTGATAACTCCAGGCTCTGGGGGCTGTCCCACCTCTAGCTACCTTCTATGGCCTGCAGGCTGTCTGGGGACAGGGGCAGGCTTTGATGGACTGTCCCTCTCCACTTATACAACCCTGTGGCCTGCAGACTCTTGGGGGGCCAGAAGCAAGGGGGCTTCCCTTCTGTGGCCTGCATGTAGTCTGGGGGTCCTAGGCTTTGGTGGGATGACCCCCTTCCAGCTGCCACTCCCTGGGGCTGCAAGTGGTCTGGGTAGGGCGAGGTTACAGGGCTGCCCACAGCCTCCAGCATCCTCTTCCACATCCCTGCAGACTGTCTAGGTTCTGCCCCACCTCCAGCAGCCCCCTCTGTGGCCTATAAGCTGAGGGTGGAAGCTGTGGGTTTGGGCAGGACTTATCTGGTCTTGGCAGCAGGGAAGATGGCGGAGCCCCTGCCTTGCTGGTTTCTTTTGATGGTGCAGCTTCCCCCCAGTGCCCACACTCAGCATCGCATCCTTCCTGTCTGTGCGGCTCCCCTTCCATGTTCTGGAAATCCTGGGATTTCAAGCATTTCCCACTTTCCAGGCACAACCAAACCCTGGCCTCATTTTAAGTTAGGGTAAGAGGAAGCTGCCTACCCAATTTTGTGGTCAGAGCTCTTATGGTTTAAGCGTAGATTTTGAATATAGCACCTACAGCCAGACAGACACACACACACACACACACACACATACATACATGAGAGAGAGAGAGAGAGAGATTGACAATTTAAGTGAGAGTGCTCTACCTTGATACACAGCTAGAGGAAGCTTTCAGATGACCCTGTTTCCTTCTCCCTTTCTCACATTCAGGTCCCCCTCTTTGGGAGATGCTGCTTTGCTGTACTGCTTCTTTCTTCCCAAGTTGTATGCTGACACACGGACAATTAAATTGTTCATTGGCATGATAACCTGACGGCCCTGACATTCTGAGACACACCACCAGAATTCGCCTGACTTACCTTGTCAAGGATTACAAACACAGACTGCTCTTCTACTTTTCATTGCTTTGGGCAAGGATCTCCTCAGTTTCCAACTGTGGGGGGAAAATCAGAAGCTTTGACAGAAAGCATCTTACTCTGTACTCTTCTCTGAACCATTAGTTGACTTTGAAGTAACTTCATGTTAGTGGAAGTGACTTTTTTTTTTAAATGTACACTTTCAAAAAATAAATGAGAAAATTTGGGCAGAAAACTGTCCCCTCTCTTTTCAAATAAACAAAATTTTGAAATTTGGGCAGAGGAAAGGGAAAATACATTTCCCTCCATCTCAAATATTCTGTTTGTTAAATTGCGATTAGTATTTCATGTATATTGCAGTAGTACCTAGGATCCTGAGTAATGGATAAGGGATCTGTTGTGCTAAGTACTCTGCAAATGGAACAAAAAGACAATCTCTGCCCCCAAGAACCAAGAGACAATTGATTAGCTCATCAGCTGGTGCATCTTTACTGCTTTCTGTTCTTTCTGAAAATCCAATTAGAGGTTTGTGTAGCTACTACAAGGTTTCTCCGACACACCATTGTGCTTTTAATGTTCTTAGGTGCAAGATCAGGTTTTCAGATAGCTTTGCCTTACCTGGTGTTGTTTTATACTTGAAACTCTCCTTTGCTGTGATAATGATCAAAAGTTGACACTTCAGCTGCTGCTGCTCTGGTATCACAGCCAGTCATGCCGACCAATGTTGTCTCATGCTCTTGTATTCCCCCTGCTCTGTCTCTACCCATCCACATGGTGACTGACAGTCTAAGCTCTGTGGGGCATGCACCGTCTTTTTGTTCTGTGTTTGCATCCCTCCTAGAGCAATGAAGTCCTGACCCGTGACTAAGGCAATGGCAGTACAAATGAGTAATGTTGCAAGACATTATCCTCTTTAGAGGTGTGCAATTGCAGAAAGATGGGCTTGAGCGGAACTACAGCTCCCCTGATGCTGGTTACTTGGGAAGCAGAAGACAGGCCTTTCCTAATGCAACCATCACCCTTATCTGCTGTGAGTTTTCCATGGGGTAGTAAATGGACTGATCCACATAAAAGGCAGCAGAGTGCGCTGCTTTCTGCTTCCAGTACTGCCCACTACAGCAATGTCTGTCTCCCAGAATCCTTTGCATGTTTGGCTAGAAGCCTGACCTCCAGTGTGAAGGGATAGCTCAGTGGTTTGAGCTTTGGCCTGCCAAACCCAGGGTTGTAAGTTCACTCCCTAAGGAGGTCATTTAGGGAGTGGAGCTAACATGCCAGGGATGGTGCTTGGTCCTGCCAAGAGAGCAAGGGATTAGACTAGATGACCTCCCAAGGTCCCCTCCAGCTCTGAGAGATGTGTGTATCTCCAATTACCTTGAGCACTGCTGCATTTATTTAAAAAAGGGAAATAAGCAGCTTTTTTTTTTTGAGCACTTAACTGAACAACACTTAGTATACTTTATTATTCCATCTTACTTTTCTATGGCACTTTTCATTATGAAGCGTTCCAGGCTGCAGAAAAAGGAAATGTTTACTGAATGAGAAGCTGTTTAAGCTTCTTTCAATCTCTTTTCTTCCCCCTCCTCATTCAGCGTGTAGTCCATACATCAGCCATAGTCACCATCCTACACTCAATGCTGCCTTAAAGGCTTTTCAGTGATGCACTTAGGGTAGGCGCTTAGTGCCTTAAAAACCACTAATGAATTTATATTCACAATACCACTGCAGGGAGGACACTCATCTTCATTTTGTAACTGAGGAACTAAGGCCTAGAGATCAAAGCCAAAAGTATCAGGATGTGTTGACTCGTTTGAGACTAGGTCTACACTACAGTGAAAAATCAATTTATGGTATGCAACTCCAGCTATGTGACTTGCATAGAATCATAGGGTTGGAAGAGACCTCAGGAGGTCATTGAGTCGAACCCCCTGCTCAAAGCAGAACCAATCCCAACTAAATCATCCCAGTCAATGTGTCAAATCAATTTTTCTTACCATCCCCACAGCAGAAAGTGGACAGGAGCCCTGATGGTTCCATTTAGCACGCCCCCACCCCCAGGCACACTAAATCAAACCCCCATCTTTTGGTAAGTTAGATGTACCCTGAGACACCTCGGGGCCTTATTTTCAGAGTCCTTAGTTTTTTCTATGGTATCTTACACAGCACTCCCCTGAACTGTGACAGTTGTAAGCATTCCAGACTTCTGTAAATCAGAACCCAGGGGGTCCAAGTTGAAGTCAGAAACTTACATTTTCCGCAGGTGGCCCAGGTAATTACAATATTTATATTCCAGTCGACAATCTACAGTAACAATGAGGAAGTACATTTTCAGTGATAGGATGCTGCGATGCTTTGCTGGATTTTGTAAGCAAGCCATTTTGAAGTGAAATGAAACTTGGCAGATCAGACTCTTGAAAGAAGTACAGTACTTCGGAAAGGCTGCGAGCCACTGACCGAGCAGTCACTGTGCTTGGTGAGTTGAAAGACACCCAGTGACTTCAATGCTTTGACATTTGTAAAAGAACTCACCATCTGATCTCTTTTTCCTCAAGCACCTGATGAAGTGAGTTGCAACTCACAAAAGCTTAGGCCATAATAAAATTGCTAGTCGCTGGACCCTGTTGGTTGTACAGAACCTCAGCGTACACATTGCACATGTCCAAGAAGTGACTCCCCTGAGTACATTGCTATTTTTAGCTGCATCACATCCCACCGCCAGAACTTTTCATTCCCCATGTAGCTACCCGCTGCCTTGTGAATGCAGCCAGCCTTTCACTGCAGCACACAGCTACGCATAACGTACACACCACTGCCAGTGTACAGAAGGCCTTGTGACAAACCAACTCCCTTACTCTCAGGGAGTATTACCACTAATTACACAACAGCTGCTTAATAATGCAGCCCATTATTACTCCCATTAAGCCCACTGGCAAACTGTGCATAAAGAGTTCACTTTGTGAAGTAGTCTCCTATCATCAGGAGAGAAATTTGTTCAGAGGACATTTTCCCCCTAAACTTGCAACAGTTCAAACAAACAAACAATTTCTTCCATGGAAAATGCACTTCTCTGCTGCACCCAACACTGTGGTCTGAGCGAGTCAAACACATGTATTTAGCAGTAAATGAAATCAAGTGACAAGGGAAAAGGGAGCCATGAGAATGTCTTGGTGCAATTATACACTCTCTCAGCATTGTCAGGTCCTTTGGTTGCCATGGCAGTATGTTTCCATGGAAGTCAAACCTGAAGCCTGTTTCTGCCACTGGAACCATCCAAAGAAAATTATCAGCCTTGGATATGAACCACGTTGCTCTTACATTGAAAACCATCCCTCTCGCGGCCTCTGCGAAAATAACCCCATCTTTCCATTTCTGACCTAGGAGTAAGCGGGGGGGGGGGGGGGGGGGAGGGGAAGAAACGGACACCTAGGAACATTAGCACCCTTTTGTGCAACAAATATGGAAAGCAAACCCTTCTGAAACGACTGACCATTAATATTTATATTAAAGTCACTTGAAGATTTTATCATGCGCACAGACAGCAAAAATTTTACTTTCTGTTTGGCAAGATTTGAGAGAGACTAATTCGGTATTTTGGGATTATTTCTGGTTGGTTGCTCTTCTTTTAGCATCAGTAAAGGGTTAACTGAATGCTGGCACTGGGGATGTTTTGCTTATGACTGTTTGTGAGAAACTAGATAACAGCACTTGGTTGCCTGTTCTCTTCATTACCTCTGAAGCATCTGACATTAGCCACTGTCAGAAAACAAGATACTGAGCTAGATGGACTTTGGTTCTGACACGGTGTGGCTGATTTTTTGATCTAGTAAAATCCATATTGCTTCTCTTGTTGGATTTCACCTTCCCAATGTCCACATGTGGGAAACAACATGGACAAACACAAAATAAGGGACTAAAGTTAATGCAGGGAAGTTAAAATTATACCCAGTTCCTCCTTAGAGAAATTGCTTACTACAAGCTTTCCTTCATAATTCTGTGAAGCAAAAGGACACCAGGGTGTGTGTGGAATGTGGAATTAAAGAGAGACATCCCATGAAAAGCCAACTGAGCTACAAGAAAACAGGTTATGCTGCTCACAAGCTCTGATGAATCATTCCCAGGTCATCTATCAGATCCTGCAGGTGGCTGGGTCCTGTAACACCCTTACAAATCTGTAGAAACACCAATCCTCTTTAGATAGCACCTTCATGTGTTGTAACATGTCAAGGGAATTATCACCTCAATTGCTAGCACTGAGTCAGTGGTGATTCAGACTCTCTCATATTGCTCTGATGTGATTCAGCAAAGAAATGGAGACACTTTCCAGTAGGTCATCACTGATACTGCCAGGATGCAACTCAGCCAGTACCTGTTTGTATTTCAGTTTCCATCTTCAGGAAGCAAGAAAAGTGAAGAATTTAAGCTGCTGGCAAAAGTGTGAACTTCTCACTTGTATAGAATAAGACATATTAAATACACTAAACTCCTTAGGAAACACGAGCACCAAACTTATTTGAAATAATTAATCCTGAGAAAAAGACATAGGTGATAGGCAAGAGCATTCAATGGAGAGGCAAGGCACAACTATTAACCCACGGATATTTCACTACCTGCAACATAACTTCCAGTCTGCTTCATTTCCTGTTGGTTTCACATTAACATTAAAACAGACACACCTAATGAACATTTTAAAGTAACCAGAACAGAATATGGCCAGAGAGCTGACTTTCAAATGAAGATGATCAGCAAAGACAGACTTAATGTTGACGAATCTGAAGGCTTGTCTATACTTACTGGAAGACCGACATGCTGGCAGCTGTCTTCCAGAGTTCCATTTTGTGTGTCTGGTGAAGACACAGCAAAATTAACCTCTCTGAGCTCTGCTGTTGGACCGTGCCCCATGCTTTCGCAGAGGAAGGGATGTCAACGTGAGACGAAAGAGGCTTGGATTACACTAGGGAAGTAAATTGACTCAATATGTTGTTCTAGCTACGCAAATCCCATAGGCAGAATTGCGTATCTGAAATCGTTATTTCCCTAGTTTAGACTTACCCAGAGGTGTTGGCTGTCTGGTGTTGAATTCCAGTAATAATAATGAAAATTTTGGGACAAATGTTCAAAATGTTAAAGTTCTCCACGGAGTAAAGAGGTTTGCTAAAAGGTCAAATTTGGGAGGGTCCCCTACTTTTTAAAACTTCAAACGGGGGAATCTGCAACCAGTTTCACAAAAAACTGTATTATTTCCTCTGAACACCTAACAATAAGCATCAGCTGAAGTTAGCCCAGATGACTGCATCCCGTCTCTTAAAATTAGTCTCCTTTACAGCTTAACGTGCCAACAAGAATTTGAGACCACAGAACATCAGATGTTCCCAATCTTTTCATAAGCTTTCTTTTGACAACAAATATGTATTGTCCACCTGAACTGAAGGGCACAGTCTCAAAATTGAAAGCAACCATTGAGAAGTGTCTCCTGGATTCTACCTATCCATGAGTAAAATTTTCTTCTACCTATATGCAAAGAAGTTTTCACCTATTTGGGTGTATAGAATAGCAGTAATAAATGCTCTGCATTGATTGCCAGAGTGCAAACATTTGTGTCAACCAACCAATGCGACCACATTTTACAAGATGACAGTATAACTTGTATTCTCAAGAGCTGAATCCTACTCTAAGATACTGAAAAAGTCTCCTCCCCTCCCAGCAAGAACTAGTAGCAGCAGCACCTTCCTGACCTGCCAAATGGCAATCCATCACTGTATGTACATATGTATGGTGCACAGTTTCCTACTATTCCCAACAGAATGAGCAGAGGGGAAGGGCCAGTAAGACAGCAGATCTGAGAACCAGGACGGTGCCATAGCTCCTGCTTAGCTGACCTCACCTTAATGTGGTTCACTGTATCTCTACTGGACAGTAGGCACCTGCAGAAGCACTGGGCTTGAGGCAGCAGATCACTAGGTGAAAATTATGTCCTGCATGATGCAGGAGATCAGAAAGGCCCTAAACTGTTCCTCCACATGCCAACATTCAGGGTGGCTTAACTGGAGCTCGGACCAGCCCCTGCCCATGGGTCCATCGAGAGGGAAGAGCAAAACCCAGCTCTGCTCCTGGCTCCAGCCACCAACCCCTGCCCCTCAGCTCCAGCTCCTAGTTTTGCCCCCAGCCTCCATCTACTTACCTCTGTCTTTATCCCTGCATCCTGAAACTGAGGCTCCACTCCCTTCCCTGGTTCCAAGGGACAGGGAAGAGGGACGTGACAGATTTAGGGACCACTGGACTAAATGCTGATAATAGCTCCTTCTGGCCTTAAAAGTCTAGGGTTTCCTTGACTAGTTTTCCCATGAAAGACTAACACCGGAGATGGATGAAGAAATAAGACAAGTTAGAAAAAGGTTAGCTTTCAGTACACAGGGTAAAGAAATGCCAGATGGGGTAAGCAAATTCCTTACTGAATTTTCAGACTTTCCAAAATCAGCCCAAAAAACTCAGACGAAGTTACGGAATGTGTTAAATCTGTAATTTAACATATTTTAATAAACTAAGACAAGTACAATTCATAATCTTTACCAGTGACAATATATAAAATAGTTTAAATAAAGTATAACATCTTCTGATTAGTCACAGATACACCATGTTGTAATAAAAATTATATAAAAATACACTTCTCAAAAGACAAATGTAAAATTGCGCTGACAGACTCAGTGATTAAATCTGTTCTAGCTCAAACTTCTCCATTTTCAATGGCTTACTGGACTGGTTTCCTGTGTTCATTTTCTAGCTGTTTGAGATTATTAATCCTAACATTTGAAGGCTTATTTATCTGCCACAATACGCTTGCACATTTGTTTTCATAAATGACTGGCACTTTTGAGTGCCCAGCTTAAGACAACTTAAAGGGCTAATTTTCATGGCATGGGCACTTTTGAAAACTTAAGTGTGATTAAGGTACCTCAAGTTGGGTATTTATTGCCAGTGACCCCTGAAAATTTAGGCCAACGGTTCTCTATGATAGTTCTTGAACCACCCTGGTTTAGCGCACATAATGTTACAATACACTAAAACATATACTGATCTAAATCCCCCCCCTCCCCCGTCCCCCAATTGTTTTGACTGCTGCAAGTTCCTGATCCTAATCCCTGCTCCCTGTTCCCTGCACGTTGTACCTTCCAACTGGCTGGAAAAGCTCAGATTTCTAGCCAAAATAATACTTGACTGGAAACTGTGCATCCCCCTCCTATATCAAGGAATGCAGCCAGGGTAACATAGGAAAAAGCCATTACAGACATGCTCTTCATGAGATAATGATACTTTGAGGATAATAATGAAGGGAAACAGATATCTGTTTGAAGTTTCTCTGCTAGGACTACTGTATCAGATTCAGATTTAAGAATGTAACTGGCAAGAAAAAGGTGAAATTTAAAATGTATTAAAACAGAGCAACAGGTGAAACTGAGATAAGCAGGAAGGAGTACAGTCTAGTTACCAGAATATAAAGAGGTGTCTGGTACAGAAATAAAATCCCAGGCTTATCACACTCCCCACCCAAAAGATGAAGATCTACTTCCAAGCATTTGCATTAATTTCCAAGGCTCTGATCCTTTTACATGCTTGAGCATCTGCAGAATTTTGCAGGGTCCAGCCTCAAGCATCCTCTTCACTGCCTGTGTCAGCAGGTGCTGAGGACAAAGTGCATTCATGCCCCTTTGATGGGCTGGAAGAAATTAGCAGCATCTCCAGTTGATTAAAGGAGCAGCACCGAGAGGCCCCAAAGGAGCAGCACCACAGTTTCCTACACCAGGGTGGTTGAATTGGGAGTAGAAAGCCTTTGTGCTTTGACATGCAAACAAAGAGAACTTCTAAATGCCCTCAACACTACATTTTGAAGTGTTCTCTTCTAAGAGACAATAAGAAACGTATAATGGTTTGTCATCTCCCACAACATCCTCTCGCTAAAGAATTTCAGTTGTCTTATTCAATCAAATCCGCCAAGCAAAGACATTCCTACAAAATGTGTCCAGTTAAAGGTACGCGTCCCGGTACAGTGAGTTTCCTACTAAAAGTCATCAAACTCAGAGGTCTAAAATACGTGAAGTAAAACTGATCAAACCCATTACAAGCTACTGCAGAGACAGCAGGTCAAGGGACTGCATGAACTGGCTGGAAGTCGCCATTTCTGGTGGCTTGGGTCATGGCTCTGCGTTTAGCTAAGCGGGATTTTGATGGGGGAGAAAGCTTCATGGAAAACATGGCTTGAGAAATGTCCTCCTGCTCTTCTGCCAGGTCATTCTCATGCTGTGACAGCTGACGGTTCAGGGCAATGGCCTCTGCTGCAAAAAGCGTCAGGTCTTTTGTGCTGCTGTTCCTTCTGCGGGCAAAGGAAAACCAGGTTTACAAGGTGTGCAGAGAAAGCACTGGACCCAATGATGCACCTGCCAAGTCTTAAGGAAACATTCATTCAGTAAGCAAGATATTCAGAGGCTCCATTTCCACACTTATAACATGGATCTGATCCCCATGGTTCAGGGACTACTCTCAGATTCAGAGACGTGAGTTCAAGTCCCTTCTCTGCCACTGACTTTGTGATACCGTGGGTAGGTCACATCATCTCCCTGTACCTTGGTTTCCTTCTGTAAAATGTTTCCAACCTGACAGGTGTTGTCCAGAGATATATTAAACTGTAAGGTGTACAATAATAGGTGTCATAGAAATAAGAGACCTTAAAAAAAGCGCATAAAAATCAGTTTTACCTGCTGCTATTATTTCTAATATAGTAACATCCAGAGACCCCAGCCTCTCTATACCTAGACACTGTCCACACACCCGAGTAAGGTAAGTAAATGTTCATTCCCAAGTAACGGGACTCACCCACACACCCCTACACACGGAATAGGCCCCTCTGCAGCAGAGCAAGGCACAAAAGAATTTTGAACCAAACCTCTGACACAACCTTATTCCATCTTAAATTAATGGCACAGTTCCAACTGACTTCAATGGGAGAGGGATCAGACCCCATGTGTATAGCAATTGTTCACCCATCATTGAAGTGCAGCTTCCTTAGACAAGATGCATAGGCACGTCTTTCCTTCTGTGCCCCACACCTCCCATCTCACCCTCCAAATCCACTCAACCATCTCAGAGAGGAATACTCTTTATTGCCTCTCCCACAACTAATCAAGATTGGGATTTTTATTAAGCTAATCATTAACACAACTAAAATATTATTGCAACCATATGCGCAAAAAGACCCCTGTGCTTTCTCTAAATGAGCCTGTCTAAGTTGTTACCACAACACACTTACTAATAGCCCTGGTGGTGAGATGGCTTTCATCAATGTCACCTCAACTAAATCTCTCTTGCTCTCATGCCTTTTTATTCCATGTGGAACACGGAAAGCAGTGGTGAAGGCCCTATGCTTGACGGTCTCCTTCTGCACTCTGAGCATCTTCCTATGTCATTTGGACAGCTCTCAGTTCTGCTTCTATTGTTTATGTCCATATTATTTTGGCTTTACTTTGTCACCTCTTGCCCAGAGAGTTCCAGTCCAATTATTGTCTTGTGCTAATCTCAACTAAAGCAACAGATCTTTAACAAGGACAGTTACCTTTGAAGAACTTGTGGTGTGGGTAATCCCCTCTCGGGAGCCTGCTATAAAAGTTTAAATAAAAGTCAGATAAATCTCCTTACTTTACATGCATTTGTGCAGATCACGATTTTCCCACTGAAATTTATTCTCTCCCAAGCCCCCATCATTACAATCAAAACATGCAGTGACAGATTTTCTATTTTACAAACACATTTAAAGGACTCACATTTCTCAAACTTGCCTGCCTTAAAAGGAGACCCAAGACATTCAATAATTAAGCAACTTTAAGGCAGTTTAATAACTGAGAAGCTCTAAATGTAGAATGACAACAACAGCAGAACAAGCTACATTTGCATCCAATAAAAAATATGTTCATATTTTCCTGAACTGTAATCTAACATACAGGATCATGCAAAATATTAAGGGTTTCCATCACCTACAATTCACCAAGGTTCTGAATCACTGTATTAGAGATCCTGTGCCCCAAAAATAATTTCTTAAGTCCAGTGCCTGTCAGCACAGGGAAAGTTATTTACATACATAGGCCTGTAAGGCTGGGAGAGCAAAACGAGTGCTTTACACTAAAACCTAAATAGAATCCTACTAATATCACATACCCATAGGGCCTTCAGCAGCTTGAAGAATAAAACCATTGGATTTTATTGACCTGGTTAAACAAGGCACACTGATACAGCTAGGGGCATATCTGAAGACAGCAGCTCTGTTGTACAATTCAGGAATGTCAATCAATCAATCTGCAGTCCTTTAAAAAGGATACTTGCCCCTTGCAGCCATGCATGCTGAAGAACCTGAGCAGCACTCAGTCTCTCTTTGGCATCACGAACTAGCAACTTTGAGATGAGATCTTTGGCATCGTTGGAAATATGAGACCAGTCCTTGTCCGGAAACTCATACTTGCCTTCCTGGATGCTCTCAAAGAGCTTATTCTGCCAAAAGAAAATACGTAGTATAAATGAATAAACCACAAGCAAGAGAGAAGGTTTTGTTCCTGACCTTTGCAATGTCCCCAATCCCCAAACTCCGTAGTACCCTTTGAAACGGTGGGCCCCAACTTCAGACTTTTAGCTGGAGAGTTTTGGTAGTTTAATGTGAAACCCAGCTAGCCACAGTGCAACCAGAGAATCAAACACAAAGACACAAGTCTACTAGCCCACGAGAGGCAGTGGGGATGCCAACTCTCGCACTCAGTACGTTAGCATTGGTAACTCACACTTCTGCCTCACGCTCCCAACTTCTCAGTTAACATTTATGCTGTCAGAGGATTACTAGTTGTATCATAAGGAAAACCCAGATTGGCTTGTGCCACACCACCTTGTAATGGTGAGACGGTTACATAAATCTCCCCCAAATACCCCAGATTATGTAGTCACCTGACAGATTCTGCAGACTTCTCCCCTGTCCCAGCCACAGTCTGTGCCACAGTTCCCCACAAAAGGGGGGTAGCCACTGAGCATGATATACAAGATCACGCCCAGGCTCCACAGATCGCAGCGTTTGTCGTAGAAGGTAGCCTCCTCTGTGAAGACTTCAACCACCTCTGGTGCCATGTACTCTGCAGAACCACACTAGTAAACAGATTTCAAATTGATTTTTAGTGGGAGTGGTGAACAATTAATGTCACAAATATAACGTGTAAAACGGGGACTATGAAACTGGGTAAGATTATCATCTTTGATTAACCATGTACGTAACGCTGGAATAACCCTAAATCAAGGTGTACTGAATTTTAATCATGATCTGAGAGGGGCAATGTAGGTTTAAGGCAAGTCAGAACTATTCTTTTGCATCCATCATGAACAAAATGGAGATATGGAGAGACTTAACATTTAGTAATTTTTTTGACCATGCAAAATGCTAAGTAAAATATCCAGATTTAGTTTTCATAGGTGTGAAGTTTATGTGGGGAAAACAGCAAAGACCATCATTTTTTTTAAAGCTTAATATTTATGGTTTAAAAAAATGCAGTGCATGTATAACTAATTTCCTTTAAGACAAAGGAGTCTAGCAGTATAAGTGGACCATCTTCCATAAAAAAAATTAAAAATGATCTCTTGCTCCACAGACCATCTGTTCACTGCACTGCCAAAAATAAATTGTCCAAGTTTATGTAAGTATGCGTGTTGTAACCACACAGACAACCAAAATGGAGTTGTTTGAGATTCAGTCTTCTGCAGATAATTTAATTGCTCACTCTGAGGGACAGTTACCAATTCAAAAAATACTAGGAATTATTTGGTGAACAACACTGTATAAAACGTGTACTGAAAATGCATTTTAAACCCAATCTATACCCATAAGAATAAATGCTACGCAAAACCCTCCTTATTCAAAAAATAGAGGAGAAAGGGGAATTTTACTAATGACATTTCACGCCACTTAGAAGTGACCGGTAAAAAATGCAAATCGCTAAATAACCAGCTACTGAACCAGCTGATGGGCATCTGTAAGAACAAATGAGAAACAAATACCCAAAATTTTATATCCACTTAGACTGAGCTCCGTCAAGATAATGTGTTTAACACACACACACACACACACACACACAAATACACAATGCAAAAAAGTTAGTTGGCTTAAGAGGGTCATTAGCTTTTTGTCAGAAGTTCTGGAGAACTTCAACTTTATGATTCAAACAAACAGTCTTTCTGGCTGTGAATTGCAGACTAATGGACCACACACAAGCTCCAACTAATGCACACTGTACTTTACCACTATCATTTGCTAACTACACCACTGACTTTTGGATAGCGCAGCAAGCTTCGTGACAGCATTTGACAGGAATAAATCATGTGAAAAAGCTGTTTGCTGAAATACGTGCAATCAAACAATCAAAAGCTGAAACAATTCCTTCACAGTCAGCAGCAGATGGACCACAAAGGCAGTTTTCCCATCCTTTTATTTTCGCACTGAATCCCCTCAGGACTAAGGAAAAACCCTTTTGTATGAACCAAAAGCCTCCTAAGCTCTTTTTGCAGCCACCAAGGAAATGTTCTTTGCATATACAAGCTATATATCATATGTTTAACAACAAAAGAGATAGAACATTCATAGCCTGTTAACAGGTGTGACTATCCACCTCTCCCTCCTCAGATGGATAATCTGAGATAATGTAATAGAGATGGAGAGTCCCACCTACTAGGCACATGCTCAAAGGATGCATCTTCTACAGTGATGTCTCTTTATTCCTTCAGGCTGGGTCTACATGTGCCCCTTCCTTTCAAAAGGGGCACAATGAGCAGGTTCAAAAGATGCTAATGAGGCGCTGCAATGATTATGCAGTGCCTCGTTAGCATAATGGCGGTCACAGCGATTCGAAAGTGCAGCTTTTCGAATCGTGTGCCGCCTGTGGAGACAGGACCTTCCGAAAGGACCCCTCCCCCCAGTTTTTGAAAGCCCTTCTTCCGATCACCAGATAGGAAGAAGGGCTTTCAAGACAACTGCGGGGGGGGGGGGGGGGCGCATCCTTTCAGAAGGTCCCATCTCCATGGGCAGCGCGCGATTTGAAAAGCTGCACTTTTGAATCGCTGCGGCCGTCATTATGCTAATGAGGTACTGCATATTAATTGCAGCACCTCATTAGCATCTTTCGAACCCGCTCATTAACATACCCCTTTCGAAAGGAAGGGGCACACGTAGACATAGGGTCCGTATTTACTGAAGTATTGTTTAAGAAAAGCAACAGAGCTATCATTTGGTGATTTGATTTCCTCCCCAAACAGCGCTTCTCTCTAGTTCATTATAAGTGGAATTGCAATGGCCACATTTAAGTGCTTTGAAACAGTGTGTGTTTTTTGTTCTGCTTTACTATTATTTGTATGGAGACAGTGCCCTGAGACCTTATTCAAGATGTGGCATACAACCAGTCAAACTGTTGTATGAAACACAAACATTGTTCCTCATCCCATAAAGTCTACAATTTAAATTTCAGACAAGATGCTTGCAAATAACAAATGCCACTTGTTTGCAAAAAGCCAGCAGTGGGCATAGCTGGATGGTTCACAGCCATTTATGAGAGTTCCATCCCCTATCCCTTAAATCAGTGACAGGTACCCTAGAATAGTGAGCGAGTTGCATGAGTGGCCCTCTTCCATCTCAGTGGGCTGCAAGATGTTGTAACCGAGATGGTTTCTCAGGATAGGGCATTTTGCTCAGTGCTTGCATACCAAGAACTTGCAGTGTGTGCTAACTCAACCACAGAAGCACTATGAATGGATGTGGAGGGAGGGCACTGCTGTCACAGTGAGTGTTGTGTGCAATTAGCACACCCTTTGTTTCACATGCCATTGTTTTACGTGTGTGTCACTTTATTAGGAAAAACTAGACAGATGGAAACCAGCGGAATCTGGCAAGCCTGTACATCGGAAATGATAAATAAAATATCTCGTGGGCCAC
This sequence comes from Carettochelys insculpta, assembly GCF_033958435.1. NCBI lineage: Eukaryota > Metazoa > Chordata > Testudines > Carettochelyidae > Carettochelys > Carettochelys insculpta. Next base: position 5,962,996 of record NC_134145.1, read on the forward strand.
ACAGAGAATCCTGATGGTCTGCATGCAGCCCACACTAGTGCCTGAAATAGATAAAGCCTATAATCCACAGTTTCTGTCTCAGATAAAGAATTGGTTTAGTATGATTGTTCCATACAGTAGTTCCAGCAAGCCCTATAGAACCTCCCCTTGAAAGGTCTCATCAGTTGCTTTGTAGTAGGAGTAGAGTAATAGGAGCAGAAAATAGGGGTTTACATACTGGAGTAGTTAATTCAGGAGTAGTTATTGGAGTACATGCACTGTTCAGTTTCACTCCACTACCAAGGTCAAAGTCACATATTTTCACTGGTGACACCTGATAAGAGGAAGGAAAAGAACAAGAGTTAAAGGTCAGGGAAGCCAAGAACTAACAAAATAATAAGAGGTGTCAGTCCCTATGGGAGGAAAATTCACTTTAAAGGGGTATTAAGAAAATAAAAATAAAAGCACCTTTTCTGGAGATTCACACAATATGTTTTCAGGCTTCAGATCCCTATGTGCAATGCCTAAAAAAATGAGATGACACTGGTGAAGTGTGTGTTATAAAACGAAATAAAAAAAACTTGAGAATTTTTCTCTTTCCTTGTTAAAAGGAGGCTTCAGAAGACCGTTCTGAGTCTAAGCTTTTTAGATCTAGACTAAGGTTCTTTAAGGACAGTATATAGAGGACTCACAAAAACAAGTCCTGTGGCACCTTACAGACTAACATACATTTTGGAGCATAAGCTTTTGTGGCCAAAGACCCACTTCGTCAGATGCATAAGTTGGTCCAGAGGGGGGTCTAAATATATAGGCTCATGAAAAGGAGGGACTCCCAATCAAGAGGGGAAGCCAGAGTTGACAAGGTCAGTTCAGTCATGAAGGATGTGACAGGATCACAGGTACATTTGGATGGCACTATACACGTCCTACTCTATTTTAAGCAATGACCTGTGTATGCAAGTCAGTGGAGTAAAAAGATCATTTGAAACACTTTGGACTTAGTGCACACCAAGGTAACGATGCACTAAATACCTTATTAAAGCCAATGAGAAGTAAGAAATATTGACATATATATGCTGCATGGTAGTTCAACCCAAGGGCTTCCAAACTTTTTCATAGTACAGGCCACATAGCTTGTTAGCATGAAATGACAATCCACCTTCCTGAGACAAAGAGTTTGCTTACAAGGTGAAAACGTCATCCCATTAATTGTTACACCCCACAATCTGCTCGGTGCTATGTAAGATGCAAAGATGACTTAGGTAAGCGTGTACAGTCCAAGACAGATGAGAGGTAGCATCCAGCAGCCCAGAAAAAAAGAAAATAACTTGGAGGTTTAATCTGAGGAACTGTGCTTTACCCATAAAAGCCCATGACCTAATAAATCTGCTAGTCAAAGATGTCACAGGACTCCTTGGGTATGTCTACGCTACTGTGTTATTCCCATGTTATTCCAAAATAAACCACATTCCAGAATAATGTCTACACTACAGGGAAGACCCAAAATTAGCAAAATTTATCAAACAAACAACAGTGTGTCCCCACACAAGAGCCTATTACAGATTAGAGCTCCTGGAAGCTGTGCATCCAGAGGCTCTGATCTAAAACACTACGTCTCCACAGCAGCTTTATTTTGAAATAAGCTATTCAGCAATAGCTTATTTCGAAACAGCCCTTATTCCCTGTCTACACAGCCCCTATTTCAAAAATAGGCACTATGTCTTGTTCAATGAGGTATACCAAATTCGAAATAAGGTCCTTGCTATTTCAAAATTATTTTGAAATACTGGTTGCATTGTGTAGACTCTCTCAAAGTTATTTCAAAACATTGGCTATTATTTCGAAACAACTTCGCTGCGCAGACATTCCCCTTGTTACTTGGGGATCTACAGACTAACACAGCCAACTGTCAGAGACAACATGGAGGTTTACCTGATTAACTGATGCCTCAGGGTATCACAGAACAAGTGAGTCCTAAGGCGGCACATCAAACACCCATCCACAAACAACATGGGCAGGGGGTGGTTTTACAGCGCTGAAGCACTTCTGTGTGCACCTGAGTGGCCGGTTACCACAAAGTCTTTATTCAATGTTAAACTGAAGAAGGGCGGTTACAGCAAACGAAGGGCCAGAAGTAAATTATCATTGAGCCGCACAACTAACTGGATTGCAGTTGAATAACTGTGTGAGCAGCAATTTTTCAAAGGTTGAAAAGCTATGGCCCACCTGCTATTCACTATTTTGGAGTATGAGAAAGTAAGGGTAGAAGAAGTCAAAGCCTATTAATTTAGGACATTAAGCCATCTCTTGTATTTTAGACAAAAACAGTTAAATGTCTAACCAAAAGGATTCTTGAAAGTGTTAATACTGGTGCAGCACATTTTTGTGTGGAAGAAGGTTGTGAACAAGATTGTCTCAAAACCACACATGTGGGATTTCTAGTACGTCTCCCAATATTTGGTCCTAGCTCCTACAATGCAGTTCACTGCTTTGCATCAAGGTTTTATGGGTTGCAGAGTTTCATTTGCAGTTTGGGTCCATTATGTAACAAATTCACTTTGTCATTGCGGCACAGTGCTTTGGAAGGAAAGCAGCTGCCTTTTAAATATTCATGCAATGGTTTGTTAGTTAGCCATGGAGTTTCTTCCCAAGTGTAACAAGCGACTGTTAGGGGAAACTATCATTCCCTTGAGTTTTAGAATATTGCTAACTGAAGATTAGTTGTCTTGTTGATAAGGAATATTTGAGTTGAGAAGTCACTTACAGCTTCAGCACCATGACAAAATGAGATGTGATAGCACTTCTTTAATTTCCTGTTTACTTTTGTGTGGTGTGAGCTACTTAATTATTTTAAGGCCACACAGTGGAACCATAAAGTAAATGAGAAATTGAAGGAGATATTGCTGCAAGTGAAAGCAAAATCCAAACCAGGAGAAATAAAAAGTTGAGTCATTGTTTGACGCTGTTTTGCAAAAGCTTCCCTTGTCTTCCCTTTCTAAAGAAAAGCTAATGACTGACAGTAATTACCAGAGCAAGAAATTAGCTGAGTGGAGAATTAAAACATCTTGGATTATACTAGTGACGTTTCTCAACTTAAAGTACCTCAATATTAAATGCAAAAAAAAAAATGTTTGTATATTCATCTGCTTTTGCTACACACGCTCACCTCTCCACATATGGGCAGATGTGAGGAAAGCTGAATATGCTGACATCTGTGGTTCATCATGAACAGTTAATGCTATGCACAAGACAGTAACCTTCTATATAGATTAACATAGGATTTTATTACAACTTTAATAGTTTTCCTGTACCTTCCGCACATATTCTTGAACTTCACACTGCTCAATTTACCCATCTCTCTAAGCCATGACTCTTGAAGCACACAAGGGGCAGATCCTCAGGTGCTGCGTTCTGTTCTAACTGCATTAGAGTCTCTCCTGCGGTATTTACACTTTTCGGATACTCGTGTGATTACCCTCACTTTAATAATCATATAGCCAAGTTACTAAAATTAGCAATACATCTTTCTCCATAAATCAGTTCTACCAGCTGGTTAATCAGTTTAACATCTTGCCTGTATTCCACCCTTCTATTTGATTTGAGATATTGAAGTATACAGAAATGTACAATATTCTATATACCTTCAGTCTGCCATAGTTTTAATAATCATCTCAGGTAAGACACTTAACATCCGCCACCCCTCACCTCCCTCCGTCAAGTCATGCATGTGTCATTTTTTTTTGTAATTTTTCTTGGACATCTGTACTATATATCTGGGTCTGGACTGGAAATTTTATAGATCTGAGGAAATAGGTGATGAGCTTTTGTGGGACAGACCCAATAAATCATTTTGCTAGTCTCTAAAGTGCTACAAGACTGCTGTTATAATTTTTGATTGCTCAGCTGCTGAACATTAACCTAGCAAGTGAAAGCCCATACTGTTTTATTGGTACAATAAATCACACATGTATAAACAACTAAAAATGGCCGAGAATTTAGAATCTGGACAGCAACAGACCACAAAACGCTAGTGATGGTTGCACATGATGATATTCTGGATAAAAGGAGCTTTCAATCACATTTGTAGCTGCTCCTAATCCTTCACACTAACTCAGATGTTACAGGTTTCAGAATCTTATTACATAGCTTCTTGATTTTTTATGGGCTTAATCCAGCAAAATGCTGAGAATTTTAATTCCAAACCATCAGAAGACGTTAAGCATAGGAGTAGTTTTGGGACTTAAGGTAAGCACATGCTTAAGTGCTTTGCTGAATTAGGGCCAGAGTGCTCAGAATCTTAACAGACAGCATTTACCATACTGATTTGTAGGTTGGAACATGGGCAGGGGGTGGGGTGGGGGGGAAGCTTTATACTGTCCATTGCTGAAAGTGAGATTTAATGTCTGTTTATGCGCAATCTAATTCAGACACACTGATGAGACCATATTTCAAATCAATACAGTAACTTAATTCAGATAGGACCACCACACAGCCAAATGGTAACAGTTAACTGTGCCTATAGAGCTCTATCTCAATATATTAAAGCTGTTAAAGCATACACAGCATATTTTAATTTAGGGATTGAGAATCTCCCTCCACACACAAACTGTAAAAAGACAAAGTGCACTTTGCAGTGAGATGGTTTTCCACTAAAAGACATGTACATCTCTCTGCTCCTGCACAAAGTTTTCTTTAAACCAATATGTCTTCAAGCAGGCATAAGAACCTGCTTGCGAGTTCCTACCCTAGTATGGTTAGATCCCTTAGGACAGAGAACAGATCTTACTGTTTAAGAAAAAATCAGTTGCTGTAACTGAATAGATTTTCTGGATAAATATTGTGAAAAGAAACCAGGTAAGACTGAAAGGAGACTGTGAAAGGTAAAAGCAGTTCGCTTCAAATACCCGTCACATGCTGGCTTAAGCAACAACAAAAGCAGATCTAACTTTCAATATTAACTCTCCCTGGCTGCAGATTTAATCTTCCAACAAGAGTCACCAATGTCAACACAAAACTCTTACTAGAAATTTATTACTAGAAATTTAATAAGACTGGACAGATTAGTAAAGTTAATGCGAAATTCTGAGTATTCCAGAATCAATTTTATAAGTTGTTTGGCACAGAGTCTTAATTAGAAGCATACTTTTTTTTTTTTTTTTTTTTTATTTCTTTTTTTTTTTTTACCTTTTGTATGTAGAAAATCCAGTGCAGAGGCAATGTCTCTTACAACCCTGCTGGCTTCCCGTTCATTAAAATGCTTTCGCTTTTGAATGTGGGCTAGGATCGAACCTGTGAAAGTGACAGGCAAACAGAAGAAAAGACTATTTGAAGCAGAGCTACGGAATGCAAAATACTGCCGGTATTGAACAACAAAGGCCCTGCATATGTGGGAATCAGAGTTGTATTAGCTTCAACCAGCATAGGTCTGATCCTTGCATGAATACTACTAATAGTCTTCTAAATCTGAGCAATTAGTAACTGCTCAATTAACACAGTATATGGGTTTTGTTTTGTTCAGTTTTAAAAATATGTTTTCCACAAAAATATAAAGCTACCTAGTAATAGAAACATTAGACTCCTTTATGCCTGATTATTCTTTGGATTAGGTTGCTAGGAACTAGCATATTTGGACAAAACCCAAAATGACAAAAAGAAAGGCTATAAGAAGGCATATTCGATGCAAAATTTTGCAATAGTAAAAAAAATCTAGCATGGTATAATGAACTGAATGTGCACAAAAGATGTCCTGGTTTGGTAGGAAGTGGGTATTACTGAAGATGAGTGACTATTCTGTGTGTGTAAATATCACACCAATGTGGTAGTGAATTTCAAAAATTGATTTAACCATAGCCTAGCACCTGGGCTACTGCCAAACACTTTCTAAAGCACAATGGGACTACACCTGATGTGGTACAGAATGACGTGGATGCCATTTAACTTTGTGTAACAGGCACTTGTACTGATAAAGAAAGCAGAACTTCCATTAACATGAAGGTGAGATGCAGACATATTTGGGCAGAATTTCCCCCTCTGAGCTTGAAATCCTGAACACAACCTTTCAGACAAAACGTTATTGATCAACATTCAGACAAAATTAGGATCCCTATAAAAAGGATAAAGGGTTTTGCCTAAAGAGGTTTAGATTTTCCTCCAACACAGAATTTTGCAAGGCTTACAAATAATGTTGCCCACTAGGCTCTTATCATGGTAAGATGTACTAAATTCCTCCTCTTCACCTACTCACAGGAATTATCATATTTACCAGAAAGAACAGGCAGTGAGGAACAAGGACAAATTACTACATGTTGATATGAAATTCTTGAGGCTGTTGACATTTATACACTTAGCTACTTCTTAGGTCCTGTTATTTTGAATTGGTAGATGCCCAAGAAGAAAATCTCACATACTGAAGTGAAATATGGAAATATACATAATGTAGTAAGTACAGGCCTAGTATGAGGCCTTAGGCCTGAACCAAAGTAATGGTCAAAACTTTGCTAACAGAAAGCAAAGTGCAGCTGTGAGCTAAAGGAATGCATTGCTCACAGAAGTTGGCAAGAAGAGGGTTGATGTTGGATAAACATATCTACCTAGCATATTGAAATAGGAACATGGTACCAGAACACCTGACCCTGGAACATTCCACAGATAAGAAAGAACAGGCCGACCCATCCCAATGACAGGGGCAGAAGGGTAATATGATGGATAGAGTTGTTTTGTTCAAACCAACATGTACAAGGTGAGAGGCGGCACCTGATTACATAGAAGGGTTGTACCACAATACGTCAGGAGTGATGTGTAAATTGTTTGTACCTGTGCATAAGAATGTACTTCTGGGATGTGCTCTGGGTCCGGCTGAGGGGGCAGTGGTAAGTCCTGCCACTGACGGAGCCAAGTCCATTGACCGTGGGTGCATATTTGTAGTATGCCCTGACAGACTCAGAAGTTTACAGGGAACTACTATTGTATCCAATATGGCAATAAACCTGGCCGACGTGCCTTCGCACCTTACTAGACTCTGTGGTCATTGGGGGTTCTCTTCGGGTCTGCTGTGTCGACTATCTGCAGAGCTGGGGCAGCACACAGCAGGAACACATGCATGCAGCCGAGTGATACCAACATTGGAGAGAGCAGAGTACCACACTGGTAGCATCTGACGACACATATCAGAGAGCTGGAAGGGTCCTTGAGAGGTCATCTAGTCCAGACCCCTGCACTCGCAGCAGGACCTATCACCACCTCTGAAAGATTTTCTTTTTAATTTTATGTTTTAAATCTAATCTGCCCTGAACTCTTGAAAGGCCCCCCATCAAGGACTGAACTCACAACCCTGTGTTTCATGAAGGGTGATTCTCCCCGTATTTATCTACAAGGCAGCTGTTGCTACTTATGCATAATGGCAACCCTTGCAAGAAAGGGAAATCGCTGTTCAATGATGAACACAGTCAAAACTAAGCCTATAATAAATCAGCAATATTTACACAGAAAAATAGAGCTTTTTTCTAGCTTAGAGAAAAGATACAAGAATCCATGGAGTGATAGAAATAGTTTCATGGAGTCTGAGGAAGCCTACTCATAAGTACAGATTTCAAATCATGTAGAAGACCTGCCTTGCTGATGGCAAACGTTTTTAATTTGTTAAGCAGTCACCCCCACAGCCTACTATTTTTCCTGTAGAGTTCTTAGATACAACTTTTAAAAGCCATCAGCTTTGTCTGTCTTTTTCATCCATGTGGAAAAGCTCAAGAAAGTACTGCAGCATGCTGATAAGCAAAATGATCCATGTTATTGCAGTTTCATTCAGTAGACAGGTATTGGATCCAACAGACTGAATAATGGTGTCAACACGATGAGATGGATCCGAAATCCAGTCCACACTGAATGCACGATTGATTGAAAGCCACATATGTGGGGGCCTTGTTATCCTTCAGATGCTACATACTCAAAGTCAGAAAGCACTCTTGTGGTCACTTATTCTGACCTCCAGTACAGCACAGGCCACAGAACTTCCCCCAAATAATTCCTACAGCATCTCTCTTAGAAAAAACACTCAAACTTGATTTAAAAATGCCAGTTATGAAGAATCCACAATCACCCTTGTAAATTGTTCCAATGATTAATGGCTCTCAGGTTGAACATCAACACCTTATTTTCTGTGTAAATTAGTCTAGCTTCCACTTCCAGTCACAGGATCTTGTTATACCTTTCTCGGCTAGATAGAAGAGCTGATTTTTAAACTTTTCCATGTAGGTACTTTTAGGCTAGGCCTACACTAGAAAGTTTTGTCGACAGAAGGGGACCTTCTGTAAACATAACTCAGGGACAGAGAGGAAGCCGTGCTAGTCTATACACTATCAAAACAAAAAGCAGTCAAGTAGCACTTTAAAGACTAGCAAAATAATTTATTAGGTGAGCTTTCACGGGACAGACCCACTTCTTAAGACCATAGCCAGACCAGAACAGACTCAGTATTTTTTATTATTAATATTATGAATATTATTATTCAATATTCAAATTCGGCACATTAACACATGGTTTAAACCGGGACAGGAACTTCCTGAGTCACTATAGGGGCTCATCTGCATACTTGGCTTAATCTAATTCATGACCTTCCCCCCACCCCTCCACTCTCTGATTTGCTCACCTTGATTATCTTTTTCTGATTTGTCCTCCTTGCTTACTGTTTTTGGTTCTCTGTGCCTTAAATATTGAGTCTGCTCTGGTCTGGCTATGGTCTGAAGAAGTGGGTCTGTCCCACGAAAGCTCACCTAATAAACTACTTTGCTAGTCTTTAAAGTGCTACTTGACTGCTTTTTGCTTTGATAACTCAGGGAGCGTCTACTCACTTGAAGCACTCTGTCAACAGATTCTCGACAGAACTCTGCATTTGCCTCGACAGTATTATCCCTCAGATATTTGAGGCACAGCAATTTGTTCGAGTACTGTAGACAGAAGTGCAGTGTAGACACTTCTGTCAGAGAGAGGACTTCCGGTTGCCAGGCAGCCCTCTTTGCAGAGCTGCCATTCTGCTTTCTGGCACCAGAGGGCAGCGCAGCCTGGCGGTTCTCTGCAGACAGAGCAAGCTGCGTGTAGATGCGATCTGTTGACAGAGGTTCTGTCGAGATTTCCCTGTCGACATTAACTTCTGTCGCGAGGTGCTTCTAGTGTAGATGTAGCCTTAGACTTTAATTAAGTCACTTGTAATTTCATCTTTGTTAAGGAAAATAGATTTTACTCCTTGACTATCATTAAAGCAGATTTCCTAACCATTTAATTATTTTCATGGCTCTTCTCTGAGCCCTTTCCAATTTATCAACCTTCTTCTTGAAGTGCGTACAATATACCAGGACACACTAGTGCCTAGTACAATCATGAAATAACTTCTCTCTTTCTATGCAAGATCCCCCTATTTATTCATGCCAGGACTGTATTAGCTCTTTCAGAAAAAGTATCATTCGCAGTGTGTGCTCCGCTGATTGCCGTGACCCTAAAGAAGATTTGGGTGGATAGAGTGGGTGGGGGTGGATAGAGTCCATCATCTTAAGTATGGTTTCCATTTTTTGTTTCTAGATGTACACAGTTTCTTACATTAAACACACATTTGTTTGCTTGTGTTTGTCTCACTAAGCAATTCTGATTACTTCTCATCAGTGACCTGTTCCCTTTGTTTTTACAACTTCCCTATTTTTGTGCCATTAACATCACCACTGATAAAATTTGCTATGTATAACTACAGCACTTGATCAAAAGGAGTTTCTGGGAGTGGAAAGGGAAGATCTTTAGGCTCCTCTGAAATAAGGAATATGTACTCTAAATTCAATCTTGTTTCCCATTTAAGTGAGTTAATCATGCAAATTAAAATAAGCTAGATTTAAATATAAGTGGTTTAGACATTTTGTTTAAAGGCTCTGGGGTAAAGTGGTTAGCAGTGGCTGAGAGTCTACAGTGCATGTACTGGAGCAAAAAGAAGGCAGAGCTCCTTTGTTTAAGCAATTAGCATAGTAAGGAATGACTACAACGGGAATTGCAAGCTTTGCAACCCTCTGGGTAACTGCACAGCCACACAGCTTGGACAAGAGAGACCTATAAAAGTGTATTTGCAAACTGATGTAAATGCTGAATATAACCTTGCGCATAAATCAAATTACAGTGAGATGGGCCAGACATACTGCTGAGCACAAAACCAATATCTGATGGAATGTATGCAGTGCTACAGGTCAGGCACTAGAAATTACACCTTTAACCACCCCAAATCACATTATTTCAAGTGGGTTTTAAAGGTATTAAATACACGTATATAAAACTTCCTGATACTGACACAGAATTCATCCCCCAATCTCAGTCCAGGATGTGTGTTGAAGGAGACAGCCCCCCTTCTAACAGGTATGTACACCCACACACCTCATACTGATAAAACAGGTTACAAGTTATCTGGGAAGAGCAGGGAGAGAGGCAGAAAGAAATCACATGATCTTAACGTAAGACTGTTCCTATCTTCTCTTTGAGGTAAGCTTTATTTCAATTAACTTGTATGGGAAGACTATGCAATTCCCGCAAAAGGCAATTCAACATCAAAGAGTTCTGAGACATTATCAAGCTGCATTTTAAAAAGGATGAGGAAACGTGCTATTACTACTGATGTTTCAAGGGAAAAATGTATCTAGTGTTTTGCTAAACAACAACTCTGGATGAATATATACTCCTAGCACTGTCTCATGTCAGGCATCACTTTTGCCTGACATGCAGCTGCAGAAATCCTACTCTCTCGTGAACCTGTTAAAACACCCTCCTTGTGTCTCCATCAGTCTCCATGCTGCGAAAAACCAAAACCCAGGCATGCTTAATTAGAGGGGCTCTCAAAAGTCATAAGCAAGCTTTTACAATTCAGTGTCATAAGCAAGAAACAAGGTATTATTTGCAATAGTTCCCTGTAGCTTTCCAGAAAAAGAATAAGTCAATGAACGTCAACACCATATTATTAGGAGGTAAAATGCTGCCACAGAACGTATTATGTCAATGTGACAGAATGACATGACACCCCCAGGTCCCTGGATCCACTAAGATCACGCAAAACAATCCTGAAAGTTCATCCTGTTCTTCCACTTTCCATAGACACTATTTGACTTGATAATTATACCCCAAAGCTTCCAACCTAGCAAAGCTGAAATGTTCATTGTGTAATTATAAAACAGATGTGAATGGTTGACCAGGTACATCCATATGCACCTTATCATACATTTAAAATAAATCCTTCATCCTCTGTTTTAAAAAGAGATCTCTTTTTAAAACACTGAGACAATGATGGATCAAGCTAACACTTAATAAAAATGCACAAACATGATGTACAGTACCTCCTCGCAATTTCTCAAAGACAAGGTAATACCTTGTGTCATCTTCAAAAAATTCTATTAACTCCAAAATGTTCCTTAAAGAGAAAATAAAAATGAAAAAAAAGTGTTAAATGTTTTAAAATGTTAAAATAAGAAAGGATAGCAAAGTACTAACTGAAAAACAGGGTTTTTTGTAGCCTGCGGTATTCAAAAACAATTGTATGATCACCTTACATGGGTCAGATTTCACTATTTAAATTTTGCACACCTAAAACATTAAGCAGTCTACTAGTCAAAGAGACCAGCTCAACGAAATAAGAAAATAACCTGTAATTATTTGCAGTTAATAATTTTGAAAAGCATGTCTTTCCTGAGGGCAAGAACAAAAACAATTTCTATTCTCTCGTATAAGTCAGAGGATGGAACTTAACACTGCATCAAGAGACAGAAAATTATGTCTCCTAGATACTGGGCTCAATGCGATAGCCAACAGGTCAAAACTTAGCATTGCTTAAGGAGGCTAAATTCATTGTGGCAGAAAGTGTAAATGTCTTTTGTTGTCTTAAGAGTTCCCACACACAAGATCGGTCTGCATTTACACTAATTATGAAATTCATACTTTGAACGTTATCATGAAAGTTTCAGTTTTTATCACTTATGTACTAGATGCACAAGAGCTTTTTTAGGTACATACCAGAAATGGAGATGCAACTTGTCTCTTAAAGAACCTAAGAAGTTCTAACAGCTGTTTTAGAAAAGGCCTTAGAAAAGCAATTGTAACATCAGGCAGTGTGGAAAAGATGCTTCATGAGTTGGTCGTTCTTTCAATTGCCTTTGATAACTCAACATTATCTCCACACCTATAAGTATTTCCACCCACCACAGTAAGATATAATCCTGCTGCAGAATAAATAATAAAGAATACTGCAAATATTGAGATACTGTATCCAAGGTAATATGGAACTTTTTTAAAAAGTTACTGTAATTAAAGCCATTTAACATTCAAGCATAGCATCTCTAGGCTTCTCTGGCTGCTAATATGTTTTAAAATGTCTTTTTTTTTCCAACTTTCACTAAGCTTTTAAATAAAATCTAAATATAGATGCCTGCGATGCACACTCAAAACACTAAGGATAAAATATAATTGATACGAAGGAAAAAAATGCACTTCTGTCCCTTCCTACACCACCAGTTCTGAGATACTTGCTAAAGACAAAAATAAACAATACTTACTTGTTACCCTGACATTGATATAATGTTTCTACTTCACGAAATACACGACTTCGACTGTGCCCAGTATTTTTCTCAATTATCTGTTAAAAGAATTCGAATCTATATTTTAAAATATCTCTGACCTACATGTATGTTTCTGACTTTGGGTGCAAAGATTCGAGGTTGAAATTCCAGTCATGCCCTGTCCCAGGCAAACTTCTATGTCTTCTCTAATGTCATATGCAAAGGAGTTTGTCACAGCACTATTTGCTGCACTGGAAGGCATTCAAATACTATGGTAAAGAGGGCAATCTAAAGACTGGAAGAGAAGAAAAAGGGATATTCAAAACTCAGTTACCACAGTCTTGTTCTATACATTTTAGCTGAGTGTGGCTAGAAAAGGAAATCTTTTTGAGTTTCATAATAAGAGTTTTTATGGCATGACTTAAACCCAGCAATCAGAAGAGAAAAGAGTTGATTATTACAGGCATCTGTAATTTTGACTTCATTGCAAAATGAGCACTGGTTAACTAATAGAAGAACTGTCACTTCCAGGAAGCTGCAACACAGTTTTGCACATCACCGGGAGAAAAACCAAAAGGACAAGGACTGGAAAAACAAAGGTATTGCAAAAAGTGGTCATTAATGACAGATGCATGAACTGGAAGCTTGTGAAACAGCCACAAATTATATCACTGGCTATATATAATATTATAGTTTCTCACTTTCACCAATATAAAGTTCACCCATAAGCCAATATTACTGGCAAAATACCTACCTTAATGTAGTTTATTCACAAACTTGTTAATGCTCCAGCCTCAGTTTTCAACAAATTCAAAGATAGACTATCAGCATGTACAGGGCCAGAATATTGAAGGGGCCTCAAAACAGCTTCCATTTTTGTGTACTTGGTATTGTGCCACAAGTGATACATGGTTTAGACGCAATCAAGTAGCCAGATGTCTAGATGTTAGGCAGACTTGCAATTAATTGACAGCTCAAAATGGGTTTGTTTCAAAAAGATGGCACATATATGCTATAATCCCAAGGTTGGTGCATTGAAGAATTTATTGAATCATAGCATTTACCTCTACCAAGGTATTTCTTTTGTTTAGAATGGGATAAATAATATAACTACAGTGATTAGTGGTGCACTCTTTACACTGAGCTGCTCTGTCAAAAGCTCATAGCTATTTGATAAACTACCCCAGACTACTTTCCAATCCAAAAGAAGCACTCCAAAAGATTATAAAGTATGCAAACAAGATGAAGAAAAATGCTTCTGATGAACCTTTTGCCTCCACTTTTATAAACTAAAAGACCCATTTAAATTCCATTAAAAATAAGGTGGAAAGAAAAAAAAGACAGTTGAGTCTAATTGTTATAGGATGTATTTTATGTGAGCTTTGTTCTCTGTACTAAAATATTTTAGTACAGAGAACAGAGTAGAGTTACTACCAATGCTACATACCTCTAGAACTGAAGAGTTTTTTTTTGTTTTTTTGTTTTTTGTTTTGTTTTGTATTTTTGTTGTTGCTGTTTTGCAAACACACACACAGAGTATTCCTTGCTCAATTATTGCAGGTATTCAGTGTGAGGAATAAGATATGCAGACAAAAATGAAACACACTCCCACCACAGATACTATACTTACTTTTACTGCATATTCTTGCCCATTTTGCAGACTAACAGCACCTTGAACCTTGGCATATGCACCCTCACCAAGCAGCTCAGCAGTCAGCTTGTACAAGTCTGCCAGAAAAGAATCCAGAACAAAGCAAACATTACAAGAAGTATTTTGGCGAATGACACAGACAAGCTGCTGATTTGATAGACAACTCCTATATGACGACAATCAAGAGAACGGTCGTGGTAATAAACTAGAGATGTTGGATTTTGCTACATGTTCAAATTAGATGCATTGACTTTCCTTAACACCTTTCATTTTTTTTCTTTCTGATTACCATCCAAAAAATGGGCATATGGATTTCCTTATAGGAGTGAATAGCAATCTTACTAATATTAAAAAGTGTTTCCAACTCAATGAACGTTTGATTCTCATCTACTTTTCTCAATATTTACCCAATTAGGGATTTAAAGATTAGAAAACCAGCCATCAGTTTTCAAAGATGAAAATCTTTCACCATTTCTTAATCAGCAAATATTCTAGATTAAAAATTCCACAGAAGGAATATGCTGCTCACAAAAATTAACACTCAAAGTTTAAAAATTAAAACTAAAATGATATTTAGGATAATTACCACCCAAGTTTTCGGTTTTCACTCAGGGCTATTGTCCAGACAGTTTTATTATTATTATTGATTAGCTCAGTTCCACGGAGCTGTTCTAACATGGTTTATGTTCATAGGTATGTGTTATTTAACAGCAACAGTTTGTGTGCAGATATTCTCAAAAAACAAACACTTGTTTATATACTCTACACTCTGCCTACTCTAAAAACAAATTTACAAGAGAATACAAAAGGTAAAAATTTCATTTCTTTGCCCACAGAAGCCTATGCTCCAAAATATCTTAGTCTATAAAGGTGCCACAGGACTACTTCTTGTTCTCGAAGATACAGACTAACATGGCTCTCTCTCCGATACTCCGCAATAAAAGCATTGAGGAGGAAACAAGGGATAGTGAAGAAATAAAAGATGAAGCAGTATTAGTTCTCATTGCACTGGCAAACAAATTTTGTTTAGAAAACTGAAAGAGGATATAGACATCATAAAATAAAGACTACGTATTGATATCAACCTTCAAACTTCCCTGGGGGATGATGCGTGGCTCTGGTCCTTTTTTTCTTTTTCTTTTTGCCATTATCTACTATGGTGAGAGGCTGACTGCTGACCATCTCTGTAGGACAGAACAAAGTCAGCTTAAATAAATCTGTTCTGTGTTAGGAAGAAATAAATGTGGGTTGAATGTGTGCTCTTAAACTACCCAGAATAGTCATTGCTTTTCTTTACCGGTATAGATGGATATTTCTCCTCCTCCCACTGCCCAGTCAGGGGAAAAAAAAGACAATTTGGATGCTGAAACTGTGCTGGCTTCATAAACAGAGATGTACAAAAGGACTGAAACATGAGCAAATACCATGCATCTACTGTGGAAAATAGCACATATTCCTGCTACCAAGGCATATACTAAATTGGCACATCAAGCAATACTGCAAAGTCTACCTGTGTGTTTTTAAAAGGATATTGGGAGAAAGCAGGGTTCACAGAGAGCTGCAGCATTTGATGCACTTTTCAAGCTGATTTTGTTTAAAAAGAACAGGGGTTCCCATAGCAGCAGAGGGGAAGTGGACAAAAGACAAGAGAACACAGTCTCAGATCAAGGGGAAAAAGGTAGACCAGACTAAACAAGACAATTAGCATACTAAATCAAGCCACTGGTCCATTTAAGCTTATTCTGCAGTTCTGATGGTGGACACGCTTCACAGAAATGTGCAAACTATAACAATTATGCAATAACCTGTGGGTAAGAGATGTTTCTTTCCAAACACTGATGAGTAGTTTATTTATGCCCTGAGACACACGTGTTCATATCCTTTATACATTTTATTTTCATGAGCAGTTGAATTTAATCGTGAGAGAGTTTAGTCCTCATTAATTTCTTACTACGTCCTTGTTTGGATTCAACCTCTCACTCACTGCCATTATATTTTCTGTTGTATTTTTTTTCCCTATTTCATTATGCACCTCTTGTCCTTGCATTATGAGAATTGTCAATTATGAGCATCAAAATTTTCCTTTTCTGTGCCAATTCATACATTTGCATCACGTCCCCATTTATTAGTTTATTCCCTCAATAGGTCCCATCTTTTCACTGTCTCTGCATATAAGCTTTTCCATGTCACTCATCAAGCTTATTCGTGCTAGCTAAAAATCCTGTGTTGAAAACTTGCGTTGTTTTGCCACAAACTTGTTAATCATTTTTTCAGAAGTCTTGTAAGTAGGATTCCTAAAAAATTAAATGCAAAATAACTCACCACTCTATTTTTAAGAGGAGGTATGTTTGCAGTAACCTGTACTCTGCTTCCTTTTATCAGGATGCTCAGAATTATACCTTCCACAGAGATGTCTGTTACTTTCTGTGGCACAACATTATGGCAGCACTTTTAATTCACTGATTTTTAAGAAGACCCCAGTTTCTAACGAACAGCCCAAGAAATAAACATCTTTATTATTGATTTTAATTTCAGCATTTTTGACTTTCCAATGAGATATGTAAAGATATTTTCAGAATCACAGTAGCTTTGTAAGTTGTACGTGTGTGTAGATGCTCTATTTCGAAGTAAGCAACTTTGAAGTTATTTTTGTAGTGTAGACATAGCCAAAGTGTTGAAGGCACAAGATGAAATACAGGAAGAAAACTGCCAACACAGTAATTATGAGACTCACTGACTACTACCATATGCTATGTACAAAATTTTCAGACAAATACAATTTGGAAACTGGTAAAAAAAATCCGTGCCTCCTTTAATGCCACTCACGGAAATACTTAATGTGCCATTCAAAGTGACAATCATCTTCAAGTCTCTATGCTAAAAAGCTTATCTTCAGATCAAGGATATATTACATCCACCCCAATGAGACTGAAACTAAGCTTCAAAGAGATGCTTCTGCACACCAGAAAGTACTAATTTAAGTGTAAGATCAATTAGTGAGAATTTGGCACTTGTAACATGTCTTCTGTATCAAATCTGCACACAAACAGGAACACACAATTTGATAATTAAGCTTTTTATTATGCCTGTGATCTGACAAGGATACTTCTGAATGGTCACATCTCATTTCCTTTTCTGATGAAGCAACTTTTCAAAAAAAAAAAAAAAAAAAAAAAGCAGGAAGCTCAGTGGAGCTGTGTGCTCATTAGTCACTGTTCTGATAAGTCATCCATTTGTTCAGGCCAGAGGTTGGAAACCTTTTGGTCTCCGCCCCACCAGGATAATTCCTCCAGTGGGCTGTGAAATATTTTGCTGACGTTGACCATCCACAAGCATGCCGCTCCCCTCCCCACACAGTTTCCAGTAGCTGGGAACTGCAAACCACAGCCATTGGGAGTTGGGCGGAAGAGGGCACCATAGAGGAAGGGAGCCTTGACTATGGATGGTCAATGTCAGCAAAACAACTCACAGCCCATCAGCAGATGACCCTGATGGCAGCCTTTGGCTCTCGGCCTAACATCTGTCTTAGGCCCATGGGGCAACTTCACTGACATGCCAAAACAAATGACTGGGGTAAAGGAGTTCTCATGTCACCTTCTCAAGGGAGTAATCTCTGGGTAAAAAAGAACAAGAACAAGCCTTGTCAACATTCAACTATGTAATGCAATTAATGGCAATTTTATATTATGGATTCAGAGGTTAAACCTTGTCCACAGATATGATTCCCCCATCTTTCAAGCAGTTGATTCTGATCCTGTTATTGGAAGGTCCAACACTAATGCTAAACTGCTGTGTGTATTCATTCTTGGGGAGAAAAGGGGATCATTTTTGGACAAACATTTGAGCTCTTGATTGAGAAATGTCTGGTTATTTTTATCCTCCAGTTACTCTGTCAGCTACACAAAAAATTAGGAGTTTGAATGAGTTTGCCTATACTGTTTATCTTCTAAGAGATGAAAAACAGAAGAAATGAGTTCTCATCTCATCACAGCAAGAGGTTAACCATGGGGTGCCAAAAAGATTCTATACCAGGCCTGCTGTTTACCACGTAACTTAATAATGATTTGGAAACACCAGTGAAGCACTAAGGTTGCAAACCTCAGATGATAAAACCCAGGCTATCCAACATTAGATGAGTGAGAAAGTTCAATAGGTCCTAGCCAAGCTAGATGAGAGGACAATATACAGTAAACTCTCATATCCAGCAGCCCCAGGACCAGGAGGTTGCCAGATATTCAAGTATTCTGGATAATAGCAGAAGTATACCCAGCAATGCAGAATACTAAAGAAAAGCAAGATTAGATGGTAAGAAACAAACAAAATTGTATGCAGAATACTTTATTCACCCACAATAATAGTACACTGTAAACTTACACCGCACTTGCTGCATTTATTTGTATTTTCACTATCATGTACTTATGGAAAAATATAAATAAAGTAAACCCTCAAGAAGCACGGTTTCAATTTGAGCATAACTTGCAGTAATGGAAGTTAAGTGCAAATTGAAACCGCACCCCGCCAGCCCTGCCTGCGGCTCCCCCAGCTGGGAGAAACCACACCGCAAGCCTCTGTGCACACTGGGAGAAACCTCTCTGCAAGCAGCTGTGTGCCCCTGGGCCAGGAGAAGCCGGGGGGGGGGGGCTGCATGGCTGCCATCCCCAGCCCCCAGGTGAGAGAAGCTGGGGAGCAGCAAAGCTCTGCAGAGGCTCCAGCTGCCTGCTCCCTCAGCCAGGGGAATTCCTGGGATCTCCCCAACCCCCACCAACCAATTTATGTGAAATGTGATTTACCCAGAGGTTGCCCAGGATGCAAGTCTCCATGTAGAGGGATTACTGTAAAATGTACTTATGGTTAAAATGCCTCTTAAGCGTTCTGGATGCTAGAATGCCAGATATGAAACAGTTTACTGAAATGGGAGATGCAATTCACTGATGACAAATGAAGTTATATGCCTTGGGAGAGAATGTTTTACACTAATATCTTTCTAAATTAACTATTAACTCAGGAAAGTGCTCTGGGGATTACTGTCTATAGAGCAACGAAGGCCTCAGCTCAATGTGCAGCAGCGGTCAAAAAAGTTAGGTTGCAAATGGAATGGGATTAAAAAAAAAAAAAAGACAGGTCAGAGATATGCCCTCCTCTGCATTAGTGTTTGTCTTCTAGACAGCTCATCTAAAAGTGGTACAGCAGAACCAGAGAAGGCTCAGAGATTGTTGACAAGCAGCATGGCAAACTTTATACGGAGACACTAGGATTGTGTACTTTGGAGAGTAGATGTATATAGTAAGTGTACGGAAAAAGCAGGATAGATGGGGAAACAGAAGTTCCAGATTTACCTTCTCACAACAGAAGGCACATTTAAAGAAACTGACAGGCAAAACTGATAAAAAGCAGTTTTCCCCACACAACACACTGCTAGCCTGTGGAATTTATATTTGCAACACTCTGTCAAAGCCAAGAGTTTAGCAGAATTAATAAAGGATGTAGCATTCATGTGGGTAAGTTTAGAGGCATACAGACACATACTTCAGAGCATATGTCAGCCTCTATGAGGGTTAAAAGGAAGTTTCTGGGGGCAGAATATCCTACAGCTGCCTACTTGAGGATTCCACCTACATAGCTGGTACTGGTCTCCATCAATGCCAGGATGCTGAACTAGCTGGACCACTGGTATGACATAATCGGGCCACTCCTACGTACAGGATAGACTTGAAACACCTACACAATACTTAGCCACAAAGACTAGAATATATTCAGTTTCAGAATAAGCTAACATTCAATCACAACAAGCTCTTACTAAGCAGGAACCAGAGGACTTTTTAAAACCCTGTCCACAATACCGACTAGCTCCTGCTTCCACCAAAACCAATGGGACTTCTTTCACTGATTTCAGCTGGACCACTCTCAGGCTGTCAGCAGTGAAAAACAAGACAAAGTATACCCACAAGAGACAGAAAAACTATTACTCAGACTCGGCTTCTGCCCTCATTTTCCCTTCTGTTGAGGTACTGCAATTCTCATTGGACCTAAAGATGGGAAGCTCTCCTCCTGAGGCATAATAAAAGGGAGCAAAGCTAAGGACAGAATACGTTATGTAGTAGCAATTCTATCTGAGCCTCAAGCACTGCTGTTCTAGTAAGTGCCTGCACACAGGTGAATTTACTTAGTACTAGCACCAACATTCAATACATATATCTGAAGTCCTATATTTGATAGATCCTGCATATTTGAGGGAAGCCTTCTCTTTCAACAACTGTGGCTTCAAACAAAGTTACTTTCCACTGGATCAATAAATCCACTGACAACAAGAATGGTACTCATGAGTGCCAAATACAGAATATCAGAGAGGGGGAAAACAAGATCACAGAAACTTTCAGAAGAGGTAAAAATGACCACAGTTTTGCATGAAGTTCTGCACGCAGAACCTAGCTTCCTCACAAGTCACTACTCCCCTCCCTCCCTCCGTCTCACACACACGTTAGCCAATTAACCAAAAGTCCTTAACTCTAATTGCCTAGCTTGGAAAAACAGAGATATAGATTTATATTTTTATTTTAAACCCTGGGGAGGAGCTCTTGGGTTTTACAGCAATGGACACCAGGATAAGAACTTGGGAAATAAAATGTAGATACCTGGTTTGTGTTGGACCGACCTCCCTGGAAGAAAGGAGCTTGGGTAGATAGGCTGATTACCATTTGCCTCAAAAACAGGACTTGTCGAAGTAGGATTATTTTGTAACTAAAAAGAAAAAGTATATTTAGAGTCACAAATCATTTACGTTTGTTATTTATGTTACAATAGTGCTTAAAGGCTCTGGAGATTGAGACCCTGTTGCTCTTCATTTGGTACAGAGACACAGCAGGAGGAGACCTGCAATCCAAAAAAAAACAAAGGTAGCAACAAATGCAAGAGACTGAATTCCCATTTTACAGATGGGAAACTGGTGGGCAGTGAGCTTAAGTAAACTGCACCATGTCACACCTGACATCAATGACAGAGCCAGGGAACTGAACACTGATTTCCCAAGTCTTGGGACAGTCCTCAGCCACAATGGAAATTTACCATCCTGTTTAGATTAGGAGTACAGCTTTTCACTCTCCACAGACATGTACAAATGAGAGGACCCAGAGTCAGAAAGGAACTCTTAAGCACACTCTAGGGCAGATCCTCAGGTGACAAATTGAGATAGCTATATTATTGCAGCTCCATTGAAGATTATGCATACCATTTTAGGATTAGTCCACCTCCCTCTTTTGTTTTCCAGACACTGGGAATGGGCAACAGGGGAACAATCACTGATTACTTGTTCTGTTCATTCCCTCTAAAGCACCTAGTATTGGCTATCGTCAGAAGACAAGAAACTAGACTAGACGGATCTTTGGTCTGTCCCAATATGGTCATTCTTATGTTCTTCCCACTGTCAGTATATTCCTTACATTATTTACAAAACAATTAAGTGAAGTCCTAATATTTTACTCCAATTGCCATAGCATCCAGGGACAATAATGTTGAATAAAAAGAATCACACATCCGACTTCCCTTCAGAAAATGCCCAGGCAGCAGGCAGAAGAATTTTCAAAGCATCAAGACATACCTCACAACCAATTTTAAGTCTGTCAGATCCAGGCTCTGACACACTATGAAAGAGTGGGCAAGACACTTCTACAGCTAGGAATTTTCTTCTGAAAAATATGGCCATCATTGCACAACAATTTACCCCTGGCAACCAGCAGTAAAAGAGCTCCACATGACATCTATCATGACAAGGAACTGACAGACAGAGGAATAGTAATCTGCCCCAGAACCTTTGGACCATCACAGCTTATAAGCGACACTCTGAATTTCATGTGTAAATAAATTGAAAGACTATGCAGAGAACCAAGTGCTGGCACAAACCCGCTCTCAGTCCACTGAGGTAAGTGCTTCAATTAGCAAGACAATATACTGGACAATGTAATTTCATTATATTCACAGGTAACTGGTAAAACAAGCGAGATGATTCACTTCCAGAACTGCAACTCACTAAGATGCTCCTTAAGACTAATTTCTGGTTAGAAAAAAAAAATCATATCCTCTTTCTGATGGCTGAAAAGCACCACCCAGATAGCCCTCCCTGGCAGAGTGCATGCGCGCAGCCCTCCATGCGTTCTGAATAAAATAAAAACTTTTCTTCCTGGGATTTTGCTTTGTTTGCAGAGGGCAAACATTTTCAAGGCACTGAATAAAGCTAGACTCAAATCCAAAACGAGGCTTCTGAACAGAAGTGGGTTAATTTTCAACAAGATGTTGAACAACTTGCAACTCCCACAGAATTCCACCACTGTTTAGGCTCAGCCACTTAGAATTAACCCTATATTTGGACACTTGCTTACAATGTTAGGCATCCACAATTAAATCTCACAGGAATTTCCAGCCAAGTCCTAAGACACTCCCTTCCCGGAACCATTACCTACATGAGCCACAACTACAAGAGTCAGACAAACAGGACTTGCTTAGCAGGTGTTGATCTTGCTGGAACAAGCTAACAGGGTGAAATCACAAAAGAGCAATGTTATTTTGTTACAAATACTTGTGAAAACCTTGAGCACCATGTATTACAGGATGGAAAATGTAGAGCTGCACTGGTTCAGAATGAAGGAAACCCAACTAGAAATAGTATTCTTTACAACATTGGGTTAAACCATGTCTCTTGCTCAAAACGAGTCAATTGTTGCAACACGGGGCAGGATTGGAGGATACACAGGAATGGCGAAGATATTTGTTTCAAATTCTGTCAGAAAAGGCATTGCAAATTGGTCACTTATTTATATTCATGTATGACAAATCATTTTAGCAATTAAAGTTTCACATGCCTTAGTTATCACAGGTAGCGCTGAACTCTGGTTACCTAAACAGTATAATGAAAAATGAGATAAACATATGCCATACGACACACATTCCAATGAAAATATAAGAACTGAATATATTTTGGTATCGTATTCCGGAAACCCACAGAGTCTAGCTGCTGTAATCCAGCTCAGACATAGCCACTGGAAGTCCAGACATCAGTGCGGAAACCAATGCTCCTCTGTGATTCTGGCTACAAGGACTTCTTCTGATGCCACTGTGATAGTTAAACAGTGCACTGACCTGCCCTCCAAATATCTGCGGCAATGGCCTTCACAGTCCCTGAACAACCATCTTCTAAGTAAGTGTATATCGACTGCAGAGGCCAAGCATATGGCTGTTGAGCTACCCACATCTTTTGTAAGGTAACTATGGGGCTTCTGTGGCCTGGAGAGTCAAGCCCTCTCACAGTGGATCAGCCTCTTACTTTTCAGACTATCACTGATTGATTTTTAAAAATGTTTGTATCCCCTCTTCCATTTCTTACTTCTCTAAGAGTTAGTACTGGAACACTCTTACACAGCACTGTGGTATATAGGACATAAAATATTTGCTACATTCGCAGTTTAAATTTCCTCTCAAGGTGAAGAATCAACAATCTGTTGCTACAGATTTTTTCTGCAGCTGAGATGTGTCAATGTTAACAGACATTTATTTAGCTTTTTAAAAATGTTTTCAGAATATCATCAAGGTAGGTAAGTGTAATTATTGCTACTGATCAGGCAAAGAGGCAAGCAAGCTAAGGTTGAGTGACTTGTACAAGGTAATAAAATGAGTCAGAGCAACAAGCAAAATTTGACCCAACTGAAAATAAGATTGAAAATTACCAAGTTTGTTTATTTTTAGGCAGAAATGGACAGATTAAGATAACTTAAAAATAAATAAAATAAATCTTTTAAAATAACTCAAGATAACAGTAATACTTAATTTGTCTCAAGCAAGTCAATTTCTCTGATTCACAAATTAGAAGGTTATTGAACTGTTTCAAATTAGGAAAAAAAATACAGGATAGGTCAGTTTTGACAGCCACTTGTGAAAGACTAGCATTGCTATTTCTTTTCTCAATTTGATTGCTTAGGGAACTCTATGATCACAGGATAAATCAGGTAGCTCTTCAAACTCTAATTTAGTCAGTTAAGCTTCCATTATTCAACTATAACCAGAGATGGAAGCTTTCAAGGAAACAGACTTTAGATTTCTGGTTGCTTTTTAAAATGTTGTGAACACATCTCTGTATCCCTGCCTTTTATTTTATTTTCTCTTCAGCATCTGAGGAAGCAAGTTGTATCTCATGAAAGCCTATGCCCCTAAAGACTAACAAATTTATTAATGTGACACCAACTCCTTGTTGTTTTTGCTGAAACAGACTAACATGGCTACCCCTCTGAAACCTGAGGTACCCTTACCTCCTACTCTTTAGGGACCTCCTCAAAAACAGATATGATATTTCTTCTTGGAAATTAGACTACACAACACACTACTTTATTTAGGCCACGGCTACACTACCGCTTGCAGCAGCATAACTATACCAATGTAATGCACGCACTGCCGAAAGATTGCTCGAGCAGCTGCTCTATGCCGACAGGAGACAGCTCTCCCATCAACATAATCCAAACACCTCCACAAGTGGCAGTACCTATGAGAGAAGCTCTCCCACCTACTCAGATCTGTCCACACCAGTGCTTCTATGGCTATGCCTATATTAGCCGTATCTGTTGACAGAAACTCTGTCAATGGAGTGCATTTACACACAAAAGAAGAATGACAGAGCAACCCACTCTGTTGACACAGAGCAACCAGACTACCCTGCTGTCTTTCGACAGAACGGCCGATGGGAAGCTCTGCAATGCATATTAACAGAATCACCATTATTTTCAGTAAAGCAATTACCTTTGTGTCACAACATGAAAAGGCCCTCTCTGAGAACTGAATTTAAACACTGTAGTTTTCAAAATACTGGATGTTGTAGGTAAAAACCACCGCTGTCTTTGTTTTGTCTGTCTATAAACTGGTAAAAAATTACTGAAATTAAATACCAACTCTGTATTACAAATAGCCATTTACATTTGACATTTTGTAACCAGGCTAATACCACTTTATCATTCCTGTTTTTCAACTATAGAATCAAAATGGCTAGTCAACTATCAAATTAATATTTAAAAACCTAACAATTAATTTCAAACATCAAACCTAATATTTTCTGTTTAAGGCCAATCAGGAAGATATTGTATAATTTGTTCCACTCATTTGCAGTTTAGATTAAAACACACACCACACACAACCACAAACCTTAAAACAAAACACCAAACACCCAGCCAAAGCATCTGAAATGCACATCATACCAAACATGGTACTGAGGTATACTTTTAAAAAATTAAGTCTAAATTCACGAGAGAGCCAACTCAAACTTTGCAATGCTGATACTATTGAGGTATTCTCCAAAATTGTATTTTTAAAAAGTTTTTACTCAGTTAACAAGGTTAGAGTTAAAATGAGCTGTAGCCCACGTCACACGTATAGGCTTGCTACCTTTGCACCAGTTCTCAGGTTACAACAACCTGTTTTCCATTCCTAGAATTCTTTCTGCATATACTCAGAACTACTAATGTGTAAAAGCAGCATTGCCAAAAACATATTTTTCCAAAAAGGCACAGGCTTGGGCTACATACACATGTAAACTGCTACAGTGCCACAGCTGCGCACTGCTGTAGTATTTTAGCATAGCCACTTGCTACAGTGACAGGACAAGTCTTCCCACTGCTGTAGTTAACCTCTTTCTGCAAGAGGTGGTAGGTAGGTTGACATAATTCCTATGAATGCTTTTAATGTTAACTAAAATATTGCTTTTAAAATGACAAGTGCTAAAACTGTCTGCCTACTGTAACAAGTTTTTCTCCCAAAGGGACAAGACATACCTTCAAACTGCATGCAAGTGTTAAGGCACATGGACCAAACATACTGAGAAATTTGCCAGCAATAAGAGTAATATTATTTTACAAGCTTTACCTTAGAAGAACAGAGGAAGTTCTTCAGTTCTGCAATTTTATTTTGCCTCATAATATCCGGCATCTAGAAAGGACAAAGAAGTTACTTTTAAGAATGTCAAAGTGCACTCCTTACACCCTCAATCATCAAAACATATGCCAAAACATTCTACATCAGAGGTGGGCAATTTCTATAGTGGGGCCATATCAAGATTTCTGTTTGTGCTCACAGGCCACAATTTTATTACATTAACTGAGGAGGTGTGGAATCTGGTATGGAGGTTGGGTGGAGGAGGGGATTCTAACCTGAGGCAAGGGTGTAGGAGGGGCTGGGAAAGAGCTTGGATCCAGGAGGGAGTTCTGATCTGGGGTAGGAGGTTGGGGTGCAGAAGGCAGTGCAAGGTAAAGCCTCTGGCCAGGAGACACTTACCATTGGTAGCTCTGGGCCAATGGCATAGCAGGGCATTCAGGCAGGTTGCTTGCATGCCTTTGTGGCTCCACACTACTCACAACAGTTGGCTGCTGATGGCAATTGTGTGCCTTCACATCCTTTGGGGGAAGGGTCCAGCAGGTCTCTGCCTAAGCCCATCAGCACTGCCTCTGCAGTTCCCACTGACCAGCAGGACATTTTCCTCCAGCCTTGACTTGGAGGGTCATAGAAAGCCAAAGGAAAATGTTGGGAGGCCGCATCCAGCCTGAGGGGTGTATTTTGCGCACCCTTGATCGACACGTGGTCTATTTGAAAAAAAAAAACTTCAGAGGCCACCTAATTCAGCATACATATAAAAATATTCCAATTACTATTGTTTTCAGGGCCAGATTAACTCTCTTGAGGGCCTGGGACTATTAGATTTTGTGGGGTCCCAAGTCCTTTAACTAATTTAAAACGAAATCATCAATTATGGTATTGAGGCAATTAATGCTACATTAGGCTTACCTTTTAATGAAACAAAACTCTTGTGTAATTACACTTCAGTTTTAAAACACGTGAATTAACTATATTCCAGATACCTTACGTTTTACTTTGGAACAGCTATTTTATGAGTTTCTTTCTAAGAGGATGCTGGGTGGATGAGGGGGCTCCAGGCTCATGCTATTTTGAGTTGCAATGCAGGAGAGGATGAGGGTTCTGGGAGGTAATTTGTTGCAAGAGAGGAGTCTGACCTCAGGGAAGGAGTTGGGATGCCCGAGAGGGTGCAAGGAAGTGATTTCCATATGAAGCATCTGACAGGCGACCCAATAGGGCTCAAGGAAGTTGCCTGCATTTCCTGACCCCAATGCCACTCCCAGGCCAGCTGCTGGCATAGAATCATAGAATCCTAGGGCTGGAAGGGACCTTAGGAGGTCATCTATCCCAGCTCCCTGCCTAAAGCAGGACCAACCCTAACTAAATCACCCTAGCCAGGACCATGTCAAACCAGGACTTAAAAACCTCTAGGGATGGAGATTCCACCATCTCTCTAGGTAATGCAGTCCAGTGCCTCACCACCCTCTTGTGGAAGTAGTTTTTCCTAATATCCAACCTATACCTCTTCCTCTGTAATTTCAGACCATTGCTCCTTTCTCTGCCATTCATCACTTCTGAGAACAACCTCTCTCCAGCCTCTTTAGAGCCTTCTTTTCAGGAAGTGGAAGGCTGCTATCAAATCACCCCTCACTTCTCTTCTGCAAACTAAATAAGCCTAAATTCCTCAGCCTCTCCTCATTGGTCATGTGCTCCAGCCCCCTAATCATTTTTGTTGCCCTCAGCTGAACATGCTCCAATGCATCCACATACTTTCTATACTGGTGAGAGCCCAGAACTGGATGCAATACTCCAGATTTGGCCTAACCAGTGCCAAAGAAAGGAGAATATCTTCTCTAGATCTGATGGAAATGCTTCTCCTAATGCACCCCGACATGCTGTTAACCTTCTTGGCTACAAGGGCAATCTACTGACTCTCATCCAGCCACTCATCTACGGTAATCATCAAGTCCATTTCTGCTGCACTGCTACTTACCCAGTCTGTTCCCAGCCTGTAACAATGCTTGGGATTCTTTCCTCCCAAGTGCATGTCTCTGCACTTGTCCTTGTTGAACTTCATTAGATTTCTTTTGGGTCAATCCTCCAATTTATCTAAGTCTTCCTGGACCCTTTCCTTATCCTCCAACATATCTACTTCTCCCCATAGCTTGGTATCAGCCGCAAATTTGCTGAGGGTGTAATCCATCCCCTCATCCAGGTCATTAATAAGGATGTTGAGCATCTCTCTACTTGCCCTGGCGAGAGGATAACAATGTGTCTCTGTGTGCTGCCCCCTGCCTGAAAGAGCAACCCCATCAGCTCTGAGTGGCTGGGAACTGGTCAATGGGCAGTCCAGAAAGGGTGCTTGGGGCAGGAGCAACATGCAGAGCTCTCTCTTTCCTCCCTCATCCCAAAGGCTGAAGAAACGTGCAGCTTCCAGGAACAGCATTGCAGGCAGCCCTCCTGAGATCAGCTGCATCACTAGATTTTTAGGGGCCTGGGAGACTGCCAATGACTTGCAGAAGTTGCTGTAGCCCTTGGTTGATTGCGATCAATGGTTTGGTGACCACTGATTATATAATTATGGAATCTTTTTTTTCCCCCAAGGCCCCCCCACCAGGGCTGTGGCCCCTAAAGGCCAGAAGTTACTCTGGCCCTGCTTGTTTCAGACCAGAAAGGCATCTCTGAATTGTATGAACAAGGCTCTTACCATCACAATATATAAGGTTAGCATACTTCCATGCAAGAACTGTTAACAGTACACTGCTTCTATTGTGTTTTTCCTGTGATTTATCTTACACTGTTTTAAAAGAACACAAAAGATAGCATTTTTACTGGACACAGATTTTTGCACTGAAACTGGACATTCTTTCAACAAGTTTCAGCGGGTCTGCAAATCTTAAGATCGTAAAAAATATAGTAAACGCTGACCTCCAAATAGCAAAGATTAAAATATCTTAAAAAATACAGTTAAAATTATTTTAAGAGCAAAACACAGAGAGAGATATTTCCCCCTCTCCCTACCTCCAAACTATATCCTTAATAAGAAACATCAATTTGCTCAAAGCACACTTCTCTTTACACGAATTACAGACTATCCTGTGTCTGATGCTCTCCTGGAGTACACTAAGCCAGTGGTTCTCAAACTTTTCAGCATCATGTCCCCCTTTTGATTTTTGAGAAATCCTCACACCTCCCCACCTCTTCTTTATCATCCAAACCCGCTTTTAACAAAAAATTCAATTTGTAACTTGAAATAAACACAAAAGCTTGATATAAAAATTGTTATTTAAAATTAAAAATAAGCACAAATATTTTTCTTGGCCCCTTGTGGTTGTCTGGTGCAGCCCCACATGGCCAGCTGCCTGAGCCCCATGCCAGCCTCCAGAGCTGCCCATGCCAGCTGCCCACCCACCTGAGATCTGTGCTGCCAGAAACACCTGCCCAAGTCCCATGGCACAGGGGCCAGTCATCCACCTGCCTGCCAGCCACCTGAGCCCCTTGCTACCAGGGCCAATGACCCAAGCCCTGCTCTGCCGCGGCCAGCTGCCAGAGCCCCATAATCACCACAAGCTGGCCAGCCACCTGAGCCCCACAAGCCGCCCACCCAAGCCCCTCTCCTGCCTTCCCACTAAACCAGGCACCCCCAGCCCCTCATCTAACCCCATCTTCCTCCCCCTCCCGCCCCGCAACCCACACTCATTCTCATTGGCAGAAGGCAGCCAGCTCCACATGGGTCTTAGCCAGCTACCTGCTTTTTATAGCAGCTGCGCTGGGTCACCCACGTAAAATGGCAAGGGCTGAGAGCCGGAAGCAAAGGCCAAATCTTTCTTCAGGCGGGGAGAATGGTGGGGAAGGCCAGGTCACCTCACCCCACCCCCGGAATTTCTTTACGTCCCCCCCGCAGGCAGGCGCACCCCCCAGTTTGGACAACCATGCACGACGCAATAAGAGTCGTCCATGGGGCTGCTATGATCCAGAAAGATGGGGCCCCAGGACTCGAGGCTGTTTCACACAGCGCTCCCCTCCTGACTGCGGAGCTACGTCGCGGGACAGCCCAGCTACCGCTTTACCGCGGTGCACCGCGAGGAATAACGCTCGGCTCTAAACTTACAACCGCGAGCGCAAAGCAAGGCCCTGCCGAGGGTTGCCACTGCCCTGCGCTCTTGCCTGGTGGCACCGCACCGAGCGCCCAGCGAAGCCCCGCAGGCTCACGCGAGCACAAGAGCGGAGGTCCCCCCCGGTCAGCAGGTGCTCCCCTCCCCCGACCTCAGCTCAACTAGTGGCGCCCGAGACCCCCACGAGCCCTGGCTGGCGCCGTCCCCGACCCAGGACTAGCCCAAGCGCCGGGGGTGAGGCCGCTGTAACCTCTGCACAGGCCGCGACAGCCGAACCCGCCCCCGGCTCCCGCCCAACGCCCGTCCGAGTTCCACTCACTGCCCCAGCCGCAGACTGGGGCGCGCCGCCCCATAGGGAGGCTAAAGGGGGGGGGGGCGCCCCAGCGCATAGCGGATAATGGGGGAAGCCGCTGGGCCTATGCGGCGGCTAATGGCGGGCGGGCGCCCCGGCCCTTATGGGGGCAAATGGGGGGAAGCCCCAACGGGGGAGCGCCGGGCAGCGCCTCTCTCTTACCTCCATCGCTGCCGCAGCCCGTCCCTCAGGCCCCGCACGAGTGGGGGAAGGGCGCCGCCGGCGGCTGACCCTCAAGCCGGGACACCGCCGCAGAGCAGGACGGGAGGAAGAGGGCTTGGCGCAGGCGCGCCGCGGCCAGGCGGGAGGGTCGCGCGCCGACGCAATCGCTGGCAGGGGAGGGAGTCGCTCCAGGCGCCCTGAGGCAGGAGGGCGGGGAAAGAGGCGGGGGAGGAGGCGCCGGCCAATCGCAGCTGCAGGCCACGCCCTCTCGCCTGGCGGGCTGTCCCCGGGCGGGGCTGCGGGGTGGTGGGTTTCGCTCGCGCGGAGCAGTTGCCCTCCCCGCCCCCCCCGCAGTTCTTGGGTCGTCCCCGCGTCGGTGGCGTCCTGTGGCCGCCAGCAGAGGGTTTGCACCAGCCCTGCTTCGTCCTTGGGGGCTGCAGCAGCTGGGCTGGAGGGGTGTCGGAGTGAGCCTGTGACGAGCAGGCAGCGCGGCCCGGGGGTGCAACAACCAGCCCGCCAGCAGCGGCCGGTGCCCAGTGCCTCGCAGGGAACTGACAGATCAGGGCAATTGCTGAGCAGTGCATTGCCTGTGAGCCCGACCTAGCTTTTGGCAGGCAGTGACTTCGAAATGCCCATGGCCTGGCCTTGCATCCCTTCCCGTCGTAGCTCAGAGCCACTGAAACCTATCCTCCAGGAGCACAGCGAGTGCGTTTTGCTTTTCCCACTCTTGGTCTTGTTTATTTACATGGGAAGGTCCAATCTTGGTTGGAGCCTCTAGAGGCGAACTGCAATGCGAGTAATAGTTATAAACATTTGCAAATAAATTTAATTGACAAGAAGTCAGAATTCACAGTGTGCTGTGTAAAGTGTCAGAAAATGTCCAGTCGGGCTCTGAAAATGCAAACTGCCAGCGACAACTTTTCATAGGATAGTGATAGTGTTCTGGTTTTGCAACAGCATAGCAAGGACATTTGCCTCATGGAAATCTCTTACTCAAGAACATCTATTTGGCTTAATTACGCTCCCAGAAAGTTAATACTAGGTTATATTTATGCCTGTGGCATCCTCTACACATCACACAGCTGAAACTTGAAATTTATCTCCTTTACCTGTTTTCTCCCATTTCACCTACTCCCAACTGGTGTGCTACACAAACCTCAGGTTTCTAAGGGACTTCCAGTTTAGCCTCAAAATCCAAGGAACTGCTTGCATATGTGAGCAGTCTGTCAGATAACACAAAGCACAACCCTTCCACACTTTTGCCTCCACAGCTGTATGTCAAAAGTCAGTGGGAGTTGTTATGTCTCCAGAAATTGTGTAGACTAAATATCTCTCCAAGTAGATTAGATTAAGAACAAGTAGAAAAATAAGGTGTCAGTAAAAATAAAATTAGCACAGTGTATCCTCACTTGTAAGCTATATCTGTTCTTGGGTTCAGACTGAAACAAAGGAGCCAGTTGCATTTGTGGCCAACTGACAAATTTGTTGTGTTCAGCAACAAGCTCTTCATCTTGTGTTCTGCATCTGATCACAACAGTTGTTAAATCTCCATGCACTACACAAAAATGCAGCAAAGTGTCTGAAGGCAGAGTTACTTCTGAGGAGAAAGACACTATTCTTGTCCCGCTGTTTCTTGGTGCAATGCTACCTCCAACAATGGTTATTGAGAATGCTTTTGTTTTAGCTCTATTGCTAATGAACCACATTCTGCTCCTTCCTTTGCCTCCTGTCTTATTCCCTCCCTGTGACATGTAGGTATGACTGCAATGCATCCAGAGTAACAACACCGCCATGGGAATGGGGAAAAATGCTAACATCTGCAACTGCAGAGGCACACTTTTCGAAGCCTCTCACTTCAGCATGAAAAGGGAATTAAGTGAAGTAGATCTTGGTAAGACACACAATGATGAGTGAAATCTCTTTCTGGGCCAAAATCTAAAGATAATACCAGGATATTTCAAGCTATAGGATACAAATATAAAACCTGCCCCTTCTGCTGCCTCAAGCCTGAACAGTAGCCAACGATTAATCAGCATGCAAACATCACCTTCTTAACCGATTGCTAATATAATCAAAGATGTATTATTAGACAAAGTTTTCCTATATTGCACTCTTTTTTTAAATAATTTGACGCATTTCTGAATTTCACAAAGATCCCTTTTCATCTCTGCAGAATTGCCATCTTTTTTTTCCCATTCCTATATCAAGTTGAATTCCTTGTTTGTGATCACTGCAGTTGTGCGATGCAAGAATCAAAACAGCAGTGAGTCAAGGTAGGAGAAATGATGCAATAAAATCAAAAGCAGCTTGCTTAAATATTGTTATATGAGGAATTTATTGTGACAAATTTAACTTGTATTAAAATAATATTAATAAAAGCAGGGGTCAATGCCATATTTTGTTAGGTGACCTACAGATGAATATATTTACATTCCTCCATTCAAATTTTTCCTGCCTTGTGGGGGCTATTTTACAGTACAAAGTAAAGTCCACTGAAACACACAAAGTTTTTGACAAATGAAGAAAAATGTTCTTGTTCTGCAGAACAGATGGAAAGAAAGGCACTGGATTTGCACCCACGAGCATCATTAAATGATAAAAGTCATTATCAACTACACATCAAAAGCATCAGAAGAGGATGTACTGCAGCAAGTGTCTTGTTATGCAGCCGGCAAACGAGTCCAATTTCAACACAGCTGAGTTCTGCAGTGACCCAGTTTGAAGTTCAGAAGCTCTTGCCCGAACCTGGGCTGAGAGAAGACCGCTCTGAACAGTGACTAGCTCCCAATATAGGAATGATCCCAGGAGTTGGGATGACTTGTGGACCAATAGCACTGGAGCTAAGGAGTTTTCATACTCTCCAGTCAGGTTGCCATTTACAAAGGACAACCATTTCCACAACATTTCAAGACCTGCCATTCAGAGGCATAAAGCAGCAAATGCAGACTTTGTAGAGCTAATGTCCATATGAAAAGAAACACAGAAGTAGGTTAACAAGTCAGGAGCAAGTATCAGAAGTAGCTGTGTTAGTCTGTATCTTCAAAACCTACAAGAAGTCCTGTGGCACCTTATAGACTAACAGATATTTTGGAGCATCAGCTTTCATGGGCAAAGACCTGGAAGGGAATGGAGGAAGTCTGTGGAGGCAGTGTGAGGTCTGGGATGGAGTTTGGGAGCAGAAGAGAGCTCGGGGTTGGGGAATGGGGTGCAGGTGAGGGTGTGGGATCTAAGAGGGAGTTTGGATGAAGGAGGGATTGGGGTGCAGGATCTGGGAGGGGGTGTGGATGTAGGAGAGGATTCTGGCCAGGTGGAGAAGTGTAGATGAGAGTGCAGAGTCTGGGAGGAAGATGTGACCTGGGTCAAGGGGAGTGCAGAAGATTTGGGTAGTGACCTGGGACATGGAGTTGGGGTGCAGGATTGGGTGGGGTGCTCACCTGGGTCTTTGCCCACAAAAGCTGATGCTCGAAAATAACTGTTTGTCTATAAGGTGCCACAGGACTTCTTGTTGTTTAAGTCAGGAGCAAGAAGCAATTGCTAGCTACTGCTAACCGACTGCCTTAAAACACCTTCCCTCCAAGGAGATCAGGAACATTACGGCTATGTCTACACTAGAGGGTTTTATCAACCAAACTGGGGTTTTGTAACAAAACCTGGGGAGAGTCCAGCTTCCCAAGGTGTTCTGCCGACAGTAAATAGACAGAAGGCGGCACTTTTGTTGACAGCCTTATCCCATTCCCACGAGGCATAACGCCTTTGTTGACAGAGATCTGTCAACAAAAAGCCTGCCTGGGCATTCCAGGGGGTCTTCTGTCAAGAGGCTTCTGGGACACTGGGCAACCCTGTCTGCTGTGCTTTCTGTTGGTCTTTTTGCCAATAGAGCAGCTGAGCAGTCCAGCTGCTCTCTGTCAACAGAGCAGATCGCTGTTGCCATGTGCTTGCCAGTTGGGCTGCGATCTGTCAACAGAAGTTTTCTTTGGCAATGTCTTCCGACTCAAAGTGCTGCTGACAGATTGCTCCTGTCTAGACGTAGTTGAAGACATTGAGCCTCTCAACAGCCTTGTAAGAAGACTGGCTGAACATTCCTTGTCATCTGCTGGTACAAGTTGAACCTCTCTCCTCCAGCACCCTTGGGGCCTGCCCCGTGCCAGACAAAATTTGCTGGACCACAGGAAGTCAGTATTGTTTAGCAGCATTACCAACATGTTCACTGGTTACTGGACACTTAGAAGAGAGTTAAGGGAATATTAGAGCTAAATAACAGCAGAGAACACTGAGAGCCACGACTGGCGGCTGGAAACAAACTTTACGGGATCACGGGAAACTTGGCCGCACTCGTGATAAGTGGTGGTCCAGCAAACTAAAATCATGCTGGGTTATGGATGTTGCTGGATGGGAGAGTTCCGAGTTAAAGAGGTTCAACCAGTGTATGTTGGTAGCCACAGATGTGATAAGCCCCACACGCAATATTCTTGTCACCTGAATGGGAATGGGCTTGAAACTCCTTGTCCTGCCTGTTTCGCAGTTGAAGCTTAAAACAAGGCATAGATTTTGAGCTGCCCTTTGAATTACTTAGGATTGACAGGGCTCTTCAGAGGTGCATGGGGTTTCTGCTGGCCCCTCTTTAATGGGTGGATTTGTCCCAACAGTGTTTTGAAGGATTAGCACTAGAAAATAGCACACTCCTTCCGGGAATAAATGGTAGATGCCTTGTCTGGTCCTTCTGCCCCCTGTCCCGTGTCGCTGTTCTGGCACTCTCCTCATTGCTGGGGCAGCACACCAGACATTTCTCCTGCTTCTCTGGGCATATGGATGTGTGAGTGGGTGGAGACTTTTTATCCACTCCATAGTCGTCAAGCATCGTGTAGGTGACGTGAGGGAGAACTTAGCTACAATGTGTTCATAACGGTTAAGGCCAGGAGCATTCACCTATAATAAACATAGATACACGTCTCATAGAGCTGGAAGGGACCTCAGGAGGTCAAGTCCAGTCCCCTGCCCTCTTGGCAGGACCCAGCACCATCCCTGACAGATTTTTTTTTTTTTTAAAACTACTTTCCCCAGACCCCTACACAGCCACCTCAAGGACTGAGCCACAGCCCTGGGTTTAGCAAGCTAATGCTCAAACCACTGAGCTGTCTCTCTGCACCAAAGGCAGTGGTGGGTGATAATTTTTCCTGGTGAGGCATGCCAAGATTTTGGTAAGTGGTCAAGAGCCACACTTTTCTGTGGAGGGAGCGTGAGGGCTGGGACAGAGGTTGGGAGCAGAAGAGAGCTCGGGGTTGGGGACTGGGGTGCAGGTGAGGGTGTGGGATCTGAGAGGGAGTTTGGATGAAGGAGGGATTGGGGTGCAGGATCTGGGAGGGGGTGTGGATGTAGGAGAGGATTCTGGCCTGGGGGAGAGGTGTAGATGAGGGTGCAGAGTCTGGGAGGAAGATGTGACCTGGGTCAAGAGGAGTGCAGAAGATTTGGGTAGTGACCTGGGACATGGAGTTGGGGTGCAGGATTGGGTGGGGTGCCAGATGCAGGCTCTGGCAGGGAGGTGCTTACCTAGGCAGCTCCCTGAACTTATAGGCGCAGGGCCATGGCAGCCAACCGCTTTGATCCGCCTGGGGCTGTGACAGGCCAGGAATCTGCCTGAGGGCTCCTGTGGGATGGAGCCAACAGCTTGTTGGGACAGATTCATCCCATGGGCCATACCTCGCCCACCTCTGGCCTAAGACTTAATCATCTAATCTGAAACTCCTGGAGAGACAGCACACAGGCCAGAACATTTCAGCTGCTTCCTGCTGCCTTGAACCCCATACCGTAGTTCAGGCATATCTTCCAAAGAGACATCCAGACTTGATAAAAGTCTCAAGAGAATCTGCCAGTCCCCTGGGTACATTTCCTTCCCTCTTCAATAGCGACGCTGTATTTCTTTGAATTTGTCTGGCCAGCCACCACCACGAGGACGAGGACGAGGACGAGGACGAGGACGAGGACGAGGACGAGGACGAGGACGAGGACGAGGACGAGGACGAGGACGAGGACGAGTCATCCTGCTACTGGCCATGCATCCCTCCTCATTGGTGCAACTGTGCTGGCTTGGGCCTTTGGGTCACACTGCCCTGCAGGTTGGGGTGATTAGACTGACTCTGGCCATTAGAACTCTCTGCCATGAGTTCTCGTTGTGTCTTTCTCCATTAGACTAAAGAGCCCCTTAGTGCCCAGGATTTTCTCCCTGTGAAGGTACTTGTACACCACAATCACCTTACAAGGGACCCAGTATGTTACTTCAGCTCAGATATTCAAAGGGAGTTTGGCCCCTCGCTTCCACTGGAGCCAGTGGGAGTTAGGAACCAAAATACATGTGAGGGACTGAGCTTCCCTTCTCAAGAAGCAAGGACAGAGGAGCAAGGAGGGAACTGTGACTCAGACAAAATTCCTGCCCAGGGCTCCTTCCGGAAGGCCCCAGCTGCATGTCTGCCCCTCAAACAAGGCTAAATGTTAGCGTCAGGCCTGTGTAATGGGGTGCTCCAACCCCACACTGGGCATGAGAGGGTTAACCCTGCACTCAGGGCTGAAAAAGCCACACCCCTTCTGCCCTACTGGGTATGCGCCAGGTGGGGGGATTATATAAAAAGGGCCAACTTGGCTCAGTTTGTGTTGGATGCTGGAGAAGAAGGACCTGTGGTAGGTGCTCCAGAGATGGACCACTTGCAGAGCCAGGCAGTTGAAGCTGGAGGGTGGGATGAACCTTCAGAATTGGGGGAGCCCTGGGGTGAGGTGGTGTGATGGAGTGGGGGGAGTGCATGTGTGAGTCAGGCTGGATGTCTGAGGCAAGCAGCAGCTCCCAGTGGCTAAGGATGAGCCTGGGGCTACAACTGGCAGGTAACACCTCTGCCTGAACAAAGAGCAGGGAGGAGCTGAGCTGGGTTTTGAATCGGGGGTGGCAGTTAGAGGCTAGGAAGAGGGAGAGCTGGAAGGCAGCCAGCCTGAGGAGGGGGAAGCTACACCCCAGAGGGGCACCCCTCGGGGTCTTCTCCCCAGGACAGGTTGGAAGGACTGTCTCTGGCTGCTATGCTGTTGCTTCTGTGAGAAACTGGGCATCTGTTGCCTAATAAACCTTCTGTTGTACCTGCTGAGTGAGAGTCACTCCTGCCAGCGGATGGGGTGCAGTGCATGGGGGACCCCTGAACCCCATCACAGGTGGCCACAGTGGAACTGGAGGAGCCTGAAACCTTATGGATTGCCCTGTTGATGGAGAAAGTAGGAAGTGACCCAGGGTGGTGTGTGAGTGGTACCTCCCACACCAGTGAGCTCAGTGTGTTTTGTGGGATTGCCTGCTCAGCTTGTGGTGGACCACTCCACCACTGGCAGTTCCTGGTGGAGTGGGAAAGCCCAGGGCCCACTACCAGGGCTGTCATCTCACCCCTTCTGTCCAGCAACAGTCATCCTATGACCGGCCATGCTGCCCTCCTGATTGGGGCGACTCTGCCCTGCAGATTGGGGTGATTAGACTGACTCCGGCCATGAGCACGCACTGCCCTGCTGGTCAGGGTGAACAGACTGACTGTGGACAGCTGGTGAC
Source organism: Carettochelys insculpta (assembly GCF_033958435.1). Taxonomy (NCBI): domain Eukaryota; kingdom Metazoa; phylum Chordata; order Testudines; family Carettochelyidae; genus Carettochelys; species Carettochelys insculpta. The sequence continues at coordinate 6,001,268 of NC_134145.1, forward strand.
CCAACCGTACGCCTGTGGCTGGATGTGTAGGCCAGGATTGGCGAGACAGACCAGGGAATGATAGGCATGCTGCTTAAAGGAGTCAGGTGCACACGCCCAGCATGAAATGTTGTGTACCCCAGCTGTGTCACAGCCTCCTGTATGCTTGATTTAGATTGACCAAGTCACATTGCTCAGGCATGTGAAAAATTCAGTGCCATGGCAGATGGGTCCAAATTCTATGCTCGACCTGGCCAGAGCGGCTGACAGAATTGTTGGGCCTCTGGGCAAGATGCAGGGGGATGGCTCTTCATTCCCAGAAGGGGCAGGTTCTCTGGCAGAAGAGGTAGGGCTGGGGTAGCCAGCTCTTACCGGCACCTGAACTGGGTTGTGCCTCTTCCTCCCTCCCAGGTAGGCCCTACTGCTGCTTGTTGCCAGGGCTCTGGCAGTTGCTGATGCAGCAGCTGTCATGGGCATGAGCACTGGGTCCCTAGGCAGTTGTCCCCTATACCCCCCAGCCCCGATCAATGGGCCTGGACCTAGCTACCACGAGTCAGGGAGGTGGCTTACCTGCACCAAAAGGAAAAAATCCCTTCCACTGCTGTAGAAAACACCTACCCGACAGCACCCCAGCTGTGTCCCTGCAGCACCGGTACTGTAGACATGGTATCAACCTGACCCCTAACAAATAAAACAACAAAACTTTTCTTAGGTGTCGTCTTGGTGCTGGATTTTTTTTTCTTTCTGACGAATGCTGCCCCCTGAAAAAGGGGGATTCTGCTTCCAAGAAATCATGTCATCATTCCAGGAATTAATCATATAAAAATGGCAGCAAAAAGAACAGTTATGGTATTTTGCTAATGGGCCATCTACTGAGGGTGCTAAAATAACTAATTTCACTGGCCCATTTCTTTCTATGTGTTCCGTTAATGGCTTTGCAGGCAGCTGTTAGCTTTGCAACTGTGCTGTGGACAACGGTGAAATTAAACAGCCTCTCCAGAGGTTGAACTTCTGGCTTCTAAACAAAGCAATTAGCGAAATTAGATTTGGCTTTTACTAGCACAGGTCAGCATTTTGATTGGATCGCAACACACTGACTTACCTCCTATGATTAGAAAGAACATAAAATATGATGGCCAGAATTTTTAAACCTCTGCTCCCTAAAGCCAGGTACTGACATCTCTAATAAAGCACCTAAGTAGGTATGGCCTGGTTTTTAGAGAGGAAGAGAACCTTGGCTCTGTGGCACTCTGGGAAATTAGGCCATTTATTTAGGAAACTAAATAGGGATTTCAGTTTAAATAGTGTCAGCTCTTTAGTTCTGGATGGAATGAGGACCATGGTCAGTCCTCTCTCTGGATTGCTTCCTGGCAGTCTTAAGGTTTAGGCTTTGAGTCTGTAGCCTCATTTTGCTATAGAGGAAGGTAATGTCTCAGGGTACATCCGTGTGCAGCTGGACATATGAATGGGAGTTTAAATCGATTTACCCATGCTGGCTCTTCTATTACTAGCGTGCTAAAAATGGAAGAGAGGCTGCTCTGGCTCACAAGACTGCCTGATCCTTGCTGGAAACACCCATTTGGGCAGCTGAGATTGGAGCCTGCAGGTTGGCATCCTCTCGTCTATTGGTAACAAGCTAGCTAAAGGTACGTCCACACAAGTGGCCATTCACAAGCCCGGCTACTGTATTGCCCTTAGCTAGTTAAAGCCCTCTGGTGCAGCCCACCAGCACCTTGAATGGGACTCTGTGCTCAGGGGAGAGGTGGTTCACAAGGTGGACAACTAGGCAGTTTAATAATATATGGAGAGAGATGTATCTCCTAGAGCTGGAAAGGACCTTAAGAGGTTACTGAGTCCAGTCCCCTGCCCTCTTGGCAAGACCTCCCTGAAAGATTAAAAAAAAATAAATAAATTCTAGTTGCCTTAGCCCCCAAATATCCCTACAAGGGCTGAACTCACAGCCCTGAGTTTATAAGGCCAATGCTCAAACCACTGAGCTAGTATTCATGGGTTGCCATGATGTTAAGGTAACCTCCATAACATCATGAAGGCTGCTAAGACAAGTTCAGTTTCTGTGGTCCATTCAGTCTCAGCCTTTTTGCTAAGACTCTCCATAAAGTAGTAATTTGTGCAACCAACCTTGGTGGCCCTGATGGAAACACCTATCTAGTCCCTCCTGGACTGAGATCATAAACCCACTTCACATGGTCAAACCGTCCTCCAGTGACACAAGAGCACAAGTACCAGCCTTGGGCAGACCGTTAAGGAGCAGAGCACAAACCCCAGACTGGTTGTGAATTCTCTATGGAGATCTTCACCAACTGATCATCCAGTGTGAACCTCCCTAGCCCACACTCAGGAATAGCCTCAACACGGAGTCACAAACAGCCCCTGGGGTATTCTGGTCTACCTTGCCACCTGAGCATGTTTGGCTTTGGGATAGATGGTGCCTTACCCCCAAAATGACATTATTCTAGTGACTCCCAGTTTTCAAAGACCCAGGTCAATTGGTCTTCAGATCTTACATGGAAAGCAATGTTGTAGCCCAGCCTAAATTAATAAACCTTTAGTTAATTTATGGAAGGAGAAGAAATGGGGGTTGTTTAAAAGGCTTTTGCAGGTAAGTCTGCACAAGCGAATAAGTTGCCGTTTGAAACTTAAAACTGTAATAGAAGCTTCTATAACAAGTCCTACAGCTTGAATCCAGTGCAAGCACTGGGGATCTTGTATTTAAAGTTAGTAATCCTTGTCCTTCAGGCTAGATCTACACCACAGACCTGTGACTATGTAACTATGCCATGCAGGGGTGAGGACACAGGAGCCTCTTCACTTCAGTACTACAGGATGCAATTGCAGCAGTGTCACTGCACCAAGACAATGGTTTAAATGTAGATCTGCCCTCAGACTCCAAGAAGTATAAAAATATAAAGTTGCTTCTCTGGTTTTTATGCTCCCTTCCCCCAGATTTCAAGACAATGAGGATAATCCACACGTACCTCTCCTCTTAATGGAGGTGGAGGAACAGCAAAGTTGTTTGTCTCCTGATGTTCCACCATAGTTGGTCTGGCATCTGTTGTCTTTCTCGTGTTGGGTAGGAGATCACACCGCCCATGGCAAACTGATACTTCATTCTGGGTAATGCTTCTCTTCCAGCTGATAATTTACAGTTACAGAGCGAACACTTCAATATTCCCTTGCCACATGGGATCCCGCCATGAGTGAGGAATACATGCAGCAATTTACAAGTGTTTTATAAAGTCTAAACCCCAGTTTATCAATCTAGCACCTGTTTGAGCAATATTAACATAGGGCTGAGCCAGACTGGTGAAAGGATACCCGAAATTGAGAGGATAAGAGAGACGCCTCATCCTTCTACAGGGAATGACAAAGAATTCTTGTAATTTCACCATCTTTTCTGAGCTGTGGGGTGGACCACTGCAAAACTAAATTTATGACTGATTGCCTTGCCTGTGTCAGCTCTGTTATGCTAGACTTGTCAGGAGCTTATTTTGTGCTAATCAAGTATAATTTTTCTTTGCTTTTTCTCCTATTTATTGGTTTTTTTCACATTCCAAAAAAATCCCCCAAGGCACATAAATACCATAATTATGCTCCTTCACAGTCAAGTTTGAGCTTAGATTTGCTGGGATAACAGCGTGAGATGCTGCCTGTGCGATGGCTTTCAGTTGTTTTGGTCCTGAAACCCTTTTTGCAGACTTATCCTCCCTTCCATTTGGGGAAAATATGTATGTGGATAGTAACTTTTTTTTTAAAATAATGCACCTTAAAGTCTGCAATTCACTTTGTTCAGATGCATGAAATTAAAGAGCAGGTGGCAGGGATACAGAGATGGGAGTGTTACATCAGTGCCATTTCAATCAGAGTAGACGGTGCTTCTCATGAAAGCTTGTGTCCTACAGGTTAAAGCTCTCCAATCCACAGCTCTCTCATCCGGTAACATTCATAATCCAGCAAGATTTTAATTAGGTAGATGACCACTTGTCATGGGTGTGGCCAAGCTTCCTGCAGTCCCATAAAGTTTGTTTCCAGTCACCTGTCCTGGCTTTCAGTGTTCTGTGCTGTCCTTTAGCTGTAATATACCCCTAAACGTAAGCACTGGAAGTGTTGGTAGTGCTGGTAGACGATATTGATCTCCTGTGGCCTGGAAAATCTCTTGTCTGGCACCTATCATGTCCCCAGGGCGCTGGATTAGAGAGGTTCAACCTGTACTGAACTTAGTCTTTAGGGTGCCACTGGCACCCTTGTTATTTTGCAGAAAACAAATCATTTTATCTTGGGAGTCCTGCTGAGTATGGAGAAGCCCCCTTGCATACCTTAATTCCAAGGGCCCAAGCAGGGCTCCATTGAGGTCACTAGAAAAAAAAAACTACATTAACTCCAACAGGTCCAGGATTCACTGCCACTCCATCACAGGGCTGTGTCCTTAGAAGTTGCCACAGGTCCACTCATGGCTTGCCATGCCCAGCTTCAGCAAAGGAGCCCAGTTTTGCCTCAATGCTTGGCCCATGTTTCAGGGCCATATCGCCCACAGCTGTGGCACTCCAGCTCCTAACAGCTTCCTGATCTCCGCTGTCCTCCTGGTGCTACAGCCATGGACTTGCTTATGAGCCACTGGCCTCTTTATTCCAGGCACCCACATAAGTCAGCTCCACTCCACCATACTGCCTCAGTTTGAATAGCATTATCTACAAAACTAGACAGTGCTCAAAGGAAAGCTCCTAGGATGAGACATTGTGTGGCCAGCAAGAATATAAATCTGTGATGGAGCCAAAACCCACTTCTCATGAGCATCCCCTTCGGTTGCATGTGTCCACATTCTGTATCCTCTGGCGACCTCCTTTCAGTGGTTAACAGGTACTTTTTCTAGACCCACCTCTGTCTTTAAATAATCTGAGCCATGGTATCCCCATGGCTTCCCCCATTGGAGACACTGTTCTTCTGGGGCCCTACCCAGGCTCAGTCCTGGCCCACTCCTGGCTGGCTGCTTGGACTCTCTCACGCCCTTCCTCTTACTTATTTGCAGTTGAGCATCTAGTCCATCCCCTAGCAGCTGCACTCAACCACTCTTAACAACTCCCCTTTCCTCTGGTCTGCCACTCCTTTTTATATAGCCCTCCTGGGTCCTGATTGGTTGTGTCCCATACAACCAGTCTAGCCTGCTTGGAGGACCTCTCTACTGCTCCCTTCCTGGGATGGGTGTGGCAGAGTCCTGAAGTTTCCAACAGGGGCTTTTGGGCTCACTCCACCCCCTCACAAGATAAATAAATTCATTCCTATAGTTCAGGGCTGGAACAAACCATAGGGTCTTCTAATCTGAAGTCCTGCACATCACGTCATTACATTTCAACCCATTGCCTCTCTATGGAGCCCAGTAACTTACATTTGGCTAAAGCATCTCTTCCAGGAAGGCACTTGAAGACATTAAGAGACAAAGAGAGTACCACTTGCTTAAGCTCCTGTGGTTAATGAAGATTACCGCATTTGAACTTTCAGAAAAGAAGACACTCCTGAGAGGGACAGTATCTGTATCAGGATATACCAACCCACATCGTCTTAACGTGTTATAGTCTAGATAGAACAATAATACAATGTGAGCTGGCAGATACTGATACAGATATGCTCCCTGTCCAGGGTGTCCTCTTTTTTGAAAGGTCAAATATGGTAAACCTAATCACCCTATCTAATAAGAGATAATAGGGCAGGAGGTAGGGTGCCCGAGTGGGCTAGGACAGAGGGTGAGGGGACTGGGAGGGAAGGGGCAGCAGAAGGATGAAAGTGGGGGTTTTGGTGGGAGGGGGTGCAGGAGCAGGTTGGGGGTCGGGGTGCAGAGTATGGGGGCTGGGGCAGGAGATTGGGGCACCTACCTGGTGCAGCTCCACATTTAGCTCTGTGCAACTTTGCACATGGCAGGGAAGCGCTTCCTGCTTGCCCCACCTCTCACTGCTCCCAATGGCTCCACTTTGGCCAATGGGACCAGTGGGAGGGAAGTGCTTGGGGGAGCCCTTCCCTGCAGTACACAGAAAACTTTCTTTCCCGCTGCCAGGCAGAGCCCACAGGCTGGTTCATGTCCATATGACTCAGGGCTCCCTCCCACACAGTCATTGGCCATAGTACTACATAGGGCCCCATAAACCCAATTGACAAAGCCCTGGCTGGGGTGATTTAGTTGGGGTTGGTCCTGCTTTTAGCAGGGGTTGGAACTGAGGACCTCCTGAGGTCTCTTCCCCCCCCAGTCTTCCCAGTATGCTGAGTGCTCAGACAGCATCTGTTGGCACATCCACACACACACACCTTGGTGCACAAAGCAAAATTTATTCTGCCCATTGATGGAAAAAATGAGGGAGAACCCTGCTTCCAACCCTATGGTTCTATGTTCTGTACATGAACTATATCCTTATTCCCAAGAATATGCCACAAGTATGCCTCTTTGAATGGTTGGATAATAGCGAATTGTTTTTAATGCCCTCATAGACTCTATCGGAAAGACACAGTGTTACACTGAGGATAATCCTGGTGGATTTGAGTGCATTTGAGAGCTTCAGGGACGGGAGCCATGTCACAGAAAGACTGTGACAGGGATTACTTAGAGCAGAAGCAGGAGGCGAATTTTAAGTTGGCAACACTTTCGAATGAAGAAATGCAGAGTTCCCAGCCTGGTTATATGAAGTTCCCTTTTTCATTCATGCAATTATTTGTTAACTCAAACTCAGTTATAGTCCACATACACTGAGGAGGTCAAGTGAGAACTACCTGAGAGAGAAGCTGAAACAGCTGCTACCCCTACAAAACAGTTCTCAGCATGTGTCCTCGCAAGGGCATTTTACATTAACTACGGGTCCTGAGAAGAATATTGGAACATTGAAACTGGCTCTTAAGAAATAAGCACACAACCATTAAGAGGTAAAAGGAAAAGCCACAGCATCACAAACCCAAAAACTTCCTCACAAAAATCTCTTTGTTCTTTCCTAGCCACCCCAAAGAGCTGTACAAAAGGGAAGGAGGTAGGTTCTCCTCTATATTTGCCCAATAACCAAGAGAATGAAAAGTAGGAGCCCTTTATTACTGGATACTCAATTGTCGGGATGTGGGATGTAGTCCCAAGCAAGGTGTCTGGGGCCTAATTTGCCTGGTGGACAGAGGCTTCTGAAGAAAATGGAGTATGGATCCGATCCAGTGTGGTCTCCTTATATAAGCCGGTTCACTGAAGTTAATGACCAGTGGTGACTTTGGTCCATTGAATATCATTGTAGCCCCTCCCTCTAACGAGGAGTAGCGGGGAGACACACGTGGGGAAAATAATCAAACTCTTAGATCCATCCCTCAGCAAGTGTGATTTGTAGTCCTGTTAGAGAGAAGATCAGGTCATTGAACTGATCCAACCAAGAGGGTCGTAGGTACATGTGGGGGCACAGAAACTGCCACATGGGGGCTATGTCTACACTAGCACACTACATCGAAGTAGCCTATTTCGAAGTAAGAACATCAAAATAGGCTATGTCAATGCATATCGTCTACACGTCTTCCAGGGCTGGCGCCGTCGACGTTCCACATCGAAGTAGCAACAGGGAACGTCGAAAGGAGCCACCCCGGAAGGAAATGCGGAGCGTCTACACACACAAGCGCTCCCCATCGAAATAAGGGGCCAGCAAAGCCTGTGGATGGGGTCACAGGCTGGACTAGACCTTCTGGGGCAAGAGCAAGTCGCTCCCTTAAAGGACCACTCCCAAACACACTCGGCCTGCACAGCACGAGGTCCACAGAGCCGACAACCGGTTGCAGACCCCGTGCACACAGCATGGACCCCCAGCTGCAGCAGCAGCAGCAGCAGCAGCCAGAAGCCCTGGGCTAAGGGCTGCTGCATGCGGTGACCATAGAGCCCCGTAGGGGCTGGACAGAGGGTCTCTCAACCCCTCAGCTGAACGCCGCCATGGAGGACCCCACTATTTCGAAGTAGCGGGACACGGATCGTCTACACACGTCCTACTTCGACGTTGAACGTCCAAGTAAGGTGCTATTCCCATCTTCAGACAGGAATAGCGATTTCGACGTCTCGCCACTTAACATCGATTTCAACGCCGAAATAGCACATGGCGCATGTAGACGCAATGCGTGCTATTTCGACATTGTGCCGGCTACTTCGAAGTAGCTGGCTGCTGTAGACGCACCCAGGAGCAGACCACTGGGCGTTTGATAACTAGGACCAAGTGCTTCAGGGAAAGGTGAAAGAACCGCACACAGTAAAACGACTGGGCTTCTTCCAGATCCCAGGAGTCCATTTAACCCTGAAGTGTGGCATTCCACCTCCCTTTTGTGTGGGTTGGGTGCCTTCTTCCTTCCTCCTAAATCCCAGCTTATACAGCTGCAGATGTTCCCCTTGGCTCAGCCCTGTGAGAGGCTAAGGACTCATGGCTGGCAAGGGGAATTAGGCTCTTTCACAGCTTCATAAAGTCAAAGGCCAGAAGGGACCACTGTAACCAACTAGTTGGACCCCCTGGATAGCACAGGCTGGAGAACGTCCAAGAGCAGCGCTTCCAGAAAACCATCCAAGCTTCACTGTCAGATGGTCAGGCAATGAAGAATTCCCCACGGCCCTCGGTAAATTGTTCCAGTGGCTAATTATACGCACTGCATGGGCAGCAGGTATAAGAGGTGAGGGCAGGTAGTGCTTTCCTGAACTGACAGCCCAACCCCACCCACACTCCACCCCCAGCTCCCACCCCCTTTCAGTGCATCTCCCCCAGTCTCCCAGAGCTGTCTGGGCTTCAGCCCTGCCGAAGCTGGGGCCAGGCCACCAGTCCTTGCGGGGATGGAGAGGTTGGAGTTGCACGTGCCAATGTTCCAGGGCTGGTGTTGCACCCTCCCCATGCTCTGAGGAAGGCTGGGGCTGCATGCCTCCTGCTCTCCCTTTCCCCTGTAGGCTCACCGGGGCAGGCTGGTTCCATGCACTGCTCGTCCTTCGTGGCTGGGGAAGCTGGGGCCAGGCACCGCCTGCACTCTGGGACCTGGGAGACCTCCCGCCACATGCTGCCCACTCTCTAGGGCTGGAGGGAGCCACTCACTCTCTCTCTACACTGGGTCTGCATACTGCCCTCCCTTCCTCCCCCTGCTTAGGAGGGCTTGGCTCCAACTGGGGCTCAGGTGGAAGGGATGGGGCCAGGGCCTTGCCTCCCACAGTTTTAGGTTCACTCACTGCCTATGTCTGTTCACTCCTGATTTCCACTTTGAATTTGTCTAGCTTCAACATTCAGCCACTGGGTCATGTTACATTCCTCTGTTGGAAGGAAAAGCCCAGGTTTAAGTACTTAGTCCCCATATACGTATGCTTAGCCTGTAATTAAGTCACCCCTTACCCTTGTCTTTGTTTAGCAAAATAGACTGAGCTCTTTGAGGCTATCACGACAAGGCAGGTTTCTAATCCTTCCGTCATTCTCGTAACTCTTCCTTGACCCCTCTCCAATTTCTCAACATCCTTCTTGGACCATGAGCGCCAAAAATCAGGGCCACCCTTAGCATTTATAGGGGCCCTATGCAGTGCTGTTAAACTGGCTACCTTATGCCTGATGGCAGCTTGTCTTGTGGGGGATGATTATTTTTTTAGAAATGCGATTTTATGATCTTACCACCACACTCATTAAATATTTTAAAGCAAATTTTCAACTCAGGTCCTGTTGACTCCCCCAGGAAATTCTAGCATCAGAGAGGTAGCCGAGTTAGTCTGTATCTTCAGAAACAACAAGAAGTTCTGTAGCACCTTATAGACTAACAGATATTTTGGAGCATAAGCTTTCACGGACAAAGACCCACTTCATTAGATGCATGACTGGGGGGTTTCACAGAAGGATTTAAAGAGGGCAGCTCAGTCAAGGGGAGGGCCAGAGCTGACAAGGTCTATTCAGTCAGGGTGGATGTGGCCCATCATTTGCAGTTGATGTGGAGTTGTGACCATCATGAGAGGAGAAATCAAGTCAGTTCATCGGAAGGGGGAGGAGGGGGCATTGTCAGTTGCTAATGTGGAGATATGAACATCGGGAGCGGAGAAACTGCTTTTGTAATGGACCAACCACTCCCAGTCTCTGTTCAGTCCTTGGCTGATGGAGTCAAATTTGCAAATGAATTGCAGCTCTGAAATTCCTCTTTGCATTTTATTTTATTTTATTTTTGTAGGACTGCTACAGTAAATTCAGAAATGGACAGTGTATGGCTGGGGTTGGCAAATGCCTGTTAAAAGGTTCATTACACCTGAATGGCTCTTGTCACAAGTTTGATGCTTTGCTAATAGCTCCATCAGGTTTTTAAACTAGATGCTCTCTGGAAGAAGCAGAGCCAAAGAACAGGGATAGGAAGAGGTGTGTGGGTGGACATTAAGATCCAATAATGCCCCAAATTTTTGAGTGCCCTGTGCAGCTGTATATTCCACGTACGGGTAAGGATGGCCCTGCAAGAAATGGCCACTGGATTCTAGTACCTGCTCACCCTAACCAAATCTAGAAGTAAAGGAACCTCTCTACTACTACTCAAAATTCCTGTTTATGCCTCTTGGGAGCTCATTAGCTCTTTTAGGCATACAGCAAACTGGGAGGTCGTCTTCGGCTGGGGCAGGGACTGTCTTTTTGTTCTGTGTTTCAGAACATCTAAGACAATGGGGTCTTCAACCATGACTGTGGATTGTAGGAGTTTCAGCAATAAGAATACCAAAATAATCATAAACCACACACATTCAACACTTTGCAGGAAGTGGGCAAAAAGTCACCTATCAACCTGAAATGCTGGAAATAATTAGCACCCTCTCTCAGGCTGCAATTAAATAGACACCTTGATAGGAGCTGGAGGAAGGAAACAAAGAAGTTATAAAGATGGGGCCAAATTACTGTCAATCATAGAATCCTAGGGCTGGAAGGGAGCTCGGGAGGTTATCCACTCCAGCCCCCTGCTTCATTTAAATAAAGCAAAAAGCTCATTTTCTTGTGTGGCTACAAAATCAGCTGAACCTTCCAGCTTCTCAAAGAGAAGCTCATTTCTCACTTTAAAGCGTCATCGTCTCCGGCGAACATGCCCATCTAAAGAGCAGCGTGGGTAAGAGTTCTGTGCTGTGTACAGTGACTGGAACATAGGCACAGATCTTGCCATAAGGGAAATTATCTTGTCAGTGGCCGAAGTTTCAGCTGAAGAGGAACGGAGGTTTGGGGGGAAATGCCATAGGTTTCGATGTGCTCGAACAGAAAAGGTCAGCATTGGCCGAGTGACCATTTTTTTCAGCAGTCCTTGCAATACAGGGGTTTATCTGCAAAAAGCAGGTGTATTGCCCCATGGCTTTATTAAGTTGTTTTCTTTAACCTGTTCTTACAACACAGGTTGGGGCTAACACTCCCCATCACCCGTCAGAGCAGGGAAAAGACCAAGCAGGCCAAGTTTTAAGGGCACCCCACATTTTAGGACTGTGTGGTGCAGTGTCAGGCTATATCTACACGAGCCCCTGCTTTTCGAAAGGGAGATGCTAATGAGACACTTCAGGATATGCTAATCAGGCAGTACATGAATATGCAGCACCTCATAAGCATAATGGTGACCACAGCGATTCGAAAGTGCTGCTTTTCAATCACACGCCACCCGTGTAGACAGGGACCTTTCGAAAGCTCCCCCCCCAGTCTTTGAAAGCGCCTTCTTCCCAAAAGCAAATAGGTAGATGGGGCTTATGAAGTCCGGGGGGTCCTTTCAACAGGGTCCCAGCTACGCAAGTAGTACACAATTTGAAAGCAGCACTTTCGAATCACCGTGGCCACTATTATGCTAATGAGGTGCTGCATATTCATGACAGAGCCTTGTTAGCATATCCGGAAGAGTCTCATTAGCATCCCCCTTTCAAAAGGCGACGGCTAGGGTAGCCACAGCCTCTGTGTCTTTTACTAAGTCCTTCCAATGATCCCCTGTGCTCAGGATCATGCAGGTCAACATCCAGAGTCCCTATAATGACCCTCTGCGGTCAGGGTAGCGTGAGCCAATGCCCAGGATCGCTGTATTCAGCAGGCTAGGCCACCACCAGTGTTTCCCAGAAGCTGTGTGGTACGTAGAGTTTCCAAGGCTGCTCAGCTGATTAGTAGAGCGTCCACAAAACAATACTTACTCAACACATGGATGGAAAAGAGTAGAGGGAACAAAGGCCAACACCCAAGGCAGGGGGCCAGAGTAGGGGAACCCAAGCCAGTCCCCTCCGCCAGGGTCTGGCCAGGGCCCTGTCGGTGATGGTAGATCAGTGTCTCAACACCCTCACGTTCTACATGGGAGTGTTGAAGCAGAGAAAGGTGAAGGCCTGGCTCTGGGGAAGTCCAGCACTGCAGTGCCAAACTCACAAGCATGAGTCGAGGGGAGGGCAATAATTTTTGATGGAGGGGCGGCACTCCAAGGATATGGAAAGTGGTCAAGGTCACTAGTGGAGGAGGGTTGGGGTCTGGGAGGAAGGTGGGGTGAAAGATGCAGTTGTGCCCTGGGCCAGGGGACTGTGGTGTCGGGGTCTGGGCTGTGACCTAGTAAAGGTGCGTCTGAAAGCCTGAGGGGAAGTGGGAAGGGGCTTTAACCAGAAGCTCCCACTGGCCAGAAACTAGCCAGTGGGCTTGTGCTGGGGATGGGGGAAGTGCTGGAAGCCTCTCCCCTGCCCCCAGGCTCAGCTGTCAAAAGACAAACAGGGCAGCTGCTTTTCTGACCAGCATGCAGGGAGCCTGCCTGAGAGCACCCACTGCATCCACGGGCGGGATCTGGTGGCTTGGCGGCCCATGGGCCATATATTGCCCAGCCCTCTGCTAGCAAACTCCCAGGAGCCACACTGCAGTCTACAAGGCCCGCGTTAGGTGCCTGGGCTCACTGTGCACTGCATGGCGAGAGAGGCCCACGGGCTGTAAGCCATGAAGCGAGCTGGCTAGGCAGAAACCCCCCTAAACTAGCCAGTGGGAGACGCCACGTTTCTCCCCATCCACAGAGTTCCAAGCTCAAGCCCCGGTGGCCCAGAGGCTCTTATCTCTGGTAGCGGGGTCCATGAACAAGAGCCAGTGGCCTGCAGTGCAAGGAGGGCAGTAGGGGAAAAAACCGAACTGGCCGTGAGAGCAAGCTCGATGAGCTTATGGAGGAGCTGGGCTGATGGGCTGCCTTCAATGGCATGGAGCCAGGGCTGGCCCTAGGACGGTGCAGCGCCCAGGACATCTACCTCTTCCTCCAGCCGTGCCCCACCCCACCTCTTTCCACTTCCACTCCACCCCCATCCCGCCTGGACTCCACCCTTCTCCCCAGAGCGATGCTGAGAGCTGGTGGAGTGAGGAGGGCCGGAGCTGGGTCACCGCTTCCCCCACCCACAGCCTGTGAGTATGGGGCAGACCCAACCCTTGTCACCCATGAACATGGGGCGGACCCAACCCCTGCTGCTAGTGAATGTAGGGTGGACTCACCCTTCCTCGCAGCCAGTGATTATGGGGTGGACCCACCCCACTCTGCTGGTGAGCGTAGCGTGGACTCGCCCCTCCTCATAGCCAGTGAGTGGGGGGGTGGATCCAACCCCTGCTGCTGGTGCTGCTTCCCCTGCTAATCACTGAGCCGCCCTTGGCCCCACTTTGCTACAGCCTCCTGACACACAGGGGTCCCCCAAAGTATGGAGCGGTTGCATTGAACACCGCATGGATGGGAAGGCTCTGCATGTAGCCAATGTGTGACTGCAGAAGCAAATATCTCCAATGTCTGGTGACACTGGATGGGGAAGGCTCTGAGTTACTGCAGAGAGCTCTTTCCCAGCTGTCCAGCCGATGGGTCCTGCCCACACGCTCTGAGTCCAACTCATTTGACCCCCCAGGAAGAAATTTTTCTCTTGGGTCAGCTAGACAGAGACGATGGGAGCTTTTCTCCTTCCTCTGCCTCATGCGGCTGGGTCACGTGGAGGTTTTAGCAAGAGTAAATGGGGGTTTTCTGTGACCGGAAGTCTTTACATCATGGGTTGAGTGTTTCAGGGTCTACTGCAGGAACAGGTGGGCGAGGTTCTGCGGATGGTCCCTTCCTCCCTTGATGTTTAGGAGTCAAGTAGCTCGTGTGATTTTTGCAAGAATGAGTTAGGCGCCTATCCAGGGCTGCCAGCAGAATTGCTGGGTCCCTGGACAAGGTGGGGATCTCCTGGGTCTGGGTACCCAAAAGGGATAAGGCCTCCAGTGGAAGAGGTGGGCTGGGCCTAACCTCCTCAGGTAGCCTTCTGTGAACCCAGCAGCCAATGCTGCCCAGGGCTCTGGAGGTGATTTAAAGGGCCTGGCACTCTGCCCATTGCAGTGGCGGCAGTGGCCAGGAGCCCCCGGGCCTTTCAGATCACCAGGCTTCAAGGCAGCTCCCACCCCTTCAGCACCTGCCTCTCAGTATGGGGGCAGGTGCTCGCCATGTAAGTTTTAGCCCCATGGGTAGCACTTGGCTGGGCTGAGAGAGGCCAGCTTCAATTCCCTGCTCTGCCTGAGGGGGAGAAAGGATTTCACCAGGGGTCTCCCACCTCTTGGGTGCCTTCTCTCCCCGCTGAGCTGTGGGGTATTCTATACGGAAGTCTCCTCCGTCCTGAGGCTGAACCTGTGCCACTCTGGGAGCCGGGGAATTCCTGCTCATAGGTGGGAACTCCAACCACCCAGCCACAGCATCATTTTCACTCCATGTCAGAATGTCCCTCTGCTCAGTGGTTACGGCATCGCCCTCTGAGGCAGGAGACTCCCCACTCAAAGCCTTTCTCCCCACCAGCAAGAGAGAGGGGAATTGAGGCTGGGCCTCCCAGTGAGCTAAAAGCACTACTGCCACTTCCTTCTCCATGCAGAGTCTGGGCCCCGATCCAGTCGGAATGCCTACAAGTTTGGACCCTGCACCTGAGAGAGGCAGCTGAACATGTCTGCGTCTGGCTCACAGACTGCAGCAGGGCTCAGGGGGGAGATAGAAGTCTGGCCTAGAGGGAGGCAGCCCTGTCCTACCTCACAGACTTAGGGACGGAGAGGCTGAGTTCATTCAGGCGCCTCCAGGGTTTGATGGGAGTTTTGCTCATCACCGTGGAGACAAAGCTGGGATGGTGACACCTAAACTCCAGCTATTGGTGCCTAAATCTGGCACTCAGGGGCTATGTAGTTGAGTGAATCCAGCTCTGAGACGCATGTCCGTGGTGAAGCCCCTGACAGACCCATAAACCAAAGCCAGCTCTTCTGTGTCTCCAGTCTCCATCCTCCCGCTTTTTTCACAGGGTCACCATCTCAGCTGGCCTCCTGCAAGGATCTGAGCACAGCCTTATGTTTGCCAGCCTCAGTCATCTCATAAGAACAGCCATTCCTGGGTCAGACCAAAGGTCCATCTAGCCCAGCATCCCGTCTGCCAACAGTGGCCAGTTCCAGGTGCGCCAGACGGGGTGGACCAAAGACAATGATCAAGCAACTTGTCTCCTGATCTCCCCATGTTAGGAAAACCAACTTCCTTTCCCAGGGCTCTGACTATGCCATGGAAAGCCCTTTGGGGTGGGGTCTACAGCCCTGCCTGACCCAAACATGCCGAGTCAGTCCTGGTGACCTACCTGGAACAGGGTGACATGGCTGATTAAGTCAGTCCTGACAGAGCTTCTGCAAACAAACCCTAATTAAGCACTTGACTTCCGAGCAAACCCCCGTTTGACAGCAGGAACGTAGATGAATTACCACATCACTAGGTCATCCCTTCCAAAAGCTGCTTTCGTGCTTTTAAGTTGGGACTGGGCATCGCGTGGTCTGATTTCCCCTATGCGCAAGGGCATGCATGCTTCACGCCTGAAGGCTAACGGCGGGGGAGAGGACCATGTCATGGTTTGGAATCATCTTGGCCAGTGTTCCGCTTGCTGTTCTCTCTGCCTCAGCGCATAAGCTGGAAAAGCAAGAGCTGCGGTTTGCCTAGGGCAGGGGTGGCCAACCAGTTAGGGACAAAGAGCCATGGAGACAGGGGGTAGAGCTCAAAGAGCCACATATGATGTGTTTATTTCTATCGATCGATTGATCAATGGATATAATATCTAGATAGATAGATTGGTAGATAAAAATAAACATATAACGTGGCTCGAGGCCCTCCCCCTCCCCCAGAGCCAGGCACCCCCCCAGACCCCCACTCTAACCCCAGCCTCCTCCTCTTCCTCCCCCGCCAGGGCCAGGCACTACTCACACCACCATTCTAACTCGATGCCGGTGACTCACTGGAGCTGATACCACTGCTATCTCTGGGGCCCCAGCATTGGCCACTAGCAGAAGACAGGACACTGGGCTGGAGGGACCTTTGACCTGACCCAATGTGGCCATTCTTACGTTCTGAAGTTTGTGAGCTTCACTTGTTGCTTTCAGTAGTTCGGTCTCCCTCTCCCTGCTGCAGAAGGGTGGAGAAAGTTCATTTCTAGCGCCCAAACGCTCCAATGGGAGACAGACTCCAGTGACGGACTGAACCGATTCCGTTCTTGACATTTCACCCTTGACAGCTGTCAGCTGTTTCTGTGCAGAAGGAATCCAAGCCTGCCATGGAGGCTGAAACTCACGCAGCCTCAGCCTGAGCGAGCCCCGAGTCTTCAGGATGCTGCTGTCAGGGGAAACCTGCCAAGGATGTAAAAGCGAAGGCAGTGCAGTAGTTCTAGCATGCTTTCCACCCAGCGAGCTAATGGGAAAGATCATGGTCCTACGTGATTTACACAGATGCTGGTGGTGCAAGGAGTCAGCATACAAGACAGGAAGAGAACCCAGACATCCTGGCACTGTTCGTGCTACTTCTTTTGCTGGCATTTCTCCAGGAGCACAGTACCACCAATGCGGGTAGGTCGCCGTTTGCCCTAACAACAGAGGCTCTTTGCAGCCGTGTGCTTGCTCTCTGAGAATTATGTGCCCAGCAGTCATCAGTGATCTCCAAGCTCAGAGGGGCTATTGAGAAATGAAAGGGGTTCTTTCAAACAATTGTGACGGGCCACTGAGTAGGTAAGTCTCCTTGGCTGTTCTCCTGGAGCCAGCTAGAAGTTTTGTCCCAAGACAGAGTGAAGTGGAGGAGACCTGTAAATGACTCCATGCAGAGTACAAGGGTTAAGTAGGAATAGTAGCAGTCCTTAGCTAAAACTGACTCATCAATCTTTAGCTAAGTGCCACTAGAGGGAGACAGAGGACCACACGAAGTAGGCCTGGGTTACAGATCCGTATAGGACTGATGCAAACAGTACGAACTAAAGCACACCAGGGAACCTTTAGAGCACACCAGCAGGGTCCACATGTACAAATGAACTTGTAATACGTTAGTGCACTTTAGAAAGCATACTCCTGGAGGCTGCATTGTTGCTCCATGTAACAAAACCTTAGGGTACATCTGTACTACAGGGAAGATCAACTCTGCCACGGTCAATCTGCTGGAGTTTGGTTTAGTATGGGG
Organism: Carettochelys insculpta; assembly: GCF_033958435.1. Taxonomy (NCBI): domain Eukaryota; kingdom Metazoa; phylum Chordata; order Testudines; family Carettochelyidae; genus Carettochelys; species Carettochelys insculpta. The sequence goes on from NC_134145.1 coordinate 6,018,674, forward strand.
ATGCGCTGAATCAAACTTTCAGGGAGCCCCTATTGACTGTGGTACTCTTGCCCACCGCTAGGACGTCAACGGGAGCCTTAGTGGAGACAGTGTGGAAACCCAACTTAAAGTCTGTCAACTTTAGATAGGTAATTGACTTGCTTGACTTAAACCCTTGGACTCTGTGTGGAGCATAACTCACCTTGAAGTCTCCACTTGACTCTGTCTCAGGACAAGACTTCCAGCTGACTTCAGGAGAACGCCAGTTGTCATCCTTCAGTCTTAGTGGATCTTTTCCACGTTGTCAGAGGTCTTCCTCTTTTGCGTTTGCCTTGCAGGTTCCATGTGAGAGGTTGACGGACTCTGCTGGATGATGGTTTTCTGAGCGTGTGGCCTAACCATCCCCACCTGCTTCTCTTGACTTGAACGTCAAGTGGTTCTTGTCCTGCTCTGTTCCAAAGCTCCTCATTTGTGACCGAGTCTTGTCATTCAATGCGAAGGATGTACCTCAGGTACATCTGTTTATGAATGTCTGTAGCTTGTGATTAGACGACTTTAGTATGCCAGGTCTCTCATGAATACAAGAGCACACACTTCACATTTGTGCTGAAGATCCACAGTTTCACCTTTGCAGATATTATTCATGAAATTGCGTATCTGAATTTGACCTTCCCCTGTAGTATAGCTGAGGGAGCAGACATCCCTTATCTAAACAAGCTGCCCTGCAAATGGCCTGGAGTTACCACAAATTTAGTAACCATTTCTGTGGTTTGTTCAGTATTGTGTTAACTTCTGCTCCCTCTGTTGTATCTAAGGGTTTGTCTACATGCAGCAATAATGCCAGCTCCAGGAGTATGCTTTCTAAAGGGCGCTATTTTATTGCATAAACACCGATTGGTTAAAACCTAAATCAGAAACCTTCTTCATCCCCCACATCTAGTATGAAAGCAAGAGTTACCCATCATTTTCTACACTACAAAAAGAAAAATACAAGACCCACACAAGTGAAATAATGCTACAATAAAATGATAGGCAGGAATTTGCATTATAATGTCCCCCAAGAAGACGCGGGCTCTTTATCTTGCAACAGTTTCTCTCTTTCTGTATTGCTAATTTAATTCACTCTCCATTTCCCTGGCAGCCCTTTCTAAACTCCCACCGATTTTGGGTTCGTTCATCAGTAGGAGTAAAGGTAATCGATCACCAGCCTTCCCCTCTGCTGCAGAGCTGAGCAGAAAAGCTTGTAAAAATGATTGCAGCAGATGTTACAGTTTTGTAAGACTGGTTTTTTCCATTTTACCCTGAAGGGAGTGAATGCCAGACACTTCAGGGCTGGAATTTTAACTCTTGGTAACCACAGATCGAATAAGTAAAAGGTAGCCAAGATTATTGTAATAATGGACCTCTACAGTTGTCTAAAGCCAGGTCCTGCCAGAGCAACTTGTAATGGGGCACTTACTCTTTACTGCCACAGGAGGTAATCTGAGAAGGCAGTTACCCTGTTCAAAGTTGCTGGGGAAGGCAAATGAATGTCATAGGAATAGCAGAAACAGATGACGAATAAGGGGAATACAGTTGCCAGGAACAGTTAGTGTCTGGGAGGGGGAGAAATACGAACCCCCCAGTGGTGTTGTAAGGCAGTGTTTCCCAAAGTGGGGTATGCGAAAGGATTTCAAGGGGTACCCAACCAAAAACAAATTACTAAAACTCAGGGGACAAGCCCTGGGATGGCACTGGGAGAGGGAGTACACCGAGAAGGCTGGTGTCCTGAAAGGCATACGCAAATATTTTAAGTTTGGGAACCATTGGTGTGAGGGACTGAAACAAGGACTGGTGTGGGGACAGAGGGACAGGCTCCTCTTACTCCCAGACAGAGTTTGGGACCCATAAATCCATCTGGGAAGGAAAAAAACAAACCCAAAACCAGTCCTGTAGCATTTTAGAGACTAACTATATTATTTATTAGGTGACGAGCTTTCATGGGACAGACCCACTTCTTCAGATCTGGAAAATTTGGATAAATGTAAACTGACATGAAGAGAATATAACAGAAAGATAGAAAAAAAATGAAATGAAAACTGACGACAGTTAAATAGGACAGAAGAGGGGTGGAAGATGGGGAAGAAAATTACCTCCTGCTAAGTGTCTATTAAGCGGGCTGCCTGAGATCACTATGAATATCAAAGATGGGGAAACTGTCCTTGTAATGCCTGAGGTAATTGATATCTTTGTTGAAACTGAGATTCTCCAGATCTGAAGAAGTGGGTCTGTCCCATAACAGCCATCACCTAATACATGATTTTGTTAGTCTTTAAAGTGCTACAGGACTGCTGGTTCGTTTTGTGAAGGTGAAGACTAACATGGCTCCTTCTCTGCGGCTAGTCACCACCTGGGAAAGGTAAAGGCGGTGGGTAGATGCCTGGTGAGTGGCTGTGAATCACAGAGGAAGCCCCGAACCCAATCAAGGAGAGTGAGAGGCAGGACTTTCCCAGATGACTCAGTCCCCAGAGGGAAGCCCATGAAAACGCTGAACATTAGAAGATTGAACTTTGTTTCTGGGCAGGCCATGGAGAGCCCTGAGGAGAACTGTGGAGATCCCAGTGTAAGTAGGGAACGAAAGGGGGGAGCTGCAAGATATTTACTAAGCTGGACCCCAGGAGAGAAGTGGTGTTGTTCAAAAGTCTCTGCCTGAGAGTGGAGTACCCCTGAAACTCAGGGGGAAACTGAGGCAGGGGACTGTTGTGGCAGGGCATGCTCAAAGATGGCATTGCTCCTAGAGTGACATATTGGGATCTTTCCTAGGCTAGTGGTTAGTGACAACCATGCAGCTGAATCTAGCTAGCACCCCAGTAGAAGAATATCTGAGCATTGGAACTACTGCTCTGTGTGTCAGCAAGTGAGCTGTGGGGCCTAGTGGTTGGAGTAGTCAGGACCCAGGCAAGTTGCGCCAGGAACTAGGAGGTGAGGAGCAAGGCTGGCGCTGGGCTGGGAGGCAAGGCAGGTATAAGAGCAATCACAGTGGTGGGTATAAGGACTGACCAGCTAGCCCCTTGCTGCTGAGCTGAAAAACTGGCTTAGGGAGCCGTCAGGCCAATTAGGCAACCTGGGAAGCCAGGCGGTTCTGGTGTAGCTCAGCTGTGTTCATTAGTCTGCCTAGAGACCAAGCTAACTTGTCCCAGGCTCAGGGGCCAGCCCTTGTTCACGACATCTGGGCCTAACTCTCACCACCGGGGTGAAGCATGCCCCACCAACACAGCACTTAAGTCAAAGGGATTTGTGTGTTGAGAGTTCTTCAGTGGTGGTGGGATGGAAGCCTGTCCAGTGTTCCCTGCAAGCTGTGGGCTTGGGCGGCTGCTCAGGAGAGAGTCCAAAGGCACCTGACTGATTAGAAAGAGCACCCCCGGCCCCCGCAGCTAGCTTTTGTGTTTCTCCTGGTGGGACACATTGGCACATGCCTTGGTGCACATAAAATTATTCCACACATGGATTGAATAAATCTGTCCATGGATGGAAACGATTAGGGAACAGTGTTCCCATCCCTAACCTGCAGTTGGGCACAGGGTAACTTTCTCCTGTGGCTTATCCTGACTTCTGTGCACCCCGACACGAGGGCCCACCACAAGGGAAGACCAATGACCACATCCTCACCCCACCTTTAACAACCCTTCCACAGTGAGTGACTTCCTTGGACAGCCCTCAGCTAATGAGGAGTCCCACCCCACAACCACTCCCCAGCACACAGCTGCTTTCAGATTCCACCATCAACCCAAACTCCAGACAGGTTCACAGAAAGGTTTGCCAAGGTTTGTGAACCTTTATGTCAAACCTGGGCTGCACTCCAAGCTACCTGAGGCCAATTCTTAGCTTTGGGTGGAAGCCATGAAGAACTCAGTATTTTCATTGGGTTTGCCCTGCTGCTATATTTCAGGATTCCCAATCTTATGCAGTGCCTTAAGGGGACAGCCAGAGTGATCATAGAATTATAGAATCCTAGGGCTGGAAGGGATCTCAGTAGGTCATCTAGTCCAGCCACCTGCCTAAAGCAGGATCACCCCCAACTAAATCATCCCAGCCAGGACTTTGTTAAGCCAGGACTTAAAAACTTCTAGGGATGGAGATTCCACCAGCTCTCTCAGTAACACATTTCAGTGCTTCACCACCCTCCTGGTGAAACAGTTTTTCCTAATATCTAACCTACACCTCTCCCTCTGTAACTTCAGAGCATTGCTCTTTGTTCTGCCATCTGTCACCACTGAGAACAGCTGCTCTCCATCCCCTTAAGAGCCCCCTTTCATGAAGTTGAAAGCTGCTATCAAATCGTCCCTCAGTCTTCTCTTCTGCAAACTAAATAAGCCCAAACCTCCCAGCCTTTCCTCATTGGTCATGTGCTCCAGAACTCCATGAGAACTCTCACACAACTCCACAGGACCGGACACAGGCTGTAAAGCTACGCCCAGTCAAGGCCAACTTTATGTACCCTGGAAAAAGTGATCCCTCTTCTTTCTAACTTATTCTTTTAAAAAGACATTTGCTTCAGTGTTCTGGCACATGCATGAGTGCACTGGGACAAGGGGGCGCATCAAGGTGAGACACCAAATACGTTTCCCCATCAAGGACAGCAATGATTAATACTGGAGCTAACAACAAAAATTCACTGCCAGCCATAATGCAAGAGCTAAATTCCAATGGAATATTCGCCTCATGGGCTCAGTATTGAAATGTGCCTCTGTCTCCAATTTGGAACACAGAAAATGTAAGGGCCTGGGAACCCAAGCTTTTAGAAACAACACAGAGGCCTGCAGCTAGGCCATGTGACCCAAATAGAGCACAGCGGTCTCTTAACCCAGTTCCAACCTTGTTACCATTTGCTGTCTGGATGGAACCTAACTGAGCTGTAACTGGGTCACAGCAACTGGGAAATGTTAGTGAATTAAATGATCCTGAGCTCCTTTATAGCCCTTTTTCATCCATTGCTCTCTGAGTGCTTTGCAAAAGACAGGTAAGTAAAAGTCTGGAAAATGTCGAGACGCACAAAAGAGACGTTTGCCTTTGGTCTCGTGCCCTTTTGTAAACACCATTGAGTTACTCTGGATTTACACTGAGGTAGCAGATACAGGCCTCACTTTTTATCTTCAATTTAAATTACATCTAGGGCCGGAAATCCTTACCCCTGCTACACTCACACCAAGAGCAAAGCAGGTGAAGCTCTCATCCGACAGACCTGCAAATGCTTATTCACAGCAGTAACTGCACGAGTCGTTCCACTGAGAATGACAGGATTACTCACATGCTTAAAGTTGAGACTGTACTTAAGCATTTGCAGGGAAGCTTTCGTCTTCCCTGTCACAGCCGATCACATTTGATTTGCCTGCATCATGGACAAATTTTCCTTTTTAACACTCCAAGCCCATTATCAGCAGTGGTTTTGGGGTCTTCTTTATCAGAGCGCTTTTCTGAGCCAAACTATGGCCAGGCTCAGTGAAACCAGTGGGTTTCAGGACCTTAGGATCAGGCCCATTTTTACAATTATCCTCCTTTCGGTCTCTTTTCAATGATTGCTCCGGGTTAATCAATGACAGTGAAAAACACTCCTTTGTTCATGTTTCTTTAATTAACAACAAAATGAGATCATGTGGAATTGTATCAGTTATTTTACACAGAAAATATCGGAGTGGCACTTTCCCCCTCTTTTTCATCTTCTTTTTTCTCTTGTTTCTCTGCAAAAAAAAACACCTATGGCAGATGAAACTGAAAAAATAAAATTAGTGGGTGAACAAAAAAAATCTGCCGGTGTGCTTGAATACTGGTGTTAACATTTCAATTTCATAAAACCCAGAAGAGTACGTGATATAAACACTAATGTCATGTAATATACAAAACCTCCACAGAGAAAGGCCGGAAGACACAATCATAACTCTACTGTGGCTCAGATTGTTTAATATATAACAAAAAAAACCCCAAATCCACGAAAGCTTATGGCCAAATAAATCCTTAAGGTGCCATAGGATTCCTCACTGCTTTTCTAAAAAAACCAAAAAACTCACATAACCTCTTATCCAAAGGGCAAAATAACACAGCACTGGTTTAATGATTAAGGGGCTGGAGCACAAGACCTATGTGGATAGGCTGAGGGATTTGGGCTTGTTTAGTTTACAGAAGAAAATACTGAGGGGTGATTTAATAGCAGCCTTCAACTTCCTGAAGGGGAGCTCTAAAGAGGAGGGTGAGAAACTGTTCTCAGTGGTGTCAGATGGCAGAACAAGGAGCAATGGTCTGAAGTTGAAGAGGGAGAGGTGTAGGTTAGATATTAGGAAAAACTACTTCACCAGGCGGGTGGGTGAAGCACTGGAATGTGTTGCCTAGAGAGGTGGTGGATTCTCCATCCCTTGAGGTTTTTAAGTCCTGGCTTGACGAGGTCCTGGCTGGGATGACCTAGTGGGGGTTGTTCCTGCTTGAAGCAGGGGGCTGGACTAGATGACCTCCTGAGGTCCCTTCCAGCCCTAGGATTCTATGATTCTGTGAGTAGGTGATGGCATTACAAGCCTGCTACGGGGAATTTCTAACTTGTGATCTTAGCTGTCTGTCAGTGTTTAAATAGTAAGATCCACCAAGATGCAGGATTTGATTCTGATAAGGGGACAGCATCTAGGAGCCATGTCTGAGGCATTCAAAGCTGAGAGGTTCTGTCACGATATGTGGTGCTTGTCATGCAATTAGCATCTTAAAAGTGAAGAAATCGATCTGTCAGGGTTGGCATCGATTCCTGTACTCTTCGCAAGACGGAAGGAATAAAGGAGGTCGATGGGAGAAATATCCCCCACCCCCGCACCATGAGGAAACCTACATGCTGTTCGCTGTTACCCTTCCAGAAGGAGTAACAGGAAGACACTTCTCTCCATTTTAGCCCAAAGTGCTCCACAGAACATTTCAAAGAAAGGGTTTATTTACATGTGCAAAGGAAGAAGAAACTACAATGCCACCTACTAAAATGACACTGGCTTTCCTGGAAGGCATCTGTCACAAAGGCCACCGATTTATGAAGGTCCAAGAATGGCTCAGACTGATTAAGTTACCTTCAGTGAGAAACGGGAGGAACTATTGCTGCCTGAAAAAATGGTCCCCATACAGAGACAGCAGCTGGCAGGTGTGAGATGGCATATGTATGGCTGTGACCACCATGTTTACAAGTGCTACATGAGGTTTTAACCACACAAAGCCCACAGGATTTGCAGGACACTGAGAAGATAGGGCTGAGCATGATGGTGTTTTCTTGCAGCTGTAAACAAGCTAATGATCCGTTATCCAAAGAGGGCCACAATCACTGACTGAGTACACTGGAGTTAGACCAAGAACTAGGGTTTGCCTACATTATACACATCTCGTAAGGCTGGATGGGACCTTGGGAGGTCATGGACTCCAGTCCCCTGCCTTTTGGGGAGGACCAAGCACCATTCTTTTTCTAATCTATTGACCCCAGTGGGTTCCCTAGGGATTGAACTCACAACCCTGTGTTTAGCAGGCCAAAGCTCAAACTGCTGAGTTCTCTCTCTCCTCATGCAGAAGATCAACCCAGTCAAGGTCAACCTTCTGGAGTTTGATTTTGCATGCCTGATAGAGATGCGTGAAATCAAACTATCTGAGGCCAGCAGTTGACCCCTACATGCCTTGATATCACGAGGAGCGAGAGAGGTCGAGTTCCTCCCATCAACCTCCAACTGTGAAGATGGCCAGGAAAGTTGATTGCAGATAAGTTGATTCTAGCTACGCTAATATCTGCAATCGACTTACCCGCCTAGTGTAGACCAAGCCTTAGTTAAGAGCACTGTGACATTTGAGGCAAAACTTGACATCCTCTGCAGCTACCCAGTGTTGGAGTTTTGATAAGCACTGCACGTGAGGCGGGGACAGCCTTCAGAGCTCACACATGTCGCAGAACAAACCAGCAGTCATGGAGCACTTTACAACTAACTAAATAATTTATTAGGTGACGAGCTTCCATTGGGCAGACCCACTTCTTCAGATCTGGCGATATGCCCATACGGCCCATGCCCAAGCTGGCAGGGGTTGGGGAGGAGTAAATGGAGGCAGAATGTGCTTCTTTACCCTCCTAGGAAGGTTTCCAAAGTGATGAGCTTTCACGGGTAAGAGCCACTTCATCAGATTTCGGAGCAAAAATGAGAGCACAGGGCACATATATAGTGGGGGGGGGGGGGGAGAAAAAAAGGCAAGCAAATCACCTCTCATTAATAGGACCTATGGAAAGACTCTTTTTGTTTACTGCCCAGGCCCTGCCCACGACTTTGACTAAAACTTAGTTTTATCTATGAGCCATATTGCCAGAGGGACTGGTAAAGAGACACGCGCAGACAAAACCAGCTGCATTCTGCTCTCGTTCATGTCCTGGGGAAAAACTTGCCAGCCAGCTTGAGTCCGACTCCAGAGTTTTTATCATCCTCCTCAGCACTGTGCTACTTGCACAGTAGACACACACGGCCTAATTTACCTCACAGTTACACCCATGGGATTCAGGAGAAACTCCAGCCAACTCAATGGCGTCACACCCAGTTTTTATCTCGGTGCTTGGACTCAGACCAGGCCCATGGTTTGATTAGCAGAAACTGCGCTTCACTTGCCAGATGAGTCATTAAGGATGGTTTGGGAAGGAGGGAAAAAGGAGGAGGGAGGTTGACTTGCCCAGTGAGCAAATTAGAGGCTGAAGTTAGTGAGGAAGAACTAACAGTGAACACAGAGACGGCCTGTTAAAAGCCTCGCTCCCCTTCCTCACTCAAAGGCGAAAACTGTCACCAGAATCAAAGCACTATTCTCTGGGGGCCCATTACCCTGATGAAAGAGATTGTCAGGGCTCCCTTTTAAAATCAAAGCGTCACCGGAGGCTCTGGAAATAGTCTCTTAATGGCTGACAAGGGGAAGGAGAAACCGCAGGAGACAAACAGCAAAGCACCAGCCAAGTGCTCTAGTCGGCCTAGCCGGGGGCTTGGTTCCAGGCTGGTCCCCGGAGGGCTGGACGCTGCACAAGACTGGGAGAGAGAAGGGAGTTGCCTTGTGGCAAGCAGTGGACTGATCCACGCTACTATTACTCAGACACCTGGAGAAGGGTATAATAATGCCCTAGAGACGTCCTCGCGGTGTTCCTAACCATGACTTCGGGTCAACCAAAGAAGAGATCAGCTCCACACAATCCGGCTCAGCTTTTCCAGTGAGCTCAGTGCTGGGACAGGACATTGGGGGAGTGGAAGCAGATGTCATTGCTGGAAGATTTCACCCACCAGCCGTCAGTGCTACAATTAATGGAGATCCACAGAACTGAGGAGACACCAGCGGCACAGGGGCTGGGGGAATGGGACTGAGGAGAAATACAGAAGCAGTTGATCAGAGCTCACGGGAGAAGAATGAAATCTGTGGGTCCCATCCCCATTCTGGGCAACAGCTTCTGAAAATGAAGTATCCACGGAACCGAGACTGGGATATGCTGAATTCTGTTCAAAACCTTTCTGGAGGTTTAAGTCCCACAGCAATAAGGCGCTTGAGCAATACACCTATTGCTGTGCCTGTCACGTTTCCACGTGGAGGGCGATGGCTCGTTGTTCTGCCTTTCCATCCCACTGCAGGCAGGCTCCAGACGAGACAGGCAAACTCCTGGGCAGAAATCGTCTCAGTGGCAAATCCTTTCAGTCATCTCTTTCTGTGTGGAAAAAAGAACAGACAAAACAATGTGTCTTATGCAGGTAGCGCATCAGCTGGCTTGGCAGCCAAGGATGAAGCACCATGTGAAAACTACCTGCACTCTCGAGTGCTGTCTGGCTGGTATCGTTCACCCAAGGTTGGATGTCTGCTTTCTCTGGATTGCTGAGGGACTATGTCTCAAGGAGACAAGAACCAAAGCACAACTTGCAAAGCCAGCTCCAGTCATACAAGTTCATGTGGGACTCTCGTGGGCCTACTTCTAATGTATTTATTCACCAAATCCCTTTACTTGGGTTTGAAAGAAAGGTTCTGGGGCTGGGGGGCGGAATTCTCAGTACATCCAATTCTGCTTGTTTTTTGAGTGTGGCCACATTCTTATAGTTTATTCCTCCCTTTAAATAACACCACGAGCCTCACTTTATTACCTGTGGAGGGCAAACAAGGAGTCCTGTGGTACCTTAAAGACTACGGGTACGTCTACACTACCCAGTAGATTGACCTGGTCATGGTCAATCTTCCTGGGTTCGATTTTGCATGCCTAGCGGGGACACGCAAAATCGAAGGAGCACGGGTCAACAGTCAACGTGTACTTCTCAATCTCGCAAGGAGAGAATTTCTCCCTTCGACTTCCCTAAGCAAGGACAGCCAGGTAAGTCGATCGTAGATAAATCGATTCCGGCTACGCAATTGCCATAGCTGAAATTGCATATCTATGATCGACTTTAACGTCTAGTGTAGACCTAGCCTAGCAGAAGTATTAAGGCATAAGCTTTCACGGGTAAAACCCACTTCATCAGACAGACACGAAAACTTATGCCCAAACTAATCTGTTAGACCCTAAGGCACTACAGGACTCCTCCTTGATTTTACAGACGCAGACTAACACAGCTTCCTCTCTGAGACTTCGGAGTACAGTGCTCCTTGGTATGAAAAAGCCTGTGAGCCTCTAGCCCTGAAACAAGAGCAGTGACCCCTAATTCTCTTGAACTCTCTCTGACATGCACCCACCGCCGCATTCTAAGAACTGCTGAGCGCTACCTTAATATATTTAGCAAAGCACCAAAGCCCCCTAATGAAGTACGAGCTGAATGAGGGGACTTATGCACATGCTTAACTGCCTCACTGAATCACAGCTCTAATGTGTAAGAGCTTTAGAGCCTGAAGTTGTTCTCAAGGTGCAGAAGGTGCTGAACCAATAACCAAGCTCCTGCTTCAAACAGCACAATCGCCGAACTAAAGTCAATGAGAGTCTTTTCATGCAGGTCAGTGGGCTTTGAATCAGGCCCTTTGAGCCCAGAAACACCAAGTGCTGAGTTCCCCTTGCAAGCAAGCTGATATCTTCCAGACCTGTTAAAATCAGCTGGAGTGGAAATGTGTAGACCAGTGGTGAGTAACCTGAAGCCCACAAGCCACATGCAGGCCACTGGGACTCCACCTGCTTGCCTGTGCACCCCTGGCTTTTTCCATCCCTGGAGCCCTGTGCTTCTTACACCTCTCTCCTTCCTCCCAGCACTTTTGCAGGAGCTGCAAATCGCTTGATTCATGCTCCATCCCCATCCTCCTGCTCCCTCCCAGAGCTGGAATGCTGCAAATCAGCTGTTCACAGTGTTCTACTTCTGGGAGGGAGGGAGAGGAGTGGGGAGGGAGCATGAATCAGGTGATTCGTGCACTCTGAAAATGCTGGGAGGGAGGGTAGGAGCAGGTAAACGCAGGGATTCAGTGCCCCAGTGCTCAAGAGGCATAGGGGGAGGGGGCAGATGGGGCCACAGGGCTGCAGGTGGGACACCAGTGGGCTGTGGGCAGCTGCAGCCCACTGAGGCGAAGGAGGATCACTCCTGCAGTCCACCCTCCGTTCCTGCTTGCTCATCCCTGTTTTCGACAGTTGCACGCAGTTGACACTGTGTGTCTCTTGGATAAGATTGCAAAATCTGTCTAGCTCGGCAGGCGCTGAAGATCCCATTGCATTTTTCCATAAGGGGAGTAAGATCGCCTATCCGTGCCTGAAACTTTCCTCTTCCTCCACTTCGGTGTTGCTCACAAACAGAATCATCCAGCTGCACCTGAAGTAAAGAAGAGTGTTTCCATGGACCTGAATCAGAACTGGATAGGCCCTGTGCGCTGACTGGCTACTGCGGTCCTTCTCAGAAGCAATTGGACTGCAGTGGTGCTTAAGGTGGCCAGATGTCCTGATTTTATGGGGACAGTCCCAAAATGTGGGTCTTTGTCTTTCAGAGGCACCTATTACCTGCCACCTACCTGATTTTTCATACTTGCTGTCTGGTCACCCTAGTGGTGCTGGAGGTACCTTTGGGACAGAAGACACTGTTATAAATGTAAATTACCATAAATCCGCGCTGCTCCTTCCAAACCGTTGTTGCATTGTGATGCTGTGTTTTTGTCTAGGTCCTGCATGTGCAATCGTTTAATCTCAGGGCAGGTCTACACTACAGGGGAATGTCAAATTAAGGACGAACAAGAAGTCTTGTGGCACCTTATAGGCTAACAGATATTTTGCAGCATAAGCTTTTGTGGGCAAAGACCCGCTTCATCAGATGCATGAGTGGCAGGTGGTTTCAGAGGGGTATTTAAAGAGTGAGGTCCCAGTAAAAGGGAAGGCCAGAGCTGACAAGGTCTATTCAGCAGGGTGGAAATGGCCCAGGATCAATAGTACTTATCAAAAGAGGAAAAAACAAGTCAGATCAGGCAGGGGGATGTGAGCCTTTGTCAGAGTCTAATGGGGAGATATTAACACCCAGGGAAGAGAAGAAGGAATGCAACTCCAACTATGTTAATTACATAGCTAGAGTTGATATACCTTAATTCAGGCTTCCGTGCAGTTTTCACTGAGGGAGGTTGACAGGACCCCGCACTCACATCGACTTCCCCTACTCCTAATGGGATGCAGGGGTACCACAGTCAATGGGGGCACCCTGTAAGTTCGATTTAGCGTGTCCCCACTAGGTGCACTAAATCAAACTCCAGAAGATCGACTGCGGCAGGTCCATCTTCCCTGTAGTGGAGACACACTCTCGGAGATGGGTTCTTGAATGTTTTGAATCAACTGGGCCTTGATCTTCTAGCTCTTGGAGTCCCACATAGTTCCCAAAAGGACAACACCTGTGACCGGAGGATTGAGAGCTGGAAGCAGATAGGACAGGGCAGCTCACTTGGCTTTGGTGGGAGAATTCCAGTAGCTGATGTCTAGTTCTGGTCCCAAGGTTTGACAGATGGGATTCAGGACTTGACACAACTGCATACTAAGAAGCGAAAGGGCAGCTTTATTTCACGACCAAATCAGGTTGTTGAAATGATCGTAAAATACATATTTATCAAGCTAATATTTTTCCTTCTTTAAGACGAAGCCCAGGAGCAGATCACTGCAAAGACAGAACTCATAGCTGGACTGCTAATTAGCTCTGCAAAATAAATTACTTGGGGGAAAAGAAAAATCAGTATTCAGAGATGCCTCTTTTAGGAAATAAATGCTGAGCATGGAGAGCTAATTACTTGCTAGAGGTCTATTGTCATTAAAATAAGGTCATTACTAAGCTAGAAGAAGAATTGTTATTTATATGGTGGGAACACACAAAGACGTTAAATTATCATTCACGAATGTTATTTAATAATCACACAAGTGAACACATTTTCAGCATTAAGGCTCTCAATTCACCCTTACAGGGACCATGCCAAATTAAAAAAAATGCTAAAAATGTAAAGAAAGCTTAAAATTAGCATAACTGAAAGATTAGAGAAAAAAATATTTGATTTATTTTAACAACAAATTAATTTCACAGTCGCCCTTGTATTGTCAGATAGGCCTAAAACAAAAGAAACCAGATGGGAGGGAAAATGCATTTACATGGAAAAAGAAAAGAACATGTGATTGTCAAAATCACAAGGACTGAAAGAGAGACTGAGAGGTTAAGTGTGATATTTGGGACTACTTTCTGAAACTGTCTAAATGTCACCAGACCAGTTTCTTTGTAAATCACTCTGTGATGCTAGATATAACAGGAAGGGTGGTGCATGATTTACATATCATCTGTACAGCAATGCCAGTCACAGTAGTTCAAAAGTCATAAGTCAGCCCTGCCCATAAAGGAGGAGGTTGCTTTATAAGCAATCAGATTTTCTAAAAAATAATCCTTTTTTCCATGTGCCTTTTGACCCGTTATGAGTCATGCTTTCAAACTTCTCTTCAAAATCGTGACGGCTACACTGAAACCGACTTCAAAAAAGAATGACGAGTCTCCCATAATCACATGACTCCAGAAGCTGAATCAAGGTGGAGTGGTCAACTATCTGGCTAATCCAGCTATTTCTAGTTAGATGGTGATTTCCCTCCCCACAGGGTTTTTTAGAGAAATAAAACTATTTAAAAAGAAAACTGGGCCAGCACTTTGGCAGCCAGAGAAAAGCCTTGCCCTCATTAAAGATCCTATACCATTTCATTAAAAAGTGCCATTCTCCAGCACGGCCCTTGAAGTTGACACGTGTGAGAAGGTGCCATTTCCTCGCAGAAAGGGAAGACACACCAGATGCTTCCCTGCTGGAAGACAAAGAGCTATCCAACTGCACAACGGCACCTTTAGAGGGGCAGCTGTTTGTGTGCCAGACAGAAAGGGCCAGCGGCAGAAAAGCACAATGAGTGACTGCCCCCTTATGTCCCATCTCAAAATGCACACAACAGAAGCTAGGTACTCTCTACAAGGCCAACATGCAATTTCTGGATCTGAACACAAGTTTCTTCCCAGCGTAAACTAAACAACCCAGGCAATTAGCTCCGAGACAGTTACAAACTCCAACTTCTTTACAGGGCTGAACTGGTGGAAGAAGACAAGAAATAAGAGAGCCACAAGCATCAACCCCTAGCACCAGCTTCGTCCTCCAAACCAGTAGCCTGTCTGCTTTATATGTCATCTCACACACAGCGAGCAGTGCACGCTTTTTTCATAGGCTTCACATTTCATATGTAATCCCTGCCCGTTAGCCACAGGAGTGGTACACAGGAAAAGACAAGATAGAGCTACGTTAGCTGGGACGGATCACAAATCAGCACCTCCCATTGCCTTCAAGAGAGCTGCGCCAGCTGCAGATTTATACCGGCTGAGGATTGATCTGGCCCAAGAGTTCAGCAAAATTGTTTTGCTGCAGGAAAGAACGTTTCTGATTTTCCTCTGGTTCACAATCCAATGGGAGTATATTTGGGAGGCATTTGTAAAACTGCCTGAGAATGGCTGGGAGGAGTATCTGATTTCATTCTGGATGATAGGAGGGTTGTACTGAAGCAATGCTTGGGCAACAAAACAGGAACAGCTAATGGCTCCTTTAAGAGTTGCCTTGGCAATATCATCAAGGAGGTCATAAGATGCTAGAATCCATAAAGGCTTGGGCTTTGCGGTCCAGTTTCAGCCTCAACGTGCTTATTCCTCAATCCCCAGCGATATATATATATCTATATATATCTATATATCTATATATATCTATATATATATATATAGCAGTAAAACCCCAATTATCTGATATAAATGGGACGTATGGCGGTGGGATAACCCGAAAGTCAGATAATCGAGGGTGGGGGAGGCTGCCAGCTGCAGAGGGGCTATCAACTGCTTGGGATTGGCTCCCCGGGCGCCTGCCGGCTGCTGCACCCCATGGAGCTGGGGGAGATTATCCAACCCCCTGTTATCCAACACTGCATCTTAACCAGGAGTCGGAGAACTGGGGCTCTGCTGTATATCAGAAAAATAACAGCAGGGAGGATGGAGCTGGTGTGTAGGACAGATCAGGAATCACCTCGGTTAACTCTGTCAAATGCAAGTTAAATGCTGCTGCTAGTGTCCCACAGGAACAAATGCACATGAATGCTGCAGGAGGAGAGGGGGAAAATTCCCAACTTCCCTGCTCAGGCGGCCCCTAAATACAGCCTTGGGTTTGATGCCTGCCCCCAACCTGAGTGATGGCTCTGCAGCTCCCACAGCTGGGGATCGTGGGAACTGGGAGGGTGATCGCGTGTGGTGCCTCCCTGTGCCAAGGGGCTGCAGGGACCTGGCAGCTGCTTCGTAAGACTGTAGTAAGTGCTGTTGGGACCCCAGAATCCATCCCTCCTCCTGCACCACAAACCCCCTTATCCAGCCCCACCCTGGAGCCTGCAGGTCAGCCAGAGCCCTCCCCCACCTCACGCCTTCACCTCCTGCCCCAGCCTGGAGCCCTCTCTCACACCCTGCACCCCTCATTTCTAGCCCCACTCCCAGTCTGCACCCCGCGGCCAGAGCCCTCCTTGAATTCCCCCGTGCTCCAGTCCCCTGCCTCAGCCCAGAGCCTTCTCCTGCACCCCAAACCCTTCATCTTTAGCCCCACCTTGCAGCCCACACCCCCAGATGGAGTCCCCAACCTTACCCCTCCCTGCCACACCCCAATACCCTGCCCCAGACCGGGGAAAGTGAGCGGCAGAAGGAGCAGGGAGAGAGCAACAGAGCCAAGAATGGACTCCCAGATGTAGATTCTCCATCCATGGCTCTGCCTACAGCTCCACAGAGCTGGTTCCGCCTGCTGTCTCTGGTTTGCCCAGGCCACCCCCATCATTGGGAATACTGGATATCTCAGAAACTATCTTGATGGTTTGATCCTCCTCCAAGCCCTTTGGTGGAAGTCAACTGTTGCTCCTGCCAGATCTCTAGATTGGTCCATCATCTCCTTCCACCCTCTTTTAAAGCCAAGGAACACCTCCGAGGCAAGCCACCGGCTTGTTACATCTCAACACTAAACACCCACCCTGTTTTCTGAGCCAGGCTGAGAGAGGGAAATACAAACGAACCACACCGGCAACAGACAGAGGTCGAGGAAACAACACAGCTGGGTGATGCTTGTGACCAATTTGCATGGAGTTTGGTGCTAGTGATTCCAGGGTATTGATTGTAAACGATAAGTACCATAGTAAGAAAATAATTCATTAGGTGAGCTTTCGTGGGACAGACCCACTTCTTCAGACCATAGCCAGACCAGAACAGACTCAATATTTAAGGCACAGAGAACCAAAAATACCAAGGCTTGTCAACCTTGAGAACTATTTTTGGTTCTCTGTGCCTTAAATATTGAGTCTGTTCTGGTCTGGCTATGGTCTGAAGAAGTGGGTCTGTCCCACGAAAGCTCATCACCTAATAAATTATTTTGTTAGTCTTTAAAGTGCTACTTTACTGCTTTTTTGTTTTGATAGTATATAGACTAGCACGGCTCCCTCTCTGTTACTATTTACCATTGTAAGGTCAGGGTTGTGTCTTTGCTCTTAGCAGGAGAATAATGTGAGGAAAAGAGATAGAGCAGGGTCCAAAGAACCGGGTGTTTTATTTACAAAGATCTCTCTCTATCTAGCTATCTGAAACCCCAGAGGCACTGAGACCACTGACAAGCGAGAACAAAGTCTCTGCTTTACAGCCTTCGCTAAGAGCCAGCTGGCTTTTTGCTCATGTGGTAGAGCACAGGGCTTTAGCTCTTAGAGTTGCAGGTCTGATCCCTTCTGCTGATGATGTGGGTCTCTCAGTGTTACATACAGATGAAAAGTAATTAAACCTGAGGCTGGCTTAAAACAAACTTCTGATGTTGTTTATGTTATTTAATGTCAAACCACTTAATTAGTCCAACTAACTGGATACTCTGAGCTTATGTGGACACCAATAGCCTCTCCCTTCATTCTCTTCTCGCCCAATCTTCCTGCATTTGTTCACTCACTTTCCTCCCCGCTCTGAGCTGCATTTTCACTTCAGCTTTGTGCTGCTACCGGTAAATTCACCCCCCATTATTATCCCCACCCCGATCTCTTCACCCCTCCCCCCCCGCCAAGTGTAATGCATCTTGGTGTCAAAAGACATTTGTTACTCAGAATATCCCCCTCGTAGTGTCTTGCTAACTAATACTCCAGAGCTTGGCCAATGTCACTTCCCATCATTACAACCTGACTTTGCTTGCCCAGGGAAAACAAATGACCTACTTTCTACAGACTCACATTTTGCGGGTTGGGCTTGGTTAGAGCATTAACCAATGCAGGCCTCTGCGCAGGAATTTCTGGTGGGAGAGGGGCCGCTTTTCTGTAAATGTGGGCCACAATTTTTTACAACATAGAGGGGTTCAAAATAGCCGTGCAATGAGCGTGCCTAAGAGAGGTTAATGAAAAACGTGAGTGGTAAAATGATTTTGTTATTACATATTAAACAACTGTGCAGTAACAAAGGTTTTACAGAAATTACCTTCTGGGATCTTGCTGTAATACTGTAAGTGAAAAACAATATCCCAAATATGTGCATCTCATAGAGCTGGAAAGGACCTTGGGAGGTCATCTAGTCCAGTCCCCTATCCTCTTAGCAGGACCAAGCACCATCCCTGATATCTACTTGCTCTCATCTCTAAACAGCTTCCTCAATGATTGACCTCACAACCCTGAGTTTAGCAGGGACATGCTCAAACCACTGACCTATCCCTCCCTCCAACTCTGAGCTTTCTCTTCAGAGTTTTTTCAGTTAAGACGCTATGTGGCCGGGGTCAGCAACCCCTGACACAAGTGCCAAGAGTGGCACAGAAGCTGATTTTTATCAGCCCCGCCCCTCCTGCCCCACGCACCCCGGAGCTTGCTCAAAGCCCTGGCACCTCTGGATTAGCAAAAGACCAGCTAATGCTACCAACTGCCACCTCAACAGTAAAGCTCTGCAGCTTCATTTAGTTATGAATGAAGCTGTTGTCAGTAGGACTATTAGTGACTTTAAAAAGTATCACTGGCACTCCGACCCTACGTGGAGGTCAAAAGGTCAAATTTTGGCACTCTGACTCCCTAAGGTTGCTGACCCAAATATAGGCAAGTAGCATCCATGTTCTCTACTCGCCCTCTAGCAGCCGCCCTCTTCATGCACATGGGCCTCACAGCTACCCCCTCATTCCCCTCCCTTTCCTGGTGGTAGCAGCCACGGCATGCTGGGAAATGTAGTCCCTTCCCTTCATCCGGGACCAGCTCTCTAGGCACGGATCTGGCCAAGGAACTACAGCTCCCAGAGTGCCTTGGGTTCCCCCTGCACCTCACAGCAGGGAGAAAGGGAGAGAAACCTGATATGCGGGGGGGGGTGCATTGGCACCCTTCACCCCCCTGCCCCAGTATGGGCCTGCAGTGTTCCCTGTAAGCTGTGTGGTTGGGCGGCCACCCGAGAGACAGTCGAATGCCATCAGCTAATTAGCAGAGCACCTATTGCTAGAAGCATGTCTTTCTATTGGCGGTGCACATCTGCATTTCCCTTGGTGCATGCAACCACATTTATTCCACACATGGATGGGAAAAAAAATGAGAGGCAACATTACCAGAAATCCAGGATCAATCCCCATCTCAGCCACAGATTTCCTCAGTCAATTTGCTCGGGGCCAGCTGTTCAAAGGCCTTTCAGTACCAAGAAAGACAGGTCAGCATCTAACCTAATGAGGGGCTTGAGAAAATTCCCATTAACTGCCTGTTTGTACTTTTAGACATCTAAACACCTTTAAAATATTCTGGCCTGCAGCCTCCCTGAGCCACAGTACGATGGGATAAAAGCACTTCTTACTGCACAGCTGTGTGGTGCTGATAGGTGCATTCAGCATAACGAAGCAGTCAGATGCTGGGCAGAGGAGTACCGTGCCTTAGACTGGCAGGTGTTCTTTGCCTTGCACTTGCATCTAGAAGTCCAGGCCCCTGCATGGGACAATGCCGAGGTCTCATGTCGTACTCTTCTCCACTAGGTCTCAAAGCATCTCCTCTTGGCCCATTTATCCTCACTCACGCCCCCCTCACCCGCAGAAAGCAGGGCAGTATTATCCCCACGGTCACCATTATCATCAATAACCGTGGGCTCAGCTCCCGTTGGTGGCTGATGCCTCTCTCACTATTTCCTTCCATGTTTCCCTGTCCCGTGCGGAGTGGCTTAGTTTCTGTAGACCAGCTCCGCACCAATCTACTATATCATCTATCCCTTCTCTGCGGGGTCTGCCTCTCCTATGTGAACCGTCCGTTATGCCGAACACCAGGCTCTTGATTTTTCGTTCATCGTTCATTCTGCAAATATGCCCGAACAGTTGTAGCTTCCATTTTATAACCTCCTGAAGCAGGTTCTCTTTCGGTTGTACCTTTCTGTATAATTCCTCTTTGGTGACCTTCAGCATCCACCCTTGTCTCAGAATCTTTCTGTAACAACTTCTTTCGAACGCCAATATCCTTCTCTTTGAATCTTTCATTATCACCCATGTCTCACACTGTGCAGAGGATAAATGATCCGCCAAACATCACACAGTGTGGGGGAAACCCAGATTTCCTGAAACCTAAAAACCTGCCCTAGCCACTGCACCCTCTTTTCTCTCCTGTTCTGCAAGGTGCTGCAAAAACCAACATATATTCCTTTGGGGCAGGTCTCTGGCCTGAGTTATCCAGGGGCCAGAGCAGCTAATCACACTGGTCCCTTCTGGACTTGGGATCTGTGCACAGGCCCCAGCTGCCTGGGTGCTCCAGGACTGGACCAGACACTGTGAAAAATCAATGGGTGCTGAGGACTTGCCAGCAGCCAAGCTCCGCTCTCTCCCTCCAGAGGCCCTGCTGCTCGGCTCCTCCCCCCTACCTCCCAGTGCCTCCCACCTGCCATGCGTGGCAGCATTTGGGATGCTCTGGGAGGGAGGGGAAGGAGCAGGGAAGGATGTGGGGAAGAGGTGGAATGGGGGCAGGGCTGAGCACCCCCTCAGCTAGTGGTAAGTCAGTGCCAACGGATCGATGAATACAACAGACACAGACCTTTGCTTAGGGACTTTACAGAACGGTGACCAGGAGGGCTGGCAGAGCCCGGAGTGGGGAACGAGGTGCCCAGGGGACAGACAATCCCACTGCAGAACAGCTGGAGAAGCCCTGGGCCAGTTCCCACTGCCTCCCCTCTCAGTGTCAGCCAAGTCCTTTCCTTGGCGGCTGGGCTTCCTTACTGCCTCCTATGGACCGCGGCAGCAATGCTTAGACAAAGGACCCGCTGGCCAGTGAGCTGATAATCCTTAGTGCTTCTCTAATTGGAGGGTTTCAATACACTCTGTGGAGGTAGGCTTGAAACCAACCAAGCCTGGTCATTTATGAGCACCACGGTTTATCACTTCATGGCCTACTGGGGCCATTCAACGCTTCAACAGCAGGAACAGAACTTGTCCCCTCCTACTCCACCCAAGTTCTGTACAGGAGCCATCACCCATATAGGGCCAATGACTCCCAGTTGAGTCATTCCAATTTCATCCACTAGAGGGCAGTGATGTGCGGCATGTGCCAATTCACCACACTATCACAGAGAAGAATGCTCAGGTGGTGAAGGTGCTTGCCTGCACCTCAGAGGCCCAGGTTCAATCCCCTGCTCTTCCAGAGCACCTGGATGACCGTGGGCTCCTCTGGGCCTCAGTCTTCCTTCTGTGTAATGGGAGTAACTCTGCCGTACCTCACAGGAGTGCAGTTAGGACAACTACACGAAGGACTGTAGGTCCTTTGATACTATGGCAGGGGGGTGTGAGAGAATGAGTAAGACAGATAAATCTGCCCCACTTCATAGCAGCAGGAAGTGAACTAGGGAGAGGTTGTGTGAGTCACACAAGAGAGTGAGCAGCAGAGCCAAGAGTAAAGTCCACGTGTCCTGACTTCCATGTGTGGAGGGAGGGATAGCTCAGTGGTTAGAACAGGGGCCTTGTAAACCCAGGGGTGAGGGGGCCATTTAGGGATCTGGGGTAAACAGATCAAAGAAAATCTGTCAGGGATGGTGATAGGTCTGGCTGCGAGGGCAGGGGACTGGACTCTATGACCTCTCAAGGTCCCTTCCAGATCCAGGAGATGGGCGTATCTCTGCCACAGCCACTGCCATATGCTTCCTTTCTGTGCCTCCACCGGGTCAGAGGAGCAACGCAGGAGTTTGGCTGAGAGCACAGAAGCGGGGACAGCCGGTCTCTGGGGACGCAGCTGCTCTATGCACAGCTCGCTTTCCCCGTTTGCAACTTAAAAGGGCCAGCGAGCCCATGAGAGGAAACGCAGCAGCCGTCATGGCTGCAGGAGAACTAGCTTTAGAGCAGCAGTTCTCAACCTGTGGGGCTGGACCCCAAAGCCCGAGGGCTTTGGCCTTGGGCAGCACGGCTGAGGCTGCACACCTCCCACCTGGGGCTGAAGCCCCTGAGCTTCAGCATTGTTCCCCCTGCCTGGAGCGGTGGGGCTTGGGCTTTGATCCCTGGCAGCCTCAGGCCTCAGTCCTCCCTCTGGGGTCACAACGTAATTTTTCTTGTCAGCAGTGGGTCGCGGTGCAGTGAAGTGGCAGGAGCCCTGCTGCAGAGCCATTCCAACTGCTTCTACATGGACTTTCATAGGTGCCTCATTCTCCAGCCAAAATTCTGTGGCAGGGGAGAAAACGGGAGTTAGTCTAACGGTGCCTGCACACAAATGGGCTCAGACCGGCCTCACACAACATTGTTTCTGAGGTGTATATTCCAGAAGAACAACAACAAATCTCTAGATATGAGCCTCAGCATCCAAGTATGCAAGAAAGAAACCCACATCCCCATGGGTGGAGTTAAGAACCGGCCCTGCAACATACCCATCAGACCAGAGAGCTAAGAAGCTCTTGAGTGAAGCCAAGGCATTGTAGTCTAGTGTTGAAAGCGGAAACCTGAAAGTTCTGTTCCAGGCCCTGCTACTGACTTGCCATGTGGCCACAGGCAAGTCACTTAGTCCACCTCTGTCTCAGCAAAGCAGGATCATTTCATCCATTTAGGAAAATGCATCAAGGTCCTTTGCTGGAATAGGATTTTGCTGTTCTTACAATTCACAGTGGGACATAGCCAGCATCCCCTGCACTCCCCTGCACACACACAAATAAAGATCTGCGACTTACTGAAACAGTGCAAGGATGTTAGCTCTGGAACTTCCACTCATTGTGCCTTAAAGGAAGGAGCATTAGGGAGGAGGAAGTGGTTTATTTTGCTGACATTTTCCCCTCTCATGCTCTGCAGCTTCCTGGTCTTTAATAGGGCTCGGGGCCAGATGTGGGAAAGAGTGCCTCCCACATGAGACACGCTTAGCATGGCTCTTCCTGTCTTAGCCAGAGGCGGGCTTTTCTGGAGGGTACAGCTGCTGCCACCAACCTGTGGGAAATGTGCAAGAACTGCTAGCTGGAGCTAACTTACCCTGGCAAAGTGCAGCCACCTCTGGGCAGGCAACAGCAGCTGCCATCCAATGCACGACCAAGAGGAGGGCAGTTCTGGAGAAGGAACCCAGGGCAGAGGAGCCCCCTGAGTTATTTAAGGACCACCCAAAGCGCAGGGGCACCTCGATGTTCCATCACTCTGAAACTGAGCGTATTACACGGGTGTCCGGGGTGTCTAGCAGCCAGTGCCCACTCATCACTGTGCAGGGTGTCACCCTAGGGAACAGCCCCTCATCCAGGCCCCCAGGGACTCCTGACCCCTCAGCTCCAAGGGGTATTACTATTCTCTTTGCTGATGGAGACTAGGAGACCCCCGCTCACTCCTCTGGACTGCCAGGCACCACGCATTAAGCAGCAGGGATTAGCTCCTCACAACCTCTTGCTGCTTCTCACTCCACCTTTCCCATAACCTCCCTCCAGACTCACCGGTTCTGATTCACACTGGGAGTCAGACTTGTGGCTGTGCTGCCACTGAAGGAGTATCTCTGGCAGCCGTCCCTCCCAACGGGTTCTCACCATCTGCAGGGGAACCTGGGACCTCGAGAGCTTGGTGCGTAAGTCCTATCAGCTAGCGACTAGCTAAAACTGCGGAGTAAACTCCTTACTTTCTCTAAGTGGTCTCAGAGCTGCTAGATGGACCAGTACGCCTCTCCCAGGAGGTGCATGGATTATAAAGGCAGGCCCTGCTGGCATCACATCAATGTGAACGTAGCAAATAAAATTGTAAAGGGACAGTCAGGGTTCAGTGGCCAAGGGTCATTAAGGTGAGGAGGACTTCAGTGGGGGAACAGACCTCCTGCTCACTCTCTGCACAAGGGTGAATTTCATCCCTGGCCCAAGTGGTAGGCAACTTCTTACCAAAGGCTCCAGTTCCCGATGGTCAATGAGGCTGAACTCTCTGATGAAGTAGTAAAAGTGCTTGTAGCAGGTGTTGACGTGGGCCTCGGCGCCCATGCTGATGATGCTATCGAAGTGATGGATGTAGACGTGGACGAAGACTCGGAAGAGACGGGTGAGGATTTTGGTGCACACCTGCTGGAAGTTCTTGGGGAAGGGGACTCCTGTGAGGCAGAAGCAAAAGCCATTTTCAGCTTTTAAGCATTTGACAGTTTCCAAACTAATAACGTTTGCAAGGCTTGCAACGTCCTCATCATGGCAACAATATGGAGCGTTTCAACTCACAATTGATTACGCTGACCATCATTTCAGCATCTCCTGGTGCTTCTCCCATCTGCTTGTTGTGTCTAGCTATGGCCTCTCATTTTACC
The DNA here is from genome assembly GCF_033958435.1 of Carettochelys insculpta. Classification (NCBI taxonomy): domain Eukaryota; kingdom Metazoa; phylum Chordata; order Testudines; family Carettochelyidae; genus Carettochelys; species Carettochelys insculpta. The sequence continues at coordinate 6,042,840 of NC_134145.1, forward strand.
ATCCAGCACATCCATTAGTCTTTATAAGCACAGGGTCTAGTTTGATGCACTGTGAAAAGGTCCTTCAAAGTCACTGGAAAGAGCCCCATTGCATTTTGGATCATGACCACAATTAAGAGCCGTTCAAGAAACAGACTTTCTTTTGTGGGAAGTTTTGAAATGACATTCCCTTTTGAACTGGGGTTAAATGTCAAAATAGGAGCAAATCAGCTAGGTGAAAAATTAAAAGACCAAAAATAGGGTTTAATCTAAACAATCAACATGGGAAATGAACACATTTTAGACACAATCAAAAATTCTGCCAAATGTCAACGTGAAATGTTATGGGTTAGTTTTGAAGTGACCATTGCGGGTATGGTTTATGTTTTGATTCTCCCAACTGGGAAAACTTCATCCGATAAACGTAGCAAAAGGCTGTTTACTCAATGAAGCTGCGCAGTTTAAAGAAGCACTGACTGGTGTTTAAAGATATCTCAGCCGAGTTGCTTCTGCACACAATGCAGCTTCTTCTGATGATTTTCAGATGAATCCCAGCGTGTCGATATGAAAGATCAAGTTACAGCCATAATCTCTGCCCTCCAGCAGCACTCTTTGTATCAGTGAATAAACCCCTACTATTTAACCATGCTAAAAACATCATGGTTGCATCTTGGTGAGTCCAACAACCATGGTAGGCCTAAACCAAGAAATTTGGTCCTGGATGTAGAGTTCCAGGGTGTTTGGATTGGGTTTCGTTGCGTTAGCTAAAATAAAAGGGAACAGGAGATACTGAATAGGGACCAACTGAAAAATTTGGCACTCGCTGAAGATTAGAGAAGTTGTTTTGTGAATCCAGATTTACATGGTCTCCCTGACTTTCTACACAATCTCCTCTTAGACCTGTGGTGCCCAAGCCGTGCTGAAGGAGTAGCCATTGTTGTGGCTATAGCGGCTACTATTATAGCAAACTAGCCACATTACTCTGAAAATATATTGTTCAAGCCAACTAGCCACGCTCAGCTGGTCTAATAGCCGCAGGTGACTAGTGGTTAGTGTGTTGGACACAATGACCTTACAGGTTTTAGTGAATTTCACCTATAGGATTTCAGGCTAGATCCAGCCCAGCCTGGTGGTACCAGTTGGTGGTAGTACAGGTTGGCCTGGCTCCCATCTGACAAGTGTCTGCCTCTCACAAAGATCCCTTCACAAGTCTGAGAAGAGGAGAACATGGACCGAAAAAACTTTCCCACAACTGGAAATTTTCTAAAATTCTGTCTGGTGAAAAGTTTTGAAAATATTTGTTTGGAAGGAAGACAAATTTTGAAATGTTAAAATGTCCCATGGAATGGAAATCCTGAGTTTTGACCAGCTTGATTCGCAATAATCTCCACTTGACTGTAGCTACTACAGGTGCTGTATTATGTGGCAGCCATTTGCACATTTCTTTCCAAACTAAATCACTGTTCTTTTTTATAGCCCTTTCCTAGGTAAGGCCTGGTCTACACTAGAGAACAAAGTCGATCCCAGATATGCAATTTTAGCTATGCCATTAGCGTAGCTAGAATCAATGTTTCAGGACCAACTTTGTTCACTAGTGAAGATCGGGTCTCTTTGGGCTCCACCCAACATGTCTTACTCCATGAGACAGCACGGAGTACCAGGATCGACGTCTGAGCTCAGAGAGATTGATTGCGGTGCATCGAATCCTCTGTAAGTTTTAACATACCCGCAGACGTGTCAAAAATCAATCTCCAGATCAATTGTGGCATGTCGAATGCCACGTAAGTATAAACACGCCCTAAGACTTGACAAAGAATTAGGCTACTTCCTCATAAAGGAATTCCTACACTCTGTTTACAAGCAGTACTCATTGCCCACACTCCTCTTGCATAACTCCTGGGTTCTTAAGCAAAAGAGATTTTAAATGAAATACATAACAGGAAAAAGACTTTTTTCCATAATCCTCCATTCACAAAAGTCAGCAGTTCAGCGGCCAAAACTCAGAGTGCTACCAAAGCCACCGCTGAGCTAAATCTGAGATCTGCTGGAAGAGCAAGAGATACAATCTGTTTCCAAAAACCTACCATTTCTCTAAGCTATCGGAAACATAATGAGAGAGTATTGCACATCAAAGGGTCCCCTTTTCATACATTGATTTTAAAAGGTGAATAGAATTCAAGCTGCCTACGGATGCAAGGGACCAGATTCTGCTCCCACTTCCGCTCATGTAAATGGGAAGAGGCTCTGCTGGGTTTAATGGTAGCACAGGTCAAGGAGACTTTAGACCGAAGCACACTAGAGTTTTCTTTAAACCCTTTGGTTATAATGTGAGAGAGGAGTCCCCTGGCAGACTAGCAATAAAAAAGGCGTGGTTAGGATTTTGCACCAAGCCTTTTATTGCTTTCGTGGAGGACGGGTGAATAGTAAACACTTCACTAAGAAACCAAAAGGATCATGTGGACAGTAAAGGATCAAACTGAGGACTTTAACTGGCCTGGGGTTGAGACACTAGGCCTGAGTCTACACTAGCAAGTGCTTTCGAAAATAAAGGCCTCTTCTCAAAGATCCAGTGGACCGGCTACCCACAAGATGAGCTCTTTCAATCTGAAGTCAAAAGAAGGCAGCGCTTTTTTCGGCGTCCCTCTTCCCCTCCCAGGCGAGGAAGAGCGCCTTGCTCCAAACGATTCTTTTTTTGAAAGAACAGTCCTCGAGGCACCGCGTTTTTGGAAACGTGGCCCAGTCGTTTGAGAGAGCGGGGGCTGTGTGGACACCATCAAAAGCGAGGATCAAGTTTTCGCTCTGCTTTTTTTGCGTGTGGACGTGCTCTTTCGAAAGAAGTGGTTTTGGAAGATGATCTTCAGGAAGAACGTCTGTCGAAAGATCGCTGCAGCGTAGACGTAGCCTAGATGGGAACACCAGAGATTTGGGTTTTATTCCTGTCTCTGTCATAAACTATGTGTAACCAGGGGAAGTCTCTTCATCCCTCCATCCATAAAATAGGGCTCAAAGTCCTACCTTATCAAGAGTGTAAGATCTTTGAGGCAGGGACCATCTCTCATATGTGCTTGCACAGAACCCAGCATAATGAGGCCCCGATTTTACCTGGGGATTGAAGGTGCTAATAAGGTGGCCGAGATATAGGAAATTCTACCTCTGAGGAAACCATCCAAACCCCAAGGTCTATTTCACAGTAATGTGAAGCTGGCATTGGAGATGACAGGATCCAGTTAGAGCAAAACATAACACACGGGATCTGGCCCATTATTCATCAGGTGGTTAGTTTCCACCTCTAGTGCTTAAAAAGCAAGGCATGGCTAAGTCGGGCCCTGCCCCAGGCTAACCATCTGTATGTGTTGCCAAAGGAGTCGGTTCCCTGTGTCCTGCACCTTTAACTATCAAAACATGGCTGCCCTGCCTGTCTACTGAAGAGGAAAACTGGGAGGTGATTCCACCAGGGGAGCAGTCTTGCCTTCTGTAACCCCAAGCAAGCGAGCAACTTGTTCAAGTTCATAGAATCATAGATTCCTAGTGCTGGCAGAGACTTCAGGAGGTCACCAAGTCCAGCCCCCTGCCTAAAGCAGCATCAACCCCAACTAAATCATCCCAGCCAGGACTACGTCAAGCTGGGACTTTTAAAACCTCTAGGAATGGAGGTTCCACCACCTCTCTAAGCAACGCATTCCAGTGCTTCACCACCCTCCCGGTAAGATAGTTTTTCCTAATATCCAACCTACACCTCCTACACTGTCACTTGAGACCATTGCTTCTTGTTCTGTCATCTGCCACAACTGACAACAGCCTCTCTCCATCCTCTTTAGAGCCCCCTTTCAGGAAGCTGAAGGCTGCTATCCAATCGCCTCTCACTCTTCTCTTCTGCAAACTAAATGAGTTCAAATCCATCAGCCTCTTCTTGTAGGTCACATACTCCAGCCCCTTAATCATTTTGGTTGCCCTCCACCGGATCCTATCTAATGCATCCACATCCTTTCTATACTGAGGGGCCCAGAACTGGAGACAAAACTCCAGATGTGGCCTCACTAGCACCGTATAAAGAGGAATAACTTCTCTAGATCTGCCGGAAATGCTCCTCCTAGTGCACTGCAATATGTCATTAGCCTTCGTGGCTACAAGGGCACACTGTTGACTCACATCCAGCCTCTCATCCACTGTAATCCCTAGCCTGGAGGGAGTAGGTGAACTGGGGTCTCCTTGGGCCAGATCCAAAGCCCACTGCAGTCTGCTGGAGTCTTCCACTGAGGGAGGCAGATTGCCAGGGCCCCGCAGACCAAGACCAGCCTGGAGAATGATGAAGTAGCAGCCAGCAACGCTCTCTATAATAAGGAGCGTCCATATCGAACAGTGACTTCTGATGAGTGTGTGTTTTCCATGGTTTCCAGTGAGTTCTGTAGCTCTGGACTTGTGACTTAGTTCTGGTTATGCAGCTTCCTTCCTTTTCTGACCAAAACAAGAGCCAAGGACAAAACATGAGCCAATTGGCCACTTTTCATTTATGCTGCAAACAACCAGTGTGTGCAGGGGAAGGAGGTTATAAAATCAGCCCAATCACACAGTAAAAACAGGTGGAAGACTGGCATGGGGAAAGAACTCCATTTTCCACGGCTAGTATTGTCAGACATCACATTCTTTGCTCTGGCTGAATTTATACTTGGGGCAGGACCACAGGGAGTGGAGACAGTAGCTTACTCCATTCTGCGTCCCAGAATCGGCCAGGAATCAGTCCAGACCTATGAGCGCTTTAGAGCAGCCTCAGGACTGCTCTAACTTACACCTGGCTAGCAACAGCTCTGAGGGAACGTTCCGTAGCAGCTGGGTACCACTGGGGTTTACAGACACTCTGGTCATACCCCCGTTGAATAAAACACATGGAGATATACCTATCGCATAGAACTGGAAGGGACCAAGTCCAGTCCCCTGCCCTCATGGCAGCACCTATCACCATCCCCTCACAGATTATTTAAAAAAAAAAAACCAACTATATGCCTCAGAGCCCTAAATGGCCCCATCAAGGCTTAAACTCACAACCCTCAGTTTAGCAGGCCCCCACCCAAACCACTGAGCTATGCCTTCCCTGCTAAACCAGCTACAGCACCAATGAATTCTCTCTAGGCAAGGGGCAATTCAGAGTAAGCAGATGCTTAACACCAAACCAGTGACAGCTAGAGAATGGAAGTTCCCTGTTCGGACCAAAAATGGTGGAGTCCACTACCCAGACCACAGAGATCACATCTCCCCAGCCAGTCACCTCCACGGGGCTCAATCCCAACCTTCTCTCTTAGGTTATGGCTACAGTGTGCCCCTAACTTGAAATAAGACACACAACTGACGCTATGCACACTGAACACCTTATTTAGAGTTCATTTCAAACCATGTCTGCTGAGTGCCACGTTTTGAAACACAGCCCTGTGTCGCGGCATCCCTTACCCCTCTCACGAGACCTAGAGGGATGCTGAATCAGCACAACTGGTATTTCGAAAAATATTTGCTTAGGGGGAACACTGGACATAAGTACTAAAAATGCAATTACCTTAACTGATATTTGGCCAGGACTCTGGTAGTAGGAGAAACCATGCAATGGTTTAGCATCTGAATTCTAACTTAACTGGGCCCAGGCCTGCCGAAGGGATGGAGGAGGGCAAGGGGGGTAATTACCCCAGGGCACCTTTGTATTGCTGCGGCAGTGCTGCTACACATGGCTAAGGAATGGGGGTGGAGCCAGTGCCATGGACTGGGCGACACCGAGGGCTGAATGCCCTAGGCCCCGCCCCTTCTGTCCTTGGCCCCGCCCCTTCCAGGGCACAGAGCCGGGCCCCCCTCCCACCTTGCCCCTGGGCCCACAGCAGCTGGTGGCACCACTTACTAGGATGTTTCACTGGAAACGTACACAAAGTTGTAATGCTCAAGGAGACATGATTTCCACACACTGCCCTGATTGCTTCCAAACACAAGAAAACCATGTTGGACAGACAATGTGTGCAAAGGCAATAAAATGAGCGAAAGCCGAAAGCACGCACAATTATGGAAACAATTCTAAACGTAGTAACAACAGCCTTGGTGTGAGGCTAAAGGTCGAGGACAAGTGTGTGTAACAGGGGCTGTGTCGAGCGACCTAGGGGATGACGGAGCCCCCTTGCCGTCAACTGAGTCGCGTCCATTGTCACGGCGTATGCACGTACCGATGTAAACTGGTGAGGCATATTGGAGACTCATGGGGGTATTGGAGACGATGCGTCAATGACAGTAAACCTGGCTCCAGTGCCTTCGTACCTCGCTTGATTTGTGCTTCTTGGGGGCTCTCGGAGGTCTGCAGTGTCGGCCAACTGCAGGATCTACGCTGTTGTCCAAAAAGAGCACAGGCACGCGGCCAAAGTGATTAACATCAAAGGGAGCACATTGGATGTCCGAGCACCGTTCCGGTAGAGATGCCCGACCACATAAACAGCCTTGTATCTTTCCTGCCAGTACTCTCCTGTGTGCTGCCTGATAATAGTATTCTTTTATTTGCAATCAGTCCCACGAAATTGTAGAAAGGAATAATTCAAGTCAACAGTATTAATACAATGAATTATTATTAATTATTATTAAATCCCATTTTAGCAGCTTATTGTTAACAGACTGGCCCCTGCCTCATTACGTCTTTAAAAAAACACTTATAATTAATGGCAGAACAGCAGCTGCAAATTATTTATGGTGTTAATTTTGGAAGAAAATGGGACAAGACAAAAAACAAAACAAAAACAAAACCCTGTTCTTATTTTCTCAGCTGGCTGGTTTTACAATTGCATCATGCTGTGTCCAAATTCTCCCCCTCCCCCCACTTTATTATGGGAAAGTATCGGATAGTTTTTCTTTTGTTAATTGCGTTCCTTGAGAAACGGCACAGAAGGCACAGATTGTGTTTAAAAGAAAGCACTTTAAATAGTAGCTTGACTATGAACTAAGCTCATTAATTTTTCACTAACAGAATTTAAAAGCGTGCTCAGTGCTCTTTTAAAATCTTTAGGCCTGATCTGGGCATGGTTTTTACTGGTGTCACTATGCTGGTTAACGACAATGTTCTCTCTAATTTTTCCGTCCAGGGACAGAATAAATTTTATTATGTGCTCCAAGGCATGTGCAGATGTTTACCACCAGTAGAAACACATGCTGCCAGGGCTGTGGGCGCTCTGCTAATCAGCGGGGCAACACCTGAATCTCTCTTGGGTGGGCACTCAAGTGTTCAGCTTCCAGGACATGCTGGTTAAGGGTCTGATTTTTTATGTATATAGTTTTATTAGTACAACCCTGAATATGGCCATAGGCAGACCAGTTAAAAGGTCCTTCTGCCAGCATAGCTTATTCCTCTTCCCATATAGTCATAATCCACACCAGGCTATCTATACCATTATAACAGCATCTATGTTATGGTAATTACACAGCTGTAACAATATTGGTATAGTAAGTCAGTGCAAGGTATGTGCGTAAACAAGTCCTCAGCCTTTAACCTTCCACTCTTGACTCATATCACCACTGGCCGTAGAATACCCAAAGCTTGTGTGTCAAATCATTCCAAGAGGCCTACAAAAACCCCAGCTGCGGTTAGGCAGCTGGTACGCTGACATCCCTGTCCGCCATGCTGAAAATACGGTCCTATCGTTCTTGCCTGGCTGGGCCCATCTGTTGCCTTGTCCTGCAAGCTATTCGGGGGTCGTCTTTTTGTTCCGTTTGGATCCTGGTCCAGGAACTCAGCCCACGGGTCCTTCCACAGTGCAAATTCTAACATCTCCTTGGGGTGCCTGTCCCAGAGCATTGTGGGATGGGAACAGAAGCTGCCCCAACAGCAGGCGCAGCAGATCAGCCAGGCTTCAGCTTAATGGGCTGCCGTCCCTGTCAATGCCCAGACTTGCTGGACCTTTCCATGAAGCCAACAGAAAAGCTCCTCCACTGGGATAAGATAAGAGCTCAGCAGAGGGTGGTAAAGTCCCTCCCGACTACTAGATGCTCAGGGTCTCCTTGTGAAGATAACAGAACAGTCCCATGCAGGGATCATCCTTCAGGAACCTCTGTCCTTTGCCATTGTTACTGAGGGGCAAACACTGCCTGTGCTTCTGCAGCCCCTGAGGGTACCTGGCAGCAAAAGGGGTGTGGGTCCTTGACCAAGGGAATCTCAGCTCCAGTGGCTGCTGCTCCCCACCAATAAGCAAGAGATAAAGCCAGGGGAGCTATCCATGGCTATGTGGATTTTCCTCTCCAACCTTCACCATGCAACCACTTCAGAGCTGCTTCCCTGGCTGGCTGGGCCCTTTTATGCATTCACCCCACCCAATCTGAACAGACCCTGAGGGCTGGGCTTTCTTGGTGTTGCACATTCCCTCCCTGGGACTCCAACCAGTGTGGTTCTGGATCGCTGTGGCTCTCCCTCCCTGCCCTCCTCCCAGCACAGTGGCACCAACAATTTCGCATTCTCTTTAGGCGGGAGCACTGACCCAGGGGCTGGTCAACCCAACGCAAGGTGTCCCCTAGCCTGTTACTCTTGGCTCTGCCCTCCCATTAGGTGGTGAGATCTTGCTTGGGAAGCTTGGCATAATGGGAGGTTTTCCCTGGTCCTCAGAGAGCTGGGCTGTAACTGTATCTCCCGTCCTGAGCAGAGGTTGGCACGGAGTTGCAGAGCAGAGCAGTCACAATTCCTCCCCTGGTCTGGAGAAGGAGTAAGCTACTTCATCCCTTCTAATGGAGCAGCTCAACCCCCTTACACGCACCTACCTGTTAACTAGCCTGGGCCCAAGGGTGAGTGGTGGACCCACACCAGTCACTCACGAGCCCTAGCAGATACATAACTCCTACTCTCGACTCCCAAGGCCAGGGTCTCACACTCACTAGGGTCGGCCTGAGGAGTGGGCATCAGCAAGGTGAGGGAGGGGAAAGGACAGAGACTCTTGGCCAAGGCAGGCTGTGATCGTCTACTGCAGCGTAATCGGACTCACACATCCCGGGCCATATTTGCTGCCCTCACTGACAGTGAACGGTGCCTTTCCTCCACCGAAGCCACTGGGATGGACCACAGAGTGAGCTCCTAAGGATACCAAAATCAGGTCCTTTGAAAACTAGGGGGCTGCAACAGAGACTCAGAGTCTGAGCAACCCAGCAAGCCATCCTGTCCTCTGCCAGGCTTGTAAACATTAACAGCTGAAGTCAACTCAGCTATGCAGGTGTACATCAGCGGAGGACCTGGCCCTAAAAACTAAAGGCAACAACAACTCTGAGAGCCAACTCTTCATGCTAACATCCATCTGATTTCCCTGAGCCAGGAGGAATGATTTTCCACCCCTCTGGTTTGTGGAGTAGCAGATCTCTCCACCTGCCTGTCAATGCAGCTGGCTGACTAGCCCTGCTGAACTGTACTGTCTCGATATTTGTGAATGGAATAAATTTTGTTATGTGCACCAAGATATGTGCAGATGTGCACCACCAATAGAAACAGGCTGCCAGCTGTGGATGGCTGTGGACGCTCCAGTAAGCAGCTGAGTGGCCCCTGAGTCTCTCCTCGGTGGCTGCCCGAACACTCAGCTTGCAGGGAACACCTGGCTTTGATCCTGACCTCCTAGTGTCTGGAGTCTTGGCAAATGACTCACAGTCCTTGTTTGTCTCTCACTTCTGATCTCACGGTGTTCCAACCAGGCCCAATTTCTGCTCATTGGCTTGTGGACCTTCAGCCCGCTCCCAGTGCTAACTCCGAAGCCAGTCCGCCTATGCTCCAGCCCCACCATACCCCAATAGAAGGTAAGGGCATGGTGCAGGTGTTTTTGCAGATTTCATGGCCTGTGTGATAGAGATCAGCCTAGCAGATCAGATAAGAACAGCCTCACTAGGTCAGACCTAAAGTCCAGCTAGCCCAGAATCCTGTCACCCAACAGCGGCCAGTGCCAGGTGCTCCACAGGCAATGAACAGAACAGGCTACATGATCCCTCCTGGCTTTAGCACCACTGAATTCGGCAGATTTCCCACAAACACCATGTTTTGGCAAGCGGTCATCTCAGCCTTCCTTCCACACCCCCTGGATCCATTCCCAGCCTATCTCCCAGCCCTACAAGATCTGTTTTTTTGTAGGACATGTTGAGCATCTTCTTCTGCTTCTTTGTTTTCATTCCCTCTACTGACTCCGACAGTCCTGCCTTGTCTCTCTCATCCCAACTCGTTCCACTGCAGAGTTCATAAAAGGGAAGCGCTCTCGGCAGAAACAAACAAACGTGGCATTTCCCTTGGCCCCCCAGCAGCTCCATTTTCTGAAATGCCACAGCTACCAAATAATTAACCTCAGCAGCACGTGGAGGAGTCAGAGTAATTAACTGGGGAAGCATGTGACAGCCCCAGCCCATGTTCCAGTCTTTCAGCATCAGTCTACTCTGCAATTAGACACCTGCCGCTGGCCACAGCCAGCTGACAGCCCCAGACCTGAAAACCTAAGGGACTGTTTAGCTACGGTGTAGATACACCTCATGGGTTCCCAGCCTGAACAGCAACATCACAATTAAATAGCCCCTTAGCCCAAGGCCCTCTATGTCCCCGGCTAGTGACAAGAGTATGTAGCGCTGTTTAAGTCTGAGAAGCTAACAGAGCTGGTCTTTGTGCTCAAGCAGTACAAGCTTGAGGTCTTGTGTATTTTGAGATCTAGAAGTCCCAAGTTCAGTCCTCATATGTTAGGACCCTCAATGGATACGGGCCAATGTTTTCACTAATCTTTGTCATCCTTGTGTGGATATTTTCCACCTCTGTGTGGCGTAATAATTCTTATGTGCACCAGAGCAGGTGCAGACGTGCACCACGAATAGAAACACAAAACCTATCTGTAGGCACTCTGCTAATCAGCCAGGTGGCATCTGAATCTCTCCTGACAGGCTGTGCAGCCGCACAGCTTACATGGAGCACTAATATGACCCATATTCTCTTGATACCAGCCAAAAAGAACATTCACAGGCTGCCCCAGTCAGCTCCCCATCTGTTTGTGACTCTTGGGGGGGCGGGGTCTGAAGTTGAGAACATTCGGCCTATTTCTGGAGGTCTGTCAATAACGGTTCTCTCTGAACGCCAGCGGCTCTCTGGAGAACAGCACATGCTTCTCTGCCTCTGACTAGGACACTGGTGCAGATAGGAAATAGCCATCAACTGGACAAATGAAAAAAAAAACCCAGAAGCAGTGCAGTATGGTACCACAGAGGTGGCAAAAGAACCTTAAAAGTTACTGGGGTAAACGTGCAGCTGCTTTCACTTCCGGGTACTTGAGTATAATCAAGATATGACGTGTGCATGTTTGTGTACTTTTACTCAAGTAGTTTTCCAGAGGGACATTGGTGACTTGTACTTAAGTACACCCCCTTCCCCACAGCTGTACTTTCACTCAAGTAACCTTTTGCGTATTCTTCTCACCTCTGAGTACGGAGTGGTTCTGGGATGACCGTCCCAGGAAAAGACTGTGAGATGGAAAGAGTAAGTGGTCACAGAAGCTGGTTGTGAAAACCGTAAATGAAACATCATATCCTCTGAACTGGCCAATTCATCGAAGTCAATCTGCTTTGCGGAGACAACTGGATGAAGCTGAGACATATCGTAGGCTGGGCTTTCACAGAGCCTGGTCTGTCAGGCAGGGTTCTGTCAGCTGGCCCATCGGGTTCTGTGGTAGCCCAGCGGGCAGGCTGACAGGGAGCCAAGGCGCTCAGGGAGATGGCCTTCCCAGAGATAGGGGACATCAGGGCTTTACCTTTTCCACTGAGAACTTCGCAGTTTTTGATTGTTCTTCTGAATCAGAAAAACAAATTTTTAAGCGACCACGACTGTCCACAGAACTATAGGGCCAACCATAACCTGCCCAGCAGCGGACACCCTCTCACCCAACCCCAGCAAGAACCTGAAGCTATCAACCACCCATCAACCATAGGGCCCAGCCGAGGGCTAGCCCCAGAAAGAGAGATGTGCATGAGATGCCATGTGGTCCACTAGGGAGTTTGCTGCTGCTACCGCTGCTCCGTGGAAGGTGCTCAGATAACGCAGGGCTGAGGAACGGATGATCGCTAGACATTCTGAGATTCAGGAAGAGCTGGAGAGCCCAGGTGAAGGTTTGCCATCACGGAGGCCTAAAGTTAGGCTCCTGAATCCGTATTTAGGCCTCTAAACTAGCAGCCTGACTTTTCTAAGGGCCAAGCTCCCAGCAGACCCCAGGGCTGGAAGGAACTGCCAGCTGATCGGCGCCTCTCAGTGTCCCATTGCCTACGTATGCCAGAGGCTGAAGTAGACTGACGAGACCAGGGCGGGGACACAGATGAGAACACGCAGGCGCAGGAGCGGATGCAGCAGTTGGTGAGCGCCTTGACCAGCTGTTAGCCTAATGCCGCTGCCGGCTTAAGAACCTGTCTATTGGCATGGGCGGTGCATATTAAAGGCGAGGGCAGGCTAAGCGTCGCCCAACCCAAGCTGTGGCCCCGCCCACACTCCGCCTTGAGGCCCCGCCCACAGTTCCCTCTCCCCTGAAGCTGGCAGGGGCTCGACTCCAGCCAGCAGCTTGAGGCTGCTGGTGGCTAGGGATGGCTTGGCACTCAGGCTGCCCTTCCACCTAGCCGGCGACTTGGGAGCTGTGCTGCTGCTTGTGCCAGCTGGCAGCCCAGGCACTGGGTTGGACAGTGCTTAGGGTGGTTCAGTCAGGACTCCTATGGCCAGGGTAGGAGGTAGGGGCTGGGCTTCAGGCGGGAGGAGCGGCAACCGGTGGCTAGCTTCCCCAAGTGGGGGGCGTTCACACACTGCCCGGCCAATCAGGTGGTTTACCCAAGTCAGGTGACTGAGCTGCAAGCCAACTGATACACCTACAAGTCTTCTGTTGCTCACTAGGGCCCAGCAGACAGACCCCAAGCACAGGTGCCAGCCTGCTGCCAGCCTCACAGGAGGCTGGGACTGGCACCAGGCCTCGGGCCGGTGGGGGCAGCCCTGCCAGCACCTGTCCCAGCTGGAAGCAGGCTGACCACTAGGGTGCCAGCCTGAGCCCCACCCTGACACACCCAGGAGTGTGGCTCCCAGCACGCGGGCATGCCCGTAGGTGCCAGGTGGCACCCACTCCTGCAGACAGTGCTGCGAGCTGCAGGTGTGCGGACGGATCCTGGAGAGGGCCAGGCTGCTACCGTCTCACGCTCCACCCATGAGGGGACCTCTCTGTGGCCGGACAGCCCCTTGGCCACTAGCCTGTTCCCTGGGCCCCCACTGCAGTCACTATGGTCCCAGAGGCACTGCGTAGTCCCAGGTGGCAGGGCCCATGACATTCCCGTCCCATGGCCCAGGGGTGTTGGTTGTTGCTCACAGCGGGGGACAGGGCCTTAGGGGCTGTGTTGCGCGAATGACGCACCACCCCCAATCCAGAGAGGACCCGTCAAAACATCCACCACACTGTCGCCCCCGGGAGGATCACCGACCTGGAGCGGCAGCTGTGGGAGGACAGGGAGTGGCTGTTGTGGGCCTGGGACCAACTAATGTCCCATTTCAATGCTGCCACCAGTGTCTGGTGGGACATGATGGCCCAGCCACACAGAGCTGCTGCCCCCTGCCTCTGCCCCAATCCCTCAGGGCATCCTGGACCTCCTGCAATGGCTGAGGACCACATCTGCCCCTGTGCTCACCAGACCCCGCTGCTCCTCCTGCCCACCCAGACCCCGTTGCAACCTCACCACCTCCATACTTCCACCCGTCCTGACGCCAACCCAGCCCTGAAGGAGGCCCGGAAACTGCAGTGGGAGGGGATCGCAAGGCTGATGCCATCCGGGGTCCCTCTTCCCCTTGGGTTTGCGGCTTCCCTGCCCTTTCCCAGACCTGAGCCCTCGCCCCCATCCAAAGCCCCCGCCTCCAATATATCTTCTGACAAAAACTTCTGTCAGCAGATCGCTGCAATCTAGACAAAGGAGTGGGTCAGACTAGATGACCATGACGGTCTCTTCTGGCCTGAGTCCCCACAAGCTGTTGAAGCAGGGTGTGGGAATTCCTGAGCAAAATTCTCAGGCCTCTGCCATGCTGCAGGTCAGACGAGAGCATCCCAGTAGCTGCTGGCTGAACATAAGCAGCACAGCCCACTTACCAATCCTGGTTGGGAAGATATCCTCGTTGTTAATGAGCATCTCAATCCATTCCATCAGCATACACATGTACTGGGGCGCCGACAGCTTGGTCGGCCTCTTGTACTTGTGATCATCCTGCCATCTGTACTCATACTTGAGCCCGCCGGACATGATGGGGCAGCTTCTCTCAGTGCAGAACTCTGACATGGTCCCATAGATGAGGTTAATCCGGTTGAAGAAGTCAACCACATGCACCGCTATCCAGTCACTGATGTTCTCCCCAGGAGGCAGCCGGACCACAGCCTTTAGATCCAGCCCGGATTTCAGAGAGGCCTGGGCTTTCTTGTACAACTCAAAGCGCTGGGTGCCGGGCTCGAACTTCTTCCGGGGGCGAAAGGTTTTGTCTTTGTTGAACACTTGGCTGAGGCACAAAGCCATTCTGGGCAGGGCTAGGGGGTTTAAAAGGCAGGGAGGTGGAGTCCTAGCCTGGAAGCTTCAGGGTGCACATCATGGGTTTCTGAAAGGAAAAGAGACAGCGAAACATTGAGTGTGTTATTTAGGAAGCTAACCATAACTGGTTCTCCATTAGCAAACCGGCTCTGGAGAAATTGGTGGCCTGTACAAGAGAACGCATGGCCTTGTAGCTACAGTACTGGGCCCTGATGGAGGGAATATGGTTTCAATTCCGGGCTCTAACCAGACTCCATGGGTGACCACGACACATGAACCTGCTCCCCCATTTCTCAGTGTTCCTATCTGTAAAATGGAGATATTAATGACCCTTCTTTTGTCTGGTTTATTTTGATGATAAGGTCTGTGAGGCAGGGAGGTATTAATAGTCCCTAGGGCAGCAGGGCCCAGCTTCTCAGTTGAGGCATCTCTCCGCTGCCATTATGCAAGCAGTCATACATGTTTAGCTGGTGCTATCCCAGCTGGCCTTGTGGGATGCCTGGGGCGTGAAAGATGGAGGCACTGTAGGCTGAAAGCCTCTTCCCAAACCACTAGCCCCCAAGCGACAGCCTGACCTTTCCCAGCAAAGGCTCTGCTCATGCTGGTATCTCAAGGGGAGTTCAGCAGATGCTATTCGAAAGCAAAATAAAAAGCAACCTCAGAAGCGTTCAAGGCCGCTCACTGCTCACATGACTTGGTGGTGTTTTCCTTTTCAGGCACATGGGATGTTTCCCTTCGACTTGCCCCTGCGGCCAGCGTGGCCGTTCCCCCAGTGCTCTGAACTGAGTGCAAACATCTGACCAGTCACCCGGCTCTGTTATTTATTCGAAATGGAGTTTGCCTTTTGTTTGTTTTTTTAAAAAGCCCCATAAGTCAAATCCCAGGTACAATTGTGTCCAGGGGAAGCACCAGCTGAGCGCAACAATGTGACAGAAAAGAATAGACGCCTGTACCCAGACAGCCGAAACACAAGGCGACACCTAACCTGTTTCCTCTTGCCTTGCGACTGCATCGCATCAGCCCCCATGTGTACCTTGTGTTCAAATAATAAACCTCCGTCAAAACTGAAACTAGTTCTGCACCCCTGCGGCAGCAGACGCACAGCAGCTCCTGGGACAGAGGACGCGGGTTATCTGTAGGTCACCCTGACCACCACAGTGAACTGTGAGATAATGAGCAGTTTATCGAACAGCAAATTATAATCCTAGTTGCCTCCTGGAATTTACTGCTGTAGAAGTAGGGGGTCTGGGATTCTCCTGGGCTCAGACTGAGCTGAAATCTGTGCCCGGTTTTCACTTAGCCAAAGAGCAACAAAATGAAAGATGAATATTAATGTTGATGAATGCACAGTAAAGCATTTTGGAAAACAGAATCCCAAATCTAGGTACAAAATGGTGACGACTAAATTAGCTGTTACCACCCAAGAGAGAAATCTTGGAGTCATTATGGATAGTTCTCTGAAAACATCCATTCAATATGCAGCAGCAGCAGCCAAAAAGGCAAACAGATTGTTAGGAATCATCAAAAAAGAGACAGAGAATAAGAAAGAAAATATCTT
Source organism: Carettochelys insculpta (assembly GCF_033958435.1). NCBI lineage: Eukaryota > Metazoa > Chordata > Testudines > Carettochelyidae > Carettochelys > Carettochelys insculpta. The sequence continues at coordinate 6,058,912 of NC_134145.1, forward strand.
ATTGCCTCTGTATAAATCCACGGTACACCACACATCCTGAATACTGTGCTCAGATGGGGTCATCTTATATCAAAAATGGTATCTTGGCATTGTAAAAAGGTTCAGAAAAGGGCAATACAATTATTAGGGATTTGGGACAGGAGATATGTGAGGAGAGAATAAGAACGTAAGAACATAAAAACAGCCACACGGGGTCAGACCACAGGCCCATCAAGCCCAGTGTCCTGTCTTCCGACAGTGGCCAATGCCAGGTACCCCAGAAGGAATTAACAGAACCGGTAATCATCAAGTGATCAATTCCCTGTCACCCATTTCCAGCCTCTTGCAAACTGAGGCCAGGGACACCCTCCATGCCCGTCCTGGCTAATAGCCATTAATGGACTTATCCCCCATGAATCTATCTAGTTCTTTTTTAAATTCCACTATAGTGTTGGCCTTCACGACATTCTTCGGCAAGGAGTTCCACAGGTTAACTGTGCCCTGTGTGAAGAAATATTTCCCACTGTTTGTTTTAAACCTGCTGCTATTAATCTCATTTGGTGACCCCTAGTTCTGTGTTGTGAGAAGGAGTAAATAACGATTCCTTATCTATTTTCTCCACACCAGTCATAATTTTACATACCTCTTCTTTTTTCCAAACTAAAAAGTCCCAGCCTTATTAATCTCTCCTCATATGGGAGACACTCCAAACCCCTAATCATTTTTGTTGCCCTTTTCTGAATCTTTTCCAATTCCAATATATCTTTTTTGAGATGAGGCGACCACATCCGTACACAGTATTCCAGATGTGGACGTACCATGGATTTATATAAAGGTAATATGACATTTTCTGTCTTATTATCTATTCCTTTCTTAATGATTCCCAACATTTTGTTAGCTTTTTTGACTGCCACTGCACACTAGGTGGATGTCTTCAGAGAACTATCCACAATGACTCCAAGATCTCTTTCTTGAGTGGTAACAGCTAAGTCAGATCCCATCATTTTATATATATAGTTGGGATTATATTTTCGAAAGTGCATTACTTTGCATTTATCAACATTGACTTTGACATTGAATAAAGAGACGGGGACTTTTCAGTTTAGAAAAGAGAAGACAGATGGGGGAGATAATAGAGGTCTATAAAGTCATGACTGGTGTTGAGAAAGTATGTAAGGAAAAGTTATTGAGTTGTTTTCATAATACAAGAAGAAGGGGTCACCAAATAAAATTAATAGATAGCAACTAAAACAAACAAAAGAGCAGAGTGAACCCGTGGAACTCCTTGCCAGAGGATGTTGTGAAAGTTTGGACTTCAACAAGGTTCAAAAAAGACAGATAAATTCATGGAGGATAAGTCGATCAATGGCTATTAGCCAGGATAGGGATGGTGCCCCCAGCCTCTCTTTGTCAGAGGCTGGGAATGGGTGACAGGGAATTGATCACTTGATGATTACCCGCTCTATTCATTCCTCTGGGACACCTGGCACTGGCCACTGTCAGAAGACTGGCTACTGGGCTAGATGGACTTTGGTCTGACCCAAAGTAGCCACTCATATTTTATACTCAAATGTCACAGATCACCTAAAATACAGTTTGCAACATCCTCCATTTACCAGGGTTGCTATTATCAAGCCCATGAGGTCAGAGCTCCATTGTGCGAGACTCTGCACTCCCGCCTAGTCAAAGACAGTCCCTACCCTGAAACACTTGCAACTAAACCAATATATCAGAGCCAGGGTGGGAGAGGACCCAGCAGCACAGACAGGGGAAGTCACTTGCACAAGGTTTCAAGGAGAAGGGACCAGATCCCAGGCCACCTGAGCGCCACTCTGGTCTCCCATTCACCTGGCCACAATGCTGCTCACACTAACCGCAGTCAGGACTCCATACATAGCTCCTTCCATCCCCAGACGATCTCACAAGCTGCTTTGCAGACTCAGCCACAATGTGTACAAACAATCACCCCTTGTGGGGGGAAGCTCACCAATATTTAGCAATACAGAGCAGCAATAGAAAGACCCAGGCTAGAAACAGCATGGGCACGCCGGGCTGGGGGGTGGGCGTATGGGGCATTTCTGCCGGTGGCAAGTTATCCAGACATGAAAGGGGGTACAACTCTCACCCTTAAATTTTGTCTCTGGTTGTTCCTGAGGGACAACGGCTGGTTGCTGTTGATCATCTGTTCATTCCGGATGCCCTGTGCCTCCCGCTCTGGATGGCAGCCTGCCGTTCCTTGCAAACAAGAGTGAAATTCACTCCTATGCCAAGGGCAGCACAAGACCCTTGGTTCCCACAGGGGCACAGGTCTTTTCTTTCCCCTCCAGCTGGGGATGGTTTTTGCTCCACAGGAGAGGCCAGGCTCTGCTCTCAGCCAACCAGGGCATCTTCCACCGAGGCCAGTGAGAACTGTAATCCCCAAGGAGCAGAAGCTGTCTCTGAGCGTGGGAAAACAGGGCTCAACTCCTCTGAGGCTGTACTCGGTGCCACTCTGTGGCAATGTTGGGGGATGGAAGAAGTGGGGGCATCTGGGGCTGGTAACAGGCCTTCTTTTTGGCTATGGATCAAAGTCAGTCCAGCTGCATCACCCTTTCCCGCCTAGCAGCACAGAATGGCCTGACAGGGAGGCTGGTGGTTTTTAAGGCAAATCCTGTTCCTGAACCAGGAACTAGTGCCTGATAAAGAATGAGCTTTATCTGCTATTTTCCTGCACAGCGGTCACATTTTCAAGGCGCACCCTGCAGATACTGATATGCTTTCCATGATGGAATGTTTTCTGGACATTTGGGATTCCACCTACATCTAAAACATCCTGCCCAGGGCCCCCATCCAGCAAAATACTGAAGCACGTTTCATGTTACTGGGTTCCCATGGACTTCAGCAAAACCCTACACATGTTTAAAGTTAAGTAGGTCAATACTTCCATGAGATCAGTGCCTTAAATATAGTTGGTACACATATAGAAGTATTCCAGCATCAGTTGTAGCTCCATAAGATAGGGTCGCATTGACAGTGGCATTTAAAATGATTTAAAAGTCCTTAACACGTCCCCATATCTGGAGCAGAGTCACTACTGCATAACACCTCAGACCAGACCTTCAGCTTGGCTAAATTAGCGTAACTGCACTATCCATACAGTGTAAGGCTAGACGGGCCCATGAGGTCAGCTATGCCAGTGGTTTTCGAGCTTTTTTTTTTTACCTGCGGACCCCTAAACAAGTTTCAAGTGGAAGTGCCGATCCTCCTGGAAATCTTAAACATAATGTGGGCCCTCCGAGGGGGCTGCAGGCCACAGGTTGAAAGCCTCTGCCCAGTCTGACTTCTTGGAGGGCCCAGCCCAGAAAAATTCATCCGCTGACGTATTTTATCAGTGCGAGTTTTATCCTGCTGTATGTTACCAGAGCAATCGAGTGTCTGCCATGTCAATTCAACTGTAATCACAAAGGGCTTTCTGGAAATACTGGTACTGCTCCCTTTCCAGGCAAACACTCTGCTTGCGGAGGGGCTTTTTCCCTCAGTAAGGTGAGGGGTTGAGATAAAAGGGGTGTTTGACCCGTGAGCATCCCTAATGGGGGGCAGGCCTGGTGTGCAAGAGTATGTCTGTCTACACATCAAGCTGGAGGAGTAAATTCCAGCTGTAGGCACTAGGGCAGATCGAATCAGCCTGCTTGAAAAGAAAAGCAAAGCACAGGGGCAGTCGTGCAAGCCGCATCGGTGCACCATGTCCCTGTGGTCCCAGCTTGGCTTGAACTCAGGGCAGCCTGCCCCTTCTGCCACTCGCCCTCCTGTGGCTCTGTTCCTGCTTTTAGCATGAGACGTAAATCTCCAAGGCGGGAGTGGGGGCTCACAAAAGAGCTGTGTAACTGCCGACAGGCAGGCTGGAAAGTGGCATCTCTGGAGCCTCACGCGTGAGCCTCTCCAGCTGTGGTTCCCAACTTTTTCCCTCGTGCAGACTTCCAATCAACCCTACCAAACCGTTCCTGGACGCCCCCATCCAAGCCAATTCTATTTTCTAGAATCATTTTTTTTCCCTCTTCTATTTTTTTCATGGCTCCTTGACCCCAGCTTGGAAACTTACTGCTCTCCAGCTTGAGCTAAAAGCCAGCTGGCTCTCAGCTAAGGCTGCAGAGGGAACTCCTCCTTTCTCTGCTGTCCAGGTGCCCTACATGGGAGAGTGACCCACAGGCACGAGGTGTGTGGGCTCTGGTTACAGCCCTCTGCCACAAAGCATGCCGCCTAGAAAATGAAAAGCTTAGACCTGTGAAAAGAGGCTTTGAAATCCCTCTTCCTCCAGTCATGATGCTGTTTTGATCGGTACCACACTCTACCGGAAACCCACTCATCGCTGTACTTACCTACACGCTTCCAGCTTCCATCCTGCACGCACAACTAGATCCGTTGTTTACAGTCAAGCCCTTAGGTACAATCACATTTGCTCTGACCCTACTGACAGAGACCAAAAACTACAAGATCGTTACCAAATATTCATAAACCTGAATTACCCACCAGGAGAAATAAAAAAAAAACCAAATCAACAGGACCAGACGAATACCCAGAGACCAGCTACTCCAAGATAGGCCCAAAAAAGCCAAGAACAGAACACCACTGGTCATCACCTACAGCCCTCAACTCAAACCACTGCAACACATTATTAAAGACCTACAATCTATCCTTAATCAGGATGCCACACTCCACAAGGCCCTAGGTGACATGCCTGCTCTCTCCTACAGACACCCTCCCAACCTTATGAGGATTCTCACCCACAACCACGGTTTATACTGCAGGAACACCAGTCCTGGAACTTTTCCTTGCAACAAAGCCCATTGGCAACTTTGTCCACATATCTATTCGGGGGGTACCATCACTGGACCTAACCAGGTTATTCACAGAATCATGGGCACATTCTCATGTTCCTCAACTAATGCCATATATGCCATCATGTGCCAACAATGCCTGGATGCTTTGTATATTGTACAGACTTCAAACTCTCTTAGACAAAGAATTAATGGGCACAAAACAAACATCAAAACACTCCTGATCCACAAACTGGTCAGCCACCACTTTAATGGAGTGGGACGTTCTGTTAATGACCTGAAAGTTGGCATCTTACTGAAGAGGACTTTTCACATCACTTTGGAAAGAGAGGCTGATGAACTCTCTTTTATGTTCAAATTCAACACATTAACACGTGGTTTGAACCGGGATGGGAATTTTTTAGGTCATTATAGGGGCTCTTTTGCATACTTAGCTTAATCTAATTCTTGACACACACCCCTCCCCCCAGCTTCTGCCCCTCTGCTCTCTGATTTGCTCACCTTGATTCTATTTTTCTGATTTGTCAACCTTGATTGCTATTTTTGGTTCTCTGTGCCTTACATATTGAGTCTGTTCTGGTACGGCTATGATCCGAAGAAGTGGGTCTGTCCCACGAAAGCTCATCACCTAATAAATTATCTTGTTAGTCTTTAAAGTGCTCCTGGCCTGCTTTTTTGTTTTGATAGTATATAGACTAGCACAGCTGTCTCTCTGTTACTATTTTGACGTGTGTTATATTGCTCTGTCCAACTCATCTATACTCAATGGGAAGTGACTCTCTCTTCTCCAAGAGCCAGCTCCTGCAGCGTATTTCATCCTACAAATTTACTCCACTGTCTCATTTTCTTGCTACCATACAAACTCATCTCTTCAGTCTTCAGGCAGATGGACGTGGCTTTCCTGGAGATAGGTATTGTCTCCCTAAAACCCAATTCAAATCAACAAAGCTATTAAGCATCTGTTAAAGGTTTTCTGACAGTGTCTCTATGAAACACATACCTGAGCAGGTGCCCTGGAACACACTGATTTTCAGGTCCTTTAATCAATCCCTTCCGAAGGCCGCACAGTACATTATATTCCAGGTTGTCTACCCTCAGCACAGGCAGCAGCTCCATGAACTATTTGCCGTGGTTTTGCTTCCCGAGCCGCTGCCGGCATTGCTGCCAAACTGCTAAGTCATCCCGGCTGCACAGGCCTTGCAAATCCTGACAGGGCTTCGGAGAAAAATGGTTCTCCCGAAACTCTTCTCTTTTAAGGAGAGGCAGAACGTTCCCTGTGCGTGCAAGTCAGTCTGCAGAGCCACAGACCTACCCAGGAGCCAAGTCCCTCTGTGAGCTCCCTCAAGGGCAGTCGGTTTAGTATCAGTGTGAATTTTGGATGAGGAAGATAACACATGAAGGCTAAAAGCCCAGGGACCTGGCCTGGCTGAAGGCAGAGGAGTTTTGCCATCTGCAGCAAAGACTTGCAGTCCAGTCACAGCTCTGGTTCTTGTGGCGGAGACACTAAAAGGGAACTCAGCAGATTCCTGACTCTGCTAGAGACTCCCCATGGGACGCTGGACAAGTCATTTCGCCCCTCCCATGCCTCAATTTCCCCAACAGTAGAATGGGGGTCATGGTGCTTTTCTACCTCCTAGCGTGTTATGAGTGCTTGCAGCGCAAGCTGCCGCACAAGTACAGAGTATTATTATCCGTCACAGGGGGCAGATGCTCTCAGGGGACAGACGCTCTCCCTCCAGAGGCCTGAAAAAGTCAATTCCATTGACTTAGAGGGGAAACTAGCAGTTAAAAGAGCAGTACCAAATTTTCCCCAACAGCAGACTTGGATTTCGGGCACCCACCCTATTTACAGAAGGTGAACACACGCAGCAGAGCTGATGTTCTAGCTGGGCCCATGTACTCAGGCCCTTGCCCAGTCAGGATTTACAAGGCCTGCATATAAACAGGAGGAAGGTGAGTGTGCCTCCCTGTCTCAGGCCACCCTGGGAGGGCTGCAGAGAGGAAGAGCCAGAGCTCTGATTAGCAGTGTATGCTCCAGCAGTTTCTCAAGCATCTGGAAGAAGCTGCAATGCAGTAAGCTCAGACAGCTGCCTCACACCATTACACCATCTCCTGCCTCCTCAGGTCGTGCATCCTGGAGCCACACCGTGGCCTAGAGAAGCCCATTTTTTCTTTTAATTTTCACAGTGCAAAACAAACTCCTCCCCAAAGCAGCACATGCACAGGGTAAAGACCAAGCAGCCCCTGCGACCTATTCCATTTCAGCAGGTGTCTCCAAACGTGAGCGAGGATACAGCTGGAATAGAGCAAAGCCTCTGGCAGTCTAAATCCCATGCCCCTGGGGGAAAGGGATGGGGTGGAGGTGTCAGACTCTTGCATTCTGCTCCTGATTTGTTCCTGCATTTGGGCAAGTCACTCTGCTGGCCTTAATGCAACGCTTCTCTGTTACTCGGATGCTTCCTAAGGCATCAGCGAGCTGTGATCCTGCATAGGGCCGCTTGCTTCTTGGTTGCCTCCCAGAGGCAGGCTGCATGCTGCATTTCTGCAAGCTGACACCAGGGCCACCCATAGCTTGGCCCTCCAACTGAAACACAAAGGGTGCGTCTACACTAGCCGACTACTTCAAAGTAGCCAGCACAATGTTGAAATAGCACGCGTCGCATCTACACACGCCGTGTGCTATTTCGACGTTGAAATCAATGTTAGGCGGTGAGACGTCGAAATCGCTATTCCCATCCGAAGATGGGAACAGTGCCCTACTTTGACGTTGAACATCGAAGTAGGGCGTGTGCAGACGATCCGTGTGCCGCTACTTCGAAATAGCGGGGTCCTCCATGGCGGCCATCAGCTGAGGGGTTGAGAGACATTCTGTCCAGCCCCTGTGGGGCTCTATGGTCACTGCATGCAGTAGCCCTTAGCCCAGGGCTTCTGGCTGCTGCTGCTGCGGGTCCGTGCTGCATGCACAGGGTCTGCAACTGGTCGTTGGCTCTGTGGATCTCGTGCTGTGCAGGCCGAGTGTGTCTGGGAGGGGCCCTTTAAGGGAGCGGCTTGGGGCTTTGCTGGCACCTTATTTCGATGGGGAGCGCTTCTGTGTGTGTGCACGCTCCGCATTTCCTTCCGGGGCGTCTCCTTTCGATGTTCCCCGTCGCTACTTCAACGTGGAACATCGACGGCACCAGCGCTGGAGGACGTGTAGACGATACGCGTCGAAGTAGCTTATTTCGATGTCCTTACTTCGAAATAGGCTACTTTGATGTAGTGTGCTAGTGTAGATGTAGCCAAAGTCTGAATGACCCTTCTGGGGCATTAAAGAGTCCAGTAAATTAACAGCCCATTTACTCCACCTGGTGTCTTCTGTCACAGCTCTAGCCCCTTTAACTTCAGCCTTTGTTCAAAATCTCAAATAAGCCCCATCCTCTTTGTGGGATTTATACCAGCGGCTGAGGGAGGAACCTCGCCTGCCCATTGCTCTGGGTTCCAACCCAGGACCCTAGGCCCAGCTGCTCACTCCAATCAGTCACTGCTATTTCTCTGGGCTTCCTTCTACTAGGCTCTTTATCTCCAGCCCAACTGGTTCCTCTCACCTCTGTCCCATCTGCGCAGGTTCAGCCAGCCACGAACACTGCCAGACCCCTATGCCAGAGGGGAGCACCCTCCTTCTCTCTTCCAGTCCCAGCCAGTGACTGCTTCACTAATCCCCATGCAGATCCTTTTATGTGGGTCAGCAGAGCCCTGATTGGCTGCTGCTAGCCCCTCTAGCCCTTGAAGGACCAGACCTCTGTAGTTTTCCAAAGTGGCTGCTATGGGGAGTCCTCTCTAGGCAAGCCTGGAGGACCCACCTTCTCTGCTCTTTTCTCCTCAGCTCACTGCTTCTTACGGAGACATGTACGAGGGCCTTGGGGCCGCCAGCAGGGAGCCACAAAGGGCCAACACACTCCATCACAGGTCCATAGACAGGCAGGTGAACAGCACTGCACAAGTCTCTTGCTAAGCACTTGCCTAGATATTTGTCCCAGAAACTCACCCCCACTGAGCGATGCTGTCCCTGTCGATTGCACGTGGTGTAGCTGTGATGCCACCAGGGATTCAATCAGGGAGGAAACGAGGAACTGATTGGAAACCACAGCCTTTCTCTAACTGACCCTAGTGACCCGGAGACCCATTGCAAAAAAGGTGCTGAATCGCAGCATCTCATTTCTTTCTCAGCTGTTGCTTACTCACGGGTGGCATTTCCAGGCATGCTCAGGCACGCGTCGGAGCAGACCAATAATCCTTCAACCTTTGTCCCACTTCCAGAGTTGAACCAATGCAACCTGCTGTGCAGACAGACAGAGCTGCCTCAGGGAAAATTCCTCTTTCCTGAAAGCACGGCAAGTTCCTAGCAGGGCTAATTACAAAACCTAGCCAGTTTTCAAAGGGACTTGCCTGATCTAAGGTTCTTATGTGGACTCTGTTACCGTCCTATCAGAGCATCTCATCACCTGTAATTTATTTATCCTCACAGCACCCCTGGGCCTTGTTGCAGTGCATCATCCCTGATTTATGGCTAGGAAACTGAGGCACAGAGCGTCTAAGTGAGTTGCCCAAGAAGTCTGGGGCCAACCAGGAGACAGAACTCAGATCCAGTAGGGCTGACAGCCTCTCCAGGCTGTTGGACATGGGAAGGTCCTCTTGGGGTGAGGCCTCGGGTAGAAAGGGTGGGGCCAGGGCAGCCAGCCCATAGAGTTCCAGCTCAAGCCAGTTTCCCAAGCCTCAGTAAGAAGCACAGCCATCAGCATGCCCACCCCAGCTTCAGGATGGACTGCGGCAGATGTGGGACGCCCACAGGTGGCTGTCCCTGCCGGAGCCCTGGCTGCCTTTCCTGCTGCTCTGCTCCCATTGTGAGGGGGCCCTTCCTGTTCCGGGTGGGCCTGGCCCAGCAGCCTCATCACACAATCACTGGAAGAGGCAGGAAGCTGAAGAGCAACAACTCCCTCCCCCTCCCCATTCCGGGACCCCAATTCACTTGTTGCAGGAAAAAGGCCTCATTGTTGGAGACGAAGGGAGGAAGACAGAGCCCTGATCCTCAGTCTGCGGGGTCAGGCCTGTACGTCACAGGGCTGCCAATTTCAGCTGCAGCTGCACTGTGCTCATTCTTCTATGCACGTGGTCTTGTCTCTGCTGAGACGTGGCACCAGTTTAGTTTAAACTGGTTTAATTGGGTATGGTAGGAATGGTGTCCTGGCCTCTGTTTGTCAGAGGCTGGAGATGGATGGCAGGAGACAAATCTCTTGGTGATTGTCTTCGGTCCACACCTGGCACTGGCCACTGTCGGCAGACGGGATGCTGGGCTAGATGGACCTTTGTCTGACCCAATAATGGCCCTTCTCATGTTCGTATTAAACCAGGATAAATTAAGAACAGTTTAAAAATTTACCTCCCTAACCAATTCTCAAGCTAGGACGAAGCCAAAAGATGGTTGTGCTTCTTACTGAGGCCTGGGAAACTGGCTTGAGCTGGAGCTAAGAATAGCCTGGAGATGGTAGGACAGACTGAGCTACTTGGGCTGGGAGGCAGGAGATGTGGGTTCTGCTCCTGGGCCTGCTGGGTGATCTCAGACAAGTCACTTCCAAGTCACATGCTGAGTTGTAACATAGAGGCTGTCTCCACTGGTACAGATGCCACCTGCCTGGTATTGAGACCACCAGGAGACACGGGCTTTCTCCTAGTGAAGCCCTGCCTGTTGGGAAGGGGAAATAAGCAGAAACACCTCTCCAATGGCATAAAGGTGTCCACATGGCCCTGGAACTATTTTGTGGGTGGAGGTACTGAGCTCTGCTCCCCATTCAGACCTCTTGAGATCTGGTTGTCAACTCTCCCAGACCTGCTCCCCTGCTGCAAATGGCATCTGGACCATCCAGTCTGGGAGAGTGGGCAACACTCCCCATCCCAGTTCAGGGCCCCAGCTGGCACAGCTGCAGAGCCCTGGGCTGGCGGTGGGGCCCCAAGGCTGGTGGGGAAAGTGGAGTTTGTGGCAGAGCCAGCAGGTGGCAGGACCTGGTAGGGCTGGCAGAGCCCATGGCGGGACCATGGGGAGGCAGGCAGAGTCCACAGCACAGCCAGCAGGACCCTCGGGAGGCTATCTGGAGGCTGGGACCCAGGGCTGCAGAAGCTGGCAGTGGAGCCGGTCCCCAGGTGCAGGGAATCCAGGAGCAAAATCCCCACTCTGTTACACCCCACACTGAGGTCACTAAGGCATGTACTGGAATAAGTCTCAGTTGAAATCATTGTGCCCCTGCCTACTGTCATTATACAGGTATGACACTGAAGGAACACAGGACTTCGCCTCATAGTTATTCACGACCAGGTTCCTCTGTGCCTGGGAAGGACAGGTGTTGCTGGTGTGAGGATTAGTTCTTTTCAGGCGCAGGCTGCCAGAGCTCTGGGCCAGTCCCATTCGCTCCACTGTATGGGTGGGGAAACTGAGGCACTGGAGGGCTTGCAACAGTTGTCCACAGTCACACAGCAGGTCCGTGGCAATACAGCGCTGAACTGAGAGTCAAGACACCCAGGCTGTATTCCTGGCTGGGTTTCTGTGTGACCCAGGGCAGTTACTGCACCTCTTGAGGCCCGTGTCCTCCCCATTCACTGTGTGCCTTGTGTCTTTACACTCTAAGCTTTTTGAGGGATGAGCTTTTGCTATGTGTATGTACAGCACCTGACGCAGTGGGGCCCTGACTGATTTACAAACAACTCCCCAGAATAAAACCCAGCTCTCATTGGATTCCCTGTTCAGTGTACTGCCCACTAGGCCACACTGCCATCGCAGCCAAATACAAAATGATTTGATGAAGAAGGAAGGCACAACTCAAACAGCAACCTAAGCTCACCCGGTTGAATTTCAGTTCCCCTAGTCATAAGCTTCAGAGACCTCCCCACAGGCACAGCCATATTTAAACACCAGGGCTATATAATAGGCTATTTCGATGAATAACGTCTACACGTCCTCCAGGGCTGGCAACGTCGATGTTCAACTTCGACGTTGCGCGGCACCACATCGAAATAGGCGCTGCGAGGGTACGTCTACACGCCAAAGTAGCACACATCGAAATAAGGGTGCCAGGCACAGCTGCAGACAGGGTCACAGGGCGGACTCAACAGCAAGCCGCTCCCTTAAAGGGCCCCTCCCAGACACAGTTGCACTAAACAACACAAGATACACAGAGCTGACAACTGGTTGCAGACCCTGTGCCTGCAGCATGGATCCCCAGCTGCCGCAGCACCAGCCAGAAACCCTGGGCTAAGGGCTGCTGCCCACAGTGACCATAGAGCCCCGCAGGGGCTGGAGAGAGAGCATCTCTCAACCCCCCAGCTGATGGCCGCCATGGAGGACCCGCCAATTTCGACGTTGCGGGACGTGGATCGTCTACACGGTCCCTACTTTGACGTTGAACGTCGAAGTAGGGTGCTATTCCGATCCCCTCATGAGGTTAGCGACTTCGACGTCTCACCGCCTAACGTCGAAGTTAACTTCGAAATAGCGCCCGACGCGTGCAGCCGCGACGGGCACTATTTCGAAGTTAGTGCCGCTACTTCGAAGCAGCGTGCACGTGTAGACGCAGCTCAGAAGTGCAGCTAGGGGGAATCATCGAATCCAGCCCCCTAGCATTAGGTCATCCAACACACACAGTGACATGTTGCGACAGAGGTACACACCAAAGAGGAAAGGAGGGCCATGCTAACGGGAAAGGCAACAAACTGCTGGCCATCTCCTCAAACGGATAGCCGTGGCAAGAGACAGGCTGGGGCAGCAGACAACTCCTGATCCAAGTGCTCAGACACCACAGTGATGGGGACCGCACGAGAACAGAACAGAACCCCAGCTCTGATTCTGACTTCCTCAGGCACTCAGACCCAGCGCCACCTCCTGCCTCAGTTTCCCCATCTTCAGCAGCAGGGTGTCTATGTCGTACCTTTCGCCTTGTACTGCTTTGCTGTATTTAGACTGAGAGTTCCTCAGGCAAGGACCGGGCTTCCTCGGCAGTTGAGAAACACTTAGGGCCAGAGCCCCACCTACGCTGTAGTTCTAAAAATAGGGAAACTGAGGCACGAAGGTTATGACTTGCTCAGGTGCCTGGAAGTTTGCTACCTAAATATTTTCAGACGTTGTGGGTGCTACCAGAAAGAATTAAGGTGTGTTATTAATAAACCATGAGAAAGAAAATTCAAGAGCCCATGGTGATCAAAACTTTGCAAAAGTCATCCAGAAAAAATTTATCCATCTGCTGAGAACACAGATTGGTCCTTGATCTACACTTAGATGCAGTGCTGGGAGACTGTTTGAAACCTGCAATGAATTAAGTCTCCTCTCACATGATGGTGGTCAAAAACTCATACAAGCACCTGGCTTCCTTAACCTCAAACATCCACTGAGCAGCATGAGTCAAGTTTTAAAGCAGCGGAACAGCTGCTCTCGTGCTAATACCAAGTGAGACATTTAGCAGCTAAACACCACAAGGGTGGACCCTACCAACACCAGCAGATGGCTCTGCCATGCCCCCATCTCCAGATGAGGTGCTCAGCCAGGGGTGGGACTTCAGCTCTGCAAAGCTGGTGAAGTGGTCAGAGTGGAGGAGGCTTTGGTCAAGTCATTACCACCACAAGTCTGGTGCACCCAGAGCTGTCGCCCAGCCCTGAGGGACTTCGGGTAGGTCCCATGGCTTCTGTCACCGGGGAGATGAGTCAAAGCCCTCTCCTCCCCACTCCACCTAGCTGAGAACCTGGGCAAAAAGCAAGATGCTCCTGAGATGGTCTTGTCCAGGTAACAGCTCATCAGCCCTAGCAGCAGCAGGAACTGGGAGGTGACCGAGAGGTTATTCCCATGGGAGATGTCGGCTGTGCTGTACATGCCAAGGAAAGGAGCAAGGGAGAGGGCTAGGGAAGGTGCAATTTGTGGTCACTGACTGCAGACTCTCACATTCATTCATGGATTTCTGGCTGGGGAGAAACATCCATCGGGGACCTTTAGGAAATGCAGGGCCCCATTTTGAAGCCAGGGGGTCCATGCCTGCTTGCATTTTGGAGCACAGAAGTGGGAAAGGAAGCAAGCAACATTTGGTGACCTCTCTGTAAAATGCAAACCTCCCTCCAAAATCCAGTCCTGGGTCAATCGGTGTGTTTGAAGCTGCCTCCATCTGGGCACAGCCTGGGTTTCCCATATAAGAAGGCCTCGTCATTCACGTTTCCATGAATGGTGAAAACTATGAACACAGGGAGATGGAGGGGGAAGGTGTTTGTGACACAGAAACAACCCATTACAGTAACACCACGATTAGCTGACATAAACGGGCGTGATGGATGGTTGAATAACCCAAAAAGTCAGATAGCTGGGGGGCCAGCAAAGTGGGGGCAGGCTGCCGGCTCCCATGGGAACAGCTGCCCATGGGCTGGGTACTGGGTGCAGGGTAGGTGTGGGGGGGCTGGGGAGATTATCTGCGCCCCCGCTACTGTTATCCAACATTCTGTTTTATCCTGCCCCAGGCGGGGTGGGATTAACCGGGGGTTGGATAACCAGGGCTCTACTGTGTCTGCAAAAACCATTTCATTTCGTACACACGCAAGTTTAACTTACAAGCAGTAAATTAGCACCCCAACTGGAACACAATGATAATGCAATCGGCTTTAACCTTAAGTATCCAAAATAGTTCTCTGCACTCGCCACCTGGGGATCTTATTGTTCTTCAGGGAGGGGAGGCTTAACCAGGGTGGGTTTGCAAAGGAGCATTGTGATGGGAAGCGTTGAAGCAGAGGCCGCCCTTTCATGTTACTGCCATTTTGTGTTAAGGTCAAAGCATGTAGTTTGTTAGCGTTAAGGTGGAGAGCAGATCCATATATGGTAACCTGTTGGCTTGTCCTATCAAGTGCACGTAACTGTGCAGGGTACAAGCATGGAGCCAGCTGATTGGTCATTTAGTATCTCTTGTGCAGGAACTATAGAAGCACTGATGCATTCTGTTGGAGGGCAGAACCCACTTAGGCGTGTGTGTGTGTGTGTGAGAGAGAGAGAGAGAGAGAGAGAGAGAGACTTCTCTTTCTTTGCAAGGTTGCTGGGAAATAAAACTTGTTTACTTTCTTCAGTAGTCTCCTGAAGTCACTGAAGCGGCCGTTTTGCTTCGACAGAAGCTGTTTAGCCCTGCTCTTTACGTCCTTTAAAATTTCCTGCTGTCCCTTACCCTTTGCTCTTTTTTTAAATATAACTCTCAGTAGATTCATTAATGCCGACAGCCTAGATACTGAGGCTGCAGTGTGACCACTTGCCAGATTATGCAGTAATTTGATTTTCTGGCTTCATATCCTCAGCATTTTTCCTTTCCTAGGATACGGATACGCTACAAACCAGTCAGGGTCGATCACCCAGGCTTTGATTTTGCATGCCTTGTGGGGACGCACACAATCAAACAATCGGGGGTCGGCAGTCGACCCCTGTACTCAAACTTGCGAGGAGTAAGGGAGGTTGACAGGAGAGGGCCAGGTAAGTCGATCGTAGGAAAGTCAATTCCTGCTATGCAAATTGCCATAGCTGGAATTGTGTATCTATGATTGACTTTAAGGCCTAGTGTAGACCTGCTAAGCACACTCTGCATCATTCCATTTTCTTTTCAGTGCCGTAAATAAGGCTGGGTGTTCCTTCAGCAGCCTTAAGGTGGCTGAGAGAGCTCTGAGCAAGCATCAGCATGCTGAATCATAAGCTCAGACTCAATCCTGCCCCTTTGCCAAGCCTATACCCCTGCCCTGCGCAGGAGCTTACCAGATCGCTCCAGCAGCCTAATTAAGAGTTACACGGCCAGTCAGCAGACATGCAGAGGGGCAGAAGGGCCACTCAGCCTAGCCCTCAAGCTCAACAGGGGCCTCAGATTTAGACATTGTTCATTTTTTGGCATTTGACACATTTTGCATCTTATTTTTAATCACCTCTGTCAATCATGAGAGCATTTGCATGGAGAAAGGCCACAAAAGCATTTGCTCAATGGAAAAAAGGATTCAAGTTATGCCTCACTCTCTTTTTGGGGCCTCATTTTGTGCTCATGTGTCATCGGTTTTTATTTTGATTATGGCGGGGGGGGGCGCTAAAAAGCCAGAAGTGGCCCGGGCCCCTCTGGACAACTGCCAGGGCCTGAGAGTTACCTTTTTAATTCACCAACTCTTGACCGTCATGAATCTCCTCTCTCCTGCCACACGCGTGTGGTTTGTGGATGACCTTGGGGCCTGTGTATCTAATATGTACACTTAAAAAAAAAAATCAAACAGTGGCAGTGCCTCCTGGAGCCTGCGTCAACTCATGCCTCATCCCACCGGGTTAAAAATAGCAGTGCAGATGTTTCCGCTCACGGTTCAGATCCCTGGGCCCCAATCACAGGCACTGATGCCATGAGAGCTCCAGGGCTAAGCATCCATGTTAAAAAAAATAAGGGGTCCTCAGCACCCACAGCTGTTTGCTGGGGCCCCAGGACAAGCCACCCCTCAGTGAATGGCTGGTGGGAGCTTAGGGGAACGGGGGTTCAGAGGAGCCAGCTGTGGCTGGGTGCGGAGGGCTTGGAGAGGAGAGGATGGAGCAAGGATGGGGCCTCAGGGCATGGCCGGGGGTGGAGCACCCACGGGGAAAGGGAAAAGTCAGAGCCCGGGACAAGCAGCCCCTCTAATTTTCTCCGTCCATGAGTGGAATAAATTTTGTTGTGTTGTGTGCACTGAGACATGGGCAGATGTGCACATCAATAGACACTCATGCTGCCCAATCAGCTTACAAGGAACACTGCCCTATGACTCTAGCCACGTGAGAATATCCACACTGCTGTTACTAGCCCCGTAGAGCGACAGCCACAAGCCTCAGGCTCTGAGACTCACTGGGGTGGGTTTGGTTTTTTCTGCCATGTGAGCCTCGCGCTCCAAACTACAGCTAAGCAGACTCTGGGTAACAGAAGAGGCCTGCAGTGCTTCTAGCTGTCTCCACGGCTCCTCTGAAGTTTGACTTCATGAAGCTTCGTTTCAGTTTCGTCTGGTTTGGGAATTCTTCTTCCCTCACCAGTAAAAGAGAAAAATCCCCAGCTGACACATTACCCTGAAAGCAGAAAGTCAGACAGAAAGCTGCTAAGGGAAGTTTAAAGAGGCTATAATTGAGATACTTCCTTTGAATAGTTACTTCTTTGGCCAGCTGTCCAATCGGGCCCCTGTATTAACTATTATTCGTTGGGCTCTGACCCTGCACGTACTTACACAGATGCTTGACATAAAGCATCCCATTAGAGCCACTGCAGTCAATGGGACGTGGATGCTTGAAGTTGAACCTGTGCCTAAGCATTTGCAAGTCTGGAGCTCTGTATTACTGCACAGGTTGAACCTCTCTAATCTGGAACTCTCTTGTCCAGCAGCATCTGTAATCTGGCATAAGAAGAAGTCTTGTGGCACCTTATAGATGAACAGATATTTTGGAGCATCAGCTTTTGTGGGCAAAGACCCACTTCATCAGATGCATCTGACAAAGCGGGTCTTTGCCCATGAAAGCTGATGCCCCAAAATATCTGTTCGTTTATAAGGTGCCACAAGACTTCTTGCTGTTCTCGAAGCTACAGACTAACGCGGCGACCCCTCTGATACTGGTAATCTGCCATGATTTTAGTTCCCCAGACGACCACTTATCATAGGTGTGGCCAAGTTTCCTGTGGCCCCATAAAGTTTGTTCCCAGCCACCCGTCCTGGCTCTCAGTGTTCTGTGCTGTTATTGAGCTGCAATTTACCCCTCACTGTCTTCTGAGAGCCCAGTCAGCAATGGAAGTGCTACTAGACAATATTGACCTCGGACGGTTTGGCAAATTCTCTCATTCAACACTTGCAGTACAACCATGAAACAAAGAGCAACTGTGGAGATAGATGGGAAATCCCCTAGTCCAGTATCTGGGTGCTGGGCTTTTACAGCCATTGAGTTTAACTTATCTTATGGGACGTGAAATTATTATATTTTTTAGAAGTCACTTGGCCAGAGTGTTCCCTAAACAGGGCTGTTTTTGCTCCCAGCTGAGCTCAACTCTGGCTCCCTGCCTGGCAGGAACAGGGTTACTGGCTGCAAATCCCAAATACAAATGATGGAAAATTCCAGGAGAGGTTCCATGTCAATTGCTGGGAGTGGGATACGGGTTTCTGGCCAGAAAGTGCTGTGGGAGAGGCCACAGCATAGGCGACCGGGAGCGGGGGAGCCCGAAGAGGAGCCTCCCACTGAGCCATGAGAGAAGATTGTCTCCACAGACTGCAGAGCAGCATCTACCCGCTAGATGTCCTGGGAGTCAGGCTGTGCCTCCCCCACTCACAGCCAGGCAATCTCCACCTGCTGCCTCCATGCCCACTGCTTGGTGCTATCTACCCTGCCTGCTGCTCATTCACCGTCACCTCTGCCTGCCCCACAGTCCCACTGCTCTGAACTGGTGTTACCAGCTGGTTCATCACTCTGCCCGGTGCTTGCCCACTGAGTGCCTAGCATCACCCACTGCAGCTACCGCCACTCCAGCACCCTCTGAGAACGTGCTTCTAATCACGCCTCCTTGTAGTGTTGTTCCCCACGGGATGAGGAGACAGCTCCACTTTCTCACCCTCATCGCCACCGAAACCATGTCTTCCTCCTTCCCACACCTCAGTGCGTCAGGGCAGGGCTCTTGTCCCCACTGGGCACAAAGGCTAAGTGACTGTCCCAAGGTCACATGGGAAATCTGTGGCAGAGAAGGGGATTGGCCACTGTCACCACTGGCCAGTCTTCCTCTTATGTGGTTAACAGAAGGGAGGTGGGCTCCTCTGGAAAGTGTGTGTTAGAGGTCCCACTCTGTGCCCGAGCCCCAGATGACCTGGGTCTACCACAGTAACTAGCTAAGGGATGTGACAACACCCGTGGAAATCAGGAGAGGATCATGTTCCTAGATAAGTCCTTGGGAGCTGCTGCTAGAGGCACAACTCCCGAAGGCTGCCGTGCAGTCTCGGGCAGCTGACTGGGAGTGTATTTGCTGTGTAGCTTCCATGTGAGGGTCAAATATGACAGCAATCCAGCAGCCCTCTTCAACGCATCTTCTGACCACATCCAACCTCCTCCTGATCTCCCTGCTCTCACTCCAACAGATATGGAAAACAGATCTTCCAGAACATGCCATTTCCTCACTCAAGCCCGGGGGGGGCTGGGGGGGCTAAGAGCCACTGAACCAAACTGTGACCCCTGTGTAGAATGGAAATCACTAATCACTTCAAGCCAGGGATGCTGCCTCACCACCACCCCCCGCCCCCCGCACCCCTAGTTCCAGCGCCTAAGCTGAAGGCACAGCTGTGGGACATTTAACTGCCGAACAGGATAACCACACAAAGCAAACGTCTGCTGCCAGACCCCTGTCAGTTTCCTCAGCGTAGTCTTACAGTGGCAACTGGCCACAGTCCAAACTCTGCTAAACACAGGAGACGGCTTCCAAACTTTGGCTGCCTTGGCTCATCGTTCGCTCCAGGAAGTCACGTTGAGTGCACTCATCTGCGCAGAAAGCCACATTCATCCGCCCTCGGCTATCGCTGGCCCCTGGCGCTTGCCTCGTATGTCACAAAATATGGGGGTCACTAAATATTTACCTCCTGACCCAACTTTACGTTGCAGCCTCCAGTGCCTGAAATGCCCCTTCCATCCCACCCCATAAATTGTACCATCTGCAACTTCATTCCTGGGGTCTGAAGTTGGGGGAATTAATCCACTTGGCTGCGTTTGTTCTTGTTCCCTGTGGGACTGTGACACAGGACAGGCCAACAGGGAAAGCGTGAGGATGGAGGTGGAAGGGGCTTTGGAGGGAGACAGCTATTCTCAGAGCAAGCCAGAAACTTCTGAAGGAAAGTTTAAAAAAACAAACACTCACCTAACTCCAGTCCTGGCTTGAATTAGAGACCGAATCCCGCCCGAGTGCATGGAAAGGACTGATAACTAGATCCTCTGGATTCCTCCTGGGCTCTCTCCGTGAAGCTTAGTTCCCAGGGTCAAGGAAAAAACTCACACAGGCACCAACTCTTTCTGGAGTTTTCATTAAAGAAACTCTGCCTAGCCTTTTCCCCTCCCAGTGATGTCATATCCTGAGTGTGTCTAGAAGTACGGCTGCTCTAGTGAGAACGAGAACTGACACTGACACACACACACACACACACACACGGAACCTTTGCTTGCCCTGACCCTACGTCTTAATCTGTCTGTCTCCCGCTGCCACTCTGTGGTATGCAGCACTGCAGTAGCCTTGGGTCCAGGGGATTAGACGGACGAGGTGGTGTGGTGATGGCTTTTATTGGACCAATTTCTGCTGGTAAGAGAGAAGCTTTGGAGTGTGCACAGAGCTCGCCTTTAGGTCTGGGAAACTGCAGAGGGTTTGGCTACCCAGCTTTTAGTGACAAGGCAATGCCAACACAGCCGTCGCCAAAAGACAGCTCTGTGTAAATGCCTTTTTGTCAGCACTTTTGCTGACAAAAATCCTTCCACCCCGCAAGAGCATCTTTTGCTGGGTCTGCAGGAGAGGGTGCCTGGCAGCAAAGCGACAATCACATCTGCATGTGCAGCAGCAAAACATTGTCTTTCACCGGGGAGAAGGAGAAGCAGTTAAACACTTGTGAACAACAAAAATTTTGTCGAGCAAGTGAAAGCGTAGACGCAGCCGTAGTATGTCACAGCTAAACACAAGGGCTACGTCTACACTGCAGCGATCTGTTGACAGAAGTTACTGTCGGAAGAGATCCGCCGGTGAAACCTCTGTCGACGATCACATCCATGCACAAAAGCGGATCGAAAGAACAATCTGCTCTGTTGACAGAGAGCGGTCAGGCTGCCCAGCCGCTCTCTCGACAGAAGAGCCAATGGAAAACTCAGCGAACGGGGCTGCCCAGGGAACCCGAGGCCCTCTCTGTTGACACAAGCGCCCCCCAGAGCATCTGCACAGCTTTTTTGTCGACAGGAAACTGCTGACAAAGGCGTTATTCCTGAATGCGGAGAGGCACAACGCTGCCAGTGGATGTGCCGGGTTTTGTCAGAAAAACCTCTCATGTAGACACAGCCAAGGTGGAACTATTGTTCCCCACAGAGAGTGAATACACATGTCAAGGGATCATCCTCAGTGAAGCGACCCCTTACCAGCTCTCCAGTTCTGTGGGGCGGGAAAGCTGGCAGAGAAGAGGATTTAGTGGGGTCCGGATTGTTGTAATAAACCATAAATCCAGTGTCTGCATTCAGTCCCTAGTTCCTAGCAGAGATGTGAATTTAAGCTCCCAAGCTCATCTTTTGAAAGTGTGCAGGACGAAGAGGTCAGCTCTCGAGTGATCGCTTTGGGAAAAGTTCTCACTCACCCGCAGGAGATGGGGGTTTTCACCTTGTATTGATTTTTCTCCATGAGTTCATTCAAGATGGCTCGGTGACACCCTCGTGGCTGTGACTGGGGCTTTCAGGGCACTGGGTGAGACATGCCACATGCTGTGAGAGGCTTGTGTTGGGTATTGACAGGTGTGCTGTGGGGGAAGGGGTGTTGATCGGTACCAACCATGGAGCTATTTCTCCAGGTTTTGCACCTGTTGTTCTGGCAGAGCCTGGTGCCATCTTGCATGGGGCTGTCCTGGTCTGTGGGGAGCTTTCCTCTGATGATGAGCTTGGAGGGGTTGAGGGAGGGTATTGTCTGAAGGCCAGAAAAGGAGGCTCTGGAAAGCTTTCTTTCAGGGCGGAGTGCAGTGTTCGCTCTAATTTTCCACCCACAGCTGTGCAGAATCAGTTTTCTTATGCACCCCAATAAGATGACGTCACACACCGCCTCCTTATTGTACCACACAGCAAAGTTCATGTGGTGGGGTGGGGCTGAGGGATTTGGCGTGTGGGAGGGGCCTCAGAGCCGGGCAGAGGGTTGGGCTGGGAGGTGAGGCCTCTGGTTGGGGGTCCGGGCTCTGGGGTAGGATGCAGGCTGCAGATGAGGGATTGGGATGAAGGCTGCCCTGAAGCTCCAGCAAGGAGAGAGGACTGGGCTGTGGGTGAGAGGCGTCTCTCCCTGCTGTGACAGGCCCTGGCTGGAGTGAGGTTGGGGCTTGGGGAGGGGTGGCTGTCCCCTGGCTGTAGTAGGTCCCAAGCTGGGGCTGGGTTTGGCTGGAGAGGGTTTGCGGCTGGTTTCAGGCCAGCAAGGGCCACCTGCCACCTGCCCATGGCAGATCTGGGCCAAGGGGGTTCCCTGGGCACCTGTGTGGCAATTAATAGGTTGCTGCACAGTGGCTCATCTTACAGGGAACTTAGAAGGGTCCTCACTGAGTATGGGTTGTAGTTGTTTGATGCTACATCACGTGGGCTCCTGGTGGGACAGGAGGTGACTGCTGGCAGTGTGCAGTCCGAGGAGGTTTTATTTCAGTAAGGAAGGAAGTTCTCTTGGGGTTTCTGAGCAGCCCTTTCCAGGGTGTGCTCTACCTCTCTGGTGACATGTCCTTGTCTGGGGAAGACAGTTTTGTGGGTGTTCTGGGGTATGCCCTGCATGTAATGTTGGTAATGTCCTGGCTTCTTCCAGAAACTTCTCCTCATTAACAACCTCCCTCAGAACACCGTCCTTGTCCCCCAGGATGTCACCGGCCTATGTGCCAACATCCTTCACAGTGACGGCCTCGCGGCCTGTCATCATTATTTACAAAGACAATAGACAACGCTCGAGTATACAACCCCCACCTATCACCCCATTCATCCATTTCATTCTCACCTCAACAGCTTTATATACATACAACAACAAACACTTTGTTCAAACCAGGGGAGCAGCCAGGTGTACTGGGACTGGCTCCCCAGAATGCTTCCCGCTTCATGGACCGCCTTGAAGAAGTAGTTCTGGACATTTGTACCACAAAGCCAATGACAGGTCCCCGATACACTGATGATATTTTGTGCTCTGGACAGATGGCCTAAACGCCTTCATTAGTTTCCACCACAACTTCAGCGCCCACCACCCATCCATTAAACTTCCTCCGGGACCATCCCACAGCATCAGCAATATCCTGCACACCCAGTCAGCTTCATCAATGGAATTCGAGGGACAACCATATACAAGAAACCCTTGGATCACCACCACATCTGTCTTCACAGCTCTAGTAACCACCCCAAATATACCAACAAATATGTCACCTAGGGCCAGCCACTCAGGTGCCAAGGAATATGTTCTGAGGAGAAAGACCGGGCTCTACACACTTAAAACTGTCTTTGCCTAACAAAGACCCTCCACCAGAGGAGTAGATTGCATTGTGGAATGGGGAATCACGTTCCCTGAGAAAACTTGTTTCGGTACAGAAATAACCACCCCCCTCCTTTGACCACACACTCTTAGTTGTCACCTACCAATCTGCACATGAATCCAAAAGTGGGTCTCATCAAACAGTTACAACCTGTACTCATTGGGGATCATGTTTGTGAAGAAACCTTTCTTGAACCCCTTCTTCTGGCCTTCGAGCAACCTCCCAAGCTCTCCAAGATCCTCATCAGATGCAAACATAAATGTGCTTTAAAGTTACAGGTTGAACCTCTCTAATGTGGAACTCTCTCATCCAGCAACATCTTAATCCAGCATGATTTTAGTTAGCCACTTATCATGGGTGCGGCCAAGGTTCCCACAGTCCCATAAAGTTTGTTTGAAGCCACCAGTCCTGGCTCTCAGTGTTCTGTGCTGTTATTTAGCTCTAATTTACCCTTAAATGTCTTCTAAAAGCCCAGCAAGCAGTGAAAGTATTGGTAACGTGCTAGACAATATTGACCTGCAGTTCTCCAGCAAATTCTCTCGTCCAGCACCAGTCAGGTCCCGAGGCTGCCAGATGAGAGAGGTTCAACCTGTACACCTCTTTTAAATGTCCCATTCTAAAGAGAGGTCTGATCCCGCAGTTCAGTATAACTCATCCCGACTCCAGCTTTTTGTGTGAGCAAAACGGGGTCTGGAAACTGCAATGAAAAAATTCATTAAGGAGATCAAAATATCTAATATAATCCTGCATTCCTGGTGGCCCCAAAGCTGCCTCCAATGTCTCTGGACATTTTAGAGGGTGAAGAATCTAGAATCAAGGCCCTAGGAGTTGTATTCAGCAAGGTTCTGTACTTAGGTAATGACCAACACCTCCAATTTCTATGACAAAGACTTTTTAACGTCCAATTTCCTTCACTGTTTGCTCTGCCAGTTTGTTTTTTCCCTCTTTCTCAGCTCCGATACAAAAGCAATTTGGCCTTTGTCTAATCTCCGGGACCTTTTGAACTGCCACGGCTCCAAGTGGTTTGGGGAGAGGGAAGATGACAGGTCCTGGTGGCTCGAAGGGCTGATTGCCCTTGGCCCCGGTCCTTATGGGGACACGGAGCTGGTCCCTCCTCCCACCTTACCCAGGGCACAGGGTGGCTGTTGGCCCTGCATCAGGGCAACATTTCTGTTGCTCTTAGCTTCGGTAAATGTTTATTTTCTAGAAGGGAGAAATAGGGCCAAGTGTGCCCTGACAGCGTCCATTGAACTACCGGCTCCATCAAATCTGGAACAATCCTTCCCTGGATCTCTAAGCTTGGCTGGTAGATTTTCTTAAAGGGGGCCATCAGCCTATATGTAATCTAATCCCTCTGCTCACCTCCTCTACTAGTGACAGCTTTAACTACTACAATTGAAGAATGCAAAAAGCCTCAACTGGTTCCCATCGTTTACCGGTCTTGTTGAGCAGGTGAGGAACACACAGCATGGGAATTCAGCTGGAGTCAGCTGTACAGCATGCCTGAGTTGTTACTTTTATTGTTTGTACCTCTCTCTGCTGGGGCAAGGAAGTTCAATGTTTAGGACCATACAGGCTTTGTTCCAGGGGCTACCTTGCCCACTAACCTTCCTTTGACAGGGATCAGCAGCAAAAACGTTTGTGAGTTGGATGCAAAACTCTTACCAGCTGTGCAACAACACACCTATGTGTGCGTCTTCTCCTCTACGGCAGTCTCTTGTCCTGTAGCATGAGGATAGGCATAGCTCATATGATTTTTTCCCAGTTAGTGTAACCCCAAACACGGGTTGTTATTCATAGAATTGTCCAAACTTTACTATAGAGCCATCTTGTTCTCTAAAATGATATCATGGAGCAGCGAGTTCCACAGGTTCACTGTTTCCAAGGTACTTTCAACAGTTTTAAATGAGTTGCTTTTAACTGCAGTAGATGCCCATTGTGAGGAAGATGGTCCTAAGAGGCTGTCTCAAGTCCATTCATTGTTTTATATACCTCTTTCAGGTCACCTCCTTGCCATCATGGTTTGTAGAACCATAATCATTCTTAAACAGGACGCACTGATTAAATAAATCCACTACAGCTAGAGGCACAAACAGGAGCGTCCATTCAGCTTGAGTCCCAGCTTTGTCTCCTTTGTTTACCACTATAGTCATGCCCTCCCTAGAACTCTGTACAAAACACAGGGTCACCTGAGTAATACGATGCAAGAAAATTTAGTTACTTTCACTGAAGTCTGACTAATCCTCAAAATTCAGGGATGCTTTTATCTGGGATGGGGCTTGCTTTAAATCCATTTCTAACACTACATTAAGCCCTCGACTTAATGGACTAATGGGGGGAAGGGATGTCTATTAATGCCAAGAGTCCGTTAGAGCTGAATGGTTATACTGTATGATGATGCGCTGACCTTCCCAGAACATCACTCACTCCTGTCCCCTGCCCCTCTTCCCTTCCCCTCCCCCCACCCCATTCTTCCCCTCACACCTCCATCTCCCTCTCCCAGTTACCAGGAGAGGAGCTGAATGCCGGCCTGGCTCCTTCCACCTCCTGCAGCTCTCAGAGCTGCGGTTCCTCCAGCTCCTGGCTCTGAGTCTCCTGCACAAAGGTAGAGCATGACTGCCCCCAGCCTGCCAGTGGGCAGCAGCCCCTGACACCAGGGCTGCTGTTCAGAGCTATTGCAGGCAGCAGCAGCTGGGCACCGACATGCTCCACACAAGGGGCTGGGAGGGGAGAGCTCCCTCTGTCTCCTCTGGCCCTGGTGGCCCCAGCCACTCCAGCAGCAACTTCAATGCCGGGGTGTGGCTCTGGAGTTTCTGGCATTTATTTGGGGAGGGGCAGAGAAGGGGCTGGCAGACACCATCCATTATATCCAAAATCCATTATATCAGGGCCTGTTAAATCAAGGGTTTACTGCACTACAATGTCACACAGTTCTGGCAGTAAAGAAAGAGAGAGTCCATTCTGATCTTACGTCCCCTGATCCAGGAATAATTTCACTTATGTCTCAGGAGTTGCCCCTCCAGGGTAAAACCGTAGAGAGATCGAGATCAATCCCTGAAGATTTTGCTCAGTCAACAACATGGCCTCCACCTGCTCCCTTGCCTGCCGTATCTAAGTGCTGCCCCTTTTCAGGATGACAGGCCTGGGCAAACTCCTTCCAAGCTGACCCCCACTGACATCAGTGGGCTGTGGATTGGAGCTTATGGCTGGTGGTTGCAACCAGCAGTGCAGCAGGGTCATTGCCTGCCCATGTCACAGTCCATTCCTGGTGCCCTCTCAGCCACTAGGCTGAGAGCGATGGGCAGAGCGATCTGATTGGCCTTTCTCTTTTCCATCTCATTTTAGAATCAAGTTGAGCAAACGTGAGTCACAAGGAGGCAGGAAGCCACAGCCTCATCACCTAGCAAAAATCACACACCCGCCCTCCCTCCGCCACTCTCAGTTCTAAACTGTGCCCTGAGAAAAGGAAACAAATGGGAAACAAGAATACAAGCCCCCTTTCCTGGACCCTTGGCCTCTAGGCCAGATCCTGAACTGGTGCAAGTCAGCTTAGCTCCACTGAAGTTAATACAGTCACGGCAATTCATACTAGCTGAGGGTCTGGCCCTTTGTTCACAATCCTTTTAGGAGCTACATTAAATCCTCAAGCTGTCTCAGGGATCTCCACTGTGCTGTGGTCAGCTACAAAGCAGGGGAGGGTGTAGTTGATTGGGCATGTAAATAGGAAGCTTGAGGGCACTGGTGTTTTCCACGTGTTGCTTTCATCCTTTGCAGATGGCTGGAAGGTTACACACAGCGCCAGAACAGGTGACGTCTGACCTAAGGGTGTCTGAAGTACATTTCACCTCCCATCAGAGGACCCAAACCCTGCAAAGACTTAACACACAAGTCACCTACATAAGTCTTAGCCCGACTGGGCCCTAGCCCTGCCAAATATGAACTGCACTTCAGATGATATTGGATCCCGTTCCTTAGGCTTGGTTTACACTAGGCAGGTAAGTCGACTGCAGATACACAATTCTAGCTGTAGCTCTTGCATAGCTAGAACCAACTTATCTGCAATCGAGTTACCTGACCGTCCTCCCAGAGGGAGGCCAACAGGAGAGTTTCTCCTGCTGACCCCCTTTATATGCCTCATGATAGCAAAGAGTACAGTAAACACTTGAGTTACGCGGGGGTTGCATTCTTGCAACCCCCGCGTAACTCAAATTTTCATGCAAGTAAAGGGGAGACGAGAACCAGGCTGCTGCCTGGTTCCTGGCACCCCTGGGCTTTCAGGAGCTGGGAAACTGACCAGCCCAGCAGGGCAGGGCTGTTTCCTGGCTTCCAGAGTGGTGTGGAGCCAGGAACCAGGCTTGTGAAAACTGACCAGGGCAGCAGCCAAGAGCTTCCCCACTCCTATCAGGGATGGCAATCGTGTTAACCCAAGATGCACAACTTGGTTGCACGTATCTCGATGGGTTTACTGTACAGTGGTTGATTGATGTCCCGATAGGTTGATTTTGTGCATCTCCACCTGAGCTGGTCGATCTTCTGGGTAATGTAGATGTGGTCTCAGATTACCAACAACAGGGACAGTCACAAACAACAGTTCATAATACAACCACCACAAGAGTGGCAAGACTCTTTTAGCCAGCTGAGATGTGTTTCATTCACAGCCTCTCAAAACTAGCACTCAACCGAGGGACAGATACTCAGAATTCCAGTCCCTTTAAACCTTAAATGGTCTGAAACATTTTTTTTCAGTTCAGTCGGTATTTTTCCCTTGTTTATGCTGCATGAATGATTATACTCACCAACATTTGGGCTCTTCAGATCGTAGATGGATCTTGATTTAAATCTACCCCTAACAATACTAACATTTCACACAACTCTGGTACTAAGCAAGGCAGAGGAGAATGCTCTGACCGAACACTGTGTGCTGGGCAGCAGAGGCTGAGGTTAGTGTGGGAGTTTGAGAGAGCTGCATAAGGGAAGCAATCAGGAGAACGGGGGGAAAAAGAGGGTGGAAGGATGATTATTTTTAAATTACGGCACTGGGTTGGGACTCAGGAGAGTTGGGTACAGTTACCAGCTCTGCTGTGTGACCTGAGCAAATGTCTTTGTTGCTGTGTGCCTCAGTTTCTCCACCTGCACAATGGACATCCAGATCCTTTGTCTATGTGGCCTGTAAGCCCTTTGGGGGGCAGAGGCTGTCTCGCAGGACATTTACATGAGACGGCCACCATCTTTGCTAACAATTAGAGGCCCTCAGAGAGCTGAACATGTGAGTAGAACAGCTTGAACTGAGCTGCCACACGTCCTCTGGAGATGAGACAGAGATGGAAATGAAACCCACACCGGCCAAGGGGCCGTCGCTTACATACAGCACCTAGCACAGCTGGAGGATGCTGATAAACACCAAGCCAAACTGCCTCTCATGACTCATCCTCCTTCAAAGCTCTCTGCAAGACTTGCAGCTGCTGTGACGCCCCCTTTCCAATGTGACCAAGGCTGAGTTTGCCAGGTGTGAAGCCACTTGTTCTCCTCTGCGAATACAGAGCTTGGATGCAGACAGGCTGTTAATTTTCTCGCAACACTGCCAGGAAAAGCACTCTGGGCGGGTGTGAAACCTGACCTGTCCCTCCCAGCACAGAGGGGCTAGACAAGGTTGGATGCATGAAGTGATGGGCTGCTGAGATCCCTCTGGCTGGGCTTCTTTAGCAGGTTTCCGTAAGGATGGCTCTGAGAGCACTGAAATCAAAGCCTCAGAAAGGTTTAGAAGACACAGGCCTTTTCAGGAGGAGGGCGGACAGCTAAGAGCGGGGTTTGAGGCAGAGTGGGGACGTCTGTACCACAGAGGCTGGGAGGATCTGGTGTAGAATTAGTCTTTCAGTAAGACAGTCAGACATATGGACCGTTTTAAGGTAAAGTGGGGCTCAGTGGCTAGAGGCTGGCTCAGGACTCAGGTGATCTGGGTCCTGTGCTTGGCGAGATGAATGTCCTGTTGGGGTAATTGCAGGCAAGTCATTTTCCTCTTTCTGTGCCTCAGTCTGGGGTAATTTCCCCATCTACAAAATGATTCTGCCCTCCTTATTAAAACACTTTGGGCTCTGCTAGTGAAAGTCACCCTCTAAAGGTTACGGCTTAAAAATACTTCCCTCTACTCAGGCTTTGTTCCATCTGCAAAGATTAAACAATAAGAAGGCTGCTTTGGATCCCTGTATTCACCTTCCACTCGCAGCAGAGATAAGCGTCAGCATCTGAATTAAGTCAGGCCTGTTAGGTACAGCACCCACTCTGGCAGTGAAGAATTGTGAGATTCTTCATAGAATCCTAGGGCTGGAAGGGACCTCAGGAGCTCATCGAGTCTAGCCCCCTGCCCCAAGCAAGATCAGCCCCAACTAAATCATCCCAGCCAGGACTAAGTCAAGCCAGGACTTAAAAACCTCTAGGGATGTTTCTTCCCTAAGAGATGGAAGGCCTAACCCAAGCAGGGGTGAATGCAGAGACCCAGGGAGTGGTCAAAGATGCAGCTGGGCATGTGAAGGTCATGGAGGAAGGGGCAGAAAACATTGGGGGGGAGGGGGCCTGGTTTTTTTTAAGGTCTGGACTGGAAACATTGGAAATTTGGGAGAAATGGAAAAGAAATAGGGCCGTGAAGTATTTTCCTCTCAGACCATGCAGTGACAGAGGAAGGAAAGAAGTAAAACTGAGCTATGCTCTTTACGTTATATTAGACGGGTTTATAGGAGGGCCAGTTTCTTTTACAGTTATGACACTTACTGCACACTGATGTGTCTCTGATAACAATGCGCTGTTGTAGAGCTGCTGCTGGTGTTACTATACAGCGTGGATATGTAAAAGGGCTCCCTCTAGTTTTTTTCCACCGAGGGTGGAATAAATTTTGTTGTGTGCACCAAGGCACATGCTGCACGCTATGGACAGTTGTGGATGCTCTGTTAATCAGCAGGGCAGCACTTGACTCTCTCCTTACTGACTGCCCAAATACTCAGCTTACAGGGAACACTGATATATATCCACATTTACTGCTAGTCCTTAATATTGGGTTCTGTTAATTACATTACAGGGACATTCATTGTCCTAGCTTTTTCTTTAGAGACAAGAGTTTCTTCTGTATCTGCACGATAATGTCAGATCAAGTCTATTTATATATTATTTCTCGCCCAAAACAACTGATGTTTTCTATGTGCAATATTTTTATCCTATTTGCCAATGGGCAAAAAAATACATCTAAGTACCTTCATGTGCAGCTGCAGCAGTCATTATTATTCAGACCAAAACTAGAGAATGTCTCTCTCATTAATATACCAGACAGTATGGTTTTATGCACTAACTGAGTTATTTGGCATAGAGGTCTAATTCTTAAAGAAGTAAATAATGTTTAGTCTTGATAAGTAAGCAGCTACTGCTGACACTGCAATTTTTCCCCCACCATCAAATTTCTGGGTGTTTTTCCCCAGAAAAAAAAAGGTGGAAATCTGCATTTTCCCACGCCTTCGCGATTTCTACCAATTTTACAAGCCAAGCCACAACCAGCAAATCCTCCCCAGCTGATAAGCAGCAGCCATCCCTAGGGGGCAGTGATGTGCTTGACTTCCTGGTTTCCCATCGGCGGCTCCCATCAGGCTCTGTTCCAGAGCTTTCAGAGCCGACTGGCTCTTAGCTTGGTTTTGCGTTTTAATCAGCGCAACAGCCTTAGTCCTCGGTTGCCATGGCAACTACCCATGTTTCACCCAGCCCTAGGGTGTCCCTCTGTTTCTAA
Source organism: Carettochelys insculpta (assembly GCF_033958435.1). Classification (NCBI taxonomy): domain Eukaryota; kingdom Metazoa; phylum Chordata; order Testudines; family Carettochelyidae; genus Carettochelys; species Carettochelys insculpta. Next base: position 6,089,737 of record NC_134145.1, read on the forward strand.
GGTGCATCGCGGCTCGGAGGGGGCCCTTAACCCTACAGGCGCTGACTGTTGTTCTCTGCCAGTGGGTGCTTCACCTCCAGTCCACCCCAAGGCCACAATCCCACTTGCCCACATCCCTTGATGCTCTAGTCCCATCCCACCGCTTCCCACACCTGCTCTGCCCCTCTCCTGAGGCCCCTCCCACTCATTGCTTGCTCTTCTCTATCCTAAGCCCTGCCCACTGCACACTCCACTTTGCCCCCTCCCCAGTGCCTTATGGGTAAGCGACAAGGGGAGAGAGCACTGAAGTGCAACATGGCGGGGTCATGAGGGAACAGGTCAACTGGCCATGGGGCCTCGGGGCAGAGCCATGGTCCATTGGCACTGAGACCACACCTGGTCTTTGCTGTGGGTGCCTGGGCCCCAGTGCATCCCTGGAGCTGGCGTCAGTGCCTAACCAGGTTTCTGCCCTGATTTGGCCATGCACATCTGCCAGCCCCTCTCTACCACTGAGAAGGTGCTTGTGGCTCTGGAGATGATTGCTCTGGGCACCTCCTTGGACAAGGACAAATTTAAAGGACGCCAGTGGGTGGAATGTGGCAGGTTGGCCTGTACTTTAAGAGCCATTTGATTACAAAGCAGGGCCTCTCTGTGCTTCCCAGGCTCTGATGTAGCTCTCCTCTTACCTCCACTGCCGACAGGGACAGACTCTTGCCCCCATCTTGCAGATGGGGAAACTGAGTCACTGAGTGGTTATGTGGCAGACCCTCTGATTCCCAGATCCAAGCTGTAATACAACTGCTATTTTCCCCGACATTATAAACATACATCTGTGATCTCTGGTGGGCGTTTTGTGTCTGGTTACCAGCAGCAAGACCAAAATACGACTGCAATCAGAGTAAGCCTGAAAAGAAATAATGAAACCAATGCAGGCAGCATTCATCAGCAAAAAGCTGGAGTTAGTCCCAGGGAAACCCATCCAACACAGCGCAAGACACAAGCAACTGGTCCACTGTGGCCTGTTAATAGCCCAAGATCACAGGGCTTCCACAGTTACACTGCCACTACGTGGCTGCTCCCAGTTAACTCCATGCAATTATCTATGCAGTCTCATTGCAAGGAGTGAAGATGTTCAAAGGTATAATAAAACATAATATAACATATGCCATCATGTGTCAGCAATGACCCACTGCAATTTACATTGGCCAAACCGGACAGTCACTACGTAAAAGAATAAATGGACATAAATCAGACATCAGGAATGGTAACATACAAAAACCTGTAGGAGAGCACTTCAGCCTCCCTGGACACACAGTAACAGATTTAAAAGTAGCAGTCCTACAACAACAAAAAATTAAAAAATAAAATGCAAAGAGAAATTTCAGACCTGCAATTCATTTGCAAATTTGACTCCATCAGCCAAGGACTGAACAGAGACTGGGAGTGGTTGACCCATTACAAAAGCAGTTTCTCTGCCCTTGATGTTCACACCTCCACATTAGCGACTGACAATGGACCACATCCCACGGATGAACTGACTTGTTTTCTCCTCTCTTGATATTCACAACTCCACATGAACTGCCCATAATGGGCCACATCCACCCTGACTGAATAGACCTTGTTAGCTCTGGCCCTCCCGTTTACTGAGACCCCTTCTTCAAATGCTTCTTTGAAACCCTCCACTCATGCATCTGATGAAGCGGTTCTTTGCCCACAAAAGCTTATGCTCCAAAATATCCATTAGTCTATAAGATGCCACAGGACAACTTCTTGTTTTTTGAAGATACAGACTGACTCGGCTACCTCTCTGATAAAGGTAATACAGAAGATGCTGGCCTCCATAAAGGGTTTTACTAGATGGGAGAGCAGAGTGCAGCAGTCTCAATCCCGTGCCAGGACAGTACCATGAGGAGGAGAAGGCCAAGGGGACAGGGCCAGTGGGGAATGAGACAGTACAGCACTTTCACGACTGATATGTTCAATAACAAACCTATTTGGGCTGGCAGTGGAGCAGTCCTAGACAGAGAGAGGCTGAAAAGAGCAATGACAGCCTTGGGTATACAGGAATTTGCTCTTTTTTGGGCCCTGAATAAGCCTTCATCATGTTCCTTGCTAGCACTTTCCTGTGCCTCCGTTTGCTTGGTAAGGCATGTGGAGGTCGAGGGTAGAAAAAACAAATTAGTCTTCTCCTAGACTGAATGGATAAGGGCAAGCACAGAGTACTACTGTACTAGCCAAAGCACTCACCGGCAGGAGACCTGCCCCTGCCTTGCAGGGAAATGTGCCCACTGACTTACACAGCTCTTTTCCAATGCTGTTATCACCCCCAAGGTGTGGATATGGTGTTGTGTTTTAGGGAGGAAGGCAAATGCTTGTAAAGAGACAAAAAGGAAGTCAGATGTGCAAAATGGACCCCTTGCTCCCAGCTGGGAGAATAGCTAGACCTGCACGACTAATTGCAAGGATTGTTTGCCATCCTGTTCTTGGAAGATTAGTACCCCATTTGCTTTCCTCCACCTTCATCTGTAACCTACCTCCTGTTAGCCCTTGTCCCACACACTAATGCAGTGTGTAATTCTATTGCCTTCTGTGGCTGGACCTCATAAAACACTGTTAAGGGGGTACAGACGTACATGCCTGAAACTGCTATCCACAGAGACCCTCCCCTCCACTGTCTCCCCACCTCCGGTGCCGCACACAGACTCAGTCCTTGCTGGGATCCTAGATGAGCTAGTGCCCATCTGTTCTGAATTTCACGTGAGCAGGGCAGTTTACATACGATTGGTTACTAGGAGTGTGGTTGGCTGTCCCAGGCATTGACTATTGCTGGCATAAGTCTTACAGCTCCGACAGAAAGCACCACCTCCATGACTAATCAGCTATGCCATCATTGCTGGTATAGGCTGTCCCTGACTGCACCAGCTGCGTTTGGATAAGGAGCCAATAACAGCACCTAAACAGAGAGAGAAAATATATTACAACTCTGCACCTCCACCAGTGTTCCCTGTAAGACGAACACTGGGGCAGCCACCCAAGAGAGATTCAGGTGCCACCCAACTGGTTAGCAGAGCACCCACAGCACCCAGTATGTATTTCTATTGGTGGTGTACATCCAAACATGCCCTGATGCTCATAACAAAATTTATTTCACTCACGGATGGAAAAAATTAGAGGGATCGCTGCCCTCCACCCCACTGCATTGCCATGGGCATGCACACTTAGTGCCTGGGCCTCAGCTACAAACCCCCATAATTCTCTGCATCGCATGACTAAAACTAATATTTTTTAAAGAAATACTGACACTTAACAGGGAACCTGAAACTGACACCCAGTACTGCACATGCTAGGATACAGATATGGGAAAATATGGAGAAAGACTTTTGCGAGGCATGGGAAAAAATCTATATTTGTAAAGAAAGCATCACTGTTGCAGATAAATATAAAAGGAAAATATAATCTTCTCACAGATGTAATTAGCAACATTGTTCCTTTACAAATATCATCGTTTTATGCTTCTTTTAAATAGTCAGTTGTTTTAGCACAATTAAAGCTGCAATTCAGAGCCATTCCTCCTTGTCTCAGACTGTAAATGGTTGGGGGGGTGACTTGTTTACAGAGTAGTATTTTCAAGGTGATTTGCAAGAGGAAAATTACTTTATGCCCCTTTTTTTAATCTATAGTGAATGTCTCCCCTTTATTTAGGAACTCGGCTATCATCTGTCCTGTTTTTCCTGGAAGACCCTAGGATGATGGGAGACCTTGGGTTTGTTTATGCTAAGGGGAAGATCCACCCATTCAGGGTCCATCTTCTGGAGTTGATTTTGCGGATCTGGTAGAGATGTGCAAAATTGAACTATCTGGGGTTGACAGTCAACCCCTGTACTCCTCACTATTATGAGCAAGAATGGAGTTTGACAAGAGAAACTCTCTGGTCGACCTCCCATAGTGAGGACAGCCAGGTAAGTCAATTGCAGATAAGTAAATTCTAGCTATGCAATTGCCATAGATCGCCATATCTGTGCCACAGATTGCCATATCTATCCATATCTGCAATGGATTTACCTGCCTAGCATAGACCAAGCCCACCGAGAGAAATGATGACATCACATGAATCAAGAAAGTGAAAGTGGAGTGACAGAGATAGGGAGGGATTTTCAGTCAGTCTACTTAAAACACATTGCTTCCTGTTTGAATAAAATAGCCCTGGACAAGACCAAACACCTAACAAACAGTCTCAGAGGGGTAGTTGTGCTAGCTTGCAGCTTCACAAAAAACAAGCTGTCCTGTAGCACCTTAAAGACTAACAGTTTTATAAGGTGCTACCTAACAAACAGTTGGAATTAGTGATTTTGTTGCTTTAAAATAAACATTAAAATTCCCTTCAGTCCACAGCTGAGAAATCTCCCACTCTGCAACCGGGGGTCTTCCAAGTTGAGCTCCAGAAAAAAGAAAATATTCTTTGTACTCCTGCTATGGCAATTCTCAGGGAAAAAAGCTTTCCTTAAGAAAAAACACACACAGTCATCCACACTTTTAAGCTTTTCTGAAGCATAAAAGGGCTCCAGGTGATTTCCCCCTCCTCTGCATGTCATCTTTAAAAGCCTGGAGGCTGGTTTGTAAAAGCTGTTGGGTTTTTGGTAGGAGATGTGACTGATCTGAGTGGATTAACTGCCCAAGTAGCTTGAGCGAGAACCACCCACCCCTCGGCGCACAGTGCTGTGTGCAGTCAGGGAAGACACAGGTTAGCATGCCATTAGAAGAGGCTATCACCGGATGAAGGCCAAAGCGCGGTTGCCTAGCAACTCCTGAAGCGGTTGCACAAAAGCACCCTGCCACGCATGCTTACATCACAAGAAGCTTCCACCGCACAACCACAGAGGACGGCAGAGGTCCCCATGGTGTCTCACTAAAGTCTGAAGGGTCCAGCCCTTGGGAAGAAGTCACAGAACAAATCTCAGCACGCATGAGGGTCACCATCTTAGCCAACGCGAGGGATTGAACTGGCAGCCTTCAGAGCTAAAAGCACAAGTCCTTATAGCTTCTGCTAGACAACCAGAACCTAGAACAGATTCACATCCTCCTACAACATACCCAGCAATAAATGCACCTGGTGCTCCCTCTTTTGAATTCAGATCTGCACTTGACCCCTTACATCTGAGATCCAGCCACTTGTCCCGGCTCTCCCAGACCATCCCATTTAAATTGGGTTGATAATACACACTGCAAAGCCATGGTTCAGGACCTAATATACCTTTGTAGCCCCACCATACGTCCATGTGATGTCGCAGTGCAGTGACATCCTGATACAGCACAAAGCTGCTTCAAAGCCACCAGGAGACCTTGTTGTCCCTGGAGAACATCCATAGGCGGCCATGCCGAATCACACGAGCTGCTCATTCCCCAGGTGCCAAGAGACTACGAGACATTGAAAAGGAGTGACAGTCACTCCACTGCATGTTCTCAGCCCCTCTACAGATCAGACCCTTGCCCCAAAATAGAAGCTTGAGCACAGAGGAATTGAAGACAGCAACTGGCTCTTCTGTTTAGACAGCTGTTAGCTCTCTGTTGGATGGCTGCACTGTTTGCTTGATATAGGGTGGGACCTAACCCAGGTGCCATAGAAAAATAACAGGTGGTCAGAGAACCTCCAAAGAATCTTTGGTTTGCGGAACTCAGAGAAGATGGGTTGCGAAATGACGATGGTTTGAAATATCAGCCGCCAGCAGCGTCTGACACCCAAAATGCCAGGAGACAAAGGTCAAGCTTTGATCCTGTTTAAATGAGACTGATGAGAGACACTTGTTACCATTTCACCCCAGCTTGAGCACTCCAAAAAGCCATCTGTCTCTCCAGAGTTCAGAGCCGAGTCAGGAGGGATTTAATTTTGTCTCTGCTGGAGCACCGCGTTTGCTCTGCTTGTGGTAATTGGATTCTTCTCCGCAAACTGAAGAGGCTGGGGAACTTCAAAGCAAATAGGGTCACTAGAGACAGTCACTGGCATCTTCCATTTACTCACTTATGACTTTGAATTCATGCAGATTTAGAAGGCAGGAGAAGGCAGCATTCTGAGGGTCCAATCTGACTCAATGCTGAGTGAGTCAGATACTTCTGTGGCTCCCATCTCTGTGCATCTCACAGACATGAAAGGGGAGACAGAATACTCTTAGCCCCATTTCACAGATGGTACGTGTCTTGCCCAAGATTTCCCAGGCAGTTTGTGTCACAACCAGATACTAAAGCCAGGTTTGCTGGGTCTCAATCCAGCTCCTTAACCATGGAGTAGAAGAGGTCAATGGACATCAACTTAGCATGTCATGGGGTCAGGCCCCTAGTTAATCAGCTCTGTGCTGCATAAGGAAGAGAACCCAGGCACTATGGCCCTGAGGGCACTGGCCTTCCTCCCACGAGCTAAGAAAGCCCCAGTGACTGAAGACCTGCACGTTGGCCTTGGGAACACTCACTGAATGGTGAGATGAGCTCATGTACAGAACTAATTAGTCACATCCTGCTGGGGTGTGTGCCCCACCCAGGCCCAGAAGGGATTAATGAGGGCCTGAGCACCCCGTTATGGTACCTGGCTGCACCTGCAAGGAGGAGGCCCAGCTGGGCAGGAACAGGCTGGTTAGTGTAACAAGAGAAAGGCTGACAACTTTATTTATTAGGTAATGAGCTTTCGCGGGCCAGACCCCCTTCATCAGATTTTGGAGCAAAAATGAGAACGCAGAGTACACTGTATTTGCTTTTTTGCTCCAAAACCCGAAGAAATGGGTCTGACTCACGAAAGCTCATTACCTTCTTAGCAAAACTGTCAGTCTTTAAGGTGCTACAGGAGTGCTTGTTCTTTTGTGAAGTTACAGACTGACACGGCGACCCTGCTGAGAGGAAGATTGCAGGAGGAGGCAGCAGGGGGAAATGTGCAGTCAAGCTCTGGGTTTTGAGAGATGGGCAAGAGGAAGCCCAGCAGGGAGAATCCGTGCTGAGCTCCAGCTCTGAATGAAGGTGGAGCCGGAGGAGCTGCAGGAGGAAGGCTGGGCAGGAAGGAGCCCATGGAGACAGCTGCAAGACAGGGGACTGCACAGACCTCAGCTGTGGGTTGTCCCTGGGTGGGAACCCGGCGCAGAGACCTGGGTTCTCCTTCCCGCCACTGGCAAAGATCCAGGGTAGTTTTGGGCCTGTGCTCCCACAAGAGAGATGGCCAGAAGGGCGAGTTATGGGGAGGCCACTGCAGCCACGGAAAATGACTTGTCAGGAGCAGGTGCCACGTGGGGGAAGAGCTGCTATGCCCTGCCTGGCCACAAGGCACCGTTGCTGCAGGGAATGAACCCCTTTCCAGTGATCCCCAGCCTTGCAAGCGTTTCCTATGCAAATCTCAGAACAGACGCCATAGACTGTGTCGTTGAAATCTGCTGCCACAGTTGATCGATCGAGCCACCCGCTCTCGCAGAGAAATAACATTTCCCTCTTACCATGATAAGCCAATTCCAGGGCCGACAAAGGGGTGGGAGGCAGCTGCTTGGTGGCCCGGTGATTTAAAAGAGCCCAGGGCTCTGGGCCGCTACAGGAATCCGCAGCAGTGACTGGAACCCCCAGCCCTTTAAATCACATCTGGAGCCACGTGTGGCATGGTCTCGGTGACACTGAAGGCTGAAAAGGGGAAGCTAGCTCTTAGCCCTGTGCCCCTTCCACCTGAGGCCCTGCGCCTTCCAGGGGACCCAGAGATGAGTCCCCAACCTTGCCCAGGGCCCAGTGAAGTCCATCACTGACCCTGGCCAATTCCGCACCCCTTTTAAACACAGCCCTTATGTTAGAGGGTTAAAAAAAAACAAACACGTTGGGCTTAGGAAACATGCAGAGAAATGCAGATCATGGGGGAAGCCTTGCTTAGTAACTCACCGTGTGTGCCAATCTAGGCTCCCTTCGAAAGGAGAGCTGGTTTTGTCCTTACAGCCAGGAAAGGGGCTCGCAAAGAAACATGACTCCCCCCTCACCTCCACAGAACATTGCTATGGAGTGAGAATTCAGAGCTCCTCCTCGGGCAGCTGTGGGGAAGATCAAATCTTGATTCTTCAGTACAGATGTACAATTTGGGAGAATGTTGATCTAATGGAGAGGGTTCCGAGAAGAGCCAGGAGGACGGCGGAAGGTTTAGCCAACCTGCCTTATGAGGACAGACTCAAAGAACTCCATCTCTTTGGTTTACCAAAGGAAAGTTCGAAGGCGACTTAATTAGTCTATAACGGTGGTTCCCAAACGTTTTGGCATCAGCCCCGCTTTTTGATTTTTTGAGAAACCCTCATGCCCCCACCTCTTTTTTACCATCGCACAACACCCTTTTTGACAAAAAACGTAATTTAAAATTTAAAATAAACACAAAAAGTTGGTATACAAATGTATTTAAAATAAAAAACAAGCACTAACAGTTTTCTTGGCCCAAAAATTTAATACAGCAGTGGTCTTCAATCTTTTACATCTAAGATCACTTTTTAAATGTCAGGGCAAACTCCAAGACCCCATCCCTTTCTTGAGGGGCCGCCCTCTCAGTTCCCCTCGTCTCCCTCATTTGCTGTCTCCAGCCCTTACTCACTCTCACTGGGTTGAGACAGGATGTACGGGCTCTGGGGTGGGAATGAGGGATCTGGGTGTGGAAAGTGGTGAAAGGGGCAAGCTCTGGGTGGGAATTTGGGTGGAGAAGGGGCTGCTGGCTCAGGGATGGGGCTCCAGGCTGCAGAGTGTTGGGGTGCTGAGCAAAGCACAGGCTTGTGGATGTTAGGGTGCAGGAGTTCAGACTGGCTCACGACCCAGATTTGCAGCGTGGGGATCGTGTTGGGGAAGAAGACTGGGGATGTGAGAGGCTCAGGACAGGGGGATTCCACTGGTATGATAGGCTCAAGATTGAGGTGTGAGTGTGGGGCAGGGGGGATGCAGGGGTGTTATGATGCTGTGGCCAGATGGGGACATGGCCCCAACTGGGGGCTTGGTGGCTGGGCTTCATTTCTAAATAAATTATGTCCAACACAAATGTTTCAGCATTGTCTTTATTTATGGGAGGGGCAGGGAACCTGTACTCGTGGGGGTCTGGGCAAAGGCAGCAGACAGCTCGGCTGGTACATGGGGGCTCTGCAGCTGTGCGCCAGGTCCAGGGTCTCAGGAAGTTCATGCGCTGCTTCCCCTCCCCAAACAGCCAGTGCATTTCCTGAGAAGCCGGGTTTGCTTGCAGCCAGTAACTTCCTTCCGCCTGCTGCCTGCCTGCATGCAGGTGGCAGGGGAGGGAGTGGGAGTCCCGAGTCCGTGCCAGCTCCAACTGCTCAGGCAGCGTGCACCCTGCTCCTTGCTCCCCACAGCAACCATGCACTGCCTGAGCAGTTGGAGCTGGCACAGACCCGGGACTCCCACTCTCCCCTCAACCCCTGCACAGGGAGGCAGCAGGTGTAAGGAAGTTACCACCGGGCAGCAGATCCAGCTTTTCAGGAAATGCACCCACTGTCTGGGGAGGGGAAGCAGTGCATGCATTCCTGAGATGCTGGCTCTGATGTGCAGCTGAAGGACTTCCCCACCACATGGCAGGAAGTCACTGCTACCTTCATTCTTGCAGGAGGTAATGCCAGCATGGGCTCTTTCTTGGGGTGGGTGGGATTGATGGGGAGGTCACCTCACATTCCCCTTGGAATTTCTTCACACACCCCAGGCGGGCACAGCCCCCACTTTTGGAACCTATGGTCTATATGTACCTAAGTGGGGAAAAAATCATAGAATCCTAGGGCTGGAAAAGACCACAGGAAGTCATTGAGTCCTGCCCTCTGCTCAAAGCAAGACCAACCCTGACTAGATCATCCCAGCCAGGCCTTTGTCAAGCCAGGTTTTAAACACCTCTTGGGATGGAGGTTCCACCACCTTCCTAGGTAACCCATTTCAATGCCTCACCACCATCCTAGTGAAATAATAATTGTTAAACAAGTGGAGAACTGTGATTGCTACTATTGACCAGCTAAGAATTTTCACATCCTTTTATATTTATTTGTATGTTTGTTATTTGTGTAATGCCAACAGGTAGAACTGAACCTGGGACCTCTAGAGCTTAGTGCATGAGCTTCTTTTGCTTGAGGTAAAAGCCCCTTGGCTCTAAGCTAGGACTGTAAATAGTTAACCATGGACTCTCCAATCTAGCAGCAAAAGGTATCAAATGTCCCAGTGTCTGAGAGCTGGAGTGAGACATACTGAGACTGGGAAAAAAGGTGCACATTTGTAACAGTGCAACGAATGTACCATTAGAAACATTTTCCAAGGCCTATGGTGGACTCTCCAACAGTGACAACGTTTCAATCAAGCTATGGCGATATTCTAGAAGATCTTCTCTAGGACTTATTTTGGGGGAGTTTCATGGTCTGTGTCACACAGGAGGCAGGTTATCGCAATAGTCTTTTCTGTGAGTTGTCAATTGCAGCCATGGACAATGAAAGGTGTTACTGAGGTTTCTTCCCATCTCTGCGCTGCACTGATTGCAACTGCTTGGGCTCATGAACGGAACATGCTGAACTGCATTAAATTTAATTCAAGACACTTAGAGCTGAGTGTAATGGTCACAGTCTTCTTCCTCCCATTAAGAGTCTCCCAAATCCCAAGCAAATTTCCCTCCAAGTATGTTTGTCTTCTGAGAGCTTCTAAACTTTGCTAGTGGAAATACCGGCACGTGGCCAATTTGCAACTCAAGAGCTCTAATGCTCCTGGAAATGGAAGTTCAGCTCCCTGCAGAGGGCGAGAACAAATCTATGTAACTGGGAGACACACTGGTCTCATACTGGTCCCTCTGCCCTTGAAGGAGTTTCTTTTGGAGGACAGATTGCTGCTACAGCTTGGACGGGCTATTCGCTGGAGCCAGGTAAGGGGCTGTTTGTGTAGCGAAAAGCAGACTCCCTCCAGAACAGCTTCTCCTCTGCCTCCCTGAATCTAGGGCTCTTCCATGCTGGCCTTCTCCAGCCAGCTACCGCAACGCACCTCCACTCTGAGCTACAGGAGACGTTTCCCTTCCCAGACTGGCCCACTCCTGCTGTCCCAAGCACGTGACTCCACAGAGCATCCTGTGAGCTACACCTGCCAATTCAAGTCATTTCTGTGGTTGTTCCGGCACATGCTTAAACATGCATAAGGGTCCAATCTCAGCTAAAACCATTCATCTTAAGGAACAGTCCAGCGCTACATGTCCTGGGAGAAGCACTAGGGGAAGCCTGCTTCAGACTCGCAGATATGCACAGGCTGCAAATCCATTGCTATCTTTTTGTGAGATGCAGCTCCCAGGGGGCATGTTTTCCCATTCCCAGTCCCGGGGAGCGGTAGGAAGCAGTACAGGCTTCCTGCAGCTCTCAGTGGCTGGCAATGGTGAAGGACGACCCCTGGGAGGAGCAGGGGAGGGGCATACCTGCAGATGGTCAATGTCAGTTACATGCCTCATGGCCCACCAGTGGATTACCATGAGGGGCTGAAAGCCAGAGGTTGCCGATCACTGGTCTAGATAAGATTCAGTCCTGCTCTGCGTGCAGGGAACTGGACCAGATGAGAAAAAGAGAAAAATGCTTCACAAGAACCATCAATATCAGGCATTAGAATGATTAGAAACAAAATCAGATTCCACCAAGGCTACTGCTCAGCCATGTTGGTTTGTTGATATCCATCCAGCCAGGGCAGGAGTTTGCTCCTTCCAGTCCTATGATTCTTTCAGAACAATAAAACTGACTGAATCACATGGCTACCCTCTGGGCTGCACTGTCCTCAGATCCGTCTGCAGTAAAGTGCTTATCTGGATGCTTGGAAGGATTAGATTTTTACAGGTAAATGTCAGAAACTGTGAATTTCCTCTGACACACAAACGGCCCAAAATTATTTCCATCAATAACATTCAAAGTTTACAAACAGAAAAGTAATAGAAATGCAACTTGGGAACTTACACGTTTGATTTAAGGGTATTTACCCTTTGTATATTGTGAAGTGACATTGACAATTTGGCTATGTATACACTAGAAGCATCAGTCTACAAAAGTTACTGCTGTAAAAAGATGTTCTGACAACATTTCTGTCGACTGATTGCATCTATATGTAAAAGTGGATCCTCTTTTGACACGCTCTGTCAACAAAAGTGCCCCCGGGAGCATCTACACAGCTTTTTTGTCAACAGGTTCTATTGACAAACCACATTTTGTGTGTAGATGCTCTGTGAGTTTTGCGGACGACGTTTTCTAGTGTAGATGTAGCCTTCGTGTTTTAGTAGAAGACAAGACTGAGGGGTGATTTGATAGCAGCCTTCAGCTTCCTGAAGGGGGCTCTAAAGAGGATGGAGAGAAGCTGTTCTCAGTGATGACGGATGGCAGAACAAGGAGCAATGGTCTCAAGTTACAGGAGGGGGAGGTCTCACTTGAATATCAGGAAAAACTATTTCACCAGGAGGGCAGTGTGAGCTTTTTGAACCTCAAAATCTGCTCTTAAAAATGACTGACACCCCCCAAATTTGCCACAACTGTGAGAAATTAGATGGACAAAAATGCTTCACAATAACCATCAGTATTAGATATTAGAATTATTAGAAACAAAATCAGATTCCACCAAGGCTACTTCTCAGCCATGTTGGTTTGTTCATTTCCAGCCAGCCAGGGCAGGAGTTTGGTCAAAGGGCAAGGAGTAGGGGGCAGAGATGCAGCTGGTGCTAGTGTTTAAATACAGTGATCTAAGCGACTCCTGGGAACGCTAGCCAGGCTGGGTAGGAATGGTGTCCTTAGCCTGTGCATGTCAGAAGCTGGGAGTGGGTGACGGGATGTCTCATTTGATGATCGCCTATTCTGCTCAGTCTCTCTAGGGCACCTGGCATTGGCCACTGTCGAAAGGCAGGATACTGGGCTAGATGGACCTTCAGTCCGAGCCAGTGTGGCCGTTCTTACGTTCTTTAGCTACTGTAGATTATTTCGCTCATGGAATGCATATAAGCTACAAGGGCTAAAGGACTTTTTTGCCAGAATAAAGTGTCCCTGCGGGGAAGGATTGGTGGTGAGACTGTCCCAGCAATGCTTGGATGTGCAGACAAGGCCTTTGGCAACGTGAAAGCAGGGGGCTGTCAGGGCTCACACAAGAAGCAAACTCACTTTATTTTAAACCAAGTGGAGCCGTTGAGAAGCCGTGTTAGGCTCCATCAACCAAACCCCTTCCCCAGCTTTTTTCAGACCATCTTTTTCAGCCCGGCACCTAGCAAAACCAGGGCCTGGTCTCCGCTGAGGCCTTGAAGCCTCATTACAGGAATAATCAGCATCACTCACCTACTTGAGCCTCAGCCTGGACACAGGGGGGTTTGTCCATAAGGACGAGTTTGTGGACGCTACTAGCTGCTCCCCTCATTTCACACTGCACCTCTGCCTGGCATGCCACACTACACCTGGAGAGGTAGGCCACAGGCTGCAGTCTCACCTGCTGAGCTCATTATTTTGACAATTTAGACCGATCAGTGGCAATGCACAATTTAAAAGCTGTGATTTCCAGGCAAATGCGCTCTGGAAAGAGTCCTGTAAGGACGAAAGTCCTGTATAGTCAGACTCACACGACATGCATTCCTCAGATCCATTAAGGCAGGGTCCCTCTTGGCCCCTACTCTTCTCACCAGCTATGGGAGAGCATGCCTGTGATTCCTACTGGGCAGGGCTCTCATTTCCCAACAGATAACCCAACCTTCTAGAGCTGCAGTACTGGGTTTGGGGTTGTTTGCTTTCAGAACAGCTGCTCTGATGCCTTCACCAAGCAGGAATTTTCAGTGTCTGGCAGGGTCAGCCAGCAAAAACTGCCCCATGCCCTCCAATTTGCTACCAACACCTGCCCCTTCTGCAGGAAGACCCGCGGCTCTAGAATGGGGCTGGTCAGCCATCGACAGACTCACAAATAGGAGGATGACTTGAAGACATCCTACTCATTCTTGAGTTACCACCAAAAAGAGATTCATCTGTCGCCTCCTGCAGCGGCTCTGGGATGTCAGGTTCCTCTCTGGGCTTATCATGTGACTCGTAACTGACGGGGGTAGAGGAAAGTTGCTTCCTGCGTTTGAGCCAGTTTCTGTCCGAAGATGGGGCTACAAAGACGTCACAAGGCAGGACTTTTAATGGGGACCATCAAGAGCCATTGATCCTGTTGGTGGAGCTGGTTGGTATAATTCTCAGTTACGCCCTTCTTACACGTGGACTTTAAAGGTACCTTAGGCTTGGTCTATACTAGGCAAGTAAGTCAATTGCAGATATGCAATTCTAGCTAGAGCAATTGTGAAGGTAGAATTGACTTATCTGCAATCGACTTACCTGGCCGTCCTCACAGAGGCAGGTTGATGGGAGAGTTTCTCCGACTGACCTCCCTTACTCCTCGCAATATCAAGGAGTCCAGAGGTCGACAGCCCACACCAGATAGTTCAGTTTCGCACATCTCTTCCAGGCACTCAGAATCGAACTCTGGAAGATAGACCTGAACGGACCAATCTTCCCTGTAGTATAGATAAGCCCTTGGTGTGCTTCCCATATTCTGAGGCTGTCCAGGGTGCACTGACCTCTGGTCACGCCCCAATTTATCCCTTACATGGGGCCGGGTGCCCTATCATTGAATCCCTGGTGCAGAATGTGAGTGGGTTAGATTTTCGAGGAGACATTCCCATCCTTCCATGCTGCCAATGTATCCTTAATGCAACTGTCTCGCCAGTCTTAGGAGCCTTGAACTCAATGCCATGATGCCTTAACTGCAGGTTGTGGGGATGTGTGGGCTGCATGTAGCTTTGTGTTGATTCTCCACCGATCAGCTCATTTCCCTTTAGTACAGCCCATAACTGCTGGCTGATGCAGAATTAGCTGCACTATTTCCCTGGTGTTTTATGAAGGGCAGTGTCCCACCCCCGCACCCCAGGTTCTGCTATACTAATTACAGCAATACAGCGAGCACCAGCCAACTAAAACCACCATCTCTAACTTCATTCATAACAGAGGCGCAGCCAAGCTGCGGTTCATAAATTCACTGCATTCCTTCGTGCCAGGCTGCTGGTTATGAAACAAACAGTGGTTTTCTCAGTTGTCCCTCCTCTGTGCAATGATCCGGTGACTCCTGAGCAGTCAGCCTGTCTGCAGATGCGCAGAATGGCCATCACTTGCTTGCAAAGATCATGTCTGCCTCCCTTCTCCTTTGCACACCTTCTCCCAATGACACTGCATCTGTGCTGAAGGAGGCTCCTGGCAGGCTGTGAACTGAGGTTAGTTTGAATCACAGAAGCTGGAGTTCCAAAGGCTGGATCCCAAAAGGTACAGAGGTTCTACACATTCACTGGGCAGAAATACCTTAAAGGATCGGGGCCCAAGAAACACAGTAGGATCTTGACCCTTTAGGCAGCAGTAGCTATGTCACAGCCCACAGCATGTTTGATTTCCAGAAGGTCATCTACTCACCAAAACCAGAGAACTAGCACTGCTATCCTCATCCCCAAATATACATCCGGAGTGGCTGAAACGCAGCCACAAATCAATGGGGCACCTTCGCAATGACCTCTGGAAAGGTAAAACTTGCGGTAGGGAGGTCCTCCCATACTCACCGCCCCATTGCAGAGAATTCCAAGGCTTGAGCTCCTCAGGAATGCTGGACTGAAGACAGACAGGACATGGTCACAACCATCCAAATGGCCTTCATCAGAGGCACAGGAGATGGAAAAGACCTTCTCCTTGCTCGGACAGGACTGTTTCTAGCAGAAGTGTTAGTATTTTGTCCAGTCTGGTTTTCAACGTTTCACACATCTGAGGCTCCTGCTCCTTCTGTTGGCAGCTCTCCCCCCACTAAAACTTCCTGAGAGCGCGGTCACTTCAGTTGGATAGTCACCTTCAGTTGGCATCACGTTAACCTTATCCTGCTTCTCGTTGTCTTACCCATCCCCTGGTGTTTTTAAAACCAATTCCTAATTGCTTCCAGAAATTCATAGGTTCTTAGCTCTCCTCACAGAAGGCTCTCTCCTAACCAAGCTGTATTCTACCCTTCTTTGTTCATATACACCACATTTTGCACACCCCCACACACCCCTCCAGTACCCTAGTCTTTTTTGTTGCTCTTCGATGCATCACTTCCCTCGTGCTTGCCGGTGCTCTGTTGGTGATGCGCTATCTAACCTTCTCCGCCTCAGCAGGACACAATACAGAACTGTTCACAGAAGAGAATTCACAGGGGTTGCTGGAGTCTACTTTTATGCGGCTCATGTGATGCCACTGCTCTCCCTGTATTATTTGGGCATCTTCTCAAGCCACCACTGGAGACCTTTTCCTGATCAGTTTAAAATCACAGAATCATAGAACACTAGGACTGGAAAGGACCTCGAGAGGCCATCGAGTCCAGCCCCCTGCTCCAATGGCAGGACCAAGTACTATCTAAACCATCCCTGATAGACATCTATCTAACCTGTTCTTAAATATCTCCAGCGATGGAGACTCCACAACCTCCCTTGGCAATTAAATGCTGCGTGCGTTGGTGATGTTGGGAAATAGATATTGACTTTACTCATCAGCTCTCTGGATTGCAGCTTCAACTCCCATGACTATTAAGCTGTAGATTTTGCTTTATGTCTTGGCCTATCTTTACTGCTCTTCGTTTCTACCTTTGTACAGTCAGTGACCTAAACCATTTATTTACCCATCATGCATATCAGCAGGCTCCACGGTAGCATAGCTGATCCGTGGTGGGCAGGCTATGAAGATTCTGATTGTGAAATTAATTTTAACTAGAAACATTCTGTCTCTGAATAAGAGAAGAACCAGCCACTTTCAGACTGTTGACTACAACGGTCCTTCCCAAACAGTAGGTGACACTGCCCTCTAATGGCGTTAGGGTGTGCTACACTTTTACCTGGAGTTAGAATGTTTTTTTTTTTTGTTTCTTTTTTTTCCAGTTCCCCTAAGACTGCAGACACCACGCTCAGCAGCACTCCAGTCATAGCCTGGGTCTTCACTATGCAGGTAAGTCAACTGCAGATAAGCAATTCTAACTACAGAAATTGGCTTATCTGCAACCGACTTACACGACTCACAGAGGGAGGTCGATAGGGGAGTCTCTCCCATCGATCTTCGTTCCTCCTCATGCTATTGAGGAATACAGGGGTCGACTGCTGATCCCAGATAGTTGGATTCTTTGCATCTCTCCCAGGCGTGTGAACTCGAACTCCGGAAAATCCACCCTGACCGGTTCGATCTTCCACGTAACGTAGACATAACCTCAGTGTACGAGAGGCAACAAAGCAGTCTACCATTCAGAGCAGCTCTGCCAGCAATTTTAAGGCCAAACAACTGGCTAAGATGATCTCCAGGGTAATACGAACTATAGAATTTTGCCCCACGATTCCTGCAGCGAGTGCAATAATTTCAGGTGGAACTAGAGTTGATCCTTTAGAAAGGCAACCAATCTTGGTCTAGTTCAGGGGTGAGCAAATCTTTTATGCCGGGCCCCAATTTTTGTCCCTGCCATCAGCAGCCTCCAACCCCACCCCCAACCCGTCAAATGTAACCCAAACCGATGGAAATTTTGGTTAGGTTCATATGGGGAAAAAACAAAGAAACCTTTCGGCATGTATAAGTAAATAAGTCTGTAGACGGTAAAGCTTTCACTAATAAATATACATATATAACATACATATAAATGTGAATGCACGCACATAAAAACACTACCATATTTCTACATTTTGAATGAGATGGATGAGCATGAGACCCAGCAACCAACTGTGCTGCGCCCCCTTTACAAAATTTCACACACACTACAAGGTCTGCCCCCTACTTTGTACACCCCTGATTTAGCTTATTAAAAACATGATCAGGAAATGACTTGATTACGGCATCTAAGTACCTTTGCTGTGAGAAAATACATTAAAACCCTGAGATACGCACACAAGTTGCACAAATCTTGAGTGAACGTGACTTGGAGTGGCAAGGAGCTGGCGCCTGGCTCCGGACTGCCCGCCACTCAGGGAATCCAGGAAACAGACTGGTGCAACAGCACTGGTCAGTTTTCCCTCGCTCCTGTGAGTGGTGGACAGCTGGGACCAGCGGGGAAACTGCTCCTGTCAGGGGCAGCAGCCTGACTCTTAACTGCCGCCACTGACAGGAGCTGGGAAACTGACCAACTCAGCAGTGCTGGTCAGTTTCCCCTCTCCTGTGATCAGCAGGCAGCCCAGAACCAGGCCCCCACTCAGAAGAGACAGGAAACTGACCGGCGCTCCTGCACCAGTCAGTTTCCTGGCTCCCCTGAGTTACGCAAAAATTGACTTACGTGGCTTGCACAAGAACGCAATCTCCACATAAGTCGAGAGTCTACCGTACAGCATCATAAACTGGCTACTAAAAGGCTATTTAATTTAACAGAGCAAAGCAGAACAAAAGCCAGTGGCTGCAACTTAAAGACAGACAAATTGCCATTAGAAGGAAGGCACAGATTGTTTTTGTTTGTTTGTTTGTTTGTTTGTTTTTAAACAGCATCAGCGATTAGCCACGGAAATTCACTCCCCCAGGAAGTGGTAGGTTCTCCAGGTCTTCAAATCCAGAATGGATGACTTCCGGAAGAAATGGCTCAGGCTGCGAGGCCAGAAAGGACCATTACGATCATCTAATCCCACAGCATCCAACACACTCACACATGTTCGTCACATGCAGCGAAGAGGGAAGCGTAGTGCAGCGAAATGCGGCACAAGAGAGCCGCATACAGGGGGGTCCCCTTCAGCTGCTCTGCGCACACACCTCACCACATGGTGGGACAAGTGCGTGGTGGCAGTGGTAAAGGCAGCTCCTCTGGCTCTGGTGGGCTCCAGCCATGGGGTGGCTGCTGCAGTGCAGCTTCAGCACTGGGCAGCTGGCGCTGTGGCAGCAGACGCTGCAGTGAGTAATCTCAGGGGATACCTGGCGGTGTGGGGGGCGGGGAGGGGGCAAGTGCTGGCAATCTGGTAAATTTTTCTTAGATACCACTGAATTCTAATCTGATCTGCACACTGCGGGCCACAGAACCTCACCTCTGCCACCCATAACCTCTGGCTGAGTTACCAATTTCCTCAAATCACGAGAGAGGGTGAATAAGGGGAAGTTATTTACTTGGGCCCATAATACAAGAACTAGAGGACACCAAATGAAATTAATGGGGAGCAGGTTTAGAACTAATAAAAGAAAGTTCTTCTTCACTCAGTGCATAGTTAACCTGTGGAACTCCTTGCCAGAGGAGACTGCGAAGGCTAGGACTATAACAGAATTTAGGAAAGAGCTAGATAAATTCATGGAGGTTAGGTCCATAAAAGGCTATTAGCCAAGGGTAGGAATCATGTCCCTGGCCTCTGACTGTCAGAGGCTGGAGATGGATGGCAGGAGACAAATTGCTTGATCAGTGTCTTCAATCCATCCCCTCTGGGGCACCTGGCAGACAGGCTACTGGGCTGGATGGACCTTTGGTCTGACCCAGTATAGCCGTTCTTATTTAAAGACTCCAAGAGACAAAGAACCCATCATTGACACTAGTGTAAAACTGTCAATGACCCAGGCCCCATGCTACAGAGGAAGATGGGGAGAAAAAACAAAAACAGAGTGTCTGTCATGGGCGGGGAGGGACTGTGAACACCAAATGTGGCAAAGAGTTAGACCCCGAGCATGTGGGCAGGACCCACCGGTCAGACACCTGGAAAAGAATGAAGCAGGAGAACAACGATTGTCCTCCAAAAACACCACACCCGCCCTATTAGGGAACAAGGTTGGCACCCAGCTCCTGAAGAAGAGAGCACCAGGGCACACCCCAAAAGAAACAGATGTCCAGGGACTTTTGGGAAATCAGGACCTCCTTTCTGGAGGCTCTACACCTCCATCCCGGTGGCAGTTCCGTCACAGCTTCTCCTACAGGGACTCCATGGACCCAGATGCCTACCAGGACCTCTGCCAAGCCAGCACGTCATCTTCTCTAATTCCTATTTAGCTGGTGAGGGATTTCATGTTCCCCGATCCCATCCCCATCCCATCTTCCACTTGGCCTGACTGGTCTCCACCTTGTGCTCAGGGTCATGCAGGAAATCCTCCAGAGGCTGCAGGGTTATCGGGAGGGTCAGACAGTTCTGGGGAGATACCAGAGTCTCCTTCCAGGAGGTGCAGAGAGAGCTACAGGTGTACATTTCGAATCCAGAGTGCAGGCCCCAGCCAACAAGGGGGAAGAGGAGGAGTATGTGTGCGCACGTGCGCGCATGGGGGAAGAGAACAGTATTGAGCTCATGTCTTAAGTGAGCAACATGCACAATATGGTAATTCTGCCCGATTCACACCTCTGCCTCCTTCTAATAATGGGTTGAGCAGGGGTTATAATCCCTGCTCTGATCATGGCTACCTGTCTGGCTGGGAGCGAGTCTGCCCCCTCAGACAAACAAGGGTGGTTGGAAGGGATAATGAACATTTGCAAGGTGATCCAGATCAATGGTTCCGCTCACCTTTTCCATCCATGTGCAGAATAAACTTTTATGTGCACTGAGGCACGTGCGATGTACACCACCAACAGAACACACTACACCTAGCTGGGAATGCTTTGCTGATCAGCTGCGTGCCGTCTGACTTTCTCCTGAGCAGCTGTGCAGAGACTGCTGCTCTGGACACAGCCAATGCTGAGTATGTGCTAACCAGGATAATTACTGCTCCCGAAGCATGCAATCCATTCCAGAAACAGTTCAGTGTTATTCCCCTCCCTTAAGCTGTAACTGCAGAAAAAACATTGGGTGCTTTTCTGTTTGCTTCTCTCGCTGTGGGCTAGCATCATATTGCCAATGACCTGTGCACAGCTTTTGCATCCTCACTGCATATATCATTATGGCCTCTATTTAATGATTCAGCAGTTGTTTGCAATGACGGTGGCAAAAAATGGGACCTCAGGCAGAGCTTGTAAAATCCTTGCAGGAAAGGAGCTTAGTTTCATGAAAAATCACCAAGGTTCTTTAAGACAGAGTAATTTTAATTGCTGTGTGTACTTATTCTAATGCATGTGTCTTATCTCCTGGTGATCCTAAACAGAAATACAGAACTCTCTATTCCAGACCATTTTTAATGTTCTACGGTGTCTTTCCCAAACCACAAGTAAGAGTGATACTTCTCCTCTTTCACATGGATGCATTAAAGAGCTGGATGTCCAGAAGACATCTGACCATAACTATTATGATCTCTAAAATATTTTAATTATCTCATGGACTACTTTAGAAAGTCCACCATGCAAAAAAGAACCCCCGTTTATTACATCCTCTCTTCAGGGCAATGATTTCCAGTACAGTGACCTAACACCTGGGTACGTGAATGAGGTTCATGCCTCAATTAAAAAAAACAGATATTCCCAGAGTCAAATCTAAATCAGCTGAATGGTTTTTCTCCTTAGTTGCACTATCAAAGAAAGCAAAGCATGCATCTATGCATGACATGTTAATCAACAAAGAGGAGTCTGTCTTAGATCAGCAACTGTATTATCTTTTCAAGGCGGGATGAAAGAGGGGAATTGATAGTCCTCATTCAAGATAAAGATCCCCGACCCATGTATTTAGAGTGGAAGACAGCTTCCAAATAGCTTTTACTGAACACAAACATCCCTTGTTGTCTTTCTCCAGAGGCTGATGGAGTCCCGTACGTGGCCTCCCTTCTCTTATTCGACCGATCAGATCCAAAGAAATATAGAACTCAGGCTGAACTGATTGAAAGGGAAAATATGTTGTTTTGATGGAGTCCTACTAAGATGCATCATTCCCATTCCGCCTGAATTAGGCTGCCACATTTCCTCGAATGGATACACAATGTTCAGGAGTGACTATCAATTCCTGAACCTTTCTTCTGTCCAGCTTTGCAGCAAACAGGCCCTGTATAAAAAGCGGTGTCTGCCCCAATTTCAGTTGCCTTTGGCCTGTATGCTGTGCAAATCAGATGTTAGGTTTTGTCAGAGTCCAATCTAGGTCTCAATTCTCTTCCAAGTCCACTCTGCTCAAGCTCTGCTATAACTGCCATGTACTTAAACTCATTAGGTCTATGATTGAAGGTCTCCACTAAACCATAGGTCTCTGGACGATCCGTTGCATAGAAAAGCTGCACCTGATTGGCAATGCACTGAGCTTCGGGGACATTCTGCAAGGTTTAAAAAAGAAGAGAATGTATCAAAATAGCATAAGCAGCACTTTGGACAGGAAAGTCAATTCCCCTTTCTAAAAGTTCTGCAAATGGATCCCTCTTCAGGTTGCTTCTGTTACCTCAGCAAGCTTCTGACTCAGTTCAAAGCTGTTCTAGTTCTTCAAATCTCTTCACAAGCCTGATCCACCTTGTCATCAACCTACTTACCTCTGGGTCACTCCTACAAACTCGCTCTTATAGGTACGCAGTTTAGGAGCTACAGCTCCGCCACCCTCTCATGCTCCACTCCCTCCTCTGAATAGACCCTTTTCAACTTTCCCCTCCACTCCTCATCAGACTGCCCCCATCAAAACATTCAGTAATACTCTGTATTAAACACAGCAAAGCAAACAAGTCCTAACAAACGTCTGCTCAGCACAGTTAGTCTACCAGCACAAAATCCTGTCAGTTCGGGGTGAGGTTTGTTTCTGGACTTTGTTATATCAGTACAAACCCTAATGCAGGCACAATTATACTGGCGTAAAGGCGCTTTATACTGCTACGGGTTATCCCTTAGGTGGCCACTCACTGGCTTCCTGTCAATCAGATGGTTGGGTATAGTAGACCCCTGAGATATGCCAATTTGACCTGCGCATTTCTCATTTTAACATGAGTCAAGGGAGACCCCAGCAGCAGCTCCAGCCACAGGGAGCTGCTGGGGCTGGGGAATCCCCAGACGTTAAAGGGGATGGCAGCTGGCGGACCACAGAGCTCCGCCAGCTCCAGCCGCAGGGAGCCGCCACCAGGGCATCCCCCATAACCTAGGGATTCCCTGGCCCCACTAGCTTCCTGGGAGAGGAGCAGGTGGCCCTGCCCCCAACTTGACTTGCCAAAAAAAAAATCGAATTACTCCTGGTTCCCCAGGAATGTGATCTCCGAGCAAATCGAGGGTCTACTGTACTCTGTGGAAGGGTGTAATCCTGCCTCACCCTCTCGAGGTCTGGCATGCGCAGCGTATGACAGACCGCGCAACACGATGTACCTGAGGTCACACCAGATGGGGTGGAGCAACATGTTCTTAAAGATGGTGCCTCCTCTCTGCCCCATATAAAACCACATCTGGTTTTATCCCAGTACTGGACAGAGGAAAGAACACCCCTGCTGATGACATGCTGGTTCGAAAGCAGACAAGCTGCCTCCCTACCTACTCCCCTTCCTCTATGGAAATAAGCCATAATAGTCTGAGGATCCTTTCCACCAGCGTAACTACTACTGCTTTAATTAGACAGACATGAGTTACGGTGGTTCAACTGTACGTGCAGACACGCCCACAGTGAATGACCAGTTTCACCTATTTGGAAACTATTACAGAAAAACCCTGGGGTTCTCTCAGTTTTATTAACCACAGAAAATTATTCCAGATTTTTTTTTTTTTGCTAGGGAGCAATTATTCATAAATATCCTCCAGCCACGCCTCACTGGCTCACTTTGCTTGGCCTCTCAGGTCAAGTGCTTCTGTTTCCTGATGGGATGAGCACCTAACAACCAAGCTTAACCCAAAGCAATGTTTCTGAATAAAAAATCCATTTTCCTTGAATAGTTTCCAGTTTCCACACTTCCTACTTGTGTGAACCTTTCTGATCCAGGAACTTTCTTGATGCCCATGGACAGATGGCGCAAGAGGAAGGCAGAGCTTCACTGAGATCCCCAACTCAGATACATGCAAAATAATTCACTACAGGGCACCTTGTGAGATCTCTACTGAGAGCCAGTACCCCAAAAGGCATCACAATCACTGTGAAACATATGTATGGATAATATTTAAGCATCTGTGTGTCTATGTTGAAAATTAGGCTTTTAAAGCAGGTAACCAGGCCATGACAAGTCTCAGACAGAATCATAGAACAATAGAGCTGGAAGAGACCTAAAAAAGCCATCAAGTCCAGCCCCCTGCCCTAAGCAGGACCAAACCCAACAGATCAGCCCAGCTAGGGCTTTGTTGAGATGAGACTTAAACACCTCCAGGGATGGAGACTACACCACTTCCCTGGGTAGACCATTCCAATGCTAAGGTTCCTTTCACAGCAAGAGAGACTAGACTTCTCTGTCTTGTCATGGTTGTACAGGTTGAACTTCTCTAATTCAGCACTCTCTCACCTGGCAACATCCATAACCCAATATGCTTTTAGTTAGCCGGACAACTACTTATCATGGGTGTGGCCAAGTTTCCTGTGGTCCAATAAAGTTTGTTTACAGCACCCAGTCCTGGCTCTCAGTGTTCCGTGCTGTTATTTAGCTGTAATATACCCCTAAATGTCTTCTAAGCACCCAGTAAGCAGTGGAAGTATTGGTAATGTGCTAGACAATATTGACCTATATAATCTGGCAAGTTTTCTCATTCGGCACTGGTCGTGTCTCGAGGGTGTCAGACTGGAGAGGTTCAACCGGCAGGGTGAATTGTACAACAAAAATAAGAGAGAGTACCATGAGATCCTCTTCATGACTAAAGATAATGAAATGAGCTGGTTGAATTACTTTACACATTCATACAAACATTCCTTGAAACATTATTTTTCTTTTGAGATTTACCTCACTCTAGTATTGAGAATCCTATATAAAAATATAATTCACAGACAAAACTTTGGCAGCAAAGCTAAAATTGGTAATGTAACAACAACAGAACACGGGGGTGATTGAAAATCAAATATCAGAGCAGAAGAAAATGTCCGTTACGGTAAAAATGTCACAATTTGTTTTGCTGAAGTGTGGAAATGTCGAGTTTAGGTATCTACATTTATCCATTTTTAAGACCAGAAATGACAATTTGATTATTCAGTCTGACATCTTGCACAGAACGGACCAGTCATCCAGTTACCCCAACACCGAATTGAATACATACCTATACCTCACAGAACTGGAAGGGACTTCAAGAGGTCATCAAGTTCCGTCCCCTCCGCTCACGGCAGGACCAGGCACCATCCCCGGCAGATAATTTTTTTTAATCTATTTGCCCCACACCTCTAAATGGTGTCCTTAAGGACTGAACTCACAAGCCCAATGCTCAGTTCATGCTCTCGGCAGAACAAGTCCCATAACCTTATTTACAAGTACTATCAGAACTATCCAGGTGGCCGTACGTTCTCACTCAGAGGAAGTACAGGAAAGCACAAGGAGAATCCAATGCAGGTTTTCAGAATAGTCCATCAATGTTAATTTTACGAAGTGTATTTTAACACTGCTGGGAAATGCCAACTTTTTATTATTATTCTTTAAATCTCCTTTCCGAAAGAGGAGAAACTGAAGCGCTACAATTCTGTATTTTTCTAAATGATCCTTCTGAATTTTGCTAATGCTGATAATGGGTGGGGGGAAAAAAATCAGCCAGAGCGTGAACTACAATCACTAGACACCTGGTCTGCAGGCTTCTGGCAATGTGTGCGCCTTACCCTCCAATGGATACCTGTAGATTTCTTTAACTTAACTGCTTTAGCAGAGATGGAAAAAGAACAGCACTTCTCGGTCACAACATCATCTACTTTACAAGACTTAATTTTTAATTGCTTTTAAAGAAATACCAATGAATCAGATCTTAGTATAACACCAAGGAAACAACATGGGAGCCTCTTACCAGGAAACTGGAGTCCATTTCAGCAGTCATTAGCACTATTCCCTTTTCCTTCTGGAGCTCTGGATAATGGTACAATATCAACTGGGTAGAGGCAGTTTCACCTCGGGTCTGCAGGAGATAACAGAGATTTCTTAGCAGTGCCATGGAGAGAACTCTAGATTTATTGCAAATTTAGCAGACAGCTAATAAGAATTTGAACATCAGCTGCATGCATAGACTCATTCAGAGCCCCATCTGCCTTCCCAGCAAGGTCATGGAGAAGCAGTTTTAACTAAGAGTTAATTATTTGCACTTCTGTGGGTCTATAGCCAACAGTGACTTTCAGACTCAGAGGCTGTGTCTACACTAGAGTTTTGTCGACAGAAGGCCAGGGAGCGTCTACACGCATAAAGCGTTCCGATGACACAGTCTCGACAGAACTCTGCATTTTCTCAACATTGTTATCCCTCGAAAATTTGGGGAATAACGCTTTGTCGAGAAGTGCAATGCAGACAGAGGGGGCTTCCAGTTCACCAGGCAGCCCTGTTTGCAGAGCTTCCGGTCAGCCATTCTGTCGACAGAAGGCAGGGCAGTCTGGCTTCTCTCTGTCAACAAGGTGGATTGCTCCGCCAATCTGCTTCTGCGTGTTGATGCACGCTGGCGACAGATGCTTCTAATGCAGACATAATTTAAGGCCACAAGAGACTACTGGATCATCTAATCTGACTTGCAGTATAGCCCAGACCAGTAAATCTTAACCAGTTCTCACTGCACTCAGTCCAATAAGCTGCGCTGGGCTGAACTTCCAGAAGGGCACCCAGTCCTGAACTGAAGGCAGCAGGTGATGAAGGAGCCACTACTTTACAGTTTTTTCCAATGGTTTATCACTCTTGCTGATAAAAATGCATTCCTTATTTACTATTTGAACAGGCTGGCTTCAGCACCCAGCCATTGGTTTGCGTTCTGCCTTCCTCAAGAGATTAAAGATCCTGGTAGTGCCTGGTATTTCCTGGTATCATAGTGGGTGCTCTTGCAGAGTTGCTTGTCTACTAGACCCCTACACCTTTTTCACGGTCATTGCTTACCTTGACACAGTCTCATTCTGCAGGGAGAGCCTGCGTTCATTGTTTCTGGATACATATCTTTGCAAGTGGCTGTATTAAAAGGTTTGTCTGAATGGGTCCAGCTTACTAAATGAACTAAATGCCTCTGTATGTCTGTCCTGTCCTCATCACCCTCCCACAAGCTGAGTGTCACCTGCGAATTTTATCATTAGTGATTTTATATTTACTGCTAGACCACTGCTGAAAATAACTGGCCTAGAACTGCTCCCTGTGGAGCCATGCTCAAAGCCCCACCATTTGATGACAATTACCCATTGAAAACTACTTTCTGAGGTCTGCACTCAGCCAGTTCTTAAGCCATGTAATGCTTGCTTTACTGATGTTGCATGGCGCTAATTTTTAAAAGCAGACTACCATGAGAGTAGTATGTCTATTACAAAAATCTATTACATCTACTTCACTGTCTTTATCACACAACAAGTTATATACGTTACTAGCTGGGAATTTCCTTTGTTTGCCTCTATTGAGTGTAATCAGGTCACGATCGTTGGTCCCTAGGCAACCACCATTTTCCAGCCCAGTGAGTCATTCATTTTTGTGTGTCACAAAGAAGTCCAAATAGAACTGCCTCATGTTGTGGACAATGCCTGTTGTGCTAGAAAAGGCTTATTTTAGATTTAAATACATAATAAATAGATATCAAACTGATTGTAGAGAGAAGACAGATTAGAAAGCCTGTCTAAAATGAACAATACTAACTATCAGAGAGGTAGCCGAGTTAGTCTGTATCTTCAAAAACAACAAGAAGTCCTGTGGCACCTTATAGACTAAGAGATATTCTGGAGCATAAGCGTTCATGGGCAAAGACCCACTTCGTCAGACACATGAGTGGGGCGGTTCAGAGGAGGATTTAAAGAGGGGGGTCTCAGTAAAGGGGAGGATCAGAGCTGACAAGGTCTATTCAGTAAGGGTGGAAATGGCCCATTATCAGCAGTTTATGTGGAGTTGTGAACCTCAAGAGAGAGGAGAAAACAAGTCAGTTCAGTCAGGGGGATGTGGCTCACACTAACTATGCTGGTGGTATACAACACAATTAAATCATAGCGGCATTAAAAGCTAAGTAGTTTATAGACATTTTATTTATGGCTCAGATATTTTCGTAGGCAGTAAATACAGAACAGAGGAAATGCCCAAAACTGTTTAATAGCCCCTGTATTAAATTATATGATACCACTGAAGGGTTCACATAGCTGCGTATTTTCACCAAATTTATTAACTCCACCACAGTCACCAAAACTGACAGCATTTTTACTATCCGAGAGTCAGAAGCACAGTGCAAAAATTGGAAAAGAGTGGCAGTGAGACTCTCCTAGTCTATGGTGCTACTTTATATCATATGTGATGAATTTACAGAATCCACTGCTGCCAGTGGTCAACATGTAATCAGTCAATTTTATGTTCACAAAGCACATTTCATGCCTAAGGATCCCACAATTATTTAGAAACCATATATAGAAAACACAGCACCTACGAATGAAATGCAGCTTCCTCTCGGGTCCAATTATATCACCTGTTTTACCGCATACATCACTACACTAGAGTTGAGAATAAGGAAGGGAATACCCATGCCAATTAAAGATCCAGAAGCTATTTACCAAGTCAGAATCTGAGTCACCAACCAGCATCAATTTCGCTATTCCCACATGATGGACCATGGAATTTTTAGTGACCATAAACCTCCAGCTCTCTGGTTTCAAGTCCAAAAATAAGGCATTGCCGGCCATGCAGTACCACCCTGCTGCATGGGCTTATTACTTTTATTTGGAGATAATGATCCTGGTTTTCTCCACAAAATTCTTCCAGATCTACAGAAGGAAACACTAAGTGCTAGGGATTATTATTACTGCTGTACCACCATAAAAGTACCAGGGACTTTGCTCACAAACTGAATATTGCCACAAACTAAATACTGAGGAATTTACTGTCTCCACTAGACAAAGATCAGTGAGCAATGATGAACTGCAAAGGTCACAGGAGAAGCTTTTGTTAAGTACAATTTAGTCTCTAAGCTCTCTGTGCACTTTTTAAACTCTTTAAATATTTCAAAAGGTTAAAGGGAACAATCAGGCAAGACGGAAGGAGCAGTGGAGGGAAGAGAAAAATTAAAAGAAGCAACTCCTGAAAAGACAGGAGGGAAGAGCAACTCATGTAACTCACTCGATCAAAGGAGTGTTCTGCTAATAGGCAGAATTAAAGAAAGTTCGTGGGAGGAGACAGACAAGTTGTGACTCAGAGGAATGAATGTCACAGGCTGAATCTTGGAGGTCTCCCATCAGCATACTGCACAAGTCTGAACCTGCTTAGCCTGCTGAAGCTGGAGACTGGAACACAGAGAATTGTAACTGCATGTCCACCAGAAAAATCCCCTGGATGATTTTTAAAAGATTGAGATGACTTTCTGGACTCCCATGCACAGGCTAAGAGAGGAGCAGTTACGTAATTCTTGCATAAACTGAAGGCTGGTGGATGCATGACAGGAAACCTTGCTTCACTGAATAGGCGGACTCCGAACAGGTAGGGCAGAGCTCCAGAACAGCTGAGCTGACAGACTGGTTCAATCTCATAGGGCAAATCTAATCAAACAGAAACAGTAAGGGCCAAACAAACATCTAAGATGTCCACAACTTTTTTTCATTTACAATACAACAAAGGGTAGCCTCATTTAAAATCATGCACCAGCAGCTTAAATGCTGCATTACACGAAGCTAGAGGAAACAGCGCAAGCTATTGCCTAGTATTTTATGGAATGATTCTGCTGCACAGAGTTTCGTGTGTTTGTTTAAAGATACGTCTATTTCTCCACGTCAAGCAGAACAAAATGCACCTGGAGAGTCAAGCGTCACTCTGGAGAGTAATACCAACCGATACACTCACCTGAATGTTGATAAGCGCAGTGAAATGCAGCTGTGATCCTGCCCACTGCCCCACAAAAAACTCATAGCCTTCTTTCCTTGGCAAAGCATACAGGAACTGGGGAGAAAAGACAGTCAGCATCACATGCTCTCCCAACCCACAGTGGAGTAAACAGGCAAAAAACAGGACCTTACAGGCAACCTTGCTAGGAATCACAGCAGGGAGGCGGTTATGGAGATAGAGGTTCAGCCTTGTCGAGCACAGGGTACATACAGCGACAAGCTATTGTGAAAAGCAGGCTGCATCTACGCTGCATACCTACACACTGCACAGAAAAGCAGTTGTGGGCCTTTTCCTGCTGCTTCCACTGCCTCATTGCTGGAGCCTTTCCCAGGGGTGGTGGGACACTAGATTGCTAAAACAGTCATGCAGGCAGGGTCGGGTAGGCACTGCTTGGGCATGCAGAAACCCAGGCAGATAAAACATTCTGGTGTGTCTTTACTGTACTTGCCTAAACCATACCTCACTGCTGTATGACATGGGGGCAAATCGTGTGAGCCAAAGGGCAAAACAAGATTTTATCAGTGTATCTGTACCAACGTGGTTCTTCAGCATAGTTTGCAGTGTCATCCCAGTGTATCTTTTCCACTACGGAGAGGGGTCAGGAGCAATCCAGCATAGGGTGACTAAGGGTGGGACTTCTGTATGCGGAAGGTAGACCTGGTCAGGGTCGATCTTTCAGGGTTTGATTTCACATATCTGGTAAGGATGCATGAAATCGAACTACCTGAGACCGACAGTCGACCCCTGCACTCCTCAATCTCGCGAGAAGTAAGGGAGGTTGACAGAATAGTTTCTCCCATGGATGTCCCTCTCTGAGGGCAGCCAGGTACATCAACTGCAGATAAGTTGATTCTACCTGCACAATTGCCATAGCTAGAATAGTGTATCTACAATCAACTTTAATGTCTAATGTAGAGCTGGCTTCATTTTGCAGTGAAGTTGCCAGGAGCAGGGTGAGCAGGAAGACATACAGCTGTACAAAAGAAGTCACGGCCATGCAGTGGCCTGTGAGGCATGGCTCTATTCGCCATGGAGCAGCCATGAACTGGGTTTTGCATATGGAATTGTGGTCTGTTGCAGACTGAACATATCAAACCCTTTGTACCTGGCATAATACCAGCTGCAATCAATGAAAAGACACCCCCACCCCCAAATTAACCTTACTGGCCCTAAATCAAGCACTTTTCATGGAGCCAGTGTCGATAAAGCGAGCGTACAGGGCTAGCTTCTCCACAGTGCAGC
The DNA here is from genome assembly GCF_033958435.1 of Carettochelys insculpta. Taxonomy (NCBI): domain Eukaryota; kingdom Metazoa; phylum Chordata; order Testudines; family Carettochelyidae; genus Carettochelys; species Carettochelys insculpta. Next base: position 6,120,723 of record NC_134145.1, read on the forward strand.
GCACAGGAGATTTAACCACATGACACCAAACACAGGGAATCTGAGCCACGTAGCTAAATTCCCACGATACTACTCAGCTTGGGAAACTGCTTGGCGCCCAGATATCATTGTTGAACTTCTTGCCTGTTACAGCCATAGCGAAACGTTTGACAGCTACGAGCAGCCTGCTGTTTTTAACTGACCACTAAAGCAAATACTTGATGAAATGGCTCTCTCTAATCACAACGAGAAGTCCTGTGGCACCTTATAGATTGACTGACTTTTTGGAGCATAAGCTTTTGTGGGCTGACGAAGCGGGTCTTTGCCCACAAAAGCTTATGCTCCAGAAAAATCTGTTAGTCCATAAGCTGCGTAGGACTTCTCATTTTGGTGATAGACACTAATACGATTACTCCCAATACTTTCTCCAATCACATTACTACAATTCATCTGACTAGCAAAAGGTCCAAAGTTCATAAACTTCTGGTCTCACTTCTAGAGAGAAGAATCCATTAAAGCTGTACACATGTGCAGTGCATATCACACTTACCGATGGACAGTTCTGGGCACGCTCCCACATTAAACCAAATGTTTCTGCCTTTGGAAGAGAAACAAAAGCACTTAGGTAATTATGACAACATGAAAATAACAGAGATATGGCTGGCACTCAGTCACTCCGTCAACCTTTGTAGGATTCAACCTGCATAAACAGTTAAGTCTCAAATATGTAAATGTTAACAATTAAGCAACAATTAGTCTGCCTCAACTGAGCAGGTTTGCAGAAATGAGATGTATGACAGTTAACTCTTAGCTGTGTGAGGATCATGAGCACCTCTTCTACATAATTTGACTCCATCAACCAAGGATTAAACAGAGACTAGGAGTGGCTGGCCCCTTACAAAAGCAGCTTCTCTGCCCTGGGTGTTAATATCTCCCCATTAGACACTGACAATGGGCCACATCCCCCTGCCTGATCTGGCTTGTTTTTATCTCTTTTGATAATGGGCCATTTCCAACTTGCTGAATAGACCTTGTCAGCTCTGGCCCTCCCTTTTCATAGGACCCCACTCTTTAAATACCCCTCTGGGACCCCCCTCCCCACCTCATGCATCTGACGAAGCAGGTCTTTGCCCACAAAAGCTGATGCTCCAAAATATCTGTTAGTCTATGAGGAGCCACAGGACTTCTTGTTGTTCTTCAAAATTAAAGTTGCCTGTGCAGCCTTAACTAAAGCTCTTGCACATATACTTCACGATACAGTCTTTAATGATGGGATCACATACTGTTTTTTTGCACAGGCCCTCTACCATGTCAGGATCGACAGTGCTCAATCAATGAGTTGCTACAGTTAACTGTGAACTCTCTAAATCATACTTTATGAATATCATGATACATGTCTCCTTGTTCGTTTATGGTGGGCTGCTTGCTATGGAGAGATTGAATGGGATTGTTAAAGATACCAAGCAGGAAAGGTAGAACACTGGCTCAGAGAAGAAGTTCCCTCACTTAGCAAAACAAATCCAGCAGTAAGCCATTCCAGACCTAGGGCCCAGAAAAGAAAGGATGAAAGGGGTGTGTTGGGAGAAGATGGCCATGTGGTGTAACTGAAAACAGGACAGGCTGGGATTGGCTAAGGACTCAGACACACACACAGAATGCAGCAGCTGAGATGTAAATTCACCCTGAAACAGCTCGCCATATGTTGAGTGTGCAAGCAGGTCCCACTGTCACAGGTGAAAACTCCACAGTGTGCTTCGATCTGTTCTATGTTGAAACAAGGATTTGACCAAATCTGGACAGATTTTTACTGGGGACGGAGGACACGCAAAGCGCTCATTGGGTGCAAAGGCTGCCTTACTAACCGTTTTCAAATCCATGAGCCCCAACACGCCACTCTAGAGCTTTTGAAAGAAAAGGTTGCCAAAATTTTTTTATCATGGGAAAAACCAACTGATTTTTCCCTAGATCCTTTCTTGTTTATGGACAATCTGTTCTGGCTGAAATTTTCCAAAGCTACTCCAGTCAAACAGACCCGTGCTCCATAATGCTATGTGACAGACCTGAGTTTGGTCCCAATGCTGCAGGAAGGAAGTTGATACCACAGGAATAAGTGATTCGAAAAGTTAAGGGTTGGGAAAGTTTGAAGACTATGCATTTAATCTATACGAGGAGCCTTCTCCAATGACCACTGAGGTCAATAGCAGCCTAAGAAAATTGGCTTTCAAATGACTGTCTTACATTAAAGTTACTGCCAGAGAGTCTGGGTTAAGAAACCTGGCTTTCGTTAAAAACAACAAGAAGTCTTGTGGCACCTTATAGACGAACAGATATTTTGGAGCTTAAGCTTTTGTGGGCAAATACCCGCTTCCTCAGATGCATGAGTGGGGGGTGGTTTCAGAGGTGTATTTAAAGAGTGGGGTCCCAGTAAAAGGGAGGGCCAGAGCTGACAAGGTTTACGCAGCAAAGTGGAAATGGCCCAGTATAAACAGTACTTATCACAAGAGCTAAAAACAAGTCAGAGAAGACAGAGGGATGTGAGCCTTTGTCAGAGTCTAATGGGGAAATATTAGCACCCAGAGCAGAGAAGCTGCCTTTGTAAACTGCGAGCCACTCCCAGTCTCTGTTTAATCCTTGGTTAATGGAGTCAAGTTTGCAAATAATTTCCAAAATATCTGTTAGTCTATAAGGTGCCACAAGACTTCTTGTTGTTCTCGATGCTACAGACTAACATAGCTCCCTCTCTGATACTGGCTTTCATTAAGTGATTGTTGTTAGAGGCAACAGACATATAGGAAAAGGAAGTTGTATTGCAGATCTTTTTATGTAGACCTCCATGGTGCACATTTTGTCATGGAAACTACTTACAGGAATAACGGCATAAACGGTATCTTTTGCAGAAAAATACTGCTGCCAGATCTGTAAGAAAGGAGGGAAGCCAAATATGACTAAGACCACAGACAATCATCAAGCATTCTATAGCAAACCCTTTTAAAAGTATTCATTTGTCAGCTACTCTGACTGTAAGCACCCCAGGGCAGGGGCCATTTTCCCACTCCCCCCCTGGCCCCCGAAAACTATGATCTCATATATTATGCTCCAAAACTACTAGTATCAAATGATGCATATTGCAACCAAACAACTGCCATAAACAATGGGGTCAGATTTGGCAGTCCCCAGTTTAGTAATAGTGACAAATACTTCGGACCATGTGACTTTTCACAACACTGCCCTCAAGTGAACAAGCATTTCTGAGTAAGGCGCATAGGAGATCCCTCCCATCAGAAGACTACTTAAATTTTTTAAGGATTCTCTGTATCGACACAGTGGTTTGCTTCTGAGAACTTCAAAGCACTGGATGAAGCTGGGTTGGTACTATTCTTTTTGTTACAGATACAGAGGAAGTGATAGATATGACCAGCCCAAAGTCACTAATGAAGTCAGTGACAGAACTAAAACAAAGCTGTCTCAAAATTCTCTTCTATCTTCTAGCCAACACTGGCTCCCTCTAATTGCTGATATTTAATCAGAATCTTCAGAAGGACCTCTAACAAATGGAATCTTGAAGTGTGGTGCTGACTTTGTAAGCAAGGTACCCTCTAATGCTTCATTACCTCAAATTTTGAGGAGCAAACAAACACTTTGCTTGAGGTAGGTGCTTCAGAGATGTAGAATGGAAGCAGATTTTTAAAAAAGATAAAAGAGGAAAGTAAATCTCATGGCAACACTGGCTAGTGCACCATGAAAACAGCCTTTAATCTTGCTGTTTTAATAAAAATTCACTTCCTTCCCTTCGCCCTGAGCATTGTTAATGCTAATGAAATGCACCAGACTGACAGCTAAAAGGCTTTAGATCTTCTGAAGAACCACAGAACAGGTACAGCGCAAACATCAGCTTCCTGCAAGATGCCCCAGCAACCTACTTCAACTCTGACTGCAGCCAGTGAGCAGACACATCAGTCACCACAAGTATTAGGGACATGGGCAATTACACTGAAGGCAGCTGTTGATCAGCTCAAGAGAAAGGTTCCATGTCAGATTACCTCACGCTGAGACAACGTTTGGTTTTGTGTCTATTTAGGTTTTTTTTTTTAATATCATCATCTGTGGCTGAAAGAGATTCCTTTATTTACAAAATTCTTCCAAGTACACATTCCAACCCGCCATACAGAATACAGATTGAACCTCTCTAACCCAGCACTCCCTGGTCCAGCGACATCCATGGTCTGGCATGATTTTAGTAAGCCAGATGAGCATGGGTGTGGCCAAGTGTCCCATGGTCCCGTAAACTGTGTTTACAGCCATCAGTTCTGGCTCGGAGTGTTCTGTGCGGTTTTTAGGTGTAATTTGCCCCTAAATGGCTATGTCCATACTAGCCAAAAACTTCAAAATGGCCATGCAAATGGCCAATTCGAAGTTTACTAATGAAGTGCTGAAATACATATTCAGTGCCTCATTAGCATGCGGGCGGCTGCGGTGCTTCGAAATTGATGCAGCTCGTCCCGACAGGGCTCCTTTTCGAAAGGACCCTGTCTACTTTGAAGTCCCCTTATTCCCATCTGCTCATAAGAATAAGGGGACTTCGAAGTAGGCGGGGTCCTTTCGAAAAGGAGCCCCGTCGTGACGAGCCGCATCAATTTCGAAGTGCCGTGGCCGCCCGCATGCTAATGAGGCGCTGAATATGTATTTCAGCGCTTCATTAGTAAACTTCGAAATGGCCATTTGCATGGCCATTTCGAAGTTTGGGGATAGTGTAGACACGGCCAATGTCTTTTAAGAGCCCCATAAGCAGTGGAAGTGTTGGTAATGCTGCTAGACAATATGGACCTCCCAATGTTCTGTAAATTCTCTGGTTCCACATCAGTCAGGTCCTGGAGGTGCCAGAGTAGAGAGGATCAATAAATGTTCTAATAAATGAAATCGAAAATGATGCTTCACATTTAATTTTAAAATTTTCATGTAAATGTATCACCTGCTTTATTTCCTCCGGAGTTTTCTCTTTCACCTTTTCAACATTAAGTATTGAATCAAGCGTCTGCAACAGAAAGCACAAAGAACTCATAATGAAGGCAGTTCACTGGTACATTACACAGGACAAATCCAGGCAGCGGAGAGTTCAGACACTAAATCATATCTTTGCACAGCTGTCAAAACAAAGTCAAGTCATCAGATAGCCAGACAATGAAAAGAAAAAGAAATACATACCAAGATGAATAGAAGTTTTCATATTGTAAATTTTCATTCCAATACTTGCGAAATGCAATAAGACCCATATGCTTGTAACATGTATTGTTTCTCTCTCCCCTTCTGCCATTACCTAGGTACATGCTGTTAGTAGCTTTCACAGTTTTAACCAAGGTTGCTGGTACTGAAATAGTAACCACAATATAGTCCCTTGGCAGCATCTACTCTGATGGAAATAGGAGCAGCATGAAAAAGTTCTAACATTTTTCTGCATGCATTCAAGACAGATTCCCAGAATGGTAAGGACTTCTCACATCTCACAGAGACGAAGATGGACTGTGAACCCACTGCTCTGTTCTGAGATTCTGAAGTGTCAAAACTATTCCAGTACTAAAAAATAGAAGTTAAAATGAGATACAACATAAAGGAATTTCAGCTTTGCATCCCGCAAGAACTGGCCTAAGCAGAATGCAGTGTTTTAAAAAAAATAATCTCATGGCTTGATTCATAGGCATGCCATAGCCAGATGTAGAGGTCCATTTCATCTTACCTTATCTTTTGTGAATCCCTCCTTTGATGACTTTGTACCCAAGGCTTCTGCCTAAAATTAAAAAATAAGTACTTCATGTTTTAAGTGTTTTCGTGTTAATTGGAGCCCCATCTCCGGCAAGCATAATACGCCTATTGACATAACCCTTCAAGCTTGTGCCCTGTGGGTGGAAGTGAAGAAATCAAAGCGCATACCTATGCTTGGTTACCTTGTGCTGCTCAAGGGGCAGTGACGAGGCCTAAAATTAGACCTACAGCTTTTCTTTAACATAAGTAGGTCACACCCACCACATTGTTACTGTGCTCTGTTCTTGAAGCATGCGGATTTACAAAAACAAGAATCACAGATTTTAGAGATGGAAATGTCTACTAAGATGCCATGTCCACCCTTGTGGCTAAAGGTGGATTGCACATTGCTTCAAAACTTGTCTCTTCTTAAAGGCTAGGTCCACACTACAGAGTTTTGTCAACAGAAATTACTGTCCAGACTTATTTCCTGCCAGAACGAGTCCTCACCTAACAGAAGCGACAGAGAGCAGCCAGATTGCCCTCCCGTCTGTCGAAAGAACAGCCAACCGGAAGCTTTGCAAACACGGTTGCCCGGTGAACTGGACGCCCTCTCTGTTGACAGAGGGCCCTCCAAAGTGTCTACACTATTTTGCTGTCGACAGAAACAGTAGACAGAGGCGTTAAGCCTTGCACAGGAGTGACTTAACTTTCCTGAGAAAACTGCTGCATTCTGTCGACAGCTTCTCAACAAAACACATTTGTTGTGTGGATGCTCCATGAGTTTTGTCAAAAAAAGCCCAAAGAGTCTCAAATAATGGGGCTTCCCCCACTGCCCTTGGCCCCAGTCTACACAGAGAAAGCAATCTGCTGTGAAGGGTATTTGCCAGCAACTGTCTCTACCTTAATTAGTACAGAAAATTATTAATTACTTGTGTGGAAAGGACAAGTTTCAACACCTTCAAACCACGTGAGTGTATTCCCAGTCTAGTAAAACTAGATCTCAAGTCATCCTCATTGTAATGGTGGTGAAAATGAACCCAGGGAATTTGTTGCTAACAGCAACAACTGGTCACTTACCAGTACACAAAGGACCTTGGAAATTGTTCTCCATGTAAAACACTGAATTGAAAAGGCTTCCCATAAGAGAACCTAAAGTTTACTTCACTCCCTACCTAGCCAAGCTAAACGTAAGTTTTTGAGGAGTTGATGCAGCCAGGTATTTGAGCATAAGTGGCCTCAGTGACTTTAATGGGACTACTAACATGCTTAGAATCAGGCATATGTTTAAATATCCTACTGAATCGGGGCCTATCTTTTTCCTCACAGATCAAATAACTCCCGGACTCTTAATGAAGTAGGTGATGACTTCCAACATTTTCACACCTGAATTCCTTTCCACATCCACACAACTCAGGCTCATAAAAATGAAGTGACCCACAAAAAGTAAAGTCCTAATGTGATACAGTTTCAGCACCCTACATGACAAGTCATCTGGTGGAGTACTCAGTACAGCAACAGTGTTTTGGGTTGGAACAGAAAAGTTTTTTCTGTGTCATAAATGGTTTTCTTTATAAAAGGTAATTTAAAGTTTAGCCCTGTGATCCTGACTGCGCACTTTAAGGCAATACACTCAATGCACCAGTCTAGACTGGGTAAGGGGTGCACTGATTCATCACACAAAGACAAATGCTGTTAATTTTTCAACCCTGCACTAATCTTCATGTCCACCAAGAGAAGGTGATAGTACAGCGGTGGACAGCCTGTGCCCCATGAGGAGTCTATGTAGGGTCCATGGGGCATTTTGTTTACTCCTGCCTATACACAGGGTTGCCAGATTCCACTAGCTTCTATCTTTTTCTCTTACCAGTATTACTAAAGTGACACACAAAGCAAAGGTGTATGACGTGAGGCGCATGCTGACTGGAGAGGTAGATCCATGGAGGATAGGTCCACCAATGACTTTTTGCCAGGATGAGCAGGAATGGTGTCCCTAGCCTTTGCTTGTCAGAAGGGGGAAAAATGGGTGACGGGACAGATCACTTGATGACTACCTGTTCTGTGCCTTCTCTCTGGGGCACCTGGCCTTGGCCACCATAAGAAGCCAGAATACTAGGCTTGCTGAACCATTGGCCTAACCTAGTGTGACTGTTCTTATGATTTTATACAAAATTGACCGTGAGAGCCAGGCACCAATCTGCATCCAATCAAAGCGCTGTTATGGTTCAACTGGCACATCCACCAAATTCCAGGAACACAAACACAGTTAGCAAAACTACCCTGTCCTGGGAGACCATCTTGGTTAAAACAATCTTGCAGCTCACTAAGATGAAGGAAGGCCACTCATGTGGCCCACTCACTAGCCTAGGTTGCCCACTGTTGTTATAAAAACATCTCTGAAAGGGAAGGAGAGGTAAGAATGCTTAAAATGAAATTAACTTGGATAGAATAGCGGATCCAAACAAGTCAACAACAAGTGGAGTAAACTACTGGGAATTATTAGCTTCAAAATTAATACGCAACTCTCTCTCCACCCCATTTATCAGTGGTTTGGAATCAGGTTGGAAAATGTCAGGTCATACAATATGATAACTCAGCTGGACCTGCGACTGATCACAAACTCTTGGAATAAGATTCAATCACGGCATTTAGCAACAGCTAAATTGGTGCTATTCACTGTTTGGCACAAGCACCTCTCTTCCATATTTGCAGAGTAAAAGAGAGGTAGTTGTGTTAGTCTGTATTCTAACAAAATACAACAGCAGACATGTAGCACTTTAAAGACTAATAAAATAATTTATTAGGTGATGAGCTTTCATGGGACAGACCCACTTCTTCAGATCTATCTTGAGATCTGAAGAAGTGGGTCTGTCCCATGAAAGCTCATCACCTAATACATTATTTTGTTAGTCTTTAAAGTGCTACATGACTGTTGTTTTCTTTGGCATACTTGTAGTGAACATTGCACTTTCAGACACAATATAAACAGTGATCAGGTATGTTTTTAATCCCAAACAATAATTTCCATCCCAGTACCACAGTTGTAACAGATGACAATTTAAGCTAATTTACACGTGAGACTGAAATGAAGTTAACAGTTGGTCTTGCCTTTTCTTCCATATATCTGACAAAGTCCATTTGCTTGGACTGTCCCACTGGCTGCTTTTTCACTTCACTTCGTTTCTCCAAGCGGGATTCAAAAACTTCCGGGTTAGATCTGAACAAAACAGAGAACATTACTACTTTTGAGTGGCAACTACCATGCTAGCATTTTTAAAATCTGACTTTCTACAACAGAGACTTCAATTCGCATTGGCTGGGTCTATCCAGCACAGGTTTCCCACAGCAGAGAGGTCATTGGGTTAGGGATGGACCATAAAGTAAGCAGCACATATTCTGATGATTTTCAAGACTCTTCCTCCCTCCCTGCACTCCACCTTGTAATACTAAAACAAATGCAAAATCAAAAACTCCCATCCACCACTTAAATGCTTTGCATAAGTAAGGCTATGATTTAGTGCCAGAGGTCATGGCAGTCACAGGATCCATGACTTTACCTAGCTCTGCCCTCCTGTTATTTTAGTAAAATCATGAATGGGTCACAGCAGTTTCTGAAAACTTTTGTTCACTGTCTGTGACTTCCACTAAAAACAATCATGACAAAAACGTTAGCGTTAATAATAAGCTATTCTACCTCCCAGCCAACTCTTCCTCCCCATTGTCACAACCTCTCCCTAAGCCCCCCTAATGCCGCTGCCAACCCCTCTCTCTCACTACCTGCTCTCCATTACTGTAATATCTGGATCTTGAGAAAACCACAGCCCAGACAATGCTCGCAAACACCTCATCCACTGCACCCCACGACCCCCTCCCGCTTGCTGCAGCACCCAATGCCCCTCACAGCACCCTCAAGCCTGAAGCATTCACCAGCTCCCAGAAGACCCAAGTTAGGCTGCTCCCCACAGCCCTGAACCCCAAGTCCCACCAAGCATCAGCTCCCCCTGCCCCCATGACCCCTGCTCCCTATGCTGCCCAGAACCCCATGGGGCTGAAGACTCCAGCCTCACCACCAGGTGTACCCCACTTCGCCAGATGTCCCCCAAGGATGCCCCCCTCAAAAGGGTCCCCCCTCCCCTAGTGGCCCCGCCCCCAAGGATGCCCCCCTCAAAAGGGTCCCCCCTCCCCTAGTGGCCCCGCCCCCAGGTCCCCCCGCACCTGCGCAGCGCCTGGATCTTGTCGCGGTACCGCCCGTAGAAGGGGTTCTCCTCTAGGCCGGGCTCGCCCTGCCCGGCCGGGCCCCGCGGCACCGCCAGCAGCCGGGCCGCCGGGGAGAGCAGGCCCAGGGGCCGGAGCACCGCCCGGCTGCGCACCGCCAGCGCCCCCCGGTACAGGCCGGAGACCTGCTGCAAAGCCCCCGCCATCGGCTCCCCGGGCGCTGCCCACATGCAGCGGGGCCGCGTCCGCCCCTCGCCGGCTCCGGCTCCGGCTCCGCCGCGCAGCCCGCACGAGGGTTCCGGCCCGCCCAGGTTCCGGGCAGGGGGCGGAGTTCACAGGTCCATGGAAGGGGTGGGGGGGGACCCGCCTTGTGCAGCACGTGGGGGGCCCTGAGCGCAGGCTCCTCCTGGTGGGGGTGGGGCAAGGGGCCGGCTCCTCTTTTCTGTCCCTCGGCGGATTTCTCCCCTCCCTGTGCAGAATAAATTTTATGTGCACCAGGGCACGTGTGAATGTGCACCAGGGCACGTGTGAATGTGCACCACAGGCCGCGGGCACCAGGGCGGTGGGCACGCGGCTCCTCCGCTGGGCGCCCTTGGAACCCCGCCTGAGAGGCTGCACAAGGATGGGTGGGGGAGCTGGGTTAGTCTGTATCTTCAAAAACAAGAAGTCCTCCTGGGGCACCTTATGGACCCTCTGATATTTTGGAGCATAAACTTTCGCAGGCAAAAGACCCACTTGTATCTGACGAAGTGGGTCTTTGCCTACGGAAGCTGATGCTCCAAAGTATCTGTTAGTCTATAAGGTGCCACAGGACTTCTTGTTGTTGTAGCCTGGGACGTGGCTCCAGGGCGGGGGCATTCCAAGACATTGGGAAGGGGTCGAGGGCCACACATTCCTGTAGAAGGGGGCAGGGTCTGGGATGGAGGTTGGGTGCAGAAGGGAGCTTGAGGTAGGGGTGCAGGATATGGTGGTGTGTCTGAGTAGGAGTTTAGGTGAAGAAGGGGGCTGTGACTTGGGGCTGGGGTTTGGGGTGCAGGGTCAGAGATGGGATAGGGCTCCGGCTGGAAGGCACTTACCTAACGCACCTCTAGCTCAGCACCACTTGCAAGCAAGCTGCCAGGTTTGTTCATGGCACAGGGGAGGCTTTCTGTGCTGCCCTCATCCTAGCAAAACCTCTCACTTCCTGTTGGCCAAAACAAAGCCCCTGGGAAAAGAGGTTTTCTGAGGGTTGAGACAGCAGGCAAAGCCCCTCATGCAGCTAGCCTCTTTGAGCAGCACTGCTGCTGCACAGGGGTGGGTGCATTAAAAGGCTTAGTGGGACAGATCCAGCACCTGGGCTACATCTTTCCTGCCCCGCTGTTGGGCTTTACCTGGGTTCCTCTACCCTTTCATCTCACACTTCATGTTATTTCTACATAGCCCACCACCTGCACATGATGAATTTGTGATAGTGATTTTTTTTTTTTTTTAAGACAATCTCTCTCTAGTAGCTCAATAGATCTCTAACCACACATAGGATTCAGGTTTAAAGAATGGCTCTAGGCTGAGTAAAAAGGCAGCGGATTCAGCCTCTGAAGTTAAGTCTGTGTTGGGGGCAGTCTGAATAGGTTGACTTCTAAAGTTTAGATAATGATCAGTAACTATCCCTGGTCCGTTTCCCAACACACATCCACAAACCAACCAAAGAAAAATATTTCCACCAACAAACAGTTGAAATGGACTGGGCAGATAGGCAAAATGAGGAAAATGCTGCATTAGAACTTCAGTTTGATTTAAAAATACACACGCTGTATAGTCTGACATGCATAGTGGACCATTCATGTTTTAATAGTCGTAAAACCCTTAATTTGTAGAATTTCAACTTCTGTCGTTCTATAATCATCATCTTCCTTTTCCCCTCATTTGAAAACTCAAATCTGGAAATACAAAAACACTGAAAATAAACTGATATTCATCAAAATTATATTAAAAATCAATTTGCATGAAGCTTATGGACATACCATCCCAGGTCTCTGCACAGCATAAATGTTTCAGCAATAGATCAGCCCCTGGCTTTAGTGCTGGCTGGAGAAATTTGTTTTTGTATAAAGACAGTCACACTACCAGTGTCTTTCACTCCTTAATGGGATATTCCCCACAGGCCCAACAGATAATACTGGGGGCCCACAGCCACAGGAGTGCCCCTGAATGCCCACAGCTGGTATTCTAGCTTCTCCTGATGCAGTTGCAGCAGCAACAGCAACCATTGTTGCATTGTGAGACCTAGAATGCTCAGCTGCTGCAGTTCTCTTACCTCAACAGCACCAGCTTTAGTTTCAGTGTACCTTCTAACCCTTCTTTACTCCCCCCTCTAGAAGAGGGATGGGAGCCAACACAGACCTGTGATATTACCCCCACCTCTTCTAAGAGCACAATGATTATCCCCAGCAGTGAGTAGCATATTTACTATCAGGAAACTAGTCATTGGTTTTCTATTACATCCTTAAAATGCTTTTTTTCTGACCATCAAATAGTGTTACTAAATAGAAGATGTTAGCCAGTAAGGTCACTTTATGCAGACAATGCTCCACTTAACTTACCCATCTGGTTCAACTCTCTAGTATGGCACCTTTTGGACATAACTGGTGCTGAATGAGAGAATTTGCCAGGAGGTCAATATTGTCCAGCACATTACCAACACTTCCATGTTTTACAGGGCTCTTAGAAGACATTTAGGGGTAAATTAGAGATAAATAACAGCACCAAACACTGAGAGCCAGGACTGGTGGCTGTAAACAAACTTTATGGGACCACAGGAAACTTGGCCACACTCATGGTAAGTGGTCATATGGCTAACCAAAATAATGCCAGATTATGGCTGTTGAAGGAGGGAGTGCTGGATTACAGAGGTTCAACCTGTGGATGTAGGGAAATGCAATCTCACTACTAAACTACTACAATTGTTATCTCTTGGGACAAGCTTTAAGAAATGCTCCTGCCCCCCCCCAAAAACATTGAGACGGTCACATAGACAAGCAGCTTTTTCAACTTGCTTAAAAACAAACAAACAAACAAAAAACATGTCCTTACTACAATAATAAGTTTTACATCACTTTTCTAATTGAACAGACCCAAAATACTTTACATTGTAACAGTATTGCTACTACCACACAACAGCACAGATTTTTGAACCAGAGACCAGGCTCTTACCCAGACAACCACATAGTCTTTAAATAGGTGGAGCCCCTCTCATTGGAGATTAACAGCAGGTTAATGAAACACCTGTTAACAGTGGCCTAGCTCAGGGGCTTTTTTCTTTGGGGGAGGGGCTGGAATCCCCCTTGAAAATACTTCAGCCTGTGATTTCCTCCCTCTCCAAAAACGTGATACTTTCCCCATACCATGCCACTCTTGCTTCTCCACTTCTGCAGGCAGGGGCTCTTCTTTCAGAGCTAGACATGTGCCAGCAGCCACTGGTCTCGCAATCCCTACAGTAATTTTGCAACCACCCTTTTGAAGCAGAAGAGCCTATTTGAGAAAGAATTATCTGGGGTTGCGGGGGGGGGACAGGCTGGTGACAGAAGTCCTTTCCTTCCCTACATTTCTATCGAGAAGAGATGTGTCTTTTAAAAATAAAGATTTCCTAAACACTTTTACACAAACTACATGTTCTGTCTGAAGTGGCACTTCAGGGATTTGAACCTGGTTTCCCAGGTAGCTGGCGGTTTGTTAAAAATCCAGAGTTAGACTGGTTTAATGAAAGGTGTTACTTAAAACAGATGCAGTAAAACCACTGCAAAAAGGCCATAGGGACACCTAGTTTAAGCCACAGAAAGAATGGCAAGACAAGGGGCTACCCGTGTCAACTGGTGCTCATCTGGGGGGCAATCCCATATACATTTTAAAGCTGCAGTTTTAAACTTCAAATAGACTTGAGCCACGTTATAATTAATCTTGTATGATAATTATAATTACATATAATGATGCTTGAAGCATAGCCTCAAATACCAAGCTCCATAGATACAAAACAGAGGCAGCTACTAATAGATAGAAAAGGAAAGTGTAATTCTCTTCTATATTTAATGGAAGTGATCAAAGAAAAGCCCAAACAACTGACTGATAGAAACTTAGGGTACATCTATACTTGCCTGGAGATACCAGGTTGATCTTCCAGAGTTCAGTTTCATGCAACTAGTGGGGATGGGGAAATTGAACTTTTAAGGCTCAGTCGACCCCTCTACTCCTCATTATTGCAGGGAGCAGGGGAGGTCGGTGAGAGAACTTCTCCTGTTGGTCTCCATCAGTGAGCACAGCCAGATAAGTCAATTGTAGATGCATTGATTCCAGCTACACAATTGTCGTAGCTGGAATTACCTATCTAGAATCAACTTTCAGGCCTAGTGTATACCTGCCCTTAGTTCTGAGAAGGTTCTATTGGACTTCTGTCTCCCATTGTGTTGGATGAGGCACAAATGCATTAATGGACCCAATCCCCATACCAAAGGATTTACCATCTGCTTTGCTTTTCAGGGTGGCTGCCTCTCTACTTTGTGTGCCTAGGGCTAGGCTACATCCTCATATTCATCAGTATGTTTTTCTTTCACGGGAAGAAAGCCGTTCACCGGGAGAAACGTGCAAAAGCGTGGGTTGAGCTGATGCAGACCGAAACGTTCTTCCCCAACGCAGTAGTTCACTGGGCTAACAAAAGAGCTCATTTTGGGATTAAAGCAGAGGTATGCGCTCCCGAGTCCAGAACCAGCCCAAAGCACAATGGCAGAAGCTTAGATGGAGAGGGAGATACAGGGAACAAGTCATATAAACCAGTGTTTCAGGAACTGCCCTGTGCTCGTTCACTTTCCAGCCTGCCACCGCTACTCCCTCATTCAACCTCTTATCCCTGTTCAGCTATTCCATCAAGGACTGTTCCATTCAGCTCTCTTCCTGACTTTATGTCAAGAAACGGAAGATGCCATGGGAGCAGTGGCAACTCGGCCTGAGAGATATAGCCCACGTCACACCCATAGTGGAGAGCATCATTTGTCATGGGAACCAAAATAATAAAAACATGGAAAAAACATTCAAGTCAAATAAAGCAAGCTGCTGTCATCCGAAAACTTTCAAGGCCACCTTAAATGTGTTTGTTACACACAAGACACTTGAGGGCTGCAGTAGATATTTCCTGCTTTGACTAAACTACACCTTGAACAGCTCTAATTTCAGCTTCCCACCCTAGTGAGGCTTGAACCGGCTATTTGATTCATCAAAAAGCCACAGTTTGGCAGCTTGCTTTGCACCATTCTGACTTGTACAGAATGCACCTTATTTCCACATCCAGACCCCTGACCAAAGCACTGTATCAAAATAAGCACTGAGTGCTTACCCAGCAATTAACTGAGCTGCAGAGGTTCCCCCTCCCCCACCTTTTGTGGGTTAATTTAAAAAAAAAAAAAAAAAAAAAAAAAAATCAGCCACACATATAAAACTGCTTTGGTATTCTTCATCTTTTAACCCAAAATACATTTGCATACAGTCATAACTGGGGCTACGAATGGAAATCCATGCTAACTTTATTCTGTGTTGCTACTTTAATTATGGGAAGTCTTTATAATTAAGGTTATAACCATGGTTCCATTATAAACCAGGGGTGAAAAACCTGGAGCCAGTGAAGTCACAGGGAGTTTGATCGTGACTTTGAAAGGACTTCAATCCTTGATGTTCAAACTCTACTGTCAATTTAGGTAAGGAGATTAGTTTGCCCATCAAAATACACATGTTTAATGTTAAATTGGAGAAGAATTTTCCCTGTACACATTTTGGGTAATTTCCTGAATGTTTTAAAAGTCTAAAGATAGCTCCTTTATTAAAAGCCCCACTTTTTTCCAGCCACATCTAATTTGAAAGCTGAAAAGACAATGGCTAATTTTTTCCATAGAGAGAAACCTGTCCATAATTTTTTTTTTAAATCAAGTATTCATAGCTCCTTTGTGTCCTAATCAGAGAAGACGCTACTGAGAGAATTGTCTCAAACATCACTTTCCAAATAAAAGGTGTATTCCTTTTTTTCTTGCCTTCAGTACCAATAACAGCAGACACAAACAAAGTCACAATTTTCCTCAGAGGAAAAGGGGAGAAAAAAATTACACATAATAAATGCCAGTCACATTGGTTAATGTACTTCTGGCAAGTACATTAATACTATGGTGATGAGGGTGGGTTAGGAATCCGAACAGAATAAAAAGGGTTTACGGATCAGTACCCATGTTCCGTACATGAACATTGTGAACACCTGGGAAAATGACGTGGATCTCAATTCGCAACTGATCATCTTATCTGACCTACTTGTCACTCGAGTAGTAATGTTTACACCACAAATGATTTACTCAAGTAAACACTAAAAATTAAATATTTTAATTAAATTATGTTACATGATGACATGTGCAGAGCTCAGTAGCTAAAACCAGCCTTAATTTATTCCATATACAGATCAAAAAAAGCCTCGGTACATTTCCAAAATAAGTCCAACTTTATTCAAATAGAGCCAAGATTTCTCTTTGTGTACAGGAAAGGTCAGGCAAACTAAACAGAAGGTCCTCAGACACTGTTGAGCCTAAAATCTGACTTTAGTAAATGTAAGTTTAAAAACAAATTAGCAGGCGAGAACACAATGTATTTGGAAACTAAAACAACAACAAAAAACCCAATTCAAAATAACTTGGTAATTATTTACAATTACAGGATATGTTCTAAAACGTGTTTTTAGAATCTTGGAAAATAATTGCTTACACCAGTGCACTACTTCAATAGCAGAATCCAGAGTCTTCTCTCTGATAGGTATTCTCAAAACAAGAGTCTATATCATTAAAAGCATTAAAATCATACTAATTTTAAAAGCCCATTTAATCAGGTGTTATACTGTCTCTCCTGTCCCTTTCCCACTGCTCAGAAGCAGCCCTATTCAACTGTCCACTGCTCCTAAAACAAGTCCACTTCATCTGCTATCCCAAAGTAAACCTATCTATTAAAAATGACCTCCTGTTTCTCAGACTTCACTCTTTTCTGCATGGGCTTCCACTAGCCAAGGTATAAGAACATTTCAATAATGCTTCTCTGGTACCATCTCCTTTTAAGTTGGTGACCATGGATAAGCCTTCCTAGAGTACGGAGAGCACCTACTTTGGAATCCATGGAGTTAAGCACAGTGAAAGAATTTATGATCCACGTATCTTTCACAAACTATCCCACTGTTTTGTTTTGCAAGAGTATCCAGATGCTTGAGACTTACACTGCTTTGCAGCTTCCACTAATTGGGGGCAGGTGGAACATTATGTTCTGTCAACTATGGGACATTTTAAAATTCACACCAATGGTGGATTAATTAGACTGTTAAGAGTTTTTGGCTTGATTTCTCACTATTGCCGGGGATGCAAATGCAGGCCAGCCACCACTCAGTTGAGCTTTGTTCAGAGCAGATTTAGGGAAGTGTTTTTCATGCCTGCAGTTACCAGTGACCTGTCAACACTAGTGTAGGTTAAGTTTTTTGGACTTTCAGAAAAGTCTGCTGGTGCCTCACCTAACAACGTTGGCCAGCAACCGGATGGATTACATTCGTGGCAACTGCGAAGCAGTGTAAGTCTCAAGTGTTTGGATACTGAGCAATACTTGAGATTAGGATGGCTGCCTGCTGGCCAAAATTAAGTGAACATAAAACTAGTCAGCAATGATTAATTCAGTGTACTTTTAAGTTGTCCAATTTTGTTAAAAATTCTTTGTACCTATCCATTCCATAATCTCAGTAAGGCTGCAGATTTTGTGGAAATGCCAATTAGTGACCTTGGAGATGGCACTATGTATCCAAGAGTCACATTAACCACAGTTAACCATCACTACAGAATGGTCTCATGTCTTAATGCAGCAGTTCCCAAACTATGTTCTGACAGAACACTGGCATTCCACAAGCTATTGTTAAGTGTTCCACCAGTGAAACTGATTCAGGGCGGTCTCTCCTCCACTCAGGAAAAAAAATAAATAAATTTTGGGATGCAATTTGCTCAGTTTTACAGTTTTGCACACTTCTGGCTTAGACCTACAGTAAACTGTGGCTTAACACCCCAGCGCCAGCTCAAACCTCCCAGCCCTACATGCCTGCAACTCAACACTCCTGGTCACAGCTCAACACCCCCCTGCTCTGTGCGCCTGTGGCTCAAACACCCACCCAGCCCCACACACCCACAGCTCAACCCTCCCAGGCCCATGGGGCCCTGGCTCAACTCCACCCCTTGCAGCCCTAACTCCCTCCATCACATGAAGTTTACTAAATATGCTGATTTTGTTTTATCTGTCATCCCTGCTATATTTGTTTTGTCAATATCTGATTTCATTATTTGTTGAGCTGTTTATTGTACATTAATTGTAATTAGCATTATGAGATATCCGATAGTAATGTTCCTCATAGTTAGTAGGATGTGAAAAAGGTGAAGTGTTCCACGGAGAGCACTGTGACGTCCAAGTGTTCCACAACCGGAAAAAGTTTGGGGAGGGCTGTCTTAATGTTTCAATTGACCAATTCAGTACCACAGTCACATACAGCAGCTATAAAAATACTAGAGAGCTGTTTGAGTAAGATTTGTCTTTACTATAGAAGCAGCCTGCAAAATTAAAACAAATTGCAACAAGGAAAATGTTTAAAGTTGTGATTACACACACAATCCTAAGTTTTACCTTTTACTTAAGCTCTGTTTCATACAAATAAATCTTCCAAAAATACTGTGCAAATTCTGACAAAGCTATGATACATTTATGTACAAATAAAATACCAGAATGATTACTTTTTTATTGCTAGAATTTTTATTTGGTTAAGGGATTTATACAGATGTGTATAAAAGAGGTGTGGAAACTGATCAGAAGACTCAAGTGTCAATTTCTACTTGCCTTGGAAGCCAGGTGATACTGCATTTCAAAACTTCACATCACTGAAATCATCTTCCTGTTGGGCAAAGCAAACACACCCAAAACAGGAAAGGAGAGCAATGGGGAAAATGGACTAGATAATCGAGACAAGAATTCCTTTTTGCAAGCCTATGACTGATGTGAGTACTTCCACAGAATATTTCCTTGAGAAATTATGAACATCCCATTCAAAGTCACAAAATTAACAACTATGACCAGACATCAAGTAGGCCCATGTCAGACCATCACTGTATTTCAGAATCCACTAAACCAAAATACAAATGACCAAGTGATCAAATGACCATATTTAGCGTGTTCTCATGTGTGGATATTTGTTCAAGATCAAAGCAAATTTATACTGAACTCAATAATAAAAAAACATATATAGTACAATTTTACCCTGCACCTCCTTTTGTTTCCCATGTGAATGAATATATGGTCATCTAAGGTCCTAATAACTGTGAATATTCACATAGCAAGGAAACAGCATGCAAATCTCAAAGTTGTAGGCTTTCCCATCCTGTTGGTGACAACGCAGCAGAAAGAGGCTTGTTCAGAAACAAACTGCTCTTCGTCATGGGTAGCGTAACAATATGAAATAATATTAGAAGGAAGAAAGAAGGCATGTCAGAAACCTAGTTGAAAGTAACCCCAATGACCAGTCAGACCACTGTCGCATGTGAAAGCCTGCTAGGTATAAAGACAATAGGGATGCAAATTATTTTGTCATGATGGAAGCCAGCAGCAGCTCCTGGGAACAAGCTCTCTTTAAACTCTACGAGTCAATTAAAATGTTCCAATAGTTTCCTTTTTACACTCGCCCACCTCCCACAAATTAGAACCCTGAATGAAACAAAGTTAAAAGGAAACACTGGAGTGGGTCATAAGCAGCTACCTTACCTAGTTTTGGTCATCTAATTATTCTGATGGACCCATGATATTAAAAAAGCAAAATCAAAAAGCCCCCAGTAGGTTTCACTCCTTGCCTCTTAAAATGAAAATCCTTCATAGGATGGCATGAGAAATCATGCCTTACACCTGCCTCAGTTTGAGCTCAAATTCTATCCCCAGATGCACCAGCAATTTAAATCCAAGTGGAAACTGAAATACCCTCTGCTTTCAGAAATTCTCCATGTTTATCATTCACAAGCCATCATGGTTATCAACACAGCCCTGAAAACACATACCCCTAAAATACGCATAATTTATCCCATTTTAAGTATTTACAAGCAGAAAAGGCCCATCTTTAAAAGACAGATTTCTTCTGGCTCTATATAAAGTGCAGCTCTCTAATTTAAGGCAAATTTATGCGAACTGTAAATCATGGGTTTCTCTCTATGTACATGTGTTCCACTTTAAACACAAAAATGCCCCTTAAATGGGAAAGAAAATGTTGGCAGGCAATGCTTCATGTAGTTTGAGTTTACAAGGTTCCTGGAATTTTGAATGAAATTCCTCCCATTTATGCCATAAATAAAACCCTTTAAAATCTTTAAACATATTCAAAGAATGCAAATTAAAAAGGTGGCAACAAGTATGGTAAGTTTAGCTCCAAAGATGTGATGAACACTGGGCACAGTGCAGATGCAGATTTGCAGTTTTCAGTAGCTACAGTAAAGTTCATCAATACTGTATTGCTAAACAGGTATGCTATACACCTAAAGCTAGTCTCAGTTCTGGTAATGAATATTTTTCATCCCCATCTGTATCAAATTCTTTAAAGCTTTGTGACTCTTGCATGGGTAAGCCAACCAGAGTTTGGAGATCCTCATACGACAGCTTTCCTTCAATGCCTTGATCTGTCTTTTCAAACAAATCCTGAAGATCTGCAAGAAGGACAAACAGTTTTAAGGAGCAAGCACTTAAACTACATAGTGTTATAGTACAAGGTCTACTCCTGTTTCACTACATTATACAGTCCCTTAAAAGCCTGGAAAGTTAAACAAGGTTTTAGAAGAGGTTCTTTGCATGCATCCAGTGGATTAAACACAGTATAAGCCAGTAACCATGAGAATTCAGAAAGCAAGTGTAAGCTCTGTCGAAAGGTGTGTACGTTTTAGTTGCTTGGAATCCACTTAGTAATTCTGAACACAAAAGCACGTAACTGCTATTTCTACTGATACCTAATAACAAACTTCCACAACCAAACAGGTAAAAGCCCTTGAGTTAAACTTACTGTACTTTGTGTAGATCAAATGGAGAGACAAGTGTTTCTATTATATTTTCTGAGGCTAAAACATTCAATTTTTAGCAATTCAAGAGTTGTAGCAAAAGGCCCTCTGGCTAGAACTACTTCATCTTACAGCTATATCTTGTGCCCCAAATACCTTCCGCTCCTCTCCTTGCCCATTACTTGACACCCCTTGCACACAAAACAGTCTTCCATTTCATGGAAAAACCCCTCTCCTCCAAGTCACTAAAGCCCATCTTCATCCATTTATTCCCTCTGCTTGACTTGTCAACATATTTTCTACATGATCCCTTTCAAGAACAACTATCCCTTGTTCTGTCTAAGCTATGTTGTACCACAACTATTCATGGCTTGTTCGTCTGTACTTACAAGAAGCGTTGATGAAAAATCAAAGAAACCAAAATGTACCTTTTACGGTGGCAATTCCTCTTAATGAGAGGCGTCGTGGCTGTCTATTCTTCTCCATGTTGTCTTCAACTGATCTCGATGAAAACTTTGGAAAAATTGGAGGCTTTGATGTAGCATTCAGCATTTTTTCAGCTGTTCAAAAATTAATTTAGATTAGTATTACAAATTTAAATGCAATTAAAATCAACAGTAATTGCCAGGGACAAGATAGACCAGTGTTAAAGACTTTTTGCATTAAAAAACTAGATTCAAATGTAGTATGAGGGTAGTTTACTAGTTTCAAAATACAGGAAACTCTTGTTAAATCTCATTACTGGTAGGGGAGCCACCAGAGATTTAACTTTGAGAAATAGAAAGAAAAGAAACAAGCTATCCTATAGGATACATCATTGAAGCATATTTTGTAAGACAATTATGCAGTACAGGAAGGTCTCAGAGTACATGAGGGTTCCGTTCCACACACAAATGCATAAACTTGGATGTTACGCAAGTTGGGTTCTGGCCTTTTCCCCAGCAGAACACACACTCTGCAGCCAGGGAAGCAGCTGAGAGGTAAGCCAGCAGTGGGCTTGCACCAGAGCCCCGCAGGGTGGAAGGGACAGCTTGAACTAGAGCTGCTTGTAGCTGGTTTAAACCGGGCTGGGGTCATGGTCAGACACATAAGAGTGGGGTCGCGCACTCTGAGTTCACCTACTCTGAGACCTGACTGTATTAATACTTCATGCTATACTAGAAAACATACATTTTGTGAAAAGAACAAATCCTTTCAGTATGGGTGTCCTTCAGGGCATAAACCACTCTCTAGATGAGCACATTAAAGAACAAAGTTTCCTGAGGACTACATACCATACTTTAAGCTCTCGTCTTTTTCTCAATGACATGAGAGCCTTGTTTGGAAGGAAGTGTCAAGTTTACCAACTACAATACTACAGTAAAGAGTGGACATCTGACATGTTTCGTATTACTCAGGAATAGAGTAACAGCTATACTGAAGTATAGGACTGACCTGCACTTCTGTACATCTTGGCAGCATTATGCTAAACTTTCAGAATCATTACAATTTACACTTAATTTGGCTACTGAGCACCAATAAATATTAAAGAGAGTTCACAACAGTTTAACATAACAGACCTTGATGATAAAAACATTTTATTACATGCCAACACAGTTCAATATTTACATACTAGATGGAAGTGCTATACCATCTAAGATTAGGGATCCTTCCAAACACAGGGAAACCCCACTCAATTTCTCTATGTTATATTTTGAACTCTAAGCTAGAGTTCTGTTTTAGTACCATTAACGTCTTATTATTTTAAGAAACACTCAGGTTCTTTGACCAAAATATTAAGAAAATATTTATTCAACTGTATATTTATTCTTTGAATTATAAAATAATCCTTTAGATTTAAATGGTATAACTACATTTTAATCTCACCTTTGTTTGATGCCTCAAGAGGTCTTTCAATTTCTGGCTTGCTTGTGAGAGCACTGATGAGCTGAAGCTTCTCTCTTAGTTTTGACACCTGAGAATCTACATTTTCTATTGTCTGTGCAAAGCAACAGGAAAATATATCTTAAAAAACTGTCTTTACGAAGTACAGTACTGCAAGAAAAGAGTGCACTTTACAACAGATCTGTAAACTCTTAGTTGTCTCTATATACTTCCAGGGTAAGGAAGTTTTAACTGATTAAGAAGGAAAAAATATATAGTCTATATGCCATCAAAGTACACTCCTGTGCAAAACAGTCTCTAATATGAAACTTGAATCTAAGAGAACAAGAAAAAATACTTTTCCTGCATTATTTCTCAACAAAAACGTCCCCAGGGCTTTATTTACTACTATTTTTTAACCAAAATTTAAAAAGGTATAACAAACAAACACTTTTGTCATTATTACACATTTTATCAGCATACCATGCCGTCAGTTTTTGACACATTTTGGAAGTGCTTGTGCATACCTGATTGCCATGTGGGGTGGGGTGGGATACAGAAGTTATAAATTACTAAATCCCTGTCAAATGAACTGAAAATACCCAGACGTTTATACGGAGCTCATTTGTCATATGGGACTTACTTTGATAATTTTCTCACAGTGAACACAGAATTTAAGCCAGGTACTAAAACCCAACCACCACAAATAGCTAAGCTTGGAAACCAGCTTAAGTTAAATCAAATCACTAAAATCTTAGAAATTATTTCATCCACCTGAACCGCTTTTAAGAGTATTGAAGTTAGTTTTACTACACTGTCCCTTTCAACTTTTTGCTCAGTCTATCCACTCGCTGGCCCTTACTTGACTGGATGCAGAAATGAAGATTATGTAAGAGTTACAAAAACAGGATTACTGAAGGTACGTGTTCTGCAGCAAATACTACGCAGGTTATCACACGTCTGTTGTTTTTATAACCAGCGCACAAGCATTTCTTATGCACCCACTCACCCTCCAACACTATTTATACACTGAATACAAAGGAATAAACTGTTTTCCAGAAATTGCTTCCCAACCAAAGCAATTCAGCTGCTGTTACTTAATCACAGCATTCTTTTGTTCATCTGATAGAGATGTTCCCAGTTACTCTTCAGAGTTTATTACTTGGGGGAAGGTGTTCACTGAGTGACAAAACATGCCATGCTTGTCCTGACCAACATTAATAAGCAGCTGTTGTGCCAAAGGCTGTCTGCCAAGAAGATACAGTCACTGGCTCCTCAGAATCTTCCGCAATGCTCCTTCAGCTGCAATATCCCTGTGGAGTGCAGCTTTCTTGGGAAGTTACAGAAAGAAATGCAGTTACTGGGACTCTGGATCCTGCAGTTTTCAGTAACATGCGTGCTTCCACAGATTTAAGATGGCAGCACCTGACCTTATTACTAGTTTTATTTCCTTCTTAAATCACTTTTGCACACACAATGTTGTGGGAAAGTTATTTTGCTACCTCACTGCCTTTGAAAATATTAGTACCAGAGTAACCCAAATAAATGTGAAATTTAAATGACTACTTGTATGACCTACTAATCAATATGGATTTTACTTTCTTGATTACCGTCACATTCAGTGTTTTTTCTTCACCAGTTTCATTTTCCAGTTGATCTTGGCTTTCCAACTTTGGGGAGGTAGTTTTATTACCCACCTGAAGAAAAAGAATGAGAGTACTAGAGCTTAGACTTTTGCTTAAAACCCTCCATAACAAAGTTTGCTTACTTCAAGCTGGGCATGCATGTAGTGGAAAAACCAACTCAAACTTATAATAAATACACAGAACCATGTTAAATATTAAGGGGTTAATTCTGATTACCACACTACATGAAACATTTCTGCAGGGTCTCCTGCATGGACTTGACTACTTGTTTGACTTTCCAACAACCAAGACGGGATTCAGTGGTGTATTTAAATAAAAAGATCAAATTTGGCACTGGAGGAATCTTACTTTATGTAATCCTAAAATTTGATTTAAACAGTGGAATTTATCTGCATGTCTTATTGTTAATAAGACTTGCACAACTAAATTTCTACCCACCATAGCATTAGCGTATGCCTTACTCTTAAAACACCCTATCACAGGAGGTAATCCTAGGTAGTACCATATCAGAAATGGTCTAGGTTTTAATAGGCTGGTGGTGTCGGTTTCAGTACACAAATATTTTGTAGGTTACCATTAGGCTATCTGCACAGCAGCTGAAACTTCCAAGCTCCCTTTGAATCAAGCATTAAGCCTCTAAAGCATCAGCTTCACATATTTCTTTTCAGTTAGCCAGTGTCTCTCTAATTCACGCATCATGACTGGTCAACAAAAATTACTACTGGACTTAGGAAAAGTGGACCAAAGCCAGAGCCCAAGTCTCCCCAACAGCCACAGGCAGGGGGAAGGTTTTGAAACCAAGGCCTGCAGCCCCAAGTAGGTGGCTGTAACCTGAATCTCCCACCACCCCCCCGCCCAGACTGAAACACTCAGGAACTGGCTTCAGACCCAAGTCCCAGCAATTTTCCTATCAGCCCTAGAAAGCCCATTAAAATGGGGTCACGATCACTTTGGAATCCTGATCCACAGTTTGAGAACTGCTGGATTAAGCATTCCTAATCTAGTCGATGGCCTCCCTAGCCCAAAGCAGACTGGAACTGCTGCACAGGAAGCACCCTCAGCCACTCGAATACCTTACACAGGCAAGCAGGCCCCCATGATCACTGAGCACTTACCATACTACTGGACAAATTATCTCCATTTTCCAAATTATCCGTGACAGCCACATGGTCTTCCAACAACATAACCCTTTGAGTTATATTGCTGATTGCTGTATCCACACTTAGAAGCTTTAGATCACTGAGCTTCTGGTACACCACTAGGGAAGCATTTATCTCTTCTACCATGGCACACAGGAGTTGGTTATCCTGAAATAAAGAGAATGAATTGTGTTACCTTACTACAGGTGTTTGGAAATACTGCCAGAGCATTATTTCAGTTAATGAAGCAGTGACTGTCCCATCAAAACACAAAAAAAAAAAAAAAAAAAAGTCACGTAGCACTTTAAAGATGAACAAAATGGCAACATAGGAGGCATTCTGGTTATACAAGCCTACTTCCTAAATAATTTATTAGGTGAGCTTTCGTGGGACAGACCCACTTCTTCAGACCATAGCCATACCAGAACAGACTCAATATTTAAGGCACAGAGAACGAAAAATAGTAAGCAAGGTGGACAAATCAGAAAAAAAAATCATCAAGGTGAGCAAATCAGAGAGTAGAGGGGCTGCGGGGGAAAGAGGAAGGGAGGCAAGAATGAGATTAAGCCAAGTACGCAAAATTGTCCCAGTTCATCCGAGTGTCCTCCTCTGGAAGGGCCTCAGAGCCACGCAAACTATTTTGTATTTGGAACAGCCTTACAGGGAGGAAGACCAGAGCAAATAATTTTAGCCTTTGCTGTTTGAAAATAGGATTTCCTAGTGCTAAAACTCAGTGCTGCCAATGAACCCTATGATTACAAGAGGTGCCATGGAATTAACTGAAGGGTGCATTGACCTAATTTTTTGATGAAAACTGTTTTAAGCATAATACCAATTACTGTATTGGCCAAAAAACCCACGCACTGTTCATACCAGGTTTACTTCTGAAGTCAGCACGACTGTATTAAAAATACACACACCCACTCGTTAGTTATTTCTGTATAGTCTCATGTACAATTCACTCATCTTTCTGAAGCCCTACTTCTGATTTTACCACCTTCAGAATGACTCATCACCTGCCTCTCCCTGTTTTGCACAAGCTGACAGGCAAGTACCTGGCATTAAAGCCAGCTTCTATTTCAAGACCTTGACTCATTAGTCACACTTCTACTACAAGCTACACCTCTAACTTCCTCAACTACCTGTTACTAAACCTTCACAGTCCACTCCCTTACGCCGTACTCCTCATAAAGCTATGGAAAATGTCACTTCAGAAGGCAATATAGTAAAGATTTGTCTAGAGTTACATTCAGAAAGTCTACAATGGCAAAACACACATTACAGGAGTATCATTACAATCCAGTATTTGACTCACATGATTCTACTCAAGTTGAATCTTGACATGAACCTACTTTGTAGTGTACTACAATATTGACAAGCATAAGGGAAAATATTAATTGTACTTTTACCACTTGCAATGATGCTGGCATGTAATGGTAAAGCAAGAAATACCTGTTTACAATTCTCGGTCTGATTTCTGTTGGTAATTCTTGGACTGACTGTGGCGGACAGTGATATCTGTTTTTCTCCATTTTCTTTAATGTAGTCAGTCTGACAAAGAGAAGAAGTTACATCACCAAATAATTTGTTACATTTATGAAACCTGAAGCTAGGCAAAGACTGTAGACATAACTTCAGGTATTTCATACGTTTTGAACCATAAAAATATTACATGCACAACCAACATAAGCATACTAGTACATAGCACAGAGTGTGTTGTTTATGTTCTGTCAAATAGGTAGAGCCCAGACTTAAGTTTCATAAATATAGTGGCTGTGTCTCATCTCTTTTCCCTTTCACATGCAGCATTCAAAGTATACACACACATTTCAGTTAACAAAAATTAAGACTGAACTGCATAGTTTCTAAGAATCAGCACCAATGATGTTCCAATACGTGGCACAAAGAATCCCTGTAGTTGTCTGAGTTAGAGAGTTAAGTCTGCTATAAAAGAAAAATGGAACTGGTAGAAGAGAACAAATCAATTAGCATTATGGTGTTCCTGAAGCACTTCTTGCTGCAGCAGCAGCAGCAGTTAACTTACAAACATCCATTCCCACTGTGGCAGGAAGACTGGACGTTAACAGTAAGTTAACATTTCAGACCGTTGAACCTTTAGAGAGTTTCACATATTAGTGAATCTGTATTTCCTGAGTATGCATCTTGATTTGTGTCAGAAGCTTGTTCACCCCAGCACATTCCCAACACTACCCCCTTGCTCTCAAGATGTTCTGCAGAGTACAATTTAGCATAGCTCTTCGCACCAGGTAGGTACAATAAAGCCCTCCTGACATTCCACCCCAGTGCTTCTTGTCTAGAAAACCTATGGAAGAAATTTAGAGCATATTTTCTTCA
Source organism: Carettochelys insculpta (assembly GCF_033958435.1). Lineage (NCBI taxonomy): Eukaryota > Metazoa > Chordata > Testudines > Carettochelyidae > Carettochelys > Carettochelys insculpta. The sequence goes on from NC_134145.1 coordinate 6,148,752, forward strand.
AGCCAAAATCTCATTACTATGAAGCCACATGAAGACTATTAGCTATTACTACATATTTTATACGAGCCAGTATCTTGCAGAGATCTTTAAACATTTATCAAGTTCAGGTTAGAGAACACTTAGTATAGCTCACATTACTCTAAGTTTAGCAAATATTTAACTCAGTTAACTAAGTATAGTCCTTACCATATCATTCTGGAGCCTTTCTGTGATTTTCTTGTGTTCTTCAATTGCTGCCTGCATAGACTCAACATCATGAACAACACTGGTTAGAGTGCTACCTATAGTAGCCACGCTCTGAAAAAGAAAGAGCAACCTAATAAGTTTCAGCCATGTTCAAAAACAGAATCTGAAAGAGCAACTTGCAAAACGTTTAGTTAATGACATGCCACATAGCCAGATTCTTACAAACCTGTGTGATGTCCTGAATGATGCAAATGTGTCTACAGAATACATCCATCATTCTATCCTTAGTCTTTGCTCAAAATGTTCTGATGCAAACAAGGAAGTTTAATTTAACCTCCATCCACAGGTTTTCTTCCATTTTTCACATGAGTGACTTAAAGGGATATACAGGGACATACTGTACTTGTACTGCAGCTAAGTACTCCTGGGTCTTTAAACAGCACTTAGTTGAAGAGTAATTTGTAATTACCTGTGTGCAGCTTTATCATCAGCATCTTTACATCAAATACAAACCATTAATCTCATCTTTTATGCCCCATCACGGTCTTTTCCCTCTATACCCAATATCAAGACTCTGACTTATCTCCATTCTACTAATGACCCCCAGCCTTTATTACCCACTTGTTTGATTTTCAAAGAAACAGTCATGTTTCTCCCAGGTAGCTCCTCAGGCATAGGAGTTCCCTATAAACAGCCCTTGGGTCATCTCATTATCCTCCATCTCTCAGGAAACTTGACATTGAGCATCTACAAGTGCAGTGAGAGCACTGCATTCCATAACAAACAACATCAGTCATCGTTTCCTTGGGGCCAGCCTTCTGTAGTCATCAGTTCTCTCATTTTACAGAGTTGATATATGTTTCTACAGCACCAGTTGAGGTCTTGATCCTCAACGGTGACTTTTTGTTGCTACCGCAATTCAAATAACTGCATGACCAGAGAACACACAGCTCAACTGCCTGTTCCATGTGAACATATTCTGCTCCATTATGAATATAATCTACCCAAATCCATCTTCAAAACTCCTATAATCCCTTCTTGCCCAACAGAAATAGGGATGGTACACACCCTCAATTTCCCTCTCTTAAATCCCAATACAAGCACACAGCAGACAGCCTCTGCACTCTAGGGAAAGTTGGGAACTCAGTTGCCCTACCATGGCAGCAGTACCTTTGCCACTTGCCCTCCTTCAGGGGGAACTCTGGTACAGTAAAGAAATTCTTCAGGCTTCATAATACAAAGAGACACTCCCCGTTGATTGCGGAGACTAACTGCAGTGGAGGAGTCGGCTTCGACATATTCTTAAACCTAGTTCAGGGGGTAGCAGCAACTCCCAAATACAAAATTAAGAAGTTCCATGTGTGCTTCTTTTTCACAAATGTACAAAAACTAGCCTTCCACCGATGCAAGTGATCTAATGTGCTGCAATGTACACACAGGGAGGAGTAAAGGACACCAAGCTTCCAGGTTATAATTTCACCACTTTTCTAGTTGTCCAACCTAAAAACTTCAAGTTTTATTTAACTCCCAGAAGTGTTTTTTTACAGTATTGATTTAAAATAAATAAAAGCATAATGAACTTCCCGGCAGGATTCCAACTTTATTTTAATTGCATCGCACTTACCAAACGTAAGATCTTGTGAAAGAAAGACGATATCCGGGAGTGAAAAATGGATACTACTACTTCTAATACTTCAGTTTAAAGCTGGAAATAGCACCATACACGAGCCCAGTTCAGCTCCCAAAATTCGTAACGGAATTCAGCTGGGCCTACAACTTGAGTGAGATTTGGGCAAAGATGATTTGTTCCAGTATGAAATGCAGCCTTGTCATTCTGGAAGCACCGCATGCTGGAACCTGTAGTCCTACAGACTGCAGTTGTGTGATGAAATCAATGGTGTTGGCAATAGTGAATCTAGAGCAGGGATTCCCAACCTATGGGTCACCATTAGATTTTCTAAGGGTCACTAGCTGGGCAGCCCTAAACCACATGTATCTCTTTAAGGAGCTATCTCCAGCTCCCACTGCTCAGGCTCCCAGTTCCTGCCCTGCTGTGCTGACATGGAATTCAATTTAACTGGTGTAACGACCAACAGGAGGGACCCCATCCTTAAACCAATTAAATGGAGTCCCCTTTCAGCATGGCAGGGCAGGGAACTGCCTGCACTGGAGAAACGGAGCAGGAGGGCTGGGAGGAGCCGCATGGAGGTGGCGGTGCCCTGGGGAAGGAGCAGGAGGGGGCAGCAGAAGCTCTCATGTGAGGTAGGTATGGGAGCAGTTTGGGGCTCTGAGAGATTTAAGTCTGGGGACAGGATGGGCAGTTTGGGGGAGGGGACAGAGAGGAGAACCAAGATTTATAAAAAAGTTTCCTGGGGAGAACCTTCCCCTACCATTTTGAACTGCCTTGGGTCACAAAGTCTTACTGACTTGTCAAAATGGGTCACTGTCTCCAAAAGTTTGGGAACTACTGAAATCTTCTGTTTTATGCAAGTTAAGTGTAGCCTGGGGTTTTCTGGAAAAATTCCTTTAAAATCTACTTCTGATATGATGCCTACAGAAGTCTCCTGAATGCAGCAAAACAGGTAAGAAGCTATGACTATTCTCTTCTTCCCTCTTTCCCATTCCCTACACCTAATCTTGTTTCAACTACAAAGACAGAACATCTACAGTATACCCAACCATACTGTGCCAATTCTTTGTGTTAATTTGCTTATATGTTGTATCCTCATCTTCAACATTTACTCTTATGTCTTTAGACCATAAGACCCTCAAATACTGTCAACATGATGGGGTTCCAACCCATTTGAAGCCTTTCAGTATTCCTGTACTATAAATATTTGATTCTAACACAAATGCCAATTCAGATCTTGGACAGGTTTGCACAACCACTTCATTAACCCACTGAATAAGCTAGCTCCTACTGAAAGGACGCTCAGCTAAGAAATGAACCACAGAAACAGTGACTAAAATAGTTACTGTAGTCTAGCTAGTTTTTCAAAAGGTCACAGATTTCCTGGAAATAACTCTACATGCTGGATCATGTTCTACGAGAATTCTGATCACGCGCGCGCGCGTGTGTGTGCGCTTTTAAAGAGTTAAAACAGTGCAGATTTAAAGTAGCAGAGATACTTTTGCCTCTAGCATAATTCCAAAGGTAAAATTTAAAAGTTGATCAGTGAAAGTATCAGCTAATAGCTCATGAAATCCGTTAATAAAACGGCAGATGAGTAAATTAAAAATTCTGATTTTGAAAATCGGTCAGTGTACATACACCAATGAATTTCATTATGCAAATACTGAACACACAATAGCCTGACTGAAACAACAATATGAGAGCAGTCTACTGGATAAATGACTCTTGCTTAAAGTTTCTGCACTTCCATGTTATTTGTGAAATTTAAGAAGGTTTTCCAAAAAAAAAAAAAGGGTCTGTTTCCATTTCTTACAAAAGAAAGCTAAATGACATTGATTTAGGGCTGTAAAGGATAGAAAACAAAATCAAGTCTTTCATGAGCATCTCATGTAAATGGAGGAAAATTACCAACCCAAATTAAACCTGAATGTAAGAGAGACATGGAAAGTCATTTTTGGTGATACTAACATCTGGTTAAATTACAAGGATTAGCAGGATTGTGAACTAGCATAACAGACTGATAGCTTGAATGAGTAGCTTGAAAATAGGACATATAGACAACGTCTACACTAGCCCAAAACTTCAAAATAGCCATGCAAATGGCCATTTCAAAAGTTTACTAATGAAGCGCTGAAATCCATATTCAGCACCTCATTAGAATGCAGGCAGCCACAGCACTTTGAAATTGATGTAGCTCACCACTGCATGGCTCCTTTTCAAAAGGACCCCAGCACCACTGAAATCCCCTTATTCCTATCTGCTGTAAGGAATAAGGGGATTTCAAAGTTGCCGTGGTCCTTTGGAAAAGGAGCCCCCTCTGGACGAGCTGTGTCAATTTCGAAGTGCTGCAGCTGCCGGCATTCTAATGAGGTGCTGAATATGTATTTGAATATTTACAAGGCCATTTCGAAGTTTTGGGCTAGTGTAGACACTACCATAAAGAAATATTTTCTTTATTGTTTTACATTGTTTTTCACTACCACTTGAAAAGGAAATAATCTAATATTTTTTATTAGAAGAAACTTTTTAAAAGCAAACCAACAGAAAGGGGGATAATATTTCTTGTTTCACCAATTGGAAAGGGTTCCCTAGACACAATCCACCATATCAGTTTGCATTAAGAAAAAAGATCACAGAAGTTTCTCCACTATAATAAGCATAATCTACCAGTATTTCATAAGATCTTTGAGAAGTTCTGGTAATTACTGTTTTGTGACTAGCTTCCAAAATGTTTTTACAATCATCTACAGCTTAAAATTAGTGTGACGGTCACCAAAAGCCACATTTATAATATTTACCTTCTGAAGTTCCTCTACAGTGACAGGAAGAGTAATCAAATCAGAAGCAGACTTCATGTTGGCTTTGAGGTGATTTACTACTGATGTCAAAAACAGTATCTAAAAATAGAGAAAAGTACTTAAAATTAGTAAATAAATAATGTCTGTTAATTTGTGACTGACATTAAACACAAGCCCCTGCTTGAGGCCATGTGTTTTTCTATACAGTTCACAGAATCCTTAGCCCAACCAATCTTCACTAGCATGGAGCTGTGGAATGGCTGAGGTTGCTAACACTTTTAACACCTTGGCTATGTCTTCAGTAGCCCCTTCCTTTTGGGAGGGGCACGGTAATGAGCAAGTTGGGAAGATGTTAATGAGGCACTTCAATGAATATGCAACACCTCATTAGCATAATGGCAGTCACACGTGATTCGAAAGTGCCGCTTTTAAATCGCGCACTGCCCATGTAGACAGGGGCCTTTCGAAAGGATCCCCCAGACTTCAAAAGCCCCTTCTTCCTATTTGGTTTTAGGAGGAAGGGGCTTTCAAAGTCAGGGGGTCCTTTCAAAAGGCCCTCCATCTACATGGGCGGTGGGCGATTCGAAAGTGGCACTTTCAAATAGCACATGGCTGCCATTATGCTAATGACGTGCTGCATCATCATAGAAGGGCCTCATTAGCATCTTCCCAACTCACTCATTACCATACCCCTTCCGAAAGGAAGGGACTAGTGTAGACGTAGCTCTGATCATAAAACAAGCAGCAAGAATTTAATCTGCTTGGGCCCTGCAAGTCACTAGAAAGCCCTTACTACAAACCTTAGAGTTTGCAAGATAATGAGGCAGATATAAACAGGATAATTTCACTTTTTAGATTGCTTTTGTTTGGATGAATTGCTATGCTCCTTTACTACTCTGAATAGCTTCTACAAATTAAATCTTTATATAAGACAGACATAGAAAGTCATGTTTAGTGGTACTAACATTGGGTTAAATTATAACTAACAGGATTGAGAACTAGCATAAGAGACTGATAGCTTGGACGAAAAGCTTAAAAATAGGACAAAAATATCTTTACTTTATTTATATTAGTGCCACCTTTAATGCCTTTCTACTATTAGAAAGTTTTAAAAACCAAAGTTGTAACAGAAGCATCTAAACCTTATATGTTTGCACTTTCACTATACTCACCAATATGATACTGTAAGATGCCCTAAATACCTTATTTTACTTGGCAATCGCCTGAAAAACAAGAGCTAGACAAGGAAGGCCCAGTGGTTGACATGCCAGCCTGGGATGCGGGAATCCAAGTTTCAATTCCTGCTCTGGCACAAGCTTCCTGTGTGGCCTTGGGCTTGTCACTCAGTCTGCTTCAGTTCACCATCTGTACAATGCGAATAACACCCCTGCCCTATTTCAGAGTGCTGAGAGGATAAGCACATTATAGACAGAGCGGCTCAGATTATAGTCTAATGGGGTGTGCGCGCGCATGTGTGAGAAATAATTAAATAATTAGAATACTACACTGAACACAACTGACATGCACTTAATACTGAAAGCTGGTCTATATATGAACTCTACTACATGAGACGTCAGTACTAACCCTAACAATGTTTCAAAATTTGCCCTACTTATAAGAATCACAGGAACTCAAACCTACATATTTGTCTTCAACGTATTTTTTTCAATTTGTATTTGCCTATTGCTATACAATTAATTTCCTGAGAGACAAACAAAATTACATAATCTTTTAAAAAAGGAAATGCACTATCTAGCACAATGTTTTTAGCATGCTTACCCACGGTATCAGCACAGAAAAATGCTTAGCTTTCCTGTCTGTTCCTCCCTTAATATGTGCTTCAAACACCTATGTAAATGGGGGCCACGTACATAATGCATGGAAAAATTAAGGTATAGAGGTAGAATTAAGAATCTGCACAAAACAACTTAGCTCAAATATTAGTTAAATATTTCACCTGATGTTGAGTCATTAAAAATATTAAGCTGTTGAATCAGTCTTATAAATATGACATATGCAAGCTACAAGGTTTCCAATTAGTAAGTAAAAATATCATGAAGTTGTGGACACTTGCTAGACATGTCACTTTAAAAGCAATTTACACTGTTCTATAGTTGAGGAGAACTTAGAACAAAGTCCTTCAATTTCAAAATCCAGTTGTTAAAATTGATTAACTCAATCTATACCTATAAAAATATATGCAGCTTCTCAAGCTGAGGAAAGGCTCAGATACTAGTTTAGCAGTAAGCTGGCTCTGTTTTAAATTACTGGTATATCCCCTGTATGTTTCCAAGTGGGAAGTTAGTCTGACTATGAGACTGGCCTGAAGTGACCAGCTATATAACTGAAAACTTAGGAGTGATTAGTGCCATAGGGCCAGATTTAAAGGTATTTAGGTGCTAAAAAATCCAGATAAGTGCTTAAGCAGCTATTTAAAATTTTAAAGATCTTAATTGGTACCATCTGCATTTTTAGGCACCCAAATACATCTAAAAATCTGACTCAAAGTGATTGACTGTAGCCAACACTAAACAATTTGGAATCAATTTCATAGACGGAATCTAAATCTCTATCGTCCCCACAAGGTATCTTTAGTTTCACTGAGATTTTTATCTTCCAGTTTTAATCAATAAGTTATGATTAAAATTAGATAAAACTCAAAGGCTCAGAGGATCAGTTAGTATAAAGTGGCTTACTGTCATTGACTTCAATTTATACCAGCTGACAGAGTTTTTTTTAGCATGTTATATGTTACATAGGCATTAAGTTTATTTGCCTCTACAGTACTTAAAACCGCAGCTAGATTGTAATTTAGATATCTTTCAGCCTGTCCCCCTCTCCAGCTTTTGACGTAATTAAGTACGTTAATTTCTACCTCCAACATCCCCATCATGCCAGGGTCTGCCCTTGCATCAGGTATTTAGGAAATAGTGACATTTATCTCTGTCAGAAAGGGGAAGCAATGTCAACTTTAAGCCACCTCCTTTAAACTTTTTCTCCCACATGAAGGCCATTCAGTCACTGTTTTTGATTCATGGTGGAAATTTCGAAGGATAATAAGGCACTTTTCAATATATGTGCCTTGAAAAACACGGAGTTGTGTATGAATCTCCTAAGTTTTTGAAACTACATTACTATTCAATTAACTCCTTAGAGAACTGATCGCGAGCATGCCTGGAATTATCACACAGCTCATTTTTCATTCTTAACTTTCATACTAGGTGTAAACACACAGTGAAGTCAAGAAAGCAGAGCTGATTTAAAGCACTGACAATATTTAAAATACTTTTAAATTTTAAACATTTATCCCTATTACCTGTTTATTGATCTCAGTGATATTTAGCCAAATTTTATTTAGTCCCATGTCTCCAGTCTCTATTTTCTCAAGGTGCTTTTGCTTATCAAGCAGATCTTCATTTAATTTGGGGATCTCTTGGAATGATGTTTTTTGATTAGACTCCACTAAAAAAATGAAAAATAATTTAGTAACCCAGCAAAACAGACTAACGTGAAAATTACACAAGATGAAACAAGCTATAACCAGGGATATCAACAATAGTTGGCGAATATCACAAACAACATCCTCTGGTGTGTAATCCCCATATTCTGAATTAACTCAGATATTGAGTGTTGATTTAAATTGATAGCTCCTGGCCCAACAGTATCCACCACCACCTAATATCTGGAAAATGAAGAAAGGTCTACTAGGTTTGGCACTTTATAATACATTCATAGTATGATTATTTCTGAAAACTTTTAGAATCTTTTTAGTCAGTCTAGTCATTTGTACTGTTTCCTTATTATATCATACAATGATGTAATAAATAGTTCAAAATGACTACGTGATAAGAACTGCTGAGAACTGTACCCTCACAATAGAAGCATATGAGCCAGGACACCTATCTCAAAACAAAGCTCCTTGCATAACGTGCAGTGGTTGTTCCAACACTGCTACGCATGTGTGTGAAACCTGGACAACATACAGGCATCATTTGAAGGCACATCAAAAATATCATCAATGCTACCTCAGGAGAATCCTAAATATCTCTTGGGAGCACAGGTGCATGAACACTAGCATCCAGAAACGTGAGTGGCATTGAAGCCATTGTCATTCATCAACAACTACGCTGGACTTGTCACATGGTTCAAATGTCTGATCAGTGCCTCCCAAACCAGACTCTCTCTTCTGAATTGGAGGAAGAACAGAGGAGCATTGTCGATCAGTGGAAGCAATATAAGCGTGTGCTGAAGGCACGTATGAAAAAGTGTGGCATCAGAGTCAACACTGGGGAGGACCTTGCCCAAGACTGTCCCCAGTAGAGAACGGGAATGCATGAGGGGGGTGGTGCAATTTGAGAGGTCTCGCCACAGTGAAGACGAGGACAGGCAGAGAAGAAAAGAGCATCAAAAACTGTCCCTCATCCCTTCAAAAGCTACTAACACCTGCCTCTTCTATAATAAGATCTGCAGCTCCAGAATTGGGCTGATCAGCCATCAACAGACTCACAAATAGAGAGTGACACAAAGATGTCCTACTCATTATTGAGCAATTGCCAAGAATACCAAATTAGCCCCAATCCTCAATTTAAACATACAGTGTGACTGCGGACTATGAAAAATATTCCAAAGACATTAGGGCTATTTCATATTACTTGAACAGTCCTTATATAAAACAGCAAGGCTCCCTATATAAAAGTGCAGGTACTTAATGCACTAAAAGTCTGATCGTAAAAGAAGCTGGCGAAGAGAATTCCTTGATGAACGAGAAATCTATAGACGAGACCTAACAGCATATCTTTAAAGAAAAAGTAGCAAAATGGGGATTTATGATCTCAAGAAAGCTACTTTATTTTTCAAATTTAAAAAGATTTTTAAAGAGCCCAAAGAAAGTTAAGTGAAAACTTCCACTGACTTTGTAAGTCTGAGAGGGATATCTTTGTTAGTCAGTTTCACAAACAACAAGCAGCCCTGTAGCACCTTCAAGACAGAGCTGATAACAGGGTTTGTTGCAAGGATAGACTCCTGGTTTAGTGTTTCTCTGGTATGGTGTGTGGCTGGTGGTGTGTATGGTGTGTATTTTCTCAGGGTTTGGCGGCTGTCTGTAGGAGTGGACTGGCCTGTCAGAGTGAGGAACTGTATTCCAGTATAGGTTGTAGATTGGCAATGATGAGCAGGAAGAGTTTAAGCTTAAAATTCCAGGAAACGCTGCAAAAGTTTTTTTTTTTGGTTTTTTTGGTTTTTTTCCACTTTAATGAATCCTGTTGATTTTTCACTTCCACAGATTCATTATTATGCATTTAACTGATCTACTTAAAATTGTATGATGCTTTCAAGTTTAGAGTTCTATATAAATTCAAAGCATCACTTCTGACAACTGATGTGAAACTGTCTTAGTGAAAGATATACTGTTGTGTAGTCCGGTCACAGGATATTAGAGACACGATGGGTGAGATAATATCTTTTTACTGAACCAATCTGTGTTTGTATGAGAGGAGTTTGAGCTACACAGGGGTCTTTCCTGGGTCTGGAAACCTCTGGGCATATCATCTAAAATACAAGGTGGCACGGATTCCTCGTATTTAGCTGTGATGCCCAGAGTACCTTTTCCAGATCTACTGAAGAGTTCTGTGTAGCTCAAAAGCCTGTCTCTCACATCAACACAAGTTGGCTATAGAAGCTATTAGCTCACTGACCTTATCTTTTTTCAGTAACAAGTTAGACTTTTTTTTTTTTTTTAAATTACAAGAGATTGTCAAGTTTGAATCTTCTTTGCATTATACTGAGAAAATCCTAAGGATGAAATCCTTTTTTTAATGCAAATCTGGTTCAGAAATCCATGGCACAGATGATGTCCATTTTGCACGCAAGCTCAAAATTACAAAAATGCACTACTAGCCATATAAATAAAAAGAGAATGTTGCAAGAACAGAGAGAGAGATTTTATGGGCAATTTTAACAAGAATAAAGAAAAAATGCTTTTGGTTATCAGAAGCAGTTTACTGAGCATATTCCCAATGCAACATCAGGAACATGTAACAGAAGTAACAATGAGAAATTGGTTAAAATAAATATAAACCCCAACAAAATAAAAAGGAAAAATGGTGCAGTAGTTACAGCCCAGCACTGCACTAAGACTCGGGAGATCTGCATTCAATTTCCAATTCTGCTAGGGCATCTCTGCCATCTGCATAATGGGGAAAATAAAGTTTCCTGTCTCAGAATCTTCACCTGTCTTGTCTACTTAGATTGTTATCTCTTTGAGGATGGAACTGTCTTCTGTGTTTCTGTATACTGTGCCTACTACCATGACCCAGAACTTGGCTGGGAATTTGAGGCATTATCTTAATACAAATTAACAGTAATAAGACAGTTCTGTATTTCTTGCTAAGTGAGTGTTCATTGGACTCTGATTTTTCTAGCAACATCCTTGGAGGGGAGGGTACACAGAGAGAGCGAAATAAGTTTGTCTGAAGGCATTCTATGCACAACAATGTGATCTGATCACACTGCAGCTGCTTCAACCTTGTACAAGTGAACAAATCAAGACTCATACTAAAATGAAGAATGGCTCACGTAAACCTAAATTCTCTCTAAGTATAGGCTTAACAACTGAATATCAATTTTAAGCACAAGAGATAAAGATAAATGAAAAACTGACTCCTGGAGTATAGCTCAGTGGTTTGAGCACTGGCCTGTTAAACCCAGGGTTGTGAGCTCAATCCTTGAGTGGGCATTTAGGAATCTGTGACAAAGATTTAAAAAAAAAAATGGTGCTTGGTCCTGCCAAGAGGGCAGGTGGCTGGACTCGATGACCTCCAGCGGTCCCTTCCAGTTCTATGAGATGTGTATCTCCATATATATAATTACATGTTTTAGGATGATATGCAGATATAGCCAGTGTTGTAATGAAGCAGTAGAAAATCTGCAGCATTCAAAGACTTGAAAAAAGGTGAACTTTTTTTTTTTAAAAGGAGCCAAAGGGATTTTCACACATCTTCCATTAATTTTAATGAAAGGTATCATTTCAATACTTTAACGACTTGGAAATTTTCATTTTTGTTTTCTTTTTCTTTTTAAAGAGTGCAGCAATCATGTTAATCGCTAACAATCCAAAGACCATGCACCTCTGTCAGTTTTGAGAATGCTTTTCACATTAGGTTTGTTTGTAAGAAAGACGTACACAAATCTCCATAAAAAACAAGCATACATCTGAGGTTCTTCTGACCTTGTCTAGCCAGACTCTGAAGCATGGGATAGTATGTTCCACTATGCACAGCTTATCTTCCCCCAACAGCTAGGGTAAAAACAGCAAAGTCACTCAATTTAAGAAAGGTTGATACACTTACTAGTTCGAAATTTTTCTTTTAGTGCATCCAGATCTTCCTTGAGGGCAACTTGCATCCATACTAAGCCAACACAAGCTACCACGCAAGCAGCCAGAATGACAAAAGCACACAGTGGATAACAGAACTTGCAGCATCGCAGGTATTCTCCCCTGAATAAAGAACAGAAGTTGATTATGAATCTGCAGTGGGACAGGTACAGCTATGCTCAACATGGGAAGACCTACAGTCAAGTCAACTTAACTGAGATCCTAACGAAACAGTAAGTTTGCTTCACCAGGAGCAATACAACATTGCTTTTCCAGGAACAGTTAATTACTAGAAGACAATGAAAACCTGCTCTAAACAGTCTTCATCATAAAATGAATCCTTATGAAACTGCAAACACTCTTCCTCCTCCATGCTTCATGTAACAGTCATGCTTGTGTTTCCAGAATTTCTTGCTTTATTACAAGAGAGCCACAATGCAAAATTCAAGTTTAATTTTTTGGAAAGTAAAGGGTAGGATTTCACTAATTGTTATGATATGACAACAGATATTTTAAAAGTACTGGAATCCTGAGGTGCAAAATTGTAATAAAAATTTAGGTTTAAGTTATTATTGGAGGATCTTCAACATTATTGATTCAATTGCAGAATTTACCAGCAAAAGTATTTCCTCCATACCTAGTATAACATCATCATCATGGATCAATTCATCTGTAAATTTAATAGTATAACAATGAATGCATATGTGCATACACCAATAACCATTCAACCTGTTTCATCATCATTCTTTACCATCATCGGATAAATAACACGTCATCTGTTGCAACACAACAGAAGCGATTTCAGAGCTATTTTTACAAGTTGTTTGAAGATGAATCCCTTCATACACAACACAATGTAAAAAAACCTTTGAAAAGATCAATTTGCCCTGACTTTTGCAAAGTTAAAGATTATAAAAATACATTAAATTAATTACTTTAGAAGAGTTAAAAGCCCATTTTTGAGAGAGACTAATCAGATTATCTGGTAAAAATCAGTGAAGTAGGGTTCAGCAAACTTTTCAGGTTGGACCCCCACTTTTCACCCCTGCAATTAGCAGGGCCCCCTAAACATCTCTACTGTAATCCAAACCGCTGGAAATTTTAGTTATGTTCATATGGGGAAAAAAAAAAAGCTCAGCACATAAGAAAATAAGTATGCTGAATGTAAAAAAAAAAAACTTAACGGGCATATAAATGTGAAGACGCATACCTAAAAAGAGTAACGTATTTCAAAATTTTTAATGAGATCCACAAGCCTGAGACCCAGCAGCCTATCACGGTGCACCCTCCTTACAAAATTCATGCCCCTCACTTTGTGCACCCCGCTGTAAAAATTATCTACTGTAGCCATCCAGTGATTCTGAGATGGAAGACAACCAACAAAAGATGAGAGGAATTCCCCACCCAAACCCCCAAGAAGAAAATGATCATTCCCCAAGCATCAACAAAATAAAAGTGATGTCTACCACAAAATTGACTGATGCATCAGAAACACAGAAAGACAAATCTTGTCTGACACAAGGGGACTCTTTCCTTCATTCAGAATCTAGATAACTGTTAGCCTTTAAAGTGCTACATGACTGCTTTTTTAGTTTTTAGCTAACTGTGGAGAAGTGCCAGATTCTAGGATAAAGGTAAACAGTTTTTAAAAATGGGAAGAAGCCAGTGATAGTGTTACCTTGGAAGTAAATTTAACTAGAAAGACCAGTCAGTGCCTGCATGTCAGAGTTTTATCTGAAATGTCAGCAACCAGATGTCAGACAAACACAGATACTTCTGAGTGTTTTACATGGTTCCAAAACAGTACATTATGGACACATGGGAGGAACAAGGGGATGAAAGTTATTAAAGGCAGCCTAATCTTTTCGAAAGAGAAATTATGCAGGAAGAATGGTCTTCACCTTAAGCACTACCAAACCATGCTGCTCACAATTAAGAATTTTAACAGAGAGAAAGCCGTGCTAGTCTATATATTATCAAAACAAAACAAAGCAGTATGTGTGTGTCTGATGAGAGGAGAGAAAAGTGAAGAGAAAGGAGTTGAAACTAGGAGTCAAAGCGTATTCAGATTTATTAGGGATACAAAACGTACAACTGAAGAGACTGATGTAAAGCAGAACATAAAATGAAAGTAACTAGAAACAGGGAACAGCAAAATCAATACGGTAACAAAAGTGTGTCAACAAAGCAGTGCATAAACTCCTGTCTTGATTCGGGAGCTTTTCCTCCTATGTCAGGACCTGACAAGACTAGATGGGTAAGTTATCCTCACAGGCTATTACCAGCCACCCATCCTGTATCATCTGATTCCCCACTACGCCTTTCCTGCACTACAGCCCATAACCTTTCTTCCCCTCCACAACTACACCTCCAGTTCTCCTCATTACACCCACCCCATGACCCCAGTTCTTTCCCCAACAACCAATGAACAGCATCCAAAAGAACCTACAGCCGCCTTCAAAACAAAAAAAAGCAGTCAAGTAACACTTCAAAGACTAACAAAACAATTTAGGAGGTGACCAGCTTTCGCGGGACGGACCCACCTCCTCAGAAGATATGGTTTACGATGGGCTGTCTGTCCCACGGAACCTCGCCTCTTAAATTACTTTGTTAGCCTTTAAAGTGCCACTCGACTGCTTGTGTTCTGATAGGATCTAGACCAGCACGGCTCCCTCTCCGTTACTGCAGCCTCCGAGCTGCAGAAACTCCCTGCCAGGTCCCCCCCATCACGCCCTTCCCCCTCAACTCCCCACCCCCACAGCTCTCCCCCGAGTTCCCCCCAACGCTCCCTCCCCCCAGGCCCGTCAACACACTCCCTCCCTCCCTCCCCCCCGCAGCTCTCCCCCGGGCTCCCCCACCCACTTCTCCCCCAGCTCTGCCCCGGCCTCACTTGGCGAAGCGGGCGCGGGCGCCCGGCGGCCCGAACTCGTCCTCGTCGGCCTCGGAGCTGGACTCGGAGTCGGAGGCGGGCGGCTCGGTGCGCAGCAGCCGGTGGCCCGAGCCGTTCTTGGGCAGCATCTTGCGGCGCCCGTCCGCGGCCAGGCCGATCAGCGCGTTCAGCTCCTTGCGCTTCTTCATCCTCTTGTGCGGGGTGAGCGGGGCCCCGGCGGCGGGGGGGGAGCACCCGACTCCCAGCACCGCCGCCGGGCCCCGACTCTCCAGCTTGGGGCGGCTCCGCGCGCGCAGCGGGACCCCCCCGGCGGGGGGCTGGTCTGCGCCCGGCCGGGGGCGGTGTGCGGCTCTCCGGGCGCCCTCTCTCAGCGGGGCCTCGCGGCTAGGGGCTGCTGCGGCCGCCGCCGCCTCCCCGCCGTGGCCATGGCAGCTCCCTCCGCCGCCGCCGCCGAGAAGGGGCCGGTCGCGGCCGCTCCGCTTCCCTCAGCGCCCAGCGCGGCCCCACCTGCCAGTAAGGGCCGCTCCCATTGGCCAGCGGTGCTATCACCCCGCCCCCCCCCGGGCGGAGGGAGGGGACAATTAAAGGGCTAGTGGCGTCGCTGGGGGCTCAGGGCTGGGACGCGGGTGCCCGGGGTGGGGAGGTTGCAGGTTCGAGGCCCGTCCGCGGAAGATCCCGCTGGTCCCTCCCATCTGGCGGGCTACGCACTGGCTAAGGGACCCCGGGCTGTGCCCAGCAGCCGCGCGGGGGCTGCCAAGAGGCTGGCTGGTTCCCCAGGACGATGCCGTGATCACACAGGTGTTTCCAGGAGGGTGTGTGACGCCGCGATGACGTCAGCGCGCCACGCCCGCCTCCGGAAAGCGCAAGCGGGCGTCCCCTGCTTCGCTTGAGGTGTGTGTGGCGCTTGGCGTGGGAAGCTCATCCCGTCGCCTGCAGGCGGGGGGGGCGCCTGAGCCTGCCCCTGTTACCCAAGGGCACAGGGACTGGGAGCTTAGCTGTCCCGAGCCTAACACAGTGCAAGGGCCGGGGCTACCCCAGAAGCCTTGCTGGGACCTGCCCAGATCTGGGGGTAGTGCGGGGAGGCCAGAGGAGGGGTGAGAGGTAGCTGCCTGGCGCAATCTGGCGGTGCGGGATGTGGATACACGGGTGCCTGGGGTGGGGGTGGAGGTTGATGGGATTTTGCAGGGGGTATACGTGAAAGTGGTTGGCACTTTGCAAGGGGCCTATGTGTTGGGGCAGAGGGATGAGGGTCCAGCTTCAGGTGGTTTATCAGGATGGTGCAGGTCCCCTGCAGCTGTGGCTTGCTTAATGCAATGGGCCTGCTTAATTGGGGCACACCAGCTGTTGCTAAAGGTTCACCACATGCCATCCTCCAACACCTTCCCATCTGCTCTCCCTTCCTGTCCCCTGGTCACTATCCTTTCCCTATGTCCTCCCCAGCACTTTGCTGCAGGGAAGCAAAGAAATCTGCCTGGGGGACATGAATTCTGCATGCATGCAGTGCAGGTGTAGAACTTCCCCAGGAGTCATCACAGGAGTTCTGGTGTGGCTGTATAGTCCGATACCATGCTGATGTTACAGCATCACAATTGTTCTGATAGTGGTTGTATAGTCGGATACAATGATAGTGTCATGAAGGTTCTCTCGTGGTTGTGCAGTTCGATATACCATGATTACATCACAGTATGAGGCATGTTTCCTTGGGTATTTTTATAGTAAGGAGGAAGATCATAACACATTGCAGAAGTATGTACAGGCTGCCACTGAAGACCTCGCAGGGTGCTAGGCCTTTTTGATCAGCTTTTCATGTTTTTTCCAACTCAAAGTATTAGCAACCTTTATTGATAGCTGTTCTCCTTTCAGCTCTCTCTGGGGCCCTGGCTTTGAAGTTATCAATATCTATGCTGTGTGACATGAGATTCTGCCCTTCCTCCTGCATTTGTCCTGTTCTCTGCCCCCTCCCCCATGGAAGAAAGGTGTCACCTGGTTGCCTAATTTACAAATAGCGTGGAGGCCCATTGTGTACTTACAAGAAGTCATCACACTGGAACTCCCATCATCATCTATGCATTGATGCTGTGCCTAGGAAAAGTGAGGCACCCCCCTGGTGTTACGACAGGACAGTAGGAAACACGTGCAACCCAACCAGGCAAATAAAAACCTCACAAACCCCACATTCTCTGTGACTGAACTGACCTTGTCAACTCTGTTACCCCTATAAGTAATTACAGGTGTCTGATCCTCATCTCGCCCTTTTGAAGGCCCTTGTGTAACCCCTGCCTCCATCTGCTGCGGTCGTCTGCTAGTTCTTCCCAGTTGTCCAGCTCGATGTCTACCTCTCTGAGGTCTCTCTTGCAGACATCTTTGTAGCGCAGCTGGGGTTGTCCGGGAGGTCTTTTGCCAGAGGCTAGCTCACCATATAGGATGAAGCACACTAAGGACTTGCCAGGCGCCCACCACATCTGCAAGAGATGCAGCAAGGCCTGTCACTCTCGTGTGGGTCTTCATAGTCACAGTAGATGCTATAAATGAAGTCCTCAGTTGAAACTATAAAGGGTGCTATCCATAGTCTATGCAGACTGAAGGATGCCTACTAATTACAGGTGAAAGGCTCAAACCAGGAATTTATTGAGCAAAGGCAAAGCAACCAAGAGGAGTCATTTCTTATGCTTGGTATAATTATTGCAGCAGGACCTCAGTAGAGGAAACAACAGGGTTGGATTTAAATAAACAAGAGCCTGACAGATAGGTTTGCAGCTGTTCATGCTAGATTATAAAGTAATCCAACTTTATGGCTTCAGGGAGAAAGGTGAATAACTGCATTGTTACCTACAAACTCTGTGTTCTTGGGGAAGCAGGACTCCCCCAAACCCAGCCTCTGCTTGAAGCAAAGCTGATACCAAAAAAAAAAAAAAAATCATTGATCAAATTACCAAAAAAGTGAAGATTGAAGTAATTTTGAATGAGTGGGGCTTACAGATGAGGGTTTAACTATATAGGCTCATGAAAAGATGGGAGTCCCAGTCAAGAGGAGGGCCAGAGTTGACAAGGTCAGTTCTGTCACGGAGAATGTGGGGTTTGCAAGGCTTTTATTTGCTTGGTTGGGTTGCAGGTGTTTCCTGCTGTCCTTCAGTAACACCAGGTAGGTGCCTTAATTTTGAAGTAAGCACTGTTCAGCTCACTGGCATTTCTGTTTTTAGACAAAACAAGTATAGAATGGGGTTCCCTTGGAAAAGCTGACTTCTGCTGAAGTAAAATAGGGACTACACTTATGGCATCACCATTATGGTCTGTCAGTATCCGAGAGGTAGCCATGTTAGTCTATGTCTTCAAAAACAACAAGAAGTCCTGTGGCACCTTATAGACTAACAGATATTTTGGAGCATCAGCTTTCATGGGCAAAGACCCGCTTATGCTCCAAATTATCTGTTAGTCTATAAGGTGCCACAGGACTTCTTGTTGATTAAGGTCTGTGGCCATGCTGTTCCAAAATCAGGGGTATGTATTACACCATATAAAATAAGAAAATGACATTCACTGGCAACTCAGCTCTGGATTTCTCTTCCTGCATCTTTTTTTATTAGGTCCTTGAGTGATAGATTGTAAACCTAACTTAAGTAACTAAACAAGCCACACAGATTAGCGAAGAAACTTTTTTTTTCCTAGTAATATCCAGTAGAGCAAACATCTCAGAAACTTACTTGTCAAATCACACTTACACTAAAGAATCTTGAAGAATGATGCATTGCAAATGGAATTATTTCAGTTAATAACCAGTTGATCCACTTGGCCGTATCCACCTCATTTTCCCTCAATAGACAATTTTCCTTATCATGTGTCATTCTTGGAATTAGGACCTGTATCTCTTGCATGGCTTACATGTACAGTACCATGATTGCCTCGTCCATTAATTAATCTTCAATTTATTATTACATCATGTGATGCAACCTCCAGGAATACATCCAATCAAAACTGGCAACGCTGCTGATCTGGGTCCCTACTACAATGAAAATAAAACAAGCCCGTTGAGCCAGTAGCGTAAAACAATCACAACACCTCTGCTAGTGAGCACAACTGCTGTACAATAGCAGAACCTACTGATTTAATGACAGTTCAAAGCCACTTTCTTTACAATACACATGTAGCCCTCTGGCCAGTTCCCACTGGTGTGCTGTGGAAATTTCATTAATTTCTTTTCCCTCTCGCTCTTCACAGAGCCAAAGGGGTGAGGGAAATTGATGAATTTTCACAGCACACTTAGGTGGCCCTGCAGCAGCTGGGGGCTCAAGCAGCAAGGCAGCCTGAGTCCCAGCAGGTGTGGGGTCATCAATTCCCCCTCCCCATTACCTTATCTCTGCAAAGAGTTGGGGGGAGGGAAAAATGACCAACTATGGCTCAAAGGGGCTGGCAGGGAGGGGAGCCTGATTTTTGGAGCCACCTCCTCACCTGCAGGTAATCAAGTGACCACTGAAATTTTCAGCCTTTACTCCTATCATGGCAGGTTTGCACACAAGGGAAAACATGAGCGTGTCATGGAATTGATTGTCTCGTTCAAGTGTGTTGTGTTATTAGAAAGGTTGGGAACCACTGCTCTAGCCCTTCTCCACTTTGTTCTCTTAGCCCTTTATTGAAAACCCCTGAGCCGGGGCCCTTCCCATCTAAGTCTAATAGTGGAACAAAGCTTGCTTGCTCCTGGCTTTTCAAGGGGCAGACCAGACTGTCATACAGCCCAAGGCATGCAGACATGCCCTGTAACCCCCTGTTGTAACATGGTGCTATGAAAGAGGAAGGCCAATTATTAAACACCAACAAAGAACATTGTTTCCCAGGCTGCTGTAGTCTGTAGCACAGATGGCTTGTTGCAAGCAGGTTGAGCAAGATAATCCCTGCAGAGTTTCTAGCAAAGCATATTATTTGATGGTTGCTACAGTCGTTCTCCCACAACAGGGCAGGGAGTTGAGGTGTTGTCAGGGTAAATAATCAGAGGCATGTACAGAATTTGAACTTCAGGGCAGAAGTGAGTCAAGAATGTCTATGGGGAGGGGGTGTTCTCTAATGCTAATCACAGCCAAGAGTTGATAGATAACTTTGTGGCTGTACTTATTTACATTTCTAACGATATGGATAAAAGCACCCCACCAAGGTCTTTGCCAACTCTTAAAAAACAATCAGTCCGAAGGAAAATCAGAAGGAAGTCAGCAGCTGCTCCACACCCAATGGTAACCATGAACAGGAGAAGCCAGGTCCAACAATTCCCACCCTTTTTTCCATAAACAATAGCTTCAATGGAAATCTCTTCCTCCACAAATGCCTGGAGAAACAAATGGGTTTCAGCCTGCCCAGAGCTGGGCCAGTTCAGACTAAGGGCTCAGCTACACATGAAAGTCATACCACTAAACCCATGTTGGGTAAGGGTCATATTTTTCAGCTGGAGCCTATTGGAAGCATTAAAGCTATGTGGCCTATACTTAGGATGAGCAGGAACCCTGGGTGGGAGGGCTGCCAGAGTCGGGGTTCCTCTGGAGCCCTGTTTAAAAACTGGGATATAGCAGAGATTCCTGTGGATTTGTGATGTTACCCCACCAATGGGATTTCCAGTGTTCGCTGAAAGCTCCCTTCTTATAGAGAGAGCTGCTAGCTGGTTAGGCCTGGCTCAAAGCCTTGCCTCCAGTCTAATCAGCCCTTGAAGGCTCACCTGGCAGGGAACTCCACCAATTCACACCTTGCAAACTGCTCCTCTCTGCACAACACAAGCTCAGGCACACTGTGAGCAGCGAACAGGGGCAGCAGCTAACAGGGAAGGGAGTTTGCCTCTGGGAGTTTGCCGAGGGAGGAGCCCCGTGTTTGTTGTCCTTTTCAGGTATGGTGTTCCACCTGTGCCCTGCAAGGCAGCACTATCAGGAAAAGGAGTCTCTGAAGAGAAGAGCCTGAAGAGCGATGGGGGAACGTGGACCTGGGTGCACTGAGAGCAGCTGGGGGGAGAGGGGCCAGTGCAGTGAGGAGGGCAGACATGGGAGCAGATGGGGGTAGTGGGTTGGGAAGGGTCCTATGGTGATGGTAGCTGGGGGGGTGCGAAAGGTGGGGAGGAGGGTCCCGGGGATATGAGGTCATTGCTCCACAGGGAGCTATGGTGACTCGTGGTGACAGAGAGGTATGAAGTAGTGGGATCCTTAACCACATTCTCCACACCCCACTGCCTTGTGGGTTATCCTGGGAAGGAGCAAGGCTAAGGGAGTAAACGCTGACAGAAAATCCGGAGTGGAGTCCGAAGGCGGTTCAGTGTCAACTTCTGGCACTGTCCTGGCAACTCCTGCAGCTGAGCTGGTACCAGACGTGGAGGTTATCCTCTCCTTTGGACTATATCAGTAAAGCCGAGAGGGGGCCACTGGTGTCTGGGCAGCCCAGAGTCTCCATAATAAGTACCCAGGCTCGCGCCCGGAGAGGTACTCCGGCATTGGTGAACAGCGTTGCATCAACACGGGAGGCAACAGATACCGGTTATAAGCTCTTGCTCGATTGGCGTAGAGAACGAGAGCCAGGGGTTGCCTTCGATGCTGGGAGAGATCCTCACATCTCACTGGACAGTCACCGCCCTCCTCAAGCTGGGCAGCCCCCAGCCAATAGGGTACTGTCCCGCCACAGTTCACCTGCCTCGCTGGGTGCATGAGGCTTAAGGTTCCTGAACCTGACAAGTGACTGAAATTTGGGCACCAGACAAACCAATAAGAAAGTCAACAAGAAATGAGAAACATCAACAATTTAAGCTTGCTTGCTGGAATGTGCGGACCATGCTGACCCGCTTGACTGAAGATCTTCAGGGCATCAGTGACACCCAAAAGACCGCTGACATCAACGAGGAACTGAAGAAGCTCTGAGTTGATATCGCTGCACTGCAAGAGACGCGACTCGCAGATTCGGGATCTCTAAAGGAAAAGGACTACACCTTTTTCTGGCAGGGTAAAGCCCAAGAAGAACCCAGAGAGCATGGTGTTGGCTTTGCTGTCAGAAACACCCTTCTACAAATGGTGGAATTAGTCATGGGCGGATCAGAAAGACTTCTTCGGGTCCCGTCCACCTGATCAGCGCTTATGCTCCAACCCTGTACGCCACACCAGAAGTAAAAGACAAGTTCTATGACCTGCTTAGTGCTGCTGTAGCGCAAATACCTGCTCGTGAACAACTGTACATCTTGGGTGACTTCAGTGCAAGAGTTGGAGCTGATTGGGCCTCGTGGCCTTCCTGCTTAGGACACTGGTGTGGGAAAAATGAATGACAATGGACAGCGTCTCCTTGAACTGTGCACGTACCACAATCTGTGTATCACAAACACATTCTTCCAAACGAAGCCACAGAACAGAGTGTCATGGAGACACCCACGCTCGAAGCACTGGCATCAACTAGACATGGTCATCACTAGGCGTAATAACCTCAAAAACGTCCTTCTGACACGCAGCTATCATAGTGCTGACTGTGATACAGATCACTCGCTAGTTTGCTCCAAGCTCAAGCTGAGACCCAAGAAGCTGTACCATTCTAAACCTGCTGGAAGGCCCCACATTGACGCCAGAAAGACGGCAAACTCAGAGAAAGCTGAAAAGTTCAGAGAGGCCCTCCAGGAAAATCTGTGCAGCGGCCCTGGGGGCGCCGATGTGACATCCAAATGGCAACATCTGTGGGATACAGTTTACAACACGGCCTTGTCAGTGTTTGGAAGAAGAGCTAGAAACATGAACGACTGGTTCAAAGCTAACTCCGATGAGATGATTCCAGTCATTGAAAAGAAGCGCGCTGCACTCCTGGAGTACAAATGCTCACCGAGCCAGAGTACCCAGCAAGCACTTAGAGCGGCCAGAAGAACAGTACAGCAGACAGCCAGGCGCTGTGCCAACAACCACTGGCTCCAGCTATGCAGCAGCATCCAGACCTGTGCTGACTTTGGTAATCTCAGAGGAATGTACGAGGGTATGAAGAAGGCATTAGGACCCACCCAGAACAAGATGGCACCTCTGAAATCCAAATCTGGTGAAGTCACCACTGACAAAGCCAAACAGATGGAGCGCTGGGTCGAGCACTACTCCGAGCTGTACTCACGCGATAATGTTGTGGTTGACGCAGCCCTCGATGCCATCGAGCTCCTACCAGTAATGGACGAACTGGATCAGGAACCGACTGTGGATGAACTGAAGAGAGCCATCGACAGCATTGCAGCAGGAAAGGCCCCTGGCCAGGATGGTATACCACCAGAGGTAATCAAGTGTGCCGCGGACACACTCCTGGAACCCCTACACGAGCTACTGTGCCTGTGCTGGAAAGAGGGTGAGGTTCCACAGGATATGCGCGACGCTAACATTGTAACGTTGTATAAGAACAAAGGAGACAGAAGCAACTGCAACAACTACCGTGGAATCTCCCTCCTAAGCGTCACTGGTAAACTGTTCGCTCGCGTCATCCTTGGCAGACTCCAGAAGATTGCTGAGAGGGTGTACCCCAAATCGCAGTGCGGATTCCGCACAGAGAGGTCTACCGTTGACATGGTCTTCTCTCTAAGGCAGCTGCAGGAGAAGTGCAGGGAGCAGAGGAAGCCACTCTACATAGCCTTCATCGACCTGACCAAGGCCTTTGACTTGGTCAGCAGGGATGGTCTGTTCAAACTGCTCCACAAGATAGGCTGTCCTCCACAGTTACTCAAGATGATCCAGTCGTTCCACGAAGACATGAGAGTAACCATCCACTATGACGGCGCATTATCGGATGCTTTCGGAATCAGGAGCGGCATCAAACAAGGATGCGTGCTTGCTCCGACATTGTTCGGGATCTTCTTCGCACTCCTCCGGAAGCATGCCTTTGGATCTTCAACAGAGGGCATCTTGCTGCACACAAGATCTGATGGGAAACTGTTTAATCTTGCAAGGCTGAAAGCTAAGTCTAAGGTGCGGGAAGTCCTCATCAGAGACACGCTGTTCGCAGACGATGCTGCTGTAGTGTCTCACACAGAAGACCAGCTTCAAAACCTGCTGGATCAGTTCTCCAAAGCATGCAAGGACTTTGGGCTTACCATCAGCCTAAAGAAGACAAACATACTCGGTCAGGATGTTGCTGAATCCCCATCAATCAGCATTGACAACTGTACGT
This sequence comes from Carettochelys insculpta, assembly GCF_033958435.1. NCBI lineage: Eukaryota > Metazoa > Chordata > Testudines > Carettochelyidae > Carettochelys > Carettochelys insculpta. The sequence continues at coordinate 6,172,763 of NC_134145.1, forward strand.
TAGAGGTTGTCCATGAGTTCGTTTACCCCGGGTCCACCATCACTGACACCCTGTCATTGGACACTGAGCTAAATAGGAGGATCGGAAAAGCGGCCACAACTCTGTCCAGACTCAGCAAGAGAGTGTGGAATAACAACAAGCTGTACACTCACACCAAAATGCAAGTCTGCAGAGCCTGCATCCTCAGCATCCTCCTTTATGGCAGCGAGACTTGGACCCTGTATGCCCGCCAGGAAAAGAGGCTGAACGTCTTCCACTTGCGCTGCCTCAGGCGCATCCTTGGAATATCATGGAAGGACAAAGTGACCAACACCGCCGTCCTCAAGCAAGCTGGAATCCCAACCAAGCACACTCTCCTCAGGCAGCGTCAGCTCTGCTGGCTTGGCCACATCCACAGGATGAATGATGGAAGGATTCCAAAAGACATCCTGTATGGTGAGCTAGCCTCTGGCAAAAGACCTCCTGGACGCCCCCGGTAGCTCTACAAAGATGTCTGCAAGAGAGACCTCAGAGAGGTAGACATCGAGCTGGACGACTGGGAAGAACTAGCAGACGACTGCAGCAGGTGGAGGCAGGGGTTACACAGGGGCCTTCAGAAGGGCGAGATGAGGATCAGACAGCTAGCAGAGGAGAAGTGAGCACACAGAAAGCACACTAAGAACTTGCCAGACACCCACCGCATCTGCAAGAGATGCAGCAAGGACTGTCACTCTCATGTGGGTCTTCATAGTCACAGTAGACTCTGTAAATGAAGTCCTCAATTGAAACTATAAAGGGCGCGATCCATAGTCTATGCAGACTGAAGGATGCCTACTACTAATGGGATTTCCAGTGTTTTTTATTCATGTGTTTTTGCTTTGTTTGTTTTCTAAGATCTACACTCACACATTTCACTACAGGTTGAACCTGTCTCGTCTGGCATCCTCAGGACCCGACTGGAGCTGAAAGAGAGAATTTGCCAGACCTTGAGAGATCGGTATTGTCTAGCACATTACCAACCTTTCCACTGCTTACTGGGCTCTTAGAAGACAGTTGGGATAAATTACAGCTAAATAACAGCACAGAACACTGAGAGCCAGGACTGGTAGCTGTAAACAAACTTTGTGGGATTGTGGGAAACATGGCCACACTCATGATACGTGGGTATCTACTAAACTAAAATCATGACAGATTATGGATGTTGCCAGACGAGAGAGTTACCAAACTAGAGAGGTTCAACCTTAGCTTAAATTGGTTCATTTAAACTGGTGCAGCTGAGTGTGTGTGGACTCTATCAGATTAGAACTGGGTATAACCATTTAGGTTGCATTTGTTAATTTGCCAGTTCACATTAAATTGCTAAAAGTGAAGCAGAAACTTACAGAGGAGCAGTCACACAGAAATTTGCACCTATTCAGCTAAACCGGTTCAAAGCCACACCTTTAATTAAATCAGCACCACTTTGTTGGTCCAATAAAAGAGTGGTTCCCAACCTGTTGAGTAAGACAGCACATTCAATGAGACAAGCAATTCCATGGCACACCCACTTTTTTAAAACTGAATTAATATAAAAAATATAATTGGAGGTGCACATCTCCTAGAACTTGAAGGAACCACAGGAGATCATCTAATTTAGTCCCCTGCTCTCTTGGCAGGGCTGAGCACCATCCCTGATCTCTATTTGCCCCAATCCCTAAATGGCCTCCTCAAAGAGGAAGCTCACAACCCTGGGTTTAGCAGGCCAATGCTCAAACCACTGAGCTATCCCTCCCCCCTTTTGCTCATGAATGTCACATTTACTGACATTTACTATGGCTGTGGTCTTACTAGAGAGGTTTGCAACACCGTGGTGCATACAACAAGCTAAACAAGGATCAAATACATTCATGTTTGAAATCTGCCACAGAATATACCATCTTTGACAGGGAGCACAGACGCATTTTCAAAATCTGCTCTATGCCATGCTAGGGACGGCGAGCAAAGGAGTAATCACTGAAACCAGGCTCCCCTCCCCTCCCACTCCAGCCCATTGGAGCCAGGAGGCAGCATTTGAACTGTGTCCCAGCTCCAGCAGACTCCCACCCTCCCTCCCCCTTGCCAAAGCAGGGATTGGAGGTGGGCTCTCTGTCAGCGCGTTTGAGCTCGGTAGCAGAATTTTAGCTGCCTCCTGGCACGAATGGAGTCCTGTGGGATTGTCATTTTTAGTTGTGGTGGCTCTGCCAAGAGCTATCATGGGAAAATTGATGAACCCCACATCAGCTGGGACTCAGGCAGCCTTGCTGCCTGAGCCCCAGCTGGTGTGGGGTTGTCAATTTCCCTTCTCCCCAGGGCTCTGCAAAGAGGGGCAACAAGAGGAAATTGACGAAGTTTCACAGCCCACTCCAATAGTTCCAGATCTGAAGAAGTGGGTTTGTCCCACAAAAGCTCCTCTCCTAATAAATTATTTTGTTAGCCTTCAGAGTGCTACAGGGCTGCTTTTTTGTTTTGTGAAGATACAGACTAACACAGCAACCACTCTGTACTATTTTAAGAGATTGTGATGAGTGATGGTTAAAACTAACAATGTTCTGTCTAAATGCTTATATTGGCTCTAAGCTAATGAGAACACCATGTCTTATGAATGTGGAATATGTGTGACAAGTGCAAGATCATCACCTTATGTTCTAGGGATGGTTGCATATCCTCATTAAAACGAGAGAAGAGGGTGTTAGGAGGACTCTGAGGAGGAAACAGGCAGTCATCAATAAGGACAAGGTAGCAGTAATCAGAATCTGCACAATGGGATGAAAGATGAGAAGAACAACTTAAGGAAACAGAAAGGAACTTCAGAAAACAAGCCCTCGCAGACAGCTGCACAGGCCAGTGATCCCAATGAAAGAAGAGTGCTATAAGAAGGGAGCTGCTCTGCCACAGACTTTGGGGTCGTCTGCCACTTTCAATGGGATCTCAGTCCTGGCTGTAAGAAACCCGGTCCCGAGCCATCCTTGCATTTCATTAGCTTGGTCAACTCATTGAAACTGAGCAACAGACTGGGACCTCTAACATCAACTAGCGTGACTGGGTGTGTGTAAGCAGACACTAACTGCTTTTCTACTGTATTCTCAATAAACACAGGGTGTTGCCTCAGAAAGATCCCCTGTGCTTTTTATAAGCATAACAAGAGGGGATGATTTGCAACTGTCTTACATGTGTAACCAGGGACATCAATGCAACAGGAGTATCACATGCTTTATCTGCAGCTGTAAGGTACAGGAAAGACAGGCCAGGTTGTCATTGTTCACTCTTCCTCACGTGAATGATGTTTTCCCAAGGTTGTCTAGCTGGCTTCTTCCCTCCAATAAGGACTCTCATGATTTGGCAGCAAAACCTGCCTCTGAGACCCTGCCCCTTTGCACAGCATTGGCTGCAGCTGCTTTACATAACTGCAGCACAGGCAGGGTGATAGGACAATGAGTGCATTCTAACAGAAGCAGCAGGAAGATGACAACTGTGCTAGAGAGAGGGGCAAAGCCCTCCTGGCCCTGGCTGGGGGTGGATATCTACCGGCTTTTTCACCTGGTGGCTGTGTTCTGCTTGACCTCCCTGCTGCTGAAAGTGATACAGCTGTATCACAGGAGACGGGAATTAATCAAAGCTTTCAGCAGGTTCCCAAGCCATCCGACCCACTGGCTGTATGGCCACGTCCATGAGGTAGGAAAAGGGCTGGGTTTGTGCTTTGCGGGGCAGAAGGAGGCGTTGTTTAAAAATGAGATTGACACAATGCACTGAACAAAGGAAAAAGCTTCCTTTCCTGAAATGTGGGGGAAGGGGCATGCGGGGGGAGAGCAGTTTCACTGAGCTCAATAGGGTGCGTTCCGGTGATCTCTGACCAATATAAATCACTGCTAAGTCATGCATTCACCGACACTTCTTGCACTGCAGTCCTTATCTGAGTGTTGTGTAAAGAACAAAAGGCACAGATCAGTGCATAAAGCACAACAGAGAATTAATGATTCACTGAGGGCCAAGGTGAGGATAACATCTGATGATGCCGTTTGGGGTCGTCTCTTCCCCTGTTGCAAATCAGGCTCTTCCATTAAAACCAGTAAATCACTGATTTACGCCAGCTAACCCCAAATCTCTTCTGATTTGACTGGAGAGTAAACTAAGAGTGAAAACACTGCGGTGCTCTGAAGGTTGTAATTCCTTTGCAGAAGGGTAGAATGTGTATTAGAATAATTTTTCTATACAGGGCAGAGAACGAGGCTCTGGGGCATATTCTTACCCCTGTGTGTAAAGTTTTCTTAATTCCATTGCCAAATGGAATGTACCAACTAGTAGTGATAGGTTTGTAATGTACCTACATATCCCACACTCGGCATCGATTGTCATGGACTGCGGGGGTATGAGCAGTCAGGACTAGTTGTTGGAGCAGCGGTGGTAGTGCCTACTGGTCGTAGCAGGAATCAGAGGGCAGGCTCAGTGCTGGGGTTCAGACACTATGATTACACTCCTGGGTCAGAGCTGGAGTCAGGAAACAAACCATTTACATATGTTAAAACAAATATACAGAAAGAGTAACACAGCGTAAGGTAAAGTTAGGGTGCTGTCCTGGTAATGCGTAAATATGACACATTAGTACACTATTACTAGAATCAGCAGTGAATGAAAGAACAGTAAATTATAGCCTTACCATTTCTGGGTGGTGGGGAGTGACTGTGGGCTGGAGGGCTACTCATATGAGTAAATTTGTGCATCCTTGGTCCCGACACCATGAATCTAGCATTGGGAGCCAGCAGGAGCACTAATGTCTGCAAGAGGACAGACTATCCTTTTAAAACTGAGGCTATCCCTTAATTAAACCTTTATAAAGAAAATCCATAACTACTCTAGTTTATGGCTGGAGAGATTTCCATTTGCCCTGAAAATGTAACCAGTGTAAAGGTTACTAGGCTGAATTCAGTGGTTGTAACTGTTAGGTCATGTCTACATTACCCAGAAGATCAATCCGCACAAGGTCGATCCTCCAGGGTTCAATTTTGTGCATCCAGTAGAGACTCACAAAACTGACCTATCTTGGCTTGGCAGTCAACCCCTGCACTCCTCAATCTCATAACAAGTAAGGGACGTTGCCAGGAGAAACTCTCCCATCAACCTTCTTCAATGAGGATGGCCAGGTAAGTCGATCGCAGGTAAGTCAACTCTAGCTACGCAATTGCCATAGCTAGAACTGCATATCTACAGTTGACTTATCTCCCTAGCGTAGACCAAGCCTCAGATGCAAAACAAGATATGGGGCCGAAGTGCAGGACTGAAAGGTGAAGAGCATGGTCTTGCACCTGTGGCAATCAGTGGGCTGCAAAGACTGGAGGACCTCCTGAATTTTCAGAGGATCAGGGCTAGGAAGAGGCATTGCTAAATATCTCACTGGTTACCTGTTCTGGTTCCATGTGCTATGGATACTGTTGCAAACTTGGCTTGGTACCTTGTCCAGCCCTGGAAGGTGAAGGAGCTGCCTTACCTCCCCCCACCCTCCTTCATCAAACCTTTTTCGTTCCCGTCATTCCCCCTCTGATCCCCAGAAAGCATCTGCTCAAGTGACCCTTCTCCCATAGCAGACTGGCCCTTGCTATCAAATGGGCCTGATTCAGCTTTCATTGACATCAGTGGCAGCAGGTTTGAGGTCATTTTAGATGTCCAATGGGCAGACTCAAAAATGTTTTTTCGATGGCTTGGGACTGAGTATCAGGCTGTGATCCAGCGACTCCCATTGAGTAGGACCCTACTTGATGAGTAGCTCTAGCTGCGGAGTAAGATGTTATTGGTTGCGAGTGAAGGCATCAGCATCTGGTCTTTAATTATTATTCATTGAAAGGCTGTTCTGGGTCTGTTCCACAAAATGAACTATTGACATGCTAGTATTTGAATTGCAAAGTTCAACTGTTCCTACATTAATGAGAAAACAAGGGGCCCTTGAAAACATCAGAACAAAAGCCAATCTGAAATTTGCTTAACAAGAACAAAATGCTGATCCATTAATGTCAGTGGACTTTGGGTCAGGCTGTTAGTGACCATAGATATTACCATATTGTTTGTGCTCCCCCAGCAGTCCCAGTCATGGAGCAGAACCCCAAAGGACTGCGTGCTATGTAAACACAGCACATAAAGATGTTCCCTGTTCTAACAAGCTTATAGCCTAAGTCTTTGCACCTGGGCAAGTGTGTATCTAGCCCCCAAGTTGTGGCTCACACGTTCTGTATGTAAATCAGTGAGGTGGCTCTGCAGAAGTGAGGAAGGACAAGAACTGCTCATCAGTAGCACATTGCCATAAACATAATTCACAATTTACCATGAGCAGAAATAGTCCACAAGAAACAAATTTGTTGTTGGGCTAAGGTTCATCCCAGTTTGCAGAACACAGAATTAAACCTGGCCCCTTCCTACCTCTTAGGTCTGACTCTCTTTTGCACTGAGGTACCTTTGTACCTCTGTGGCAACTTAGGTGCATATAACACGTGAGGCCCTTTACGCTGCTAGAGCTGTGCAAAGGGGCCCTGGAGTAAGCAAGAATCAGGTCCCTAGCTCCCCTGTTGGGCAGGTATAAGAAGGAAGCAAGAGAGGAAGGAAGCCACATTTAACTTCTGGCTCACTAAGAAACTGGTGTAGCCTCTACAAATTGCTTTCTAACACCCTTGAAGATCTGAGACTTTGGCTTTGTTTACACTAGGGAGTTAAGTCAATCGCAAATATGCAATTCTAGCTATGGCAATTGCATAGCTAGAATCGACTTATCTGCAATCAACTTACCTGGCCCTCCACACAGAGGGAGGTTGAAGGGTGTGCAGAGATAGTTTGATTTCGCGCAACATCAAACTCCAGAAGTTCAGCCCTGCCTGGGTAGTGTAGACATACCCTTAACAAAGTCCTTTCTGCAGCCTTGACCTTAGGTATTGCACTGTGCTGTTTCACTGATCATTTGGAATTACTGGATAAATGAGTAACTCGGCTGTAAGTCTTAATTCCCCAGAACCAGAACCTATTCGTTTATGAATCTATTTAAAAATTAAAGATGAAACAGCATCCCACAGAGCTGGAAGGATTACTCTGGGATCTTCTTGGCATAAAGACAGGTTATATAAACCAGGTGTTTACTCTTGCTCCAGAGAGTACAAAATCCATATTTATACACTGTGTAAATTAAAAAAAAACGGTTATTTGCAGTAGGGAATTTCATTGCCCACATACGACTTGCTCGTCCAAGCGCTGTGGCATGCTTACCTGCATGGCTCTATCTTTCTTTAGCATCAAACGTCCGTGCAGAGAGTTAGGAGAGTCTATTCTGACTTTAGAAATGTGGCCTCCAATCAGATCCATTGTGTGTATGCTCACCCAAAGTAGCATAGTTGAAATACAGCTACATGGCCGGTGGTGTTTCCTCTACTCTGTTTCCTTCTGTGGGTGGAATAAATTTTGTTACAAGCACCAAGGCATGTATGGACGTGCACCACCATGAGAAACACATGCTGCCCATGTTGGGTGGCTGTGGGCACTCTGCTAATCACCTGGGTAGCACTTGAATCCGTCTTGGGTGGCCACCCTAGTGCTCAGCTTAAGGGGAACACTGCTGGAAACTCACTCTGCACTCTTATTTGATGGTAACATATTGCCACCTTCTTGAATAGGGCAGCAAAAGATCAAACATTATCATTTTAAATACAACAGGCAAGACTCTCACTTGCCTTCTTGGGGTTGCATATAATACCCCCTGCCCACAGCCCTTCCATGGAGCCTACAGCAACTGCAGCTCTGGGGGGAGGGCAGATGACATCTGCCTCTGGAATGTCACCATTTCTGACCCCGAGCAAGATGGGAAAGGAACAGGAGATGAGAGGGGCAGAGTAGCTGGAAATTAGGTTCTCTCCCCATTGCCTATTTACTTGCTCCTGAAATATGTAGGTCAGAGGCCCCAGATATATAAAGGACAGGCAGATTTATTCATGCAGTCTTTAGCTGGACTCTTTATTGGTTGGATTCACAGAATCACAGGGCTGGAAGGGACCTCAGGAGGTCATCGAGTCCAGCCCCCTGCTTCACGCAGGATCAACCCCCCCTAGGTCATCCTCACCAGGACCTTGTCCAGCCAGGACTTAAAAACCTTGAGGGATGGAGAATCCACCACCTCTCTAGGCAACGCATTCCACTGCTTCACCACCCTCCTCGTAAAGTAGTTTTTCCTAATATCTAACCTACACCTCCCCCTCTTCAACTTCAGACCATTGCTCCTTGTTCTGCCATCTGACACCACTGAGAACAGCTTCTCACCCTCCTGTTTAGAGCTCCCCTTCAGTAAGTTGAAGGCTGCTATTAAATCACCCGTCTTCTCTTCTATAAACTAAACAAGCCAAAATCCCTCAGCCTATCCTCATAGGTCTTGTGCTCCAGACCCCTAATCGTTTTTGTTGCCCTCTGCTGAACTTGCTCCAGCAAATCCACATCCTTTTTATACTGGGGGGCCCAAAACTGGTCACAATATTCCAGATGTGGCCTCACCAGTGCCAAATAGAGGGGAATAACTACTTCTGTAGATCTGCTTGAAATCCTCCTCCAAATGCACCCTAGTATGCCATTAGCCTTCTTGGCTACAAGGGCACACTGTTTACTCATATCCAGCCTTTCGACCACCATAACCCCTAGGTCCCTTTCCATCTTCCTGCTGCTGAGCCAGTCGGTCCGCAGCCTGTAACAATGCTTGGGATTCTTCCACCCCAGGTGCAGGACTCTACACTTCTCCTTGTTGAATCGCATCAGATTTCTTTTGGCCCAGTCCTCCAATTTATCCAGGTCCCTCTGGATTCTCTCTCTACCCTCCAACATATCTACCTCTCCCCCTAGTTTTGTATCATCTGCAAACTTGCTGAGGGTGCAATCCAGTCCCTCATCGAGGTCATTAATAAAGATGTTGTATAACACTGGCCCCAGAACCGAGCCTTGCGGCAGTCCGCTTGAAACCGACCGCCATCCAGATATTAAGCCATTGACCACTACTTTTTGGGCCCGACCGTCAAGCCAGCTTTCTATCCATCTTATAGTCCAAGGATCCAATCCATATTTTTAACTTATGGACAAGAATGTTGTGGGAGACCATTATCAAAAGCTTTGCTGAAGGCAAGGTATGTTGCATCCACTGACCATGTTCACAGAGCTTGTTACCTCCTCACAGAAGTAAATCAGATTGGTCAGGCAGGACTTGCCCTTGGTGAATCCATGTTGGCTACGTTTGATCACTTTCCCCTCTTCCAAGTGCTCCAAAATGGATTCCTTGAAGATTCCCTCCATTATTTTCTCAGGGACTGAGGTAAGGCCGACCGGTCTGCAGTTCCCTGGATTGTCCTTCTTTCCTTTTTTAAAGATGGGCATTACATTTGCCTTCTTCCAGTCATCCGGTATGTCCCCCGATCTCCAAGAGTCTTCAAGGATAATGGCCAAAGGTTCAGCAATGACCTCTGCCAATTCCCTCAGTACCCTCGGGTGCATTAAATCCAGACCCATGGATTTGTGAACATCTAGTTTTTCTAGATAGCTCAGAACTTGTTCCTTCCCCAAAGATGGCTGCCCTCCACCTTGCCATACTGCATTGTCTAGGACCGTCATGTGGCAGTTTACTCTTTCCGTGAAGACTGAGGCAAAAAAAGCATTGAGTACTTCAGCTTTTCCTACATCATCTGTCACTAGGTTACCTCCCTCATCCAGTAACATCCCCACACCTTCTCTGATAACCCGTTTATTGTTAACATGCCTGTAGAAACCCTTCTTGTTACTCTTCACATCCCTTTCCAGCTGCAGTTCCAATTGTGCTTTTGCTTTCCTGATTACGGCCCGGCACTCTCCAGCCATATGTTTATACTCCTCCTTAGTCAACTGTCCACGTTTCCATTTCTTGGATGCATTCTTTTTGAGTTTAAGCTGACTAAGGATTTCCCTGTTAAGCCAAGATGGTTGCCTACCATGTTTACATTTCTTACTATGCAGTGGGATGGTTTGCTCCTGTGCCTTCAGATTCCTCTGCTCCTTGTTCAAAGTACATTATACATTGTGCTATCATGATAAGGATGGAACCAGGCACTTCCTAGAACTGAAAAGCTGAGTCTTTGTCAGGGAACGGATAAGCCAGGCTGTGATATTTAGAGCTGTAACAGTCATGTCCTTGTGGATTGGTTACAAGTAGGGACAGAGGTAATGCACATTGACCAGCCCATTACCGTATTACCTGTAAAAAGATTTTCTTTGGTGTGAATCCCTTGATGAACAGTTATTTCATACAGCAGGACCGACAGCCATGGTGGACCCTGGGACCAGGTGGGAGGGGGGCCTGGGTCCACACCCCCAGAAGCAGTGGGGCCAGAGGCAGAAGTGGCAGAGTCAAGGGCAATAAGCCCTTAGCACTGTTCAGACCAGGAAGCTCTCCCCACCCTCCAGAGATGCGTGGCAAGGGGCCCAGCACTCTGACTGTCACTGCTCTCAAGGTAGCAGCGGTGGCAGCCAGAGCTCTGGGACCCTTTGAAGTGCCGGTCCTTGTGGCATTTGGCCCCCTCTCCTGACCCTCCGTCGGGGTGCCTGCTTTTATACAGGGTGCGTCTACACTAGGAACTAACTTCGAAGTTAATGTTGAAGTTAGGCACCGCATCGAGCAGCCAGCAGAGTCTCCACACACATTTTCCCTTCCAAGAAGCCCAACTTCGAAGTCCTTACTCCATTCCTGTTACTTCGAAATAGGGTGTATGTCGACGCTCAGCTTCAAAGTTGTTTACTTCAAAGTAAGCAACTTTGAAGTGATTTTTGCAGTGTAGACACAGCCACAGTGTTTAAAAATGGGAAACCTCTCTGCAGTACATCAGCTCAATTCAGAGGAACCGTCGGCTATTTATACCTGTCACGGCCATCGCCACAACCACATGTCATGACCATCACCACGCTTTTGGCTGTAGCAAGCTTACCCTGAGCTCTTCAGGACCGATATTTTTCTGGCCACCCTATCTGCTTTTCTCTTTCCCCTTCTACTGTTACAGTTTCTACAAGAAGGGGAAATTTTGCGCAAAGTAGAGCTCTGGAGTCAGAAGTATCCCTGCGCCTTCCCTCTGTGGTTTGGGAGTTTCACGGCATTTTTAAACATCACCCACCCTGATTATGCCAAGACCTTATTTGCCAGAGGAGGTAAGGACTCGTGCACCTGACTTCTGAATGATAAGTTGACTGCAAATTGCAAATGCCAAGTATAATTCCAGGGATCAAGGTACGCATAGCAAAGCAGAATTCCACACATGATGCCACACAGAAATCCCTAGTCCTGGATGTCTCTCATAGGCATCTGTCTAACCACAGTTTGTGCATGGCCAGGGATTGATAGCAGCTCTGAAGGACTGCTCAGGTATTGTACTACCAAGGAAGAGTTTGTGTACTTGCTGGCTGCATAGCAGTTACTAATCACTCAGGCTATGTCTAAACAGCCGTTACCTTGAAATAACAGCAGATATTTTGAAACAACTTTGGCATTGTCTAAATGACATGCATGCTATTTTGAAATACATTCAAAATAACAGGTGTGTTCTTTTGATTGCGGTAAACCTAATTCCCTGAGGAATAACACCTATTTCAAAATAGGCCATAATGGGCTCCAATGGCACTATTTTGAAATAGTGCTATGGACTGGAAATGCTATTTCAAAATAGCTAAGTGCTTTTTTGAAGTGCCTTGTGCATTTGGTTATGTTATTGTAACGCTGACAGACCTGGGATTGCTGGGCTCAGGGATAGAAGCTGCGAGCATAGGGTCTAAAGCCCTGTACTCTACCACCTGAGCTAAAGGTCAGCTGGCTGTTAAGCAAGGACTTCACTCACCCCACATGAGGTCTCAGTGCTGCTGGGCCCTACATTATTTTGAAATAAGATCTTTCAAAATATCCATTTCGAAAGATCTTATTGCAAAATAAGGCTGTCATGTTGATGTGACCTTGATGTTCTGCAGCGGTCAAAAAAAGCAAACAAAATGTTAGGAATCATTAAAAAAGCAACAGAATAAGACAGAGAATATCTTTATTGCCTCTATATAAATCCATGGTACATCCACATCTTGAATACTGCATACAGATGTGGTCAGCACATCTCAAAAAATCTGTTGGCATTTGGAAAGGTTCAGAAAAGGGCAACAAAAATGATGAGGAGTTTGGAATGGGTGCCATGTGAAGAGAGATTTAAAAGACTGAGATGGTTTAGCTTAGAATAAAGGAGACTAAGGGGGCATATGCTAGAGGTTTATACAATCATGATTGGTGTGGAAAAAATGAATAATAAAAAAGTTATTTACTTGTTCCCATAACATAAGAACTAGGTCACCCAATGAAATTAATGGGTAGCAGGTTTAAAACTAACAAAAGGAAGTTCTTCTTCATGTAGCACACAGTCGGCCCATGAAACTCCTTGCCAGAGGATGTTGTGAAGACCAGGACTCTAAAGCTGCGTCTACACGTGCACGCTACTTCGAAGTAGCGGCACCAACTTCGACGTTAGGCGGCGAGACGTCGAAGTCGCTAACCTCATGAGGAGATAGGAATAGCGCCCTACTTCGACGTTCAACGTCGAAGTAGGGACCGTGTAGACGATCCGCGTCCCGCAACGTCGAAATTGCTGGGTCCTCCATGGCGGCCATCAGCTGGGGGGTTGAGAGATGCTCTCTCTCCAGCCCCTGCGGGGCTCTATGGTCACCGTGGGCAGCAGCCCTTAGCCCAGGGCTTCTGGCTGCTTCTGCGGCAGCTGGGGATCTATGCTGCAGGCACAGGGTCTGCAACCAGTTGTCAGCTCTGTGTATCTTGTGTTGTTTAGTGCAACTGTGTCTGGGAGGGGCCCTTTAAGGGAGCGGCTTGCTGTTGAGTCCGCCCTGTGACCCTGTCTGCCGCTGTGCCTGGCATCCCTGTTTCGATGTGTGCTACTTTGACGTGTAGACGTTCCCTCGCTGCGCCTATTTCGATGTTGGGCTGAGCAACGTCGAAGTTGAACATCGACGTTGCTGGCCCTGGAGGACGTGTAGACGTTATTCATTGAAATAGACTATTTCGATGTCGCAACATCGAAATAAGCTATTTCGATGTTGGCTGCACGTGTAGACGTAGCCTAACAGAGTTCAAAAAGAGTTAGATCAATTCATGGAGGTTTGGTCCATCGATAGATATTGGCCAGGATGGGTGGGAATGGTGTCCCTAGCCTCTGTCTGTCAGAGGTTGGAAATGGATGTCAGGAGAGGAATTACTTTGGTAATACCTGTTCTATTCACTCCCTCTGGGGCATCTGGCATTGGCCACTGTTGGAAGACAGGATATTGGGCTAGATAGACCATTGGTCTGACCCAGTGAGTCCGTTCTTATGTTCCAGCCTCATATCACTGGCTCCTTGCTTGCAAATCAAACTTCCTAAAGTTATATAAAAATTACCCACTGGTACCTGATCAAAGGCACGCTGGAGTCCATTGGGAGTCTCTGGGAGTTCAAGACCAGAGGGGACTATTAGGTCATCCAGTGTAACCTCCTGCCCATCAAAGGCCATTAAAGATCACCAGCTCCCTACAGAGACCAAAGCCTTTAGTCAGACTATGGGCTTTCATTCCTGAGGTGACTCAGGCATGTTTGGCAGGTAGAGAACAGGAGATTACAAGGTGTCACTCACACTGAAATCCCCTGCAATGGCAGGAAATAGATTAGGGGGGATGTGCCCAGGAAGCAAACTATGCCTTGCATTGCAGGGGAGGATAAAACCCCTGTCAAGGGAAAATTCCTTCCTGCTCCCAAATCTTGCCATCAGTATCTCCCTGGGCATGAACAAGTCATACCAGCCCATCCTCAACGTTCTCTGTAGCCTCGCAGAGCTTTGGTCTGCCCCGTCTAGTGCTCCCTATCCAGCTGTGGTCAATGACATCAGTGAGTTTTGGTTCACGCCGCTTTAATTTATGGCAACTACAAAGTGATATATTGAACATCCCATATAGATTTGTGCTGAAAAATGATGCCTATGAGTGGTGAACTCTCACGTCAGTACCTTTTGTGCGTTCAGTTCTAGACCTGCAGCCTCCCTGGTTAATGCTAGCCTTACGTCTCTCCTACATCCAGCATCCTTGCGATTGTGCTCCATTATTGTGTAATGTTGATTCATTATGCAGGGAAGCTACCGATTTTGTTTCATTCACAGCCGAAGGCTGGTGTCTACTCTGCAGATAAACCTCCAATGCAATGAATCATTACTAATAAACTCTTATTTTCTTCTTTCTCAATCGGCTTTTCTAGATCCCAAGGACGACCTTAGCTATCAGCACTTAGTTCCATGGATTGGTATGTATATTCGTGGCCTCCTCCATGTTCTTGACCAGAAACGATGGCTCAGTCAGTCATGAACAAGTCATAAATAGATGGTATTTCCCATTCCTTGGTACGGTGAGGGACAGAAGCTTTCTGAAATCATCTCGTATGCATTGTACGTCAAAAAATGATAGTAGAAGAAGCTTTTGATTTGGACAAATGTGGCTGCACTCTGGAAGGTTCAGATTGCAGGGCTGAAAGGGGTAGTTTGACATTGACGGATACAAGTATCAGAGGGGTAGCTGAGTTAGCCTGTGTCTTCAAAAATAACAAGAAGTCCTGTGGCCCCTTATAGACTAACAGCTATTTTGGAGCATAAGCTTTTGTGGGCAAAGACTTACTTCTAAGCAAGTTTTGCCCACGAAAGCTTATGCTTCAAAATATCTGTTAGTCTATAAGGTGCCACAGGACTGCTTGTTGTTATTGGTGGATACAAAATTTCTTTTTTAAAATTTCTAAAAATATATGGTTTAAAGGAAAAAAAAGAGGGTAATCCTGCTCTTATGCACTCTCTCACTGCCAGGTCAGTGGCTTCCACTATAGGTTGAACTTCTTTAATCTGGAACTCTCTCATCTGGCAATGTTCGTAATCAGGCATGGTTTTACTTAGCTGGATGACCACTTATAATGTTGGTGGCCAAGTTTTCTGTGGTTCCATAAAGTTTGTTTCCAGCCACCAGTCCTAGCTCTCAGTTCTGTGCTATTATTTAGCAGGAACTTATCCCTAAATGTCTTGTAAGAGTCCAGTAAGCAGTGGGAGTGTTGGTAACGTGCTAGACAATGTTGACCTCCCCTGATGTGGCAAATTCTCCTTTCCAGCACCAGTCAGGTCCCCAGGGTCTTGGACGAGAGTGGTTCAACCTGTATTTAATTACCAGGGCTCTTTGACATACCATGGGGATCTCCATGAGCATCCCCAAGCCCAGTAATCACAAAGATGAATAATAAAATGGCCAGAGTTGAAAACATGGAACCAAACACCACTAGGTCAGGGTGATAAATGTGTTAGTGTCAGTGATATTGATGTGGGCAGTTATGCCTAGCGGTTGAAGCAGGAATCCGTCTTAGTGGTTGGACAGAAGTCAGTTGCCAGGCCTCAGAGCCAGGGGTCCCAGCCAAAGTCAGTTGCCAGGGTCAGAGTGGGGTTCTCTGCAGTGAAGCAAAGTAGAAGAAGGGCCAGGACCAAGGCAGAACTAGGAACTATTACAGCCATGGGTTAATACTTAACAGCTGTCTGCTGACTTGTCCAAGCAACAAGCAGTGTAGCCTACTCCAGGCCAGCTGTGTGCCTTAGCTTGCTCAGACCCTGGTGTTGCTACAGACTCTGATTCCCCACTGTAACTACCATTAGTCACTTTTGCAAGCCGTTCTGTGGTGAGTTTTTAACAGAGATTATACCCTGGATGAGTGACCCCGCCTTTGGGGAGGAAGGGTCGCTTTTCCTTTGGCAAGTAAATACCAAAATATATCATTTTCCAAAATTATTGTGACTTCAGTGTTAATATCTTATTAGATGCTTAAGTATTTATGCACCAAAAATAATTTGGTTAAGCCTACCTTGATGGTAATAATAACCCACGTAGCTCACAGTTGGGCAAAGTGGCCAATCTTCACTACAGCCCATTAATTCAAAGACAATATGTAAATTAGCTTCTTAAAGAGCTGTTTTAAAACAGGTCAGCAACAACTATTAAGAATCCTCAAACCAATTGAATCCCTGTCTGCTCTCTAGGAAAACATGGTCGGGGTGGACGAGGGTTGCAGAAATGTTGTTGGTGCCCAGAATCTGCACCCCTCCCCTCACCCAAGGCTCTTGGGGGGAGTTTGGGCAGAGGGGGTGGATGTGGACTCTGGGAAGGAGTTTGGTTATTAGAGGGGATCTGGGGCCCAGGCTCTGGGATGCAGCCTGGGTGCTAGGTGCAGGCTCTGGGCTGGAGGTGGGGGTGTAGGAGTGGGTGGGGGTACAGACTCTGGGAAGGAGTGTGAATGCTGGGTATGGGATTGGGATGCAGGTTCTGGGAGGGAGCTGGGTGCAGGAGGGGTGAAACATTGGGCTTCAGGAAGGATTTTGGGAGTGGGATGGAGTCCGGGATGCAGACTCCTGCTTGGGGGTGCAGGAGAGGGTGAGGGATGCAGTTTCTGGGCAGGAGTTCAGGTGCTAATGTGGCTTCTGGGATGGATGAGGGTGTGTCTCTGGGAGGGAGTTTGAGGGCTGGAAGTTTGGGAGTTTTAAACCTAATCCCTTCTGGGGCACTGGTGGAAACCACTGCCAGCCAGGGGGTTCAGCAGTGCCCCTTATTCCAGCACCTATGAATCACCTGCAAGAGACAGAGAGTTAGCTGTTAGTCAATTTCAGCAAAATCAACACAGAGTCCTGTGGCATCTTAAGACTAACAGATGTATCAGGGCATAAACTTCCATGGTGAAAGACTGAAGAGAGCCGAAGCCCATGAAAGCTCATGTGTCCTGATATATTTGTTAGTCTTTAAGGTGTCAGAGGAGCCTTTGTTGTCCTTCCAAGTGAGTTAAGTTCTTTTCACCAATCCATGGTGTGATCTAGGAGAGGAGAGGCCATGAGTTGGTTTCTTTTTGAGTCTTTCTGATTTCTTATCTGTCTGCAACAGGTTGCTAGTAGAGATGGGCAGGATGATTGAGTCACGTTTATGACATGAGTAGAAGGGCGCGTGTAACATGGCACGCTCACTTGATGAGTCTTTTACCCGTCTCTTGCGTGATTGTTTTAGATTTGGGTTAGTTGCTGTCACTCTGTCATTGGCTCCATGATTTCATGGTTGCTTAGGTGACCTTTGCAGCTACTGAACATGCAGCCTGTTCAATGAATAGGCAACATTTCCTGAATTGCCTTTGTTCGTCTAATGGCAGGGCATATCCCAGATAACTTTTAAAGTGAAAACAACCTTTTTTCTTTTCCTCATTTCCTGATACGTTTTTTTTCCTTTAGTCTCACAGGCAGTGAAATCCTGTTTCAAACAGTCCAAACAGTCCTATCATTCATACAAGTGTTTAGTTATCAAAACAATCTTTTAAAATCAAACAATGCTGAGAAAGTCTTTAGCCTAAGTTGTTGATTCAACATGGCGATTTTGGGAATGATGTTCTGGTTTTCCTGTGTTGGATGAGGGTTTGTTTTAATTAATTAATTCCTGATTAATATAACAGTTCTATACTTATATGGCTTCTTATAAATCATTAGTTTAACATCAAATGAGCTTGCTATATTTGTATATTTGTATATTTGGTACCAAATGACTGGAAGACGGCCAATATAACACCAATATTTAAAAAAGGCTCTAGAGGAGATCCTGGCAATTATAGACCGATAAGTTTAACATCAGTACCAGGCAAATTAGTAGAAACACTAGTAAAGAGTAAAATTGCAAGGCACATAGAAGAGCACAAATTGTTGGGCAAAAGTCAGCATGGTTTCTGCAGAGGGAAGTCGTGTCTAACTAATCTATTAGAATTCTTTGAAGGGGTTAATAAACATGCGGACAAGGGGCACCCAGTGGACATAATATACCTAGATTTCCAGAAAGCCTTTGACACGGTCCCACACCAAAGGCTTTTATGTAAATTAGGTGGTCATGGGGTAGGAGGAAAGGTCCTTTCATGGATCGGGAATTGGTTAAAAGACAGAAAACAAAGGGTGGGAATAAATGGTAAATTTTCACAATGGAGGAGGGTAACTAGTGGTGTTCCCCAGGGGTCAGTCCTGGGACCGATCCTGTTCAACTTGTTCATCAATGATCTAGAAAATGAGGTAAGCAGTGAGGTGGCAAAGTTTGCAGATGACACCAAGTTGTTCAGGACAGTCAAAACCAAAACAGATTGTGAAGAACTACAAAAAGATCTCAGCAAACTGAGTGATTGGGCAGCAAAATGGCAAATGAAATTTAATGTGGGTAAGTGTAAGGTAATGCATGTTGGAAAAAATAACCCAAATTACACGTACTACATGATGGGGTCAAATTTAGCTACGACAGATCAGGAAAGGGATCTTGGAGTTATAGTGGATAGTTCTCTGAAGACATCCACGCAGTGTGCAGCGACAGTTAGTAAGGCAAATAGGATGTTAGGAATTATTAAAAAAGGGATCGATAATAAGACAAAAGATATCATACTTCCCCTATATAAAACTATGGTACGCCCACATCTTGAGTACTGCGTGCAGATGTGGTCTCCTCACCTCAAAAAAGATATATTGGCATTAGAAAAGGTTCAGAAAAGGGCGACTAAGATGATTAGGGGCTTGGAAAGGGTCCCATATGGGGAGAGGCTAGAGAGACTGGGACTTTTCAGTTTGGAAAAGAGGCGATTGAGGGGCGATATGATAGAGGTATATAAAATCATGAATGGTGTGGAGAAAGTGAATATAGAAAAATTATTTACCTTTTCCCATAATACAAGAACTAGAGGACACCAAATGAAATTGATGGGTAGTAGGTTCAAAACTAATAAAAGGAAATTTTTCTTCACACAGCGCACAGTCAACCTGTGGAACTCCTTGCCCGAGGAGGCTGTGAAGGCCAGGACTCTATTAGGGTTTAAAAAAGAGCTTGATAAATTTTTGCAGGTTAGGTCCATAAATGGCTATTAGCCAGGGATAAAGTATGGTGCCCTAGCCTTCATAACAAGGGCAGGAGATGGATGGCAGGAGATAAATCACTTGATCATTGTCTTCTGTTCTCCTTCTCTGGGGCACCTGGCATTGGCCACCGTCGGCAGATGGGATGCTGGGCTGGATGGACCTTTGGTCTGACCCAGCATGGCCATTCTTATGTTCTTATGTTCTTATATATAAAACATCTTTCTATTACTATAATAATTGATTGATATCCTTGTCATATGAAGGCTTGTATTTTGATACAAAATATTTGCAAATACAGATATTAACAGACGCTTCTGCCATCTTGAATATTTGAGAAACAACAAAATGTGTTGTTCAAAAGGAAATGCAAATTGGGAAGTAACCAGCATCTTCTGTACCAGCATCTGCCACCGTGAAGTGCTCTCTAGGTTTGAAAAATGAAGACTTTAGAATGTTTACAGAGGAAACCAATTTCAAGGATAATATTGTTAGAATTCCTTTTGTGGGGTTGAACAGAGGTTTGTCTTTGAAACGAAAAAGGAAAGAGATTTGTAATAGCTCCAATTTACCTCTGGATTTACTGCTAGGATAACACAACTTTGCATTTTTTTCATAGTCAGTTTTCTTCTATGAGTGTTTAAACCTGATGATTGCTTGTCCTTGGGAGTTAGAAGCAGAAACCTTTAAAATGTCTTTGATTCGCACTAATATTGTGTAACATAATTAGCTAAACATGTTTGTGGAACTCTTTTTTGTGTTTGTGCGTATCTTTTCCACACGTTTGTGGTTATCTTTTTCAAGCATCCTGGATACAACATTATTATACTTAATACTCAGCAAAGGTGTAGACAAGTTTGTAACAAATTAAAAAAGGTTATTTATCATTTTTGTATCAACACTGAGGTTTCCCAAGATGCTATTTGTCATATATATAAAAATGAGATTCCATTAACGTACCTTGCACTCCGTAATGATAGGAGACTATTCAAAGATTCTGTTTGAAGAATAAACCAAAGATTTGGCTGCTTACCTGAAGTTCTTGTTTTTAGAAATTTAGCATAAGAACAGACTTTCAATTGAGATTTAGGCTATTCTTTGCATCTCGTTCAGTTAGAAACTCGGGACGACAGCTTTACTGCAGATATTTCTGCATAACCCTTTGTAGTCTCTCTGAAGCCGCGTCTACACGTGCCGGCTACTTCGAAGTAGCTGTGCCAACTTCAAAATAGCGCCCGCCACGTCTACACGTGGAGAGCGCTATTGCGAAGTTGAAATCGACATAAGGCGGAGAGACGTCGAAGTCGCTATCCCCAACAGGAGATGGGAATAGCGCCCTACTTCGACCTTGAACGTTGAAGTAGGGCACGGGTAGACGATCCGCGTCCCACAACATCGAAATAGCGGGGTTCGCCATGGCGGCCATCAGCTGAGGGGTTGAGAGACGCTGTCTCTCCAGCCCTGCAGGGCTCTATGGTCACCGTGTGCAGTAGCCCTTAGCCCAGGGCTTCTGGCTGCTGCTGCTGCAGCTGGGGATCCACGCTGCATGCACAGGGTCTGCAACCAGTTGTCGGCTCTGTGGATCTTGTGCTGTTTAGTGCAAGTGTGTCTGGGAGGGGCCCTTTAAGGGAGCGGCTAGCTGTTGCCCGGGAAGTGCTAGTCCGCCCTGTGACCCTGTCTGCAGCTGTTCCTGGCACCCTTATTTCGATGTGGGCTGCTTTGGCGTGTAGACGCTCCCCTGCAGCGCCTACTTCGATGTGGTGCTGCCCAACGTCGACGTTGAACGTTGACGGCACCAGCCCTGGAGGACGTGTAGACGCTATTCATCGAAATAGCTTATTTCGATTTCGCTACATCGAAATAAGCTATTTCGATGTAGCATACATGTGTAGACATAGCTTGAAAGTGGTAAATGCAAAGAAGCATGAAAATGAACATGAAATGAAAAGCTAACTTTCTGGAAAATGGAGAAAACTGAGTTAATTTCAAATTGTAGGTGAAGGTTCAAACAGGTTCTTATTTCATCTAAGCCTGGGCACCTATTCAATATGCAATCATCTAGATTACGATCACAAAGAAAAGGTAAAATCTGAAGATGAAAGAAAATCCGTGCCCTCTCTGCATTCCTATTAGCTGTTTGTTTTCATAACACTGGAAAATATATTGTCCTACCAAATAGGAGATGGACTAGATACGACCATCTCTGATGGAAGTTCTGGTTACTGTAGGCTAAGTATTTACCTATGTATATCATAAATAACTATTTGTGGTCTTTAAAATCTGAAATGATCTGAACTCCTTTGCTTGTGTTCCCCCAGGGAAAGGATTATTGGTCTTACATGGGCCAAAGTGGTACCAGCATCGTAAGCTGCTGACTCCAGGGTTTCATTATGACGTTTTGAAACCTTATGTGCCATTGATTGCAGAGTCCACCAAAGTGATGCTGGTAGGAATGCTCACAGCTATTGGCATATTTATTGTGTTAGTTTCTTCTACTTGATGGGTTAAATGCAGAATGATGGACCAAGAATTTTCTTGCTGTAGTGTCATCGGCCTGTACAGTTTATAATTCCATGGAATTACTTTCTTTTGGTTGTGCCGAATTTGAATTAAAGGATGCTCTTGTGAGGTATAGCAACTTACTGGTCCAGGGGATGCACAGACTCTGTGGCACAGACTATAATGCACTTTTTATAATACAAAGCAAGGGACTCGCGCTGACCAAAGAACATTGTTTTGATTAAATGAAAATTTTGCTGTGATGTATCTGCTGTCCTTGAACATTTTCATTTTTAAAAATCTAAACTGGAAAGTGGAATATTGAAATTTTTTCGAGTGGTTTGCAGCCAAATATTTCTGTGGTTGGTGTTTTGGTCTTCAATGAAAAGTTGACATTTTCAATGGAAGATGCCCTAGTGGTCTGACCAGCTCTGCGAGGGACACAGTTCTTAATTAAAAAGTTTGGTGGCAAGTAGGTCCCAACCATCTCTACTCTTGAGTTAATTAATGCACATGGCCTGTTAGATACATAAGGAAAGGGGCCATCTGGGCCTTTCTGAAATGGTTTCCAGATACAGTATTTCCTCACTTTTCAATAGGAAAAACAATTCTAGAACTTTTATGAAAATTAGGGACTTCGGGGCTCTGTTTTACCACAATCCAACAATCACATCTAATCTGCAATAATACTACTGGTAATAAAGCATAATATAGGCTCTTGGTGGCACTTTCTAACGGTACTTTATATGAAAGGCAAGATGAAATAAGTGATCTCATGCATTCCTAAACCCTAGGACTGGAGGCGCTTTAACTAGTGCAGAGTTTCCCAAACTTTATGTGGTTGGGACCCGGGTTTTTTCAGTACCTTTTTTTGCAGCCCCAAAATATAAATGATTAAATGTTCACTGTTTATTATTTATTCACAATAATAATAGTACATAGAGGTCATTTGTATATTTTCCAAGGACCGGTACTGGGCCGTGGGCTACACTTTGGGAAACCCTGACCTAGGTTATGTCTACACAGCAGCCTTATTTCAAAATAAGATATTCTGCAAGAGCTGTTCTGGAACTGTTTATTTTGAAATAATGCTTCTACACACCAAATACATTTTGAAATAGCTCTTAGCTCTTTCGAAATACACCATTTTACATACATGGAGTCTATTTCGAGTCTAAATAGAGCCACTGGATGCACTATGGCTTATTTCAAAACAGGCTCTATTCCCTATCTAAAGGGCCCCTATATCGAAATAGCTGTTCTTTGTTCAATGAGGTTTACCAAGTTTGAAAAAATCCACTTTCAAAATAGTGGTTGCATTGTGCAGATGCTAGGGTCGTGTGGCAGGGTGGGGCCAGGAGAGGGGAGGCAGGAGTAAAAACAGAGCGGAGACAGAGCTGGCAATCAAAGGGGGAACAGGGGAGGAGCAGGCTGCCCTAAATCAATTAGGTCCAGCTGATCCCACTCGGGATCCCTTTTATAAGCTCTTCTCCACGCAGGACAAGAGGAGGTGGGGGGTGAAGGAGAGTTTGGGAGGCGAGTGAGGAGAAGGAAGGAAGGAAGGAGACTTTGAGGAACACCAGGGACCATGAAAGAAGAAAGGAGGCTCAGCAACCCAGGGGGGCCTGGAGCTCCACCAGAGACTTTGAGGAACTGGTCAGCTGGAAGAGCCAAACAAAGGAGGACTAAACAGAGGACCTGAGCCCAGGAATGAGACTGACTCCGCCACAGTAGTTATTTTGAAATAACTTTGCTGTGTAGACCTACTCCTGGTGAACTGGAGACTTGAGCATACCAGGAGATATATCTATCTCATAGAGCTGGAAAGGACCTTCAGAGGTCATCAAGGCTAGTCCCCATCACCGACAGATATGTATATATGTTAAATCTATTTGCCACAAATAGCTCTCTCAAAGATTGAGCTCACTACCCTGGGTTTGGCAGGCTAATGCTCGAGCCACTGAGCTATCCTGTCATAGTCACAGCAGTAATATCACAATCTTTGCTTTGTGCAGTGGAACTACAGTTTCAATTCCCATTGGGCTCTTTTAAAAATAATCCAATTAAAAGACTTGGACATTGGATTGTCCATCATTAATTTCTGCAGCTCCACTATTGGTGGAAGTCCCTTGTTCGGTGCCTGTTAAATTGGCTGACATGTACAGAAAATATTTTTCTGTCACCCTTGCTCCAGTGTGGTTGAAATGCCAGGCCCGTTTGAATAATATTGTTTCTCTCACTGCACACACTCTGTTCATTCAGCAGTGAGTTTCATCATTGAGTTGCAACGCATTGCCCCCGGAAGAACTGATTCCATGTGGACAACACAGCCTTCTAGTGTGAGACTTAAAGACCAGCTGCAGCATAGATGCTCAATGTTGCAACTCTGCGATGAGTGAACTGAGCATATTATTGACACACTGGTGTGGGATTTGCACCACTCTGGAGCTAGCCAGTTCAGACCAATTAAAAGCTGTATTTTCTTTGTGTCAGCCAACATCCTGGGGATTGAACAAGGGACTTCCACTGCTGAAATCCCAAGTCTGTGCACCAAGTATGGAGCCAAACAGCCTCTTGGTGTTGCTGAGAGGTGTACTAGACCCATTTTGGGATGGGTCTGAAAGGGGCACACATCAACTAGTGGGTTACAACTCCTTCAGGTGGACCAACATTGTCACAGAGCAGTGGTCAGCAACCCCCCGGCAGGAATGCCAAGAGTGGCAGGCGAGATGATTTTCATCAGCACATGAGGTGGGAGCTCAACCCTGCCCCTCCTGCCCCAAGCAGCTGGCAGCTTGCTCAAAGTCAGGCTGCCTGTGGTTTAACAAAAGATGAGCTAATGCTACAAACCACCACCTAATGGTAAAGCTCTGTGTCTTAGTGCATTTATTAATGAAGCTGTTGTAAGTAGGACTGTTAGTGATGTTAAAAAGTATCACCAGCACTTGGACCATATGTAGAGGTGAAAAGGTCAAATTTCAGCATTCTGCCTTGGAAAGGTTGCTGACCTCTGTGGCAGAGGAAACTGTAGGGCAAACGGAGTTGGAGAGGGTGTCTGGAGTGAATATAAATCAGGTATGCTGACTGGTAAATGATGGCTCTGAACTATCATTCATCTTGGGTTTCAAAAAGACAGTCGCCAAAGGTGTCCAATGTTCCCTCTAATATTTTCCGTCCAGGGGTGTAATAAATTTTGTTATGTGCACCAAGGCATGTGCGGGTGTACACCACCAGTAGAAACACATGCTGCCCACTGTGGGTGCTCAGCTGATCAGCTGGGTGGCACCTGAATTTGTGAGTGGCCGCCCAAGTGCTCCACTTACGCTGCTGGCAACTCACTTTGCACTTATTTGCACCAGACAAGATATTTGGTGATAGGATATTGCTGCCTTCTTTGCTAGGGCAGCAAAGGAGCTAGCAGAGGCAGGATGTCAGGGAGAGGGCAGGTGACATCTGGCTCTGGAGTGTCACCATTTCTGATCCCAAGCAAGCTGAGCAGGGAATAGGGTAGGAGGGGAGCAGAGTAGCCAGAACTGTGGTGCTCTCCCCTGGCCCCCGCAAATACCAGTCAGCAACCATAGCAGCCCAGTGCAAACTTGCAGGTGTTAAGACCTAGGAAGGCATTTGCAACATATGACAACAGCTGCTGAACCTACAAACAGTACAAGAGATGCTATAATTTTTCTATGTGCCACTAGAGGGTGGTCTCACCCCCCCATAGCTTGGTAGAATTTATTTATTCATTTATACAACTTGGACAGCTCATATTTTAAGCACTTTTTTTTTTAATTTTTAAACTGATGGTTTCCCAGAATTATGAATTAGGTAAAAAGCATCTCAGTTGAAATTTTCACAGTTGCAGGAAATTATGGCTGGGCCTACACTTGCCCCCAACTTCGAAGGGGGCATGGTAATCAGGACCAAGGGAGATTACTAATGACGTGCTGTGGTGAATACGCAGCACTTCATTAGGTTAATTTTCCTCCGTGGCAACTTTGAAGAGGCAAGCTTTGAAGTACCAGCTTGCGTGTAGCTGTGGGCACTTGGAAGTGCTGGTAAGCGTGTAGCTGTGGGCACTTCGAAGTCCCTTTACTCCTCAAAACTTTGAGGAGTATAGTGACTTCAAAGTAGCGCGGGCATTTTGAAGGGCCCACGGCTACACGCATGCCGGCCCTTCAAAGTTTGCCACTTCAAAGCTGCTGTGGGGGAAAACTAGCCTAATTAAGTGCTACGTATTCACTGCAGCACTTCATTAGTAATCTCCCGTGGCCCCGATTACCATGCCCCCTTTGAAGTTGGAGGCAAGTGTAGACACAGCCGATGTGGGAGTCAGGGGGGCATCAAACAATTATTTAATGACAGACATTAAGATGTGAAAAAGTAAAGCATTAGCCATTTAAATGCAATGTGTTACTATCACACTGCCAGTGTAACTAACCTTAAATCAAACGTTCAAGTGCTCAGGCTGCATTTTTCTTACTTTGCCTCTTGATTTAGCTATGGAAATATTTTCTCGACCTTTTCAGAATGCACAGGACGCTGAGATTCACTGATATGTAGACCTCGGATTGGTCCAGGCCTATATGAGCATGCTACCACACACCTTGTTGTATGTACAAGAGCTCAGTGGTTTGGTTATTGGCCAGCTAAACTCAGGGTTGTGAGCTCAATCTGTGAGGGGGCCATTTAGGGATCTGGGGCAAAAGGGAATGGTGCTTGGTCCTGCCAAGAGGGCTGGGGACTGGATTTGATGACCTCCTGAGGTCCCTTCCAGTTTTAGGAGATGTATATCTCCATGTGTTATATTAAACTGGAAGCAAGCTGCATTCCACAGTCCACAGATGATTGCACCCGCTTACACCCCAGCTGATGCAAAGGAGACCTCAGGCTGGAGTTGCAAGTCTTTTAGTCAAATTCCTTTCCAGGGGTAAAAATCTCTTTCTAAGGGAAGGAGTCACATCACACGTGAATACCATAGCCAGGCCCACCTACAGGGAAGGACAAAGGGGGCAGCTACCTTGGGATTCAAAAAGGCCCGGGACTCCCAAACACCACCACTGCTACGGCAACTGCGGCAGCACCAGGGTGCTGGATCTTTTAAATCTGCCAGAGCTCCAGACCAAATGTTCTGGATAGTGCTGAGGTCTGGCTGAGGGGTGGAGGAGGCGGGAGATGCTCAGGGCTGGATGGCCCAGCTCTGTCCCTTCTGCCCAAAGCCCTGCCCCAGCTTGAGCCACACCCCCACACTTGACCAGGGGCCCAGCAGTTCTGACAGCCCTTCTGATAAACGCCTAAGCATCTGACATCTTCAGCGTTCAGCAGCCTTTAGGTCAGCCTGCCCTGGTACCTCATGGGATTGATCAGTGAACAAATTATTCTAAAAGCCAACCTAAAAATAACACCCAAGGCCCTCATAGGAAGGCAGGAAACTAAACAGTTGGGAGAACAGTCAGCTCTGTGGTGGCTTCTGGCACCATCTTGGATTTCTGACATCATCTTGGTGTGAGCCTGAGGCTTCTTCCAAGGAGGCCCTTCCCAATGACATTTGACTCGTCAGGAGGTTCTCTGGGCCAGCATTGAATTTATCCTGCATTAGCGTGTCTCCAGGATAAGTTCAGTATGGAGACATGCCAATGATGTCTCACAGAACCTCCTGATGAGTCCCGTGTCACTCCCAAGGACCTCCTTGGAAGAACTAGCCTGTCTCCAGTGTGAATAATCCTGGAGAGTTGGCTAGGGACAGATGTCTGGCTGGGACTGGACCTGGTGAGGAGGGCAGAATAAGGCAGTGCTCAGGTTGAGAGCAGAGCAGCTGCCACCTTATACATCCACACTGAAGTGAAAGTACACTCCTCTGCAGAGGATCAGCCCTAGACCTATGCTCCAGAGGGCCCAGTTGTACGTAGTAATTTTTCTGGCTAATTTTCCATATCATAAGAGACCCCGTGATCAGCGGTGGAAAAAGTACCCCCAAAAGTTACTTGAGTAAAAGTGCAGCTGCTTTCACTTCTGGATACTTGAGTACAATCACGATGTGATTTGTGTGTACTTTTACTCAAGTAGCTTTCCAGGGGGACACAGGTGACTTGTACTTCAGCACATTCCCTCCTCACACCCAACAGCTGTATTTTTACTTGGGCAACTTTTGGGGAACTTTTCCCACCTCTGCCTGTGATGTAGTGATCAAAGCAACTGATGCCAGGCAAAGGCAGGAGAGAGAGAAATAATCCAATAAGCACCAAGTCAGTTGTCTAGCTTCAAATTGGCATCTTCAGTGGATACATAACACACAAGGGAGCTTCTCTTGGTTGTTGTTGCCTAGAATACATGACTGGTTAAAGATGTCGCTAGTGTACTTGTAAGGTGGGAAGTAAATGCTGGCATTGCAGAGCAAGGCCTTTGTGGGCCTTCTCACCTCTATCTCCTTCCTGCACTAGGACAAATGGGAACGGCTGATCTCACAGGATAAGTCGGTGGAGCTCTTTGAACACGTTGCCTTGATGACGCTCGACAGCATCATGAAATGTGCCTTCAGTTACCAAAGCAACTGCCAGATGGACAGGTCAGTACGGGATACTCTTGGGTCCTGCTGGATAATGTCTATTCGCTGGCTGCGAACAAACTGTGCATCTTGCTCGTGCTGGGTAAATTTATCCCACCTTCATTTTAGAAGTTCTCCAACTGTCCAGGCAGTTGAATGGGCAGAATGGACGGGACTCCCACCTCCTGCTGCTGGTCACTCTGTGCCAGAGCTGGTTCTTATATTCCCCACGGTACGATGCTGCTTCAGCGTAAATATTTTCCTCTCAGCAGCTGACACACAGGGAAGATTCTGCCTCTGCCAGTGGGTCTCTGGTGCTCCCAGGAAGGGAGGCAGTTTTGTGAACAAGGGGCACAATATTTGCATCCTTAGGCAGGGAGGAAGGATGATTTTGCAGTTCAGGCTTTGGACTGGGACTCAAGACATCTGGTTGCAGTTCCCAGCCCTGCTGCAGATTCCTTGTGTGACCTTGGGCATGCCACTTAATCTCTGTGCCTCAGTTTCCCATCTGTAAAAAGGGGATAATCCTTCTCCCTTTCTCCTACCCTTTGTTTGGCTTGTCTATACAGACTCTGTATTTACACTGGACCATGCTGCAGGGACTGTCTCTTCCCATGTTTGCATACTGAGTTTAGTCGAGTGGAGCTCTTACCTTGCATAAAGTTTTCTGATGCTAGCGTATTATCACCAATAGTGATAGCCCACTCCTCCCTGGATGGCAGATACTTCAATATATGGAATCCTTAAGTTTTTAACCCATCCCATGTTTTCTTGGCCACCATCTTCTGCTTTAAAACCCCATGCAGCTGCTCTACATGTTATATTGCGGTATTAAAATTGATCATGCTTTGGAGAATGAGAGAAAGCTATTTCCCTTGTGAAAATGGGGCTGCTTTGTAGCCTGTGACCAGCTGTTGCCAGGCAAGGGTCTCTCTAATTTTTCCCATCCATGTGCAGAATAAATTTTATGTGCACCGTGGCCTGTGCGGATGTGCACCACCAATAGAAATACATGCAACCAGCTGAGGGTGCTCTGCTAATCAGCTGGGCAGCATTTGAATCTCTCCTGAGCTGCTGCCCAAGTGCACAGCTTATAGGGAACACAGATGCTGGGTAGTGATGGGGTCAATAAGCGGACATTGGTCTGGACCACGTGCACCACTGCAGCCCATATCTGATTTCCTGAAAGCAACTGTCTCCTGTTTATCCCTCTTCTCCCCTCCACCCCCAGGGAGAATTCTTACATCCGAGCTGTCTTTGACCTCAGCTACTTGGTGGACCAGAGGCTGCGCTTCTTCCCCTATCAAAATGATCTCCTTTATTGGCTCAGCCCTCATGGTTTCCAATTCAAGAAGGCCTGCCAGCTCGCACATCACCACACAGGTACTTCCCCACACACTGGCCTCTATTTTTCTGAATCTTTTATGTGCACAGGGTAGTGCTAAGCAGGGAGCCCTCCCTGTCCCCAGAACAAACAGCAGCCATCAAAACCCATGGCCAATGTATTCCAACCTCCTTCCAAAGGATACCTGCTAGGGCTCAGAGATTAGTTCAGACTTCCTAGCTTCATAAGCTCCCTGGCCTCGGTGCTTGGTCTGTAGCCAGGGATCTAGTTACTTGTCAGATGTACCATTATTTCTCATGATGTGAGCCCAGGCCAGCTAGGAACCCAGGTGAGACCCAGCAATTCAATGAATAGCCATCACAGGGTAGCAGCTTTGGGTGCTGACTCATGACCGGTCTGGACTAGAACAATCAATGACCTTTCTCTGAATCCTAATCGTACTATACTGTTCCTGGTGTGCAGCAAATTGAGTTGATGGAGGTGCTGGGGTAAGGTGGATCAGGACAGGAGGAAATTCCCACTCCTCTCATGCTCCTTCTAACAGACTTTTGCTTTCACACCCCCTGAAAGGTATTTCAGTGCTTAATGTCCATTGATTTCAATGAATGTTAGGAGTCCACATCTGGGGGATCTGAGCATATGTGCTATCATAGCCAGGCTCCCATTTGCATAGGTCAGAAGAAGGTTGGTGGAGTTGAATGGCCTCCCCACCTGAAGATTGGAGAGCCCTCAGCCAGTCTCCAGGCCTACCGTGCTCTGGTGGCTGTCGCTGAAAGGCATACTGTCATTGTTTTCTAAGACAAGGTGATCCAGGAGCGGAAGGAGTCTCTCAAGGATGAGCAAGAACGTGAGAAGATCCAGAAGAAGAGGCACTTGGACTTCCTGGATATTCTTCTTCATGCCAAAGTGAGTTATGGAGGAATTCGTGTGCACTAAATACCACCAAGCGTGAGTATTTTCCCCAGGACATCGCTGACAGTGGTCTGGTGATACCAAGTGACCGGCACCCTCTGTTGACAGGCAGCACAGCACCTACCCACCAGTTAGGACCTCAGATGAGGGCTGACCCTCACGGCTGGCCCACTGCATAGCGTGAGTTCCGGTTGGTGATTAAACCAAATATTCCCTCTTCTCCTCCTACAGCAAGTTGTGTGGACCCCACAGAAGAAGTGAAAGGAGAAGTTAGTCCCAGTCAGTCGCCAATCCAGCATTCAAATGCAAAACTCACTTCTCGTCTCTAACCTCCTTCTTTTGCAATCTGCAGTAATTGATTTAGTCCCTGGCTTCAATTTGCCTCCTCTCTCTTGCATGAGTTAGGCCTTGCTCTCAAGTCTTCTTTCCTGCTGTCCCATCACTGGAGAGGGAAGATTTCTCTTCTCCCAGCCTCAGGGTTGCTTGCTGGAAGCACTTGGAGCGGTGGACGTCTACGGAAGAGTGTAGAAGGGGCAGATTAGTTTTCCAAGGGGACTTAGCTCCTTTCCCCAGATAGGTAGCATTAATTCGGATGAGAGGGGCAATGTTAAGAAAAGGAAATGTCAGTGCAATTGGTCAAAAATATATTCCTGGCCGTCAACGGGGTAAGATCAGAATGCAGTTGGCCCTTCAGGCCCCCAGAACAGTCCCTTTAGGGAAGTGGGGAGAGTATTTTTTCTGGTGAGAACCAAAGAAGTGTGAGGAGCAATTCTCCACAGCTCTGCCACAATGAGCGAGATGAGCCAATGCCTCTGTCTCTGAGCCCAGGTGAGACAGTGGCAGCAGGAGTTGTCCATAGGCACTGTGTAACAAAGGGTATATCGCTCACCAGAAGGTCAACTCATTCAGGGTCAGTCTTCCACGGTTTGATGTCGCGTGCCTAGTAGGGGTATGCTAAATGGAACCATCTGGGCTCTCCCATCAGCTCTGGTGCTCCTCATTCTTCTGAGGAGTAAGAGATGTGAATGGAAGAGTTTCTCCTATAGACCTCCCGCTGTATGTGGACAGCCAGAAAAACTGACCTTCGATGCATAGATTCCAGCTACACATATCCAGCTGCATATCTCAGATCAACTTTCCAGCCTAGCGTAGCCCTGGTCGAAGATTCTGGATTCCTGCCTGAACCTTTTGGCTTAACTCTAGCCAGCATAATCAATGAATGTAATCCTGGTTGCTGGACTAATTTGTGCCACTGATAGGCTACGTCTACACTAGCCAAAAACTTCAAAATGGCCATGCAAATGGCCATTTCGAAGTTTACTAATGAAGCACTGAAATACATATTCAGCACCTCATTAGCATGCGGGCGGCTGTGGCACTTCGAAATTGACGCGGCTCACCGCCACGCGGCTCATCCAGACGGGGCTCCTTTTCGAAAGGACTCCAGCTACTTCGAAATCCCCTTATTCCTGTCTGCTCATAGGAATAAGGGGACTTCGAAGTAGCCGGGGTCCTCTCAAAAAGGAGCCCAACCTGGACGAGCTGCCCGGCCGCGAGCTGCGTCAATTTCGAAGTGCTGCGGCTGCCTGCATGCTAATGAGGCGCTGAATATGTATTTCAGCGCTTCATTAGTAAACTTCGAAATGGCCATTTGCATGGCCATTTCGAAGTTTTTGGCTAGTGTAGACACGGCCATAGTGTTTATGTGCTAGGATGAAAATGGAGCTGGACTGTCTGACGAAGATCTACGGGCGGAGGTGGACACCTTCATGTTTGAGGGTCACGATACTACAGCCAGTGGGATCTCCTGGCTCTTGTACTGCATGGCCTTGTACCCCGAGCACCAGCAGAGATGCAGGGAAGAGATCCAGCAGGTTCTGATGGGCCGGAATAGTATCCAGTGGTGAATCTCGCATTTTCTTATTTATTTGATAGTTCCTCCCCTCCCCATCAATCTTGTTATTAAGCGATAACATATTAATCAAGGTTCATTCGACAGCCAAGATACTCAGGGCTTAGTTTTCAGAGGCACTGAGTACACAGTTGTTATTACATCCTTTGTTGTTGTGGCTGCTACATCCTTCTGCAATCTGGACCCTCAGTATCTACATGAATGGCCCGTAACATACCACACTGCCCACTGATGGTGTCACTGCAGTCAGGGCATTTGGCTGTGTCACCCTCAAATTAAGTCTCTAACCATAACTAGACCCATGCCGGTGGCAAACAGTGCGTCTCCTTCGTGCACAGTCATTGCCTGTTGGAATAGGTTTCCCTGGAAGTATTTGGATCACTCCCTTGCACTCTTGACTTTGGGTCATTTCAGGGATGACCTCAACAAGATGACCTACAGCACCATGTGCATCAAGGAGAGCCTTCGCCTTTATCCTCCCGTACCTGGAGTGTCCCGACAGCTCAGTAAACCCATCACCTTCCACGACGGACGTACCTTACCCAAAGGTCTGTGCATTTGGTTTGCTCTTTTCTGTTAATTTTCATGGCCAAATTCTGCTCTCAGCTATTCAGGTAGAACTCCCCTTGACAGCTGTGAGATTTCCACCTAAGCAGAAACAAAGGCATGGCCCTAAATAAGTTATATGACATTATGGGTGCATCTACACTTGCATTCCTCTTTCAAAAGAGTTATGCAAACGAGGGAAATGCAAATGCAAATGAGGTGCATATTTGCATATTCGGCACCCAATTTGCATATTCTTATTTCGAAAGAGCTTCTTCCAAAAGAAGAAAACTGGTGTAGACGCTGCTCTTTCGAAAGTAAGAATATGCAAATTAAGTGCTGAACATGCAAATATGCACCTCACTTGCATATTCTATTACCTTCATTTGCATACATTTTTCGAAAGAGGAATGCAAGTGTAGACACAGCCTGTGAGAGCAAGCGTTTATACAAAAAGCTGTGGGCACTACCTGTCAGGGGAAGGTGATTAGAATCGAACAGTTGTAAACAGATCTACAGGCAACTTGTAAAGCTGGAGAGTAGAAGCAGCTGTGGTCTAGTGACACAGCTATAAGTACAGAGTGCAGGGAAGAAAGAAATTAGGAAAATGTGCAAAGCAGTTAACTGTAATTAAACAATCTTCCAGGCCAGAAATGTAAAAATCTTCCACGAGATCTGCACTGATTCACTGTTTCTCACTCTCTGTAGTTCATAGATCAGTGCAGGAACCAAACAAAAAATTCCCAGGAGACAAAATTTTACGCAAAATGCATTTTGGATCAATTAAAATGTTTCATTTTTTAAATTTCTATTTTATTTATATACTTGTAAAAGACAAAATGTAAAAGGGCAAGTTCAAAATGAGCAGTTGAAATTTTTGTTCCAAAGATGTCAAAATAGATTAGAGGGATGCTATTGGAACACTTGATTTTGATTTTTTTTTAACTATCGAATTTTCTTGACAAGAAACAAGCAGTCCTGTGGCACCTTAAAGACTAACCGTTTCATTTATTAGGTCATGAGCTTTTGTGGGTATGACCCACTTCCTCAGATTTTCAGATTGGAGTGGATAATAAGAATCCAGGGATTATAGAGTGGGGAGTGGGGAAGGAAGGAGGGAGGAAAGAATAAAAAAGTGGGGAAGGTCACCTGTCATTAATAGGACCAGTGGAAGAAATAAATGAGGTTAAATGGGACAAGAATCATTCCTGCAAATATCAACGGTGGGGAAATTGCCCCTGTAATGTGAAAAATAATTGAGATCTCTGTTAAGCTCCAAGTTAAATGTGTCAAACTTGCAAATTAATTCAAATGAGCTAAGTCGTAACAGAGAGGCAGCCGTGTTAGTCTGTATTCTAACAAAACAAACCAGAAGTCATGTAGCACTTCAAAGACTAACAAACTAGTGTATTAGGTAATGACCTCTTGTGGGACAGACCCACTTCTTCAGATCAATAGCATTTCCAGTCCAGACTGACCATTATATAGCCCAGGGGTCCAAAAAAAAAATGAAATAAACATTTTTATTTGTCAGTGTTTGTTTAATTTTTTGGACCCCTGGGCTATATAACGGTCAGTCTGGACTGGAAATGCTATTGATCTGAACACTTGGGTCTGTCCCAAGAAAGCTCATCATCTAATAAATTATTTTTGTTAGTCTTTAAAGTGCTGCATGACTTCTGGTTTGTTTTGTTCGAAATACAGCCTAACACGGCTGCCTCTCTGTTACGACTTAGCTACAAGTTTGACACATTTAACCTGGAGCTTAACAGAGATGTCAACTATTTTTCACATTACAGGGGCAATTTCCCCACCTTCGATACATTAGTTTGTTAGTCTTTAAAATGCTACATGACTGCTGGTTTGTTTTCAGCTGAGCTAGTGTCAGTCATTTGTTAGTCATTACAAGGCTCATTTCCTTATCTTTGATATTTGCCGGAATGGCAACCCCATCACTTAAACTACTTTTTCCACAGGTCCTGTTAATGACACCTGACCCCTCCTTTTTTTTCTTCCTTCCTGCCTTCCCCCTCCCCTGTTATATATACCCTGCGTTCTTATCTGCTCCAGTCTGAAAATCTGAGGAAGTGAGTCTTTCCCACGAAAGCTCATTACCAAATAAGTAAATGTGTTAATCTTTAAGGTGTTACGGGATGGCTTGTGTTTTGTGGAGCTCCAGACTAACACAGCTCCCCAGCTGAGAACATTTTCATGAACTAGATGTGTTCCCGAGGAAGGTTTTGAATTGGACAAAACATTTTCCAACACCAAAATGTTCTGTCAATTTTTGACCGATCTAATGTTGTCAAGAGTGGAGATTTACATCCTGTAGAAAGCGGTATTTGATGACTCTGGGGCAGGGACTGGCAAAATACAGCCCCTGGGCCAAATCCAACCTGCTAAATATTTGAGTCCGGCCCACTGAGGCCTCATGGGACCCTTGGGGAGGCTTTCTGGATGCTGTGGCCCATACACTGCTTGAAGTGTGTGGCTGGGTCAGTGCGTGTGCTCTTGCATGGCACACGTCCCTTGAGGGAGAAGGGATCTCTGTTCCCTGCTCCGGCCCCCAGCACCATCTCCACAACCTCCCCTGACCAGGACCCAGCCAATGGGAGTGGAAAGGGCTGTGCTTCTAGAACTCACACACCTACTGTGTGTGGTGCACTGGCCCACTGAGTGACACTGAGACGACATACGAAGGGAACGGTGAGTATTCTCTCCAGCTGATTAGCCTCCTGACTTTCAGCTCACGCAGGAGCAACTCAGGCCCTAAGGTCCCAGGTTTGATTCCACCTGCAGATGACTGAGGCCTGCTGGTGTTACATATGCAGCACACACAGACCTGCTCCTCCCCTCTCAGCGAGGGGCTTGCCACACAGAGACACCCATGCTGTGGGTCCATCAGCTGGGGAATGCGCTCCAGGGTCCCAGTGGGCTGTCAGCTGGAAGCTGCCTGTGTTAAGTCCTTCTCTGCCAGTGTCTGCACCTGGCATCCTACCCACTCCCATACTCATGGGCTTCATCTACATGTGCCATTTCTTCCAGAAGCAGCACGGTAATGAGCTATCTGGAAGAAGCTAATGATGTGTGGATGCAAATTTTCTGCACCTCATTAGCATTTCGGCATGGAAGAAGCTCTTCCAGACTCCAAAGTATACATGCAGACACATGACCTGTGGGGATCTTCTGGAAGGCAACTCTCCTTCCGCAAGCTCCTTCTTCCCCGGAAAAGATTCCAGATCTTCTTCTGGAAGATCCCCAGGGGCCACACGTCTG
The DNA here is from genome assembly GCF_033958435.1 of Carettochelys insculpta. NCBI lineage: Eukaryota > Metazoa > Chordata > Testudines > Carettochelyidae > Carettochelys > Carettochelys insculpta. Next base: position 6,208,756 of record NC_134145.1, read on the forward strand.
CACATGAACTTTGGAAGAGCTTCTTCCGGACTCTGAACCACGTGCTGATATGCTAAGGAGGCATGGAAAACTTGCATCTGGACCTCATTAGCATCTTCCGGATAGCTCATTACTGTGCAACTTCTTCTGGAAGAAGCGGCATGTGTAGACACCGCTCTGGTCACCGCCTCTCCTGCACCTCTGCCCCATGTGAGAAACCCTCTCCTGCATCCAAGCTCCCTACCCAGAGCTCCTGCCTTTTCCCAGCCTTTGCACCCCCTCCATTAATACCGTTGAAAAGTGTGGCCCCAAAAATCATTGCCCACCCCTGCTCTAGGGACCAGTGTTGGGTAATGGAATTGCAAGGTTAGCAAGTAGGAAAATAACCTATAACATGAATGACCAAGGACTGTGTGTGCCCGCTGGTTGCATGCTTCTATGATATGAATCCGGGATTGAAGGTCAATTAGTAAATTCTAAAGCCCGAAGGGACTACTGTGATTGCCTAGTCTTGTCTTTGATTTAGCACAAGCCAGAGAACTACCCTAAAATAATCCCTAGAGCAGATCCTGCAGAAAAACACTCAATCTTGATTTAAAAATCAGAGACCCCACCAGAACCCGCTATGCAAATTGTTCCCTGATTACTCACTATTAGTTTACACCCTTTTGCAAGGGATTGGTGTCCTAATGCACAGAAACTCACCACAACTGAAACGCTTAGCAAGTTTACTGGGGAGATTAGCAACAAAAAGAGATTGTAGGGGATTAAACTCCCTCTGGGACTGTAATGTGAAACACTGGCCTGGCTCAGTGGGCAGCTTGTGCTGCTGCCACCTGGGAAGTTCCTTATCTGGGGACAAACAGATTATTTTCTTCATGATTATCAGGCCAGCACCCTTCCCCAGCATTGACTTTGCAAATATTTGCTTTAACTCAGCATGGGGAAAGTTGGACTTCACTCTCCTGTATCTGTTGCATTTCATTTGCTTCTCTCTGTTCATCCAAAATTCTCAACCATTCACTTCAAAGGGCACAGTGCCGATTTCCCCCAGGCTGTGTGCCAGATTCATGGGAGAAATGGCAAAATTCCCAAGGACTTCAGTGAGATCAGGATTTCATCCCTAGACTAAGGCCCGACCAGACTGCTCTGATCGTCTAAACCAGTTTCCCATGGAACTATAGCCGCCTGTGTGTTTGCTGCATCAGTAAATATTTTCTCTCCTTTAAAAACAAGAAGTCGTCCTGTGGGACATTATAGACTAACGCATATTTTGGAGCATCAGCTTTCGGGGGCGAAGACCCGCTTTGTCAGATGCATGAGCAGACCCATGCCCGTGCCCATTCACACATCTGACAAAGCGGGTGTTTGCCCATGAAAGCTTATGCTCCAAAATATCTGTTAGTCTATAAGGTGCCACAGGACTTCTTCTTGTTTTTGGAGATACAGACTAACATGGCCACCTCCCTGATATTTCTTTCCTTTGTTGCTTTACAGGCATCTCGGTTGCAGTGAGCATCTATCTCATTCACAGAAACCCCAGCATATGGAAGGATCCGCTGGTATGTTTTCTTTTGTCTGGATGAGAACTTTCTACTCGCAGACTGTGACTTCACTGTGTGTGTTTTAGTACAGGTTGAACCTCTCTCTTCTGGCACCCCGTGTACTGACCAGTACCAAATGAGAGAATTCGCTGTGCTGTGGGAAGTCAATATTGTCTAGCCCATTACCAGCACTTCTATGGCTCCCTGGGCTCTTAGAAGACATTGAGGGGAAATTCACAGCTAAATAAAAGCACAGAACACTGAGAGCCAGGACGGGTGGCGGTAAACAAACTTTATGGGACCGCGGGAAACTTGGCCACACCCGTGATAAGTGGTTGTCCGACTAACGAAAAACATGCCGGATTATGGAGTTTCCTGGATTAGGGAGGTTCAACTTGTAGCTGCACCAGCACCAGCACCTTTTCTACTTAAACTCCTTGGCAGACAGGCTCATCGGGCAGGAGACAGTAGGCTACACAGGTTTCATGCCCACTCTTTTGATACTTTTTGGATTTGTCTCCCCTCTCTTTTGTAGGTATATTGACAGACTAGCACTACGTCATAAAAACATGGCCGCGACCCCACCCCACACAAACAGAGGCAACTAATGTGGGGATTCCAGAGGGGGAGGCACTGGCCGTGTGCCCTTGCCCCACCCTCTCCCTGCCCCCTCACCCTGTTCCACCCCGGTCACCTCTTCCTGGGGTTCCCCCAACACCATCCCAGAGCAGTGCAGTCTGAAAGGAAGCTGATATGGCTCTTGGGCCACGCTGCTTCGAGGAAGAGAAGGGACTGTCCCACACTCACCAGAAGCAGCACGGCACCGATGGGAGAGTAGTGATGACACTAGCGTGTGCGTGTGACCCCTGTGCACCCCCACTCAGCGCCTGTGCACACGAGCCGCACTCCCCGCAGCAACAACAATAGACATGAGAAGTGTGCCGCGGAGGCCAGACTCATTTAATCCTGGCTCTCCTGACATCAGCCTCCATGGCCTCGGAGAAGTTGGTTAGCCAGAGGCCTTGGTCAACAAGGAAAGACAGAGTCTTTCCAAGTCCACCTGCCTCCTCTGTCTTGATTAGGTACCAACGCCCCCTCTTCTGATGGGTGGCCCTCTTAAAGCACTTGCACAACAGTTATTTGCACATGTGCCCTAGCTTTTATCTGGTTGTCTCCAAGAGACGCTACAACTATTAAATTCTCCTACACTTTGAAGTCAGGGCACCGGAGTGAGCACCCACTTTTCAAATTGTGGGCCCTGATTTTTCTGCACATGTCACCTTTGCCAGACGTCAACTGGCTACAGTAACAGTCTCCTGGGAGATGTAATTTCGTTGTTTGCTTTTTAATCCTTGGTTGGTGTTCCAGACACAGGCCTGCTCTATGCTGTCATGTAATCCTATTCATCAATATATCAAGCTCCCTCTTCAAAGTTAGGGCGTTCGCCTCCTGTGCTCCTGTTGGCCCAGAACCGCACTCCTTTGATGCCAAGAAACTTTCTTCTCCTTTCCACCCCGACTTTGTTTATCTGACTAAATCCCCCTTGGTTTTTGTGTAGGGTTACCATATGAAAAAGAGGACACCCCTGAGAGGGAGCGTATCAGTATCTACCAAATCACATGGTAGTAATGTGGTGTATATATAGTACATTAATACAACAGGAGTTGGTAGATATTGATACAGTGCACTCCCTCCAAAGGATGGCCTCTTCTTTGAAAGGTCAAATATGGTAACCCTCTGTGCCAAATAGCTCCTTCTCCTGCTCTAATTTACCTCCTTCCCCATATTAATCTGCTGTGCTTAAGAGATCCATCAGATCCCCTTCCTGATATTGCTAGGCTAACTGAGCAAGCACTTTTAGTCTCTCTGATGAAAGCATTCTCCTGATCCTAGTCGGGTGACTACCTAGAGACAGGCTCAAACCTGGGACTGGTGGATCTTAGTGCAGGTACCTCTACAGGTTGAGTTTAAGGCCAGCTGACTCTTGGTTTAGGCTGCAGAGGACACCTATTCTTTTTCTGTGAAGCAGTCTAGGTACCATTACATGGGACAGTTACCCATCCATAGGCACGTGGGTTATGCTAGCCATCCTTCTCTTGTTCCCATTTGAGTTCATCTTTCTCAAACATGTGTAATGCTGACAGACCTGGGTTGCCAGCACCAGGGACTGAACCTGGAATCATAGGGGCTAAAGCCCTGTGCTCTACTGCATGAGCTAAAGGCCAGCTGGCTCTCAGCCAAGCCTGTACAGCAGAAACTTCACTCACCTTATTATGGCACTTTAGTGCTCCTGGGTATTACATGCTTCCCAGGGCTGAGGAAGCACATCCCAAGCTCCTGAGACCTTCCAGGTAGCTCCTCCCAGACAAGCCCCAAATTGGGACACCAACAGCCATAGATTATCAGCACCAGGGATTGAACCTGTAATCTCAAGGGCTAAAGCCCTGTGCTCCACCACATGAGCAAAGGCCAGCTGGTTTTCAGCTGAGGCTGTAGAGCAGAGACTTCGCTCACCCTAGTATGAGGTCTCAGTGCCTCTGGGTACTACACATGCGTGACCAGAACTGTGCACAAGTCCGGATGAAGTTTTTACCGGTGCTACTATTGCCACTAATGCTTCTCTCTCTTGACTGGAAAGACCTTGTCTGATACCTCCTAGGACTGTATTTAGTTCTTTCCTCCCACAGCCACATCACAGTGGTGTGCTGTAATCTTACTGTGATTGACTGACTAAGACAATCTGGTCTCTCTCCTGTTTCCAACTGGTTGGCGGCAGAAATACTTGTTAGGGTACATCTACATGTATGGGAAGTGTAAACAGTCTTTCAGAGTTTGATCTTCTGGAGTTCAATTTAGTGGACCTAGTGGGGAAACACTAAACTGAACTGTCATGGAGCCACCGTCAACCCCAGTACTCTTAGCAGTTGTGAGGAGAAAGGGAACATTATGGGAGAGTTTCTCCCGTTGACCTTGTGCTCTGTGGGCGGTGGCAAAAATCAATTTTAGATAAGTCGAGTCCAGCTATGCAATTCCTGTAGCTGGATTTGAGTATCTAAAAATTGATTTTACCTCCTCGTGTAGACCTGGCCTGAGTCGAACAGTACAAATTTCATTCCTTTCCTATTACTTCTGTTCTACCTTAATTGCTGGTACCTCCCAATTTGGTTCATCAGCAAGTTTACTTAGTACACTTCCCTTAATGGGACTTGACTTTCAGAGGGCAGGTACTTGACCCTTCTTGGGGTTGAAGTGGAGGAAAGAGAGGCAGATTGTAAGGCCAGAAGGGACCATTAGATTGCCCAGTCTGACCACCTGTATACCAGGCCAGAGAACCTCCTGTAATAATCCCAGAATCAAGTCCATCACTTCTACCAGAGCTAGAGAAAGCTGTTTAAATCAAGACTGGATAGCTATGTAAGGAGTTCAAGCTATGGGAATCCATCATGTCTCTCACTTAGTGGTTCCATATAAGTATCCTCACTGTTGAAGATCAGTTGTACTTTATTTCCTGTCTGGATTCGCCCAGCTATGTCCTATGAAGGAGCCTCAAATCAGGCATCCAGAACATAGACCCTGAAGTCACTAGTCACTTCTGAAAGAATTGGCCTGTGTTTTTGAAACTGAAATGATCATTGTTGTTTGTTTTTTAAATGAATTCTTTCATCCCAGGTGTTTGACCCGTGGAGATTTTCTCCAGAGAACACATCTGACAGACATCCTTATGCCTTCCTGCCTTTTGCTGCTGGGTCAAGGTGAAGTATATTTAATTAAAGGTCAAGGAGAAGAAAATAACCGCTTGCCCCCGTCCCCAGTTAAATGTGATTTGGAATATTTTTCTCTTTGTATTGAAGAAGCACTTGGAGATCCCAGCCAAGAACAAAGCTTGGGCCCCATAGTGATGGACAAAAGCACAAGAACAAAGGAAGACTTGTGCCTTGTCCAAAAGATAGACAAACTTAATATTTTCTATCAAGTTGTCCTCTGTTGTTATGTATAGTTTGGTCAACCCCAGAGGCCCCAGCTAAAATCCTGTCTCACTCTGCTCGGCATTGTGCAGTCAGTCATACACAGCCCTCCAAAGAGCTTATAGTCGAAATACACAACATAGAAAAGTGGAGTTAGCCTCCTTTCATTCACCGGGAGCTAGAGCACAAAGAGATGAAATGACTTGGCTGGGATTACATATAGAGATCTAGAGGGCTCAAGGCCCACAACTGCCATAGCTCAGTGGTTTGAGTATTGGCCTTCTAAACCAAGCCTGGGGAGCTCAGTCCTTGCTAAGGCTACTTTGTGGTTAGGGCAAATAGGTGTCAGGGATTGTGCTGTGTCTTGCTAAGTGGGTGGGGGACTAGATTAGATGACCAGCCAAGATTCCTACCAGCCCCCTGAAATATGATGTGTATCTAGGCTTCTCTACTTGTCTTGGTGATTCCTTACCATCTGCCGGTCTCTCTTGTACACACCCCTCCCTTGTTCTTTTCATAACCTCACATGGTCCTGGGGCTCTAGCTTCCCTTGCTAGACTTTAAGATTAGAAGGGACCACCAAATCTTCTGTCCTGTCACCATTGTCATCCAAGACCCATGTACCAAACCAAACTGAGATAAATGTATTACAGCTGGGAGATGAGAGGTGGGGAGAGAGATCACACAGAAACTGAGAACAGATGAAAACAGAGGGTGGGAGATGGAGACAAGAAAGCCAAGCAGCAGAGTGTAATCACAGTATAACCCTGAGAAAAGCCAGGGGGAAAAATTTTGGGTCTGATATTATCTAGACACATTAATGGCTTGTGAGATAAGAATCTGCTCCCCTTATTCTTTATTCCTTCTGTGTTCAGAGATACGGGTCTTTATACATTCCTTGTGATTAACAAGATAAAACCAGACTCCATTAATTTCTACTGCCAACTGGAACATTCCCAGGGCTCCTAACTTCAATTAGCAGCTTGTGTCAAGAAAGGGTGACATAAATACAAACACTGTTTGATGGAGACTGTTGGTCAATAGCATTGGCTACTGGTTGCTGAAGGGAGGAAACAAGTGCCCTGAACCCAGTCCAGCCTTCACGGTAGCAAGGAGTTGATAGCCGGGGAAGCATACCTTAGTCCTGACCTACTGAGGCAACCACTTCAAGATTAAGGCAGCGTAAAGTCAAGAGCAGGTGCACAGAGACACCAGAAAGAGGGCAGATGAGCAAGAGTCTAAGGGGAGACTCTGGAACTTTATGGAGGGTTTTAGTAGAACATGGGGATTGGTTAAGTCTGAAGATAAGCTAATGCCATCTGGCAGTAGCATAACAAAAAACAGTCCAGTAGCACTTTAAAGACTCACAAAATAATTTATTAGGTCATGAGCTTTCATGGGACAGACCCACTTCTTCAGACCATAGCCGTACCAGAACAGACTCCATATTTAAGCCACAGAGAACCAAACATACTAATCAAGGTTGACAAATCAGAAAAATATTATCAAGAGCTACGTCTACACGTGAAGCCTACATTGAAGTAGATTATTTTGATGTAGCAACATCGAAATTGGCTATTTCGATGAATATCGTCTACACGTCCTCCAGGGCTGGGAACGTCGATGTTCAACGTCGACGTTGCGCAGCACCACATCGAAATAGGCGCTGCGAGGGAACGTCTACACGCCAAAGTAGCACACATCGAAATAAGGGTGCCAGGCACAGCTGCAGACAGGGTCACAGGGCGGACTCAACAGCAAGCCGCTCCCTTAAAGGGCCCCTCCCAGACACAGTTGCACTAAACAACACAAGATCCACAGAGCCAACAACTGGTTGCAGACCCTGTGCATGCAGCATGGATCCCCAGCTGCAGCAGCATCAGCCAGAAGCCCTGGGCTAAGGGCTGATGCACACGGTGACCATAGAGCCCCACAGGGGCTGGAGAGAGAGCGTCTCTGAACCCCTCAGCTGATGGCCGCCATGGCGGACCCCGCAATTTCGAAGTTGCGGGACGCGCAACAACTACACGTTCCCTACTTCGACGTTGAGCGTCGAAGTAGGGCACTATTCCCATCCCCTCATGGGGTTAGCGGCTTCGACGTCTCGCCGCCTAACGTCGATGTTAACATCAAAATAGCGCCCAACACGTGTAGCCGTGATGGGCACTATTTCGAAGTTAGTGCCGCTACTTCGAAGTAGCGTGCACGTGTAGACACGGCTAAGGTGAGCAAATCAAAACGTAGAGGGACATAAGGGGGGGGAGTCAAGAATTAGATAAAGCCAAATATGCAAAAGAGCCCCTATAATGAGCTAGAAAATTCCCATCCTGGTTCAAACCACGTGTTAATGTGTCAAATTTGAATATAAAAGAGAATTCAGCAGCCTCTCTTTCCAAAGTGCTGTGAAAATTGCTGTTTAGTAAAACACAGCCTTTCAGGTCATTAACAGAATGGCTCACTCCATTAAAGTGCTGGCTGACAGGTTTGTGAATCAGGAGGGTTTTTATGTCTGTTTTATGCCCATTAATTCTTTGTCTAAGAGAGTTTGAAGTCTGCAGCATGTGTGCCTCATCTACTTGAACTGCTCAGTAGTCATCTGTACTACAGCTGCATTTGCTGGCAAAGAATAAGAGACCTGAAGAACACCATAAATAATGGCCATCCTTAGGGTAATGAGATATAAAGAAGAGGGTGAGCTAATGAGAAAAACTCATGGCTTTTGTTGGGGCAAGCACAGCTGCTGAATTTCCTTTGGGTCTCTTTTCTCAGGAATTGCATCGGGCAGCAGTTTGCCATGAACGAGATGAAGGTGGCTCTCGCCCTGACTCTGCTCCGCTTCGAACTCTCTCCAGATCTGGCCAACTCCCCGATCAAAATCCCCCAGATTATCCTGCGCTCCAAGAATGGGATTCACCTGCACTTGAAGAAAGTCCTCTGATGCTGAAATTGCACTGATCTCAGATCATGTGGTGCCCATTTAATCAGACCAATGAGTTAGTTGTGATAGACACAGTTATGGGCCTTCTTCTGCTGCCATTTTGGCCTGTACTGATGCATCATAGGTGGCTGGTTTAATAAAAGGCCTGAATCATATTGCACTGTATGATTTTCTTCTGCCTTGAGCATCTGCACCTGCTCTGGTATGGCCTCCTCATAGCCTTTGACTGCCTTTCTTTGTCTGTCATCTGTCATGCAGATGGCCAGGCCAGCCCCCGTGAGGCCTATCCCTTGAGTGCAATGGGCATTGGCTCAGCCTGCAAAGTTCTAGCTTCTCAGTTGTAACTCTCACTGCTTCCTACTGTCCGTCTATTCTCGATTTCCCTCCCATTTGCCTTCTTGGGTCTTCCTTCTACCCTCCTTACCTTCCACAGTGCCTACAGATGAACCTCTCCCCATCATTCAACATGCTCCTTCTGGTGCTCTTGCAAGAGTGGGTCAACTATTCCTCACCTGTTGGTTTTTTAGTGAGCACTGATTAAAGCTTGCACTGTTGACTTATGGGTGAACTGCATTATAGGCATCTGATTAAGACTGTAAAGCTGCTCAGGATTTGTGTTCATAAACAACTAGCTATTAACGTAACAACAGCTGTTGTTATGCTCTCAGGCCAGGTCTACACTACAGAGTTTTATCAACAGAAGGGGCCTTCTGTTGACATAACTCAAGGAGCACCTACACACTTAAAGTGTTCTGTTGGCAGAGCCTTGACAGAATGCTGCATTTTCCTTGACAATATTATCCCTCAAAAATTTGAGGCATAACAATCTCCGGACGGAGCACTGTCGATAAAAGTGCAGTGTAGACATTTCTGTCGACAACAGGACTTCCAGTTGCCAGGCAGCCTTCTTTGCAGAGCTGTCATTCTGCTTTCTGACACCAGAGGGCAGTGCAGTCTGGCAGTTCTCTGTTGACACAGCAAGTTGTGTGTAGATGCAATCTGTTGACAGAGGGTCTGTAGAGATTACCCTGTCGACAGAAACGTCTGTTGACAGGTGCTTCTCGTGTAGACATAGCCTTAGTGACATTTATAGATAAACTGTAATGGGGAAGGGAAAACAATCATGCAGATGAAGGATCCTCAGCAAAAGTGCATTGGTATAGCTCCCTTGATTCAGAAAGCTGTGATGAATTACACGGTCTAAGAATCTGGGCTATTCTGCAAGAGAAATGATTGCACAGTTGGGTGTCAAATCCCATGAATCCCTGTTGCAGAACAACTTGCCCCTTGCTGAATTTTGACATGTCTATAAATATGACTGACACTTTCTGTGAAAGGAAGAAGCCACGAGGGCTGCCCTACCAGCGAAGGTCACTGGAATATCCTACATGGTGTTTTGCTTCCTTCCACAAAAGTTTACATTATTTTTCTCTTATAGTAGCTTGTCTCCAGTAGTTGTGTATCTGGTGCTTCAGAAGAAGATGCACATCCCTCCCTCCATACAACAACTTATAATTCTGGTCAGTACAATGCTTTCCTGAAGGTGCAAATTCCTTCTTGACCATGGAAGGTAACCGTCCCATGAAGCAGGAAGTGTTATGATTATTCTTGTAACTATGGCGAGATCCAAGCTAATGCCCTCCAAAGTTAATGGAAGGCTTTTGTTTGCATAGCCATCAATGTTCTCTGTGGTCAAAGGCAGCCAGTTACTGAACAAAAACACCCCAACCTACTTCCATGCATTTGTTCCAAGTCTCCTGCCTTGTGACTATCCCAAGGCCCCATTGTATACATCACATTGGACATGGTGTTAAGGATTTTCAGGTGAACTGATCCTTCCACAGACAACTGTGATGTGGTCCCTACCAGTAAGCCAAGGGATCTCCTGCCATCTCACCAGGGTGTCCAAGCTGCTGAAGAGTGGGACAAAAACTGAGTCAAGTGCCTTAACAAATAATTAAATAGTAAGAATAAAAACACAAGCCACAATCACATGTGTATGTGTGAACAGTACACAAAAAGAAAAGTGATCTCTGATAATGAAGGTGGGACTGACAGGTCCTATACTGGAGAGCAGGTTTAGGTGTTTCTTATAGGCCGAATCTAATTCCCCTTGACCTCACTGGGAGCTACTCCATTGACTTTAATGGAAACTGGATCAAGCCCTAAAATGCGAAGAGATGAACAAGGATGACTGTCAAGAGCTGTGTCTACACGTGCACGCTACTTCGAAGTAGCGGCACTAACTTCGAAATAGCGCCCGTCGCGGCTACACGCGTCAGGCGCTATTTTGAAGTTAACTTCGACATTAGGCGGCGAGACGTCGAAGTCACTAACCTCATGAGGGGATCGGAGTAGCGCCCTACTTCGACGTTCGAAATTGCCGGGTCCTCCATGGTGGCCATCAGCTGCGGGGTTGAGAGACGCTCTCTCCAGCCCCTCAGCTCACTGGTGGCCGCGTGGAGCGGCCCCTTAAAGGTCCCCTCCCCCTCCCTTCCTCTGCAGGAAGCTGAGGGAACGTGCAGGCTGCAGCCTGCACATGCGGCCAGCCTGCACCACCCTCAGCCCCACAGAGCTGCGATGGCTGGCCGGCAGCCCCCCCAGTGCCCCCAGGGGACCCCCCCCAAGGGGAGCCATGGCAGCCAGCCCAGCCAGAAGGGCAGCCAGGCTGGGAAGCGGCAGCGGGGCCCCTCCTGGACGGAGGCCGAGCTGCGGGACCTGCTGGGGCTCTGGAGCAAGGAGGAGGTGCTCCAGGTAATGGGGAGCAAGAGGCGGAACGCGGATGCATTCACTCGGCTGGCCGACGGCCTGGCTGCCCGGGGTCACCCTGCCCGCACTCCTGACCACGTTAGGAGTAAGGTCAAGGAGCTGCGGCAGGGTTACTCCCGGGCCCGGGATGCGGCCGGCCGATCTGGGGCCGCCCCCGTCACTTGCCCCTTTTACAGGGAGCTCAGGGACATCCTGGGCTCCCGGCACACCTCCTCCCCTCCGGCCACCCTTGACACCTCGGCTGACGACCCCCAGCAGGCCCTGCAGACGGAGTCCGCCCCGGAGGCAAGCCCCACACCCCGGGGGCCCCCCCCGGAGGCCACCCCCGGGACATCGCAGCAGGAGGAGGAGGAGGAGGAGGGGGGCTCCTCCTCCGCAGAATCCGGCCTGCAGATCCTCCTCCTGCCATCCCGGAGCAGCAGCAGGGCCTCCGACCCCCGGGGATCTCCGGACCGTGGGAGCGGACCGACAGGTAGGTTCCCCCCTCTGGTGGACACCCCTGAGCTTGAGGGGCGGGGGTAAGAGATATGTGTCCAGGGACCCCCACATGCTCACATGGCCATGGCCCCAAGGACACCAGGGCCATGGCCCTCATAGGAGTGCATCAGCCCCTGCCCCCCCCGCCCAGCACGACAGTGCCATGCCCCATCCCCGGGCCAGGGGGGAGCGGAACCTCGAGGGGCCCCCGGGAGGAGGGGGTGGGACACCCCGCAGCAGCAGCATGTGATGGAGTGGGGGGAGTGCAAAAGGGAGACTCAGGCTACATATGAGCAACAAGAGCCGAATAGCTCCCAAGGGCAAAGGAGGATCCTGGGGCTACAGCTGGCAGGTGACACCTCTGCCCTGAACAAACAGGAGGGAGGAGCCGAGCTGGCTTGGACTTGGGGGGCGAGGGCGGGGGACACAGGTGGAGGCTAGGGGAAGGGAGAGCTGGAAGGCAGCCAGCCTGAGGAGGGGGAAAGCTGCATCCCCGAGGGGCACCCCTTGCGGTCTTCTCCCCACGACGGGTTGGAAGGACTGTCTCTTCCAACAGCTGGTGCTGTCACTCCTGGCAGAAACTGGGCATCTGTGGCCTAAGAAACCTCTCCTGCTCTCAGACCCTGCGGAGTGAAGTGAGAGTCGCTCCCACCAGGGGACGGGGTGCAGGGCAGGGGGACCCCTGAACCCCATCCATCACAGCAGCATCTCCCGGGGACGGGGATGGGGAACCTGCAGCACAGGGCTGGGGGGACAAAGGCCACGGCTCGGGGCCCACACTAACGCCTGTCTCCATTCTTCTTCCCCCCCTCCTCTCCTGTGTCCTGCACCTGCACCATCAGAAGGACCGGAAGAGAGCGACGGCGAGGCGTCAGTCGTCCCGGAGAGCCCTCCAGGACCATCGATCCAGGGCAGCCCCTTGGCCGAGGACCGACCGGCCCCACGGCGGACTAGACGGCGGACCCCGCGCCACCAACCGCCAACGGCGACGGACCCCCCAGCTGCTGGCCATCCACTGTCGGCAGCTGGAGGTCACGGAGCAGCACCTCCAGCTGCAGGAGCGGGCGCTGGCCTGGCGCCAGGAGGCATGGGGGGCCTACATGGACACATTTAACCATCTGGTGGACTACCTGGCCCCCCATGCCGCGCCGGCCGCAACCTCGCCTGCCCTGCCTGCTCCTGCAGCCCCACCACCAGCTGCTCCGCCCGTCGCCGTCCCGTCCGCCGTCGCCCCGCCACCCACCGGCGAGGGCCGGAGTGCCGAGGGACCCCTGGAGCCACCTGACACTCGCCGGCCACCGTACCTTCTGGTCCAGCCCGCTCCCACCCAGCCACGGACCAGGCTGCGAGCGCGGCGGGGCTCCCGGCCGCCAACGCCCAGTGCCGGGCTATAGGGGCGAGGGGCCCGGGACGTGGCCTCCCCCCCCCTTGTATATAGTTGGACCCTGTTTTTTTCGGCCCCCAGTTTGCCCCTTCCCCCCCATGTAAATAGTTATCCCCTTTATCCTCCCTGGTTTTCTTTTTATTATTGCAGACAGTTGTTTCTTTGGATTGTTTTATTTTTGTACATATTGCTTTCGTTCAACGTTTGTACCTAGTTTTTGGTTTGTGGTTCACATATTTATTTACAGTCATAAAAAAAAAAAGCTTCGGAAAGAAAAAAAAAATTTACGTTCAGCCACAAGTGCGTGCTGTCATTTGTCCAGGACAAGTGGGACGGGGGGGCGGTGGGATGCTCCATGGTGTGGGCGTTGGGGCAGGAGTGTGGGGGAGGAAGGGGCGGGCAGTAGGGGGCCTGGGCAGAGTTCACCCTGCGGCCTGTTCATCGAAGTGGGCCCGCAGGGCCTCCCGGACCCGGGTCCCCTCGGGGTCCACCTGCCGGCTGGGGGCAGCAGGTGGCTGGACGTGTGCCCTGGCGGCCTCCGCAGCCCAGCCCTGGAAAAAGGTCTCCCCCTTGCTCTCGACCAAATTGTGCAGGGCGCAGCAGGCACCCACAATCTGGGGGATGTTGGGGCCTGCATCCAGGCAGGTCAGGAGACATCTCCAGCGTCCCTTGAGGTGGCCAAATGAGCGCTCCACCAGCTGGCGCACGTGGTTCAGGCGCTCGTTGAAGCGCTCCTGGCTAGCGGAGAGATGGCCCGTGTAGGGGTGCATGAACCACGGCCGGAGGGGGTAGGCCGCATCTGCGATGACGCAGAAGGGCATGGTGGTGTCCCCCAGAGGGATTTCCCACTGGGGGATGTAGGTCCCCACCTCCAGCCGGTGGCACAGGCCCGAGTTCCGGAAAACCCGGGCGTCGTGGGTGCTGCCAGGCCAGCCCACGTAAATGTCCTGGAAACGTCCCCGGCTGTCCACCAAGGCCTGCAGGACGACAGAATGGTAGCCCTTGCGATTGAGGTATTGTCCTCCACTGTGATGCGGGGCGCGGATGGGGATGTGAGTCCCATCCAGAGCCCTGAAGCAGTTGGGGAAGCCCAGGGTGGCAAAGGCGGCGATGGTGGCATCTGGGTCCCCCAGCCTCACGAGCCTGTGCAGGAGCATGGCGTTGATGGCACGCACAACCTGCAGAGAAAGCACATGGGACAGCACCAATGAGGGGTGAGCAGGGTGTGCGTGGCCCTGCCCTGCCCTGCCCTGCCCTGCTCTGGCCCCCCTGCCCTGGCCCCCATGCCCTGCCCTGCCCTGCCCTGCCCTGCCCTGCTCTGGCCCCCCTGCCCTGGCCCCCATGCCCTGCCCTGCCCTGCCCTGGCCTCCCCTCCCCTGCCCTGCCCTCCCCCCATGGGTTCGCTTACCTCCATGAAGACAGCCCCGACGGTGGCCTTGCCGACACCAAACTGGTGTCCCACAGATCAGTAGCTGTCCGGAGTGCCGGATGCCGACCCGTTTCTGCACTGTGAGGGCACGCCGCATGGCAGTGTCCTGGTGCCTGAGTGCGGGGGTGAGCCACTGGCACAGCTCCAGGAATGTCTGCCGGGTCATCCTGAAGTTCCTGAACCAGTGGTCGTCGTCCCACTCCCCAAGCACCAGCCGCTCCCACCAGTCGGTGCTGGTGGGGTAGCTCCACAGCCGCCGGCGTGTGAGGCGGGGGGGTGGGGCGGGGTGCTGCAGGGGTAGGGGTTGAGCCCTGCTGCCCTGGGGGCATCTCCTCCCCTGGGGCAAGGAGGTGCTCAGCTGCCTCCCGCATGGCATGGGTCAGGGCAAGCCCTGCTCCTGCCGGGAGGGCTGGGTGGACCTCTAGCTGCTGCTGCTGCTGCTGCTGCTGCTGCTGGGGGTCCATGACTGCGGCGCCTGGGGTCTGTGTGCCTATGGCTCCTCAGACCGCGCGCTGTGCAGGCTGAGTGTGTCTGGGAGGGGCCCTTTAAGGGAGCGGCTAGCTGTTGCCCCGGAAGCGCTAGTCCGCCCTGTGACCCTGTGTGCAGCTGTGCCTGGCATCCCTATTTCGATGTGTGCTACTTGGGCGTGTAGACGTTCCCTCGCTGCGCCTATTTCGATGTTGGGCTGCGCAACGTCGAAGTTGAACATCGACGTTGCCGGCCCTGGAGGACGTGTAGACACTATTCATCGAAATAGGCTACTTCGATGTAGGCTTCACGTGTAGACGTAGCCAAGGTGATCATGTTCCATAATCCTCTAAGGCCCCTCACAACAAAGGCAGAAGAACTGACCAATCTTACACATGATTTTGGAATCCCCAGGTAGCCTGCAGAAGGTAAATGCCCCTGTTCCTTGCCTGTGAGGACTCAGCCTTGGCTAGAGCCCACATGAGTTAGTGCTGTATAAACAGGCAACTTTTTAATCCACTGACACAAGAAATCTCCTCAGTGCCTATATATTCCCCTAGGCCTCATTTCATACAGGCTCTCTGGGTCTCCTGCACTGCCAAGTGGTAAGGTCGGGTTTGCAAACACACTCAGCATTGACCTAACTCTGCGCTCACTGCAATCGGGAGGCATTTGAACTTTCATGTCAGTAGGGACAGAATTAGGCCAATGTTGAGCACATTTGAATCTCCCGCAAGCAGGGTTGGACCTCTAGTGACCCAAGTTGGAAAGCTCTAGTCAAGTCAGTCTGCATGTAGCATCATACAGCCGGCTTTTGCACCACTGTTCGAAGTGGAGTTAGCACCTTTTTCCTCTTTCACTGATTGAAAATGAAGCCCTGGCTCATGTCCAGCAATATCACAAGCAGTCCAGTGGTCAAACAAGTAACCAAAGTTCAGAGTCCTGAGTCTGATAAACAAAGAAAGTCAGGATGTGACAACATAAAGCAATTTCCCTTTCCCTCATTGTAGGTGCAGGTCTCTTGGCTTCAGGTATACTGGTAACCACCATCTTTCTTTGGCCCAGAGAATTCCCCAGGGCCTCTTATGTATTTCCTAGCTCATAACCGTCACACTTAGTCACCTGATGATTCCCAGAACCTGCCTGACTTTGCTACCTATGGTGTCCCATGGTAGGACTTTGTTCTTGGGGATTGTGGCTCTTTTCCAGCTATTCTGATTTATCAGTTGTAAACGTGTCAAGAAAATTTCATGAGAAGCCAGTTCAGTAGTCTGGACCTGCTAGGTAGTAACACAGAAGTCTTTGTTATGCAAGCATTTGTGCTGCATACGCCTTGCGTAAGAACCTTGCCTGGTGGTGTCCTCTCTTCTGTAGAATGTCCATCTCTCAAGGTGGGGCTGCCAGGCCTTAATATCCAAGCTCCTGAGCCATAGATGTGGATCGAAAGATGAACGTCCCCACAGATAAGAGGCATTTGGCTTTGGTGTTCCAGTTCAAACCCATTGACAGAAAAATAACAGTGCTACAAAACTGTGGCATTTCAGGAGAACATCTCCCAAATTCAAGAGATTGAAGGGGACGGGATTGGATCAGCATTGCTGTTATTTACGGCTTCATTCAAACTCTGAAAGAAAATAGAATCAAACGTATTAGAGACAGATCAGTCTTCCAGAAGCCACAATCCATGTAGCTAAGGCCTCTCTCTCTACTTTGAGAACCTTGAGCAGAAGCACCCATGTGTTTAGGGATTCAGAAATCTAGATCCACACCTGTATTGTGCTCTGCTGACCACATCAAATGTTGCATGCTCATTTCATTGCAACACAAGGTCCAGAGTAAAATACTGACAAAAATCAGAGGTCAGCCAGAGTGGCACACAAGCCAATTTTCATTGGCAGGGGAGGCAGGAGCTCAGCCCTGCTCCTGCACCTCCATACAGCTGGGAGCTTCCTCAAAGCCTGTGGATGAACAAAAGACCAGCTAATGCTTCCAACCACCACTAAAACAGTAAAGCTCTGCACCTTAATGTATTTATTCATGAAGCTGTTGTTAAGTAAGACTATTAATGACTTTAAAAAGTATCAGCGGCACTCGGCTCGTAGATGGAGGTCAAAAGGTCAGATCTCGGCGCTCCACCTGAGACAGGTGGCTGACCCCCGGACGAGAGTATTCAGCGAAAGTCGACTCAGGAGGTGTGTTTCAAGAATACGTTTTTAATCTGCCTTGAAACTTCTGAGTTCACAGTGACTCAAACACTCAGTCCTTCACCAGGAACATAAATGATCATTTCATCCTGTGGCTCAGTTCAAGCTTTTTCCTCTAAACTGGCTCTTCTGTATAAATCTGTGCTCTGCTTTTTTCCTGTGCCCTTCACGCCAACACCACCTGCTTCCCTTTCACTGTGCACCTTGCTCCCAATCCTCAGCCCTTGTTCCAGGCTGCTGTCAGTGTCTATTTAGTTACCTCTTCTCCATAACCTCTACTATGTTGAAAAATAGTTGAGCGCAAAGGTTGCATCACCTTTCCCCAGAAGGTGAGTTTTTGCCAGCTATAATTGTGACTGCTCCATTAGATTGCAACCCCAGCTTGGTGGAGTGGCACCGCAGATAGTTTGCTTATAGAACAAAGAAATCCAGAACAATGGGGATTCACAACAACTGGCAGATCACCAGTAAAGGGAAAAGTGAGAGTCCCATGCTGTGCTCACAGGAAATTTAGAACCTGAGCTAAAGGCGGCACTGATTAAATAAATTGTCTGTTCCAAATGATTCCTTAAGCTCCCTGTAAAGGCCTCCTCTCTTGAGAAGACATGCAAAGCTTTCTGCTAAACCTAAGGCCACAGGTTACAGCACCTCTCATGCCCTCAGGGTGGCTTTACAGAGGCCTGCCTCACTTTCCCCTTTCCTCAGGGTTCCTAAATAAAATGCTGGACAGGCTTGCAGGTGGCTGATTTTGTAACACGCAGTTTAGAACCACAATCAGTGTTCCAAAATAACATCCATCTCCCCACATAAAGTCTCACATTCCATGCTGGCCTCTCCAGCCAGTCCTGCAGCTCTATTTCTGTCCCCCCGGAGCAGCCACACCCCACTCTTCCCCGCTAGAGTTCAGCCTTCTTCCACTCAGCCTCAGAGTGGTCAGCCGGCAACCCCCTCGGCTCTCCTCCCGCTTAGCATTGTGCATTCTCCACTACAGCTTCTGCCAGCGGCACCCATAGCTCCATAGGTTGAGAGAGGTCAAAGGGCAGCCAGCCAACCAATGACATTTCCTCCTTCAGAAGGCCCAGATGTTTTCCCTTAAACTCAGCTGGGCCACAAGTAATTAGTCACAGATGTGTAAACCTTCTGCCAGTCAGCGTTGGCAGCAACAAGGACCAGGTTTAGTAGGTAGCAGTTCCTTTTCAACAATACAACACAAAACTGGCTCGAGCCCCCATTCGGTGAGCGAGAGCAACCATGCACACCCTTCCAGCCACGTCTTGGAGGCAGTGCTTTCCTTCTCGCAAGCATAGAGACTAAATGGAGCAAAAACATTTTGAATTGAAAGAAAGTCGGTAGCTTGGCATTCAGTTGGGAAAACATCACAGCTAGGACTCATGCGCATAAACCATGAGCAACAGATCCACTTGCAAAGAAGGAGGGCAGTGTTCTTCCCCCTCAGGTTCTGAAGTCCAGCAACCAAAAGCCCCTTTAACTTGTATGACAAATCCCTTGTTGGTCCCCTAGGGGTCCTAAGCTTCTTGGTGGATTTTTATTGGGTGCCTCAGAGACTCACAGTGGTCCTTCCACTGCCTTGGGTCTTTCCAGAGGCAAGGTTCTGCATTTACCAAGCAATGCCCATCATGGGCGAGCCACAGTGGGGATGAAAGACCCCCTTCAGAAGGTTCTGATGCCCTTGTTCTTCTACTCGGGTAGTTCTCTCGGGGAGAGGTGGGGGGAGCCCAGGGCTGCCCACTACCCTGGGGTCTGATCCAGGGACCCTAGGTGGAGTTCTTCCCCTGCCCCAATCACAGCAGTCTTCCCTGGGCCACTTCTCCCACCACTTTCCTCTAGTACCTTCCCCCTGTACCTGGCTGAGCCACTTCTGTCTTCCAAAACCTCAGTTCTCCATCCTCTCTTTCTGGTCTGCTCCTCTTCTCCTTCCCCCCAGCTCCCTTTCTTGGGGGAAACCTTTTTATAGTGAGCCAGAATGCCTTCACTGGCAACAGGTGTCTGATTAGCTTTTCTGCTGCAGGCTGACTCTTAATGAGCCCCAGGTGCCTGTCCTGGCTGCCAGGCTGTGCTCTCTGTGACACTAGGTGGGGAATAAAAGGTCACTGACCCAGTTCCGAGTATACTTGTCTTCCATCAGGCTCTTGTAGCACACTGCCCGTGGTCTGCCACCCTTGGCTGTCCCTTTTCTACACCTCACTCACCACTGGTCAGTGCAGGCCCAAAGTTCAGAGGCGCACCTGCAAAGTTCCCATCCCACCTTAGGTGGAGAGCAGGTCCTGCCCACTCCATGACCTGGGAACTGACTCACTGCTCCTCTCTGGCAGTTGCCACACATCTCTGCAAGGCTCTTCTTTGATCCTCCCTTGCCAGCTGCCTTGCTGGCTGATCAACATGCCTCACTGTGGAGCTTTATTCCTCTCCACCAGCTGCCTTACCAGCCAATTGCAGCACCTCTTCACTGGCCACCTGGCCAGCCAAGCACTGAGATGCCTTCAGGGCCCACCACTTCACACAGCTTTCTGTGTTTCCAGCTGTCATTGGGGAGCCTTGCTGCTGGCATACACTGGGCTGTTCTTGCTTCAGAAACACTGTCCAAAACTAGGTCTAACACCCAGACCTATCAACGAGATCCTCAACTCAGACTCTTATTGCACAGGGGAAAGGGTCAAATTGTGCCTAGGCTCCACTAGCACAATACCCAAACTGAACCCTCTCTCCAGCCATGGGCTTGGGGGGCAGGTTGGAACCGTCCCTTGCCTAGGGAATGATGTTTAGGTGAAGGCGAGTCCCTAGATTGGGTTATGCCAAATATAGTTTTACTGCCATGGATTCACACCCACCAAACTTTATTACTCCTGCCTCAGTAACACGAGGGCTGGGAATCTAATACCAGCCCAAAATGAGTGCTTGGGCAAGCAATCCCATCATGCCAAACACCAAGGCAGAGAGTGTGTGCCTACGCAAATGAGATTGGCTCTTAGAGTCCTCTTCCACAGCTCAGCACTACATGGTGGGGGACAGCTCATTCAGATTCTGCTTATAGCTGTTCTGGGCCCTGCCTCTTGCAAAAAGGGGCCAGACACCTTGTGACCCATGAAACTTAGGAATTACCACTGCTGGACCAAACCAATACGCCAGAAGCCTCTTTCAAACCAGGATGAACTATGTTGGAGGAAGAGGCAAGATACCAAGCAGTTATGGGATAATCAGCTCCATGGGAACATTTTCTCCTGTCCCCCTTTGGTATGCCCAGAAGCACAAGGGTGTCTGTATTTGCCAAAACTCTGCTTTCAACCCTAACAGAACTCTAAGTACTCCGGTTACAAATAGAAATGTCCCACTTTGTTTATTTATTTATTTATTCCAATCCTGAAAAGGTCGTTGCCTCTAGGATACAAGGTTTTACACGGAATTTCAAAGCAGGGAAAAGAACAAACTTGAACAAAACACTGATCTGCAGAACACGCCTCTTCTGTGAAAATGCATTCTGCTTTTGGAGCTGTTTCAAGAAACTGGCTTTAGCTACAAGCGCTGTGTTGTCTGAGGCTATGTCTACACAGGACACAGAAGTCGACTGTAGGTGCAATTTTAGCTATGCCAACTACAGTCAACTTCCACATCTGTTTACACGGCAGAAGGTCAATGGGAGAGTTTCTCCGTTCAACATTCCTCATTCTTCACCTCTCAGGAGCACAGGGGTCAACTTTGACCCCCGAGAGCGTCATCTCACGCGTGCATGAAATCAAACCCTGGAAGATCGATGTTTCGCGGTAGTGTAGAGGTAGCCTGAGAGTTCTGCCACCTCCTCCAGAAGCAGAGGTTAATTAGCACACCATGTGACTAGAGCTTTCTTTTTCATTGTTCCTCTAGGTATTACGGACCCGGTGAAGTAAGTATATTGGTGTCTCTCTCTTACACTCCATTTTAACAGCCATTTGACCAATGAACTGTCACCCTCTCATTGTTTTACACCTGCATTTGGGCACATTGGCACTGTTTCACCGCTGACTCATTTGCATTTTTGTTCGCTGGCCAGGTGTGTGGCATCTAGTTTTCTTTAATTATTGACTCTAGCACTGCCCTGCAGGGCATGGCCTCTGTGTGAAAGATAGCATCTGCCCTCAATGGATTTTGCAATCTAGCCCAATCTTGGTTGGGAAAGACTTGTCTTAAATGTCCATCCATCTTACTGCTGGCACAGACACAAACAGAAACTGGGACAAGGTAATACAAATGTCTGGCATATCAAAATTCTCCCCTGCCTTTTCCCTCACTTCACTGCAGCAAAATCATCCATGAAATCACTCAGCTCCAGTGGTTTTCCCAATGAGTTCTTGCTAACCAAGGCAAGGGGCCAAATTCTGTTGGCCATCAAATTCCAAATTCTTAGCCATGCTTATTGCATTCAGCTGGAACATCAGCTGCCCCTTAGTGCACAGAGTTTGCTCCAGGGCTGGATTTGGGCCAGGGAATGCAATGTATCCTTTGCCAGGAGTAGTTTGGAGACACCTGTGCAAATAATGCTGAATCTCAGCCATGCAAAATACATGGATTGGCTTGAGGGGCTGGATCAGGTTCTTAGTTTCAACCTGTGCAAAATGTGTACAATATAACTTCATGAATGCTGGGGCAAAACAGAGCAACTGTGGTGATTTAAAACACTTGTATAGTGTGCTGAGGACTCCTGGGAGCAGTTCTGGCTTGACATGCCCATGGTAAAGGCCTTGAAGACCTCAACCAGAGCAGTGACTCAGGCTGCCAGGCTGTAGACAGGCTACCCAGAGAAATACAGAGCTGTGCTGGGTGCAGTGTGGCTTGAAGGGCTGGTCTGGCAGCTGGGGGCCACCAAGGTGCATGTGTACTCAGAGACACACCCCTTCCATGGCCCCACACACACGTGGGAAGGGTCCAGCATGGTGCTGAGGCCACATTTTGTTGTGTGCACAGCTGTGCCCTGCGCTGTGTTTCCCCAAAAGCCAGGTGGCCAGTACCACTCTACATGTTGTGTCCCTCCAGCTCCCCTTCACTGCGGACATTATCCCTCCACTCACACCGTAATTATGGCACTCCTTGACCTCTTGGCTGCTCCATCTCAATCCCAGCGGTGAGGCTCACTGAGAAGGCAAGGCCCCCCTTGAGTCCTCATCCCCTCTCCATGCTCCCGCAGAAGGGAGGTGCCCTCTCTTCACCCTTCTGGCTGGGGGGGCAGCCATGGGGGACTAGGTTGCTCTTATGGCTGGCTGCAGCAAGGGACCTGCCCACCCTGAGAGCCCAAGTACCAGGGACAGTGGGTAGGAGATAGTTCCAGACCTAAGCAGCGGGGTGGAAGAAGATGTGATGGCGAGACAAGGGCACAGGTCACAAGGCAGAATGGTTAGGAACCAGGCTCAGTTGGAGCACTGGCTGTGGGCAGTAAGATCTAGGAATGGGCCTTTCAGCAGCAGAGCCTGTGCAGAGCCTTGGTGATCAAGATAAGAAGCCTGGACCTTACTGAGAGGGTGGGATCCTGGTTTGTTTCCTGCAAAGGGGTTTGAGCTACTGTGAGCTCAGCTCAGCTCAGAGCCATTCCACATGAGGTGTCACATGAGGTGGAGGGGGATACAGGGCTCTGCTTCAGCAGAGAGTTCTTTGTGTGGCAGTTAAAGAAGGAAGAAGGCAGGTGGGTCATGAACAACCAGGATCTGCCTATATGGAGCCAGTAGAATTGTGGTCTTTCTGCACCCCTTCCAAAGACAACAGGCTGCTTCTGCCCTGCCCAGTAGAGCAATCTGGACAAGCAGATTTATTTCAAAGCCCAAACCAGCTCTTGCCCTGCATGCTGTCAGCTGAGATAGGCATAAAAGCCAGAATGTTGGCATTGCTAATACGCTGAACAAAGTTGTTACTCATAACTACAGCGTGGGAATTCCTACCTGCTAATTAGTCCACCCCTTCTTTTTGAAGTACCAACAGCTTCACAGAATATTAACAGCAATGAGCATTTTCATACAACTGATCCTAGTCAACCAGGAAGGAAAAAAAATCCATAACTCCTACATAACTTTTTTCTGTGGGAAATGATCCAGGGCATGACATGGAGAAGAAATTATTTTCACATCAGCTTTTCTTACCATACACTGGGATGCGGATATGGTCTGAAGAAGTGGGTCTGTCCCACGAAAGCTCACCTAATAAACTATTTTGCTAGTCTTTAAAGTGCTACTTGACTGCTTTTTGTTTTGGGAAGAAAAGTGGCTGAGTTCTAAAGGTGCTGTCATGTGATAGTGATAGTGAAATGCAATAAAAGTTGAACCTCACTCATCCAGCACCCTCAGGAGGTTGTTGTATTTCTTTTTCTCACAGGTCCCAGAGGCGAGATGCCACGAGGGTTAAAAGACAAAGACAAACATAAAGACAGCAGAGGACCAACAGTTCTGAAGACTGAAGGCCCTGAGTTTATTATTCTCACAGGTTTTATAACCAAGTGAAAGCACATTATTATGAGAAAAGCAATCAGCTACAATACAACCGGCTCAACACCTCTATCTCTAAAAAAGCCACATCATTCCTCCCAGTCCTTGAACATGAACTCTTGGAAAACACCTAGTTCAAGCAACACAGCTCCTTGTGGCTTGCCTCCAAGAGAGCAGATGTTTCGTTTGCAAAACATGTTATGTTGCTCCAGATGCCAAGAGCCCAGCCGGGCCTGGGAGACATGTAGGGGGGGAAGGCAAAACTCCTTCATCTCCCCCTTTTTGTTTTCTAGCTACTCTATGCAACATCAGAGAAAAAACAGCAGCTTGCTGCTTACAATTGGAGGATAGGTTTCTGCTTCTCCTCCAAATAATACAAAGCAAAAGCAAAAAAATCAAAATCAGGCCTAACAATACCAGAGCTGAGCCTCCTAACAGCTTAATATGTTTGAGCGGATTCAAAGAACTTAGGCCATCCACTAGGCCATTTAACAATTTCGATCCAGAGAGTAGTTCTAACTTTTTGTACGGAATTGTAAGGGGTTTGCCATACCTTGGTAATTGGGCCGGTATAACCGGCCTTGCCAGGCCCATTAGCGTCAGTGAAAAATGTTGCAGCATTAACAAGGGGTTGATGCCTGACTATGGTAGATAAAATAAATGGGGTCCTTTTAAGGAAGGTGAACAGCTTGGTATGAGGATAATGATTACCAATTTCTCCCACATAATTGGACAGGCTAATTTGCCATTGCATGTTGTTTTCAAAGCTTTGGTTAATCTGATTGGAGGTGAGAGGGACCGTAATTGAATGAGGGTCCCATCCTGTGAGCTGTTTACAGCGGGAACGCCCTCGATAAATTACGTCAGCAATCTTATTCAAATAGGTGGATAAAGTTTTTGCCACCTTATTTTGGCAAAAAGATTCATTTTAATATGGCATTTTGCAACTGCGCTGAGTGAATTTGTTGCTTCACCCATTTAAGTTTAGCCTTTGCCTTAATGGACAATTTTTGAGGACTGTTGAGATCAGGGTTTTCCTGGAGCGTGGCAAAGGTCAGCAAGGTAGTCAGGAAGATGAGGAGAAGTTCAGGTGCAATGCTGTCATCTGAGTTAAAAATAGCTACAACACAACTAGATCTATAGCAATTACTAAAAATCTATTAATATTAGTATGGCATCTAGCAACATGCATATATTATATACATTAAAATTCTTTGGTGTGTACTGATGTTATAGGTGGCCGTTGCCTTGCTTCCTCCCAGGGAAATGTGCATTCCAGGTGGTTCCTTCTTTTCTGGAGAGAAAACACAAGGTCAGCCAATCTTGGATGCGACCCAAGCCTTGGTAATGGTTATTGGTTTTCTTTTAGAGTCTAAAGCAGTCTACACCCCTACCTTTGTAAGAGTGCAGTACATGAGTCTGTGTTCCCAGGCTAGGGTGTTTAATTACAACAGTATCTCCAGGATTAGATTTGGAGTCCTTGAGTGGCACAGCCAAAGTTGAGAAATTTCTCCTAGTAGGGAAAAATCCTCTGCTGATTGGACTGCCCGTAGGGGTCTGTCGGTTGTTCAGTCGCTGTACCACCTTATCCAGCCTGTTTTCCCAAGTGCCAGCCGTGGGCCTGAATTCCATGCTTAGTAGCCCACTCTTGTACTACTTTGTTTTTAAAGTGTGAGCTGTTGTCAGACTGGATTTCATGGGGTGCTGGGACAATTGCTGTTAAGCAGTTTAGTCCCATAATTGTGAACAGTCCTGTTGCCAATGGGGCAGGGTATGCAAACCAATTTCTGAAACAACTTCCATTCCAGTCAAGAGGTGCTTACACCTGTGCCTGGTAGTAGGAAGTGGACCAATGTAATTAACCTGCCAGGTTGCCCATAGTGTTTTCCCATCTCTTAGTCTGGCAAATCGCTGTCCTTCAGCTGTGTGTTTTCAGGTTTATAGCACAGATAGTACAGGCTTGCAACAGGTCTCTAGCCTGTTGGTGGGTGATAGGCCACCCCCTAATATGTGCTTGCCGCACCAGCTCATCACTCCCTGTGTGCCCCAGGGTCTCTTGTAGCCATAGATACAAACGTTTCCAATTTACTTGGGTGGCAGAGATCTGGGCTGCTGCATCTGCCAGGTTATTTAGCTGTGCAGCTGGGGTGTTATTCTTTTGCTGGGCTGACGCATGTTCTATACTTAGGGGTTGCTGGGTGGCATGGTGGTACTCACTAGGCATTCCCACCTTCCATAGGGATTCCTTAATTAAGGTGGAGTTCTGTGCGGTATCAGCTTTCTGGCATGGAAATTCCTCTACCCATCCCGAGAACAAACAAACAATAACCAGCACAACTTTTAAAAGATTTACATTTGGGTAGCTGAATGAAGCTCATTTATAACTTCAAGAACAGTCCTAAAGGCAGAAATCTGGTTGCCAAAACTGTCTTTACAGGTTTGCCCATGTCGTGGGCTTGGCAGACAGGGCAAGCCAGACAATAGTTTGGGCTACTTAGGAGAATCTAGAAGCAAACTAATTTGCTTGAACAGCAATAATCATTTCCCTGCTTCGCTTACATGAGTCAGGCTGTGGTGCATGCAAGCAAAATAAAGGAGAAGGACCTTGGGTGCAACCAGGCGGCCATCCGGGGAGCACCAAAGGTGTTCAGGATGCAAAAGGCATTCATCCAGTCTCTAAATAGTTTCTTCTGACTTTTAGGGCCTGATCTTAAAATAGTGCAATATCAATAAGGGTTACAATAGGAGACTGGGAATCTGCAAAAATGGGAAACAGGGAAGTGGCCCAAGAGGGAAAAGGTCTGCAGCTTTAGCTGCTGTGCCAGCCAAGGCATTTAATAAGGCAGCAATATACAGACCATGTTGTTTTCATAAGCCCATATATATTTTAGCTTACCAACATAGACAATTTAATAATGCTATTAATAAGATAAGCACAAACATAAAATACAAAACCACATTCTTCATTTTAAAAGGAAATTCATGATGTTTAGGTTGTTCTTCAGTAACTACCAGCTTTTCTCTGTGTTTCTGAAAGACAAAAGAATACTTTTCTACCCCCTTTGGGGTGGCAGGTTGCATATTGGAATATTCCATTTACAAATATGCTCAGTTCTTTCTAAACTCTGCAAGTTACTCACTCTGAATTTTCTCCAGACCCTTTAGAGTTAAGGACCTACTCATTTACTCTTAACCTCAAATCACATGCTTATTTTCCAAAGTGACATTTTATTGGATATTACCATTTTAAATATCACTAAAGAGATTTAGATCTTTTATTCCTATATTGAAAGGTGTCCATATCGGAAGGCGTCCCCTCCTTATGGATGCACCAGCAAGACAAACAGACAGACAGACAACATTGAACAAAACTCCATGATACATACACATACACCACAATATAAATGTTTACACTTTATTACACAAAGAGTTAAGAACTTGAACTAAAGCTTTCAGAGTTGGGCAGTTTCTTCAAGGTCTTATAATCTGGGCTTTTGTCCAAGGAACTGCATCCCACAGCCAGATATAAAACTACTCCAATATTCCTTTTTCTCTTTTAATTTACAAGCAGTTCTCTGCTTACAGAGCTGCAACCATAATTCCTCTGATAAAGCCCCATTGGGGCCTTCCTCCTTGGTAGGCAGTGAGAGCGGGGAAGGCCGGGGGGGAGAAAGATCGGGCTCCGGCCGAGCCACACAAACACTAACAGGGAAAAACATAAGAACATAAGAACATAAGTATGGCCATACTGGGTCAGACCAAAGGTCCATCGAGCCCAGCATCCCATCTGCCGACGGTGGCCAATGCCAGGTGCCCCAGAGAAGGAGAACAGAAGACAATGATCAAGTGATTTATCTCCTGCCATCCATCTCCTGCCCTTGTTCTGAAGGCTAGGGCACCATACTTTATCCCTGGCTAATAGCCATTTATGGACCTAACCTGCAAAAATTTATCAAGCTCTTTTTTAAACCCTAATAGAGTCCTGGCCTTCACAGCCTCCTCGGGCAAGGAGTTCCACAGGTTGACTGTGCGCTGTGTGAAGAAAAATTTCCTTTTATTAGTTTTGAACCTACTACCCATCAATTTCGATGGGTCTCGCGAGCATTATGATTTTTCTTCTGTTCAAAATTACCATAATGCCCTGTCCTTTCATCTCCCGTAATAGGCTGATCCCCTTGGCCCTCTTCACTAGAATCTCCTGATTCCTCCGATAAGGCCCCGTCTCCGTTAGGGACCCTGTGTCTGGCTCCTATTTCCGCTAAGGAGTCCGGCGAGAGGGGGTAACCCTCTTCAGAGCCAGACTGCAACGGCTCTAAGGCACGGACTACAAGATTACAAAGAGACCAAACGGGGAGCGGGATAATTTCCCCTCTTTGGTGCGCTCGACGCAGGGCTCTCATAACCAACTTCCACTGTTTTAAATCTAGAGCATTTTTCCCACTAGGGGTAAACCAATAACAATGTTTACAGACAAGATCAAAAAGTTGTTGAAACGTACTTTGTTTTACTTTTACTCCTGAGCTTCTCAATAAGGTCTGAAGCAATTCAATATAAGAGGAGTAAGCAGATGGGGAATTCCCCATCTTGACCCTGCCCAAATCCCGAAGGTCTGACTCACCTGGTCTAAAAATCCCCTTCGGTCGCTCCGGCACTGATACACCGTTTCCGTCTCATGGACGCTTTTCGCCTCCGTGTCCCTGTTCGGGCGCCAGATATTGTATTTCTTTTTCTCACAGGTCCCAGAGGCGAGATGCCGCGAGGGTTAAAAGACAAAGACAAACATAAAGACAGCAGGGGACCAACAGTTCTGAAGACTGAAGGCCCTGAGTTTATTATTCTCACAGCTTTTATAACCAAGTGAAAGCACATTATTATGAGAAAAGCAATCAGCTACAATACAACTGGCTCAAAACCTCTATCTCTAAAAAAGCCACATCATTCCTCCCAGTCCTTGAACATGAACTCTTGGAAAACACCTAGTTCAAGCAACACAGCTCCTTGTGGCTTGCCTCCAAGAGAGCAGATGTTTCGTTTGCAAAACATGTTATGTTGCTCCAGATGCCAAGAGCCCAGCCAGGCCTGGGAGACCTGTAGGGGGGGAAGGCAAAACTCCTTCAGGAGGTCACTGTTTTCTTGCACATTACTAACACTTCCCCTGCTTACTGGGCTCTTAGAAGATATTTAGGGGTAAAATACAGCTAAATAACCACAGTGAACACCGAGAGCCAGGACTGGCGGTTGTCAACAAACTTTACAGGACCATGGGAAACTTGGCCACAGCCATGATAAAGGGCTGGCTGGCTAATGAAAATCATGCCAGATTACAGAGATTGCTGGCTGAGAGTGTTCCGGATTAGGGGGGTTCAACCCGTACATTTAGCTACCGATGACCGAGGACTACTTTTTGTTAGATATCAACAATCCAACTCGATCCACCTGGCAATGAGAATGTATTGATGCGACATCACAACAGTTGTAGATCCCAGGAGAGCTTATCGATGTGCAAAGGAAGGCGAAGTTTAGCTACAGAGGATCACTGCTTGCCTATGTGGTAGTCAGAAGTGACTGATGTGAAGTTCTGATGGGTCTCTTGTGCTGTCCCAGGACGATAATCATTCGGTTACATGCCTATGCTCACTCTGTACATCACATTAGCCCTACACAGCTGGCTAACGTAGTAAACTCCAAGACAGTAAACTCCCCAAAGACCACAAAATCAGATAAGGTCTGAAGGCATGAGACCAAGTTTATTGTCAAATGACGTACAGTAATATTTGTCAGCGGTCTCTACTGAACCACTACACTTATGTACCCCGCGACAAGGGACTCAGCTCAGTCAGGGCCAAGAATATGATGCTGCCCCCTTGGCTGGACAGAGACAACTCCCTTGGGGTACAGATATAAACAAGCTCAGAGAGGTAGCCATGTTAGCCTGTATCTTCACAAAACAAAGCAAGCAGTCCTGTAACACCTTACAGGCTAACGATATTATTTATTAGGTGATGAGCTTTCATGGGGAAGATCCATTTCTTCAGGCCTTACGCACCAAAGCCACAGGAGCACTGCGTGGTGAGTTCTGGGCTGCTCTGAGGGCTTCTGCGGGGGGGGCAGTGGATGCAGGGAGAGAACCTCAGCGTACTCCGGGAGCTTCTGAGAGCAGGCTGCCCCAGCCCTGTTCCTTCTGCCCAATACCCCACCCCTTCCGGGAGCACAGAGCTGCCCTCCCTCCCTGCCTTGCCCAGGAGCCCACCAAGTTAGTCACAGCTGTGTCCCCTCACGGCCCTGATGTTGACACTAGACACGTTCAGAATGAAAGTAAGGTGTGCTTTTAATCTGTGAGGTTAGTTAATTGGAAGGATGTGGATACACTGGAGAGGGTCCAGTGGAGGGTGACCAAAGTAATTAGGGGGCTGGAGCATATGGCTTATGAAGAAAGGTTGAGGGAATTGGGACTGTTTAGTCTGCAGAAGAGAAGACTGACGGGGGGACTTGATAACAGCCTTCAACTTACTGAAGGGAGGCTGCAAAGAGGCTGGAGAGAGGCTGGAGAGAGGCTGTTCACAGTGGTCACAGATGGCAGAACGCGGAACAATGGTCTCAAGTTGTGGTTGGGAAGGTCCAGGTTGAACGTTAGGAAAAACTTTTTCCCTAGGAGGGTGGTGAAGCATTGGAATGGTCTAGCCAGGGAAGTAGTGGAGTCTCCATCCCTGGAGGTGTTTAAGTCTCTACTCAACAAAGCCTTGGCTGATCTGATCTGATGGGTTTGGTCCTGCTTAGAGCAGGGGGCTGGACTTGATGGCTTTTTTAGGTCTCTTCCAGCTCTATTCTATGATTCTATGATTTACTCAGGGTCATCACAGATTCTCCATCACTGGTGCTACTTAAAATAAAAAATGGCTCTTTTTCTAAAAGATCTGCTCTGTAAGTTATTGTGGGGAAGTTCTCTGGTCTGTAGTGTACAGGGCATTAGACTAGATTGGATAATTTTTGCCACGGGGGCACTCCACGTGTTTTGTAAAAGTTTCTGGGGCTGCACCTTTCTTAGTAATGAAATAACTCACCCTCTATTGCAGGGCAGGCAAGATATGATTTATGGGCTGCCTCTTGCCTTCAGGTTGCTTGTGGCCTACATGCTATTTATATCCTACTGCCAGGGTAACAACAGGCCCTGGACACCACAGGGTTTTTAAATAGCTGATTGAATCAAAGATGGTCACCCGGTGGGGTGATAGTGGTGGGAGCGGGTGCCCTTTAAATAACATCAATTTAAAGGTCTCATGGCTCTTGGTCCTTGGTGCTACTGCATTGCTGGTCCACCACTTGGGGTTCCTGGGCTATTTAAAAAGCCTGAGGGCTCCCAGCACCTGCTGCTACCTTGGCAGTGGAATATAAATCGTATGTGAGCCACATGCAGCCTAAGGGCCGGATCCAAGGGCTAGGTAGGCCGGATCCAGCCCGTGGGCCATGTCTTGGTCACTTTTGGTCTTGGAATCGGTCAATCTGCAATTTCTTTGAAACAAGTAAGTGTAAAGCGGAAGTCAGTGTTAAGGCTGAATGGGCCCAAGCTCTTAAAAACCCACTTCTACCATGCCGCCTATAAAGAATTTTGTTGATTTTTATAGAAAATCCCTTTTGTTGTTCCCCCTCTTCTGACCTAGAATCACAGAATCATAGAGTCCTGGGGCGGGAAGGGACCTCAGGAGCTCATCGAGTCCATACTCCTGCCCAAAGCAGAACCAACGTCGACTAACTCATCCCAGCCAGGAGCTTGTCAAGCCGGGACTTAAAAACCTCTCGGGATGAAGATTCCAGCATCTATCTAGGCAGCACATTCCAGTGCTTCACCAGCCTCCTGGTGAAATAATTTTTCCTAATATCCAATATATGCCTACTGCTCTGCCGCTTGAGACAATTGCTCCTTGTGCTGCCATCTCTCACTACTGAGAACAGCCTCTCTCCATCCCCTTTAGCGCCCCCCCTTCAGAAAGTTGAAAGCTGCTCTCACATCGCCTCTCACTCTTCTCTTCTGCAAATTAAATAAGCCCAAATCCCTCAGCTTCTTCCTGTAGGTCATGTAGGTCAGCTTCTCCTTGTAGGTCCAGCCCTCTAATCATTTTGGTTGCCCTCCGCTGAACCAGCTGCAATGTAGCCACGTTCTTTCTATATTGGGGGGCCAAACCTGGACAAAATATCCCAGATGTGGCCCCACCAGTGCCAAACAGAGAACAACAATAACTTCTCTAGATTTGCTGGAAATGCTTCTCCTAATGCACCCCAATATGCCGTTAGCCTTCTTGGCTACAAGGGCATACTGTTGACTCATATCCAGCCTTTCAGCCACTGTAATCCCCAGGTCCTCTTCTGCTACTTAGCCACTCGGTTTCCAGCCTGTAGCAACACTTGGGATTCTTCCATCACAAGTGCTGGACTCTCTAGTTGTCCTTGTTGAACAACATCAGATTTATTTTGGCCCAATCCTCCAATTTATCTAGCTCACTCTGAATCCTATCCCTACCCTCCAACGTATTTACCTCTCCCACTAGCTTAGCGTCAGCTGCAAATGTGCTGAGGGTGCCATCCATCCCCTCATCATTAATAAAGATGTTGAACAATACCAGTCCTAGAACCGATCCTTGGGGCGCTCCACTTAAAAATGACTGCCAACCAGGCACTGAGACATTGACCACTACCCATTGGACCCGACCGTCTAGTCAGCTTTCTATCCACCTTACAGTCCATGTGTCCAATCCACACTTCCTTAACTTATGGGCAAGAATACTGTGGGAGATTGTATCAAAAGCTTTGCTAACGTCAAAGTATATCTAGGGTGACCATCCATCCTGTATTGGGTGGGACAGCCCCGAATTTTGGGTGCCAGAAAGGCATCCTGGCTTATTTTTAGAAGGGGCTAATTGGCCTGTATTTGGCCCCCTGCCAGCTGACCTTTTCCCCCAGTGACGTGTGCAGGGCCAGCTGCTGGCTGGAGAGCATGGGGAGAGCTGACGTGTTCTCTGGCCACAAGAAGAGGGAGCCAGCGGGGGGCCCTCCAAAGATAGGGTAGGTTGGTGCTCTGCTTCGTGGCTCCCTGTGCCTTTGGGAAGCCCAGGAGGACCAGCAGCTGCTGCCTACATTCCGGCTCCCGGTGGAGGCAGGAGGAGCCACCCCTCCCCCTCATACCTCCCTGTCCCACATGTTCATGTCCTGTGCTCTCCCATATCTGCTACCCTTGTCAGGGACCACATCGTTGTGTGATGCGGTTAGCCCGTTCCCATCAGATTGAAATCGATTGCAACAGTTGTGTCTGCGACTCCCTGTGGCATGTTGCCTTTTCACCAGGCCAAAAACCGCCAAGGTGTGTCAGCCCAAGAGTTGTTGATCTCTGTGTGTTTCTGCCAAACCCTTCTGTCACTGCCTTGTCTTTCAGTGTCCCTGACAGTTTCCAAACACCCACGACTGGAATTTATTCCTCATTTTGAATTTTGCTGTAGAAACGTAGTCTGTACAATGCTTCATCCATTTCTATTCCTACCTTCTTCTGGACTCTACTGCCAGTGTTATGAATCACATGATTTATTAGTATCGGAGAGGTCACCGTGTTAGTCTGTAGCTTTGAGAACAACAAGAAAGCTTGTGGCACCTTACAGACTAACAGATATTTTGGAGCATCAGCTTTCGTGGGCAAAGACCCGCATCGTCAGGTGCATGAGTTGGTGGGTGGTTTCAGAGGTTTATTTAAAGAGTGGGAATCCCAGTAAGAGGGAGGACCAGAGCTGACAAAACAAAAAGCAGTCAAGTAGCACTTTAAAGACTAGCAAAATAGTTTATTAGGTGAGCTTTCGTGGGACAGACCCACTTCTTCAGAGCTGACAAGGTCTATTCAGCAAGGTGGAAATGGCCCCGTATCAACAGCACTTACCAAAAGAGGAAAAAACATGTCAGATCAGACGGGGATGTGAGCCTTCATCAGAGTCTAATGGGGAGCAATTAGCACCCAAAGCAGAGAAACTGCCTTTGTAAGCGGTGAGCCACTCGCAGTCTCTGTTTAATCCATGGTTAATGGAGTCAAATTTGCAAATAAATTGCAGCTCAGAGATTTCTCTCTCCATTTGATTTTTAAAATTTTTTTGTTTCAGAACGGTCACCCTTAAATCTGCTACTAAGGCTACGTCTACACGTGCAGCCAACATTGAAATAGCTTATTTCGATGTTGCGACATCGAAATAGACTATTTCGATGAATAACGTCTACACGTCCTCCAGGGCCGGCAACGTCGATGTTTAACTTCGACGTTGCTCAGCCCAACATCGAAATAGGCGCAGCGAGGGAACGTCTACACGTCAAAGTAGCACACATCGAAATAAGGGTGCCAGGCACAGCTGCAGACAGGGTCACAGGGCGGACTCAACAGCCAGCCGCTCCCTTAAAGGGCCCCTCCCAGACACAGTTGCACTAAACAACACAAGATACACAGAGCTGACAACTGGTTGCAGACCCTGTGCCTGCAGCATAGATCCCCAGCTGCCGCAGAAGCAGCCAGAAGCCCTGGGCTAAGGGCTGCTGCCCACGGTGACCATAGAGCCCCGCAGGGGCTGGAGAGAGAGCATCTCTCAACCCCCCAGCTGATGGCCGCCATGGAGGACCCAGCAATTTCGACGTTGCGGGACGCGGATCGTCTACACCGTCCCTACTTCGACATTGAACGTCGAAGTAGGGCGCTATTCCTATCTCCTCATGAGGTTAGCGACTTCGACGTCTCGCCGCCTAACGTCGAAGTTGGTGCCGCTACTTCGAAGTAGCGTGCACGTGTAGACGCAGCTTAAATGTCCAGGGAGATTGAAGTGTTCTCCCACAGGCTTCTGTACATAGCTGTTCCTGATATCTGATTTATGTCCATTTATTCTTTTACAGAGAGACTGTCCAGTTTGGCCAATGTAAATTGCAGTGGGGCATTGCTGGCACATGATGGCATATATTATATTAGTAGATGTGCAGGTAAAGGAGCCCCTGATGGCATCGTTGGTGTTAGGTCCTGTGATGATGTCACTGGTGTAGACACGTGAGCAGAGTTGCCAGTGAGGACTGTTGCAGGGGCTGGTTCCAGGCCTAGAGTCACTGGTTTGTGATTTATGAGGCATTCTTTGGAGTCTGCAACTTCTTTCTCTCTCATGTTGGTGGCTGGCTCACGATTTTTATTGAAGGTGCTGACTAGACTTTGCTTTTAGCCCATGTATTTGCCAGCGTTGGCTCTTCGCTTTGAAAAGTGAGCCTGGCTTGAGAAATAGCTGGGGATGGAGACCATGTAAAACATGGAAATGGAATTTAGTTCTGCTTGGCTGGTGATGAATTTCTCATGGTGCTACTGTGAATTATTTTGCAGTAAACACAGCCACAGCCACGGCCACATGGAATAGAAACTGGCAGGGGTGGAAGGAGGCACACCTCGATCTAAAGACCATTCCAGCCAATTAGGGTTGAGATCTGATCCAGTAAGACATGGCCTGAATCAAAATCC
Organism: Carettochelys insculpta; assembly: GCF_033958435.1. Taxonomy (NCBI): domain Eukaryota; kingdom Metazoa; phylum Chordata; order Testudines; family Carettochelyidae; genus Carettochelys; species Carettochelys insculpta. The sequence goes on from NC_134145.1 coordinate 6,243,886, forward strand.
TGGATTCAAAGACCAGAGAAATTGAAAAGTCCTGTGGCACCTTATAGACTAACAGATATTTTGTAGCATAAGCTTTCGTGGGCAAAGACCTACTTCGTCAGATACATCAGAGAACTTGGGTAAACTCTGGATCTGAATCCAAACTTTGTTTCTTGGCCAGTCTTGAATGCTCAATTCTGAATCACCACTCCACTGAACCCAGAGCACTTAGCTATATTTATCATGAAAACATGAACCAGTTTGTTTTCAGAGAGGAGAGATTCAAATTATAGTAAATAGGAATATCAGAAACAAATGGGTGCCTTCTAAAAGAAAATCATAACATTTTCTTGCATGTTGAATAGTAACAGAGAGGAAGCTGTGCTAGTCTATACACTATCAAAACAAAAAGCAGTCAAGTAGCACTTTAAAGACTAGCAAAATAGTTTATTAGGTGAGCTTTCGTGGGACAGACCCACTTCTTCAGACCATAGCCAGACCAGAACAGACTCAATATTTAAGGCACAGAGAACCAAAAACAGTAAGCAAGGAGGACAAATCAGAAAAAGATATTCAAGGTGAGCAAATCAGAGAGTGGGGGGGTGGGGGGGAAGGTCAAGAATTAGATTGAGCAAAGTATGCAGATGAGCCCCTATAGTGACTCAGAAAGTTCCCATCACGATTTAAACCATGTGTTAATGTGCCAAATTTGAATATAAAAGCCAGCTCGGCTGTTTCCCTTTGAAGAACAGTGCGATAATTCCTTTCCAGTAACACACCCTTACAAAACTTTCATCAAAAAAATGATGCAGGGCATGACACAGAGGTATTGTTTTCATAGTAACTTCTGCCACCAAAGAGCTGGCAAGAAAAGCGCCTGACTTCCAAAGGAGCTGCAATCAACAGAACAGCAGCAACATTACAGGAGGTTATCTAGGAGTGACTTTTACTAAAAGTTGCCCAGCAAGGCCGATCCAGTGTGCAGTGAGACAGTAGCTGTAATCCTCCTAGGTCCTAAAAGGAGACTTACCCTGAGTTGAGGCATTGTTTCTTTACAAGCGGAAAGACCCAGACCATCTTTGAGTCTTTGGCCAGGCTCCTTGTGCTTTAATTGGTGGGTGAAGTTCTGTGGCCTGCTCTGTGCAGGAGGTCCGAATAGATGATCACAAGAGTCCCTTTTTACTTTAAAGTCTACGAATTTAGGTTCAAACTGCCTTAGAAATGTACCATTCATAGGAATTTTTGTACCTTATCTTTGTCAGTCAGTGCCTGCATATTAATAATCACCAACACCCTATTGGAGTCCACTTGTACTTTGTACATCCACAGTTGCCTATATATAAGGGTCCAGCTTAACAGGTACAAGGTTTCCATTTGTTTCTAATATAATAGTCCAGTTCCTTGATGCTGCTGTCACACGAGTCTTTCAGACCATTTAATCTCCCACTCGGATCTTCTCAGGATCAGCCTTTCATTAGACTCTGAGTTATTCTCTTTTTCCTTGACAGTTTCTCCTTTGTGTGTTGATAAAGCATCCGTCAGATGGGACATGCCGGAATCCACATCTACTGTCTGCTTGTGGGAACTTTCTAGATTCTTTGTCAATCCCTCCAATTACATTCAAATTTGGCCCTTTGGTTTATCCAGACTATTAAATGTCTTAGGTATGGCTGCATCTCTTTGGCCTCAAGTGTTAGATGTGGGATTTCTGGTGCACACTCTTATCACCTGGGTTGAGAGGCAGATCACAAGCTCTTTCCTCAAAACAATATTTCTGCTTCCACTTCTGATTTTCTTTCATCTTCTGCATGGTTTCATTCTTCTGAGATTTCAGGAAATTATCAGTAATTGGTAAATTCGAACTGATCCTTCTTCCCAGTAACAGCTGTCCTGGAAAACAGCCATTCTCCAGGGTGTACTTCAATAAATGAGTAGCACTTTACACAAATCGCTCAGATTGTCAGAAGTCTTTCCTTAAGGGCCTTTACTGTCTGGATAGACCAGGGCTCAGCAACCCCTGACACAGGTGCCAAGAGCAGAATGTGAGATGATTTTCATCGGCATGTGAAGTGGGAGCTCAGCCCTCCCATTGCTTCCCCATGCAGCCAAGAGCTTATTCAAAGCCACACCACCTGTGGATTAGCAAAAGACCAGCTCATGCTACCAACCACCTAATCAGCAAAGCTCTGCAACTTTATTTATTTATGAATGAAGCTGCTGTAAGTAGGACTGGCACTTGGATGGTACATAGAGGTCAAAAGGCCAATTTTCAGCACTCTGCCTCAGAGAGATTGCTGACCCCTGATACAGACCTCTCCACAAGTCCATTGGATTGGGGATCATTTGGACTTGATGTGATAAAAATCCCAATTTACAGCAAATTGCTTAAATAGGCACTGGGAAATTCTGTCTATTATTGCTAAAGAATTCATCTGGAATTCTGTGTCTGGAGAAGATTCCCATCATGCTGGCTACTGATGACTTACTATTGTGCAGTGTACAAATTTCTGGATGCTGAGAATAATAATCAGTGACTCTTAATAAGCCTTTGATTGCAAGGCAAATAAGTCAGTGCTTTCCTTCTCATAAGGCTTTTGTGGAGCAGGATGAGGTCTCAGTGGACTACTTTGCGATTTCAAACATGAAAAGCAGTTTTTTCCCACATTCATTCTTGATCTGTGGCCCATACAACACCTTTTGTGCCTATTGTTTATACTTCTCAATTTCTAAATGACCCTAGTGGATCTTCTATAACCTTTCTTTTCAGTGGTTCTTTGAAATGACAACATTACCACCCTTGAAAATTACTGCATCTATCACAGTACGTTCATGTCTGCACTTCCAGTAGGTCCCTATACTTGGACAGCAGCTACTTATTTCTTCAGGCCACCTTTTAACGATTACTTCGTCAAGGTTTCCCAAAATTCCATCTTTCTGCATGTCCTCTCTTAACTCTGGGAATTGACATTACCCACAAAGGTACATAGGCTTGCCTCTCTGCCTCTAACATTCAGTTCAGTGATTGAAATCTCCTCTAATCAAATTTTAGACCCGTGTCTCTCAACCTTTTTTTTTAATAAAGTACCCCCTTTTAAAAAAATTTATAAGTACCACCAGACTTCTCCCACATACCACCAGTTGAGAAACATGGTCCAAAGGTCATCTGAGGTCTTGAAACAAGTGCCATTCAACCTTTCCAGATGACTGTCCCCTTTGCAGGAGTCATATTTGCTTTGCATGCAGCCGAGTTACTACTTACTTCCTTACAAAAACATGCAAAAATATCACAGCAGATGACCACTGAAAACTTGCTGACTTTCTACCATCTTAATATCAAATAAATGAACTGGAATAGAAATATTACACTTAGGCTACGTCTACACGTGCAGCCAACATCGAAATAGTTTATTTCGATGTTGCGACATCGAAATAGTCTATTTCGATGAATAACGTCTACACGTCCTCCAGGGCCGGCAACGTCGATGTTCAACTTCGACGTTGCTCAGCCCAACATCGAAATAGGCGCAGCGAGGGAACGTCTACACGTCAAAGTAGCACACATCGAAATAGGGATGCCAGGCACAGCTGCAGACAGGGTCACAGGGCGGACTCAACAGCAAGCCGCTCCCTTAAAGGGCCCCTCCCAGACACAGTTGCACTAAACAACACAAGATACACAGAGCTGACAACTGGTTGCAGACCCTGTGCCTGCAGCATAGATCCCCAGCTGCCGCAGAAGCAGCCAGAAGCCCTGGGCTAAGGGCTGCTGCCCACGGTGACCATAGAGCCCCGCAGGGGCTGGAGAGAGAGCATCTCTCAACCCCCCAGCTGATGGCCGCCATGGAGGACCCAGTAATTTCGACGTTGCGGGACGCGGATCGTCTACACGTTCCCTACTTCGACGTTGAACGTCGAAGTAGGGCGCTATTCCTATCTCCTCATGAGGTTAGCGACTTCGACGTCTCGCCGCCTAAAGTCGAAGTTAACTTCGAAATAGCGCCCGACGCGTGTAGACGCGACGGGCGCTATTTCGAAGTTGGTGCCGCTACTTCGAAGTAGCGTGCACGTGTAGACGCAGCTTTACATTTTAGCGTAAGGCATAGGAAGCAGTAGAAACAAGTCGTCGTTTGAATGAACTTTTAGGCTGCACTGACTTCACTAGCATTTTATGTAGCCTGTTGTAAAACTAGGCAAATACTTAGATGAGCTGCTGTACCCCCTAGGAGACATTGATGTACCTCCAAGGGCAGGCCTACCCCTGGTTGAGAAACACTGCTTTATACCTTCATTGGAAATAACATTCTCAACCCAACACACGACTGCGTTGGCTGGGAGTCGAACCCAGAAGCACTGGTGCTATAGCGAGTCTCAACCAAAGTCCATATGCATGGTTTTGTGGTACACTTCTGGGGCTGAAACTATGCCAGCAGCTAAGCATATCTTCTAAAGAGGGAATTAATTGTGCATGGTTTTGGGCATGGGTGATGCATGCAGGGTACACCTGGGGCCACCTCCCTCCTACTGTCACTCCCAATTGGACTCACCCTCAGCAGGCTGCTGCTTCGGATGAGTGAGGGGGCTTTCTCTGGAACAACACTGGAGGAAAGCAGCACAAGCTTCCTAGCTAACACTGTGCCGCTACAGAAGAGGGTGGGGAGACTGCCTTCCAAACACTGGAAGTGGTGGGTGGGGGCAGAGCAGGGTCAGGAGGGGGAGGAGCATAGTCAGGGAAGGGGCGGGGCATGACAAGGGGCAAGGCATGGATGCTGCATGTCCTGGGATTCCCTCCGAGTTTTCACACAGCTAGCTCAGCTGCCAGGAGCAGCATGACAAGGAGCTCTGTGAGCTCTCCAGGTGCAGGAATGTCAAAGCAACACAGCAATCTATCCTGTAGCAGCCGTCTGCCAGCTGCTGTGTTCCTAGTGCAGGGCGAAGGTGACCATCCATCCTCTTTTTACTGGGGCAGTCCCTTATTTACGATGTCTCACAGGCATGTTGACTTCTTTAAGAAATGGGGGAAGTTTTCCCGTATTTTGCCAGGCTCCTGTTCCCTGACACCCAGAGTCAGGGAGCAACAGCCCCCACTGCCAGGGATCTCCTCCATGGAACATCTGCCCTGTTCTTCAGCACCCTTGGGGCAGCAACTCCTACTTCAGGGGAACTTCTTTGCCCCATTCTCCAGCGCCCCACAATGGTGGCCCCCACTGCCAGTGGACTCTGCCACAGGGTGGCTTCCCCATTTCCCAGAATCACGTGCCTCGGGAAGGCAGCTCCTGCTGCAGGAAAGCTCCTCCATGGGGCAGCTGTCCCACTCCATCATGTGGCAATCCCACAGGGCAGCTGCCTCATTCCTTGTCCCCCTTGCCAGGAGCCTGTGAAGCTCCTATTCTCAGCACCCCCCTGCCAGGAGGTTGCAGACCACTACTCCCCCTCCCATGGGGCTCACTGGTGTCTCACTGTGGGGCAGCAGCCCCCATTGCTAAGGAGCTCTGGCATGGGACAGTAGCCCCCCATCCACAGAGGCCAATGTCTCGTATTTACCATAGGGCAAGGCAGTCTCTCTGTGCGGGGCAGAACAGGATCACTCCAATGATTTGCTCTTTCTTTGCCCCACATTCAACCGTCAGACACTTCCCAGGGCTTGAAAGGCGAGGGACTGGGGCTTGGAAAGCAGCTGAGATCAAAACATTGAGCAGAGCTCTCAGAACAGGCCTTGTGGGATGCTGGCGGAAGCCAGTTCTGTTGAGAAAACAAACAGCAGCGTCTACACTGGTTCTGTGCCGATAATAAAGGGAACAGGAAGGGAAAAAAAAAGTCTCTCGTAAGAAGATTTTTCTCAGTGGAACTGGGATTTTTTCTTCACAAAGTCACGTTCCCCTATGTACGTTCTCACGGTTTTGTTCCCCAAAGGCAGTCTTCGGCAGCAAAACTCAGCGAGGTGGACAAGGCCCTAAAGTTGTGATATAAATCTCCAAAGCAACAGGCAAAACACTCAGTGATTTCATTTCTTCCTGTTGCTGGATAAGCAGCCAGAGGTGGATTTGAACTTGAGAGTGGTGGCTCTTAGGGAGAATAAACTTGCCTCTCTGTTAGTGGTCTAGCTGCCAGTACAAAGCTCATTGAGTCACACTTAGGTATGTGGGTTACAGCTGCTCAATGCAATTGAATTCTCTCTCTCAACTAGTTCCACCTCTCTGCAACATTGCCTGACAAAGGCAGCCTGGATAGAGGTTGGAATACGTCTATTTGGGGATTTCCCCCTTCTTGATCTAGTCCAGCTGTCACTGTGCACACTAAATAGATGGGCAGGTCACTATGACTTATCCATTGCCTCCCTTTGTCTCTGCTTTCAGTTGCAAGCACAGTTTGAGATGACTCCAATTTCCTTCTCCCTCAGCACGTCTGATGCCATGTAAGGATCATGGGGTGCAGCAAATAACAAGCCTGTGACTGACAAAGGAATAAACCTTTAATTAAACACTGGAGAGCCTCTGGTAAATGTCTGCACGCAGCCACGCCAGGTTCCCAATCCCTGCCTCCAGGGCACATCTCCAAATGCCTACCTTCATAATTGTGTCCCTTACGAGGGTGTGTCTCTAAATTATAATTATCGACACACATATCTGTACAGAAACCATCTGCAAAGCCCAATTGATCCTTCTGAGAGTTTCTATTGTATTTTCAACCTTCTTATGCAGAAGCCAACTAGACAAAGTCAGCTCTCATGCACGCTCTTAAAGACATAATCGCACAATATCAGTGCTGTATCGCTACAGGGGTGGAACGCAGAAGAGCCTGTTAATGCACAAAGGACAAAGTTTAGCTATATAAGGTCACGGCTTACCTAGGAAGTGGCAATCTAACTCAATAAGATGGTGTTAGACTAATTCTTTATAAAAGCCTGATCACCTAGGCCAGTAGTTGAGTTCAGCTGTCTGGGGAAGTCACAGATTCACAGAACACTAGAACTGGAAAGGACCTCGAGAGGTCATTGAGCCCAGTCCCCTGCTATCAGGGCAGGACCAAGCACCATACAGACCAGAGGTCAGCAACCAAAACAGCAAGAAGAACCATTTTTTTCCAAATCGGTTGAAAACTTCAATAATGCAAGAGCTGCAACGCATGTGAATAGGAGACACTCCTTGATCTACAACGTCAAACCATACTTTTTGTAATCCCTCTTTTAAGACCGGCGCACACACAATGATTTGTAATGAGATACATGTTTACTGCAGGAAGTTCACCAACATTTTACATAATTACATAGTCACACTAGGCCCTACAGCAACAACCAGGGGGGAATGCTGGGTTTATGGTTCACCTCTCCAAGGACAGGTGACAGTTAAAAGCAAACAAACATCCAAATGTTGTAAAGGGGTCCCTAAACCAATCAACAAATATACAGTTCTAGAGGAAACAATAAAAACGCCTCTATGTATTTCCCTGCCTCAGTTACCGTACTTGATCGATTTTCAGGCTTTCAGAATCCTTAAGGACTCCAGATACTCAGCTTTACCCTCTTGTGAGCCGATGCCCAGGTGCCAGCTAAAGGTCTGGTGGGGCAAAGGGTGTGATGCCGCACCGGTAGCTAAGCTAAGCAGCCAGGGCAGGCTGGGTTCTTTTGTTTGCGTTTAGTTCGGGTACAGCAGCAAGAGGAAAATACACTTATTAGCGGCTTTAACAATTACTTCTTTATTTATACAAAGATAGAAACAATTTAACTCACAGGTAATTAAAAGGTACACAGAAATATGAATTTGTTATAACTTTAGTAGCGGTTAATAGGAAAACCGCTGGCAGCGATTTTACAACAAAAGCGGCTGCCGCGAGTAAAAGGGGTTTTAAACTGACCGCCCAATTTTACAAATGAAACCAAGATGGCGGTTGAGTCTGAGTGACAGGATAATGATTTTCTTGCGGTTACTAATGTTTAATTAAGGTAATTGCTGACCGCAGCTTGCCAGTTAAGGTAAGGACCCCCTGTGGTTTGACAGACAAGATAATGATTTTCCGCAGTTCTGTGTAAAAGGTAATGGCTGATCGCAGTTTCCTAATAGATCTAAATGGTAAGTTCGTTTTAAAGATCAGGTAAGGGCTTTCTGCGGTTTGATTGACAGGCTAATGGTTTTTAGCAGTTTATAGCCAAAAAAAACCAGTTAGTACCCGCGGTTTTTAAAGGGGAAACAACACAATTTAACTTAAGAAAAGTTTTAGACCAACTAGCTAGCTTAAACTAATACAATTAATGTGCACACAAGAAAGGCAAGTTGCAGGTGTGATTTACACCCCTGCCTCTTAGACCTGGTGGAACCAGAGTCTTTTCCCTCAATTCCTATAGGAAAGAAGTGTAATACAGGTGTAATTCTTACCCCTGCCTCCTAGACCTGGCGTGACCAGAGTCTTCCTCTCAATCGCTCAGGAAGAAGTAGGTACGAACCAGGCGTCCCCAGTCTCGGGAGTCAATACCGGACCTGGCCAGCAGATGTAGGTGACTGGAGCTCAAAGGGGGTGGGCTGCCAAACCCCCCTTTATACCCCTTTGGTCACGTAGGCCTCTTCCTGGTCTCAAGTGGCCAATCGGGGAGGAATGTGTTTGAACCCCAGGTTTCCCAGGGAAGGTGCAAGGCTCAATTCGCACCTGTGAATTGTGGACAATTGGGCACCTTTGGAGGTGATGGGCGGAGGTTCCTCCTTTTCCTAGGGTGTTGATCAGGCGTGTCAGTTACCGATATCAGCCAGAAGGGCAGCCATTAGCTAGCCCATTGACTGTCTGGTTTCTGTGTATGGTAGAGAGTCTGGGTAAAACAGCACACCTGCGTTCCCAGGGCATCAAAGGCTACCTGTCTTCCTTTCTGTCTCTCTCTCTGTCTCTCCCAGTTGGGGGAGAAGAAGAAAAGGGCCAAATGGGGGGGTTCATGTCTGGCTACACCTCTGCCCATTGCCTCTTCTCCTAACCTGGAGTTTCTCTCATGCAGCATATTTCATTCTTTCAGGACTGGTCCCTCAGTCAAACAAGACCTCTCTGCTATGAAAGCTTGTCCCTCTGTTCCTGTTTCTGTCCCTGCTTCCTGTGAGTCTGTGAATCCCCTCTCCCATTTCCCAGCCTTTCTGTTTGTAAAAGACTGTTTCAACACCTGGCTTCTTTGTTCCCCTTTCTGGGGAAACACCATTGCTTAGATACCTAGCACCCTTATTTTCTTTAGACCAGGGGTTCTTAATGCTGTGAGAACTGCTCATATGTGCTGCTCAAATCTGTCAGTTTCCCCTCACTGTGGCTTTTTGCAGGGCCACCGCAGGGAGAAACTGATGGCCCCTGTGCCAGCTGTGGCTCAAACAGCAAGGCTGCCTGAGTCCCAGCTGGTGTGGGGTTTATCAATGCCCTCCCCCTGCCACACACACACAGTGGGTCTTTGCAGAACCATCATGAAGGGAAATGCCAACCCTGCAGGACCCCATTCAAGCCGGGAAGCAGCTGAAATGCTGCTTCCCAGCCTGAACAAGCTGGCTGGAAGCCTACCCCCAATCCCTGCTGCGGCAAGCGGGAGGGAGGGTGAGAACCCGTTGGAGCTGGAACACGCGTTAAATGCCACATCCTGTCTCCAATGGCCGGCAGGGGAGGGGCGGCTGTTGCCTGGAGCCACCATCCCCACCTGCAAGCAATATAGTAGCCACAACAGTTTTCAGTGGTTATTCATTTACTCAACATCCCTAATCAAGGCGCTGAGCCGATTTTGGAAATGTGTCTGTGCTCACTGTGGAAGACAGCATATTGGCTGGTGGCTTTGAACCATTGATGCATTTGATCCTTTTTAAGCTTGTGGTATGCAGGACTACGTTGCAAACCTCTCTAGTAAGACTGTAACCATAGAAAATGTAAGCAAACGTGACCTTTATGAGCAGCTGATTCAGTTAAAAAGAGTGGGCATGCCATGGAATGGCTTGTCTCATAGAAGTGTGCCGTGTTCCTGAAAAGGTTGGGAACCCCCGCTCCGGATTTTGGCCATTATTGTCCCAAGGGTCTTTCTACGGTACTTCTCTAGACTGAGGTGGGGAACCTTTTTTGAATCCAGGGTCGCTGACCCACAGAAAAATCATTTGGGGGCCACACACAAGTGAGAAGAAAACCTAAAAAGCCCCTCACTGTCCTGGACCTCAAGTGAGAAGAAGAAAAAAAACCCCTCCGAGATGTGGCCTCCTCTCCTGCGGGAGAGGGCAGGGAAAGAAATGTCAAGGCTCAGGGCTTCTCTCCAAGGTTGGATCAACTCCTCTGAGGGCCTGGAGCTAGTAGCTGTAGGTTCCGGGGTGAGGCCGAAGACGAGGGGGTTCGGTGTGTGGGAGGGGGCTGCTGGGGAGCAGGCTGGAGGTAGAAGTGTGGGCTGTGGGGAGGAGGTAAGGTGCAAGAGGGCAGGGAGGGCAGAGGTGCAGAAGCAGGCTGGGGGTGTGGGGTCTGGGCAAGAGGGGGCAGCGAATGTGGGCACTTATCTGGTGCAGCTCCGAGGGTGGCAGCACAAGCACCTCCACATGACCCTGTGCACTCCAGGGAAGTGCTCCATGCAAGCACCTGCCCACCTCCCGCTGCTTCCATTAATTGCAATTCCTGGCCAGTGGGAGTGCCGGGAGCGAGGGGTTCTGCAGGGAGAGCATGCCGAGCCACTTGCTCGTCCAGATGGCCAAAGCTCAGGGGCCAGATTCAGCTTACTATTAGCCTTGCTCGGACTCACCGGTCTCAGGAAATCCACCCCACTATGGTGCAAGTTGGCACTGGTGCTCTAGCTACAGCACTCACTGTGTTGCTGGTGCAACGGTAGGGGCGGGGGTGAATCCTGAGCCTTGCCGGCCAGACCGTGGCCAGCCCTAGCCTGTAGGTTCCCCACCCTGGTCTAGATGAATGGTTCTTATTCTTAAAGACTCACCACGTCAACACTAGACCTTAAAGCCAATCGTAGATATGCCATTCCAGCTACCGCAACTGCATAGCTGGAATTGACTTATCTGCCATCAACTTATCTGGCCTTTCTCACTGAGGGAGGTAGATGGGAGAGTTTCTTCATCGAGCTCCTTTACACCTCACAAGGTGGAGGAGTACTGGGGTTGACTGTTAACCCTGATAGGTGAATTCCACATGTCTCCCCTAGGCAAGCAAAATCAAACCCTGGAAGATTAATCCTGATGAGGATGATCTACCAGGTAGTATAGATGTACGCTTAGAAATGGAAGGAACCTCGAGAAGTCAACTGCTGTCCCCTGTTAAGCTGACAATGCGTCATTGTTGTTGGAACAAAGTCTGGACACCGTGTCTGAAGCAAGCAGGAAAGTTTATTACACACAGTGCTGGTGGAGTCTCCCTTTGCCCATCAGGACTCAGTGGAGCACTGCCAGGCAATACATTACAATTGATTATATAGATTATTGATGGGCAGGGAGAAACTATGGCATGGATGTTACCCAAGCCTGGATAGGTCCTGGCAGCAAGATGAAATGAGCACAATAAATCAACAGTCTAAAAAGGTTACATAGCATCCCCGCCCGTTGCTCATAGAACATTTTATCTCAGTATAAGTGGTTTTCGTCAACAAGTTACTTAAACAAAGCAGACCTGCAATAACATCTATGTGTCTAATTGGATGGATGATGAGTCTACAAGAGTAACGATGGTGCCTTCACATGGGCACATCCAGGGCTGCTTATCTAGAAGACAAAAGCAAAAGAGACGGTAACAACGTAGAGCAATAACACGTTAGTTTTGAGTACCAGCCTGGGATAACAAATGGGATGGTGCTATATCCTGGTTCTCATTTGCATGGCCTCTTCTTGGAATGTGGTTGCCAGGACAACTATCCCTCCCTCCAAACTCCAAGGCCTTGTCTGAATTGGGATGATCTTCCCTGGGTCTTGTGAGGGAGAGAGAGGACGTGTTAGGCTGGGATAACCTTCCACTCATACTAACTAGGTTTCTGAACTCTAGGATTATAGGCCTACTCCAGACTTTAGGATTTGAATAGGGGGTCTTTAGCAGAATACCATAACCTGCCTCAGAAATTTCCATCTTACAACTGTCAACTCAGTGTTGCCACCTCTTGGTGTTTCGATCCAACATGGAGATAAAAAGGGTGCAGAGAAGTCCACCAGTCCCAGATCACAAGTGGAGTTTGCTATGTGACACACAGAGGGAGTCCCCAGTTCCAAAGAGCATTCATAAGCTGAACACTGGTTTCCCTAGTTGCCTCCCTATTTGACACCATTCCAAGAATGAAACAGAAGGCCTGCCTTCTATGGCGGGTTGCCACAGGCTCTGACTATGGGTTGGTCTACACTGGCAGATGAACAGCTCTGACAGCTACCATGCTGCTCACAGACCAATGCAAGCAAACTGCTGTTATATGGCCACACTATACTTCTTGTGATGGCGGAGCACATCCACATTAGCAGCTCTTGTAACAGCACAGCCAGCCAGCACTGTGCTGGCTTTCCTACTAGCCAGCTGGCTGCACAATGGTTTGGGATTCATTGCTGCATGGGGCAGGCAGTGTTATGTGATGCACGTTTCCCAATCCCATTGCTCTATTGCAGTGTTTCCCAAATGTTGCTAAGCAGAACCCTGGGGTTCTGCGAAGAGAAAATAAGGGTTCCGCGAGAAAATGATCAGGGGTCAGCAACCTGTAGCTCCGGAACCGCAGGCGGCTCTGGGTCATTTGCAGCTCCGGATGCTGATGCTGCTGACTCCTCTGCTGTTCCCTGCCCTGCCGCTGCTGAAAGAGTAGAACTAAATGTAATTGGTTTAACAGACAGCAGGGCAGCAGGAGGGATTTAGTTCCACTATTTCAGTGGCAGAAGGGCAGGGAGCCTCAGGGAGCCCCTCACTTGCAAAGTAGCTGGCACATGCAGAATGGGGGCTGGGGCGAGGGGAGCCTAAGGCTATCCAGAAGGGGAGCCAGATGGGTCCTGCAGTTCCTCCATTGTCCTTACCTTTCATTGGCTGTGACTGGCCTCTTATTTTGCCATTGGGCACCCAATGAAATTGGGCCCTCGGGACTTGAGTCGGAGGAGGTAATGGGAGTCACTAACTCAGGCGGAGTTTGCTCAGGCAGGGTTTGGCTGGGGGACTCTTTGGGTGGATGGGTTTGTCCCAGGGGCCGGTTTGGGGCTGAGGTGGGTTAATCCTGGGGATGGGGGTGCGGGTTTGTGGCTGAGAGGGGGTAACCCATATATAAGGGGTTCCACAAAATTCTTTCCAGTTTAAAAGGTTTCCGTGGCCAAATAAAATTGGGAAACTCTGCTCTGCTGTCATCCTGCTTCACTGACAGCTGGTTCTCAAAGGAAGTGTGGAGGGAGGGGAGCGTGTCTGACAGGGATGTGTGTTTATGGGAACAGGGAGACAGTGCACTTTGGGGGATGTCAACATGCTGGCTTGTAAATTCAAACACCAGCTGGAAACAAGTGGGCTTGCGATAGCGGGAGGGGAAACCTTGACATCAGCCTCTCCCGCGGCCTCCCTACTTTGGTTTCGGCACAGAAACCTCTCTCTCTCTCATGCTTGTCTGTGTCCAACATCTTGAGCACTGCAGCTGACTGGTTTGTGCCATGTCCAGGAGCGGGTCAACACAGCCCGCAGACTGTTGGAAAAGGAGCTTTGGAAGAAGATATGCAGCAGTCGTGTTCAAAACAATGAGCAGAGTGATTGCTGGCGGGATTATGGAACATTATGGAACTTTTCTGGAGCCATTTATAACACAGCAAATCAAGGAAATGTCCACCCCAGCTCTACAATGCTGTAGCCACGGCGCAGAAAGCTCCGTGCATTTCGTCAAGGTCAGTTACCAAGGTCAGCACAGAAAGTGTGGTGTTAAATCGCACTAAAAGGCCTTGGCAATGGGGACACCTCTGGAGTTCTGGCGCTGGGAGCTGACATAGGCTACGTCTACACGTGAAGCCAACATCAAAATAGCTTATTTCGATGTAGCAACATCGAAATAGGCTATTTCGATGAATAACGTCTACACGTCCTCCAGGGCTGGCAACGTCGATGTTCAACTTCAACGTTGCGTGGCACCACATCGAAATAGGCGCTGCGAGGGTACGTCTACACGCCAAAGTAGCACACATCGAAATAAGGGTGCCAGGCACAGCTGCAGACAGGGTCACAGGGCGGACTCAACAGCAAGTCACTCCCTTAAAGGGCCCCTCCCAGACACACTTTCACTAAACAGCGCAAGATACACAGAGCCGACAACTAGTTGCAGACCCTGTGCCTGCAGCATGGATCCCCAGCTGCCGCAGCAGCAGCCAGAAGCCCTGGGCTAAGGGCTCCTGCCCACGGTGACCATAGAGCCCCACAGGGGCTGGAGAGAGAGCATCTCTCAACCCCCCAGCTGATGGCCGCCATGGAGGACCCGGCAATTTCGACGTTGCGGGACGCGGATCGTCTACACGGTCCCTACTTCGACGTTGAACGTCGAAGTAGGGCGCTATTCCGATCCCCTCATGAGGTTAGCGACTTCGACGTCTCACCGCCTAACGTCGAAGTTAACTTCGAAATAGCGCCCGACGTGTGTAGCCGCGATGGGCGCTATTTCGAAGTTAGTGCCGCTACTTCGAAGCAGCGTGCACGTGTAGACACAGCTATAATGTGCCAGAGTAGACAAGGCCCCAGACAATCATTATTGCCAAGCTGAAGTGATCAGAAATCATGGGATCAGTCCAAAAAATCCCCAGAAGACAAACAAACTCAGCCCTGTCCCTGCTCCAAAAAAACCAAAATCCAAAATCAAACCTCCCACACACTTGAGATTTTAATTTACTCTGTCCTGTCTCTTGAACTTCCCCACCCAATGTATATGTGGCGGCTAGGGTCATCCAATCTCCCAGGGTAAGATGATTCTGGCCCCTGTTGAAGAGGTGTAAAACCACACAGCTGTTAATTAACTGTTAATTAATTCTGCCTCCCAGCTGGCCCCCGGATGCAGATTCCTCCTGGGTTCATTCCGTCAGCCTCAAACTCTCTGTTCTCCCTGCCTGGCTCAACTTCCTACAGTCCAGGCCCACTGCTGCTGTTCTGTTCCTCACCTTCCTTTCCAAGGCCTGGGTGTGGGCACCATAGAGGGCCCCTTCTTCCCCTCACAGGATTTTCACCCCCACAGTCCCCTTTCCCAGGCCATCTGCTGTAGGAAGTGGACGAGAAGTGAAACTACCCTGAGCTGCAAGTGTTCTGAGTTCCTTCCTACTTCCCATGAGCAGGACTTTGGTTTGCTATGGGCATAAGAAGGTAGTACCTCTGATTGGTTATTTTTCCCCAGAAGGTGGGCAAGTGGGGCAAGTTGCCAATAAGAAGGCTCAAATTCACTAGAGGGCTGGAGTTTCTTGCATCACAGCCAAACTGGCTCCTGCCCGAGAAAATATCCCGTCCCTTGTGAAAATTGGCAGCGGTGTGTTGCCCCTGCATGGCCAACATGAAATCTCCTTAAGTGAAAAGCTCATCTAGGCTACGTCTACACGTGCACCCAACTTCGAAATAGCTTATTTCGATGTTGCGACATCGAAATAGGCTATTTCGATGAATAACGTCTACACGTCCTCCAGGGCTGGCAACGTCGATGTTCAACTTCGACGTTGCTCAGCCCAACATCGAAATAGGCACAACGAGGGAACGTCTACACGGCAAAGTAGCACACATCGAAATAAGGGAGCCAGGCACAGCTGCAGACAGGGTCACGGGGCGGACTCAACAGCAAGCCGCTCCCTTAAAGGGCCCCTCCCAGACACACTTTCATTAAACAGTGCAAGATACACAGAGCCAACAACTAGTTGCAGACCCTGTATATGCAGCACGGACCCCCAGCTGCAGCAGCAGCAGCCAGAAGCCCTGGGCTAAGGGCTGCTGCCCACGGTGACCACAGAGCCCCGCAAGGGCTGGAGAGAGAGTATCTCTCAACCCCCCAGCTGATGGCCGCCATGGAGGACCCCGCTATTTCGATGTTGCGGGACGCGGATCGTCTACACGTCCCTACTTCGATGTTGAACGTCGAAGTAGGGCGCTATTCCCATCCGCTCATGGGGTTAGCGACTTCGACGTCTCGCCGCCTAACGTCGATTTCAACTTCGAAATAGCGCCCAACACGTGTAGACGTGACGGGCGCTATTTCGAAGTTACTGCCGCTACTTCGAAGTAGCGTGCACGTGTAGACGCAGCCCTACTGTTACAAGGAGGAAGGGGAAGAAATTATTCTCCTTAGCCTCTGAAAACAGGACAAGAACCAATGGGTTTAAACTGCAGCAAGGGAGGTTAGAATTGGACATTAGGAAAAATTTCCTGTGAGGGTGGTTAAACATTGGGGTAAATTGGCAAGGTGGTTGTAGAATCTACTGGAGATATTTCAGAACAGGCTGGATAAATATCTAATAAGGGTGATCTAGATGGTGCGTAGTCCTGCCATGAGAGCAGTGGACTGGACTTGATGACCTCTTGAGGTTCCTTCCAGTTCCAGCATTCTATGATTCAAAAGCCCACCAAAAAAGCCTTGCTAAGTCTCAGTCTAGCAGGGGAACATCTGTTTTGCTTGCATGGAGATGGTGGAATCCAAAGAGGCTCTCATTGCAGAAGTAACTCCGGTGATCTGTGATTCCAAAACGACCACTTGTTACGTTGCCGGACGGACTTCAGCATCGGCCTTCAGATATTTTATCTAATGCTTGACTCTTGCGAGAGCTCATGGAAGAGCACCCACACAAAAGAGGAGTGCTCAGACTAAGGCCATGTCTATGCTCAGGCCTGTTGATGAGAGGCGTAGAGGGCAAAGGGGGCAGTTCCCCCAGGCCTGGTATTTCCAAGGCCTTAAGCTCTGGCCATTGATGCTGCTGAAGAAGCAACGGCAGTGGCCAGACCCTTTGAAATGCCTCAGAGTGCTGTGCTGCTGTTCTACAGGTGGTTCCGAGGCAGTGCAGGGTGCGCCCAAGGTAAGCCCCGCTCCTTCCATCTTTGGGCCTGCTCCTTTTAGACGTGGGGAGCCAGGCCCCCTTCCCACCTTACCCCTGGGCTTGCAGTGGTTGTTGACCCTGCTGTTTATGAGACTGCGCCTTCAGCAGCACAGCTAGCCACTCTATTCCGACAGCAGAGATCTCTCCCCTCAACATAATAAACCCACCCAAAGGAGTGGCAGAGAGGACATCATCATGCACACCAGCCCTGACTCCAGCAAAACTTTTGTTGCTCGGGGATGCGTTTTTTTCACACTCTTGAGTGACATGAGCTTTGCAGGCAGAAGTGCAAGTGTAGACATGCCCTAAATCAGACCTATGATCCTGCTAGCTCAGTGTCTCATCTCGAACTGTGGTCAGAACCGGATGGTTCAGGTGAAAGTGTAAGAAACCCAGGAGCAAGCAGAGGTAGAATAACAGGCTCCCTACCTTAGCCTTGTTTTTTCTCTCATCTCTAAAGTGAAGTATCACATTCTACTCTAAATTCTAGTGGGCCGGTGACACATATTCCTACGTGGGCTATCACTGACCATAATAGGATGTCTCATATCATCACAACATTTTTTGGGGCACCTGAGACTCAGCAAAACAATGTAATTTCCCTTACGTCAACCTCAGATATCTCCACCCAGGCTTCTTGTTGTGGAGTCATAAATTAAAGAATGTAAATAGTTAGGCGTTGCAGTGTGGAGTAGAGTAAAATCCAAGGTGTTGCAACTATGAGCAGGGCAACACCTAAACACCTTTCTTCTGGTCCTTCCCCTGCTGGTGAAGTTGGCAGGAGATCAAATGCTGGGTATTTGTGTCACTCTACCTCTTGGAATATCATTGGATGAGACTGCCACCGGAATACGTTTAAAGAGTACCTACATGGTGCATTTGCTGGTGGGGAGAGGACAACGGGTGAAAGATGACTCTGATGCTGAAACTGATAACTGGCATTTGGGGCTGGCTGCATAAGGATGTCTCTCAAATCTTTTACCCGCTGGCTGTGCTTTGTCTGACCTATGTGGCCCTGAAAGTGATCAAGTTGTACAAGTGGAGAAAGGAGCTCAACAAAGCATTGGAGAGTTTCCCAGGCCCTCCAGTCCACTGGCTGTTTGGCAACGTCCATGAGGTAAGGAGCGTGGTGCTGGTGATGATTTAAAGCTCCAATCAAAAAGCAGCTTCTTTCTATGGAGAGTGGTTAGAATGCAGGTCCAGGAGCCGGGACCTCCTGAGGTGTAATCCCAGCACTGATATTAAGTTGCTGTTTAGAATGGAGAGGAGGAGAAGTCACTTACCCTCTTGTCCACTCATGGTGAAGTAAGAATAATAAGTTTTACATGAGTGACTGGATGTTGAGAGGATGAATGGATATTTATACATTACTCTGAAGACACTTATGCTATTTAAATGCTTTAACCAGAGCTGCTCCATCCATAGGACGAAGTGGCAGTAGTTTTGGGGGCCCTGTGGTGGCCACCTCTCTGCCCTATGGACAGGAGGGGCAGCATGACTGGGGGGGCTCGTCCAGAGGATGATTGGAGGCTGGGGTTGTGCATGGCAGCATTAGCAGCAGCAGCAGCAGCAGGGGGTCACCTCCCCTGCCCCCCACTCACCATGAGAGTTATGGGAGCTTAAATTCTCACCACCCACCTGGTGAGTGGGACAGGGGATGACCAACACCACACACAATGCCCAGCCCCAGGCAATCTTCCAGCCCCATTGCCGGGGAGGGGGCACAAGGATGGAGTGGGGCAGAGCAGGGGGGTGGCCGGGCCTGGGACACTGGGAAGTGGGGGATTGACCCAGGCCCTGCCACCTACAACTCTTCCATGGAATGGCCCTGGCTGAGATATTAGGGTTGAAATGATGTGGATTTGAAGATGTTATCCCAGGAGTCTGGACATAATCCAACATGTAACAAAGGAGAGCTTGAAAAAAACCCTATTTTTGTGAGCAGGTTATTCCATAACCTTTATGGGCAAGGTATCATGGACCATGTTCTGAATCTACTAATGCTGGCCACTGCTGGGGACAAGATACTGGACATGATGGACCCAGAGGGGCTGACAGCAACCACAGGCCCAGAGGCAACGTGTGGTACTGCTCCATTCTGTGCCCCGGAGGGGGTGGAGCCATGTGCGGAGGGGGCAGGGGAGAGGGGAAAGAGTGGCACCTCTGGTGGTTCAGAGAGGTCTGGGGCTCCCTCCGCTGCCATGGCAACAGCAGAAGTGAGTGGGAGCTCCAGGCCCCTCTGAAATGTGGGGCCCCCGAGCAACTGCCCCCCGACCTTCCCTCCACCAGCAGGATCACTTGTTTGAACTAATGTGGCAATGCCTATTTTCATATGAAGTAAAAGAGAAAGAGAGACACAACTCCTCCTTCCTGGCCTCCAGGCGAATATAATCCAGATATATCTGTGAGGCATAATATGTGTGGTTCCCATTTATGTAGCAACAGAAGAGATAGTCAGGTGGGGAAAAGAGAAATTGGAGACAGATATACTCTGGTTAAACTTCCAGTGGAAAATAATCCGGGACAGGCTGTTTATTTTGCATGTTTCCCATTCAGTAATCCTTTGAGACACATAAGATCCAATTCTAGCTGACAGACGTTGAAGGCGAGATATTTACTGAAATCATTAGAGTTATTCATGTGAGTATGTGTGAACCTACCAACGGGAGTAGAGAATGCATAATTTACTTCTCAAGAGACTGGCTACTTTTGGGGTTGGATTATCAGTGGTGCTGAGCTGTGGGAAAGGTGGCATCATACCACCTTTCTGCACCTCTTTCCCCAGTCCTGAGCACAGCAGGGAACTGTTATAGATTGTATGCAATTTACAGCAGTTTTGGGGTTGCTCTGAAATATGCCTGGCTGCATAGGGCCATCCGCAGCCAAGACTTCCTGGAGTACAACGTTCTCCAGCCCCCCGGCCCCTTCCTAACTCTGCCCACCCACACTCCCAGGGGGGTCAGAAGCATGTGGCATAAAGTTATGTAGGCCATCCTCTGAGACCTGGGAATCCCCAGATGACTTTTTATGTCAACTTTCTATTCCCTCTTATCAGGGTTCCCTGTAAGATGTTTGATTGTGCAGCCACTCAGGAGAAATTCAAATGCCACACAGCTGACTAGCAGATAACTGACTGATAGGTTTTGTTTCTATTGGTAGTGCACATTCCCAGAAGCTTTGGTGTACAAAAAATTTCTGGCCTGAGAGCCCAATCAAGCAGTGCATTGGTGTGTTGCAGTAGTTGGAAATGCTAAACCTGGATCCCTTGTATCTATCAGGGCTTAAGAAAACCCCCAGCAAGTTCTTTGCTATTTTGCACTGTCTCTTCTGCTATCTCCTTTGATCGTGCATAGAAAGGACTTGACACCACGTGCATGGAGAGATATAAAGAGAACTACAGCAATGAATTTTGGGGCCTTTACTACAGCTGGAATATTGTGTTATGCAAGTGAGATAGTAACACTGAATGGCACCCAAGTGGCCAGTTTCCTTTCCAGGGTGTTGTACAGAAATTGAGCCTCAGATTCCTGGCTTAGCTCAGACAGATTGATATCACCCTGTGGTTTCAGTCAGGGCTTTACATGTTGTTTCTTTTCTGTATTTCACATGAGGATATGTTATCTTCAGTGGCAGCTAGCACCAGTTTCAGGCCTCTTACCCCATCTGCTCAAAAGATGCCCTTTTAGGTTGCAGGCCTCCATCTGTCACCTCTCTATAGGCAGGAGTTTCCTCCCAGACTACGATTTCAGGCTAGAACCCCTCTGCACTTCACAGCCATCATCTCATTTAATTCAGCACCTGGAGTCCTGGACCCCTTTCTCAAGGGTGATGGCCATGGTTTACCAGAGATCAGGAAGCTGTTACATGTATTTAAAGACAGAAGCCTGACAGAGAAAATACACATAACAATAGACAAGGTATACACTTGCTTCAGCTTATCACATATGTTTAGAACATCGAGACCCTGGCAGGTTCTCATCCTTCATACCCTGAAGCAGGAGTTGCCTTTCTGAGTGAAGGTTACTGACAGTGGGTTGGGTGCAAATGAGGGCCTATTAGTCTCGAATGGGCCAAGGGACTTCGCATTGTTTGTGCACAAAGAAAAAAGTTTCTCCTGGGGCAGAAGTTTTTTGTTACCAAAAATGGGTGTTTCTCTTGACAAAAGGCACACTGAATTGTGGACACACTCACTGTTTCGTTGCCCAAAGGCAGTTTTTGGTGACACGACTTGGTAGTGGAGATATATCATCAGTCAGTTTAAGCTCATACTTCTACACCGTGGTTACCCAAACTCGGGGGTGTGCCCCTTTGGGGGGGAGTGAAGAAATTCCAGGGGGGAGTGAGGCAACCCAGCCCCCCCCATCATTCTCCCCACCCAAAGAAAGATCCAACTTTTGCTTCGGGCTCTCAGTCCCTGCCATTTCACTTGGATGACCCGGCGCAGCCTCTATAAGAGCCAGGCAGCTGGCCAAGACCCAGGTGGAGCTAGCTGCCTCCTGCAAAGGTGACTGAATGTGGGTAGGAGCAGGAGTGGGAGTAGGAGGAGGGGGCTAGATGGGGGGCTGGGTAAGAGCAGGGGCTAGTGGTACCTGGCTTTGTGGGAGGGCAGGGTTCAGGTGGGTGGCTTGCAGGGCTTGTGGGGCTTGGGCTGTAAAGTGGGCAGCTGGCCCTGGCAGCACGGGGCTGCTTGGGCTGGCAGGCAGGCAGCTGGCCCCAGCAGTGTGGGGCTTGGGCAGCGAGCACAAGGCTGAAGCGGGAGGCAGGTGGGCAGGCAGCTGGTCCCAGCATTGCAGGGGTTGGGTGCAGGGGCAGGTGGTTGGCTCGGGCGGGCAGCTTTGGCAGCACAGGTCTCAGGTGGGTGGGTGGCTGGCCCAGGCAGCTCTGGGGGCAGGCACAGGACTCAGATACCCGGCCATCTGGGCCTGCACCAGGCACCCACAAGGGACCAAGAAAAACTATTTGTACTTATTTTTAATTTTGTATAAATTTTTTCTATGAAGTTTTTGTGCTTATTTTAAATTACAAATTTAATTTTTTGCTAAAAGGGGGGTTGGATGATAATAAAAAAGAAGTCGGAGGGATGTGAGGGTTTCTCAGAAATCAAAAGGGGGGGCATGATGCCGAAAAATTTGGGAGCCACTGGTTTGCACAGTGCGTGTGGCCTTTGTTTCCCAGGCGTTTTGAAACTGGTAAAACCAGTTACTTCACCTTTGCCCAGGGGGTGAAGCTTCAAAGCTCAGGTAGCTGCATAACCAGGATTTTGTATTAATCTCTCCTGAGTGTGTCCTTATTCCACAAGAATCTTGGCCAGCAAGCCAGGAACACGCACATGTGCTCAGTTTATTGAAACAATGGCCTCTGAATGTTTGATAGGCCCACACTGTCTGGATAGAAGTCTGTTGAAATGTCCTTGTGTCCAAGGGCTGACTCCAGCCCTCAGTGATGAATCTTCTGCCCTTGGTATTTACACCCTCATTTGAAGCACTTGACTGCCTCTGTCTCATACCCAAGACCCAGTCTGAAACTCAAAGCTGGTGAAGAGAGGTATTGCCCTGCCTATCTCTCCTGCAGAACCTCAGGGGTAGGCAGGTCTGCTACAGCTGAAGTTCAGGCTCACAGGCCACCAAGGATGGCTCCCAGACTGGTGGAGGGTCAAGGGAGGGGGGACTGTCAGACACAGAGACCAGCCTGGGAAGGGTTGGGCCGGAGACCATGGTAGCTCTGGAGCTGGGGAGGCCAGCCGCTCAGCCCGAGGCTGAGAGGGAGCCAACTGCTCATCTCAGTGCAGCAGGGGCTGGCCTGGTGCTGTGGGGCAGGATATGACTGGTGATGGGGGGTGGGTGGAGCCTCTCTGGTCATAGGGGTATGACTCAGGGCCTATTTGGCTGTGGGGCGGGGGTTTTTTGTGGAAGGGACACAGACGGAAAGCTTGCCTCCCTCACCCACCTCCCACGTCCTTCCTTCTCAAGGAGAGGGGATTTGAGCATGGAGTGTGCGTTCCTCAGGTGAGTGCCCTCACCTCCAGGTTACAGAATCAGTCCCACTGTCTCTCTGGCCTATTGCATATTTAATTACAGAGCCGTACCGTGGAACAGCTTTGAAGGAAGAGATGGAGAGCCCTCCCTGCACCGGATCATTCTAGAGTCCAGTGATCAGGGCAGGCCCACCAACGGGGGCAAAGGGAAGTTGCCACTGGGGCCCTTTAAATTGCCACAGCAGTGCTGCTGTGATGCTACACCTGGCTGTGAGGGAGTGGGGGATGGCCCAGTGCCATGGTCCAGGCATTGGTCAGGTTTGAATGCCCTAGGCTCCACCCCTTCTGCCCTTGGCCCCGCCCCTTCTGGAGCATGGAGCTGGGCTCTGCTCCCACTTTTTCCCAGGGTCTGTGACAGCTGTTGTCCCTGATGGGCGAGGGTCCTCACCTGGGTGGAGGGGAAACCCTTGTTCAAAGGCCTTCTCCTCATCCAGCGGGGGGCGGGTGGGGGGAGATTGAAGCACATCTCCCACACCCTGGGAAAGTGTCCTAATCACTGGGTTACAAGTTATAATAGAAGCTTCCTCTTATCTTCCCTGCTACATGCTTGGTTACAGCATTGGCCTTGTAAATACAGGGTTGTGAGTTCAGTTCTCATGGGGGCCTGGAGCAGGTAAGGTTTAATTTAAAAACCAATCTGCTGGGGTGGTGATAGGCCATGCTGGAGACTGGGCTTGATGACTTTCAAGGACCCTTCTATCTCTAACAGATATGTATATCTCTATATCTCCATGTATATATATGCCACTTGACGTGGAATTACCTATGCAACACCACCATTCTTGGACGAAATGCCTTTGGCAGCTGACTGCAGGCAGGATCGCGGCGATTCATGCCTCCCGCCAGGCCAGATGGAGAGGCCTAATTGACTGAGAAAGTCACAGGGGGCAGCCACGTCAGCCAGTAACTTCACAAATAACAAGCTGCCTGGTGGCACGTTAGAGACTAACATATTTATTAAGGACTAACATATTTATTAAGGTGTGAGTTTTCATGTGTGAAACCCACTTGGATGAAGTGGGTTTTACCCATGAGAGCTCATAAGAAGCTTGGCAGGTTGGGGTCTCTGGGAGTATGTTGACCTGCTATTACATAAATACATAAAATCAACTAATCATAAATCTATAGCACAGTAGCACCCAGGAGCCTCAGTCATAGACCAGGTTTCCAGTGCTGTAGGCATTGTTGAAACCTTACATAAAGACAGTCTCTGCCCCAAAGTCCTTGCAACAGCTGGAGATGCAGTAATAATTATTCATTTCACTGAGAAGAAGAAGTTATGTGGCACCTTATAGACTAACAGATATTTTGGAGCATCGGCTTTCGTGGGCAAAGACCTGCTTCATCAGATGCATGGGCGGGCCGGGGTTCAGAGGAGTATTTAAAGAAGGGGGTCCCAGTGAAAGGGAAGGCCAGAGCTGACAAGGTCTATCCAGTCAGGGTAGAAATGGCCCATTATCAGTAATACACATCAGGAGAGGAGAAAAACATGTCAGATCAGTCCTTGTTAGGAAAACAAGAGAACACCACTGGCCATCACATACAGCCCCCAGCTAAAGCCTCTCCAACTGATCATCAGGGTTCTGCAACCCATCCTGGACAATGATCCTTCACTCTCACAGACCTTGGGAGGCAGGCCTGTCCTTGCCTGTAGACAGCCTGCCAACCTTAAACGAATTCTCACCAGCAACTATAGACCACAACACAGTAACTCTAAACCTGGAACCAATTTCTGCTACAAACCTCGCTGCCAACTCTGCTCACTTATCTACACCAGCGATATCATCACAGGACCTAACATCAACCATACCATCAGGGGCTCCTTTACCTGCACATCTATTAATATAATATATGCCATCATGTGCCAGCAATGCCCCACTGCACTTTATATTGGCCAAACTGGACAATCTCTATGTAAAAGAATAAATGGACATAAACCAGACATCAGGAACAGCAACAGACAGAAACCCGTGGGAGAACACTTCAGTGTCCCTGGACACTCAGTAATAGGGTTTAAAAGTAGCAATCCTACAACAAAAAAATTTCAAAAATCAAATGGAGAGAGAAATCTCAGAGCTGTGATTCATTTGCAAATTTGACTCCATCATCCAAGGAATAAACAGAGACTGGGAGTGGCTGGCCCCTTGCAAAAGCAGGCTCTCTGCCTTGCAAGTTCACACTTCCACATTACCATCCGATAATGGGCCACATTTCCCCTGACTGATCTGACTTGTTTTTTCTCCTCTCCTCATGGGTACTACTGATAATGGGCCATTTCCATCCTGACTGAACATACAGTGTCAGCTCTGGCCCTCCCTTTTACTGGGACCTCACTCTTTAAATACTCCTCTGAAACCTGCCCCCACTCATGCATCTGATGAAGCGGGTCTTTGCCCATGAAAGCTTATGCTCCAAAATATCTGTTAGTCTATAAGGTGCCACAGGACTTCTTGTTGTTCTTGAGGATACAGACTAACATGGCTACCTCTATGATACTATTCATTTCACTGTTATGGCACCTATGATCAACAGTGTTGGAGCCTCAGAAATCACAGTTGCTGCACAAGTTAAAAGGCAGCTGAAAAATACATTTGGGTAAGCAAAGGGTGGTTAAAGGTGGAGACCAGGCATATGCACATATCAGACACGTAACATTTGTTTCCTCCTCCATCATTAATAGGTCTGCTTGAAAAACGTTCCTGTAAAATAGAATGCCAAGTTCCCAAACAGCACAGATCTTTCATAATTAGCATTTAATAATCTAAAAAAGCATATGATACTGTAGAATAATCCCTATTCCTGAACTCACTATGGAAAATGGAGAGGGGGATATTATGAAAAAGGAGAGAATGGAAGTAAAAATCCCACCCCAACTTAATGCAATCCGTGTCGTAGAAAAATCAGTGATCTTTGGAAATAGCCTGTAATAAAATTTTCTTCCACGCTATACCCATGATATTACTTGTGTGTATGTGATGGCAGAAGCCTGTGAGTAATGCAGAAAAGAGAAACAGGGAAGCAGATGTTCTCTTTTTCTTGGGAAGTCATCTGTTCTTTCAGGGTTCTGTGATATTACTGGACAACCTAAAGCATCTGAAATGTGCTAACAGAAAACCCGAGGCTGTATCACAGAAGTTGACATATTGGATTAGACTGGCTCTTCTGTGCTGATGTAGATTTTTAATGTGTGTATTATAGGCACCATAGTGTGAAGTGTCACATTACTGCAAGTGTTGCCTTCTATGATGAAGTAATTGGCTCAGTGGGTATTGGGTGGTGGTGTACATAATATACCTTGACTTTAGCAAAGCTTTTGATACTTTTGCCAGCAAGTTAAAGACGTGTGGTTTGGATAAATAGGCTGTAAGGTGGACAGAAAGCTGGCTACATTGTTGGACTCAAGAGGCAGCGATCAATGGCTTGATGTCTGGTTGGTGGCCAATATTAAGTGGAGTATCCCAAGGGTCAGTTCTGGGGCTGGCTTTGTTCAATATCTGTATTAATGACCTGGATGAGGGGATGGATTGTACCCTCAACAAATTTGCAGATGACACTAAAAGAGAGATTAGTGGGGGAGAGACTGATAAACGAGGGGGAGAAATTGATACATTGGAGGGTAGGGATAGAGTCCAGGACTACCTAGACAAATAGGACGGTTGGGCCGAAAGAAATCTCATGAGGTCTAACAAGGACAGGTGCGGAGACCCTGGAGGAATCCCAAGCATCTCTTCATTCTGGGAACTGACTGGCCAAGCAGCAATTCTGCAGAAAAGGACCTGAGTATTACAGTGGATGCGAAGCTGGATATGAGCCAATAGTGAGCCCTGGTAGCCAACAAGGCTAACAGCATACTGGGGTGCATTAGTGGGAGCATTGCCAGCAGATCTAGGCAAGTGACCATTCCCCTTTATTTGGCACTGGTGAAGTCACACCTGAAATATTGTGTCCAATTCTAAGCTCCTCATTTCAGAAAGGATGTGAATGAACTGGAGAGAGACCAGCAGAGGGCAACAGAAATGAACAGGGGGCTGGAGCAAATTACTTATGAGGACAGGCTGAGGAATTTGGTCTTATTTAGTCTACGGAAGGGAAGATTGAGGAAGGATTTGACAGTAGCCTTCAGACTGCCTGAAGGGGGTGTTCCAAAGAGGATGGAGAGAGGCTGTTCTCAGCAGTGACAGGTGCTAGAATGAAGAGCAATGATTTCAACTTGTGGTGGGGGAGGTCTAGGTTGCATATTAAGAAAAACTACGGGACTAAGAGAGTCGTGAATCTCTGGGATGAGTTACTTAGAGATGTGGTAAAGTCTCCTTCCCTAGAGGTCTCCAAGTCCCAGCTTGACAAATCCCTGGTTTGGATGATTTAGTTGGGTTTGGTCCTGCTTTCAACTGGGGATGGGGCAGGGCTTGGACTTAATGACCCCCTGTAATCTCTTCCAAACCTATGATTCTGTGATTATCCAGCCCAGAGCTGAGCTGGTTACTTTTGCTAAACACGTACTGTAAGGCACAATTCTTTTGTTAAGCTACTAACTACTGCTATTGAAGGCATTGTAAACCTCATGGAAACAAAGCTCTTCAAGCCTTGTTCTACTTCCCCAGGATATGCAAAGGGAGTTAACTTCTGAAGTCAGCCTTTGTGGGTGGAAGTTTGAACATCTTAATGCAGGAGTGCTCTGGGGAAGGAAGGCATGGTTACATTTGTTCAGCTCACTGTTACGGCAATGGATTATTAAATCATAGTGTTTATATGCCAAACATGGTCAGATGGATCACAGACTTCATATTTTGTAATGTCCACTGGTCGTTCGGCATGCTTCTGACGTTGGAAATTTTGTCTTGAGCTCCGGAGGAAAGAGATTTTGGCAAAGGCCTGACCTATTGCTTCTGTCCCCTGTTTCCTCCACCATTGTTGCAGTTTGAAGGAAGAGGGCGTGATCTGGACAAGGCGGTGGAATGGAGTAAAAAGTACCCACGTGCCTTCCCTGTGTGGTTTGGGAGATTTGTCGTGTTTGTGAGCCTCAACGATGCTGATTACGCTAAGGCTATATGTGCCAGGCGAGGTAAGAAGTAGCATATTTTGCCTGTGAATAGGAAAAACACTTCTTGTTAAAATCCTCCAAGGTGTGATTCCATTGGGAGGCCTGATAGGAACTTGGAAAGTAGGTGTAATCCCACACCTGACTTGTAGCTGAATCCTTCTTTCTTTTCTCCTGGGAGTTATGGGTCTTGGGTTTACTTATAAGGATGCTTGGTACGTCCCCCGAAGGAAACCTCTTGTAGTGCAGAGAACACAGAAGGCTTGGCCCTTTGGAAAATTTTTGGCACATGACCTCATAAGGAGGACTGTCAGTCAAAGCATACAAAATAAAATAGCTATCACAATTCCCAGCGTAATAAAGCAGTAACTCTTGGTTAGGCCTGGGGAATTCAGAATAAAGGAAGGAAAAAGGGCTCAGAGTCATAAAAGAAGAAAAAATCACAATATGTAAGCTCTATCCCTGCCAACATTTACTGTCAGTACAGACCCCTCTGTGATCCCTCAGAGCACCTGCCTTGGGAAATACTAAGGTTGGGCTTGGACTTGGGTGGGTGGTACAATACTGAAGTTGGTGGCTGGCTTAAAACAAAATAGCAAAATTAATAAAGAAGGATGTTCTTACAAAGCATCTACTTCAAGAATGGCCAGACCGTCCTTGCTGTTGTCTGTACGAGATTCCAACACGCAGGTAGCTTGGCCCTTGGTAGCCTGATCATGATTCTCCACAGCCTTGTGGGCCTCTGGTCTGTGCTGGAATCACAGGACTCAGTGTCCCAAAAATCCTGGAACAGTAGGAATGTGGAGGACAGAGGGTCTTCTCTGGCTGTGGTGCTTCTCTCCCTGCTACACAACATGGGCAAAACAGAATGCAAAACCAAACAGGCTGTCTCAGAGTTCTGGCTTGTTCGGAGTGGTCCTGATAGTGTGGCCAGCCAGTTCTATCTCTGCCCCAGGCCCCAGGCAATCTGGGACATGGAGTCGTGAACCTCCACTGCTCGTAGCTGCTGTCATTCACGGCCAAGCCTGCTAGAGGCTATGCAGTATTTATGTAGCATTAGGGTGGCCCTCTGTCCTGTTTTGGGCGGGACAGCCCCGTATTACAAGTGCCAAGATGGTGTCTCAATTTATTTTTAAAAAGGGGCTAATTGCCCCATATTTAGCTCTCTGCTGGTACACAGGTGCAGCTACTGGCTGGAGATCACATGCCTCTGTGCTCTCTGGCCACACCAGGAACCAGCAAGGGGCCCTGGAGGCAGCAGGGAGCCCTGCAAAATTAAGGGTAGGTTGGGGCCCAGGGGGTAGCTGCTGCCCACTTCCCAGCTCCCAAGGTTTGGGGGAGCCAGGGGGAACACCCCCCCCCGCACCATATCTACCTGTTCTGTACTTGGGATAAGAAGAGATAGTCACCCTAGGAAGCACCTCTCCAAAGGTGTTACACAAGGACAGGTCGATTACGTAGCCGTTGGAGACAGATGATTTTATGCATGTGTTTATGGAGGGTTGAGCAGTAAGGCAGCAATTGCAAATTACAGTTATTTAGGTGAGTTACAATGGAAGCAGATTGTGAGGCATTTCAAATGGACCAAACCAAGATAGCTGAATGGGCAACGTAATGGCAGATACACTGTGTTGCTGATAAATGTAAATCAATGCACATTGGACAGAACTTTCACACACCCCAAAACTGCTCATACACCTTCCAAGGTTCTAGCTTAACTGCTATCACAAATTAGTCTGTACTATGGGCTCCATTCTATCTCCTTCCTTTCCACCATTTCAGCCCCCTCTTGGACTCCTTCTATCAGCTGGAATCTTTGGCTGGTTCCCCTATAGGTTTGTAGTGATAATATTACCAGGGCGTTCCATCCAATCCAAGCTCTCCCAACACAATGTCACAGAGCGATCCCAAGTCAAATGTGAAACTGTCTAATGATCATGGGTCTCTGCACAACCACAGATTGGTGCCCATCTCTGAACTTCTGCTGGGGTATTTCCCTACCAGGGGAGAACTTGTTCCTGGATACTTTCATTCTTCACCTGGACCTACATTGGATGTCTATTTTCTATAGGGCTACATAAAAAGAACACAGTAGCTAGGATGCATTGTATTTAGCATATCTAGGGACAATAAACAGTTCTGACTTGTGATGGGAGAGAAGGGGGCTGGGGTTCCCAGTTTGGCACATTTACTCACCATCTAGACAAGCCATTCATCACCAGCAACTCCGCATCCATCACCATAGGTCTGTGGACAGGCTGTCTTGGGATATGATTGACCAATGTGATCAACCCGAGTGGGCCAGCTCACTAACACAAAGTTTTTCTTCTCTCTCCCCATCCTGATTTTACAGATCCCAAGGATAATATCATGTATCACTATGTGCTCCCCTGGATTGGTATGTATGTTCATGCTTTTAGCCATCAATAACCATACAGAGAAATTGTCAGCTGAGGATCAGCCCTTGTGTTGCAATGATTGCAAAGCCCGGCTGTTTCAGATGGTTTCAGTAAACAAAACCTCCCACAGAAAGTGCATCCCTTATTATTACTATTCATGTGCATTGCAGTGGGGCATAAAGCAGGGCCAACCAAACACGTGTCCCTGTTTAGCCAGCACTAGACAAACACAGAATACAGGCTGGACTTCCCTGCTCCAGCACCCGGAGGAACTGAATGATCCCAAACCAGGCAGCTTGCTGGGCCAGGGGAAGGCAATGCTCCTTTGCTGGCGATTGCCCCCCGCATTCTGAGGCCCCCCTACTGGCCCTTGGCCCCACTCCTGGTCACCAGCCCTGGCCACTGGGCTCCACTCCTGTCCCCAGCCTAGCTGTGCTCCCTGCCATTGGCCCCCTGTTGCTGGCCCAGGTGCACTCCCTGCCCAGCCAGGATTCCCAGTCACCAGCCCGTCTGTGCTCCCTGTCCAGACAGGACTCCTGGCTGAGGGCCTGGGTGTACTCCTGATCCAGACTGGCCCCCCAGCTGCTGGACCCCTGGCCAGCCCTCAGTCTGAGCCACTGGGGCTGTCCGGCCCTGGAGCATCTGTGGTCCTGCCAGACCACGGAGGTTGCTGGACCAGAAAGTCCCACATTTTGGAGGTTCAACCTGTAGTAGACCAGACAAAGTTTTCTAATGAGTACAGTTAGAATGATTTCCTCTTCAGTGATGGCCACTGTGCCCCAGAACTGATCTGTTTCTGCTTGTGACTTGACCTTGCAGCCAAGTCATGATTTGTTCACATCCCTTCTAGGGGGCAGAAAGTCCAGCCAATTAATGTCTGTTGTCCTTAGGTCTGGTTCTCGGATCCAAATCTCAGCCCCCTGTGTCCTTTCACACTTCTCCGAGGGTTCTGAATCATCTTTATCCTCTTATGGCAGGTGCTTCAAGCCACCTACCCCATGGCTATTAGGGGAACCCAGATCCACCAGCTACGTTGGGCTCCTGTCCAGGGCCCCGGGGAAAAGCAGCCAAGATCTGCTCCGTCAGACACCTGGCTCCTGCCTTCCTGGATTCCTTCCTGCCTTTTCTTTGGCCTTTTCCCCCAGTCCCTTCCTCAGTTCTTCTTATCAGTCAACACCACCCAAGGCCTTCCCCAGGAGGCCCAGTTCCTGCCATTGCTCCAATTGTGTGTCCTTTCCCACCCCGCACCCACAGGGTTTGTTCTGATCACCTCAGGTCTCTCCACTTTCTACTACCAAGAGGGCAACAGCAGTCTTACAATGGGCTAACGGTACTGGAGGGAAAGCCTGCAATAAGGTTGTGATGGATAAACCCAGTTACCTTTCCACCTTGGAGATAAATATCCCTATGAAATGTAACCTTGACCCCAGCAAACAGGATAAAATGTAGCTGTTGGGGGTGCAAAGATTTGGTTTAGAGAAGCTGCTTATCTTGACCTTAGAAATAATGCATGTGTGTGTGTATATATGAGGTGGAAGGGACCTTGAGAAATCATCAGGTCCAGTCCTCTATGCTCTTGGTAGGATCAAGCATCATCCCTGTCCGCCTTTTTTCTTGCCACAGATCTCTAAATGGCCCCCTGCAAGGATTGAGCGCACAACCCTGGGTTTAACAGGCTGATGCTCAGAACACTGAGCTATCCTTCCCCTCTGTTGCTAAGGTCTATTGCTTTCTTCCAGTCAAGGCAGAAATACCAGTCGCACAGCTTTCCACAGACTTGAACAGTGTAGATTTAGCAATTCAATTGATCATGGACCCGAATTACCTGAGTCTAAGGCATTGGCTGTATACAGAACTGGTCAGATCATCCTGAGTCATATGCTGAATTTTTCAATTTGAGACTTTCCCCAATGAGAAAATGTCATTTCTTAAACGAAAATTTTTATGGACGTATACTTGGTGTTTTTAGAGAAATTTTCTAAATTTTGACAATCCCCCAAAAACCAAAAATGTTTCTTTTTTTAAAAACCAGAAACCAACTCTTTTTTAAAAAAATTAGAGGTTTTGGCTGTTCCCCCTTATTTTTCAGTTTTTCTCCAAACCCCGCATTTAATAGAAAAAAGGGAGAAAATGGGAGAGGGATGAACATGGGACATTAAATCCCTGAAACCAAAACATGGTTTTGGAAAAGCAAACCGTTTTTCATTACCAATTTCCATTTTTTTCTTCCAAAAAGCAAAATATTTTGAATTTGTTTGTAAAGAAGGCAGAAAAAGTTATTCCCCTCTACCCCAAATCATGCTTATTATTTTCATGAGCAGCTCCCTTCTCTAGTAACTGAAATGATCTCTTTGTTTCTCCAGGAAAAGGATTACTGACCTTACATGGACAAAAGTGGGTCCAGCATCGTAAACTTCTAACTCCAGGATTTCACTATGAGGTGCTGAAACTTTATGTGTCACTGATCAACAAATCTACACAAGTCATGTTGGTAAGAACTGCCATTACTGTTGTCGTCACCTTTATTTTAACCCTGACTTTTATGCTAAAAGCAAAACCTCTCCTGCTGTTACTTTGCCATTCTCTTGGATTCTCTGCCTGTGTGATCCACTTACCTGAAGGACTTCTAAGGGCTGACTCACTGCTGTCTTGAAAGCTGTGACATAATTTACACTCATGCAACAGCATGTTAACAGATCAAAATTCTCCACTCACTCACAACAGTGGTAACACTTTATATTGCCTTGCGCTCACTTTGAACAAGCATAACTCGCTGGAGAGCTAGCAGAGCAAGCCCTACATTATTCCGAGAGCACAAAAACTTTAACCCCCAACATGACGAGGAGGAAGAGCAGACGAGTATTCCAGAAGGCAGATATGCTCCAGCAGTCTGCTGCTGCTATACAGTTCCTTGCAAAATTCTGCAGCTGAAAGCAAGTCAGAGCAGCTCTGAGTCTGTAGCACTGGCCAGATCCAGGATTAGGGCTCTGCAATAGATCTATGTTTGAGATGAATGTGAACACTGCCCCTGCCGTGCATAGGCTCCTTCCAATCTACTTCAGGAGAAAGTTCCTTCTTGACTCAAAATGTGGCAGTCAGGATGACCCTGAGTGTATGGAGTGAATCAAACCAGCCAGGCATCTAGAAAGAGGTTCTTCTGTATTATCTCTGAGCACTGGCCCACCTTGTCCAATGTCCTGTCTTCAATTGTGGCCAATCTCTGATGTTTCAGAGAAATATGAGAACCTCCCTGCTCAATAGTCATCTGGCCTAGTGTGCATTTAGAAAAAAATATTGCTTCCTGGCCCCTGCAGGCAAATGACTGAGGTCCTGAAGCATCAGGTTTGATTATAGTCATTCTTTTAATACAGAGTTGCAGGTGTTATGAGCACATTGAGGCCAATGCAGGCAACTGTGTTTTCTCCATGGTCCATAGAGAGAGGAAATGGAACAGCAGGACCCAGAGATAGAACTCTGCAAATCCATGGGTATCTGTTTCACATGAAGGGATATCCGGGGATGCAGATATCCATGACAATTTTTGTGGACTGAATGTGAACACATAGTTTTATATCCTCATAAGGCTCTCCCCAGGCACTAGCAGAGTCCAAAGCCACAAAGGGCCATCCCTTTTCCCCATCACATACACAAATGGTGGAACTTCTCCCAGAAGCTGAATCAAAACATAGCTTTCTAAAAGCTACCTTGTCCCCTTCTAAAGACACCAAGAGATGACAAGTCCACCACCAACACAGATAAACCGGTCCAATGTTTAGGAAATTGCATCTAACTTCAGCTTTCAGCTTCTGGATCATCTTCTACTGTCGTTGGCAAGTCTGAAGAGCCTCACACCATCAAATATCTTTCCCACGCATAAACATCAATTCACAACAGTAAGTAGCCTCTCAGCCCTCCCTTCCATAAACTGACTAGGTGGATCTTCTTAAGTCTCACGTTGTAACGGTTGCTCTCCAACTGCCGGGTCATATTTGTGGCTTTTTCCTAATTGATTGACTAATAATTGAGTTTTTTGTTCTTGTTCTTCCTGTCTCGGAAACCATCTGCCTGCCCTAATTTTCCTGTTTTGCCTTGTGAATAACCTTTCCCTGTCTTTTTTTCCATCCACCCTTTGGCTTCCTCCATTCCCTCCTCTTCCTCCTTTCATTCCCCCTCAAACTGCTCCACCGGGCCCTGCCTTCTCCTCTTGTTGTGGGACTGGAGGATGTCTGAGATATTGCTTGTCTTTGGGGCAGCAGCGCTCCAGCAGCGGGAAAGTAAGAGGGGACTTGTAGCAGGAGTAAGTAGTGAGAATCTCAGGAGCTGCCCTTTTCCTGGAAGCAGCAGTGCCTAGTGGCAGGAGTCCAAGAAGTTGCCTCCTCTAAGGGCTGTAGCATCTAAGAGCAATAGACCAAAGAGCTGTCCTCTCTGGCAGTAGTACTGCCCCGTGTCAAATGCAGGGAAAGGAATCTGGGCCCCTATATACCATGTTCTGACCAGGGGCTGTTCACAACCTGTTCCCTTGTTGCAGGTTTCAGGTCTCCATATTCCCAAGCACGTCCCCTGGGTCACATCCTACTACGGTGGCCAAACATCCCATTTTTAAAGGGGCAGTCCCGTGTTTAAGCCCTTCCACAGGTGTCCTGACTTTTTCTTAAAAACAGAGAAATAGTCCCCCGTTTTCACTCTCCCCTGCATCCGTACTGGTGGGTCCTGCTGCTGGCTGGATCCCCACATGCCAGCTGCTCACCTCCCAGAGGATCCAGGGGCTGACGATAGCAAGGGGTGGGCAAAGCTGGTGGCAGACCGAAGCTGCAGCACTCAGGTCTGGGTACTCTCACACTGGTCTGTCAGCACAGCCCCTGCAGAAAGCAGGCTCTCAGTGGGCAGGGCCCTGCCCAGGCTTGCCAACAGGGGGATAAAATGGGAAACTGCCCCAGGGCCCACCGATTCCCAAGGACCCAGGTCTCCCAGCCGCTGGTGCTGCTGTGGCAGAACAGACCAGAGCCCAGGGCCCTTTAAATCGCTACTGGAGGGCTGCACGTGGGAGTCTTGGTGGCACTGAGGGCAGGCTGCCCATGGTCCTGCCCCTTCCACCCTTGGCCCCTCCCATTCCAGGAGCATGGAACTGCCCCCACCGCGCACCTTGCCCAAGAGCCAGGCGAGGCAGCCAGTTCTGACCCCGTCCCATTTCTGGCCGGCATTGACTTTTGCTGTGGTTGATGAATGTGTTCAGGTGCCAAATGGCAGCCCTACTTTGTTGCCCATGCTGCCCTCCCTTTGGCCCTTTATGTGCTCTCCTCTCTATCTGTCCACTCCTTGCTTTGCCCCTTTATGTCTCCCAGCCCCACTGCTCCTTCCCCCGCTGTGGAGTGCATCCCTTCCTCGTGGTCCATGCCCTGCCTCAGGAAGATGCAGCTCCAGGTACCAAGAGAGGCGGGTCTGTCCTGGGGGCCCATCTGGCAAGGAGAGTGATGAGCTCTGGCCACAGAGGGTCAGGTTGGTCTGTCATCTCACCATGTGGGAGAGGCATGTATGGGGGTGTGTGCCCCCTTCTCCCCACGTGAACATTAAAGATAAGAAGGTGGCTAATAAGAGTCCAGCTACCTGGTATTTATGTTTATCAAAGGCTCAGTCAACTTGATGTTAATCTGAACATTCCTACTGCACAGTTCTGACAGATAGCCATCAAGCTCACTTGAATACAAGTAATTGTACCAGGTGTCCTGTATTCAGCATAGGCAAATATGGTTACCCTCGTTCCTCCCATTCATCCTTCCCCTGGTATCTCCGTCACTGGTTGCGGTGTATCACCCCTTCATGGCCTACTGCTGAGTCAGCTCCTGTGATGTAGACATGGTGCTTAGCCCTGGTGGTTTGTAGTCCCATTGGCTTCTCAGCAGAAACCTTCAGCGCACGTCTGCTCTCCTCCTCAGCCAGCCCAGACTGAGCTGAACTGCCTTCCTTTGCACTCTCCCTCCTGAAATGACAAGGGGCCAAGGTCTCTTGGATCCAAAGCAATTTTTTAGCCCCTGAGTCATTAATGTGGGGTTGACATATCCAGTCACACCTCCCCTGCCAAATTCTCCTCTACCTTTACCCTGCGCAATAATGAGAACGGGGAAACGAGCTCGCAGGGCCATTTCATAACCTGGTACTTTTAACCTCAAGCTTTCAAAAATCGTACTCAGGCCCCTCAAAATCAAGAGATTGGCTTAAAACTGATGAGATTAACATCAACAGCCACAAAAATAATAAACTCTGTGAATCTCAGAATATTCCCAAGGCCTGAAGATGCCATTAGATCACTTAATCTGACCTGTGGAGTACGTGTCATAGAATTTCTTCCTGTTCCTCTGGTATTGAGTCATGTAATTTGTGTCTGGCTAACGCATCTCTTCCAGAAAGTCCTCCTGTCTGGATCTGAAGACATCAAGAGGTGGAGAACCCACCACTTCTCTAGCTAGTTTGTTTTAAGGGTCAATCTCACCCACCATTCCCAATGTGTGTTTTAGTTCTTATCAGAATTTGCTTGGCATTAGTGTCCAGTGATAGATAAACTTGGGTCTTTATTTGCCTTCTGGCTTCTGACCTCTTTGGGCTGCAGCTGGGCCATATTTTCAAGCCCATCTCGACACGCAGGAGGGCTAGACATTTACTGGTTTACAAAGGAGAGCTGAGACTTCCATGCATCCCTATGACTCCAGGAGCTGAGGCTTCAAGAGACACACCAAATATCATTATACATGTAATAAAATCATGAGCACTGCCAGTACTAGCTCTGTGGATCCTTTAACTGGGGAGAGAAGGGGTAGCTGACTGGGAGTGGAGAGCTTTGGTTTTTCTCTTGGAGTTGGTAGGTGGTGAGGTTTCCATATAAGATACTTTGTAGAGGAAACCAAAAGCTGCAATAAAATTTATGAGGTTTTATTGGTTCTACAAAACTCAGGAACTCTGGTACTCTTGGTACTGGCAAGGAGTCTCCCAGAGCTGTGGAGAATGGGAGGGGGTCTCTTTTGTGGCTTCCATCAGAGAAGCAACTATTAACCCCAGCAATCAAAGAGTGTTTCAGCACCTGTACTATCATGGAGCCTGGATGCAAGTCATTCAAGGCACATAGGCAATGTCCCCAAAGAGTTTGGCGTAAGCAGTACTGTTCACTGGGGGTCAGAAATGAAGACAAATACAGCACTTATTTGACAACATGCTCCAGAGGCAGAACTGATCACAGTCTCCCTGAAAGCCAAAGGAAACATCTTCTGTCTCCTGCCTCTGCCCACCTTGCAGGGGACCGAGCATTGTTCAGGTTACTATGGCACCCCACAGCTAAGTTTATTTCCATCTGTGATGGGCTTCACTCACCAGAGTGCCACCTCCAGCTGGTCATCTCAGGGAGTAGCTCTTTCAGCTGGTGTGCTGAGACTCCAGACCTCGCACTGCTTCTGACAGGGCCTCCCTTGCAGCTGCTTCACCTGCTCCATGAATTCTTCCAACCCCTTCACCCTTAGGATCTGAGTCCCCAACATCCTGTGATTCTCTCCTCCCTAACTTCTTCTCTCCATCCCTTAGGATTTTTTACTGCCTCTCTGATTATCTTACAGGCCTCTCTTTCCTTTCCCCTGTCTCTGTGGGAGCAGAGCCTCTTTCTAAGACCCTTCTGCCCACACCAAAACCAGATTTTTCTCATTTGTAACCCGAGCCTTTCTCGTGTGGGACCCTTTGCCTCTGGGCTTGCCCCTTTCTATCCGTGTCTTTTCTCAGTGACATAGGGACAAGCTCTGCAGGATTCCCTTGCTCCCACAATCTCAACACCCGTGGAACTGGGCCTCTGGCCTCAGCTTTAGAGCACCTTTTCTGTTCATGGCACTTCTCCTTCTGTCTTCCCTCCTGTGAGACCCCACACAATAGTGGTGACTGATGAGGGAGGTTCTAGGGGTGGCACCAGCCACGCGCCACTGCCCTGTCCCCTCCCCACCCATGCCCAGTCCATGCCCCACCCCCTTCTCGGGCTCCCCCCCACACCTCTTCCAACTGAAGCGCTGTGCTGCTTCTGGCGAGCGCAGGGGCGGAGCATGGGGAGGGGGCGGGGCATGAGCAAAGCACAGGCAGGGAGACGATGGGGCAGGCCAGCCAGCCACACATGGGACTTCCCTCACTGCCCCCCTGCACTCACTGGAAGTGGCGTGGTGCTGATGGCAAGTGTGTGTGGGGGCAGCACTGAGGTACATGTATGCTGTGCACCTCCCACCTGTCACCCTTGCCACACAAACACCACTGATGGGTGGTGCCCTGGCTAAAGACGCCCAGAAGTACGCCAGGGTTTACCACCATCTCTGCCGATTATAATCAGTCCTTGTGTGGCCTGGATCTGCCCCTTTTGCTTCCCTGATCCCCTCTAGGGAAGTGGCCACTCTCACATCCAACCTGGTGGGGAAAAGTCCCTCAGCCCCAAAAGTCCAGATTGAGGTGTTTCCATTTTCTCTCCCACCTTTTGGCTTCTTGTCTTGCTCAGCCTGT
Source organism: Carettochelys insculpta (assembly GCF_033958435.1). Taxonomy (NCBI): domain Eukaryota; kingdom Metazoa; phylum Chordata; order Testudines; family Carettochelyidae; genus Carettochelys; species Carettochelys insculpta. The sequence continues at coordinate 6,282,820 of NC_134145.1, forward strand.
CTCCGACTCTGTGTACCAGGGGTGAGAGATACACTCAGTCTCTTCTCCCTCCCTCTAGGGAGACCAATTGCACAGTCTTTCCACACAGTCCCCTTCCCTGCGGGGTAAACAAAGGGATTCACTTGTCAGTGTAGCACCTCCTGCTAGTCGTCTTGGGGATTAGCTCTTTCAGCTGGCACACCCTTTCCTGGCAATGCAATGCCTGCCACTGTCTCCACCTGCAGACCCACCTTAGCCCGGAAATTGCTGTGCCCTTTTCATGGTGTGGCCTCTGGTCAGTCACCCTCAGTGTTTTCTCCCTTTGTAGAAGAGGTGGGATGGGAGATTAAGAATTTCTCAGTTCTATAGTCCAGCCACTTCCCCAGTGGTGAGGGGGATTCCCTCCAGCACACAGCAATCTTTTAGATAGGACCTTCTTCCTGCCTCATCTTAACTTCTCCTTCAGTACGGTTTCAACACCCTGGGCCATGTCCCTGTGGCCTCAGCACCTTCTTCGACCTCTTCTCAGGGCTTCCATCCAGCACTATCCCACAGCCAGCCAAGAATTCCCTGGTGCTCCACAGCCTTTGCCAGCAACTGCTCTGTCCAAGATGTGACCTTACAAGGGGAACACAATCCTTTCTCCTTGGGCATGCTGCAGCATGGAGTGTCTCTGGTCCAGCAGCTCTTTTTGGGTGTGCCTGCTGAGGCCTGATTGGCTGCTCTGTGCAACCTCTTTCTGATTGGCTGCTGCTTACACAGCAGGCTACTTTTAACTCCTTCTTCTCTGGTGTGCGATGAACATGTCATCATGCCATCCCTGAGATGAACACCAACTGACCTCGCATTTGCCTTTACTCCATACCCCATGTTCAAAAAAAAAAACTTCTTATAATTAACTCATTTTTGTGGACATTGAATAAGCAGTGAGATATTAGGGTGAATTTAATGAGGCAGCAGGAGCAGAAGTTGTTGGGAAAAGGCTTAGATGGCAGTGGTGGGGAGACCTGTTAAAATATTGGGTGTTGGCATAGCTGGGAAACCACAAAGTAAATAAGGGACAAGAACTGAAATAAAAATTTGGTGGCGCTGTGAAGGAATTTGGAGTCTAAATATGCTGCAAGAGTACAATTAATACCTTTGATTTCTATTAGAAACAATAGTTCTGATTTCTCCAGTATATTTCAGGTACAACTAGAATCTCGTTTACATTTTGTCTCTAAAACCTTCCAGTTCCTGTTATGCCAAACTAGCTTGGGTCATATTTGATTGACAGAACAGCGGCTCCTCCCTTTCACATATTTCAAAGGGATATTGTAAGTTTTAACTCCCAGAAGGTAAATGTAAATTTAACTGAGTCCCATTAGGCAACAGGAGGGTTGAGAGAAAAGTACAAAGCCAGAAGCGAGTACTGAAAACAGACAACCTCAAGAGGGTAGCCCACACTGTTGGAAGCAGTAGTGAAACATTCTACCCATCAGATACCCTTGGGAGTCAATAAGCCACTTTCCCACAGTGGTAGGTTTATTGACAACTCAATGCCAGCTTGAAAACTCTCTCACCAATGGCAGTTGGTCCAATGAAAGCTATTGTCTCATCCACCTTGTCAAAAACACCTCTGACCCATATCATTTCCATCTATTTCCTGCATTAGGACAAATGGGAAAAGCTAGTCATGGAGAAGAAGTCAGTGGAGCTCTTTGAACATGTTAGCTTGATGACTCTTGACAGCATCTTGAAATGTGCTTTTAGTTATGAGAGTAACTGCCAGACTGAAAGGTCAGTACAATGAGTGTATCTTGGCAAAAATTTTTGGAGAAATAATTTATTTACCAAAAATGTTGTTTTGGTCAACTCAAAACTGTTTGTGAATTTTACACAAATAGTTGCAACTATAGGTTGAACCTCTTTCATCCAGCACCCTGGGGACCTGACTGTTGCGGAATGAGAGAATTTGTGAGACCATAGGAGGTCAATAGTGTCTACCACATTACCTACAATTCCACTGCTTACTAGGCTGTCAGAGGACATTTAAGGGTCAATTACAACTAAATAACAGCACAGAACAATGAGCACCAGGACTGGTGGCTGTAAGCAAACTGTATGGGGCCCACGGGAAGCTTGGCCACACCCATGGTAAGTGGTCATCCAGCTAACTAAAATCATGCTGGATTACAGATATTGCTGGGCGAGAGAGTTCTGGATTAGAGAGATTCAACCTGCAGTCACAAAAGACCTGGAGGCAAAAGAGGGGGTGATGATGCTGTGGTCCTTTCCTCTCACACCCTTAAGACATTCACTTCAGATATTTGAGAGTCTGGTTTGAATCAGCCTCTAAGAAAGATCCCACAATGAAACTTTTCAATTCACTAAAAAGCTTTGGATTCCATTCAGCCCAGGTTGATTATTTTTTTTTAAAAATGTAGAACTGCCTTCAAACTCAGTCAGTTATGCTCCCATGCCTAACTGGGAGCTTTTATTTCAATGTTACCTCAATATACTGCTGCCACTGAGTCACGGAATAGGATTTGGGGATTAATGGTTACATTGGGATTAATGTTACATCTCTACCACAGGTAGAAAAGTTTCCTACTATACTAAATTCACTTACGAGGTCATTTATGTCCTTCTATAACTTTTCTCTCAGGAAGAATGCCTACATCAAATCGGTCTATGAAATCACCTTTCAGTTAAAGTACAGGATCTGGTACCTCCCGTATCAGATTGATTTTATCTATTTCCTCAGTCGGGACGGGCGTCGCTTCCAGAAGGCCTGTGACACTGTGCATCTCCAAACCGGTATTTCCCAGTGTCCTTCATTTTGTCTTTTTATGAAACTTGTGGGGAGGGTTATAAATCCTGTAGAGAAAATCCCACTGCTGCTTAAGCCAATGAGAAGCTATCTGTCAACTTTCACAGGAGATGGATTAGTGTCTTGTCACTATTTTCAGAATCACAGAAACAAAGTCTTCTACTGATCTAGACTTTGTATATCTGTGTAAGCTTACCACATATTGCATTGCCAATGGCCCTCACTCCTTTCTTGGGGAGTCCACCTTTAGAGGTGAGAGGGAGGTGCACGCTTCATGGACTTCTTTGATAAGGTTGCCATCAAAGGAGTTATGTGAGGTGGACACCTGACTGCACCTTCTAGTCACTATTTGTTTGTCAGGATTTGAGGACTGACCTTCCTCTAAATTCTAATTATCATCAGATGTCACTGATGTGGTGTCCTGATAGATGTTTTGCTCGGTCAAATATTGATAAACTTTTGGCTATGTGCATGTGCTCCCTCGGTGTGCTGCCTTGACTCTCAGATGGCCCTTCACTCTGTTGGTAGAGCTAGTACAGAAATCCAGATTCTTGAAATCCATATATTTTCTTTTCTTTTTTTTTCTCCAACAGATACAGTGATAAAGGAGAGGAAGAAATCCCTCAAGGATGAACGAGAACTTGAAAAGATCCAGAAGAAGAGACACTTGGATTTCCTGGACATTCTTTTGTGCGCCAAGGTAGGTACAGAAGAACCTTGGTTATTTCTCATGTCTAGTGAATGTGTGTATATATCCGCTGGACAAACAAAAAAAATCTCATGTTGATTTTTCCATTTTGCAGCAGTGTAATTCTCTAGCTGGGTTGGCCTAAAAGTGAATTTTCTCCAGCATCAGTTAATTTTGGGACCAAGCTCTTTAAGGACTCCTTGTCTGCAATTCCCTTTATTTATGGGTATCTAGGGCTTCAAATTCACATACTGGAGCAACATCCAGGAATTTCCTATTCTCGAATGGTGGTCCATTGTCCTGTTCGTGGAGATGAAGTGCATGATTCTTGTATTGCTTTCCCATATACTTTCTGCTTTTCCAGGTCATCCAGTTTGTGTGTCATCAACCAGAACACGCGTGCTTGACACATTTACTTGATTACTGGGTGCTATGCGGACAATGACCATTTCAAAAGTGACCTTGCTCCAGCTTCTTTCTTGTTTATTACAGTCACTTATTTTCTTCAATATCAGCCTTGAATCCAAGATGAGCGAGAAACTAGTGAAACTGTGTACCACCCTCCTTAAAGCCTAGCATATCACTGTGCAAATATTTTTTCCTTACAGGTTCTACCATATTCGGGGGTGCAATCCAGCCCAGTAACAGACTGTATCACAGTGGAGCAGGGAGGGCAATAAGGGTCTGTGGAAGCTATTTTATATAATAGAAGCCATTTCATGTTTCTTATTTCTGCACATACACAAGAGCTTGAACTTTTCCTGACGTATTTGGGAATGGCAGGGAGGATGAGCTAAGCAGAATGCATTAATGAACTATTTGGATTTGGGGCTCTTACTCCCTGACTCCTGTTCCTCCTTGCTGATAATAGTTTTCTCTCTGAAAATGATTTATGTTTCTCTATCTAATTGCCTCTGACGTTGGACTTGTTTGTGAAAGGGTATAATTACTAGAGTTAGCTGCATCAAGCAGCCTTGCTGGACCTGGTTTTACTGGTGTCCAGTTTGGCTCATCTGTTGCCTTATTGGATTCAATAAAGCTGTTTGTTAGCCACCTAAATGCAGAGAAGTCTTTTGCTTCAATAGGTCAGATGCAGTTTGCCAGGGATAGCCTGTGGTGGGTGGCCAGACATTTTATTGCAACTTCTCTTGGCCACATTTTACCACAAAAATTCTCATTTTGTGGCCATCTCCACTAATTTCCATTGTTTTAAACTGATATTTGGCCTTGTTCAGTTTGAGCTAATTTCTTTTCATGGTGGTGGTACCAGCATCACCATGGACTTTCATATGATCACTCAAAATCATAGAAAGGTAGGACTGGAGAAGAACTCAAGAGATCATGTGATCCATCCCTCTGTTCAAGGCAGAACCAAGAGTGCCTAGACCATTTCTAACAGGAGTTTGTCTACTCTGTTCTGGAAAACCCCCAAAGACGGAGAAGCTAGAACCGCCCCAAATGACCTATCCATGCACCTAACTGTCCTCATAGTTAGAAAGTTTTCCTAATATCTAACCTAAATGTAAATGAGGTTTTCCAAAACATTATCATTTTTGTTGCTCAACGTTGGTGTCCTCCTTAAAGCATGGTGCCCAAAATTGGACACAGGGTTCCAGAGGAGGCCTCACCGTTGTTGAGTAAAGTGGACCTATTCTCATGTAGTTTACATATGGTACTCCTAGTAGTACACCTCAGAACAACACTAGCCTTTTTCGCAACCGTTGCACACAGGTGGCTCATATTTAACTTGCGATCCACAATCTCTGCCAACTCAAATGTCCCTATTTTACCTAAATATTCTTTAATCTGTTCTTTCTTTATTCTGTGGCTTGCTCCTATCCTCTTGTTAATATCAACTGGGCTAAGCTTCTCATCCCATTTAACTTTTTTAGTGAACACCTAAGACCAAAGCAAAATGGACATTAAACACCTCTGCCTTCTTCATCACATCTCAGGAAATTATGCACAGAAAAAGAAAATCAAAATTATTCCCGGAAAAAAAAACAAATCAAAATTATGCAAAATTAAATACTCATTTTACAAGTTAAAAGAAACATAGAACTCTGAACCTTCTTTAGAAATTCAGTAAATTCTTCCATGTCTGCTATTCCATCATCTGGAACTCTCAAATAACCAGCATTTTAAGCATAAGTAAATTTTAGTTATGTTCTCTATAAGTACAGTATAGTGAAAATAAATACAAATAAATGCAGCAAGTAAAGTATAAGTTTACAGTGTACAGTACTACTGTTGTTGGTAAATAAAGTACTCTGCATACATATTTGTTTGTTTCTTGAGGACGGTTCGAATAGGAGAGGCAGAGCTCACAGAGAATGGGTAGATGGTAGAGTAGATTGGTGCAGAGCTAGTCTACAGAAACTAAGCCACTCCGCACTGGACAGGGAAAAATGGAAGGAAATAGTGAGGGAGGCATTGGACACTAACAGGCGCCAAGCCCATGGTTGTTGTTGTTGATGATGATGGTGATGATGATGAATCTTATTTTTCTTTTAGTGTTATGCATTACTAGGTATACTTCTCCACTATCCAGAATGTTTGAATATCCAGCAACCTCCTGGTCCTGAGGCTGCTGGATATGAAAGAGTTTCCTGTATATGAACATAATATCATAATATACTCTAGTGCTTTACCAGTCCTTGAGCAAAAAAAGAAGGCCCCAGAGGTGTGATGTTGGAAAATGAAATAAAGTTGTTAAAAAAGGATTTGTTCACCCTCTTTGTCATTTCTTGGTATGGTGAATATCAAATCCGGAGCTTTGGCTGTTTTGGTGGTGGTGTGTTGACCCAAAAAGAGGCAAAAAATGGAGCTTGGTCTCACAGGGAGGTGAGTTGAGAAACATCAGCAGGAGGACCAAACAGGAAGGCTCACAATAAGTAGACCCTCCTTCCCTGTATGATGCTCAGATGCCGTGTATGTGACGGTGAAGGTAATTAACCATCAGTGGTGGGTTTTCCATCACTGGCCATTTTTAAATCAAAGCTGGATATTTTTCTAAAAGATCTGCTCCAGGAATTATCTGGGGGAAGTTCTGTGGCCTGTTTTACCCAGGTGGTCAGACTAGATGCTCACGGTCATCACTTCAGGTCTTGGAATCTATGGATTCTCATCCAGAATGCGTTTCCCATAATGCATTGTAGCCACAGATGCCATGTTGCAAAACTCCCCTTAACAAAAAACAGAGATGAGGATGCATTGGGGGAGTTTTCTTTCTGGGAATCTGTCAAAAGGTCATCAGGGTGCAAGGTGCCACTTTGCTTTAAAGGTAGTAGAGCCCAGTGGCGGGATTCTCAAACAATGCTTCCTCTGCTGGCAGTAAGTGAGGACAGTCCAAAGAGTTGCTCTCTCTAGCAGTGATTTACTTAGAGACAAGAGACCATGAAGGCTCTTTAGCTAGCAACAGTCCAAATAGGCTGCTTTCCCTAACAGCAGTTCCACACAATGGTTAGAGTCCCGGTGACTGCTTTAGCTAGTGACAATATGGCTTGATGGTGAGAGTCCACACAGGACACTTTTCCTAACGGCAGCTTCATCTAATGGTGAATGCAGGGTGGGTAGAGGCACCTGGGCCCACCTAACACCACCAGGTTCTGACTGAGGGCCCTTCAAAACCAGGTAACCTGTAACAAGTTTCAGGTCTTCATAACACCATGTGCAGGCCCTGAACTATTTCCTACTCTTTCTTCTGTCCCTGGTAGTTCCTCTGCTGGTTGGTCGCCATGGGCGACTGGCTTCCCAGAGTGGACGCTCTCAGTACTTTGGAGTCCTGGTGGGTTTTTTTGGCAGCAGCACATTGCACACATCTCTCCTGCTCAGCCAGCCCAGACTGAGCTGAGCTCTTCCCTTTTCTGTGCTCCACAGAGCATGTCTGGAAAGCGGGGTGCGGCCTCTTGGACCCAAAGCTATTTGTTAACTATCTCATTGCCAGTGCAGTGTTCACACACCCTGGCTACGTCTACACTAGAGCGCTACGTCGCAGTAGAGTATTTCGAAGTAGCGACATCGAAGACGCTACTTCGACGCAGAGTGTCTACACACCCTCCAGGCCCGGCACCATCAAAGTTCGATGCTGAAGTAGTGCGCGGTGTGTGGAGATGTGGTGCGTAAGATTTCAAAGCTGGGCCTGCTACTGCGAAGTAGCGTTCCGGTGTAGACGCACCTCCTGTCTTAAGAAACTGCCCAAAGAGGTGAATGGCAGCAGGAAAAGTCAATGAAAACTCCCATGAGTTACTACAATGCCTGTTCTCAGTCAAAATTTTTTGGTTTAAAGTTTGATGAAACTGTTGCTGCTCAGCTCAGGCTGTAGTGGGGACTTGCTGTTTCTCTATGTAAGTGGTATAGGTGCCCCTCTGTAGGACAGTGGTCTAGCCCCAGTACATGTGTGGATTACATGTGCACAGATCTCTGAGTGAACCATGTTGCATGCCCCAGGAGGACAGACCTAAAGAGACTCCAGGAGCTCCAGAGTAAAAAGAAAAAAACCCAACCTTTTAAATCCTCCTTTTCTGTTACTCTGCAACTAGCATCACCACTGGTGGTACCTCTGCTGAACGTTTGCCAAGGACAGCGTTAGGTGCAATGTGGTGCAGCCGTAGCAATGAATCCAAAATCGATCTCTGGACTAACACAGTCTTTTGATAAATATCCCCGTCTAACTAGGATGAAAATGGAGCTGGCTTATCTGATGAAGACTTGCGAGCCGAGGTGGACACTTTCATGTTTGGGGGTCATGATACCACAGCCAGTGGGATCTCCTGGACTTTATACTGCCTGGCCCAGCACCCAGAGCACCAGCAGAAATGCAGAGAAGAGATACGGGAGCTTCTGGGAGATCAGGAGGCCATTCAGTGGTGAGAGCTCACATTTTATTTCATGGCATTTCCTTTCAGGATTATTTCTGGTCAACTAAGATATTCTTGAGTCCCTTCATCTCAGGTGTCAGGCAGTGCAATATGTTGTCTTACATTTAGTTGGAGTCTGATCCAAAGCCCAGTTGTAATCCAGAGGAGTCTTTCTGATGGTTTTTGGATTAGAGTTTTGAACAGGACTTTCATTGTCTTTAACATGAATATTTGCAAGAACTTTTGATATTTTGCATGTCAATGAGATGGCCAAAGACCTGAGGATTCAGTTAGCTCTGACTTATATAAATCCAACAACTGCCTCCATTAAACATATGTAGGCACTACTTTGTGGGGCTCTTGTTCTTTACTGGCTGGCTCTGCAGAGGCATTTGGTTAATGCTGCAGCTGACACAAGTGATGAGACTGACATATAAACAAGCCACTTAACGGTGCCATATGTGACTTTCAGATCTACTGAAAAGAAGTGGTTACTATGCTTCAAAGCTGAGCTGCAAAAATGCCATGAAAATCTGCCAGCTTCAGTGCAAAATTTTATCCATCTAATCTAGATACTTAAGTAACTTGTGTCACTGTCATTTGTATGAGAACCTTGGGTGACCATGAGAAAATTAAATAATATTTTATTTGTCCATTAAAAACTTCAGTTGTCAAAGGGAAGCAGAATTTTGCAACACTGTTTTAGTTAGGATCACTCAGGTTATGTCTACACAGCAAAGTTATTTTGAAATAACTTTGTGAACGTCTGCACAACACAATGGGTATTCCAAAATAATTTCAAAATAGCAGTCGGTTCGAGGTTCGTGGATGGTATAGTTATCATTGAGGAAGATGAGAAGCTAGTGAAAACGGTGTAGGTATTAACTGAAGAAGGGAAGCGGTACAGATTGATTATGAACATCGATTAAACAAAACCAATTGTGTTTGGAGATAAGGAAGTAGGAAGGAAGATCAGCGTTGATGGTATTGAACTAAAAATGTAGAGAAGTTCACATATCTGGGGAGCAACATAACATATGATTTAGACTGTAAGAAAGAAATAGTAACTAGAATAGTGAAAGCAAGAGTGAGTTTGAAGATGATGGATAAGATCTGGAAAAGCAAAGCAATTAGCTTAAGAACAAAGCTGAGCGTCTTGCAAATGTGTGTATTCAGCAGCATGTTGTACGGATGTGAGACATGGATGATAACGAAAGATTCGAAAAGAAGAATATTGATGTTTGAAAGGAGCTGTTATAGAAAGATTCTGAGAATAGGATGGATGCAGAAGGTCACCAATGAGGAATTATATAGGAAGATACAGCCAAAAGAGAACCTGCTGCAGAAGGTTATAAAATGGAAGCTACAACTATTAGGAAATATGTGCAGAATGAACGATGAACGAAAAATCAAGACCCTGGTATTTGGCATAATGGATGATTTGAACAGGAGAGGCAGACCCCATAGAGAATGAATGGGTAGATGATATAGCAGATTGGTGCGGAGCTGGTCTACAGAAACTAAGCCACTCCGCACTGGACAGTGAAAGATGGAAGGAAATAGTGAGAGAGGCATCAGACACCAATGGCCTGAGCCCACAGTTATTGATGATGCTGATGAGTCAGTTTATTTCAAAATTGGTAAACCTCATTCCATGAGGAATAGCACCTATTCTGGAACAGCTTTTTTTTTTTTTTTTAAATAAGGCTCCTGTGTAGACATAGTGGCTGTGTCTACACTAGAAAGAGTTCTTTCACAAGATTTTTTGACAGACGGAGGCTCTTTCAAAAGATCCAGCAGACCATCTACACACAAAGGCTGTGTCTACACATGCCACTTCTTCTGGAAGCAGCAAACTAATGCGCTCTCTGAAATATGCTAATGAGGCACAAATGCAAATTTTCCGTGGCTGTTTAGCATTTCGGCACATGGTTCAAGAAGCTCTTCCAGACTCCGAAGTACATGTGCAGATGTGTGGCCCGCAGGGATCTTCTGGAAGGAAACCCTCCTCCAAACCATGTGCCGATACACTAATGAGGAGTGGAAAATTTGAATCCATGCCTCATTAGCATCTTCCGGTTATAGCCCATTAGCGTGCCACTTCCGGAAGAAGCAGCACATGGAGACACAGCCAAAAAGTGTTCTTTCGAAAGTAAATCGAAAGAATGAGGCACTCCTTTCAAAATAACTCTTCCTTTCCCATTTCAGGAGGAGCATCCCCTTCTGAAAGCTTCTTTCGAAAGAAAACACGTGTAGACGTTCTGCAGGCCCTTTTTTTCAGAAGAGCAGTCCTCATGAGGCCTGAATTTTTGATCCCTGGACCATTCTATGCTGGGTGGATGCTCTCTTTTGAAAGAGCACATCACTCTTTTGAGCCATTTTTTTGTGTGTGGACACACTCTTTCAAAAGATCTTTCAGAAGAGATCTTTTGGAATGGCTTCTTTTGAAAGATCTCTGTAGTGTAGACGTAGCCAGTATGTTGGATTAGAGCCCCGAAATAGGCTCTGTCATGTGTGGACACACTATTTTGGAATAAGTTTTGCTTATTTTGGGGCTTCCCTGAAGCATAGATGCGTTATTCTGGAATAATTTATTCTGGAAAAATAACTCTGGAATAAACTATTCCAGAATACCTCTGTAGTGTAGACATACCCTCAGACAAAACTACCTGGACTGGGCTGTGAATATTCACGTTTTAGTGAATTTCCCTGTTACCTCTTTGCACTCTGTCCCCCTGCTCTGTGAGAATATTCAAGTGATAAGGTAATTATTGGCAGGGATGTCTGTGGAAAGCAAATTTCAAAGCCCTATGGCTGAATAGGAACCAAAAATTGTTGGCAACGCTCATACTCTCATTCAGTAAGACAACTTCATATAAACTGTTTGACTAATCACAGCTGAATTACATAGATGAAATTTCGTGTACAAAGAGCCAGAAACTTGCAATCAGTCACAACCCACAGAGGAAAAACATAATATTCCATGAGCAGAGAGAAGGAGGTGGAAATCAATGAGTACATTTTTCACTGTAGATTCTTTATTAATCTCAAATGCTCACCCCTACTGATTTGTCTGTAAATCTTTAAGGATAGGTCCTTCTCTCACTACTCATTCACAAAGCACTTGGCACACACTGGGAGCTGCAAAAAACATCATGACAATTAATGACAGCTTTTGCTGATTACGTAGCCACTCGGTCTTTACCGAACAAAGCCTCTGTCCTTTCAGAAACTGGTGCGTCTAGACAACAAAGTTATTTTGGAATAACAAACACTATTCTGAAATAATTTGCAAATGCCTACTATTTTGAAATATGAAATAGTGCCTATTCTGAAATAGATATTTTGGAATAGGGGCTGTGTAGACAGGAAATAGGGGCTATTTTGAAATAAGCTATACTGTTCCAGGGGCTGTAACCTGAAATAGGCGTTATTGAGTGTGGATGCTCTATTTCAGAAAAGCCGAGCATTATTGACATACTTATTTTGTGTGTAGATGCGCTATTTCAAAATAAGTTATACCAAAAAATCTCTTCTGGCATGGGTAATTCCGAAATAATGATGCTGTGTAGACATAGCCATAGGGACCATGCAGAGAGGCCTGAATTTTAAATATAGGTCAACTGCTTAATGTTTCAGGAAGATACTATGGGTGCATCTACACATTCCCTTTCGGAAGGGATATGCAAATGAGTGTGATCGAAAGTGCAAATAAAGCACAGATTTACAAATCTTGCACTTCATTTGCACAATTTTATGCGATTGCATTTCTGGAAGTGATTTTAAAAGAAACCGAACAGTTGTGTAGATGGGGTTCCTTTGGAAAAAAATCTCCTTTTTGAAAGAAACTTTCTTCCTGAAACAAAATAGGAGGAAGGAGTCTTTCAAAAATGTTTCCTCCACTCCCACTGAAGGAACCCCATCTACACAGCTGTTTATTTTTTCCAAAAAAAAAATCACTTCTGGAAATGTGATCACGCGAGATTGTGCAAATGAAGTGGGAGATTTGTAAATTTGAGCTTCCTTTGCATTTTTAATCGCACTCATTTGCATTCCCCTTCCACTAGGGGAACGTAGCATAGATGCAGCCTATGGCTACATCTACATGAGACGTACGTGTCAACAGAAGTGACTGCTGGAAGGGATTTCCGGGCAAAGCTTCTATCAACAGATTGCATCTACACATAAAAGCAGATCGAAAGAGCAATCTGCTGTGTTGACTGAGAGCAGCCAAATTGCCCCTTTCCCTCTTGTCAGAACGGCTGATCGGAAGCTCTGCAAACAGAGCTGCCCAGAGAACCAGAAGCCCTGTCTTTCAACATAAGGGCCTCAAAGCATCTACATGGCTGTTTTGTTGACAGGAAACTGTCAAGAAAGGCATTATACCTGAATGCAGAGAGGTATAAAGCTGCTGGCAGATGTGATGGGTTTGGTCGACAAACTGTCAACAAAGCACATTTTGCGTGTAGACACTCGGTGGGTTTTTCCAACAAAAGCCCGGGTTTGCCAGAAAAACCCTCTTGTGTAGATGTAGCCTATATGTCCAACTCTTCAAACACTTATGATTAAGCCTACTGCTAACTTCTGCGGGGGAATATTGATGTCATGAATGGCACTATGACTGCCGTAAGGCTATCGGGCATTTGTATTACGGTAGCACTGAGGTGCTACGGTTCACACTGTGGGGCCGGGGGATACAGAAATGCATATTAAGGAATTGTCCTTTCACTGTAGAACTGATGAGCTATAAAGTCACTCAGTTGTCTTTGTAGACCATATCCCTCAACAACATGCACACAAGAAGTTCTTTCTGTCAAATGCTGTTTGCTTTCACCTTCTGAAGTGCCTCTGTTAACAATAAGTGCGCCCTCTGGAAGTTTCTTATGTCTTGTATCCTTCCCACGTCATATCCACAGACAGCAATAAAGACCAAGTGCCCTGGAAACAAATTCACAGAGTAGCCCTCTTTAGTGCACTGCTGAAAGCAATGGAATATCCACCAGGAACCCAAACCAACATGTAGCCTAGTAGAGCACCTTGGGAGACAGAGTTAGTCAAGTCTACCATGCTTAGATCTTTGCCCTGGGGAGGCTTCACCTACACTAAACTAGCCCATGCTAATTCCATTGGGAAGACCTACCAGCAAAGGGTGGAAGCTATGGGCCAGGCTCATCCTCAGTGACTTCAATGAGAATCTCAGGACAGCATTTCATAGACATTATTCATGCAAACAATAAATGCCTCTATAAAAGAGGCATTGGCTTGGGCTTCACCATGAGTCTTTGTATGGGAATTTATGGCTTGTGAGTCACCCAGCTTCCTTTCTGATGGTTTTCATCACACAGGAAGACAATTAATGTATGTTTTACAAGGCTTAAAAATAGAATCAAATATAATCAGTGCAAAAGCAATCTAAGCAAACCTAGTGAGAAGGATCATTAATAGGCAGCAGCTAAGCCTGAACCCTGGGTTCAAGCTTTGTATGCAACCTGCAGCATGAATTCTCTGCACAGCTATTGGCTGACGGTATTATTGCACCGAGAAGGGGTGCATTACTCAATGTCTGTTGCTTGCAGGGATGACCTTAGCAAGATGCCTTACACCACCATGTGCATCAAGGAGAGTATGCGCATTTTCCCACCAGTCCCTTTTGTGGGCCGCCAGCTCAGCAAACCCATCACGTTCCATGACGGCCGTTACTTACCAGCAGGTCAGTTTATTCCATTTCCCTGTTTCCGTTAAACCTCATGTGAGGTGTACAAGTCAGTTAAAGGGACAAACAGCTATTGAAGCAAACTTCCTGATGTCGGCACCCTGCCTTGCTGGTTGCTGAGAGCTACCAGTTTCTTCCACAGCCGTTCGATTAGCCATGCCGAGACTGGGCTCACCAAATTGGTCATGTGGAATCCTGAGGTTATTTGGTCTCAGCATGGCCTCTGTCATAATCCATCTGCCTGCATTACTGCTGCAGCGGAGCCTACTGTCCCTAATAGATGGGACTAAAGACCAGCCACAGCCTTAAATGCCTCCTCCACCCTTGGTGATCTCATCACATTCCTGCAAGACTTTCCAGGCTTCCCCTCACCTCAGAGCCGTTCCACCCAGAGGATGAGGTGGGATGGCTGTGATAAATGGGAGGACCTTGGGGCTCTCAAATGGCCAATGCATAACCCCTGGCCCTATGTAATCCCCCAGTCCCATTATTGGGGGGAGGGTAAAGGAATGGATGCAGAGCAGGCGAGGGTTGGGGCCTAGGGCACTGGTGGGGAGTAGCCTCCAGCCCTGCCTTTGCCTCAGGATGGCACTGCCTTGCCTCTCCCTCCCCGTAACACAATGGTTTGGGCCTGCTGAGGAGCTGAAAGGAGAATATGTACATGTAGGAGAGACAACCGTGTCCGCAAGGCCCTGGGCAAGAGGAGGGCAGGAAGGCTATTAGCCAGGGGCTAGGAATGGTGTCCTTAGCCTCTGTTTGTCAGAGGCTGGAGATGGATGGCAGGAGACATGTTGCTTGATCACTGTCTTTGGTCCACCCCCTCTGGGGCACCTGGCACTGGCCACTGTCAGCAGACGGGGTGCTGGGTAGATGGACCTTTGGCCTGACCCAGGAATGGATGTTCTTATGTTCTTATGCCTCCAACAGAAGGGGCAGGGCTGGCAGCAGCCAGCCCTTAGCATCACCCAGATTGCATCATCTCCTCTCCCCAGCCCTTGGCTCTGCCTGGACCATGGCAAGTCCACCCCCAGCCCTCAAAGCTGCCTGGAGTACATGGCATAGTGCTCCGGTGGTGATCTAAAGGGCTGGGATTCCAACCGTGGCTGTTGCCACAATAGCAGGGGTGGTGCCTGGTAGCCCTGGGAGCCTTTGAATCATTGAGCCCGAAAGCATCTGCCCCCTTTGCCCCGACCCATCAGCAGGCCTGTGTACGTGAACTTCCATGCTACTGACATCCATGGACCTTACCCTTTCCTCTCCTCCACACACGGACTACTGCAGTTGCAGGTTGTAAACATCCTGCAGCTATACAGGGAACAAGGAGGACGAAATGTTGCTCTGGTGGTTGTCTGGGTTGGAGATGGTGACGGTGGTGGTGTAGTCCATTGCTCCAAGGGAAAATCTCTGAGTCTAGGAGCTCTGCCCACCACCTCCTTCCCTCAGTCCCACGACTGAGGCAAAATGGAGCTTCTGCCTGGTTAACTCTCAGCTGTGGAATCCTGCTCACCCACTCGTCGTCCCTTTTGGGGAGATGGGGAAGCATCGCAGGGTGCAGGGCCTCTCCAGTCTTGTCCCTACTAGGTCTGTGGGATGTCGAGACACCGCCATGTGGGCAGTGGAAAGAGTGTAGCTGATGTGTCCCCCATTCCAAGCCTCTCACACAATTCTAGTTGAGCACAACTGCCTCAGAGTCAGGCTGAGCTGTGGCCTGCTGGCAGGTTCCGCATCCCAGAACCCAACAGGGCTCCTTACTAAATAAAACCCTTCTCTCCTTCTGATCCCATTCCCACCAGTGGTGAGCTGTCTATTTCAGTGAGCTTTGGAGGGATCACCAAGTAAGTCTGGCTACATCGGAGCACACTTTCAGGAGTGCCATTTAGGGACGTTCAGGGTGAAATTTTGGGGCAGGTGGGAGTGGGAAGGGGCAGTGGCTGTGCACACAGGGACACTGCTTGCTCTTCTTTCTGTTCTCCTGACAATCAAGGATGAGGGGAAAATACAGAGTGTGAATTACTCTTCTGCCCCCTCCTGTCAACAAGCAGGAGCAAGAGGATGCCCTTGGGCTGTGTACTTTCCCCACGGTGCCTGACAAAGGAATGGGAAGAAGAGCAAGCAGCATCCCAGTAATGACGGCTCCCGCCCTCCCTAAGGAAATGGTGCACTGGAGGGAGTTAAGGGACGCTGTAGCCCCAGAGTTTGGAACCAGGGAGATTCGACCTATCCTAGCCCCCGACAGAGCTCTTAGCTGGAACACAGCCTGAGGTGATTGTGATGAATTCAGAAGCTCGGAGCAGCACAGCCTTTGTGGGAAGCAACAAGAAGTCCTATGGCACCTTACAGACTAAGCATAAGCTTACGTGGGCAAAGATCCGCTTCACCTGCAGAAGAGAAGACTGAGGGGGGACTTGATAACAGCCTTCAACTTACTGAAGGGAGGTTGCAAAGAGGCTGAAGAGAGGCTGTTCACACTGGTCACAGATGGCAGAACACGGAACAATGGTCTCAAGTTGCGGTTGGGAAGGTCCAGGTTGAACATTAGGAAAAACTTTTTCCCTAGGAGGGTGGTGAAGCATTGGAATGGTCTAGCCAGGGAAGTAGTGGAGTCTCCATCCCTGGAGGTGTTTAAGTCTCGCCTCGACAAAGCCCTGGCTGGGCTGATCTGATGGGTTTGGTCCTGCTTAGAGCAGGGGGCTGAACTCGATGGCTTTTTTAGGTCTCTTCCAGCTCTCTTGTTCCATGATTCTGTGATTCATCAGAAGAAGCAGGTCTTTGCCCATGAAAGCTTATGCTCCAAAATATCTGCTAATCTATGGTGCCACAGGACTTCTTGTTGTTCTCAAAGATACAGACTGACACGGCTGCCTCTCTGATATTTGTGGGAAGCAGTTTGTTTAGAAACAGAGGTAGGATAAGAAAGATGACAGAAGCCTTGCCATGAAAGTAAACTAAGGAGCATTAGGTGATCCAAGAGGCATTGTCGGGTGCTCCCGTGAAAAATGTAGCAAATGGGACATGGACTAAAGGGATTTTCATGAGGGGGTTTAGATACAGAGGTTGAGCTGGGCTAGATACACATACGATTCTTTAACCTAAAACCAAAGCCACCTGATTTAAAAGAGAAAATAACATCAAGGAAGGAATAAGCTCCAGGAGTAAAAAGAGAATGCAGGTAGAAGCCCAGCGACAGAGTGGGGCTATTCTATTTATTGCACCGAGTGCAGCCTGTGTGCTTATCAGCCTTATGGATAATATATGATCACCGGCTGCCCTTTCTGCTCCTCCCCCCGTGGCACTGGATCCCTCCTGCCTCCTCCCACCTCCTCAGGGCACCAGATCCCTCCTGCACATCTGGTTCTTCCTGTCCCCCTTATTTCCTGCCCTGCCCCAGGCCCTCTATCACTTTCCTTATCCCCCATCATTGACTGCACACCTGAAAGCTGGGGCCCACCCACTTTTCCTGTCCTGGCTATGTCGCCTGTGAGATCTACAGATGAGAAGCACGAGGAAAGACCCCAGGCATTATTTTTGCTCTTGTCACAGCAAGTCTGGGGGGAGAGCTGTCGTGCCTTCCCATGGAGCAATGGCACTGGGATGAGTGGCCTGAAAATGCCTCGCTTGCGTGGTTGTAAGAACACGTAGCACCTCAGAAAACACAGATCAAGCAGAGGGGATCTATGCCTAAGACCTGTCTCTTGCCTGTATTCTGTATCCTGCTGTTGCTTTGCAGGTGCTCTGGTGGCGATCAACGTGTATCTCATACACAGGGACCCCAGCTTATGGAACGATCCCGAGGTAGGGCCCTTTTTCGTCTTTATAAAGCACTGTCTGTAGAATAACAAGGAGGTTACGTGGTATCATTGTTGTTGATGGCATTGTAGTAGGACCCACCGGGGCCTACTCATGGATTGGGCCCCACTGTGTATGGTGATGTACAAACGCAGAGCAAGATCATGACTTTTGCCCCATAGATGCTGCCTTCTCGCTTAGCTGGGGGTGCTCAACCGCCCTGTCCTCCACCTCAGGCCATGCCCCCATACCACCCCTTCCCCCATAGCCCGCCTTTCCCCTGCCTCTTCCTCACCTCTTCCTGTGCGTATGGTTCATCCCTGCTCCTTCCCCTCCTTCCTGGAGCTACCTTAGGCTTGGTCTATACTAGGCAGGATAGTTAATTGCAGACACACAATTCTAGCTACAGCAATTGCAGAGCCAGAATTCACTTATCTGCAATTGATTTACCTGGCCGTCCACACATGGGGAGGTCAGTGGGAGAGTTTTCCCCTGCAACCTCCCTTACTCCACACAATAGACCGCGAGGGGTGCAGGGGTCAACTGCCACCCCAGGATAGTTCGATTTCTCATGCATCTACCAAGCACGAGATCAAACTCTGGAAGATCGACCCTGAATGTCTTGATCGTCTCCATCGCACACACAAGCCCTGAGTACTGCGGATCAGCTGTTCACAGTGCTCTGGAAGCGTTACAAGGCAGGGGGAGGAGTCGGTAGATGGGCTCACTAGCAGGAAAGAGGCATCGGGGAGGGAGAAGCAGAGAGGGGTAGCCCAGTGACAGAAGTCAGGGAATTGGTGCACATCAGGGCTGTGTCTACACGTGCCCCAAACTTCGAAATGGCCATGCAAATGGCCATTTCGAAGTTTACTAATGAAGCGCTGAAATGCATATTCAGCGCTTCATTAGCATGCGGGCGGCAGCGGCGCTTCGAAATTGACGAGCCTTGCCGCCGCGCGGCGCGTCCAGACTGGGCTCCTTTTCGAAAGCACGCCACCTACTTCGAAGTCCCCTTATTCCCGTGAGCTCATGGGAATAAGGGGACTTCGAAGAAGGTGGCGTCCTTTTGAAAAGGAGCCCCGTCTGGACGCGCCGCGCGGCTGCAAGGCTCGTCAATTTCGAAGCGCCGCTGCCGCCCACATGCTAATGAAGCGCTGAATATGCATTTCAGCGCTTCATTAGTAAACTTCGAAATGGCCATTTGCATGGCAATTTCGAAGTTTGGGGCACGTGTAGACGTAGCCCAGGAGAAAAATTCCTTTTATAAACCCCAGAGGTCTGTCTGTCCCCTGGCTTGTCCCTTGTGCAGCAATTGTACCTGTGCAACATGAGCATCTGTGACAGGTAAAATGTTACCAAATCAGAAGGATGAGGTAACTTTGCACAGATGCAAAGTGCAAGCAACTATCACCCAGCCCAGCACAATGGAGTCTCCGGATGCCTACGTGGCGTACATGGGGATTTAGCTTTGCGTTCGGCCCTGGGCAGCAGTCCAATCTGCCCTCCCAAAAGACGTGCATGACGGCTGTGTGCGTGTCAGCAACTTTTATCACTCATCAGCTGAGACAATCTCTTGTGTTATCGATTGTGGCTAATCAGTCCTGGAAGGGAAGGTGTGCGAGTCTGGACTGGCAAACAACAAGGAGTCCTATGGCACCTAAACAGCTAACATGTTTATCTGGGCATACGTTTGCATGGGTTAAAACCACTTTGGCACTCATCCCTATGTCCTCCATCCCTGCCCGTGGGTGTTCAGCGCCCACTATTTTTCCCCATGGGTGCTCTAGCCCCAAAGCACCCAAGAAGCTGGCACCTATGGCTACCGCCTAAATAGACCACACAGAGAAAAGATGGAAGGGGGCCAAAAAGGAAGGGATAGTGACTTGCCCAATGTCACAGAGCAGAGAATCTGGGTCTCCTGACTGCCAGAGCAGCTTCCTTATCCACTCTTTCATGGTAGCGCCTATTAAAGGGGTATAATAAAGCTCTCTCTCTCACACCTGGCTCTTCTGGGCTCTGGTTGGAGCCAGAGATCATTTACAGAGCTGTAATCTCACTTGTACGACAAGGACACAGTGAAGCCCTCATTCAGCCCACGACGAGAATCTGAACAACCAGCTGCTCATCGAAAGAGGACTTGCTCTAATGATGTTATGTCATCTGAGTTACCCAAGTTTCTTGTTACAGGTGTTTGATCCCATGAGGTTTTCACCAGAGAACTCCTCCAAGAGACATTCCCATGCTTACATGCCTTTTTCGGCTGGACCAAGGTGAGGGGAACATGAGGATCAATGTCTGTCCACTGCTGCAGATCTACTTGGTAGTTTATAAACACGGGGTCAGTGCTGTCAAAAGCTCAGGCCCTAATCTAGGTGGAAGATTTTCCACTAACTCCAGTGAGAACTCCCCCTAGCATCCTCCAGGGAGAGAGAAGTTGTGAGAGCAGAAGTTAGGAAGATAGTGGTACCAAATACACAGGTAAACTGCAAGGAAAGAGGCTATGTGAAAAGTTTGTGAATGCCCTGAAGTAAATATGTATCACATTACAAATCATTTTGTGTGCCTTGTTCTTCAGATAGGGGTTACAAATGTATGGTTTGACCTTATTTATTAAGGACTGTCTTGTAGTCACATGCATCGTGGCTCTAGAAGAGTTTTTTTTACCGAATTGTAAAAAGTGGCTCTTCTTGCTATTTTGGTTGCCGACAGCTGGCATAGAGAAATCATTGGTCAGGGAAAGAAGGCAAGGTAGATTCCTAGGGAAGTGGGTTTTAGGGAGTTTTTTGAAGGGGGAGTGAATGTACTAGGTTGACAGGAAATGGGTAATATGTAAATTAAGTGGGATGGTGCCATTCTTGCAAACATCAAAGGTGGGGAAACAGTTCAGGACCCATCCCGCTTAACATAATTCACTCTTTCAATGGGTCATATTAATAGTAGGTGATGCCCTTTTTCTTTTTTTTTTCCCCCTTTTTTCTTCTTTCTTCCCCCTTCCCTTCTATATATTTAATCTGTTTTCTCATTTTTGCTCCAAAAATCTGAAGAAGCGGGTCTTTGGTCTGCTCCGTCAACATAAGCTCAGGCTAAAATCCGAAAGTAGAAAGTGTCATTTGCTACCTAATAAATTAAATTGTTAGCCTTAAAGGTGCCACAGGACAGCTTTTTTTGATGATTATTTGTTCTCTTCATTCCCTCTGGGATACCTGGCATTCGTCACTGTTGGAAGACAGGATATTGGGCAAGATGGACTCTTGGCTATGTCTTCACAGCAGTGTTATTTTGAAATAAGCTATTCCGAAGAGAATAGGTTCTATTCCTCATGGAATGAGGTTTACTAAATTCAAAACAAGGGGTCTTCTATTTGAAATTATTTCGAAATAGCGGTTGCGTTGTGTATACGCTCGCAACGTCATTTCAAAATGGCGGCCGTCATTCCAAAATAACTTTGCTGTGTAGATACACCCTTGGTCTGACCCAGTAAGGCCTTTCGTACGTTCTGATGAACATCTCCAGTCCTGCTATGAAGGATGCTGTAGCTGAACTATCCTTGGTTTTGCAAAAAGGCCACTCTGACCAACAAAGTGCTGCAAAACCAAATTTGCCCTTGAATTTGCTCATACCCATTAACAGTGAGCCATGTCAAGGGGGGTCTTGCTATTGAGGCATTTCTTGAACAACAAAGGGCATTTTCTGGCCTTCAGCCCAGTGATTGAAGCTGCTGCCTGAGCGGCCAAGCAATGCATTCCAGAAGCTACGTCCCCCACTGGTGTAAGTTATCATTCTTCCTTTTTAGTAAACAGAACAATAGCAAGTTATACCAGCGTTGGTGACATATTGCTTAAGTAATACACACTAGCTCAGAATTCTCTATGTTACTTCATAGCCATGCCACATATATTACAAGCACCTATATATAAATGACAGTACCATCTCCTGGTATTAGGGCTCCACTGAGAACATAGTAAAAGCTGATTTGATCTTTTGTTCATGCTCAGTGCGGGGTGATGGATTTCCTTGTAGCTGTAGAATTCTATATCTTCAATGAACAGCTGTGATGGATCCTGTGAAGACCTTGGGCTGGTCATTACATATAAATTAATAAATTGGGTGGCTTAAACTAGTTTGATTCCTTTAAGTATGAACCCTGTGGAGCACAGAGAATTGTTCACCAGCAAGTTGACCTATCAAAGTATTGCAAAGAGTGACAAATAAACTAAATCTTTTAAATTACTTTTTTCTAGTTGGATAAATGGGATGTGAAGAATCTTAATAGGCCTGATGCAGTCAGTAGTATCAGAGGGGTAGCCGAAGTTGTCTGTATCTTCAAAACCTTGTTGTTATTCTTGCAGTCAATACAAAGTCTCCCATTGACTTCAAAGGGCTTTGGTGCAAACTGCAGGAAGTTCAAGTTCTCACAGTTTTCTCTCTCTCTTCTCAGGAACTGTATTGGGCAGCAGTTTGCCATGATAGAAATGAAAGTGGCCATTGCTTTGTCCCTGCGACGCTTTGAGTTTTCACCTGATCCAGCGAAGACTCCCAAGAAAGTACCTCAGCTTATCTTACGGTCCAGAAATGGGATACATGTGTACTTGAAGAAAATCCATGAGCACTGACACTGTGAAATAAGTAGGCAAATTACATAAGAGTTTTATAAGTTATCTGATTATCAAATGCATTAAAAATCCCATCTTTGGGGTGTGTGGGGGCAGAGAGCTTTATTCCACTTGAGCCTTGAACTTGTGTGTTGGTCCAGTCAAAGATATATTTAGTCTGAGCCTTATGATGTCTTCTATTAAAACTGTATTCCCAAACACTTTCTGGTTACTTTAATGGCAGAGGGGGAAAGAAATTCGATTGATCAGCAAGGAAGGAAAATATTAATCAAATCTTCAGACAATGGAAATCAACCTACCTCCACCGATTTCTGCAGAGTTTACCTGACTTACACCAGCAGGAGATTTAGTCCTGTGTTATTAGATGAGATTTGAAAATTTGGTCTAGTGGTCACCTTTAAAAACCAATTTCTGCAAGTAGAAATCTCATTGCGACCTTAAAACATTTATTTCCTTTGCTAGATACGGGACGGGTGGGGGATGGACTAAGGTATCTCACATTCCAGTACCAATGTAGAAGTGTGGACTCACTGCTTGCATGCCCCCTTATGGCTGGAGATAGTGTTTCAAGCACTCCTTCTCTAAGTCAGAGGGTATGGGGTAAGCGATGCCGCTTTTCCACGATTTCTGCCTGTGCACGCTGGCGGAAGCATTCTATGTATAGGTCCGGTGTGTCACTTCAGTCATCGGGGGGAGCCCATGAGGAATTCTTTTTCTTTTACCATAGATGGGAGGGTACCTGTGGGTCAGGGTGCTGTTCAGTATTGTGTTGTATCCCACATGAAGATGGACTCTAAGGTGTTAGGAACATTATCCCTGATGAGACCGAGGCACATATGGTGGCAGAGCTTTGTGACTTCTCTAAGTCAGATCGAGTTCAGTCTCACCTGTTTTGGGGTAAACAAAGAGTCCAGTAAAATGAACTTTGCTCCTAAATAGGCTCAAACCTCCACAGACTCTTTGCCCTTCCTGGGCTCTCCAGCCTCATGAGCCGGGCGTAGCGTGGATTGACGCTGCATCCTGGCAACATTGGCTTATTGTGGGCATCCCACACAGCCATCCGATATGGGTCAGAGCCAAAGCTAATGACTTTAGTGGTGATTGGTCAGTTCCTGCATACATAGGCCTCAACTAGTCGCTGACTCTTCTGACTATTGTATTTTGAATGTGCCAAACCCTTTACCACGGTGAGGAAACCGGTACCCAATAAATGTGCCTTGTCTTTCCTGTGGATCATTTGAACATTAATTAATTCTGACCGTACTGGGAATGTAATTTCTTTAATGTGCAAACCCCTCCTGTTCATTAGCCCAGCGTGAGGTTAATCAGCATTGGGGAAGCCTGGTGATTTCTTACATAACTTGGGAGACTAGGCCTGAGGCTCCTTGGTGTGCTCTGCATTGTGTGTTAAAGTGTGTGTACCTCAGACCAGACCCACTCAGACAAACCACCAAGAACAGGCTTTATTCCGTAGAAAAACTCAAAAGAGGATCACAGTTCAGTAGCCCCGCTCCTCTGCCTGCATCCTGCATGCTGCTTCGGTTCACTCTCTGCTGAGACCCTGCTGCAGGCAGGATGCACATCCTGGCAGGAACTAGGGAGTTCTCCCAGCATGCTGCAGTTTGTAGTCCACAACTTGTAGTTCCCAGGGCTGGGGCTGAAATGCGCTGGTCCTTGGGCTACAAACGGTGCATGCACTATGGGGCCTAACCGCTCGTAAAGTGGGGATAGTCAGCCAGGACTGTGTTTAAACCTGTGGCATTATGTCGGTTTATGTCAGAGGCAAATGTAGTCGGCTCTTTTAGGTAGGGCTGGTACCGTCTGTAAGACTTCTGCCTTGTTGGCTGCAGAAGTTGGAAGATGTGTAGTGAACTGGGGAGCCAGTAGGATTGTCATCCCCTGGGGCAATGTGTGGAGGGGGCCAGTTCTATGCCCCCAGAAAGGGTGAGGCCTTCGGCAGAAGGGGAAAAGCTGGGCCAGCAAGACCCCAGTGCCACCCAGCTCCTGCTGGCCCTCAGAGCTGGCTGAAGCATGCCACAAGATACCTGGAGCACTAGTGGTGATTCTAAAGGGCCTGGGTGTCCGGCCACCACCATTGCTGCAGTAGCAGCATTGTCTGGGAACCTCAGGCCCTTTGAAATTGCCAGGCCCCAGGACAATTGTCCCCTCTGTGCCTGGTAGCAAATAAGGGCATTACAGCAAGAGAATGGACAGTTCAACACCAACCCTCACCTTACTGGGATATTTGGAAGATAAACTGGTTGATGTTTGTGAAGCAATTGTAACTGCTCCGTAGGGGGACTTGACCTTGGGGCCTTGAGAGCTTGCAGGAGGAGTTGATACAGCTGGAGCTAGAAGCAGAGGCTGCTAGGCTGTAGTCCAGAGGGCCCCCATTTGAGTCTGTCTGTTGGGGGCTGTCTAGGATTTCAGTGGGGTCTCTGAAGCTGGTGATGTGTGTCCTTAGCTAGGGGAAATATGTAAGCTGTACACCTAGGTGTGGGTCACTGTCTCAAGTACTAGCTATTACACCATTTATGCAGAGAAAGGCTGAGTCTCCTCTGCAGCCCAAGCTGTGAGCTGGCTGGCTTTCTGCGTAACCTGTAGCAGCTCCTCTGCTAAGCTCTAAATCTCCCAGGCTTGAGTCCACCTGTGGGTGGTTACACTGTCAGATACCTTAGTAATAGGAGTTAACTTTGTCTTCACAGAGAGTTTCTGGGGTACTATAAATGAGCCCTAGGGGCTTGTGACATATTGAATAGCTGCTCCTTTACACCAACAAGAAGTCCTGTGGCACCTTGTAGACTAACAGGTATTTTGGAGTATCAGCTTTCATGGACCAAGACCCACTTCATCAAATACAACTGAAGTGGGTCTGTGCCCACGAAAGCGATGCTCCAAAAGATCTGTTAGTCTATAAGGTGCCCCAGGACTTCTTATTGTCCTCGAAGCTACAGACTAACCCGGCTCCCTCTCTGACACTTGCTCCTTTAAAGACCAGCCTGGCCACTGGATGAGGTAGCAGTTTCTGAGCCAATGGTTAGCTGCTGAGGTGAAGAAGAACATATGAGTATCTTTGTATCACTACAACAAAGGAAAGGCTGAAGAGAGCAATCTGCTCATGCACACAAATCCTGCTCCTACCAGGGCATGTGCGGTTCCTCCGGCGATGACACAAGGCTGGATCTCAGTGCTAGCAGGAAAGGGGAAGAGAAGAAAAACAGGGAGAGACAAAAAAGGGAAGGAGTCAGGTTGAAAGCCAATGACAGAAGTCAGGGAATTGGTGCACATCAGGAGAAAAATTCCTTTTATAAACCCCAGAGGTCTGTCTGTCCTCTGGCTTGTCCCTTGTGCAGCAATTGTATCTGTGCAACATGAGCATCTGTGACAGGCAAAATGTTGCCAAATCAGAAGGATGAGATAACTTTGCACAGATGCAAAGTGCAAGCAACTATCACCCAGCCCAGCACAATGGAGTCTCCGGATGCCTGCGTGGTGTACATGGGGATTTAGCTTTGCGTTTGGCCCCGGGCAGCAGTCCAATCTGCCCTCCCAAAAGACGTGCATGACGGCTGTGTGCGTGTCAGCAACTTTTATCACTCGTCAGCTGAGACAATCTCTTGTGTTATCGATTGTGGCTAATCAGTCCTGGAAGGGAAGGTGTGCGAGTCTGGACTGGCAAACAACAAGGAGTCCTATGGCACCTAAACAGCTAACATGTTTATCTGGGCATACGTTTGCATGGGTTAAAACCACTTTGGCACTCATCCCTATGTCCCCCATCCCTGAGACACCCCCCTCACCTCTCGCCCCCTACTCTGACTCCCCCCCACATCTCCCTTGCTTTCAGCCTCCCGCACCTTGAGCCCCCTGCCAAGCCCGGCACCCCAACATCCTCACTGCTCCAGGCCCACCACACCTCTGCCCTGAGCTCTCCTCACCCTCCTTCCAAATCCTGCACCCCACACACCCCCTGCCTGCCCTGAGCCCCTCCTCATCCCCAAGCACCTGGCCGGATGCCTCCACATCCCCACTCTCTGCCCTGAGCCCCCCCACTTCCAACACACGCTGTAACCCCCTGCCTGAATGCCCAAACTTGTACTGCTTATTGGTACTGCCATCTGCCTACCTTGACCAAACTGAGGTGCGGGAGGGGAGCAATGCAACATTAACTTTCAGAACTTGAAGTTACTGTTAATAAAGGGATATCTGAGAACTTGGGATGGTGTGATGTGTTCTCAGAGAGTTCCCAGACCTGATTCCACCTCCAAGAGTCACTCTCAGGCTACTTCTACGCATGCCACCTCCGGTCGGAGGTAGCATGGTTATGAGGCAATTCGAAGCAGGCTAACAAAGTGCTAAGGTGCATATTCAGTGCCTCATTAGCATAATGGCAGCCGCACAAATTCCAAAGGGCAAACTTCGAGTTGCTGATTAACAGTGGAGATGGGGGAAGCTTCGAAACAAGCGCTCCACTTTGACATTCCCTTATGATGATCTACTTCTGTGTAAGTCTGCACTTTGGAATTCGCGCAGCTGCCGTTATGCTAATGAGGTGCTGAATATGCACATCAGTGCCTCATTAGCCTGCTTCGAATTGCCTCATTACCATGCCACCTCCGACGGGAGGTGGCGTGTGTAGAAGCAACTCCTCTCTGCTAATTCTGACGCTCCGGTCATGAGGGAGCACAACCCTTTCTCACTGTGGTTTGAGACGCTGTGGATAATATCCACCTGTGACTATCATAAAGGCTATGGCACAGAAGTGGCCCATATTTTGAATCACTTTTTCCCCCTTATCAACAGGTCACTGAAAAGTTAAAGATACTTTATTAGTGTAGCTGCTTTAATAGATATTACTAATCGAGGACCAGCTTCTGCTTTCAGTCGCTCTAAATCTGAACTAAATGCACACCCTGGAATCATACTAGATTGACACTGGTTTAGACAACAACAGAAGTCGAGCCTGACTTTCAAACTGGTATCTCCAGGACTGACACTGGTCTAGCTTACAACGGCAGAACTCAAAGTTAATTCCACTGAAGCCAATAGATCACAAGCCGCATCTGAAGTGCCGCAGCAGTGTGGAGTCTGGTGTTTATCTCTCAGCGAGATCAAGATCCAATGTGTTTGTCTGGTTACAAAACAATGGGCGAGGAGTCAGTCAGCGCCACAAACTCAGCTTGCAAGCTGTGTTCTTTCTGGCCCATGGGACATCGCTACCGATGAAGGTTTCGCATCAGCCAGAGAGCTCACAGTCAGGCTACATCAGCACTACAAGCTAAACGCGACTTTATTAAAATCGATTTTGTAATGCTGGGTTTTACGAATTCGAATTTGAGTATCCTCACTTCACTGCAGATTCCCCACAAAGTCGACTTATTGCTGCCACACTCAATCGCCGAACATGGCCTGTTGCAGCAGTGCATTGTGGGAACCTATCCCACAGTTCCCTCATCCCTGTAGCATTCTGGGTATTTTCACTGGTGCAGCATGGAAAAAGAAATGCCCCACAAGTGGTTGTGGGTATGTGATGTCATCTTCCCACCTTGTATTGCCTTCATTCCCCTCCCATGGAAAGCAAATGGCCGTTTTTCCAGAAGGAAAGAAGGAAAAGTAGGGCGTCAACGAAGGTGACCAAATGAACTGAAATCTCTTGCTTCTGTAACTGAATTGTTCTTTATATTGTTCTTTTTGTTGCTCTTCAGATCTTTTACAAAAAGCAGCAGGTGTCTGTGCCTTCTCAACCGGCCCTCTGGCTCCTGTCTCTCTCCCTTCATTACAGAAACATGATCCCTGAAAATAATACAGGAAAAATGCAAAGACTGAAGGAAGAGTAGGATAATAATGATTTGGAAAAAAGAGAATTTGCAAGACAGGGGTTTTGGCTTCCCAGTCATTACATAGCGTTGCTCAACATGGGGGATGGAGCTTGCCAAATTCACACAGGCATGAATGATTCTGTGGCCTGGGATCACCCAGGAATCTGTGTCTTCCCAACCAGCCCGCCAGGCACCTGTCCCTGTGTTAAGTGGGCCAAAATTTGAGGCAAGAGAAGGATCGGATAAGAAATAACAGAAACAGCAACGATTTTACAAAAAGCAGCAGGTGCCGAGCAATGGGCTTAAACTGCAGCAAGGGGTCTGTGTCTGTGACTGTATATTTCCAACTGGCCCTCCAGCCAGTTTTTCCTGTGTTAAAGGGGACCAAACCTTGAAGAAAGAGAAGGATAGAAAAAGTTAAGAAGATTTTTGCCTTCCCACTTCAGGACAGAGCTATCCAATGTGGGAGATGCGGTTTGCCAAATCTCAACAAGCAGTGTTGCCCAGGCCGGGGAAGGACAGCCCTGACTGACTGTATGGGAACTGGCCCCCTTCATCACCACAGGGGGTTGTGGGGTCCATGGCCACCGAGCCAGTTGAGGTGGTCCCCCACGTGGCAGCAAGCCCCTGAAAGTCTTAGCCGCTGGGGGAGATTCCCCCCGCAGCGGCAGCAAGACCCCCAAAATCTTTTGGGGTGGGGGTGTGTGGGATCCCATGGCTCAAGGGCCAGTTGAGATGTTCCTCCTGGTGGCTGCAAGCCCCCCCCCCAAAATCTCTCCCACCCTTGAAGCCCTCAACATGCTCAAGCCAGGATATGGTGTTGCCAAGCAGCCTGGTCTGCACTGAACAGCAGCCATGTCCTTTCATTGGGTTAGAGGCGAGCCACGTGATGGAGCTAAGAGCAGGAAAGGCCCTGGTTGCATGGTGAGGATGGAAATGGAGGCCCAGCTGAGGGAGGCTGAGGCCTGGATTGGGCCACCAGGGCCCTTGCATGTCCTGACAACCTGGGGCCCCCAGCAGAACCATCCTAGGGAAGACCAGCTGGACCTGGAGGATTGACCGGAGTACCCGCCGCAGCCTGCTCCCCGAGCCAGCCTGAGGACACAGAACTGAGAGGCCCTGCAGGCCTGGATTGGGCCACCTGGACCCCAGCTGGACCTGCTACCCTGTGAGCCCCAAGACGTCAGTGGACTTCGGGTTGTGTGGTGGGGGGTGACAGGGAGTGGCCCAGGGGTAAGAGGCCCATTAAAGATCCTTGGGCAGCATGTTGCGGTCTGGATTCCCCACCGACCTGCACAGCAGGTGGCACTGCTGCAACAAGGGGTGGAACGGGTGAGCCCGCATCCCCCCTGCCACCTACTGGCCAGGTGGCCGTCTCCCCCTCTCCGCCAGCCCAGGCAGAGCGTCTGCTGGGTTTGTTTGCTGCCCTGCCCTGAGCTAAGGCTTGGGCCTGCCCCACCTTGCTCCAGGGCTTGGTCTTGGTCTTGATGCCCCTCCGTGAAGGGCCAGAGGCCACCAAAGACTGTGGGCTTGCTGTTGTCCGGACCTTGGGTTAGGCCTTAAGAAGAGCTAATTTTCCCCAGCACCTGCCTGAGGTAATGCTACAGGGGGCTTGAAGTGTTACCTCTCACCCACCTGAGGCAAGGTGGGAACCCCTCCCCTGAACAAGGGACGTGGGGGTTGGTGAACTCGTGGCAGTGGGGCGGAACAGCCGCTCATTGACCTGGAAGGGGAGGACCCCTTATGGGAGCCTGAGCTGGCTACACCCCCCACCCCCTCCACCAACAGCTTAGCTGCCACGTAGTGTGGAGGGGCAGGGGCTGGTGCCAGCACAGACAAAAAACACATCTCCATGCTCAGCTAGCAGAGATAGGCTGTGTCTCCACTAGCTCCCAGCTTCGAAGGGAGCAAGGTAAGTAGGGTGTCGGGAGATCACTAACCAAGTGCTGCGGTGCATATGCAGCATCTCATTAAGCTAATTCTCCCCTACGGCAACTTCGAAGCGGCAAACTTCGACATGCCGGCTTGCGTGTAGCCACGGCTAACCCGCCGGTGCTTCAAAGCGCCTGGGCTACTTCGAAGTCCCTTTTACTCCTCCAAATTTTGGCAGGAGTCAGGTATGCCAAACATTTCATCAATTTTGAGGAGTAAAGGGACTTCGAAGTGTCCCAGGTGCTTCGAAGTACCGTCAGGTTAGCTACAGATACGCGCAAGCCGGCATGTCGAAGTTTGCCGCTTCGAAGTTGCCACGGGGAAGAATTAGCTTAATGAAGTGCTCCATATGCACCGCAGCACTTCATTAGTAATCTCCCGACACCCTACTTACCATGCTCCCTTCGAAGTTGGGAGCTTGTGTAGACACAGCCGTAGAGAGAGAGCCGTGAACTCTGCGTTGGGACTAGTTTTAATGGGTAGATGAGCTCAGAGTGCTGAGAGCAAAGAAAGAAGTTTCTCAGCCTCTCATACAAGCATGAAACCACAGCTGTGGGCTTCCTTGTGCCGAATTCAAATTTGCGGGCTTCCTGTTACCTACTTGCTGTGCACCTGGAGAGCAGTGGAGAATAGAAGCAGCCAGAGCGGCAGACTGTAGGGCATTGTGGGATACATACAGGACACCTCTGGAGGCTAAGGACTTTGATTCAAAGCCATGGAGCTTTCACACTGGCCTTCATTCAGACTTTTAAATTTGAACTTGACACTACACCCAGCCGCTTTCGACAATGTTAAGATATTCATCTTAGTCCTCCCTAAAACCAAGCTGATGGTGTTTACAGTGAAGACACTGACATTGTAAAATCAAGATAACTGCTTTAAATTTGACTTTACTATGCAGTGGAGATGTAGCCTCAGAGTCTGCAGAAGCATTTATCTAGAGGACTGTAGACCAGCATCCTCAAGGGTATATCCATGACATTGGAATTTATGGTTCTAATTCGCCCAGGAAAGCTCATCTTTTAGGACCTCCATGGCCCACTTAGGCCTCATCCACATTAGGGATCAAAGTCGATCCCAGATATGCAATTCTAGCCACGCCATTAGCTTAGCTAGAGTAGACGTATCAGGATTGACTCTGTTCCCCGGTAAAGATCGAGGCTCTTCAGGCTTGTGCTGATGTCCGTTACTCTACACATCAACATGGAGTACCAGGGTCAACACTTGAGCCCAGAGAGCTCGATTTTAGCGCAGCTTCACACATGTATCAAGATCAATCCCCTGAAGATCAATAGCGACATGCCGACCTTGCCTCCACCCCCTGGAAGTATAGACATACCCAGAGTAACTCCTGACTCAGACTTTCCCTGAATACAGCAAGCTGCCTCAAAAGGCTTAGCCATGGATCTCTAGCAAAGCTGATTCTTATCAGTGAAGCTGTTAATTCTGTTTTAAGATGTCTTTAATTATGAAAATATGCCCAAAGCACACAAAGGATGTGTCTTATACATGGAGTGATTACTACCTGCAGCCGTGTTACTACTGCTTCAAATTCTTTCTCAAGTTTTCTTCTAGCGTAATTTTTATGATTCGTTGCTATTAATGTTCGTGAAGAAACAATAAAAAGTACAACAAGGTAAATTGGTTTACAGGTTGTATATGATCTGAACTACAGCACGCTTCACAGGATCACCCAGGGAAGGGGACTATTGTGCAATTTTATAGCGTGTCAAAGTGACACAGCTAAACAATACTGCCTGGGCACAATGCACCTGAGTGGGGATTCACTGTGATAAACCAGGAGATGTCCATGAAAGGGAAAGGAGAGGACTGGGAGAAGGATGGAAGACGGAGCGTGGCAGGCATAGATGGAATGGAAGTCTGGAATATTTTAATGGCTTTATTTTACAGATGTGCTGCGTCATCATGACCCTGGATGGAAGAATACAGATAAGAGGCCCAACAGGCCAGCCGATGACCACAGGGCCTTAAACTGCCCTTGGCTGGTACAGATAACTGATATGCCCACATGTCGTCCCAGAAGAGGAATCTCCCGCCCATACGAAAAGAATGTCCTGTCTTAATGATTTAGTTATCTCTATCTTACAAGTGTAAATTAAGTTGCAACTCCCTTGTAAGAGCTGGCCTCACAAAGATGAACCAGTACAAGTGGTACCTTTAGATAAGGAAGAGTGTACGTGACCCAAGGGGTATAAAGAAGGGTCCAGCAGCCCACTCTAACTGAGCTCCAATTACTTATACCTGCTGGTCGGTTAAGGTCTTTGCCTCCCAAGGTCCCAGGGGACGCCCTCCTCATACTGTTCTTCCCGAGGGATTCAGCGAAAGACGTTGGCCTTGCCGGAGTGGAAGGACGCAGGGGTGAGAATTATACCTGCAATGTACTTTTGCGCACATTTAATAGTAAGAGCTCTTTAGGCTGAGGCGTCCAGTCATCAAATGGATAACTTTTCACTTGTAATCTACTTGACATGTCATATGTATCATCCTACTAGTAGTTAAGAAGACAGAGCAATAACCTTGTAACCATTAAGATTCTTGTTTCTGCTTTTTAATAAATAGCAACCATTTAAGCTTTCAGCCTGACTCCTTCCAGTCACTGTAACTCGGATGAACACAAAACAAAGAATCTTAGCTGTTTGGCTATATCAGCCTGGTCAGTGGTAAGGTGAAGTAAAAGCTGAACGTTGAGTCATGTCACCTCCACAGGACAGACTCTTGGAGCACCCAACAGCCATCCTGGGTGCCCACTGCAAAAGGACTGTTGGTCCTAGGAGTCAAAGGCTATGTCTACACTAGCCCCAAACTTCGAAATGGCCACACAAATGGCCATTTCGAAGTATACTAACGAAGCACTGAAATACATCTTCAGCACCTCATTAGCATGCGGGCCGCCCCAGCACTTCCAAATTGAAGTGGCTCACCGCCGCACAGCTCGTCCAGATGGGGCTCCTTTTGGAAAGGACCCCGCCTACTTCGAAGTCCCCTTATTCCTATGAGCAGATAAGAATAAGGGGACTTTGAAGTAAGTGGGGTCCTTTCGAAAAGGAGCCCCATCTGGACGAGCCGCATCAATTTCGAAGTGCCACAGCCGCCCGCATGCTAATGAGGTGCTGAATATGTATTTCATGGCCATTTTGAAGTTTTTGGCTAGTGTAGACATAGCCAAAGACTCGGCTGTAAATAGGCTCACAGACCACTCATTACCCGGCCATCGGCTAACAGAGCCCTAAGTGCCCAGCAGAATCTATCAGAATCAGATTCTACTTCCTGCAATTGCTAAGATGTGTGTGAAGGTTTCCTAAGGTCATTCAATCTGTAAACTGCACAGGACAAGAACGAGATCAGTGGTATATGACTCACATGGGCATATATATACTGCAGTACAAGGGCCAAAACATCTGGAGAGCCCCCCTGCAGCAGGCTACAACACAAGACAGTCTCGTGCCTCAGTTTCCTCTTTTAGGTAACCCCAAGGACTCCACATCAGGCTCTCTTGCTTCAGTAGTACCCTTCCCCAGGAGCCAGTTACTGGGAGGCACTGTTCTGGGACATGTCAGGGTGGGTAACGGGCATTTTGGGGTGGAAGGGGACATATGAGGACTATGTTGGCCCATTTCCCACAGCTGCAACCTTTGTCCGCCCATAATGAAACAATCTGCAGCCACCTGCTGTTCCAGAAGCTCATCTCCACCCCACCCCAGTCCTGGGGTGAAATTGGCCCTCACTGATAGAACTGAAGGCTGATTCTTACTTTACTCACCATCCTGACCTGGCAATTTAGCAAGATCTGGGAAGATTATATCCAGTGCAAGGCTGATTCATACCTCAGCACATAGGTGACTGGTGCCTGCAGGGGGAGGAGGTGCAGGGAGGGCCACCCAAAAGAGCAGGGAGGGGATATGAGGGGCAGTTAATTGAGTGATTAAAGTTTTTGCATAGTCACATTGGGGCAGAGCACCTGCTGCGTGCTGCCATGAATCACCTATCTTAAGCAGTATATTTGCTTTACCATGATGAATACGGAGAGCAATTAGCTGATGAAGATCTACCTGCCCAGATAGACACCTCCATGGGCGAAGACCTCGATATCATGACCAGTGGCTTGTATATGACTTGGCCGAGGGCACCCACAGCATCAACAGAGATGCAGGAAGAGATCAAGCAGATGCTGGGAGACTAGTACAGTTCAGGGGTGAGATCTCATGAGGTGTTGGATGACTTTTCCCCTCAAGATCATTTTTAGGGCTCTTGTCTATTCTTGACAGCCACTGTGGGCCCAGGGGCAAAATGTGGGGCAGGGCCTGGCTCCCTGTCTCGGGCAGAAGAGGTGGGGACGGGGGTAACAGGCCTCACTGCTGCTCAGATTGCCCCACACCACCCCTTCTCAGCCCTCAGAGCTGTGAAAAGTTCTTGGCATGGTGCCCCAGGGCCCTGAGAGTGATTCAAATGGGCTCGGGGATCCACCCACCACCACTGCCACAACAGCTGTCACTAGGAGCCCCAGGCCCCTCTGAATCGCCGGGCCCTGGGGCAACTGCCCTCTTAGTCCTTTGGCTGTGGTACGTTGCTGTGCATCTCAAAAAATGCTGTGCCTTGCTGTCGATTTCATAGGGTTTTCAGCTTTCGAGTTTTGGGGCTACCAGGCTCATTTCAGGCACAGATGGCTTATGTTGATGAGCAGACCCCAGAGTTTATCTTACATTCAAAATATAGTCCAGAGAGATGTCTTCTCTGGATTTTGTGTGTCTATGAAAGTCCACCACCACAAATGAGAAAGTACATGAAAACCAGCTGTTAGGTCAATTAAATTAATTCACCAATATTTGAGAGCAACAGGAAGTCCTATGGCACCTTATAGACTAACAGATATTTTGGAGCATAAGCTTTCATGGGCAAAGACCTGCTCTATCAGATACATGAGTGGGGGAGGTGTTTTCTGAAGGGTATTTAAAATGTGGGGTCCCAGTAAAAGGGAAGGCCAGAGCTGACAAGGTCTATTCAGTCAGGGTGGAAAAGGCCCATTACCAGTAGTATGTATCAAAAGAGGAAAAACAAGAGGACTTCTTGTTGTTCTTCAAGATACAGACTAACACGGCTACCTCTCTGATACTCATCACCAATATTTGTGTGCTCTACATGCCCTCTGCTGGACCAGTAGAAGCATTTACCAAGGACTCTTTCCCAAACTGTCAAGTATCGGAGGGGTGGCTGTGTTAGTCTGGATCTGTAACAGCAACGAAGGGTCCTGTGGCACCTTATACACTAACTAACACGCTCAAAACTTTTCTGTTAGTCTATAAGGTGCCACAGGACCCTTCGTTGCTGTTTCCCAAACTGGGCTCATACCAGCCCCAGCAGCAGCATAGAAAATGCTGAATTGGTTTAAAACACGACAGGCGGATGCAGGGAAGAAAGTAACTTACGTTTCTTATGGGTACTGTCCTATTGCAAACCTACTTGGCAGGGGGATCAGGGCAGAGCGTTGCAATAGGACGGTACCTGTAAGAAATTTAAGTGTGAGGTGAAGCTGGGGGAATACTCTGGGCAGGGGGTTGGAAGTGTGGAGGAGCTCAGAGCAAGGTTCGAGGGTGTAGGAGGGTGCATGAGTCAGGACATGGGGCTGGAAGGTGTGGGTGGCTCAGGGCAGGGGTGTAGAGGAGGTAGGAGTCAGAGCAGGGCACTGCAGCGTGGGGGGAGATTCTGGGAGGGTATGGGAGAAATTTGGGGATCTCTAGGGCAGCAGGACTCTGCTGCCTGACCTCTGGATATCTGGGGCCGGCTGGAATGGTGAGCCTGGTTTCTGGATCTCCGAGGTTCATGGGACTGCTCTGCCTGGACACCAGATCTCCAGGATTGGCCAGAGTGGCAGGGACCATCCTGCCAAGCTGCCCATGCACCGGGACCACACAACTCTGTGGCCATGCAGTCCAGAGTGCTGCAGAGCTTCCAAAGGCCTGCCCCCATTTGGCCAATTTCCCAACAGAGCACCGCACCATGGCTCCCTGGCTTACTTTCACCTTTGGGTGGGCGGGTGGAAGAGGAAACTTTTGCCCAGCAGGAAAAGACAATGCCCCTGGCACTGACGTAGACGGTGGTGTTCCTCTTGCCTCAGAGAATGGGGCAGGCCCCAGAATGGTCATTAGAGCTTCTACTTCACAGTCACAATAACTGACCACCCCCTGCCCCCCAGGAGCAAAGCCCATGTCACACGGGCTGGATGAGATGCTTGCAAGAGGAGATGCATGTCCGTCTGTGGGCGCGCTCAGCAATGGGAGCAAGATCATGGTTCCCAAACTTTTGGTACTTGAGTCTACTTCAGGAGACTAGGTCCATCCACATCCCCCTGCAAACCCGCCTCAGGGTGGGCCCTCCTGGGGCACTCGCCAGCATCAAGTCATGTGTCATGGCTGGTTCCCCACCCTGACACTGACTGTTGCTGGCTTTCGGAAGCCATCTTGTGATGTCCCACGCTGACAATTTAATCAGCACAAGTGCTCCCGGAGAAGACATGCACCACCAACGCAAGAGACAGAATGCAGACACGCCCAAATGATATGATTACTGGGGCAGTGGTGTGCTGACGTAAGCTAGGTTGATTTAATTGCCTAGTGTAGACACAGCACACTGCCAGGGGGATTTTGGTTGCACGGTGACTAAATCCCTTGGTCAACTGAGGCACAGGCTCCTAGGTCAGGTGCTGCCACACTAGCAGCGCCACCCGACTCTCTTTAAAATCTCAGCCTCATTGTGCAACGCAAAGCTTACATCTAGGTGCACTGCATTGCCCTGAACCGGCACAGCAGTTGCCCAGAAGCCGAGCCGGGAAAGCATTCTGCAGTTCCCACGGTCAGCGTCCTTCTCCAGTCCCCTCTACAGAGAGATCACCTCGAGTTCACTCACCCGAGAGTGAAGAACAGCACATTGTTCACATTCCTCTGCTCCTGAGCCAAGGCCTCTTTCTCCAGGCCAATCACCTTCCAGTGACCTATCTCTGGACTCCTCTACCATGACCCTCATGTCAGGACTCCAACCAAAGGCCACTGCCAGCCTGGCTTGCCAGGGGAGTCCTGCTCCTGCTGTGAGAATGTTCCTCTAGGCACAGCCTCTTCAGCCTTGGCTGTCCATGGCGTCCTTCCCCACTGAGTTCCACTCCCTGCCCGAGAGCCCCACACCTGCTCATGGCAGCTAACCCTCTTGACTCTGCTTTCAGCTTCTCCTGGACGTGCTGGACCTTCCCTCCTGCCCGAGCCTGCCCTTGTTCTTGCCAGAAGTTGTGTGTCACAGCTCAGCTCTCTGTCCTGGGTCTCCAGGAACTCTCCCCCAGTAGCTTCTGCCAGAGCTCCCCTCCAGCTCTCGCCTGTTGTGTCTGACTCCTCTCGGGCCAACTGTCCTCCTCTGAGTCTTCTGCGAAGCCAAACAGCGGGCGAGAGGACTAGTCACAGATGCACAGGCCTCTTTTCTCTGACAGGGTCCTCGCCAGCCCCAGGCAGGCTTGCGTATTGAATTTAGATATCTCCCAAGTGCCTCTCTCCTCCTTCTGCAGAGTTAGGGCTCCCAGCAACACAGGGAAGATTTGACCCAAGTCTACGAGCTGTCACCCACTGCAGGAACCTCTGCTGAGACACAGGGGATTCTACAACTGGGGGAGGGATGGGGTCTGCTCTGTCCCCTGGAGCTCCTGTGCAGGGGATGGAGAAGTTGGAGCTAGGAACCTCCTTGCTGGAGTGCTCCTACTGCCTGAGGCAGATCAAATGTCCCAGGGAAGGGTTTAATTCATGATCTGTCACATTTTTTTTTCACAGCTGTGGAATTGATAGGGCCCTACACATAAGCTGAGCAATACGGCTTTCTGCTATGACTGTTCGCCTCCTTTTTTACATACTTCTATGGAATAAGCAATGGTGAAATTGTCAGCCATGTTAATGTTTGAAGTTTCAACTTCCACATCAGTCGGACACGTGGGAGACTTCCCACCAGTCGGATCTGCACACCCCAAATGCGTATGTTGCAGAGTCCAAATTCGGATGGAACAAATACTGATGGCCAGCATTGGATGTCAAATCCACATTGTTCTAGTTGTGGGATTTGTGTCTGACTCAATTCAGATAATGAATCACCCCAAGGTTTGGTGGCGTTTGGAGGTGGGGCCCATGCTCAGTTGTAAAAAACAGAGAGAAGTGTGGTCTTTTATTTTCTACTTGTTGAAATGAGTACGGTTGTTGCTTGCACTAGCAGGAGAAAGGTGTGGGGTGGTAACTAACCCGAGCTGGAGAGGAGTACAGATCTTGTTTGCAGCAGTGTATAAAAGGAGAAGTCATAGGAGGGGCGTCTTGTTGCTTGCTGAGGAAACAGCATCCCATTGGGTTGATTGAGCTGGGACCATTGTCAGGAGCAGTACACTGAACTGGGATGCTAGTACCATACTTTGTCAGAGGTCAACCTGGCCCAGCTGTGGCCCCATTTCACATTGGGAGAGGGGTAATTTTAAGCATGATTCCTTAGACTATTTTCTACTGCATCAGTAGTCCATAGCAAAACAACCCCAATCTATTTATTTCAACAATTTTTATTAACTCTGTGTTCTATCTCTTCAAAAAGAATCTATATCTAGAGTATAATTAAATGAAGGATGTTAGAAACAGATCTATAACTAACAAATTTTGGCAGGCAAATCTTACAAATCATTCGGATTGCCTTGGGTTTGTATTCACTGAAGGGTTTATCTAAACTGTTATGACAAATATTAAGGATTAAGTTGGAAGGAGGTCCGTAGTGTGTTGCTGTAAGGATCTGCGAGAGTAAACGTCACCTCCATGGAATTCACTGATGGTACTCAAGCTTGTGAGACTCTGCCACCCTCAGAAACGTTAGAATAAGTAAAACAGGAGACAAAAAACATTTGCAGGAGATACAGCAGAGAGCTGCAAAATGGCTGCTTGGGGGGTCGCAGTTGAGGGCAGCAGTTCTTCAAAAGGTATCGGGGAAAAAGGGTCCTAGAAAGGAGCAACCCCACCCTAGGGAGATTTGATAAATTCCAGGCATTCAGCGAAGAGCTGGTGTTTCCATGTCTTAGCCCATGGACCTGACCAAAGTCCATTGCTAACAAACGCTCCCACACACTTGCACGTGGGGCCAGCAGCTGGAGTCCCTCATGCGGGGAGACTACAGAAAGGGACCCCCACGTCTAGGGCAAGGAGCTCAAGTGTGGGGCCCAGAGCAGAATCTGGGTGCATGGCTGACAGAAAGGACCCCTTGTGTGGGGCTGAGGAAGCAGCAGGGATGGGGCAGCTGTGGTGGGCCCTACCCCCTTTCTGTAAGACCCAAGGAAGGGGAAATTAGGCTAACCTGCACGCTTCCTGTTCTCCAGCCAGCAGTTGCACCTACACAGCCGCTGGCACAAAAAAAGGGACAATTAGGCCCTTTTCTAAGATAAGTAGGGATGCCTTTTTGGTGTCCCATGTATGGGACAAGCCCACCAAAAATGGGATGGATGGTCAGCCTAGGTAAACCTCACTGAGTGAGGAATTATGCCTGTTCCAAAATAGCTATTTTGAAATAGGGGCTGGACAGGCAGAGAATAGAGCCTGTTTTGAAATAAGCCAAAGTTTATCCAATGGCTCCATTTGGAAATAGGCTCTATGGCTGCATCTGCATTTCCATTCCTCTTTCAAAGGAGGCATGCAAATAAGGGAGCTCAAAAATGCGAATGAGCTGTCTAAGGGAGTTAGAAGTCTGTCCAATATACAAAGCATCTAGGTATTGTTGAAGAAGTGGGTCTGTTCCATGAACGCTCATCACCTAATAAATTATTTTGCTAGTCTTTAAAGTGCTACTTGACTGCTTGCCAGCAATGCCCAGATGCTTCGTATATTGGACAGACTTCTAACTCCCTTAGACAAAGAGTTAATGGGCACAAAACAGACATCAAAACACTCCAGATCCACAAACCAGTTAGTCAACATTTTAATGGAATGGGGCATTCTGTTAATGACTAAAGAGTATGCGTGTTACTGAAAAAAAACTTTTGCACCGCTATTCAAAGGGAAACAGCTGTGCTGGCTTTTATATTCAAATTCGGCACATTAACACGTGGTTTGAACTGGGATGGGAATTTTCTGAGTCATTATAGGAGCTCGTCTGCATACTTGGCTTAATCTAACTCTTGACCTTCCCCCTGCCCCCACCCCTCTGCTCTCTGATTTGCTCACCTTGATCATTTTTTTCTGATTTGTCCTCCTTGATTACTGTTTTTGGTTCTCTGTGCCTTAAATATTGAGTCTGTTCTGGTCTGGCTATGGTCTGAAGAAGTGGGTCTGTCCCATGAAAGCTCACCTGATAAATTATTTTGCTAGTCTTTAAAGTGATACTTGACTGCTTTTTGTTTTGATAGTATATAGACTAGCACAGCTCTGTTACTATCCAAATAAATCTGTTAGTCTTCAAGGCACCACAGGATTCCTCATTGTTTTTGTGGATACAGACCAACCCGCTCACTCTCTGATACTTGTCACATGCAGCACGAGCAAGAAGTGATTTTGACTTGTGCCCCGTGGAATGATCCCAGACCAACAACCCTGATGTAGCCCACGGGTGGGGCCGTTGCACAGCATGCACCAGCTTAGGCTGCAACCAGGTTCTGACAAATCCTAAACCCGGGGTCTGCAACCTATGGCTCCAGAGCCACGTGCAGCTCTCTAAGGACTTCTTTGTGGCTACTAACGCTCTAATTGCAAAGGTAACCAAAAACCCTCCTGATTATTTCTAATAAACGGTGAATGCCTAAAAGCCCAACAATGAACAACTCAGATCTAAACAATACATGATCCCGTAAGGTTGGATAACTCCCCCTTTTAATAATGTATGGTGCATTGTGGGATATGATGCCATATCTGTGTTTTGATCGTGTCTCTAATAAAGTCTTGATTTTGAAAAGGAAGCATGATGCCAGCAGACCTGGGTTGTCAGTACTAGGACTAGAACCTGTAAGTAGAGGGTCTAAAGCCCTGCACTCTACCCTGTGAGCAAAAGGCCAGCTGGCGCTCAGCTGAGGCTGTAGAACAGAGGCTTCACTCACTCAGATGGGGTCTGGGTGTTGTTTGCTTCCCTGCGCTGAGGAAGCATATCTCAAGCTTCAGAGACCTTCTGGCAGTTCTTCCCAACAAATGCACCAGTTGTAACACCAACAGACCCAGGCTCCCAGCAGCAGGGATACAACCTTTAAGCTTAGGGTCTAAAGACCTGCATTCTGCCACATGAGCTGGCCTTAAGTTCATGTGGTAGAGTGCTGGGCTTTAGACCCTACGCTCACAGGTTCAATCCCTGGTGCTGGCAATCCAGGTCTGATGGTCTTACAGAAGCTTGCAGAGTTCCTGCTATGAATATGTATCCTAAGGAAAAAACTGTGAAGCCAAATTGGCATGATTAAAGTAGTCTAAGAGGAAAAAGCTGGGAGGCCAGTGGTACACACACATGTAGAGTGTCAGGAAATAGAATATATACAGAAAGGTGGAGAACCTCCTGCAGTAGACATGTATCATACCACCAATCATCCTGTGTGCACCATTCTTTTTTTGTAATGGGGGTTACAAAAAGCACAGTGTGATGTGATTTATTAAGGACAGTCTCATATTCATGTGCATTGTGGGTCTTGAGTTACTGAGGCTTTTACCGAATTAAAAAAAAAAATCTCTTCTTGCTGTTTTGATTACCAACCCCCTCCTAAACCCAAACCTGGATGCCACATGTCAGAACAGGATACGTAAGTGCATGCGAGGAAGGAGTGGCAAACGTTATTGTCAGCTCATGGGGCCAAGAATGGACAGGATTATGGATTTGCTCGAACACAGAGTCCATTAGGGATTGTTTACTTTCTTAAGCTTCACAAGCAAACACTACAGAACAATGCACAAGGAGTCAAAGGCACTTGGAATGTTTCCCTTCCATTCTACCACGGGGAGTCCCCTCCCTGTTGCCTCCCATTAGGGCTGCAGTGGACGTGACTCCAGCTGGGGGATCCAGGGCACCCCTGCCACCGCCATCCTTGGTGAAGCTCACCAAGGGTGGGACCTCACAATGATTTTACCCCTCAGCTGTTTACTGGGTGTTCGTGCAATGGCTCAGAGCCACTCTGAATGTTTCCACACAGTTGAAGCAGGGGCCAGTGTTGTTTACCTTGTTGCTTGGCTAGAGATGTCCAGCCTGTCACTGAAAAAGCTATTAGGGCCATCTGATCAAGCTCATCTGGTGTTGCTGTCTGTGGGGTTTGAGGCTGTAGCATGGGGGGGTGGAACTTGGTTGTACTAAAGGAATGGAAACCTCCATCCTGGCCCTCAGGCCTGCATATGTCTTCTTATAAGACGGTTATCTTCTCTAGATTGCTAAATCAGCTGGAGAAGGATGAGGAAGAGCTAGCAACATATAGTGGGCAATGGGGACTGTGACTTAGTTGTGGGCAAGCAGATAGAAAAAAATTTCAAAGGCCCTTTCCACACATGCCGCTTTTTCCGAAAAAAAAATGCTAATAAATGGTGTGAAAATGCTAATGAGGCATGGATGTAAATTTCCAGCTTCTCATTAGCATACAGTCACATGATTCAGAGCCTGGAAGAAGCTCTTCCAGACTCCACAACAGCGTGTAGAGGTGTGGCCCCCAGGGGATCTCCTGGACCCTTCTTTGGGGCTTCCGGAAGGAGGATTTCCTTTTGGGAGATCTCCCAGGGGCCGCACCTCTACATGCTGTTTTGGAGTGTGGAAGAGCTTCTTCCAGATCCCGAATCACGTGACTGTATGCTAATGAGGCGCTGGAAATTTACATCTGTGCCTCATTAGCATTTTTCAGGCCGTTTATTAGCATGCCACTTTCGGAAAAAGCGGCATGTGTAGAAACGGCCAAAGCGAAAAACGAAGAGCGAGCAGGTGAACACTTAAAACTGATGCACTGTGCTGCCCAGAACCAGTTAAACGATACATGGAGGGAAACTCTTGCAATCAAGTTGGGATGTGAACAGAAGTGACAGATATTGAGGTGTCTGTATGTGGAGAGAGGGAGGTCTTCAGGACCAGGTAGAAACCCTGACTCTTGACAGCCTGGAATAAAACCAGGAGTCTAGGTTCCCGGTTCCCGTTTCCCTGTTCTAATCCTCCTGGGAGGCCCACTCAGAGCTGGTATCTGTGCATACTCACTTAAGATTTCCCTTATAACCTCTCTGTTTGCTAAACTCACTGCTGTAGCTTCTCACCCTCCTTAGGCTGCTCCTCATGTCCTCTCCTTACTTGAGCCCTCTCTTTGTTTTAAATATTAAAAGTCACAGTTATTGCCAACTCCCCCAACAGAAAAAGAAACGGAGCAACAAAAAAAACAAAGAAGAAACCATCGAAATGCTTAAGGTCGCAATGTCATTATAAATATGTCCAGCAAATTAATTATTTGAACATTTCAGGAATGCAACAGATGGAAATGCTCTTAACTTTCTTGAAGATATGGTTGCCAAGCAACAGAAATGTTAACTCTCTTTCTATTCTAACCAGTAATTTATATTCGAAACATGGGTTTTCCTTATTTCCCAGTTGTAGCAATTTTATTTTTAAAATAAAAGTACGGTAATATGAAGCAACGAAACTGCCTTAAATTAATTAAATTAACACAATGGTAACAGAGGTAGCCGTGTTAGTCTGTACTCCAACAAAACAAAGCAGCAGAAATGTAGCCCTTTAAAGACTAACAAAATGATTTCTTCAGTGATGCGCTTTTGATCTGAAGAAGTGGGTCTGTCCCACAAAAGCGCATCACCGAAGAAATCATTTTGTTAATCTTTAAAGTGCTGCATTTCTGCTGCTTTGTTTTGTTAGATTAACACAACAAAGTGAGTAAATAATGTGAATGGGATTTTTTTTCAATTCTTATTAAAAGTTCTGAAATAAGGCAATAACTTGCTTATGTAAATGACAGACCTGTTTTGTTTTACTGTTTTGCAAAATGCATTGCCTCGATAACTCCAAGCTTTTAATGACCTTA
Organism: Carettochelys insculpta; assembly: GCF_033958435.1. Lineage (NCBI taxonomy): Eukaryota > Metazoa > Chordata > Testudines > Carettochelyidae > Carettochelys > Carettochelys insculpta. Next base: position 6,327,056 of record NC_134145.1, read on the forward strand.
TCTTGTATAGTTACATATATGCTTCTTGCACCATTCATCTTTAGGTGTAAGAAGCAGTCCTGTGGCACCTTAACTAACAAATGTATTAGGTCATGAGCTTTTGTGGGTAAAACCCACTTCCTCAGATGAAAGAAGGGAGAGGAAAAATGGAATCCAGGGCTTATATAGTGGTGAGGGAGAGCGGTGGGAGGGATTGTTCCCTGCCACTAGGACAGCTTGTTCTTTGTGAAGCTACAAACTAACAGTATTTCCTCTCTGAGATGAAGCGGGTCTTTCCCCACGAAAGCTTATGCTCCAAAATATCTGTTAGTCTATAAAGTGCCACAGGACTTCTGATTGTTTTTTGAAGATACAGACTAACACCACTACCTCTCTGATACAATGTACCGAGTGTTAGCTAATCAAGTAAGCACATTCCTGACTGGAAAGAATGATTTAGAACCACACCGCTTTCTTAGGTAACTCAGTAAATACATTCCTAAGAGATGGCAGGAGAGCACATAGACCTCATGTGAAATAAGGAGAGAGGTGACAGGCTAATGGATGAGGATGGTGCATTCAAACTAGCAGGCACATGGCACGGGGTGGTCACTAGCAACATCTGGCTTGCGATAAGGAACTTGTTCGTATCTGTGTATAAAGGAGGTGCCTTGTGTTTGCTGAGGAGTTGGAGTCCCAGTGTGCTGAGCTTGCAGCTAGAAGCCTTACTGATTTTTTCGCATGGGAATATGTTTAAGGTCAGCGAAAGATGCTACCACTGCCCTAGTAGAATCAGATCTTACAATAGTAGGTGCAGGAACCGCTGCTAAGGTCAGACCTTCAATGATAAAGTATTTGAACCAGTATTTCTCAACCTTTTTTATGAAATACCTTTTAAAAAATGTAAGTACCCCTTGACTGCTGTCTCATACTTTCAGGAGTCAGATTTGGTTTGCATACCAAGAACAACAAGAAGTCCCTCTGGCACCTTATAGACTAACAGATATTTTGGAGCATAAGCTTTCGTGCTTTTCATTTTTCTGCTTCTATCTGATGAAGTGGGTCTTTGCCCATGAAAGCTTATGCTCCAAAATATCTGTTAGTTTATAAGGTGTGGCAGGACTTCTTGTTGTTTTCGAAGACATAGACTAGCATGTCTATCTCTCTGATATTTTTGCATACCAAGTTACACCTCACTTACAATACTTACTTATAAAAAGATCACAGCAGACTAATACTGAAAACTTGCTGACTTTCTACCATCTTATTATCAAATCAGTGAATTGGAAGAGAAATATTGTACTTACATCTCAGTGTAAGGCATCTGTTGCAGGAGAAGCAACTCACTGTCTGAATGAACTTTTAGGTCACACTGACTTTACTAGTGATTTTATGTAGCCTGTTGTAAAACTAGGAAAATATCTAGATGAGTTGATGTACCCCCGGAAGCACTTGGGCTACCCACAAGGGTACACGTACCCCTACTTGAGAAACACTGGTTTAACCCATCTGGAAACAGTCTGAACAGAAAGACCCATGGTTATGAGAAAGGTTAAGATTTTGGAAGGGCTATTTTTAGTAAAAGTCATGGGCAATCAACAAATATTCATGGACACCCATGATCTTTCTTTGACTATAAGTAAAAATAACTTCCAAAGTGGACCTGAGAGTCCAAAACCCTCTGAGAACTCAAGATCCATCGCAGAAGATGAGAGAAGGAGTCCCACTCGCACCACTTCTGTGGCTGACTGCTCTGGGGTCTCCCCTGCAACCATTTTGGCCACAGAGATTTTCCCAAGACTGTCACTCAATGTGCTGAAATCTTACTGAGCCCACCTACCTGCCCTCTGTGGAGCCCCACCATCTTGTTCTGCAAAGCCAGACTCTCCGGTCTCCTCCAGCAATGGCAGAGAGTTGGAGTCGCAGCCCAGAGCAGAGCAACACAGGCACTGAAATCAGCTCAGCTCTTGGGGGGCTCACTCAAAAGGACTTGCCACAGCCCCAGTGGGACCAGAACCTCAGATAAATCCATCTTACACTGGACATGGTTAATACAGGGCAAGCTCATAACTTGTCCACCCCTTTTTTCAATGAAAGAGAGATATGCACAGCTGTTGTTCCCACCAGGTAATAATTATTTACACTGGGTTTGCTAAAAACACACATGATTTTATTAAGTCTGAAAGTGGAATTTAAGTGACTGCACGTAATAGCAGACAGATCAAAGTACGTTACTAAGTAAAAAGGAAACAATATGTGCCAACTAAGCTTAATAGTCTCAAACAGTGCTCCCCAACCTTTGTACTTGTGGGGACCCCTCATCAACCTCCAAACCACTCATGGACCCCTCTCACAGCCAATTCTAGCTGCTATGTACACTTCATTCAATGAAAAGAGAAACCACAACATAGATTTTTGGACAGAAATTAATAAAATTATTGGAAAAGATGTAACTTAAAAAGAGTTGATTGTAACTCTGAAATGTGTTTAAAACTTATTTTCTGTGATTGTTTTTATTTATCTCTTATTTTTTCACAGACCCCCTGAAATATCCTGGTGGAACCCAGATTGGGAACCACAGCTCTAAGAAATTTGTTACATGAATTTTCTTATCCTAACAGTAGTTCTAATCATCTTTTCTCACACGCTGGGCAGCCTCCCAGCTTTGGCCTGATTCTATTTAATGCTCAGTTCCAGATGGTTGCAGCAGACATCCTATATGGACACAGGGGTGTCCTGGAGTCTTGCAGCCCCCAGTTCTTTGGTTTTCTGCCTATATACAGATTTTGCCGAAGGTGGGAATCCTCTGTATTCGGTTCAAACTTTTCTCACCTTCAGCGGAAAAGCACAACATCCAAAATGGACTCCAGCATCAGGTGACTTGGTCATATGTCCTGGCAGGACCAACCCTAGTCTAGGTTCACAGGAAGAACAAGACTATTCACAGACCTTTATCTCCTCGAGTACTACTAATGGTCCTCCCTTAGCACAGCTAGATTAACTAACAGGTTTATATTTCATATTTCTAACTTCAAATACAGGAATAGCACACAGACAAGTAGAATATACATATTCAACCATTTATAACTTTTTAAAGGATATGTTACAAGAAGAATTTTGTACAAACCATATTTGCGTTATGCAGTGTTCCTATTCATAAGGAATACAGGGTGCAACGTCACCTCTCATCATTGGCAGTGAGTGGGAGCAAGGGCTGCAGGGGAGGGGGCTGCCAGCTTCCAGCTTCAGGCCTGCCACACCTGGGCAGAAATGAAAACTATCACTGAAGTCTCTGTGGCTTAATTGTCAGCATTAGAAACAACCCTGATGAATTTCTAAAACCCGATATATTATTTAAATAACATGCAAAAACCCTTCTAACTAACCCAAATATGTAAGAGGTTGTGAGGAAAATACTGGTAAATTTAGGGTGATATGAAACTCAGATACGATTTTGGGTTAAAAACCTGGTGTCAGGTCTAAGCTCCACTTTGACTTGCTTGTCAGCCCTCAAAGCAAGCAATTCACTCACCCTTCTAGCTCAGGGTGATAGCAGTAATAAACAGGTTTAATAGATATGTAAAACAAAGAACACTGTGTCCAGGGTTCACAGAGCTGCTTCATAAGAACTGATAAGACCAGTTTAAGCTCTCTTTGTGGAACTGGGTCCCTCAAATGGGGACATATTATGCAACCCCTCAATAAACTTTCTATCTGGTAATAGAAATAATGATCTACCACCCACCAAAGCAAGCTGAGAAAGTGACCCAGTGAACTTTTCAAAAGAGGAATGAGATATCCTTTCAGTGCACTAAATACACTCGAACCTGGAAACAGAGGCTCTAAGAGTTGAATGAGAACTTCCCCACATCCAAGAAACAAATCTTGTCTATTTCAAACATGAGTATTAAGGGTAGCTGTGTTAGTCTGTATCTGCAAAAACAATGATTAAGTCCTGTGGCACCTTATAGACTAACAGATTTATTGGAGCATAAGCTTTCGTGGGCAAAGACCCGCTTTGTCACATGCATATACATGTAGAGCATCTTTCAGCCCCACTGAGTTCAGGACAAGCCGAGCTTCACTTAGTAAACAACCCAGGCCGGGTGAAGCAAAGCACCTTAAGACAAATTGCCACTGTTCTGAGGGTTGCTTTAGATTGCTCTGGCAAGACCAGGTCCATAGGCATTGCACCCATTCCTGGGAATCAGTGGAACACAGAACACAAAGAATTAATTGTCTGAATAGTCCAGTTCTGGTCCTCATGCCCCTGGACCTTCCAGGAAAACCTCATCTATCTATGGGTGGAGCAGGTGGCATAAAGTTATTTACACCACCTTTACATAGGGACCCTCATGTGTCACAGCCACCGTGGTAGGAGAGATCTCTGTGCCCTTTGGACCAACAAAAAACACGAAGTGTTCAGGAGCTGGCTTTGAGGATGCACGGCCATTTGCAAGAGGCTCTGAGATGTTCATAAGACCGAGCCTTTTGCAAAACAGGGGCAGACACATTATCTAAACCTCAGTGAATTCAAAAGTCAATATTCAGCCGTTCTTTAAGTGAAATAAGTCACAGCCAGAGGTAAAAGTAAGCAGGTGCACCCTGCTGTGAGGCTCTGTCCAGGGCTGGTTAGGCTGCAGCAAAAGCCAGGATGAGGGGAGCTATTTAAAGAGCTGGCAGGGATCAGGGATGAAATAGGACAGTACCTGCAAGGAATTTAAAGTTACTTTCACCTGTAAGTAACAGCTGCACATAAGACCATAAGAATGGCCACACTGGGTCATACCAAAGCTCCCTCTAGCCCAGTGTCCTGTCTCCCAGCAGTGGCCAATCTCAGATGCTCCAGAGGGAGTGGACAGAACAGGTAGTTGTCCAGTGACCCCTCTCCTGTTATCCATTTCTAGCCTTCGACAAACAGGTTCTGGACACCCTACCTACCCACCCTGGTTACTAGCCATTGAAGGACCTATCCTCCATGAATTTATCTAGTTCTTTCTGGAACCCGGTTAAAGTCGTGGTCCTCACAACCTGCCCTGGCCAGGAGTTCCACACGCCTACTGTGTGCAACGTGAAGAAAAGCTTTCTTTCGTTAGTTTTAAACCTGCTGCCCATTAATTTGATTTGGTGAGCCCTAGTCTTTTGCCGTGGGAACAAACACATAACTTTTCCTTCTTCACTTTTCCCCCTGCTGTAAATTTCTGCTGTTCCTTTAGGTCTATAAGACATCTAGTAACAAACTAGTGGGGCAGCTCTCCAGCTTGCATGATTGCATTGAAGTCAGTGGAGCTGCTCTGGTTGACAGGATGGACCCAATGAGGTTCTGCCCTCACGGCTGAACTCTTAGCCGCCGGTTTGTTCTGAGCTGAGGAATGAACTGGGACCACGAGGAACAAGCATGCACCGAGTTCCAGCTTAATGTGGCTGAACTCATTGGGGATATGTGGCCATCAGTGTGCCAAGACTTCAAAGCTGGGGACCTAATTCTGACCTCACTCACAAGGGGGTAAGGCTGGCAGACACACCACCAAAGTCAATAGAGTCACGCTGCTGTAATAGCAGTCCAAGCCAATGGTGAAGCTGAACTTCAAGGCCTAGCACCACCTCTGGGTGAAGTTACCAGCCCCAGCTATATTATAGGTGTACATGTGCCCATGAAAATACACACAGTCTCTGTCTCTCTCTTTCTATATATAAATATATATGTACACATAAAAGTAAACATTGGGATTTGCTTCCCCTGTTGGTCTAACAGGGCACAACCCACTGATCTTCACACCACACTGCAAAGTCTGTCTCTTTACTTGTGTGCTGAGGGGAGGGGCTCAGCCCCGGACTTTGTATCCGCTTCCCTCTGTGCACTGAGTATTTCTCCTCAGGCCTGTGTGATTGCTGCTTTCAATACATTACTGAGGCACTGCACTGACCACTTGCTTCTGGGCGGGTTTAGCCGGGAAACACGATCTCTCAGAGGGAGTTCAGCTCTGGGTCCTCACTCTGCGCACAGGCAGAGGCGTGAGCGTACAACTGTGAATTCACTCGGCGGGGTGAGAGAGACAAAGGCTGACAGCACCATGACATCTCTGCTGGACACAAGGAGGACCCCCTGGGTCTGGCAGCAAGTGGACATATACTGGATTTTCTTCCTGGCTGCTGCGTTTTGCCTCTCCTGTGTGCTGCTGAAGGTGACCCAGCTGTATCGGAGAAGACAGCAACTGCTCAAATCCCTGAAGTGTTTCCCAGGCCCACCGATGCACTGGCTGTATGGCCATGCCCAGGAGGTACGGTCTATTTCTGTTCTTATAGAGAGCTTGTTGGAATGTGCCTCTCAAACTAGTGAAGACTTTGCAATCTCAATACACTTCCCTGCTGTCCCAGACTTGCGGAGAAGTGGGGAAGGTCAATGATTTGTGTATGCAGGGAAAAGGACACTGTCATATTGGGGCGGGGGCTGCCTTTGTTAAGACCACACATTACCTAAGGCTGGATTTCTTCAGAGGTGCTCCACACCCTGAACTGCAATTCCCCCAGGCCCAAGTGGTCTCCCTTGGGCACCCAACAATGCGGGTGCCCCACATATACAGGCCGCTTTTGAACATTTGGGCCAAAAATGTTGCAAGGCTGTGTGGTAGCAGGGGTCAGTGCCAAATCTCACAGACAGGTCAGGAACTGCCAGTGGCTGCCTGGGAGGTCATGCATCAGAGGGGAGCTATCCCAGCTGGAGTGTGACTTCCAGGGTTTGGAATTATATGGCCTTATCTCCTGGCAGCCTTTGTCTGGTCCTTTGTCTGGGCAGAACAATACAACAGTCTATGAGTCTCGGCCAGGGAGCTGCCACAAATAATTAGTAGGCTGAGGCATGCAACCAGGGCAGAGCTGATAGCCAGTCTTTATGCCCCAGGTGAGCACCAACAAAGTCTAGGCTAGGGGCTCAGGCATTGGTGAGTTCCAGCAAAGTCTAAGGGTTTGGATAAGAGCAAGCACTGGCAGCACAAGGGTGAACAGTAGGGTATGACAGGCCTGCTGGCCTAGTATGAAGGGCTCTGACACCCCAGGAGTGCCAAGGTTCTGGTACTCAGTACTGGCAAGTACTGGCATGAAAAAAAAGCACTGGATTTGCCCAAGGTCGTATCAGGACTCAGTAGCAGAGTTGCTGATTGAACCAACCTGTGCTGCAGCTCACTCCAGTGTCTAAGCTCTTCAGGGCAGGGATTGTTTATTTTCTGTGTTTGTACAGCTCCTAGAACAACGTGGCCCCAATGTGGATCTATTCAAGTGCTACCATGATTATACTTCACCACGAGAGCCTCCTTTCCCGTACCTTTATTTTCCTCCCTAAACAATACTTTGTTTCTTTGTAAAAAAATCATTCCAGCTTCAAGATCAAGAACTTGACAAGATTTTGTCTTGGTCAGAGAAATACCCATACGCTCACGCTGTATGGTTTGGAGGTTTCTTAGGATTCCTGAATATCTACCACCCTGAATACGCCAAGGCTGTATACAGCAGAGGAGGTGAGAACACGCAACTGCATTTCTGAGTTATTTGGAAAAATCGTGTTTGGTTTCCTGTTCCTTAGTGCTGCTTCCACCAGAGTCCAGTTACAGCAGTGTGTGGCTATTTTGTAATCTGCAGCCTTGTTACAGGACATACGTGAAGATTGCAAAATTCAATAAAAAACAAAGTTAATGCAGAACAACTACATTGATTCATGCCAGGAGGGGCAGCCAAGGGTTACAAGACCCTTTAAACAAGCTAACGTGGAAGCTGAGTTGTGCATACTCCAGATGCAACTCCTCATTCCAGAGTGACGTTCACCATGTGCAATTATTTCTGCACTCTTCTAAGAACACAGAATGTCTGTAAGTTGGTGGGTGACAGCCGCCAACTTGGCTGACGCACTGGGTACAGAACTGGGGAATTCAGGAGCTAAAAGAATAAGCTGCTACAGCGTACGTGGAAGAGCCTTACTCCTAAGCAGCATCTGTAATTGCATCCCCTGTGGATCAGACCAAGTAGGGGGAAGCAAACTAATCATTGGGTGGAAAGCAGGTCCTGCTGCTTCACTTACCCAAGAACAGTGAACTAGCTCTGAGCAGTATGCTCGGTGAGTTAGCCATAAAATCACTGAATCATAGAATCATGGGGCTGAAAGAGACCACAGGAGGTCATTGAGTCCAGCCCCCTGTCTAAAGCAGGATCAACCCCAGCTAAAGCATCCCAGTCACGACTATGTCAAGCTGGGACTTAAAAACTTCTAGAGATGAAGATTCTGCCACCTCTCCAGGTAACACATTCCAGTGCTTCACCTGGGGAAATATTTTTTCCTAAAATCCAACCTACACCTCCCCCTTTCTAACCTGAGAGCATCGCTCCTTGTTCTGCCATTTGTCACCACTAAGAACAGCCTCTCTCCATCCTTTTTAGAGCCCCCCTGGAGGAAGTTGCCTAGAATCTGTTTTACCATGGTAGAAAGAGCAGAGTGGGGCATGAGAATCTATCAGATTTAGGAGATAAGCTCCATCTCCCATCTTGATCATTCAGTGATCGGTCCACAGTTAGAATCTGAACTATATTAACCAGTGAAATTGTGGTCCCACTGAGACCAAGAGGACCAGGATTTCGCCTGTGAAGTTTAGTGGCTGATGTGAATTGCAGGGCTGTTGACGGCCCACTAAGTAGAGGGTCTACAGGGCACCAATGAAGTTAGCACTTTGGGACAGCTTTGCTGGGTCCTACTCCATGTGTTTGATTCACCTGAAAAGTGCTTAAGTGCCAGAGAAACCCTAAAACAGTAAGAGTGAAACCACAGATAGTAAAGAAGGAGAAACCCCTGCTAATAAGGGACTCCCAGGGAACCTTTCCCCATGGGATCTCTATTTTGTTGCATATTTTACAGGCTCATAGTTCGAACTGTCAGTGAAAGTTTGCTGGCTATATGACCTAAGGCTCTGAGCCTTACAGGTATCAAGTGTCCAAACAAATCTGAGGATTTGGGCCTAAATTTTCATTTTCTTTATTTTATCTAAATTCCTCTTACCTATTACCACCACTTCGTCTCTTCCCCCTACATAAGCCACTTGCATCCCCCTAGGCTCACCACGTGAAATTAATGGGTAGCAGGTTTAAAATTAACCAAAGGACATTTTTTAATCAACGCAGCATGTTAGGCCTTTGGAACTCCTTGCCAGAGGATGTTGTGGAAGCCAAGGCTATAACAAGGTTCAAAAAAGAGCTAGATCAGTTCCTGGAGGTTAGGTCCATCAATGGCTATTAGCCCGGATGGGCAGGGCTGCTGTCCCTTGGCTCTGTTGGGCAGAGGTTGGAAATGAATGTCAGGAAAGTGATTGTTTTGGTGATTGCCTGTTTTGTTCACTCCCACGGGGGCACCTGGCATTGGCCTCTGTTAGAAGACAGGACTCTGGGCTAGATGGACCTTTGGTCTGACCCAGTGTGGCCATACTTATGATCCTGTGACTGGGGCCAGCTACAGTCCTTCCCCATGGCACACCCCTGATTTGCAGGACAGTGAAAAGGATAACGCTCAGTATAGTCCCATCAGAGAGGTAAATCTCCCTCAGCTCCATGTAGGTTCTTATCAGTCCGAGACAGCAATGATAACCCTGACCACTGTATATGATGGGGCAGTCTGGGCCTGCAATACCGTCTCTCAGTGGAGCTTAAAAGCCACAACCTAGATTTTACCATGTTGCCCTTAAATGCTTTGCTTTTCCTTATTGAAGTACAGGATGTCAGGAAAAGGTGCAAATTTACCCACTCTGTATGACCTCTTGGTTTAAGTGACCTATTTTTTTCCATGAACAACTAGCAAGTATGCCATGAATATTTGGAGGAATACACTGATGGTCTATATGTTCTGTTATTAAAACCAGATACAAGGTTGCTTCTTCCTTGCTATGATACTGGCTAAATTGCTTCATTTTGTTTTTCTGTATATGTTGCTGTTTGGGGTTTTTTGGAGGTCTGACAAGATTTTTTGAAGAAAAAATTCATAGGTGTTCTGCATAAACAATATTATTGTTTGGTGTTCTGTGGTCTTAAAAAGAAAAACCATCTTAGATGGCAAAGATGACTCCTTTAACACACTCATCTGTGGTGCATTTTTCAGATCCTAAGGCTGATGACTTCTATAATTTCTTTGTCCCATGGACTGGTAGGTATAATATTTCGTCCTCACATTGCATTATATAACTCAGTTATGGAGGGACTGTTGGGATAATTAGGTATATAAATTGGTGGCGCAGCCAGAAGAGCCCACTGGGGTGGGCCCCAACCTTGGGAGTATGGGCAAGCATGAGGGTGGGTGCGGCAGGACAGGAATGATGGAGGTGTGGTAAGCCCTGGCCCTGCTCTTCAGCCAGAGTGTTGTCAAAGTTAGACTCGAGACACAATTTGTCAGACCACTCTGTTTATTAGCAAAGCTGCTCTGCTAATACATTCAGAAAAAGTTGAGCCCCTGCCTAGGGCTCAAGTCTCTCAATTTATACAGACAAAAGAAGGCAAGCTAACAAACAAAGAAAAAAACCAGACACACACCCACTCCACATAGCCCCTGAATATCACCTTCAGCAATCTCCTGTCAATTACTCTCTGGTTACCTTATCATCCAGCACCTACTGCTCTGGTTCCAGCTTTCCCAGGCACACCTGGTTCCATCCAAACCCACCCTAAATTCCTACACACAGCATCAACACAACTTCCCCTTCTTGAACGCAGAAGCCACATTATAGCACACAGCAATGCCCCTCTGCTATATACATCGGACAAAACTGGACAGTCTCTACATAAAAGAATAAACGCACACAAATCAGACATCAGAAATGGCAATATACAAAAACCCTTAGGGGAGCACTTCAATCTCCCAGGCCACACAGTAGCAGACTTAAAAGCAGCTATCCTACAGCAAAGAAATTTCAGGACCAGACTCCAAAGAGAAATTTCTGAGCTACAATTCATCTGCAAATTTGACGCCCTCAGCTCTGGCTTAAACAAAGACTGTGAATGGCTGGCTAAATACAAAAGCAGCTTCCCCTCCTTTGGTGTTCACACCTCTAGATCAACTGCTGGTAGTAAGCCTCACCCTTGCTGACTGAGCTAACCTTGTTATCCCCACCCTTGCTCTGGCTTATTTATACCTGGCCCTGCAGATTTCCAAGACCAGCATCTGATGAAGTGAGTCTGTGCTCACGAAAGCTCATGCTCAAAACTTTTCTGTTGGTCTATAAGGTGCCACAGGACCCTTCGTTGCTATTATAGCATAGTGTGATTTTTACAGTGTAACTCTCATACTTCCACAGTGTCAAGTCAAGTGGGGTAAACCTTAGCCTCCAGGTCCCTTTCCACAGTTGGGTATTCAGGCAGAATGGGGTAAGCCCAGTGCCCCAGCCCCAGCCCCTTTCCCCAGCTAGCTTGCCGAGCAGAGCTGGGTAAGTCCTCAGCCTCCAATCCCAGTTTCCTGGGCTGGAGCACCAGGCAGGCTGGCCGGGAGCGGGCCTGGATGCCCAGTGGGTGGGCCACAGGCCACTCAGGCCCACCCGTGGCTACAGCCCTGGTATAAACTTATCCTACTTGTGAGCCCAGCTGTGAAAAGTGAGTGGGAAATTTGTATTGTGTCACAACAACCTGGAACAATAAATATCAATGGGACAAGCGGCAAAAGGGAGATAGAGAGGGAACTAATCCCAACAAAAGCTCCCTTGATATAACTCAAGGGCCGTGTTCAGATCCTGCCTGGTGAACAAGAGAAGAATGGACCAAAATTGGTGTGTCAGAAATGAGGCCTAAATTGGTGGACGGCATAATGAAGAGATGGGCTATTCAAGCCCTCGCTTCCTGCTCTTTGAGAGCTGGTAGCACAAAGATGGCACAGCCTAGGATGTGGCTCTGTAGGGCACATACACCCCTCTGCCACCATTACCTACACACTTTAGATGCTGGGCATTTACATGCATGAGAGGTACTATACACTTGGTGAACAGAATAAAACTGGATATATACACAACAACAGAGCTAAACAGCACACGAATGCATGCACAAGGGTGATTGACACAATTAAAATCCCTAGTCCTATTGCTCTGGAGCCCTATAAGCTAGCAGGATGATAGAACACAGGACTGGAAATGGCTGCTCGGGTCATCAAATTCAGTCCCCAGACACTGCAGGCAACCTCCTCATATAACCCTGTCCTTAACTGTATCAAGCTGCATCTCCAAACTGGTCAGGCTGTTTGTCCCCATAACTCCTCTGGGGATTCCATTCCAGAACCTCATCCCTCTGATGGACCTAAACCACCTTCCAACTTCCTGCCTAAGGCCTCATCTACACTAAGGAATTTTTTGTTATAACTACATTGCTCGGTGGTGTGAAAACTCCACTTCCCGGTGTGACGTAGTTACACCAACCTTAGCACCCCTGTAGATGGTGCTGTGTCAACGGGAGAGCTTTCCCCATCCCTCAGGGAGGTGAAGCACCTCAGCCAACAGGAAAGGTGTCTCCTAGTGGTGCAGAACCTCTTCACTAATAGGTTAGAGCAGTGAAATTGTGCTGATGCACCTGTGCCAATGAGGGTTTTTAGGAATAGATGGTGCCAGCCCTAAATGTATTTGTGGCCACTGTGTATGTTTTTTTAGGACTGCTACTCTTAGGAGGAGTCATAAAGGGCTGAATTCAAAACTGGTATAAGCAGTTATAAGGAGTTGCATCTGAAGTCTGAATTTGGCCCTTTTTGCCCCTTCTCAATAGCATAATCGCGAGTAACAGTCATGATGAGAATGTGAAAGACTAGGTATGTGGGAGAACTGGGTGGGAGGGTTGTGCAGGAGCCAACTGGGCCTGGGAGAGCTGGGCAGAAGTGTCCATTGGTCAGATTTCAGCCAATGGGAGCAGTGGAGGGTGGCCCTTGGGAGCAGTGGGGAGCATGGAGCCAGGTAAGTCGCCCTCCCACTATCCGTATGGCCAGCTTCCCCCCCACCTCCATCCCTCTCCACCCCAAACCTCTTTCCTCCAACTTGCCACACACACAACAGGTGTTTGGGTTTTCTCCAGGATGAGCCACCGTGAACACAGAGACCCTCTGAGGATGATTAAGCACTGTCTTTCAAGGGCTACTCTACGCTAGAAGGGTCATGGCAGCACGTCTGCATGAGCTCTCCCATAAACATAATAGACCCACCTCTGTCACACAGCACTGTCCACACTAGTGCTTATGTCGGTGTAACTTAAGTCGGTTGAATGGATGTCTTATTCACTCCACTTGCAACGTAAATTGTGCCGGCATAACTTATGGTGTAGACAAGCTCTCACAGCCCAGAGTACTACGATTTGTTATGTTTCCCTGTGGCCTCTTGCTAAGCCCACCCAAGCAGTCATTTCCTCCATGAGCAGTAAGTGATGGACAGAATCCAGACCCTGCCACAATCCAGAAAGGCTTCAACTCTGTGTTTCCCTCCTGCAGGAAAAGGATTAATCGTCTTACATGGGCCAAAGTGGTTCCAGCACCGGAGACTGCTGACTGCTGCATTTCACAACGATCTTTTGAAATCTTATGTGGAAATCTTGGCAGATTCTGCCAAAGTGATGTTGGTAGGTAACCCACTGCTATTGTCATCTTTTCTAACCTGCCCCTGCCTGCATGGAAGAGCAAGTCCCATCAAGCTGGGCTTTGTGCTCCTTCATTACAGTGAGACAAGCTAGCAGGAGATGGTCCTCATCATTTGCATCCTAGAAATAAATTGCACCTGGGTACCAATGTGGGGCAGCCTCAGAGATGATCCATCCGGCAGTGGCCCAGTAGAGTACCTTCCTAATCTTCTCTTCCTACCCCGGGATCAGTGGCTTCAGGAGGCCCCGTTGTGGGCCTCCCTTAATGTTATTGCTTCTTAATGAATTGCAGTTGGAACTAGGGTCACTCCTCAGCTCATTCTATAGCCTCTGCATAACAAAGGCCCCTTTTCTCCTCTCCTTGCTTCTCACCAATGGTGAGAGCTCACATGCCCACATGATACAGTGAGTTCAACATGCAATAGTAGTTATGTCATTCTGAGAGCACCTCCTGCCTCCAGCATACTGCACACAAGTGCTTATGCTGACCACACTTACATTGCTTAAAGGGACGTTTCCTCACGCCAACCTGAGTGACAAATTTAATGCTAGTGTAGGCATGGCCTCGCGCAACAAGAAAAAAATATTGAGAACAATGCACAGCATGGAATTGATTTAACGTTTTTTCTGCCCATGCTGAGTGTCAATATTAAAGGTCTATCCAGAACATTGCAGTAACCTACCAAACTCAGCTATACAGTTTCAGAAGGGTTGGCTATTTAAGGACTTACCATCAAAGAGTAAGGCGAGGTGGGTGAGGTAATATCTACAGCTGGGTCAACAAGCACTCTCATCAACGGAAGTCGGTCCAGTCAATAGATTGCCTCCTCCACTTTGGCTCATTCTTTTGCGGTAATTCCTTAAATATTCAACCTCATCCACATTCTCTCTTTAATATCCTTAGATCAGCAGAGCTACAACTACATTGCATACACAAGAGAATCATAATCAACCTTGGAACAGACTGTAGTGAGGAAATTGCTTAATTCATCCTGTTTGGAATCTTTAAATTAAGATTGGGCGTCTTTCTCAAATATATGCTCTAATTCAAACAGAAATGCGTTTTTTTTCCTTTACACCCACATCATATCTATAGTGTTGCATGGATTGCAAAGGAATTTAAGGTCCTGTGGACAACGAAACTATTCAAAGGATGATGGCTGACAGATGAGAAATTCCATTTGCTCTGTGAAAGCTGCTCTCTCTCTTTCACTTTAGGATAAATGGGAAAAGCGGACAACAAAAGAAAAGTCACTAGATATCACTAACGAAGTTGGCTTGATGGCTTTAGATAGCATGCTGAAATGTACCTTCAGTTATTCAAGCAACTGCCAGACCAGGTCAGTGTGAGAAGAACAGTGGTCTTGTCTTTAAGGCACTGGACTCAAACTCAAGAGCTCTGAGTTTAATTTCTAGCTGCACCTGGGACTTCTTGTGTGACTTTGGGAAAGCAATTTAGGCTGGAATTTTCAGTAAAAGCAAGGCACTTGTACAAGTTCCCAGCTGAGGCAGAAGTATAAAATTGCTCTGACGAGGCCCAAGTGTTCATCTTCACACACATTAAACACCACTTTCTTGTCTTCCCTTTAGTGAAAATACATTTCTCAAAGCTATACGTCAGCTCACAGGAATGATACAAGACAGAACCAGGACACTTCTGTACCACAATAACCTCATCTATTGGCTTACTCCCCATGGGCGTCGTTTCTGGAACAACTGCAGAATAGTCCATCAGCAAACAGGTATTTCCCTTTTCTCTTGGCTCAAGACTTTCTTCTGTATGGTTGCGGTATTAACCGTGCTGAAGTTACTGGGTCTTTTAAGAGGGATGCCCTTATGTGTGGGGAAGGAGACACACTTGAACAGATTACATTAAGAAAAGAGGCTGGGGGGCTTATGTGATGGTCAGAGACTTAAGGACAAAAGAATAGCCACGATGGGTCAGACCAAAGGTCCATCTAGCCCAGTGTCCTGTCTTCCAACAGTGGCCAATGCCATGGGTCAAAGGTGGACTGGACAGAACAAGTAACCATCAAGTGATCCATCTCCTGTTGGCCCATTCCTATCTTCTGACACACAAAAGCTGGGGACACTGTCCCTGCCCTTCCTTGCTAAAAGACATTGATTGCTTGAATGACTTTGAACATTCCTAGAATAGAATCAGAATCCGAGGGCTGGGAGAGACCTCAGGAGTTCATTGAGTCCAGTCACCTGCCTAAAGCAGGATCAATGCTTACAAAATCATCCCAGCCAGGACTTTGTCAAACCAGGACTTAAAAACTCCTGGGGGTGGAGATTCCACCACCTTTCTAGGTAATGCATTCCAGTGCTTCACCACTCTCCTAAAAAAGAGTCTTTCCTAACATCCAACCTAGACCTCTCCCAGTGTAACTTGAGACCACTGCTCCTTGTTCTGCCATCCATCACTACTGATTGCCTAAAATTCATGCTTTAGGGCAGCTCCACTAACAAGAAGAACTGCACATTCTGGTCCATTGCCTGTATCAAACAGTGGAATCAGACAAGAAAGAAATCAACATAACTATCTCATTTAGTCCAGATATTCTCTCCAGCTGTGCTCCTGGAGTACAAGCAGTCCACAGAGACCTGCCAGGTGATCTGCAGAATGAAACCTGCTGAGAATCAGGCAAGGGTAGGATTACAGCATTGGGGCGGGGTGGGGATAATACCCAGGAGATAATCTATCTCTAACTAAATGCACCTGGAACAAAGAAGTAGGAGAATCTATGGCTTTATTCCATACGATGCTTTTGTGAGTATAACAAAATGGGGTTTCAGCAGATCTGAGGTATGCTCTTTCTTTTGCTACCGACTTCACATGTGACCTTAAAAATCACGTAATACTTCTGTGCCTTAAATTTCCTTGCCTAAGAAAAGAGAAATAACACATAACATACATACTCCATGTAGGAGATCTGAAAATACTGATTATAAAGAACTTTGAGATTCTCTGTAGAAAGAAGTAAAGTATTCTGCTTTCTAGTGAGTTGACTGGTTCATTTTTAAACATATCTTGAGATGGGCCTTCCACCTTTTGCTTTCTGAATTACTAGTGAATCATAGTAAATTTTAACAAAATATGTTCTTTTCTTTCTAGAGAAGGTGATCAAGGAGAGGAAGGAGTGGCTCAAGGGTGAGCAAGAACTCGAAAAGATCCAGAAGAAGAGGCATCTGGACATTCTGGATATTCTTCTATGTGCCAAGGTGAGTCCTGAAGAACACACTTGAACCAATTATAATTGTACCATTTGCACGTTTCACTAAACATCATTGAGCAATACCTGATCATTGCTGGCCGCAGGGTCCTCACCAAATATCTTATTGGCTACGTCTACACGTGCAGCCAACATCGAAATAGTCTATTTCGATGAATAACGTCTACACGTCCTCCAGGGCCAGCAACGTCAAGGTTCAACTTCGACGTTGCTCAGCCCAACATCGAAATAGGCGCAGCGAGGGAACGTCTACACGTCAAAGTAGCACACATCGAAATAGGGATGCCAGGCACAGCTGCAGACAGGGTCACAGGGAGGACTCAACAGCCAGCCGCTCCCTTAAAGGGCCCCTCCCAGACACAGTTGCACTAAACAACACAAGGTACACAGAGCTGACAACTGGTTGCAGACCCTGTGCCTGCAGCATAGATCCCCAGCTGCCGCAGAAGCAGCCTGGGCTAAGGGCTGCTGCCCACGGTGACCATAGAGCCCCGCAGGGGCTGGAGAGAGAGCATCTCTCAACCCCCCAGCTGATGGCCACCATGGAGGACCCAGCAATTTCGACGTTGCGGGACGCGGATCGTCTACACGGTCCCTACTTCGACGTTGAACGTCGAAGTAGGGCGCTATTCCTATCTCCTCATGAGGTTAGCGACTTCGACGTCTCGCCGCCTAACGTTGAAGTTAACTTCGAAATAGCGCCCGACGCGTGTAGACACGACGGGCGCTATTTCAAAGTTGGTGCCGCTACTTCGAAGTAGCGTGCACGTGTAGACGCAGCTATTGTTAGTGGTGCTCCCTGCAATGTGACCTCACACACACTATCAGCGCAAGGTCATGCCATCAAGGCAAGGATGGGTGTTCAGCAAAAAGGTGTCCTGCTGGTGGCACGATTGCATGAGAGGCCACCCGTTTAGGGGCAGAAAAAAAATCGACAGGATTTCCTGTATTTTGGATATGCTTCAGAGGCCACTCTATCTAAAACTCCAAGCACATAATTGGAGTTCTGCCTTGCAGTTTTTATAGATCTTAAGGCACCTTTGGTCTTAGGTAGCTTCATGATCTACAGAAGTCTCAACATTTGGATTGAATTAATCTTTGGTTTGCATCTCCTCAGGGAGCTAGGTAGACATTTTTGATTCTGGTGGGCGTGCAGAACATCAACAAAAAAACATAAGAACTGCCACTGGGTGAGACATGAGGCCTGTCTCGTCCTGTCTCTGGCAGTGGTTAGCTCCTTCAGAAGGAGTTGTGAGAACCCCACTGTGGGAGATGTGAGACACCCTGCCCACCATATTAGTTCTTATCCTTATCTCTAATAGTTAGAGATTATCTTAAACCCTGAAGAGTGAGGATTAATTGTAAAACTCCTCCATTCCCGAATTAGGATGAAAAAGGAGAAGGACTATCTGATGAAGATGTACGTGCTGAGGCAGACACTTTCATGTTTGCGGGTCACGATACCACAGCCACTGGCATGTCATGGCTCCTGTACTGCATGGCCCTGCACCCAGAGCACCAGGAGAGATGCAGGGAAGAGATCAAAGAGGTTCTGGGAGATCGAGAGACCATTCAGTGGTGAGACTTCACCTCATTTATTGCAAATTGTTCCCTCATTCCAGAATCTGATTTTTATCATTTTACATCATGACTTGGGGAGCAAGTCTGATGTGTCGCAAACATCTCAAGCTAATTTTTAAGCTTCTGCAGAGCCAGAGAATATTAATCTGGGCTAACTCCTCTACCTTCATTGACGTTACTCCAGACTTACATGGATAAGAACGAGAACAGAATTTCACCTCAGGAAAAACCATGCCAGACCTTCAGTCAACTCCTCTGAAGCCACTTAGTGCTTCGGGGAATGCAATTAAGATACACTAACTTGGATGTTTATTTATGAGCTTAAGGTGTGGTGGTAGGTCTATCATCACCTACTTATGATCATTGTTGATTTGGGCATCTCCCACCATAAGATTGATAACTGACAAGACTACAGTAGGTGCGGAGAATGATCAATGAGCAGTCTCTGGCAGAGTTTTTGTCCAAATCACCAATGAAAATAAACAGCGAAGTACAGCTCTCTCACAGTGCAAGGATCACGGTTGGCAGAAATCTGGGGTTTCCAAACAAAAAAGCAGTCCAGTAGCACTTTGAAGACGAACAAAGTAATTTATTAGGCGATGAGCTTTCGTGGGACAGACCCACTTCTTCAGACCATAGCTGAACCAGAACAGCCTCAATATTTAAGGCACAGAGAACCAAAAATAGTAATCAAGGTTGACAAATCAGAAAAATATTATCAAGGTGAGCAAATCAGAGAGCAGAGGGGCAGAAGCAGGAGGGGGGAGTCAAGAATTAGATGAAGTCAAATATGCAAAGGAGCCCCCGTAATGAGCTAGAAAATTCCCTTCCCAGTTCAAACCATGTGTTAACGT
This sequence comes from Carettochelys insculpta, assembly GCF_033958435.1. Lineage (NCBI taxonomy): Eukaryota > Metazoa > Chordata > Testudines > Carettochelyidae > Carettochelys > Carettochelys insculpta. Next base: position 6,346,326 of record NC_134145.1, read on the forward strand.
GTCAAATTTGAATATAAAAGAGAGTTCGGCAGCCTCTCATTCCAAACTGTTGCGAAAATTCCTCTTCAGTAAAACTCAGACTTTCAGGTCATTAACAGAATGACCCACTCCATTAAAGGGCTGGCTGACAGGTTTGTGGATCGGGAGTGCTCTCATGTCTGTTTTACAGTTTTTGAGTAATTTTGCCACTTTGAAATTTTATTCTGTTCCAAATCAAAACAAAACTAAATGGTTTGAAATTTCTTGTGATCTAAACATTCCCTACACCTTTGTTTTGTAATCACTGGTATATGACTGGGGACCCCAAGACTTTCAGTGTCCTGGATCTGTTGGCTCCCTGGGCTGCTGGGAGCCTGGAGTCCCCAGTAGTCTACAAACATGGAGATATATATGTCTCATAGATCTGAAAGGGACCTCAAATCCGGCCCCCTGCCCTCACACAGCGTGACCTATCATGATCCCCAGAAGATATTTTTTTAATCTAACCTGCTTCACACTGAGCTGTCCTTTCCCCTGATGTTTGGCAGTGTCAATCGTCTGAGATTTCAGAAAAGATCTCGGAGTCCAAATTGTGTTTGTGTAAAATGTTAGGTTTGATGAAATTTTCCCACCAACCCTACTAAAGCTGCATGTTGTCAATGAACATCTAAGTTGTACAATAAAGTTAGGCTAGGGGGACTATTATACATCTCATCCTGTCTCTGGCATATATATATATATATATATATATATATATATCCACAGCCACATGGACATATGTTTCAGAGCGGAGGATTCTGTCCCCCAGTAACGTAGTATTTTGTGACCTTGAGCAAACATTCATAATTTTGTATTTTAAGCAAAAGAACGGCTTTCATTATACCTGCACTTCTTAAGCTTTTCGCTTCAATGGCCCGTTACAAAAGCAGTTTCTCTCCTCTGGAAGTTCACACCTCCACATTAGAACCTGACAATGGGCCATATCCCCCTGACTGATCTAACTTGTTTTTTCTCCTCTCTTGATGTATGCTACTGATAATGGGCCATTTCAGCTCTGGCCCTCCCTTTTACTGGGGACCCTCTTCTTTAAATACTCTTCTGCACATCCCCCCCACCCCCCTCAAGCATCTGACAAAGCGGGTCTTTGCCCACGAAAGTTTATGTTCCAAAATATCCGTTAGTCTATAAGGTGCCACAGGACTTCTTGTTTTACTGGGAAAAGAGTTCTCAGGTTCGGCCATATTTTTGGTTTCTTTTCAGGAATGACCTTAGTAACATGACCTACTGCACCATGTGCATTAAAGAAAGTCTCCGCCTCTACCCTTCAGTTCCTCAAGTGTATCGACAACTCAGCCAACCAGTCACATTTTTTGATGGGAAGAGTTTGCCAGAAGGTCTGATTTATCCTCTTTCCTGTGTTCTTTATAAGTTTAACAGGTGCAATTTTACACACAGTAGCTACTGGGTCTTGAATGCGTGTGTACGCCCTTGCTGCTCAGGTTAGACAGAAGAAGACTGAGAGGGGACGTGACAGTGGTTTTCAAGTACCTCAAAGAGGGTCACAAGCAGGAGAGAGAAAAATTGTTCTCTTTGGCCGCTGTTGGTAGGACAAGAAGCGATGGGCTTAAACTGCAGCAAGGGAGGTTTAGGTGGGAGATTAGGAAAAACTTTCCAACTGTCAGGGTGGAATAAATTGCCTAGGGAGGTTTGTAGAATATCTATCACTGGAAATATTTGAGAGCAGGTTAGCTAGATGTCTATCAGAGAATGGTCTAGATGGTGCTTGGTCCTGCCATGTGGGCGGGAAACTGGACTTGATGATCTCTTGAGATCCCTTCCAGGTCTGGTGTTCTATGATTCTGTGATTATTGGCCCAAAGGACGGCATTTGCATCGTGATGAAGAACCCACTCTGAAAGCCACAGGGGTTTGGCTGTAGGGCTTGGGGTTTAATCTATTTCAGAAGCTGGGCTGTGAAAAAAGGAAACAATGGCACATTATGATCACAGTGGCTATGGAAAAAGACATGGTAGGGACAGGGAAGGACATTAAATACAGGGCATGTGGGGAACGCTCTGGCCCAGTTTCAAGAGCCGGATGAATTTTTCTTGCCAGTTGGCAAGATCTATGTGCCCAAAGACAGAAGAACTCATCAGGTGCCCCACCACAAAGTTAGCACCCTAGGGAAAGCTGCTGAATAGGAGCAAACATATTTGGACACAGGCCCACCAATGGGGCAGGGCTGTGTGTGCAAAAGGGGAAATTGTCCAAGGGCCCAGCAATTTAAAAGGTCTAGTTTATCTCCACTGGAGCCCCTTGCAGCATGTTCGGGGTATCTCTCAGGGCTGGGTGCAGGGTGTGGGGAGCACAGTGCTTGCTGCACTCTGTAGGTAGCACTGAGGGCTGGCTGCCTCCAGCCCCACACCTTCTGCCCAAGGCCTCACTCCTTCAGGGAGCATGGAGTTAGGGCCCACCTGCTTTGCCCAGAGGCCTGGCCAGTCTGTCGGCACCCCTGCTGGGAAAATAGCAGCTTGCTAACTCCACCAGGAGGTGTAAGACATAGGTTGTGACTCTGATTGGAGAAAGGGAGGGGCGGAGATGGGGCAGTCCTGCAGGAAACACCAGGAACTACTGAGCTTGACGGGGGATAAATGTAGGTTTATGTCCCTTCATTGTTCCTGGTGGAATCCCTGTCTTCAGAGGTTTGAAGACCTAGTTGGATAAACACTTGTCAGAGATGATTTACGTTAACTTAATTCTGCTTCATCATGGGGAGATAAACTAGGTGGCCTCCTGAGGTCCCATCCAGCCATAGACTTGTGTGGGACTGTAATTGCGTATGACATTTGTCATTAATAGGCTGTCTCACTCCATCTACTATGCTTTGGCACCTTATGGTCGGATTACAAATAATCAGTCAGCCAATCAGTCGTGGCTGGCTGCTGAGTATCAGGAACTGAGAGATTGTGCAAGAGCACAAAAATATAAATGGAAAGAAAATATTGTATTGTTGTAGGCGATTTTCTTGTTTTGAGATCATCTCTCCCATTCTTACCAGGTAGCCTAGTGTCTCTGCACATTTATGCTCTCCACAGAAATCCCATGGTATGGAAGGATCCAGAGGTATGTTGTTTTGCTTCTTGTGATACTCAGATTTGTGTTGGCTGGACACAGAGGAAGGAACTAGCTACATCATCCCACCCAACCCCACCATCTGTTGGGGCAGTGCGACTAAATACCACCAGGATTTTGGGCCAGGCCAGCTGGGCTGACAGCCTCACCAGGCCCCTGGGCCAGACAGGGGAGGCCCTACACTGTACCCCTGGAATGGGCATGGCCTCTGGCAGAAGGGATGGGGCTTTCTTTAGAGTACAACTGCTCTCTTCTTTCAGGTGTTTGACCCCCTGAGATTTTCCCAAGACAACATCTCTGATCAGCATTCCTTCGCCTTTTTGCCCTTCGCCGCTGGACCACGGTGAAGTATTAATTAATTAATTGTGTGATTGAGTTTAGTATAAAAGACATTTACAAGCAGAAAACCACAATGAGAGGAGAGGAAATTATCTAATGCTTCTCTAATTGTTCTCAGAAGGAGGTGGTTAAGACTGTCATATACTGCCTGATTCCAAGTCCTTTGACTATAAACATATTATTATTTGCATAACAGTAGCAGCTAGAAGCACCAACTAATTTTACTGGGCCCCATTGTGCTGGGACCACTATATACACCACAGAGACAGAGACAGGGTACCTAATGGTGAGTGTGTGCTAGATGTCCCCCTCTGAGACTGACTTGCCAAACCTACGAGTCTCTGACAACCCTGCTTAGAGAACCGGACTCTTTGTCTCAAGCTGTATCAGCTCATGCTTCTAGTTCTGGTGGTCCCCGAGTAAGCCTCCCATGTGGTAATCAGGATGGAAGCAACCGTGGTAGACCTTGCTTAGAAGAGCTTATGATCAAAATAGTCAAAGGCTTGGAGAGAAAACAGAGGTACAGGGTGGGGACTGACTTGTGCAGAGTCACACAGCAGGTCAGTGGCTGCTCTAGGAATGGCACACACTGGAGCACCCTGCCTCTCTTCACACTCAAGTGGGGTTGGGTCAGGCCCTTAATAACTTAGCCCATAACTATTTTCCTTCTCTTCTTTCAGGAGCTGCATCGGGCAGCAGTTCGCCATGACTGAGTTGAAGGTGGCTCTTGCCCTGACCCTCCTCCGCTTCGAAATCTCACCTGACCTGACCAAACCTCCTACGGTTGTAACTGAGCTTATTCTACGCTCCTCAACTGGGATACACGTGTATTTAAAGAAACTTTCCTAATATCCTCAGTGCTCCATGCTGATACTTTCTTAGGTATTATTTTCAGCAAAGCCTGCAAGCCACAAGACTTTCTTAGTAGATTTGCTCATCTTAAATTTCAGAGGATCAGTATGTCACCCAACTAGTGTATGGGGAAGGAGAAGACCGTGGGTGGGAGAATACATTTTTATGGGACCTGATCCTCAGCTAATGTAAAGGGATGCAGCTTTGCTGACTTCTAGCTATGCCAATATACACCAGCTGAGAACTGCATCTAAGTTGTCTAAAAATATGCCATATACTGTAACATGAATGACACTGCAACAGGACATCACTGGTTCTGAAATCCTGGATAGCGAAGGCATAATTATGTTCTGTACAGAGATCCTTTTTTTTCTGTTGGCTTTTTCAGTGCTCTTTGTCTGTTCCTTCCAGCCTGCCTTACAAAGCAATGAGGATCTTAATATTACGTTTGCCAGTGTAGGAGAAGGAAGCATTTTCCTCTTCACAATTGGAAGTAAGGTGTCCATTTCTCCATGGGCCAAGATGGAAAAATTTATGGGAGCAAGATTTCCTGTTAAATGCCACATGATTTAAACACCAATAAAAAACAAATTTTGACCTAATTTCCACAGGTGGGACAATCCACAGTATAATGCCATTGAATATAGTGGCATTGCTCTGGATTTCCAATGGAGAACATGGCTTGGGTATTAGAAAAGTTGCAATGTATTGTATTGCAAGGTGCTTTTGGAGATCCATATCTCCTAAATTGGATAAAAGATTTGCTCTTGGACAGAACTGCAAACTCTTTTGTAGTTGAGCATCTTCAAAAGGAGCTGTGGGGCTTTTTGATGCTTTGATTGCTTGTCCTGAGTTTGTTGAGACCATTTCAATAAACACATAAACAATCTTCAACCCCTTGGTGAGATATTTCGTAGTGTAAATGGCTGAGTTGTTTGCTGTTTCTAGGGGCTGTCCCTGGGGAGACAGCCTGATTCAGGACAGTAGATTTTTCTGGAAGCAAAGCCCCAGTTCCTTAGGGAAGCAGGACAAGGAAGTAGCGTCAATGATCAAACTCAACATTGCCAACATCTGGGTTGAAGGCTGTCTAAGGTATGATCAGCTGTGGAGGCTGTGTCAAAAATGACCAGTGAGTGTCATAAGCAAACAATATAGTGATGACTCAGAGCTTTATATCCATGAGCATTTTGACATGGATTCTGAAGTCTCTGTGAACAGTGCATTTGGGCAATCAACACCATTATGAAGGACAATGCTGCCACCTGGTTTGCACCAGTAAGAAGGCATCTACCTGTGTATCAGTCTCATGCACAGTCCATTGAACCAAGGGACCTAAACCAAACAGAGTGGGACTTTTCAAAATACCTCAGAAATATAGAAGCAAGAGTCCCATGGAAAATCCGTGTGACTTAGTCTCCTAAACTATTTCATTATTTTGGATAATCCCAGACACAACCTCTCTGTGTCTCATTTTCTAAGCTGAGCTAACAGTAACTGTGAGTGTCCCAATAGCACCAATCTACTGGCTTTTTTACCTACTTTACTTACCTCTGCAAGACCCTTTACAAAAAAGGATGGAGATTCTACAACATCCCTAGGCAGTTTTTTTCAGAATTTAACCACCCTGACAGTTGGGAAGTTTTTCCTAATGTCCAGCCTAAACCTCCCTTGCTACAATTTAAGCCCATTGCTTCTTGTCCTATCATCAGAGGCTAAGGAAAATATTTTCCCCTCCTTTTAGGTATTTGAAAGCTGTTATCAAGTCCTCTCTCAGATTTCAAAACATCATTATGAAACGCAATGCTCAGCAGCTGATGGTGTTGGAACCACTTTGGTCTATGTAAGAGCAATAGGCCTCTCCCTAATGAGGGAAACACACAGATTGAACTCTTCTGGATTGCAGCAAAGTGTCTGTATTTCTGTTTATAATTACAGTTCGAAGCAAAGGCTGCTCAGATGGGCTGAACAAGGGGCCTCACTGAAACAACATAAAGCCAGACAGCCAGGGCTGTGAAAGGTGGCATGAGAGAGAAGGTTTCTGCCCTTGAAAGACAGCTGCTAATTGTCTCTGGAGAGTTTTTGTGTTCCCGATATCTCATTTCTCAGGAAATTCATCCCCCGGTTGTGTGGGTGCAGAGCTGGAGAAAAGGGGTTAGGAAAGCAGGGCAGATGTCCTAAATAACGTACAGAGTGGCCATGAGCGCATTTAGGATGGGTCTAGAGTTGTCCACTTCTGACCAAACAAACCCAAATGCTCTTGTCCCACCACTTCTCCGAGGCCTCAACCCACTTGCTCCATCCCCTCATCCTCTGTCCTCACCCTCACTCACTCACTTTTTTTTACCAGGCTAGGGAGAGTCCCTTTCTAACTAGATGTTTGGCTGAAAACCAGACATCCGGCCACCCTTTGCAGGCCCACACTTAAAACGCAGCTCTAACGTGCTAATGAAGATGCTCTATGCAAAGAGGAAGCCAAGTGGCTGTGCCAGTGGCGGGAATATGCCTGTCAACACAGCCCTGCCTACCCCATCCCCGAGATCGGCATCAGGACATCACACCCGCAACACCGTAGTTTCAGCACAGTAATTCCCTAGTGTCGACTCAGCCATAGGTTTGAAGATACGTTAAAACAGCCGAGGAGTGAGGCACTGGAATAATAGTCCCATAAGCACTGGGACAAACAACCTGACCTGTCTGAAGCTATAGCTTGATGCATTTAAGAACAGGGCTCTCTGTGGGGCTGCCAGCAAGATTTCCCAGAGATCTTGGGCATGGCTGTAATGCACAGAGCACAGGTCAGGGAGACGGTGCACAAGGATGGCTGAAGGATGGTGCTCTGAAGCTGAGGCCCACCCAAGCAGAGCCCTGGCGCTGAGTGCTTTAACGTGCTCTGGCCTTTCACAGCCACAGGGAGGCAGGGTCAGCGTTCCTCACTCCCAGCCTGGTGACCATTGCCCTTCACCAAGTCTTCTCAGCTAAAGAGGTGCCAACTAGAGTGGGCCATAGTGGGAAGTTGGAAAACAGCAAAATGCACTGAGGAGACTGCAAGGTTGTTATGGCTACCACCGCCATGATGATCGCAGGAAGTAGGGACCAACTTCTGCTGCAACTCTGCCTCAGGCCCCCAGGTAATCTGCTGGTCTGCACCCATAGGACAATTGAAGTGGCTGTTGGGGCCTCCCAAAGCATGGAGCATGGGGCAATGCTCTCAAACTTGTCTATGGACAGGATGGCTGTGATAGGGAGAATACCCCACCCCTTCATTATCTCCTCCACAAGGTGGACCCGGTTTCAGACACACCAATTTCGGTCCACACTTCTCCTGTTTCCAGGCAAAAGTCAAATGTACCAGTCCAAGGGAGAAAGAAATCATAGAAGACACCAGTCTTAGGATCTGAAAAATGCACCAGAGATGTGTATGATTTAGTGGTTCAGACTTTGCCTTCTAAGCCAAGCCATGTCCCCTAAGTGCAGAGGACATGCAGGGAGGGTCAGATTTCACCCTCCCTTGATATCCTGTGTCTCAGCTTGGAAAGCAAAGCATCTGAAGGCAACCCAGCAAGATCTACCCTGTGCCAACAGGTGGCTGTGCCATAGACAGAGTGGTCAGGATTCTCGCTGCAGCTCCAGCAGCATTTATACGCTGATAACACCTGTCCCTCTCTCACATCACCCATGCAGGGGGTGGGCCATGTGAAGGGCTGTCACTGGCACCAGTGCACCCACCAGTCCAGCTCACATAAGCCACTGAACTTCACAGGTGAAATCCTGGCCGCACCAACTTGAGTGATTCCACAATTCCACCCTTTAGTGTGGCTCAGATTCTACCTGCTGACCTGCAGGTGAAAGGGTCCATCCCCCAGCGGGACTGATTTCCCACGGCTGCCAGACTCTCAAGCCCCACTCTGCTCTTCTGCGCTTGACAGCGCGGACGCTAGGCAGTGGTGTGAGGCTCACCCACCCAGTGCATTGCTCGGGGGCAGCTCGCTGCTTTGAGGTGGGTGGTGCAGCAGGACGTGGTGGCCACGTGGAGCACGCTGGTTAGTTGGTGTTGACACTCCCCCTCTGGGTCTGATCCTCAGAGGATGCCAGTGCAGAGACTGCTGTGGAGTCAGGCTCACCCGCACATGGTGTAGCCGCTCATTCTTTTAGCTCCAGTCCCTGGTAGGTCAGCCAAACTGACGGCCATCACACGGGGAATCCACCTCAAGATGTTCTGTTCTTAGAAGAGAGCACAAAAAATGCCAAGGTTAAAATTCACTCCTCTACAGAGAAGATGCCCTGGGCCTATACGCAACTTAACTTCCATGTTAGCCTGTTTGGAGGGCGTTGTAACCCTTGCCTGGCCCTCTATGCATAAATGTATCTTGTCTGTCTGAGTTCACATTAATTTGCAATTGAATCTTGCAGTGGGTGACTACATTCTGTAACAGGTCTACAGATTTCAAGGTATGCCACTGAAACTGAACTTGTGCCTGTAGCACTGAGCAACAGGAATCCTAAAATGAATTTTCTGCCTAACTCACAAATGAAACGGCATGTTCTTACCTCTCCTGCTACATACAGCTTTGGCGTATTCCGGGTGGTAGATATTCAGGAATCCTAAGAAACGTCCATACCACAGAGGGTGAGTGCATGCCTATTTCTGTGACCAAGATATTAGCTTGCCAATTTTTTGATCTTGAAGCTGTAATAGTTTTTGCAAAGAAAAAAATACTGTTCGTGGAAAATATAAAGGTGCAGGAAAGGGTGAAGTCATGCTTCAGAATTAATAAAGATTTATATGACAGTAGCACCCAGATATATGAAGTCAGGTCCTCAGTGTGCTGGGAGCTCTACAAATACAGAAAACTGGTGTGAGCAGGTGCCTGGATGGGCTGCTCTGAGGCTAGGCCTACACCAGGCTGAAAAGTTAATTCAAGATATGCAATTCCAGCTACAAAAATTGCACAGCTGGAATCGCCGTATTGTAGATTGACTTTTCTGGCCAGCCACACACAGAGAGTTTGCTGGAGAAACTCTCCCGCTGACCTCCCTCATTGAGACAATGAGGGGTACCTGGGCTGGTGGTTAAGCCAGGATGGTTCGGTTGAGTCTGTCCCCACTAGGTGGGCTAAATCAAATCCCGAAAGATCAACCCTGAAGGAGCTCATCTTCTGGTAAGCGGAGACAGACCTTCAGAATGCCATGCTCAGGGCAGACTGTGAGAAACAAGGCAGATAATGCCCCAAGCTGTTTTTTTTAATTCTTTAATTAGATTAATTAACAATTAATTAGAATTAAATACAAAGTGTCAAAAGAGCTTCAGCTGTATCACACTGTTTAACAGGAAGCCAAGCAGAGTCCCCTTCAGCATTTCAGCTCATGGCTCCCCTTTGGACACATACATCTAATATAGCGATACATTACTGAGAACCCCACCCACTGTACATAAAGTTACACCAGTCGCAAAGGATCAGACACTTCCCCTCAGGTCAATATATATTTCAACTCCTACACAAATATGCTTTACCAATAACAAGCAGTCCTGTAGTACCTTGGCGATCGACTAATTTAAGTCATGAGCTTTCATGGGTAAGACCCACTTCTTAACCACGAAAGCTCATGACCAAATAAATTTGTTACTCTAAGGTGCCACAGGACTGCTTAATATTTGTGTGATAACAGGCTAACACAGCTCCGCCTCTGGGAATATCAGGCTGTCAGCCAATCCTTCATAAAATAAATAAAGATTTATTACTAAAAGAAGCAAGTTTTTGAATGGGTAAGGAACCTTGTATGTACAAATGATTTTCAGTGTTCACAGATCAGGATCGGAGCAAGGGTGATATCTTGGTATATCTGCTGGATTGGAAAAGTCTCTTTGGAATTATGCCAAGAGATCAGGCTCCAAAAGAAGTTTAGACATAAAGGCTACGTCTACACGTGCCCCAAACTTCGAAATGGCCACGCAAATGGCCATTTTGAAGTTTACTAATGAAGCGCTGAAATGCATATTCAGCGCTTCATTAGCATGCGGGCAGCCGCGGCACTTCGAAATTGACGCTCCTCACCGCCGCACGGCGCATCCAGACGGGGCTCCTTTTCAAAAGGACGCTGCCTACTTCGAAGTCCCCTTATTCCCATCCGCTCATGGTTGTCTTTCCAACAAACGCATATGTGCCATCAGCTCATGGGAATAAGGGGACTTTGAAGTAGGCAGCGTCCTTTCGAAAAGGAGCCCCGTCTGGACGAGACGCGCGGCAGTGAGGTGCGTCAATTTCGAAGCGCCGCTGCCACCCGCATGCTAATGAAGTGCTGAATATGCATATCAGCGCTTCATTAGTAAACTTCGAAATGGCCATTTGCATGGCCATTTCGAAGTTTGAGGCACGTGTAGACACGGCCAAAGTCAGGCAAATAGAACAACTGAAAGGTGAAGAAAAAGGTGAGCAGAGACAGAAAGAAACTACTATAGTCCAACTCTAAAGCTACGTCTACACGTGAAGCCTACTTCAAAGTAGCCTATTTTGATGTGGAGACATCGAAATAGGCTATTTCGATGAATAACGTCTACATGTCCTCCAGGGCTGGCAACGTCGATGTTCAACATCGATGTTGCGCAGCACCACATTGAAATAGGTGCTGCGAGGGAACGTCTACACGCCAAAGTAGCACACATCAAAATAAGGGTGCCAGGCACAGCTGCACACAGGGTCACAGGGCGGACTCAACAGCAAGCTGCTCCCTTAAAAGGCCCCTCCCAGACACAGTTGCACTAAACAACACAAGATCCACAGAGCCGACAACTGGTGGCAGACCCTGTGCATGCAGCATGGATCCCCAGCTGCGGCAGCAGCAGCCAGAAGCCCTGGGCTAAGGGCTGCTGCACACAGTGACCATAGAGCCCCACCGGGGCTGGAGAGAGAGCGTCTCTCAACCCCTCAGGTGATGGCCACCATGGCGGACCCCGCTATTTCGATGTTGCGGGACGCGGATCATCTACACGTGCCCTACTTCGACGTTCAACTTCAAAGTAGGGCGCTATTCCGATCCCCTCATGAGGTTAGCGACTTCGACGTCTCGCCGCCTAACGTCGATGTTAACTTTGAAATAGCGCCCAACTCGTGTAGCCGTGACAGGCGCTATTTCGAAGTTAGTGCCGCTACTTTGAAGTAGTGTGCACGTGTAGACACAGCTTAAGTGACAGAAGGAGCAAAAGAAACCATCAGGGCCAGGAAACCCATCTTACCTCAGTAGCAAAATGTGGAAAGGAACACGTCCCATTTATAAAGATACTGAAGATGCAAAAGAATGACTGTGTGAGGTTTGCCACATTCCAGTTGGGCAGTGGATGCTTGTCCTACTGAACAAATTGACTGGACAAACTAAAGAGGTATTTAATGAAATGGGGGCATCAAAGTCCTTGAATTATGTAAAGTAAAGGAATACTGTATTACAGCTTTATTTCAAGGTCCTAAAACTTACAGGATAAAATTTAGAACTTCTAGGATGTCTAACTGAGTTTCTTACCTGGGGCATACTTATAAACTACTGTGTTTTGTTACTGGTGAAACAGCTTATGTTGCCTTTGACAAACTGTTTCACTTAATCACACAACTGGCTATTAAGATTAGTTGCAGATGACATCAGGGTTACAATGTGTGAGAAAAAGAAAACGAATTCAATTTTACAAGCAGCAGAAATGGCAGATGAATATGTACAGAACAGAAATCATGAAAAGTATAAACCCCAGTTTAAAAGAATGAAGAGTTCACTAGCTAATTTAGCCCTCAGTTTTGTTAGCCAGTCTCTTAAAAGCCCAGGCTATACAACCTCTTACTCTAAGGAGGAACAAGTGGTCTGTGACGTGTGTGGTACCCCTGCTCACAGAGAGCCAGGCTGTCCCAATAAGCAAAAAACAATCCCTATGACATTTCTAGTCTTCTCATCCAGCAAGTCCCAGTCACTTCCACCCCAACTCAGATCCAAGTTCCTCTCCTGCCTCCTCCTGGCTCCTCCTTCGCCTCTCTACTTCCCTCATCCCGGGAGACAGGTCTTGTTAGCTGCTTTAAAACAGGGAGGTTGCACCCACCCCGCCATTGCCCACGACCAGCACAATGGCACATGTCAGCCCAAACACTTCAAATAAAGCAACTGAATATGATCTGGTCATGGGAAGTGTTTGAGGGCCCCACATATGGCAAAGGTTATCAGCTCTGTCTCTATTACATATGTACATGGTGGAACAGGCGTGCATGTAAGTGCATACAGCCATACAGTGGTCATCTACTTATCTATCTATCTATCTAAAAATACTGAAATTCACTGCCTCTGCTGATCTTCCCACCGCTCTACAGAGTCTGTTTGCTCATGTGTTGTGGGAAAGAACTCAGCTCTGGCCATTGAGCATTTCTCCTCATGCCTGTGTGATCACTGATTGATGGCACTTCAGTTATGTTCCAGTTTGGTGGGTTTAGCTCTGTTAAAGGATGTCTGACTCCAGCTCTGGGTTCTCATTCCAGCCCACCCTGCACACAGGGATAATCATTTATGTGTAGAATTGTCTATTCAGTACACGAATTCGAAGACAAAGGCTGACGGCACCATGACATCTGTGCTGGACACAGTCAGGCCCACCTGGGTCTGGCTGCATGTGGACGTGTTTTGGATTTTTTACCTGGCTGCTGCATTTTGCCTGCCTTATGTGCTGCTGAAGGTGACCCAGCTGTATCAGAGAAGGCAGAAACTGCTCAAAGCCCTGGAGTGTTTCCCCAGCCTGCCGATGCACTGCCTGTACGGCCATACCCAGGAGGTACGGTCTATTTCTGCTCTGACTTGATCATGTATTCGGAAACATGTTGGAGTGTGTATCACAAACTAGTGAGGTTTTATAGTAACAGAGAGGGAGCCGCGCTAGTCTATACACTATCAAAACAAAAAGCAGTCAAGTCGCCCTTAGGTCTTTGAAGTGCTACTTGACTGCTTTTTGTTTTGATTGTGAGGGTTTGGTAATCTTCGCACACTTCTGTTCCATGCTGCATTTGCAGAGAAATGGGGAGATCTCAGGCATTATGTGTGAATGCTAAAGGGCTCTGTTAACTACGTGAGTGGGGCAGTGCCTGTCTTTTTCAGTGCAAACTCTTAAATACGGGGGCTTATTTCTCCAAATGTGCTGAGTACCCGAACTGCAATTCAGCCAGGCCCCAGTGCTCTCTCGCTGTCACTCACCAACAGATGAACCCGCAACAGCAGATGCTGCTTTTGAAAATTTGGGCCAAAATATTGCAAGGTTCTGCTGCGACAAAGATCAAGCTCAATCTCCCAGACACATCAGGATCCGGCAGAGGCTTCCTGGGGTGGGCCTTACAACAGAGGGGAGCTGCCCCTGCTGGAATTTTACCTCCCTGATTTTGAAATTCATGTCCTTGTCTCTGTATAACTGTTCTACAGATCTTACTGTATTCGATAATTGAAGTGTTTTGTGATCCCTGAAATTTACTAGCTGGTCTCTGCCTCACTTAGCATATGAGGGACTGTTCCTTTAGATGGAAGATGTTTACCTTTGGGGACCCATCGCCCTTTTCCCTCTATGGCACCTCTGAGCACACAGGAAAAAGGAGAGTCTTTTGTTAAACATCTTAACCTGAGATATTTATTTCCTAAATATCTTTACCCAGTTTGAGAAAACAGCCACATCTTTTGAGTGTTTTTCTTTCTGGTCGGTAAATATCTTCCCCGTGAAGGCTGTATTCCTTGTTGAATCATGAGCAGTTTTGGCTGGCGGTAGTCCCGCTTGTGTTTGCCATCCCAAAAATTAGGAGGCAGCCTTGGGCTCAACAGATGTGAATCAAGTTGATTAATATTTGCACTTGTAGTTTCTCTTCTAGCAACGTCTGGAGTCTTCTTTGGAGTCCAGGGTCTCATTGTGCTAGGCACTGCAACGAGTTTGCAATCCAAGGAGGTGAGATGGGTAAACAGAAGGAGAAAGAAAGTCATATTATTCCCATTTTACAAATGGGAGATGGAGATACAGAGGCCCAGACTGGAATGATCTTACCCACATTGAATGATACCCTCATCAAAAGTACAGCCACTGAAATCAGCGGGAGTAATTGGTGGGATGTGGAACATGCCACTCAGATGGTCTCAATATGATCGAGGGGAGATAACTGATGTGTCCAAGGTCACACAAGGAATCAGTAGCAGAGCTGCAAACCAGACTTACATCTGCTGTTTCTCAGTCCAGTGTCTGAGCTCTCCAGGGCAGCAATTGCCTGTTGTGATACTGGTGACCCTGCTGCCTGTGTATGACCCATAACAATTTCACAAGAGGCATTACAATTGCGTCAAGACAATTCACCTGTGTGTGAATTTCAGAGCAATGATGAGCAATCAGTCACCCTGCTCCATGCGAGCTTGTCTGTGGGAAGTCAACAATCCCCTTTGAATCCAAAATACGGTCTATGAGCCAGAATGGACAAAGGCTGAACTAGTCCTCTTCAGCATTGGCCCACCTGGGTTACTCACCTTCCGAGAACAATGCTTTCCCAAACTGCTGGTTTAGCAGAGGCAAGAGTTCCCATGACTGCCTGTACTCTGCAATATGTCCCATTTTATCCTCCCATTGAAATTCCCTGCAAGCCAATCTGCTGCTTCCCAGCGGCTGGATTCTGGCCGACATCTTTAGCTTGTTCTACAGAAACATTTCCCTGAGTCATGGTGATTTATTTTCCGCACTTTAGTAATGCTCAAAGTCTTCTCTGATTCCCTAGCAAGGCAGCCAAAACCCTCCATCAGATACGGTACACAGCCTTTCATAACCCACACAAGCTGGACTTTACTCCCATCCGCAGACAAACTGCTATTTTCCACAGTCAAATCGTCATAATCTTTCCCTCGCCATCAAAAACAAATGAACAAAAATATAAAACAAAACAAAACAAAAAGCAAGCAGTCCTGTCCCACCTGAGAGACTAACTGTTTTATATATTAAGCCGTCAACTGTCGTGGGAAAGACCCACTTCATCAGATTCTGGAGGAGAAATTAAATGTAGCAGAAATGCTACAGAACCGCTTGGGGGTTTTTTGTTTGCTCTTTTCTTTTGTTTTTGCATTGTGAAGTGACAGACTAAGAGGGCTACCCCTCTGAGATTATTTCCCCCACCATAGCACATATGGCAGATTACAGACAACCGCTCGGAGACCGGCACAGCGGCCTTAACTGACAAGTTTCCATCCTCAACAGAGCCAGGCTGAGGCACGTTTCCTGACTTGTCACAGTTCTCTAGGCTTGGACCAGGGAAAAGAATTAGACATCACCCTGGTGAAACAGAGATGCCACATCATTGCCGAGTCACACCTACTCCATTACTACCATGGAAGGGTGCAGCCCTGGCCCACTTTCCAAATTCTTACAGTGCCTCCCCCACATCAAAAATTATTGCCCTCCCTTGGGCTAACTCCTGAAATTAAAAGTATCAGAGAGGGAGCCATGTTAGTCTGCATCTTCGAGAGCAACAAGAAGTCCTGTGACACCTTATAGACGAATGCACATTTTGGAGCATAAGCTTTTGTGGGCAAAGACCCCCTTTGTCAGACTTCTTGTTGTTTCTGAAATTACAGTAACAGCATTTGCACACAAGGCGGCAGCACTGGGGTTATTGAAGTCTTCCTCATTTACAGTAACGGCATTTGAGTTTATACTGAGTTTTACTGTGGGTACAGTTTGTGGCTTGATTTTTGGATTAGAACAATCTTGCTTTCCGTGTCCAGGGTATCACACAAGTGACAGACCACTTGTTCCCCCTTAAAGTAAGAGTTTGTATAATTTGGGCTTTTAAGAGGCTTGCTAACAAACCTGAGGGCTAAATTTAGGAGTGAAGTCTTCATTCTTTTAAACTGGGGTTTATGCTTTTCCCAATTTCTGATCTGTACATATTCATTTGCACTTTCTGCAGCTTGTAAAACTGGATCAGGGTTTCCATTACATATTGTAGCCCTGATCTCACTTGCAACTAATCTCAATAACTGAATGAGTGTAATTAAGGGCAACAGTTTGTCGAAGGCGACAAAAGCTCTTCCAAGATTTTCCCTTTTCTGAACAAAACTCAGAATGCAGCACTTCATTGAGCTAATTCTCCTCTGCGGCAACTTTGAAGTGCTGGCTCAGGTGTAGCAGTGGCTAAACTGCCGGTATTTCGAGGTGCCCAGGCAACTTCGAAGTCCCTTTACTCTCTCCGTGGGGGAGAATTAGCTTAATGAAGTGCTTCATAGGCAGCGCAGCACCTCATTAATAATCTCCCGACACCCTACTTCCCATGCTCACTTTGAAGTAGGGAGCTAGTGTAGACACAGCCATAGTTAGACATCCTAAAATTTCTAAATTTTACCCTGTAGGTTTCAAGACCTTCAAATAAAGCCAGAACACAGTATTCCTTTACTTTACATAATTCACAGATCGCCCCTTTCCCCCTTCTCATAAGAATGGCCATTACTGGGTCAAACCAAAGGTCCATCTGGCCCAGTATCCCATCTGCCAACAGTGGCCAGTTCCAGGTGCCCCAGAGGGGGTGGACCAAAGACAATGATCAAGCGACTTGTCTCCTACCCCACCCCCCATCTCCAGCCTCTGACAAACAGAGGCCAGGGACACCATTCCTACGCCCTGGCTACAGCCTTTTATGGACCTAACCTCCATGAATTTATCTAGCTTTTCTTTGAACTCTCTTACAGTCCAACCCCTCACAGACTCCTCTGGCGAGGAGTTCCACAGGTTGACTGTGTGCTGTGTGAAAAAGAACTTTCTTTTATTAGTTTTAAACGTGCTGCCCATTAATTTCATTTGGTTTCTCTAGTTCTTATAGTAAGGGAACAAGTAAATTAACTTTTCTTTATTTACCCTCTCCACACTGCTTGTGATTTTATAGACCTCTATCATATCCCCCCTCAGTCTCCTCCTTTCTAAACTGAAAAGTCCCAGTCTCATTGAATACCTCTTTAGTTTCCCAGTGTGTTCAGTAGGACAAGAATCCACTGCCCACCTGGGATATGGTGAACCTCACGCAGTCATTCAAAGGTAGACAGACATTCTTCCATGTCTTCAGTGTCTTTATAAATAGGACATGTTCCCCTCCACTTTTTGCTATTGAGATAAGCTGAGTTTCCAGGCCCTGATCGTTTCTTTTGCACTGCTGTCGCTTGGAGTTGAACTATAACAGTTTCTTTCTGTCTCTGGTCAACTTTCTCTTCAGCTTTCAGTTATTGCATTTGCCTGACTTTATATCTAAGCACGTCTACCCTGGTGGAGATGTGCAAAATCAGCCTGTCAAGGGGTCAGCAGTTGACCCCTCCACTCCTTGCTATCACAGTCACAAGGAGAAAGGGAGGTTGATGGGAGAAACTCTCCCATAGACCCTCCTTAGTGACAATAGTCAGGTAAGTCAACTGCAGATAAGTTGGCTCTAGTTACACATTTGCTGTAAGCTTCCTTTGGAGCTAAGTCATGTCAGATGACTAAAGTGACAATGAAGGTGACTATATCTAATCTTCCTTTGGAACCTGACCTGTTGGCAGAATTCCAGAAAGACTTTTTCAAGCCAGCAGAGATAACATCACTGCTCTGATCCTGGTCTTTGAACACTGAAAACAACTTGTAGGTACACAATTCCTTACCCATTCAAAAACACTCTTCTTTTATTAATAAATCTTTATTTAGTTTATGAAGGTTTGGTTAACAATATGATATTCATGTGGAATCTGAAATATACATTGACCTGAGGGTCACTGTCTGATCCTTTGGGATTGGTAGAACTTTATCACTACATTAGACTCATATCCCCAGACAGGAGCCAAGAACTTAAATGCTAAAGAATAATGTGTTTGGCTTTTTGTTCACTAACATGATACGACTGAAGCTCTTTTGACACTGGTTTAGTGACATTAATTTAAAAGACACTCTAGTTTGAGGGATTGCCTTCCCTGGTTCTTGCAGTCTGGCCTGAGTGTGGCATTTTCAGTGCAGCCCATCCAGGCACCTGGTCACACCTGGTTTTTGTGTTTCTGTAGCTCCCAGTTCAATGGGGCCCAGTCCTGATATATTTGGGTACTATCATAATCTAAACCTTTATTCATATTTGCCATGTGACCACCCTTCCCCGCACCTTTATATTCTCCATGAACAGTATATTTTTTTTCTTTACAAAAAACGATTACAGCTTCAAGACCAAAAACTTGACAAGATAGTATCTTGGTCACAGAAATACCCACGCGCTCACCCTCTGTGGTATGGAGGTTTCTTAGGATGTCTGAATATCTACCACCTAGAATACGCCAAGGCTGTATATAGCAGAGAAGGTGGGAACATGACGTTTTAATCTATGAGTTGCACAGAAAATTCATTTTAGGATTCTCATTGCTAAATGCAGCCGGCACCACAGTCAGGTTTTAGTGGTGTGCTGGTCCCTTGAAATCTGTAGCCCTGTCAGAGAAGGTAAGTGCCTGCTGCAAGATGAAATAGTAAACGAAAGCGAACTGAGATGGACAAGGTACATTTACGCATGGAGCGCCAGGCAAGGGTACAACGCCCTCCAAACAGGCTAACGTGGAAGTTAAGTTGTGTATCGGGCGAGGGCATCCTTCTGTACAGGAGTGAATTTCACCCTGTGCATTCGTTTCTGCTCTCTTCTAAGAACACAGAACATCTTGAGGTGGATTCCCCGTGTGATGGCCGCCAGTTTGGCTGACCTACCAGGGACTGAAGTGGGGAACTCTGGAGCTAAAAGAATGAGCGGCTACACCATGTACGGGTGAGCCTGACTCCACAGCAGTCTCTGCACTGGCATCCTCTGAGGATCAGACCCAGAGGGGGAGTGTCAACACCAACTAACCAGCGTGCTCCACGAGGCCACCACGTCCTGCTGCACCACCCACCTCAAAGCAGCGAGCTGCCCCCGAGCAATGCACTGGGTGGGTGAGCCTCACACCACTTCCTCGCGTCCGCGCTGTCAAGCGCAGAAGAGCAGAGTGGGGCTTGAGAGTCTGGCAGCCGTGGGAAATCAGTCCCACTGGGGGATGGACCCTTTCACCTGCAGGTCAGCAGGTAGAATCTGAGCCACACTAAAGGGTGGAATTGTGGAATCACTCAAGATGGTGCGGCCAGGATTTCACCTGTGAAGTTCAGTGGCGTATGTGTGCTGGACTGGTGGGTGCACTGGTATCAGCGACAGCCCTTCACACAGCCCACCCCCTGCACGGGTGTTGTGAGAGAGGGACAGGGGAACAGGCCAGTGTCGGCCCCTCACAGAGGCAAAACTCCCCCCGCTCTGTGCAGGTGTTATCAGCATATAAATGCTACTGGAGCTGCAGTGAGAATCCTGACCACTCTGTCTATGGCACAGCCGCCTGTTGGCATAGGGTAGATCTGCAATACCACCACTGGCTGGAGCTTACAAGCCACAGCCTGGTTCTTGCTGGGTTCCCTTCAAATGCTTTGCTTGTCCAAGCTGAGACACAGGATATCAGGGGAGGGTGAAATCTGACCCACCCTGAATGTCCTCTGCACTTAGGGGACATGGCTTGGCTTAGAAGGCAAAGTCTGAACCATTCAATCACACACATTTATGGTTCATTTTTCAGATCCTAAGGCTGGTGTCTTAGGCTATGATTTCTTTCTCCCATGGCTGGGTATGTATTGGTATTGACTCTCACATGACATTACTTAACTCAGTTGTGTAGGGACTGGTGGGATAATTGGATGTGGAGATGGTCCATATTTGTAAGCCCAGCTGAGAAAAATCAATTGAAAATTTCTAACGTGTCACAGTGACCTATAGCAATAAACATTGAGAGCAAAGGAAGATAGAGATTGACCCAATCCAAAAAAAAATGCCTCCTGATGTACTTCAAGGGCTGTGTTCAGATCATGTCTGGTAAACTAGAGATGTGTGGACCAAAACCAGTGTGTCAGAAACTAGGCCTGAGATGGTGAATGGGAGCGTGATGGGGTGGGTTATTCTGCCCATCACTCCCTTCCGGGGAGTAAAAGAACCGAGACTTTTCTGTGGGAAGCTCTATCTAGTGTGAGCATGGCTGATGGAAAGAAGGGAAAAGTATGAGCTTCCCCATCGTGATCATGGCTGTCCCCACCTTTTTCCTGCATCCCTGGTACCCAGCATGACACCACTGCACCTTTGTCATCCTGATAGTGACATGGCCAGGCAAGAAAGAGGGATGAAGATAACATTGTCACCTCCTCCAGCTACAGCTGAAAGCACCACCTGTAATATGAACTCCGTTCCCTGACTTGCCTTTGGATGTGTCCTCTTCCACCCTCCCCCACTTTTTTCTTCTCATTCCTGATTTTCTATTTTTGCCTTCTGGCTGGCTGGGAGTTTTCCTTAAAGAGCTGCCCTAGAAAGTATTTGGGGGATGTTCTCTAGCTTGTGTTTCACAGGAGGTAAGACTAAAATGTCACAATGGTCCATTCTGGCCTTGGAATCTATGAATCTGTGACTTAATCAGGCAGTCCTGGGTACTTTGAAACACAGCTTTGAGCATGTGACCAAAAAGGCGTCCAATGGCAATGCTCCAAACAGCTGCAAGCGGGTACATGTTTGAGAGAGTCAGCGTACGACCTGATGAGCTCATGCTCTCTCAGCACTGAGGTTGCAGGTAAAAATCAGCACCATTGCCCAAAGCTGCAATGTCTGTCTTTGCTTCTCTTTTCCTTCCCTTTTGAGTTTTTGTCTTATTTTGTAATTTAGGAAACAGGATCAGACTTTAACAACTACCACAACACTTTAGTCCAGCACCTGCACCGGGGAATTTGCCGAATGATGGGAATCAATATTGTCTTGCAGCATTAGCAACACTTCCACTTCTTATGGTGCTCTTAGAACACACAGAGGGGTAAATGAGAGCTAAAAAAAACAGCACAGAGCACAAGTATGTTTGCACTGCAGCCTCATTTTGAAATGTGCCATTCCAGAAGAGCTGTCCTGGAACAGCCTATGTCAAAATAACGCTGCTACACAAAAAACACATTTCAAAATAGCCCTTATCTATTTCAGAATACAGCATCTACACACAATAGAGCCTATTTCGAAATAGAGCCATTGGCAGCACTAAGACACTTCAAAACAGGCTCTATTCCCTGTTGAAACAGCACCTATTCTGAAGTAGATATATTGAAACAGGTGGCATTCCTCACGCAATGAGGTTTCCAATTTTGAAATAAGCCAACCACTATTTCAAAAAGATTTCAAAATAGCGGTTGCTTTGTTTAGGCGCTAGGATAGCTATTTCATAATAACAGCTGTTGTTTCAAAATAACTTTATGGAATCACAGAGCTGGAAAGGACCTCAAGAGGTCATTGAGTCCAGCCCCTGCCCCAAACAGGATCAATCCCAACCAAGTCATCCCAGCTATGACTGTGTCAAGCCGGGACTTAAACAGCTGCAAGGATAGAGATTTCACCACCTCCCTAGGCAATGCATTCCAGTGCTTCACCACTCTCATGGTGAAGTAGTTTTTCCTAGACTTCGCTGTCTAGACATGCCATAAAGTCTAGGACTGGTGGTTGTAAACAAACTTTATGGGCTGTGGGAAACTTGGCCACCCTCATAATCAATGAACATCCAGCTAGTTAAAATCATGCTGGCTAATCGATGTTGCCAGACCAGACAGTGTCAGATTAGAGACGTTCAACCTGTACAGCAGACAGCTCCAGCCAATGAAACTAACCTCTCTCTCCCCTCCATGGACAGTTATTACTGTGTTTGATACCACCTAAGAGTCCATCAGACAAGGGTGTTTTTTCCTTCTGAAAAACCTCTCTCCCACTAAAAGGAGGACAAAGAGGAACAGGGGATATGTTTACAAAGAAAGCTTTACTTAACACTTCCCCTGCCTCCCATTGGCATGGAGTGTCTTCTCTAACATGATACAGTGGTGCAGCTGCATTTTAAGTGCAGACTTGCAAAGTGTGGCCAGATGTCCTGTTTCCAACACAACACCTGGTCGAAAAGGGACCTTCCTCGGCTATCCCCTGCCTGGTAAAAATAAGTGAGTGAGTGAAGGTCGGGGAGAGCAAGGAAAGAGGATGGGAGGATGGAGTGAGTGAGTTGGGGCCTTGGAGAAGAGCCGAGAACAAGGGCATTTGGTTTTATGTGGTCCCAGAGTTGACAACCCTAGACCTGCCCCCTATGTGCTCATGGCCACTCTGTACATTATTTAGGACATCGACCCTTGCTTTCCTAGCCCCTCTTCTCCAGCTCTGCACACACACAACCAGAGATTGAATTTTCTGAGAAGAGAGATATTGGGAACACAAAAACTCTCCAGAGACAATTAACACCTGTCTTTCAAAGGCAGAAGCCCTTCTCTGTGATGCCACCTTTCACAGCCCTGGTTTCTGGTTTTGCCTTGTTTCAGTGAGGCCCCTTGTTAAGCCCATCTGAGCAGTCTTTGCTATGAACTGTAACTTATAAGCAGAAATCCACACACTTTGCTGCAATCCAGAAGAGTTCAGTCTTTGTGTTTCCTTCCTCAGGGAGAGGCCTACTGCTCTTACATGGACCAAAGTGGTTCCAACACCGTCAGCTGCTGAGCACTGCATTTCGTAATGGTGTTTTGAAATCTTATGTGTCGCTGATGGTGGATTCTACCAAAGCGATGTTGGTAGGAAAGCCACTGCTACTGTTGTCATTCCTCACCTTCCTCATCCTGCATTGAAAAGTAAGGCCCATCAAGTTGGACTTTGTGCTCATTCATTATGGTGAGACTAGCTGGCAGAAGATGTTCCTTGCCATTTCCATCCTAGACATAAATTGCCCCTGAGTACCCACATGGGGCAGCCTCAGACAGGACCCTACACTCTATCCAGCAGTAAGAAAGTAAATTTCCTAACCGTGTGTTCTTACCCCTGAGATAAATGGTTTCACCAGGACCAGAGTAGGAGCCCTGTTAACATCACTGCTCCATAGTGAATTCTGATTCTAAACAAAGAAACTTCTCAGCCTGTTCTATAGATTGTTCATAACAAAGGCTCAGCTCCTCTTCTCCTCCAGCCACCGAGTAGCAAGCCACTGACATGAGTGGGATTATACTTTATGCAAAGAGACAATCAGGCCTAGTATGTTCTTAGCCCAAGTCGATGCTAGACCTTAAAATTGATCATAGGTATGCAATTCCAGCTACAGAAATTGCATAGCCGGAATCGACTTATCTACGATTGACTTACCTGGCTGTCCTCGCTGAGGAAGGTCAACAGGAGAAACTCTCCCATTGACCTCCCCTACTCCTCACAAGATTGAGAAGTACAGGGATGCACCCCTGATAGTTCGATTTTTGCATCCCCCATTAAGCAAGCAAAATTGAACCCTGTAAAGGTCAACCCTGACTGGGTCAATCTACAGAGTAGTGTAGCTGTACTCTTAGTCATCAGCTTGTGCTGATATTTAATTTAATGACCTCACCTAAATAGCATAGTTAAAGTAGCCATATAAGAAGCTAGTCCCCATTAGATAAAGGGTTTCTCCCTCTTACATGATCTGCTAAGAAAATAAATGTAAATTCATTATAGCAACCCCTCTCTGGACACATTCAGCATTTTTCAGATGTTCCTTCTGCTTCGTTTGGCTGCAGGACCTGGGATTACAGAGAAATATGCTGAGCTGTACATTTTTTTATTGCTAACGTGTTTGAAGTGCCAATAAAAAATTAATCTGACATATTTATTCATCTTCCTGTCTCCTTCAACAAGAATAATGTATTAAGAATAATGTATTGTTTAACACTATCACTGCACAAGTTAAATGTACATATAAGGTGGGCATGCATAACAGTGAACTCATGCACTAAACCCAGGTTGGGCCTACACTTACCTTGAATATTGACAGCTGCTACTCAATTTTAGGTACGACAATTGCATACCAAAAATCGATTTTGCAGCTGTTGATGTTCATCCCTGTCCTCACTGCAGAATGCTGATGGGAGAGCTTCTCCCACCAGCATTCCTTAATCTTTGCAGCTTGCAAGGAGTTCCAGGGTATACATTAACCCCAGAACACGCTGTTTTGCACATGTGCAAAATGGCATCCCGGAAGGTTGAACATAAGTGTTTGATCTTCCACAACAAGTGTATACGCAGCCTCAGATACAAAGTACCGAAAAGGTCAGGTGTCTCGAATATCCTTAGACTGACATGGCTACAAGAACATGGCAAGTGCAGAAGAGTGAGTCATAAGTAACACAGTGTGGAGAGGGTTTTATTTATCCTTGCTTGGAATGTTTAAATCAAGATTGGATATCTTTCAAAAAGATATGCTCTAATTCAACCACAAAGTATTCTTCATATCTTCACCATTATCCAGATGATGTACAGATTGGAAAGACATCTTGGAGTCCTACAGACAAAACAATAATTCAAAGGATGATAGCAGAGATGTTAGTGATGTGAAAAATTCCTTTTGCTCTGTGAAAGCCAATCTCTCTCTTTCACCTTAGGATAAATGGGAAAAATGGACAACAAAACACAAGTCGCTGGACACCTCTGGGGACATTGCCTTGATGGCTCTAGACAGCATCCTGAAATGCATGTTTGGTTATAAAAGCAACTGCCAGAACAGGTCAGTGTGAGAAGAACAGTGGTCTTGCGTATAAGGCACTTAAGGAGCTCTGACCTTAATATCTATCTAAGCCCAGGACTTCTAGTGTGACTTTGGGAAAGCAATTTAGGACAGAATTGTCAATAAAAGCACATAACATCCACAAATTTCTGGGGATGCAGAAGACACATGGACTCCTGGGGACCAAGTGGGGGGTATGACATTTCACCAAGGTGGCAAAAACATCCCTTTTTAACTAACACTTATTAATCCCTCTTTTTTTTTTTTTTTGGTCTTTTCTTTAGGACAACGACATTCCTCAGAATTGTACGTGAGCTCACAGCCATGATACAACAGAAAATGACATCATTTCTATATCACAGAGACCTAATCTACAGGTTCACTCCCCAGGGGTGTTACTTCTGGAATCTTCGCAAACTAGTACAATGCCAAACAGGAATTTCTTTCCGCTCTTGACTCAAGACTTTCTTCTATACAGTTGAGCCACTAGCCCTGCTGAAGTTACTAGGTTTCTAAGTATCAGAGGGGGAACCATGTTAGACTGTATCCTCAAAAAAAATGGGAGGTCCTGCAGCAACTTATAAACTAACAGATTTTTTTGGAGCATAAGCTTTCATGGGCAAAGACCCACTTCATCAGATGCATGAAGTGGAGATTCCAAAGGCAGCTCTTAAATACATAGGCTCATGAAAAGAAGGGAGTTACCAATCAAGAGGAAGGCCAGAGCTGATGAGGTCAATTTAGCCAGGGAGCATGTGGCCTACTTCCAGCAGCTGATGTGAAGGATGTGGAATCTCCAGTACATGTATCTAACAAAGTGGATCTTTGCCCACAAAAGCTGAGGTTTCTAAGAGAGATGACTTTATGCCCAGAAGGAGTGGGGACATGCTGGACCATATTAGATTTTAAAATATTAGATTTTTAAAAGCGGGTGTGTGGTTGTAAGAACTTTGAGTGTCCCTCTGTCAGGGCTGCCTCCTCATCCTGATTCTCCAAGTGCAGAAAATGGGGGACCCACAGAAAACCTTAACATAGGCTTTGCTTTAAAAAGCTCCCCAAGGTCACAGATTCCCTGACCCTGTGAGGAAGTGCTGCCACCACCAAGTGGAAACCTCCTCTCTTCTCACCACTTTAAATCCAGGAAGACACACTTGGATGTTTCCCAATGGGGTGACACCCAAGTTTCACCCTTTTCTTAGAAGATAGCATGGAAGCAAAAAGATATAATCTGATATCTGACCTTTTTGTCTAGACTTGAAAAAATAAACTCACAGACACATCTCTAGGGCTCAGGAATCAAATCATTGCCTTAAAAAGTAATTTATTCATAAAACAAAACATGGAAAAATACCAAGAAAGGAAATAAGCATACTTGGTTGCTAGATATAATTAACACAACTAAAGATTATCAATATTAGAGCACAGAGAATTACTTCCCTGGAATTCAGTTTAGAAGTTACAGATTACCTGTGTCCTGAAATTTATGCTTCAGGGCAGCTCAATGAACAAGAACTGCACATTCTGGTCAATTGATTGAATCATACAGTGGAACGAGAGAAGAAAGAAATTGCAAGTACATTTAGTTCAGAGGCTTTCAAACTATGACCATGGAATACAGTCAGCCAACAAAACTGCCTGGCAATCCACAGAATGAGAATCCAGAGAATCAGATAGTGGTGAGATTGGAACATTGGGATGGATTAAGAATATGACTGATGAGATAATCCCTCTTTTAGGGTACAGCTATACTTACTGGGTGATCAACCCCATCAGGATCAATCTTCTGGGGTTCAATTTCATGCACCTGATAGCGTGCATGAAATCAGCCTATCAGGGGTTGGCAGTTCACCCCTGTACTCCTCGCTATCTTGAGGATTAAGGGAGATCAACTCTCCCGTCACCATCCCTCTGTGAGGATGTCCAGGTAAGTCGATCCTAGATAAGTCGATTCCAGCTAGACAGTTGCCACACATGGAATTGCCTATCTAGGAATGACATCCTGTGTAGTGTAGACCTGCCCTTAGTTAGTAATCCTAGAACCAAAAGGTAGGAAAATATATTACATGAGATGCTTTTGTGATTACAACAAGACAAGGAGTCAGGAACTCTGAGATATATTCTTTCACTTCCTACAGATTTCACATAGGGCCTTGACAAAATTAACACATAATACACATACATCACAGAGGCAATCTGAAAATACTGACTGTAAAGAAGTTTGAGGTTCTCTGGAGAAGGAGCAAAACGTTCTGCTTTCCAGTGAGTTGATTTGTAAATGTATCTAGAGATGGGGCTTCCACCATTTGATTGACCTGGTCGTGAACCACAGTGTCGTTTTAACTAAGTATGTGGATCATTGTTTCCCTAGAGGAGGTGATCAGGGAGAGGAAGGAGTGGCTCAAGGATCAGCGAGAGCTTGAAAAGATCAAGAAGAAGAGGCACCTGAACTTTCTGGATAGTCTTCTGTGTGCCAAGGTGAGTCTTGAAGAGCACACACAAGCTAACTCTAGCTGTACCAGGTGCACATTTCACTAAGCAACACTGGCAAATACCTGAGCATTACTAACTGCAGTTTCCTCTCAAAACATTCCCCTTTCCAACCTTATTGGCTGCTGGGTATGGCTGGATGCAATGACAAAATGCTGTTATATATGGGCATAAAGCTCTTTGAGACTCATAGCCACGGTGACTTTGGTTGTATGGGTTAAGGACAGTGTTAAGTTACCTACCCACTGTAGGAAGTAATGTAGTGTAAAATTTGATTTCCATGGTGACAAGCTGAAATTAACTTCTCATACCATGACTTGGACTTTCAGTGAAAATTTACTAATGCAGATATTTTCGCTTGCGTGTGGGGACAATTAGCACAATCCACCTAGAAATAATTAGTTCATGTGCTTTTCATAGGGCTGGATAGACTGTTAATCCATTCTGAGAAAAGTTCCCTTTTAGTACAAAAAATGAGTCACAACTCATTTGGTGATTAAATGAAGTCAAGTCCTCTCTGCAGTTTTTCCTGAGGTCATAGGCAGTGTTTGCAAATTACTCAGCTAATCGTTAATCTGTTTCAGAAAATCAGAAACTCGGTGACTTTCTTGCAAGTTGTTAGTTTAACCATAGGGTACAAACCCTATTTCTTCTTTGATGTTCAGTTGAAAAGGTTTG
Organism: Carettochelys insculpta; assembly: GCF_033958435.1. Classification (NCBI taxonomy): domain Eukaryota; kingdom Metazoa; phylum Chordata; order Testudines; family Carettochelyidae; genus Carettochelys; species Carettochelys insculpta. Next base: position 6,374,399 of record NC_134145.1, read on the forward strand.
TCAGTCATTCAAGAAGTAGGACTTTGGAGGAGTTACACATGATGAACAGTAAACAGTTGTGGGAGATAACGATACCTGGGAAGCGTGTGGGCTTTAAGGACAATTATACTGAAGTGTGCTAGACAGAAATGGATGCATAGGATCAAGAAATTAATTGAGCGTGTGTGGAGGCCAATGTTATAAGCTATTAGCACAACTAGAATATGTTTTTCAGATGAAAATGTGTATGGATTAAAAAGAACCAATCTGGCAACTCCCAAAAATTCTGATAATTTGCTTCCCTGTTGCTGGATTACTTTGGTTAAACAAAAAATTCTGAAACAGAATTCTGAAAAATTCTCTACATTTAATTTTTCAAATGAAGCATTCTGATTTTTCAACTGGAAACATATTTTCATTTCAAAGGACCCCTTGACTTTATTAAAAACCAATCAACGGGGTTTCAAAGAGCTGAAATGAAAATGGAACATTGGAAACGTATCAAAAGAAAACGTTTCCTTAAATATAACATTTGAATTCACTGAAATGTTTGGAAAAAATAGGTTTGGTTAAACCTGAAATCATTCTCTCAACAGTTTTTTTCACATTTGCAGGAGAACTGAACAACCCATTATTCACCCAGCCCTATTTTAAAAAAATGTGTTTGTCTGACCCAGGCCCTCATTATCAGATGTCACACCGAAACTGGTTGTTCTTGAAATCTGACCCTCTTTCTCCAGTTCCACCTATCTTATTACATTGCCTGAAAGTAGGCCAGCCACTTATCCCATTTCAGGCCAGACAGTTCTGTTTTTTCGTGGTTTGTTCTGAAATAATAACACATACAGTTTGTCTTGTGTCACAGATGAAGGATTTCATTTTGCAACAGTACTGCTCTGCTTCTTCCAATGTGACATCATGCAAAATCTGTGTAAGATCACAGCACCAGAGCCAGGATGAATATTCTGCAAAGTGATGCCCTGAAGGTGACGTGGCTACATGAGAAGCCACACTTTTAAGTGTGGGAACAACCAAGGGGGTGTTCTGTATTCTGGATCTGCATGGGAGCCACCCTATCTAAAACCCCAAGCCCACAACTGCAGTTCTGCCCCACTGTTTTTCTATATATCTGAGGTGCTTTCTGAAAACATCTTCAGTCTTAATATCTACATACAGGTATCAATTCAGTCCACAGCAATGTGGTCACAGGGGCAAGGATTTTGGCAAATCAGGGCCTTTTTCGAAAGGGCACACAGAGCGTCTGCACACAAAATGCGCCCTTTTGACCTAAAGTTGAAAGAATGTGGCTCTTCTTCTGGAAGCCCTCTTCCGGTCCCAGATCAGGCAGAATACCTCCTTTTGAAAGCTTCCTTAAAAAAAAAAAAAAAAAAAAGTACGTGTGGATGCTCCCCAGGCCCTTTTTTCAAAAGAGCAGTGCTCATGGCACCAAGTTTTTCCCGTGCCTGGCCTGCTCTTTTAAAAGATTGGGGGCTGTGTTTGCTCTCTGTTGAAAGAGCGGATTGATCTTTCTATCCACTATTCTGTGTGTGCACACGGTCTTTCTAATGAAGATCTTCCAGAAGAGATCATCCGGAACATCATCTTTGAGAAGATTGATGTAGTGTAGTCTGAGGGGTGGTTTAATAGCAGCCTTCAACTTCCTGCAGTGGAGCTCTCAAGAGGATGCAGATAAACTGTTCTCAGTGGTGACAGATGGCAGAGCAAGGAGCAATGGTCTGAAGTTACAGAGGGGGAGGTGTAGGTTGGATATTAGGAAAAACTGCTTCACCAGGAGGGAGGTGAAGCACTGGAATGTGTTGCCTAGAGAGGTGGTGGATTCTCCATCCCTAGAGGTTTTTAAGTCCTGGCTTGGCAAGGTCCTGTCTGGGATGACTTAGTTGGGGATGATCCTGCTTGAAGCAGGGGCCTGGACCAGATGACCTCCTGAGGTCTCTTCCACCCCTAGGATTCTATGATTCTGTGATAATGTTGATTTTGACTAACTCATCTGACTTCAGTGGAGATACTTAAGGCTGACACTGATGCTTCTGAGAACAGAACTCGGCTTTGAGGAATAACATGGTAGACTCTCAATCACCTCCACTGAAGTCACTACATGCTCCAGGGCACTGTCACTGAAGCTATGCACTATAGTTGCTATTTTGGAATACAAACATATCCCAAAATAGCAACTCTACTGCTACTCGCTGCGCTCGAAATAGCAGCGCCTTAGGGTCCAAATCACAAATGACAATAAATAGGGAAGCACAGATCTCTCCCATGTTCTGAATTAGAATTAAATCAAATTGCTCCAAATTTCTTATGGATCAGGAGTCCCATGAGCTGGTGTTTTGGAAACCTCGATGTACAGTTGGGGACCCAGAAATTCCAGTCTTCTGGATCAGTAGGCTCCCTGGGAGCTGGGAGTTTGGACACCTAAAACCCAGGGATCTGTACCCAAACCTAACAAACTTGTATTTTTCAGCTCTTCGTTTGTGCGTTCAAAAATATCAGAAAATTTCAACAACAAAAAACAAATGTTCCTCAGTGTTTTTCATTTTGGTCAAAAACATCATAGTAATAAAAGAATGTCAAGCCGCTCTAAGCAGGATATCAGTCTTGGAGGAGTAGCTATGCTAATCTGTAGCATCACAAAAAATAAGCGGCACCGTAGCACCTTAACGACTAACAAATTTATAACAAACGAATCAATGAATAAATAAAAATTACTAATAAGTAATGTTTTTAGTCTTTAAGGTGCTACAGGATACCAGAAAAGTATCTGGGCCTCCTGTCTTTGGCTATCTGGTCCAAAAAAAGGTGGAAGAGGCAAATAAGTTGTTGGGCCAGATTCTGCTCTCAGTTACATATGGAGTAAAACCACTGACATTGGCAGCATTTCTCCAACTGAACACACTGCTTTGGGAGAGCAGAATCTGAGCCTTACTGCTCCTCAGGGCATGAAAAACATAATAGTATTTCCAACTTTTAGTCAGAAGTCTTCAATTTGAAGACAAGAGGGAATTCCTTTCAGACTGAAGATTCCCTTGAGGGTTTACAATCTAAAACATTCTCCTAGTCCTGGTCTACACTAGGGAACAAAAATCGATCCCAGATACGCAATTCTAGCTATGCCATTGGCGTAGCTAGAATCGACATATCAGAATTGACTTTCTGCCCTTGTGTAGATCAGGGCTCTTCAGAATCATGCCAATGTTCCTTACTCCACATGATAGCATGGAGTACCAGGGTCGATGACCAAGCCCAGAGAGATCAATTTTGCTGCATCTTCACACACATGGCAAAAATCAAACTCTGGAAGATCAATTGTGGTCTGGTGATCTTCCCAAAAGTATAGACATATGCCTATTGAAATAAGAAGAGAAGGGCAGGTTTTGTATTTCTGCACTTGGGGTGAGGTTCCCATGTTCAGTCACATCATTGGTTTTTTTTCAGGAATGACCTTAGTAACATGCCCTACAGCACCATGTGCATTAAAGAAAGCTTCCAACTTTACCCCCTGGCACCTCAAATTTCTCAACAACTCAGCCAGCCAATCACATTTTTCAATGGGAGGACTTTGCCAGAAGGTCTGATTTCATAGAATCATAGTATCATAGAACATTAGGACTGGAAGGGACCTCGAGAGGCCATCGAGTCCAGCCCCCTGCCCCAATGGCAGGACCAAGTACTATCTAAACCATCCCTGACAGACATCTATCTAACCTGTTCTTAAATATCTCCAGTGATGGAGATTCCACAACCTCCCTTGGCAATTTATTCCACTGTTTGACCACCCTGACAGTTAGGAACTTTTTCCTAATGTCCAACCTAAACCTCCCTTGCTGCAGTTTAAGCCCATTGCGTCTTGTTCTATCCTCAGAGGCCAAGAAGAACAAGTTTTCTCCTTCCTCCTTATGACTCCCTTTTAGATACCTGAAAACCGCTATCATGTCTCCCTTCAATCTTCTCTTTTACAAACTAAACAAGCCCAGTTCTTTCAACCTTTTTTCATAGGTCACATTCTCTAGACCTTTAATCATTCTTGTCGCTCTTTTCTGGACTCTCTCTAGTTTCTCCACATCTTTTTTGAACTGCGGTGCCCAGAACTGGACACAACACTCCAGCTGAGGCCTAACCAGTGCAGAGTAGAGCGGAAGAATGACTTCTCGTGTCTTGTTAACAACACACCTGTTAACGCATCCCAGAATCATGTTTGCTTTTTTTGCAACAGCATCACACTGTTGAATCACATTTAGCTTGTGGTCCACTATAATCCCTAGATCCCTTTCTGCTGTAGTCATTCCTAGACAGTCTTTCCCCATTCTCCCCATCCATTTGTCTCTTGTCATTAGAAGTTTAAGGAGTTTAACTTTCTATCCAGTAGCTAACAGGTATTGCGTGTGTATATCGGACTTGTGGGCCTAAGTGGGGGCCCAGGAAGGTGAACTAATAATCCCCTTCTCAAACAAGAGGACTTTTGATTCCAGGGATTAGGTACAGACTAACTCAGCTACCCCTCAGAATGCCTTTAAGCTTGGTTCTCAGGGAAGACAAATTGTTGGGGATCGAGATGATTTTAATACACTGTAATTCATGATCATGTAATTTATAGTTCATAAGTTAATCATTACTGAGGTAGTAAGAATACTAAAGGTAGATATATTTGAGAACTAGAATATTAAAGAAATGCATAAATATGATAAAAATTGCTTTCTCCCCAAAGTGCAGAATGCCCCTCCCTACCCAAAACACACATCGCTCTTCAAAAGCACCTTGCCCTGCCTGCAGATTGACAACTTCCCAGCCCTGGTGGTGGCTCCCTGGGTTCTGGAGTCCCCCACGTTGCTGGTTCGGCTGACGTCTGCCCAGCAGCAGGCTGGAGTTCCTGTCTGCTGACTCTCAGCCTGCCTGACCACAGATGTTGCCAGACCAGAAAGAGACGGATTTTAGAGATTCAACCTGTATTATAAATTTAGACATGTAGACTAGCAGATGGTATTTTTCAATGGTACAGGCCCCTGAGGGACACCACTATTTACCTTTATCCATAGTGAAAACTGACCACATGGGGTATGTCTACACTTGGGAATACAGTTGAATTTGTCAAAGTCAACTTTTTAATACTAGATTTTATAAAGTTGAAGTTGAGCACCCACACCTGCTCACATAGTTGATTTAGTGGGTTCCTACAAGGTGGCCTAAGTCCTACTGTGGCAGCAGTGCATTGTGGGCACCTACCCCACAGTTCCTACAGACCCATTGCATTTTGGGATTTTGTGCTGGTGTCTTGGGGGAAAAAATGTTGACACACGTGACCGTCCACCACTGCAAACACTAACATGGATATTGATTCACTTCTCAGTTTGGTGCAGTGTTTTGCACTCAGTTCCCAGACTGTGATGCAATATCTTCTGAACGTACCGCCCATGCAATATGAGCTCATTGCTTCTGGGGGCACTGATGGATGTGAAGACCTGGAGAGAGGAACCGTGGTGTTTCTGGCAGCATTGGAAGCACTGTACACCATAGAGCGCAGGTTCTGGAGCCGCAAAACCAGCTCAGACTGGTGGGATCACATTGTCTCGCAGTCATGGGGTGATCAGCAGTGGCTGTGAAACTTCCGCATGCATAAGGCACTTTCAAGGAACTTTCTGAAGTGCTATCTCCATCCCTGAAGCACAGCAATACCCGAATGAGGCTACGTCTACACTGTGAAATAAAGTTACATTTATTGGTCAACTTTGTGACACTGGATTTTATAAAGGTGAAGTTAAGTGTCCACACCTGCCCACAAAGTCAACTTTGTGCATCCCCACTAAATCACCAAAGTTCGACTGTTGCAGCAGTGCATTGTGGGAACCTATCCCACAGGTCCCTCAGCCCCATGGCATTCTGTGGGGGTTTGCTGGAGCATTATGGGAAAATAAAGACCCACAAGTGGATGTGATTGTGTGACGTCATCTTCCCAGAATGCATTGCCCTCATTCCCTTCCTGTTGAATAAAACAGCCATTTTACAAAAGTCTCTTTCCCCAGTGAGAGAAAGTTCTTGTGTCATCCACATTACGGACCTTTTAACCAAATGCGTCCTGAGAGCACTCACTGTCATCTTCCCAGAATGCATTGCCCTCATCCCCCTCCCGTTGAAAGCAAACAGCCATTTTTCAGAAGCAAGAAAGGAAAAGTAGAGAATCCCATGGGAAAGAAAATCAAACAGGTGGGCTTCAGAAGGTGACTGAACACCAAACAGTGGAAGACTCTGGATTCATGTGAGTACAGAAAGCCTTAATATTATTCACAGAGAAGGAAAGTTGTGAATTCCAAGGGAAAGAAAGCCAAACAGGTGGTGGTATTTAGAAGCTGAAGCACTCTTAACAAATGTGCTCTGGCCATGTCAACAGGTCACTCAACTAGTTTTTCTCCAGGGAAAATATGACAAGCAGGCCTCTACTAAGACTGTGGCTCCCCCATGGCACACACTTTGGGAAGGGAGAGTACTGGAGCAGGGTTGGGGGCCCTGGGTTCCTAGATGGTGGGGCCAACCCCCAAAATAGGTGCATCTGGGGACTGGCCCCCCAGATGAACTCAGGGGTCAGCTGAAGCGCCTGTTGTCATGGTGCAGTGACCTGGTTTCTTGGGGGGTGCGGCCCAGAAAATTCACACTGACCTTTGTGGAGACAGGCCCCCCACCCCTATAACCTGTTGACATTGCTCTATCATTTATGTACGTAGGCAGTTGGGGGGCAGCCCCAAAAATAGGTGCATCCAGGGACTGGTCCCCCAACTGAACTCAGGGATCATCTGAGGTTCCTGCTGTCATGGTTCAGTCACCTGGTTTCTTATTAGCCACCCCCCTGGTGCATGTTGCCTCATAGGGGCCAGCCAGTCCCCAATAGGGCAAGCTGTCCCCCCAGCGCTTGGTGAGCACCTGGAAAATGTGAAGCACAGAAGCCTTATGAACATAAGAACAGCTATACTGGGTCAGACCAAAGGTCCATCCAGCCCAGTAGCCTGTCTGCCAACAGTGGTCAGTGCCAGGTGCCCAGAGGGGGTGGACCAAAGACAATGATCAAGTGATTTGTCTCCTACCATCCATCTCCAGCCTCTGATAATCAGAGGCCAGGGACACCATTCCTACCCTTGGCTAAATAGCCTTTTATAGACCTACGCTCCACGAATTTATCTACCTCTTTCTTAAATTCTGTTATAATACTAGCCTTCACAGTCTCCTCTGGCAAGGAGTTCCACAGGTTAACTATGCACTGAATGAAGAAGACTTTCTTTTATTAGTTTTAAACCTGCTACCCATTAATTTCATTTGGTGTCTTCTAGTTCTTGTATTATGGGCACAACTGAATAACTTCTTATTCCCCCTCTCCACACCTGTCATAATTTTATATACCTCTGTCATGTCCCCCCTCACTCTTCTCTTCTCTAAACTGAAAAGTCCCAGTCTTTTTCGCCTTTCCTCGTACAGGACCTGTTCCAACCCCCTAATCATTTTAGTTGCCCTTTTCTGAACCTTTTCCAGTGCCAGGACATCTTTCTTTAGGTGAGGAGACCACATCTGTACACAGTATTCAAGATGTGGGCTTACCATAGATTTATATCGGGGCAGTAAGATACTCCTTGTCTTATTTTCTATCCCTTTTTTAATAATACCTAACATCCTATGTGCATTTTTGACAGCCTCTGCACACTGCATGGATGTTTTCAAGGAACTATCCACGATAACTCCAAGATTCTCTTTCCTGATTAGTTATAGCTAAATTAGCCCCAATCACATTGTAAGTATAGTTGGGGTTATTTTTTCCAATGTGCATTACCTTACACTTGTCCGCATTAAATTTCATTTGCCATTTGGCTGCCCAGTCACTGAGTTTGATGAGATCTTTTTGAAGTTCTTCACAGTCTGCCTTTGTCTTGATTATCTTGAACAGTTCTTGATTATCTTCAACTGCTCACCCCCTTCTCCAGATCATTTATGAATAAATTGAACAGGATTGGTCCTAGGACTGACCCTTGGGGGACACCACTAGTTACCCCTCTCCATTCAGAAAATTCACCATTTATGCCCACCCTCTGTCTCCTGTCTTTTAACCAGTTCTCAGTCCATGAAAGGACCTTCCCTCTTATCCCATGACAACTTAATTTACATAACAGCCTTTGATCAGGTACCTTCTCAAAGGCTTTCTGGAAGTGTAAGTACACTATATCCACTGGATCTCCCCCGTCTAACAACAGCAATAGCAATAAGCATCCTTCAGTCTACGTAGACTATGGATCGCGCCCTTCGTAACTCTGTTTAAGGTCATCATTTGCAGCGTTGACTGTGACTGTGGAGGCCCACACGAGAGTGACAGTCCTTGCTACATCTGCTGCATATGTAGTGGGTGTCTGGCAGGTCCTTGCTGTCCTTTCCACGGGCTCGCTTCTCCTCTGCCAGCTGTCTGATCTTCATCTCGCCCTTCTGAAGGCCCTTGTGTAGTTCCTGCTTCCAGCTGCTGCGGTCGTCTGCCAGATCTTCCTAGCTATCTGGGTCGATGTCTACCTCCTTGAGGTCCCTCTTACAGACGTCTTTGTAGCGCAATTGGGGGCATCCGGGAGGTCTTTTGCCAGATGCTAGCTCACCATACAGAATGTCTTTTGGGATCCTTCCATCATTCATCCTGTGGACGTGGCCAAGACAGCGGAGCCGCCACTGCCTGAGGAGGGTATGCATGGTTAGAATTCCAGCTTGGTCGAGGACGGCATTGTTGGGCACTCTGTCCTTCCATGATATCCCAAGAATGCACCAAAGGCAGCGCAAATGGAAGACGTTCAGCCTCTTTTCCTGGCGGGCGTACAAGGTCTAAGACTCACTGCTGTAGAGGAGGGTGCTGAGGATGCAGGCTCTGTAGACTTGCATTTTGGTGTGAGTGTACAGCTTGTTGCTGTTCCACACTCTCTTGCTAAGTCTGAACAGAGTTATGTCCGCTTTTCCAATCCTCCTGTTTAACTCAGTCTCCAGTGACAGGGTGTCAGTGATGGTGGACCCGAGGTAAGTAAACTCGTGGACGACCTCTAGTGTGTAGTTGTCAATGCTGATTGATGGAGGTTCAGCAATGTCCTGACCAAGTACATTTTTCTTCTCTAGGCTGATGGTAAGCCCGAAGTCCTTGCATGCTTTGGAGAACTGATCCAGCAGTTTTTGAAGCTGGCCTTCTATGGCTGTATCTACACTAGCCCCAAACTTCGAAATGACATGGCCATTTCGAAGTTTACTAATGAAGTGCTGAAATACATATTCAGCGCCTCATTAGCATGTGGGCGGCTGCAGCAGTTCGAAATTGACATGGCTCGCTGCCGCGCGGCTCATCCTGACAGGGCTCCTTTTCTAAAGGACCCCGCCTACTTCGAAGCCCACTTATTCCTGTGAGCAGATGGGAATAAGGGGACTTCGAAGTAGGCGGGGTCCTTTTGAAAAGGAGCCTCGTCGGGACGAGCCACGCAGCGGCGAGCCGCGTCAATTTTGAAGTGCCGCAGCCATCCACATGCTAATGAGGCGCTGAATATGTATTTCAGCACTTCATTAGTAAACTTCGAAATGGCCATTTACATGGCCATTTTGAAAGTTTGGGGCTAGTGTAGACACAGCCTATGTGTGTTACTACAGCAGCATCGTCTGTGAACAGCATGTGTCTAATGAGCACTTCCCACACCTTAGACTTAGCCTTCAGCCTTGCAAGATTAAACAGTTTTCCATCAGATCTTGTGTGCAAAAAGATGCCCTCTGTTGAGGATCCGAAGGTGTGCTTCAGGAGGAGCGCGAAGGAGATCCCGAACAATGTCGGAGCAAGAACGCATCCTTGTTTGACGCCACTCCTGATGCTGAAGGCATCTGATGATGTGCTGTCATATTGGATGGCTGCTCTCATGTCTTCGTGGAAAGACTGGATCATCTTGAGTAGCAGTGGTGGACCCCTTATCTTGTGGAGCAATTTAAACAGTCCATCCCTACTGACCGAGTCGAAAGCCTTGGTCAGGTCAATGAAGGCGACATAGAGTTGCTTCCTCTGCTCCCTGCATTTCTCCTGCAGCTGTCGAGGATGACACGACCGAACAATTTACTAGTGATACTCAGGAGGGAGATTCCAAGGTAATTGTTGCAGTCACTTCTGTCTCCTTTGTTCTTTTACAAGGTTACAATGTTGGCATCCCGCATATCCTGTGGAACCTCACCCTCTCTCCAGCATAGGCACAGCAGCTCATGTAGGGGTTCCAGGAGTGTGTCCAAGGCACACTCGATTGCCTCTGGTGGTATATCATCCTGGCCTGGGGCCTTTCCTACTTCAGTGCCGTCAATAGGTTTCTTCAATTTGACCACAGTTGGTTCCTGGTCCAGCTCATCCATGACTGACAGGAGCTTGACGGCATTGAGGGCTGTATCACCCACAATGTTCTTGCATGAGTACAGCTCGGAGTACTGCTGGACCATCGCTCCATCTCTTTGGCTTTGTCAGTGATGACTTCACCAGATCTGGATTTCAGAGGTGCCGTCTTGTTCTGGATGGGTCCCATTGCCTTCTTTATGCCCTCGTACATTCCCCTGAGATTACCAAAGTCAGCACAGGTCTGGATACTGCTGCACAGCTTAAGCCAGTAGTTGCTGGCACAGCACCTGGCTGTCTGCTGTACTATTTTTCTGGCTACTCTGAGTGCTTGCTGGGTACTCTGACTCAGTGAGCATTTATACTCCAGAAGTGCAGCGCACTTCTTTTTGATGACTGAAATCATCTCATTGGAGTTAGCTTCGAACCAGTCATTTGTGTTTCCAGCTCTTCTTCCAAACACTGACAAGGCCGTATTGTAGATTGGGTCCCTCAGATGCTGCCATCTGGATGTCGCATCAGCACCCCCAGGACTGCTGTGCAGATTCTCCTCAAGGGTCTCTCTGAACATTTCAGCTTTTTCTGAGTTTGCCGTCTTTCTGGCATCTTTCTGGTGGGGCCTTCCAGTTGGTTTAGAATGGTGCAGGTTCTTGGGTCTCAGTTTGAGCTTGGAGCAGACTAGCGAATAATCTGTAGCACAGTCAGCACTATGGTAGCTGCATGTCAGGAGGACATTTTTGAGGTTGTTGCATCTGGTGATGACGAAGTCTAATTGGTGCCAGTGTTTCGAGAGTGGGTGTCTCCATGACACTCTCTGCTGTGGCTTGGTTCAGAAAAATGTGTTTGTGATGCACAGATTGTGGTACGTGCAAAGTTCGAGGAGACGCTGTCCGTTGTCATTCATTTTCCCCACACCGAAGTGACCTAGGCAAGACGGCCATGAGTCACGATTGGCTCCAACTCTTGCATTGAAGTCATCCAAAAGGTACAATTGTTCACAAGCAGGTACTTGCACTATGGCTGCACTGAGCTCATCATAGAACTTGTCCTTTGCTTCTGGTGTGGCATTCAGGGTTGGAGCGTAAGCATGGATCAGGTGGATGGGACCGGCACAGGTTTGAAGTTTGACCTGAAGGAGTCTTTCTGATCCGCCTGTGACTAGTTCCACCATTTGGAGAAGGGTGTTTCTGATGGCAAAGCCGACACCGTGCTCCCTGGGTTCCTCTTGGGTTTTGCCCTGCCAGAAAAAGGTGTAGTCCTTTTCCTTTAGGGATCCCAAAGCTGCGAGTTGCATCTCCTGCAAAGTGGTGATGTCAGATTGGAGCCTCTTCAGTTCCTCATTGAAGACAGCAGTCTTTCGGGTGTCGCTGATGTCCTGAAGATCTTCAGTCGAACTGGTCAACATGGTCTGTACATTCCAGCAAGCAAACTTGAAACTTTGATGATTTCCTTTTCGTAATAATTTTCTTGTTGGTTTGTCTGGTGCTCATTTCAGTCACTTGTCAGGTTTGGGAACCTTAAGCCTCATGCACCCAGTGAGGCAAGTGAACTGTGGCGAGACAGTGCGCTACTGGTTGGGGGCTGCTCAGCTTAGGGCGGGCAGTGATTGTCCAATGAGATGCAATGATCTCTCCCGCTGTCAGAAGCAACCCCTGGTGCTTGTTCTCTATGCCAATCGAGCAAGACCTTATAACCGGTATCTGTTGCCTCCCGTGTTGGTTCAACGCTGTTAAGCAATGCTGGAGTACCTCTCCAGGCGCGAGCCTGGGCAATTTTTATGGAGACCCTGGGCTGCCCAGACACCAGGCCCCCCCCCCCCCTCAGCTTTACTGATATAGTCCAAAGGAAAGGATAACCTCTATGTTTGGTAGCAGCTTAGCTGCAGGAGTTGCCGGGACAGTGCCAGAAGTTGACACAGAACTGCCTTAGGACTCCCCTCTGGATTTTCTGTCAGGTTTACTCCCTTAGCCTTACTCTTTTCCAGGATAACCCACAAGGCAGTGGGGCATCTTCCTCCGCCTTCACAGGAGTTGTCAACTTGCAGCACCACACCTCTTGGTCCGCTGTTGAGACTGTGCATTAGAAGGGAGAAGGAACAAGTCCCTCCCCATCAGGTCAGTATGTGAGACAGACCAGAATCCCCTCACTGTGTTTCGCCTGCGAGCTGACGCAGTTGCCTGGGGGATGGTGTTGCTGTAATGCACAACAGCTGCTAGGAGACAACAGTGAGAGTTGAGTGGTGGATGAGGACCAGAGCTTCCATCTGCCTGAAAAGGCGCAGCTGCCGGAGAGTCAAAGGTACTACCTCTACCCCAGACACCCATATTAACCCCTTCAAAGAACTCTAACAGATTAGTAAAACATGATTTCGCTCTGCAGAAACCATGTTGACTTTTGCCCATCAAATTATGTTCTTCTACATGCCTGACAATTTTATTCTTTACTATTGTTTCAACTAATTTGCCCGGAACTGACGTTAAACTTATCAGTCTGTAATTGCCAGGGTCACTGCTAGAGCCCTTTTTAAATACCGGCATCACATTAGCTATCTTCCAGTCATTAGGTATGGAAGCTGATCCAAAGGACAAGTTACAACCTAGTGTTAATAGTTCTGCAAGTTCCCATTTGAGTTCTTTCAGACCCCTTGGATGAATACCATCCGGTCCCGGTGATTTGTTAACATTATCTATTTGTTCCAAAACCTCCTCTAATGACATTTTAGTTCAGGACAGTTCCTCAGTTTCATTTCCCACAAAAAACCGTGCAGGTTTGAGACTCTCCCCAGCATCCTCAGGCGTGAAGACTGAAGCAGGGAAATCATTTAGTCTCTCTGCAATGGCTTTCTCATCCTTGATAGCTCCTTTTGTATTTGTCAAGTCCAACGATGACATAATGCAAAGAACCTGTGCAGGAGAATGTTTAAAGTGGAAAAGCCGTTGCACAGGGGCACTTCCACTCTCTCGACCTCAGACGCCTGGTTCCAGTGGTATGAAAAGTCGTCACAGCTGGGACTTCCTATGCTGCAGTGGATGGCCATGCCATCTTTGGTGCCTTGTCATGCCCTTCGCCCTCCACAGAGCATTGCAGGACCACCTTCTTAGTCATTGGATCTTGCTGTTGATCTCATCCGTCCAATCTGCCAGGGCCGGCTTTGCATGCTGGGACAGGCAATTCCCTACTTCACCACAGGTTTCAGACCTGCTGGCTACCCTCACCTGGTTTAGCCCACCTGTTGAAGCAGTTAATCAGGGTGTGGCCACTGCATGCTACAGGTTCTTGGAGCCACAGGTGAGAGCTGGGTGCCAGGTGGGGACCAAAGGTGCATGAACTGCCCCACAGAGACATGCAAGTCCCCACACCAGAGGTGCTAGCTCTCCTTGGACACCTCATACACCCCACCATAACACTCAGTATAAGAATTGTGAAATCTCACCAATGCTCCAAGTCGTTGTGGGGGACAGGGCAGTCGTCATAACTGTATAAAACATGGATTACACAGGGCTCCCCTGGTTTAAAGCATTGTAAAGCAGAAGGGAAGGGATATGGGTTGAACCAGCTTGCTGAGTGCCTTGGACCTGCCTAAGCCTTGGCCATATAGCAATAAGCCTGGTTTGTCTAGCCCTCCCCACCTGTTAAAAGATAGAGCTGCATACTAGTGTTTGTATCTTGTATGAGACTCTACTTTGGTTGATGCTGTGAACTGAAATCACTGGGTGGCCACTAAGAGCTGAAATCACTGGGTGGCAGCTAAGGCCACTAAGAGCTGAAATCATAGGGGTTTGAGTCAAGCCAAACACGCAATAGACAGTGTGACTGGTGGGCAGCCGGATGGCACAACCAGCGGATGGCTGGTAGGATGAGCAGTGGACAGATGGTGTGACCCGTGGATGGCCGGAAGGAGCAGCAGCGGACGGACGGATGGTAGGAGCAACAGCAGATGGAAGGCATGACCAGATGACAGGAGCATCAGCGGATGGATGGCGCAACCAGCGGATGTCCAGTAGGAGCAGCGGCAGATGGACAGTGCGACCGGGGGATGGCCAGGGTGGCAGCTGGCAAGGAGCAAGCAGAATGCCGGACCAGTGCAAAGGTGGCATTGCCTGAGGATCCATGAGGGAATGCATCAGCATGAGGCATTAGGGCCTGCACGGACTGGACCGAGTTGTAAGTGGGGCATTTGAAGTGGAAGTATGGAGAAAGTTGGGTGTGTGGATTGGCTGTTTACAGTATTGGACTGGTGAGCCTGAGAAGCCAAGGACACTGCTCAATCCGTTTGAGCTGGGACAGTTATTTGAGGATTGGTTATGAACTTTTCATCAATGATCTAGAAAATGAGGTAAGCAGTGAGGTAGCAAAGTTTGCAGATGACACCAAGTTGTTCAGGACAGTCAAAACCAAGAGGGATTGTGAAGAACTACAAAAAGATCTCAGCAAACTGAGTGATTGGGCAGCAAAATGGCAAATGAAATGTAATGTGGGTAAGTGTAAGGTAATGCACATTGGAAAAAATAACCCAAATTACACGTACAACATGATGGGGTCAAATTTAGCTACGACAGATCAGGAAAGGGATCTTGGAGTTATAGTGAATAGTTCTCTGAAGACATCCACGCAGTGTGCAGCGGCAGTTAGTAAAGCACATAGGATGTTAGGAATTATTAAAAAAGGGATAGATAATAAGACAAAAGATATCATACTTCCCCTAGATAAAACTTTGGTACGCCCACATCTTGAGTACTGCGTGCAGATGTGGTCTCCTCACCTCAAAAAAGATATATTGGCATTAGAAAAGGTTCAGAAAAGGGCGACCAAGATGATTAGGGCTTTGGAACGGGTCCCATATGGGGAGAGGCTAGAGAGACTGGGACTTTTCAGTCTGGAAAAGAGGCGATTGAGAGGCGATATGATAGAGGTATATAAAATCATGAATGGTGTGGAGAAAGTGAATATAGAAAAATTATTTACCTTTTCCCATAATACAAGAACTAGGGGACACCAAATGAAATTGATGGGTAGTAGGTTCAAAACTAATAAAAGGAAATTTTTCTTCACACAGCGCACAGTCAACCTGTGGAACTCCTTGCAGGAGGAGGCTGTGAAGGCCAGGACTCTATTAGGGTTTAAAAAAGAGCTCGATAAATTTTTGCAGGTTAGGTCCATAAATGGCTATTAGCCAGGGGTAAAGTATGGTGCCCTGGCCTTCAGTACAAGGGCAGGAGATGGATGGAAGGAGCTAAATCCCTTGATCATTGTCTTCTGTTCTCCTTCTCTGGGGCACCTGGCATTGGCCACTGTCGGCAGACGGGATACTGGGCTGGATGGACCTTTGGTCTGACCCAGTATGGCCATTCTTATGTTCTTATGAACTCTGGCTGTGGTATTTTCCCAAACTTATGCTTATTGACCATTCTGCCTTCTTCATTAAAGCTCTTTTTTCCCTCAGACTCTGTGCTTGTGAGTAGGGAAGCATTGCCTCTCTGAGGCGCCCAGGAGTGCCTGAATTTCCCAGGCTACTGGGTGGGGGCTTGAGCCGGCTCTGTGTGAGATGAATGAAAAGGAACCCCTAGATGTTGACCCTGACCCTGGTTGCTGCTGACTTCTTCGGGCAGAAGGGCTGCAATAAATAAAATGGCTCATCTTTAAGGTGTTACAGAGCTGCTTGTTTTTTTGGTTTTGATTTTATTTCTCAATGAGCATTTCTCTTACCTGACAGGATACTGCTCTTACTCCATGTATGGAAGCCTTAGGAGGAATATTAAAATTCTACAAATGTACAGAGCCACATTTGGTATATATTTGCACCAAGACTGAACTGGGCACATAGTGCTAAGAGCAGTGACATATTTAGGGGTTCTCTGGGCCCTGTTTTTGTTTCAATATAAATTGGGGGTATTTTTATAGCCTCACAGATATAAAAGACCAAAAATTCAGCTGAAGACCTGACCCTAAGTGTTTCTATATTTGTTGCTTTTTGCGTCCATAAGCCCCACCAATGTACCTCTGCTGGGAAGAGTTCATATTTGTAAAAGCATCCAGAAATCCACACTAAACCCAGAGCCTTGGAGAAAGAGCAAGAAAACTGATCTGTCCGTTACTGAAAGTAGCAGCTTTCCACCTCATTGCCTTCTTTGTTATGCAGCTATGTTATGTGAGGTAGACCATAAGTCAAATAAAGATACGCGTATTAAAGTCCAAGGATGAATTACATCGTCTATTGAGGCAACTGAAGGAATGATACAGACTGCAGCCTGTCTTTCTGTATCAGAAAGTTTTACTGGGAGCGTAATATTTGCTAGGTATCTCTATGATTTTAATTATTTTGTATCTTTCAACTAAATTGGCAGTGTAGCCCATATGTTCTAACTTAACTCATGCCATACACTTAATGGATTAAAGAATGACAGCTCCTTAATATTACCACAACATGATTTACCCACGGTACTGCATTCCAAACTGGGAGGCGTGCAGGGGGCGGCGTTAGATTGCTTTCACCATTGATATGAAAGGAGCGTGATTACAGGGAGAGATTCACAGCCTGTCAAGGCTAGGGAAAAAGCAAGACCATGGCTTTTGTGCAGGAGAAAGTAGCCAGCCCTTTCGCTCAGATTTTCTACCTGGCTGGGGGGTTCTGCATCATCTACATGCTGCTGAAAGCAGCCCAGCTTTATCGCAAGCGGCAACAGCTCTGCAAAGCCTTTGAGAGTTTTCCAGGTGCCCCCCATCACTGGCTTTACGGCCACTATCATGAGGTAGGGAAAGACTGAGTGGAGGGGTCGTATACCTATGTGCGCTCTCCAGCTGTGTGGCAGAGCGCAGGTGGAGGGAGGGTAAATACAGTGTGTGTGTGTGTGTGTGTGTGTGTTGGGGGGGGTGGAATCTGCTTGTCAGGCAAGGATCCAGGCAACGTGGGTGACCATATACAAAGCGTGAAACAGCAGGTGGTGTAGGCACTTACAAGGTTTCCAACAGAATTGCTGGGGTGTGCAGGACGTGTGGAGAAAAAGCCCTGGGGCCCCAGAAGGGAGAAGGCTTTGGGTGGAAGCAGTGGGACTGAGCGTAAACCTCCCCCAGCCACTCTTTACATGCTGCCCTGAATATCAAGATTGTCCCTCTAAAGTCAGGTCATTGGGCCCCCAGTGATGCCTTGCCTTTCCTACCCTTTAGCAGGGACTGGGCTTGTATGTCGGTATTGTGTCTGTGCGGGACTAAGCTAGGGCAACCATAGATCCCTGTCCCAAAATCGGGATAGCGAGATATGTGGGGGAGCGGCAGCGCCACCAAGCCCTGGGTAGCTGGGAAGGGGGCAGTAGCCGCTGGCTGCCTTCCTGGGAGCTCCAGGGAAGTGGCAGCCACTGGCCTTCACCCCAGAGCTCCAGGGAAGTGGCCGCCCCCAGTGCACCCTGGGGAAGCCGCAGCTGCCAGCCCTCCCCAGTAGCCCTGGGGAAGTGGCAGCAATGCAGCAGCTGCCCCCGCCCAGCTTCCCTGAGGCCCTGGAAGGTGACTCCTGCCAGCAGCAGCGCCTGCAGAGTTGCTGGCAGAAAAGGTCAGCAGGGGAATGGCCCAAATACAGGATAATTTGTGCCTTTTAAAAAATAAGGTGGGGCATCTTTTTGGCGTCCCAAATACAGGACCCTCCCACCAAATACGGGACGGCTAGTCACCCTAGGCTAAGAACAACGTAGCCACAGTAAGAGCTGGCTCCAATTTTCAGCTTTAGCCCTTTAAGCAAAAAGACTTCCATGACTTAGCACTGGCTTCTCGCCTGCTTATCATTCAACGTGCTTTCCAGACGCAGAACTTGGGGGGTCAGATTGAACAGACGTGATGTGCAAAGTTGCATGCCTCCACCTAGAGGCAATTCTCTGTAGGAAGTAGGTGTGGGTTTGTTTTCACAGTTACTAAGCTCCCCTGTTCACATGGGGAGCAGTTCCTGTAGCTGCTAGCGTATTCGGTCATGAGACGGGCTTGTAGCACTGCTCCCTCTAGCGCTGCATAGCTACCGTGTGTTAGATTTTGATTCTCTCTACCCCAGACAGCTGGGGGCCAGCAGGGGTTCTCTTCTCTATGTCAAGGTGCACAGCTCCTCCTTACAAGCCCACCCCACCCACTCCCATTCTCCTGCAGAGAAGGCTTGAGTGGCCCAGCTGACCTGGTGCAGACTTTCCATGCTGAGGGGAATTTCACTCCTTTTGCCCTAAGCCCACCCAAAGCCTTGCTACTGCCCCACCCCTCACCTTACATCCACCAGTGGCCCAGCAATCCCGTTGGCAGCCCTGTAGGCGGCTATACCCCCCCCGACACTTCACGCTTTGTATGGAGTCACCCAAGCTCCCTGGTGTCCAGTGCATTCACTACTCATCACCTGTGGCGAATAGGGCACTGAGTTCTGGCAAATGCATGTTGAACTACAGGCAGACTTAAACCTAAGACCTCAGGAGCTTAGTGCAGGCGCCTCTACAACTTGAGCTAAAGGCCAGCTGGTTCTCAGCTTAGCCTATAGAGGACGCTTATTTTTTCTCCATGAAGTGATCTGGGTACCACTACAAAGGACAGTTAAGCACACATAGGCATGTGGGTTACACGTGCAAATCTAACTCATAATAATTCTTCAAATTCGTCACACGTACTTAAGACAATTAGCACGGACGTTCTCCCAGGCCAGCCAGCAGGGAGCCCCTGTGGGCACTGATATTGCCCGTGCTGAAAGGGAGCACTGCAGGGCATGGCAAGGATGGAAGTGTGTGATCACACCCTCTAAAGCATGGGGGCAGCAGCTCCACACATTACCTGCAGTGAACTTCTTGAGCTCTGCCACTCCCAGAGGCACCAGAGGGTGGTTATTACAGGCTACGCAAGGTTCAAAGCCTCTCCGTAATTAGCCTCTCTTTGCTGCAAGGAGCCATGTTGCCACACTTGCGTCCATGATTATTGCACCATCTCACCGTTTCGTGAGAATTCAAAGTCCAGAAGGGATTTACTTTTCTAGTATTGTTGAATAACATTTTGTCTATGTGGCAAATATGGAAAGACAATAACCACAAGTGTGGTGAGCTTTGGACACCATTGCCTTAAGCTCTCTGTCTCTCTCTTTCTCACTCTCTTCATTATCTCGGCAGATTTCTCAAGCTGAAGAATTGAAGAATATATTATCTTGGGCAAAAATTTACCCCTATGCCTTCCCCGTGTGGCTTGGGAGATTCATGGTTTTCTTAGTAGTCCACCACCCTGATTATGCCAAAGCCATGTTTGGCCATGGAGGTAAGGTCATTGGATCTTAGCGCAGAAAAATTAGCACTTGGCACCCTCTCTGTGTCTTCTCTTGACTATTACGATTCTCCCCCTTATACCGTCCCCATATGCTTGGCTCTTCACAGTTACATTGGGGCACTTTAAACATTCACCCACAACAAGAAATCGGAACCAGACATCTGCTCCCTCAGAAATGTCATTTAGCTCAGGGGTTGCTAGTTTCTAAGTTGTTGGCAGGATGAGTTGACATCCCACAATTTTTGGTTGTTCTCCCTTTCTGGTTTAGGAAGCTCTAATTATTATTATTACTGTAGCTGTAGTACTTACGGGTTGTGACAGTGCCCATCTTGAAGAGGTATATTTCAGTATGATTCCACTCAAGATGCGAAAAGCTTTTCAAAGAAGAGGATTTTGCTGTACATGCTAAATGTGGTCACAGTCTAGATGAGCCTAATCTCCTGGGCTACGTCTACACGGCACCCTAAACTCGAAATAAGATATGCAATTTGTGTGGCTCAAGCTGCGTATCTTATTTTGAGTTTATTTCAAAATAGGCATGTCAGAATTGGCATTTGACATGGTCTAAACAGCACCAAATGTCAAAATAATGAGTTATTTCAAAGCATCCCTTACTCCTGCTGCAACAAGTAGTACAGGGGTGCTGAAATAGTGCACTCGGTAGTTCAGAAATTATTTCAGAAAAAGCCAGCACATTTCAAAGACGCAGAGTAGCTATTTCAGAATACCAAGGTATCCCAAAATAGCTCTGCCATGTAGACATAGCCCTGGATTACCATCCTTGCCACCACGGATGTAGAAGCTCTTTACATCAATATTCCACATGAAGATGGACTACAAGCCATAAAGAACACAATCCCAATGTTACCATGGCACCACTGGTGCTTGAGCTATGTGACTTTGTCCTTACCTATAACTATTTCTGATATGGGGATAATTTACACCTCCAAATCAGTGGCACTGCTATGGGAACCTGCACAATATGCCAACATTTTTATGGCTTTTATGTTCCCTCAGCTCCTGCCCCCAGCCCACTGGAAACCCACTGACGACTATTCTCACCTACATGCCTCCAGATTCCATCCAGGACATATTACACTACGCATTGTTTACAGTCATCCACTAAGATACGGTTGTATCTGCTTCAATCTCACTGACAGGGAGGAAAAACTATAAGATCCTACCAGGGGTTTGTAAAATTTACTCACTGGGAGAAGAAAAGAAACAGATCAACAGGGCCAGAAGAATACCCAGAAGCCAGCTACTTTTAGATAGGCCCAGGAGGGTAAACAACAGAGCACCACCACTGGGTCTCAACAAGGATCTCAATTATCTCACACAGTACAGGAACAATTTCCCCACCTCTGATAGTCCCAGGAAAGGCAGACACCCCACTTAACTTAATTTACTCTTCCCAGAGATCTTCTGAATGATAAATAACTCCCTGATCCTCCCTCCTGTTTTCTTTCCTTTTTTTCTCCTCCTCCTTCTTCCTCCATCCCCTCTCACTCCTTGCTTAATAGTTCCCTGATTTCTCAGTTCTGCTCCATAAGCTGAAGAAGTGGACCTTACTCATGAAAGCTCATTACCTAATAAATAAAAGGGTTAGTCTTTAAGGTGTGACAGAACTGCTTGGTTTGTTTTGTGAAGATACAAAATGACACAGAGACCTCTCTGAGATGTCTGGAGTCGATTCCCTGGTTGCCTTGTCCCAGAAGAGCACACCTGTCCTGGTGGATCATTGATGTCAGTGTGACCACTGATATAGCTTGGATCTTAATTCCTTTGAAGATGAGATGATCTGGCAATAGCATCTCCACTAACTTTTATGTTCCCCCAGAATAAAATCATTCAGAGCTTCCAAGGGCTTTCCTATGTTTGCCCATATCTCTAATGTCATCTTCCCATCACCTTCCCCATTCCTGTGTGCATCTAATTATATCTGGACTTCGGGGGAGAAGGTTTAATACTCATCCCTGCCTTTTGGGTGGGGACCCGACCTTTGCAGTTTTTTCTTTTCTCTGGGACTGGCCAGGAAGGGTGGGCAGAGAGGAAGAAAAGACTTAATAGTTGTCCCCAGAAGTTCGGGTGGAGGGAAAGCTTAGTAGTCATCCCTGGGAGTTCAGGGCAGGGAGTGGGGCCATGGATAGACAAGGAAGGCACCCTGGCTGTGGCCAATGGGGTGCTTCCCTCCTCGGGCTCCCTGGAGTATCTTGTGCCTCTCATCTCCTAGTTACTTGAACTCCTTCACTATGACTAGAAAAGTGAATTCATACCAGAAATACAACCACATTTTTATTCGCATGGTGTGTCAACCCCTAACCCTATATTTCTCTACTCTGTTGCATTTCACAGATCCCAAGGATATGACAGCCTACAAATTCTTAATTCCCTGGATCGGTATGTGGAATCATGCTTTGTCCATCCCCTTGAACAGATACATGAAGGAATCAAGGGCATGTCAGGCCCTTGTGTGATAGCAGAGAGTTTCAGCTTTCGTTCTTGCTTCCTTGTCTCAGCAGTTTGTGGTGGGCCACACTCATCTCTTGTACTTTGACTTACTTTATTCCCCTGCTATTATAAAACCACAGAAGATGACCATTCTGTTATGGAAAGCTATTGGAGTAACTAGTCAGCACTAGACTAAACCATTTCTCTATTTAGTCCAGAATCCTGCTGCACAATGACTGGTATCTGAGGTTTCAGATGCCAGCGAATACCTTCACCCATAACCAATGCACAATAAAGTTTGTGCAGGGCAGATGATACCCTCAGTCACATAAGTTTCCCTGAATGGCAGGTGTCACTGAGGATGCCTGAGAAGGAAAACACCCAGCTTAAGTCTAAAATAAGCCTGTTTTGACACATGCCAATTTCTTCAAAAGTGACATGCTAATAAACAGCCAGAAATATGCTAATAAGGCGTGGGTGCAAATTCCCGGTGCCTCATTAGCATAAGGTCACGTGATTTGGAGTCCGGAAGACGTTCTTCCAGACTCCAAAACAATGTGTGGAAGTGCGGCCCCAGGGGGGCTCTTCTGGAAGGAAGTCCTTTTTCCAGAGGCCCCTTCTTCCTGAAAATTTTCAGGAAGAAGGGGCATCCAGAAGGAGGACTTCCTTCCGGAAGACCCGGGGGGGCTGCGCTTCTACACGCTGTTTTGGAGTCTGGAAGAACGTCTTCCGAACTCCAAATCACATGACCTTATGCTAATGAGGTGCCAGGAATTTGCATCCATGCCTCAGGGGCACATTTCGGACTGTTTATTAGCATGTCACTTTCAGAGGAAAGTGGCATGTGTCGAAACAGCCTAAGAAATGTGGTTGAGTTTGCAGGACTGGCCTCTTTTTTTCTGTAAACTGAGCCGTCCGTATGTAGACTCAACACGGCACAAGGATGCGGAGTTCCTTAATACTGCACATGGGACATCATGATTACACTGCATATTTGTGTGATTCCTCTCAACTGCCAGTGCTTGTTGCACCATGTGACTCCATAGCACTGGGTATTGGCATACATGCAGATATCATTTGTAGAGAGGGTTGCAAAATTCTTCTCTCCCACGCAAAAACAAATTCTGCTTTTAGTCAAAACTCTGGAAGATAATGCAGAAAACTAAAATGTTGGGTTTCCAACCAAAGGGGAAATGGTTGTCATTAAGCAATACCCATCAAGCTTTCATTGGAAAACCGAAATTTTCCATTTTGGAAAGCCGAAGTATTTTCGGTTTTCAGTTGTTTGCCTCTTTTCATTTAAAATTGGTTCTGAGCGGCTCGAGTTGCTGCAATAGCAATTCCATCCTGGCTGGGACACAGCTAATGTCAGTTTCTTGAAGGGCCCTGTGTGGTTCTTACCCACAGATCAGTAAGGTGCCACATCCAATACTGATTCCTTTCGCATTTCCCCTGCCTTGCTTCAGTACCTGCATATGCCCTTCCCGTCCAACAGCATGTTCCTGCCAATCCCTCAGCAAGTTGTCCACGCTCCCTCTCCTTCCTCATGTTACTATCTATCAGACTGTGACCCACTGAGGACCTGCTTAGATACAGAATTAAGTACAGGTTCAACCTCTCTCATCCAGCACACTTGGGACCTGACTGGATTAAAGTGTTTCAAACTGTATTTCTGTTTTAAAATTTCCCTCCTTTCAAAGCACCAGAAATATGATGGGTGCAATAAAAACGATAATAATAACTCACAGCATGTTGAAATGATCTGTCTCTTTGCTTTTATATTCTTGCAGGGCAGGGATTACTGATCTTAGATGGGCCAAAGTGGTTTCAGCATAGGAAGCTGCTGACCCCAGGGTTTCATTACGACGTGTTGAAGCCTTATGTCTCGCTGATGGCAGAGTCTACCAAAGTGATGCTGGTAGGAATCATCCCCATGGCTGCTTTCAGTGGCAGAGCCAGGAACATAACTGGGTCCGGTGCTGAACAATTAGGAGACAGAGCAGGAAGGGCCAGCTTGCTTCCCACAGTTGCCCTACAACTAAGGGGTCACATCTTCAGCTGGTGTAATTCCGTGGAAGTTACACTAACATTTATCACCTTAGAATTCAGCCCAATATATTTTTCTGTCACCTGGTTTCCAATAAAGTGTATGATGGATGCGATTGAGCCCGGAGATGGTGAACGTAGAAGATAAACTAGGAGACTAGGCTGATTGTCAGAGAAGAAACTGAATTTGGATTAGTGTAAAATAGAGGAACAGAGTAAAAAAAATCCCCACAAACGTAGAGAATAGTAGACAGAGAAAAGGACAGGGAGAAATCTATTAGCTTCCATATACTATTTTACATCATTCATAAGCTACCCCCTTCTACTACACCAGCTTGTTTAAACAGTCCTTCATCTCAAAATACAGGTTGAACCTCCTTCATCTGGCACCCTTGGGACCTGTCCAGTGCTAGACAAGACAATTTGCAGGATCACAGGAAGTCAATATTGTCTAGCAGCATTACAAACATTTCCACTGCTTACTGGGCTCTTAGACATTTAGGAATAAACTACTGCTAAATAACAGCACAGAACACTGAGAGCCAGGACTGGTGACTGTAAACAAACTTTATGGGACCATGGGAAACTTGGCCACGCGCATGATAAGTAGTCATCTGACAAACCAAAATCATGCTAGCTTATGGATGTTGCCATTCCAGAGAGTTCCAGATTAGAGAGGTTCAGCCTTGTACTCTCTTTTGCTTGAGTGGTGAATTCCCTATGTCTCTGATAATAATTAGAGTATCTAAGCCAAGTTTATCTCTAGAGTTACATCACTGAAAATCTTGGCCCAAAATCGCTCCAGCTTTTCAACCATCATTTGAGCTGTGCTCTAAACACTCACAAATAACCATTATGTCTCGCCTTTTAATGGTGCTAATTAATAAACTTGCCTTAGTTTATTTAGAAGGCTGGCAAACAATACAATTTGCTAGAGGCAACCATTCAGGTGCTGAACAAAAAAATCTTTTAGACACACCCTCTAACATAGCTAGACAGGGTCACTTTATGCCCTGCCAGACAGACTTAGTTATCTGATTAATTTCATCATCATGATCGTCATCATCAATAACTGTGGGGTCAGTGCCCATTGGTGTCTGATGCCTCTCGCACTATTTCTTTCCATCTTTCCCTGTCCAGTGCAGAGTCACTTAGTTTCTGCTTAATTTGCATTTAAATTTTGCTCAGATGACATTCCTTTATGATGAAAGGCTGGCTGCTGAATCATACCCATTAGGAAACCAATAAAAATGAGCTCAAACTGCTACCTTGATTTCTGCTCATATCTGCTGTATACTAATTTGCGCAAAGGTGACAGATACTATAGAAAATATATTAGATCAACAATGCACCACTGCATATGGATTCTCCCTTCCCCTCTCAGATTGGGAGCTCACTCCTGCCAAAAATAATGGATCAAAATCTGTTACACAGATCAGTTTCTATTCACTTAGCTGAAAATGATCTCAGGAGATCATGAAAAGAACTTGTAAGCAGAAAGGCCCATGAATTGCTCCTGCCCTGGTTGCAAATTTGCTTCACGTCCAGAACAACAAAGCCCAGAAGCAGACCTACATCTTACCAACTTCAGAGATCAGGAAAGAAGAATTCAGATGTCGTTTTTCATTTCTGCCTCTTCTCTGGCCACTAATAAATAATCCCGTAACCCCTGATTTCACAAGGGAATTCCAATCCCTGTTCACATTCCGTACAACCTTAGTGGGGTAGAAAGTGAATATGGAAAGCAATGAAAAGAACAAAAGGGCAGTGGACAGGACCTCCAGTTCACACAAACCTTTTCTAGATTCCTGTCCTTCTCTGTCTCCTCCATTAGGATAAATGGGAACATCTGGTCACACAGGTTAAGTCAGTGGAGCTCTTTGAACATGTCAGCTTGATGACCCTGGACAGCATCATGAAATGTGCCTTCAGTTGTCACAGCAACTGCCAGACTGACAGGTGATTTTAAATCCTAATGAAAATGTTCTTCCCCCACAAAACCCATATTCGCCTTATATAACTGTCTCTTTCCTTCAGTGACTCAGATGGCTACATCAAAGCTGTATATGATCTGACCTACCTGGTGTTTCATAGAATCCACTTTTTTCCATTTCATAATGATTTACTGTATCGAATCAGTCCTCAAAGACGCCGCTTTCAGGAGGCCTGCCGACTTGCACACCGGCATACAGGTATTTCCCAGTGTTCTTCCCTTTTTGTCTCCTATTGACCACAGGATGTTGCCTAGAATTATAGAACACTAGAACTGGAACGGACCTCAAGAGGTCATGGAGTCCAGTCCCCTGCCCTCATGGCAGGACCAGGCACCATCTAGACGATCCCTGTAGATGTCTACCTAACCTGCTTTTAAATATCTACAGTGATGGAGATTCCACAACCTCCCTGGGTAATTTATTTCAATGACAGTTAGGAAGCTTTTCCTAATGTCCAACCTAAACCTCCCCTGCTGCAGTTTAAACCCATTGCTTCTTGTCCTAAAGTTTGATGGGATTAATCTATTTTTCACTGGTCTATCACAAGAGATAATCTATGAAAGGAAAACCTGCAGAACCTTTTTTTTTCCTAAATCCCTGAGGAAGAAGCAAGGCTTTAAAACTGAGGCACATGGCTAGCAGTCAATAGATCTAGGGCCAAATCCAATTCTTATGGAGTTTCATGAATTTCAGTGGAAATACACAAAGCATGGATTTGGCCTGATTTCTCCTCCTAGCTCTGCTACTGATTTCCTGTGGAATTTCAGATCAGTTTGATCAACTGCAAAACAGACATAATAAATCCACTGGTTGTAACATTCTAGCTGCGTCTACACGTGCACGCTACTTCGAAGTAGCGGCACCAACTTCGAAATAGCGCCCGTTGCGTCTACACGCGTCGGGCGCTATTTCGAAGTTAACTTCGACGTTAGGCGGCGAGACGTCGAAGTCGCTAACCTCATGAGGAGATAGGAATAGCACCCTACTTCGACGCTCAACGTCGAAGTAGGGACCGTGTAGACGATCCGCGTCCCGCAACGTCGAAATTGCTGGGTCCTCCATGGCGGCCATCAGCTGGGGGGTTGAGAGATGCTCTCTCTCCAGCCCCTGCGGGGCTCTATGGTCACCGTGGGCAGCAGCCCTTAGCCCAGGGCTTCTGGCTGCTTCTGCGGCAGCTGGGGATCTATGCTGCAGGCACAGGGTCTGCAACCAGTTGTCAGCTCTGTGGATCTTGTGTTGTTTAGTGCAACTGTGTCTGGGAGGGGCCCTTTAAGGGAGCGGCTTGCTGTTGAGTCCGCCCTGTGACCCTGTCTGCAGCTGTGCCTGGCACCCTTATTTCGATGTGTGCTATTTTGACATGTAGACGTTCCCTCGCTGCGCCTATTTCGATGTTGGGCTGAGCAACGTCGAAGTTGAACATCGACGTTGCCGGCCCTGGAGGACGTGTAGACGTTATTCATCGAAACTATTTCGATGTCGCAACATCGAAATAAGCTATTTCGATGTTGGCTGCACGTGTAGACGTAGCCTCTGTGAGGTATTTCAATGGAAGGGACAGTGCTTCAGAAACACAAAGTCTTTCAAATACTGGTTTCTAGAAGACCACATCTTCTACTTATCTTCTTTATGTCCATTTCAATGTTTGCAATAACCAGAAACTAACCTTTGACTGCTCAACAGCCTGACCTTTCCAGGATAAGTCTCGGTGATGTCCACGTGAAGCTAATTGATTTGCCACTCTCTTATACAGATAAAGTAATAAAAGAGAGAAAGAAGTCCCTCAAAGATCAACAAGAACTTGAGAAGATTCAAAAGAAGAAGTACGTGGATTTTCTGGATATTCTTCTCTGTGCCAAAGTGAGTGTTTGAATTAATCGTGTAAACAGCCAAGAAACATCCATGTGGCCTTACCTTACTGAATCCTCGTGGCAGTCACTCAATAATGAGTAGGATGTCTTCATATCACCCTCCTATTTGTGAGTCTGTTGACGGCTGATCAGCCTGATTCTGGAGCCAACACAGGTATTATCACAGAAAGGGTGGGTGTAAGTAGCTCTTGGAGGGGCACGTGGCAGTTTTTTGCCCCTCTTTTCTTCTCCACCTTGCCTTGTCTGCACTGAGGTGAAACATCTCAACTTTCACCACCTCCTCATGGATTACTGTTCTCCACTGGGGATGGTGTTGGGCAAGGTTCTCCCAAGTGTCGACATCAATGCTGCACTTTTCCACATGTGATATTCTTCTGTGTGCCAAATTGAGCATTTGAATTAATCGTGTAAATGGCCAAGCAATGTCCATGTGGCCTTACCTGTCAACAGCAGACACCTGGATAGTGTCGACAATAACTTCCCATCATATATATTCTCCCATCAATCCTGACAGCTTGCAGTAGGTTGAAAGTGAAGAGAAGAGATGTCAAGGGAGCATGTGCAAAGGACGGTGCTCAGTGACTGAATTTGTACAAGGAGTAAAATAAATAACATGCAGTCTAGTAGCACCTTAAAGACTAACAAATGTATGACATTATGAGCTTTTGTGAGTAAGACCCACCGCTTCAGATGACTGGAGTAGGCACTTAGAATCATAGAATCATAGACTCCTAGGGCTAGAAGGGACCTCAGGAGGTCATCTAGTCCAACCCCTTGCCTAAAGCAGGCTCAACTCCATCTAAATCATCCCAGCCAGGACTATGTCAAACCAAGACTTAAAAATCCAGGGTGTATAAAGCAGGGAGGGAGAGTGGGTGAAGGAAGAAGAGGGAAAAAGAGGAAGCGGGATTACCTCTCACTAGCAGGACTGGCAGACAAAGAAATTAAGATATGATGGATGTGTACCATTTCTGAGAACATCAATGGTGGGAAAACTGCCCTTTTACATACAAGATAGTTGAGCTCCCTGTTAGGGCCTCATTTAAATGTGTCATATTTATAAATGAATTCCAATTCAGATGTTTCCCTCTGTAATCTTATGGTAAAATTCTTTTGTAGAAGAATGCCTACTTTTAAATCCATTGTTGAATGTCCAGAGAGGTTAACAATAGGTAACTGGGCAATTTCCCACTTTGGTTCCCTAGAGTACTGTATCTGTGTCCGCACTGCAGGTGGGGGAAGGGAGCCGGAGGGCTGGGAGGTCACAGAGAGGAGGTGGCAATGATCCAGCGAAGGAACAGCGGGGGGAAAGCAGCAGTGCTCGTGTGAGGTAGGTCGAGGGGGGCATGTGGGGTGTGAGGGGTTTCAGCCTGGGGGCAGCAGATGGGGTGTGGGGCTGCCAGGGGTTTATAACTTTTTTTTCCCCAGGGGAGAACCTCCTCCCCACCCCCACAGGTTTTGAATTGCCTTGGGTCGCACAGTCTTACTGAGCTGTCAAAATGGGTCGCTGTGTTGAAAAGGTTGGGAATTGCTGGTCTAACCTGTATATCCCTTACCGCAGATTAACCCTGGTACTTCTTGCTTTATCTCCAGTACCGAGGGAAAATAATTCCTCTCCATCCTCTTTGTAACAGCCCTTAATAGGGTTGAAGATAATTCCCAGGCCCCTCTCACTGTCTTCTTTTCTCAAAACTAAACAGGCCCCTCTTTTAACCTTTCCTCCTGGAGTTCAGGTTTTCTAAAACAGCCATCATTTTCTTCCTTTGCTCTGGAACTCTCTCTCTCTCTCTCTCTCTCTGGAACTCTCTCTCTCTCCTGGTCCACATCTTTCCTCAAGCGTGACACCCTTTGCTCTGGAACTCTCTCTCTCTCTCTGGAACTCTCTCTCTCTCCTGGTCCACATCTTTCCTCAAGCGTGACACCCTTTGCTCTGGAACTCTCTCTCTCTCTCTGGAACTCTCTCTCTCTCCTGGTCCACATCTTTCCTCAAGCGTGACACCCACAACTGGACACTGACTCCAACCAGGGCCTCACCACTGTTGAACAGAGTGGATCCCTTGTCTCCCGCAATTCACAAACCGCACTCCTGCTAATGCACCCCAGAATGGCGTTAGATTTTTTCACATCTGCTTCAGTTTGTTGGCTGCTATTTAGTGTGGCAGCGCAGAAAGTTCTCACCTGACACCCTGTTGATGAGAAGCTCGGGTTCTGTCTCATCTCTGCAGCCTTCGCAGTCCTAGAAGGGGAAAGCCTGTCTTTGTATCCAAAGGAACTGACTCTGATTGCATTTATAATAGGTATTTACTTGTGCTATTCCATTGCTTCCAGGGGTGTGTCTTCTGAGTTCCTGTGCAAACATGACAAAGCATACCTGGGATCTTCGCCAGCAATTAAGGTGTATTTTTTCATTGTAAAAGAGTCCTCATTAAATTAACAATTGTCTGGGGATTATTTACCCGGCTGCTTTGCTAGGATGAAAACGGAGCTGGATTGTCTGACAGAGACCTACGGGCGGAGGTGGACACCTTTATGTTTGAGGGTCACGATACCACGGCCAGTGGCATATCGTGGCTCCTGTACTGTATGGCCCTGCACCCAGAGCACCAGCAGAGATGCAGGGAAGAGATCCAGGAGATTCTGGGAGACAGAGACACTGTTCAATGGTGAGAGTTGCCTCACTGGTTTAGCATCATTGGTGTTGAATTGTTCTCTTAGGAATGTTTGAGGAATTAAAATGGATCTGTTTTACAAGCTGTACACCGAAGGGTCAACATTTCACATGGCAATGCTACAAACGACAGATCTGAAGGCAGATCCTAACTTCCCTTGTGCTCAAAGCCGTTCAGTTCCAGATCTTTGGTTTCTCTCTCGTAGTTAATAAAACACTGGCGTTTGATTGGAAAAGGAATTGTAAACTGCTGAGGTTGAGGGAGTTCCCCTCAGTTACACTAGGACTGAATTCCGCACTTGGAGTTTGCAACTGAATTAGGAATAAAACAAATCTGATACATTTATTGCTAAATGGAATCCCAAATAGTAAACATTTGCATTTCCATAAACGATTACCTCCAAGGGTGTCAAAGTGCCTTGTAATTAATAGATTGAGCCTAACCACAACCGTGTGAAGCAGAGTTAGTTCATGGCTGAGGACCCCATTGTGCTAGGCACTGTACAAAGGTAGAACCAAAAGTTTATTGCTGGGGAAACTGATTCACTGGCTTATCAAGCAAGTTGCTCAGTCTGTTGCAGGAAGTATTACAGAGGTGGGAAGAGAGCCCAGGAGGCCTCTCTTCTTTAACTAGAAAATCACTTTTCTGAGTTTCAACAAAAAGAGTAGGAGTGTGTGTTTTACTGGCAGATGTCGATGCTGCCAGCCATTATCTTGGTAGTGGTAGGAGCTGTTCCTCATTCATAGTGTCCACCTTTGGTTGCTTTCAGGGATGACCTTGGCAAAATGACTTACAGCACCATGTGCATCAAGGAGAGCCTTCGCCTTTACCCGCCGGTACCTGCAGTGGGCCGACAGCTCAGCAAACCCATCACCTTCCACGATGGCCGCACCTTACCCGAAGGTCTGTTTAGCCTCTTTGCTAAGGTCCAATTCTAACTTCAGCCAGGCACTTTTCACTCATGTTGAAATCAGAGTTTGTCCCTGAATGTGCTTTATGACAGTCAGAGGGGAAAAAATCCTCCTGGTAAAGCCAAGACCTAGGTGGAGTGATCTGTGAGGCTCCCGAGGCCTCATCTGGCTCCATGTTGGCTTGTCCATAGGGAGCTCACCAGGACAAACTGCACTTTCTTGTACCTGTCTGCCCGATTGAGCCCGCAGGGGATTCATCCTGGGAAGAGTTTCTGGGACTGCTGCCTACCCTATCTCGGAGACTACTAATCTAACCCACACTGCTCTCCATTGGGTGATTTGTGAGGCTCCTAAGGCCTTGTTTGTCTGCCTCAGGTGAGCTTCCCTTGGACAATCCAACATGCATTGTCACATTGCTGTACTTATCCAATTAATATCTCATGTGCATGCAATAGTGCCTAGCAAATGGGACTTCCTTCTTAGTTTGTGCTTCTGGATATCCTCATAATGCAACTAATAAACAATAAAAAGAATCCTTGGGATTTTCAAGGGAATTAGGTAACCAAATGCCATTCAACTTCAATAAGATTTGAAGTAACCCACACACCTTGTTTTCCTTCAGGACTTCAGCAGGAATTCTGTTGTTTCCTGGTGCTTTTCCATTGGAAAAAGCATCAAGAGCTTGAGAAAGTTCCTCCTCCATAGGCTCTGCATGTAGCTCAGACATTTCTGGAAGAGCTGGGATGAGGTTGTCAAGCTCATTGGGCAAGATCACACCACAAGACTGCGTGGGTGTATGACAGAGCACTGATGCAGAATTGCTCATGGCATGTTCTCATCAACTCAGTACAAGCAGAAATGTTGAGGAACAGTATGTACCGAGCTGAATCCAAAGCTTTTCAAAGTCCATGGAAAGCCTCCCATGATTTACTGTGCTTTGGCCAGGCCCAAGAAATTTACAAAACTGAGTACCCTATCATCTCGGTCTTCTATGATCTTGAGAGTGATGGAGGATTACAGGTGTCTATTACCAAAGCAAACCTTTATTATTTAAAATGAACCACAGAGGACATTATAGTAAATTTCACCCTGTGCTTTCTCACATTGCGTTCTGCTCGCCTTGTCTTGATCTTACCAAATTCTCCAGCTGTTTCTCCTCTCTTCACTCAGTGAGATGGGTTTGATTATGCCCATTGCAAAATACTAAACCAAAGCATCCAACCATCAGAAAGCAAGCAAACAGAGAGTGGCATTTAATTCCAGCCTGCAATGTCCATGGCCAGTGCATGCTGTCCTATCCCATGCATATGCATTGAATGACTTAGATTACTT
This sequence comes from Carettochelys insculpta, assembly GCF_033958435.1. Taxonomy (NCBI): domain Eukaryota; kingdom Metazoa; phylum Chordata; order Testudines; family Carettochelyidae; genus Carettochelys; species Carettochelys insculpta. The sequence continues at coordinate 6,407,288 of NC_134145.1, forward strand.
ACAGAGTGCCTCCCGCCCCTGCATTAGGGGGCCTTGTGGGACCAAGTGCAGGGACCTTTGGACATTCTGGTCAAAGCTGCAGAGTTCTCTGACTTCACCTGCTCTGTGCCGATTGGCCGTATGCTCCATCGCTACCTTGTCCTCCTCTCGCCAGTTTCACACCCACTCTGCCCCTTCTACCTACTGCCCCTCTGTCTTAACCCCGCCACCACCTTTTTCAGCCTAACCTGAACCCTCCTAACTAACCCCACCATGCAAATCAATCAATGTGTTTCTTTGCTGCCATCACATTGTGTGTGCTCTGTACCTTGCTGTTCCTGTGGGTTTCCTGACATGGGGTATTCTTGCTATCTCCACAAAACACACTGCAGTAGGTCAGAGGTGGAAGTCACCTTTAGCCTAATAACTGAGAACTATGCTGGTGAAATATTAACCTGAAGCAAATATGTTAAGGCACATCTACCCTTCTTCCCTTTGCTCTTGCCCAGTTGTCTAAACATTACCTGCTTCTCATGCAAAATCTTGCGACATTGTTAGCAGTCTGCTCCTGCGTCATGTTGAACTTCATCGTCTTGCATGCACCGGTCTTGATCCAAAGATGCTTGAAGGTTATGGGATGTTTTTCCCCCACAAGCTGCAGTGGAATTTGGATCACTTCCATGAGGAACCCACATATGACTGCTGAGTGTAATATTTTTACAAAAAGAGTTTAGCTATTGCATAAGATCAACAAAATATACAATTCACTCAGGGCCAGATCACCCCCCGACTCCCACAAGCCAAAAGTGAAAGGGTGAAGTTGTGCAAGTCTTACCCTGAAAGTAGGACAGTCACACAAGTACTCTTGTCCCTCATTAAACAAGAACTTTACTTACGAGTACTCGCTTAAACGAGGGACACATACACCTACCTTTGTTCACTAGACGAGAGAACTCCTCCCCCACTAAGACGAGCCTTACCCCGCCCTGCCGCCCCATCCTGCCTCATCCTGACCGCCCCCACTGGCCCTACACACCCAACCCACTACGGCCTGAACCCCCACTGGCCCCACAGCCCCAACCCACCGCAGCCTGTACCCACACTGGCCCTGCAGCCCCAGCCTGCCTCAGTCTGACCCCCCACTGGCCTCTAGCCCCAAACCGCAGCAATCTGAACCCTGCCCCCCAGCCCTGCAGCCCCAACCCGCCGCAGTCTGATTCCCACCAGCCCCGCAGCCCCAAACCGCTGTGGTCTGACCTCCCCACCAGCCCTACACACTCAACCCCCTGCAGCCTGACCCCCCACCGGCCCTGCAGCCCCAACCTACTGAAACCTGGCCCCCTACAGGCCCTACACACCCAACCCACCGCAGCCTGACCCCCCACTGGCCACATGGCCAAAACCCACTGCAGCCTGAACCCCCCTGCCTGTCTGCCCCACAGACCCAACCGCCACCAGGTTTTAATCCTCCCTCCTGCTCATGTCCCCAACCTGCCCCCAGCCTTCGATCCTCCCCAACCCCCCGCAACCCAAGGTTCACTTACCTTTCAAAAGCAGCACCACATGCTGTCGCTTCTTCCCAGAGGTAAGAGCACTTGGAATGAATCAGAAACTTTTACATGCATTTTAAAGGGAATTCAGTGTCCCTCTTACAGGTTTTTGCTTATGAGCAGAAAACCGGGAACCAATTGTGCATATATAAGCAGTGTCTACACGTGCACGCTGCTTCGAAGTAGCGGCACTAACTTCGAAATAGCGCCCGTCACAGCTACACGTGTCGGGCGCTATTTCGAAGTTAACATCAAAGTTAGGCGGCGAGTCGTCGAAGCCGCTAGCCCCATGAGGGGATGGGAATAGCGCCCTACTTCGACGTTCAACGTCGAAGTAGGGAACGTGTAGTCGTTGTGCGTCCCGCAACATCGAAATTGCGGGGTCCTCCATGGCAGCCATCAGCTGAGGGGTTGAGAGATGCTCTCTCACCAGCCCCTGCGGGGCTCTATGGTCACCGTGGGCAGCAGCCCTTAGCCCAGGGCTTCTGGCTGCTGCTGCTGCAGCTGGGGATCCATGCTGCATGCACAGGGTCTGCAACCAGTTGTCGGTTCTGTGGATCTTGTGTTGTTTTGTGCAACTGTGTCTTGGAGGGGCCCTTTAAGGGAGCAGCTTGCTGTTGAGTCCGCCCTGTGACCCTGTCTGCAGCTGTTCCTGGCACCCTTATTTCGATGTGTGCTACTTTGGCGTGTAGACGTTCCCTCGCAGCGCCTGTTTCGACGTGGTGCTGCGCAACATCGAAGTTGAACATCGACGTTGCCAGCCCTGGAGGACGTGTAGACGTTATTCATCGAAATAAGCTACTTCGAAGTAGACTTCACGTGTAGACGTAGCCATAGTGAGGGATGAGTGTATATTCAAAGACTGTGAGGCGTTTTTAAGTTTCTGCTCTCTGCAAATGCTGCATTTCTTTTCTCAGATTCACCAAGAGATTTGGTTAACATTTTCAAACAGCATTGAAGAGTGCTATATTAAAGCACCACTGATAAATGCCAACTTGGCTAGATTGAAAAGCCCATTATTAAACATCAGTTCCTCAGGCAGGTGCTTACACTCTGTCCCATTATCCCTTAGTCTTCCCATTTTTAATCTAGGCAGCTTGAGCTCTTCGAGTTTATAACTACAAGGCTTGGTTTCATTAAAAGCAAGAGAAAGACCAAGGATAGGCTCAGCCCATTGCTCAGTGAGGAGGGAGAAACAGTAACGGGAAGCCTGGAAATGGAAGAGATGCTTAATGACTTCTTTGTTTCGGTCTTCACTTAGAAGTCTGAAGAAGGAATGCCTAACGTAGTGAATGCTAGTGGGAAAGGGCTAGGGTTAGAAGATAAAATAAAAAAAGAACAAATTAAAAATCACTTAGGAAAGTTAGATGTCTGCAAGTCACCAGGGCCTGATGAAATGCATCCTAGAGTACTCAAAAAGAGGTGAAAGGGTATCTGAGATATCTGAGCCATTAGCTATCATCTTTGGAAGATCATGGGAGAGAGGAGAGATTCCAAAAGACTGGAAAAAGGCAAATATAGTGCCCAGCTATAAAAAGGGGAATAAGAACAATGCAGGAAACTATGGACCGGTCAGTTTAACTTCTGTGCCAGGAAAGATAATGGAACAAGTAATTAAGGAAATCATCTGCAAACACTTGGAAGGTAGTAAGCTGATAGGGAACAGCCAGCATGGATTTGCAAACAACAAATCATGTCAAACCAATCTGATAGCTTTCTTTGATAGGATAACGAGCCTTGTGGATTAAGGGAGAAGCGGTGGATGTGGTATACCTAGAATTTAATAAGGCATTTGATAATTGTCTTGCATGATATTCTTATAGATAAACTAGGCAAATACAACTTAGATGGGGCTACTATAAGGTGGGTACAAAACTGGCTGGATAACCATACTCAGAGAGTAGTTATTAATGGTTCTCAGTCCTGCTGGAAAGGTATAACAAGTGGGGTTCCGCAGGGGTCTGTATTGGGACCAGTTCTGTTCAATATCTTCATCAACAATTTAGATACTGGCATAGACAGGATGCTTATTAAGTTTGCAGATGATACCAAGCTAGGAGGGGTTGCAAGTGCTTTGGCGGATAGGGTCAAAATTCAAAATGATCTGCACAAATTGGAGAAATGGTCTGAAGTAAACAGGATGAAGTTTAATAAAGACAAATGCAAAGTGCTCCACTTAGGAAGGAACAATCAGTTTGACACATACAGAATGGGAAGTGACTGTCTAGGAAGGAGTGTGGCAGAAAAGGATCTAGGGGTTATAGTAGGCCACAAGTTAAATATGAGTCAACACTGTGATGCTGTTGCAAAAAAAGCAAACATGATTCTGGGGTGCATTAACAGGTGTGTTGTGAACAAGACACAAGAAGTCATTCTTCCACTCTACTCTGCGCTGGTTAGGCCCCAGTTGGAGTATCATGTCCAGTTCTGGGTGTCACATTTCAAGAAAGATGTGGAGAAATTGGAAAGGGTCCAGAAAAGAGCAACAAGAATGATTAAAGGTCTAGAGAACATGACTTATGAAGAAAGGCTGAAAGAAGTGGGCTTGTTTAGTTTGGAAAAGAGAAGATTAAGGGGGGACATGATAGCAGTTTTCAGGTATCTAAAAGGGTGTCATAAGGAGGAGGGAGAAAACTTGTTCTTTTTGGCCTCTGAGGATAGAACAAGAAGCAATGGGCTTAAACTGCAGCAAGGGAGGTTTAGGTTGGACATTAGGAAAAAGTTCCTAACAGTCAGGGTGGTCAAACACTGGAATAAATTGCCTGGGGAGGTTGTGGGATCTCCATCTCTGGAGATATTTAAGAACAGGTTAGATAAGTGTCTCTCAGGGATGGTCTAGACAGTACTTGGTCCTGCCATGAGTGCAGGGAGCTGGACTCGATGGCTTCTCAAGGTCCCTTCCAGTCCTAGCATTCTATGATTCTATGATTTCAAATCCTTCAATCATTCTTGTGGTCCTTCTCTGAACCCTCTCTAATTCATCCCTGTGCTTTTTGAATTCCGGACACTGGAAATGGACGCAGTATCCAAGCTTGTCCTCTGAGTGACAAATAGAGGAAAAAGTAGCCTCTCTACCTGATTCAGGAGTCTTCTTCTGGTGCATCCCAGCATCGCATCGGGAGCTCATTTTTAGCTGATTATGCACACTATTGACTAATGTTTGTCAGTCCCTCCTTCCCAGGAGAGAGTCCTTCATCTGGGCCTCTGTTCTTTAGAGCCGCGGATCTACTTCTAACGTGGCAGCATTACAAAACATATTGATTGCTTGTGCCTCGTTTACCAAGTGACGCAGATTGGTCTGAATCAGGGACCTGTCTTTGCCATTATTTACCACTCTTCCCGTCTGGGTTCATCCGCCCATGTTCAATAATCTTTTTCTGTTTATTTCCAGCCTGTTCATAAGAGTGTCTGCTAGGGTAGGGCCCTTGGGACCTCACTCCAAACCCACCGCTCAGTGATCATTACTCACCAGTTTGAGACCTATCACATTTGCTGATGAGACGTGAGCCAGGCTACACCCCAGCTCATTCTCCTGTAGTTTGACGCTGCTTCTGCAGGATAAAAGGCAGCGAAAACATGTACAGTAAACCCTTGATTTATCAGACCCTGATATAACAGACTTTGGAAATAACAGACGCTGTCTGCCAGCTCCCACCCCCCAAATAAATGCTGAAGACTCACCAGAGCTGCCACCGCAGCAGCTGGGGCCAGAGGATCCAGGATGGGGCTGTGGCAGAACGCAGGAGGTCTCCTCCCTCAGCCCCGCATACATGGAGCACACCGCTGCCTGCAGTGGTGCTGAGCAGTAGCCATGGTGTCGGAGGCCGCTGCCCATTGTCAGGCTGGGGGCAGCCACCGCTCTGCCTTGGTGCGGGAGGCACAGAGCCGGGGGCTGGAGGAACCGCAGTGCTGAGAGCTGCAGGAGGTGGAAGGAGCCAGGCCAGGATTCAGCTCCTCTCCTGGTAACTGGGAGAGGGAGATGGAGGTGTGGGGGAACGAATGGGGCAGGAGCAGGGAAGAGAAGAGGGGCAGAGGACAGGAGTGAGTGATGGGCTGGGAAGGTCAGAGCATCATCATACAGTATAACCATTCGGCTCTAATGGACATTCAGCATTAACAGACACCCCTTCCCCACTATTAGGCCATGAAATTGAGGGTTGACTGCATGTGAAAATGATTCAAGGCATTTCTTAGCTAGAAGGTGCGTTAGCTGAGAAGACTAAGGGTATTCCACAGGATCTCACGCTGTGCTAAAAACAGATGTTTGTCCTGTGAGGTCACCAAAGTATTTCTTATTTTAATTCCAGGTTCTCTGGTGGTCATACATATTTATTCCCTTCATAGGAACCCAAGTGTATGGGACGATCCAGAGGTACGTTTAACTGTACACAAAGAAAATGTGATTTCCTAGTTGAGACAAAGGGCTGGGCAGCAAGAGAGATGGCTTCTCTGCCTGGTTCTACCATATCTTTCCTTGAGCAATGCCTTGCTCACGTCTGCCTTCCTCTTCTGCAAAGCCAAGGTAATATTGACCATGCTGAGATGGCTGGCAATCTTATTCACGTCTGTCCAGAAAGGCAATAGATATGCAAAACAGGCGTTCAGCCTAACGACTCAGAGTCACAAAATGACACAGTAGTTGGTGGAACAGCCTGTCTTTACACACTCCCAGGTGCACTCAGTAGAATACTGCTTCATAGTGTTTGTGGGGCAAATATACCAAAGGAACCTCTTGGTTGTACCAGCAACTCCTCCCAGTCACATGGAAGCTGTGGGTGAGATTTTCAAGAGTACTTACAGCAGAGCGGGGAAGGGGCAGTAGCGCTCTGGTCTCTGCAAAAGGGCTCACCCACTTGGTAGGGGGCGGCACAGGACATGTGTTAAGACAGAACCTCCACAGCTTACAGGGTGACTTAATGGCCCTGGTCGCTACAATTCACGTTAAGGAGGGACTGGCCCTTGGTGGGAGGGGAGGTCACCATCCAGTCACACAGCTGGTGTCCTAGAAGAGTTTCCACCTCCTCCCCTGCATCAGGGCTGCAGCGTCAGGAGCCCATGCAACTCTCGGCTGAAACTGGACTCTGACATTGCATCCTGGGGAAGGATGTCACCAGGCGCAGGGTTGGAGTTTATACAGCTGCTGGCATCAAGCCGAGCAGTACCGTAGTTTCAGGACAAAAAGCCTTTGCCACAGACCTTTGAACTCACTCTCTCCCTGCAGGTGTTTGACCCCATGAGGTTTTCACCAGAGAACTCCTCCAGGAGGCATTCCCATGCGTTTGTGCCCTTCGCTGCTGGAGCACGGTGGGGGGATATTTCATTCTCTCTCGGGGTGGTGTCAGCTGAAAACAAAGCAATGCTTTCTGCCAGCATGTTCCTGATGCCCACTGAAGCCTGATGTGGTGGCTCCATACGGTTGTGTCTTTCACACAGGGAGGGGAAAGGGGGAGCCTCTACAGTAACATCAAACCAGTGTGTCCTTCTTAGTGATTGAACTCTCTGGCCTGGTCTGAGTCCTCTTCCCAATGCCCACAGAACGGTCCCCTGGAGAGCCCAGGCTCCACAGGGCATGTGACATGCCATAGTCCTTTGGCAGGTGTGATGGTGGGCTGGCTGCACCCTTTGGGGTCTCTGAGTGACTCCCTCAGCTCTTGGGCCTCTGCTGGTTGGAATTCTGCAATTCCCTCTCTCAGAGCAGGCCAACCGGTCCAACCCAGTTCAGACCCCTGCAGTTCCTCCCTTTGGGGCTTTGCGACCAGTGGTTTACAGTGACCAGCCAGATGCTTACAACCAAAGCCCTGGTTGTTTCACAGTAGGAAGAAACCACTTGGCAGGGAAAGATTCCAAACTAACAAGCCGCCTGCCCGCCTGGCTAACTCACCTAAAGTCTGACCATCCCCGCCGGGAATCCGGGCAGGCCTCACTTTTCCTGACATCTGTATGGGTGCTTGTGTCTTCGCCTGGGTCCCCCAAACAATCACCCCGACCAGCGTTCCCTGTAAATAGTGGGCTTGGGCAGCCACCTAGGACAGATTTAAATGCTGCCCTACTGATTAACAGAGCACCCACAGCTGGCCACACGTTTCTATTGGTGTACATCTGCACATGTTTTTGTGCACATAACATTTATTCCTGATACGGGTGGAAAAGATTAGACACATTGGCTCCCACTGTCAGAAGAGTGTCCTTATTTAAACAAACCTTTTGATTGCAGGCTTTCATAGGCCTTTTCCTCACCGGGCACTGTCCTTTAACATCAGCGTTTGGGGAAATGTGGCCTATTCTGAGTCATCGTTTCACCTCCCTGCTTCATTTCCCAACCACCCCCTACTAAACGTAACCCAAAATATTTGCACCATGTGCATCCAAATAATCCGATCGCAGGAGGTTGCCCCGGGTGGTTACAGAGCAGATCCAGATCCATCACTTGTGGGACAGAATTCTCATTTGCTTGGCGGGTGGGGAGAGGGCATTCCTGGCACACACGGCAGTTCAGTACACTGCAAGCCAATGGGAATTTGATGCTTAATTGCTATGTGGCCATTGGCAAAATCTCCCACTGTGTTCAGCATCCATCTCTTGTCCCTGTGCACTACAGTGGGGGAGTAACTATCAATTTTCTTGCAGGGTCAGTGGGAAAGAGCATTTTTGCACACACCTTGGCCCAAAACCACCCAATTACGTTGCACTGCACGATTAAACAGCTGCCATGTTTGAATCGCATAGTGGTAGCACTAAAACGAAGGGCAATGGGATTCCTCTAGGCTACATAGCAGTAGCAGCCGAAAGCCCCAGCTGAGATGAGAACCCCTTTGTGACAGTTGCTTTACTACACATGAAAGATGGTCACTGGCCCAAAATGCTGGGTTGGGCCACTCTGCTAGCAGATTACCTTAGGATACATTTGTGAATGAAAGGCAATTGCTAAGCAAGAGCATCCATCTTTACAGGCTTCCCTCCCTCTTCCAGGAACTGCATCGGGCAGCAATTTGCCATGAACGAGATGAAAGTGGCTCTGGCCCTGACTCTGCTCCGCTTTGAGCTTTCTCCTGATCCAGCCAAACCAGTCAAGCAAATTCCTCAGCTGGTCCTCAAGTCCAGCAATGGGATCCACCTCTTCTTAAAGAAACTTCACTGATGTCCCAGGCACCATGGGCCTCCACATGGGGAGTCAGCAGGATGGGCTCCTTTCCAACGGATGGAGCCAGTGTGTGTTTTACTGGATAGCCTCGCCTCAGCCAACCTCTTCTATAGCCTCCCTGCAATTCTCAGCACCCGCTGCTTTGTCTAGATCTTTCCCTATCCTCAGAGCTGGGCTGAACAGGTTTGGGGGGGTGTCATGAATGAATGCTTGTAAAGGGTTAAATCCAGGGGGGTGGAGGGTCTCTGCGAGGAACAGCCAAGTAAGCCAATGGGAGAAGGGGAAATTATTTTGAACTGAAAACAATTGGAATCTGAGGGGTCTTTGTGTGGCTGATGCAGAGAAGAAAGACAACAATGGTTGATCTTAAGCAGCTTCAATGAATCCGGGAAAGATCCTGGCAATCTCATGATCAGCACATAGATATGTAATTAGAAAGTAAATGTTTAGTTAGATACAACCAGGTTGTTTTTATTTTGGTTTTGGTGTGGGATTTCTCAGGCTGACTGATACATTGTCCCCCTCCACTGTGTGAATTCTAAGCTGCATCCCAGGGAAGTAATTCTCTGTGCTCTAATATTGATAATCTTTAGTTGCTTTAATTACATCTAGCAAGCAAGCACATTTATTTACTTTCTTGATATTTTTCCATTTCTTTCTTGAGGAATAAATTACTTTATTAAGGCAATGATTTGATTCTTGTGTCCTAGAGGAGAGTTTGTGTACATGCCTAGACCCAAGGGTCATCTATCAGATTACAGCTCTTGTTTCCAAGCTATCTCCTCAGGGAAGGGTGAAGCTTGGGGGTCACCCCACAGGGAGATAGCCAAGTGTATCTTCATGGGTTTTAAGGGGGACTTTCTCACTTGGTGGCTTCAGCAATTACTCCCTGCCCTGCAAAGTCAGGGAATCTGTGACCTTGGGGAGCTTTTTAAAGCAAAGCCTGTAGAGGCAATGTATATTTAAGGTTTGTGCAGGCCCCCACATGCTACACTCAGAGGATCAGAGTGGGGAGGCAGCCCTGACAGAGGAGGCCAGGCAGAGCCTGGATATGTTCCTGAAAATTATAAAAATCATGTCTCTAAGTAATCCTTGCATGGATTTTAGGTGTACAATCTGAGCATTCAGCTGTAAAGGCTTGGAGCTTCAACATCCAACTTCACATCCAGTAAATTCCTTCATATCCAGTATTGGTTATATCAGAACTCTCAATCAGCACCAGCCCTTGCTGGCTCCTCCCCAGCCTGGGGCTGCAGCTGCCAGATCTCGGGCCCCGGGCTCCTGGAATTCCTCTGGCCACAGTGGAGCTCTGCTGCTGGTGGAGCCTAGGGCCACCATCATTCCCCCACCCCCCAGGACTGCCAGCAGAGCCCAGCACCCAGGCACAGCCCTGCACACCAGCACATCCCCACACGCCAGCAGAGCCCAAGGCTGCTGGCTTTGCCCTGGCTGCTGGGCTGCTGGCACAGCCCCGTACTGCTGGCAGAGCCCCAGAAGCCTGCCAAGTTCTCCCAGCCACAGAGCTGCCAGAATTCCCTCTAACCCACTGCCCCAGCCAGCTCCTAGCTATGGGGACAGAGGAGTCTCTGCCCCCTTACCGGGGATCCTGCAGCCACCTCTCTGTTAAGCGGCATTTTTTAATATCTGGCAACCTCCCAGTCTCTGGGTTGCTGGATATAAGGGAGTTTACTGAAGTGTATTAAATAAATTCTTTAAAAGACCTCACTTATCGAAAATATACATTTTAAGTGTAAATTACAATAGTACAAAAACTTGCTTCTAAAGTCTTCTTGCCCATCCCTGCTCTCGTTTCAACCTCCAGCTCAAGAGAACCCTTAAAGAGACAACATTCCTGTTCTTCCAGATAGTTGGACAAACGTCTATTATTATGCAGATCCCACAAATAAATTAGTTTTCCCTTTTTCCTAAAAGCAATGAACTTTGTTCTGAGCATATTAAACTGTTTGGAATAGTTTAAAAGACAGTAAACACCCGAGAGACATGCAAGCAAGTTGCATGTGTTTCAGGTTAATCCAACTGCCACCCCGACAGAAGCAGGGAAACTCCTCCTGTCAGGGGCTGCAGCCTGACTCTTGGCTGCCACCCCCACAGGAGCAGTTTCCTGATCCTAGGGAGTGCTACGGAGCTGGGAACAAGGCAGAAGCCTGGCTCCTGGCTCCCCTCCACTTGTGGAACCCAGGAAACTGCAAGTGAGGTGGGGAGCTGGAAGCCAGAGGGCATCCTGGTCACCAACTCTCCTCCAAGGGCAGGACCCAGGAAACTGATCAGCAATGTGCTGGCCAGTTTCCTGGGTCCCGCCAGTGGAGGGGAGCCAGGAGCCAGGCTGATGCCTGGTTCCTGGCTCCCTGCCACTCAAAGATAACTCCCCAAGTTACCCAAAAATTCAACTTACGTGGGGTGGCCAAGAACCCGACCTCTGCTTAAGTCAGGGGTCTGCTGTAACGTTTTTGTTTCAGTACAATATGTAGGAAGCTGGAATAATTGCTTTATGAAGGCTTAAGAATACTTTTAAAGTAGAAAAATCAAATCAAAAATACTGATTAAGAAAATGTAAAACAGAGGAGCTGCATCCTGTATCCCTTGATATTTAACGTTGTATTCAACAGGACACCTGGCTCGCCCTTACTTACAGAGCTTTGCTAATAAGCCTGTGACCAACTTTATATAAAAACCACTAGTCTGACTTCTGTATCCCCAGATTTAGTGCTTAATTAGGTGTCTTCTGCATGTCCATCTTCATAATCTGGCATGCAGTGGACAGCGTGCTCCATTTTCTTTAGGAAGAAGGTTAGAAGTGCTTTTTTTCAAATGCCCTTTGTGACATTTGGGTTCAGGGTTTGGCTGGAAGAGGTGCTTGGAGCGGGGGCAGGAAGAGAAGAGGGAGACAGCGAGGTGTGAGCAGACCAGGTGCCTGATCTTCTCCAGGAGCTCTATCACTTTGCCCAACTGAACTGACTACTTCTTTGGTAAGTGGGTAGCGGAGCCCCTCAGCTGACCTGCCTCCATAACACATCTGGGTGTGCCACTGTCTGCAAAGACCAGTGACCCAGCACCTAAGCACAGACCTTGTCACCAGAGATGGCATTGCCAACATAAGGCAACAGCCCCTCTCATCTTGTCTGGGCTCCAGCACACAACCTTGCCAGCCAGTTGTCACAGTTATGGTCAACCCTAACCACAGGTACCGATGGTGCCATTCTCCTGCCCTTTTTGTTACCCAGGGGGAAAATAATGGTTTATCAACTCACCATTGAAAAATGTAGCACTATGGCCCTAGTTCTCCAAACTGTCATATACACACCGTTGCCAAGGTTCTACTCCCGGAAAAATCAAACACCCCCCACCGCTATTCTGAGGTCCCTCCCCCCCTTATTTCATTCCTCTCTCTCTGTAGCTCTCTCCGCTCCCTCACTCATTCTCACACTACGCTGGCTCAGGGGGCTGGGGTGTGGGAGGGCTCTGGCTAGGGCCAGAAATTAGGATCTCAAGATGTATGAGTGAGCGATGCAAGAGGTGAGGAGGACTCCAGCTGGGAGTCTGGGATCTGGGATGAAGCCAAGGATGAGGGGCCTGGGGCTAAGGAGGGGGCTGTGGGCTAAGGCGGGGGACCTGAGGTGATTGACACTGGTAGACAGCCACCTGCCCTCATGAAGCATCTGTCATGTGATGTTGCGAGCAACTATGGGTAGTGTGATGAGGTTTACCTGCCAGAAAAGCTCCCCTTCCTGTCTGTCTTAGGGATTACCTCCCTCAAACAGTATGTCCTCTCCTGGTGGTGGTTCTCCTGACACCTTCCCTGCCTGCAGACTCACCTGAGTCCAGGAACTGCAGTGTCCTCTTCATGACACAGCCCCTCATTTGTACTATCATCCACGTTTTCCCTCTTCTGGGGGGTAGGAAGTATCTCCTTTTCACATAGTCCAGGCACTTCCCTAATGGCAAGGGGGGAACCCCAGGACCCCCACTACAGCAGGTCTCAGCCCAGGGACCCTGCAGATAGCAGCTTCCTGGTGCCACTTCTTAACTTGGCTGACAAGACTGCTACAGTTCCCCAGGCCACCAGCACCTCCTTCTCAGACCTCCAGCCAGTGCTTCCCTCTTGCTCTGGGGCTGCTGGCAGCCATTGCTCTGTCCAAGGTGCTACCTTGCTGCAACATGCTAGGAACACAGTGATCCCTCTTTGAGCTCCCTGGAGCAAGTGCTTCAACCACCTCCCTGTGGCTCTTCTTACATGGGAGCCTGCAGGCCCCGATTGGGTGCCCCATGCAGCCGCCTCTCTCTGACTGGCTGTTTTTAACCTCTTGCTTTCCAGTGTTCTGACCGGAGAAAATTCTCCCGTTTCTACTTTGTAGCTCTGATCTCTGTTCTGATTCAGTAAAAATCGCTCCACTCTGAGATGGATGCCACAGGCCCTGAGCACATTCAGTGAGAACTTAGGGTTTCTACATGGGCGGGGGGGAAGGTGCCTGGTAAAGGACCATGGGGTGGGGGCTGGCTGAGCAGAATCACAGCTCTGAGGTGGAGGACACCAGCCAGCACATAGAAGATTGGGAAAGTCTGAGTGTATGCAGTAAGTGGGGCAAAAAGGTGAGTGAATTGAGCCTCTGGCTGGTCAGAACTGCCTCATATGGGCCGCAGCCTGCTCCACAGGGCAGAACTGACCTTCAGACTTCTTTGGTAACAGTTCAGACTGAGCATATGTGAGTGAGGTACCTATAGGTAAGCCCAAGGGGCACCATAAAGCAAATGCTCAGTGGAGCATCAAAGGCCATCCGCCAGCAGCTCATTCAGAGTCCAGCGGCTACACCTGAAAAGAAGAGAGCCCTACAGGGAGAGCCAAGAACCCAGTGTGTTCTTAAATCCAAGCAATCATATTTTCATTCCATATCGTAATTAACCACTGAATGCAAATGTCTGTAAAGCAGAGGTCTCAGAAATAGTTACTAGAGTGAGAAGTCAAAAGCGTTTATTCAAAGAAAAGGCCTTTGTTTTAAGAAGAGGCTGATAAAGAATAAAATCAGAGTATATTGAGAGCATTTTGCTCACCTGCTTTCAATCTGAAAAGCAATTAGTATGTGCTGGAGTCTAACGAAATTAATGTAATTTAGGAGAGCTGAGCTGGTTCTGGCTCTTGCGTTACAAGGCCTGTACTTATTTATTTATGTATTTATTTAAGTTTGTCAGTGGAAATGCAAGAGAACTAGTCACAGAAGTCTGAAAATGCCATCCTCAATGCACATTTCCATCTGTCATGCCCACAGTCCGGAAATGTTGACTTATTGCGTATACCTGGAAAATAACAAATTCTTACTCCCTAGAGCTGTTGCCTCTTTCTTAGTGGGCAAGCCTGCACAGCTGAAAGTGCCACCATGCTCAAATTCTGCTGTTGTTTTTTCAGTGCAGGATATGAGTCAGGGTAACTCTGCATTGAAGATAAGCCCTGATAGAGTAATTGCATATCTTTTTTGTAGCTTTCTACAATATCTCTAAGGGATATCCCTAATATCCCTAAAGGAAAGTACCAGTCAGAGAAGACACAAGCAGAGAAAACCCAGCCTGTTGAGTGATTTTTAACATAACTAATTTGCTTATTTCCCAGTGCTCTGATAGGACAGTGATGGGAATAAATCTGGACAGATGAATGAATAGATAAATGAATGAGAAGTGTGTGGTCTAAGTATGGAGAATTGTGCTCACCTTTTTTTTGTAAATGGTCAATGATTTGACAGAACTGATGGTTTAATAAATGGCTTGTCAGTTGCTTTAGAGGAGCCTAAGCAGTCAACAGGTTGTTTACAGCCATCTATTCTGACTTTTTCCCCAATGTGGCCATAACCCCCTATACCAACATGTACTCCTCTCAGTTACCTGCTTACTATGTCTGTCAGTCCTTTATTGAACCCTTGGAAACTACAAGGGGAACCTTAAAATACAGATTTTGTTGCTAACAAGAGCATGATTAAAGTTTAGAAGCAATTGTTTCATTGTCTGGCACAGATGTAGACATAATGGCCATGTCTATACTTGCATTTGTCTTTCAAAAGAGGCATGCAAATGAGGGAAATTGAAAATGCAGATGAGGTGCAGATTTGCATATCAGGCACCTCATTTGCATATTGTCCTTTTGAAAGAGCTTCTTTCAAAAGAAAAAAGCAGTGTAGAGCCAGCATTTTCGAAAGTAAACCCCACTTTGAAAGAACCTCTCTTGCGAAACAAAATAGGAAGAATGGTTCTCTAGAAAATGGGATTTACTTTTGAAAGAGCTGCATCTACACTGCTTTTTCCTTTCAAAAGGAGAATATGCAAATGAGGTGCCAGATACGTAAATCTGCATGCTATTTGCATTTTTGGTTTCCCTCATTTGTATGCCTCTTTCAAAAGAGGAATGCAAGTGTAGACACGGACAATGAGTTCATTTAAGTTACCTTAGAACCTTTCTTTCTCATCTGCATTTGTCCTGACGGGAGCACAGATGTTAATGATGATAACATACTGCCTATGTTTTAATGGCCATTGCAGGACTATAGAATGACCATGTATGCCTTTAAGTAGACTTGTAAGCTTGCAAACAAGGGAGTTCCTACGGGGAAATCCAACACCCTATTATCCTGCTCTGAAGATGGGCAGTCTTCCCAGAAGAATGTGTGACCGCCACACATCTCTGACAGGTGGCTTTCAATAACAATCCTGGTTTCACTGAGTAAGGCATCTCCAGCCCTCCACCTGGCCAGTTCTCCTGCAACAAAAGCCATGCCGCTCTTATGTTGGCTAGTGGGAGAGGCGGTCACATAAAGTATTAACAGAGGAAGGGGACAGGCTGATGCTCTGAGGGGGGAAGTGCAGCCCTGAAGCTCCATGCCTGAGTCCTGACTTCAGGAGCCAATGGAAACCTACCACAGAGAGAGAAGCAACAGCACCTACAGGTCAGAGAACTGACTGAAGTGACTCACTTCATGAAGCCTAAAAGGGTAAGAACTGGCCTAAGGGGGCGGCAGCTTCATACCTCAAAGGGTCAAGTGTAACTCTCTGACCCTGGGCCCTGGTCCAAAGCCCAGTAGGTAGCACAGGCCTGGGCTCTCTTATCCGCTCCCAGAGGGCATTAGAGTGGCAGGGATATTCACCTAAGGCCATGGTCCCCCAGTTGTTTTGGTCATACCTCCCTCTTACCTGGTCCATTTCTCCCAGTCCCCACCCCACTAGAAGCCACAATCAGGAGCCAAAGTTGGGACCTGAGGCTGTGATAGGGAGCTGGGACTGTGGCTGTGGCTGTGGCTGTGGCTGAGAGCGGGGCCACAGAAGCAGGGCCCAGGGAGGCTGGCTAGGAGTAGGGCCGCAGAAGCAGGGCCAAAGCTGAGGTTGCAGCTGGTGCTCGGTCTGGAGTGCGAGCAAGTCAGAGATCAGTGGTGTTCACACCCTGCCACCAGTGGTCCCAGCCATCCCCCCACAGGCATTCCTCCCTGCCCCCAGGGGACCACTAACCCTAAGCCTCCTGAAATAGACCTGGCTGCTCAAAGGGCTAAATCCAAATCCTGTGCTGAAGGAGGGGGTGGGGAATCCTTGCGGTGGGGAGATCATAGAATCCTAGGGCTGGAAGGGACCTCAGGAGGTCATCAAGTCAAGCCCCCTGCCTCAAGCAGAATCAACCTCAACTAAATCATCCCAGGCAGGACTTTGTCAAGCTGGGACTTAAAAACCTCTAGGGATGGGGATTCCACCACCTCTCTAGGCAACGCATTCCCATGCTTCACCACCCTCCTGGTGAAGTAGTTCTTCCTAATATCCAACCTACTCTTCTCCTTCTGCAACTTCAGGCCATTGCTCCTTGTTCTGCTGTCTGTCATAGCAGTGAACAGTTTCTTTCCATCCTCTTTAACTCCCCTTTCAGGAAGTTGAAGGCCGCTGTCAAATTGCCCTTCACTCTTCTTTTCTGCAAACTAAATAAGCCAAAATCCCTCAACCTCTCCTCATAGGTCATGTGCTCCAGCCCCTCAATCATTTTTGTTGCCCTCTACTGAACCTGCTCCAGCACATCTACTTCCTTTCTATACTGGGGGGCCCAAAACTGGATGCAATACTTCAGATGTGGCCTCACCAGTGTTGAATAGAGGGGAACAACAACTTCTCTAGATCTGCTCAAAATGCTCCTAATGCACCCCCATATGCCCTTCGCCTTCTTGGCTACAAGGGAACACTGTTTACTCATATCCAGCCTCTGATCCATCAGAACCCCTAGGTCCCTTTCCACTGTATTGTTGCTTAGCCTTTCGGCACCCAGCCTCTAATAATGCTGGGGATTCTTCCATCCCAAGTGCAGGACTGTACACTTCTCCTCGTTGAACCGCATCAGATTTCTTTTGGCCCAGTCCTCCAATTTATCTGGGTTATTTATCCAGATAAAGAGCAAGACCTTGTTTTGAATGGTAAGGAAACCTGCTGACCTCCCACAATGTGGTGGCTCTGTGGGTGGTTGTGCACCTTGTACCAAGCAACGTAGGACTGGTTGAAATACGGACTGCATCAGGCCAGAGGTCCATTTAATTCTCCTTGCTGAATATCTTGGCCAGATACCTCAGAGGAAAGGTGTAAGAAATCCTATAGACTGGGATAACCCACTTACAAGGGAAGTTTCTTCTTAGTCTTCCTTAATGTTCTTTGTGCCTAATCTCCTAAATGGGAGGTTTCCTTAGGATGTTGTTAGACACCTGATGTAGGAGGAAAGGAAAATGAGTCCCTATGGAAACTGAGTCTTCTGCCAACCCATGTCTGAACAATTGCTGGTGAGACCTTCAGAAACTTCCTCCCTGCTGTGCACTCCCCATAGGTTATGCACCATGCGGTACTCCGCACAAGCCAGGAGGCGTGCAAGGGAGGGGTTGGATTGCTTTTATCTTTGGCTAACCAGCCATAAAAGGAATGTGAGCACAGGGAGAGATTCAGAGCCTGTCACTGCCCCACAAACAGCAGGACCATGGCTTTTGTGCAGGAGAAAGAGGCCAGCCCTTCCTCTCAGCTTTTCTACCTGGCTGCTGGGTTCTGCCTTATCTACCTGCTGCCGAAAGTGACTCAGCTTTATCGCAAGAGACAACAGTTCCTCAAAGCCCTTGAAAGTTTCCCAGGTCCCCCTCTCCACTGGCTGTACGGCCACAACTATCAGGTACGGAAATATGGGGAAGTGGGGGTTACACACCTATGTACACCGTGTGTATTAGTGTCAGCAGACCACAGGCAGAGGGAAGAAAAACAGTGGAGGTGGAGTGGGGGGTGAAAACTGTAAATCAGGAAAGGATCCAGGCAGCGTGAGTGACCACCTAGCAAGTGTGAAAACTCGGGGTGAGGTCAGGGGCTATGGGTGCCCACAGGGCTGCTGATAAAATTGCCAGGTCACTGGCCAATGGGGGGAGGCTGCCTCTGAGCCCCCACAAGGGGCAGGACCTCAGGCAGAAGTGAGGGGGGGGCATTAGCTTCCCCCAACCAGCCTTTCATGTCAGCCTGGCGCATGCTGCATGATACTCTGGCAGCGATTTAAGAGGCCCAGACATTGGAGGATTTATGCAGTTTTGCACCCAATAACAAAGTTCCCATCATCAAAGTGCAAACAGATCCTCATCAAATAAAAGTTCAAAATGACAGTGGCTTGTGAGCTTCAACAGGCTCTTTGATGTGTCTCCTGCAGGTCTTTGCAGCACCTGGCATGAAAACACTGTGTGATTTAATTATTAACCAGTCATACTGGTTGATTTCTTGTTTGCCTCCTGAACCTGTGTGGTCTGAGGATGTGAATTTTTTCTTCATAAACATGCAATTCTGGCCAAAAATGGTTTGATAACCGAAGCAAAAATCTTGCAGAGGACAATTTCATTTTTGGCAGGTTTCCTTTTCTGATGCCAAACCAGAAACTTACTTGTTTCTTTTTTTTAGTGAAAAAAAGTAAACCTAAAAATTGTAACAGGATACAGTTCCCAAACACCCATAACATTTCAGGTTGTGGCTTCAGTTTTTACATTTAAAAATTGCAGAGAGAAATGTTGCCAATTTATTTTTTGTTAAATTTCTCTAAAAAACCCAACATTTGCCAGTCAGCTGCATCATTTTTCCCAGTGCAAGGGAAGTGTTAAGCTTTGCTATTGTGATTAACCAAGGAGACAAGGATCAACACCCTTTCCAAGGCAGAGTGACGAAATTTGACTATTAGACCTATATGTATGGCCCCAGTGCGGTGATCCACTCCATCTGCTCCACTTCTCCCGCAGAGAAGGCCCAGATGACCTTGTGCAGACTTTCTACGTAGCATGGATTTCACTCCTTTCTCCCTAAGCTCTCTCTTTTTCCCCTATCATTGCAGAATTTTCAAAGCTGGAGAATTAGAGAACATATTGTCTTCGGCACAAAAGTACCCCTATTCCTTCCCCAAATGGTTTGGAGGTTTCATGGCCATATTAGTAGTCTACCACCCTGAGTATGTCAAAGCTGTTTTGGGCCATGAAGGTAAGGCCCTTGGGTCTAATTGCAGAATGATTGACACTTTTGCCCCCTTAAGTGTTTTTTCCACAGAGAGCCGCTCAGATGCTCCTTCCTGCACCTGTTTTCTGTTGACTATTGAAGCTCTCACCTTTGCACCATTCTCATATGTCTGGCTGTTCACTGTTACACTGGGGCATTGTTAAATATTAACCCCTGGTGGGAAATGGGAACCAGATACCTACACCCTCAGAATTGTGTCTAGCTCAGGGCTCCTAGTATCAGGATAAACAGAACAGAAAGTCATCTAGTTGGCATTCCCCTGTTTTCCATTGTTCTCCCCTTCTGCTGCAGGACGTTCTAATCATTATTATTACTGTTGCTGTAATACCTAAGGATTGTGACAGTCCCAGTCTGAAAGAGATTTCTATCTCAAGGTATATTTCAATATGATTCCACTTACTACGAAAAACTTTTTCATAGAGGAGGTTCTTGCTGCACGACCTAACTGTGGTCACAGTCTGGATGAGCCTAATCTCTCACAGTTGCTTCACCAACTGCCAAACGCCAGAAGACTACACGAGTCTTGGTGGATCATTGATGTCAATCTGATCACTGAGAACAACAAGAAGTCCTGTGGCACATTATAGACCAACAGCTATTTTGGAGCATAAGCTTTCATGGCAAAGACCCACATCATCAGATGAAAGCTTATGCTCCAAAATATCTGTTAGACTATAAGGTACCACGCGACTTCTTGTTGGATTTTTGTTGTTCTCGAAGATACAGGCTAACATGGCTGTCTCTATGAATCTGATCATTGATATAGCTTAGACCTCCCACATTACTTCCTTTGAAGATCAGACCCAAGGCTTTGATCTGGCAATAGGATCTCCACTCACTTCCTTGTTCTAATACAAAATGTCCTTCTTCAACTGTAAAAGCTTCCATGGCCTTCCTGTTCCTCAGCCATATCTCTAATGTCATCTTCCCAGAAGTGGGTCTGTCCCACGAAAGCTCATCACCTAATAAATTATTTTGCTAGTTTTTAAACTGCTACATAACTGCTTTTTTGTTTTGGTAGAATACAGACTAACAGGGCTGTCCCTCTTGTCTTTATTTTCCTGATGTGTCAACCCCAAACATGCTATTAATTTTCTTTGTTAAATTTACAGATACCAAGGCTACCAAATTCTTTAAATTCCTTAATCCCTGGATTGGTATGTACAATCATTCTTTGTCCGGTCTTTTGAATAGTTTTATGAATGAATTGTGGGTTAGCTTTCATCCTTGCTTCTTTGCCTCATCACTTTATGGTGGGCCCACTTCTCTTGTACATTGATTAACTTTATTCCTTGCTATGACTTTTCTGGTATGGAAAATTATTAGATATGAGCAGGGTCTGTATTAGGTAGACCATGTCTTTATTTAATCCAGAATTCTGCTGCACTATGATTAGTATCTGAGATTTCAGAGGCTAGTAAACATCTTTACCCATAACAAATCCACTGTAAATAATGTTCAGGCTACATGATACCCTCAATTACACATGTTTCATTTCCTGGTCTTCAGACTATGCCCGTGATGCAATCTTATGAAGTCTAATGGGGTTAGCAGGTGTCACTGAGGAGCCTGAGAAGGAGAGAAAAAAACAGGTTGCTTCTCCAAAACCCAGTTGAGTTTACAGGACGGGCCTCTTCTTATTCTATAAGCTGAGCAAACTGTGTGTGGAGTCCACCAGGCACACACACAGTGCGTTCCGTACTAGTGCTTGTATTGAGTAGACCCACACATTGTGCACCAAGCTAATGACAGAGATTAGCATTATGTCTCCAAGCTGATGATGTCTATTGCACCAAACCCTGAGGCCAAACTCCGTCCCAGATCCTGCACCCTGGACACCTCCTTCACCTCATTACTCTACCCGCAGGCCAGACCTGACCCCACACCCTGCAGCCAAACTCCATCCCAGAGCCCTCACTTCTCCTGCACCCCAAGCCCAGAGACTGCACCCAGCACCCAAACTCCACCTCAGAGCCTGCACCCCAAGCAGCTGCCAGACCCAAACTCACTCTTGTACCTAAACTTCTTTCCAGAGACTGCACCCTGCCTGCATATTTACCCCTCCTGTACCCCAATCTCCTACCCCAACCCAGAGCCTTCACCTGTCACCCAAACTCCATTTCAGAACCTGCACCCCAAAACCTTCCAACAACCCAAACTCCCTCCTGCTCCCATACTCCCTCCCAGAGCCTGTGTCCTGCATCCCTCCATGCACCCCAATTCCCTGCCTTAGGCCAGATGCTGAACCCAAACTCCTCACCCTTCCTGCACCCCCATTCCCTTCCCCTGCACAGAGACTCCACCCAGCACCCAAACTCCCTCCCAGAACCTTAGATGGAGCAAGGGAAATACTTGGACCCATTCTGGGCACCACCAAAATTTCTTCCAACCTGCCACCTGTATCCTCATGGTGCCATCCTTCCAACTGTGACCCACCGAGAACTTGCTTGGGTACAGAATTAAGTCATCTGGTTTTAAAGGTTCCCTCCTTTCAAAGCACCAGCAATAGAATGGGTGCTATAAAAACGCTAACAATAATTCATAGCATTGTGAAATGATCTGATTGGCTCTTTGCTTTTTCATTCCTGCAGGCTGAGGATTAACATTCTTAAATGGGCCAAAGTGGTTTCAGCATAGGAGGCTGCTGACCCCAGGGTTTCATTATGATGTGCTGAAGCGTTATGTCTCACTGCTAGCAGATTCCACCAAAGCGATTCTGGTAGGAATCATCCCCATGGCTGTGCTTTCAGCTCCACAGCTGGGAACATAACTGGGTCTGGTGCTGAATAATTAGGAGACAGTGGACTGAGATACAGTTTCCTTCCCACAATCACACGACAACTCTTTTAGTAAAGGGACCAGATCCTCAGCTGGTGTAATTTCGTGGAGCTCCACCAACGTACATCAACTTAGAATTCAACCCAAGACATTCTTCTGTCTCCTGGGCTACGTCTACACTAGGAGAAAACTTTGAAAGGGCCATGTTAATAGACAAATCAGAGAATACTAATGAGGCACTGAAATAAATATTCAGCACCTCATTAGCATGCTGCCGGCTGCAGCAGTTCGAAAGTGCTGTGTTTTCCTCGCGCGTGGCTCGTCTGCGGTGGATCCTTTTCAAAACGACCCCCGCATATGTCAAAATCCCTTTATTCCTATCAGCTGATATCAGGGGATTTTGACGTTTGCAGGTCCCTTTTCAAAAGGTCTCCCTGTAGACAAACTGAGTGTGAGCGAAATACGGCACTTTCAGCATGGTGATGGTGAGCATAGAAGATAAATGAGGACAATAGATTGACTTCCAGAGGAGACACTGGCCTTGAGATGGTATTAAGTAGAGAGTGTCTGAAACAAACTCAAAGACAGAGAAGAGTAGATGCAGAGGAAGGCGAGGAGGAATCCAATGAAGTACGTATAGTATTATACATTCTCCATAAGGTATCGACTTCTACTAAACCAGCCTGTTGGAAGGATCTTTTATCTCAAAATACTCTCTTTAGCTTGAACCTCATATGAATTAAAGTCTCTGAGGCTACGTCTGCACTAGGCAAAGCAAGTCGGCCACAGATACGCAATTCTAGCTGTCAGGGGAGTAGCTGTGTTAGTCTGTAGCTGCAAAAACAACAAGGGCTATGTCTACATGTGCAGCCAACATCGAAATAGTCTATTTCGATGAATAACGTCTACACGTCCTCCAGGGCCGGCAACGTCGATGTTCAACTTCGACGTTGCTCAGCCCAACATCTAAATAGGCGCAGAGAGGGAACGTCTACACGTCAAAGTAGCACACATCGAAATAGGGATGCCAGGCACAGCTGCAGACAGGGTCACAGGGCGGACTCAACAGCAAGCCGGTCCCTTAAAGGGCCCCTCCCAGACACAGTTGCACTAAACAACACAAGATACACAGAGCTGACAACTGGTTGCGGACCCTGTGCCTGCAGCATAGATCCCCAGCTGCCGCAGAAGCAGCCAGAAGCCCTGGGCTAAGGGCTGCTGCCCACGGTGACCATAGAGCCCCGCAGGGGCTGGAGAGAGAGCATCTCTCAACCCCCCAGCTGATGGCCGCCATGGAGGACCCAGCAATTTCGACGTTGCGGGACGCGGATCGTCTACACGGTCCCTACTTCGACGTTGAACGTCGAAGTAGGGCGCTATTCCTATCCCCTCATGAGGTTCGCGACTTCGACGTCTCGCCGCCTAACGTCGAAGTTAACTTCGAAATAGCGCCCGACGCGTGTAGACGCGACGGGCACTATTTCGAAGTTGGTGCCGCTACTTCGAAGTAGCGTGCATGTGTAGACACAGCTATCAAGTCCTGTGGCACCTTAGAGACCAAAAACATTTTGGGGCATCAGCTTCCATGGGCAAAGACCTGCTTCATCAGATGCTATGTAGACAATTGGGCAGCCAAAATCAACATATCTGGGCTCGGCTAACTTGGCCGTCTATACGGGGGAAGGTTGAGGACAGAGTTTTGCCCATGGAACTCCTTTAATCCTCATGTCTGAGAGGTCGATTTAGTGTGTCCGTACGAGACATATGAAATCACACCCTGGAAGATCGACCCTGAGTGGCTTGATCTTCCGGGGTAGCATAGACCTAGCCTGAGACAAATTTATCTCTGAGATCACTTCATTTTCTACAGTTGGTCTCCGGTACATGCAGTATTTCCTTGCATCTGCTCTTCAGGGAACGGACACTGGGGAGCCAGGTGGAATTGACTAGATCTGCCCCTTGGACCACAGAGTGCAGGTTTTTGCTCCATCGCTGACTCCAGCCCTTCAGCACAGCCTGGTTTGCTGACCCCTGAGTTCAGGTTTTCTAAATCTTTGATTAATTTTCTTGCTCCACTCTGGACACTCTCATTTTTTTGTACACCTTGTTCTTAAGTGCAGTGCCTAGAACTCTACACAGACTTCACCCGGGGCCTCACCACTTGTGCATAGAGGGGCTCACTTATCACCCGTGTCACACATAGGACACTCCTGCCAATGCACACCAGAATGGTGCTAGCCTTTAGCACAACTGCTTCCTATATTTGGCTCCTATTCAGTTTGTTAGCACAGCAGGTTGGCACCTGACACCTGGTTGGTGAGTAACTTGGATTCCACCCTATCTCTGCAGCCTTGGCAATCCTAGCAGGGGAATGCCTGTCTTTCAACCCAAAGCAACTGGCTCTAATTTCAGGCATTTACTTCTGCAGTTTCATTACTTTCAGTGGAGGGCCTCATGATTTCCTACACAAACAAGACACAGCATGCCTGGGATCCTCACCAGTAATTAAGAGTATGTTTTTCACAACAAAAAAGTTCTTATGAAATTAACGTTTGTTTGAGGGTTATTTACCCAGCTGCTTTGCTAAGATGAAAGTGGAGCTGGATTATCTGATGAAGACCTACGGGCCAAGGTGGACACCTTTATGTTTGGGGGTCATGATACCACGGCCAGTGGCATATCGTGGCTCCTGTACTGCATGGCCCTGCACCCAGAGCACCAGCAGAGATGCAGGGAAGAGATCCAGGAGATTCTGGGAGACAGAGACACTGTTCAATGGTGAGAGTTGCCTCACGGATTCAGCATCATTGGTGTTGAATTGTTCTCTTAGGAAAGTTTGAGGAATTAAAATGGATCTGTTTTACAAGCCGTACACCGAAGGATCAACATTTCACATGGCAATGGTACAAATGACAGATCTGAAGGCAGATCGTAACTTCCCTTGCGCTCAAAGCCGTTCAATTCCAGATCTTTGGTTTCTCTCTCGTAGTTAATAAAACACTGGCGTTTGATTGGAAAAGGAATTGTAAACTGCTGAGGTTGAGGGAATTCCCCTCACTTACCCTAGGCCTGAATTCTGCCTGGGAGTTTGCAACTGAATTAGAAATGAAACAAATCTGATACATTTATTGCTAAATTGAATCCCAGATATTAGGTGTTTCTATTTCTATAAATGAGCACAGCCAAGGATGTCACAATGCCTTGATATTAACATATTGAGGCTTACAATCACCCTATGAAGCAGAGAGATATTTCATGGCCAAGAGATGTCTTAATCCATTGTACTAGGTACTGTATAAATGTGAAACAACTGAAGCATTACCAGATTAAAGGAATTGCCCAGTCTGTTGCAGGAAGTCAGTGGCAGAGGTGGGACACAAAGTCACTTTCCTGTCTTTTAACAGAAATGGGTGTGTGGTGTGTTTGTTTTACCTGTGGCCGTCAATGCTGCCAGCTAATATCTTGGTAGTGGTTGGAGCTGTTCCTCATCCATAGTCTCCACCTCTGGTTGCTTTCAGGGATGACCTTGGCAAAATGACTTACAGCACCACGTGCATCAAGGAGAGCCTTCGCCTTTACCCACAGTGTCTCGAAAGCTCAGCAAACCCATCACCTTCCACGATGGCTGCACCTTACCCCAAGGTCTGATTAGTCTCTTCCTTCTTAAGGCTCAATTCTGCCTTCAGCCACATATGTGCCCCTCCACTGAATGTGGCTTATATCCAGGACAGGTGGAAAAGTTCTCCTGTAATGTCTGGTCGAAGACCTAGAAGAGGTATAGTCGTTTGTGGGGCTCCCGTTTCCTAGCCTGTCTCCTTTGAAAATCAGAACATGGCTCTTTGTGCATGGGAAACACACCACTGGAAATGTCACTTCCCTGTACCAACCTGCCCCGAGGAGCCCCTGCGTTGATTCATCTTTGGGAGGGTAGCTGGGGATCCTGCCTGCCCTGCCTCAGAGACCTAGTAAATAGCAATGTCAGTCTGCTCCTTAGACTCCACAGGAAGTCACCCAGCTGAGTCTATCTGGGGCAGGAATTCCCAGCCTATGGCTCAGGAGCCAAACATGGGTCACCATTAGATTTTCTAAGGGTCTCCGGCTGGGCTCTTCAGGAGCCATTTGCAGCCGCCTGACTCCTCCTCGGCTCCCAGTCCCTGCCCTGCGGTGCTGAAATGGTGAGTCACATATAAGCCTGCAGGGCAGGGAACTATGCCACTGCAGGTGGGGGAAAGGAGTAGGTGAGCTGGGGGAGACAGGCAGAGAAGGAAGTGGCCCAACGAAGGAGGAGCAGGGGTCTGCAGTGGCAACTGGGAACTCCCCTCTGAGGTCTGCGGGAGGACCGGGCGGGGGTGGAGGACTAAGACTGGTATAAGCCTGTGGACAGGTTGGCAGAGGGAGCTAAGAGGGAGCTTTTCGAATCGCACACCGCCCGTGGAGACAAGACCTTCCGAAAGGACCCTCCCCCCAGTTTTCGAAAGCCCTTCTTCCGATCTGTGATCTGTGATCTGTGATCGGAAGAAGGGCTTTCGAAAACTGCAGGGGGTCCTTTTGGAAGGTCTCGTCTCGACAGGCGGTGTGCGATTCGAAAAGCCGCACTTTCGAATCTCCACGGCCGCCATTATGCTAACGAGGCTCCGCATATTCATTGCAGTGCCTCATTAGCATCTTTCAAACCTGCTCATTAACATGCCCCTTTCGAAAGGAAGGGGCACATGTAGACGCAGCCATAATCTTTAATTGCCTTAATTATATAGAATCACAGAATCATAGGGCTGGAAGGGACCTCAGGAGGTCATCGAGTCCCGCCCCCTGCTTCACACAGGATCAACCCCAACTAAATCATCCCAGCCAGGACTTTGTCAAGTCGGGACTTAAAAACCTCTGGGAATGAAGAATCTACCACCACTCTAGGCAACGCATTCCAGTGCTTCACCACCTTCCCGATGAAGTAGTTTTTCCTATTATCCAACCTACTCCTCTCATTCTGCAACTTCAGACCATTGCTCCTTGTTCTACCATCCGTCACCACTGAGACCAGTTTATCTCCATCCTTTTTTAGAGCTCCCCTTCAAGAAGTTGAAGGCTGCTATTAAATCACCCCTCACTCTTCTCTTCTGTAAACTAAACAAGCCCAAATTCCTCAGCCTCTCCTCATAGGCCATGTGCTCCAGCCCCTTAATCATTTTTGTTGCCCTCCACTGAACCTGCTCCAGCACATCCACATCCTTTTTATACCAGGGGACCCAAAATTGGACACAATATTCCAGATGTGGCCTCACCAGCGCTGAATAGGGGGGAACAACCACTTCTCTAGATCTGCATGCAGTGGTCCTCCTAATGCACCCTAATAAGCCATTAGCCTTCTTGGCTACAAGGGCACACTGTTTACTCATTTCCAGCCTTTCATCCACCACAACCCTTAGGTCCCTTTCCACTGTACTCCTTCTTAGCCAGTCAGTCCCCACCCTATAACAATGCTTGGGATTCTTCCCCCCCAAGTGCAGGACTCTATTCTTGCTTCTTCTTTTTGAACAGTATCAGATTTCTTTTGGCCCAATCCTCCAATTTATCCAGGTCACTCTGGATCCTATATCTACCCTCTCACATATCTGCCTCTCCCCCAGCTTACTGTCACCTGCAAACTTGCTGGGAGTGCAATCCAGTCCTTCATCCACATCATTAAAAAAGATGTTGAACAGCACCCACCCAAGAACCAAGCCTTGGGGTGCTCCACTTGAAACCGACCACCGTCCAGATATTGAGCCATTGACAACTACCCATTGGGCCCGACTGTCAAGCCAGCTTTCTATCCATTTTATAATCCATGGATCCAATCCATACTTCCTCACCTTAGGGGCAAGGATGTTGTGGGAGACTATCAAAAGCTTTACCTGTGTCAAGGTATATCACATCCACTGACTTCCCTATGTCCGCAGAGCCTCTTACCTCATCATAGAAGCTAATCAGATTGGTCAGTCACGACTTGTCCTTGGTGAATCCATGTTGACTACTCTTGATTACTTTCCCCTCTTCCAAGTGCTCCAAAATGGATTCCTTGAGGATCCCCCTCCATTATTTTTCCAGGAACTGAGGTAAAGCTGATCAGTCTCTAGTTCCCTGGATTGTCCTTCTTTCCTTTTTCAAAGATAAGCACTACATTTGCCTTCTTCCAGTCATCTGGGATCTCTCCTGATCTCCAAGAGTCTTCAGAGAAAATGGCCAAAGGCTCAGAATGACATCTGCCAATTCCCTCAGTACCCTTGGGTGCATTAAATCCAGACCTATGGATTTATGTACTTCTAGTTTTTCGAGGTAGCTCTTAACTGGTTCTTTCCCCACCGATGGCTGCCCTTCACCTTCCCATGCTGCATTGTTTAGCATCGTAGTGTGGGAGCTCTCCTTGTGCATGAAGCCTGAGGCACAAAAAGCTCTGAGTACTTCAGCTTTTCTTACATCATCTGTCACTACATCTAACAAGCAAGCGCATTTATTTACTTTCTTGGTATTTTTCCATTTCTTGTTTTGGGAATAAATTACTTTATTAAAGCAATGATTTGATTCCTATGTCTGTCTATATGCCTAGACCCAAGGGTCATCTATCAGATTACAGTTCTTTGTTTCCGAGCTCTCTCCTCAGTGAAGGGTGAAGCTTGGGGTTCACCCCACGAGAAGATATCCAAGTGTATCTTCATGGGTTTAAGGGGCACTTTCTCACTTGGTGGTTTAGTGGACAGCCCCACTTCAGCCAACCCATTCTACAGCGTAAACCCCTACTCCCCCCGGAATTCTCAGCACCAGCTGCTTCTTCTGGGCCCTTCCCCATCCCAGAGCTGGGGTGAGCAGTCTTGGTAGGAGACCATGCAGTGCCTGGACTCGGGAGCACACCTTATGCCTGGCTAGGAAGTGCTTTTGCTCTTCACTGCCAGGTGCTTTGGGAGCTGAGATAGTTTGCCCCCCCACACACACACACCATGTAGGGCTGAGAGCAGCACTTCTCCCCTTTCCACAGGTTCTCAATCGGTGTATTGAAGGCACGAGCAGAGCTGAGTGCAGTTTCACATCTGTTCCACAGGTCAACCCCTACAGGGCAGCACTGAGATGGACCCAGTTCCTCCTCCTCCAACCTTCACGTCCCCTTGGTTCCCATCATATGCAAGCCAGTGATCTATCTGGGGTTTATGGCCTCCTTTCACTGGGATTTTAGGCTCTACTGCAAATCACTAGTGTAAACACAATTTACACTGGCGCATTGTAATTTGCAGTAGTGCCTAACCGCCAAGTGTAGATTAGGCCAAATGATAGCACATTTTCACTACAATCACTTACCCACCCAGCCTTGCTCAGAGCTGCTCCAGCCCAAACATAACAAGAAAGGTGTAAACTCCACTGCTACAACCACTTGCATCTCCACAGAGGAACTAACACTTACCCTGGGCTGGGAATTTTGAAACAGGAGCTCGGCCAAGTTTCCCGCTTGAGAGGTGCTGTACGCTGCTGCTCATGGAGAAGCGCTAGCGTTTTGGCTTGGCCCATTAGTGAGAATTTTTGCTCCCAATCTGAACTTTCTTCAAGTGGAGGCTGATCAGAGCTCAGCTCAGAGCTCTCTGATTAAACACCGCCATGATTGGACAATCCCAGACCTGTGCAGGCTGATCTCAGCCTGAACACACAACTCTCAACGACCCTAAAAACTCACTCAGCTGGAGCCAAGAAACCTTACACTCACCTTCTCTCTAATCCACACTGACATGATCCCTAGAGTGCAGCTTCCTTGTCATGTCCTTTGTGCCAGACAGATGTTACGGCTTCTCCCTGCCTATTCATCCTTGGAATCTGCCCCTGCATCAACATACGTACCTTCCAGCCCAGAGAAAGGTTCAGTAATTCTTTCCCCCATTGGAACCTGACCCAACTCCCCCAATGACTTCAACGGGCCTTGGAACCTGCCCTTCAAGAATGTGACAATGAACTGCCCATCTGTTGATGAGCAATATTCTGTACATTCCTATGCCCAGGTTAGATCTTACACCAAGCCTGAGCATCAGAACGTCAAAAGCAGTAGTGAGCTGGAACCAGAAAGACCTGAGACATGATGACACAAAAGGATTTAGTGAACAAATTAGCCAGGAGTCCCTTGTCTTAGCAAACGGGGTCCATGCCACTGTTGCTGGGGCACTAGCTCAATAAAATACGTTTGTCTTCTCTGAAAATATTCCTGTGTTTTGCTTTCCAAACATAACACGAGGTGGCAGCAGAGAGATTCCGACATGCTGAAGAAGAGTCTTCCCTGGTGGCTGAGTTCAGATACCAAATTCACCAGGCTAATACTGCCAATCTAATTTTTTAATTATTCATGTGGAAATCTAAATGGCTGCATTTTGGCTGTTTTCATACTTTTCTTGTTCTTGCTTATGTAAACCCAAAGGCACTGAGACTCCGACAAGGGAAAGTGAAATCTCTGCTCTACGGCCTTGCCTGAGAGCCAGCTGGCCTTTAGTTCACATGCTAGTGTGCTGGACTTTAGCTTCTAAGGTTACAGGTTCAATCTCTTGAGCTGATGGGGGGTCCCTGGACCTTATACATATTTAAGGCTATTATAAATGCTGGAGGCAAAGTGGGATTTGGGGGTGGAAGCTAACAGTTTGTGGAGCCCTCACTCCCCCACAGGTAACAGCCTCACAACCCCCTGTATGGGAACCTCATGCATCACTGACCTTACCCTGGGTTTCTCTTTAAGGCTGCCCAGCCGAACACTGAACCAGCCAACGGCAGGGTGTGTGTTTGTATCTCACAGTAACTCGGTAGCCCATCATGACAATTTGCAGTGTTTATTTAGGAAGGGATCTCTGGAGACTGGACAGACATCCTAGGTCACATGGCAAGTTAAGGAAATAGACAGTGATTCTTGTCTGGAAAGGAAGCAAAGTACAACTGTGCGGCCCTGCCAGCAGATGGAGCATCTGGACTCCACTGAGTGGTTGGCAGAGAGGATGTTATCACCCTTTCAGAGCACAATCAGTGAGGCAGAGCAGTGTGGAGGGGCTGGCTTCATGCCCCTGAGAAATGGCAGGACCTCAGGTAGAAGTAGCCAGCCCTCAGGTCACAGCAGGACCCTCCACACACACCTCCTAGAGCTGGAAGTGACCTTGGGTGGTCATCTCGTCCAGTCCCCTGCCCTCTTGGCAGGGCCAAGCACCATCCCTGGCATATATTTGCCTCAATCCCTAAATGACCTCCTCACAGACTGAGCTCACAACCCTGGCTTTAGCAGGCCGATGCTCAAACCACACAGCTATCCCTCCTTCCCTGCAGCCTTCAGAGTTGTGTGGAGAGCCTGGTGTGGTACTGTGGCAGCCATTCACAGGGGCCTGGGACTCCAGCCGCCACCGCTACTGCAGTAGCAGTGGCAGCATCCGGAAGCCCAAGGCCCCTTTTAATCATCGGCCCCAAGACAACTGCTCGGTGAGCCTGAGCACAGTCATGTAGGCAGAGGCCTGTCATCATGCGCAGAGGTTGCCAGCTGTGTTCGGCTGGAACATGGGAAGAATAATAGACCAAATCCTCAGCTGCAAGTCTGACACCATCAAAAATACTCTGTGGTTGGGGTTCACGTTGTATCTACAGCCCTAGGGCAACACTTGTTGCGAAAGGCCCAGCTGCTGTCCTTTATTTAGGGCTGTTTTCCCATGGGTAAGCCACCAGCTTCCAGCCCAGCCAGCCCCGTTCAAATTAACGAGCAACAGGGTGGTTCCAAATGTACGAAAGAGCTGAAAAGAGAGAACGAAGAACTTCCTTGTGGTCCTTTCAGTGTGGGGACAGATGCGCAGGGAGGGCATTGCTGTCCGGGGCTCAGAACAGGGGACTAGAAGTTAGGGTGACCACAGTGGCCGATGGCATCTACGGGACACTGGCCTCCAGGGATGGGGGCTGCTGTTCTGCTCCTCAGCAATGGCCCACAGTGAGCTAGCAGGGATGGGGGCTCCACAGCCGCCTGATGAGGGGAAGTGGAGGACAGGGGCTCCACAAACTCCCATTGGGGATGGAAACCTGGGAATGAAGAGGCAGAGCTCACCAGCAGTGGGGGTTGCCTCTGTGTGATGCCAGAGAATGGGGCAGCCCCCCAGGAGAGGAGCTCCCTGGCAGCAGGGGCTGCTGCTTCAAGGCATTGGGTACCAGGGAACAGAACAGGAACAGAAGCCTCACAAAAGATGGGACAATTTGACCATTTTCTTAAAAAAGCCGGGACACTTGTGAGACAGCTTAAATAAGGGACAGTCCTGGGAAAAATGGGATGGATGGTCACCAAATCAGAGCTTCTGAGTTATGTTCTTGACTCAGTGTATGAATTATTCTGGGTGTGTCTGTGTTATCTGGAAAGCAGCCAACTCTTTGCTCCCTCTCAGCCATGACTGAGGGAATGCCGGGTTGCAAAGCGCTTGGAGCTCTTCAGAGGACATGCACTGTGTAGCAGGGTTAGCAGGTTAATTTTTGTTGTCAGTTGTTATTTTTAATGCTGCCGGTGCATCTTTCTGGCATTCTGTCCCAGTGTTTGGATCAAAGGCGTTCCATCTATATCAACATTTCCTAAACTAATTTGATCACGGAACACTTTGGGGCTTGGAATATTAGGGTTTCGTACGGAAAAAATGCCACGTGTAATATTCAAACGTTGATTTAAAACAAAAAGCAGTCAAGTAGCACTTTAAAGACTAGCAAAATAGTTTATTAGGTGAGCTTTCGTGGGACAGACCCAGTTGTCTGAAGAAGTGGGTCTGTCCCACGAAAGCTCACCTAATAAACTATTTTGCTAGTCTTTAAAGTGCTACTTGACTGCTTTTTGTTTTGATAGTATCTAGACTAGCACGGCTTACTCTCTGTTACTGTTGATTTAGAAGAGTTAGATTTTTTAGATCTCTTTGATTTTACATAGCACAAAAAATAACAAGGGAAAATCATCTGAATGAACAAATAATGTCCTTCTGATAGGATGGTTAGCAACCCTATAATTAAGTATAAAAATTAAAGATTAAGTACAAACCCAAAAAAAAATCACTATAACAGCAGAAAGAAGGATGGTTAGTGTCATTTTTTGTACAAAAATAGAAAGGACAATGTTATTCAAAAAAGAACTGTCCTTCTTGAAAGCATATAAGACATTTTTATGAAAATGAAACACAGATCAAATTGGGTATGGGAAAATATTTTAAATTGGGTTTTATAAATTTGTTATTTTTACAGAAAAATACTGGAAAATAAAAATAAGTAATAGTTGACCATTTGTTTAATGGGAAGAGTATTTTTGCATGTGTGTTTCAGCACAAGTGGCATAATAACAACTATACTCTTACAAAGCCTTTATAAATATTAATATGCCTACAGTATAAACACTATTCAAACACCTTAGTATTTTTGATAGTCAAATAATCTCTTATTTAACATTTTAGAAGGAACTATAGCGCTAGCGTTGGAATTTTTTCACAGCACAGGAATCCTGTTCACATCACGGAACGCAGTTTCAGAAATGCTGATCTATATAGAAGTAGCAGGTAATAAGGAAAGAAACATTTCGCTGCAGAATAATTTCTATTTTTACGCAACCACTTGACAGCTTCCCCCCACCCTGCTCTTGCAAGCAATGCCAGCTGTTGCCATTACCGATGAAGAGGCATGAGCTGAAAACCATTTTTAAAGCTGATTGACAGCTTTTTCCTGCAGCCAACATGGATAACGTGGTTTCATCAGAACCTTATTCTAATAACTATAGTCAACCCCGACTGGGGCATGCTTACCCTTCACTCGTTTGCGAACGTAGCACACGTGGCCAACAGTTGTTGGTCCAATTATCTGGGGAAGTGATCAATCCAACTAATCTTCATATATTCCTTTCCCGCAACTGATGCTGTGGAGATATGATAACATCCTTGACTATGATGAAGGCATCCCGGGTTTGAATAATGCTATAGACAGCAGTTTACACATGTCTGATGAGTTCCAGTAAGAATGAAACCAGTCTTTCCTCAACTTCTAGATTTGCCTTTAGCAAGACTGTTGATACTGGCATGATATTAAAAACCGCTAACCTATAGTTCATTAATGGACTTCATGCAGAGAGGCAACTTCTTGCTGTTCTGAACCCAAGCCATACCAGTAGGCTGATTAGATGACCCAGATGGTCCCTTCTCACCTTAAAACTGCATCTGGAATGCCTGCGTGTTCTCATGATGTCAAACAACTCTCCATCTCGTTCTGAAACTGTCTTATAAAGGAGAAGAAAAACAGGGTGAGACACAGCCAGCGTGGCAAAAAGAAGAATCTCAAAGAATCTCAGAATCCTAGGGCTGGAAGGAACCTCAGGAGGTCATCAAATCCAGCCCCCTGCCCAAAGTAGGACCAACCCCAATTAAATCATCCCTGCCAGGACCTTGTCAAGCTGTGACTTAAAAACCTCTAGGGATGGAGATTCCACTACCCCTCTCGGTAACGCACTCCACAGCTTCGCCACCCTCCTGGAGAACTAGTTTTTCCTAATAGCCAGCCTACACCTCTCCCTCTGTAACGTCAGACCATTGCTCTGTTTTGTTCTGCCATTTGCCACTACAAAGGACCACGTCTCTCCAGCCTTTTTGGAACCCTCCCGCCACATCTCGACCTCCACCGATCAGGAAGTTGAAGGCTGCTATCAAAGCACCCCTCTCTCTTCTCTTCTACAAACTAAATAAGCCCGAATCCCTCAGCCTCTCCTCAAGGTTCATGCACTCCAGCCCCTTAATCATTTTGGTTGACCTCTGCTGGACCCACTCCAATGTATCCACATCCTTTTTATACTGGGAGGGGCTCATTGTTCAAGTGTTCATCCCCAATCACTTCGTCTAACACAATGACACTTCTCTGCCCTCCTGGCACTCTCTCTGCATTGCCATAGCTATGACAACTGCACAATCAAACAGCAATTTATTGGGGGGGGGGTCATAAATCCAGTTAAAGACACAGATAGAGCCAGCTCCTTTGGCATGAATGAGGTTGTCGCATGGCGCTTAGGGAAACCAGGCTGTGAGTTTAGCACCAAATATTCCTCTCTCTCTCTTTTTATTTTATTTTGTTTTGTTTTGTTTTTGAACGGCAAACAATGGAGCTAAAAGGTTAGGTATCAGCCCGATAATCGCCACTGGCGTGTCGTTATTACATAGCTCACGTTTATTATCTCCTGCTCCAGCCCTGTCACAGGCGGCTGGAGCAGGGCAGATAACTGGTTCCTCCATGCAGATGGCTTATTATCAGCATGCTCCAGGAGGAGGTTTAAGACAGTTAGTGATGCTGGTTGCCAGTTAAAGATTAGAGACCCCAGAGAATAATTAACAATCCCAAAACCCAGTTTTCTGCAGGATTCTGATGGTTTCTCTCTCCTCCCACCACCCCTTTAATCTATTCATTCTAGCAGGTGTAATAAATTGATAAGGACAGGCTCGGGGGATGTTTGTTTGACTGCTGTGGGGATACAAGCTAACAATGGAGGGGGTTTTACAGCTGCCTTTTCATTGGCTTGAACCCAGACCAAAAACTTTTTGAGCCACTTTGCCACACACACTCTAGTGCGGGCCAGCACTCACCCCAGATCGGGCCTTGGGGGCCAGACCCATGGCCAGGGCCAAGGGAACATATTCCTCTTCCAAACAAGCCGCAGAGCTCCCATCCTGAATTGCAGTCGTGCACGGAACCAGGGGCAGTTTGTGGGTTAAAAACCATTTGGCTCCATTTCTGTTCTCTCCGGCCGGTGGATCAGATCATGTCATCTTCTCTCCCCTGTCCCTGTAGAACATAAGAACAGCCACACTGGGTCAGATCCAAGGTCCTTCTAGCTCAGGGTCCTGTCTTCAGACAGAGGCCAGTGCCAGCTGCCCCAGAGGGCGTGAACAGAACCGGCAGTCATCATCACGGTGACCCCTCTTCTGTCACCCATTTCCAGGCCCTGACAACAGAGTCCAGGGACACCATTCCTGCCCACCCTGGCTTATATCCATTGACGGACCGAACCTCCATGAATTTATCTAGTTCTTTTTTGAACCCTGTTAAAGTTTGGGTCTTCACAACCTCCTCTGCAAGGAGTTCCACAGGCCGACCGTGTACTGTGTGGAGAAGGGAATTTAGAGAATTTTTCATGCCCCTGTTCTTTGTGTGTATTTGACTCCCATGTAGCCTCTTGATATACAAACTTCCTATCCTCCAAAGCATTGCAGTCATCTAAGCGTTGCTCAGGCAGCTTCTGCCCAATGCAAAGAAGGTAACTCAGGGTTCTCCACGCACACAGCAGCCGAAAACTAAACCGCAGTGAAAACCCAGCTGTATTTCCACACTGCCAGGACTGTGGCACAAACCAGGGCTGCTGCCAACGCTCATTGAGCTGTTTCTTGCGGTGAGCATTGAAATGCAAGGAACTCTTCTGGCCTGATGACATAAGCTGCTGGCGGGAACGGGCATCCTTTCGCTGAAGGCCACACAGCAGCACCAGTTTACATCACCTGAGAACTTGTAAGAGGCAATGAGGCATCACCAGCCGAGCATCCTGTCCTTAATACTAAGCAACATTCAAGCTCTTTGGGGTGAGACCCATCTTTCTGCTCTGTTTGTGCAGCACCTCGCACTGTGAGGTCCCGATCAGCAGCTGGGGATCCTACCTGCACCGGTAAGACAATAATAGAACCAGTGCCTCCCCTTCCAATTCACTGGTGTGTGGGTCCCCAGCTCAGGGTTGCCTGTAAGCCAAGTGCTTGGGCAGCCACCCAAGAGAGATTCAGGTGCCCCCCCAGATGACTAACAGAGTGCCACAGCCGCACTTAGCCAGCAACATGTGTTTCTACTGATGATGCACATCCTCACATCAGTGCATATAACAAAATTTATTCCACACATGGATGGAAAAAATAATTAGCGGGAACACTGCTGTCCATGGGGAGTTTTGCTATAGACTTCACTAGGGAGCAGGCCCTTACTGACCGCATCAGGAGGAAAACAGCCTTTTAGTGACTGCGCTGGTAATAGTGCCAGTTTCCAGATAATGCACAGGCAAACAGCTTGCCATCTCCGCGGGCTGCACGCCAGACAATGCTGTCAAGCAAAAAGGACAGGATGGGGAAGGACCACCCAACGGGACGTGAGCTGAAAGGCTGTTCCTGTTCAAATCCTCCCCTGTAGAGGGCAGCACTGACACCACTGCAGGGAGCTGGATGGCAGAGACCCGAAGGCACACGCCTGCCACTGGAGTTTGTTGTGTGCAGTGCTGTCAGGCCAGCGCTACTCGTCTGTGGGTAAGATACTACCTGCGACTGGCCCACCTTCTGCCGGTGAGGCAGCACTTGGCCAGCGCTCAGCGGTAGATTGCCATTTAGTGACCCCTCCACCCAGCGTGTTGTCCTTCAACTGAATTTTCACAGGAGCCCTCGGAAAACATTCCATGGGTTACGCTGCCCTTCTCCCCCGGTACGCAAAGTTCTCCATGTTCACACCCAGCTGAGGATTTCACTGCGGGCCCAGGGGTCAACTTGCTCTGATTCCTTCGCCTCTAACACCCTGGTTCCCTGGTGCACCTAGAGTACAGCCCCGGGGGATGATACTAGGAATCTGTTACCTCCCTGTCTTCCACCACTGTTACCCCCTTGAATTCAGTGTGGCCATGCTGGTATGGAACCGGCATGACACAGTCCTGGATCGGGTCCCAAAAGCGTGATCGCTGGAGCTCAGCTCTTCTCTCGCATCATGGGACCAGGCCTTTGCTTTTCATCTTAGGCCAGGTCTACTCTGGACATGCAAGCTGCATTGGAGACGTGTGCAGCTGGAATCGACTCAGCTACACTTGACTTAGCTGGCCTTCCTCACGGAGGGAGGTCGGTGGGAAAAGCTCCCATGGGACGCGGGACAGAGAACGGTGCTCCGAAGGTGTGTGGGTTACATGGGCACTAGGCTGACCTTGTGATCAGCACAGAGGTGCTGGGGAACTGGCTGCCCCCTTTGGGGACAAGCAATGGTTCTCCGCTCCCTGGCCATGTTATAGCTGGCCCCTATGGAGGGCCGTGAAAATAGTCGTTTCCTCCTTGGTTTCAATCGCTAGGCCTGCTAGCCTTCTGCTCTGCCAGCAGGGTTGCTCCTCCCTGTCTGGTACATGGGATCAGAGATGGCAGGGAAAGAACCAGCTACCAGGTGAAAAGCCTCCCGTAATTCTGTCAGGAGAGAGTCAGGGTCCTGGTCTGGATGAGCCTGCAGAGAGCACTCAGTGGTCCCCCTCCATGGGGCAACGTGGCCAGCTTCAGCCTACGGCAGGAGGAGAAACCAGCTCCCCCTTTGTATAGCCAAATTATAATGGTGCTGCCCGTTCATTACCTCAGAATGGGGACCTTTACAGAGCCTGCTTATCACCCTCTGCCAGAGCCAGGGGTCACGTCACTGTCATCAGGAGCCTGCCCCAGCCCCAAGCCCGTGCTACAGCTCGCTGAGCTCTCAGCCTGGTCACAGCGAGCCATCACCTTCCCAATCATGGCTGTTCTGTCAGGAGGATACAGTGCTGTCAACATGGCCTTTAAACACTGGCCCTCCCTATCAGCCAGAGATGAGATATCCTAATTACGGCAATCCAGCCGAGACCCCTTCAGTATCAGCCAGCACAGCAAGGTAAAGAAATAAAACAATGCACCTTTAGCACTCAGCTGGGTCAGATAATTCTTCATTTTCCTACCACTGGGGCTTAAAATGAAATTAAAATTTTCCAACAGTAAATGTCTTTTGTTCTACGCAGGATTGTGTGAGGCAACGTCTGTGAGCTGTCTGATCAATAGTGAGGGCAGCTGGGTAATTTTCTGTCATGATCTGTACCACCACAGCACCTTGTCTGAGATCAAGGCCCAACTCCCCGACTGTGCTGGTCTGTGTAGAGACATATAATGACAGACAGCCTCTGCGCAGAAGAACTTTACAGTCTCAGTGGACAAAGAGAAAGGGGACACCAAGGGGCAAAGTGACTTGACCAGGGCCATGCAGCACTTCAGTGGCAGAGCTAGGACTAAACTCTCAGCTTCCTGCTTTCCCATGTAGTGCCTTAGCTGTATGGGTGATTGCCTCCAAGGTAAGCAACTAGCAGTCAACTTCACGGGCATTAATTCAGGCCATTTTGTCTGCTCTGCAGCAACATGTGACTAGAGCAGACAACATTTCATGCAGGAAAGTGCAGCGAGGAGAGGTGCACCAAGTCATGTTCCCCAGGCGAAGTGTGCTCAGGGTTCCTCTCCTGCAGACCACAGCTGAAAGCAACTTCACACACACACACCGCACAAGGGTCACTCTCCTTTTGCATGTGGTGAGCTCTCGTAACCCATTCCCAGGGACATGGGGCAGGCCTAATAAAATCTATGACCTCACCTCTAATACCTTAGGGCCAACAGGGTCTCAACCACCCAGCAAACAGCATGTGATAGGTGCTGAGTCCTCATGCGTGAAGATGCACCAGCCTTACGGTTACTCATTATACGTGAAGTTATTTTGCAACCAAGAGGTAAAATGAAGAGGACCCCCTCCTTCCCCACGACTCTTCCCCTGCTCCCAATTAATGGGAGCTAAATGCTTACATCACGGAAATGCAAAATGACTAATCTGAGGCACGTTCCCTTGAGCAACGAGTTACCAATAAACTCCAGGGATCTCATTTCCAAAGTCCATGTAGTGTTCAGCACATCAGCTGCACTCTGCGAGAGTCTTTAGGCTCGGAAGGCTTGGGAGAGCCGTGCGGCCTTGTGGTGAGAGCCGGTGACTGGCTGTCAAGACTCTGGGATCCTATTTCTCCCCCATCACAAATTTGTTATGTGACATTAGCCGTGTCAATGTTTGCATGTCGCTCTTCTCACCAGTAAAGTAGGGAGAATGCAGACCCGGCTCACCATGGAGCTGGGCGCCTTAAATCTGAAGCAGAGAAATTGCAAGCCTGGATCAGCACACCGTCCATCTAGCCCAGCAGACTGTTTCTGACGGTGCCTATTTGCAGCTGCAGCAGAAGGAAATGCAAACCACCCTGCAGCAGGGCATTAGGGGATGCAAACGGGCCCCTGGAAAAGTTGCTTCAGGAACCCCAATAATCAGCAGCTGACGTAGGTCCTGAGGGGGAGGTGGTAACTTGTCCAAAACTCTCCGATTTTTTTAAAATCTTTTCTTTGCTATGCGTTTATGGGCTCTGAGACAATCGGTGTGGTGTCCTGAAAATGGTAGTGACCTGGAAAACTGGCACTTTAAATGCACAGAGGTAGGGCTGTCCCAAGGGGCGGGTACAGACCAGGACAATGGGGGGTGGAGACCAGGGTGCAGGCAGTGGGAGCAGGGCGTGGGAAGCAGGGGCAGGCTCCCGCAGCAGCAGGGAGTCGCCTCCCCTCCCTTCACCCTGCCTCCCTGAGCCCACTATGTTATTCACGTCACGTGATGAGTACGGTGGGGGGGAGGCCAAGAGGAGGCAAGCTACCCCCCACCCTCCCGCCACTGCTGCGGCCGCTGTGCCCTGCCCCAGGAAATCCCTGGCCAGGCTAGTTGGGGAAGGGGTCAGGGGATGGGGTCAGAAAGGGGTGGGAACTGTATCACTGGGCATGGGGGGACTTTATTCAGGGCATCACGCATGGGGCACTGGGGGGGGGTTGCCCTGGTCTCCACCCCCCCAGTGCCCCATGTGTGATGCCCTGAATAAAGTCCTGGCCAGGGATTTCCTGGGGCAGGGCACGGCAGCCGCAGCAGTGGCGGGAGGGTGGGGTGGGGGGGTAGCTTGCCTCCTCTTGGCCTCCCCCCACCATACTCATCACATGATGTGAGTAACATTGTGAGCACAGGGGGGCAGGGTGAAGGGAGGGGAGGCGACTCCCTGCTGCTGCCACGGCCTGCTCCTGCTGCCCACATCGTGCTCCCACTGCCTGCATCCTGCCCCAGGTCATCTTCCTCCCTCCCGTCCATAGGACCGGTGGGGCATCTGCCACAGGGCCCCCAAAAGTGCAGGCCCTGAGGTGGCCAGCCCACTTCGTCCTATGGATGGGACTGCTCTGAAAAGGGGAGTTTCCTCCTCCTGCTTGCAGGTCAGGAGGCTCTCTAGGGAAGCTTGCAGTCTAGAATTAACAGCAGTGATGCAAGAGTAAGGTGGGGACAAGTTGCACCTCTCTGTTTCAGAGAGCAGCCTGTATTCTTTCTCTCTGATTTTGGGTTAGTGTGTGTTAAACCCTATGGCTCTGATTTCTAAGAAATAAAGTGCTGAGATGTTGCAGCCTTTCAGCAAGGGTATTTTTATGTTAACTCCTCTGTTTGTATGCCATGAACATAATATAACAGAGGGAACTTTATTTATTTAAGTAGGCCTGTTGTCTGGACACTGGCTAGGCCGAGTTTCTATTTTCTGGGGCTGCTACTGGCTGAAGACTTCAAAGAGCATCACCTGGGTGAAAGGATTTTCAAATTCCAATAACATTTGGTTCTGTGCACAGTGGAAGGAGAAAGGCTCCAGGGAGAGAAAGCCAGAGGAGACTTGAAGTCTCCGACTGTCATAGGCCACAGGGATAACACACGCTAAAGGGTTCCCTAGTTCATTCTGTGTTGCTCTTGAGCCTTCACCTGCCTCAGCATAGAGGTGCTGTTGGTGTGAGGGG
This sequence comes from Carettochelys insculpta, assembly GCF_033958435.1. Lineage (NCBI taxonomy): Eukaryota > Metazoa > Chordata > Testudines > Carettochelyidae > Carettochelys > Carettochelys insculpta. The sequence goes on from NC_134145.1 coordinate 6,448,930, forward strand.
GAAGGATTAGCACTACGCTGAATTCTGCATCTCCTCTAGGCTCAGCTAATAACATAACAAAAATCTCTGGTAGCTCGCTAGCTCCCTCCCCTTACCCTTCACTGGAGTCATTCCCTATAATAATGGTGTAAATGAGCTGGCTGTTTGTCCCTTAGTAATTTATTCTTTCAACACTCCCCTAAGATCGGCATTATCCATGTTTTACACACGGGCAAACAGAAGGACAGAGAGATGCAGTGACTGTCCTCAGTCAGGGTCAGATCCTGGACCAGGAGCCTGCTGTTCTGCCAGCGTAGTCCTTTGTTCAAGCCAGAAATCTAGAAGAACAGACTGGGCTCTTGAAACAACACGCTTCGTTCCTTTCGCTCCAGGTCAGTTGAATCTGCTGCTCACCGAGCCAACTTTCAAATCGCTCTTGAAATAGGGCATGGGGTTAGGCGGTGGCTTTTGCTCGTCTGCGAGCTGCTTGGCCGCCATGGGACGTGGGCAACACAGAGCCCTAGGCTGGGGAGCAATTTGGATCAGGCTCTGAACACCAGCTCTTCTCCACTTCACCAGACACAGCCCGAAGCTCACAGACTTTTACACACCCATCCAGCGTCCCCACCGCCTCTCACAGCCACCTCCTTCTGTACTGGATATTTGAGCCCATGCAAACCTTTCAAGGCTTGCTTGGCAAATCCATGCACCCAGGGGAAGCCCCCCCCCAACACACACACACATACACAGACAGCCCCTAGCGCACTGAGGACAGGTTCTTGACGGAAGTGTTTGGGAACAGCTGAGTCATTCAACAACAGCTGAGGGTGCACCAGTGAGGAAGTCAGGTTGATTTGCAAGTGCTCCAGGGGTCGCTGATGGGCCCCAGGGAGGTGCTGGGGGTGGCAGGTGAAATGAATATGGCTGCGGCAAAGAGCCTGTGCAGTTTTAAAAGCTTGTGATCTATGTTCAGTGCCTTAAGGAGCAGGGTTCATGAAGCTAGAGCTGAATGAGGCTGAGCTAAACTAGGTGAGTCTAATCTGGCTGCAGCAGCTGTTGGCTGTGGCCTTATAGCTAGATTACATGACTTTGGGGGTGGGGTCCAGGACTTTTCCTGTCCTGTTTATTCAGCAACCAGCTCTGCAATGGGATCCTGGCTAGGTACCACTATTACTAAACAATCATAGGCTACACCAAACCAAACCTCCTTTCCCAGCCTAGCTCCCAGTGTTCCCTCTTAACGTTTTCCATCCGTGTGTGGAATAAATTTTCTTACATGCACCAGCGCATGCCCAGGTGTACACCACCAATAAACCACATGTTGCCAGCTGTGAGCCGCTGGGGGTGCTGGGCGAATCAGCTGAGTGACAACTGAATCTCCTCTGGGTGACCACCCAAGGGCTCAGCTTACAGAGAAAGCTGCTAACTCCCAGAGCTAGTCAAACCTGGAGCCTGCCCCAAAATCCCTCCTCTAATCGGCTTTCCTTAATGATCTCATTCCCTTCAGCTTGGTCAAGCACTGGTCCCCCACGAATTGAAAACAGGCACCTTTGTGAGCCATGCCGCTGAAGACTTCATCCCAAAAGGGTTTAAAGGGTTAATGGCCCAGCTATGCAAACACTTGCCTGCCTAAGAGAAGGCACTCCTGGCCTGGGTGTGTGCGCCCAGGCCCTTGTGGGCAGTCACTGGCACATTGCATTAGCCAAGCACGCCTGGGAGAGAGATCAAGAAAGGCCTCTCCTCTGCCACTAATCTCTCCAGACAGTATCCCAGCCTCAGCAAAACCACCCACCTCTCACGTAGGAAGGAAAGATGTTCTGGTGCATTGCGCTCAGGGGAAGGAACCACTTTAACCCAGGAGGAAGGAACCACTTTAACACACAGCCAGCAAGGAAAGTGCCAGCACCTGCCCGGTCAGGGACCTGAGCCCACTCCCAGAGCATTTAATCAGAGCTTTTCTGGTCAGCTAGAGGCGAGTTGGCTCCAACCTTAGGCATATTTGCATTAGCAACCAGTTCAGTGTGGGCCTGACGATAGGATATGGGACTGGAGCGGAGGCTCTGCCACTGTCTGGGTTTCCTTGAAGAAACCCTTTGCACTCTGTGCCTCAGTTTCCCCATCTGTAAAACACTGGTAATGCTATTTAACTCTTTCGTAAAGCACTTTCAGATCTATAGCACTGTGGGGCAACTTAGGCTACTGAGTGGGCCACCTAACTGGCCTCCCTTTAGCTCAGTGAGCTGCAAGGTTGCCATAACCCAGCCGGTCTCCTGGGATGGGATACTTTCACTAACTGCGTATGCACACCTAGAAGTTGCAGGAGGTGCCGATTGAACCAGAGCAGCACCAGGGCTCTCACAATGTTGTGTGCGATCAGCACACCCCTCACTGCATGTGCCCCTGCTTCAAGTGCAGCTCTCTTTTGCAGGACTGGTGGGAAACAACCATACAGATGACAGCCAGCAGAGTCTGGGGATCCTGTGCAGGGACAATGATAAATAAAAAGCCTTGGGGAACACAGAGAGAATAAGCCCCATGCAGCCCTCCAGCTGCAAGCTGCCCACCACTGAGCTATAGCTTTTTCACCTGAGTATTATCATACCTTTCAATGAAAACACAGCTCCCTCCCCCACCCCCACCAGAGAATCTCCTCTCCCCCAGGTTTCCAACCAGACAGGCCCTGACCTCTCCTGAGCTTAAAAAAGTTTTGTTACCTTACTTTATTATTCTCTCTCCGTTAGCCATGCACAAGCAAGACCCAGCCCGATCGAAGTGCACAGCACTGAGACAATCAGCACAGAAACGCCACAGAGCTCCTTTGTAAATGCTGGAACGTGCCCCAAACTGGTATGCATCAATTTATTGTCTCAGTACGTGCCCTGGGGAGGGTGGGTCAGGCTGAAGGAACATTGAACCTTCCCCAGTTTTGATCTTGCTGAAGTCTGCCACAACCTGGCAGACTTCCTCCAGCAGCAGACAGCTTTCAGACAAAGCTATGGCACTGCCTTTCCTTTCAACCCACTAGTATCAAGAGCATAGGGCAGCCGCTAGAAACTACAACAAAGATCAGGACCACATTATGCTAGTTACTGCCCAGCAGTGTTCCCTGTAAGCTGAGAGTTTGGTGGCCAAACAGGAGAAAGATTCAGGTGCCGCCCAGCTGATTAGCCAAGTGCCCACAGCCGGCGGTGTGCATTTCTAATGGGGGTGCACATCCACACATGCGCTGGTGCAAATAATAAAATTTATTCCACTCGTGGATGGAAAAATTAGAGGGACCCCCACCATCTGTCCATAGCAAGCTGCTGTCCCTGCCTTACAGGCTGACAAGGCAGACAGAGTGGGAGAAAGGTTGGAGCACATTCCCCATTTCATAAAAGGGCAATGGAGGCCCAGGCTCCTACGCTTCACTGAAGTCAACGACCATCAGCAACTGAAAGATGCTGGCCATAGAAACGACGGCCCAGGCCCTGCAAGATGTGTTGAGGCGTTGCAAGACTGTGGGGAGACCATAGCAGTTTTCAAGGACATGAACAGGTGTTTACAAGGAGGGAGAAAAATTGTTCTCCTCAGCCACTGAGGGTAGGACAAGAAGCGATGGGCTCACATTGCAGCTAGGGAGGTTTAGGTTGGACATTAGGAAAAAGTTCCTATCAAGGTTGTTAAACAGTGGAATAAATTGCCTAGGGAGGTTATGGAATCTCCATCACTGGAGATATTTAAGAGCAGGTTAGATAGACACCAGGGATGGTCTAGATGGTGCCTGGTCCTGTTGTGAGGGCAGGGGGCTGGACTCGATGACCCCTCGAGGTCCCTTCCAGTTCTAGTGTTTGATGATTCACCCTGCCTGGCCTTTGAGGATCTGGGGCTGGTGACTGGGCCACGGCCACACGAAGCTTCTGGAGCCAGAGCCAGGAACGGCAGCTCAATTTCCTGCGTCTCAATCCAGCATCTTAGCCACAAACTCCATCTTACTCTCTCTTCCGTCAACACTCTGCCTCAGACCCCCATTCCTCGCTCACTCAAACCTCCCACTGAGGGCTGTAGGCTAGTCTGGATTGTGTGAAAGACACCAGGACTGGCGACTGAATGCTTGCCTTCCTGGGGCAACCTATGCTGGCCCAGTCTCCTGCATCTTGCAGAGACTGACAGCATTTGTCACAGCACGAGCTTCTTTCTTGTTCACGAAATTCTTTGGGGTATCTACGGAGATGCTTTGTGATTTGTAACTCATTCGGTGCCCCCACCACAGTAAGGAAAAATTCTCTTTATTGCTCCAAGGAAAGTCTTTCCACAGGTGAAGATTCCAGACACAGCAAATTCAACAATGGGTTTTTTTGTTCATATGAGAACTGGAAAAACAAGGAGAAGTCCTGTGGCACCTTGCAGACTAGCCGATTTTCTGGAGCATAAGCTTCTGTGGGCGAAGACCCGCTTCATCAGATGCATGCACGAAAGCCCATGAAAGCTTATGCTTCAAATAATTTGTCAGACTATAAGGTGCCACAGGACTTCTTGTTGTTTTGGAGTATATAGATGAACACAATTCCCCCTCTGATATTTGTCACCCCCAGAAGGCAGCCTGCATTGGCCATCAATAAATAACTAGCTCCTGAGGGAATGCAGAACCCCTTATTCGACAAGAAAGAACAATCACCTGTGCAGTGTAACAGCCTCTCAGAAATGCTCTTGCACCAGGCAAAGGCTCGGAAGAAGAGATGCCAGTGGTGACGTTACTTCGGGCAAAGCCAAGGAAAGGGGTGGGTCAGTACGCACAGGGTACGGGGAGTCTGACAGTCCAGCCTGGAGCAGTGTGTGGTTCTGGAGAGTCACAGGCTGGTTCCTGCTTCACTTGGGCAGGGGTGGGGGAGAGAACTCAGAGCCAGACTTTTATTACCCCTGCTCCCAGCCAGGGAAGAGGGAGAAAAGGGCAGGTGTGGCTGTCACAGTAGATTGGTGCGGAGCTAGTCTACAGAAACTAAGCCACTCTGCATTGAACAGGGAAAGATGGAAGGAAATAGTGAGAGAGGCATCAGACACCAACAGGCGCTGAGCCCACGGTTATTGATGATGATGATGGCGGTGGCTGTTATCCCTCCCACCCCTGCCCAGGTTTGGGTGATGCTGGGAGCCTACACCAGCAGCACCAGTTAGCAGGGATTGCAGGGACAGTGTGAGCCCTTCGAAGCCGTACTCTGCTGCGGCCAGAGCAGTCTAGGGTGTCACTCCCACTGCAAGGCTGCCAACCCCCTCAAAGCCTTTACAAGGGTGCGGGGGCAGCCTGGCTCAATTTCAATGAGTGGTGCTGCAAGCTCGTGCCCAGGATCACAATGGCACTCAACTCTGAGGGGGGGGCAGCCAGGACAAAGGATGCTGGCACATGGCACATGGGGCGTCTATCCCTGTGCAGGGGGGAGCAGGGGAGTCCACCAAGGACTTGGCTTCTGAGGGCATCAGCTCACACACTGTGTGCATAAGAGAAAATGGAGATTCTCCCATCAAGGGAGGCCCAGGGTACCTGCAGAGGAGGGCCAGGGGGATGAGTGAGTTCATTTCTCCGCACTGCCATACAGCAGGGCTCCCAACCGAACCTGGCTGGACTTGTCTCGGCCAGGAAAAATCACACTCCAGGAAAAAGCAACTTTGTCTGGCTATATTGAGCCATTCCTTTCAGCAATCTTCATCTTCTGGGGTGTGGGTGAATCCAACGCGATGAGTCCTTGCGAGAGAGCTGAGCACAGCATGGGGAGGGCACGTTAGAACTAGAGAGGGGAGAACAAGGATGACAAGATACTGATGATCCTCAAAGGCAGCTCTTACATCGGCGTAGTGATGACTTGGCCCTCATTTTCAATGATATTTTCATAGACGTGCTGGGTGCCTTTGGCCCTGAAATGTTACAGAAAAGCCAGTGGTAACTGTTACATTCACAGGAAACACACAGAGGTGTAAATAAAAACAAATAGTCTTGCTGGAAGTTTGCAAAATAACATGACTTCACTGCTTAGAATTCCAAACCATAACACACAAGAACCCAAAAGCAGAGACAGAAGAAACAGGCTGCTCCTAAAACAGAGCGGAACAACTCACCCCACCTTACTTGAGTATGGATGGCTACAGATTGCCAGCGGCTAAATTCAGAACACACACTTCCCTCCACAGCCTCCTACCACACATGCAAGAACAGGAAAAATCCCAACAATTTAAAGTGACAGCCTAAAATATGAATGGAGTTTCCAATACACCACAGTTAGCATGACTGTAAAAGGAGGATTTACTATTAGGGTTTTTTTAATTCAGTATTTCTTAGAGCTAGCGGAGTGGTCCATGCAGTTCTGCAGTGCGCGTGTGAACCTCTGGCTCTTACCGGATGTAGTCAAAACTGCTGGACCATGCATAACGCTTGCTTTCATGGAAATTATGAGGTTAACCCAGGCTGCCTGTAAAGGATTCACAGATCCATCCTGGGAGGGCAGGCAGGGGGCAAAAGCGCTCTCCCAGGAAGTGGGGACGTCACATGGGCAGCTGCACAGTACCTCGTTCGTGGCCACTGCTTCTAATTCCTGCCTGGCCATCGGGGAGAGGGAAGTGGCATTGACAATTCTCAGACTAGGAGCCTTGGTCTAGCCTGCCCCACAGACACTCCTCAGGGGAGGCAAGGCAGGACTGGCTGCAAAGAGCAGTGATGTGGTTAGCTCCAACCATCCCTTCCCATCAGCCAGAAAGGAAGGAGCAGTGCCTTCTCAGCCTGCTGCCTAGCCCTGCTCCCTGGGGCTTTTAAAAGAATCACTGCAGTTTGTGGAGAGCCAGGGAGGGGACTCAGCAGCTGGGCACATACCATGACATTTTAACAGTTGCTGGAGACTCTGCCATGAATTCAAAATATTTTGATTTTTTTTTCCGGGTTGGAACTATGGGTCCTAGGACCCATACTGCCAACATCTAATGCTCAGGGCTGAATCTGAAGATCATACCAGAATCTTAGGACCTAGTGAACATGCCTCAGCTTGGTCTGCAGTAAAATCTAAACAGCTGCTGCCAGAAGTTACGCCTTTTCAGTGGTGGGACTTGCCAAAAGGACTGCACCGAAGGCCCCAATCCGGCTGAACTTTATGCTTCCTTGGGATCTCTCCTAGTGCAAAGTTATGGGGATACATAAGTAAGCCTGCACTTCTAAAATGCAGGACCCTTGGACGCCCTTGAATGCCTGGCTCACCTGAAATCAGCTGCTGTGACTGAATACCTCCCCTCAGTCCCGTTGGACATGACAGCCTCTTTCTTCTTGTTTCCAATGGTGACCACCGAGTCTACGTTTTCCCTAACAAAAAAGAAGCACATTGGAAAGAATTCGGGCAGAACCTTGCAAGGATCATTGGCTGGATCACGTTTGTGTCCCTGTGGCAGGTGCCCGAGCAGGGTTCCCTGTAAAGTGAGCACTGGGGCAGGTCCCCAGGAGAGATTTAGGTGCTACTCAGCTGATTAGCAGAGCACCCGCAGGAGGCAGAATGTTTTTCTACTGGTAGAGCACATCTGCACAAGCCTTGGTGCACATACAATTTATTCCACCCACGGACGGAAAATATTAGCGAGAATATCACACCCAAGCAAGCATCAGATCTTCAGACCGAATAATTTCACGCTCTGCAAAGCTCAGCTATCATCTGAGCAATAATCTGAAACTTCCATGTTAATTATCAGGCCACTGAGAGAGACAAAGTAGGTGTGGGAATAGCCTTGATTAGAATAAGGCTTTTGAGCTTCACAGAGATCTTCTTCAGGGCTGGAGGAGGTAACCAGGGCAGGTCCAGATACAAGGCAGGATCAATTATTAAGTAGAAGGTGATCACACATTGGAGAAGACCTGCCACACAGGATGGTCACAGTGAGCATCTTCTGGTCTTAACAACCTGTGGCTGAAATAACGTGGAGGTTTGTTTATGCCACCTTGTGATGCTACTGGATTTGAAAATAAACACGAGACTTATTGCAACCGTTGTCCTAGGTTTGCATCCAAGCTTGTGCCAAGTAAGGTTCTAATGAAAGCTGGTGTTTGGCTGCGTCTGGTTATGCTGTGTGTAGATTTGTACCACTGTAATATTGGACAGACTTCTAACTCCCTTAGATAAACGGTTAATGGGCACAAAACAGACATCAAAACACTCCAGATCCACAAACCAGTTAGTCAACATATGAATGGAATGGGGCATTCTGTCAATGACCTAAAGGCATGTAACAGAGTCTTCACCTTCCCCCCACCCCTCCACTCTCTGATTTGCTCACCTTGATTATCTTTTTCTGATTTGTCCTCCTTGCTTACTGTTTTTGCTTCTCTGTGCCTTAACTATTGAGTCTGTTCTGGTCTGGCTATGGTCTGAAGAAGTGGGTCTGTCCCACGAAAGCTCACCTAATAAACTATTTTGCTAGTCTTTAAAGTGCTACTTGACTGCTTTTTGTTGTCATATGTGGAGTTGAAGTACTGGCTTGCATTTGAAATGTTTCTGAGTGACAACAATGAGAGGCATGGCACCAGATAACGCACCACCTGACTCCAATCCACATCTGAGGAATTTGCTTGTGGGCCTGCAGCCTGGGGGCCTGGCAATGGCTAATTGCCCAAGGAAAGGTCATAGGCAGGTGACCCGCTTATGTGGTAGGCTCCATCTCCCCACACAGTTAAGGAACAACAGATTTCTCTCCACCTGGGCGAGGGTATAACAGAAACCCTAAGGTTCCTCCATCTTGTCTTCAGTGTTCAATCCAGCTCATCACTTCAGGAACATCTCTGCTGTGAACTGAGCCGGGACGGATGGCTGACCCAGCCTAGCAAAGGATGCACTCCAGAGACTTTAAATATAGCAGCCTATTCCACCAGCTACAAGCCTGCAGCAAGCAGTCTGTGATTGATGTGGATTGCTCAGTGGTTTGTGAATTAGCCTGCTAAACCCAGGGTTATGAGCTTGATTCTTGGGTGAGGGGAGGGGTGATTTAGGGATCTGGTGCAAATAAACTTTAAAAAAAAAAAAGGATGGTGCTTGGCACTGCCAAGAGGGTAGAATCCTGGACTCCATGACCTCCTGAGGTCCCTTCCAGTTTGATGAGAATATGTGTAATTTTGTTGCTTTAAAAACAGACTCTCACCTATTCATTTTATTAATAAACTATTAGATGCTGAAGGATTGGCACCATACGCTCAGATTAGAGGTGTATATTGAGCAGGCGATTGTGGCTAGCCTGCATGGATTTGATGAGATTGGTACCTCTCATTTGCATGTAATGCCAATAGACCAGGGTTAGCAGCACCAGGGATAGACCCTGCAAGCACAGGGTCTAAAGCCCTGTGCTTTACCAGGTGAGCTACAGGCCAGCTGACATTCTGTGTAGCCTGTAGAGCAGAGGCTTCACTCACCCCAGATGAAGTCTCAGTGCCTCTAGGTGCCACATGAATAAGGAGGGCACTTACTGGGGGCGACACAAGGGAAGCTGGAGTGCCTGAGGGAACTGCTCATGTGGTGTCTTGCTGTCCAGAGGGGCAGCGGAGGTGTTGTTTGTGACTGGTTTCGTGTGCATTATAATGCAGAGCCTTGGGCTGTCAGTAGCCCTGTTTTAAGCACTTTGTCCTGATTCGGAAGCCGGGGCAGCTATGGGGGAATCACAGACCCTCCTCCATCTGTTCAGGGCTGATGGTGTGTCCACCCCCTTCCCCACAGCTAACTGGGGAGCCCTGACTATGGCCAGACTGTGGTTCCAGAGCCTCACCCTCTAGGCCAAGCCAAAAGGGGTAAAAGCCACGTGGGCTGTGGGAAGCTGCAGCCCCTCCAGCTGCCCTGGACAGCTTCAAAGAGCAAGGGGAGTCATCTGGGGTTCTCTGCTTGGTGCCCCCCTCTGGTTTCCTCATTTTAAACTTGTGACCTGCACCCGACCCTTTTGTGCCACCAAACCCGTTGGTCCCTGGGTCCAACAGTCAGTCCCTTCCACTAGGCTGGGGAAGGAGCCTTGGCCAAAGCCCGCCCATTTCCCAGGTAGTCACATAGGACCTGTCTCAGGCAGGAGCTGGGGGATGGGGACCGCAGGCCAGAGGCTATTCTTGGGTTCCCTACTCTGGGCAGGTGGAGGGCCCCAAGCTCCCTAGTCTTGCGCTGGCTTCCAGCTCTCCTGCGAGAGGAAGCTGGAGGTGAAGAGAAATGTAGGGACAGGCCATGTCAGGAGCCTTGCCCCTCCCCTTAACTTTGGGAAGGTTCCACCCCCCACCGTGGATTGACCCAGGGAACTGCAGGGTTAAAACACACTTGCTTCTACAGCCTGAGCTTATGAGGCTGGTAACAGACCTGTCAGCTCTGCCCACCAGGTATGGAGCAGAAGCTGTAACAGGCACTTACCAGGGGTTTACGCAATTACTGAATTCTTTGCATGCTTTGTCTGTTTCTGCAGCCAAAATGGGTTGAGCTGCAGCTCAAAATGTCCCTGCTCAGGGATTTTGCCTGAACAGAATGGCGCAGGGTTTTGCTGGGTGGCATTTCTGGCGAGTCTGTCATTCTTCAACTGCCCCTTCTGCCTGGGCAGAAATCTTACATCTGAGTCAGCTCTCCCTGTTGCACAACAGCGGTGCCAGGTCTGCAGCAGTCGGGGAGACAAACCTGTCAGCCCTTTGAGCTGGTTTCTGCTGCTGACTGGGTTTTCCAGTCTGGCTCGGAATGGGATGTTGCAAAGCATTTTGCTTTTAAAAAAAAAAACAAAAAAGTAAGAGAGACCTCAGATGGAGCATGTGTGTGTCCCAGGCAGATGCTACCACATGGATGAGCTGTTTGGGGGCAACCTATTGTAACATCAACAGGCCCAGATTGCCAGCACTAGTGACTGAACCTGTGATCAGAGGGGCTAAAGCCCTGTGCTCAACTGCATGAGCTAAAGGCCACCTGGCTCTCTGTCAAGGCTGCAAAGCGGAGGCTGCGCTCACCCTAATGTGAGGTCTCAGTGCCTCTGGGTACTACACAATCATGCAGCTAGGCCTGGAGCCCTCAGAGCCAGCACTGTGCCCCAACCCCTGGAAGACTCAGGGAGGTTGGGATTGGTTCCACCAGTTCCGGTCCATTGTACATGCAGGTCTCGGGTTCCCTTCCGTGCTTGCTGGAGGGTGAGGTCGGGGGCTTGCACAAGAAACGCAGAGGCATACCAGCCCAGGATTAAGTTAAGCTCTCCTTGCCGGAGAATGTTGTGAAGACCAAGACTATAGTAGAGAGTTTTAAAAAGAATTGGGTAAATTCTTGGGGATAGGTCCATCAATGGCTGTTAGCCAGGACAGGTGTGGACGGTGGCCCTGGCCTCTGTTTGCAAGAAGCTGGAAATGGGCAACAGGGAATTGATCTCTTGATGATTACCTGTTCTGTCCATTCCCTCTGGGGCACCTGTCGGAAGACAGGATACTGGGCTTGATGGACCTATGGTCTGACCCAGTGTGGCGGTTCTTATGTTCTCAAGTTGATGGCCACTGCCAGAGTGACAGAACCAGGCCAGGAACATTGCCAGGGTGCTAAGCCTCAACAGCGTCTTCTCTGCTGAGAGGCCATACTAAATTCAGATCAGCTTCTAGTCCTCCCAACCGTCCTCCCAGCCCGACCAGCTGGATTCTGACCTCTGACAGGACAAGACGGGGCAATGTCAGAGCCAGAGCTACCACTGTGCCAGCCACTGCCTTGAGGAAACGGGTTTTACCCATGAAAGTGCAGGACCTAACCAATTTGTGAGTCTAAGGTGCTACAAACTGCCAGCAAGTGACAGGTCAGTGGCTTGCGTATTAGGCTGCTTAAACCCAGGGTTGTGAATTCAATCCTTAAGGAGGCCATTTAGGGAGCTAGAGCAAATAAAAAAAGGGAGGGTGCTTGGTCTTGCCAAGAGGGCAGGGGACTGGACTTGATGACCTCCTGAGGTCCCTTCCAGCTCTATGAGATATATATCTATTTTTAAAGCTACAGATGAACATGGTTACCCCATGGACGCTGTGCTCCTAGGAAGATAGACTAAGATGTGATGTGACTGGTGCTAGGTCCACCCTCGTGCAGCTGGGCCACATTACCACCTCTTCCTAGACACTATTAGAGAACATGGGATTTGAGGTAAAAAAAACCAAAGCTGAAGGGTAGCCCATGCACCCTGTTAAGTACAGAAGCCATCCTAAGACCTGGTCATGCCTTTCTGGCCATGTAAAGAGACAGAAAGCCTCCCCTTGAAAATGCCCCTGCACTAGAGACTTCCAACTTTGTGTCGGGCTGTCCTAGTTTGGAGCAGGGGTGGATCAGAGATGTGGTCAGGTCACACAACTATTTTCTGCTTCTCAGGACCAAGTAGGATACAGGAAAGCAGAGCTGGAGTTGTGGCAGCTGGAGCTTATGCTGGAGCTACACAGACACCAGCAGGATAACAACCATGGTTTAAAGCCAGATATCTTAACCCTCCCATTCATATACCCAGAGGCTGGAAAGGACCATTAAGATCATCTAACCTGACTTCCAGAACATGACACGTCCTGGAACCTCACCCATCAACACCTGTGGTAGACCCCCTCCCCTCTGGCTGAGCTACTGAAGTCCTCAAGACCACAAGCCACAGAGATTCCACCATTTACTCCAGTTCACACCTTCAAGTGACCTGAGCCCCATGCTGCAGAGGATGTCAAAATCTCCCAGGGTCTCTTCCAACTCTGCCCCAAAGACAGAAACAGAGAACCCGACCCGTTGTCTCTCTTCATTTGACTTCTCAATCTCCTTCCCAGCCCCTTCGCTGTCTCTCTTCCAACATTGCACTGTTGGTTTCCATTAGAAAATGTCTCTGCTTCACTTGCCCTTCCAACCACTCCCTCCTTTCTGCAACCACCCTCTCCTGCTCCTGATGGTCTGTCTTGCCTCAAACTTTCAACCCTTGGGTGCTTGGGTCTGGCATGAAGCCAAGCAAGTGAACCCATCTTGAACGGGGTGACCTCAGCAGCCTTGCACAACCTGTCCATCTGTGGTCTGGTTTTCACATGTTAAATGGTAATATATTAAACCGCCTGTTAGAAGTACTGACACGGCCTCCATCACCGTATTATCAGAGCACCTCCCGGTCTTCAGCCTCACAACGCCCTCGAGAAGGGTTTGTCTCCACCTAGAAGGAGACCGTACCCCATACTAGCCTGCTGACCTGCATTAACTGTCCACTCACGTGCCTTGATCTAACCCTCTTTGAAACCAGACTAGGTCAAAGGGCACTAAGGAACTATTGGTGGGCATCAGCAAACAGATGCAACTGGCCAGTGCAGTGTAGACACCAGCCTGTCACAGTGCAAACACAGACTCACAGAACACCAGAACTGGAAGGGACCTCAGGAGGTCATCAGTCCAGTCTCTGCCCTCATGGCAGGACCACGCACCATCTCTATCATCTCTGTTAGATATTTACCTAAACTGTTCTTAAATATCTCCAGCGACGGAGATTCGACATGCACTCTCGGCTATTTACACAGCCGGACAGTTCTGAAAATTCTTCTTAATGTCCAACCTAAACCAGCTTTGCTGCAATTTAAGCCCATTGCCTCTTTCTAGCCTATATTCAGAGACGAAGGAGAATAATTTCCCTCCCTCTGCTTTGTGATGCTCCTTTGGGTCCTTAGAGTCAGTATCATGTCCCCTCTCAGCCTTCTCTTTTCCAAACTAAACCACCCCAGTTCCTTTCATCGTTTCTCATGTCCTATTTTCTAACCCTTTAATCATTTTAGTTCCTCTTCTCTGGGCCCTTCACGATTTCTCTACCTCTTTCCTAAAACATGGGACCCTGACCTGGACACAAAATACTCCCGGAAGAGTGGAACAATGGACTTCTCTTATCTTGCTCACGACACTCCTGTTAATGCATCCCAGAACCACGTTTGCTTCCCCCCTGCTCCCACAACAGCATCACACTGTTGACTCATATTTAACTTGTGACCTCGAAATCCCTTTTTGCAGTACCCCATCCTAGGGAGCCCCTTCTCACTTTGCATGCATTGAACCAATTGGTCCTCCCTAAGTGCAGTACTTGGTATTTGTCCTTATTGAACGTCATCCTATTTGCCTCAGACCACTTCTCCAGGGTATTCAACCCCTGAGGCCCAGATCTCAAAAGGTAGCTGGGTGTTTAATTCCCACTGCAATCAATGGGAGTTCGGTGTGTTAAGTACTTGTGTGGCCTTCCACAAACCAAGACCTTCCAAGATGCCTGTAGAAGAGTAGAGGCTTCAACCCAGATCTCCCAAATTCCACCGTCTGTCCGTCCTTCCTAGACATTCTGCATTTTAGAAGGGAAATCTTAGTGGAAAAACATGGCCCATGCATGAGGTAGCCAAGATGCTGTTACAAGAGCCAGGTCCCCAAAGCACACCAATGACCATGGCATTACTTGTGTCCCTTTGCCAGATATTCAGTTATTGCATATTTTATTACCACCATTTAAGCCAATGAAACGTTAACCTCTGAGATGTCTCATTAGCCCTTCTCTTAAGTGCCCTGTATCCATTGACGGCACCAAGCGAGCGGCGAAACACACATCCTTTCAGCCTCTGTTCCCAGACACCATGTCATAGCCATCTCAAGCTGGCAGCCTCTGTTCTAAATGGCACCCAGCAGACGGGGCTGGTGCTGGGGCAGGGCGATGAACAGCAGCTCGGAGTCTGGCACGTCAGCCCTTTCACTTCCCGAGCTGGGAGATTTTATATTTGCCACTTTAACGTCTCGGTAACAGAGCTTTGGGGTTGTCAGTGGCATTTCCAGATTCTGTTTGGGACGGTAAGTGAAAGTGCCACCCCAGGGCTATGGAGTTACGTGGTACAGGTTGTACCTCCCTTGTCTGGCACCCTCTGGAACCTGGGTGGTCCAGAACGAGGGGATTTGCTGGACCAGAGGCCGTCAGGCCCCCCTAACTGTCATCCAGCGGGCTGCCAGGCTCCCCTCCTAGCTGCCACACAGTCCCTTCCTGACTGCCTGCGGAGGGGAGCTCCACTCCTGCTGGTCTCTCCCGGCCTGGCCAGCCTCCCCATAGCTGCAGGGCTCCCAGCCAGGGCTAGGCTCCCCACAGTGGGAATCCCCAACTCCAGCCAGGCTTCCCTTAGTGGGGCTCCCTGACCTGGACCCCTGGCCTAGGGCTGCCCCGGGGCTCCCCAGAGCGGGAAGTCAGTGGGACTCCCTGCCACCAGCAGGGCTCCTCTCCAGTCCAGCTGGAGCTCTCTGGTCCAGCAACATCTGTCATCCTGCTGGACGAGGGATGTTGCCAGCCGAAGGAGTTTCAACCTGCACCGCCATTGTCTTGGGCAGCGTTGCTCACTGTCCCCGTTAACCAACACCCTTCACTAGATAAGGGGGAAGAAAGGCACTTACTCTTTTTCCTGACACCAGAACTTATTGACTGCGAAAGCAATGGCCACCAGGACTAAGAAAACAGCCACAGCAATGAGCCCTTGCATCCAAGGCTGGAGATTTCCCCGAGCTGCAGAGAAAAGCCAGGGGTTGACAACACGTTAGACATGATTTGTAGCTTCACTTGTTCTATTCAGGTTCCTACACAGCAGTACATATCACATCTGATTTCCTTCATATTGTCCCATCACTTGTCAATGCAAGATACGCCACAGGTCACATCCTGTTTCTGCATCACACACCTCGCTCCATGAGTGCTGAGCAGCACCCTGCTTCAGAGAAGCGATGTGTGAGTAACCACATTGAAGAGTGTGAGGTGCTCAGAAACTGCTTGGGAGACATCTAAGTACTTATGATGGATGGCTCACCTGATCAGGCTACAATGATCTGCATTTTACAGACAGAGAAAAGAATCACCCAGTCTAAGTGACTTGCCAAAGGCCACAGAGGAAGTCAGTATCAAAGCTACACAGAGCAGAGTACTGAACTATGCCTCCAGAGTAGCACCTTGATTAATTACCGAACTACACCTTCTCTCTGTTGTCATAATCAGAGGAGTCCCATAAGAAATTAGGCAAAAACATAACCACGCGATGATACGTTGCAATGTAACATGACCTTATTTATCCCAGCTCAAGAGACCACACAAGAACCCAAAACCAGAGAGAGAAAAAGCAGGATGCTCCATAAGGCAGCAAGGAACAGCTCACCCTACTTTGCTCTCAGATGGCCTTTCCCAGACTGCCTCTGAGCACACACAACCCTACAGATCCCCTTAGCCTATAAACATGAGTAGGCCCTTTCCTTCCCCTCAGGTAACAGCTTTCAAGTCCAACACAATCCTCAATACACTATATCTATGGGATTTTTCAGAATCCCTGCATAGTCAGCAGCATTTTGCGTGGCTGTGGAGGGAAGGGGGCGCAGAGAGAACCCTGTGCAGGGACTAGGAACAATCCATGTCCCTGAATTTGGGGAGGACACAGGGACTACTCCCTCCTTATGCTCCCTGGGATGCACATCACCCGGAAAGGATGGTGTGGTCATGGTCTGTGCACCATTCCTTGATGGCCCCATCCCAGCTACATACCTGCACCCATATCTTCCCAAGCACACGCTGCACCACCCAATCTCTCTTGCCTGAAATGAAAGCCTTTGCTGCCAGCTCAGACAGAAGAGTGCCATGTTTTCCTGACTCTGTAATCCGTCACTAATGATTATGATGTTGCAAAGCGGATTATGATGGGCTCATTAACATAACAAACTGGGCAAAGGAGGTGCCAGCATGTTCAGCGTGACATGCCACCGGTTGGCGGCCACCCCCTTGGAGAATGATCTTCCAAGTTTGGGGGGTTGACACGGTGGCGGCATGGCTGGAGGGGGGCCAGCAGGCAGCAGAAGTAACTAGCTGCAGAGTGGGGCAGTGCGTTCCAGAGAATGCAGGGAAAGGACCACCATGCCAGCTCGGTACGTCACAACCCAAGCTGATGTGAGACTTTGCCAAGACGCACACAGTTCTCCCTATTCTGCTAAGCTGCAGAGCCAGCCACACATTGGCTTAGTGGTGGGAAGTGGGGGAAGGAAGCATTAAAGGCTGTCATGTTATTAGCATGAATGGACTTGGGGCTCAGGAGATCTGGCTTTAGTTCCTCACTCTGCAACAGACAGCCTGTGTGACCTTTGGAAAGGCACTTAAGCTGAGATGTTCAGTTAGCCTGGTACTTAGTTCCTACTGAAATCAATAGGAGTTAGGTAGCTGGAACAGCTCTGCAGATCTTGGCCTCAGGTCCCCATCTGCACAAGGGATGTAATATTCCCTTACTTTGCCTGGCTTGCCTGGTTCAGTTGCAAACCCTTTTGGCCCAAGACTGAGACTTGCTATGTCTTTGCAATAAGTCCTCCATGCAGTCTTGGTTGGGGGCCTGTTGATGCTCCTCAAACACAAAACTTATCATGGGACTTCCTGCTTCTGAGCTAACCTTTGAGCCCTCTGCCCTGCCCCACCAGAGCTCAGAGGGCCAACCTTCCAGGAGTCTCTGAGAATTAAGATCAGGTAAAACGAGGAAACCTCCAGGAATATGTTCATCCAAATGGGTCAGCCCCACTCGCTGGAATTTCTGCCTCTAACTTGGACTGAATGGGATTCAAACATCAGAAAGGTCAACAGGAGGGCAGCTAGTTTTAGTTAGTGTCCATGCTGCACTGGAAAGAATAACACTGTGTATGGCAAGCCTTGTTGCGGCCTCTTCCATGCCACCCACCCTGAGAACATCCCGCCTTCTCTGAACCTTCCCTCTAGCTATCAAAGTCACTTTGGCAATGTGCTTGGAAGAAGAGACTGTTCTTGAATGGCCAGACATGCCCTGTTGCACCCATGACTCATTAGACTTTAAGGTCAGGAGGGACCGTCGTGATCCTCTAGACGTGTAGGGCACAGAACCTCCCCTTCCAAGTCCACTTTTCAATCTGGGGCAATTAGGGCTCATTTTTCAGTAGCAGAGCGACAAGGTAGGTGAGGTAAGAATTTTATGGCACCATCTTCTGTTCTGAGAGAAAGGAGCTCTTGTGCTCTACAGAGCATCTCTTCAGGGCCTGAAGAAAAGCCTTAACAGAGAGCTCCGTGGACCCAAAAGCTTGTCTCTTTCCAAGAGAAGTTGGCTCCAAAAAACACCAGCCTAAACACCTTGTTTCTCACACATATCCTAGAACCAACATGGCTACTGCAACACCACAAACAACTCACAATTAACGCATTTTAAAAGGCTGCCCTCACCTGTCCCACTCTCTTCATGCCAAAGGTTCCCAGCAGGCCAACCCTGGGGCAGATTCACTGGTGGGTCACATTGACATCAACGCTGCTGCAAATTCCTGCCTATGGAGACTTTGGCCTGGGGGTGTGTTATGGTCGAAGAAAGCAGATGTAGCTCTGTTTGTGAGGCCGGGGGACAAAGGTGGGTGTCACTCACTAAAAACAAGGCATTGGCAGATCAGCACGAGAGTGTCCCCACTCAAGGCTGTTCCCAGCAGTGGAGCTCCTATAAATTTCTGATAGGCTTGAAAGCAGCTTCCTCCAGTCCCTATGGAAGCCAAAAGTCTTGAATCTCCTCTCAAATAGTCAAGGCACTGCTGCACCATCTGGGCTGAATCTAGCCCTGTGTGTATTTAAGGTCTCACCACCCCTTGGACCAAACACAGTCACCTTCTCAGTAGAACCTGGCAGCCAAGGAACAGCAACACTTAATAGCTGATGGCAGAAGAGGGAGAAGAAAACGGTGTCAAGCTGGAACTCAAGGAGGAACATTAAGAAGGCAGAGATCAATTCCAGAGATGGGCTGTGTCCACACGTGCCACTTCTTCCGGAAGTGGTATGGTAATGAGCCATCTAGAAGATGCTAATGAGGCATGGATGTTAATTTCCCACACCTCATTAGCATATGGTCATGTGATTCAGAATCCAGAAGAAGCTCTTCCAGACTCCAAAATACTCGTGCAGACGCATGGCCCGCAAGGATCTTCCAGAAAGAAACCCTCCATCCAGAAGCCCCTCCTTCCGGAAGATCCCTGCGGGCCACGCATCTGCACGGACTCCGAATTCACATGCTCAGATGCTAATAAGTTGCGGGAAATTTACATCCAGGCCTCATTAGCATCTTCCGGACGGCTCATTACCATCTTCTGGAAGAAGTGGCATGTGTAGACATAGCCCTGGAGTTTGGCTGGGACAATCTGTAAGGACCAGAAGCCCTGGCATCGCTGGCCTCTGACTCTAGAGGACCATGGCTGAACAAGCCTCCTGCAACGCCCTGTGGAAAGACTCCCATTGACAGGAAAGGGAACACAACCCTTGTGAAGCTAAACTAAAAACTGTTTCGCTCCTGGGAGGAAAGAAGATTACGCAAAAGGGAAAGACTCAAGGAATGTTGACAGATGGGTCCTGGCCTGGGTGAACTTTTGACACTGTTTTTTCTAGAACTGGGCTGGCTGTTAAAATGTTTACTCTGGATTAGCAGCACAGCCTAAGGTTTAAACAATCTCTCCCTCTGTAAGGGGCTCTTGCAGACAATAGTCTCTATTTTCCGAGGACTGGTTCAGCTCAGTAACATGTAACATGGCACAGCTAGGGCAGCAGTGGCGTTAATAACTCCTGTTGGCAGGTATTTGGACAAGAAGGCTGGGAGCACGGCCAGGCAGGGGTAAGCTCTACTCTTAATCAAGATCCCAGGTGAAATGGGGTTTTTTTCTTTCAATAAGAAACCAAAAGGCAAGCTGGTGAGAACAATAACGCCACCCTACTTAGCTGGCACCAAGGCCAAGGGCCACACTCAGGTGTCCAGCGCAGTAAATTCCACATCAGGTGTACTCGGACAATTGCTGGCTTCCAGTGAGTGCCCAGAACGAGTGTAGCTGGTGCCAGATAGCTTGGAGGGCCCCCAAACGGTGGGTGCGCCACACCGACCGTTTGCCTGCCACTGACAGCACCGCGTTAAGGGCGCCTGCTGGAAAGAATTGGATGCTGGCCCATGTTTGGATGCCGGGGGCTGGTGAGATAGCGCTTCAGCATTTACATGGCGCCCCCTGCCCCATTACCCTCCCAGCTGGGCCCTTCACAGTCTTCCCGGTCCTTTTTCTCACAGTGCCCCTGTGGGGGAGGACCGTCCTGTTATCCCCATTTCACAAAGGGAAACTGAGACGCCAGCAAAGTGTCCCAGGCAGGGCAGGGCAGGGCACTCTATTCAGGTCCCCAAATCCCAGCCCATCCTCCATCCCTGGCTCAGGACCCGTCTCTCCTTGTGGGCCAGTTTCCCTTGCCAGCAGCGACTTCTGGCCGTAGGGTGGCCCCTGCTGGCTCGGCTCAGCTCAGAGCCACTGGGTGGTTGGTGGTGCCGTGAAGCGGGGCTGGCACGCTCCCCCCAGCGTCCATGCCACGCAGCTCCTGGGAAACAGCCAGCATCCCCCTGTGGCACCCATGGCTAGGAGCAGCCAAGGGGCGCCACACACACCATGGCCCACAGCGCTGCTGTGCCTCTCCATTGGCCGGCAACCATGGCCAATGGGAGCTGCGAGGGCAGTGCCTGCAGGTCGTCCGGTGCGGAGCCACCTGCTCGCTCGCATCTCTTTGCAGGAGCCAAAGTAGGTGCCCACTGCTTCCCAGGAGCTACCTGAGGTAAACGGCGACGGGCGCCTACACCCTCACCCACGCTCCCAGGCCCCAACCCTGATCCTCCTCCTGCCCTCCAACCCCTCAGCCCCACCTCAGACCCCATACTCCCCCCAGGAGCCTTTACATCACCCCACAGCCCCACTCCCAGGCCCAGCCCCCTCCCACACTCTGAACCCCTCAGCACCAGCCCAGATACTCCTCCTGAACCCCAAACTTCTCATCTCTGGACACATCCCAGGCCCCCAGCCCCCACCCCAGCCAGAGCCCTCACCCTCTCTTGCCTCCCATGCCACTGCCTCGGCTTGGAGCTCCCTCCCGCACCCTGAATGCCTTGTTTCTGGCCCCACTCTTGGCCTCTCACATCCCCTGAGGGATGGCTCAGGGGTTTGAGCACTGGCCTGAAAAGCCTAGTGTTGTTTGGTCAATCCTCAAAAGGGCTATTTAGGAATCTGGGGCAAAGAGATTAGAAAAGGGCCGCTGCTTGGTTGTGCCTTGAGGAGATGGGATCAGACTTGATGACCTCCCAGGGTCCTTTCCAGCTCTATGAGATGTGTATCTCCAAATAAATAAAAAGCCCCCCAAGCCAGCCTGGTGTGAGTGAGGTGGGGGGGGCGTAGGAGTGCTCCATTTTGTGTGAGTAGAAAGATGGCCACCCATTCTGGGCATCTCATTTCCTCTAAGGCCTAGGACAGCCCCTCTGAGAAACAAGGTAAGAGTTTCCAGATCCTGATGGGAGTCCCTCCAATGTGCCAACACCAGTGTCCCGTATGCTGGGCAGCCAATAAGGGCAGCAAACCAAAGACACAGACAGCAGAAACACACAGACGGCCAAGCAGTGGCATTATTGACTCTTCAGTTGCTGCTGTTTCTTACAGCGGCTGATGCTTCTATTGCAAGCCACATACTGGGCATGTTTCCAAAGGCGGTTTCTACAGTTGCCCTGGGAGCAGGACCAATGGGGGGTAGCGGGGGTACGTAGGGCATTTGGCCTTGGTCTCACATTTAACAGGGCCTCAAACTTAGACACTCAAGTTTTTGGCATTTGATAAGTTTCACAACTTGTTTTTCTGTGCATCCCTGGGAGTCCAAAATGTGACTCACACTCTTGCAGGTGATTTCATGAGAGACTTAAATTACTTCGTTCTGGCTGCGGGTTTCAAGAGATGGACGTGGCCCTGGCCTCTCTGGACCTCTGAGAGGTCCTGCCTGCCAGCCCCAGCAGGAGTCTTTTGGGGAGGGTTGTTGAATTCACCTCCTTCAACTCAATGCCACCACTAGCTCTGTTTGCTGGCAAAGGTAATGGAGCCAGTGGGCCAAATCATCAACTAGAGTAAATCACACAGCTCCGGGATCTGTCCTTTTCACCTTCAGGCAGCCCAGCCAGGCTGGGAGAAGACTCACACTAGGGGCACATTCTAAGTGGCTCCAGCATACAGGAGCATGCAAACAAAATTGGTCACTTTTGTCTGCTGAAGCCCCGTACTTACACATCTCCTTAGCCGAGCAGCGCACACAGCGGCTATGTAAACACACAAAAGCAGGGATTTGCCTGGGCAAAACGGCCAGCACAACCATCGAGAAGGGGTTGAAAAATTTGGTTCCTTGAGTCCGTGCTTGAACTTCAGCAAGGCAGAATTACAACCCCATTGGGAGTTACTTGTTTCTTTGCCAATCTTTATGATAGAAAAAAAAAAAAAATCTACGCAACCCAAGTGTAAGTAACCCTGCTCACTAGCCCTTCCAGTTGCCTGAAAGGCCTTTGCATGGAAAGAGATAGGGTTAAGCCAGAACACCAGCCCTGAAACTCTCCCACACATTCTGGGAAAGTTTGGATTCCGACTGAAAGTTGGATTCACCTTTCACAGCCCATCCTGTAAATGGGGCAGATGAGCAAGACCTGTGTGTCAGCAGCTGTGGTTCCTGCTCTGCCATCTGCTTATGTGTTCAGGTGTGAAATCCCGTCCTTAGCGGGAGGGGCACCATGTCATTAGCGATAATAAATGGGTTGTTACCCAGGTTACAAGAGCTCTGAGTACATTAATCACCCTTTCTCCTTAAGGCTTTTAGTAACTCATTCAGTTTGCATGTGGGTGTGAGGTAGGGCTGGGAAAAGCTGGGAAGGATGCTGCATGCCTCTGGGCTGAAACGCCTGTGAGTTTGCTGTCAAACAGGGAGGTGAATGTTTCTGCAGGTCCCACGTGCCTCAGTGCT
This sequence comes from Carettochelys insculpta, assembly GCF_033958435.1. Lineage (NCBI taxonomy): Eukaryota > Metazoa > Chordata > Testudines > Carettochelyidae > Carettochelys > Carettochelys insculpta. Next base: position 6,471,700 of record NC_134145.1, read on the forward strand.
ACTGAGGTAGATCTTAGCATAGACTCCTAGGGCTGGAAGGGACCTCAGGAGGTCACTGAGTCCAGCCCCCTGTCCAAAGCAGGATCAACCCCAACTAAATTATCCCAGCCAGGGCTTTGCGAATCCAAGACTTAAAAGCCACCACCTGCCTAGGTAACCTATTCCAGTGCTTCTCCACCTTCCCAGTGAAATAAGAGAAACCTATAAACAAAAGCACGGAGAGCCAGATCCTCATCTGAAGTCAATGGAGTTACATGTATATACCCAAGCTCAGGATCTGGTTCAGAAAGTGTGGACAGAGATGTCACGGTCTAGCTCTTCAGTTGGTGTAACTATATGTAGTACCTTGGATTGCAGTAGGAGTTTACTGCAACCAAATATCTGGCCCCCGTAACATATTAGCAGCCATACACATGCATTGCATGTGCTTATATTTATAAAGCAGAGTCATCTCGGAACTAGACTCAGTGTTGTCAATCTCTTGACTGTGCCATGAGTCTTGCCATATTTGATGTTTTCTTTAAGCCCCAGCTCCTGGAAGCCTGTGATTATAGAACACTCCATTCCTATCCATTCCTATTTTAGTAAGTTTCACAGAACACTAGAACTGGAAGGGACCTCTGGAGGTCATCATGTCCAGTCTCCTGCCCTCACAGCAGGACTAAGCACCGTCCAGAGTCTAGTCTAGACCATCCCTGATAGGTTTTTATCTAAACCACTCTTAAATTTCTTCACTAATTCCCTAGGCAACTGCTAGCCCTCTTGTTTGTGGAGAAAATTTCAAAGCAAGGGCAACCTTAAATGTTCCATGAGCAGAAGGCAAATGTAAACCCCCCAAAATGTACAACCTTTTTTTATTTTAAGCCACACTCCTGCTTATGGGAGGAGTATATTTAGGATTTTTGCATGCACAGGACTGGCAGTTTTGTAAACCTGGCAACTAAACAATCGCAGCAGAACAAGAGGCAATTGCTTCCAGGCCTACCTGAGCACAAGACGTACGCTGAGGAGGGTCTGTTCTGTACACTGACTGGCCAAAATCATCTCTAAAGAATGCAAAGGCTCACCTAACTGCCCCCAGGCAATTATTCCCACCAATGCAATGGGATTACTCATACCTTTACAGATTTGCTGAAGAAAGGATCAAGGAACACGAGCGCAGCCAAAGTGACTGTCACAGGGAGAGTCTGGGTCAAGGGGGTTGGCCTCATCGTTGGAATTTCCTTATACGTCATGGACAATGTTTCATTCCCTGCTCCCAGTCCCACCCACAGGGCTGTGCAGCTGTGGGCAGAGTTTAACCTTAGGAATGTACCGTCATCATCCTAAATAACCCTGAATTGTTTCATTTCCATCTCTGGTTTGGCCTCAGCAGACATCTCAGATGGGATTTTTTTTATTGCGTTGTGCTTGGTTCTCTCGTCAGAGGGGGTACGTCTACACAGCCAAGTGACTTCGGAATAACAGCCGCTATTCCGAAATAACTTTGTGATCATCTACACAGCAAAACTGCTCGTGTGAAATATCCGTAGGCTTATTTCAAATTCTGTAAGCCTCATTCAATGAGGAATAGTGCCTGTTCTGAAATATCTGTTTCGGAATCGGGGCTGCAGAGACAAGGAACAGGACCTATTCTGAAATAAGACATAGTGCCTCCAGGGGCTCTAATCTGAAATAGGTTGTATTGATTATATGGAGATATACCTATCTCGTAGAACTGGAAGGGACCTTGAGAGGTCACTGAGTCCAGTCCCCTGCCCTTACAACAGGACCTATCACCCTCCCTGACAGATTTTTTTTTTTAAATATTTGCCCCAAATGGCCCCTCCCAAGGATTGGGCTCATAACCGCATGTTTACAGGGTCAATGCAGTAAACACTGAGCTATACCCCTGACCTGCAGACACTCCGTTTCAAATTAGCTGAGCCCTATTTCGATATGCATTTTGTTTGTACATGTGCTATTTCCCAATAATCTCTTCTGGAATAGCTAATTCCAAAATCACAGAGGTAGCCGTGTTAGTCTATAAGGTGCCACAGGGCTTCTCGTTATTCCAAAATAACTCTGCTGTGTAGACATAGCATTGGGGTGTTAGACGTGATAGGGAAGGAACGTTCACAGGCAGATCCAGATCTGGCTCAGGCCAGCTCTGGGGTGAATTAGGGTTCAGATTCAGCTGTGCTGAGCAGGTTGCATTCCATGAACGTTCAGCACCAAAAGCTGGTATTTCATCCGTTCATCTATTCCCAAGAGTTTCCCCACTGTCTTGGGGCAAGATCTTTCTCCAAGAATTTTCACAAGATTTCAGCATCTTCCAAGCCTGGCCTGGAAATGGGGCTGTTTCTGGTTCTGAATCCAGGAACTGGGGAGTTTAAAAATCTGAAGGGAACATTCCTAAGGGCTTGGATTCAGGGCTTCAGTCTGGGCCCAGCTCCAAGTGTTTTGTTTTTAAAGAGAGGCAAACCCAATGAAGCAGAAATAGCAAAGAGCACAGAATATCCTCTAATTCATACGTGAGCCCTTCAACAAACCCCACAATACACTGACTCCTGCAAGCCTCAAAGAGGAGGTGTAGAGGCCCATCAGAAAGACAAGTCAGCAAAATGGCATGCACACTCAACTCCTTACGAAAGCAGGATGAGCCTGACCAGCATTGGCCTTCCCACCACCCTCCCCAGGCAGAGATGAGATGAAGTACCCCTTATCCTATGCAAAGTCACACACCGCTCCCCTCTCTCCATAAGGGGCAGATGTGCCTTTTCTGTGTCAGTTTGGAAGGGCTGCCATATTTCTGCTCTGACTACTGTAAGAGGCACCTTTAATTCCTTGCATGCCTAAGTATAAGGCCAACAGACCTTGGTCACTTATGGGCAAAACTGGACCTACAACTTCAGGAGCTTAGTGCATGATCCTCTACTGTGTGAGTTAAAGGCTGTAGAGCAGATTCCTTATTTTCTATAGAAGTGGTCCCAGCCAGCGTTCCCTGTAAGCTGGCCTCTCAGGAGTGACTCAGGTGCCACTCAGCTGATTAGCAGAAGACCCAACAACTACCAGTCTCTGTTGCTATTGGTGGTGCACATTCACACATGCCTTGATGCACCGAACAAAATGTATTCCTCCCATGGGTGTTAAAAATTAGAGGGAACACTGGTCATGGTGCCAGATGTTGGGAGAGCACACCATGTCCAGGAGGGGCATAAGTGGCACCAGCATCCCTTGCATCGAAGATGATAATGCAAGGTCAGGGCCAGGAAGGTGCCAGCAGCACACAGACAAAGCATGGACTGGAGAGCAAGTGGAAACAAGAAGGGAAGGAGAGGATCGGCTTGGTACTAGTTGGTTGGTGAGCCAGCAACCTAATCCCAGCCTTCTCTGGCCAGATGCCTTAGCTCTTTCCCCTGGGATAAACACATGTGGCAAGATAGGTAATTAACCCTCAGCGGTGGAGCTGAATAAATAGCAATTACATTTGGAAAGCAGGATCAAGTTCCCTGAAATTTCAAAACACCCTTTTTATGCTTGTGCAACTTAATACGGACCCTGGTTTTCTTCTCACTTTCCAGTTTTTGAATCATTTTAATTATTAACCATCTGACTTGGATTTCAGCACCTGTCCCCTGACCGCAAGCCAAGAGTGATCTAAGCTGCCTGCAACCACGGGGCCCACAAAAATGCACATACACACACTTGCATGTGCAAATTGGGTGCAGAGGTGGGGGAGTGGCCAATGCAAATAGTCCTCCTACATGCTGTTGCCTGATTTATTACCCCATTTGCAGGTATCAATGTCCAGTATGAGTGCGTGCACCCGTGCACACACATTAGACACAGGGTTCTGGGGAAAAGGTGTAGCAGAGTGTAATGTGGGGGGGAGGGGCAGGGTTCAACACCGTTGAAGAGAAGACATTACCTATAGACAATAAATGTGCCATCATACTTATGATTGGGCAGAAAAGGGCAAACAATAATTTAAAAAATAGATGAACCATAAAGTAAATGATTTTTTTTTTTTTTACTTATACAAAGGTTGAGAAACACCAAAGCAATGCACCCTTTGGAAGAGGTCTGTGTACGCCCAGGAGGACGCATAACCCTGGCTGAGAGTCACTGGCCTATAACACTTACAGACAGCTAGAATAAGTCTCCTCTAAACTCTGCCTGAGAAAAAATCCTTTAGCTAGAACTGTAAGTGCTCATGCACTGAGCTTTGGTAGTCCAGGAAGTCTGCTTCTTGGCAGTTACCCTTCCTATTTGCTTGTTCTGGGGAGAAGTTGTCTGACTATTTTTTGTTTGCTTGTTTTAGTTTATTTGAGATTTTTTCCACCAGTGAAGACAAAGCTTAAAATTAAAGAGTAACAGATATTTTGGAGCATAAGCTTTCATGGGCAAAGACCCGCTGAAAGCTTATGTGCCAAAATATCTGTTCATCCATAAGGTGCCACAAGACTTCTTGCTGTCCTCGAAGCTACAGACTAACACAGTGACCTCTCCGATACTTAAAATTAAAGGACTCCCCTGCTCTGGGTTGCTCTGTTTGCCAACTCTCAGCAGTTCATTTGTGCAGCTTCCAGGGCATCCGACAAAGTGCCTTACAACCCCATCTCCTCCCCCAGATGGAGGTGGGTCTTCGCTCACCAAAGCTTATGCTCCAACATCTCTGTTGGTCTATAAGGTGCCCCAGGACCTTGTCTTGTCTTTGAAACCACAAGAAGTCCTGGGGCACTTCACAGGCTAAAATACTTGGGAGTGTAAGCTTTCTTTGCCAACGAACGCTGATGCTCCAAAATATCTGTTAGTCTAGAAGGTGCCACAGGACTTCTTGATTTTTGAAGGTAGAGTAACAGAGCTACCCCTCTGATCCTTGTTTTTGCTAGTTACACACACACACATGCCCCCTTCTGATCCTTGTTTTTGCTAGTTACACATCCCCCTCTGACCCTTGTTTTTGCTAGTTTTTACACACACACACACACACACACACACACACACACACACCCTCTGATCCTTGTTTTGCTAGTTTTACACACACACACACACACACACCCTCTGATCCTTGTTTTGCTAGTTTTACACACACACACACACACACACACACCCTCTGATCCTTGTTTTGCTAGTTTTACACACACACACACACACACACACACACCCTCTGATCCTTGTTTTGCTAGTTTTACACACACACACACACACACACACACACACACACCCTCTGATCCTTGTTTTTGCTAGTTACACACACACCCTTCTGATCCTTGTTTTTGCTAGTTAGTTACTCTCTCTCCCTCTCCCTCTCCCTCTCCCTCTCCCTCTAGTTCTCCAGGCATTTAGAGGACTCCCGCTTACCTTGCTGGCAGTGCACCGGACCCAGGGCCAATAAAATACCCAGAGCAAGAAGGTGGCAGGTACGCATGGCTGGGTAATAGCTCTGCTGCTGTGGAGCTCACGGCGAAGGACTCTAAGTTGAAAGACAGGCACAGCGAGGGAGCCCAGCTCCTTGGGAGAAATTGCCCAGACAGCTGCGGGTGTGATCCCACCGCACGCTTACACCCGGCTGCTTCCCATGGAAATGAGCCTGCTGAAGTACCCGCGGATTAGTAAGTGGCCACTGAAAGCCAATCGCTCTGATTTATCGAGGAGGGGTGGAATTTGCATACCGGCTTCCTCTTGGGGCCAGGTGACTCAGCCTCGACATTGTTTGGGAGTGTGCAGAGGGGCGGTTTTAATGATGGGCAGGTCCTGCTGCGCTGGGAGGGTTTATTGACCGTGTTTATTGACTGGCGGTGAGGACCGGGGGGAGCTGATACCAAAATCAGTCCAGGCTGCCTTGCAAGGAGCACCCTGGGGTTGAGTGTTTGCAGACACCAGATATGCATCAGGGCTAAAAACCGAGGACCATATGAAATACAAGCTCCCAAAATATACTCTCAGAGGGGTACCCCTAGTACCAGAGAGGCAGCCCTTTTAGTCTGTATTCTAACAAAACAAACCAGCAGTCCTGGCATTTGGTTAGTCTTTAAAGTGCTACCTGACTGCTGGTTTGTTTGATAGGGGTACCCGTGCTGGTCTGTGGCTTCGCAGACACAAAAACCAAGAACAAAAAAAAAAACCCAAAAAGCAAAAAAAAACCCACACACACAAGCAGTCCTGTGGCACCTTAAAGACTAACGATTTTACTTATTTGGTAATGAGCTTTCATCCACTAAGATCCACTTCATTGGATTCCTGAGCAAAGCGTTTCAAAGACTAAATCCTCGAACTCTGTCCGCAGAAACAGTATCATGATAAATCTACTCCACTAGCTAGGACTCCCTTTGCCCTGTGGAGGATAGAATCAGACCTGCATGTCAAAGACCCTGTACAGCTAAAGGTGGCTCTTTGTAGCTTAAGTGGTTGGGACTTAGAGTAAGGTAGGAGCTGAGATTTATCTCAGTTCCAAGGAACCATGCCATGCAAAATAGTGATAACCCGGGAATCCCAGTAAGTTTTAGAACTGCAGAAATAGACCGACACCGATTAAAGTTTCAATGAACTCAACATTTAAAAAAATAAGTAAATAAATAGTCTCTTGGGGTGCCTGCAAGCCAGACATTTCAGTACCTTTCTGCTGCCTACCTTGCAAGCTTTGGGGGTACGGACAATTTCATATGCACCGTAGCACATTCTGGGTGCTGCTGGAGGACAAAGGATATATAGTGACGAGGTGAAACTGACTACAAAAAAATTGAAATTGTCCGGTGTCACCCTCTAGGCTGAGAAATATGAAAATTATAAACCCAAAGTAAACAAGTGGCAGAAAGTAACTTAGCTTGATTTTTAAATAAATAATCTTGATGGCAATTAACATTTATTCTAAATGTTTTTTAAAAGTTTTTTTAGCAATGTGGCTGTAGAAGCCAGTTGAAGTATATTATGCAAACAGTGTGGGGACTGTGGTAAGTAACACATATGTACAACATTACCCCTCTGTGTGTTTAGTCACAGACACTGGCCGAGAGGCTAATCAGACCTGTTGTATGAAACATAAAGGATGGTAGCTATGTGAATGTTATGCTACAATTGATTTGAATAACACTAAAAGAGACTGTGTTCGAATGGTGCACAAAGAATTGGTACATGTGGTAGTACGAATACAAGATATGGTTTGTGCTCTGGGGTATTCAAATTTTTCTGTACCTGGAAAAACGTGTTCTACTGATGATATTGGGTTTTGTGTACCTGTTACCAGCACAATCCAAATTGGTTCTCGTGCCTTTTGGCCAACAAGGACTGTGAAAACCGCTACTGAAATGCTCTCTCCCCATGGACATCTACAAAATCTGTTGAGAACATCAAGAAGTCTTGTGGCACCTTATAGACTAACAAATATTTTGGAGCATAAGCTTTCATGGGCAAAGACCTGCTTCATCAGATGCATGAGTCGGGGGGTGGTTTCAGAGGGCTATTTAAAGCGTGGGGTCCCAGTTAAGTGGGAGGGCCAGAGCTGACAAGGTCTATTCAACAAGGTGGAAATGGCCCAGTATCAACAGTACTTATCAAAAGAGGAAAAAACAAGTCGGATCAGACAGGGGGATGTGAGCCTTTGTCAGAGTCTAATGGGGAGATATGAGCACCCACAGCAGAGACACTGTCTTTTTAAGCTGCGAGCCACTCCCAGTCTCTGTTTAATCCATGGTTAATAGAGTCAAATTTGCAAATAAATTGCAGCTCAGAGATTTCTCTCTCCATTTGATGTTTGAAATTTCTTTGTTTCAGGACTGTCACCCTTAAATCTACCACTGTATGTCCAGGGAGATTGAAGTGTTCTCCCACAGGCTTCTGTACATTACCGTTCCTGATGTCCAATTTATGTCCATTTATTCTTTTACAGAGAGATTGTCCAGTTTGGCCAATGTAAATTGCAGTGGGGCATTGCTGGCACATGATGGCATATATTAAATTAGTAGATGTGCAGGTAAAGGAGTCCCTGATGGTATAGTTGGTGTTAGGTCCTGTGATGATGCCACTGGTAAAGATATGTGACCTCCCCACTCATGCATCTGATGAAGCGGGTCTTTGCCCATGAAAGCTTATGCTCCAAAATATCAGTTAGTCTAAAAGGTGCCACAAGACTTCTTGTTGTTTTCGAAGCTACAGAATAACACGGCTCTCTAAAATCTGCTGAATAATTTGTTTCATCCCATAGAACATTTACAACTGGACATGCATCAGCTGGCAGCCAAAACAAAAGAAGCCCTACTCCGCATAGCCCAACTGATACAACAGCAGGTAGAGGAAATAGAAAAAGTACAACAAGAGATGGACACACCATGGTGGACCATTCCAGAGGACATCACTTTACATCCAGTGGTATGGACTCCAACTGTTGTCTTAATAGGAGTCCAAGCCATTACCGGGGTGGTTCTCTTTGGAATGTGCCGTTACATGCACAGGCAAGCTAACAAAGCTAGATTTCAGTATAGAATCATAAGAACATAAGAACATAAGAATGGCCATACTGGGTCAGACCAAAGGTCCATCCAGCCCAGCATCCCATCTGCCGATGGTGGCCAATGCCAGGTGCCCCAGAGAAGGAGAACAGAGGACAATGATCAAGTGATTTATCTCCTGCCATCCATCTCCTGCCCTTGTACTGAAGGCTAGGGCACCATACTTTATCCCTGGCTAATAGCCATTTATGGACCTAACCTGCAAAAATTTATCGAGCTCTTTTTTAAACCCTAATAGAGTCCTGGCCTTCACAGCCTCCTCGGGCAAGGAGTTCCACAGGTTGACTGTGCGCTGTGTGAAGAAAAATTTCCTTTTATTAGTTTTGAACCTACTACCCATCAATTTCATTTGGTGTCCCCTAGTTCTTGTATTATGGGAAAAGGTAAATAATTTTTCTATATTCACTTTCTCCACACCATCCATGATTTTATATACCTCTATCATATCGCCCCTCAATCGCCTCTTTTCCAGACTGAAAAGGGATGGAAGTGGCTGTTAACTCCGCCATCACAGGGAATCACCATGTTGGAGAATATGCACAGGTAACATCTAGAATGTGAGTTTTGTCACTGAGTGAGCTTGTTTACTGTAAAGGAACAATTAATCACATGCAATAGGTAATCACAGTACTCATCTATATTCAACCTTCATAATGCAATATGTAATCAGGGGTATTCACATTCTATACCATGGGTGTCCAACCTTTTGGCTTGCGTGGGCCGCATTGAGTGAAGAGGAATTGTCTTGGACCGTATATAAAATATATAATATAGTTAATGTATATAAATCACATAATAATGTTAAAAGTTTACTATCTTGTGGGGCCGCATTACTAGCTGTCCAGGGCCGCATGCGACCCGCGGGCCGCAGGTTGGACACACCTGTTCTATATATATTTTCACAATAGGTAGTCAGAAAACCCGAATTCTAATTATGCACACCTATAAATAATTCTAATTAAGTCAATATCCATATTTTATATATGTTATTTTCTTTATATAACCAGTTATAAAAAGGTATGGGCACTTATGTTTACAACAAAGAGCTTGTGTTCTCAAAGACCCACAAGAGTCAAAGCCATCTCATGTCATCAAATGCATTTACCTCACTTTTTGGTTATGGTCCTGGGCCTAACATTCCCAGGCCCATCATAAGGGACTAATCAAAACTGGCAAATAAAATCTGTCCCTCAGTCGTACAACAGAATGTGCAGACTTTCAGACAGATGGGGTGTGAGTGCGTGGATGAGAGAAGAAAGGTGTCCACATAACAGTGTTTAGCCCACTGGGTCACCTTTCAGTCTGTGCATTATGGCTTTCCGGGACGATGGGTAAACATCCTCCCCATAAAAAGACAAAAAATGGAGGAATGCAGTAATGGGAGGCTTGGTGTAAGGCTAAAGGCCGCGGACAACAGTCAGTGCTTTGTTAATACACAGCAAAGCTAAAGGCCTGAAGCCTGAGCAACAGTAGGTTAAAGCAAAACCTGTGCTAGGCAGATTCTGCCCACAGGAATGCAGCAAGAGACAGAGCTGATAAGTCACAGAGCCTAAAAGCGCCCAGAGCCAGGCACTTAGTGATACACATAAACACATCCACATGCACTCCCCATACCCTCCCCATAGATAACCACTTAGCACCAGGTACATTCCCAACCAAGTTCAGGAACAGGTTGTAATGACAGCATGATGGATAGTGTTGTTTTGATGGTACCACCATTATGGCCCAAGTTAATGGGCAGATCTAGTTACACAAAGAGGTGTCAATGTATTACAATGGGAGGCGGGGTTGTACCTGGATATGTAACTTGTGTGTAACAGGGGCTGTGTCGAGCGACCTAGGGGATGATGGAGCCCCCTTACCGTCAACTGCGTCACATCCATTATCACGGCATATACATGTACCAAGGTAAACTGTTGAGTCATACTGGAGACTCATGAGGGTGTTGGAGACCATGCATCAATGACAATAAACCTGGCTCCAGTGCCATCATACCTTGCTTGATTTGTGGCTCTTGGGGGCTCTCGGAGGTCTGCAGTGTCAGCTAACTGCAGGGTCTATGCTGTTGTCCAGAGAGCACACACACATGCAGCCAAAGTGATTAACTTCAAAGGGAGCAGATTGGACGTCCAAGCACTGTTCCGGTAGAGACACCCGACCGCACAAATTATGGCAGGAGCTCAGACAATTGTTTAATGACAGTAGATGATGAGATTCAAAAAGTTGAAGCTTTATAAACTGCTAAAATACACCAGTGACTAAGTGGCTATCCTTAAATCAATAAATCATACCTGGTTGTGTTATTCATTTGCTAGTCTGATTTGTAACAACCCTCATTCCAAAGCCTTGCTCAGCAGTCCTCACGCTGCATGTTGTGACTCCCCAAAGTGGGTCATGACTCCATTTTAATGGGGTTGCCAGGGCTGGCTTAGACTTCCTGGGGGACCAAAGCAGAAGTCTGAGGGCTGCAGCCCTGGGCAATTGAGCTCAAGTTACAGGGCCCCTGCCTGGGACTGAATCCCTGCAGCTTCAGCTTCAGCTTCAGCATCCCACCTCCCAGCCATGGGACTCATGCTTTTCCCCCCACCTGGAGTCATATAGTAATTTTTGTTGTCAGAAGGGAATCATGGTGCAATGAAATTTGAGAACACCTGACTCACCAGATTTGGGCTCTAAGATCTTAAGCAGTGTTTTCCTTACTATCTCTCCTAGCTATCCATTTTAATCATTATTGGTGGAATTATTTTTTTCGTCCATTTGCTTGCACTGGTCGGCATTCACTGACAAACACAGAATCCTTCCAAGCCTGGCTTCAGACCAGTAGCCATGTTAGTCTGTTTCAGCAAAAACAACAAGGAGCCCTTTAGCACCTTAAAGCCTCACAAATGTACGTGGGCATAAGTTTTCACGGGCTGGAACAGATGCATCTCAGAAAGGAGGGTCCAGCCCATGGAAGCTGATGCCCAAATAAATTCATTAGTCTTTAAGGTGCCACCAGATTCCTTGTTGTTTCTTCTGAGCTTAGTTATTTTCCAGTTTTACTCACCAGTTGACCCTGAGTTGAATTCACTATAATAGAGGTACAAAGTAGAGGCATTTATCTCAAGATCTAAGGCCCTGGAGGAGCCAGCAACTGGACATCCCATCCTACTGGCTACATGTAGAAGCTTGTATCTCTGAGATGGCTCGTGTCCATGTCAGCCACAGACTAGCAAAATATTAGTCCGATGTAATTTCATCTACATGTCAGCCAGATCAGACCTGAAGACCATCCAGTCCAGCATTCTGTTTCCAACTGTAATAGGCAACAGGTGCCTGCAGGGTAGGGGTACAGGCACGGCCATCCAGAGGAACAGGGATGGGGCCCAAAGGGGCACCCCTCTGAGCAATTAACATTTTGCCAGGGGCACAGGGCGGTGGTGCACCTCTCAAGCACTACCAAAAGTCACCTATTATGTCAACAGTGGCCTGCACCAGATCCCTCCAAGAAAGATACAAGACCTTGGAGAAAGCAGAATAGCCACAGAGAGGGAGCCATGTCAATCTGTGTCTTCACCAAGCAAATCAGCAGTTCTGTAGCACTCTAAAGACACACCAAATAATTTGTTAGGTGATGTGAAGAAGCGGGTCTGCCCCATGAAAGCTCATCACCTCACAGATTGCCTTGTTAGTCTTTAAAGTGCTACAGGGTTGCTGCTTTGTTTCCTGGAGCAAGCAGCTACAGCATAATGTCTGGGATGTGTTAGCAGGAGTATCCTAAACAAGACACAAGAATAGTAACAGAGAGATAGCTGTGCTAGTCTACAGACGATCAAAACAAAAAAGCAGTCCAGTAGCACTTTAAAGACTAACAGAATAATTTATTAGGTCATGCGATTTCGTGGGACAGACCCACTCCTTCAGACCATAGCTGTACCAGAACAGGCTCCATATTTAAGGCACAGAGAACCAAAAATAGTAATCAAGGTTGACAAATGAGAAAAATACTATCAAGGGCTGTTTCTACACAGGCCACTTCCTTTGGAAGTGGCATGCTAATACAGGGAGCGAAAGATGCTAATGAGGCACGGATGCAAATTCCCCATGCCTCATTAGCATAACGTCACGTGATTTGGAGTCCGGAAGACCGTTCTTCCAGACTCCAAAATGCCGCGTAGAAGTGCAGCCACCAGGGGATCTTCTGGAAGGAAGTCCTTCTTCCCGAAAATTTTTGGGAAGAAGGGGCCTCCGGAACTGGGGCTGCGCTTCTTCACGGCGTTTTGGAGTCTGGAAGAATGGTCTTCCGGACTCCAAATCACATGATGTTATGCTAATGAGGTGCAGGGAATTTGCATCCACGCCTCATTAGCATCTTTTGCTTCCTTTGGAAGTGGCCTGGGTAGAAACAGCCAAGGTGACCAAATCAGAGAGTAGAGGGGCAGAAGTGGGGGTGGGGAGTCAAGAATTAGATAAAGCCCAATGTGCATAAGAGCCCCTATAATGACCTAGAAAATTCCCATCCTGGTTCAAACCACATGTTAATGTGTTAAATTTGAATATGAAAGAGAATTCAGCAGCCTCTCTTTCCAAAGTGCTGTGAAAATTCCTCTTCAGTCAGATGCAAACTTTCAGGTCATTAACAGAATGGCCCATTCCATTAAAGTGCTGACTGACAGGTCTGTGAATCAGGAGTGTTTTTATGTGTGTTTTATGCCCATTAATTTTTTGTCTAAGCAAGTTTGAAGTCTGTCCAATGTACAAAGCATCTGGGCATTGTTGGCACATGGTGACATATATGATATTAGTTAAGGAACATGAGAATGTGCCCGTGATTCTGTGAATAATCTGGTTAGGTCTAGTGATGGTATCTCCAGAACAGATATGTGGACAAAGTTGGCAACGGGCCTTGTTGCAAGGAAAAGTTCCAGGACTGGTGTTCCTGTGGTACAGACTCTGGTTGTTGGTGAGAATCCTCATAAGGTTGGGAGGTTGTCTGTGGGAGAGAACAGGCCTGTCACCTTGGGCCTTCTGGAGTGTGGCATCCTGATTAAGGGTACGTTGTAGGTCTTTAATAATGCATTGCAGTGGTTTGAGTTGGGGGCTGTAGGTAATGACCAGGGTGTTCTGTTCATGGCTTTTTTGGGCCTATCTTGGAGTAGCTGGTCTCTGGGTATTCGTCTGGCCCTGTCAATTTGGTTTTTTTTTATTTCTCCTGGTGGGTAATTTGAGTTTATGAATATTTGGTGAAGATCTTTTAGTTTTCGGTCTCTGTCAGTAGGATCAGAGCAAATGCAATTGGACCTAAGGGCTTGACGTTAAACAATGGATCTACTTGTGTGTACAGGATGGAAGCTATAAGCGTATAGGTAAGTATAGCAATCAGTGGGTTTCCAGTACACAAGAAGTAATTCCACTGCTCTGCTCTGCACTGGTTAGTCCTCAGCTGGAGTACTGTGTCCTGTTCTGGGCAATCCATTTCAAGAAAGAGGTGGAGAAATTGGGGAAGGTCCAGAGAAGAGCAATAAAAATGATGAAAGGTCTAGAGAACATGAACTCTGAGGGACTATTGAAAGAACGGGGCTTGTTTAGTTTGGAAAAGAGAAGACTGAGAGGGGACACGGTAACAGCTTTCAAGTGCCTAAAGGGTGCTACACAGAGGAGGGAGAAAAATTATTTTCCTTAATCTCTGAGGGTAGGACAAGGAGCAATGGGCTTAGATTGCAGCAAGGGAGGTTTAGGCTGGACATTAGGAAAAGCTGCCTAATTGTCAGAGTTGCTATGCATTGAAATAATTTCCTGGGAGGTTGGGGAATCTCCATCATTTAAGAGCAGATTAGACAAACGTCTATCATGGATGATCTAGATGAGTGCACAGGACAGGATTCAGTGACCTTTCGAGGTCCCTTGCAGTTCTAGGATTCTATGATTCTGTGACTCTCCTTCCTTGACCAACTCATTCTAACCCCTCATATTTAGAGGTGGGCTGCAACCTGGATGCACGAGCGTTTACGTTTCTATGGAAGCGTTTTCAAGCTGTAACGATTATAACTGCAATGTTATAACAATTGCATGGCATCCACTGCCACCACAGAGATGACACCTCACACGTATTCTCCCCTCCTGACCTGCTTCTTACCAGCCAGTCCTGCATCTTTCTGATGCACCTTCTGTCACGCACTTCACCCTCTCACCAGCTCAGACTTAACAAGGCTGGTGCTGAGCATCTATTTGCCCATGTAAGCCTCCTCCACCTTTTTCCATGGCTGCTGACCACACTGTCATTCCGCTAGTCACTCCGGTTTGTGTCCTGCAGTTCACCTTGGACTCTCTTCCTCATTCTGTTCCTCACAATTCCAGGCAGCTGCCATTATTGCTGCATGTCCCTGCCCTGCGCATGGAAAATCTGAGCTTTCCTTTCTCACAGAGCAGCTAAAATGTCTGGGCACACGGCCTGAGCATCCATCTCCCATGACTATCTCGGTTGTAACCTCTCAGCTTCCCACCTCCATCCTCTCCAGTCCACTTAATCTAGCAGAAAAAGGTAGACCACGGTCCAACAGCTGGAAGTTAAAGCAAAGAGGGAACACATGGGCTACGTCTACATGTGCACGCTACATCGAAATAGCTTATTTCGATGTAGCAACATCGAAATAGTCTATTTCGATGAATAACGTCTACACGTCCTCCAGGGCTGGCAACGTTGGGCAGCACCACATCGAAATAGGCGCTGCGAGGGAACGTCTACACGTCAAAGTAGCACACATTGAAATAAGGGTGCCAGGAACAGCTGCAGACAGGGTCACAGGGCGGACTCAACAGCAAGCCGCTCCCTTAAAGGGCCCCTCCCAGACACAGTTGCACTAAACAACACAAGATCCACAGAGCCGACAACTGGTTGCAGACCCTGTGCATGCAGCATGGATCCCCAGCTGCCGCAGCAGCAGCCAGAAGCCCTGGGCTAAGGGCTGCTGCACACAGTGACCATAGAGCCCCGCAGGGGCTGGAGAGAGAGCGTCTCTCAACCCCTCAGCTGATGGCCGCCATGGCGGACCCCGCTATTTCGATGTTGCGGGACGCAGATCGTCTACACGTGCCCTACTTCGACGTTCAACTTCGAAGTAGGGCGCTATTCCCATCCCCTCATGGGGTTAGCGACTTCGACGTCTCACTGCCTAACGTCGATTTCAACTTCGAAATAGCACCCAACACGTGTAGCCGTGACGGGCGCTATTTCGAAGTTGGCACCGCTACTCCGAAGTAGCGCGCACGTGTAGACGCGGCCGTGGTTAGCAGTGAGGGCCATTAACCTCCACCTCCACCACCTGGAGTCTTTAAATCAAGGCTGAACCTCTTTCTAAAGGAGATGTCCCAGTCGCCCCCCACACTACTGAAGGGAATGTTACGGGCTGCTGTGCAAGGGGTCAGACACATCAGTCACTCTCTACCTTTCCCATACTGGGTTCCCCCTTCCCACAATGAGGGTCCCTCCTAATCCCCCCTCACAAGTGGCCAGCACCCCCATTTAGCAGTATGGGAGAGAGAGACTCTCCCAGTCCCATACATGACCCTCAGGATGAGAACTGACTGGATGATGCAAAAGGCCTCAACTCCTACGAACAAATGAATGTGGCACATTTTGACTTTTTGCAGCCGTAAAGACAAAGTGACGAGCAATGGCCTGAAAATGCAGGCAGGTACTTTATACTGAAATGCCTGAACAGAACCAGGATCTGCCTTCCAAAACTACACTAGATTTCTTAGTAATTGGGGACATTGTGTTTTGGAGGGTCTGAGCGTGCAGAGGGCGTTAGCTGGGGGAAGATAGAATTCTATTTGCTTCTTAAGGCAAACCAGTGCCTTATCACCCCTGCTTCCTCCATTTACAAGTGTTTTAGGCAAACAGCTGACCGCTTCCCTTGCTTGGGAGCCTCGGGACAATTTATCTGCTTATCTCGATGTTTTAATACATCTGTTCTGCTTTCTGGATTGGAAAGCCCTGGGAAAGGTTTAAGCTATTGTTGAGCATGGGATATCACAGGTTTGTCAATATATTGACTCTTAGGTAGTCAGATTTCTGATTTTTACCGTGTGCTTTTAGCATTGCCTTTCCATCGGCTTGTAATTGCACCTTTCTCTGCTAACAAATGCATTTTGTAGCCCTGTTTCTGCACGTAAAAGCAGTGCCTAGCCCAGCAGGGCTTTTTTTCCCCCTTGTGTTTCGGAGCATTTTGAATAGTTTCCTGTGAAGAAGGTTCCCATAACTCAAACCCATGTTTGGCTGGTGATCAGACATGCACCGTTTTGCCTCTCAGTCTCCAATCCAGCCCAGGGCCCAAACCCTGCAATCGGAGCCCTGGGGACTGGCTTCTTTGCTATGTTCCCTGTAAGCTGAGCACTTGGGGGGGGGCTGCTCAGGAGAGAGTCAGGTGTTCCCCAGAGTGCCCACAGCCACACACAGTGGGCAACACGAGTCTTTTGGTGGTTCACATCCGCACATGTCTTGAGGCACGTAAAATTTATTCCACACATAAATGGAAAAAAAATAGAGGCTCCACTGCTCAAGCGTCCCATCGTGTTGTGCTGACTTTGGAGGAATGCTGCCTGAGTTGTGGGCTCTGCCCAGGAGGATCAGATGGCGGGCCAGAGGCCTAGATTGGCAGCAATCCAAAGCTGTTCCCACCTCACGACTCTTGGTGGGGGCCAGTGTGAAATGGGGTCGGTGGGCTCAGTTAGTCTGCTGTGAACAGGAACCCATGTTCGTAGCCAGACAGAACCCCGCCCCCTTCTGCTCTACTCCATCTTGCCTTCCCTAGGTGCTTCAGAGCACGAAAGGGTTAAAAGGAATAGCCCAGCCCTGGAATGCCCGAGTGCACAGATGGGCTTATCTTAGCCACGGTCTTTGAAGCTCCGGAGCAAAGCTAAGAACAATGGGCTAATTAACAGCCGGGCCTTGGACTGCCCTTGGCTAATTACCATCAGTTGATTCGCCCACCGGGTCCCAGACATGAGGAAAATCTCCAGCCCATTAAAAAATAAATGCCCTCAATGGTCTACCTCACAGGTGTGAATTACACCCTTGAACTCCCTGTGAGAACCAGCATCAGACAGTTTAATGCAATTACACCTAGGAAGAAGCCTACGTGACCCAATGGGTATAAAAGAGGGGTCCTGCAGCCCCCCCTATTTGAGTTCCAATCATCTTTCCTGCCGGACAGGAGGGTGGGGGTCTCCCCAGGTCCCCGGGGATGCCCGACTCCTGGAGAAAAAGGGACAAAGGACTTCTTCCCAAGGGATTGAGAGACAAACTGGCCAAGCCACGCTGGTAACGCAGGGGTGAGAATAAGACCTGCTAGGTATTTTATCTTTTTTTTTCCTTTTGCGCACATTTAACAAGTATAGATCTATGAATTAGAGTGTGTGATAGCTATTTGTAATCAAAGTATAAACCTTGTAACCATTGTAACCACAAGAGCTTAACTCGCTAGGTAAACAAACAAAGCAACATTGGAACAGTAAGAGATTAATTTGTTAGATAAATAAACAAAGTAATTAAGTGGTAACCTGACTCCTCCTGTTACTGTGCAAACCGAACACAAAACAAAAAACCCAGCCGCTTTCAGCTGCTCTCAGCCTGGTCACTGGTGGGCTCTGCCATAGACAAGGGCATAAGTGGCATCTCACCTGGCCATCAGCTAACAATGTTACAGAAACACCTACTGAAACTGGTATTAACTCCCTCCCTCTCCACTCCGACCTCCAATTGTTTGGCCTAGGAAGCTAATATCAATGGAAACCGAAATCCCCCTTCTCCGTTAAAGGGCGTCTCTCCAGCACAGGACTGAGGCTCATTGGCAGGATACGTCCAGCTGCTTCTTATGCAGTAGCAGTTCAGCAGGTAAAGGGTGTGCTCCAGAGCCCACTGGAATCAATGGAGCAAATCCCCTTGACTTCAATGGGCTTTGGCTCAGACCCAGAGAAAGGATTTTCAGTCTGCCTGGCTGCCAGTCTGCCCTCTCCCTGGCACACCAAGTGGACTTTAAAAATCATTATTCAGCGCTCTAAGCAGCTACATGCATTTAAGTACCTAGCTGCCCTGTCAGCAGGCAGGAGGGGCCCAGAGAACATCTGTAAAACATCAGTGGAAAGATTCTCGTTGACGTTAGCAGGAAATGGATCAAACCATCTTCTCAACAATCCACTGCCAGCATCTTATCTGAGCACCTATCCATTGTTAACATAGCTGCTCCCGCAGCCTCTCTAAGGAAGGGCATTGCTGTTATCCCCATTGTAGAGGTGGGAAACTGAGGCACAGAGAAACTAAGTGATTTGTCCAAGGTCACAGAGGAATTCAGTAGCAGAGCTGGGAAGTGAATCTGGGCCTGCGAAGTCCTCTGCTAGAGCTCTAACCACTAAGCCATCCTCTCTCCTCAGCTTTTAGCCGGAGAGGGACAGAAAACCTGTGTGCCCTCTATACAGTTTATTTTCTGTTACATCAGACATTTTAAAACCCATTTGGTTTTGTGACTCTACAAAGGCCCCTTGTAATTTTGCAGCCTCTGAGCAAATGTCGCAGGTCAGTGTGAGCTCCCTGTTGCTTCAACCAGCACAACAGCTTACCAATGGCCCTTGTGAACCCTCCCTCATTCATTGTCTTGAAATTAAGAAGGGCCTGGCTTTCAAAAAGGCACACGGTCGTTCCAGCACAAGTTACTGTTTTCAGTGCAAGAGTTGCTGGGTAACAGCGTTTGTCTGGATAATGAGAACAACCAGCTCCTGCTGATGCAGGGTGTGAGCCAACCTCGGTCAGGGGATATGAGGAAGCTTTCCCTTATCCCCGCCCTCTCTGCCTGCTACACCTTTCTTGAGCACAGCCTGTGCTGGCCCGTGTCAGAATCCAGGGATGAGGACCCTGGTTTAATATAGTCTGCAAATGTTCTGGTGCAGCACGTCTGACCAGGTGCTCAGGAGGATTCCTTCAGGCCTCCCAGACGATGGGTCTGTGAGGAAGGCCTGAGGGAGACTTTATCAGAAGGTACCTCACAGGCTTGTTCAATCAGCTCTTCCCTAGACAGGAAGTGGCAAACGGCTAAGCTAGCAGGAAATGTGCCAGAGAAGATGTAATAAATCTCCACAGATTAAATCTGGGTTTTCTGTTCAATTTGTGACTTCATAATTCTTTTCACGGCAGTGCACAGCTCCTGATCCAGCAGAACATAGAAATGGCTTCCACAGGATACAGCTCAGAGATTTGGGGAAATCTTATTTTCTCAGTCATCTTTACAAACATTCGTCTATTATATGTCACAACCCCTGAGACTGACATTTTGGCACATCCACTGAGGCACCAATAAGGAATGTGACTTAAAAGAGTGACTCAGCAGATTGGGACCAGAACAACCTGGACAATGTACACGTTTCATTTGAAGACACTTGAACAATATCATCCTCTGGACAAATTGGAGAAATAGTGTGAGGTAAACAGGTTGAAGTTTAATAAAGACAAATGCAAAGTGCTCCACTTAGGAAGGAACAGTCAGTTTCTCACATACAGAATGGGAAGCGACTGTCTAGGAAGGAGTGTGGCAGAAAGGGATCTAGGGGTCATAGTGGACCACAAGTTAAATATGAGTCAACACTGTGATGCTGTTGCAAAAAAAGCAAACATGATTCTGGGATGCTTTAACAAGTGTGTTGTGAACAAGACATGAGAAGTCTTTCTTCTGCTCTACTCTGTGCTGGTTAGGCCTCAGTTGGAGTATTGTGTCCAGTTCTGGACACCGCATTTCAAGAAAGATGTGGAGAAATTGGAAAGGGTCAAGAAAAGAGCAACAAGAATGATCAAAGGTCTAGAGAACATGACTTATGAAGGAAGGCTGAAAGAACTGGTCTTGTTTAGTTTGGAAAAAAAAAAGGTTGAGGGAGGACATGATAGAGATTTTCAGGTATCTAAACGGGTGTCTTAAAGAGGAGGGAGAAAATTTGTTTCTCTTGGCCTCTGAGGATAGAACAAGAGGCAATGGGCTTAAACTGCAGCAAGGGAGGTTTAAGTTGGACATTAGGAAAAAGTTCCTAACTGTCAGGATGACCACCACTGGAATAAATTGCCTGGGAAGGTTTTGGGACCTCCATCTCTGGAGATATTGAAGAACAGGTTAGATAAATCTCTCTCAGGGATCCTCTAGACAGTACTTGGTCCTGCCATGAGGGCCGGGGCTGGACTCGATGGCCTCTCGAGGTCCCTTCCACTCCTAGCGTTCTATGATATAATTCTACGATACGATTCTATCCACGCTGCCTCAACAGAATCCAAAATACAGGCGCATGAACACTAGCATCCAAGAAGAGTCAAACGTGACCAGCACTGAAGCCATTATCATTCACCAGCAACATTGTTGGAGGGGGTCACATGGTTCAGATGTCTGATCAGCGCTTACCAAAATGGATGCTGTTTTCCGAATCGGAGGAAGCCCAGAGGAGCTTTGGGGAACCAGCAGAAGTGATACATGGATGTGCTGAAGGCCCACGTGAAAAAGTGCAGCATCAGTGTCATCCCTTTGGAGAACCTTGCCCAGGATGGTCCCCACTGGAGTGCAGTAATCCATGAGGGGGTGGCACAATTTGAGAGATCCCACCTCAGTGCGGAGGAGGAGAGGTGGAGAAGAAGAAAAGAGCGTCGAAAACTGCCCCCCGCACCTCCAACAGCTGCCAACACCTGCACCTTCTGTGATAAGACCTGGGGCTCCAGAATCAACTTGGTCAAACATCAACAGACTCACAAATAGGAGGGTGACATGAAGACGTCCTACTCACTATCAAGTGGCTGCCAAATAGAAGAAGAGAAGGGCCCAGAACTCTCCTTTCTCAGGTCCCAAACCTACAATTCCAACTTATTTTACTACCTCCTGTGAATTCAGGTTGTTCATTCTTCATCTGTTGAGGGCTGTGTGAAAGCAGCTGCTGGCATTAGAGAATTTCCACTGACCCATCTGCACATTTGTCATAAAACTTTCTTCAGTAAAACCTGGCTTTTTGACCCAATTAAAATTTTTACAGAAAAGTTTCATTTTGGTTTTTTTTTGACTATTTTCAATCAAAGGTTTCAAAATGCATATGTTGGTTTTAGTGTCAAAATATTTCTTTGGTGGGCATTTTAAAAGTTTGCATCTTATGGGTTCCCACACCCCTTTCTCTCTTGATTGTATTTTTCTCCCCTGGGAGAGAGGAAGGAGAAGAGTAAAACTAAAAAGATGGAAACTGAGGAGGTGGCCAAAAAGCCATTTAAATGAGTGTGGGGTGGGGGGTGTCTTAAAAGAGATGTACACTTTGATTCATTTCAGATCTTATTGTTGAAAAGCATTGTGGAAAACTAGCAAACAAAGGAAAACTTGTTCATTGGTTTTGCTGCTTTGGATGAAATTAAATACTGTGGCCACAGACCCCGGTCCTAACACTGAACTTCTTGACTTCATTCTCTAGTTTACCGCAGGGGTGCACAAAGTGAGGGGGCATGAAATTTCGTGAGGGGGGCGCAGCATGATCAGCTGCTGGGTCTCAGGCTTGACCATCTAATTAAAAATACTGAAGTGTGTTAGTGTTTTTATGTCTGTGTATTCACATTTATATTCCAATTAATACATTTTTTACATTCTATGGACTTATTTTCTTACACAGGCCAAAAGGGTTTTTTTGTTTTTTTTTTTGCATATGGGGATAACTGAAATTTCAGTCGGTTTTCATTACATTAGACTGGTTGGGGGCCCTGCTAATTGCAGGGAAGAAAAGAGGGGCCCAAAGTAAAAAGTTTGCTCACTTCTGGTCTTCAGCAGCTGACTCTCAAGTGTTTAAAACACTCCAGGTTCCTCTTCAGAGAGAGCCTACAACTATATCCTTGACTAGACAAAGGTTCTGTTTATGCAGCATACCCATAATGAGTCCTGAACTTTATTTTCAACTCTGCCACATGCCCCTGATAACCCAGCAGGCAAATTTTGAGACTCAGTTTCCTCATCTGTAAAATGGGGATAAATCTATTAAAGTTCTTTGTAAAAGGCTTTGAGTTCAACTGATGAAAACTGCCATAAACAGCTATGTATGGTACTGCCTGGATCTGAGAGGGATTTTGTTTTCCAGGGATTCTGTTTACCTGGGGAACAAAGCAAGATGTTTGGAAGGAAATTCTGTTTTCCCCAAGCTGGAATCCTGCCTCCTGGTGCAGTTTGGAAGGCAGGCGCTAGCAGAGAGTTTCACTTCCCTGCATGGTGCCAGAGCACACACGCAAAAGATAGCAAAGAAAGAGGCGCCTCTCACAGTTTGCTTTCCACTTCCCAAGCCCCCTGAGGGCTGGTGCTAATTAGACACTTTTCTGTACAAGAGGGCCTTTCTTTTGCGGCAGGCCTGGAATGATCCATGCAGAGGAAGGCTTTGAAAAGAGGGCAGGGCTACAGATTGCCTGGATAAACAGTGCCTGGTGGGGGGATGAAGGCACACAATAGATGTCAGGGCAGAGCAAGTGTTTGTGTTTCCTCCAAGTGTTTGTTCATCCTGGGGCAGCTGGATTCCTGCAAATACATCCTCAGGGCTGCTCAGAATGTGTGTCCAAGGCTGCTACTCAGGCGGTCAGATGGGCGATGGCTGGTGAGCATCAGCTCCCAGGATGGTGACATCAAAGGCTGGCGTGCCAGTGCCCAGCCCCAGGGATTGGGATACCTAGCAGAACAGTGGCCCTGGCAAAGCACACTGCCCAGTGGAACACTAATGCTACGTTACCTATGGGACAGGCCTGGCAGTGGCACTGTCCAGAGGATAACGAGAAGCCGGCACAATAGCGCTCATGAAGTGCCAGGCCTCTGTCGGGCAGAAAGCAGCCCGCACGTTGGAACCGGTAAAGCCCAGGGCCACCCCACCTGCAAGCAGCGTGGAAAGCCCGGTGGGGCTGTGAGGTGCACACTCAGGGCTGGGGGCAGGGACCTCAGTGTGCTGTTTTCCTCCCTCCCTGGGCAAAAGTCTGCATTGCAGACCTGCAGGGTCCCCTGCCCTTCGCCAGGTCTCAACACCCCAACCGCAGTGCTGCGGGGTTCCCTCCCGCCCCTCGGCCAGGGATCTCATGGCTGGGGCTGCCTGTCCCGCATAATTACAGAGAGATGGCCGTGTTAGTCTGGACTGTCACAAAACCAAAAAGCAGCCCTGTAGCAATTGAAAGACTAGCAAAATAATTGATTAGGTGATGAGCTTTTATGGGGCAGGCCCACTTCCTCAGATCTGGGGACAGTGCTGAAAGTGAACTGGCACAACAAATATAACTATATAACAGTATAAAAAGGATGTGGATGTGCTGGAGCAGGAGCGGAGGGCAACAAAAATGATTAAGGGGCTGGAGCACAAGACCTATGAGGAGAGGCTGAGGGATTTGGGCTTATTTAGTTTACAGTAGAGAAGACTGAGGGGTGATTTACTAGCAGCCTGCAACTTCCTGAAGGGGAGCTCTTAACAGGATGGAGAGAAACCGTTCCCTGCACAGACAGCCGGCAGAACAAGGAGCAATGGTCTGTAGTTACAGAAGGACAGGAGTAGGTTGGATATTAGGAAAAGTTACTTCCCCAGCAGGGTGGTGAAGTACTGGAATGCGTTGCCTAGAGAGGTGGTGGAATCTCCATCCCTAGAGGTTTTTAAGTCCTGGCTCGGCAAGCTCCTGGCTGGGATGACTTAATTGGGGCCGCTTGAAGGATCATATATATTCATCATGCTAGCTCACTTTCAGCACTATTCCAGATCTGAAGAAGTAGGTCTGCCCCACAAAAGCTCATCATCTGATAACAGGGTGACCACCCATCCCGCTTCGGCCCAGACACTCCCGTATTTCTGGCCTCAGGAAGATGTCCTGCCTTACTTTAACAAAAGCGCTAATTGTCTCATATTCACATGCCCTCCTGAGCAGCCCTTTCCCCCAAGGCAGCGCAGTTGCAGGTACCAGCTGCAGGCCAGAGAGCATGTGCAGTACATACTGACCAGCCAGGTGCACAGGCTGCAGCAGGAGAGAGAGTTTGGGGCCCTGCCTTACGGTAAGGCACAGTATGTTGAAACAGTGGGGAGGAGTGCATCCCCCCCACCTGCTTCTTGTTTAAGATTTTAAGGGGATCTGGTGCCCTTCTTTGGGGCAGCTGTCCCTCCAGCCAGGGAGACCCCTGCAGACAGGTAGCCCCATCCATGCTGTGCTGCAGGGCTTCCTCCTGGGGAGCGGCGGTACCTTCTGTGGGGCAGCTGCCTCCTGCAGCCAGGGAGCTCCTCCCCCACGGCAGGGCTACAACCCTGTTCCCTGCTCCTTGTGGTGTGGGGCAGCTGGGAACCACACTGGAGGGCTTCCACCCTGTTCCTGGCTCCTCGCTGCTTGGGGCAGCCAGGAGCCACAGCCACAGGGCTGCAGCCCTGTTCCCAGCTCCCCATGGTGTGTACATGGCTACATTTGGTAAACGTTGACACTGTAATGTCATATGCACCTCATTGCAAGACAAGAAGAGTTTTTGCATTAGAAACCATGAGCAAGTCGCATGCTCCACTTCTGGCTAACTTCAATTCCGTTCAAATAGTTTTAGTATTTTAACTACTAGTTATAAAAATGCAGCATGTCTTTTTAATGGGTGCTCAGTAAACAATGTTATTTTGAATGTACTGCATACATCTGATTGATTTCCACTGAACTCGCTGACGTCTGGGCTATTTTACCAGATGTCCTGGATTTGGCATAGAGAAACACGGTCACCCTACCCAGTAAAGTATTTTTTTAGTCTTTAAAGAGCTGCAGGACTGCTTTTTCGTTTAGTGCCGCATAAGTTTTCCAGAAATCTGGCAACTCTCCCCACCCCTGAGGTCTGTACGTAATCTGAAGATACTGTCTGACAAAGCAATACTGTCAGTTCCCTTCCTGCTTCCAAGGAGGTAGCCAATAGTTCCCACACGAAGTGATATTTTAAATGCAAGGCGAGACGCCCAGATAGAAATGCTCCACTGACCGATTTACACCAGCTCATTAATTACTGTCCCATGGCCCTAATATTTCATGCATCCTCCGCGGCCAACCAATGCCCCAAGTGTTGCCTACTTTGTAGCTGCACCAGGCTGTCATATTGCAGCTCCAAGGGAATCCTGAGCCTTTCACGCTAATGCCTGGAGTTCTTGCTCCGTTTTCACTCAGTGCTTAGCAGGCCAAACTCCCATCCGTTGCAATGGGCTTGGCCTGAGTTGAGACTGAGCAAAAAGATTCAATGGGATAGTCACAGCTGCAATTGACTGATGATACAAGCCTGGATTAAGAGTACTTATAAGAACTGCCTATTGAAGGCAATGGGACTACAGGTGCAGATGAGATTATGGGGCATCATATTGTCTAGCACATTACCAACACTGTCACTGCTTACTGGGCTCTTAGGGGTAAATTACAGCACAGAACACTGAGAGCCAGGACTGGTGGCTGGAAGCAAACTTTATGGGACCGCGGGAAACTTGGCCACACCCATGATAAGTGGCTGTCCGGCTAAATGAAATCATGCTGGATTAGGGATGTCGCCGGATGAGAGAGTTCTGGATTAGAGAGGTTCAACCTGTGTTCACATGAGTAACTGCTGTACAGACAGGGCAGGTGAGGTAATATCCTCTGTGGGCCCAGCTTGCACTGGTGAGATATACAAGCTTTCAAGCTCCCCCAAGACCAGGACACACCTACTCAAGAGCCCTGCCAGAACAACAGATGCCAAACTCACTGACATTTTTCCATTACCGCAAAGATCATCTCCCACCCCCATGTAGCTTTCAAGACCCCCTGGGGCCTACTCACACCTGCCACAACATGGGGTGTCCCTTATCTGGTGTACTAAATGCCCCAGTAATAACATGCGTGAAACAATTACTACGCTCTTGAATGAGCTCACACTTCAGAATGATATAAAACAAGCTCACCGACGCCACCGGTGAGCACCAGTGGTCCCTAGACACTGTGAACTTGGGCAGCCCCTGCCCCTCCAGTAGAGCTTCAGGTACTCCCCAGCTGATTGCCAGAGTGCCCACAGACACCCAAAGTGGTGGTGCACACTAGCACGTGTCTTGGGGCACACAACAAAATTTATTCCACCCATGGATGGACGAAATCAGAGGAAACAGTGGGGAACACCCTTCGTAAAGCGATCACTCTATAGATGACCCCCTCAGTCTTGTACAACACTTTAAAAACCGAGCCTGGGAGCTTAAACTCATAACTCTGCTAGATACTACAAACCATGGACCGAACTGAGACACTGGGTATGTGGCTTATTACAACAATCCATAACGCAAGAACAACTGCTTTTTTTTTTTCAATGTGACAACAGAGGCATTAACAGGCCTGTATGGTACATTAGAACATGTGCTGTTGACTCCCTATGATCTTTAAATGATCTCTTCCGGGGCGTATTTTGCCAGAGTGCTGGCAGCATCTTTCTCAGACCTCGGGAAGAGCTCTGTGGAGCTCATGTCTCGATCACCAAAGGATGTTGGTCCCATAAAGCCCTAAGGCCAACCCACCTTGTCGCAAATGTCCTGGAACCAAGTCTGCAAAGAGGCAGACAGACTCATCTATCAGCAAAAAGCAGTCGAGTAGCACTTTAAAGACTAGCAAAATAATTTATCAGGTGAGCTTTCGTGGGACAGACCCACTTCTTCAGACCATAGCTATACCAGAACAGACTCCATATTTAAGGCACAGAGAACTTGATTATCTTTTTCCGATTTGTCCGCCTTGCTTACTGTTTTTGGTTCTCTGTGCCTTAAATATGGAGTCTGTTCTGGTCTGGCTATGGTCTGAAGAAATGGGTCTGTCCCACGGAAGCTCACCTAATAAACTATTTTGCTAGTCTATAAAGTGCTACTTGACTGCTTTTTGTTTTGATAGTGTATAGACTAGCACGGCTTCCTCTCTGTTACTATTCATCTATCAGCAATGCATCTGGCTCTGGGGCAGAGCTGAAGGAAACCTGCAATCGCTTGAACGCCCCCTGCTGGCTGATCCATAGGAGTGTCCTACATTGGTTGACTGCAGAACTCCAAGCAAACGACTGATTCTGCTGCACTCTTGAGATGAATGTAATAGTGGCCCAGCAGTATATAAGAACCTTGCACAGCAGTTTTGGCATGGAAGCAAAGAACATCTGAGTCTGGGAAAACTGATCAGCTAAATGGCAACTCAGCTAGGACAGGGACGTTAATTTCATCTCTCACCAAAAAACCCAATCTGTCTTCTTCTGTCCCACCTAGGGGGACATTCTCCGGCTGGTGTTACGCAGACACTCTGATTACTTTATCCCAACAGTTCCTTCTGGCCTTAATCTATGAAACTCTGAGTAACTCCAGAGATCACAGCCAGGTGACTCCAGTCCTGCCCGAGTGCAATAGTTGAAACCTTCTATTCATAATTGTCCTTTTGCTCACTATTCAGAGCACAGATGACCAGTAATTCAAGGACAAGTGTTACAGTAACACTGAGGTGGAAGATCATAAGTGTTCCCAACCTGGATACTGAGGAAGAGGAGAGAGATTAATCTTATCTAGATATGCCCTGTTGCCTGCTGGTATCAATGGAATGCACAATTTACTATTCGATCTTCTCTAATCTTCACCCCATAAAATCAGCTGCAAGTCAGGCTGGTGTTTGAAGCCTTCAGCTGCATCCACTGATAAGACAGGAAGCCAGAGGGGCTGGAAACCCCATAAAAATGATAATCTCCGCTGACAGCCTAGATGGTGCAGGAGTTTTCTGCCTTCTTATCAGTAGGTTTGATTCTAAATGGATTTCATGATCATCCCCAAATCATAACTGGTCTCTGTCCTGGGGCAGCTCCAATCATGAATACGGCTTGCATTCTGGCCTAGGAACAGCTGGCCCAACTGAGCAGAGAAAGCAGCCAGACCACAGATGAGTCCCAAGGACTGAGCCCTGTGGGGAGCTCTTCTAAAAGGCTTCAGCCTTCCTTGTGTGGTTTGAAACTGCCCAATTTGAGGGCAAGGGCAATCAATTTGCCTGATGTGCAATTAAGCAATTAAGCTTAGGTGGATGCCAAGGACCCTCAACACTGCCATGAGCATAATTCATGATGGGGCAGGGGTTGGAAAGTGGCCAAGGGCTGCACCTTTCTATAGAGGGAGTGCAGGGTCCAGGATGGAGGCTGGGGGCAGCAGGGAGCTCGGGGTACAGGACTTGAGTGCAGGAAAGAGTGGGGGGGGGCAGCTGGGTGAAGAAGCGGGTTGTGACCTGGGACAGGGGCTTGGAGGCAGGGTCTGGGAGGGATTTGGGTGCAGGAGAGGAGTCTGGCTTGGGTGAGGGAGTTCGAAGGGGTGCAGAGTCTGAGCGGGAGTTGTGACCTGGGGGAGGGAGGTGGGATGAGGGAGGGGCAGGCTGTGGCTGGGAGGTGTTCATCAAGGCAGCCCCCAGCCAGCAGCCCTGCAGGACTCCGAAGTAGGCTCCCTGCCTGCTACAGCCCCAGATAGCTCAAAACTGCTGCCTGCTCCAGGTGGCTCTCTGCTCCACACACCCAGGGGAGGGGGAGGATTTGCACATTGCCCCCACCTCCACAGCAACCTCACTCCACTCCTATTGGTCAGAAACTGGCCAATGGGAGCTGAGAGATTTTGCTAAGGGGACGGTGCAGTGCAGGAAGCCTCTTCCTCCTCCCAGCATCTGGAGCAGAGGGATACATGGAGCAGGAAGCAGCCTGGGGCTGCTGTGAAGTGGTAGGTTGTTCTGTGCCTGAAGGGCCCTGTGGCATGGTGCACGGGCCGTATCCATTGGCTTGGTTGGCTGCATCCAGCCCACAGGACATTATCTTGCCCACTGCTGCTCAACACGAAGCTGGTTTTCTTATATTTGGCTGACTTACCCCCACTGTAGAAGCTCTTGGCAGGCTGAGGCAGACGCACCTCCGAAGTACAATGACAGTATTGTTAGGGTCCTACCAAATTCACCATCCATTTTGGTCAATTTCACATCATAGGTATTTTAAATTTGTAAATTTCAGGTATTTAAATCTGAAATTTCATGGCATTGTAATGTCAGGGACCTGAGGGGGTCACAAGGTTATTGTAGGGTGGGGATGCGGCACTGCTACTCCTACTTCTGCATTTCCTTCAAGGCTTGGCCCCTGGAGATTGGAGGCTGCTGGCTGGGAGCCCAGCTCTTAAGGCAGAGTGACCAGCAGCAGCCCAGAAGTCAGGATGTAATAGGGTGGCATTGCCACCCTTTCTTCTGCATTGCTGCCTGCAGAGCTGGGTCGTTAGTCAGCAGCTACTCTCAGGAGCCCAGCGCTGAAGGCAGCAGAACAGAAGTAAGGAGGACACGGGATGGCATTGCCATCCTTACTTCTGCTGGCAGGCTACTGCCTTCAGAGCTGGGCACCCAGCCAATATGACAACCACCGCTCTCCCGTTACAAGCTCTGCAGGCAGTGCAGAAGTGAGGGTGGTGATACCATCACCCTCCTAAAATAACTTTGTGATTCCCCCCGCTCAAGTCCCTGTTAGGTCAGGACACCCCCCCTCCCCATTTGAGAAACTTTGGTCTCCCCCCCATGGAATCTGTATAGTATAGAGTAAAAGCACCCAAAAGGTCAGATTTCACTGGTGGACACTAGATTTCATGGTCCATGACGCATGGCTATGAATTTGGTAGGGCCCTAATTATAATAGATCACTTATTATTATTATAAAGTTAGTATTAGAATAGCACTTAGTTGCCTCAGATCAGGCTCTTATGCTATGTACTACACCTCCACTTACTAGGGGTACATCTCCACTACTCGGTAGATCAACCCAGTCAGGGTCGATCTTCTGGGATTCGATTTTGTGCCCCGAGTGGAGATGCGTGAAATCGAACTATCAGGAATTGCCAGTCAACCCCCATACTCTTCAATCTCACAAGTAGTAAGGCAGGTCAGTGGGAGAGTTTCTCCCATCAACCTCCCACAGTGAAGATGGAGAGATAAGTCCATCATAAATACTTCAATTCCAGCTACACAATTGCCATAGCTGGAATTGCATATCTATGGTCTACTTTAAAGTCTAGTGTGGACCTGGCCTAGGAGACAGGCCCAGCTGCAATGGTCTTGTCATCTGCAGAGAAGGAAACATTACTTTCAGCCCCATTTTGCAGATGGGGAGCAGATAAATGGGGCGACTTCCATAAGATCACCCAGCGAATGTGTGGAAGACCCAGGAATGGAATGTAGACCCATGTCCAGACCAGCACCAGAGAAGCTTCCTGTATAAATTAAAAAGAATAGAACAACTGGTTCATAGTTCAGGACCTTTTTATGAACAACAGCATCATAGCTAATATCACCTGCACAAATGACAGGCCAGGCCTGGAGAAGGTAAAAGTGGAGAGGAAGCAATTTTCCCTCTAAATTTTGCAGTTATAGCTGTCATCTGGGAGAAAAGTTGGAAGTATGAAAACACAATGTCATGTGTACTACAACCGCGCTGGAAGGTGGTGGCAGCCAAGAGGGATGGCCCAGGAAAATCATTATCCAAGATAACTGACTAGAAGAAAATTAAAAGCATCAACTATAATCAGATGTTAAGTTGATTTTCTTCTACTAATTGAAATATTGTTTCACACACACACACACATCCCTTTCAGATGCTAATCCCTATCATACATGCACTTACAATTACCAATTCACAGACACCTTTCCCAGGAGCAGAAATGATTTCACCCTGTAACCCCTACAATGAGGTCTTAATAGAAATTCACGAGCAGTAGCTGGTGAAGCTTCATTAGCCAGAGAGAATAGACCAGGGTGAGCAGTAGTGGTCCCTAACCACTCTAGGGAGAAATTAATTTAAATTACTTTGTAAAGTGACAAGGCCAGATAATGTGTTTCCTTCTTGGATGATTGTTTTCCCACATCCTAATGCGCCTGTAGATGAGGTTGCTTTGCCTCCCTTGGTGGTGGGCCATATTGATAAGGCTGTGATTTATTAGCAACAACATCCTCCTGGAAAACTCCCTATCCTGAGTTGGAAGGGAGGTAAGCTGCATGCGTCTGCATATTGATGATTATTGTCTATTTGTCTACTTCGGAGCAATATTCAAGTTGGTGCTTGGCTGGACAACTCTAGACATCTCTGATATTAGGGAAACATTCAGATTAAGACAGGTAGCAAACCTTCAACAGAACCAGCAGAAGAGACGTTCTCAGCTACGGACGCAAGTCCAGAAGGACAAGTAAGCATTTTCCTGAATGAGTATTTACAGGATGGACCCAAAGAGCGCTGGAATCAGCGGAAAGAGTCTATCTATCTGTAACTGTGATTCTCTCGGTAAGCAAAGAGTTGAATAATCCCTCCAGCTGTTTAAAAAGTTTTGCCAATAAAAGGATCAGATAAATAGATATATTCCCTTTCCAGTTCAGGTAGCTTCTCAGATATCTTCCAGGCTTCAGCATCGTCTCCTAGGACTCCAGGGTCAGTAGCAAACAGTGTTATCTGGAGAGATGCATGTGCCACCAGGCTGGTTAGCAGAGCCCATGTGTTTCTATTGGTGGTGCCCATCCTTGAATGCCTCAGTGACCATAACAAAATTTATTCCACCCCAGATGGAAAAGCTTAGAGAGAATACTGATAGCAAACCAAGCTAATCAGCTCAGACAGTCCTGGAAAGTGTTGTGTTGACTTCTATCCACTTTGGATCTGGTTTCTTGAATCCTGGAGCGTCCAATCTACCCTAACTCTTATGGACATTGCTGCTGTGCCAAGCTTGGATCTGCGCCTACCCCCTTTCACATCCATGGGAGTTTTGCTGGGGATTTTATTGGGAACCCTTCACATTCCAGTGCATTGTCTGTGTGTTCGCCACCTGTTTTTAAAATGGGAAACTCGGTTACTAAGATCTACAAATGAAGCTGCTCAGGATGATGAAGCAATGGGAGGTTTGGAAAAGAGGAACTGACAGTTGCAATTATTCACATCACTTTGCTCTTTCAGCTTTTTTGTTGTTGGTTTTTTTTTAAAGCCCTCAACTGGAGCCAGCCTGGCACATTATTAACCAGAGAACTGCTGTGCAGAATAGGCTGGCTGGTTAAATCATCAACAACAACATGCCCAGATAATTCAGTAAAGATACAAAGCTTTCAAAGGGCCTTTCGGCAGCTTGGGAGCAACCAACGGGACTGATCATATGAGCTGATTAAATAGGTTTGTGACTGACCCTGGAGTCCTAGGAAACAATGCTGAAGCCTAGAAGATATATGAGGATCTACCTGAATTGGAGAGGGAATACAGCTATTTATCTGATCCTTTTGTTGGCAGAACTGCTTAAACCGCTAGGTCGTGGCCACATTAGCCCTTCCTTTCGGAAGGGCTATGGTAATGTGGCACTTCAGAATATACTAATGAGGCACTGCTCTGAATATGCAGAGCCTCATTAACATAATAGGGGCCCCACATGCTTTGAAACTGCCATAGAGTGATAGTTCAACTTACAGAGAAAAACCATGATTGCAGAGCAAGAGAGAGGAGGGGGATAGATGCATATGTAAGGCCGATGGACCCAGGTCATCAGCAGCAGGGAATGAACCTACAACCGTAGGGGCTAAAGTCTTGTGCTCAGCCATACGAGCTAAAGGCCAGCTGCTGCTCAGCTGAGGCTGCAGAGACTTCTCTCTCCAAGGTCGTCTCAGTGGCTCTGGGGTTACAGCTCGACAGATAGATAGATAGCGACAGTGAGAGGAAGATCTAAGAACCCCACAGCAATCAATGATGTCACTCACAGTCCTGGGGTGATTTAGAACTGGCGTGTGCTGGGTCAGATTAGGGCAAAAGGCCTTCACTGGTAGGGAGCACCATCCTACAGGCATGGGAAAGAAACCCATGGATGAAAATCACGTAGCAAACGCAGCTGCACCCAGGCTGAGGGATGGATTTTGACCAGGCAGTATTGTTCATGTTTTAAGCACTTTGCAACACTAATTGATTAATATTACCCACCCCTGAGACATGGGCAGGTGAACGAGCATCAGCCTCCTCCTTTTACAGATACAAGTTGAACCTTGTCTAGAAGAAACAGCAAGAAGTCCTGTGGCACCTTATAGACTAACAGATATTTTGCAGCATAAGCCTTACTGGGCAAAGACCCACTTTGTCAGATGCCTCTGACGAAGCAGGTCTTTGCCCACAAAAGTTCATGCTCCCAAATATCTGTTAGTCTATGAGATGCCACAGGACTTCTTGTTGTTTTTGAAGATACAGACTAACTCAGCTACCTCTCTGATACTTGTCTAGCACCATTACCATTACTTCTACTTCTGACTTAGAAGCCATTGGGGGGTAAATTACAGAGAAGTAACAGCACAGAACATTGAGAGCCAGGACCGGTGGCTGGAAAACTTTGTGGGACTGCAGGAAACGTGGCCACACCCACAATAAGTTGACACCCGGCTAAGTAAGATCATAACAGACCAGGGATATTGCTGGACCAGAGAGCACCGGACTACAGAGGTTCAACCTGTAGAGGAATGCAGGCACACAAAGGTTAAGTGTCTTGCTGAAGTCCACAGACGGTGTGAGTGTCAGAGCCAGGGTTAGCTCTCAAGCGGTGCGCTAGATCAGGTCATGGGCTCCAGGCTGACAGGAGTTCCAGTCTGTGCCCTTCATCCAGAGGGTGACCAAACAAAACAGTTTGCTTGAAACCCCTTGGTCCAATTCTCCTGTGTTCTGTTCACTGGGCTTTTACAAGCCCCATATTGTGGGGCCCTGCATGGCCCACTGGGGCAGCCTTAACTCATGGTCCCCACTTAGCCCCAGGAAGCAGAGAACAGCAGCTGTGCAGTGTGATCTGACCATGCCCCTGGCCAGCCCTCTGGTCTCACTCCCTGCCCCTGACTCACCAGGTCACCAACACACTCTCTGTTTCAAACAGGTTGCACCAAACCCCAACTCCAAACAGCCCCTGAGCCTCAGAGCTCCATCAACCCCAACTCAGCTTTGGGAGCCAGATTCCCTGGCAGGGACCCACCAGACTTCTGATCTGCAACACTTGTAATATTAAGAAATCACCCTAATATTCTCATCTCCCCCACATCCCTCCCAAACTGCACCCCCCCACCCTGGGATGGGTGACTTCTCCTCCCCCACCCCACACACACCAGTTGTCACAGCGAAGGCACTTCCATACTTCAGCTATGGCAGAAACCAAGCCCCCCCACTGCTCAAACCAGACCCACCCCCCTTCAGAAACAAGCGAAACATATCTAATGACCTGCACTTCCCTGGAACACACTCCTTACAAGTGTCCTCCACCCCCAGGAAGTGCCTCACAAAAGCATCGCTCTCCTCCGCTGTGTCTGTTGAACAGTTGTATTATTTACCAGCCTGCATCTGCTTGGTGGGGACAGCAGCCGGGTGATTACCATAACAGAGGCCTGGGATTTGGCCTAGCTGCTTGGCTGGGACTTTGCAACAGGCAGGCGGGTTTGCTTGGCTCAGAAAAAAAAATCTCACAAAGCCCCAAGAACTTATGAAGTCACTTCTTTGGCCTTCGACCAAGCAAGCAGATGCAAGTAGTAAAGGGGAGGCTATGGGCAGATGAATCTGTGCACATATATCTCTGCTTCACATTATCACCCTGGGCCTCTCATTGTAGAGAGGTGATGAGGGGGAAGCCAGAGATGCTGCATCGATTTCAGAGGAACTCAGGGGACGTGATTTTTAAAGGTGTGATGGGACAGAGGGAGTATCTGAAGGTTCCTCTTTGCTGAGTGGGATGGTCACATGTACTCAGCTGGGAGAGTTTTGTAGGACCCGGGGGTTAACAGCCAAGTGTCCCATGGGAGGGAGGCAGAGAAAGACCTGAATAAAGCAGAGAATTGTCACTATGTCATCTGGTCTCTGGGAAGAGCCATGCTCTTTACACTGGCAGTGTGAATAGATTTCATGGACAGACGTGTGAGACCCTTGAGAGATGCTTGTGCCTGGGATTGAAGAGAAGAGCAAGTCTCCAGGATGTAAAGATCTATTAATTTAAATTGAAGCGTGCATGCACGCGCGCGCGCGCGCACACACACACACACACACAGAGCAGAACACCTCCTTCCCCAACAAAGCACTGCCTCATTCCCATTCAGCCCAACTGGAAAATAGCAGTCACACAAAAGAGTTGAAATCCCTCTGATGATCAGCCAGTGAGTCTCCAAGGCCACATGGAAGAGTCAACAATTTCAGGATCTCATGGTGGAATTGAATGGTGCCTCAGTGACACAACAGTTTCTACCTCTTAAAGGAATAAAAAAGTCCATCATGAAGGGCACCATTGCTACCAAGAGGGCCTAATTGCAAAGAAGTATCACAGTTTGCATTATTTCTTCTCCTTTGATTTTTGTGTTGAGCTCAACCTGTGGAGGGCTGAAATCCAGGTGCTCAAAATGAAGACGTGTTTCCGGGCAGGGCTGGCACAATGCTAAGTAGAAATGTTGGAAAACGATCCTTAAACCAGACAAGCACTCCTGCAGCACTTTAAACACTAACAAAATAGTTTATTAGGTGAAAAGCTAATTATCATCTGATTATTATCATTTATCAGCATTTTCCACATCTCAAGGGGGCCACGGATTTGTCACATTACCATAGAATTTTAAATCGGAAAAGACTTCTGAAGGTCATCCTAACCCAGTGGTTCCCAGCCTGGGGTCCATAGAGCCTTGGGTTTCCACCAGGGCATTGCAGGGGGTCTGTGAAAAAAATAAAAGATAAATAAAAATGATCATAGCAAATAAGTTTTAAATACATTGCGGAGTGACAATCTATAGTTTGTTGCGATGAGATGTGCAGTCGAATTGTTGCGATGTCAGACATGAATGTGCATTGTTTTAAATGTTAATTATTTATATTACCTTTTTCATTTAAGAAGGTGTACGGGAGAGGTTCAGGTGCCACCCAGCTGATTCGCAGAGCACCCGCCTCCACGCACAGGGGGCAGCGTGTATTTCTACTGGTGGTGCACATCCACACATGCCTTGGTGCATGTAACAAATTTTTTTCCACTCATGGATGAAAAACATTGGAGGGAACTTAATAGGAGCGCGAGGAAACTTTGCTGATATCGCTTTTCACAGCAGACTTGTCGTTCCATTCCCACCCCAACAACTTTCTGTGCTGGCTGCCGGCAGCAACACCGACTTCACACTTGGACAGCTTGTGAGCCCTGCATAAAACAACCTTGTGAGCCCCTAAGCGGTCATGACCTCCAGCTGGAGACAGCTGTGACGCTTTTCACTCACGCCGAACAGCTCCTCATTCCCCACTTGCCCCATCGACATCAACGGGATTAATCCAGGGGCAGGCAGTAATTTTTGATGGTTAGGAACTGGAATAAATCACCTGGAGAGGTTGTAGAATCTCCGTTATTGGAGGCTTTTAAAAGTAGCTTAAGTAAACACCTGTCGGGGGTGGTCTAGACGGTGTTTGTCCTTCCACGAGTGCAGGGGACTGGACTTGATGATCTACAATCCTGTGATTTTATGATACAGTCTTTAAAGATGTGGTCACATGTTATTTGTTCCCAGGAGCCCTGGCTCACTTAGTGCATGAGCTGGACCTACTCTGGGAATAAATCAAAGATGCCTGATGAATGAGAATGTTGTGGGAGGAGCTGTGCCTCATCTGTGACCAAAATAGGAAGGGGTTTGGAGGAAGGAGTATAGAGAATGAGGCAGGGAGTTGCAGAAATACAAAGGATAGTGTCAGGGGGTTATAGCAGTTGAATCGTGCCCTTGAGAACTGGAATTTAGGCCTGCCTCTGCCAAAGACCTCTTGTGCGATTATTGGAAAGGCAGCCTTTTCATAGCTGGCCACTAACTCTATGGCTACGTCTACACGTGCCCCGAACTTCGAAATGGCCACGCAACTGGCCATTTCGAAGTTTACTAATGAAGCGCTGAAATGCATATTCAGCGCCTCATTAGCATGCGGGCGGCCGCGGCACTTCGAAATTGACGCGCCTCGCCGCCGCGCGTCTCGTCCCGACGGGGCTCCTTTTCGAAAGGCCAGTTGCGTGGCCATTTCGAAGTTTGGGGCACGTGTAGACACGGCCTATCTTTGTCATATTTGAGTCAGCTGGGGTCAGATTTGCAGAAGAGCTCAACACTCACAGCTGCAAAGGCCAGTAGAAATGTGCACTGAGCCTTTAAAGTCTTACCAAAATGGAAAGCACTCTGCGAAATCAGGGGCTAGGCTTCTCAGTTTTGGCACAAAGGATCAGTGTTTACTTTTGACAATTTTGGCCTCAGTCTCCCTAGCCTCATCTGTAAAATGGGGATAATACAACGGGGTGCTGTGACGATTAATTCATTAATGTTTATGATGCACTTGCCTGTAGACACTGCCAGTAAGGAATGAATTATTCTGCATTCAGCACAAGGTATGGATGATGTGCAGTAAACAAGTTGTGGGGCACACAGAATGAAGGAGGGAATAAAGACATATTGATTAGCTGTCTATTCAGCTCTGTCCCTAGCTTCTCTCCCAGGGCACCAGCAAAGAGAACAGAGAGAGCACAGGCTTGACAGGTTCCCTGCTTTCAGTGCCTGTGCCCAATGCCACAGCATCCCTGGTCTGCAAAAGATTAATTGCAAGGAAAGCCTGATTCAGACTTTGAAGCTGTGGGATGGGACGTGTAACGGCCTGGAACCTCTGGAGCTTAGTGCAGGAGCCTCTACAGTTTGAGCAAAAAGCTGGTGTGCTCTCAGTTAAGGCTGCCGAGGAGGTTTGTTTTTTTTCTCTTTGGAAGTGGTCCAGGTGCCTCTACATGGGACAGTGATGGGTTACAAATGTTTAATCACTTCGTGGGAGCAGCTGGCCAGCAAGCGAGGGGCTCTGCAGGGATGGAGCATGCTCAGAGCAGACAGATTCTTCGGAGAATTTAGCTGCCAAACTCCAACAAACCTCTACTGAGCATGTGCAAATTGAGATTTTACCAGATGCTTATAAATTGACCAATGTGGGTGGATTTTCCAAGTGAGAGAAAAAGGCACCTCCCTGACACCAGGTGTCCCCTCCCGTCCCCCTACGGGTAAGTCCTGAGAAATGTAGCTGTTGCTGCAACTTCGGTGCTCCAGCCTCAGCTGCGCTACCAGACGGTGCAGCAAGTTCATTCAACAGACCTCCAAGCTGTTCACACGAGCGAATACAGGGTTGGTTCAGCCGGGGTTATTGTGGGCAAAGCACGGTACTAGCCCCCTGTAGAAGCCGCTAGTGCAGGGACACATGTATGCCTGCCACAATGGTACTAGCGCAATTGGGTCATCAGGACATTACATCCTAGGCCCAGGGTCTGCAACAGATGGCTCCGGAGCCATGTGCATCTCTTCAAGGACTTCTTTGTGGCTCCTGGTGAGTGTCTAAAAGCCCAAAAATGACCAGCTCCTATCTGAGTAGCAAACGATACGTGATCTCGGAACTTTGGCTAACTCCCTCTGTAGCCTCCTCCAGGGAGTGAGAAGGTTCAGGAGTGAACGTTAGGAAGACAGTGGTGCAACCACACATGTAAAGTGCGAGGAAATTGCCTATGTAAAAAGTTTGTGAAGGTCCTGCTGTAAACAGGTATCACAGCACAAATCTTTGTGTGTGCGCTCTTCTTAAAATAGGGGCTGCAAATGTATGGTTTGACTTAATTTATTAAGGGTCATCTCACATTTGCAAGCATCGTGGCTCTTGAATTATCGAGTTTTTTACCAAATGGGACAAAACTGCTCTTTTTGCTATTTTGGTTGCCAGCCCTGCCCTAGTCTGACCGAAGGTGCCCCTTGAAGGCCAAGAGTACAACACGGCTCAGAAAAAGTGCTAGTTTAGGTCCATCAATGGCTATTAGCCGTGATGGGTAGGACCAGTGTCCCTAGCCTCTGTTTGCCCCAAAGCTGGGAATGGCTGACAGAGGAGGCACTCGATGGCTATATGTGCTGTCCCCTCCCTTTGGGCACTTGGTATAGGCCACTGTCAGAAGACAGGACACTGGGTGAGAGGGACCTTTGGTCTGACCCAGCGTGGCCATTCTTATGTTCTATTACTTCCTCTTTTATATGTTGAGACAAACAAGTTCCATACTACACATTTGACACGATTAGTTACCAACTCTCGAACATAAGAGTGCGTCCCCATCCGTTACCCTGTCGCCACGTCCTCACCTCACGAGGGGTCACTGCGAGCCTGCACCATCTCTAAGAAATACATTTACATAGTCTCTTGAGAGTTCTTGGTGTTCTTATACCGCCTTCTCTGGTCCAACGTGGCCTTACTTGGTTAGCCAATACTGGTATGTGGTTACTTTGCCGTGGCCTGGCCTGCTGTGGGTCACAGCCTATGGTTCACACTGCTAGTTACGCCTTGGGCTCCAGTATATCATACAGCCCTCTCTGCAGCTCCAAGTTAAGTTCTTGCACTAAAGCACAAAGGCACTAGAGCAGGGGTGGCCAACCATTGAGGGACTCAGAGACATGGATAGAATGCAAAGAGCCAGATATGATATATTTATTTTTATCTAGCTAGCTAATTATAATATCTATCTATCCAGAGAGAGAAAGAGATATAGAAAAATATATACATAATACGTGGCTCAGTGACCTCCCCTTCCCTCACAGCCAGGCACCCACAGCCCCCTGCTCTAGCCTAATCCCCCGCTTCCTCCAGAGCCAGGCACCCGCAGCTTCCCCTCAATCCAATGCCCTCCCCATCCCCCAGAACCAGACATCCCCAACCCTTTTTCTGCTGGCTAACTCAATGCCTTCTCCCCAGAGCCGGGCACCTCCAGTCTCCCACTCAAACTCGATGCCAGCGACTCCCCGGCACTGCCGCAACTACCACTGCCGGCACTGGCGCGTACTTCTCCCATCAAGCGCTGGGGCCCATGCTCAGAATGGTGAACGGCCCTGCCAGCAGGCAGCTCTGGGCAGGAGCTGCAGTTAACTGCTGAAAAAGCCACATGCTGCTCGAGAGCCAGGCCTGGCCACCGCTGTGCTAGAGATCCTCAGTTAAATGGCTGTAAGGATGTTTTAAGCTGGGCAAAACCACCAGGTTTT
Source organism: Carettochelys insculpta (assembly GCF_033958435.1). NCBI lineage: Eukaryota > Metazoa > Chordata > Testudines > Carettochelyidae > Carettochelys > Carettochelys insculpta. Next base: position 6,512,248 of record NC_134145.1, read on the forward strand.
TGCCCTAATCTTAATCTCAGAAAAGGCAGAACCAGCTAATTGGAATTTAAAAAAAAGTCAGCCTGAGACAGCCACCCTGCATGGAAAACTTGAGCCGACACAGTTAACATTTGGCAAAGTCATAGGCTCCTGAAAACTGAGGCTCTTAATTGGCGCTGTCAGGCAACCTTACCCCAAGGCAACGCTGCTCTATTTTGCACACTGCTGTAATACAGTCAGATGCAGAAAACAATAGCAGTTCGCAAGCAAATTGCCACTTCCCAATGTTATTCCTCTTGCAACAGTTAGAATCCAATTCACAACAGCACAGTAATAATACCCGGTTCATAGCCCCAACAGTTTGACATAATCTGACCTATAAAAACAATACCAGCTCAGACTACTTCGGGCATGAAGTGCCAGACCAGAGAATGAGCGTTTTCCTATATATACCCACACAAAGCCAGGAGTGAAACTGCCGGCTGGGATCATTTACATTTGGTGAAACAATAGAGCAGGCTCTGCGCCAGTTTACTAGAGCTGCTATTTTTATGCATGTTCGGTTTGTTTTATTAAACCCTCTGTAGTGGTTCCAAATTCCTTTGAGGTTATTTAGTGTGAGAACCATGACTGGAGGTCTGATAGCACACAGATAGTATGTGCGTGGCTATTATACAGTACACTGTGTTGTTTGCTGTCATGCATTTGGTTTGGATTTTCTATTATTAGTATTTTCAGCCTTTGGCTTCTTTCTTATTCACTCTCTGGTGTCCAGACCTTGCAATAGTACAGAGCCATCCATCTCACGTCATTTTACAAGCAGACACCACGCTGACTGCCTTGCTTAGCAGTTTCAGTTTGAAACAGAAAACACGAGTTGTCTTCACATTTGGAAGGATTCAGTTCTGATCAGTAAATACCAGTAAACATCGGTTTCCCCAAACACACACAAAGTGGCCCCCAAACAAAATTATTTCCAGATATAATAATTGGGAATGCTACTTGCAAACTTAGTATAGTTTGATTTAAGGATATTTATTGTGTCTATTTTGACCTGTGATATTGCCAATTTGTGTTTTAACAGCTGGAAAGCTATACCTTTGTGACTCTGAATGCCTACTGCCATTAAAGAGTTATTGTCCCATAATTCCATGCAACTATGAAAAATTCAGTTAATAAAAATCTAAAAAATACATAAAAATAAATACTGATATTGTCCATTGAAATTATTTTAAAAAGTCAGGTTTGGGCCAAGCCCAGTCACACAGCACCATTTGCCTTACATCATATTTGCAGCACAGATCTAGCCAGTTTTCTGTCTTTATCTGAAAGGCAGTGTTATCTTGTGCAGTCATTCCCAACCAGGGGTCCAAAACCCTCCCAGAATTAACAAGCAAGTAGCAGGGGCGTGGCTGGCATCATACTCACCAACCGTCAAGGCAGAAAGCCAAAACCTTGCTGTATGGGACTGCAAACTTGACTCCCACCTCCTTGGGCTGAAGTAAGGCCTGAGCAAGTTAGCATTGTGTTGTCCTTTGTCAAGGCTGATTCCCATTCTGACACTCTGAGTGCAGAAGGTGGACGTCTCTCTGTAGGCTTCTGCTTAATAACTTCTGAGGTCACAGACTCCCTGACCCTGGGAGGTAGCTGCCACCACCCAAGCGAGAAAACCCCCCACTTTAAAACCCGGGAAGACACTCTTGGGATGTCTCCTTGTGAGGTAACCCTTAGTGCCTAACTCTCCCTCAGAGAACTTGAAAACAAAAAGGAAGAAGTTAAGCTGCCATCTGATAGCTGACCTCTCATTCTTAAAAGTGGGTATACACAGATACTCCTCAAGGCACCGGAATCAAATCATTGCCTGAAAAAGGTGATTTATTAACAAAACAAGAGATTTACGTGATAAAGTATACTTGGTTGCTAGGTGTTACACAGCAACAACAACAAAAAAAGTTAGGTTAAAGCATAGAGAATTACTGCCCTGGGATTCAGTTTAAAACTTACAGTGTAGAGGGGTACATCAGTCAGCCTGGGATGTCCGGCACCAAACCCAAAATAAACAATAACCTGATTATGTCTGACTAAACATTTCCTTTCTGTTTACATATCTGTATGCCCAGCTCTCCTTGCTCCCTGGATATTTATGGAATTCCTTAAGCCTACTCAGGTTTAAATATCTGTGTGTTTCTCTCCTCTGGCCACACAAAAGAAAGACTCCTCAGAAGGTAACTGCTTCAATTCATAAAATCCCCCCACTCTCTTCCCATCAGCTCTCCTGGCTGCTTGCCAACAGAGAACCCCCTCTCTCTGGATTTAACTATTAACAGGCATTCATTCATGACTCCCTGTATGGCAGGTGGCCCAGGGCGATTACCCTCCTCGCTACCCCCTCATGGCAGCCCTGGATTTTACATGCAGAAAAATGGTTGTTGTGTCACAGCTGGGCCAGGGCTTTTTTATAGCACATTGGCGAGAGGGGTTCAAAATAAAAAAAGGTTGAGAGCTCCTGGTTTAGTGCGTAGGGCTGGAACAAGGGCTGTGGGAGGTGCTACAGCAGCCTTTGGCTACGTGGTTTCTATTATGTACAGGATTTACAGTCTGGTTCAAGGGCTCTCCGAATCCCCACCACACAAAGTGTTCCAGCACCCGATCTACTGGCTAGGCATGCAGAGCATAACTCAGGAGCTCTGTTTCTACTCCTGACGGGTACAATGCGCTGCATGGGGCTGGTCATTTCCTTCCCTGTTTCCCTCTTTACCCACATTGGCTGTGGCCACACTTGGCCAAAACTTCGAAATGGCCAAATCGAAGAATACTAATGAGGTGCTGAAATGAATATTCAGCACCTCATTAGCATGCTGCTGGCCCCGGCACGTCAAAAGTGCCGCCTTTGACTTGCGAATGGCTCAGCTACACGGGGGTCCTTTTCAAAAGGACCCCGCAGACTTCGAAATCCCCTTATTCCTATCATGATCGGAATGATAGCAATCTCAGCTGATAGGAATAAGGGGATTTTGATTTTGAATAAGGGGATTTCGAAGTCTGCAGGGGCCTTTCAAAAAGGACCCCCCACGTAGACGAGCCACACGCAAGCGAAACACGGCACTTTCGAAGTGCCACGGCTGGCAGTATGCTAATGAGGGGCTGAATATTCATTTCCACACCTCATTAGCATTCTCCAATATGCTCATTAGCAGGGCCATTTCAAAGTTTTGGCCAAGTGTGGCCACAGCCTGTCTGTCTTTTCGTTTACAGATTGAACCTTCACTGTCCAGCAACATCTGTAATTCAGCATCATTTTAGTTCTCCAGAGAGCTATTGATCATGCGCGGCCAAGTTTCCTGCAGTCCCATGAAGTTTGTTTCCAGCTACCAGTCCTGGCTCTCAGTGGCCTGTGCTGTTTTTTAGCTGTAATTTACCCCTAAATGTCCTCTAAGAGCCCAGTCAGCAGTGGAAGTGTTGATAATGCTGCCAGACAAAATTGATCTCCTGTCAACCAGCAATTCCCTCATCCCACACCAGTCAGATCCTGAGGGTGCTGGACTAGAGAGGGACAACCTGTATACGCTGTTTAAGACAGGGACTGCTCTTTACCATGTGTTTGTACAGCACCTAGCACAACGGAGCCCTGATCATCTTAGGGCTCTCTGAGTGCTAGAAAATAATGTAACTAAAATAGGTACTTACACAGATGCCCTCCCCATAGTACAGCTTGAACCTCTCTAATCTGGCAGCATCCGTAATCTGGCATGATGTTAGTTAGCTGGACAACCACTTATTAGCTGCGTCTACACGTGCACGCTACTTCGAAGTAGCGGCACCAACTTCGAAATAGCGCCTGTTGCGTCTACACGCGTCGAGCGCTATTTCGAAGTTAACTTCGACGTTAGGCAGCGAGACGTCGAAGTCGCTAACCTCATGAGGAGATAGGAATAGCGCCCTACTTCGACGTTCAACGTCGAGGTAGGGACCGTGTAGACGATCCGTGTCCCGCAACGTCGAAATTGCTGGGTCCTCCATGGCGGCCATCAGCTGGGGGGTTGAGAGATGCTCTCTCTCCAGCCCCTGCGGGGCTCTATGGTCACCGTGGGCAGCAGCCCTTAGCCCAGGGCTTCTGGCTGCTTCTGCGGCAGCTGGGGATCTATGCTGCAGGCACAGGATCTGCAACCAGTTGTCAGCTCTGTGTATCTTGTGTTGTTTAGTGCAACTGTGTCTGGGAGGGGCCCTTTAAGGGAGCGGCTTGCTGTTGAGTCCGCCCTGTGACCCTGTCTGCAGCTGTGCCTGGCATCCCTATTTCGATGTGTGCTACTTTGACATGTAGACGTTCCCTCGCTGCGCCTATTTCGATGTTGGGCTGAGCAACGTCGAAGTTGAACATCGACGTTGCCGGCCCTGGAGGACATGTAGACGTTATTCATCGAAATAGACTATTTCGATGTCGCAACATCGAAATAAGCTATTTCGATGTTGGCTGCACGTGTAGACGTAGCCATTATGGGTTTGGCTAAGATTCTCCTGGTCTCATAAAGTTTGTTTCCAGCCACCAGTCCTGGCTCTCAGGGTTCTGTGCTGTTATTTAGCTGTAATTTACCCCTAAATGTCTTCTAAGAGCCCAGTAAGCAGTGGAAGAGTTGGTAATGCTGCTCGACAAAACTGACCTCCTGTGATCCAGCAAGTTCTCTCATTCAGCACTGGTCAGGTCCGAAGATTGCCAGACTAGAGACATTCTACCTGTGCCTCAACACCCCAAAACAGCAGTTCCAGCAACCGCCCCAGAACATCCTGTAAATTCTCTTGTGAGCGCCAAATCTTTGCGCTCCTGCAGGCAGAGGGAAAGGGGATCTGGAAATATGAGGAAAAAGTTGTATGAAGTTTTCCCTGGGGCCGCATCGATCTGCAGTGCCTTGACCTCAATGCCTATAAGAAATGCAAGACAGGGTTTTATAAAGTGTACTCCTTCGAATTATTTTCCCTTACAGAGAAAAGGGCTTTCTGGCATAGTGGGGTGTTTCTGAAGCCCTGTAAAACAAATTGATGATGAAATAGTTTGGTCTGGTGGGGTTACCTGGGCATCTGTCAATCCCTGGGAACCAGAATTACCATAGAACTGGAAGGGGCCTGGAGAGGTCACCAAGTCCAGTCCCCTGCTCTCATAGCAGGACTTATTGCCATCCCTGATGGGGTTGTTTTTAATATAACCTGCCCAGACAGGGCCCCCCCTCAAGGATAGAGCTCCCACGCCTGGAGTGACAGGCCAAGGCTGTAAACACTGAGCTATTCCCTGCACCCCCAAGGAAATTGATGTCAGGAGTGGGATTGAACCCATACTTCCCTTTGTCAACCGGGACACACAGGTGAGGGAAAGCCAGTATCTTGAGGCCTTCGACCACTCAGCCATCCTGACAGAAGAAAAGAGAGAGCCCTACCGAGGTTCTGCTGTTCATAGGCTAAGCAATGTCTAGCTCCTCAACCAGTGTAAAACTGGTGTGGAGTCAATAGAATGTCCCTGATGTCCACTGGCTGAGAATCTGGCCACATTTTTAAATGTGTTGACAATGCTGCCAGACAATACTGACCTCCTGTGATCCAGCAAGTTCTCTCATTCAGCACTGGTCGGGTCCTGAGAGTGCCGGACTAGAGAGGTTCTACCTGTGCCTTAGTGCCAGGGATAGCACTCAGGTAGCTGTGCTTGAGCGTAAGAGGGGAGGGGGAACTAATACTAAAACTTGAACGAGAAGTTGTGTTTCCCATCGTTTGGGATTGGGGAGCAGGTAAGAAGTCAGAAATATGGACAGCTGATTTGCAAAGCAAATGGGACTAATTTCAAGTCTCCATGTGCATTTCATGATCTCAAGCAGGGCTCCCACCTCCTGCACAGAAAATCCACAATAGCAAGTCGCTAAGATGCCATGTGGCCCCAGGGAAAACTTCACACAACTTTTTCCTCATATTTCCAGATCCCCTTTCCCTCTGCCTGGAGGAGCGCAAAGATTTGGCGCTCACAAGAGAATTGACAGGACATTCCGTGGTGGTTGCTGGAACTGCTGTTTTGGGGTGCTAGCGTTTTTCATTTCTACTCCACTGTATTTGCATTGCATGTATTTCTGGAAGCCTCAAACATCTACACCCCGAAACTGTCAGACTCGCTCTCCAAGACTCTTAATGTGCATCGACACATAATCAAACATTACAAAGGACGCTGTAAAAGGATGCAGAACAGCCTGTGAAAAGTGGCCTCCGAAGCCTACTGAAGATAATGGGAATCTTTCCCGGATACACGCTTCATGTGCTGCTGGTAATAATTCCTTGCATGAGGAATCAGCAGACCTCACCTCTGCAAGGCCAGTCATTGGACCCCCACTTAGACAAATCTACTGCCAGCAGATCCAAGTGCCAATGCTCTAACAGAGCTGCCGCCCCTCCCTGTTACTACGAGCTAGATTCCCAAAGGGTTCCCTTTCTCCAGATCAGCAAAACAGAGTGTAAAAATAGGGGCAAGTCGGCACAAAAACAATGGCAAATTGTTCCCTGGAAAGGTCACTGCCGCTTCTCAGAACAGCTCTCCGCAACTAGCTCAGCCAGAAGCCAAGAAACGAACCAAGCAAAAAACAACCGTAGAGACAAACGTGAAAATGACATCACCAAGGCAGCTGTACCCGTGTTTCCTTTCCCTAAATCAAAGGGATTAGTATGAACCCTTGGTTAGATTCGATAATAAGGTTCCATTTCTACAGGGCTTACAGAGACTTTACTGCCCTGCCTTTGCTTAGCACAATGGGGATCTAGCTTGGTCACGAGACATGCCCATAATAAACATCATTAAGTGTTATACACGGTTGTAAGTACATCACTACCAGGTGTTAAGGATCGTTATAATCTGTGCAACCTATTGCCTAATTGAACACCACCCCTGTGTGTGTGTGTGTGTGTGCGCGCGCGCGCGTGCTTTTACTCAAGTAGTTTTCCAGAGGTGGCACCAGTGACTTGTACTTAAGTATATCCACCCCTCCACCACCAGCAGCAACTGTACTTTTACTCAGGTAACTTTTGGGGTACTTTTTCCTCCTCTGCATGCAACTGTAATGCAGATAGGAATATCCATGCCTTCTAATCTGAGCACTTGGGTGGCCACCCAGGAGGGCTTCAAATGCCACCTAATTGATTACCGCAGCAATCACAGCTGGCAGCATGTGTTTCTAATGGTGGTGCGAATCTGCACATGCCTCAGCGCACATAACAAGATTTATTCCACCCATGGATGGAATTAAAAATAGAAGGAACTCAGCCCATAACTAGCTATAGCAATTATTGAGCCATTTAGTTTGAGGTGCCTTGCTTGACTGAAACCCTACAAGTCTCCTCCACTTCACTCTGCCTTGGGACAAAACTTCTAGATGACCCCAGGAGTACCCCAGTTGTTGTCCTTTAAGCTCAGTAGATCTTCTCCACTGTGTCCGAGGTCCTCCTCTTTTGTGTTTTCCTTGCAGGTTCCAGGTGAGAGCTTGACGGACTTTGCTGGATGATGGTTTTGGCCAAGCCTCCCCCACCTTCTTCTCTTGATTTGAATGTTAAGTGGTTCTTGGCTTGCTCTGTTCCAAAGTCAGATCTCGTATCCATCCAAGAGCACACTCTTGGCATTTGTATCGAAGATCTGCAGTTTTGTCTTTGCAGATATTATTTGTGATCTTCATATGGGATGAAGAGTCTTGAATGCAGCTGTTGCTTTCCCTAGCCTGGCACTGATGTCCTTATCTGTTCCTCCATCTCTGCCCTAAATGCTCCTCAAGTCGGTAAACTGCTCCACATTGTCCACGCCCTCCCAGTGTGATGGTGTTGGACTGGCTGATCCTCATTGTCTTGGTCTTTCCCTTGTTGATGCTCAGTCCAGTCTATTTTTAAGTATCCCAGGGGAAACAAAGGAAATGAGAAGGAAGCAAAAAAAACAGGGAGATGGCTGAATCCTGCGTTCCAAGGTCAGCTTGAGGATGGGAAGGGGGCAAGGAATGGGGAGTGCTGCGGTCTAAGTCAAGAAAATAGTTCAGTTCTGCACCTTGAATTCATGCAAGAAGGCCCATGGAGGTTGGGGGACACCCCTGGCAGCCAGCACAAATGAGGTAAGTAAAGGCTCTGTCGTTGGGCTGTGGATTTACCAGCTTCTTAACACTTTGCATTAGATCATGGGCTTGATTCTCAGTTAGGGGAGGTCTGGCCTGCAAGGGGAAAGTGTGACTCAGAGGCGGAAAAGGTGCCCAAAAATTGTTTGAGTAAAAGTATAGCTGCTTTTTCTTCTGGATACTTGAGTACAATCAAAATATGATGTGTGTGTGCGCGTGCTCGTATGCTTTTACTCAAGTAGTTTTCCAGAGGGGGCACCAGTGACTTGTACTTAAGTATATCCACCCCACCACCAGCAGCAGCAGCTGTACTGTTACTCAAGTAACTTTTGGGGTACTTTTTCCACCTCTGTGTGCAACTGTAATGTAGCTAGGAATATCCATGCCTGCTTTAGTCTAGCCAGCACTGATAGCAATCATATTGAAAACATGGCAACATGGGTGAGCAATTCCAGTATGTTCCCAGGCTTCCTGGGAACCCCACATGGCCACATCTTCCCACCTATGTTACCGGCAGTAGCTGCTCTTTCAGGGAATACATATCTTCATATGCACTCACTTTCATGTTACTTTACAGAGAGGGCTGTAACCACTCTATGGCCTTCGTTTAAATGTGCATCAATGAGAAGGCTCAAAACATCTTTTATTTCAAACTTGGATTTCCAACCACCGCTTTATTAGCCATGCCACAGTTTTTGAATGACAGCTGATGGGATACTGATCTCAGCTTAGTCCAAGCTCATCTCGAAACTGCATCTGATATCACCACTTTTTCTCCCCTGAGTCTAGTTAGTTTGACACAGCTTTTGTCCTGCAGCGGGAACATTGCAGCCAGGCAGATAACTGGCTGAGCTCCGTCAAGCACATGGGAAAAGGGATGTATTGAGTCATTTCAGAGAGCAATAAATGACTCTGTCCCATTGCTGATTCTGTATAATAATGAGGAGGTGAAGCTTTCTCATCATTCTGTAGGCTGGGAACGTTCGGATACTGTGTTTCAGCATATATAATTTATGACTGTGGGAATCCCATTAACAATACAGGTACGTGGGCTGAAAAAAGCACTGATTAGGCGTTTAGACTATCTTGTAACATCATCATTCCAGAAAGACACTCTTTTTTATTTTTGAATTATATGCAGGTAATCAAGCTTAAAGATGAAATCTTCAAAACGCAGGGTGACCTTGTTGTTTCTGGGTTTTGTTTGTCTGAACGAAAAGTAGTTACCGACTTATTCTTTGTACTTCATTTTACTTTTTAAAAGCAAACCTCCACCCAGGTTCTTTGAGGGTTACAAGCACAAAGTTAGAGTCTGGCACTGAGGATTAAATTGAAAAATACAATGGCTTGTGAGGAGGGACTTGAATCTTTCTCGTGTGTTACATTCTGTAGTCTGGTGCAATCAGGTCTTTCAGAAAATCTCATCCAGCATTATAGCACTAGGTTTCTGGGCATTACATATTAGGCATTTGACTGCAAAAACAGAATGCACTTTTTGTTCGGCACCAGTCAGATCCCAAGGGTTCCAGACTAGAGATGTTCAACCTATAATTATATTTCTTCTTTTTACATGCATTTTATGCAGCTATTCTGGCACTGTCTTACTGTCAGCTGTTCAGCAGTATAGCATCCATAAGCTGAGCATCTCTAGGCATCTGGGGCAACTAAAATGATGAGGGATTTGGAACGGGTCCCGTAAGAGGAGAGGTTAAAGAGACTGGGACTTTTCAGGGCAGAAAAGAGGAGACTGAGGGGGGATATGATAGAGGTCTATAAAATCCTGAGCGGTGTGGAGAGGGTGGATAAAGAAAAGTTATTTACTTGTTCCCATTAGATAAGAACTAGAGGGCACCAAATGAAATTAATGGGGAGCAGGTTTAAAACTAATAAAAGAAAGTTCTTTTTCACACAGCGCACAGTCAGCCTGTGGAACTCCTCGCCAGAGGAGGCTGTGAAGGGTCGGACTATAAGAGAGTTCAAAGAAGAGCTAGATAAATTCATGGAGGTTTGGTCCACAAAAGGCTATTGGCCAGGGGGTAGGAATGGTGACCCTGGCCTTTGTTTGTCAGAGCCTGGAGATGGATGGCAGGGTACAAATCACCTGGTGATTGTCTTTGGTCCACCCCCTCTGGGGCACCTGGCATTGGCCACTGTTGGCAGACGGGATGCTGGGCTAGATGGACCCAGTAATGGCCCTTCTGACGTTCTTATCTCTGACTTAAGATCAGCTGCCCTGGCATTTTGTAAATTTGATCCAGTCCTTTTTAAGGTCTCAATCCAGCAAAGCATTTAGGCACACGCGTAACTTTAAGCAGGTCAGTAGCTGCTTGGAGCTGGACGGAACTGCTCGCCCACTTCAACAGGTGTTCAGGGGCTTTTCTGGACTGGGCTCTGTCCTGGTCTCACTATGCTTGGAGCACTCTCTCAGGGCATGAAACAGCATTTCACGTGCCTATTCAGAGCAGGAAATCAGCACCTCTGTGGCTGCCGGCCGACTGATGATATTCGTTGGGCTAGTCCATGGCTGTTCATAGGTAGGTACATGCAGCATGTGTAGCAGGACAGGGCACTGGAAGATTGGGGTGGTCAAACACTGGAATAAATTGCCTAGGGAGGTTGTGGAATCTCCGTCTCTGGAGATATTTAAGAAGAGGTTAGATAAGTGTCTGTCAGGGATGGTCTAGACAGTACTTGGTCCTGCCATGAGGGCAGGGGGCTGGACTTGATAGCCTCTCAAGGTCCCTTCCAGTCCTAGTGTTCTATGATTGAGAGCATTTAATTTTCAGATGCCTCCATGCAGCTGCATATGGTCCATAGGTCTAAAGACAGCCCTCATCACCACTGGCGATGATGCATGGAGTTATACCTATCTCACAGAACTGGAAGGGACCTTAGAGGGTCATAGAGTCCATTCCTGTGCTCTCATGACAGGGCCAATCACAGTTCCTCAGAGGTGTATTTTTTTAAATCTAGGTGCTCTAGATCCCTAAATGAGCCCCTCAAGGATTGAACTCATAACCCTGGGTTAAGGGCAGGGGGCAATGCCCAAACCACTCAGCTCTCCCTCCCCTTTAAACCCAGGCCCTCCACCATCACACTCAATGTGTGGCACTGCCTTCTCCCTGCGCCCCCCCAACCATTTGCTCTTCTCAGCCAGCAGGCCTCTAGCTGAGGGTTCCCTCTTGCCAGATGTGGGATGGAGAGAAGCCCTCAGCCACTGAAGCTCTGCTGTGGCCCCTAGTTCCCTCAATAACTCCCCTCAGGTAGCTTACCTTGGACCCCATAAAGCCTACAGATGGCCCAGTGCTGGGCACACAACCCGAGCAGTGTGTGAATGTTGCCGGTGGGTTCCCACGTCGGCAGCCTGGCGAGCCTCCCAGGAATTGGGCTACACAGCTCTTCATGCAATCGCCCGAAGTCCTGACTCACCCTGGGACGAATTCCAGGAGAATGCAAGGGGCCCAAAGAAACTCCTGATTGCCCATCCCACAGAAGGACTTACAGGCCTCACCCTGCCCCGGAAACAATGCGACACCCTCAGCATTGCAGAACGTGGGAAAGCTGCCACTGTCACCTCTCTTTGGAAGAGGAGAGACAATATACAATGCAGCTGTGGATGTCGGTCACAAACTACAGACCACGCTGCAAATCAATGCCAGCTCTAATCATTTGCAAAGCCACCCCGCAAGCTACCCACTGCTCACTGAGCTGGTCCTCCCTTGCCATGCAAAAGAAGGATAGTGCTTCTTCAGCCTCTCTGCCTCAGGACTTCAGTGGTCTGGAGTGGCGGTGATTCAACCCTACAGCCAGGGCCCCCATTAGTTCCAGCCCTTCCAGGGTGTTGGTGTATCAATCAAAGAACAGCCCACAGAATTAGAGCTGACACCACTTCTTCAGTACCTCCTCTTCAGCCTCACTCTCCTTCTGGAGCGGCGGCCCCTGGAGCCCCTCAGCACACCTAAGGAAGGCAGACACCGGTACAAGCTAGGCAATTTCCACCTTCCTGGGGATTGAGCTCTGAGTCCATCTTAAGCTCCCCTGCCTTTTCTCAAGCCCAAGTCCCTCACTCCAGGATCTCCTTGCCTTGATGTCCTGTCTTCGTAGTCCTCCCCCCGAGCCTGACAAACTCTGCAGGTGTAATGAGATGAGGCTAATTAGAGCTCTGGGTCTCTAACTAGTCCCCACTTGGCTGGTGTGGGAAGTGTATGTCACCAGGAGTACTGTGACTGTGGAGAAAAGGAGAGAGGAGTCTGGCTTACAGCCTGAGCTACAAGGCAACCGGCTTTTGGGTCATGCAGTAGAGGCTCATGGCTTTAGCCCCTGAAGTCACAGGTTCGTGACAACCTGGGCCTGCAAAGGTTCTGGTCTAACACCTCCCAATATGGCAGGTTAAGTTCAGGCCCTCACGGGTGCCTAAGTCTCATCGTTTTCAGTGGGAGCTGGGCACCTAAATAACTCTGAGGCTCTGGGCCTTACTCTGCTCATAGACTACTTGGTATGATTTGCGCTTAAACAGTTTTGCTAGGGGCCTGATCCCCCGCCCAGCAGCAGACCTTCCATTCGCAGCTGTGGTAAGGTCAGGCCCCTGGGACCAGGGTTATGATGCTGCTTTGCTGCTGGTTTTAATCCCTCCTTCAGATTATGGGCAAACCCAACAGCCCGTTCTTGAGCTCGCGTTGAAAGAAAATGACTGAGCGAAGGAGAACGGGACCCTGGAGCAGTTACATTTCAGATAAATAAACTGAGGGGAAGGTGAATTTTTCCTGGAGATGGAGAGGGTGTGGGGGGGTGTCAGCGAGAGATAAAGTGCAACACACAACTATCAGCTCCTTCGCCGGCGGGTGCGGGATGACAGCTGTACAGCAGAGCTGGGCAAAAAGCATCTGTGAGGCAGGGATCAGCCATGCCACCGATAAACACACAATGGATGCACGCACGGCAGCGGTAGCCTCACCGTTCACAGGCCAGCACCTCTTCCCCAGGCCAGTGAGCACGGGTAATTACAAACTAAAACACCTTGTTTAAAGGGCAGAGTAGAACTTGACCGATGCATGGACCGGCTCGCCGGGGTGGGGTCAGCCAACTTCAGATGGCGAAGATCAGCGCGCTGAGGGTGTTGGGCCCTGTTTCAGTCCCATCGATACCCAATTGTGGAAGTGCAAGTACTATATAGACCTCTTGCTCCTGAGTGGTGAATTTCATCCCGAGAAACTAAAACCACACCATCAAGGGCTCTTTCACCTGCACATCTACTAATATAATATACGCCATCACATGCCAGCAATGCCCCACTGCAATTTACATTGGCCAAACTGGACAGTCTCTGCATAAAGGAATAAATGGACATAAATCGGCTGTCAGGAACGGTAACATACACAAACCTGTAGAACACTTCGGTTTCCCTGGAGACACAGTAACAGATTTAAAAGTAGCAGTCCTACAACAAAAAAAGTTCAAAAATAAAAGGGAAAGAGAGATTTGAGAGCTGCAATTCATTTGCGAATTTGACTCCATCAGCCAAGGATTGAACAGTGAGTGGGAGTGGTTGGCTCATTACAAAAGCAGTTTCTCCGCTCTTGATGGTCACACCTCCACATTAGCAACGGACAGTGGGCCACATCCCTCTCGACTGATCTGACTTGATTTCTCCTCTCTTGATGTGCACAACTCCACTGGGCCACATCCACTCTGACTGAATAGACCTCGTCAGCTCTGGCCCTCCCCTTTACTGAGCCCCCTCTTTACATCCTCCTCTAAAACCCCCAACCAAGAAAGAGCGTCTTTGCCCACGAAAGTTTATGCTCCAAAATATCTGTTAGTCTATAAAGTGCCACAGGATTTCTTGTTGTTTTTCAAATCAGATTGTCTTTTTTAATGAACTTTCTGGAAACTCTGTACAACTTCAGGGAGCATTTTCAAATAGTTTCTTGCAAGAGGGGAGCTGGCAGCTGGGAAGTCATGGCCGGGGCCAGGAAATGACAGCTACAGCTGAGCTGCAGGTACAGCTGGGGATCTTGCAAGTGTCAGCCGACAGATGGGAGGAGACCCCAGGAGCAAGGGCTGGAACACCAGCAGGGGGGCATTGACTTCCCCTGGTCCAGGACCACTCAGGTCCCAAGGGTGCTCTGGACCAGGGAGGTTCAACCAGTACTAGGCAGCAAACAAAAGGCAAGGCTTCACATAAGGTATCATCATCCTGTGGACCTTGTTGCTATGGGATGGTGTGAAGCCCAGAAGAATTAGAGAAGTTCTTGGAGGATAGACCCATCAGTGGTTCTGCCAAGATGGTCAGGGACATGACCCCATGCTGCCAGGATCCTGACAGCGCCACCTGCCGGAACCAGGGCCTGGACAACAGGGTTCTTCTGCCCCCTTCTGTTCAGTCCCTATGGAGCATCTGGCACTGGCCAAGCTTAGAAGGCAGGATGCTGAGTTAGCTGGATCACTGGTCAGACCTGGCGTGGCTGTTTTTATACACACACACACATGATCAGCAATTGTATGGAGCTTAACCTGTAAGTGCTTTCTATCAAGTAGGCAGGCTCCCCCCTTTAAAAGGTATCATTTCAACATGTCACTCAATAATGAGTGATTTTAAAAGCAATTAACCCTCCTCATGTCGTAAAGCCAGTGGTGTAGACACAGGTGGGCTTGAGTGACCTGCAGCCCACCCACTTTTAATCCAGGCCCATCCGCAGTCCAGGAGTGGGGATGGGGCACTGGGGCTGACCCTGCTCCACCCAGCACTCCAGCGGGGGAGCAGGATTGGCGCACTGGGGCTTAACCCCAATCCGCCCTTCTTGCCCATCCATACAAGGTTGAGCTATGCCCTGGATCAAAGCATTCTTGGAAGGTGACTTGGTTTAAATGCAAACTCAGTTCACCCCCATCCCAGAGACATGAAGACAGGGTTGTAATACCACTGTGCTCCGTTGTTAAAATAGCGTCCGATTGTTTCATAAATAGGAGGTGATGACAGATGTGAAGAGGGAATTGTTTTCCCCGTGGCGGGCATGTCTAGCAGTCAAGCAGTGCCACTAATTTGCACTGGGTGACAATGGATATGTTTGAAATGAGCACACGAAAAAGGAAGGGTACCTTAACTCCTTCCCATTACAGGCTGAAACTTCCCGGTTTAGAACCCCCAGGGCCTGACCAGCCACTAACTGGGGAATTTGCCAGCCTAGAGAAGATTAATAGCTCCAGAGCCATGCTGCATCTTCCTCTAACAACCCCCTCTTTCCCCACCACTTCCCTGCTCTGTCCTCCTGCTTCTTCTCTGGGTTTGAACCCTGCAAATGATCCACTTGCAGAGCTCCAGAAGCTCTGAGAGGGCAGGGGAAAAGCTGGGGAGCACAGGGCCCCCACTTTCCCATCGAAACGATCCAGTCCCAGAGCACCCATGGATGCCAGATCATGGATGTTGCTGAACAAGAGATGTCTGGATTGTAGAGGTCCATTTCCGTACTCCTATTTCTTCTCCCCTTCACTGCTCACGCTAACAGACACTAAATGTTTATCATCAGTTGGCTGAGAAATTAGAGATAGAATTGTTACAACTCTTTCTTCTATTGCATATTTTATCTTCAGGTCTCAAGGCAGTATTGTTATTCCCTCGTGGGGAAACTGAGGCATATGACAGAGGGGGGATTTGAACTCAGAGCTGTTCAAGCCCATGTCAGTGTCCTAGGCACTAGTGTCCAGTGTGTTGCACTTAAATGTAGCAAGATAACCACTGCATCTAATCACATCATTAGCTCTTGGACTCAAGCCATGACAAGAGACTCTCAGCTTTTATTTTTGAAAATCAGTTAAATTCCTTGTCCTCTTGTTTGCTGAGAAGAGCTGGAACAGGTAGAGACAAGGAACATGATTCATCATTGCTGTGAAGAGGCTCTAGAGATTTTTACGTCAACCACACTCATTTTTTCAAATTTTTATTTATTAAGCTGCACTCATGCTTGAAGTTGGCAGGACCTACAGCTTGAGCTAAAGAGACTTCCGGTCACAAGCATTCCCTCTAATTTTTTCCATTCCGGAAGAATAAATTTTGTTATGTGCACCAAGACATGTGCAGATGTGTACCACCATCAAAAACACATAGGCTGGTTCTACCCTACAGAGTTTTGTTGACAGAGGGGCCCTTCTGTCGACAGAACTCAGGGCCCGTTCACACGCTTAAAGCATTCTCTCAACAGAACTCTGCATTTGCCAGGCAGCCCTCTTTGCAAAGCTGCCATTCCATTTTCTGGCACCAGAGGGCAGTGCAACCTGGTGGTTCTCTGTCGACAGAGCATGTTGCAAGTAGACGCAATCCGTCGACAGAATACTGTCGCAACTTCTGTCAACAGGTGCTTCTAATGTAGACATAGTCACGCTGCTGGCTGTGAGTGCTCTTCTAATCAGCTGGGCTGCACCTGAATTTCTCCTGGGTGGCAACCCATGTGCTCAGCTTATGGGGAACACTGCAGTCAACTCGCCTCAGCTGGAACTTTTATGCATATCAGGTTGCAGTAACAGCTCATAAAAATGAAGGGAAAAAATGCTGAACTGCCAGCACTTTAAAAAAAAAAACAGAGGCTGATTTGTAAAACTTTATTTAGAAATAGTCTTGATATAGTCATTATATATATATATATATATATATATTTATATGTACACACACATTACAACAAATGTGTTTTCTAAATAGCACATCCACTGTGGGTTGCCTAATCGGCTTTACAAAGATAATAAGGGTACCAGGCCTGGTTACTTAATTTCTGCAGAAAATGCAGAAACCAAAGGACTTTTATAAAGAAAAGAAAAGAATTCATCACAGAGTACGACGTTGACCAAAAGTGCCGATTCCAAACATAAATGAGATGTTATATCCACCAAGACACAGAGCAGGCAGAAGTAGAGACAGAGAAATAGGAGATGTACCATTCAAATCACAATTAAAGTACAATTATACATACCCCAGATATACTTAAGTTATGTTCTGCTTAGATGCTACAAATAAATGTGTTTTGTAAAAGGGTTAAAAGTTGTACCATTTTGTTTTTCTTTCAGATACAAAGGGGGGAGGATTTCTAGCATTTTAAACAATTTGACTTGGAATATCTGTCTAAAATGGGGTAAAATATCATTATTATTTCAATCCCTTAAAAACACTAATCACATTTTATCTTCGGCACAAAATTTTTCTCCCTTCTCTCCCAGAAACTACTGGTCCCCTGGATCTTGCTAAGTGATCAGCGCCCTCTGCAGGAGCTGAGAATGCTCAGCCCCTGTCAGGCTCAGGTTCAAATACACATACCTCATCGAACTGGAAGGGAGCTTGACAGGTCATGGAGTCCAGTTTCCTGCACTCACAGCAGGTTTCTTACCCCATTCTGCATCCCCCGACTCCCACTAAAGAGAGAATCCCCTACCACTACCATTGTCTGAGTCATGGGCTCCGGCCATGCTTACTCCCACTAATGTAAATGACAATTCCCACTGGGGTGAGCTCTGGCCTTTAGATAATGCCTGATGGTGAAACTAACCTGGTCAAATGCCCCATACAATGTAATCTTCACCTGAGCCCCATTTAAGGGCATAACTGGCACATGTGCGATGTTCTGACCTCTGCACATGGGTGAAATCTGAGACCATTTCCTGGATCACGCTAACATATCAAAGGGGAACTCATGGAAGTTGGTACGTCCTCCTAAATATACCCATATGCAACACTGAGAGAACCTGGCATTGCTCATGTTACTTCCAAAGATTGCGTAAACCCACGTTCCACAAATTGGCATTAAAAAAAAAGTGACTGTACCCTAAAATAAAAGTAGGGTCAACCTGGCTTTCAAATAGGTAAACTAATGGCTCTAAGTGCTCACATACAGAAGGATCTGCAGTGCACTGACCTCGATGCCTATAAGAAATACAAGACAGGGTTGTATAAAGTGTACTCCTTCGAATTATTTTCCCTTACAGAGAAAAGGGCTTTCTGGCATAGTGGGGTGTTTCTGAAGCCCTGTAAAACAAATTGATGATGAAATAGTTTGGTCTGGTGGGGTTACCTGGGCATCTGTCAATCCCTGGGAACCAGAATTACCATAGAACTGGAAGGGGCCTGGAGAGGTCACCAAGTCCAGTCCCCTGCCTCCATAGCAGGACTTATTGCCATCCCTGACAGGTTTGTTTTTTTAATCTAACCTGCCCAGGACAGGCCGCCCCTCAAGGATAGAGCTCACAAGCCTGGATTGACAAGGCCAAGGCTGTAAACACTGAGCTATTCCCTGCACCCCAAGGAAACTGATGTCAGGAGTGGGATTTGAACCCATATTTCCCTTTGTCAACCAGGACACACAGGTGAGGGAAAGACAGTATCTTGAGTCTGAGGCCTTCGACCACTCAGCCATCCTGACAGAAGAAAAGAGAGAACCCTACTGAGGTTCTGCTGTTCATAGGCTAAGCAATGTCTAGCTCCTCAACCAGTGTAAAACTAGTGTGGAGTCAATAGAATGTCCCTGATGTCCACTGGCTGAGAATCTGGCCACATTTTTAAAATGCTCTCCCGTTTTTAAGAGTATCCGTCAATGAACCTCTGCAGATGGAGGGTTATTTCTGTTTTAGAGTGATCTGGTCGTATGTGGCCACCGACTGACAGTATATCTGGGAATTGTTGTGTCCACTGCTAATAACATGGAATCTCAGTCTAAATCCACGAAAACAAAAACAAAACAAAAAACAGCCCAACAGCAGTGAGTTTCAGGACCCGTACAAATGCTTTGCTTCTGAGACGCTAGTGACCGCCACATCCTCGTGAAAACAAGGCTCCAGGTGAGGTCTTATGTAGACAAAGAGGCAGGTTCAAATGAGGCTATATGAAATCACCATCATTTCCAAACAGCTAAAACCAAACAATTCAAAGCACATAATTAAATCTCTTCTATTACCCTTATGCGCACACACGATTTATTATTCCACCGCCGCCTTTGTTTTCAATCAAAAAAACAGAATGACAATTGCAAGGAAAATTCCCGCTCACCCACACTGAAATGTGCAATCCTGGAATGATGTTGTGTCCTCATCAAAGCAAACAGCAAGATTCCCACAGACCACAACAGGGCCGGGATTTCAGCCGTTGTACAATAGTCAGGAGGGGAGAGAGAAGAAAACCCCCAGGTACCTTTTCATTCCATGGATACTGCATGATGGTATTAAACAGATGTAATTCCACGTCGTATATAGAACACCTCAACAAATGCAAAGTTCAGCTAGTTTTGTATTTTTTTACCCTTTAGGAAAGTCTCGTTCCTGGCAAATGTTCTTTAGTGGGAGGCATTGTTCAGCTCTTTAAAAGGTACAGTCAAAAGCTGTTGGACAACAAGAAGGTATTGCTGTTGATTCCACACCAAATTGCATATAAGTCATCAAAATGGTTTGGGGAACGGTTGCAGATTTTGGTAGCTTCCAATCCCACATGTGAATGGAAGGCATATGTAGTTCCGTGGGCAGTCCAAGAGGCAGTTGCTGCCTGTTTCTGGTCTGTGAAGACTCTGTTTAAGCAGAGATCCTCATCAAGTCCGTTGACATTGAAGAGATCTCACCCACTTCCTCCCATTCCCCCCACCTTTCCTTAGCATTAAATCATGAATAATAAGATGACTCCCAAAACTTTTCATCTCTGTCCGATCAAGTACCTAAATGTTGAATGTCTACTTGATTTGGTGTCGTTCTCCATCAATTCATTGTCCTTTTAGTTTAGGGATTGTGACCTTTAAAAATTTCAGAGAGAGTACTCGAGGAACTCAAGTTCCTGTTTTCTTCTTGGAGATGAAGACTTGAGGAAATGGGATGTAATTACAAGACCCAAACACTTAGGGTTTGCTTTCTCCTTTGTGTTTTTGGAGGGATATGTAAGGTCGTCATCGTTGTGCACTGCCTTCTACAGGAAGAATGGAGTGATGAAGACTCCTTGTATGCTTTGAATCTAATGTTTCATGTTCTTCTGTGAAACTGTCTGGGCTCCCTGCTCCATCTAAAGAACTTCCACAGCTAGAGTTTGGAGACAACATGTCCTGCAGAAGATCTTCTTGGACTATCCCACTGTCTTTGTTTGCTTTGCCCCTTTGGTTTCCTTCTTCTTCCTGGTCATTAAGCAGTTTCGCCAGAAAGTTGATGTATTTCATAGCCAAACGTAAAATTTCATTCTTGCTCAGTTTTTTGTCAGGTGGGTGGGTCGGAATGAGTTTACGAAGCTCTGCAAATGCACCGTTGACATTCTGTTGTCTCCACCTTTCCCGGCTATTGGTAAAAATGCGACGGACCACTTTAGTATGTGGACCTGAAATTACAATAGTGCATGATTAGGAGCAGCATTAAATAGATGATGTATCATTTCTCTTAAAGGTCAAAATGTCCCAATGTGACTATCATTAGGTACCCACCATCTCAGCAGAAGTTATCTGGTTTTCAGAATAGCCAAAGCGTCTGTTCAAGCCAAGGAGCTGAGAATAGGGTCCTTTCTATTTAGGTGCCTAATTAGGGATTGTCTAAATTTAGACAGATCAATTTGAAATCATGAGCCATATATGTGATTAGCAAGCTCTATGATTTCATCATAGCCCACTGATAAAGAACCTGTAAAAAGTTAGCTCATGCAGCTGTCTTATATTTTACACTTCACTGATCTTAATAGTAAGGAACCTAAAAATGACCAGAAACAATATGAGAGAGCAGAGGTTTTGGCAGTTTAATGGTCAGGATGTGATGCTTGCCTAAATCATTTATTGGTAGGAAACAATAGCTAGTAAGGAGCTTGAAGTTGTTACGTGTCCATCTGATAACCTTTGTGTGAAATCAGGTGCTCGAATCTTGCAGAGCTCCTTGGAAACAGGAAGCCACATCACCAAACCAACCCCCGCATGCCTCTGCCAATAAAAAGCCACCCAACAACGAGTGCCCTTGGTACTCTGAATGGAGCCCCGGAATCAAATGATCTTGGAACTGCCCTATCGGGTGTAGAAGCTGTCTCTTCAGACGAGCTTTGTAGAACAGTGTCAGAACAGTGGCGAGTCCACTTGATTCTATTTGGATGTACTTTTGTGAGAGGGGAAACCACAGCAATATCCTGATGCTCATTGAACCTTGCAAGCGGTGAACTCCATTTAAAATGCTTAGAGTTTTACCCTGTGGCCAGTTTTAACGTAAAAGGGGTAACATCCAGGAAAGCCGGAAAGAGAGCAACTTTCCCTGTTTTGCCTGCCATGCATAAGATCCAAGTTCGTGCACATTCTCGGTGTCCCATTTCCATGGCTCAGTGGAAGCTTCTACAGGTGAGCGCTCATTCCTATGACCGGACAATGCAATAATCATCCCAATATTACTCAGATAGTATATTATTATTTATTCCTATGAGTTTTGCTTCTGGCAGTCCTGCCTAGAGGTCTTGTAAATTGTTAACAAAGGGGCCTGGGAAAAGACCTCATGTGCCCATGGAAGGATTGCCATGGCAAAAGCCACTGTAAAGATGAGAGACGTTGGGCATGACCAAGTGCCTGGAAAAGCCCAACACAAGAGTCTCCATGGGTGTGCCATTGAATCACAGATCACATGACCTTATGCAGCACGGGACCCCTATGATGCAAGCTCAGGTTCTGAAACTCCTTGTGTGATGGTGGCATCATGGTGGCATCTCTGACTGCCCAGTGTTCCATCACCCAATGCTAGTGCCTACTGGTGGGTTGCTTTGGCTCTTGGAACGTGCCTGCGGCACTGTGAGGGCTCATCTTTGGCTTGTTAAAACACACTCGGACCACTGGGTGTGACGTTCAGCTACAGCAAATGGATCATAGACCATGTGCTCTGAAGCGCAGTTATAATATTATTGCAACATACTACAGGTTGAAGCTCCCTAATCGGGAACTCTCTCATCCAGCAACATCCATAATCCGGCGTGATTTAAGTTCAGCAGATGATCACTTTTCATGGTTGTGGCCAAGTTTCACACGGCCCCATAAAGTTTGTTTCCAGCCACAAGCCCTGGCTGTCAGTTCTGTGCTGTTATTTAGCTGGAATTTACCCCTACATGTCTTCTCAGAGCCCAGTAAGTAGTGGACGTGTTGGTAATGCTGCTAGACAATATTGACCTCCCAGGGTCCAGAAAATCCTCTTGTCCAGCACTGGTCAGGTCCCGAGGGTGCTGGACAAGAGAGGTTCACCCTGTAGTAAAGTACAGCTGCTTCCAATAAATCCACCTTCAAGATCAGAGAAGACAGAAATCTCGGTCAGTAGGAAATAAAATGCTGGCTGGGGAAAAGAACACACTGGCACATGATGTGTTGCAAGAAAAATCCATTCCATTGGCTTAGCAACTGGAAATGTTTCTAAGCTACCATAGTAACTACTGCAGCAGATTTCAGCTACTGGACCCTCCAAACCAAATCAGCCATGTATAAACAAACATAGGTCAGACACATCTCTTTTACATTATGAGGAGCTGCATGGTTCAAATACACAATAATCCCTTTTCCCCCTCCCACCATGATCACTAAATCCGTGCAAAATAACAACAAGGGCCAATAACAGAAAAAACCATGAAAAGAGGAAGGACTGAGGTCCACCACTGCCCACCCCAGATCCCCCCTCCCCTAAGCAAGAAATTGATCGTGTGGGATACGCCCACCTGATCCTAACAGCTGATCCCTGCTCAATGCTCCAGAGGAAGGTGAAAAAGCCAAGGTGTCTGCCAAAGCGCCGTGGGGGGAAAAAAGTCCTTCCTGACCCCAAATCTGGTGCTCAGTTCAACCCTGTTCATGAGAGCAAGAACCACTGTGATTAGGTAAAAACTTTAATTCTGCAACTCTCCATTGCTTTTGCTTAGGGATCTAACTATCTGGGCCCTTCTGCGGCCCCCATCCCTGGAGCGTCTAAGCACTTCATTACCCTGAATGAATTTACCCTTGTAATAGCCCTACAAGGTAGGAAGCTTTCTGATCCCTCGTTTACAAGTGGGGAAGAAGAGGCTCCAAGAGATCAAAGTGACTTGCCCAAGGTCACAATGGGAGTCAGTGGCAGAGCCATAAATTACACCCCCATCTTCACAATCCCAGTGTAGTGCCTAAACCTTGAGCTCCCCACTTCCATTCAAAAAGACCACCATAATTGAGCACCTAAATGCACTCGCAAGAGCTTAAGATTGTTTCTTACTCTGGATTTGTACAGCACCCTGAACATTAGGCACAATGCAGATGTGGAAATTTGTCTCCTGTTTCCTGCATCCAACCCACAAACCATGGTTGAATTGTAGCATGTCTTCTATAAAGACATCCTCTCTCAATTGAAAGATTTGAAGTGATGGGTAGCACGGCACACTTTGTGGCTAGGTCAGGAAAAACATCGACATTCTTCTAAATGAAATTTGGCCAGTTATTACTCCAGGAGATTGAATAGGGATTTCTACATAATTTGTTAAATATAATAAAAAGCCTACAAGTAGCAGAATTTTCTCAACATTTTTGCAAAAATTTGTCAAAACAGCCTTTGAAAATTATTTATTTACTTATTTAGCTACTGGCTTGGAGCTCAGTCAAAAATGTTAACACGTCAACAAAGTGATAGCAGAAAAAAAAGATTTGACTGGAGTTACTTTGTGGGCTTCACACATGTCCCTTTGATGCAGTTCAGCCTGTGCAACTAAGGGTTGAGCCTGGCCGAAGAGAACACAAAGGCTGGGAGAAAGACATCAAGCCAGGTGGTTTGTTACTCATGAGCCAATGAGCTGAGAGAAGCAGGTGCTACAGGCTAAGGAGCCAGTGAAGAGTCTGCCTGGATGACGTCAGAAGCTACTAAGACTCTGCTTGAAATATATATTGTTTTCTTAGAATCTTCATACTCATTTCTGGTCAATGGCTGGCCCTTGTGAAGTCAGTTTTCTTCTCAGGCTTGGTCTACACTAGACAGGTAAGTTGATTGCAAATATTCAATTCTAGCTACGGCAACTGCACAGCTAGAATAGAATTATCTGCCATTGACTTATCTGGCCATCCGCACTAAGGAAGGGTGAAACTTTCCCATCAATCTCCCTTGCCCCTCACAATAGCGAAGAGTACAGGGGTTGACTGCTGACCCCAATGGGTCGATTTCATGTGTCTGCACTAGGCATGCAAAATCAAACCCTGGAAGATCGACCCTGAGTGGGTCGATCTTCCAAGTAATTTAGAAGTGGCCTACGTGCAAACATACTGGATTAAACCACTAGTCGTGGTTGGCAAAGGAAGCAACTGAAAGGCCTAAAAACGGCCACCATACAATCATCATTTCCACATCACACTTATGTGCTGTCCAGTCCCCCACCCAGTAGATGCCAGTTCTCCACCTGCTCATTCTGGTTGGATCATATGTCAAACTGACCTGCAAAGCTTAAGAGATGCCATCGGTCCCTAGACGGAAATATTCATATCTACACTGCTCCCATTTAGGAGGAATAGTCAGGCCTATTTCACCATTCTGGCTCCCAACGAGCTCTTGTACCTTAACACCTCTCTTTGTTTTTCTCCCAAATCTGCAAATTTTGTCAGAGATTAAATACTCCTTGACAGGCAAAACATAACAATGCTGAAGACATTACACTTTCCTGTATCAGCTGCAGCCCATCTAAGTAAAATTGCTAGTAATGACCCAAATCTATCACACACAGCAACAGTTGACATCAGTGGGAGTTGCACAATCGTATCTATAGGCACAATTTTGTTCTATTTACCTGGCTTGCTAAACAAGCATTTGAGCCCAACCCCCTTGGAATCTTCCCACTGAATTCAGTGAGCTTTGGAGCAGGCTACAAAAACTTGCCCATGTAATATTATTCACATGCACAAGCGGTTGCAAGCCTGGGTCCCACGTCCCCCCACAACCACTACTCATTCAAAAGCCTGCTCATGCAAATACATAATCAAACAATTAGAGATCTACAGGATCAGGCCTAATGAATACACCCAATAAATTATCTGGTAAGTCCATAGTCACATTTCTTTCAAATACGGTACATCTTTTACACACACACACACACACACACACACACACACTGCTCATCTAAAGTTATTGTGTGTGTGTGTATATATATATATATATATATATATATATATATACATACATATACACACACATATAAAACCTAACATCGAAGGTAAAAACCAGTAAACTCAGTGATAAGGTTAATATTCTTGGACAGACTCTATAACATTGACACACACTGGTGTTTTTATTTTTCAGCCTTAGCTCTGATTATATCATGGTGGCACCTAAAGAACCGAACATAAGGACTCCCCACTGTGCTAGGTTCTGTGCAGACACATGGTGAGAGACAGTCCCTGCCCCAACCAGCTTACAATCTAAATGGACAAACAGACAGAGAGTGTGGAGGAAAAGGCAGTATAACATAAATGCAGAGCGAATGGAGTGATGTTTTGCAAGCATTATGTTGGCATCTCCATTTTCTTTTGCAATACGTGAGACCAGGATTTTATTGGCTAGATTAGAGAGAAAAAAAGCCAGACAAATGAAAGTAACTAGATTTTCTGGCTTTTGTGAGTGTCAGTATTTTATAATTTAAAATTTATTCTGTTTTTATCATTTCATCTCCAATAGATAGTCCTTTGTCACTGTACGTAAGTGCAGAGTTTTAGGCTTTGATTTAAAAACTAACGGCCTCTGTCTGGAAATATACTTTCCTATGTATCATTTACCCACACAGGCATTCCCAGTTACAATGATGGGGCAGGAAGAAGAAAACATCACAGGCATTTTAATTCCTTCTGGTACTTTGAAATTTTTTTTTTAAAAATACATGATAAACTCTGGGCCATCAGCTGGGAATCAGAGCCAGTCAATTTCAAAGAGAAATTCTGCTGGGGAGCAGATAACACAAGGTAAGCCTCTACATAGTGTCTGGCTGAAGTGTCTTTGAATTACTTCCCATCTGAAGAATGGCCCCAGCTCAGCAAAGCACTCGAGCATGTTTGTAGGTCTCTCTCATTACAAAGGGACTTAGACATGATCTACCCTTAAAGCTATGGCAGTCAGGGAGGAGAAAGGGAACACAGTCCTTAGCCAAATTAGCTACGATGACCAAACCCCCAGTACAGTTGTCGGAACAATGACAAAGGACAACATCTGTCAGCTTAGCTAACACTTTTCAGAGAGGTGGCGTTCCTACCCTGGCAGAAAACCTCCTTCTGTCTTGTACACTGTATCTACGCTAGGGGGCTAGGACAGCATGGGCTCTGTGGTTTTGACACAGCCTAAAACAAGTGTTCAGTGGTTTGCAGAACAGGGATGGAATTAAACACCTGCTCAAGTGCATTGCTGAACTGGGGCAATATTAAGTCATTCATCATCAGAACGGTTACCAGATGGAGCCAGAGACACTGGCTGCATTATCCATGAATATAGACCAGGACAAGAGAAAACTATCAGACAGAAGGAGTTGTGTCATCCTGTCTCTTATCCTTGTATTGCTTTGTATTCTGATCCAAGCAACTTTCCTGTGTCCCCAAGGTGTTGGGGTGGGGAAGAATATTAAGCACTGGCTACATCCCTTTGCACTTTTTCCATCTCAGCAGGGGAAGAAGAAAAGGTTCTCACCGTCACTGATCTCCACTTCGTAGGGAGATGGTCTTCTTTTCATTCTGTTGTTGCTGTACATTGAGAAGGTGTCTGGCTCTCCGAAAAACCCACTGCAAACAAGGGGCAAAGTGGAGGTCAGAAAAAAATGAGGAAGAAAACAGACAGAGACACACGCTCCATGAAGGGTATTCACGTGTGGCTGGAATCCTTCCAGATGGAGCCTGAACCTTACCACCCATGGGCACCTGTGAAGCAGCCACTTGAAGAACTATTAGATATTATAGGCCCGATCCTCACCTGACTTAAACAGCATAGGTCCGCTGACATCAAAGGGAGTTTGAAATCTTTGGAATGGTGCCAGTTTACCCCAGTTTGAGATAGATAGATAGATATGCATGTGTGAATGTACATATAACAGACATGCACACATTATAAATACATATACATACATATTGCTATCATAACAGACATCTGTCTTAAGCAATCAAAATAAAATATTTTAGTGGTCTTCCAATCAATGGGATAGAATTGCGATACATGTATATGTGCCTTCCTGCAAGTCTTTTAAGACAGGAGGCTACCTGATAAAGTTGATCCCTGGAACAGGTTTTTCTGATGATATAGTATTAATTTGTGTTGAATGAGAGAATATTGAATTGAATTGCATTATAAGGTGTATGTATGTTTATTTACATACACTACATATAATGTGTATTCTGAAATAACTTCATTTCATTGTGATTTTTGTAGGGTCATGCACGTCACACCGAGTGCATAGAGCTATGAAATAGCTTCAAAGAAACAAACAAATTTGCCCTAGAGATAAATGTTGCATTGGCTACATCTACACTTTTGCTTTTAAAAAAAGAGTACATTTAAATATAGTTTTAATGTATGCAGCATTAATTATGTACTTTGTCCTTGTCCCAAGGTCTACAAACAGATGTTTGCTTTGCAGCTTTACACACATCCGAATTCTCGCATGATATAACTATTCAAGTACAAATATTACAACCATAGAGAGAGAAAGGTCCCTTTTCCAGACAATATCTTGCCCTTATCAGCTTTGGCAGCAGGAGGCTGTTTTTATTGTAGAGACCATTGCCCCAAATAGGTAGATAGATAGATAACAAGCAGTCCTGTCGCACCTTAATGACTAACCATTTTATTTATTAACTAATGAGCTTTGGTGGCTAAGACCTGATGAAATGGGTATGACCCATGAAAGCGCATTACCTAATAAACAAAATTCTTTGTCTTTAAGATGCTACAGGACTGTTTGTTTTTTGTGCAACTACAGACGAGATTAAACTGCTAGACAGAGAAATAAGTAGACAGCTAGACAGAATGCAAGGCTGGGAGACAGGGAGACGCTGAAGAGACAGAAGAGAAACCCCCCTGCCGTCTTCATGTCCTAAAGACCTACTTCTCGCAGGGCAAGACACGGTGGGGATGTAGCTGGGACACAACAGACAGACGGACAGACAGACAGAGAAAAGGAGGACGGACGGGAGGGCTGGCGGCTTCCTAGGCAGAGCGCTGCAGAGCGAGGCGGGCAGCCAGAGGGGCTGGCTGAGCGGCCGGACGGACAGACAGACAGACAGACAGACGCGCGGAGCGGGCACGGACCTGTTGATGGAGGCCAGCGGCTGGCCGAGGCTGTAGAGCATCGCTCTGCCGGCCGCCGGCAGGGGAAGCGCCGGGGGGCTCAGCTGCACCATGCGGGCGTCGCAGGCGGCCTCGGCCGGGGCTCTGCAGGGCTCGGCGCCCGGCGCTCGTTGCATCGCCTCGCCCGGCGCCTCGCGGCCTTTTATGTCCCGGCGCACCAGCTCAATGACCGGCACGGGGGCGGCGGCGGCGGGGGGCGCGGGGGACCGCCGGCCGGTCTCCTTGGCAACCCCATTGAGCAGCAGCTGGGGCTCTCCGGGGACCTCCATCCCCCCGCGGCTGTTCTCCGGCTCGGTCGTGCCTTCCGCTCCCGCCTCGTGCTGCTGCGGGGGCCGGGCATCGCGGGGGTCAGCGGCGGGCAGCTCGGCCGGCGGCCGCTCCATCGTCCTGCGGGGAGAGAGGAGAGGAGGTGAGGGGGGGGGCAGGCGAGGGGCACCCCCGGGGGCGAGGCGGGCTGGAGCCGAGCGGGGGGGGGGCGGGGACGGACGGACAGACAGACGAGGAAGGAAGGAAAAGGGGGGGGGCACAGATGTTGCACTCGGACCCCCGCGGACCGGCCAGCCCCACAGCTGCAGCGAGGGAGCCCCATTGTTCCGCCCGGCCCCGGCTGGCAAGCGAGAAAGAAGCCAGGCGATTCCTGCTCGTCGGAAGAGGGGCGCCCACTACCCGGGGGCTTCCCCGCCAGGGCAGGGAGCGAGCCGGGATCCTGGCTCCTGTCCATCAGCGGCCGAGCGCCCCGGGAGCGCAGAGAGGGGGGTTGGGATGTGGCCGCAGACGGGCTCGGGGCAGCCCCCTGCCCAGCGCCCGGGGATCGTTTCACCCCCGCCCTTAGCCCGAGCTCCACAGTTGAGCCTCACGCGCAGTGCCTCGCCCCGGCGCTTGCTGCGCCCCTGCGGGTGGCTGAGCCGCCGCTGGGAGCTGCCTCTTCTCTGCCCATTTTTGCAGGGCGCACAGAGGAAGGATCGACGTCGGGGTGTGGGGACGCCGACGTCGCGGGGGTTCGCGAGCAGGGAGCATTTCCCTGGCGGGTAAACCGAGCGCGTGGGATTTTTCGTTTCCTTGCAATTGTGGCTGGCAAACGGCGAGGGCCGGCCAGGCGTTTGCCGCTGAAACGTACAACGGAAACGCCGCGTCGGTGCTGCGCGCGGTCACACTCCGGGGCGCTTGGAAACTCGTGAGCGGATGGTGAATTGATCGCGCTCAGCAGCTGTCCGGAGCGGGACCGAACGTGCCCGGGCGCGACGTTCCAATTCGAGAATGTTGTGATAGTTCCAAAAGGGGCGCCTTCCCGCACAGAGTGGAAGCACACACACAACGCATATGTGTCAACAAAACTACACACACACGCGCGCGCATGCACTATAAAACACAGGACCGTTGTGATTCCATCGCATTTATATATGCACATATGTAATAGTGTGTTTATAGTAATGTAATAGTATGTTTATAGCAAGCTACTCTATTGTATTATATTATATTATATTATACACACCCCCTTCTATATAATACACTCTATAATACACACAATATAATACAACAATACACACAACAAAATGCATTCTATTTATAGAATAGAATACAATAGCTTGCTGCAAACATACTATTACATTGTATTACTTTCATAAAGAGCCATTATATTCTAATATAGACAGAGACTGTAAATATTTCTCAGCAAAGTCATTGTGGTTCATTATGTTGTTGTACAGAGAGATGGAGCTGCAGTATTAACTTCTACCCATGCAACGCAGTGACCAAAATGGCTCTGCTGCGAAATATAGATGGGGTGTGTATAGTTTCACACACACACGCTGTAACATATAATGTATAATTTTGGCCAAAGCCATTGTGGTGATTGTGGTGCAGGAGGTGACTGGGACCTATTTCCTCTCTATGCAGTCAGGACAATGGCTCTGCTGAGAAATAGAGGCATGTACCATGTCAGGTGGGAGCGTGGTGGAATATAACACTTTAGATGGCAGATTGACTCGAGAGAGACCTGAGCTGTCCTGCTCGTTTCAAAGGCCCAGCTCTGCCTGCAGTTAGGCTGTGGAGACTGGTCACATGAGCAGAGCAACGGGAAATGAATTACATTGTTCCCAAACAACTGTCTCCTCCGGGGCCTACTCCTGAGCAAGGCTGGTGCATGGGGTTCCCTTGATGTGTCCTGCGTTGGGGCTTGTTTTCAGCAGAATGGCCCATGGATTCGGGCCGAAAGACCCACCCGCCTCCTGCGGCTGTACCGCCTTCCGGTATCCAAAATGTTCTAGGCACCCGGGAAGGCCCTTGTCTAAAAACCAGTGACGTACCTGCCTTCTGTCTCCGTCAGCCGAGGCAGGCGGCTGGGAGGGTGACCCCGCTCCCTCTCCTCCGCCCTCGGACAAACGCCCGGGTGCAGCTTTGCAGAAGAGGCATTTCAGGCTGGAAAATCACGAGTTCCAGGTTGTCCCCCCGGGGATTTGGTTTGTTCGGGGCCGGGCTGGTAGATACAGGGGGGCCGGTGCTTTGCTGATCTGATCTGCCCCAGACTCGGCCTGCCCCACCTGCATGTCCTTTGCTGCCGCGGGGCAGAGCTCGTGGGGGGAAGACCCGCGAAAATCCCCGGGCGCTGCCCCTGCCCAGCCACCTCTGCCTACAGGGGTCCCCTTGTCCACTCGGATACTGCAGGGCCAGCCAGGATTCGCCTCTGCCCGCCTGAGAAGCAGAAAGGCAACCCACCTCGCAATAACGCGCTCATGGGGCGTCGGCGCGGGGAGATCTCCTGCCCCGCTTCGCGTAGATCAACGGCACAGGAAATCCTTGCAGCCGGAAAGATGGAGCTCACGATAGCAAAGGACAGACAGAGAGGACAGACCCCCCAGACACACGCCCCCACTGCCAAGCCACTCGCTGGACCCACATAGAATTCCCCCTTACGCGCCAGCTGGGTTTGGAATTTGGCATACCCCACTGAAACGTCTATATTTAAATTTCAGCCGACAGAGGGATGTTTACCTTGTTAACCGGGTATATAGACAGAAAATACCCTCTCTATCTACGCACGCATAATATTTATTCTCTTCCATTATATAACCCATTTCATTTAGATATAGCTCTATAAATTAAATGTATTGTATAATTAAAGAGAATAAATATATTTTATTTTAGTAAGATTTTATTAAGATATATATCTTCATAAAAAATGTATAAAATATTTTAAAATCTTGTTATATTTGTATAATCTATTTTAGTTTAATAAGCTTTTATTAAGATATATACATATATTAATAAAACAAGAGTATTATATAATATCTTGTGTTATGTATGTAAAATCTATTTTATTACAATAAAATTTTAAGATATACACACATCTTAATAAATCAAGTGTATAATTAAAAATATTGTATGTATATGGACAACCTATTTTATTTTAATACGATTTTATTACGATATATCTCTTAATAAAACAAGTGCATAATATATTTAACATATTGTTATATATAACTTATATATATGATATATATATACACAAACAAGTGTACAACATATTTCAAATCTTGTTTTATAGATATAGAACTATTTTATTTTATAGATATAGAACTATTTCATGTATAATAGTTTGCATATATAAACAAATTTTTAAAATATATAAACTATTATATATATAAAATAGTTTTATATATATAAAATAAGTTTAGAATATATTATACACTTGCATATATGCAAGATTTTTAGATATATAATTGGTTTATAGGTAGATAGATAGATAGATAGAAACCAAATACATACTTTAAAATCGTGACTATCTATAAAGGACTTTAGCATGGGCGTAAACCCCACAAATACATAACTCAGAGATTTCTCTCTATTTATATATAGTCAAAATAAAATATATGATGACGTATTTGTTTTACCGGCGTTCAGCTGAAACCAATGTACCCGCAGGTTCCTGAAATGCTCTTAAAAGCGCAGGGCCTAAACCTTAACCCCCAAGCCGCGTGAAGAGGAGAAAACAGGTGGGCGTTTTCCTACAGCACTGTCTTTGCCAGGATTCCCGACAAAAAGCCTCTGCCGGAATCCAGCCTTGAATATTGGTTAATTTCATTCCCACCCACATCACAGCACTATTCCTCCTGTAAATTCCCCTAGTATAATATTAATTACCAATCAGCCCCGGGTTTTAAAAATTCCCGTTCTTTGTGACTGCTTAAGTGATGTGTCCCTGGACGAGACACAAACCACCCGGGTTAATATCTCTGCCTAATATGTCTGCCTGTTTCTCCTCACATTTCGGAGCGGAAATCCTTCCTGGGGCGGGGGGAGGGGGGTGTCTTTCAAGGAGTTAAATCCCGACACAATCAACCGAGAACCGAGCAGGTTTCAATGTCTCGTTCCTTCTCCCTTCCCGGGCGCAGGAGGCAGAGGAACAGCCGCGCACAGGCAACGCTAGCAAAAAGCCACCGCGCTTTCTTGTCGGCGCCCCTGGTTTCCCGAAGCCTGGCCAAAGGCCGGGCGAATTGGCTCAGGGTTTCTTTTCCCCCCCAGGAAGCCGGGTAACTATCCCAGCCGGCGTCCCGCGGCGCCTTCCGAGCACTCGGCGGAGGATCGGGTTGTGTTCGCTTCTTTCGGATCGAATGGTCGCCGGAGAACGAGGGGGGACGGATGCCCCCGCTCCTTGTAATGTCGTTTATTTCCCCCTCTCCTTTTGTTGCGTGTGTGGCTCGGGCCCCCTGCCCTGGCTTCTTTGTGTTAGAAGTGCGGCTGTGACGCGCAATGTCTACCCCTTAAGCCCAGTGTTAGTTCATTTCCCCTTCCAGGAACAACACCACCAGCAGACACAAATTTCTACCAGGCTGCACCGAGGGGCCTTTCCGATGAATTGGCTCCGGAGCCAAACCAGATCCCGGTGAAAAGGAACAAAACCAACATCGCCCCCCCTCGCCCCCACACACCTATCCACCCATCTCTAGACATCTGGCCCGAAGAAAAGGCGCCTTCTCCTGCCCCCTCTCTGCCGCCTGGAAATCTCCGGCGGTTTGGGGGCCCGATCCGCTCAACCACATTTCCCAAAGAGAGAAAAAAAGATCCGTCCCCTCCCCGTGCCGCCAGCCCCCATCGAACAACTGCGAATTTAAACCAGCACCGTTGCGCGTTTTACAACTTGCGCGCCTAACGCCCGAATATCTCCCCTGCCCCCGCCGCGCGGAAAACACCGCGCAAAATACATGGCTGCGCCCCTGGCTCCCGACACGGATCGATCTGTGTACTCACCATTTGCTTTTCATGGCTAAAAGTGAGTGGAGCCATTTTGTGGCCTATTCATTGCTGCTATATTTCCCACCCCCCTCTCGCTCGCTCTCTTACGGGAGCGCTGGGTGGCTTCACCGGAGCAGGATCTAATTCCACATCACGTCCAGTTTCCTATTTAGTATGGCGAGCGGAACACTCCAGCAATGTGGGCAACAGAGATAACGCTCCTGCACTGGCCCGCCTGCCCTGATAAGCGGCTAGGCCCATTATTTATGAAATGATTCATTATTATTTGGCAATTTTATCGAGGGAAAGCGGAAAATTATTGCAGGGATATGCATAGGAATAACTTTGGAATGCGTGCCTTATAGCTTTTTATGTGTGTGTGCTTTAGATGCTCTTAAAAAGACACCGTGGAAAAGAGGAATACAAAATACACCGTGACTGCCCGCATTTGAATAGCAATTCTTTATTTTAGTCCTCTTGGAGGTTATTATGCCCCTGCATTTTTTTTGATTAAATATGGAACACCTACTCAGTTCTTAATTAAATTTAATGAGCCAAAATAAATTGCTGGAGATATTGTGGGAGGAGGGGGGAGCTAGTCTGGGACAATAGGGTAAATAAAGGAAATTGACAGGGTAGATTTAAACAAATTTTCCCATCCCCCCTCTGCTCGCACCCCTCTTCAATATTTCTTCACTGCAGACATAATTGGGGGGGGGGGTTTCTAGTTTTAATTTGAACCGATCAGGTTTAGGAGCGGGTGGGTGATGTAGGTAGTTAAAAATCTGCAATCCATGTGGGGCTCGGGGATGCTGAGTGCGTGGAAAAATAAAAGCCAAATTCTGGGAAATAATCAGCTAGAAACTGGGGAAGTGCAAAAGCATCAAGGAGAGCATACAGCAGGGTTGTGAAAAGTGAAGTGGAAGGGCCAGGGGAGGCAGACACGCTTATTTAAAACAATGACTGAAAGAGAAGGATCTGCCGAGATAGCAGGTGAGTGCAATTTAAAAAATAGCGGATCAGATGGGAAAGGATCACTGTCCTTCAAAGCTATAGTGCGGGGGAGGGGGGCGGGATTTTTCCCTCTCCGAAACACATTTGCTTTTTATATCTAAGCCAGCCAGTGGGCAGTATATATTACCGTTAATACAAGGTACAGGAGAAATCTGGCTCCGTAGCGCGGAGGGGCGTCCACACTAGCTTTTACAAACGTTCCAACTACGTCGATTGAAAGAGCAACCTACGAATTTTATCAGCCCACGCAGAGAGGTCCCGCCTAAAGGCTAACAAACAACAGGAATAAAATAACACCCTTTGCTTTGCAGAGCGCCGCGCGCAAACAACACACGAACAAGCAACGCAACTCAGAGCAGCCCAGTTAATTGGGCTTTGGTTGCCCAGGCGGTGCCTTTTCCAATGGCGGTGGGCTCAGCAAGCTTACATTACAAATGCCCGCAGGAAAGTGACCGCCAAGGAGGCTAGTGGGAGGCGGGCGGAACTGCCATTGTGGATGTATTTTCCCCCCCTTAGAACAACGTGAGGCCCGCGTGTATCTCAGGCACTCGGTGGCTGGGCTGCGAGGCTCCCTCTGGGGGATCCCCCCGCCCCACACTGAGAGGCTGCCTGGACTGGGCCAGCAGTCAGAGGGACGGTTCGGCTCGTCTGGTCTCCCCGGCCCCGAACGGCCTCCTGCAGCCGGGGGAGGCTGGCGAGGGAGGGCGCAGGGGCCACTTGGCGCCCGCAGCCCCTCGACCCATTTCTCCCGCCCCTGCGTGCAACCCCCTTCTGCTCATTTCTGGCGGGGGACGGCCACGACTCCCACGCCAGGCGGGGCAGTCCCGTCCAGCAGCGCCCGGGCACCCTCCCAGGAACGGACGGCAATTCATTCAGCCACCTCTTACACTCGACGTTGGGGGCGGGGGGAAGAAAACGGACCCCCCCCCAGGGGAGCAAGGAAACAGCCTGTCCCGCAGCCGGTTCCTGCGGGGCCCCCAACGCCTTGTGGTTGTGTCTGTTGCCTTCGGAGAAAGGTGTCTGGCCGGGCCCGCTCCCCCTACCCCCGCCCCGTCCGCTTTCAGCGCGATCCTGCGCTTCCCCCGCTCCCCCTGCCCCGGCCACCCCTCGCAGCGGGGCTGCCGAAGGCGTCGGGCTTGCGGCCGCTGAGCCTGGCGGGGCTAGACGGAGGGGGGTCGATTTTCCCATCGCCCCCCTCCGGCAGGAGGAGCAGAAACGCTGGCTCCGGCCTCTGCACGTGCCTCGTGTCCTCCCCTAGCTTGGCCCATGTGCACCCCCCCGCCGCCTGTCACTGAGCGCCCTCGGGTGGGTGACCCCGGGGACGCGACCCGCCCGGGGGCTGGGTCCGGATGAGTTTCCTGCCCGCAATGCCGCTAGGCACGACGCGCGAGGTCCGTGCTTCCAGCTTCCTCCAGGAAGCACGACCGCTCTGCGCTCGGCTCCTCCCGGCCACAGGAAGCGTTCAAGATAGACCCGGGAGGGCGGGGGAGATAAGGAAGTTAAGCCCCTCGTGACAGATACACGGCCCTGCACGCCCGGCCGGCCGCCACGACTTCTACCTCGTGGCTGGAGTCACCCCCACCCCGCTAAAGCCCGGGGAAAGTCGTGGGAAATTCCCTGTTGAATTATTTCATCTATATGTAACACCGACAGACCCGGGTTACCAGCCCCAGGAATTGAACCTGTGACCGTAGGGGCTAAAGCCCTGTGCGCTACCCGCATGAGTTAAAGGCCCCCCTGGGTCTTAGGTAAGGCTGGAGAGCAGAGGCTTCACTCACCCTAGTATGAAGTCTCAGTCCTCTGGGTACTATGCAGAGGTGCTAGAATTGTTGGGATAGGAAGGGGGTGGTGTAGCACCCCAGGACTTGCCCGGGTTTCCATTACATACAGCATTTCCAGTTTGGCACAACAGCTATCATGCCCCCTATAAAATTGTTCCAGCCCCAGCCAGTTCATCCATCTGTATCTAACTGCCTCTAATATAAGGGGGAGCAAGGAGAGTCACTGTATCAAGTCAGGGAGGTAGGCTGTTAGTCTCTGGCTTCACAACAAGCAGTCCTAGGGCAACTTACAGACTAATACATTTATCAGGGCATGAGCTCGCGTGGACAAAACTCACTTCCAGAGATGGGTACAGTTCACATTGGGCACTGACAGCAAGGGAGATCCCCCATGGCTACTGCATCACAGAGAAATATTAACCTGTTCCCCTGCCACTACATGGCCACCCCTCCCCCTCTGCCAAAGAACTCCCTCACCTTCAGCACAATCTCACTATAATATGAGATATGGGCAATTCTACTACAAGGTGTGCATATTCACAGAATCCTACATAATTTGACCTTGCTGAAGAGTCTGAAAAATGTTCAGGTTACAAATATTTCTCATTCACTAGGACCAAACTACAGACCTTAGAAACAAAAGGAAGATTTATACAACTTCAGCCAAAGCTACCACTCCAAGTGAAGCAAATTTTACTCCCTAATAGCAGCAGTAACTCCGCTGCTAAGTTTGGGGCCATGATCTTGAGCGCCAGCCCTTGATAAAACCTTTTCCCCTAGTTCTCACCTAACAAAAAGAGAAGAAAAAAACCTACTCCGCATCCAGTCCTCTCCTGAGTCCTTAGCCTATTTTTACTAAGTCTGCACCAACACTGTCACTCTGACCATTCTAGGCTACCCAGCATTATAAGGAACAGGAGAATAGCCCAGGGGCCTATTTTGTTTCCAAGCTGTACTGTATACTCTATACTGCAGAGGAAAACAAAACTCTTAAAATTATGTACTGCTATACTATGGAAGGAGGAATAGTTCTGATGCCTTGGTGTGCTATATACTCACATGTGGTAAAGGGGACGCGGCCCTGTGGTGATTTGGCTCTGAAGCCACATGTGGCTCATAGAGCCTTTCAGTGCAGCTCCTTCTTACTGGGTATTCCCTTTATACTAGTTGATTTTGCACTTATTCTGGGTCCTGTCTATCCCATGATTCTACAGTTTCTGGAATTTGCCACTGAGGCCAAACCTTGCTTCAAGACTGCTCTGACAGTTGAGTTTATTTAAATTACTGTTCTAGGCCCAAAAAAAAATTAACTATTGACAAGGTATAAACCTATGTAGTGGGGCACACCGAAAGGTCCTCAGATGTATGAGTGGCCTTGTGGATGCTAATAGGATGTTAACTTTAAAACTTAGAACAGGCGTGTCCAACCTGCGGCCCGCATGCAGCCTTGGACAGCTAGTAATGCGGCCCCACAAGATCGTAAACTTTTAACATTATTATGTGATTTATATACATTAAACTATATTATATATTTTATATGCGACCCAAGACAATTCCTCTTCACTCAACGCAGCCCAGGCAAGCCAAAAGGTTGGACACCCTGACTTAGAAGCAACACTATTTTATTACTTGAGCAAAAACATCCAGATAGCCATTGGGCTTACCCCTGATTACTAGTCATTTGGAGCTATTAAAAAGGTTCTCAAGCAGCTTATATGTAGGCAATAGAGGAAAAGGGCCCAAAAGCAAACAAATTTTCTTGTTGATCATTAAATAATCCTCTTTGATAGGGTACAATGGGCCATAACATTAACAGAAATATGTACATCAAGACCACTGGAGTCTTCAGTGCAATTGTTGCAAAATTTTTTTATATAGGTAATATTTTAATCATATAGTCTTAATCTTACAGTTTTATACAACAAAATATCCTCAATAGCTCAACACACACACACGCCCACCCACCCACCCACCCCCGCTTCCAGCCTGGCCGAAGGTCTTGAGATACTTCAGTACCCAGGGACTGAGAAGGTTACAGCACAGGCTGTTCCTTCAGCTGGAAAGTGTGCCTGATCTTTTGGTTACACAGCAGCAGAAACCGAGATATAAAAAACCCTGGAGACCAGCTATTCATTGCTCTAGGGCAGGATGCAGGTCAACACATTCTCAGTACTTGCTACAGTTCCAATTATCACAGGGCCCCTGAGCTTTTGCATGCTGGCTGTAGCCTAAGCCTATGGAGCCACGAAAACAGCCCTGCAGCCTGAGATAGGAGCACAGGCCAGCTGCAGTGTTCTAGTTGTGTGGACACACCCTCAGAGAACAGCTTGATGTTAAGCAACATACTAGCCCAAAGAAAGACAGTCCTCTCTCAGCTACCACTCCAAACCCCTTATCTCTTAGGCTGAGGAAAGTTTGACTCTTAATGAGAAGGATCTAATTCATCTGCAGTATCAGTATGTTCCACTAAATATTTAGCTAGTAATTCTGGGAATCCGGGGGAGGTCAGTTTCCCCCCCAACTCCAATCACTCATTTTGCCCAGCAGACAGCTTCAACAGAAGACCCACAATCAGAATATCCCTTAACCCAGTGGGTAGAGCTCTCTCTTGATGGAAGACCCCTATTAAAGTCCTCTCCCCTCCAGTGGTAATTTGAAGCTAGGTCTCACAATCCAGGTGGGCACCTTCTCCAGTTGTTTTGTACAGTGCAGGACAGAAAAACATTCTAGCAAAAAAACACTGTAGCTGCCTAAGATGTCCCACTTCAGGCACCTGTCTCCCATTCATGGGCCACTAGCAGCAATAGCCCCCCCCCCGCCTGGGAAATTGTTCTTGGATTTGCTAGGTCTGATGATGCAATGCTTATGCCCTCTTTCGGGATTACACCTGTAGGACCTGGTTTGTGTTCTGAAGCACGAGAGCTTACACAAATAAAAATTCCTAAGATTTTTAACAAAAGATATACTTGCTGTCCTGGATTTCAATTGGGCCAAGTAGGTAGCCAGAGTTCTCTTCACATTCAGAGAGGAACAAGTACCATTTTGTTGCCCAAGTTTGAGTTAGGAAACAAGGAGATTTTTAATTCTTGAAGTAAAGTGAAATTTGGATTGATCAACTGTCACACACAACCCATCATCAATCCATCTTGCATTGAAACAAATTATAACTAAAATGCTGGGTTAGCATAATTAGCCTATTTATCAATGACAAACTAGATACCTCTCACTCCATTAGGACACTCACTTCATTGTTTTCTCATTTATGACTCACTAAATTTCTCCAGAATTCAACAGAAAAAAAAAAAAAAAAAAAAAGACTGGCACTGGATTTCATGGGGGAGCTGGATAAGGCCCTTGGTGCCTACTGAACATGACAATCGGTAGCTTCCACTCAGGACTCCAAGAAGTAATACCTCAGGTCAGAATGAATGGAAGCACTCTATGAAGTTTGACAGCACTTGCTAAAACTAGCAGTTACCATTAAAAAGACAATACATAAAAATGTTAATCTGTTCTATTTAAGATTGCAAATAACTTAACAAGCAATGCTACTGACAATTATACCCAAAATATTGAAAACATCTAGAGCCTCATTAAAGAAATCGAGGATTTAAAGAAAATCTGTAATAAATTACTTAACAAATGGATATATCTTATAGGATTACCCAAAAAAAGGCTTTCAGTAATACACTCCAGAGTGTTGAGGACATGTTAATTTACATAACACCACAAAAGAACAAAGTGAACCAGTTTGCTTGTCTTTATTGAACTTCAAGTTGTTAAAATGTTTGAAACCACATGAAACAGCATACTTGCCATTTTACTTTAGGTTAGTCACTCCTTTTACAGTTAACTGCGATTGCTAGATTCTAAGTGTTTTAACAAGGATTCAACACCACAAATGTAAATAAGCAACACGTCAATAATTCAGTTTTGTATCTTATGGATTTGCTTCACCTTTTACGATTAACATGTGCTTTTCAAACAGACAGACACTTGTTCAGCAGAAAAACAACACACAACAGTACAAAACATTAAGTGCTAAGTTTACTGACTGCCTTGCTTGGTTTTCATGATACAGAATGTAGAATTTTAAAATAATTTTACATTAAAGTCATGGTTATGCTTTTTCATGTGCAGTAACCCATATGCTTGGGTGGACTTTAAAGTCAGTGCATTCATTCTATTGCTATTTAAACCCCCACCCCCATATTATAGCCTATCGCTTAAAACTGGCACAAATACATAAAAAACGTCAATGATGCTTTAAAAAAATGGAATGCTTGAAAATTTAACAGGCACTATTCAAACTATACTGGAGCACATTTTACGTCCAGCCTATTCTGAACCGATTGACCTTTTGCATATTCAAGATACACCCAAACTGTAAACAAAAGTACATGTGTACTTTAAAATCTGACATCCAAGTCCTTTGCCAGCTGAGCATCTGGCAGACTAGCAGTGTATCTATCACACTCAGTTTTGTTAGTCATTTATTGCCAAGAAAGCTAGGTGATGTATAAAGACAACATAATTACTGGCTTCTAATTGCATCCAACCTTGGATTTGAAGCCTTCCTAAGAAATGCTGGTTGCCAGTCTAGTTTTTCAAAAAAAGGAGGTCAGAACAACTTTGGCAACTGTCTGAGGTGTTTTACATCAAGAAAGGTACCAACTGTACTCATGCTGTCTGCCTGATTTAAAGTCTGAAGGGTAGGAGTTTCTAGATTTTCAGGAAACACACAAATATTTCCTAGGTTGTCCTTGTCAGGTTGTTGAGTGAACTCTATCTTCCCTGCTACAAGTTTGTTCTTTGGCTTTATGTCCTTCAGAATCGGTTGTGAATTCTCATTTGGTTGATGTAGTATTTTTGGAGGAAAGATTTCATTTGTAATACTTCTCAATATAGGAACACTGGATTTAGAAATAGAATAACTTCCAGTTGACTCCTTGCAAGGTTTCAGGTTAATGGATAATTTTTCACAATGTCCTTCAGAAGATTCTTTACAGAAGTTAAAGCCCTCCAGCCTGGGCTTAGTTTCTAACACGTCTTCATTCTTGCTAACACTAGAGATGTTGCAGTTCTGAGTTTGCAGCTCCTCTTCATCTTCACTATGGTCATTGCTTTGTAGGAGCCCATATCTTTTCATGTACTTTTTGGTCGCAAAGGACATATTGC
Organism: Carettochelys insculpta; assembly: GCF_033958435.1. Classification (NCBI taxonomy): domain Eukaryota; kingdom Metazoa; phylum Chordata; order Testudines; family Carettochelyidae; genus Carettochelys; species Carettochelys insculpta. The sequence goes on from NC_134145.1 coordinate 6,553,814, forward strand.
TTGGTGAAATTAAACTAAGACCCACCATGCTCTTGTCCATATTTGCATATAAAAGGTTTTGGAAAGATGAATCTTGAGGGTTTTTTTCACTTGTGTGACTGAGGGAAAGCTGCGACAGCTGACTTTCACTTAGATACTTGAGTGCTATTGCGTTCGCCTCCATACTCAGATCAACCCCACTGGGAGTTAACCCACTCATACCGACGTTAACAAAAGACACGTAGTTTAGTCCAGGGACCACAGCTTCAGGATTTATGCAGGCCAATACGCTAAAACAAAAGCGTCAAAAATAAAGTTAATTCAGCTTTTTACTGGGTGCATACTCCATTGCAAAATCCCCTCTCTTGCACTCCCCATATACCTGGCTTCTAAGCAGACTGTTTGTTCACATAATATACACCTCACACAGGAAGACTGTGTCTTACCAAAAGGTATCTACATTACACAAAAAGAGCCACAAGAGGATTGAGAATAATCATCCCTGATTCAATGCTGATCACAACTCTAGGAGTGTCACAGTGACAGGAAACCCCAGGCAGGCTTAGTACTTTGTAAATTAAGACCAACAGTTCAATACACCACTCAGAAACTATTAATTGTTATCTGATCACTAGGCAGTCATAAATACGTCCTACGCTGTGTCTACATTAGCTCCCAACTTCGAAGGGAGCATGGTAAGTAGGGTGTTGAGAGATCATTAAGCAAGTGCTGTGGTGCATATGCAGTACTTCATTAAGCTAATCCTCCCCCGCGGCAACTTCGAAGCAGCAAACTTCGACATGCCGGCTTCCACGTAGCCACGGCTAACCCGCCGGTGCTTCGAAGTGGAGTTCTGAGGAGTAAAGGGACTTTGAAATACTGGCGGGTTAACCGCAGCTACATGCAAGCTGGCACTTCAAAGTTTGCCACGGGGGAGAATTAGCTTAATAAAGTGCTGCATATGCACCGCAGCACTTCATTAGTAATCTCCTGACACCCTGCTTACATGGTCCCTTCGAAGTTGGGAGCTAGTGTAGGCACAGCCCTAGGTGATTAGAGCACTTGTTAGCACTCTGAAGACCCCAATTCTCTTTCTAGATTAGGTCACTGACCTGCTGGGTGACCAGGTACAAGTTACAGCATTTATGTTGCTTAATTTCCCCCACCTGTAAAATGAGGATCATATAGGACTCATCATTGCTTTTAGATCTACTGGTGAATAACCAACTTTTGCACAGGACTTTTATCATCTGTAACTGTCATCTAGTTCAATATTTTTGCTCAGATGAAAGACAGCCTCTTTTGTAAACTCAATAACTGCTTAAGGATTGCTTTTTTTGTCCCCACTGCAAAATAATGCCAGGACACGTAGGCTATGTCTACATTACCATCCTTCCTTCAAAGGAAGGATGGTAAATGAGGCTGTTTGGAGTTTACTAATGAAGTATTGCCATGCATAGGCAGCACTTCATAAAGCAAACTCCCCCCCGCGGCAAATCCGAAGTGCCAGGGTATCTCCTTACTTGGAGTAAGGGGACTTTGAAGATGCCCCGGCACTTCGAAGTACTGGCGGGAGCGCCATGGCCTAGACATGCGCCAGTACTTCGAAGTTTAAAGCTTCGGAGTTGCCGCAGGGGGGAATTTGCTTAATGTTAAGTGCTGCCTATGCACGGCAGCACTTCATTAGTAAACTCCGAATAGCCTCATTAGGTGGTAATGTAGACACAGCCTTAGAGATTATTCCCAACATACACATTTCTGAAAGCCCAAAAAAGAAATTTAGGGGACTTATTGTGACTGAGAAGGCATATTTTTTAAAGATCTCTTTCAGTATGCGAAGAAAGTTCACTCTTTCCTGTCCTTGCTCCACTTAACTCTTCTAGAGTCCAACTGTAAAAATACACAGTAAAAAGATGCAAACAAAAAACCACAAGCAGTCCTGTAGTACCTTAAACACAGAAAGCTCATTAAACACACACTGTGGGACTGTTTACACTTGCCCCCAACTTTGAAGGGTGCATGGTAAATCAGGATCATGGGAGATTACTAATAAAGTGCTGCAGTGAACATGCAGCTCTTCATTACGCTAATTCTTCCCCACAGCATCTTCAAAGTGCTGGCATGCGTGTAGCTGCAGGAACTTTGAAATGCCTTTCCTCCCCAAAATTTTGGGGGAGTAAAGGCACTTCAAAAGTGCCCCCAGCTACAGGTATGCCAGCACACTGAAGTTTGACACGGGGGAGAATTAGCCTAATGAAGTGTTGCATATTCACCACAGCACTTCATTAGTAATCTCCCATCATCCTGATTACCATGCACTCTTCAAAGTTGGGGGCAAGTGTAGACCCAGCCTGTCAGTGTTTAAGGTGCTACAGGAGACTTGTTCTTTGTGAAGCTACAGACCAAACAACTAGCCCTCTGAGTCAAAAGAAGCTTTAAGATACTGATGGCCATTATTTCATCTATTACAAGCTAGTGCTGAAAATTAATAAATCTACTCTCCTAATGGCAAGAGACTGACACCATTACCTACACACTTCAGTGACTATAAAGATGTCTGTAACATGTTCAAAGATGGCCTTCGGAGGGGAAAAAATAGGCCACTAAAATTAAGCGTGAGGGGCTTAATTCTCCTTGTTCCCTGTTACAATGCAGATGGCTGTGGAAGAACTCTTTGGTCAGCCACAAAGATGACAGAACGGAAGGTTTTTAAATGGGGAGGGGGGTGGGGAGGGAGTGTCAAGAAAGAAGACCTAGTTTGCCTTACAGTTTGACATCTATTAGGATGACAATGTAACATATTAATAGAACATAAATTAGAGAATGATTGTATGAAAAGTCTGATACACTCTTAAATTTTGGTAAAAGCACCTGTTGCAACGCAAGGCAGAATAAGTCTCAAACTTCCTCCCAGTGGAGAGGAGTTTTTATGACCTCTCCCCCATGCCTGCCTGATACTATACCTTCTTTGCAGCAGTCAAAAACTCCTAAGTTTACATGAGCAAAGAAACACCTCCATATTATGGATGAATAAGGAGAAAAACAAAGCTTGCTTTTGTGCAGTTGGATTGGCTCCTTGGTAACCTCTATTTTCTGACCCCTCCATTTTTAATCCATGTCCTCTCTAGGGATTCAACTTGTATCTCTTTTTATTGTTCCCAACTCCCTATTGTCTAAGCTCTTCATATGGCTTTGATTGGTTCTGTCCTTTCTCTCATGTGTTTGCTATCTCCCTAGTTTAGGTCTCCTGACACTAAACTTACACTGGCAAAATACCAGACAAAGGAGAGCTTGAAGACAGCCACACAACATACAGAGCTACTTGATTTGACTTTAAAAGTTTCATTGGTTAACAAAGCCTGATGCTGGTATACATCTAGCAGCTAACAATACTCCTTGAAGGAAAGGTTGGATTTTAAACCTCTGATAGCAGGAACACGGTAGGCTAGCTAGATGCATGGCCCAATCCTAAATTTGGAAACTGCTAATTTAAAAAAAAAAAAAAAAAAAAAAAAAAAAGGCAGGGGGTATCCTGTATCTGGTACCTGTGTGAACATTTCAATGGAAGCTTGCATTTCCCATTGCTCTCTGACAACCTTAGCAGTGCCTAGCTAGAAGTTGGATGATGTCAGCTGTCTAAATTTGTGTTTTTTGTGCAAGCATATGAAAATACAGCCCTAGAAGTAATGCATTTGGAGCTTCCTAAATTACTCGTTGTTTACTGGGTCCCTTGGTCCTTAATTTGTCTGTCTGAAAGAGATGAGCAGCAAAAGTTAACATTTTACCTGGCATTCTCTACTTTGTGTACATTTTTCTTCATTTTGTCAGGAGATTCAATTCTCACTCCAAGGTTCCTTAATTGCTTAAGGGTTGCACTAATCACGCTATCTTTATCCGTCAGGCCTAATACTGAACTCCTTTCCTTTGGGTCATTAATATCCTGACATGCGATACTATCATTCCTGACCATTCCTTGTTTTATAGGTAGATAATCACTTTTTTCAGAGGATGCCTTCAGGAAGTGGTTGACTTGACCCTACAAAGGAAAAAAAAAGGATAAGCACATGGAAGAGACCAACTAGCCAGAAGGACCAGGATTACAAAAAAGGAGTCTATTACAGAACCTGTTTTCTGTTATATAGGGCATACTTATGCCACATCAAAACACAATACAGATCGGTTGGTTAACAACTTTTTCTGACAAAGAAGCCAAATTAAATACTTTTATTTAGACACGAACAGACCTCGTAAGTACCTTAAAAAGTCAGACACAGATTAGCTCAAAATTGAAATGTGTGCAAACCAGTAAAATTTAACATTGTTTAACACTTCAAAAGAAAAAATAATAAATTGTTATTTTAAAATAAAACATCAGTTTTGTTTTGATCTTAGAAGGAAGCCTAGGATTTGTAAAGGCAATTTAGCAGGCATGATTTTTAATACCATTAGCCAAGACAAGTCAGCAAGGCAACATTTCTTAAGTTCATCTCAACAGCAAAACTACTGCTATCATTAAACATTGTGGCTGCGTCTACACTACATTCCTCTTTTGAGAGAGGAATGCAAATGAAGCACTGGATCTACAAATCTCATGTTTCATTCATATCATATCTTCCAATTGCACTTTTGGAAGAGATTTTTTTGGGGATAAGGGGGGGGGAGTGTAGATGGGGTAAAAAGAATTTTTAGGGTAAAAAGAATTTTTCAAAAGAACCCTTCTTCCTGAAACTAAATAGGAAGGAAGATTTCTTTTGAAAATGTTCCCTCTGCCAAAATAACTCCGTTTACATTGTTTTTCCTTTATAAAAAAAAGCCTCTTCCTAAAAGGGGATCCGAATAGATTATGAAAATGAAGCACGAGATTTGTAAGTCAGCAAAAATGCAAATGAAGCAATTTCCCTCATTTGCATTCCTCTTTCGGAAGAGGAATGCAGTGTAGATGCAGCCTGTGTGTTAAGTTGTGTGCAAAATAAAATATACCCTTTACGTAAGGAGGAAGTGAAAGTTAGGATGTGTTTTTAAACCAGCAAGAAAAGCAAGTCACAAGATTACCTCCTTTGCACCACAGAAAACACCGAAGCCCCATCTACACTACAGCGATCTTTCAAAAGATGTCCTTCCGTAAGAACTACTTTTAAAAGAGTACATCCACACACAAAAAAGTAGATCAAAATAGTGATCCGCTCCTTTGAAAGGGCGTGTCCACATAGCCCCCCACTCTTTCACAGATGAGCGGGCCAGGGATCAAAAAAATCTGGCTCCATGAGGACTGCTCTTTCGAGAAAAAGCACTCTCCCTGAACCAGGAGCGGCAGAGGGCTTCTGGAGGAAGAGCTGCCTTCTTTTGATTTCAGATTGAAAGAGTACGTTTCGGCTGTTTCTACACAGGCTAATACATGGAGTGAACAATGCCAATGAAGTGCGGACGCAAATTCCCTGAGCCTCATTAGCATAACGTCATGTGATTTGGAATCTGGAAAGACTGTTCTTCTGGACTCCAAAACACTGCATAGAAGCACGGCCCGGGGTGAGGGAAGCTTCTGGAAGGAAGCCCCTCCCCTGGGGCTGCGCTTCTACACTGTGTTTTGGAGTCCAGAAGAATGGTATTCAGGACTCCAAATCACGTGACATTATGCTAATGAGGCGTGGGGGATTTGCATCTGCGCCTCATTGGCATATTTCGCTCCGTGTATTAGCATGCCACTTCCGAAGGAAGTGGCCTGTGTAGAAACAGCCTGAGTGTGTAAATACTATCATTCCTGCATGTTCTTTCGAAAAAGGGCTAGATTTTCCAAAAAGAACTTGCTAGAGTAGATGCAGCGGCAGAGAAAAGATGGCTGTGACAGCCACATATAGTTTCTATCCCAAGAAAAGTTAGTTTACTGCACGTAGCCTACTTGGTTATGAGACTGCACTACCAAGGACAAATGGCAAATAACTGAAAAATATGAAAGATTGTCAGTTAAAGGGTTTGTGTTATAATACTTTTACCAATATATCCTGGTAAAACTTTTGATCGTCTGAGGGGTCGCTCGGCAGTGATGGAACAGCATGCTCAGTTTTTGGTTCATCTGGTGCCACCATGTGGTTATTAGCTCCCTCTGTGGGTATGGTCTGTAAACACATGCTAACACTGTCTTCCAACAGAGAACTTGGAGCACATGCTGGGGAAACTGGCTCATTTCTGAAAAAGACAGAACAATGAGTTAACGCACCATTGATTTTTTTGCCTTCTGTTTGAAAGTAAATTATAAGTCTCTTATCTTTCCATAAAGAGAAAGCGTTAGAATTTTTTACTCCCAGAAATGTGGGAAAGTTTTATCTTCTCTCAATTTCTCTTAATGTTCTACAGTATGTTGAAAAACTGGAAGTGGTACAACAAAGCTACAAAAATGGTTCAAAAGCCAGAAAAAGTGCCTCACAGAGAACTGAAGGAGCTCTGATTAGCTTATCAAAAAGAAGCTGAAGGGGCGACTTATTTATGGAATACAAGCACCTTCCTGGGCAGGCTATACAGGGTACTAATCACCAAAAGGAAGAGCATAAGAACTAAAGGTGCATCTACACTTGCATTCCTCTTTTCGAAAGAGGTATGCAAATGAGGTATAAATTTGCATATTTGGCACCTTTAATGTGAAGAAGGATTATTTCGAAGATGGGGTTTACTTTCGAAAGAGCAGTGTCTACACTGGCTCTCTTCTTTCGAAAGAAGCGCTTTTGAAATTACAATATGCAAATGAGGTGCCAAATACGCAAAGCTCTGCCTCATTTGCATACCTCTTTTGAAAGAGGAATGCAAGTATAGACGCACCCTAACAATTAGAAAGTAAGCAGGACAACTTCAAATTGGAAATAAGGCACAATGTCATGGAACAGCAAAGGGGATTAACCACTGAAAAAAGAAACTTGGGGAACTGGTGCATTCTTTGTCACTTCAAGCATTCAAAGAAAGCCTGGATGTCGGACAGATCTACTTTTCTTCCCAATGACACCATGTTGCCCACGTTACAATGAGATCAGACTAGATGATCTAAAGGTTCCCATTCTGGCCTTTATTGGTTTTACCTGAGTTTTAAAAATATCAGCAATTTATTGCTTTACAAAGCAGTTAGGACTTTTTTTTTTTTTAGTTCACAGTCATTTTAACACAAATATTAGTAACAATACTCATTACTACCTTTCGCTGTAAACACATACCGATATTTTCATGTACTGCAGTTTTACAGAAATATCAATCTGACTGAAAAGATGGTGTGTTCGCAATGCTATGCACTCACCTGGCTTCTACAATAAAGAAAGTGAAGTCCAGATTGAAAAATTTCAGTGACTGATTAAATGGGAGCTTCATGGAAGAATCTGATTCTGACTCTCCACGCATCAGAAAGCCAGATATGCCGGATTGAACTATCACAGGGCATGGGGAAACCACTGTATCTGTGTTTTATCTACAAATTGTAACAGTTGAGGCCAGAAGGAATGATAATGCTGGGGTCCCAGATAGATCTCTGGGTGACCCCCAGAAACAAACAAGAGCGATAGCAGAAATATCGGAACCCAAACCAATCAACGGTGCATGTTGAAAGAGATAAGATTTAAATCATGTGCTGTGCCAGATAGTCAATGCAGGTTATCAATTACTGCAAGGAGAAGCAATTCATTATCCCTTGCAAAAAAACAAAAACAGGTAAAATCCAATGCTACCGTGAGTTCCTCTTATGAAAAAATAACCAATCAATACATTTCACATGGGTTAAAAAAAAAAGTTGGAAAAACAGTGCTCGAGAGAGTTCTCTGGAAAAGAGCTGATTAAACCAACTTTACTAAAACTACATGCATATACTGCTTCTCTCATTCTAATTCTGAGCTCCCAGTTAGTTTTCAACTGGATTTCTTTAATTTTACCAATTACTAACTTTAAGACATTAAATTAATCTGGCCTGAATGGTCTTGCTTCATTTGGATTTTTATATCTGTGAAATATACCGGATCAGAATTTGTGTGTGTAGCTGTCTGAAAATGAAACACACTTGACTCTATCAAGGGAAGAGACTGAGAATATTTATGTATGGTAAACTATAATTTCATTCTAATACAGGAAGTGCTTGGAGTTAAATTTTTTTAACCTTGTAAAATTGTGAATGGAGGTTTTAAAATAATCAATATGGCCTATTCTGGTGTCAGACTAATAGATTCTATCTTTAAACTTAGTACAGTGAGAATACAAGGGAAATGCCCATAATTAGGTGTGAAATAAATAAGAATCCTGACAGACAGCCATGTCATATGACCTTCAACCCTGGGGATAAAATCAGCCCCTGAGAGACTGAGAACTGTCAGACATTTGAAGGCTTGGAAGTGGAGAGAGCTCATGTAGAAGAATGATAAGAGTAACAGTGCTTCCCTTTGTCATTTAAGTGGAGGATGAGAATATTGCTTGGAAGAGCTTTGCAATGTTTTTAAGTTACACAGACAGCTTTTGTTGCCACCAGCTATTGCTAATAGCCACTGGTTGTCTCCCAAAAGGTGACCAACTGCTAAGGGCAACTATATTTGATACATTTGGAACAAGATAAGAGATGGGATAATGGCAAAAAGGAAGGAAGGAATTACACTGAACAGTTAAGTCAGATGTCAACTCAACTGTTCTGTAAGAGTCAGTTGTTTCTACATGACATTACTTCACTTGCTGTTAAGTAAACAGCGAACAAATCTCATCAACCCTTACACAGGATCATTCAAACAAAATATTTACCCGAGTTCAGCCTGGTTAGTTCCTTCTTCTGCGACATGGTTACTTTCTACAAAGCTGGGTATGTCAACAGCCTTTAATGAGGAGGCAATACTTGCATTACTTGTATCGTGCTCAGCGTTAACAGAAATGCTTATATCTTCTTTAGAAATTTCAGTCTCATCTTGTTTAATTGGACACACTGAGTCTTCTTGCTTCTCACATGGGGTGTTCCAAAATAAGCTAGCACCTAGCAGAGAAAAATTAATGCAGTTTGTGATTTTAGCAATTTAGAAAGACTATCTGGTTTTTAAATACATTTAGGCTGTGTCTACACTGAGCAGTACTGCCGGCAGCTTGATGTAAATGAGCAGTCTCGAAAATGCAACTGAACACTTATTTGTATATTCACATTGCTAAATTGCATATTCGCATGAGATTGTCCTGCCAGCAGAGGCTGCTGCTGGCAGAAAACAAGCAGTGTAGACATGGTTCTGAGGGCAAAAACCCTCTTTGTCAGCAGCCTCTTATACCTCTTAAAAAAATCAAGGATAAGGGGCTGCTGACAAAGTGGTTTTTTTTTTAAACCAGCAGAGGCCGGTCTTGGGTAATATTCAGATTAGCAGTATGAATATGCAAACAGAATTGATTTGCATTTTCGAGACCACTCATTTACATTGAATTGCCAGCACTGAGGCTCAGTGTAGACGCGGCCTTACTGACCACAGAAATTAAAACCCAACACAAAGGCTTTATTTTCGTTAACTTTTTATTTAATGACAAGTTCTAAAACTGTCCAGAAAATCTGAGAAAGTTGTCTCTGATCAGTGAAACAACTGCCAAAATTAACATTGTTCTGCAATTTCAAAGTGCTAAATGTATGTGCAATAGCAAACAAAAGCTGTATTTTACTTAAAAAACAACTAGATAGGAACACAATAGAGCATGGGTGTCCAACCTTTTGGCTTCCCTGGGCCACATTGAGTGAAAAGGAATTGTCTTGGGCCGCATATAAATCACATAATAATGTTAAAAGTTTACAATCTTGTGGGGCCACATTACTAGCTGTCCAGGGCCACATGCGGCCCGTGGGCTGGACACGCCTGCAATAGAGTATGCCCTAAATTCCTTTGAGTTTAAAGAAAAAGGATGTACCCATCTGTAATGCCGTGAACTTATCTCCCATTCCAAACCAACCACAACCTTGCGATAAAGGGTTTAAATCGGACTAGATATATTAGGTCATGACTTAGTGGCTTCTGCTGAGCAACTCACTGACATAAGAGCCAATTTTCCCCTGAAGACAGGTATGATACCAAGCATTTACTACCAAGGGAAGATATGGAGAAGCTCAAGGCTGTTGTGGATAACTATTACTATGGAATACACGATTAGAACTATTGCACCTAAAGCACAAGTAGGTACATCACTGTGCACGTCGAGAAATGAGTGTCACAAGAATTGTGAGCCCTGGGTTGAATACAGGACCTCACATAAAATACAGGAAATGTTACATTTCCAACGAGATCACACATAAGCCTCATTGCCTTGTCAAGAATAAATTCCTGCCTGACCTTGAACGACAATTCCCAAAGGATAGGCCTGATTTTTCAGAGGTGCTCAGCTCCTAACAACCGATGACTAAAACTAGAGGGTGAGTGATCAGTGTTTCTGAAAAACCAGGCACAAGAGAAGCCTAAGCACCACTTAGAACAGGTTTATTCTGAAAAAGGAATATTAAAAAAAAAGTGTTACCTGTGCTTACAGCAATGCTCACACTTTTTCTCATGTGTAAACCTTGAGACGACTGGGTTTCCATGGCAACAAATTCCAGCTGCTTCTCAGACTGCAAGGCTTTGTTATCTACAGTAGTTTTGGGAGAACAGGGTTGAAGAGTTTGTGCCTCCAACAAACGCTGGATCTGTAACAATTATCAGGAGTGCATCACTTGCAGAGTAAGTATAAACAAACTCATGATGCTAAGAGACAGTGCATTATCATACTAGATTTTCATTTCTAAAGATCTGGATTCAAATTTGGATTATGTTGCAATAAATTTAACAGGATTTTATTTACCATCAGAAAGTTTGGCATAATTTTTTAGGGACTATTTCAAGCTTGAAATAGCAGGGAAATAGCAGAACTATACCAAAAAGCCTTCACGTACCTATCTGCGCTATGCCTGGTAAAAGCCATAATGATTAACCCCTTTTGCATACCCTCCCTCCCAGCATGTTAACAAACATCCTTTAGGTTGCAAAGCTAAGTATAGGAAAGGCCAGACTCCTACTATTCTGCAGCCACATTGGTCACTGTAACAGGTCAGTCCTGGAGAAAACTGTACAGGATCATGTAATGAAATACTGTGCCATAATGTATATACTCAAAAGAGAAGACAAAGTTTCATGGGCAATCAAAAATCCAGCATCAACCTTGGAGTTCTTGACTTTGCAACCTAAATAATCTTTCAATGCCACTTCCTGGTTTTCTTTGTTCAGGAAAAATGGAAAAAAGAAACATGTTATTACTGACTTTTCCACTCCCCTTTGCCTCATCTGCTGGGTCTGAACTCTGAACCTTCAACTGGACACGTGAACTATGCTAGCTTGGAGGAGAAAGCTGGGTGAAGGGAGAGAATTGGTCATTGGCCATAAGCTGAGCCCATGGGGGGGAGCAGAGGGATGGAGGCGGAGACAGTGTAATCAGGAGGTGGGAGAGGAAGGAAATCTGGTTTGGTTCCACCCCATAATGCCACAGCTGCTCTAAAACCACCTGGCTATTTAGAATGCTCCTTTTCAGCTATTTTAGCAGGTTGACAATTTTCCAGAGAAATTCAAGTGATAGAAGAGAAACGGCAACTTATTTTAACCTGAACAAAATTCTATGGGACAAGCAAAGCACATATCCAATACAAGAGCTGAATTTTGACAGTTTGCTGCAAACAATGGAGATATTTGTGCTTCTTGAAAAAGGTCACATCTTCGACAGCCTAGGAAGTTAACAAATTTACTTATGGGAGAACGAAAAACACATTAGAGTGCATCAAGCTTTCACCATATATTTACATTAATTCCAAACTAGTTGATGGCTAATTAAAACTATGCAGTTAGTACATCTAACACATCCAGAAACCATATCTATAGCAATACAAAACAGTTTGCTGAAAACAGGGCAAATACCCACCTGTTACTTGATTGTAATTCCAAAATCTAATTAGAAAAACCAATTTCAATGTGCTTTAATAGAGACCAATCATCAGTACAGCTGCCTACTCAGAGAACTGGGTCCCAATTTAACAGGATCTCTTCTCACAACCAAAAAAACAAGATAGCTATAACTGAGTCATTATCATTAGTGTTATTTTTAGGGGGGAAAAAAGGGATCAGTATGGCTATGGCCACAGAGCCAAGTTATGGCAAGATAACAGCTGTAATTTTTAGATAATTTTGTTAAAGTCTACACTATGCATGTGCTGCTTGGAAATAAATTCAAAATAGCAGGTACATTGTTTCGAAATTGGAAAACCTCACTGTAGAAAGAGCAGCTCCTATTTCAAAATAGGTGCTGTTAAGAGGCTGAATAGCGCTTATTTAAAAAAATAAGTGCTATGTGTGCAAACTACAGATTTTGAAATAGCTCAGTACTATTTCAAAAATACATTTGTGTGTGTAGCAGCCCTATTCTGAAACAGCTATTTGGGAATAGCTATTCCCAGATAGTTTATTTCAAAAGAAGGCTCCTGTGTAGGCACAGCCTCGGAGGACAGAAGAGCAAATCTCCCAAAACAAACCTGAGTTTGAAGTAATTTCAGCTGCCTGTTTTGTTCTGTAAGAATCCTGTAAGCATCTGGAGATAATCCCATCATTCCATTGTCCGATCCCATTTTGGGGGTAGATGCATATGAACATGCTGAATGTAGCGTACAACACTGGAGATTACAAGGGCTTGCATGTGAGGCAAGCCTTGATCCAGGCAATAAGCGGTTACTAACAGGAGAACAATTCCCCATTTTCCCATTGTACCCGTGAGCTGCAAGGCTACGTGGGGTATGTACTGGATTACAGCAAATATTTGGACAAGTAACATTTTGATGGAAAACTGAATATGCACTGTCCTGGGGAACATCAGATTGGATTTCTAGGTGGTTGGGGCCCATTTTAACCAGTCCTTGCCAAGGATTTGTTGAATCATATTGGATATGTCCACGAAGCTGACAGCTACACACACCAGATGGATAGGAAGATGGCACATGTGCAACTGGCACCTGCAGTTCTGTTGGTCTTCTTGGGTTCTGGGGTGAAAAAGCAAAATTGTAATGGAGTGGCTGCATGGCACCAGGAAGCTGCTTAGAATTAGATGTTGAGGGTCTCCTTGCTGGAGATTCTCCTTTTCTTTGTGTGGTTCCATCAGGATTTGATACAAGTCTTTCAGATGGCAGTCTGGGTTGATGTACAGATGTATCAGGAGAGAGCCCACTTACAGGTGTTGGAGGGGAAGGGCATGATGAAGAGGAAGAAGATCCAGAACTCTTCCTTGTTTGAAGGCCAACTTTTCTACAGCTAGCCTGTTGTTGCAGTGGTGACTGCTTCCCTTTGCAAGGTTTCAAAATTGGAATGATCTGGTTTGATTGGTTTGGTAGCTTTTTCAAAGAAGAATGTCTAGCATGGGTGTTGAAGCTTTGTTTCTCTCTTTCAAAGCATTGATTCTGGTGATATAATTGTTCTGCTGAACAGGTGTTTTTAGTAGGCTGATGTACCAACAGTGGTTGATTTTTGTTAGTCAGTATTTCCACAGGCTGAGACACTGGGTTTGTTTCTATGAAGCTGCCATCAAAGATGAGGGAGAGTTCAGGAACTGAAGGATGGATCCTAGTAACCTGAACAGGAGACAGTTACAAAAGTGAAGTCAAGCTTGCTAAGGATCCATCATGTCACCTTATCTCATCTACATGGTCCTAAAAGCCACTCCTAGCCAAAATAAATAAGGGACAGATCAAGTTACTTCTGGTCAACAGGATTTCTTCCTTGCCACCTCAAGGCATTAGGACATTAAAGCCCTGATTTGAGCAAAACTCCTGCCTCTTGGAAGGTCCAGATGTTGTATCTACCAGAGTCAATGTGTTATTGTGAGGGTGGGTGTTTGGGGAAGAAACAGCTGTGAAACTACTTGAGAGTAGCATGCATGGGCCTTCCTTTTCAGGATGGACTGTGCCCTTCATAGTACTCCAGACCAGTAAGCTAAAAAAATCCCTAGAACAGGGATTTTAAGTACACTAAGGTATTTACTGATTTCTTGGTAGTTCAAGTTTATAAAATGCACCTATACTAAAGCTTTAGGAGCACAGAATAAAATTTCGAGAAACAGACAGACTATGGACTAAGGGGCTCTTCTCACCCACAAATATACTGTTAGTCAGTTCTTATAATACCTTTCCCCCAGAAGTACTAGTGGAATGGAAAGATATTATCTCATTGTGGTAACATCATCTGGTTTTCCCCTCCACACACAATACTGAACTGTCTTTTTCGCACTATGTATAATTCCACTACATCTGTTAAGTAAGGTACCAATGCTATCGCAGAAGTCTTTAGCTTTCTGATATATTAAAAACCCCTTCCTTCTTCCTAATCTTCACTCTGCTGACTGGAGATTTCTCCCTGTGTCCTTTGCTTTCCTTATTTTCTACAATTCTTAAGTTCTGGTTTATATTCATAGCTTAACCTCCCCTTTCTCCCCCACTTTTTTTTTTTTGTTTAAGGACAGCTCTCTTCATTTCCCCTTTAATTTTTAAAATCGGCATGGTAGTTTTCCTCTTTCACGTGATTCTAGCTTTTTGGACACTTTGTAAGATGAATCTCAATTATTATTTACGCTTTCCTAATGAAGTCTTTCTTTACCCCCACCTGATCTGGCTCATAACTGTTTTCAGCTTTGTGAAAACTACCCTTATTAAATTACCAAGTTTATGTATCACTGGTCTGAACTTCGTGACCTCTACATGTTTATAATGTAGAAGCAGAAGATCACTTGAACCCAAGATTTCACAGAACTAAAAGTTAAATGGTAATTCCCTTTATATTATATTACATTTATAGCAACTGTATAATGTAGAATGCCCCTACGTCGCCTGCCACACACTTTGGCTACGTCTACACGTGCACCCAACTTCGAAATAGCTTATTTCGATGTTGCGACATCGAAATAGGTTACTTCGATGAATAACGTCTACACGTCCTCCAGGGCTGGCAACGTCGATGTTCAACTTCGACGTTGCTCAGCCCAACATCGAAATAGGCACAGCGAGGGAACGTCTACACGCCAAAGTAGCACACATCGAAATAAGGGAGCCAGGCACAGCTGCAGACAGGGTCACGGGGCGGACTCAACAGCAAGTCGCTCCCTTAAAGGGCCCCTCCCAGACACACTTTCATTAAACAGTGCAAGATACACAGAGCCAACAACTAGTTGCAGACCCTGTATATGCAGCACGGACCCCCAGCTGCAGCAGCAGCAGCCAGAAGCCCTGGGCTAAGGGCTGCTGCCCACGGTGACCACAGAGCCCCGCAAGGGCTGGAGAGAGAGTATCTCTCAACCACCCAGCTGATGGCCGCCATGGAGGACCCCGCTATTTCGATGTTGCGGGACGCGGATCGTCTACACGTCCCTACTTCGATGTTGAACGTCGAAGTAGGGCGCTATTCCCATCCGCTCATGGGGTTAGCGACTTCGACGTCTCGCCGCCTAACGTCGATTTCAACTTCGAAATAGCGCCCAACACGTGTAGACGTGACGGGCGCTATTTCGAAGTTACTGCCGCTACTTCGAAGTAGCGTGCACGTGTAGACGCAGCCTTTGTGTGTTAGAAAATTGCCATCTATAAGCTACGTCTACACTAGCCAAAAACTTCGAAATTGCCATTTCGAAGTTTACTGATGAAGCACTGAAATACAGATTCAGCACCTCATTAGCATTCAGGCAGCCGCAGCACTTCGAAATTGACGCGGCTCACCGCCGCACGGCTTGTCCAGATGGGGCTCCCTTTCGAAAGGACCCCGGCTACTTCGAAGCCCCCTTATTCTCATCTGCTCATTGGAATAAGGGGACTTTGAAGTAGCCGGGGTCCTTTTGAAAGGGAGCCCCGTCTGGACGAGCCGCTCAGCAGTGAGCCACGTCAATTTCGAAGTGCTGAGGCCGCCCGCATGCTAACGAGGCACTGAATTTGTATTTCAGTGCTTCACTAGTAAACTTCAAAATGGCCATTTCGAAGTTTTTGGCTAGTGTAGACATGGCCATGGTGTTTAGAAATTCCAAGAATTGCTCGGATGAGAAGCAGTATTGAAAAATTAAAGTTACCTCTTGACTTGCTGGATGAGGACTTGGAATAGGTCTTGGGGATAAATCTTCATCTTCCACTCCTGAATCATGATCACTCACTGATAGTTTACTGGGGGAAGAACCTTGAGGAGGACTTAAAAAAAAACAGAAGCAACTTTTATGTAACTTTGCTATTTTAAAATGATTTGTTTGGACAGTTAGGAGTACATGAATCCAGACAACATTATCTATTTCTCACTTGACATCCAGACCAACAGATCAGCACGGTTACCAGTGTGGAAGTATCTCTAGATAAACATCTATCTCCTGACTGGCTAGGAAGCGTTGATGGCAAAAAGACTTCAAAGTAGTGCAAAAGACGTGGAAAAAATAAACATCCCTTTTTGGATTATCCTCAAGTTTTTAGTCCAAGAACCTTTGACAGATGACATTCTAAGCTGAGGCACTGATCTAGAATGCCCTCTGTAAAACACGGACAGGGAAGAAAGAGCTAAAGAAAAATACCTAATATGGCTTGAAGCAGAATAAAGATCATGGTTAGACTCAAGCTTTGATGGCATGGTAGATTTATAAAAATCTAAACTTCCTACTGTGGACATCTCATAGCTCTGAGAAACAAGGAAAGGTGTGTTTTACTAAGACAAGCTGTTTTCGGTTACAGATTTCCCCGGCAACTGGAACTCACCAACAAACTGTCACACAGTACAACAGACAAGATACATATTTTAGGAAACACCCGCTTAAGTGAACGATGGCTTTAATGTCAATAACATACCGAATAAGTTTTTTCGGAAATATATGGCCAACTTCTAGGTCTTACTACACGAAAAACCCATTATGCTGATCACTTGCACTTTGTCAATTAAAAGACTTTATAGACAGATAAGGCTATTTTATTACCTAGCCTAACCTGCATAACTCCAGCATAGATGTTGGAAATAGATTGTGTGCGCATAAACAGGACATTTGGGAGAAAGATTCTTCACCTTCGAATGGAAAGATTCTTGGAAACTCTGCTGAAGAACTCCATTTCTGCATTTTGTTTTTCTGCACTCAGCTCAAATTGAATAGGGTGCTTGTCTGAAGGTTCAACATTCTGAAATTAAATAAGGGGTTGTATTAACAAAATCTGAAGCAACTCAGTGGCATCCCACTACCCCAAAGTGCTATATTATAGCTAAATCAAAAATGTAAGAATGGGTTACCAATTGAAAGGTACATTCCCTGCACAATCCCTTGCAAATATGCAACTCAAGGATATGAATCAGGGTCACCTCCATAAGACATGAGTGCCTCCTAGCTGCTTCCCATTGCTTCCACTGCATCTCTAGAAGCAGATCCAGTGTGAGCAATGAATACTGAGCAGCTGCTCTCCCTTTCTTGTTGTTGCCTCTCAGCAACTCCCTCCTAGCTGCCTTCAGAATTGCCAGAGACAGTAACTGTAGCTGTTCCCCTATCTGTTTCCCTGCCAGGATGCAAGAGTCCTTCTCTGAGCAGACCAGGAGCTTGAATGGCTCTGTCTGAGCCCAGGGAAGAATTAAGGTACTGACTCTGGCCCTTTAACCTGCTAGGTCTCCATCTGAAAAGGCTAGATACATGGATGTAATTTATACACGACTTTGAAACCATTGCAATGAAGATATATTCATATTGTTGTTTGCACCAAGAGATACAAAAAACCAGCTGCTATTCCTGATATATCCCCCTTTATGTTCATTTTCTGGAAAATGGAATGAGACAGAACACCACATTTTACTGCTCTTTACAGAAGTAATATGCACTACTGAGGATTCCACTTACCCAACATGCATGGAACACACAAAATTTATTGCTCATATTCCTTCTCAATCTGTTAAGTCCCAGAATTTTGCTGATCACATGTAAAGAGCAGTTGTACCACAAGAAAGCTAGCTTTTTCAGTGCTTGCTATGATTAGACAGTTGCAAACAACTTCTAACTTTGGAAGATATTGCGGGGTTTATGTCCCTCAGAAGTTCGGAAATTAGAGTAATTACTGTAATATATCCACTTTTAGAACTACCCTAGCATTATGTTAGTGCAAGGCACATTCATGTTTTTGACTTTTATGCTACAATACAGCTTTTAATTATTAATTAAATGATAATTAATATATTGCCAATGTATTAGGCAAGCAAGTCACTTACTTTGAAGAGATGTAATGTTTCTTTACTTGTTAACAGCTGAAACCCAAGTTCAGTCTGTCCACTACGAGGAAGGCATTCATAAAACTCTGGTTCCTTGTGGGTCAGTGAATAGAGAACAATAAGGAAGCTTCCAGACTCTGAAAAAACCCTGCATAAAATAAAAAGCCACTTGGTCAGTAGTGCACTACCCAGCTAGTCACGGTCCCGCCACAAACACACACACACAGCAAAAACTACTTCAAAATCACTCTGCATCCTGAGCAGAGGAACTCGTTCACAGAACAGATGTCAAGATGGAATTACTGTGCCGTGGAGCAACACAGCAGCATCTTAACCAGGTTGTCTCTCTAACTTAATCAGTGAACCTCAGTTGTAAAGAAGGTACTGCAAGTGTTTCTACATACTCAGTAGTACTCTTCTATCAAGAGTAGAAAGAATGATAACTTAATCCTGTATTACATGGCCATTTTCTAGAGCCAGAGAACACAAGATGTGCAAGTCCAATTCAGCATTCAAACAAATTAACCCAAGATCAAGAAAAATGAAAAAAAATATGTAGATTTTGGGGGCAAATGTACAGTTTACTCACATTCATTTTCAAGTACTGTGAAAGACTTCACATGCAAGATGGCGATTTCTTTAAGAAGTAACCACAAGACAACCAAGAGATGATAAAAAAAAAATGTGAAGTGGTTAACTTCAAAATCCCATGAGGTGATACAGCACCCTTACAAAAAAAAAATCAGCATGCAGTCACTAAATAAAAAAGAATTACGTTACTTTGCCCCGTTGAATGGGTAAAGAACATTTTAGTTTTCCAGTTTATCCCCTTGGTAACTTGACTACACAAAGAGTGCACTATATGAAGTGCAGTTTAACAGTGTAAGCAAAATGAACAGTAATATTTTCCTCAAAGATTTCAGTTTAATTAATTATAGACATTACTGTTAAAAGCAATGCCTGTAAATCTGAACTGCCTGAAATTTTTTCATATATTTGTAAATTCACGCTCTCTCTCCCTCCAGGGGAGGGAAAAGAAACTATTTTTCAAAATTAATATCAGAATCGGTAACAAATTCTAGTTTTAACGATAGGTACAATCAGGTCACAGAACTCCATACTTGGGATTAAATAGTGTAGTGCAGTGCATTTTTTAACCCACCATAACAGAGTAGCATTCTATTCCACAATGAATGGGAAAAAGCATTGTTAGTGACAAGCAGCTAATAGGTAAGTATTGCTAATGTTAAGACTCCAAAGGAAATATTGATTTATTTTTAGTAATGGAAGTGCTTTGGAGGCATATGGGTACAAAAAAAGGCAGACAATAGGGGAAGATGTACCAATTTTTAGTTTACAAGAAAAACATATTCCAAAAGAAACAGCATCTTGTCAGGCAAATCAATACCACCTACTAGAGAGTGAGTTTGAGCACAAGGAACTGTGCAAGTAGTGTCTACTGTGGGAGGGGAGGAAGGGAGTGGAAATGAGGGGAAGAGATCAGTGGCTTAAAGAGCGAGGGGAAAAAAACCCAAACTCTGGAAGGTACAGCCCTTCATTTTAAAAACTAACAAACATTCTCTTCACTGCCCTGTTCCCAAAAAAGCCATGAGATGAATATTGACACGATTTTCTGAAGTTAATATTCAAGGATTATTAGTAGTTTATTTTTACACGAATAAAATTTTAAGACCAAAAGGGATCATTGCATCGTTCGGTTTGACTTATATAGCGCCAACATTCAATTGGAAGAAGGTAAATGGAGTGCATATGATCAAACTGAAAGCAAGTTTTCCACAGCATCATGTTCAGTAGCTCAGACGACTTTTACCAAATCAAATTTAAGTCATTTACCTTTCTTGAATTGAAGAACTGAACAAATAGCGCAGGCAGCAGGCCCAGACATGTGGACTATAGATATGAGTGATGCCGCTCAACCAACTAAAAGGCAGGGGAAAAACTTGCCGTTAGAAATTAATTTCTTGTAGTCTCCATTTAACACTCATCCAAGTATTAAAACAATAAAAAGTATCAGAAAGAGACATTATACAAAGCTAGCCAATACTTACATTCCAACCAATGGCATAGCATAAGCTTTGGGATCAGATTCCAGCACCAGAAGTAGCTTTCGGGTTTGGTCCATTGTAAGGTATCTGGAACATAAATAGGCTGAGTGTTTGTCCTAGGACTGAGGAAGTCCAGAGCAACCTTTATGGTAAGAACAAAATCCTGGGGTGAAAGCATGTTTTCGGAAGATGCTGTGTCAAGGCTTTGGGTGGCAAAAGTACTCATGTCTTGGGAAGAAAGGCTATCCTTAAGTTTATTCACTAGCTATTAGTGAAGTCACAATAGTCCTCCTGATATATTGGTAGCCCTGATGATCCCAGAAAAACAGCAAAGTATGTCAAACATTGAGTTATAAAGAAGCGTGGGTTGCGGAGAGAAACCTACATTTTGAATGGTCCAAGATCCAGAACAAAAATCCTGACAGCACCATAAGCTCAAGTTATTTTCTGATGTAGGTCATAAACGAATTTCCTACTACATCCCATTAATAAAAACAGACGGAATGATAATTCCCTAACGTTATCTTATTATGAATACTTACAAATGGTTTATAAAAATTAGGTTACTTTGGATGGATGGAAATAACCTCATTTTCATTTTTGGCCTAGCACTGACATTATTTATATAATATAAAAAACTGCACACTTTCGTAAAGTTAATAAATCTACACAATTATGTTTTGCTTTTTCCCCCGGTAGACTGATCTTTCCACTACTAAGAGCTCCCGTTGACTATGACAATGCAGAACGCCTCATAATTCCTGTACCAGGAGGACGAGTCTTATTTGCTCACTGTGTAAAGACTCTCTAATTGAAGATACTGAAAGCTAAATCAGAAATAATATTCTTTGTACTTCAGCTGTCTACTAATGAGAGAGATCTCAGGACACTGAGCTGACTAGCACTTCATGCTTGACAGTTTTAACATTGAACTTACCCCCATTTGAGAGTCCCCTGAACCTGTGCAATATTCATATGTCCACTCAAGTTTCTTGCCAGGGCTGTAGGAATAATTGGGACAGCCTTCACAGGAGTGCATTCTAAAGAATTTGTTATGGTAACAGCTGCCCAGTGAAAATCAAAGTTTAGGTTGTCCATGTTCTCTGTTGAAGCGATGTGAACTCTTACAGTGAGCAGTTTGGATATATCCAGAGAGTCTCTACTGCACAAATTGTTCTCAAGTCCCTAGAAGACAAAAAGTAATGCTGCAACTTTATATACACATTGTTTATATATGATAATACATATATCACAGTACAGCCTTGGAGCATGTGTCTATATAGTGCCTGGAATTGCTCAATACAAAGAATCAGTTCCTGCTTCAAACAGCTTATCACTATGTTGAACACACTGAATAGTAATATGAAATGCATCTGCAGTAAACTCATTCATATCTGGCATTCTATCATCTGAAACTCTCAAATAACTGGCATTTTAACTGTAAGTAAATGTTAGTTATGTTTTCCACGAGTACAGTATAGTGAAAGTGAGTACAAATAAATACAGCAACTACAGTATACAATACTATTGTTGTTGGTAAATAAAGTACAGTAATCTCTTTCATATCCAGCAACCCCGGAACCAGCAGCTTGCCAGATATTCAAATATGCTGCTTAATGGAGACGTGGCTGCAGAATCTACAAGCAGGAGGGCAGGGGACCCTGCAAGCCCAAAGCCTGGGAGTTGGCTGGAGCATGGAGCCCTGCCAGCAGCTCCAGCCCCGTGGAGCCAGTTCAGGGAACTCCAGCAGGCCCAAGGCTGGGGGAATTTGGCCAGGGTACAGAGCCCTCCCAGCAGCCCTGGGCCTGTGTGCTGGCCAGGGGAACTCTGGCCACACCAAGGTGTGGGCCTCTACTGGCAAGCCGGGGGTGCAGGACTCTGCTGGCTGAAGCTGACTGGGGCCCAGTGGAATGTCTGCAGCTCCAGAGCTGGGGAGTCAGCCAGCATTCGGACAGAAAAAACGGCATGTTTGTGTCGGATATCTGAGAGTTCCAGCTGAACGAATACCGGATGAAAGAAAGAGTTTACTGTATTCTGCACACATTTATTTGCTTCTTAATATCTAATCTTGCTTTTCTTTAGTATTACGCATTGCTAGGTGTTCTTCTCCGCTACCCTGAATATTTGAATATCTGACAACTTCCCAGTCTCAGGGCTGCCATAGATGAAAGTTTACTGTATAATATATATGAAAAAGCATGGCTAGCTATGTTAAATGGGAGCATACAAAAATCCATATGGGCAAATGGAAGGTCCAAGAATTAGTTTATCAAAAACCTAGCAATAGGACAACTGCACACATCTCAGACATCCTCGTAACACAAATGAATGTCACCACAAAGAAATTATTCCATGTAACAAATTGCTTTTTCCCGATACGAAAAGACAACCCGCAAGTACCTTTGCGGGACGCGAGTAGCAGGAAAGTAATGTTTTGCTGCCTCACGTTCTCTGCTTTGATGTTTTTCTTTCCAGGGCTACAAATATCCCTTCTCTCCAGAAGAGTTTGACTTAAGCTAGATTTAAAATAGATAAAAGATGCACTACTCCCATTTACAGAATTTAGGAAAAGGACATCAGCCCAGCTGTAAAGCCTACCACATTAACTTTCGTCTGAGGAGCAATATACGTACTCTTGACAGATCACTTCACGAGTCATGGTGAACTGTGTAATTTAACTTTTTGTCTACACTTGACATCTATAGTTACTGGTATTTTGTTCCCACAGATCAATAATGTTTTTTCATAGGCTAAATAACTTCCCTGATATTTTGGGTATTAAGGAGTAGCACAAACCACACAAGGTGCAACTTGTCCTACCAAAGAATTCTAAACATCATTTTTGTTCAAAATTAGATGGGTCTTAAAGCAAATCATACAACCTTGTCGCAGGGACTGATCTTACAAAGACTTATGCACATGTTCAATTTCAAGCACAAGATTAGTTTAATTCATTCTCTCTTTAAAGATGAATGGCAGAGAAACTCCGATTGCTTGTATTTATTACTGTGCCTTGCTTTTTGTAAAAAAAGACAGAAAAATACCTCTTATTTTGTAACCGTGAACAAAAATTTGTCAAACATCAGGATTTGCCTTAACTGTTTTACTTGAAGGACCAACTGGAGCAGGACAAAAGACTAAAACTAAAATCTAAGATTGATTTCAACTGAAGTCAGAGCTAGAGTTTGAAACAACTCTCAACCAGCATAACTTAGTGTAACTAGATACCCCATCTTAATTGAACACTCGCAAAACTGCAGCTTATCTTGCAGTCACTTGAGGTATAATGATTTCAGTTTCTCCAATTACAAAAGTTGTCTACATTGCAACAAAAAACCCACAGGTGGTTTGTGGATGCTGACTCAGCCTCCAGGGAGCTGTTGGTGAGGGGAAAAGGCAGCCTTCAGGCTGTTGCATTACAGTGTAGCCTTCTGAGCTCGGGCTAGAGCCCAGGTTCTGGCATCCTACAAGGTGGGAGACTCCCAGAACCAGGGTGAAAGCCCAAACCCAGAAATCTATATTGAAACAAAACAGCCCTGTAGGCTATGTTGGCTGGCATAAGCCAACCACAAGTGTCTAGTTTCTGTGTGGACATACTCAAGAGGATTTTTTAGCCCTGCCCCACAAAAAAAGGGGTATGAACTGATAATCCTTCCATATAAACCAAAAAATCCACCAAAATCATGTATAGTTTTCTTTTGTAGGCTGTACATAAAACAATAAGGAAGGTGTGGGGGGGTTTTTTTGGGGGGAGGGGGAGGGCAGAAGGAAGAGGAGGAAAGAAGGTAGGTTTGCCCTTTACAGATCATTCAATTTTAAGATAAATGTAGTGTTGAATATCACCTTGCAAATTGAAACAGTGATACACAAGAATGATTCTGCACCATCAGCATATCCAGCTTTCCTGATATTATCCCAACATTCTGGAAGAGAAAATTTACATAGGAGCAAAAAAGATTGTCTTCATGCTGATGGCTTTTGGAATTTCTGCTGAGACTGCCAATAAAGGAGCTTGTTGGATATAGTCATGATGTGGACTGAGAACAGCACATTTCACATAGCCCCCACTACATGGTAACCTTCCAGCCTTTGCTCTTCTGCTTTGTATTTAGCTGAACATCGGGGAAGTGAAAGCTACTGAAAGCCATCTAGTGTCTTCTGTGAGATTGTTTTAAAAGATAGAAGTGGCTTACCTTAAAAGCTGAGCTGAGGTCTTCAGAATTGTGCACTACAACATCTCCAGAGGAAGATGCCCACGCATTAATTGTACATGGAATTAAAAAGTCTCCAGGAAGAGGTGCTGTGGGGACTTTACCTAAACCATCAGTTACTTCTCGACCAGGATCAAATCTGTCTATTGTCAGTGAGACACATTCATCATCTGGGAAGGAAAAAAACATGGTGAAGAAGAATGGTTTGAATATGTATACTGCATCTTGCATCAAGTTCAGTTCAATGACTGAAGCTTGCTCAGTCACCAGAAATGCAGAAAGAAACAAGTCACTGGCAGCTAATAAAACATTCACGTAGGTCTAACAAACATGTTAAATAAAATTTAAAAAGAGCTACAGGTTGAGCCTCCCTGGTGGGCGCCCTTGCTACCTAAGCAGTCCTAGATGAGGGGATGTCAATACCCCTCAGCTGACCTCCAGCCACTGGGCTCCCTCCCACTGTCTCCTGTGGCTTCCAGGCCAGCAGCTTCCCCAGGCCATGGCTACGAGCCACCGGCTTCCTAGTCCCAGCCACTGCTCCCAGGACAAAGCTCTCTCATTTCTGCCCCCAGGATTGGGCTCCCTGTTCACCGCCTTGCTGCCAGCCCACCTGTGGCTGTCCTGCCCCAGGCTCTGCCACTGGTCTAACTGGCCCCTCTGTCTCCCAGTCCTGGGACTCTCTGGTCCTGGAAGATCTGCAGTCTGGATGTTTCTGAACAACACAATTCTGGATATCGGAGTTTCAACCTGTACCTTCATCCACTGTGAGAGTCCCCAGCAAAAAACAGGAAAAGAATTTTCTTTCGCTCTGCTTGGCGTGGCGATAGGTGAGACGAAGAGCCTTCTCCATCATTAATATTTTGGGGTTTCTGTGGAGGGAGGAGAAAAAAAAGAAACACCTACACTAGTAAAAGTGATTTCTATGTACATTACCAAAACAAGAATATTTTAGGTACACACAGAAAATGAGATACACCTTTTGTCCTGAATAAACTCTTCAAAGAGCGAACCAACATTTTACTACAATGGAAAAAAGCTTGTTAAACAATCCCATGCCGTGAACAGGGAGAGATTTGGATATTATTAAATAATAGAAAGAATAGTGGAATCTTGGTGCAACCAGCCACTTGAAAGTATTTCTGCTTGAGGATGCATGTTTAGTTTTGACTGTGAGCTGTCAGTGAAGAACATAAGAGTAAGAGAACTGTAGA
Organism: Carettochelys insculpta; assembly: GCF_033958435.1. Taxonomy (NCBI): domain Eukaryota; kingdom Metazoa; phylum Chordata; order Testudines; family Carettochelyidae; genus Carettochelys; species Carettochelys insculpta. The sequence continues at coordinate 6,579,508 of NC_134145.1, forward strand.
CTGACACTGTCCAAGTGAATGCTATAATGTATGTCCCAAATCCTACCCAGTCATGATAGGAAAGATGTATTTGAAGTCTTCATCATACACTGACCACCGAATGATTCTTTTAGAACTATACTGTAAAGGGTTCAGGCATATTGTAAGAAAAATTCACAAGGACAGAGGTGTAAGAGAAGTACAGTCAACTGACAAGCAACATGTCTGTGAATGACTGCAATGTCCATACAATACGCTTAATTTTTATAGAAAATCTTTTGTGAAGTTCACCTTTGAACAATCAGAAAAGTGTTCTGTCAATGTAGGATTTATCAATCACCTAGATTTAGTCTTTTTGGTGAAGCTCACATAGCATCTCTAGGCCGCCCAGGAGGCTGACATCTTCAGCTAGCACTGACTTATGGGCACTAGAAGAGTATAGCTGCTGTTGCACTGTTAAAGTTGCAGGATTTTTCCTCTCCTAATATTAACTCTGTTAACAGACTGTTTGAATAATCAAACTTTGACACCTTCTTTACTATTTGACCCTCTTAAATCGTGAAGGTCACAGATTTCATTCCAGGGTATGTCAGTGGAGCAGCCTGCTTCCCACCACCCCAACCCCTCCACACAATCCCAGTCTTGACACACAATGCCCTAAGAATGGAAACGGGCCAGCATTTACCTTGGACTTATGTTAATGGGAACATATGCTAAAAGCTTGACATGTTAACAGGACTGTAAACTTTTTACTTAATTAGAACTTCTGGGTCGAGTTTTAACATCATTCAGCATTTTGGCTTTCGCTTTCTCAGGATTACTCTTTCCTGCATGTGTGTACTGGCAGAGGACAACTAGTCCACAAAACAAGAGGTTGCCATCATATTTATCCCTTGTAATTTTCTTCCCCTTCTCCCTTGAGGGGCAGATATTTTTCACAGGGGCATCTCATCCTATTGATTGTACCAATGCACAGGGAAAGGACTCCTCGGTATTTTAGAGGGAAGAAACCCTCTATAGCTAGCTATTTATACTGGGCTCATTGTGATTTCCTCCTCAAAAGTTTCTCTGTCTTCTTGGGAAGACAGCTCGTTTTAAAAGCATGGAAGTGATGCAGCATTAAGCAAACCCCTCTTCTCTCCCATGAACTGTAGGCAGAGAAGACAAGTACTTACTGCTTTCGGCAAAAACTAACACATGGATATCTGTGACTAGAGAAAGATGCTGTGGACACCTTCCTCACAGTCCTTTTCTGAGGTAACATTTCAGCACAAAGTTGCTTTTTGCAAAGGTGGGGTTGGGGAAAACCAAAATTCCCTCTGTCTGTGGAAGTGTAAGGGATGAAGAGACCCCTATATAAGTTAATCTATCGCATCACAAAGTAACAAAGCTTTCTCATCCACCTGTGATGAGGAGGTATTGGAATAATCTTTAACCAGACTGAAAAAATTATACCCATACTATGATGTACCTTATGGAACAGTTTCTCCACATACTTAAAGGAGTCCTTTTAAATTCACCCTTTGTATCTTGAATACGAACAAGCCTTACTTATACCTGTTAAAACTGATGTGCGCAGCAATAACATCTCCGATAGGTGTTGGATCCCAAAGTGCACATCTTGACAGAGGAAAACTGAATGGTACCATCCTGCCTGAAGCAATTCTGCAGAAGAAAAATAATGAGAATACACTAAACCAAATATTTTAGCTTTCTGTTATACGGTGTGGGTTAGAGGCCAGAAGAGGAAGCCAAAAAAAACCAAAAAAAAAAAAAAACCACACCTTATCTCTTATCAAAATGACTGAAGCAGAAACTTTTCCTATGAAACAGACAAAGAAGATAATGAGATTTTCATTTACTCTGCATTTTAAAGGATGAATTGCTGCAGTGCCTTCATGTGGTCTCAGGTGTGAATGCCAAGACACTAATTATTTTTAGCTCAATCTTGGAAAATGAAGCTGTTCCAGATAAAACATTGGAAAAATAAGACATGCCAGGAAACAAATGATTTTCAGATCACTTGAAATTAAAATTAAGAAAAAAATTGCCAAAAGGTCTTCTTTTCAGTTTCCTTGATTGCTTTCCCCAGAGGTTCCAACTTTTAAAGTCAGTATTTGTTCCATTAAAAAGCAGCATGTATTGAAGAATATTTACACAAAATTATATCTGATGTTAAACAGCATAGTACAAAGAAAGAGTATTACTCTGACTTTTGTGACCGCAGTACTCCAAGTTTACAGCCACAAACAGGACTTGGAAGATGTGAAGAAGCTGTAGTCTTAAAACAAAATTTGTAAGATCTCTTCAAGTTGAAATAATCTTTTAGTAATCCATATAATATGTTTCATAAAACTCTCTGCTAACATTTGGCAAAAGACCACCATCTCAAGACATCCTTAAAATATTTTACCTTAATTAAAAATAGACATGGAAGTCCTCCCTCAACAATGCCTAAACTGTCAAGTTATCTTCTCTTATTTCTTTTTACTTTACACACTTTGAAATCTTTCAGCTGCCACATGAAACAGATTTCTCTACTCCGAGGTCCTACTCCACTCATTTCTTATATTGGTTATGATAGAAGATTAGTTCTCATTACAGGAACACTGTCAGGTCAATTTAAGTCCACAGTTTAGATTCTCTTTTTAAAGCAAACGTGCAAAGCCCAACATAAATATTGACACTCACAGAAATGTTTGTTAAACAAAAGGCTAATACTTCCCTGTATTGTTTACAACCCAAACACAGCACTTCATAAAGTGACATAGAAAGAAATATCTAATGAAAGCATTGCAGGCCACATAAGTATCCAGACGGACTAATCAATTTCCTGTGCACCTATTGTTTGTATTTTGCATTTTACTTGACAGGACAAACAGCAGAAATGGTGAAAAGTTGAATACTCTTTCAGTGTTAAAAATAAGTGATCAGTAAATCGGGTATGGAAATGGCACATTAAAAGTTGACCTATCTATATTACTTTAAAAACTAAGGGTCCAATACTACAAACACTTATAAAGATGCTTAATTTCAAACATGTGAGCAGCCTACTATGTAAGCACCACTCAAGACTGGGTGGATTGATTTAATCAAAGAAAATTTTAAACGGTTATTTGCAAGCAGGAAACCTTGATTTAAATCAGTTGTAAGAGTATTTTGTGTTTGTATCTTTTAATTATTTTTCCTAAAGAAAGGTTGATTCTTACTAGCTGGTAACCATTAAATCATGTTGACTTGCTACTAAACATACTATTTGATTTAAATTTAATCATCCTTTTTGCTAAGCAACAGGATATGCTATACCTATGTGTATTTACTTAAACAATTACACATCTTAACTTACATTTAAGAGCATTAATTTTTTTATAATTTGTATTATGTTAAAAATGGTGAAGGATGAACCTTTTATCTGCTAGATTTTTTTTTATTTGCGATTATGTCCAGCTCTATTTTGATGGAAATTAAAAGCAATTAAAAATGCACAAAAAACATTTTAAAGGTGTAAATAAAACTACTGAAAGGTGCTGGACAAAAGAAAAGAGTTTTTCAGCAATGCTTTGCACTGAAAACTGGCTTATTAAACAGAGGAAGTATTAGCCGTAGCCAGTGAACTGAAGTGCTTGTTTCTGGTCCTTCAAGATATTACAGCTTGTAGAACTCCTCCACACGTGTAGCTTTTTATTCTTAAGCTGGAAAAGCAAGACAAGCATTTCTGCTTTATCTAACTCTCAACTAGCATCTTAATTCTGAATGAACTAGGTACAGGACAGAGCAAACTAAAAGAAGAAATAATCCTACCGTACTTGCAAAAGAGCCAACTGCTCTCTGAAGTTTGTAAAGCACATCAACAAACTCCAACTACAGTTTAGATAATCACCTCCAACTGTTAAGTGGTTGACTTTCTTTAAAACTTGACAAACATCATTATTACTTAAGATATCATATTTAAATTAAATAAGTTTGATGACTTATTGAAGCCTAATGTCAAGATTAACAAATTGTTTTTAAAAATCCACAAATGTATATGTAAATTAAAAGAATTAAAATACTAATTTTTGTCCACCCTGATTCACAAGCTTAAAGTAAAGTCCATATAAACCTCTTAGCAGAAGTATGGCTCAATTGTGGAATAGACACTGGTTTTGATCTAAGATTTTGTGGGTTTTTTTTGGTAATTACTGTACCACAAAGTTGGATCATACCACAAGTAAACTCTGTTTAACTACAAGCACTTAACACAATACAAAGAATAAAATTTAGACATTCCCTATACCAAAAAATTATACAGAGTAGGATGCATTGGAAAACCCAGAAGAATGTATAACTGATTTTTAAGTGCTGTACATATTTTTGTTACTTTATAGACACTGCAAAAATTTCTTCCACAACAGTCTAGCATAACAAGATTGTAGCTTGCTCTACTAGATGTGGAAAGGACATTCTATATATTGCAAGAGGTGGAAAAAGAGACAGGAATCAGGCAGTGGCTACATTAGTGAAAAGCTCTGGCTTGAGATACCTGGAGAGTGATGTCCTATGTTCACCAATGTAGTAGAATGCCACTGCAAGCTTCCTCACCAATGTTTCCCTGCTGTTTATTTAGAGGTGCTAATTCATAAGGAAGGCCACTATAAAATCTTAATGATTTTCCTTAAGTGGCCCTCTACAGTACCAAATGATGTTTGTCCAAGTCATTTGTCATCTCTACTCCATGTTTTCTCTCCCCTTCTGCCCACTGCCTGTCACTATGCAAGTAAAGTTCTACCCCACTCACATTTGTCAAGCTACCAGTCTCTCTACATTCATGTCTAACTACTTCCATGGCAATCAGAAATGAGCAAAACAAAATCAGTTAAATCTTTATGGACTCTCACAGCTTAGCTGGATACTAGAATTGCACTCCCGATGGTTTCTGTAACATGCACACACGTGCACTATGACTTGGGCGGCATACACAGCTTTGAATGAGTACTTAATAACAGTGGAGTCCAATTCTACAATTAAGTATTTGTTTAAAAATAAAGATATTGTTAGTGGATTAAACAGTTAAAAATGCACATCATCTGAACCATTCTGCACTTGTAGCTGAATGGGTTGGATATTAATTACAGTAAACCCTCCATTTAATTGGCTAATGGGGAAGGGAGGGAGCAGCCACCATGCAGCCTGGACAAGGTGCCACAGGAGCATGTGGCGGCTCTGGCAAAAAAAAAAAAAAAAAAAAGGGTGGCAGTGGCAGAGGCTCCAACAGACTGCAGAAAGTAAACTCCTTAATTTTTTGAGTGGGAGCGAGAGGAACTTTTAAAATTTTACTGACCCTATTTCGTAAACTTCATGAGCAATGTGTGGGAGTAACACATCTGTTGTTTCCAAAGTCTGCTAAATCAGGGTCCATTAAAAAAAAAAAACCCTATCTTTTTACTGTATAGAAGCTGTATTCCTCACCCAGGCACAAATAGTGTGCAAGTACATACTCAGATCTTCTAATATGTAAAATGCCACCAGTTAAAATGGGGAGGTCTAAGAATGAGAGAGAGACAAACAGACATGCTCTCCCCCATCCTTCTTTGTAAACTCTTACTAACAGTTTTGGGCTTTAAGAGCAAAGCTAAATGGGTTACCAAACTCAGTCATTTTAAATATAAAGAACTTTCACTAGTCACAATATTTAAGCCTGACCATGAAATCTGACCTGTAAGGAGTAGGCTCTGTGAAAGCACAGGGATCCACCTGCAGAACAGGACCTGAAATTGTAATATCTTCAGAAAAAAGCCTGACATTTAAAGTCTATTTGCGCAGCACTCTGTACACAGGGAACCTAATCATGATTAAGAATTCCAGGCATAACTGCAATACAAATAAATAAATAATGAACAATAGCATCTTTTTCACTGCAGAGATAAAAAGGGTGTGTTATTTGTAGTTCCAACTATCAAAATAAACAAGCTTTCTAGGAACAACATTAAAATCAAAGGCTTTCCAATCTGTCTACAGAGGAGCACATACCTAGGATCAGGCTGATGATCTGAAACAGCACAACTAGCTTCCATAACTGCAGCCTCAAGCCCCTACAAGAAAAAAAGAAAAGAAAATTAAAAAAAGAGGGCCCGGGCTCATAACTGGCCTCCTAGGCAACACAGACAATGAACAGCATAGAGAAAACAACACATATGGCATCTTCTAACGGGCCTGATTTACTCACAGCCGCTCACCAGCTGAAGGTAATTAATACCGTGACTAGGGCTGACATATGACTCCACCGCAGCTTGTATCTTACCTTTCCCCCACGAGATCAAATCAGCCCAACTTGTGTACACACATACGCGCGCGACCAGGAGGACCCAGGGCGGGTAGGGGTAGGAGGAGCAGGAATAGTCACCCAGGCCAGGGTGGTGGGGAATGACCCGAACCTGCCTTGGGCTCGGGGGGAACCCATCGACACCCAGGCAGGGCGGAGGCCCGCCTGGTTCCTAAGGCGCAGCTCGCCCTCCCCTGGGCCGGGAGCCGCAGCCTCACCCCAGCAAGGGGCCCTGTCCCCGCTGCCGCTCAAGCAGGGGAAAAGCCGCGAGTCAGGGTGGGGCGCTCGGTAACGAACTCACCTGGAGCAGCTGCTTCCGGGGCCTGGCGGCGGCAGCTCCAACGGCAGCACCGCCAGCCGCCCGCCTCCCAGCCAATGAGCACCCTGCCCCGCCAAGCCCTCGAACCAGTCAAGAGGCAGCGCCTGAACTCCGCCCGCTTTTTTGCGTCGGCCCAATCAGCACGCCGCTTCGACTCGCCCCCTTAACCAATCCAGTGACACCCCGGGCAACCAACGACTCGGCGCGCGCAAGAAAAGGGAATTTAAAAACGCTACGGCTTTAAACGGTCAGGTCACCCAGCGAGCGAGAGCGCGCGGGCGGGGCAGGAGGAGGAAGGCGTGGCTTGCTGCTATAGCAACAGGCCAGCTGTCTGGGGACAAAGATTTAAAGAGGCACAACCCTAGGAAAGGTGAGGCGCGGAATGCATGGGAGCTGGGGGACATGCGAGGTACTCCCGGATTCCCTGCGGGATAAGGAGACAGGGTGGTGGATCGCTCGCAAGAAAAAGGCACATTGGTCTTGGAAGGTTGATTTGCACATCTCTCCCCAGTGCATTTCTGTCATAAGAACAGCAATACTGGGTCAGACCAAGGTCCATCGAGCCCAGTATCCCACCTGCCGACAGTAGCCAATGCCAGGTGTCCCAGAGGAGGTGAACTGATGACAATGATCAAGTGATTTGTCTCCTGCCATCCATCTCCCGCCTTTGACAAAAGGCTAGTCACCATACCTTACCCCTGGCTAATAGCCATCTATGGACCTAACCTCCAAATATTTATCAAGCTCTTTTTTTAAACTGTGTTAGAGTCCTGGCCTTCACAGCGCCCTCTGGCAAGGAGTTCCACAGGTTGACCGTGTGTGGTGTGAAGAAAAGCGTTTATTAGTTTTGAACCTGCTACCCATTAATTTCACTTGGTATCGCTAGTTCTTATATTATGGGAACAAGTAAATAACTTTTCTGCATTCACTTTCTCCACACCATTCATGATTTTATATACCTGCATCATATCACCCCTCAGTCTCCTCTCTTCTAGACTGAGAAGTCCCAGTCTCTCTAGCCTCTCCTCATATGGGACCTGTTCCAAACCCTTAATCATTTTAGTTGCCCTTTTCTGTCACACCCACTCTCTGGCCCTGGCTGATCTTTTCAAGGCTCTAGCAAAGGGGAAAAAAATCTTACTGCAATTAACCAGGGGGCCTCACTTAGGGCACATGACAGTGTGAGGTTTAAAACACTTTGATTAGTGACAGTCTCAGAAGGGGGGTCGTGTTAGCCTGTAGCTTCATGAAAAACAAGCAATCCTGCAGCACCTTAAAGACTAACATCGTCGTCGTCATCATCTTCAGTAACTATGGGCTCAGCGCCCATTGGTGTTTGATGCCTCTCTCACTATTTCCTTCCATCTTTCCCTGTCCAGTGCGGAGTGGCTTAGTTTCTGTAGACTGGCTCCACACCAATCTACTATACCATCTATCCCTTCTCTGTGCGGTCTGCCTCTCCTATTTGAACCGCCCATTATGCCAAATACCAGGGTCTTGATTTTTCATTTCTCATTCACTCTGCAAATATGCCCAAATAGTTGTAGGTCATGAGCTTTCCTAGGTAAGGCCAGCTTCATCAGAGTTGGAGCAGATAATAAGAATCAAGGGTTTATATGAGTGGGGGGGGGAGAGAGGTGGAGGAAGGAAGTCAGAGGAAGAGGGGAAAAAAGTGGGTGAGGTCACCTGTCTTGAATAGGACCTGTGGAAGCAGTAAATTAAGTGGGAGGCATGCAATTCCTGTGAATATCAACAGTGGAGAAGTTGCCTTGTAATGTGTAAGATAATTGAGAAATCTGTTAAGCCTCAGGTTAAATGTATCAAACTTGCAAAGGAACACCAATTCGGATGTCTCTCATCTCCTAAAGCAGATAAGGCAGCAGCTCCCAATCTTCTCGAGCTGGGGACCCATTCTGACAATTCAATAAGGCTTTGTGACTCAAGGCAATTCAAAATGGGGGATGCAAGGTGGTGAGATTCTCCCCTGGAAAAATGCACACACACCCTGCAGCCAGCTTATACCCCAGTGAGCCCCAAAATGCACCCTCCTCCTACCTCTCATGAGCTCTGCACACTATCGTCGCTGCCACTGCCTCCTCTGCATGGTTCCCCCCGCCACTTCCTTCCCCCACCTGCAGCCATGGCAGCTCCCTATCATGTCACACTGAAATGGGACTCAACTTACTTGGCTTAATGGCCAGATCCCTCCTGATAGCTGTGAAACCTATTAAGTTCCATTTCTGTGTGGCAGGGCAGTGACTGGGAGCTTAAGGAGTGAGCAGCAGCAGCATCTGCAAATGGCTCCTTAAAGAGCTGCTTGGAGCCACCCAGCTGGCAACCCTTAGAAAACCTCATGGCAACCCATAGACTGGGAATCCCGGAGATAAGGGAATATTTTTTTTTTTTTTGCAGTTTCCCTGATACAGTCTTCCTGAATGGTTTCCACTTTGTTCCGAAGTTTGTTTTTGAATTAAAGGGTTTGGTTTTTAACTTTGTCTTCTTTACCAAACAGATAATTTCTCATCCTACTCTAGAACAAGGGGCAGAAACAATACAGAAATGTATTGTTATCTCTTTGGCTTGTTAAGAGAATCAGAGAGAGACCATGGGTGGAAGAGAAAAAGGACAGGGAAAGAAAAAGACCAAACTACTTGATGCTATCAATCTGTAGTATAGACCACAGACATCAAATCTTGTACCATGTTCTAGGTCAGAAACGGGCACCCACAATCATGTGTATCTTATTTGCCTTAGTTGACAGCAGCAGCCTACAGCCCACTGGAGTTCCACCTGTGGCTCTGCAATTTCTCTCTCCCCCCACATACTCCTATAGCTCACAGGAGCCCAACACTTCCTATTCCTTTTCCAGCTCTGGGAGGGATGGAATGTGACTCAGGCAATTTGCAGTGCTCTGAAGTGGGGAGTTGGAAGCGTGGGCCTCTGGTGCCCTTGTGATGACAGATACACAGGGGCATAGGACAGCCAGAGATCTGCCAGCTGTAACTGGAGCCCCAGTGGGCTACATACAGCCTGCCTGCTGAAGGTTGCCCACCACTGTTCTATGTGGAGCATAGCAAAAGCATGCACGCCCCGGGCTAAATAGCAAGACTGAGGCCTCACATTGGCTCAGAAAAGGAAAAAATTATATATAGTGTGTGCAGCGTTTTGCCATGTCACTGTTCTGAGTGCTGCGGGGCCTGTTGCAGTCTGGCACTTATGATGAAATGGAGGTGCTTTCGGCTCCCCGCTGAGATCATTTCGCAAAGCACTTTGAAGCTAAGGTCACTCACCTTCAATCTGGCCTGGACTCTGGTGGCCATGTAAATGGGGTACCGAATGTGTAGAGCACACCATCCAGTCGTTTCTCTTTGGCTGTGGAATTCTCTTCCCTGGGATATATGCATGGCACCAACATTAATATTGTTTTGGCCCCAGATTAAAGCCACCCTTTTTACTTGGGCTTTCATTGGCATTTGAGTTTGTGTGAGATCCTTCTTTTGATATGTTTTAGTAGGTTTTATGTCCTTTTGGAGTTTTATGCTTTTAAATGTTTTTTAAAAATTTGTAAGCTGCCTCAAATATATGAAAGAGATGGAATAAAAATAGTTAATAATTTTTTTAAAATAAAGTTAAATGGTCAAATGAAAATAAGCTGATTATTTTTAGCTTCTCTAGAATACCAAAACATATCAAATGTAATCTACCATTACATTTGCAGACTTAGTTTAGACAATGCTACAAATTGGATTATTTACACAATTTAAGGTATTTTCCCCAAAGTTAGTTGTAGTATGCAAGTCATATTTAAAGCATGTGATAGCAAGATAAAGTAGCTCTGACACCATCCAAAATAGTATATTGCCATTTTGCACACTACAAAGAGCTGTCTCCTACCAAAGTTAAAACCCAAGAAAGGGACAGCTAATTTTAAACATTTAAATTACAATATACATAGAACCTGATGAAATTAAAACTAAAAAAAAAAAAAATAAAGAAATTATTTCCCTCCTTTCTCAATTACTTAAGCTCTTTTTCCATTTATCTGAGGGGCAATGAAAACAAACTATTGTTTCAGTTTTGATTGTAATAACTTTTTTAGTCAATTGCATTTTTTCATGCAGTGACACAATGTTTGGATTAAAAGCACAGTAGGCAGAGCTGTACCTTAACTATTTATACTAAGCTTTTTAAAAGTTAGAGAAATATTTATATTGGCATTAAATAGTTAAACAACAAAGAACAGTGCTTACCCAACTCAAGGTGTAAGTCAAAATTTAACTCTAAATAATTGTTTGATTACTTATAATTTATGGGCCAATCCTGCCAACACAAATTCACGTTTAACTTTGATTACATGAAGAGTCAATCAAAGCTTCCAGCTAAAATATTAGCCACCCAAATAAATCTCAGTGTCCACACACAGGAGGATCAATTTAACTAAAAAGATTTTGAAAGCAATTTAGATAAAGAAGTGGAACTTTGTTTGTATAGACCAGCCCTTGCACACGTTTTATTTCAAATGTTCACTGGGTAGAAAGGACCCAAGCACAAGATCAGGACCTTATATAAGTTTCCAAACATTCATCCTTATAATAACTTTGTAAAATGTGTTATTAAATATGGAAAAACTGAGAGAGAGGTTAAATTCACAGTCCTGTAGACGCAACATGTTTAAGTTTACAAATGTAGATAACCTTAATAATTTCAGTGAAACCATTCATATGCAAAAAGTTAAGCATGCATAGGCCGGACTGGGGTCAAGTGACTTAAGTCCACATAGCAAGTTACGGACAAACCCAGATTTAAAATCAAGCACCTCTTAGCTTCCAGTTCCATGCTTAACCGCCAGTCTGCATTAGTTCCTAGTGTGATATCAAATGCCCTCTAAATTGAGTGTGTAAGTAAGATTTAAAATAATGCTTACAACAGAAACAAAATGCCAGAAATCAAGAAAAGCATGCTTATCTCATCTGCAGGACTTTGCTATGTTGGTGATTAAGAACCAAACATCAAACTAATCCAGGGGAATTAGGCTAAATGACAAACTGTAATGAAAGTTTCTAAAGTTAAAATATAACTCAAAACTGCAACAGTATAATCATATAGTTTGTCTGTTATAGGATTTTAGCTATATTCTTGAACAACCTGACAATATCCCATTGCACAGCTATTGTTCTAGAAGACCATACAGTTGTCTTGAGTATCAATAGGAACAGTTAGCTTCGACACAGAATTGGTAACTTTCCATATTATTTGCTTTATACTACAATGAACTTTGCACTACTCTATTGGCCTCTCCAGACAGTAGCCTATTACACAGGTAAGTTTATCCCATTACCTATTTTAATTAAATACAGACTTGTTTCTGTGTCAGGGGATTTTAATTAGAGACAACTATATTTGATTGCAGCGATCAGCAACCTTTTGACCACTGTGTACCATCCAAGTGCTGGTGATACTTTTCAAAGTCAATAATAACCCTACTTACAACAGCTTCATTAATAAATTAAGACCCAGAGCTTTACTGCTTAGATGGTGGTTGGTAGATAAGCTGGTCTCTTGTTAATGACCAGGCGGCATGGCTTTGATCTAGCTTCTGGCTGCATATGGGAGGAGAAACGGGGCTGAGCTCCCTCCACATCTGTGGATGAAAATTGGCTCATGTGGCACTGTTGGCACCCGTGACCATCTTATTGGCTACATGTACTGGAGATGAGGAATTAGTATACGTGGTGCAAATTATTATACCTATAAACAAGCCTGATATTGGACATACATAGAAATCTCATTGTTTCTGAATCAAAGCGTCTCTGCATACTGCATATACATCTCCTGTATGAGCGCCCAGTTTCACATTCTTTTTAATCTGAAAAACCAAAATCACCAACAGGCTGTAAAATCAAATCTGGAATATGCTCTTATCCCTGCTAAAGATTTCCTAACACTTAGAACTTTGGTCTCAACTGTAACCTACTGTTTTTGTGTAACACTTACTCAGGCTTGAAATTCCTGTTAGCTGGGTGCTCCCAAAAAGGTGCTCACTGAGAAGGACTGCCACCTTGGACGTGAAAACAAAAAACAAAAAAACAAATCAAAACCCAAAAGAGGTCATCTAGGATAATCCAGAGCATTAGGATCATCCTGGACATCCTGAAGATATAGGCTCATAAAACTGAACAGCTGGCAGTGCCTATAGCATGTCCTGAACGGATCATAGACTCAGGAAAGATTGGGGTTGGAGGAGACCTCAGGAAACCATCTAGTTCAGTGGCCAGCAACCAAAATAGCAAGAGCCATTTTTTCAAATCCAATAAAAACTCAATAATACAAGTGCTGCAATGCATGTAAATAAGACTTTATTCACAACCCAATTAGAACACAGATACAGTATTATAGCCCACAAGGCACTACACAGATTAAAGGGGGAGTTATCCAACATTTCAAGATCACATTGTTTGCTATTTAAATATGAGTTGTTCATTGTTGGGCTTTTAGATGTCTGCCATTTATCAAAAATAATCAAGAAGGGGTTTTGTTGGTTGTTTTTACTTTGCAATTATAGTATTGAGGGCCACAGAAAAGTCCTGTAAGAGCCGCCTGTGGAAGGCCCCTGATCTAGTCTAACCCCGCTGATCCAAGTAGGATCAACCCCCCAAGTAACTCATCCCACCCTGGAATTGGTCCAGCTGGGACTGTAGGAACTGCTAAGGCCAGAGATTCCACCATCTCCCAAAGCCACGCGTCGCAGGGCCTCTGCCCCTCCGAGTGAAGCACTTTTAACCAATAACCGACCCAGACCTCCCCCCTTGCAGTTGACGAGGGCTGTGCCTCGATTTCCCCAGAACGACCGGGGGGGGGGGGCGAAGCGGCGAGGGGAACCCCGCTGCTGATCAGAGCAGCAGGCCATGCTACTGCTCTGTCCTCCAACACCCCTGGACTAACCTGACCCTACTACCCCGCTCCTGCCCCACGTGCCCTGTCCCTTTAATTGGCCGAGCGCCCATCTGGGGGCTGCAGGCTGCGCAGGGCCGAGTCCCCTCCCCCCCACATGTACACGTCACAGTTTGCCCATTCCAATCCAGCCGGAGGGAGCGGCCTGCGCGCCAGCCCCCCGGAAGTACTTTCCCTGCTACGTCACTAGCCGGCGTGTGACAGCCGGTGGCGGTTCGGCGGCCTGGGCCTCTCTCCCGGCCCCACGCCCTGGCCACTCCCTTCCCCCCTCCCCACCCCCTCCCGTGCATGTTCTATCGCTGCCTGCCGGCCGCCGCGGCTCGCCTCCGCCCTCGCGCTCACTGCCTCCCAACCGCCACCGCCCTTCGCCGCTGCCGCCTCCTCATGAAGCCGCTGGTCGTGTTCGTCCTGGGCGGGCCCGGGGCCGGCAAGGGGACCCAGTGCGCCCGCATCGTGGAGGTGAGAAGCGTAGGCGGGAGGGGTCCCGTCCTGGTGCCTGCAGAGCGTCCTGCTGTGTTAGCGAGCGAGTGGACTACAACGCCCAGCGGGCACCGCGCCGAGGGGCTCCGGGCATCTAGCCCCGCGAAGCGGCGCGGGGCATGGCGGGACTGGAAGTCCGTTGGCTCAGCCAGCGCGGGGTTTCGTTTCCGTGGCCCTGCTGGGGTCCGGAGACCCCCACAGCTGGGCGGGGTGGCAGCGGCCGGTGGTGCTCGTTTCTATTGGTGCCCCGTCTGGGCGCCAGGCGGATCTCTGCGGGGTGGGCTGCAGCATGGCAACAACCAAGCGGTCCTGTGGTACCTGAAAGCCTAACGCTCTTATTTATTACGTAACGAGCTTTGGTGGGCTTGACCCGTCGGGGGCGTGGGCTGGAGGCCCACCCGAGAGTTAGTCTCAGCGCCACGGGCGGAGCTAAGGGTTGGGGTGGCATGGTGCAAATGCTCCTGGTTAACGCCAGTCACAGCTGGAGCCAGAGCTGAGGCGTGTGCTTGCCAGATGCCAGGGAATCTGTGTCCTGCTTCCCCATACCTGTCAGCCAGTGCCTCCCTGGGTGGGTCTAGACAGGGATAAGCAATGCACAGTACCCAGCCTTACAGCCCACGTCAGTGGAGACCCGGTCTGTGTTAGGAGGTTAGGTTAATGCAGGTCTGCTGACAGGGGGGTAATAGCCCCCAGGCCTGGTGTTTCACAGGAGCTGAAAGCTCTGGCTGCCATGGCCACTACTTTGTCAGTGCTTTGGGCCCCTCTGAATTGCCATGGCGGTGCTGCTGCATAGCTGTCAGGGGCATTGGTCCAACAGCAGGGCCCAGGTGCAGCTGAGGACTGAGTGTTCTTGGCCCCACCCCTTCAGGGCATGGAGCTAGGCCCCCTTCTCACCTTGTCCCTTGGTGCCTCTGGGTCAGTATAATTACATGGCTCAAAGATGTGAAAAAATCCATACCCCTGGGCAATGCAATTAAACCAGTTTAACACTCAGCATACCCTGTTAGGTAGATGGGTGAACTTTCTTGTTCCCCTAGCTACTGCCTCTTGGGGAGGTGAAGGAGAGCGACTCCCACTGGAGTAGATAGGTGTCTTCACTGAGGCATTAAAATGTTGTACCTGCACTGCTGCAGTTGTTTCTTTTTTTCCAGTACAGACAAACTCTAACTTGAACTGTGGGATAGGGCAGCCATTTGGGCTGAGATTCTGAGATCCATCCCCTTTGCAGGATTTCAAAACCTAGCATTTCCCTTAAGTACAAATACAGTATCTACGCTGCAATTTCAGTCCATAAGCAGATCCACTAACCTGGGCCACCTGCTATGTTGCAGGTCTTTTTATGCAGTGTAGGTGTACCATCTGTGCCCCTTGTTTATTCCTATAGTAACTTTTGTATTTGTAAAGTACTTAACACAATTGTGGTCCTCCGTGGTCCACGCAATGACTTGCCTTAATTATCCCCTGCTGCTCATAGTTCCAGGGAGAATTGCTGGTAACCCTCCCAGGTGGAGTGAAACACAATCATACATAAGCCATTAATAAATTTGAAAGAGAGGTCCCAGAAAATACTATGGGGGGGGTTGCAATATCTGCTACAAAGGTTTTTTAATTCAAGATGTATGTAGTTTTGAGTAATTTTGAGTAATTTATGTATGCAAATTGACAGCCAAAGGTATAGGCCCATATTTCATGATCTACAACCAGAACAGTACATGTTACAACCAAGGAGGTAATTCCAAGGGCAGATAATTTCATCTGTGCCTCTGTAAATTGTGAAAGTCAAATGAAATTAAAAACAAAAATAGAAGGTGAAATTTTGGTCTGTAGCTGAGTGTGGTGGAAATCACATGTTGCCTACTGAGACTCTTCATGTGCTGTGTCCTGTGTTAATTGATCCTTGTCCTTTTTGCCAATAAAGATTTTGAAACTTTAGAATTATCTTAGTTTAATAGTACTTTAAGATTGGAGGGACATTTGTAAAAAAGAGATCAATAGCTGATGATGAATAGCTGACATTTCTTTACATACAGAAGCAGACTTCTTTAAAAATCAGGGTAATTAAAATCTGTTCTGTTTGATAGTTACCATGTATTTAAGACTAAATGCCTCCACATAGAGCCTTTTAAAATGATGTCAACTTGAATATTTTATGCATGAGTGCTATAATGATGGTGGGTTTTCCACACTTGCACTGAAAGCAGTAACTAAGATACATAACAACACCCATATTGCTCAAACTACAGAAAGAAAACCTCAAGTCTTGGCATTATTACTTTAATTTCTGTTTTCTAGTGATGCCTGTAGAATACCATTGTAGCTCTCCATAGTGCCGTTATACTTGAGTTCTCTGTACTGTACAACTTAGTTATAAAAATTTGGTCCTGACTGAAACTGAAAACTGACATTTATTTTATGCAGTGGTGTTGTAACTGTGTCAGTCTGGAGGGTAGGTGTATGAGTGTGGGTGTGAAGTATAGTGTCTGTAATATAAGATTGTAGCCATAAAAGGGTTTTCACCATAAATTGAGCTCAAACTCAAATGAGCTATTTAAAAAAACAAACAAACCAAAAAAAGTATGTTGAGGGATGCACGGCTTGTAACTTTCAAAAAGCCTTTTAGTTACTTTGGGACAAATCCTGTTCTTGTTACATACAAATGAGTAAGCTTGAACCATAAGGAAGTTCCATAGAGCTGGAGGAATGTAATTACAAGCCATTACTGCAGCCTCAAGGCTGAAGTAGTGCCTGTGATTGCTGTCCCAAGAAATCAAAACCAAAAAGCAGTCCAGTAGCACTCTAAAGACTAACCAAATAGTTTTGTTAGTCTTTAAATGCTACCGGACTGCTTTTTTGTTTCAATAGCATGTAGATTAGCACGGCTATCTCTCTTGTTGTAAATCATTTTGGTTTGATATCCTAAAGTAACTGGATAAAGACCACTTGAGGAGGAGTGGGTCCAAGAAGTCACTGCAGCTTGAATTGTAGCCACTACCAGAAAAGCATGTACACGTTAACTCTTTAGTAGTAGTAAACCTAGGGGGGGAAAGTCCTTAGGCATAACCAAAAAAAAAAGGGGGAGGGCAAACAAGATAGAGAGCTCAGTTTTATTTAACTCCTTTTCTGTTGATTGTATTTCCAAAAGCTATACTAAATTATATGATAAATGCAGACAGTACAATGAATTTGTAGGCAAATTAAGTAGCCATTGTGCTGTCAGTATTTTCTCTTCCAGTTCTTGGTCCTTATTTCAATATTGTATTCCTAAGAGACTGGGGCTTTCTCTTTACATTTTTTTATTTGGAGTCATGCCATAACAATGAAAGAAGAAAAGGATGAGGGGGGAGAAAAAATAAACTCATGTCTGTATGCCCAGTGATTACCCCAGAAATTAATTTGGGTCAGTGTCCCATTCTAAACCTTACCCAGGCTATGGAATATCAAAAGAAGTCCATGCAAACTATAAATAACGTCAGTGGCTACTTTTGTTGGTATTTTTGTGATGGATGATATCAAACTTGAAAAATCTGTGCACACTCATCCAATAAAGTAACTTCTCTGACTTAGACAGATATTGGCTATCTCTATATAAGCAAGTTCTTTTGAGAAAGCCGGGGCTCTTTGGAAAAATCTCGTGGAGCATCTATACATGAAATGCTTTCTTTTTATATTGAATCAGAAGAATGTGGCACTTTTTTTGGAGGCCCTCTTCTGCTTCCAGATGAGGAAGAGTACCTTTTTCTGAAAGAGTTTTTTGGAGGGGGAGTGTGTATATGCCCCAGGGGCCCTTTTTTCCGAAAGGGCAGTGCTCTATGTCACCATATTTGATCTGCGGCATTTCTTGGCGCACTCTTTTGAAAGAGGGGCTGGGGTGCGGCTGCTCCCTATCAAAAGAGCAGTTCAGTTTTTTTCGATCTGTTTTTGCATGTGTGGTGGTTGGAAGCACAGCATCTTAGGGAAAATTTTCTTTTTGTAATTTTGAGCCTAAATCATCATCACCTTAAGCTCCTGCATGTTATAATGTGCTTCAGCATATTTATTATGCAAGAGGAAGTGCTCACCTCAAACTTGGATCAAAACAGAGAAGAGATTTGGAGAAAGAGAGCATATACATGTGAAGTGGAAATTTATAATCACATATATGTGCAGCTGAAAATATCACCTTGCCCTGATCTATTTATCTTTGCGGATTCAGTGAGAAAAAACACTTTTTCTAGTCTGATTCCTGGGTTAAACAAGAAAGTCTTCGCTATGTGCATGTCATTAATTCATCTAGTCATGTAACACAAAGAACTGTGTATTAATTTTAGTTCTGGAGAGTAACATTTCTTGCATATAAAAAGGTTTATGGCTTCTGCGGTTTGTGGTTAAAATGTAGATTTACAGTTAAATAGGCACTGCATTTCGATATGCCTATTTGAGGAAAAAATACAGGAAAGTTAGAGAATGTAGCTAGAGTTTCTCTTCATAGTTATTTAGAGCAAAATCATGCCTGCTTTCCCGCCCCCCCCCCCACTCCAGCTGTCTCCAGTTTTTAGGGGATTTAGATAATTATATAGTTTCTTCAATTGTGATTATGGCAAAACTGTCTTTCTAGGCTTCTGTGGGTAGAGTTGGAAAGCAACTAAATGTTTTTAAGCTTTCTTGGTGAGTTGTGTAATGTTGATTGTGTTTATTTCGTAGCCAAGTTTTTAAATCCCTAGTTCATAGTCATAAAAGGGACTTAGGCACATTATTATTCTGCCCAGACTTCTTTTTTGAAAGTTGCTGTGGCCTTCTCTGTAGCCAAGCACATAACCTTAGTTTTTTTTCTTGTGTTCTGTACTAAACCTTTAGAGTAAAAATATACATAGTGACTCTATGCTCTTTTCTTAGAATTATAATTTACTTTTAGTTTGATACCATGCTATGTCTCTCTGTTTATGATAGTTGTGTGTAATCTTATGTACTATTAAAATCTTACTTTTAAAAAAGACAATGTATTAGACAGATCTGAAGTTAACTGAAACTAGTGCAGCTAACACATTTTTTTTCCTTTTCTAACTTTTTCCTGCTGGAATTTGTCACTCTGAAATCTGTTTTTTCTGTGCAGCATTATCATAGACGTATTTTGCGTAATGTGACTTTTGCTTCTTGTGTCTAGATGTTGTGGTGGTGGGTGCATTGGAAAAACATACAACAAACAAATACTTTTCAGTGAGGTTTTATGTTAGATCATTTTGTTTTCAGATGTCATAATTGACCACAGAATACAAGTGTGATTGCAGTAGTTAGTCTAAACAACAGTTTCTGATAGTTGGCATGTGGACTCCCTGTGGTATTTTCTTCTATAGTATATTGAGAGATTTCTAATAGACTCAGTCTGGTTACTTAACCTGAACTGCCACGTCAGCAGTAAGGGAAGACAGTAGCTTCTCTCATGGATTAGCCTTGACACTCTTCGTCTCCCTGGAGACTGCCACTTGGCTCAGCATATATGCTGAGTTTCCTGGTTTTGAAGGATCCATGTACAAATGCATACAAAATAGGGATTAAAAACAGAATGAAGAAACCAAGAAAACTTCCTCAGAACTACCTTATATACAAGTTGTTTCTGTTACTTAGGCACTACAAACATTAACTCATTCTCACAATGTAGTTTTGTATTTGTTTAGTAATGTTTTCCCCGTTTAGAAAATAGGGACACTGTGGAATTCAGCTGGGTGTAATATTTGAACAAAACACCTTTTGGCAAATATGCAGATTGGATGGCACCAAAATGTTTTGCGAATTCATGTTGATTTTGCCAAATTGTTTTTGTTATTAAAAAAAAAAAAAAGTTCTTTGAACCATTTTTCTGAATGAAACATTTTCAGTTTTGATTCAGCCTTTCATTTTGAAATTTCCTTTTATTTTCATAAGAACTGAAAATGTAAAAAAAAAAAAAAAAAAACAACTCGATAAAATGAAACATTTCATTTGGCTCACAACTGTTTATAATAGTTTTCCAGAGTTGCCAACATACTCAGATATTCAGTTTTCTTCAGAACAATATAGACAATTAGCCCAAGGCCACAGAAGGGTTATGTCTAGATTACACTGATTTGTCAGCGCAAGTTTTCTTGGATGATACTTCCCAACAAAACATCTGTTGACAGATTGTGGCCAAGCTGCCAAGTGGATTGCAATCCACTCTGTCAACAGAGAGCAGCCAGACTGCCTGGCCACTCTCTCGACAAAACAGGCATCTGGAAGCATAGCATAAAGGGCTGTCTGGTGTCCCAGAAGCCTTGTCTGTCAACAGAGGGCCCCCTGGAATGTCCAGACAGGCTTTCTGTCGAGATTTGTCAACAGAGGCATTATGCCGTGTGGAGAGTAGGATAAGACTGTTGACAGAAGTGCTGCTTTCTGTCAATTTACTGTCGACAGAATGCCTTGGGAAATGGGACCTTTACCGGGTTTTGTCGAAGCCAAAGTGTTAGCATCAGAGTCAGAAGTAGAAAGTAGGTATTTCTGGCTTTCAGTATTGTGCTTGGCGCATGCTGCCTCTCTATATGAAGAACTCATTTCAAAACATATAGTATTCCCATATCTGCAATAAAAGTAGGTAGTTACTTCAAAATACAAGCCTTCCTTTGAACTTGCCTGGTAAAGCAGCTGTCTGACTCTTTTTTATGTTTGCCAAATTAAAATTTGATCTACGGGATAAATTTGCCAGGAAAAGTCTAAAGAGGCATGCATTTTGGGTGGGGCTGCAACATCTATCTTCTAATCTTTTAGTTTACTTTAAACATCTAATTTATTACAAAGGGTAAAATGTTCAAAGGTGTCGAAGTGACTAAAGTGCTTGTCTACACTTAAAACACTACAGAGGCTGTAGCCTTGCACAAGTAGTGGGTCGCATGAGTGACCCTCCATCGTCTCAATGGGCTGAAAGATTGTTGTAACTCAGACTACCAGGACAGGGCAGTTTTGCTGCCTGTGCTACACCTAGAATTTGTGAGGTGTACCAATTAAACTGTAGAAGTGCTTTGATTGCAGGCACGAGTGCAGGGATTTCACCATCATTCTTGTATAACTGGCGAGCATCTCGCTTTGGTGGCTCCTTTTGGAAAAGATAATAATAAATCTCCCTACCAAGCAAGCAGTTGCTTCAAACTAGCATAAGTCACTTATACCTTTTTGAAAAATGTTACCTCTGGTGCCCCAGTCAGCCCCATTTCCTGTTCATACTGTGTATACTGTGGAGTCATGACAGAGACAGAATGCTTTTTATCCAAACTAGCTGCTTTTGCCTGCAAGCTAGCCTTTTTATTAAAGGTTAATGTGTTTCTCCTGAACTCCTAGGTTAATTTAGCATATGTATATACTTAACGGAGTCTTCATCTACTTAATACTGTTTACATGTATTTCAGAAATATGGGTACACCCACCTTTCTGCAGGCGACCTCCTCCGAGATGAACGGAAAAGACCAGGCTCTCAGTATGGAGAACTAATTGAAAAATATATTAAAGAGGGAGCAATTGTACCAGTTGAGATTACTATCAGCTTGTTGAAAAGGGTAAGAAAAGTGGATGTTAGCTTGAAGATTCGACTTTTTTTTAATTGAAATTAACTCAAAACCAACTACATTAAGTGCACCTTGTATTTAGTAAGAGTACATTTCAGCATCTTGTCTACTATGGCTACGTCTACACTAGCCCTTTCCTTTTGAAAGGGGCATGGTGATGACAGAGGTTGGACAATGCTAATGAGACACTGCTATGAATATGCAGCACCTTATTAGCATAATAGCTGCAGTGATTCGAAAGTGTCGCTTTCAAATCACATGCCACCCGTGTAGATGGGGGCCTTTTGAAAGGACTCCCCAGTCTTTGAAAGCCCCTTATTCCTATTTCCTTTTAGGAACAAGGGGCTTTCGAAGACTGCAGGGGGGTCCTATTGAAAGGCTCCCATCTACACAGGTGGCGTGGGATTTGAAAGCAGCACTTTCAAATCACTGCAGCTTCCATTATGCTAATGAGGTGCTGTGTGTTCATGGCAGTGCCTCATTAGTGTTTTCTGACCTCGCTCATTACCATACCCCTTTCAAAAGGAAGGGGCTAGTGTAGACATGGCTTATATGTTTAAGAGAATTTGCCTGTCTGATCAAGAACTCCACCTAAATGGTAAGAGCTAGGACCACCACGGTCAGTATACAGCTTCCTCTTATCATAATTTAAAGCAAGGTATGGGTTTGATTGTGTCAGGAAAATGGGATGTGCCTGGAAGGGGTTGCTTTTCATAAAACCAAACAAAAAATAGAATCACCAAGTACAGGCCTGAATATTGACATAATTGAGTGAATGTTGAAGAGACTGAACCAAGATGAATCAGAAGAATAAGACGAACCTGGAATAGGACTATTTTTAATAAACCTTACAGAAAAGGGGTAAAACAGAGATTTGGAGTAATGTTCAGTTTTGGCACAGCTAAATCAGTGCTTATGGTTTGAAAACTAGAAGGAAAATTTTATTGGAAACCAAATTGAGTAGAACCCTTTTTTTTGTTAACAGTGAATAAGAGTTTATAGGGAGTTAAAATAATGTACTTGGTGGAATTCCCATTTTAAAAAATTACAAAAAATATTAAATGGGCAAATTTTAACAATCCTCTTCAAAAGAAATCTGAAGTAAAAGTTAACTTCATACAAATAACACTCTTCTTGAAAAATACAATAATTTAAAGCATGTGCATTTTCCTTTAATTTTTTTATGGTTGAGTTAAGGACCGTAGAAAACCTGTTTCAGTCTGCGAATAAACTCAAAAAATAACTCCCGCAATCAGATTTATATATATCTTGATCACTGAGATCTTGCATGACAAGTTGGAGTCTAGCGTATACTCTTAAGTTTTGAAATGGTAAAAGAATGAACAATGACATTTATAACAATATTATTAGTGCTAAAGTTATGCAGCAGTGAAATAATGAGAGTGCCTTTAAGACAGTGGAGGAGTGAGCTCCTGTAGATATATAAATAACCAAATTACACATCTTAGAAAACTTCCTCACCCACCACCATTCAAGATCCATGGGTCCTACACATAACGTGTAACATTACCACCTGCAACCCACTTACTCTTCCCCACCCACCTTTTTTTGTCTTATGATTACTGAGATCTTAACTGGTCACTTCATATTGAAAGGTCTCCTGCAATGTGTACTGAACAAGTATCTTATGTTTCCCACACCTGAAGAGCTCTGAGTGAGCTCAAAAGCTTTTCCCTTTCCCTGACAGATGGGTCAATAAAAGATTGCCTTTTCAGTTAAGTTTGTAATTTGTGTCCGTATCTGCCCAAAGTTCAATAGACGTGTTTTATTTTAACTCTGTCATCCATTAGGCTATGGATCAAACAATGGCTGCCAATGTCCAAAAGTACAAATTCTTAATTGATGGATTCCCCAGAAATGAAGACAATCTTCAAGGCTGGAATAAGACTATGGATGGAAAGGCAGATGTGTCTTTTGTTCTGTTTTTTGACTGTGACAATGAGGTATTGACATATCATTGCTGTGTAGCTTTTTCCACGTTATATGTTGAGCGGAGAGAACAGTGAAAGTGATGGAGGTGGTAAATTTTCAAATATGCATGCGTATTAGCAATATGAGTTGGAAGTCCATTTGGCAGCTATAAAACCACTGTTGTAAAATGGGGTTAATTATCTGACCACCTTTGTAAAGTGATTTTTAGATCTAAGTATTGCTGCTATTGTGTGCTTCAGAATAGCAAATATTCAGCAAATATCCAGAGAAACACACAGCAAAATTACATTGCCAGTGGTTCAAAATATTTCATAGTTGGTGCATTTTCCTTGCTTCATGAGTAAACTTTTTCTAAACAACTAATTTGATTGCAATGACATTGACAATGATAAATTGAATTAAAGTAGCAAATGCCTTATGCCATTGCCCTTGACATGTAAGCTAGTCAGAAGCTGAAAGTTTTAAAATGTTAGATTGAGCTTTTTATTTGCCACTTTAAAAATCTACTTTTCAATGTTTTCTTCCAATTTCAAAATAGCAAATTTTCAATTTTGGAAAAAATTTGTTTTAAAAATTTATTTATTTGGGGGGAGGGGGAGAATCTTGGTGTTCCTTTCCCTCCAAAAATAAGTTCTTTGTTCAGTTTTTTTCCCCTAACCCTAATAATCTATAGTGATATGTGAACTGTCTTTTACTTTATTTAAATCAGGGATGTATTTTATATGAAAAGTTGTTTTAAAAGTTCCCTCTCTTGCATCGTGACATATATAAAAACTTACATCTCAGAATGCGGTAATATTGTCTGAACCAAAATTAATATGATTAACTTACTAGCTCTGAATGACAGTGTGTATGTGTACCTTAAATACAGCACACTTGCATTTTAAGAAAGAGACTAATGATTTTTGGCTGTATCCATTTTTAGTGGCCAAACTTGACACTTAGTCTGATTTTTTTCAGACAGAGCTGAGCACCTACTCTCTGAAAGTTGGGTGTTCTTAGTGTCTCGGATTTGGCACCCAAAATCACTTGGAACTAGAAACAATCGTTCATTTCCCAAACCACAATTAAAAAAAGGTGAATCCAAAACCAATTCATATTACAGTCTAGATCTAGCTAATCTTTTGTAAATTATATACACTGGCTGGTGTACGCACATGCTTATTTTGCACCAAATCTGTCTTACATGTTAATGAACAAGGCCTGTTGACCCAAGGACACAGGTTTGTTGTTGAATCTGTCTTTAGATATGGAAAGATAATGGTAACATGCTTTTAATAGTTCATTCTGTGTTTGGTAGACATGTATTGGTCGCTGCCTTGAAAGAGGAAAGAGCAGTGGTAGGAGTGATGACAACCGAGAGAGTCTAGAAAAGAGGTACTGTAGCCAAAGCTTTTCGTAGTTATGGTCTTGTTTTCTTTGTAGGGGTGATGAATATTTTTTGTGTCTTCTAGACTTCACACATACCTGCAGTCAACTAAGCCCATAATAGACCAATATGAGAAAATGGGAAAAGTCAGGAAAGTGGATGCGTCTCAATCTGTTGATGAAGTAAGTTACAAGGACAAATACATTTTGGAGCTGAAAAGAGACGGTGTATGTTTTTGATTCCTTTCTTCTGATGTAGAACTAATGATATCCCTTCTGTCCCTCCCTTACACATAGTCTTTCCTCTTCTGATCTCTCTATGAAATGCCAAATATGATTTAGTGGTAGGGCCCTTCTAAGAGCGCCCCATTTATCACCCTTAATTGCCGCCTTTTCATAATTCACACAGTTTTAGGCTTTTTTGCTGTGAGGAGGACTGGAGAGGGCTCCATGAAGAGAGTCGTCTGGGGTTGTTACGTGCTTCCTGATAACCCCATGATCCATAATACTGTTAGCCTTTGTGTGTTCAGGACCAAGGCACCAAGCTCTAGCTCTTAACACTGAGACCCAGTGAAATAGGGAATTGTGCAATCACGCACCAGTCAGATGGGATTGTAATGTAGACCTTTCTATCTACTCTTCCAAGAGTTCTGGGAGTAAGTAACAAGAAGATCTCTGGCACCTTATAGACTAACAGATATTTTGGAGTGTAATTGAAAGGGATTCTGTTTGGTTAGATTTGGTCCAGAATTTGGAATTTGTGAAAATATATTTTTATGAAACCTTAAACCAAATGAAATGTGGTATAAGAACCAATATAAATATCCTCTAGAGCAGAGGTGGGCAATAAGTGGCCTGCAGGCTGAACATGGTTCACGAGGGTTAGCTGCTGGCAGGCTGCCAGACCTGTGATCTGTGTTCTGTGTCCGCAGGTACAGCCACTTGCTGCTTCCATTGGCCCTGGATCACTGTTTCCTGCCAATGGGAGTTCCGAGAAGCAGTGTATATTCATGTACAGATAGAGCACTCCTGTAGCAATGTTTTGATAAAGTGAATTCTTCCCCCCTCAGCTGGGAACCAGTTTTATTTCAAACAGATATTCTCATACAATTCAAATGTTGCAGTTTTTATACCAACACATAGAAATATGGGAGGGGCTGGGGGAGCAAAGCAGAAACTAACGAAAAATGAAATTTGTTAGCCTGTTTTCGTTATCGAAGCTGGTTGACAATGTAAACAGTAAACAAGTAGGGGAAAAAAAAGTTTTGGGTTTACTAATCATTGGTATTGCTATCATTGCTATCTTATTGTAAAGGTTGGGCCTCCATCCTGCAATTAATCAGTACGTACAGAGCACTTGTTCTCAAGCCGCAAGAGTTAACCTCCCTCGATCTGCTTGAGATGGGCTTGTTTGGCTTTTTTTGGTTAGATTTTTTTTTTAATTAATATTGCTTTTGAAGAGTTTTCTTAGACAACTTGCTTTTATGCTGTAATATAAAAAGAAAACTTAATGTTACTAACCTAAAAAAAAGGAAGTAAACGACTGTCCTTTCCCTCTGTTCTGATATACATATCTTTTAAAATAAATGCCTTATTGTACCTCTTTAAAATACTAATTTACCATTAATTGTTATGTGGTGGTCTAACTTAAAGTTGCTGAATATTTTAACATTCTATAATTGTAATTAAATGTTTCTTTCTTACAGGTTTTTGATAAAGTTGTGAAAATTTTTGACAAAGAAGGCTAGTTTCGTACTTGAAAATGCCCTTGCAATTGTGCTTGAATCTTGCTTTGATAGCTGCTACTAAATTCAGCATTTTTGTAAGCATTTTAAAGTTTTTTTTAAAAACAGTTCTTGTATTCACAGATAGTTGGAAAATTGTTTTTAAATAGGATTGGGTTCATTTATTGTGGTAATAGACAATAAATTTCAAGATTCTTCTCTTAGTACAGTTACTTACAAAATAAAGATGCTAGTCAAAATCAATCTGCAGAGATTATCAATCCTTTCATAGTTTTGTGCTTAACCTTAGTAAATAGCAGGGCCTACATTTTGTTTTTTTTTGGGGGGGGGGGAGGGCTTTTTTCTTTTTTTAAACTCTGTTTTTGGACCAAACTTAGGAATTTTTTTCCAATTAAAATGTTATGCAATTGAGTGTTCTTCTGTTTCACAGCCAAATTCTGTAAACAAAACTGTAAAATTAGCATGTGCAATTGTTTAGAACTTCTTGCCTAACTAATTTAATACCGTTTGAATCTCTCTGCTCTGGCAACATCTGTGGTCCAGCATGAGTTTAGTTAGCCACTTACCGTTTAGTTTAGTCCAGTCCACTTACCATTGGTGTGGCCAAGTTTCCCCCAGTCCCATAATATTTGTTTACAGCCACCATTTCTGGCTCTTGGTATTCTGTGCAGTTATTTAGCTGTAACTTAGTCCAGTTAGTGTTGGGAGAGTTGGTGTTGCTGCTAGATGGTATTGACCTCCCGTGGTTTGGCAAGTTCTCTAGTTTGGCACCCAACAAGTCCTGACTGTGCCAGACTGGAAAAGTTCAACCTGTAAAGTTGTTACTCAATAGGTGTACAAAGTACTTTGAGAAAGTGGTGCTCTGACTCATGAGGCATACCACATGTTGAGTACTTGGAGAAGAGCTACCCTTTTGAATAATCCTCATGTGCAGGAAGGTAAGAATAGAATTGCAAAGTCAGTTTAGTATCTATCCTGTCACTTATTTGTGATGGTAGTTATGCTCTTAAGTACAATGAAGTCACTAAACAGTGACAAACCTCCAATTAGATGAGTAGTAAAACTATTCTTTTAGGAGTTCTGTTTTTATAACAACGTGAAAGGGCATTTCTGTATTATTGAATTTTGAATACTTGAAGATTGGTTATGTAGGGAGAGATGTTTTTATGGTTAAACTTGTAATTTCTCTAAAATTGTATCATTTGAATAGTTTGTTTTAATTTTTTAAATTATACTTTGAATTTTTTTAAAAAACATTTCATTCCCTTGAACACATTACTTCAGGCTTTATGGCGTTATCTTGGATTAGTACAGTGCCGTTGGCATCAGTACTGGTTGGAATAAACAAGTGACTGGTTGAAACAAGCCATCGTGTATTTAAGTGTTGTACGGTTATATAGTTATGCCTTTTTCCCAGAAAATACCACTTCCTTTCACCCCCACAACAAGCTTTAATGTTCATAAATACATTAGGGTCCAAACCTGCATTCCTCAAACACTCAAAACTTTAATTAAAGGATGTCCAGAAACCTGAGGATGAGTATTTTAACTTTTTTTGTGTTATCCATTTTTGCTATAGCAGCTGTCACTGTAATTGGATGTAATACTCTAACAGATGTTGTGATATATAGGGAACAATGGTTTTGAATTTTTGGGCTAGAGCTCATCTTTAAAATCCTGCTTGGGGAAGTCACAAGTTAGTTAAAAATCAAGCCGATCATTAACTACAAATACTTTGATCCTGATCCTGCACTTGGCTGTGCTCAGACCAGCCATTGCACTTGCGTGAAGCTCTGTTTATTTCACTGAGGCTCATAAGATTGCGAGATCAGAGTTTTTAATATGTAATGGAATGGAGCCACTGCTAAAAGACTTTTTTTTTTTTTCCACCAACACCTTGGGTATTTAAAATGAGACTATTGAACAATATGGATCATGCCTTGTTCCTGAAAAATTTGGATGATTTTCACAGCATCTCGTAAATGCTTTAATCTGATTGATTCACTCCCTTTTCAAAACCATTGATTTCTATTTTCAGTGTCTACTCTAAATGTACTGTCCTAAATCAGGATGAAATGGAACTCCAGTTCTGATGCAAAAGCTAAAATCAAGACCCAAAAACATTTTTGTAGGCTGATTGAAGAACTCTCTCTGAACCTGTAAAAATTATTTTAATGTCATTTTAATAATACTGTCTCAAGAGTTCTGCTACTAATATACGGTTTCCTTTCGTCATATATCTTGCTATGTACTTAAGAGCCGAAGTCAAAAAAATAGCACTTAGGAATAAGTTTTTAAAAAATTAACAATGTTGGCAATACTGAATTTGGAGTAAATTGTGCAGTGTATATGCAACTTGATTTCGTCCTTCTGTTGTTGAAGATGTCACTAATGTGACACATGGTTTTATTCAAGATGAGACATAGTTGCAATTAAATTACATTTTAAAAAGTAACCTACCACTGTGTCATTTTCATATTGCGGCTAACTGGACAAAGAATCTGAATATTTTCCTCAGTAAATTTTGCTCTGTGGCTTCATCCAAGCACTGGCTTACATTTTTGATGCTCCACACTGACAACTCCTTTTTGTCTTGTGACCCCTGCACTTACACCACCAGGAATTTTAAAACTTAAATAGCTGAAATCATTACATTTTTGACTTTTGAAATCCTATGACCATGAAATTAACCAAAATGGTCCCTGAATTTGGCACAGCCCCACCTACAGCAGAGCTTACAGTCTGTGCTCAGGAGAAGCTGGTTGATGTTCCGTTACTTAAACCAGGTTGTTTCCCCAGGACACAGATTTACAGTACTGTAGCTGTTAGGGGACCAATCAGTGTGAGGCCACATTATTCTAGGTGCTGTACAAACACCCAATAATTCTCTAACCATCATTCTAATTTGCTTTCCTTGCACTAAATGAAATATTTATATTGAAAAGACTTTGAAACAGAAAATTGGGTTTTCTGCTCTGTTGAAAAATGTGGATATGTTCATTGAAATCAGCTGAAGGCCCCCAAACAAAAAATTTCATTTGGAAATACAGCTGTGTTGTTTGTGAAAGATGTAGTGAGGGGGCAGGAGGGATAGCTCAGTGATTAGCATATTGGCCTTTTAAACCCAGGGTTGTGAGTTCATCCCTCAAGGGGACCATTTAGGGATATAGGGCAAATAAGTTTAAAAGAAAAATGTCAGGGATGGTGGTTGGTCCTGCTGTAAGTGTAAGGGATTGGACTTGATGACCTCTCAAAGTCCCTTCCAGTTCTATGGGATAGGTATATTTCCCAAGTCTCCTAATAATGCAGGCTTTGCAGCTGGACAGCACCTTCCATAAAACTCCATGATGCACCTCCCTCACTCAAATGAGAACACCTAAATGAGGGAAGCCAGACCATAAGGGAAAATGAGACTGGCAACATTTTCAAAGCAAAACTTCTTGGATTTTGTCTGAAATATTTTGGTATTTTAATTTCTGTTGAGGAAATTAACAATTTTCCTGCAGGAAGTTGACAGACTATTTTCCCCTGTGTTTTCATTGAAGTTTTCCATGGAAAGTAGGAAACCAGTTTTGACCAACTCTCCATAATGCCCATGTTAGGGCTTCAAGTGTTTTTCAGAAAGAAGCTACCCATCTTGCCTCTATTATGTGACTCCTTGTAAAGGGTCTATGAATCTGGGATGCTGCTTTTGCCAGGGATACAAGCTGCAAGGAATAAATGTCTCACAAAATTATGTATTAACAGAAAACTTTTCTGTTAGTCTATAAGGTGCCACAGGACCCTTTGTTGCTGTTACAGATCCAGACTAACACGGCTACCCCTCTGATACTTGACAAAATTATGTATTTTCTTCAAGAAAAATAACAGGACTTTCTGCTAATGGCAGAAATACGTAATGGATGCCTGCAGCATCTGTTATGTATTCTTAAACGACTTCATCTATAAGAAAAATGCTGAACAAACAATAACATTATGTAGTTCCAGTGTGTCTGTCACCCAGGCACCCTACAGTTGAATTTTGTTTAAAAAATACCCACAGATTTGACTTGCAGTGAAGGAGAGAGTTGTTTTATAGTGGTATCTTGTGGAAATCGACAACCTAGAAAAGTCTTTGCTGAAAACATCTGCTAGATTTTATTTTTTTTAAGCTGTGCTGCTCTGGAAGCAAGCATACAGATGGTCTCTGAAGGGATGTTTTCCCCTTGCAATTGCTCCAGTTCGCCACGGGGTGGGGTGCTAGGCTCATAGAGAAGAAACTGGAGGTAGCAGTGTGTAGCACGTCCAGTGTACACCAAAATCATTTCTTGTGTGCTGGTATATAAGAAACGTAAGTTTATGTTCAGGCATGTGAAAATATTTGTACCCAATAAATATGACCAATAATCCAAGATGGTTTTCAGTGCAGACAGAAATCTGCTGTATTGCTAAACTGGCAACAGTCATTGTTTGAAAGTACTGAATGAATTTTTGTCAGTTTATTACTTTTAATAGCAGCAATTAATGCCAGTTTCTTTCTGGAGGGTTTTGTACAACCGCCCTCATGATTTAGCTTCTCATTTAAATTTGCTAGCCTGCGTACCTAAATTAATAAACTGGGATGAAATCTGCCCCTTGGAGGATGACGCCACACAAAATCTTGAATTGCGCAAATGGTAAGGCTGCATGGAACAAAGGGATCCATTAAGCCTATGGGCTGCGGGAGAAGAACTCTGGATTTGACATGACTAGGTTGCTAAAGAGGGAAGTGCTAGGGATGAACATACTTGGCACAGCTGTTCAAATGGGGGTTCTCTCCAGTGTTGCCTATATGCTGAGCACTTGGGTGGCCAACCAGGAGAGAGTCGGGGGTTGCTCAGCTGATTAACAATATGCCCCCAGCTGGCAGCATGTGTTTCTACTCAGGGTGCACATGTTGGTGCACATAACAAAATTTACTCGGCACGGGTGGAAAAGGAGAGGGAGCATTGTTCCTTTCCTCTGTGAAAATTCAGCTGGGTAAAACTGATTATTCTATTTTCCACAATCCCATTTTCCCCTTCTCCTTCCCCACTTCCCTAAGGGAAGTTTCTGTTTTGATGAAAATTTTACAAGTAGTTCTACACTTGGGGCCCTGCCTGCCTGGATCCATCAACTAGGAATCCCCACATGAGTACCCCACCCCAATGCTACCTCAGTAGTGGCACTGCTGCAACCTGTCTGTCTTTCTCAGAGTCCATGAACTTGTGTGGGGCACCTCTATAATGTCTGGTTTATTTCCTCAAATGCTTCCCATAGCTACGGTCCCACCCTAGTCTGGAAATGTACCAAACTTTTTTTTTTATAAGTGCTAAAATGTCTTTAATTATTGCAGCACTCGTGCACCTGCCTGGTAGTTAGTATATTCCCATTTTACAGGTGGGGAAATAGAGACCCAGGGAGGGGAAGTGACTTGCTGAAAGTTATGTTTACTGCTGTTTCACCCATCCAGTCTATAGTTGTATGGGTGCTACCGTCTCTACGTAAAAGAATAAACACACACAAATCACATATCTCAAATGGCAATATACAAAAACCCATAGGAGAGCACTTCAATCTCCTGGGCCACACGGTAGCAGACTTAAAAGCAGCTATCCTACAGCAAAAAAATTCCACGACTAGACTCCGAAGAGAAATTGCTGAGCTACAATTCATCTGCAAATTCGACACCCTCAGCTCAGGCTTAGACAAAGACTGTGAATGGCTGGCTAAATACAAAAGCAGCTTCCCCTCCCTTGGTGTTCACACCTCCAGATCAACTGCTGGTAGTAAGCCTCACCCTTGCTGACTGAGCTAACCTTGTTATCCCCACCCTTGCTCTGGCTTATTTATACCTGGCCCTGCAGATTTGCATGGCCAGCATCTGATGAAGTGAGTCTGTGCTCACGAAAGCTCATGCTCAAAACTTTTCTGTTAGTCTATAAGGTGCCACAGGACCCTTCCTTGCTGCACAAAGATAGTCCCTTGTCCAGCCTCTGTGCGGCTGGGTCAGAAGTAGGCCTGCTCAGCCACATGGAAGTGTTCACTTGGTGCCCCAATTCAGTTATTCCTTTTCTCATGCAGCTACTGTCAATCCAGAGCCTTACTTTCTGTAATGGAAATGACCTATTGTCTCTGCAGCCATAGCCTGTGAAGAGCTGAGCAATAGGCTTCTACAAAGGAAAGCATTTGCAGTGAGGTGCATGCCACCATGTTGTCAACCCCAAGCATTTTTAATGATACATTTCAGGTTCTTTCTATGACCAGGCCATGCTTACTAGTTCTTCTCCAGAGACAGGCCTAGAAATTTATTTAACAGGGTGAATTTTATTGTGAAACTTGGAATATTTGGTGTTTGGCTTAAAGCTGCAGCCCCTGGAGTCTGATAAGCAGAGACTCTTCATTTTCCTGCATGGAGCTGAGCTTTAAGCCAAATATGGCAAGTTTCACAATAAAATAGCAAGAATTCAAGTTTTATTGGCTGGAGGAAATCCAGGAATTATGCTACGTTTCCTTGAGTGGCAGTTTCTGGCACCTTGTCTATTAGCTAATTGTACACCTGTAAAGCTAGCACTCTCTTGCGAGGCATCCTACCTCCTTCCACGCCACCATGAGCAGGTCCATGCAATACTGAGGTTCAGATCTCAGAGTTCAAACTTTCCACCTGTCTCCCTCTTGTTTGCCAGAAAGGAAGCCGGATTTGGCTAAAACTGAAGACCGAGACCACATCTACAAACGGGCATGGTCATAGCTTAGGGGTTTATTGTGCATATTTTTCTAGATACAGGAATTAGCAGCTGCCTCAGTCCATCTTCTCAGAAACACCATTTAAAAAATCAAAACAAAAAGCAGTCAAGTTGCACTTTAAAGACTAGCAAAATAGTTTATTAGGTGAGCTTTCGTGTCCCACGAAAGCTCACCTAATAAACTATTTTGCTAGTCTTTAAAGTGCAACTTGACTGCTTTTTGTTTTGATAGTGTATAGACTAGCACGGCTTCCTCTCTGTTACCATTTAAAAAATTTTTGCTTGGCCTTGTTTAGCATTTCAGTTCAACAGCTACAGAGCTCTGGATGCTGATATTTAGCCCGTCTGAGGAAGAACGTTAAATATAAGGTAGAGAGCTCGGGCTACTATCTGGTTTGAGGCTATCGCTTTGTTCACAGTGGGCAAAGGTAATTGGAAGCATAAAACCTGGACTGAAATACAGGATAAGAATGGGAGCTGTCTGGAAAATACAAATACCTCCCTTCAGAAATGTTCACAGTAAAAATAGAATCATCCCGAATCAGAAGAAAAAGTAAAAAGTCATTTCAATTTACCTCTCCCTATAGGGAGAAAGTAGATGTGATAAAGAGCCTTGCCACTCCCCCCCAGCTGGCTGAAATGGACGAGCACTTGGCAGGGAACCTTCATTTCATTTTTTCCTGATGGAAAACAATTATTCGTATAACTGAAATTTTCCCACCAAAATGTTGATCCCTCCCTGCCCCCCAAAATGGGTGTTTTTCATTGAAAAATGATCCTGGTGGAAAATTCCCTGAAAGCTTGAGTAAGAACAGTAGTCTGCACTGACGTAGCCCCTTCTATTAAAATATTTATTATTGTGGCAACATTTAAAGACCCCAGCCAGGAATCAGGATCCCATTGTATTGTGCAGTGTATGAACAAATAACACAAAGATAGTCCCTGGCCCAGGAGCTCCTAGCCTAGGTTGTAGATACTAGAGAGCAGGTGAATAAACTCTCACCTGGGATGCATGAGGGAATTTAATAAAGACAGTTCTTCTATCTTAAATCTAGTAATACAGAGAGCTTAACGAAGGTATTTGATATTATCTCCTCCCTCATTTCAGCTGGGGAAACTGAGGCACATGGTAATTCAGAAATGTGGCCCAGGTCACAGTCTGAGCCAGTGAGGATGAGATATATAGTCTCAGTCTACACATGGAAAGGGCATTTAAGTAAGTTTAAAAATCAATGTAGTTAGATGTGTGAAGTTCCACTGAATATACTTAAATCATTTTAGGAGCTTTATATGTAACTTCATTCATTCATAATGGTCAGCTGCAGTTTCTGTGCAGTCAAAACCATGGATTAGATTAGATTAGATTAGATTAGAAAAGCAAGGATGAATGAGTTACATTCATAGGATGAGAACAAAAGTAAGATTTCCTTCCCTACTACTTTCCAAATAGCACCTAGACCAACTGAGGAATGAAAGGGTAGCTAATTCCACTTCAGATGGCATGTATTTTAACAGTTACTCAGGACATCATCTAATTAAACCGATAAGGCCCAAGTGACCTTAATAAAAAAATGGGAGATAACGACAATTTTCAAAATTAGGTAAAAAGTGGCTGAGTGAGAACTACAGCTGGCCTTTGGGTAGTGATTATTACAGGTGATAGTAGGTGCATGCAGGTTGGGACAGTCGGTTAATTTCTGCCACATGCTTGGGTGGAGGGGGTCACCCCCACTGTTAAAAAGTAGTAGACAAAAGGCATATGAAAGTGCACAATTAATTTGGTTGTCATTCTTCCATCAAGAGCAATTAATTAACTCAGGTCTTATCTTGCCTGCACTTTTCTGGACTGACCAGTTCTGTAATAAGGCTTGAGGAGTGGGGGAGACTCTACCAAGGAACCTGATCCTGGCAACCTTGCATAACCCACGAGTGACTGTACATTGCGTCCCTCTCTCTACTGGGGATATGAGTTTGTTATAGGGGCTACTATGTACATTTTGATCTTGAATGCAAATTGTAGCAGTTTATGTTTTTAAACCTGAAATAGCCTGTGCATTATTCCAATTCCGGTAAACCTCATTTCCTGAGGCATAATGCCTATTTTGAAACAGGCCATAATGGTCTCCAATGGCAATATTTTGAAATAGCACTGTGGGCCCAGAAATACTATTTCAAAATGCACTTTGTGTCTGGTTGTATTGTGATTTTGAAATGGCTATTTTGCAATATCTTATTTTGAAATAGGGCTGTCCTGTGGACATAGGCCAAGTGCCTTGTGGTGTATTCCCGTGAAGCTCCAGTATGGGCCACTGTTGGAGCCTGGATTTACTCCCTGGGTGGTGCATGACTCCTCCATTTGGGGAAGCTAGATGTGCCTGGACTGTGGCTCTGTCCTGAGGCCTCCCCTGCTTTGTCTCCCCGCCTTGAAGCCCATCCCACGCTCCATGCCGTGGCCCTGCTTGACCCCTCCCTGAAGCCCTCTCACCTGCTGCTCCTGCCTGTCCACCCCCAGCACCTCCCCTTGGCCACTCACTGTTTGCAGGCACCTCTTTGCCCTTTCTTCCCATGTCTCCCACCCACCACTCCCCTCTTTGCCCCCTCCCGAGAGGCCCACATGTGGGTGGAGCCGAGATGGGAAGAGGTGGGCAGGGCCTTTGGAGGAAGAGGACGCATGGGGGCCCAGGTAGGACCATGGCCGGGCACCCACCCTTTTGGCAGCAGACGCCATGCTCTAAAGGTGGTGGGACAGCTGTTTGGAGAGGCTTGGCCTCTTACACCCACAACCTGTGACATTAGGCTAGATGGCCCATGATCTGATCACTGTGGCAGCTCCTATGGTCAAACATGACCAGGCCTAATGAAACCATTGTGATTATTGTCGTGCTGCAAAGTGGAGGTGTTTGCAGGATTGGGACCCAGATAGTCAAGCCAAAGATAATATTTTCCCAGTTCTACAGTACAGGAGGCGTAGGCATAGAGCTGTGCTGTGTAAAGACAGAACAGGCCCTGCGATGAGATCCAAATGACATGGGTGTGAGTGGCAGATGCCACCAATAAACAGTGGAAAGAATTTTTTCAGGGGGTTGGGGGGAGCTAATCAAGCCGAAAGCTTTTTATTATTTTAAGGGAGTCTCTTCAGGCTTCTGGCCTTTAAGAGCATATTGAAGACGAGCTGCCATGAAGATTTAGTCTGGATCCAAATCCCATCACCTCTTGCCTTTCTCCCTTAGAATGGGAGCTGTCATCACACTGCTGAAGCTTTTAAGTCAGCCTGAATGCTGGTTGTCTCTCTTGTTTAATACAAAAATAAAGACCAGACACAGCACATGAGGTCATCGGTCTATTTTAAGGTGGTTTTTCTCCTTCCCCAGCTCTCCACCTCCTTGAGATTCAAACAAAGTCGCTGATGAAAAGCTCCTGTGAATGACAGGCAAAAGCTGGGCTTGTATCTCCCTCAATTAAGCTGCTGTTCCCGACACCAATGAGACCAGAACTTTGACTCGTCCGGTCCGTGTCTGGCTTCAAAAGGAACCACTGCCCAGTGCCTGTCTTGCAGAGGGGTCGATTGCAGAGCCATTATAAGAAGCAAAGGCTTTTCTCTCTTCCGCTATTGACACAGGCCTCACAGCCCAGGGTGCCCCAGCCAGAAATCTTTCATTCTCAGTTCCGGGATGAAAAACATTCCCAAGGAAAGTGATGGAAAATATTATTTCACACATCCTAGGTAATAAATAGCAGTCGCCAGCCAATGAGAAATTCTCGCTGACGAAGCAGCTGATGATTTGGGCTTGATCTCATCATCAGACACAACCAGGAGAGCAACTGGTCTGGCTCGAGCTCTTTGAGGATATGAAACATGTAGCCCCTGGCCACAGCAATAGCTGCGGCAGGAGGCACAACTGGTAATCAGTCCTCTGCTCAAGCTCCCACACTTTCTCTTTCAAGAGCCATAATCTGAAGCTGTCTGTTGAAGGGACAGACAGGAAGTAAAAGCACTGGGCTGGCACTCGGGAGATCTGTTTTCAGAACCTCTCTCTGCCAGGCGCTCTCTGTATGACCATGGGCAAGTCACTGAGTCTCTCAGTGCATCACCTTGCTGTGATGGTAATACCTGCCTTGTCCGCTTAGGCTGCAGGCTCTTTGGGGCAGGGCCTTTGTCTTACTCCATGTATGTGCAGCGCCAAGCCCAACTGGATCCTGACCTCTCCTGACCTCAAATACAAATAGCACAAAATAATGTTATTCTTGAATACAAGGGTAACATGCTCAAAGATGTTTGCTCTGCACTTCTGACCCTTCTAGCCGAGGATCTCAAAACACTTTGCAAACAAGCTAATTAATTCACAGTGGGCGGGGCAGGAAATTCCCCTCTTTGTCGATGGGAAACTGAGGCACAATCAGAATTATTTTTATCCATTATCCCTTGGAGCCGAGTCAGATGTAAAACGCCAAATTTATGATTCCCATTCCTGATTCTTAGTCCCAAGACCATTGACTGAGATTGTTAGCAGGGTTCCCTCTATTTTTTTCCCACCCCTGGGACATTTTTATGTGCATCCAGGCATGTGTGGATGGGCACCACGAAGAGAAACACAGGCTGCCGGCTGTGGGTGGCTGTGGGCACTCTGCTAATTAGGTGGGTGGCACCTGAATCTCTCCTCGGCAGCTGCCCAAGCGCTCTTACAGGGAACACTGCTGGTAAGCCTTTTGGGGCAGGGAACTAGCTTTTTGGTCTGTGTTTGGACAGCCCCCACCACAGTGGTACCTTCCCAGGCTCCTACATGCGAGGGGAATACAAATAATAAATCATACTAACCCATCCCTTTCTGGTACCTCTTGCTGTCATCCTCTGCCAATGTGAGAGGCATGGCAATATCAGGTATATAATCCTTTATAAAATCAGAGAGGCCTGATCAGCCAGTGCTGTTGGTGATGGTAGATGCCTGATCAACTGGAATCAGACAGCTCTCACTGAGGCTTTTCATACAGACCATTAAACCAAGGGTTCTGGACCAGTTATGGCTATTGACTTTGCTGGTACAGGCTGAGTTCCAGCCAGTTAGAGCAGCGGAGGGCAGTGCCTGGGGGTGGGGAGGTAAGGGAGGGCTCAGAATCATGTGTGTCTCAGGGTGCTGCAAAGGTAAGATGCACCCCCTTCACTCAGCCCTGGCACCTGCAGACAGCTCCTGTGCCGCCTTCCTAATCCCTCCCGCACCTTCCACACCCTCCTGCCCAGACCCCACACCTGCCTCCTGTACCCCCAAGCAACCCAGACCCCCAGCCACAACTTGCTTCTGCCCCCTCTCAGACTCCTCACCCCCACCCTGACCACTCCCTTCCAGATCCCACACCCTAAACCCTCCTGCACCCTTCCCTTCACCTAGACCCACACCCCCAGCCAGCTCCTGTACCTCCTCCTACCCAGACCCTTACCCCACTCCTACAACCCCTTCCTGTCCAGCTCCCCCACCTGCAGCCCTCTCCTACACCCCACTCCAGCCCAGGTCACCCACTCCTGCACCCTCCCTACCGCCCAGACCCCATAGCTCATTGTCAGGGACCACATCGGTGAGGTGTTTTTTCTCTTCTCACTTCTGTGGCCCCTGACTGATTTGTCTACTGGTCAACGGCCCCTGACCCGAAAAGGGTTCCCCACCCCGATTTACAGAGTCCAAAGTAAATGTCCACATAATCCATTAAATGAAGTGAGCAGCAGGTGAGGACTGGCTTAGCTGAAAAGGAAAATAAAAGGTCAGCTGAGCTCAGAACAGCACCATGCAGCTGGGACAAAGGGAGAGCTCTTGCTGCATGCTTCAGGCTGACGAGAGGGGATCTCTCCTGGCTATTCAGAACATCTGGTTTCCTGGGACAGGAAGAACAGAGTTCCGCTGAACTCTTGTAGTCAATGGCTGTGTGGGCAGTGGAGGAGGTAACTTATCAAGAGAGAGATCAGAGGCTGGATTCTAGGAATTTGGGGCCTGTCCTGCTGGACTGGGGCCAGCGTGCTCAGCACCACGTGGGATAGAAACTCATAAAAGGGAGAACAGTGGAGGACCCAGCACTGCAGGGAGTATTTAGTAATAAACCATCAATTAGTGTTAGGCGTTCCAACCCATCACTCCCACTTCTTTGGAAAGAAGAGCTAATTTTTTTGGTGTGAACTATTGTATAATGAGTTTGAGTCACGGCCCAAAGGCATCAGTGAGAATTTTCCTACTGACTTCTATGGGCTTAGATCGGGGTGGGCAAGAATTTGTGTGTGGGGGGGCTGCTCCAAGAATTTGGAAAGTCATCAAGGGCCACACTCTTCTACAATACTGATGGAGGAGGTTTGAGGTCTGGGATGAAGGTTAGGTGCAAAAGGGAGCCATAAACCAGCCAACGGGAGCTGAGATATTTTGCAAGGGGGTGGGAGCAGCACTCACAATCTTTCCCCTCCTGGTGTGAGGAGCAGAGAACTACAAGGCACAGGAAGCCGCTTAGAGCAGAGATTGGCTGCTCTGTGTTGGGGCAGTCTGCTGGCCATATTTTACCCACCCCTGGCTTAGCTCAAGCCCAGTATCCCTTAAAGTTGTAAGCTGTGTGGGCCCGATTGTCCTGAAACATGCTCAGATGCAACCTGGTCTGAGAATCAAGAGTAACTCTCCTGAGATATCATAGGTAGAGACAGGGTCCTCCTTAGGTGATCATCTCACACTACAGACTTCTAACTCCCTTAGACAAAGGGTCAACAGGCACAAAACAGACATCAAAACACTCCAGATCCACAAACCAGTTAGTCAACATTTTAATGGAATGGGGCATTCTGTCAATGACCTCAAGGTATGTGTGTTACTGAAGAGAAATTATCGCTCCGTTTTAGAAAGAGAAGTGGATGAGCTGACATTTATATTCAAATTCGGCACATTAACACATGGTTTAAATCGTGATGGGAACTTTCTGAGTCACCATAGGGGCTCGTCTGCATACTTGGCTCAATCTAATTCTTGATCTTCCCCCCCACCCCTCCACTCTCTGATTTGCTCACCTTGATTATCTTTTTCTGATTTGTCCTTCTTGCTTACTGTTTTGGTTCTCTGTGTCTTAAATATTGAGTCTGTTCTGGTCTGGCTATGGTCTGAAGAAGTGGGTCTGTCCCACGAAAGCTCACCTAATAAACTATTTTGCTAGTCTTTAAAGTGCTACTTGACTGCTTTTTGTTTTGATAGTGTATAGACTAGCACGGCTTCCTCTCTGTTACTCTCCAATATATTTGCACGCACTGTGCAAAGGATGGAAATGCTATTTCATGCCTGCTGCATCCTCCACAACACCTGTGAAGCTTAAGGCAACATCGTCACATGAAGTGCACAGAAGAACTGCTGCTTTGCAGGGCAGGAGTGCACAATCAGGAAATTCCCTTTTCCCCTTTGGGTCTGCTTCCTCACATGGAAGTGAAGTGAGAGATGCCTTCAGTGCCAACATTTTTTGCATATCAGGGTGAAGTGAATGTCCTGTTGCCCCAACATGCTACAGACCTTTAACAAATGTTACTTCTGTTGGCAGTGTTCAAATGTTGGTTACTAATCCATACGTTGCTTTGAAAGGAGGTTGGGGGTGGGAAGAGGGCATCTTAATGTACTGTACACACTACAGCCTATGTGTGTTCGGGAGCCTGGATGGTAAATTATTGTAACCTGTGTTCCCCCTGCCACTTATTGCCTTTGCATGGGAACACTGAGGAGAGATAATAAGACCAGGACTTTTCAGCTTGGAAAAGACAAGTCTAAGGGAGAATAGATAGAGGTCTATAAAATCATGACTGGTGTGGAAAAAAGTGACTAATGAAGAGTTATTTACTCTTTCCCATAGCTCAAGAACTAGAAATTGATAAGCAGCAGGTTGAAAACAAATACAAGGCAGCGTTTCTTCACACAGTGCACAGGCAACCTGTGGAACTCCTTGCCAGAGAATGTTGTGAAGTTCACAACTATAACAGGGTACGAAAAAGAGGAAGATAAATTTTTGGAGGATAGATCCATCAATGGCTGTTAGCTTGGAGAGGCCAGAACATTGTC
The DNA here is from genome assembly GCF_033958435.1 of Carettochelys insculpta. NCBI lineage: Eukaryota > Metazoa > Chordata > Testudines > Carettochelyidae > Carettochelys > Carettochelys insculpta. Next base: position 6,620,951 of record NC_134145.1, read on the forward strand.
CCTAGTCTCTGTTGGTCAGAAGCTAGGATGGGTGACAAGGGAAGGAGCCCTTGATCATTATCTGTTCTGTTCTGGTCTTTGATTCTGGGGCACCTGGTGTAGGCCCCTATTGAAAGACAGAATAATAAGCTTGACGAACCTTTGGTCTGACCCCGTAAGAACATAAGAACATAAGAATGGCCATACTGGGTCAGACCAAAGGTCCATCCAGCCCAGCATCCCATCTGCCGACGGTGGCCAATGCCAGGTGCCCCAGAGAAGGAGAACAGAAGACAATGATCAAGTGATTTATCTCCTGCCATCCAGCTCCTGCCCTTGTTCTGAAGGCTAGGGCACCATACTTTATCCCTGGCTAATAGCCATTTATGGACCTAACCTGCAAAAATTTATCAAGCTCTTTTTTAAACCCTAATAGAGTCCTGGCCTTCACAGCCTCCTCCGGCAAGGAGTTCCACAGGTTGACTGTGCGCTATGTGAAGAAAAATTTCCTTTTATTAGTTTTGAACCTACTACCCATCAATTTCATTTGGTGTCCCCTAGTTCTTGTATTATGGGAAAAGGTAAATAATTTTTCTATATTTACTTTCTCCACACCATTCATGATTTTATATACCTCTATCATATCGCCCCTCAATCGCCTCTTTTCCAAACTGAAAAGTCCCAGTCTCTCTAGCCTCTCCCCATATGGGACCCGTTCCAAGGCCCTAATCATCTTAGTCGCCCTTTTCTGAACCTTTTCTAATGCCAATATATCTTTTTTGAGGTGAGGAGACCACATCTGCATGCAGTACTCAAGATGTGGGCATACCATAGTTTTATATAGGGGAAGTATGATATCTTTTGTCTTATTATCGATCCCTTTTTTAATAATTCCTAACATCCTATTTGCCTTACTAACTGCCGCTGCACACTGCGTGGATGTCTTCAGAGAACTATCCACTATAACTCCAAGATCCCTTTCCTGATCTGTCGTAGCTAAATTTGACCCCATCATGTAGTACGTGTAATTTGGGTTATTTTTTCCAACATGCATTACCTTACACTTACCCACATTAAATTTCATTTGCCATTTTGCTGCCCATTTTATGTTCTCATGACATGGTAATGGCCCATTGCCACCCCAGCACACACTTTTGTGTTGCTGTAATATCTGAGCACCTGCCGGCCATGCATTATTTGATATGACTAACGTCTGTCACATGTGGGTTGTTCGTTCTCTTGTACCCTAGCAACTAATTGAGTACGCAGAGAAGCTTATTAACTACGTGCATGCAGTGTTAATGTTCTATATTTTGTACAGACAGGAAGAGACCGTCTCTGTCCCGAAGAACTTACGATCTAACAAAGAGTAGGAGGGAAAACAGAGGTACACAAAGAGGAAGTGAGTTGCCCAAGGTCGTGCAGCAAGTTGGTGGTGAAGTCAGAAGGACCCACGTCTTCTGTTTCCCCACCTATCGCCTTGTCCTAGAGGTCAGGCAGCTTCTTCATGCGACTCAACCGATGTGACTTAGCCTTGACTTGGAGAAACCACCTCTGAGTCTCCATTGGCCATTCAACCTTTGTTCTCTCTCCTGAAGCTTCCCACCTGGGGACAGTGAAATGCCAGTTGTACCAACTGCATTTGGTAAGGTGGACAGTGGCAATTGGAGTGGGGCTTACCAGAGGATGTTGTGAAGGCCGGGATTTTGCCAGGGTTCAAAAGAGAACTAGAGCAATTCATGGAGGTTTGGTTCATCAGTGGATATGAGCCAGGGTGGGTAGGAATGGTGTCCCTAGCCTGTGTTTGTCAGAGGCTTGCAATGGGTGACAGGGAGAGCGATCACTTTGATGATTATCTGTTCTGTTCACTCCCCCAGGGCATCTGGCATTGGTCACAGTCAGAAGACAAGATATTGGTCTAGATGGACCTTTGTTCTGACCCAGTCTGTCTGTTCTTATGCCATCTTTTTTCCCCTCCACATATGCCACGAAAAAGTTATCCACTTGTAGTACCTAGAGGTACTGAGACCTCATCTGGGGTGAGTGAAGTCTCTGCTCTACAGCTTTTGCTGATAGCCAGCTGGCCTTTAGCTCACATGGTAGAGTGCAGGGCTTTAGACCCTATGCTCACAGGTTCTATCTGTGGTGCCGGCAACCTGGGTCTGTTGGCGTTACACGCTGCTAACAGCTTTTGGTCTCTGGTAATGTAGGAGAGCTTCAAAATGGAACCACCAATCTCAAGGTGAAGGGCAACCTGGTTCCCTGGCATTCTCATGTACCTCTTCCCTCCTACCTGCTGCCAGTTGAGGGGTAAACGTTTTGACTGAAAGCTGTTGCTAAATACTGCAGGTTCCTTTGTGCTGGGAAATGCGAGGCAGAGTGCGGGAAGGTCAGTTTTATCAGCTGCAGTTCAGCTGTACAAGGCGCTTGGTATTGGATGGCGCATTACATAATCCCATGCACCGGGGAGGTTTTTTGTGGCTTTTGGTATTATTATAAGAATAATGTTATGGGAGCTGACAGCTAATCCAAAATCGTGGCTCTCTGACATTGAAATGAGCAAACAAACTTTACAGCCCTTAAAATGAATGGCATGCCAAGCTCAGCTCTCAGAGCTCGTTTGACCTTGTAACCAGACCTCCTAGGCTGACAGACAGTCTTTTATGGCCAAATTAGAGCTTAGCTGACCTTGTTTATCCTGGGATCCAGCTGAGAGACTGAAGACATGCCCAGGTACATTAAGCTGCGAGCCGAAAATGTTTGCTCAGGTATTACAGACACAGTTAATTTAGACTTCATCTCCTCTGTGGGGCACTGGCTACTGTTCAAAGGAACAATGTTTGGAGGGGCTGAAGTCAGCTGGTTCAGACTTTCTTTAGAAATTGGCGTCATTTAAAAGGAGAGCAGGACAAAGTTTGGATTCAGAGCTAAACTCTTTCAGCAGCTGTGTGGGTCCCAGGCTTTTGTTAGTGATGGCTCTGCACTAGGGTATAGGCTCTGAAAAGGCTGGCCCCTCAGCCCTTTCAGTCATTAAAGCAAGGAGAGCATGGTCAACTGCTAGGATCCTTTCATTCTTGCTCTATAAAACATCTAACACGTGCAGCTAGCTCCTGCCTCTGGCTGCATTCAGGAGGTCCCAAGGGCTAACTCATTGTTAGTGCCCAACAGCGCAAGGTACTGGGGCAGAGCTCGGGATAGGCCAGGTTGAAGACAAGGCCCAGACAGAGTGCAACAAGCGACATCGGCGTGGTACACGGTGCTACCAGGGATCTCCTGCAGGAATTCTGGTGCCACCAGCCAGGAGTCTCCGAGGACTGCGGTGGCTTCAAAGCACCCTTGTTCCATCAGTGACTTAACCCTAAAAGCGTAACTCCACCGATGACAGAGCCCTGTTCATAGCAAATTCGTATCCCCCACCCCCTCATCCTGCAGACCATTGGAACCATGCTGTACACCTGGACTCGGACAGGAAGAAGTGGGAAGGCCGGAGCTGCCATACAGACTCAAGAGCAGCATTTGATCCTGTAGCTCAGCTGCCGAAGCTCGCACGAGGACTGCGCACTGTGCCCAGCCATCAGAAAGTGATGAGCAGCTATTGTTTTGCCTCGATTCCCGGTGAGCAGCATTGGATTCGATCTCCAGGGGTCATAAGCAGCTGCCGCTCTCCACAGAGAGACCACTTGTGTTTTCTGCTCCAGGAACGGCCGCCAACAGGGCGTGCAGAATTTCTGCAGGTTTTCTTTCCATGCCACAAGAGCAGAGGAGGCGCCTGTCCCTAGGCTGCTGGACAAAGGCAGGCCCTGTGGTTGTCCCTGGTTCCTAAGCTAGCGGCCACCTCTCTGGGCCTCTCGACTGGGGGTCTCTTTGGGGGGCCAGTGGGGGGTCCTGGCCTGGATTTCACACTCATGGGAGACGCTGAGGAAAAGTGGTGGCCAACATTTTGGGTCCTAAGGATTTGCTTGCACCATGTTGTATTCCAGCACAGGCAGGTAGCACTGAGCATCTTTAGGTGTCTATTTTCAGTTGACTCCACTCGCACAAAGCTGCCTCTCCTGCTTAATGCAGTGGTTCCCAACCTTCTCGTTAGTGCAGACTCCCATTGGCCCCCAAACTGTTCAAGGATTCCCAGTCGCCCCCCCCCCCCAACTGCTCACAGACCCCCCAATCACTCCCCCAACCATTCATGAATCCCCAATCATCCTTCGAACCGTTCAGGCCCCATCACCCCAAACTCTTTGTAGACCTCCAGTCGCTCCCCAAACCATTTGTAGACCCCCAATACTGTTTGCAGACCCCTCATCACCCCCCAAACTGTTCCTAGCCCCCCATCAAAGCCATTTCTAGCTGCTACGTACACTTCATTAAATGAAGAAGGAAACCACGACACAGATGCTCAGACAGCCTTTGGGAACATCAGTGGAAGATAGTTAATAATTGATGGTAACGTTGCAATTTCTTTAAAACTTCTTTTCTGTGGACCCCTGCAATACCCTTGTGGACTCCCAGGGGTTTGCAGACCCCAGGTGGGGAACCACTGCTCTAACGGGCTTCACTGCCTTTGAATTCAAAGCAATATTGGCACCCCAGCGATCTGTTGTAAACAGCTTCGTTCCAAACCCACCCGGCAGAGGTCACATCTGAAGATGGTTATTGCCACCAGGTCCACAAGGAAGTGATTATGACACCGCGGGCTTAGTGAAGAGAACAATCAAACAACACAGAAAAAATAAGGGAGGTGGAAAATGTAACCCCAGCTGTGACAGTCAAAACACTGTATACCACACACATGGTGTTCCTCATAGGCTGTGACTATGGATCATCCCCTTCTTTATTTGTTTTTAATGGTGTACAGTCAGTTCACTGCCACCCCCACCCCTTTCTTTCAAAAAGCCCAATTTCTGTCTTGGAAACCTGAATCGCTATTCCTGATATCTCAGAGTGACAGTCCCAGAGGGGTAGTTTTGTGAGTCAAGAGCGTCACAAAAGCCAAGCAGTCCTGTAGCACCTTAAAGACTCACACATGTATTTATTGGGTACAGGTTGAATGTCTCTCATCCAGCACCCTCGGGACCTGACTGGTGCTGGGAGCCAGACGAGAGAATTTGCTGGACCATGTGAGGTCCGTATTGTGTAGGACAGTACCAGCAGTGCTGCTACTTACTGGGCTTTTAGAAGACATTTGTGGTAAATTACAGCTAAATAACAGCCCAGAACACTGAAAGCGAGCACTGGTGGCTGTAAACAAACTTAATGGGATCCTGGGAAATTGATTCACACCCAGGACAAGTGGTCATCTGGGTGGCTAAATCATGCTGGATTACAGATGTTGTCAGACAAGAGGTTTTGGATTAGAGAAGTTCAACCTAAAATGAGGTTTCATGGGTAAGACCCACCAACGGTCTTGCCCACAAAAGCTCATTACCTAATAAATAAATGCGCTAGTTTTCAAGGTGCTGCAGGACTGCCTGGTCTCTGAAAAGAGAGAAGAGACGGGGCGAACTCAGTGTTCCCCTTAATTTTTTCCATCCAGGGCAGAATAAGTTTTATTATGTGCAGATGTGAACCATTAATAGAAACACAAGCTGCTGGCTGTGGCTGGCTGTGGGCGTTCTGCTAATCAGCTGGGCAGCACCTGAATCTCTGCTGGGCGGCCGCCTAAGTGCTCACCTTACAGGGAGCACTAGTTGCCGGGGGGATATTTGGCACCCTTGATCCAGCACTGGGAAGGACCTGCCATAAGGGCATTTCCCACTGCATTGTTTTGAGTTGGGCCCAGGGGAGCTGGAATGCTGATGGGGGAGACAGGTGGCTTTGCAATTCAGATACAGGCCGAGAGTGCGGGTGCACTGAATGTTTTGGGGAAGCAGTGTCAGAGGGGAGGAGAAAAGAAGGACCCTTTACGGAGGCCCCTTGGCCTGGACACACAGACACATCCTGTCACTCTAGCTAGCAGCCACCTCATTGGGCCTCTTGAAGTCCTGGCCTGGATTTAGCACCCAGGGAAGAGCTTGAGTGGCTGCTTAGCCTCTTCAGGAAGTGTGTCAGCCAACATGGTAGGCCCTAGTCATTTCCACAGGTCTGATTCCGACATGGGCATTCAGCACCGAGCACCGCTGAGTGCCCATCAGCAACTGACTCCACCTCTGCAATGCCGCATCTGCAAAAGGCATTGATTGTGGGCTTTAATGAGGCATTCGTGATGAAGCATAGCGCTGAGAGGCAGTGTGGTCTAATGGGTAGTGAGGTGCGAGCCCAGACAGCTGGCTTCTCTTCCTGGTGGTACCCAGTGACCATGGGAAAAATCATGTTAGCTTTCTTTGTTTCCTCTGCCAGACTTGGTTTGGCTTGCTGGTTTAGGTGGCTTGCTTTTTTGGGGCAGTGACTGTCTGGCATTATGTGACTGTAAGCTGAATGCTTGGGCAGCCACCCAGGAGAGTCAGGTGCCGCCCAGCTGATTAGCAGGGTGCTCACAGCTGGCAGAATGTGTTTCTATTGGTGGTGCACATCCTTACACACCTTGGTGCACATAAGAAAATGTATACCACCCATGGATGGAAAAAATGAGAGGGAACACTGGTGGATACCCCCTAGCACAAGGGGGTCCTTATCCTGTCCGACACGCTAGGCATTCCTGGATTGCCATGATAAATACCAAGGAAACAGAGGTGGTGAGTGTTTTCTCTTTTTTTGGCTGGAAATTGGTTGTCACATCCTCAAACCCACCTCCAGCTCTCAAAGTGCCAACGGGAAGGTTATCCACCGCGTGTCACTGCAATATTGATTTAAGAAAATAAATATTATCATGTCAGGCATTGGCAGCATTGGGAGAATACACCAATGTGGCTGAAATGTGTTTTCAATGCACTGCCCTCCACTTAATCGTTGTTTTCCTTCCCCATCGCGCGATTAACTTTACGAAAACTCTGGGCCCCAGGGTTTGCCATCACTTGAGTGAGGAATAACTCGCCAGGCACAATTCCAAACAAGCAGGCAGCAAGCTCTGGGTGCTGTCACATCCGTGCATCGCAGTGACAGTCAGTGTATTGCTCGGCCCAGCCTGGTTTGCTGTCTTTCCTGAAGCAAAAGGGAAAAACCCCGTGAGGTTCCTTTCAGCCCTGCGGTTATGGAGGTGGGAATCAGAAGGCTGTTATTGTAGGCCAGCTAAAGGTTTCTGACACCCATTGATTCTGACAAGCGCGATCAGCAAATCCCCTAATTAGTTACAGGCTCTGTGAAGGCTCCGAGTCATAACCTGAAGCATTGACATATTCCACCGGATCCCATACCTGCTTCTCTGGGAGTCAATAAAAACTCTCCCTTAAATCTTAAAGCCCAGTCCCTTAACAGCTTGTTACTCAAATCATCTATTCCGTGGCTGATCATTTTAAATCCTGCAAAGACCTGAGCAACCTCAGTCTGTCCTGATTTCCAGAAGCAGCTAAGCATAACTCAGCACCGTCTGGGAGGAAGGAAACCCAAAATAATTTGTGCATTGGGTGTTGCAGCAACTCCCAGAGCTGTGAAATCAGAGCCCACTCAAAGCCAGATCTCATACAGAGCCCATTGAAGCTAGTGGGGAAATTCTCCCATCTTCCGTGGGCTTTAGGGGCAGGTGTATTACCCCTTTAAGAAAGTAAGAAGGTGGGGGTTGCTAGCATCTAGATTTGTGCCCAGAGCTATGCCTGTTCCATCTGGTGCAGTCTGACAGGAGGAGGATGAGAGTCTCAATTACCAAACAGTAGCTAGTAACAATATCAACTCAGCGGCTTCCTTTGCTGCAGGGCCATTTGGAAAATTACAGCAAAGGTCAGGGACAAACACTGATCTCTACATGTTCCAAATGAGACAGCTCTGTCGCTTGAGCCCTCTGTTCTGTGCCAACAGCAGAGGGATTATGACACACAGTTGAGCAGTTCTCATTCCGTCCAGCAGAGGGCAGTGGTGCATACGCACATTAGCTTGTTTACGCTGTATTACACGATGGTTAACGTAACTGCCTCACTTTGAAAGTTGCATGGCGGTATGTCTTGCAAATGGAAGCCCCAGTCTGTGAGGACCAGGGCGTGGGTAGCTCTTGTGATCGCAGGCAGGAGCCAGATATTGGAGCCTGGGGTCAGAGCTGGAGTCAGAGGCAGAATGGAGAGCAAGAGTCACAGTCAGTGCTGGACTCATGGACAAGCCAGAGTCACAGTTAAGGGGAGGATAGAGGATCAGGATCTGGCATGAGGCAGGAAAGCAGAAACCCGAAGCAGAGGAGGATCTGGGATAAGGAGGGCAGGAATAGTTGCAAAGACAGGGCTCGTGAATCAAGCAAATCTGTAACAAAACGAGAACTTATCTACTGGAACAACATCCAGAGGGCTGTTGTGGAATCCCTTGTTCCCAATCACCGATCAAGATAAGATTTTCTTTCTCAAAGATCAGGTCCAAAGTGCAAACAGCCAACCAGGGATTCACCTTATCGCTCAGGCTGCCTAGATTACAGCGATTTGTCAACGGAAGTCACTGTCAGAAGATATCGTCTGACAAAACTTCTGTCGACACGTCGCGGCCAAACTGCCAAGTGGATCACTTGAGCGATCTGCTCTGTCAACAGAGAGTGTCCGAACTTCCCGGCCACTCTATTGGCCAAACGGCCAACTGGAAGCACAGCAGACAGGCTAGCCTGGTGTCCGGGAAACCCTGTGTGTCCACAGAGGGCCCCCCAGAACATCCAGCCGGCCTTTCTGTTGATAGAGCTCTATCGACAGAGGTGTTATGCCTCATGGGGAGGGGGATAAGGCTGTTGACAAAAGTGCTGTGTTCCGGCGATTTACTGTCGCCAGAAAGCCTTGGGAATCTGGATCCTCCCCAGGTTTTGTCAACAAAACCCTCTTGTGTAGACATAGCCTCAGACAAATTTTCATGTTGCCTTCTGGTTCAAGAAGTGCCATTTGGTGAGACAGGACGAAGGGGGTTGACAGGCTCGCTGGATGCCTTGGCAAGGTGGTGGTGGGGCCTGGTTCTGCACTCCTGGAAAGGGCAGAGCCTCAGAAGGAAGGGACCGGGCTTCCGGAGGAAGGGGAGGGCTTGGGCCAGCCCGTCCCGAGCACTTCCCAGAGTGTGCCATGTCCTAGCCCCCCACAACCCTCAGTGTTTTAAAGGGCCTGCAGTGCCAGGTCACTGGAATCCCATGGCAGTTGTCGCCTCTCCCCCCACCATTGGTGGGCCAGGGCAGGACACATCCACCAATCAGGAACTTTGTGGTTAGACTGATTGGTGAGCTGGAGTTCTGTTAGCTCCCTTCTCCAGTGACTGCAGTGAGGCAGCGACTGTGGTCGAACTCCTGCCCGGGCTTCCCCAGGCCTGGGTTGAAGAGCCCTGGCCCCCTGCAGACATGTACCACCTACTTAGCTTAGTGTACACGAGGGGTCCCCCGAAGTTAAGCCGATGAGAGGCTGCCATCTGTTCAGCTCATGTCTCTGGAGGATGTTCCAGAGGGAACCATGAGCAGAACTAGAGAGGTTCTCTCTCACTCTGGTGCCCACGACCCAAGAAGAGTATTGATGACATTCAGTGGCATTTAGTGAGGGGCCTTTGGGAGGTGGGGCACCGGCCACATGCCACCTCTCAGCCTCCCCTTCACCCAAGCTCCCTCCTCCTCTGCCACTGCCCTGTCCCTGGTCCACGCAGCCCCAGAAGTGCTGCACTGCGGCAGATGGTGGGGGGGTCAGTTTTGCCCCACCCTGGCATGGTGTGGCCCGTAAGCAGCGTGAGCTAGCTCCAAAGCTTCCCTCTCCTCTGCCACCACCCTGCAGCCAGTGGCAGTGGCACAGCGCGAATGGTGATTGCATGGGATGGTGTTGGGGGGGCATCTGACCCCTTGTGCACCTCCACTTGGCTGCATCTGAGGTTCAGAGAAGAACCATGAGCCTGAAAAGGATTGGAGCACGTGCCTTACCGTACGGTGATAGACTGAACTCTCTGTGGCTGCTTTGCTTAATGAAAAGAAAGATAAGGATGAACCAAGGGCCTCCAGGGCCAACAAATGTTTCATTATGGGCCATTCCATCCAACAGTGGAAGGTCTAACACCATCCGATGGCTGGAAGTTGAAACAAGACAAATTCAGGCTGGAAATCAGGTGCAAATGTGCAGCAGTGAGAGAAATTAACCTTTGGGGCAATTTCCAGAGGCTTGTGGTGGTATCCATCATTCTCCATCACCAGTAATTGTTCGGTCAAGATTGGATTTGTTTCTCTCAAAGGTCAGTTCTTGGAATTATTTTGGGGAACTTCTCTGGTCAGTGCTATACAAGAGGTCAGACTAGATGATCACAATGGCCTCAGAGCCTACGAATAAGCCCACACACCAAGTGTTTGCAGAATCAGACCTTAGCTAGCAGCTTAGCCTCAGAACACAGACCAAAGGAGCCAGTCTGTCAGGCCTGTGTTCTCCCAGTCTGCTGCCAACCCCTGCATGACTGAGAAGGTGGAGATGGAGAAGGACTTGCTGCAGAATGACTAGCTTGGGGCAAAGGGTCTGATTCTGCGTTGTTTGACCTCCCCAAACTTCCATTTCCTTCCGTGATAGAGCCTGAGGCCATCACAGCCCTAGATGGCACCAAGGTGTAAGCTGAGTAGAAATAACAATGGGCTTTCCCTTTCTCTTGAATACCAGTTTCACTTAGGGATGTTAGCAGTTAACCAGTTAATTGGGGAGCCTCCCCTTACATGGATGAAACTTACCAGTTATGGTTCACTGGTGGGTAGTGGAGCAGCCCTCCACCTATCATGGTCAGGGGATTGCTCCATCCTGGTGTGGCCTGCATTCCAGCCCAGCCTGAGCAGTTCTGATCCATGCGTGGGGGCCACTCCAACCCAGCACATCCCCCGGCCTCACCTCCTTCCCCGTCTAACCAGTTAAATGGCTAAACTTAACATTTAACTAGGGGACAGATCCGCCAATCCGGAACTTTGTGGGTTAACTAGAGGGTTAACTAATTAAATGGGATTTTACATCCCCATTTTCAACCACTGGCATCACTAACAGTTTTGGCAAAAATAACTGATGTTTTAAAGGTAGATATTGTGAAAAATAAAAGCAGCTTCTAGTGTAAAGGGTGTTCCTTTGTATGCATGCGAGACCCAGCATACCAAAATGTCTTCAAATCACAAGCTACAGGCATTCATAAACAGGTGCCTGAGGCACATCCTTTGCATCAAATGGCAAAACTTGGTCACAGATTAGGAGCTCTGGAACAGAGCAGGATGTTCAAATCAAGAGAAGAAGGTGAGGATGGCTAGGCCACACTCTGAGAAAACCATCCCCCAGCATGGTCCTTCCAGCTCTCAAAAGGTGTTGAATATATTGTTATGAATTACTCGCCCACCTCTAATTGAATGGATTTATTTATTACAGTTCCTGGAAAGAGAAAAGGCTTCAGTGGACCTACAGTCCCCGTTCTAGCATTTTCAGTTTGCCTGATGATTTGACACTAATCTGTAATGTGTTTAACTTTCTTTGCAATTTACGAGTACATTTACTTCTGATGTATTTTCGACATGTTACCTCATCTTTGAAAATAACACATTGCCACAGAGAACTGCGGCTATTCTTCCACTAAAGCACCATGTTGAAATGGAAATTTTCTTTCAGATGACACAAAACACCAAAGTCCTTATCAGTTCTAGTTCTGAACATTCCCATGGCATTTGTTGTTGCAGGAATGCTTAATTGGGAGGTCCTAGCACAAACAAATCAACAGCAAAAGGAGGGGCCAATGGTTAAGGTGCTGATTTGGGACCTGAGGACCTTGGTTTCATCCCATCTCTGCCACAGGCTTCCTGTATGACCCTGGGCAAGTCCTTAATCGGTCTGTGCCTCAGTTTCTCAACTGTAAAATGAGGATAGTAGCTCTGCCTCCCAGGCCTCTTCTGACGATCAATACATTAAAGATCATGACATGCATTTGGCACCATATAAAGGCCTTAGATATATGGATAGAATTATCTTCCTACCTAAAATTCCTCTGCTCTTTCAGATGGGCATAGTGTTTACCATTTTGTCCTAAACTATTATCCAATGTCTTGGGGGGGTGGGGGGCTGCAGGTGGTACCCCAGTGGGCTGCAGGCTGCTGTGGCCCACTGAGGCAAAGGAGAGCCCCTCATGTGGCCCACCCACTATTCCTGGTTACCCCTCGCTACATTAGACTGTGTGTGACTTAGCTGGAAGGCTGAGCCACACAAGACCCACTATGCGGGCAACAGCCAACAGGGAGCATTGCGAGAAGGGAAAGTGCTGGTTAGCACCCAGCTGTCAGGAGCCACTCCGGAGAGATGAATGCGCCCTGCCACGTTGTCATGCGCTCTTTCAGCTTCTAGCAGCAGTGCAAAAATGACAAGGACAATCTGAAATTTTCAAGAATACGGTAGATCTAGAACGGGACTCGCAAAACTGTAGGGCGGCCCCCTGTGGCGGGACACGGAGCGTAGGCAGTGGGTGCAGATCCCACCTGGGGAACGCAGGTCCCAGCTCCGCCCCTGCTGCCTGAGGCCCCACCCCTTCTGCCACCCCACCCCATCCCCGCATGTAGCCAAGCCCAGCCCCACCCCAGGGTACTACCTCCAGTCCCTGACTATCCCCAGATCCCTTAGTGTCCCCTGTCCCAGGGGATGGTGTGGCCCCACTTTTCCCAGTCAGCCACAGCACGTGAGGACTGGACAGCTGCAGCCCTGGATCTCCCTTCATGGCCAGATGGCCCCAGAGACAGCCCTCCCTGGGCTGCTAAGCAAGTGTGGCCATGGGCCTTCATGGGTGGCCAGGCAGCCCTGTCCCTGACCTGGGGCAGCTGGACAGCTGTGGCCTCAGCCCTGTTGTCTATCTTTGTGAAGCACGTTAAACAACATCTGCCTCATGTCCCAAAATGATGGCCTGCAGGAGGGGATGAGGCCATGTATACGTTAATTAAGTAAAATTATATATATGCCACACAGCTGAGCAATTCTGATTCCAGCCACACACATATACACATACCACTATAATGAACTGATTTCTGTACATATTTTTAACTTATTTACTGTTTATTAAAATAATTACTCACATGTGGCTGAAATCAGAATTACTCAGCTGTGTGCCATATACCCTGTATTGCTAATAGCCAATGGAGATTCTCCCTTGGTTCCAGTGGTGCTGTGGAGGGGTGGGCTATGCTTTTGGAACAGGATCAGAGTTCTACACCAATTGCCACCTGGAAATTCTGTGTGTCAGTGGACGCCTTTGACTCCTTACAATTAAAGGTCTGGAGCACAAGACCTATGAGGATAGGCTGAGGGATTTGGGCTTGTTTAGTTTACAGAAGAGAAGACTTAGAGGTGATTTAATAGCAGCCTTCAACTTCCTGAAGGGCAGCTCTAAAAAGGAGGGTGAGAAACTGTTCTCAGTGGTGTCAGATGGCAGAACAAGGAGTAATGGTCAGAAGTTGAAGAGGGAGAGGTGTAGGTTAGATATTAGGAAAAACTACTTCACCAGGCGGGTGGTGAAGCACTGGAATGCGTTGCCTAGAGAGGTGATGGATTCTCCATCCCTTGAGGTTTTTAAGTCCTGGCTGGACAAGGTCCTGGCTGGGATGACTTAGTAGGGGTTGATCCTGCTTGAAGCAGGGGGCTGGACTAGATGACCTCCTGAGGTCCCTTCCAGCCCTGTGATTCTGTGATTCTGTGAATGTCATGGCAAGGATGCTTTGCGCTGCTGTGTTCCTTTGGAGCCATAATGACGCATTAATTCTTTGTATTGCTTGTAAAGTACGTTGGAATGTCTCTGGCATGGCCTCTGTAATGCTAAGGACATTGACTCTGGCTACGCTAGCGGGTTATGCTGACAAATCCCAGTTTTGTTGACAAAACCGGTGGAACGTCCACACACAAAATGCGTTTTGTCGACAGTCTGTCGACAAAGCTCAGAAATTTCACCGGCAGCATTCTGCCTCTCAGCCATGAAGCATAATGCTGCTGTCAACAGATTCTGTCAACAAAAAAACAGTGTGGACACTCTGGGGGGCTTTCTCTCGGCAGACAGGACATCCAGAACAATGGGCAGCCCTGTCTGCTGTGCATCCGGGTGTCTGTTTTGTCGAGAGAGAAGCTGGGCAGTCTGGCCACTCCGTCAAGAGAGTGGAGCGCTCTTCTGATTGGTTCTTGTGTGCAGCCGCACGCTGTTGACAGAAGTTTTGTCGGGAAATCTCTTCCTACAGTGACTTCTGTTGACAGAGAGCTGTAGCCATTGGGTTGAATTTTTATAAGGGCCTTGTACCCTTGAAAGTCAGTGGAACTTAGGCTCCTAAGGGTCTTAGGTGCTTTTGAAAATGTTGCCCATTGTCAGGTGCTGAAGTCTTCTTTAAACATCCTACAGGCAAGTAAACACTTGCTACAGCATTCCAAATGAGCTGCAATAACAAAAGAAACCTTCACTGTCGTGAAACAAGTGTGCACTTTTTTCTCACACTTTTTTCTCTTGGCAAATAAAAGCAATTTAGCCTCTGTCTGCTCACATCTCTGTCTCCATGGGCAGAGCAGATGCTACCTTCTTGCAGCAGTTGACCACAGTGGAATTACTCCTAATGTGGATCAGTATGAATGTGTAGATAAATGATCTTTATAATTGGAGATACACATCTCCTAGAACTGGAATGGACCTCAGGACGTCATCTAGTCCAGTCCCCTGCCCTCTTGGGAGGACCAAGCACCATCCCTGACATCTATTTGCCCCCATCCCTAAATGGCCCCCTGAAGAATTGAGCTCACAATGCTGGGTTTAGCAAGCCAACGCTCAAACCACCAAGCTCTCCCTCCCCCTTTGTATATAAGAATAGCCAACAGGACAAGAAATACAGGTTGAACCTTTCTTGTCCAGCAACCGTCAGGTCCTGAGGGTGCTGGATGACAGAACTTACTGGACAACGGGAGGACAAATATCTTCTAGCACATTACCAACACTTCCACTGCTTACTAGGCACTTAGAAAACATTTGGGGTAAATTACAGCGAAATAACAGCACAGAACGCTGAGAGCCAGAACTGGTAGCTGTAATCAATCTTTATGGGACCACTGGAAACTTGGCCACTCCCATGATAAGTGGTCATCTTGCTAATTAAAATCATGCTGGGTTATGGAGTTCACTGGACAAGAGAGGTCCAGATTAGAAAGGTTCAGCCGGTACAAGGCAAACATTACTATGGGGGCCTGACTTTTGGTGGTGATCAGCAACATCTTGACTTCACGGCTCGTCACCTCATCAGATGAGGCCTTTCAGTTACCATTATTACTGATGTCTGAAACAATCTTATTGTCGCCTGGGTCATCCTTATGAGAAAGCACTTGATAATGTAAGGAAGGCCACATGCCAGGAAAAAAATATTTTCCCACTAGGGAAAGGTCATCTGTGAAATTTCAGGAACAACTGCCGTTTTCTCTAAATGGCCCCTTTTTGTTTGCAATTGCGTGTCAGACCAAGTGCACTCAAAATGTAAGCCGTGTTGGATACAAGGAGAGTGAAATGAGATAATCCATGTTTTCATCATTCAGAGGCCTCTCTTTTCACAGGCCGTGGGCCGTACTTTATTAGGTTGAGCAGCTCTGGGCGGGCAAGAAAGACCGGGGCCTTTCTCATCAGTATGAGAATAGCCCAGTGAATGGTTTCCAAGTGTTTACTCAGCATTTGTCTCGGAGTTCATCAGAGGTATGGGGAGGAGGGGTGCCGACAGATCTTTTGTCCAACTGAACTGCCTGATGTGTTATGACTATGTTCCATGAATATGCAGAATGGCAGAAGGGATTAGACCCAGCACAATTCCCCTCTGGCATTTTTTTTTTTTTTGCCTGGGATGTTCAGAGCTTTAAGGGTGACCTGTTCTCTGTCAGGGCACCAAACGTCAGATTTTCCTGTAGATAGGGGTATAAAAATCCCACACTTGTCCAAAGTTATTAACATCTGACTGGAAGGTTGGCCAGTCTTATCTCCCGGCCTTCTCTTTATGTTTCAACTGGCGGTAATGGCTTGATCAACGACATTGTTTTGTAGGACACATATAAATATTGGGGTGTAATTAATGCCAGAGTCAATCAATCACGCATGGTGTCCAGGCCAAGGATAGCTCTCTTGGCTTCTGCTGAACAGATCGTGTCTTTCTGATCATCTGTTATAGCTGTGCAGATTGTCCACTGCTTCTTTCTTTCTGCTTACCATAGTTCCGAAGATGTTAATATGCAAACTGGCCATGTGCACCCTATTGTGCCATAGTTCTGCCTGCCTAACTCTGGCGCGTAGCTACAGCCTACAGTGACAGAGGGGGTTCTTCCAATTTCTGTAGGAACACCTACCCCAAGCTAGGTCGAGGGACACAGTCTTCAAGGGAAGGAACATAATCGCTCTATTCCTCAGTTTCCCTCTTTGTAATATCAATACCATTCTGGCTTTCCTCAGAGTGGTGTTGTGAGGGTACACGTATGCATGTAAGAGAATATCACGCTACCGATGCAACAGGCTAGCCAGTTTCATACATTTATAAATTCACTGATAATTCCCCTGAAAGTGTCCTTTGGTTCTGACTTTTGTATTTCTTCCTCTTTACCTGCAAATTTCCAGACACTTCCCAGCCACTAGTACAAGAGACAGAGCTTGTACAAGGGCAGATTTGCAGTTGAGCTAATTCTGTTATTGAAGCTACTTAACTGCTCAGTAGCTGATACTGTCTTGTTTCGGTTGTCATCTTTTTCCTTAACCCCACTGTTATATCTGTAACACTGACAGACCCAGGTTGCTAGCACCAGGGATAGAACCATGAGTACAGGAGCTAAAGTCCTGCCCTCTACCACATGAGCTAAGGGCCAGCTGCCTCCCAGCCAAGGCTGTAGTGCAGAGACTTCTCTCACCCTAGTATGAGGTCTCAGTGCCTCTGGGTACTACATATCAAAGCCTTAATGTTAGTTTGCTGTAGCTCTGGGGTTCTGAATGTATCCTCTCATGGCTTTTCCAGTGATGCCCATGCATCTCCATTCTGCAGAATATGTGGTTAGCTTGTACTCTTTCGAGTTAGTAACAGAGAGATAGCCGCGCTAGTCTATATACAAGCAAAACAAAAAAGCATTCCAGTCGGACTCTGGTACAGCTATGATCTGAAGCAGTGGGTCTGTCCCACGAAAGCTCATCACCTAGATATTATTTTGTTAGTCTTTAAAGTGCTACTGAGCTGCTTTTTTCTTTTGAGCTAGATGTCATGTAGGAGCAGGCAGGAAGAAGGGGCCCTGTCCCTGGATATTGGAGATCTGGGTTCTGGCCTTGTCTTTCTCACCTTGGGCAAATCACTTGATTGCTCTGTGCTCAGTTTCCCTTCTGTAAAGTGAGAGACAAGTTGCCCGTTTAGAACAATGACACCCTGGCTATGTCTACACTAGAGTGACTGGTTGACAGAACTTACTGTCAGAAGGTATCTTCTGACAAAACTTCTGTCGACAGCGAGCGGTTGGACTGCTCGGCCACTCTATTGGCAAAATGGATAACCAGAAGCACAGCAGACAGGGCTGCTAGGTGTCCCAGAAGCCCTGTCAACAGAGGGCCCCCCGGAACATCCGGATTGGCTTTCTGTCGACAGAGGAGTTCTGCCTCGTGGGAGAGCATTGAACGCTGCCAACAACAGTGCCATGTTCTGTGGATTTACTGTCGACGGAACGCCTTGGGAATGTGGATGTGCTCTGGGTTTTGTCAAGAAAACTCCCTAGTGTAGACATGGCTCCTATAATCTCACACAGAAATCAGGGAGAAATCAGAAGCCAAGTAGTTTGGAAAGGACTAAAAATGACAGAAAGGGAAGGGAACCCAGAGAGAAGATGAATCACTGGGCATAAGCCAATGACTTAGGCTATATCTACACTAGGCAAAATAAGTCAACTGCAGATACACACTTCTAGCTACAGCAACTGCATAGCTAGAACTGACTTATCTGCACTCAGCTAACTTGGCTGTCACTACTGACCAGAGTTTTTCCCATCAACCTCCCTTACTCCTTGCGGATGATGAGTACAGGTGTCGACTGCAATCCCAAGCGGTCGATTTCATGCATCCCTACTAGACACATTAAATCGAACCCCGGAAGATCGACCCTGAGCAGGTTGGTGTTCCAGGCTAGTGTAGATGTAGCCTAACAAGAGACAGGAAGAAAGCTCCCCCATTGGACAAGTTATTCTATTATAGGGTTTCATGCAATTTCCTCTGAAGAATCTGCTACAGACCAGTTCTGGAGACGTGATATTTGATTAGCTGGGCCATTGATCAGATCCATTCTGGCAATTCCTCTGTTTCAGTGACTAAGATCTTTCTCTCATTCCATCACAGATTTAATCTGCACTCTCGTTTATTGTAAGGACATGAAAAAGAGCTGTCAGTTCACGTTGCCCATCTCTCGGACAGGCCTTCCAGAGCATGTATGAGTGCATGGAAAAGGGCTAGGAAGTGGAGTTTCACCCCTTCTCTTGGGAGACTGATCAAACAGATCTCACTGCCTTCAGCCTCTGAGTTTTCTTCCCCATTCTCAACCTTATCCCAGTCTTCCTAGGTACATTCCCATGCTGGCACCTTTTTCTTTCGTGTCTGCAAATGCCAGCTACCGCATTCTTCTTTTATTGGGTCCATATGCTGATTAGCTCCTTCAATCTTTTCTCTTAATTCAGATCTTCTCCTACCCAACCCTCAAGTCACTTGGTCAAATGTGTAGTTTTTTCCTCTGAATTTAATTTCCCAGGGCCTCGATGGTGCTGAGCAGCGCTCTCTGTAAACTGAGCACTTGGGCAGCCTCCCAGGAGAGATTCAGGTGCCGCCCGCATGATTAGCAGAGCGTCCACAGCCAACCACAGCCAGCAGCACGTGCGTTTATTGGTGGTGCACATCCACATATGCTTTGGTGCGCATAAGAAAATTTATTCCATCCATGGATGGAAAAAAGTTAGAGGGAGCATTGGTGTTAAGTTGTCCGAAACTGCACCTAGCATTGTGCAGATGGTCTGCCTGGTCATACACAGAGAGGTACAATTCTTATATCTTCTCTGGGCAGCCCAGCATTGCTGGGGCTATTTTCACTGCCACATGGCTCCTGTCTAATCTGGTGCCCTCTGATCCCTCTGGCTCTCTCCCTGTGTTTTTTGTGTGTCTCTAGGATGGGGTGACCAACCAGTTAGAGACTAATCGCCACAATAGATGTGGGTAGAGGGCAAAGATATATATAAATATATAATACGTAGCTCAGTGCCTGCTCCCTCCCCCAGCACCAGGCACCCCCAGCCTCCTGCTCTAATCCAATCTCCCTCCCCTCCCCCAGTACCAGGCACCCCCAGCCTCCTGCTCTAATCCAATCTCCCTCCCCTCCCCCAGTACCAGGCACCCCCAGGCCCCTGCTCTAACCCAATCTCCCTCCTCTCCCCCTCAAGCCAGGAACCCCCAGCCCCCTTCTCCCCGCTCTAACCCAATGCCTGGGTCTCACCAGAGCTGTGGCAGCTGCAGCCACAGGCATGTGCTTCTCCCTCCAGGCGCTAGGGCACAGGCACAGAGCGGCTGCGAGCCATCCAGGTGCATGGCTCTGAGCAGGACCCACAGTTCATGGAGCAAAGAGCCACATGCAGCTCAAGAGCTGTGGGTTAGACACCACTGCTCTAGCGATCACATCAGGTTCCCGACCACAATGTCTTACGGAGTCTCTGGGCACTCCCTCCCATCTGCTGTCACCTGCACTAACCTATTAAAATCCCTAACAGGAGCATATTGTAGGAAGAAAAGAATTCACAATAAATCAAAGCTCGCCTAAAATAACCCATGTAGGTAAACCATCAACTGGAACAGGCAGAGCAACATTTTTGTTTCATGGAATGGAAACCAATTGTGCTACATGCACACACACACACCATGTATGGGGCTGGGGGTGGAGGGGACCTCCCAGACAGAGGTACTGACTAGATGCCTCCAGAAGGACACTTATGTCTAACGGTGCAATCGCAGGACAGCTGCGAACTGATGCTGGCTATGCTACTCTCCTCCTTAGACGAGAATCGGGGGGTAGCCGAGTTAGTCTGTATCTTCAAAAACAACGCAAGTCCTGTGGCACATTGAAGACTAACATATTTTGGAGATAAGCTTTCGTGGGCAAAGACCCGCTCGCATCTGACGAAGCAGGTCTCTGCCCAGGAAAGCTGATGCTCCAAAATATCTGTTAGGCTATAAGGTGCCAGAGGACTTGTGTTGTTTCCTTAGACAAGGCACTTCGGACTTCACTGGCTATCCTACCTGTAAATTTAACCAGTCTCAGCAGGGTGAGGGTTTCTTTGTGCCTAGCCCAAATGGGTCCTGGTCCTTCACGAGAGCAACATGGTACTATGGTAATACGAATCATGCTCAGTGGTTAGAACCTGGGCCTTGTAAACCAAGGGTTGGGCGTTCAATCCTTGAGGGGCCTTTCAAGGGTCCGGGGCAGGTTAGATTTAAAAAAAAAATCAGTCAGGGATGGTGATAGGTCCTGCTGGGAGTGCAGGGGACTGGACTCGATGACCTCTCCAGGTCTCTTCCAGCTCTGCACGATATGTACGTGTGATGCAGGTCAGACTTGATGATTGTAACTATCCCTTCTGGCCTTGAAATCCATGTTCCTGTTGACATTGCAAATACGCTACTGTAAGTTTCATGGTCCCTAGCACAAGGAAGCCTGGTTCTCACTGGGTCCCTCCAGCCCTACCCTCGTATTTGCGTAACACAAGTAAAAGCTGAGGTCACCACTCATCTTTACAGCTACACAGTACAATTTCGCTATCCTCAGGGTTCACCCGTCCTTGTTGATGGAAGAAATGGACGTGTGTGCCACCAGCCTATTTCGCTGTTCTGATGGGCTCGGAGGGGTGAATGTCTGCTATTAGGTGGGTCTTTGGTGTAGAAACAATCAGAGACCTTAATAAAACTGACGGGTGTGTTAAGAACCCTTCTCTTAGGCTAAATAGAACCAGGTGACCTCCTTTATATAATCATAGCCGGAAACATTAGGTAGCTACCACTGAAGGCATTAGGGCGGCATAGCAAAGACTGAGCAGAGCTAAGCAGAATGAGTTTGTGCAGTATTTCTTAAAGTTTTTGAGACCACAGAACACCAAACAATATATTTTTTACACAGGACACCTTTGAAAATTTTCTGCCAAAAGAAATTGCTGTCAGACCAAAAACAAAAAACAAAACAAAAAAACCAGCAATATATACAGCAAAAACAAAATGGATTAATTTAATCAGGTATCATAGCAATGAAGAAGCAGCAGTTTATCAGATTTTAATAACAGAAAATGGATCCCATCCGTGTATTTTCCAGATGCTCATGGCACACCTGTGAGTTGTTCCGCAGAAGGCTGGCGTTCTTTGAACATCTTTTAAGAAACACTGAGCTAATGTATTTCCTTGGGAGTAGTTGCTCGGGGTAGGGCAGACTGTATGCATTAGCTGTAGAAAGCCCACAGAGAGCCAGCAGATTGGGAGAAGTAATCAGGACCATGGCTCTGAGAGGGAACAAAGAGAAAACTCCTTGAGACCCAGGACTGATTGGAGGGGCCGGCTTGGAACCTGGGAGCAAGGAAAGCACCTGGCACGGATTGCATCCAGCGCATTCAGGGAGATGGTACTTTGTGTCCATTCTCTGTAAATCAAAAGGTTTGCACCAACAATATTCAAGACTGTATCACCAATTTCTTCTCCTGTGGAAACAACCTCTCCAGTCCCCAAATACAGGTTCTTCTCAGTGGGAGTGGCAACAGTGCAGTGTTCCTTAGAGAGAGTCATTGCTGAAGGACTGCTGATGATGTCCTGCAGTATAGGTACTTTGAAACACACTCTGCAGCACATGACTGGCTCTTTTGAAGTGACTAGGGATAAGTGAGCTATAAACATCCTCTAGGGGCTGGTTCAAGTAGGATAAAGACACCCAAGTCTTTGAACACCCTGCCAAACCCCTCAGGCGTGCCTAATTAAGTTGGACATCACTGTGTTTTAGCTTGAAGAGAGAGGCTGTTCACAGTGGTAACAGATGGCAGAACATGGAACAATGGTCTCAAGTTGCGGTTGGGAAGGTCCAGGTTGATTATTAGGAAAAACTTTTTCACTAGGAGGGTGGTGAAGCATTGGAATGGTCTAGCCAGGGAACTAGTGGAGTCTCCATCCCTGGAGGTGTTTAAGTCTCACCTCGACAAAGCCCTGGCTGGGCTGATCTGATGAGTTTGGTCCTGCCTAGGGCAGGGGGCTGGACTTGATGGCTTTTTTAGGTCTCTTCCAGCTCTATTATTCTATGATTCTATGACATAAGGAGATTGTGACCTTTAAAAATATTCTGTTTGGGGTGGGAATGGGGGGAGATAACCAAATTCCCAAGATCCTCAGGAAATGCCTGGGTTGGTTTCAAGTGCAACCCTGAGGCAGAGAGACCATATCAAATTGGATGAGTATGAGACAAATGTTGTGAGTCATGTATGTCCAGACTGTGGTGGCCAAGTTCACCTTGAATCATGGGTCTTGCTTTCCTGGGTTGCAGGGATGTGATTAACCCAGGCCTGTCTGGGGTACATGTGCATTGTCAGCTACTTTGCCTATGATGCCGGTAATTGAAGTAGGAGTGTTTTAGCTAGCTCTGTTCATTGCTGACCCCATCACCATGGCAGTGCCAGTGCCTTCTGAGACCTAATTTAGATCCCAGAGACTTTGGTTTTCCATAGTGCTGTGCAATGTATTAACAGATAGTTTGCACCAGATTTTGTTCCCAGCTGTCACCCACCTTTCACCGCCAATGCATCAGTTTGGAGGAGGCGTGCAGGCCTCAGAAGGGCAAGCAGTGGGCTATCGCATCAGGAATATGCTCTTCCTCAGCAGTGTGCACCCTGTGGGTGGAAGGCGATTCCTTGTCATTCATCAGTGCGCTAGCCTGTGCCGAGAACTCTTGGTTGTGGCTCCGTGTTCGATCCTGGACTGTTAAGCGCATCAATGTGTTTGAATAGAAGGGACACTGCACCTTCCCCATTGAGGCCGTGCCTCAGTTCTCTTGTCTGTATTCAACAGTGTCCACATGCACACACGTGATGGTCCAGCTAGCACCTCTTTTCCAGAGGTCAGAGTCATTGGTAATGAATACCAAAGTGCTCACCCTTTGGCCATCTATTTGGGCACCTTATGTCCTTCCTGGCCTATTCCTCCAGGACTCACCCTCACCTTCAGATCAGAGCTTCACAGTCTCTCTCAAACAAGGCTCCTCGCTAATCCTGTGCCTGCCCCAGCTCCCTGGCACAGGGAGCTCCACTCATCCCATGCCAGAGCCTTCCTCACTGCATCTCTCCAGGAAGCTGTCCTTCCGCCAGTCTCTGGGGAGAGCCTGATCCCAGCTCTTGTCTGGTCACTGCCCTCTCCAGTCTCAACCAATGGCATCCCCCTTTTCATAACAGGTGTCATACACAGCCTCCAGTCACCTGATGCAACTCATGAGACCCTTCCATACAGATGCTGTCTCCAACCATGGACATCAGCTGGGAGGCCCTTGAGTCCCCTGATTCAGGGGAAATCCAGCCACCCAGGCATCCTTAAATACAGCTCTCCCACTGACAGTCTGATAATGCCAAATACTTCCCTGAGCCACCACAATTGCCTTAGAATCCCTGGCAGGTTTAACGCAGAGATCAAGAGTAGAATATACACCACAGTCGTCATGGGGGAAACTTGGGACCACTGTTCCCTGTAAGCTGAGTGTTTTGACAATCACCCAGGAGAGATTCAAATGCCACCCAGAACCCACTGCTGGCAGCGTGTCTACTGGTGGTGCACATCCTCACTGCCTTGGTGCACAAAACAAAATTTGTTCTGCACTGGGGTGGAAAAAATTAGAAGGCACATTGCTGGGGACTTCAATGGCACATAACCCAGAGGGACAAACTCTACCTAGGATAACCATTGGGTATAGTCTGCCTTTTAACTCATAGACTTAAAAGGGTGCCCAGGCTCCATCCTGTCTGTACAGTCCAGGAGAAAATCTCCCCGAACGTGAATATTGCTGCTCTCACTGTGGCTGTCCCGGTGCACCAAATTAAAAGCAAAACACAAACCCCAGAGCCATGTCAAGACCCTTCATTTTCATGGAAGGCCCATGAGCAGCGTGGGCTCCTTGGCCATGGGGAGGGAGCTAATTAAAGAGGTCCAGGTAGGTAGGTGGATTAGGAAGCCTTTGTTTCAGGATCCGATAGCAGTCTGGCGAAAGCCTAGAAGTATGGCTGCAGGCTGATTGGATTTAGGATGTGAGACAGGGAAGGAAATTCTCTATGACAGAGGGACACCCAAAGCCTAGAGGGCAGACACAGGCCCTCTTGTTAAAGGTGAGCTCTATTGCTCCTGGCAGGAGCATTACACAGAGAGACAAGACAAGTGGAAAAGCAAGATGACAGTGGGAGCAGGATCTTAGCTGCCAGCCCTGAAAGCATGAGCCCTAGCAGAAGAGGGCAGCAGCAACAGACTAGCCACGTAGAGCCAGATTCCCAAGGGCTCAGAACACACAACTCAAGTCATGTTTTCAAAAGACATCAGCACCTATTGAGAGACCTAAATCAGGGCTAAATTCCCCACTGTCTTCAACTCCCACAGTGACCGACTTTCAAACATATTCCAACTCCAGCACGTTGCCAGTGTGCTGAGCTGTTCTGGAAACCTGGCTGTTACTGAGGTGCCTACCTGGAAACCAAATCACATCCAATTCGCGCATGTCCAAGTAATTCACATGAATTGCTCTAGAAGATATTTGCCACGCGTCGTACCTCCCTCATCCAGCACCCTTGGGACCTGAGTGGTCCCAAACGAGGGGATTTGCTAGACGAGGAGAGGTCAGGTCCCCAGGCAGCCCAGAAGCGGGGTCCCCACTCTTGCAGGGTCCCCCCTCAGGATTGCAGGGCTCCCTCATTTCAGTGGGGCTCTCAACAATGGGATGCTCAGCTAGATGAACATTTGGTCTGACAGGATGTGGCCATTCTTTCCTATGTTCTTATCAGTCTATGTCTACATTTACTGGGACATTGGACCATTCAGGGTTGATCTTCTGGAGTTTGATTTCACACATCTGGTAAAGGCACGTGAAATTGATCTCCCTGAGGTTGGCAGTCAATCCCCTGTACTCCTGCTCTTGGGATATGTCTATACTGACTGCCGGTTTGACATGCCGCGATTGATTTGCCAGAGTGTGATTTTGCCACATCAGTGAAGACATGGCAAAAAATGGATCTCTCTGGGCTCAGCCATTGACCCTGGTACTTCAGGCTGCCGCATGGAGTAAGGGACATTGGAGCAAGCCCAAAGAACCCTGATCTACACTGGGAAACCAAGTCTATCCTGATACATCGATTCTAGCTACACCAATGGCACAACTAGAATTGTGTATGTGGGATCAACTTCATGCCCTAGTGTAGACGAGGCTTTTGAGGGGTAAGGAGGTGGATGGGAGAAACGCTCCCTGCCAACCTCCCACAGCGAGGACAGTCCTTACAGTCGACTGCAGATACGTAGATCCAAGCGATGCAATTGCTGTGGCTAGAACTGCGTCTCTGCCGTTGACTGTGAGGTCCACTTCAAACCAGGCTTAAGTCAGCAAGTCTCCCAGCCAGCCTTCAAGTCTGCATCATTGCTGCACCCCACTACCTGCAAGCTCCATTGCTCTTGCCCACTCTGCCTGTGCAAGACAGAAGGTTTGGGAGGGAAATGGGTGGTTGACCATCTGCTGGTTGCACTCATGAGCACCCCCACCCTCAGCCCCAGCGCCTTGCCTAGGGGACCCTTCTTCCCACCCTCGCTCAGCCCATTGGGTGAATGTTAGGCCTGCTCTGCGCTAGGGAACAAAGTCGATCCCAGACACACAATTTTTCCCTACCTTATTAGCGTAGCTGGAATCGACGTACCGGAATCGACTTTCTTGTCTAGCAAAGACCAGGGCCCTTCGGGCTCGTGCCAACGTCCCGTGCTCTAGGCGATCGGGTGGAGCACCTGGGTTGGCGGCCACGCTCAGAGAGATCGATTCTGCCGCATCTTCACGCGCCTGGCCAAAATCAAACTCCGAAAGATCGATCGCGGCGCGTGGAACACCGCGTAAGAATAGACATAACGCGAGCTCCTGCGTGGCCGTCTACTCGCAAGCTTATACGCGCTCGAAGCCTTGGCATCGTCCGCTCCGCGGATTGGTTGAGTTCCAGTTCTACCTGCCATGGCCATTGTTGATATAAAATCAGGAACTATATCTTAATTTAAAGGACCTTTATCGAGTGTATTATATGCATAACGTGCAAATATTTACATCCAAGGTTTGTAAACGTTTTCTTTAAATGCAATAGATGCACTTTGAAGGCATATTCCCGTCTAGTTAAACTCACAAGAAGAGGCACTGTTTGCTGCGCATTAGAAACGTTAAGAAATTGAAAATTAACATAGATGCGTCTCTTAACACACATTCATTCATGTACGCAGAATTCCCACGATCGGCATCATGACAGTCTACACCGTCTGGCGAAGCTCATTCAGCCACTGCGGACAGCAGAGAGTCGGGAATCGGGTCCCCAGTATTAAAATAAACGAAGACTTTTTTAGGATCACCATGGAGTTATTTACCTCTTCGTGCAATCGCAATTCCCCCCCGCCTTGGAGCAATCCCTGGCAATTAATGCAATTGAAGGAGACTTGGAATCACTTCTTTATATACATTTATATTATATATATATATATATATATATAAAACGCGTTAATTCTGCTCCCCCCCTGCTTCAGCAATATGAGGGACATTAAGCCGCTGAACGAGAAAGTCCTGCTTGAACACCGTGCGATCCGCTCCATCCCCTGTTGGGGCTCACACGCTTGCCCCTGCAGCCCATGTGAGTAAACCGGGCGAGGTGGCACAAAATAAATAACAAATATTGGAGCACGGGGCTTTTTTGCTTTTAATTCGTTTGATCTTTACCCCTTCCCCCGTGCCCCTTACATTGCCTCGTACAGTAAATCCCACAAATACGCAGCAACGTTTGTATAATCCAAGAGAAAAAGCTTATCCCGTTGTTAGAAGCGTTACATTCTCTTTACAGTTGTGCGGTAAAATCCAATGTGGTTTTACCGAACTGTTTTGCTGCTGGGGAAAAAAAAGAAAAGAAAACTACCAAATCAAAATGAACGAGTAATGCAGATTTCTACCGAAAAGGACTAGCTGGCTCAGTTCAGCGCCGCCAAGGAAAAATCAGCAGTTGGGGAGATGGAGCTAAACAAGGAACCAGTTCGCACTGTCCTGGGATGTCTCTGGTCATTTACAGTCAAGCGTTTGTGCGGCAATTTGCAAAGGATCCCGCTGCTGGTTTGCCGGGAGCCGCTTCTGCGGGTTACTCAAGTCCCCGCTCCCGCGGACGGGTTTTAGAAACTAACCCTAACGAATGTGCCAGCGGGACGGCTCAGGAAAGCTTCTTACAGCCGATCCCAACACCTCTTCCGCGACGCCAGCCTATTCCTGCGATCAACAAGAGCTACCGCCTCTTCCCTCGGCCGAGGCAGGGTTTTCCCCCCATCTGCCACCTAGGACGAGCTAATATTGGAAGCCACGGAAACGATTCCACTTTACCGCGGCCTTTCTGCGTGGGAAAGGGCAGGACATTGGTCGGCATCTTCCACTGTGCGGTGTCAGACGAAGCAAAAAGGGGGGAATTTTAACCACGGCCCCGCACGGCCCGTCCCCAGCATCCGTGCTGGCTGCAGGGAGAGACTCCAGGAGAACCACCCGCCTCCTCTATCTGGTTTAGTTCCCTGCTCCCAGGACATCCCCGGGCCACCAGCCGAGCGGGCGTGGGGCGTAAAGGACACAGCGAGCCGCAGAGCGCCGGGCTGGAACCCGGCTGGTCCTGGGGGCCAACGCCGGCCCCCCCCCCCCCCCCTCTCCGGCCGGGGGCTGCCACGAGCGCCCCCGCCCCGCCGCGCACCTGGGGCAGCTCCGCCACGCCCCGGGCGGAGGGAGGCGCAGGTGGGTGGGCGGCGCCCGGCGGGGATATAAAGCGGGCGGGCAGCGCCCCGCGGGAGCTACCCCCGCTCGGCCCGGCTCCCCCATGAACCCGGCCGGCTTCTCCTACTTCCTAGGCCCGTGCCCGCCGGCCGCCAGCTCCCCGGGGCCGCCGCCCGCGCCGGTGGAGCCCGAGGCGGAGGCGGAGCCCGGCCCGTCGAGCAGCAGCGGCGGCGGCGGGCGGCGGCGCAAGCGGCCGGTGCAGCGGGGCAAGCCGCCCTACAGCTACATCGCGCTGATCGCCATGGCGCTGGCGCAGGCCTCCGAGCGGCGCCTGACGCTGGGCGGCATCTACCGCTTCATCGCCGAGCGCTTCCCCTTCTACCGCGACAACGCCAAGAAGTGGCAGAACAGCATCCGCCACAACCTGACGCTCAACGACTGCTTCGTCAAGATCCCCCGCGAGCCGGGCCGCCCGGGCAAGGGCAACTACTGGGCGCTGGACCCGGCCGCCGAGGGCATGTTCGACAACGGCAGCTTCCTCCGCCGCAGGAAGCGCTTCAAGCGCGCCGACCTCGCCCCGTACCCGCCGCCGCCGCCGCCGGCCGCCGCCTACAGCCCGCCCGCTGGCGCCCCCTACCCGCCCGCCTTCAGCATCGACCGCCTCATCAGCGGCGCCGAGCCCGCCTGCTTCCCGCCGCAGCCCTACGCCGCCGCGCCGCCCTACGCCCCCTACGGCGTCGCCGAGCTGCCGCCCGAGCCGCTGCTGCCGCAGCTCGGACCCTTCGCCCCCGCGCCCGCCTTCGCCGGCGGCCTGGAGCGCTACCTGTGAGGGCGCCGCGGGGGAGAGACTCTGCCGGCCTGTCCCCTGCCCTCCCCTCCCCCCCCCGGTCATGCGAACTGTCGCTAATTAGTGTTAATTAACCGCTCGTGGGGCCGCGCGTGCAGCCCCGGGCGTGGGGCGTGGCACGGGGTTAAGCCACCCGCCCGCTGGGTGGGGGTCGCTGCCCTGTGGGGTGGCACCGAGGCTGCTTGCCCGGAGAGCGTCTCCTCTGCAGCCTTTGCTGAGCCCCAGCTGGGGGTAGCAGCTCCCCCATGGCGCTCCAGAGGTCCCAGGTCCCGCCTGGCGAGGGGTTCCATGGGCCTTGTGTTGCCTCTTGTGTGCATTCGTGGCAGGCGGCACACTGTAGTGGGCCCTGTTGTACTGAACTGGGCCGGCCGGGTTTTAGTCCCAAGTGCAGAGGCTGGTGCATGAAGCTCCAGAGGTCCCAGGTTCCACCTGGGGCGGGGGGGTTACATATGCCTCGTGCTGCCTGCTGGGTGCATTTGTGGCATGCGGCACATTGTAGTGCACTGTGTTGTAGTGAACGGGGTCAGCCTCGTGCAGTGCACCAGGCTGGAATGCACCTTGTGACGCACACGCAGCACACTAGAGTACAATACGCAGTGCCCTATAATGAGCCACGCACAAGTCATGGCCTGTGCTTGTATGTTACATTGAAGTGCCTTGTGTCTGAATTATGATTGATGGGGATATTGCATTGTGTGAGGCGCTGTTACTCTGTAGATTTGTAAATATCTCAGGATGTGCCATTTTTTATCCCCTCTCTCTTTGTGTTCATGATCTGTAACCAGACAGATAGCAGAGCCACTAGTTATGGCAATTTTTATTACTGTCTACATTATTATGTTAGACTTCTTCCCATGGGAAGAAAAAACTATCACTAGTTTTTATAAAAACCTTTTTGGTAGAAAGGATTTTTAAAAATAAATCTTTCCATTCAATGCATTTAACACTGTTCTGTTTAGAAATGGCTTTGATGGGGATTTAAAAATAAAACTTATTTTTTCAAAAAGTTGAAGAAAAGTCAGCTCATCCAACTGCAGTTCATAATCCTGTTTTAAGTACACCAAATGCATTGGGCTTTTTTTAACTGGCACTTTCAGATCTAGACTCTTACTATTTCAAATTTGGTGCCTGTTTTAAACTCTGGTAGTAAATAGACGCTGAGCGGCTTCCCAAAGGATATGGCATATTCTCCAGTCCCTGGAATATTGAAATAGCAAGTGGATTCCTTTGTCAGGTATGCTCTGTTCAGCCACAGTTTACTGGGATGTATGTAACAGAATAATTCTCTGGGCTGCAGGAGTCCTTGCAGGTGAAATTGTATGGCTTGTGTCGTACAGGATAGACTCACTAGACAATGCAATTGTCCCTTTTGACCTTAAGTATTGAATCTGCACATTGGCTGGTTATTTGCCCAATACAGGGTGGTACCCAGCCAGTGATTTTTTTGGAGGCAATATCCCTGCTGATAAGCCATCTTTTATTTGCCCTAAATTTCCTACAGAGAAATGAGTAAAAGGAGACTTTTCTCCTTCTTGTAAAGGACAGGATTTATCTTCACCCTGACTTACTGGAGCATTTGTACCACAGCTGATTCCATGAGTTTGCATTGTGGGATAGGACTCAACTCATTTGAATCCCCATGTTAAGGGAGTTGGAGGCTCAAATTGCAATCGGCTTCCACTGGACATTTACATTGAAGTCCTGGGGCACCATATAGAATAACAATTTATTGGAGCATAAACTTTCCTGTGCAAAGACCCACTTCATCAAATGCATCTTGGCATAAGCTTTCCTGGTCAAAGACCCGTTTCATCAGCTGCATCTGCCGCAAATTATCTGTTAGTCTATAAGGTGCAACAGGACTTCTTGTTGTTTTTGAGTTTAGACTAATAGGGATACCCCCCGATACTTATCACCAATGGAAATTTGAACCCCTAATTCCCTTTGAAAATCCTGTATCTTGTGCTCCATTTGTACAGTTATCCAGGCAAGTATGTGTTTGCCCCAGTGACTTAATAAATGGTCATCTCTGAGGGGCTGTCTTCTGGTGTGTTCAGTTAGTGTCTCCTATGTGCCACTTAGAAATTGACATTCATGCAAACCAGCTCACCTTCAGATTGGTGCACCTGTTGATTTAAGAACCAGCCCTAAAGTGTTAGGTGACTTTTGCTGGACTGTTTAGGCCATCCTCTCAGATTGTTCTATCATCACATCTCCCTCCTCAGATTTATCATGTCAGATGCTAAAGGTTTTATGTTGCTCTCATCATTATAGTCTCTGTCTTCTGCATAAAATCAACTGGTGGTAGCCAAATCTAGAGGAGTTGGTGGAACTACTTTCTAATGCTTGATCATACTTTCTTTTTTTCTAAATTCTTTGAGCGAGTTAAAAACAAAACCTGGAAAGCTATTTAGATTATTTATAAAACAAATCCATAAAGCTAACAGACATTTTGTACCCAACAGAAGTTTGCAAAGTTTCACGTGGACACTATATCTCCTTATAGCTCCATGGTTTATTTTTCTGTTTTTAAAATATTTTTAATGGGATAAGAGGTAAAATGATCTTTCAGACAAAAAACAATTTTGCAGGACTCTTGTAAATATGGCACCGTGGGGCCTGATCCTGCAATCTGGAAATGCAAAATTGTCTGTGGAAGATGTGCCTTAGTAGGGAGTGTGAGATCAGAACCACAAGCTTCCTACAAGAAAAGAAAAGCTTTTATAATTTCTTTAGCAATTATAAAGCCCACTGTCCTCCATGGAACTGAATGGGACTTGAGCAGGAGCAGGGCTCCTGCAGTCGTGGAAGTAAAAAGTGAGTTTGCATGGCAGCTGGAAGCATGTTTTTGAAGGGTTAGATAAGCAGGACCTGGACTCAACAAGGGGCTGTGGGGAGAGATGGGGGTGAGGTACAGCTGTCTGGGTGCAATTTAATGAAACTGGACCAATATGTCTGTTAAGCTAGTGGTGCTATCAGCATCAAGGGTTAATCTGGGAGACTTCTGCTAATGGCAAATGCTGCTCTAGGGTGGGAAGTGATGGGGACAGAGGCGGGTGATAAGTCGATTCATTTCCAGTCACCCAGAAGCAGCAGGAAGGAAGCTTGCAGGGGTCTGGAGCTAGGGAAAGCTTCTGAAAGGGCTATTCAAGTTCTTGGCAGCTTTGGATTTCAGTTCAAGTGCCTTTGGAGCCAGCTGGGCTCAGTTGAGCCCCTGTCAGACACTATCGCTCACTCCTATCTTTCAGCTGTCTCCTTCCTTGTCCCCTTGAAGTTGCACTGGGGGGAGACACTTAAAAATCACACTGGAATATGGGCTGGAGTTTGCAATAGGTCGAATCCAGTTCATCCCTTGTACAGGTGAAGACATTTGATTCTTCGAAGGGGATACGCTTACAGATGGCTTGGCTTAGGAATCTTCCAGTCACAGGAATCTAGCTGTGGGTTTTTCTGCAGACCAATAAGTGTTGGACCTCATTGAATTCCAGAAAATGGGGCTTGTGGAATAAACAGCTGACTGAAAAAACATGCCAGTAAAATTTGTCAGATAATGAAGCTCACATAATACATTCAACCACCTCTCATAACATTGCTCTCTGGGGATTTGAACCCCACCACACATGTAACCCAAAGCCCTTTGTGGGCAGTAGATGGATTCTCCTCTGACTTTAAATGGATCAGCCCTTACATTTAGGTTCAGTCCCTTTATTTACAAATTAAATGACAGTCCTAAGGGGTGAAGCTCTTTTTAATTTATTGTAATTAACTGCAAGGAGTATGAGACTGTCATTAAACTAATGTGTTCACAGCATCTTCCTGATTAAGTTAATGTATCATAACTATGCTTTTAAGCTTTTGTTTTAAAGACTTGTTTACAGTTAGGCTGAATTTAGCAAATGAGTGGGATTAAAGTGTCAGGCAGGGCATAAGCCTTAGAGGTGCAGGACAGATTTCAGGTTTGCAAAGTTTACAGATGACCCACTAGCCCTCATTTGCTTTAGTGGCTGATTTTTAATGCTCCTCTCTGTGTCTTCTGTGAAATAGGAGTAATTACCACAGTCGTGAACCAAGTCCGATAAAGTCCTCTCTTGTCGCTCTTTTAGAGAGGGTCCAAAAAAGAGTGAAAAGAATGATTGAAGGTCTAGAGAATGTGACCTGTGAAGAAAGGCTGAAAGAATTGGACTTGTTTAGTTTGGAAAAGAGAAGATTGAGGGGGTAACATGATAGCGGTTTTCAGGTATCTAAAAGGGTATCATGAGGAGGGAGAACTTGTTCTTTTGGGCCTCTGTGGATAGAACAAGAGGCAATGGACTTAAACTGCAGCAAGGGAGGTTTTGGTTGGACATTAAGAAAAAGTTCCTAACTGTTAGGGTGGTCAAACACTGGAATAACTTGCCTAGGGAGGTTGTGGAATCTCCATCACTGGAGATATTTAAGAACAGGTTAGATAGATGTCTATCAAGGATGGTTTAGACAGTACCTGGTCCTGCCATTGGGGCAGGGGGCTGGATTCGATGGCCTCTTGAGGTCCCTTCCAGTCCTAGGATTCTATGATACTTTAGTGCTATTCAGGGAATGCAGGCTGTCTTATGTAATGACACTTCTAAATCCTGCTGCTGGAGAAGTCACTGGCAAAACCCTCACTGATTTCAGTGGGACCAGGATGGAGCCTGCTGAAGGATGCAAAATGCATGGAGACCTAGGATCACTGAAAGTAACTCAGGGCCAGATTTTTAAAGCTATTCAGGCACCTAACTTCGTGGGAGTCAGATGCCTAATTGCCTTTGAGGATGCAAGTGCTAGTGGGATTTTAAAGAGGTCCCCATTAAAATTGATGGGAGTTAGGCACCTAGGTTACTTTTGAAAATCACACTAGGCATGCTAAGTATCTCTAAGAAAATGTTCCTAGGACAAAGCCCTGTTAGTATTATACCGAGTAGAGGATCTGATCCAGCTCCCATTGGAGTCGATGAGGATTTTGCCACTTGAAATCAGAGCAGGAGCAGGGTTTAAACATTTGACCTTCATTTCAAAAGTGACTACTGATCGGTGGGCGGGGGGTATTCAGCTTGAGACACTTTGAAGGGTCTGATTTTCAGAAACTACTGACACCCACTCTCTGACATTTGAGCCTGTGTGATGCATCTCAGGTTGGGCTCCCAGAAATGCTGTGCTCCCCAATTACTTGTAGCTTTTGAAAGTGCCAGTCTCACTCTTTAGGAAAGAACAGCTTTCTAGGAGATGTTGACAGAGGCTCCATTTGTGATAGCATTCTGTATATCATCTATATCTACTGAACCCTTTAAGTTAATGTTTTTTCTATGAGTCAGAACATGTAATTGGAGATCTTGAGCAGCTGATATTTCTAGCCTATAAATTCGTTTTCAAAGGAGGGTGAACAGTTGCCTTTATAATGCCTTTTGTAATGGGACATAGTCTTATATTAACTAATTAAAAACGGGAAAGGTTTTAAAAATTCCCTCGTGGCATTGTATGAAGAAATAAAAAATATGCTGCCCCAGGAGTTTCTGTTGATCACCCTAGGCCCTATGTATATATGAAATTTGCACTGATTTTAACTAAAACAGTACACTCATGTAGTTAAATCCTTGCAAACCTATACGTATGAAAGGCCTTACGCTGATATTTTTTCTTGTCTTTGCTCATCAGACCTAGGGATTTGACTCACAAAATGCATCTCTTTTTCAGAAAGAGAGAGAAATTAACATAAATATTCTAGAGCTGCTGTTGAAACTCAAATAATTGAGGGGTTGGCATGGAATCTGCTGAAGGTGGGTTTATAAATATATAACTAGTCTGGAAAAGAGTCAGTAGTTGAGAGGGTTCCATTGATAATGAACTGGCCTAGGAAAAATCAGAAATGCTTCAGGTAGGACCTCAGTTAATCTGCGTGCCTCTGTTTCCCCTCCCACCCTTTTGTCGTTACTGTTTCCATTGGAAGCTCTCCTGGCAGGGACTGTCACTCACTCTGTGTTGTACCAGAGGAGTAGCCATGTTAGTCTGGATCTGCAAAAGCAATGAGGGGTCCTGTGGCACTTTATAGACTAACGAGCATAAGCTTTCGTGGGCAAAAACCCACTTCGTCAGATGTGTTTGTGTTGCTCTTAGTGCAAGTTGGGACCTCCTGTGGGCATTAATGTAATTATTGTGTATGTGTTTTCATGCTCCAGATATAGGTGCTGAAACTAAGGCCACTGGGGGTGCTGCTGCACCCCCCTGTCTTGAATTGGTTCCCATCATATGCAGGGTTTACAGTTGGATGCAGTGGCTTTTGGTGCCCCCACTGTGTGAATTATTCCAGCATGCCTGTCCCGAGACCTGAATGCAGGTCATCTACACATATAGCCACAGTGCAGCCGTTACAGGAATTCAGTTCAGATTCTATATCTTTTTGCTTTCACTGGCAATTTATGTATTTTATCTCTTGGACTCTGAGTTTGTCTTGCCATTGAAACTGATGTCAAGAAAGGTACAATTATACCAGTGCTTTTTTTGGTGACATATATATATCTATCCTATGGCTGGGGCTGCCAAGGTGCCAGTACTCAGTACCAGCAAGTTCCAGCACAAAAAAATTACTGAATAATACTACCCATAAGCTATAACTAACCCATAAGCACAGATGAATTTTAGCCCTGATTGCTCCATTCAACCGAAGGCTAGAGTATATTAGTATTAATGTATCTAATAATCCATTAATTTTTCATCTATAGGTAGCTGTGTTAACTGATGACCCAAAGGCTATTGGCCACCTTGTGGGGACATTGAGCCAACTCAAATCAACAGCGACCCCTAGCGGCAAACCTGGGAATGGCATGGTTGTCCTGGTTTCTGCTGTGAAGCGGGGGGTAGGACTTGTACCCAAACCAATGGCATTCATGTCTCTGTCAGTTAATAACCAGAGGCTTTACTGTGTCATGTCACTGCGTAGAACCATGGAAACACTATAGATTTAATACAGATGCCACCATCAGGTTCATTTGTGGGTACATCAAGATCTAATCCACATCCTGGAAAGAGAGAGAGTGCCATGGAAAGCTGGGGACAAGGATAACGTAATGTCAGTGTAACCATAGCTAATTCCCTTGTCGCTATAACTGTAGAGCATAGGTTAAATGGGTGGGGGGGGGCGCGCTATCTTTTACCAGCTGATGACAGAGGTAGCTGGGCTTACAGGATGAAGGTCTAATGTGCACTATTTAAACTGTGTTTATAATCTAATGACTACTACACAAAGCTGCAAGGAACCACAGAAGCAATGCTCTCAGAGGCACTCAGCAACATTAGCAAAAGTTCAGTGACTCCTGTGACGTAGTGAGGGCTATAAAATTTCCAATTGCTTAAGCCTGTAAGTGTTTGCCAAGCACTTAGATACTTGCTGCTCCCTTTGACCTTAGCACAAGCTGTGGGTACATGGCATCTTTGAAAAACAGCCCCTGCCCCCCCACCCCATGGATGATGAAGGTGTAACGGGGTGATTGCCCCAGGCTGGCAAGGAAAGGGTTAAACTCAGCCCTGGGGAGAGGGCTGAGGTTGAAAGAGTCAGCAGATGGGACAATTAACTGCCTATTAGGGCTGTGGCTAAGTAGGGCCCAGCTGCGGCTTTATAGAGGGCTCCTTGTGAACTGGTGGGGAAAAAATTCTGGCTCCCGCTGGAGAGCAGAAGGGATCGAGCTGCTAGGGAAGATGAAGGCTTCCTAACGCAGAGCTGGGGGAGCCGTGGCCAGGCAAGCTCTCAGCTTCAGGGCCTGAGACATGGCCTGAGGGTACTAGAGCTGCAGGAAGGCAGCTAGAGTAGGAGAAGGCAGCGCCCCTTGCCAATGATGAGTGGCCATTTCACAGAATCACAGGGCTGGAAGGGACCTCAGGAGGTCATCTAGTCCAGCCCCCTGCTTCAAGCAGGATCAACCCCCCACTAAGTCATCCCAGCCAGGACCTTGTCCAGCCAGGACTTAAAAACCTCAAGGGATGGAGAATCCACCACCTCTCTAGGCAACGCATTCCAGTGCTTCACCACCCTCCTGGTGAAGTAGTTTTTCTTACTTCCTGGTGAAGTAGTTTTTTATTTCACATTGTAGTTGGCCACTGATGAGAGGACTTAGACCATGACTGGCAGTGGGTCACTAATGCAGGGAGGGTGTAGGAGTTTGGGGTTCCCTGGGAGGGGAGGACCCTGTGGGGCACTGCACCAGGGCAGTAGCCTGTGAGAAAGGCACTGTGGTCTAGGAAGGAAGCAGGTGCTGACATAGGGGGTGGAGAACAAGCAGATAACGGTGGGTAAGACACCAGCCAGAAGATGACACTGCAGAGGCTGACACACTCATTCCCAACTGACCAGCAGGAGGTGATGGTGAGGCGAGGAGGAGGTGAGCCCATTACCTGGTACAGATGGGTAAATATTTCTAGAGGGCCAGGTTTGAATTTAGGTGCCCAAAGATGCAGGCATGTGCCCAGCAAGATTTCGAAAAGTACCCAGATGTCTGTGGGAGTTAGGCACCAAGCTCTTTTGACAATGCAACTAGGTGTCTATCTGCATCTTTCAGCACCTCAATACCTTTAAAAATATGACCAGAAGCTCTTCAGTTACATTTGAAAACATTATTTTAAAATCACATGGCTGCTTCTGGGAGTTTTACCCTAAAGGTGATTTCAGTGGCCCAATTTAAGGTACCCAGGGGTAAGAATACTGTCATAGCTGTAAAACACAATGTACTGAGATGAATGGAGATAAGTTCAATCAGGATGCTCTTTCCTGAAACATCTCCTCTAAGCCCTGGAGAAATCATTTAATCTAATAACAAAGAAGGCTAATGGTTGCTTCATCAGAACACCAATGTAAGTATGAGTTTTGGCTGCAGCATCTGATGTACAGTTACTTAGTAGGAACACAGTGGCAAAGAGGTAAGTCTGAGATTAACAATCTTTTTTTTATTGGAGCCCCTTCCTGGTCATGGCTGAGCACATTATTGGATACCACTACCCAAGCAGTGTTATGGCCGGTTTTCTGCAGCCAGTAGAGCCAACCTCAGATCATGAGGCAGTGCCCCAAAACCATGAGGTGGGTTTAAAATCATAAATAACTTAAAATGTTTTTGGTTTTTTTTAATATTTCTGTTAGTGTCAGGCGTCATGTTTCCGATCTTCAGGGGCTGGAAGGGTCTTTTTTGGTTTTATGAAAGCTGAGATTCTCGCGTACTCCGAGGACTCCAGATAGTAGGGCTTTAAGGTGAGGGGAGGGGGAACCAGAAATCACTGAGTGCTCACAATTGTGTGGATCTCACCTGCTTTTCATTCGATCTTTGTTTTCTCCCCTTCTCATCTCCCGTTTTCTTTCTTATGTATTTGGGTAAGTGTATTTCATTTTCCATTTTCATTTTTTTAATCCTTTGCTCACTTCTACCCTCTCTCTTTCCAAATCCTCAGAGTCTTCTTTTCCTCCTTCCATTTTAGGCCTTTGGTGATTGGTGCTGTCATCCTCTATCTAAAAATCTACAGGCTGAACCTCTCTAATTCAGCACCGTCAGGACCTGACTGATGCTGGCTGAGAGAATTTGCTGGGTTACGGGAAGTTGATATTATCTAGTAGTATTACCAACACTTCCACTCTTTCTTAGAAGACATTTAGGAGTAAACTAGAGCTAAATAATAGCACAGAACACTGAGAGCCAGGACTGGTGGCTGTAAACAAACTTTATGGGACAACAGGAAACTTGGCCACAGCTGTGAGAAATGATCATCCAGCTAATTAAAATCATGCCGGACTACAGATGTTGCTGGACATGAGAGCTTCAGATTAGAGAGGTTCAACCTGTATTAGGTAAAATAACATCCAAAAATGAATGTCTACAGTGTATTGTGGCAATGAAAAATGAGTTTTGAAATGGGAATAGAATGCATGCCACTTGTAACTTTAATATGGTCAGTACTGTAACCCTTAAAATAATAGCATCTGCAGACAATTCCCTCGGATTAAATGACTAGGACTGTCGATCCTCATGCTTCAGTTCATACAAATATCATCAGCTGGGATCAGGGAGAAATTTCCCAGCTAGGTGCATTGAGGGTTTAATTCCTTCTTGTGAGACATCTGGGATTGGCTGCTGTCAGACAGGATACGGGGGGGATCATTGGTCTGTATTAGGTTTGGCAGTTCTTTTGGGAATGGTGCAGTGTGAAAACCAGTGGCGCAAAATCAACAGCTGTGTAATATTTCAAGTCCCTGGGCTATGGGGACATAACTCCCCTCCTCATGTATTCCTACTTCTGCCACTGGCTTGCTCTGAGACCTTGGGAAAGTCACTTATCCCCCTGTGCCTCAGATACTCCTCTCTGGGCAGATAAGAGTGTAATACCATTTACCTACCTCACAAAAATATTGTGAAAACATACCAGTGACTGCAAGGTATTTTGAGATGCTTGGAAGGAGGGTCTTGTACAAATGCAAAATATCACCCTGAGCTGGCTTGTCTGTGCACCATTGTCCTCTGCTGAAGACAATCAGATCCTCTCACCTGTGTGCCAAAGACTGTTAACAGATATGGGTGACTTAGCTGGAGTGTAAGCAAGAGCTGTGTTTTTGGAACAGCATGAAATGATTGTGCTGACAAAGTGGTGGGGGGGGCCTATGGAGTCTTTGATGACCCAAGCTGAGCCCTTCAGGGTAATTGTGTTTCTTACTGTCTGCTGTACAATGCACACGTTATCTGTCTTAGGTCCAGCACACTCTTTTATGTAGTTTTCCTTACAACATCCCTGTGAGGTGAAGTACAGTCTTATATAGAAAGGGATCTACGGCATAGACTAAACCTGAGAACTGCAAGGGCATTCAGGCTGCTAATTTCCATTGAAATCAGTGGATCCAAGAATACTATTAAAGTTGAGGGAGATTGGTTTGGCCAAAACTCACTTTTTCCTGTCCCTCCCCAGCTCACGCCAACCCTAACATGAGCCTGGTGGTATCTGATGTTCTCTTAAAGCTCTAGCTCCTGGAGTCACAAGAGTATGTGCGACTCTGCTTTCATCTACATTTCTAACCCTTATGGGTCCAGAGAAAAGCTTGAAACCCTGACCCCTAAAAGGCACACGGCTCAGACAGCAAACTGGGTAGAAAAACCCATTAATTTATCTCTGTAAAAAATCTGATTTTTATCATCTTATTTCTGAGGGGCCTAGCTCATCATTTTTGAATGCCTGAAGTTCACAGCACTGAAGGTAGTGTTACTAATAGGGCTTCCTGTTCTCACTAGCCCCTTTGAGCCTCCAGAAAAAAATAAGTATATTAAAATTACATACGAGGCAATGTGGCCCAATAGCTAAATTATTAGGACTGAGGTGTAGTAGGCTCTATTCTTGACACTTTTGCTGAATGACCTTGGCTAAGTCACTTTCCCACCCCATGCCTCAGTTTCCCCAACTGTGACCCAGGGATAATGACTGGCATCTTTTGTAAAGAGCTTTGAGATCAATGGATTATAAATCCTTTGGAAGATGCAGGTTGTGTCGTTAACACAACACTTACACTAAAGAAGTAGATCTTCAGCTGGAGCCAGAGGCAGGCCATTAGATGGACCTGTTGGCTGTGCAGATGTAGCAACTACTCAACAAAATGAGGGAAAATATATTAACTTACCAAAGCACTAAAAATATTCCATGAGCTTTTTTGTTTGTAAGACTCTGTGGATGGTGGGAATGAAGAAGATATAATACTTGCAATGGTCCGTGCTACCAAGAACATTTGAGATGCCGTGAGCCAAAGTTATCGTTGGTTGCACTCCAGAGGAATGACACTGGGAAAGCCCTGGGCTCTCTCTGTTCCTGCACAGCCTCTTGGGTGGGAATTGTCAGGGATGAAGGCCTGCAGCTGGGTCTGCGAGCAGCTAGCTCAACATATCTGGAACCCTGACACAGCCAGATCATCTGATTGGCTAAATAGCTGTGCCGGCACGGCTCTGAAGCCCAGCAGTAGTATTTGGCTGGTGGCTACTCAGTGCTGATGCCTACAGCTGTGATTGCGCCTGTGCCTGCTTTGTTTCCAGCCTCGCTCGGACCACTAGGCTGGACAGCCCAGGGTCTGAGACAGGGATTCTAACTCTCCAAGAAAAATCCACACGCGCTTTGCTGTGCTTTGGGTTGCTGCAGCAAATCGTGTCAAGTGGGCAATAGTCAGGCTTGACCCCCCCCCCCAACTTCCAGTAGAGACTTCTGCCTCTTGAGCACGAGCACTGGTGCCAGGATTTGTTAGTGGCACATGCTTGCACTCCCGCATGGACCAGCCCCCCCATAGCTGCTGAGCCAGTGACTTGGGTAACACTGCTCCGAACACCAGCTGAGAGACTGATACCACTCAAGCCCTGCTTTTTTTATATGACCTCTTAAAATGTTGTGAGGGGGAACACTCCAGTGTGTGGAAAGGAGTCTAGAGGGACACCCGGGTCTGCTGACTGGCCATAGAACTGACACAGCACAGGAGTGACTAGGTGAGCTTCCTTGCACTGGCTGCTAGTGGGCCTCAGCCCTGATCTGGACACCTCCACATCCACTGTAGGAGCGGAAGAGTAGTTCGCTCTCCAGGATCCTTTTATTCCACTGCTTCTGTATGGGAATTGCGATAGGAACTGAGCATTGCCATCCCAGTCTGACGTACCCACTGGGAACTGGAATGAACCCAAACACAAAGCCAATGGAGCAGCCCTCTCCTGGCCACTGAGTTCCGGTGATTAGTGAGATGCAATGAATTTGGGCCAATGACCTGGAGGGCAGCTCCAGTTTCTGACAGAAACACATTCCTAGTAAGACCTGGAGCCAGGTCTTTATTTAGCATCAGTCAGAGTCATTTGATTGAGCTCTACCCGCCTTTCTACCAGCTGAGATTCTGGCCTTTGCCCTGGATCACATGTCCTTCTGGATCCCTGGACTCCCAGGGGGACCCTCTGCTATTTGAGAGCTCTGCAAATACCCGTGTTCAGTCTGAAGAAAGCATGGCTGGTAATGGATATAAATACACGTAGGTTACCTCCAGGGATAGAAATGTTAGAGAAATAAGTACATATATTTTATCGTATATAAGACCACTTCCAGAACGCGATGTTGCTTGCTTCTTGTCTACTGAAGTAAATGGCCCTCACTCAATTATCTAAAAGACGTTTCATGATTCCATCACCAACTCTAACCAGTCTGGCTCCTGGCTCGCTGGTTCTTCACCTCCCAGCTTTACAGTCTGGCCTCTGGCTTTTCCACCCTCCATCCCACCATAGTTCCTTCCAAACATCCCAGCTAAGCTCCTCTTCCTTGTCCTTCTCTCTGGCCATGCTAGCAGAGTAACCATTCTGCAAAGAAATGGATTCACAATCCTAGACCTCCTGCAGTTGGGTCTTACACTATGGCTGTAAATGGTTTTAAGACTGATTTGGCTGAAATGGTTTTCAGACTCTCTAGGCATTCTCCCAGTGTAGACTTTTTAATGTTCTAATTTGTGCGTGCATCCTTTCGTTTCTTAGACTGAGTTACTCCACTCAGACTTCTGCTGTGCTGCACAAAGACTATAATTATAAAATAACTGCACGGCAGTAGGCCAACCCCCATGGAGTAGGCTATTGTGTTCTTCTCTATTGTATAACAGAATTTTTGGTGAGGTAATGTGATGCTCCCCAGCCCTGCAGCCTCCAGTACGGACAGTGTGGTTCAGGGACTAGTGTGTTGGGCTTGGAATTGCACTGTCATTTACTGCGCCGTGTGACCTTGACCAAATCAGTTCACTGGCCTCTCTGTGCCTCAGTTTCCCCAGGTGCAATGGGAAGCAATGGTACAGCTCCAACTTGCTCAACTGCTTTGAGATCCTTGGAAAACAAGGGCTAGCTTTGTTTTAATACTGGTCATTGATTTCAGTGGCACTCCTTGAGCGAGTGAACCACTCTCCTGAGCAAAAGCTGCTGATTCAGCCTCTTGGTTGGCTTTTGTAACATCCATGATCGCAGAACAGAAACATCTTCTGGCCAGTCAGCCATCTTTACCCTGTTGCACCCTACCTCCCTCCCCGCTCGATGGGAGGCTGGTAACATCCATGATGGCTTTCATGGCAAACGAATATTTGTCTTAGCTTACAAGGTGCCCCAGGACTTCCTATGGCAAACTAAGTGGCTAATTCTTCTGTTAGCACAAAGTAAGGCACATGGAACATACCCAGTACAACTACTTTACACATGACCGAGGCCAGCTGTGGTTGAGATCGAAAGAATGTTTTTCCTCAGATTAGTTACTTATTTTCTTCAATGTTATTCTAAGACCCGACCCATTGTCCTCCACCCTGAAGTCTTTCTTGTACTGGGAGTCTCCCGGTAGCCCAAAGGATTTATTGCAGCACAAAGGGTTTTCCAAACAGCGTGCACTGGTGGCTCGTTATCTGGAGCAATTGTACATAGCAAAGCCACAGCCAGACAGCAGGAGATCTCACTTGTCTAGCCAAGCACGAGTCGGCAGAGCCTGCTGCGGGATTATCGCTAAAAGTGGGGGAAATGGGGGAATTATGCTTGGAACAGCCAAGAGTCTCAGCTTTCTATTAACACAAACATCACAGAAATCTTGAAAACTCCCCCAGAAGAATGTTCTGAAACACTCAGGAGACTCGAAGAGAGGGCTGAACCAGCCATGGATTTAACACACATCCCCATGCTGGGAGACCAACACCCTGCAAATACTTAAGCATAAGTTTAAATATATAAGTATCTCCAGGCTGCTTTTGTACTCAGTGAAGCCAAGGGGACTTGAACCTGGGATCTCTGTGCAGGAGCCTCTACGACTTCAAGCTAAAAGCCAGGTGGTTCTCAGCTAGCACTGCTGAGGAGACTCAGTCTTTCTCTCTGTAAGTGGTCTAGGTGCCATTATATGGGACAGTGAACCATACTCAAGTGGGTGAGTTACACCCCACCTGCAGGAACTGTAGCATAAAAGGCTCCACTCCTGTTACCTCGAAGTCTTCAGAGTGCGAGTGACTTCAGCCCTTGACTCTGGTACTTCCTACAGAGCTCACACCTGGGTTGCTGCCCCCTGGACCACATTTAAGTGGCTCGGTGGACAAGCTGTTGGATAACTTCTTGCGGGTTGCAAAGAGTGTTTCAGGTGTGCGACCATGCCAGCCAAACATCGTAAATACATCCTAACCGCTTGCAAGCTGACCAGCTTCGAGGGCCAGTGTGTGTAGGGGAGGCCAGCAAAGAAAATACCATTGGGCATTTTTAAAGTGTTATAGATGACTCACTTGTCCTAGGCATAGCAAAAAGTGTCTTTGGAAGGAATTGGTAGAGATATTGGAGCCTAACAGGCAGCATGTCCCTTGGGTAAGGAACTACACAGAAAACAGCACTGCACAGTAAAACTGGGTGTAACAGAACAATGAGAAGCCCACAGCCATGTCAACACAAGATCTTCTATCACTAGCTACCTCCTAGGGCAGGGCTGCCCTTGATAGGAAGCATTTCCCAGTAGGCTTTGGTGTGTGAGTGGGGGAACTCTTTAACTTTGGCAGAGACCTACCATTCCAAGCTGAAAAGTGCCATATGACAGCTAAGGGCTGGTGCACCTTCCCAACTTTTAGCTACCAGGCATTGC
Organism: Carettochelys insculpta; assembly: GCF_033958435.1. Lineage (NCBI taxonomy): Eukaryota > Metazoa > Chordata > Testudines > Carettochelyidae > Carettochelys > Carettochelys insculpta. The sequence continues at coordinate 6,665,434 of NC_134145.1, forward strand.
TGATGCCTGTTGTTTTTCTTCTGAAGAGGCCCATTTTCAGCTGGAACTCAGACCTTGCTAGGTATCTGCTAAGCTGCTGAGGAAGAGAGAGTTTTCTGGGGGGTCATAGAATACTAGAAATGGAAGGGGCCTCCAGAGGTGAAGTCCAGTGTTCTGCCCTCACAGGCAGAATCAGGCACCCTCTATATCATCCCTGACAGAGGTTTGTCTAACCTGCTCTTAAATATCTCCAGGGATGGAGATTCCACTGTGTCTACGTCCCAGACTTCCAGGCAGGCTAGGTGGGAACAGAAGAGCTACTTCATTATCGCCACTGGCCCTCGCTACTCAAACAGCTTGGCGGTTTTCTTCGATTCTGTCCCTCTTTTCCCTAGCAGAACCACAGTGATTTCATTAGGTTAGATGGGTCCCTCTGCAGCTGGAAGGGTGGGAAAGGACATCTTCCTGCAGGATGATAGCTCTCTCAGGAGGTGTCTGGGGCTGGGGTTCTACAATCCCCTGTGTTTGCTGTGGGCTCGCAGAAGACCTGATAGTTTTGCCTCCAAAGGGGAAGAAATCTTCAGGCTTGTGCATCTATTTCCCACAGGCCTATGCTTTTCTGTGAATCTGGTTGAGGCTCACCATAGAGGGTACTCATAGGTGGCTCCCTGATGGGTGCTGCAGGAGGAAACCAGGGGCATTAAAGCAAAAAATTTTAAGAGGCGCAGGCAAGACCTCTGATCTGTGCATGCACACACACAGCACGGTCAGAAAATCACTCCATTTTAAAGCAGTGTGTGTTAAATTTTTGAGACCACGGAACACCAAACAATCATGTTTTTTAATACGGAATACCTATGCAAATTTTCTTCAAAAAATTGTCAGACCAAAACGCAACAACATATACAGCAAAACCAAAATGAAGTCATTTAATCAGGTACTGTAGCAATGAAGACGTAACAGAGTATGCGGTTTTAGTAGCAAAAAATCTACACCATTGCCGTATCTCTTCCAAACGCTCACGGTGCATCTGTGAGTTGTTCATGGCACACCAGTGTTCCCTGGAACATACTTTACAACAGTGTTTCTTAAACTTTCTCAAGATGAGCTCCCATCTCCTGTTACCTTTGAAATATCTTGGCCAGGGTCTCTTTTTTTTTTTTTTGCAAACCTCTTTGCTCATTGACTGCACTTTTGCCTTTTATTTAATTCCTCTGCTTTGGTTAGATGCCTCCTTATCGCCCTGGTCAGAATTCACCGTCTGTGAGCATCACTTTCCTGCAGTGTCTTGCTTGCAGAGAACTGCTTCACATTTTTAACAAGGGCGCTCTCTGCTGGGCGAGAACAGTTATTCCGTGTGTCAGCTCTCAGTGAGGATTTTTAGCTTTTCAGATTCTTTTGGGTTGCAACTTCACGCGTTCCATTTTCTAACAAGCAGCAGGGGCTGCTGACATTTCAATAACAGTGTTAGTGATGGGAGAGCAGAGCCACTAGATCTCTACCAGGGTATTTCCCAACATTTCAGGCCAAGCGAGAAGGCTCGAAGCAGCTGCTTTGAGATCTCAGGCTTTGGCATGGGCATTCTTCTGAGCATAGACGGTGTCTTGATCCTCCCTCATTGCAGTTGTATTAACGACTGCTGTAGCTGTGTGTGCAGTATTGCCTTCCAACACTGAAGATCATGGAACAGAAGGCTGGAACAGGCAGGTCTTAGGTTATAAGGTTTGCTGCAATCTGCACGTGCTTGGCAGCGCCTGGGACCCCCAGAGCAGACAGCAATGAGTCAATGTGGTGAGGTGTCCACTCTGCCCCAAAAGGGTTAAGGTGGCTACATAGGCCCTGAGCTGCACCAGGAGGACTAATTAGATATGGAGCTTAGCTGGGAAGGATTAGAAGGGGCCTGTACAAAGCCCAGGAGCCCAGAGAAAGGGGCTGCGATCACCCTTAGAGTGAGCAGAGGCAAAGTAGGAAGTCACCTGAAGATTCAGCAGTAAGGTGTAGGCGTGTGCAGGCCTGACTGCTTTTTGTAGGGTCGCTGGAGTGGCAGATGTGGGTTCTCTACCAGCCCCTACCCCTGGGAAGCGGCAACATTATGGGGGTACTGAAGGGGAGACGACTAGGGACAAGGGCCCCTGAGACACTTTGATACATGTACCACCCTTCTCCTGCAGGGGAAACCTATGGTGACTTGTGAAGCAGGAGCAACGGAGTCCTGAGAGAGGGAGACTGAGAAAGTCAGTGAATGAGATATGCCGAGAAGAGGCTTCAGGCCCGTAGAGCTGTCACCAGGAGGAAGCGCTCTGGTGGTGAGAGGAGAACCCTGTGGTGCTGTCCTGAATCTTGAGCCGGAGGCTGGGCAGATTCTCCTTCTTCGTGGCACTGAGCAGTACGTTGATGACCTTCTGACCAGTGGGTGAGCTGTGATCTTTTCTTCGGCGGCGAATCCCACAAGCCATGGATCAGATTGGCACTTCACAGTCTGCCTCTGTTCTGACCCCCAAAGCAGCAGCTTGCTCGGGGAAATGGGGAAGCGACTTATATCACATCCTTCCCTTCTGCTTGTCGGCTGGCTCATGATTGTTTCTCTGGTCAGCCAGAGTTGACCAGTGGTGTAGGGGTGTCAGGATGGGACCCAATGACCGGAGCAAAGAGCTAAGAGAAGATGTGGGGGTGCGAGGGGGATACAGCATGATTTAAATATTTGCAGCAAGAAACTGATCCATATTTTCAAAACAAAAAAGCAGTCCAGTAGCACTTTAAAGACTAACAAAATAACTTATTAGGTGAGCTTTGTGGGACAGACCGATTTCTTCAGACCGTAGCCAGACCAGAAAAGACTCAATATTTAAGGCACAGAGAACCAAAAATAGTAATCAAGGTTAACAAATCAGAAAAAAAAATATCAAGGTGAGCAAATCGGAGAGCAGAGGGGCGGGGGTGGGGAAGTTAAGAATTAGATTAAGCCAAGTATGCAAAAGAGCTTCTATAGTGTCCCAGAAAATTTGCATCCCGGTTCAAACCACATGTTAATGTGTCAAATTTGAATATGAAAGAGAGTTCAGCAGCCTCAAACACGTGATTTGAACCGGGATGCAAATTTTCTGGGATACTGTAAGTGGGTCTTTTGCATACTCGGCTTAATCTAATTCTTGACTTCGCGCCCCCCGCCCCTCGGCACTCTGATTTGCTCACCTTGATAGTTTTTTTTTCTGATTCTCAACCTTGATTACTATTTTTCATTCTCTGTGCCTTAAATATGGAGTCTGTTCTGGTACGGCTACGGTCTGAGGAAGTGGGTCTGTCCCACGAAAGCTCATCGCCTAATAAATTATTTTGTTAGTCTTTAAAGTGCTACTGGCCTGCTTTTTTGTTTTGATAGTATATAGACTAGCACGGCTTCCTCTCTGTTACTGATCGATATTTTGTGTAACATGCAATGTCAGTGGGCCTTGTGGCTGACCATGCCCTGGTGTGTGAGCACCGCTGGACATGTGGGTGTCCTGAATTCACACACTAGTGCACAGTCGGGCCTGTCTTGCTGAAGTTGCCCAGGCACAACTCCCATTGGCTTCCTTTGGAGGTCAGCTGGAGGTTGGGATGCTTGCCATGCAGATGTACTTTCTTCCAGGCTGAATGGCTTTGTCAAAAGGCACTTTTTAAAGGAACTGCTTTGCTGCCGAAAGGAAATATTTTTCAGGCAATGCAGGGTGCCTGCGGAACTCGCTGCCCCAATTTGTCACTGAGCTACAAAGAATTCCACAAAGACTAGTCTTTACCCAGTGGGGAGTTTGTTATATATAGGTCCCCATCTGTGCTGATCTGCAGTGGATATTAGAATAACCCTGTCTAGCCAGCCTGACTTTTATATCTCAAGTTGTAGTGGCTTAAACTTTGTTCTGTAGGCCTCCTATTCAGTTTCCAATGTGTCAGTCAAGCAGATAACTATAACAGCTGTATGTTGTTATGGATAGCTAGAGAAAAAACACTGTGATGTGAGACATTAAAAAAATAAGATTTCAGAAGGGATGTAAATCTTCAAGCTTCAGTTCCTAATTCTGCCTCTTACTGCTGGTGGTCAGGAAAATACTTTCCTGAAGGCCAGTTTTTCCCATGCTGCAGGAGTTCTTGCTCCTTCCTCTACGACAGCTAGTGGACTGAGACCAGACATGGACGTAGATGACTTATCCAAACTGACACATCTTATGTTCCTATTTCTTTAAAGAGCTCCAACAGCCTGAAGAAATATGCTCACATTTGTCTTCACAAGTAGGAAAATAATGAAACCGGAGTCTTTTGAAGTCATTATTAGGAAACACCCCATATTTGGAGCAAGTGGTCCTAATCACCTGAATGGCCAATTCACCTAATCCCGTAGCAACCTGTGATTTGGGTAATCACTTAGCTGAGTGACTGATTTTCCTTTGCAAAAAAAGCAAACAAATCAACAACCACAAGAACCCAAAGCCCACACAAAAAGAAGTCCTGTAGCACCTTAAAGACTAACAATTGCATTTATTAGGTCATGAGCTTTTGTGGGTACCCAAGAAAGCTCATGACCCAATAAATACAATCGTTAGTCTTTAAGGTGCTACAGGACTGCTTGGGATTTTTTGGTTTTGTTCTGTGAAGCTACAGACTAACACATGTACCCCTGTGAGACTGAGTCTTTGGTGAGCTACTTTAAGGAGAGTAAGGCTGAGGTTGCCAGCTTTATCTGATGGGGTTGATGTGGTGACCCCAGAGGAGACCGCTTGTTAAGGCTTTGTGTGAGACCAATGCTAAGAAAGCACAGGAGAGGTGCCTCATGGAAACCAGTAAATAACCAGTCCTTGTAAAAATTGCTTTCCGCCCAAGGGCTAGACAACCCACAAGGGATGTGATTTGCTGCCATGGGCCACAGGAGATATGGCTGGCTGAATGAAGGAGGATGAACATCTCTTGGGAACTAGATGAATGTAGATTTCATAAGGCATGATTTCTGCACAAACAAAGCATGACACTTGGCTGCTCTGTCTCCATCGTGTAGTGCTGCAACATGGTGCACTTGCTGCGTGCTCAACAAGAAGTCCTGTGGCACCTTATAGACTCTGTGCCTTAGTTTCCCTCCCCATAAAAGGGGAAGAATGATGCAGTGCTCCTTTGTCAAGTGTGGTGATGAGAAGCACTGAAATGAGAGCTAGCAGCTGCTGTTGCATCACTGGTAGCCCTTTCCTACCTTCCCCTACCTGAAGTCATTGCAGCATTCTGTCTCCTGATGGGCCCTGTGTAGACAGATCCTGCTCCAGCCTTGTCTGATACATCTGGCTGTTTGAGCTCAAGCAGTGGAGACTCATGCAGTTAGACTCAGAAGGCCCAGGTACAGTCCCTATTGCTAATGATCTACCCTAGGGCCTCACCTTATGCGTGACAGCCACGTTGCAGTAGGGGCAGAGTAGCCAGGATGCACAGGTGCGTTCCACTTGCATGCTATCCCCCAGTGGCCATGTAACCATCACAGTTCTGCTATGGCCAACCCTTGTGCACCCACACCATGGAAGGAGGAGGCAGAATTCCAGCTTTACTGGCTTTGATGGGGGCTCCAGCCTGAATGCTTAGCAGGTTCTTAAGCAGGGGATCAGCAATAAACCTGACAGCCTCTAGATGGCATGCTTACCTCTGAGCTGCAGGAATGCCAGAAAATCCCACAGCTGGATCCAAGCTCCTTAGCATGCATCTGTGATGATTGATTTCAGGGGGAGTTCTTGTGACTGACACTGGGCCAGGGCAGTGCTGGAGTCACATCTTAGGGATAACAGGGGCTGTCATGAATCCAACGAGCTGAATCTCTCTCTAATTAGAACGGGTATGAGTATTTACCTCGGCTGAATCATCAGTGGGGGCAAAAAGCATGTTTCCAGAGTGACACTGTTGCACAAATACAAGCAGTCCTGTGGCACCTTAAAGACTAACAAGTTTATTTATTAAGTCATGAGCTACCGTGGGTAAGACCCACTTAATCAGATTAACCCACAAAAGCTTCATTGGTATTACCCAGGAAAGCTCATTACCTAATAAGCTCTTAGTCTTTCAGATGTCACAGGACTGCTTGTTTCTTGTGAAGATACAGACTAACATGTTTACCCCTCAGAAACGTTTATTGCAGTCAGGTAAACTACATCACCACAGCAGGCCTTTTGCTAAGGCAGTTACAAGGCACACCAAACATACTGGGTAATTCAAAAGCAAAGTCAAGCCGATGGCCAAGGTTTTCAGACATGACTCATGATGTCGGAAGCCAAAAGGGAGACAAGGAAAGGGGCCATCAGGGTAAAGGAAAAGGGTTGTTCAGAAAGTGCTGAGCAACCTGCCCTTTGATAGTCTGTTTCTCCTGCAGGGGATGTCACCCTCAACAGCTTCCTGCACACACTCACTCTGCCCTTCCCACGAAGCTCTGACTTTGCCCCTTCACTGTCTCCTCTGAGGCCACACCCCAAGGCTACCCCATCACTGCTTCTACCCTCCCACCAGCACTGAGCCCCAGGCTCACCCTACTGCTGTAGCTGAGCATTTCCTATTATTTTCTGTGGATGCTTCAGCCCAGAAGCCCCCACGGAGATGGAGCCTATGCTTCCAGGACTGCACAACGATACTAGTGAATGGCTCACCACAGCCACACCGGTGCCTCCAAGAAGTCACCTAAGAGCAGAATGAGGATCTGCTCCCTGGCAGTGCAAGTCAGAGGTTAGTTGTAGGGGTTGCGACCCAAGCAGAGTGGAAAGATCCCAGTCCCTGTAGCAGCTCAGCCACCCATTTCCAAATCACCCCCTTGGATTTTGGGGGCAAGGAGGCCCTTGAACTTGAAAACTGTGTGTAGAATGGATGATCTAATGGCCACACAGCAGAAGGGGACATTACAGATGTTAGGCTGGGGATAATAAAGGCTCTGGATGGCGGAAGGAAATGATTTATAGGCTGAAATTCACCTGGTTCTGAGCACCAGTGGGGAAATTATAGATCCGTTGGCCTAACTTTGACCGTTTAACAATTTGTTCCAATCTGGAAGCCCCTAGAGGATAATAGCATTATAAGGAATTAGCCAGCATGGATTTGTCAAGAACAAACTATGCTGAACTAATTGGAATTCCTTCTTTGACCAGGTTAATTGCCTAGTGGATGGGGGAAGCACTAGCTATAATATATAGGATCGTCGAGCAAAATATTTAACCCTGCCAGAAGAGCAGGGGACTGGGCCAGATGACCTCTCGATGTGCCTTCTAGTCCCATGATTCTACGATTTGTGGTGACCCATTTGACAGGGTCCCACAAGACTTTCTCATACACAAACTAGGGAATGCAAGCTCAAAGACATTACTTTGAGGTAAGCTCAACACAGGTTGACTCTAATAGTTGTCACAATGGTTTGCTGTCAAACTGGGAGGGCCTATCCAGTGGGGCCACAGGTCAGTCCTGGGTCTGGTACTAGTTAATGTTTTTGTTAATGAGTTAATGAGCACAGAGTGAGCGTATAAACTTGGCAGATGCTATTAAACTGGGAGGGGTTGCAAGCACTTCAAAAGAAATGACTGACACACTGGAGAATTGGTCTGAACTCAACAGGATCAACCTCTGTAAAGCTAAGTGCAACGTGTTTCACTAAGGAAGGGAAAATCAAATGCACAGTGACCAAATGGGGATCGACTGGCCACACGACGGCCTGGCTGAAAAGGATCTGGAGATTGAAATGGATCACCAATTGGGTACAAGTCAACAAAGTGATGCAGTTATTGAAAGAGGCTAATACCCTTCTGGGGGGTATTCACAGCCATTTGGTATGTAACTCTGAAGATCACTGTCCCACTCTGTCACTGCCGAGATCTCAGCTGGTGCCCTGTGTCCAAGTCTGGGCACTGCCCCCTTACCTAAATTGAGGGAGGAAGGTAATGTGCAGAAATAACCAGCGGGACTACGAAAAGGACAGCTAAAGAATGTGAAACCCCTGTCTCAGAAACAGAAATATGGGCCACACATCACTATCTGTTCACCAGTCGACTAGACCCCAGTGTAATGTGGTGGGATGTGAAATAAAGGGGAGACGGGTAAGCAGGATAAAAACAAGAAGTCTATTGAGGGACAAGGTACAAATGAAGGGGGGGTCAGGGAACACACATAAAACAATCAATAGCTCCTATAATAGCCAGTTAACGAGCAGGAAAAACAGTAAGACCCAATGGGACTTGAAGCCCAGATCTCTGTCCTCTCTTTGCTAGATCCCCATAAAGAGTAGCTTTTCCTACTAATATTTAGGGGCTGAATCAACGTGCGCCAACGATGCTCAGAACCTCATATTTGTCTGCTGACAGCTGTCAAGGAGGAGCTCTGAGGAGATGGCACATCCATGGAGAGAACCCTCTCAAGGGTGGTACTGCAGGCTGAGGTGACTAATGAACGTATTGTTAATCAGCCTAGCCACAGCCAAAAGGAGCTGAGAGAGGTGCCCTGGCTGCTCCTCAAATGGACAGTGCAACCCAGAGCTCAAACATGGCCTTTTTTAGAGTTTTCGGCGGGAAAGCTGCAGCATTCCATCCAGTCAGACTGAGATAAATGGAATCCTCCGTCCTGCTGGATAGGCTCACAGCTGCCTATAATACAGCAGCAGGCGGTGTTCAGTACAGAACCTTGGTTCTTTGCAAGAGCAGATCATGCCCATGCAGCACAGGTGTATTCAGCAGAGGAGTAGCAAGGTACCAGTGTTCCTCATTGCCGAGCAGACTGGTCTGTACCCCCAGCTCTGATGGAACCAGCTTACCTGGGCTTTGGTTTTCTTGATGTCAGCTGCAAAGGAGCATGTGCAGGCAAGAGTAGGCTGAGGTGCATGCGATTGTGGTACAAAGGGTGTGTCTACACTAGGAACTAACTTCAAAGTTAACTTTGAAGTTAGGCACTACTTCGAAGTAGCCACCAGAGAGTCTACACACATTTTTCCCTTACTGCGAAGCTAACTTCAAAGTAGGGAGCCCAACTTGGAGGTCCTTACTCCATTCCTGGATGCTCAGCTTCGAAATTGCTTCTTTTGAAGTTGTACTGAGAAGTAAGCAACTTCCAAGTTATTTTTGTAGTGTAGACACAGCCAAAGTGTGTTACAATGACAGCATCACATAATTTGAACTCTGGTGTGGATTTATTATTATTACACAAAGAAGTGCTATCAATAATACATCAACAGTACCAGAATTCAAATTTTACCTACAGCTAGTTTTTTCTTCTAAAATAAAGGTTTCTCTTTTCTTCTTATGTAGATGTAGGGAAAGCTTTTCAATTTCTGGCCATATTCTCTGGGACTGATGGGTCAAATATATTGTATATTGGTGTATGCATGTAAAATCCAGATTTGCATCATTCAGTGTATTCAGTTGCATTTTTAAATGCCCAGTTTGGCCACTGATTTGCTGGGTGACCCTGGACAAGTCACTTCTTTTCATTTTCACCCCTAAAGGAGGGAACTGATCATGGTACTGACCTCCTTTGTAAAACATGTTTTGGGATCTGTTTATGTGAAGTACTAGAGAGGAGCTAGAATTATTGTTATTTATCAGCACATACTTAACTTATGCACACTCAAAAGCCGTGTCTACACATGCACGCTACTTCAAAGTAGCGGCACTAACTTCGAAATAGCGCCCTTCACGGCTACACGTGTTGGGCGCTATTTCGACGTTAACATCGACGTTAGGCGGCGAGACGTCGAAGCTGCTAACCCCATGAGGGGATGGGAATAGCGCCCTACTTTGAAGTTGAACGTCGAAGTAGGGCACGTGTAGACAATCCGCGTCCCACAACATCGAAATAGCAGGGTCCGCCATGGTGGCCATCAGCTGAGGGGTTGAGAGACGCTCTCTCTCCAGCCCCAGCGGGGCTCTATGGTCACCATGTGCAGCAGCCCTTAGCCCAGGGCTTCTGGCTGCTGCTGCTGCAGCTGGGGATCCATGCTGCATGCACAGGGTCTGCAACCAGTTGTCGGCTCTGTGGATCTTGTGTTGTTTAGTGCAACTGTGTCTGGGAGGGGCCCTTTAAGGGAGAGGCTTGCTGTTGAGTCCACCCTGTGACCCTGTCTGCAGCTGTGCCTGGCACCCTTATTTCGATGTGTGCTACTTTGGCGTGTAGACGTTCCCTCGCAGCGCCTATTTCAATGTGGTGCTGCGCAACGTCGATGTTGAACGTCGACATTGCCAGCCCTGGAGGACATGTAGATGTTATTCATCGAAATAGCCTATTTCGATGTCTCCACATCGAAATAGGCTACTTCAAAGTAGGCTTCACGTGTAGACGTAGCTAAAGTGTCCCAGCAGATGTGAGACAAGACAGGGTCCTAACTTGCCTTACACATGCACAAATAACTGAGATACCAGCATGCAACTGAAATGTCTGGGCATGAGTTATGCTTGAACAAATACAGACTTTGAACATCTGTCTTGCCCAGAATCTATCTGAATCAGACTTTTATTCAGATGAGTTACTATAGACCTTTAGAAGTTGGAAAATACTATCTCTTATGCGATTCCCTAAGATTTTCTAAAGCTGTGTCTACACGACAGAAAGAACTTCAAAGTTGCTTACTTCGAAGTAAGCAGCTTGGAAGCTGAGAGTCTACACACACCCTACTTCGAAGTTAAAACTTTGAAGTAGGGCACTATTCCATTCCCAGGAATGGAATAAGGACTTCAAAGTTGGGCTCCCTACTTTGAAGTTAACTTCGAAGTAAGAGAAAATGTGCGTAGACTCTCTGCTGGCGACTTCAATGTCATGCCCAATTTCAAAGTTAACTCTGAAGTTCGTTCCTAGTGTGGATGCACCCTAACTGTATTTGGGTATGTAAAACGACAATTAACAGACCTGTTTTCTTAAAGATATTTATCTTTGTGTGAAAGGCACACTCACTATTCTCTGTGCGTGGGTGTGGGTGTGTGCGTGGTTGCTTGTGCCAAAGCATAATTAGCTTCAACACACTTACGCATTTGGCTGATGTGCTTTGATTGGTTTGCCTAATGCTAAAGAGGGGAGCCATGTTTGGTGGAGGTTTTGCTCCCACCAAAATGCACATGGTTCTCTATGAATTGAGAACACCATGTTCCGCTTTATCACTTATGCGTATATCAGTCTTTTAATATGAGAATGATGTGAAACTATAACCTTGCTTAGACACAAGATTTTTATAAACAGCTGAGTATGAAGACTTTGTCCAAGACTGAACACTAGGTCATAGTTTAATATCCAATAGAAATAAACCCTATTAGAGAGGGACAATGATAAAATTTTCCAAGCACGTGTGCCTAAAGCTAAGCCCTTAAATCCATATTTATGCTCCCAGATAGTTGGGCTAATATTTTTGTCAGGAATCCTAAAAACAAAATGGTAAACAGATGAATTTGTGCTCCTAAAAGTATATAGACATTCTTAAAAAGCAGCCAAAGCTCCCAGGGAAATAAATGAAAATGTTTGATGTTCAACATTGTGGAGATACACACACCTCCCAGAACCAGAAGGGACCTCAGGAGGTCATCAAGTCCAGTCCCCTACCCCTTTGGCAAGCCCAAGCACCATTCCTTTTTTGATCTATTTGCCCCAGATCACTAAATGGCCCCCTCAAGGATTTAACTCACAACCCTGGGTTTAGCAGGCCAATGCTCAAACCATTGAGCCATCCCTCCCCCTCTAATCAGCTCATTCTTTCTTTAGGTTCCCAATTTGGGTTACCTAAATTTTAAAATATTTGACCAAAGCAACTCAGCTGTAAAACCCCTGAGTATACCAATGACTGCTCTGCTTGTAGAATTCTTTGCAGTTTGCACCTTGATGGAACTATCTGAAATGCGCACCTAGGCTGTGACAAAAGCGTGTTTGGGAGCATGGGCCGCACGCTGGAAATAGGCCAAAATCATAGTGAATAAGTTTCCGCAAGCTGAGTAATATGTGGCTGAAAAAGAAGTTCAGAGTCACTAAGGGATGAGAAATTGTGAACCTTGGAAATTGAAAGAAGAGAACTAGCATCAAAGGAAATCACATAAGTGGAAAAAGAGACCCTTGGGATATCCCAGGCAGCAGCAGCTCTGTCTTTTTAGAGTTTTCAAAAAAAGTTACAGGACAGCCAAAGTTTGAAAGCAACAAGGCAGTAAAGCAAAATCCATCAATGAGCCTTTGGGGAGCTGCAGATGAGTTTCAACAGAATAAGTAAGTGAACATAAACGGTACTCAACTCAAGGAAGCATAAGAAAAATTGTGAAACCCAATAGATCATATGAAAAGAGCCCAGGAGCAGTTTTTGTCTGCAATGGAAAATTGAAAGCTCCAAAATAATCTACCCAGCTCTAGACAAACCAAAAGTATTGTATTGGTCCGACCAAAAGCAATCATATACCTTCGTTACAGACAAACTTCCCTCGCCGAAAGCTATTCTTGTAAGGAGTACAGGATCAGGCCCCTGGCTAAGAAAGTATTGTCTGGCCAACATCAATTCACTGACTACAGACTTGTGCATGGACAACCTCAAGGCGAGGAGCTGGAGGTAAGATATCAAGTCCTTAATTCTAAAGAGGTGCTCCTGGAATTGTTCTCCTTTTACTCCCGGTAACCTTTGGCAAATGAGAAAGACCAAGATTCCAGACAGGCTGACTTAATGTTTTCACAAGGAAAACATGCTCTCATCACTGGTTCATCCTCAAAATGTGATTAGGCCCAAACCAGTTTCCACTGAAGCCAGTCAGAGGGAAGCTTAGCTGTTGGGTTCAATAGGATCAAAGTTTGGGACCCCACCTGGTTTCCTGAAGACTGAAGCAGCAATTCTTATTGTAAATTATTTAAAAGATGAAGATCTCGGCTACGGTCACACTACAGAGCTCTGGCAACAGAAGCCACCAGCAGAAGAGATTTCCCAACAAAACTTCTGCCGACAAAGTGCAGCCAGACACAAAACCCAATTGGAAGAGTGTTCTGCTCTGTCGACAGAGCGGCCACACAGCCCAGCCACTCTCTCAACAAAACAGGCACCCAGAAACACAGCAGACAGGGCCGCCCATTGTTCCGGATGCCATCTGTCTGTCGAAAGACGCCCCCCCGCCCAGAGCATCCACACCATTTTTTCGTCTACAGAATCTGTTGCCAACAGCATTATGCCTCATGGGTCACTGGTGTAGCCATAGCCACTGTGATCAGGCCTCCTGTCTCAGACTTTGACGGGAGATTTAAAAAGGGAAGCTCTGGGTGTATTCTTGTATGCTCTCACTATGGAAAAATGCACAACAAATAAACATTAGGCTAACAAGTTTCTATTCTGTAGGGGTAATAAAGAACATAACAGAGGTTTGTAGTAAAAATGAGGAGAAAGGTTAGCAAAGTATTTCTGCTGACATAGTTTTACAATCTAACTTTTGTTATAAGGTGTGGCATTAGGGAACAACAACATAGAAAACAGCTTTGATTGTGGCTTTATTATGTAGCCACTTTTGATGGCATACCCCTGTAAAATATGTTATAAATCCTTGTTTTTAAAGAGGGAAAGAGATCTGTCATTAACAGAAGATTGGGAGGATGGGAACTGAGTAGAAATCCTGCATAGACTGAATGGTGGTGTTGCTGTTTTTCGGGGGGGGGGGGGAGGGCGGGTGGAGGCTGTTTGTTTTTTAACCTTGTAGCTGAGAGTATTTGGAAAATTAAAAGAAAACACGGTGGCACAGATATTCATTCCTTATTGAAGAGACTCCTGTCTCAGCAATTTGACTGACCTATTGTCTGTCTCATTTTAAAGCCCAATATGCCACCAAACCATTTAAAAGAAAAACTTACAAAACAATTCTGTGATGCGACCATCTGTCATAATGTCTCTCAAAGCTTTCTCTTGCACACTCTTTTCAGAAGATTTATGTGCTGAGTACCTTTCTTTTTGTCTGTAATAATCCAGCACCAACGTGACTAGCCAATCTGGTGAGATAAATTTGTGCAGTGAGGCAATGAACCTCAAATCTCAATGTTACCAACAGAAGTGCTTTAAAAGGGGGAAGTGTCATTCAAAATTGTTTCCTCTCAGGCCCATTGCTGATGTGAAACGGAGTTCTATTCTTCTTTAGAGGCGTCCCTTGCTGCTGATCAAGGCTTGTTTTATTTAGAACTAAAGCTTGTTAACTCACCCTGTGCTTTAGGTCAGTGCACTATAAGCTAAAGAAGAGAGGAATTTCAGGAATACACCCAAATTTGTCTACACTTGCAGGGCAGGTTTTTTTGTTTTGTTTGCTTTTTGGAAAAAAATTCTGAAAAAAGAAGTGGAACATTCACACTGAGGCTACATCTACATTAGAGTTTTGTGGACAAAAACTTGACAACTTGCAGCTCATCTAAACTCAAAATACATTTTGTCTACAGAAACTGTCAACAAAAAAGCTGTGTAGATACTCCAGGGGCCCCTGTTGTCTACAGGGCAGATAGAAAGATTGAGTCGTTTTTATGGGCAGATGTGCTCTGTCGACAGAAGTTTTGCCAGACCATCTCTTCCAACAGTAACTTGTCGACAGATGTTTCCATTGTAGATGTAGCCTGCCATGCATGAAAAGTTGAAATCAGACGGCTTTTCCTTCAAAATAATAATTCCAGTTCTGCCAATGACTTTTGTAATGTCTTTCCTCTCAAGGTGGAAAATTAATGCATGTGAACAAATTGCTGCTATTATCTGCTCATGTGAAGGCACTTTTTGAAATGCTGTTGCTGCAAACAGTAGCTATAAATGTGAATGCGTCCTTTCATAATGCTGTGGGGCTGCGTGAACCCGATTTTTCGACTTACTTATTTCAACCTTGGATCTTGGAAAAAAGTATCCTGAAAAAAAAAAGAAAAAGAAAAGAAACCCATAGACTTACAATCAGCTCTGGTCTGACAGGCTGTGTCTAGACTGCATCTCTCCCCACCAAACAAACTGTCTTCTGTATTTATAGTTTCTTTGAAATCTTTCTAGGCCCGTGGCCCCTACCGGATCTGAAATCTAGGAGGGTTCTATCGAATTAAATACCAAAATTGAAGGCAGGTGAGTATGTAATTTCAGGGATGCAGCCTGGGCGGATGGCTTGATTGTTACTGGGTTAAGCTCTTTGTGGTTTATCTCGGAGCCTGTTTAGCGTTACATGCGGTTACCATTCATACCAAATAAAATTCGATTTAGACGGCCGGGGAGAAAGGCAGCTGTTGGAAGGGAAGGCACGAAAACCAGTCAATTGACGCCCACTGGGCCCAGCGCTGTTTGCCCAGTTGATGGGAATTGTAGGAACATAAAACCACATCTGTTTCATTTCGACTCGTGTTTTCTGGGAGCAGCTCCGCGTGCCAACTCCGAGGCGGTTTTGAACCCGATCGAACTGAATGCGGGGGCGACTCAGCCAGGCAGGAGTTCGGGGCTCTAACCGGAGCGACGAGCGGCGCTTGTTAATTACAGACGAGCCTCTGGTCAGTTTCGTCTTTGTTTCCTACCGGATGGCGCTCGCCCCTCTGATCAAGACCCCCCACCCCCGCAGAATCTCGGAGCGGGGGAGGGTTGAACAGATGCCTTCATGATTTCAAAATTAAAAGCTTTTTCCGGGCACATAAAGACACCAGCTCCCGCCCGTTCAGTTTGAGCCATGAAATATACAAAGCGGAAATTCAATAACCCGTTTTGTGGGTGGTCGGAATTTTAGGTAACACTTTTGTGCACAGAGGGGAGGCATAATCGTTATTTTTGCTTCAGGAGAAAAATAGGACAAATCGCCTCTGCTCTTACATTTGTCCTTCTTTAGCCGGTATCCAAGACTCTGGTTATTCAGTAGCTAACTAAAATAGGACAGTAAAAGATGTTAAGGAGACGGAACCTTAATTTTAGACCCTTTTTAGAATAAAAAGTACCCAGCGGGGATTAAAGGAGTGTAAAAGTAACACGCCGCAGTTGTTTTTCCACGGAATTTCTCCCTGACCCCTTTTAAAATTTGGGAAATAAACCCGTCTTTCCAGCCCAGCGCTCAAAAAAAAGGAGCGGATTCCGTTTGGTTGGGGGATCCAGGCCCTTACAGAGCCATCTAAACTCGAGCAACCCAGGAAAATGCCTGACATGCACTGCTGAAAGTTTTTAAGGAGCTCTCTAATTGTAGCTCGCCTGTGCCCCAGTCATTAGGATCTGCATAATTGTGATTGGTATTTGGACGGGAGAGAGGCCTGCAGCTGCTTGGCCCAGTGCGGCGGTATTAGTCCTGGAGATTTGGCTACCAAATGGTCGCACCTGTTCCCCAGCAGCGGCAGCGAGCTGCGATTCCTCACTGCAGTTTCTCACACTGCTAAATGTGGGGCTCTTCGCGGGAAAAAAAATATATATATCTATCCCGCCGGCTGAAACGCCAGTTGTTTGGCAGGAGGAGGGCCAGCGCCCCACCTCCAGCTCTGCCCCACACCTGTATGGAGCTAACGCCCCCCAACCAGCCCTGGCCGGAATGCTGGGCGGGGGGGGGGGAGGAGCCGCGAGGCAGAGGGGTGCAATCAGGGAGCGGATCTTGCAAACCTTCAGGCGTTTAATCCTTTCTCACGCGCTTCGCTCGGGCCCTAGGAATGTTGCGCGCCTGCGGAAGATCGGCGGAAGGCGCTGCCCAGTTTTGCCCGTAGGACCCCCTCTCTGGGGTTCTCCGCCAGAAAATAATAATGGGTGTCCCTCAGATAGCCCGGCCCCGAGGGGCGCAGCGCGGGGAGAAGTGGCGGAGCAGTTTGTGCCAACATGGGCTGGGGGATAATAAAGTTTTAGGCTCCCACGGGCTGAGGTCGAGCGTAACGCGCGTCCCGGCCCGAGCGCCCTGGGGCCCTTGCTTGGGGGCGCACGGCGGGGCGTTGCAACCCCCGTTTGCAGCCCGGAGGAAGAGGTGCGTCCCCGCTGCTGTTTGCTGGTAGCTAACCGCTCCGGCGGGCTGCAGCCGGCCAACCTTCAGGGTCCGGAGCGAGGCAGCTCTCCCAGCCTGTTCAGAGCCGCTGCTGGCGGAGCCCGGAGGTTCTCCCCAGATGCGCCCGGAGGCAGCAGCCTGGCCGGATTTCCACCCAAGCAGCGGTTCGGGGGCTACTCCCAGCTTGGCAAAATGGGGGCGATTTGGCGGGAGGCAGAGGGCGGAAAGCGGCCCGCCGTTCTGGGGAGGGGGACAGACCCTCCCGCGCCTTCCCCGGAGCCGACGCCCAGCAGGTGGCCCCGAGTTAATCCCGGGCGGGGTTCAGCGTGACACCCGTGTCACCTTCCCGGCAAAGCCCCGTGGCACGGATCGGGCCCGAACGCGGGGCTCGCGGGGCGGGGATCGGTTCTCACCGCTGATCGCCTCTGTCCGGCAGCGGCTCTGCTGGGCAGCGTGAAGCTGCGCTTTCTCCCCGCTCTGCCTAACACCTGCTCGGCCCCTCGGGGCAGCGCCTTGCGGGGCGCATTTCTGCGGGGCGCCTAATCGGGGGCTCGGCGGGAGGGAGCCCCCCTGTGCTCCTGACACGCGCGGCCGGAGCTGCACCCGCGCTTACCGTGTTGGGGGGGTCGCTTCCCCCACCCCGCACGCTCCAAGCAGCCGGGGCCCAGATGCGGGGTGGGGGCGGGGGGGGACCTCCCCCTTCCATACCTGAGCCCGGGACAGGAGGCCGGCGAGTGGCGCAGGAAGACCCGGCGGCTCGGGGCCGGCTCGGGGCCGGGTTGCAGGTATGGCGCAAGCCCCGCAGGCTGCGGCCGGAGACCGGCCCCGGCGGCGCGCAAGGACGCAGCCGAGCCGAGGCGGGGACGCCTGCCCCAGGCCAGCCAGGCGCAAGGAGGGAGGCCGGGGAGCCGTCCGGTGCGGGCCAGGGCTGCGGCTGCCCGGGGCCATTCCCTCCCGCGCCAGGCCCGGGGGGGAGAGGTGGAGGGGCGGCCGCGGCTGGCTGCGGCACGTGACGCGCGGGCTGCCGTATAAAGGCCTGGGGAGCAGTCGGAGGAGGCTCAGTGCGGGAGAAGCTGCGCTGGGGCTGAGCTCGGGGGAGGGCGCCGTCCCCCCGCCCCGCCCCCTGCCCTGCCCTGCCCCGCCCCGCCCCTCCCCCGGGCTGTGCCAAGGGGCCGGCGCAGCCTCCACCCCGGCGCGCCCCCTCCCGCCGCCCGGCTCCTGCGCTGCCCGCTCCCCGCAGGGGCAGGAGCCGGAGCCGCCGGCTCGGGACCATTCCGGGGGCCGCCGCTAGGTGGGGGGAGCCCGGGCCCGGCTCCCCGAGCCGCCCGAGGATGACCCTGGGCAGGAGCCGCAGCGGCGGGATGATGTCGGAGAACTCCCCGGAGGAGGAGCCGCTCTCGGAGGTGGAGGACGCGGATATCGACGTGGTGGGGCCCCCCCAGGACGGGGCCAAGTTCAGCGAGGAAGAGGAGGACGAGGACGAGGACGAGGACGAGGACGAGGAGGACGACAGCGACCCTCTGGCGCTGCCCCGGAGCGGGGCCAGCCCGGCGCGCCCCCCGGAGCGCCCGTCTCCCCCGCGGGCGCCGGAGGCGGCGTGCGCCCGGGGCGCGGAGAAGCCGTCGGGGAAGGGCCCGCTGGTGAAGCCGCCTTACTCCTACATCGCGCTGATCACCATGGCCATCCTGCAGAGCCCCAAGAAGCGGCTGACGCTGAGCGAGATCTGCGAGTTCATCAGCGGCCGCTTCCCCTACTACCGGGAGAAGTTCCCCGCCTGGCAGAACAGCATCCGCCACAACCTCTCGCTCAACGACTGCTTCGTCAAGATCCCCCGCGAGCCGGGCAACCCGGGCAAGGGCAACTACTGGACGCTGGACCCCGAGTCCGCCGACATGTTCGACAACGGCAGCTTCCTGCGCCGGAGGAAACGCTTCAAGCGCCAAGCGCAGCCGCTGCATCCCCCGCACCCCGAGCTGCTGCTGGGCGAGCCCGGCCCCTTCCTGCCCGGCTTCCCCTACGGACCCTACGGCTACAGCTACGGCCTCCAGCTGCAGAGCTACCAGCCCCAGCCCGCGCCGGGCGGCCCCGGCTTCCCCTTCCAGCCCCCGCCTTGCCCGGCGCTGCCCGCGCCGCCGCCAGCCGCCGCCGCCGCCGCCGCCTCGGTCTTCTCCAGCGGCTCCGGCCTGCCCCACTTCCTGGGCGGCGAGCTGAGCGGCAGGAAACCTTTCTACCCCCCGCCGCTGAGCCCCACCGCCCTGCCCGCCGCCCTCCTGCACAGCCTTAAGGCGGACCACGGCGGCGGCACCAGCCGGAGGCCTTCGTTTTCCATAGACAACATCATCGGGGGCGCAGCCCCGCCGCCCCACGCCGGTTCCCCCACCTCACCTTACGCCTCCGGCCAAGCGGGCAGCCAGGCGCAGGTCCTGGCCGTGCTGACTCCTGCTTTGGCCCCGGTACAGAACCACTTGAACTTGGCCCACGACTCTCTCCTGCCGCCGGGACAGAACTTTTCCAGCAAACTCACCAATCTGAGTAGCTGTCCCTTTTAAAATGCGATCAGCCCCCAGGCCCCTTGCAAATGTCCCTACCCCCTCCTCCTCCCGCTGTGTGGTAAGGTAGGACTCCTTTCTCTCTCTCCCCCTTTGTCTCCTTTGCGCACCCAGCTTTCCTCCTCCTCCTGGGCTGGAGAGAAGAATCCTGGATTCCCCACGGTATATTTATTATAGTCTCCGCAATGCCCCGGGGGAAGCCAGCGGGCTCTAACGTCCTGTTTTCTAGGGGGTCACTTTTTTTAACGATCTCGGGGTTTGTAAGCAGGGGTTTTCCCCTGCGTTGCGCGGTGCAAACACCCTGAAGAGAGAGCTGAGGTTGGGGAGGGCGGGGGGGTTAACTGACAACGTTTAACTTAACTTACAGCGTTTCAAAGGTCTGGGGAGTTGAAAAAGTACGTTCCTTCCTCCCCAAAGCTGGTTTTGAGGGTTTCCTCCAGCGTCCCTGCGTGTTCTCCGGTCCGGGGCAAATGTTGAGTGATCCGATCTCATTTTTTGTTAAGCTGGGTGTGGGTGGCTTTACTTCTGGCGCCCCAAAGCTGTAAAAACAATCGCTGAAAGGCGGGGTGGTTTTGTTTTTTGTTTTGTGTTCCAATCAGCGTTTCAAAGATTGGAAATGTCAGGGCGTTTTAGCCTGGTCGATTTTTTTTTTTTTTTTTTTTTTTAAATCCCTCGTTTCCCCACCCCGTAACTGTGCGGCTGTTTTTTATGTAGATGATCGGGGAAACCCTGCGCAAACCCACCTTAACCTCTCTTCGCTGATTGTGCGCATCAGTCCTGGCTGTTTTATGGAGCGAATCTGTGAATCCGTTGTGCGCAGGCGAGGCAGTTTTGTCCGCCGTGGTGTAAATTAATAAATGTTTGTGAACTGTTTCAAAAGAGGGGAAAAAAAAACAAACCCAGACGATCGCTGGTTCTTATGTACTTTCTCAAGGGGGGAACAGGTCAACCCCGCTCCAGCTGCGAGCCGCGGAGCTGAACGCCCTAACCACCCCGTGCAGAAAATTTGGAACCTGGGGATAAGGTTTAAAATAAACCCGGTTCGAGGTTTTTATTGCGTGAAAACGAAAGCTCCGCCGAAACTGCCGCACCGACTGCCTGGCCTGAAGAGCCACCGAACTGCTCTCTAAACCAGGCTGAAAATGCAGTAGAGAGACGTGGGGTGGGGGTGACTAATGTTTTCCTTGGTTTTTCTTCCCCCCTCTTCTTTTCCCAGCAGGTCAGAGTTGCCCTGTTTAAAGGTGGGTTGGATTTGTTTTGTGGATAACCCTCCGCCCCGCTTTTCCAAGCTCGCCTAGCGCGAGGTTTATAAAAACCCCCTTGCGCTGATTAGACTTGGTGCTGTGGTTCCACACGGGGAAGCCAATGAAACGCCTGGTTTTTCTGGAAAATATTGCCTGCTGCCAAGCTGTTCCCAAGGAAGGAGGGGAGCAAGTCCGTGGGGTGGTTGTTGTTGTTGTTTCCCCCCCCTTCTCCCTTTTATATTTTGTTTGGAAACGTTGGCACACGGGGAAATCAATGGAAGGGATTTTGTTTTTCCTGGGGCCTGGCGCGTACGGGTGACCTAATGAAACCCGAGCGCCCTGCCCAACTGCCCAAAGTAAACAGACGTCTTCAACCGCTCCCTGCCTTCCCCCGCCCTCTCTTTTGGTTAGTGTGGCAGAGAAAACTTGCAAAACAATCGGGCTGCGTTAAAAAGCAGCCTGATCTCCCGCGCGGCGAGCAGTGAATCAGGGCGCAAATTTGCTTCCTGGTTCATTTGCGCCCTGGTGCGCGAGAGACCAGGAGGCTTCTTAAATCGGTGTGTGTGTGTGTAAAGCTATTGATTCACTCCAAAACCCCCCCCCCCCGAAATAGTCATGTGCCAGCCTGGCTCTGTGCTAACGGCCTCCGGCCCCCCTGGAGCTTAATGGATTACAAGGGAGCCGGGGGTGCGGGGAAGGGACCCAGTCGAGCTGCATTTTCCATCTCTCTTCGTCCCCCTCGGAGCTCCGCTGAGTTCGTTGATGCTGTAGCTTAAAGGGCCGCCGCCCCCCAATAGGCGCTCAGCCGGCTGTCCCCCAGCCCGCGTTCAAGGCGCCTTGGCTTTCGAAAAGCGATCTTGGGCCCGGCACTTGTTTGTCCGCTTTCATGCGCAGCTCCTACAAAAGGGGCTGAGAGGCTCGGCGGGGGAGAAAAGAGGAGGCTGTTTTCCAGCTTGCCAAGCGCAGGGTGGAGACAAGTCGTTAAAGTGCGGGGTTGGGGGTGTTTCTGAGAAACTCATTACAAGCGGGGTGGTCACCCGCCTCCCGACCCCCAGTGCTTTCGCCTTCCCAGGAGCCTTTGAAATTAGACTAAAATCCCGAAGAGAAACTGACTTTGTTCAGAGCCTCCTTGACGAATGAAGTCGGGTTTAAGGAGCTGGGATCCCTAGAGAGGCAGGAGCGCCCTTATAAGTGGTGGGGGGGTTGTTATTTTTTTAAAGCAGTGAGCGATTTTTTTTTAAATAACCTATCCAAGGAACAATTGTGGAAGGGACTTAAGTGAGTACAGAACTGAGGAGTGAGTAGAAATTAGTTGGAGACGCAAGGGGGTGAAATCCCAGTGCATCACCTGTAGAACCAGTGGGTCTAGTTTGCAGAGCTCATGAGAGGGACCTTGCGTTTGAAACCCGGGCTGGCAGACGGTGCTTAAGACGGCGGCGCTGCTCCGCACAGAGCCTCAGGGATTTCCCCAATGAGGGCAAATCTCTCCCCCAGGTCGAGGACTGCAGGACACTCGCTATCCAACCCCCTCAGAATAGCTGCTTTGAGCCTTCCACCCTAAATCATCTTCTGTGAAATCATCTTTTGTCTTCCCCTCTCACGCCTCCCCCTCGACCCTTGAGATCAAGTGAGAATATTTTTGCTTCGCTGGGGCCAGGACTGAAACTGACAAGGGGAAGGTAACCCGTCTCTGATTTACTTTTTTTATTATTATTATTATTATTATTTTATTATTATTATTTTTCGTGCCAGCCAAAATCAAACCTTCCCGCTGGACTTGTCTCGTTTTCACTTCAGCCTGAGACTGCTTCGTGGCGGGTTGGTTTCACTCTGCGCCCTTCAAGGCCTGACTATGACCTGTGTGTTTGGAAGCCAATATTGTAGCAAACGTGGGGCGGCCGATGCATCCTAACGGCGGTAGGCAGACGCTTGGGACCTTCCATTTTGAGCTGTGGGGGGTCGGGGTCCTGACCTCCCCCCCCCGTTTTTGTCAGAGCTGAGTGCCTTCAGTTTTGCTGCCGATCCAGTGTGAGCCTAGGTTGGCTGCAGACAGCAATGAATGAGGCTTCTCTGCGCTTGCCCCCCCCCCCGCGCCCCATAGTCCCTGGACAGCGCTGTGATATGCACAAACAGCGGTAAGGGGGGCTGACAGAGAGGGAAGAATCTAAATTAATCTCCCCCAGACTTTCCACCGCCAATCCAGGACAAGGCGAGGGAGTTAACAGCGAAATATGGACGAATGTTAACTTGGGGGCGGGGGGGTTAAAGGCACCGCAGAGAATAGCCTCAGATCACCGGGCTGGTTGACTCTGGAGGGCATTAGTCGGAAGCGGTCATCGAGGGCTCGTTCTCCACGCCTAGCTGGCCAAAGGAGGCGGGTATTGATTTATTTGTCAGAGGGAGGGGGTCTGCAATAACCGCGCGCCTAGGGGTGCGGAGCCTGGCGGGGAAGGATGCGCTGTCCCGGCCGGGCGATTTTTTTTTAAATCCTGCCTAAAAATCTGACCTGAATTTCTCCTGGGGTTTGAAAAGGGCGGGATTTATTTTTAAATGCAAAAACCCACCAAGCCTGTATGACCCTAAACACCGCGGGGCCCGATCCCGGCTATGCTTTCACACCGCTTCGCCCTGAGTTCGTGGGTAACCCGCCCGGCTCCCGCGGCAGGACTCGGCAAGGCAGCCCTTCTCGGCAGTGTGCCTGGTAGGCGGGGACCCTCCGAGGTTTCCTAGTGTAACTGAGCCAAGAAATGTTGGAACACGTTTCAAAAGTGGAGGGAACTCAGCCATCGGCCTAAACCGATCGAGGTACTGGGGGGGACAGAGGGACCCGCACATCGGGTTCGGTCTAGCTTTTAAATCCCCACGCCGACCTCGGGCACTTGGCACCGCATTAAACCTGTCCCGGGACAGCTCCTCCTTTGCAGGTTCCTCCACCCGTTAATGCGCTCGGGAGCGTTTTCACCTGGTTTGGGGAACTAGGAAGGTCAGGAGCCGTTTCCTTCTCCCTTGTCTTTTGTCTTCACGTGGAACTGCGGCGCTGAAAAGTGATCTGGATGATGGAAAACACCTTTTCTGACTAAATCCGATTCCCACTGGCTAACCCCTTCCCGCAGGGCCCTGGCCCCTTAGCTGTCCTGTGAAGGAAAACAAAAAAATCCCCAAGTTTCAGGGCAGCTTGAAATCTGAATGATAGCGGTCAGCTCCCCCTGGCTGAAACCGCTTTCTCTGACTTGGGAATTAAGCGAAATACTTGCACGAGAGTGGATTTTTTTCCCCCTGATAATATTCAAGGTTTCTCATCTCCCCCTTGGGGATGGAATTATACAATTATAGAAAAATATTTAAGTAAGCTACGGAGCTCCTCTCCTTTCCCCCCCTTCAAAAGAAAGCGATCTCCTGAATTTTCCTAAGTGTTAAAATCTGCTAAAAGTTACTGTTTTGGGGACACAAATGGCAACGATCGCTGGAAAATGCGATATGGCAGGGGTTAGATACGGCACTCAAAATACGTGAGCAGCTGGGCCTTACAAATGCCACTGGCCCGGCCTGGCAAGATGGGACCTGCCGCGATCTGCTTTTGAATAACGCTCGGGGTTTATTAGCCATGCTGATGCGCCTCTCTTGTTAGTTTTCTGAAGCCTTTTCTTTTTGGCATGGGCCACCACGCGAGGGCTGTAGCTATAGCATGAGGCAGACATGCAAAATCGGTAGGAAATGTGTTTGTTTCTCTAAAGGTTGAAACCCTCAGAGCCCCCCTCGAAATATCTATTTATAACCCCTCTTTATGTCAGGCTCAAATCTGGCCTATTTAAACTCAGACCCGAAGGGTCATTTTATTGGCCACTTAATGAAGTTTCAAACTTTCCCCCTCTGGGGAGAGGCTGTGAAAGCCCCTGGGTGAGCCGAGTGGCTGGTGACTCCGAGAGAAATGAGAGGCTTCGTCAGTTTCACGAGGCGTGCAGAGCTGCGGGGAGGGTCACCCCTTGGAACTGATGAACTGAAATGAAGGTTTACGGTGTGGCGGGGAAGGTCCGGGATGTCAGAGCTCAGCTAACCCCTCCGGCCACTCTGGGAGGCAGAGCGCGATGATTTAGATATTGGTTACTTAATGCACCCGGTGGGGCAGTGGCTCGGGAGTTGCTTTGCACAACCACACGTCTCCGCTTCGGTGTTTGCCCCTTGTGAATCCTGGGCGCACAGATCAGCTAAGCTGCAAACTTTGCAGCCTCCTGTTTCCGTCCAGCCTTCCTGCGTCCCAGCCGAAGGCCGGCTGGGTCCGAAAAGACTGCAGTCCACCGGCACGTCTCCTGCGGGTCTCCCCAGGCGTGGTCTATTTCATGTCACAGCACAATGGCGGGCAATATTCCCGGCTGGAGCGCAGAATCAGAGGTTGCCAAGAAGCCCATTCTGGCTGTTTTCAGGCCAGATCGCGCATTGTTTTAAAAAACCGTTTCGGAATCTAATTAATGTGGCGTGTGGGTGTTTTGTTTTGTTTTGTTTTTTGTTTTTAAAACCATCTTCGTCTCAGCTCTGGAAGCGTTCACTGACTTTTGCCCTGGGGCTAATTAAGTGTGGTAACAGAAGGTGATACAAACAAATCGTTGTTGTGTCTATAATTACTCCCCACCCAAACGGTCCGTGACTTGTTAAAAGAAAGATAAATGACCGGTGCAGGGAGCTTTAAATCGAAACCCTGGAATCAGCGGGGATCGAGGGGCGGGGGGTTTAAAGGCGTTGATAGGTGGTTTTCATACTTAGCCGAAAAAATGGGCTTTCCCCTTTAATGGCTGAGCCTGAGTTAGGGTTTGCGGGTCCGGATCTACGCAGCTGGGAGGATTTAAATGACTCCAAGATCTTTGCAAGGGATCCAGCCAGGCGGATGTTTGCAATACGGATGTGGTGCAGTCATTTAACTGGGAAGAAATTAAGCGGCTAGCGCCGGTGCTCCCGCAGAAAGATGCCCCAGTAAGACGAACCACGAAGTCTGCCTGGGCCAGGGGCCAGGTATGCTTAAGGCTTCCAAGGGGGTGCTGGGGAGGCTGAGGAGACAACGAAGGTATTATTTTTTTTTTTAAAAATTGCAAACTCAACACTTGCGGGTTTACCAGAGTTTAAAATTCCCCGGAGCGTGGAAATTAGAAAGGACTGAAAATACTTCATGTCTCTAATAGAAGCGCCCCCGTCCCCCGCTCCCATTTGCCTCGGGCTAGCCTTTCTCTCGCGTGGGGCTATCTTTTTTAATAAAAATAAAATTAACCTTTGTGGCTCTGCAGTTCATAGCAACAGGTGTCAGGCGCCGAAGCCTTTGATCTCGAGTTTCCATCTCCATCTTCATTCAAATGCTAATTCTAATGGCCCTTGATACGCCTTTGATGATACCCAAGGAAACAATGTTGATAAACGGAATCAGTGTATTGTCTGTCTGATTATTTTCAATGGCATCTCCCGGAAATAGATTTATGGACCAATCCAAGGTGCCCGGTTAATATTTAATACGGTGTAACTCCAAAATTGGATCCCGAAAAATAGTCTCTTATTTTTCCCAGTCCAATCCCGTATTTTACCTTGTTTCATAAATGTCCCGTGTTTATTTTGGCAAGGCGTCCTGTGGCCTTTGTGTGCCCATATATATATATATATATATATATATATACACATATTAAACAGCAAGTTATTAACATTCGTTTCCAACCAAAGTTCATAGTTTCCATCTGCCAAAGACAGCCTTGTAAAACATAATGAAAATCTGCAAGGGAGATTATATGTTGGGGCGGGGACAGAACGGGGAGGGGTGGGGGTGTATTCTTTTTGCCTCCAGCCCTGCAGAGAATAACTTCTTTCTCTCCTCCCTGTTTCAGGTTGTTGTAAATTTCACCCGCCCCCCCCCCCCCACATGCGCAATTTCCTGCTTGATGAGGAGGAGATTTACAGACCAAACTGCTCAACATAATTATGCCAACTCTAATTCGGCCAGCAATGAAATTTTTCTCTCTCTCTCTCTCTGTCACACACACAGATTGTTAGTAGCTATTCCACCGTACTACGCTTTGGTGCTGGGTATTTGCAAGGTGAAACTGACCAGTTCAGTTCCCGCAGTTCTTACTCGCACTCTTACTTCCCCCACCTCTGGTGCCTGCTTCGCCTTAGCCAGGCTCGGGTTCCCTGAACGCGGCACTGCTCGGCCATGTGCCTTCACGACGGAAAAAGGCCCCTCTGCATCGAAAACAAAAACAAAAACAAAAAAATCCTCCCGGAGAATCGTGGGAAGAGACCGACCACAGAGGAGGTGGCTGCCGTGTGCAGAAGGGCGCGTGGGTGCAAAGCTCCCCCGGAAAATCAATGGGAGTTTTGCCTGAGCAAGGGCTGAACGAGCAGGTCCATGCTCCTTTCGGGTGTCTAGGCAGCGCGCCGGCTGGTGAGTTATTCTCGTTCTCCGTGCAGCAGTCCTGGGGCGCACTAAAGTCTAACGAAATGATCTCTGAGGGGATGGGCTGTCGTGGGGCAGACCCACTTCCTCGGATCTGGGGATAGTGCTGTACTGAAGAAGTGGGTCTGCCCCACCAAAGCTCATCCCCGAAGAGATCATTTCCTTGTCTTTAAAGCGCTACAGGCCTGCGTGCTTGTCTTGTGCAGATAAAGACCAACGCGGCTCCTTCTCCTTGACTCTCCGAGGAGCGTTTTATTCCTATTTAATAAAGTTGTTACTGGTCTTTCGATTTTGTTGCAGTTTAATGAACAGATCCCCCACTTGGATTTTTCCCCATCGCCCACGGGTAATTTTCTATTCCGCCCCTTCCCAAGTTCAAGCTCACACGAGTATATACAGGTTGGCTGTTCTGCAGAGGCAATATTAGTTTTTTAAATTGTTTTTCACTCATCAGCTGGAAAACTAATTTTGAAACCAGAAAAAAATAACCCTTCACTTTATTGCTACTAGAGTGGTGTGATTAGTTCGCAGTGGTTACAGCTAGGCTGTGTTTACACTAGAGCGTTTTGTCGACAAAGTCTACAGGGCAGCTATGTGCAAAAGGCATTTTGTCAACAGTGTGCCGCCAAAAGGCGGCTCTTCTGCCAACAACCTCCTGCCTCTAGGCAATGAAGAATAACACCTTTGCTGGCAGTTTCTGTCCACAAAAGAGCTGTGTAGATGCTCTGGGCCGTCCCGTTTGCTGTGTTTCCGGTTGATCATTCTGTTCAGAAAGAGCAGCTGGGCAGTCCAGCTGCTCTCTGAGGATGGACAGAACAATCCACTTTCGTGTGGGGACACGATCTGTAGACAGCTGTTTTGTTACAAAACATCTTCTGACAGTAACTCCTGTTGCTAGATTATTGTCCTGTAACTGTGGGCAGTATGTCTACACTAGAGTGATCTCTTGTCAGAAGTTTCCATCAGAAGATATCTTCCAAGCAAACTTCTGTCAACAAATCGCGGCCACACGTGAGAATGGCCGGACAGCTTTCTCGACAGAATGGCCAACCAATAGCACAGTAGACAGGGCTGCCCAGTGACCCAGAAGCCCTCTCTTTCGACAGCGGCCCCTCCTGGGCCGTTTCTACACAGGCCACTTTCTCTGAAAGTGGCATGGTAATACAGGGGTGGAAATATGCTAATAAGGTGCGGGTGCAAATTCCCCACGCCTCATCAGCATACAGTCATATGATTTGGAGTCCGGAAGACTGTTCTTCTGGACTCCAAAATGCCCTTTAGAAGCGTGGCCCCGGGGGAGCTTCCAGAAGGAAGTCCTTCTTCCGGAGGCCCCTTCTTCCCAAAAATTTTCCAGAAGAAGGGGCGTCCGGAAGAAGGACTGCCTTCGGGAAGGTCCCCCGGGGCTGCGCTTCTAAACGGTGTTTTGGAGTCCGGAAGAAGGGTCTTCCGGACTCCAAATCACGTGACCGTATGCTAATGAGGTGCAGGGAATTTGCATCCGCGTCTTACTACCATATTTCGGGGCGTGTATTACCATGCCACTTTCAGAGAAAGAGGCCTGCGTACAAAGGGCCCTGGAGTATCCACACGGCTTTTTTCTTGATAGAATCCATTGCAAAGTGCTCTGCTCGTGGCAGAGAGGCAGGATTCTGTCAATAAAAGTGCTGAGTTCTGTTGACAAAATGCATTTTATGTGTGGATGGTCTGTGAGTTTTTGTCGACAAAACTCTAGTATAGCTGTAGGCATGGAGGCTAGGGTTACCCTGCAGCTGTATCTTGAAATAACTTATGCAATTTGCAAATTGCATAAGTTATTTTGAGGTAACGTATTTCAAACTTGGTGTCACCCACATGGCACCAAAGTTTGAAATAAGCAGCTATTTTGAAGTTTCTGCTACATCTCATGCAACAAGGGGTACCGGAACTGGAATAATGTGCTCGAAAGAGTGCTGCTATTTTGAGTGTGGAATTTTAGCCACAGAGTTGCTATTTCGGGATACTTTTTAATCCCAAAATAGCGACTATAGGGTAGCCAGAGCCCGAGCTAATTTTGAAATTGAAAGAGGGGCAGGGTTTGGCGAAAGCGGTTCATTTTTGTGGAGTCACTATTTTGAGTTAAATGCCCTTTTATTCCAGAATAACAAGCTTTGCCACGTGGATGCAAGGTTCCATCCTCCACCTCCTCTTCCCCAGGGTAGCCAAGCCCATCAATGGCTATGGTTGCATCACAGCGCTCTGTCGACAGAAGTCACCATTGGAAGAGACTTCCAGACAAAACTTCTGTCAACAGAGTGCCGCCAAACACAAAAGCCAATGGCTACGGTTACTATACAGTGAGCTGTTTACAGACGTTCCTGTCAGAAGAGATGTTCTGACATAACTTCTGGTGGCAGATCAGGTCTACACATGAAAATGGCTCAATCTTTTGATGCGCTCTGTGGACAAAAGGGTCCCTTGGAGTGTCTACCCAGGTTTTTCGTTAACAGTTTCTGTTGAGGAAACACATTTTGTGTGCAGATGTTCCAAGAGTTTTGTGTGCAAAACCCCAGTTTTGTCTACAAAACTCGCCAATGTAACCGTAGCGAATCAGAAGAGGGCTTGGCTCTTTTGACAGAGCAGCTGGACTGCCCAGCCACTCTCTCGACAAAACAGGCACCAGGAAGCACAACAGACCAGGCTGCCAGTTGTCCTGGATGCCCTATGTCCAGAGAAGACCCCCCAGAGCGTCCACACAGCTTTTTTGTTGACCGAATCTGTTGACAGCCGCCTCATACCTCATGGCTGAGAGGCCGAACGCTGCCAGCGAAAAGTGCTGAGTTTTGTCGACAGACTGTTGACAAAACTCATTTTGCACAGGGAGGTCCCACCAGTTTGGTTGGCAAAGCCTGGGTAGCCCACGTGAATTTCTTTTGAGGACTGGGTTGCATTTGGCAATGGGCTCTCAGCCTGCCAACCAAATTCACCCACTCAGGCCAGCAAAAGAAAAGGAAAGCAACACATCTGAAGCAAAAGTGGATTTAGCTTCCTCTCCACTTGATCTTCAGTTACTGTCGGCTCATGTCAGCGCCAGCCTTAGACTAAATTACAGCCCCTGCTCTTTTTAACTAATGCTTGTTTCGCATCCTCGCCCAGATCAAAGGGATTCCTCGCATACTCTGCTTTTCCTTTCTCTCTTCACAGGGCAAAGAAAAAGTTACATTTCCTTCGTGGTAATATTTTCCTCCCACATCTTAACGTCGTGTTGCGACCACTTTCCTTTCCGATTTGCCTTTCCTCCGACATCTGTGGTGTGGTTTCGCTCTGGGATCCCTTCGGCCCCTTGGGTGCCCGCTACATAAATAAAAACACAACGGAACAAAAATGCAAACCAGCTTGGCGGAGGAAGGGCCAGCTCCTGTTCTCAGGCAAGCCACGCGGGCAGACTATCCTGCTCAGGATGGCCCGGTGCGGGGCTGCCTGGTCTGGGCGTGGGGGCTTTTATTGTCCCCCTTGGAGATCCGCAGGGGATGGAGAGCCTTGCAAACGTGAGCCCGCCCGCGGTTCTCTGCCCCCTTTGAGGGATCCCTGCGGGGTGACATTATTAGCTGAGATTTAATCGCCCATTTCTGCCGCCGGCTACTCCAGTATCTTATATTCGGGGAGAACAACTGACAGCCCAAAATGAATCTTTTCTTCCTGCCATCGCGCCTTGGAGGGCCGTTTCCTGGAGGATCTCTGAGCGCTTTGACCGGATTTCGACCCGAAGGTTGAACAACTCAGGGCGCGGCGGTGAAATCTAGGTCTGCCCTGAGCTTTACCAGGTAAATCAGACTCCTGACCCGCTCCTGTGGGCCACAAGTAAATGCCCCCCATCCGGGTGGAAACCCGCAGGCCAGCAGCTCGGCGGAGGAGCATTTCCCGGGGGAAATGAGTTTAAACCTCAATGTCCTGCTCCCCTTCCCGACGCTACACACTAAAGCTCCTCCCGCACAGGTGAGGTCTTGGCTAAGAGGCAGGAGTTCAGAACAAGCCTTCCCGTGGCGTTGTGTAAAGATGCTGGATCCTTATACACAAGGGTGTATGTGTGTGTGTGTGTGTGTGTGTCGCTGGTGCATGAAGGTAACTCCATTCACACAGCATCTGCGTTAGGAGGAGAGTTTTCTGGCTCCCGCCGGCGCTGGTAAGAGTAATAAAATACATGGCTCGGTTAAAAAAGGGCCTGAGCCCGTTTGCGCCAGTGGTTTCCCGAGCGCCGCTTGAGCCCCAAAGATAAAGAATTATTTCATGTCGTTTCTTAGAGTCACAGCGGCCCGGCGCTGCGGCGGGGCCAGGGCCGGCAGAGCCCTCGGGAAATCTCCTGCCCACCTTCCTCTGGACTCCAGGCGCGCCTTTGCTCTGGGAAAGGAGTCCCTGCCCCAGCGCGTTACTCCGCCTCGCTGGTGATGCCAGGCGGGACCAGGGGCTCCGCGGCCCGCGGAGGAATTGGCTAATCCGCGGAGCTGCAGGAGGGTTACAAGGTGTGGCAGAAAACGCTGGGCTTGGCCTTCTGCTTGGGGTTCCCGGCCGGCCCTGCTCAGGGACCGGGACCGCTCCCGGACCTGCAGGCCGGAGAGTCTCCGCCTGCCCCGATGGGGAGGGATAAGGCCCTCGCGGAAGCTAAGTATCCCACAGGGAAGGGCCCCTGTGCTCGGCCTGGTCCGTGGGCCCGATCCTGCAGCGTGGGGACGGCAGGATCGGGCCCTACCTGGGGGCGCCAGCGCAAAAGCCCTGCTTAGCCCTTTAGCCCGTGTCCCTCCAGGCAGCGGATTAAATGGCCCCTCGTGTCACGAGCCCAGCCCGGGGCCGGGACGCAGCTGCTTTGCCCCCCTCCACCACCAGGCTGGGGTCCTTTACCGGCGGTACAGGACCAGGCGGATAGTTTTACGGTGCCAACTTCTGCTGGGGCTGGGGCCGCTTCCCAGCGCAGCGCCGAGCTTCTGGGCGGCCCCCACGCGTGTCTCCGCCACCACCCGGCGCGGGTCCCCCTGTGAGATCCCCGCGCACCCGTCCGCTGCAGGAGGGGCCGGGGCCCGGCCCGGCCCGGCGCAGCGCCCACCACGTGGGACCCCGGGAAGGGACCGCTGGGCAGGAGCAGGAGCAGAGGCCGAGCCCGGAGGGGGAGGGGGAGGGGGAGGGGGGAGGCAGCGCTCGGGGCACGCGGCCTGGGGCGGGAGTCCCAGCGCTCTACGCTCTAGTTCGAAGCGGCGCCCGCCCTATAAGCGGGCTACCGTGTGCGTCATCCCCCCCTCCCCTCCCCCGATTGGTCCGGCTCCTCTGGCGCCGGCCCTGATTGGCTCAGCCCACAGGGGCGGGGATCCTGGGGCAAACCTTCCTGCTGCGCCTCGTGGATGGCTGGGGTGCGCCGCTTTGGAACCCGGCCACCTGCTGGCGCCGAGCTGAGCCGCGCCGCGGGCGTGGCCCAGCGCTGCCCGCGAGGGAGAGCTCTGCCGGCCGGCCTGTGCGCTGCAGCTCGCTTCCCCCCGAGACCTGCCCCAGCCCGGTGGTTGACATAAAAGACCCCCCCCCCCGGGGGGGCAGCCCCGCTAGGGAGCAAGAGGAGCCCCTGCCCCCGAGAGCGCTCGGGCGGGGCGAGCGCTGCACGGACCCGGCGGCAGGTTAGAGCTGGAGACCGGAGTCGAGGGGGAGCCCCGCAGCGGCTGTGCCGTGGGGTGTGCGGGGAAGGACGCCCGGCAGACCGCACCGGGGGGTCCGGGCCCGCGGCGCAGCTGGGCTAACACACCCAGCAAAGGCTCCCTCGAGCCTCGGAGGCACACGGGGGCATTCGCTCAGTGACAAAGGCAGGGGAAGGGGGGGTCCCCCCACACCAAGGGAGGGCTCCCCCCTTCGCAGCTACCAGGGAGCACACCGCAGCCACCGTCTCGCTCCTGGCATCCTCCCCCGGCCACGCAGAACGCCCCAAAGAGCGGCTCGCTCCTTGCACGTGTTTCCCAAATCCCATCCAGCCCCGAGTACCTGACAGGAGAATGGGCCGTGCAGAGCTGCGGCCCAGCGGGCTGGCGGCGGCCGCTCCTTTAGCAGCCGGGCTAGCAACGAAACGAACAAGCCTCCCGCAAGAGCAATCAAAGGAGACCCAAACCAACGCCGGCCGGGCAATGACTTTCCCCTCCCGCTGCTCCGGAGCCGTGTGCTGGGAGCCGGTCCTGTTTGGGTGCGGGGACGGGGCCTGATCAGGCGTGTAAAGGAGAGAGTTCCCCCTTGCACTACGGAGCACGCGCCCGTGCGGTAGTGAACACCTGCGTGCAAGGTCGCTGCGGAGACGGGCGTTAGTGAAAAGCACCCGGGGAAGCACAATGCGTTTGCCATAAGCCAAAAGGCCGCGGCCAAGTTTGAGGCCGGAATATTTACGAGGCGACCCCCCTGATTTAATCAAGACGGGGGGTGGGTGGGAAGTGGGCAAACCTCGGCCTCAAGTGGCTGCCCAGGCAAAGCACGTTGAGTTTCCCTCCCCCGCCCCGCAAGGGCGGGTCCCCCCAGCGCAAGGGAGAACTTTGTCGACAGAACAACAAGAAGGCTTGTGGCACCTTATAGACTAACACCTATTTTGGAGCCTAAGCTTTCGCGGGCAAACACCCGCTTCGACAGATGCAGAGTTTGTCGACAGAGTTTCTCTATCAAGTTTCTTCCTGAGCAGGATCGGGCCCAGCACTGGGGGCTTTGCAGCCATCTTTGTTTAAATCTCCCGCCCCTCCACCCAGCAGCGGACAACCAAGCGGTGTCGATACAGAGCAGAGGAGTCTGTGAAGGGCGTTGGCTCGGAAAAGAGGGGGTAAGGGGGCACTGCAGGGCAGGCATTTAACTTCTAAATACGTCCCCCCCAGTAGTTTGAAGCAAACCCACCCGGCCGTCTCCGTCTGTTCTCCCCGACTTGCAAGGGAAGACACCGCCTTGGAAAACAGCCTCGCCCCAGGTGGACCCAATCCTGGGAGGGGTGGGGGAAGGGAAGCTCTAACTCGCCTAATTGTATTAACGCCCCCGGGACTCCCGGGGCCGAACCAGAGCTGCTCCCAGGAGTTAGCGGCTGCCCCACCCAGCCGGGCACGGGTCGGTTGGGCAGGAGTGGGACCCCGCTCGGGGACCCACCAGCACCCGGGTCGCTCACACAGATCCTGCACCACTGAAGAGCGAATGCGAGTTGCCCCCTTTGGTGCGGGAGAAAAGCCCCTCCCTGGCATGAGGATCTGTAGTTTCAATCGCGCCAGGCGGGAGAGGGCAGATTAGGGACCAGCTGCCGCCCCAGTTCGGCAGTGACCTCCCCTTGTAAACGCCAGGCTCGCTGTGGCACAGAACTTCCCAGTGCCGCAAAATCTATCCCGCGTGGGAAAGCCTCTCTTTAGTTTCGAGAGCCGAAAGGAAGAATCTCGGCTGATCTGCCGCTGCCCTTCAGTCAAGTAGTCGACTGAATTCATCGCTTAGCAGCCTCCAGGTGGTCTCCTGCTGGGCGTTTCCAGTTAGGAGCGACAGTTTGAAATCTAGTTGAGAAATCAACGGACTGCGATAGAAATTCCCATCGAATCGACACAGATCAGGACATATTTTATCTATTTGTGCGGCTCACCATCGCCGGGGGCGGACAGGCTAAACTTTAAATGTAGTTTAGCATCAAACTGCACCAATCAACAACTGACTCCAGTGATGTCTTGTCTCTATTCATATTCTAGCTGCTTTGCCTAGAATTGCAAATTGAAACCTGTGTTCTTGGGTCAGTTAAAAACAAAACACAAACCAAAACCCCCTTTACCTTTATGTGGAAATGATGTAGCTGGAAGGGAACCTCACAGCAGATAGAATACCCGCCGGGAAAGTTTTCTTATAGCATTTGATATTTGTTTTAGTCCAGCATCATCCAGTTTTTAAGAAAAGCACCCTGGAAACTGCCCTGCAAAGGGATTATTCGAAATAAACTCGGGCAGTAGAAAAAGTTCTCTTGAAAGTAAAGTGGCAACAGGCAGATTTGCCCTGAGAAGGTAACATCCTGTCTGGGTGCCCAAAGGCTTTTGTCTCCCTACCTCTTAAAATGTTCTGCTCAGACCTCTAGGTATATTCTGTCTCCCAGTATATCAAACTCAACAGCTGTAATAATAGAGCCGCCCAATGGGATGGGGATAGATTTGCAAAATACAGTGCAGGAGCCGGAGAGGTTTTACTGCTTATTATCCGGGAACCGATTCTACAAACCACCTGCCACCTCTTTTCCTTGCTTCCAGCGCCGAGTTTTGATGGCTTATCCTTATCTCCTAAAAAAGCGAAAAGTGGGTGTGTGTGGGAAGACCGACACCGGTGTCTTCTTCCTTCCCCTTTACCTTCTCCTTCTGAAACCACTTTATCATTCCTAAACATCACTGCACCGTACATGATCCGCAGACCAACATGAACTGGGGCTCAGATCAGAGCTTGGAAATATGTTACCTCCTTTTATGGGCGTTACAAAAATTACATTAAGAAGAGTGATTTATTATTATTATTATTATTATTTATTTTATTTATTAATACTACTAAATATATAATAATAAATATAATATTTATAATATTATATATGTATATATAATATATATAATATTATTAAACTTTCTGCACTTCCTGAGGCTACTGGAGAGCTGAAAAGCACATCGTTTTTTCTGGGTATGGTCGACACGGTGGTTTCACCGGCGGGGTAGGTCTGAGCTGCTCATTTAGGATGGGGCCAATGTGGCATGTTGCCTTTTCAAGGAAAGCGCGTTGCCACTTTACTTCCAAGAGAAGTTGTGTTTGGTCCGAGTTTCAGGGTGGTTTCCAGTGCGCTTTGCTTGCGCACTGGCTGCCGCTGGGCGAACAGCGCTGCACAGCAGAGGTGGCCGTCGGAAATCGGGCTGATGAAGCGGGTCGGTCCCACGAAAGCTCATCGCCGGGTAAATCTATGTTAGTCTCTGAAGTGCTGCATTTCTGCGGGTTGGTTTCCTCAGACCCGCACAAGGAAACCTTCCCCGTGGCTGCTCTGTCTGCCGTGAGGTTCCCCTCCAAGCTGCCCCATGAGGGCAAAACTCTAACTCGCCCTCGTATTTCTGCTCTCTCCCCCCTGCCCGCCGGCGCACGGACCTGACCTCGCTGGAATAAGCCGCTGCTCGTTATTCGCTGACGCTCGGCTGCATTTCCCGGGGAAGCCGTCAGCCACCCCCCTCTATCCTCCCCCCTTACCCCCCGGCCCGGGATGGACACCGACACACGGGCTCGCGCTCCTTTGCACGGGGCTGCTTGGAGAGCCGCAGCTGCGGGGAGAGGTGCTGGGCGGGGGAGGGGGGCTCTATGTTAATATCATTACCGTTGCCGTGGCAACCCATAGGCTCATTGCTCGGGGGTGAGCCCCGCCACAAGGGGTGGTGGAAGGGAAACCGCTAAGTGGGCCGCGCAGGGACGCGGCTGCACAAGCTGAACAACGAGCCAGGGTTTAACATGGGACCCTGCCGATGACCCTGGTCCCAGCCGCCTCCGCAGCCCTAACACAGCGCTGGTTGCAGGAGCCGGGCGCGGGGAGACATAACAGTGCAACGAGACATAACAGCTGGGGCCGCGGCCAGGCCTGGGGAGCGCCCCCCGCCTGCCCCCCGGCGCCGGGCACGAGGAGCCGCGCATGGAGCAGCGAAATGCGCATTGGCCGCTGCAGAGCGGATCTCGCCTTGAATCACGAGTGGGGGGCTGGGCTGGGTGGGGGAGTTACCGGCGCGCGTGTGAGCTGTTCCCCCCGCCCCCCCGCCAAAGCCCTGACAGGCAAACAGCGGAATGGCCAGGAAATAACGGGGCGGCCTTTCACTTTCTTCCGGCCCCCCTAAATGTTTGGCTCGGTCCGGGCTTCGCTTCCACCTATTGGAGGCCGGCGGAGGATTCAAAGTTGCTTGCACGCGTGTGGTTTTGCAAAGTGAAATGCCCGGGTGTGCGTGTGCGTGAGATGCCTCTCTGTGTGTGTGTGTGTGTGTGTGTGTGTGTGAAATCCCTCTGTGCGTGTGCGTGAAATCCCTCTGTGTGTGTGCGTGAGATGCCTGTGTGTGTGTGTGAAATGCCTCTGTGTGTGCGTGTGTGCGTGAGATGCTTCTGTGTGTGCGTGAGATGCCTGTGTGTGTGTGTGTGTGTGTGAAATCCCTCTGTGCGTGTGCGTGAAATGCCTCTGTGTGTGTGTGTGAAATGCCTCTGTGTGTGCGTGTGTGCGTGAGATGCCTGTGTGTGTGAAATGCCTCTGTGTGTGCGCGTGTGCGTCAGATGCCTGTGTGTGTGTGTGAAATGCTTCTGTGTGTGTGTGTGAGATGCTTCTGTGTGTGTGTGAAATGCCTGTGTGTGCGCGTGTGCGTGAGATGCCTCTGTGTGTGTGTGAAATGCCTGTGTGCGTGCGTGTGCATGAAATGCCTCTGTGTGTGTGTGTGTGAAATGCCTCTGTGTGTGTTGTTTTGCAAAGTGAAAAGCCTCTATGTTTGTGTGTGAAACGCCTCTGTGTGTGTGAGTGAAATGTCTGTGTGTGTGTAATGCCTGTGTGTGTGTGAGAGTGAAAGGCCTGTCTCTGTGTGTGTAATGCCTCTGTGTGTGTGAGTGAGTGAGATGCCTCCGTGTGTGTTGTTTTGCAAAGTGAAACGCCTCGGGGTGTGGGTGAGCGAAACGCCTGTGTGTGACAGAGAGAGAGACAGAGTGAGTGAAATGCCTGTGTGCGCGCGCGCGCGCGTGGTTTCACACAGTGAAACGCCTCTGTGTGTCTGTGTGAGTGTGTGAGTGTGTGTTGGGGAGAGAAACACAGAAATAAAACGTTGCACTCGATCAGGCAGGTTTGGCTTCACTGTGTGCCTGGGCAGCAGTGGGCTGCTTAAGTCTTTGCCCGCCAAAGCTTAACGCTCCAAAATATCTGGTGGTCTATAAGGTGCCACAGGACGTCTGTTGTGACATCGAGAAGCTGCGAAGTGCAAGAAGTTACTTTCAAGGGCAGTGCACCTCGGGCCAGTAAACTAATTGCAAGCACTGTAGGGAAGGGATGGTGTGTGTTGGGGGGGCGGGGGAGGGGACACGTGAACCCAAAGGGGGGGGTGTCTCTTTCCCACCTCCCTCCAAAAACGAAAAAAAAAAAAAGTTCGAGGTCTTAAAACAGGGTTCAGAGAATTACAAGTAATCAGATCTGCCGGGGGTCAGCAGTGCAAACTTTTTAAGACTAATGTTTATTTAGAAAAGTGAGTGGTGTTTGTGTTGCTTTTCTTGTGCCCCAGTGCCAAGTCCTAATGGCTTTAACAGACTTCCCATTCCAAACGCCTGCTCCCAGCATGGGGACCACCGGAGGGAAAAAACCCGTGACCATACTCAGACACTAAGGGGAGGGATTCTGGGGGAAGGACGTACATGGGGTTACTGTCCCCCCACCCCATAAACCAGTCCCAAGTTTTGCCTGGTTTTGCATTGCTTTAGGAACAAGTACCATGTAACCCTACTCCATAAACAGTAATCAAGGCAGGGCTCTGGACTTGTGTAGGGAGAAATAACTCTGTGGCTACGTCGACAGGAGAGGG
Organism: Carettochelys insculpta; assembly: GCF_033958435.1. NCBI lineage: Eukaryota > Metazoa > Chordata > Testudines > Carettochelyidae > Carettochelys > Carettochelys insculpta. The sequence goes on from NC_134145.1 coordinate 6,704,092, forward strand.
TTTTTTGTTTTTGTTTTTTTTTCCGGCAAAACTGGGCTTTTGTTGGAAAAACCTGGGGAGCATCTACATGCAAAATGAGCTTTGTTGGCACTTTACGGACAAAACGTGGCACATCCGGGCCACATCTATACGGGCAGCTTCTGTTGACAGACCAGCCCTTTTGTCGAGAAAACTTGCCGAGCGCCTACAAGGCTAAAGCGCTCTGTCGGGAGTTTGTTGACAAAAGCAGCTGCTCAATTGGAAGAGTTATCCCTGTTCCCGACCAGGCATAGGGCAGCTGTCGACTCTGTCTTGTTGACAGAGTTCTCGTGTAGACAGTTCTGTCGACAGAGAGGGCTTCCTGTTCCCTGGGCAGCCCTGTTTGTAGGGTTTCCCATCAACTGTTCTGTGGAGAGAGGGCAGGGCAGTGTGGCTGCTGTCTGGTGACAGAGCAGCTTGCTCTTTCTATCTGCTTTTGTGCATAGACACAATCTGTCCATAGACGAACTGCCGAGGCTTCCCTGTAGTCAGTGACTTCTGTCGACAGAAGCTTCCTGTGTAGACATAGCCCTGATGACAGTGTTATACCTCTCCCTGTTCAGGTATAACACCTCCCTCAACAGTGTTCTGCCGAGAAAACAGCCATGTAGATCTTCTGGGGCCCCATTTGTCGACAGAGGGGCCCTCCATGGCACCAGCCAGCTGGAGCTGGGAGGCACCATACCCACTGCAATCAAGGCTCTGTGATCTGTGCCTCTTGATGCATTATAAAGGCACAGGGAGCCCTGGAAACCCTGTGCAGGAAGACGGAGGTGTGTCTGCAGGCTGCCAGCACCACACCACAGTGGCCACTCCCTAGAAACAAAAAACATCTTGGGCTGCCCAAGACCCCCACTAAGCTCTTGGAGGATGTTGGCGACAGGTCCCAGGACCCACCCTGGGCAACAGGAAATGGGACCCCCATGTCCCTCTGGGGTGATCAGCCAGTCCTTCTGGACCCCACTGTGAAGCCGCACAACGCCCCAGGCTATGCGCACCTTGCCGGAGCCCTGGCAGATTGTGGCCACCCCACCTGCACTCTGGAGCTGGTCTGGGCCAAGGTGAAGGAGCTCTGCCAGGGCTATGTGAGGGTCCGGGATGCACAGTCGAGTTTGGGGGCAGAGATAGCCACCTTTCCCAATTACGAGGAGCTGGACCCCCTCCTCAGGGGCGGCAAGGCTGCATCCAGCTGGGAGACCACTGACACTGTAGAGGAGCCCCCCCCCGCCCCCCCGACTCAGCCAGTGACAGAGGACCTGGGAACCCTGCTGGAGCCCTCCCAGGAACCACCCTCATACCCTGAGTCCAGCCTGGGGACCCTGAATATCGCCCTGGCCTCAGGCCCCTCCAGCACCACAACATCGGCATGGGTGTCTGCAGACCTGTGCATGGGACTGTCTGGTGAGTATCTCATGGGTTGGTGGGGGGCAGGCAGGGCATGCCATGGGCCTTGCCAGGATGGCTCGGGTAGGAACTCATGCTGTGGGCCCAGCCTCTGTGCCAATGACATAGCAGTGTGTCCCACCCAGACCCAGCAGGCAGCCCCTGGGCATGGGTGCCAGCCCGCTCAGCTCCACAGCAGGGCTGCATGAGCCCCAGGACCCTGGGACCAGGGGTATCCTGCCCTTGCTACTCCTGGGAGCAGGCCAGCCACAGGGGCAAGGGGCTGACCCCACACACACCACCAAGAAGTGTTGCTCTCCATTTGCAGTCATGTTGACGGGCGACAGCAGCACCCGCCCCATGGATAGTGCTGGGAGCTGCACGCATGTGTGGGCAGGCAGGGAGGGCCGGGCTGCACCCAGCTTGCCCACCACCCACGCAAGGACCCCTCTGTGGTCGGCTTTTCCTGCCCAGGCTGCTCGCCCATCAGGCCAGTGGGTGGGGTTTGTGGTCGGGCCGGTCCCACGACACCACAGGGTTCGTCAGAGGAAGGACCCACCATGCTGGGGGCACAGGCATGCACACCCAGGCCAGCCCCATCTCATGGCCTGGCACGGGGCTGCTGCTCGGGGGCAGGGCCTTGGCGGCTGTGCTGTGGGAAGGGCTCACCAGCTCCCCATCTCTCCTTACAGCTGCACCGTCCGAGGGCCAGGCCAGCCCCTCCATGCAGCCAGGCAGCCCCAGGGAGGAGTCAGAGCCAGCACCCCTGAGAGACGGCACCCCACCACCACCAGGGCGTGCCCACAGCTGGAGGGGCCGGCACTGCCGGGACGACAACAGCCTTCGGGCCTGCACAGTCCCTTCCGGTGGCAAAACGACATCGCTGTGCCGCGGCCGTGGTGGGAAGAGGAGTGGCCGTGGGAGCGGGCACGGGCTTCAGATCGGTGCTGGCCTTGGTGCACTGCCTCTGGGATACCCTGGAGGCCAGAGTGGCCCAGGCCACCAGGCCCATGGCCCCGGCCACTCCCCTTCTCCCCACCGCTGTTGCTATTTTGGAATACCTTATTTTGAAATAACCCGTCTGCATAGAGAGAACCCCAGTAGGCAGCAGCATGCGATCCTGCCCCCAGTTACTTTACCCACGAAATCACGCTGGGTTTCTCCAGGCTGGCTTTCAGGGTTATCATTTTTGCTTGCTAGAAGTTTTGCTGAATGAGAGCGCTCTGTGTGTTTTTCTATCTGGAAACCTCATCAGCAGCGGGAGGGGGAAGGAGGACGCACAGGGAGTTTTGCTCAGTATCTGCCAAGGAAGACCCAACTGGCAAATCAATTTCCTGTCCGACTTTCTGATGGGATCTCCCCGTCCCTCTTGCTTTATGGGGTTCTTGAGCCAGGAGTGAGCCGTGACATGTGTTGCAGGGTTGTCTCTGTTCCACACTGATCCCCGATGAGCAGACGCAGCATCAGCCCCCTGCCCTGGCTGGGAGAACCTGCGGGACTAGGAAAGCCTCGATATATATAAATAAACACTTCCAGCGGCAGTTGCCCAGACAGCATTTCCCCAGCTGAAGCTTGGTGGGTTCAGGAGCCCTTGAAAGTTGAGCCCGAGGGGTGGGGGTTCAGCCCACAGTGCTGCTCACACCTAGTGCTGGTGTAAGCCACACACCTTGTGGTGTGGGACACTGTTCCATGCAGTGGCATGTAAACCACTTACACATGGAAAGCCTAAGTTACTCTATGGCCTTAGCAGTGAGCCAGCTGGCTTTTAGCTCAAACTGTAGAGGCTCCTGCTCTAAGCATCAGGGGTCTCAGGTTTGAGTCCCCCCTTTGGGTGGTTATACCAGCAGCATGTTCCTGGCCTGAGGGCTTTTAAGAACTCACATGGATTTGCCTTTCTAGGGGCTTGTTGCATCCCCATTTCTTTAGAGCCAGCCATGCAGTCCCATAGCTGGGGTTTGAAACAGACCAAAGCCTGACCTGCTGGTGCAGCAGCCGCAGCTTTTTCCCCTCAGTGCGGAGGCCCGTTGGACCTCAGGGAGGAGGGTTAATTTTTCGCAGCCATGCGAGGTCCCCAGACCTTTCCCGAAGGCGTTGGGAAGCGTCTTGTTGGAGTGCTCTCGTGTGGAGACAAATTTCCCCCACAGCAAGCTCTGGCTGCATTGCAGACGGGCCTTTAGCATTGGGGTGGAATGGGACGATTGATTTACCCGTCTCTCCTTTGCAGTGGAGCAGGAACAAATTTTTAGGGGGCGGAGGAGCTGAGAGTGTTGGAACAAAGCAGAAATCCTGTCTACATTAGAAGTCATTTCAAGTTAGGGAATGCTGCAGCAACCCCACACCTCAACTCCCACCCCTACTTCCCTTCCCTGTTCCTGTGGACTACCAGCACAGGAATCACTCCACTTTGGTAGACCCATAGAAAGCCGAAGCAAAGCTTTGTCCATACCTGGGGTCAGGCCCTGACTCCTGCAGGGTTTTGAAAGGTCAATAGGCAAGAGGCACTAATGGGCCCTGAGTGTAACCTGAAGTCACACCCAGGATGACTTTGATCCCACATCGTTTTCCTCTCCGGGGCTGTTCCCATAGCAAATGGAACTAGGGGGGCTGCAGTAAGTTGTTTCCATTACTGACGGGATTGACAGCTTGGTTCAATGGCTGCCAGCAGGCCTGACTGTTCCTTTCCTGGAGAGATGGATGCCTGCAATAATGATCTACCACCTGCTCTTGAGGAAATGGATGGGCGTTTGCCATTGATTCTAATGGGACCACGGTCAAAGTCATGGTCTAGTTTCACTCTCCAGGGAGGGGATCAGAATCCTCCACTCCCACAAAGAGGCCCAATCCTGCACCCTCTTGCCCCAGGGTGGTGAAGAACTGGCATGGGTTACTTAGAGAGATGGTAGAATCTTTGTCCCTAGAGGTTTTCAAGTCCCTGCCTGAGAAAGTCCTGGCTGGAATGATTCACTTGGGGTTGGTCTTGCCTTGAGCAGGGAGCTGGACAGGGTGACTTTCTGAGGTCTCTTCCAGCCCGAGGGTTCTATGATTTGATGCTGGGGTAAGAGGGAGAAATCCATCCTTGCCAGTGAAGTCTTCTTCAAGGCAAAGTACTTTGTCACCTCACACGTCTTCTTCCATGGCCTTATGGACAATCAACTGGACACAAGGAGGTGTGTTCATGGGTCATCTTCAGCCAAGTGAACCCGATCAGCTGGTAGGCACTGAACGGAACAACACTCTTTCTCTCTGTTCTGTGTATGTGTGTTCTGTGTTGTGTTGTGGTGTGGTGGTGGGGTGTGTGTGTGTGTGTGTGTGTGTGTGTAGGGGAAACACAGCCGCTAAAAATTGCCAGATGCTTTCTCCCCACTATATAAGTCATATGTTTGGGGCATGGAGAACACTGACTTCAGCAGCTGTTACACCCCTCATCCCCAGCCAATAACTGCAGTACCCTGATGGCACAATGATTCTGGGAGGGGAGAGGTATCTGAAAGCAACAGAATCACCCTTTCTGCTCCCGTTCCTGCAATCAGCTGCTCTTGGGTTTGCTCTCAGACAGGCCTCGCATTTTGCTGCAGCCCAAGGAGCGTGCTATCTGACTTCTGCAACAGCAGCAGCCTGGGACTCAGCTTAACCCTGTGTGAAAGAAGAGCTCTGAGAGACACCCCCAACCCCCCGGGCTCTTACAACAGAGATTTTTGCTTCACTGATGACTCAGCCCCTTGAAATTCATTATATGCAAGCACCTTCCACCTAGCTCGCTCTGGAAAGGCAAGTCTGTTTTTGTAAGAGGGGACAGCTAACTGCAAACAAAGGCCTGGGCAAGTGTTATTCTGAGCTGCTTCTTGCACAGCCCATAGAGTTGCGATAAAAGCATAACAACGGTCGTACATTTGCAAAGTGCATGACCAGACTGCATCACATCTTTGCTCAGCAAGCCTGCAACGCAGTGTTTTAAAGGGGGGATGTAGGAGGTGTGAGAAATCGGATTCATTTTCAGGTGAGGGGAAATGTCTAAACGCCAGCCTTAGCCATAGTTTAAAAACCTTCCAGGGTTCTGACCTTGAGCCTTTCAGCTGAGGATGATGTGGGTGGACACAACATATCAGAGCCAAAAACCAGACCATTTCTGTGCTTCTTACAACGGTCTTGTACCTTTTTTTGGGAAGGCCACTCATATTTACCCTCCACACCTTTAACATGTCAAATACACCTCCAGCTATCCAGAGGCTTTAATTCCCCCTCATTATTAGAGTATAACCCACCTTAAATGCCCAGTTGTAGAAATCTACAAGAGGGGTGGTGAAGCACTGGAATGCATTACCTAGAGAGGTGGGGGACCCTCCATCCCTACGGCCTGACATAGCCCTGACTGGGATGATTTAGTTGGAGTTTGTCCTGCATTGGGCAGGGGGCTGGACTAGATGATCTCTTGAGGTCCCTTCCAGCCCTAGGACTCTATGATTCTTAATCATATTTATTATTTAAAAAAAATAATTTTCTTGGTCCCCATTTGAACAATCGAAATGTTACGACTATAAAATGCTGCTAATTGTGCACGTGTATTTTGCTGTATCATATCTTATTTCTATATGGACAGACTTGTATTCCCCAAACCTAATGCAGTTTAGAATACAGCAGAAAGCTTGTAACTGCATTGTAATACCAATGCCAAATGAATTAGAGTTCTAATTTCTTTCCCTGGGAGAGGGGACCCCAGAACAAATAACCCCCAAACATATTGACTGTGAATATCTGTGGCGCTAGAAATGACGGCAAGACACTTTCAGAACAGGGAAATTTGATGCTAATGTATTCACTCTTGCAAGGTAAACGAGAGCAATGCATAATTAAGATTGATTTAAACGAGCGGTAAACATTAGTGTTAGGGGGATGGCAACACAGTGTAGTTTGAAATGTAGAGCCCCGGCGTATTCAAAACAACCTCCCTTTTAAAACCTTCAGTTTTAACTCTTTAGTAATAATACAAAAGTCTGCCAAACTCTTCATACTGCTCTGTTTAAGAGCACATGCTAAACTCCAGATTTACTCCGTGTGTGTGTGTGCTAGACTGTCCATCATTTTATAAGACTTTTCTGCCATCACCCGCTAGCCCCTGGGGAAGGTGAGGCTGCCGGAAAGCCCAGTGTACCTCCTTTTTGCCCCCCGATAATTTGCCAAGCTGTATCCCTGATCTTTTTCTCACTCTGCTTTTAACGCACCATGCATCCTGGCCCAAGCAACATGTGTGCAAATAACCCTGACGAGGTTTATATGCACTCCCTCTATAAACACATGGCATTTTACTAGACTCCCACACAGCAGGGACAGATCCTGCTGTTTCCTTATAATAACTGTCCCAGCCTCCCCTTTCACCAGGGATATTATCTCCCGCCTGCTTGCAACCCTTTTATGATTGTTGGGCACTTTACCCAGTTATATACACTTACAAGCCCTCTGTGCCCCACAGGCCCATCCATAACATTCATAGGCTCTTAAGGATGTCCAACTGCGTGTTATCTGACCCCCCTCCACCCACTGAAGGGAAAATAAAGAGAGAAGAGGTTTAAGGTCAAATGAATTTCTGTCCCCTCTCCACTTGCTTTGTTATATAGTCTTCCCTCCTTAACTGTGTAGCCTGACTCCGCTGTAATGTGTTGCCTCTGCTGGGATCCCAACAGTGCTAAAGCAGCTCCAATAGACATGAAAAGAAATAGATGTCTGCTGAATTAAATGCACATCTCCCTCCCCAAGCAATCAGCTGGCCCCTGGGTCCAGGAGCCCCTCCCACTAGGCTGGGGGAGGAGCCTTAGTAATGGGCGGGGCTAAGTATAAGCCCCATCCACTTCCCAGAAGCCAAATTGTGCACACCTCTTGCTCCATAGAGCATGGGTGAGGTTAAAACAATGAGAAGTCCTGTGGCACCTTATAGACTAACAGACTTTTTGGAGAATAAGCTTTTGTACGTAAAGACCCACTTCATCAGATGCATCTGATGAAGTGGGTCTTTGCCCACGAAAGCTTATGCTCCAAAGAATCTGTTAGTCTATAAGGTGCCACAGGACTTCTCATTGTTTTTGCAGATACAGACTAACACAGCTCCCCCTCTGATACTGTCTGAGGTTGTGGGAGGTATGATACAGTGGATAAATGAAGGGCATTCCAGAGATCTTGGCATTTGTGTGTTCAGTGCGGTGTAACGTTTACAATCTGTTCTGTGACTCGGGTTCTAGGAGGGTAAAGTTTCAGGATGCACAAAGGAAATGCTGTCTAGTGACTGAACAACAATGCCCTTGCTTTGGAAAGTATTACAAATGAAAACTACAAGCCTTAGCCCAGCCCTTCAGGGAGTTAATTTCCTGGTAATGTTTGCCTTGATATTAATATGCAGATAGCCAAGTTTCAAATCCAGCCCCCAAAGGAAGGTGAGTATGAAGCATTCTGCCCTAAGGGGTGATGATTTTATGAGCACAGTAATACAGCTTCTCTGTAACAAATCCTGTAATTAGGGCTTGCAATTAGGCCGATGCAACTCATCAGTCAACACATCTTGAATGCAGCCGCTGAAGCATGTACTCCTGATAGGAGCCTTTAAAACATCCAGAATTACAGAGGTGAGATGTTGGGTTAAGGAGGTTATTGAAACACAAATACTCCAAAATCAAATGAAAATCACCCTGAGAAGCTGCCCACAAGTGTTATAATTAGTCCTCCTTTTGCATTTGTGCATGTTAGGATGTTAAGGGATTTTTTTTGTTGGAGGGGTAGGGGAAGGGCAGAGCAATGCTTTGGAAATTCTCATAACGCTTTAAACATCCAGTTTACATAGAAATTTAGAAGTAGACACTGAGAAGTGAATTCTGACACACAGTGGGGGTGAGGGGAGCTGCTTGGGTCACAGAAGTACAATGGAGGCAAGAGTAAGAACTACAAATTAGGGCATTTAATGCAGGAGATCCAATGTTTTCCTCTCCCTGGGATTCCCTGCAACAACCCTCAAATATGTGACATGAACAAGGAGGGGAGAAGAACTGGATTCTGCTCCCATTGAAGGCAAGTGGGCATTTTCCCACTGAGGTCAATGGGACAGCAGGATAAACTCACCCTAGGGTGAGTGAATGGGGGCAGCACTTTGCCTCAGCTACATCCAACGCAAACGGGAAAGGGCAGAATCCACTGGGAACAGCTGCAGTCCAACGCAGGCTTTGCAGGCGAACACACCCTGTCTAAAGGTGCTGGGCCTGCTCGTGTTTGGCGCTGAGCACCCAAGGGCAAGTCACTTGGAAGCACTCAGGGTTGGGCGCCTGGTTTCGAAACAAGCGGGATTGCTGTCTCGCAAGGTAAGATACTGTGTTGAGGACGTGCCCTTCTCTTATATAGACAGGGCTCTGAATGGGCACGGGCCTTCCCAGAGAACAAGGAACCCGGATGGCTTTCATTCCAATGGCTTCAGCCTGCTGCCCAGGAAGGCAATGGGGCTTTCCCTTCTGTTTGGTATCTACTGTACTCGCATAGCCACCACCACTGCAACATCTATGCTGGGCCCTAGGGAGTGGAGTGCCTTGATCTCCCATTGACTTTAATGGGGTGTGAAGGCCCCCAACCAAGATATGACATCATGTCTCCAGATTTGGCCTTGTGTCTATCATGCGATGGGCAACCACAAATGGGGAGTGGGCCACTTGAGCGACCCTCCTTCATCTCAGGGGGTCTCATCAGCCCATGGCTCACTGGGGTTGCACCTGTGGTCCACCCCACCCTGGTTTCCCTGTCTGCCCCCTATGTGTCTCTCATGCATTAGGGTCCCCCAGTTACCTGCTCCTTCCTGGCACTTTTGGAACATTCAAACCACACGGTTCACGCTCTGTCCCTGCTCCTCCCCCACTCTCCCAGAGCTTGAACAGCCTGAACAGCTGATTCATGGTGCTCCAGCTCTGAAAGGGTGAGGAAGAACAGGGCTGCAGTATGCAAGAGGTGTCTGGGGGGCGGGGGACAGCTAGGGAGTATGTGGGCTGCAAGTGGAGACTCAGTGGGTCACAGGTTGCCCACCACTGTGGCAGACCATAACCACCACATGTGGTGGTAGTAGGGTAAATGGATACTTGGAAGGGAAGTGTGCACAAAAAAGATGACCCAAGAGGGGTTACTTAGATGGAAGAGTCCATGAACTATAGGTAGGAGAGGCATAGCCACAGCTCATGCAACATAAAGGGGCCAGGTGCTGTTCCAGACTAGCTAACGGAGCATTCCATTGATGGAGGGGACCTGTCCATGGCTGTAACTCTACTAGAGGGGAGAGGAGACTTGCTCAGTGATTGGCAGGGATGAGGTGGAACAAAACCCTTAATAAATTGCCTAGGGAGGTTGTGGGATCTCTGGCACTGGAGATTTTGAAAAGTAGGTTGGATGGACACCTCTCATGGGTGGTCCATATAATGCTTGGTCCTGTCTTGAGCATAGAAGACCCAGCTTAGAAGATTCATTGCAGTTCTTGCTGGTACTATGAGTCTAACCTCTGAGGCCAGCCTAATGGCGGAGCAGAGATCTGTAGCCACGATGCTATCAGAACTCAGACGCAGGGGAGAGTTGTCCATTATGTTCCTAATCGTGATGTGCATGGCCAACATTTTTTCTTGGTGAGTTGGGGGATGTGGTTTTTGGAGGGTGGATTTGGCATAGGCCTTTCTCGTTAACAGCAATTGTTCCAAGTGTCTTGACTGTCTATTCTTTTGTCCTTGTAAGGAGTAAGACCCCGCTCCTCTGATTTCGAGGTGCTTTTTTTGGTATGACATCATGTAAACATTAATAAAGAAGTAACATGAAAGAAAAAATGAACCCCTTGAGATCCATCTGCTTGGTATATGATTGTTACCTTTGGACTGGCTATTCACATTCTGGTCTCACGTTGGCTGGCTTGTAGCAACAATTTTCTAGATTCCACAGCTCTCTCCAGCTGAGGGAAAACATTACATTTATTGAACTGTTCAGTTTGCTGGGGAAATACATATTTCTGCATACTTTCAAAACTCCAGCAAGGTCCTTTCTAAACTATCCACATGCGGCAGCATCAGGTCAGGCAGGGGGCACGATTCCATATTCCTTTCATACCTGAAAGCCCCACTCTTCCCAGTGTGAACTTTGAGTGTGTAAGGTAGGTGTGTTCTGTAAACAAAGATCTGCCTCACTAAGAACCAGCTACCATAAATATGTATTTTTAGACGTGACTAAGGCATGTTTACAGTAGTCTTTCAAGCAAATAGGTAATATAATAAGGCCTGTGGATCGCACTGTTGATTTGTCATGTAGGTCTTTGCAGTGAGTCCTGTCTTGCCAGATGTGGTGCATTCTTAATTTCCAATGGATCTGAGGGTGCTCAGCACCTCACAGGATCAGGCCCAGTGCGCATACTGATACAGATGAACACCCTGGTGATTTTTTAAAATGCAGTCGATTGGTTATTGCAACAGTTCCTGCTAATGCGCCTGATTCTTCATGGTGTGGTCCCTTCTTCTTGTTCCCGGGAAGGACCAAAGAGGGGTGTAAAATGCTGCTCTTTTGTTTTGGGGTGCACTTGGACTGTGTCTGGTCCATAAAAGTTAAGCACACCCATCATAGGCCCGCCTCCCTTCCCAGGGTCAGTCTGAGTCAAAAGGCTGGGAATCTGGTGCCGAGCAGGATGGGGCTTCTTTCATGCCTTTCCATTGATGAAATGCCGATCGATTGAAATGGAAATGTTTGCAGGCACAGCTGGGCTCTGGCAGCATGCTCTTTGGAAGGTTTCTTGGTGGGATGGGGGGAAATAGGAGACAGAGTCAATGAAGCAGCTGGTGCTCCTAACCCCACCCCAACCAGCAGTCAGCACGCTGGCTTAGCATAGAGCCGATCCAGGTTCAAATTCCTGCTTGGATTACTTGTGTAGTCGCCTATCTTTTACCCCCCAGGACATTGACAAGCAAGGAGCTTACCTCTGGTTTCAGTGGCATCACTGTCCGAACTCCCATTGACTTCAACAGGAGCAGCTTCAGGCCCTGTGCATCCAGCGTCTCTGCAACACGAGCTCAGCCACGTACATTGATTGATGCTCAGCACTTTGCATTTGGGTGCCTTAGCGTTTTGGCTCTTCCGGGTGGCACCTATTTATTTGTCTGTTGAGATCCAGGTGCACTTGTGCACTGTCTGAGATGACGAAGCATGGGCTGCTGAAGCTGAGGATACAAATAGCTACACTGCTTAATGATGAGTCCAGTTCCCAGTTCTCCTAAACTCCTCATCGCAGTTCACCATTCCGAAATGCAAGTAGGACAATAGTAGTTGCCTGCTTGGCCAGCGCCTGTTGCATCATTCTGCTCAAGCCCTTTCTAGTCTGCTGAAGTCACTCAGACCCTGGGGCTACGGCTACGCTAGAAACATCTGGCAACAGACGTTTCTGTAGGAAGAGATTTCCTGGCACACTTCTGTCAACAGAATGAGGTCACACGCTCAAGCCTGGTTTCCTCAGCTGGGGGGCGTGCCCCCCCCGTGTGTGAAGAAACTCCAGGGGGGAGGGGCGCAAGGTGCCCCAGCCTCCCCTGTCATTCCCTGCACCCAAAGAAAGAGCCAGCCTCTGCTTCCGGCTCTCAGCCCCTGCCATTTTATGTGGGGGACCCAGCGCAGCCACTATAAAAAGCAGGCAGCTGGCGAAGATCCATGTGGAGCTAGCTGCCTCCTGCAAAGGCGAGTGAGTGTGGGTTGGGGAGGGGAGGCAGAGGAGGAGAAGGATGGGGTTAGAGGGAGGGCTGGGGTGCCTGGTTCGGGGAGGGGGATGGGGTGAGAGTGGGGGTCTAGGGGTGCCTGGCTTTGGGAGAGGGGTGGGGCTTGGGTGGGGGGGGGCTTGCAGGTCTTGGGTGTCCGGCCCTGGCATTGCGGGGCTTGGGCGGCTCAGGCTGGCAGCTGGCCCTGGCAGGGTGGGGCTCGGGCAGGCGGCTGGGTGGATGGAGGCTGAGCGGCTGGCCCCGGCAGCACTGTGCCCTGGTGGCTGGTGGGTGGCTGAACTCGGCGGCTGGTGGGCAGGTGGGTGGCCGGCTCTGGCAGCATGGGATTCAGTCAGCTCAAATGGGCAGCTCTTGCAGCACAGGGCTCAGATGGGCAGTCAGGCAGCTGGGACTGCACCAGGCACCCACAAAGGGCCAAGAAAAACTATTTGTACTTATTTTAAATCTTAAATAACATTTTTCTATCAAGTTTTTGTGTTTATTTTAAATTACAAATTGAATTTTTTGTTAAAAGGGGGGTTGGATGACGGTAAAGAAGAGGTGGGGGAATGAGAGGGTTTCTCAAAAATCAAAAGGGGGGGGCGTGATGCTGAAAAGTCTGGGAACCCCTGCACTGAAGCCAATCGGAAGAGCGCTCTGCTCTGTCGACAGAGCAGCCAGACTGCCTAGCCACTCTCTCGACAAAACAGGCACCCGGAAGCACCACAGACAGGGCTGCCCATTGTCCTGGATGTCCTGTCTGTCAAGAGAAGACACCCCCAGAGCGTCCACACTGCTTTTTTGTCGACAGAACCTGTTGACAAAAGATGCTCTTCCTCGTCTGAGAGACGCAGAAGGCTGTCGGCAGAAGAGCTGACATTTGTCGACGGACTGTAGACAAGACGCGTCTTGTGTGTGGACGTTCCATCAGTTTTGTTCACAAAACCAGGGTTGTTTTGGCAAAACTTGCCAGAGTAGCTGTAGCCAAGGTGTTTCGAAACTGTGCCGTGCTGTGAAAAACAAGCAAGACTGAATCTGATCCATATGAAAACACTCTGCTGGGTGTCGGTGTGGGGGGCTTAATGCCTTCATTACTTTATGGACCGCAGGTGCTACAGGAAGTGTCACAAATCCACAAATGACCCTGGGCGTTGAGTTTTGCATTTGGAGCTCTGAATTAGCTGAAAGGTGCTAAAAACCACATGTCTGCAGAAAGCTCCCAAATGGCCCCACAGCCTCAGAAGTCTCAAGTGTGCCTGTTATTTTGACAGAGGTCAGCTGTAATTTGCACTCACGTGAGGCAACTGGAGATCTGAGCTTTTCAGACTGAGGCATCCAACAAAATGAAGGAGTAAATTCAGCCTGCGGAGGCTCATGTTCATATCCAAGACCTGAAATAGCTTGCTAAAGCCACCCACTTCTTGAACAAGCTGTGTGAGTGCTCAGGAGGACATAAGCTGAGCCCTGGCTCTGTGATTTCTGGTAGCAGGCAAGAATCCCGTGGGACAAAAGTGAATCCCAGGGGCTGCTGTGAGTCCTTCAGACATACATGTCATTCAACACTCCTTAGGTGCATCTGATGGATCAAAGTGTGAAGATTAGTTCTTGTTGGTGGGAAACTTGGTTCACGTACTCGTCTTCGTCATAAGAAGGGGCTATGAGTCTTAGAACATGATATCTAGTTCAGGGGTTCTTAAATTTTTTGGTGGAACACCCTTGCAAATATTTTGGACTCTGATGACCCCCCCATGCACACCCATGCCACAACCACCCAGCTCTCAAGGCAGCACCACTGTCAGGAGCAGCGCAGAAGTAAAGGTGATAATATCATATCAAGCCACTCTTACTTCTGTGCTGCTGCTGGCAGCAGTATTACCTTCAGAGCTGCGCACCCAGCCAGCAGCTGCTGCTGTCTAGCCCCCAGCTCGGAAGTCAGCACAGAATAAGGGTGGCAATACCCTGATTTCTCTACAGTGACCCTCCTTTTGGGCCAGGATCCCCTGTTTGAGAAACAGCGATCTAGCTGGTCAGGGCATTAGCCTTCTACTTGAGATACCGGGGTCACTTCCCTGCTCTGTCCTGTATGACCTAGGCTGATTGTGCTTCAATTCCCACTACACTTGTCAGGTCATAAGCCATTGGAGCACATGGCCCTGCACTATTACCCATATGCGTGGTGTTGCCATTCCCTCCCTGCCCTCAATATAACCCGCCCACATGCTAAGGGGTCAGCCAAGGGTCTGGCTCGTGGGGTAACTACTACTAAGAAACCTCAGCCTCAGTTTTCCTGCTCCCACAATCCAGACTATTAAGGTTTTCTGCAGAACTCCCAGCCTCAGTCCTTATCCTCCACCCTGGGTCGCTCAGCTTCTGCAGTCCTCTGCAGGTGAAGAAGTGCACCCACCTCTCAGGTGTCAGCAGAAGGAACTCCACAGCTGCTGGCTGGTGGCTCCCTCCTGGTCTGTGCTGGGTTCAGATCTTTTTACACCTTGTTTCCATTTACGAATCTACTGCACTGCCACGGCACTCTTGACCCAAGCCCCAGCTGCCTTCACAAGCTTGAATCCAGTCATCTTCACAACACCCCTGCTGACGTAAGGAAGTACAGGTATTTTACCGGTGGGGAATGGAGCCACAAAGACACTTAGGACAAGTCTATACTGGTCCTTTCTGGCTCAGGGATTGTGACCTCTTCCTAGTGCAGAAGTTACAATGCTCCAAGCTCCAGTGCTGGGAGCTGAGGTCTCAGTGCAGTTAACTGCCCCCCTGGTGGAGATGGTTTACCTAGAGCACTGGGAGAGCTGTCTCCCAGCACTGGTCCCCTGACCACACTGCTGTGGCTGTCTGTGATGGGGCGTACCAACCCTGCACCGAGCATGGTCATGACAGGGCGTACCAATCCCGCACTGAGCAGGGGGTCAAGACCCAAGCCCATTGGATGGAAAAGGCACCGCCCCCAAGGCCCTGCTGGGCATGCTCCAGCTGTAGGCCAGGTATAAAGGCTGGAGAAGCCGCAGTTGGGGCTGATCAGCAGAGGGGAAGGAGCTCTCATGGAAATCTGGGAGTCATGGCCACCCCCAGGAGCAGCCACAGCAACTGACTGAGCAGCAGCAGCAAATGGAAATGGCAATGGCAATGGCAAGTGGCAAATGCTATTGCTGCTGCCACAGCTGCCTAAGGAGCAGCAGCGACAGTGGTGGCAGCCCCCACCGGAGCAGCAGTCCATGGCAGGAACGGCTGGATGGGGTGAGACCTGAGTGGAGGTGATGGACTACACCAGCAATGAGGTACGAAGTAGCCCAGGGCAGGGGAACCGAGAAGGTAACCTGTGAACTCTGTGAGTTGCGGTGGGGATCCCTGCTGAGCTGGTGGCTGGGGGTCTCACACCCACCCCTAACAGGGCCCTGGGTGGAGCTTGGTGGAGTAGGTGGGCCCAAGATCCCCCTACCCCCACCTCCCTGTGAGCCTAAGGCAGGGAGGAGTGAGGCCACAGAGGCCTGACCGGGCTGTAAGGCCTGCGAACTGTGGCTAGGCTGTGGAGATCTGACTCTGCCATGGAGCCCTGGGGGTGGTTCTGGGGCCTGCAGGAGCAAAGCGGGGCCGGAGACCCCGCCACACTGCCCTGTAAATGCTTAAGTGTAGAGAAAGCCTAAGGCCATGACATCACTAGAAACACTGCACCAGCATCACATGCTGCTGTGGTTCTCCAGGGCTCAGTACTGCACAATGCTGGGCGAGGATCTCCGCAGGGGTGGATTAAGAACAGGTGTGGCCCTGGGACAACACAGTCGTAACCCTTCCCCAACATATTAAAATATTCATGTAATGTCATTATTTATGCTGCGGATCTATTCGTGCTTGTTATTACTCACGATGCACAACAAAACGACACTTAAATTCATTTTAAAATAAGAATGACAGGACACCTTTCTTTTTGTTCCATTAAAGTTAATCCTATAAACAAAATGGAGTTATGGTGCCTGGGGGCCCTGGGGCAACTGCCCCTTTTGCCTTAAGTTAATCTGCCACTGATTCTGTTGATCCATTTCCCAG
This sequence comes from Carettochelys insculpta, assembly GCF_033958435.1. Lineage (NCBI taxonomy): Eukaryota > Metazoa > Chordata > Testudines > Carettochelyidae > Carettochelys > Carettochelys insculpta. Next base: position 6,720,273 of record NC_134145.1, read on the forward strand.
AGAGGCGGCAGCTGGGCTGACAGACAAATTCTTCCCTCACGCTGTCTACACCACGGGTGACGTGACTTAATTACTTCACTCAGAGACAGTGTTCTCTCTCATGTCGTCCATCCATGGGCAGAATAAATTGTGTTGTCTGTACCAAGGCATCTGAGCATGTGCACCACCAATAAAAATACATTCCACCCACTGTGGGTGCTCTGCTCATCAGCTTGGCAGCACCTCAATCTCTCCTGAGTGGTCATCCAACCTCTGGAGTGTGAACGTTTCACCTCTGAACTGGGTGGACCTAACTTTTTTAGTGTCGGCCCGGCCTAAAGCTCAGATCCTCAAAGGTCCCAAGGCTGTGTCTACACTAGAGTTTCTTCGATAGTAGGAGCCTTCTGTCGACATAACTCAGGGAGCATCTGCACGCTGGGAGCATCTGCACGCTTAGAGTGTTCTGTCAACCAAGTCTTGATAGAGCTCCACATTTGCCTCCACAGTATTATCCCTCAAAAATTTGAGGCATAACAATATGTTAACAGAGTACTGATATTAAAAATCTAACTGGTTATGGTTGGGCATCATCCCCTGTCTTTAGAATAGTGTTTCTCAGACTTTCTTTAATAGTGTCTCTTTTTTAAAACATTATAAATGCCCCCAGATTTCTGTCTCATACCCCTAAGGGTACATGCACCACCAGATGAGAAACATGATCCTAAGGTAATCTGAGGTCTTGAAACAAGTGTGATGCAAACTTTCTAGATTACTGTCCCTTTTACATGAGTCAGATTTGTTTGCATACCACTAAGTTACACCTCACTTAAAAATGACTTACCTACAAAACCATGCAAAAATCTCACAGAAGACTCCTACTGAAAATTTGCTGACATCTTACCTTCTTCATATCAAACAAATGAATCGGAATAGAAATATTGTGCTTACATTTCTGTGTAAGGCATATGAAGCAGTAGAAACAAGTCATTGTCTGAATGAACCTTTAGATTGTACTGACTTTACTAGTGGTTTTGTGTTGCCTGTTGTAACGCTAGACAAATATCTAGATGAGTCGATGTCTCCCCTGGAAGACCTTGGTGTACCTCTAAGGGTACATGTTACGTTGATTGAGGAAATGCTGCTTTAGAACATGATGCTCTGGATGGGTTTGAGTAACTGCAGCAATAGCTGAGAAAGCAGAGGGAATAAATCTAGGCTCTTTTTGGACCAAACGCGGATGTGCATGGTTAAGACTTTTTGATCCTCCACTAGGCTTTGTTTGAATGGGCACTGAGGAGCTTAAGCCAGAGCCAACAGCCAAGAAGTTTTTCCAGAGCACTCGGCATAAATCAGGCTTCCTAGCACCCCCTGCAGCCAGACTGGAATGGAGCAAGAAGTTATGCTTGCAGTAGTGAGAACTGCCCTGCACAGAACCAGCACCCTGTTCCCTGACACAGGTGACGTACAGATCCAAAAGGTTTTGCCTCGTAGCTTCGCTTTCCAAGAATGTTCTCAGAAATGAGATCCAGGACGGGAAGCCAAGGAGGCCTCCGACCCTGGAGAAGCAGAAACAAAAACATGTTTCCACCACTGCCCTCCACGTCCTCTGAGTGCTGCTGATGCAGAAGGCAGCAGAGCCACAGTTGGTGTAAATCAGTGTAGTGCCATGCATTTCAAAGTGCTGAGAGACACAAGGTGGGGATCAGGATCAATCATCTCAAATACAGATCCGATATCAAGTTGGAACCAAAGGAAGTTACCACTCGTGGTGTCCCTTTAACTCTTAGGGCGCCATTCTGTCCACTGTTACCTTTGACACCAGTGGATTTACTGCATCGCAGGGGAGGACAGCTTGGAGTGCCCTCCTGCAGAAGATCACACCAGGACAGGCGCTCCTGCCTCTGTTTAACCTTTAAGGTAACTCAATAATGCCAGGGGAAGCTTTCCTCTCGTCTAGGCCTATGGGTGAATACCAGGATGTAGTTCAAGGCAGTCCAGAATAGAAGTCCCAAATATATAACCCATTCCTTGCTCCAATCCTGGAAAACTAAAGCCTCTTGCTTCTGAGTGCCCAACCTCCTCCCACACTGGAGCCTTCAGCCATGTCTTGACTCCATCAGGCCACTCCTGGCTCTGTCCCAGGAGATCGACACCAGCTCTTGCAGCTGGAGTGGAACACTTCCCTTCCCAGCAGGAACACCTGCTCCATCTCTGCTGGGGATCTGCTTGCATTCAGCTCTGGCCCTCTCACCATCTGTCCAGGCCCAAGCCTCAAACCCTGGAGGAATCAGCCAATAAATCCACTCTCTTGGTCGCCTGTCTTCTCTGGCCCTTCACTGCAGCTCTCTGGCTTAGAACCAGCAGGCAACTCCTTTTACTGCTCTCAGCCTTCAATCCCCTGTAGGTGCTGCCTCGCCCTGTTACCTGGCTAGGATGGGTGGCCCTACTCTGGCAGTGGGGTGCTGAATCTCCTTCATTTACAAAGGCCAGCCAGAATCTGGCCCTCGGGAAGCTGGCAAACGATTGCTTTAGGCCACTGCCTTCCAGCCAATACTTCTATTTTAGGCTTTTGTTACTGGCTCTCTACATTTGTCTTGAGAATAAACTGCTGAGCCAGGTTCTTGGCCAGAGGTCTCCCCATTCAGTTCTCTGGGCCCTGCATATCATCCTGCACTGCTTTAAAATCCAGCCTGACTCAAGGGTTAGGGGCTTGACGGTTACAGCATCAGCCCTTTGCCCATCAGAGCCGAGGTCTGGTAAATTGGGCTCTGTTGTCCCCTAAAAGCTGGGAACTGGGGCTTTGAATATGGACCACAGTTGCATCCAAAGGGTTAAAACCACGCTGGAGACATTCCCTTGCGTTTCACTAAGATCTATACAGTACATTAAAGTTATGAGTCTTATTATTGGCCATATAAAAAGTAAGAAGGAAATTAGAACCTTATGAGAGGTTCTTTTGTGTACACATGGAAGGGCATCTGAGTCCAGGAAAGCCTGCCAAATGTGCCTATATTTTTTCCAGACAAACCTCCTGCTTCTCTGAGGTCCATTTTGTTTCTTTTTCTGTTAAGGAATATGGCTTTAGTTGCCCTTAGCTACAAACGTAGCTTTCTCAGGTCAGTGAGAGCATGTTCTGGCTTGTCCATCTCTATTGGATGGCTTAGTGGTGACTAGTTAAAGATGGGCCGGGCAGTGTTTGGTGCAGGGAGGAGGTGTTCTTTCTTGGAACTATGGCACTGGGCTGGGAGCCAGGGGGTTTTGGTTCAATGCCTAACTCTGCTGTTTAGCTGCCTCAGCAAGTCCATTCTCTGCCTTAATATTTCCACCCATAAAATGGTGCTAGTGGTGTTCTCACAAAATGATTGGAGGTCTGCGGATGAACGCACTGTACAGGAGCTAAATGCAATGTGACACCTACTGGACAGATCATGGACAGTGTTCCCTGTAAGCTGTGTAGTTGTGCAGCCCCACCCGGGAGAGAGTCAAATGCTGTCCGGCTGATTAGCAGAGTGCCCACAGTCAGCAGCATGTGTTTCTACTGGTGGTGCACATACCTTGGCGCACACAATAAAATTTGTTCTGCACATGGATGGAAAAATAGAGGAAACCTTGGTCAAGGAGTGTGGGAAGGAAATGAGTGCAGGACCCCTGGATTTAAGATCAGGAGCCTCACGCAGCCCGAGCTAAGGGACTTAGGTGTGTTACCGCTATGTACTCCAGCCACAAGGGGAGTAAGAATGCTGTACTGCACATGGATTTGTCTAGCACTGTAACGAGGTCTCCTTCTGCAAGGTGTGGAATGCGTGCAGCTCCCATTGACATCAGCCCAGGAGAAGTACAGCAAGGGCAAAAGAAAAAATGCTGGAGGCAGCGTTGCCTATTGGAGCACTGGACCAGAACCCTAGGAGACCTGGTTTGTTTGCTGCCATGCTGAGTGTCCTTGCACAAGTCACTTTCCTCGCAGTGCCTCAGTTTCCCCACAGATAAGATTAGAAAAGTGATACTGATCTCTTTCGTAAGGTGTGCTGAGATCTAAAGTCAGTGCCTGTCCCCTACCCCAGCTTGGGTTGTTGTTAATGCATGCAGTCTTCCTTCCTTTGTGCTGTCCAGGAAATTTTAACCCCTCCCAAATAGGTAATGCAATAAAATTGTCATAGATTTCTAGGCCAGAAGGGGCCCTTCTGGCCTTCTAGTCTGACCTCCAGTACAGTAATGGCCAGAACTCTTCCCTGTAATACTCCTAGAGCAGCTCTGTTCGGAAAACACACCGGCTCTTGGTTTAGAAATGGCCAGGGAAGAGGAATCTATCCCAGCCCCGGCCAAACTGTTTCATGCCTCTCCCTGTTCTAGTGCACCCTTCCCTCGTGTCTTACGAAGAGATCAGTATCATTTTTCTAATCTTATGTCTCTTTCCAAGCTGTTTCTGAGCTATTGATTCAAATGCAACAACATCAACACAAGTAGAAATCTCCATATTCTTCATTTTACCGACAGGTCAACAGACCCTCACATGGTTGAAAGGACTTATCTGGAAAGCTCAGGTCAGCTTTAGACACAGATCTTGGGACTACTGAGCTGAGGGTTCATAGCGCAGGAGCTCCTGAAGTTTCTACTAGACCTCTAAGCCCCATTGTGCTAGGCCCTGTATACAGAGTAAGACAGTACCTGACCCAAAGAGCTTACAGTTGAAATAGGGCAAGACAAACAAAGGGCTGGAAGGGGAGCAGGCACAGAATGATCAAGCAAGTTGCCCCAGCTCAACCAGACAGACTGAGAACAGAACCCAGCTATCCTTGCTCTCAGTCCACTGCTCCATCCCCTAGACTAAGAGCACCCAAAGTTGGGGTAGGTGCCATCAGGGATGTGTGAATTTCCTGAGTGGGGAGGGCATAGCACAATCGGCAGCTGAGTCTCAGGCTCATCCATCTCATTAGAAAGGTTGAACTGTGTTAGTTTTTATGAATGCGCATTCACATTTACACACCGATTAACAAAGATTTTACAGCCTTATTTTCTTATATGGGATGAAAGGTGTTTTTTTTTTCCATATGAAGAAACCCAACATTTCCATCGGTTTGGATTATATTAGACAGGTTGTGGGGGGCCCTGTTAGTTGCAGGGACAAAAAGTGGGGCACTGACATAAAGTTTTCTCACCCCTGCACTAGACTACACTTTCTCCCAACCCAAGGGCACTGCTGTGAACAGCGAAGTAGCCAGAAGCTGTTGATTGGTCTAAGACTCAGGCATGATCCAAGTTTCAAGGGCATGAGGCACCATTCATGCTTGTGCAGTGGTGGGCTCCTTGCAGATTTGATGGCATCTGGAGCTTTACCATGGACGTGTGTCTTGTGGCTAGGCCTTAAGTAAGGCTTCTGCCTAACTGCAAGAGAGTGCCTTGGCATGCAAACAGAAACAGTGGAGAGTAAACATGATTTCTCTGCACACCCAATTCAAAGTCCATGCCCACACATAGTCATTTTCGGTCACGCGTTTATTGCAAGCCTGGCAAGTGTGAGGCAGCTATTAGTTTCCTATGCTCCATGCGTCCTTTATAACATGATCTAAAGTGCTTTATAATTCTGTTTTGCACCACTCTGGTGAGGCAGGTAAATAATTTCAGCCCCATTTTCCAGAGGGATCTCAGCTCTACAAAGACGCCCAGGAATTGCCCAAAGTGGGCACTGAATCATTAGCAAAGTTAGGCAGGAAACCATGGGAATTCCTTCTCCTCACTGGCAAGCCCTAACCACTAGGTGACCTTCCCCTAGTGGGAATATCCCAAATTACTCCCAGAGCCTCCTCCTTTGCGACACCAGTTGTGACACCCAGCTCCTTTGACAGGTAATGTTTCGTATTCTGGAAAGGTCTGACATGACGATAGACTCAGAGGTTAGTGTACCTGGAAAACGAAGGAATGTGGGTGGAATCTTACTGCCCTGAGAGCAGAGCTGGGCTGTGTGAAGTAGAAATGAAAGGCTTGTGCCAAGGAGATGCATATCCATTTCCTGAGTGCATGGGAGTCACAGGGTTATCATAGTGGGGATTTTTCTTCTCTTTTCCCCTGCCTCCCTGAGCTGACTTGTGCCTCATTGGGTGTACAGAGAAAGGGGCAAGATAGTAATTGTTTCTGACCCTCCCATGGGATGGAAGCAGAGGTGGTGGAAGCCGGGTGCTGCCCTGGCACCTGGATTGAAGTGGATCCCAGCATATGCAGGGTTGACAGTTGAATCCCACTACAGAGACGCTGACAGCCACCGCAGGCACCAGGACAAGCTGGGAAGGGGGACCAGATTCTATGCCCTGGAAGAGGCGGGGCCAAGAAGAAGGGGTGGGGCTTAAGGCAGTCACCTCTGTGGTGCCCCGACTAGGGCACTGTCCCACCTCCACATTCTCTCACAGCTGAGGCACTTCAAAGGGGCCTAGGGCAATAGCCTCCTCTGCCCCCCTCCCTTGAGCAGGCCTGCCCCACTATAAAAATTATTCCAGCACTGCTGGGTGGAAGACACCTTTCACCGCTCCCGATCACAGGCTACACCCTTGGCTGGTATGAAGTTGTGTAGCACCATTTGTGATACATATGGCCATTGCTGAAATACCTGAGCACCTCAGTGTCTATTCTTATACACCCCAGGGCCACAGAACTACGATGATCCCCATTTTATAGATGGGGAATTGCAACCCAGACAAGTTAAATAACTTGACTGAGGCTGCATGGGAAGTCTGTGGCCGAGAAATGAGTTGAACCCAGGCCTGCTGCATTCCACATGTGTGCTGTAATCATGGGGTCACCTTTCCTTATTAGAGAGGTGCTGCTACATGCTCGCTGACGATCCGGCCCACGCGCTCTCTGAGACTTGCTTATACAGCTTGCTCCCTTACTTTATTTTTCAGAGTCTTTAAAGAAAACTTGTAAAACTTCTTGTTAATAATCTCAGGCTTAATTTTCACTAATAAAGCCCCATTTTCACATTCAGCTGCAGTGCCTTTTAAAACTCTGGCTTGGGCTCAGATTACGCTCCTGATAAAAGTTTACCCAGCAATATTGGCTTTCATGGAAAAAGCCAAGCCAGGGAGCCTGCATTAGCCATTTAGAAGCTGATGTAAATGGAGTTTAAAAGGAGGAAAAAAAAATCTCGGACCCTAGTTGAAGTGGAATTGTTAATTCCCACTGTCTTAATACTGGGTGTTCTACAAGCTGTATTGCTCCAAAATCCCTTTTAAATGTATTAATTTTGCTGGTGAATGATACTGGGGAATTTAACTCCTGCTTTGACAGCCCAGGATCGCTAACAAGATCATGCAAAATCAAATCCAGGATGGGATGATGTAGTTGGGGTTGGTCCTACTTTGGGTATGGGGCTGGACTCGATGATCTGGGGTCTCTCTCAGCCCTAGATTAGATGATTTTAAGTTCAGTGTGCATGTGGTAACAATAAACAAGGGAGTCCCGTTCTTTGGTACCCATTGTTTGTGTCACATCATGGAAAGAGGTGGTAACAGTAGGATATGTCTATGCTTACTGTGGGTTCGACCTGCTGCATTCCATCCTCCAGAGTTCGATTTTTGCCATGTCCGTGAAGGCAAAATCGATCTCTCTGGGCTCGGCTGTCAACCCTGGTACTAGAGCTGTCAGCATGAGCTTGAAGTGTCTTGATCTACACCAGGGAACAAAGTCAATGCTGATACATCAATTCTAGCTGTTCTAATGGCATATCTAGAATTGCATATCTGGGATTGACTTTATTCCCTGATGAAGACCTAATATACATGGCCCTGTATATATGTAGTAGCATCTACGGTATGGCAAGTGAAAAGGGAGTATGACCTATCCTTCTCTGTATTGAGCTAATCCTAGGCTCACATGAGCTAGAAGCAGGTGGTGTAAATGAGAATAACCTGGAGGTTACTGTAAACTATGCCTGGGTTGGTGTCTCTCAGCTACAGGGTCAGGGAGTTACACAGGTGGCTTAAAGCAGGTTTTGCCTTTCTGGGGTTGTGTGCAGCACAACTTGGTTATTCCAGTGAATTTGGGATAGCGAATGGTAAATGAGCTGCCTTCAAAAGGGGCGACAGTATTCTGTATTCAGAGCAGAAGTAAAAAGACCTGGGAAGTGAATTCCACAAGGATTTTGAATGGCTGTACAAGCACAAATCCTTGCAAGACCCACCTCTGTGCTGCAGAGCAAATAGCATGGATGTAATTCAGATCAGTTGAAAGCTGTGGAAACGTTTGACTGTCATTATCCCTATTCTACAGATGGTAAAACTGAGGCACAGATGGGGTAATGTGATTTGCCCAAGGTTTGACAGTGTGTCTGTGGAGCCCTTTAAAAGCCTCTTGATATCCAAGGTAGACTTTTCGTTGGCTTTTTTTGGGAGAAGACAGAACAAAATGCTGCAGGTCTAACCACTAGGCAACACTTCAAAGGCAAAAGGTGAAATGTTCTGTGCAAAATACTACTACTATTACCACTATTTTGTTGAAAAAAAAATCAGATTGGGGTAACTGGAAAAAATGCCAAGCTGGGTTGATTTTGGTGAATTGTTTTTCTTCAATGAAAACCAAGTTTTGGAAATGTTGATACAATTCATTTTGGTGTTCTTGTAATAATATTTTGACTTTTCACTTTGGCGCGAATTTTATTTTAAAAAAAAAAGATTGAAACTGCCACGAAAATTAGAGGACATATTTTGTTTTTGGCCGGAAGAGAATGCTTCATTCAACTGCTAATTCCTTTTTCATATTCGTGGAAAAAGTGAAAAATGTTTGCTTCCGATTGGCCCAAACTCATTTTTTTGTTGTTGGTCCTGCCACTGAACTAAAAATCAGGCATTTGCACAGTTCTGTCCAGAAGTAGATCTTAGTATTTTGGAGCTGCAGAGAGGTCAGTGTGTACTCATGAATTAGAATTCTAAGCTTGGAGCTTGTAGGGTTTTGTGAGCATGGAGAAAAAAGCCCCTGTAAAATGGTTTATATACTAAAAAAACAATGCTACAAAATTAACATTGCTTTCTGGCTGTGGAACAAAGCAAGCAACAAAGGCCATCCTGTTGCTTTTCAGTTCTACTACACAGTGTTGGTATTAATACCAACATGTGTGTCAAAATAAATTTCCTCCCCTGAAAAAATGCTGACTACTCTGTCACTCCCAATAAAAACACCAACAGCTGCTGGAGAGATTCATGGCTGGCCAATGCATGCGAGCTGCTCCATAACTCTACAAAACAACACGCGAGGCTGTTGCTGCTGACTGCAAAACAGCAGTGGAAGAGTGGCAGGTGACAGAAATGCAGTCATTAGTACAACAGATGGGCTAGGCATGACATTACATGTTAGAGCTATTATTTACTGAGCTCTCATGTTTGTCATGCCTGAAGATGATATCTTATTAAAAAGTCATGACACTGCTGGATTTTGTTTAAGTCCGAGGGCCAAGAAGGCTAATGAATAATGATAGCTCTGGGAATAGAAGGAGTGGTTCGTTTTCAGTTCACAGATCGAGCTGACTAATGTTTCAGAAACTGAATTAAACAATAACTTACAAGAAATAAACTGTTAAAGCCAAAAGACTTCAGCGTGACGGCTAGAATTTAGACCGTACCTTGTTCTCTCTCTCCTGCCTGCTAGTGGTGGTGATGGTGTATCCCAGGGGCATTCAAACATTTTTACATCAGGCCCCACTTTTCATCCCTGCAATTGGCAGGGTCACCCCCAACCTGTCTAATGTCATTCAAACCGACAAAAATTTCGGTTACGTTCATATGAAAAAAATTCTTTTGACACGTGGAAGAAAATAAGTCTGTAGAATGTAAAAACTATTAATCGGTAGATACACGTGAAAACACAGACATAAAAACAGTAAGCCCAAGACTCAGCAGCCAGTAATTTCACACCTCCCCTAAGGGGGCCCACACCCCACTTTGTGCACTCCTGCTACAGCCTGTATTGTTTGATAGTCACCTGCCTATCTGGTCCAGTAAAACCCCAGAGTTATGGACAGCAGGTTGTTCGTAACTCTGTATTTATAATTTTGAACAAAACATTATTTGTTCTGTCAAAAGGTTACAGACAGAACTTTGGCTTTTGCAGCTTTATCTTGCAGAAGAAAAATGCTGCTTTTAACCATCTTAATGTATATGAAATAAGCACAGAAACAGTTCCCTGACCTTGTCAAATCTTTTTTTCTTCAATTTCTCTTTATTTTTTTTAGTGGTCGATGCTTAGTACAGTACTGTACTGTATTTTCTTTCGCTTTCTGCTGTTGCCTGTCGCCTACTCCAAAAGAGGTGTGTGGTTGACCCATCAGTTCGTAACTCTGGTGTTTCATCACTTTGAGGTTCAGCTGTGCTGTTACTGTGGTGCTTAGTTGTAACTTTTTCTGCTTCTTTTTCTTTAGGATTAGGAGAAAACTAACAGCTAAACGGCTGAAAGCCACACAAAACATGTACAGTCACTATACATGGACACACGACTGTGCGTGCTCAGACATTCATTGAACCAGGATTTTTAATTTGGCCCCAGGATAACAACTGATTCTGGAATAAAAACAACAAGAAGTCCTGCAGCACTTCATAGACTAAGATGTTTTGGAGCATAAGCTTTCGAGGGCGAAGACCCACTTCGTCAGACAAAGCCAGGTGAATTCCCCACTTTACAGTGGTTAGAGGCAAATTCTGCGCCCAACTCTCTGAAGGGCCCTAGGGCACTGAAACATAAGGGGGAAACACTCGTGGCAGACCCTGCAAAGGCTGTGCACTCCCTGCATGGCATGGCAGGAGAGGGTCGCACCAGGAAAAAAGCCAGAAGAAGAAGAGGGGAGGACAAGACGCTGTACCACTTTGTGGCTTCGTCGCCCCTCCCTGCCACTCCACAGAGGGGAAGCGACTGGACAACGAAGGCTTTTTCAGTCTCTGTGGTCAAGTAAGCGCATGGAGCAACTCCCCTGCTATTCTGAGGGGCAGCTGGGGGCTTTCTTTCTCCCTTTCCCCACAACGTTCCTCAGTCCCCCTCCATCTCCTCAGATTGGGCAGGGGGGAGTGGATTCCCACATTCTCTTCATATTCGTCTCCCCTTAATGGAGCTGCAGATTCACCTCCCCCGAACGTAAACGAGCCCTGTACAGGCCTGAGAGCAAGAGGCGCTGAGACCTCAGAGAAGCTGTTTGGCTGATTTCTGGCATCCTCCCTCCTGGGACGATTCCTGAGGCTTCTACAGAGCAGGCCTAGCACCCTTGACCCGCAAACAGGGCAAGTTCTTGAATAACATCCCCCCTGTTAAATAAAAGCACGAGGCACATTCCAGCCCCTGACCTCTGACTCACTTCAATATTCAGAGGAGGTCGGCTTAAAACCCGCCTCTGACAAAGCACCGAACTGTCCTTTGTCGCACACCTGAAGCTGCCACCGTAACCTGCTGCACCACAGCTAGAGCCATGTCTGTTCAGGACTGGGCTTCCCACTTTCACCTGAACCATCCTATCTGCCCTCGTTCTCTCCTCAGGCCATCCTCAGTACGTGTGGTCCATGGGCAGAGAGAAGGGTAATCTAGTATCTTGGAATAGCTGGCAGATGAAATAATTATTATTCCAGCACCGTTCCTGCCTCCCTCGCATTCCTCCGTGCGAGCGGCTCAGCTTATTTTGTTTTCATGCACAAATATTGACTCACGCAATTCTTTTTCCCCTTCGCGCCTGTTAAAAAGACATCACTCCCATTGTTTTTATTTTCTTTCTGCCACTTCAAGAAGCATCAAACAGGGGTGGGGGGCCTGCTTCAGTGTGCTCCAGTGGCCTGACGAGCCAGCCTGGTGCTGGCTGAGGAGGTTGGCCTGGAACAGAGCGTTGTTCCTCGAGTGGTGTCCCTAGCCTTTGTCAGAGGCTGGAGATGGATGGCAGGAGAGGGATCACGCAACGAGGAGCTGTTCTGTTCACTCCCTCTGGGGTAGCTGGCATTGGCCTCTGTTGGAAGACAGGGTACTGGGTTAGATGGACCTTTGGTCTGGCCCAGTAGAGCCATTCGTATGAGTGCTCTCTCCTCTGATTCTTCCCTTGTCTGACTTCAGCTTGAGAGGGATAGAATTCACGTCTGGCTCCGCAGCAAGGACATTGTTGATGCTTAATAACACAATGACAAGGCAGTATGGTCCAGTGGTAAGGGGCTGGCCAGGAGCTGCATAGTCTATTCCCATCTCTGCTACTGATGTGGCCAGTGACCTTGGGTGCCTCCTCCTGTGTGCCTCAGTGTCCATATCTGGGGAACGACACCAAAAGTCTTTTCATAAAATGTTCTTCATTCTAAAGATGAAATGTGCTTCTTAAGCATGAACTATTATTTATGATAGCCCTCGAATATGAGCAGTTATCCCACTGCTACAATTCAGCCCAGTTTCAAAATCAGGAAAAGGGAGGGTTTTGAAGATAACAGGAGCCAAGGCTGTTCCATTCCTGACCAGGACTTTAGGACAGCAATTGTAAAGTCATCCCTGCTTTGTTCTAAACCCAGTCTATGTGGAGACAAGCGTGGGAGGCTGGAAAGCTCTGGGGAAATTCTCATAAAGGAGCCAATCCTGAGCAGCTTGAACTCTCTTTGCAGTCAATGAGAGGTGCAATGCCCAGCACCTGCTGGGAGGGGAGTTACTTTTCCTTCTGCAGTAAAATCAGAACCCAGGAGGAGGGACTTACTCTGGAATCTCCTTGCAGAGATTCCCTCTTGTAATGTCTCTAGTCCCCATCAGGGTTCCCTGTAAGCTGAGCACTTGGGTGGCCACGCAGGAGAGATTCCGATGCTGCCCAGCTGATTTGCACAGCACCCTCAGCCTGAAGCAGGTGCTTCTATTGGTGGTGCACATACCTTGGTGCATGCAACAAAATTTATTCTGCCCATGGATGGAAAAAAATAGAGGCAACCCTGGTCTCCACTTCCGCCCATGCAGTAGGCCAAGAGAACCCATAATCAAAACCCACTGGGATGCCCAGTGCCCTGGCAAACCCAACGGAATCATGTTATCTGGGTCTGTACCCTGGGGGCACCATCAAAGGAGGCCCCTCACTCTGGACTGGCTCCCAGAACATGCCAGACAGTTCCCTTGTGACCTACACTGGAGCAGAGAGAGGGGGAACAGGCCCCAAGATCTATCCACACCCAGTATGATACTGCTTCCTATCCTGATTTACTCCTATAACCTATCTCTGTGCAGGCCTTGGGAACAGAGGCCTCCATGGGGTGCTAGCAATGGGGCTGTGGCAGTAACTGAACCCCACATCTGTGCTGGAGTGGGGATGTACACCTGGGGTAGGGACCAGAGCACAGATGTCAGGACACAGGCACAATCCCTCAACCAGGAGCTGAGTCATTCCCTGTTCTTCTGTTCCCACAGGACTCCCTGCTTGTCAGCCATTTGGAACTGGGACCAGCTTTTTGTGTTGTGTTACTGCAGTGCCTTGCGAAAGTGGGTCCTGGCCAGTGTTCTCTCTACTTTTTTTCCATCTGTGGGCAGAATAAATTTTGTTGGGTGTGCACCAAGGCATATGTGGATGTGCACCACCAATATAAATGCATGCTGCCTGCTGTGCAGGACTATAGGCACTCTGCTGATCAGCTGGGCAGCACCTGACTCTCTCCAGGGCTGCCATCCAAGCACTCAGCCTACAGCAAACACTGGTTCCTGGTCTGTAGCTAGGGCTCCTCACTGCTACTGCAGTGGAAATAACACACTGTTGTAATAGCAAGCATCTGGATAGATAAGTAAAAATAAATATATAAGACATGGCTCTTTGCAGTCTACCCACAGCTGTTTTGGCTCTTAGTCTCAGACTGGTGGGCTACTCCTGCAATAGAAGACCAAAGCAATCTATTTCCCCATCTGTGAAATGGGGATAATCAGATTTCATTGCTCAAAAGAGCTGCTTATGGCTTGGATCTGAGGGTTGGCCACCCCTGCTGTACTGCGTCAAACATGATCAGCTCACAGGCCATGTGGTGCTTTATTTAACCAGGGGGCACACGAGCCTTTTGACAAGGAAACCAGGATCTTCTTCCAGCCTGCTACAGGCAAGAAAGAAGTAGGGCAAAATCCCACTGGATTTTCTGCCTTGTGCAGTCTCTGGAACCCAATGGGCCAGATGCTGTTCATTGTCACCAGGGCAACCTCAGAGTCGATGGGTGTAAACAACAGAAGAATTAGGCCAATGAGTTTGCATGGGAGGTGAGGTCAAATGGCTGAACTGAGAATAAGAGGCAGACTATTCCCTGTGGGTGACAGCAACGGCTCAGCTGCTCTCAGGACTGTGTTCCAGCCCAGTGGCTACTGGTGGCTCCTCACAGGGCAGAGAATGGGAGAAACTGCGTAGCAGCATATCCTTCCCACCTACCCCCTTGTATTTTCTGTTCCCTGCATCAGTCACAGAGAGGCCACACACAGCTCCACACTGCATCCCAGCATCCTGCCCCTTCACTGAGGGGAGCCGTACTGGTTCTGCTGTCTGTGGAGCCCCCAAGGCCTTAGAGGGTGGGGCTGGGTGTTAGCTTTGGGGAGAGGCAGTTTGAGCGAGAAGAGGCCATTTTTATACTGCTGCTTCAGTGCTCAGGCTGCCACTTACGCTGGACTATTTGAAAGATCCGGTCCCGGCTCTCTGGCAGTGGATCCCCACCCGGACTTCTAGGAATGTCATAGGAGAAGTGGGGAACAGAACCCAGAGCCTCTTTTATCGATAGAGCACCAGCCTGGCCTGTTCCCCCACAGGGTCTTTGCTTTGGCAATAGTGGTGTGACTGACTTTCCGGCAGCGGGCATTCACGGCTAGCGAGCGTCAAACTCATTGGCACAAGTATCGACTTTGGCAATGGTTGCAAAGTGTAGACAACAGAAACAATACTAAGTGGGTTACACTGGGCTTAATTTGGGCAGCTCACGTTGTGTCTAATTCAGTGTCCCCTGAAGTCAGTGGGACTACAGGCTGAACCTCTCTAGTCCAGCACTTTCTGGCCTGGCAACACCCGTGGCCCAGCCTGATTTTAGTTAGCTGGATGTCCACTTACCATGGGTGTGGCCAAGTTTCCTGCAGTCCCATAAAGTTTGTTTACAGCCGTCAGCCCTGGCTCTCGGTGTTCTGTGCTGTCATTTAGCTCTAATTTATTCCACAATGTCTTCTAAGAGCCCAGTAAGCCGTGGAAGTGTTGCCAATATTGCAAGATGATATTGACCTCTACTGGATGGGCGCATTCTCTAGTTCGGCACTGGTCTGGTCCCCCAGTTGCCGGACCGGCAAGGTTCAACCTGTAATTGATTTTCATGGCTTTTGGGTCAAGCCCATAGTAAATATTAAATACTGACAGAAAGACCTTGGTGCTCAATCCATAGAGCTAAACTGGGGGAAACCCAACTCTAAGGAAAGTACAGTCGGCCCTCAGTTCTCATGCAAACAAACCAAGAGGCTAAATTTACTGGATAAACTTAGTTGCTGCTAATTATTCATGTCGGCTGAGGCCAAAATTCATTCCACACGTGTAGGCGAACCCTCTCTGCAAGAGAGGTGGGGCAGTGCAGTCTGAGAAAGGAGCCCTGTTCTCCTGACCTTTGCTCAAGATATTTAGGCTCACACAGTGTGCGGTAACAGACCTTGGTCAGTTTCAGTGGGATGCCATTTGCCTCTCATCTCAGCTGTCGCTAGTAATTCATCTTGGGCTTACTGCGTCTGAGACGGAGAGCCTGCTCCCACGCCACGGCGCAGATCCAGAAAGCAGACAGCAGTGAGATCCTGTCAGGTCCCATCTGTTAAGATTTCTTATCGATTTGCACCCTGGTTTTCATTTCACATTTTTTGTGCGCCTGTTGCCTCTCTGAATGGAGGTAAGTGCTGCACGTCAGGGCTTTATGTGCGAAGAAGGAGGGGCTACATCTGCAAATGGCCCCCGCCATACCATGGGCCCTCATGTGTGCTGTACACATGCACTCCCATTTTGTAGAACACAACAGGGCCCTCTGCCTGGTGTGACCTCACGCGCACCAAACGTACTCGGTCACACCCTAAGCCACTGCTGGCCAAAGGGCCAGGGCTGTGCCCTGGCATGAAGAGAGGTGCCGTGGCTCAGCCTGGGACCCATGAAGCTCCACTCATTGCAACAAAGTTGAAAGATGGATGTGCAAGGATGTCCCTCCTTATGTCCCCATCAGGGGGATGTTACTCAGCTTCGGAGCTGAGCTCCCGACTTAACAGTCCCTTAATGCTGCAGTAGCAGCGGTTGCCTGAATACGTTCATTGGGGCAGAGTCTATGAGGCAGTTTGTACGTGCACCCAGGTGAGCAGGGGATTAAAAAGTGGGGCGGAATCCCAATTTTAACTCTTTTGCCAACCATAGAGACAATGTTCTGGAGGCGTCCCCCCCAGTGGAAGCTGGGGCCTGCTGTTTCCTTGCCCGGGCTGAAGGTTGCTGTTCCTGTGACAGGGTGCTTGATCCAAGCCATTCCCATGACACATTCCCAGCCTGGGAAACTAACCTCTGCTTCCAGCAACATGAATGTCTGCAGACCTCTTTTCAGTAACGGGTAGAAATGAAGTGTCACACCAGGAACTTCAGGGATTTAGCTGCAGGCTTAGAGGAAGATACAATTTAGCTCCAGAACACATTCCATGATACCCATCAGAGATTAACCATCCAGCAATGGATTGGATATTGGGGTGCTGTTGGGGACAGTTAGAAGTTTTGTCCCAAGACTAAGCGTATATCTATACTTACGGGGGGTTTGACGCATTGCGACCGATCCTCCGGAGTTTGAGTTTGCTGCGTCTGTGAAGATGCAGCAAAATTGATCTCTCTGGGCTCGGCCATTGACCCTGGTACTCCACACCGTCGCGAGGAGTAAGGTAGATCAATGTGAACCCAAACAGCCCCGATTTCCGCTCAGGAGCAAAGTCAATCCAACGGCATAGCTACAATTGTGTACCTAGGATCCACTTTGTTTCCTAGTGTAGACCAGGCCAGAGTGAAGTGGAGGAGACTTGTAGATGGCCTCTGCTCCACCTGGAGTACAAGGGTTTAAGTCAAGTCAAAGGCTTGGCTGGGGACATAGCTGACGCTCACTTGACTCCTTGACAACATAGCAAATATAACCACACCAACACAAATAATATCTGCTAGCTTGCATTCATTGTGTCTTACCTTTCAAATGTCGCTTGTTTTCTTAGACTGAAACCTGGCAGGAACTATGTCCACAGATGTGTTTGTGTACACTTAGAACAACTTGGCCCTGATCCTGATCGAGACTTCTGGGCACGAATTTATTATAATTATTAAATAAAATAATGGGGATGCACCAGGGCCAGGGCCTGCACCTGAGACCTATGAGCAGCCAGACTTCGGCTGTCCTTTATTGCTGTCGCTGCAGGATGGCGGTGTGCTTTCTTTAGGCAATCGGCAGTGTTTGGCCAAGCATCGGCCAGAGCAGATCCCGTCATCCTGCGCTCGGGACCTGGCCAGATCAAAGATGTGTAAATAAGCTGCATCATTTAGCACCCTTTTGGGGTCCGGCTGCAGCTGTACTCCCCTCAGTTTTCCCTGCGTACCTTGGAATAAGTCAGGCACTAACAGCTGCCCACACGTACCCTCCCCAGCAGGGAGGTAAGAGCTGGTTTGGAATTTCCCGTGGCTCTCTGCTCCAACTGTTTTAGGCCATTAATGACTTTGCAAGGCGGCAGGGGGGTGATGGGGATACTAGCTGCCTCTGACACCTGCTCTATGGATACTGAGGGTAGGACACTGGGACCCTTTGAGGAGACCACACAAGAAGCCTGGGCAATGAAGATTTTGGTCTGGGTAAGATCATGCCTCTCATTCAAGGAAAGAAACTATACAGGAGAGAGCTTTTTGAAGTGAGTGGCTTTGCAGCTGTAGGCCACTTAGCAGAAAACGTGCAGAGAAAGAGAGCCCGATGCAAAGAGTATTAAGAAGATGGAGTGATACTTTGCAGGGCCCATTGTCAAAAATCATGGGCTGGTTATCCTCTCACTTGTAGTGTACATCCACGGACTTCAACCTCATCACTCCTGAATTACACTCAAGTGAGCAGAAGGAGAAATAGACCTGCACATAATATAAAATTTGCTCCAGCCCGTCTTAGTAAATCACTCGAACTGGATTGGATTCAGAGCGTTCATTTCACAGGGAATCGGGCCACAATGTGTCAGTAGAGCTGGTTGAGATTTTTTTTGTAGGTAAAGTTAATTTCCCCTTCTTTCTTCCCCCAGAATGAAACTTTTTGGGAAAAAGCTACATTTTTCAATTTCCCCCCACATTTTCTGGGCTTTTTTTGGAACTGTCAGTTTTGAAATCCTTCTCGAAAGCTTTCCTTGAGGAAGAAACATGTTTTCTTCCCTCAAACACATTGTCAGTAAATGACAAGTTTAAAAAAACAAAACAAAAACCACCCAGGAAATAATTCTGATGCAAATGTTTGTGGAAAAAACCATAATAGAGCCTCTTCCAGAAAATGGGTCCATTTGACAGCCTGGGAAATGGAAACAATCTTGAAATTTTAACCTGTTCTTTTATTTATTTATTGCAAAAGCACTTTTTCCATTTTTCCAGTCAGCTCGACTTGTAGAATAATGCATTTTTGGAGGGATAGGAGGCAGGGGAAACGACGGTATGATGCAGTGAGAGCTAGACACTGACCTAATGGAAACTATCACAGCTCCGCAACTATCACAGTCATTGGAGGGACTCCAGTTCAGGAGGGGCAGAAGCTCCATGAAGAGGGGTGTGTGATGTGGGTGGGGGAGGGGCACTGGTGACCACATAGCAAGTGTGAACTATCAGGAGAGAAGGGGTGTGTGGGGCCGGGGGATGTGTGTGTCGGGGGAGGATTAGTTGCCTCTATAAGAAAAAGCCCCGAATGTCTGGACTGCACATATAACATCAGGACATTGGGTCACCTTACCAGGGAAATTTTGGTGGTGCCCAGAATGTCCAATACCCATGCCCCTCCCCCACTCAAATCCCTCCCCCCGCAGCCTAAGGCGCTTTGGGTGCATGCTCTGGCAGGGAGTTTGGGTGCTGGGTGCAGGCCCTAGGCTGGGCAGAGTATTGGAGAGTTGGAGGGGTACATGGGACAGGCTCTGAGAGGGAGGCTGGGGAGTTGGGAAGCGGAAGAGTGGGGAAGTTTGCAGGCTGTGGGAGAAGTGTGGGTGGGGGGACTCCACACACTCGCCCGACATTCCCTGGTCCTGCCCGTGGCTCCTGGGCTATTTAAAACACCCCAGATCCCCTGCTCCCACCAGCAGCACAATAGGCTAGAGCAGCTTCTGCCCATGGCTCTGCGTGGTTGTGGCATGTCCCTGCAGCCTCTGGGCAGTGGGGATGTTTCTCTGTGTACTGCCCTCACTGCGGAGTCCGGGGAGCAGCGCCCGGAGCCACTGCCCCGCCTGCTCAGGGGCTGCAGGGCTGTGCTGGCTGCAGCACAGAGTGAGTGTCCGGAAGCTGCTCCAGCCCCGCAGTGCCGGTGGGGCTCCCAGGGCATTTTAAGTCACCGAGGGGAGGGGGTGGGCCAGGGGAGAGACCCTGCCTTGAACTTTGCTGGAACTGGGCCCCTGGGCTAAGAATATTCTTGGTGCACCACTGGCCTCTATAAATTGCTGCCGCTGCATGCTACTGAATCATGCCTCACACCTTGCACTGCCCCTTTCCCCTAGGACTCTACCCCCAGGCAGCTCCTTCTCCTGGAGAGCCTGCCTTCGCACTGCGCATTGCTCTGTGTCTCATTCTTCCCAGGCCCCACTCCCCTCACAATTACCTCACCCCTCACTGCAGAGCCTTCCACCACTTTCCACCAGCTGAGGGTCAGGGCCTTACATGTATATCTGGTATCTTCATCTGCAGCAGGGTGCAACCCCAGACTTGTTTAAATCTGGAGCAATGCCCCCTGACTCATGTGGGGTGGCTATCAAACCCAGCCTGATGACAACGGAAGGGGAAAAATCACAAGCCTGTGAAAAAGGGAACTGGAAGGATGAGATTTAGTGAGGAGAACTGACTCATGGGCTTGGAATGAATGTTCGAGGTCAGGGCCGTTCAGCCATTCAAGTAAAAGGCCCCCCAACTGTGAGGAGATGTGGGGCAGGGCAGTGATGAAGCCAAATGGAGGAGCGGGGGCTCAGTGATTGGATCCTGGGGGAGTTATGAAAATGCGGAGGGAGAGTCCCTGGTGCTCACACGGAAAAGGGGAACTTACAAACATCCTCAGATGGCCTGCATCATTTATCTTTTCCATGGCTCTGTCAGACACAGACTCAGCGAAGCAGAGCCGATGAACTGAAAGTCAATGAGCTGATGGGGTGAGAGTAAGACCTTCTCAGTGCTCGAATGATTCACTGGTGTAGCTATACGGCGTCTTGCAAATCTACCCTTGCCTCTAACCCAGGCTGGCCAATGGTGAGGAGTCAGGAGGCAATAGCATTGGGGCCCAGAGGTCCCAGCTTCTGCCACTGCTATTGGAGCAGTAGTGGCAGTGGCAGACGGAGCCCTAGGCCCTTTGAATTGCTTCTGGAAGGCTGCTCTGTGCAGCTCTTAGAGCTGGGAGGACATTGCCACTAGCCCAAAGCCCCACCCCTTCCTCCTGAGGCCCTACCTCTTGCAGGGGCACAGAGCTGCCCCTCCCACCTAGGCCTGGGGACCAGGCCAGCTGCTGGCCCCACTGCTCTAACCTGACTCCCATCCACCTGCCCCAAATCCTCTAGCTCTGGTGCAGACTGGACAATAGGGGCAGGATCAGTCAGTCATTGCCCTGTTCCATTCAGTGGAGCACCTGGCACCAGCCACCACCAAAAGACATAATGGTGAGCTAGAGCGACACTGGCTGACCCAGTATGGCTATTCTTGTGTTAAGCAGGGCTTTAAATTCAAGCTAGCTGGCACGGGTGGGCTGATATTTGAGTGCTTCTGATGTTTGAGCCCTCAAGGCAGCGTAAGGGCAGGGATGTAACTACAGGCTGCTGCTCAAGTTAGCACAACTCATCAGTTACTAATCCAATCACTCTGCATAGCCTAAGTGGTGTTTTACAGGGTGGCCATTCTCACTCGAGCTCGGCTAGCTCAAGCCATGTAACTTGAGCGGACCAACTAGAGCTAACGTTGCTGTGAGGACAAGCACCAAGCTATTGAAAGAGCAGGCCAGTGTGTATTCTCTTATAATAGTGCCGAGAGCACATGTGAGTCATTCATCTTAATACTTACACAAGATAATAACAGACATTTAACCTAGGTGCTATGATGCTTAGGACTCTACTTATATAGGGACTAGCTCCGCCCACTAGCTGACATAATTCCTCAGGTGGGAGGGGCTTATTCTATAAATTGATTGTCCTCCATTTTGATTCTTTGTCCACTTCCTCCAGCATGGTTCCCAGCGTGGTGCAGTAGTAGTAGGTAAGTTTTTTAACAAAAGCGATGTAAAAATGCATGAGACAAATTCAGCAAGAGGGGATTGGGAGATGGCAAATGTTGGGAGAATATTTGACTCGTTCAGTGAGAAAGGGAAACAGGGAGAAGCAAGTGTAACTCACGCCACCTGGGTGGGGTTTACTGTCCCGGGTAGTGGCACCTAGACAATTTACAGAGTCTCCTCTATAGCTGGAGCAAGGTGGCTTTTAGCTCAACCTGTAATGACTCCTACACTATGCTCCACAGGGCTGAGGTTCAAGCCCACCTGTGGGCAGTTACATAAGAGCTTTTGCTTCTGTGCAGTCTCTGAAGGCAGGTTGTGTTTCATTCCAAGCCCTATTACCAAGCAGATGATGTGGTGTTAAAAACAGTTGGAAGCTGGATGGATTCATAGCTTTTAAGGCCAGGAAGAATCATTACATCATGTATTCTGGCTTCAAATTAGCCGTATGGTGATGAGACTCAAACCCAGCTCTGTCATATGAGAAGAAATATTCTGCTTCTTATTCCTTCATATTAGTGTTCTGGGTTGCCACTTTTGGAGTTCTGAATTGGCTCCTAATGTTGGAGAAATCCAGATAACAAAGTGAGAAGTGGCCGACACTTTTCAAATGCTGCATTTTTTTTTACTGAAAAACAGCCTTTTTTCAAAACTGGATTTTTTTTCAAAAAGGTGTTTTTTTCCACTTTATTGTTTTTCATAGAAGAGAAAAAAAATCCTTTTTAGTTTGTTTTTCCTTTTTTTGACCACTCCACCATTTTTCAGTGTCAGAATAGAAAGAAAAAACCAAAAAAGCAAAACCAAAACCAAAGTGAAGGTAAAGGAAAAAGAGGAAGAGGGAAAATGGGGCAAAAAACCTGCCCAGAGTTCAGTCGTGAACCGAAGTCATCTTTTCTTTACACCAGTGGAATAAAAGCAACTGACTCTTTTTGCGGGGGGGAAGTGGTTGGGGAAGTGGAAAGAATGTTTTCCCTTTTCCAACCAGCTTTAGCATGACAGGAAAACATCTAGAGCAGGCTCAAAGGTTATGAAATCTCATTTGGTTTGTATGCACAGAAGTCTCTTACTAGCCTTCTGTAACTGTGCCGTCTATTGGAGGCAGAGCAGAAAACATCCTCCTTTAAACAGGGACGAAACCAGCCACCCTTCAGATGAGGTCACAAGCTGTGCTGAGCTATAAGTAACATATAGAAACAACTCTAGTGTGGGTAACAGGTTTAGTATGAACACAACACTGTGATGTTTCTGGCACCAGCCACTGATGGGAAAGTGACTATAATCAGGGCACACGTGGGGTCTCAAAATGGGATGAGGTGAAGTCTGAGAAATTCATGTAACATTGTCTGAATTTTTACTGACCAATATTAGCGGTGAAGGGAGGCGATTGTAGTAGTCCCTCTAGCAGTGGTGTGGGGAATTAAGAAGCTGGAGTCTGGGGATGGTGACTCAGATTTGACACTGAGCCAGGGAGTTGAATTACTGTGGCTTCATGCTTTTCCAGACTCCCCCAGCTAGCACTCCCTCGTGGTGGGGCTGGGCCCTTTGCTTCAGTGCGTTGGCCACTTTAGGTGTTTGTCGATGACTGAGGAGTTTGGGCAGCTGGGTGGGTCCAGCCTAGCTGTGAAGGAAAAAGCTGGGCTGGCGACAGCAATACCATTCTGCAAAGCTCCCTGGAAGAAGTACCCCGAGAGCCAGCTTAGCCCTTCTCTGCTCCCCTCTTGACTGCAAGTCCTTCCTTGGCTTGGAGAAAAAGATAATTTCATGGCATAGCTGTCATGGCGTCAGACAGCTCCCCAAATGAATGGCTTGAGATTTTAGTCTTCGCTTACTGGCTGAGACTTGAGTTCATCCCAAATTGTTCTCTCCCCGAGGTTGTCTGTTTTATTGCTCAGGGCCATGGTTAGGTGCAAACGATATCTGACAGCACAGGGCGAGTGGAGCCAGCAAATCCATTTTGGGCTTAAGTCATGGTATCCCAGGTGAAAAGTGTTAGCTAACAAAGTCTGCCCCAGCTGTCAACCCAGATCTGTGGTAGGAGTCTCCATCTGGCAAATCACTTGATATAAGGCGTGTAACCTCCCCTCGATTCCCTGGGTTACTCGTGAGCAGGGAACACTCACCTGAGGCTGTTGCTATTTAGGGAGGCCCTGAGTACCTGGTGGTGATGTTGGAGAGGTGGGAATACTCTTATCCACCCCTGTGCTGCAGTCCCTTACTCCTAAAGGAATTGGCCTCCACCTGGCTTACCCCTTTACATACTCAGTGGAGTGCCTTGGAAACCTCCAGGAATAAACCCTTGCTAATAATTCTACTAATAACCTATGGCATGGACCTAGCTCAAAAATAACAATTAGAAATAAGACATCTAATGTACTTCAATGACGCTTAACACTCCTTGGCTTAACAACTCTAAGAAACAGGGTTTAACCGACTCCAGTTAAATCTTTCTTCTAATTTGAACCCACGAGGCTTGTCTACATTAGTGCCCTCCTTCGAAGAGGGCACGGTAATCAGCCTGATCGGAGGAGGCCAATGAGGTGCAGCAATGCATATACAGCACCTCATTAGCATAATGGCTGCTGCAGGAACTTTGAAGTTGCTAACTTCGAAGCGCTGGCAGGCAGTGTAGCTGTGGGTGCCTTGAAGTACGCACAGAACTTTAAAGTTCCTTACTCCCAAAACTGCATCCCCATTCCCCCAACCTCTGTCCAAAAGCGCACACGCTCCTTCCTCCTGCAGGATGACACGGAATTCCCTCTCAGCTGGTCTGGGGCCTGTGGGATGGAGGAGGGTACTCGTATCTTGGGCTTTCTAGTAAAGATCCCCCACCCAACAACCTGGCTGGGGGTCTGAGCTTTGCTGGAACCAGCCCTGGATGGGAGTAAGGGAGAAGGGTGTTTTACACTGTTTATGAGACAGATCCTGTTTAGTCTTCTTCCCTTGTGTTTTATCTGGTAGCAGTTTCATAATATTGGAAGTGGGACTTAATCCCAAAAGTCTGGAGCTGAGAAGGTGATCTGGCATGCTCTGTGATTGTTTGTATAAGCAACCCAAACTGGTAAACTATCCCCAGCCTTTTGGGTCTGCAAAACTGATACCCGAAAGCCCACCTAGGAAAGTTTGTCTGCAGAGCAGTAGGAGCTTGCTTCCTCATGAGATTCCTGGTAGAGTTACATTTGCTGCTTGGGTTAGATTAACTGCTTTTAAATCCAGGAAGAGTTCTTTTGCTGGCCTCATCTGCCTCCTGCATAACACAAAGTCACAGATTTCACCCTAGTGATCCAGCACTGAGCGCAAGAACTTGTGGCTAAACAAGATAATATTGTTTAGAAAGAGATTGAGTTTTGATTTGAAGATCCCAAGTAGTGGAGATTCTCTCAGGCTCCCTGATAATATGGTTACCTTCACGGTTAAAAACTGCCCAATATTGCTGTATTCTGGGATGTCCTTGTTGATCTGAAGCCCAGAATTATTAGAAATCTTGATTATAAGGCAGGAGATGTACTTAGTTTCAAAAGGAATGGAAAAATGGTCATTCAGTCAGTGCAGTCTTGGCAGGTACTTGAGGTCTGAGGTTTGGATAAAGGTTTTTATGCTGTACAGGTTGGTTTATACATCCTTAGAAACAGGCCTGAGCAAGAAAATCTGGACCCAAACCCAGACCTGAATTTTCCCACAATTTAAAGGTATTTGAATTCAGGGTTTTGCTATGGTCCTTTTGATAGGATGGAGGACACAGCTCTCCACTGTATCAAGACTTCACCTGGCACAGGGGGTCATCAAGGAGCTGGTTATAACTTCTTGGTTCTGTATGGAGCATGCCCTGCAATCAGCTAAAGCAGCTTAGGGGCTGCTCTAACTTTTTTCCACTGGCATAAGGTCCCTCCTCCCTGAAGCACTGGTGTAGTAAAGATTTGGTCTGACCCTTCACCTCCCTCTCACCAACGTGGTTCTGTGCCAGCGTGGGGGAGTAGGGTGGGCAGCAAGAATTGAGCCACCAGAGCATTCTTCTCTGCTGGGCAAATTCTCTGTCAGCCGTTTATGCCCCAGATCTGAATCACATCATCTGCCCGGGTGGCACAATGGGGCCAGAATGTGCCAGCGAGTGTGCCTCCAAGTTCATCTCTGGAGCAAAACGCCTACCGTATTCTAAACTGCTTGGGTTAGGGGCAGCCCACTGGTGGGGGAAGAGGGGCCAAAGGGGGCCACTGCCCCCAGACTTCCAGCTGCCACTGCAGTGGTGGTGCCCAGAGCCCCATGCCCTTAAGATTGTCACCAGAGCACCACGCCACGCACTCCAGGCACCAACGGGAGTGGGGTGCATTGAGGTCTTGGTGGCTTTGAGGATTGGCTGCCCTGGACCTGCCCCTTGTTCCTAAGACCCCGCCCCAGCTGGGAGTACAGTGCTGCCCCCCTCCTCAGCTTGCCCGGAGGCCTGGTGAGACAGTTATCTCCTCCGATTAAAGGTTCAGTTTGGGCCCATCTTGATATATTGTTGTATTTTTGCGTACACCCCTGTATAGTAACACCAGGGGAGTGTGTGTGGGGGGAGAGTCCTTCCAATCCCCACAGGTTACTCCTGTTGAAATGTGGAACTAAAATCCAAGCAGACATACATGAAACATTTTCCACTGATTTCCCTTGACCGTACTCCTTGCCCTGGTATCTGTTACATGTCTCTGGCACGCATCGAAGTGAGGCAGACCAGCACTGGAAACAAGACGCTTTTTAAAATGTATGATTGGTATGTCTGACCTGGTGTTAATTAAACATGTCAGTGATACTTACAGTAGATTACTATGCCAAAGACAGAGTTTACTGAGCTTAGGTTTTCTAGCAAAACTGGGTGGGATTTTCAGAAAAATTGTAGAATCCGTTGGCAATTTTAGCTAGAAAGGAAAGTCCACAAAAATGGGCAGACACCACTGAAAATCTGAGTATGTGTCATCAAGCAAAGGAACCTGTTCGTTATAGTTGTGCAGCACTTAAGAGCAATTAAAGCAGTGGAAGACGAGGGAGATTAGGGAAGTAGCAGATAATGCCTGAGATGTAACTAGGATTTCAGAATGGGTATGTGAAATGCTTCATGGAATTGGGTCTCTTTCAAACCGGATAAATTCCCAGACAACATTGAAATGCAGCTTTTCAACTGCCCCCAAAGGCTTCTGGACTTTCTTGATGGAGTTTGTAATTTTCACTGAATGTTCTGTCCGGAGTGAGACCAGACTTTGAAATCTCAAAATTCTGCACCCAGTGTAATGTCTGCTTTTTACACAAGGCTAATCAGGGATGTATTGGACAAACAAAGGTGAATTCGTAGCTTCCTAAACTCCAGGGTCGGAAGGGACTATTGTGACCATAAAATGTGATGTGTTGCATCACACAGGCCAGAGAATTTATCTACAATTAGTTTCATAGCAAGTTCCTTGTCCTGAACAACATACAGTCTAAATGGACAAGACCAATGATGGGAGAAGGACAGTTTAACGCCTTCTATCTCTAATATTAAATAACTGACCCAAGACCACTCAGCAATAGCTGTAGCAAAGGGGAGAAATGAACCCAGATCTCATGAGCTATAGTCCATCACTTTAATCTCAAAACCATCCTTCTCTTTTGGCTAGGCTTATATTGGCATCATCCTTCTTTCTCACCAAAGAGGTTTTAGACTCTGAGCTTCAGCTGACTAGTCTTTGCCTGTGTGGCTGGTCTTGCAACATTTTAAGCCACCCCCCACCCCCTTTTTTTTGAGAACTGTTCTCAAGTCATTTTTGACGAGCTAAACCCATAGCTGGTTAAGTGCCGATGATTTGGCTTAAAGATCAAAGCTGCTTCCAACAAAAAATGGAAAGGGGAGAGATGTTTGCAATTTCCACTGCGCTTTTGTTCGGACCTGTTTGTTTGCAGAACCAGTGAACATGGTACTTTGCTTTGAAGGCAACCAAAAGAAAGAGATGTTTGATTGTTCTTTTCAAATCAAAGCAATGGTATTGGAGGATGCTCAAACCTTTGGAAAACATTCAGGGACAGTTTCCAAATTCTGGATTTCTGGTGTCCAAGTTTACAGCCCTTGGGATATTATTCACCTACTATTCCACATTGATGCGATGTAATACAGAATGGCATTAACTTCCTGATAGTGAGATGTCCAAGGAGGTCTCTGTACTAAAACAGGCCTGGACAAATCCCTGGCATATTAATACCCTAGAAAAGCCATTGGAGCTGAATTTGGCTGTGTGTGTGTATGTGTATAAAATGTTGTAGGTGTGTAATACAGGTTGAACCTCTCTAATCCAGAACTCTCTCATCTGGCAACATCCACAATCCGGCATGGTTTTAGTTTTCTGGATGACCGCATATATGAGTGTGGCCCAGTTTTCCGTGGCCCCAGAAAGTTTGTTTCCAGCCTCTTGTCCTGGCTGTCTGTGTTCTGTGCTGTTGTTTAGCTGTAATTTACTCTTAAATGTCTTCTAAGAGCCCAGTAAGCAGTGGAGGTGCTGGTAATGTGCTAGACCAGGGGTCGACCACCAATATAGCAAAAGAGCCATTTTTTCCCAATTCAGTAAAAAACTTGATAATTCAAGAGCCACGGTGCACATGAATATGAGATGGCCCTTAATAAATAAGGTCAAACCATAATTTTGTAATCCCTATTTTAAGAACAGTGCACACAATGATTTGCAGTGTGATACATGTTTACAAACTTTACATATTCTATTTCCTCCCACTTTACGTGTGTGTTTGCACCACTGTCTTCCTGACTTTCACTCCCAAGCCTTCTCTGTCACTGGAGGATGCTAAGGGGAGTTATTCAACATTTTGAAATCACGTGTCATGAGTTGTTCATTTTTGGGCTTTTAAATGTTCACCATTTATTGAAAGTAACGTGGAAGGATTTTTCTTTTTTCACTTTGCAATTATAGTGTTGGCAGGTCCTTAAAGAGCAGCACACAGCTCCAGAACCGCAGATTGCAACCCCCTGAGCTAGACAATATTGACCTCCCGTGGGCCAGCAAATTCTCTCATTTGGCACCGTTCAGGTCCTGAGGGTGGCGGATGAGAGAGGTTCAACCTGTATATGACTGCTACTTAAGTGATGCAAAAATACATGTTTCTGTCTTGAGCTTGCAAATTAGCGAGTTCATTGGGCTAGCAGCTGCCCATAGAGACGCATAGGGCCTGGTTCTCCTCTGACTTGGATTTTACACTGCTGTATTTCCACTGAGCTTAATTCACTGGAACCATTCCTGGTTAAGTTGAGAGGAGGATAAGACCCCTATTGTCTTTAGCTTTGATCCTGCAGCAGCACGGGCAAGATGCCCTTGGATGCTCCTCACAGATGGACGTGTCTATCTGGAGGCATATGATTCCAGGATGGGAGCCTTTCAGTGCCCTCCATTGGTGGTGATGTACTTGGGAAGGGCCCACTCAGACCTTTCACCTACTGTCTCATTGGTTCTTTTGCAATCACAGTGCAGTGGTGAATCTAGATTGGTCGTTTTTGTGCTCCGCTGGATGCTGTGAAGCAGAGGGCTTCCTACTGATGAGAATGAAGGAAGGTTGTTTGAGTCAGCCGAGACCTGTACACTAGCTGGTGGGGGAGGATGACTGAGGGGATGGAAGAATTCCAAGCACTGCTCCAGGGTGGGAACCAGTGGGCTAAACAGCAATTTGTCCGAAAAGGACCTGGGCATTACAGTGGATAAGAAGCTAGATATGAGTCAGCAGTGAGCCCTGGTAGCCAAGGAGGTTAATGGCATATTGGGCTGCATTAGTAGGAGCATTGCTAGCAGACCTAGAAACACGATTATTCCTCTTTATTTGGCACTGGTGAGGCCACATCTGGAGCATTGTGTCCAGTTCTGGGTCATCATTACAGAAAGGTTGTGGAGGCTCTGGAGAGGGTCCAGTAGAGGGCAACCAAAATGATCAGGAGGCTGGAGCACATGACTTATGAGGAGAGGTTGAGGGATTTGGGCTTATTTAGCTCACAGAAGAGAAGAGTGAGGGGGGATTTGACAGCAGCCTTCAGTGACCTAAAGTGGGGTTCCAAAGAGGCTGGAGAGAAGCTGTTCTCAGTGGTGACAGGTGACAGAATGAGGAACAATAGTTTCAAGTTGTAGTGAGGGAGCTCTAAGCTGGATATTAGATTCACCAGGAGGGTGGTGAAGCTCTGGTATGGTTTACCCGGAGAGGTGGTGGAATTTCCATCCCTAGAGGGTTTTAAATCCCAGCTTGACAAAGCCCTGGCTAGAATGATTTAGTTGGGATTGCTCTTGCTTTGGGCAGGGGGTTGGATTCTGACCTCCTGAGCTCTCTTCCAATCCCATGTTTCTGGCAGTATTTTAAACATAAAAACCACCCCCTTGTCCTCAGGGACAAAGAAGAGACCAACCAGCAGTGGACCCACTAACAGAAAAAGCAAGCTAAGAGCAAGACAGAGTTGCACTCAGATCAGCTACATAATGAATAACTGCCCTCCGGTCGGGTTGCTGGAGTGGGATGACTCAGGACAGCAGGGTCTGTTCCTGGCTCTGCCACTGGCCCGCTGTAAGGCCTTGAGCAAGTCACTTCACCTCTCTATTCCCGCTTGCCCTTTGTCTGTTAGATTTGCAACTTTCGAGGGCAGGGGCTGTGTCTCGGTAGGTGTCTGTGCTATACTTCTCACAACAGAGCCTCCTTCTCGCTATCTTCTGCATTAATGCAAATACTTATTTATAATACTGTGGATGTATCAATTCTTCCTCAAACTCAGTAGGAAAACAAGCATCTCCTGCCACCCACCAGCACAAGTATCCAGCGTTTGCAGCTGGAACTAATTATCGCATTAGACAAACAATAAAGGGTTCATTAAGACCAAAGGTGACTTTAATTTAATTGAAATATATTTGGCAACAAGAGACGAGCTCCAGTTTATATCACCTAATGGGAGGTCTGGTGTGTGCGTGTGCATGTGTGTGTGTGTATGGAAAAAGTTAATGGCTGTAAAACTACCCAAACAACATATTTGTGCACGTGTTACAGTAAAACTCTGTGCCAGCTACTTTTAATTTTAATTTAACACTTGGGTTCTCAGCATTAATGTATACATACTAGTGTTTTTAAAACAAGACTATATATGAACTCATAACATATAGACCTGTAGATGACATTGCATGCTTCTCTGCTCAGGGAGGTGACTGTCATGTAGTGGTTAGAGCACTGAGTAAGTGTCCAGCCGTGCGTTACGTTCCTGCTTAAGCCACTGGTTCAGTTTGGTATTGGAGGGGTAGCCGTGTTAGTCTGGATCTGTAACAGTAACGAAGGGTCCTGTGGCACCTTGTAGACTAACAGAAAAGTTTTGAGCATGAGCTTAGAAGTGAGTCTGTGCTCACGAAAGCTCATGCTCAAAACTTTTCTGTTAGTCTATAAGGTGCCACAGGACCCTTCGTTGCTGGTTCAGTTTGGTTATGGTTACACTACAGTGCTCGGCTGACAGAAGTCACTGCTGAAAGAGATTTCCAGGCAAAACTTCTATCAACTGACCGTGGCCACACACAGAGGCCAATTGGAAGAGTGCTTGGCTGTGCTTTCAACAAAACAGGCACCCAGAAACCCAACAGACAGGGCTGCCCATTGTTGTGGATGCCATGGCTGTCGAGAGAAGGGCGTCCACACAGCTTTTTTGTTGACAATCTGTTGACAGCAGTGTTATGCCTCATGGCGGAGAGGCAGAACGCAGCCGGCGAAACTGCTGAGTTTTGTCCACAAACTGTCGACAAAGCGCATTTCGCGTGTGGACATTCCACCAGCTTTGTGGACAAAACCCAGGTTTTGTCAGCAAAACTCTTCCCGGTAACCATAGCCTTTGTGATTTTGGACAAATCATGTTATCTCTGTGCCCCAGTTTACCCATCTGTTTTATGGATTTTCACAATCATTATTTACCCTTCCTAGTGAGTTTGCAAGGACTGGTCATGGTATGTTGCTGAAATATAATGATGCTTGTATGAAATGGAAGGTGCAATATGAACCCAGAGCGGGGGCATTCTGTTTTTATTTGTTTAGATTTAATTAACAGTGAAAAATGAAATAAGCTCTGATAAGATCCCCAACCATTAATCTGATGTACAATCACAACCAATGATCATCCACCACCAAAAAAAATACTCCCTTTCAGACAGTGAATTAACTCCGCCAGCTAATAAATCAAAGCAACAAAACATCTCCTTTAACCTCTCCTTTCTCCCGCAGAACATACCCTTAAATGGCATGCAGTAAATCACTTCTATATAAACTAGTATTTATATTTAAGTAGTATGTAAACATGAGACGTTATACACTGATCAGTGGGCAGAGATATTGTGATGCCAGGGAAGTAAGTGTGTATTTATACCCCTTTTTGCTCTGTGTTGCGTGTTATACAGAAAAGGAGCCAAATTATAGTACTTTTTGGTGATGGATCTGTGCTTTGAATCAGACCTTTGTTGGAAATGAATCCATACATTTCTCCCCTTATTCCTCCGAGTCGCAATTAATTAACCTGAATTGGGATTTATTGTCTCTTTGTTATTTGCACACACGCAGTCTTGGTAATAACAAGCCACACTTCCCTTTCACTTACTTAAAGGCCATAAAAGCCATTTATTATGCAGTATTTTACTGGATCGGGTGTGGGGGAGGGGAAAGCCAGGCATAAACTTTCATGGGCAATTGATAGCTTTATGCCAGAGAGAGAGACCGTTCCATCAGAGCCACTTCTTGGGCTGTCTGAAAATATCTGAGACCTTGCGATGTTTAATGTTTTTCAGATGGCGATAAATCTGCAATAGCGTGGGATTGCTCGGGCTTAGTGAGAGATGAAGTGAGATAGGAGAAAACACATGGGTCTATATGGGAGACGTTTGTAGGTCACACATCCAGAAGCGTCGGGACAGGCCGTCTGAGCCCTGTGTCTATCCTCCCCTTGCTGGGCCAGAAGGAAATATGCAAAATGGGCTTTTGGGTCATTTCGTGCACAGTTGTGATCTGAACTGGGAGTATTGTTTTTTTCCAACTTGACATCTTACAAAATATGAATGTGCAGCTAGGAAAGGGGAAATGTCCTGGGCTCAGAGCTTTGTGCATCTGGCAAGCCGGAATCTCTCAGGATTTGCTTATTTAGCCTTGTGTTTGCTGAGCAGTTGCAGCACCATTTGCAACCTCACGCAAACGCGTGCTTCTCTCCTGGTGTGTTTGTCACTCACTCTGTTAAGCCGCCCAATATCTTATTCCTGATATTCTGCTGCACCTGCCCTGCCCTGGAGCTAGCTTTGAAAGCAGGTGTACAGAGCAGGAAGGAAGACTCACGTAAGAACGTATGTATCACCCAGATGGAGATGAGCGCTGACTCTGAGCAAGCACAGTGCCGTGCAAGGTGCAAGAAGGGTTATTGGAGGGATTTCACAACACAAGGGCCGCGGAGGATTGTGCGTCTCTAAAGAACAGTGGAGCAAGAAAGAAGCAATCTGGAAAAACCGAGGCAAAGCTGGGGTGAGCTAGGAATCTGCAGCCTTAGCTGGTGTCTATTGGCACAGCCCAAAAGAAGCCTGGCTAGGTCTGAACACAGGTGTTTACGTGCGAGTAACTAGCAGGGAAATTGCACATAGTTGCTCACCTATTTCTGAGTTACTGAGCACCTGGTTATGTCAAGTGATCTCTCTTCTAAATAGTCTCTGAGGGGCAGCTGCGTTAGGCCTTCCAGTCGATTGCAGATACGCACTTCTAGGTACAGCAATTGCATAGCTAGAATCAATGTATCGGCAGTCAACTCTAAGGTCTGCCCTAACTGAGGGAGGTCGATGGGAGCATTTCTCCCGTCGACCTCCCTTACTCCCAGCAAGAGCAGGAGTACAGGGGATCAACTGCAGACCCCAGAGAGATCGATTTCACATGTCTTTACCAGATGCGGCAAATCAAACTCTGGAATATTGACCCTAAACGGATTGCTCTCCCCATAAGTGTAGACACACCCTTAGCCTGTAGCAAAACCAAGCAGTCCTGTACCGCCTTAAAGATGAACAATTTTATTTGAGGTCCAGCATCTGAAGAAGTGGGTGTTATGCATGAAAGCTCATTACCTAATAAATAAATTTGTTTGTCTTTAAGGTGCTACAAGACTGGTTTTTTTCTCTTCAAAGTAGGCATTGGCATAAAAGCTTAGTGTAGTTAAAGATTCAAGGCTGGGGCCTCCACCAGCCTGCACCCTGTGTGTTGATTTATGCTGGTGCAAAGCAGCTGTAAAATGTGCCTATTCTGACTTGGCAGCCTTTGGTACCGGTGTAAATAGCTTCAGGAGGAGTGCAGGGGAGGGGCACTGGGCTTCAGTCTGTATCTAAGCTGGGGTTTTCCACTTGCAGCCTGCCAGAGCTAACATGAATCCCCCAGATGCAGCTGTGATTAGCTGGAGGGTTCCCCCCGCCCCCGACACACATCCAAGTATCTGTTTATGGAATTTAAAAATGAGCCAAACACCTCAGCAATTTGATTTTGGCAAACAGCTGTGAGCCAAGTGTGGAACAAAAAAAAAATCTCTGTAACAATCAGGGAAAATGCCTGCAAATTTCCACACATTTCACAGAGGCAGTGTGGTCTCCGAGCTAGCCGGGTGGTCTGGATGACAGCAGGAACTCCTGAGGGCTATCCCACCTCTGCCACTGATTTGCTATGTGGCCGTAGGTAAGTCACTCGACCTTTCTCTGTTTCAGTTCCTCAGCTTCCCTACCTCCCAGTCTAAAATAAAACTAGAGGCCCCAGTTCTGGGCGTCTAGCCAAACTGAGCTTGGCACAACCTGGGAAGGTGGCGCAAAGGTTGGCCGTGCTCCCACAGTCTGGAGGCTGCCAGGGACTGGAGGCATTCCAAGCATTAAGAGACTCCTTTAACTATCTGTTGACCTCAGTCCTGCCTCAGCATTGTCAGGTTCTGCCCAGTCCCCGTGGAAGTCAGTGGGCCTGGGCAGAGAGCAGGATTGTAGTATTAGAGCACGGTGTCCCTCAGTTGCAACCCCCGACTTTCAGCTGGCTGGATGTGGAGAGGGCACTTCTCATGCAATTTGAGCACAATCCCTTCCGGAAAGGGTGAACTGGAGAAGAGCTGTGAAGTGTTCTAACTGCATGTCGGACAGAGGTGTAGCAGCGAAGTGTCCAAAACTGTGATTGGGTGGGAGGGGACGTAATCACAGTGAAGTGAATTGACTATGGTCATGCAGCAGCTCAGGGGCAAGGGTCTCCTAGTTCAATGGTATAGTCCATAGACCAGGGGTCAGCAACCCCCAGTATGGGTGCCAAGAGTGGCATGTGAGCCGATTTTCATTGGCACGTGAGGTGGGAGCTCAGCCTCACCCCTCCTACCAATGCAGCTGGGAGCTTGCTCAAAGCCCTACCACTGGAGGATTAACAAAAGACCAGCTAATGCTATCAGCTGCCACCTAAATGGTAAAGCTCTGTGTCTTAATTTTTACCTATCTTCTAGAGCTGGAAGGGACCTTCAGAGGTTATTGAGTCCAGCTCCTTGCCCTCTTGGCAGAACCTATCCCCATCCCTGACAGATTCTTTTTTTTAAATCTCTTTGCCTCAGATCCCTAAATGGCCCCTTCAAGGG
This sequence comes from Carettochelys insculpta, assembly GCF_033958435.1. Lineage (NCBI taxonomy): Eukaryota > Metazoa > Chordata > Testudines > Carettochelyidae > Carettochelys > Carettochelys insculpta. Next base: position 6,755,304 of record NC_134145.1, read on the forward strand.
CTGAGCTCAGAACCTGAGGCTTAGCAGGCTAATTCTCAAGCCACTGAGCTAACTCTCCTATGAATGAAGCTGCTGTAAGTTGGACTATTAGGGACATTGAAAAGTATCGCCAGCACTTGGACTGTCCACAGAGGTCAAAAAGTCAAACTTCAGCACTCCGCCTTAGAAAGGTTGCAGACCCCTGTGCTCGACTATACCACCACCTGCTGAGTGTACTGGATGCAACCCTCCCTGGGATGAATGGCGAGGCACGGGTGGGAGTTGCTTCAGTCCTAAGCTTGTATTCAAAGTACATTTGCGTTTTGTAGACCAGCGTCCTAAGCTGTGCAGCTCAGTCACTTTCAGATTTTATTTTTGTTCATTTCCTTTGATCTTCTGTTCTGGTCTTAGGAAAAAGAGGGAGGTCGTAGGAGAAAATATGAAAAGCCCCTCTTCCCCGCACCTGAAATTATTGCAAGCTGAAGTGCCTAAGATCAGGAAATTCCAAATTTGCTCCAGTGACTGTTTGCTCTTCCTTTCCCCCTTGTTCACTAAACCTTAACACACACTTTTTGTGGCCTTCAACTCAAAGAGGTCATGCAGGATGCAACAGGTGTGAGGGGAGAGCTCCCTTGATGTAGGAGCTTCATACTGACCGCAGGTTGCACCCTCCCCTTTACATGTTTCAACAGAGGAGGGGACGAGGCGGTGAAGGCCGGGAGGGATTCTGGCCTGCTGTGATCTAGTGCCAGCCCTGCCTGTGGATATTGCTGGCACAATCACCTTAGTGCTATTCTTATTCTGGGGGCTGTTTTAGCCCCTGCAGCAGCCCAGAGGACACAAAGAAGGTATACGATCCCCTTGCTCCTCCTTGTGCACTCACCCTATTAACAATGATCAGAAAATGTACAAGATGTGCCTGGGGCTGAGCTAATCCCTTGAATCCACTGTGTTTTTTGGAATTTCCTGATAGGCTTGGTCCTGTAATTCAGCAGCACTTAACCTTTCCAGACTCCTGTACCCCTGTCAGGAATCTGATGTGTCGTTTGTACCCTCAGCTTACCTCTCACTTAAAAACTACTTGCTTACACAATGAGACATGACAATATACAAATCTCACAGCGCACTATTGTTGAAACAATGGCTTCCTTTCTCCTTCTTACCCTACAATTATAAAACCAATCAACTGGAATATAAATACTGGGCTCACATTTCAGTGTCTAGTATATCGAGCAGTATAAACAAGTCATTGTGTGAAATCTTAGTTTGTGCTGACTTTGCTGATGCTTTTTATGTAGCTGTTGTAAAAGCAGGCAAATATCTAGACGAGTTGATGTGCCCTCCTCCCCACCCAGAAGACCTTTGTGTACCTCCAGGCTGGTTGAGAACCATGGCTGTAATTTGAACATTGCATTAATCTGGTGTTTTGTTTTTATTCTAATGTAGTTAAATCTATTTCTGAGTTGAATTTCCCCTCCTTGCCGATGTTTGGGTGGGGGGATGAATCTCACATCAGCCAGAGTTTGCCTCAAGGAGAGCTCATGCCAACTTTTCATTATAAACTAAAAACATCATCTTCACATAACAGCAAATGTCCCATTAATAATGCACATAGGCCTTTCAAAAACAAATTTTCTGGAGTCATTCACTCCATACAAATGTTATGCTGCATAATTGGTTTAAAATTAATAACCCCAAGTGTTCTCTTAAATATCATGGACAACATTCACCAAAACCAAAGACATCTCCTGGGTTTCTTAAGCATTCTTGCATGTCTTGAGTCTAAATAAGCATCCTCATAGTTTGAAAATGCCATGTTCCTTTCCTTTTTTGACTATCCTATAACTCTTTACTGTATATCTTATTTAATGCACTTAATGTGACAAGTAACTCTTTGTAACTAGATATAATAGTACAGTTGTGCCTTACCAGTAGCTTTTGCGTAAAAGCGGCTGCCTCTTGCAACTTGTTAATGAAGATTTGAGGTCAGGGAGCAGGAGTCTCATTAGACTATGTATTCTGTGAAAATATGCTCCAGTGCATTTACTCGTGTAGAATGAAATATGACCATAAGCCATTAGAACTAAAGTAACTTGGCTAAATAACCAAACTGAATGCAGTAGGCATTACAGAGCATTACCCTCGGGTTTTCCTTTGTGTTAATTCATTTACATTTTGATCCAGCAACACACTTAAATGCTTATCTTGCAGCCCATGATGAGTTGCATGGAAGTAAGGTCTGATCCAGCCACACGCTTAAGCACATGCTTAAGTTTAAGCCAGCAGTGGACCTGCTCACATGATTGAAACTGAGCATGTCTTTTGTACAGATCAGGTCCAGACTCACTATTAGCAAAATTCCCAAGGTCTATTGTGGCTGAGTTCTAGCTGTGGATGCTTTTCATATATCCTCTATGTACATGACCCGGTGGTACCAGCTAAGGTGTTTGAGGGGTTCTGTTAGCCAGAGAACCATCATAAATCAACCTGGGGGAAACAATGCCTGGATTTAATTTCATGAACTCAAAAGGGTTTTGTGATTATCCTGAGACATATGGTAGTGCTTGGGAGCCCTCCTTAAGAATCAGGACAAGTGTTCCTTCTAAGCTGAGTGTTTGGGTAGCTGCCCAGGAGAGATTCAGGTGCTGCCCCACTGATTGGCAGAGTACCCACGGCAGCTCAGAGGTGGCAGCAGGTGTTTCAAGGGGTGGAGCACATTGGCCCATGCCTTCACGCACCTAACAAAATTGATTCTACCTGTGAATGGAAAAAACTAGAGGGAGTGCTGATCAGGACACAATTGTGCTAAGTGCTGAGGACACTAAGATTAGAAAGAAGACGCTCCCTGCCCCAAGTTCCTGATGTCTCTACGCCACTCCTACTCCCTCTGCAAATATTCACGGGGCTTGCAAAACTTCATGAGCTTTGTTTTCCCTTTGTCAGAAATTAATCTGCCAATGCATGAGCCCCCAGTCCCCCTCCCTCGGACAGAGCCACAAGCCACTGCCCATCCAGGAAAACCCCAGGCACCACCCCTCAATAAGAGGACCCCCCCCGGTTGGTAACAATGTCATCTTCCAAATGACTGGAGGTGTCTTCCCATCCTCCTTCCCCTTTCTGCCACTACTGTTAACCCTATCCACTTCTGCCTCCCACAGGTCTTGCGCCAAGCTTGGCCCCTTCTCCTTCTCCACCTGCCCAGCCCACCTTTGCCCCCCCAGCAGTCCTGAGCCCAGCCCCCCCTCAGTTCCTTTCTTCCAGCTGTCTCTGCCTACCTCAAACCCCACCCCCCTGCTCTTTTCCCTTCCCAGCCTGGTTTTCCGCCCTCCTCAGCCCTTGCTTCCCACTGTCCCATTCTGGCTCTGCCCCAGAGCTTGACCCCTTCTTCTCTTCCCAGCCTGCCCTCTCTCCATTCTGAGCCCAGCTCTCCCTGCTCACTCACACAGTTATGACCTCACACCCTGCAGCTCTGGGGCTCCCACAGTCCTACCACATTGTCACAGCAATGCTATTTAAAAGGCCCTGGGACCCGGCCAGAGGTACAGCCATGGCAGCAGCTCCAGGCCTCCTTAAGCCCACCAGGTCCCTAGGCATTTGCTCCCTATGCCCCCTCTGTCAGTGGCATGATAGCATCTGAGCTGCTGGGGTCAAATACGTGGGATCCCGGCACAGGCTTTCCTATGCTAAGTACCCATTATTGCTTGGCAGCGGTGAGTAATAATATTTATTCTATGCTGTGTGTTCACAAGAGACAACAACAGGGTGTTGGGGTGAAGAGCCAGTCAGACTGATTCAAGCATGTCCAACAATCCTAACCTTGCAACTGTGCCTACAAATCTTGTCTCCTGCTATGCAATTTTTTTTCACATTGACCCACTGTGACTTTCAAACTGCCCCAGTTTAAGGCTAACGTGAGCTAGCTAAGCAGGTCTTAATTTTAATTAGAACAAACTTTATTGTGTTATTTAATTAGCTCATTTGTTATTGCAAGGCTTGACAGTAAAGTTATATGGTGCCCCGTGGGTGCTCAACTTGTGTTGGGAGGGTTCTTATTCACAGTTTGTCCTGGACACTTAGACTCGACTGAACTTCACAGTTCTGCAGCTTGGAACCAGAACAGTAAATGAACCTGGCTATACTTGAGAAAAGGTACTATTAATGTTGCTGCTAGGCACATGTACTACACCTTTAAGAGCCAACTGTCAAAGGTACTGATAGGCAGACACTAGCAGGGGTGGTAAGAAGAGAAAACCGAACTGGAGGACACAGGAAATACTCTCCATCAGAAAATGGAAGCGTATAGGAATTGTCGGAGTGAGTCCAACAGGGCTGAATGCTGCTGCGAGTCCCAGGGGGAAGAGGCTTGTGCTGGACTCTAGGAGGGGTGGGACATCAGGTGGAAGCGGTGGAGCTAAGACCAGTCACCCTGAGCACTGCCAAGACCAGAGTCTCCCCCCACCAGCCCTCAGAACCACGCAGAGTAGTGCTGCAGTGTTTGGGTGGCAATTCTTGATGTTATTGGCAGGCATTTGCTACGCTACACAGTTTTTAACTGTCACTAAAAGTCGAGCAGCGTACAGGGCATTTGTCAGCACTTTTGTTGACAAAATACTTCCCAATGAGCAGTGTTCATGTTATCGACAGGAGGGCGCTTCTACCGACAATAAGCCATTTACACCGCCACTTGTCATGGCAAAAGTTTTGTTCTTTGGTGGCGGCTGGGGGTGGGTGAAGCACTGGTGAATGACAAAAAGTTTTGTTCTATTGACAGTGTAGACAAAGCTGAAGTGAAGTACCGAAATACCTCAGTGTCTTTGCCTTGGCTTCTCTGCCTCAGTTCTACTTCTGTAAAATAAGGATAACAACACTTGTTTGTTTCAGAGAAGTGGCTAAATACGTTCAAGATTATGAGATATTATGGTGACAGGAACTGCGTAAGTACTTTTTGTAGCACCCCCTAGTGTTCAGGCAGTCCTCGGGAGGAAGCTGGTATGGGAGGGGTCTGTATCTTATAATCGAGGTTTCCAACAAATGATTAATAGAATGAACAAAATCACACCCACTAGAAAAACCACTACTCCCTGAGCAGTTTCTACGTCCCAATAATTTGTTAAAATGACCCAGGGATTGGGGTTTGTGTTATTCATTAAACCCTTATAAATTAATTTTTAGAGGTAATAAAATTCTTAGTATTTCTTAATGGTTAAACAAGGTAACTTTATTGAACTGTTTTAAATTATTGAATAAACTGTACCTTTTACAGAATAATCTATGCTCGCTTATACTTACAGTTGAATACTTACAATTCCTATGAACGTGAGAAGTAACATATTGTATGCAGCAGATACAACTGCGAAGGCCTTAGTTACACCTGGTGGACCAGGGAAGGTGGTTAATCGGGTGATCAGTCCATCAACCGGCACGGGGAAATGCGTGCGCTCTATCTCCCTGAGTGCCAGTTGGGCAGGGTCTTATATACCCCTGAGGAGCTCTCCCCCTCCCCCTCCCACCAGAGATGGGGTGATGGAAACGTGCCAAAGAGGGGAAGCAATTTGGGTGACGTGCTGTGGTTTTACTTCAAGGCCCTAGAGACTGCTGGCAGATGCACAGCTCTCCTTTTTTGGTGCCAAAATCTCTAGCTCTCCTGTCAAAACAGGAAGTGGTAAGGGGGCCGAGGCCAAGTGTGCAGCAATGCCTGCCTCGCGAGCAGGGCCAGGGCAAATGCAGACACTTGTTCAACACTTATGATATGTAACAGATTGAAATACCCAACCATTTATTTGTAGGTGCTGATCACGCACTGCTCCCTTGGAAGTCAACAAATAGATGCAAGTGCTCATCTGGTGATTAATTTTATGCACTCAAGTGTGAAAATTTTGTCCCAGGATTCTTACCTGACTTTGGAGAATAAGGAGCAGAAGGCTTATGTACACTTACTGGAGGGTTGATGCTCCTGAGGTTGATCTTTCAGGGTTTGATTTAGTGGGTCTAGTAAGGACCCACTAAATTGAACTCTGAGGGTAACCCTATTGATCTGCATACTCTCTGCAGTGGTGAGGAGTGAGGGAAGTTAATGGGAAAGTTTCTACTGTGACCTTTGACTTTGGGGACACCTCAGAAAATTAGTGAAAGGTCTATTTTCTCCAGCAACACAATTCACATAGCTGGAGTTGTGTATCTTACATCTATTTTTCTCCCCTAGTGTAGACCTAGTCTTAGAAGTGGTGACAGTAGAGCTCTATGTCACAGGACCAAAAAAGTAACTTTTTCTTTAATCTTGTCCTTTTTTATTGAGATCATCTGGCTGTTGCTTACAGGGCTAATAAAGCCTAGCTCACTTTTTTCTTTGTTTCTGTTGCTGGGTTAACATTCTTGTTCAAGTCACTTCATAGATATGTACAAATATGAGCTTCCTTTATGTCATTTTATGCAGTTCTTGGATTTCTACCAGGACTGCACTGTACTTAGCCCTCAATATGTTATTGTTTGAGTACTTTCGTCCAGTATGAATAACACCTTACAACATAACGTTCCTAGTTTCTATGTAAAGATCTCCCAGAATGAATTTAAAGGGGCTCCAGGAAAGTCTAGCTGTACTGCTTGTTTCGTTTTCAGTTTTGCCTATCAAAGAAGCATAAGGAAAGGAATAAAAACACTACAAATGATACGTGGCTGGATAAAGGATATTCCATTACAAAACCTGTCCACATTCATAGCTCATGTCTACTATACAGCTCACTGAGTTGTAAATAAGAAACAGGAATGAGCCAAAATAAAAACAATATGTCAGAAAACAGATTGTATCAGTAAGATAAGAGTCAAATTAATTTACAGTTTGAAGCTTTCACAACAGATTACGAAGCAGCGTTAGAAACCACAGTCCGATGTAAGCCCTTTTGAAAAAACGTTGTACTTATTAGAGCTGTGAGCACTACATGTGTTTGGTTTAAAAGGATGTTTTGCTGTTTGTAAAATAGTGGTCCATTTATGGTCTCCAGGTTTTGAAGGTGGGAGTTTAGAAAAAATTAATAGATGTAGAACACAAGATTTGCTATTTCCATTATTTGCTAATGTAGATCTTGTTAGAAAATGGAATTTCAGATATTCTAGTGTTTTAGCATTTGTTTTCATCCTCGATCAGGATGAAAAATTCAACAATTGTAAATGTTTGTGAAAAGTTCCCCAAAATTTTATTTTGGAAATGCTGTATTTTAGTTTTTGTGTCTTCTAAATGTTCTGATGTTTTCTAAAATCTGTTCTTAAAAATTTTATTGAGATATCATTTGGACTTAAACTGACATGTAGATGAGTCATTGTCAGTCAAAATGCTAGTCTGCAATGAAATCTTTCACTTCCAGTTGGCAACTGAAACAAAAAAATTGTTGTTTTATATTGAAATGGTTTGAATTTTCTAATTGAAAATCAAAATATTTTATCAAAATTGACATTTTCCTCTGGAAAAATGTTGATTGTGATTGAGCAGCATCTTGTGCAAAATTTTTGGGGCAAAAAGTATGGGCTAGCTCCACAATAAAGGTTGTACTAATTATTTACACAAACCTAATAACTCATGGGTTGGGGAAGGCTGAAATATCTGAGATTCAAAAAATGATTTGAACCTTTGTGCCACACTTGAATGAACCTCTTGAAGGTTGGAAATATTTGGACAACTCTTTCATTGCTCAATGTCTCTACTCTTTTGTGTTTGCTTGGTGCTGCTTTACTCTGGCAAAGACCAGGAGTGAAGGTGTAACCCACTGTTCTGTGCCTGATTCACAGAGAATAGCAATCTTCTGTACCTACCACAGAAGAGCAGTGTTCCCTGTAAGCTGAGCGCTTGAGCAGCCACACAGGAAAGATTTAGGTGCTGTCCAGCAGACAGCCTGCAGGAACCCAAAATGGGCAACTTGTGTTTCTATGGGTGGCGCACATCTGCAAATGTCTCGGTGCACATAACAAAATTTATTCTGCCCATGAATGGAGAAAATAGAGAGAACACTGGCTAGGAGACGTATGCACCAGATTTTTAAAAGCAGATAGGTATCTAATTTGATTTTCAGAAGTTCTGAGTGCCTGAGTCACAATCGGAGTATAGGAGGAGACTAGAATTTGAAATTCTCCCCAGGCAGCTATTGTAGGCTTTTTTAGGGTTCTGATGTAGGCTTTTGTGGGTCAGAGGTGGGAGTAGATAACCAGATGTATATCAGCTTCCAGTGTGATGCTAAGGCAATTCTGGGGTGCATAAACAAGGGCACCTTGAGTAGGCATAGCACAATTATTTTACCTTTACTGTTGGCATTGGTGTGGCAGCTGCTGGAACAATCCTGGTGCTCACTACACAAGAAGGTTGGTGCTAAATTGGAGAGGGTTCAGAAAAGAGCCGTGTGAATACTCAAAGAATTAGAAAATATGCCTTGCAAGGAGAGATTCAGGCCAGGTCTACACTAGACATTAAAGTCAATTGTAGATATGCAACTGCATGGCAACTGCATAGCTAGAATCAACTTATCTGCAATCGACTTACCTGGCCGTCCTCATAGAGACAAACTTGTGATATTGAGCACAGGAGTCGACTGCCAACCCAGGATAGTTTGATTTTGCACGCCCCTACCAGGTGTGTGAAATCGAGCCCCAGAAGATCGACTCTGACCTGGTTGATCTTCCGCATAGTATAGACATATCCTGAGCGAGCTTAACCTACTTTTTTTAAAAAAGGTTAACGATTGACATGATTACTGTTATAAATATGAGATGGGGACTGAATATTTAACAATGGGCTCTTCACTTTAGCAGAGAAAGAAATAGCAGGATACTGTTGCAGAAAATTGAAGCAAGATAAATTCAGACTGGAAGTAAAGCGTACTTTTTAAAGGGGAGAGTAGTTGACCGTTGGAACAATTTACCAGTGGTTGTGGTTGAGTCTGTGTCACTGACACTTTTCAAGTCAAGATCTGATGTTCTTCTCAAAGTTCTGCTCTAGGATTTACTTGGGGGGAAGTTTCTCAAGCTCCCTAGACAGTGTGGGGGGCGTGAAAGTTCTAAGGTGGGGCACAGCATGATTGGCTGCTGGGTCTCAGGCTCATCCATGTTGAAGTACATTACTCTGTGTGTGTGTGTACCGATTAATAAAGTTTTTACATTCTACAAACTTACTTTCTTACGTATGCTGAAAGGGTTTTCTTTCATATGAACATAACTGAAATTTCCATCGGTTTGGATTACATTAGATGCCCTTAATCTGCAATCTTACATTAGGATCATTATTAATCGTGTAGTCCAGAGGTGAGCAAACTTTTCACGTTGGGCCCCACTTTTTGTCCCTGCAGTTAGCAGGGTCCCTCAACCTGCCTATTGTAATCCAAACCAATGGAAATGTTGGTTGTGCTCATATAAAATAAAACCCTTTCAGCGTGTGTAAGAAAATAAGTCTGTAGAATGTAAAAGCTTTATTAGATGGTATATAAATGTAAATACACATGAAAACAATAACATATTTCAACATTTTTAATAAGCTGGATGAGCCTTGGACTCAGCAGCTGATTATGCTGTACCCCTCCTTATGAAATTTCATGCCCCCCACTTTACACACCTCTCTTTTGGGGGTGATGCAGGCACTGTCCTCATTTATATCCATACAACCACTTAATGGCACTGTTTGGGGCATGTGAATTGAAGACGCATCAAATCCTGAATCTTGGCAGGGGTTAGAGTAGATGATCCTTGTGGTCCCTTCTAACCCCATGAGTCTATGATGAAATACACACTTAGATGTCAGGAGACAGGTCTTCTGATTAGACCTATTCAGAATGTTCTCCCTCCAGACAATGCTGACTGGTGAATTGAAAAATGGGTGGTAGAAATGCTTTCTGTTTAGTGGTGAAACTCAAATGGCAAAACTGCGGCATTGCCTGCAAGACAGGGAAAGCCTGGCTCTTGCCTAGCTCTGATTCTAACCCTGGTGCTTTCATTAACTTGCTGCTTGACTTTGGGCAAATCATCTCTCTTGAGCTGATTTTCCACCCGTGTATTCATTTACATCTGTCCAAAGGGCATGCCAAATGCTGCCACGGCCATGCGGAGAGAATCTGGATTGGATAGCATTTTACAGGATGGGTGGGAACTATGATACCAGGTGCAGGGCAACAGAGAGTGAGACCTGCTACTTCTGCATTCCTGCCTAGGGATAATCTTGCAAAACTTGGCAAATCACTTGCATGGCTGTTTTGCAAGTGAGGCATGCTGCCAGGTTTCAGCAGAGAGCAGAAACTAGCCCATACCTGTAGGATGCTCATGATAAATATTTTACATCTGGACATTTCAGCCTATTTTTAAAACATTTTTATCCACAATTCACACTGAAAAATTCCCCAATATTGAGAGATGCTCCTTCCTGGTGCCTCTTGGGTTTTATTTGATCCTAACACTCTGCACACTTCCCCTATGTGTCCCAGAGGCTGGAAGATGTCCATATCACATCAATACAGAATTTCATTATATACAAACATCAACCTGGCTCCATGCTGCCTTTTCAAACAGTCGTTCAGTCGCGGTGGTGTTCAGTTTCTGTTTAGATCTGACCGTGAGCAAGCATCGGTTCAAAGCTTGTTCCCTTAAAATTCAGATCAAAACAGTTCCTCTCTGTGTTTATAATGAAAATATATTTTCATCAGCTCTTGGGAGCATTCCTGTTTACATCAAGGCAATTTTCAATGGCCCCAATCAATCTCAACATCTAAACACGTGAGTAGCCCCATTGACTCCGGAGTTAAGCATGTGTTCAATGTCCTGTGCTGTATTGGGGCCTGTGAGTGCGTGTGGGGATTGCTGACTGAAAGGTAGATTAGTTCTGGCTTTGGGGTTTGATGGTGAAGCAGGGACATGAGAAGGCTTTGTAGATTAAAACACGTACCCTTGAAAAAAATATTCTATCTCTTTTTTTGCTATCAAGCAGGCCTGCTGCAGGGGTGGCCTACTAGTTAGGGACTAAGAGCCATGTACAGAGTGCAAAGAGCTATGTATTATGTATTTGTTTTTATCTATCGATCTATCTAGATATAATATCTATCAGTCTATAGATCGATAGATAAAAATAAATATATAATACATGGCTCAGTGCTCTCCCCCTGAACCAGGCACCCCCCCGCTCCCCCGTCTAACCCAACCCCCCACCGCTCCTCCAGAGCCAGGCACCTCCAACCCCCTCCGCTGTAACCCAATGCCCTCCTCCCATGGTGCCAGGCACCCCCAGCCCCTCCCTCTCTCCCAGAGCCGGGTACGTCCAGTACCCCACTCAAACTCGATGCCAGCAACTGACTGCCACGCACTTCTGCCACCCAGTGCTTGGGTCAGTGAGCTGTGCAGCTTCGAGCAGCAGCCACACTTAATTGCTCAAAGAGCCACATGAGACTCGAGAGCTGCGGGTTGGCCACCCCGGCCTGTTGTAAACCAAGCCTATGCAAACCGGTACCACCGGGTCAATGAAGACCAAGTTCTGCCCATTAATGAGGGTGGCATTGAGTTTAAACTAAAAGTTGATTTCAGGCTATTTTCATGCTTATGATTTTAACGTGCTCGTAACTCCATCTTAATGAAAGACATGCTCAGGTCACTGTTAAAAGAGGCACTTAAAAGGTATTAGAGGCATAAGTCCAGCTGTTACAAATACCAGTAAATTTGGATTAGGTCTCTACTGTTTGAATTGTGTGTGTGGGTGCAAGACCTCAAAGAAAGTTGTTGGGTTTTTTAACTTATTGATATATTACATTACCTCAGGTTAATTACACTTGGTTGTATTTCATGTCATCTCGGCGTAAGCCTGCCTGCACCACGGAACAGATTTCGATACAACAAGCACATTGAAAGCTTCAGAAGTTTTGAGTTTTGGCTGACCTCCCACCACCAAGCCCTCCCCAGAGATAAATGTTATAAGCATTGGCTGTTGCCTAGTTCTTAACCTATACTGAATAGGCTTCTCTCTGCCCACCTTCCATATTTTCCAGTGAAACTTCCTTTCCCACCTTTCTGGTAGCTTTGCAACAACAGTTCAGTTTTTTAGCTTTTTTTTTTTTTTTTTTGACAGGACTAAACCTAGAAACCCAGTTTAGGTGGGCAGCATCAGTCATAGAATCTTAGAATTCTAGGGCTGGAAGGGATCTCAGTAGGTCATCTAGTCCAGCCTCTGCCCAAAGCAGGACCAACCCCAACTAAATCATCCCAGCCATGATTATGTCAAGCCCCGGACTTAAAAACCTCTAGGGATGGAGATTCCACCACCTCTCTAGGTAACGCATTCCAGTGCTTCACCACCCTCCTGGGTGAAATATTTCTTCCTCATATCCAACCTGCACCTCTCCCTCTGTGCCTTCAGACCATTGCTGCTTGTTCTGCCATCTGTCACCACTGAGAAGGGTCTCTCTCCATCCTCTTTACAGCCCCCTTTCAGGAAGTTGAAGGCTGCTATAAAATTGTCCCCCAGTCTTCTCTGCTGCAAGCTAAATAAGCCCATATCTCTTGGCCTCTCCTCATAGGTCATGTGCTCCTGCCCCTAATCATTTTCATTGCCCTCTGCTGAACCTGCTCCAAAATGTCCACACCCTTGTTATACTGGGGGGCCCAGAACTGGATGCAATACTACAGATGTGGGCTCAAAACCCATCCTGAGCTGAGTTCCATGCAAACTTTGTCCCACAATCTCAGATGGTGTTCAGATGTGAATTCCTGATCATCCTCTACAGATGAACACATGCAGGTTGGGCAAATTTGAATGTATCAGTGCCTGAGGCCAGGTCTACACTAGGCACTGAAGTCGATTGTGGATATACAATTCTAGCTATGGCAACTGCATAGCTAGAATTGACTTACCTACAATCGACTTATCTGTCTGTGCTCATAGAGGGAAGTTGATGGGAGAAACTCTCTGATTGACCTCCTTTACGCCTCATGATATTGAGGCATATGGGGGTCACCTACTGACCCCAGATAGTTTGATTTCATGCATGTCTAGTAGGCACACAAAACTGAATTCCAGATCGACCCTGGCCAGGCCAATCCTCCCAGTAATGTAGACATAACCTGAGTGGCAGTAGTGTGGCCTTAGTCTGTGGTAGCCAACCAGTTCTGAACCAGCAGCTACTGCTAAAGCAAGCGAGCCACATTATTCGGAAAACATATTTATTGGTCAATCCTGCTAGCCACACACAACTGGCCAAATAGCCATGTGGCTTGCTGCCACAGCCTAGATAGTGAAAAAATCTTTGCTTCAAAAAAGGCTGGTTAAAATATTTCAGCTGCAACCCACAGAAATAACCTAAAATCACATTTCCATTTGAAGCAACACTGAATGCTACTTAAACTCCAGCAACGTGAAGTATATATTAGCCTCTCAGATAGCAAAGAAGAGGTGGTGGCGGTGGGGGGGGAAATCTGGGTGGAAAGTAACTTAAAATAGATGAAGCGGAGTAGTTGGGGATATCAGCTTGATTGACAAGGGAGAAAGGAGAGATTCAAAATCCAGGAGCAGATGACTTCAATCTCACAACCGATCTTCTCCCTCACTCCCTTTTGGACCCCTCCTCCACACCCCCCCCATGCTGCTTTCCCAGCTCAAGGAAAGAAAAAAACAAAAAACAGAACATCTTTTCCAGATTGGGGGCTAGTGGCCTCACATGTTGACACAGCAATAATTTTTAATGAGAAATTTTTAGTATTTGTGGGGGAGGCGCGAACATTGTGTACACAGATGCTTCAACGGCCACCATGCTGAGGGCATAGGGGCCCTCCCTCACCTCCCTCCGGCCTGGTGCGCTGGGTCCCAAAACAGATTCCTTTCAGGCTAAAGGAAACATTTAGGCTCGCTCACCTTTGAACTGAATGCGATGGTGTTTACCTTGGCAAGGCAGAGTGGCAGTTTTACAGATATTAAATACAGTCCTAAGGGGAATCTGGAGGCCTTCCTATATTTTAATCACCCAATTTAGCCAGCCTAAGGAGTCAGCTGAAGGGAAAACCTGTGGTGTGGGGCGGGGAGGAAGGAGAAATTTCGCAGAAAATAAAGCAAAGCTGAAACAAGACCCAAAAAAAGAAGACCAGAGAAAGCAATTTTTGATTTTCTATGTTAAAATACGCCCTCAAAATGAAGTGAAATTTCACAAATTACTCTGTAGCACCTCCATGCCACGTATGGTTTCTTTTCAGGTATTTTCTGCTTCTCTATAGGCTATGTCAGCTCCCCTTCTCTCTCTCTCTCTCTCTCTCCCCGCGGGCTGCATGGTCCATTCATCTTCTAATTTGATTATACCTGTCAGGGAATATTGTTGCGAACAAGTTTTACCCATCTTGCGTTAAGATTCTGCCTCCCTTTGCTTCCATGCCAGTGTGAGAAGATGTGTATTTAAAAAGACAAGAAAGAGCTACAAATGACGCCTGAAGTTATGCCACGGTCAAGGACCTTTTTTATTGATTTTCTAACATAGCAGAACCGCCTACAAAAGGAAAAGAAACAAACAAACAAAAAAACACTTCAGTCTGGTAAATCTGGCAGCAGGCAGTTACGTTTCTTCTAGGCTGTGAGAAGACTCCCTGCAGGAACACAAGCCATTTTGATTTTACAGAGAAAGTTGTTATCCATGTTTCACCACTGATTTATTGTTTTTTAACAAGCTCCTTATGCTAGAATTTAAGGGCGGAGAAAAGTCATTTTGCCTTTTGCAAGGAGAGTCCTTGCCGACTGGTGGTAAAATGACAATGGTGATTACCACCCCTGGTAAGAAAGGGACCTGCAGTGGAGTTTCAACTGCAGGGAGCTGGTCAGGGTTATGAGCTGCCATCTGCTGGGCCCCATTGTTGACCACCTGCATTGTTTGCCTAGGATTTGTCAAAATGTATGAAGGCTGCAGCTAATGTGGAAGAACACCATTGGCTGCGTGTCCCTCATGAGGGCTGAGTAAATCAGAACAGCTAAATGCTCGCGGCCAAGTCAGCATTCAAAGAGTAAGATAGGTACATCGAAGACAAGTTTGATAAAGCCCAGCAGAATTAGAACAGCCGCATGAGGCCTGTAGCCAACATCTGCAGAATTCATTAGGCTGGCTTGATTGGCCTCTGTTAAACAAATATGGGATAAGGTTTCATACTTTTTCTGGGGGAGTCAAGCTAAAGTTTCAGGCTGATGATTTAGTCAGGTGTAAGCATGAAGTTTCCAATTTAGAGAAATAAATCTAAAGTGATTTTATTATCCTCTGTTTTACCCTGACACCCTGCTTCACCCCAACTCCTTGTCAGAATTCACATGATGTGTTTATATAGGCTACACTGTAATTGATTGGCATGCAATATAACATGACACATAAAATGCATCTTCCCCAGACTACAGAGTTCAGTAGCTTCCATATTTCATCATCTGCTCCTTCCATTCCTCCACAGTCAACTTTTCCTCTTTCTGAATTCTTTGAATTCTGTGTTGTAAAGAATATGTATTCTAAATACAGCTGGTGAGCAAGCTGTGTGCAGGACAAGCCTCTATGGATGAAATGGAACTTTCTGATTTTCTATTTAATGCTCAATTTCATTTGTATTAATTCATTCATTTTCTAAGAAGATCCCCATAAGAGGTTAGAGAGAAACATTTTATCACCTTCATATTAGATCTGGTAGGATTTCCTGGAAGAAAACCCATTTTAACTGAAAAATCACATTTTTTACATTTACATTGATTTTTTTCATGAAAATTATTTTTAAAAAGCTGATAAAAAGTTGATCAGTAGTTTGAAATGGAAAAAATAACTTTTTCCCCTTAAAACACTTTGAGAAATGTACGTTTTAAATTTTGAAGTAATACTTTTCAGAGGGAAAATCCCTATGTGACTAAGCTGCAAACAGAAAAAAAATCATTTTAAGAAAATCACAGAAAACTAAAAAAAATTTCAACATTTTTTTCTGACCAGCTCTGCAGACTAATCTTTTTTTAAAATAAAGCAGCTTTCAGTAAGAACACAGAGGCACACAATATATTACTCCCAATTCGTCTCTTCCTTAATTATCCCTTAGTAATGAATTTGCCCTGCTTACTCAGAGATTTTATATATATATATATATATATATATATATATATATAAAGGATTTCAACAAGGTGAAGAAGTTAACAAGGGTATTAATTCAGCAGAAATTGCATTCTTCCTGATGTTTACCAAGGGTAGCCTGTGACAGGTTGAACATCTCTAATCTGTTACTCTCTCATCTGGCAACATCTGTAATCCAGCATGATCTTAGTTATCTGGATGACCACTTATCATGCGCGTGGCCAAGCTTCCTGTGGTCCCATAAAGTTTGTTTCCAGCCACCAGTTCTGGCTCTGTATTCTGTGCTGTTATTTAATTGTAATTTATTCCTAAATGTCTTCCAAGAGCCCAGTAAGCAGGGGAAATGTTGGTAATATGCTAGACTAAAGGATTTATTAGGGCATAAGATTTCATAGGTAAAATCAACTACATTAGATGGATAGAACCATTCTTGATGTCTCCTCCTTACGAAATGTGCAGAACATGAGCTCGTCGTCATGAACATCCTCTTCTGCCAGAAAAATAATTTTAAGACCTCATGGCAACACCCTTGATCAAAGCTCTGGCACCTTATAGACTATGTCATCATCTGTGCTCGGGAATGGTGCAATGTCCTCACATGTGCAATGCCTAGTGCTGATGACTTCTGGACAGATCACCGCCTTATTCGATTCATAATGATGATTAGGATTGTCACCAAACAAAGTCAGAGGAAACAGAGCTATGAAAGATCAATGTATAAGGCTTGAAGGACCCCATCAGACGAAGTGATTTCCAGGTAGTATACCAAAGGAAGCTGCTGACAGTATACTCTAAAGGTGTGGAAGAACACTTGTGCCAATTGAAAAATGCCAACAATGGAACTTGTGGAGAAACCATTGGCTACCGGTCCAGGAAGCATCCAGACTGGTTTCATGAGAACAATGTGGAAATTGAATGCTTGACTGAGGCAAAAGGAAAGCCTTTAGGGCCTGGCAAAGTGGCATCAGCTGCACAACACAGACAGAAGTGCATGCCAAAGCAGAAGTTCATCTTAAAACAAGAACTCTGAAAAACCAGTGATGGACTGAGAAGGCATGAGAACTCCAGCATCTTGCAGACATCAACAATACAAGAGGCTTCTTCAATGCTACCAAAGCTGTTTATGGACCAAGGAACCATGGACTTAATCCCCTGAGAGCAAAGGATGGTATCTAATGCTTGAAAGACAACGAAGCCATTACTTCGTGCTGGAGGAAGCACTATAACGAGCTCTTGAATTGCCCCTCTATGGTAGTCCTAGAATCCCTTGACCAAATCCCTCAGCAACCACCTAGAAATGTTCTTGCAACACCTCCTACCCTGAGTGAGGTCCAAGCTGCCATCAAATCAACAAAGTGCAGAAAGGTACTCGGACTAGATGGAATCCCTGCTGAAGTCTTCAAAGGAGTCAGGCCAGAGGTCCACAAACAACTCCACCTTCTGATTCTGAAGTTCTGGGATAGGAAGCAGATGCTATGATTTCAGAGACACACTGGTCATCAGTCTCTTCAGAAGGGTGATGAGTCGGACTGTGGAAACTATTGTGGCATCTCTCCCTGGCAACAGCAAGGAAAATCTTAGCTCAAATCCTTGCATACCAATTCCTGCCACTCTCAGAAAAAATTCTCTCAGAATCTCAGTGTGGCTTCTGACCATGCCGAGGAACAGCAGACATGATCTTCACCGCCCAGCAACTGCAAGAAAAATGTTGTGAACAAAACCAAGCCTTATACATGAGTTTCATTGACCTGACCAAAGCATTTGACTCAGTCAGTTGTAGTGCTATGTGAACCATCCTCTCAAAGATCGACTGCCCCACAATATTAGTTAGCATCTTGAGACTGCTTCACAATATGACTGACACAGTGTTGATCAATAATGGATCCCAAAGCAACCCCTTTGAGGTCAAAGCGGGAGTCTAACAAGCCTGCATCATTGCCCCATCACTGTTCTGCATCTTTATCACCATGACTCTTCACCTCATTGATGGCAAGCTTCCACATTGTCTATAGAATGAATGGGAAGCTTTTCAATCTCGGGAGACTGAAGGCTAAAAGCAAGACCCCCACAACATCGATCATGGAGTTCTAGTACATGGGTGACAACATGGTTGCTGCCCTTTCTCCTGCAGCCCTTCAGACTGTCTTAAGTACCTTCACTGAAGCGTACAAGAATCTCGGTCTCACACTGAATATCAAAAAGACCAAGGTCTTCCGCCAACTCTCGCTAATGGGACAATCTCATGCACCTTCTATTGAAGTCAATGGAGAACTGCTGGAAAATGTGGAGCACTTCCCATACCTTGGAAGTCATCCTTCTGCTAAAGTTGACGTTGATTTGGAAATCCAGCATTGTCTGAGCTATGCAAGCTCTGCTTTTGCCCAGTTCACACAAAGGGTCTTTGAGAACTGGGACATCTATTCCAAGACAAATCTCCTTGTATACCATGCAGTGGTTGTTCCAGTGCTATTGAATGCATGTGAAACCTGGACAACATTCAAGCATCATTTAAAGGCAGTTGAACAATATAATCAATGCTGCCTCAAGAGAATCCTAAATATCTCTTGGGAGAATAGGTGCACGAACACTAGCATCCTGGAAGTGTGGAACATGACCAGCTTTGAAGCCATTATCATTTATCAACAACTTTGTTTCACTGGTCACGTGGTTTGGACATCTGATCAGTGTCTCCCAAAACAGATTCTGTTTTTGGAGTTCAAGGAAGGATGGAGGAGTGTTGGGGGCCAGCAGAAGCAGTTTAAGGATGTGTTGAAGGCATACATGAAAAAGTACAGCTTCAGTGTCGACACTTGGGAGAACCTTGCCCAAGACCATCCCCAGTGGAGAACGGTCATCTGTGAGGAGGTGGCACAATTTGACAGGTCTCACTGCAGTGCAGATGGGGAGAGGAGGAGAAGAAGAAAAGAGCATCAGAAACTGCCCTTCACTCCTCCAACAGCTGTCAACACCTGCCACTTCTGTGATAAGACCTGCGGCCCCAGAATTGGGCCGGTCAGTCATCAATGGACTCACAAATAGGAAGGGGACATGAAGACATCCTACTCGTTATTGAGTGACTGCCAAGAGGGATTCAAGTCAGGCATGGGGATCCTTTGCCAGCATCACACAAGGCTGCTGTGTTAAGGTTGCAAAGTGATAGATGCAGGGTGTCACATACTGACCTGTCCTGTCCTGACATACTGGTATAACGCCAACAGATCCAGGTTGTCAGCAGAAGGGATGGAACCTGCAACCATAAGTGCTAAATCCCTGTGCTCTCCCACATGAGCTAAAGTCCAGCCAGCTCTCAGCCAAGGCTGTAGAGCAGACTTCAGTCTGCTTAGTACATGATCTTACCTCCCCATTACACTGGCCTGGGATATTAAGTCTTTCTTTGCCTATAGAATGCATGATGTTTCTACCACTGGTACTGTAAAATTCAGAGTTTCTAAGCATGAGCAAAAAACTCCTGGTAACTCATAGTAACAACAAAAGCAGGAAAGGTGTATGAATCAGCTCCTGTCTGCACAGTACTATCTGTTATGAGTGTTATAAATGCACAACACCCGCGCTGTTAGAGCGCAAACTCATGCTCATGGGGCTGTAACAGGTAGCGCAGGAGGAAACTGAAATTGGAAATCAGATGAAACAACAGAGTTCATAGTTTCGAAGGCCAAAAGGGACCACTGCGGTCATCAAGCATCTGACCTCCTGCATAATGCAGGCCATAGGACGTCTCTGAATTAATTCCTGTTTGAACCAGAGCACGACTCAAAGGAAATCATCCAATCTTGATGGAAAGTTGCCAAGGTTGGAAACTTCATCTGCTCCCTGCTAAACCATTCAAACGGTTAGTGATCTTTCACTGTTAAAAATATGTGCCTTATTTCCAGGAAGATTTCTCTCTTCAACTTCCAGCCATAAGTCAGATCACTGGGCAAAGAAGCCAGTGATACACACAGTATATGGTAGAGGTGCTGAATGGTGTTCATTGTGCTTCGTGTCTCTGTTAGCTCTTTCTAGGGATCCACCAAGTTTGAGGGTCTCTTTTGCAAATACAGGCCTACCAACTGGGGTCAGGGTCGGGGTCGGGGGAAGATATGGGCCAGTTTCCCCCGGGCCCAGTGTTTCAAAGGGGCTTGGTGCTCCAGCCACACCCTCCACTATTCTGGCAGCTCTGGGCCCCTTTGAAATGTCTTGGCAGCACTGCTCGGCCACTGCGTGTGGCTTGCAAAAGACTCCATTTGAATTTGGTTCAGGTTGGTTGTTTGGTCATTACACTAACTTTTGCAGAGGGCTTTTAGCTCTATTGGTGAAAAGTGCGATATAAAAACTATGGGTTTGATTATTTGTAGGAGTGACAGTAATGTTTTATTTATTTGTTTATGATAATGCAATTAGCACCAGCTAATTTGGTTTCACGCATCTCTATCAGGCATGTGAAATTGAACTCTGGAAGATCGACCCTGACTGGGTCGATCTTTCTGGTAGTGTAGACACACTCTGAACAGAAACAAATAAGTCCTGTGGCACCTTATAGACTAACAGATAATACATCTGATGAAGCGGGTCTTTGCCCATGAAAGCTTATGCTCCAAATTATCTGTCAGTCTATAAGATGCCACAGGACTTCTTATTTTTGAAGTTCGAGGCTAACTTGGCTACCTCTCTGACTCTTGTCACCAGGAACAGATAAGGATAGTAATGCCACAATAGGGAAAGCAACAGCTGCATCCAAGACTCTCCATTCCATATGGAGTTCACATATATCTCTGAAGACAAAACTGTGGATCTTCAACACAAATACAAAGTGTGCTGTCTTGTATGGGTGTGAGACAAATCACATCACAAGCTACAGACGTTCATAAACAGATGTCTGAGGTCCATCCTTCATGTCAAATGACAAAATAATTTATAAGGTGGTGAGCTTTTGTGGGGCAGGCCCACTTCTTCAGTTTGTGAAGGTAACTCTCTGTAACTATCAGAAGGCAAGACTTTGTCACAAATGAGAAGCTTTGGAACAGAGCAGGACAAGAACCACTTGACGTTCAAATCAAGAGAAGAAAGTGGGGATGGTTAGGCCACACTCTCAGAAAACCATCATCCAGTATATTCCATCAAGCTCTCACATCGAACCCACAAGGAAAACTCAAAAGAGGATGACCTCAGACAACATGGAGAAGATCTACTGAGATTGAACGACAACAATTGGGTACTTCCAAAATGAGCTAGAAGTTTTGTCCCAAGATGGAGTGATGTTGAGGAGCCTTGCAGATGACCTATGCTCCACTTGGAGTACAAGGGTTTAAGCAGTAGTAGACATACTCTGAGAATCTAACTGTGAGTAGAATCAATTGTAAAACTCCCACTGATTTCATGCAGCCACAGTCCCACCACATACTTTTAAAAATGTGTTCATAGTTTAATATTGTTTATTTTATAGAACAAGTGCACAATTGTGTTATACAGATACATGTTACATAAACACATTTTACAAACTAATTTTTACAATGAAGATGTTAAGGCAAGATAGTTATATCCCTCCAAATGATCCTTCAGTGTTATAAATCTAACATATCATTAGAGTCTGAAGTCCAGTGAGTGCAAGGAATTTTCTTGAATATAATGTATCAGACCCTCTAGGTTTACATGCCAATAGTTAGAATATTGCTGATCATAAATCAGAATTCAGTCTCTCTTGTCAACCCCTTAGGAGCATAAACACACTCACTTTTTTATTTTTAACTCAACATTTGATCATCTACTTCTGGCAATGAAACTTCTAATAGATAAATAAAAGTTAATTCTGTTGCATGTGTTTTTCTCCATCATGTCCCCATTCTGTTCGGGATCATAAACAAAGGCCAGGTCTACCCTAAGGAGGTAAATTCGATTGCAGATCCACAAACCCAGCTGGGAAAATTGTGTCGCTAGAGTTGACTTATCTGAAATAATTTTTTGCCACTGTCCACACAGGGGGAGATCAATGGGAAAAACGCTCCCATTGACTTCCCTTACTCCTCATGAGGGACAGGAGTATTGGTGCTGCTGCAGGCACCATCTATATTCGATTTAGCGAGTCCTTATTCGGTGCGCTAAATCAAACTCCAGGAGATTTGACATGGCAGGGCCAGTCTTCCTTGTTGTGAATACATATCCAAAGCTGCAGTGTGCCTCTCAGCAAACAGAAGATCATCATCTTTCACTGCACGAAAAAGAAAATGAAGGCATTTGGGACATTGCAAAAGGATTTTTCCTAGCATTCTTTTGTTGTGGGTGCTCCCACTTTTTATAAAATATGGTGACTGGGACAGCTGATGATGCTAGCCTATGAAATGCAATTATGAAAAATTAAATGTTTGATGAGCAGTTGTGTGGTTATATCATTTCCTGGACCTCTTAAATTGTAATTACTATAGACTGCACATAGCCATTGAGAATACCCACTAACAATAATTTTCCATTATTCTGTGGCCTCAAGGTAAGATTAACGTGTCATTTTCCCAAATGCTTTCTTTCATTTAAAATCACTGTCTCTTGATGGAATGGCTCACCCATTTTAACATCTAAACACGTAGGGTGGAATTTTGAAAGCCCACCAGAAGATGCAAATGGCAGTATACAGTAGAAATCTTTGAGTTAGTTTTGAAAATCGCTGTGCTGGTACAAAAGGTTTATGTGCAACAGTATTCCTCTGTACTGGGCATGAATTGAATCCATAAAACATTGACTTTGGTGAGGCCAGGAGTTTACCCTCAATGTGCAGATGCAAGAACTCAATTTGCTGGCAAAGTTGCCCTTTGCAGCCACGTAACCTCAAATCGTACCCATGTGTCTAGTGTTTTGTGTGTGCCACCTGTGTGCGTTTAAAAGTGCGTGTGCCCTTTTGAACATGAACTTTTTAAAAATATAGGTCTTGCTTCTTAAGGCCATTGCTCAGTAGCAAAATAATTTTAAAAATCTATGATAGCTCTAGTGTCTTAGATTCTGCTATTCCAGAGCCAAGGGACAAAATCAATAAAATTCTTCATCTAGAACTCTATTACCATTATATTATGACTGAACCCAAAGAACAAGCAAGTAAATAGAACAGTGCCATTATATCGCATAACTTATGCATCATAAGAAACGTAAGGAAAAAATCATCCGTTGTCAACCATTGCAGTTCCACTGAAGCTTTGCCAGTTTAGATTGTGACCCTGAATGGTTTGAAGGTGGAAGAAGATAAAAATATGCTCGATGAGACATTTGGAGTAAGAATCACTGTTGGCAAACTACATTGAATTCGGGGGAATTATGACAACAAATAAGTAACAATTTTTTTATTAAATAATGAGGCTTCAAAAGCTCATTACCTAATAAATTTATTAGTTTTTAAGATGCTACAGGACTGCTTGTTTTGTGTGAAGCTGTAGACTAACTTGACCATCCTTCTGAGATAAGTTTAAGAATAATGCTTACATACAGTTTAAACTCACTTGTGGACAAAAGGGTCTCTAGCATAGTTTGGTCAAATACTATGAATAGAGTTAATTTGTCTTAGATCATCAGTGCAATGTAGGGGCCTAACATACAACATTGGCTTGGAATACCATTCTGACGTGCTGTAGGTACATCCATGTCAGCTGGCCAACTCATGTTTGAACCCTGTGGAACCACCATTCAACTGTTCTCAAGCAAAGGTTCTTAAACATAGTTGCTACAGCACTTGGGGACAGAACACCAAGACCAATATAGGATGCCAAGGGACAATGCTATAACATAGCAGTGTCCCAAGCATTTTATAACCCAGTCAGAGCAAAAATGTGACCTTGTTGATGCTACAAATGCATTGTTACGGAACCTCCTTATAACACGTTTTTTCACTAACCTGGTTGCATAAATGACTCCAAGTGATAAACTTAAAGATGAACTCTTCCGTGTGGCTTAAAAGTTTGTCTCTGACCATCAGAAGTTGGTCCAAAAGAAGATACCGCTTCACCCACCTTGAATCTCTAATTGACGGAGTAATTTAGGACAACTGCTTACAAGCATTGGTTAAGGTCTAGCCTCCCTTACCAGTTGGAATTCTGCTTGTAACTAGTCTAGGAGAAAGCAAGGTTATAGCCAGTTTCCTGTGACAGGTATATATCTTTAGGCCAAACCCTCATTTTGTGTATACTGTTTGGTTCCAGCTGAAGATCTGGCCCATAGTGTAGACAGGCCCTGTGTTTCCATATAGTCCTTGGGCAGCATAAATCTACCTCTGCAGATGAAGCCCAAGGGAGATATTAAAAGTAATGAATTAAAAATAAAATGTACTAGTAAGGGACTAAATCTTCATGTGATCTTTGTTAGCGCAAGCAGCATTGCTGTTCCTGTCAATAATCCAGCGAGCTGCAAGAGCAAAAGCTTTCAACTTTCAACCCCTTTAAGGGGGAAAAGCCTTTAAAATATTTATTATTACAGTAAAGCGCACCATTTAAGGTCAAAACAGAAGCATATTTTTGGACTCAAGCAGGAGTCAGGGTTGTTTTCTTACCTGTCAGGGTTGAATCTTGTTGGAAAGCTCTGTGTTTCCAATTTCACTGTGCTGTTTTGTTACTATGGGATGATGGGAATACCATTATGCTGGTACAGTTTCTATTTTTTTCTTAATTGGTTGTTCAAACCCAGGCCTGGCTGGAACTGAAAATTTCAGCAAAAAAGCCATTAACACCTGCAGGTTTAGCCTGCAGTTTATAAATCAGAATATATGTGTCCATGTTTCCAATTAAACAAATGGGCTACAGCTACACTCCAGCAATCTGTTGAAAAGTTATTGTTGGAAGAGATCTTCTGGAAAAACCTCTGTCAACAGATAACATCCAAACACAAAAGCAGATCGAAAGAACAATCAGCTCTGTCAACAGAGAGTGGCCAGACTGCCTGGCCATTCTTTGGACAGAAGGGCTAGCTGGAAGCTCAGCAAATGGGGCTGCCTGTGGGACCATAAGCCCTGTGTGTCGACAAAAGAGCCACTGGAGTGTCTACACAGCCTTTTTGTCAGCAGAAAACTATGGACAAAGGTGTTATTTTATAACTGGAGATACACATCTCCTCGAGCTGGAAGGGACCTCAGGAGGTCATCTAGTCCAGTCCCTTGCCCCTTTGGCAGGGCCAGACACCATCCCTGGCATCTATTTGCTCTAACCCCTAAATGGCCTCCTTAAGGATTGAGTTCACACCCCCAGGTTTAGCAGGGCAATACACAAATGACTGAGCTATCCTTCCCCGTCAGACCTGAGCTCAGAGAGGCACAACACTGCTGGCAGATGTGCCGGGTTTTATCAACTGTCTGCTGACGAAGCATATTTCGCATGTAGATGCACCGCAGTTTTTTCCGACAAAAGGCCGTTTTTCTTGGAAAAACTCTCTTGTGTAGAGTTAGCCATGAACTTTACCAGAACTCAACAACAAAGTTCAGATGCACATCCCCATTCAGCACTGTCTTTTCACAAGTCAAGGGGCCAGATTCTTCAGTAGTATAAATCTGCATTACAGGTTGAACCTCTCTAGTCTGGCACTCTTAGCACCTGACTGGCGCCAGACGAGAAAATTTGCTGGACGGGAGGTCAATATTTTCTACCACATTACCAACACTTCCATTGCTTGCTGGGCTCTTAGAAGACATTTAGGCGTAAATTACAGCTAAATAGCAGCACAGAACACTGAGAGCCAGGACTGGTGGCTGTAAAAAAAACTTTATAGGACCATGGGAAACCTGGCCACGCTCACAACAAGTGACCTTCTGGCTAACTAAAATCATGCTGGCTTATAGAGTTTGTCGGATGAGAGAGTTTCGTATCAGAGATGTTCAATCTGTACTACACTGACTTCCCCAACTGCTAGTCCCAAATGTGATGTCCTCTATTTTCTGAAGCAGATATTATCCAAGGAATTATTGGGGTGAAGGAAAGATGTGTACAAGTTTCCATCTGTTCACTTGAGAGCCCAAGCTGCCTTCTTTCTGTAAGTGGTGGTGAGGGGGGGATCAGAGTTCCATAATGGATTTCTCCCTATCTTGAATATATAATTATATTTACACGGAAAAGCTTTGATTCAGCAAAACACTCAAGTTTGAAATCAATGGGACTTAGCCACATGCTTGCAATTAAATACAATTTAACTGAATAGAGCCATTAACAAAGTGTGTGGGAGGCAGCTTATATTGGTACATCTGTGCATAAATAGAGAGGAAAATAATTGATGCCAAATCTTTCCCCAAACCAAAACTATCTAGGGATCCAATGAGCCATCCATCCGCTGATCCGCCCATTAGTTATTTATGCTGTCTTTATCACCATAGCATCAGGGAGTCTAATCTCTGACTTCGAGAAGCTGGAAATGGATGATAGAGGATGGAGCATTAGATAAATTGCCGTGTTTTTCTTCTTAACAAACATACTTACAAGGGACTAAATCAGGCCATTGTTGGAAGACAGGATACTTGCTAGCTTGACCATTCGTCTGACCCAGTATGGATGTTCTTAAGTTCTTTGTATTTCTTCCTCCCACCCCCCACAGACACAGAGATTTTTTTCTCCGTTACACAGAGGTCAATTTCTGTTTATTTTAATTTATATTGAATAGTGCAAGGTGCTATACAGACATTGTCATTAAGCAGATCTTTTCCTCATTCCATGATCCTTCAACCGTTCTGCCGGTTACATGCTTAACTTTATGCACATGCAAAAAGTTAAGAGCATTAGTAAGTGTCTGCAGTTATCACTGGCCAAAAAAACATTGAGGCTGGTCTACATTTGCACCATTGCAACTGAAGTCGAATTTGGCTTGAATAGGACCCATAGGAATAGGTTGAAAGCTCTCATTGACTTTGACAAGATCAGGATTGGGCCCAAGTGTTTTCCTCTTTTGCAAACATTTATTCGAGAGAAAACAATAATTAGCATTGTGCAAAACTGTGCGGACTTTTATTTGTATTTAACCCACGTATCTAAAAAAACCCAGCTGGATTAACTCAGCCGTGTGAAGCTGACGAGCATGGAAAAATGTATACAAAGGAAAAAACAATCAACATCTCTTGTTTGGAGTGTTCAAATTACTTAAAGATCTTCCTGACATGTGTATCTCCTTTAGGTGAGGAAGAGAGATGCTTTGGGGGCCACAACAGAGAAGAAAAGAAAAAGGAGACTTTTTTTACTTTCCTAGAGTAACACAATTTAATTAGAAAGCGTTTTAATGGTTACCTTACCCTGTAAGGCTGAAAGAGCTAACTCGCCTCAATGTACTTAGCTCCAAATCCCTGTAGAGGTTCAGATTTCTAGCTGCAGTTGCCAGGAGCGGTGAATTCAGGCCTTTATAGCCTAGGCGTGATTGTCAGCTAGGAGAGCATTAACAGTGTATTACAAAAATGAAGGGTTCCCTCACCTCCTTTTGGCTGGTTGTTTCTACATGGTGGGAAGGAAAACATTTTCCCAGTCAGCCCTTTACTGTGCAACAGGGAGAAACTGTCACTTTGCTAGCAGCGAGCCCTGCAAGATAAGTCAAAATGATTTACCCTGTAAATAAAGCGGGCTGTTTTCTTTAACTGGAAGAATTGCCCATGTGGTGAGACTTCCTATGGGAGGGGATGTGGCCGGCCCTCTACATTTATCCGCCGTGTTTGTCTTTTTTTGAAAAAGCAACATTGGAAAGATTAACAAGTCTGTCACTGAAGGAACTGATCTATCAAAGCTGCGGATACAAAGCAGACCATTCATGCCTTGCGTTTCTGAAATCTCACTTCCAGCATAACCCGGGTCTTCCCATGTAGGTTCTGATTAAAGGAGGGGTTTCCCACCCTCCCCTCTAGGCACATAATCCCCTTTCAGATGGAGGAGGTATATATTCTGTATATTGTGATTTGAATCCTTTCAACCCAGGCTGGCTGGTTTGCGCATAGGAATGTGGAGAGAAGTTTTATTGGTGTGTACAATGGGGAACCATAGAATCATAGAACACTGGAATTGGAAGGGCCCTCCAAAGGTCATCTAGTCCAGGTCCCCCCATGGCAGGACCAAGCGTCATCTAGACCATCCCTGAGAGGTGTCTGTCTAACCTACTCTTAAATATCTCCAGTGATGGAGCTTCTACAACCTCCCTAGGCAATTTATTCCAGTGTTTGACCACCCTGGCAGTTTGCAAATTTTTCCTGAAGTCCAACCTAAACCTCCCTTGCTGCAGTTTCAGCCCATTGCTTCTTGTCCTATCCTCAGAGGCCGAGGAGAACAATTTTTCTCCCTCCCCCTCGTGACGCTCTTTTAGGTACTTTTAGGGAAAGGGTGCTGCAAGTAAAACAAGTGTGAGTTAGCGACTTGAGCACAGAACTGAGTGCCAGGCCTACTCTGACACTGGCGCCGGCTAACGTTTTGGACAAGTCACTTACCCGCCCTGCCTCAGTTTCCCCACCTCTAATGAGGCATAGTAATACTTCCCCACCCCAAAGGGGCATTAGGAAGACTGTGGCACATTTCTAAAGGTTTTACAACTAAAATAGTGTTGTTTAAGTATTTGATAAGCATCCCTCTATCTAGCTCGCAGGTTGTATGGCTGCCATCCCTGTAAGATCTTGAGCCACCTGAATACTCATATGTTTCCTTTCCTGTGGTAAAGAAAGACCTAGCAGTTTGCTGCTCTCAGTCTCTCCTGCTTGGTTTGAAGTTCTCTTGGATGGATGCCGCTAGTTGCCAGTGAAGAATCCTGGGTAATGCAGCCCAGTGGCTGTTTCTAGAGATACAATCTTATCGAACCAGAGCCACCAGGAGAGGGCCTTCCAGTGGCCATTCCTCCACCGAAGTATGTTGACAGGTACCCGAGGATGTAGTGAGCCCTATAGGCATACGTTCCCAAATTTTGCAGTCCACCTTTGCCCCCAGGCTCCTCTCCACTTTAACTAGGAAATGACAAGCATCACCATGTACTGCTCACAAAGCAGTCTGCTCTACTGGATGCTAAGCCACAGCCATGTTGGGGTGGGGGTTTGAAGGCTGCTGGGGCAGTTGTCCCTGCTGTCTGTGGAAGGAGTTAGTGGTGGATTGGCTTTTCCTCCACCCAGCCAGCAACAGCAAATGCCGAAGTAAAGCAGTTGCCTTGGGACCTGGTGCCATTTAAGAACAACCTGCAAACCATATGTTTTGCCCTTGCTTGCCCCGAAGTAGCTTATCATCTTGGTGTCTCACTCATGGGACTTGAGCAGGGGACCCCAGATGGCTCCTTGGCTTGTGCTTTCATCCGTCAAAAGAGGGCAGGGGCCTCTGGGCTCGGATAGAGCCACTCTGCCCCCTCAGATCCAAGCAAAGCAAGAAGAAACCCATCCTTTTGCTTAGGGAAACCAATTTGATTTCCATAATGTTCCTCTGAGTTGAAACATATAAAGATGGCAGTAACTTATGCCAATATGTTCTTGTTACCCCTACGACTTCAGTCCATAAAATATTTCCTCTGAACTGAATGGAATGTTATCGGCATCAGCTGTTGGTGTATGGCTACCTCCTGGCCATCTGAGGGTAGCTGCACTGCAGCTAATGGAGGTTTCTGCCAGGGTAATGAATTTGGCTCTTCTATTTACAGATTTCTGGGCTGCCACAGGCTTAAAAAAGATGCTAATTAAAGGCCTGGTGTCTGTGAGATGCGAAAACTTTTCCACTCCTGTGAAATGGCCTGAGGCAAAAGGCAATAAATGTCTCCAAATCCAACTGACTTCATCCAGAGTTGAGGGATCAGGACCTATTTTATAGGATCCCATTTTCAAATCAGTTTGCAGACATTTAGCAGCTGAATGGAAGAGGGCTAGCTGAAACCCGCCTCATGCATCCCTATTAGTCATGCAAAGTGATTCAAATATCCTGAGGCTATGAGATCCATGTTGCTTTATTCTACGTGCCCTGCACTGGAGAGTAAATAAAGGCACATATGAGCCTTATTAGTAGTTATGAAGTTAATTATGCCATTGACATGTGACGTACTTGGAAATAATTGACCCATGCATAGGTCAGCCTCACAATTTAAAAGCATCATCTAGACAAAGGCTTTCATAATGCACTCCCAACACATTTCTGACACTGATGGCTGGTATGAAAGCATGTATATAGAGTATGTTGACTGCTGCTCCTGGGGAAACTGAGGCAGAAAACCAACTTGATCAAGGCTTCATGGTGAGTCAGTGTCATAGCTGGGTTTAGAACCCAGCTTTATTGTTGTAGGCTCAGATCAATTTTTATGCCTCTATCTTTGGCTTTCTTTAAATATCCTGAAGGGATGGTAATGGTATTTGTCACTACAGGTTGAAACTCTCTAGTCTGGCATCCTTGGGACCTGACCGGTGTCAAACAAGAGAACTTGCCAGATCGCAGGAGGTTGGTATTGCCTAGCAGCATTACCAACACTTCCACTGTTTAATGGGCTCTTAGAAGACATTTACAGGGTAGTAGGCATCCTTCGATCCCGAGGGAATCATGGGTTTGCGCCCCAGTTGGACTGATTCGAGCAGCATCTTCTCTGGCTGTGCAATCCAGTCCGGGAGTGGCTTTCTGCACTGTGAGCAGCAGTAGGCAGATGTTGCTCTGGTATCACGGGCATGGATCTTCCTGAGGGCTCTCCTGTCTTCCGCTTCCTTCACCAAGGTGGTTTCATACATAACAAGAGCTTCCTTCACTCCCTGTTTCCAGGCATGCCTGTCTGAGGCGAGCAAATGCCAGGTGTTCACACTGATAGAGAGAGCAGTGAGGTCACGCTTGCACGTGTCCTTGTAGTGCAATTTAGGTCGCCCTTTTGGCCTCTTTCCAGATGCCAGTTCGCCGAAGAGGAGGTCCTTCGGTATTCGGCCATCCGTCATCCGTGAGACGTGGCCCAGCCAGCGCTTACGCCTCTGTTTGGGAAGGGTGAACATGGAGGCGGTGCCTGCCCTCTCAAGCACTGCGCTGTTGGGGACCTTGTCCTGCCATGAGATACTGAGTATGCGCCTAAGGCAGCGCATGTGGAATGTGTTGAGCCGCTGCTCTTGTTTTGAGCGCAAAGTCCATGTTTCACTGGCGTACAGCAGTGTGCTCAAAACACAGGCTGTGTAGTCCTGCACCTTGGTGTGTACAGTGAACTTATTGTTAGCCCATACTCCCTTCGTCAGCCTGGAGAACGTTGTGGCGGCTTTTCCAATGCGCTTGTTGATCTCACTATCAAGTGACAAGTTGTCCAAGATCGTTGAGCCTAGGTACACGAACTCATGGACGACTTCCAGTTTGTAGTCTAGCATGCTGATAGATGGCTCGTTACCCATGTTTTGGCCCATCACCTGGTCTTCTTTAAGCTGATTGTGAGGCCAAATTCCATGCATGCATCCACAAAGCAAGTTAGGAGTGACTGCAGCTCCTGCTCAGTGTTAGCAGCAATAGCTGCATCGTCAGCAAAAAGGAACTCCCTTAGACGCTTTGTAAGCACCCTGGTCTTCACTCTAAGCCTTGACAGTTTGAAGAGGTTGCCGTCCGTTCTCGTGCGGAGAGAGATGCCCTCTGTAGCAGTTCCAAAGGCATATTTGAGCAAAACTGCAAAGAAGATGCCGAACAGTGTTGGAGCCAGCACACACCCCTGCTTCACTCCGCTGAGAATCTCAAAGGGTTCAGATGTGGATCTGTCGTACATGACGGTCCCCTTCATGCCTTCATGGAAAGCCCTAATAATGCTGAGCAGAGTTGGGGGACAGCCGATCTTAGCCAGAATCGCGAACAGACCTTTTCTGCTGACGAGGTCAAATGCCTTGGTTAGGTCAATGAAGGCAATATACAGAGGTTTGTTCTGCTCCCTGCATTTTTCTTGTAGTTGCCTAACAGAGAAAACCATGTCTAAGGTGGACCGTTCAGCTCTGAACCCACACTGATACTCAGGGTAGACGCTCTCCGCAAGAACATTGAGCCTCTCCAGAACAACACGTGCAAATAGCTTCCCCACGGTACTGAGAAGGGAGATGCTGCGATAGTTGTTACAATCGCTTTTGTCACCCTTGTTCTTGTAGACAGTAACGATGTTAGCATCCCTCATATCTTGCGGTACGCTGCCTTCTCTCCAGCATTGGCAAAGTATTCCATGCAGGTATGAAACTAGGGTACCGTTGGCGTATTTGAGGATTTCTGAGGGAATACCATCTTTCCCTGGGGCTTTTCCAGCAGAGAGTGCATTTAGCGCGTCGCTGAGTTCCTGCAAGGTGGGCTCAGCATCGAGTTCAGTCATGGTGGGCAGAGGCTCGATGGCATTCAGGGCTCTCTCTGTAACTATGGTCTCTCTGGCGTATAACTGTGAGTAGTGTTCCACCCAGCGTTCCATCTGCTTGGTTCTGTCCTTCAGGATCTCACCTGTAGCCGACTTAAGCGGTGCAGTCTTTCTTAGTGATGGACCGATGGCCTGCTTGATCCCATTGTACATTCCTCTCATGTTACCAGTGTCCGCGGCCTGCTGAATCTTGGAGCAGAGTTGGAGCCAGTAATCGTTGGCACACCGCTGAGCAACCTGCTGCACTTGACTCTGAGCAGACCGGAGTGCCTGCGGGTTCACCTCACTGGGAGAGGACCTGTAGGCAGCCAGTGCCTGTCTCTTCTTCTCAATCAAGGGCGCCAGCACTTCAGTGTGGGCTTCAAACCAACCAGCAGACTTGACTGTCTTCTTCCCACAGGTAGATATCGCAGTATTACAGATAGCGTCCCGTAGTTGTTCCCATGTCTTGCTGATATCAGTGTTGTTCGGGAGGGGCAAGGCCTCTTCAAGTGCTTGGACAAACTCGCATACTTTTGAAGGGTCACGAGTCTTGCCAGTGTCAATGCGCGGCCTCCCTTCCTTTTTGGAGCGAAAGAATCTTCGCGGCTGGATGTGCACCTTACTACACACAAGGAAATGGTCAGTGTCACAGTCTGCGCTGTGGTAGCTACGTGTCACCCTGACATTACCTAAATGACTGCATTTGGTGAGGACGAGGTCAAGCTGGTGCCAATGTTGCGATCTTGGGTGTCGCCATGAAACTTTGTGCTGGGGTTTGACGTTGAAGAAGGTATTGGTTACACGAGGTCATATTGGGAACAGAGTTCAAGGAGGCGCTGTCTGTTTTCATTCATCTTCTCTGTTTCAAACTGTCCCAGACAGGATGGCCAGCTGTGGTGGTCGCTGCCAACTCTGGCGTTGAAGTCGCCAAGGATGAATAGTGGCTCATGGGAAGGTACCTCACTGATGGTAATGCTAAGTTCATCATAGAACTTATCCTTAACTTCCTAGGCAGAAGTTAGAGTAGGTGCATAGACGCTGAAGATGTTGACCATGCCCACTGATGTAAATTACAGCTAAATAACAGCACAAAACACTGAGAGCCAGGTGGATGTAAACAAACTTTGTGAGACCACGGGAAACGTGACCACACCCATGATAAATAGATGTCTGGCTAACTAAAATCATGCCAGATTACAGATGTTGCTGGATGGAGGAGTGCCGGAGTAGAGAGGCTCAACCCTTTTCCTCTTGCATCTTCTAACCCCTCTCAGAATTTTAAATCATTAAAAGAAAAGGAGACTTAACTGAGTGATGAACCTGGATTAATCTCAGCAGGTTATTTCTAGTTCGCTAACCGCTGATGCTATTTAGGAGAGAAAGCTGCTGCTATGGATTTCCTTCACCTCAGATCTCTTCCAGCCTGGACAGCTTTCTCCAGGATAGCATTAATGTGTATTATATAAATTATTTACTTCCAGCCCAGGTAGGAACCTATTTCATGCACTGACCTGGCCTTGCCACTCCTGGATCCAAGCCTGACAGTCTAAAATATATCTAACACCCCTGCGACATAGGGAAGAGCAATTTGTTCCCATTTTACAGGAGGGGATAGTGTTTCAACTGTGGTCACGGGTGTGAGAGTAGCCTGGGTAAACAGACCCATACTAGCTTTAACCTTGTCAACTTGGTACAGGTAGCAGCAAAACCATGGCAGTGAGTCCTTCAGTGCAGTTGGTTCCTCGCCTGCCTGGAGCCCTGGGTAAATACTAGCAAAGGCTGGATAGCTGCAGCTTCACTCCTCTGGCACCTGGGATGGCTGGATTGACTTGAGTGTGTTCACACCAGCTGCAGTTCCACCCTGTGATGATGTCATAGTTGTACAGGACAAACCCCTCTTGTCCAGCACCCTTGGGACCTGTCCAGCACCAGACGAGAGAATTTGCTGGACAATGGGAGGGCAATATTTTCTAGCACATTACCAACACTTCCACTGCTCACTGGGCTCTTAGAAGACATTTAGGGGTAAATTACATCTGAACAACAGAACAGAACAATGAGAACTAGGACTGGTGGCTGGAAACAAACCTTATGGGACCACAGGAAACTTGGCCACACCCATAATCAGTTGTCATCCGACTAAGTGGATTTTGGATGTTGCCAGACGAGAGAGTTCCGGATTAGAGAGGTTCAACCTGTAGATGATCTGTGCTAGCAGAATCAGGGCCTAAATAATGCCACAAATTTCCAGTTCACCCCCTGCTGCAGTGAGAGTCAAAAGCACTCTATACCTCACCTGCCTGGTCCTTTGAGTTGATTGAGCCACTGTGTAAACTTCAGAGCTATTCTTTTATATGACCTTGGGATCTATTCATAGTAGAATGAAGTGTATTTCTTTTGAAGACCTGGGTTGCATTTTGTGCAAAATAGGTACATTCTGGAAGAAACAGTAAACATGGCCCTGACCTGCTGAGCTCAGATTCCTTCATCAAATATCCAACATTCCCCAAGGTAAAATTCCCCGAAAGTGTTGAAGCTTCATTGCACCAACTGACAATAAAATGTTTGCTAGCCACCATTCTGTCAGGTCTTGCAACAATTGCTTTTGAGCTGTTAAGTATGCTGTTCTTTAGTCAAGGATCACTGCTTTTGTACACACGCTTCCTTTTGGGTGACATTGAACCCTCACATGCAGATAGCAATGATTCAAAAACACACAAAACCAGGTATGTAGATCCCCCCCCATAAAGCCATCTCATGTGTATGCAGTGGATTGTTCCCTTTGAATGTTATCAAAACTAAATCTCTCTTTGCTTTTGCTGCAGCTGTCCTTGTGAAGGTGGTGGTGGTGGGGGGAGAATGTTGGTAGCGATGATCTGACCATGGTGCCTTTTGGGTTAACATTGGGCTCTGAATAGCAAAAATGGGAGATGATTGAGGTGCTGGCAAAGAAATGGAAGATTCCTGCAGGGAAGGGTAATAGGAAGAATTGTTATCTGCAGGGTGTTAGTCATGTTAGCTCAGGCTATGTCTACACTAGGCAAAGTAAGTCGACTGCAGATATACAATGTAAGCTATGGCAATTGAGTGGCTAGACTCAATGCATCTGCACTTGGCTTATTTGGCTGTCCTGACTGAAGAAGGTTGATGGGAAAATTTCTCCCATTGACCTCCCTTACTTCTCACATCTCACGAGGCGTTCAGGGGTTGACCTCGTGCCTCCCTACCAGATGCACAATATTGAACCCAGGGAGATCGACTCTGAGCAGGTCAATCCTCCAGGTTAGTGTAGACTTAGCCCTAGTTAAAAATTCTCTCTCCAGCTCAATAGATTCACTCAGGCCCTGGTCCTGCATGCATATAAGCTTAGGCAGATGAGTAGTTAAATGAAAGTTAATGTCCCTACTTTGATCAATTTTCGGCAATAAGCAAACACAGGCAGTGGGACTATATGATTATGTGCAGCATATGCCAGTGTCTCTCATTCCCCATAGCATCCGTTCCCTCTGAATGACACAACTTTTGTTTGCAAGCATCTATTTTTTTCAGTCTTGGGTTTCTTCCCGTAGAATCTTTTCTCTTTTACTTGATTTGGCATTTTTGGCCTCCCTTTTTTGACAGCCACTTTCAAAGGCCAGGAGTAGAGTTGTCCAGTTGTGACAGCCACTGTCTTCTCCAGCAAACCTTCTGACAGGGCCTAATCAATCAAAAGGGAGGAAAAGTGTGTTGTTTTTGATCAATGGGCTCCAAAATTTGCTGGGCGTGTTTCAGGGAGGCCAGATGAACCTGGGTTTGACTGAAGTGGGAAGGCATTGCACTCTGTTGTTTATAACGGGCACAGCTTTGTGTCCCCCAACTCCACAACCAGGCTGGCAACTAAGGGGATGTCAGACGTCCTCTTACACCCTGGAACAGTGTAGGAAGGGGCCACCCTCCTCCAGGCAATGGGGTGGGCAGAAGGCAGAGTTTTGGTGCCAGGCCCCCAGACACACTAGTTAGAGCAGCTGAGCAGGTGTACACAGAGAGGTAGCCTGTGTGAAGCTATGTCTGCGTTACCCTGAAGGTCACTCAGGATCAGTCTTCCAGGGTTAGATTTTATGCACCTTGTAGAGATGTGCAAAATCCACCTGTCAGGGGTTGGCGGTCAACCCCGTACCCCTTGCAATAGGAGGCCAACGGTAGAAAATACCCCATTGAGCTTCCTCGGTGAGGACGTCCAGGTAAGTTGATTGCAGATAAGTCGATTCAGCTGTAGCTAGAATTGCATCTCTGCAATTGACTTACCTGCCTAGTGTAAACCAAGCCTCACATAGAGGGCTGGCCAAGATCACTTCAACTGGTGCAAAAGACAGTACTGCAGTATGACCAAGGCCGTGCGTTCAACCTTCACCAAAACATAGCACCACAATCCACAGTCAGCCTCCCCTTGCAAAACAACATGAGATTTGCTTACAGCTCATGAGCTTTGAATGGAAAGAAACCCTTAGGTATTTGTCCTTCTGGTTTGTGAGCTTTCAGGATGCACTCAGGATCCCAATTTCAAGCTTTCCTTGGCCTCATGGAGGCCTAGAAACTTACTTAAATGAAGGAGGGGGAGAGTTGAGAACCTCATGCAATCAGCTGGCCATGGGAACTAGGACTTTAAAAGAAAGTCTCGGTTTTTGAAGATGTGTAATAAAATGGCAAGAGTGCACTGCACTGGTGTGGTAATTGTCTGAGTCCCCGTTCTATCCTCTTTACCCTTTGGGGCAGTATGCCTGCACTCTGCTCCTTGCCCAGCTGTTGTGGCAAAGCCGCAAGCTAACCCAAAACTTTCCAACCAGAACATTGTCGTGATTATGATTAAATGAAGGACTTAGCAAAGAGTTAGCAGACACGAGAATCTGATTTTTTTTTAATGCATCTTTGTCCCTAAGCTTTTAAAGGTTACTTTTTCTCTGATGTGGGCTCCAGAGCTTATATTTGCCATTATTTAAATTCCATGGTGTAACTAGTCTAAATTACACAAAATCTGCTGGCTGCCTTAAATAACTCAGTCCCACATCGCTTCCTAGCAAACAGCGCTGCATGAGACAACAGCAGCTGTCAGTGATTACAAAGGAAATAGCAATTTGATACAGAAAAAATACACACGCCAGGTCTGATATGTTCTTCAGACTGGCCATACTGAGTCAGACTAAAGGTCCATCTGACCCGGTGTCCTGTCTTCTGGACAGTGGCCAATGCCAGATGCCCCAGAAGGAAGGAACAGAATAGGTAACCATCAGATGATCCATCTCCTGTTGCTCATTCCTAGCTTCCAGCAAACAGAGGCTGGGGACGCTATCCCTGCCTACACTGGCTAATTAATAGCCATCAAGGGATCTATCCTAGATGAATTTGTCTAGTTCTTTTTTGAACCCTATTATGGTCTTGGTCTTTACAGCGTTCTCTGACAAGGGGTTCCAAAGATTGACTGGGTGCTGTACGAAGAAGTACTTCCTTCAGCTTGTTTGAAACCTGCTTCCTATTAATTGCTTTTGGTGACTCCTAGTCCTTGTGTTACAAGATGGGTAAATAACACTTATTTATTTTATCTTTCTTCTTGAAATATGAAAGAAGGAATTAAGATATCAACAGGGGCTCATGTGATAAGCTCATGAGAAGGTTCTAGGGCTTGTCTTCATGGGAGAAATTGACTGCCATAGGTAGAGAAATGAAGCTTTGCAGCACAGTAATTATGGCAGAACAAATTCATTTTTATTCTCAGGTAGTGTCTCTGTGCTTGGGAGTTATACCACAATAGTTAAATTATACCGGGATCACTACTGCAGAATAGTTATATTTCTCTCACGTGTCTCTCAGTGTAAAAAAGGTATAACTCACAACTAGGCCTCAGTCCTACAAAGACCTACTTATCTCTGGAGACATCCTGTTGATGTTAGTGGGACTATACATACAAAGTGAAGCTAACCACATGCCTATGGCTCTGGAGGATCAAGGCCTGGGTGAAAGATTTCCTCATGGATTCTCTATCCTTCCTGCTCTGAAAAGACACCTTGTAGGAACAGTCCATCTCCTGGCCTTTGAGGATTTTCACTTCTGATCCCCGATAGTACCCATAAGCAGAAGTGGCAGTTAAAAACAACGTTAAACTAATATTTCCAAATCTCGAAAAGTTGGGATTTGGTTCTGAGTACGATTGGATCCATCCTCCTTGTTTAGCTCTAAAAGATGGTCTTATAATCCAATTAAATAAGCATTTTCAGTCTTCCTCTTCTGTAACCTCCTTACTTAAAACACACACACATATATTAGGATACTTTTTCAGCAGATCCACAATGGCTTATTAAAATCTATTGAGCTACATCAATTTACAGCTGGGAAGAATCTGGTCCATCTAATTTAATATTGATGATGCCTATTCTGAAGCATCTGTCTTTGCCTGTTACCTTGTCATCCGGCCCGATCTGTGGTGCAATGGCTGTCTTTACACAATTTGCTTATACAACAACTAGTGTATTAAGACCTTTATTCCTGATGGGGCCCTTAGGACCTACGGCAAGGCAAATAAAATATTTCTGTTAATAGATGGGCCTGAGCGTGAAATTTGGATCCAAGGGGCTTTGGGTTGGCCCACTACAGAGCGAGAAGGAAGCTAGAAAGTTCAAATTCAGTTCTGTCTCATTGATGAGCAGCATAGGCCTACTAGTATATGCAGAGTGGGATATTGCAAGAATGGGTTAACGTCATCGTGGCAAAAAGCAGCCCTTTTTTAACCTTGTTGCAAAATCTCAACAACCCAAGGCTGTTTGCTTTTCGCCCTGAAGGTTAAGTTGTCCTAACAGGTGCTAATTTTGTGTTTTCTTATGGAGATCTGTCCATATTTGAAGCAACTGTGTGCAAACAAAAAAGCCAATTAGAGCGCAAGGGTATTTTTCATCCCTCCTATTTCCATGAGGTCCCCAGCTATCTCTATCAGTCATGTTAAGCTAGAGACTTATCCTTTCAAGCCTTCTTGAGAATTGGTAGACTTGTGCCCTCTTTGGGGAAAATTGCTGCTCTAATGTCATGGGAAAAATATTGTCATGGGGAAGTGGATGATCCATGCTAACTGGGATTTGTCATCAGCTTTGGCAATCTATATAGCCAGGGCTGAGATTAATGGAGCCAAAGACTTTAAGCAAATATTGTTGGCATGCCGTAAAACTGTCAAGAGACCAAGAAAAAAGCTCACTTCATAGCCCCTAAATAAAGATTTGTATTCACAGAGTGCAGCAAACCCTTTATTAGACATTATTTGCAGCTAACTATTTTCTGAAAAGGAAACATCTTAGGGTAACTTATTATGCAAGGCTTCTTTGCTGTCTTTTGGTTAGGTTTACATTTAGAGGGCTGAATTTGAGCAGGAATTAGGTCTGCCAACTCCACTTTCAAAAAACATGCTGTGCCAAAACCACAATTGGTGTAAGCCAGCACTGATCTATTGACTATGATAGTGCTGCATGGATTGACACCTGTTGAGAATCTGGCCCAAGATTTTTACACTTTTGTATAGACCACAAATTAAAAAAAAAAAAAAAAAAGTGAAATTCCTGAAATCCAGGAAATTTGATATTTAGTCATTGTAACAATGTTGACATAAGAGCCAACATTTTCTCAGTCCCTGTGTTTAGCTATCAAGCAATAATAAACACAAAGAAGCACATCAGTTATAATATTTTATGATTATTTCATACTCTTGGCAACATACTGTTATCTTGAACTCAGCTGATTAAAGGTGGAAGTTTTTCATAAGTTATTGATGCTGTTTTTTCTATTCAAACATTTTCATAACAAACAAGCTATGATAATATTTTTCTTGGCCAGAGACTTAAGACCTGAGACTTATGTGGTAGGCAACAGTAAATAATTGTTTATTTGGTTTAAGGACTGAATAAATATGGTGATCCTGGGTGTGCATCTTTGAAGTAATTCCATAATGAGTCACATTTTGCTTTGCCACTGTTTAATGTTAAAGTGGAACTGTTCATCTGCAATGGTTATGCTCAGAAAATGGGTGATGTAACAGTAACGCATATCTACTGATTTATCATTGGATATTAATACAAATCATATGTGGCCATAGAGCAATCTGTCCATCCATCTGTCCTCAGGAGCTTCTAATGTATCCACTGTGGTCATATCCAGGGATCCTATTCGTTCATTAAAGGATTAGGATAGCTCTCATTAATCTTAACAGAGATTATTCAGCTATGGGGTGAGGTGAAAGATGCTGATATGTTAGCCCAAGGTCCCAATTCAGCAAAGCACTTACACGTGTTTAAACCTCATTGAAATCAAAGGGATTTGAATAAGTACAGGCGTGCCATTGGGGTGGGGGTTGGGAGACAAAAGAGACAGTTGCCATGGGGCCTGGTGATTCAAAAAGACCCAGGGCACCCAGCCACAGTTGCTGCTAATGTAGGAGAAGCAGAAGCCAAAGTCCTGTGCAGTGTGTTCCAGGTGGCTCACAGAACTGACTAGATAGAGGGAGTGTGAGCGTGTATGGGGTGATGGGGGCAGGATGCCACACTGAGGACTGGCTGCCCCAGCCTCGTCCCTTTCAGAGCTTGGAGCTGCCCCCCACCCTGCCCAGGGGTCCCCTGAATACTTAGATCCTGTACAGAATTGGGGCTTACCAGCAACGTTCCCTCTAATTTTTTCCCACCCATGGGTGAAATAAATTTTATGCACATCAAGGCATGCGCGGATGTGCACCACCTATAAAAACACAGGCTGGTGGCTATGGGCGCTCCGCTAATCAGCTGGATAGCATCTGAATCTCTCCTGGGTGGCCGCCCAAGTTCTCAGCTTACAGGGAACCCTGCTTAGCAGATACACCTTCACTGCGGAGTCAATGCTAGCGATCCGCATCTGCGTTATTTATCCAAAGTCAGCCTTGCTCAAGCGAGAGCAGCCACGCTGCAAAATAATGCTTGGCTTGTTGCCCCTTCATTGGTGCACTACTTGTGAGTGGCATGAAAACTTCGGGGGGAGGGGATGTATCTCCCTGTTCTTAGCACAGCCGTGCGCTAATTATCTCTCTGCCTTCTTCCAGCATGCTGTGAGCGGACTCGTCCGTCCTCAATGGAATTAGGAGTATCTGGAGGATGAGCAGCAATTATGTGGTGTTGGTCAGCATCCACATTGTGGAAGGGCTGCAGCCGCTGAGCAGAGGAGCTCATTCAAGCGTCAGCCATCTCAAATTCATGGCATCACCACTGGCCTCTATAACACGAGTTAGCTGTGTCGTGAAGACAAGGCCATAGAGGGTAAGTGGATGCAGAGTAATCCTTTGGCTGTTGTGTCTGGACAGGGGCCTCCCCAAAGCTTGTAAAGGATGTTTTGATTCAGGTCTGTCCCAAGCTGAAGCCCTCAAGCCTCTTGTGGCTCTGAAGTGAAACCCTCTGTTTGGATGGTAACAGAGAGATCGCCATGCTAGTCTATGTACTATCAAAACAAAAAAGCAGTCCAGTAGCACTTTAAAGACGAACCACCTAATAAATTATTTGGTCAGTCTTTAAAGTGCTACTGGACTGCTTCTTTGTTTGGATGGAAGTGGATGACAGGAGAGGGCTCACTTTTATGATTACCTGTTCTGTTCACTCTTTCTGGGACATTTGGCACTGGCCTCTGTTGGAAGACAGGTTACTGGGTTAGATGGACTGTTGGTCTGACCCAGCATGGCCAGTCTTCTGTTCTCATGTGATGTTTGTTTGAAACTGAGTCCAGATTCACAAAGCATTGGCAAGCTTGGATGGAGTTTCAAATTGGTAATGTTCTCTCCCAGGTTTCTGGTTTAATGGCTGACCATGTATGTGTGTGGCTCCTTTAGCAATAGCCTGGAACAATAGGACATTTGTTGTCAAGTTCTGAAGAAGATGGTTAATCAATGTAAAGGACATGAATGGAAAGAAGTCTTGACTGATGGACTCCCTATATTTTAACCTCAGTTTTGTGAAAGACATTGAGTTGTATTATAAAAATGAAAGTAGCTAAGAATGCTTTGCACGTCTGTAGCACCAAGGATCTCAGAAGGTTTGACCAAGTCTTGTCACGCTGAATGATGGTATTAATTAATGGATTTCCCTTTCCAAAGCTTGCGAGGGATGAGTTAAGCACCTAGACTGTACACCTGTAAGGGCTGCTGCTGGACTGAAGATGACCATAGCATTGTGTCTTAACCTTTTTGATACTGAGGACTGGCTTGCTGCCTTCCTGAACTGCATCAGAGTGACCTCAAGGACTAGTGCCAGTCCCCAGATCAGTTGTTGAGATCTCGCGGTAAATATACGTGGACCCTCAGAGGTTCAAAGGGGAGAGGCCAGCCTTGCCCACATCAGCTCTTTAACCCCTTCATCATTGGTGTGGGGTATACATACCTCACCATAGTGTTGCATGTATATTGGTGTGAACAGAGGGATTTTGACCAAAATACCCCCTGAAATCTCTGTGGAAGGTAAAGATTTTTTTGGAGGGGGAGTGAATTCACATGATGGAAAAGCATGCAGTGCAAAACGAATTAGTGCTGTCACTCTGATGTTAGTTTGCTGCATTCAGCTTGGTATAGGTTGTCACAACTTTCATGATCCCCATCATGGTGTTATCTGAGCACCTCATGCTTCTGCATGTATTTATTCTCCCATCACCCCAGAGAGGCAGAGTAGCATCGATATCCCTGTTTCACAGACGGGGCATGGAGGGTATCTCTACCCTGCACTTAAATACCAGCTGTTGCTCTGCGTGAGCTGACTTGGGTTCTGGGACTTGTGTGCATGTCCATCAGAATCCAGGATGCAACACAGGCTCAAACGTTTCTACTGCACTTCACTACAATACAATAGCCTGAGACTTGCAAGCGGAGTCAGCTGGCACAGACCGGCCATAGGTGTCTATACGCTGTGTAGACATACCCAGAGAGGCTAAGGACCAGGTTCCTAAAGGTATTTACCCACCAAAAGATATAGATCAGTGCTTAATTCCCATTAAGGGCTGAGGAAACTCCCACCAGGCGCTGAAATCCCTGGCCCCAGGTGACTTGCGCCAGGAAGTTTGAGACAAAATAGAAAATTGATGCTTGGTCTCTGCAGTAGCAAGTCAGCACCCTTGTTTCCACTCATGCCTTCCTGGACTCTGCTCGTAAAATTGATAATGCAAGGGTATGCTGCTTCCCCTGAAGTGCTCCATCGACTTCAACACACTCACCTATCTCTGGGGAAGTCTATACTACTGTGAAGACCGACTTGTTCAGGGTTGATCTTCCGGAGTTTGATTTCTCATGCCTACTAGAGATGCCCAAAATCGAACTGTCTGGGGTCAGTGGCCAACCCTGCTCCTTTGCTATCATGAGAAATAAGGGAAGTTGATGGGAGAAACTCTCCTGTTGACTTCCCTTTGTGTGGATCAGGCAAATCGATTGCAGATAAGCCAATTCTAGCTATGCAGTTGCTGTAGCTAGAATTTCATATCAGCAATGGACTTAACTCCATAGTGTAGCCCAAACCATAGAATCAGGGAGCAGGGCTTTAGAAAGACAGAACGTACTTCCCTTGGGTCAAAGCTTGAAATTCTTAACCAGGAGAAGCACCCATTACAGTTGTACTTGGGCATTTAGGTCCATGTGTGTGTTCCTTTTTGAAGGCTTCTTGCACCCTCCAGGAAGGAAATCTTCCGGCCGTTTACAAGAAAAATGTCACTTATTTCCTTGAGCTCTTTTGACATGGGAAATGCACATCTGATGGAGGTTATTTGTTTTCATGTGCCATGTGCTAAGAAAGTTTATGCATTGCAAGTATTACCAATCTAAACAACACTGGCTAATTGGAGGCCTTGTAAAAATAAAACAACATGGTTGTTTGAAGGATTGTCATGGGCTCTAGTTATAAAAATGT
Source organism: Carettochelys insculpta (assembly GCF_033958435.1). Lineage (NCBI taxonomy): Eukaryota > Metazoa > Chordata > Testudines > Carettochelyidae > Carettochelys > Carettochelys insculpta. Next base: position 6,799,531 of record NC_134145.1, read on the forward strand.
GTTTAAATGTCAAAAATGCTCAACGTCCAGGACCTAACTTTTTAATCCACATTAGAGCTTTAAAAGGAACCATCGATGGTGTGGCCTCCAGACTGGCCCCGATGCAAGAGATTGTTCTGTACTGAATCGTGGATCCTACAGATTTAAACAACATAAGTAAACACACAAAGGACCCTTGTATAAAGACTGGGTCAGGTTCATGGCCCCATTTGCAGAAATACCAATATATTCAAAGGAACAGGCTGGTGGTAAATGGGAGGTATTTGAGGAGCTTTTCCTAGCTTCCCAAAGGGAGCTGCAGCCACACAAGCAAAGTAGAATGTTTAGGAAATTCAAACAGTGGTCAGTGATGGCTGTGCACCTCTGGTCAGATGGTTCACGCTTATCAAGAGGCTTATGTCTAAACTGCCCTACAATCAGCTCATTGCTGTGTTGCTCTACCAGAAGAGGCTGAGATCCTGCCAGCCCCATATTTCTGTCCCAAATTTTGTCCAGTAACCAGCTGCTCCAGGGAAAAGTTCCAGGAACTCTGAAGAGAACAATTATGGATCAATTTGCCTATAGTGCAGGTTACTTCCTGACCCCCTTCTGTTAGGAGTGGCTTATGCCTTGAAGCATGAGAGCTTATATATATTTGTCTGTTGATGCAATGGCAGATGTTCCTGTTAACTGTACAAATGTCTAATTCTTTTTTGAATCCAGCTAATCTCTTGGCCTAAACGATATCTGGGGCTACTGAGTGCTGCAGGGTAATTGTGCATTGTGTAAAACAGTTCTGCCCTCAGAAATTCGTCAACCATTAGACAGCCTGGTGGCGTTTTCAGTGGTGGATTGACTTTTGAGATAAGAAGGTGGAGCAGTGGGCGAGGCTCGGAGCAGACAAACAAGGCTGTGAGAGTTCAGCTCTGTCATAGACACTGTGACAGAGTAGTTTATCCTGAGCTCGCCTTCGAAAAATCTGCACCCGTTTATTATCTTTAAACGGGCTCTGGCATGAAAAGAGAGGAACTTGAGAGACACAAGATGGTCCTTCCATTATTGCCCTTGGAGCTCCTTGCTTAGGTCGATGTTTCCATTTACATTGCAGGTTGCTTGCCAGATGGGAACTACACCTTTAAGCCCAACCCTTCTTTTTTTCTGTCTTCTCTGTTTACTTCCATTTAACTCCCCTTCCTGCTTCACCTCTGCCCTGTCTTCCTTCGTACTCCCTTCATCACCCCTTTATAGTGCCCGTAAGTCCTCTTCTCTTCCTTCTTTACACCTTTCCCTTCCCTCTTGGGTTCTTTCTTCCTTCCTTATCCCCTCTCTTTCTTGGTTGTGTTTTCCCCTTCCTTCCTTCCTCCTTCACTCCCCACTCATTTCTTTTTCCTGCCTTCCTCCTTAAGGGCCAGCCTTGGGTGTACCCAGAACAAAAAGCTACCTAGGTGTAAGGAGCTCCCTCATCTCTGGTAACTGTGCCCCCAGCTAATCTAATCTCAGTAGCAGAATCGGAAGCTCTAAACCTGGCTCTACTCCCCATTTCCATTCTTTCGTAGCGTGCTGAAGCTAGCATTAATCCCTCATGTCCTCCTGCCAGCAGATCAAATACCTTCATGAGACCTCAGTCATATCCAAGAGGTGCCATCAGTGGAATGATGCCACTTTTCCCCAGCTGAGGATCTGATCCTAAAAGTAAATTTCTTCCACTGTTTGTGGAAACTGTTTGCAACATTTTCGAGGGTTGTATGTGCATTTTTAACTGGACCATCAGCATTTTCTCTCTCCAGTGACTTTTATAGGGCTTGTAATTGATCCCAATCTCCCACAATAATGCCTTGTGTCAGCATTTAGGCTGGTGCACGGACTAAAAACTTTTGCCAGTATCCCAATGTCAATCAGGAGGTTCTTGTACAAAATTTTTATACAAGCAACTCCTCCGTCCCCAGTGTAAACATGGTTTGTACTGGGCAAAAAAGTGCTTTTTCCAGTATATTTTAGTTCATTGGGAAAGTGATATAGCTTTTAATAATAAAAGAACTCTTTTGGTGGTATAAGCTGCAGCTAGAGTGGGAATATTACTGGCTACACTGACAAACTTTTTCTCCTGCAGACTAGGCCTTAAAGTCAAATCCGTGTCCAAAATATTCCAATAATACAGTTGAGGTCAAAGAAACATTGTGTGGGTAAGCGTGTCTAATGTTTGACTTGTCTTTTCTCATACTTATGGGGAAAGTCCATGCCTTTCCCCGAGTGTATTTTTCAAACAAATTCTTTCTTTCTTTCTTCTTTATTTTAGCCCTTGTGTGCAACTCTACAATACCAAACTGTTCATTTTAAGCCAAATGACAGGATCCCTTGTGATAAAGGAAAAGCCTGACTGGAGTCTGCATGGAGTAGCTGTCATTGTTAGGTGTAGGCAGCGGCTGCAGAGACAGAAGGTCATCCTTCCTCTTGGAAAGCGGAGTTTGGGGATGAGAGATCTGCAGCCCTCACCATGTTTCTGTTGCTGTTGTGTGAGTGACGTAAACAGGCTCAGCACAAGTGCTTGAGCCTTAAAAAGGAAAACAACCTATTATCCACTCATCGTACTTTGAAATGAAAGTTATAAAGTCATAAAAGGATTTGTTGATAGTTTTCCAGGTAGACAACAACACCTGGAGCAAAATCAGAAGTGTAATTTGGAGCGTTGGGTCAAAGTCTGCTGTACATAAAGTAACATTACTCAGCATGACTGGTTATACTAAACCTCAGCTAGTAAACTTGGTCCCTGGTCTGGCAAACACCTTCACATGTGCTTAACTTTATTCTAAACGTAAGGGTGGCAAGAAGTGCAACACTGGGTCAGACCAAAGGTCCATCTAGCCCAGGGTCCTGTCTTCTGACAATGGCCAATGCCAGGTATTCAGGACAGGGCAATTTTGGAAGATCCTTCTCACCTCTGCTTCCTGGTTTTTGGCAGTCAAAGGTTTAGTGTCTCCATGAGCAGGGCCAGATTAAGAGAATGGCTTCAGGGGCTGCAGCCCAGAAACAAAGGCCATGGGGCGTGTCTGTTAAAACAGATCTCTGAGCTGCCAAAAAGGCAGATCTTTTTGCTGACCTCCCTTAGCTCTTGGCCCTGGGCTGACACAGCTCATTGTACTGCTGTTTCCCTTCCCCTTGCTGGCTAGGCTGGAGCTGCAAGGGACAGAAAGCTCTGTTCATGCTCTTCTGTCACCTGTAGGCTCCACCCATGCAGTTCCCAATGGCTGGGATCACAGCCAATGGGAGCTGTGGAGCACGGCAGTGTGCACAGCCAAGGGCCCTCTTTCCTGGGGCCTTTGCCACCAAAGGGGAGCTGTCCCCAGTAAGTGCCCTGCACCCCCAAACCTGTCTGAGCCCTGAGCCTCCTCCTCCAGCCTAACTCCTACCTACACTAATCACCTCCATCCCAGTCTCCTGCCCCGAGCCCCCCCCCGCACTCTAACTCCCACGCTGAGCCCCCACTTGCACCCCAGCTCCTGTCCAGACCCTGCACGCCCCACCTCCTGCCCTGAGCCCTCTCTTGCATCCTAACACCTGTTCCAAACCCGCGCCCCAACCAACTGCCCTGAGCCCCTTCCCATATGGGGACCCCTCCTGCGCCTCAAATGCCTCATCCTCCGCCCCACCCCAGAGCCCTCAACCCTGGTTGGAGCCCTGACGTCCTCCCACATCCAGCCCCATCCCTTCCGCTGAAGCCCTCTGTTTTGGCCCCACCTCAGAGCCTAGAGAACCCCACAAAATCTAATAGCCCCAGGCCACCATAAAATTTAACCTGTCCCTGTCCGTGAGCATGAGGTCACATCCCTGACCATCTTGGCTACTAGTTTTTGAGGTACCTGTTCCCCATGAACTTAGAGGCTTTTTTTTTTGCACTCAGTAAAACTTTTTGGTCTTCACTACAACCAGTGGCAATGAGTTCCACAGGTTAATTGTACATAAATGCTTGCAAGATCAGGGCTTGTGGAACATGAGCTCTTTCCTAGCATCTTCAGTTAAGCTGGACAGGAACTAGAATTTCTGTTCTGCAAGAAATTCTGACATTTTTGAAGGTTTCCCTCCCCCCTTTATTCTGAATCAGAACAAAAAGCTGAAATTCTGAAGTTACTTGTGAAACATCGTTTTTGAAAAAAAGAAGCCCTCATTAGAAATTTGGAACATGCTCTAATATTCAGCAGAGCCAGTCAAAAATGAAATCCCATTTTCATGATGAAGTAGTAACATTTCAAAGTGGTTTAACTCTATGAATTGGACTCATGGATGTTTTTTAAGTGTGGTGAAATCATTGACATGTTTTTCAAGATGGGGCAAAAGGAAAAATCTGTAACCATTCTGATGACCTTTTTTACTTTTTTAAAATAGAATACAATGGAAATTATGTATATTTTTGTCACAACAAGAACATTTTTATTTGTAGGGAAAAGAGCATTTCTGGGCTGGAAAAAAAAACCCAGTTTTGTTGCAAAAATTCCAGACAGTTCATATGTTTTAGTCTTTTAATTTCCCTGCCTTAATAGTCTTCAGGAGGGTAAAGGCTGTTTTTGATATTATTGTTTAAATGCATTTCGGTAGTGCCTCAGAACTGGACTATCAGAGCAGGACCCCTTTGCCCTAGGGCTGATACAAACAGCAGAGACAAAGTTCTTGCCCCAAAGAACTTACAATGAGTGTTGTTATTTATTTGTGCTACGGTAGCACTTAGGTGCTCCTACTGAGGCTGTATTGTTGTGTGTAAACAAAGATATGGTTTGTCTACACTGCAGCTAGAGGGGTAATTCCAGCTTAGACACCCTAAGTTTATCAAACCTAGTGTATGTCTACGTTATGCTTAAGAGCGACCCAATCAGGGTTGATATTCCAGAGTTTGATTTTGTTCACCTAGGAGAGACATGCAAAATCAAACTATCTGGGGTCAGCCGCTGACCCCTGCCCTCCTTCCTATTGTGAGAGCTATGGAAGGTCAGTGGGAGAAACTCTCCCATCGACCTCCTTCAGTGAGGATGGCAAGGTAACTTGATTGCAGATATGTTGATTCTAGCTACACAATTGCCGTTAATCGCATATGTGCAATTGACTTATCTGCCTGGTGTAGACCAAGCCATAGTGCACTAAAAATAACAGGGTAATCACAGTGGTGTAGGTGGTGACACGAGCTCTCCCCTAAGGACTTCCCTAGCCTCTTGGACGGGATTGTTGGGTGACTAGCCTAGGCCGCTACAGCTATGCTGCTATTTTTAGGACATCACATCGATCAAACATAACCTGTCTAAGCTGGAATTTAAACCTGCAGCTGGGCTGTTGATGCGTCCATAAAGTAAGAGCGTGCCTGGGCCAGGGATACCAGAGACACGAAGCACTGAGCCCCGATTCGGCATGGTGCGTTTCATTCCCGCGACTCACTGAAGCGGAGGGTAAAAGCTGGGCCCGGGGTACCACAGGGTCCTACTCACAGAATGCTGATAGCCAATCAGAAAAGAGGGAGGGGGAAGCATCATCATACTTGTGAATCACAGCTTCCCTCCTCTTTGCTGATGCATTGTGCTGAGTCGTGAGAAGCTATTGGTCTCTATCTCTGTTGTTATAATGAGAGAGAGTGCACTTTCATTGCTAGCAGCAGTGATCTAATCTTAACCGGCACACTGCTTATTGTCTTTTAGCAAGTGAGGAGCAAAGCGGAGAACAAGGGTGAGGGGAGAGGCGGGAGTTGCCACCTTTCATCTTGTTTTCTTTCTGTCTCTCTAGCACTTTTTGGCCCTCAATAGCTATTTCTTTTAACAATTTCAATAACTACTTGTAGGGGCAAGAAGGAAAGGGAAGATCATTGATCCAAATAATGTTTTTTCCTGCTGCGCATTGAAAACATCCCTGGGTTGAGATAGGTGACCGCTTTGAAAAAATACACCCTTTATTTTAAGTGTGTTCTGGGGGCCTTTCCACGAGCTTCAGTAAATATAATGATTGTTGGGTGGAACACACTGGGAGGGCTCTCATTCAAAAGCATCCCCATTCCTCCTGAAGTGGGTGCTTCTATTTGCTTGTGGAATGGTACAGAAACATGATGGTATTACTTGTGAGACATGCCATGGCCACGAGGTAGGAATGAAAGGAGTGTGACATTCAAGGAAACAAACAGATCACTGCCACAGGAGGCAATCCAGTGTTCAAAGTTCCTCTTCCAAGACCACACTAAACCAATGATTTTTTCAACCATGTGGAGACCCCTAGAAAATTTTGAATGAAGGCGCAGATCCCTTTGGAAACCTTGGATGTAATCTGTGGACCCCAGGCTGAAAACCACTGTCCTATGATGATGATAACTTTTCATGGCTTCATAGACATAGTCTGCAGAGCCCAGGTTAAAAATCACTGGATCAGAATAATGTAGAAGCCAAGCAGCATACCACAAACACAGACAAGCTCTGTTCTTTGCTCATTATTTTAGAAGCAACGTAACACTTGCAAAGGCCAGTGTGATACCTGACAACTTCCAAAAACACCTCTTTTTTATTTCCTCTTTTGCTCAATGGGGTTTTATAGGATGTGGACTTAGTAATGTTGTGGCGAAGTGTCATCTTCTATTTTATTGGGATTGCTCAAGTATATACAGAGATGGTGGAGGCTGGTCCTTTTGTGAAGTTTGCACTGTGGTTAATCAGTAGGAGCTGAGATCTTCTGGGAAGTGTTAAAGAATTTGCTGAATTTTTATCCAGGGCTGTTGAAAAAAACCATCAGAGAACAAAATTTAAACACAAGAATTGGAGGTCGCCAAATGGAATTAGTAAGTAGCTGGTTTAAAACTAACAACAGGAAGTATTTCTTCACACAGTGCACAGTCAACCTGTGGAACTCCTTGCCAGAGGATGTGATGAAGCCCAGGACTTTAAAGGATCAAAAAAGTTCTGGATAAATTAATGGAGGATAGATCCATCAATGGCTGTTAGCCAGAGTGGGCAGAAATAGTGTCCCTAGCTTCTGTTTGTCAGAAGTTGGAAATGGGTGATAGGGGAGGGATCACTTGATGATGACCTGTTCTGTTCACTCCCTGGGGGACACCTGGGATTGCCCACTGTCAGAAGACAGGATACTGGCTTAGATGGACCTTTGGTCTGACCCAGTGTGGCCGTTCTTATGTTCTAAATAAATGTCTGGAGTATGGTACTGTGGAAGACCCAGTCCTGCAATGGCGGTCCACGTCATCAGACCCCTGAGTGTCCATCCAGCCCTGCATTAAAGTCAATGAGGCTCTGCATGGACCAGAAATCTGTTTGCATGGAGTTTATTGAAAGATTGGGCCCTGGGGTGGCAGCTTGTTCTGAATGGTGGCAGTGTGGCTCAATAGATAGTGCTGTATGCTAGTAGTTAAAAAGTGTGGATTCTGTCCCCCCTCTCTGTCCACTACAGGGCCTATGATTTTCTCTGTGTCCTTTCCGCATTGTCTGTTTAAAGTGTGAGTTCCTCAGAGCCAGGGGCCTGACTTTCACTCTGTGCAGTGCCTGATAATTTAGGAAAATGTCAGACACTTAAAAGAGTAGAGCAGGTGGGAATGGAAAACAGATTTTAAAGCTGACAATAGTGCAGTAAAAAACCTGAGAAAACACAAGCAGCTTCTGTCTAAATTTGGGACGTTGCTTCAATAAAACCTTTATATTATTTTGATACTAACTTAATCAAAATCCCAGCTTGGACCAGCATTTGATTTACGTTTTATGGCCTTCATCCTGCAATCTGAGCTGTGTAAGTGGACTCCTGGGCCATGCAGAACCCCTTTGAATCCTGTAGGGCCCCAGATAGGAGTAAGAGTTTGCTTGTGCAGCTATGATTGCAGGATCAAATCTATGTTTACAAGCAGCTTGTAAATTTTGTTAATGCATCAGTTATAACTGCTGGAACGACACCTATGTCACCACCTTGGTCTTGAGCACAAGCAGCCCTGTGGCAAGAAAAAAGTCCTGTGGGATGCAATAGGAGCAAATCAGCCCAGCAACTCTGAGTGGACTGGAGATAAACCAATTAATATATGTGCAGGAGAAAAAAAAAAGTTTAGCCCTGAAACAGATTTGAGTGTCAGGCACCTGGAAAGTTAGTAAATATATCTAGAAACTGGGGACGGGCACTATACAACATTCTGAAACAGTGCAACCCAGAATGACTGAAATGCTGATGTGGTGCCTTTTAAATGAATGCATTCTTGTTACAGAACAATGGCATTCAAAAACAACGAGAAGTCCTGTGGCACCTTACAGACTAACAGGTATTTTAGAGCATAAGCTTTTGTGGGCAAAGACCCGCTTCGTCAGATGCCTAAAGGCACTCAAGGCATCCTGTCAACAAAGGAAGAAATTCAGGCACAGGGGAACCCATGGAGAAGACTACACACCATGGATTTGCTCTCTGTAGCCCTCCTCCAAACCCAGCATGCAGAGATTTGGGGAGAACGGTAGGAGCGTGGCAGCTTTGTGCTGTAGCTGCTTGTCCACTCAACTCTGCGCTGTGACCACTTTTTCACAAGAGTCCATTGGAAGGCAAGACGTTCTGATCACCTCTGATCCAGCTTGGAACTGTGTGATTCTGATGGTATTTGAATGATGCAAAACTCATTTTTGCAGAAGTGCGGCCTGTCTTATTCAAAACTTCTGCAGACATTGGCCAAATACATTTCTTGGTCATTCTAGTGAAAAATCTAGAATGTGGCCCTAAATCTGGTTAATTTCCATCAAAACAAAACTAGTTAAAATATTTACTCTTTCTAAGGAAACATTCACGGTAGTAACTTTTATAGTCAAGAAATATTCAGCATTCAACCTGGCTAAATATATGGTGAAAGAATTTATAGGCTTGTCATAAGGTAGTAAAAGGTGCACTCTAAGGACTTTGGTTAATCTTTAATTTCAGGCCATGGCTAGTATGACTACAATGTCAAACAAAAAAGATCATAGGCCCGATTGCAAGGTATTGTTCTTTCCTTACTCACAGGGCAACGTTGCCCATTCTGACAGACAGCTGAAAGACTGACTGAATGTGTCGGGTGGCACACACACTAAGCTATTTTAGGCTTTCAGACCAGACTAAACCTACAAATAATGGGCTAGCAGTATGTTGAGCCAGTCCTCTAGGTTGAACAGGGAGTAAGGCATAAAATGAGAGTACAGGTTGAACCTCTCTAGTCTGACACTCTCTGGTCCAGCAACATCTGTGGTCCAGCATGATTTTAGTTAGCCAGATGTCCACTTATCATGGGTGTGGCCAACTTTCCTGTGATCCCAGAAAGTTTGTTTACAACCACCAGTCCTGGCTCTCACTGTTCAGTTCTATTTAACTCTAATTTGCTCCTAAATGTCTTCCAAAAGCCCAGTAAGCAGTGGACGTGTTGGCAATGCTACTAGACAGTATTGATCTCCCATGATTGGACAAATTCTCTGATTTGACCCTGGTAAAGTCCCAAGGGTGTGGGACTAGAGAGGTTCAGTCTGTAGCAAAGAATTATGGGAAGACTCTCTTCCTCACATATGAATCACTGTCTATCTTGGGACATTCTGTCCTCATCTAGAGGTGGCTAGGCCAGCTGTGACTTGAGGTACTTGCTGTGGTCTTGAATGAGAAATACCTTTCATTTAGCTCAGATATTAGAGGTTCATGCCTTGATCTCAGGAGGTCCCACATTTGATCCCTGTGACTGATGGCACACACATGTTCATCAGTATTACACATTGATCAAGAAACTTTACCAGAATAAGGAAACTGATGTTAATCTGGAGCTGGGTGAAAATTAAAAATGTTCATGAAAAATGTTGAAGTTGCTTCCATTTCTCAGGCTTGGAACCAGACCCATTACTGGTTTTCCACACTGGTTTTTTACATCAGTTTTTAAAATTGTAAATGTTATTGAAAGAGGTCTCAAAAATGTTTATTTTCTGAAACCCAGGTTTCATGTCAACCAATAATACCCATGCGCATTTCGATAAAGTTGTCCACAAAACCTTCAGTTAAAATATTGATCCAAACCATTGCAAAAATGTGATGAAGTTGCAAAGAAACTCAAGCTTTTCACAAAATGTTTTCAAGGAAAGGCCATTTTTGTTGACAAATCCCATTGTGTTCTAGAAATGGCAGCCAGCTCTATTATCCAATCAACTCTGTCAGTTTCTTTCTGTTATCCTGTAGAGTTTCTGCATGGAACCTTGCTCACTCCTTCCTGCCTGGCTTCCTGTGACAGATTTAAAGAAATAGTACCCATATTCTTATAAGAAATACCCCTATAACTCTGTAAAGAAAACTGCTGTATAAACCCATCTTATTTCATCTCTCCATGTCGCAGCAACTCTGGGCATGTCTATGCTGCCTACTGGAATGACAGGCAATGATCCATCTAGTGGGAGTCAGTTTATCATGTCTAGTATAGATGCAATAAATTGACCACTGAGTGCTCTCCCACCAACTCCAATACTCCAAGAAGAGTAAAGGAAGGTGACAAGAGAGTCTCAACTGTCAATTTACCACACTAAAGATGCTGCAGTCTGTAGATCTCAGTATGTCAATGTCAGCTATGTTATTCACTAAGCTGAAGTTGTGTAACTTAGATCATAGGCCCACAGTAGGTTAGACTAGGCATCTGTGGGGCTACCGATGCCCTGACAATGCCTCCATCTACAGACACAATGCAAAGAAATCTGGGTAGCAGGAACTCCTGTGAGGTTAGCAGAGACTTCACACCTTTAGAAAAATCATAGCAATGGTGCCTCTTCACAGGGGACTTGAATAAGTAGAAGGGAGTAGCCTTTTGGAAGGGTGATCCTCACATGGGGGGTAGCCTGGGAAAAAAGCACAGAGATGTGTGCAAGAAAAACAAATCAACAGATCTGATGTTGGCTCTGCTATATTAAGGCTCCCTCTTCATGTTAAACTGTTGGTAGAGCAGAGATGTTAGCATTTGGCTGTGGGCACCCTGAAGTTTTTCTCATCCTTTAATGCCATTTTTGATTTATAGAGGCACTTAGTGTGAGGGAACAACTCACAGTCAAGAAGGATGTTAGCAGAGTGTTGTCTTGATCTGTTTCCAGTGAACGCCTGGCCATTTAGTCTCGCTCTCTTGGCCGTTTATTTTGAACCTGAGTTAAGCAAAGCACTGTTTAGTCAGTGACGATTCTCAACGTATGAACTTCCCCTCCCATGTTCAAGTCATATGAAGATTGTAATGCAGTCATTAAAAGGAAGGAAATTAGAAGTGAAAGCAAACACCTTCCTAGTGTAAGTCACTCACTCAGAGAAGGGAATACCTGCAAACACAACACAGCTGAAAGAGACCTTAGCATGAGAGCAAACAGCCAATCGGATTCTCGCTTTTAATACAGAAATTAGCCATTGTGAAGTGGAATTAGAAGCAGCACATCAGGAAGCAGGGAGGTGATAATATTCTGTGTGTCACTCTTGAGGTTAGAGGCACATCTACATTGGAGCTGCAATTTCCAGCTCAGATGGAGTTGGCCTAGCTCTGGTTACCTGGCCTAGCTCTGACTGGGCTAGAGCACAAAAAGTAGCAGTGCAGCCACAGTGGGTGGTGGTGGTGGTGCTGATAGAGGCTAGCCACGGAGCATGGTCCTGTCTCAAACTCTAGTGGTGTACGTGGGACACTATGCATGCTGATACCTGGAAATTACAGCTTCAGCTCCATTGCAAACAGCCCCCACAGCTACAAGTGGTCAGATCTGTGCACCTTAGTGCAGGCTGAACCTCTGTAATTTGGAACTCTCTCATCCGGCAGTATCCATAATCTGGCATGATTTTAGTTAGCTGGACTATCATTTATCAGGGGTGTGGCCAAGTTTCCCATGGGCCCATAAACTTTGTTTCCAGCCACCAGTCCTGGCTCTCAGTGTTCTGTGCTGTTATTTAGCTGTAATTTACCCCTGGATGTCTTCTAAGAACCCAGTAAGCAGTGGAAGTGTTGGTAATACTACTGGACAATGTTGACCTCCTGCGGTCCTGCAAATTCTCTCATTCAGCTTTGGTCAGGTCCCAAGGGTGCTGGATGAGAGAGGTTCAACCTGTACTACAATTGGTGAGAATGCAGAAGAAAATAACACATGCATTTAAGAAGCTGAAAATGCTGAAATACAAAGAAACATTAAAGTTACTAAATTTAGAGAGATCTTGTTTATAGGGTGACTATTATGGTGGAAATAATGATAGGTGCCTAAAAGTGTTTTGATATGAGGAAGGGAGAGGAATTATTTAGGGTGATCCTGGGAGTTGAATTAGAGGATGAAACTATGAAAAAAATAAAGTTGCCTAGCCGTACAAATTGAAATCTGTTCGAGTATGGACTAGTTCAAGTAGAGAGGAACCTGAAATGGGGTTAAAACCATCACCAGTCAGATGAACTTTGGGAAAGTTTGGCTCAGGATTCCCACATGAACATCAGGCTTTACGGCTTTCTGCCTAATGGAAACAAGATACCAGATCTGAACTTTGGGGCAGTTCAGAACTGTTTCTGATTCTGGTTCTGAGCTCTGTCCCGTATCTGGTGAAAGCAGCAGCAATACTGGTTGGATGAAGCATTTGGAGATGAGACTCTACATCTTGGGAAAACAGGACCAGAGAAAAATTCTATCAGCTCTACATAGGACCCTGACATGTGCCAGACAGTGGTTGGTGGTTCGTTTCTTCTCTCCCTCAGACATACCACAGTCTTTCTTTTTTGCTAGAACAAATGCTTGTCCCTTTAATAATGGAATCACCCTTGGTGGTCACTGGGGAAGAACATGCATTTTCAATTATAGGAAAAAGTGCTTCACAAAAATTGTCCCAGTTTTGCAAACCCAACAAAGAGTCTGAGAGCCTTGAAGAGTCTCCAACACCATGAGGTTTGCCTATCCCAACTTTTTTCATCATTGCCGTTTTCTTGCACCTCTCTGCGTCTGGACCCCAGCTGAGAATGGAATGAGCAGTGCCACAGTACTGTGAGAGAGGCTGTTTGTGAAGCCAGCCCAGATTTCTTATGGAAAAGCTTTTTGTTGTCAGGATTTGTAGGCTATGTTAGCTCCTAAGGCATCTGTAGAGGCTTCATCTATATATCTAGATGCTGAAATGGCAAGGTGCACATATTTAAGCACAGGAAGTTGGAAAAATTTTGGCTTCCAATACAAACTAGGAATGTTCTGAGGTTTTCCCCTGTGCCAGTCTAACACAATTTTGGAGAAAGTATTAAAATCAACAAAGAGGTACTATTTTCTTCATTCTCTCTCCATAGATCTTTATATGGTTTCCATTGTGATTGTATTGGAGTGCCTCACAATCTTTAATGTATTCATCCTTGCAAGACCCAGAGTAAGCAGGAAAATACTATTATGCTGTCCTGGGATGTATCAGGGAGGTATTTCCCTTAGAGACAAGGAAGTGTTATTGCCGTTATAGAGGGCACTGATGAAATCTCATCTGGAATACTGGGTGCAGTTACGGTCTCTGATGTGTAAGAAAGAATGCAAACTGGAACAGGTACAGAAAAGGGCTACTACAATGCTCTAGGTGTGACATTAGGAAAAACTGTTTCATCAGGAGGGTGATTACCTAGAGCGGTGATGGAATCTGCATCCCTAGAGGTTTTTAAGTCCCGGCTTGACGAAGTCCTGGCTGAGCTGATTTAGTTGGGATTGGTCCTGCTTTGAGCAGGGGGCTGAACTTGATGACCACCTGAGGTCTCTTCCAACCCTATAATTTTACAGTTCTATGATCAGAGGCAAGGAGAAACTAAAGAGCTTGGCTTATTTACCGTAATCAAGAGAAAGCAGAGGGGAGATGTGATTGCTCTCTCTAACTGTACCAGAGGGATAAATACTAAGGAGGAAGAGGAATTCTTTAAATTACAGGACCAATATTGACACAAGAACAAATGGTATAAACTGGCCATCGATAAATTTGTTAGAAATACGTGAAAGTTTCTAACGATCAGAGGATCAAGTTCTAGAACAGCCTTCTGAGGGAAGAAGGGGTATGTGTGCGTGCAAAAAACTGACCTGTTTCGAAATGGAGCATGCTAGTTTGTGGAGGGGATGTATGATGAGGTTGCCTTCAGTGGCATGTGGCCCACCGAGGACAGCAATTAGCAAGTAGCTGTGACAGCTGGCAATGGGGCAGTAGACAAGGAGGGCTTTGAGTTACTTCCGAGAATTCCTTCCTAGGTGCCTGGACGGTGAGTCTTGCCCACATGTCCTGAATTTAACTGATCTCCATAACTGGGGTCAGGAAGGCATTTTCCCCCAGGTGATGTTGGCAGAGACCTTGTTTTTTTTTTTGGGCAGGGAGGCGTGTTGCAGCGTGGGATATAGGCCATTTGCTGGCTTTACTTAGAGTAAATGGTGCATTCTTCGTAACTTTACATCTTTAACTTCAAGAGAGGAGGATTTCACGAACTTAGCCACAGGGCATGGGGCTATTATAGGAATGAATGGGTGCGGTTGTTCGGCCTGCAGTGGTGCTTTCTGGCCTTAAAGTCTATGACTATGATTTCCATTTTAAAGATGGGAAATTTAGGCTCAGAGAGGCTGGATGAGTTGCCCCCCCCCCACAAAATTTGCAGCAGAATAGGGAATTAAACCCATTTCTCAAGGCCAAGGCTTATGCTCTGTCCACTGGAGGTTCCTTCCCCTCTGAAACTCCTGCCCTCTTCCACTTCCTAAGAGGTTCTCCCGCCATTGTCTTCCATATACTTTCTATTTGAGAGCAAAACAAAATAACCACATTCTCACTGGTCCGACCACAGAGATCAGGGTGGGAAACCTCTGGCCTCATCTCCAGCCCTGCCTCAGAGCCTGCACCCCCAGTCAGAGCCCTCAGCCCCTGTCACACTCCAATCCTCTGCCCCAGTCCGGAGCCCCCTCCTGCACCTTGAACTCCTTGTTTTTGACTTGTCTCCACATCCTCCTCTACAGGGTTGTTTGCATCCTGTGATTGATTTTTTTTCTGGAGATCAGTGGCTCTGACAGGATAAAGATTCCCCACCCCTGACATAGAGGATGCCATGAATACAGGAGCACCACACAGAACAGCATAAATCATACATGTATTTTTCCCACCGCTATAAAAAATTCCAAATTTACTAAATTACAGGAGAAAAAGACCCCACCCAGTAAGTTGTACTGAGCCTGATCCAGCAACCCATCAGGCAGCCCATCATGGTGCCTCTGCTAAGATCTGATAGACAACTCTCTCTAGCTTTCCGGATGGTTTTACACGCAGGCCAGGCTGCAGGTGACACACTCTTCCAACTTCCTCGGCTCTGGCAGCTGTAGGATTAGTGGTCTTTCCCAGATCCTCTGTGGGGCCTGGAACATGGTTTGCCCAAGGCTAACTGTGAAGCATGCGAGTCTACATAAATCAGTATGATTAGGCTGAACACAGATATGACACAAAGTTGTTCCATGAATTATTTATAATTATTTCCTTCTGCAGTCACTTGACATTTAACATTTCTTGATGGCTCTGTTTGCTGTGCGTGACTCAGGCATAAAAGCGCTTCCAGTTTAAAGCAATGGAGAAGGCAACTGTGTATGTGCCGTTAATTGGTGTCATAAAATTTCATTGATTTAGAGTGTTTTCATTAAATACTTGATTTTGAGCCCAGACAATAAAGGTGTTTCATTGGAGTCATTTCACAGTAAACTCGTGTGATAGCCGAAAGAACTGTAATGTCTCTTAATTTGCAGATAATATCTGCCTCAAGTAACTGGAGGGTTCTGATGATGGGATGGCATTATGGAGGATATTAATGAGGGAGGGGATCAGAGGTGCTAACTCTGTGGGGGCTCCAGGGTTGAAGTACCCACAGAAAAAATATTAGGTGTTCAGTATCCCCCAGTCAGCTGCCAATGGGCTGTTTGATGGGCCCCTATCTACTCTAAAAGGCAGTGTTAGGAAATTTCAGCACATTTTCTTTCAGTTTTTAGTGCCTCCAGAGCAGGGATTGTCCCTTGCCCGTGTTTGTACAACTTCCAGTACAACAGAAACCCAGTCTCAGCTGAGGTCTTTGGGGCCAAACAGGCCTGACCACAGGGCAGAGTGAGACAGACACTTGCACATTGAGACAGATTTTCTGGGGTTCTGGCCCCAT
Organism: Carettochelys insculpta; assembly: GCF_033958435.1. Taxonomy (NCBI): domain Eukaryota; kingdom Metazoa; phylum Chordata; order Testudines; family Carettochelyidae; genus Carettochelys; species Carettochelys insculpta. Next base: position 6,815,630 of record NC_134145.1, read on the forward strand.
TAGGGGTATGCACCTGGGTGCTGTATTAAGTCCCTGTGACTGAGTCATCCCAGGACTGGGTGGATAACAGCGTCAGTGTCTTTGTGCTACGGGCTCCAAATCTGTGCCTATACCTGGGGAGACTGAAATAGAGCAGGGTGGTGTAGTGCCCTGAGGGTACATGGGGGGGCTCCATGGAATGATCAGCACATCACGTGACAGTCTCAAAGTGATCACTGTGACCCAACCCGTCACAAGTATGTAAATACCAGATATTACAATCACTGTTCTCTCCACCTTTGCCTACGTTGTGGGTTATCAATTTTTTTTTACCTCTTAATATCGCAACAGTCTTGTGGACATTTCCTTTCCTATTCACGCCCACCTCCCATTTCCTTCATGACCCCGCTGCCTCCTAGTGAAAATTCCAGTGCCTGCTTACACAGAAGTGTAATATGAGGACAGGACCAAACAGATTTTAGGCTTCTTTGCATGTGATTGTAAAAGGAAAGGAGGAGGAGGTGACAGCACCATCGGGCCAATCAGTTCTGTGCAAAGTACCAGCAAATACGCCACAGACCACAGTTTAGAAATGTTTGGGGAGAAGCTTGATCAAAAAGCATCGAATCTAAACACCTGCAAGCTTTTGAGAAACAACTACAGGTCCAGACCCAAGGTGGATAGCTCAGCACCAACGCCACAAGTTCCTCTTTGGCCTCTAGCCACCCTCCTTGATCCAAACACACAGCTGGAATATTTGCCAAGCCCAAAGCAACAATGGCAGCCTCAAGAAGCTTTTCCACCTGGAACCTGTCTTATCTTCCCCATAGGTACCAACTTTCAACTTTCCCTGGGGCACTGCATTCCGGCTCCTTCACTCGTTTCTTCCTGGACGTACTCCTCCCTCTCCCCAAACCTCTGCTCCTGCCTCAACTCTTTCCACCCCTTCCGTGAGTTTTCCCCACCCACTGCCAAGCAGCTGAACTGTGGTGGATGGAGCTGATATGGGTTGTTGAACAGTTGGGCTGCAGGGCCCACCCAATAGCCCACTTACAGGTGACTGGTGGGTTCTGAGCACCTACTGTTTTTTCTGTGAGAGCTTCAGCCCAGGAGGACCCACGGAGTTGGCACCTCTGATCCTCTCATTCATTCGTATCCTCCATGATGCCATCCCATCATCAGAACCCTCCAATCACTTGAGGGAGACATCGTGTGTAAATTACAAAATGTTACAGTCCTTTCAGCTATCACGTGAGTTTATGGTGACTGTGAGTTTGTGATGATTTACTGAAACTGCATAGCTTTCTCCTTTGCATTTTCCATATGTTTTGCTGGGACAATGGTAACCCAGCCAAATCAGAGAATCCTAGGGCTGGAAGGGACCTCAGGAGCTGATCTAGTTCAGCCCCCTGCTTAAAGCAGGATCAACCCCCTCTAACTTATCCCAGCCAGGACTGTGTCAATCCGGGATTTGAAAAGCTCTAGGGATGGAGATCCCACCACCTCTTTAGGTAACACATTCCAGTCCTTCACCACGCTCCTGGGGAAATAGTTTTCCCTAATATCCAACCTACACCTCTCCCTCTGTAACTTCAGACCATTGCTCCTTGTTCTGTCATCTATCACCATTCAGAACAGTCTCTCTCTATCCTCTTTAGAGCCCCCTTTCAGAAAGTTGAAGGCTGCTATCAAATCGCCCCCCAGTCTTCTCTTCTGCAAACTAAATAAGCCCAAATCTCTCAGCCTCTCCTCATAGGTCATGTGCTCCAGACCCCTAATCATTTTCTTTGCCCTCCGCTGAACCCTCTCCAATGCATCCACATCCTTTCTATACTGGGGGGCCCAGAACTGGACTCAGTACTCCAAATGAGGCCTCACCAGAGCCGAATAGAGGGGAATAATAACTTCTCTAGATCTGCTGGAAGTGCTTTTCCTAATGCACCCCAATATGCCTTTAGCCTGCTTGGCTACAAGGGCACGCTGTTGACTCATATCCAGCCCTCCTTAGGTCTTCTTAGGTCTTCTGTTTCATAGGCACTTGAGGTTTGGGAAGGCTTTCTATCTGCTGGCATAGAAAGATGAGGAGGCATTGTAAGCTGGAAACGCTGGGATCTGAAAGTGTCCATCTGTGGTCTGTGCCCTGAAGGCAAAGAATAGGATGGTAATGCCTGATTGTTTGTGAGAGCTTAATCGCTGTTGTAAGTTATCATGGGATTTTCATCACCGTAGCGGAATGTTTATGATTTCACTTGCAGCTGGAGCTTCACAGAATCATACATGCTGCGGGAGAGCAGTATGGGCGGAGTGAACTGATTCCTGACCTCCCATTTTCTTGGTTGTGTGTTCAAAAAGAATTGAAATGAAGCGGGGAAAAGAAAAGACTAAAGGGAAAGAAAATTTGTGCATTTTCCCAGTGTTCCCTGTAACCTAAGTGCTCGGGCGGCTGTCCAGGAGAGATTCGGATGCAGCTCAGCTGATTAGTGGAGTGCCTTCAGTCACCCGCAGCAGGTGGCATGTGTTTGATGGTGCACATTGGCACACACCTTGGTGCACAAAACAAAATTTATTTCTCTCATGGTTGGACAAAAGTAGAGGGAACCCTGCTTCTCGCTAGTGTCTTGGGGGCTGGGGCCCTCCCAGACGATTGAGGGCACGCATCACTTTGGGAGGTCGTGCTCTTGCATTTTGGGTTCTATGTAATCACTCCTTTGGGGCACCTGGCTTTCCTCCCCCTTTATTTTTTCCTTTTCAGCTGCGTCTGTGCCGTCGGAGCAGCGCTAGTTGGATAATGCTGGTTGGGCTCTTTGTGCTGTTCATTTTAGAATCTTTTAGAGGGCTGACCTCTTCTGACCTTTCACCCATTGCTTGCCCCCACACCATCCATCTGTATTTTTGGGCTACTTCAAAGAGAGAGGTCCAACCAGCCATGAATCAGTATCAAAGTCTGAATTGTACAGCCTGGGCTGTCGTTGACTTATCCTAGTCATTTTACAGTTTCCCTCTTCCTTATTCTCTGCAGTTATATCTCAGACTGGGCTGGATTTTTCAGTGGTATAAATTGGTAGAATTCCACCAAAACGAATGGAGTTATGTCAATATACATAAGCTGAGGACCTGGTCACCATTTCCAGAGGTTGCAACATGCCATTAAGAGGCTGATACAGTGCCTTGTTACAGCCTCCCTGGCTTTCTGGTGAATTTCACGATCTAGGCTTAGCTCCTGATTTCCAAGCATCATTTACAAAGCAGACATAGACACTTCCTTAACCAAGACCCCAAATGGATTTTTCTGAATGCTGCTTGAGAGGAAAAGAGATGCCCTCCAAAGGTGGGATTTTATATAACAATGGCTAGCCTGGAGGTGATGGGTGTGGGTGGGATGGAGGAGGGTGCCCCACCAGTGTTGCTGCCTGGCTTGTACTGAACATACTCAGGCCACATCTACATTATGCAGAAGATGGACCCGCTCATGGTCAATCATCCAGGGTTCAATTTCACATTCCTGGCAGGGACATGTGAAATTGATCTGTTGGGGGTCAGCAGTTGACCTCCCCCCCACAAACCCGTACACCTTGCTTTTGCTATTGCTATTACTCTCCCGTTGACCTTCCTGAGGATGGCCATGTAAGTCAGTTGCAGATAAGCTGATTCTAGCTATGTCATTGCCAGAGATAGAATTGCTTATCTGCAATGGACTTACTTGCCTAGTGCAAACCAAGTATCGGTAACATCAGCCGTATCGGTAACATCAGCCAATGCCCCACCCCACTCTTGGCAGGTCCAGGTCATCTTGGATCAGGCCCTCAGCTGGTGGAGAAAGCGGAGCGTGTTGGAGAAAGCAACACTCATTTTCTCCAGCTGAGGATCTGTCCCCAAGTTGCAGCCCTACTCAGAAGTGAAAGTGCACCTTGGTGAGCAGCTCCCACAAGAGCTGGCTGAGCTGTGGCAAAAGCCAGCAGAGAACTATTTAAAGAGCTGGCAGGGATGTGGGTTGCAACAGAACAGTACCTTGAAGAAATTTTGAGTTACTTTCACTCCTGGCCCCAACTGAACCTTTGTAGTAGAATTATACTCGACTGCAGGGGACGGGAGAGGATGTGGCTGGAAACGGAAGCATTCACATCGCCGTGTATGGTTTCCATAGTTGCACTGTAACTGTAATTCTAAGCCTAATGATAAAAGCTAGAGTGTTGTTAGGGTATATACTTTTTTGTCTTGGGTGGTCCAGCATGTACTGTAATTCATGTTCTCAGCTGGGTTTCCACCACATTTCTGATTGACCTGATTACTTTCCCAGTGACAGAATCCAAAATTAAAACCACATCAGAACGCCCCGTAGCGGGTTCTGGTTTTGATGTTCCTGCAGCTCCTCTGGCAGCTCAGCAGGATGTGTGTTGTCTTGGTTTTATTTCTTTTTATGATGGGCACTGCCTTGTGAGGCATAAGGAACAGGTCCTGGGCCTTCTCCTCTGCAGCATGAGCTGGTTCGTGATGTGATGGAGGACATTCTGGACGGGAGTAGAGTACAGATGAGAGTAGAATTTAGGGCTAAATCCTGGACATCGGGAGACAGCTTGGGCAGCTGTAGTAGGTGCTGGGTTTCTCTGCAAGGGATGGCAGGTCAAGTTGCGGAAGCTCTAGCTTTCCACCTTCTTGCATGCCAATGGCATGGGGGTCTGCCCCCACATCTGTCCTATTCTGCCTCTGCCTCAGGTGACCGTGCCCATGTTGACCTGAAGTGTCATGTGTGAAGTATAGGCTCCCAGTGCTGCATCCTAAGTCCCACCTCATATTCACAGTAGCAACCAGCCCTTCTGGCTTTGTCTGAGGAGCTCCACAGTTGCACTGGGTGGGGAGCCAAATTTCCCTCTGTGCTCAAATTCTGCAATTGATTTGTTAGCCAACACATAGGGCTGTGGTGTTAGGGGCAGCAAAGGCAGCTGCTTTGTTACCTGATGGCCACAGGGTCCCATGGTGAGGACACTGGACTGCAAAGGAGGAGCTCAAGGTGTATTTCATCACTCTGACAGGGAGCTACTAAGTCACCTTGTCAAAGTAACGTCCCTTCGGTTTTGCCTGTTTATTGTGCAAGTATTTGGGACAGGGCCTGGCTCCCTGGAGGTTCAGAACCTCCTTAGAAGGCACTTGGGTATCAGCAGAGGCCCTTTAGTGGGATGCAGATAACAACAATACCCTTTTGATGGGTAGACCAGAGTAGTTTAAGCAGGGAACCAACCAAAGTTAATACTGGATCCAAGCTTTTCCTGGCACTCAGAACAGTTTGGTTAACTGATTTTTCTTCATGATGTGTCCATTTTTGTCTGTCTTGCCTTTTCTGTCTGGGGCTGGCAGCCGAAGTGCTGAGGGACCACGGCTCCTGTGAACCTCCAGGGTTTCACTGCCTCATTGAATTGTCATGGCAGTGCTGCTGCATGAGGTGCTCTCTCAATCTGTGTGTATCAAATGCCCTAATCCCCACCCGCTCCTGCTCTTCGCCCCGCCCTTTCCAGGGCTCAGAGGCAGGCCCAACTTGCCCTCAGCTGATATATGTTGACATAACTCCACTGATGCTGAATGTTTCAATGGTGTCTGGAAAAGGGTGTGCATCTCCAAAATGGACTAAACCCGCTCTCGGAAACTGGGCACAGGGGTTTGGGAAGGTACTGAGAGGTGAACTGGAAATCAGGGCATAATTTTCCCAGCACCAGATCTCTCTCAGACGACAGGCAGTGGTTATTCTGATTTGCTCAACGTCACCTGTGTGCAGTGTGAGAAGAAGGAAGGCCTGGGATGTGAGTTAAGGCAGAATTCAGCCGTACTTTATTACTGTTTGTTATTTGCTTATGGCCCAATTTGTGCTTGGCATTGTGGAAGCACGTGGAAGAGTCCCTGCCTCCTAGAAACTCTTAATCCACATGGATAAGGCAGGAGAAGGGAGTATTGTTATCCCCTTTTATAGATGAGGAAATGAGGCTGAGAGAGTGTCTGACTTGCCAAAGGTCACACATGAGATACGTCTCCACCTGTGCCCATGTGTAAAGTACAAACACTGCACACCCTGTTCACATGGGTGCTCGTAGCTGCATAGCTGTGGGGGGCAGCTTAGGTGAGCAGAATCAGGTGAGTCGACAACCTTGCTGGGCCCCTGGGCAAGGGGAAGTGTGGAGCCACAGGAGAAAGGGGAAAGACTAGGACAGCTGGCCCTCAGTGCCATCTGGACTGCACTCCCCACAGTGCTGTTCAGAGCAGCCACATGGGGCTCTAGCAGTGGTTTAGAACATAAGAAGGGCCATTACTGGGTCAGACCAAAGGTCCATCTAGCCCAGCATCCCATCTGCCGACAGTGGCCAGTGCCAGGTGCCCCAAAGCGGGTGGACTGAAGACCATGATCAAGCATCTTGTCTCCTGCCATCCGACTCCAGCCTCTGACAGAGGCCAGGGACACCGTTCCTACCTCCTGGCCAATAGCCTTTTTGGACTGAACCTCCATGAATTTATCTAGCTCTTCTTTGAACTCTCTTATAGTCCGACCCTTCACAGCCTCCTCTGGCGAGGAGTTCCACAGGCTGACTGTGCGCTGTGTGAAAAAGAACTTTCCTGTATAAATTTTAAACCCGCTCCCCATTAATTTCATTTGGTGCCCTCTAGTTCTTATCTTATGGGAACAAGTAAATAACTTTTCTTTATTCACCCTCTCCACACGGCTCAGGATTTTATAGACCTCTGTCATATCCCCCCTCAGTCTCCTCTTTTCTAACCTGAAAAGTCCCAGTCTCTTTAACCTCTCCTCATATGGGGCCCATTCCAAACCCCTCATCATTTTAGTTGCCCTTTTCTGAACCTTTCCTTATGCCAAAATATCTTTTTTTGAGGTGAGGAGACCACGTCTGTACACAATCTTCAAGATGTGGGCGTTCCATAGTTTTATAAAGGGGGAGTAAAATATTCTTTGTTTTATATTCTATCCCTCTTTTAACAGTTCCTAACATCCTGTTTTCTTTTTTGACTGCCTCTGCACACTGCGTGGATATTTTCAGAGAACTATCCATGATAACTCCTATCGCTCTGGCTACTGCTACTGTGGCAGCAGCTGGGAGTCCTGGGCCCCTTTGGGTCACCAGACCCCTGAGCAGTTCCCCCTCCCTGCCCATTTTCTCCCTCTGTCAACGAGCCTGAGCAGAGTTCTCCATGTGCCAGAACCTTTGGTTGTATATATGTCCTGGCTGGGTCTCTACATGCCCAAGCAGTGCCTTCCACACATACACTGCCAGTATTAGCAGCGGGGAAAGGCCTGGACAGTGGTGAGTGAGTGTGGGCCATTCTGTACTGCTGGAGCCTTTCACTGCCAAAGGCACCAACCTGCTGCAGTGTGGCCCCAGCCTGCTTTTCACTTCTGCATGTAAGTAAATGTACCTACACGTTACCATCTGTGTACAGAAAGGGATTCTGCTGCAGAGCCTGGTGCTTAAATCCAGATTCCTCATGTCCCAGCACAGCCTCCTGACAGCAGGACCACCACTCTGCTCTAATTTAACTGGTTGCGGTGAGAGCAGCACTAAGCATTTAACTGGCCAGGGTGGAAAATGCTTTTGACGCCTCACTGGAACAGCTGAGCACACACAACGTAGCAATATTTCCTTTCTCTCTCTCTCCTCTGGCTGGCCAATCTGCCTAGTAAAAGACCCTCCAATGAATCAAACGAACAGACCAAATGGCAAAGTGCTACAGGACACGCTGCAAGTTGACCCCCTGGGTGCCCACCATGTGTGCCCCGCCACAGATATGGCAATGGGTTACAACACTGTCACTGTAGTGCAGCCTGTATCCTCAGGCACTCTGGGATGCACAACATAATCACACCGTCAGTTGGCCTAAATTCATTGATTTCATTGGAGATGTCTAATTTCCAACAGCTAAGAATCCCATAGCTTCCAGCAGTTCTTCCTCATTGTTAAAAAACTTTGACCTCAACACCAAGGGCTTGTCTACACTAGCTCCCTACTTCGAAGGGAGGATGGTAAGTAGGGTGTTGGGAGCTTATTAATGAAGTGCTGTGGTGCATGTGCAGCACTTCATTAAGCTAATTCCCCCCCGCGGCAACTCCAAAGTGTTAAACTTCAAAGTGCCGGCTCATGTGTAGCTGTGGCTAACCCGCCGGTACTTCAAAGTACGTGGGCAACTTTGAAGACCCTTTACTCCTCAAAATTTCAACTTCAAAGTACTGGTGGGTGAGCCACAGCTACATGCGAGCCTGCACTTCGAAGTTTAACACTTTGGAGTTGCCTCGGGGAGGGCGGGAATTTGCTTAATGAAGTGCTGCATATGCACCATAGCACTTCATTAATAAGCTCCCCACACCCTACTTACCATGCTTCCTTCGAAGTAGGGTGGTAGTGTAGACATAGCCCTACATTCTCATTCACATTCTGGAGGTCAGGCAAACACAGCCAAGTATGCCATATTTATGTTTATTATCTCTTCCTAGCAGATGACCTTATCTTTTATGGTATATTGAGGACTAGGTTGGAATTAAAAGCTTTAACTTTAACAATTTGTGAGTGGGTAGTGGGGAGAGTGGAGGGGATCCTAGTCCTGCTTATAGGAAGTGTGTGATCAGTATCAATCTAGAAAGAACCTGCTTAGAATAAGGGGTGGGAGGCATGAATTCTGCTTCTTTGCCTTGGGGAGCAGCCTGGTTTTTTTCTCTCTGTTTTTGGCTAGCCATGCCATCATTCTGGATTCTAAAAATAAAAGTAGTGTTACACTGAAACTTTCTAGCAGGAGCATTTGATGTTTTTAATTTAACCTACTGTTTGTATTCCATGAAAATGACGCACAGAGCCAAGGCTCTATCATTAAAAAGGCCGAGAAAGCACTTTGCAAAACAATGTGATTCATAGGGTGCCATGAAACACACTCCAGTGGAGCTTTTGCTACAGTTATAAGAAAGCACAAACAAACTCATCCAACTATGTGAAATGCACATCACGGATATTGTTATAGGTCTAATAACATTGTAGAATCCTTTTCATAATGTTTGTAATTCCACTAGGGACCTCATTACACTAATCACCTGTTCTGAAAGTCTTGATGGCATAAGGATCCTCTGATGAAAACTTCATTTCTGAAGAGAATAATTAAAGCTTCATATTCAATTGTACAATAGTTACATCTTCTCCCAGTCCGTATGTATCTGATTTGCCACAGCAAACTGTTCTTCAGATTAAGCACACAATTACATACAGTATAAAAATGATTAATTAGACAATGAGCCCTCTGAAAGGATTACAACAAAATCATGAATAGCATGTAAATGACATTTTTACGGGGATGTTATGGGCATTGCAGGTTGTGCTAAAGCATTGTTGATGAGATACAAATGCATTAGGTTGTCTTGTTTTCCCCACAGAAAAGCCCGAGGCTGAAAAGAAAGGTTTATTTGCATGGAGAGGCAAAGAAGTCTTAATTTGGATTTTACTACAAGTTGCACCTTTCTAATTTGGCACACTTGGGAAGTCAATATTGCCTTGCAGCATTGCCATCATTTACACTGCTTACTGGACTTTTAGAAGACATTTAGGGGTACATTACAGCTAAATAACAGCACAGAACACTGAGAGTGAGGACTGGTGGCTGTAAACAAACTTTTTGGGATCATGTGAAACTTGCCACACCCAAGATAAGTGCTCATCCAGCTAACACAATTCATGCAGGATTACAGATATTGCCAGAGGAAAGAGTTCTGGATTAGAGAGGTTCAAATAGTAATGCCCTTGAATTTTTTTTCCTAAATAGTTTTTCATAGAAAATTTGTTTTTTTCAGCCAAGACAATAATAGAAAATCTTCTCATTTCTAATAAAGTCCATGCTTTTCATTAAAAAGGGAATTTTTTTGCAATTTTGATTTTCCTCCCCATTTTTATTGCTTTTGCAGTAGAGGAGAGGGTGGGAGGCAAAAGAGGGAGAGAACATGGGAATAAACTAAAAAAAATGAGTTTTCATTTTGTCAAAAAATTGCAAGACAAAGTTTCAGATGAAGTTTTCCTTTTAAATTTTGTTCAAAAACTTTTCTTGGAATTTTCTAGTTTTTATATATTCTTCCTCTTGCCGAATTCTGACATCAGCAGCCATTTTTTCTCCTACCTCTGCTAGCACTACACAGTAGATTTCAATTAAATCCTGATTTACGCTATGATCAGAGGCAAAACAAGCCCACTGACTTGAATCGGAATTTTAGGCGAGTAAAATCCTACAGAGAAAAAAAATAATTTGTTAATGTGTAGAGGGTTATTCTTTCCCTGATTTGTATAGAAACTGGTTGGTTTCCTCTTTGCTAAATTCTATACCATTTTTCCATGCTGTGACAGTCTTTGTAAGGCCAAGTCTACACTACTGCAGAAGGTTGACCTAAGATATGTGTAACCCCAGAATCACTGAGACCACTGACAAGGGAGAGTGAAATCTCTGCTCTACAGCCTTGGTTGAGAGACAGCTGGCTTCTAGCTCATGTGGTTGAGCACAAGACTTTAGCCCATAGGTTTGCAGGTTCATTCCCTCCTGCCAATGACCTGCATGCATTGGTGTTAATGTGCAACGCTAGCTATGAGAATGGCGCAGCTGGAGTTGGCATAACATAGGCTCAGTTTTTCTGGTGTCCCCACTGCAGGAGTTAGACAGAAAAAATTCTCCCATTGACTTCCCTGACGTCTCATGACCTGGTGGAACACTGGGGTCAATTTAGTGCATCCTTACTAGACTCCTTAGCCTGAACCCTGAGAGACTGATCTCTGGGTAAGTGGAGACAACCCCAAGATTCTACTGTTGCTACTTTCAGAAGGACTTAATGCTTTAACTGTAAAAGCTGGGACTTTTATACTGTTGGCAACGAGGGTCTTGCATGTATACTCGCTCCTAGTGCAATCAAGCAAAACACATTCTTAAAGAAAACGGATGACGTGATGTTTTACCAGCATCACAACAGCTCCTTGCTGAAGGTCTTAGAATTCACCTTCTCTGCAAAAACATAGGCCAGTTTGTACTATATTCATTTTTACCACAGTTTTTCCTTGTGACATTCCTTGGTTAAAATAATATAGCTGCACTTTGATCACTTCCTGATTGTTGATAAAAATAGCAGTCAGCTGGAAAAGATTTTTCCAGAAGTCTTCTGCTGCAGAATCTGTTTCAAATAAAGATAATAAAATAAACAACTGTTTATAAAGAGAATGCAAAATGAGCAGTGATCTGCTGCCTCTTGCAAGCACAGTTTGAACAATTGCTGTCAATGAGAATTCCTGATCTCTCATATGAGTTGCTGTTCTTAAGCTTGAAAACCCACACACTGTGATCCTCTGGGAGCAAGCTGTAGAAACCATATGCAAGTTAGAGCACCCCAGGAAAATCTGCTTTAAAGCTCTAGCTGGAAAAGAGTGGGCTAAAAGCCAGAACTTGTGGGTTCTAATCCTGGTTCCATCAGTAGCTCTCTGTGTGGCCCCAGGGTGAGATATTCAACCTCTCTGTGTCTATTTCTACAGCTCTTAAGTGGGAATAATAATAGCCACTAAGGTGCAGGGAGCATTGATCAGTTTGTGGGTGTGCAGAGCTTTGCAAAGCGCTGGTGTCACAAAGACCATTTCGGTAACCAAGATGCTGCCTCAGCTGAATTTACTTGGGTTAAGCTGTTCATTCGTTCAGCTTCCCTCAGAAGATTCTGAAGTGTGGATGCTTTTCTCCAGCTGTTCGAACTTTGGTAGTTCTGCAGAAGTGGGATGGCAAGCTCATGAGAATCAGCTCCCTGAAGAGAATCCTGGGTCTTCTTGCATTCATTCAGGCCAGGAATACTTGTAAGAGTGTTCTTCTCACACACAAGCCGTGTCTACACGTGCATGCTACTTCGAAGTAGCGGCACTAACTTCGAAATAGCGCCCGTCACGGCTACACGTGTTGGGCGCTATTTCGATGTTAACATCGACGTTAGGTGGCGAGATGTCGAAGCCGCTAACCCCATGAGGGGATGGGAATAGAGCCCTACTTCGACGTTCAACGTCGAAGTAGGGACCGTGTAGTCGTTGCGCGTCCCGCAACTTCGAAATAGCGGGGTCTGCCGTGGCGGCCATCAGCTGAGGGGTTGAGAGACGCTCTCTCTCCAGCCCCTGCGGGGCTCTATGGTCACTGTGTGCAGCAGCCCTTAGCCCAGGGCTTCTGGCTGCTGCTGCTGCAGCTGGGGATCCATGCTGCATGCACAGGGTCTGCAACCAGTTGTCGGCTCTGTGGATCTTGTGTTGTTTAGTGCAAGTGTGTCTGGGAGGGGCCCTTTAAGGGAGCGGCTTGCTGTTGAGTCCGCCCTGTGACCCTGTCTGCAGCTGTGCCTGGCACCCTTATTTCGGATGTGTGCTACTTTGGCGTGTAGACGTTCCCTCGCAGCGCCTGTTTCGATGTGGTGCTGTGCAACGTCGATGTTGAACATCGACGTTGCCAGCCCTGGAGGACGTGTAGACGTTATTCATCGAAATAGCCTATTTCGATGTCGCCACATCGAAATAGGCTACTTCGATGTAGGCTTCATGTGTAGATGTAGCCACAATGTATTTCGGCAAATCTTAGGGTTGGAAGAGACCTCAGGAGGCCATCAGATCCAACCCCCTGTTCAAACCAGGTCCAAATCTGCCTCTGGCCCTGGCTGGATGCCTGAAATTCAGAAGACCTGCATGTGAAAATGACGGGGGAGTGGAAAATAGAATAACCCAAAGATTTGGTGCCTGGGTTGAACATACCAAACATTCAAGGTTGTTACAACCTGGGATTTTGCTCTAGTGAGTCTATTATGAGGAATCAGGACCATTTGTGGAGTTTGAATCCCAGTCTGGTCTCATAATTTGGAAGCTTATTTATTGTTTGTGTTGCTGTAGCACAGGGATCAGCAACCTCCGGCACATGTACCAAGAGTGGCACGTGAGCCGATTTTCATCAGCATGCGAGGTGGGAGCTCAGCCTCGCTGTCCTCCCACATGCAGCCAGGAGCTTGCTCAAAGCCAGGCCACCTATGGATTAACAAAAGAGCAGCTAATGCTACCAGCCACCATCTCCGGCACTTGGACTGTACATAGAGGTTCAAAGGTCAGATTCAGCACTTCACCTCTAAAAGGTTTCTGACTCCCACTGTAGCACCTAGAATTGCCAACTGAGGTAAGTTTCCTATTGCCTTAGGTGCCGTAAAGCCACAGAATGTGACAGACTCTGCCTCAAACCGCTTACAAACTAAATAGCCAAGATAGCCAAAGATCGGAGGGTCAAGAGGTAGAGAGAGAAGGTCACACCCTGAAATCTGTGCGCATTTGGGTTGGGAGTTTTGAGTCAGGCCTATCCCAGGAAAGAGGAGGCCTGGATCTAATTTTAAACTATCCCTGACCTCTGACTGAAATGTTCATCGTCCCCTTTCGCTGGATTTGCTCTATCCAGAACAATTCCAACTCCTGCCCTGAGCAAAACTCTCCTTGCTTTCCTTCTTGCCCAGGGTTCTTATCACAACACCTTGCTGTGACCCAGAGTGATCTGCTGGCAGCAGTGTGTTCTTCACCACCACTGCCAGAGCAGGGCTCAGAGAAGCAATGAAGTCAACTCTCTTTCCCCCCTGGAAGCTGAGAGCCTGGGCCCCCTGTCTGGATTAGGGCCCAAAAATCTGAGTCTCTTCATAAAGTCGGGTTATCCAGTTTATAGTACAATTCCCTGGCAATGTGTCCTTCAGCTGGGCTCCCACTCCCAACCCCCTTTATCACAGCCTTTTCATTACTCACTGTATAGCTTTCTGTTTTACTAGTGTAAGTTTACATGTTATGGGCAGCGTAGGGTTGGATGGAGCATATAAAAAGAGTTCATGTTAGTTTAGAGTAATTCAAAAATTACTGCCTGAACACACTGATCTGGTTAGAGCCACATTTGCAGCTCTGGTTTATTACTGCAGTCCTTTAAATTGTTAATTTCAGAATTACGGTGGGATTTGTCCTTTTGTGGCTTTTCTTGTGCGTTCAAAAACCAGAAACATTTTATTTATTTATGCAGCAGATCGGCAAACGATTTCCCGCGTCAGTCCACTTTAATTGCTTATGTGCTATCTGGGGGCTGAGGCTGGGTCTGGGGAGGGGGCTAGGAATGAGACAGTTTGTCTTCTCCTTTTTCTGATCTGACCATCTCTGGGCTTTATTTAATTTTTAGCTGTTTTATTTAAACATTCATAAACTGGAGACCTAAGCCAGGCTTAAAAATGCATCAGGAAGGCATTAAAAAGCCATGTCTTGAACAATGCCGGGAAGCAAAGGCCCATGTCAAGGCTACGTGGGTTCGATAAACATATGGATTTAAAGGAAGATAGTACTAAGGAGTCACTTATGGGGCCTATAGCTCTATTATTTATGGATGTCTATTCTTTGCAGCGAGAACCAGGTTCTGTTTAGCTCACTCTTTGGGTGGTCCAGGCGAAATTCTGAGTAGCCTTCAGTAGCCTGCAGGCATAATTGGCATGCATGCTGTTGTATCTAAGATAGCTTAATAAAGCATTACATATCTCACTGCTTCTATATTTTATTACCTAACCCAGCATATGTGGCCAGTGGGTAATTCAATTCAGCTGTGTTTTTACTTTCTGTTTTAAGGCTGAAGTATGAATTTCTCTGTGAATTCTTTGAAAAGGGCTAATACGATGCATGCGGTGATAAAGGGAATGGGAGGCCAGCTAATCAGAGCCAGACTGTTAGTGCAATGTAAGAGTGCCCCAGGTGTAATTTATTTTCACATTGCTGGTGATTTTACTCTATACCATATTAGAAGAGGGAGGAATAATAATTCTCTTCCATGTATGGCAAAAAAAAAAAAAAAAAAAAAAGCTGCAGCTTAATATTAGACTCCGAGTTTTCTTTTCATTTTTATTTTAGGCCAATTTAGGCATGGCCTGTGCTTCATGGCATTGAAATCTATTTGAGTTAGCCTGTTCCTTCATTAACTTACTGTGTAAGCACACAAGGATATTGCTACATTGGTCTGTGCCTTGAATAAAAGGCTTATGATGCAGCCCTTGTGAAAAGAGACTTTTGCAATAAAGTTCATGTTGGCAAAGATTTAAACAAATCTATTTATTGGATTTTACCACCTGGGTTTTGAGCATCAGGGTGGGCTTGAAGGAAGGAGTGGTGTGTAATGTCAGAGCAGGGGGCAGGGTGTCAGAGACCTTCTCTGTTCTTTGGTCACTGACTTGTGTGACCTTGGGGAATACTCAGTTTTACACTCAGTTTTAAAAGAGCATAAGAACAAAGGGATATTGAGTGAAATGGAAAGGTGGCCAATTCGAAATTGTTAGAAGGAAATATTTCCTCCCACCCCACAGTGTGTTATGAGTCTGTGGAACTCATTGCTACAGGAAAGTGACCCTCAACCCAAGAATTTAGGAAGATTCAAAGAAGGATGGAGCAGTTATGTTGCTCTCAGGGACATCTAGTGCAATACCGATTGAACCTCTCCAATCTGGAACTCTTACATCCAGCAACATCCATAATCTGCCATGATTTTAGTTAGCCAGATGACCACTTATCATGGGAGTGGCCAAGTTTCCTGTGGTCCCATAAAGTCTGTTTACAGCCTCCAGTCCTGGCTCTCAGTGTTCTGTGCTGTTATTTAGCTTTAATTTTACCCTAAATGTCTTCTAAGAGACCAGTATCGGAGGGGTAGCCGTGTTAGTCTGGATCTGTAACAGCAACGAAGGGTCCTGTGGCACCTTATAACTAACAGAAAAGTTTTGAGCATGAGCTTTCATGAGCACAGACTCACTTCATCAGATGCTGGTCTTGGAAATCTGCAGGGCCAGGTATAAATATTTATACTGATATATTATATTATATTATATTATATTATATATATATATCCTGATATGGCCCTGCAGATTTCCAAGACCAGCATCTGATGAAGTGAGTCTGTGCTCACGAAAGCTCATGCTCAAAACTTTTCTGTTAGTCTATAAGGTGCCACAGGACCCTTTGTTGCTGTTCTAAGAGCCCAGTAAGCAGTGGAAGTATTGGTAATGCTGCTAGACAGTATTGGCCTCTTAGGGTCTGGCAAATTCTGTCATCCAGCACTGGTCAGGTGTTCAACCTGTAATAGTTTTTGCTAAAAAAGAGGTTTGGAAGGGGCATGAAAATTGTCACTTTAGGGTTTGAACACATCTTTATTGCATATAAGGATGAGATTTTCACAGTGGGCAGATCTTCCTGTATTTGCCTACTGTGGGGTTTGGAGCACCCAGCTGTGGTGAGCATTACAGATGAGGTACCAGACAAGCTGGACCTCTGGTCTGATCCAGTTCTGGCAGTTCTGATGCCCTTATCCTGCATGCGCAATTGCACATAAAAGTGTATTCAACTCTGTGTAATTTGGACAGAGATACCAGGGCTACATGCTACAGGTCAGATTCTCAGCTGCGGTAAATCAGCCCGGCTAATATGGAGTCAATGCCAGGAGTTTTGCTACCGAAAGGGATTGGAACTGCTCATTTAATAGGGTCAGGTTGGTCTAGTTGGCATTCACAAAAGCTGGTGGGAAGATTCCCAAGACTGGAGTGTTAAAATCAATGATCAGAAGGGTAGCTGTGTCAGTCTGTGTTCACAAAAACAATGAGGCGTCCTGGGGCACCTTGAAGACTAACAGATTTATTTGGGCGTAAGCTTTTGTGGGCAAAACCCCACTATATCTCACATCACACTTAGGCTGTGTCTACACTACAAAAATAACTTCAAAGTTGCTTACTTCAAAGTACAACTTCGAAGTTGAGCATCTACACACACCCTGTTTCGAAGCAGGGCACTACTTCATTCCCAGGAATGGAGTAAGGTCTTCAAAGTTTGGCTTCCTACTTCGGAGTAAGGGAAAATGCATGTAGACACTCTGCTGGATACTTCAATGTAGTGCCTAACTTTGAAGTTAACTTGGAAGTTAGTTTCTCGTGTAGACGCACCCTTAGTGTTTTAAAAAGGCCAATTTTGCAAAGCCAAAAACAATTATGAACCAGATCAGCTGGGAGGAAGTGTTGAATTAGGATAATCCAAATGATAATTAGTAATTGTTTAAGAACATTTTACTGGGTACATGAAAAGTCACAATCAAGGAAGAAGTCCATATTGGCTAAAAACTCACCTGGAGTAGAGGGAAGCGAATACAATTATAAATAATAATGTCTGGTTTTTTTATCAATTGAATGGAAGAAAGGAGGAAGTTGATAGGAATGAATATTAATGAAAGGCTAAGAACTATTAAACATGATAAGGGAAACAAAGGGACACATGGAGAAATCTGTGGTCAGCAGAGTTAAGGACAACAAGGAGTTTTTACTGAAACAAAAAGAAAGTGGCAGTATTATCAATAATAATGTAGAAAATGCAGACATGGTCAACAAATATTTCTCTTCTGAGTTTGACAAGAAAGCCAGATAATGTAGTCATATCAAATAATATTTTTCCATTCTACTGGTATTTTAGGATGGTGGTAAGCAGAAATTATTAAAATTAGAGATTGTTTAAATCATCAGGGCCTGATAAGTTACAACAAAGAGTTGGCTGAAGAGCTTCTTGTATCATTAGTGTAATTTTCGATAAATCTTGGAATGCAAGGGAAATTCTAGACAGTTGGAAGAAATTTAATCCTATGCCAATATTTAAAATGGGTAAATGAAATGACCTCTGTAAATATACATCTATCAGTCTGCCATTGATCCTGGAGAAGGTAATGAACTGGTTGATATGGCATTGAAGGAAGATAATCTATTTAATGCAAATCAACATAGGTTTATGGAAACTAGATTCTGTCAAAGTAACATCTTTTTGAGATGAGATTACAGGTTTGGTTGATAAAAGCAGCAGTACTGATTTACATTTGACTCAATCACGTGACATTTTGATTAAAAAACTAGAATAACATAAAATTAACATGACAAACATAAAGGGGATTCAAAACTGGCTAACTGTTAGGTCTCAAAATACAGTTGTAAAAGGGGAATGTTCATTTTGAGGGCTTGTTTCAAGAGGCATCAGTCCTTGACTCTACACTGTTTAACATTATCAGTAACCAGGAAGACAAAATGAAAGCCAACAAGATGCATGTTGACATGGTTAAATGTAAATGTATGCATCTCGAAGCAAGAATGTAGGCCATACTTACAGAATGCAGACTCTGTCCTGGGAAGCTGTGACTCTAAAAAGATTTGAAAGTCATCTCTGTTCCCTCTATTTTTTTCTTCATGTGTGCGCAGAATAAATCGTATCATGTGCATGGAGGCACGTGCAGATGTATACAACAAGTAGAAACATATGCTGTCAGCTGTGGGCATTCTGGTCAATCACCTGGGTGACATTTGACTCTCTCCTGGCTGGCCGCCAAAGTGCTCAGCTTACGGGGAACACTGGAGCTCATGATGGATAATCAGTGGAACATCAGCTTCCAGTGCAATGCTGTGATCCAAAGGGCTAATGTGATCCCTGGATGTATAAGAAGGGGATTCTTGAGTAGGAGTAGAAAGGTTATTTTATTTGGAACTCTTGTGATCCATCAGAACACTCTGTCCATTTCTGGTATCCTCACACAGGAAGGAGACTGATAATTGTAGAGGGTTCAGAGACGGACCAGGAGAAAGATTAGAGGCCTAGTAACCCTCCTCAGTGATAGCAAAGAGAAGATTGAGTGTTGACTTGGTTGCTGTCTGTAAGTACCTGCACAGAGCACAAATATTTGGCAACGGGTGAAGGAATCTAGCAGACAGGGGTGTAATGTGATCCAGGGGCTGGAAGTTGAATCATTACAAATTGAAATAGGACATGCATTTTTAATAACGAGAGTAATTAACCATTGGAACAGTTCCCCAAGGGTTTCCATCGCAGCCAATTTTGAAATTGAAAATGGATGTTTTTCTAAAAGATATGCCCTAAGAAGTATTTGGGGGAAGTTCTGGGGCCTTTGTTGCCTGGTTGCTGAGACAAGATGATCATAATGGTCCTTTTTAGCCAGGAAATCTATGATGCTCTGTCATCTTAGAGCAGCATTTTTGAAAATTAGGTCCATACTCGCTACGTGCCTCAGTTTACCTATGCATAAAAGTGGCATATAAATTCACCTCTCACTTCTGGAACTTTTAAGCCTTAATTAATGTTTGCTAAGCTTGCCGAACTCCCTGGGTGAATGGCACTAAGGCCTTGTCTACACTATGTGGTGTTGCTGATCTACATCAGCTATGCAAATAGCATAGCTGAAATCAACATTCTCAACATGCGTCCTGCGTGTGGTAAGGACAGTGGGGGCTGCTCGTCTGTCAATGCTAACTACTTTTCCCATCTTGGTGGAGTACTGGTAGTTACAGGAGCGCACTCAGAGATTGATTTTTTGCATTTACAGCAAACGCGATAAATCAACAGCTGGTGAATCGACTACGGCAGCATCAATTCACTGCATTCATATAGAAAAGGGATATGGAGACATTTCTTGGCTCCACTGGAAGTTTACCCTGTGGGTGATGCAGATTTTGTGCTCTCAGTGTAGCGTGCCTTTAGGAAGCAGAGTTTTGTTGTGCGTCAGCTGACCTGCGCCATACAGGAAATCTTACTCTCTTCTGCCACCTTCCATGCACATTCAAGATCAGAATTCAGCTTTCTCTCTTTTATGTTTTCCTGCTGAACTAATGAACTTAGATCAAATGTCAAGACAACGAGAAGCTGACTGTTAAGGTCTGCCAGTGAGAAAGTGCTTCTCAACAAAGAAGAGCTGTCTTTTCAGCACGCTCTCCTTCCCCTTCCCAAAAATAAAGTAAAATTAAAAAAAAAAGTCATCGGGTAAACCTAGGAGAGAAATTGCCAAAGTGCTTTTTGAGATCCAGGAAAGCTTGATAGCATGCAGGTGCTGTGCAGTGTCTCGGCAGTATTTACTTATTATGAGTCTTAAACGAGTGTGAAGAAGGGAGATGTTGGAGCATTCCTAAAAGCCATGCAAAACTACAAGCCTCTTTTAAATTTAGATGGGACTGGACACACTCTTTAGATTGAAATTCAGATCCTAACTTTCCCACCTTGGAGCTAGATGGCAGCTTGGACCACATACCCACACAGGTGACTAGAAGAATATCTTCCTCGTATAGTACCCAGAGGCACTGAGATCTCATATTAGGGTGAGTGAAGTCTCCATTTTACAGCCTCAGCTGAGAGCCAGTGGCCTTTTAGCTCAGGTGGTAGAGCCCTGGGCTTTAGACCCTATGATTGCAGGTTCGATCCCTGGTGCCTGCAACCTGGGTCTGTCAGTGTTACACCTGGAACAGCGAGTGGGTGGAAGAGACTCAGAATATGTTCTTTGGTCACTGAGTTTGTGTGATCGCGGGAAGGCACACCATTTGCGGAGGAGGAGGAGCTTGCTGATTCCTTCCCCTGAGGATGGATAGGCTGAGCTTTTGCTCCAAGAGTAGCAAGCCGGTGTTGGCTGCATGGTTGTTGTTTATTCTGGTACAGGCAAGCTGTAAATTACTTCCTCCTGTTTTGGGAACAAGAATAATGCACGGGTGGGATTGTGACTCACAGGAGTGCGTCTTGCCTCTCAATGTTTCTCCTGCGGGGCTGCATCTCACATACTATTACTCAGAGCTGGGCCTATAGGCCCTAACTGGTCCCCAGAGATTTGGGATTTGTGCTGGGCCCATCTCTGAGGTTAACATTCAGACTCTAATGTGCTGCGAAGCTAATTGTGTGCATCTGTGCCTTTTCAAATGTGGTTGCCTGCTGATTGTATTTAATCCTTTATCTTATTCCTGCTAATCCATTTTCCAATCTGGTTCCCATTAGAGGACAAATTCTCAAATCCTGGCCACCTAACAAGAGCCCACAAAATGTACATGGGCCCTGCCGGGGTGGGTGGCACATTCATAGGGGCAATTTCTGTGGCTGCATTTGAAAACATAGCCCCTTGCTGGCGCCTGCCCTGTGACTCATGCAGAGTGCGGAATCCAGCCCTGTTTTCCTCCACCTTTATTTATTTAGCCTTTGCATATTTGCCAAACCAACCGGTTGAGTTCTTAGTGGCCAAGATGAGTGCTCGGAGCCGGCTGCTGAATTTGGTTGGCGGGAATGCCTTGACAATGCGTACCACTGTTTGTTGTGGTGTGCATTGTCTCCAAGACGCCAGCAGTGCTGGTTGGCTGCACAGAGGCCTTGCCCAGTCTGGAACTGGTTAATTACCGGCATGGTAAGTGGACGCCAAAGTTCCATGACAAGGAGCTGATTGGTGATTGGTGTTAATCAGCAGTCTTTTCTGCCACCAGGACGCTGCCCGTCAGCCTCAGCCACAGGGAGCGTCCTGATGAAAAATGTTCCACCCTTTCACTCTGTAGATAGATAATATTTGCCACCTGGGAGGTTGCCTCCCACAAATTGGTATTGCCATGAGAATGGGACAACAGAAATGCAGGAGGCAGCCAAAGAACACGGAGACAGAGTTTTACCGCTTGGCACGATACTGTTACAGACACAGCCCTGAGTTGGCCTCGTGCTCTGGCGATAGTGAAATGACATGGGTTTCATCACACTTTGGAGACACCCTGAGCTGCAACAGTGCTGTGGGAGTGTGTTTTGTCCTAGGGTTGGCGAATTGGTGGCTCACTAGCAATTTCTGAGGGGTTTGGTGCAGAAATTTCCCTCATAACTCTATTAAAAAGAGATGGGTAAAAAGTTGTGAACCAGAGTCTCCTGAAAGCTAATCTCACCAGCTTCCTCCAAGGCTTCTGAGAAATCACTAATCTCTCAGCCTCAGTTTCCCCATCTGCAAGGCCTTGTCCACCCTGAGAAACTGGACCACGTCTTAATTCATGTGCTGTTAAACACAACTTTGCATCGAATAAATGGGGGGGTCGTCTCTGCTCCACCTCCAGGGGTTAACCAGGACATGCGACGGCCATTCTTTTTCCCGCACACTCAAGCGGATTAAAATTAAGATGGGTGAAAAAAAAATCAGAGGAAACATTTTCCCACCAGAAAATGGGGTTCTGTCAAACTCAAAATGTTCTGAGGGGAAAAGATTAATTTTGGAAGACTTTTTCATTTTGGTTGCAATTAATCTCTGGCCAGCTGAGCTGCTGCAGAACTTCGTGGGACTTCAGGTTCCAGGCCCTCCTATCTCATTGTCATGAATAGGCCATTTACCATGACTTACGGTCATCTCACCCAATGTAGCTAAAGACAGCAATTGTGAATAACAATTCTCACCTACCTTAGAAGGATGTTTGAATTAATTAGCTAATATTCAGCCTTTTGAATATAAAAATAACTAAGTAACAATATTATTGTTCTGAACCCCAGAAGACTTCCGGTCTCTCCCTTCCCATTATTTTTGGCCACATTTTCCTTATTAGAAGAGGATAGTGAAGAATACAATGACTCAATAGCATTGCAACAAACTCCCTTAGAGATAGCATTTTGTGGTCATCTTGTATTCTTGACACCTGACAGCACAAGAGGTAATAAAATATAACAGTCATCAAGGCAATGAGTTCAACTTTTACAGTGTTAAGCATGATGACTCCTACCATTTGTCCAAAGAGGAGGACTGGCTTAAAAAAATTGGGCAAGATCTGCAGTAAATTGTCATACCTCAGCTGAAGCCAGTGGAACTCTAACAATTTATACCAGATGCCGATGTGCCCCACAGTTCGTAAGTGATCAAAGGCTTTTAATTGTATTGCTAGAGCACAATACTCTATCATGTGTCATTTCCTTTCTAACATGCCTGCTCCTGACAATACTCCCATGAAAATCACAGATTCATATGTTCCCAGGCCAGAAGGGACCATTTTGACCATCTAGTCAGACCTCAGAACTTCTCCAAAATAATTCCTAAAGGACCTGGCTCAATGTGTAGTCTTGTTTTAGTATTTAAAGGTGATTTCTTAACTACCAAATGAAATCTCTAGTGCTCTTGATTTTGGTTTGCTTATATATGATAGATAAAGGCTGCTTCAAAGGTTTCTTGTTACCCGCCACCAACAAAAATAATATCAGTTCTGCCTGGTCTACTCAATGGAAATGTGGATTCTGTCCCGGCTGGCAGATTCTACGGTGGTAGAAAAGCCAATGCAGTGGCAACATCTCATTTGCTAAGGGCTGGCCTATCATTGGTTTTTGTATGGATTTCACTATTTTGGCGAGGTGTGTTTCCCCAGCAAATAGGAAGATTGGATTGGTACGACCCCCATAGCACGTAGGCTGTGTAAGCAGCAAAATGGCATCAGATGGCAGAAATAAGCTTTGTGCCAGTTTGCTTGCATGCACACTAATGGAGGGGGACCAATGTACTGATACCGGTGTAGGTGAATGCACACAATTTTTGTGCATATACAAGCCATAAAAGAAGTTGAACAATTAAGGGAAAAGTGGGGTGTCAGACTGCTTAAAATGCTTTGGATTTTGTAGCTCCTTTTTGTTATTTAACTCCCTTGCTTGACTAAAATTTTGAATAAATGGTATCTCTTCGTAAAGATCCCCAAGCTTGCAGGGTATGCCTCCATGAAGTCTCCTGGGCCTATCTTTGTTAGAAGAAAATAAAGTAAGTTATTAATTCTAGTTTAATAATACAAAGCAAAATTTTCACAGGCTTGTTAAAGCCAAAGGCATTTGTTAACCGGTCTCTGCTCCTCCATAGTTATTGAATCGTTCTGCCAACGACATGAAAACTATCAAACCATCTTGCCTTCACTAGGATTTCACTCGTTAACTGATGTTAGGAGTACGCCTAGTAAAGGGGACAGGCTTGAAGGCCATTGCAATCATTTCATCTGCTCTGTTCATGTTGCAAGCTACAGAACTTCATCCACCCATTGCTGCAATAGGCCCAGAACCAGTCGCCAAGTTACTGAGGTCTTCAAGCCTTGATTTAAAGACTTGACGTGATAGAGAATCCAGCATTTGCTCTAGTTCAAACCAGCAAGTGACCCAGTCCCCCATGCTGCAGAGAGAGGCAAAATCCTGCCAAAGTCTGACCTGGGGGAAAATTCCTTCCTCACCCCAAATATGATGAGTTAGACCCTGGGAATGTGGGCAGGACCCACCAGTTGGACACCTATGAAAGAATTCTCTGTGGTAATACAGAACCCGGCTCATCAAGTGTCCCAACTCCAGTTATGGCAGATAGCTGCTAATAGTAAAAAGAACATAAGAACGGCCAGACTGGGTCAGACTGAAGGTCCATCCAGCCCAGTGTCCTGTCTTCCAACAAGGGCCAATGCCAGGTGCCCCAGAGGGAATGAACAACAGGCAATCATCAAGCGATCCCTCCTCTGTCCCTCATGCCCAGCTTTTGGCAAACAGAGGCCAGGCAATGGCATGGCTAGGCAATATGCCATTGAGGGCGGTCTCATTGTCCCAGCTCTCCTATAAACTCATCCTGCTCAGTCTCGAAATTAGAGATTTTTGCACCATTGCACATGTGCCTGTGTATAGAGAATCTTTCAGGCTCTGAAATGACAGTTTGGATTAGGGATTAGAGGCACTGTGCTCCAAGTCACACGTTCTGGGCTCCATTCCCAGCTCTACCTCTGACTTGCTGTGTGACCATAGACAAGTCATTTAGCTCATTTTTGTTGCTTCTCCTATCCTTTGGCAGTCTTTTATATTTCTTTTGAAAGCTCTTTGGGGCCTTGATTGCCTTCTACTAGTTGTTTGAACAGCACCAGGCCTATTGGGGCTTTTAAATGCTTTCTCAATACAAAATCATAAATAATGACAATTCAGGTCAAAGCACAGTTTGCAAACAACCAAACAAATAGCTTGCCAGCCTTTGTAATACTTGGGAAGTGCCTGACCATTTTCAACAGCTAAAAGAGCAGAGGACTGGAGGGAAGCAAAAAAAAATAAAATCCCAAACCCACCAACCTATGTTTGTTGGCCCTCGAACTGTGTGTATTTTAGTTCAGATGAATTATGTGTGGGGGGTAAGTATGTCTATAAAAAATGCACGTTTAGTATAACAGATCGAAATGCACACAAGTAAGTCCTCCAAATGATTCCGGAGCACAGAGAACCTACAAAAATGATTACTACAGCCTTAATCATCTTATATCGTTTCCATCTCTTTGTTGACTGACATGTATTTTCTTCCTGCTGTGACCCAGAACACCGGGACTCGAGACTACTGAAATGTTTGCACAATCTTGAAGCATTTATTTAAAAGTTGCTTTTCCCCAAAGGGTAGCGCTACAGCCAGAGTCAAAGTCAGATCAAAAAAACAAACAAATGCTATCTTTACAAGCCCTGCACATCGGTATGAACCGAAGAACCTATCAGCCTCCTTTTCTCTTGGCTTTGTGACAGCAGGCCAATGCCTGGAGCAGGGGGCTGGAATACGTGTTTACAACCCTTTCAAATTCACAGGCCAAACAGGAAAAGAAGGAAAATGTCAAAAATTGCAAATAAAACAGTTGATCCTCAAAGGCAACGAGGCCTGCAAATGAATAATTTTTAGGCACGCCGTATCAGATTTCTTAAATATTTGTCACAGCTGTGAAGTTGCACAGCACAATGTTTGTTAACCTTAGGACTTGTCTTAAGTGCTCTCATGAATACATTTATTTATACTGAAAAGCCGAGCATCCTAATAGCTAAAGCGTTTCTGGTTGCGGAAAATTCCTCCTCGTGTGCTGGATGCATTGCAGCTTCCCTTTGGCACAGAGCAACAATGGCTAATGAAGATAAATCTGAAACCCAGGAAGCAGGGAAATGCTGAATCTGATGCTATCTGTCTTGCTTATATAGCTCCTGTTACTGTAGTTTATGAGCACTTCATACTCTTTAGTGTATTTACCCTCATAATAACAACAGAACTCTCCAAATCTGCAATTCACCATGGACCACATTTGCACATCATGGTTGGATGTGGATGCAAATTTTATTTGTAGAGCCCTGCAAATCTGTGGCTATCCACTTTATGTCTGCAGAGCAGGTTTGTGGATCGTAGATCAGACCTGCATACACATTTTGTATCCACGCAGGGCTCTAAATACCAAGATCCTGGAGGTAGGAACTGCTTTTTATGCCTATTTTAGAGATAAAGAACAGAGGGGCTAAATAATGTGCCCAGCGTGATGTGGAAATGTTTTTGTCAGAGCAGGGATTAAACCAAGATTCCCAACATTTAGATTAGCATCCTAATCTCTGGATCATCCTTCCTCGAACCTGGACATGGTGTTGCTGCTGATTTTTGATTGAAATTGTTGTCCCTGAGTCCAGCATTTGACCTCTGAGGAAGAAGTAAACTATGAACTTCAGCAGTGTCCAAGGTATGGCCACAGTTGCAATGGTGAGTGTATCGAAGGGGGTAGAGCCCTGGCTCCAACCATTTCCTGTTCCATCCCACACACTTCCTGTTCTGGCTTACCCTCTTGCCTGCAGGAAGAGAAATTGTAGTGGCTTCTCTACCTGTTTAGTGACCTGCAGCATGTTTAGCGCACAGAAGATGCTAAGGAGGTTACCACTGCCCATCCTCCCCTTACACCTTTGCCCTGCTGTGCAGAACCAGTGATGGGCTAGCCCAAATTCAGTAGTATGAATAAGTTTCATTACCAATGTGGCATCAATTAAGATTTCAGGAAGTGAAACGTCTCCACTCCAGTGCACAAAATAAAAAGAGATGTATTTAAAACCACTTTTTTGGCAGCGCTCATACACTTTTTTTGAGAAAACCAATTCAATGTGAGTCGTCTTTTCCTGGAAGTGCTTAGAAATCCTTTAATCAAATACAAATTAGCCCGAGACATGAAAAATAAATGTTTGAAGAAAATATATCTTAGTCGTGGCACACACACAGCCCTTCGCAGTCCATATATAATCGTGCATCATTCTGAAAGGAAGTGATCATTAAAAACAGAATTTGGAGAGCAATATTTTATTTTTCTCGTGGTAGGAGACCCCCCATCACTGCTAACAGAGCCAGTCTGGGTTCAATTCTCAGCTGATTTACAGTGGTGCAAGTCAGGAGTAACCCTGCAGACTTCAGTAGAGCTACATTGGTACAAATCAGAGAAGACGCAAGCTTCGTTGCCTGAAAAATACAAAAATATCATAGGAAACTATAAGTGCCTGGGCACTGGACACCAAGAAATAAAATGAAATATTTTAAACATCTGAAGGAATATTGCTTTTCAGCATCACCTGTGCACTTAGTCCTTTAAATCAGTAAGCAGCTATGAAAGAAAATTACATGCTCCAGTATGCTGGTGAATTGTGTAGTGAGATTTTTGCATTAGTAACCCTGAGTATTTACACTTTCCTAAGATTAAAGGCAGTTTTCCAAAGCCATGTCTGCTTATTAATTAGTGTTCTTTATAAAGGTAGATTGCAGACAGGCTGGCAAGAAAGTGGTACTATCCTTTAAGACAAAATTAATCTCATGTTCGGCGTGCATGAGTCTGATTTAAGGGTTTTTGTACATTTCCTGGTAAGTCTCCAATAGAAATAAAAGTGGGTGTAAGCACAAAAAGAAGACTGAATAAATACCGAGAGTGCAGCTCTTTAAAAACAGCCTCTCCACCATAATTTGCTTGAAGGTGCTTGTATGTCTCTGAAAATGTGCAATGAGACAAGAGTCTGGGTCAGACTGCTGGCTGGTGTCTGTGGGAGCACCTTTGCTTTTCAGGCAGTGGAACAGTTCTAATTTACACTTGCAAGGATCTAGTTCTGGGGGCAGAAGTAAAGCAGGATCAGGTCTTGGGTTTCACCGCATTGGATGTACATAAAAGTCCCAGCAATTTGAATTGACTCTGTTTAGACTCTACATTGCCTGGCAAATTGACCTGCTCAAGGTCAATCTTCTGAAGTTCTATTTCATGCACCTGGTAGGGATTTGTGAAATTGACCTATCAGAGATCAGCAGTCGACCCCCATACTCCTCACTGTTGTGAGGAGTAAGAGAGGTCGAAGGGAAGAGCTCTCCCCTCGACTGTCCTCAGTGAGGATGGCCAGGTAAGTTGATTGCAGATAAGTCTGTTCTAGCTACACAATTGCTGTAGCTCAAATTGTGTGTCTGCAACTGGCTTATATGCCTAGCATAGACGAAACCTCAATTCTGCCAGTCCATACAAGAGAGGAACATAGAAATTGCTATACCAGATCAGATCTCTCTTATCCTGGATCTTGTCAGAGGGTGGCCAATATCAGATGCTTCCTGAAAAAAGATAAAAGAAACCCCCGTAAGAAACCACGCTTGGCTTAACAGCCCATAAGGGAAGTATGCTCCTAACATTGTTCTTTAGAAATGGGCTTATGCCCTGAAGTGTGAAGGGTTGTATCCTATTTTATTCTTCAGTCCTGTTTAGTGTATCTGGGTAGTCTCATCATTCATGTAATTTAGCCTCAACAATATCTCCTGATGGCATGGTGTGATACAAAACTAGTGTAACGATGGCTATGGATAAAATTTTCACCCTTTTTGAAATCACTAGGAGTTTTGTTCTTGACTTGTTGATGCCCACCCCCTCTGCATGTGGGTAGAAACTAGCTGACATACTGGCTGGTTCTTTTCCCAAAAGATGAATTAGGCTTCGCTGCAGCCATTGCTACCATAACAAGCACTGTTCAAGCATCACTGTCTATAGCAGCTGGAAATTTGTCATCTGAAAATATTTTTGATGGAGAAATGGCCTTTTTGCCTATGTGAGGATGTTTGTGGAAAATCCAAATATTTTTTGATATTGAAATTTTTTTAGTGTTTAGTATTTGTCCTCTCTTCTCTTCTCCATGTTCAACCCTTTACTTTGCTATCTCTTCACTTCCCGTTTTGCCACCAAAAAAGAGAGAGGGAGAAGAGGAAACAAATCTTGCGCAAAATAGTTGGCAAAATATTTAAAGCGTTTGTTTCCCAACAAAAACCAAGGACCGCTCTTTGACCTGTGCTGCTCCTGAGCAGTGTTGTCTGGAAACTGAGCACTTGGGCAGACAACCAGGAGAGAGTCAAATGCCACCCAGCTGAGTAGTGGAGCATCCACAACTGCCAGGATGTGTTTCTATGCGTGGTGCACATGTCTTGGTGCACATAGCAAAATTTATTCCCCTTATGGATGGAAAAAGTTAGACAGAGCATTGGTGCTGCCCCTGTTGGTACCTCCTCTCCCGTGCTGGAGAACTGAGAGAAGAAAAGGCAAGTTTTGTGCAGGGCGTGGGCATGCCTGGCAGCATAGAGTTCTGAGTGCAGTCCTAAGCCAGCGGAACTACATAGCTGGGTACTCCTCTCCCTGAGTCCTGACAGAAATAAAGGAGTGGGTATGCAACAGCCGGGAATTTTATTTTCTGTAGAGCAGTATCACCTAAAAACTCCACGCAGGGATTGGGGTCCAGTTGTGCAAGGTGCTGTATAGACACACAAAAAAGGTCTCTGCCCCAAAGAGCTTACAGCCCAAGTCATTTAGTAGATGACAATTTTCTCCTGACCTGTTCTTTATTATTTACCCTTCATAGACTCATAGTCTTTACGGCCAGAAGGGACCCTCATAATCATCGGGTGGAGGCTTGGACAGAAGACAGCTTGCTGGCCAGCTCTGGCTCACCCCGGATTTCAATCCAGCCCTGTTCAGCTGGTCAGCAGCCATGTGGGTGGAGTGCGTTCAACTGCCCCTCCCCCACCTTGCTGTGCTCTGCAGCCGAGCTGCGCCCAGGTCCCTCCTCCTAGCTGTGTGAGGGGTGGTGGGGGAGAGGGGAATGCTGAAATCCAGGTGTCCCCCTGCCTCTGAACCCCATCTCTGCAAAGCAGGCGTCGGGGAGAGGGGGACATACAACAGAGCTGCTCCAGAATCAGCCAGCACACACAACCTCTGTCACTCCCCTACACTCTCCAGTCTGGCTCTGTCTCTCTCTCTGTCTCTCTCTCTCACACACACACATAATCTGCATCATCAAGTCTCTCTCTGTCACATACCCAGAGCCTCTCTCTCACTTCCGCACACGCTCTTTCTAGCCCCAAGCTCCACCCCTTCTGCCCCAGGTCCCGCCCCTTCTAGCGGCCCAGAGCCAGCTCATGACGACTTGCCAAAATTCATGGAGGGGCTCCCCTGGAATAATTATTCATAGACTCATAGAACACTGGAACTGGAAGGGAGCTTGAGAGGTCATCCAGTCTTGTCCCCTGTGCTCACGGCAGGACCAAGCACCGTCTGCACCATTCCTGATCGATGTCTGTCTAACCTGCTCTTTAATATCTCCCTAGGCAATTTATTCCAGTGTTTAACCACCCTGACAGTTAGGACGTTTGTCCTAATGTCCAGCCCCAATACTCCTTGCTACAGTTTAAGCCCATTGCTCCTTGTCCTATCCTCAGAGGCCAAGGAGAACAATTTTTCTCCCTCTTCCTTGTAACCCTTTTTTAGGTACTTGAAAACCGTTATCCTATCCCCTCTAAGTCTTCTCTTTTCTAAAGTAAACAAGCCCAGTTCTTTCAGTCTTCCCTCATGTTCTCTCAACCTTTCATCATTGTTGCTGCTTCTCTCTGGACCTTCTCCAATTTCTCCATTGTGATCTCGTCTGACCTCTGCACATCACAGGCCACAGGACATCACCTACCTATGCCTGTAGTACACCCTCCCTTGCCATCCTCTAACTGAGTTACTGGAGTCCTCCAATCATCATTTAAAGAGTTCAAGTTACAGAGAATTCACCAATTACTCTAGTTTCAACTTGCAAGTGGCCTGGGCCCCACACTGCAGAGGAAGGAGAACCTCTCCGTCTCCTAGGATCTCTGCCTGTGTGAACTGGGGCAAAATTGCTTCCCGATCCCATATACGGCAATCTGACATTAACAGCAAAAAATGTCAAAGATGTGGCTTTGAGTGAAAACAAAATTCTGTTTGACCATTTAACATGTGTTTCCATAAACTTGCTAATCTACTTCAGTTTGCTTTGAAAATAATCTAGACTGGGTAAAATATGCTAAATTATATATCCATTTTAATGGTCAACCAAGCTTCAAAATGCTTGTATTGTTACGTAAGTGCTTATAATTTGCCTATTTATATCACATTTCCCTGACACTTCATTTGAGTTTACACGTATCTGAGGTCATAAGTGTAATGAAGGCTCTGTTTTTGGTTAAGTCTTGCTCATAGATCAATGTTCACAAGAAAATGTCATTTTAGTGGCTTACTAAAACAGCACACAAGAGAAATCCCAGAATCGTAGCACTGAAAGGGACCTTGAGAGGTCATGAAGTCTAGCCCGTTGCCCTCATGGCAGGACTAAATATTGCCTAGGCCATCCCTGACAGCTGTTTATCTCACCTGCTGTTAAAAACTTGAATGATGGAGATTCCACAACCTTCCCAGTAATTTATTCCAGTGCATAATTACCCCCATAGGAAGTTTTTCTGCAGATGCTGCTGGAGTAGAAATGGTCAACCTGTGACACCACTGCTGTTACATTTATAGGACCTGAGGCTCTGGTCTGCCAGAGACAGGCAGTCTTTATTTGTTTTCAAAGTCGAAAAAAACAAAGATATCACAGCAAAATTAGAGATGAAATCAACAGTCATCAGGAATCAAAATATATAGGTTGAACCTCTCTAATCGACCATGCTCTCCTCTTGCATCATCCATAATCCAGCATGATTTTAGCTGTTCAGATGACCGCTTCTCCTGGGTGTGGCCAAGTTTCCTGTGGTCCCATGGAGTTTGCTTTTGGCCGCCAGGCCTGGCTCTCGGTGTTCTGTGGTATTCTTTAGCTGTAATTTACCCACACGTCTTCTATGAGCCCAGTAAGCAGTGGAAGTGTTGGTAATGCCACTAGACAATACTGACTTCCTGCGGTCCATCAAATTCTGTCGTTCAGCACCAGCACAGAACCAAAGATATTTTTTTTCTTAGGAGAGGTTACAAAATCTGGACTTGAATGTATACTTTCCCAAAGTCTGGCTTGTTTGGATGCAACCTGTTATAGAGACAAACAAAACGCAAACTGACCCTTGACTTCGTACACCATTTCTAATTCCAATATTGAAAATGCACTGAAAGGGGTAAGGGGGAATCTTCCTCTTTATTTTTCCACATTGATTGATTTGATGCCACTTCAAAAGTGAAACAACCACTTTTCATGTATTAAAATAAAATCTCCTATTAAGTTATTTTATATTTCTACAATAACAAACAAGCAAGACAAAGAACACCAGTGGAGATTTTTATACCATCAAAATCATTAGTCAGTGTCAGTGGGGTTTATGAAAATAAATGATAAATGCACCTAAAAACAACCACCTCAAAGGTGTTTTTATAAGGCCACAAACGTGTCAAGCAGACTTATTAGATGTGAAGAGAATGATTATTTGCACAAAGTGAAATGAACATGTGCAATAATATTGTAAAAGGTTTATTAGTCTAGCGTGTGCTGAATTTTCCTAAAATATATCAGGTTCTCCATTTGCATTTAATGTAGTGTTAGGTATGACGTTATATCCTTCTTAGGCTATTTTCAGTTAACCTTATGCTTTTTGCAGAGTAGGTCATGTTTTCTCATCCTTTATAACAAGGGTATTATCAAATGCAAGGAACTGTCTAGAATGCTACCTGTCTAGAATGCTGATGTCAAACAAACCTGCACTGATTTTTTGTTTGTTTCAAGGGCCGTTGCATTGTTTTTTCTCCACAATAGCTTTGCAAAGGAAGGAGGGAGTGAAGCCTTTGGAAGGATTCTTTGACCATCACTTGCTTCCCCTCAGCTGAGAATACATCTTAGCTTTAGGCTAAGAGCTTTCTGGGTATTAATGCAGGTCAAGTATTTCTTAAAATAGGGAGTTAGATATTCCAGTCTCAAGACTGAATTCTACCTTGAGAAATTCACAGCCAACATCAGCTAACTAGAAAGGGCCTGCTGATCCTCATGGGAGAGTTAAGCAGAGCAAAAGTAGTGTAAATTGCCATCTTCTCTTCCCAGGAACACCTCTTAGCCTACCGCTTCATGACTTAAGCTCTGTTTGTTTCAAGTGGGCATGAGAGCTGTAAAACAAGTGAACTGTACTAATATACTCCTACCAAACTTGCATCTATGCCTGGCCAGAAAACACAAATTCCCTATGAAAAACTACGATGTTTTGTTTCAGATCATTACACAAGGAGAGAGAGACCCAGTCCAGAATGGCAAAGATAGGTAGTTGTGGGGGCACTCAGCCAGAGTGTGTGTGTGTGTGTGAGAGAGAGAGAGAGAGAGAGATTCATCTCCTTGTTCCTAATCAGGCAGAGCAGAACTTAAACATGTCTCTCATATGTCACAGGCAAGTGCCCCTAACTACTGCACTATAGGGTATTCTGAAGTTGACTGGGGGGCAGAGGAGGGCATCTCTTTCCCATATTTACCAGAAATTTCATCCCGACTTTAGAATGCTTCCCAATGAAAATTCATCAGAAACTGAGATGTGGCTATGAAAAGTTCTTGTTTTGATTAAGGGGTATTTTTTGATGTAAAAACTTTTTGTAGAAAAATTCCTGACCAGCTCTAAGCACCACTCCTTTATCTCACTGATCATAGTACAGGCAGTGTGGCCAGGAGAGTTGGAAGTTAGATGATTGACGTAATGAAGACGTCACAGTTTTGTCCAGCCCGAATCTGCTTTCTCACTAGCTTTACACAGAGGTAACTCTTTTGACTCCAGCTGAACTATTCCTGGTGTGCTCCAGAATAGCTGAGATCAACCAACCTTTCTGGGCTTGAATTCAAGATCTTTATAATGTCTGGCACACATATCTTCAGATTATAGCTGTTGGAGGACCAATGAGGTTCTGTACATTGGGAAAGACGTTCCCAGGCACAATATCCATTAGGTGTCTAACTGTTGTCTTAAGTCAGTGGGAATTAGGTCCTTTACTGCCATTGAAGTCTTCTTGGAAATTCCCTCTCATGAACTATTAATAACTGCATGTCTTCTTTGAACTCACTTGTAATGGAGCTAGATGGACATCTATGTGTTTAAAGAGTTTTTTGGATGGAGGATGTGTGCATGAAGGGTTATCATAGAATGCTAGAGCTGGAAAGGATCTTGAGAGGTCATCAAGTTCATTGCCCTGTCCTCATGGCATGACCAAGTGCCATCTAGATCATTCCTGACAGATGCCTATCCAACCTCCTCTTATATCTCCAATGATGGAGATTCTAGAACCTCGCTAGGCAATTGCTTCCAGTGTTTATCCACCTTAACAATCAGGAGTTTTTCCTACTGTCCAACCTAAATCTTCCTTGCTGCAATGTAAATCCATTGCTTCTTGTCCTATCCTCAGAGATTAAGGAGAATTATTTTTCTCCCTCCTGCTTGTAAAGCCCTTTTAGGTACTTGAAAGCTGCTATTAAGTCCCTTCTTTTTTCCAAACTAAACAAAACCAGTTCTTTCAGCCTTCCCTTATAGCTCATGTTTTCTAGACCTTTAATCATTTCTGTTGCCCTACTCTGGATCCTCTCCAATTTCTCTGCAACTTTCTTGAAATGTGGTCCCCAGCACTGGACACACCACTCCAAATGAGGCCTAGTAAGCATGGAGCAGAGAGGAAGAAATATTTCTTGTCTTTCTCACCACATTCCTGTTAATGAATCCTAGAATCCTGTGTTGCAACATTGTCTTACTGTAAACTCATATTTACCTTGTGGTCAACTACGATATGTAGATCCCTTTCTGCTGTAATGCCTAAACACTTTTTTTTATCCTAGAAGCTGTGGGTACACAAGAATATGTTTAATTAACTTTCAATGGGCTGATCCCACACTTGAAGAGACTTGTGTTTACCATTAGCACATATTAAGAGAGAGGGCTGCAAAATTTAACAGCATGCTGCATGTCCCACTTCTGCTGGGGTTCTCCTTGCCCTACCACATGCTAGCATTGGCATGTAGGCACTTTCTTGTTATGTTATAAAATAGCCAAGGGACAGCTGTTAAAAGCTGAGCTATCTACGCCTTTGTTCAGGGATAGAACCTGTTCAGGGAATATGGAAGGTTCAACACTAGGGTTACATGTAGTTTTCATTTCTATGATATTTGACAGGTTTGGAATGGGCTAAACAGGGGGTTAGTTCTTCATTGAATATTTGCTTTTACTTCTTTACTTGATTTTCCTACACAATTATTAATGTGCTGCACTTAGCATTCATAAAGGTGGTTTTCCAACTACAGGCTGGAACAGGGTGCAATCACAGTACAGAAAGTAGGGAGAATATGTCAGGGGAGTAGAGCTTTGTAGGAAAGGTTTATAGTAAAAGCTCAGACCCAGCAGGAATAGGAGGAAACCCTAGGTTTCAGGTTTCATTACTAATTCAAAAATCATCACTTAGGTTCATTGAAAGGTTTGCTAAGACTCATGCTCTGGTGCCTGCTTTGGAATGAACCTAGGCTGATTTACAGCTTGCATCAAAATAGGGTGTAGCTGATGGTTTTGTTCCAAATCCAGGGGTCAGCACGGTCCAGTTCTGCATGTATGCAAAAACTTCTGCAGAAATCAATGGAAATTTTCTGCCCAGAGATCTCGTGTAAGCCACCTCTGGCTGAGACACAGAAGTTGTGGCTTATATTTGTTTTAGATTTGGAGTTTATTTATATCCCCCAACTCAGGAAGTGAGATCCTCAGCTGGTATAAGTCAGCAGGGCACTAATTTCATGAACAGACCCATGCCATTTTACACCACATGAGGATCCGGCCCAGGGTATAATAACCCATGCTGATTGAAGTCAAAGAGGAGTTTTGCCCAAATCCTCGTGTGCTGAAACAGCTGATTTCTGTACTGTTCTCCCATGAACTGCCTTCTGCATTTGACAGGCAGAGGACGCCTGCAGCCCAAAGAGCCCAATGTATGAGGCTAGCTACTAATTTAACATAAACCATACCACTGATCAGTGAGCATCTGGTTTCTTCTCTCATCGTCATACCCACCAATGCAGGCATTGGGCTCACTAACAGAAACTTTTGGATGAAGATCCATATCAGGGAGTTGCTGCAATGTGGCATTTATACCTAGGTCTCTTAGAAATTAAGCCTTATAAGGAAGGCTTACCGAAACCACTAACCCTGTGATCTCATTATTTTTACAGTTCAAATCCTGGAAAGGAAAGCAAATGGGACTGGGTAATATTTAATATACCAGAAAAAAATCCCAGCTCCCCAGGGCCATTTACTCCAGGATCACCAAATGTAACCTCCTTCTCCATCTTCTTCCTATGTCGTTAATCTCTCACAGATGTTGAGAGACAGTGACAGCAGCATTCCTGAGGGGTGTATCAGCATCACTGGTTTCCTACCCGAGATGTCATCAGATCACAGAAGAAAGGGGACTTCAAAAGCAAGGGCATTTGCATAGTGAAAATCTGATCTGATGTTATGTTCTTAACAAGCTGGGAGAGTTGTGTGAAATTTGCAGTGAATCCAGAAATGTTTGTAATGAATCCAGAAAGGTTCATTACAAAACTCAGTACTTGGGATGGTTTCCACAATTACTTTGCTGAGGTTCAAAGATCTTTTGGTAAACTTGGGATGAGCGAGCACTGAACTAATCTGGGGTAAGATAACACTAAACCTGGACTAATGGATTCAGCTAGAAGCCTTAATTGTT
Source organism: Carettochelys insculpta (assembly GCF_033958435.1). Taxonomy (NCBI): domain Eukaryota; kingdom Metazoa; phylum Chordata; order Testudines; family Carettochelyidae; genus Carettochelys; species Carettochelys insculpta. The sequence goes on from NC_134145.1 coordinate 6,852,222, forward strand.
TCAGGTTAGTTTTGCTTTGAGGGTTGTTTTTTTTAATTTTATTTTAGTTAAATTCAAGCTCCACAAACTAGAGCTGGGTCTAAGACACCAAAGGCCAGAATGTTTATTGGTGTGAATCAGCATCTTTTTGGCTAAACCTATGACATGAGGCAAGGAAGATGCTCCTAAGAATAATCATCACAATATAAACATATACCATGGTATTTAAACCATCAAGGAGTAACCTGACTCCCAGACTCTGTGTGGCCTTACTGCTTTACATGCTTTGGACAAGCTCATGAATGTTTTCACAGTTGACTTCCTGTGAAACAGGAAAGCTGGGTTTTATTGATCTTTCGCTATTTCAAATCTACCTACTCTCAGCTGCAGTGTTAACTTGGAATGGGGTTGGCTTGATGTTCTTGGACAAAACTAATTCCAGGGAGCATTACAACACTTCTTTGTCTGACTTCTCACTGTAGCCTCATGGGCCAAGTGAAGGAACATCCAATGTTTTGATTTGTTCTTTGGTGGAAATTTAAATGACTTAAGATAGCTCTTCCCCCACCCCCACCCATCCCTACCTCCTACTTGTTCCACTCCCAACTTCAGATTTATTCACAAGAACAAAGCAAATCAAATTACATCACTTTGTATTTGGATGGGAAACTTGAATGAAACCAGTTTTTATGGTGAGAGTTCATTTTGGGTCAAACATGGCAAAGGGCCAACATTGTAATCTGCAAATGAGAAATGTGCATGTGTTAGTTCCTTTAATTAACCTGCACTTTAAAAGACTCATGTATTTCAATATCCTTTCAAAACAAAAAAGCAGTCCAGTCGCACTTTAAACTCTAACAAAATAATTTATTAGTTTTCGTGGGACAGACCCAGTAGTACTTCTAAAGATCATAGCCATACCAGAACAGACTCAATATTTAAGGCACAGGAAACAAAAATAGTAATCAAGGTTGACAATCCAAAAAAATATTATCAAGTTGAGCAAATCAGAGAGCAGAGGGGCAGAAGCCAGCGGGGCGGGAGGGAGTCAAGAATTAGGTAAAGCGACATATGTTAAAGCAAAGTATGTACTTCGCCTTATCTAATTCTTGACTTTCCCCCACGTTCTGCCCCTCTGCTCTCTGATTTGCTCATCTTGATAATATTTTTCTGATTTGTCAACCTTGATTGCTATTTTTGTTTCTCTGTGCCTTGAATATTGAGTCTATTCTGGTATGGCTATGGTCTGAAGGAGTTGGTCTGTCCCACAAAAGCTCACCACCTAATAAATTATTTTGTTAGTCTTTAAAGTACTACTGGACTGCTTTTTTGTTTTGATAGGCTATAGACTAGCACCACTATCTCTGTGTTACTATTCAATATCTTTCGTATTATGGAACTAAAAATGAAATTGCTAAAAGAGAACAAACACAAGGCACCTATATTATATTGTGAGAAATGTACACTGCACTGCCTATTATATAAAATATTAGACTAAGGTTTCATTAAAACAACAGCTTGAGGTCTACAATGTTTTCTGTTCTGTAACTATGAAAACTGGAAGGCTGTTTGTTTTACTTAGGTCAGAGGCCAAATCCTTAGCAGTGAAACCCCGTCAGCTTCTCACACTAGTAGAATGGAGTCTGGCATGTTAAATGCAAGATGTTAATTTAAATAATGGGGCATGCTATTTTTCCCATTGCAATCAGTGGACGCTGGTTCAGGCTGTACAGAAAGGCCAGGAGAGTTGTTTGCAATCTGAATTATTTCAGTAGGCTTTCTGTGGCAACGCATATTCTGTTCTAAGGTATTGACAAAAGAAGCTGTTGAGTGGTGTCAGTGATGATGGCTGAGTACAATGGCATTGCATTATTATTAATAAAATCATCCCAGAGATACTCTTACTGAGAACAGTTTCTATAGGCACAAGTGAAACCTCTTTGGAGCCAGGAGAAAGGAAAACAATCTAGTGCATCCTGGCTGGGTGGGAGGTTACTTCAATTAACTTCCCTCTTCCTTGCTTTGAGTCCTTGCTAGGATAAATAATGAAAAGCAACGGAGTGAAGCAGTGGTTGAAATGTATCTGCAAAGCAATGAGGTCAGTTGAGGTATGAGCTCCAGGACTCTGTGCGTGTCTCCGCTTAGACTCTAACTTGCTAGGAGGTGCTTTTTTGTTGACGTGAGAGCTCACCATCTTTGGCATTATCCCATTTCCCCCAGTTTTGTTTTGTGAGCAGCCTGGCTGATGGGAAGGCCAAGTTCTGCTGCCTTGAGGGAAGTTGGGTCTTAACTTCTTGCCCTAATGTAGTCTTAGGCTATGTCTACTCAAGGCAAAGTAAGTTGACTGCCGATATGCAATTCTAGCTATGGCAGTTGCATAGCTAGAATCAACCTATCTGCGCTTGGCTAACTTGGCCATCCTTACTGAAGAAAGTCGAGGGAGAGTTTCTCCTGTTGACCTCCCTTACTCTTCACATCTGGTGAGGAGCACAGGGGTCGACTGCAATCCCTGAGAGGTCGATTTTGTGTGTCCCTCCCAAACGTGTGAAATTGAACGCCAGAAGATTGACCCTGAGCAGACTGATCTTCTGGGCTAGTGTAGACATACCCTTAGATGCCTTCAGTGCACTGTGCTGGAATGAGATCCATTCCATTCTGAATGTGAGGACAACATCCATCCACAAACTAATGGCTATGGGTCACGCCAGGGCACAGCTAGTGTATAGGTGCAAAGTCACATGCTTATGTACCCTCATTCTAAGGTGATGGTGTGGCGGGGGAGAGAGGTCTGTGCAGATGTTATTTCCCCTCCCCACAGAGGTGGGTGGAAGGGTTGGGGATTGGGGAGAACCTTGGCTCTTCCCTTCTCCATTATACTGTGCTGATGTCAGCTGGTATATGCTGCACCAGGTGTAGACCTCCCAGAATTAGCTGGGGAGACTGGGAGGGAGACTCTGAAAGGAGGAACAATTATCTCCTTTCTGGACTGGTCCAGAGGTAAGGGGCACATAATAATGGCACAATCTAAGGCTACCTGGAAACAGAAGCCTAAGTGGATAGCAAGTCAATATATTATAGTGTCTGATAAACCCCGTTATCAGCAATGTAAATCATTTTGATGAGATTGTACTTTAAACTGTAGATGAGCAGAGATTTTTAGCAGTGGCTTGACCCTTAACAACCTAATAAACATAGCTCTGTCTATCAAATGCTCCTCTTCACCAAAATTTTGTGCAACAAGCAAAAACCAGTTGTGTCCTGAAGAGGCTAAAAATGAAGTAGCTGCATCATGAAATGCTTTCATTCCAAACATCAGCACACAGGAAACTTTGTCAAGTAGTTACGGAGCTGATTCTTTTTCTCCTTTATATCTGTGTCGTGCCTGAGATTATGGGGCGGGAGGGTACTGCTAACTTACACCAGTGGTTCTATAAACAGAATCTTGCCCCACACTGGGACTCTGGTTATCCAGGTTAAAAACTGGATTCCTGCTTTCTTCTCTGATGTAGTATCAGTACTTCGGAATTAAAAGCATGGCAGTGTAATTAATTTGAAATCAGAGTGGAAGTAAAAATAATACTAAAGGAGGAAGCAAGATATTGTATCTCTTCTTGCCGTTTGAGAGTGACTTTATGTGTTAGAGCATAAATCGATTAAAGCTTCATGGATCTAGGTTGATCAACCTAGTTCTGAGTCACAAAGAATGAGGATACACATACATTATCTATCTATCTATCTATCTCCATACACCTCATCTATCGAGCTATCCCACCTGATGTCTTTCATACACACTGTCTCCCAACCAAGACTGTATGACTGTCATTTTGAATTAGAGTTCCACATTTTAATAACTTTACAAAGGTTGATAAATGATTACTAGATGGTCAATCAATAGTTATAGATTATTATAAAGAGCAACAGATTGCTTATAATTAACTGTAAAAACTTTTTACTGATGTATTTGCAGTGATCTAGCACACATACGACTTGCGTTTATAACAGATGTACAGCATCTGTTAATAATATATTAACCCCTTATAAATGTACTCAGCACAAAGGATGTGAATATTTTATAGCATATATCAAGGTATCTGAGACTGAATAGGATTTTTTATTTCAAATAACTCCTATCTTTCTTTAACATAGAACTGTTGGGTTCAAACTTGGACCTCCTGCTTTCAGCTCAGAGGTGATTATTCTCTGTACAATGCTTTGAACATGTAAAGTGCTATATAAATTCTAAGTGTTATTGTTGCAATCTAGGAGGAAAATCTAGTCAGCTATTTTTGAATCTGAAAGTGTGGAAAATTGTAGTTTAAATAAAATACAACTTATTTCCTTCCACTTAATTCACAAACAGCTAATCGTCAAACTTCCTTGATAACTGATGATGGCTTTAATGAGCATGGAAATGTTTGTGTTTGGATGTATTACAGGCAGCACAGTTGCCAACTGTTAAGGTCACCCAACAATTTCCACTAGAAGACCCTGGATTCTACTTCTTATAATTTTGGCAAACTTAGACCATTTCAATTTAAATTTTTGAGACTGAGTATCTACCTAAGGTTGAATTTTGAGGGAAATTTCTCAACTATTTTGAGAAGGAGGTTAGAGAAAATATAGCGCTTTGCGCAAATTGAAAAAAAACCATGTAACTGTTTAGCTGAGAAATTCTGGCACCTCCCAAGTTTTGGCACAGAGATTTGAAATTTCATATGAGGGAGAGGGAGGTGTCAGAGTTGAGCCCATTGCTGTCCTTCAGAAAAACCACCCAAGCTTAGCTAAGTCATAAGCCTCTGCCTGCATTAAGTAGCTACTCACTAGAATTTGGCAGATAAATTCTCTGCAGATTCCATGGTGCACATGAACCATTCCCCATGGAGTGACTGAGTCGTCTAAATCACCAGGCTGCTGGGCCTGTGCAAGGTTTTTCTTGAAATTGCTCTTTGTGGATGCCAGGGGATGCTGGGAGTAGGGAGCCTATCTGTCCTGTGAGAGTGGTGCTCCCTCTTGTGGTGTCCATGTAGTGCCCAGAAAAAGGAAAAGGCAGCCAGACTCAAATACAGAATGGGCAGAGGGTGGAAGATAGGAGTTGGGTGAGATGGGACTCAGAACAGGAAGTGGCGGAAGATGCAATGGTTGGAGGTGAGAGACAAGGGGAGATGAGGACACGGGTAGAGCTATGAATGGGACTGGAGTGGAAGGAGAGGGATGGGATTAGGAGGAACAGGGCAAAGAAATGGCAGTGGGGCAAACAGGCAGGAGTCAGGACTTCATACTAACAGGGCAAATCTTGGGGAATGGGAGATGGGACAAGAAGGGTTCGAGGGAGGCTGGAGGGGATGGGGCAGAAGGGTCTGTAACAGCTGGAGCACACTCCCCTCCAGAGTACAGGGGTGATACTTGGAAATCCACCAAAACCCAACTTTTTATTCTTGGCCCCTAATTGTATTTTGCTCCACTCCTGAATATTGAATTCTGGGGTCGATTTGCAGAGGTTGTGAGTACTCACACCTGCCACGGAAGTCAGACTTGCTGGGCTTTGAGCAGAAGTGGTATCATAGCAATGCGAAGTATTCTGAAAATTGGGCCCTTGGGTGTGTCAAAGTCTTCTGTGCGAAGGACCTAAGGTGGCATGACACTAGGCCTGGCCGGTGAGCAGGAACCAAGGTGGCACTTTGACAGTGGGGTGTGGGCCACAGTCAATTGGGGCACAGGGCAGAGTATACCCAAGGGTGGGAGAAATCGCTTGCTGGTTTGAGCTTTGCCCTTATAAATCCAGAGTTGGGAGTTCAATTCTTGAATAGATCATTAGGAGTCAGGGGACAAATAGAGTAAAAAAATACATCAAGGAGGGTGCTTGGTCCTCCTGAGAGGGCAGATAATGAGACTTTATGACCTCTTGAGGTCCCTTCCAGCTCTGAGGTATGTGTATGTCTCTGTATATTTGCCTTTCCTTAAGGCCAGGGTTGGTACCAGGCATCTCTCCCCTCTTTGCCCACTGCTCTTTATTTCGAGCTTTTACCAGTTTCCCTCCATTTTAAAAATATTTGAATAAACCCTGATATATTCTTCAGGAGAGGACCCTGAAAACAAAGAGTCTTAATCATAATGGAGCTACACCAAGGGGGTCAAACTAAAATTGCCAGGACAACCTTAATCCTGGCATTTCCAACCCTTTGAATGCTTGACCCATAATGTTCTTTAAGCAGAGATTTTCTTTCACATGTTATATATTTATATTCCTGAACAGAGACATACATAATATACAGCCATCAATGCAAATGCGTATATGGATGTACAGACGTATAAATGTATCCACTTGTATCTGTATTAATGTCTACCACCATGGTTATATACATGTGTGTCCTACTTTCCTTTTCCTATTTTAATCAAGGCTCAGTCACATGAAATAAATACTTTGCTTTAATTTCAGTTTTATGTTTGCTGTTAAACTTGTAAAGAAAACATTCAACTTTTCACAGTAGAAACACAAAATTTTTATATCAGCAACCAAGTCAACTTTGGCATTTTTCCTTTAAGTCAGTTTGTTTTTCTAATATAAAACTAATATGACATAATGTGTAATCTAATTTGGAAATTACAATTTACTTGGCAGGATTATGCTGCCAGCCAATACCAACAAAGAAAGAAATTATTTGAGAATGTTTCTTTTCCTTCATAACGTGGTTGATAATTTATTTTTCCTTCAGAAGATTACTTCTCGCTTTATGACATTTCCTGTCTGTGTGATTTGCATTAGGATTAAATAATATGTTCCATGCTTAACATATGCACCAAAGAGAGTAAAGTTTTCCTTGAATTAAAATAAAGGTGCAAATTACAATCTTATTATGGAGTGCAGTCTACTTACTTAGCAGTGAAGTGTGTTGATCAGTTTCAGATGGTTTCATGATAATTACTTTAGTTGTATGGATGGTATTTCCATAAAGGGAATAATTGAAATTGGTAGATTTTGGATCTTGTATGAATCAAGGCTACTGTGAAGCTTAGAACAGGAGAAGCTGGAAAAGGGAATAATCCATCTCTGAGAATTTCCACTAACACCAAACTGTCCTATTGGCTTTCTTAACTAACTACCTTCAAACACACACCTAACATGGTGAGTTGCATCACAGGGAGCGAGTATTGCTAGGGAATTTTCCATTGCTAGTGGATTGTGGGACCATGTTTGTCAATAATTTACATTTAAACTTTCCATATCTTCTGCAGATGTGGGAAGAAACATATGTTCTGTTAGCATGGGGCTGTGCAGAGAACAGTTTGGAGCAAGGGGTGTACTTAGAAACTGGAACATGCTTGCATTTGACAGATCACCACCTAAAAATGCAACCTCTAGGTCACGTGGATAAAATTAGGCACAAAGGAACACTGTCACAAAAAATTTACCATCTTGTACTAAACACAGCATAGATTTGGACCCATGGTACAGAGGCTCTAGAAGAATTCCACAGAGACTTTAACAATCTACACCCCACCATCAACTTATGCCTCGATTACAACATGCAAGAGATACATTTCCTGGACACTACAGTACTAATCAAGGATGGCCTGATCAGTACCACACTGTACTGAAAACCTACTGATCGCTATACTTATCTATGCCCTTCTAGTTTCCATCCTGCACACGTGACTAGATCCATTGTTTACAGTCAAGCTCTTAGGTACAATCGCATTTGCTCTGATCCAACTGACAGAGACTAAAAACTACAAGAACTTTACCAAATATTCATAAACCTGAATTACCCACCAGGAGAAGTAAAAAAACAAATCGACAGGGCCAGACGAATACCCAGAGACCAGCTACTCCGAGATTGGCCCAAAAAAGCCAAGAACAGAACATCACTGGTCATCACCTGAAGCCCCCAACTCAGACCACTGCAATGAATTATTAAAGACCTACAACCTATCCTTAATCAGGATGCCACACTCCAGAAGGGGGGTGCGAATTTTGTCTGGAGGTCACAGCACAATCAGCTGCTGGGTCTCAGGTTCATCCTTTTCATTAAAAACGCTGAAATGTTACTCTTTCTATGTTTGTGTACTCACATTTATGCACCGATTAATGAAGTTTTTACATTCTACCTACTTATTTTCTTACACATGCCAAAAGGGATTTCCCCCCCCCCCACCATAGGAACATAACCAAAATTTCCATTAGACAGGTTTTGGAGATGAACTGCTGATCGCGGAAATGAAAAGCAGAGCCCAACATATAAAGTTGTGGAGGCTCCAGCTCATAACAGAGCCCACTGGGGCTAGTAGTAGTAGGCATCCTTCGATCCCAAGGGATCATGGGTTTGCACTCCAGTTGGACTGATTCAAGCAGCATCTTCTGTGGCTGTGCAATCCAGTCCAGGAGTGGCAGTCCTTTCCGTACTGTGAGCAGCACTAGGCAGATGTGGCTCTGGTATCACGGGCACGGGTCTTCCTGAGGGCTCTCCTGTCCTCGGCTTCATTCACCAAGGTAGTTTCATACATAACAAGAGCTTCCTTCACTCCCTCTTTCCAGGCATGCCTGTCTGAGGCGAGCGAATGCCAGGTGTTCACACTGATAGAGAGAGCGCTGAGGTCACACTTGCACGTGTCCTTGTAGCACAATTTAGGTCACCCTTTTGGCCTCTTTCCAGACACCAGTTCGCCGAAGAGGAGGTCCTTCGGTATTTGGCCATCTGTCATGCGTGAGACATGGCCCAGCCAGCGCTTACGCCTCTGTTTGAGAAGGGTGAACATGGAGGCAGTGCCTGCCCTCTCAAGCACTGAGCTATTGGGGGCCTTGTCCTGCCATGAGATACTGAGTATGCGCCTAAGGCAGCGCATGTGGAATGTGTTGAGCCGCTGCTCTTGTTTTGAGCGCAAAGTCCGTGTTTCACTGGCGTACAGCAGTGTGCTCAAAACACAGGCTGTGTAGACCTGCACCTTGGTGTGTACGGTGAGCTTATTGTTAGCCCATACTCTCTTTGTCAGCCTGGAGAACGTTGTGGCGGCTTTTCCAATGCGCTTGTTGATCTCGCTATCAAGTGACAAGTTGTCCAAGTTCGTTGAGCCTAGGTACACGAACTCATGGATGACTTCCAGTTCGTATTCTAGCATTGTCTAGCATACCATTGGGGCTAGGAGCTATATATCTATATTAAGAGACAGTCCCTGCCTCAAAAAGTTTGCAATCCAGTTAGACAAGACTAATTGCGGGACAAAGGAAGCATCCTTCGCTCTGTTTTTCAGCTGGGCATCAAGCAGAGAGAGGTTATCTGAAAATCATCACAAAGTGCAGAAGGTAGCTTAGAGAATTCCCCTCTGGATCCATCAGAGCGGATGTCTTGCATTAGCGGAGTTCTCCTATCTGCTGTGCATCTTGAGAAGGCCTTGCATATTGATGGCAGTGTGTGAAGATCAGTGTGTTTGCAGCTTGTCATTTCCAGGTTTAGTGGCTGGACTCAAAAAGAAAACAGAATGATGTGGAGGCTAGTGGAATGGTTATCTCTTCCACTAACTTGAGTTTGGCTTTGTGCAGGTGATGCACTTGAGGCTTAATCTAAACGTCTGTCTAAGCAGCTGCTGGGGATTTTGGTAGGATTCGTGGGGCTGTGCTATGTATTAGGAAAATGAGTCTGGACATGGTGAAACACCCTACAGGATAGCCCACCAGAAAAGATCTGTATCGGGTTCCTTGTGTGGCATTTGAAGACTATAAACATGTTGCTGTGATTTGCTGTGTTTCCTGAGAGTTTACAGGAAAAGTGGCTTTTTTAGGAAAGCGCCATATTGAGATTGACAATTTGATGTAAACCACGGCCGGGTATCCCATGTGCTGTTTAATGCAATTCCCTCTTTGTCAGCTGTAAGCAATTAAACTTTTCATTGTGTCAAATGACACCAACGTGATTCCCTACTACAGAGCTGCTGCTAAGATTACACAACTTCCCCCTGTGAGAGCTAGCGTGAGCGACACCATCTGTATGACATCCAACGGGTCTGAGCTGGCGTTAAAACGGAATCAAATTCGTTTGAAGCATTATTGTGTCCTGATCAGGCTCAGGCTCCCCGTTTTCACTGACCTGTGTTACCTGGTGACATATTTCAATGTGATTCAGAGCAGGGATGGTTAATATCAAACTCCAGTTTAAAGCAGGAAAGGCTCTGGCTCCGCAGAGGACAGATGGCCTCCCCACCGCCCTTTTTTTCCATCCATGGACGGATTAAAGTTTATGTGCACTGAAGCATGCGTGGATGTGCACCACCAGTAGAAATGCAAACTCACCACTGTGGGTGACTGTTGGTGCTCTACTAATCAACTGGGCAGCACCTGAATCATTCCTGCATGGTTGCCCAAGAACTTGGCTTCTAGGAAACACTGCCCACCGCCCTGGAAATATGGTGATAGGGCTGAAGTCATCACTGTGATCTGGTGTGTGCTTTTTCTGTCTATCCTCAAGCAATGGTGACTCTAGTTACATGCGTTAGATAAGACAACTAATTCGTCTTAGCTACATGTATGCAGCACTTGGCAAGGATCTGCTCCTGGTAAGGTTATAAATTGATGACAGACCCCAGTTGTCACTGTGAGGGATTGAAGCTGGGACCTCTGGAGCTAAATGCTTGAGCGTCAATGAGGTGCCTCTATGCTCAGTCTGTAGCAGACTTGTTAATCTCTAAGGCAGGGGATGGCAACCCCCAACACAGATGCCACTCTTGGCATGCCAGCTGATTTTGTGTGGTGTGTGTCCAGGACCTGTTTCCCTGTCCCTCCTCCCCCAGGCTGCATGGGAGGGGGTGGGAGCATGGGGCTGGAGCTGGGGCTCTGCCAGAGCATGGGCCCAGGACTGGAGTCCCAGCTGTGGGGCCCCCATCGGAGCCCAGGGCTGGGGCAGCAGCAGGAACCGGCTCGCCCCATGTGCAGCCTGCAGGCAGGAGGGCCTCGGGTGCCCTGACCAACCCATTCTGTCCACTGCACTAAATGGTAAAGCTCTGTATCTTCATTTATTTATTAAAGGCACTGTAGTAAGTAGGACTATTAATGACTTTAAAAAGTGCCACCGTGCATGGAGGTCAAAAAGTCAAATTTCAGCACCCCACCTCGGCAAGGTTGCTGACCCCTGCTCCAAGTGCTCTTGCTGCAATGAGGGTGGGACAAAGCAGAATTCCCACATGTGGGTAACACATATGCAGTTGTTCTCGCTTGCATTATTTCCCCTGAAGTCAGCAGCAGGAGCTAAGGACAATTCAGGGAATGGATGAAAGATCAAAAACTCGCAAGCTCCCCTGAACTCAGTTTCTAGGGTCTTTTCCTGGTGGGATTTGTGAGTCAGGTCCGTGTTTGCTAGTGGTTCTGTTAACGACTGATCAGAGCAGTCTCTCACATGGAGAGGGGCCCAGGCTGTGGCATGCCATCCAAACGAGGGCCCTGGCCCAATTGCAATGCAGGATTTTCACATGGGGGTAACTCATCTCACTCATCTCCCTGTAACATCTATGTGGACATCACTTGCATAGAGGGCTGGGGCCTTCAGGTCCCTGTAATTAATATGCTCCTTAAGCAGCCCTCCACATGGGTCTAGGCAAGGAAGGCACAGAGATGCACTCTGAAGCATGCTAAAGCTACAGAGGCTCCCACATGTGATCTTCCTACTGGCAACACCCCCCATTCCCAAGACGGGTCATGTGTGGGCTTAGAGACAAGAAACATGTCCTTAGAGGTGCTGACTCTCCGAGTGGTCTGGGGCTGCAGCACCCACTGGGAAACATTAGTGCATGCAGAGCATCCACCAGCACCAAGTTTCTCTCTCCTCCCTTCCATCCCCCATGTTTCTTAGATGCCAGCAGCCCTCCTGGGCCTATTGCTCCCCTGCCCTTCCAGGGCTTCCAAAGCACCACACGCAATTTACTCACAGCATTCAGGATTCTGCGGGAGGGTGGGGGATGAGCTGGAATGGGGCACACTGTGGGGAGTGGGAAATCAGATGCGGTTCGACAAGAAGTGTAGAGTCCTGCACCTGGGGTGGAAGAATCCCAAGCATTGTTACAGGCTGGGGACCGACCAGCTCAGCAGCAGTACGATGGAAAGGGACCTAGGAGTTATGGTGGATGAAAGGCTGGATATGAGTAAACAGTGCGCCCTTGTAGCCAAGAAGGCTAACAGCATACTAAGGTGCATTAGGAGGAGCATTTCAAGCAGATCTAGAGAAGTAGTTATTCCCCTCTATTCGGCACTGGTGAGGCCAGATCTGGAATATTGTGTCCAGTTTTGGGCCCCCCAGTATAAAAAGGAAGTGGATTTGCTGGAGCAGGTTCAGCGGAGGGCAACAAACATGATTAAGGGGCTGGAGCACAAGACCTATGAGGATAGGCTGAGCGATTTGGGCTTGTGTAGTTTACAGAAGAGAAGACTTAGAGGTGATTTAATAGCAGCCTTCAACTTCCTGAAGGGGAGCTCTAAAGAGGAGGGTGAGAAACTGTTCTCAGTGGTGTCAGATGGCAGAAAAAGGAGCAATGGTCTGAAGTCACAGAGGGAGAGGTGTAGGTTAGATATTAGGAAGAAATATTTCACCAGGAGGGTGGTGAAGCACTGGAATGCGTTGCCTAGAGAGGTGGTGGATTCTCCATCCCTCAAGGTTTTTATGTCCTGGCTGGACAAGGTCCTGGCTGGGATGTCTTACTGGGGGTTGATCCTGCTTGATGCAGGGGGCTGGACTTGATGACCTCCTGAGGTCCCTTCCAGCCCTAGGATTTTATGATTCTGTGAAGGGCTGGGTGGGGCTTAGCAGTGTGGCGGGTAAACAGGTGGAACCATAGCAGGGCTTGGGGGAAGGGATGGAGTGAGGGCAGGGCCTGGGGCAGAGTGGGGGTGAGGGTTGGGCAGCTCCCGGCTGAGGGGAAGTCAGCATTTCGTCCTGCATGGAAAGGGGAAATGTCTCAGAATGATTCCTCCAGGATTTATATGGCCGAGGTGTGTGGCAAAGGGAAGGAAGAAGAAAGAAACGGGGTTACCTGTCACTAGTAGGGACTTTTTTTCCTTTCCTCCTTCCTTCCTCCTCCTGCCTCCCCCACTATATAAACCCTGGCTTCTATTTGTCTCCTTCAATCCTCTGTGTAAATGGGTCTTACCCACAAAAGCTCATGGCCTAATGTGTTAGTGTCTAACGTGGTATGGGACTGCTTATTTGTGAAGCTACAGACTAACACCGCTACAGACTAACACCGCTAGGCTCTATCCCTAGGAGAGTGTTTCAACTTTCCTTTTGTCCTTCGCTGTTTTAAGATTTCCTAAGAGTGTGGTTTTGGGAACAGAGGCCCAGGGAGTTGACCGATGGGAAACTCTACAATTTGTAAAATGTTTCTCATTTTTGAACTCTCTCCAAAAAGGCTCCAACTCCCCAGCATGTATTTTTTTGCTCTGTACATTTTTCTTCAGGTTGGCACTTGAATGATGCCACTTTGCCTTTATTTCACTGTAAAGTTGTGTTTGCAAAGTGAGTTTCTGGCTTATTCTCTCAGAACACCTGAGAGGTTCTGGGAGACATCTAATCACCTTTGCTCTGCAGGCAATGACCTTGCTTTTAATCAGAACAAATCAAAGTACTTCACTCCTTAGTGTTATAAAGAAGCCATGAAAGCCCAGCTTCAGCGGAGGAAGTGTACAACACTTGACAAAAGTGGCGACTGAAATCATCCCTTGGGCAACTTCCCAATTCGATTTAATTGCATCTTGTACACCGTGAACTGACAAAACTGGACCTTACAAAGGTGAAATAAAGCTTCAGAACACAATTCAAAGAGTTATCTTCCTGTGAATGATATTTATATCTGGGCTCATCCATCTACTTTGACATCAAGGACAATAGTTGTATAAGTAACAACTAGAGCAGATGGAAAATTCTCTGTCAAAGCATTTTTTTCCTGTGGAAATGGATATTTTCAAGAAAAAGTAATCCTTTGTTGTCAAAAATTGTTCAAGGTTCCATCAAAAGCTAGAAACAGCTTCAGTCCAAATACAACCAAAGCCCCAAAAGGTTCACTTGCTAGAAATTGAACATGGTTGGATTTTTGATTGCATGAGAAAAAAAAAAAGTTGTTTTCAATTTTGTCTGTGTAAACCTCAACATTTTCAAAACAAATATGAATCCATTTTTCTCAAATTTTTCAAGGGGGAAAAGAAAATAGTGTCCTTAGCAAATCTAATAATGACGAGAACTGGTGGAATTATTCATTTTGAATAATGTATCAGCAAAAATGCAGGGCCAAATTCTGATCTCACTGACGCCAATAGCAACATTTTAGATGAGTTTAATGAGAGTTCAGCAGGACCGGTATTTCCTCCTTTGGTGGTTCTTTGTTTGCAAAAGGCATGTTTCTCCCCCATCATAGCAGCTCTTTGCACAGCTCAAGTCTCATGAGTGTGTTCAGCTTCGCTACTTATACTAATGTTCTGTGTTTCCACAGCACCTAGCACAATAAAGTCTACCCTTGACTCATGCTCCTAGCTGCTCCTGCAATACATAGATATAGATATAGATAAGCAAATCTGCAAACAGCTTGTGACTGTTCGAAAGAGTCTATTCTGCTAAAGGTGATGATGAAGTCTCCTTTAATCCTGCCTAGGTCCTTTCCAGCAGGACATAATTCCATGTAGGGAGGGGTTGGAATCTAAATCCAGTGGCCAAATACACCCACATTTTGGATCTGGAGGGTTGTGAATCTCTATGTATGGGTTCATGTGGTCCCCTGAATCTGAACAGTCCATGTGTGTTGGGGAAAGTTCAGATCTACATCAGGAGTTTGCAGCTTGGAGCCTTCTCTGAATTTGCAAGTGTTTGCAGAATTGTTTTTGTGTGCAGAACAGATGTGTATGCAAAGACATTTAAAGCACATGGTTTCTTACTGTATTGACATACTGCTACTGCAGACTACATGACCATGTGGAGCCACAGATCACTGCTCCTTGGGCAGCTGTCATAGAATTTCTAAAGGGTGTCTGACGGGGGGAAAGGGCACTTTTCCAAGTGTGATTGTAATAAAGCCCATTAGACGCTGAGTTCTCCACAGAAAAGAATAAAGGTCACATTCTGAAGACAGTTCTTTAACCCTGGCAAAGCTCCTCTCACCTAGTGGCCAACTAATAAAGTTAATAACTACAGCTTTTTATTTAAGCCCTTAAAAGATCCTTTGAGGCACGTATGAGCTTTTTTCAGTCCAGGGGAAAACTGAGGTACAGAGATGGTTTGACTTGTTCAGGTCACAAGCAAGTTCCTGGGAAAACTAGGACTACAACCACAAACTCCTTGTCCTTGTGCCTTAACTCTCCAGGTAGCCCTCCTTTCCTAGGGGCACCACATACCAAACCTTCTGTAGTACTGTTGTGCCTCACAGGGTTGGGAATTTTCTGTTAAGTCACAGCTGCCGTTCTGTACTCTGATGTCTTCCTATTTCACCTCTTCAGGCCCCTCAACCCTATCTCAGGCCATGTCTTGCACTATAGACTTAGGGTGCATCTAGGTTAAGCAGAAGATGGACTCGGTCAGGGTTGATCTTCTGGAGTTCTATTTCACATGCCCGGTAGAGATGCACAAAATCAAACTATCTGGGGTCAGCCGTCAACCCCTGTACTCCTCAATAGCACGAGCAGTAAGGGAGGTTGTTTGGAGATTTTCTGTCATCGCCCTCCCTCTGTGAAGATGGCCAGGTAAGTTGATTGCAGACAAGTCAGTTCTATCTATACAATTGCCATAGCTAGAATTGTGCAGCTGCAATTGACTTACCTGCCTACTATAGACCTACTTTTGTATGGGAATCACTGTCACTAAGGGGTATGAAAAATCCTCACTCCTAAATGACCTAACCCCAGCCCCCCAGTGTGAAGAGGAAGAGCTTCTCCCATTGGTATAGCTACAGCCACTCAAAGAGGTGGGAGGAGCTCTGCCATCAGTGTAGATGTTTTCACTTACACATCATGGTGGTGTGGCTGTGTTGGGGCAGCTGCACTGATGCAGCATTTGAAGTGTGGACCTGCCTTTAGAACTTCCCTCTCTTTGTCTTTCCACCACCCTCATCATTGCGTAGTCCTCTGTGCCGTCCTTGACTTTCCTTAGCACCTCAGTACCAAACAACACCTTCATCCACAATCTATTCCACCTACACAAGTCCTCCTTTGGCATCTATGGTGTGATTCTTCTCCACTTGCACCATTTTCCCAATGTGCTGTATGTGTCTGAACTATTTTCAGTGCTAGAGTGTCATAGCATAATCCTGCAAGGTGCTGAATACTGCTAAGATGTGCAGAGAATGCTCAGAAGAATTTTAAAGGTGCTCAGCTCTGTGTAGGACTGAGCTTTGGTGCTGAGGCAGTGGATCTGATCCCCCTTTGCTTTTGCCCTTGTATATACCTTTTGAATATGTGCAAGAGCAAGTGCTCAGCAGATGTAAAATGCTCCTGTTGCCTCACTGGCAAGTAGTACTAGACTGTAGTGTTTTGCAGTTCAGCTTTCCATTGATAGAAAAAAGAATAATGACATCAAATCTGTGTATTATTTCAGTGTAACTTGATTATTTGAGATCAGCTACACCAGTCCTTGAACAGAGGTGGTCACAAACAGCATGCAGGAAACAAAACCCTCATTTAAGTAATCTCAGCTCAAACACCAGTTTCCTGGTTCCCAAAAAACAGCTCCACCCCAAGAATTAACTCTAGCTAGAGAGATTAAGACAGAGAACTATTTGCAATAGCTCCTCCAGTGAGAAGCAACACCACAAGACAAATAGCAGTAGAGCATCTCTTCAAAGACAACATGCTGCGCCCACATCAAGGAAGTATAAACTATGGGAAACAGTGCCCTCTGGTGGCAATAGCATTCTGCTCTTGAGAGTGTTTCACACCACTTTTTCGCAAGCATAAAGGCATACACAAAAGGTGATGCCGTGCAGAGTCAGGCTTCTCTTCTATGTGTTTGCTCAGCAGCAGTCATGTTGCTGTCTAAATAAATCATTACGATCAGACGGGGTCAGAGACTCAATGTTTGGATCAGAATATAAACATCTCCAAACTTGGAGTGCTGATTGGATATGTGTTAGCAGGTAGGGTGGGATTAATCTGAGTCAAGCACAATGACTCCAAGGATTTCCACTGGGGCTACATCTATACTGACCGTGGAAGATCAACTGCTCGGGTGTGATCTTCGGGGGTGCTCTTTCATGCATGTGTGAAACACCGCATTCTGGGGTCAACATTGACCCCAGAACTCCTCGCGAGCCATGAGGATTAAGGAAGGTCAACAGGAGGAGTGCTCCCGTTGACCTTCTGCTGTGAAGACAGGCACTGATTCTGAAAATAAGAGCTGCTGTTTTGAAATAATGTTGCTGTCTTCAAAATAAATTCAAAATTGTGGGTGCGTTATTCTGAAATATGTAAACCCCATTTCGCGAGGAATAGTGGATCTTTCAAAATAGTTAAGACACGGGATAGTAATTATTTCGAAATAACTATTTTGAAATAAGAGCTAGTCCCTGGCTACGTCTACACTAGGGGGAAACTTTGAAATGGCCATGCTAATGGCCAAATTGGAGAATACTAATGAGGCGCTGAAATGAATTGTCGGCACCTTGTTAGCATGATGCCGGCTGTAGCACTTGGAAAGTGCTGTATTTCACTCATTTATACGAGGATCCTTTTCGAAAGGACCCTGCAAACATCGCAATCCCCATATTCCTATCAGCCACATTCGTTTCAGCACCTCATTTGTATTCTCTGATTTGGCCATTAGCATGACCATTTCAAAGTTTTTCCCCAGTTTAGATGTAGCCCCTCTCTTCCCAGTAGCTATTTAGAAATAACTATTCAGAAATAGCTGCTAATTTGGAAAAAGCACTATGGGTGTGTCTACACAGGCACAAATCTTCGAAATAGCCACCCTAATGGCCATTTCGAAGATTACTAATGAGGTGCTGAATTGAATGTTCAGCACCTCATTAGCATTAGGATGCTTCCGGCCACAGCGGTTCGAAAGTGCGCCACTCAGCACGGCTACACGAGGGTCCTTTTCGAAAGGACCCCGCCCCTTTCAAAATCCCCTTATCCCGCTCACTGATCAGAATAAGGGGATTTCAAAAGGTGTGGGTCCTTTCAAAAAGGACCCCCCGTGTAGCTGCGCCAAGCCGCGCACTTTCAAAAGTGGTGCTTTCGAAGCGCTGCAGCTGGAAGTGTCCTAATGCTAATGAGGCACTGAATATTCAATTCAGTGCTTCATTAGTAATCTTCAAAATATGTCTATTTCGAAGATTTGTGCCCATGTAGACACAGCCCATGTGTTTGGACAATGTATTTTGAAATAGCTAAGTGCTATTTTGAAATGCTTTTCTGTGTGTAGCTGCTTATTCTGGAATAGCTATTCTGCAATAATTTATTCTGAAATAGGGCTGCTGTGTAGACATAGCCTTAGTTCCAGCCCTATGCTGGAATGGGCTTGTATCTTAAAGGAGGTGTTTGTTGCTTGTGTTGAGATCAGCTCACTGTGATACTGAATTGTAAAAAGAGTAAAATATCATTGCATGTTATGATCGGGTCAATGTTGCCATCAGATAAATGCCTACTTATTGTTAAGTGCAAAAATCAGATAACCCACTCTTTCTGGAGCTGTCTATGGAAATTTTGTTGTCATCTTTAAGAAGTTATAATTAAATTTAGGTTAATTGTCCCACGGCTTTCTTCACTGAATCTAGTGATTGATTGGCCGATGGGGGATGATTGTGAGAAGCCAAGGAAATTCTCCTTCTCCAGACAAAGAACGTTTTGTGACACTCGAACCTCCCTCTCTGTGTTGTCATTTGCTAAACATGCCCTCAGCTGAGCAAGGGGAAGCACGTCCAGTTTCACTGCCCCTGGAGCGGAACTGGCACCCCACTGTGACTCGGAGGTATTATGTCAACGTTGTGTCACAAGACCATGAGTCAGGCCCCAAAAATTCGAGATCTTGGCTTCGGAATCATGAGATGTTGTCAAAACCACTACATAGCCCTTGTTCCTCTATTGCTCCAGCGTAACGGTGCCTGCCCTATATCTGGCACAAATTTCTTCCCCCATGACATTGGCTCAGCCAAGTTACCATCTCCTCCATTAGCAACACAGAGTTATTTGCCATTGGCTAGTTTTTCCTCCTCACTTCCTTCCAGTAAGACCTTATGGCAGAATAGTCTCAGAGGGAGAGCCATTCAGCCTGTAGCTTCATGAAAAACAAGGAATCCTGATGCACCTGAGCAAATAACTCCTGTCCTGAGAATTGCACAAATACACCACCCAAGTGTAGCCACACATGTAATTTTAGAGTCCAGGATAAACAAAAAAATTCCAGAGAAGTGATCAATTCAATCCTGTGACTGCCTGCAGTTCATTCTTAGGAGGAAATTGAAAAGTGCCTGATAACATTGCAGAACTTGTTATCACCTCTTCACAGCCACAGCACTGGTGTTACCAGAAGTCTTTGTATCATGATTTGGGGACTTCAGTAAGTGCACTCGCGGGAGAGGGGTCTGTTACGGGACTGGGTGGGTGATGTTCTGTAGCCTGTGACGTGCATGAGGTCAGATTAGATCAGTGGTAACTGGTGGGGGAGCACCGTCCACGTGCCCCTGCCCCCCCCAGCTCCACCCATGCCCCAGCTATTACACCCCTTCTTCACCCATGCCCCACCCCTTCTCTGCCCTGGCCCCACCCCCTGCCTGCCTCTTCCTTCAAGCGTGTTGCTGATTCCGATGAGTGGGAGGGTGGGCAGTCCCACTCCTATTCTGGAGTGGCACGGCCCAAAGGCAGGGGGTTTGGATGCTGGGCAGGGGGTGCATCTGACTCCTTGTGCACCCTCATGCTTCACCACTGGATTAGATGATCATAATGGTCAGAGGTGCTGGAATAATTTGTACAGTGGGGGGTTCTGAGAACCATTGAACCAAACAATAAACTCTGTAAATAATGGAACCTACTTCAGGCTGCAGCACCTCACACCCCTCTGGTTCCTGCACCTAAGATAATGTTCCCTTCTGACCTTAAAATCTAAGTGTCTGTATGAGCACTCTGCTCCAGAAGCAGTGTGGCAATACTGTAGTATTTCAGAGCAGCCCTGGGCCTGGCGTGCAATACAGCAGGGGGTCAACATTCGCGAGGGTTCTGTGTTGAGAACCCTCCTGAGTGCTGAATTTTGCAAATATGGTAGCTGCTCTGCCCAGAGCCCTGGGGAGGCAGCAGCTGCTGCACTCCTGCCTGGAGTCCCAGGGGAAGCGACGGCTGCTGGCTCTCCGTGCTGTCTAACCCCAGGGAAGCGGCTATTCACGGGCACTCGTGACTAATTGAATTCGCACACTGTAAGTTCGCGAATGTTGAGACCCTACTATACACTTCTCCATGCTGAAATCAACAGGCCCTACTTCTGGAGTGCGCCTCTACACAATGCGAATAAGAACACACAAATTTTGCCCAGGTAATTTGAGCTGATAGCTAGGAGAGACCCATTGTGTGTGACGGAAATTTACAAAATACCAAAGATGTGCATTAAAAAAGCCAGGATCCTGCATTGCAGAACAATGTTTTATTCCTTTATTTGGCAAGAGTCCTTTAGTTTTAAATCATTTTTAAGGGTTCACATTGCCTTAGAAAAAGTTCAGCAGTGCATTTTGCAAAGGCGGATGACGTTATAATAATGGGATTACACTTTGCGATGGCTGTCTGCTATTAAGACATTGTGGAGAAGTGAGGAGAGGGTGTAGTGTTTGTAGGTGCAAGCCCCAGGAGATACTGAATAGAAAACTGGCTTCCCTACCTTCTGCTGTGTTTTGGACCTGGGACGAGTTTGCCATAGCCTGGACTTTCTTTAATATTCGTTTACTTTTAGGTGTACGTTCAGAGTGCTTTCCATTTTCAGAGTGCCCTTTGTGTACCCATGGTGTAACTGCAGCCAAAAATCCAAGGAGTGGAGGTGTAACTACTCTGATTTGTGGATGCACTTAATTTTGTCTGCAAATAGGGACCGTTGGTCTGACACCACCTGAAAATAATTCCCCTCAATGACGCACTGAAATAAGATGATTTGGCAAAGTACACGCTTATCTAGGACACCTGTGATCCATACAGTGAATAGAAAATCCTTTGTTAGCCTGTGAAAACAGGGGCCTTATTTCAGAGAGACACTTCTTTGTTTTAGCAAGCCCGATAAATGCTTTTCTTGCTCAGACACATGGTAGAAATGGTTCTTAGCAAGCTTTAGTCTAAAAATAAGCTGAATCTCTCAAATCATCTGCCCCCAATTTACTTCTGGTTGACCCCAGGACCCTGATCCGTCAGATCAGCCCACATCTGTGCCCACCAGTGAAGAATGTGGCATATTCAGTGCAACATATGGCTAGAGCTGTGCATATGATATTCATGGGAAATGGGAGAAGCATCACCCTTTCCTTCATTCCAAACACCTCCTTGAGCTATATTTGTACCCAGTGCTCATGGAGATTCCAGCATTTTACTCTGCCACAAATTATATTCACCAGCAATTGAAAGGGAAGCCAGATCTGCTTTGATGCTCTTTTTTTATTAGTAATTTGTTTTTACTTAGAATTTCCCCTTTATTTTACTAACAACTATATCTTGGGGGATGGTAAATACCGATCATTATCAAGACATGACTCTGTACTCATCACAGGGCTGGCCCCCTGTGTTAGACAACTCACTTGGCACAGTTCTATTTTTGTCCCATTTGGATTTAAATCCCAGTGTTCTATTATGACAGGGGAAGGGAAATCTTAGTGAATTATTCTCTTGCAAGGCTGTAGCTCAGTCCAAGGTTTTCAGAAGCGATTCGTGATTTTGGCATGCCACGGTTTGGGGTGTCCATCTTGAAATTCTGGTCTAACCTTTCCAACCCCTTTAATGTGACCCTCCCAAGCGTGAATGCAGTTCTACTGATTTAAAGCTGCTTTATGCTGGAGTAGCCTTTCTCTGTATGGGAAGGGGAATAAGATACACTGTTCTATGCACCTTTTTACTAGGATAGATGCACCCACACTGCTACTGATATAACTATAAATAAAACAAACCCACATCCATTACTGAAATAATTATACTGATTAAAAATGGCCTGTAGTTCAGGCCTGCATAGCTAGAATGTGGAGAGTTAGGTTTGGGTATCATGTAATCCTAGTGGCTATGTCTACACTAGCACACTACGTCAAAGTAGCCTATTTCGAAGTAAGGACATCGAAATAGGCTACTTCAACATGTATCATCTACATGTCCTCCAGGGCTGGTGCCGTTGATGTTCAAAGTTGAAGTAGCGACGGGGAACATCGAAAGGAGCTTCCCCTGGAAGGAAATGCGGAGCATCCACACACACAAGCGCTCCCCATCAAAATAGGGGGCCAACAAAGCCCCAAGCCGCTCCCTTAAAGGGCCCCTCCCAGACACACTTGCCCTGCACAGCACGAGATCCACAGAGCCGACAACCAGTTGCAGACCCTGTGCACACAGCGTGGACCCCCCAGCTGCAGCAGCAGCAGCCAGAAGCCCTGGGCTAAGGGCTGGTGCACATGGTGACCATAGAGCCCCGCAGGGGCTGGACAGAACGTCTCTCAATCCCTCAGCTGATGGTCACCATGGAGGACCCCGCTATTTCGAAGTAGTGGGACGCGGATCGTCTACACACGCCCTACTTGAACGTTGAATGTCAAAGTAGGGCGCTATTCCCATCTTCAGATGGGAACAGCAATTTTGACGTCTCACCGCCTAACGTCAATTTCAACGTTGAAATAGCACACAGCGCGTGTAGATGCGACGTGTGCTATTTCGACATTGTGCTCGCTACTTCGAAGTAGCCGGCTAGTGTAGACACACCCAATGGGTTTAAAGCAGTGTTTCTTAAACATTTTGAGATCACAGAGATCACCGAACAATAACTTTATTTATGTAGAACATCTATGAAAATATTCTTAAAAAATGGTTTGTTTGGCCCAAAACCAAAACCAAATAAAAATCAAACAGCAACCTATACAGCACAACCAAAATGAAGTAATTTAATCATGTATCATAGCAGTGAAGAAGTAACATTGTACAGGTTGAACCTCTCTAATCTAGAACTCTCTCATCTGGCAAACCTCCATAATCTGGCATGATTTTGTTAGCCTGACAACTATTTTTCATTGGTGAGGCCAAGTTTCCCATGGTCCCATGAAGTGTGTTTGCAGCCACCAGTCCTGGTTCTCAGTGTTCTGTGCTGTTATTTAGCTGTAATTTTCCCCTGAATGTCTTCTAAAAGCCCAGTAAGCAGTGGAAATGTTGATAATGTTCTAGAAAATATGGACCCCTCGTGGTCTGGCAAATTCTCTTGTCTGGCACCAGTCAGGTCCCAAGGGTGCCAGATGAGAGAGGTTCAACCTGTATCTGTCTGGTTTTAATAACAGAAAATATATCCCGTCAGTGTATGATATCAAAAAAGTGTCAACTGCTCATGGCACACCAGTGTTCCATGGAACATAGTTTAAGAAACACTGGTTTAGAGGACGGTTCCTTGAGCTATCCATGGCAATGTGCCCCTGAGTAGAGAATTTGGAGTCTGGACCTTTTATGAAGGTGCACAGTGTTGTGGGAGGAAAGTTCCCCTGAAACCTGGAGAGAGACACATCTCATAGAGCTGGAAGGGACCTCAAGGGGTCATCAACTCCAGTCCCCTGCGCTGACAGCACAACCTATCACCATCCCTGTCAGATTTAAAAAAAACATTAAAACTAAACTGCCTTAGGCTTTAGAAAGGCCCCTAAAGGACTGAGCTCACAACCCTGGAATTACAAGTCCAATGCTCTAACCACCGAGCAGATTGCTACAGAATAGGGGGTGTGACTCTCACCTATCCTCCCTGGGATATAACTTGTATAGTAAACAAAGCCTTAAGATGGGAGAAAAGAGGAGGCAGCGGGGGAGAAAGGTTGTAACATGTACCCTTATATAGTAACTCTTCACTAGCAAGGATGCAAATTACTGCATAAACGTAAATGAAAAAAATTAAAAAAAGCAGTGAGAGTAACTTGTGGGTTTTTTTTTTACTGGCTTGATAGTAAGTCTGTGAAAGGGAACTGCATGTCCTCAGGTAGGCATAGGGTTTGGGCCATCTGAGAATTACATTGTTTTGAATTAAAACTCAATTCAGCCCATTGTATCGATAAGCAAGCTGCTGACCCAGAGCCACATGTGCTTTGCGAACATTTCCAATTCATCCCAAAAGACCTAGCACAGTGGGCCTCTGATCCTTATTGTTTGGATTAAGCATCGCTTTGAACCCTCAGTCATTGACCAGGTCCTCTTTGTGCTAGGGGCTGTACAAATGCAGAACAAAGATGGTGCCTCTCCAAGGAATTGAGAACCTAAATATAAGACAAGAGACAGCAGAAGGACAAAGACATCTGACAGGGCTAAAGAAGTCAGCAGAATAGACAGTGATATCAGCATTATATCAGCCTAACCATTGTCCAAGTTATGGAGGCACCACGACAAAGGAGAGTTTGGAAGAGAACATTGATATGGCTTGGTAGGTGTGTGTGAGGAGTGCTTCCTTAGAGTGTGAGGCAGTATGGAAGACAGCACAAAGGTGCTGTGTTTGAGACTTTAACAAGAGGGTCATGGAGGCTGGCATCCTGATGGGGTCACCATCTTGCTAGTAAATGAAAGCTGGTTGGTAGATTGGGCTAGACAATGAAAGGCATTGCAAGTGAAGACTAGCTGGGTCTGGTTGATGTGACAGAGGTGGGGAGTCTATGGAAGGAGGACTAGATAATTTACACTCAATAAAATTGAATTTAAGAAAAAAGTGACAAACTTAATCTTTAACAGGGCTCTCTGCCCTGAGAAGAAGGCTTCAGTGAGACTTACTTTTTTAAAAAAAGAATGGAGGTGGAGATAATCTTGGTGTTTTTAGGATCCTCGCCAGCATTCTAGCTGTGCGTGGGTTTGTTCCACCCATCTGCGTAACAAATTGTATGTGCACTGAGGCATGTGTGAATGTGCACCAGCAGGAGAAACACAAAGCCTAGCTGTGGGTTCTTTGCTAATCCACTGGACAGCCTTTGAATCTCTCCCAAGCAGCCTCACAAGGACACAGCTTAAAGGGATCACTGGTCCCCACATCAGGTAGGCTTGTGGTCTCAGGCCAGGTATGCACTAGACATTAAAATCAATTGTAGATACACAGTTCTAGTTATGGCAATGAAATAGCTAGAATTGACTAATCTGCAATCAATTTACCTGGCCATACTCGTAGAGGGAGGTTGATGGGAGAAACTCTCCCACTGACCTCCTTTATCCTCATGAGGCTGAGAAGTACAGGGCTCAACTGCTGACCCCAGATAGCTGAATTTCGGACATCCCTTCGAGGTGTGCAAAATCAAACCCCAGCACGTCAACTCTGACTGGGTCGATCTTCCATGTACTGGAGACACCCTCGGGCTTACTATACCCCAGTGGCTAGTGATCTTTTAGGTTTCCACTAACTGAACAATGATAATGGCCCCATCTGAAGCCAGCTTAGAACCAACTGAGAGCCATTCTGCTGTCTTGGGTGGGTTTTGCTTCGGGCCCAATGCACATGAGCAGTTTTCTGCTGTCATTCCCGGCCCTTATGTCAGATATTGGCAGTAATGAAGGGGATAAATCCAGCCCCTACCATTTCAGATGCCAGCTGCATTCTCTCTCTGTGTGTGTAAAGATTCCTCCTTGTTTTCTCTTGAATTACCAGGCAGAATGCAACAGGAACGTGACTCCCCAGACTTTTTTTCTGAAAGGAGCTGTGTGGTTTGCTGCAAGGTGTGAAAAACTTTTTTCAGGAACAAAATATCTTAGCTTGAGAAAGGAAAAGGATTAGGGTATCTTTCATTTATTTCCTGCTTGAAACATCAAGTCAGGCATTTCATCAGCATCTGAGAGGCTTGGCTGAGCCTCTAGTTGAGAGGAAATGTGAGTTCAAGAGAGGTGCTGCTAAGCATTCGCTGCTAAATTCATGCTCCTTAATGCTGAATTATCTACATGGTCTACAGAAATTGCAACAATTTTTGCTCCTAGGAACGGCAGTCAAGGGGCATGATCCAAAGCCCACTGAAGCCAATGGAAGTCTTTCCAAACTGACCTCAGTGAGTTTTGGATTGTGTCCTATTGCTTTTAGAATGGACATTCATTTAAAGCCAGCACTAGCTCATGGGGAAATAGTAGTTTAGGAATGTGCATTTGGAAAGGATTACTCGGAAATACAGGACCCAGTTTAGCCCTGTATTGGCTGCCAGATTCTTGGTGGCTTCTTTAAAAAGGCAACTGTGTCTCTCAGAATGCAGATGCTGTATTGGGTCCTGATTTTTTTTTTCCAGGATATTTTTCCTTCTAACTCTTCTCTTCATGCCCAGAGAGAGCAGCCTCCATCCCAGTGAGGGGGTAGTCCCTCTCTCACCTGCATGGTGGTTCTCTGAATATGGTGCTGGGAGTGGGATTTCCTGATGCTGCACTGGGCAGCAGGACTGTTGTGTTCCCCTTGCGAAGAAATTAATGACATTGTTAGGGTGGAATGTTAGTTTCCATGTCAGTGAGAGAGGAACTAGATACCTGAGGCAAAAGACCAAAGTCTAGCTATAAAGTAAGTACATTTCTCCTTGTGTTTCACATGTTTAATGTTAGCGTTTCGAGGAAAGGTTTCCACAGCACACTATGCTGCGAAGTCTACACAATTAATTCTCTTTCTTCACATATATTTTGGGAAGAAAGTTCTGCTTAATTTTTTGGTATGTTTCTTGCTTCCTTCCTTCCTTCCATCTTCATTTTATGGTTTTAAGTCTTGAGGGCAGAAAGCTGGTGGGAAAGAAGAAAACATCAAAGAACTTGTCACCTTTGCACAGTCTCTTTCCATTGAGGGCATCCGATCACTAGGAGAGTCCGCAGTCTTGGTGTTCCCATGAGTAGGTATCCTCCTTGCTTCTGGACACCTCAGTAGTCATGGGCATAAAATACAGCCTTTCTTATCTCTGGTTGGCCAGAGGACTGATATGCCTCCTGTCAGTCTGGTGTTAGCCACTGAGGATCATGCATTACTGACCTCCGGGTTGGATTGTGGTAAACAGGTACTGAGGTGTGGAACCACAGCCATCTCAAAAACTTGCAATGGCTTCGTTAGGCAGCAGCCTGTTTTCTCAGGAATTCAGGCCCCCAGAGCTCTATTCTGGCTCTGATTTAAAGTTCCGGTCTTCATCTTCAAAGCCCTCAACAGGATCAGCCCAAATTGCCTGTGGGACCATCTTTCCCTCCATGCCAACATTTACCCTTACAGCTGGAACATGGACACCTTGGCCCCAAGAGGGAAGCTCCTTTCTGCCCAGTCACTTGTTACTGGGTTGAAAAGCAGCAGGGCTACTCTGTAAACACCAAAGGCTAGATGTGTCTGTAGCTGAAGCCCTGAGCATAGGTTGTGATCAGAAAGCCACTCCATCCTAAGAGGAGCTCTAAAAATGATTGTCCCTCCAGCATGCAGCTGAGAGTCACAATTCCTCCCACGCTTCCTTCTTGCTCCAAGAGGCAAGCAGAGGGTAGCAGTTTGCTGCTGGCCTTTACATGATAGCACTCCTGTCTAATACCTTTCTTGATTTAACTGTGCTAGCCACACAAGGGAATGGGGAAGGAGTGGATCTAAGGCTTCGCCCACTCCCTACCCCTTCTTGCTCCAGGTGAGGAGAAAGAGCAGAAGCAGGTGCACAGCCCCAGTTTACCCAAGATCTTGGCAATTTGTGTAACCCAATAGTAATTGCATGATGCAGATGCCCTCTCTCCCAATTCATAGAGGGTGTGAGCTGTTACCGCTATGACAACTCATGCTGTCTTGTAGGTTCAGTCCCTGGTGTATCAGCCAAAAGCGTGATGGTCCCACTTGCCAAAGATATGCAAGAAGGGTCCTTGCTGCCCTGCATGGCCATGGAGTCCAGATCATAATCTAGCCCAACCTTAGAACGCTGGCTGGAGGTCTCCTCCTCAGGCGTTCAGAGTAACAGATGAATCTGGCATCACCAAGTTCTAATTTTACATGTGCAGTTCAGAAAAACAGAGTGGGTCCTAAATGTACTTACTAATTTTCTACTACAAGTTGAACCTCTCTAATCCACCACTTTGGGACATGACGAGTTCCAGGTGAGAGAATTTGCCAAACCACAGGAGGTCAGTATTGTCTAGCAACATTACTAACACTTCCAAGGCCATCTGGGCTCTTAGAATACATTTAGGGGTAAAGCAGAGCTAAACAACGGCACAGAACACTGAGAGCCAGGACTGGTGACTGGAAACAAATTTTATGGGACCACAGGAAACTTGGCCACACCCGTAAGTGGTCATCCAGCTAGCTAAAATCATGCCATTTTATGAATGTTGCTGGATGGCAGAGTTCCAGATTAGAGAGGTTCAACTTGTATTCCATTCCATCCATAAGAACCTGGTTCTTTCCAGGTGGGTTTGGCAGCAGCTGAAGGGCTCTCATGAGCTCCCAGGACATGCTCAGCACCATGCAGGGATGAGCCCTGTCTAATTAAAAACACCTCCCAGCAAAAGACTAGCTCTTTCCATTGGTATAGCGTAGCAGAGCTGTCACACTGCAGCTTTTATTGCATCTGACAGTTATTTACTCTTCCACTAAATATTTTATTACTGCTGTCAGTCTGCCTTTTGGCAGGTCCTGTTACCACTGCTTCTTCAGAGGGTGCTTGCAGCCCCTAGCCTTTACTGTACTAAATGCTGAGGTCAGAATCATCAGTTTGAACCACTAGAAATTTCCCTCAATGAACGGTAAAAAGAAACCTCAGCCCTTGCAAAAAAAGTGCATCGTAAACAATCCGGATCCAGAACTGGGGTAGGTCGTCTCTCACGCTGTAATAATTAGAAGCATACTGATTGCATAGCTTAGAACCCTCCCTCCCATATGCAAAAGTGTGCATAAATTCAACCACATTGTAAATATGCCTACACACTGGGCATGGTAACTTGACATTGATGGGATTGCATTATCCCAAGGAGGAGAAAAAGCAAAGACTGAATAAAAGGTTGTGAGCCCATCTTTTAATGCTTGGGTTGTTCCTAATCAAGGTTACCAGTGTATGTATTTTGTATGCTGAGAAAAAGAAGCAGAAGTATTCAAGGGTTTAGCTGCTATGTACACTTCATTAAATGAAAAAGGAAACTACAACAGAGATTTTTGAACAGCAATTAATAATATTATTGGAAGAGATTTAATTTAAAATAATTAATTGTAATTTTGCAATTTATTTAAAACTTATTTTCTATGATAGTTTTTGTTTATCTTTTATTTTTTTCATGGACCCACTGCAATATTCTCATAGACACCCAGCGGTCTGGGGACGCCAGGCTGGGAACCACTGTATTAGGTCATGAGCTTTTGTGGGTCTAAAAAATGTCTTAGTCTTTAAGGTGCTATAGGACAGCTTGTTGACTGTGAGATCTGGGGATATCTCAGACTGAGGTACGCTGATGAAAACTTTAGAATGGAGTATCTGCATTTATGATGATGATGATGATTCAGAGTCTGAATATAAGTACCTGATCCAAAGCCCACTGAAACTAATGGGAATTTTTCCATTGCGTCTGCCCTCCAATGGATGGCTGATCCTCACGTCTGCCAAGGAAAATGGAGATGGAATTGTCTAAGCAAATGCTCTTGTTCCTGGACATTGATTTCAAGGTGCTCGCGTCAGTCAAAATTGTGGCCAATTATTCCATTTGCAGGTTCTTGTCTTAATGTGTCTCTGTGCAAAATGAGGTGCGGGGCAGAAGTGTTCTGTTGACCTGCATTCCTGGAAAGATTTCAATATGTTCATTGTCTGAAAATTCAAGTGAAATGCTTGTGAATGTGCTGACAACTAGCATTGAATTTCAGCTGCTTTTGTTGCTTGTAGCTCTTCCAGAAATGTGATAGATCTTTGGGAAGAGAGGTAGGACAAAATGACAGAGAACAAGATCTGCATCAAAGTAACATGGCATTTACGGATGAGTCCTTCTGAAATTAAATTGGAGGTTGTGATGAATTTGAAAGTGATCAGGCATAAAGGCTGTGTCTACACTACAAAAATAACTTCAAAGCTGAGCATTTACACACACCCTACTTTAAGTTAAACTTTGAAGTAGGGAACTACACCATTCCCAGGAATGGAGTAAGGACTTTAAAGTGGGGCTCCCTAACTTAGAAGTAAGGGAAAGTGTGTAGACTCTCTCCTGGCTACTTCGAAGTAGTGCCTAACTTCAAAGTTAACTTCAAAGTTAGTTCCTAGTGTAGATGCACCCAAAGATTTTAAGCCTGACGTACATTTATTTGGTCCTACCTCAGTGCAGAAGGCTGGACTAGATCCATATTTCTCAATGAACAGTCCGGCATTTGTACCTGAGACTTCCACGACCAATTTTAGGAAACAGCAAGCCCATCTTTGGTGTGAAAATGTTTGGAGAACATGATGGTGACTTCCTGAGATCCTCCCCCCTCCCCGAGTCCTACATCTCCATTGTTCTAGACCAGTGTTTCTCAACCTTTTTTTTTTTTTATAACGTGCCCCCTTTTTTAAAAAAAATTAAGTCCCACCCCAGATTTCTGTCATGTACCCCTATGGGCATGTGTATCACTGGATGAGAAACATGGTTCTAAGGTAATCTGAAGTCTTGTAACAAGTGCCATTCAACATTTCAGATTCCTGTACCCTTTGCAGGAATCAGATTTGTTTTGCACACCACCAAGTTACACCTCACATAAAACTACTTACCTACAAAATCATGCAAAAATATTCCAGAAGACTGCTAACATGCTGACTTTCTAACATTTCGTTATCAAATAAATGAATTGGAATAGAAATATGGTACTTACATTTCAGCGTAAGGCATGTGAAGCAATAGAAACAAGACATCATCTGAGCTTCTGGATTTTACTGACTTTACTAGCGTTTTTTAAGTAGCCTGTTGTAAAACTAGGCAAATCTCTAGAACAGTTGATGGAGTCAAGTTAAATATGAGTCAACAGTGTGATGCTGTTGCAAAAAACCAAACATGATTCTGGGATGCATGAACAGGTGTGTTGTGAACAACACACGAGACATTCTTCCGCTCTGCTCTGCGCTGGTTAGGCCTCAGTTGGAGTATTGTGTCCAGTTCTGGGCACCGCATTTCAAGAAAGATGTGGAGAAATTGGAAAGGGTCCGAAAAGAGCAACAAGAATGATCAAAGGTCTAGAGAACATGACCTATGAAGAAAGGCTGAAAGAATTGGGCTTGTTTAGTTTGGAAAAAAGGAGATTAAGCAGGGACATGATAGTGGTTTTCAAGTATCTAAAAGGGTGTCATAAGGAGGAGGGAGAAAACTTGTTGTTCTTGGTCTCTGAGAATAGAACAAGAAGCAATGGGCTTAAACTGCAGCAAGGAAGGTTTAGATTGGACATTAGGAAAAAGTTCCTAACTGTCAGGGTGGTTAAACACTAGAATAAATTGCCTAGGGAGGTTGTGGAATCTCCATCTCTGGAAATATTTAAGAACAGGTTAGATAAATGTCTATCAGGGATGGTCTAGACAGGACTTGGTCCTGCCATGAGGGCAGGGGGCTGGACTTGATGACCTCTCAAGGTCCCTTCCAGTCCTAGCATTCTATGAGTCTACATGCACGCTGGTTGAGAAACACCATTCTTTGCAAAGCCCATGGCAAACTGGTTTTGTGTGATTGTGTCTCTGTGTAAAGGTTGTCTTACCATCTATATGAGCTTGTGTGATAATGGTAGCTCAAGTCATAGGACCTTCCATGGATTCTACGAGGAAGGTAGTGGGTTGGAGATGCACTGCTGACCACGTCTGTGGCAGACCAGAAGACCAAATGCATTAGTCCTACAGTCATTGACAGGATGGTGAAAATCTGCTGTCTGGGAAACACACTCTTTTAATCCCCGCAAATAGTTACACCTTTGGGAAAATGCAGTAGAGTCCACAGGACCAGCATGGGTGTGGAGTGATCCCAATTCTAAAGGGCCAGAGTGTTCAGGAGGATGGTAGCCCCTGACAATGGACGAACTCCTCCAGGCTTTCCCAGCAGCCTCGTCCCTGCTCTGAGCTCACTGCTCTCTGCAGGAGTGGAGTCACAGCGCAATTAGCAGGAGGAGCGTTAACTCTTATTTGAGCTCATCTGTGATGCTGCTGTGGGTTTGGCCTGGGGAGGACACTGCTTAGGGCAGTTCCTCTCTGCTTCCCCTTGCTGACTTCTGCAATATTTCCACAGAGCCCATCCACCATGTGATATTTGGCAGAAGCTGAACGGAGGATTAGTGAAATTGGAGTTGGGGTGGCATTTGGATTAGCTACTTGCCTCCTTGGTGGGACCTCACAGTGAATTTCCTTGCGCTGCACCATGGGGAAGGAGGATATGGGCCACAGCAATTAGCAAAAGCAAGAACCTAGTAGTTCACCTAGATGTGCTAGTGTTACCTAGTGATTTGTCCAGGTCAACTTTAAACGAGCCAAGTGACTATACAGGAAATGGCACTTTATGATCATTCTTTCTTACTTCTTGTGCACATGTAGTAGGGAGTGTAAGAGGATTAGAAACACAGTGACAATTGTTGTTATTATGTCTAAGAATGTTTCATCAAACTGAATGTGTGTTTTTGGTTTAAGCGGGATTTTTTTTTTTTTTGGCTTACTACTGATAAGAGACAACCATTTTAATGGCTGGCACATTTAGAGGGGAAGCATGATTCCCTTAAATCATGTTTTTAGGCACCACTAGTACAAATAAACGCAAAGCAGGTGTCACAGACAGGAAGCATATAGTTTACAGAAACTCTATTTTCTTTGGAAATGTGACCATTAGAAATTTGTGTGGTAAAATGTGTTTAATTCCCATGATAGGAAAGTACAGAGCTAGCAAGAAAACCAGATTTCTTGTAGTATGTATCCTTAGTAGTTATGTAAAAACTAAATATTTTGGTAAGTTTGCTTCTTATTGACATCATATGCTTAATGGAAAATTTACTTTAAATTAATACTCTCTATATCCTATTCCTCTTTCATCTTCAGTTACTTATCAGGGCTGACCACTAAAATATTTTTTATCTTGCTCCTTGCCAGTGGGGTGAATTCCCTTTCTTTAAATCACGACATCCTGACCCATCGGGGTAGCATTTTGCTAGTAATCAACAATTCCACTTTATTAATATTAAAGGTATTCTGAAGACAGAGCTGAATCCTCTGCGGTTGTTAGTTATCACTTCAGTGAGTTCAATCTTGCTACCTTGGTCTACACCATGGGAGAATTTGGCCTACAGAATTTGGTTTATCTTTGCTCAGAAGGTTAGATTTTTAGCGGTAAATCTCTATTTCACCATAGAGACCAGATGGGCCAGATAATGTCTTTTATTGGACCCACTTCTGATGGTGAGAGAAGCAAGGAGTTTTAGCGCCTCATTAGCATAATGGCAGCCACGCACTGTTCGAAAGTGCCGCTTTCAAAACGCACACTGCCCATGTAGATGGAGGCCTTTTGAAAAGAACCCCTGATTTCGAAAGCCCCTTCTTCCCAAAACCAAGTGGGAAGAAGGGGCTTTCAAAATCAGGGGGTCCTTTCAAAAGGCCCCCATCTACCCAGGCAGCATGTGTTTTGAAAGCAACACTTTTGAGTGGTGAGTAGCTGCCATTAAGCTAATGAGGTGCTGCATATTCATGGAAGCACGTGATTAGCATCTGTTGAAATCCCTCATTAACATGCCCCCCCCGAAAGGAGGGGCTAGTATAGACATGGGCATCCAAAAGAGCTATTCCAAAATAGCTTATCTCAAAATAACACAGCTACACACAAAAAAGCATTTCGAAATAGTACCCAGTGATTTCGAAATACAGGCCATGTCTACACTACAGCCATCTACCGAAAGATTATCTTCTGGAAGGTCGTCTTCTGAAGGAGCGCATCCACACACAAAAAAAGGATCAAAAGATCAATCTGCTCTTTTGATGGAGACAGTCCACACAGCCTAGTAAGAACAGGCCAAGGATCAAAAAAATCTGGCACCCTATGGACTGCTTTTCGAAAAAAGGGCCCTTGGAGCATCTACACATACTTTTTCTTGAAGTAAGTTTTCAAAAGGAGGCGTTTTCCTGATCTGGAAGCGGAAGAGGCTTCCGGAAGAAGAGTGGCATTCTTTCAATTTCAGATTGAAAGACAGCATTTTGTGTGTGGATGTACCTTGTGTTCTTTTGAAAAGGAGTCTGATTTTCCAAAAGAATTTGCTAGCAGCTGAACTTTCTTTTATATTCAAATTCAACGCATTAACACGTGGTTTGAACTGGGATGGGAATTTTCGGGGTCACTATAGGAGCTCGTTTGCATGCTTGACTTAATCTAATTCTTGACTCCCTCCTGTCTCCCGTCTGTCCTCTACTCTCTGATTTGCTCACCTTGATAATTTTTTTTCTGATTTGTCCACCTTGATTACTGTTTTTGGTTCTCTGTGCCTGAAATAGTGAGTCTGTTCTGGTACAGCTATGGTCTGAAGAAGTGGGTCTGTCCCACGAAAACTCACCTAATAAATTATTTTGTTAGTCTTTAAAGTGCTACTTGACTGCTTTTTTGTTTTGATAGTATTTTGACTAGCACGGCTTCCTCTCTGTTGCTAGAGTAGGTGCGGCCACAGTGTCTACACACACAAAGTCTATTTCGAAATAGAGCGATTGGGAGCACTATGGCATATTTTAAATAGGCTCTGTTCCCTGTCTCAACAGCACTTATTTCAAAATAGCTATTTTGAAATAGGCACTATTCCTCGTAGAATGAGGTTTACCGATTTCAAAATAAGCCAAGCACTATTTCAAAATTATTTTGAAATAGCGGTTGCATTATGTAGAAGCTAAGATAGTTATTTCAAAATAACTTTGTTGTGTAGAGCTACCCAAGCTTTTGAAAATTGCCCTACCCTCCTTGGCTCCTTAATGTTCTGGGGCTGACGTGGATACCACTAGCCAGCATACTTCACCGCACACATACAAACCAATGAAAAATATTTCCATTTTTAATATCACATTGTACAAAGAGGCAAAGTAAGAAAAATGTTGTCTTGCAACTTATTTGACTTAAGTGTATTTAGTGTGGCTATTTGGACATGTGATGTTTATAAGTTGTGTTTCAACGGTTATAAGCTTTAGCTTTTTGAATCTTCTTTTCTATTGTCATTAAATAATTATTGTCTGAGCCTCACCCTGGTAATTTCCCACAACTGTGAAAATTTAAAGAGAGAAAAATAGGAAACAGATGCTTAAAACTTGTAATGTTGCACAACAGTGAGTATTGAAACAGATAGAAATAAGAAGTGTTAACATAAACATTAATGTCACTTCTTAAAATGCTAAAAAGATGCACATTGAATTTTGCCAAACCTAAGTATTCCCCAGTTCTTCTCCCTAGAGCACACACCTGAGCATCTGAGCTGAGCCCTGAGAACCACATCACGGATTGTGGGGAAGAGAGGCACACTGGGTTACCATCTGAGTAAGTTTCCAGTTGTGACAGTTCCAGAAAGAAGATTGAAAATGTGACTTCTTAAATCTTCAGCAGCGTGAAGGCAACTAAAAGAACCCCAAATATATTCTTTTAAAAATCTGCAACATTTTCAGCCAATCTTGTTGATTAATTGAGGGCCTTAGATCATAATTTTTGAATGCTTGAGGTTAATACTGTGGCAGTGATCCCACCATTTTACTAGGCTAAATAGGTGGTGAGTTATAATCACCACTACTAATTGGTTACAAAATGTGCACATAGCCAGTCTCCTCTATACCATCCTACTACTTTCCTTAGCCCTTCCACCTCTGCTGCCCCAGTTGGTTCATCTACCCACCATGTCTGACCTTTTAGGCTGTAAGTTATTTGGGACAGCGATTCTCCTTTTTTGGGCTGTGTGTCTGCACAGTCCTTAACAAACTGGGGCCCTGACCTGTTTGTGGACTGTAAACGATGCTGCAGTACAATGATACATTGCACACAAACAAAACTACTTTAAAAGACCATGAAGTATGAGTACTCAGAATTTAGGAAATGCAAGCATTAAGGCACCTTATGGAACAAGTGGTGCAGTCTTTGATTACTTGGTCACATACTTTTTGTTTCTACAAGTCTCCAGTCCTTTACACGGTTAACTCCTATCTCTCCATCCCTGGCTCAGTGTCCAGTCTTGGTCTTCCAGTTCTAGTCTCCCTCCTCTCCCAGTTTCCTCCCTGTCTCTTTATACAGTCAGTTCCAGTCTCATCCTGCCCCAGGCTCCTTGTTCCAATCTGCAGGCCCTGTGCCCCCGGTCAGCTCTTGTCCCCTCTGTTCTAGTCAAGCTAGTTTCTCTTCCATGCTAATTGGTCATCAAAGAGCCAGAGGAGCATTAACAGCAAAGGACAGAGAATTTCTCGGCACTCATGACCTATGTCTGGTGCCATGGTAGCCCCAGCAGCTGGGAGGAACAGTTGCAGGATAAATCCTACACAAGCCCTACAGCCCTATGATGGAGCATGCTGCATGAAGACAGAATCATCAGAGAATTTAGCTGCCAAACTCTAAAAAGTCTTATTTGCACATCCAAATTCAGATTTTTTCAAAGGTTTGTAACTTGACCAGATTTCCATGTTTTTTCAAGTGGCTCACAAAAGACATGTGCCTGTTATCAGAGCCTTTTTCCTGTTAAATTTCAAGTCCCTGCTCCAATGCCCAGCAGTTCCAGACCTTCTCAAACAATAGGTTGTGAGAATTTATTGTAACATGAGCACAACAAAATCTTTTTCCTTAATCTTATTCTCAAAAACAACTGAATCCTTTTTGTTGAAACTTCACCCCAAAAATTCAGCCTGAGGCAGACAAGCAGCATGAGAAATTTCAGCCCAAATTGTAAAAGCTCGGCAAAGTTATCAGCTACTAAAAACAGGGTCTTATAATGGGAAGTGGTGGACAGCCTTCAGGGTGGCAATATGCTTCATACTATTTTCCATCCAGATGAAACCCCAGTCACTGTACCCTGCAATTCAGTTTGCCTCTTTTTAGCATAATAAATGGAAGATGATTTACACAGAGTCACCCTTATGATGTTCAGTTAGAGTGAAATGTGTGTGTAACTGCCGTCGGGCAGACTGGGACCTCAGGAGCTTAGTGCAGGTGTCACTACATCTTGAGCTAATGGTCAGCTGCTGCTCAGCTTAGGCTGCAGAGGACACTTATTCTTTCTCTGTGACGCGATCTAGGTACCACCGCATGGGGCAGTTAACCACACATACGTGTGGGGGTTGCATGTGCGCAAAAGGAAGAACAGTGAAAGCACAGAGCCTTTCGCATTTGAAAGAATCCCTGCCAAAGCGGGTCTTGTTCCTGAAAATGACATCCAATACCGATACTCTACACTGCAGAAAGCTGGCCTAAGAAAAACCGAATGAGTGCTGATGTTCTGAAAGGTGTCCAAGAGAAACAAAACTTGAGTCTCCAGGGCTGAGTTCTGCCCCTTGTGTGTTTCAACTAGGGTGGTTGAATGTGTTAGACCTATCAGAAAATTTTGCTCCAAATGCACAAGAATTAATCTACAGCCATTTCCTTTGCTTTCTTAAACATGAGTGAGGATTTTTTTCTCTTCCTCCCCCTATAAATTGCTCCTGGTCAGAGGGGGCATGTTCCGTGTCAAAATCTTTGACCGCCAGGATCAAACAAAAAACCCTTGTGAACTCAAAGTGGAGACAAATAAATGCCTATTACTTTTTTTTTTTTTTTTTTTGCCTGGAGTTAAACCTTTTTTCTGTCAACAATATTGACTTTGTTCACTTGGAAGGAAACAGAGAGTGAGATTTCTCTAGATGCTGCACAGGAAAAAAAAACATTTTGGAAGAAGGAATGAAAAAAGACAGAGGTTACAGGAAATGGTAGACATTTTTTGTTGAATTAAACCATTAGGAGTGACCCAAAAACCAAAGAGAAAGAAAGGAAACAACTGGATACATTTAGGTCACAAGAACCAGCCAAACGGGGAGCTGAAACCAATTATCATAAATGAATGTTTCTCTTTTATTCATGACCACCGTGCATGCTCCCATGATGCTCTCTGTCTTATTACAAAAACAGATGAAACTATTTCGTTTTGTTCTCCTGCTTATTAGCTAATACAACTGTTGGGCCATTCATCAAATACTAACATATGTTGTGATTAATAAGTACAGAGAATTAATCAGTCCTTAAACCCCTTCAAAAACTGAGGCTGACGGGTCTTTCCTGTATGTTTGTGCAGGGTTATGTCATTTAGCCAATGAGCTCTGGTTACGACGCTGATCATGCATTTTGCGTATTAAAAGAGCCTCTGAATCAAATATTTAGACAAGCTGTAATTACGGTAACCTACACTTCTGTAGTGATTTGCCAAATAGTGCTCACCCCCTGTGCATGAGTGTGGTACAGAAAAAGTGGGTAAATAGAGCCATTTCCTGTCCAGCAACACACTGCAGGGGCAGCAATCATTTGAGTATGTGATTGCTTGTGGTAGATGGGTAGCATTGGTGTCAATGGTATTGGCCTCAGAAGAGGCATGGCAAGAATGGGGCCAGAACCTTGCCCACTCTGCACCACCAGAGCCATACGGGGGGAAGAACTCAGGTTGCAGTTTGCAAAGCTCATTAGCAAGTTTCACACACATCCTTGAGCCTAGGTGGCATTATGTCTGTTAGAGGCATAATACTGCTAGACACAGCCATTCAGCCAGTGGGCCTCTTTCCATTTGATCCTCCCAAGACAGCTCAGGCTGTAATGAGCTGTCGCTGAGTCTGAAGTGTCCCAAACCACTTCACCGCAGTTATAATAAACTCACTTGTCAGAGGAAGAGTGTATGCAAGTGCAGCCGGTACGCACCGTAGCCTCCTGCAGAGAATCAGCCCCTGCTCTCCAGTGTATCGAGAGATGGGCATCATTAGCTGGCCCTATCAAAAAGGGCTTGTCCCTGAAAGAGGCAGCCCTGGGTTCTGAATTCTGATAGAGCTGGTGGATAGTTTGCCAATGGAACAGTTTGTTATTGGAAAAGGCGGGTCTGATGAAATTCAAATGCGTCAGGAAACATAGGGAATTCCTCAGAATTTGTCAATGGGAAATAATTAAGAAGTTTATGGTGAAATATTGTAGGATTTTTTTTTAAAATATCGAACTTTTCCTCCAGACGACACCAAATTTCAAAATTTCCGACTTTCTCCCCAGCCTGCCCATATTCCGTCCTTGCTCCACCCATCGCAGATGATATAGTTATCATTGAGGAAGATGAGGAGAAGCTAGCGAAAACAGTGCGGGTGTTAAATGAAGAAGGGAAGCGGTACGGACTGATTATGAACATCAATAAAACAAAAACTATGGTATTTGGAGATAAGGAAATAGGAAGGAAGATCAGTGTTGATGGTATTGAACTAGAAAATGTAGAGAAGTTCACATATCTGGGGAGCAACATAACGTATGATCAAGACTGTAAGAAGGAAATAGCGACTAGAATAGCAAAAGCAAGAGCGAGTTTGAAGGCGATGGATAAGATCTGGAAAAGCAAAGCAATTAGCTTAAAAATGAAGCTGGGTGTCTTGAAAACGTGTGCATTCAGCAGCATGTTGTTTGGATGTGAGACATGGGTGATAACGAAAGATTCGAAAAGAAGAATATTGATGTTCAAAAGGAGTTGTTATAGAAAGATTCTGAGAATAGGATGGATGCAGAAGGTCATCAGTGAGGACTTATATAGAAAGATACAGCCGAAAGAGAACCTGCTGCAGAAGGTTATAAAATGGAAGCTATAACTACTTGATATTCAGCATAATGGATGGTTTGACTAGGAGAGGCAGACCCCACAGAGGATGGGTAGATGATATAGTAGATAGATGTGGAGCTAGTCTACAGAAACTGAGCCACTCCGCACCGAATAGGGAAGGATGGAAGGAAATAGTGAGAGAGGCATCAGACATCAACAGGCGCTGAGCCCACAGTTATTGATGATGATGATGATGACGACGACGATGTTGCTCCACCCAGCGCATTTCCCCCACCCCATCTCCCTCTTCTCTGCTCACCCCTTCCAACCAAAGCATAGAATTATGGAGCTGGAACAGATCTCATGAGCTGATCGGGTCCAGCCCCCTGCCCAAAGCAGGACTAACTCCAACTACATCATCCCTTCCAGGATTTTGTCAAGGTGGGACATAAAAAAAGCCCGCTAGGGATGGAAATCCCATCACCTCTCTAGGTAACGCAATCCAGTGCCTCACCACCCTCCTAGTGGAGAAAAACCCCACTCCTGTAAAATTGCTTTCTAAAGAAAATGGAGCGTGTTTTCCACTGTGTGCCAGACTGTGAAGACTGGATATGCTGAAGATACCTAAATAACAAGACTCCATTTGGGAAGAAAAACGTCTATCACAATTTTTTTGCTATATCCTGAAGTTTGTCAGCGGTTTATTTGCCAAATCTTTGTAGTAAGGGCAAGACAGTGGTCCTGGTATACACAATATTAAATATTATATCAAAACAAAAAAAAGCAGTCAAGTAGCACTTTAAAAACTAACAAAATAATGTATTGGGTGATAAATAAAATAAAGTATATTACGGAGTATAAAATATTATGGAATACATGATTCAGGTCTTCTCTGGTTTACATTTTATTTGGTATTTCTAAGATGATTTTATATTTTAAATATACCCTTAAGCCTTCCTAAAGTAATTGTTGCAGATTGCTGCATATTTAAACTCACTAAAATACACGATTTGAAATTAATCAGTCAGAGCAGTTTAGTGTATTCGTAAGAAAGCCATGGCTTTTAGAAAAAGAGAATG
The DNA here is from genome assembly GCF_033958435.1 of Carettochelys insculpta. Lineage (NCBI taxonomy): Eukaryota > Metazoa > Chordata > Testudines > Carettochelyidae > Carettochelys > Carettochelys insculpta. The sequence continues at coordinate 6,893,089 of NC_134145.1, forward strand.
CTAATTTATTTTGTGTGATTTTCATAAGACATTTTTATGAAATTTCCCTGTATGTTTAAGTTAAAATATGTTCCTAGAGATTTTACGATATCAATGGATTTTGTATCTTTGTAAGATACTGATTCTGGTGGAGAATTTTCTTAAAACTAGTCCATCAAATTGTCAGAAGTTAAAGGGAAACTCATTTGTCTAGCTGTAAGGAAGAAAAGGAATGTTATCCCTTTAAGAGCTCTCTTCAACAAAGTGTGTGTGTGTGTGTGTGCATTTAACTAAAATTAAAACGTTCATTTTAGATAAGGGTGGTCTTTTGAAGAATTTATTTTAAAAAAACTCTAGGCTTGAAGATTTAAGCATTCAATGCTGAAGCTGAATACTCAAATTATGCACCTAATATCTATGCACAGATTTTTGTAGAGGTGTGATTTTATTATAATCTGCAACAAACTAATAACAATTTTAAAATAAATTTTAAACTGAAATCCTGTAGACAGAGGAATGCACCACTGTTTTGGTTAGTAAATTCAGGGCTGGCGCGTGCCTGTTAAATGACTTTATTATCACTGATTGGCTCTTTCACAGATTCAGTGTTTTGCTAATAGATCTGGCAAGCTGGAAGGCTTTTCACTTTTAAGTATCAGATTCACTTTGGGGAAGAAGTCACCAGTCTGCACGCTGTACCAGCCTGCTGTGGAAGCCTTCAGGAAGGGTCAGAATGGGGATAGGAAGAAGGGAAAAGCTGATCACTAAGACCCAGGAAGGCCCTTGACTCTTATATCCACCACCAATGCTAAAAATCTATGACTCTTTCTACAGATTTAAAATGTAACATCCTCTCTTTGGTGCAAGTGTCTGAATAACATATTGCTTGCTTCTGAATGATCTTGCAAGTGTATTAAGCTACTTTGTCAGATATGAAACACAATATCCAAAAGGATGCCGCCAAAATGGTGTGTGTGAAAATACTGTGGAATTTACTTACTATCGTTTTCTAAAGATATCTCTAGCCAGCACCTGCTGGGACCTTTCACAAGATAAGATATTTTGTTATGCATCTCACATGTCTGAGAATTAACATATTTTTCTTCCAAACTAATCCCAGGAAAAGGCATTTATTTTTAAACCTAGGCACACACCACCACGGTTTTATTGGAACACTCTAAATACAACTTGGCCTATGAACAGCATTTCTTTTGGTTTATACTGTGCCAGGAACATAGACCACCGTCTTTTATTTCCAGTTTCCAACTGAGATAGCCAGAAAAAGAAAATTAAAAATCAAGCTTTTCTTTTTTTGCATTTCGGCGACCCTGATGTGGTTGCTGAAACATTGCTTAGAAATCCAAATGGTACGGCACATATGGAAGTCTACTGGCGAGTGGAACAGAATCCTAAAGCAACATGTTAACTTTGAAAAATTTATGTTCATGCTACAGCAGCAATGTAGTAATCATTTTCAGTGGAACTGAAAGGAATGCATTAGAGATGAAAATGACTTTCTCCCCTGGATGTGAATACAGGAGTTTAGTTCAACATTTTGGCCTAGAGTTGCAAAGAGGCGGCTGCCTTTATTTGAAGGTACAAATGAGGCTTCTGAAAATTGCACTTGTACTTTTTCATGCATGTGCACATGCCCAAAATGCTGGTAGACGGATGGCTACTTAACTGATCCTCAGGCACAAGTGGTGGTGGTAGCAGTGATTCAGCTGGTGGTGTGGGACCGGAAAGGTTTGTATTCAGTTCTTTGCTCTGTCACTGCTGTCCTGTAAAAAGTCTCAGAGGGGTAGCTGTGTTAGTCTGTAAATTCACAAATAACAAGCAGCCCTGTGGCACCTTAGAGATTCAAGAGAGGTCAGCAATTATTTCCTCCTCCTTTAAAAATGTGATTATGTTAGGTATGCAGCTAATCCCCCCGGAAAGTCATTTCTGCTATTTCTAAGTAGGACTCCTCTGGGTTGCAAAGTATCAGATCAGTGCAGGACTGGTGTCTCAGAGATGATTGTCTTTCATCTAAGGAGCGTCACTGGTCCTGTAGTTCATTGTATTTGTTTTATACTTCTATTTACAAGGGTTTTTTTTCAATGCATAATTCATTCCTTTCACCACATTTAAAGAGCCAACTATTTATTTTATAAAATATTTTTGGAAAACTTCATGCTAACCACGTCAATCCCACGGCTAGATATTTTTATATAGAACTTTGTTGTTGCCACAGATCAATGGGCAATGTACAGAACATGTTACAATGGAGCTTGTGTTAAGGATTCGTCAAGATTTCCATTATAAACTTCTATTTTTGAGGGCTTATAACTCAGTTGTAAAAATTCATTCCAGGCTGGAACTTGGCAAACAAAGTATCAAGCCTGGAGAGATTTTCTTCTACCAGTTTTGCTTTAATCTTTAAATTGAGCCGCCATCTTAAAATTATATGACTGCTTGGGTTTATAGACTTTCTGTGTGTATACATGGTGCGTGTGCATGTGTTAGCAAAAAATCCATGCCCAGTTCTTCATTGGTGAGGAAAAAGGTGCCAGGATTCAAGCAATTTTTTTTGCTTTCATAACTGATGCAGCAAGCTCGGTGGTGCCAGGCAATGCCTTGCAAGTCCAGAGGTCCTGGGCTTCACCCCCATAAGCCCTAGTACAAATTAGGCGGTGTAAATGACACACACACACACACACACACACACACACACACACACAAAATGCTAAAAATATTAAATGCGCCATGTGACTCACTAAACAACTCACACCTGGCTAAAGTTGGGGTTACACATTCAGCCTTAGGTCTGTCCCTTTGAGGATAAGCGTTACAATACCATCCTAGGGCTCAGATCCTCTACTGATATGAGCAGCTGACGTCAGTGAAGCTGTAGTTATGAAGCCCTTGGGAATGGAGGTTGTTCTGAACCTGGACTTGACATAACGTTGGTACTTTATCGTACCAAAGAAAAATGCTGCTTTTTAACTGTCTTAATTTAAAGGAAAGAAGCCTCCAAAACAAGTTTCCTTATGGTCTCAGGCCATTTTTTTAAACTTTCCCCTCTTTGTAGTATTTTATGTGTCAAATTTACTACACTGTATTTGTGGTTTTTTTGTTTTTTTTTTTGGTCTCTGCTGTTGCCTGATTGCATCCTTCTGGTTCCAAAGGACATATATGGTTGGCTGGTCATTTCATAACTGTGGTCTTCACAACTCACAGGTTCTATTGTATGTTGATTTGCACCAGCTGAGGATCTGGCCTGCTAATTAATTTCATCGTGTGCTCTGTTTCCCCTAGTAAGCCTGAGTTATTTGGGAATCAGCTACAGCTCCCACTGAAATCAATGGGAGGGTTTTTCCATTGACTCTCAGGGGGAAGTTAGACTGGAACCCCCGAATGTAGGCCATGAAAGAAGCATTGGTATGCAGTAGGAAAGAGGGGACCTCTGCATAATCCTACATGCACTAGCATGAACGCTGTGTGTGGCTATAACATTACAGTCAAGTACACAGCACCTCTTGGAAGCCCTCCGTCGTTTTGCGGGAGGGAACTCAGGATTCATGGGCCCTTGACCATCTCTGAGACCTTCCACCTCTGCAGAATGTAGGGTGGGCTTTCTCTTTGGTACTTAAGCAGGCTAGGTTCAGAAACCAGGTACCATGCCAAATGGCAACCCATAGCCCCACCTCTGTGGCCAGATGCTGTATCTAGCTATGACAGAGACAAAACTGCTATTGACTTCAGTTGGGACATGTTGTCAGTGGCACATTGTAGCTGGGAACACATCCAGCTTCTGAGAAAGGACCCTGTCCTAGCTTAGGACTGCTGAGAACATGCATTTCCTATTGGTCTGAATGAGAGTTTTGCCCCTCACAGCTGTAGATCATCTTCCCCACGGCATAATAGCCCTGTAGACCATCTTCCCCACGGCATCAGGCTGGCGTTTCTGGGTAGCTGGCATTGGTGCTTATTCACCCCTGTGGGGTTCCTTTAATTACGGATAGGAGTTTATTCCCCTATGTACAGGTTGAGCCTTTCTTGTCCCGCAACATCCGTAATCCGGCATGATTTTAATTAGCTGGACGACCACGTAGCATGGGCTTGGCGACGTTTTGCATGGTTTTGTAAAGTTTGTTTACAGTCACGAGTCCTGGTTCTCAGTGCTTTGTGCTATTATTTAGCTGTAATTTCCCCCTCAATGTCTTCAAAGAGCCCAGTAAGTAGTGGAAGTGTTGGTAATGCTGCTAGACAATATTGACCTCCTGTGGTCCAGCAAATTCTCTGGTTTGGCACCTGTCAGGTCCGTAGGGTGCTGGACTAGAGAGGTTCAACCTATACCGTCAATCCAGCATATGCACAAACACACTTACAGGAAGGCTCTACTCTATGAATCTTAGACCGAAAAGAAAAGCAATAAAGAGCCTGCATTATGCACATGTGCACTCCTAGGGCTGTGGTTAACTCCCATCAGATACATTTCAACCAGGGCTCCTTCATAACATCCCCAGAAGAGCACTGAAATGTTGCCAACCACGGTTTTAAATAGGTTCATTTAAAATATAAATTGTATTAGAGCGAATTTGTCAAAAACCCAATACACAAGTGGCACAAATAAAATACAGCAGAGCAGGCTGTGGCTAACCATAAATAGTCGACCTTTGCTGGCAGCCAGGCGAAATGGGTGTCACTGCGGCCAGTTACAATTTAGCGAACTGCAATTTGTTTCACCCCGACGGTCAGCTGAAGGCTAAGTAAGGGATCCAAGCTCATTCTGGTGAGGAAGGATAGTTCTGCGGTTAAGGCACTGGATCGGGACTCGGGATTTGTGCTCAGTGCTTGGCTCTCTCGCAGATTTCCTGTAGACCTTGGACAAAACACTGGATCAGTCTGTTCCTTGGGGCTTGTCTGCATGGTATAACAATAGGAACCTAGAGGGCTCTGCTTGCCAATTCGTACCCATGTATTGTGCGCTAACGGGCCACATAAAACTTGTTGGGATGAAGTGGAAGTCGACTAGCATGCACCAATGTAGCAAGCGAGTAGTTTTTAGTGCATGGCATCAGTATTGACCTGGACACTTTGTGAATTGCAGGGTAGTGTGAGGTGAATTTACACCCCATCTCATTACAAACCAATTGTTTATATAGTCATCCTCCAAATTAGGTTAATTCAAGAGAATAATCAAATTTGGAATAAGGCATTTTTATTCTGGAATAAGAACATGGATGCATGGAGTTAATCAGTAAAAGCTACTCTGCTTTAAATTCACACCCTGTCTCATTCCAGATTTTCATGTGAAGACAATTTCTCACAAAGTGCCTACCACAATGTGTGTCTGATCACTGCTGGGGCCTCAAGGCAACTGTAATACTACAGGTTGAACCTCTCTCATCCGGCATCCTGGGGACTTGACCGGTGCTGGATGGGAGAATTTGGCAGATGAAGGGAGGTCAATATTTAGTAGCACGTTACCAACATTCCCACTGCTTTCTGGGCTCTTAGAAGGCATTTAGGGGTAAATTACAGCTAATTAACAGCACAGAACAACAGCTAATTAACAGCCCAGAACACTGACAGCCAGGACTGGTGGCTGAAAACAATCTGTATGGGACCTCAGGAAACTTGGTCACACCCCTGGTGAGTGGTTGTCCGGCTAACTAAAATCATTCCCAATTACGGAGTTTGTTGGACAAGAGAGTTCCAGATTAGAGTGGTTCAACCTGTATTATTAATAGAAATTAAATCTTTATTACTATTTATAGTTCAAGTACCGATAATGAACTCAGCTCTGCACAGACAATAAATTAAGGAAGTCATTAATAAGATGAGTATCAGAGGTGTAGCTGTGTTAGTCTGTATCTGCAAAAACAACATGGAGTTCTGTAACACCTTAATGGTTAACAGATTTGTTTGGGTGTAAGCTTTTGTGGGCAGAACGCACTTGGTCAGAGTTGGGTTTTTGCCAATTAAATTGTATGCCCAAATAAATATATTAGTTTTTAAGGTGACATAAGACTCCTCAATATTCATAAGATGTAGGTTCAGAATGAAAAATAAAGTGGGTCAACAATTTTTCACCAAAATATTTTGTTGGGGCTATAAAAATGACTTTTTGGCTCTATGGAATTTTTCACAGGACAATTTCTCTTTTTTGAATTTTTTTCAGGTTTTTTTTTTCAAAAATACAAACAAAAATCTAAAAAAAATCACTTGTCTAAAATTGAAGAAAAAGTCAGGTTTGGGTTGTAATATCTATAGCAACATTCAAAATAAAATCAGTTCTTTTCTCAAAACCGCCCTCTGCCCCCAGCCAAATATATGAAATATGTAGGGGAAAAAAAAACGCCTTTTTTTTTTTTGTTTTCATATAAATTATGTATTGTGACATTTGGGAGCACTGACTTTAAATACCTTAAATGTGGAGGTGTTTTCTTGTACCTGAGTCCAAAGAGTTAATAAGAGGGGAGGAAATTGAATCACTGTAGACAGTATTTCATTTTCCTATTTAACCCAAATTAAATTGGAAACAAGACAACATCACTGCAGCGTTTCAAAGAACAATGTGACTGAAGTGACATAAGCTGGGCTGCCTCTTGGGGAATATGAATGAGGGTGTAACTGAAACTGAAATAAAATTTGCACACATTCCTCTGTATTAAAGAAGGGTCAAAGACTATGCATCAAGGTGCACAAGGTAGCTGAGCCTAACCTCATGAAAGACACAAAAGGAATTCTTAAGTTGCCGACAGAAATGTCTTTGCAGCCTGCCAGGAGCCAAATGTTCCTGCTGGGAAAATAACAAGCCAGATTCAAAGTCTGGATCCAATGAGTGGCTCTCCAAAGAAGAGCACAGGGCAAGAAATATAATGAGGAAAGATAAACAGCATCCCTCTGAGTGATACGTTCAGGCTTATTAGGCAAACCAAATGTTGAAGATCGGTCTTGGGGACGTTGTGAGGGAAATGGCAGCATCTGAGGGAAATGGTGGTGAAAGTGTTAGAAATTCAAACCAAACAATGTAAGGAGAGAAAGCCAGTGCTTAGGACATCCGTCTAGGACTGGGGAGCCCCAGCCTCACTGCTCTGCTCCACCAAAGGCTTGCATTTGTCTTTCTGGGCCTCTGTAAAACATGGATAGTAGCACTGCCCTACCTCACAAGGGTGCCATCAGGCAAGGGAGCCAGAACGGCAGGGAGCCAGAGGGCCATGGTCCCATCACTTTCTACGATCAGTAAGGGGCAGAGATAGGGTGGAGCAGGCAGACCTGGCCTCACGGCAAGGTGAGCAAAACGGTTTTCTCTGATCCTGCACCTCCAGGGCCCCATGCTCCAATTGTCTATAGCATCACGGCCCACTAGGTCTCCACCCACCGCTGGCCCAGCTCTGGGAGACAGCCAAGAGGAGCAAAATGGGGAACTGGGCCTGCAGGGAAGGGGCTAGGTAGGGTCTGGGGGAAGGGACCTGTGAGGACAGGGCTGGTGGGGAGTAAGGGGCAGTGAAGGGGCAGGCCTCAGGGGGAAGGAGTGGCATTGAGGACATGGCCACAATTTGAGTCTCCCCACTTTTAAGAAGCTTTCACTGCTCCTGCTGTGAAGATTAAAGACTGCAAGAAACTCAGATGTTTTGGTAACCTGGCCATTTACATACCTGATCAGGTGACTATTTTTGCTCATTAGGACTGTTATCTTTAACATGCTGAGAGCATTCATGTTCTAACCCCTAACGTGAAGGCTTCCTGGCATATATTAGCCTTGGCAATATTAACTCTACCACATCTGACAATGTCATAAGGCCTTTGGTCCAGAAGACTCCCAGAATGCACCTTACTTCTGCAAATGCTTATGCCTGGCCTTAACTCTACTCAAGTGAGTAATTCTATTGAAGACCAAAGGACTAGTCCTACGTGGAAAGTTACTCATTCTTCAGCACCTGTCTGTGAGGGCAATTGGTCCATCGCCAGTGTTATCAGCCATCAGTGACAGGACTAAGAGATTTGGTCTAGATGTTTTATGCTGGTCCATTTATGGCAGACCATTCAGATAGTTATTTTCTTCTTTCCCCAGACCTAAATCAGTAATGATACTGGCAGCCTTGGGGATCCAAACGGCTGAAGCTGACTCCTCATCACTTGTAGACAGCTTGGAGAAAGGCTGAACTCTGAGTTGGGGGTAAGACAGAGCCAGAATCGGGCCTCACGCATTCAAGAGACTTCAGTCTCCATCTCTGAAGCAAAGGTCTAGTGATGGACATTATCCAGGAAGAAGCAGGTGGCATGAAAAGTCTATGATGGGGGTAACAGGTAATGCAAGGGAAACAAACAAACAATGGGACTACTCAAGGAATAAGATACTTCTCACTCAGTGTGAGGAAAATCCAGCCCTCCTTCACTCCAGGCCAGCGACAGTCACAGAGTAACTCACTGAAGCATCGACTCAATGGCATCCAGTAGAAGAATGCCAAGTGGCTTTTCCTCAGCGCCTAGCTTTTGGGTCATGCCTTCACCTGAGGTAATTTGTTCTGGCTCCACTGAAGCCCCAAAGAGCAGTGCCAATTCACATGCAGGTCAGGATGTGACCCTTTTTGTCTCTAACACAGCATACAAAGGAAGAGGCAGTAGAGGGAGAAGGAAAATGTTTGTGTAAGAAAGCTGACCTTGAAAAGACAGCTTTAAACGGGGAGTAACAAGACCGTTTTTATGGAAGGCTTTCTACATGTGGTAAAATATTTTTGGAAACATGGTTAAAAAAAAGTACAGTCTCACACTAACTATGGTTGATTTTCTTTAGGGAGCTGCCCTGCTTCGCAGAGGAGCGGCATATATACCATATGATCCAGAGGTTGCTAAGGTAGGTAGAATTTTTGCATCGATTAGCATAGTATGATAATGATAATGTCAAAACTTGTGTAAAAACTGCATTTAATTTGAAGCTAACCCTTAGGGTTGACTATTCTTTTCACATGGCTCATTTTGCATCACTTTCTGCATGCTTGATATTTTGTTATCAATTTCTTCAATTAATTTTGAGTAACACGAGGGTATGATTTTCTGTCATCCAGGGAACATCTCTTTGGTAGGTTGTCGTACAGGAACAAAAAAGAGTTAATGCTGTTGTCACTTTAGAGCTGCGTCCACACTTTCAAAAGGGGGATGCTAATAAGACACTTTGGGATATGCTAATGAGGCACTGCAATGAATATGCAGTGCCTTGTTAGCATAATGGCTGCCAGGGCACTTAGAAAGTGGCCCTTTTGATCGCACGCAGCTCATCTACACAGGGTCCTTTTCAAAAGGACCCTGCACTTGTCAAAATCCCCTATTTCTATTTGGTTATAGGAATACAGGGATTTCAAAGGGCGCGGGGTCATTTTGAAAAGCACCCCATGCAGATGAGCCACGCACGATCAAAAGCACCACTTTCGAAGTGCTGCGGCTGCCATTATATTAATGAGGCACTGCATATTCATTGCAGAGCCTCATTAGCATATCCTGAAGTGTCTCATTAGCTTCCCCTTTTCAAAAGGGGTGGGGCTAGTGTAGACACGGCCTAAGTGGATGTTTTCAGAAAACTACTCACAATAACTCCAAGATCTTTTTCTTGAGAGGCAATAGCTAAATTAGGCCCCATCATTTTATACATACAGTTGGGATCATGTATCAGAGAGGTAGCCGTGTTAGTCTGTAGCTTTGAGAACAACAAAAAGTCTTGCGGCACCTTATAAACTAACAGATTTGCATTACTTTACATTGATCAAAATTGAAATTCATCTGCCATTTTGTTGCCCATTCACCTTGCTTAATCCCCTTTCTCTCTCACTACCTCCATTGCCAAACTAAAGAAGAGAAGGGCCTTTAATGTTCATGGACTAAGAGAACTTTCTATTATTTGTCAAGGCTGTTCACTCTACTGTCAAATTGCCAATATTTCACCAAGGGGCTCCCATCAAAGTACTCCCTTCAGCCTCTGATTGGCTATAGGCACGTTTGTGCAGTGAGGGACTGGGGAACCTACTCATTTCCCCCCCCCCCCCCCATCTCAACAAAAGTGCTTTTAAAGAACCAGAAGCAGAGAGGGGTGAAATAGAGAGATGGTGTCACCACCAGGCTTGGGCCGGCAGAACTACTGGTCAAAGCAGAAGTCAAGCCAAAAGTCAGAGTCAGGCCAAGGATCAGAATCTAAGGCAGGACAAGGTTCAGAAGCAGAGTCAGGGACTATGGGCAGCTATCAGGAATGAGGCAGGACGGCATGGTGGAAAACCAGGATCACGGACAAGTTAAAGAGAACAGGGCTCAGGGGTCAGGTCCAATCTAGCAGCCAGCCTGGAATTCACTCACTCGCACAAACCGCTTGATGGCCTTCTGGATGGCTTAAGTAGTGCAGCCAAATCAATCAGTGGGGCTGATGGGTCCTCTAATCCCTTGGTGACCATCTGTCCCCTTTTTCCCAGGACTGTCCCTTATTTGTGCTGTCTCACAGGCGTCCTGGCTTTTAAAAGAAAATGGGCAAATTGTCCCATCTTTTGTGGGGATCCTACTCCCCGGAACCCACTGTCTCAAGGCGGCAGCTCCCACTGCCAGGGAGCTCCTCCACTGGGCGGCTGCCCCATTCCCTAGCACCCCACAGGGGCAGCCCCCCAATGCCGGTGAGCTCTGCCACAGGGCAGCCCCTTCATTCCCTGGCGCCCCTTGTTGGGTAGTTGTGGAACCTCCATTCTCCACTCCCCCTCAACAGGAGGCTGCAGAGACCCCATCCCTGGTGCCTCACTGTGGGGCAGCCCCCTCCCTTGTTGAGGAGCCCTGACATGGAACGACAGCCTCCCATCCCCGGAAGCCAGTGTCCCATATTTGCCATTGGGCAATGTGGTCAACTTATCTAATCAGGACTCCCATGGGAGGTGCCTTTGGTGGAAGAGGGTTCTCTGAGCATCTCTGTCCATCACTTACTAACAATCTGGGGGCTAGTATGACACAGCTGGGGACCCATTATTGTGGGTTCAGGGCTGCTGGATTTTCACAGGAGGATGGTCTTATTGCTAAAATGCTGGCTTGTGACTCATGAGTATGGAAGCCCATTTTGGGCTCCTTAATTTCCTCGTACTTCAGTTTTCTCATCTGTAAAATGGGAGGAATAAGACTTTGGATTTCTCTTGTGTGTTTAGACCAGGGCTGGTACTGACTTTCACTAGTGTTTACAGTGGCTTGCTGCTGAGGCCCTGAACTCTAGATGCCATTGTCAAACCAATGATAATAGTAGCCCTGGGCAAACAGATGTGTGTCAGCTGTGCTTCCATGGAACTGTGAATGCCTTTTTCCTGGAATATACACTGGGTATGCGGTCACTATAACAGAGGACTTGGCTTGTGTCACTGGAGGCCAGTTGGGATGGAGACCGTGAGTTTATAAGGGGAGATCTAATAATACAGTCCCTTGTGAAAAATGTGCCACTGCTTGGCACAGCCTGACCTCTTCCAAAATGCCTCTTCAGCGCAATCTTTCAGAGCCGCTGTCATATGGCCCCTCTCCAAGATCCTGACAGGGAGTGAGGGCTGTCAGAAATGGAGAAAAGAGTCCAGTTTTCTCTTCCTTTTGGTGCAGATTCATACCCAGGAGCTCCACCAGCTGTTTGCTTCCTTCATTCCTAGCGCTGGGCAAAGAGATTCCCGTGTGAAGCAAGAACTCAGCCCCACAGTCCCTCAGGGAAGAGTTCCATTGCCTGCTCAACAGATTGCTCCTTATGACCACTAAGGGCCCTAGTCACGCTATTGTGCTAGATGCCATAACAACACAGAACAAAGAAACAATCTGTACCCCAAAGTGCTTTCACTCTCTCTATATCTCCAGGTGCTTAAATACAGACACTTAAATTCATAAAAGATAAATAATTGCAGTCTCTCCATTGGGAGACCTCAATGCACGTTGCAAAGGAGATACATGTCATTATCTCTATATTACATATGAGGAAACTGAGGCATGGGGGAAGTGACTTGACTGAGGCCCACTAGGATGTTAGTGGGAAAACTGGGACTAGACCCCCACATCTTCTGAATGCCAATTCTCTGGGATTGCAAAGTACATGGGGGAGGGTTTTCTGCTATGGGTGTCAAGGTCACGTCCTCCCTCAGCTTCAGCTTCTTCCTTTCTACTGCCTCAGATCTTGTATTTGTGAACTGATTCTCCCTGGGGTAGGTTTCCAAATTACCTTATGAGTCCAAAGAACTATTTGTAAAACAAAGTATTTAAATATACTTCATGCAGAACAATCAGCTCACCTTTTTCATAAGCAATGAAAAAGGCTGCCTTTATCAGGCCTTTAAGTGTGTAGTGCAGCATAGACACCAAGCACACATGTAATAAACAACACACTGAACCACTTCCATATAGACCCCTCCCCCGCAATTTTTTTTTCTTCCAGATTGCAACAGGCTGCAATTTTTAACTAACTAAATTAAAAACAGATATGGTATTCTGATGGGGCGCTGCCAGGAACTTACCCCCCAAATTCTCGATCTGAAATGCACAGGAGAAGTGTGTGCAGTTATCCAAAGGAACAAATGGCATCCCAGCATGCACTGGGTTTTTTTGGGGCGGTGTGGGGAGAGGAGAGGAAAACAGAATGTACAGAATCGCTGTCGAGCAACACATGAACAAACAGCTTTAGTTAATAAACCAGAGATCGGAGAGAGCTATTTGTAGACTGTGGAAGGAAGTTAGGGATTAGAGAGTAAATAGAAGTGCAGCTCTGGGAAACAGCAGGACAGCAGCGTGGATTGGAAGGCAGAGGGAAATTTGGCTGTTTAGGGGTAGGAATAATAAGGAGAAGGGATTTTGAGCCTAAATCAGAGTTCTGGAGAAACTGTCACCTCTTTTTTTTTAATCAAAGTTTGTCTCCAAAGCCAAAGGCCAACCTAAAATGACCCGACTTATTTTAGGATCTATCTATCTGTCTCATTTTGAAGCATAATTAAAAAGGAGGATGCATCTCTGAGGAGCAAAGACAATGGCTGATCTGAGCTAGTGTGACTGTAAAATAATGGGACATTTTTAAATAACAGGAGCAGCTTCCCTTAATATAACAATCACACGCAGTTCCCATGCAACCCAACCGCTCTTGGAGGCAGGCTTGATTGACAGCCTGGAGCTGGATGCACGACAGTGACTTGATGACTTTTTGCAACTGTCTGAAAAGCTTAGATAAGCGCACAATCGTTTTTATTATTCTAAGAGGCAGAAGCCTCGCCTTAGCAAGCAGTAACAAATGCGGACATTCACAACCAGGATTAGGAACAAACTGCACTGGTGGGCAAGGGCCAGAGGCAGAGCTGAACTGGAGTGTAACTCAAAACCTCCACAGCTGTTTTCATTTTCCTCCCTTCAACACAGTCCCTGTGTGGCACTTCAGGGAGAATTATGAAAGTGGCGTGTAATTCAGAGAAGTAATGTCTTTTTTTTTCCCCTGCAGTAATGAAAACTGCTGTGGTAGATCATTTTCGATTCAAGAGAAATATTAGATTCTATTTACTGCATGTTAGATAACAATAGATTTTAGCTAGTGTCTTGTTTTAAAGGCCTGTTACTTTCAGCCCCCTCTCCCATCCTCCCTCCCAGTCTGCAACATGGTCTAACTGAGTCACTTTTCATCCCATTTTAAATCCTTGTACTAAAAATAGTGCGATGGACTTGGAAAACGGGACAGATTCTCAGCCAGCAGAAATCAGTGTAGCTTCATGGGCATTAATGAGTTAGCCTAGCTGAATTTGTGTGGCTGGTTTATTTCACTATGGCTAATGATTTGTATGGTGTTTGACTTGGCAGCACACGATGTTTCGATTAAAAAACAAGAGGGCTATGCAATTAACATGGCACCCATTACATAGAGTAAATGCTGACTACAGGATGGATCATAAAATGAAATTGTAAATGGAGAATCAACTGGGCTGTGTCTGATATAGGTTGAATCTCTCTTGTCCAGCAAAGTCCATCATCTGACATGATTTTAGTTAGCCAGATGGCCACTTATCATAGGTGTGGTTGAGTTTCCTATGATCCCGTAAAATTTGTTTGCAGCCGCCAGTCCTGGCTCTCAGTGCTCTACGTTGTTATTTAGCTGTAATGTAACCCTGAATATCTTCTAAGAGCACAATAAGCTGTGGAAGTGTTGGTAATACTGCTAATGTTGATCTCCCGTGGTCCAGCAAATTCTCTCATTCAGCATCAGTCTGGTCCCATGGGTGCTGGACTGAAGAAGTTCAACTTGTAGAGTCCCACATAAATCAGTTCATGGCCCTATGGGCTTTAATAACCCTGTCAATGACCTGGAAGAAATTATAAAACAATCACTGATAAAGTTGTCAGATGATTTGGAGAAAAAAATTGGCAAAAAAAAATGAGAACAAGTCAGCTGACACAGAGCATTCTGGATCATTTAGGAAGAAAGATGGAAGCAAACACTCTAGATTTTAATGTGACCCCATGTAAATGCACACATCTGGGGACAAATAACATAGGACGTATTGAGGACTGTATCCTGGGAGAAATCAACTCTGAAACAGACTTGGGGGTCATGGCGGATAACCAATTGAGCATGAGATCCTGGAGCAAAATGGTGGTGGTCAGTAGAGCTAATGAAGTCTAAGGATGCATGAACAGGGGAATTTTGAGTGGAAAGACAGAAGTTATTTGGTCTTTTTATACAGAACTCATGCAGCTGCCATAGGAATACTCCATCCAGTTCAGGCCTGCTGTCAGTGGGGGTCAAAGGAGGCAGTTGCTGCGGGGCCTGGCCTTTAAAGGGACCTGGAACTCTGGCCACCACCACCACCACAATTACTTTGGCAGTGGTGGCAGCTGGAGCTCTGGTCCCCTTTGAAGTGCTGTTAGCACTGCTCCACATCACTGTGGGGGGCCCAGTGCCACAGTCCCAGAGGCGCTAAGGACTCCTCCTCTTCAACCTTGGCTCTGGGGAGTGCCGAGACAGTCTCCCACCAACTTTGCTCTGGGGCGGACGGTGGCTGTCAACTCCACGGATGCAGTCCTAGTGTCTACAGCTCAAGAAGGGTGTTGGTGAAGTGGAGGGGGTTCAGGGAAGAGCCACAAGAATGATTAGAGAATTAGAAAACACCTCAAGGAGCAAAACAAAGAAAAGGCTAAGAGGTGAGTTGACACTGTCTTTATAGGTACCTAGAGCAAAGCTAGACACATTCAGACAGGAATTCACCTCCGCTGGAGATAATCCCAGAGGAGTAGCTGTGTTAGGCTGTAGCTTCACAAAAACAAGCCATCCTGTAGCACCTTAAAGACTAACAAACGTATTTATTAGGTAATGAGCTTTTGTGTGTTAGACCTAATTACCATTACCTAATAAATAAATTTGTTGGTCTTCAAGGTGCTACAGGACTACTTGTCTCCTTTACTGGAGGTTTTCAAAGGAAGGCTAGATAGCCACCTGTCTTATGTGGTTTAGTCACAACAAATCTTGCATCTTGGCAGGAGATTAGACTAGATGACTCTTGAGGTCCTTTCCAACCACAGGCGACATGTGGAGGTTCACGGGGGCCACATGCATCTCCTGTACTCGCCCCCACCCCCGCACTTACCATGAGCACCACACTGCATCTGATGAGTATGGGGAGGGGCAGTCCCAACCCTCCCCCGCTGTGGTGTGGCCTGAAAACACTACTGTTAGGCTGCACCACTCCAGGGAAGAGGGCAAGTACCTCGGCACTCACCAGAAGCGGCTCATCTTGTCCAAGGGAAGGGGTGGAACAGGAGTGAGGAGAGGGAAGCATGTGGATGAAGCAGGGATGGGAAGTAGTAGGGCAGAGGCATTTGGCTGGTTTCCCCCCTCCGCCATAATCCCTGCACCTGCCTTGAGAACAATTTACCCAGTCTTGAGAGGTTCTCCACCATTGTCAATTTTTAAATCAACATTATTTTTGTTCTCTAAAAAGATCTACCCTAGGAATTATTTTGGTCCCTGTCTATGACCTGTGTTACACAGGAGGTCAAGTAAAGATTATTACCACTGTTTCTCTTGGAATCTAGGAATCTCCCTTCCTGAAACACCTCAGTAGGATTTAATAGGGATGAAAGCAGTGTGGGTCTCTAAGCTTTTAATAGGTTTCCATGGAGATTACTTGAGAAACAATAGGGCCAGACCCCTCCGATTAATGCAACAGATTTATGCCACCCAAGGATTCATTACACAAAAGTGAATATAAGAGAATTATGTCTCTTCTGTAGGCCAGATTCTCTGTCAGTATAACTTCCTTCACTTTATGTATTCCAGTAGAGTTTGGGCCTTTATGAGTGTTTTGACGTGAGCCAGGGAAGAAAGATTTTCCATTTCCAAGAAAATATTTGAGACATAAAAATGTTTCTGTTCTGAACTGGGAAGAAAAGTTGAAAGCTTAATATTTTTCTCAGGCTAAAAGTCTGAAAAAAAATTAGTTTGGATCAAGCAAAACGTTTGGCTTTGATAATATCAAAATGCTTCATTTTGGTTTTGAAGATTTCAATTTTAGCATACAACAATTAATTCACCAAAACAAATAGTCATGGTGAACAAGAAAACTGGACTTTTCCATTTTGGGGGGTGGGGTGGGGAGGCAAAACAGAATACGTTGAGAAATTTGAGACTTTTTTATCAAAAAATTTGGAATCAAACTATTCATCAAAATTGAATTTCCTGTGCAAAGTTTAGTTTACATAAATTGTCCTTTTCTAATGAAAAAAGTTTTGTCAAGAAAATCCTGACCAGCTCTATTTTTGAACTATCTTGTAGCACTAAATGGCAAGAATATAGTCTCCATTTTAAAAAAACGGATAGAATAATTGTAAACCATTACTAAATTGTATCATAATTTCTCTAACAATTTCACCTTGATTTTATTTAACAAAAGATAATTAATTGAATGATTGGAAACAGCGACACATGTATATTGATACATGTATATGGCATAGCAGACACGTGAATTTAATGTCAATGTTTTCTTTTAATGTGCAGCATTTATCAAGACTGCCATTTGGGAGGTCTCTCCTGGTAGCTATGGGGTAGAGACACAGGGGAAGTTTTGAACAGATCAGCTTATGACATCGTGCTTGTGGAATGTAGCAGTGAACGTATTTCTTTGGTTATGATAACCGTTGCAAAAATCACCACCCTCATGCAAGTAAAACAAGACCCCTTGGGCTTTGATTCCTATTATACTTAGGAAGAAAGAAATGCTTAAAGGTCCATCAATCTGGGACCACATTTCCCACCTATGTGCTGCTGATCCACCTGCTGCACTTAGATTTGTATATAAAGTAGATACCTTTGTTTTATGCAACACAGTAATTAATTTTAAAGCCTGCCCATTTGCTTGTACACCTCTGGGGAACTACTGCAGCTGAACACAGAAGTATTATAAAATAAACTGTTATGAGCCACACACAAATATAACATAGTAAAGATAAATAGCTAGGCAGCTGCTGTGCTGGACCACGGATTGTCACGCTGACCAATATTACCCATTGTTTTCTTGTACTCTTGCATGCGTCCACCTGCTGTCTCTTGTCTCAACTTTGGTTGCAAACTCTTTGAGGGCAGAGACCATCTCTTTGTTCTGTGTTTACAAAGGAGCCAGCATAATGGGATCCTGGACTGTGACTGGATCAATAATAAACATTCACTGTAATCACCAATAGGAAATTGGCAAAGAGGCTGTCCTAGCAGGTCTTACACGTACGTTGCCTTTCTGAAGTCAGTTGGGGTTTTACCTTAATTGGGGGCACATTTGATGTTCTGTCCTAGTATATATGGCCCAATCCAAAGATCATTTTGGGTCAATGGGAATCTTTCTATTGGCTGGAATGAACGTTGTGCTGTAAATTATTAGAATTTACAGGTAATTATCATGAAAAAATAGTGGCATTGCACCTGCATTAAATATACATTTCTCGGGCATACAAAAATAATTTTGACCATTGTTCCCTGTAAGCTGAACACAGGGGTGGCGACACAGGAGAGATTCAGGTGCTGCCCAGCTTATTAGCAAAACCTCCTCAGCCAACAGCTTCTTTCTGTTGGTGTGGCACATCCCCATATGCCTTGGTACAGATAAAATTTATTCCACTTCTGGATGGAAAAAATTAAAAGGAACTCTGATTTTAACCTAAAAATAAGCAGTGTTGATGTTTTCTATTGAGCATGAATGTTTTTCATAGCCTAATCAGGACCTGTGGAATACAGCCTCTTGTAAACTAAGGCCCTGGCACTGTAAATACTTATGCATGTGTTTAACCAAGAGGATCTTGAGTGCTCTCGCTGCCTTCAAAATAAGCAGGTAAGTAAATCTTTTACAGAATCAGGGAATATAGGGTAGCAATGGCCCAAACGGCTAGAGTTTACAGGATGATACTTGTACCCCATTTGGATCAGTTCAGAAGCCTGTGTCCTAAGGGACACTTTAAATACTCCCTTTCTAAAAACAGTAACTAAGGAATTTTTGCATGGTGGCCTATTCCTCCTTCCCTTGCCCATTCTTTATCACTAAGGAATCCTTTATTGTGTATGTGATACAAGCGTGATGTAGGCTGCCATTTTTTTATTTACCGCCATGTTAAATGCAAAGTGTATCCATTTACACATAACGGATGTGGGCTGTGGCCGGGGTTATTCCTGAACCTGGAGCAAACAACAAAACTTGAAGGAAAAAAAAAAAGATTCTCAAGGGCTTTGATAGAAAGGTTATTGGCAACAGCATATAGGTCCCCATCCTACAAGGGATAGTTGTCAGGAGCTGCCACAGAGTGCAGGAATACCCCAATGCACAAATAGGCGGGTGCAAGACTGGAGGCTTCATTTTTTAATTGAAACATTGCCCTGCTATGTTGTAAAATTCAATGCAGCGTCTGTGTCGAAGCATGGACATGTTAAACTGAATAGAAATAGAAAGTGAAATTGATCAGTCTAGTTTCGTTCCCAAGTTCAAGGAAGGGCAAACAGCAAACAAAAAGCATAAGCGGTGAAAAATAAGTTAAATCAGTTTACAGTTTTCATTGTTAATGAGCAAATATGTTATGCCTTAGAGATAGGAAGGAAGGTCAAGTGATTAGAGTACTAGCTTGAGAGACCCTGATTTGATTCCTGGCTCCTTTATAGACTTCCTGCGTGCCCTTGCTAAATCACCTCATTGCTTTCTGCCTCAGTTTCCCATCAGTAAAATGGGCACACTACCCCTTTCCTAACTCATAAGGGTGTGTGTGAGTAAATTCATTAAAGATTATGAAGTCACTTAGTTATTATGGTAACAGGATTACTCTATTGAAGACAGATAACTCTAGCAAGGAAAGAAAATTTGAAGCAATGCCAACAGTATCCCTTTGATATTATATTCATAGCACTTACATAATGTTAGTTAGGCCAGATCCTTAAATTAACATCTGTGATTTTTGGATCAGGCCCTTAAATGAGAAGAAAAAAAAAGAATATAAAACTCCACTAGAAATAGCTCCTTTCTGCCCATACAATGTTGTATGGATGTGAGATATGGGTGATAACAAAAGATTTGAAAAGAAGAATATTGGCATTCAAAAGGAGTTGTTATAGAAAGATTCTGAGAATAGGATGGATGCAGAAGGTCACCAATGAGGAATTATATAGGAAGATACAGCCAAAAGAGAACCTGCTGCAGAAGGTTATAAAACAGAAGCTACAACTATTTGGGCATATTTGCAGAATGAACAACGAACGAAAAATCAAGACCCTGGTATTTGGCATAATGGACGGTTCAAATAGGAGAGGCAGACCCCACAGAGAATGGATGGATGATGTAGTAGATTGGTACAGATCTAGTCTACAGAAACTAAGCCGCTCTGCACTGGATAGGGAAAGATGGAAGGAGATAGTGAGAGAGGCATCAGACACCATCAGGCCCTGAGCCCACAGTTAGTGATGATGATGATGAATGTGATCAAAAACTTTCACTGACGCACCGAGATAAATAGAAAGTGCTGCAGCTGCCTCATTTCTGCAGAAATATTTTGAGGCAACAACCAGATAATAAAGGCCATCAAGAGTTAATGAGAGACAATTAGAAGCTGCTAAGCAAGCTATTTACCTGGGCCGATGGACGGTGGACTGTATCCTCAGCTGAACTGCAATTTAGTCTCAGCTATTCATAGACCATAACAACAGTCATGTTTGCCAGTTTCACAGTGTAAAAACGAGCATTTTGCTTGAGACTGTTCCTACCATCAGCACACCCAAACCTTTACAGCAGCATCTCAGAGGCCAATGCATTTGCTACAGCCATCCTGTAATTAAAGAGAAAAAGAAAGGGTCAGATTCTCCTCTCACATGCCCCAGTATGACCTGGGACTGCGTCCACTGAAGCGGATGGTGTTGCAGTGGGTTAAAAGAGTCCAGAATCAAGCCCAATGCGGTGAAACCACAGAAATGGTCTAATTTTAAACTGGATGAATGGGAAGCGTGATGATGGTGGATACGGCACAACACTGAGAATGAGGAGACCTGGAACACGTTCCTGACTTGTTGTGAGTTTGCACATTGGTGTCTCTGTTTGCCCTCCTTTCTGGAGGCAGGGACTGTTTTTTACTGTGTCTGCACTAGTGGGACCTCTTCGCTTCACTGGACAGGGCAGGTCATACGAATGGAGGAGTCAAGAATCCCTAAGCTACTCCTCTACAGTGAGCTCTCCCAGGGCGAAAGGAATCAAGGTGGGCCTCGCAAGAGGTATAAAGACTGCATGAAGGCCAACATTGCCCATGCTGGCTTCAAACCAGATCAGCTAGAGCAACATGCAAAAGACCGAACAGGCTGGCGTGCTCTTGTACGACTCGCGTATGACAACTTTGAAGAGCAGCAAAGCGTACGCCTCATTGATGCTCGTGAAAGGAAGAAAGCAACAGCAGCAGCCGCACCAACAGAGCCAGGATAACTCCCTTGCCCCCACTGTGAACGCCCGTGCCATTCAAAGCTTGGACTCCTCAACCACATGCAAGTCCACAACCGATGAGCCTGTGCCAGCTCAAGATGTCATCGTTGGACACAACGGACTACCTACTAGTGGGACCTCTTGGTGTTACAGTATCACAATCATAACAAAATATAGGCAGCATGCTCCTCCCTTAACTCATTAATGAGATGAGATTTAAGCTACTAGTACACTGTATATAGGGACTGTAAAGGTTCAACGCCTGTTCCCATTAGTGTCAAGGAGAATTTTGCTGTTGTCATAAATGGAAGCAGCCACAGAATAACATTGGATTCCCGGGAGTGAGTTAAGGACACAGAGGCAGCCTCCCTGACAATATACCTATTGTTGTATCATGTTACCCATATCACAGGCGAATGTTATACAGAACACAGCCATGTGTGCAGGAGGTCCTTTATAAAACATAAATATCATGGTCACTTAGCTGAGGGATTTCTTTTTTCCTTGTCCTTTAAAGAGAGTCACATTATGTGAATGTTTTTAAAATTAAACCAATATTTATCCAGAGGTGGCCAAAAATGTATCTGAAAAAACCACCTCCCATTATTTTTGACCTCTCTAATGCTAATAATCTGCTCAAACGTCTTTAAACCATCTTAAAGAAACCAGACTCACCACTGCTGACAACTCACATACCTAGTGTTTAATGTGGTGTTATTTTAAATGGCTGAGTTTATAAACCTCTGAAGGTTGAGGTTTGTAATAGAAATGCTGACAGATCCTTAACACTCCATCCCATAATAATAACATTTTGAAACGAAATAGGGCTGGGGACATAACTGCTCATATTCTGGTGTTGATTTCCCACCCCCCTTTATTGACTTAACTGACATAGCCAGATAAATGGTTTTCCTGTGAATTCATCTTGAGTACCAAATCAAAATAGCAGATCCGGGACATTTAGTACAAGAAAGTATGTTATGCAGCAGCTGTGGATTGATTCCACAAGTCTCCTGTGAGCTACTCCCTCCTGAACTACCACGTACACTTACTTAAATGCTTCTCTTTCAATTGGCGAGTGCATTTAAAGGCTGAAAATGGCTGAATACAAATGTGAGTCTCTCTCCAGTTCAAATTAAGTCTGTTCAGAAAGGGAGAATGATGCAGATTTGTCTTAAATAAATATATTGCAAGAATAACCCTCCAAAAATGACCCTCAATGCCAATAGGGTGGCTTCTGATGGATGCCAGTGAACAAAGCAATAGGCCTAATTTCCATGGGGTGTAAATTAACTTCAGTGGAGTTGATGTTCATCACCGAGGATCTGGGTCAAAGTGTGTAAAATAGGGTAGCCAAGGATCATTAAAAAATTGCCTGAATATCATGGCACAGTTTGCACCTCTCTGATCTGGTGCCCTCGGGACCTGAGTGGCCCCAAACCTGGAATTTTACTGGAGCAGGGGAGGTTAACACTCTCTTGCTGGCTGTGGGCCCCACTCACCAGCTCCACCCTGTATTGTTAGCTCACTCCTGGCTACTAGCCCCAGCCACCACCCTGGCCACCAGCAACTTCCCACACCCCAGAAATGGCTCCTGCTCCCTGACCATTGCTCACTGCCCTGCTCTGTCAGTATCTCCTGCTGCCCAGCTGCAACGTCTTTCCAGTCCCAGCTCCTGCTCTCTGGATGGACCTGGTTTTTCAGCCCCTGTGGACCTTGTTGTGGCCACTGGCTTCTGGTCCTGGCTGCAGTGGCCCAGCCCCAGCTGTAGCTCCCTGGCCACCACCAGCTTCCTGGCCCCAGGTGTGGCTCCACAGCTGACCCCTGGGCGCTCTGGTCCAGCCAGATCACAGTTGTTCCTGGACCAGGGTGTCTCAGGTTTCAGAGGTTCAAACTGTAGTAATCACGCAAAACTGCAGAGCACATCAGGGATGGACTGGATTTTTATGTTCACTGTCCATGTAAAATATTCCTTATGTGCTTCCAAGTTGATGTTTTCTTTCCCTCCTATCTGAATAGTAAAACTCCATGGGGGAAAATTTCCAAGCAAGATTTACATCCTCTGAAGTCAATGTGTTAATTTGTGCTGTGCAGTAGAGAGACGATGCTGCCATATCATCATTAAATTAAGATGTTCAGGCCAGATGAGGAATCTTGATAACAAGCCTTATTGCATGAAGGATTTCAGGTTTTGATTAGCCTCGGAGACATAGCAAACAGAGTGCAGTGGGCTACCATCAAAATAAAATGTTCCTTTGTCCGCAAGTTTTTATCTCTTTCTGATTTTTGATATATTTGAGCTTTGCACTGTCATCTACTCTTAAATTTGAGTTCTCCAGTTAAGGAACTCCCACTTTTCTTAGAAAAGTTAGATGATACAGAAACAATTCTGCCTGCTTGGTATGTTTGTTGTGTCTATTCCTTTCCCCTTTCTTCTCTTTTTTTCTAGACACTCATGGAAGAAGGGAAATTGTTTTGTTTCTTGAGCTGATCTGATTTTGCCTCTTTTTCCTCTGCTTAAATTAATGTTCTCTTCTTTCATCCCACATGTACCTCAAATTTCCATTTACTTGTAATCTAACAATGATTCCCTTGCCTCAGTGGAGTTACTCTGGATTTACATCAGTGTAACGGTGTTCATCATCTGGACCTGTGAGATAGGAATAAACATGGGTAGCTGAAAAACAAAACCAATGGTATTTGGAGATAAGGAAGTAGGAAGGAAGATCAGCGTCGATGGTATTGAACTAGAAAACGTAGAGAAGTTCACGTATCTGGAAAGCAACATAACGTATGATCTAGAATGTAAGAAGGAAACAGCGACTAGAACAGCGAAAGCAAGAGCGAGTTTGAAGGTGATGGATAAGATCTGGAAAAGCAAAGCAATTAGCTTAAGAACAAAGCTGGGCGTCTTGAAAACGTGTGTATTCAGCAGCATGTTGTACGGATGTGAGACATGGGTGATAACGAAAGATTCGAAAAGAAGAATATTGATGTTCAAAAGGAGTTGTTATAGAAAGATTCTGAGAATAGGATGGATGCAGAAGGTCACCAGTGAGGACTTATATAGAAAGACACAGCCGAAAGAGAACCTGCTGCAGAGGGTTATAAAGCGGAAGCTACAACTATTTGGGCATATTTCCAAAATGAACGACAAATGAAAATTCAAGATGCTGATATTTGGCATAATGGGCGGTTCGAATAGGAGAGACAGACCCCACAGAGAATGGATAGATGATATAGCAGATTGGTGCAGAGCTAGTCTACAGAAACTAAGCCACTCTGCACTGGACAGGGAAAGATGGAAGGAGATAGCGAGAGAGGCATCAGACACCAACGGGCACTGAGCCCACGGTTATTGATGATGATGCTGATGATGGGTAGTTGAATGACCTTTTAGCAACAGAACCTTTTAGAACAGGTTGAACTTATATAGTCCAGTACCCTCAGGACCTGACTGGTGCCCAACTAGAGAATTTGCCAAACCACAGGAGATCAATATTGTCTTGCAGTATTACCAATGCTTTCACTGCTCACTGGGCTCTTAGAAGACATTTAGGGGTAAATTACAGCTAAATAACAGCACCGAACACTGACAGCCGGGATGCGTGGCTGTAAAAAAACCTTACGAGACTGCAGGAAGTTTGGCCACACCCATGACAAGTGGTCATCCATCTAATTACATTATGCTGGACCATGGATGTTGCTGGACCAGTGAGTGCGGGATGAGAGACGTTCAATCTATACATGTTTACAAAGCAGTGAAAGCAGTGAGGTAAGAAAGATTTTAAAAAGCAAGAGGCATTGCTTCTAAATAGCATGCCAGCTCCTTAGCTAGGGTGGATCACCGGGGCGGCATTGGCTTCACTGGAATTAGGAAGCTTTACACCAGCAAAGAACTTGTTCTAGAATAGTTGTAGCATAATGAAGCCACAGGCGCTCTTTAAGGTGGAGGGGGGTTGTTGTTTGCTTGTTTTGGATATTATAAGCACACATGTGCATCTCTTAGAACTGGAAGGGCCCTTGAGAGGTTATTGAGTCCAGTCCCCTGTGCTCTGGGCAGGGCCAAGCAGCCTCCCTAACAGATTTTTTTGAATTTATTTGCCCCAGACTCCTAAATAGCCTCCTCTAGGATTGAGCTCATAACCTGGGTTTACAAGGTCAATGCTTAAATCACTGAGCTATCCCTCCCACCCTCCACTATGTTAGACCATAGCTCCTTGGAGCCCAGTAGTCTGTCTTCTGACAGTGGCCAATGCCAGGTGTCCCTGAGGAATGAATAGAACCAGTAATCATCAAATGATTCCTCCCCGTCACCATCCTCTGACACCAGAGGCTAGGGACACCATTCCTACCCATCCTGGCTAATAGCCATTGGTGGACCAAACCTCCATGAATGTATCTATCTCTCTTTTGAACCCTGCTCTTCATAACATCCTCTGGCAACGGGTTTTCCAAGTGGACTGTGTGTTGTGTAAAGAAATACTTCCTTTTGCTTTAAACCTGCTCCCTATTAATTTCATTTGATGACCCCTGCTACCCGCTAATTTCATTTGGCGAGGCTGGTGGAGGAGAGCGACAGAAGAGAATGAATCTACTGACACTGAGAACATTAATAACAACAAAGAGGGGCTTCACACTGGAAGAGTTCAGGCAGATGTTAATTTATGTCATTCTCCTACCTACAAGGAAAAACACAGCAGTTATCAGGCAAGTTTATTAAAACCCTAACACTGGCCAAAAGGCCTATAAAACTATAAATCAAAACCAGTTAAATGTGAGTGTTTCCTTTAAAGCAAGTGTTTAGACAGGGGAGAGCAGGGAACTTGTTTTCCTGCAAAATTCTGTTATCATCATGACTGTTGGGTTCTGATGCCAAGTTCGTAATTTTAAGCATCCTGTTTGTAATTTTGCTGAGTTTTCGGCATTAGTACTGGTATTTTAGATTATGTCTCTGGTCTCAGTTGCTACATTCAACCAGCTGGGGTTACTGTGTATGTGTGTGTGGTCAAATTTACTGTGAACCGATTAGGATATTAAACAAAATGAAATAAACATGTAAAACTAAAGACCTTCCAGGAGTTGAGGTTTACTTCTATAGAACGATCACAGCTGGAAAATATAACATAAAATTAAATGCATTCGTAATAGCAGGAATTTTTTTATCACCACTATTTTATTTTCAAAGAAAATAAGTCAAAAATGATGTTTTATGTATTAGTTCCTGTGTGTGTAATGAATATGTTCCACAATGGAAATATTTATTTTTAGGAATTATATCACTGCATAGATTTGGGTTTTCTGACATTTTGTTAAACATTCCAAGAGAGGCAAAATAAAAGAGATGCATTTTCCTGATTTTTTTTCTGTTTTATAGCAAAAACAAAAACAAAACAAAAAACAAAAAAAGCCTCAAATGGTGGAAATCATCTGAGAATGACCTGAGTTAATCTAATTGAATCAGTTCTGGTCTGTCTCATTTCTCAGAGATGCCAGGCAATTATATCCTTTCTTTCCTGCAATATTTTTTACAAAAGTAAAATATTTAAATTTTTGCTGTATATTTTGAGGATTTTGTAAAAACCAAAAGAAGCAAAACCCCTCAACTTGAAAATTGCAAATATTTTTGTTTTGGATCACTGAAAACAAAGCTTTTCAGTTGCTTAAAACTAAAAACATTTTGGTTTTTACTGACCAGAAACTAACATTTTTCAGTTTTTAGAATATCAGTTTTCAACCAAATGTCAACGTTTTCAAGAAAAATTTATTTTTGTGGCGAAAATTTCCAAGTTGTTGAAAACTCGGTATTCCTCCCCAATGTAGTACGTGAGCACCTCCACAAATTAAAAATGAACTGTGGATAAAATTGTCTAAAAAATCCTGGATCTGTATTTTCTTCCCATAAAAAACATCAGGCCCTCTTTCAAAAGAGAGCATGGAGTATAACACATATTCCATGGTCTTTCGAAAGGAAAATCAAAGAAATGTGCCCCAGCTTTCGAAATCGCTTTCAAACTTAAAATAGGAATGGTCTGTGCATGCAGCAGCCCTTAAAGCTGCACGGACCCAGAAACCCCCTTGCAGGAATCTGAGAGTGTGCAGGCAGCAGCCTTTACATGTGCTGCCTCTGTATGCCCCAGTGAGACCTCCAGCAGCTCCCAGAGTAGCATGGCCAGAGCACAGCCACATAAGAAGCCCCAGGGCCCCACCCTCCGAGCATGCCCAGGGCTCGCAGGGGTCCAGCTGCGGGGTGGAGGAAAGCGAGCCCCCTCCTGAACTGAGCATCAGCTCAGGGACCTCCTGGGCCTATGGCAAAATGGGAATGAAGTGTTGGAACGCAGCCACTTTTGCCTGGCTGGCCAAGGGCCTGTCCTCCAGGGGCCACTCTGTCAGCACTCCTGAGCAGGCCAGGAACAAGGTCAAGGAGCTGCAGCAGGGATATGCCCAGGCTAGGGACTTGGCCAGCTGGTCAGAGGCAATGCCTACCTCCTGGCCCTTCTGTTAAGAACTGTGGGGCCTCCACAGGCCCAAGGACGTCACTTTCCTGCTCACCGTCCTCGACATCACTGCCGAGAAGCCCCATCCCAGGGATGATGAACAGCCAGGACCAGCGGCCAGCCCCACCACACCAGGGCCAGCTCCAGAGTGGTCCAGCAAGGAGGGTGAGCTGGTCATCGCCCTCCTTCTCACATCTCCAGCTGTGCCTCAGGCATCCCTCGACCTCGGCGGTGGGCCCCCCAGTAAGTACCCAACAGGGCACACACCCCGGATCACAGGATGGGGGCTCCATACCTGCCAGAGGGACCCCCACACCCCCAGAAGACCCTGGGTTTCTGTGCCCCTCAGGGTGGCATCACAGCTTCCAGTGGCCTTCATTGCCCAATTCCATGGATAGCACTGGGGTCTGCTCCTGGGGGAGGGAGTAGGTGGGGCTGGACCTCGCCAGGGGGGCCATGGACCCTCTCTGCCATGACGGTCCCCCCGGACTGCCCTGCCAGCAGATGGAGGATGGGGATCTGCTGCCCATTGGGGGATGGGAGGTGTGGCCCAGGGCGCAGGGGTCGGGACTCCTGCCCCATTCCTCTCTTTTTTTCCATTCTTGCAGCTGCACCATCAGAGGGCTGGGAGAGTCTAGCACCCTCTGTGGTCCTGGACAGCCCCCTGGAAGTGAGGGACGGAGACTGGGCAGCCCCACCACCAGCACCAGGGCATCTCCACTCCAGGAAGGACCAGAGGCAGGCTGCCAAAGACCTCCAGCTCACTGCCTCCATCCAGCACCAGGTGGAGGAGGTAGGGTGGTGCCTTCACCTGGAGGAAGGTCAGGCGACCTGAGCGGAGTTGATGGGCACCCCGAGGGACGTGGTGGGCACCTTCAGGGAGCTCCTGGCCTGGCTTCCCCCTCCCCCCACCCCCTCATTGCAGGCCCACCTGCCAGCCTCCCTGAAGAGGCCCCCATTGTGGCCATTCCCCTGGCTGAGGTGGACTCCTGGCCCTACCTCCCCATCCTCTCCACCCCATCCCATTCCCACCAGGGACCCCAAACTGGGGGGCGGTGGTCATGGATCCCAACGATGGTGTGGCTTGAGGCCCTCCAACCCTTCCTTGAAATAAGGACCCCCCATGTGGGGCATCCATGCCCCCTGCCCTGTTGTAAATAGTTTGCCCCCCTTCCCTGTGTACATAGTTCAGTGGCTCTGTTTTATGTTCATGTTAATAACCAGATGGTTTTGTTCCAAGGAATATATAATTTATCTAGACCACATCCCTGTGTTGTGTGTGCTTGGTAGAGGGTGGTGGAGGGGAGTGAGTGAGGGGGTGGCAAGGGGTGGACAGGGTGGAGGGGAGTGTGCAGGGGGAAGGGAAAAGTGCAGGGGACCTGCTGTGCGATGGTTGGGGCTGCGATCAGTGGGGCCCCTGAGCAAAGTGCTCGTGCGGGGCTTCCCGTACGCAGACCCCATCCTGGTGAATCTTGTGCCTTGAGACAGTGTCTGGCTGTGGGTAGCCTGGGCCGGACTCGGCTGCACACCTCTGGATGACCACCTTCCCCTTACTCTCCCAAATATTATGGAGGATGCTGCAGGTACCCACCACCCGGAGACATTCAAGAGGCCTACTGCCAGGCATGCCAGGACACAGCGCCACTGGCCATTCAAACGCACAGAGGTGTGCTCCATCATGTTTTGGATATGATTTAGCTGGACGTTTTGAAGTGCTTCTGGCTGGGGTTAGGGTGGCCTATATAGGGCCGCATGAGCCAGGCCTGGAGGGGATAGGTGGCATCTGCCACCATGCACAGTGGCTCCATGGTGTACCTGAATGGGATCTCCTTCTGGGGGATGTAAGTCCCTGCTTCCATGCAGTGGCATGGCCCAGAGTTTCTGAACACCCGCTCATGATGGGTGCAGCCAGGCCAGTCCATGTAGATGTCCCGGAACCAGCCCCTGCTGTCCACCTTGGCCTGCAGCACCACAGAGTGGTAGCCCTTCCTGTTGATATATTGGCCCCTGATGTGTTCTGGAATGCAGGTCAGGATATGGGTCCCATCAAGGGCACCAAAACAGTTTGGGAACCTGAGCACCGTGAAGCCAGCGCTGGCCGTGTCCAGGTCCCCCACGCAGATCACCCTCTGCAGTAGCATGACATTCAATGCCTGAACCACCAGCATGGGATGGAGGACATATGCACCCATGGGTGTGTGCTGGGTGTTTCAGGCTCCCCCCCCAACCCCCGTGCCTCCCAGCTAGTGGGTCCACTTTCGTGTGATCCCCCTCCCCCAGTGGATGTGTGGCCCAAGCTTCCTTACCTCCATGACGACGGTCCCAACTGTGGCCTTCCTCATGCCAAACTGGTGGACCACAGAGCAGCAGCTGTCTGGAGTGCCCAGCTTCTAGACAGCTATCGTGACCCTCTTCTCCATGGGGAGGGCGTGCCACACCTGGGTGTCCTGATGCTGCAACTCAGGGGCTAGCAGCTGGCAGAGCTCCAGGAAGCTCTGCTGCCTGACCAGGAAATTCTGGAGCCACCTCTTATTGTCCCATTCCCCCATCACCAGGTGCTCCCACCACTCGGAGCTAGTGGAATAGCTCTAGAGTCAGCAGAGAACCTTGCGGGGGAGAGGGCACCAGAGAAGTTGCAGGTCCAGGGGGGTCCATGGCCATGCCGGGGGGGCAGCTCCCAGCTGGAGGTGAAGGGCAGCCACCACTGCCGTGGACAGAAGAGCAACCATGCTCCTAGCGATGGCCAGAAGCATCTCCAGCTTCTGCTGCTGCTCCATGTTTGCCCTGTGAGCACTGGCATCTGCTGGGCTCATGGCAGCTCCACAGGCCTTGTGCTGTGCAGGGTGAGGGTGTTGGGGAGGGGCCCTTTAAAGGAGCGGCTGGCTGTGGCTCTGGAAGGGCTTGTGCACCATGTGACTTCATCCAGGGCGTTTTCTGGCTCTTTCTTTCGAAAGAGCACTTGAGACAGCGTTGACGCTCTCTTAGCAAAGAGCGGGGGTAGCCCTTTCCGAAGGGCGGATTGGAAGCGCCAGTTTCTGCTCCTGTGTGGACGCTGTATTTTGAAAGGACATCTTTCGAGTCGTCATTTTCAAAAGGGGGCCTTTTGAAATCATGCTCTACTATAGAATAACTGCCACTGAAAACTATTCTAGTGGAAGATACTGCGTTTGGCATTAAGAAAAAATTTATATTTTGTAGGCCAGATCCTGGACTTCTACTGCTGCAAATCAGAAATAATGTCACTGAACTCAATGGCGTCACATGCGGGTAAAGGATACTGGACTCTGATCCTCTATTTCACCCCTACAGTAAATACACTATTTACAAAATCATAAAAACTGGAAACAATTTAAACCAGAGAGCTCCTCAAGCGAGGCCTAAATTACAAGATAACCAGCTCTCTGCAAAACGACAGGGTAATAATGACAATGAAAAACTGGGCTGGATAAAGCAAAGGAGCTAGAAATAAGAAATATTTCTGTAGGACTGGAAGGTTCTCATGTGATGTTCTATGAACGAAAATGATACAAGTTTCTCCTTCCAAAGACTTTACCAGTTGCATTTTAATTGGCTGTTTCTCAGCTCAGTCCTGTACATGATGTATCTGTGAACATGTTAGGAAAATTGCAAGTACTAACTTTTAATGTAATGATGCCATACAAAATTGGGATCTGGTTTCATGATCCAATCCCTGGCGTAACAATGTTCAAAACGATTAGGTGGCCCCTCACAGAAGGCACGCCAGATTTTTGTGTTCTGAGACTGTTAACTTATTTCCAAGAGATTCTGCACATCTTCTTTCCAGAGTCAATATGTAAGCGTTGGATTGGGATTCAGGAGGCCTGGACTCTTTCCTGCCACTGAGCTGCTATATGCCGGGGTTAGTCATGTCACCTGACTTCTTTGTACCTCTGCTCACGGGTGCTGTTTTCTCCACCTCTCATTGGTCCCTGCCTGCACTCTGCCCCTTCTCCCAAGATCCCATCCCTGCTCTGTCTCTTCCGGCACTGATGCACTCCCCATTCTGCTTCCTCACCGCAGTTCCTCCCATCTGCCACTGATTAGTGGATGGCTTGGGGGTGCTGAGCACCCACTGTATTTTACTTTGGATGCTCCAGCTTCAGAGCACCCACAGAATTGGAGACTAGGCCTCTGCTTCCCGTCCCAGCTTGTTTATTTAGATTTCAAGCTGTATACTTTGCCTAGTGTAGTAGCCTCACTCTATGATAATGTACAGCACCTAGCACACAGGTGGCTCCAAATTACTACTGTAATACAAGCAGTACATAAGTATTACTAAGACCAGGTTAGGTACAGCTGTTAATATTGCATATTATGAACCAGTTTATACACCAGGTCTGCATATGTTCGCAACGGTAGCAGTGAAAATATCATAGAAATTTTCTTATTAAGCCCAGTCTTCCTTGTCTTTGCTCGATGACATGTTAAATGTGATGAATTTTTAACAGTGTTCATTATCTAGAATATTAATTAGCTGTTAGACTTCTGCATTAGAACATTCTGCTTCATGAAGGATTTTGAAGTTTGGTTTCATTTGGAGGTGAAGTGAAAACTGGAAAATTTCCCCTAAATTTAATTTACAGTCAATCAAAATATCTCAGTTTTGCCAAAATCTTTTCATTTTGATTTTTACTTTTAACATTTGTGCGCTACCTTGAAAGATATTGCAGTACACAAAACAAAGCAAAACAAAACCACCTTGGAAACCAAAAGTTGTTCAAAACAAAAAAATGGAAACATTTTATTCTGCAAATATTGAAATGGGACATTTTGACTTTGTTCTTTCTTTTTTCTAGATCTCTTCTGAAATGAAATTCAGTACAATCAATCCAATTTAGTGATGCATCGGAACTGCATACTGTGATGGAATTTGGCTGCGTCACATATCTCTGATTAGCTCTAGTTAAAGCTAAAGAAGTTTTTAAATAAACCCAAGGTACACAAAGAAGTCTAAACATTCTGGCTAAAAATTCCTTAGGAGTCTTGTTGCAAAACGCTTGTCATGGTTGTGATCTAGCTCTGTTATAGCCAGATAAAAAGTTTCTGGAGTTGTTTTTGTTGACTTTGTACTTGATACGGATGGTCGTTTTTTGCTTGGCATGCCTCAACCCATTACAGTTAAGGGCATTTGGAACTTTTGGCTTTAAAATATAATTTCCATTTGGCTGCTTTAAAAATGTTCAGCATATTTCCCAGCTGACATTTTAAAGGATCCATTTATTTGGCTTGTAGCCAACATGCACCATCTAAGGATCTGGCCCAAGCGTCTTGACTGGGAGGATTAGACACCATTCATGTGACAGCAGTTGTGCAGATGATTTGCTAGAGTATCTCAAAACAAGGCGCACTACTTGATTGGAGTCTTCAACATTCATATCCATACAATATGGAATAAGTTGTTCAGAAAACCAGCACATGCTGGAGTTAATCTCCACTGGGAACTTGAAACGCATGACAGTTTAAATCATTTGCTAGGTCCTTTAATGGCTTCTTTCAAGAGATACAATATTTTCAGCCTGTGGCACAAACAGTATTTTCAGTTCTCCAACTGCTGCTTCCTAGGACTGATAGCGTCCCTTTATTTTGTACAAGATTTCCACCCATCTGCTCAGTCTTGGATTTTTTGTCCTGAATTCCCCAATTTATCACACCTGTATGAGGAGTTAACCTGCCTGAATTTTGGATGGGGAAGAAGCAATTTCCCCAACTCTTGTAAGTGTTCCATCTTGACCTCAAGTGGACTACAGCTTCATCTACACTAGCTCCTTCCTTTTGGAAGGGGCATGGTAATGAGGGAGTTCAGAAGATGCTAATGAGGTGCTGCCATGAATACGCAGTGCCTAATTGTCATAACTGCAGCTGCTTTCGAAACACACAGCACCCATGTAGATGGGGGCCTTTTGAAATGACCCCCGCAGACTTCAAAAGCCCCTTCTTCCTCTTTGGTTTTAGGAAGAAGGGCTTTTGAAGTCCGGGTGGTCCTTTCAAAGGGCCCCATCTACAGGGAATCATCCGTTCCAAAAGTGGCACTTTCGGATGGCACGCAGCCACCACTATGTTAATGAGGTGCTGCATATTGATGGAAGCACCTCATTAGCATCTTCTGAACCGCCATGTTACCATTCCCCTTCCAAAAGGAAGGGGCTAGTGTAGACATAGCTTACATGCGGGTGAGGCGAATGCCTTTGGTTCAAATCTTCTGGTTTCTGTTTTTATGAACATGGAGTTCCTCCTTTATTCTTACACTTTAACTGAGATTAGGTAACTGCTGCTAGACAGCTTTTCTTCTGACTTAATCTCTCAGTCTCCATCTGTCTGTCTGTCTCTCTCACATGCTTGCTTTTTTCAATAGAGTCATAGATTTTAAAACATAAGGGACCATTAGATCATTCAGTCGGACCACCTGTATAGCACAAACCATGCTATTTCAGCCACTTGCTAATGGATTGAGTACAATTACTTGTGTCCTCAGAAAGGCAGCCAGACATGATTTGAAGACAAGGGATGGAGAATCCATCACTTCTCTTGGAAGTTTGTTCCACTGGTTAATCACCCCCACGTTCAAAATGTGGGCCCTGTTTCTCTGAATTTATCTGGCTTTCACTTTTAACCTTTGGTTTTTATTTTGGCTTTCTCCTCTCAGTAAAGAGCCCTTTAGTACCCAATAGTTTCTGTTCTGAAGGTACTTATTACACCATCAAGGCCTCTTCAGCCTTATGACATGCTAAACATATCTAGCTCCTTAGATCTCCCTCTGAGGAATTTCGACTAGCTCTTGAATCCTTTTTTAGATGCACTATATTCCACCCTCCCCCATAAGAATTATTATCCCAGTGGGGCCAGTACAAGAAGAGGGCGAGGATAAAATTGCACCCAAAACTATTGAGCCTTGACTTGGGGAACTTGACGTCTTTGTAGAGGGCCCCAGATATTTTTAAATTCTATTTTATCCTGTTTTGCCTCCCTCAACTACCCAGAGTGCTGATACAAGCCCATTGCTGGGACAGGAGGCACTAGGTGTGCCGGTCAGATGTACTTTCACAGGAATCACAGCCTCTTAGAAGATTAGGATAAGAAGAGACCTAAGGACGTCATCTAGGCCAGTGGTTCCCAAACTTTTTGGCATCACACCCCACTTTTGATTTTTGAGAAACCCTCATGCCCCCTCGCCTCTTTTTTTTAACCGTGGGCCAGCCACCCAGCCGCCTGCCTGAGCCCCTCCCCTCCCCAAAGCCAGGCACTGCCAGCCCCTCATCTAAACACATCCTCCCCAACCCACCCCAGCCCACACTGACTCACGTTGCAGGAGGCAGCTAGCTCCACATGGGCCTTCACCAGCTACCTGCTTTTTATAGTGGCTGCGCTGGGACGTTCATGTGAAATGGCAGGGTCTGAGAGCCGGAAGCAAGGGCCGGCTCTTTCTTGGGGTGGGGGCCATGACCTGGGGGGTGGCTGGGTTGCCTCGTGCCCCCACTGGAATTTCTTCATGCCCGTCAGTTTGGGAAGCCATGATCAAGGCCAACCCCCTGCCCAAATCAGGACCAACCACAACTAAATCATCCCATCCAAAGCTTTGTCAAGCTGGCCTTAAAAACCTGTAAGGATGGTGATTCTGCCCCCTCCCTAGGTGACCCGTTCCAATGCTTCACCACCCTCCTAGTGAAGTATTTTTTCCTACTATCCAACCTAGACCTCTCCCATTGCAACTTGAGACCCTTGCTCCTTGTTCTGCCATATGTCACCACTGAGAACAGCTTCTCTCCATACTCTTTGGAACTCCCTTCAGTTAGTGGAAGGCTGCTCCAAATCCCCCCTTACTCTTCTGTCTTGCAGACTAAATAAGCCCAAATCCCTCAGCCGCTCCTCATAAATCATGTGCCCCAGCTCCCTAATAATTTTTGTTGCCATTTCCTGAACTCTCTCCAATTTGTCCACATCCTTTCTGTAGTGGAGGCTATACTCCAGATGTGGTCTCACTGGTGCCAAATAGAGGGGAATAATCACTTCCCTTCATCTGTTGGCAATGCTCCTACTAATGCAGCCCAGTATGCCTTTAGCCTTCTTGGCAACAAAGGCACACTGTTGATACATATCCAGCTTCTTGTCTACTGTAATCCCTGGTCTTTTTCTGCATAATTTAGCCAGTTGGTTCCCAGCTGGTTGCAGCGTATGGGATTCTTCTCTCCTAAGTGCAGGACTCTGCACTTGTCTTTGCTGAAACTTGTCAGATTTTTTTTTTTGGACCAATCCTCCAGTTTACCTAGGATACTCTGGATCTTAGCTTAACCTTCCAGCATATCTACCTCTCTCCTTACCTTAATGTCATCTGTGAACTTGTTGAGGATGCACTCCATCCCATCATCCAGATAATTAACGAGGTTGAACAAAACTGGCCCCAGGACTGACCACTCGGGCACTCTGCTTGATACTGGCTGCCAACTAGGCAGGAAGCCTTTGATCTTTGTGTTGCTCCCAAAAGGCCAGCCAGATTTCTATCTACCTTATAACCAATTGATCGAAGCCATACTTTACCTTGCTGAAGAATACTGCTGAGACGATATCTAAAGCTTTGCTAAAATCAAGGTATATCAATCACATCTATGTAGCTAGTTATTTCAGATCCATATCCACAGAACCAGTTATTTCACCACAGAAGGTTGGTCAGACATGACTTGCCCTGGGTGAATTCATGCTGATTGTTCCTCTCCTCCAAATTCTTCAGAATGGATTCCTTGAGGACCTGTTCCATGATTATTTGGGGGACTAAGTGAAGCTAATTAGTCCATTGTTTCCCAGATTCCCCTTCTTCCCACTTTTAAAGTGAGAGGAATCATTCTGATTCATTTATGGATGCTCTTTATATAAAAATATTCCTCAATGAAATTAACAAATAGAAAAATAAATCAGGAATGTAGAGTTTTCCCATATTTTAAAGGGTGAGCCAACTGGTTCGGAGTAAAATGAAACCTACCGAGTTCTTCAACCCCAAACCTGAATTTAACCGACATATGAGCGTTTTTAAGGTTGAATTGAAACATGCTGATTTAGTTTTTATTTTCTACATTGGCACACTTCTGTGGTGCTTGGTATTAGCCATGACCAGAAATGGAAATTTGGTAATAAAAGCTGTTTTCACTGTCTGCAGCATTTCCAGCCAAGCTGGACCCAGGGATAGTTTGGAAATTCAAGCTGCTTGAAAACCTGAATTTTTTTCATGAAAACTGTTTCAAATATTTTAATGCAAAAAATTTCCATCAACAAATTTTGACTAGCTCGCGAGAAAGCTTGAGGTCATGAAATTTCCAGACTAAAGAGGGCTGGATAAATTAAAATAAGCTTCCAAAGTCCTGGATGCTTATCCAACCCTCCAAACCATAAAAGGTTCACAACTCATCATGAAGTTTCAGTACCGACAGTGTGACGCTGTGAACTGTTTGCAACAAAACGTGAAACTTGATGAAGCTGGGTTGGCATTTCAGTGTAAACTCAGACCAGGTGCACAGGAAGGTGAGCAGATGTTGGCAAAACTGTTTGAACTAACCTGAGTCGATTTATGGTTTCACACTGAAACACTGCAAGGTGAATCCAAGGCGAGAACAGAGGAAGTTGGCTTGAAGTCTTTGGGCATAGTCAAAGCTGAAGTGTACAGTGAAACTCAGGGTGGTTCAAAGCATGTAAATCAAAACATGCCAATTTGATTGTGTTCAGCTGTCTTATTGAATCCTCTTATATCAAACTTTCATCAACACTGTAAAGATCCTTGGCTTCACAAGAGAGATCAAGAAGTAAGAACTTTATTATAAGTGTCACATGTTCCTTTTTGTTTTCATATACTGTACTAAGTATCATTTTCTCTGTGGTTATGTCTGTCAGGAGTATATATAGCATTGTCCTTTATATATGCAGCATTGAGTGGGCCAACTGATTCTATTGGGATGAGGCATTGGAATTAAGTTCTTCTTGGCTTCCAACTGGAATATAGTATCAGTACAAGTGGTAATACAATAATTTTAATGTCATGCAGAACTGGGTCCACACCAATAATTTTAGACCCAGATATACACATTTCTATTTGGATTAGTTTTGTACAAGAAGTTCTAGGCTTTTTGACAAAACATTGGCCCATCACAGGTCTCAACCAGCATAACCCATCGCCAACTATTAACCAAAAACAAATAAACAAATACATCACAACATTTCCAGCCCTAGTTCAACCTCTGTGTCCAATAGCAATTTCCAGCTACCCATTTAGATAAGAAAGCTTTGAAGTAGAGTTGGAAAAAAATATTTTTCTCATTCAATGAGATTTTTCTTTCTTAAATGTCCTCTCCCAAATTGTGAAGAAAAGTCAAAAGCTTGAAAAATTGTACGAACTGAGAAAAAAAATGATTGGGTCAATCAAAATATTTCCTTTTTATATTTTTTAAAAGTTTTGTTATGATTTTGACCTTTTTAATGTTTTTAGTTATTTTATTATAACTTAATTTAAATTCCAAAACAAAATTGATTTGAACTGCAGAATGAGACTTTGTCATTTAGAAAATGTCAAAACAACCTGTTCCAACGATTTCAGGAACAAAATTATTTTTTTTTTCAAAATAAGAAACCTGTCAAAACGGACCCTTTCCATCAGATAGTTCTCCTGATAATTCAAAATTTATCATTAAAAAGATTGTTGAAAAATTTCAGACCAGCTCTACCTGAACGACAAGCAGATTGTGTTTATTTTGGACCAGGACGTGTGGATGAATGCATTTCAAATCAAGGTGTTTTCACGGAGAAAGCTCTGCCGAAGAGATACGACTTCAACTCATACTTGAACTTAGCTATTGTTTTTTATATCTCTGGCTTTGGTTCAGCTCATTAAAAAAATATTAACCCCAATATTCAGATGAGACTCTAGAGAGGCATATCTGCTCTACCTGAGTATGGGGATGTCATAATCCATGTTTAACTTCATTTTTTTATACTCAAGTTAATGTAACGGCCTCAGTGTTCTGGTTGAGCTGTGCTTTGTGCCACTCCTATGCCAATTTAAAATGGACACAAGGTACTGTTCTAGCAGCCAAGAACTGCTGGGCATAAGGTTCCTCAGCCATGCTCTTACTGTTGCAAGCATATCCCTTGCTCTGGAAGCTAAGAGAGGATGATGTGGGAGGAGTTACAGCCAGATTACACCAGCTGTGGTACTGAGCCACAGCAGCAAGGCTTACCAATGATACATTCCACTTCTTTTACATTCTACTTTGTCCAGTTAAATGTCACACTCTGTGTTCAAGTCATTTGAATGCCTTACAGCTCGAAAAATGAAGCAACCAAGTTATTCTCTTTCACCAGAAGTGTTTGCTTTTGTTTTCTGCGGGTAAAGAAACCCGTTTTTCAACCAACTATACCTAGCTCCAAACTTTTTAAAGCCTCTTTTTTCATTTTCAAGGAAGCTAGAAATGCAAGTAGACGATATCATTGTACCTCTTCCACAAGGACAGCTGTAGTGTCTGTTCACCTTCTTGTCTGACGAACACACTCCTAGAAGAGATGACAGGTACAATTCAGGCTCAGACATAGGTATAAAGTATATAGCCCTTTTCGTGGCTGAATTTTAAAAAGTTCAAGGACCTTGAACACTAATTAAATGTTGACACGAGACAAAATAGTCTTCATCTGAGTAATGATTCCTGCATTAGTCATTGTTGCCTAGATATAAGGAGCATAGACTAACAGGTTCACTTATTGGAGCATAAGCTTTCACGGTCAAAGACCCACTTTGTCAGATGCATCACTGTTGCAGCTGATGAAGTGGGTCTTTGCCCATGAAAGCGTATGTGCCAACAAATCTGTTAGTCTATAAGATGCCACAGGACTTCTCATTATTTCTTGCAGATACAGACTAACACGGCTACCCCTCTGATACTAGATATAAGGCCAACCTGCCGGCATTGGTTCAGATGAGATTCATTTCTTGCCTTTCATATTTCTGCACTTATCTATGCACAAACACCAAGTATCTACTTGGGATTGATTCTCAGTCACACTAAGGTCCCCTTTGCACTGCTCTGGGTGTTCAAAAGGGAGATGAAAATGGTCCCTAAGAAACGTGCCAGCACGGAGGAACTCCTGGGCTACAGTAGAAGTGATAGAAGGGGAAAGGCCTTGTCTTCACTCGCCATGGTAAGGAGCTTGTTAGGGGACAGGCTGGAGTGCACTTCTTAGTGGGCGTTGTTTGATTCCCAGGACTTGTAAATAAGGGTAAGAGTGAGGCTGCTCTAAAGGGGGGTGTCTAAGCTGCAGATGTGAGCAAACCTTCCCTGGGCTGATAGATTCAGGCCAGATCTACACTAGATACACAATTCCAGCTATGGCAATTGCATAGCTGGAATCAACTTATCAAGGATCGACTTATCTGGCCGTCCTCACTGAGGGAAGTTGACGGGATAAACTCTCCTGTTGACCTCCCTCATTCCTTCTGAGAATGAGTAGTTGGGAGTTGACTGTCAACCCCTGATGGTTTGATTTCAT
Organism: Carettochelys insculpta; assembly: GCF_033958435.1. NCBI lineage: Eukaryota > Metazoa > Chordata > Testudines > Carettochelyidae > Carettochelys > Carettochelys insculpta. The sequence continues at coordinate 6,933,035 of NC_134145.1, forward strand.
GTGCCCCCACTAGAAGCGCAAGTTTGAACCTGGGGTGGTGTAGGTGTGCCCTCACATAAGCTTGGTTTGACTTAGTACACTATGGAGAGATTCTAGCGTGGGCAGAAGTGCAGGCTTCCAATCCCATCCGACCCTCTATGTTTCAGAGCTCAAGCTGAAACATCCATGTTGCTGTGTTTGGTGTGTTTAGGGTGACCAGGCATCTGTTTTTTTTCCTGGAGCATATGATCAAAAAAGACCATTGACTGGGCCATTTAAAGTCTGGTCAGCAGTGCAGTGAGGCTAAGGAAGGCTCCCTTTCTGCCCTGGCTCTGCAGAGCTCCTGGAAGAGACCACATGTCCAGCCCTTAGCTATAGGATCCACCATGAGGGCTCCACATGCTGTCTCTGCTCCAAGTGCCAGCTCTGCAGCCCCCATTGGCTGAAAAATGTGGCCAATGGAGGGACAGGAGTGGTACCTAGAGCCATGACCAGCTTGAAGAGGCCTTAGATTTGATTGCCCTTGCAAGTAGGAGCCACAGGGACATGCAATCTACTTCCAGGAGCTGCATGAGGTAAGTATTGCCTGGCCAGAACCCCCACCCCAAACCCCTCATGCAACTCAACCCCTTGCCTTAGCCTGGAGCCCCTCTCACACCTCAGCCTTGGCCCTGTCCCAGATCTCACAGCCCCAGGTGGAGTCCACCTCTGTGACATTGAATGAGCTTGGGGGACAGTGGTAGGACAATGAAAAATTTAGGGGATTTGTCATCTTGAATACAGGAGGCCTAATCTGCTCACCGTGGTGTCGGTGCTTCTCCAACTTTGCTAAATATTTGTTCCCCATCTAGATATGTGTAGATTGTAATTGGGTCACACCTTAACCTTCTCTTTGAGAAAATAGAAAGACTGGGCTCTTCAAGTCTATCACTAAAGGGCAGGTTTACTAATCCTTTAATCATTCTCATTGCTCTTCGCTGACCCTTCTTCAATTTATCAACATCTTTACTTTGGACACCAGAACTAGACACAGTTGTAGCAACAGTCACACCAGTGCCAAAATAGGCCAAATAACCTCTCTATTCCTAGTCAAGAATCCTCTATTTATGCCCAACAGGATGATATTACATCTTCTGGATACAATTTAACCTTGGAGCTCACATTCAGTTGATTATATACCATGATCCAAGAACCATTCTTAGAGTCCCTGGTTCCCAGGATAGACTCCCCTCTCTTGAAAGTACAGCCTAGGTTCTTTGTTCCCCAATATATACATTTACATTTAGCCATTTTGAAATACATATTGTTGACTTGTTCTCACCAAACAATCCAGATTGTTCTGTATCAATGATCTGCCCTCGTTGTTGTTTATCAGCTGAGCCCTATGAAGCTAGAAAGGTCTATCTTCAGATGTGGATATATGCAGGTGAACATCATGATCCACAGAGCCCTACTTCCAAGAGTCATTGCCGCCAGTGGAAAGCATTGTTACCCTTTCATGCTGAGGACCAGTGCTCCACACCAGCGTCTGCTCCTGGCTTGTTGCTGAGCTCTTTAGCATGATTAATGAAACCAATCAGCTTGCAGCTCTGCAGTCATCTATTGGAAATTATGCAATTCGGTCTCCTGATTTTGTCGTCCCTATCTCCCATGTATCCCTGTGGAACTTTGTAGTTGACCTTCAAATGAACCCTAGCTCGTCAGGAAAAGATGCAACACTGCTCTCTTTTATCATCCCATCTCATTCCTATGGCCTCCAACGGGTTTTTTTCCAGCTGACCTCTGGCTGAATTCTTGCTACTCCCTGTCTGGAAACCCCATTTGTTTCTATAGGCTTCATTGCACGTCTATGGGATTTTGCTGAGTCATTACCCACACTCATCAGAAGCTGCATGTAACTGATGGTGAGTGTGTGCGCGCGTGTGGGGGGGTGACGCTGGGGATGATGCATGTGTCCCAGTGTCCACCCTCAACGCATCACCTATGGACACTGACATCCAGTGAGCATTCAATTTCTTCTTTCTACAGTGCTCCATCCCAGATACTAACTCACAGGACTACAATGCACATAAATAATACGCACAGCAGGAGGCTATACAGATTCTCTCAGCATAGGTTACAAGAGCTGGAAAAGGAATTGGTCCTCATCAGCATGCCATCTTTTGCCCCAGCTCTCATTGTAAAACACACCTTAGTGACTCCACGAAGCCATGTCCACCATAGCATTGGTGGCATCAAACCATCCTGTGGACACTGCATACATTGACAGAAAGTGCTGAGGCAGGTAGAAATAGGCTAGAGAAAGTAGATCAAAACTAAAAAAAAAAAAAAATTTAGGATCTTTGATATTCCATCTTCCTTCTTTCAATGGAGCTGTTTTTCCAAGAATTACCACATCCCACCCTTGACTTCAAGATAAGGACTTTGCTTATGTTACCACTTGGCCTTACTGCTGTAACTAACCCAAATTTGCTCTTGGCTGAATTTATTTAACAGGGTTCACACCTCTTCATTTCATTAGTAGACTGGGATGAAATGTTTGTAAAAGAGCAATAAAAGCAAAACAGAGTCTTACTCTCAGGCAAAATAGAACATCAGTCATTTAAGTGAGATGGGATCCAGGAACTGGCTGAAGCGCATCAGGCGTCTGCTAAAATCATTACCACTGTGTAAAAATATATCTGAAAATTTCCACTTTTGCCTCAGTAGCTGCAGTGTAACATGGGCTTTGCTGCCATTTTCCCACCAATTGGGAAGGCCAACAGCTGTTCCTTCTCACTCCGCACTCTGCTTAAAGCCTCCTTTTCGCTTTTTCTGCTGCCTTGTGCTATAGATGCTGAAACACGTATGATTTCTTTGTGCATGGTAAGGACCTTATTGCTTCCCTGCCTAAGGATGAGGTATCTTACATCAATATAATGATTTATGCTGTGTGATTTGTTTTGTAGTTCTACTTTCCCCCTTTTTAACCTGTAGCCTATGTTTTCAGGAATAGTCCCAGTGCTAGTTACTTTGCCCCTCCTCTCCCAGTCATTTGGATTGATGCTCCCTTTAAAAACACAGAGTTCCTTGGAACTATCCCAGCTGGAGTGACCAGGTTATAGACTTGTACAGCACATGGGGAAATAATGTTTTATATAAATCTTAAAATAATTCAAATAATTACTCCCATTTTGGTGAAAAGGCTGATTTTTTTTTTTTTTACAAAAAATATTTGAAAAGACCCAAGGTATTGTTTTCTTTTTTCTCTCCTGTTTTTCCCCGCTTCTCTAAAAAAAAAAAAAAAGGTGGGGGAGTTAGAGAAAGCAAGAGAGAGATTTCACTAGAGGTGGTGGTGGGACACTTTTTATGGGTTATCTAGGGAGGTGGTAGAATCTCCATCCCTAGAAGTTTTAATGTCTAGACTTGGTAACGTCCTGGCTGGGATGATTTAGTTGAGATTGGTCCTGCTTTGGGCAGGGGGTGGGCTTGATGACCTCCCGAGGTTTCTTCCAGCCCTAGGATTGTAGGGTGGCAAATGCAGGGTTTTTTTAAAAAAATATTTTTTGATCCCATAAAAATAATTTTGAAAAAAAAATCACATAAAATTATATTGAAATGATGACTGGATGGTAAAGAAATACTGAATGGAAAAAGTGATGAGCTCTGTAGTCAGGGCTTATGTCGTGGCTTGTGAACCCTGCTGCTTCTAGCCCTGTGAGCACATGAGCGGGGAGGTGTGTGCTTTTAGAAGGACAGAACACCACAAAATTGTTCCACTTTGTGGTGCAGTAACGCTCTGCAGAAGTCGCCCTTAAAAATAACATGCCGTAGGTGGTCGAATCACATGTGGGCCAGGGTCTGCTATCCCCCGCGCTGGTGTAACTGAAAGGGTAAATCTCTTGCAGTCAGTGGAGTTGCACAGGCAGAAGTGAGAGCAGAATCAGGCCCGTTGACTCCAGTGAGAACACCCCTGATTTGCCTTTCAAATAGCATTTGGTTCTTGGCTTCTGTGGGGGTTCTGAAGTGCTTCAACCAAAGGCAAGACTGGGGGTTCCAGAGGTCCTGAAGGAAATAAGATGCAGAGCAGCTGATCGTTGCAGGTCATATGACTCTCAGAATGTTTAGACATGCAGAAAATGTTCGTACTTGAAAATGATTACACTAGAATACTAGGACTGGAAGGGACCTCAAGAAGTCATCACATCCAATCCCCTGCCCTCACAGCAGAGTTGACTGTAATTAAGTAGGGTTGGCCATAATTAATACACTGGCTTAAAAGATTGTCATGTCTTTGTGCTTTCTGGTTGAGTCTTGTATTTGTTTTCTGCAAGCCCAGGAGTAGAAAACTATACATAAATTCAATTCAGGCGAAAATGGGGATGATTTCAGGAAAGGATTCCTTCTACCTTGATTTAAAAAAAAAAAAAAAGATTTTATTTATCTGAGCAACAACCTGCTTAAAAGAGTAAAGAAAAAAAATTTCTTGCCTAGGACAATCCCTATCTAGCGCAGTTACACAAGCAGACTGCAAGGGCGAAGAGTCATGTGAAGGATGAATGTGTTATTTATCTTCTTCCAGACTGTTGCAGGAACAGAGTCATATGAAGACATTAAAAAGAAAAAAACCTAAGGGGGAAAAAGGTGATTTATCTAAATGCACACTTATACCAGATGTACTGTACCTCAGTTTGTGACTTCAACTACTACTTTAGGAGTTACTAAAATTAGAGAACTCTTATTTTTCATTTACCAATGCTGTATTTCATTGAACAGAAGCGTTCTGTTAAACCAAACCAGATGATGTTTTAAACTAATACTAATTGATTCCATTCCTGAAGTTCCTATTGGTAGTAAGTAAAATAACTCCTTGATGCAGCCAGCAAAAGTAGAATTTGGGATTCTTGATGCATTTTAGCTTCTTCTTTGCATTTGCAGTAACCACACTCTCACATGTTGGTCCTAATCATCCTCTCCCAACAAAAGAAACATGGAAGGGCAAAAGGATGGTTTAGTGGAAAGGGACCCTGCACAAGGGCTCAGGACTTCTTTTCAGTGCTCCCACCAGCCACAGCCTGCCTGCCAGGGTGCTCAGGGAAGTCACTTAGCCTACCTTGTGCCTCAGGTCATGTCCTCACTGTATAATGGATCAATGCATCTGTGATCAATACGCTGGCCATTGATTAATTGTGTCTACTGTAGACATGGTAAATAAATCTCTGAGGTTGCTCCGTTGATTCCTGTACTCCGCAAAGCTGATATGAGTAGCTGGTGTCAAAGGGAGAGCAGCCTCTGTCAACCTTCCTGCACAGAAGGTACTGTGGTACGTATGTTGATTTCACCTACACTTTCTGCTGAAGTGCAGGTAAGTGTAGAAAATGCCTTAATTCTCATCTGTGAAATGAAGATGATAACTTCCCTCCCAGGGATGGTCTGAGGGTGAAATCCATTAATTACCAAGGTGCTTGGTTACTGTCATGGTGAGGGCCATATACATATCCAAATAGGTATTTTGCCATCCTATCAAAAGGAGAGGTTTGCCTCCCATGTGAAAAGGCTGCAGGGTCAGCCCTCCCAAAACTGAAACACTCCTTTGACTGGACCCACCTTCCAGAAAAAAACGTAATAAATGTGGAGCCCCTGGATGATTAACCTGGTAATTCGGTGTAAGGCTTAAAATTCGGTGTAAAATTCACAGAGCCTTTCGTGAAATCTATGCCTTTAAGAACCAAACAATAAAACTGCAATGCATATTGAGGCTAGAGTGACCAGAAAGGAAGTGTGAAAAATCAGAACCCTTTTTTATTCCGGGAAGAGGAGAGAGCATAGTTGAATATATAAAAAAAGCCTCCAATATCAGGATCGTTCCAGTAATATCGAAATGTCTGGTATCTTTGCTTCAGCTTTGTTTTGAAAACTGGGAACCTTTCTTAGTTTGCACTGGGTTTACTCTGGGGTCCTTTGTCTTCATGGTGAGACAGTTTTATCTAGCAGAGGTGATAGCAAAAAAACTGCCACATATGGCAATATTTCAAGGATCGGCAAAGTAAAGCCTAGAATAAGCCACACTGGGAGGCAGTCCTCTTTGCCTTTGTTTTGGGTGCTCGTTAGGGACTCTGAGTATGTCATGGTGGGTGGTTAGCACCATCAGGATTAAAGACCAAAAAGACTAAATTTTGGGTTATTTTGCCCATCCTTCTTTTTGTGCAGGATTGTCCCGTTTTGCATCCAGTTCTGGGTGCCTTATTTCAGGATAGATGCGAACAATTTGGAGAAAGTCAAGAGAAGATCAACAAAAATTATTGAAAGTCTAGAAAGCATGACCTGTGAGTGACAATTGAAAGAACTGGGTTTGTTTAGTGCAGAAAAGAGAAGACTGGGAGGTGATATGACAGCAGTTTTCAAGTACCTAAAACAGTGCTACAAAGAGGAGGGAGAAAAATTATTCTCCTTAACTTCTGAGGCTAGGACAAGAACCAATGGACTTCAATTGCAGCAAAGGAGGTTTAGGTTGGACACTAGGAAAAGCTTTCTGTCAAGGTGGTTAAATACTAGAACAAATTGTCCAGGGATGTCGTGGAATCTCCATCAGTGGAGATTTTTTTTAAGAGCAGGTTAAACAAAAAAATGTCAGGGGTGGCCTAGATCAAGGGGTGAGCAACCTGTCTCTCTGGAGCCACATACAGCTCTTTAAATAGCCACTTGCAGGTCCAAGCACTGCTGTTGCTGACTCCTCTTGCAGCTTTGGAGGTGGCAGCTGCTTAAACAGAATTGACTGCATTTTAAGAGCATCAAAATCTGGGTAATTTAATGGGGCCGTGGGTTCAATAATTGCTAAGAAAGGAAAATCCAGATAATCCATGCAGAGGGTGTGCATGTTTGTCTGTGCTCTCATGCACTTTTTCTTTGCTGGCATTAAATATTGTTTGGATTATTCACTATATAAACATTAAATAACGTAATTTTGAATCCAAATGCTGCTCAGGATTTAAATGTCTTTTGTAAAGGATTAAGATATTAGGGTAATAATACAGTATCAAAAAAAGCTGCAAATTCCTTCTGTATTACTTAAGTGTTTTCTGATCAGCCCCCTTGGAATGGGGCTTTTAATGGCTGTTTCATGCAGCAGTAAAATACTGGAGTAATATAGCAAAGTATTTCTGTTTGTAACGTGTGCAAGGCAGAGATTGTGGGTTGAATACAATGGATTTTGACTTCAAGAGAAGTCAGTTGGCCCTGAATGTTTGCCTCAATTTAGAAAAAACCTAGCACACTTTGGCTACTGTAATAATCAATCTCTCTCTCCCTCTCTTGCTGTCATGCTTAAAGTCCTTCGGCATGTATAGTACATTTGCATCTAAAATGTATTCAAATGGGGAGTCTCTATAAAATACAAAACATAAATAACTATGGATTTTCAAAAACCATAAAGAGCACTCCAACCTACTGATTTCATACTCCATTAAGACAGAAATATGTTTGGTATGTCTAACTCGGTATGCATGTATAACGATGCATGGGAGGTAAATATAGGGGCTGCATTTCAGAAATACCAAGTGTCCACAACTCCTGTTGCTTGCAAATGTGATTTTTGATTGACCAGGACTTCTGGAAATCAAGGATCTGCAGCTCAGCAACCAAAAATGGCAGCACCTAGAATAGTCACCTAGAATGTCTTGATTTCTTCTGTTTTCCTCTCATTAGGATCAGCAAAATTACCCTTGTGGTTGGCTAATAAGGCTGGGTCCATCCTGTAATCAGAGGTGTAATTGTAGCACATGTAGACATGCCTAAGCTAGCTTTGATCTAGATGAGGGGTCAGCAATCTTTCCAAGGAAGAGTGCCAAAATTTGACCTTTTGACCTCTCTGCACGGTCTAAGTCCCGGTGATACTTTTTAAAGTCCCTAATAGTCCTACTTACAATAGCTTCACTAATAAATTACCATGCAGATCTTTACTGTTTAGGTGGTGGTTGGTAGCATTAGCTGGGCTTTTGTTAATCCACTGTTGGCCTGGCTTTGAGCTGCCTTGGGGAAGAAGGGTGGGACTGAGCTAACAACCTGCATGCCCTTGAAAATGGAAATTGGAACATGTGCTGGAGGTTGCTGATCCCTGGTCTAGATGCTCAAAACACAAGAGCTTTGCAGGTACAGCAGCATGGGCCAGCCACTTAAGTCTATACCTAGGGTTCTTGAAAACGTACCCTGAAAACGTACCCTAAAAACAGAGCAGAGATTTCTTACCAGAAGAGGCCAGAAATAGGAGTAGGTCAATTCCTTTTTAAATAATCTCTTCATGGTCTGGACAAGATAAAGTCTTACTCTGCTTGCAGTTATAGGCAAATAGGCCCTGATCCTGCAACATGGTACACCAATAAGAACATAAGAATTGCCAGGCTGGGTCAGACCAAAGGTTCACCTAGCCCAGTATCCTGTCTTCCAACAGAGGCCTCTCCTGTCATCCAGCCTCGGATGAACAGAGGCTTAGGGGCACCATTCCTTCCTATCTTGGTTAATAGCCATGGATGGACCTAACCTCCATGAATGTATCTAGTTTTTTTTGAACGCTGTTGAAGCCTTGGTCTTCACAACATCCTCTGGCAAGGAGTTCCACAGACCTACTATGTGCTGCATGAAGAAAAAATTCCTTTTGTTAATTTTAAAACTGCTCCCCTTTAGTGATGTTTATGGATGCCAAAGCAGCTCTTCGTGGGCAAAAGGATTAACTTGCGTTTTGTTGCAGAATCAGAGCCATGGTTTGCAATACCTGGCATGCATAGACCACTCTGTCTTTAGATAAGAGGCTGCCTCACATGACATGGAGAATCATAATAGAAGGGTCTAGAGAATGGCAGTGTTAAAGAGACATTAGGAAATGTATAACACTGACATATTATGAAGGCCTTGAGAGACAGATTACTAAGAGTTTTTCAGCTCTAACTCTTAAGACAATTCAGGAGTGAATAGCAATTGTTTACTTCCATTTGCAGAACTACTTACTCATGAATGAAATGTGTAAAGTTCCCTTTCTGTTGTAAGTTGCTGCAGTCCTATTGGTTTAAGTAGAAATTCAAGGTTTATAATGCAGTGTGTGTTTGTTTAAGCTGGGTCAATGGTGAATCTAATTCAGCAAGTTCACGCAAGAAGAAATGTGTTCTTTGATTCTCTAGACAATGGGGCATTTTATTTGTGATAACTCGTCACTGTCCATAATATGATGTGGTAATGTTTTAAGAGGGATACAAGTATGCCTGGTAGCTGGTTTAGTTCCAAACACTGCGTTTGAGGAAATGAAGCAGAAACTCATATTGATGGAAACTGCAAATAAATCCCCTGGGAATTGTAACCATTAAAAATGAGTACAGAATTAGATATTGTTATAAACAAGGACTGGGGGAAAAAAGTCTCCACAGCTATTGTCTCCAAAGTCCTCAGCATAATAAAAAAAAGTCACATTTTTTGTAGATGAAGGAAAAACCAGAGTTGCCAGGAAACACTTGAGTTCACATAATTGGCAAACAGAATTCAAATATTCATTGTGGGTCCCGTTAAAAAGTGACAAAAAGAACATTTTTCAATGTTGTCTTGGAACCGAGCCAAAATATGCACTTGTGATCATGTGGTTACTATGGTAATAAGCAAAAAAAAAAAAAAACATGCTTGAAAGCAGCTTGTCATAAATATGTATGAATTATTTTTATGATCATAAAAACTCTTGTAGAAACCAATTTGCCATGTCTAAGTGATCTGATTGAAGGCACTCATTGTTAGAGGGAACCAAAAATATACTAGGCCTCTATTTTCATATTAAAATGCCATGCCTTGGCTTAGCATTGCCAAGTGGTTATTTTAGTCCTTTTTTAAACACACAAAAGCCTGTTGAAGATAGGCTAACGCTGTTGACCACTATATTATTGAACTTGTTTATCTCAGGGAATTGGGACTACCTGATCTCAATAGGGTTTTTTGTTGGGTCTTTTTTCTTTTTTGCTAGTTGCTTGAAATATTTCACAATTAAAGCAGAAGAGGCTTGTTCTGAGGGTCTCACCTTTTGTGGTCACAGCCCTGAATAGCCTTGAAACAGAGGGACACTTTCCCCAGTTGAAATCTGGTGTAATTTCCCCTTGAATGGGCTCTCATGGTAAGAACCAGGGTCACTGGATGGTATGGTATGCAGTAAAGCTTGTGATTGCATGGTCCTTCGCAACCACAAAACAATCCCCAACACTCTGCTTTATGATAGCACAATTGGTCAACACAATGGGTTAGGGAGAAAGCTAGAGACACAGAGAGACGGGTATAGATATTAAGGTGGAGATATTAGTCAAGTGTTTGTCCCTCTTGGTGCATTTCAAGTGCTGAAATGTACAAGTGGCTGAGAACAGGGTCCCCAAACATTACACTGAAAAGCAGTGAATGAGTAAAAAGGGTTGCTAGTAATGGATCAATCTTGCCTATAGAATGCACCTTTGTGGTCAAATGTATAAGATAATATATAGCAGCTGTGTTATAAGCCAGCAAAGGGAATTGAATTTACAAAGCCGAGTCGTTCAATAGATTTCCTTGTGGGAACACCAAAAGTTTAAGTACTGAAGGAGAGCCTATTGCTGACTAAGGCCCATGCTTAATAATAATTGTCTTGTCTACAGTGGAAGCTGGCAGTCGGGTCAGAGCCTCAAGTCCTTATTGGCTACCCCTAAATGGGTGCTTTGCCTGAGCAAGGAGTGAATCAAACTGAACAGGGATTTAGGATGAGCTAATTTAGGTAAAGGAAAGTATTTGTCAATACAAATCCTGAGAGGTGCTTAGCATTTGCAGCTGTGTGGATTTAAATTAAGGACGCCAAGCTAGAGATGATTGAAAACATTTCAGAAGAGTTTATATATATATATATGTATATATGTAATGTATGTATGTATGTGTGTGCATATATCTATAGATATAGAAATGGGTTTGCCATCAAAGAGAAATGTTTGCAAACATCAATTTTTGTTAAAAAATCATATTTTCATCCTCCCATTACTGCATCCCTCCAACATTTTTGGTTTTGGATTTTCAGGTTTTCAATTAACATCCCTCCCCAGCACTCTGCAGCCTCCCTCCTCCTCCAGAATTGCAATGCCCCTGGACTAAGCCATATTGGACCCTACAAATGTCATTGGGCCTACTCTGGCTACCATTTCTCCCATTAACAAGAGGACTGACAAAGGATACTTTGTGGCTTTTAAGGACACAGAATTTCTATTCACCCATCGGCAGCCAAACTCATTAGTGGTGGACACCATCCGCAACAAAACTAAGTCCTTTTGTTTCACTCCACAGGACAAGACAAGTAAGAAATGGGATGTCATGGGGATCAAGGTTATTTCTCTAGCATCTTACTCCTGTGGGCAGTGAACTATGCTGCGTGGCCAGCTATGACCACCTGAACTACTCCTAGCTGCAGGAGTTGGTTCCCTCCTTAACTGAGCAGCAGCGCCCTGCCCTCATGAATGTAATACATGAGGGGCACGTCTTAGCCTGTATGGCACTCCAGTCAGTGATGGATGTAGCAGACACAGCGGCTAAGGTCCTGGCCTCCACCATGGTCATGAGAAGTACATCATGGCTCCAGCCCTCGGGGACCCCAAGGACCTGCAGCAGAAAGTGGAGGACCTTCCCTTCAACAAACACCATCGGTTTGTGGTGAAGATGGATGAGGTCCTTCACTCTATGTGGGATTGGGGGCCCACTTGGGTTCTCATATGGTCTAAGGCAAATGGTCCTTCACCGAGCAAGTATTCCACATAAACCTCCTGGAACGCAGGGCTGTCCGCTATGCTTGCCGTCAATTCCAATGGCACCTTGCATGCAGATCGGTCACCATCCTCATGGACAACACCACCTGTAAGTATTAGATCAACCATCAGGGTGGGGTTTGGGCCCCATACCTGTGCACAGAAGCCATAAAACTGCGGACTTGGTGCCTTCAACACCACCTTACTCCAGTGGTCACATATCTCCCCGGGGTACTGAACATGATTGTGGACACCCTCAGTCACTCATTCAGCAATCACCATGAGTGGAAAATCCACACGGTGACCCTCAACCATGTATTCCAGCTTTGGAACATACATAGACCTGTTTGTGATTCTAGTCCACAGAAAGTGTCATCTGTATTGCTCCAGAGTGGGTCTGGGGAGACACTCCCTCAGAGATGCCTTCTCCCTCAAATATGACATGCCCCTTCTTTATGCATTTCCTCCCCTCCCCTTGATTCATGAGCTTCTGATGAAGGTCAGACTGGATTGGGCTCACCTTATCCTGATAGCCCCATCGTGACCAAGACAAACTTGGTATCCTTACCTGTACTGGCTGTTTGTGGTGTCTCTGTTTCACTTTCCTTCCTGCCGCAACCTTCTGCCTCAGGACTTCAGCTGCACCCTTGCCCCGATCCACTCAGGCTGCACCTCCATGCGTGGCTCCTTCATGGTTCCAGAAAGCCAAAATTGCATGTTCTGAAGGGGTAAAGAAGGTTCTCGCTGACAGCAGATGAGAGTCCACTTGCAAATCCTCTCTCTAAAAGTGGACATGGTTCTCTCAGTGGTTGGGTGCCGATTTTTCTATACCTCCTCACACTGCGCCCCTTCCTGTCCTCCTGGACTACCTACTTGCACCTGCATGAGTCAGAACTCATCCTCACTATCAGGATGCATGCTGCTGTGTTGGTGGCATTCCACCCTGTGGAGGATGGGAGCTCCTTCCTCACCTATCCTCTCACCCAATGTTTACTGACGGGTCTGCAAAACACCTTCCCATCAGTATGTCCTCTGGTCCCTATTTGGGAGGTTAACCATGTACTCAACTGCCTCATGAAACTGCCCTTTGGACCCATGGTAATGTGTCCTGGCTCCATCTGTCGATGAAGGTCTCATTTTTAGTTGCCATCACATTGGCCAGGAGGGTTGGGGAGCTTACCTTTCATATGGCTGCACCTCCTTATATGGTGTTCACCAAGGATAGAGTCACTCTTCGCCACCATCCGAAGTTTCTCCCTAATGTTTCCTCTCCATTTCACATCAATGAACCTATCCGCTTACCTGTGTTCTTCTCAAAACCATACTCCAACCCTGTGCATATAGCGTGGCACACACTAGACGTTTGTCAGGCATTGGCTTTCTACGCTGATCTCACGAAGCCTTGGCGCAAGTCTCCTAAGCTCCTCCTATCTTTCGTGGAATGATCCAAGGGCCCTGCCCGTTTCATCTCAACCACTGTCCACGTGGATCTCCACTTGTATTCACACATGCTACACGCTTCACCGAGAAGAGCTTCCGGGTGCTGTCATCGTCTGTTCTACCAGGGCTGTGTCTTCCACCACCACCTTTCTCGAGAACGTATGCCTTACGGACATATGCAAAGTGGCAACCTGGTCTTCCAGCAACACATTTGCACAGCACTATGCTCTTTCGTCTTCCATTGCTTCCTCTTTCTAGTGGGTCAGCCAGATGTGTCGACTGTAATTGTTACTGGGCTTCAAACTCACCGCCAAAGTAAAACTACTGCTTTGTAGTCACTCAGAGTGGAGCACCCATGGGGACACAACTTGAAGAGGGAGAGAGAGTCACTCATCTTGTGCAGTAACAATGGCTCTTCGAGATGTGTATCCCTTTGGGTGCTCCACTTCCCTCCCTCCTTCCCCTGCTTTGGAACATCCTGCTCTATTTGCTAGGGTAGAGAAGGAATGGAGGGGCCTGTGCCACATGTGGAACAGATCACATGAGGAGGCACTACTGCACCTGTCAGGTGAGGGAAACCACAGCTATAGAAGAATCTCCGAGTGCTGGCATGAGGACACACCGGCACCCAGAAGGCAGCACCCACCAGGACACACATCTTGAAGAACCATCCTTACTACACAAGGTGAGTAACTTCCCTTCCAGCTTTCCATTCAATGCTACCTAGTAGTGGCCCCCAAATCACTCAGGCATACTCCAATCAGAAATTTGAATGGAAGTCTCAGGTTGTTTCCTTGCAATGCCACGTGCAAATTTCTATTTCAGTTACAGTGAAGTTCCTCTGTGATGGAAAAAGAAATAACTTCATTACCAGAGGCGAGATGATATGCGATACTTCAGTACTTATATAGAGACAGTTGGAAAGATCATTGTCACATGATTTATGAAGGAAGACTAAAGGTGAAAGAAAAGAGCAGTTGAGCTTATGACAACTTCATAACCATTAGGAAAAAAGAGCTTTTAACCAAAATATGCAATTTTGCTCTTTGCCCTGAAATTATTTTAGCGGAGAGATTCCTACAGATGTCTGTTGAAGGCTTTTGACAAGTGGACCCCTCAAAGATTTGCCCTTAGTCAGTCTGAAATGCAAGACCTCATTGCATTGTGTGGTCAGTTACCAATAAAGCTGTCTCAAAACTGCTCAGAGTTCTATTTATCTACCCCTGTCCCTCCCTCATTGCTGGCCTATGTGTGGTTCCTACACGTATTTAAAAACAAACATAAGAACCTGCCTCTTTCTCTCTCGCTTCCATTTCATTCAGATTTCAAACTTTCCAAAGATGGAGGCTGTCCGTATCTGGAGTTTGAGTTTAGGCCCTTCTCAGATAACTGCCAAGTCACCTTCCTGTGAATCAGGCTAGTGGGCCACTAATTCTGAAATGTAATGCACATGGGCTTATTCACATAACACAGAGACATCACACTGACTTCAATGGGGCACTAAACCAGCCCATGGGAGTGTCCATGGACAGGATCTGTGGCAGGATCCAGGCCCCTTATTAATAAAAGCTGCGAAGCCAGTATGCCCTGCAAAGAAATTAATGCAAAAAGAAAGTTCCTCAAAAATTTTCACTTCTGATTGACAAAACCTGTCCAAAGTTATAAGGATAAGAAAAGAAGAACCTGACCACCAGCGAATGAATTTAGAAGCAGCACTGGGTAGAGAATCTCTAACCAAGCGAAAGGTTTTGGTGGGTGATAAGAAATAGAAGCTGAGGAAGAAAACACAGAGCTAACCAAATAAAAATGTCCACTTGGAAGTACAAAGCCCTGCCAGCCAGACCACAGGCCTGGCCAGACAATATTTAAAATATATTATTCAAACAAATATTAATGTAAGTTGCTAGGATGGAATATCTGGTTGACCAGTTAAAAAGCACTGCATGAACATGCACTGGGATGATTAATAACAAATGTGCTTGCACAGAACAGAATGTAAAGGGAAGGAATGTTGTAAGTGATGCTGTTATGGAGTTAGATGTGCTTAAGTTTGCTTGGTGCCTGATTTCAGAGCCGATCTAATGTTTATATAGGTAGTGTGGTCATAAGCCATTCTTCCTGAGCTCTGGCATCTCCTCAGGAGTCTATGTGCTGGGCCTGGGAGCATGGTAACATGGATAGAGATCTTTGTCCATTTGCCTGGGTTACCACATGCCCCCACCCCTCAACCCTTTGAATTTTGACCATGGTCTTATGATCCCATCCAGCACAGCCCTTGTTGAACTCAGTTCCTGGGGTCTATTTAGCAATGAGGCTTAGGCCCTTTTCCACCACTCTGGAGGCATGAATGGGCTTTAAAGTAGACGGAGCCTTTTGAGGATACTCCTGTGACATCATTCCATTCATCCCAGGTTTGTGGCTCAGAGTCTTTGCACCTCTTTCAAGTCTGATGTGTCCCATGTGCAAGTTGAATCTCTCTACTTTGACACTCTGATCTGGCAACCTCCGTGGTCTAGCACGATTTTAGTTAACTAGATGTCCCTTTATCATGTGTGTGTCCAAATTTCTTTCAGTCCATAAAGTTTGGTTACAGCCACCAGTCCTGGCTTTCAGTGTTCTGTGCTGTAATTTTACTCTAATTTCCCCCAATGTCTTCTAAGAGCCCAGCGAACAGTGGGGCCAAGTTTACATTACTAAGTTATTTACACACACACAAAAAAGGGAATCTTCCAAAAGATCTTGCGGAGCATCTACACACAAAACACCCTTTTTTTAATCAGAAATCAAAAGAACGCGGCTCTTCTTCCGGACACTGTCTTCCTCTCCTGGATCAGGAAGTCTGCCTTTTTCTGAGAGATTCTTTCAGAAAAAAGTGTGCGTAGATGCCCCAGGGGCCCTTCTCCTGAAAGAGCAGTCCTCATATTGATGGATTTTTCAGTCTCTGGCCCATTTTTTCAAAAGAGTGGAGGCTGTGTGGATACTCTTTTGAAAGACCAGATTGCTCTTTCGAGCTGCTTTTTTCTGTGTAGATGTGATCTTCTGGAAGATGATTTTCTGGAAGGGATCTTACGGAAATCATCTTTCAGAAGATCACTGTAGTGTAGACACAGCCCAGGTGGTGATAACGCTGCTGGACAATATTGACCTCTCATGGTTCAGCAAATTCCCTGGTTCAGCACCTGTCAGGTCACAAGAGTGTTGGACTACAGAAGTTCAATCTGTATTGTATATATTAAGCAGATTATGCTTTTAAATTAAACTTTGCCACAGAGAGAGCTTCATGGCAGCAAGGCAAAAGCAAGCAAATTAGCACCCAAATTACTGGATTTTGTAGGTGTGCATGCAATGAAACCCTTGTATGTAGATAAAGGGCCCCTTCAAACTGAAATTTCCTCACTGGGGGTTCTCAGCGAGAAAAGAGCACTCTTGGTCAAGGCAGATTCAAGGGAAACGTCCTCTGGTTTCAAATAGAATAGCCGCCTGGGTGGTTAAATTCCTGCCATTATTTTCTACTTCTCCCAACAAGAGATTTGAAAAAGTTCACATGTGAATCTCAAGACAGGGAGTGGATGGAATCACTGAAGATGCTTTGTCATTTTCCTACATGATGTTTTAGCTTTAGGGTCTAAAAGCATGTCCGTTTATTTAGAAAACCTGAAAAGAATCCAGGACAGCATTTAAAGTGCTTTATTCATTTGGTCTCACAATTAGATCAAAGGGTTGAGCATCAATAGACTTGGGTCAAAATGTTCTAACGTGGGTGCTTCCAATTAGACAACGAATACCATATTTAGCTATCTCAGTTAATGGGCTGATATTCAGAAGTGTTTCAAACCCACAGCTTCCATTAAGGTCATTTTACTCTGCTCAGAGATTGTCAGATGACATGTGCTGCATAAATACCAGTTATGATTAGCTTCATTTTCTTTCTTTTTTTTTCAGTTCTGAATAATATTGTGGGTTTTTTTTCCTGTAAAGAATCAAAGAATCATTTTCCTTCTTCTGGTTTTAACCATCAGTGCCCCAGACTCTCACTTTAGACTGCAGCAAAACCCATAGATTGCATGTGTTAGAATAATAATTAAGAATGAATAATACATCATATCTCTCTCTCTCTTGTTGGCCAGTTATGATAGTACAGGTTGAACCTCTCTAATCTGGATGTCACTCATCCAGTAACATCCGTAATCAGTCATCATTTTAGTTAGCTGGGCAACCACTTTTTCTGGGTGTGACCAAATTTCCCATGATTTCATAAAGTTTGTTTACACCCACCAGTCCTGGTTCTTCATGTTCTGTGCTGTTATTTAGCTGTAATTTACCTCTAAATGTCTTCTAAGAGCCAAGTAATCAGTGGAAGTGTTGGTAATGCTGACCTCCCATTGTCCAGCAAATTTATCTGGCACTGGTCAGATCAAGAGGGTGCCAGATGAGAGACATTCAACCTGTGCTTTGATGGAGAGTGCAGTATTATAAGAATCAGAGTAATTTCTTTCCAAATGGAACCTGCTTTTATCATTCTTGCTTTGGACTTCTTTGTGTTGTTGTATTTTTCTTTGCTGTCACACTTTCCAGCTTCCTTTTTCTAAGCACTTTACAAGCATTACTTAAACTAACTGCAAAACTGGCCTTGGAGAAACAGGTGTTAATATTGCCCCTGTGTGAGTGAAGAGGAAACAGAGACATAGAGAATTAAAGCTAGTGTTCCCAGTGGTGAGGGGTGGGCCTGGAAGTCAGTGAGAGTTGCTGATATTTAGCCCCCTGTGAAAATCAGGCAGATCGATACGGATTTGTGTGCATAAGCTCAGGCTCGCAAATTTGAAAGTCTGGGCCAAAGGTGGTGGGTTTGAATTCATTTAGGAACCCCATAGGACAGCCAGAAGCAAAGACTCCAAGACTCCTGACTCCCAGTCCTATAAATCAAACCTCAAACCCCAAATGTTGATCACAAAAAGCTGTTTGCTCAAGTTGCACAAGCTATAAGAACATCTGTTGTGTAAAGAAAAAGAAGGAGCCACGTTCCTCCTACTCTATATCCATTATTTCCATCTCCTCCAATGGCTTAGGGTGTTTTCTAGCATGCTACTCCTTTTGTGACCACTACTGACCTCGTTCCTTTCCATTTCT
This sequence comes from Carettochelys insculpta, assembly GCF_033958435.1. Classification (NCBI taxonomy): domain Eukaryota; kingdom Metazoa; phylum Chordata; order Testudines; family Carettochelyidae; genus Carettochelys; species Carettochelys insculpta. The sequence goes on from NC_134145.1 coordinate 6,951,337, forward strand.
TATCTTTCTATCACCAGTCACCTTCAGAATTCTGCAGCCAGTCCTCTTCTTTCCCCCACAGACTTGATGTCAAACTCCTTCCGGATATGATATTTATTTCATGACACTTACATATCAGCAATCAGAATTGTAATGAAATGAATGCCTTAAAGCTCTTCCTCCTCTTAGTCTCCTTCCATCAATAAATCAGACCCTTCTCATAATTTAGGACCTAATTTAAAGGCCAAGAGGTCTCCTCAGAGTGCAGGGATTTAATTCAGTAACTCCCATTGAAGCACATAGGAATTTTGTTAAAAACAAGCAATCCCGTAGCACCTTAAAAACTAACAAATTTATTAGGTAATGAGCTTTCGTGGGTAAGACCCACTTCTTCAGATTTTGGAAAGCTCATTAACTAATAAATAAATGTGTTAGTCTTTTAGGTACTATGGGAACTGCTTGTTTTTTGTGAAGCTACAGACTAACATGGTTACCCCTCGGAGGGAATTTCATTCACATTCTTTGTTCATTTGTGAGAGTCTAGATTGGGGTAAGCAAACTTTTTACATTGGGCCCCACTTTTCATCCTTCAGTTAGCAGGGCTCCCCCACCAATTTGTGTAATACAATCCAAATTGGCAGACATTTTGGTATGTTCATATGAAAAAAACCCACAATCCTTTCAGCACTAGTAAGAAAATAAGTCTGTAGAATTGTAAAAACTTTATTAATCAGTATATAAATGTGAATGCGCACACATAAAAACAGTAACATATTTCAGCATCTTTAATTAGATGGATGAGGTTGAGATGCAGCAACCAATCATGCTGGGCCCCCCTTATGAAATTTCATGGCCCCTGAGGGGGTGTGCTAGAAAATGGGCATGATTCTGATCTCGTTTAAATTACCCCAGTGAAACTCAGTGTAGCGGAGTGAGAGTAAAATCAGTTTCCTTGTCTCATTTGCATAGATTTAAATGGCTTTCCTCAAAGTTAGACCACGCATAAGAAGAAACAAAACTATTGCTATATGCAATCAAGCTTTGTCAAAAATAAAGGGAACTCATATTCTGGAGTGCTGTGGGATGCTCTGAGGGTTACAGCATCGGGCTGGGATCCCAGTGATGTAGGTACAAAACCCTGCTCTCCCACAGATGTCTTGTGTGATCTTGGGCAAACCAACGAGACTAATCATATGTTTAAAGTCGGCAACATGCAATATAAGTTTGCTGGATCAGCGCCTGTATCTCTCATGCTTTGGTCGCCTTTTTGTAAAAAGAACATAGTAAATATTCTGCCATGTGTTTTCTTTCTTGTCTGTTAAGACTGTAAGCTCTTCAAGGCAGGGACTATCTTTTGCTACAGACACAAAGGAACCCTGATCTTGTTTAGGGCATTTAGGGTATGTCTGCACTGCCATAAAACATTCCTGACTGGCCTAGATCTGCTGATTCAGGCTCACCGAACTTGGACAGTGGAGATATAAAATTACGGTATAGATGTTCTAGTCATGGGACCCTGAAAGAAGGGAGGAACCCTGCATCCCAACTATAGCTCAAATGTTGACTTGGTAGCTATCCACCCCATGCCCTGCAAGCTTAAGTCAGCTGACATGGCTATCAGCTGGTATTTCATTGCAGCATAAACATACCTGGAAGCTCTACTGTAATTCTGCTGCTGCTGCTAATACTGGCCCCATATGCTGTCCCCAGCTGTAGCAGTGTAAATCTGCAGTAACCCCATGGATGTATCTATCAATCCTTCCCTTTCTGTGTCGCCCTCTTACTCCCACTTTTCCCTGATTGCATCAACAAATGTAAACTCACAGATGGCAATGACTTGTCTTTTAATAAGCACCTCTATACTTGACCTATCTGATGAGCCCTTGATTGCGGACAGGTGTACTTAAGCTGTAACGTGATTCAGGTACATTATGAATAGAGGACAGCCTGTTCTGCATGGGATGGTAATCTATCTTTGGAGGTGGTCAAGAAGGGTTTCATCTCCACAGGCAGCTTCTATCAACAGAGGTCACCGTTGACAGATAAACCCCAGCAAAACCTCTGTCAACAGATAAAAACAACAAGTTCTGCAGTGCCTATAGACTAACAGATACTTTGGCGCATAAGGTTTCATAGGCAAGGACCCACTTTGTCAGAGGCATGAGCAGGGGTTTCCAGAGAAGGGTTTAAATATATGGGGTTATGAGAAAGGGGGAGTTTCAGTCAAGGGGAGAGCCAGAGTTGACAAGGTCTGTTCAGTCACAGAGGATATGGCTCATTATCAGCAGTTCATGTGGAGATGTGAACATCAAGTGAGGAGAAATCTGATCAGTTTACTCAGGGAGGATGTGGCCCGTTATCGGTAGCTAATGTGGAGGTGTGAACATGAAGACAGGAGAAACTGCTTTTGTAATTAGCCAGCCATGCCCAGTCTCTGTTCAGTCCTTGGCTGATGGTGTCAAATTTGCAAATGAATTGCGCCTCTGCAGTTTCTCATTGGAGTCTGTTTTCTAAGCGTTTTTATTGTCAGATTGCTACTTTTAAAGCCACATCCTCCCGGACTGAACTGACCTGATTTCTCCTCTCACTGAATGACCCATCAGCTCTCTGATTTTTCCCCAGAACAGAGATCTTTTTGTCCAAGGGGGTTCGCTCCAGTCTCCTTGGTGTGCCGGAGTACTGAGTTGGCTGCCGTTCCCTATTATCCTTGCTGGAGTTGGATTATGCTCCCTTTTGTTATGTATTTGTCTACTCGGCACAATGCGGATCCATTCTATGACTGGGGCCCACAATAGCACCTAATAATATTAATAATAATAATAATAATTAATTGTGTCTCTGGCTCTTTGCGCAATGAACATAATCTGAAGAAACCACACAGGCAGTTGGGAATCCAATTAACCACATATTTTGAATATACCCAACATGCAAGGCCTAGTTACATAGACAGGCTGCTCTGCAGAGGAACCCACAGCCACTGTGGGCCCCAGGGCAAGGTGAGAAGCGGGGCCTGGCTCTGTGCCACCAGGAAATGGCGGAACTAAGGGCAGAAAGGAAGGGCTTGAGCAGTCAGTCCTTATCACTGCTCAGACCATGGCACTGGGCCCCCTCTTCCTCAGAGCCGTCGGCAGAGCTGTGCAGCAGCACTGCTGTGGCACTTCAAAGGGGCTTGGGGCAACCACTCCCTTTATCCTCTCCATCCGTGGGCCTGTTGTTCTGGTTAGGTACAGGCAACTTCTAAAACATATGACAGTGAACACCAGGGAAGGGCTCACAACCAATTTAAAGGATGTTATCCTATTCCTTCATACCACAATAACAGCCCTCCTTGAGCTCCCATGGTGGTCTAGAACATCGTCTTTGACAACTATTTGTGAAGAACACCAGCCCTCCCACTTCACATTAGTGATGTTAACTGTAATATTTCAGTGAACTTTTATTTCAATCTGTCGTGTTCTGGAGACAGTCTTTCTGGGCTTATCTTTCCTCCTTCATCTGATTCCTGTACTATAATTATCTAAACAAATCATTTGTTCCTACAACAGAAATGCATGTCAAAGGCTGTGATTTTGTCATTTGTCAGGGCAATAGGGTTACGCATGACATGCTCTGACTGAACGCACTATTGGCTCGCGCTAATGACTCCACACATTGATTTTTCCTTTTGCAACCATCGTCCAGAATTGTTGAAATTACTTGTGCCAAACAGATTTCATGTCAGGGAAATATGAAGGGGAAATGTGTATTAGATAATTAAAATCCTGAAAATGTCAGTGTATTAGCCAACATAATTAATTTGTGTTTAAATTCTCTACACATAGCCAGATAATCTTGTATTTTGTTTAAATGTAAGCTTGATGTTTTCAGTTGGCATGTTATTGTTTAACAGGAGGACTGAGTGAAAACTATACCACTTTCCTTAAGCACACCAGGCCTTGGAATGCTCCTGAGCTACTTGTTAGATACAGGAGGTAAATGTTTGATTCTGCACCAAAGGGACCTGTTGCCCAAAGAGAAAAATGGAAACCACTGTAAAGCCAAATGCCGGACCCTTCTCATTGTCCCAGTCAATGTATTCCATTCTTCAGGGATTCTTCAAGAGGAGATGCTCTTGAAAGCTTCCAGAGCTAATGGGAAAGTAGTAATTTTTCCCCTGAGAAAAATTTCAGTGATAACAAAAATGATTTATTCATTAAAATGTTTTTATTTTCTGTGAAAACCCCAGAAAATGTAAAAACAAGAAGTCCTGTGGCACCTTAGAGACTAACAGATTTTTTGGACCATAAGCTTCCCATCAGCAAAGACCCACTTTGTCAGATGCATGGAGTGAAGATACCAGAGGCAGGTCCTGCCTCTGGAATCTCCACTCCATGCAACTGATGAAGTGGGTGCTTGCCCATGAAAGTTTGTGCTCCAAGGTATCTGTTTGTCCATAAGGTGCCACAGGACTTCTTGTTATTTTTGCGGATACAGACTAAAAAGGCTACTCTTCTGATACCAGAAAATGAAAGCGTAAGAAGATATTTTTGGTTATGCATTTCCATCATCATTTTCATTTGTGTGTGTGTGTGCACACACTGAAAATGCCATTTTTGTGTCAAACAAGTCTACTGCTCAAATTTTGAGCAGCTCTAAAGTCATGCCCGCCTCTTTGATTTGAAGGCTATGTCCGCTCCTCTGTGACCAATGTCCTTCTGCCTTTGCCCAGACCGATGTGTCTGTTCAGTTCGCAAGCCCTCCCAAAGCAAGGCTCATTCCCAGTTCTCTGCGCACCTCTCTTGTTGTCAGTGGAGAGCATAACATTCCTACCACACTTCCTTTCATTTTGTAGCTACCATGTCTTGAAGAATTCTGGGAGGTGGCCTTGTTTGGTTGTAGTTAGACCTCCACCCCCTCACCCCTATGTGAAAACATGCTGCCAGCTGCATTATAGATACCCTCTAAAGAGCTTGGTTTGTTTAGCCTAGAAAAGAAGGACTGAGGGAATTCAACTGAGGTATATAAATGTCTCCAGAGGACAATGGATGGGGGGGTGTTGAGGTGGGCAGTAGTTAAACTAAGGACAAGATTGACCAAAAAGTCCAAAAACAACAATAAAAAAACCCAAACAAATGGAGGTCAATTGGCCATGTATAAAATTTGGCTGGAAATTAGAGGAAGGTTTTTAACCATCAGCAGAGTCAGGTTCTGGAACAACACCACTAGTCAGATGATAGACTCTGGAATGTTTTCATTGCCCTCCCTGGTAAATACTAAGGCTGCCCCGATAAATATCTGTCGCTGCCTCCTCTGATGCCCTTCCCCTGAGTCAGTTCCCCACGAGCCCTCCAGTCTTTCCTGCCTTGACCTCCTGCTCCTCCTCCTACTTTCCCTTAGGCATTTTTAACGTATTATATTATTTGCCTTGCAGGCTTGCTCAGTCTTCACTCCTTCCCCGAATGATATTTTTGACAACTGTCTTACATTCCCTTTCATTAGTCTCACGTGTCTCCCCCTTGTGGGCCTGACATTGCTGATTTATATGTCTGCTACGTTCCATTATTTCCTCTGCGGTCCGCATTGCTCTAATACCACAGATAACCGTGCATGGACCATTTCACACACAGGTCAGCCATGTCCTTCAGCAGTTAGCCGTTAGTAACACAGGTAGATGCCAAATCCACTCACCAAACATCCCCATCTCAGGTTTGACTTCAGCCACCAAGGCCTTCTTTGCAGATGCCCCAGGATTTCTTGATTTCAGTTTGGTTGTTAGCCGAGCTGTAAGGTTAGAGTGGTTCTCTATCACCTTTTTTAGCAGTTTTTTGAGGTGCTCTTAAACTCACATAGATTCTCCCTCTCCTAGTGCGTCTGTCACAGTTGTTCATCTCTTCATGTCAAATTGCATCTGATAGGCTTCAATGCTTTACCACAGTGGTGGCACTTAGAGGGATCCTACCAATCTCTGCCAAAGTCAGTGGATCCCGAGCTATCTGGATACCCCATATATAGCTGATATAAGGCCGAGGCACCTGCATATTCAGCAGGAGGGATTAAACCTGCAACCTTAGGGGCTAAAGTCATGTGCTCTATCGCATGAGCTAAAAGCCAGCTGGCTCTCAGCTGAGGCTGTAGAGCAGAGACTTCATTCTCCCTTGTCAGTGATCTGAATGCTTCTGGGGTTACACTGAGATTGAGCAAAAAATAATTCCTATGACCTGGAACCTATTACCTACCTCACGACACACCCATTGCCCCCGGGATATGAAAAGTGCAGCTACAAGGAAGACCACATGGACAGGAGATGGTACAAGAACTGGAGCTAACATTTGCGGCAAAGCTTGGCCCATGCTCCCTGTGTTTGGGAGCAAGGCCTGTTCCCTCTCAATACAATTCCTCCCATTCCATAGCCTCTTTTGAATTTATTTCTCATTCTCCTGCCCTCCTGATCGTATGGTGGATGCCTTATAGTCCTCCTGTGTCCAGTTCTCATTCCAGAATTCAAACTGGAACAGGGGCAGAGAAGGGCTGCTGGGCTGACCAAGGGACTGGAGAGCCTCTCTCACAAGAGGTGACTGGCTCTGCGCAGCAGCTGGGAGGTGTTTCACAGCGTGGGTAGGCAGACAAATGCGAGCTCAAACAGAGGTCACAGCTCAGACTACAGGTTGGACCTTTCTACTCTGGCAATCTCAGGTCTGGCAAGATCCATAATCTGGCATGATTTTATATCATGCGTATGGCCAAGTCTTCCGTGGTCCCGTAAAGTTTGTTTATAGCCCCAAGTCCAGGCTCTCACTGTTCTGTGGTGTTATTTAGCTGTAACTTACCCCAAAAGAAGTGTTGGTGAAGCTGGTAGATAATATTGACCTCCAGTGCCCAGCAAACTCTTTGTTTCTGTTCCAGTCAGGTCCCACGGGTGCTGGCCTAGAAAGGTTTGACCCGTATGTGTGTAATCAAACAGGCAGCAGCTGGGGCTAACTGCCTGGGACTATATCAAGGCAATCCAGCTGAGGTTGTGTTCAGGTGGTGAGCTCAAATGCTGAGTAAACAGGGGCTCAACTGGCCATGTATAAAATTAGGTTGGAAACTAGAAGAAGATTTTTAACCATCTGGAAGAACTTTTTAACTTCTGGAAGAACCTTACTAGTTAGATGAGGGAGTTTTGTAAGGTTATGAAGGGGCTGTTATGACAAGGTTGCTTGTGATGGCATTCAATGACTCAAGATATCCCATTTGAGTGGTGTGTCCCCCCATTGCAGATGCACGAGAGTATGCCTTGTAGCCAAGCAACTACAGGGACATCCTCCCAGCATTTCACTGTGAGGGAGTCTTTGTTAGAATCTTAGCTCTGCAGTTTCAAACTAGGCTGCCCAGTGGTGGCCAGCGTTCTGACGTTCAGGGGTGCGTGCTATGCGCCTGTACATGGCCTCGGTAGCTGGATTTAAGTGCCCGTCTTCACGTGCTTAAGTTTGAATTGTTAGCATACTTGAGCACTTTGTAGCTGTCCTTGGAGATAATGGGAATAGCACCCATGTACCCAAGGTGTGAGTTTTATGAAGGCTCAGCATTTGAGGTCTACAGCATGTGGGTTTCAGGGCTTATATAGTACTTGTGTCTTTTGTTTCTCTAAATTACGGTATCCTGTGGCACCTTATAGACTAACAGTTTCGTGGGCAAAGACCCACTTCATCAGATGCAAATTCAAGAGGCAGGTATAAGTATACAGGCACATGAAAAGAAGGGAGTTACCAAACAAGAGGAAGGCCAGAATTAATGAGGTCAATTCAATCAGGGAGGAGGTGACCCACTTCCAGCAGCTGGTGTGGAGGGGTGATGTGGCCTTTAATTTAGTTTAAAATTCACTTTAAAATATTTTATTAGTGTGTTGCTGAAGATCATAAAATTGCAGCTGTAAAAAATCATCCATCCCCTCCCAGGCTGCCATCAGGCACAGGCACACCAGTTTAATAGTATTGCGTAGGGTCCCATAAATCCTAATGACATCCATGTCTGAAGATAAAGTAATTACTGGCTCCAAAAAACCAGGTGGGAGGAAGGCATTACAAGGGCAACTTCCCCACCTTTGATATTCACAGGAATGGCACCCATCCCACTTAATCTAATTTACTTCCTATTAATGAACCCTGTATTCTCATTTTTGCTCCAAAATCTGGTAAAGTGGGTCTTACCCATGAAACCTGGCTACCTAATATATAAAATTGTTAGTCTTTAACGTGCTACAGGACTGCTTGGCTTTTTTGTGAAGCTACAGACTAATACAGCGACCCCTCTGAGATGAACTACTGGCTGGCTGTGAGTGGCTCAAACGCTCAGAGGGCTGGTGCCATAGAATGGTGTGTGATTATAATGAGAGGCTGCCTGGTCCTCAGGGAGGTCAGGTGTCATATCTGAAGTTTACCTGCACTGAAAACCGAGCTGCAAATTTGGCAGGAAGACATCATCTTGTGCGAGCCACCTGTTCTTTTGGGGGATCAGCCACGTTGCAACTCTCCTGATTTTTCTGGGTTAATCTGATATTTTAGCTTCCTCTTCTGGCCAAATCTTTAAGTGCACTGGAGCACAAATATTTTAAAATACTCAAATAAAAATCAGCCAAAAGCCCCAAGCTGGGTTTAAGGAATAGATGACCAGTTGGGATGGATCTTTATTGTCTTCACAGTGGCCTGATTTTTTCACAAGGCTTTTCATATGCCTGCCACGTACCTAGTCACTTCCGGATGATTTGTTTGTGCTCTGTAGTATCTGGAGGCTACACATACCGTTATCTTTCCCAGACAAGCTGGAGCATCTAGAGGTGATCTCACATCAAACCCACAAAGTTAGAAAGTTACCATCTTGAGCTCATCTCTCGAGCCAAATGGCAGTCTCTAAAATGACCTTCCACCCTTACCTCAAGCTCTCCAGCAGGTCCTGCTTAGAGTGCAAGACCTTTCAGCTGGGAACCATGTGTTTGCAGAGTAGTCATAGTAAGTTTCTTCCACTTCTACATCTTGGACCATAGGCCATTGACATCTACCAGTGTCCCCAGCCTTGGCCGATCTTTTCCAGTTCCGACCGGGCATATCCCATCTTTTGACTGTCTGCCTTCAAGTCTCTCTGCCATTGTTTCTTGGATGCCCTCTTTTCCTTTTTCCTTGTTGATTCCAGCTTAAGGCTTGCCTTAACAATCCCAGCTACAGAAACATATGTTTGCATAGCACCCAAAACATTTGGGCTCCAGTCCTGATCACAGTCACTGGGTACTTCCAAAAATATAGAATATTTTCATGTTTAATATTCGCCTTCTCTCCTTCCAGGCCCAAGTCAACTCTACCTCTCAGCTCCATACTGTGGTGTGCCACCCTTGCTATCTTTGCACAATTAGCATCCCCTTCATTTTCTCTTTCCATTCACATCTTCAGGTAACCTGGCATATTTGCCATTCATAATCCAAATAGAAATAACCCTCTGGCTCTCCCCTCTCTCATCTCTCCTAAAGATTTACATCTACCAGAGGATCCACAAACCCCAGCCTACTTCATCAGTCAAGTTCTTCCTCCACAGCTGTCTCATCAGGGAGCAGAAAAGAGAGTACAAGTTTCTAGTTAGTGGTGCCCCCTCCTCAGACTTTCCTGGTGTATGCCTCAGTCTGCTGACTAAGTTCCCCTGGCAGAGATTGTCCTTATGTAGGTCTCATGCAGTGCTAGGATGACCAGATGTCCAAATTTTGTAGGGAAAATCCCAGTATTCTGGGTTTTGTTTGGAAGAGGCACCTGCTCTCTCATTTCAACTCCATGTCCCAGTTTTCACACTTGCCATCTGGTTACTCATGTAGCCTCCAGCACATAGTCAAACCTCAACAACTAACCAATGGGTTTGCTTAGCAGTGAGAAAATTCTGTGGACAAGTCCCCTAAGCATTTGTTTAACATGGTAGAAAGAAATGGGCTCTGAACTAGTCAAGAGAAAGAGAGTCATTTTGTTCTCTCTCTGGGAGGGGCTGTGATCTTGCTTAATCTCCATAGCCCCATACCTTGGCTTCTGCCCTGAGATAAGTCACAAAGCTTTCAGATAGCAACTAACGGAGTGCATTTCCTGACAGTGGAAGAGTTGTTCATTCTGATTAGTGGGTGTTGCTCTCTCCTAATCCCTTTTGTCATTTGAAGAGGCAGCACTTTAGTACTGTGCAAAGGTCTCATCATCTATTCAAGGACATGTGCAAGATTAATGGAGTGATGGCAACTTCCTTATTGAAACTAACTGGGGTTTTCAGACAGGTACTTTCTGTGCTGTCATTGGTTGTCCTCCTGCTCCATCTGGTTCTCCAGGAAGCCCATTTATGGTCTATGTCATATAAATCTGAATGGTAAGAGGGAACAAACTGCAAACCAGACACCTACCATTTAGATTTAGTGAGGAATAAACTTCATACGCATCTAACTCCATGCTTGCCTAACAGGATTATTAATATTCAAATGAGCTTTTATCAGTAAGAACATTTAGTAGTGTGGGGTCATCTTCTTTACTCAAGTGCAATACTGAGAATGGGTGGGCTTTCATTAGGCTATAAGTGAGTTAGGAGCACAAGCCTCATAGACTTCCAATGGGACTTTTTGCTCACAAGTCTCTTAGATGGTTTTGGACAACCCTAGGTAAAATAGCACCATGCTGAGGCTCCCCATTGTTGGGAAGACACCACCATGATAGAGAGGTCAGGCAGAGCCTTACGATTTGTGTCCCATTGCCAAGTAATCGTGGATCCCTTGTCTGCTGGACTGACAAATCTAGTGACTTTCATCACCCTAATCCTGGTGCTTTGTTATAGCCCTATAGGTTAAGGCTGGAAGAGATCACTAGCTCACCTCGTCTCATGTCCTTTATGCCACAGGCCATCGGCACCACCCAGCCCTGACACACTAATCCCAACACCCGAAAAGAAACCTAAGTGCTAGGCCCCACAGGAGACTAAACTATTAGGTGCCACTGCCAGAGAAGAGGACAGAGGAAGTGCATCAGCGATCAAGGCTTCTGCAAGGATTGGGGACTGATGAAGAGAGCTACCCACATGATCTCAGCAGGTGACCTGTAACAATGTTCCATGGGAAGGTTAACTCCCCCTGCCCTCACCTTGGGTCTCTGATGCTCTGGGAGAAAATTCCTTCTGGACCCCACGTCCAGGATCAGTGAGAACCTGAGCATAGGAGCACAGGTCAGTGAGCATAATAAGAACAGGTAGAGAGAGTCACAGAGTCATTTTAGGCCCTTGAGCCCAAGAGCAACCCCATCAACTTCTTGCATTATTTGCAACCCCAACAACTTATGAAGTCCGATCCCAGGTGTGTGAATTAGGCCTCATCCTGCAATGAGCTCCACGCGGGCAGACCCCTGTGCCAACATGATGCCCCCTTTAAGGACCAGGACCTTGGTGAAAACCTTCCCACTGGAGCAGTTGTAATTGTAATGGTGAACAGTCTGATACAGTGTTATCTTTTACAGGAGACAGCCTACATTATGAAGATCCCTAGTCCAGCAACATATACTGCCAGGGTTCTTCTGAGTGGCAAAGCAGCAAATCTAATGCAAGACAGAAGACCTAACCAGCAAGTGGAAATTTTTACATAAAAGAAAATATCTAAGGCAACAGCCCATATTAACGAACTGAGAAAACAGACAGATGCACATTGGGGATTTGACTGATACCTGGGAGCATATTTTATTGTATTTTTTTCATACTTTTACATCTGGCGCTTTCACCATATTAATGATTTAAGGAATAATTATTGTAAGGTTGAGTTTCCTTTTAAAAACTTTCAATGTTCTATCCCGGAATTCATTCCAGATGCTGGTAACTAAAACTGAAGAAACATGCTTCAGAATGATAGTCCTTTCTGAGTCAGGATGACAGCAAAAAATGTGAACCGGCCAATGGGTCTTCTAGCTGCTTCGTTCTTTATGGGCTATCTGATTCCTTTCCAGTTTGTTTAAAATTTTTACCATGCAGATGTTCCTTCGGGTGACCAATTTTTATAGTTTTGAGAAGATTATATCAGTTTTCCATGGTATTGTGTTACTGTATTTCTTGGATTTTTTTATAGCACTTGAAAGGCTAATTTCTTAATCAGACATTACTAGTGGAATGTAGAAAGAGAGGTTAAAAAGCCAAGCTGGCCCTGAGAATTAAACACAGGTTTGTAATAATGTGAAAGGAAAACAAAAAGCATCAACTCTAGGATGTTGTTATTGCAGGAAAGTTGAGAAAACTGCTATGAACATGCATTTTTTATTATTATCAAAGGTGTTAAAATAGATACATAGCATATGTTTGGCACCGACTTATTGTTAAGCAGTTCTGCAGTATTCAGCTGTCTTGGATAAAAAACTATCACTTTGATACTGGAAAATTATTATGAAAATGTTAGTTTTGGGCCTAGTAGTAAAAAGCAAAAATTATCTTGCACGCCAGTAAGGTTTCGGTTGAGTGGTTGCACTGTTTCCAAAAAACAGTCTTTGGGAACCATTGAGTTTTATCTCCGTCAACACGTCTGCCTAACATTTTGTCCTCCTTTATGAGAATCTAAGGAGAGCTGACAGAAACCACGGGGTATGTCTACACTGCAATGAAAAATCTGCGGCTGGCCCAGGACAGCTGACTTGGGCTCACGCTATGGGAGTATATAACTGTAGCACAGACATTTGTGTTCAGGATGGAGCTGGGCTCTGATACTCCCCCTGCTCACAGTCCAGACTCCAGTCTCAGCCTGCACATCTACATGACCTTGCCCTGCAGCCACAGCTCAACTCAGGTGGCCTGAACCCCCTGTGGGTGTTTTGTTGCCATGTAGACATACCCAAAATAGCCTTGTGTTACCATACTCAGGGCTTGTCTACACAGGACATTAATGTACATTGACTGACTTTGACTTAAACCATTGCACTCTGAGTGGAACATAGGTCATCTACAAGTCTCCTCCACTTCACTCTGTCTCGGGACAAAACTTCTAGCTGACTCCAGAAGTACCCAAGTTGTTGACCTTCAGTCTCTGAAGATCTTCTCCCCGTTGTCCGAGGTCTTCCTCTTTTGCGTTTTACTTGTGGGTTCCATCTGAGAGGTTTTTTCTGAGGGTGTGGCCTAGCCATCACCACTTTCTTCTCTTGATTTGAATGTCAAGTGGTTCATGTCCTGCCCTGTTCCAAAGCTCCTCATTTGTGACAGTCTTCCCATTTGATGCAAAGGATGTACCTCAGGAATCTGTTTATGAATGTCTGTAGTTTGTGATCTGAAGGCTTTTTAGTATGCCAGGTCCCAGATCCATACAAGAGCACTCTCTACACATTTGTGTTAAAGATCCACAGCTTCATCTTCAAAACAAAAAGCAGTCAAGTAGCACTTTAAAGACTAGCAAAATAGTTTATTAGGTGAGCTTTCGTGGGACAGACCCACTTCTTCAGAACATAGCCAGACCAGAACAGACTCAATATTCTCTGTGCCTTAAATATTGAGCCTGTTCTGGTATGGCTATGGTCTGAAGAAGTGGGTCTGTCCCATGGAAGCTCACCTAATAAATTATTTTGCTAGTCTTTAAAGTGCTACTTTACTGCTTTTTGTTTTGATAGGATATAGACTAGCACGGCTCCCTCTCTGATAGCTTCATCTTCAGTTATTGTTTGTGAACTCCATATGGGACAAAGAAAGAGTCTTGAATGCAGCTGTTGCTTTCCCTATCCTGCCATTGATATCCTTATCTGTTCCTCTGTCTCTTCCCATAATAAGCCCCAGTTAGGTGAACTGCTCCACATCTTTCAGGTCATCCCCTCCCAGTGTGTTGGTGGTGTTACTGGACTGGTTGATCCTCATTGGCTTTGTCTTGTTCATGGCACTAGCTAATGTTACTACTGTGTTAATTTTCCCCAGAATACAATTCATGCACCCAAAACATTTAAATGAAAGCTGCATGTCAGCAATTAGATTTCCCCCCTCAAAGTCAACAGATTCCTGAATGGTTGTACCGACTCTGTTTTCAAACTCCTTGTACATCAGCTTCCTCACATTCACCCAGATCACATTGAGAAGCAACAGTGCCATCTTTGAAGTAAATAACTGTTCAATTTTTTGAGGCCTGTGACTAAGGCTGAAGGTTCAAAACGCGCATGGAGAAATCCTGAAGTGTGATAGTGAGGTGGTTTTAAAGCTGAAGAACAAGAGAATGAAATATTGAATGTGAAAAAACAGATGAGACACAGCCTGATGCTCTTAGTCGCTACACCTGTTAACAAACCCTCCAACTTTCAGGAGTTCACGTGACCTGAACTTGGATCTGAAACCTTTCTCTCCATATCTACTCTTGCCCAGGCATCCACCCCTGATCTGTCATTAAATTAGTAACAGTAGTAGCATCCTTCAGTCTACGTAGACTTTGGATCGCGCCCTTCGTAGTTCCATTTGGGATCATCATTTGCAGCATTGACTGTGACTGTGAAGGCCCACATGAGAGTGACAGTCCTTGCTGCATCTGTTGCATGAGTAACGGGTGTCTGGCAGGTCCATACTGTGCTTTCTGTGGGCTCATTTCTCCTCTCCTGTCATTAAATGAACTGGAACAATTCATACATTCACATGAATAGAGGAGTGGAGGCCATTTGTGCCCTTTAGCTGTGCAGTACGATCCCCCAACCCTGTCAGCCTAGCACTTGGTCTCTTGTTAATTAGCTAGGACTTGCAGACCTGGTTTGGAAGTTTATGTAAGTCCAAGTGTAACACTGACAGGTGGAACTGAACCTAGGACCTCTGGAGCTTTATGCGTAAAACTCTACCATTTCAGCTAAAACCCAGATGGCTTTCAACTAAGGCTGCAGAGGAGACTCATTCTTTCCTTCTGTAAGTGGTGTAAGTGCCACGGCATGGGACAGTGAACCACACCCAGTAGGTGTGTGGGTTACATAAGTGTACAAAAACATACACACCACTCACAAAAACTCATGTGAGGGACCAGTAACCCAGGCCCGGGAACCTTCTCCCACACTGAGAGCAAATACATTCCCAGCTTGCTCAAGGGGCAGACCACATAAGCAAGTGAAAAAGTGGTTGGGAGGACATGGTGACAGTTCTGTGCCCATGGGCATATTTGTGTGTCCGTTGTAAATTTGGAGGATTTTTTTTAAACTAGTTGTTTTAGAGATGTGTAAACCCTTAACAAACTTCATGTTAGAGAGCCCCTGTGGGCAACCAGGAAGGGCATGAGCAGTTTGGAATCTAAGAGTATCAGAGAAAGCCCCATCCACCCCACCAATCTTAAACCCAGCTGTGGCCACCCCTAGGTGCTGATGATTTTGGATCTGAATGACAGGTTGAACCTCTCTAATCCAGAGCTCTTTTGTCTGGCAACATCTGTAATCTGGTATGATTTTGGTAGCCATATGACCACTTATCATGGGTGTGGCCAAGTTTCCTGCGGTCCCATAAAGTCTCTTTCCAGGCTCCAGTGTTGTCTCTCAGTGTTCGGTGCTGTTATTTAGCTGTAATTTACCTCTAAATGTCTTCTAAGAGCCCAGGAAGCTGTGGAAGTCTTTGGTAATGCTGCTAGGCAATATTGACCTCCCATGGTCCTGGAAATTCTTTTGTCTGGTGCCAGTCAGGTCCGGAGGGTGCCGGATTAGAGAGGTTCAACCTGCACAAACCTCACACCTATCTCTAACAAAGAGATCAACAGCCCAGTTAAAGGTCACGAAACATGCCCATCCATGTTGAAAAGATGATGGGTTCTCCTTTCATGGACCTGATGTGTGGGTGGGTGTGTTGGGAAAGTGGGGGGTGAGGCAGTTAATAGATCTTCAGGCCTATCGTCACCCTAATTTTTGTCTGTATTGTGTATGTAAGCTGGCAGTGGCAGGGGTGGGGAAAGAAAGGATGGAGGTGGTCTCATAGACCCCTCCCATCTCTGTGTGTCCATTTAGGAGCTGACTATGATACGACTCTAGCAAGTAGTTGAGTGCTGGATGGCTCAGCTAATGCTCCCAGAGAAGCACTCCATGACTTGTAGATAAAAGAGTTTTGCTTCTGAATATCATCACCAGGGCAGGCATTTAGGCTTATACATGGATCCAGAGCAGAAACACCAAATAAGGAGTGTGTTGATCTTAGTAACCATGTACTGGTGAGTCATTATAACATGTTTGTGAATCTACTGCTGCCCTTTTGAGCCAAAGGCCCCCACCCTTTAACTCATGCAGCAGTTTCATGATTTTTAGCACAAAAGGCCCTGGGTTTAAGTTCCTCTGCTGGCCCAAGAGGAGAACAGTAAAACACCTCTGAAAGTTTGTGCTAGTCAAGATCTAACAGTATATAAGTTATTCATATAGCCGGGATGTACAGACTTGTGATGGCTATGTGAAGTAACATTCGATAGGCCAGAATTTTGTCTCCTAAATTAAGAAAATAGTCAGTCTCTGTGAATCCAGTACCAATTTTCTGTGTGAGCCAAAACAAAGCAAGATAATATAGAGAAAGAAGGTATGGGTATTAAAGTGCAGTGCAGAAGCAATGACTCTAATGCAAGAGAAGAGCTGGGGCCAAACCATATTTTCCATTTCATTGGATATTTAGCAATTTTGAATTTTTTTCCCATTCCAAAAAGGAAATAAAACCAAAAATATCAGAAGGGTAGCCGTGTTGATCTGTAACTTTAAAAAATTCAAATTAAGGAATTCCAGATTAAGAAATAAATACCTTTAAGGTGCTAGAGGACTACTTGTTTCTTGGTTTGTAAAACCAAAAGAAGTTGAGGTTCCCCCGCCCCCAAAATATCATTTTTTTAATGTTTCAGATCAATTGAACTGTTTCATTTTTACGAAATTAGGACGATCCATTCTGATTTAGTGCTTTCAAACTTTTTTGAAATGCCTTATATATGAAAACAATGCACTTAATTTTTTTTGGAGGAAAACATTTTCGGACAAAAAATGAAAAAAAATCCATTACATATTTGATGTTGCTAAAATGCCTCTTTTTAAAAAGACCAAGTTTTGTCAAAACCAAACATATGCAACATCTTTGGTATTAACAAACAGTGCTTTTCACTGGGATGGAAAAAAACATAGATGAAAAATTTCCACCAAGTTCTTTTTCCAAATACTGAGTTAAGGATGATCTAGCAGCATCGGACAGTTGTAGGACATACACATTGAATGAGAGTTCCGAGTAAAAAGTCACCCATCAAGATCTGAAGGACGTGCAGACAGCATAGCCTATGGAACAGAAGCCCTCCTTGCTGCAATGTTATGGTCTGATGTGCCCCAGAATGCAAAGAAATTGAGGCAAGGCGGGCAAGTAGGTGGTGGGTCAAAACGTGTAATAATCACACACCAATTAAGTCAACAACAATTTGAACCAAACAGGCCCACTAACAGGGGAGAGCACATGGGGGAAACAGCCTTTCAAAGGGGTTTCAGAGCTGCCAGCCACCACTGCTGTTGCAATTGCAGCAGTGGTTGCCAGGAGCTCCAGGCCACTTGGAAACGCCGTGGGAGTATCACTGCGACACTCCCTGTGGCTTCGGAGGGCTGCCCAGTACAATGCTCTGGGAGGCACTAAGGCCTGACTGCTCTTGGCCCCACCCCTTCCACCCAAGGCTCCACCCCTTCTAGGGCATAAGCTTTTGTGAGTTGCAACTCTACCTATTACACACCCCACAACAGAAATACTAACCCAGAAGCCAGTCCCTGCACAAACCCCATTGTCAAATCTACCCTCGTGACATCATCATAGGTCCTAACCACATCAGCCACACCATCAAAGGCTCCTTCACCTGCCCATCTACTAATATGAAGTTTGACATCATGTGCCAGCAAGGCCCCTTCTGAGCTGGAATTCACATGCAAATTTGACACCCTCAGAAGGAATAGAGACTGGGAATGGCTTGCTCATTACAGTAAGTAATTTTCCCTTTTGTTATCCTTCTTACCAATGTTGGAAGTGGGCCATGTTCACCCTGACTGACAGAGGTGACTGGTGAGGGGACTTCCCTGGAGGGCACCAGGTATGTGCCACCCCTGGCCAATTTGGGGAAGTGCAGGAACAATCACCCTCTGTCCCAAGCCCCACCACTGCCCCACCCTTGCTCCACCCTGCCTTGCCTTTGATCTGCCCCCACTCGCCTCTCCCTCCGGCAGTGCCATGATGCTTCTGGTAAATCTGGGAGTGGTCCCACCTCTTCCCCAGAGCTGCACAAGCTGAGCACAGCGCATGCTAAAGCACGGCCCTGCCAGTGAGATTGGGGGACTGGGGGGGTGCATGTGACTCCCTTGTGCATGCCCACACATTGCCGTTTGCTCACTGAATTAGCACTGATGTAACACTCCCATCCCTTTAGCTCTACCATCTGATTCTTTCACTTCATGCATTGGGCGCAGTGAAAAGCTTATGCCCTAATAAAACTGCTAGTCTTCAAGGTGTCACTGGATTCCTTGTTGCTTTTGCTCAAAGAGACTAACACGGCTACCTCTCTAAAGCCTATTGTCTTTATACTACAAACGCCATGTAAACAGGAAGTAAAGGCGCTGACTTGAGAACTAATTGCATTATTGATTATGTGAAATACCTTGCAATAACAATTAATGGGAAATTAATGTAATTTATCAAAAATGCAAAGTAATTGGCACTGAGAAAAGGAACATTTCCTGTTTTGGTTTCTGTGATAAAGCTCCGGTGGCAGCTGGATATTATCTGAGAGAGATACATAATTTATATCCTCAAGGGATATGTTTCCTTATGTACAGTTAGGGGTGAAATTGATGTTGGATGTGTCTTTTCTGGATCAACGCACCCGGCAAACCTTCATCTGCTTTATCAATGGATCCCACCATTCACACTACAGAAGACGTGTGTGAAGCACATCAGGGAAAAGTTAGTAGGAAATACATCTGAGAAAATGTCAGTCCTATTGTCATTTATAGGACTGATATGGGACATCAGAGAGAACATTTAGTGGGGAGAATTTATCTCATAAACTTTTAAAAATCAGGTCTACACTTTAAACCCAGGCTTCACAAGGATCTCCTTAAAGATGTCTTAGTCAAACATGCTCCCAACATGTCATAGGTTTGTTTTATGCAAACATATCTGACTTTCCAGACATGCTCTGAAGACTTGGCACTTCATTTAGAGACGTCAGTTCTTACAGATAAACAGGATTAGTGACTGAAAATAAATGCTGGGTTGCACCGTCGTTATAAATGACACACACTGCTAGTTGTATGATGAAAAGGGCTACTCTGTAATATTTTCAGACTGCAAATCATTCATCAGTTTAAGACACAATCAAAATATTTGAGATGCGCCACCTTTGCACTTAAGTCATTCATCTATGTAATTCCTCTACTAACTTCCCCACCCTCGAGCAGTAGACAATATAAACAACCAGATTTTAAAAAGTCCAAAATATTTAAAATATAGTTTTAATAGGAAGACATCCTTTTGATCAAGGAGGTGAACTGGGACTCGAGATCTAAGTTCAGTTCCTGGATCTGCTGCATATTCCGCCGGTGACCTTGAACAAGTAATTTCTAGTGACTTTGTGCTCCATTCCCCAGATGTAAAGTTTGGGTGCTTGTATTTCCTTTCTGTTTCTGTTGGTCTGCTGGCTTAATTTACATTATAAATTGTTTGAGCAGGACTGTTTCTTACTGTATGTGCAGCACCACACACAATGGGGTCGTGATTCCAGCCAGGGCCTCTAGGTGCCACTGGTGTGCAAATAAAAGTCAGAAAGTGCAGTAAAATTTGAACTGTACAAAAGCAGGGTGAGCAGATAGCAAGTGTTGAAGAAACAGGACGGAGTGGTGGATAATAGGTATCCCTTTCAGACAAAGCCCCAGATATTGGAACTATGCCTTATGAAATCAAGACAGCGGGTCACCTTAGACAAAGGTAACCTGTTTGTGAGTGAGCTTTGAACTGGAGCTTCAACACAACAGATGTTAAGGTGAATAAATCTACCCACAGCTTTCCTCCGTCCAGTCACAGGGTAGATTTCTGTATCTGAGCAGCATAATTGCCAGTTACTAACAAATAGTTGTTGATTAGGGCACAGCAATTTAATGTGGCACAGCGCTATAATCACTGAATGATGGGGCCACATCCAAAGCCCATTGAAAGCTATGAAAATCTACCCTTTGACTTTCATGAGATCCTGTAGTGCTGATTTAACAAAACCCTTAAGCAAGTGCTTGCCTTTAAACAAATGAATAATCCCCTTCCTGTTCAAGAAGGGTTCAGTCTGAGAGATGTAGCCAAGCATGTAAGCACATGTTGAATCCCCATGAGATTCAGAAGTGGTGATCTTCTTCACATTACATGGCTTGCAGGAACTGTTAGGAGGTGCGTTCAGTATCCCTGAACATATTCATGCATGCACTGCTGGGGACCCACATTTGAAAATGTTGGCTTAATGCAGGGTTGGCCAACCAGTTAGGGATGAAGAGCCACAGATGGAGTGCAAAGAACCTCACTTTCTCTCTCTCTCGCTCTCTAATATAATTGTAGGGACCAGATGTGGCTACTCCCTGAGGCAGATGGGGACGAATCCCTCCCTGCACCCTGGGGAATTGAATTTAGCCCCACTCCTTTACCTGCCTGGAAGGCAAGGGGTGTGGCTACCAGTATAAAAACCACAGCCCAGAGCTCAGTAGGGGACCAGCCACCAAGGAGGCCAGAGGGAAGCTCTGAGCTCTCAGGCTGGGAGGAAGATCCTTCATTCTGGGAGGCTGAGGACTGGCATGGACCACAGGGACCCCTGCTAGATGACCCTGAGGAGGAGCTCCCCATAGTGGCCCAGGCACTGCAGCCCCCAGCACCCAGAAGAGCCCAACCACGGTCCAACCAGGAGGCTGAGAACTGGTTGGCACCCCTGCCAGAGGACTTGGAGGAGGACTTACTCCCTGTGGCTCCTGACCTGACCT
Organism: Carettochelys insculpta; assembly: GCF_033958435.1. NCBI lineage: Eukaryota > Metazoa > Chordata > Testudines > Carettochelyidae > Carettochelys > Carettochelys insculpta. The sequence continues at coordinate 6,972,246 of NC_134145.1, forward strand.
AGAAAAGCTGGCTGGCATTCCACAAGGTAGGAGAGGGGGAGATATGGAAGTGGCCTGGGGTAACAGGGGTCAGCATATTTGTGTATGGAGCCCTTCTGACTCTGGTAGCAGACCACTGCTGCTACCAAAGCCCTGGGCTGGGCCTCAGTCGAGTGGGTTGGCCTGCCTGCCCCCTGCCACCCTGAACTGGTGGGTGACAGTCTTCCCCCTGCCCCCCACACACATTAGTCTAGGCACATGCCTGGGCCTGCTTTGTATATTGACTGTTCGGTGCCCTGACCTGGGCTTGGGCCATTTGACTGTGGGGCTAGTCTATTCATGGGGCCTGCCCAAGGAGCTGGGCATGGGCCCACTGAGGCCTGAACACAGGACTGAGCCCCATGACTACATTGTGTAGGGAGCAGGTATGGCTGCTCCCTGAGGCAACTAGCCCACACTAATATATATAGATAGATAGACTAAAAATAAATATATAATACATGGCTCAGTGTCCTCCCACTTCTCCAGAGCCAGGCACCTCTAGCCCCTTAATCTAGCCCAATCCTGCTCCTTGCCTTCAGAACTAGGCACCCCCAGCTCCGTTATAACCCCATCCCTCCCCTGCTCTAACTGAATTCCATTGGCTCACTAGAGCCGCCACCACCACCACGGCTGCCATCAATGTGCTTCTCCTACCAAGCAGTGGGGCAAGTGCACAGATTTGCAGCTGGCATCCCCGGCACGTGGCTCGACAGTGACAGGTTGGACATGCCTGGCTTGATGGTAAATAATCCCCCCTTAATTAATGAATAACAGCAATGTGATCACATTAAGGAAACTTATTGCTGAGAGAGAGCGCTGTTCTACCGAATTAAAGACAGACATCAGCTCATGTTGGTTTGTACCGTACGATCACATGTGCCCATAGCAGACACAGATCTTAGACAGGTTACTCCTATATTATATCACAGCTAACTCAGAAGACACCTTGGTATGATTGGTAGGAGGATATTTCTCTAAAATGAACATTATTTTACAACCCCTTGGTGCAAATTATTGTGGAAAATTTTTCTTTCAGTTAAGTTGAATCCATCAGATTAACGTTTTAGTATTGTGGCTTCATCAGAACATTCGCTGCCCTGCATATTGTCTCCTAGAGAAAATCTCTCCTATCCTAATAAGCGCCTTGCCTCTGAAACAGAATAGCAATTGACATTTATGCAGAGAAACAGATATACTAAAGATTGCTAGTCTTGGGCATCTTTAATCATATGGAGGGTAGGGGTCACATATGAGTGAGTTGCTCTGTCACTTGAAATCTCACTGTCTTTTTTGGCTTGTGTTTTAGAGACCAATGCTCCAGTTTCTGTCCTTACCTTGTGTATTCCACCAACTGCAGCTGATGTGTAGTTTTGCCATCTACCTGTAAAAAAAAAAAAAAAAAAAAAAAAAAATCAGTAGAGGAAGACAAGGTTTCTGATTCAGCAAAATACTTCAGCACATGTCTAACCTAAGCACTTGCTGTTTCCTTATCCCTGGATGCACATTCTGCAAATGTTTATCCCTGCAGTTCACTTTTCTCATGTATACAGTCTAGGTGAGTAATTTTAGCACATCTATCAATTGTAGCATCTTGGCCCTATTCTCAAAGCATTTAAGCACATGCTGACATCTCAGTGGAGCCAGAGACCTAAGCATGTGGCTGAGCATTGTCCTGAATTGGAGCCTAAATCCTTTCAAGAGTTTCAGAGGACAGACTGAATAGGCTTATCAGAGCTCCAGACCACTTCACTAAAGAAGCAGAATGTTCCCTAAAGATCATTTTCAAGTGGTCTTGTTCAGTTCCATTTTGAAAATCCTCAATGAAGAAGACTTCAGGTGTTTGCTGAAAGAGGTTTTGGATTCAAGTAAGATGGCATGTTATAGATCATCCCATTTAAATTGGTCTCTAGAGGTTCAAATATTCCTTCCTTACCTGTATTTTTAAAGTGTGACACAGTCTCCAGTTGTCTTCCCTAGCTCTTATCAAGGACAGTGCTTTCAAACCTTATCCATTCCTGATGCTTATATTTCAAAGGCTATGTTAACACTCTGGGTGCTATTTTGGGATACAAAGTCATCCCAAAATAGCAATGCTGTGGCTTTTCACAATGCCCAAGATAGCACCACTATTTTGGGTGCACTATTCTGGTTCCGCTACCCCTTGTTGTAAGAGGGGTAACAATGTTCAAAATAGCACCTTATTCCAAACTTTGTTGACATAGCACAAATAGCATAAATTTATTAAAAAAAAAAACCTCAGTGTAAACATAGCCAGTCTCAAATCCTCTGTACTTTCCCACAGCAATCAATGATGAAGTCACAAGTAGTGGTGGATTTGTGCTTAAAAGTAGGGCATAATGACCAAGGAAGGATGAGAAAATAAATACCTTCTGTTTTCCTTCCAATGCTCTTGATAAAATCAATAGAAAAATACAAAACCCATGAGATCTATGCCAAAGTATCGTTTCAATGTACAGCTTAAAATTTGAACAAAGGAGTCAGTTGCCCAAGATCTAGAGATTGCAAATAAAAAATACCTTGTTCCCTTCACTTTTCTTTTTCTTGATAGTCAGTCAAGATACCTTTGCCTGTTCAAATGTTTAAAGTTTTTTTTTCTCCCATGGCATTCAAATGTAAATCTGGTCAACATTTTCTGAAAATGTTTTTCAATGGAAAATGGATTTTTATTTAATAACTATTTCCATAGCAAATTATTTTTGAAGTACATTTGTTGCAGTCAACTGGGGGGTTATGAAAGAAAAGTTGCAGATAATGAAAAATAGTGTACTAAAGAGAATGGTAAGCAAGCAGAGTATAGACAGAGCATGTAGAAGAAATGGGCAGGGATGTAATAAAGAATCTCAGTGGTAAGCTGGAAAATGCACATTTGAGGTTGGCTGGCCAAGTGTTAAGAATGGGAGAAGAACAATCAAAGAGGTTGGGAGGAAGACAACAGGAAGAAAGGACATGGAAGACTGAGGACACAATGGAGAAGAGTGTGAAGATAAAAGGATGGGAACGCCAAGACCTCTGAACCCATACCAGACCCAGAAGGCGTGGCAAAGAATTGTGGACACATGCAATGCCATATAAGTGTGGGAAAGAGTTGAGAAGTGAAGTGTGGTCATCTGTTTTTACTGCTGCAGGCAAATTACCAAGTTGTTGGTGGGGGTTTGGGGGGAAGTGCACAGAGGGCAGGTGAGCCAAGCTCTTAAGAAAACTGCTGACATTTTGAACCTAAGCAGTTAACAGCAAACAGATTTATCTGGCTGTGGTATTACTAAGACCATTCTTTTTGTCAAGTTTCCAGCATCCAGCAGCACAGAAGACTTGAGGTGAGATGAACAGTTACTTCACACTCTGAAATGGCAAACTTCTCTCTTGGGTTAAGTAGGTGAAACTCCATTGATAGTGGAGTGTTGCCAGCTTATGCTATCAGAAATTGGCCCTAAATCTTATGTTAATTATTGTGTTGGATTGTAGCCTTTCTCTGCAATATGGAAACATTTTCCTCCAATCAGTTCAGTAGAATTTCAGGAGAACCAGGAGATATTTCACACAACATGACCCAGTTGGACATCACACTAGAGGACTTCATTTGAGTTTGTCGAAAACTGGACCTTGTCTGCTGAAGAGAAAACTATACCACCTTAAAGCTAAAACAGACAACGAGTTTCTCCCATTACTTCACTTTCATCTGATTCCATTTCTAACAGTTGAATTCTCCCAGGGTAAATGGCTGCCAGTTATTGAACAGGCAAAAATATTTTATTGGTGAGATATTAAAAAAAGTTTATGTATACCAGATATGCTAGCAGACTATAGAAAATATTTTGAGGTGACAAGTTCATATTAGAAGTTTTTTAAACTCTGTTTATGTGGCTTATGTATTGTATACTAACATTTCTTGCCATGGTTTCTTTTCTATGGATTGTGTTTCCTTATCAAGTGTTTTTTGAGATCCATTAACAAAGGTGTAGAAAAATTAAGTATTGCCTGCTTTGATATTAAGAGTCAAAATGTTTTCTTCCAGGTGAGATTTCTAATACCTTTTGGGTAATCATTCATTGCAAAGTGAGATAAATTCTCAGCGGGTATAAGTGAGTAGGACACCATATCTTTCAATGGTCCATTTAAGCCTTCATCAGATGGATCTATTTAAGCATCTGTTTAATGTCCTTTACACCTCCTTCTAACTGAGAATCATACCCCACCGTTTCCTGAGCAGAAACACCTCACTGAATTTTGCCTCAAACTGATGAGACAAAACTTTGAAATCAAATGGCCCCCTGATTGGGAGTATACACCCCACACTGGAGAGAAAGGGGTTAGGGAGTTACAGTCAACTTGGACAGCCCAAGGACACCACACCTCCAAAGCTACACAGGGTGGAGAAGGAGCTTTAAAAGGGTGGCAGAGTTACTCACTGTCAGGCAGACAATGGGAGCGAGCTGAACTGCATGCTGAAGGTGAATCCCAGACGCACCTGCTTTCTGAGGTCTGGCAAAAGGGGCTAAGGAAGACCAGGTCTTCTCTGAAGGTAGAGATTGTACCTTTGTCAGTTAGACAGGGGACTGGCTGGAAGTGATCAAGGCAGGTAGCACCCCATTTGGCGCTGGACTGCAGCTGGTACAAAGTGTTAGGTTCAGGCTCCCCTACTCATCCATAAAGTGGGACACTAAGGCTGTCTCCACTAGAGTTATTTTTGAGAAGAGCTGTTATTTCAAAAGAGCTTTGCTGGTGTCTATACTATACACTCTATTTTGAAATAGCAGGTGTTATTTTGAAATAGGTAATCCTCACGGTAGGAGGAATAACACCTAGTTCACACACAAAACAGCACTATTTTGAATTACATTATACTTGTGCCAAAGGCACTATTTAGAAAGAGTGACGGGTCTGGAAATGCTACTGTGAAATGACTGGGTACTATTTTGAAATGCATTTTGTGTGTAGCTGTTATTTTGAAATACCTTATTTCAAAATACCTCTGCAGTGTAGCCATAGCCTAATACCAGCCTATGCTTTGGTGGCAGACCCTCTCAGGAGAAAACCCTGTAGGTATAAGTAGCTGGACCATAAACCCTTGACTCCAGGGGAAAACCCTTAATATCTGGCTTTGTCCTAAAGACTTCCCCCATTATGAGACCCTTTATATATACCCTGAAAGGGACTGATGTGAAAGCGTGACCAGGTTATAGGGCCACGCTGCTGACATGATGGACCGTTGCCTGGCGCTGTAGTTAAAAAGGGGATCCCCTGAAGGAAGGCAGTCTGCTGCAGTGCTGTCCAGCCCCAAGATGGCATTGGTGGTGACTGTCCCCCATCACAGATCTCCATGGATTTTTCTCTATCTTGGCCACTCCTGCTGATCATCTGAGGTCTGATCCAAATCCCATTAAAGTCAAGAGAATCTTTTTTCTTTGACTTCAGCGAGCCTTGGATCAGGCCTTGGCTGTATGTCTCCCTGCTGTCACCTCCAGTATCTGTCCCATTTTGTGAGGATAGCCTTCTCCACTGCAGCACTTGTCATCTGGCATAACATGTCTCCACCTCACTGGCTCCTGTGTGCGAAGCCACCTGGTCCTGGCGTATGGGAGACCTGTACTGGTGCCAGCCCTAACTTATATCCTGAGGTAAGGTCATTCATGGCTGGTAAAGGTCTTGCCTGACCCACCGCTGAGATAAGGTCCTTACCTCAGAGGTGGGTCAGGCCCAGCAGAGCTCTATTCATCTACACCCTCTTCTCTTGCCCACAACCCCTCTCTCCTCACACTCCTCTCAGGCAGAGCATTATGCCAGCGGGAAGCTAAACTCCAACCCTTGTGTTTGTATTAGCTTCACAGAGCATTTTGGAGCTGCGCTTTTTATTAAAGCTACTCTATAAAAATGCCCCTCAGATGCTTGAATATGGACTCCAAAAAAATCTTTGTATTACTTTTAAGACCCTAGAAACCAATGACGTGTGACTTCTGTAATGGTGCTTCATGAAATGGAGCTCACAGGTGTGCAAAAGCCATCCAACCCAGAAAGCTGGTTTTGATTTCACAGCTGAAGCCGTGCCCCAAACTTGCTGGATCCTGCAGGCTTCCTGAGATAATCACTTGCAGAGCTGTGTGCTACATGTAGACGTTTAGTTTGCCAAAGTTCACGTGGCCTGAGGATAAGAAGCTTGGTGGAGGGCTGCTGAGAATGAATATTGCAAGGTTCAGGGGGAGCAGGCCTTGGGAAAGTTAATTGATTTTTCCAACAGAGCGTTTCCCAGATGATCTCGACAATAAGACCACATGAGGAAATGGGGAACTATCAATTCTGTAACCTCTGCAGCATTTGTCAGTCTGTGAGCCAGGTTCCTTATTCCATGGGGTAGCTATAAATTATATGCAGGAGCCTGTGTGGACACATATAGAGACATATGGATACCTTGTGTTCTTTGGACTAGATTCTCCTTTACTCCTTGTAATTTAAAGCAATACCCGTGTCCCTAACTCAGCTGGCCACTAAGTTACCCAGGCATTCCCTTGACTCATCCATAAACATTGGATAACAGCTTATGAGGAGCACTTTTGTAGGGAAAATGACCTCCATGTGCGAGAGAAGACCAAAGGGTGACTCTACGGGCAACAACATTTTTTCTTAGATTGCAAACTCTCCAAGGCTGGACTTGTCTCTTTAGCTGGGTTTGCACAGCCCTCAGTACAATGGGGCTTAGGGTAATCCTGATTGGGGTCTTTGAGTGCTACATAAACATTTCCATTATTAATAATTAGTAACAGCTGTTGGTGGCTGCAGGCCTTTAGAGGTTCCTATACCACGTGGATACACTGTTATCTAGGCTTTTCATTCATCAAGCTCAAAGCAGTGTATGAAGGAGGGTAAATATAACATTATTTGCATTTGAAAGGTATGGAAACTGAGGCACAGGGAGTCTTTCTAAATCCTAGTCCTTTACCTGAGTCAGTTGGCTATACATAGATGGGAGTAATGAAGTCAGTTGAATATAGCTATAGTGATTGGAGACTTATTATTGACTTATTAAATTCAACAAGTAAATTATTAAATGTCTTGATGATATAAAGCACTGGCTGAGAGATAGATCTCTAAATATCTGTACATAGACACCCAAAACATAAGTAAAGTTGTTCACTGGTACCTCACGCCTTTTCAGAAGGTTGAATCCAGTGTGCTGAGACCAAGCAATTTTCTCTGAGATCCCTTCTGTCTTTTGCTAAAGGACAGGAGGGAAAAATTCTGGAAGGCTATGTCTAGACTGCTTCGAGCGCAGTACGTAGCCCTGGGGTTGCTATTTCGGGATACATTTGTATCTCGAAAGAGCAACCATGGTCTAGACATAGCTGAAATGAACTGCTGGCTAAATAGAGAGGAGCCTTTTGGTTCTGTGGAACACCATGGGCCTCACTTCTATTGGAAAAGGGGACTGCATCATTTGAATGCCATTTACCCCCTACAGAAGGAGAACCAACCTTTTTGGGGACAGGCTCACTGGAATAGTCAGGATGGCGTTAAGCAAATTATGAAGGGGGAGGGTTAAAAAGAGAAATGATATGAGCATTCAGCATAAAACTGAGATGATAAGAACGAGATTAACCAAGGAACTCAAGAAATGAAGCAAAGAAATTCCTTTTTGGATGTACACGAATCCTAGAAGTTGCATAAGAAACCATCATTAGAATTGGTGATTTATTAGCATAAATATAATATAATATATATATAATATATATATAAATATAAATATTGCAAACCTGGAGTTATCTCATGACTAGAATGTTAAAATCAGTGGTGATCGCCTGTTTCAGAAGGATGAAATGGGAGGAAGGAGAGGAGAAGTGTCACTCTTTGCCAAAAATTGCATTACCAATTTCTCAGTCCCTGACAATTTTATTTTGGGTTATCTTGAACACGTATGGATCAATGTCAAAAGAGAGAACTCAAGATGGGATATTAGTTGGTATCTGTTACAGGCCACCAAATCAAACTGGGGGAGAGGATGGTAAGCTCCTTACACATCTATCTATGATGTCATGAGGGGCTTCAATTGGATGACATATGGCAGAGATCTCATGCTGCCAGTACTGAAACAACTTTGGGATTTCTAAATATTATAGATGACTGGTTACTGAACCAAAAAGTCAACACTAACATTCTTTGTTTGGGTACATCTTGACAGCTAAAGAGGAACTGTCCCAGAACTAAAATATGATGATCACTTAGGTACAAGTGATCACGACTTGGCCACAGTTATAATGTACAAAGAGAATAAAATGCCAGATAAATGATCTCAGTACCACGTACATTAAGAAGGCCAATTTTGCAAAAATAAAAAAGACATGAGCCAAATCATCTGAGAGGAAAAATTGAATCAGAAGAATATGAATGGTAATTAGGAACTGTTTAAGAAAACAGCCACAAAGAGAAGGGTGTGTTGAGAGGGGAAGTGAAGGCAATTATAAAATATCTATTTTTATATTTATAAAAATGGAAAAGTGAGATTATTGAATTTAGGACTTGTAGAGAATTGAAAAGGGAAGCAAAGAGATACAAAGAGAAATCTGTCCACTGGAGTTAACAACAATATGAAGGCGATATTCCTAAAGAATAGTAGGAATAAAATGAATCCTACCCATAGTTTAGTTCGTTACTAGCCAAAAACAGTAGAATTATCAATAATAATGCAGAAAAGGCAGAAGTGTTCAATAAATATTTCTGTTTTGCCCTTTTGGGAAAAAAAGATGATCTAGTCCTATTTTATGGTCACTCTTCTTATTCCACTAGAATCTCAGGACAATATTAAATCGCAGATACTGAAGTTAGACATTTTTTGCAGGAGCAGGTCTGGCTAACTTGTATATAAAATACATGGCTAAGGAGCTCACTGAATCATTATTGTTGATTTTTCAACCAGAGACATTCCAGGAAAAGGCTAATATTGTACCATACTTAAAAAGGATAAACTAGATGTCCTTGGTAATTATAGGCCTGTTAGTCTGACATCGATCCTGGGACAGATAATGGAGTGACTGATATGGGACATGATTAATCAAGAATTTAAAATGGATAATATAATTAATCCCAATCCAAATAAAATGGAAAACAGATCCAGTCAAAGTAACCCCTCTTTTTTTCTGAGATTATGCGTTTGGTTGATAAGGGTAATCATGCTAATGTACTAAGATGTCTGTGAGGTATTTGACAGAGCACTGCATGACATTTTGTTAATAAACTGAGACAGACATAAAATTAACATAGAACAAATAAAATGGATTAAAAAGTGGCAAACTGATAGGTCTGACAGTATCATTATAAATGGGGATCCCTCATCAAACAGGTATATTTCTAGTGGGGTGCCATAGGTTGAGCTCTTGTTCCTATGCTATTTAACATTTTTATCCAGGCCTTGGAAGAAAACGACAACAACAAAAAATCACTAATAAAGTTGGCAGGTAACCAATATTTGGAGAAGAGCAAATAATGAAGAGGACAAGTGATTGACACAGAGCTGTTTGGACCTGGGTTTACGCAAACAGTCTGTACTTTAGTATGGCTAAATGTAAACATGTACATCCAGGAACAAAAGAATGTAGGCCATCCTAAAAGGATGGGGAAGCTGTGATCGCTCTTGGAAAGCGATGGCTCTGAAAGGCCGGAGAGCATGTTGAGTAATCAGGAGGCTTTGACCAAAAGGGATAATGTAGTTCTGGGATCCATACACAGGGGAATCTTGAGTAAGAATGGAGAGGTTGTTTTACCTGTATTTGGTGCTGCTTCAACTGCTGCTGAAGTCCAGTTCTGATGCCCACGATTTAAGAAGCACGGTGGTAAATTTGAAGGCTCAAAGAAGAGCCACAAGAATGATTAAAGGATTAGAAAACACAGCTCCTAGTGACAGTCTCCAGAAACTGTATTTAGGCTAACACAGAGAAGTTAAAAGGGTGACATGATCACATTCTATACATCCCAACATGCAGAATGTTGTTATATATTTGGGCTCCTCAATTCAGCGGAACAAAGTATGGGATGATCCATTCAGAACTAAGAATATGCATGTGCAAAAAATGCACGGTGACCCAGCTGATTTTTAGGGGGCCTATGTCTTGGGAAGCATTGACTCAAAAGACCTCAAGTTTCTGAGCTTGCTTTTCATCCCCAGGAACCACAGCAAGTTATAAGACAATCTGAGGCCATGTCTGCATTACCCAGAAGGTTGACTACACCCACTCAGGGTAGATCTTCCAGGATTCAATTTCGTGTGTCTGGTAGGGACACACAAAATTGAACTATCAGGTGTTGGCAGTTGACTCCTTTACTCTGTACTATCATGAGGAATAAGGGAGGTTGACAAGAAAAACTCTCCCATCAACCTTCCTTGCTGAGGATGGCCTTGCAAGTTGTGGGGAGTGATAGATTAGTGTTTTGTGCATTGTCCTGCTTAAACCCAAGGTTATGAGTTCAATCCTTGATGGGGCCATTTAGGGATCTGGGACAAATAGATTTAGAAATAAAAAAATCTATCAGGGATGGTGATAGGTCCTGCAGTGACTGTAGGGGACTGGACTCAATGACTTCTCAAGGTCCCTTTGGGTTCTATGAGACAGGTATATCTCCATGTCAATTCTCACTATACAATTGCTGTAGCTAGAATTGCATATCTGAAATCAACTTATTTTTCTAGTGTAGACCTGGCCTATCGTGTGGTTTTTAGAGCACAAAGAATGGTCGACTTTAAATGTAAGTGACGCTCACCCTTCACAACAGTGGAGCTGGTATTCTGCTATGATGTATGACATTGAGTCAAAACGATATGGAAAGTGTCTTTCATTTCCCACCACAAAGACTTGGGTTCAGGTTCTACCTTTATGTGGGCATTTATTTTCACAACTCACATTTTTCTGGACTGCTCACCTTTAGCCTATTGATTGGCTGTAAAAACAAGCCCTTTTATAAGGGATGGTAAAAGGAAATGAAGGAAAACATAAACACATTTCAAAAAGTAAGGATTTCCAGAATGAACCCACATACAACACAAATATGTGATGTAGCTTCTTTTACTAGCATTGTAAAATAGGACCGGGGGAAACATTAGGGATTTTAAAGCCAAGCAAATCAATTAGTCATTACTGACATAAATTTCCCTTTCTTGGGGACGTTCAACCTTCTCATATCCCATGGATGAACTCTAAAGCACCTGCAGTAGATTTGTTTTCCGTAAAGAGATTTAAACTACCGTAGGTGTTTTTCCAAGGAAAATACAATGTTGACAGAATAATGTGTGGAAGAAGGGGCTACTTATGCAGCTGCTATAAATTGCTAGCATTGTAATCTTGCATGCAGAACTCCCAACACTGCACAAAGTGCATTTATGGATGCTCTGCATATGGCTCTGTGTAAAAGTAATTTCCTCTGAACATGATGAAAACTGAACATGCAATGTGATGGAAGAGGGTCATATTTTTTTTTCCTCTTTCCCCTCCGTGAATGCAGAACTGGTGATGTTCATTTTGAAAAGAGGTCATGAATAACATGACTAAGTGACTTCCGTGCCTTCATCTTAGTTTCAAAAGTGGCTTGAATACTTAAACACTTAAATCTCAATGAACGTCAATAAGTTTTAGCTGCCAGATTTTACTAGGTCAGGAGTCCGCAACCAAAACAGCCTTTTTTCAAATTTGGTAAAAAGCTCAGCAATTCAAGAGCTACAATGCATGTGAATATGAAACTGTCCTTAATAAATAACATCAAAGTTTACTTTTACTAACTCCTATTTTAAGAACATTGAACATCTGATGATTTGTAATGCAGTACATGTTTATATCAGGACATTTACAAACTTATTACATATTCTATTTCCTTTACCTGTGTTTCTGTTTGTACCACTGTCTTCCTGCTTTTTGTTCCCAAACCCACTTTAATTATGCCAATTTTACTTCACATTTAATTTCAGTTTCTTTATTAAAATGCATGCTGCCCCTCACAGCAGGAATGCTGCGAGCTTCCTTTTCCTTTTCAAAATCAAGACTTTCTTAGCAACACAATAAAACACTGATACAATATCATATCCCATCATGCACTGCATAAATTAAAGGGAGAGTTAGCCAAAGTTTTGAGATCACATATCATTTGCTATTTAGATATGAGTAGTTCATTGCTCAGCCTTTAGATATTCACTGTTTATAGAAAACAATCAGGAGGATTTTTTTTCCACTTTGCAATTATAGTTTCTGGAGCCACAAAGAAGTCCTTAAAGAACTGCATGTGACTCCGGAGCCGCAGGTTGCAGACTGCTGCAATAGGTATATAGGTGCCTGAAGGTGCAGTTACGGCTGGATTTTAAAAGGTGCTTACACCTGTTACTTTGAAAATGGATTCTAAATTGCTTGAGCACTTTTGACGAATGTACCCAGTGCCTTTTTAAAGAACATGATAGTCATCTGAGCACATGGAGCAGTATTTTAATATCTCCAACTTGAATATTGGTAGCATGACAGCACCTAGACACTGCAGATGTGATTGGGACTCCCCTGTGCTAGAAGCTGTACAACCAACCAGTGAGACAGCTTTGAAGAGCTTATAATCCACAAAGGATAAGATGAACCACAAGTTGGAGAAATGATGTAGTAGAATCTCAGTTGTCCAGATGTGGAAATGATGCACCGAGGGCCTCGTATATTCAGTGAGAGATTTTGCATTGGCTTCTGTGGTCCTCAGAATAGGCACATAGACTCTGTAAGTGACTTGCACCAAGAGGAAGCATGTGACTGAGCCAGCAATTGCCCTTAGATCTCTGGAGTCCTAGTCCAATGCTTTGACCACAAGATAGACCCATGCAAAGTGCTTCCACCAGCCCATTTTCCGATCAGTTCCAGCCCAGCCCAACAAATCACTTAAGCACATGTCTGATGGGGAGATTTGGCGGCATACTCTTCCTAATGTGCTCGCCCTGCCTCTGGTGTGATTTCCCATCGCTCCCTCCTTAAGAACTGCAATGTTCTACACTACCTGCCTCTCGCTGGCTTAGTGAAGCTCATGGGAGCTGCTGTGAATTTGGTGCTCACAATGCAGCTGTTTCACTGAAGCCGCTGCCTGAAGCAGATCCATTTTGATCTTAACTACCTGCTTCTGGTACATGGCTCTGAGTGTGCTTTTGATTGCACCTGTTCTGTTTCAGATGTGCCTGGACTTCATTGAAACCATTACCGTAGACTGTTTGCAGTAAGGGCTCATCAAATAGGAGGCTGAGTGCTCCTTACAAGGTGCTCAACCATGGGCAGTAGGTATCCTAGGCAGGGGAAGGCCATGCCTTGCTTGGTGCCACCAATGCTCCAGGCTGAGGCTCCCTCCCTGAGCCGGCTCTTGAAGTGGAAGAGGCTGGGGCAGGTGGGATGGGCATCACATCAAATCTCCTGTCCTCAAAGCACTGGGGCTGGTGGCTTGGCTGGGGAAAGGGGGCTGGGAGAGGTTGCTGCCATGCCACCTACCAACTTCCTGGAGTTCTAGGACAAGTTCTGCTGGGCTAGGGGCCAGTGGCTCCATTGTGTGTGCGTGTGGGAAAGCTGTGCAGATGGCAGTGACCACAATGAGGGTGTGGCCTTGGGAGGAAGGAGCAGGGCTGAATGCTTGACTCCCTGAGCCATGGGTCACCCGCTGCCCAAGTGCGCCACACCCACAAATCTGGCCAGATGAGTCCACAGGAGTGGAAGCACTTTGCGTGGGTTTATCTTGTGATCAAAGCATTGGACTGGGACTCCAGAGATCTGAGTGCAGCTGCCAGCTCATTCATACGCTTCCTCTTGGCACAAGTCACTTACTGGGTCACTGTGTGCCTATTCTGAGGACCACTGAAGCCAATGCAAAATCTCACTGAACATATGAGGCCCACGGTTCATCAATTCCACATCCGGACAACTGAGATCAGAAAATGGGGGGAAGGGAATTAAGGGTTCCCCACCCCCACTGAGAATTTTAGCATTTTGGTAAAAAATTAAAAAAAATCAAACCGAAATTTTTTCTTCTAACGACAAAATAGTCTGATTCACAAACACTATCATGGTGCCTTATGGGACTTGTAGATAAGGCACCCCCATGCTCCCAGTCTCGGTAGGCTGTGCTGTCTGCTCAGACTCCATGTCCCAGGAGGCGTCATACATTAAGGAGGCTGTATATCATGGGAATCCCATGGGGCACAGAATGTCAAGGGAAATGAAGTCTGCTGAGGAGCCTGGTCCATAGAGAAGAAAGAGGGTGAAGAATCCAATACACAAGTCCTGTGAGGCATCATTGAATGTACCAGAATCAAACTCTTTGTTTCAGCAGAAAACCAAAAACTTGGTTTCTAAGGCATTAATTTTTAAGAAAATCAACATTTTCTTCAGAAAAGTAGATATTTTGTCACCAAAAATGTCATTTAATTCAAAATCTGATTTTTCTGTCAAAAATAGTGAGGATGGCACCTTTTTGTCCAGCCCTGATCAAGGTCTTGGACACATTGGGCCTGATCAGGCGCTAAAGAAGAATCCACTTTTATTTCTCCTTAGAGAAACTAAGTTCCCTTTATGGCTCCACATGTGGATTTAGGTGCCTAACATTTAGCTTGATTATTGTGCAAAGAAAATAGAAAACAAGGGCTTTCATTGAAACCAATGACAATATTTTTCATATACGTCCCATTCAGTGGTGCTGGGATTCAAGGGAGGAAATTCCTTTTGCAAAAATCCTGCTCTTTAGGTATGGAAAAGAAAGTGGTGCCATGTTGTGTGTAGCCACAAGATTTTCACCAAAGGTTTTCTGGCCTACGATTTGATATTTACTGGTTAACACTTGCTGTATGGGGCTGTGACCTTTTTTTGAAACTTTTTCTTTACGAGTTTATTTTGGCTTGTCTCAGGCATTTGTAAAATTCCTTGGGAACTGGAGGTTTTAAGCATGGCTTGTAAAAGGAGAGGAGGGAAGGTGGGAGAGCAGATTGGAGAGGAGAGTTTTCCATTACCTTGTCACAGCCTTCCTCATGTGACTTTTATGCCTTTGAGATCCTTTCTAAAAGGGCAAGTTTCTAAAATGAAGAGGGGACAGACCAAGGGGGAAAGAGCCTTGCAATGGCCTTTGTTTCTCACTTGGTGAGGCAGGAGCAGCCTCTAAGCAGATAAGGGTCTCGCTCTGACTTTCCCTTGTCAGTCATCCTTCTGTAGCTTTTGGTCTTCACAGCAGGTCAGTAGAGTTGGTGAATAACTCAGAAAGCATGAAGCATCTGAAACAAATTAGATCTCTTATAGCCACCCAGAGACTGATGATGGATGGAGGTCTGTATTTACAGCAAAACTAATTGGCAACATACACAGACATCCAAAAAAGTATATTATTTTGCCAGACTGTGGAGTCACTGGGCCTTTTTTTTTTTATTGAAGAACATTATAGTGGTAGAGATAAAAAAGAACAGTGAAAGTTTTAAATCTAATAAAAGTGTTTGACTGCAGAGTAAAAATAACATACACAGAAAAGTTTGATTTGGAATCGAGTTTTATTAATGGTCTTCTCTGCAAAATGGTTCCAATTAAAAAACAATTCGGAATGTGGCGCATTAATAAACCAACACTCCCCCAACCCCCCTACTGCATACTCCCCCTGAAAGAGACTAAGACTTTTAAAGGCTGAGGTGGATTTAAAAAAAGCCAGTGGATGTTATTAAAACATAATTTAATATAACCTAAATATAGTGCTTGCATACCACAGAGAGTCTGCTGCATAATTGAATTCGAAACAATGATAGAATGTTGACTTTGTAAAGAGAAATATTATCACATTCTGATCCATTGTACAAAAGAAAGGTCTTTAAACAGAGTAGCAGATGGCATGCAATAAAGAGCAAAATCAGACAGGTTCCTCTGGATTACATGTGTCAGATTTAGACTTTCCAAAAGGCAAGAAAAGACATGGAACCGAGAATGGTCAATAAATCAACAATCTAGTATGTTTGTGTTAATTCTTTTAGATTAACTGAATCTTTGCACACACAAAACCAGAAAGCATGGCCAGGGAGAGGTGACGGATACATTACGTGTCCAGAATGAATGTGTTTGTTTTACACCTTCCTGGTTGTATGGATGTATGTGAGTTGTTTGTTGCCGTTTCTTTGTCTTTTTTAATGAAACCATGTCTATTCTGAGTTTGGAGATCTCACCTGCAGGCAAGTAAGCACTGGCTAGAGGGAAGTAAGGCTGTGAAGATCACAGACAGCTTTGTTTCTTGTTGGCGATAGTCACACTGCAATTAAATGTATCCTGGAATGGCAAACTCGGTTAGAAAGGGGATTTGTCTTCTTGAAGAAGAGCTTGTTGATTTACACGCAAGCACCACATTAATAGATTTCTGGTGCATTTTTTATTTTTGGGTTTGACGTGCAGCAAAACAGAGAACATCTAAGCCGCGGGTGTCCAATAGAAATTCAAGGATCACCACACTCGTGGTTTTTGTCCTCCCCGAGTCATCACAGCTCCTCCCCCTGCTCAAAATAAGTGCCCTCCCCCAGAGACAGGCACCCCCCACCAAGCAAACTGCCAGTGACTCACCAGAGCCCCTGGAGCTGTGACCATGCAGAGCAAGTCGTGCCATGGCCAGAGTCACATAAGCTGTGTTGGGCAGCAGCTGCCAAGGCCATATAGGGGCAAGAGCCGCAGCAATAGGGTGACCATATCTCCCTGTGGGGAAGGAAGCCTCCTTCCGGCTCCACCAAGGTGCGGGGATCCAGGAAGCAGGCGGAAGCTGCCAGTGCTCCCGCCGACTTCGCCATGCCTCAGGTAGCCAGATAGAGGCGGCAGCTGCTGGTGCTCCCCTCCTGGCTTCCCAAAGGTGCAGGGAAGTGGAACTCCAACTTACCCTGTCTTTGGAGGGCCCCCTACTAGCTCCCTCTTCCCATGGCCTGAGAGCACTTCAGCTCTCCATGTGCTCTCCGGCCAACTGCTGCCCCTGCATACGCCACTGAGGGAAAAGGTCGACCGACAGGCGGCCAAATATGGGGCAATTGGCCACTATTAAAAATAAATCAGGACATCTTTCTGAAGCCCAAAATACGGGATGGATGGTGACCCTACGTGGGAGGAGCTACCTCTGCTGCCGCCGCTCACTCGTCCCACCAAGTGATGGCGTGCATCCATAGAGAGTGCGCCACATGTGCAGCTCTGAAGAGCCACGTTACCCCCCCGCGGTCTCCAGCGTGCCACATGTGGCAATCGGCAAGCGATTACCTTTCCTTGCAGAAGCGCCATTTTCCCCTTCTGTGTTCCTGTGTCTGCGGAGAGGTTTGGTGTCTAAGCCCAGCCCCTCATGGATCAGAAGGCTCTTATAGCAAGGAACTATTTCCAGCCAAAACAGAATGGGCGTCTATACGCTATATAACTGGGAAACAACTAAATGGTGTACTAATCTTCTTTGATTCTTAGGACATTCAGAGGCTAGATTAGAGACCTGAATCTTATTTACGCTCCTGCCCATTTACACCTCCCTGGCAGTGTGGAAGTGCCTGTCATTTACATCTACACCATGGCCTTTTTATATCTTGCGAGAGATTTAAAGTGGTCAGTGTACGTGAAAAGGAGCCCCTAGAATTTTTATTCTGTGGCTAATCCATGATCTTCTTGTATAATGATTATTATTATGTTTGCTGGGCTGTGTTTTCTTATTCCCAAGCTCTTGTGGGCTGCATCTGGGACGCTGTCTTTTGTGTAAACAGCTATCAGAGTGCACAGAGGTATGTGATCAATTAGCTCCGCTGAAAACACAATCATTGTGTTAGTCCTAGCTGATGAAAACGTCCTCTACCGTTTTCCCTCGCAGCCTCCTCACGCCAATCAGCCTTTGTCAGTGATATAATTTTCTCGCATAAACACAACCTTTGTGCAACTTCCACTCTGGGTAAATAGATGTAATTCCAAAACCAAATAACACACTTTGAGGGGAAATGGAGATTACACACGCAAGGGGAAAGCTGCAAAAAGAGGTCTGCCTTAATTGCAAAGCCGGGGAGAGGAGGCGGGAAGGAAAGTCCTTTGAAACCAGCATTGAGGCTGGTTTATTTCTTCACACTGCAAAAAAGCCAGAGAAGGCAAATGTTTGGGGTAAATGCTTTTTATGCATATTTGTGAACTAAGACCACCCTGAATTGCTGAAAGAGGGTCTTTTGCAGCTCTTAGTACTGGGAGAACATTTGGTTTCTGCACTATCTAGACGGGATAATTAGTGTGATGCTCTTTCTCTGTTTCACTAGAAGACCTGGTTTGGCAAGTGATTTTTTTTCTTCATGAAAGCATCTATGTCCTGCGGGTAATAGCTTTTTTTAGCCATCAAGAATAGGAGACTTAAATGAAGTCTGTATTTCCTACACCATAAAGATCTGATCTCTGTGTCTGTCCATCTGAGCCTGTACACACATTGATAGATGCCATGTGTATACTCTAACACATGTTACACTATACACTTGTACTGTAATTTCTTCTTCAGCATGTACATCCCTTGTGGCAAAATTAAGTCCTTGGAACAAAGTATAGAACAATCATTTAAATGAAATGTGCATATATATCTAATGTTTTCATGGTTATACATGTATATAAGCCCCCTTATATCTACACACCCATTTTACCAAAACAAAGCAAGCAGTCCCGTAGCACCTTAAAGCCAAACAGGTTTATTTATTAGGTGATAAGATTTCATGGGAAAGATCTAAATAAATGGGTCTTTCCCACAAAAGCTCATTATCTAACAAATGAAATAGTTAGTCTTTAAAAAAAAAAAAAAAAGGGCATTTACACAGCCAAGCAGGTTCATTTGAGATAAGAGGGCTTTTCCCTCCAAATAAGCGATAAGGCGCCACAGGACTTCTTGTTGTTTTTGAAGATACAGACTAACATGGCTACCTCTCTGATACTTCCCTTCAAATAATTACTCCAGGTCTGCAACCAATTTTTTCTGACCCTTCCCACTTCACAGTGGAAAAGGAATGTGTGTAAACAAAGCGCAGCCATTATCAGCTCATGCGAAGGCTCCTTTTGCAAGGTGGTGGCTGCGAACTGTGGCTCGAAATGAGAACACTCCATGTCACACTGTTGTGGCTGTGTGAACACAATTTTCCGACGTTACTTATTTAGACCGTAGAACATCGAAATAAGTAACGTTGAAAAATACCTGCAGCACAGACGCAGCTGCAGTGTAGACATAGCCTGTAATTACAGTTGGGTTAGCTTATTCCCATTGAAAACCTCTGCATCAGCTCTGGATCTGCAGAATGGATGATTCCTCTCATCAGGATGATACAATAGAAGAATACTACTGGAAAGAGAATGGAACTGATTACAGATTACCCCCAAATAGCCTCCAGATTTCATGCTCCCTTGTATTCCTACCCAGGTCTATTTGACAGGGCTAATGCTCCATAAAAAATAAACTAGGGCCTCGCTCTTGAAGCTAATTTTATTTTCATATAAGAGGATGGAATTTTTCATTAAAAACCCGAAGACATTTCAATTGCCAATCATTGTCAAATCTTCCCAGAATGAAATGCTTTATTAGACTTTTTTATGTGGTGACTTTATATCTTTTTTAAAAAAAAACACACCAAAAAAATCTTTTACTTCAAAGTTTTTTAATCAGTTGTGTCTATTAGCACTGGCCATGAAATTTAATATGACACATTAAATTCTGCTTTTTTCAGGGCCCAAAAGCTATTGAAAGGCATATAGCATGTGAATGCTGAGGAGGTGGGTCTTGGTTTTCTTCCTTTCTAATCGCAGCTTTTGAGTTGCAGGGTCTCTTTCTTCTATTCCTGCCCCTCCTCCCTGCTTTTATTTTACACGTTTCTCTTTAAATGCTCACCATGTTTCTGCCTGTCCATCTGAAAGCCATTAGCGGCTCTGAATGACTCCCATGTGAGCCCAGGATAAAAAGGGCTGCCAGGCTCCTTAGAGGACGGCAATCGGGCACAAAGGATGTGACGGATGTTTGAAAGCTGTGAAATATGTGTAAGTCAGCACACAGTCTGCGATCAGAGCTGGACGCATCTACACAGCCCCATGCTGCCCTGAGAAATCGAATCAAAGGGAGTCATGTTTCCCAATGCTTCTGCACCAGTGTAAAAGCACTTTGATTGGGTTGCCACTGATATAAATGGCACTGCTGCCTAGGAATGGGAATGCAACAGCAGGCTTCTGGGAACCTGTTCAGTCCACTGCTGCAGGATTAATAAATAGCAATGCTGCTTAGGTTTGGTCTACAGTAGGCAGGTAAGTTGAGGGGGAGGCTCAGCATTGGCCTGCTATACCCAGCGTTGTGAGCTCAATCCTGGAGGGGGCCAGTTAGGGATCTGGTGCAAAAGGGGCAGGGGGGAAAGAGATGGTGCTTGGTCCTGCCCAGAGGACAGGGGACTGGACTCAAGGTCCTTCCAGCTCTGTGAGATGTGTATCTCCATATATTCTATACCACAGTAGATGTGTGATTCCAGCTATGGCAATTGTGTAGCTAGAATCAACTTGTCTGCAATCAACTTACTTGGCTGTCCTCACAGAGGGAGGCCAACAGGAGAGTTTTCCCTGTCGACCTCCCTCACTCTTTGCAACAGTGAGGAGCTCAGGGATTGACTGCCAACCCCCAAGGGTTTGATTTTGCACATCTCTACCGAGTGTGTGAAATCGAACCCTGCAAGACCAATTCTGACCAGGTCGATCTATATATACTCTGAATGGTTAATAAATACGTAGGCTTGTCCTCCCCTCCAGTGGGACAGAATGGGCACCTGGATGTTGTGGGGGGAGCTTCCTTTTGGATGTGTGGAATCCTCACATCTCTGCCCTGGCTGGAGGGTGGTGTAAAGTTTGTACTGTGCTGCATGCCTATTTCCTGGCCAGCCAGGTGGCGTTTTGTTGTGGGGGGAAACCATGCCGAGTTGCGCTGCCCTGTTGGCTTGGGGATGTGTTAGCTTTCAAGCCAGGCTGGTGATCACAGTGCCATTTGCACCTTTGCAAGGCTCAGGCCTGGTGCTGTTCCTAAGTAGAAGAACTTTTTTTTTTCTTTGGTCCGGAAGAAGAGGAATTTTATGAAAACTTTGCTTCGTTCAGAAGAATTGAAAAGAAATTTTTGCCAAGGGTTATTTAAGGCTGGTTTGTCTTCCTCTGACACTTTGTGACCCAAAAGTCAATTACTGGGAGTCCTAAAATGTTCTATTCTTGTGTATTATGTGGCTTACCCATTATGTCTGGACGCATTTGATTTAAAGGCTGAGAATGGAGTAAAACCCTGTTTTGTTTATGGAAACAGGAATTTTGAACCAAAATGTTGTAAAATGCGTAGTGAATATGATTCTTCAGTTTCTTGTTAAACCGACGAGGAATGAGCTTTGCCCTTCCTTTCACCATTAAGCACTTCTCCAAAATAAACATGAGATCCTGTTGAGCATCACACACCAAAAAAAAAAAAATGTCATTAGCTCAGTGTCTGCACATTCCCACAGGGCGAGTCCTTACAAATGCACCCAGCCCCTGTGCAATGATGAACACCATAATCCAGATAAAATCCACCTCTTGTGGGCTTTTGCTCCATACACCCAGCTGATAAGCAATCCACTTGCAAACATGTGCTCCCTATCACCCCTCTACTTTTTCTTTCGCTCTGGCCAAGGATGAGGGATCCAGGTTGGGTGAGAGGCAGTCTGAAACCTTACCCCATTTTGGGTTTATTTTTTTATAATCCGGTTGTGAGTGGGCCCGGTGTTTACCCACCTCATGCAACCATCCAGATCAGATAATTGGTTGAAAATTAATTACGTTGGAAGGTGATCAGTTGATTAAAACTCCTTGGGAATTGTTGATTGGCTGTTGGGGGAAAAAATAACTCTTCCACCAAGGAATGGGTGACCTGAGCCCTGCTCTGATCTATAAGAGGGTGGGGGTGTTGGATTTGGGAGCCGTGTGTAAACCCATCCATTCCAGATTGTGAGCAGACCTCAGTCAGAACCAAAGCAAACAGCCAGCTCTGACTCTCTAGAGAGTGTATAGCTTTGCCAGTGGCCCTCAGATCTGCTGCAGAGATCAACCCGCCAGCAACTTCATTTCTGCCACTGCGACAGTTAAACTAGTCTTAAGCGGTACCGCTTCTGTTAGGAGCCAGGCATCAGAGCAACTGGCCCTGCTATTCTTCCTAGATGTAAATGTTAAGAACTGTGCAGATGAATTAATTAATCACAAGTTATTTAGTTTTTTCCCCCACCTCATGCCCCAGAAAAAAATATGGTGCCTTTTAAAAATGGAGGCACCTGTGTTTACAAGTCACTGACCTGCATATGTACTGGAACTAGGGATGTAGTCGGGGGGGTGGGGGGGGGCGGGTTGTGTTGCTGTGCCCCTGACTTAAAGGGATTTCCACGACACACAGGATTTACAGTATGGTTCAGTGGTGCCCAGCACTCCCACTATAAATTTCTTTCAGCCCCACTGCTGATCTATATTGGAGAAATGGGTGGTGACGATTTTAAAAGCAACTAACTGGTGGAGTTGTAATAGAACAGTAAACAATTTCTGTAGCCTTAGATTTGGTGTGTGAGGCTTTCTAAGAGGTTCCCCCTGTGTTGCTTCCTAACCTTTTTTCTTTTTGTAAGCAAATATTTAGATGAAAAGGCAGGGGAAGGGAATCCTCATTTGTTATTGTACATTGTTTATCTATCTATCTATCTACAGTAAACTCTTTCATATCTGGCAGTCTTGGGACTGGGAGGTTGCTGGATATTTAAATATTCTGGATAATGGAGAGGTATACTTCGCAGTGGATAGCACTAAAACAAATCAAAAACCAAAATTAGATATTAAGAAACAAACAAAAATGTATGCAGAGTACTTGATTTTCCAACAACCATAGTATTGTACATCGTAAACTTATACTGTATTTGCTGCATTTATTCGTATTTACTTTCACTATATTGTACTTATGGGAAATGTAATTAAAAATTACTTATGCTTAAAGTGGCGGTTATTTGAAGTCCTGTGGCACCTTATAGACTTATTGGAGCATAAGCTTTCGTGGGCAAAGACCCACTATGTCAGAGGCAGGTGTCAAGGACATCTCATTGTTTTTGGGAATGCAGACAAACACAGCTGCCCCTCTGAGACTGGTTATTTGAGATTTCCACATGATAGAATGCCAGATATGAAAAAGTTTATTCTATCTATCTATCTATCTATGTATCTATCTATCTATCCGCATATACCTCACCTATCTATCTATCTATCTATGTATCTATGTATCCACATGTACCTCACCTATCTATCTCTCTATCTACCTATCTAGCTATCTAAACATTTTTCCTGTCTGCAAGGCTGTCTGTCTGTGAGTTTGTTTGTTCAAGAGCTTCCTCTAAGCCATCCACCTTCTGCCATTCCTGACCCCCAAACCCTTGCTCCCGCCTTCATTTTCCTTCATTTTTGAAGCATGAAATCATTGAAATAAAACATGTACGTTTGCCATTTATTTAAAAAAATCTTTCATTTAAAGACCAGAGCAACACCAGGTACATCTGCTAGTAATTAAATGAATGTGGGTTTGTTGGTTTCTTTTGCAAAGGAAAGTGTTGACTTCAAACTGAGACACAGGCAGGGCATACTTGCGGAAGCAAGTGCATAGAGTGACAAAACGGAAGTCCTAACATGCTAGGGATGGATGCAGAATATCAAGCCCAAACAGAGAGGATAGAAACGTCTGTTGTGCATGTGGCTGGTCTACTATAGCTCGCAAAGAATTTGTCAAACTCCCTGATACGTTACACACACTACACACGTTGCTTGACAATTCACCCCACCCTAAGCAGTTCTGTGTCAGGGTCCTACATTCTGCTTCACTTTATTAACAGGGCCTTATTTTGATGTAGAGCAGAGGTTCACTTAGCAGTCAGATGAAATGCTTCCAAAATTCCCTCTCTCCTCTATTAATAAAGGGTTCCTGTGGCTGCAGATGCATGTTATGATGCTTCCAAAACTGATGCACTTGCTTAATTTTACACATGCAAGTTGCCCCAGCAAAGTTAATGGGATTGTTCCTATGCTTGGAATCAAGCATACACGTAAATTTTTACAGTACTGGGCATGTTTGTGGGTAAACTGCATGGCATCCCAGCACATAATACTGTGGCTACATCTTCACACCCCTCCCTTTTGGAAGGGGGCATGTAAATGAAGTGGGCTGAAATGCTGTGAATATTCAGTGCCTCATTTGCATAGTGTCAGCCACCCGAAGCAGCAGAAGTGCTGCTTTTGAATTGCAAACTAGCCATGTAGCCTTCGAAAAGAAACCCCGATTTTGAAAGCACCCTTCTTCCAAAAGGGAGGGGCACGTGAAGACATAGCCTAGGTGTGTGTGTGTATAAAATATATAGCATCCAAGTACCCAATATAGTGTGTGTGAGTGTGTGTGCAAGATACATAGCAACCCAATACCCAATCTGGTGTGTGCATAGCCTGAGTTGATGGTTTATTTCAAATTGGGAAATAAATGGTTTTCTTTTTCCTCTCCTTTTTGTCTTTCTCTTGCCTCTGTCCTCTTCCCCTTTCCTGGCGTTATCCTTCCCCTCTTTTTTCCCGTTTTTTCAACAAAAAAGGCAAGGGTGAAGGTGAGTGGAAGGGAGGTAAACAAAATTGTGTTTTTTCTTCTTTCCTGCAAAATCAGAACTTTTTCATAAAAAGCATTATGAAAATTTTGGTGGAATAATTTTGCTACCATTTTACCTCGAGCACACATAGTACTTTTTAAAATCTCTTCAGTCAGTTACAGAGCCAATGTGCTCTGTTTCATGACTCCTGCTCTCCTGTGGAGAAGCCAACTCCCACTGAGTTTTCTCAGGATCGAGAGCCAATGGTCTATCCCTGGTGTCCCACAAAAGAGCAACCACTTGCTTTCCCAGCACAACATGGAGTCACCCATCCCTACATCCTTGCAGTTCACCTCCCCGCTATGCCTTGCAGAACCTGAGATGTGGATGGTCAAGCCAACAGGTAGAAGCAGAAGCAGCCTGAGCTAGTAATTAACATGGTGGCAGCTGGAGCAGGAACCTGCACTTTGTGTGAGAATCAACAGTCGTGAACAGGATTTGAAAGAGGCAAGTGCATTTCTGGGCTCGGAACGAGACTGGGGCAGGGTAAGACCTGTGGAGCCTGTTACCATCATTAGTCAATGGAGTGTTCTACACCATAATGTGACAATGGGGAGCCTGAGGTTCTCCTGTGAGGTTCGTATGTTTTCTCTGAGACTCACCAAATCAGCTCTGGGCTTGTGCATTAGCTGAAGCCTAGTACAGGAACAATTCCTCATCATATGCAGCTTAATCAGTGATTCAGTTCTAGATCACTTCACGCTGTCTCTAGTTGGACTGATAGTGGCAGAGACGTGGAAGTGGCTACATGGGAGCCCTTCTCCTTGGTGTCAGTAGCAGAAGTTTCTTCCCCCAATGCAGAGGTGACAGTATTACTGGGTATGGTCTAGCACGTGGTTCCCCAAACTGGGGTGTGTGAAGAAATTCCGGGGGGGCGTGAGGCGACCCAGCCCCCCACATCATTCTTCCCCCGCCGAGGAAAGATCCAGTCTTTGCTTCTGGCTCTCATCCCCTGCCATTTTATGTGGATGACCCAGCGCAGCTGCTAGAAGAACCAGGCAGCCGAAGACCCAGGTGGAGCTTGCTGCCTCCTGCAAAGGTGATTGAATGTGGGTTGGAGCGGAAGGAGGAGGATGGGGTTAGATGGGGGGGCTGGGGAAGGGGTAAGAATGGCCTGGCTTTGTGGGAGGGCAGGGGCTCAGGTGGGTGGCTTGCAGGGCTTGTGGGGCTCAGGCAGCTTGGGCTGGCAGGTGGGTGGCTGGCCCTGGCAGCACGGGGTGGCTTGGTCTGGCGGGCAGGCAGCTGGCCCCAGCAGTGTGGGGCTTGGGTGGCTGGCACATGGCTGGGGCAGGTGCTGGTGGGCAGGCAGCTGTTCCTGGCAGTGCAGGGCTCAGGCAGGGTCGGGTGGGCAGCTCAGCTGGGTGGCTCTAGCACTGCAGATCTCAGGTGGGTGGGTGGCTGGCATGGGCAGTTCTGGTGGCTGGCTCAGGGCTCAGGCACCTGGCCAGCTGTGGCTGCACCAGGCACCCACAAGGGACCAAGAAAAACTATTTGCGCTTATTTTTAATTTTAAATAACATTTTTATATCAAGTTTTTGTGTTTATTTTAAATTATGAATTGAATTTTTTGTTAAAAGCGGGGGTTGGATGATGGTAAAAAAGAGGTGGGGGGCGTGAGGGTTTCTCAGAAATCAAAAGAGAAGTGTGATGCTGAAAAGTTTGGGAACCCCTGATCTGGCACTTACTGCAGCAGCCAAGGAATAGCTGCTTCAATGCTGCCCTCCTTTCCTGCCACATTCAGTCCTCTCATAAACAAAAAGTCCTGTGGCACCTTAGGGACTAACAGGTATTTTGGAGCGTAAACTTTCATCTGATGAAGCAGGTCTTTGCCCACGAAAGCTTTTGCTCCAAAATATCTGTTCATCTATACGGTGCCACAGGACTTCTTGTTGTTTTTGATGACACGGACTAACATGGCTACCTCCCTGATACTAACCTCATAGTAGTGGTTGTGTGAGCCAGTCCTGCTGGAGTACTGGCTCATGGAGTTAACGCACCACTGAGTTGCTTGGGGTAGTCTACCCTTTTCAGAGCTATTATTTCAGGCTCTTTACATACTCAGGCAATATCATGGAATTCCACTCAGTTCACTTTGGTGAACTCACCTTTGCAACCAGGGAGGATAAAAATTTATCCTTAGTAAAAAATGAAAGTTTAGATTCTGGTTTAATTATGGGTCCCTGGGAGCTGAGAACCTAGGAGTAGGCCTAAAATGGCTATGCCTGAATCAGAGTCTAGAGAATGCCACAAAGAGTGTTTGTGTACAGCAGACACATGCATCTGTTCTGGCTTCTGGCTTGTGGATGGTAGTTAGTATGGAGGTTAGGCCATTAGCCTGGATGGGTAGGAATGGTGTCCTGAGCCTCTTTGTCAGAGCCTGGAAATGGATGACAGGAGAAGGATCACTCAATGACCACCTGTTCTGTTCACTCCCCTTTGGGGCATGTGGCATTGGCCACCATCAGAAGACATGATCTTGGGCTAGATGGACCTTTGGTGTGACCCCATGTGGCTTATGTATGGAATCACTATCAGTTTAGATTTAGCAAATGTTGATGGGTCTTGGCCAAAGCTGAAACACAGCCCGGGATCCATCCTGTTTTCTGGTGGATCCAAGCCTCTTTGCAAACTGATGAGTACTCAGCTGGCTAGCGAGTTTTAGTAGCTGCCTTTCTTTAATATGAACCAAAAGAAAAATCGCTTCAACAATCTGCCCCATGGCTATCTACCCTCACCCCTCATGCTGGGTTCCCGTTGATGTCAGAGCCGTGCTGCATGGAGCAGGAATCCTGAAATGTGAATCAGAAATATCAATTTTCCCCTTAGCCTGCAGCACATATTCAGAGCATATGAGCATGAAAAAGCGAGTGATTTCCTGTGCTGTAGAAATTATTTTTATGAATGGAGCCATCTAAAATGGAAAAGGAGCCTTAAAACCCACCAGAAAGGAAATGAGAGAGGGCAAACAAGCTGTACTGTTGTGTTGAATGGAAAACTAAGCTGCATTTTACGATTTGGGCTCCTTATTCAATATTTAATTTTTCCTTGATCCTAACTCTTGCATTATGGCTTCAAGAAGCATATAATGGAGAACCTTTTATGGGGTTACTTAGTTTAACAGACAATAAGTGGCAAAGCACCAATTTACTGTAATTGTGTTGCTGACTGTAGAATAAACCTAACCTCATCCATACAATATATTTTTTCTTGTGATAAACAACTGCCTTGTGAATTGTTGGTATTTGGCTGTTGCTGTTCAAGTCCTTATCACAAGCTTAGATCTTTGGGTTATATGTTGCCGATGTGCGAACAGAGCTCCCCAGGGATTTCAGCATGGCCAGTAATGGCATCCAATCCTTGTTTTCTTTACTTAGATGAAAGAGAGACCACCTTGAAGACCTCTGAGCATGGAAACTTTATGGGAAGTTTCAAGGTAACTGCTCACTTGGTGACAAGTATCAGAGGGGTAGCAGTGTTAGTCCACATCCCCAAAAATGACGAGAAGGCATGTGGCACCTTATAGACTAACAATTTATTGGAGCATAAGCTTTCATGGGCAAACACCCACTTTATTAACTGGATGTTCTGTTCAATCCCTGGGGACACGTGTCATTGGCCGCTGTCAGCAGACATGATACTTGATGAGATGAACATTTGGTCTAAGACCGTTGGGTCATTTTCATGTTTTTGTTGTATTTACATTTAAAAAAATAATGCTAATAAAATAACTATTGAAGTTTTTGCTAAAACAAATACTAACACAAACTTCCCAGCTGAGCAACACTACGTAGTGTGTGTGTGTATTCTTTAGCAAATTTGTGATCACTGTCATTGTTCTTACATTTCTTACATTACCGTGTTTCTGCTTGGAGCACACTTGAGCCAGCGTACAGAAATATGCCACCTTATTTACCAAACAGCAGTAACCTTGCAAAGAAATATTGTATTTCACAGGCTGTAAAGTTTCATAGAAACAAGAAGCCCACTTCTAACACATAAGTATCTAATTGGTGACAGTAAATATGCTTCTGGATTTAATTAGGAGATGCGGCATTAATATTTATGCAGATAAATCTGGAGAGGGGGAAAAAGGCCCCAGTGGTATAGTTTGAATTACTGAATCAAATTAACCTATTCATTCTTTATGAGTGACACTGTGAGTGAAACTGGCTTATCTCTCTCAGGCTTTTGCATAGACTGATTGATTAATTTTTTTCCCTGAAAAAGAAGGTGGGAGTTTAAAGGATCCTGAGGGGGTGGTGGGGGTTGGTGCCTGAAACCAACTGACATTCATAAATCTCAGCCAAAAGGTATGCTTTGCTTGAGATCTCCCTGCTGTTTTCCACTGAAGGTTGCATCTTGTATTCAGAACAAAGTACAGGCTGAAACTCTCTAGTCTGGCATCCTCAGGATCTGACTGGTACCAACGAGAGAATTGGCCATTATCTTTGAAAATGTGTGGTGATCGGAAGAGGTCCTGGATGATTCGAAAAAGGCAAATATATTGCCCATCTTTTAAAAAAAGGAAAGAAAGACAATCCAGGGAACTATAGACCAGTCAGCCTCACTTCAGTACCTGGAAAAATCACGAAGGGGATCCTCAAGGAATCCATTTTGAAGCACTTGGAAGAGGCAAAAGTGATCAAGAGTAGTCAATATGGATTTACCAAGGATAAGTTGTGCCTGACCAATCTGATTAGCTTCTGTGATGAGATAACTACCTCTGTAGATATGGGGAAGTCAATGGATGTGATATACCTTGACATAAGCAAAGCTTTCAATACAGTCTCCCACAATATTCTTGCCCATAAGTTAAGGAAATATAGATGGGATACATGGACTGTGAGATGGATAGAAAACTGGCTTGACAGACAGGCCCAATGGGTAGTGGTCAACGGCTCAGTGTCTGGTTGGAGGTCGGTTTCAAGTGGCATGCCCCAAGGATCAATTCTAGGGCCAGTACTGTTCATCATCTTTATTAATGACGTGGATGAGGGGATGGATTGCACCCTCAGCACATTTGCAGATGACACGAAGCTAGGGGAACAGGTAGATATGTTAGAGGGTAGGGAAGGGTCCAGAGTGACCTAGATAGAGTAGAGGATTGGGTCAAAAGAAATCTGAAGAGGTTCAACAAGGACAAGTGCAGAGTCCTGCACTTGGGATGGAAGAAGTCAACACTGTGCCCTTATAGCCAATAAGACTAATGGCATATTGGGGTGCATTAGGAGGGACATTTCCACCAGATCTAGAGAAGCTATGATTCCCCTCTACTCAGCACTGGTGAGGCCACATATGGAGTATTGCATCCAGCTCTGGGCTTCCCACTATAGAAAGGATGTGGATGCATTGCAGCAGGTCCAGCAAAGGACAACACAAATGATTAGGGAGCTGGGGCACGTGACCTATGAGGAGAGGCTGAGGAATCTCAGCTTATTTAGTTCACAGACAAGAAGAGTAAGGGGCGATTTGATAGCAGCCTTCAACTTCAACTTCCAGCTCAGGATGGAGAGAGGCAGTTCTCAGTAGTGACTGATGGCTGAACAAGGGTCTAAAGTTACAGAGCGGGAGCTGTAGGTTTAGGTTGGATATTGCCTAGTCTGCCTGCTCGTCTGTAGGCACTCATAAACAAGCTGAAATCTTCAAATTGAGTGGGACACTTTGCTGAACTGTGAACACCCAAAGTAAAGGGGAAATAGATTCAGTGTTTCCTTGACTGCAGAGGGTGCAAATCTTCTTGAATGCTAAGTTGGTTGACAAACAGAAGAGATTGCTTGTGGCTGACCTTCCATCCTCGCTGCATGCCCATGTGAAGGCCCTATAGAACATGGCCCTTCATTTTCAACAGGCAATGTGATGCTGCTGAGCACAATGAAGATCCACTGTGTGAGCTCAGAATCAGGCCCTCTACATTTAATAACACTAGAGTGGGTGTAATTATTATCATAATCATTAGCCTGAGCAGTTCAAAGAGAGAACCTCTAAACATTCATATCATGTGTTATGGAGTTTCCTGGAGCAGCAGAGGGGTAGAGAACCTAAGAAAAAAAAGTCGTGCGGTGAAGGTGCAGGGTAATAGGGCACTTAACCTTCTGCCTGGCGGAGCAATTCAGCTCTTTGTTCTTGCCTTTGTATACAAACCGCACCTGGGTCTCTTTGATTTTTAATTATCAGGTAGGCTTACAAGGAAGAGACAGGCAGTTAGGACCTATGTGTGTTAGAAACCATCACCTTACATTAGAAAATGGATTCACCTCTTTGTTCTTCTCATAGGTAGTAATTGGATGCTAATAAATCATCTCATGGGTTTGATTTCAGAATATTTGAAGACGAGTTTATCTGCTGAAAAATAATGATAAAATCAGTGCTGGTTTCCTTTGCTTGGTTTAATGGATACTCCTGTGCTTGGTTTGACTGTGTTCTCCTCCTCCTGCCTTCATATGGCTGTGGGTTGATTCCACCATCTTTATTCATTCTGAGTCACCTTTACTTACGCAAGGAGTTTCTGTTGCTCTCCATAAGTACTACTCAATGGGACAAATTCTTCTCTCGCTTTCCTTTGCAAGTCAGGAGTAACCTCACTGAAATGAGTGGAGTTGTACTTTTTTCACACGATGACTTCTATGGGGTTATTCCTGTTACACACCACTCTGAATGGAGAATTAGTTCAGTGTTAGCAAGTGAAGGGGTGGAGTCTCTGTCTTACGAAGTCACCAGATCAAGACGAACAAGAAGTCTTGCGGCACCTTATAGACTAACAGATATTTTGGAGCACCTGCAGCTGATGAAGCGGGTCTTTGCCCACGAAAGCTTATGCTCCAAAATATCTGTTAGTTTATAAGGTGCCACAAGACTACTTCTTGTTCTCGAAGCTACAGACTAACACGGCTACCGCTCTGATACAGATCGAGTGTGGATCCCCTTCTTAGAAGGTTGCTTTAGCCAAAGACAGATTATTGGGATCAATGCAGAAGTAACTATATGAAGTTCTATGACCTGATGGGAAATCCCTTCCAGATTTAAAATCTATGCATCTATAAGTAAAGCTCCCGCCACCCCCAGCCTGCCGTACAAAATTGGTATCTGCATCCACAGTTGCATCTGCAGAAATGATCCATGGATATCTACCCATGTATATAAAGCAGACAAATTTGCAGAGTTCTCGATACAAAATTTGTATCCATATCTGTATCAACAAAAATGAACCATGGATATCCACAGACATATCTGTGGTTCTATGTGTAAGGATAGATGACTCAAGAACTCTGATAAATAGCACAGTATAGAAACCCAGGAAGAAATTTAGCAACAATGTTTAAAATCATTCCATTTTTTAAAAAAACAACATTAATCTGTGCTGGGCAGTTAATGGTTCAATTATGCTGTACCAACCTGTTTCTTTTTCTAGCACATGTCTAGTACTTCTCATTTAAGGATCTCAGCACAAGTTACAAATTGTTCCTGGTTCCTATGCGCTGAAAACAACATTGTGAGTCATCTTTTCCTGAGTGAGAATGAAAGTTTATAGGGTTATATGTGAATCATCTTCACTGAGGCTATGTCTGCACTAGGGCGTTTTAATCGACAAAAATCACAGAGTGTCCACATTACAAAGGCGTTCATCTGTGGATGTGTCTGTGGATATCCATGGTTCATTTTTGTTGCTACAGATACACATATAAGTGCCGTATTCAGAACTCTGCAAATTTGCAGATATCCACTTTATATGCCTGGGTAAATATCCATAGATCATTTTTTGCAGATGCAAATGCAAATGCAAATGCAAATTCCCTCCTCCCACACCCCTTGACAAGCAGCTCCTGGCTTGTGGGCATGCCCATAGGCAACAGTCAGCACATGTCCCACAGACTTGTCCCTGGCTCACCCACCATCCATGCAGGGCCCCCTCCATGGCCAGACATCCCCTCCCTTGGACACCAGCTTGTCAAGGGAGGGGGGTGGGGCCTGCAGTGGTCAGCCCGGTCCCTGCAGCACTGCGGACTCCCCTTGTGTCGGAGCCTGCAGAGAAGGCCACACACGCTAGTGCTCCCAGGACATCCCCATACTGTGGCCTGGGGGGCGTTGGTTGCTGCTCACGAGGAGAGTAGGGCTTAGGGGCTATGTTGCATGAATGACTCCCTGTTCCACCTCCTTGTCTTCCTTACAGCTGGACGGGCTCCGAGCAAGGGCTGAGCCAGTCCTATCTCCCCACCAGGGCAAGCCAGCCACAGCCCAGCACTGGAGCAAGGCAGCCCGGAACCAGCACTAAGGCAAGCTGGCTCCCCTCTACTGAAAATACATGACCAGCTGAATGAGACCTTCCAAAGGGCCCACGCTGCTGCCCTGTGGAGACTAACTGACCTCCTCGCATGGCAGCTGTGGATGACCAGGAGCTATGGGAGTGGTGAGTGAGGGCCTGGGACCAACTGATGCCCCACTTTGATGCCATCACCGGTGTCTGGTGTGACCTGTTGGCCCAGTCACCTGTGGCTGCTACCCTCATGCCCTCCGCTACTGCTGCTCTCCCTGTCCCGGTCCCCTCCCCTGCCAGCCATGCCCCAAGGCATTCTGGACCTGCTGCAGTGGTGTTTGTCCCTACCCCTACTCCCCAGACCCTCTCTGTGCCCCCTGCCAAGCCTGATCCCACCATAGCCCCACAGCTTCTGGACCTCCTCATGCTCATGACTCCAACCCAGCCCCAAACGGTGAACTATCCCCAGTGGTCAACCAGGCCTGCAGCAAGCTGGAGCAATATCCCTTGCAGTTGGGCAAACCTGGCCAAGCTGTGGTCCAGGGCATGGCTGGGAACATGAATCCTGTTGATAGCTCCAAAGCTGTTTGGGAACCCCAGGGTAGCAAGTCCAGCCACAGCTGCATCTTTGCCTGCCAGATGGATGACAGCAGGATGTTGTTGGTGGCCATCATGACCTGCAGGAGGAGGAGCCCAACACACATGTCACGGACTGAGGGAGGGGCCCCTGGGCTTTGGAGGACTCCCCTCTCCCCACTGTCCTTCCCCCCCGCCCCGAGCTCTCCAAGAGCCCCACCTGAGAGTCTGTTCCCCCCCGGCAGTAAGGCTATGGGAGTGGGGCCAGCATGGTCCCCTAGAGATGGGGCTTCCCCCCCCCACCCCACCCCACCTCACCCCTCGCACCCCTGACCCTACTCCCTGAGCATCCCTGTGGGTGGGACACCCCACCCCACCCTTTGTGCAGAGCCTGCAGCCTGAGAGTGCCTTACCTGAACGAGGCTGGCCCTGACGGTGGACTTTCAGACACTGAACTGACTCCCAAGGGACCCGTAGCTTTTGGGGTTGGCAAGCTTCCAGAAGGCGATGGCGACCCATTTCTCTACAGGGAGGGTGGGCTGCAGCCAGGTGTCCTGTCTCCAGAGGGCAGAGCTGAGTCAGGAGCAGAGCTCCAGGAAGATGTCCTTCCACATGTGGAAATTCTGGAGCCACTGCTGGTTGTCCCACTGTCCCATGATGAGCTGGTCGCACCAGTCGGAACAGGCACCGTGCCTCCATACCGGCCTGAACGCCTGAGGGGATGAGTGCAGGTGGGCCCATGTGACAGCTACGGCACGCTCCTCGGAGCTGGTGCCAAGCTCCCCCACACCTGAGGAAGAGGAGGAGGGCTGGGATGATGTGCAGCAGAAGCTGAAGCACCTGTGTTTGGGGCCAGCACAAGCTCCTCAGGGAGCTGCTCTGGCACCATGGCTATCTGGAAAGCACTAGTGTCTCTCTGAGCCCTACTGCAGCCGCTGTGCTGTCCCTTGATGATGTAGGCAAGTCTCAGCATGGGCAGGGAACAAGCTTCGGGGGCGGGGGGGGGCGGGGCAGCATTAAGGGTGCACTGTGCTGGGGTTCCCAGAAGGGCTTGCCAGCTATGCAACCCCGTCTGCAGGGTTCCAGACGCCTGTTCTGTCAAGAGAGTGGCCAAATAATCCAGCTGCTCTCTGTCGACGAGCAGATCAACTGAGCGGTCCGCTTTGCACTCTGGCTACAATCTGTTGGAAGATAGCTTCCGACGGTAACTTCTGTCACCAGATCGCTCTACTGTAGACGTAGCCTTATTGTCTTTCCTGTTTGGAGGCATATTCGTGCTAATAAAAGTTTGGTTAGAGGAATGGATGTTACTGTACAAAATGTGTTTGTGTTTAAATCTTGTTTGTTTTTCTTTAACATTGTTCTTGGCATGTGTACAATAAATATTAATATGGTAAGGCGCACAGAGCTTTTGAAGCTAATTTTTGTACCCTGTGTGGTATGCTGAAAAAAGCGCCGCCAGGTTAAAGGAGCGCAGTCGGAGTGTTAAAAAAATGTGAAGGTGTCCAAGTTGGTAAACTTCACACCATTCCCTGCCCTTCCAGGTGTGTATGTTAAGCCAGCTTAAACCTCCAGCTAACATAAATTTACACTTCCTTATCTATCCACAGTGAAACTGGCCTGCTTAAGTCAAAGTTGGAGACACTCCTGGTCAGCAACATGCATCAGAAAAAACAATTAACAGGATACATGAACATGAGTCATTCCATCCAGACCACTCCAAACACTTTGTTATAATTCCTCCCAGCTCCTTAGCAGATATGTTAAAGTTGTCTCTTTACCATAATGATGTGCAAGCCAGAGAGAGGTGAAGGAAAGAGATCCTGAGTTAACATGAACAACAAGAAGTCCTGTGGCACCTTATAGACTAATAGGTGTTTTGGAGCATAAGCTTTCGTGGGCAAAGAAAGACCCACGGAAGCTTATGCTCCAAATATGTTAGTCTATAAGGTGCCACAGGACTTCTTGTTGTTCTCGAAGATGCAGACTAACACGGCTACCTCTCTGATACTTGAATTAACATGGTGAGGGATCAGTGTTACTTGCTAATGCTCAAGAACATGTGCGTTAAGAACTTTTGCGATCATAACACACTTCGGTCGCACCAGCTGGTCCCTCCTGAAACATGACCATCTTTTTTCAGTTCCCCTCATCACAGTACACTAGCTTAGACTCACAGGCTACATCTACACTAGAAGGTTTTGTCGACAAAAGTGGCGTTTTTGTCTACGAAACCCATGGAGCACCCACACTAAAAATGTGTTCTGTTGACATACCGTCAGCAGAACTCGGCACTTTTGTCGACAGCCTTCTTCTTCTCCCTCATTAGGCAGAATGCTTTTCTTGACAGAATCTGTTGACCAAAAAAATGTGGGAGGGGGGCCCTCTGTTGACAGACAGGGCTTCTGGGTCACCGGACAGCCCTGTCTGCTGTGCTTCCAGATGGCTGTTCTGGCAAGAGAGGGGCCAGGCAGTCTGGCTGGTCTCTGTCGATAGCCTGGTTTGACAGAGCGATCTGCTTTCGTGTGTGGCATCAATCTGGCGAAAGAAGTTTTGTTGGAAGATCTCTTCTGATAGCAACTTCTGCTGATCGCTCACTTTAGTGTAGATGTAACCAGAGACTCCTTGCATTCACTTAAACCTTGTCTACACCACAGTTTTGTTGATGCAAGTTACAACAATGTACAGCTGTTGCATATCCACACCATGTTCCTTTTGTCAGTCCACATTTCTTTCCTCAACAGACAGCAGTGCACTGTGGATAGCTGGCCCCATGCCGTTGGCCGCAGGGTACTGTGGGGCTTGTTTGCGATGCCTCCTGGGGCAGGTACAGCATCGCATGTTGAAGCCTTCTCAATCCCATCATTCCATGGGCATCCTACTAACTGGTCGGCCACAATTCAAGCACCCTGGTGAACTGCAACCCAGCCACCTCTGTCAGAAAACAGGGATCCTGCTCTGCTCTTCAGGCTGGTTCTATGCGTTAAATCACAGAGCTATAAAAGGAGTCCAACAGGAGAGGGGGAGGAAGGGTGGACTATCCAGCTGGCACCTTGTCAGTCTAACTGTTAGGCAAAATTCTCTAGGCCTCTCATTGATGTGGGTTTATTTTGTTGAAGAAGTGTAAGAGTTTTGCCAGCAGGAGGAGCATTGTGGTGTGTACATGGCCATGGTCTTGTCAACAAAAGCTGCCTTTTGCTAACAATACCGTGCAGTGTTGACAAGGCCCTAAACTCCCCTGGCCTCTCCTTCCCCCCTGCCCTTTTACTGACATGTACCATCTCTCTATCCTAAGGCCGGGGGAGGGAAGTGTATTTGAAAGACCCAGTCCAACAGAAATGAGAGTATTAATTTATTGGGTAAAATGGCAAACCCTTGACATCTGCAGCTCTGGTTATACTAACAAGTTTTGCCAGCAAAACACTGGTTTTGTCAACCAAACTCGCAGAGTGTACATACCCAACATGGGATTGTCGACCGTAGTTGGACAAAAAGACAGCTCTTTTGCCGGCAACATTCTGCCTCAAAGCTTTGAGACCTAATGTTGCTGTTGACAGGTGCTGTCAACAAAAAGCTGTGTGGCTGCTCTGGGGGTGCCTTTGACAGACAGGGCATACTGAAGAGAAAAGACCCAGGGCATAGAGAAAGAGGGGACGTGATAGCAGTTTTCAAGTACCTCAAAGAGAGTTACAAGGAGGAAGGAGAAAAACTGTGCTCCTTGGCCTCTGACAATAGGACAAGGAGAAATGGGCTTAAACTGCAGCAAGGGAGGTTTAGATTGGACATTAGGAAAAACTTCCTAACTGCCAGGGTGGTCAAACACTGGAATAAATCACCTAGGGAGGTTGTGGAATCTCCATCGCTGGAGATATTTAAGAGCAGGTTAGATAGACACCGGTCGGAGAGATGGTGCTTGGTCCTGCCAAGAGGGTAGAGGACTGGCCTCAATGACCTCTCGAGGTCCCTTCCAGTTCTAGTGCTCTATCCAAAACAATGGGCAGCCCTGTCTGTGCTTCTGGGTGCCTGTTTTGTTGGCAGAGCAGACAAGCAGTCCAGCTGCTCTGCCGACAGAGCAGAGCGCTTTCTCTATTTGCTTTTTTGTGTGACCACACTGTCGACAGCAGTTTTGTAGGGAAATCTCTTCTGCCAGTGACTTCTATTCACAGAGAGCCATAGTGTAACCATAGCTTACAGGTTTAAATTGGAGAAGAATGTAGCTTATATGTTAAAAAAAATGCATCCCACATATGTGACCCAATTTCTCTATAATACTTTCCTGTCTCAGCTGGGCTACAAATTTGATGCAGGTTTCATAAAGCAAAACAACCTGTACTGCCATTCTGTACCATCTGTGGCTGTTATTAAGAAATCATGCATGTAATTAAGAAATGCCCTATCCGGCTTTTCATATAACCCTGGCTTTGGTATGAAAATCTGGAAACCTTTGTTAAGAATTTGTTCACAGCAATGGTTTTGTTGCTTTCTTCTTGGGTGATCCCAAAACACTGAATAGAGAGACATGGTGCTGAGTTTAACTGAGTGGTCTCCTGTGCTCCATGGTTTCCTTGACCACTACAGTTAGGTCTTTCTGTGAGCACATGTACAAGGATCGGCTGATTTTCAAAGAGCAAAAAAAGGGAAAGGGAAATATGCACGTCAAGACAAATGTCTTGTTTCTCCAGAAGGGTGTTTTGCGTCTCCCCAACAGCCAAAGCACAGTGTTATGGACACTGTTGATTTTGGGTCATAAGAAATCACTTGCAAAAATTCAGTTCATTAGTGTTAGCATCAGTTAAGAGCATAAGAACAGCCACACTGGGACAGATCAAAGGTCCATCTAGCCCAGTATCTTGTCTCCTGACAGTGACCAATGCTGGGTACCCCAGAGGGAGTGAACCGACCAGGTCATCGTCACCAACCCTTCTCCTATTATTCATTTCCACTCTAGGGACACTATTCCTACCCACCCTGGCTCATAAGTATTGATGGATTTATCCTCCAGGAATTAATCTAGTTCTTTTTTGAACCCTGTTAAAGTCCTGGTCTTAAAATTATTGCCCCTGTTCAGTGTAGGTACATATAGTAACTCAGAGATGGTATATGGCTTACAAAGCCTATGAGTAAATAAACCAAGGGCAGGAAGTGAAAGGACAGCACAGAAAGATAAAGTGACTTGCTCGAGGTTACACAGCAGGTCAACAGTAGAGCCAGGAATGCAAGGCTAGTTTCTCAAGGCCCATGCTTTTCCTGTTGGACCAGGTCTGCCTAACAAAGGGCAGATGGTAACATGAATATTATGACACATCTTGGGCCAAATGTTGCTGTCAATCATACCCGTGCAGCCCCAGGCTTCAATGGAATAAAGAGGGCAACAAACTGACTCATCAGCTGACAATAGGCAGTGACTTGAAATGAAGTGGGGCAGCTTTCGAAACTCAAAAAACCCTTCTAAAGAATCCTGAGTATTCAGCAAGTGCAGGCTCAGCCTTGTAAGTCCTCCAAGAACAATTCACTGAAGACACACTTAAAACCGTGTTTTCTCTTTGTGCTTCCCTGACCAAATCCCCAGGCTGCCTGTGCCTTCCCTGGGCCTGTCCCATCTTGTCCCTTTCTCTCTGAACCCCAAGAGCAGCTTCTGTGACATTCAGAGCAGGAAGGTGCAACAGAACCACACCATCCATTCCGCATGTAACAGATGGAGTCCCACACTCTGAGGGTACTCTCCATATACAGATCTCTGGAAGGGTTATGGTGGGCCAGTGTTGTGGTCCTGCAGGGCCCTTGTCTGAACCTCTTATTCATGTGCTAAAGTGCCGTCAGGAGAGCTTTTCCTTGCTGCTGTTACTGCTTTGCATTCAGGACCATGACACACAATTTCCAAGGCCCAGTGAACTGTATGAGGAAACACTGCAGCTGACAGCTCTTCCATAACACAGTCATGGTTAGCTTGCTAATAGGTCTAAGTGCAAAAACACTGCAGGGAAGGCCTGTGCTCCAGGATGCTTCTACAGAGGTTGGTGCTCTTGGCAAGGAAATTGCAGTGGGCCAGCTGCACTATATCTCAGAAACATCATGATTCTTCAGCTAGCCAGCTGCAGAGAAAGGAGCCCCAAGCAATGGCATGCAGTACAGTATGGAGACACAGAGCATGTGTATCAAGAAGCTAAAGAAGATACTTGGGGGAAAGATTACTGAAGCCAGCGGGTTCTTTCTATTGAATGTATAAGTCCAGAAAAGGACTGTAGTCATCCCGTAGGCTGACTTCTCACCTAGCACAAGCTGCACAGAATTTCACCCAGTCATTGCTGCATCTAGTCCATTAACTTGTGGCTGACGTGAAGCTGGTATTTTAAAAAGGCCCTGAAGTATGACTTAAAGACCCCAAGAGATGAATCACACAACACACTCTTTGGGCAGGCTGTTCAGGGGGTTATTTTCTTCCTGGTTAAAAAAGTGTGCACCTTGTCTTCTGCTTGAATTTTAGTTTTAACGTCCAGCCTTTAGACCTCCTTACGCCTTTGACTTATAAAGAACATTCTACTGTCTGAAGTCTTGGTCAGTGTGGACACATACTGATCGTCACCTTTCTGCAGTGTGGCTACACATAGATCAAGGCACCATGTAGGTCTATCCACCTTTTACTGGCTACCTTCAATGAACCTGGATCAGTTTTCACGGTGATTGTCAATATATGAACAAATTCAGGCAAAATATTGCCCTTTTGCCATCAGAAATGTCCCTGATACTTGTATTTGTAGTCCTAGCAGAGAGGCCAAGGACGTTGAATGAGCATGGAATATGGGATGGAGTATTCTTGAAAGGCAGAGAAAGCTGCTCTTCTGGTCTAAGGAGCAAGACTCCAGGTCTCCCACACTGGTTTGTTTCAGGACCACTGACTGAATTCCATCCCTGCCACAAACGCAAAGTGCCATCTTCCAGCTGACAATGTAACTCATCAAAATCATGGGTACTGGTGCATTCATTGTCCTCTGTCCCTTCCTCCCAAACAGCTAACCCCATTGAAATAAGAGATCGTAAACACTAACATATGACATTATTTATTCTGAAATTGAGATGTGCCTATAGATCGCTTACATAGGATAAACCAGAGAGCGACTGGTAAAATAAGGTAAAAATATGCTGATTTTGGACTCATCTATAGGATAAATCAGATCAGATGAGATCAGGCTGATTAGGCGGGTAACCAGAAGTAACAGATGAAAAAATGTAAGACACCTGACATGCACAGAGTTTTTATTGAACACCTGATGTCTCCATTAATTTTCCTCCTACAGACATCATTGTTGAATGAAATCAGTTGTTATGACTGTAATTTAGCTGATGGGATTTTGCCCTTCTTATAGGTCAGCCCAGAGTTGTTAAGTATTTTTCCCTAGTTTTATAATCTGGCCATATATCAATCACATAATTAAATAGCCAGAACTCTATTTACATCCTAATGATTTTGGATCTAACATCTATTACCACTCAGTCTGGGAGTGTAAAGGAGCAGAACTGTGGGTGTTGGTAGGACCTTGCAAGGAAGGCTTCTGCACTTACTCCAGCAATCTGTCTTCTCACACTCATACTTAGCACAGCATCCAGAACACACATAAACACCTGGGAGCTTTTTTTCTGTGAAAGCAGCCAACGCTTCCCGTCTTGGGTGACTGGTCCCTGCCATCTTTAATGAAAAATGTGGTGAGAAATAGCTGCAAGACAGATGGACCAGGGTGGATGGACAATGTGCTGTTCTCTAATGTTTACACTAATTTGAAAATCCATTCCACTCTCTATTCTCTTCCACCCTGGCCACCTTTTTATTACTGAGAACAGTAGATTGGAGTGCGGCTGGTATAAAATGGAGGAATCTACCATACTCCTGTAGGGCTGCCTATGTTGCTACGTGTTTTTGTTTGCAGCATAGTTGTGGTTCTTTTGGTCCAGGACATTAGAGATACAAAGTAGGTGACCTTGGTAACATCAGTTGGTGTTCCAGAGACTCGGCTGCCCAAACTGCCAAAGCTTGGCTCATTCATCAGCAGAAATGGGTCCAAAGAAAGACATTATCTCACCAAGCCTGTTAGTTGTGTGAGTGTAATGTCGGTACAAGGATACGTGTATTATTTACACACACACACATACAACACTGGGTCTCACAGGTGGCTACCAAAAGCCCAACTTTTGGGCTTGGCTCGGGAACCCGGCTGCCCACTCGTACTCTTTAGGTTCCTTGCCCTGTGTCTTTCCCTAATCTCCCCCTTTCACCTTTCACCCCTCCAACGTGTCTCCCAGCCCCACCTACAAAGACAATCCCCCTCCCCCTTCCCCAATAAACAATCAAACACTCCCTCTCCCCCACCTCTTAAACCAATCAAACAACCCCCTCCCCCATCTCGCCAAAATAATCCCCCTGCCCCACCCCCAATAAACAATCCCCCCCAAACCAATCAATCCCTCACCACACCCCCCAAAACAATCAAACAATCCCCCTCCCCCACCCCCAAATAAACAAACAATCCCCTTCCCCCACCTCTCAAAAAAACAAACACTCTCCTGCCCCCTCCCCCCAAAAAAACCAACCCAACAACCCCCCGCCCTAGACCCCGACCCCTGGCTGCACTTGTGGTCCCAGCTCCAAGCGGCGGGAGTGGTACTGACAGTTAACCAGCAACATGGCGCTGCTCCGGGGAGTCAGCGGGGAACTGACCCGTGTCTGGCCGCGGCAGGGAGGCAGCTCAGGACCAGGCTGGCGGGGGTGGGGGGATGGGAAGGGTTGGCAGGTGCAGGCAGGTGGGCAGGGGATGGGAAGGGTTGGCGGGGGTGCAGGGGGAGGGATGGGAAGCGTTGGCGGGTGCAGGCGGGCGGGCGGGGGATGGGAAGGGTTGGCGGGTGTGGGCTGGCGGGGTGGGAGAGTTGGGAAGGGTTAGTGGGTGCGGGCGGGCAGGGGGATGAGAAGGGTTGGCAGGTGCAGGTGGGCGGGCGGGGGATGAGAAGGGTTGGTGGGTGCGGGCTGGGAGGGTTGGGAAGGGTTGGCGGGTGCAGGTGGGCGGGCGGGGGTCTCTGAGCACAGTTCTCAGCTCCCACTGGGGTGGGTGGCGCTGCTAACCCGTGGGGAGGGGGGCGGGGTCTGGGCCATGGCACAAGAGACAGCTCCCCCCACCCCCATAGCTGGGCCTTTTCTGCCCGGGTTGGGAAAGCGCCGAGACCCTGAGTCCAAGCCCAGGGCACGTCCCCCACTTCCCCCGATCTGTGGCTCACCCGGGAATGCAGGACCCAGGCTCGCCAGAGCATCACCCCGAGCCTGACACACAGGGAAGCGCTGTGTCTCCCCGAGCACCCCAAGGGGTGGGCATGAGCGGGAGCCGCCGGGCCCTGGGTACCTCCCTCCCCACCCTTGTCTGGGCTAGTGACAGGTCACGGAGGGGGCGGGGGCTAAAATCCAGTCCAACTCCCCCCACGCACGCGGGGTGCGGACCGCCACGCACGATTGGGAGCATGAGCTGGGGTGGAGAGAAAGGCCCGGGATCTCTGTGCTGGGTGCCCGTCCGTGGGAGAGGCAGGGCAGGGGGGCACTGCAGTGCCAGGAGAGGGGGTAATGTGCCCATGGCAGGTTAGGTGCGCACTGCACTGCTCGGAGAGGTAGCTTAGGTGCGCACTGCAGTGGTGGGAGAGGTAGTTTAGCTGTGCACTGCACTGCCAGGAGAGGTAGATTAGGTGTGCACTGTACTGCCCCGAGAGGTAGCTTAAGGTGCGCGCTGCAGTGGTGGGAGAGGTAGCTTAGGTGCACACTGCACTGCCCGGAGAGGTAGTTTTGGTGCGCACTGCAGTGTCAGGAGAGGCAGGTTAGGTGCACAGTGCACTGCCCCAGAGGTAGTTTAGCTGTGCACTGCACTGCCAGGACAGGCAGGTTAGGTGCGCACTGCACTGCCCGGAGAGGTGGTTTAACTGTACACTGCACTGCCAGGAGAGGTAGCTTAGGTGTGCACTGTACTGCCCCGAGAGGTAGCTTAAGGTGCGCGCTGCAGTGGTGGGAGAGGTAGCTTAGGTGCACACTGCACTGCCCGGAGAGGTAGTTTTGGTGCGCACTGCAGTGTCAGGAGAGGCAGGTTAGGTGCACAGTGCACTGCCCCAGAGGTAGTTTAGCTGTGCACTGCACTGCCAGGACAGGCAGGTTAGGTGCGCACTGCACTGCCCGGAGAGGTGGTTTAACTGTGCACTGCACTGCCAGGAGAGGTAGCTTAGGTGTGCACTGTACTGCCCTGAGAGGTAGATTAAGGTGCGCGCTGCGGTGGTGGGAGAAGTAGCTTAGGTGTGCACTGCACTGCCCGGAGAGGTAGTTTTGGTGCGCACTGCAATGTCGGGAGAGGCAGGTTAGGTGCGCACTGCACTGCAGTGCCGGGAGAGGCAGGTTAGGTGCGCATTACGCTGTTCACTGCCCATGGTTAAGCTGGGCTAAGCTGCCTGAGGTCTGGTAAGTTTTTGCGTCACCGTTGGGCCTTTTGGGGAGCAGCTCATTGCAGAAAGCATCTTGCAGCTCTTCCAACCGCTTCTCGAGCCCGTGGAGCTGGGGGCAAGTACGAGCCTCCTGCACACACCCCCAGCAGATGCCGGGGGGAGGGGCTTTGAAAGCGCTCGGGTCAGCCAGTGACTGGCGAAACAGCGGCAGGGGACCGTGTTGCCACTGGCCACGCTGCCTGTCACTAATGGGCTTGTAACGACCTACCGAGTTGCTGAGGCGGGACAAGCAATTTGGTTTGCACCTTGTCGTTTCCCCGGGCCCTGGCTCAGGCTGCGTCCCCACCGATTGCAATGGAAAAAGCAAAGCTATGGGGGGAGCGGCCTCCAGGAGGCACGCGGGGAGGAAATCAAATATATGCCCAAAGGTAAGTCTCCGGCCAGCCAGCGACACCCTGCAGCTGGGCTCCCTGCAGCGTTCCGATCCGTCCCGAGCTAGCTTCGCCCGAGGTGCTGAGCCGCGTCCACCAGCTGGCGGAGCGCGCCCCCTGTGCGCTGCACGGAAAAGCGCTCCCGGCACAAGTTTCTTTGAAAACTTGCTCGTCGCAAAACCAAGCCGTCCTCTCGCACCTGAACGCCGAGCCAAGTTATTTATTAGCTTCGTGGGCGAGAGCCACTTTTTTCCTTCCCACCCTCATTTACGAGGGAGAGTGACTTCTTTCTTTTGCAGTGATTTTTCTGCCAGCTGTCCCTGGCTCTGTAGCGCCACCCCAGCTCAGCTGCAGGGCCTTGTCTACACTAGGGAGAGCTTTCAGACTAGTTCATATGGCTGTTCCATGGTCAAAGTCTGTGCTGCTTTGTAGGGAATAAAAATATCCTGGTGGGTGGTTGTTGTAATAAAACACTAGAAAAAGCACTGGAAGAACCAAGGAGGCGGCCTGTGGTACTGTAGGGTATGCCTTTATGGGGGTGTCAGTGC
Source organism: Carettochelys insculpta (assembly GCF_033958435.1). NCBI lineage: Eukaryota > Metazoa > Chordata > Testudines > Carettochelyidae > Carettochelys > Carettochelys insculpta. Next base: position 7,017,216 of record NC_134145.1, read on the forward strand.
AGTACGATTTGGCAGGTGTGTGAAGACCTGGTAAAATCAATCTCGCTGGACTCGTCTGTCGCCTTGATCCTCCAGGCTGACATTGGCACCAGCCCAAAGATCTTTTGGAAGACCCGCAGAGTGTCTACACACAAAATACGTTCTTTGAAAGGAATTAGAAAGAACATCACGCGTCTTTCGCAGGCCCTCTTCTTCTCCCAAACGAGGGGAAGCACCTTTTTCTGAAAGATTCTTTTGCAAAACAGCATGTATAACCGCTCCAGGGGCCCTCCGTTCAAAAGAGTACCCTGCATGGTGCCGGATTTCTCAATCCGTGGCCTGTTCTTTTGAAAGCGAGGGACTGTGTGGATGCTCTCTTTTGAAAGAAGATCTGTAGGAAGATGATCTTTTGGAAGATCACTGCAGTGTAGACACGCTCCAGATTAAGCGGGTTTCACCCACGAAAGCTTATGCCTGAGTAAATCTATTAGTGGTATGTCTACAGTGCAGCCTTATTCAAAATAAACTATACTGGAATAGCTCTGAGTTGTTGGGCCTGGTCTGCCCTGGAGAACAAAGTCGATCCAAGATATACAATCCTAGCTGAGCAATTAGCATAGCTAGAATCAACCTATCTGAATCGACTTTCTGCTCGAATATAGATAGGGGCTCTTCAGAAGTGCCTTATTGCAGGGTCACTGGACTGCATCTTCATACACATGGCAAAAATCGAAGTCTGAACAATCGATCGTGGCACATCAAACACCAGGTAGGTATAGACATACCCGTAGTCATACCCAGAGGCCTGGGCTACACTAGGGATCAAAAGCAATCCCAGATATGCAATTCCAGTCAGGCCATTTGTGTAGTTAGAATTAACATATCAGAATTGACTTTTTTCCCTGGTGTAGATCAGGGATCTTTGGGATGGTGCCAACAGCCCTGACTCACCTCCTCAGCCAGGATCAACAGCTGAGCCCAGGGGTGGACAGAGAGAGAGACTGAGATTGATTTTGCCTTGTTTTCTCACGGCTGCAAAGTCACTCCCTGAAAGATTGGTCTCAATGCACTGATACCTTCCCCTGCCACCCAGTAAAGACATACCCTGAAGGACCACAGGCCTCTGCCTTGGTTTTTCCAGCCCTGTTATTTACAGTGTTTTATTACAACAACTACCCACCAGGATCATTTTATTCCCCACAAAGCAGCAGGGACTTTGAGCATGGAAGAGAGATTTGAAGTCTAAATCTAAACTAGACTTGAAGACAGAGACGATTTAAACTTTCTTACAGTGGGGCTTTCATTCAGCAGAAATTCTGCTATAGCCTTTGCAGAAATGACAGGGCGGTGTGGCTCTCAGAAGTTGTCCTTCTCTATTGTGTGTGTGGGTGTTTTTAAAGAAAAGCAAACACCGGATAACAATACAAGACATCCCCAGGCCATTCATCTAAAAGGAGCTGATTCTGGAGCAAGTACTCAGGCAAAATTCGCCGTTCATTGGAGTTTTGTGGGCATAAGGATTCCAGGCTCATCCCTCCAAATCGGCTGAACACATCTGTTGCTTTTCCTATCAATTGCACATGGCTGTGTTGGAAAGAAAGGGCAGATGACTGTCAGCTGCTTAATCCGGGAAACAGACGAGTCACTACACAATTTATTTAACAGAGGAGGAAGAAAGAATGGGAAAGCCCCTGTAGAATCCTGAAGCTAAAAGGTTAAGAAGTGGGTTGGAGTCCCTAGCATGGGTGGGGGGGGGGTCACCTGAGCAACAGGTAGGCCTTAATCAAATTGGTTTTGTGCACAAAACTCCTGTGCTGTTGAAGAGTTATTCCCTCTGAATGAATAATAATAACAAGCCAGTAAATGTACATATAATATACACACAACTAAATAATAATAATAATAAAAGTAGTAGTTCTGGAATTGCACCAAATCTTTATTAATTATTGAGATTACTATTAAGAACCCAGTAAATGTACATATAATATACGCACTAATAATAATAATATTAATAAGTTCTGGGATCTCATCAAAATATTTATATTATTATTATCATTAGTAATATTATTATTATTATTATTATTTAGCGCGAATAATAATAATAATAACAGAAAATTGCGGGATTGCATCCAAATCTTTATATTATATGATAAATAATAAATAATAGCAATAAATAAAAATAATAATTTGCTACAATTCCAGAACCTAGGATCCGAACCACGTGCTCCAGGGAACTCAATGGCTTGATTCACGAGCCGGCCCAGTAGCGAAACTGGCGCGCTCCCCCTAGCCCCGCGGTTTTCCCGGGACAGGGGCGGAGTGCGAGGCGGCTCCGTCCCGGGCTGTCCGGGGGCGATGCCGGCTTGAACCAGCTCGAGCGTGGGAAAGCGGCCCGCGCTCCGCCGAGCAGCAGCCCGAGGGCAGCGTGCGGGAGTCAGGGTCACTCCGCCGCGGCGGGTTAATTACCCGCTCCGTGTTAGTGCGTGGGATGGGGGGGGCGGGTATTTAACGTTGCTAAACCCGGACAGGTGCGGCCAGGGGCCGCCCGGCAGAGCGCGCTGGGATATAAGCGATGCGGTCAGCGGCTGGAGGCGTGGCCCAGGTGGGACGCCGCTTTCAGCCCCACAGGGGCTGCCCCCCGGAACGGCCCTGCGCCGCGTCAGAGATCAGCCGCCCGCAGGTGCCAACTCTCCCGGAAGGGACCGGAACGTGGCGTCCGGTCCGCCCGGTCGGAAGAGTTGGCAACCCTCTGCAGCGGTGTGGGCCGGCTGGAGCACGTTGCCGGGGTGAAACACGGCCACGTGGGGGCCCGGCCAATCCCGGGCTCTGCCCCACCCAACGCTGACCCGCTTCCGGGCGGCTGGGAAACAAACAGGGGAGGGAGCGAGACAATGGGACGGGCTCAGTACTTCTGTGCAAGACGTGAGCGTTGGCCGGGCTGCAGGGGCGTTGCCAGCCCGGCCCCGGGAGGAGCGCAGCGCCGGCGGAGAGCAGCTCGCGGGCCGGGCGCTCCGAGGCCACGGGGATGGGCAGTGCCCGGGGGCCTGATCCAAACGGCCGGGCAATCGCGGCGTGTCGCGTGGGGGACTTGGGGGGCTGGCAGGGCGAGGAAATCGATGTGTTCCCACCCCTCCCTCTCCCCAGCCCTGCGGGTGAGCCGCAGCCCACCCGTTGCAGCCCGGCGCTCCGGAGAGGCCGGAGCTGCGCTTTGGAACCGACTCCAGCCCATTGCCACTTGCCCCTTCCCCTTTTCCCCTCCCAGTCGCCTGCGGGCGTGCTCCTGCCCCCTTCTCCATCAGCTAAGCTTAAAGGGCAGCCCCCGGGGTCCCGCTAACTTCTTCCATCTGTGTGTGGAATACATTTTATGTGCACTGAGGGACGGCTGTGCACCACCCATAGACACAGGCTGGCAGCCCTCTGCTCGTCAGCTGGGCAGCACCTGATTCTCCCTTGGGGGCAGCCCAAATACTCAGCTTCCAGGGAACACTGTCCCCCTCCTACCAGGGCCAGACAGGGCTTGGCAAACTGCTGTCTCTGCTGCAGGTCCCCCACTCACCAGTGCTCCTGGGGCGTATTGGAAAACATCCCAGCTTCCTGCCACTGGGTGCCACCGACCTGTTCAAATAAAGCTTTTACAAGGCCACACCTACCACTTCCTCCAGGGCTGCATTTTAACAGCTCCAGGCTGGCCTTGGTGTGACCTACCTCACCCGAAGGTGACAAGAACTGGTGCATGCTGAGTGATCTGCACCCCATGCCCCCAACGAACCACAGCCGCTGAAATGGTGCTGGGTGGGTGCCCGGAAACAGAGGGTGGGCGCTTTCAGTGGGTTGTGCTGTCTGTCAGTGCTAGGGTTAACCAAGGCTAGAGTGAAACGTTTAGCTCTGAGAGCCCTGATTCGTAGAATCCCAGGACTGGAGGGAGGGATCAGACCCCTACACTGAGGCAGAACCAAATACAGGTTGGACAGCCCTCATCTGCACCCGTGGGACTGCAGGGCTGCTAGGCTCCCCGCCCTGGCTGGGTTCCCCACTGTTGTGAGGCTGCTGGCAGGATGCCAGCCAGTTCCCTGCTGTGGGGTTGCTGGGCTCCATCAGCCCCAGCCAGGGTCCCTGCTGCTGGCAGCATTCGCAGCTCCAGCTGGCTCCCTCCTGCAGGGCTCCTGGTGGAGCTCCAGGGCTTCTGACTGGGGCTGGGCTGCTCACAGTGGGGTTCCTCAAGCCCAGCTGGGCTCGCAGGAGTGGGGTTCCCTGAGCTGGCTCTCTGCTCAGCTGGAGTGCTCTGGTCTGGGTCCACTCTGGGCCAGCAACATTCAGGGTCCTGCCAGACGAGGGATATTGCCAGATGAGATTGTTGCAACCTGTAGAAACCATCCCAGAGAGGGACTGTCCACCAGGATTCCAGTTTTTTTCCATCCATGGGCAGAATAAATTTGTTATGTGCACCAAGGCATGTGTGGATGACCACCACCCACAGAAACACTGTAGGGCAGCACCTACCTTTCTCCTGGGCAGCTGCTCAAGGGCTCAGTTTACAGGGAACGCCGCAGTCCAATATGTTCCTAAAACCTCCAAGGATGGAGACTTCACCAGCTCCGTTGGTGACTAGCACCAGTGCTTCATTGTCTGTTGACTAAGACATTTCCACTCATATCTGCTCCAAATTTCCTTTGCTGCAGATTAAGCTAATTATTTCTTATCCTAGTTCAGTGGCCAGGAAGAACAGCTGAACACCATGCTCTTTAAACACAGTTTGGAGGGAGATGTTATTTTGTTAGGAATATTTCTAGAGCATTTTTATATTTTATATTTCTAGAGCATATTTTATTTTTTTAAATCCTTTTATGGATTAAAATGTATAACCCCATTTACCCAGTATCTATTTTCCTGCTGACAGGTTGCTTTTGGGTAGGTTGTTTTCCAGTTCTCACAATGAAAATAAATGCATTCAATTGTAGCAGTCATGTAAAGATTTAAAATACATGTAACAATCCTTTACCTCCCAAGCATGGCAAAAGATTCTGGCACTGGGGCAGCCATGAATTTTACACTGTTATCAAGATACCTGGGGGAAGTCAAAACACAGCAGCACCGGGGAGTTCTGGCAGAGAAAAGTGACTGAACAAATGAAACACTCCTGTAGTAGGGGCAGGGGACAGAAGCATTCCCCTGAGCTCCATTATTGGCTTCTTGTTCCCAAAACAACTGGCCACTTCTTTACAATGTTTCCAGCTGCACATGAAATTCTAGGAAATAAGCTCTGTTCAGGGTCCTTTAATTTTTGCCCAGAGAGAAAACTATCCAAAGCTTGGTGTGCAATACATTTAATAGTGGATCCTGTGTGGTAGAGGAAATGGGAATAGCAGGAGAAATATATAAGCCAAAGGACTAACAGAAGGCTTCCGAGAACAAAGACAGTGACATTTCTGAACTCTGTGTGCTAAAGCTTGCTAGTTCCTTTCTCAGAGCAACTGTGTGGCCACTGCTAGTTGAGATATATATGATGCTATTTTTCACTGAGATGCACAAGAATAAAGGGGGCTGCCCATTTGGTATCAAGATGTTTACAAACATGCTCTCATCAGAAACCATTTACTCAGGCAGTTGAAAGTCTGTTACCAATTTAAAAATCTTTAAAATAAGTCAGTGATAGCATTGCAATGTTTTTCAATCACATCTCTAAATTTATTATTGATCTGTATTGATCTGTTCTGGTTAAATATAAAACAAAACCAAATGATCTTACTTTTGGCTATGAACTTTTAAAACAAGAATATTCATATTTTTCCTGTTATATTCTCTGCAAAACTGAAATGTGCACCATTTAAAACAATGCAAAAAATGAATATAGGAAACTCTTTCATATCCTGTAGCCCGAAGACCTGGAGGTTGCCAGTTATTCAAATATTCTGGATACCAAGCAATAAATAACACTAAAGAAAAACAAGATTAGATATTAAGAAACAAACAAAAAATTATGCAGACTATTTTATTGATCACCATTAGTATTGTATACAGTATAACTTACATTCACTATACTGTACTTACGGAAAACATAACTAAAATTACTTATGGTTAGAATGCCAGTTATCTGAGAGTTCTGGATGATAGAATGCTGGTTATTGTACATACATTTAGACTTCTAGAGTTTTAGATAACTGTGTAATTTACATCCAGAAGGGGAAAATGACTTTTTAAAAAACATTTCTAACAAAAAAATTGGATGATGAAAATAAAGTGTGATTGCAGTGTTTAATGCAGTTATAAATAAATAAATTGAATCATGCAACACGCTTTTAAAATATATTCAAATGGTCACAGTTTTCTTTTTCTCTGATTATTGCTTTGATTTTACAGCGGCTATAACAAAATCATGAAAAAACAGATTTTTTTGTCTGATTTACCTATTTGGCCAATTTTGGAGGTTCATTTCTGTTAGTGAAATAGCACTTTAAAAAGTAAATAAATGGAAGAACCTCATGTCTTCTATCTGGAAAAGTAAGGGGAAGAGAAGGAAAGCAGAGTACAGCTAAACGTTAAAGGCAGATGGCTTCATACAGAATTTCAAAGTTTGCAAAGCATGTAAAATTAATATTACTTTAAGAGAGGGCACAGGCAGTAAACATGGAGCCGATGTTCCTCAATGTGTTTGCTACACAGCAGTAGAAACATGCATTAAGGCTGGGTCTACATGGTGCTTCTAATCACTGATAATATTACATGCCTTAAAAAAAAAAAAAATCAAACAAAAAAAAACACAACCAACCAACCAAACCAAAACACAGATTAGTGTAAAGTCATCCTTTCCCTTCATTCTGTCCTGAATTTAAAGCTAGTTTCCCAGCCTTTGTGGTTAGTTTGTACCAAAAATGACTCATACTCATCTGACTTGGGGTATTAATTTAGTTGACTTTTTATTTTTTCTAAAAGAAAACATTTCTCATCGTGTGGTTGTCCTCCTCCCACTAGCTACATCAGATGCTTTTTTTCCCCCATTTTTTCCTCCCTGTAAACTGCTGCAAAATAATCAGAAACAAACCAGAGAGGGAAACAAGCTGGTGGATCCAATCTTTGACTTGTCCTTTTTAAAAGGATTTGTGCTCTATCCTGTTCAGCTCTTTGACAGAGCTGGCCGTCTCACTTGTGCTCTGACATTTAGCCATCCTCCAAAGGAGCTGAGGCTCGGTGTCTAGCCACAGAGGACGAGACACTGTGTAGTTACCAACTTGGCAGGCATGCGTTTTCCTGCAGGGAAGGAAGGGATTATAAAAGGCATCTTGTACTTATTATTACATGCCCATCACATGGGCTAGCTGGGCCCATGTGCACAGTTCAAGGCTAAAAAGGACTACCATGGCATTGGCTCCCTTCTCTCGCGTACTCACAGAGATTTAAATGCTGCTTCAGCCTCATGAGGGCTCATTCCCCTCAAGAGAAGCGTGAATGATAATATGAACTGGCTCTTTCCACCAGCAGATCTCTAAGGAAGAGGTGGGAACCTTTTTCAGGTCAGGAGGCAACAGACGCCAAAACCAACCTAAAAAACCAAAACCCAACCCCTGGCCTAGGAGCAGGAGGCAGGGTGCAGGGTGGGTAAACAGCTGGAGTGGGATGCAGAAGCGGGCTGCAGGTGGGTGATCTGAGCAGCAGGGGGTGTAGGAGAGGGGTGGTGGTTTAGACCAGAGGGGGAGCAGGCTGGGGGTGTGGTCTAGGTGAGATGAAGGGTGCAGGAGGGTTTGGGGTCTGGAAGGGAGGGGATAGGAGGAGGAGACTGGGAGGGAGGGAGGGAGCAGGGTACGGGTGTGGAGTGTGGGTAGGAAGGGGAGCCAAGGTGGGGAATGTGGGGTCTGGGTGGGACAGGATAGACAATTTGGGGTGTGGGGTCTTGGAGGGAGGTGCCAGGGTGGAGGTGAGTCACATGGCTCCATGCCCCCACCAATCTGCTCTCAGGCACTGCCCTCCACTGTTGTGACTGGCTGGAATTCCAGCCAATCAGAGCAGCCGCAGGAAGCCTGCAGGCAGTGCTGCTGAGGTCGCTGCTGCTCCCTTCCCAGCTCCCAGCTGGGGGACCAGCAGTGACTGGCAGTGGAGCCTGTAGCCACGTTCTGCTTTTCCCAGTGCTTGGCCCCCAGCAGAGCTGTGCTTTTGCCTGATCCAGCCTGTGAGGTGCAGGGCTCCTAACCCTCCACCCCACCATGTGACAACTGCTGCGGAGGGAAGCTCCGAGTCTTGGGGTCCAGGTCCAGCCACGCGTCAGGCCGGGGGTTCCCCACCCTGGCTCTCAGGGTATCATTATCTGCCTTTCAGAGGGAGAGGTGACTAACTCAGCAGCCCAGTGGTGGAGCCAGCATTCGAACCTGCCTTTTTTTAACCAAGTCCAAGTTCATTGTTCAGCCTTCTAGGCAGCATTCCCTGTCAGCTGAGCAGTTGGGCGGCTGTCCAGGAGAGAGTCAGGTGCCGCCCAGCTGATTCGCAGAGTGCCCACAGCCACCCACAGAGAACATCACATGTTCCTCCTGGTGGTGCTCAGCAGCATGGGCCGTGACGCACATAATAAAATGTATTCTGCCCACAGATGGAAAACAATTAAAGGCAACCCTGCTTCTAGGCTACACCGCTGGCTTTTTCTTGTGGACTGCTATCACACGGGGTGGGATTGCCATTGTTTCAGGATGACTCGCAGCTCTTTGGGGATTACTGTCAGAGGTGTCCGGAATACTGAGGCCACCCATTCCAGATTAATTCCACTGCAACGGTGATGCTTCCCTGGTGGAAAAGAGCAGTGGGGCTTGGTCCCAGGTGGCAGAGAGGAACCATTTGATGTTGGCAGAGAGGAAGGGGTGAGGAGCACTGCTCCCTTGGCCTATAGACCAATAGCACAATTAATTGTAGGCCCAACAGTTGCCTGATCTGCTGATTAAGGGCCTGTGTATTCAAGCAAACGAGCTGGCTTGGAGCTCCTGTTGTTACCACATGAGTGTTATAAACTGGTCTGGCCTTGCTTGTACAGCTGGCACTAAGATGGTTTTATTATTAATTATTATTATTATTATTATCATTACCATCTCCTGTTATAGTGCTGGACAGTGATGTGACAGAGATCAGGAATTCAACATGGTTTTGGTCTCTTGACTTGAGGCTATTTTAAGACAATCCTTTACAATACGACCCCCGACATGTGACCAGTTCTCCTTCTGCACCAGGATCCTAAAAGGCCAGTTTCTGCAAGTGTGGCTGATATCCCATCCTAAAATCTTCCCAATCCAAATGAAAAAGGAATGGACTGCAGAGCAGAGGGTCATCGCTGGAGACAGCCCTACCACCAGCTTCTAGAAATTCACAGCTGGGGGCAGCCCTCAAGAGCCTCTATCATCAAACTTCTAGGGAAATGAGGTCTCTTGTGATGTTCCACTGGCTTATACAAAACAATGTGTCCCCAGCCAGGCTTGGAGATAACGTCTGCAGCCTGGTTCAAAACCCACTGAAATCAATGGAAAGCCTACCACTGAAAACCTCAGAGGTTGTGAATGTTCAGGGAAATGGCTGTTTGAGCCCTAGAGTTTAAGGTCAAACAGGACCATCAGAACCTCTAATCCTATGACAAGCCACTGATTACTGCTTAGTCACCAATCTTCACACCCAACAGCCAGAATAAGGCTAAAGTCCACAGGACTCTAAGATAATGTCTGCCACAGTAGATATGAGACAGGCCCAGGATGTACCAATGTCTAAGACCCCTGCACAGAATTGACTTTGCTCCCAATTTTGGAAATGTCTGACCCTCCTACAAATACTTATATCTGCATACAAATAAGGTATTTGCTGTTCATTAGTCTTTGTTCTTCAATGGATTATCTTTTCAGCTGTTTCCTTCCTTATTCTCCGTTTAAAACGATTGCATCTTCCAACCAAGGAGCAAAAATGATCCCCTGTGATGCAGACACCACACACAGAATTCAGATGTCAAAGAAATCACGTGAACCGATTTTGGAAATCACCCACTGGCTGCCAATTGATCATTCAAATCACAGAATGAGTCTGGACTCACAGAATATTTTGTTGAAAACTGGAATTTTGAGGAAAAACATAGAAATAGATGTTAGTGAAAGGTTTCCAATCCAGCCCCATTTTTTCAACTGGTTGTGAACTGATCAATTTTTTTTTTAATTTTTAATTTTCGCATAGCCATTTCAAATGACATGAAGAAAAACAGGAAAGAAGTCAATTGTGTTTTCAGGGTTTTGTTCCCTTCATGTTTTCGACCTGCTCTAGTTGGGAATAACAAAGTACATGAAGAAAGTCAAGGATTCAAGAATGAAGCAAAGATGAAAGTGGGCCACATCTGATACATCTGTAATGAATAACACAACCAACTTGTAGACCCACAAACATTGGCAATGATTTGCCCATTTTGGGAGGATGAATTTTGGATTCTTAATTGGTGGAACAACAAACCTTCCTTTGCCACCTGCTCATTTGTCAGTTTGATCAGGTGAGAAACAAGAACCAGGATTGGTCCGTAAACTGACTGGAAAGCCATGATTGAAAAAAATCTGGCCTACAATTACAGAGAATTAAATTCCCTGTCCCAGTCCAAGGAAGCCAGTGGAAAAATCCTCCATCACTTCAAATGGAGTGGGATTAGGCTATAGTTCCTATGGGTGTGTGGTGGAATAGAGACACTGCCAATGGGACCAGGTATGGAATCCTTCCTCCAGCCAGGCTGACTACACAGGCTGTGTTTAACATTATTCAGCAACACTCTATAATGGCACAGGGCAGTAAGTGAAGGAAAATGCTATGTCTGTTTGGAACTACAGGGGAATTTTAATAGGGAAAAAGCACTTAAGCAGCTGGGAATTTTGCCACCCGTGCAATAACGACCTCAGCATGGAGCATTTCCTGAGGATTAGGTAGTTTGGGGCAATCTCTCAATCAGGTGCTAATCCCTAGGAAATGCCCTGCACCTCACTTATTTCTGCTTAACCCCAGGCTTGATGGATTTATTTTTAAGTCCTGTTTCCTGAGTAGCGGTGGCATGAGACTGGATATAGGAATCACTACTTCCAGTGCTGCCCTTAGAGCAGCATGACTGAAGAAGCCAGTAGCAATGCTTATGGCTTTATGGGTCTCCTGGCTTTCAAGAATAATCCATTTCTCTGGCAAGGAGCTTTGTTTATTTGATTAGAGCCTGATTCAACGTCCGTGGAGCATCCTGAGACAGTCAGGTCTGCTTTAGAGAACTGCAGAATGTGAGCCACGGGTTGAAACGTGGATGTCTCTGTACTTCATCTCTCAAGCTTGCATGTTCTGCCCTATCCTGGGTCGTCTTCTGACTTGATTCGACCATCCAAGAGTTCTGAATCCAAGGCATGTTGTTGGTGGACTTGTCAGAGGCACTTCGGTAGAAATAACTCTGGGCATCTTCTGTAGAACATGTCATGTAAAGGGAACTAAAAACCCAAAGAAGTCAATTGCCTTGGATTTAGAAGAAATGTTCAGCACAGCAATGCAAAGACAATGACATCGCAGCCTGAGGAATGTCCTGCTGCTATGGAACAGATGCTGCAAAGATTTTTTTTTCATTTTATTTTATCAAGCTTTTGTTAATGAACTTGGCAACCAAAAACCTCCTGGGGGAAATGTTCTGACTTGGAGTAATCAGAACATTCATTGTTTCAGATACACTGAACATCAACAGGCCTGCTTAAGCCAAATGTAATTCTTAAAGAACACAAGGGTACAAAGCATGATTTATCATTTGCATAGGCTTCTGCATAATAAACAACACTGCTTCTTTCAGATTTCAAGATGTGATTCTCCTCTTCCTTATAACAGTATAAATTGGGAGTAATTCAGTCAAAATCAGTGGATTTCCACCAGTTCTGCCAGTACAGGATTGAGGTAATTGAGAAGAAAGCAGCACACTTTTTGCCAAACTTTTAAATAGGCTGAAAGGGAGATTATATATTCAAGCCTGATCTCCTGTGTAACACATGTTGTAGAATGTCAGACAATCACTCCTGTATTGTGCTGCTGACTCATGTTTCACTAAAGCAGCTTTTCCAGAAAGCCATCCAGTCTTGTTCTGAAGACTTCAGGAGATGGACAATCATCACATCCTTGGTAGTTGGTTAATGGGTAATCCCCCTCAATGTTAAAAATTTATCCTTTATTTCTAATTTGAAGTTGTCTGGTTTTTAACTTCTACCCATTGGTTCTTGCTATGTTTCTCTCCACTAGATTAAAAGACCCACCTGTTAGTATGCTGTGTTTTCTCAGCACAACAGCACTTATCCACTATGCACTGTAATCTAATCACATCGTCAGCTTCTTTTTGACAAACTAAACAGACGGGATGCTTTAAGTCTCTCAATAGAAGGCATTTTTGTAGCTCTTGACTCATATTGATTCCCATATGGCTTGACTTCACTGGAGTTATGCTAGCTGAAAATTTGGCAGTTTCTTTCAATTGTAGCAAATGTTCCGTGGTTTCAGTTAGAAGGCTGACATCAAGATGAGGGACTACCTGGATTGAATATCCTTCTTGAAGTAGGTAAAGCAATTAAATGGGGAGGAAGAAATTCATCCCAGTGCAAAAAAACAGTCTAGTAGCACTTTAAAGACTAACAAAATAATTTATTAGGTGATGAGCTTTCGTGGGACAGGCCCACTTCTTCAGATCATAGCCTTACTAGAACAGACTCAATATATAAAGCACAGAGGTCCAAAAATTGTTATCGAGGTTGACAAATGAGAAAAATTGTTACCAAGGTTGGCAAATCAGAAGAGCAGAGGGGTGGCAGGAGTGGGGTTTGGGGTGGGGAAGTCAAGAGTTAGATAAAACAAAGTATGTAAAAGAGTCCTTATAATGGACCAGGTAATTGCTGTCCTGGTTCAAACCAAGTGTTAATATGTATAATTTAAATATAAATGAGAGTTCTGAGCACTCTCTCTGTAAACAATTGTTAAAGTTCCTTTTCAGTGCAGAAGTCCACCACAACAAGGTCTCTGACCCACTTCAATCCCATTCTGAGGGCTTAAATTTGATATAAGGCAGGAAGGCTGGGGGAAGATTTAGGAGAGGTCTTTAACCAGGGATAAATTTCACCCATGAAGACAGCCTCAGTTGATGTAAATCTCCATTGATTTGGACCAGATCTGGCACATGGTATCACTGACCCAGTGAAGAGCCAGATCATCAAATGATATAAATTAGCCCAGCCTTCTTTGAGTCAACAGGGCTCTGCTAATTTGTCCCAGCAGGGGATCTGGCCCACATAATTAGTAGTGACTGAATCGCCACTGTGATGTTCCCTATTTATGTTCCCCTGGCTCCAAGAGAGAGACATATGTAGAAACCTGTAGTAACTCAGGTCCATTACTCTTTGTGGTCATTACATTTGCAATATAGTCTCTTTAATTTGATTATTTAGGAGCTAATCCTGCGAGGTGTTGAGTGTCCATGGAACCTGGTGACACACAGAATCTAGCAGGATCAGCCACACACCCAGTTTGGTTCCAGTGGGCCTACGCTTGGCCAAGGACCAAGGTGACACACTGACAGTGGGGCCCGGATGGTGGTCTCACCTGTGAAATTTATATAATATACATATCTCATAGAGCTGGAAGGGACCTTGAGAGGTCATAGAATCATAGGGCTGGAAGGGACCCCAGGAGGACATCTAGTTTAGCCCCCTGCCTAAAGCTGGATCAACCCCAATCCCCTGCATTCACAGAAGAACCTATCACCATCCCTGACAGATTCTTTTTTAAATCTAACCTTCCCCAGACCCATGAAAGGTCCCTCAAGGATTGAACACACAGCCCTGGGTTTACAAGGCCAATACTCTAACTGCTGATCTATAAAAGCTTCCACAGGGTGGGGGTTGGGGTGGGATGGGAGACTAGATTTCATAGTCTGGTACATGTTTTTCATTATCATGAATTTGGCAGGGCCCTAGCCTAGGGGCAATCTAGTGGCTGGGAAAGAAGCCCACTTCCATTTGTTGTGTCAGTGATCTATAAAAGTCAATATTCAGTGACAAGCTCCACCATTTCAGCTCGGATAGTTCCACGCCTCCAGAATTCGTGGCTTGAGGTCCTCATTGGACACGCCCTTCTGACTGCATCAAACAAGTTGGACATAGGCTATGACCAATTTTATTTTGATTTCTCGGTCTTTTGTTTTAGGCCACGAGAAGAAAAGGAAAACTGAACACATGTAAATGTGATGGCGGCAGCCAGGGTGTGACTAAAGCTATAAACGACTGAATTTCATAGGTAATGGCTAGGGCGGAACATGCAGTTGAGTGGTTTATAACTAGACCATCAGCACAAGGCAGAAGTAAACTCACTAGAACTGCCCTTCTGAGTCTTCCCATATATAGAATTCCTCACGTAGGATAGAAAGAGCTGCCAAACCTGTTCCTACATTCCCTTGCCCCAAACAACCTCTGTGTTCAGTTGACCTGCCAGGGGAGAAGGGACATCCAGGTAATCTGTAGATGCTGGAATAGCCTTTTGGGGCAGTGGAAAGCTGGATCCAGTTGAGAGCAGTTCTAAATTATGTCAGGGATCAACCTGCTCCCCCTCCAGGATGGAGATGGTGGGAAGCCTGTATAAAAGGACACTTCAATGCTACCTTTCTCTCCAGTCTTGCATGAAGCACAGTTGTGCCAAAGGCTCAGGGAACCAAAAGAAGATCACTTACCGAGGGTGTGTGTGTCTTGAAGACAATTCTCCGAACATGTGTAAGGCATGAGAACATCGGAGGTGAGTGCATTAAGCATGCGGGACTGAAACATAACTCCGGAATAGCTTGATCTTAGTGCCTTTTATGCAGGACCCTTATGGCTATGCAATGGTTTTGTATGTCTCCATAGTTATATACGTGGGTGTGTCTCACTTGCACATATACCCGTCTGTGTCTATTGCATATGTGGTGCAGTTTTATAGACACACGAACAGACATACCTAGACAGCTACTTTACACTTGTACACATCTTTACCTAGAGGCAATGTCTATGTGAGAGGCTTTCCCCAGAAAAACTGGGCTGTTGTCGGGAAAAAACAGAGTCTCTACATGCAAAATGCACTTTGTTGATGGTTTGCAACAAAACCCGGCACATCCATCCACAGCATTATACCTCTCCCCATTCAGGTATAATGCCTCCCTTGATAGTGTTCTGTCAACAAAACAGCTGTGTAGATGGTCTGGGGCCCTTTTGTCGAAAGACATGGCTTCAGGTTCACCAGGGTGCCCTGTTTGCAGAGCTTCCAGCCAGCCATTCGGTCGAGAGAGGGCCAGGTGGGTGTGGCTGCTCTCTGTTGACAGAAGAGATTGCTCTTTCGATCTGCTTTTATGTGTAGATTCAATCTGTGAACAGAAGATTTGCAGGGAAATCCCTTCCAACAGTGACTTCTGTTAACGGAGGCTTCTCATGTAGATGTGGCCATAGAGTACACAGAGCAATACAGAGGCTACACTAGCCAGCTACTTTGAAGTAGCTGGCACAACATCGAAATAGCACGCGTCGCGTCTACACGCGCCGTGTGCTATTTCGACGTTGAAATCGACGTTAGGCAGTGAGACGTCGACATCGCTATTCCCATCCGAAGATGAGAATAGCACCCTACTTCGACGTTCAACGTGAAAGTAGGGTGTGTGCAGACAATCCGCGCCCTGCTACTTTCAAATAGTGGGGTCTTCCATGGCGGCCATCACCTGAGGGGTTGAAAGACGCTCTGTCCAGCCCCTGCGGGGCTCTATGGTCACCATGTGCAACAGCCCTTAGCCCAGGGCTTCTGGCTGCTGCTGCTGCAGCTGGGGGTCCATGCTGCACACACAGGGTCTGCAGCTGGTTGTCGGCTCTATGGATCTTGTGCTATGTAGGGCAAGTGCGTCTGGGAGGGGCCCTTTAAGGGAGCAGCTTAGGGCTTTGCTGGCTCCTTATTTCGACGGGGAGCGCTTGTGTGTGTGGACGCTCCACATTTCCTTCCGGGGCGGTTCCTTTCGATGTTCCCCATCGCTACTTCGACATTCAATGTTGATGGCACCAGCCCTGGAGGACGTGTAGATGATACATGTTGAAGCAGCCTATTTCGATGTCCTTACTTCGAAATAGGCTACTTCGACGTAGTGTGCTAGTGTAGATGTAGCCATAGATAAGTGGGCATAGGAGGATGCATGAGCCTGTGTGTAGCAGAAGGATAAAGAAAATGCAAAACCAGTGCAGGCTGAACCTCTCTAGTCCAGCACCCTCGTGACTGACAGCTGCTAAACAAGAGAATTTGCTGGAATGCAGGAGGTCAATATTGTCTAGCACATTACCAACACTTCCACTGCTTACTGGGCTCTTGGAAGACATTGAGGAGTAAATTACAGCAAAATAACAGCACAGAACACCAAGAGCCAGGACTGGTGGCCATAAATAAACTTTATAGGACTGTAGTAAATTTGGCCACACCCATAAGTGGTCACCCAGCTAACTGGAATAATGCAAGATTATGAAATATTGCCAGATGAGAGAGTGCTGGATTAGAGAGGTTCAACCTGTAATTACTTTCCAGGCCAGTGTTAGGATCCCAGAGGTCAACTGATAGGCACTTATCATAAAACTAAACATACCATTCTGTTTTGTCATTGATGCATGCATAAACTCACTGGTGAGGCATAAAGGTTCTGCTTTCACCATCTTATTGCAGTGAGCTATTTACTTCTCCCCTTGGTTTTCCTGCCAGTTTGAAGGAAAATAACATTTGAAATGAGAGAATGAAGAGAAGGAGAAACCAGTCAGGTTTCCAGCTAGAATGGGAGATTTGGTAAAACAATGCATACTGGAGGTGTTAGCAATAGCGAAAGGTTTCTTTTCATTTTAAGGAGTGTCATTCAGAGATGGATCTATTAGAATAAAAGTAAAAAACCGGTAGCTTGGGAAGTTCCATTTAGTAATTTAAAAATGTTTGCCAAACTTAACAATCTTTTAATTACAAATGTTTCATTACTAAATGAAGTCACATCATCAGTGCCTAGCGAGAGATCCTCTAAACCCAGTCTTTACATAGTCCTTTCCCATAGTCCTAATCAGTCATTAGTTACCTTAACCAAGCGTTGCCTGTTTTGCCTTGCAATAAACCACACTTCTGGGTTGTTGATACGTGGTCTACGGTTAACGCTCGCAGGAAGGACATTGTACTTTAAACATCTGTGCAGAAAGGAGAGCTGTAGCCATGCTATAGCCTCTCTACTAGCTAAGGTCTCCCAACAACAAGCAATCCTAAGCGTATCATGCCCAAAACATTTTAAAATAAAAGTAAAAATTGGTAGCTCGTCCTTCCTGCAAGTGTTAACATCTGATTGGGATGCATGGTCCCAGCTGCAAAATGGATATTCTCTTAGGATATATTAGCCGCGTCTACACGTGCCAGCTATTTCGAAGTAGCCACGCCAACTTTGAAATAGCGCCCGCAACATCTACACATGGCGAGAGCTATTTCGAAGTTGAAATCGACATAAGGCAGTGAGATGTCGAAGTCACTATCCTCATGAGGAGATGGGAATAGTGCCCTACTTCGACGTTGAACGTTGAACGTCAAAGTAGGGCACGTGTAGCCGATCCGCGTCCCGCAACATCGAAATAGCGGGATCCGCCATGGCGGCCATCAGCTGAGGGGTTGAGAGACGCTCTCTCCAGCCCCTGTGGGGCTCTATGGTCACCATGTGCAGCAGCTCTTAGCCCAGGGCTTCTGGCTGCTGCTGCTGCAGCTGGGGATCCATGCTGCATGCACAGGGTCTGCAACCAGTTGTCGGCTCCGTGGATCTTGTGCTGTTTCATGCAAGTGTTGTCTGGGAGGGGCCCTTTAAGGGAGCGGCTTGCTGTTGTGTCCGCCCTGTGACCCCGTCTGCAGCTGTTCCTGGCACCCTTATTTTGATGTGGGCCGCTGTGGTGTGTAGACACTCCCTTGCAGCGCCTACTTCGATGTAGTGCTGTCCAACGTCGATGTTGAACGTTGACGGCACCAGCCCTGGAGGACGTGTAGACGTTATTCATCGAAATAAGCTATTTCGATGTAGCATTCACGTGTAGACGTAGATATTGAGACATTGCAATTGGAAGTGGATTGCAGCTCAGATAGGCATATCCTGACTAGCTTTAACCTCTCTCATACAGCTAACAATAGCAGTGATGATGCAGTGGCACAAGTTGTTCAAGCCCACACAAGACCCAGGCCATGGGTTCTCATTGCTTGGCCCAGGAGGGCCCACACTGCTCTGTCTTCACTGCTATTTTTACCCAGGCCAGCTAAATTAACACTAGCTTGGGTATGTCTCCCCAAGCACCTCTGATAGATAAAGGGGTGAAATCCTGACTCAACAGAAGTCACAAGGAGATTTGTCATTGACGTCAATGTGGCCATAATTTACATTAATGTTTCATTAATAAAGATTTTATAAACACTCAGATCCGACACGTATGTGACAGACGTGAGTCACATGTCTCATTGCTGGTTACAACCACATCAGTAGAAGGTTTAGTGAATCAGCATTGAGCAACGTTTGATTTGTCCTCCATCTTGACATGAACTTAGAGCTCAGGAAAAAACAATGCCTTTTAATTGTTGCCATTTCTTTGGTCAAAGATGGATTGAAGAGAATGGATGTACATGTCAGGAAGCTTTTCCCCTCTAGCTTGCCCAGATGACGGCAGTGACCCAGCATTCGGCAAGCAGCAGTGCGTGGAAGTTGTTGCTCTCTGGCAACTGGTCAATGACCTTTGGAAGAGGACGCTGTAAGCACAAAAATGGTTAGTACAGGACAGGCATCCAGATGGTGTCAGGCTAATTGGAAATCTTAGCAGAAGACTAGGCCAGTGGTTCCCAACCTTTCCAGCAGCAAGGCACAGGTCAATGAGACAAAAAATTCCATGGCACACTCACGTTTTTCAGCTCAATTGACTGCTCATAAACATCCCATTTATTTACAATTACTGTGGTTAATCTTACTAGGGAGGTTTGTAACATAGTAGTGCATACAACAAGCTAAACAAGGATCAAATGCATTCATGTTTCCAATCCACCACTGAATCACATCTTAGACAGCGAACAAAGGCACATTTTCAAAATCTGCTCAATGCCATGCTAGGGATGTTGAATAAACAAGCAACCACTGAAAACAGGCTCCCATCCACGCCAGCCCTTTGGAGCCAGGACACGACCTTTAAACTGAATCCCTGCTCCAATAGGGTCCCCGCCTCCCTCCTCCTTTCCACAACAGGGAGTGGTGGAGGGCTCCCTCCCAGCACATTCAGGCCGGGAAGTAGCATTTCAGCTGCCTCCTGGTGAGAACGGGGTTCTGTGCTGCCAGCATTTCCCCTCAGAGTGACTCTGCAAAGAGCCACAACATGGGGAAATTCACAAAATTTCACGCACATTTGGACAGTTCTCATAGCACAACAGTGTGCTGTGGCACAGTGGTTGGAAACCACTGGACTAGACAGGAATCATCCATGGCGGACGTATAGTCAACCTCCCATGGGTGGTCACTGCCCCTTCAAAAAGTGAAGTCAGCGGATGTTGTTTTCTGAATATGGATTGCAAGACCAGGCCATGTTTTGCTGGCTCAGGAGATCTGGAGATTTTGGACCCTTTGATCCTCTGACTCTTTGAAGGTCACACAATAAAAGGAAAGGGAATTGTGGTTTTAATTACCATACACTGTTATGCATTTTCCCCTGGGAACTGCGCAAGAGTTGTCAGATATCCAGTAAGCTGCTGTGGGTGACAGGGTGAGCATGTTTCCCAACAAGCCTATAGACTACAGGATCCCATAATCTATCAGGCTTTAACACGGAGACGCACAGGGACCATTTGGTGATGGTGCTGGCTGTTTCTTGCCCGGTCATAGGCAGCATGATTTGAGTGGGGTTAAGGAGGCAACATGGCACAAGATTAGGATCCTAGCTAGCCATTGGATGCTTTTTTCCAAAACAAGCACACATGTAATGAAAACATCAATAAAACAGCAGCTGATGACTCCAGATAAGAGGGGAATTTATGGCCTTACCTTAAGTTAAAGGGCTAAAAGCCAAGATACCTAGGCTCTGAGCCCAGTTCTGCCACAGACTTCCTGTGCAGCCTTAAGAAAGCCATTTCAACTCCCTCTGACTCAGAGTCCCCATTCACTAAAACAGGATTAATAAACGCATGGGAACTTCCCAGAGTTGCTGGGATGTTTAACTCACTGATATTTACAAGATGTGGCAAGATTCTTGGCTGAAAGGCGCTGTAGCAGTGCAGCATGTTGTGGAAATTAGAGAGCCTTTTAAATGCATCCAGATGCATGGATATCTCAATGAAAACTGTGGGCTAGTCAGCAGCTTGTTTGAGAGGGCATAGCTCTACAGCTAAGCAGTCCTGTGGCACCTTAAAGACTAACAGTTTCATCTATTAAGTCAGGAGTTTTCATGGGTAATAATCCTTTCATCTTACCTACACAAGCTCATTACCTAATAAATGAAAGCGTGTGCTGGCTGAGGATCCGGCCCCTGTGGGTAAAATAGATCATGGTGTTTGTGTAAATAAAATAAAATGAAGTTTAATTTACACATGCACATCTACCTAAATACTATATAATTTAATTTATGCATATAACAATTACACAATGTATCTATAATATACAGTAATTTATGCCATATATATGTATATATACACATAGCTAGGCAGAAGTATATGCATATATAGCTTGATCGACCTTCGAGCATCTTTCAGTGGTAGACAGTACCTAATGAGATGCTTCGGAAATCCCTTCTTGGATGCAATTTCTTTTAAACCCCAGCTTTCCATTCTGGTTTTAGTGACCACTGCTATCTTAACGCCAAGCCCGTTAAGCCAACCTTGCCTGGATAATGATATGATGTTTCAAGACAGATCTGCTGGTTCCCCAATGGGAAACTAACTTGGATTCAGGCGCTACCATTTAACCTTGGAGTCTCTAAGTCAATAAGGCTGTTTCTGGAGAGGCCCCCAGAAGTGTGCAAATTTTATGCTTTAACATGGCTGGTAAATGCTGGGTGGTTAAGTAAACTTAACCTTCATTTATGAAACTTGTGAACCAAAGGGTAAAATGTGACTGGCGCAAAGTAATTACGCAGGGGTCTTAGAAAGTGGAGTTATCACTTAAAGAAGCAGAGCATTGCTAATGAGTTGACTGAGAATTGATCCCTTTGTAATTTAGTTATTTATATGCAGCTCCTCTTTTCCATGCTCAGCCATAGGTCAAGCCCATTTTGAACTGCTCCAGGACCCCTGAGTTTGTCAAGCAAAGTCCCAAAGCCATGGCAAAATGATATTTTAGAAAAGTAAATATTGTCCTCCAGGGCTTTGGAAAGGAGGAAAAGCTGTTTGCTTTATAGCTTGTTCTTTAAACTAGACAACTGTTTCCTGTTACTAAGGAGTCTCTCGGCAAAGTCACTCAGCTGCCGTTAAGCAGAAAAGAGTGCCAAGAAAAATGTCACCAGCACATTCCAGGTATTTTTACATGACAGGGAATGAGTGAGGAACACATTAGGGACCAGATTTCAAAAAATATTTGGCCACCTAATGCCTCCTGATTTCAACAAGAGAAGGACCCTGAATGCCTCTAAAAATCTAGCTCTAAGGTCTATGCGGGGGGAAGAGAAAACGTTTATGCTGGTAGAAAGTATGGACGCAGTGCAGAAAAAAAACCTGCAAATGCATCTGTTACTGGGCATGGCGGTTAATTCCATGAGTAATTCCACTGAGCCTCAATGTTCCCTCTAACTTTTTTCCATCCATGGGCAGAATAAATTTTGTTATGTGCACCAAAGTATGTGCAGGTGTGCACCCTCAAGAGACACACATTACCTACTGTGAACAGCTGCGGGTGCTCTGCCAATCAGCTGGGCAGCATCTGAATCTCTCTTGGGGGGCCATCCAAGCCCTCATTTTACAGGGAATGCTGCTGAGCACCATGTCTGACAGTGTTCCCAGGTTCAAGCACTGGGGTTTTCAATTCTTCTCATCTTCATCTGCCACTCCATACTGCATGACAGGACCAGAGACTATTTGTAGCCAAACTCAGCAACCGCCTCCCTCAGCACCGGCTTGGTTTTGGCAGCTCTTGGAGGCATATTATTAAGACAGAATATCAATGGACTATTGAACATGTTTACCAAGGAATGCCACACCACAGCTGGCAATCATGGGGCTGCCAAATGTTTCAGTGGTGCAGTAAGATGCTCAATGGCAGATCTCGACTGAACAACTGGCCAGACCACCTAGTTAGAGACTGAGCCAGGTGAAGTCAGCTCACATGGGGCTATGCCTTGGTTATGCATTGAAACCCCAATCCTACAAACAGGTTCTCAAGTCATAGGGTTGGAAGGGACCTTCAGAAGTCATCTAGTCTAGTCTCCTGCATTCACGGCAGTAGTAAATTTATCTAGCACATCCCTGCAAGGTGCCATAGGCAATGTCTATGCTAGACCTTGAAGTTGACCACCAATACGCAATTTTATCTGAGCCAATTGTGTAGCTAAAGTTGACTTAACAGCAGTCGACTTCAATGTCCGTCTATAGGGAAGAAGGGCAATGGGATCACTTCACCCATCAACCTTCATTAATCCTCACTGCTTGCAAGCGGTTCCAGGGTTGATGTTGATTCCAGAGAGCACCGTTTCACCCATGTGTGAAACAAAACCATGGAAGATTGACCCTGAGCGGGTCACTCTTCTGCAGTAGTATAGACATAGCCATAGACTCCCAGGCCAACAGGAACCGCTGTGATTACCTAGCCTGACCTTCGGGATAGCCCAGCCGAAAACCTATGCACTCTTGTTCTAAAAAGTGTCAGCGATAGAGAATCTTCCAGGACCCTTGGTACATTGTTCCAATGGTTACTTATGCTCAACATTAAACCTGTACACCTTGTTTCCACTCTGAATTGGTCAAGCTTCAGAGGCTGGGCACTGGCTTGTGTTGTAGCTTTGCTTGTTTGAAGAGCCCATTATTAAATATCTGTTCCGCACATAGGTACTTACAGACGGTAATCCAGGCACCCCCCCTTAACCTTCTCTTTGTGTAGCTCAGTAGATTGTGCTCGTGATAAGGCGGGTTTTCTGATCCTTTCCTCATTCTTGTGTCTTCTTTGAGCCTTCTCCAGTTTACTAATGCCTTCCTTGTACTGAGGGCACCAGTGCTGGACACAGGATTCCAGCAGAGGTCATACTAGTTTGTTTTAACCCATTTGATGGGGGGGCAGCCGTTTATATTTTCTATCAGTCTAGTCAGAGGTGGATTAAGATTTACTTGGGCCCTGGGCACAAAGGAAAAACGGGCCTCAGCATTTCCTGTCATGGGGGCCTTGCCCCTCCCCTGAACCTTCCTTCCTCCTCCTCCTGGCCTGGCCAGATGCCAGGCTGTGATAAGAGCTGCCACTGCTTTGGATTTTACTTGAGCAGAGGCTGCCAACCACACAGCGGTGACTCCTGGATAGAGGGGGACCTGGGAATCAGTCATGTGTGGACTAATGGCGCACTGAGTCCTTCTCAAGTGGAAGGCTAACCCCTTGCATAATATCAGAGATGTAGCCGGGCTAGTCTGTATCTTGAAAAGCAACAAGAATTCCTGTATCGGAGGGGTAGCTGTGTTAGTCTGGATCTGTAACAGCAACGAAGGGTCCTGTGGCACCTTATAGACTAACAGAAAAGTTTTGAGCATGAGCTTTCGTGAGCACAGACTCACTTCATCAGACGCTGGTCATGGAAATCTGCAGGGCCAGGTATAAATAAGCTAGAGCAAGGGTGGGGATAACAAGGTTAGCTCAGTCAGCGAGGGTGAGGCTTACTACCAGCAGTTGATCTGGAGGTGTGAACACCAAGGGAGGGGAAGCTGCTTTTGTATTTAGCCAGCCATTCACAGTCTTTGTTTAAGCCTGAGCTGCGGGTGTTGAATTTGCAGATGAATTGTAGCTCAGCAATTTCTCTTTGGAGTCCGGTCCTGAAATTTCTTTGCTGTAGGATAGCTACTTTTAAGTCTGCTACTGTGTGGCCTGGGAGATTGAAGTGCTCTCCTATGGGTTTTTGTATATCGCCATTTCTGATATCTGATTTATATGTGAGTTTATTCTTTTACGTAGAGACTGTCCAGTTTGTCCGATGTGTATAGCAGAGGGGCATTGCTGGCACATGATGGCATAAATTATATTGGTAGATGTGCAGCTGAATGAACCCATGATCGTGTGGCTGATCTGGTTAGTTCCCATAATGGCATTGCTGGTGTAGATATGTGGGCAGACCTGGCAACAAGGTTTGTTGCATGGATGGGTCCCTGAGTTAGAGTGACTGTGGTGTGGTGTATAGTTGCTGGCTAGGATTTGCTTCAGGCTGGCAGGTTGTCTGTGGGCAAGGACTGGTCTGCCTCCCAAGGCCTGTGAAAGTGGGGGATCATTGTCCAGGATGGGTTGTAAATCCCTGATGATGCACTGTAGAGGTTTTAGCTGAGGACTGTAGGTGATGGCTAGTGGTGTTCTGTTGGTTTCTCTCTTGGGCTTGTCCTGTAGTAAGAGGCTTTGTGGCACACATCTGGCCACAGATGTGATTGGAAGGCAGCGTGATGCAAGGGAAAACAACAAGAATTCCTGTGGCAGCTTATAGACCAACAGATATTTTGGAGCATAAGCTTTTGTGGGCAAATACCCGCTTCATCAAAGTCTATAAGGTGCCACAGGACTTCTTGTTGTTTTCCCTTGCATCACGCTGCCTTCCAATCACGTCTGTGGGTTGTGCTGTTATAGCCCAGGGCCTAGCCCCATCAAGAACTAGCTGCAAACAGTGTTTGGCCTGGGAATGTTGTGATGATCGCGACAAGATCAGAGTGCCATGCCTGTTGTGTGTGGACATGATGATATCAAGTTTACGACATGGTCAAGTAGGCCCAACCCTTTACAATGGGGACTGGTGGGGCAGGCTTTCATGGCTTCCAATTGGTGTAGGGCTGTAGCTGGCTTAGAAACACTAAGAGAAATGCCTGAGTACAGCTGGTGGGGCCCTGTACTCTGCTGGCCAAGTATGAAGCTGCTGTTGGACAAGTCCAGGAAAACGTATCTCAGAGACAGTTTAAAAATAAAATCTTCCCCCACTGCACCAGAAACAAGCCTACAACACTCAGCTGCTGTCAGCAGGGGAATGCCCAGTTAGTGGCTGCTTGGCTGGCTGTCATAGGTGATGGTGAAGACCAGGAAGAAAAAGCCAGTGGTGGTTAGTTTCATCAAACTTGGATGTAAGAGCCCAAGATTCAGTTCCCTGCATTGCTTCAGCCTTCCTGTGTGCCCCAAGGCAGGTCCCTGAGTGCTACAGCCACAAAGGCCATAGAAGTGGCAAGGCCTACCTCATCCATGCACCGTCCCCTGATGGAAGTCACAGCCCTGAATTGGGCTCCCTGGCTACATCTACACTAGCCCCAAACTTCGAAATGGCCACGCAAATGGCCATTTCGAAGTTTACTAATGAAGTGCTGAAATGCATATTCAGCGCTTCATTAGCATGCGGGTGGCCGTGGCACTTCGAAATTGACGCGCCTCGCCGCCATGCGGCTCGTCCCGATGGGGCTCCTTTTCAAAAGGACCCCACCTACTTCAAAGTCCCCTTATTCCCATCTGCTCATAAGAATAAGGGGACTTCGAAATTGACGCACCTCACCACCGCGCGGCTCGTCCTGACGGGGCTCCTTTTCGAAAGGACCCCGCCTACTTCGCAGTGCCGCGGCCGCCCGCATGCTAATGAAGCGCTGAATATGCATTTCAGCACTTCATTAGTAAACTTCGAAATGGCCATTTGCGTGGCCATGAAGTTTGGGGCTAGTGTAGACATGGCCCCTGAGAGTGTAAGGTTTCACTGAAGCCAGCCAGGAGAGAAAGGGCCAGGGCTTAGCATCCAGGTTCTCAAAGCTACTGAGCTGTTTACCTCCCATTCATTGGGCCCTTAGGGGCTTGACAGGCTGGAGGGAGGGGGTTGTCTCAGCTATGAAGCCACTCCTGGAGGCCATGACCTAAAACAGGTCAGCTCTGTCTTGAGAAAGCCCCTATATTCCCCTACCCTAGTTAATAGCTCAGTGGTTAGGGCATGCTGCTGAGGTCCCCCAGAGGGTTCAAGTCCTTACCTGAGTAAAAGTGCAGCTGCTTTCAGTTCTGGACAATGAGTATAATCAAGATACGATGTGCGTGTGTGTACGCTTTTACTCAAGTAGTTTTTCAGAGGGACACCAGTGACTTGTATGTAAGTACACCCCTCCCAAGCAGCTATACTTTTACTCAAGTAACTTTGAGGGTACTTTTTCCACCTCTGGATGTGAAGGTGGGCTCAAAGAGCTCGTTAGCTGTAGGGCAATGGCAGAACTTAGTTGGCTCTGCACACATCTACCACAGGAAATATAGGTGTCTCCAAGAACTTTACGGTTACACAGCATCTGACCGGCGCTTTTGAAAATGTCAATGACACCTAAAATTTGACCTTAGGAAGTGAGGCACACTGCATATCTAGTCCTTACCTGTGCTGTGCCTCAGTTTTCCATCTGTATGCTGGGGCTAACAGCCCTGCCCTGCCTCACATGCTTATGAGAAGAAATACCTCAAAGACAATGAGATGCTCAAAGATTATGATGCTCAGGGACACACAGCTATTGAGACAGATTAGTCACTTTTCTTCTACTCCTGCCATCCTCAGGAATATGGAAGGACAGCAAGGTTTCTTCTGTTCTATTTACCCTTCTGGGACCTGATCCAAAGGCAGTGGAAAGTATCACATTGACTCCCATGGGCTGTGAATCAGGGCCTGGGTGAGACCAACACCTATTAAGAGATGCATGTTGGGCCTGTGTTCAGGTTCTTGCTTTAGATGGCACATGATCAGGATTCAGCACCAAATTTGGGTGGGTGGTTGAACCATTAGCCTCCCCAGCCTGGCCAGGAGTGAGACGTGACCCTGCTGTGTTCAGGCTGCCCACGGTGGTGTGCTCCCCTTCCATCTTGGTTCCTGATTCAGGTAGATCCCCAGCCCTGCACAGCAATTGCTGCAAGTCCAGGGTTGGGAGGAGAACGATGCTGTGAAAGTGGCACCCACTCAACAAGGCTCAAGCCCATACCTGGTGATAACAGCCTATTAAGCTGTGCCATGACTGATGCCAAGCTGTGTCTATGGACCATGTCTACTGGATTATTATTTCTGATTAAGCCTGTTCTCCCTTGAGAAACCTTGTGGCACTCAGGGAGGAAAAATAACAACTCCTACATCTGCATTATCTCCTACCACCTCATGTCCTTAGATGGGGACATCGGGGCAACCATCAGCTGTCAGCTCGCTCTCAACGTGGTGTCAGTGGCAGGCAATTGCTGCGTGATGGGTAGTGCAGCCCCAGAGGTGGAATGGAGGCAGGAAGAAATCTGTACATAGGAACAACCCTACTGGGTCAGACCCAAGGTCCATCTACTCCTGTGTCCTGTCTTCTGACAGTAGCCAGTGCAGGGGCTTCAGAGGAAATGAACAGAACAGTGACCCATCCCGTATCGTCCGTTCCCAGTTTATGGCACGTGGGGGTTTAGGGACACCCAGAGCAAGGGGTTGCACTCCTGCTCATCTTGGCAAATAGCTGTTGACGGGTCTATCCTCCATGAACTTAGCTCAGTTCTTTCACAAACCCAGTTATACCTTTAAAATCTGTACAAGTGGCACATGGAGGTGACAGGAGCCACATGAGGCTCACTTGATCAACAGGTGTGCGGGGGGTCAAGCTCTTTGCCTGTCCCGAGCCATGTGATGAGGGCAGCTCCAGCTGCCCCCTGGAATGACCAGGAAATATCCCTTGGAGATTGCCACCCTTCATTCCCTCTGCCAGATATTCAGCCCCAGCCTACTTCACACATGCACAGTCTCCGCTCTCTAGCCTGGAAGATCCTCCATTTGACCCTCAGCTGCAGCTCTGTTTTGGGATCCCGGCTTTGGTGCTTCAGGGGTTTATGACTGGTGAGATGTTGAAGGACCCAGGACAACTTGCTTTCGCCATCTAGTGCTTGAAGTTATTATTACAGGCAGCTGAAAATTTGTACAAAAGATTCTCACTAAACAAGTGGCCCAGACACAAGTCTTCATCTGATAAGTCATGGATCAGCCACCTTTCCAAGATGCAGTGACTAAACTTGACCTTTTGACCTCTATGTACAGGCCAAGTGCCGGTGATAAAGTCGCTAAGAATACCTCTACATGGCCAGGCTATTTCATAGCTACTTCGTGTGTCTGACACATGCCTGTTAGTTCAAAATAGTTTTAGAAATTATGAGCATGCTATTTCAGCATCACTGTAGTCCTTGTTGTAAGAAGAGTAAGGGGTGCTTTGAAATAGTGCATTATTTTGACATTTGCTGAAATAGCCTATTTGGAAATAAATCTGAAAAAAGATGCACAATTTGCATAGCACAAATTGCATATTCTGTTTCGAGTTTAGGGTCATATGTAGATGTAGCTTAACAGTCCCACCTACAACAACTTTGTTAATAAATTCATTAAAAAAGCAGAGCTTTACCGTTTAGGTGGTTGTTGGTGGCATTAGCTGGTCTTTTGTTAATCCACAGGTGGCCTGGATTTGAGCAAGCTTCTGGCTGCATGGGGGAGGAGGGACGGGGCTGAGCTCTTGCTTCACATGCCAATGAAAATTGGCTCACATGCCACTCTTGGCACTCACACAGAGGGTTGCTGACCCCGATACAGGTATCTTCTTTCCTGTGCGCTGCATTAAGACAGAGAAACATCAAGTAATACCACTGGAATTACAGTTTCACAAATTTCTTGCTGCCAAAGTTTTTCAAGCGCCAACATATTTGGAAATTACCATCACCGCAAGCACATAGTCTATGGAGGAGCATTGAACCAGCCACAGTGACCCACAGTTCATGACTTTCCATCAGGCACAGCAGAGTGAAGTTCTTAGATTCAGCTCCATCCTGAGACTTCACTAGCCTTCTGGGGCGGCCCTGTGAGCCATCCCAGGTAGGATTAAGTCTTGCGCCCCTTTGTACATTGATGGATAGTTAAAGAGCACAGGGAGCGGGGATGATTTTGGTCATCCTGGCAACATGGGTAAAGAACATGCTGCCATGGAACGGAGCATGATTATGGCCTTTTGCACGTAGTCAAACCACTCTGGCTGAGGCTTGCTTTGGCACCGACAGTGCATATGGAATGCTCCTTGCCACTCTATGAAAGGATCCCAGTTTCTCACCCTTTCAGCAATACAGGTAATGTTCAGATTTGATAGACATTGAACTTTGTCTCAACTCAGAGATATGTTGCATCAGCAGGTGATATCTGGACTTCATCAATGAGACATAACAATTGGAGGATGTCTGGTTTGCTGTGACAGTTTGAACTCTGCTACAGTCTACATTAGGGTTGTCAATTTCGGTTGCACATATTCCGAGGTTTCATCGCATAACATAATCATTAATTAAATATCAGAGAGGTAGCCGAGTTAATCTGTATCTTCAAAAACAACAAGAAGTCCTGGGCCACCTTATAGACTAACAAATATTTTGGAACACAAGCTTTCGTGGGCAAAGACTGGCTTTTTCAGATGCATGAGTGGTGGGGTGTGGTCAGAGGAGGGGATTTAAAGAAGGAGTCTCAGTCAAGGGGAGGGCCAGAGTTGACAAGGTCTATTCAGTGAGGGTGGATATGACCCATTATCAGCAGTTCATGTGGAGTTGTGAACACCAAGAGAGGAGAAATCAAGTCAGTTCAATCAGAGGGGATGTGGCCTATTATCAGCAATTCATGTGGAGGTGTGAATATCAAGAGTGGAGAAACTGCTCTTGTAATGGGCCAACCACTTCCGGTCTCTGTTCAGTCCTTGGTTGATGTAGTCAAATTTGCAAATGAATTGTGCCTCTGAAATTTCTCTTTGCAGTTTATTTTTGATTTTTTTGTTGTTGTAGGATTGCTACTTTTAAATATTAATCTTTAATTCCTGGAGATTCCAGGCCAATCCTGGCTAGGCTATGTAGATGAACTCATGAATGCTTTCCACAATGCTCAGTCCCACCTGCACCAGCCATTCTGATGTTCCAGCTCAGAGGTTCTGGATCTGAGCTGCTGCCATGAGATATTCAACCCCAGAGTGTGAATGATGTCTTGAGAATGCAGGGCTGAAATTCTGGCTTCTTCACAAGCAAGGTAGAGTAGTTGGCACAGTCCTGGTCTCCACACGTGCAATGGCAAGTCCTGGTATCTAGTCTATATAGACAGATACCTAAAATACATACATAATACATGGCTCTTTGCACTCTATCCTCGTGGCTCTTTGCATTCTATCTGTGGCTCTTAGCCCCGAGCTGGTTGGCCATCCCCGGTCTATACAACCCTGCGCAGCCAGTGCCTTGGAGCCTTCCAGACTTAGTGTGCTAAAAATCTCTGTTTAGGCAGCACTTCAAAGCTGCTAGAATCGAGACCAAATTTAACTTTTGGGCTTACCTCAATTCCCAGTTTTGATTGAATTCTCAGTTTTGATTGAACATGGTATTCTTTAGGTATGTCTATAATGGGATGGCCAACCCACAGCTCTTGAGCTGCTTGCGACTTTTTGAGCAATTAAAATACAGCTCCTGCTCAGAGCCATGCACTGGGAGAGCCGTCCGCTGCCTGCACATGGTGGCAGCAGCAGCAGCTCCGGTGCGTTGGCTTCTCCACACCTTCTGCCCATTCTGAAGACCATCGTGTCACAAAGAGCCATGAAGGAGACACTTTGCTCCACCATAGAGCTGACTGCAGAAGAGGTCAAAATACCCACTGTTTGCAGATTACTCTGGAGCTATTTCAGGTGGACTAAATCCATTTGGGGTCTTACGCAGTGCAGGTCCTCGCAAGTCAAAGTTTGAGGTAATGGAAAGCTGTGCTGAGTTCCATCCCCAGAGGGGCACTGTCCCTGCCTAACTTGGCTGCATTTCAAGGAGTACTTGTGTGCAGTAGGGAATGGCCTTATCACTCCACAAAGAAACGTGCAAGCTTTTACAGTCCAAATGGATGTTTCCCCAGGCTCATAAAACACACAGTTTAAGTAGTAGCTATATTCTAAGGCTGGCCCTCCACCTGCAGTGACCTTGTAAATAGAGCAGCAACATAAGGTACTAAGTTGCCTTGTAAAAAGAGAGCTCACCACAAGATTTGCAGTTTTATTGAATGGTTTTATACGCTCTTTGGACCCCTGAGAAACCTGCCATCACATTCACCTATGGTGCGAATCACAGATGGGACATTCAGCAACACCCAGCAAAGCTAGTTGTCAAGTAGCTGTGGGCCGGATTCAGTTATTACAGAAATCAGAGGCAAAACAGACCTGTCCTGGGGAACCAGCACTTGCATTTGCCAGAGAAATGTCTCAAACAGTGGCAGAGCTGGGTTTTGCAACCAGAGAAGGGATGGGTCCTCGGTGGTACCTTTCTATTCATTGGATGCACTCTTCCCCCAACCTCCACGGCCAGCAACCGCACCATCTGCCCTGTCCTCACAGCCCTAACCCTGCACCCATTGCAAAGGGGATGCTCTAGTGGAAGGAATGGGAGGGTCAACCATTCCCACACTCATATGCTATGTATGTATGAAATAGGACTGCCACCCTCTAGGGTAAGCTGGAGACTGATCAGTGACTGAGTTGAAGTCTGGTGTGGCGCTCATAACAGGGAGCTGGTGCTGCTGAGGAGGATGGATGGAGATCGTCTGGATCCAGGACTTGTCTCTTACTCCTACCTGGCAGCCTGGCCTTGAATACAGGCTGCATGACTAGGCTGAAGGGTGAGATAAAACACACAATGGATCAGACCTGAGACCAACTGAGTCCAGGAACCGTCTCTGACAGTGGTCAGCCCCAAAGGTTCAGGAGGAGGTGAAGAACCCCCACTGTAGGCAGCGTGGAGTGATCTGAACCTCATATTAGCTCTCCTTCTGGTCTGCAAAGGTACAGCTACACTGCAGTAAAAGATCCAGGGCATGGCCACAGGCTCAGGCTTCGGGGGCTATAAAACTGTATTGTTAACACTCACGTTTGGGTTGGAGACCGGCTCCAATGCCGCATGAAAGCTCCACACCAAGCCTGAGAGTCTGCGCTGCAATTTGATAGCCCTGCTGCCACAGGTCCGTCTAGTTTTTATTACCCACAGGTAGAATACATTTTGTTATATGCACCAGGGCGAGTGCAGTTGTGCACCACCAATAGCGACAAGGGCTGCCCACGGTGGGTGGCTGCAGGTGCTCTGCTAATCAGCTGGGTAGCACTGAAATCTCTCCTGGGCGGCCACCCAAGAACTCAGCATACAGGGAGCACTGGTATTTATGCCTTCGCTCATCCTCTCCCCAGGGGACACATGGTTGTGCAGTGGAATGTTCTGTTTCATTTCAACAGGACCAACCCTGTGGGGTTGCGGGACCTCGGACAATCTCTCACCCTCCCTGTTTGCCCCAGTCAATGTCTGACATCAGCTGGTAGTTATCCCAGTTTGGGACTGGAACACTTCCTGCATGGAACTGGCAAAATGTTTGCTTGATCTGATGGCTGGAGCCTTTGGTTGAAAGCTCACAATCTACACAGGGAAAAGAACACTCTCCGTAACAAAGCCTGAATGCTCACATTGAATGATTGTCATCTGGGGCAGATTATAGTTCACCTGCTGTGAACTAATCTGTCAGGGTTCAGGTGTTGGGATGACATAGCTAATGTAAGGTGCCACCTTTCCTAAGTCTGCCTCATTCAGAGCTGTCTGTTTAGAAGATGAGTCAGAACGGGGCTATTTATTAGCTTAGTTAGGAGCTATTCAGCCAAATTTCACAAGTACCTTTAAAGCCTTTTACAATTACAGGATATTATACTTGGAAGCTGATGTTATAGCATGGCTCTCTTCTTACCCCTTGGGCATGAGGGGTGGAATGACAGGTTTACACACGACATTATTCAGCTCTGAGTGGTGGACTACGTGGGTGGAATTGATTCCCTGCCTGAGCCCTTCTCTTTGTAGCGCTAAACTCCCCTGAAAAAACACACACAGTTGAACAGTCACAGTGGGCCTGCATCAATGCCTGGTGCAGTCTTTCCACCTGATTTCTATAGGCTTTGGCTCAGGTGCTTAGCTTGCTTTGTAAGGCAAACATTCGAAAAGTTCTGGTAACTGCTGCTGGGGTCCGACTCCAGAGGCAATCACTGAAAGGCCTTCCAGTGCTTCCGCTGGAAGCTGAGTTGTCCAGTCCTGCTGTAAGGGCAGGGGACTGGACTTGATGGCCTCTTGAGGTCCCTTCAAGTTCTAGTGTGCTAGGATCTTTGAAAAAAATCAGGCTGATGCCCAAATAGGGCTTTGATGCCTAACTCTAATAACAACACATCATTCTTTTCAGCAGTAGACATGAAAACACTTTATGGCATCATGTGCCAGCAATGCCCCTCTGCTATATACATCGGACAAACTGGACAGTCTCTACGTAAAAGAATAAACGCACACAAATCAGACATCAGAAATGGCAATATACAAAAACCCATAGGAGAGCACTTCAATCTCCCAGGCCACACAGTAGCAGACTTAAAAGTAGCTACCCTACAGCAAAGAAATTTTAGGACCAGACTCCAAAGAGAAATTGCTGAGCTACAATTCATCTGCAAATTCAACACCCGCAGCTCAGGCTTAAACAAAGGCTATGAATGGCTGGCTAAATACAAAAGCAGCTTCCCCTCCCTTGGTGTTCACACCTCCAGATCAACTGCTGGTAGTAAACCTCACCCTTGCTGACTGAGCTAACCTTGTTATCCCCACCCTTGCTCTAGCTTATTTATACCTGGCCCTCCAGATTTCCAAGACAAGCATCTGATGAAGTGAGTCTGTGCTCACGAAAGCTCATGCTCAAAACTTTTCTGTTAGTCTATAAGGTGCCACAGGACCCTTCATTGCTGTTACAGATCCAGACTAACACGGCTACCCCTCCGATACTTTACAAGGTTGTTGCTCTAACCACTGAGCTATGGAGCTACGAGGTCATGGAGTCCAATCTCCTGCAGGAGCTAGCACCATCAACTTCATCCCTGACAGATACTGATCTAACCTGCTCCTAGGTTCTTAAAAAGCAGTTATGGAATATATTTAAGGCCCCAACAAGATCAACCTCACAGCCCCCAGGTTTACAAGGCTGCCAACAACCATTACAAAGGAGGTCAGTGCCAGCATTCCAATTTACACACAGGAAAACTGAGGCCTAAGCTCATCCAGCAGGAGGGTTAGGATTAGAACTCAGGTCTCTCATCTCAGTACTGTATCCACTAGACTTCTCGCTAGCTCCGGGGCAGCTGGCACAAACTGCCATAGCTTATTGCTTTCCATGGAGTCGAACACTTGACCCTGCAGGTGACAACGCACAACCATCATTTCTAAAGCTGAAAATGACGCAGTTCACAGGGCGTCTGACCAGCGTACCTGGTCCAGTGAGGCTGGTGCAGACCTGACCGACAGCAGGTGCAGTCACGTGATCCAGAAATCGCAGGCCATCCTATAGAATCATGGCATGCTCGACAGGAGGAAGTGACAATGGGGCTTCTCTTCACGTGATGATGCTCAAAGAGCTTGAACTTAACTTATTGTCTAGGGGCAGCTCAGGCTCCATGTGCACAAAGCAGATCAGCAGTTACTCCAAATCAGATTGCCAGTTATCTGTTGTAGATTGCTAAAGCCCCTGCTGTCCAAGTTGCCAAGGGCCAGGTACAAGACAGGTGGTGGCATTTCGTACAGTAAACCCTCAAGTTACACGGGGCTGTGTTCCTGCAATCTCCACATAACTCAGATTTTTGCACAAGTCGAAGGGAGACGGGAACCAGGCTGCAGACGCTGAGTGGCGGGCATCTGGGAGCCAGGGGACAGCCTGGTTCCTGTCTCTCCGCTGCTTCTGGGACCAAGGAAACTGACCAGCTCAGAGCTGGTCATTTTCCCGGTTCCACCAGGCTGCCTCTTGGTTCCCAGCTCCCCTCTACTTGCAGGACCAGGAAACTGACCAGCCCACTAGAGCTGGTCATTTTCCTGGCTGCTGCTCCCTGACTTCCTCCAAAAGGTGCAGCTGGGGGAGGTGGGGAAAGGGGTCACAGAGCAGCTTCAAGTTGTGCTTAACTCGCGTTAAAGCAAGTTATGTGCAACTTGAAGCTGCATATTTCGAGAGTTTACTATATAGAGTAATCCAGCTAATAGCAAAATAGAGCCATTCAGTAGTCTGGAATGGAATGATTTAAAAATGGGTACAGCTCCTGTATATGAGAAATTGCACCTGAATTTGTGAATCATCTGGGTCCTTGCACTTGGAAATGGCTTGTCTGGATTTCCAACAGAGTCCTGCAGGAATCCAGACTGCCTAGAATCCGGCACCAAGCAAAGGTTGTTGCCTTGCTGAAACGTGGGAAAAATCCACACTGGCCTTGGATCTATAGAGCAATTAAACTTCTAACCACCTGCCTTAGAGTGATCATGCATCTGATTTTTCAAAGGCATTTAATCACTGCTGGAATATTTTCCAGGCTTACAGTAAGATAGGTTTCCTGCAATTGTAGTTCACATAATCAAGTGCTGGCACTTCCCACTTGCATTGAAAATTGATTCCAACATAAACTGAAGACTGGTTCAGTTTTTCTCAACATGACCCTGGCATACAACAGTGCTCTGCAACCATTGTGCCGTGGCACACTGGTGTGCCACGAAGCAATGCTTAGTGTGCCGTCAAATTTTGAGAAAAAACTATTTCACATTAATTGAATAAATGAGGTGTGTCCAGCCCAGGGCTCTTGAGCTGCACGTGGCTCTTTGAGCCATGAAAAGTGGCTCCTCGAGCCATGAAAAGTGGCTCCTCCTCAGACCCGTGCACGGGGAGTGACATCCTCCCCTCTGCACATGCATCCACTGCTTGGTGGGAGAAGCATAGGGCGTCAGTGGTGGCTCTTAGGTGGTGGCGGTGTGGCAGCTCTGCTGAGTCGCCAGCATTCAGTTAGGGTGCAGGGGGTGGGGGTCCTTGCTCCGGAGGACAGGAGGGAGATTTGGTTAGAGAAGGGAGCTGAGGGTGCCTGGCTCTGGAAGGGGATTAGGTTATATATATTGGATGTGCTATGAAATTATAACAAGTACTGAAGAGTGCCACGAGGAGAAAAAATCTTGCTGAGTACTGGCATACAATATGGTTTGGCACACAGGCCTTTTGCCTAGAGCTAAGCCAGATTGGTCTGTTGTGTGCAGTGGAGCTGTTTCTGAGAAATCACCATTTGTGTGTGCCTACTGGTCATCGAACAAGTGCTTGGAGGCATCAGCAGTACAGCCCTCCACAAGGCGCAGTGTTATGACCGTTATCCAACTTATATTCCAATGACCTCCCATATACCAGGCCTTTGTTTATGCAGAGAAGACATGCCTGACCCCTTGTGACAGGCTATTGACATACTTGATAGTATTCTGAATGCAGATATGGGGACTGGACAATTGCAGTTGTTGGTGGAGCCCTATAAGACTACGTCGAGTGTCTCTCTCTTACATCATGCACAAGTGGAAACAAAGCTGAAAATAGTTCTCAATGGTCAGCAAATAAAACATGATTCACACCCACTCTATTTATGCATTGTATCAGATTGAACTCACGTATCATGACCATCTTATGAAGACGGCAATTAAGGTCAAAGTACACAAAACAGTCTACTTAGAAAATGGCCAGACATGGGACAACAACATCCAAACATTACACACTTCCCCCCTGGGCCATGCTATTATTCAGCAATGGTGTACAGCAGTCTGCTATGGGGTTGCTCCTCTCATGCAAGGATGACCGATGAACAACTTAATTCCCAATGCATATTATTTCAGGCACACTTGGATCATGGTTACTAGTTCTCTGCAATATTGCTTCACTCAGTGTTTGCCGAGAGGAAAACGTAACAAAGCTTGTGATGAAATAGTGCAAAATGCCACATTTACCATTAATGACTCGTTTAATCCACCATGTGGTCATCTGCCCTCACAGTGTTCATTCTGGATAAGTTTGCTGGGCAAGGGATTTATGGTGGAGGATGCATGCAAATGTCATGGTCTGCAGAGAAAGTGACACATCATTACCCTATCTTGGACCCCCCCCCCCCGCAACATCAAGGCTGGTTAGGTTGATCCTGAAGCCAATGGAACCTTCTCAACTTCTCCAATTTCTCCATAGCTTTCTTGAAATGTGGTGCCTGGACCTGGGCACAATACCCCAACTGAGGCCTAATCAGTACAAAGTAGAGAAGAAGAATGACTTCTTGTGTCTTCCTCATGATGCTCCTGTTAATGCATCCCAGAATCAAGTTTGCTTTTTTTGCAACAGAATCACACTGTTGACTCACAATTAGCATTTGGTCTACTATGACCCCTAGATCTCTTTCTGCTTCTGACTTAAGAATCATTAGTCTGAACATATCACTCACAGTGTCCAAGTTTATCTCGGAATTAATAGAGCCAATCAGGACTTCTTCCTTCATTATTTTTTACTTTGTAATAAAAGAACGATACATTTTCAACAAAACCAAGATTTTTATTTTCAAACATTTCCCCATTTAGGTCATTTCCATGGGAAAATATATTTGAGTAGAAAATTTATTACCTAGAGTAATTGTTAATGTATGCACAGTATGCATGCAAAATATTAGCATGCTGTTGTCACAGATCTCTAGCTATTTAATTTCTCTTGTTTAGGTCGCATCTCCATATTTAACCCTAGTTACTTTGTCATTCCATTCACTGTCATGGATTGGCCTTCGAGTTAAACAGAGATAGCTCTTCACTTGAATGATAAATCACACTCCATATTTTATCTCGTGATTTACAATATGTTTCCATAATATGCTTAGCTTTTTGCCTTAGTAGATCAACTTTGCCTATAAACCTGTTCTCCTCAGAGCATAATAAATACCTTCTACACATCACTGTTTTCTAGTGCAAGAGTAAAGAGTAGCTACTGGCTCAATGTTTTATAATTCATTATTTCTATTACAGTGCTCACTGACAGCAGGTCTCCCTTTCATGCTAGGTACTGTACAGAGATGCAGTAGAAAAGCTTTCCATACCTTGAAATTGCATTACTGCAACACCTGCATAACTCAAATTTTCACACACGTGGGGGGAAGACAGGAACCAGGTTGCAGCCTTGTTGCTGGCTTCTGTGGACTTGTAGGAGCTGGGAAACTGACCAGCCCGCTACAGCTGGGAAACTGATGAGCCCACTATGGCTGGTCAGTTTCCTGGCTCACAGAGCCACAGGGAACTGGGAACCAGGGGGCAGCCTAGTTCCTGTCTCCCTGCCACTTGCAGGACCCAGCCCTGGTCAGTATCCTGGCTCTGCATGTGGAGAGGAGCTGGGAGCCAGGCTGCCCTTTGGTTCCCAGCTCCCCACCGCTTGCAGGACCCAGGAAACTGACCAGCCCACCAGGTCTGGTCAGTTTCCTGGCTGCTTTTCCCTGCCCTCCCCCAGACACACCTCTGTCAGCCTGACAGCCACGCACCTGGGGGAAGGCAGGGAAAAGGGGCTTTCAGCCTGCCTAGCTGCCTGCTGGCTGAGAGCTGCAGAGCATCTTCAAGCTGTGCTTAACTCGTGTTAAAGCGAGTTACACACAAACTTGAAGCCAAGCATTGAGGATTTATTGTATATATTTGAGGGAGGTTGTTTGCATGTGTGTCTCTCTGTCTGTTCAAGAACTCCTCCTAAACTATAAGAGCTCAAATCACCAAATTTGGTAGGCAGCTCACTCTTATCATAATTTAAAGCAATGTATGGGTTTGCGTGAGCCAGGACAATAGGATGTGCCTGGAATGTGATTGTTTCTCATAAAATGGAAAGGGAGAGGTCTGTCACCTGGGGCAGTTGTACTATACAATGACCACAAGGGGGTAGCAAGGATCCAGAAATGGGGACTGGGACAGCAATAACCCCACTGGACTTGTAGGGAGCAGGGTGGAGAAAGGGACAGCTATTTATTATATGTTTCAGAGAGTTGGTGTGTGTCTCACTGTCTGTCCCCCTTCCATGGCTGGGCCTGCTGCAGTAGCCATGGACAGGTGCTTCTCACCTGACTCCAGGCTGCTGCGGTGAGAGGGGACTGGGGTTGTCCTCTCTCCCTGGGGCAGCCTGAAATCCTCAACCCCAGAGGAATGATTTAAATGAAGAAAAACAAAAGTGATTAGTAAATAGATACAACAAAAGGGAAGGCAGGAAAGATGATCATCCTCCTTTTAGGAGAACTGAAGCACTGAGAAATTAAATGACTTATCCAAGGTCGTACAGAGTTGGGAAGCAAACTCACCTAGCCTGAGCAACAGCCCAGTGACCTCACACAGGATCAGACCTCCTTTCTTTATTCATCACCACTGTACTTTTAATACCAGGCGATTTTAAAGACCCCTTTTCTGCATATTTTAAACCAAAATAAACAAAAATCCAGCTGTCTTGGCACCTGCTGCTCCTAAGGAGGGGCAGGCACAATGGGAGTCAGGAGCAGGGATATGCCACCCAATTACCCTCTCTGCCACCACTTCCAGCTTCTGCCCCCAACCCCTACCAATAGGCCCTCAAATTATTTCCATCCACATGCAGAATAAATTTTGTTATGTGCACCAAGTCATGTCTGGATGGGCACCACCACCAGACCTACACGCTGCTGGCTTTGGGCAGCTGTGGATGCTCTGCTAATCAGATGGGTGGCACCTGACTCTCTTGTTGGCGGCTGCCCAAGCACTCAGCTTATAGGCAACACTGGCCCCCAACCCTGTCCTCAACCCTTTCTGCCGGGGTGGCAGTCGGGCTGAGTGCTGCTGAAGAGATGCACCTGCGAAAGACTCTGCAGTGACCACTTCTGCTGAGCCCCACTAGATGGTGCCCAGAGCATAGAAATCAAACTGGCAGCACAGCTGTGCCAGAAGGGGGTGCTGTGAAACCTGCCGAGTCCCATCCCTTCGTCTCCTTCAGCCTTGAGACGTTGTTTGGATCCCCCTTGGGATACACAAGACGATGGGGAGGGGGTGAAGCAGTTGGGTCTCAGGCACGGGGAAAATGGGTGGAGAGCCAGAGCAGACAGTAGGGGGTCTGATGTGTGTGAGGGAGGCAGAGAAGGACAGGGGCACCAGTTTTTAGAGGGCCCCTCCAAAAACACAGTCACATTTAAATCCCCGCACACCGCTGCTCACAGGGTTAACACCGTGACATAATGGGGTTTAAAGGATCCATATGGCAGGTAGGCAGTCCAGCTGATAAAAGCAAAGCAGCACAGAACCTGACATCCTGCTTAGTACAGCCATAAAGTACCAGGGGGTTTAACTGAATTTCTTCAGGTGGAAGGATTTTAGCAAGGCAAAGTATGATCCCATGGAACACAACGTACTCAGAATTATTTAGACCGGACCAGCACAGGTTCATCACCCAGCAGTCTATGCATATGTTGAGACATTTCCCCCCCTAGATATGGTTTCCATGGTTTTTAAAATACACAGGCAAAGAATGGGTTCTCACAAGAGGGCGTTTTCACTGCTAGACAGTGATCAGCGGCAAAATAATTGTTTGAACTTGGATAAAGAATATCCTTTTACTATATTCATTGGACCCAATTCAGAAGACAATACCTATTGAACAAAGCATTTAAAACACACGTTTAAATGACTTCCTGAACTGAGTCCTTTATTGGTATCTTTATGAACATGAGTTAATAATGATCAAAATAATTTATAACCCTTATCTCAGCAAAGTGCACAGGGCCTGACGCAAACCCCGTTTAACTCAACAACAGTACCTCTGCTGACATCAGTAGGCTTTTGATCCAACCTTTGGAGAGTTACAGGAAGATTAAGAACAATTATAGAAGTCAAGAATATCGTAAAAGCTGGATTATGCAATTTACAAACCCAAACACAGTTCTAAAAATACATTTAATGCAGTTGTGCTAATTTCTTTAGCTGCCTGTAGATGGCACTACAGCAATAAAAGTTTTAGGTTTAGACTTTAGTGAAAACTGCCTGGAAAGTTCTTATTTCACAAAGCTATGTTGCTTGCATACCATGAGGCTTGGAGAGATGCTCACTGGACGATAAGAAAGATTATTTCTTTTATTGGGGGTGGGGAAGAAATCAATCCAGCCAGTGTAAGGATTCCTTTTTCCTCAATGCCTAATGATAATTTTTAATCAGAAAGATTCAGTTTCTATTAAGCTTTGTTTGACTGAGTTTTTATAGGGGAACTTTTGGTTTGCGCATGCAGGCTTGTCACACAACTCCTTAACAGAGAGAAAGCCATGCTAGTCTATATACTACCAAAACAAAAAAGCAGTCCAGCAGCACTTTAAAGACTAACAGATAATTTAGTAGGTGAGCTTTTGTGGGACAGACCCACTTCTTCAGACCATAGCCGTACCAGAACAGACTCAATATATAAGGCACAGAGAACCAAAAATAGTAATCAAGGTTGACAAATGAGAAAAATATTATCAAGGTGAGCAAATCAGAGAGTAGAGGGGCGGGGAGAGGGGGTTGAGTCAAGAATTAGATTAAGCCAAGTACGCAAAAGAGCCCCTGTAATGACCTAAAAAATTCCTATCCCAGTTCAAACCACGTTTTAATGTGTCATATCCGAATATAAAAGAGAGTTCAGCAGCCTCTCTTTCCAAAGTAGTGTAAGAATTCCTCTTCAGTAAAATGCAAACCTTCAGGTCATTAACAGAACGGCCCACTCCATTAAAATGCTGACAGGTTTGTGGATCAGGAGTGTTTTTATGACTGTTTTGTGCCCATTATTTGTCTAAGCGAGTTTGAAGTCTGTCCAATGTACAAAGCATCCGGGCATTGTTGGCACATGATGGCATATATGATGTTAGCTGAGAAACATGAGAATGTGCCCATGATTCTGGGAATAACCTGGTTAGGTCCAGTGATGGTATCTCCAGAATAGATATGTGGACAAAGCTGGCAATGGACTTTGTTGCAAGGAAAAGTTCCAGGACTGGTGTTCCTGCAGTGTAAACTGTGGTTGTGGCCTGTCACCTAGGGCCTTCTGGAGTGTGGCATCCTGATTAAGGATAGTTTGTAGGTCTTTAATAATGCTTTGCAGTGGTTTGAGTTGGGGACTGTAGGTAATGACCAGTGGTGTTCTGTTCTTGGCTTTTTTGGGCCTATCTTGGAGTAGCTGGTTTTGGAGTAGCTGATTTCTGGGTATTTGTCTGGCCCTGTCGATTTGTTTTTATTTCTCCTGGTGGACTCCTTATCAATTTCACATGACTGTGGTACAACAGTATGATCTTGCCTCGATTTTCTGATCACTTGTCCTCTCCTCTCCCATAATGGATTAGTTTATTTTCGCTTCCCACCTGTAATGTTTGATGTTTTCTTTTGCATACTTTATGAGCAGTAAATCCATCATCATCAGTAACCGTGGGCTCAGCGCCCCTTGGTGTCTGATGCCTCTCTCACTATTTCCTTCCATCTTTCCCTATCCAGTGCAGAGTGGCATAGTTTCTGTAGACTAGCTTTGCACCAATCTACTACATCATCTATCCGTTCTCTGTGGGGTCTGCCTCTCCTATTCGAACCATCCATTACGCTGAATACTAGGGTCTTGATTTTTCGTTCATTGTTGATTCTGCAAATATGCCCAAATAGTTGTAGCTTCCATTTTATAACCTTTTTCAGCAGGTTCTCTTTCGGCTGTAAGCAGTAAATCCACTGGCTATAAGAGACGTCATCTCAGCCTCATTCTTCTGTTGCTCATGGTTGTATTGGGACTACCTGATAAAATTCTTAATGAAAAAAGGATGCGAAAAATCAAATCTATAGAGTATTTAGAAGAGTAGGAGACAGAACTGCTGAGTTCCTGTATGTAACAGGATACATACAACAGCTCCGGACACTTTTCATTTTAAACACTGTCTTATGTAATTACTGCCATGTAATCGCCCACATCATGTGGCGAAAAAAGTCACTGGGTGTTAAGCTACAGTAATGCTAATATAGTGTTGAATGCCACGTTGAAACTACACTATCAGCTGTAAATAGTGTGATATGTTTCATTGGCTCACTTAGTAAATCA
Organism: Carettochelys insculpta; assembly: GCF_033958435.1. NCBI lineage: Eukaryota > Metazoa > Chordata > Testudines > Carettochelyidae > Carettochelys > Carettochelys insculpta. The sequence continues at coordinate 7,060,346 of NC_134145.1, forward strand.
GATTCCATTTTCTATAATTAGGCTAAAATTTGTCAGATATTTTCTTTCCTTCCTTATTATGAAAAAAATCAATTTTTGTTGTTACGTGTGAATTTTAGTCATCAATCCAGCAAATCCTGATGCTCAAGTCTAATTTTCATTGCATAACTTGTCCTATTATAGCCAGTTTCCTGGATTGGGGCCTTTCCATGCGTAACAGCTGTTGGTTTAGTAACTGTAGCAACTGAAGTTTCCTCTTACCTCCAACACATGGAGAAAGTCGAGTAGAGGCGAGGCCCGTCTCTGTGGTTCATTCAGTTCTTAGCTTCTCTTCAAAGGTTAGGGCTACACCGTGGGGAAAAATCCACTTATGATATGCAACTCCAACTATGTGAACTGTGCCGCTGAAGTTGACTCAACCTAAATCAATTTTTTACCTGCCTTTGCCACAGCAGGAGGTCAATGGGAGAAACTCTCCCATTGACTTCCCTTACTCCTCCCAACTGCCAGGAGCACCAGAGTTGACAGCAGAGCCCTGATTGTTCGATTTAAAGTGGCCGCTCTACGTATGCTAAATTGAACCTCAGGAGATGAGCTGTCACCATATCCATCTTCCGGTAAGTGTACATGTACCCAGAGTTTGTCATACAGGGTTGCCAGTCAGTCACATCAATGTACTGCACATGGTGATGTGGACACTAAGCTACTAAAGGTTTGTCAATGGAGCATTATAAAGAGAGTCTCCTGCCTTATGTTGACTCAGGATAATGGGGTGGCTACTAGTGCTCTAAAAATAGCTGTATATGGTCAGTCTTTGATGTAAGTTGCTCTAATATAAGTTGTTTCACACTTACACCATTGAAACTTTGAGGATCATGGCATAAAAATTCCTCACACGTGTTACATTGTTTGGAAAACGGAAAAATAGCAAACCCTCCCAGCATCCTCTGTGGCTCTCCTCTGTCTCATACTACACATAGGATACAATTAGTTTTAAAATAGCCTTTGGATGGGGATCATTTCTTTAAATATTGCTTAAAAGGATTTAAATTTCTGATATGGTGAGTAGCTCATTAGGGTTTAAATGGTCACACAGGCAAAATTTATGCTCTAACAGTTCCAGCCCCCCTCTCTTTACGTTATTTCTTATGGGGGAAAATTCGTCATTATACATTGTTTTGCTTTATGTCGCATCTTTACGATCCCAATCCCCAACATATATCACAGACCCTTTGCGTTAGAGCACTAATGGAACCAAGCTGGGAGGCTTATTACAAAATGCTGTGCAAAATATTGGGTGTGGGTCACTCTCCCATGTAATGGCAGTTAGGCCACTTACAGAGAGAGAAAGAAAGTTGCCTGCACAACCTTAGCTGACAGCTAACTGACTTTTAGCTCAAGCAGTACAGGCTCACGCACCAAGCTCCAGAAGTCTGAGGTTCGGTTCCGCCTGTTGGCGTGACGTAAAAAAGTGCTGAGAGGTGGGCAGTGACCTCTGTTGTCATTTCACAGGGACCACCAAGCAGCTCTCAAATGTCAATCAGTTGAGTTGGATTGAAACCAGCACCTAAGCAAGCATAGAAACAAACTTTTTTCAGTGAATATTCATGACAAAAATAGTCACAATTCAGTTCTGGGCTATTTCTCAACCCAAAGATTTTGCCTTTTACTAAAAAGGACAATTCTTGCCAGGAAGCATGTGCAGCTGGTGCAGCCTCTGGTGTACTGACGTGGGCTTTGATATTTGGTTGAAAAGAAGTGTTTTCCAACTTCTCAGAAGCGCTGAACTCTTGGGCTGTGGCCACACTTGGCCAAAACTTTGAAATGGCCACGCAAATGGCCATTTTGAAGATTACTGATGAGGCGCTGAATTGAATATTCAGCGCTTCATTAGCATTAGGACGCTTCTGGCCACGGCACTTCGAAAGCACCGCTTTCGAAAGCGCACGGCTCGGCGTGGCTACACGGGGCCCCTTTTCAAAAGGGCCCCGCTCATTTCAAAATCCCCTTATTCCTCTCAGCAGAGGGGAATATGCTACACTTCAATAGAGATAGGTTTGGAATGATCTAAAATAGCTAACTTTACAGAATTTTTTGTTGGCGCAGAAGAAGGCGGTGCCAAAGGAAAGTAAGAGTATTAGAAGGGGAATACTCAGCGGAGGGGAATAAGGGGATTTCGAAATGGGTGGGGTCCTTTCGAAAAGGACCCCCGTGTAGCCACGCCGAGCCACGCGCTTTTGAAAGCAGCGCTTTCGAAGTGCCGCGGCCGGAAGCGTCCTAATGCTAATGAGGCACTGAATATTCAATTCAGCGCCTCATTAGTAATCTTCAAAACGGCCTTTTGCATGGCCATTTTGAAGTTTTGGCCAAGTGTGGCCACAGCCTTGGTGTGTCTGTTTCCATTCAAACAGTTATGGCTTTGAATGGAAAACTGAAAAAGTTGTCACAGGAGTTGGGCCAGTTTCACAAGACAAACCTGAAATATTACAACTGCTGCTTCTGAGGTGACTGCATTTCAGTCACGAGGGTTGTAGTGAAAGTCAAGGAGTGAATACCTCCATTCCTCATTACCATTCCCTGGTGATATGCAGATATAAATCTTACATGCCACTCAGTATGGCCCCAATCCTTTTAAACCTTATACATGACAATAGCATGAAATCCCCACTCAGGTGCCTGAAGTTACGTGTGTGTGTGTCTTCACAAAATCAGCCCCTTCATCTTTATGCCCTCATCTTTCCAATGGACTTGTGTAGTTGTAGGTTTCTTTGTAGCTGTTTCTGTACTTTGTTGGCCCCCCCCCCTTTTTTTTTTTTTTTTTTATGGCTAGGGTTGTTAACCCTACACCAACCCCTTTTACCTCCAAAAGAGGTGATCCATATTTGTCTGGTCTCTACCCTTTGACCTGTCCAGTTTGGGTGACTCTCCCAGGAGCTGTAGTGAAGAGTGTGCTCTTATATGGATGTGAGACCTGGTGTACTTCAAATCACAAGCTACAGACATTCATAAACAGGTGTCTGAGGTACATCCTTCACATCAAATGGCAAGACCTTGTCACAAATGAGGAGCTTTGGAACAGAGCAGGACAAGAACCAATTGACATGGAAATCAAGAGAAGAAGGGGGACATGGACAGGCCACGCTCTCAGAAAACCATCAACCAGCATAGTCCATCAAGCTCTCACATGGAGCCTGCAAGGAAAAATGCTAAAGAGGAAGACCTCAGACAACATGGAGTAGGTCTACAGAGACTGAAGGACAACAACTGGGGTACTCCTGGAGTCAGCTAGAAATTTTGTCCCAAGACAGAGTGAAGTGGAGGAGACTTGTAGATAATCTATTCTCCACGCAGGGTACAAGAGTTAAGTAGTAGTAAGCAGTAGTTTCCAATGGATGACTTAATCCTTCTTCATCTTTACATTTCAGGGAACAGCAATTGTGTCATGTTGTGCAAACGCCTTATGCAAGGAGAACACACAGGGCTCCTAAAGGGTTTTCAGACAGTGCAATTTAAGGACACAGCTCCAACGCATCAACGCATTTGAAACTGCAATAGACTATCTGTTCTTTAATCCAGAGAGAAAAATGATGCCTGACCTTCCTTTCATCGAAATACAAAGATTTGTGAACAGAAGATGGTGCAAAAGTTAATGGCACCTTCGCTGCCTTCAGCCCTTTTGAAGTTAGGAACATGCTGGGAGAATTCAGTGACTCTAGGCAGCAGGCTACAAAAGAACTACTTTGTCTTATTATTATTAGATAACTGTAGCTTTATAAGACAATTTGCTCTTCACTTTCATTGAGAAATGCTGCTATTTGAAGCCAAGGAAGAATGTTACAGTGAACAAGACATTAGCAGGCATTTCCATTAAGTGATGATTGAAAGTAAAGTAGGAAATTATACTTTGTACTAAAAATCCATTTAGCCATTAGACCACAATATCAAGTGCATAAAAGGAGGGTTATTTCAGCTCTCAGCCAGGCAGAAAATGCCAGTGGAAAGACAATGGGAGGCTCTCATTTATAGGCTGAATGGCCTCTTTTCCTAAGCTAAGCAAGCCTGTCTGATTACGGCCATGTGCTGATTTTGCTTGTGCATTTATTTTTGTTACTTTGATCAGGAAAAAAAAACCCACCCTAACAAATATGAAGACGTGCTGCATTAATAAAGCACTGTAACATCAGCTTGCGTCAAAACATTATTCCTCTAATGTTACTCTGGAGAGTGAAATATCATTTGTTTTTCCTGCTTCATAGACCTGTGTCCCCCACTAAAATGTTCATTAAGTCTCAGCATAGCCCTGTGGGGAATGTGAGTATTAGACACAGCACACAGGTGGACAAGCCAAGAGGTTAAGTGACTTGTCAGAGGCCACTCTGCAAATCAGTGGCCGTCTTTATTCCAAATCTCCTCCACTAACCCCTATACCAACCAGATTGGTGTGTAAGATCCTGCTCACTGGTTTAAGAAGGCCAAATTCAGTCCTGCAGAATTCTCTATCACCAGTATGGTAGATGCTGTACCTGCACAGCATGGGCAACTCAAGAGAAGGCAGCTGGACCTGGACTTACAAGCACAGCTTCCAGGTCATTTTGTATGCTTTGGGACCTCCACCTTTGCGCAAGGTGCTGTACAATCGCATGGTAAAAGGAAGGCCCTTCCCCAAATGAGTTACAATCTAAACAGCCAAGTGTCACAGTTCATGGCTCACTGCACCTGTAACCCTCGCCTCGTCTTGTGCCTCATGCTTTTACCTTCCTGCTATTCCTCCAAACTCAAGCCACATGGGGGAGGGGGAAGAGTACCCCATCTATGAACAATAATTCCTCAGCAGGTCTGGGGAGAGAGGCTGATAGGCTGGAGGGTGGATAGGGTCAAGAGTGACCTAGACAAATTGAAGGACTAGGCCAAAAGAAAGCTATGGAGGTTCAACAAGCAGAAGTACAGAGTCGTACACTCAGGAGGGATGAATCCCATGCACCGCTACAGGCTGGGGACTGACTGGGTAGGCAGCAGTCATGCAGAAAAGGCCTGGAGATCTGCAGTAGATGAGTCAGTGTGTTTTTGTAGCAAAGAAGGCTAATGGCCTATTGGGCTGCATTAGTAGGAGCACTGCCAGAAGACCTAGGGAAATGATTATCTGCCTCTATTTGGCATTGGTAAGGCCACATCTGAAGTGTTGTGTCCAGCAGAGGACAACAAAAATAATTAGGGAGCTGGAGCACATGACTTATGAGGAGAGGCTGAAGGAACTGGGTGTATTAAGTCTTTACAAGAGGAGACTGAGGAGCGATTTGATAGCAGCCTTCAACTACCTGAAGGGGGATTCCAAAGAGGCTAGAGCCAGGCTACTCTCAATGGTGGCAGATGCCAGAACAAGAAATAATGGTTTCAAGTTGTAGTAGGGGAGGTCTAGGTTGGATATTAGGTTTCATTAGGAGGGTGGTGATGCACCGGAACGGGCTGCCAAGAGAGATGGTGGAATCTCTGTCCTTAGAGGATTTTAAGGCCAGACTTGGCAAAGCTCCTGTCTGGGATGATTTAGTTGGCGTTGGTCCTGCTTTGAGCAGTGGGTTGGACTAGATGACCTCCTCAAGTCTCTTCCAACCCTAATCTTCTGTGAGTCTATGACTGGGCTCAATACCTACAGTTCTTCCCTTTGGCAGCTTTCACCAATGGTGAATACAGTGACCTAAACCAGTCTTCTTCAAACAAAGTATTGTTTGATCCGAGAAAGAAGAAGAAAGCAAAGCTCTGAGGAGAGCTGTTTGTTAAAACAATAATCAGTCTGTAGGCATTTCCATCTTAGGGTGGCCTATTTTACTCAAGCCTCCTGCCCTAAGAGTCTTGGGGTCAGTCTGCTCCTCAAAAGTCTCTGACTTAGATGCCCGGGCCAGCCCCTTGCGCAATCTGTCCTGGGTGTAGCAGCAGCCTGCGGTGGAGGGCATGGCTGAATGTGACACTCCCCCCCCAGGTGGGGCGGTGGTGGGAAGGGGTGGATCTTGGGGATTAGGAACAGACAGTCCCCCACAGTCCGCCAGCTGCCCTGGGACAGATTGTTCTACCGCTCCAGCCAGGGGTAGCCCATGGGCCATGAGTCAGAGCCCCCTACTCTTGAAGCTTTTAATCCTCCTCCTCCCTTCACAGGGACTAAGTCCCTATTGATGATCACGTGGCTGCCCAGGCTCAGCAGAGAGGCAGAACCAGGGCAGCAAGTGAATTGCTTTGCATGTCTCTTACCCCATGAAGCTTCTTCCAGGAGCTCTGAATGTCAGGAACCACAGCACTGCCCGGGCGCATTTCATGACCAACATGGAATGAATTAACACAACATCTACAGGCACCTCACATGACAATGACCCCATCAAGGTCCAGTATTAATAAATCATTACAGTCTGCTCCAACTCCACCACAGCAAGACACACAAAAGGTTACCTCACTTTATAGCTTGGGCGGACAATGACATATTTCAAGTTACACAGCAAAACCGGCTCTCGGGAATAGCAGTTCAGGGGTTTAAATGACAACAGCATCCTTCTATTGCCTGAGACCAGAGCATATCACCACTGTAGAGTTTCCACCGCAGAAGCCACAGCTTGCGCCCAGGGGCAGGGTGTTGGAGATGAAAGCCATCTTCCTTCTCGACACAAAGAGAAGGGGTAAGGATTGGAAGGCAGCCCTGCCATGGGATTGTGCTCATGTGGGTCCCATAGGACCTGCTGCCCTAGAAGCAGAAGCAAGTAAAAAGTACTTTTTTGTGAGTGCACTTGAGTGGGATGAAATACCCAACTGTCGTAATTTGTGGGAAAACCCTTCCAATTTGTACATACTTGCATCTTAGTGAGGTGTAGAATAGAAATCCAATCTCTTTCTCACAGGAGCTGAAGTAATTTTTACATGGTTTAAGCAAGATTTTTTTTATTCTTTTGGTGGTAAAAAAGAAAAACCGTGTCTGAATTCCATACACAAGTTGAAACTCTAATCCAGAACACACTGATTCAGCAACACCCATAATCCAGCATGATTTTAGTTAGCCAGACGACCACTTATCATGTGTGTGGCCAAATTTTCTGTGGTTCTATAAAGAATGTTTCAAGCCCCCAGTCCTGGCTCTGAGTGTTCTGTGCTGTTATTTAGCTGTAACTTAGCCCTACAGGTCTTCTGAGGGCCCAGTAAGCAGCAGAAGTGATGGTAATGCTGCTAGACAATATTGACCTCCTGTGGTCCGGCAAATTCTCTCATCCAGTGCTGGACAGGTCCCAAGCGTGCCTGACTAGGGAGATTCAACCTGCTTAGTGACTTTAACCTACTGCCCCTTTTTTAGGAGTAGCGGTATGAGGGAATCTGTCTCTCCTGTGGGATCTAAGGTTTTTGTGGGTGGGAGAGGTATAAAAACACAAGACACAATGCAGGAGTGGGAACTGTGGGACAGGATGAAAAAAAATACTCCCATACTGGGCTGCAGTTTAGAACCCAGTCCCCTTGTAGAGAACACTCTTGTTAAGCCTGATGAAACTATTGGGCAGTTGCATGAATTTCCGTTACAAAGCTACAAGTAATTTACTTAAAGCACACACCCCCCATTTTCTTTACAGGGGAATATATTTCATTTCCTTAACAAGCAACCTGGGAACCCCACATACAGTTCAATTTAAGATCATTTAGGGCTCATACAAGAGATCCGTGTCTACTATTCTGGGGCACCATGTGGACTTCATAATCACATGCATATTGTTAAGTGCCCCTCTAGAGTCATAGCTTTTACATTCAATCACTACTTAGCACTGAAAACTTCAGCTCCTTACTCAACTCTCTGCCACATGTTTAGAAGGACGGTAGATTTGTTTCAAACAAAACACAGACTTCTGCTGGACGTCTTCCTTCTCTGCAATAATACAAAACCGTTTTCAAAAATCATACCTAACAGTTCATAACGCAACACTGACCCACAGAATGAGAAACAATACCTTCCAAGGGCCTGATCCAATACTCACTGAAATCAATGGAAAGATTCCCTTTGACTTGATCAATCTCCAAATTCTGGGGAGCTGTTCTTTTTGTTTTGCACTGGTTGGGTATTATTCATTGAATGAACAGTAAGATGATATGGAAGATACTGGACCTGATTTGCCATTTAACTTTCACCTGCATTGTCCTTTGCACCAGTGCAAAATGCTATTAGAAAGGCTACAGAAGATATGAGCCAATAGCAATCCAGGCTCATTACTACAAATGAATGGGGATCAATTCAAATCAAGTCTCCACTCCTTTACAGGAGAGCAAAATTTGCATAAAACTGATCACAGAGAAGAGAACTGTGCCTTTAACATGTACAGGTTGAACCTCTCTCATCTGGGACTCTGTCATCTGGCAACATCCGTAATCCAGCATGATTTGAGTTAGTCAGATAGGTGTGGCCAAGTTTCCCATGGTCCCAGAAAGTTTGCTTACAACCACCAGTCCTGGCTCTCGGTGTTCTGTGCTATTATTTAGCTCTAATTTGCCCTTAAATGTCTTCTAAGAGCCCAGAAAGTAGTGGAAGTGTTAGTAATGTGCTAGACAAAAATGACCTCCCCATGTCCAGCAAATTCTCTCCTTTGGCACAAGTCAGGTCTGAGGGTGCTGGACTAGAGTGGTCATGTATTTGGCTAGAAGAACACTGGGTTTTGGAGAGTCCTTCATACTCAGCCTTCTGTTTTGGATTTAAAATGCATTCCTGTGAAAGCCACTCAACCACACAGACCTTGAATGCCAAAAAGGAATTACTAAAGCTCACTAATTCTACAGGAGAGAGTCATACAGTATAAAATTTTAAATCAGGCACTAATCAGATTGTTTAATACATTGATCTTGTATTGTGTGATGCTTTATAGCCATTTTAGGCCAGTGATAAATCTAAATTATAAGTGCTTTTCAGCATGTTTGGGTATTATATACTTTGGTGCACATTTGAGTCACAATGGGTTGGGTTCATTGCATTTGTTTTACCTATTTATCATCTCTGCTAAACCACATGATTCCTGGGTCATGAAACTGGTAAATGGTTTTCTTGTCTGGAGAAAAACTGAGAGTCCCAATTGTTTTTCCAGATCAGGATGAAAAGTCAAAAAAATCTCAAAAGTTTTCACCAGCCAAAATAAATAAAACTTGAACTCAAATTGAAACATTTTATTTTGATGTTCACCTCTTTATTTTTAAATAATCTTTCACTTTAAGGTAATTTGGCTTTTGTAAGAGTCATTTCAAACCACAACACTGAACTTTTTGTTTAGAAAAAGTTAAAACAGAATGTTTTGACACTTTCCAAAACTTTTTCCCCCAAACTGTTGAAATTTGTTGAAACTGGCCCTTCCTCGTGAAGCAGTTTGGTTCCGATCCCTCAACACTTTTCAACAGAAAAATATGTTGTCAAACGCTTCCCAACCACTGCCAGTTTGGATCATCAGCTCGCTCTCTTTTCTATTATCACTTTTCCCATCAAAAGTAACGAGCATTTATTCTTTATTTGTGAAGCTACAGATTAACACAGCTATCCCTCGGAGACTATCCGTCAGAACTGTATTTCATCTTGGCCTGAAATTACATTAAACACATCACACCTTTGTTTTATATGAATAATAATTTATATTCAGGGGCCTGACTCACTGCTTGTATCATTTACACCCAGATGCCACTCTGGCAAGAATATATTTTCATTCCTTTTAACTCTTTGCACAGAATCCTTTTCTCTTTGATGGCAGGGGAAGGGCTTTGAAAAGAGAACTTGATACACAATAGTTTGGTCTACAGAAGAGGTCTTCTGTCGACAAAACTAGGGAGCCTCCACACTGCAAATGTGCTCTGTCTAGAATCTGTCAACAGAACACAGCCTTTTTCCCGGCAGAGTTATGTCTTGAAAGTTTGACGCATTGCACCTCTGTAGAAAGATTCTGTACACAGTAAAATAGCGTAGACGCGCCAGGGGGCCCTCTGTTGACAGGGAAGGTGCTCACTTCACCTGGCAGCAGTGTTTGCAGAGCTGCCGGTTTGCTGTTCTGTCAACAGAGGGCTGGGCAGTCTGGCCACTCTCTGTTGACAGAGAGCATCGATGGGGGGAGCCCCTCTTAGGTGTGGACGTGTTCTGTAGACAGAGGTTCTGTTGGCAAAACTCTGTTGACAGTGACTTCTGTAGACCAAACTTTGGAGTATAGACCCAGCTAACATAATTAGTGCCTTTTATGCAAGGTCACATAAACAGCCAGGAATTCCTAGAGGTCAATTACTGGCCCAGTTGAAGTCATCGTCCTGACTGCTTATTTCAGATATTGGCCACTGGTCCACAGGCCTTGATAACATCCATAGGACCCCCCAGTATAGAAGGGATGTGGATGCATTGGAGCAAGTCCCACAGAGGGCAATGAAAATGATTAGGGGGCTGGCGCACGTGACCCACAAGGAGAGGCTGAGGGATTTGTGCTTATTTAGTTTGCAGAAAAGAAGATCAACTTCCTGAAGGGGGTTCTAAAGAGGATGGAGAGAGGCTGTTCTCAGTCGTGATGGATGGCAGAACAAGGAGCAATGATCTGAAGTTACAGAGGGAGAGGTGTAGGTTGGATATTTGGAAAAACTATTTCACCAGGAGGGTGGAGAAGCATTAGAATGCATTTCCTAGAGTGGTGATGGAATCTGCATGCCCAGAGCTCTTTAAATCCCAGCTTGACAATGTCTTGGCTGGGATGATTTAGTTTGAGTTGGTCCTGCTTTAGGCAGAGGGCTCGATTCAATGACATCCCTGAGGTCCCTTCCAGCACTAGGATTCCATGCGTTTAGTGAATTTGGATTCATTAAATTTATGGTGCCCCAGATCTTACTGTGTGGGTTACCTGCCTCGTGGATTAAAATGTGGGGTTCTTCAGTTTTTAGCATTCCACACTAAAATAATTTTAAAGGGACTGATTTCAGAGGGTGGATCCCTGGAACAGCAGGCATCTCAAAGCCAGCACTCAAAAGCGAAGGCAGTGATGGGTAACCTGTGGTCAACCAGGGTTTTATGTGTGGCTCGCAAGATATTTTGATTCCACTTGTTTCTGTACACATACATTTCTTCCTGCCGATAAAGTGACACACATCAGGCAAGGGCAGTTAATTCTAGGTACGCAAGTGCAGTTCACAAAACTATCCAAGCCGGGGAGACCATCTTGGTTACGACAATCTTGCGGCTCACTGAGACGAAGGAGGGCCCCTCATGTAGCCCACACTCTAGCCTAGGCTGCCCATTGCTGGGTTAAGGCATTCCACATCTAATTAGGTGATGACTTAGGAAGCTCCATTGCCTTCAGCTGGGTCACACCAATTTAAATGGGGAAGATCAGGCCATAAAAGGAAACTTAAGTTTTCAAGTTAGCCTGCCTCTGGCCAAGCCCAGTGACGGGGTCAATTGCTCTGGGGCCTGGCAATTCAAAGGGGCGCAGAGCTACTGCAGCAGTGGCTGTGGTCAGAGCTCTGGGCCCCTTGGAATTGCTGCTGGAGCGCTGCTTTGTGCATTGCTGGGGGCAGGGTTCCCTCGACTTTTTTTCCATTCATGGGTGGAATAAATTTTGTTCTGTGCACTGAGGAATGTGCAGATGGGTAACCCCCCCATCGGAACACAGGCTGTGGGCGCTCTGCTAGTCAGCAGAGTAGCACCTGGATCTCTCCTGATTGGCTGTCCAAGTGCTCTGCATACAGGGACCACTGGCTGTGGGAGGGTGGGGCATGCCACAGTCAGGGCAGTGATAAGGTCTGACTGACCATGGGCCCATCCTTTCTGCCCTTGGCCCCTGCTCCTTCTATCCACCCCTTCCAGTGACACAGAGCCAGCCCTTCCCATGCAAACAGCCCCACTGCCTCTGACACACCACTTTCCAAGTCCCTGAGCTATCTTCTGTAATTACCAAATATTTCCATCCGGACAATTTATTTAGGATGAGCTGATGACAGGACTGTCTACAGGCCAGGCTAGAAGGATCCTCGTGGATTGCAACATCACCAGTCCTAATGGGATAAAGCCATTCTTGGGGAAGGCATTCCTTCCTTAAGCTGTCATTGAACTCTATTTTCGTCATCTAAAACCACTGCCACACCCCTTCACTGCGGTTTGGGAGGGTTCTTTGTTGTGAGATAGGGCTTGCTGTTTCTCTTTCATCCTTGCATGTCAACTACCAGGACCACGGAGCTCCAGTCACAGCTAAATCAAAGAGGGCTGTTTTGAAAAGATGACTCCTTTCCTTATTCATACAAAGGGGAAATTGCACCATGTCTGCCAAGTCCATGTTTGGAGAACCTTTTGTTTCAACATCTATGGGCTCCATTAGCCTACAAAGGAGTCTGTTACTGTAATAGTCTCCTCAGAAAACATCAATGAGACTCTACGTCGATTTTTCAGCCAAACTTTTCCATTCTCATCAATTACTCAGAGTTTTGGGTACAGACCCAATAGTGCAGATGGTTAGCCAATCCGCAAGACAGTTGTAATCTCAAAAGAGCAGGCATCCTTACAAATTTTCCAGCATTTCCTGATTTCGGTCAAGCCCTGAAAACAGCCCCAGGATTTTGGCACTTCTGTATCTTGCCCCATTTGGAACCAGAAGGCAACACAGGTCCATAAGTTCACAGCTTTGGCAGTGGTGCTGGACTAATTTTTATAGTGGGGGTGCCAAAGATGGAAGCCAAATAACTAAGCTGTTACTCCTCTTTCAAGCCAAGTAGTATTCCTGCTTCAACCACATCCAGCACCCCTGGTTCCAGCACTTCTTGGGTTCAGTTTCATCCGAGTTTGACAAACTTCATGAGAGGTCTTTAATTCCACATACCTGCCTTTATCACCTCACTTCTCTATGTGGTTCCATTAGCCTAGTTGGAGTCAGCCAGTAGAGGGCATAATCTCTAGAACTGATCAAAACTCAGCATTTCCATTTTGCAGGAAATTCTGCAATCTGATTTTGCGCCAAACTGGAATGAAAACAAATCTTTTTAAGTTTTCATGTGTGCTGGGATTTCCTCTGACACCTCTGCTATTCACTTGAGCCAGAACACCTGCTGCAGTTCTGGGGAGAACACTTCATCCAGTTCTCTGGGATCCCAGACACTCAGTTTGGCTTTGGATTTCACCACTCAGGAGCTTTTATTCAGCTTACAGCAAAGCTGCACTGTGTTGATCAGACTCAAGGACAGTGGGTGGGAATAAGGCACACCACACATCCAAAAGCTATAAAGACAACTTCTTCCACGAGGTACATTGACACATTACGTTACATTTGTTATATATCACACCACACATTTTTAGACTGGCTTGGTTACTTTGCAGGAACCAATTCCTGTACAGCTCTATCAATGCACTTTTCCTGTAGAACATGAGATTTACATTCCCCATTTATTTTGTCCATATAGTCCCTAATATCAAGGTGTTTCTGCTTATCTTAGTTCACACAGATATCCTCATTCCAGCACACTGTTTGTCAAGCCTGTATTTACAACTTAACCTTCCATTCACCTTACAAGTCGTCCAGTGGTCATCAATGGCCTGTGCTCCACCATGTAGGACTAGAAGAGGCTAACTACTACCACTAAGAAATGAGGCAAGACAAGTACGTCGAGTCAGGCTTAAACCAACAAATACATTCCTAATTGTCACCTGACTTATTGATTACTTAAGAATTCCCAATTATCACATTGAGGGTTGACAGGTTCTTGACCAAGATCAGGCCTCATATTACTCAAATTATAAAGTGGGGAACCCTCCTGTGTACAGCTGCAATGGTTTCACTGTACAAACTGTTATATTTACAAACAGTTTATTAACACATTTACTAAAGCCATAAACCCATAATTCATCCATATGCTTCCACCATCACATGCAGAGCAACCTGAAATAGTAACCATTGTCTTCCTCATCACGATTGCCTTTGTTCTCGTCACCAATGGCTGCCATTCTGGCACCTCCCCATGGACTCCTCCTCTTTCTCCCACTGTTCCTGAGCTGGGATATAAAGTTATGGAACACCACTATTTCATGCATGTTCAGAAGGGGTTTCCTCCTCCTTTTCCTTATTTGTATTTCCTCACCTTAACAGTGATGGATAGCCCTCATACTAGGTAGTATATTTTATAGCTCAGTTCATTGCTATGGCTTTCTTATGTTTAGATATCTGCAGGTGTAACTCATGTGCCTGTTATGCACATCAATTCATGGTCATGACTCACGTTACCATGGTCAGAAAGTCTCCTTATGTACTCTATTTTCAGATCCCCAGTACCTGGTTTTGGCAGTAGGCTGCTCGTCAGTTCAAAGTTCATCCATTCAAAACTCACAGACCTCAGTCCTCATGCTAATGTCTTACAGGATACCAGCCTGTAGGTTCCTTGCATTACGGCTGAATGTAATAAGGGCAAGAGATCCCTATGGGCTACAAAATGAATTTGTAACAAATAAAAAAATGGGGTTTTAGAAAATGTTGGTTTCTGAATTCCAAATAATTTAAATTATTTCATTTTTCATAACACAGTCACAGAGACATAGCCATGTTAGTCTGTATCCTAACAAAACAAAAAAGCAGTCACGTAGCACTTTAAAGACTAACATAATATTTTATTAGGTGGTGTGAAGAAGTGGGTTTGCCCCACGAAAACTCATCTGGAGACAGTGCTGTACTGGAAATGACACGACAGTTTTACAACACAGATTCAAAACAATTGAAAAAAAACCTGACAAATCAGATACATAGGACAGAAGCAGGGAGGTGGGTGAAGGGTGGGGAAGAGGGGACAGAATTACTAATTGTAAGTGTCCTGCCCGAGATCACTAAGAATATCAATTGCCTTATGCATTACTAAAGCAGCTTCCCTGTCTTTGATATTTGTAGTGATCTCAGGCAGGACACTTACAGTTAGTAATTCTCTCCCCTATTCTCCCCCTTTCGCCCCCTGCTTTCTGTCCTATGTATCTGATTTGTCAGGTTTTTTTTCAATTTTTTTTTGTTTCTCTGTGTTATAAAACCAGCACTATCTTCACATCTGAAGAAGTAGATCTGCCCCATGAAAGCTCATCACCTAATAAACTATGTTGTTAGTCTTTAAAGAGCTACAGGACTGCTTTTTTATTTCATATCATGTCCATATTCGTAATTTCTGCTATCCCCCATCATCATGGTATAAAATGATATAACAATGACATTTTTTAAAAAATCATTAAGTGCTGCAGTTACTTAGCACTAATTAAAACATCAGCGTGTCAAAGTGTTGGAATGGTTCATTGCAACACAGATAGTAGAGGCATTGATCTAGAAAAGTTAAGGTGTTCCAATGAGTACTAGCTAGCAACCGTCATTAATTATTTAAAAATAAGAGTGAATATTTCAAGCAGAGTAGGCCATATCATAGCATGCACTATTACTGACCTGTTAGGAAATTAAAAATTACAGAATTTTTACAGAAAGTTTCAGAATTCAAAACAAAATTTCTGAATTCCCAAACCAAACAAGTCCTAAATGAAACTTTTCTTCATTTGGTATTTTTTTCTGATCAAATGTTAGTTAAAATTGACATTTTCAAAGTTTTTTCATTGAAAAACAGCCTTTTTCATAAAAAAAAGGAAAACATTTTTTCTGATGAGCTCTGAGTATCACATGGAAAAGAGCACATTACAGCTTGAGTTGTCTGCTAGAAGAAAATGATGTTTTAGTGCTTTTGAGGGCAGGGTGGTCCTAGGATATTAGGGAAAAAAAAAGTTTGGTGAGATAATACATTTTATTGGATCAACTTCTGTTGGCCAAGATACAAGCTTATGAGCTACTCTTCAAGTCAGGGAAAGTATTTAGAGCATCAAGGCATAAGTACTTAATTTTAACTATTAAATACCTCTTACATTAAATTAAATACATAAATAAGTGGGTAGCTATGACATTTTGAACACATTTTACAGACCTGAAGAAGAGCTCTTTCATAAACTCAAAAGCTTGTCTCATTCACCAGACAGAAAATAGTCCAATAAAAGTTATTACCTCACCCACCTTGTCTCGGAAATTAATGGATCTCCTTTCATGAGGGCTACTGCAAGAGATCAAACTGGAGGACTGGGCCTTGAGTCATGTATGCAATGAAATCAGAGCTGAAGAATGAGCTGATAGTAATTCGACCCTTCTTCCTACCTGTTGCATGGCCAAGTCACTCCTCACTTTTTTTTTTTTTTTTTTTTTTTTTTAAAAACACCATCCAGCTGTTTGCAGCTGTGACTTTAGGTCTCTTTTGAAGTTTAAGAGCTGATGGGGAACATTTGTCATTGTGGAAACAGCTGGTCAAAAGGCACAAGAGTTAAGAAAGGGAATAACAGTTTTATGCACAGTATGTTCAGGACATTACTGTCAAAGTGTGAAACATACTTAAAGACTAGGAAACAGTGGTTGTGATGTGCATAAGGGAGGCCAAGTATTCCTGAGCAAACAGCAAGCACTAGGCTTTCCAGCTATGGAAGTCCTGCTGAAACCTGGGCAATACTGTATGGTGTTTGTACCCTTATGCCCTGAGGTGGCTGATGCACACGGTCATAAATGGACCTGTTATTACGATCACCTGGGAAGCCGAGCAAGATGTAAGTCATGCACCAGGCCTCCTAAGCAAGGGTGAATTTCACAAATCAAAAATTAACTACAGGTTGAACCTCTCTAGTACAGGACTCTCTTGCCCAGCAATATCTGTAATTTGGCATGATTTTAGTTAGCCAGATGACCACTTATCATGGGTGTGTCCAAGTTTCCTATGGTGCCATCAAGTTTGTTTACAACCACCCGTCCTGCCTCTCAGTGTTCTGTGCTGTTATCTAGCTGTCATTTACCCTAAATGTCTTCTAAGAGCCCAGTAAGCAGTGAAGTGTTGGTAATGCTGCTAGATAATATTGACCTCCTGTGGTCTGGCAAATTATCTTGTTCCACACCAGCCAGGTTTCAGGGGTACTGGACTAGAGAAGTTCAACCTGTAGTGATAGAGTTTGTCAAGGGGCCCCTTCAGCTCACTAACATATATGGTCTTTGATTTCTGAAACAAGGTAAAATTTTGGGGACCGGGGATTTAATCGTGGATTCGTATGAATTCCTAAATAGCTGCACCTTTCTCTCCACCCAAGTTTTTAAAAGCATTTAGGCGTTTCTAAACTCAGTGTTGCAGTGCTTGACTTAGCAGCCAAAATCCCTGTTCCAAATCAGTTTGGCTTTGCAACACTGTGGCCAGTCTACACGCAAAAGTTAAATCAACCCAGCTACGTTGCTTAGAAGCGTGCACAATTCACACCTCTAGGCAATGTAGTACCACTGACTTCAACCTGGGTGTAGATAGCACCAGACTGATGGAAGAATTCTTCTGTTGACTTAGCTAGCGCCTCTCAGTCACTATGCTGAAATGCTACAGAGCAAAAGGAGAGTGCAACAATGTGTAAATACCTTTAAAAATCCAGGCCTAATTCTTATGGGGATTAATGAATCATTTCAAACTCGTCTTCTTCACCTGAGCCTTGAATTTTGGTGGAATTTCTAAAGGGAACCAAACTCTTTGTGAGACTCATAGTCCAGTTATTCCACACTAACCCACCTCCTCCTTATGTGCATGAACAGGGTAGACTGGAATACAGGCCTGCTGAAGTAGGATCACTTTCCAGCGTAGCTGGCTTCATGAAAATAGAAGAAGTGTAACAAAACAAAACAAAACTAAAAATCTTTATGGGGGAACCAAGGCATCCTTTAGACTTCAGGGATAGTTCCAGAGGCAGGATCTGGCCAGGAGGTGCTCACCCAAGTAGGCAAGCAGCACTCTCAGGAAAGCTTCATGTCTTGCTAACAGCCCTAGACCACACCATGTGGGTCTCTGTGCTGTTTGCGTGCTGCACCAGCCCCTATTTCTCATCTCCGATTGGCTGGAAATCAGCCAATAGGAGCTGAGAAATTGTGCTACATTTTCCCCACCCACAGTAAAATCTCTCAGTTCCTGTTGACCAGAAACTGGCCAATGGGAGCTCAGGGGATTTTGCTAAGGGGTAGGGGCAGTGTGTGAAGCCATCTGCCATGCCATCCCCACCCTCCCTCCAGTACAGATTGTCACAGACCGCAGCTAGCCACTTTGAGCAGTGGTGCTCTGTGCATAAGGATGGTCTAGATTAAAAGGGTTGGTGGGCAGGAACCAGCCTGTGGGCTGTATCTTGCTCACCCATCTATAAATGGCAGGATGCCTTGTCTTAGCCATCAGTGAGATGCCAGGGGCAGCAGAGGTTCCCATTGCTGACTGAGCTGCTCCTTAGTGCTCATGTGTTAATGTATTTGTGCAAGTCATTAGGACTACACCCTGAGGGCAATGCATCTGGCCAAGTACCTCGGCCACCAAACCATGCCTGTGGTCCTTCCTGATGAGCAAACCAGAGGTCTGCTGAAATAGCAGGGTGCTTTCTCTGCTTGTGCAGCTAACACCAGAGCCCCAAACAAAGGAGCATTCAGAAGCTTATCAACCTTGGCAGTGTTGCCACAGCAACAACATTCCTTGGCATTTACCATTCCAGTCCTGCCCCCCCTCCCCGCCCCGGCAAACTTGTGAGCACCCAGAGACCTTTGAGAACATGGAACCACAAGGATCTTTTTTACAGGGGGTGTGGGGACAGTCAGAAGAAACATGAAACCTCAGTATGAATATTTGCATATTAAAAAAATGAACAAACAACCTAAAGCAATGCACTGGGTGCCTGGCCAGTCCGTTAGACCCCTGGGTGACAACAGTGAGGAGGCCCAGAACTGTTTCTCCAAATGCTTGGCCTACCTAGAGCCTCACTCACAGGTCAAGAGAATAAGGCTCTCTGCCATTTGCCTGCTCCGTAGGCCTCACTCAGCAGTGCAGCTACTTGTTCCGGTCAATGATTTCACCTATATTTCTGCCGGATCCAGCTTATGGAACTCTGTGTCATCACCACCTCCAGTCCAATTAGGCCTTCCTGTGGAGTCAGCTCAGCTGTGCTTCTGTTTCCAATGATCTGTTCTGTCAAGACCCAGGGATTCCTTTGCACAGAAAAAAAAACACCAAAGAGAAAACCGAGAGAAATACAGAGCCCTTAGACAAAGCACCTATTCCCAGAAATAGACGATGATGACAGCTGCTCCATAACTGTCTCTACTGAGCCTGAGATTTTTATCTAAAGTTTATTACTTAAGACATTCGGGTTGCCCCTTGAGGCTATGTACATCCTACACAATTGCTACCACCTGTTGTGAGTACAGTAGTGATAGTATCATACCCTCACATTTACACATCAAAATATAAACAACAAAACTCAGTAGGTGGCATTGTGGGTAATTCATGCAAATTAGGTTAGCCAGAGCTGGCTTTTCCCCCCCTCTTTCTGTAGGCTGAGCAGACTGGCTTTGTAGCTAACAAGATCAAGCCCAGAGAGTGTTAAAACAAGTGTAGTTCAGTGACCAGCATTTTCTTCTGGCATGTGATGCTTGCACCGCAAGTTGTGAACAACATTATTGATAAATTCCTATTAACCTTCTTACAGCCAATTCTCATCATAGCTTGGAACGTTACAGCAGGCCACAAAGCATGTGAAATTTCCGCAATTAACTAATGGCTTCCAACACTGTCATTATGGTTTAACCAAAGATTAGTGCTTTTGCACCAAGGCACTTTCGCAACATCATCATCAAATTATCACGTTGCAATGACATATTGCTCTGCACGGAGGTTACAGCCAAGAAAAGCATTAGTTGAAGGGAAATAGGAAAGGGCAGAAAGCTTCAAAACATCTAAAATGATATTGTTCAGAACTGGCTGTTACCACCATGTGAGTTCTCTTCACAGGGCTGGTATATTGCCTGTTAGCAGCATCTGATGAAGTGAGTCTGTGCTCATGAAAGCTCATGCTCAAAACTTTTCTGTTAGTCTATAAGGTGCCACAGGACCCTTCGTTGCTGTTACAGATCCAGACTAACATGGCTACCCCTCCGATAATTGTACTGAGACACTTCCTTGGGCAGGGGTCAGTATCCTCCAGCACAGGTGCCAAGAGTGGTACATGAGCTGATTTTCATGGGCACACGAGGCAGGAGCTCAGCCCTGCTACCCCTCTCCCATTCAGCCAGGAGCTTGGTCAAAGCCATACTGCCTGTGAATTAACAAAAGACCAGCTAATGCTACCAACCACCACCTGAACAGTAAAGCTCTGCATCTTAATTTACTTATTAACGAAGCTGTAGTAAGTAGGACTATTAGTGACTTTATAAAGTATCACCGGCACTTCGACCTGTACATAGAGCTCAAAAGGTCAAATTTGCCCCCCCGCCCTTCCCACCACCATGGAAAGGTTGCTGACTCCCAGTCTAGGGTCTCCAATTATAGATCCTGGTCCCACTGTGACAGGGGCTGTACAAACAAAAGGAAAAACAGGTCCAGCCCCTATGTGTATGACAAGAAACTGATGGATACCAGAAACTGAAAGAAACAAAACAAGGTGACACTGGATTTGCACTGCAATAAAACAGTCACAGCTGATAGGAATAAGGGGATTTTGATGTTGGCGGGGTCCTATCAAAAAGGATCCCCGTGTAGATGAGCTGCGGGTGAGTGAACCGCAGCACTTTGGCCATTGGCATGCTAATGAGGCACTGAATATTCATTACAGTGCCTCATTCGTGCTCTTTGATTTGGCCATTAGCATGGCCATTTCTAAGTTTTTCCTAAGTGTAGACATAGCCGAAATGAATGAAGTAAATCAGAACTCTGGATCTCTGCTGTCCTGAAGTTTGAGGAAGTTTTCTCTCTGCTTATCTGGACCATTTCTAACTCATCTGCCATTTTTGCTAAATACCACACATCCTGTTTCCAAAAGAACCTGTTCTCAGATTGCTTCAGGCCCACTCACTTTCAAAATTACACCTCTGTAGGACTTTCAGTACTCAGTAATGTAGACTCCAGTCCAGCAAACAAATGCTTAACCTTTTGTCATCTGAGTAGTCCCAATGAGGTCAGTGGAGCTACTCATTTGCAGAACTGAGGACTGGCGTGTCAGTGGTCTCTTTTCCTTGCCCTTCCCCCTCACCTTTACCATCTTGCTGAAGGAGAAACACAGCATTTATTGCATCATGGCTATTTTACCTATGGGGAAACTGAGGCAATCAGCTTCAGTGATTTGGCTAAAGTCACACAGAGACGCAGAGATATAATTATGAAGATAACTCAGGTCTCCTAGCACCCTGAGCCCTGCTCTAATAACTAGAAAAACAGTATTCTCCAGGCCACCATACATTCTCTAGCAATAATTGGTACCATCCCCAAAATCTCATGGAATTCACTAAAGAAATGGGCAGGGGACCCTTAAGTTGTCGTGGGAATGTAAGTAAGCTTGGCGTGATTCTGAAGATTGAACATCACAGTTGTGAGGACTGTAAACCTGGAACTAAGTCTACTCACACCAGTTCCACACACTTTGTATCTGACTTAGCATGGTTTCAGTGACTTGCCTGGTTTCACTTTTCCCCCACTCACTAATGTGGGTATAACGCCTTTCCAAGAACCCCTCAACATTTGGAAAGGACTTGGACAAGCGGAACATTATTTTTAAAGCTTTATCAAGCTACAGCATTTCCCGGTGACTGTCATTTATAAACACACTTCATTACACCACTGACTTTTTGCCCTTCGTTAGCAACCTGAAAAAATATGATGAAAAACATCACTCTGTAGAAACACTGGGGAGAGGAGGGGGGGGGAACCAAACTACTCCCAGAACATGAGTCATGGGAGATGCTCGAACTATGAAGTAACCTTCCAAATTATGACTTGAGCCAATGCCCATTGGATGTAGTACAAAGTCTTCCTCTAGCTTTGGACCACACTCTATATCAGCAGTGTCCATTAAGAATTCAAAGATCACCACACTTGTAGTTGTCTTTCCATATTTTCCATGGTTACCTGCCCCTTCCCCCACACCCCGCTCCATCTGAATGCCCTTCCCTCAGGGATAAGGTCTCCCAGCTCCTCCTCTAAATACATTTTCTTCCTCAGAGTCAGGCTCCCCCAGAGCAGAGCAGGAGGACAGCTCTCCCCACAGGCAGCTCTCAGAAGCAGCTGTATTTAAAGGCTCCAAGAGCCCCATGCAGCTCCAGAGCCTTATTCACCACAACCTATTGTCCAATTCACCACATGTAGTGAGCGGCGAACATACCGGACACCACAGCTCTATATCATCATTTTAGATCAGTCCTCTTGTATCCTTTGCTTGGGCGTCTGGGTTCAGAGCGACAGAGAAAAAAAGATGGAGAAGTCCAAAGCAGACGTGAAAGTGTTTGTTCATCACTCTCTTGTTCTTCCCGGGTGGTTTAGAATTCATTTCTGTGATTAATCACAGGACAGGAGGGAAAGGGATTTTCGGGAGGCCAAGACAACCCTCAAATAGCATATTTACAAGTGTTTCCCCTACTCTTCCCCAAACAACTTTATTTAATCATACCGCTTGACTCCATGCAGGGAAAAGTGCTCTCTTTTCAGCTCAGCTCAGGGCTGGCCATCTGCTACAGGAATTCCAAACCTTGCATAAATTTTATCCTAATGTGTAAGCCTCCCATTAAACACAAATTATTGCTCATTTTTCCAAAAACTGCGTGTTTCTTTTGGAGAGTTGTGGCTTAGGAAGTTTGAGCTTCAAAGGAGGCCCTTCACCTCCAAAGAGATGTGAAATTTTTAGAGGGGCACAGAGCAGGGCCTGGACTTCTCTCTTATGAATAGTACTATGAGCTTGTTGCATCTCCCTTGCTATTAACCAAGAAGCACCAGAGTGTTCAGGGATGTATCACACAGAAAGATAGGCCTCCTACCTTCTGGCAGATAGCCATCCTCACAGAGGATAACCTGCAAACAGAGGTGGGTGATTGCACCATGTGTAGACGTACCTGAGATGTATCCAGCGCGGCCCAGGACTGACCCCCAATGAGGGGGTGGTACATTTTGGCTACGTCTACACGTGCAGCCAACATCGAAATAGCTTATTTCGATGTGGCGACATCGAAATAGTCTATTTCGATGAATAACGTCTACACGTCCTCCAGGGCCAGCAACGTCGATGTTCAACTTCGACGTTGCTCAGCCCAACATCGAAATAGGCGCAGCGAGGGAATGTCTACACGTCAAAGTAGCACACATCGAAATAGGGATGCCAGGCACAGCTGCAGACAGGGTCACAGGGCGGACTCAACAGCCAGCCGCTCCCTTAAAGGGCCCCTCCCAGACACAGTTGCACTAAACAACACAAGATCCACAGAGCTGACAACTGGTTGCAGACCCTGTGCCTGCAGCATAGATCCCCAGCTGCCGCAGAAGCAGCCAGAAGCCCTGGGCTAAGGGCTGCTGCCCACGGTGACCATAGAGCCCCGCAGGGGCTGGAGAGAGAGCATCTCTCAACCCCCCAGCTGATGGCCGCCATGGAGGACCCAGCAATTTCGACGTTGCGGGACGCGGATCGTCTACACGGTCCCTACTTCGACGTTGAACGTCGAAGTACGGCGCTATTCCTATCTCCTCATGAGGTTAGCGACTTCGATGTCTCACCGCCTAAAGTCGAAGTTAACTTCGAAATAGCGCCTGACGCGTGTAGACGCGATGGGCGCTATTTCGAAGTTGGTGCCGCTACTTCGAAGTAGCGTGCACGTGTAGACGCAGCTTTTGAGAGCTCCTGCCGCAGTGCAGAAAATGAGAGGTGGAGAAGAAGAAAATAGCGACAAAAACTGCTCTGTGCCCCTGTAAGAGCTACCAACAACTGCTCCTTCTGTGATAAAACCTGTGGCTACAGAATTGGGCTGATGGGCTCACAAATAGGAGGGTGACATGAAGATGGCCTATTCATTATCAAGTGACTACCAAGAGAAGAGAACCTTGACCTTCCTCAATCGGTGTGAAGCCAATGCAGCATGGGCGGTGGCCAGGGTTGGAAGGATTAGCCCGTGCAGTCCTTCCTGTGCTTACACAAGCTAGTTTTGATGCAAAGCAAAGCTAGCTCAGATAGGTCCATGTATGCTACTGTCACACCTCCCAGCTGTAATGAGGACATTACTTAAGACTCTGCCACCCTTACTAAGGTACGGGGGATCCTCGTTATAAGTTGTTTTGCATATATGTCATTTAATAATTCAGGAAAGCAGATTCATTATGAGTCACAATGATCCTCACTTATGTTTTTCAGGGGCTGATGGACCAAAAGCCAGGAACGTAGAGGAGCTTTGTGGTGGCTGGGCAGCAGGCGTTGTTGTACAGGGGCCCTGGTAGTGAGCCCTGAAGTCATGGGGGACCAGCAGGGAGCTGCAGGGTGCTAGCAGGGAGTTAGGGGGAGCAGCAGAGAGCCATCAGGGAGCTGGCTTATCATCTTCTTCTATTTATTTATCTCTTATGTATTTATTCTATTTACTTTTATTCTATTTTTATTTATTGCTTTTTGTGGGTTATAGGTGCCTTATATGTAACACACGTGTGAACTGTTTGTGTTGGGAACATATCACAGGCTAATTACTTTATTGCTTATGAATATTCATTCCCCCTTTATCAGTCGTTTCACTGTAAGTTGCATTATTTAGGAACGTAACCTGGACTCACAATGAGGACCCCTGTCCTAGAGAGGCCTCACAGTAATCCATAGTACTGCCCATGGTGAGCTATACTGTGACTTTGCCACAAACCCCATGAATGAGGCAGCAGGTCGTTGCCAAGGACAGACACTTTGTAGATGGTAGCCCCTTACTCCATGCCCCACCAGAATGCTCCAGCTGTGTCCTGAAGAGACCACCTCTAGCTACAAGAGACCAGCACAGTCTCTGTTCCTTGCCCTGACCTATCTCCAGCACAAATTAGAGACAAACTATTGTCATCCATTTCTATCATGGAGATATCTTCTGGGACCTAGGATTCAGATTTCTTACTTACTGTCAGAATCCTAACAAGGGCAGTTACAGCAAAGGGTCAAAACAGGGGCCAAACTGAGGTTAGCAGTAGCTCAGGAGTTCACAGTTAGCCTCGATAAAGGCCCAAGTCAGGGAATGAAGTCCAAAACAAGCCAAGGTCGACCCAGGACCCCATCCCTCTGTTAGTGTTTCAACACAGGTCCCAGAGACCAGCCCACAGAGACCTAGAATCCAGTCATCTGAGGATTTCCAGCAAACTCCCCACAGGTCAAGTCCAAAAAGAACACACTTAATTCTTCAGTACCAGCCTTATAGATTTTTATAGTGAAAAGGAAAACCTAGTTATAATAATTTCTGTTCTGCAAAAGACTGCATAATTTCCATATGCCATTCTCACAGTTATACTTCAATGTAAACAAACAAGCACAATAAAAGTCCAGGTTAAATCTATACAAGTCAGGGCCCAGAGAAACACACAGTGAGGAGTAGCTCAGAGTTCCAATAACTTAGGAGGAGTCCAACTGTTCCTCAGCATCTTTGTTTGTCAGCTCTGTGCCGAAGTGCCGCAATAATTTTCTCCTTCCACTCACCCTCAGAAGTTTCCAGTTGGAATGCCCAGATGCTTTCCCCTCCTCCATGGGACTGTGTTATTGGTCCAACAGCTAGCCAGGTGGCTGATTAACCAGCCAATTGGTATTAAATATGTAAATGAAAAACCCTATTACTTGGCAAATGCAAAACATCCCTTTCTATAACCACGACTGGCTGGTGGGGGTGGCAGAACCTTCCCAAAAGTGCAGGTGCCACCTGTCAGCTGAGGTCACACATCTTCTGCCCAAGTTGCCATCCCCACCCCTCTTCATCACCTCTCAATTTGAGTAACACAACACACTACTAAGGAAAAATGGCTGACTTTCTCCTTTTTACCAAAACATTATAAACTAAATGAATTGGAATATAAATATTTTACTTACTTTTCAAGGCATAGCTCATAAAGCAGTACAAACAAGTCATTGTTTGTGTGACATTTGAGTTTGTGCTGACTTCACCATGGCTTGTTATGTAGCCTGTGGTAAAATTTGGTGTCACAGAGTGTAGGGGTCCTCAGGCCCTGCACCCCATCTGACTCTCACTCAGCAGGAAGGACAGAAGGTTTGTTAGTGGACAGGGACACAGTGTGGAGCAGACTGGTCAGTACAGCTACCAGAAGCAGTCAGTCCAATCCATTTTGGGCAGACGAGGCATGGGCCTTGGCCACCCTTTGTCTTTCTCCCACAGCCCAGGTTAACAGGCTTCCAACTCCCAGTTCCAATTCAAACTGCCAAGCCCCATCTACCCATGTTGTCCTGTTTCCCAGGGAACAAAGGAGTCACCTGTGAGCTCATATTACCACTATGCACTGATACTGCCTAGTGAAACTTAGGAAAACTGCAGGGAATCAGGAAATGCATGCCATCCAACCAGGTGGATAAAATCCCCAAACACCCCATTTCATCACATCAGGCAAATATTTAGATGAGTTTATGTACTCCCTTGAAGACCTGTGCATATCCTCAGGCTAACTGTACCCCTGTCTGAGAACCACTGATAGAGAAAAATCAGTCATCTAGAACCTCTCCAAAGTTTATTGAGACAGTAGAAATTTTTCCATTGACTCCACTGAGTTTTGAATCCAACCATTAGCCAATTCTCTGTTCTGTACAGTAAATCATTGGGCAATCTGTCCTATCCAACTTCAAACTGTTGTTGGAGTGGATTCCATTTCCGTCACATTTGCATGCCATCAAAGAGCCACGGATAACAGTCACCCAAAAGCAGCACAAGTAAACCCTCTGAGCCCTTCATTCCCAGCAAAGGAAACCATCAGTCAAAGAAAGTTGCATGGAATTTGCAACTTTCAGTAAAGCTTGTTGGTGTTTTCCATCTACCCTAGTGAAATTAGATAATTACACTTCCACTATCCAGCTGTTTAGTCAACTGTGTACATACTCATTTTCCCATTACTGCAGTTATTGCTGGCAACGGGACTATTGGTCTCTGGTTATTTGTGTTGGTTGGATGTCCTCCACTGATGGCTAGAGTTCTTGTGGTTTCACTTTTACTTCCAGCCGGGCACAAGGATTTAGAGAATATAGTTTGAAACAGCAGCACCTGAGCTGTTTCTGTAAAATATGCACATACATGTGTGACACCAACAGAGCTCAGGTGCTGGAGGGGAAGCTCAAACCTGTGACCTCTTGAGCTAAATGTATGAGCCCCTATTGCATGAGCTTAAGGGTACCTCAATTTGAACTACGGCTTTAGTAGACTCATTAATCTGTAAGGGAGCGTCTACACTTACTGCTGCAGAGATTGATGCTCTACACTGATGCTGCAGAGATTGCTCTCCCAGGGTTAATTGAACACTGAAGGTGTCCCCATTGACCCCAGAACTCTTTTCAGTCACATGGAATAAGGGAAATCAATGGGAGAGCTTCCCCTGTCGACCTCCAATTGTAGATGGATGGCAGAGGAAGTCAAGATACACAACTTCAGCTATGAAAATAGTGTAGCTGGAGTGAACGTATCTCAAGCTGACTGTCTTCACTACTGTAGACCAACCCTCAGTGGTCTTGGTGCCCCTAGAGGGGACAGAACACCACACCCAGGAGATTTGTGGTTTACCTATGCATAAAACCAGATAGGCTGTTTGAGTACTTGTACATCAAGTACTTATTTGTGTGTTTGTTCCAGCCTCCCACTTAGTTCTACATCAGCCTTTGAACCATGGACCTCCAGAGCTAACAGCTACTGGCAGCTGAGCTAAAGTTTCCCACTGAGCATACCCTCAGCTGTAGGGTCCATGTGCCAACGAAGGCCTATTTTCCATAGGCCTTCAACATCCAAACCTCTTGTCACAGGAGACTTTTAAAAACCACTTTGTTGTGGCAACAGGTAAAGAACAGATATGAAAGGATCACCCCTTACTTACTGTAGTGAATCCACCTGCCCTGCTCCCCGTGCAATACATCCTGGTCCTATGATATGGAGCCCTAAGAACTCTGTGAACTTAACGTAAGCTCACACAATAAAAGATTGATCAAGTGTGTGGGTAATATCTTTCACTGGACCAATTTCTATCAGTGAGACAGACAAGCTTTCAAGCTTACACAGAGCCTACTGTTTCAGGTCTAGGAAAGATACTCAGAGTGTCAGAGCTAAGCATAAAAGGGAACAGATTGTTTAGAACAACTATAGCTTATATCATAGGTGCCGAAACAATAGATGCAAAACCTGCCAACGCTTCTCTACTGCTATGGTGATGAATACCTCCCACGCGCCAAGACCACCGGGTCCTTCATATGCCTATCCCAACATGTGGTGTAATGAATCAAATGTGCACTAAATGCCCCAGGAGCTATGTGGGTGAAATCAGGCATTCATTACTCTTGCAGATGAGCTCACACAGAAAAATGAGGAAAGTCAAAATAACCATCTTACCTGGTGGAGAGTCATTTTCACAACACAATCACCTCTTTTCCCCCCCGCCCCACCTTGTTTCTCTCACATCCTGGGACCAACATGGCTACAACAACACTGCCCACTTGCTAATTGGAACCATGTCTCTGCAGTTAAAGCTCTTCTCTCACTTTCTCCTGGAAGCTGGACTCAGGTGTCCCACAAATGGCCTTCTCTCTAACTGGTAACTCTTTTATTTCTCCAAAGTTATATATGGCTGCCAGATTTCTCTGCTTTGCAGCCTAATTATACCCTCTTGTGGCTCCTGATTTCAATTTACAAAAAAGTAGGCGTTCTCTATGGTCTCATTCTCTTTGAGGTCATAGTTCTCATCCAATACATTTATCAGCTGTTCCAGCATTTGGGGCATTACTCCTGGCCAGTGTCTTACACTCTCAGGTTAACCCACACAGGCTACAATCCTACTTCTTCATTGCAACCCATTGCAATCAAGCAGTGTGAATGCAGCCAGTGTGGACTTGCCTGTGAGCAAACCTAGCTTGAGTAAAAATGAGCACAGCCTCATCCAGGCCCCAGGGATAGGGAGCTCAGGGCAGAAAAATTCTGGGAGGGAAAAGGGGGCATACTTGTGGCAGCACATAGCATATTCTATGGGGTGTTAAATCTTGCCAGAGAGGGGAACATCTAACCCTATGTTAAGTCTGAGGAAGAGGCCAAGCAAAGTTGGAGGGGCAACTCCCTCCTTTGTTGCATAGAAAATGACTCTCCTACCCTGGGTACCCACTTTAGTGGCTTGCTCATGTTGTCATGGCTACACGGCTACTGTTACTGGAGCTAGTAACTCAGGTTTGCAATCAAAGGTCTTGACTGCTGTATGCACAACCGTACTCACCTCTTAGCTTCCCAGCACCCCAAAAGATACCTACATTTTTTCATCTTTGTCCTCCAGTGTCAGCTCTGTACAGAGATGCAATTCTTGCTTCTGTATTTCCTTTCATGTCCAAGGTTTCTGAATGTGAAATGCCTGCCTTCCCAGTGCTCTGATTGCCTCCATGTCTGAGCATTTCCAAGTGCTACTTTCTCTTCCTGCTAATCACATTCTGTGCTCTACATGCTGGGGGATCCCATGAAAGGCCTCCATGTTCACCAGACTAAACTGGCTTTTATTACAACAACTATTTAAACAGCTGCTACAAAGGCAGCTAGCAGCCTAGCCATGCACACACAGGCTGACTTTTTGGTGTTTCGTCCAAACTCTTACCCCCCTGCAACCTCTGCTCCTCCTGCCAGGTTCCATGGCTGAAAGCTATTAGGAGAAAGTTATATTGTAACTTGTTCTGGTGCCCTCTATGTGTATATTACACAATGTCAGTTTAAAAGCATATAATTTAGGATTGGCTGATTTAAACTCATGCTTCTGTCCCAACATATTACTTACAACCCCAGCTTCGTTAAAGAATGTTAGCAATATTACAAGAGATCAACAATGCCAGAATTAAGGCTGACCATGTAATCTTAATTCTCTCCCCTTATGAATATGCCTGATGTTAAGGCTCCAGCTATATATGTTTTTATCAGTCTCATTCAGGATACAGTACTTTTTTGTTGGGGAAGAGGTGGGAGGAGAGAATTTTTTTCAAAAAATTCCAGCCAGTTCCCTGATTGAAGCCGTATGATTTCATTAGTTTTGGATGAAAGAACATAAGAGGCAGTATTCAAAAGTCTGAAAGATTATGAGAAGCTGGGCCAACCTTCTTGAGCATGAAATGTTGAGATTCAAGTGGTTTGAAAATGTTCAGATTTTTCAAATTTGAAAGAGAAATGATTGTGAACATTTTCTGGTTTTTTTGCCCACTTTGAGCATGAAAATATTTTCAATTCAAAGTGCTGATGAAAATTATTCTCTAAAAATGTTGAACATTTTTCTGCATTTTTGATGAGTTCTAAAAAGGATGAAGGAAAATGTTCAACTTTTCAGCAGCAAAAAGTATTATGTTATGGCTTTGTGTGGTCATTGGCATTAAGGTTGGAGCCTGGATCTTAAAGCACTAGCGTTTAGGCTCAGAACGTTAAACATATGAAGGTATCTGATTTTGATTGAAATAAATGGAAGTTAGGCACCTTTGAGACTCTGTATCTTAGGCTACGTCTACACTAGGCAAAGTAAGTCAACCACAGAGATGCAATTCTAGCTATGGCAATTCATAGATAAAATTGACGTATCTACGCTCGGCTAACTTGGCTGTCTATACTGGGGAGGGTCGATGGGAGCATTTTAATCCCATTGACCTCCCTTACTCCTTGTGCTTCGCGCTGAGTACAGGGATCTACTGAGACTCCTGAGAGGTCTATTTCATGCTTCCATACGAGACATGCGAAATTGAGCCCTGGTAGATCATCACTGAGTGGGTTGCTCTTCAAGGGTTGTGGAGACATAGCCTTAGTGTCTGGGCTACACAGTCCTACACTGTGATGGTAGCAAACCCATTGACCACTAAAAGGGGATAGGGTGCCCACAGGGACTGACTGTCACTCTAAGAACCATCTATAATACAAAAACAATGAGAAGTCCTGTGGCACCTCATAGTCTAACAGCAAGTTCTGTGATACAGACACCTCAAAGTATTCCTTTACATTGCAAAGGCTGTCACACTTAATTCAGATGCGACTAAGGGCAATGTATTCAGAGAAAGGTATGCGCCAGCTCTTACAACACATATGGTTTGCTGCAGGCTTTCATTGTAACAAGGTGGAATGTGCCAAAAAAATGAGCAAATTCCCAAAGCTCTCGTTATCTTCAAGCACACACAGCTAACTGCTGCTTCATCTCCAAGGGCCAGGCGATTCAAAGGTTATAGCCAGCTGCAGAATGGTGTGCTCAAGGCTCGAAAGACACCAACTGTTTTCATTCAAATAAAACACCTCCTGTTCCCACCAGCACTGAAGCACAGGTCCTCTGTCTTGTCCATTTACACAAAGCTTTTACTGGGCTGTTGAGAGGTGTGTGTTATAGCTGTACCAGCCCTCACATCATGGAGATATGTAATAAACCCTGCCTCCAGACCTACAGAGAACCCAAGTCTAAGCTCAAAGTGGTGTAAATCAAGAGGTATACCATTGAAGTTAAAGGTGCAGCTCCTTAGATGTTGTAAAATGGCCTGGCAATTTCAAAGACCTGGGGGACCCCAGCCACTGAACCTCTTCTGAAAAGTGGTTCTTGATCCAAAGATGCTTTTGATCTGCCCCATGCAGTTCTGGGGCTGGATTACTGGGCCCCAGAACCTGCATGAGGCATATCAAAAGCATTTTGATTCCAAAGATGCTGCTGCGCCTTTCTATAGAGCAGGCAAGTTGGGTTTGGGGAAGGGAGGGCAGGTGTAGAGGGTGGGACTGGACCAACCCAGGTCTTCTATGGCCAGAAGGAGGCATTTGGAGCTTCTCCAGGCTGGGAGGGTAGGAATTGTTGTGCCAACTGAGGAAGGGGGCAGGGGACCCAGTAATTTCTGCCTTGGGGCCCAGAATTGCTGTCAGTGGGCCCAGGGCCAGATCTTGGTCTGATGCAATGTGTCATAGACGAATTGGTGTTATTCCCATGGCTCACGATGATCTCAAAGGAAGGCTCCATTTTACTGCAAGGATTGCCTCATCTCATGTATTTTCCACTCTGAAACGGCCCCTTTGATGGGGAACATGAACCCCTCCATGCAACAGGCAGCTTTCAGATCCGTCCCCACTTGTGATTTGAATCGTGACATGTTTTCAGTGAACACCTAGTTCACTGAAGTGGAGTGGGGCAGGGCAGAAAAGGACCGAAACATGCAAGATTTGTCCAGTGTGGATTTATAAAAGCTTTTATTCATATATTATGCTACAAAAATATTTTAACAAAATAACATTAGAAAGCATCTTTTTAATTAGCCTATTAAAGAACTCTTCAAAACAAGTCACAAAAGTGGCAGGAGAAAGAGGAACAAATCCTGCCCCCCAAATAGTTCATACATATCTGAAGTGGAAACTGACACATATGCATCTCGAACTTCAATTGAAGACTCACCATCCCTCTACAAAGAAGCAGCCGACTTAACAGTTGGGAAGAACTCATGGAATTTCCCTAGTTTAAGGCACCAGTGGAACTCCTTGCCAGAGGAGGCTGCGAAGACCAGGACTTTAACAGGGTTCCAAAAAAAAAACGAGCTAAATAAATTCATGGAGGCTAGGTCCATCAATGGCTATTAGCCAGCATGGGCAGGGCTGGTGCCCTACCTCTGTTTGACAGATGCTGGGAATGGGGGACAGAGGAGGCCTCACTTGGTTACCTGTTTTGTTCATTCCTCTGGGACACCTGGCATTGGCCTCTGTTGGAAGACAGGGCACTGGGCGAGGTAGACCTCTGGGCTGACCCAGTTTGGCCATTCTTATGTTCTTATGTATCTGTTTAAAAGCTAATCACAGGTGTACATCCGCACAGCGGCTAGGAGTGTATGGGTAGCCAGACCTGGTCTCTCTGTGCTTCACAGACTCCAAGATTAGCTAGGACCATTGCAGTCATGTAGTCTGACCTCCTGTATAACTTCCTCAGAATAATTATGAGAACAGACCTTTTCAAAGAAAATTCACTATTAATTTTAAAATTGCCGGTGTCGGAGACCCTGGGTGAGTTGTCCCAATGGTTAATTACACTCCCTCTGAAAAATTTACTGCAGTCTGAATTTGTCTAGCTCCCTGTTCCAGCCATTGGACTGTGATAGATCATTCGATGAGTGACTGATGAGCCCAGGCCTGCCAGCGTGGTGGGAGAGGGAAAGGGGGAAAATGAGGCAGTTTAAAGGGGCCCAGGGCAATTCAAAGGGGCCCAGAGCTCCCAGTCACTGCCACTGCTACTGCGGCAGAGGTAGCAACCCGAGCTCTGGGCCCTTGAAACTGCTACCATAGCACTGCTCTACATGGCTCTGAAAGCCAGGCCAGGGGCAGCTCTGCACTCTGGGCAGCACTGAGGGCTGGTTCCCCCAGCCCTGCCCTTTCCTCTTGAGGCCCTGTCCCTTCTGCGGAAGCAAAACTGACCCCACACACCTTGTCTGGGGGGGCCACGAAAGCTGTCAGCCATGCTGGATGAGCCCATTATCAAATATTGGTTTCCCGTGTAGATGCTCACAGACTGTCCTCAAGTCATGCTTTATTCTTCTTGGTTTCGCACAGTGTACATCAGGAGAGTCTTTACTGAGTCATGCTCATGCAAAAAATTGGTGAACTGAGATCAGAATCAGGCAGCTGGATTTTTCTCCTGCTCAGCCACAGCAGGTTAAAAATGGAAGCTGAAATCCAGAGCACTGTATGTAACTATCCCTTAAGAGCGATGGCTCAAGGTTATTTTGGCTAAAGGATGTATAGAAATAGTGTACGTTACTGAATAACAATTTGGGACATGGGTTTTTATGCTGGGCTGATTGATTTTAAATAGCTAACCCTTGGCACGTTGGTTTCTTTGGCAGAAGTGGAACATACTGTGTGAATGGGACACACTCAATAGATAATGCATTGTAACGAAATGCCTGTTCACGCCAATAAACTGATCGCTGCATTAAGGATGACTTGCCTTACTCTCTTGCCAGCTCAATAGCAACATGATTAGATACACACACAGCAAAATGCAGGAGGGAAGTTTGACACCTGTGTAGTAGAGCATAGTTATCATTACTCGTGTTCAGCAAAGAGGCTCTGGTTTATGGTTCGCCTTGGCAAGGTGCATTGCAGTTTGAAGAGCATTTATGTGAAGAGTGTGCTTGAAGCTGCTTTGTATTTTGTGAATGGGACATTTTTGGTTCAAGCCCTCATGTAGCAAAAATTGCATATTGGTGGTCAACTTCAATGTCTAATATAGACATAGCCTTAGATATTGGCACTAAAATGTTGATTTTAACCTAGGATTTAGCTGTGGCCTGAATCAGATAAGCGTCTGGTGTGGATTCAACGATGACAAAATCTTGGCCCCGAACAACACGTATCTCATGAAATCTGTCAGTCATGCATGATTCCCACAGGCAAACACTGTCACCAACAATGGTACTGTGAATTTTGCGGCATTTGGTGTTTTTCTAAAATCCCCAGCTCCTGGGTACAGGTGATTACAGAAGAAGCTCAGGTTTCACTGGGGGGCGGAAATAATCAAATTCTAGCCCTCTTGGTTGCTGAGAAATGTTGGAAAAAAAGGAACCCTGAAGGCTCTAAAAACAGAATGAAAATAAAATCCCAGTGAGGCTGGCAGTGTGTGGTTATTACTATTACAAACACAGCATGTTTCATCTATGAATTATATAGCACTCTTCAAATTCATGTGGAAAAGAATCATGACATTTAGATGGCCTATATGAATAAAGATTCTTTCAGAAACAAAGCCACATGCTATCTACTATTAATGTTTTTATTAGTACTGGGTTAGCATAGTCAATTACTAAATATTCCATTTTGTCTGTGCTGGGGAGGAGGGTGTTAATTTTGTGAGTCTCTTAATTATTCACTGGTGCAGGCTGAACCTCTCCGATCTGGAACTCTCTCATCCAGCAACATCCATAACCTGGCATGATTTGGGTTAGTTGTATGACCACTTATCATGGGTGTGACCAAGTCTCCCATGGCCCCAGAAAGGTTGTTTACAACCTCCAGTCCTGGATCTCAGTGTTCTGTATTGTTTTTCAGCTGCCATTTACCCCTAAATGTCTTCTCAGAGCCCAGTAAGCAGTGGAAGTATTGGTAATGATGCTAGACAATATTGACCTCAAGTGCTCTGAAAAATTCCCTTGTCCAGCACCTGAGGGTGACAGATTAGAGAAGTTCAAATTGTATGGTTTAAAAATAGATGATTGGAACTAGTTAGCTGGACAGAGGTCTGTACATTAAAGCATACCCAGAATATTACTGAATTAGTTGGAGCACCTCTGTGATAATGATTTTAGCAAAGTTCTCTAACGGCCACAGAAGGCTAGATCAGCCAGTACTAGGTCCTCCTCCTTAGCTCCAGGTTCAAAACAGCCTTCAAAACAGCTAACTATGAATTAAAAGACTAGATGATACTAGCCATCACCTACAGTCCTCAGCTAAAACCTCTACAGTGCATCATCAGGGATTTACAACTCATCCTGGACAATGATCCCCCACTTTCACAGGCCTTGGGAGGCAGACCAGTCCTTGCCCACAGACAACCTGCCAACCTGAAGCAAATCCTAACCAGGAACCATACATCGCACCACAGTCACTCTAACTCAGGGACCCATCCATGCAACAAACCTCGTTGCCAGCTCTGCCCACATATCTACACCAGCAATGCCATTACAGGACCTAACCAGATCGGCCACACCATTGTGGGTTCATTCAGCTGCACATCTACCAATATAATTTATGCCATCATGTGCCAGCAATGCCCCTCTGCTATACACATCGGACAAACTGGACAGTCTCTACGTAAAAGAATAAACTCACACAGATCAGATATCAGAAATGGCAATACACAAAAACCCGTAGGAGAGCACTTCAATCTCCCGGGCCACACAGTAGCAGACTTAAAAGTAGCTATCCTACAGCAAAGAAATTTCAGGACCAGACTCCAAAGAGAAATTGCTGAGCTACAATTCATCTGCAAATTTGACACCCTCAGCTTAGGCTTAAACAAAGACTGTGAATGGCTGGCTAAATACAAAAGCAGCTTCCCCTCCCTTGGTGTTCACACCTCCAGAATCAACTGCTGGTAGTAAGCCTCACTCTTCCTGACTGAGCTAACCTTGTTATCCCCACCCTTGCTCTGGCTTATTTATATCTGGCCCTGCAGATTTGCATGACCAGCATCGGATGAAGTGAGTCTGTGCTCACGAAAGCTCATGCTCAAAACTTTTCTGTGAGTCTATAAGGTGCCACAGGACCCTTCATTGCTGTTACAGATCCAGACTAACACAACTACCCCTACAATAGATGATACCACTTTTCGACAGGAGAAAGAAGCTACAGAGACTTTCTAGGACTGACAATTGGAGAGAAAGGGGTCTGATAGTGAACAGGAGAGAAAGTCTCCAGGATGAAGACTATAAATAAAATATGGGCCAACTATGAAGTGTGAATGTCTAAGTCCAGAGCAATTCAAATAAACAGGGTCAAAGTCTGTTTCCCCAAAAATATAGATGAAATCTTGAGAAGTGACAGCTATAACTAGAATATATGTAGAATAAATATTGTAATGTACTCGCTAAAGCATGCATGTAATCTTATCCTACAAGGGACAGAACCAGAATTACTCGCCTGCATGGCAGAGACTTTATAATGCTAACGGAGACTCTCCTTTAGCTCAGGTAGTAGGAATCCACCATGCTTTTGGAGCAGGAAGGTCTCAGCTCTAGATATGCTTTGATGGTGAAGTTCTGACTGACTATGATGTGCAGCATAATGAGAAGCCTGAAAGTCCTAGGTGTCTATAGCCTTGCAAAAATACAAAAAAAAAAAAAAAACAACCCTATGTGGCCTGAGAGTCACATGACTTTGTGCCGCTTCTAACCCTGTCCCTGACACTCCCTGGCTACGTCTACACGTGAAGCCTACATCGAAGTAGCCTATTTCGATGTGGCGACATCGAAATAGGCTATTTCAATGAATAACGTCTACACGTCCTCC
The DNA here is from genome assembly GCF_033958435.1 of Carettochelys insculpta. Lineage (NCBI taxonomy): Eukaryota > Metazoa > Chordata > Testudines > Carettochelyidae > Carettochelys > Carettochelys insculpta. The sequence continues at coordinate 7,097,365 of NC_134145.1, forward strand.
AGGGCTGGCAACGTCGATGTTCAACATCGACGTTGCGCAGCACCACATTGAAATAGGTGCTGCGAGGGAACGTCTACACGCCACAGTAGCACACATCGAAATAAGGGTGCCAGGCACAGCTGCAGACAGGGTCACAGGGCAGACTCAACAGCCAGCCGCTCCCTTAAAGGGCCCCTCCCAGACACACTTGCACTAAACAGCACAAGATACACAGAGCCGACAACGAGTTGCAGACCCTGTGCATGCAGCATGAATCCCCCGCTGCAGCAGCAGCACCCAGAAGCCCTGGGCTAAGGGCTGCTGCACACGGTGACCATAGAGCCCCGCACGGGCTGGAGAGACAGCGTCTCTCAACCCCTCAGCTGATGGCTGCCATGGAGGACCCCACAATTTCGACATTGCGGGACGCGGATCGTCTACATGGTCCCTACTTCGACATTGAACGTCGAAGTAGGGCGCTATTCCGATCCCCTCATGAGGTTAGCGACTTCGACGTCTCGCCGCCTAACGTGGAAGTTAACTTCGAAATAGCGCCCGACGCGTGTAGCCGCGACGGGTGCTATTTCGAAGTTAGTGCCGCTACTTCGAAGTAGCGTGCACGTGTAGACACAGCTCCTGTGTGCTAGGGTAATCACGTCTGCTGTGTGAATCTTTTTCTCTTTCCCACCTTTGCTCTGTCTTGTCTGTTTCAAATGTAAATTTTTCAGGGCAGGGTTTGCCAAACTCTCTTACCTTCTACAACATTGAGAACAATGGGGCCACCACCTCACCTGGAGCCTCTGTATTCTATGCTACCTTATAACAAGTAATAAAAATCCTGCTTTATTTTTATCCTCTGTGCTGTAGCATTACACCAAGAAAACCTGCATTACCTGCTGGTCCATTTACTGTGGGATAGCTTATTCTTAAATGAGTTCACAGTTCTCAGTTCAGGTGATCTGTTCATTTGTGTCGAACAGAGCCACAGAGCCTTCCTGGCTTCAGTGCATTAAGGTTGAATTTGAAGGCCTTCTAAGTCTTTATATTCAAATGAAGTCCCCGGCAGTGTAAGAGCTCAAATAAAGCTGTAACGGAAGTTCCTAAAACATGTTTCCAATATGCGGCCCAGTGCAATAAATATCATACAAAACGAATGGCTTCCTTCCAAAACCAACATCTCTAATCTTCCACATGCCAAAATATACAATGGAAAAGAATGCATGAGATTTGCTTGAAGTTTTCACTGGGGCAAAGTTCAATGTCTTCTATTTCACCTGAAGCCTTCTGTAAAAATAGGTCTAGCTCAGGAGGCAGGGGACCTGCCTAGGTCTGTACCTTTCCTTTAAAACCAAAAATCTAATTTTCTGCAAAAATGCTTCATTTTGGTAATTTTTTTCATAAACATAGTTTGTTGAAAACATTTTGATTAGCTGTACTAACCAAGTTATCTTTTGGGAAAACTCGCTCTCATTGAGGACCATGCCTGGCCAAATTTCATATGCTCCATCTGCTTTTTACTCTAGCACTTGTCTTCCAAAGTGGGTGGAATTATGAACAAGAGGTGTACTTTTTCCACACTCCCAAGCTCAAAACTAGCTACCTAGGTAATGGCCGAAGGTCACATGTGGTGCAAATCGGCATTGCTCTGTTTAAGTCAGTGGAGCTATCATGATCTACACCAGCTGGGAATCTAGCTCTTGGTCTTCACACTCTTCTAAGAAGCTAATCCAGAATCCAGTCAAAGGACCAAATCCAAGATCAACTGACATCAGTGGGAGTCTTTTCATTGATTTGAATGGATTTTGGTTCAGGCCAGAATCCAGTTCAGGTTGAACCTGCCTAGTTCAGAACTCTCTCATCTGGCAACATCCATAATCCAGCATGATTTTAGTTACCTAGATGACTACTTATCATGGGTGTGGCCAAGTTTCCTATGGACCCATAACATTTTTTTACAGACACCAGTTCTGGCTTTCAGTGTTCTGTGCTGTTATTTAGCTGTAATTTACCCTTAAATGTCTTGTAAGAGCCCAGTAAGCAGTGGAAATGTTGGTAATGCTGTTAGACATTATTGACCTCCTGTGATCTGGCAAATTCTCTTGTTTAGCATCAGTCAGGTCCCACGTGTGCCAGACTAGAGAGGTTCAACCTGTGCCAAGAAAGCAGCCATGTATTTCACAGCAGAAGGCTGATGGCTAGAAAGGTGAATTTTAAGATGTTTCTGTACCCCAGCTTGCTTTGGGTGAAGTGTGGCCACAGCTGAGAAGTTTTATAGATTAGCATGCTACTAAACACTTAAATCCAGTAAGTAGGCCGAATTCTGCTCTCATTAGCTCTTGGGTAAATCTGGAGTAAGTTCAGTGAGGAGTCCCACTCATGCAATAATGACGTGACAGGAGAAGCCAACTTAGCAGTGTAACTCCAGCCTGATGCCATGAATTTTCACAAGGAAAAGGGTGAGTTTTCAAATAGAGTTAGCTACCATCATGCATTAGTTTGTTAATATGAGTGAAGACAACACAGTTTGCACTCTTCTTACAAGTTAGCAGGTTGAGTGAAAGGCAATGGGGGAAGCTTAGCATTTATCTTCATTTGCCAAGTCGTGTGAACACCACAAAAGGTGTTTTCTTCACTAGACTTTTACCTTGGGTTCACTAAGTTGAGATAAGTGATACCTAGGCCACAGACAACATGATTTGTCTAACATATGTCTAAATCATGCTAAATGGATACTCTCCCACCCAACTAATCTCAGTGATCAGCACAGATCTGTGTATGGGAGGGTTAGTGTAACATTGTAATGACCAAAACAGCATCATTGGCTATCATTTTTGACATGTTGGTTAAAAAGCAAAAATAGAAAATGTTAATTTAGCTGTTTCACATCACTACTGTTTAATGGGGATGTTATTAACATATCCAATGCCAACAAAATAAGTTTACCAGTTGAATAAATAGGCTTTTTCTAATTCTTTTTATATATATGAACACATATTTTACAAAGCCCCATAGCACTATGGGAAATAAAGATCCTTCTACAAAAAAGAAGATGTAAGTCAGTGTTATAATAAAGCTTTAGAGTTTCAAAATATATCTGGGCTAAGAGACAAAACCAGCTAGAGGCACTACCAGTTTTCCTCAGCGAGAAGGTCCAGGCTGGAACTGTTGTTGAGAAAACCACTTCGCTCTTTCATAAAGTATCTCTTTTCTCCATTTTAGGTATTGCACATAATCCTAGATTGGTCAGGAAGGGCTCAGTAGACCCAGGAGAAAAGATGCTATTGGCACGTAGAAAGAAGCAGTTATAGATGGCGCCACAATGCTGCCAGGGGCTGAGCTTTTTGGCTGATGGTGGAATGGGAGATCTGAACGTGGTCTCTGATCCAGGTGGTCTGAAAACCAAATTGGAGGGTTGACCGTGATGTAGCCATTGGTTATCCTGATGTGGGAAGGTAGCGTGGTTGTGCTAGGAGAAAAGACAAGAGAACAAAGTTAAACAGTGTTCTTTTTACAGCATGCAAGAAGCTGATGAGTCTAGTCTTCCTAATTAGCAATATTCACAAAAGTCTGCACAGATATAGCCTCTTTTCATGGAAGAATTTGCTTTGCTAATAAATGCACCACAGCCCTGCAAGAGAGGTGTTATTAGATCTGCTTTACTGTGGATGTTTGGAGGTGGAGGTTGGAACTAAGACACAGGGAAGTGAGTTACCTAATGTATCCTAGTGAAAAAGTCAGGAATAGACATCTGGAACTGTAACTTTAATTGCTTGGCCACATTTAAGCATGTGCCATCTTGGACATGTGATTTTTTTACAAGGTATTGTCATTCAAAACAATATATCTGAAATGGATTGTCAGGGCTGGTCCCCACTCTGAGTGCAGAAGGTGAGGGCCTGCTAGAGACCTTAAAAATATCTTGCTTCTAAGGCGCTTCTTAAAAAAGCTCCCCAAGGTCACAGATTCCCTGGCCCTGAGAGGTAGCTGCCACCACCAAGTGCAGAAAAAAACAAAACAAAACAAAACAAAAACCTTAAAAGCCCAGGAGGACACACGTGAATATCTACCTGTGGGGTAATCCCAAGCTTTTCCCTTCCCTTAGGAGATAGCTTGAAAAGAAAAGAAAGAAACTAAGCTGCAATCTGACAGCAGATCTTTTGGTCTAGGACACAGGAATCAAATCATTGCCTTAAAAAAGTAATTTATTAACAAAACAAAAAAATAAAGTATACCTGGTTGCTAGGTGTTACAAAGCAACAAAAAGAACCAAGGTCAGAGCACAGAGAATTACTTCCTTGGGATGCAGTTTAGAAGTTACAGTGTCCAGGGAAAATACGTCAGTCAGCCTAGAAAGTTCCACACAAAATCCAAAATAAAAATAACTTGATCATGTCTAATGAAACATTTCCTTTCTACTTCTGTACACCCAGATTATGATGTGGAACGGATATTTACTAGCTTCATTAAACCTGCTTAGGATTAAGCATCTTGGTCTCTCTGCTCCAGCCAGACAGCAAAGATTTCAGCTGTGTCTACCCTTACCTTGAAGGTCAATGGCTGTTACGCAACTTTTGGTATGCCAATTGTGTACCAAAAATGACCTTCTGTGCCTGTCTTCATGGCAGAATGTCGAGGGGAGCGCTCCTCCAGCCAACCTTCCTTACTACCATGTGGCTCAGGAGGAGTTCTGTGATCAATACTGACCCAGGAAGGTGCCGTTTTGCAAATGTGCAAAAGTGCACCCCGGAAAATTGACCCGGAGGAGTCGATCTTCTCTGATAAGTGTAGATGTAGCTTTCCTCAGCAGGTAACTGCTTCGCTTCAGACAACCTCTCTCCCCATTGGCTCACCTGGCTGCTCACCAACAGAGAACTCACTCTCTCTGGGTTTAACCCTTTACAGGCATTCATTCATGACATGGACTGAGTAGCGCTACGTCTGTTTATACAAGCTGAGGTTCCAGCCTAATAATTAGAAGACTGATTCACTGAGCCTTTAAAATAAACAAAAAGTAATCTTCTTCCCTTTGGGTTGGGATTTAGTGTGGATACACGGTTAGGACTGTCCCAGTTCAGGGCAGTTCCATCTTCTTTCTCTTCTTGGTCCTCTAACACTTAGGTTTCTTGGCTCCTCAGCCATCACCTCTCTTGGTTGCAGACATGCATCTCACTCTCTCTTACCTGAGGTATTTTCAGGCCCAGTTCCCTGCCTACACTCTACAATCCCCCAGAAAGCCAGACTTCCTAAAAAAGCCTGCTTTGTTTTTTCTCCTCAGAGGCTAATACCAGCATAATTGCCCATAGTTTAAAATGACCACATAGTTTGTTTCTTTTATCAGCAGAAATTGCTCCAATAAAAGATACTATCTAATACCCTGGGACTGATACAGCTACACCTACACTGCAAATAAAAGTTTTATATTCATTTACTGACAAGAACTTTGCAATAACTGTTGCTGAGTCCTGTCAGCAGCATAGTTGTTATTCCATCTCTCTCTCACTTGCTCTATAACATTTATTACTATATATTTACATCAAAACTAATAATTTTAAAATTAAACCTCAGGTTGAGATTGCCAAAGTCATGTAAGGGGATTAGGAGATCAATGGATTTGCACTGGCATTGAGCCCCTACTTGTCCTTAGGAAATCTCTGCCTCAGAATAAAATTGTCAAAAAATGATCAAGTAGGTTAGGAATCGAAAGTCCCATTTTCAAAAGTGCCTGAGGGTCAGATACATGAAAGGCATTTAGGTGCCAAAATACACAGATAGGCACTAAGTGGGATTTGTACATGTGCCTAATTCCCTATGAAAAAATTCAACTCTTCAGTGAAAAATCTTTCAGACGAAAAGTGAAAATGTAGATTCAGAAGTGCCTCAATGTGCCTCATGGGAGTTGTTGTTTGGATGGTTCCTGTCCCCATTCACATCTATGTGCTAGGTTTTCCTGCCAGTCTATGCCTCCCATGATTTCCCCTTTAGATGAGCATTATGGGAATTCCTGGCCACGGTGCATCATGGAGCTGTAGCTTGTCTGGAGAACCTGGCCCAGGGAGGAGAACAGGGTCTGGAGACACCTTCACTACTACTCCCAGGAGGCACCGCAGCTGGCATTTCTAAATAAAACATTGCTCAGGGCTCAGTTGACAGCTTCCATTGTCTGCTAAAATTATCATGATTCTTTTTTGACAAAAGGTTGAAATTTTCCACAAAAAAGCAGATACATGCCACAACCCCCCCCATCAAAACCAGAGCCCTTGTCACACCAGTATATCCAAGGCCTGTGAAGATGGCCTACATAGTAGTCCCTCTAGGACAGTAGGTTGGTGTATTGGCAGATCAGTGTGGAGAGGTCTTTTCCTGTGTCTCATCAGGGTACACAACCCCCATTTTCCATATTGTGACTCAAGCACTTCTCTTGGGCATGAGGCTCTGACTCAAAGCTAATGGAGCTCAAGGGCAGCCTCGCCATTGACTTTGGTGGCATTTAGATCAGGCCCTCACTATATATAATAAACCACACACACTGAAGAGTCCTGTGGCACCTTAAAAACTAACAAATTTATTTGGACACAAGCTTTCATGGGCTAGAGCCCACTTTCTCAGAGGCATGAAATGGAAACTTCAGTTTGATAGATATATATGCACACGCAAAGATGGATGTGTTACATTAGTAGGCGGAAGACCAAAGCTAGCAAGGTCAGTAATAAACCACAGATATTAAAGACAGAAAATAACTTGCAGAACACCTAGCTCATCCCTTGGCCAATGCAGAAGTGTTCCATATTGGAGTGTGTTGGCTGAGATAACATGCATCCAACAAAATATACTGCAGAACATGAAATAAATGGAACAACACTTGGCTCAACTGTGACTGAACTTCTGTTTTTCCCTTCAGCTTATGGAATTGTTATTCGAATCTGGAAACATCCCTGTCTCTCCTCGCCAAATGACCTGCTACGATAACACATGCGCAAGCTTATACTTCTGATCAGATGATATGGCAGGTTTAAAAAACAGTGCAGTAGTTATTCATGGCTCTCCCAGCATTAACCCCTTTCTCAAAAAAGGAACAAACACCCCTTCATCCCAGTTGGGGAGGTTCCATATGCATACACCTGACTTCAAATATATGAACAGTCCCATTGAGTTCATGTACTTAAACACGAGCACATGTTGAAGTACTTTGCAATGGGTGTTGGCATTGTAATAGTAGAATTCATACAAGTAATAAGTTCTAGGCATAACTTTTGTTCTTAGCACCTCTAGTGAATTTCAAATATCCTCTGTACCAAGTGGGACTTCTCTCCAGGAGGTAGTGTCTTTCAGATGGTGTAAACAATTGAAACCTTTTTTGATAATATCTAGCTCTTATTCTTAGAATCCACAGATGTAACAAGGCCTAGACAAAACTTTTGCTCTGAGCACCCCTGGTAAATTTCAAAAAATCCTCTACACCCTGGGTTCCCAACCTTTTCAGTAACATGGCACATTTCAATGAGACCAACAATTCCATGGCACACCCACTTTTTTCAGCGGAATCGATTGCTCATAAACATCACATTTACTTACATTTACTATGGTTACGATCTTACGCGAGTGCTTTGTATCACAGTAGTGTACACAACAAAGTAAACAAGGATCATATGTATTCATGTTTCAAATCTACCACGGAATACACCGTGTCAGACAGTGAGCACTGGCACATTTTCCAAATCTGCTCAACTCAACTGTTTCTAATTATTCATCTGTTCCATGTGTAGCATTCAGTTCAGGCATCTAAATTTCATCTTTTCACGTTATGAATTTCATATTTGTAACAATATTTCTAAAAGTACAATTTTGTTAATGTATTGAACCAATAAATAATTAAAATTCAGTGGATCAGAGCAAAATGCAAAATGGAGTAAACAGCAACTTACTGGGTTAGTGGGAAACCCGGGCCTGCTGGAGTATCAAAAGATGGGCAAGTTGGAGTCGGTGGGAGGAAGGTGGCTTAGAGAGCAGACTCCCCTCTCCATCAGCCTATTGGAGCTGGTACTTGGCATTTAAACCATGCCAAAAAGCTCCCATCCTCCCTCTGTCCCCTATTGCCACAGCACAGAGGGGCGGAACACACTCCCCACAGTCCTTTTGGACTTGGAAGCAGCATTTTAGCAGCCTCCCAGCATGACATGAATGGGCTCCAGTGGGGCTGGCATTTCCCCCCATGACGGCTCTGCAAAGAGCGATTGTGGGGGTGAGGGAAACTGACTAATACTGTGCCAGCTGGAACTCAGGCAGCCTTGTTGTGAGAGCCCCAGCTGGTGTGGGAACATCAATTCTGCCCCCTCTCCCCCACCGAGGTGGCTCTGCATAGAACCATGGTGAGGGGAAATGGATCAAATTTCATGTCACACTTGAACGGTTCTCTCAGCACACCAGTGAGTCATGGCACACTGGTAGAAAACCATGTCTCTACCAATAATAATATGATATAAGGAGATGCACATCTCACAGAGCTGGACAGGACCTTGGAAGGTCATTGATTCCAGTCCCCTGCCTTCTTGGCAGGACCAAGCACCATCCCCCCCACTTTTTTTTAAATCTATTTACCCCAGATCCCTAAACGGCTACCTCAAGGATTGAGCTCATAACCCCGCCTTTAGCAGGCTAATGCTCAAACCACTGAGTTATCCCACCCACCTATGACAAAGGGGAGTTCTCTCCTGGAGGTATTGTCTTTCAGCTGGTATATACAATAAAAACCCTGTTGATAATTCCTAGCTCTTATTCAGGGCTTTTCATCCCTAGGTCTCAAAGTGCTTTACAAAGAAGGTTAGGATCATTATTCCTATTTTACAGAAGGAGAAACTGAGGTACAGAATTCCAAAGCTGCCTAACTCACTAAGGTACGTTTGAAAATCTTTCTAGGCATAGATCTCCACCTTTAGGCGCCTATTTGAACAGATTAGAGACAGACCCAGAAAGATGATCCAGGTGTCTTGACGAGGCTGTCCAGGTGTCACTACCTCACCGTAGCAACAGAAAAGCATGAAAAGGATCTCGCTCCAAAATGAGCAAATGTCTGCCTTGGTTACCTCTGGAGTTTCAGATGTTAACGGTATTGTCAACACTTCCTGCCACAAAGTTTCCACCCAGCAAGCTTTCCAGGCAGAGGGCTCCATTTCTGACCAATGGGTATTCCATGTCTGGAAGGAGTGAGGGAAGTGGGGAACTATGGAGGGGTTGTGTGACCCATTAAACAACTGCCATGTGTCACCTCAAAGATGGCTGACAATGGGTGAGTGATTCTTTCCGAAATTGTTTACAAAGTATTTTCAGACCCAACTGCATGAACAGGTTATGGGAATACAAGACAATTGTTGATAACCAACCCACACAATAATGTGTGCAAGCCCAGCACTTGGTTTTCTTTATCATATCTGGTGAAAATAGGTCATAAATGACATTTGAACAGAGACTGAAGTTGACTATGTCTACACTACCTCTCTCTTTCGAAAGGGGGATGCTAATGAGACACTTTGCTATACACTAATGAGCTGCTGCAATGAATATGCAGACCCTCATTAGCATAATGGCAGCTGTGGCACTTTGAAAGTACTGCTTTCGATTGTGCGTGGCTCATCGACATGAGGGCCTTTTCGAAAGGACCCCTCACGCTTTGAAATCCCTTTATTCCTATTTGGTTATACGAATAAGGGGATTTCAAAGTGTGTGGGGTCCTTTCGAAAAGGACCCCATGCAGAAGAGCCGTGCACGATCGAAAACGGCAGTTTCGAAGTGCCGGGGCCACCACTATGCTAATGAGGTGCCGCATATTCATTGCAGTGCCTTATTAGCACATTTAGATTAAGTTCATTATTATGGCCCTTTCGAAGTTCTGGGGCTAGTGTAGACATAGCTGTTATGTCTACATAGCAGCCTTATTTCAAAGTATGGTATTTTGGAAGAGCTATTCCAAAATAGCTTATTTCAAAATAATGCTGCTACATGCAAAAATGAATTTTGAAGTAACACTTAGCTGACATACAGCATCTACACACATACAGCCAATTTCATAATAGAGGCATTGGATGCACTTTAGAATGAGGTTTACTTATTTCAAAATAAGCCAACCACTATTTTGAAATTATTCCAAAATAGTGGTTGCATTGTGCAGATGCTAGGATAGTTATTTCTAAATAACACCTGTTATTTCATAATAACTTTGCTGTGTAGACCTATCCTGAGTCTCAAAAAATGGAGTTTGCAATTAGAAGACCAAAACACTGGTAAATCACAATAATGTTTCTGTCAAAGTTCTCCATAAAATCATTCCTGGCTCAAGTCTGCCATTTGGGATTGGTCTTTTCTCTTTTTTTAAAATGATTTTTAGCAGGTGCTTTCTATTCATTTTCAAAACAAATATAATATTTATTGAGCGCTTGTTTTTGTTTTTTATCAACAGACATGGGAAGAGTCAGTTGGATTATTTCCTGTTGGCTCTGTCAGAACTGAGATCTGTAATAATATCCCCCTCTTTAAAAAAAGAAAGAGAAAAAGAAAAAACAGTGGTTTCTCTGGGATCTAATCATACTGTTATTCATGTCACTAAAGATTATTAAATAAGATTCACAGGCCCTTGAGACTAGCCACATGCCCTAGGATGGCTGTTAGGCTGTTTAGAAGTTTTGTAACTTCACAAGGAGAACAGATTGGTTACTAATTCAGTGGGGGGGGGGGGCGGTGGTGAGAAAGGGAGGGAAAGGCATATTAAGAAACAATGGCTGGAAGTTAAAGCCATACACATTCAAATTATAAATAAGTCATACTTTCTTTAACAGGGAAGGTGGTTGATCATTGGAACAGAGAGTAATGGTGGCTCCTCTGTCTCTCGACATTAAGACATGGATGCCTTCCTGGGAGAAAGGCTTTAATCAAACACAAGTTATTGGGCTCAGCGCAGGAGAAGGTGGTGAAAAGTCCAGAGCTTGGTTTATTCAGGAAGTCAGACTAGATGCTCTAAGGTTCTCTTTTGGTCTCTATGACTCTATAAAGTGCAGCACAGACCCTACAAAGACATACAGATGTGTTTAACTTAAGGAATGTATATGAGGCTTCACAGAGTTCAGTTCAGGAAAAAAATCTAATTAACAGGTCAAAATGTAAGTAAATATAAATATAATTTTGGTTGGTGGGGAGCGGAAGGCCATCCTTCTTGGAGATCAGTGATCTACCCAACTGTTTTCCTTACTGTACATGTCTTCTCTTGAAACACTATTTTGCAGAATCTATACGGCCAGCCAAAAGGTCCAATCCTGCAAGGTGCTGAGCACTCTGGCCTTGATCCAGCACTTGCACAGCCCTGAATTTTAAATACACAAGTGGGTCTCTTGAAGCTGAAAATTATACACTTAAAGTCAAGCACTTAGGTGTTTTGCTGCATCTGGGCCAGTGCACAGCACCTTTTGCAGGATCCAGGTAATAGAAAATAATTAGAATCTCCTTAAGGATAGAAGGGCTGGTCCTTTTCAGTCTGGAGAGATAAATATTCATTGATAATGGCATTAGGACGTGGCTTCATGTATTTGAATGGATAAACAACATCATCTTCTAGTAGGTGGTCTACAGAGACAATAAGGAACTGGCTACTGACATTGATTATATGATATTTCTACTGGCCTCTATTCATGTTGAGGGTCTTCAGAGCCCAAACCCATGGAAATTTTCCACACCTCAGTCAATCGTCCTTTTGCGCTTTCATTCACAGGGAGCAATGCTGTGTCACAGGACTGAGCAAGTAACGTGACACACATGGAAGCAGCAGCACCTTTGTCCTACCATCTGAGCAGCTACATCTTTAAAGTCTTAATAGGCTGGAGCCAAGGGGATGAAGCTCTATGGAAACCATATTTCCATCTGAAAGGCTCCTGGAGCTCTGTTCCAGCCCTGATCAGATGCTTGGGCTATGCGCGAAACTGCCAACGAATAATTTCCACTCGCAAAAGTGATGCATGTGCTGAAGCAGAGGGCAGTGCAAGACCGCTGATAGCAGTTTATTTATTTCACCAGTCCTGCATTTTGTTATAGGGTGCAGTGGTTGCCGTTTATCTCTGGAAGGGAGCAAGGGGACGCTTCAAGAGAAGACAGCTTTGAAAGAACAGAAGGCTGCAGACAAGTGTTTCAGCACTGCAGGACACTTGGTTGGCATGTGTCTGATAAGAGGTAACAAGGCAGTGTCAGGTTCCTGGCCTATCTGCACAGCTATGTATGAAGCCATTAAAATTCTGTGCTCACCGAAGTGCTATGGGGGAGGGAGACTAAGCCTTGCTTGGTAGTATCCAAACATCGTGTGATGCACAATTAGGCCAACATTAGCAGCTGCTGCAAAATCCTCTGCTAAAAGATACAGTGCCACTGTTGTAAACTTTCACCAACAGCTGAGCTCACCAGTGAGGAGGGACACCTTTTACAACACCTCACTAGGGATCTAACTCTTAGGAATGGGTTGACCAGAGTTGTGTCAGATGCAGGCAAGCCGACTAGTCCAGAGAGCACAGAAGAACTGGAGATTCTGCACTGAGGAAAGTGGTAGCTCGTTGTAACCCACCTCAGAGCTTGCTAATACAGCCAGGCCTTTGGAACCACACTTGCATTCAGGGCTACAGCCTCAGGAAGCAGCTTGGTGTCTCAGCATTTTTATCTCTGGTTTCATTGCCTATGTCAGTGGTCACAGCAAGGACCTGGTGCCATCTCCAGCAGCTACAGAGGCTGTGCTGGGGCAAGGAGGGAAAGGAAACAATGAGAAGAGGGGAACAAAAGTCAGGTGAGGGGAGAAAAAACAGAAAGCAGAGTGGAGGAGAAAGCTAGAGGAAGAAGATGAATGGAAAGGAAAATAAAAAGGATTTATGAGTTGGTTTGGAATGCAGTACATGGGCTGCAGGGCGAGGCTGGGGCTGTCCTTTCACCAGGGTAACATCGGGGGTAACAATCAAAATAGCTGAGAACCACAAGATAAAAAATTCGGGTAAAATAGGAATTGACCCAAAGCTTTTCTCCCAAATGACCTTGCACTCCTTTCTTCCTTGTTACTCCTTTTTCCTTTAGTAACAGTGAGAAAGCCGTGCTAGTCTATATACTATCACTGAACCTAACCAGGTTAGTCACAGAATCATGGGCACATTCTCATGTTCCTCAGCTAACATCATATATTCCATCATGTGCCAACAATGCCCAGATGCTTTGTATATTGGACAGACTTCAAACCCTCTTAGACAAAGCATTAATGGGCACAAAACAGACATGAAAACACTCCTGATCCACAAACTGGTCAGCCGACATTCTAATGGAGTGGGCCATTCTGTTAATGACTCAAGAGTTTGCGTCTTCCTGAAGAACTTTCACACTACTTTGGAAAGAGAGGCTGCTGAATTCTCTTTTATATTCAAATTCGACATATTAACATGTGGTTTGAACCAGGATGTGAATTTTCTGGGTTATTATAGGGGCTCTTTTGCATACTTGGCTTAATTTAATTCCTGACCCCCCCCCACCCATCGCTCTACTCTCTGATTTGCTCACCTTGATAATCTTTTTTCTGATTTGCCAACCTTGATTACTATTTTTGGTTCTCTGTGCCTTAAATATTGAGTCTGTCTGGTCTGGCTATGGTCTGAAGAAGTGGGTCTGTCCCACAAAAGCTCACCTAATAAATTATTGTATTAGTCTTTAAAGTGCTACTTTACTGCTTTTTTCTTCTCCTTTAGTGTGTGTGTTAGTAGTGCTTTTGCACTCCAAAGGTCCAGGAATGATTAAATGTTGATAGATGTTTGGCCGCGTGTGTTTCCTCTGCGTATCACCCCAGCCCCGGGCAGACAGCTGGAACTGCAGACCTTGAGCAAACCACCCAATGACCACAAGATCCGTTAAGAGATGAAGGCACCTAGCCAGGTTTATGGTTGGCAAACACCAGCACTAGTGTCCCACAGGATTTAATGGAGCACTAATACATCTCTGCCCATAACAACGGACCAGCTCAAGGAACAGCAGGACTTTCCATCCTTATTAGGCCAGACAAAGATACTCCCTCTGAGATACATCTTTATGACCTGACATGAACATGTTCATACTTCTCCGACATGGTTAGTGTCCCCTGATGTGTCTACTTATCACCCATCACCACGTACATGTTGGTTTAACCAAAACATCTGTATTACATCCTGTTATCCTGTCTTTATCTTTTAGGAAGATCAGTAGGTTCCTGTTGGGGAATGTTTTTGTACTATCCTTGTTATTGGGATGTTCCGGCACTGCCTCATGTCAGGACATGTTTGCGTGAGTGCTCTGTGACAAGCACTTCTTGGGAAGGTGAATTTTAGCAATAACAGTCCTATTCTTGCCAGTCTGTGAGGAGATTCTGGCTCATATCAGTCCTCTCATACAAAGGCTTATGTCTCAGGCTCTCTTCCTACTACACTGGTCAGGATCAGACATGCGAAAATGCCAACAGAAAGGCTGTCCTGGGGGTAATCCTGCTCCAACTGCAAGTCAGAAGCAGTGAAAGGTTTCCATCCCAACTTTGTAAAACCAAGACGTTTGGATAAATATCAGGAGCCGCCTTCTTCTGCTGTAGAACACTTAAAAATAGTGAAGAAGTCTTCTCCTTTGAAAATACTGCCACCTTGCCTTTCAACAGCGTCCCCTTTCTCTTTCTTTTTAACCCTTCAATTCATTCTCCTTTTGCTTTTTAAGTTGAGTGTTTCACTGCAGCATATCGAAGGTTTGGAGGAATAATGTTTGTATGAAAGATACTAAACCAGATGAAGTATTCTACTGAGCTTATGGCCACAAATATTTATGCCTGAAAGAAATATTGTTTAGACTGCATTCCTTTGGGACCAGAAACAGCTACAATGAACATTTTTAACAACCCAAGAGATTGCTCAGTTCTGACAAGATCTACTGAGATATGAACTTCTAGGCGTTTAGACGTGATCCTCTTCAGACGTGTGGCTGTGTAGTCTTATGTGTGAAATCCCTAGTGGTTGAGACTCAAGTTTCCATTCACTGATGGCTGCACAATCAGGAGCAATTCCTTTGAAGTTATGCTCGTGTGCAGCTGGTGGGAAGAGAGAGACAAATCAGATGTCAACATTTGAAATGCTTAACTCAGTTCAGTGTCTAGAAAAAGAGTGTGAGTCCAGAAACTTGGGTTCATGCTTGATTCTGCCATTGATTTATGGTGTGACTTCGAACAAATCATTTTGCTTCTGTTTATACTTTTTTAAGGTGACTGTTAACTCTTTAGGGCATGGACTATCTATATGTGTCTAGCACACAACACAGTCTGATTGGGTTGACAGTTTATTATTATTACTATTATTATTATTATTATTATTATTATTATTATTCACCATCATCATCATCATCTAGCACAAATATTTCACAGGATCTTTCAGATTTAGACCACCCAAATGCCAAGGTTATACGGAAAATTCCCAGCAAACAGGCTTTCTTGATTTTACCTCTGTGGTCACATTCAATTCTGAAGGAAATCACAGCAGAAAGCTGAGCTGCACCCACTCAAACCAGGGCTCGATTATACCCTTTGTTCCAGGTAATTCACAAAATGTGGAACTGGCCCATCCTCCAAGCCTAAGAAGGTGTTTGACTTTGTCTTTATTTGTTTTTGGGTGAAAGGTGAGGAGCAGGAGCACCTTCTTTCTTGTTATCATATATTTTTGTCCCTAATACCACACAGGTTCTTATTTAACCTCACGTGCCAAATGTTTTAGGCAAATGCTGCAATTGCCTTGCATACAAACACTGTGCTCACTGCACCATGAATGAAGCTGATGCAAAACTGGTACACAAGTTACTTTGCAGACAACTGCACAACAGTGAACACACTGTAGAAATCAATAACCTTTGAAGCTCACCCTCTGAGTGATTACTCCATTCCCATCTAATGGCTTAAAGATGTGCTATTACTCTTGGATTTGGCAACAGCAAAGATTTCAAGCTTATTAAAACCAGCCTGTCAGGAAACTACATGTCATCCTTAGGGGGGAAAGAAAAGAAAGAAATTAAATGAAATTCTTTAAAATCCCTGTGAACAATAAGTCAAGATACTGTAGCTGAAAAATACCACGATTTGTTGTATTGTGTTTGGGTGGTCCAGAAACAAGAGATGACAGCTTTCATTCTTCCCTTTGCCCTCCTTAGAAATGATTGGATGGTTCTCTATGATCTTCAGAAGATCACAGAATCATAGAACACTAGAACTTGAAGGGACCTCGAGAGGTCATCTAATCCGGTTCCCTGCCTGCACAGCAGGACCAAGCACCATCTAGATCATCCCTGATAGATGTCCATTTAACCTCCTCTTAAATACCTCCAGGGATGAAGATTCCACAACCTCCCTAGGCAATGTATTCCAGTGTTTAACCACCCTGACAGTTAGGAAGTTCTTCCTAATGTCCAACCTAGCACTCCCTTGCTGCAGTTTAAGCCCGTTGCTTCTTGCTTTGTCCTCAGAGGCCAAGGAGAACAATGTTTCTCCCTCCTCCTTGTGATGGATCCTCTTGTGGTTCCATATTAAGACTCTGCTACAGCCTCAAAAGTTAGGCTCCTAATTCCCATTGACATCTTAAAGGAACAGTGCCTCCATCACCACAGAACACAGAAAAGCCATTCCAGTTTTTATAAGAGACCAAGCTCTTCCTGAGATTGAATATTTTGGAACAATTTTTTGGCCTGTTCTCTGTAGACTGCCAAGCCAAAATGTGCTCAGCAAAGCTGCTTGATTGGTAATATTGGCTTGTTTGGGTCCACAATGCTTCTTCTGTGCACACATCTGCACCTCCCAATTGTGCATGCAGTTTCTGCAGCTGCCTGCATAATTATGGTAACTACATTTAAGTGTCCAGATGCTTGTCTAATGGCTCAGTTGTGCATAGACTTAGTGTGATAATCTGCACAGTTGTGCTGAGTGAGTACGCAAGTTGTACTGGCAAAGCATAGAATTAAGAAAAATATCTGTCCCTCGTGCTCACGGAGGGATTCCAGCAATTGGCTGGTCTGCAACATGTGGCTGGTAAAAGAAGCAGGTTTGCAGGTGATGAAGCTTTAAATTAGTCTGTGATACACCTTCGTCCCCAAATGTTGTGTTGTTTAAAATCTGAATACATCTCTTCTATTTCTGCAAGTGACCTCTGTTGCTAAAATGGACTGAGCCAGAATGCCCATATCCAAACACCCCAATTTTGCTGTGATTCCTGCTGTGATCCAGAGTTATGTGCCTTGAGCTCAGCAGCTAGTTAAATCAGAAACAGAATGAAGAACACTTCACCCTCAGATATTTATTTATGTGTTTGTTTGGGATTGTGTGGGTCTGCAGTTCAGATATTATTTGCAGATGCATAGGATTAACCATGCATATTTAGATACACTTGGGGAATACACATATAGATTGGACCCTATTCCTTTATTGTAAAACACTTTTAGAGATGGTCACCTTTCTCCTATAGATTTCAAAATGACTTAGAAGAGCCAGTATGGGGAAATAACTAAAACTGTCTGGCAAATTAACTATTTTCTCTCATACTGTTCTCCAGGACTGCAAATTATTCCAGCTAAAGTGCAGCTTGTGCTACAGAACAGGAGAAACACACATGACATGAGCTGGCTCAGAGAAGTGCTCAACATGGTAGTTTCCCCCAGGATTTCCCCCACACCCCTTTTCTTTCTCTCTGAACCTTATTCCATCGCTGTGTCATTTTTTTTCTCTGCTGGGTCTCAGCCCCATATTGCTCTCTGTTATTCACAAACTCTGTCCTCTGTCTTTGCCCCTCCCTCCCTCCCCCGCTCTCTCAGACAGACATGGAGCTAATGACTTCAGGTTCAGGGCATATCCTTGAACCTCCTAGGTGTGAGCAGTGTTGAATTTGGGCAACTGGTGAGCTTGGAAAAAAGTGCGAGTTTCTTTGTCTTTCTCTAAATTTGAGGGTCTCATGCTTGGAACCGGGGGGAGGTGTTCCATGTTGCATATTTGCCATTTAAAATGTGAAGGTGATGAATGCCTTTGCTTGCCCACAAGATAAGCAGAACAAGACTCATTCTACATCCTGTGTCTGGCAAAGCAACTGTAACAGGACCAAGCAGCCCACATATTTCCCATCTCAAAACATTTCCAGAATAAAGCAAAGTACCCTCAGAAGTCCTGCAGATGCCAATACCAACTTGCAGAAGTATCTTTGGTAGCTGGCAATGCTTAAAATGCTAACCAGGGTTCCCTGTGATACAATTAATTGGCACCTATCTGGAAATGAATTAAGTGTCTCCATGGAACCATACGTACGCTTTTTCTGAACCCATTCGGACTGCTTGTCCGAGTTTGCAGCATTTCCCGGTGGCAGCCCTGCACTCGGCCCCAGAGACCCAGAACAACAGTCTTTGCACTCAGTTTTCTAAAATTGCCCATGTAATGGATGATCACCATGGGTATAATTCTCTGTGGTCCATGTTCTGCTCTTGGCTACCCTAATCAATGAAAATGTTCCCAAGTGCTTAACCCATGGAGAGGACTGTAACATTTGGAGAAGGGGAAACAGTGGTAGAGGTAACAGTGCCTGTTTTCACATGGGGACGTGATGTTTGGAATGATACTTGAATTCCAAGCTGACTCTGGTCCTATATTCTCAGTATATATTTAATATTAAATAAATAGATACTGGCTTGAATTCATCTCCAGTTAACTCCATTCACCACTATCTCAATAATTGTATCTGAAAGTAATAAAGTGATTGCACAACCTAAATTAAATGTGAACTTCAAGCAGACATGTAAAATTAGCATCACCATTCACCATTAACATGAAAATACCATTGTTTACTTGTGTTTTATTTGCCCATTCAAAAACAAAGAAACAAACAAGGACATTCAGGTGAGTGTAAATACCTGTGATGCACCTAAATCTGAGATGCACTTTTATCCAGCTTTGCAGTGTCCTCAGAATTTTACAAAGCTGTTTAAAAGCTTTCTTTCTGATTTATGCTATGAAAATCCACTTTAGTGTTCAGAGTGGATTTTTCCCCTCATCTGTTTGATGGGAGATAGCAATTTGATTTTCTCTTCTTTTCTATGAAATAGACAACATCCTCACAGTAAAAGACTTCAAGGACCCAGCCGTGGGAACATCTGGTAAGTGAAAGCTCTGAATATGGAACACATAAATGGAGAGGGTCATATTTATAAATTGGAAGGGCCATCAGGACATCTGCTAACAAGCTTTCCTCCAGAGTCTGATTGCTGCACACGGTTGTTCATGGGCAACAATAAACATGTGCACGGATCATGTGCACATCTTGAAGGCCCTTCCTTTGAGTAGCTGAAGGAACATATGCACTGGTTAAACATAAATGCACTGTTCTCACAAGACAGAAACACAAGTATTTGCAAATCTCTCAAGAAAGCTCTTGTATTCTAGACTTCATAGGGATCTGTTCCCGGAACAGGCTAAAAATAGCCTTGCGGAAAATCCTTACATTTACACAGAGAGACTCAAGCCCACTTAGTAGCAACCCATTCCATAGAAAATCCCACATTTTTGTCAGATTTTTGGGGGGCAAGTTTCCAACCCTAAGCCCCAAACTCCCAGGTGCTCCAGTGGCACTTGGGTGCTGGGGAGTGAAACCCGTGCTTGGAACAGATCCTAATTTAGTGCATTTGTGGCCAACAAACAAACATTAAAAGGTACGTAAGTAAAAAACAAATTTCTTTTCCATTTACAATGCAGGTATCTTTCCTCCAACAGGAATACCTTGCATGCACTTCCCAAAGAGTAACAGCAACAGATGATAACGACAACGATGATGATGATGATGATAATACAGAACTCAACTAAATGCTTCTCTCTTCTAGGTGCCCATAGGAAATTGTTCACAGACATAAAGATCTAGGTCCTTAGCATGCAGATATACCTGAGCTAGCTTATTCAGGATGTATCCAGGGCCCATGGAGGAGTCACAGGCAGAAGACTAGACTGTCCCTTTACCTTTTCCACTGCAGTTACACTGCTATTGTTATTTAAGCTGGCTTTCACCTAGCTAGATCAAAGCTAGTTCAGGTCAGAGAACAAATGTTGGAGTCACATCTCCAGCCTGCAATGTAGATGTATCCTTGGATCTATTTATGCACCTAAGCCCCACTGAACTATCTTTCTGGAGCTTGGGCATAATCAATCAGCATCTTAATCAGTTAATAATGATGCCGCCAATAACAAGTAGTCAAGGAAAGGTGGTGGAGGTAAGAAGAAGAAACAGGCTGGAGGAAAGTGATGCCTTCTATTAAAACAGAAAGCTGTTGCACATCTCATTATAGTAATTATAATTTTGTTTGCATTATAGAAATGCACAGAGGCACCATCCAAGTTTGGGGTGCCATTGTGTTCAGTGTTACAGGTGCAAGCAGTCAGAAATAATCCCTTCTCCAACCAGTTCCCTGCCCCAAAGCCCTGATCCTTCAAAAGCTTTTTGCACTGAAGTCGTCTGGGTTATTCCCCATTGATAAATTTAAGTGTTTCTGTAAATCTTTCCAGGACTGGGGACTGAACAGACTAGACAGAAAAAGAGTGGTAGAAAGAGATACAAACTGCAAGCAAAAGATGGGTGAGACAGGGTGTGGTCACAGAAGACCCCTTGGGAGGCCACTAACACCCATCTTCTTGCTCTCTGGGGCTCCCCACCACGCTGTCCTGCTGAACGAGATCCTCTGGTCTGCCCAAGCCAAGGCACAGAGTTGATCTTAGCACACTCTTTGCTGAGCCATGCATACATTGATCAAGCACACCTCTGGCCAAGTGCAGTTCTAGGGCACAGCACCTGGGAAATCAACCCTCAGAAGGGATCAACCCCACCCCCAGATAATTCTGTCTTTGTGCAAAACATTTGCAGAGGGAGGGCTCACTAAGTAAGCCCCCTTTATCAATGACGGGGAGATATGCACAGTGGTAGCCATCTGGAAGAAATGAGTTTTCATTAAGCAAAACAGTAGGATTTAATTGGTTATAGATAAGAACAAACAGATCAAAGTGAGTTCCCAAATCAAACAAAAGAGAAAACACATAGGTTTCCCTCAAAATCTAGTCACTTGTGAGTGATTATCCTAAATAGCTGACTTTATATCAAATGAAATCTTCAGGTCAGGAATGATCTTAACCTGACCTGCGTCTGCAGTAAAGTTCATTGTCTTTCCTCGGGTATATCAGGCAATTTCCAAAGCAAGCTGCGGACAAGACAGAGGAACTCCAGGGCCCTCTTTTTTTATATTCATAACCATGAAGCAAAACAGGGGAGGTGGGGTCGGTCACAATGGGGAACAGAGGCAAAGAGAAATTAAGCATTTTGCTAAAGGACACAGAATAAGCTGGGGAGAGAGTCAGGACCTGAATCCAGTGGTCAGTCCAGTGCCTCAGAGTAAGGCTACTGTAAGGGTGATGGACCTGGATCATCGGCAGGAGGAAATGAACCTGTAAACTTAGAGGCTAAGGCCCTGAGCTCTACCACATGAACTAAAAGCCTGAAGGCTCTCAGCCAAGGCTGCAGAACAGAGACTTCACTCCCCTTTGTCAGTGGTCTCAGTGCCTCTGGGGCTACGCTGCCATGGAGTATAAGCCGCATGAACCTCCTAATATAATATAAGGGATGTGATGATCAGATCTTGACATCTACCAGTTCCTACAACCAAATCCTAATCAAACACTTTATTGATATCACATCAGACAGCCCTAAAGTGACTTAACACAACGTGGTTGCAGCAGGGTTATACTTCTTCAAGCAAAGAAGCCTTCAAATTTATGAACACATATCATGGATCTTCTTAAACAACAGATGCCAGGCAAGCACTAGAAAACAGAAATGAAAGAGATATTTCTGTATAGGATTCATACCAAGTTTATGTTCCTATTCGGCACAATGAGAAGGAAGGAAGGGAATAGGTTCTTGGATTTCCAAATTAAAAGTAACTGTGCATACAAAAATCCTTGCAGATGTGGCCTCTGGTTTGGTACATTTCACTTTTGCACCCCGTTGGAAATATTTAACCAGTAACAAATGCAGAATTTAGATTCAGAGACTGCTCAAAATTGTCTAGCAGCAAGATATGAAGATCCTATTCTACATGCTTATTTGCCTCATTTTGGAAAATAAAAATGGTTTGCCTAAGGTATTTATTGCTTAAAGTAACAAACAGAATACAAAATATGTTGCCTGTTTCTTCACACTCCTGAAAGCCAGGCAGGTCTATAGGCTAATTTCTACCCTCAGAGAGGTACGCAGAAATGACGGTGAAATCACTGACACTTCCGTAGACAAATCGGACAGTGGAATTTGTGTGCACTTGGCCAAAATAAAATAAAAATTTGAAGCATTTTTGAGAGTTACCCTGAATAGGAAAACCATCCATGGACCTTGGTGAGAATTATTATTATTTGTTTAGAAAATATCTGCTGCTGTCATCTACCCTACTTATTGAAAAACCATAAATCCCAGCTCCCAATCTCACACTCCAACCACTAAACCTCCCTTCTGTTCATAAGAAACAATATGACACAGATTTCCTAAAAATTGCCTTCAGTCATAAAGAAAAGGTTCACTTTAGGAAATTTGCTTCATATTGTCTCTTATAAGTGCCCATTGTACACAGAAAGGATGTCTAGTGGTTAGACTGGGGGTTGGGAATTCTTGGGTATTCTTCCTGCCTCTGATTTATTTATCTTGTAACCTGGGGCAAATTACTGTGGACCATATGGTGCCTCCCAGGAACAGATCTGCCTTAGGTTGTACAGCCTGTCATGAGGAACACTCAGCAGGTTGAGGTTGGGTGGAGAACACGT
This sequence comes from Carettochelys insculpta, assembly GCF_033958435.1. Classification (NCBI taxonomy): domain Eukaryota; kingdom Metazoa; phylum Chordata; order Testudines; family Carettochelyidae; genus Carettochelys; species Carettochelys insculpta. The sequence goes on from NC_134145.1 coordinate 7,120,217, forward strand.
AGTCATGATCTGGATTCTTTGAGCAAATGTGAACAACATAAGGCCTTTTGGAAGGGGCATGCAAATACGGCTGAGCAGAAATGCAAATAAGGCACAGATTTAAATATTTCACACCTCATTTGCATACTCATGCAGGATCTCGACTCCAGAAGAGCTGATTTTGAAAGCCAAACAGCCATGTTTTCAAAAGAACCCTTCCTCCTGAAAAAAATGAGAAAGAAGGGTGCTTTTGAAAGTGGGGTTTCCTTCTGAATGAGCCCCATCTATACGGCTCTTTTGGCTTTTGAAATCATCTCTTCCGGAATCAAGATACCGTGTGAGTATTTAAATCCATTTAAATTCATGCCTCATTTGCATTTCTAACCGACTGCATTTTCATGCACCTTCTGAAAGGGAGGGGCAGTATAGCCACAGCCTAAGAAAGAAAGAAACCTGGTGAAACTAACGAAATGAACAAAAAGTAGCTTTGGACCCATAGCCTGTTCATCATGTGGAATCATGGCTGCACATCTCTTTCCTTTAGACACGTCTGGAGAATAACAAATGAACCTTGTCATTTTATAAGGTGAAAGACGTTATCACCTCTAGCAGGCTGCCAAATCTGGTGTATTACTGTGATCATGCTAGAGGCTGAGACACATGTCAGAGTTTTCCATTTCTTGTTGCGACGCATGGCAGATTTCTAAACTGAGAATGTTTCACAGTCTTAATTAATACATTGTGTGCACTTTGACCAACCTGCTAATCCAAGAAACACTAATAAAAACCAGGAAAGAAACTATGTCAGCACCGCATCACAAGCTACAGTAAAGAGATTTACCTCTTATTTCTATTACACTGCGTTACGCCGTCCCATTAGTCTATTTCCACAAAAATTCTCCACACTCACCACTTTTATCAGCAGTCAGTAAATTCCAAGCGCAGAGCTGGGCCCGATCCTGCTTTCAGCCATCCCTGCACAACTTCATTGACGGGTGTCATTTCATACTTAAATGGTACTCACCCCTGCAGCAAAGATTGCTTTGGGACAGAACATTGGGACCCTAGATGTAGACCAGGGCTCCTATCACTATGATGATGTTAATAAAATAATAAGAATAAAGAATAAGAATATAAGGATGGAATTGAATCTGGGTAAATGAGACGAGCGCGTTCCTCTGACAACAGTCGACATAATGAAAAGCAGTTAGGAGAAGTGCAAAGCATTTGAGGGAAACTCTACTCAGCTACACCATGGGGAATAACTGATTAGGTGGCAGTACTGCTGGAGAGGATTTGGGCATTATAGGGCTCACAGGCTGAATGTGAATCAATAATGTGAAGGAGTTGAGCAAAAAGACTAATATCCACCTGGGTTTGTTGATAGAAACATTGCATTGCATGCAACACCTGTTGCAAAAACAGCCTGGGGAAGTTCCATCTCATGAGCTTTGATAGAGACCAGCTCCACGGCTGCCCACTGGCTCATGCCCTTCCTATAAATCTAAGGGGTATTCCAGGAAGTGTCCAGGCAACAATATGGATTCTCTGTAGTTGCCACAAACTTTGCTTGCTCCTGAACTCCTGGCTTCAGCCTCAGCTAGATTGGGACTTCACCTGGTGACCCAGGTCCTGAAGTCTCACGGGGATTCTGACCTTTGGTGTTGTCCCTGATCTGGAACTTGAGTGCGTTCACCTCTTCTGCTCTTTGCCTCAGGCTTGCCCTGGCTCTGACCCACATCCCAGCTGTCTGTTTTGGGATCCTGACAAGCTTTGTATACATCTCTCTATTCCTGGCTGCTGAAACAGCTTGTTAGAGCCACAGGTAACTGGTCCCAAGGCTACTCTCTAATGAATGTCGGGGGTCTAGACATGGCTACAGCCAATCTGACAACAGGGAAACACAAGTCATAGAGCCACCATTATCCCCATTCTGTTTGCTGTGTTGAGCACTGACTGGTTGGAGCGCTTATTGTTCATCAATGGCTATGCAGACCTTTCGCATTCACTACACTAAACAGAGAGACCGAGGGAGTATTTTAAACAAACAAAACCCCAATTACAGAAATTTCAGTCTCAAAGCCACCAAATGGAACAAAGTAATCTGACCACAATTTACCTGCTAGACTTCAAAAGTGTCTCGCCCTCCTAAAAAGAAAAGCAGCCTTCTCTTTAATGAACCTAAGTACTGTATTTCAGCATGGGGTGTTGTGAAAAGGAAACAATTTGAGTTCATTTACTGAAATTTACCTTTCAGATGCAGTTAAGCAGAATTAAAAGCCTGTACCAATTGACAGCATTCTGTTTTCCATCACTACATTGTCTTGAAGGAAAGGATAACAGACTAAGTGGCTTAAATTCCAACCCAACTGATAAGGTTCTCTGTCTATGGGCATGATTAGGGTAGTTTATTGCATGTTGTCACTCTTCATTCATCACCAGCTCATTTGGTTTTAGTCTGAAATAGCTGTCCTGTTGGAAAGAGATGGATGTTAGTAATGTTACTGCACTCATCTGGGGTTGAACATTCACCAATGGGATATCAAGGAAATGCCATTCCCATTTACAGTGAGATTATATTTCATTTTCAGCCAATAATAGACCTGCAGTTCCATGGCTCCATTAGAAGCAGTTAGTCCTTCTCCTTTTGTCTCTTCCCTCCCTGAAATTTTCTACACTTGCTCCCATTCTTCATTCTGCTTCAAGCTGAAGCTTCTACCTACCTTCAATGTGCTCCATAACTCCACACAAGGAACAGCTCTTGCCCAAGGTTCAGAGCAGCAATTAATCACTGATTCATCCTGGACTCTCATTCTGCTACACCCATTCATTCTTTCCCATCATCTCATTTGCCTCTTTCACTGCCTCCAGACTCTGCTTTCTTCCAAGCTATCTCAGCTCCTGAAACAATTGTCCACTTACCAACCTCCCCACCTCTCTGCATCTAAGGAACTTCTAGAGACCCATGCATTCTATAATGTGTCCCCAAACCATGCTATATATATTCTCCACTGTCTTGTAGTATTTTTGCTCTTGGTTTTAGAATCTAAACCTTAAGGGGTGGACCTTGTCTGTTGGACACTCAAAAAACCAAAGCATAGTGCCTTGAAAATTTATTTATTCTTTCAATTTTATTTATTGCCCAAATTGTATAACCAGGAATTAACTACATGTATTAGAAGAGGAAACTGAGTAGATGTGGCCAACAGAAAAAGTAAAACTCTCCTCTCCTACAGACGTTTGACCCTCTTGGTGCAATCCATCCATGCTGTCTGAGCCCTACCCTGAAAAACTAAACTATCTAAACTAAACTAAACTAAACCAAACTAAACTTTGTTCACGTAACTGAACTGCTCAACATTTTTCATCAAAAATTTAGTTTTGTGGTAACCAACATATTTCAAATGAATTTAAAACAGAAGAAAGATAGCTGAAAGTTGATATCAAAACAATTTGGTAGCATTTCTAATCATAATTCTCATTTCATGACAATCAACATTGCAATTAGAAAGGGAAAACTTAATTTTAAGGGTTTTTTTGATTTAAAAAAAATTAAATTTGACCCTGACAAATTTTTGAATGAAATTTTTCCCTTCAAGAATGTTGTTGAAAGAAAGTTGTATTTTCCAAGCCCCACATATGAAATAGTTTGGTGCTGTAATGTGCCCAGAAGATCAACAAATCTTGGCTTTGTCAGAGCAGCAGAGGTAGGTGAGTTCCACATCTAGAAACCTTCCAGCAGAACACTTGGACATTGCACAAAGCTAGAGAATATCAGTTTATGTGCGACAGCTGGTCCCAGGTCTCAGGATAGATTAAAAGGAGACAGACAGTTTCTAAGATAAATAAGAATAATGTATGACATTAAATGATGAGTCATTTTTATTAGACTATTTCAGATAATGGCTATAACCCTAGAGCAGACAAGAAATACTGCATGAGTTAAGGCCTTTGTGGAACCATTAATTATGGATTTCCTGACTTTTATAAGCTGAAATTAGACCTTTGATGTTCCTTTAACATTGTTCTCATTTGTTCATTTCCTTTGTTTCTGTATTGGAAGCTTAAAAAAATTCCCTAAGATTTCCATGGAAGTGTAGGAGATGGATTTGTAATCCAGACTTCATAAAAGCCCTGCAATTCATCGGTCATAAAGCCCCCTAATCCATGGTCAATAAAGCTTTGGAAAGGAGTTCTGAAAACCAGTGATTTCATAGTTCAGTAGGGTTCACACAAGAACCCTTAATCTGGTTTAAATTTGCATACTGGATCCCCACCCGCACATTTGGCTTTCACTTTTTAAGTTGAGTCTCAACTGCAAGTATTGAATTTTGAAGGCTTTGGATGGTTTTCCTACTGAGTTTTACATGGTTTTCACCTGACATCATAAAAACAACACAGGTTTCCCTCAAACATATCTCAGGTTTGTGCACTGTTTCCTCTTACCAAGTTTCCAGCATATAATTTAACTTGATATCCAGTATTCCCTCTAATTTTTTCCATCCAAGGGCAGAATAAATTTTGTTATGTGTCCCAAGGCATGAAGGTTTGTGAACTACCCATAGAAACATGATGCTAGCAGCACGTGGCTGTGGGCATTTAGGTAATCAAATGAGCAGAAACCGAAACTTTCCTGGGTGGCTGACCAAGCACTCAGCCTACAGGGAACACTGCTGATAACAAGGAAGCTAAGAAACAGCCATGAATTGGAAGAGTGTTCCTGATATTCTAGGCCAGAGCCCCAAACAGTATAAAATCAACTTAGCTGAGCTGCAGCTCTAGCCCAGAGTTTTCCAATTTTATTTGGCCACAGAACTCTTTAAAACTCAGAATAATTTTGTAGAGCCTCTAAAACCAGTTATTTATGACTTCACCCATCTCAGTCCGAAACTCCCCCACCGTCCCTAGAATTAACCCACCTCAGCCCCAAATCAACACCCAGGACTAACCCATCCACCCACAGAGGCCTCCAGTCTAACCTGAGTTAGCTCCTCCCATTACCTCATCCAACATGGCAGACGAACCTACCTTAGCCACCGCTGCTCCTCCGACTCTTGTTCCGAGCCCCTGATTTCATTGGCCACCCTATGGAATCCTGAGAGGCCAGTCACAGCCAATGAAAGGGGAGGACAGTGAAGGAACTGCAGAGCCCATCTGGCTCCCCTCCTGGATAGCCATTGGCTCCTCTTGCCCCACCCCATTGCATGCATGCTGGCTACTTTATGAGTGAGAGGCTCTCAGTGGCTCCCCGACCTGCTGCCACTGAAGTAATGGAACTAAATTCATTTGGTTTAATGGATGGATCTCTCCTGTCACCCTACCGTCTGTAAAACCGATTACATTTAGTTCTACTGTGTCAGCAGAAGCAAGACAGGGAGCTACAGAGGAGTAAGCAGCGGCAGCATCCAGAGCCACAAGTGATTCCTTGAAGAGCCACATGTTTGCTGGCCCCTGTTCATTTCTTGCAGAACCCGTATCTTCACTATGCGGAGCCCTGGGGTTCTGCCGAACGCCCTTTGGGAAACATTGCTCTAGCTCATTCAAGTTGGAGTAAGAATTATTCTATTCCATCCTTGCAGGGAACAATCATATAACAAACCTTGATAACATTCAGCCTTATGCTTTGCTATGGCCAATCAGAGAAGGAACCATTTAAAAACAATACCCTGTACAAAGCATAATGCTACACCCAACATGCAATGGATGTTGATGGAATGGTTCTGCCAACAGCGCAATATACAGCAGCTGCTTTGTAAATGTCAATTGCACATCCATTTTATTGGGAAACCAAAGCTTCCCATGAGCCCCTGATTTTGGATTAACAGTTTGTAATTTTTCGTTTAAACGGAGGTTGCTTTCGAATTGTAGAGGCACAAATTATAATAATAATAATAAAATCACATCTGGAAGCACTAAAGCTGATTTTTTTCTTCTCCTTCATTTTAGGTCTTTGCTGTCCCACTGAACCCCACATATCCCTCCTTAAAACAATGTCATAAAGCAAAGGTCATGCAAAGGCTTTTTCTGGTTCTGTGACATTTTACCATTCTCTCAATCCTCATGATTGGAAAGGAATAAAAGGTTCAGATTCAGATGAGATCCTGCAGGGGTAGTGAAAGCATACTTGTAACTTTAAGATGGGGAACCATCTTTTTCAATGCAATTTTTTTGGAAGCAATACTTGTTATAAAAATGAACAGCTGATTCCACCCAGCTGTATGAACTCATAGCTACAGAACATAGCAGGCACCCCTTCCTTTATCCTGAACATAGGGATCATTGAAGGACCGTGGCTAACACACAGGCTCCAACCAGATCAGCCCCTTTAACATATTCACTCTTTTGTCCCACTCGACGTTGAGCTGGGACAGGCAGTCCTATGGAATGGGGGCACAATGGAGGACTTGGAACCTTTCCAATGAAAATCAAAGATGTTGACTTCTGGGATAACTCAAATCACCAAATCTAGGGCTGAACCAAGCAGCTCTATCTGTGGAACAACCTTCCAGGAGAATCCAGACTATGACCATCCTTAAGAGATGCTGCAAAACTTCCCTCTTCAAAAGAGCCTTTCCACCATAGCCCAGACCATGCTGACAACAATACCCCCATCTGTTCATTCTCCCACCCAAAGTGGGAAATCATACCTCTGACATGAGTAAACCAACCAATCACAACATCAAATAATTTGAAAAACCCTACAAAATACACAGCTGAAAAGGAATACCCCAAGCGCAGTTTTTACCCCAATGCAGGAGATGTACCAGAGATTCCATGCTATCGGTAGCAATTTAGATGAAAGGTGTCCAGAAACTATCATGATGAGTACCAGTATGCAACACAACATGGACAGCTGTATGGATAGCAGATGGGCATTGCCAAATAATGTTTGTTTCATTTTCTTTGGTTTGTTAGCTGTCCTGTATAAATCTGTATTTTAAACATCACAGTGCCAACTTCTTTTCATTTCCAGTTTTGAGCTAATGCGTTTAGAGCAGTTTAGCTTTCATCCCAATTCCCAGTTCCCACTTCTATGCCTGAAAAACATCATCATATATCTGAGTCCTGAATCCTTCCTCCCAGATACCCTGTATGACTCATGGTTTGTTATCTCAGCCAATCAGTGGGGGGTCAACAGCTGTAAAACAGTCAAGATCTTGAGACTGTGAGGAGAACACAGATGCTGAGGTGATAGCTGTGACTCACCTATCTTCTATTCGAACCCACAGATCATTGAACTGCCTTTGGCGATGGTGTTTGTGATGCTTCTTATGCCATTTCTTCTGACGGCCAAACTCTTCCAGTTGGCTGATGCTGTCTGGCAGCAGGAGGTGAGGAGGAAGGCTGTCTTGTTCATCTGACTGAAGTGACACTGAAGAGGGAGAAGATGCTGGTATATGCTCAAAAATATGGAGAGCAGATGCAACAGTTCCTGAGGCTGCCTCTGAGGAAGGGCTTGTGTTCTTTGTCCGCGAGCTGCGAAGCAAAAGAAAATATGATCTATGAATGGATGACCAGCTAAAAAAAGTCTGATAGAAAGACCTACATGAGTCACCAGGACTAGAGTGTTTCCTGCTATTGTTAAGGCACATGAGGAAGAGCAGGGCTTTTTCTACATTTAGTTGGAAATTTTTGATGAAACGTTTTTCCCCCTAACAAAATCCCAATTTGTCAAAATATGTGAAAGCCCCTGCTTTCGACAGCTTTTTTGCTTTGAAGAATTTCTGGAGAGAAGTTTTGAAATTGTCAAAGCATTTCATTGCAATATTTTAGAAAGGGAAAAATTCTAGGTTGCTGGCTCAAAACAAAAAAAAACCACATATGTGATGAAAGTACAAAATTAAATTATTAAAAATCAAAACAAAAGATTCTTAAATGATCTAAATGAAATATTTCAAATAAGCTGCAAACTGACTTTCCAACCCCAGGGTTTCTAGTATAGAAAAAGTCAAGTTTTTGATTTTTCATTCCAAAAACTTGAAATCTGAAATCTTTTGAAATAATGGGAAAACCTTTTTCATCCCAGATTTAGCTTTTACTCCTATGCAGTGGATGTACACAACAGTGGCTCTTCCCCTGCCAGGTTATATAAGATGCCTTTTATAATAAACTCCTCAATGCAGCAGAAAAAATGTAATGTGACCCAATGACTGGCAGTTGAACATGAAAATGGCTGTACTGGGTCAGACCAAAGGTCCATATAGCCCAGTATCCTGTTTTCTGACAGTGGCCATGGCAGGAGTCCCAAAGGGAATGAAAACAACAGGTTGTGATCCATCTTATTGTACAATTCCAACTTCCGGCAGACTTAGGTTAAGGGCACCATTCCTGCCCCTCCTGGCTAACAGCAGGTGATGGATCTATCTTCCATGAGTTTATCTAGTTCTGTTTTGAAACCTAAATTCTGACTGGGAATAATGTGCACATTTTAAACAGTGAACATAACTAACCACTGTAATGATTTACCAAGGGGTGTGGGTGATTCCCTGCCACTGAAAATTTTAATGCCAAGACTGGCTTTTTTCCGAGAAGACCTGCTCTAGGAATTATCTGGGGGAAGATCAGTGGCCATGTTATTCAGGAGGTCAGACTAGATGATCAGATTAGTCCCTGGGAATTTATGAATCTTTGAACAAAATGGCCTAAATGGACAAGGGAAACAGATGATTTATAATTCTTCTTGTTCCTAACACACCTCCTTATACGGGCCCTCCTATTGACTTTGCATCACCTTCTACTGTGGTCTGTGGCTTGTAAGGCACAACAGTGTTGTTGATGAGGGAAATAATGCTATCGTTAACAAGTGACTACCTTTGCTGAGGTGAAGCTGAGTGCAGGCTACATTTCCCTTCTTTCCCTTTCAGAAAAAAACACAGTTTACAGCTAACAATTATTTTCTTGACTGTCCTGGGCAGGCAAATTTGGGCTAGTAATGGGGGAAACATGATCCACGAGGGATGATACAGTTGTTAAGAGGGGGATGTGGAAGACCAGGTTCCTGTATGATTATTGTGAACCCCATTTTATGCATACAGAGTTTAGGTAACTTGCTTGAAGTCTTACCAGAAGACTATCCTCGTGCTGGGATTTGAAGTCCCCTCCCCACCGCCGTCTGAACTACTTCCACCCCTTGCATCTGTATACTTTGGGTGGAACTTTAGTGAGAAACGTGAGTGGTTGGTGTGTGTGTTTTATTCTGTGTTTTGTTAAAGTTTCAATAATTCTTTCTTATGGTCAAGTTGGAAACACAATAAAATGAACTCTCATGGGAATGCTAAGATACTCAAAACAAAGCACAGAAAATAATACAAAACCAAAGGAAACTATTCCAAACTTAAAGAAAAGTTGTCAGATTTGAGTTTTGATTGAAGGTTCTATTGGGGAGAGCTCAAATCTTAACCTATCTCAAGAGTGGTCCCAAGGGGTAAGCTAGTAAAGGTGGCAGAAAACGTTTAGTCAGTGTGGCCGGCAAAAACATTTTTATTACACTGAAGTGATGACTTTTCTGACAGAAACTGTTAAATCCCAGTTAAAAGTTTTGCCTTCAGAGTGAAACCAGTGAGTAGCAAAAACTTTTTAACTACATTGGTGACAATTTACAAAATATGCTTCAAAGTGAAACCACATGTTTTGTTATGGAACATTTTGTTCTAGTCCAAAAAAGATTCACATCTACTACTATTAGTAACAAATTTGTTCTTAAATCCATTAAGACAGAACTCAGAACAGTCAAAGTCACTTACTTCCCATAATCTCACATTGCTCCTAAAAATCTTTCCAACGTCACTTATCTGGATCCTCACTGCTACTAGGCATTCATTGTTGCTTACAGAAGACCTAGTAATAAAGGCATAATACAGTAGGGTCTCAACATTCACGAGGGTTCTGTGTTGAGAAATCTCGTGAATTTTGAGTTTCGCAAATATCGCTCCTGCCTGGAGCCGAGCTGCCGGTGCTCCTGCCTGGGTCCCCGGGGGGAAGTGGTGGCTGCTGATGCTCCTGCCCAGGGTCCCAGGGAAAGCGGTGGCTGCTGGTGCTCCTGCCCAGAGCCCCAGGGAAAGCAGCCACTCAGCCTCTTGTGATAGTTGAATTTGCGAATATTAAGTTCACATATCTGGAGACCCCACTGTAATTTTACCAGTTAGAGGCAACAGTAAGAAGATTCTTCACAGCTCAATAAAGCTCCTACACTAACCAAGAGGCTACATTCACTAAGTTTTCAAGGTTTGTTTTGACTTCTAAAATGATGTGATATTTCTTGACACTTCAAAACTTCAACGAGCTAAGTTCTGACACCTTTCCTCACATTGAGCACTGTGTCAGTAAGGATAAGAGCATCAAAATTTGTCCCAATGAGATTCTACTGCACAACTTATGTTGAGAACGTTAGTAACAATAGTGGACACTTCTGTGGGGTCTTTCACTGAAGAATCTCAAAGCTCTTCAAAAACATTTATTAAGCTTCCCAAACCAATGAAAGATCATAAGACAGCTGGGGATGCCACTGCTCAATGTTCAAGCAAAGTTACTGCCAGAAGGAAAAGCAATAGTGTAAGTGTTTGACAACATTTCAAAGAGGAAATAACAGCACTACTTACTATGGCATGTAACCTCTCTCTTAAATGATAAGGGTCAACAAGGGCAAGTGCTGGGGATCTACTGGCTAAACAGCAGTTGTGCAGAAAAGGACCCAGGGATTACAGAATATGAGAAGCTAGAGATGAGTCAACAGTGTGACCTTGTTGCCAAGAAGGATAACAGCATGCTGAGCTGCATTAGTAGGAGCACTGCCAGCAGATCTAAGGAAGGGATTATTCCCCTCTATTTGGCATTGGTGAGGTCACATGTGGAGTAGTGTGTGCAGTTTGGGGATCTCCACTACAGAAAGTATGTGGACAAATCGGAGAGACTCCAGTGGAGGGCTATGAAAATGGTTAGGGTGTTGCAGCACATGACTTACGAGGAGAGGCTAACAGAGATGGGCTTATTTAGTCTGCAGAAGAGAAGAATGACAGGGGCATCTCCATCCTTAGAGGTTTTCAAATCCTGGCTTGACAAAGCCCTGGCTGGGATGATTTTGTTAGGGTAGGTCTGGCACTGAGCAGGTGGTTGGACTGGATGACCTCCTGAGGTCTCTTCCAACCCTGATCTTCTATGAGTCTATGATAAATCAGGATGTGTACTGTACAGTGGGAGGATAGCTAATGTAACTCTACTTTTTAAATAAATCTCCAGAAGTGATCCTGGTACCTAGAGGATAATAGGCTGAAATTCAATGCCAGGAAGACTGACAAAGTGTAGTACAGCACAGAATGATTAGACACGTAGACGAATGGACTAAGAGTCAACACAGCTTTTGTAAAGAGAAATCATTCCTCACCAATCTATAAGAATTCTTTGAGAGTGGTAACAAGCATTCAGATCTGACTGATCCAGTTGATGCAAGGACTCATGACAAAGGTCCTCTCATGACTTAGTAACTAGTTAAAGGATAGGAAACAAAGGGGTTGATCTAAGAATCTGTACCGGCTTCGGTGTTGTTTAAAAAATTCATAAATTATATGGGTGAAAAAGGAGTAAACAGGGAGCTGACAAAGTTTGTAGAAATTACAGACTTGCTCAAAAGCATAGAATCATAGAATTATTTTAGAGCTGGAAGGGACCTCAGGAGGTTATCTAGTCCAGCACCCTGCCTAAAGCAGGATCAACCCCATCTACATCATCCCAGCTATGACTATGACTACGTCAAGCTGGGACTTAAAATTCCACTACCTCTCTTGGTAACGTATTCCAGTCCTTCACCACCCTCCTGGGAAAATAGTTTTTCTTCATATTCAACCTACACCTCTCCCTCTGTAACTTCAGACCATTGCTCCTTGTTCTGCCATCTGTCACCATTCAGAACAGTCTCTCTCCAACCACTTTAAAGCCCCCTTTCAGGAAGTTGAAGGCTGCGATCAAATTGCCCCTCAGTCTTCTCTTCTGCAAACTAAATGAGCCCACATCTCTCAACCTCTTCTCGCAGGTCACTTGCTCCAGACCCCTAATCATTTTTGTTGCCCTCCACTGAGCCCTCTCCAATACGTCCACTTGCTTTCTATGCTCTAGATGAGGCCTTACCAGAGCTGAGTAGAGGGGAATAATAACTTCTCTAGATCTGCAGAAAATGTTTCTCCTAATGCACCCTAATATGCCATTAGCCTTCTTGACTACAAGGGCACACTGTTGACTCATATCCAGCCTCTCAGCCACTGCAATCCCCAGGCCTAAAACCAAATGGAAAGAAGGGGCTTTCAAAATCAGGGGGTCTTTTCAAAAATCCCCCCCATGGTCGGTATGAGTGCTTCGAAACCGGCACTTTCAAAGCGTGCGTGGCCGCCATTATGCTAATGAGGCACTGCATATTCATGGCAGCGCCTTGTTAGCATCTGCTGAAGTGGCTCATTAGCATGCCCCCTCTGAAAGAAGTGGGGCCATGGCCAGAGAGATAGATCATGCACGTACATTCAAACTGAGCTTTGCCCATTAGCCAACATTTTATGGCTCTTTTCTGTTGATTTCCAAACCTGGCAAAATATTTTCAGTATTCTGAACAATCTTCAAAAAGGTCACCAAATAATCTCTTCATCCAACATCTGGCCAGCCGATAGCAAACAAATACCATGTACACTCACTTCTACAAGGAGATGGTTTGGAAGTGCAGCTCATGCCCGGAGAAGTTCTCTGGCCTCTGTTTTGCAAGAGTGGTCAAACTAGGTGATCACAATCGTCCTCTTTCACCTTGGAATCTATTAACGATTGCTCAAAGGTGTACTCAGTCATCAGAATCCAGCATTTCCCCATTTTGTTGCCTTTCCCCTTGTTTCAAGAGCTCAAAATATTCAAATTCCTAGAAAATTGGAGCTGGTAGAGAGGAAACTTCATAGGTTGAAATACTGGGAAGCCCTTTCAGAGACTTGGATGACCTATTCCCATTAAAATGAATGGCACTCCAAATCCCTTTGGTAGCTTTGAAATCCTCAGTCATAATTCCTTCCACGGCTGTTACAAAACCTATGGGCTTTAAACTTAATATTTTGGAACATTCTTCAGCAAGAGAATAAATGAATAGTGGAACAATTACAGAATTTTATACCCTAAAGAGGGTCATAAACCTAACCACTCTCACAATTAGTGTCTGGTGGGTTGGGACCAGCTGAGTCGTGAGAGATGTATATTTGACTTGGTTGATATTTGTTTCATTACTTTCATACCAGTAACCATCTTACTAAAACTGAGTAGGCCAGTGTGTGATTTACACATTTAGAGCTGTGGCACATCCACTTTGAATATCCCTGGAGAACGGCCCCCAAGAATGACAATGCTAGAAAATAAACTACTGGGAATCTGAGGTAGAATTATATCTCTAGGGAAAATGGCCGTAAATACAACCATTTTCCATGGCTTTCATTTAGAAGTGGAAACATAATTAGGAAACCTTTCAAGCAAAAAAAACCCCTAAAAATTAGATACAGCTACAATAATGAAAAGCTAATTCAGCAACTTTAAGTAGCAGTAGCATAAGAGTGAAAATATCTTGAAATTGATTTAACAAATTCTAGAATCCTGGTTTTCCCCCCAAATCTGGTACTGTATTAATCCAGAAATGGAAACAAAAAACTGAGTCTAACAGCACAGGGAAAATTAATCTAGCTGTAATACATGAATATTTATAAACCATCCTGTCAAACCATAAGACTCACGTCAGTCAACGGGAATCTTCCTGTCAATTTTAATAGGCTTTGGCCCTACATGAAGGTCTTGCACATTTATTTTCTGATTTTATAAATAATTTTTTAAAATGAACTGGGCTGCCATTTGATTACAAGGGAACCTGCTATTCAATTTATTGACCATTGGACTGTTTTTCCCTATTAGTCTGGTTTCTCTCAGGGTGCGTCTTCACACGCATTCCTCTTTCGAAAGAGGCATGCAAATGAGGTGAATCAAAAATGCAAATGAGTTATGAATTTGCATATCTGGCACCTTATTTGCATGTTCTAATTTCAAAAGCGTGTCTTTGGAAAGAAGAAAGCCAGTGCAGACACTGCTCTTTCAAAAGTAAACCCATCTTTGAAAGAATCCTTCTTCCCTTTATTTAATGGGAAGAAGGATTCTTTCGAAGATGGGGTTTGCTTTTGAAAGAACAGCGCCTACACTGGCTTTCCTCTTTTGAAATTAGAATATGCAAATGAGTTGTCAAATATGTAAACTGTACCTAATTTGCATTTTTGATTCGCCTCATTTGCATATCTCTTTCAAAAGAGGAATGTCAGTGTAGATGCACCCCGTGTTTATCTTTGTTCATTCATGTTAGTTTCGCCACTTATGTAGTAGGTAACACCACTTGCAGATTTTTACCATCTTTCTTTCACCCTTACTAACCAAGCCATTTTTTCAGGACTATTCTTAGAGACAAGGAAGGAAACAAGGATAAGTTTGGATTTTCTGAGGCAGTGAATTGTTTTCTGTAAGGACAGTGAGAAAAATCCACACTGACACACAAATGCAGACACCTCATGGGATTTCCACAAAGTGCTTGACACACTTCCAGGTTTGGAGGGGCCACCTTTCCCAAACTGTGATGATCTGTAGGAAATTCTGAAAATTGAAACTCATTGAGCTTCCTGGAGCATGCATGAATTTTGCATACAAAGACCATGACTGGACCTTAACTTTTCGCCTTTGGGTCTGTGCAATGATTTGGTAAAGCAAGGACTGAGGAATCATGGACTCAAGGTGAGAGAAGGTCAGGCCCAGCCTTAGGGCAAGGTGAGCAAATAGGTTGCCATGGGCCCCACACCCCAATTGACTATAGCATCCATTGCCCGTGAGCTGAGCTTCGTTATCAGGGTGCCACCTTGGGCCCCAGTCAGTGGCCAGGCCTCCATGTCAGCACACCACCTTGAGCCCCACCATCATCGTGCTGCCTTAAGCCCTGCAAAATCTTTGGCCAGGCCTATAGAAAGTGGAAGCCTATGACAACATTCTCCTGATAGCACATAGGATATAGGAAATATTGATTCTTCTGGGCTTGGTTCTCCCGCAAGGAATCCCAGCCCTGTTATAGATAATGGTGAAACCCCTTCTGATTCAGTGGGGCCAGGATTTTTGTCATGGTTTTGCTTGTGAGAAAATATGACTCAGAGACACAAAGAGGAAAATTCCACTTGGCATGTCAGTGCAATTGCTGTGAATTTACACATGGAAGCAGGTCTGATCAGCAAGATGATATTTTTACACATTGTCCTGAGGACACACACTTTAGGCTTCAACACAGCCAAAATCCAGGACCCATTTTCCCATATTTTACTGTAGTATTTATGTTCCCTAAGATACACAGAGAACCTTTTAAAATACAGCTTGCCAGTTTGCTATAAGCATCAATTCCTTTGAGTTTGATGAAGGAAACTCCTGACTTGCAAAGCTGCCTTATCCTCCCTGGTCTTTTCAAGTCTAATGATTTTTTTGTCTCAGCTTCTTTATTTTACAGACAAACCGACAAGATGAAAGATTTCATTTCCTCAATAGGGAAGCTGTGGTAAAGGCCAGGAATGTATGATGTGGCAGCTTCATTTCTGTGCCATCATTCCATTGCTGCACACAGAGTACAGCCAAATGCTAGCTAATATCATTTTATTATATTGGGATGCTCATAAATTCCAGCTTGGGAGTGTTTGTCAAGTCAAGAATTCTTTGCTCACTTACAGATGTCCTTCATCTTCTGCCCACATGCCACAGAGCCATGGGGATTTTCCCAATTTTCCCTTCTGCTCAGTGTTCACTATAAAGATGCTGCAATTAGAAATTAGCTGACAGCAGTGTTAATACAGCATCAGGCAGAGTAGATGGGCAGAAGAATGTGAAAACATTCTGAGCTGGTTGGAAACCACCTTCCTCTCCCCCCTGCCCAAATGAACAATTCAGCAAAACCAACATGAAATTGTGAAAAGTAACAGAGAGACAGCCGCGCTAGTCTATATACTATCAAAACAAAAAAGCAGTCTTTAAAGTGCTACTGGACTGCTTTTTTGTTATGAAATTGTGAAATATTCAATTTGATTTTTTTTTTCTGAAAAAAGTTCCCCTCTTAACATTTCACCCACCTGTAGTTGTGGTGCAAATGAAAACAAGGCCTACATGATATTTAGTGATGTTTTAGGACTTCTGTGCTCCTCGGCCTGAATTTTCACATAAGACTCCTTTATGTGGCTCTGGAAGTTGTTACTGAAATACGGCGTTGCCATCTCTCTGAGGCCATTTAATAAACGGCCCGAAATATGCCAATGAAGAGTGGATGCAAATTCCCCGCGCCTCATTAGCATAAGGTCACATGATCTGGAGTCTGGAAGACGTTCTACCGGACTCCAAAATGCCGTTTAGAAGAGCAGCCCCCGGGGGGGTCTTCCGGAAGGAAGTCCTTCTTCTGGAGGCCCCTTCTTCCTCATTAGCATATTTCGGGCCTTTTATTAGCATGCCACTTTCTTTGAAAGTGTCATGTGTAGAAACGGCCTGACTGAACAAACCTGAACACCCTTACCCCTCCCATTCTCTGAGGTCCCACCGTGCTCATTCCACCCCACACCCTCACTCAATTACTCTTTTTCATCAGGCTGGGGAGGGTCCTGTTTTGAGCAGATGTTTGTGGAAAACTGGTCACCTGGAAATCCTACGCCTCAGCCTAAGGCCTTTTTACAACATTTGGTGCAAACAAATATAAGGTGGATACATCTGGGTTGTTGGAAGGAGGGAATGAACCTGCAACCTCAGGGGCTAAAGCTGTGTGCCTCTACAGCAGAGCTAAAAACCAGCTGCCTCTCAGCTAAGGCTGTAGAACAGACTCTAACCTCCCCTGTGAGTGGTCTCAGTGCCTCTGGGGTCACACAGAGATCTAGCCCCTAAGTAGAGTTCTTTATTGTGTGCATTAGTGATACCACGGTTTCAGGATATCATCTCTGTGGGAAATGGAATGGAGGTGTTGGAGCCACATGCATGGTGGTACTGCTTTTCCCAGGTCTTGCTGTCATCCCCTACATTCTCTAGGGAAAAAAACAAACAAACTCAGAGAAGTGTATGCAAACAAGTTGCAGGACCCCATTTCAGGCTCTCCGAATCCTAACCCCATGCAGTACAGGAACAAGGCTTTGATTGTCACGGCTTGCAGCAGTTTTCTACCTGCGTCATGTGGACAGGAAATGCAAGTTTCCTCAACAGTGAGAATTTTTGCTGGAACTGTGCCGACTTGTTTTGATTTTCTGTGGGGAAAACTGAAATGAATTTTTTCTCCAATTCCACCTGAACTGAAATGTTTGTTGAACTGACCGGAAATGTTTTGTTTTGAGTCAGTTCAACACTAAAGGGCAACCCGTTGTAGTGTCCTGTTGCTTCCTGTCATGTGTTTTCAAAGGTCTGACGCTCCCTTTCTCTTCTGTGGGCTGGACTTCCTGACTAAACTACCTCTAAGAGGCAGTGAAGGTTCCCTGAGTGATGTAATGGCTAATGGGAGTCACATGACTGCATATGACTCATGGGAGATATAATCTGGCCAGGGACCGCCAGTCCATAGAGGAGCTTGGCAGTATCAGACTGTTAGCCGATGGACAGACCCGAATTGCAACTCCGACGAGGCAATGCACCAAAGCAGGGAGACACGGTTCAAAGTTGAGCTGACAAATATTTCATCATTTCTGATTTTCTGAGAATACTTCATTCCAGGAACAATGCTGGCATCACAGGGCATTTTGTCTTATCTGATAGAAAAACAAAATGTTGACATATCGAAAGTTTACATGAGAGTGGAAATGTACTGCACTCAGAGTTCTTTATGAACACAGAGGGCTGGAGAACTGTTGTTTCAAGATTCTGGTTTTATATTTTATTAAAATTTCTATCAAACATTATTCCATGCAGTTTGCTCTGGCTCATGGCTTGAAAAAGAGTAGCAGCTATAGAAAACATGCAACTCTTTTTCCTTTTTAATGTGAGTTTTTAACGCTCACATGTATTGCTTTAATAAATTAAAATTTGCAAATTTCTTATTGGGTTATGAGATCACTACTTCCTCTCCCTATATGCTCTCATAGCTCTAACTTTCAGTGTTAGGGACAATGATGTCATATTAGTCATAGACAGCAGAATTTTTCTGATGCTGGATAATACTATTAATAGCACATAGTTCATTATGTTTTTTAAAGTCAGAGAACTCACTCTCAGAATGGTCCAGTCTGCCAAAATGAGGTTCCCTAGGTTCAGGGCCAAAGTTTTGAGTTGAGAGTTTGGTTCTGTTCCATCTCTAATGTCATGACCTCGCCAAGGAATTAGAAATGGTGACCAAAGTGCCATTATTTTGTTTTAATGAGTACGAATCTTGAATCTTAGAGAATTGTGGACAGGGCAAGTATTCAGCTAATCCCCTTCTCTCTCTAATTGCTAAATGTAATCTAAAAATATTAAGATTCTCCTATCTTTCACTCCAATTTTATACCAGTATAGCTCCCCTGACTTCCTTGCACTGTGAACTGTTCTCCAAGTATGCATGGATGGCCAGTATCAATCCACCATTGGAAATCAGTGGTACATAAGGCAGGTTTTGGATTCAGCTATCTGCCCTTTCTGCTACTGCTTACTGAGCAGAGAAAGCCCATCACTACAGATCATGTATGTTATAGGACCAAGGATCATCTCTAGTTCTGTTGCCCTAGTTCCCTCTTTGTGGGCTGTTTAGTTTAATACTCCGCTGGGTACATCTGAGAGAGAGAAACATTTGCATAAGCAGAGATTTACCTTCCCATCTGAAAAAGAAACTCCAGATTTGGGCCCTAACTTGGCAAGGTGCTGAAGCACACAACTAAGTTGAAGCACATGCGTAATCCCATTGATTTCACGTTCAGGTCGAGGGCAGATAATGCCACATCTTTCTACAGTGGCCAGATTCAGCCTGATATTTTTGGGTCTTTCCAACACTGGAGACAAGACACTAGCTCAGTGATACTCAGATGGAGGCTCACAAGCTGCAAGTGCAAGTGGCCCTTTCATGTGCCTCATTCAGCTCTTTGCAGCATATGCCATCAAATACTGTATGATTTAACTCTTCATGGCTGTCACTCCATGGCTACGTCTACACGTGAAGCCAACATCGAAATAGCTTATTTCGATGAATAACGTCTACACGTCCTCCAGGGCTGGCAACGTCGATGTTCAACTTCGACGTTGCGTGGCACCACATCAAAATAGGCGCTGCGAGGGTACGTCTACACGCCAAAGTAGCACACATCGAAATAAGGGTGCCAGGCACAGCTGCAGACAGGGTCACAGGGCGGACTCAACAGCAAGCCGCTCCCTTAAAGGGCCCCTCCCAGACACAGTTGCACTAAACAACACAAGATCCACAGAGCTGACAACTGGTTGCAGACCCTGTGCCTGCAGCATAGATCCCCAGCTGCCGCAGAAGCAGCCAGAAGCCCTGGGCTAAGGGCTGCTGCCCACGGTGACCATAGAGCCCCGCAGGGGCTGGAGAGAGAGCATCTCTCAACCCCCCAGCTGATGGCCCCCATGGAGGACCCAGCAATTTCAACGTTGCGGGACGCGGATCGTCTACACGGTCCCTACTTCGACGTTGAACGTCGAAGTAGGGCGCTATTCCGATCCCCTCATGAGGTTAGTGACTTCGACGTCTCGCCGCCTAACGTCGAAGTTAACTTCGAAATAGCGCCCGATGCGTGTAGCTGCGACGGGCGCTATTTCGAAGTTGGTGCTGCTACTTCGAAGTAGCGTGCACGTGTAGACACAGCTCATAACAAGTAGGACGTCTTCAAGTCAGCCTCCTATTTGTGAGTCCATTGAGGGCTGATCAGCCTGATGCTGGAGCCTCAGGTCTTGTCACAGAAGGAGCAGGTGTTGGTAGCTGTTGGAGGGTGTGGGGCAGCTTTTTCTGCTCTTTCCTTCTTCTTTGCCTCTCCTCATCTGCACTATGGTGGGACCTATCAAATTGTGCCTCTTTCTCATGGATTACTGCTCTCCACTAGGGAGGGTCCTGGGCAAGGTTCTCCCAAGTGTTGACATCGATGCTGCAGTTTTTCATGTGTGCCTGCAGCAATGTCCTTATTTAGCTTCCTCTGGCCCCCAGTGCTCCTCTGTCCTTCTTCCAATTCAGAAAACAGAATCTGTTTAGGGAGGTGCTGATCAGACATCCACCATCCAACAAAGTTTTTGATGAACGATAATGGCTTCAATGCTGGTCATGTTCGATTCTTCCAGGATGCTAGTGTTCATGCACCTATCCTCCCAAGAGATATTTAGGATTCTCCTGAGGCAGCATTGATGATATTGTTCAAGTGTATTCAAATGATGCTTGTATGTTGATTCTCCTGGTTTCACATGTGTACAGAGGTATTGGAACAACCACTGCGCAGTATACAAAGAGCTTTGTCTTGGCATAGATGTCCCAGTTCTCGAAGACCCTTTGTCTCAGGCAGGCAAAAGCAGAGTTGCACAGCTCAGATGATGCTGGATTTCCACATGAATGTCAACTTTAGCAGAAGTATGACTTTCAAGCTGTGGGAACCCCTCCACATTTTCCAGCAGTTCTCCGCTGGCTTCAGTAGAAGGTACATGAGACTGTCCCATCAGTGAGGGTTGGTGGAGCACCTTGGTCTTTTTGATGTTCAGTGTGATGGCAAGATTCTTGTATGCTTTGGCAAAGGCACATAAGATGCTCTGAAGGACTATGGGAGAAAAGGCCATGTTGTCATCTGCGTACTGGAGCTCCATCATTGAGGTTGTAGAGGTCTTGCTTTTAGCCTTCAGTCTCCTTAGACTGAAGAGCTTTCTGTTCATTCTATAGACAATGTTCATGCCATCTGGAAGCTTGTCATCAATGAGGTGAAGGGTCATGGTAATGAAGATGTAGAACAGTCATGGGGCAATGATGCAGTCTTGTTTGATTCCTGTTTTGATCTCAAAGGTGTTGCTTTGGGATCTGTTGTTGCATAATGCTGTGGCAGTCATGTTGTCATGAAGCTGTCCCAACATGCTGATGAAGTTTTTGGGGCAACTGATCTTTGAAAGGATGGTCCACAGGGTGCGACAATTGATTTGATTTGAATGCTTTGGTCAGGTTGATGAAACTCATGTACATGGCTTGGTTTTGTTCACAACATTTTTCTTGCAGTTGCCAGATGGTGAAGATCATGTCTGCTGTCCCTCGGAATGGCTGGAAGTCAAACTGGGATTCTGGGAGAATTTCTTCTGAGAGTGGCAGGAGCTGGTTTGCAAAAATTTGAGCTAAGATTTTTCTCTGCTGTTGTCAGGATGGAGATGCCATGTTGGTTTCCACAATCTGACTTGTTGCTCTTCTTGGAGATACTGATGACTGGTGTGCTTCTGAACTACGCTGGCATCTGCTCCCTATTCCAGATCTTGTGAGTCAGCAGGTGGAGTTGTTTGTGGAGCTCCAGCCTATCTCCTTTGAAGATTTTGGCAGGGATTCCATGTAATCCAGTTGCTTTGTTGTTCTTCGTCACTTTGATGGCAGCTTGGACCTCATTCAGTGCAGGAAGTGTTGCAAGATCGCTCCTAGGTGGTTGCTTATGATGTCTGATTTAATTATTAAGCAGTGTAGGTTATAAGTCAGTCAGTATTATGTTATTAACCAATTGTAGTTAATTGTAGTTAAAAGAACATATTACTAAGTATTTCCCGTCACACTGTTTAATTCACATTCTTGTGGCTCTTTTGGGTAATGCTGATAGCTAATTTGTCTCCTGGGATCACTGCACGAGATCAATCACAGATGTGACTTACTGTTGCAATTTCTGTGTTAAGCGCTTTGCTGAATCCATGTTTTTAAATTCACGGGCTGAAAGGTGAGTAGCTTTCAACTATGGACAATGTGAGACAGGGAACACTCTGATTATGTAGTAGGCATCAGGGAAGAATCTGATATCTGTCAGAAGATCCTGACATCTGAGTTATGCTAAATCCACTTTTCCACCTCATAAGGGAAAAAGACTTACAAGTGACACATCCTATCTCCTGAGTTAAAATGGGGATTAAGTGAATCACTCCAGAAATGTTGCTGAAGCCCATCTACATTTTATCACTGAACTCAAGAGACTCAGAAAAGAACAAGCCAGTTGTCAAAAATCTGGACTAATATAAGAAGATGACATTTTCAACCATCTGTGGGCAACTCCACTTCAGAACGCATTCTTGAAACACGGAACCATAGTGTGCTGCCTGGAAGCACGTTGTCTCAGTCAGAGGCTGCTGAACTTCATTCGTTCACCTATTGCTATCTTAAAAAATCCTTGGGAAGTGAATAGATGGAACTGCAGCTTAGGTACCACACTAGTGCATGTTCCATAGATTGGTAACCGCCGATCTAAACGTCATTTGTTGTAGCATCCAAGGCTATCTTATCAAACCTAAAGTTCACTGATTTTAAATACTATACACTGCACAGGCTCCATTGCCTTGTTAGAACAAGCTTGCTAAACTGCACAGCACACTCAGTGATATACAAACATCTTTCTGAATGGAAAAATCCATTCTGCATTAAAATTCCTGGAAGAGAAAGCCTGTCCATTTCTGCCAAGTCCTGGAGAAAAAAAATACCCATGTTAGTTTCCTTTATAATAAGAACTAAAAACTAAACTAGAAAGTCTATCAGAACAGAGCTGAATACACAACTGGAGTGCCTGGTGAGCATTTTAGGTCACGGACAGAGCTATTGGTAACGGAAGTCATGATGGACCCCCAGCGCCAGCAGCAACAGCAGCTGCCAGAGGTCCACCCAGCCACCCCTGCAGGAGCAGTGCTCGCCCTGCTCCATGCCATGCAGGAGGCAGCTGAGCACCTCCTTGCCACAGAGGAGGAGCTGCCCACAGGGGAGGAGGAAGCAACCCCAAACCCTGCAGCCCCCCACCCTCCCCATGCCACACACGCCGCCGGCTGTGGAGCTACCTCATGAGCACCGACTGGTGGGAGTGGCTGGTGCTCAGAGAGTGGGACGACGACCGCTGGCTCCAGAACTTTCAGATGAGCCAACAGACATTTCTGGAGCTGTGCCAGTGGCTCACCCCCGCACTGAGGCACCAGGACACCGCCATGCGACGTGCCCTCAGTGTGGAGAAACGGGTCGGCATCGCTGTCTGGAAGCTGGCCACTCCCGACAGCTACCGATCCGTGGGCCAGCAGTTTGGTGTTGGCAAGGCCACCATCGGGGCTCTCCTCATGGAGGTAAGAGGACCCACGGGGGGAGGGGGAGGCAGCCCTGGGAGGGGAGGGGAGGGGAGCCCTGGCAGGGGAGGGCCACACACACCCTGAACATCCCTCATTGGTGGTCTCCCATGTGCTTCCCCTGCAGGTTGTCCACGCCATCAACGCCCTGCTCCTCCACAGGCTCATGCGGCTTGGGGATTCGGATGCCGCCATCGCGGGGTTTGCCACCCTGGGCTTCCCCAGTTGCTTCAGGGCTCTAGATGGGACCCACATCCCCACCCATGCCCTGGAGCACAGTGGAGGATGCTACTTAAACAGGAAGGGCTACCACTCAGTGGTCCTCCAGGCCTTGGTGGACAGCCGGGGCCACTTCCTGGACACATATGTGGGCTGGCCTGGCAGCACCCACGACGCCCGGGTATTCCGGAATTCGGGCCTGTGCCACCAGCTGGAGGCAGGGACCTACATCCCCCAGTGGGAGATCCCTGTGGGGGATACCACCATGCCCCTCTGCTTCATCGCAGACGCGGCATACCCCCTCCAGCCCTGGCTCATGCACCCATACATGGGCCATCTGTCTGCCAGCCAGGAGGGCTTCAACCAGCACCTGAACCACGCGCGCCAGGTGGTGGAGCGCACATTTGGCCACCTCAAAGGGCACTGGAGGTGTCTCCTCACCCGCCTTGATGCGGGCCCCACCAACATCCCCCAGATTGTGGGCGCGTGCAGCACCCTCCACAACCTCGTTGAGAGCAAGGGGGAGGCCTTCTTTCAGGGCTGGGCTGTGGAGGCTGGCAGGGCCGATGTGCAGCCACCCGCTGCCCCCAGTCGCCAGCTGGACCCCGAAGGTACCCGGGTCCGGGAGGCCCTGCAGGCCCAGTTCGATGAGGCCGCGGGGTGAATGCTGGCAGGCTCCCCACTGCACCCCCCCATCCTCCACAACACTCCCTGCCCCTACGCCCATACCACAGAGCACCCAAAAGCACACCCCCCGACTTTTCTTGTAAATAAAAACAGACATGTTGTTCGTCAAACCAGAATACGTTGAACTCTTATTATTATCATACTATTTACAGCCAAAATAAATATTATATATATAGGTATTATAAGATGACAGGAAAAAAAAGGGGAAGACAAGGAAGGGGAGAACTATTTACATGGGGGGGCAGGTATCATCAAAACAGGGGTCTAATACAAACTATTTACAAAAGACAAGTGAAGGGGATATATACAAAGGGGGAGGGGGGGCCACGTCCTGGGCCCCACACCCCCTAATGTCCAGCGCTGGGGGTGGGCGGCCGTGACCCGCGCCTCGGCCTCAGCCCTGGCTGGGGCTGGCTGGGGGCCAGGTGGACTGGGAGATATGGCCGGCGGATGTCAGCAGGCCCCAGGTCCCCCTCGGTGGAAGGGCCCTTGGTGGCGGATGGCGGTGTGACGGCGGGTGGAGCGGCGGGTGGAGCAGGCAGGGTGGGCAGAGTGGCGGCTGGCACGGCATGGGGGGCCAGGTGGTCCACGATACGCTCGAATGTGCACATAAAGGCCCCCCATGCCTCCTGGCGCCAGGCCAGCGCCTGCTCCTGCAGTTTGAGGCACTGCTCCTCCACCCGCAGGCACTGGTCAGAGACCTCCAGCTGCCGACGGAGGATCGCCAGCAGCTGGGGGTCTGTCGCCGTCTGGGAGTGCTGGCTCCACCGTCGTCCCTGCCGTGGGGCCGGTCGGTGCTCCGCTGAGGGGCTGGCTTGGACTGATGGCCCCGGTGGGCTCTCTGGGACCAGTGACACCTCGCCGGCACTCTCCGGTCCCTCCGATGGTGCAGCTGCGGAACACGGGGGGGAAGAAGAATGGAGACAGCCGTTAGTGTGGGCCCCGAGTTGTGGCCCTTGTCCCACCACCCCTCTGCTGCTGGTTCCCCATCCCCGTCCCCAGGAGATGCTGCTGCTGCTGCTGAGTGTCCCACCCCCTCCCCCACGGGGGACCCTAGGTTCCGCTTCCCCCATCCCCAGGGATGGGGCATGGCACTGTCGTGCTGGGGGGGCAGGGGCTGATGCACTCCTCTGAGGGACATGCCACTGCTGTCCTTGGGGCCATGGTCATCTGGAGGGCCCTGGTCATGTCTGTTACCCCCGCCCCTCAACCCCGGGGGTGTGCACCGGGGGGTACATACCTGATGGTCCGCTCCCACAGTCGGGGGACACCCGGTGGGCAGACGCCCTGCTGGAGCTCCGTGATGGGATGTCGATCCGGAGCCCCCCCATCGCTGGAGGAGGATCCCCCCTCCTCCTCCGGTGCCCCAGCGGTGGGCTCCTGGGGGGGCCCCTGGGGTGCGGGGCTTACCTCTGGGGCGGACTCCACCTCTGGGGCCTGCTGGGGCTCGTCGGCTGAGGTATCAAGAGTGGCCGGAGGGGAGGAGGTGTGCCGGGGGCCCAGGATGGACCTGAGCTCCCTGTAAAAGGGGCAAGTGACAGGGGCGGCCCCAGATCGGCCGGCCACATCCCGGGCCTGGGCGTAACCCTGCCGCAGTTCCTTCACCTTACTCCTGACGTGGTCAGGAGTGCGGGCAGGGTGACCCCCGGTGGCCAGGCCCTCGGCCAGCTTAACGAATGCATCCGCGTTCCGCCTCTCGCTCCCCATTACCTGGAGCACCTCCTCCTCACTCCAGAGCCCCAGCAGGTCCCGAAGCTCGGCCTCCGTCCAGGAGGGGCCCCGCTGCCTTTTGCCAGGCTGGCTGCTGGGCTGGGAGCCCTGGCTCCCTTTGTGGGGGGTGCCCTGGGGGCGCTTGGGGGGCTGGCGGGCGGCCATCCCAGTGGGGGGGGTGTCTGTGGCTGCAGAGGTGCATGCAGGCTGGCTGCATGGCTGGGCTGCCGCCTGCATGCTCTCTCAGCTTCCTGCACAGGAAGGCAGGGGGCGGGGACCTTTAAGGGGCTGCTGCACGCAGCCACCATCGAGCTCAGGGGCTGGAGAGAGCGTCTCTCAACCCCTCAGCTGATGGCCGCCATGGCGGACCCCGCTATTTCGATGTTGCAGGACACGCAACGACTACACATGCCCTACTTCGACGTTCAATGTCGAAGTAGGGCGCTATTCCCATTCCCTCATGAGGTTCGCGACTTCCACGTCTCGCCGCCTTATGTCGATGTCAACTTCAAAATAGCGCCCGCCACGTGTAGCCGTGATGGCCGCTATTTCGAAGTTGGCGCTGCTACTTTGAAGTAGCCGGCACATGTAGATGTGGCTTAAATGACCCAGTCCCAGGGCAATCCACCTTGATTACTTCCAGGCTGTCAGTCAGAGCCTGGCCCTTCACACTGGCTTACAACATGCACAACTAAACAAGCTCAGGTAACAGATGTTAATGGCAAAGCTTCATTTTAACTAGGATTCGTACAGGACAGCACCCTGGCGTGGTGCTTTGGTGGAGGGCATGACACTATAAGGTCCTACTGTGCCTTTCGGGAGCTCTCTCAACTACCATTGGCTTCGGCGGCTTGGCGGGAGTTGAGCGCTCAGCATCTTGCCAGAGCGACTCAGCACCTACCCAGATGAGCCCCTTGCATGTGCTCTTTGGCTTTGCACCAGGAGCAGTTCAGCAGTGGTATTTTCGAAACACGACTGGGGTACGGAGGAGCCAACATACCCTGATTAAGCAGCATGTCCCTTTCTAAAAAGGTTTCAGGATTGGCGCGATTACTGTAAGCAGTTGCTGTTGGCTCATGCAGGTGCGTGGTGCCAGCATCATGCCCTATTTCAGCAAAATCACAGGGCCCTGCTTCACTCATTTGCAAGTAAAATCGGCTTTTCCCTGGCTGCAGTGTCACTGGCACTGATACACCTCTCACTCCCACCAGCTTTACATCCACATACCTCTGGCCAAGGGGCACCAAGCACAGCTTAGAGCTGGTGAATGGAGTCATGCAAGGGTGGCTATAAGCCAATCCCCTGATCCCTGGACAGGCCGACCAGCTCCCTGGAGTCCCATCCTACTTCCCTTCTTCAGCTGCAAACCGCAGAGGGAAGAAGATGTTTGGAACCTCTGCGGTGGCTGTGTCATGAGATAACATTTTGCGTTTGGTGAGGCTGCCATGGCTGGTTCAGGTGAGGCTGCCCTGGCTAGCACAGCAGTACAAAACTGCCTGTATTCAAGAGAATGCCTGATGTGTTCACTGATGCCAGTCTAGGTTCACCACACCAGCCAGAGGACCGCTGTGTATTCTGAAGATTGCATTTGCTGAGGAAAAATATAATCAATGGAAGAGATCGGTAGAGTATTTGCTGAAGATGTTTCACGTAAGCGAGAGACAAGGATCTTGATCTGTTTTTGAATGAAACAAGATTTCACTATTTCTGCTCAGATATGCAAGGAAGTACAGCTTTCTTCCTGTGGGGAAAACCCCATCCCACAAGAAATGAAACATTGGGCAAATGAAAACCACTTGTGGTGTCATTCCCTGGAGCCTATTATGTCATTTCGGAAGCATCCTCCTTGTGGTGCATATATCTTGTCAGCATATGTTTGTTTGGCTCAAAATGCTTTATCCAGTTATCTTAGCAGGTATCTTGGCATCTCATGCCTTGCATTGTTTAGCTGCTGGAAAGCTGCATGTCACTCCCAACAAGTCTAATGAACATCATGAGCGAGCACTGAAAGTATGGCTGGCAGGTGGCTATTTGCTCGCAATCACGTGGCTGAGTTATTGTACAGCAGTACAATTATAGGACAGTTTGGAAGCCTTTTAGCTTAGATTTCTTCTCCAACAGTGCCGTGTTGCATCTGCTAGTCTGTTTATGTAACACCGAGAACAATGTTCAGTAGGGATGGGCTTTTCTTGTGAAATGTTCTCTCTGATTTCTAGTCAGATGTCTGTATTTCATGGGGTTTTCTTAAAGCAAATTGCTGCAATGAACTGGGATCCCAGTTCATATTAGACAGAATTAAATCAGCATCCTGGGCCCTATACTCTAACCACACACTCCTGTAATGCAAGAGAGAGGTAGCAGTAGTAAGGCAAGTCAACGGGAGAGTTTCTCCAGTGGACTTCCTGCAGTGGAACCACAGCAGAAATTCGACCTAAGCTAGGTCGACTCCAGCTATGCAACTATCCTAACTGGCGTCCCATGTCTTAGGTTGAATTTCTTTTCTAGTGTAGACCTGCCCTTGTTCAGACCTATGCTGGGACTCACACATATGCTCGGGTTAAATATAGCTCATTGTCCACCGAAACCAGCACTGTGTTACAGGGTACGTGACAGCTCAACTTATTCCCCTGTGATTACAATTCTGGATATACAGAAGTATTATTTTTCATCAGTGGAAGGTGATATTGTTTATTTGGGAAACATTTCACACCAAGCACCTCAGGAAACCATTTGGAGTTCCACAGATACGCTAGTGCATGACTTCCAAGCTGTCTGTCAGGAATACCTCAGAATGTAAACATGTCGTTATTGTGGGGTTCCATGCAAAGCAGTATACCCTGAACCTTTCAGCCTGATTTGGTTACTGGTCAAAGTTTCATTAGTTTCAATGTACTAAACTCCCCTCAAATTCAGTGGGGTCCAACCCTGTGAAAGTGCATTTTGAAGACAACGGACTCCAGATTCAGATCACTTGTTCTCAGTGAAATGGAGATTCGTTGTCTGCACGAAGGTATTTTTGTGATTGGTTTTATTTTTTTCGTAGATTGTGAAATATAAAGTGGGACTGATGCCGAGGAGGAAGGTAATCTGGTTGTTAAATCAAGTCACTGAATGCAGAATTCTTGGGCCTGACCTCTGCTTCTGCTACTGAGCAATGGTGTGGTTATATGAAAGGCATAATAATTTTGTGGTTGCATAAACTTCATAGGTGCCAATGGGGACAGAACTCAGGATTTCCTGCTCCAGAAAACAATATTTTTTCAATGAACCACAGCTAGATTCCTCAGTGGGCTCTAGAGGGTGACAATTACACGCCCACTTGAGCAAGTCTGGAATTCCATGCAGCAGAGGGCAAGGCCGATCCATATGCAATAGCCAGGACAATAACACTCAAGTTTTTAAAGTCTCCTTAAGTGACTGAAAATCTCTGACCAAAAAGCCACAGATTTTCCATCTGCAAAGTGGGAATACAGCTCCTTGTTTGCTTACCCTGTAGCGTGAGGCTTCCTTAATGAATACATGTAAAGACCTTTCAGGTTTTAGAACAAAGTGCCCTAGAGGTGCCAAGAGTTACCTACTAATATAGAAACTAATGATGTATGGTGTGCAAACACAGAGTGAAAAAATGTAGTCCAGGGATTGCAAATATGTGCAAAAATGAGGAACCTTCATTTAGTGAAACAGTTAAGCAATGGCATTCCTTTCCAGTGCATACACCAATGGCAGGACATCCTAATATTTTATCTTTGCTTTGGTACAGGCAGGGGATTACAGTTATCATTGTAGACTATAGCCCAAGAGATCAGGATGCACCTGCTAGTGTAAAGCGGTTGGTACAATGGTCTCACTTTGCAGAGGGAAAGATCTAGGTTGCATATTAGGAAAAACAATTTCACCAGGAGGGTGGTGAATCACTGGACTGTGTTACCTAGGGAGGTGGTAGAATCTCCATCCCTAGGGGGTTTTAAGACACAGCTTGACAAAGTCCTGGCTGAGATGGTTTAATTGGGATAGGTGCTGCTTTGAGCAGGGGGTTGGACTAGATGACCTCCTGAAGTCTCCTCAAACCCTAATCTTCTATGATTGTATGATAATTACATGTAGGTCCAGCACTAACCTAACTTCCCACTGAAGTCAATGACAGTCTTACTTTTGCTCCCAATGGGAGCAAAGCTAGGCCATTGCGGAGTGCACAGAAATGGGGGTAAACGAAGCTATGATAGTGTATAGCAGCTGAAGATCTCCTTTCAGTGTCCGTCATATGGCCGAGGGTGTCTTCCTCTTGGGGGGAATTCCTCCCCACTGCACACAATTCAAGTCCCCTGCAGATTTTTTGGTTCCCCATAGAGCAATGACTTTTTGTGAGGAAGCAAAGGGAAATTGCTATAGTGGTTACCTGCCCCGTCCAGCAGCATGGGTGCATTGTTTCAGCGCCTGGAGCAGCTGGCAGGGAGGTACAACACCATGAGGGTAGGGGAAGGGACATCGTGGAAGGTGGCTCCTACCATGCACTGCGCTCAAATGCGAGTCCTGGCTTGGCTGAATCACAGAATCACAGAGCTGGAAGGGACCTCAGGAGGGTACACTTCCTCTTCTTCTGCAAGTAGTGGCTGGGGCTGCAGCCAGGTCCAGGTCAGATCTACCCCCAGAAGAATTCTCCAGGAGCTCCTTGCCCTCCCTGCTTATTTCTGTCCCCTATTACTTCTCAGCCATGGATAGAGGGGGTCACTGAATGGGGATCTACTAGGCTGTCTTCCCCACGCCTGTGCTTCTGGACCAACACATGCCCATACCACCTCCCAAATGTCACCCACCACACCCACAACCCCCATACCAAGCCCCTCTCACAGTCCTGCCGATGGGAGCAGGGGATGGTAAAGGGGGCAGCTGTCCCAGAGCCTAGCTTTTCAAGGCGTCTCAGAGCTCCAGCCAACACCTGGAGCTCCAGACCCCTTTGAAGTGCTGGTAGCATTGTTGTGCTACTCTGTGTGGCTGTAGATGGCCTAGAACCATGGTCCCAGTGGCACTAAGGGTGACTGCTCTTGACCCCAACCCTTCATCCCTTGGTCCTGCCCCGTCAGCGGCGCACGGCCAGAACCCGCTTCCACTTTGCCCCTGCGGCCTCAGTGGCTGTTGGCCCTGCCGCCCCACATCCAAATGCCTGCCCCAATGTAGATCCCTCCCAAGCCCAGACCCACCTACTGAGCCCTACACTCCTGAACCTGCACCCCGAAGAGACCACCTCCCAAAGCCCCACCTCCCAAATTGGGAAACCCTGCACCTAGACCTCCCACACTGAGCTCCACTCACCTGCATCTGAACCCCCACCCCTACACCCAGACCCCTTCCTAAAATGCTTCCCAAACTCAGGCCCCCCCACCCTGCCAAGCCTCACTGCCTGCACCCAGAGGCTTCCTCCACTAACACCTCCCACTGAGCCATATTCTCCCTTCACGTGGATCACCCTGTTGGGCTTCCTGAACCTGGATCCCCACCCCACTGAGCCTCATCCAAATGCATGCATACTCCCACCCCTAAGCTCCACATCCCTAGCACCCAGACCCTCTCTTTTGAGCCACAGCAACCTGTACCTAGACCCCTTCACCTGCAGAGTCCCACTGTGCCTGCACCTGGTACCCTCCCAAGGAACCCCCATGCACTCAGGTCTCCTGCGCACCTAGACCCCACACTGAGCTACCCACACTCAGGTTGCCCCACTCAGAACTCTCTCACCCCACACTCAGATGCCACCACAATCAGCCCCTTCACAACCGAATCCTTCCAGCCTGAGCCTGCTGCCCCACACTGGTGCACCTGACCTGGAGGCGCAGGGCACTAGGGTATTTCTAGGCCAGGCCAAGCTCTTGAAATGTGGAAAGGTCAGGTGCACCCTCATTGCTAAGCATGTGTCTTGGGGGTGTGGAGAGATCCTACCATGGACTGGGCTCAGCTGGGGACAGGACAGGATAGAACTTCCTCTTCTCTCACAAGGAGCTCTTCCACCTATATGCAGTCAGTGACCCATGCTCCCACCTCCCTTTGGTGCAGAATTTTTAATGTTTAGGTGTGGAATCCCCTTAGGCATAACCGTGTCTCACTCTCTCACAAGCACAGCGACTGAAGATAATAGGGTTATTAGCAACAAGAATTCCAGGACAAGACCGAAGCGGAAAAATTTAGTTTCCATCAGACTTTCCTGATCCATTGCCCTGTCCCTTTCCTGAAAACGTGCATGCACCAATCCCTATGTTGGATTTTTCTACCAGGATACTGCACTAGAAAAAACTCTCTCCCTGAAAGAACCTCTCCAGATTGGCTCCCTCAATGGCTGTTATTCATTTGTTTTCCAGACACATCATCTACCTGATTCCTCTTGCCAACTTTTTTTCTCAGAAACATCCTCATTCCTCATTCTTCTTGCGGTGCAGCACATCAGGGAGTGCAAGGGGAGAAAGTCAGTGTGTCTCAGCTTGGATTAATGCTAATTAAGTTTGCAGGGGGTTAGAAAAGAGCTGAACTTGTGCTCTCTGCACTTCAGGAAGCATGAAGCATTGCCCTGTGTATTGATACACAGGAGGTTGCTCCTGACACTCACAGATAGTGGAGGAGTTGCTTTGTTGGGAAGTTCTGACTACGCTAAAATGATGTCAAACACAGGAATTTAATCTCCAGGAAATGGAAACCAGACTGGTGTGATCCTCACTTGTAAGTAGCATGAACTGTAGTGAAGGGTGAACCACAAAAGGTTCTGACAAATACTTTTGGCTCAGAGAGGGAAGAACACGTCTGGATGCTTCTCGAACATATGTCACAAGGGCAGCTGGCTAATCCATCTGCAGCAAAACATTTACTTGATAAATTTAGCTCTTTTCAGATTATTAGGAATGGACTTTGCTGTTCAAAATCATTCAATAGTTATAAGAGAACCACAGAACACTAGAACTGGAATGGATCTCAAGAGGTCATCAAGTCCAGTCCCTTGCCCATCTTGGCAGGACCAAGCACCTATATTATCCCTGTTAGATATTTATCCAACCTGCTCTTAAATACCTCCAGTGATGGAGATCCTACAACCAACCTCGGCAATTTATTCCAATAATCAACCACCCTGACAGGGATTTTTTCCTTGTGTCCAATCTAAACCTTCCCTGCTGCAATGTAAGCCCAAACACATTCATAGGTTTAGTATCAGAGGGGTAGCCGTGTTAGTCTGGATCTGTAGAGCAACGAAGGGTCCTGTGGCACCTTATAGACTAACAGAAAAGTTTAGAGCATGAGCTTCTGAAGAATGCTTCTGAAGAAGCATCTGAAGAAGTGAGTTAACTCACGAAAGCTCATGCTCTAAACTTTTCTGTTAGTCTATAAGGTGCCACAGGACCCTTCGTTATTCATAGGTTTATAGTTTACAGGCAACCATTTTCCGGTTTGTAAATTACTTGGCAACTGATTCTTCAAATAGTTGCTATTCATTATTCCTTAGATCTGCTACAGGCATGTTTGAGGAATGCTTACTTGTACTGGTGAACACTTACATAAGCTGTTTCACTGAAGTGCATGTAGTCAATAGTGTAACTACTCCATAATCTACTCCAGTGTGACCAGCCACCGAAAACACATAGTTTTGTTTTTCAATGACTTCCAAACTCACCTAGAACGTCCAAGATGGCCATGTGAACATCCTGATGCCACTACGCATGTGAAAATATGTTTGTAGGTATATTCACATGAGGAAACACAAACATTCTCAGCTCTTTCCTCTTCAATGACCATTCTCGTGAACTGAATTTTCCTTGCAGGCATGTCAGCCAGAAGGGTAATATGGAGAAAAGACTTTGGCACCTATCTCTCCCTTTTTGCTGTAGAAAGTCATCTATATCAAATATTTGCTTCTACATATCTTGAAGAATGACCTTCAATTCTGCTGGCAACCAAGTAAGTAATTCTAAGCATTGTAACACATCCCATGGACTCCGCCATTAAAAGAGATGGCTCTAGCAGAAAGAAAATCTAGCGGGTCAAATGTGTGAGGCCTCCCTGCATGATAGTGTGATAATGTAGGTAAGGAGAGTTGACACTGGATAGACTGAGTGACTGCAGACGTACTGCAGACTTTGCTAGATAAATGAACAGTCTTCCAAACTGCAGGAGGCCACTTTATTCCTTTGTACCACTTGTGCTGGTACAAAGCGTTGAGGCCCTTTAGTCTGCACTGATATCACCGGGGGAATGAATCAGCCCAAAGGACAAGTGCAACATGATCACTGACAGGGAAATCTTCTTTGTAATCACTCTTCCTCAATCCTGTTTTGGAGCGAGTGGTGTAAACTGCACAGCGACATTGACTGACTGTGGTCCAGTATCTCCAGGGCTGGAAGGCCATTTTGTCTCCTTTCTGATGCATTGTGTAGCCTCTCTGATGAGGACACCAACAAAGCTATCATATTATTGCCAGTTCTGGCACCCATTCCTGTTCTGTGGAAACTGGTCCCATAGGAGCTATGTCAGGAAGAGCAACCTGTTTCCTATAGGCTTTGAAACAACCACAACAGGCCAGACAAAAAGTCTTCCTTCTGCTCTCAATGGATTTTGAATCAGCTCCATGGACCTGAGCTGTGGCTTCTTAGGACAAGGAACTGGAAGCATAGGCATTCTAGGAGTCCCTGCTCTGGGGCAGTCCCTCTGACAGGTTGCCTTGGAGTGGGGGAATAATTTCAATTTTTTTGCTGGCAAAACTAGCATTTTCTTTCAGAAGGTGCCCAGTAGCTGACAGGTGGCACAAACAGCGTGCACAGAGACCGACCATAACTCATGACCTGCTATGAAATGCAAATATTTAAGTTTTCATTGACAAGGGCCTATGAATTAACTCTGTTTCACTACCCCTCCCCTTGATTACTTATCTGGAGTGACTCAGCTCAGAGATAAGTGTGGAGGTAGGGGAGGTAAAAATTACAAGGGGTGATATTATTGGGTCATGTAGGAATTCCTCCCTCCCTATGTCCATGACTAAATTTCAAAAGCATTAAACACTCCTATTTCCCCAACATTAGGTCAGGCAATACATTCACACACACCTGCACATTATGCTTATTTAATCCCCACCCCCACTTCTTTGGACCCATAGTTGTGACTTTGATTCCCTTCTGTCCTGACTGTGATGGAGTTAGTGAAGGGAAGGTGATTCAGAGGCTTGGATTAAATCTCAAAAGTTCACAGTACTGCTCTAGCACTCCTGCTTGGAAACTATTCGGGCTTCTTCCTATCTCTGAAGAGATCTGGTTCAGGTTGGGCTAAAATTTCAGATGAAAATTCATGTTAATTCTTACTTGACCTGAACCAGTTCACTCACCCCAAACAAAGATGTTATCTTACATGACATGCTATTCCTTTATCCTTCTCTCTGCTAGCAAAACATTTCACTTCATTTCATTTCAAGCATCCCATGCTGAGAATGAAATTCTGGCCCCATTTAGGTCAAGATTTCAGTCTACAGATCATCCTTTTCCCCCTTTCTCTCAATCTAGCTTGTAAGTGTTCTTTGCCTTATCCCATCTTCTTTAAACTTGAATCTCTCCATTATTTGCCTTCTTTGTTGGTAGGCCATTCTTGTCCCACTGCCGAAAGAAATTATAACAATGTTGGTTTCAGAGACAGACAAGAGAGGTGCAATTGACATCTAGATGTGGACCCAAGCTTCACCAAAGTTTGCAGCTGTTCTGAACCAGAAGGAGAGAAGCTCACTGCAAAGTTGATATTCACATTTGGACCTGACTTCCCCAATAGTAGGTGAGGTCAATTCTGGACTTTTGGTATGGGATCAGGGCCAGTTAATCAAAAGTTTATTGTTCCGGGAAGAATAATGAGAATTTGGAATGATGGGTCTGATGGCTCCGTATTGATCAGAGTTCAGAGAAGAATGAGAAGGGAGATGTCTAGCCAGTGGAAGGTCTTTCTGAAACTGATCCATTTCATCTGTTATACCAGACTGCAGCATATGAGAAACACCACTTTATTTCTGCAATGAAAAATATTGTGTCTTTTAAGATGTAGGCCCAGAACCTCAACAGAAGTTAGGTGCCTAAATCCCTTTGAAGATCTGGGTCTTAAGCCTTGTGCTGATTAGAGAGAAGTAAGTTATGTGAAAACTGTTATCTTTGCCATCTCCAGGCCTCATCCTGCAAGAGGATCTTCGTGGCCAGAAGTTGACACCCAGGGGCAGTTTTAGTGGCTGTGGCAGAGAGCTGGTACCCAGAACAACCACTTCTAGGGGGTGTTGGCTTTTCTTCTCCTTTTTTTTTTTTTTTTTACTGTGCCATTTGGGAAGTGGGGAATGGACATGGAAAACATGAGCAGCAGAAGGCTTATGGATATTCCTAGGTGGTGGATTCTCCATCTCTGGAGGTTTTTAAGTCCCAGCTTGATAAGGTCCTGGCCGGGATGACTTAGTTGGGGTTGATCCTGCTTGAAGCAGGGGATTGGATCTGATGACCTCCTGAGGTCCCTTCCAGCCCTAGGATTCTATAATTCTATGATTTCTGCTCACAGCCATGCAGATCCATGGAAATAAGAGAAAGGCCCAAATTCTGTGCCACTTCAGGGTCAGAGATTTTTCCCTTGGGCCCAGCATCTATTCTTCTTGTTCACAATGCAAGTCTTACATGCAGCAGATCCCATGCAGTACCACAAGAAAACCCCAGAGCTAAGACAGCAGCACAAGAAATGACCACTGAGCTCATTTGTTTGGTGCTGCACCTTGGGATTATCTTCTTTGCATAGACCCAGGAACTAGAGGTGCGGGTGATGCTACAGCACCCTCCGCCAGTGCCTGGGGTCCTAACTGCAGGGCCTGTACCTGGTGTCTTGGCTGCTATCAGCCACAGTCCCAGAGTCATGGGTGCTGCCAGCCATTTGTCCAGGACTCTGTCCCCAATCCTGTGCCAGGGGTGCCGGCTGCTGGTTCCACACTGAGGGTTCTGGCTACCACTGGCTCCAGACCTGGAATACAGTCTGCTACTGGTCTCCAGGCCAGATGCTCTGCTCCTGTCACCACCTCCCAGTCCCACACTCAGAGGCTCTGTTCCTAATTCCAGCCTCACCCACTTACCCATGTCTGTGCCTGCCTTGCCTGGGAGCTATTTGCCCGTCCTGCATCCAGCTTTGGAGAGAGGGGCATGGACAGAGGTAAGGGAAGCGTGAGGTTAAAATATTTGGGGACCACTAGATTTCAGCACCATGTTCCAGCAGCACCCCTTCTGGAGACATTTGGTTGCATCACAGGTGTCGCCTGCCTGCCCTATCGCATACATTCCATGGTTCGTTGTGTGTTTGCTAGTCAGCCTGGCTGTAGCAGGTATACTCAGGGGCAATATGCATTTGCTTTTACTAGACCTAGTGCTCTTATATGCAGATCACATACATTCTAGCACATACCACAGTGGAGCAGATTTTTCACTGGGAATCATATGGGTTTGATCATGACTGAGAAAATTCAGCCCGTAAAGATGTAATGAGGGAAGCCATTGCATTTTGATTTAGGGTGGAATATTCAAAAGTGCCTAAGGGACAGATTTACAAAAGGATTTGGGCACCAAAAGATGCAGCTATGTGTCTAGTGAACAGACAAAAGTGCTGAAGCAGGTAAGATGCTTTGACTTTCATGGGAGTTGGCTGCATATCCTGCCAAGGAATTTTTTAAATTCCATGAGGTACCTAATCTATAGTTGAAGGTGCCTAACTACCTTGGTCAAGATGAGCCTTAGGCACTCTGAAAGTATCCTCCTTAAGATCCAGTTGTCTCCATCGACAAGATCAAAATGTGCTTTGACTGGATTGCAATGCAATAAATATTTTTGAAATGGGATCAGTTTTTTATAAACCCAGAAAAAATGTCCTTGCTGGATGACCTGGAAAAATGTTTAGATTTTGTTTTTCTTTTTTTGGGTCCCATCACATCCCTAAGCAGAGGCTTCAGATAATGAGTGGCTAAACATATGCCTTGTAGCCTCTCCCTAAGATAAGCAAACATATTTGGCTTACGCCTCTTTCATTGAGGACGGGAACACATTCCACAGAAAATCAATCTCTCTCTCTCTCGGCTCCTTCAGAAAGCTGGGTGCGGGGGAAAATTTTGCCTCATATAGATTCCTGTGGCTTGAGCAGATCAGTTGCCGCAGCTGCTGCAAATTTAATTTGAAACAGCAGCACTAAAAGATCAATTCAGGAAGCACCTGCGGCCAGTGATTTGCTATTATTCAAGAATTCTCAGAATCTACTCCATCT
This sequence comes from Carettochelys insculpta, assembly GCF_033958435.1. Lineage (NCBI taxonomy): Eukaryota > Metazoa > Chordata > Testudines > Carettochelyidae > Carettochelys > Carettochelys insculpta. Next base: position 7,158,368 of record NC_134145.1, read on the forward strand.
TTCAGCCATGTACCAATGTTTTACGTGCTGGCTACAGTCTTGTAGGCCAACAAAATGCACAGTAGTACCCACTTCCATCGAATAAGTCTGCTGGGTGCTATATTTAATGATATGTTCTTCCTGAATAGAAGAATACAAGCTGTGCTTTTATTTTCATCCTTAGCCTCTCGGGGCTATTCTGCAGAAATTAATTATCATCCTTCTGCACAGGCCTCACATCCCAATGGAAGCGCCAAGAAGTAAGCCACAGCTGATACCCTGAGTAAACCTATATGCTATGCCTATCCAAAGAAGGGTACACAATTCACTCTCCTCAATGATTGCCAGCAGGTGAGGAGTGTTGGGATGGCTTGTTCTGTAGTCTTTACAGGAGAGCTGGGGTACCACTGTTGTCCCTAGCACAAGAGCCCAGAAAGGTGGGTTGTTTCTTGGAGTCCTCCTCTATGGATCCCGTATAAAGCCTGATTAGAAGCTGGTTCTTCACTTTCGTGGACTTAGGAAGAGGATTATCGCTGCTTTTCTCAGCTACTTTTAATTTTTGATCGAACACAGACAATTAAGATGTCAGGGTAGCACATTTAAGAATTCATTCTTTGAGCCTGCTTTTGTGACGTTTGAGTCTCACACTTCTAATACACCCGGCCAAACCCAATAGGTATTTACAGAAAGACTCTGAACATATATTTGCTCTTTCTGAAATCCAAACAGATTTCGGAGCTTAAATAAAATAGCCTAAGGTGAGATCACCTGGCTAGGAAGCCATTTGCAGCTTTCTTTAATTCTCCAGGAGACTAATCAAGTTTAAACTATTTATAAAATCCCAGGATTTGAGACAAAAAAGACAAATGTGGCCAATTGGTCCATCACTCTGCCAAGATAGGATTGTTTCCTATAGCATGGAGCAGAATCTAGTATTTTGTCAGGGTTAGTTGAAAAGTTGAAAATGATGGGTCTTCTGACTTTAATCTACTGTATCCCACTGCCTGGAAGCTTCTTTTGATATCTACATCAAACATTCCCATCCTTAACTTTGCCCCCCTTTGTAAGCCCCTGTGTGCGGCCCTAAATGATTCCTCTCCATCAATGTTCCCACCATTCAAATACGGTGACCCCCTATTTAGCATTCCCTTGGCCAAGCGGTATACACTAAGCTATTTCAATTCTTTCTTGCTAATCCCAACCAAGCAAGTGTCCAGCCAGTCTTCACTGAACCCCCTTTGACTTCTCAACTGCCTTTTGCCAGGGTGGTGACCCAGAATTGAACACAGTTGAAATTGCTTCCTTCCTCTTTTATACCACTGTGACTCCATTAACCTCAGCAGAGCTTCTCCTGGTCTGCACTGGCATAAGTGAGAGGAGGGTCAGACCCATTTATTACTTCCCATGAAGTCCTGCAAAGATCCTGCAGAAAGCAAGCATGCTCCATAAAGTGATGTCTCCATGCAGGTGACTCAAAATGGTATGGAACTTTTTATTCCAGCCACAGTCATGTTTCATTTGCTCTCCGTTATCACTCGTAGTTGTCTCTTTCAGCAGTAGAGGTTCCCAGGGCTTCTACTCTCTTTTTGTACATTTGTACTTATTACAGTTTGAATAGCTTTAGAAATAAAGGCATTTATACAAGTTCTACACTCTCTACCACTCTATTAATATTATGACATAAACAGAACCATTAAATAATCCATCAGACAGGAACTCAGCCAGTTGGTTGTCTCCAAATATGTCCTTTCTGCTCCTTTGTCATTCTGGGCGCATATCCAGAGTGTGTATAGCCAAGTACAGATTATTCCAGACCAAGAGGGGAAGAACCTTCCCTGGCCCCCACTTCTCAACTGCCTCTTGGTCTTTTACAAAGGGAGAGAGGTAATCCTTCAGGCAGGTAGTCAGTGCACGTGGTTTTGCAAATAAGGTTCAATCAGCCAAATGTGAGGACTATACCAAACTGGAAAGCATCTTTGCACAGACAACACAACCAGACATGATTTATCAGCCCCAAAATTAATCCTGCGTATTGAAACTCACCTCTTATTTGCACTGTGTCCTGTTAGTACCCCCAAGGACAGGAAAATGCTGCTAACCTTGGCAGATTTTAGTAACTTGTACGCTACCCCCACCTCCAGCACCATCTCGCCAAGGGGAGCTGCCTGAACTGTGCTTGTGGTGTGGAAGGACACCCTTCCCTTCCTCCCTCACATACCAAGGATGAACAGCAAGCAGAGAGCACATGGCCCCCACAGCCGGCTGCCTGAGGGTGCCACTGGGTTGCTGGCCAGGAGCTGCCTAAGGTAAGTGCCTCCTAGCCATAACTTGCACCTGGCACCCCATCCCTTCCAGTACCTCAACTCCCTGCCCCAGCTTACAAATCAAACCCTCTGCACAGAAGAGTGGAGCCTTTGACCACTTAACATATTCTTGGATTGGCCTCCTGTCAGAAATGATTGCCCACCCCGATGTACAGGGATCACAGTTTACTTCAATGGCTCTCAGCACCCGCACCAAACGAACTGCTCCAGCGTTCCTGGTGTGAGTAAGCAGCATCTATGTCATCTACACCTCCATGGCGCTACTGCTGCCAGAGTACCACACGATCCAGGTAGAGCAGCTGGCATTGCAGAGGACTTCCATTGCAATGAGTACCTGTAACTTTTTAGGGAAGCCAGTAACTCACCCTCATCGCTCAGCACAATAATCACTTTGTGGAAAGAGAGAGAGAGAGACAAACGGGTTAAAGAAGCTACAGGCAGCTGCTTACTTTCCAATCGGTTGTCCAGCCGGTGTATGCTCCACTTCAAAGCCTGCTTGTCTCAGCACATCAATCACAGTGTTGTTACCCAGGAAGTGACCTAAAACATGGACAGGAAAAGAGCAGAGTCACTCAAACTGCATCTAGACAGTGCTTCCTCCTTTTGACCCAAGCACGGAAGGGTTGGTTACCAGGGACAGTGTTGGCTTGAAAGGCAACCAAGGCTGGGGCCCAGAATCCTGAATGAGACTCAGCTACTCACAGCCAGATCCACTATTGCCCTTTGGGGAATAGGAGGGAAACAAGGCTAATACTCTGACCCCTCTGGACAAGGGATTGATCAAATCGGTAGACAAACTAAAGGCCATTTCTTCAACTGTAACTTGGAACCTGCAAGCAGTTGTGGTTGGCCCACAGGCTGCAGTTTTAAACACACCCAGGCACAGTTACAGCAATCCTGTCACACAAGTACTACAATTGTTCCTGCAAATGGTGAGAATGGTATTACAGGTTGAACCTCTCTAATCTGGAATTCTCTCGTCTGGCAACATCCGCGATCCAGTGTGATTTTAGTTAGCCAGCCAACTGCTTATCGTGGGTGTGGCCCAGTTTCCCGTGGTCCCAGAAAGTTTGTTTTACCAGTTTGTTCACCAGTTCTGGCTCTCAGTGTTCTGTGCTGTTATTTAGCTGTAATTTGCCTCTACATGTCTTCTAAGAGCCCAGTAAGCAGTGGAAGTATTGGTAATGTGCTAGATGATATTGACCTCTGGTCCAGAAAATTCTCTCATTTGGCACATCTCAGGTCCCAAAGGTGCCAGACTAGAGAGGTTCAGCCTGTATTAGGAGTAGGGCTGGATGGAATGCAGGACCTGAATACTCTGATAAATACTGCAGTACTGTTTGGCCATGTTTATATCCTTTGTTACTGAGTGTTTCTAATGTTTGTGTGAATGGGTTAGGTTTGCAGGATGGTGCATAGTTCTTTTTCTAGGGTAACTGGCATAAGTGGGACCCAGAGTCGACAGACCTTATGCTGGTTTTCTGCACATTGGTGAATTTCAGAACTGCCAGCCCTAAATATTACAAAACAGTGAGATTAATAAGAATGAATTTTGCATTGTTTTCATTGGCCTGCAGGGCATTCAGCCCTTGGGATTTGTCACAAGGGTGCAGTTATTTCTTACTGTCCTGTTGGCTGAGTGTACGTCTGGTCAGAATCCCATGCCTCAGTTTCCTCCTCCGAGGTTGGCCTTCCTGGCTTCCCAGATACAGGTCTGTCTGGGAGATGTGTCTCAGCTCTCCCACCAAGTCACACAATTGTAATCCCTTCTGGAGTACCCAGAGTCCAAACTAAAATCTTCCATACTAACAGAAATGTTCTTTTACCATTCAGGCCTTCTTTTCAGCCCTCCCACTGGGCTTTGTTCCCAGAACCTTTCTGAAGAATAAAGTCCCTGCTAGGCCTCAGAGCCTGAGTCCCTGCCCTAGTTGTTTTTAGTGCCACAATGCATGCCTCAGTCTGTCAACCCAGGTGCTGAGACTTGCTGCTCTGGGTAACCTCTTGCAAGCAGATGAACCCTAAGACTTCAAGAGTAATTCAGTCTCCCGTCTTTTTAAGCCTCGGTCTTCCTGCTTAAACTGCCAACAAGGATGCTAATTAATATCAGTTGTGAGGGTGATGTGGTTATAGGGGTTTTAGTGCAACCCACAAGCATCATAAACACTTTCTAGCCAAAAGACATTTCTTTAAGCTATTAAAATCACATTTGCAGGCCCTAGCATGTTCCAGGATTCCATTACCTCCTTTTCGGCAAAATCAAAATTTGATTTTTCCCCTGACTAACTTGCTTATAACTAAAGCCAAAGGAGCAGTCCCAAAAATGTGCTCCACGCCCTAAGAGAGGAGAGCCCTCTGACATTTGTGAGAAATTAATTTGATCTGATCTTAACTGGATTTTTTAAAGCAATGTCGGAGCCAACAAAGGCTTGATCAGTTAAACATCAGTTAAACAGCGGTCTGAAAGTGGAATGAGGAGCAAAGATGTTTCATTGTCCGTATTCCACTGCCTTAGTTTTTCTTGAAATAGAATACATGTTGCCAACTATTTTCTTTGTAGGAACAAGTGTTCTGAATGCCTATTAACCTTTGATCTTTACATCACAACGCCAAAAGAAATTCAAATGTAATTCTTCAAAGGTCTTAATTAATTTAGTCTTGGCAACCCTAAGGGACAGCCCTAAATCCTCATCTACACAATAGCCATGACCAGGACAGCAGCACTTTAAGCTTCCCAACAAAAGACTTTAAATATGTTTGGGGTGAGATATTTTGGCCTTCTGATCCATTGGGCACTCTGTTAAGACTTCCAAAAAGGGTCCCATCTGTGAAGAATGCCAACTGATCTGTGTCCAGTTGGCTTTTGTTGAGTAAAATTTGTTACGTTAGGTTGAAGAAAATATGGGTAGCTTCCTTCTCACTGCATTCCAAACTGGCACATGTTCTCTGCCCTCTGGCATTTGTAGTGGGCTGAAAAACAAGAATATTGTGGGGGGGCTTCTAGTTAATTTACCATTTTTTCCCCATGCAGACACCTATCCACCAGGATATGGACACAGACTATGAATCATTTCATCCAGCACTATTTAGGACCTATCAATGGCAGTTTGTTATTTACCTGGAAGGAGCTAAATCAGACGCATACGTTGAAAAAGATCTGCTATCCATCACCATGCTTTGAGCCCGTCAGGCCTCTGCCTTAATTATCTATTAAGAAAACATCCAAAAGGTATCCAAATGATGCTTCAGGTTTCCCCAGAATTTTCAGGGGATAACAGAAGGCTCTGCTAAGTGTCGGAACCAAAGTTTGTTCTTGAGAGCCATATATTTTAAAGCTGATAGGTCACGAGATAAGAGCTGGTGCTCAGTTACTCCAAGATACAACAGGGACTTTCTTGAAGGAATTTATGGTTCCCTGAAAGATCACCATGGAAAGAGATGCTTTGGTTTTGAAATGAAAAACTGACTAGGCCACATAAGAATCTAACTAATTCTTTGAAGGGGTTAATAAACATGCGGACAAGGGGCACCCAGTGGACATAATATACCTAGATTTCCAGAAAGCCTTTGACACGGTCCCACACCAAAGGCTTTTATGTAAATTAGGTGGTCATGGGATAGGAGGAAAGGTCCTTTCATGGATCGGGAATTGGTTAAAAGACAGAAAACAAAGGGTGGGAATAAATGGTAAATTTTCACAATGGAGGGGGGTAACTAGTGGTGTTCCCCAGGGCTCAGTCCTGGGACCGATCCTGTTCAACTTGTTCATCAATGATCTGGAAAATGAGGTAAGCAGTGAGGTGGCAAAGTTTGCAGATGACACCAAGTTGTTCAGGACAGTCAAAAGCAAAAGGGATTGTGAAGAACTACAAAAAGATCTCAGCAAACTGAGTGATTGGGCAGCAAAATGGCAAATGAAATTTAATGTGGGTAAGTGTAAGGTAATGCATGTTGGAAAAAATAACCCAAATTACACGTACTACATGATGGGGTCAAATTTAGCTACGACAGATCAGGAAAGGGATCTTGGAGTTATAGTGGATAGTTCTCTGAAGACATCCACGCAGTGTGCAGCGGCAGTTAGTAAGGCAAATAGGATGTTAGGAATTATTAAAAAAGGGATCGATAATAAGACAAAAGATATCATACTTCCCCTATATAAAACTATGGTACGCCCACATCTCGAGTACTGCGTGCAGATGTGGTCTCCTCACCTCAAAAAAGATATATTGGCATTAGAAAAGGTTCAGAAAAGGGCGACTAAGATGATTAGGGGCTTGGAAAGGGTCCCATATGGGGAGAGGCTAGAGAGACTGGGACTTTTCAGTTTGGAAAAGAGGCGATTGAGGGGCGATATGATAGAGGTATATAAAATCATGAATGGTGTGGAGAAAGTGAATATAGAAAAATTATTTACCTTTTCCCATAATACAAGAACTAGGGGACACCAAATGAAATTGATGGGTAGTGGGTTCAAAACTAATAAAAGGAAATTTTTCTTCACACAGCGCACAGTCAACCTGTGGAACTCCTTGCCCGAGGCGGCTGTGAAGGCCAGGACTCTATTAGGGTTTAAAAAAGAGCTTGATAAATTTTTGCAGGTCAGGTCCATAAATGGCTATTAGCCAGGGATAAAGTATGGTGCCCTAGCCTTCATAACAAGGGCAGGAGATGGATGGCAGGAGATAAATCACTTGTCTTCTGTTCTCCTTCTCTGGGGCGCCTGGCATTGGCCACCGTCGGCAGATGGGATGCTGGGCTTGATGGACCTTTGGTCTGACCCAGTATGGCCATTCTTATGTTTATGTTCTTAACTACAAACACCATATTAAAACAAACAGCATAGGGTCAGAAGTTTGTTTTTCCTGGGTACTCAGGTGTTTTTCCAAATGTACCTGCCTGAATGAGCAAAGTCCAGAGGATTTCAATCAATATGACCAGCATATACAGCCAAGCAACAGGCCAGTCATCTCATCGCTTTGGTCATAGCTCAAAGGACATTGAAATCAATTACCATCTTTACATAGAAAACAGTGAAGTGTTGGACTATAACCTGATTGGTAACTGAATTCAACCCTTTACCAGTGAAACACTGTAATAAGCAGTATAGTGAGGCACCTACTACATACATCCTTTTCAATCTCACCATAAATATTTGCTTATTTACTTTGGCCCAAATCAATGAGCAGAATATAAACTCCTTTTGGCCGTGTCTACACTAGCCAAAAACTTCGAAATGTCCATGCAAATGGCCATTTCGAAGTTTAGTAATGAAGCGCTGAAATACATATTCAGCACCTCATTAGCATGCGGGCGGCCGCAGCACTTCAAAATTGACGCGGCTCACCGCCACGCGGCTCGTCCCAACGGGGCTCCTTTTCGAAAGGACCCTGCCTACTTCGAAGTCCCCTTATTCCCAAGATGGAATGCATGGCCATTTCGAAGTTTTTGGCTAGTGTAGACACGGCCTTCATGTTTAACTTCTCCCATTGATGCATCCTTCCCACTTTGCTGCATCTTGTGTGCAGTGACACTTGAAGGTTGACCAGTTTGCTTTGCTGCTCACTTTGCTTCAGTTCTTTGCAATCTTGTTTTGCCCAACTCATCATCTCCCCATGCAGAAATCTAGGGATTCAAAGACATGTTCTCCTTCAGCTGAAAATAGGGCTGATCCAGGAAGAACTTGATAAAAATCTCTGGACTGTTAGGTAGGAGGTCAGACTAAATGATCACAGTGCTTCCCTCCTGGCCTTCAAGTTTATGAAAAGTACCCACACCCTGGCTGCGTCTACACTAGCCCCAAACTTCGAAATGGCCATGCAAATGGCCATTTCGAAGTTTACTAGTGAAGAGCTGAAATGCATATTCAGCGCTTCATTAGCACGCGGGTGGCCGCGGCACTTCGAAATTGATGCACCTTGCCGCCGCGCGGCTCATCCCGACGGGGCTCCTTTTTGAAAGGACCCCACCTACTTCGAAGTGCCCTTATCAGCTCATGGGAATAAGGGGACTTCGAAGTAGGCGGGGTCCTTTCGAAAAGGAGCCCCATTGGGATGAGACGTGCGGCGGCAAGGCGCGTCAATTTCAAAGTGCCATGGCCGCCCGCATGCTAATGAAGCGCTGAATATGCATTTCAGCGCTTCATTAGTAAACTTCGAAATGGCCATTTGCGTGGCCATTTCGAAGTTTGGGGCTAGTGTAGATGTAGCCCCTCTGACCTCCTGGATGGTACACAACCTGATCTTAGCACCATCTTTGTCAATGCTTCAGTTAGTTAAATGAATGCCAATTTCACCTGTACATTCAGAGGCATTTCAGAGCATTGAGTGCTGGTTTCCTGCCCTTCATAAATAAAGGGATAAAGTCCAGACACTTTATTGCTAAAGCTGTTTTTTTAAATAAAGACTTCACAAAATTTAATAATTTTATAGTTCTTTTGTATATGTCATTGTTTCTCCACTAAAAAAAAATAGCAACAACAACTTTTTTGCTGAAACCTTCCAAATTAATTCCCTTTGGCCATGGCTACACTAGCCCCCACCTTTTAAAACGGGGATGCTAATGAGCCATTTGGGCAGATGCTAATGAGGCGCTGCCATGAACATACAGCACCTCGTTAGCATAATGGCAGCCGTGCATCTTTCGAAAGTGCCGCTTTAGAATTGTACGCTGTTTGTGTAGACAGGGGCCTTTCGAAAGGATCCCCCAGTCTTTGAAAGTCCCTTCTTCCGATTTGGTTTTGGGAAGAAGGGGCTTTCGAAATCGGGGGAGTCCTTTTGAAAGGCCCCTGTCTACACCGGTGGCATGTGTTTTGAAAGTGGCACTTTCGAAATGGGCACGACTGCCTTTATGCCAATATTCATGACGGCGCCTCATTAGCATCTGCCAAAGTGGCTCGTTACCATTCCCCTTTCGAAAGACGGGGGCTAGTGTAGCCATGACCTTTCTGGCAGAGAAGAAGCCTGGAAAATTTTACCCTAAAAGGTAGAAACTTTTGGAAGTTATAATTATTGAAAACTTTATGTAAGTGGAGATAGATAGTTAGATAGATAGGGAGATAGATAGATAGCTAGCTAGATAGATATCCTGGATTCTGAGCTGCTACCCACTATTTATTGTAAACCTGGATAAAATTTATTTAGTATTATCCTGATTTATTGTGACAGTTGATGAGTGCTAGAGCTAAAAAGGTCAGAATATCTACAACCCTGGGAATACTCGGCAACTATGGAGAGAAAAGCAGCGGAAAGGAACAATAAAAGACCTGCTACACAAAAGCTTATGTGGTAATGCCAATATTTCAGGCACAAAGATGAATACTACAAAATCTCCATTAATAATTTAAGTTAAAATACGTATCATTGCTGCAAATAAAATATGGTACTAAACCCTGCACATTATGTTTCTAACCTGGAAGGATTTGATTTTTATCAGCAAATGTTGGTAAACATTAATTTCACTGCATACACAGAAACTGACAAAATTTTTTCCATCTACAGGTTGAACCTCTCTAATCCAGAACTCTCTCATTCAGCAAACTCTGTTTTCCACTATGATTTTAGTAAGCCGGATGACCACTTATCATGGATGTAGTCAAGTTTCCTAAGTTCCTACGAACTTTGTTTATAACCACCAGCTCTGGCTCTCAGTGCTCCATGCTAAGTATCAGAGGGGTATCCACGTTAGTCTGGATATGCAAAAACAATGAGAAGTCCTGTGGCGCCTTATAGACTAATAGATATATTGGAACATAAGCTTTCGTGGGCAAAGACCCACTTCTTCAGATGCATCTGACATAGTGGGTTTTTGCCAATGAAAGCTTTGCTCCAAATGATTGGTTAGTTTATAAGGTGCCCCAGGATTTCTCAGTGTTCTGTGCTGTTATTTAGCTCTAATTTACCCCTAAATGTCTTCTCAGAGCCCAGTAAGCAGTGGAAGTGTTGGTAACTTGCTAGAAATTATTGACCTCCTGTCATCCGGCACCAGTCAGGTCCTGAGGGTGTGGGATGTGAGAGGTTCAACCTGTATAAATCAAAATCTACCGATAAGGAAAGTAAGAAATCCACAGATAAGGAATCAAAATCAAAATCTACAGATAAGGAAAGTAAGAAAATACTGCACGAGAGCGTCTCAGAGTTTAATATAAGGATATCTACATTGTGTAATTTGATAGGCAATGTTAATAATTCGTGTTTTAAAGGCTGTCAATCTTTTTTTGTATTTCAACATCTATTGTCATTAAATAATTACCTGATATACACATTATATAGTGCAACTGTAAAAAAATGAAAATAAACATACACAAAGCCGTGAACTCATGATTTTGCACAATGGTACACATTTAAGTAAATAAAAATACAAAAAAAATAAACTGGAATCTGTCAAAATTGAAAAAAGAATAGAATTCTTCCAAGCTTATAAATATACTTGTCTGTATGATATTCATGACAAACAGAGTAGGACTAAATAGTTTTTGGTACTGTAATAAGTATTGTACAATATTAAAATTTGAGTCACTCTACATTTCTAATGTGCTGAATTGATTACTCTAATTTTGAGTCATCTTCTGCCCTTTTTAACTGAATTTGATTTATCAGTAGAAGATTAGGATAAGATGCAGGACAGGAATGGGGAGTAAAGGTGATTCATATGCTTTCTACAGATACCAATGGCCTTTCTTAGACACTAATTTCCAGTGCTGAACATTCAGTGAACTCAAAATAAGCCCATAATTTACTTTAATGAACTGGGTACTTTGTAAGAATGATCTCTGGGTGTAAATGAGTAAATAGAAGTGGTGTCGACTCCCTGAGAGAACTGATGGGCACGATCCCCGGGGAAGCTAATATGAAGGGGAAAGGAGTTCAGGAGAACTGGCAGTATTTTAAAGAGGTCTTACGGAAGGCACAGGAACAAGCAATCCTGATGTGCAGTAAGAAAAGCCAATATGGCAGGCAACCAGCTTGGTTTACAAGGGAAATCCCTCGTGAGCTTAAACTCAAGAACGATGCATATAAGAAGTAGAAACTTGGACAGATGAGTATGGAGGAGAATACACATATGGCTGGAGAATGCCAGGCAGTAATCAGGAAAGTGAAAGCACAACTGGAACTACAGCTAGCAAGGAATGTGAAGGGCAACAAGAAGGGCTTCTACAGGTATGGAAAAAATAAGAAGGCTATCAGGGAGGGTGTGGGGCTGTTACTGGATGAAGGAAATAACCTGGTGACAGATGATGTGGGAAAGGCTGAAGTATTCAATGATTTTTTTGCCTCAGTCTTCACGGACAAGGTCAGCTCCACGAGTACAGCAGTGGGCAATGCAGTATGGGAAGGAGGTGGGCAGCCCTCAGTGGGGAAAGAACGAGTCAAGAGCTATTTAGAAAAGCTAGACACACACAAATCCTTGGGCCTGGATTTAGTGCATCCAAGGGTACTGAGGGAATTGGCAGATATTATTGCAGAGGCTTTGGCTATTATCTCTGAAAACGCATGGAGATCGGGAGAGGTCCTGGATGATTGGTAAAAGGCAAATGTAGTGCCCATCTTTAAAAAGAGAAAGAAGGACAATCCAGGAAGCTATAGACTGGTCAGCCTCACCTCAATTCGTGGAAAAATCATGGAGGGAATCATCAAGGAATCCATTTTGGAGCACTTGGAAGAGGGGAAAGTGATCAAGAATAGTCAGCATGGATTCACCAAGGACCAGTCATTCCTGACCAATCTGATTAGCTTCTGTGATGAGGTAACTAGCTCTTTGGACACGGGGAACTCAATGGATGCGGGGTACCTTGACGTTAGCAAAGTTTTGTGTACAGTTTCTTACAATATTCTTGCTCATAAGTTAAGGAAATATAGATGGGATACATGGACTGTGAGATGGTTAGAAAACCAGCTTGACAGACGGGCCCAATGGGTAGTGGTAAATGGCTCAGTGTCTGGTTGGCGGTTGGTTTCAAGTAGAGTGCCCCAAGGATGAGTTCTAGGGCCAGTACTGTTCAACATCTTTATTAATGACCTGGATGAGGGGATGGATGGCACCCTCAGCAAATTTGAAGATGACACTAAGCTAGGGTTAGGGATAGGGTCCAGAGTAACCTAGACAAATTGGAGGATTGGGCCAAAAGAAAGCTGATGAGGTTCAACAAGGGCAAGTGCAGAGTCCTACACTTGGGAGGGAAGAATCCCAACACTGTTACAGGCTGGGGACCAACTGGCTCAGTAGCAATGCAGCAGAAAAGGACCTGGGGATTACAGTGGCTGAGAGGCTGGATATGAGTCAACAGTGTGCCCTTGTAGCCAAGAAGGCTAATGACATATTGGGGTGCATTAGGAGAAGCATTTCCAGCAGATCTACAGAAGAGATTATTCCCCTCTAGTTGGCTCTGCTGAGGCCTCATCTAGAGTATTGCATTCAGTTCTTGGGCCCCCAGTATAGAAAGGATGTGGACACATTGGAGAGGGTTCATTGGAGAGCAAAGAAAATGACTAGGGGTGCGGAGCACGTGACCTATGAGGAGAGGCTGAGAGATGTGGGCTTATTTAGTTTGCAGAAGAGAAGACTGAGGGTGATTTGATAGCAGCCCTCAACTTTCTGGAAAGGGGCTCTAAAGATAAAAGATGGAGAGAGACTGTTCTCAGTGGTGACAGATGACATAACAAAGAGCAATGGTCTGAAGTTACAGAGGGAGAGGTGCAGGTTGGATATTAGGAAAAAAACTATTTCACCAGGAGGGGGTGAAGGATTGGAATGTGTTACCAAGACAGGTGGTGGAATCTCTATCTCTATAGGTTTTTAAGTCCCGGCTTGACATAGTCATGGCTGGGATGACTTAGATGGGGTCGATCCTGCTTTGGGCAGGTGGCTGGACTAGATGACCTCCGGAAGTCCCTTCCAGCCCTAGAATTCTATGATTCTGTGATTGTAACTGATTTCACTGGGACCACAATTTCACCCTCTAATTCAAGTAATATGGGAGGGATAGTTCAGTGGTCTGAGCATTAGCTTGCCTAAACTTAGGGCTGTGAGTTTAGCTCTTCAGGGGGCTGTCTAGGGATCTGGGACAAATAGTCTTTAAAAAAAATACTACCAGGGATGGTGCTTGGTCCTGCTGTGAGTGCAGGAGACCAGACTCCATGACCTATTAAGATCCCTTCCAGCTCTATGAGATAGGTATAGCTCCATATTGTCAAGTGATCTTCTTATCAAGAATAGGAGAGCTGACAGACTTTTCTGGCCCCTGTGCAAAATGAGCATGGGGGTGGTGGCTCCGTGCCCCAGAAGAGGCAGGGCCTCAGGCAGAAGGGGTGGGACCAGGGCAGCTGGCCCTGAATGCCGTCCAGACCACACACCCCACACGACCACACCAGGCCTTTGTGGAGTGGCTCTGGTAGCTATTTATAAGGCTCAGGGCTCTGGATACAGTTGCACTCAAAGCCCCCAGGCCCTGGGGAAATTTCACCCTTTGCTGCCTGGGCTTGGGCATGAGCCTGTGCTTTGAGATCAGATGATCGGAAGAACAACAAAACAAAGTAATCGTTCGTTGGGAAACTGCAAACCAGTGCAATGGTGAGGGTACATGTGTGGCAGGGGAGAGAGAGAGAGCAGTTGGCAGATTTTGACTAAAAACCAGAAAAAAAATTCATAATTTTTTGCCAAGTGTTCAATCTTGCTACTGAAAATGTATTTAAAATATTTTCATTTTTGGCAAAATATTTGTGTGGGACTCGGAGGGACATTTTCCAAATGCCTCTGAGAGTAATGACCATCTAGTCCTGGACATTAAAACTATCTCACCCCTGTAGACACATTCAGCAATGCCATAGACATTATATCTAAGCATCAAACTGCACTCCCAAGAAGTTAAATAAGCCCACAAGTTCTTACACACCAAAACATTATCTCGCTTCCGTGACAGGAGCAAACAGAAGCAAACATTATGTGCTTTATCTGGATTTGGAGAGCAACTACAAATTACTTTGTCTGTTCGCTTCAGGAGTCATTGTTCTGTGGCTTAAAGGGATAAAGTGGTACAAAGGAGCAAGAGATAATTCCCCACACAAAAAGGCCTCCATTGCCGAGCCTTTGAAGTTAGCTAAGAAAGGCTGGTGAGGCCATTAGCTGACACACAGCAGAAACCCGAACTGTTTCCATGTGCACTGCAAGTGGAGCTATTTTCTGCACAATTAGTCATAAAAAGGGCCAATGTAAACTGTGTCGGGAGGTCTCAATTCTTTACATTCTCCATGTCGTGAACGAGACACTGAGTATAAGGTTTTGTTGCCATTTAGGCCCCGGGGCTGCTTTGCAGTCACTATTCCTCGTTCTTTCTGAGACTGATTTTCAGGGCATTTGGCACAACCAGAGTGTTTATTGTAGTTAAACTTCCCAAGAGCAAAGCAATCAGCTGAAGAGACAAAAATCAAGGGCTGTATATTCACTGGTGTAGCAAACATTTATTGGCTCCTTTACTGCTTCTCCAAACTGTGTATTTTTTGAGACAGGTCTAACTTAACATTTGCAGAGCCTGAGTGATTAGTGCACCAGAGAGGCGCCATACTATTGTCGTAAGCAGTCAACACACATTGCCTCTGGGTTTTCTAACCTCTCCATTGTGCCACCCCTCTCTGCTTTGGTGACCTCATATGCACTCTCCTGCCAGCAAACTCCATTCCTTAAAATGTCATGTGCCATGCTCTCTTTTCACCATTATGCTCCATATTTGAGACTCAAGGGACATTTTAGTTGCCAAGGAGCTGCTCCATCTGCTAATAGGTTCTTTCATTCCTTCTGAGTCACTCTCTTGAAATCTCAGTTTATAATTAGAGATGCCCTGAACCCCATACCCAGGACAGCTCCCGGAGTCTGTAGAACATTGGCACTAAATGCAGATCCAGTCTTTGCAAGCTGGACCTATATACATCTCAAAATTCCCTTTCTTCTTCAGCGACCTTTTGCTGCAAGGATTTTAATTTTTTGTCATTATGTAATTAAGTGACCTGTTGGAATGAAAGCAATTAAAATGTCTTGGACCAGTATTAATGGATTTTGGGGCCAGATAAGAACTGCTCTGTGAGATTTAAAATGTTGCCCTGGAAATCTAACTTTTTACTAAGTTCACCTGGTTTAGGTTCATAACAAGCCAGCTGCAGCAAGACTGTTGAGGGCTTCAGCTCTGGCTCAGGCCAGGCTGGCAGCCACTTCTCTGGCCCCAGCCCTTGCCCTGCTGATGCAGGTCCTGCCCCAGCCTGGGATTTTCTAGTCCTGCAATGTCCATGGTCATTCCAGACCAAGGATGTTGCTGAACAAGAGAGTACCAGACTTAAGAGGATGAACCTGTAGTATCAGCAAACAACCTAATTTGCTGAAAATGGAATCAGGGACATAGGAACGGGGAAAGAGGAGGCTGGGGGAAGTGGAGGTGGAGGTGGGGCTTCAGAGGAAGGGGTGGCACAACAGCAGGCGTCTGAGGAGAACGGGCTGCGTGAAGGTTGGAGCTCATGGAGCATGCATGGTGCAGAGAGAAGGCCTCGGGGGGCAGAGGAAGCACACAGGGCATGGCCATCACCCCTGCCCCACACAAACTTCTAGGGATCTTCTGCCATTTACTAGGTTTATGCTTTTCAGCAACTCTGACACTCTGGGCTGCCCTTTCCCAATGGGCACATCCAGGGAGACATTCCTGCTTAATGTGTTTGATCTCTCCCCTTCACCACCCCCTGTTGTTCTAGCTCCATCTCCTTCCCAGATGGAACCTGCAACTGCAGATGGTGCCACCACTCCTCCCCAAGGGGTCTGTTTAACGACCCTCAGTCCTAAATTCTCTCTTGCCCCCTTCAAGGTGCAAGGGTTGGAGGGGTACCAATGGACCCTAAATGCCCCAGTTCCCCCCAGGGGAAGATCCCCCAGAGAAAGCTCCTTCTGAACCCACTCTCATGGACCAAAGCACATGCACAGAGGGCATGATGGGGGCAGGGAGGGCTGCATCAAGGGCGGTGGCCACAGCAGGCCACACTGTAGAGACACCAGGCAGCCTGGAGAGACCTTTTAAAAAGGTCCCTCTGGTGATGTCTTAGCTCGGCTGCACCGACTCT
Source organism: Carettochelys insculpta (assembly GCF_033958435.1). Classification (NCBI taxonomy): domain Eukaryota; kingdom Metazoa; phylum Chordata; order Testudines; family Carettochelyidae; genus Carettochelys; species Carettochelys insculpta. Next base: position 7,174,761 of record NC_134145.1, read on the forward strand.
GGAAGAGGTCGAGATCAGGAGGCAGGGCCCTCCCTAGGCACATGCAGAGTACACAGCTGTGTAGGGCACCGCTACCTTTGGGCACCTCTTTGTCCCAAATTACGCAGTGCCCTACGCCGTGCCTGTGTATTGTCAGCACAGCCAAAAGGCAGTACTGCCTCAAGCAGATGCAATCCCCTGGCCTTCGTTCTACTGCCTGGATGTGGCCACCCAATCTCCTGGCCCCTCAGCCCCCTTGCTCTGCTTCTTGGCCCCCCAGTCCAATCCTCCAGAACCTCCATCACCTCCCCACTCTGCCTCCTGTCCTCAGCAGCTGAATTTCACAGCCCCCTACACCTTGCTCCAGTGCTCCCCAGCTGTGGGAGCCCCAATCCCCTGGCTCCCTGCTCTGCCTCCTGACCCACAGCTCTGCACCGCTCCCCCTTCCACCTGTTCCCCCAACAGCCTCCCTGTCCAGCTCCTGCCCCCATAGCCCTGAGCGCAGCCCGCCACTCTGCAGGGTTGCTGTGCAGATCCCCAGCAGGAAGAGAAAGTGCAGGTGCTTGGGCTGTGTAGGCCACTCAAAGTCAAAAGGACAGCCTTGTTAGAAGGCAGCAACATTCCCTTAAAACTGCCATATCGCTGCAGGTCCTGTGCAGCACCCCTTCAAGTGCAACACAAAATTTCATGGGTGGTTTCTGTGCTTTTCAGAAAAGCTGACTGTAGCAGAAAGGGAACAAGAGTCCGAGCAGTATTTTCCATTTCAAAGTACAGTATTACATGAACAAAGATGTGTGTGTTAGGCGGGGGACTTTTCTGATTCTTTATCTTGAGTGGGAGAAACTGCAATCAAAGTTCAAGTTAAAGTTCTTCTGCATAAACAAAGGGCAATGGTTTTGGAAAGCAAACACACTACATAGCCCTATTTCAGACACAGGGAATAAAATCTTTTCCCATTCTATCTGATGTTGTTATTCTCCTCAGTGCAAAGTGCTAACTCTTAGCTGCTTTCAGACACCTTCATAGGAATAAATACAATATAAAAGGGCAAAAAGTGTGACCCTTTGAATGTCAAGCAAGTCCACGTGGGCCCCAGACTCTATTTACATGTAATCCTTCCTTACACATAATCATCCTTCCTTACACATAATCACCTTTCTTGCTACAAATGTTCACCACTTACAAAATACGATTTGGACCAGGACCGTACTGCAGTTGGAGGATGACTTAAAGCCAAAAATCAATGAGGTTACTCCAGACATCCGTGTAACAGTGAGCATATTTGGGTCCCTTGTGTCTCATTTAGAGCTGCAGTGCAGTGCTGTACTTAGAGAATCAAAGCCCCAATGTTGAACAGACTCAAAGGCTTGGTCCAAGTTACTGTTTCTGGCTGTCCCTAGTTATAGTAAGAACACATTCTTTCCACACATCTCTGCTATCTTCTGTTCCTCTCTCAGCTCTTTCGCCTTGCTGTGTCCTGTTGATTATATATCTGTGTCCTTCTCTCACAGTGCCAGCTTTGTTCCTTCTCTGTTGCTTTGCCTCTAGGTTTCTCAACAGAAAAACGGGTTTTTGACAAAAACAGCTGGGTTTTTTGGTGGAAAGTGTTTTGTTTCGGAGGAAAGTTTTTGATTTTTCACCCACAGACAAGTCTAATACAAAAAAGATTTCATTTTTGGCCTATCACCCTTTTCTCCTCCCCCACATCAATTTAAAAAATCCCCTCATGGATCCTCATTGGAACTGTAATTTTGCTCTGTCATACCCTCACTCATTTCCCCACTGGACTACATTTCCCATTATGCACCACGGCCAAGGACTCCAAGAATGCATCACAGCAGCTCAACAAGAGGGTATAGAAGTTAGAGGGATTACATTTTTATGAACACATAGCACACAGTGGAATTCTTCTACTGATAGACAGCCCAAAGAATAATCACTCCATTTTAATATAAATATATTAAGTATATTACCTGTTGCATAGGGGTGTGATATTTAAGGGGAAGAGAAACACAATATAGGAAGATAAATAGTCTCAGGGAATGGCTGTTTTAGTCTGTATCTTTGAAAAACAAAGCAAGTAGTCTTGTAGCACCTTAAAGAGTAACAATTTTATTTATTGATTAACAAGCTTGTGTGGGCAAGACATGCTTCTTTAGATTATGGAGCAGAACCGATAAATCAGCAATCAGTTCCGTTGATTTCTCAGTTCTGCTTCATAATCTGAAGAAGTGGGTCTTACCCATGAAAGCTCATCACTTAATAAATAAAATGGTTTGTCTTTAAGGGGTTACAAGGCTGCTTAATATAGAAACGTGTCCGCCGTTTACATAAACACCATCCACCATCTTATTGTCCTAATCTTGTTTCTTTGGGATACCAGCTTTACTCCTCCTTCTGATGCTTAGATGAACACGCAATTAATACATTTTAAATGTGAATAGGGTCTTTTTGCAGGGGACAGTCAAGAGATGGGATTTTTTTTAAGATGTATTCTTCTTTTTGTCTGTGATTACAAGTGTACGGGAGCCATTTTGTGGGAAAATCTATGATTTCAAAATCTGTTCTGAAATGAAATGAAAACAAAGAATATAGAAATTGCCCGCAGAATAAAATAAAAAAAGTCACTTAGGATCTCTTGAGAAAAAAGCTCCTTTTGACTTTTTAATCTTTTCATATATATATATAATATGAAATAAAATAAATTTGGAAATGAAAAGTCATTTCCAAATGGGAAATTGATACCTTCTCCTCTGACAGTGTCAAAACAGAACATTTCACCCTTCTCATTTTTTTAATATTTATTCCCAAACAAAAGTTAGTTGAAATTGATATTTCCATGGAAAGTGTTGATTTAAACAAAATGGCATTTTCTGAAGAAAAAAACATTTTTGTTGGAAAACGTTCAATCGGCTTTGCTTGTGACAGGAGCTGGAATGGTATCACATGGAAGTGAATTCCATTGGGAAAGCAGTGTGTGGGCAGAATTCCCACCACCTTACTTTTTGTAGGGGTGTCAGAGTAGCTCACTGGGAATCACTGAGTCATGAGATTCAGCTGAGACTGTGGTCATCAGTATTTACCCTTTTTACAAAAGGTATTAATATCATGGAGAAAGGAGAGTTTATGTCCTTTTAATGGAGCCAGATGCTTTTTACCATATTTACAGGCTGCTCAGACAGCACACTGAGAAATGAGCTGAGCACCATCAACAGGTTGGATAGGGTTCACCATCTGGCAGAGGATACCACCTTTCTCCCTAGGGTGTCAATTACTGGGGTTGCAGCTTTGATGAAGTAGAATCTTTTACTGTCTGGACTGAGATTACCAGCTCATTTCACACACACCGTTGAAAAGCCCGAGGCTAAGAGCTGTGCTCCAGTCACAGCAGCTGGAGTCAGACAGGTAACCTACAAGTGAAGTGTTTCATATCCCATCACAAATCCTCCAAACCTTTTTTGGAATGTATAAGGTCTTGCTTGCCAAAAGCAGGGGGCGAGAACCTTTTCCAGAGCTCACAACTCTGGCTCCATTCTCTGCGCAGCAGATAACTGAAGTGATGCGAACACGTTACTAAAACAAACACGACGATAAACCCGAGGCTGACCTCAGCAGACAGCAAGGCTGAGGGAAGCGCCTGACCATAAGGAAAAGCTCTTCGTGCACTCTCAAGCTGTGTCTACATGTGCACGCTACTTCGAAGAAGCGGCACTAACTTCGAAATAGCGCCCATCGCGGCTACACGCGTCGGGCGCTATTTCGAAGTTAACTTCGACGTTAGGCGGTGAGACGTCGAAGTTGCTAACCTCATGAGGGGATCGGAATAGCGCCCTACTTCGACGTTCAACGTCGAAGTAGGGACCGTGTAGACGATCCGCGTCCCGCAACGTCGAAATTGCCGGGTCCTCCATGGCGGCCATCAGCTGAGGGGTTGAGAGACGCTCTCTCTCCAGCCCCTGCGGGGCTCTATGGTCACCGTGGGCAGCAGCCCTTAGCCCAGGGCTTCTGGCTGCTGCTGCAGCAGCTGGGGATCCATGCTGCAGGCACAGGGTCTGCAACCAGTTGTTGGCTCTGTGGATCTTGTGTTGTTTAGTGCAACTGTGTCTGGGAGGGGCCCTTTAAGGGAGCGGCTTGCTGTTGAGTCCGCCCTGTGACCCTGTCTGCAGCTGTGCCTGGCACCCTTATTTCGATGTGTGCTACTTTGGCGTGTAGACGTTCCCTCGCAGCGCCTATTTCGATGTGGTGCCGCGCAACGTCGAAGTTGAACGTCGACGTTGCCAGCCCTGGAGGACGTGTAGACGTTATTCATTGAAATAGCCTATTTTGATGTTGCTACATCGAAATAAGCTATTTTGATGTTGGCTTCATGTGTAGACGTAGCCTCAATGTTTTAGCCAATTTTCTAAGCCTATGTCTTCGCTACCCCAGCAGATTGACCTGCTCAGGGTTGATCTTTTGGGGCTCGACTTTGTGTGTCTACTATGAACACACAAAATCGACCTCTTGAGGGTTGCAGTCGACCCCTGTACTCCTCAGAAGATGTGAAGAGTATGGGAGGTTGATAGGAGAAACTCTCCATTCAATCTTCCCCAGCACAGCCAGCCAAGTTAGCTGAGTACAGATATGTCGATTTTAACAATGCAACTGCCATAGCTAGAATTTCGTATCTGTGCTTGACTTACTTTGCCTAGAGTAGATGTAGCCTAAAATATTTCTGTCTCACTCTCAGCTAGGACCCAATGCTACAGAAGTGGGCTCTTCTTCTGTGTATGAACCATTCTGAAGACTATAGCACTCACATCCATCCTTACAAAAAGCCTTTTGGAATTTAATAATTATGCAATCAATAGGCTTCTACAGAAAATCAATACAGTCATATAGCTATTACTCTGAAGACCTAGTGAATTGAATATAAAAATGATAACCTTTCTCTAAGGGGTTTTGAATCATTCTATCGAATTTTTAGTATTGCTGTAATTTTCCATTAAATTCTACAGGATCATTTTTAAGAACCCATAGAAAAGCTAGCAAGACAAGGTGGACGAGGTAAAATCATTTATTGGACCAACAATAACCAACATGGTTACAAGCATATTGATGCAGGAAGGTTATCATTTTCTCTTAAATTTCATACCATTTTTCTAAAAAGTCTGGATTGAAAAAAAAATTAACCTTGCAGACCACAGAACAGGACTCCCAGATTCTGATTTATATTTTGAAACTGACCTTGAGGGGTTATTTTAGGTTAAATTGTTGCTTTTCAGGGACTCTGCATCTATAGGCTCCTTTGGATTGTGTCAGTCAAACTTTAAAGTGAAAGGGGGTTTCACAAGAGACAAAAATGGAAGCTGAACAACAACCTGAGGACTTATTCCTCAGATGCTGACTACTTTGTATGGTGGGGATATAGTGTGTAACCCCACATCAAGACAAGCATGCTCAGGGCTTTCTCTGCTGCTTCCTAGGTCAGTGTTCTTCATGTGGACAGCAGGTGGTAGGAAGTTAACCTCAGTTAAAAAACTCTTTTAAAAGAATGGTGCCCTGTTCTATTTTACCAGCGTCTTTTCTCAACCCAATCTCCTGAGGTCCTTTGCAGTTCTATGAGACATGTACATGTATTTCCATAACCCTCCTGGTTATTAGAACACTGGACTCCCTCCCCAGTTACTGACACTGCAGTACCACTGGGTTCCATCACCTGGGCTACAGATCTTTCCTGATCTTTCCTGGAATAATTTAGCTGGCCACTGGGTGTCGTTGCTGCAGAAAATTATAGAAAGTAGTTCACAAATCAGGCTGCAAATATGGAGAAGTGAAGTTACCCAAGTCTGCAAAAGGATATTTATCTTAGGTTGTCAACCACCTATTTTTGCATGTGACTGGGTTCATTTGGTGGGGGAGCATAGAAGTACAGATTCTGGTGTCAAAGTATAATGAGAATCATTCAGAATTCCACCAGATTCTGCAGTCAAATACATAGGATTTACTGTACAATACATGCATCAACAAATCACCCTGCCCTTCTCCTCCTATTCCCCTCCCCTGCATTAAGAACATAAGAACATCAGAATGACCATACTGTGTCAAACCAAAGGTCCATCCAGACCAGTAGCCTGTCTGCTGACAGTGGCCAGAGCCAGGTGCCCCAGAGGGGGTGGACCGAAGATAATGATCAAGCAATTTGTTTCCTGCCATCCGTCTCCAGCCTCTGACAATCAGAGGCCAGGGACACCATTCCTACCCTTGGCTGAAAGCCTTTTATGGACCCAACCTCCATGAATTTATCTAGCTCTTTCTTAAATTCTGTTATAGTCCTAGCCTTCGCAGTCTCTTCTGGCAAGGAGTTCCACAGGTTAACTATGCGCTGAATGAAGGAGAACTTTCTTTTATTAGTTTTAAACCTGCTACCCATTAATTTCATTTGGTGTCCTCTAGTTCTTGTATTATGGGCACAAGTAAATAACTTCTCCTTACTCATCCTCTCCACACCTGTCATAATTTTATATACCTCTATCATGTCCCCCCTCAGTCTCCTGTTTTCTAAACCGAAAAGTCTCAGTCTTTTTTAGCCTCTTCTCATATGGGACCTGTTCCAAGCCCCTAATCATTTTAGTTGCCCTTTTCTGAACCTTTTCCAGTGCCAGGATATCTTTTTTTAGGTGAGGAGACCACATCTGTACACAGTATTCAAGATGTGGACGTACCATAGATTTATATAGGGGCAGTAAGATACTCCTTGTCTTATTTTCTATCCCTTTTTTAATAATACCTAACATCCTCTTTCCATTTTTGACAGCCTTTGCACACTGCGTGGATGTTTTCAAGGAACTCTCCACTCTAACTCCAAGATCTCTTTCCTTTCAATGTGGTGTGGCCCATACAGACCACAAAAATAGAAATATTAGAAACCACCAGCAAATATTTTTAGTCTTTATTTTCTTTTTCTTTCAGTGGAAAACAAATGAAGGAACTTAGTCTGTCAGGAAGGAAGGTCACATGATTAACAGTCATACTTGAGAGTCAAAAAAGTTAGGTTCTCTTCCCATTTGTGCAACAGAATTCCTTTGTGATCTTGGCTAATTAGCCTCTTAGCATGTCTGTCTTCCTATCTGTAAAATGGGGATAGTAATATAATAGCTCATAGGGAGGGTGTGTAGCGTTCCTCATTTGATTTGAAATCTCTGGATGTAGGGTGCAATATATACAAATCCTTATCATTATTAAATGTGGAAGTTACATACATCTGTTATTCATTTTAAATACCAAAGCTATGAGCCTGATCATACAGTTGTGTATACACATGCATTAATTTACACGTGAACAGTTGTGCTGAGAACTCATGCACTTAAAATTAACTTGTGCCCACAAATGTTTGCAGGATTGGGCCTACACTAATAGACTATTTTGGTTAAAAATATAAACATGCAAAAGTCAGGTAATGGAAAACTATGCTTCTCAGAGTACTATTCATTTATACAAGTTGAACCTACAAAGTATTTTTACGACTCATTTATTGCCAATTAGATCATCAGATGTATACCTACATTCTCTTTGTGTGTTCTTGTAGTGTACACAAGGATCACATTCTGTTCTAAGTTATATGGCTATAAGTTGAAAGGAATTCCATGGACGTCTCAGTATTTTGTGTGTAAGTGGTTTCATTACATGTATAAATTAAACCTGACCTGATTCACCACTGCGTTACTCCGGTTTCACACTGCCATAAGCTCTGTTGGTTTTCATAATTAACTTTTGTTACCAAGGCATGAAAATAGAAACATTAATAAGGAAGAAAGGGACTATTTATTTGAAAATTCACATCCACATAGTTCTTCATTATGCCCTTTTGAATTTACCCATCAGGTAGCCAGTGGACTTATACCAAAGAGGAAAATCCAGAGATTTTGTCAGTTTCACAAGAAATGGCAGTCTGCTATGATACTTGGTCAGTTTCAATAGTTTAGTGGTTTGAGTAAGTTATTACAGAAGTCTGGAAACCTCAAAATATACACAACATCCTTGTGGTTGGGTGGACCCAAGTGTACTTGAGTTATATACTAAAATTCAAGCAAGCTAGCAAAATCTTGATGCTCAGTCCCCTTTAAATAACACTCTCTCTCACACACGTATGCATTCCAATTTCAAGCTCTACTTATTCAAACTATTCATTACAGCCTAACAACCCCTGTTTAAATATCACTGAGCAAAATTGTTCACACATGCAGCCAAAAGAGATAGAGCACCACTGCAGCCTTACGGTTTCTGAGTGACAGACTTAATACGATTAAGCTTGATATTTCTTTTAGTAAAGCTGGACAACATTCAAGCAAAGCCTGGATTTTGTTTTAACAGTGTATTAAGAGAATCCCAAGCCTGGCACAGCTCGAAACCCATACTGCTGAACAGAACTTGGCAATGCCAAGCTTCTCCCCTTGTCCCAGCCTCCCAAGAAAGTTATAATGAATGTTTATGTATACACCATTTAAATATCTAGTATTATCTTGGTCAAGGTTAGAGTTCTGGATAGTGCAGTTGAAAGGAGTCTGAAGAATGACTTTTTAAAAATATTAATTGCACCAATTGAGCAAGCCACAGTGTATAAAGTGCCCGCAGGTACAGACCATATTTAAAACACAGCTATCGAAAGAGAGAAGAGTGAATCCAAGAGATAAGAGAACTGAAGAAGTCGTCACCACCTTACTATTTAATGCACCAGTTAAGCAACATACATAAGCAGATAGTCTAGCATCCTGTGTCTAAGAAGGGTTAGTGCTAGGTTGAGAGAAAGGTCCAAGTAACTCACAGCTAACAATTATGGAATCACCTCCCCATGGTAGAAGCTTCTGGCTCTCCCCAACAGGTATGGAGGCTTATCTCCTGCAGGCCTTCCAGGCTTCCCTATACTCTTCAAAGATGTCATAAATTGTGTGGTTTACTGGGGAGACTTCATGCCAAGCCTAGCTCTTACTTGGCACCAGAAACTCTATTGACCCTCCTCAGCTCACCTTGAGGGATTGCACTCCCACAATAAACCAACTAGCCAGCAAACCCTTTGTTATGGGAATTTAGGCGAGAGTGGTAGTCACAGCTCCCTCCAGGTTTGGATACCTCCAAGGTCCTACTTGGGACAAAAACATCAGAGGTTGAAAACTCTTCAAATAAACACTCAAATGTCTAGAATTCTTGCTGGAAATCTTCGAGGTCAGGTTTCCTTATTGCTATCACTTGTTTTCATTGCAGTAGAGTCTAGAGGATCAGGGCCCCTGTGACACATACCTGTACATTTACTCAGGCCTGGAGATACCACCACATCAGCTTCTCTCAGTGGATTTCTGTATTCATGCTATTGGATCATGCCAAAGTAGGCAAGAGCAAATGAAGCAATGCCAGACAAGCTGTCAGGACCTCAGAGTGTCCCATTTAATTTGGGGGTTTGGACTCAGGCTTGAACACATGTCAGAACTTTTCTATTCCTAAACACTTCCCACCCCTCCCATCTGTCCATCTCATACCCCCACAGCAGTTCTCTGTGGCTGGTCAGCAGCCAACCCTGTTCTGTTCAACCTGAAACAACCTGCTTAAACACTAGTTTGGAGATCTTGGTTTGTAAGGACACATTGAGGCAGAAAGGTATTTTGCAGAGCTGGGCAGGAACCTGAAGAAGTCAGGCTGGATCCCAGAAGTGTTAGAACAGTACTCCCAAGGGAAGTGCCTAGCATACGCCCCGTAGGATGTCTCTTGAGATTTATTTATTTAGTCTGTGCGGCATATTCCGAGCATGCAGAACTGAGGTTTTCATTTTTTTGTCATAAATACATTTCTAGCCTTCCTGTCAACAGAGACGATCTTCCAGATGTGAACTGAGAGTAAATCGATGCCATCTGCCGAAGTTGGGAGACAGCCTAAACCAGGAACTCAGAGGCACAGTGTAATGTGGACAGGAGGAACCAAACCCAGGGCCTCTGAAGCTCAGTGTATGAGCCTCTGCCACCTGAGCTAAAAGTCAGCCAGCTCTCAGCTAAGGCTGTAGAGCAGAGCTCAACAATCTTTACCGCCTGGTGGCACACTTCAGCATTCCCTTATAATTTCATGGCACTTCCAACACACACAACGCAATCCCCTTTCCCTGAGCCAGGTCCCCCCAACCCCTCCCCACTCTAACTCAATGCCCTCCCCCAGAGCTAGGCACCCCCACCCCCTCACTCAAACTTGATGTGTGCCACGGCACAGTGGTTGCGGAGCACCACTGCAGAGGAAACATACTCTTTCTCTCTGTAAGTGCCACCATATGGGACAGTGAACCATATCCAGTAGATGGGTGGGTTACATGAGCTCCCTTGCCCCTCTACTAACCGAATTCAAGAGTCATCTCTACAGCCCAATGAAGACATTTCACTGTCGGCGTTAACTATTCGATTGCACAACAGTTTAGTCGGTGGAAGGTGGGTATAGGTGAGCGTGAAGCTTACGCGAAATCAACAGTTGCTACTGGGAAAGTAAAGCAGACACCATACAAAGGCAGAGCAGACAGAAAGACACAGATTAAGGCAGCTGGAGAAGGGGGGATAAAAAAGAGCAGAAGTAGCTTTGATCTAAAGGGGAGCAGATTTTCCAGTGCAGAGGGGAAGTGTGACAATAAGGTTTTGAATAAATATTGATATAAGCTTAATTACTTCGCAGAAGCTGCATTCTCCCCTTGATATCTGTGCAAACCTCCTACTGACACCAAGGATAGGCTGTGGATTGAAGGCATACCAAGTCTGAAATTTATATCCCAACACACACTGCATAATTTAACGTTGAGTCCAGCCCCTCCTCGCAGTGGGTTTGACACTCCTGCTGTGCAAGCCACCTCAGTTCCAAAGGGAAGTTGCAGCAGAGGAATAAATACATATTTATGGCAGAACAATAAAGTCAGGTCTTGCAAAAATCCTGACCTTGGGAGTCAGATCTTACGAAACCTACAACAGACTGGACTGCCTGGCCTTGTCTTCATGAAATTTCCCAGCACTAAGAGAGATGATTTGTAGGCAAAATAATCCCTTTGATCAACTTTGTATTTATGAATATGAAAAAGCTGGAAAAACTCACACACACAGATGCACGCCCTGAGTAAAATCCTGTTTTATGTGAAGGCCATTTTATTATGGTTTGGAGGATGCAATTGGTATGTAACAGCAAAAGGGGCTTCGCAAAATGTTAAAGGACACATATATAAACAGGGGTGTGAGTGGAGGGAAAAGAGACCTTACAGAACCTCTCCCCAGAGCCAAACTGCTTCAATGCCCCAGTTTATGCTTTGTAAGGCACACATTGCAATGGAAACTAGTTTCTCGTCTCCTATAGCTGACTTAAGGATTGGATTTCTGACACCAATGAAAATTTATTTTTTGCTAAATAAGAACTAGTCATTACTGCCATAAATAACTCACTCAGCATTTATGCATTTACAGTAATATCCTAATGGAATTAGAGTGCAGACTAGGGTTATTTTTTTCCCGCTCCCCACCTAGCCATGAAACACAATCCACAGATGTTCATCATTGTGGCTGCAGGAGCGAATGACAAAAGAACATGTTACCCTAAAAAGCATCCGGTAGCTGAGCACAGCAATTCTGCTCCTGGAGAGAACAGGTTCAACACAAGGAACAATCAAAAACCACTTCAGCAATATTAGAGTGGTTTGCAAATTTTCTGCAACATTGCAATTTAGATTGCACTGGTGAATTTTTGCAGCCGGCTTAGAAGCTGACAGCCATATGGGCATTTAAATAATTCTCCAGGCCTCTCAGAGGTGTGCACATTTTTTTAAGCAGCAATATTGCCTGCCAGTGAAAAAGGACAGATGGACAGGTTTGAATGCTATTAACGGACATCACATTAGCAGGGAAGCAGCAAAAAAGCTCAGTGCATCATGGGAAGAACATACATTTAATTCAGGAGTTTGGAAACCCAGAGGGTTTGTTGTGATGTACGTCTTATGCTTTGGATCATCTTTAGGGGGTCAGGATGGGACTTCCCCTCCACCTGATATATGCTGAAGGGGCAGGGCCTCGGGGAGGAGGGGGCGGGGCTGGGGCTTGCCTCCCCCACCCTTGGCCTTCTCCCATCAGGGAGCTGAACTCATGTTAGCACCTTAAAACCACTCCGCCAGCCTTTCTCTCCCTGTAAAGCAGAGCTGCAGTAAGAATTCTAGCAGATGCAACGTGAGATTTCCTCCCACTATGGGTTAAGCGGCCACTTTTGGGGGTGACATTTTTCATTCTTTTAGTCTATTCCAGACTTGGCTACTGATGGGATGTCCAGCAGAGATGGGAACTGGAGCCAGACTCCTTAGAAAGACAGTCCTGCTGGCTTCAAAGGAAGACGTTTGGGGATAAATCTACAGCTAAATGTTTAAGAAAATAACATTTCCTCTCATGCTGGATTTGAATTGCTCTTCTTCATTTTCAGTACTTCACACATTTCTGGACTGGTCTTTTATTTTCAGGTCCAGTGTTCCCAAATCCCTGTGTGATGGTACTCAGGATACACAGGACTGTGAATCACCAGCCTCTAGTGAGAACCACCCTCACCCACATGGCTTGATCTTTGAACCCTAACACCACCAGCCTGTCAGCTACTCAAGCAAGTCTCCTCTGAGTTCTACCTGCTGTGACCTCATTTTGCAGGACAACAATAGGGGCACCCCGGTCTCTGAGTCCCTTTGAAGGGTTCCCCTCTGATATCCTGCCCATGACCCTGGCTACTCACAGAAATCTCAGATCCTCCGGATCCCCAATTTTACCTTTTATCCTCCAGCTCAGTATAACACACAGCCCTTGTGATAAAACAAAAGAAGGTTTATTTCTGAAAAGACAAAGGTTCTACTCAAAACAAGTGAGAAGGATGGAATCAGATGAATGCAATAAATATAAAGGAAAATTGTAAAATATGAACCTGGAGTTTTATTGTTACCTCTCCCATCTAATAAAACAGGTTTTTCCCCATCTGTTGAAGGACTGGCTGGGCTCACAGGACCTAGGATCCAGTTTCTCACGAGAACAACCTCACCCCAAGGTGCCTCCTCAGTGAATGGACACAGAGAGTTGTGTTACACTGAACCAGCCTTTTGTCTCCAGTCATAGGCAGGGTGATTTTCTGTCTGTTAGCGTGTCCTTTTTATCTCCAAGCAGGTTTGATTATTTGCAGTTGTCTGCTGGTTTTCTATTGAAAAACTTGGTCTAAGAAAGGCTGGACAACTGTGTCCTGCATTACATCACCAGTTGATTAGGTGGGACAACACCTCATTGCTGCTTGAATGGATCACCCCAAGACACTTTACCTAACTTTTACTCTAGGTGATAAAAGCCCATACACAGGAATTTCTGTGTGTGCGGGTGTGTGAGCATTTTTTTTGTTTGTTTGTTTGTTTGTTAAATGTGGACTGCAATTTTTCTAAAAATAAAGGAGCTAAAAATAGTAATGCAATGATTGTGCATAAGAGATGCTAGCGAGAAATTTGAATGGAATCAGTGATTGGTAAAAATGATTTTGTTATAACATAGTAAACAATTATACAGTATTAAAGGTTTCATGGAAATTACCTTCTGGGATCTTGCTGTAAAACTGTAAGAGAAAAACAATATTCCCTCACTCCTTTTTTCTGTTAGCAGCCAGTGGGATCCTGGGAAATGTAGTCCCTTCCCTACTCCAGAGTCAGGTTTCTGGGCAGGGAGCTGGCCAAGGAACTACAACTCCCAGGGTGCTTGGGTTCTCTTCTCATGCCCCGCAGGCTCCCCCTTCACAGTGCAGCAGGGAGGAAGGGAGAGAAACCAAACATGGAGGTGGGGGCGGTGCATTCACACCCTTCACACACCCCTTCCCCATGTACAGTCCTGTGTTTTTGATATAGTAACATTATTCCTTAAATTTTACTTGAGTGCACTTTACAGAGTGATTGAGAGCCTTGGAAAGTTACAAGCTTTCTGTGGCACCTTCACGTGTTACTCTTTATGAAGAGATATCCTGCGACACGTGTTTGTTGTAGTGAGTTTGTCAAGTCTGAGGCGAGTGTTCTTTGCAAAGAACAAGAGACCTTTCCCCAAGGAGCCTCTGGTGTCAGTCTCTGAATGTGGGTCGGACCTACAGTCCACTAGTGTCGATGGAAAAATTCCCATTAACTTCAGTGGGCCACAGGGAATCAATCACTGTGTAACATACGCTCAATCTTCACCAGATGTAAACCAGCCCAGTTTATGGATCTTACACCAGCTAGGCTACAGCTATACAGATTGAAACAATAAACACAGAGGGACTGTGCACTGTAGCCCTGGAGCCTGTGTGCAGCTTTCAGGGAACAAATTCTGTGCTCTCTCTGGATTGCGTCATTGTTAGTTCTGCCATGTATGGTTCATCTTCTGCATGAACACCCCATATTAGGAAAGCAGAAGATCTGCGTAGATGGTCATACTGCTCCCATCTGCCCTAAAAAGCTACAAAACTATGAATGAAGCCAGTGGTTTCCACTGACCTTTACGGTGCAAGACCAGGGCTTAAAGCAGTCAACTAGCACTTTAAAGACTAACAAAATAATTTATTAGGTGACATTTCATGGGACAGACCCACTTCTTCAGACCATAGCCATACCAGAACAGACTCCATATTTAAGGCACAGAGAACCAAAAATAGTAACCAAGGTTGACAGATCAGAAAAAAAATTATCAACGTGAGCAAATCAGTGAGCAGAGGGGTAAGGGGGAGTCAAGAATTAGATTAAGCCAAGTTTGCAAAAGAGCCCCTATAATGACCCAGAAAATTCACATCCCGCTTCAAACCACGTGTTAATGTGCCGAATTTGAATATAAAAGAGAGTTCAGCAGTCTCTCTTTCCAAAGTCGTGTGACAATTCCTCTTCAGTAACATGCAGACTCTTAAGTCATTAACAAAATGGCCCACTCCATTAAAATGTCAGCTGACCGGTCTGTGGATCAGGAGTGTTTTTTGTCTGTTTTGTGCCCATTAACTCTTTGTCTAAGAGAGTTTGAAGTCTGTCCAATATACAAAGCATCAGGGCATTGTTGGCACATGATGGCCTATATGATAGTTGAGGAACATGAGAATATGCCCATGATTCTGTGACTAACCTGGTTGGGTTCAGTGATGGTATCTCCAGAATAGATATGTGGACAAAGCTGGCAGCGGGCCTCTTACTGAAGAGCAATTTTCACACTACTTTGGAAAGAGAGGCTGCTGAACTCTCTTTTATATTCAAATTCAACACATTAACGTGGTTTGAACTAGGATGCGAATTTTCTGGGTCATTATAGGGGCTCTTTTGTATACTTGGCTCAATCGAATTGTTGACTCCCACCCCCGCCCCTCTACTCTCTGATTTGCTCACCTTGATAATTTTTTTTTTCTGATCTGTCAACCTTGATTACTATTTTTGGTTCTCTGTGACTTAAATATTGAGTCTGTTCTGGTATGGCTATGGTCTGAAGAAGTGGGTCTGTCCCACAAAAGGTCACCTAATAAATTATTTTGTTAGCCTTTAACGTGCTACTTTACTGCTGTTTTGTTTTGATAGTATATAGACTAGCACGGCTTTCTCTCTGTTACTGAACAGGGCTTAAGTGTAAGCTTAAAGCTGACAAAGATGATAGCCTGAACGAGGCCCCAATTATGAACCAAAAGTAAAATGAAGATACATGTTTATGGAGTCCTCTGGATGAACAGTTTCTTGTCTCTTTTGGAAAGGCTTGTTGAGTTCCATGATAAAATTCAGATCATCCTGGAATGAAAAAAAAGGCAATTTGCTGCCTGCATTACCCTTGTTTCTACAGATTGAACCTTTTTAGTTCAGCAACTTCAGGACCTCAAGGGTGCCAAATCAGACAATTTGCTAAACTGCAGGTGGTCAAGATAGTCCAGCAGCATTACCAACATTTCTACTGCTTACTGGGCTCTTGAAGACAGTGAGGGGTAAATTACAAACTAAATAACAGCACAGAAGTCTGATAGCCAGGACTTGTGGCTGTAAACAAACTTTATGGGATCATGAGAAACTTGGCCACACTGTTGATAAGCAGTCACCTGGCTATCTATAATTTTGCTGGATTACAGATGTTGCCTGATGAGAGAGTGACAGACTAGAGAAGTTCAACCTGTTATGCCCTATTTCCAAGCCCAGTTCTTTCCCCCTCACCAATTCTCCATGTGAAGCTCATGCATGATATTTTGGCTGACTATTCTTTTCTGTTATATAAGCCCTTTTGGCATCAGCCTGGTAGATTTCTCCCAGCCTCCACGCTTCTTCCTGCAAAAAGTTGGATGCAAGGAAACAAAACACTTTTTATTGTGGCCAATTAACTCAAGAACATAAAAAAAGCATGAAAGCTTTGGGGCAGTGACAAGAGCAATACACAGCCCACAAAAATGCAGATGTCTTATTCTGAAAATCCTTTTTTTTCCCATGCCAGAGCCGATGCCTTATGGAGCAAGACAAAAAAAATATTCCTGGAGGGATTCAAGATGCAATGTGAATTTCCAAGACTGACCAACAAGTCACATTCACTCTGTCTACCCCCCTATGAGTCTACTAAGATCTGTTGCTTGAGTGTCTAAACAAGGATGAGGAATAGAGAGAGCCAAAGAGCATTACAACAGACTTGGCTATTCAAAATGTGGCTGGATAAACTGGTTTGGAAAATATATAGCACTTCCCTACATACAATGCTCAGAATGATCCTCCATATCCCCATGAGACTGCTTCTTGAGAGAGCAAGTTTTAGGTCCCAGCATTGTTGAAAAGTTCCCATAGGATTGAGCAAATACTTAGCTTTCTGCATGCCTTGGTTCCCCATCTGTTAAATGGGAATAATGATTTTTCCTTTCTTCTGCTTGTCTTGCCTATTTAGAGTGCAAGCTCTTTGAAAGAGAAACTATCTTGCTACATAGAACTTAGCACAATAGGTCCCTGATCTAAGGTGGGATCTCAAGACATTAATTTAAAAACAAACAAGTAAATAAGGGGTTTTATTTTATTTCACCCATTTTTGCACATTTTCACTTTTAGTTTCCAGCAACCAAAGAAGAAACTTCTGGACAGAGCTGTATTCTCTACCAACTTTGTGGACTTCAAAATGCTTTAGCAGTTTATATCAGACACCAAACTCACATTCCAAACCTTCAGCAGCATTAATTCCACAGATTGCAAATGTCATCTTAAAAAGACCGCAGGCAGATATAGGGGGAAAACCATCCTACAAAGCAGCAGTAAAGTGGTGTTTAATGAGGGACTTTACGGTTTTCAATCTCTCTGGAAAAAAAAAAAACTTTGCCACATAGCACAGTAACACACTGAACAGGAATAGTCAAGCTGTGAGCTAATAACTCAAAAGGACATTATATGCATTAACTTTTATGACAGTCTTTGCTGTACAACACCATACGTCAATCTTGGACACTTCACTGCAAAAGTTATAATATTCTTCCTGACATAGAACTCTATATTTGTGAGTTTGCTTTTCCTGATGATTAACTACATGTCCATCTAGCACTTGGTCA
This sequence comes from Carettochelys insculpta, assembly GCF_033958435.1. Taxonomy (NCBI): domain Eukaryota; kingdom Metazoa; phylum Chordata; order Testudines; family Carettochelyidae; genus Carettochelys; species Carettochelys insculpta. Next base: position 7,192,287 of record NC_134145.1, read on the forward strand.
AGATTACCAGGATTCACACACAACTGAGTTAATTTTCTGTATGCCCTGGCTTATAACCCATGAAACCTGAGTCCACTCTCCCTCTCTAACTGCCTTCAGTAGTGTATTAACGATCAGCGGTAGGTTGCCGTAGAATTCAAACAGCATTAGAGTATTTGTTTTTATCCCTGAAATACGGCTGTCTCTTCACATTCCATCCTCACGCTGACCGTAGACAAGTGAGTACACCCAGTCAAACCTTTTCAGTCAATATGTTTTCTGAAGAAATGGACAAACTGAAATTTGCGAGAAATTTTCTCATTTTTGTTCAAAATTAATTTTTGGCTTTGGCAATTGGAAAGAATTTGGGTTTAGTTTGGTTGTGATCAGTTAGGGTTGATAAAACCCAAAGACTGAAGAAAAATGTTTCCTGAAACCCACAAAATATTGAAGAGAGCTGTTGACAGAAATCAGAAAAAAAATCAGTTGAAAAATATCACAGGAAAAAATACCGGTGGGTCCTTGTTTCATTTTGTACCAGCGAGCTGCCATTTTGTTCTGAAGAACACAAACCATAAATAAACCTGACAATGATGTGTAAGCTCTGAAACCTCTCCCTCAGATGTGATAAAGTTATTTTAAATATTAAGGCCTTAATTTTATTTTTATTCATTTAAAACTAAACTACAAATCTAAATTCATGATGGTAATGGAGACATAAAAACTGAACAGACCAGGAGATGTAGGCTGGACAGGAGAGCCGTGTCTACACGTGCACGCTACTTCGAAGTAGTGGCACTAACTTCGAAATAGCGCCCGTCACGGCTACACGCGCCGGGCGCTATTTCGATGTTAACATCGACGTTAGGCGGCGAGATGTCGAAGCCGCTAACCCCATGAGGGGATGGGAATAGCGCCCTACTTCGACGTTCAATGTCGAAGTAGGGACCGTGTAGTCATTGCGCATCCCGCAACTTCGAAATAGCGGGGTCCGCCATGGCAGCCATCAGCTGAGGGGTTGAGAGACGCTCTCTCTCCAGGCCCTGCGGGGCTCTATGGTCACTGTGTGCAGCAGCCCTTAGCCCAGGGCTTCTGGCTGCTGCTGCTGCAGCTGGGGATCCATGCTGCATGCACAGGGTCTGCAACCAGTTGTCGGCTCTGTGTATCTTGTGTTGTTTAGTGCAACTGTGTCTGGGAGGGGCCCTTTAAGGGAGCGGCTTGCTGTTGAGTCCGCCCTGTGACCCTGTCTGCAGCTGTGCCTGGCACCCTTATTTCGATGTGTGCTACTTTGGTGTGTAGACGTTCCCTCGCAGCGCCTATTTCGATGTGGTGCTGCGCAACATCGATGTTGAACATCGACGTTGCCAGCCCTGGAGGATGTGTAGACGTTATTCATTGAAATAGGCTACTTCGAGGTAGGCTTCACGTGTAGACGTAGCCGAGGAGTGATAAAGTCAGTCCCACTTCTAGACCCCAGATCCCTATTTGGTTCAGTCTCACAGATAATTTAGGCACTGCAGCATAGGCCCCACTTGCCCTTTCCAGGGTTTGGACTTCTGTCCCTCAGCTAGAAGGGCATTGGGGTCAGCACCCCCTTAGTCTGCCTGGGCTGGGCAAGCAGTCCTTCTTACCTACCAGCTGAACTCCCAGGCTACCTGGGGGAAATAGAGCCCAAACACCCCTTGCTATCGCTCCTCACCTCCCTGATATCTCTGCCAATGCTGACAGTCTTCATCTGCTCTTCCACACTCCACCCCATCTCTACTGTGGGTAGGGATGGTTTTTAAAAGCTCCCCGCACCCCCCGCCACCCCAGCCTCAAGTGAGATCAGCCGGCCCTAATTGATTTATAGCAGCGCCTTCCCCTCTCGCTTTGCCCATGATAACTCCTGATTAGCCAGATCCGTTTCTGCTTTTTATAACTGGATCTCTCCCCTTCTAATCTAGCCCTCTGGCCTGACCCTGTCACAACCCTCTAAGGATAGTTAAGCACTAGGGCAGGTTATGTAGCAAGACTGTGGAAGCCCCTTCACTGGAGGTCTTTAAGAATTAGACAAAATTTTCAGGGATGGTCTCGGTATATTTTGGCTATATCTAAACTATGAACCTGGCCGGACACCTGGCCCCATGGCAGGCATCTGCAGCATGCCGGTTAACACAGTGTGCCAGGTATCTGGGTGCCAGATAACTAAGCTTTTACTGTACTAACAATATCATATCTGGGGAATCTCCTCTCCTGCCACTGAAAATATAGCCACTACACACCATGGTACGGCAAAAGTATCCAGTGGGTTAAGAGAAGAAGCACAGGGGCATAACTGCAGCCATTTGGACCTGCAGGGGGAATTTAGGTAGAAACAAAATAAACTTTACCAAAATGGAATTTGGCCGGGATATCGTAGCAAATAAATAAATGAATAAATAAATAATCCAGTTCGGTGAAATACACCACTGAATCTTTACTGATCACAAGTGGTACCTGAGCCTGACACATCAAACAGTGCCTCATTGTCCCCTGACACTATACCGTGGTATTCATCAGCACTGACTCAGAAGATCGTGTTCTATAGAATCACTCATATTCTTCCAGCATCTGTTTCTTTTTCTTTATTATGGACAGTGTTATTGTGATACTGGTCAACTGGAAGGTCAGACAGTGAATCACATCTTATGGTAGCTAACTGATATGAAACCTGACACCAGTTAGGTACCACAGAAGCACAGAATCATGGGGCTGAAAGAGACATCATGAGGTCATTGAGTCTAGCCCCCTGCTCAAATCAAAACCAATTAAATCATCCCAGCCAGGGCTTTGTCAAGATGGGACTTATAAATCTCTAGGGAAGGAGATTGTACCACCTTCCTAGGTAATCCCTTTCCAGTGCTTCACCACCCTCCTAGTGAAATAGTTTTTTTCTAATATTCTACCTAGACGTCCCCCACTGCAACTTGAGACCATTGCTCCTTGTTCGGTCACCATTGAAAACTGACTCTCTCCATTCTATCTGAAACTCCCCTTCAGGTAGTGGAAGGCTACCATCAAAATCCCCCCTCACTCTTCTGTAGAGTAAATAAGCTCAAGTCCCTCAGCTTCTCCTCGTAAGTCACGTGCTCCAACATCTAGTCCTTTTTATTGCCCTCCACTGGACTCTCTCCAATGCATTTGCCTGCTTTCTGTAGTGGGGGGGAGACCCAGAACTGGATGCAATACTCCAGGTGTGGCCATGTGAATGCTGAATAAAGAGGAATAATCTCTTCTATAGATCTGCTGGCAATGTTCCTACTAATGCACCCCAATATGCTGGTAGTCTTCTAGGTTAAAAGGGCACACTATTGATGTATTCCCAGCCTCTTGTCCTCTGTATTCCCCAGGTCTTTTTCTGCTGCACTGCTACCCACCCAGCCAGTCACCAGCCTGTAGCAGTGTACGAGATTCTTCCATCACAAGTGTCAGATTATGCACTTTTCCTTGAACCTCAGATTTCTTTTGGCCCAATCCTCCAATTTATCTCAGTCACTCTGGACCCTATCCCTACCCTTCAGTGTATCTACCTCTTGCTCTAGCCTAGTGTCATCCACAAACTTGGTGGGGGGTGCAATCCTTCCCATCGCCCAGGTCATGAATAAAGCTGTTGAACAAAACTGGCTCCAGAACCAACTGGTGGGCCACTTCGCTTGATACAGGTGGCCAACCAGACATCAAGCCATTGATCATCACCCACTATGCACAATGATCTAGCCAGCTTTCTATCCACCTTAGAGTCCATTTGTTCACTCTGTACTTCTTTAACTTGCTGACAAGAATTATGTGGGAGACCATCTCAAAAGCTTTGCTAAAGTCAAGGTATATCACTTCCCCATATCCACAGAGCCTGTTTTCTCATCACAGAAGCTAATCAGGTTGGTCAGACATGACTTGCTCTTGGCAAATCCATGTTGATTATTCCTGATCACTTTCCTCTCCTCCAAGTGCTTCAAAATGGACTCCTGGAGGATCCCCTCTGTGATTTTTCCAGGGACTGAGGTGACGCTGATCAGCCTGTAGTTCCATGGATTCTCCTTTTTCACTTTATAAATATGGGCACTGCACTTGTCTTTCCCCAGTTGTCTGGGATCTCCCCGAATCTCCCCAAGTTTTCAAAGATAATGACCAATGGCCCCACGATCACATCAGACAACTCTCTCCACCCCCCTTGGATGCATTAGATCCAGGGCTGCCCACCTCCTCCCCATACTGTGCTGCTCGGGGCAGCAGTCAGGAAGCTGACCTGGTCTGTGAAGACAGAGGGAAAAAAAGGCATTGAATACTTCAGCTTCTCCATATCATCTGTCACTAGGTTACTTCTCCCATTCAGTAAGGGTCTCACATGTTCCTTGACCACCTTCTTATTGCTAACATGCCTGTAGAAAATGTTCTTGCTACCTTTCACATCTGTTGCTCACTGCAATTTCAAATTGCCCTTTGGCCTTCCAGATTACACCCCTGCAATACACTTATATTCTTCCCTAGTCATCTGTCCAAGTTTCCACTTCTTATAAGCTTCTTTTTTGTATTTAAGCTCAACACAGATTTCAGTGTTAAGCCAAGCTGGTCGCCTGCCATATTTGTGTTTCTTACTGTGGATCGAGATGTACAGCTGCACACCAAAAGATTTCAGGCTTGCTTACATCAATGAATCACTTTTCTATAGTGCCACCTTGCAGCTATATGAGCATCCGTCTGCATCTTTCCAGCATACTGTAGCACTAAGATGCTTCCTAAGGGTGTGACATAACTCATGCTGACAAGTCATGACACGGCCACTAAAAACATCAGTAGCGCGATAAGACTGGAAATGACGGATGTAAATGGCATATGCACTCAGGGGGTATGTCCACACTACAGAGTTATTCCAGAATATCTTATTCTGGAATTATTATTCCAAAATAAGCTATTACAGACAAACACATCTACACTTCCCACACAGTAGAGCCTGTTTCAGATTAGAGCCCCTGGAAGTGCTGCTTCCAAGGTCTTGAATCCAAACTACTATGTCTACACAGCAGCATTATTTTGGAATAAGCTGTTCCAGAAGAGTTTATTTTGAAATAGACCCCATTCCCTTGTCTGCACAGCCCCTGTTTCAAAATTACCTATTTCAAAATTGGCTCTATTCTTCATGGAATGAGGTTTACCAATTCTAAATAAGCTGACCTGCATTTCAAAATTATTTCAAAATAGCAGTTGTGCTGTATAGAAGCTTACAAAGTTATTTTGAAATAGCAGATGTTATTTCAAAATAATTTTGCTATATAGACATATTCAGACAGTCTTGGGGCCCTATCCAGCGGTCAACAAGGGTGGTGACCAATATGCAAGGAGAGCTTAGTCTTTTGGGGTTTGCCATGATGATGATGATGAAGAACTTGCAGTCTCCAATACCTGGTTACTGAAAGTTCACTGCTGTGCATACATATTACTTATATCTATATATGTATGTACATATTTAACGGAAAAATAAGATTTATACTTCACAAGAGGTGCAAGGAGAATGGAAAGCCAAGAATTCTGGGCCACTACCCAAACCACAAGGCTTTGAAATCAGCAGTGTGCTTACATTTAAAGAAGATCCATGCTGCCTTCCAAGAAAAGAGTGTCTCAGTTTTCTGATCTGTTTACAACCGATGTCTACCCACAAGAGACTAGACTCTGGACTGGAGGAGATGGTGGCATGGCGCACAAGACTGGAGAGAACGGTAGGGTAAAGTGTGTGTACATGGAGGCACATGCATAGCTACTCAGCTTGTCCGTCCCTCCATTTAAATATCAGGATCTGCTTCTAATTATTGAGGAATCCCGGAACTCGTCTGTTGGCTGCGTCCCCCTCCCCGCTCTCACCCTTTCTGCTGTGGGAGCTCAGATATCTTTTCAAAACACCTGCTCCCTGATGCATATGAAATATAGTTGAAAGAATTCAAGCAGTGTTATTCCTGTGCAAGCCAGAGCTCTGCCTCTGATAAAGCAGTTTTATCTGCATTTCTGGAAACAGGTGAGCAGGAAAAATAGGCCAGCCCAAGCAGTCCTGAGCAGTCTAGCTACTTCGGAGGGGCAGGTAGATTTGGGACTAAGCAGTGGAGGGTGGTGATAGCTGAAAAAATGTTATATGGGCATCTATGCATGGTGGCAATGGAGAGATCAAACAATTGCAAGAATAATAAATCTCTGTTGAACCTGGACCATGTTAGAAAACTCGAAGAACCTCCAAGGTGTTGGCCATCACTACCATGAAAAGTTCACTTTGGTGTTGTCCTTCTTGAAAATATTTCAGAATACCACCAGGCATTAGCAAAACCTCCTCTTTGGCACCTTTACTCATGGAGGATGGGGCAGCCAGCTGTCATCATATCAATCTCTGACTGTGTCACGATCCAATCATGTACATGGAAATGGACATAAATTACACCTGCAGTTATTTCTCTCTGCAAACTGCATTCATAAAATAGATGGCAAGGATTGGAAAAAGTGTTATGAGTATTATGGTAACCCTTAGGGCCTCATGGCGTTCAGGACTTGTGCATTGTATGCATAGCATGAGACAGTTCACCAGTCAAAGAGTTGGCAACTAATTAGACAAGACAGACAAAGGGTCTGAGGGTGAACAGTTTGTTCACCAGATGATTTATCAGCAGAGTGACTAAAATAAAAGCTCAAATGCTCTATTGAAAGTGGAGCTGGTGAGACACCTTGTGATAACTGGTTTGTGGTGAAACCCAAAACCATCTTCCAAAATAAAGCATGTGTGGCATGATACCCTGCCATGCAGAAATGAGTCAGATTTAACTGAATTTGGCAAATTCTCACACTCATCTTGCCCAAGGATTTAGATCCCCAGCACAGCATCCAGCAATGGGAGCAAGAGCCCATGTTAGAGACCACATCTGGTGACCTTGATCAGGTGCCTGATCCAAAGGTCAAGCCAATGGGATTCTTTCTACTTGCTGCAAGCACGGGATTAGGTTTGCAGTGGCAGATGAAATGATACCTGGGCTGACATTTTTTTTTTTTTTTTGCAGGATGAACCTCTGTGGTCTGGCACACTCTGGACCAAACCAGAGAATTTGCCAAGCCATGCGAAGTCAGTATTGTTTAGCAGCATTACCAACACTTCCACTGCTTACTGGGCTCTTAGAAGACATTTAGGGGTAAATTACAGCTAAGTAACAGCACAGATCACTGAGAGCGAAGATTGGGGGCTGTAAACAAATTATATAGGACCATAACAAGAAGTCCTGTGGCACCTTATAGACTAACAGATATTTTGGACTATCAGCTTTTGTGGACAGAGACCCGCTTCATCAGATGCATGAGTGCATCTGATGAAGTGGGTCTCTGCCTACGAAAGCTTATGCACCAAAATATCTGTTAGTCTATAAGGTGCCACAGGACTTTTGGTTGTTCTTGAAGATACAGACTAACATGGTGACCTCTCTGATATATAGGACCATGAGAAACTCAGCCACACCCATGATAAATGGTCATCCAGCTCACTAAAATCATGCCAGATTAGGGATTTTGCCAGATCAAAGAGTGCTGGATTAGAGAGGTTCAACCTGTATGTAAGGTTCTGTGAGCTCTCTATACATGCTCTTCAGCACCAGTGTTTGGAACCAGACCTACACTCAGTGCTCACAATGTTATGGGATATTTTGATCTGTGGTGCTGATGCCGTCCAGTAGAGATGAGAGAGACTGAGGTGTGAATACTGTGGGTGGATTTATCCCAATTCATGGTGTGAGCAACATTGATGGCATTGGCCCTACAGAGTTTGTTCAGTCTTTGTAGTTGCTGCAGAGTGTTAAATGTTGTAGCTGCGTTGGTGCCAGGAAACTGAAAGATACTGTCTCACCCACCTTGTATCTCAGAGTATTAAAGTCATTTGCACTTTCTCAAACATATGTTTATAAAAGAAGAGAAGTGGCCAAACTACACGTAAGCAAACATTTCATGCAATTTTAGCTTCCTTTGCAAAGCCTGGCCATGAACTGGTCCCAATTTCTGCAGGTATGTCTGTCACTCCTACACTTTCACTACATTGCTTAAAACCCATCACTTGACTCTCAACTTGATTTCTTTGACCTCTCCTAAATAATGTGCAACTGTTCCGTTCCACCATATGAGTATATTCCTCTGGTTCCCTGGTTGCTGTCAGGGATTTTTATTCCTTGGGCATTGTCGTCCCCGTGGGCCAGGGGAAACAAGCCTTTGGCCATTAAACATGAATGCAGGTACAGCTAAAGTCTGAAGTCACACAGGCTGCCATTTAGCAGCCCTTGCAATGGTCACTCTGTGTCAGTTGGTTTCCCCGGTAATCTGAACTCATGAATTATTCATGGCTGCAGGTTTAAAACAGAGCCCTCTGATTGGCCCAGATGAGAAGTTTCTAGCACCATTGGCCAAGAGGAGGACCTGTTTGAAAGCACCTGCACAGAATTCTCAGTATGATAATCATGTAATGAATATTTATGAGTTAGCTCTATAAATCCAGGAGCCGCAGCCCATTCAGTGGCCCTGAGGGACACAGGCTGTGCACCTGTTACCTTGTACGGAAGAGCATGGCAGCTCTGCTGCATCTGCTGAACTCCGAGGCCAGGCCTGAAGAGCTGAAATCACTACAGCGCCTGCCTTTAGGCGGCGCCAGCAAAAAGAGCTTTGAAATTACTGCGCCGCCTGCTCTGCAGGTGGCTCCAGCCAAGAGCGGGAAACACCGGCTCACCTCAGGTGCCCACTGGCATGGAAGTGGTGCCAGTGCCCCACCGCGCCTCAATGAAAACAAGCAGCGCATTGCATCGGGGAGCAGCAAGCGGGCCCCTCGGCCAAGTCACCGGCTGGCGAACTGGCCCCCACTTCAGTGGGGGTACTGCGTACCTGGTGACGTAACCAGGGACCCACCGACAATACCACCAGCACTCCCCAGCGTCTGTGCCTGCTGTGTTTAACTGGACCTTCACTTACCGGACGTGACAAACTCACCTGGACAGGACCTTCGATCGACGGACACGTAAACTACCTATTGGCCCGTGGCACAGCCCGGGACCTCTAGTGAACTAGACACTCCACCCTTCACAGACACTTTGGGTACTGGGACCCCTAACGGGGGGTTGGGGTCACACCTCAGCAGCGCCCTTTCCAGGGCCAGGGAAGGGCTGTATCTGCGGCTCGACCCGAGGGCCGGGCCTAATTGCCCAAATTTAAATAATAACCAAGCTACACGCTTGATTTAATAGTTTACTTGATTTAATAGTTACTTAGTTATTATAGTTCAGATTAGACTCATAGTTACAAAATCAGCTAATAAGTTATACCTACCTATACTTACCACTAAGCAGGTGGGACACTGCAGTGAAGGCATTGCCTCCCAGTTCCCAAATCAACCCTGCACCCTTACCCATCCTAAAAATCTCCAAGCTCCAGCTGGGTGGGGCCGTGGCAAACGCCTAGTTGGTGAGGGGGCCTCAGAAGTGGAGCCTTAAGGCCCCCAATAGGCCGGAGTAGTGACCCGGCCGGAGGGTATAGGAGAAGGAGTAGCGCCCTTCTCCCCCTCAGAGCTAAATTAAACAAATCCCCTTTTCCCTCTTACCTTGAAAAGTTTTCCTCTAACCTATTTGTTTTGCATTCCGGTACAATAAAGAAAGTTTTACAGGTTGCCTTTATGGATTTGATGTTAATAATTGTAAGTGTTTAAGGTTTAAATAGGGTTATCATGAGCTGTTTTATGTGTTTATTTTATACCGTTTGCTGTTTATTCGCCTGTTGTTGGCTCTGTTAAATAAATAGAACACTAGTTTCACCCTTAAGCCTCCTCCTCATTCCACCTTTGCCTGCCAGGGGAGGTTACATCTATACAGCGGGAAGGGTACGTGCACAACCCCTGGTCCTCTTGCCGGTAGGGGGTGGGGCGGTCTGCAGAAGGGTGGGGCGGCCTAACGTCGCCATGCCTCCGCCGCTCTTCCTAATACCTTAGGTCCTTGAGGATCCAGACAACTAGAGTGGGGAGCCTCGCAATCCGGTTGCACTACCCGGGTGGCTCAGAGCGGGCCGTAAGAGGTTAATAATTCCCCCCAACAGTTGCGTGGGCTGAAACCTTGTAAAGACAATAACAATTACACTTGCATAAAGAGTTTTCAAACACATGATCATTCATGTTCAAATTCACGAAACCTATGGGCTTTGTACGCATTTACACAAATGCTGGGCAACGATCTGAATCCTCGTGAAGAGCAAATGATATGACTCTGGCACTGAGAGTCACCCAAATTTGAGCTTTCATCCATTATCACATTCGTGAAGTGGGTTTTTGTTTTGTTTTTCTACTGCTCAACCAGAGCAAAATCCTTTCAAGGGAGCCCTTCCACCACTTTAATATCACAATTCTCACACAAAGGCTACATCTACATGTGCCCCAAACTTCGCTCGAAGTTTACTAATGAAGCGCTGAAATGCATATTCAGCGCTTCATTAGCATGCAGGTGGCAGCAGCACTTCGAAATTGACGCGCCTTGCCGCCGCGCAGCGCGTCCAGACGGGGCTCCTTTTCGAAAGGGCCCCGCCTACTTCGAAGTCCCCTTATTCCCATGAGCTCATGGGAATAAGGGGACTTCGAAGTAGGTGGCTTCCTTTCGAAAAGGAGCCCCGTCTGGACGCGCCGCGCGGCGGCAAGGCACGTCAATTTCGAAGCGCTGCTGCCGCCCGCATGCTAATGAAGCGCTGAATATGCATTTCAGCGCTTCATTAGTAAACTTCGAAATGGCCATTTGCATGGCCATTTCGAAGTTTGGGGCACGTGTAGACACGGCCAAAGAAGAAGAACATCAGACACACAGGTGCAATCTCACTGAGCCAAAACCTCTCCCACTAACAAACAGGGTATGTTTCAGCTGAAGTTCAAGACTCATCTAGTTCAGTTTTGAATAGTTCCTTCTTCTCTGTTCCACCATGGCCCTTTTGCCCATGTCTTACGTTAGCAGTTGGACCTCCTTTCTTGTCTATAGAGATAGATGTTTTCTCCCTTTTATATATATATATGTGTGTGTGTGTGTGTGTATATATATATATATATAGATATATAGATATATATATATATTTCATCTCCGTCCAGCACTCTTACAAAAAAGAATGACTCCTCAAAAATCCATTAGCAGGCTTTGGCAAAAATCCAACATTTCAGCTACTAAGAATGTTAAATCCTCCATCTGTTTGCTAGTTAGATAATGTTACCTTTGAGCTTTCCTTTGGCTGCTAAAGACACTTTATCTGCCTTAAATGTGCAGAAAATTACACTCTAGGTCAAAGCCTGCATGCCGTTTAGTAAGGGGAAAAAATCTCCTGTTGTTATAAATTCCCATTTTAGCTCTTCCATGCTGTTAGTACAGCTAGACACAGCAATGACCACAATCGAGAGCATAAGCACATTGATGACCCAGACAACTGATGATAAATAATGGCAAATACCAGGGTAGACTCTAATGCAGTGATGGGCAACTGTCCACGGTGCTCCAGCTCTGGGAGAAGCAAGACAGAGGATGAATCAGGTGATTCATACACTCTGAAGGTTCTGGGAGGGCAGGGGAGGAGCAGGTAGCTGTGGGGCTCTGGTGCTCCAGTGTGTGAGGGGCATGTGTGTGGGGGAGCACAGGGCTGCAGGTGGAACTCCAGTGGGCTGCAGGATGGTGTGGCTCACTCAGGTGAAGGAGGTTTAAATCTGGCCCAGTGCGGCATGGCCAAAACAGTTCAGCAGTGGTTTGCATTAGGGTGGGTTAGCCAATAAGCCAGAGACAAGTCACAAGGGTTAGCCTCTGGCAGGCCACCAGTGCTTTATTTACCTGTGTGTCCACAGGCATGGCCACTCACAGCTCCTATTGGCTGCGGATTGCTGATCCCAACCAAGGGGTACTGTGGGAAGTGCTGCAGAAGACCGGGACGCTGTTTTCTACAGCTCCCATTGGCTGGGAATGGTGTTCTGCTGCCAACAGGAGCTACAAGCAGCTGTACCTGCATACATACAGGTAAATCAAGTACCAGTGGCCCACCCGGGGCTAACCCTGGCAAGTCACATCAGCCTGTGAACCACTTTTTGCTCACTCAGATCTCAGATTCATAGGCTATGTCTACACTACAGCGACCTGTTGACAGTAGTTACTGTCGGAAGATATCTTCCAACAAAACTTCTGTTGACAGATCACAACTAGATACAAAAGTGGACCACTCCGTTGATCCACTCTGTCGACAGACAGGGGCTGGACAGAACGGCCAACTTGAAGCACAGCAGACAGGGTTGCCCACTGACCTGGAAGCTTTGTCTGTCGACAGAGGGCCCCCTGGAGCGTCCGCATGGCTTTTTTGTTGACAGATTCTGTCAAGAAAGTTGTTCTGCCTCATAGGGGACGGGCAGAAGGCTGTCAACAAAAGTGCCAAATTCAATCAACAGTTTGTTGAAAGAACACATTTTTAGTGTGGACGCTCTGCAAGTTTTGTCAACAAAACTGGGGTTTTGTCTCTACATCTCTAGTGTAGATGTAGCTAAAGACTTGAAGACCTGAAGGAACCAGCAGGATAATCTAGTTTGACTGCATACACATCAAAGGCCACAGAACCTCCCCCACCCTCTTGCAATAAACCCCTAACTTCCGGCTGAGTGACTCACGTCCTCAAACCTCAATATGAAGACTTCAAGTTACTGAGAATCCACACTTACTGGAGCTCAAACCAGCAAGCAATTCATGCCAAACTGCAGAGGAGGCTGGAACACCCTCCATCACCACCCCACAGATCTCTGCTAAACATGGCCTGACAAATTACTTCCCAACCCCAAATAGGGTGAACCTTTGGGCAAGACCCACCAGTCTAGTTCCTAATGCATAAGGGCCCACATTGGCACAGTACTGTGAAGGAGCTGACCCCATCCAACACCCCTCAAGTATAATTATAATTGGAGATACACATCTTCTAGAGCTGGAAGGGAGCTTGGGAAGTCATCTAGTCCACTCCCCTGCCCTCTCAGCAGGACCAAGCACCATCCCTGACATCTATTTGCCCAATCCCTAAATGGCCTCCTCAAGGATTGAACGCACAACCCTGGGTTTAGCAGGCCAATCCATTTCCACACAAGTGCATACCGGCTGCATTAAAAGAAGAATGATGCAAAGCACACATGCCTCGAGCGCCTCCTACACACATCAATATCATTGCCAAATTAATGCCAATCTCTTTTCATGAAGCTGCCCAGCTCCAGGGAAAAGATCTGATACCAGTCTCGTTCATTCCACAGAGAAACAGGGCACTTTGCACCCAGAGAGCTAGCATGGGAGAATGAACCATTTGTTTGGAAACAGATGAAAAGAACAAAGAGTCCTGTGGCACCTTAAGGACCAACACATTTATCGAGCATGAGCTTCCATGGGCTGGATCTGATGCATCTGACAAAGTGGGTTCTACCCATGAAAATGTATGCCCCAATAAATGCGTTAGTTTTTAAGGTGCCACGGGGCTCTATGTTAATTTTTGCTGAAACAGACTAACCAGGCTACATCTCTAAGGCTATGTCTACACTACCCTGGAAGACTGACCTGCTCTGGGGTTTGATTTCATTCGTCTGGTAGGGATACGAGAAATCGACCTATTGGGGTTGGCATCAGAGACACGGAGAGTAAGGGACGTTGACGGGAGAAACTTCCCCATTGACCTTCCTCAGTGAGGACAGCCAGGTAAGTCGATATCAGGGTAAGTCAATTCAAGCTACACAATTGCTGTAGCTAGAACGGTGCATATGAAATCGACTTAGTTTCTGAGCATAGACCTGGCCTGAGATTTATCAGATGAAAGGAAGCATGCAGCGGAAGCTCTTCTCCATCACCCCAATGGATTCACTTTTTCAAGCGGCCTCAAGTCACTTTGAAAAGGAAGTCTGGAATGTGGTAGATCTGTAAATATTTGCCTGTTCTGTGTCACCTCGAAAGCAGGAAGAAACCCTTTGAAGAAGAACGTACCACCAAACTCAACAGTAATTTCCCTAAGAGGCCCATGTTGGGGGATGTGGGCAGGTGAGAGTCAGGGGTGCAAGGCAAATTGCAGTGACAGGCATAAACCAACCCCTGAGGGGTTCAAAAGCATAATCAAATCCAGCAATGAACTTTACAAATGAGTCAGTAACAACTTCACTTGCCCTCTTAACTTTTCAATGGCCTGAACCCATTACTTCTCTAGCTTTTGGCTACCCCAAGCTGATAAAAGATTATGCTGCCTAGGGTTATTGCTCACACTTCAAGTAACTCTCCCTCTACCTGTTCTAGGTGCTCTCTATCACTACAGAAAAACATCATTTGTGCCTGAAGTCAGGTACAATGGAAAGACGAGCAATGGGTAAAGAATGTGGGGTAAAACATGATATGAAACCGGGGCCAGAGGGAGGCAAATCATGGCTAGTGACCCACATCCAGCCCATCAGACTCTTGAGTCTAGCCCCCAGGCTCCTGAAAGGGGGCAGATTTGGAATTGCCTTCCAGGGAGGAGCCAGCCCCACTTCCAGGTAGTTCATCAAGCAGAAGTGGCTAGCTCCTAACCTCTCCCTTTCCATCCCCTCTTTTTTGTAGCCTCAGCTCCTTGGTGCCTGGGTAGTGCAGGCAACGCACTGACAGCCCCTAGGCTCTGTGTGGTTCAAATGCAGCGTTATCAGCCCCAGTAATCAGGGGCTGAGAGCAGGGGAGGTTGGATAAGGGGTGAGGAATGGGGCAGAGAACGGAGCGGTTGGATATGGGGCCAGAGCTGGGCCATGCTTGGCTGTTTCAGGAGGCACAATTCACTCTCAGCCCTCCCCAGCATACAGTAGTCATCTATGTGTCTGATAAGTCTGGTTTTTATTGTGGTTTCAAACATTTTGCTTGGAACAGAAGTTAGGGTTGCCAGCCTATAATTACCAGGATATCTTCTGGAGCCTTTTTAAAGATTGGCATCACATTAGTTATCCTCCAACCATCTGTTATAGAGGCACATTGAAGTTAAAGGCTACATACTACAGTTAGGAGATCTGCAGTTTCATACTGGAGTTTGTTCAGAACACTTGGGTTAATATCAGGGTTCCTTCTAATTTTTTTCATACATGGACGGAATACATTTTGCTATGTGCACCAAGGCATGTGTGACTGTGCACCACCAATAGAAATACATGATGTCCACCGCAGGCAGCTGTGGGGCACTCTGCTCATCATCCAGGTGACATATGAATCCCCTGGGCAGCCGCCCAAGTGCTCAGCCTACAGGAACACCGGTGAATACCATTTGGTCCTGGTGACTTATTACCATTTAATTTATCAGTTTGTTCCAAAACCTCCTCTACTGATACCTCGGTCTAAGCAGTCCTTCAGATTTGCCACCTTAAAGGAATGGTGTGGATGTGGGAGTCTCCCTCAAGTCCTCTGCAGTGAAGATGGATGCAAAGAATTCGTTTGGCTCCTCCACAAAGGCCTTGTCTATCGTGAATGCTCTGTTAGCACTTCTATCATCCAGCGGCCCCACGGGCTATTTGGCAGTCTTCCTGCTTCTGATGTACTTAAAATAATTGCTGTTAATTTTTGTTTATTTTCCTAGTTGCTCTTCACATTCTTTTTAGCCTGATTAATTATACTTTTTACTTGAATTGCCAGAATTTACTCTCCTGTCTATTTTTTCACTTTTTTCAACAGGATTTGAGTTCCAGTTGTTAAAACATGTGTTTTTGTCTCTAAATATTTCTTTTACTCTGTTCTGTTAGCCACAGTGGCATTTTTTTCTGGTCCTCTTGTAGTTTTTTTTTAATCTCTTTTTATTTAATTTGAGCCTGGATGATGGTGCTTTTAAAAAGTTTCCATGCTGCAGTCAGGCATTTCATTCTTGTGATGGTTCCTTTTCATTTTGTTTAACTAGCTTCCTCATGCTCATGTTGATTATACAATTGTCAGAGATGCGCCTACCAATGATTCATATTTTCCATCCAGAGGGACCAATTCAATTTGGGAAAAGAAAGGAAAAAGGAGACATCATTTAAAAAAATGTACAAAGCAATGTGAAGCCATCCCATTTGTTTCTAAATAAGCTACTTAGTTCCTAGCTGTGCTGATATCACAAAGTGAGGTTGCAAATGCAATAAAGAATTTTGTTTTTCCAGCCAATGGCATCTGCAAATGCTTGCACAATATGAAAGGCTTCCACCTTTTGTAGTCCTCTAGATTAATTTGAAGCTAATGAGGAATATATCACACTGTTGGTGAGAGGTTTTAACTCTGATTTCTCAACTCATAAGGAATTCTGTTTGACTCCATTGGCGAATTCTCACACCACTTGGTCTTCATGCTGTGGTACTTTGCCCTCCAGGTCTTCTTAGGATGCTATAACCTAAACAACTGTTTTCAGTCACATCAGTCAAATGTTCCCCTAGGTAATAAACAGCCATTAAAGTTCCATGACTCCAGCATCTGGATCAAGAGGCACGCACAAATATCAGCAAATTGTAAACAGATTTGCACATACCTATAGGAGAGTTCATGAATAGGATCATTGAAAAATATTGTCATACCCTCCAAAAATTCTTTTGGACTGTATCGCACTATGTTTATGTGCAGTGCTTAGCATAACTGGGTCTTAATCTTGGACGGGACTTCTAGGCTTTGCCTTGATAATAATAACTAAAAATAATAAAAGAAAACTAGGGCCTGCAGTTGTATTAATAGCTGTCTTCCGAATTTGCTCCTGAGGATAGATACAGACTACCTAACCTGTCCCTGGTGGAAGCGTCAGGAATTTTTGCCAAATAATTTTCTCATCAAAAATACCAAGCAGTCCTGTAACACCCAAAATACTAAACCACTTTTAGGTCATGAGCTTTCGTGGGTAAGGCCCACTTCCTCAGATTTTGTAGTAGACAATTAGAATCCAGGACTTATATAGTGGAGGAGGTTGGAGGAGGTTACCGGTCACTAATAGGACCAGTAGATGAGATAACCCTCCTTTCTACCCCTACTCCCTGCTTTAAGGTGCTACTTGACTGCTTACTATTTGTGAAGCTACAGACTAACACAGCTACCCCTCTAAGACAAAAAATACCACCTTATTGAAACCAAAAATGTTCATGAAACAGGGTCAGTTTATTTGGCCCTCTTTACTCAACATTTTCTGAAATAAAAAGTTTTATTTTTTTTTCAGTTTAAAAGACTTCATTTCAAAATGTAACTCAATTTCCCTAAAAAAAGGTTAAAAGTGGCAGTGCAGAGTTCAAAATCAGAACAAGATGTTTCAAAGCAGTCTAAATGAACCATTTCAATTTACTTAAATGGAAAATGTGTTTGCATTCTTACATCTCCTAGAAATCACCTTTTTGTTCCAGTTTGCGATGCAAAGATGTGTTGATGTCTTGAAAATTTTCAGAGGATGGGAAAAACATTTCTTGTTCTGCTGTAGCTCTAGTATCTTTCCAGTAAAGTCATATGACAGAATTGAAGTAACTCTTTTAAGAGTAAGAACATCAATGATACAAATTGCTCAATACAATTGAGCACACATCAGGAGTACAGTGCTGTTCCTCAGTGCTACTACGGAAGGCTAATGAGGAAAAACGGGTGATTATACTACAAGCCAAAATAAAAAAAGTCTTCCTAGGCTGAAAATCTGGTGGGGCGGGAGCAAGTTTTGCTCATTTGAGAGTCAGGCACGGTATTTGCATTCAGTCTGAGATTAATGCAGCCGAGACTTTCAAATGCTAATGTTTTTGCAAAGAAGCAACATGTGCAGGAAGTATGAACGGCATGTTAGTTTGCTTTGGGAATATTGATAAGGTCAAAATAATAGTGGGACAGTCAATTGTTATGGTTTAGGCTTGTTTTTTATGGGGTAGAAGGA
The DNA here is from genome assembly GCF_033958435.1 of Carettochelys insculpta. Classification (NCBI taxonomy): domain Eukaryota; kingdom Metazoa; phylum Chordata; order Testudines; family Carettochelyidae; genus Carettochelys; species Carettochelys insculpta. The sequence goes on from NC_134145.1 coordinate 7,210,167, forward strand.
CCTTTTTTATGTTTTTGGGTCCATCAAGATGCATCCAGTGTGGATTTGAATTCTAACATCCTTCCAGCAGCTGTTTCTTAAATACCTTCTATTCCTGAGGAAGTTTACATTGAGGGAATGGACACCCTAAATCATCTCCCTTGTGTTTCTTCATTTCCTGCTTGACCAGGCATCAGAAGGCGGGAAGGCAGGATGTTGGAAAAGTAGGTGTTGGTAGGGCCTGAAAGGTCACTGAATTATGCACAGGCTCTGTGTATCCAGAGGAAAACCATTCAGACAATCACCTATCACTGTATGAGAATTCATAATATAATAAAATTGCTGTCAAACACTTTTCTGAATTAACAGCCCAAGAGGAGATGACTGTTGACGCCTGGGATTTGTAGGATCAGACATGAAATACCCAGCTTGCTAAGAATCCAGTATGGCCTGGAAAGGACCATCAATTAGCCTTCGTAAGTATTTTCATACAGATGTGGGTCAGGAACTGGCCAAGGATCACAATGTTGAGAACTTAATGGAAATTCCAGCAGATTGCTTTAGAACCCACCATCTGGTCACCGTTGTTTTCTGTTGGTCACTGTCAGTAGCTACAGGAATCAGTACAGCAACTGACCCATTGGCCTGTTCCAAATCTGTCTGTCAAACGGAACCAGATGAAAACAGTTCAAATGGGAATTTCTCCTGGAGCTCTTTGAACACAATGATCACATCTGGCTGGCTGTGAAACTTGACCGCCATTTTTTCCAGCAGCATCCCTGCTAGTGGCACAGCGCTTCCTTCAGCCTCCTTCCTGCTAGCAGGCACAAAGGAAGCTCTAGTTCTTGGCCAGCCAGTGCAGACGTGATTGCTGACAGCATGTCAGTAATTCAGCTGGGTCCCCTGGACCACCTGTCTCCCCATCTTCTATAGCTCCGCAATATCACCTCTTCTCCCAGTGCTCCAGAATTCTCTCTCTCTCGCACACACACACACACACTCCTTCTGCTAACAGTCAATGCTTATCTCTCTGCCCCCTTTACTCCTAAAAAAACTCTTTTCAGGGAAGTAGAAATTATAGCAAAATTTTCTCACCTTTTTTCCACAACACATGGAGATTGTTTGTGGTTTTATTTTCACTATGTCTTAACATTGTCAGTTCTTTGGGCATGTCTACAGGGTGTTTTAACACGGCAGCAAGTCTCGGAGCCTGCAACCACAGACTTAAGCCCACAGGACTCGCATTATAGTGGTAAAAACAGCTGTGCAAATGTTTCGGCTAGGACTCTGAAGCTTCTGAGCCTGAGCTCCTGCCTGAGCCACATCATCTGCTCAGCTGTGCCTCACGCCACAATGCAGGACCGGGGTCTGAGACTCATTGCCATGGGTTTAAAAAAAACCTGTCTTATTTATATCAGCTGAGGACGTTTTTGTAAGTGGGCATGTGCAATTAAAATGGACTATTATTGTCTCAAAGCAGTGGATGCACAGATATGTGATACGGACTTATAGATACACATCTGCAGAAGGAAACCTGTCCAAGGAAACACGCTTCTTTCAGAACTAGAAAGACGAACCCAGGATAAAAATTCATTCTCCACATTCACTAGACAAAACTAATCTCAATGCACTTTCCTAAGAGTCTGAGAGGAAGAAAGGAATGGCTCTAACTCCTTCAGGATCTCTAATATCAGATGTTTATAATTAGCTACTTTATCAGTATAGGCCATATCCTCAGCTGGTACAAATTATTGTACCTCTGTTGATTCCCAGAGATCTAGTTCAGCCCACAGCAGCTGAAGACTTGATACTTTGTTTTTTATTAACTAAAGAAGAGAAAGCACCGAAGATTAGTAAATAATGAGGTACATCAGGGCATATGGTAAATTTCACATGAGATTAAAGAAAGCTGGATCATTAAGTAGATTTAGAGGGAAAACGTGAATGAATAATCAATTGAAAACAAAAGGGAAATCAGCATGCATCTCTGGGACATGTAAGTATCCTGAAAGCATATGTTCTCTCACTTGAATGAATCTACCAAACACTTGCACTTTAATTGAATGCAAGGGAGGTTCTGCAATAATTCAAGTTCAGGCTCTGAAATGGAGATTAAAACCTGATCTGAAATAAGGAAATACACTGAGTCTTTGTTTTCCTGTCCTGTTTAAGTACTGGCATTCAAAAAATCCTCTAATTTTCAATAGCATCTGCTGCATTATACAGGACAAACAAACAGATAGGATCTGATGAGAAGGGGAACTAAAAAACCAACCCAACCAATTGTATCGACTGAGCTATGTTTGTATTCTGAATCCGTTTATCTCATCAGCCTGACATTAGTTACAGGCAAAATAATAGAACAGATTATATGGGATTAAATTAATAAGGAATCAAAGGATAGGAATATAATTAATGCCAGCCAAGATGGTTTATGGCAAGTAAGTCCTGTCAGACAAAGCTGATTTCACTACGTTAGTGAAATTGTAAGTTGTTTGATAAAGGTGACTGTGTATGTACACATAGTACATGCTCTGAGGCTTGGTCTACATGATTGAGTTAGGATGAAGTACCTCAGCTCAGGTGAACTAAATCTGTCAATGAACACACTACAGTCTTGCCCCAGTGATATAAGAGCCCTACCACAGCAGCCTAGCATTTGTGTTGGTGTAGTCTGGGTGACACTATGTCTGTTTGGAGACTGCACTTCATACATCAGCAGTTGGCTGATATTCTTGTCAATTTCAGGCTGAAGCTCTGAAATGGATGAGAAAGACTGGCAGGTGCCCTGTTTCAAACTCCAGGTCTGGCTCTCAGCAGGTGCCACACCCCTGAGGGCAGGTGCGGGGGCGGCTCTAGTTATCACCTGGGCTCTCAGCTTCCCACTTGGAGCCTGGCTATCCTGTGGGCTCCAGGATCCAGCCATTGTCCAGGCTCTCAGCTTCCTGCCTTCTGCAAGGAGCTGCATGGCTGAAACTCAGATTATTGCCAGTGTCCTGCCAGGGAGAGGAAAGCTAAGGGCTGGGAGTTGGTGGGGTGAGGAAACAGTCAGGTTTCAGGCAGGGACCTCTGTGGGCAAGGGAGGGGCTTCTTCACCCTCAGAAGGGGCGAGGCCTGAGGCAGAATGAATGGGGCTGGAGCTAGCCTCCCCCAGGCGGTGAGCCCCAGAGCATGCCTGGCCCATCCCAGGCAGCTTCAGTGTTGCCTGAGAAGCGCTATCAGGGACTCCGGCAGCCGCTTAAAAGACCCAGGGTTCTGGCTGCCACTGCTGCTGCAGTAGCAGTGTTGGCAGCTGGGAGGCCTAGGCCCTGTTGAATGGCTGGGCCCCTTGTCCCTTTAGTAAGCAGGCCCAGGTGAATTGTATCCTGGAAGGCAGGGCCTCCGGTTTAGGGACCATAGGGGACGTTCACCTTAACAATGTGCTCCAGTGAGATGCTGTGGCAAAAAAGACTAATGAAATCCTTGGGTGTATGAACAGGGGAGTAATGAACAGCAGCAGAGAGGTGGTTTTTTCCTTGGCCATATGGCATGGTGAGACTGATACTAGAACACTACAGAAAGAAGGCAGGTGAGGTAATCTCTTTTATTGGACCAACTTCTGGCCAATAAACAAGCTGATCCAATAAAAACTATTACCTCACTTACCTTGTCTCTTTAACATCCAGGGACCAACATAGCTACAATAGCACTGCAAACTGGAACAGTGGGTCAATAGAGCTACAAAATTATTCAAGGGGTAAAAAAATTAAGCTCTTTAAATCTCTCAATCTGTTTAGAAGATTGGGAGGAGACCTGATTACAGCAAATAAGTATCTTTAGGAGGAGAAACAGAAAATAGCCAGCACCAAAAGGCTCTTTAATTTAGTGGAGAAAGACATAATCAAAATCAACAGCTGGGAGCTGAAGACAAATTAGAAATAGACATGTATTTTTAATAGTGAGGGTGATTAGCTAATATAACAAACTATCAAAGGAAGTCATCGAGTCTCCATTTCTCAATGTCCTCAAAGCTAGTCTACATACATTGGGTGATATACAGGATCTGATTAAGTGGGTCTGTTCCTCAAAAGCTCATCACCAAATAAATCATTTTGTTAATCTTTAAAGTGCTACATTTCTGCTGTTTCATTTTGTTAGGTCAGAATAAAACACTTAATTGTCCCTCCAGCCTTGACTCTATGTATTTATTTGTCATGTTTCTGCTCACCTTACATACAAGTCCACTTGGGCCTCCCATCAACTTCAATCTGAGTTCCACATTTGTGCTGGGGGTAGAATTTAGCTCTCATCATTGAAGAGAGCTAAGTCATCTGACTTCTCTCAAAACAGAGAATTTGGTCTTTTGAGGTGCTGGGCACCTTCGGTTTCCACTGGCTTCCAAAGGATGTGAGGGCACTCACCACTATTCAGGAGAGGCCCTGAGCACAATGTAGAGTTAGGCCCCCTCAGACTATGGAGAGCTCAGCAAGGGAAGTGGCAAGACAGAATTGGGCCATCTGTAAGAGCTCAACTCTACTCCTGCTGGTGTCACTGGGAGTTTTACCAATGATGTCAGCCACGAGACCCTTGAAGTTCTCACAGACTAACCCTATGGAACACACTGTTTCCCTGAAGAATAGCTTTGATTTGTCAGATGCAGCATTTTGCTGATCTATAAAATGAATATTTATGGGTGATTTATGTGGTGGGTGAGGGCAGGTGTTTTCTGCTCCAAAAGCCTTCAGCAAATTTGTTCTACAGTCAGCTAATTTTATTACTGTACATAAATGTCCTTTCCCCTCCAGTTCTTGAGGTATTTTCATGACTCTCCCATGGGAATTACAAGTCAGCTGGCTTTTTGATAAAGGAACATGCAGTATTTTATTTAGTTATTTTATATTTATGTTCCAAACAGCTGAAAAAGTATGACATCCCATAAAATGTCTGGGTTAAGCATTTGTGGCTTTGCATATGAGTCTTTTAAAAAGCGTTTTAGCATCTGAACTGCAAAACATAATCCTAACTTTGGAGTCTATTAGGTAAAAAGGGGGAAGGGAAACTTTGAAGACCAATACTTAACGTGGCTTTAAATTTGCCTTTTTGCATTCCATAGGGACACAACTTTCATTAATTATTTTTTTCTTGAAGTTGGAAACCTGACTTAATTTTATTTATTTCTGTATTTTTGCAGATGCTTATAACGAACTATATAGGTGAACTATCCCCAAAGGGAATGAATACTTAAGTAATGAAGTATTTTACTAGAGAAACTGAAAACTGACCTCAGAGACCTAGTCACAACCTCATTTATATGGCAACAGCTGAATCAAGAGGAAGGAGTCCCAAATGCTCAAGTAAATCAGAACATTGTTGCGTTTATTAGACTCCCGAACTGATGGGCTCGTCCCCAGAGCTGTTCCCCAAATTAGTTCCACTGGCATTCGGAAAGTTTTCTGGTGTGTGTTTGCCATGGGAACTGGGCTGGCTTTTGGGAAGCTAAATGAGAAATGGACACCCATCACATCCCAGGGCGCGGTTTTGATTGGCTGGAGAGAGGGCTGCAAAAACCTGAATGAAGGCAGTGGGAAATGTATCCATTTGAGGATATGGGGAACTGCAATGTAGACACAACATGACAGCTGGACTTCACATAGGATGTGGTAAGAAGTTGCTCTTTATTACATTTCCAGAATGGGAACAAAAAAAATCCCATTAAAATCTTATTATGTCAACTGAGACATTTTCTGCCGACTCAGCTAATTAATAATAATAAATGACAGCAAGTGGAGGCCCAAGAGGCCTCAACTGAGAACAGGACCCCATTGTGCTCAGCATGCATTGTTCTCTGATGCTGCACAAACTCAGGGAACGAGTCATTCCTTGCCCTGGAGAACAGCCATCGAAACAGGCAAGAAGGACAAGGTGTGGAAGGAGAAACAGAGAGGGGAAGGGACTTGCTTACGATCACGCAACGTAAGAGTGAATAGAACCAAGTCTCCCGAGTCACAGTCCAGTGCCTTACTCACTAGATCAGGGGTCAGCGACCCCTAGCAATGGTGCCAAGAGTGGCACATGAGCTGATTTTCACTGGCATGTGAGGCAGGAGCTCAGCCTCACCCCTTCTCCCCCATGCAGCTGGGAGCTTGGCCAAAGCCAGGCCACCTTTGGATTAACAAAAGACTAGCTAATGCTTCCAACCGCCACCTAACTGGCAAAGCTCTGCAGCTTCATTTATTTATTAATGAAGCTGCTGTAAGTAGGACTATCAGTAACTTCAAAAAGTATCACCGGCACTTGGACTGAACATAGAGGTCAAAAGTTCAAATTTCAGCATTCCACCTCAGAAAGGTTGCTGACTCCTGGCCTAGATCATTCTACTATCCTCATATGGTATTATTTTCCAATGGTATGCTTTTAGTGCTTTGTGAAGTCCTGTTTAAGGTGCCTCATGGGATGGCCCTTCCACCTCTTTCCTCGGGAGACTACTCCACCCTTATCACAGTGGTAGGCGAGTTAGTCTGTATCTTCAAAAAACGGCAAGAAGTCCTGTGGCACCTTATAGACTAACAGATATATATTAGTCAATAAGGTGCCACAGGACTTCTTGTTGTTTTACTCCACACTTGAAGGTCTCGGGCTTTATGATGCTTAGAACCTCACAGGCTTTGGCCTAGAATACTATGCTGTGATAAACAACCTTTTGATATTCAGATTAAATTTCTGGTGCTTTCCATTATTCCTAGAGTAGGTCTATGCTTACCTCAGCATCAGCTCTGTGGAGGTCAATCTTCTGGGGTTTGTCTAGTGGGATGCACTAGACAAAATGTTGGGGGCATCCCTGACAACTCCGGCAATCCTCACAGTCTTAAGGAGTAAGGGATGGTGGAGAAAGTTAACCTAAGGTATGTTGACTCCAGATACACGATTCTCATAGCCAGCATTGTGTATTTTAGGTTGATTTTCTTCCCTAATTTAGACTTGTTCCTAGTTGCTTCACCCAATCCCAAACCCAGTTAGTACTATAAATGCACATCCCTGAGCAGTAGTAGGCATCCTTCAGTCTACATAGACTATGGATCGCACCCTTCATAATTCCATTTGGGATCATCATTTGCAGCGTTGACTGTGACTGTGAAGGCCCACACGAGAGTGACAGTCCTTGCTACATCTGTTGCATGTGAGATGGGTGTCTGGCAGGTCCTTACTGTGCTTTCTGTGGGCTCGCTTCTCCTTTGCTATCTGTCTGGTCCTCATCTCACCCTTCTGAAGGCCCTTGTGTAGTTCCTGCCTCCATCTGCTGCTATTGTCTGCCAACTCCTCCCAGCTGTCCGGCTCGATGTCTACCTTCCTGAGGTCCCTCTTGCAAACATCTTTGTAGCGCAATTGGGGGTGTCCCTGAGCAGGCCACATTTTAAATGCATAGGCCCCCAATTTAATCATGGGACCCACCCTCAGGAAAGGCTTTGCATTCGGCAAGCCTGCATCTGCAAGTGTGCATCATGCCTTCAATAAAACATCCTCTGACAAGTACCTTTCCATTGAAATCAATGGGATTCCTCCCATGCTTAAAGTTCTGCATGTGGTTAAATGCTTTGCTGATGGCTAATGGAAAGCACAGAAGTGGAAATAAAAAAAATACATTTTTTGTGAGGAAAAGCTCTCACCATTTGTGCAGGGTTTCCAGTAACACCCTATGATATTATATTGCATCTCATTGCACTGTTTATATATAAAATGCTAGCACTCTGTGAAATGCACTACTAGGATTTTCTCAATTGCAGGTATATTCAGAAAGGTGACTCAAGTTGCTGCCTATCAGACATTGTTTGCAACTATGTTGCCTTCACGTTGCATTGCAGACCCGTGAATGTGAACGTAAGGATGGCCATACTGGGTCAGATCAAAGTTCCATCTAGTACAGTGTCCTGTCTTCTGACAGTGGCCAATGCCAGGTGCCCCAAAGGAAGGAATGGAACAGGTAATCATCAAGTGATCCCTCCCCTATCATCTCTTCCTCGCTTCTGACAGAGGCTAGGGACACCATTCCTACCCATCCTGGCTTGTAGCCATTGGTGGACCTATCTTCCACGAATGTGTCTAGCTCTTTTTTGAACCCTGTTAAAGTCCTGACCTTTAATGTGAAGTTTCATTATCACATGCAGCACACTAGAGTGTTTGATTCGGCAGCTCCAAAAGGCACTGGACATACATTCTAACATTGGAATTGTCTGCAACTGAAAATTGGCTTTTTTGAAAATGTACCCCTTAGCGGGTTTTTTCACCTTGTATTCCCTTTCACACGTGCTCAGATTAACAGTCAAAGGATGGTATGCAAATGGCAAACTCCACATGGTCTTCAAGTCATTTTCTTCATGCTTTCTCCCTCACACCCAGCAATAAAGATACTGTAATGACCATGTGGCTGACAATTACTTTCTTGATATAAAATTAAGCAGAATGGAATTTTCTTGCCCTCCAACAGCTGCATGTGTAACTATCACACCTACAGGGTGTGTTTCACTGTGCCATGTGCTGGTACTTAGATGACTTACAGAGACAAAGAATAGGCCTCTCCTGCCTAAGCTAAGAACCAGCAGGCTTTTAGCTCACACAGTAGAGGGTCATGCATTAAGCTCCAGAGGTCCCACGTTTGGTTCCATCCATTAGCATCACACAGAGGCACTAAGAAAAGGAGACAAGCTTCTTTCCTTCAGCAAAATGAACCAAGATTTTGAATAAACAGAGAGCTTGCCACCATTTAAAGGATTCAAATACATGACTTAAAGTGACTGAGCTTGAGTTTCTCGCTTTTGGTCCCCATAGAGAAGGGTAAGGAGTTGATTGTAGTCCAGAAGTGCCTACGGGAGAACAAATATTTAATAACTGGCTCTTCAATGTAGCACTGACAGATAAAAGATGAATGTGCGGAAACTGAAGATAGACAAATTCAGACTGGAAATAAGACATACCTTTTAAACTGTGAGAGTACTTAAAATCATAGAACACTAGAACTGGAAGGGACCTCGAGAGGTCATCGAGTCCAGCCCCCTGCCCTCATGGCAGGGCCAAGCACTGTCTAGACCATCCTGATTGATGTCCATACAACCTGCTCTTAAATATCTCCAGTGATGGAGACTCAACAAACTTCCCTAGGCAATTTATTTCAGTATTTAAGCAACCTGACAGTTAGGAAGCTTTTCCTAATGTCCAGCCTAAATGCACTTCAGGCCCATTGCTCCTCGTTCTATTCTCAGAGGCCAACGAGAACAATTTTTTTTCCTCCTCCTTGTAATCCTCTTTTAGGCAGTTGACAACTGCTGTCGTATGTCCCCTTTAAGTTTTCTTTGGAACACTTTACTGAGAATTGTGGTAAATTCTCCATTCCTGACAAGTGTTATGCAGATAGTCAGACCAGATGATCACAATGGTCCCTCCTGATCTTTGAATCTATGAACAGAGACTTTGATCCAAAGAGAATCCCAGATCTCTTTAAAGTTAATGGATTTTCATAGAATCATAGAACTGGCAGGGACCTCAAGAGGTCATTGAGTCCAGTTCCCTGCCCTCCTGGCAGGACCAGACACCATCCAGATCATCCCTGATAGGTGTCTGTCTAACCTGCTCTGAAATATCTCCAGCGATGGAGATTCCACAACCTCCCTAGGTAACGTATTCCAGTGTTGAACGATCCTGACAGTTAAGAAGTTTCTTCTAATGTCTAACCTAAACCTGCCTTGCTGTAGTTTAAGCCCGTTGGTCCCTGTCTTATCCTAGAGGCCCAGGAGAACAATTTTTCTCTCTCCTCCTTGTAATCCTCTTTGAGGTACTTGAAAACTGCTGCCATGCCCCCTCTAAGCCTTCTCTTTTCTAAACTAAACAAGAATCAACCAAAAGCATAATTAAGCCTCCTGGAATATTAGAAGGACCTACACACAACAGAGACACTTCCCCAGGCGTGAGGCAGAGTAGAGCTGAGCTGTGTAGGCTGAAAGTTTTACCTGACTGCAGACACAGAGGCTAAGATAGAAAGCCAGAGGGGAGAGTTGTGACCAGTGACTCTGAGAGGAAAGAGAGAGACATGGTTTTGGTGCACAGAATGACTTGGGGATTTGACACAAGGATCTCACTGGAGTTTTTTCTTGCTGCTTTGTATATATGCATGTAATACACCCATACACATAAAGCAGTGACCCCTGTGACCTGGGAGGCACACAGGAAAGGTTCAATGCCACCCCACTGATTAGCAATGTGCCCACAACTAGGTTTTTACTTTTACTGGTGGTGCACATCTGCCTATTTTCCAATGCACATAACAAAATTTGTTCTGCATATGGACAGAAAAATATAGGGAACACTGATACAGATATATATAAATAAACGAGATTGCTCTCCTCTGAGATTTAAGATTGCTCCAAAGAATATATCTGACTTGTATCATCAATTTACCAGTGTCACGGTTATTGGACCAAAGGGCCCGCAATGTTTACTCAGCAATTTTCCAGGCCAGCCCCACTGTTTCTGTCCCAATCTTGCAAGGGATATTGATTGGAATGGAAGGCATTCAGTACATTGCAGGACAGGGCTAAGGCTAACCTAAACCTCCACTGGAGAGTCAGACTCTGATTAAGCAATGCCATTTAGGACTTGCTGAAGCTTCATTGTGTTATAAAGAATCGAATTCTTTTCTTTACATATTGGTCTAGATTTATGAGGTTCTGCTGCTGGGGAATGTGAAATAGATATAGTGCTTGCCACCGAGGTGCAAGAATGATTTCTGTTGCCAGGCATACTATTGGCAATAAGCCAGAACAGATCTATCAGGTGCAATTAGCAAACCCAGTAGTGCCTGGAAAGGGAATGGAAAAGCCACATAAGTGCTGGGTTTGCAGTTGCCCTGATGGTCAGCAACAGGTGCATCAGAGATCTGTGCACATGCAGAGACACTGAGTGGTGAATCATCTACATAAATCACTATGACAACCAGGGGAAAGGGAAAAAAAAGGATAAGTACTTGAAGAATTGTAGCAGCAGACGGAACAACGGAATTGGAAGCAGCCGCGTTAATTCCCCCGGGGCCATCTCTCTGTAATTATTATTTATTCCCTGCAAATGGGAATTGTAATCTGCTGATTTTGTGGTTGCATTTTTGTGGCTTAAAATTCCACATATCACAAGACACAACAGCCTTGCCACCCACACGCCTGGCTAAATAGATCACATGTGTGGCAGATGGGGGCCACACATTCACATCTCACCGGCAAACTGGACCCCTGTTTATCGTTAAAATAATGATGGTGATCATAACAACATCATCTGTGGTTCTGCAGAGCATCTTTGTTCCTTGGAGGAGCCCAGTGTAGGGTTGGAAGAGCTTTTTGTTTGCCTCTGAAACGCGGTTGCCCTTGTGGAGGAGCTTAGCAGCTGTTTAAAAGAACACTGCTACACCGAGATCAAAGGATGAGAAGAATTCAGAACCAGAAAGTACTCACCTAACTAGAATTAGGGCAGATGACAAGACCCCTAGAGTCTATCTCTTGTGAAAAACGTAACGCGTGCGGTGATAATGACTGATAGTCATCATCATTAGCTCAGTTTCAACCAAACCAACCATTCAGTGTCTTTTAAAACCACACAGGGGCATTTATTCAATATCGCCTCAGTTTTTCCATAGATGTTGCTCATGCTTAGACTGAGCAGGCTTGACTGTAAGACTAAATTTTGTCCTGGCCAATTCTAGCCATGACACTAGCATGTAAGTCCTCTGTAGCACTGGGCCAGGGGCTGTGTATTTAAGGGCTTCCCAGAAGACAGTCCGCATGGAAGCAGGGCGAAGCTCTTGGTCTTGTGACACACTGTGTAGATGAGGAGAGCACAAGGAGGCAACTGCCTGTGGCAGTTATTTGCAGGGTAAATGCCTGACTAATGTCCCAGAGCCATAATCCAGAAATCCCTGCACCATCCAACTACTACAGTCACTCTGCCAAGTCCCTGTACTCCCTCAATACACCCAGGGCAGCTCTGGGCTCTCTCCTCATGGTCAGACATCCAGTACAGTTCTCTCCTCACTTGAATTCTCAGGAGCATCTGGGAGGTCTCTCGCACCCCTCACTACAGCCTCTCTCCCTGCGGGTCCTTCTCCACCTTCTTCCAGGCTCAGGTTTTGTTATAAGCTCGCATCTGCTCAACAGGGTTCCCTGTAAGATGAGCACTTGGGCAGGCACTCAGGAGAGTTTCAGGTGCCACCTAGCTAATTAGCAGAGTGCCCACAGCCAGCAGCATGTGTTTCAGCTGGTGTCTCTAGATGGCTTGGTGCACATAACAAAATTTATTTGGCCCATAGATAGGAAAAGAATTCGAGAAGGGGCTGAGCAGCATCCCCCAGCATTCAGCCCTCACTGGCCTTCTGGCTTCAGCTGTTCAACCCAGAGAACTAGAAGGCATCTCCCTTGCTGTTCTTGGCCTCAATTCCCATCCAGTCCTCTCCCACCATGGCTCCCTGGCCCAGGGAAGTTTGACAATGACCTCTTCTGAGTGCATTCTCCTTCCACCACCCTGATGTGACTCCCCTGCCCAATCAGGGAGCTCTGACTGTGACCTCTTTCAGGGTCACCCTTTCCCTAAAGTTTCCCACCCAGCTCTGCCGTTCTTCTGAGCTCTGCCTGCTCCTCCAAACCCTATTTCTCCCACTCTGGACCTCCCCCTGCCCCTTATGCTTTCTCTTATTTTTAACTCCTGGGGCAATTCTGTCTTTCTCATTACATCACCAAACGAGGGAGCACCTGATTAGTACAGGCAAGCTGGGAGGAGCTGATTTAAAAGGGGCCAGAATACCCTGTTCCCTCACAGCCCTGTGCAATACAACTCAGACTAAAGCAAGCACCGTAAGCCCTGAGTAATCATGGGACAACATAAAGTGTTTTTTCCCCCTTCCTAGGGAACACAGACTTGCAGGAGAAAGGTTTCCCAAGATAGGTTTCAACAAAGCCACAGAATGCTTTGATACACCCAGATCCACTAGAGCAAGCATCCCCAGATGGAGCATGCTGTTGATCACAAGACTCCTAGTAGGATACACACGTTCTCTCGAAGATGGCCTAGTAGCCAGGCCCACTTCCTAGGTCTCTCTGGACCACTGAGGACCAAATCCATTTTGATGTATGTGGCATTCACAAAATGGCACCGAAGTACTTCAGCAAGCTCTGACAATTTATATCAGATTAGAACTGGCTTCTTGGCTTGCCAGAGCTGATGGGTGTGTTATTCCTGTCCTATGAGTTGGAATGGTGGTTGGCCCTTCCAATAGGAAATACTAATAATGATATTTCACATAAGGATGACAGGAGCATGTCAATGTCTCACTGCAGCCTTCATCTGAAATAATGAAACACAGTGAAGTTAAAGTAGAAGCCACATAGTGGCTTAAATAATAGACGATCACCATCTGTGTTAAATTTGATCTTTTACTGAATCAGGATGTTAGTAATACAAACAATACCAACAGCAAGTCAACACCACAAATTCAGAGCACATTCATGAGAGCTCTCTTCTCCCAGCAGCTAGAGGGAAGCACGCAGCAGTTGGCCAAATGATGAAGATAAGAGTGAAGATGAAGTTGGGTGTCAGGGGGTCATAAGCACTATGAGATCCAAAGTCTCTATTCTCAGAGATGAACGGGAGTGTTTAATACCCAACTTGTGCTCAACTACTAGACAAAGTGGACGGACATGAAGAGACTTGGGCCTAAAATCATTGATTTGTTAAAGGATGATCATCACTAAAACATTTTTCTGCTAACCTCTAATACTTTTCTCTCTTGACTGATAGCCTTTTGTGCCATAGGGCTGCACAAGCAATCCACAGAGCCAGTTTCCATCAGAGCATGCCATTGCATTGAAATGGAAACATTTCACACAAAAACCTTGATTTCAACAAAAGTTTTTTGAAAAGGAGATGTCTGAATTAATCGTTCCAATTTTCTCTCCTTCTCTTGATCCTGACAAAACCTTACATTTCAATCACATCAATTCAATTAATTTTGTTTTGATTTTTATATTCTACTGAAATATTAATGTGAGTATTACATTCTTGATCTCCTGTATTTAATATTATGTGCTATAGGTAGCATTTTCTATTATAATGGTTTGGCATTAGCAAAATGAAATATTTCGGTATTTCCAAGTGGAGGCTTTTATTTTATGTTATTTTTATTGGAATTCCATGGCACAAGAAATTTGAAAATTGTGGCGTCTCCCCATTGAATAAATTTCTGCTTTCCTATGACCTCTAATGCACAGTGATAGTGCATGCAATTAATTACCAGCAGCACCTCCTTAGAAAGTGTTTGGGAGTACTGAGGAGAGAATTTTCCAATGTTGGCAGCTACTAGACTAGTATTGGGTGGAGGTAATGGCAGAGACCAACAGTGCAGCTGGAGGAAGTTAGCCAATTTCTGATCTGCCTTCCTCCTCCAAAGCAAACAGACTCCAGAAGCTTGCGGTAAAGCAATGGCGCCTAATGAAGCTAGCCAGAAGAGTAGCTCATATTTACAGGCCTGCAGGTCACAGCCCATTCACATGGAGGGTGAGGACACTGCAGCCATTTACAGGTTATTATTAACCATTTGTATGGAAGCCCAAACTGATATCAGGGCACCATATTGTGCAGGCTATGCTTATGCTGTGGAGCTGTTCCAGGATACACATCTGGTATTTTGAAATATTTTTCCAAACACCGGGCATGTTCTTTCAGCACCTCTCTACCTCTCATTGTGGGAGGAGTGAGGGATGCCTTGAAATAGCCCAGTATTTTGAAATTTGGTGCTCAGTTAGCCCTGCTCCATTTCACCTGCAGCCAGTGCAAGGCCTGGAGGGAGAATAAGATGAGAGAACCTGGCTCAGTTAGGGGTTGACCAGTGAAAAGGCAGGAGTGGGTTTTGCCATTGCAGGACCTGAGCCAGAGCTGTCTGCTGTGTCAGCTGCAGGAGGATGCACCCTCCAAACCTTCCCCTGGGCACCAAAGGGGAGACCTAAAAGGAAAACACCACTAAGGAGGAGGAAAGTGGACTCTTGGGGCCATGCCCCAAACTGAAGGAACAGCCTCTGGTAAGTGGCCAGAAGTCCTACACCCTGGGCTCTTGGTTAAGACTGGAATCTAACCTCTAGGCCACTCTGCTGCCCAGGGGACCCAGCCACACCACATCTCCTGAATTCTAATGTGGGATCACCTGCTTCTGGTCATCCTCCCAGATGTACTCTACCTTCCTCTTATTGCCACAGGCACCCAGAAATTCTCACTCATTTGCTACACCCCTGCACTGCCAGCCTGCATTTCTGCTTCTCAGAGCCAAATTCCCTCAATATGTCCTCGAGAGGAAAGGATAACATTTCCTCTACACACTGGCGCTGACAGTCGCTTTGGGCCCTGGGGCAAGATGGGAAGGTGAGCAGGCTCAGTGAGCCACAAGGGGTGGGGTCAAGGGTGGAAGGGGCAGGGCTTATGGTAGTCAGTCCTGGACACCCTCACATGCTCCCTCAGACAGCATTAAACAGCGTTTCAATGGGGTCTGGGGGCAATGGCTCCCTTCCCCTTCACCCCATCAGTGGGCCTGCCTTACACGCTGGACACATTGGCTACGTCTACAACAGGGGAAAACTTAAAAATGCCCACGTTAATGGCCAAATCGGAGAATACTAATGAGGTGCTGAAATGAATATTCAGCACCTCATTAGCATGCTGCTGGCCGCGGCACTTCAGAAGTGCCGCCTTTCACTTGTGCGTGGCTCAGCTACCCGGGGGTCCTTTCAAAAAGGACCCCCAGGTAGATGAGCCACAAGTGAATGAAACATGGCACTTTCAAAGCGCCATGGTCGGCAACGTGCTAATGAGGTGTTGAATATTCATTTCAGAGCCTCATTAGTATTCTCCGATTTGCCCCTTAGCAGGGCCGTTTTGAAATTTTGCCCAGGTGTAGACACGGCTATTGCGTCACTGAACAGAATGCTTCAAGGCTGAGCAGGGCCACTCGTGGAGTTCAGGTGGAAAGAGGCATGTGCCTCCAGCCCAGTGATTTAAAAGGGTCTGGGGCTCCCAGCCACCACTAACACAGCAGCAATAGCAGCTGAAGCCACAGGCACTTTAAATGTCTAATAAAATCTTGTGCAGTGCTGAGGGTTGGGTGGCACCTAGCCCTGACCCTTTTCCCCAAGGCCCCATCCCTTCCATAAGAACCAGATCTGAGCCAACCCATTCCCCACACACGTACATCGCCCAGGGCACAGTGAAATCTGTTGCCAGCCCTGAGGCTGAGGAAATTTTAGTGTTTGCCTGAGAACTCAGAGCATATTTCTTGCCTATCGCAGATCTCGGATGCAGAGCTAATGGAGAACGAAGGCCATTACTATCAGAGTCTGCCAATCGGCAAGCTAAAGGAACAGTTGTGACCTGTGTTTCCCATCAGCGGTTGTTTTCGCACATTTTGGGTGCCATACAATAAACAACAACATTTCTGCATGTGACTTTCAATCCCCAAACTAGCCGTTATGTCACTTCTTTTTCCACTGACTCTGTAACATCTGTGCCTAACTTACTCTAAAATATACTTCACAACTAGGCAGAAGGGAAACACACACAGCACAGAAAGCAAAATGCCCAGATGGGATGTAAAGCACTAACAAGGTTTATTACCAGATACATCATCACTAAGAAGCCTAGAAATTTGTTTGCCGTGGGAAGAAAAAAGTGGAAGAACATGGAATTTACACAAGAATCTTTTTACAAGGAATCTTTAGTTTTACCCTTTGAGAAAACATAAAAACATATATCACCTTTTAACTCCATTTTACTGAAAGTACCAGTGCCACTTATTCAATTCCGGCAACCTTCCCCTCTTGTGGTTGACTTTTGAATGCTCTTTAAATTTACATACCTAAACATAAACCAATAAAATGCTTCCAGTGTATAGGGATTGTCAATTGTCAAGGGGTTCATTTTTAACATAGCTCATATTTCACTTTAACCTCCACAAGTAGATAAAGTTACCAAAAGATGCTGAAACCTTTAAAATTCGCTCCTAAAGACCAGGCCACTGAGTTCAGCAAGGACAAATTTCACTCTGATGGTAATGTGCTGTTTTGTACTGTATGTAGCAACGGTATAGATTACTTGTAAAGGCAGACAATTGTAAACCGCTAGGAAAGTGCTAAAAATAAACTGAATGAAAAACAAAAACAAAAACAAAAACAAGAGGCTGAAACAGCAGGACCACGGACAACATTAAGGAAACAATGCACTGTGACTGCATCACTCCATTAATTTTATGATAATGATTAACTTTGAACTTGCTTAAAATGTAAACATTTTAATAAAACATTGTGTTCTACTCATACTTGTTTATATTGTGGCCAGGGAAACTAATGCTCCAGCTTTCATATTAATCATGGAAAAAATGGGGACTCGTATGTGTTTTGAACAAAGAATGTTATTTGCTTTATCACGGTGTGGACCATACCTGGTATGAATCACCACTGAGAATGCCACATCCAGAACAGGCTGTAAGAAACAGAGTCCACATATGCCTAAAACTCTAATTAGATTAATGAACCCAGTTACAAAATGAGCTTCTTTAGCAGTAGTGAGCAAGAAGCCAAAACACAATCCCTGTAGGCAAACAAGCCCTTACCATCACCCATCGCATCAGGTATTTATGATAAGAGGTAACTGAAAACTAGATTCATCATATATAAAGTTCTTCCAATCCCAAAGGATCAATCACTTCCGCAGGTCAATACATAACACATATCTTACCCCAAAATCATGCTGTCAGCTAATCTTTAGTAAACTACCTAAAGGTTTTAATATCATAGAAGATTAGGGCTGGAAGAGACTTCTGGAAGTCATCTAATCCAACCCTCTGTTGTTCAAAGCAACTAAAAACACCAATTAAATCATGCCAGACAGGGTTTTATTAACACTAAAAAAGAAAATAAGAAAGTTATTAAATCGAGGATTACTATATTTGAAATTTCAAAAAGAGGATATCCCTGAGAGGGAGTGTATTTGTATCAGTATATACCAACCCTCATTGTATTAATGCTCTCTATATACTGTATACATATACACACTTTAATACCACTATTAATCATAAAGAAAACATGCATGACACTTGATTTTCAGAGTTTGAAGGTCAGGATAATAGCTTGTACGTAGCAAGGTTTTAGCTTACATTTGAAGGAAGACAATTGTAAACCACACAGAAAGTGCTAACCTTGAATTAGTCTCTCTGGTTCACCCAAAGCTGCTAACTTTGAATTAGTCTCTCTGGTTCACCCAAGTGGATTGGAGTACGTTTAGTCCTTTGTCCAAAATTGCCTTAGGAAATTACCGTGTGGAGATGAGAAGCAGGAATGAAGACAAAGCAATAATGTCACAGCTTGCATGTTATAGCTCAGCTCATGGCCATGGAAAGTAATTAGCAAAAGATAGAGTCTTAGGTCTCATGTCCTCATCATGTGTCCTTACACACTTTGCTCAATCATAGGGGTAGTCATAGGCTCCATGACATCCAAGGCATCCGCAGGAAGGGCTCAACTGAAAAGCTGATTCCCTTAATGGCCCATCACAATATGGATGTCCAATCACCACATGGATGGCCAACACAGGGACGGCTGGTCTGGATATAACTTTGCCTTGTGGGTGTCACTCAAGGAACAGAACATGTTTCATAACTTCATAAAAGAAGAGGATTTGTGCGTAGAGTATAACTTCTCAAATGATGCCTTACATGACATAAATCATACATGATTTGTTGCAATTCTATAACAGTGGTAGCAACAACTATATAAATGGTCATCTTCCTTTTCACAGAGCATCACACATAAACATAACAAGAATCTCAGGTCATCACAAGATAAAGCTTTCTAAGAGGACTTGCCCCCATAATGGGAATGGCATTGGGCGACTGGAGTGTGTGCAGAACCAGTAATGAGAAATGCAGGGTAAGTTATAAATGAGGACCACATAGTGTTGCAGTTGGTAATAAAATGAAGTTGATTTAAGCTACGAGGAGTCATCTGGTACCTTAAAGACTAGCACATTTATCAGTGGGCAGCTCATTTCATCAGATGCATGAAGTGGAAGTTTCAGTTGGCAGAGATTTATACTCAGAAAGTTCCCATCCTGGTTTAAACCATGTGTTAATGTGTCAAATTTGAATATTATATATATATTTAAAAATATATATTTTATATAAAAATATTTTATATTCAAATTCGACACTTTAACACATGGTTTAAACCGGGACGGGAACTTTCTGAGTCACTATAGAGGCTCGTCTGCATACTTGGCTTAATCTAATTCTTGACCTCCCCCCAACCCCTCCACTCTCTGATTTGCTCACCTTCATTATCTTTTTCTGATTTGTCTTCCTTGCTTACTGTTTTTGGTTCTCTGTGCCTTAAATATTGAGTCTGTTCTGGTCTGGCTATGGTCAGAAGAAGTGGGTCTGTCCCACGAAAGCTCACCTAATAAACTATTTTGCTAGTCTTTAAAGTGCTACTGGACTGCTTTTTGTTTTGATAGTGTATAGCCTAGCACGGCTTCCTCTGTTACTGTTCTTAAATATCTCTAGTGATGGAGATTCCACAACCTCCCTTGGCAATTTATTCCAGTGTTTGATCACCCTGACAGTTAGGAACTTTTTCCTAACGTCCAACCTAAACCTCCCTTGCTGCAGTTTAAGTCCATTGCCTCTTGTTGTGTGCTCAGAGGCCAAGAAGAATAAATTTTCTCCCTCCTCCTTATGACACCCTTTTAGACACCTGAAAACCACTACCATGTCTCCCCTCAATCTTCTCTTTTCCAAACTAAACAAGCCCAATTCTTTCAGCCTTTCTTCATAGGTCACATTCTCTAGACCTTTAATCATTCTTGTCACTCTTTTTCTGGACCCTCTCTAATTTCTCCATATCTTTCTTGAATTGTAGTGCCCAGAACTGGACCCAATACTCCAGCTGAGGCCTAACCAGCGCAGAGTAGAGCGGACGAATGACTTCTCATGTCTTGTTCACAACACACCTGTTAATGCATCCCAGAATCATGTTTGTTTTTTTTGCAACAGCATCACAGTGTTGACTCACATTTAGCTTGTGGTGCACTATAACCCCTAGATCTCTTTCCGCTGCAGTCATTCCTAGACATGACTGCATACATCACATTAGTAGATGGGCAAGTGAACAAGCACTTGGTGGTATGGCTTATTTGGTTAGGTCCTACGATGGTGTCACTAGTATAGATATGTAGACAGATCAGCAATGTGGTTTGTTGTAGGGATTGATGCTGGGGTTAGTGTTTCTGTTGTGTTGTGTGTAGTTGATGGTGAGTATTTGCTTAGGGTTGGACAGGGCTGTTTGTAAGCAAGTTACATAGACTGATCTGCACTACAAAGTCAGGCCAACCTAGCAACATTACTCAGGATATGAAGCATTCATACCTCAGAGAGGAGTAGGGTTACTCTACACTACTGCTTAAGTCAATGTTACTCTTGTCACTCAGGGTGAGAAAAAACACCCTCATGAGCAAAATAAGGTACTTCAATTTCAGCACTGTCCACATGGGGCTATGTCAGCACCAGACACTCTTCTGCCTCTCCTGGAGGTGGAAGTGATAGCATAGACTGGCCCGCAGATAGGCCAAACTACACCTGCGTGTAGATACTACTAGGTTGATTCTGCCTCTGGGAGAGAAGAACCCCTTCAATCACTGTAATGAGCATCTGCAGTTGTGCTGCTCCAGCTTTCCTATTGTAGACATATGCAGATGCTGTAGGACGGATTAAAGTTAACACTGTCATGCAATTCGAAAATTTATTGTGATTAATCATGTGATTAAAATTTAATTGTGATTACTCCTTTGATTAATCTCACCATTAAACCAAAATAAATATCACTTATATAAATATTTTGCATATTTTCTGCATTTGCAAATATACTGATTGTAATTACAATGCAACGTACAGTGAACACGTTATATTTATTTTTGGTTACAAATATTTGCACTGTAAAAGAAGTATTTTTCAGTCCACCTAACACACATACTGTAGGGCAATCTCTTTATCACGAAAGCTTAATTTACAAATGTAGAATAATGTACAAACAATAACTGCATTCAAAAATAAAACCATGCAAAACTATGTTTGTAAATTGCACTTTCAAAATAAAGAGATTGCACTGCAGTATTTGTATAAGGGTAATTCTAAAACACTGGTTTTTGTCATTTTACCATCCAAATATTTTTGCAAAAATAATGTATTGTCAGCCCTGTACACTTTGGCTGCATCTACACTAGCCCCTGCCTTTCGGAAAGGGAATGCTAATGAGCAACTTCAGCAGATACTAACGAGGAGCTGCCATGAATATGCAGCACCTCATTAGCATAATGGTGACTGTGTGTGATTTGAAAGTGCCGCTTTCGAATTGCACGCTGCCCGTGTAGACTGGGACCTTTTGAAAGGACCCCCTGGACTTCAAAAGCCCTTCCTCCCAAAACCAAATGGGAAGAAGGGGCTGTTGAAGTCCAGGGGTCCTTTTGAAAGGCCTCATTCACATGAGCAGCGCATGGATAGAAGGCAGCGCTTTTGAAACATGCGCAGCCGCCACTATGCTAATGAGGTGCTGCATATTCACGACAGCATTTCATTAGCATCTCCCAAAGTGGCTCATTAGTATACCCCTTTTGAAAGGCAGGGGCTAGTGCAGCCATGGCCTTTGTTTTCTGTGTTGCAACTGAAACCAATATTTTTGAAAATGTAGAAAAAATACCTACGATAATTAACACATTTCAATTGCTAGTTTATTGTTTAAAGATCAACTGAAACTGTAACTAATCATGATGGCTACATCTACACTAGCCAAAAACTTCAAAATGGCCATGCAAATGGCCATTTCGAAGTTTACTAATGAAGCGCTGAAATACATATTCAGCGCCTCATTAGCATGTGGGCGGCCGCGGCACTTCGAAATTGCGCGGCTCATCCAGACAGGGCTCCTTTTCGAAAGGACCCCACCTACTTCGAAGTCCCCTTACTTCCATCTGCTTATAGGTCCCCTATAAGTCTCCTTTTCGAAAGGACCCCGGCTATGATTATTATAAAGCCTCCTTTCCTGCACAAGTGCATCCAAAAGTGCACAAGGCTCAGTCACACCATAATAAAGCTGTGCAAAGAGCCAGGCCTTTCTCATTGGTCATGGAGGCAAACCAGAGCACTAGCTTGTATGGCCATCACATCCCACTGCAGCAGGATGGAAAGAATTTTCCCATATCCCTGTGGCCATCGTTAATTGTGTTTGAATTGCATTATGCTTTCCCCTTTTCCCCTCCTCTTCCTTAGTTCCCTATCTGTAAACCAGGATAATATTTCTGTCTTCTGCAGGAGGTCCCGCTGGTTGAACATCAAGTGTTGTAACGGTTCCTTCAAGCATTACAATCTCTGAATCTAGATAGATGGTCCTCATCCTTCTGAGAAAACAGCTTGAAATCACAGGGAAAAAAAAAAGATCAGAGCCAATTTAAAAACACTCTAGCAAACCCTAAATGTAGCTTGCAAGGTTTACACATCCTTAAACTCCACAAGTTGCCCACTCCTGTACCATAAAGTGAGGAACGGTGAAAAATAATCAAGAACTTTATTAACATGCAAATGTCCATAAGCTAATTATGTTTCAAAACTACCTCTCTCCCTGACAGAAAGGACCCAAATCAGCTCAATTTGAATATTAATGAGATTGACATTTCCTACATCAGAGGCCAAATCCAAAGGCCAGGCTGCCCCTAAAGCCCTCTTGGCTGAATGACCACCTCAACCTCATAAACTTCTGTTACATCAATATTGTTCCTGCCTCGGCACTTAGTGTAATTCATGCAGATGCAATCAGCGTGAAGAGGAAAGCGCTCTTTGAAAGTGCTCCCAATGCTGCAGCATGGATGGTATTTTAAAAGTGGGCTAATCAAATGCTAATCAGCCGAGAGAGTGAGTTCAGGTCGGTAGAGAGGCAAATAATGCGATGAGGCTGCTGCGAGGCTGATTATCCCATAGTCCTGAAAATGCACAACCTGATCGGGGCGGCACTTGCTTCCCATCTGGTCTTTGAACAAGAGTCATTTTAATTGTCTGAATATTTGTTTTTCCAACAGGGAGCACTTGAAACCTTTTGCAGCCTGTCATCTGTCACCTCTCTCTTCCCTCTCAGAAGCAAAACAACACCAAGTGGAAGTGACACGGTCAAAGAGTTTGGATAAAAAAGTTAGTTTTTTATTATTTATTTCGTACCCCCCAGGGAGGAGGGTGGGGATACCACCCTTATTGTTATTGGAGTTACAGTACCATGGAGAAGCTTCAGTTGAGAGTAAGGCCCCAGAAATATAGTAAAAGATCAGGAATGCGCTGAACAATTTATAGTCTCAATAGATTAAGGGGATAGAGGAAAATCACCTGCACGCATTCCCCCAGCAGCTGGGAATGAACCCCAAACCTTCCAACCCCCCAGCCACTACTCTACTGTCTCTCTAAGGTGGTGACGTCATGGAGCTGGAAGATGCAGGCACAGTGTTCTGGCTCCATGATACTACTGTGCCCCACACTTGCCTGGGGGAGAGGCTCTGGAAGGGTGGGGGTGGGTAAGAGCAGCATGGGTGCATAGGGGCTGGAACAAGGGATGCTGGAAGTGCTGCTGCAGTCCTGGCTTGAGAGGATTTCCACGGTTTACAGCTTGGTTCAATGGCTCTCAGCAACCCCTTCCCCCAACTATACTAATTGTTCCCCCTCCCAGCTGGGTGCTTGTGTGTGCGGGGGTTGTGGAAGCAGCAGGAGAATGGGGTAGCGCATAATGGGACATTGAGGACAGTTCAGTGCAGCAGTTTTCAAAGAGCAGGCACTGGTTCCCCTTAATGTAAGGTGATCAGGTATTTAATGGAGGGTGCTGGAAGCAGCCAGCAGCAGGTCCAGCTATTGGCTAAAAGGGGGGAGGCATGAATCACCGCACACTGTCCCCACCCTGAGCACCAGCTCCACACTCCTGTTGGCCAGGTATCAGCCAGTGGGAGCTGAGGGTGGTGCCTGTGGAAAAAGCAGCATTCAGAGCTGCTTGCACACCTCTGCCTACGAGTCAGACCTGCTGCTAGCTATTCCTGGGGCGCAGTGTGGTCCAGGGTGTGAAGACAGGCAGGAAACGTGCCTAAGCACCACCTTCCGCCACATCATACTGCTGACTGGGAGCCACCAGAGGTAAGCCCATGCTCCAACCCTGCACCAGCTCTTAATCCCCCTGCAACGCAAAGCTCTCTAATTCCAACCACTCCAGAACCCACACGTTAGTCATAAGATATAATTATGTTGGGTCATGGGCATCAACAATTTTCTTCAATTGAGTTGCAAGAAAATAAAGTTTGAAAACCAATGGTTCAAAGCAGCATTGGGGCACTGTTAGAAATTGGCATGGGGGTGGGGACAGAGAGGTCTTGACTAGTGTGGAGATGCATCAGTTGAAGAGTAGACCTCTGCTCTGAGGCAACACCCGCACTATGAGCAAGGCCAGCTTTTGATCCTGTATTTTTCCCTGGGCTGGGGCATTATAGAAAAAAATGGTTTCCCACCTTATAAAAAGTCTATTTGAGCAACAGGAAGCTGTCAGGTTTTGTCTTCAGTCTGCTTCGGAATCTAAGCCTAACGCACTCGAAGAAGAAACAAAGAACTATGAAAGGCTGTTGACCTAAATTAGACGAAAAGAACAGTTCTGGTTTGAAGATTTTATCGGACATGAGAACAGCTCTTTAGGGTAAGATTCTCTGTACAATAAGTATCTTAGAAAGTTAGAACTAGCTATGTGTTTTCATTTCATTTTAGTAACTTAACTTTGATCTGTCTGTTGTCACTTATAATAACATATCTTACTGTTTATGCTTCACAAAAACTCCTTGGTTTATGATCAAACGCAGTGTAATTAATTATTACCTGGATGGGGCTCCACTTTGCATATTTCCCTTTCCTCGACAATGGGGGGCTTACCTGGTGCAGAGACCAATGGATGTATTTGGGGTTTTGTTCCTTTTGAGGGTTGGTTTCCATGTGCTGTGCCCTAGAACTGTATCCTCCCAAAGCTGAAATAGATCAGTGTCTGCACTGCTCTGCTTGGGAGAGGTAACCCCAACTCTGCCTTAGCTGGGGGAAGACCAATCCTGGATCAGCAGGACAGTGTGGTGGGGAGTCCAAGAGAGTAACAAAGTGGGTGTTAGTGGCATGATCAACACCCCAGTAAGGGTGAAATGGAAAGTAAACATTTCCCCCGGAACTGGCAATTGCAAGGGAAGTTTTAGTTTCAGTGAAATGACGGAAAATATTCTATTAGAAATTTTCAGCTGGCTCTTGGTTTGAGGGGCTTTGGTTTTATGATGAAAAGGAGAACATACCCACAAGGTCTTACCACATAGTGAAAACATGTGAGGGACAAAGTGAGAATCCACAGCCAGCAGTTCAGAAACTGGATCCCAGGAATTAATCATCACTTGTGTAAAATATTCACTGTGGGCATGATCTTGTGAGGAGCTGAATGTCCTTAAGTCCCATAATATGTGCCAGGGACTCTCTGTATGACCCATGAGCCACTCAGACAATAAGATCAGGTCCTTCTGCAGCCGGAACTAGTTGCAGATCATATGTTTGAGCAATATATTCATATTTAAGGTCCCACTGACTTAAACCCAGGTCTGCAATTAAGCATGTGCCTATACACTGCACTGAATAGGGACTACCTGCTGTCTCAGAGTCTGGCAAAATAAGTTCCATCTTTTATAAACCCAGCAGAACTCCATATTGGAGGTTCTTGTTTTTCATATATGTATTTTACCTACTCTTCTGCTCCAGTTCATTAATGAATGACAAGTCATAAATGATAACTGTTGGAATGAATCTGTTTTTCAACAGCTGCATCTATTACCCGAATATACAACAAATGTTGCATTACCTGGACTGTCTCACACTCATAACCAGTTTTTACGCACAATAAATGTGTTACAAGCCTGTAATCAGAACCATGCACCAAAATATGATTTGCGGGGCTCTGATGAATTCTTATTAAAAATAACGTAGACTTTCATTTTAGCAGCATAAGAGCATGCAGGAGGCTAAAAAAGGGAAAATTTCAGCCACAACCATAGGGCCTCAGGTTAGATTTAGCACCACCCCCTTTCTAGTTGCCTTGAAGTTTGTTTATAACTTCTTTCCCGTTTTGAAAAGTTTCCATGTCAGTGAAATTCTGGTAAGAGATAGACAGATAGTTCTTCAGACAACCATCCTCTGTCCACAAAACAAGGTACGGCACAGATCCTATCAACGTCTCAAAACCATCGCACACCAGGGCCACATTCAGAGGTGAGTTCATTCTCCATTAACAACTCCAGGATTCCATCTCACACCAGAGACATCAATGGGAGTTTACCCATTTACTTCAATGGGTGCCTGATGGAGCTTTCACCCACAGGTTGCTCTGTAGGTGCCCAAGAAGGGTAGATTAAATTTCCATTTTGGGCTATGGAGAGCTGTCTCTTGGGGCCTGGACTGAGATCTCCACCACTCTTTTCAGTCACCACCAACCTGGGCTGGATTTGAATTTGGAGCCTACAGATATACAGCTCCGTAACCCAATAAAGCACAGTCCTCTTTACCCACATTACTTGGGGGTCAGCTGCAGCTTTCAGCTAAGCGGTCTTTGGCGTCAATGGAATTCATGTTTTGAGCTGGATTCTGGTCATGTGCTGTGAGCCAATGAATGGCAGGGCATCCAGCAAAATGTCTGACAAACAGAGAAGAATTGGTAGAGGAAGTAGATGTTGGCAGCAATGATCATGAGATGGTGGAGTTCAGGATGCTGACCAAAGGAAGAAATGAGAGCATCAAATACAGACCCCTGGATTTCAGAAAATCAGACACCGACTCCCTCAGGGAACTGACAGATCCCTGGCTCAGGTGATTTAGTTGGGAGTGGTTCTACTTTTAGCAGGGGATTGGAAACAAAGACATTCTGAGGTCTCTTCCAAGGCTATGATTCTCAGACTTGGGAAGATGCACTCACAGACTGAGGGGAGAGGCACTTAACAACTGTGTGACTTAAGTTACACTTGTAATTCAAGTCTCTGCTCCACCAAAGATTTCCTGCATGACCTTGGGCAAGCCACTGAGCCTGTGTGTGCTTAGTTCCCCAGTGACCAATGGGGGTAATCGCAGAAGATTGCATTGAGTATGAAAGCATTTAGGTGCTCAGGAACTGGGTTAATTGGGACTATATAAATACCACACACAGAATTACAACACAATGGCTATGTCTACACTAGCCCCAAACTTCGAAATTGCCATGCAAATGGCCATTCGAAGTTTACTAATGAAGCGCTGAAATGCATATTCAGCGCTTCATTAGCATGCGAGCGGCCGCGGCACTTTGAAATTGACGCGCCTCGCCGCCGCGCGGCTCGTCCCGACGGGGCTCCTTTTCGGAAGGACCCCGCCTACTTCGAAGTCCCCTTATTCCCAGGAGCAGATGGGAATAAGGGGACTTCGAAGTAGGTGGGGTCCTTTCGAAAAGGAGCCCCGTCGGGACGAGCCGCGCGGCGGCGAGGCGCGTCAATTTCAAAGTGCCGCGGCCGCCCGCATGCTAATGAAGCGCTGAATATGCATTTCAGCGCTTCATTAGTAAACTTCGAAATGGCCATTTGCATGGCCATTTCAAAGTTTGGGGCTAGTGTAGACACGGCCAATGAGTCAATTCCATCCTTAGCATACACTCACCTACCCCAAAAGTTACATGAGTGACCTATTGGACCACTTTGTCTTTGTCATTGATGTGTACATCCAATTTTCACACCTGAGGCTATAGCTACCACTGCAGCTGGGCTGCTGTAAGCTCTCTAGTGGGGTGGCTCTAAGCCAATGGGAGAGAGCTTTCCATTGACATAATTAATCCACCCCCAAATAGCAGTGGGGGTGAGATGCTCTCTCACTGACAGAACACAACAAACACTGGTGCTTTGGTTGATGTAACTTATGTCACTTGGGGCGTCTCTAATTCATGCCCCTGATTTATCCTGACCTAAGAGGAATGTAGAAATAGCCATAGCCATTTGGCCCAAAGAACAGAACTTTAAACATAACACCATCCTTTTTATTTTAGTTCAGCTTTTCAAAACTTCATCAGTTTTGTATGACTTGTTGATATAAACTTTGGCATAGCTTTGATTTCTTCCATTTTACATATATGGCAATTTCCCTTGCTTATACTTTGGGCACTTCTTTCATTTCTGGTAATTTAAATCAAACTTTTGGGAGGCGTGTGTGTATGCTGGGACGTGAGGGGAGAGGGAGTTTGATAGGGCCCACTTTTTATTTATTTTAACATCCTCCATGAAATTTAATAGACTAGTAGTAGGATTGATATCAGATTTCCTTTTCAGCAAAAGGAATCTGAATCCAAAATTTTGTCTTGGCAACATTTCTTGTCCAATGAAGGTCACAGTGGCAACACACTATAGCAGATACTGAGCCAACTAACTCAGGCGTCGTCACTAGCACAGAGTAGAAATTGGCCTATTGCCTTTCACTAGAACTTAGGCAGTGTCCAAAGTCTGTCAGCATGGAGTGGCCACCGGTACAAACAGGACAGTTGACCCATTGAATCTCCAGTCTCTCCCAGGCTAGGTTGATTCTTCCTAGCTCTTGGCCCACACTCAAACTTCCCCTAACAGAGGAGTCTCTGGAAGCTTTGTACATACTTAAAACGAGCAATAACATTAACAAATCTCTCTCCTGCCCTTGTGGTGCCTTCCCAGAGGGACAGAGAAACAGTTTGACCGATGGTTGGTGTTCACGTGTGTGTTTGAAGAGGTTCTCATGGGAAAGGCAAGACTGAGAGTCAAACATTTGCATTTAGCTCTGAACAAGCCAATCAGATTCTTACCCTGTGAGGTTGAGGGACAGGTTCCATAGTTGTGAAAGTGTAGTCACTAAGCTCACTAGGCTGATTTAAATACCCTGGTCCAAATCCCAAGTGCACACTTGCTCTACTAGTGTAAATCTTAAAGCAGAGCAGCACTAACCCCAGGTCCAAACCCGTGAACCTCATTTATGCTAGGGATTTGCACAGGTGTGGCTACCAACTGAAGTGCATGGCCTCAGGTCGGATCCTGTGGGCATCCTGTGTCCTCTACTCACCAAGGTATCCCAGTGAATTCATCCTCTGACGCAGGTCATGATGACTACAGGAGAGCCCCATCCCCACCGCCTATCATGAGCCAGTCCATAAGAGGCTTTATCTACCAGGGCACAATCCTTGAACTGGATTCTAGGAATGACCTGGGGAACAAGTGCCTTATGTGTTCACAGCAGCCTTTGCTGCTAAGCCAACGGGCCGCTGCGTTTCTGTGCCAGCTGGCATTTTGTTGGGTCATGTGAGTTTCATTCCTGGACATGCATGAGCTGCAATAATCAAACCGGGACATCACAAACACGTGGGTTACTGTGGCTAGGTTTGCATCCAGCAGGATGGGGTGCAGCCTCCAGGCCAGCTTGAAGTGGGTGGTTTTTTCCCCACAAGGGCTAGGTGGCTATTCAGTGGTGCTGAGGAGTGCAAAAAGATCTCCAGTTGCAGACCAACACAATCATGCAAGATCAGATGCCTTCAGCATTACTTCATCCAAACATCCCCCTCTTCCTACCTGCCTGGCTTCTCTTATTTATGATGAAAGGCCGGGGCGAACTGTAGCTCTATTATGGAGACCCAAAGGGATCCATTAAAGGACTCAGTCCTGCGTCCAGGTTGGTCAATGGGACCTTTAGCTTCGACTTTACAGACAGCACACCACAAGGTTGGATCAGTTTTCAAACAAATCTTTGCTTAGCCATGCCTACCATTCCCCTTGCAAATCCTCTGTGGTTTATCACTTCTTAGCAAGGAGTTGACAACAGTATGGAAAGCACTACCATAAGTAATAAGTGGGGATTTTAAAACTGCAGTGCTTCTTTTGTGCCAGTACTTACCGACACCTGGGCAACCCCAGCTGCAGAATTGGTTAGGGGCGAGGAGCTGGCTGAATACTGGCTTCTCTCTCTTCCTCTGGCTACATCTACACTACGAGATAAATTCAAATTTATTAAAATCGATTTTATAACGCCAGGGTTTTTTAAATTCGATTTTGCGTATCCTCACTTCCCACAGACTCGCAACAAATCCGACAAATTGCTTCCATGCTGAAATTGCCAAACATCAATTGTTGCAGCAGTGCATTGTGGGAACCTGTCCTGCATTCTGAACCGGGAGCCAGGTGCAGCAGTGCTGTCAGTTTCCGAGGTCTGGAAGCTTGGGGCACTTGGGAAACTGACAGTGCAGCAGCCCTGGTCAGTTTCCCAGCTCCCGCTAATACAGTAAACCCTCCATTTAATGGACTTATGGGGAGAACAGCTGTCTGTTCTTCCCGTTAGTCCGTTAAAGGTGAGGGTTTACTCCCCTTCCCTGCAGGCTCCCCAAGCCCCAGTCCCATCCTAACTTCCACCCAAAAAAACAATCTCCCCAAAATAACCCCCTCTAAAAACACCCCAAAACACAAACCCTGACAAAAAAAATCCTCTCCAACAAAAAGCCAAACCCCTACCACTCACTGGCTCCAGTGGAAGAGTGACTGGAGACCACTGGCTGGAGGCGCCTGGTCATGGATAGCCAAGGGCATCTGAGGAATGGGCGTCCATCCATGAGCATCTGACCCCTGTGGCAGGAGCCACCTGGCTGTGGAGTGTCTGGCCCCATGTGGCTCAAACTGCCTGGCCCCGTGCCATAGGAGTGCAGCAGCCTTGGTCAGTTTCCCAGTTCCCACTAGTAGGAGGGAGCCAAGAGCCAGATGCAGCTCGCATAGCTTTTTGGGGTACATAGGGAACAACTGTGGAGGCCAATAAATTCGATTTCAAGGCACGGCGCTTCCACACTAGCCGTTAATTCGAGGTTGATGCTACACCCGTCAGGTGATTGCAATACTGTAACCTCGATATTAGTGGTCCCGAAATCAAGCTAATGGTATTTACAGTGAAGACAGTCATGAGGTAAAATCGAGCTAACTGCCTTAAATTCGAATTTATCTCCTAGTGTAGACGCAGCCTCTCTCTCTTTTTCTTTTTTTTACAAAAAAGCACTGTAAAAATGTACATAAACTTAACTCCCGCTTTATATTTTCAAGATCTTTCCTTTTGCTTCTTTGTTCATAGCGTCCACTTGCTTCATGTCATAGTGTAAACCTGAATCACTTGCTTTGGAACCAAGAGAAGCAAATGCATGTATTTTTGTGTGTGCGTGTGTGTGTGTGTGTAGGATGTCAGGGAGAAATGGGTCATATGAACTGAAATTCACTTTGGCAAACATTCATGGATTTAGTGCTACAGCTGTGGTGGAAAAGCTCAGAATCAAGCCCTCCATCTCTTTCACTAGGAGGTGGAAAATTGACAAATAATCCAGCCATCAGAACTGTGCTGCCTTGCCTATTGCTCAATTACTTTCCACGAAGGCTATAACAAAACCAACCAGCCTGCTCTGTTGCTCACCTCTAGCTTAAATTGACTTACCCCAAACAAATGCTTTACTTAGGCTAAAAGTCACTGACTTCATCAACACTCAGCCCGGGAGATGCACAGATTCGGAGGCAAGGCAAACAGCAGCCTTCTGGCATGGGTCCCAGTGCTATTCTGGCTGAGCAGCTCTGCTCTGTGGCGGCCGCTTATGGTTGTGTGTACTTTATTTATTCAGCGATGCTAACCCTCCCCTTTGTTTGTTCATGCAAATTGCCTGAGTGACCCTTTAAAGTTGGAAATGAAACACATTTTTCTTTCCTAACAAAGAAACAGATGATCTCACTGGCAAATTGGATACATACCATCTTGTGTTTACTTGAGTGAAAGTTCACTTATAAATCAGGCCACTTCACTCATCAAGTGGGCCTTTGTTTTCTTATAGAGAAGCCCCTGTTAATGAAGATGCTCCCACTGCACCTCACCCAATGGTTTGTCATTTTATAGCGGGGCTTTTGAATCCAGGCACTGGAAGTGATTTAAGCCTGGTGCTAAATGGACACACATGTAAAGGACTGATCCTGCAACAGCTTCCATTTAAGTTTGGGAATCAGTGTCTCTCAGGCTTGGTCTATACTAGGCAGGTAAGTCAACTGCAGATACACAATTCTGTCTACAGTAATTACACAGCTAGAATTGACTTATCTGTAATTGACTTACCTGGCCATCCACACAGAGGGAGGTTGATGGAAGAGTTTCTCGCGTCGACCTCCCTTACTCCTTGAGCTACCAAGGAGTACAGGGGTCGACTGCTGGCCCCAGACAGTTTGATTTCATGTGTCTCTACCCAGCCTGCGAAATTTAACTCCAGAAGATCAACCCTGAACGGGTTGATATTCCCCACAGTATAAACAAGCCCATAGCCTGTGGCCCTTGGAAGACATGGGCTGTAAGACAGTCTGTCTGATTGAGTTAAATGACCATTAAAAGAGTTACAGACTATTTGTAACTCTATGTTAGCTGAGGGACAGGGTCTTCTCCCATTTAAGGTTCAAAATAAGGGGCATATTGTCACAGCTGGGCAAATGGGGTGTTTAATTATTTTGAAAATCCAGCTGTGTCCTGGGGGAGGGGAGCTGAGGAGGGCTGAGCAATTTGAAAAATCTCTTTCTTAGTTAGGTGCTGAATGGAGTTGAGCATTTTGAAAATAAGGTTCCAGGTGTTGGTGTTAAGACCCTGAAACTCTGTCTCTGGGACCCCAATAGGAGGGGAATGAGCCAGGGAAAAACAGCATAATCTCTGTTCGTCACACTGGGGAATTACACCTACAGGTGATGCTGGTCAATGTTTTTCCACAGTGACCACCCTGGAATCGGTGCGGTCGAGAGTTGCCACAGGCCTCAGGGCAAGGTGAGAGGGGGATCCAGATCTGCACCCCTTCCTAGGGCATTTGGCCATCAGTGCTGCTGGGCCTCCACCTGCTTCCTCCCAGCCAACTGTCTTGGGTCCCGCATCTTGGCCAGGACTTAGAGTAAATGACCAGATGGTTCTACAGTAGGGCCCTCTTTTTAATGTGTTTGAAAGCCATCTGGCCTACTTTAAGGGACCAGATCAGCAACCATGGAACCAGTCCCCGTCTCATGGCACTTTTGCTAATGTTTAACTCTAAACTTCCCCACCACGCCACTTGACACTTGCCAGACTCCTTGAGCCAGCAAATCATAAAACCATCTTCCAAATCCTATCTTGCTAAACCTTGTCACTGTTGGGCCCCATATTCCTCTTCCTTACAGCTGTGTCATCCAGGACTAGCCCAGTTTAAATCAATGGAGTGAGAGCAGGGAGAATATAGGCTATTCTGCTCAGCCAACAGCTGGTGTTTTTACAATGCACGGATCTCAGTTTGCTACGGCGTCATTACAAAAATAGCCTTCTGCATCCTGGGGGGTGATACCCAGAGACACTTCATGTATTTTTCTCCTGGTGCCTGACCTGTCACAAAGACATGCTGCATTCTGTTCTGCGCTGCTATTAATTAACAGGACTGTTTCGAGGCTGTGATGAGCACTACCCCAGCTATGTGCTAACACATGCATAGGGTCATGGCGAAATGAATTACATATGCTCCTCAGCAGGGTCAATAGAATTCTGGAGTTTATTTATGAATTTTTTTAGAACAGAATGTTGAGCAACAGTAGATCTGTCTATGAATCCGCAGATGCCTTCTATAAAGGCATATATTTATATATCTGTGTGTGGGGAAGTGGGCATGCAGACTTAAAATGCCATATGTAGTAAACAGTATATAATATAACTGCGTACACCCAACCTCCAAACACTGAACGTGTCTGGGGCTACACAGGAGCATCCTGGTTGATAGAATCATAGAATCCTAGGACTGGAAGGGACCTTGAGAGGTCATCAAGTCCAGCCCCCTGCCCTCATGGCAGGACCATGTGCTGTCTAGACTACCCCGAACCCAGGAAGTTGTTCTAAGGGTTAACTGCCCTCACTGCTGAAAACGGCTCTCACTGGGGAGCTGGGGGAGGGTCTATAAAAATCTCCTGCCCCTGGGCATTACATCTCCACCGCTCCCTTCACAGCTTGTTCTAGCTGCTTCTGGTACAGAACCTGCATTTTCTCCACTACAGCCAGACCCCTCTGCTCCCTGTGCTGGCCCTGGGGAGTTGTCACACAGGTGCTAGTTTCACAGTGATAGTGAGAAAAGAATTCAGATTCTCTTCAAGACCTGGCCATAGAACTTGAGCACCCAGCTTAATCCTGCAAGAGTCAAGCCCGTGGTAATGTTCCCATTGGCTGAAGCCCTGTAGCAGAATAGCCAATAGCTGCTAGCAGTAAACAGTCTGTGGCTACGGTTACAGTGACCCAAACTGTCAGCAGCAGTATGCAAATGGGCGGTCCCAAAAATGCAAATGGCTGCTCATTTGCATAGTTGCAGGCTGGCAGATGCTGTTGCTGGCAGAAAAAAAGCAGTGGAAAAAATCAGGCATAAAAGGCTGCTGACAAAGGGTGGGGGTGGTGTTTTACCGGCAGAAGCACATTTACACTTTTTTTTTTCTGCCAGCAGCAGCTTCTGCTGGTGCGCAAATATGCAAATGAATGACTATTTGCATTTTTGAGACTGCCTATTTGAACACTGCCGCTAGTGGTTCGGGTCAGTGTAACCGTAGCCTGTAAACCACTGGAGCCGCGCTCATACTCTCCAGCAGATGGCAGTGCTTTCCACTTGCCTTCCACTAATATCTATTTAACTAGATTTACCCAGAGTTGCCCAGGGCCTTCAGGGCAGGGGGCTGCCGGCGTGTGTTGGGGCAGTGCAGAAGTTAGAGCAGGGGACTTGCAGATGTAGAAGGCTCAGGGGAGGAGGCTGAGGGTGCGGTGGGGGCAGTGCAGGAATCAGGGCAGGGGTGGAGTTACAGAGTCAGGGCAGGGGGTTGGGAGGTGTGGGGGGCTGAGAGGACGGGAAGGGGATGAGGAGGCTCAGGGAAGGGGTTGGCAGTGCAGGAGTGAGGACAGGGGGCTGGGAGGCGAGGGTGAGGCTCAGGGCAGGGAGGTGGCCAGTGGTGTTTGATTTCAGTGCTGCAGGGACCACATTGCCCAGCTGGCAGCTGCTCTGCAGCTATCTGGGGCTGGTGGGGGTGTACATGCTTGCTGCCCCCCTGCAGTCATTCCAAGGTATAACCATCCCTGTTCCTAGACCCCTCCTTTTGTGTTTGAAGAGAAGCGATCCCACTCCAGGCCCATCCCATTGTCTTGGCACAACCATGCCCTGGCCTTGCTTTAAGCTATGATAAGAGGAAACCACATACCAAATTTGGCAGTCCTAGCTCTTACCATTTAGGTGGAGTTCTTGACCAAACAGACTCACAGACAGGTGGATGGACATTGAGAGACATACAGATAGGTTCTCAAACACATAGCAGATTGCAATGATTTAGTGGAAAGCATAGAGACACAACAGGGGAAAAACGCAATTAAAAAACCCCTGCCCCTCTTTGAATGACTCCTCCTGAGGTCTTAAAGGCAGGGCTTGAACCAGTATTTTCACAGTCCTACACATAGCTTAAAACTATTTCAAGACCTGCCTGATTAGATACATTTCAGCAAACCAAGAACAGTCTCTTGTCATACACTTGAACTGTGAGCATTGTCAGGCTGGGGAGGCTGCCTTTTTGGTCTGTGTTTGTACAGCATCAAGCTCCAAATCAGATCAAAAGCTTCAAGGTCCATGGCTAGGGCCCCTAGGCACTAGGGCAATATGAACAGAAAATGATCATAATCTCTGTGTGTTTTGAAAACTTCACGAGCCTAAGTTAAGATGAATAAAGGGAGATGAAAAGCTCTCCGCCACCTCTCCTCAGACACACACCAGCCAACACAATACCCAAAACAGCGAGGAGCGGAAAAAACTCTTCATCCTGCTGTGTCTTTTCTGGGTTTCTGAAGTCTTCTCCTTTTCCAGACTGATCTCGTAGTCAAGTTAAAAAACAACAACTAAACCCCAACAACATCTGAATCAAATATATAACCATTGCCAGCTTTCAGTTTTGCATTTCACCCTGAGCTTTAACTGGCAGGAGGAAGCAAATTCACAAGCTTTTTCCAGTACAGCCCCAGGGAAGGGGAGCAGGGAATCCAACTGACAGTCATATCCCTGGTGAGAAGCAGCTTTCTGCAGTTCTACGAATCACTTTCACTGAAGATGCTGCAGCACAGCTTGTAATTCACTCCTTTTGTGCAATAAACACAGGACAATGAAATCCAGGCTGTTTAGATGTTACCAGTAAAACCCGGGGACAATCCATCATTATCTCTTTAAGTGTGACTGAGCAAAATGAACACAGACAAAGCAGATGTGCTTGGTTACACTGTCTCGTCATATTTTCCCACAGTTAAAGGGAGGCAAGGCTAGGCCTAAAGAGCAGTTAAAATGTCTACCCCACCCATCCATTTTTAAACCCCAAGTTTCCTTTCTCATTTTTTTTCCACTTGCCATTTGTCACCTCGCAGGAAGAGACTGTAAAACAACCAAGTTTAAACGTTTATTGACGTAAGAGCCACTGATGCTAAAACATCGGAGGGGTAGCCGTGTTAGTCTGGATCTGTAACAGCAACGAAGGGTCCTGTGGCACCTTATAGACTAACAGAAAAGTTTTGAGCATGAGCTTTTGTGAGCACAGACTCACTTCATCAGATGCAGCATAAGGACCCTTCGTTGCTGATGCTAAAACAGTCTCTCATGCAAGAGGTTGTTTCTCCCAACCCACCATCAGCTCTGTTTTATCCATGTAAATTTAATACAACAAATTCTCCTTCAAGTGCCAGTCTCGGCCAGACTCTGGCAACCACAACTGATCAAATATGAGGGGGCTACCAGGCCAAATCTGGTTGTAATATTGTTAAAAAATCCTATGAAACTTTGCATCAAACTTCCTCTCCATGTTCCACCCAAAATTCTGATTTTTCATCTCACTCCACTGATTTGCTGAATCCTCCAAAAGGCCCATCATCTCCCTGCCTTGTCTCATATTAGACAAGTGGGTGAGGGGAAGGGAGGAAGACAGATCAGAACACACTGGTACCCCATGCAGGAGAGCTCTTGCTGCTGAAGAGCAACCACTCACAGGGCTGAGAGGAGTGACTTTAGCCAACCTAAAGCAGCGATCTGCCTGCCTGCAGATGTCTGTAGCCATATCAGCAGTACCTCTTGGGTAACATTTTCAAAGGCTGCTGAAGGATCTGCAGGAACCAGTCTGGACACCTGATTTTTGCCCAACCCCAGCAGGGGCCCATCAATGAACTATGTCAGAATAATTTTTAAGCCACCTACAGATCTAAAACCAGACAGGCAGTGGTCAACTCTGAAGATTTTGGATGGTGCTCAAAATGAACCTGATTGGTTTTTTGCAATCATTTGCCATATAGCACAGGCAAGCAAATTTCAGCCTACCGATTTGGTGTAAGCTCTTTCTGTCAACTTTATATTGTTTCAAGAACAACAAAAAGTCTTGTGGCACCTTATAGATTAACAGATATTTTAGAGCATAAGCTTTTGTGGCCAAAGACCCACTTTATCAGGGTCTTTGCCAACGAAAGCTTATGCTCTAAAATATCTATTAGTCTATAAGGTGCCATGAGACTTTTTGTTGTTCTCGAAGCTACAGACTCACACGGCTCCCTCTCTGATTTATGTTGTTTGTTATTCCTGATGTGCGACTGATGATGTTGTCCAACGGTCCTGAAAACATTTTATATCCAGCTGTGGAATGGATTTTGTTGTGTGCACCAATGCAGAGATGATGCATCCTGGCAGAATGACCAAGTAGCTTGGCTTGTGAGAGGGGGCTCACGGCTGGGACAGAGCTGGGGAACAGAGGGGTGAGGGCTCTGGCTGTGGGTGCAAGCTTGGCAGTAGGCCAAGAGGATAGGTTTTGGTGCAGGAGGTAGATCAGGGCGAGGGCTTAGAGTGCAGGGCATGAAGGTTCTGGCTGAGGGTGCAGGCTCTGAGGTGGGGCTGCAGAAGAAGGGTTTGGAGTGCAAGCTGCCCTGGAGCAGAAAACTCCCCTAAACACCCTCCCCACGAGAAGCAGCAGCTCCCAACTTTCTCCTTTCTCTTCCAAACCCCTACCTCTCTCTTCTCCACACCCCTCTGGCTGTACAACTGTATGGCCACACAACTTAGAAGGACAAATGGCAAACCATATTCTTCACAGTGGAACTTTTATGATATGATTATGACATCACTGTGATATATTTTAAGCAAGAGAAGGCATGTGAGACGTCCTTGGAACGGTTATGATTTGCTGAATGACTGTCCTGTTTGTACGCATGTATCATTTAGAATATTGACTATAGCTCTCTATTTCAAAATGCTGTTTACACCTGGAGAATGCCCATTAGACAAGGTGCTTTCATTCTACATAGCTGGGTGGGGAACGACCTAGTCAGAACAATGAGCCATTAGGAAATACAAGAGACTTTAGGAGAAGCTTATCTCCTACCTGAAAAGCCTTCCTCAGAACACAATACACAGCCTGCCACTTTACAAATACATGGGATGTGACCACACATCTCTAGACTCCATCTTGGGAGGTCAATGTTTTTCCAGACTGGCCTAGAGACCAAGCTTTTAAATGAAGAGTTCTCACCAGGGGTCCCTGTCAGCTGTATATAATCCACACACCCAGGTGTGGTTAACTGTCCCATGTAGTGGTACCTAGACCACTTCACAGAGAAAGAATAAGTGTCCTCTACAGCCTAAGCTGAGAGACACCTGGCCTTTAGCTCAAGCTATAGAGGTGCCTACTTTAAGCTCCAGAGGTCCCAGTTTCAAGACTTGCCTGTGGGCAGTTACATGTGCACTTGTGTGACGACTCAGGAGAGAGTCTAAGGCCATTCAGCTGACCGGCTGAGCACCCACAGGGAGGTTTTTGGTTTCCACTGGTGATGTATGCTTCCTCATGTCTCAGTGCAGATAAAACACTTATTCTGCACATGGCTGGAAAAAAATTCTGCATATGATGAAAAAGATTAGAGGGACCACTGGTTCCTGCCGTATGCAAAGGCCATAGAAGGCAGACCATGACATCATCTGGAGTTCTTCACAGCCCCCCTTTACCCCCCACCCAAGGAGACTTCAGTAAACACCAGGGCTACGTCTACACGTGCAGCCAACATCGAAATAGATTATTTCGATGTTGCGACATCGAAATAGGCTATTTCGATGAATAACGTCTACACGTCCTCCAGGGCCGGCAACGTCGATGTTCAACTTTGACGTTGCTCAGCCCAACATCGAAATAGGCACAGCGAGGGAATGTCTACACTTCAAAGCAGCACACATCGAAATAGGGATGCCAGGCACAGCTGCAGACAGGGTCACAGGGCGGACTCAACAGCAAGCCGCTCCCTTAAAGGGCCCCTCCCAGACACAGTTGCACTAAACAACACAAGATACACAGAGCTGACAACTGGTTGCAGACCCTGTGCCTGCAGCATAGATCCCCAGCTGCCGCAGAAGCAGCCAGAAGCCCTGGGCTAAGGGCTGCTGCCCACGGTGACCATAGAGCCCCGCAGGGGCTGGAGAGAGAGCATCTCTCAACCCCCCAGCTGATGGCCGCCATGGAGGACCCAGCAATTTCGACGTTGCGGGACGCGGATCGTCTACACTGTCCCTACTTCGACGTTGAACGTCGAAGTAGGGCGCTATTCCTATCTCCTCATGAGGTTAGCGGCTTCGACGTCTCGCCGCCTAACGTCGAAGTTAACTTCAAAATAGCGCCCGACGCTTGTAGACATGACGGGCGCTATTTCGAAGTTGGTGCCGCTACTTCGAAGTAGCGTGCACGTGTAGACGCAGCCCAGAGGAACAAAGCCTGAACTGGGGGATGGGGGAGGTGCTGGACCCAGGCTAAAGGGATTTTTAGACTGTGAATGGAAGACTTAGGGTTTCCAAGCTGTACATTCCACTTCATCACCAACAACTGTGGGCTCAGTGCCCATTGGAAATTCAAAAATAACACAGATAACCACAGGCACCTGTACCCTTCCATCTTGGCAACAGCCAAACTACAGAACCACGCAACCTTGGTTGGTTGCCCTTTTCCTCCCTCTCCTGCCTCAAACACTGTTATATCACATTATCTTCCTGTATCTCCATCGGGGCCAGCCTGAGGCCCACAGGCCACATGTGACCCACTGGTTTCCACTTGCAGCCCGCATACTCCCTCTCTGTCCCCTCCCCCCATGCACCTCTTGCGCACTGGTCCACTGGAGCCCCACACTTCCTGCTCTTCCACCTCCCTCTCAGCACTTTGGGGGTGCCACAAATCCACTGATTTACCCTCTGTCCCTGCTCCTTCCCCTCCTTCCCCGAGCCTGACTGCCATAGAAGTGCTGGGGGTGGGGAGGAGGAGGAGAAGGAGTGTGGGTCTCCACTGCCCCAGTGTGCGAGAGTCACGGGGAATGGGTGAGAGAGGAGGTGTGTGAGGCGCAGATGGAGACCATTGGACCAATGCCAATCATGAGGCCCACTGAGATGAAAGAGGGCCATTTGTGCTGCCCACTAAATAGTTTTGTTTTCCATCAGTGTTGGATCTTGTCCCACATTAGCACCTGATCCCAAAGGGAAGGGTCTGTTTGCATGAGACAGAGAATAAGACAGAGAATATCTTCTTGCCCGTGTATAAAACCATGGTATGCCCACATCTTGAATACTGCGTACAGACGTGGTCACCCTTATCTCAAAAAAGATATATCGCCATGAGAAAAGGTTCAAAAATGGGCAACTAAAATGAATAGGGGTTTGGAATGGGACCCATATGAAGAGAGATTAAAGAGACTAGGACTTTTCATCTTAGAAAAGAGGAGACTAAAGAGGGATATGATAGAGGTATATAAAATTATGAGTGGTGTGGAGGAAGTGAACAAGGAAGAATTATTTACTTGTTCCCATAATATCAGAACTAGAGGACACCAAATGAAATTAATGGGCAGCAAGTTTAAAACCAATAAAAGCACGTTCTTCTTCATACCGTGCACAGTCAACATGTGCAACTCCTTGCCAGAGGAGGCTGTGAAGGCTAGGACTATAACAGGGTTTAAAAAAAGAGCTAGATAAATTCATGGTGTTTAGGACCATTAATGGCTGTTAGCCAGGACGGGTAAGGAATGGTGTCCCTAGCCTCTGTTTGTTAGTCCGCTCCCTCTGGGGCACCCGGTATTAGCCACTGTCAACAGACAGGACACTGAGCTGGATGGACCTTTGGTCTGACCCAGTATGGCTGTTCTCATATTCACCTGTTCATGGAATGAAGTGAATAAATGGGGTCTTAGCAATGATCTTGCAAACCCGTGATACCCAGTTTTTCTAGATTATTGGGTACCTACCTCTCATTGAATTTAATAGGTGTTAAGTGCCTAAATACATTTCATGACTTGAGCCTTTAGACATATGCTTAACTTTAAATATGAGCAGCTCTACCACTGTCCATGAAGATGCACACAGGCATAAAGGAAGCCTAGTTTAAGAGTTTGCAAAAACCAGAGTTTCAAATCCAATTTTGCACAGACCTCCCTGAGTTAGACCCTTCCGTTCCAGACTGGGCAACCAGGAGTGCAGATTCTTTAAGCCTATGTCTACACTAGGCAAAGTAAGTCGACCGCAGACATGTGATTCTAGCTGCAGTAACTGCGTAGTTAGACTTGACTTATCTGCACTCGGCTGACTTGACTGTCCCTACTGAGCAAGGTTGATGGGAAGGTTTCTCCCATCAACCTCCCTTACTCCTCATGTCTTGTGAGGAGTACAGGGGTTGACTGCAACCCCTGAGAGGTTGATTTCATGCATCCCTACTAGACATGTGAAATCGAACCCAGGAAGATCAACGGGTTGACATTGCAGGCTAGTGCAGACCTAGCATTAGGCATGAACTGAAAGAATGTATTTTTACAGAGGCAGGAGTGAATAGGCCCTTCCACAGGGAACAAATATGACTTGTGAATTTGAATCAAATTCAGCAAACAGTTTCAGCTGAAAACGAGTTGAAACAGTTCCAAATGTTTGTTTCAGCTTTTTGTTCCAAAATGTTTCATTTGGAGCATTGTGAAAAATAAATGCTTTGACTTTTCCTTTCACAATGGTAGTTTGTTTAGAAATTTAGCTATTTTTAAAACAATCAAAATATGTGACACTGAAAAATAACTCAACATAAAATGGAAAAAAAAATGTTTGCGCTCCAACAGAAGATTTAATTTAGACCAAATTCTTCTTTTTTTTCCTCCCAGATTCTTCAGGTTGGCCCTGATTTTTAAAAAAATCATTATTTGCGCAGCTGTAATGATTATAAGAATGCAAATGGGGCTGACCTGTATAGAATTTCTATAAGTACCCATGATTACATTTTTGCAGAAATTAGCCAGACTTCCCTGCAAAGTGGGTTCCAGATGAAATCCTCGGATTGAGACTGGAAGCCTTTGTGGAAGATCTGCTTCAGCTAAACAAATCCTTTGGCTCAATACAGTAACTGTATGAAATTCTATGGTCTGTGGTATATAGCAGGTCATTCTAAATGATCTGATGATTCCTTCTGGCCTTCGAATCTATGAAATGGTCTCCTGTTTTTTAACGGATTGAAAGAATCTTTTGTCAAATATTCATAACCATCTTGACATATTCTTAATTATTGTTATTGCTATATAGATTTAGAATCCAGTTCGCATAAAAGTGCAAGAACAAGGGGAAATCGATCCTGGAATCTGTAAAGATTTAAAGGAGAAATTTACAAAATGCCGCTCTCCTTAAGCGTAGGGTGTTTGTTTAAGACATTTTGGTTAGCAGCAGAGGGAGGGGAGCAATTTTCAGGCTCGAAGTCTTACAAATATTTTAAGTAGACTTTTAATTGACCCAGTTTGACATTAAAAGCACTTTTTAAAGTCTTGATATTGTAGCCATTTAAGATAAGTGGTAATAAATACAGATTAATTGTAACACATGAAATGAAATATTCAAGCTCAGGCGGGCTTGTGAAAAGCCCCTTTGTGCTCTGGTGAGGTGCCAGCTCACATACTAAGGTTAGGTTAACAGAATCTCCTGTCAAGCTCTGTGAGCTTTTTGGTAGCTCATGCTGTGACCAACTGCAAAGACAACAAACTCTGGGCAAAGGCAAACAGCATGATTGGCAGATGTAAAAAAAACACAAAACTGTTAAAGGAAAGGCTCCCATTGGACATGGGAGCTGGAGGAATAAAATGCAGGGAAATACTCAGTCTTTCCTCATGCAGGCTGAGTGATCTCTGAAAACGTAAGTTCAGGAAGATGATGCATAAGATGCTCACATTAGAAGATGCACTACAGAAATGCTACAATATTAGCAGTTGGATCTTATGTAGTGGTTTCATTTGGGGTCCTTTCTTCACTACAATTTTAGCCCTGATCCTCCTCTCTCCGAAGTCTTATGCATAATAAAGCAAGTTGCCTCCAATGTTGCAGAGAAACCCTGGGTCTGATGGTCTTCTCATTTACACTACTGGCTCCAAAGGAGTTACTCCTGATTCATACGAGTGTACGATGGAGAGAATCAGACATTCCAGATGTCAAGAAATGTTTGTTCTCAACCTCTTCCTCCCTTCTCCCAGACCAGCTAAACACATAACCATCTGCAGTGAAATAAACAATATACCATGCTCATGTCAGAGTCTGTGTTATTTATACAGGCCAGGTATGGGACTGAATCACTGCCCACGAAACAGGGACAGCTCTCCCACCCTGCAGATGGCAAGTGAGGAAAGATGAAAAAGTTTTACACTTCTGTAAGTCCGTGTCCACCTGTTCTGTGTTACCACGACTCCAGGTTCCAGCCCAGGGTTCCAACCCAAAGGCAGCGGCAAGAGACGGTGTTTCCGCTACTCCAGGGATCCCTGTAAGCTGAACATTTTGGCTGCTGCCCAGGAGAGATTCAGGTGCCACCCAGCTGATTAGCAGAGCACCAATAGCCACCCAGAGTGCATGACCTGTGTTTCCATTGGTGGTGTCTGCTATGCCTTGGTGCACATAACAAAACTGATTCTGCCAGTGGATGGAGAAAGCAG
Source organism: Carettochelys insculpta (assembly GCF_033958435.1). NCBI lineage: Eukaryota > Metazoa > Chordata > Testudines > Carettochelyidae > Carettochelys > Carettochelys insculpta. The sequence goes on from NC_134145.1 coordinate 7,254,316, forward strand.
AGGGAACACTGTTCTGCCCCCAGTTTGGCAGCTTATTCCCTGGGCCACTTGTCCAAATGCTTCCTCCCCATATCTTTCCTCTGGTGCCTGAGCAAGGCTGTCCTGCTCCCCCACAGCACTCTGCCTTTCAGTGACCATCTGTCCCATTTTTACTGGGACTGTCCCTCACTTAAGCTGTCTCACAGGCATCCTGACTGTTTGAAGAAAATGGAAAAATTGTATTTTGGGGAGTTCTGGCTCCCCAGCACCTGGCATCTTGGGACAGCAGCCTCCACTGCAGGCAGCTGCCCAGCCCCCTGATGCCCCGTGCCTTGGGGTGGCCGCTCCTGTTGCTGGGGAGCTCCTCCATGGCGCAGCTGCCCCAGTCCTCAACACACCACAGTGGCAGTCCCGTCTTCCAGCAAGCTCTGCCACAGGCTGGCTGCCTTATTCCCCAGCATCCCGTGCCTTGGGGAAACAGCTCCTGCTGTGGGGAGCTACTCCATTTCCCAGAGAGCCCCTACTTTGGCACCCCATCCCACCCAGGAGCTTGTGGAGGCCCATCTTCCACTTCCTGTCAATCAAATGGGAAGAAGGGGCTTTCAAAATCAGGGGGGTGATTCGAAAGGCTCTTGGCTACATGGGCGGCGTGCATTTCAAAAATGGCACTTTTGAAGCATGCGCGGCCGCCATTGTGCTAATGAGGTGCTGCTTATTCAGGGCAGCACCTCATTAGCATCAGCCAAAGTGCTTCATTACCCTGCCCCCTCTGAAAGGAGGGGGCTGGTGTGGCCACAGCCCGTGTGTTTGAATTTATCCTGCTTAAAGTGCTCCCTGGAATAGGGAAGATTTCCTCAGTCACACTCTTCTATTCTTAGGAAGGAACAATCAGCTTCATACATACAGAATGGGAAGCGACTGTCTCGGAAGGAGTACTCCAGAAAGGGATGTAGGGGTCACAGTGGACCACAAGCTACATAAGCAAACAATGGTATTTGGAGATAAGGAAATAGGAAGGAGGATCAGCGTGGATGGTATTGAACTAGAAAATGTAGAGAAGTTCACATATCTGGGGAGCAACATAACGTATGATCTAGACTGTAAGAAGGAAATAGCGACTCGAATAGTGAAAGCAAGAGCGAGTTTGAAGGCAATGGATAAGCTCTGGAAAAGCAAAGCGATTAGCTTATGAACAAAGCTGGGCGTCTTGAAAACGTGTGTATTCAGCAGCATGTTGTACGGATGTGAGACATGGGTGATAACGAAAGATTCGAAAAGAAGGATACTGACGTTCGAAAGGAGTTGTTATAGAAGGATTCTGAGAATAGGATGGATGCAGAAGGTCACCAATGAGGAATTATATAGGAAGATACAGCCGAAAGAGAACCTGCTGCAGAAGGTTATAAAATGGAAGCTACAATTATTTGGACATATTTGCAGAATGAACGACGAATGAAAAATCAAGACCCTAGTATTTGGCATAATGGATGGTTTGAATAGGAGAGGCAGACCTCCCAGAGAATGGGTAGATGATGTAGCAGATTGGTGTGGAGCTAGTCTACAGAAACTATGCCACTCTGCACTGGACAGGGAAAGATGGAAGGAAACAGTGAGAAAGGCATCAGACACCAACAGGCACTGAGCCCACAGTTATTGATGATGATCCTGATTCTGGGATGCATTAACAGAAGTGTCATGAGCAAGAAATGAGAAATCATTCTTTTGATCTACTCAGAGCTGATTATGCCTTAGCTGGAGTATTATGTCCAGTTCTGGGCACCACACTTCCAGAAAGATGTGGAGAAACTGGAGAAGGTCCAGAGAAGAGCAACAAGAATGATTAAAGTCTCAAGAACATGAGCTATGAGGAAGACTGAAAGAATTAGGCTTCTTTAGTTTAGAAAAGAAGAAAATTTAGAGGGGACATGATGGTGGTTTTCAGGTACCTAAAGGAGGGTTACAAGGAGGAGGGAGAAAAATTGTTCTCCTTTACCTCTGAGGATAGGACAAGAAGCAATGGGCTTAAATTGCAGCAATGGAGGTTTAGGTTGGACATTAGGAAAAACTTCTTAAGTATCAGGGTGGTTAAGCACTGACATAATTTGCCTAGGGATGGTGCGGAATCTTCATCATTGGAAACGTTTAATAGCAGGTTAGATAAACACCTGTCAGAGATGGTCTAGGATGGTGGTTGGTCATTCCGAGAGGGCAGGGGATTGGACTCAATGACCTCTTCAGGTCCCTTCCAGGTCTAGCGTTCTTTAATTCTATGATTCTTAAGTCTCTTTAAATATCCTACCACGCCTAGAAAATTGGAAACAGCACAGCCAAGTCTGTATATTGTATGACAAAATGTGGTAATATAGATTTTGCTCTCTTTAGAACAGGTCGTGCTCAGGATTACAGCTGTACAATAGAACTTGGCACAGATGGAATAATAAATGTAATGCACTATGATTTTGTCAGGTATCTCCAGAGGCTGACATTAACAGAGGAGCTTTTAAAGACAAAGATGCTAATGTAAACTGACAGACCCGCTCATTCATCCTGCAGAGCATCAAACTATGGCATGCAAAATATGCATGGCAGAGTGGGGCTTTCTTTAAGCAAAATTATAATGTGATGTAGAAGTCATTCAGATTAATTCTTATAATTACTAGGAATCTCGGAATCTGACCAATGAGGCTACTCAGGGCATACAGAGGGGTCAGTTGGCAGCTGAGCATAATTGGCGAGCCAAGAATTCTCTGGATGATCAGCAATTCTCACCTGGCATAAAACTTGCAGACCCAGTTCTTGTGCCAGCTTTTTCCCAACCAATCTCGATGTACCAGACATGCTGTGGAGAAAGAGAACTGCAGGAGACAGGCTTAAACGTAATTAATCATTGGAGTTTTCTTTTAACAAATAAGGTGCTGTAAATGGTTTTTTTCTACTATAAGGCTTCTCTGGCTCTGGCTTTCTTTTTTTGTGCAGATGCAGCTTTGGGGGGAACAGGATATATTGAGAGGCTTCCAAATATCCCTGCGATGTAAGCTCAATGTATACTAAGAGTTCCTTGTGTTTTTAAATGGCTGGATTTACATAACAGAGAGCTATACCTGTTTGGCACCCAAATATCTGAGACCTTTAAAGGTGAGTTACAAGATTTCTGTCAAAATTAGCACTTGGTTTCTAAAGGTAAGTGGCATTTGCCTTTAAAAAACAACAAAGCAGCTCAACTTTACTACAAGCATCTGCATGCCCAAATAAACACATGCACAAGCAAGTCTGGCATCTGCAAACTGTTAATTCACCCCTTTCTTCTCTTCTGAAGCTTTGCCAAGACAAGACCCTGGGTCACCAATTTCTTGCTCCATTGAGACAGCTCTGCAAGGAGGCTGGTGATGTCAATAGCACCACCACTCAGTACTCTGGGAATACGAGTCTCTTTATTTCCTGGTACAGGGTGATTTTCTCCACTTTTTTTGTTCCTTTTAAAAATATATTCTGCAGGGAATAAGAGACGTATATTGAAAAGAGGAAAGAACTGTGGAGCTTTAGAAAGAAAGGCCCAGATTTCCAGCAAGGCTGATTCCTCATGCACGTAAATGCGGATACCATTTTATGTCTAATTTGCATGCAAGCTTAAATCAGTTTTGACGGCCAGTCACCAAGGAAGTCATCAGCATGTACAATGGCTATAAATCCACACTTTCGCATGTATGAGATGTGTGTTCTTTTAAAAAAAACTATTTTCACTTTATAATAATCCTATAAATCCCATAATAAACCATTTTAACCCCATTGCCAGATTCCATCTGAGTGGCAGATGCTAATAACTTCCTAAAATTCTCCCTTTTTTCTCCGTTTGGATACACCATCTTTCCTTCCCTTGCCCAAGCTATTGACTGTCCTCATTTAGCTGTAAAATAGCTGCCATGTTTGACCACAGAGATGGGTGACAGAGATAGCCTATACACTATCAAAACCAAAAAGCAGTCCAGTAGCACTTCAAAGACTAACAAAATAATTTATTAGGTGATGAGCTTTTGTGGGACAAACCCACTTCTTCAGAGACGGGTGTTTCTTTAGCAGTGGGAGAAACCTTTTCTATATTTGTAAGGCACTCTGTGATCATCTGGTTTGAAAGAGGTAGTGTGAACTAGTGAGTAGACCACCAGACTAGGACTCAGGGGCCTGGATTCTATTCCATCCTCTGCCTCTGGATGAATTTAAGTAAATCACTTCTCTTTTCTGCGCAATGGGGATAATGATACTGACCTCCTGGTAAAACAATTACAGATTAACTGACGAAAAATACTGAAGAGCCGGATAGTAATACAATGATCAATGGGAACATAAGAAATGTGCAGATGGATATAGGACTAGGATTAAGGATGGTCTACACTCTAATTCCAATTCTTATATGGATTTCTTCTCCTAGACCAGCTTTTAAAATCCAGGTCTCACTTTCCCAATTGGTAAAATGATATTTTCTCTACCTTTTATAACTGTTATAAGGATGAATCAGCTGCTGTTTGCAAATGACTCTGAAGATGGCAACTGATATAGTTCATTAATGTAATTGTAAAAGTTAGGACAATCGTTATTAATGGTGTCACCAGTCTAATTCATGATGATGAAATAGTTTCAGTTGAGTGGGAAGATGATGATAGAGGTTGAACCTCTCTAGTCCTGGACACTCTCATCTGGCAACATACATAAGCTGGCATGATTTTAGTTAGCTGGATGACCACTTCCCATGGGTGTGGCCTTGTTTGCTGTGGTCCCATAAACTTTGTTTACAGTCACCAGACCTGGCTCTCAGTGTTCTGTGCTGTTATTTAGCTGTAATTTACCCTTAAATGTCTTTAAAGAGCCCAGTGAACAGTGGAAGTGTTGGTAATGTGCTAGATAATATTGACCTCACATAGTCCAGGAAATTCTCTAGTTCAGCACTGCTCAGGTTCCGAGGGTTCCAGACGAGAGAGGTTCAACCTGTAGTAAGATTTCAATTTTGTGGACCTAGAGAAAGTACAAGGAAGATTAACTATGTTCTTGCCATGTGCTGAAATTCCCAGCTGTTGTTTGGGCACACAGATAGCTGGAGGAAAGCTGAGGTCTTTTGTCTTATGTAATAGAGACGTCTCACACACACAGTAAAGCAGATGATTCCAACTGGCCTGATTTTCAGAGATGCTGAACACTTGCAGTATACGTAGACTTCAGTAAGACTTGTGATTGCTCAGCATGGAAATCCAGCCACTTATAAAACTGCCCATTTGTGGGTGCTCTCCTTTGACCTGAGGACGGCCACTGACTTCAGCATGACATCCTCCTTTTATAAAAAAATAAGCAGTCCCGTAGCATCTTAGAGACAATTTTATTTATTAGGTAATGAGGTTTCGTGGGTAAGCCCCATGTCATCATTCATTGATTATTTGAAAGCTCATTACCTAACACATACAATCATTAGTCCTTCAGGTGCTACAGGATTGCTTGTTTTTTGTGAAGCTAAGGGCTAACTCAGCTCCCCCTCTGAGACTATCCTTCTTTTAGGCAGCAGAATCCTGCCTTATACTCGAATGATACAACTCTTACTAAATGCTGTGCTCTGGAACACCATCTGAACTTCAGGGATGATAAACAGTATCTACCCCTCCACCGGAGAAATAGAAAAAAAAAAGGCAGAAACAACCATGAAAAAGTAAAACATCCTAAGGAAAATATCATTCAAATGAACTGCAGACATAAATTTATCCATCTGTTATCATAAGTGTTACTTGAACATTACTTGTCCATAAAAATGAAATAAACCAGAAGTGACTTTTTTTCTTAAACATTGATTTTATATGTATATTCTCAGTTGCCAAAATATTAACTCTTTTTAACAGCCCATGTGCTTTTGGCTGCTTCTCTGTTTCTTGACTGCGAAAGAGCTTTGAAAAATTCCCCATGTATTTTAACACTGAGGCTCCTGAGGATGGCTCTTTCAAGCAAAGACCAATTTGGCTTCAAAGTGCTTCCTTTAATCTAGCTGATTTTCACCACACAGGGAAATAATCAAGGCTGTGACTTGGAACAGTGAATATTGTATCTTTCTAATGAATACAACAATACTCGTTGTGTAGATTAAACCCTGGAAGGACAGGTTTGGAGTTTGCAGAGCTTACCATGTTTCAAAGCTAAATCCCATTTTGTACAAATTGTTACTGCTATATTTTCCCAGGGAAGTCAAGGAAAAGAAAGAAGAGGGTTGGATAAACATTCAGTTGTAACAGGTGTGTTTTATAAAGATGGAGAAGGAAAGCCATGGCTAGTTCCAGGGCTTTGCAAATGTTAGCACTGCAGATAGAGTAAGTTGGAAATTTTATTTTTCCCTGTGGTCTAAGCCCCAAAGTATTTTGGCAGCATAACAAAAAAGTCAAAGCAGATCTGCCAAAACATTTCATTTCAACCTTTCTTATCGACACACAATGTTTGGACAGTATCAAAATGTTGCGTTCCAGCTCACATTGGACAAATTGAGGTCACTTTTGCAAATGTGGCCTTCAGCAACTTGCTCAAGGTCCTGGCTTAAGTTAGTGGCAAAGTTGGGAAGAAACCCCAGTAGGGCTCCTAATTCTCCGTTATCTGTGCTTGTCGAATTCTTTTCACCAGAGGTTTTCCCTGCCTTCACCATTGTGCACCTGGACACTTCCAACACTTCCACTTGGATCTTTATCAGAAGGTCTGAGTTGAGCACGTTTTCCACCAATGGACTTGTGTTAGAGCTGCGCTCATCAGAATTTTACCTTTAGCCTGAGGAACGTCCTGGGAAAAGTCAAGGCATTTTACTGTGGGGAAGGGTTATACACCAGCAAACGGGTTTAGAAGACTAAATTGTATCTCAGCCAAAATGAGATTGGTAACAGCGTAAGTCCATAACAGAGGGGGGTGGTTAACATGCAGATAGGGCCAGATCAAGGTAGTGAATTATCATTCTGTATTGATAGTCATGCACAGTGATGGACCCCGTGACAGGCACTATGCTGCTCACATGAGCTAACCAAGTTCTATAGGAGCATCCTCCCATCTCCACCCCTTTAAGATGGTGTAGTGTTCACTGCTGGTCTCTCTGGTCAGCTGTGCCTCCCATTTCATGGGCTAACAAGGACGTTAGTCATCTCAGCCTCAATAGAGATGGTTGCACCCCAAGCAGGGCTAACAGTACATCTACACTGGTGCTGGATGTGTGATTTCCAGCTCCAGTAGACAACCCACCACTAGCTTTGATTGAACCAAAGTGCTAACTCCAGCAGTGTAGGCAGAACTGCACAGGTGAACCAGATGGGTTAATTGCCTGGAGTCCAATCCCATCTGAAGCCCTCCGCACGTGCTTGGGATGGTTAGCCCGTGCTCCACCCACATGACTGGGGTACACCACTGTTGTTAACAGTGGAAATTATACCTTCCAGCTCCAATGTAGACACAGCACAACAGTAGGCAGCATCAGAGGGGCCACACCTATTCAAAAGGGATGGAAGACTGATGGATAGCAAGATAGTTTTGGTCTCATCCTGCACCTGCATGCCCAAGCAAGCACTGCTTGCAATCTGCCCCATAGTAACATGGTGCCAGAGTATGCAGTTTCTATTTTTGATGATAAGGGAAATTCCATATTAAGAAGATTGGGGCCTACACTGCCATGAGGTTTTCTCCCAGTAGGAATTTCAGCCAGTCCAAAACCACAACGTTCGCTGATCAAACCCTTCGCAGCCAACATTTGGGATTTTCCAGAACTAACCACTAGCTCGGTCATGCTGCGATTCTGGATTAGTGGTTAGCCAGCGTAATGTCTCCTTGTGTGATAGCCCCAGTCAATATGGCCCCCAGCCTGTCAACTCCATAATGCTCAGGGTCACCATGACTCTTCTCCCCATCGTAATTTTAATCAAAACAAGGAGCTTTTTTTTGTACAGGCATCGATATAAATTCTGCTGTCATCATCTTGGACAGGGGTCTGTTGAATTCAACCAGACAGTACACATCTGCAGCCTGTGCTGGTACAGCCAGGTACATTTTGCAAATCTATTGCTTTGCCATAGAAACTACCGTTCCACTCAGGCAAGAGCGTAAATTAGGCTCGGGAACGGGCACGCCACTGGCAGGCTTCTGGAACCTCAGTAAAAACACTGAGCAAAGCTCCCCGGGTCCATAAGCAAAATGGCATCAGTCAACGTTGCGCAACCTTGTTAAAACAAATTCTAACCCACACACGTGTCTGGGTGTGGTTCACTGGTTCATGGAGTGGCACTGAGACCACTTACACAGAGAAAGAATAAATCTCCACTGCCGTCTTGGATGAGCAGCAGCTGGCTTGTTTAGCTCGAACTATAGAGGCTTCTGCACTAAGCTCTAGAGGTCCCAGGTCTGAGTCTGCCTGGTAGTGGTTTGTCATGCTTCTCATGATGTATAGCATGTTTCTTAAAGCCCAAGCCCCTGAAGTCATGGGAAAATGTGAAAAAAAATCAGGTTTTTTTTAAAGGTATATTTCTAGTCCTCATGGCCAGAGGCACTGGAATAATTTTAAAAAATTATAAAATTACACGGTAAAATTTTAAGTGTCCCTTTTTTAAAGAAATCCCACATAAAAATTAACTTCCTAAAACTTCAAGAGACAGCTACAGTATAGCCCACTGCCCTCTTTTTTAACATAGTAGAAATTTGTCAAAGGTGTAAGCTAACTTGTAAGGCCCTAAGGCCAGAGCTAGGGACAGTGGGGGGGTGTTAGTGTACTCCCCTGCCCGCAGCTCAGAGTGGTTTCCATTGTATATACGGCTTACAATTCGGTTCTATGGCTCCGAGCACCCCCATTATAAAAATTACTTTTCTGTATGGAGCCCCTTTTGGAGCAAACCGGTGTGTGCTAAGAAACACTGAAGATTTTTTGCAAAGATACGAACGACCACTGTGTAGACTGGCATGTGTCAGAGCCAGCCTAGTGGGACCTGGCTGGTGGGTGGGGCCCAAAGAGGCAAGCTGACAGCGAGGCCTGGCCAATGGGTTCTGGATGGTATTTTCAATCGGAGTGCAGGGCTCTGAAGGTGTGGGACCCAAGCCAGCCTCCTTACTCACCTTGACCTAAGGTCAGGCTTGTCAAATCGACCAGTAAAGTCGAAGAGTGTCCTTACTCAGCCTCTCAGAACTCAACAAACTTACAATCAGTGGGGAAAAATACATGCACGTGGGCTGGCATTTCAATTAAATTGTGGAAGTTCAGAGTTTGTGTTTCAATCCATACCACTGCCAGGTCCTGAATTAGATCAGGGACCACAGCCCTTCTGCCTCACAAGGGATTCCCAAGAGGAAGATTTTCAAACTAAAGGCCAAGTTTTACAGTAATGTACCTCCTATTGAACGCCATTGATTTCAGTTACATAGTCCATGTAAGCAAACATACAAGGCGGATTTTGTTCCATACCTGCTCCAAAAGCAAAGAAGAAACTCTTGTCTGTGTTCTCCTTTAAAAGGGCCATGACTCTTTTTCCCATCCTCTCGTTCCTCTTGTAAATGAGCTCTTGCCTGAAGTAGCTGTCTATCTCCTGAGCTGTCACTTGCTCATGTGGCGGGAGTGTTGTGTTGATGAAGTTAGGGAGCTGAAATGGAAAGAAAAACTGCAGATCAGATCCAGAGAGAAGCTTGTTCTGTAGGCAGTGGGCATGGGACAGGAGAATGTGAAAAAGTCTGAGCTGAGTCTGCGAAGCATCCAAAATTCTGGAAGCTTAACCAGGTTTATCTTCACAAAAAACAAGCAGGCCTGTAGCACATCGAAGACTAACAATTTTATTTATTAGGTAATGAGCTTTCATGGGTAATTCCAGAATCTGATGAAGAGGGTATTACCCATGAAAGCGCACTGCCTAATAAATAAAATTGTTAGTCTTTAAGATGCTACAGGGCTGCTTGTTTTTTGTAAAGCTACAGATTAACATGGCTACATCCCTGAAACCGAGTTTATCTTGGCTACGTCTACACGTGCCCCAAACTTCGAAATGGCCACGCAAATGGCCAGTTTGAAGTTTACTAATGAAGCGCTGAAATGCATATTCAGTGCTTCATTAGCATGCGGGCTGCCGCGGCGCTTCGAAATTGATGCACCTTGCCGCCGCGCGGCGCGTCCAGACGGGGCTCCTTTTCGAAAGGACTCCACCTACTTCGAAGTCCCCTTATTCCCATGGGAATAAGGGGACTTCGAAGTAGGTGGAGTCCTTTCGAAAAGGAGCCCCGTCTGGACGCGCCGCGCGGCTGCAAGCCGTGTCAATTTCGAAGCGCCGCTGCCGCTCGCATGCTAATGAAGCGCTGAATATGCATTTCAGCGCTTCATTAGTAAACTTCGAAATGGCCATTTGCATGGCCATTTCGAAGTTTGGGGCACGTGTAGACACGGCCCTTAGTTGCCCAAACTTCCTGGCATTGCCACCAAGGTGTGCAAACTTTGTCAGATGGCAGGAAATTCCACAAGAATACGCTTTTTTTAAATGCTGAAATTTTGACTTGTCTGGGACTGACATGATTTTCAGAGAGAGAGAACATTAACTGAAAAATAAAGAGAAAAATCAAACATAAAAAAAATCAACAGAACTCTGGATTTCAAAATCAGACTCAATTTATATATATGTATATTTAAGTAATTATCTGGGGATGTTGGAGATGGGGGAAAAAAGCTAGTGGCTACATGAGTGAAAGGCACAACCACTTCAGATCCCCAGGAAAGGGTAAAGGCAGTCAAAGATTCCTATCCCCTCTACTGGATTTGAGTAAATAATGGCCATTCTGCATTTGGCACTCTGTGCAATATCCGCTGCAAAGGAAAGCCAAAAATCAGTTGGTTCTACATAAATACTACAAGCCTTGTATTTCCTTGTACACCAAGAGTCCATATTTAGTGGGTATCCGGATGCTGGACCTCAGCCAGCAGTGCAGGAGATTTCAAAAGTTGAATTGGACGATGAAAATTATAGCTCAAGGTCTAAGAATGCCTGCGGGCACAGTGCCTAGAAGTGGAAAAATCTCTCTTCTCGGCCCAGGGCTCAAAGGAAGTTAAGGCTATGTATAGGCACATAGAGCTGATCTAGAACTATGAAGGATGCTTCCAGAGCAGTTCCATCAGTACCATATGCAGAATAACCCTGCAGGACTGGTGACATAGGATGGTGGACCACCTTCACCACAACCCCGCAGCAAGCCTAGTACTGATGCTGGTGCTATCCTTCCCCACTTGTCCAGAAAACACCATGAAGGTTTGGCCCAAGCAGAAAGTTAGGTGTGCCATATTCCCACTCCATCTGTACACACACAGCCAGCTACAGTCCAGCTTAGAAGAATCAAAATACACATTGTCTTGTTAATTGTATTTAATTTTTTGCTCCTGGCTTGTCATTAAACTGCTCACCAAGAAGCTGGCTCTGTGTGACAATGAACAGATCAGCCAGTGTATGTGAACGGGACTCAGCTTTTCTCTGCCTAAGCAGGAAAGGGTTTGCTGAAGCCAGAGCAGTCATTTAAAAATCAGGCATTGGGTTTCCTAACCCTTTTCCATTCTCCTCCCAAAGAACATGATGAAGGGACACATTTAAGTCATCACTGGCAACACAATGGTGGGTCTTGAAGCACCTTGTAAATTATTCTATTTTTAATGGCCACCACGCTTAACATAACTGTCCCGTTGCTTGGGAAACAGAAGGGGGAGCACGAGCAGAGGAGACAAACGGTTGAAGCATGCATAGCTATATGCACTAATGCAAGCCCTCGCCCCGCTTCAACGTCTGCTCCGTTAATCATCTCCACATCTTCCAGTATCTCAGTTCCTTCCTCTGGTTTGTGACAAACCCCATGCCTGGCTCGAAGGAGGCAGCTGTTTTTGCTCATTTATGGAGCCTTTTACCTCTTTAGCCATCAGATAGGGATCAGGAACTCAAGAAACAGTTGCATGTAATTAGCAAGCTGTTAACCATCGTCGGGAGCAAATTTTTCTCTCCAAATTGTTATTGTAAAACTGTAACCTCAAGAACTCAGCAAGAGGATTTGATGCCCCACCCCCCTTGTTAAGTGTTCCCTGGAAGGCTCAGTGTTCCCATTCTCCCTCTCCCTTGCTTGAAGGCCTTTTTTTTTTTTCGGATTCAAGATGAATTCTATACATCTCCACCTAGTGGTACATGTGAAACATTCTCCTAGCTCTTCTACTGGCTGAGTTGCTAAAAGGAAACAGGCTACATGTTAGACCGCCTGGCCCAGCACCCTCAGGACCTGAGTGGTCCCAAAGAAGGAATCTGCTGGAGCAGAGAGGTCACCTGCCACTGGTCCCCCAGCCAGCTCCACTGTAGGTCCTGCTGCCCGGGCCCAGCTGGGCTGCCAGCCCATGCCATGTTTGATGGACGCTGGGCCCCAACTAACATCCCCCATTGACCAGTCTGCCTGATGATGATTATGTCCCCAGCCCCACTGATAGCTGCTGCCCCATCTGCAACTGGGTTTCCGGAACCAAGGCTCTCTGTTTCAGGAACATCTGCAGTCCAGATGTTGCCGAACCAGAGAATCCCGGAGTGGAGAAGTTCGAGCTGTACATCTGTAATATTCTGCCATTCCCCCTACTAGCGGAGCTGCTAAAAAGGGGACAGGTTGCTTCTTGTAGCTTTATAGAGTAATAACTGGTGATAAAAAGCCTGGGTTTGAGCCCTGCTGTTGTTCTACCCAAGTGGAACTCAGCTTTTCAGGAGACCCATCTCCAAGCCTCATGTGGGGACCTCTCTCTCTGTGGGAGATGAGGGGGAATTGAACATGAAGCCTTTGCAAAAAATTCAGCCTCCTCGCAGCTCTATTGATCCAGGGTGGGCATCAGATTTGGGTACAGCCCAAGAGTGGTATGGCACCACAGCTATCATTTTGGGACCTGGGATCATAGGGTATTTTTTGTTTGTTTGTTTTTTTCTTTTCTGGCCAGCTGAATACAAAGTCAGTACTGAAGGGTGAACAAAACCCTCTTCTTCCAGAATCAGAGCATCCATGCATGTCGTTTATCAGGAATAATTAATGCAGTTTAAACTCACGCCCTACTTTGTTCCAGATTAGCTTTCATGTGTCGACAAGCCCTTAACTAGATATGTACACCTACCCACATAGGCATTCCCAGTTAGGAGGCAGGCAAACAAAGTTACTCATCTGCATAAGAAATTTGCAGTGCTAAAGTGCTATGGCCAGGAGTCTGCAGCACTGACATCAGTGGGAACTTAAAGATGAAAGAGGAATGATGACCCAATGGTTAGGACACTAGGCTGAGACTAGGTCCACATCAACATTTACAAGCTACCAGTGTCACATCTGTACTGATATGGCTGTGTTGCTTTAAGGCCGCTCACATAGCCTTGTTATGCTGGTCAGAGAACTTCTCCCACTGCCATCATACTGTTCTCAAGAGTGCTTACGCTGACAAAACTTATGCTCCTCAGGGTGTGGCTATTTCACACACCCAAGCAACATAAGTTTTGCCAATGTAAGTGCTAGTACAGACCTGGCCTTGGACAACCTGTACTCACGTTCCTGATCATCACAGACTTCTGTTGTGATTCTGGGCAAGACTCTTTCTGTGCCTCAGTCACCCATCTGTACAATGGAGATAATAAAACAGTAATGTTGTGCCACCAGATCTACACATAGCCTGGATGTAAGGAACTAGAGAGAGGTCTGAGTAAAGAAGAGCCCCAGGTTACGGGCCTGAATGATTATAAATGGTATCTGGAACTGGTTGTTGTTTTTAACACAGCTCTTAGTATAAAAGTCTGCATGCAAAGCTGTAGAATGGCACTCCTTAACTAATAACGCCAGCTTGGTCCCCGCACCCATAGTCTACAGTCAGCTCTGCCTACAGATAGAGAACCTTTTATGTTACCACAGTGTCCAACAGCATGATTTTCAGGAAGCAAAACACACAAAAGAAGGGCCTAGCTCCTGTCATAATGGAATGGAGATGTTATAAACCCTGAAATACATTTATTTTTCACCACAAGGATGTTTTATTTTGCTTTTGAAATAGTGCTAGAGGACTTTTTGGATTAACATAAAGAAGCAGCGATTTACCAAATCTGCCTGAAAGCAATTGTCTCAGACTTGTGGAAGTGCAGACGCATCAAATAAAACTCACTGGTAAACCCAACAAGGCAGGTACACCCTCCACTTATACTCCTTTTACAGTCTCCAGTTAGTTGTTTTTTCCCTGCCACAAGAGAAATGATTGCTCCTGATCGCATCTCTCCCTAAATAACACCACTGACTGCAAAGGGGTCCCTCCTGATTGACACCAGTGTGAAATCAAAGTCAGGCCCAGCAGACCCTCGAATGCTTCAGTTTTCATTATTGAGACAAGCTACACTTAGCTCTGTTTCCCAGACCATTTACACCCTGCATGGCCCTTGCTCTGGTTACTCAGTATAGACTAGCTCTATTCAGTAAGAATTAAATCAGAATCAGGCCTTTCTAAAGTCAAAGATGACTTCAGCCCAAAGGTTTGCACAGGATGTGGGACTCACTAGAGCTACGTCTACACGTGAAGCCTATTTCGATGTAGCGACATCGAAATAGGCTATTTCAATGAATAACGTCTACACGTCCTCCAGGGCTGGCAACGTCGATGTTCAACTTCGACGTTGGGCAGCACAACATCGAAATAGGCGCTGTGAGGGAACGTCTACACGCCAAAGTAGCACACATCGAAATAGGGGTGCCAGGCACAGCTGCAGACAGGGTCACAGGGCGGACTAGCGCTTCCGGGGCAACAGCTAGCTGCTCCCTTAACAGGCCCCTCCCAGACACACTCAGCCTGCACAGCACGTGGTCTGAGGAGCCATAGGCACACAGACCCCGGGCAACGCAGGCATGGACCTCCAGCAGCAGCACCAGCAGCAGCAGCAGCAGCAGCAGCAGCCAGAGGTCCACCCAGCCCTCCCTGTAAGAGCAGGGCTCGCCCTGATCCATGCCATGCGGGAGGCAGCTGAGCACCTCCTTGCCACACCGGAGGAGGAGCTGCCCCCAGGGGAGCAGGGCTCAACCCCCAACCCTGCAGCACCCCGCCCCCCCCGCGCCTCACACGCCGGCGGCTGTGGAGCTACCCCACCAGCACCGACTGGTGGGAGCGGCTGGTGCTTGAGGAGTGTGACAACGACCGCTGGCTCAGGAACTTCAGGATGAGCTGGCAGACATTCCTGGAGCTGTGCCAGTGGCTCACCCCCGCACTCAGGCACCAGGACACTGCCATGCAGAGTGCCCTCCCAGTAGAGAAACGGGTCGGCATTGCTGTCTGGAAGCTGGCCACTCCAGACAGCTACCGATCCGTGGGACAGCAGTTTGGCATTGGCAAGGCCACTGTCGGGGCTGTCCTTACAGAGGTAAGAGGACCCACGGGGGAGGGGAGGGCAGGGGGTCCTGGCAGGGCAGGGCAGGGGGGCCCTGGCAGGGCAGGGCAGGGCTGGGCCACGCACACCCTGCTCACCCCTCATTGGTGCTCTCCCATGTGCTTTCCCTGCAGGTCGTGCATGCCATCAACGCCATGCTCCTCCACAGGCTCGTGAGGCTGGGGGACCCAGATGCCACCATCGCGGGCTTTGCCACGCTGGGCTTCCCCAATTGCTTCGGGGCTCTGGATGGGACTCACATCCCCATCCGCACCCCGCAACACAGTGGAGGATGGTACATCAACTGCAAGAGCTACCACTCAGTGGTCCTCCAGGCCTTGGTGGACAGCCGGGGCCATTTCCAGGATGTGTATGTGGGCTGGCCTGGGAGCACCCACGACGCCCGGGTTTTCCGGAACTCGGGCCTGTGCCGCCGGCTGGAGGCGGGGACCTACATCCCCCAGCGGGAGATCCCTGTGGGGGACACCACCATGCCCCTCTGTGTCATTGCCGATGCGGCATACCCCCTCCAGCCCTGGCTCATGCACCCGTACATGGGCCATCTCTCTGCCAGCCAGGAGCACTTCAACCAGAGCCTGAACCACGCACACCAGCTGGTGGAGTGCTCATTTGGCCGCCTCAAAGGGCGCTGGAGATGTCTCCTGACCCGCCTGGATGTGGGCCCCAACAACATCCCCCAGATTGTGGGTGCCTGCTGCGCCCTGCACAATTTGGTGGAGAGCAAGGGGGAGGCCTTTTTTCAGGGCTGGGCTGTGGAAGCCGGCAGGGGCGATGTGCAGCCACCCGCTGCCCCCAGTCGCCAGGTGGACCCCGAAGGGACCCGGGTCCGGGCGGCCCTGCGGGCCCACTTCGAGGAGGCCGCAGGGTGAACTCTGCCAGGCCCCCCACTGCGCCCCCCCCCTCCTCCACAACACTCCCTGCCCCTACGCCCACACCATGGAGCACCCAACAGCACCCCCCCCGACTTCTCCTGGACAAATAAAAGCACGCACTCATTGGTAAAATGAAACTGGTTTTCTTTTTTTAACTGCTTTTTGAACTAATAACGACAAAACTATGTACAAGACCTACTAACTAAACCATAACATAAGTGAATAATAAAAAAGTTTCCATATATTTACATGTAACAAAAAACAGAAAACCAGGGATTGCAAGGATGGGGAGAACTATTTACATGGGGGGGGGACTGGGCAAACGAGGGGCACAAATACATAAGTCCAACTATATACAAGGCGGGGGTGCCATGTCCTGGGCCCCACGCCCCTATAGTCCGGCACTGGGGGTGGGCGGCCGGGAGCCCCGCCTCGTCCGCAGCCCTGTCCGGGGCTGGCTGGGGGCCGGGCGGACCGGAAGATATGTCCGGCGAGTCTCAGCTGGCCCCAGGTGTCCCTCAGCGGTCTGGCCCTCGGTGGCGGGTGGCAGGGCGACGGCGGATGGCGCAGTGACGAGCGGAGCAGCGGGTGGTGCGGCGGGTGGAGCACTCAGGGCAGGCGCAGCGGCGGCCAGCGCAGCATGGGGGTCCAGGTAGTCCACTAGCCGATTGAATGTCTCCATGTAGGCCCCCCATGCGTCTTGGCGCCAGGTCAGCGCCCGCTCCTGGAGGTGGAAGCGGCGTTGCTCCACCCGCAGACACTGCTCCGCGACCTCCAGCTGCCGGCGATGGATGGCCAGCAGCTGGGGGTCCGTCGCCGCCGTGTGGTGTTGCGGGGTCCGCCGTCTTGCCCACCGTGGGGCCGGTCGGTCCTCAGCCGAGGGGCTGGCCTGGAGGGATGGCCCCGGAGGGAATTCCGGGACCACTGAAGCCTCGCCAGCGCTCTCTGGTCCTTCCAATGGTGTAGCTGCGGAACACAGGAGGGGGGGAAGAAGAGTGGAGACAGGCGTTAGTGTGGGCCCCGAGCCGTGGCCCTTGTCCCCCCCCACCCCCCGTGCTGCAGGTTCCCCATCCCCGTCCCCGGGAGATGCTGCTGTGATGGGGTTCCCGGGTCCCCCTGCACTGCACCCCATCCCCTGGCGGGAGTGACTCTCACTTCACTCAGCAGGGTCTGACAGGAGAGGTTTCTTAGGCCACAGATGCCCAGTTTCTCCCAGGAGTGACAGTACAGCAGTCAGAGACAGTTCTTCCAACCCATCCTGGGGAGAAGACCCCAAGGGGTGCCCCTCTGGGGTGTAGCTTTCCCCCTCCTCAGTCTGGCTGCCTTCCAGCTCTCCCTTCCCCTAGCCTCTACCTGCAGCCCCCCCGAATTCAAAGCCAGCTCAGCTCCTCCCGCCTCTTTGTTCAGGGCAGGGGTGTCACCTGCCAGTTTTAGCCCCAGGATCATCCTTTGCCCCTGGGAACTATTCAGCTTGTTGCTCATATCTAGCCTGAGTCTCGCATTTGCACTCCCCCCACTCCATCACATGCTGCTGCGGGGTGTCCCACCCCCTCCTCCCGGGGGACCCTAGAGGTTCTGCTCCCCCCTGCCCCGGGGATGGGGCATGGCACTGTCGTGCTGGGGGTGGGGGAAGGGGCTGATGCCCTCCTGTGAGGGACATGGCCCTGCTGTCCTTGGGGCCGTGGCCATCTGGGCATGTGGAGGGCCCTGGCCACATATCTATTACCCCCGCCACTCAACCCCAGGGGTGTAGACCGGGGGGGTACATACCTGTAGGTCCACTCCCATGGTCCGGGGACACCCGGGGGCAGACGCCCGGCTGCTGCTCCGGGAGGGGAGGACGATGTGCAGCCCCGTCTCAGCGGAGGAGGAGTCCCCCTCCTCCTCCTCCTCCTCCTGCTGTGATGCCCCGGGGGTGGGCTCCAGGGGGGGCCCCTGGGGTGCGGGGCTTACCTCCAGGGTGGACTCCGGCTCCGGGGCCTGCTGGGGCTCCTCAGCCGAGGTGTCAAGGGTGGCCGGAGGGGAGGAGGTGTGCCGGGGGCCCAGGATGTCCCTGAGCTCCCTGTAAAAGGGGCAAATGACGGGGGCGGCCCCAGATCGGCTGGCCGCATCCCGGGCCCGGGCGTAACCCTGCCGCAGCTCTTTCACTTTACTCCGGACATGGTCCGGAGTGCAGGCAGGGTGACCCCGGGCGGCCAGGCCCTCGGCCAGCTGAGCGAATGCATCCGCGTTCCGCCTCTTGCTCCCCATTACCTGGAGCACCTCCTCCTCGCTCCAGAGCCCCAGCAGGTCTCGAAGCTCGGCCTCCGTCCAGGAGGGGCCCCACTGCCGCTTGCTGCCCTGGCTCCCCTTGGGGGGGTCCCCTGTGGGCGCTAGGGGGCTGCCGCGCAGCCATGATGTCTGTTGGGGGTTCTTGGGGTTGCTCAAGAGCGTGCAGGCTGGCCGCGTGTCTGGGCTGCCGCCTGCACGCTCTCTCAGCTTCCTGCACAGAAAGGGAGGGGGAGGGGACCTTTAAGGGGCCGCTCCACGCGGCCACCATTGAGCTGAGGGGCTGGAGAGAGCATCTCTCAACCCCCCAGCTGATGGCCGCCATGGAGGACCCCGCAATTTCGATGTTGCGGGATGCGCAACGACTATACGTGCCCTACTTCAACGTTGAACGTCGAAGTAGGGCGCTATTCCCATCCCCTCATGGGGTTAGCGGCTTCGACGTCTCGCCACCTAACGTTGATGTTAACATCGAAATAGTGCCCAATACGTGTAGCCGTGACGGGCACTATTTCGAAGTTAGTGCCGCTACTTCGAAGTAGCGTGCACGTGTAGACACGGCTTTGATCTGTCAAGTACAAAGAATACTGCAATGTTAGATGTCGAAGCAGGAATGTATCTGACCTGGTTTGAGCTTTGGGTGAGACTGGTGGGATGAAGAAGAGGAGCGAGTCAGTGTTGTTATTGCCCTTCAAGCTTTATTTTATTTGGGATTTGGGAGGATAAGCCTGCAATACGAAAATGGGATAGGGATCCCCCAAGTTTGTCTCAGTTCCCCAAAGTCAAAGAGAAACCCAGCTGAAGACATCCCATCACCTATGCAAGTGTCTCTGCTGGCAGTGGATGCACGATACAGACTGTACATTCCCTTCCCTGAGGTCGGCATTGGCACAATGGTCAAACACAGATCTCAGACTAAGCATTTTGGGGGCCGGACTCGATGACCTTCTGAAGTCCCTTCCAGCCCTAAAATTCTATGTTTTTCTCCAGCACAGGTGGCCCTTAGATTCATTCCTCAAAGAGCCACTCACCCAGACTCTAGTTCTCGCCATGGGTTTCAGAGAGGTTCCTCCAACCCCCTTTACATCCTGGTTGAAAGCTAACTGACGTCATCTCTACTATGGCTCAGCAGTGATCCCAGTTAACCTTCCAAACTACTGATTCCTACCCCTTGGACACCATAGAGACATGCCTATAGTAATATACAGCACCTGTCTAAACCTTTCACAATCTAAACATGAGAATTCCTGCATTATGGCCTTTTTACACTCAGGGAAATGTGGCAGAGACACATCAGGTAACATTTCCCAAATCAGAGAAAGTCCATGGCACAATATGGTGTTAATCATATATCTCCTAACTTCCAGTCCATGGTCTAAACCACAGGACCACCCTCCCTCAAATGACAGAATATATTAAAGGAGCCCTGCATCTATAAGCAGTATTGCTAAGCCCACAAAATCGAAAATCATGAGTCAAGCCCTCCAAAATCATATATTTTTTGGCTTGAAAAGCATCAGGGTTTTTTTTAAAAAAAGATCAACACTTCTGGGTTTTGAGCCTTTAGAGTTTCTAGCTTTTCTCTGCATCAGAGTCGAGAACCTTGTTTTATTGAAATCCAGAACCTTAACCAAAACAGCGAACACAGGGAGATTTTTGATTGAAATCACAAGAATTGACAATGCTGTGAGCTTCAAACTGAGTGCAGCTGAGCTCCTACCAGTTCATATCAGTGTTTTTTCAGCAAGAGGCAGACATTTAAGTCATGGTTATACAGGGAAGGGACTTTTCTACTTGCAAAGGTTGATAGAAGATTGCGTTTTTATTCCAATATTACAAAATATACCACAGACTTGGGAGACACCTGCTCCTTGCTGATTTATGGACATATCTAACATCTGGATGAACAATCTATCATTACTTTAGCCTGTAATGCAAATAATTCCACTAGCACACACTGAATGGACTGCAAGCATAGGAGAAGCCAACAGAAGGATAAAGCTGACATGGAATTGTGGCTGTTAAAATGATGACTGCTGCTGACTCAACAGTTTTTGCTCCAGGAGCCAAGCGTTTCCTTCCGAAAGGGACCTCAATAGCCAAAAAGAGAGGCAGCTCATTAATTTGACATGGGCCAAAGCTGGCAGCTTCCAAACAGATCAACACCTACTGAGGCATTACATTACGCAAAATGGAGAAAGAGGAAACCATAAAGGAGCAATGCCCCAAGATGTAGATTAGCACCCTACCACCAGTCAGATAAATCCTCCATTTATTATTAACTTCAACAGGAAAAATAAAATACAAGAAACCTAACAATTATGTGAATGTGTTTTCTATGCCAAGTAAGAGAAATCGATTCACTTACCCCTTCACCTCACTCGGAGCTGAATCTGCTCTCCATGAGGCAGAATGGGGTCAGGTATTCCACATCTGCTTGGTGTGGTGTTCTGACCTCTTTAGACAGTGCACAAGGTCCCATCCTCTGGATCTATGCGCAGAATAGCTTTGCACTCCTACTTTTCACAGCTGCAAGTGGTTAAGCCAGGAGCAAAGCTGTGGGGAATGGTCTGAGGAAGCAGGCGGAGGAGGTGTCTAAGGTACATTCAGGACATGGTGGAGGGAGAAGAGGGCACGGCCAGAACAGTTAAGCCAGCTTGAGCCCACCAGGGAGATCTTCTGATGTACCAGTGACTGGAGAGGTTTAAAGGAGCCTTAACATGACTCATAAATCTGTCCCTGAACTTGCATTGTCCAGAAATCTCAAAATATTAAAACACATTCACAATCCTGATAATCAGATTTCATTCCCACACTCCCACCTAGCACAGAACAGTACCTCTGGGCTGATCCCTCTTTCTGTTCCACCACAAAGCTGCCATTTTCAGCTGGAGGAGTGTCGGTGAAAGTAATAAAACCTCTCTCCCCTGCTCGTCTACCCTGGAATGTCCGCCCCCTGCCTGGCCAAGCTGCTGCACTGTTCCTCACCAGGGAGCATCACAGAAAGCAGCGTTATGGCTTTGACTCAGTCAGCGCTTCCAGCCCTGCGATGGTTTTTCCATCCCCCCCTTTGTTGATGCTCAGTGAGAGTCGACTTTTTGAAGCAGGAAGTGACGCAGCAGTATTGCAAGATACAAGGGCACCTGCCTCATCCTCTACTGACAAAATGGCCTAGTCGGGCAGGAGCTGCAGGGGCGGGGGTGTCATAAAACCTGGTTCCACTCTTAACTGTGTTACAGGGACTTTGGGCAGCTCCAGGGGAGCTGACAGCCTATGCAGGCCTCTGAGAAAAGTTGAGTGGGTCTCTGAAGTCCTGGAAGGGGCAAGGGTAGGACAGCCAGATGTGTACCAATAGGAGCACAGAGCTCCCTGCCACCCCCAGCCCTCAGAGCCGCACCGGGCCCAAGCATCCTGCTGCTTTGCTGCTGCAGGAGTAGTGGTGGCGGCTGGGAGCCCCAGGCTCCTTTGAATTGCTGAGCCTCAGGGCAATTGTCCCCTTTGTCCCCCCACCATGACTGCCATCAGTGGGCCTGGGCAGCTCACTGCTCCTCTCAGTGCTGCTCTCTGAGCCCAGTGCCAAATCCATGGTGAGGTACAGGCCAATTTACACTTCCATGAGGCTGGAGGGACAAATTCCACCAGCCAGGGGCCTATTTTGAGTCTTCTCTGCTTCTTCTGCAAAGCTGGCTCTTCCTCCCACACCTCTTCAGCTGAAACGCGGCAGGAAGCTGGGAGGGCTGGCAGTGGCAGATGGCAGCAGGAGTAAGGCTGTGTGACTCCTCCCTGGAGATTCGTCATGGCAGGAAGAAACAAGGTGGGAGGAGGAGGAGGAAAAGGGGAACATGATCCCGGCATTGTAGGGTTCAGCGGCAGCACCAGGAACGTGACAGGAAGGAGGATACAGAGGTGGATGCAGAGGATGGGGAGAGAGAGCAAGACAAGAGAAGATGGTGGAAAAATGAGCAGAATGAGCAGAAGCTGCTGGGAGGAATAGAGGGAACTTTGGGATGACAGGAATCAGTGGCCATGACAGGCTCAAAGCCTGACTCCCAGACCTGGGAGCCAGCGACTAGCGCACACCGCTCTAATCCCGTTTGGACGATGAGTGGTACTGAAGCATCCAGGTGTACAAATCTCTTATATAGTGAGGCATGTTGACAGCCGCAAGAGCTGGGGAAGGAATTCAAGGCTCAATTGTGCCTTGTCCTGGACCAGAAGGTGACAGCTCTGAAAAACCATGAGTCCAGGGACATGGAGGGGAGCTGTTGGCCTGCTTCCAGACCCCCAGCAGGCCCAGTTTCCAGGAGGAGCCCGAGACCTCCAGCAAGTGATAGTGAAGTCAGTGGTGCTCCACCCTGGCAGAAGGACCCAGCATGGAGCAGCTATCTTGTTCAGGTTTGGGGTTATGACCACAGGTTTCCTTCAGTCCTTCTAATGCCACTTTGGTGCTTTCTGGCAATCAGAACCCACCTCCTGCTGCTCTTCCCAACTGTCATAAATTTAAGGTGAGGAAGGGCAGAGGGATGGCTGCAAACATTGGCCATGTGTCTGACAAACACCTGAAGGGAGGAGATATTTATTGCCATGAAAAGACTTCCAGTGAATCCCGGAGAAGTCCTGACCTCCGTGTGTGTTTTCTGTTTGTTTTTCCACACCAGTTAAAGAGTTGTTTCCCAAGCACTCAAAGGAAAGAGAAATCAACATCTGCCCCCTCCCTCGCCCTTTGGTAGTGATGCCAAAATATGCAGCCGGCCTCCCTATTTGAATGAGTGTTTTGATTAAAGAAGTCTTAACAGAACACAGTCAGACAATGAGCGTAGCCCCTTTCTGCAAACGTCACCCAAGTATGCATTGTGTACTTAGGGACAGATTATTGGGATTCACATATTAATTGAATAAGGATGACAAGCCTCCAGGATATGCAAATAGAGGGTTAGATTTCAGTTTTTGAGGGTAACCCCTCATGCTTACCAATATCCCCTGAAAAACCCCACAGTTGTGACTGTTGAGGCAAACCCTTGCCAGCTGCAAACATCTGGGAAAGTTCATGTTTTTCCATTTTTCTTCAAAACCCTTTGTTTCCTTTGACAAAAACTTTCTGCTATTCCGACACTAAAACCACCAACTCTGAGCTGCCAAGACACCCGAGTGAGGATCCTGATCAAAGGAACAAGTGTGGCAATAAAGCAAGGAACCTATGGCCAGGCTTTTTTCCCCCTCTCTTGTGTGTGTGGTATATTAAATACATTTCATTCTTCTTTTTTCCAAAGGTATTTTTCATTTTGCCCTCTGCTGCAAACTGGGAAAACAGCTGTCGGGGGCGGGGATGGTTTTTCATGAGTAGGTGTTATCTGTGCTCAAGGGAATTTTTTTTCCATATTTGTTTTGTACAGGCAGCCAGTTTGCATGAAAATAGGGAAGCACCCCTTCACACCAGGCTTAATTAACCTGTGGAACTCATTGCCTCGGAATGTGAAAGTCGAAAGTATAACTGGGTAAAAAAAAGCCACAGAGGATAGGTGCATCATGGCTGTTTAGCCAGGATGGTCAAGAATGCAACCCCATGCTCTGGGGACTCTTTACGTGACTGCCTCACCTCAAAATAAGCTACACATGTTGTGTAGCTCATTTTGCTTTGATTTCGAAATAGGCTATTGCAGCCTGTGATGCTGTCTAAATGGTGCCACATGCCGAAATAAAGCCCTATTTTGAGGCATGCCTGCACTCGTGCAATGAGGTGTACAGGGATGCTGGAAGAGCACGCCTGTTATCTCCTAAACTATTTTGAGACAATGGGCACTTTGCATAGACGTGAGCCGCTATTTCCGGATACTGCCATATCCCAACATAGCTCCTGCCATGTGGACGTAGCCTGGATGTCCCTAAGCCACCAACTGCCAGAGCCTGGGACTGGATAACAGGGGATTGATCACTTAAGCCTATGTCTACACTGCAGTGTTATTGCTGAACGAGCTATTCCAGAGGAGGTATTCCAGAATAGTTTACTCTGAAATAGCACAGCTACCCACAAAATGCATTTCGAAATACCACTCATTTATTTCAAAATAGAGAGCCTACACACAATAGAGCCTATTGAGAAAAAGAGCCATTAGATGCACTGTGGCTTATTTCAAAATAGGCTCTATTCACTGTCTACACAGCCCCTATTTTGAAATATCTATTTCAAAATAAGTCCCGTGGCACCTTATACACTAACGCTGGGTCTACATGTGCCCCTTCCTTTTGAAAGGGGCATGTTAATGAGCAGGTTCGAAAGATGCTAATGAGGTGCTGCAATGAATATGCAGCGCCTCATTAGCATAATGGTAGCCGCAGCAATTCAAAAATGCGGCTTTTCGAATCGCGTGCCGCCCGTGGAGACGGGACTTTCCAAAAGGACCCCCAGTTTTTGAAAGCCCTTCTTCCGATCAGCAGACAGGAAGAAGGGCTTTCGAAAACTGGGCGGGCCCTTTTGGAAGGTCCCGTCTCCACGGGCAGTGCACAATTCAAAAAGCTGCACTTTCCAATCACCGTGGCCTCCATTATGCTAATGAGGCGCTGCATATTCATTGCAGTGCCTCATTAGCATCTTTCAAACCCACTCATTAGCATGCCCCTTTCAAAAGGAAGGGGCACGTGTAGACCCAGCCCAACAGATATTTTGGAGCATAAGCTTTCGTGGGCAAAGACCTACTTCGTCAGATGCATGAATGGGAGTGTTTCAGAGGAGGATTTAAAGAGGGGGGGTCTCTGTTATTTCAAAATAGGCACTATTTCTCATGGAGTGAGGTTCGTCTATTCTGAAATAAGGCAATTGCTATTTTGAAATTCTTTTGAAATAGCAGCTGCATCGTGCAGATGCTGGCAAAGTTATTTCAAGATAGGGTCTGCTATTTCAAAATAACTGCTGTGTAGACAAACCCTCAGATTGCTCAGTTCTGTCTTTTTCTTTTGCAGCTTTTGGCACTGGGCTGCTGTCAGAAACAGCAGACCTTTAATCTATCCCAACGTGGCCATTCTTACATTTTTACAAAGTTTGTGGCTAGCCCGAATGATTATAAAAAGTTTGCAATATGATTTGAAACAAACAAAAACATGTAACCCAAAAGCTACAGTTTGTATGAGGTCTGTCAAAGCATTTGAACAGTTCCTGGAGCAAATATCTGAGTGTAAATTGGGAGGAATTTCAAATTACTGCAAGCAGAGCAGAAAACACACCCAGAGACGCACTTCACCATGACAAAATGGGATTACTCAGATCTGGTGCCTTAGAAAGTTACAAGCCTGTTGCAACTTTCAGCTCCCAGGCTGGGTTCTTCTTCCAAACTCTGTCAAAGCTGACGGATTTGAGGACCTGAAATTTTGATCCAGGAAGAGACGACTTTGTAACCTCACCAGAGAGTGGGCTCTGAACTGACTGCAACACAGTGACGTTTGCCCAAAAGCTCTGTCTCTCTGGCCTCTTTCGCTCACTTCCAGGAGCCTTGGCAGCTTGATAAAGATTTGAGAGCTTTAGTATCTTGAACTGTTCTAATGAAAGTCTGGACTTATAACAATTCAATTACAATCAGCCAGGCAGCCAAGCAAACATCTGTTACAGGCTGTAGCATATATTTTGGAAGATACATAAGCAGGGGTGATGCATTAGGGTGCATGGGGGTGGGGTTACATGTATACCCCCCAACGCCCAGCACCCCTGGGTTCACAATCACTGCTGTACCAGTTCCAGTGAGTGTGGGGTGCGAGTCCCATCCCTCCGCAGGAGAGGAAGGGCTTGGGGCAGATTTGGATTGCAAGTGGAACATGTGGCTGGCCCCTCCCTGACCCCCAAAGTTTTCTCACCAATTACCATTGTACATAAGACTCTTTCAAGCCAGGAGTTTGCTCTCAAATATCAGGGCTCAAAGTTTATGGCCCAATTCTGACAAAAAAAGTATTACAGAGCTCCAGAAAAGAGGACTGAAACCTAAGCATAAGTGAGCTCTGTACCCCAATGAGGCAGAGGGGCCAAATTCGGATCCCCACCATTCCAGGAAGGAGATAAGCACTGAGGCTTCAGCCCCAAGAAGGGGGCCTGTAAGTTGAGTCCTGATGCCCAAGCCTGAAGCCCTCTGTCCTCAGCTTTGGCCCCACGTGGTGCGACTCAGATTTTGGCCGTGGCCCCAGGCATATCTGAAGTCCTCTGGCACCTTACAGACTAACACATGTAGTGGAGCATATTGCATCTGACAAAGTGGGTCTTTGCCCAGTAAAGTTTCTGCTCTAATATATCTCTTAGTCTGTAAGGTGCCACGGGACTTCTCATGGTTTTTGGGGATACAAACTAACATGGCTACCCCCTGATACAAGCACATATGAGTGAGCCTTGGCAATCCCATTAAAATAGGGTGCCGAGTGACCCACTTTGGGGGTCCTGACCCACAGTTTGAAAACCTCTGCCTAGAATTTCAAGAATGCAATTGGAAGAAGGAACCGCAAAAACTCCCTTTGCCCAATGAGAAATGTTCAAAGTGGACCCCCCAAAGGCAAAATGGTATGACTCTACTCCAGGTGTACAGAAAATCAGAAGAAACATGTGAAATGAATGGTTGAAATGTAAGGTAGATCAAAGTGACCAGTGTCTGTGCAGACAGAGCTGCAAAGTGCATCAGTCTACCCAGGATTTGGCCTTAATTTATGAATAAGTGTCCTCAAGTTGATGAAAATCTAAGCACCAGATTCTCAGCTGGTGTAAGTTATTGTAGCTTCATTGACAATAACAGAGCTAGTCTGGTTTACACCAACTGAGGAACCGTTCTCTGGTGACCAAGGAGCACATGGACCTCCTGTCCTCCTTGTGGAATGGTTGAATTCTGATCCTGCCAAGCCAGGGCTGTCAAATGCCTTTTTTTTTTTTAAATAATGAGGTGACAAAAATGTCCTTTCTCTACAGTGCAAAAGAGAAACCACATCTCCTATATTAAAGCCATAATATAGTAAGAAAAACCCAAACAAGTTCTTCCCATTTCGCTTGCACAAGGAGGATATATACGTTTTCCCAAGTCCAGCTGCACGAAGCAGCTCCTTAAAAACAAGGAACTGTTCAAATGCTTTGTAACTATTTATACAGGACTGAGAGATGTTCTTGGATTCCAAAGCTTTCTTACACTGAATTTTGGCTTACTCTAAAAACTTTTAGCAGCATGGCTATGTTGGCTAGGAACATGGGAAAAAACCACATCCACACCCCAAAATACCACACACATGCTAACCACAAAATCTATGCTGGCAAAAAATAAACAAACAAAAAACACCACAACCCTCACCCCCTGCAAAATGATATCATGCATCTTTTTACTGGCAAAAGACTAATTCTAACAACATAGCTCATCACTGAAGGAGATGGTTTATTTATACCAGCTAAAGAACTCCACCAGTTATATCACTATTGATCTACAGGCAGAACATTCTAGTGTGATCAAGTCCTCACTCTGTCTCTTTAGAGCACCTCTTGATACCTTTTTTCCCATGTTCGTAAGTAGAGCTGGTTGAAATTTCTCAAAGTAAATAAATACTGAATGAACAAATGGATTCGGAACTCCAAGTTTTGAAAATCATATTTTATGGGATGGTAATTTTTCAAATTGGCAGGTTTTTTTCTCCCTCCCCCCATGAATTACCTTGCTTGTTTGTACTTTTTTTCTGGATCAGAGCTATGAAAAAAAACAAAAACAACAAGAAGTCCAGTGGCACCTTATAGACTAACAGATATTTTGCAGCATAAGCTTTCATGGGCAAAGACCCACTTCTTCAGATGCGTGATGGGTCTTTGCCCACGAAAGCTGTTAGTCTCTAAGCTGCCACAGGACTTCTCACTGTTTTTAAAGATATAGACTAACTTGCCTACCCCTCTGATATTTATCACTAAAAACACAAATGGACCCAACCTGCAAAATGTTGATACGGATCCAACTGCCCTGTGCCAGAATTTGAGATTAGTCAGATCTGGTATTTTGATTTGATCCATTTAAAAAAAAAATAGAGGACTTTGGCAAATGTTGGCTCTGGAGTCTAGTTCCCAAAGCCTAGTGGGGAACATTTTAACCTCCCTGGATGCATAGTTACATTGAGCTCTGCTGTGGGGACACCACTGTAACTCAACCTAACGTATATTGATCCCAGCTACACTGTTCACGTAGGTGGAGTTGCATACCTTAGGTTGACGCTGTTTCCTACTGTAGACCAGACCACAGGATTTCTATTCCTGCCACTGGTCTATGGGATAACACTGGGCAAGTCACATCATAGCTGTGCCTCCTGTTTCCCTTCTGTGAAATGGGGATAATGACACCAACCTCTTTTGTTGATCTTTGTGGAACCACTTGAAGATCTGTTGAGGAAAGTGTTATATAACAGCTAGATATTAATGGTTATTGTTCAGGAGGGGACGGAACTGCAGTTGTGCCTAGCCACTACACAATGCAGTCCTAAACTCATTCAAGTCATGGAAAGACACCCTATTGTGTTTAATGAGCTTGTGAGTAGGCCCAATAAGGCTCAGAAATGGTAAAGCCTTGTCTGTGGAGAAGGTGCTACGTAAACAAAATATGACTATTGATTTGCCATCATAATAAACAGTGTGAGCACTTCATACAAAGGTATTCAGTGGGATCAAAATTAGCTCTAAATGGTAGCACAGATGTGAGGGCTTACAAGCATGCCAGCTCAGCACTGCACAGGGGAGACACAAATGATGGCTGAGGAGGGAGGAGGGTAACAGGACAGGAGAGAGGTGAAGAGAGACTATGTGGTGTTGAAATGGAATTGGGGCAAGAGCAAGCCAGGAGTGATAGGGGTGGGAGAGAGCAGCAGACAGAAGGAAACACAGACCCTCCTATTTAGCCTCTCTCAATAGAAGAGCAAGGAGAAATCCAATTTCACTGAGGCTATGTCTACACTAGGTAAAGCAAGTTGACCACAGATATGCAATAGCTCAGTAGCTAGAGCCTTGGCCTTATAAACTCAAAGTTGTGAGCTCTATTTTTGAGGGGCCTTTCAAAATTCTGGGGCAGGTTAGATTAAAAAAAAATTGACCATGGATGGTGATCAGTCGTGCAGGGGACTAGACTTGATGTTCGCTCAAGGTCCTTTCCAGCTTTATGAGATGTGTATAATTCTAGCTATGGCAATTTCATAGCTACAATCGATGTACCTGCACTTGGCTTAGTTGGCTGTCCCTACTGAGGAACATCAATGGGAGAGTTTCTCCTGTAGACCTCTCTTACTCCTCATGTCCTGTGAGGAGTACAGGGGGTTGACTGTGGCCCATGAGAGGTTGATTTTGTACATCCCTAGTAGACGTGTGAGATTGACCCTGAGCAAGTTGATCTTCTGGCTTAATGTAGACATAGCCTGAGAGGCAGTGCATTTCACATGAACAAAAGGAATTCTTTGCTGTCTGAATTAATGCAAAACGGCTGGGTCTACACTAGCATCCCCCTTTCCAATGGGGATGCCTATGAGACACTTCAGGAGATGCTAATGAGGTGCTGCAATGAATATGCAGTGCCTCATTAGCATAATGACAGCCGTGGTACCTTGAAAGTGCCGCTTTTGATCACGCACAGCTTGTCTACATGGGGTCCTTTTCGAAAGAGCCCCACATACTTCGAAATCCCCTTATTCCTACTTGGTTACAGGAATAAGGGGATTTCGAAGTGTGTGGGGTCCTTTTGAGAAGGACCCCATGCAGACGAGCTGTGCGTAATCGAAAGCGGCACTTTTGAAGAGCCGTGGCTGTCATTATGCTAATGAGGCACAGCATATTCATTGCAGTGCCTCATTAGCATATCCCAAAGTGTCTCATTAGCATCCCCCATTGGAAAGGGGGGTGCTAGTGTAGACTCAGCCAGTAAGCTGTGACACTGGTCATCAACACACCATTACACTCATATACAATTCACTTGTGGAATTCCCCATCACAAGATACCAATGATGCCAAGAAGCTTAATAATATTTTTTTAAAGTGTTATTCCATTTATACGACTAGAGAGAAAATCCACACTTACATCAGATTGGGAGGAAAATAACATAAAGGATAAAAACCCAGAAGCCTCAGGCCTTAAAGCAACTAACTGCCTGCCTGAGGTTGGGAAGAACTGTCCTCTAGGAGCTGATCTCAGTTTTACACTGTTAGATGTCCTGCACCTTCCTCTGAAGGGTCTATTGCTGAGTGTAACCACCTACAGGCAGACCCAAATCAGGGATCTCTGGAGCTGAGTGCAGAAGCCTCTACAGTTTGTGCTAAAAGCCAGCTAGCTCTTAGCCATGGCTGCAGAGGAGGCTCATTCTTTCTCCTTATAAGTGATCTAAGTGTCACTACTAGGGAAAGCTCACCTAATAAACTATTTTGCTAGTCTTTAAAGTGCTGCTTGACTGCTTTTTGTTTTGATAGTGTATAGACTAGCACGGCTTCCTCTCTGCTACAAGGGACAGTAGAACGTGGCCCTGTAGGTGCGTGGGTTCCATAAGCACATTGTAAAACAGGATATTAGACTGGATGGATTGTTGACCCAGCCTACAGTCCTCATCCATAAAGGGAAAGGAAACAGTTTTCTTGAATAAATAAAAAGCCGAGCATAAAAGCAGAGCATTCCTACCCCATCTCGACTTTTATAGTATTTTCATTTCAGTATCATTTTGACTCCCTGCCCAGAAACTGCAGCATAAATCTTTCAACCAAAAGAGTCACAGAAGGATCAAGTGTTAGCAAAAGAGTGTACAAGCGAGAGATACATTTTCTTCTCCACTCCTGTGTCATGGACTAACTGAATGAGCTTGGCCCCGTTGCAGTTTATTCAGTTTAACGAAGGCGTTCTGAACCTGGATAAATGGTGCTCACCCCTTATGTAAGAGCAATGTAATGGAACCACAGGGAGGGACAGCTTTGGAGCTCTTCAGTTTAATAACATGTATTTTTTTAATTATTTGTAGAAGGTTTACTTAGTGCCAGCAAAGGCCAGGGACTCATCTGAATGTATTAACATGCGGCAGAGCAAAGAAGAGTGGAGTGCTGTGTGAATACAAAATTTGTATCTGGATCTGTAAAAATGAGCCACAGATAGCCAGATCCGTGCATGCAGACACCTATGGACATAAGGCAGGTATCCATTCATTTGTAGGGTTCTAGATACAAAATTTGTAACCTCGTCTGCATCCACAAACATGAGGTGCAAACATCTGCCTCCACATCCACCAGTGTGGCTACCCATGGATATAAAGCAGGTACCTGCAGATTTGCAGAGCTCTAATGAAGATTATGTTGCACATGTTCTCTCACCCAGCTCTGTCAAAGCAACCTGATCCTCCAATGCAGCAGGATCTAACATTCTAGCACAGCAGGGCTCATAACATCTGGCCAATATACCGGGGTGGAACACCCACTGTTCCTCCATTCCTAAGGGCAGCAGTGTCTGCCGGCACTGACAAGCTGCAGGGTGCTTTTGAGATGTGGATAACTCATTTTATTCCAGACCCTGCACAGTGATTCACATTTGAATCCAGGCTTCCTGTGGAGAAAGATTGTCCGTCTAGCATGGGGTGGGCAAAAGCAGCCCTGGGGGTTGGATCCGGCAGAGCATTTTTCTCTGACCCTCCCAGCAGTGTGATCAGCAGAGCATGCGTACTTACAGCCAGCTGCATGTGCTCAGCTGCCCCAACCAAAACCTTGTTCCATCAGCAGAGAAGCTGCTCCTATGATTCTCCTGCTAGCCGTGCAGAAGAAGGGGTGAGGGAGAGGGTAGGGCTGATGTCAGGGTGTTCCCCTGCCCAGTAACCCATCTCTGCAGAGCAGGGATCGGGGAGAGAGAGGTGCACAGTGGAGCTGAAGTCTGGATGGCAAGTGACTCACTCAGGAATACAGAGCAGGGGAATGAGGGAGACAACAGAGCAAGACAGATGTCCCTTAAAGAGACAGAAAGTGGCTTTTCTCAGAAACTTACCCACAAGCAGCCAGCTCACACACTCTGTGTCACTGTCACACATACCCAGCCTGTGCCAGACACAGTCACTGTCACATATGCTCTGCACCACAGAGTCCATCTGTGTCACAACAGGCTGTCTCTCACACGCAAAATGTTTCTTTCTCACACTCACACTCTGTCTCTCTCTCTCACACTCCATCTCTCTGTGTAGCCACCAGCTCCACCCCTTCTACCAGAGGCCCCACCTCTTCTGGGGTGCCCAGAGCCAGCTCACAACCATTACCAAAACTGAGTGGCTCCCCTGCAAAAAAAAAAAAAATTGCCCCTCTCTGGTCTAGCAACTTCTTATGCTGCAATAAGTGCCATAAAATTAGAACTCCTTCAGTTAGCTCTCTTCATCCAAGCCAGTATGAGCTGAAGTGACCACAGACAGCAGTGCCACAGGTTGATCAGGCAAGAGGGAAAACTATCTACCAGGAACTATTAATATCCTGAACCAACGTATTCTGTGGCTATGTAAGTACGAAGCCCTGGCTGTCCTGGACTTCATGGTGCCACTGACTTCAGTACAGCTTTTTCTGTTTCCATGATCTAATAATCTGGCCCATAGCTCTGTAAGGCACTTAGGGCTTGCTTTGCCAACGCACACTTGACAGGATTAATCCTCACAATCGAATGTGAGATAGCAAAGTACTATCACCCTGTTTTACAAATGGGGAACTGAGACACAGAATGACATGTGCAACGAAGCATGAGATGGATCAGGAAAATGAACCCACGTTGCCATTGTCCTAACCACTGGCTCACCCTTCCTCTGGAGGACAACAGATTTCTTTCTAAACAATCCTAGATGCATCTTTCAGGTTGTAACTAGATCTTGAGCAAATTATTATTCTGCCTGGCAGCATGACTCACAAGTGTTAGCTAGCTGAGTTACTGCCTGGGATATTAATTTATACCTAGTGCCTTACAAAAATCCCATTCTCTCCAATACTGTTTTGCTTCCATGTTACATTTCACAACGCACTTAGTCTATTACCAACTATATGGACTAGTCTGGAGCTCTGAAATTCTGCCCCTGCTGTTGGATGTCACAGAAAAATGGTGCCAGAGTTAAAAAATGCTGATCATTCTACCACTGGGATTAGCAAATATTGCATTTACCCAGAAATGGAAGAACGATATTTGTGCTTTTGGAATTTATAACATTTTTTTCAAACTTGTTGGCCTACCATATTTTGTACATAACATCCTCGGTAGGGTTGCAAACTTATCAGTTAATCAGAAACCACTGTGCTCCAGAAAGAGGATATGTTTTATACATACTTCATAAAAAATTTGGTAGCCGAGTCACATGGCATTTCCATGCATACTCGAAAAAAGCGCCAAACTAGAACATAAGCTTTGTTGCCATCCTGAGCCTTCAAAGTGCCTTTTTAGTCATTTGAAATCTAAAGCTGTCTTTTAAATAAAAGTAGCAGGAAAGAAGTATTGGGCCTGATTCTGTCCCCAGTTAACCTCAACAAGTTTTTTGCCACTGACAACATTTTACTATGTCCTAGAGATTTCTACGATATTTAATTTTTTTGTGGCTTGTAAGTGGTCTAATCTGTTCTAACTGTCTGCTCTGTGGGATGCTGGCTAGAGATGTTGCTTGGAACCATTTTTATTTCCCTTGATGTTGGAATGGCATGTTTTTAGCTCACTAGTTGATCCTAGAATTTGCAAGGGGAAGAGCTTTATTTAAAAAAAAAAATATTCCCCTTCCTCTCTAGTCTAAAATGCAGGTCTGTTGGAGACATCTGTGATTTATTGACACAGAGGTCCTGCAAACTGTTCTGGGGAACATGGATACATTGCTGGAGAGATTGT
Source organism: Carettochelys insculpta (assembly GCF_033958435.1). NCBI lineage: Eukaryota > Metazoa > Chordata > Testudines > Carettochelyidae > Carettochelys > Carettochelys insculpta. The sequence continues at coordinate 7,288,696 of NC_134145.1, forward strand.
ATTGTTTTATAGCAGTTAAAACGTAAAAGAAGACAGCCAGATACCTTGACTCTATGCCTTATTCTGCTGCTTGCTTTTTGACCTTGACCAACTTATCACTGACCCTCCAAGGTCCCCACCTGTATAATGGTCCTGTATTAACCTCAAACACTGTTGAGATCCACTCTTTGTAGCCTTCCACCAGTATCATCTTCTCTAACATATCAACATACAAAGGGACTCTTATGGTGCCTCCGAACCCTATGGTTCTAAACATAAGCTACTTGTCTTCTCTTTCAACGCCTGTCCTGGCTTATACCCCCATGACCTATCGTCTCTGATTCACTGTGGAAGGTTCAACTCTCGCCTCTGATTGGAAATGGAACAAATGGTTGATGGAGGGCTTAAAAAGCACCTTCATGCTTTCTTCCACATCTCCCCTCATGCTTTGAAGGAGTCCCCCACTGACACACAGAAAGTCATTTCTTTGTACTCCTTCACAGCCCACCCCCCACGATGCCTCCAAAACACCAGATAGTAACGAAGTAGCTTGTGAGGGTACCTCAGCCGATCATGTTGGCCCAACTCTCACTGTCTCCTTGTACTCCCGCACATATCTGTCTGCCTCCTCCACCATCTCATAGCTTCTGTTTAGATTGTGAGCTCTCAGGGGTAGGAGACATCTTTGTTCTGTTTGCACAAAGCCTCATGTAGTGGGATCCTGGTCCGTGACAGAGATTCCTAGGTACTATGATAATACAAACAACATTTTATTATGGTTGTCTTCATAGATGCTGACTCCATAGGTGCTCTGCAGCTGGAGGAAGGGGTGAAGCATGGGTGGGGCTGGTGTGAAGGGGAGCATCCCCAGCAACTCAGAAATGTGGTGCCTCTGGTCATCTCCCAAGTGGTATGTGGAATCTATGGTTCTCTAGCTCCTTCCTTCTGCACACTTTCATCAGAGAAACATTCCTATCTGAACCACTTCTTTTCCAACCTCCCAGGGCATGGGTCTCCATTAGGGACTCCTGGTAGTCCAGACACCCCAGTCTTAGAACTACTGCTTGAATAACCTCACCCAGCCACATTCATTTATGCATGGTCAAGTAGCACCCTACAGAGTTCCACTGACAAATAGTGGCTACTCACTCTGCCGCTACTCGAGATGAGTAAAAGTGTCAGACTCCAGCCCTGAAAAGTACAGGCATCTGAGAACCTAGGGCAGATCTACTCAACAGTGGATGGTTGAATTAAGGTAGGCAATTCTAGTTATGTTGATTATGCAGCTGGAGTTGATGTACCTTAATTCGGTCTTTCACACCCTCTCCACTAAGGTCAATGGGCGTGTGCACCCCTGTCAACTTCCCTTACACCTAATGGTAGGCAGGAGTACTGGTGCCAATGCAGAAGCCCTGTAAGTTTGATTTAGCACATGCCTACTAGAGTCACTAAATCCAACTCTGTAAAATAGACTGTGGCAAGGTCTGTCTTCCCTGTAATGAACATGTACCCCAAAAGGAATGGTGTTTCTTAGTTCATTTTATTAATGCATGGTTCTTCTTCAAAGGAATAGCATGATCTCTGCTCATTTTGACATCATATGTGGTTTCTATGGAGATGGCCGAATTGCATCACAATGGGACACAAACGTTGTAAGTATGTTGCCCTGTTACCTGTCAGCTCTCTCCAGGTACAGGTAAGACCCAGCTAAACTGGGACCTTGTCAAGCACAGAATCATAGGGCTGGAAGGGACCTCAGGAGGTCATCTAGTCCAGCCCACTGCTTCAAGCAGGATGAATACCACTAAGAATTATTCACTGTTGGAGTTACAATACATAGCTTATCTGGAGCTTTTCATCCATAGATCTTGAAGCACTTTACAAAGGAGGTCCATCCCATTATACTCATTGTGCACATGGGGAAACTGAGGCACATAGCAGGGCAGTAATGTATTCTAGTGTCCTGTTTGCTTCCTATTTGCTAAGTCACTTTGCATCCAAGCAGCAGCAGCTGATAGCCTGAGAAACACAGCTCCTGTTCCCAAACAGTTAACAGAGAAAAAGTAATCAATGTATACATACAAAACCAACACATTCTCTCAGTTTGCCACAAGCCATCAGCTGGTCTGCAAAGGACGAGTTCCAGCTATATTGAAAGTCTTTATTAGCACCAGATAACTAAGATCAACACAGACTGGAAGGCTGCAACAGACACTTCAAATATTATTGAATTATGGCATGTTTGAGAAGTTATTTAGCCTCCTAGGCTATTTACATAAGGTTCGTTCCATCTTTTGTTTGGACACATTCCTAGCAAAGCTTTTTGGTTGTCAGCCCCACCCCTGCCAAGCATGCATACATCAACTCAAAGGTAAAGCCATTCTCTTCCCGGACAAATGAGAGACATGTGGAGAACAAAAAGGAAACTTGAGGAATCACAAGAGCCACTGGATGGGCAGGGTGAGGAAAGATGACATTGTGGTCAAGGTGCTGGAGTGGGACCCACAAAATCAGGATTCTATTCCTTGCTTTACCACCAGCTCCCTATGTGGCCTGAGGCAAGTATTGCTTTCCGCCTCAGTTTCCCTATTTGTACAATGGAATTCTTCCCTGCCTCCCAGGGTGTGGTGAGGGTGGGAACATAACTACTGTGATAGGGTGCAAGGCCCCTTCTTCAACACAGATGGGGTACTTTAGCCTTTCGATGGGCTGAAGGTGCAAAACTGAAAAGTCGAGACAGATTTTTAAGTTCAGGGGATGTTTATTTGACCTGCCCCATTACAGAGACAGGGGCCATTTCAGAAATGAGATACTAATCTGGGATTTAATTTTGAACATGCTGCAGTATAGGGTGCCTTTGGCTTGAGAGGTGCCATAGAGTAGCACCTGGACTTAAAATCTTAAGATCAGGCATTATATGACAGAGAATCATCCACATCATGGTCAATGATACCTCTTACTTAGTTTGTCCATCCCACACCTTCAATAGCACTGTTCAGTGGTCAAACAGCTTTACCTGAGATGTATCATGATTGAATATGACAGCGTTCAGGTCTCCACAGTTATAATGCTTGATGAGATCTTCAGTAGTGTATGGGGCCTGCAAGCTGCCTGCTCGGAGACTTTCATGTTGTAGCAACGTTTGGTTCAAAGCAAACAGCACCTGTACAAATGCACAAAATAGACAAAGTATTGGTCAACTGAGGTCACAAGAGCATGAATGATCAGCCGAAAGCAGAAGCAGAAGCACTGTAGAGGAACCCCTATCATCTCCAGATGAGGCTTATGCCTCCTTCTGTCTCCCATTGACTCCTTCTGGCTAACCCCGGTAGTGGCTGAAGAAGCAGCTACAGGGATGAAGCTTCAAATGGAAGGAAAAGTCAAAGGATGCAGAGCTTTGAATAGAAGAAAAACTGGGAAGGGTTTGAGATTTGCCACCTTCCACATGAAGATAATAAAATATAGGTATGCATACACATAGTGAGGCTTAATGTTATACCCTACCACTTTGATCAGTGCGCTGCAATCCTTTCCCTGTTCTTTCATTACCAGACCATAGTTTTCTTTAAGTCATAGAACAGGATCATCATATGCAGATTGTGCTTTGATAATTCATACCATATAATTGAACAAGGTTCGTTCAGGTCATGCCTGATGAAGGCATAACTCTGCATCCTAAATTCTGCATCCTAAAAAGGCCTCCCAGTTCACAGTCAGATGATTCTACAGCAGTAAATCCCAACCTGAGGTCCATGGACCCCTGCGGGTCTCTGTGGGCATTGCAGGGCGCCCATGGGAAAAAAAAAGATAGATAAAACTGATCACAGAAAATAAGTTATAAATAAATTGCAAAGTTACAATCAATTATTGTTTTTAAATTAAACCTCTTCCAATAATTTTTATTAATTACTGTCTGAAAATCTATGTTGCAGTTTCCTTTTTCATTTAATGAAGTGCACATAGCAGCTAGAAGTGGCTTTGATGGGGGTCTGCAAGTGGTTTGGGGGTGATTTGGGGTCCATGACTGTTTCGGGGGTGCCTGGAGGTCTGCACTAGCATAAAGGTTGGAAACCACAGCTGTACAGGTGATCACAAAGAAATCCCCTCCCCACCAGTCGCACCACTGGCCATTCCTAGTAAACAAAATTCATGTTGCACTAATGTCAAATTGAACTGGAATTTGGTCTATGGGGCTCGACTCTCAGCTGCCCTGTCTTTAATGCAGCCACTCACATCCACCCAAAGGGGAATTAATAGTCTGCCATTAAAGAAGCACAATGGCTTACACCTAAACTTACATTCGGCACAAGTGTACTTGATAACACCAACTGCTAGTCAAGGGGAAATCAGCCCTTCCTCCACCCCCAGTTTAAAATCACTTTTGCCTACTTACATTAATTAGTAACAGGTTAGAGCAAATTACTTCTGCATGATTTGGTTTGCATTGCTTTTCACTACTTAGGCTGGTTGCCATTTCATTGATTTTCCAGTCACAAAAATCAAAAGAACTCCCCCATTTCCCTTTCATTTATCATAAAAAATGGCCACACTGGGCCAGACCAGTGGTTTATCTAGTTCATTGCCCTATCTTCCAAGTGTGGCTGGTGCCAGATGCTTCAGAAGGAGTGAACAAAACAGGACAACTATTGAGTGATCCAACCCTTGTCATTCAGTCTGAGCTTCTGGCAGTCAGAGATTTAGGCCAGGTCTGTGCTAGACCTTAAAGTCAATTGTAAATATTCAATTCTGACTATGGCCATTGTGTAGCTGGACCTGACTTATCTACAACAGACTGACCTGGTCATCCTCACTGAGGGAGGTTGACAGGAGAAACTCTCCCGTCGACCTCCCCTCCTCCTCGTGATATTGAGGAGTACTGGGGAGTGGGGGATGGGGGGTCAACTGTTGACATCTGATAGTTTGATTTCACACCTTCAACCTAGGCACATGAAATCAAACCCCAGAAGATCGACCCTGACTGGGCTGATCTTCTGGGTAGTGAAGAAATACCCTTCGAGACCCTTAGAAAGTGAAGTTACATCCTTGAGCCTCTTGGCTAACAACCATTGATAAGTTGCTGGAGGATAGGTCTAACTCTGTTTTGAACCCAGTTATATTTTTGGCCTTTAAAACATCCCATGGAAATGAGTCCCACTGGTTACCTATGAATATATGCAGACACACTTCTTTTAGTTTGTCTTAAACCTGCTACCTATTAATTTGTTGTATGGTGCCAGTCTGTTTCATGTGCAGGAATAATTTACTCTTCTTATTCACGTTTTCCAGACTATTCATGATTGTACAGACTCTACAATATCCCTTCCTTATTTGTCTGTTTTCTAAGCTCAATAGCCACAGTCTTTTAAATCTCTCCTCATCTGGAAGCTTTTTCCATAATCCCAATCCTTTTAACTGCCCTTCTCTGCATTTTTCCTATATCCAACGGATGGACGTACCATGGAGATAGACAGTGGAGTTATGATATTTTTTATTTTATTATCTATCCCTTTCCTTATGGTTCCTAACAGTGTGGCTTTATTGACTGCTGCTGCACACTGAGCAGATGTTTTAAGAGAGTTATTCACAATGACGCCAAGATCTATCTCTTTAGTGGAAACAGCTAATTTAGACCCCACCATTCTGTCTGTATTATTGGGATTACAATTTCCAGTGTGCAATACTTCACATTTATCAACAATGAATTTCATCCGACGTTTTGTGGCCCAGTTTTCCAGTTTCGTGAGATTCTTTTAACTCTTTGCAGCCCGTTCAAGGCTCACCTATCTTGAGACATGTTATATTGTTTGCAAACTTTGCCACCTCAGAGTTTACCCCCTTTCCCAGATCATTTATGAGTATGTTGAACCGTACTGTATGGACTCCTAAGGGCCCCACTGTTTACCTCTCTCCATAGTGAAAACTGACCATTTATTCCTGTCCTTTGTTTCCTATGTTTTAGCCAATAACTCATCTATGAGAGGACCTTCCCTCTTGTCTCATATTTAACTTAAAAGGTTTTGGTGAGGAAACTTGTCAAAGGCTTGCTGAAAGTTCAAATACCCCACATCCACTGAATTGCTCTGGTTCAGATTTTTCTTGACCCTTTCAAAGACTTCTGCTAGATTGGGGAGGCACGATTTTCCCCATAAAAACTGTGTTGACTCTTTCTCAACATATTGTGTTCACGTATGTGTTCTGATAATTTTGTTCTTTATTATCGTTTCAACCAATTCACCTGGAACTGAAGTTAGGTCTATCAACTTATACAGTAGTGCCTCGATTTACACAAGGGTTCCCATGTACCCTCATGTAACTCAAATTTCATATAAGTCAGTGGGAGGTTTTTCACTTCTGCAGAATACACATTCTGCAGCCGGGGAAGCAGCAGGAGCACCTGGAGCTCCTTTGGAAAGGTAAGTCCTGGGGTTGGACGGGGGGGGCGGGGGGGGGCAGTTTGGGAGGGTTAAGCCTGGGAGTGGGTTAGGGCAGCAGGGGACAGGGGGTGGAACTGAGCCAGAGCCATGCATTGAGGGAGCGGTTGAACCGAGGTAGGGGGCATTCAGCTAGAGCCACACGTGGGGGTGGTGACCTGGGCTGCGGGGGCGGGGGGGGGGTTGAACCGAGGTCGTGTGAGGGTGGTTTGAAGCAGGGTAGTGGGGAGGCTGAGCTGGAGCAGCCTGTGAGGGGTTTGAACCAGGGCCTGGAGGGTTGGGCCAAAGCTGTGCATGAGGGGTGGTGAGCTGGTGCCAGAGCCAGGTGCAGGGGCTGCGGTTAAACCGGAGCCGTGTGAGGGTGGTGAGTGGGGCTGGCGGGGGGTGATGTTGGACAGGGGCTGCACAGGGCCGGTGGTGGTGGTGACCCAGGGATGGTGAGAGTGGGATTTTTAAAATAAACATGTCCCCTCCTGCACATCACCAATTTCTAATCAATTTCATTTTCTGGTTCCCCAGAATTAGCCCAGAAACCACAGAGAGGTGTTTCTACATGATCCTACACATCCTTACCCTTTCCCTCAAATTAGGACTGCGGGACTGGGTTTATTGACTCATTCCTTCTAATCTTTAAGCACATGCTTAAAACAAGGAACTCCATCCCAGTCAATACAACAGATGTGTTCACATGCTTAAAACCCGACATGCATAAATACGTTCTTCATAATTTATAATAATGATTAATAAGAGAGTTCTTTATTTGTTTAAAAATCTGTTGCCAGTGGGCATGTGTTTTAATTAATGGGAACAATCTTTTGGCCTTAGATTTTATAAAACCATCTTTCTGTACAATTTAATATGATATTTGACCTGATAGTGTCCCCTTAAATTAAAAAATGCAGCTATTTGCATGCAGCCTTGGTTGAATTCTAATTTTAACTGTATAATTTTCCACAGATATTGATGTTTATTTTACAACTTTTTTCTGTTTCAATTTTTGGCAAAATTACAGGTTTTAAGCCTCTCTTATAAATTGAAATTTTCACAGTTGTCATAAACTGCGGCCAAGTCAGACAATGAGAAGGGAGGTTAGACAACTATATTGTGATAAAAGATGCCAAAATTTCAAAAAGCTCAAGTTTTATATAACCATTAAAATTCAAATTGTCATCACATGTCCAAATATATAAAGAAGATAGCCTTTCATAAAGCTCCATAAATTCTCAAGGAGCATCTGTCTTACTTAACTATCTGCAAATTTCAATTACCATTAATGGAAATATTCTGACCAATTGTGTGTTCGGTGAAATAGAAATTTACTCCCTTTTACCAATAAAAATCTAATCCTTCCATGCCTAAATATAACAAAACATGAGGAAGAAAACTTATACGGCTATGTTGCTCATCCCCATGTGGGAAACTCTAGTCCACACCTGAGTACTGTTGTTAAAAAACCATCAGCCTGCAGGAAGGTTTTCAGGGCAAGCATTCTGCAAAAAAACTGCTGCTCTCACCTCCCCATTAACATTTATCTAAAGCTTTCATTTTTATTAGTCCAATGTTTAGAATCCACAGGAAAACCTAGGATGAGCCATTTCCTCCCTTGGCTATTGCCCTTGGGAGAATGCTCAGATCCTTTCAAAGGCTAAAAATCCTTTAAATCATACCTTTCTCAGCTTTTTCAAATTACATATACGCTCAGCTTGGATTTTATGGGCTATGAAAGATGCTGAAATTTAGACTGCAGGTGGGGGAAGGATTGGATTTTTTTTGTAGAAGAGCCTACAGAGAAGTTGAAAACTGTGCAGGAAGCTATAATGTGATATTAGGCCCTGGTTCTGCAACGGTATCCAGTGTCAGCAGCTTCACTAGATACACCTACAGATGTAAAATTAATTCAAAAAACTTTCCAAGGTTCTTAATTTTTTTTCTGATGTGTTGGCAATTTTGTTTTGGGGTTTTGTTAACAACTAAGTAGGCTTAGAAGGATTAGAATTTTATCAGTAATGTTGATAAATGTTAATAAATCTGATGAAGTGGGTCTTACCCACCAAAGCTCATTACTTAATAAATAAAATTGTTAATTTGTAAGGTGCTACAGGACATTTGTTCTCCCTTTCATTTATCTACTACCATATTCCAATTGGACTAGAACAAGACCATCCAAATAGTGAAAGGAGGGTGGCAATGGAGGATTTCCGGTCATTGTTAATAGCAGCATGATTTCACCATTTGCACTGAAGCAAATGGAAAACTATTTTCATCAACAATCACGGAAATTTACAGGTAGGCTTAAAGTAAGAAAAATACTGGTTGAGAACTTCTTAGTGCTTGATTTAAAGGTGCTCACTTTGAATATTGCTTTGTTGACCAATTGACAAATCTTTAATTTTGAATCTGCAATTGATGATAGTGTCTGAGCTCCCCTCCCATTGCCTGATCCCTCGCAATGTCCCACAACCACGCACACGTACATTGATAAAAATTAAAAAAACCAATGCTTTAAACCCATCATCCATGCAAAAATTAAACGATGGCACAAAATCAGTGCCATTTCTCTTCTTTTGCTCCATCTCAACACCAGTGACATGCAGCCTAAACTTCTGTCTCACCTTCGTCTCCCCGAGGTGCTTCCTGAACAAGTGTCTGCAAAATAAACTTACTTAAAAGTTGAATGCCCGCCCATAGAAGGTCCCAGCTAACAAATATAGCAGAGAATATTTGTTCTGGAAAGAGATGGAAAATTATAACTTGATCTCTGAGAAAGAACATGTTTATTCCTATAATTTATGATCCGTATATGCATGCACTTTGGAAGAAGATTCTCCAGAACGGTATCTGCTCCAGTTTCTTAAAGAGGCCTTCAAGCTAATAAACTCAGAAAATATTAGGTGGTGTCAGACTGCAGCCTCCCTACTTCACATGGAGAGCACCTACCGATACCGAAGTTTCATTAGTCTAGCATTTAGAATGCTATGCTGGCATTAGAAGTCAGGAGCTCCATTCTGCACCCTGCCACAGACCTCCTGGCTGACCTTGAACAAAACCACTCAGGGCACATCTACACGGTTTAAAAACCTGTGTCAATGAATCCAAGCTCTGGCCTGAGTCCACACATCTATATTGATGATTTTACTGCCATAGCGTGACCCTGAATCTGTAAACTGAGGCTTAGACACTCACTGCTACCATCTTAAAATGCAGTGTAGACATACTCTTAATCGCCATGTCTCAGTGTTCCCCATCTTTAAAATGGGCATAATGGCACTTTCTGACCACACATACATTAAACATATAACGGCAACGAAGGGTCCTGTGGCACCTTATAGACTAACAGAAAAGTTTTGAGCATGCGCTTTCGTGAGCACAGATTCACTTCATCAGACGCATCTGATGAAGTGAATCTGTGCTCACGCAAGCGCATGCTCAAAACTTTTCTGTTAGTCTATAAGGTGCCACAGGACCCTTCGTTGCTGTTACAGATCCAGACTAACATGGCTTCCCCTCCGATATTAAACATATAGTGACTGAGGCCATGTAATTAATTAGGATAGATTTTAACCAAACAAAAACTGCACACCAATTACAGCAAGCAGTTTACAATATGGCTAATATTAATTCTACAAAGAGTTCACACCAGATAATCACAAGCTCAAAGGAAAAGAAACCAAAACACTTCTTCATATCAACTGCACTGATTAAGGATGCGCAAACTAATTCCTCTCAAGTAAGAAACCCCCATATTCAAAACCATGACTAAAATCCAAACCAAGGTTTGAAAAACATAATTGGGTCCATGAAATTTTCCCTTTCATTTATCGACTATCATATTCCGATTGGACTAGAACAAGACCATCCAAATACTAAAAGGAGGGTGGTAATGGAGGATTTCCAGTCACTTCTAATAGCAGCATGGATGTGTATTTAAGGTTACGGGGGTGTAGGGGGGAATCAGACCTTGCACTGTACTGTTTTTGACCTCTATATAAATGTCTCCTCTCACACTCTGTCACTCTTCCATTTATCACTCCCAGATCTTTTGCAGTAAACTTCACAATGGGGACAAGGATCCATCTGAGCTAGTCACAGTACAAAACCACACATACATGATCTGTGTGCCAAGGAGTTTGCTATCAGCCTGAAATTAGTCTGTTTACAGATGGATTACAGTTGTGCTTGGAACACAGTTCCGCAATCTACTCTGTCCATGTTCTCCTTCTTGATCCCCAGGCTTGTACACAGAGGCACAGTGTGAAGGGTGCAAACGCATTCCCCCATGTCTGGTTTCTCCCCCTTCTTCCCTGTTGCACTGTGCAGTGGGAGCCTGCAGGGCATGATGGGGGAACCCAAGCACCCTGGAAACTGTAGTTCGTTGGCCAGCTTACTGCCTAAAGAGCTGTCCCGGGAATAGAGAAGGGACTACATTTCTCAGCATGTCCTTGGCCACTAGCAACAGGAAAGGGATGGGGATGAATATTTTGCAATATTGTTTTTCACTTAGGATATTACAGCAAGATCCCAGAAGGTAATTTCTATACAACTTTTATCACTGTATAAGGCTACGTCTACACGTGCACCCAACTTCGAAATAGCTTATTTCGATGTTGCGACATCGAAATAGGCTATTTCGATGAATAACGTCTACACGTCCTCCAGGGCTGGCAACGTCGATGTTCAACTTCGACGTTGCTCAGCCCAACATCGAAATAGGCACAACGAGGGAACGTCTACACGGCAAAGTAGCACACATCGAAATAAGGGAGTCAGGCACAGCTGCAGACAGGGTCACGGGGCGGACTCAACAGCAAGCCGCTCCCTTAAAGGGCCCCTCCCAGACACACTTTCATTAAACAGTGCAAGATACACAGAGCCAACAACTAGTTGCAGACCCTGTATATGCAGCACGGACCCCCAGCTGCAGCAGCAGCAGCCAGAAGCCCTGGGCTAAGGGCTGCTGCCCACGGTGACCACAGAGCCCCGCAAGGGCTGGAGAGAGAGTATCTCTCAACCCCCCAGCTGATGGCCGCCATGGAGGACCCCGCTATTTCGATGTTGCGGGACGCGGATCGTCTACACGTCCCTACTTCGATGTTGAACGTCGAAGTAGGGCGCTATTCCCATCCGCTCATGGGGTTAGCGACTTCGACGTCTCGCCGCCTAACGTCGATTTCAACTTCGAAATAGCGCCCAACACGTGTAGACGTGACGGGCGCTATTTCGAAGTTACTGCCGCTACTTCGAAGTAGCGTGCACGTGTAGACGCAGCCTAAATGTTTAGTATGTTACATCAAAATCATTTACCAATCACTGTTTCCACTCAGTTTTTTTCAGTAACCTCTCTTACATACACTCCTTGCATGACTGTTTTGTACTCTTTCAAATTTACATAAATTATGGTCCACATTTACCAAAAAAAGGCACACATCTCCCATAGAAATTCCTATGCACAGGCCTGAAAACACTGCCAGCCTCTGATCCTTCCAGGTGCTTGCTGTACCTATTACTATATTGGTCATCTTAGCTTGTGAAATCATTAAGAACCAGTTCACAGTTAGAGAGGAGAGGATTCTGCTAACATACAAGCCAACGGGAGAATAAGATCAGGACATTTGTTCTGTTCAGTGCCAATTATTCTTGCTCTCAGTCACAGATAATGTCTGTGCTGACAGATGCTTGTTTTTCCTTTTATTGCTGTCTTTCCTCCAGGATCAAGGGCTCTGATCCCACAATTAGATCCACACAGGCAGACCACTCATCCAGAGCCCCAGGAATGCAATGGGACAGGACATAGGATGGGAACATAGGGAGTAACCCAACCTGCTACCCTGACACCGAGGAAATAGTTTTCTTCTGGAAAGTATCTCACCAGAGGGATTTGGATATTAATGAAAACCAAGGGGTACAAATTCTAACACACACATCCATGTGCCAGTCGACTTGAATGGCTAGTCCATTTGTTACCAGCTTCAAAGGAAGAAAGACAACAACCACCCTTGAATAAAAATTGATATACAAAAGCTGTAGTGAACTACAAGTGTGTGGAAGGAGGCTGGCTTTCTATAAAACAAGTGTCAACGTGGATATCATAGGAGTGGCACCTGTGAAATTTGCATGGGCACAGTTTGAGCTTCATTGTCATCAGCAGGCAGAAGGATGGGGACTGAGGTTTTAAACAGATCATGGTGTTGATCAGGCACCACCATTTACAGAAAAGAAACCCAAGAAAGCCTTCCCCACCTTCTCCAGTTAGGAGGCAAAATGCACACATGTTTACAGGCTATGCTGAGAAGATCTGGGCCTTTTCACTAAAAGCCTGTTCTGCAGGGGATTTTCTTCATTCTCCATCTGGTGAGCTGAAATTCCACCTGTTCTCAAGAACCTTCTGAAGCTGCAATAAATCAAGTTTTATTGTGCCACAATCCTACAGCCCCAGTCGAGAGTTCCAAGGCTATTATTGAAAGCAGTGACGCGTCTGCTGTGGTTTAAGAGGAGAAATCACAGCTCTTCTCAATTTGATCCTATCTGAGATGTTTGCCAGCCTGGATCCTGCTCACATACATTTATGTGATAGTAACCATTCTTTCATGGTGTCCAATTATTTTCCTTTTCGCAGCACACAGGAGATAGCTTTACATCCACCTCTATGACAGATTCTGTTCGGTTTGTGGATTATTTGCTGTGACAGTCACCAACTACCAAACAGCTTGAGGATATAAAAGTCTTTATGGTGCTTTCAACTGTAAACTATATCTACCAGCGTAACCTAAGGGATAAAGCTGGCCTTGTTTGGTTGCCTCATTTCACATTCAAAATGGGGCATTTCATTCCTTTTTTAGATATATTATGTGATAACCGCTTGATGTTATCGAAACCAAACATTCTGACATTTCTTGATCATGGATTTTCTTTTCCAGGATTTTTGTTTCATGGAAAATTTCAAAATTTTGCCTTTTTGTCCCAGTTTGGAACAAACAAACGGGAAAATCTTGGCATCGGCTCTGTGAAGGAAATTCTGTTTTCCAACCAGCTCTATCTTGACGGCTTTGAATCAATACTGGATGTTTTTCTAAAAGATTTCCTTTCTTTCAAAAAATGTTTCCAGTCCTTAAAATCCCCCTGGAAGTTGTCCCAGCCTCTCTGTACTTCCGCACAGGTTCCTTTGCATGTCCAGTCCTGGGATCCTCCATACTCAAACTGCGGAGAAAGTAAGTAAACTCGACAATGCAACCAGGCTATTATCCAAGCCCAGGCAGGGCAGGGAGTTCGCAGTGGATGGATAGAGGGTGCATGGGGATCCCATAATACCTTAGCAGCTGCTTCTCCCTGGCTGTTTTCTGTAGGGTACTCCTTGCATGCACTGCACCACCCAGGACACCCAGCTGGCCACATCCCAGGTATATTAAATCCTCTCAAAGCAGTGGGAACCTTAGGCTTGGGACAAGCAGAGAGCCCAGTACTCTGGTGCACTCTGGGCTACATTGCCTACAGGTTCCTTTGGGGACAGAGCCAGCCAAATCCTGCCACAAACTGGCTGAACTTCTTGGTGAGCCACTCTCTGCCCCAGCTAGCAGGAGCTGGGTTGGCGGGCTGCTGCCTTACGTGACTCCCCTGGAGAAAAGGACCAACAACAAGTTATGCTCTCTTTACAACCATTCTGGGCTTTGTCTCCAGCTTCCCCAAGGCAGCAGGGCCCAGTGGTCAGTGCACTTCACCGAGGATGGGGGTGACCATGTGTTCAACTCTCTGCTCCATCAGGGGGTTTCTGAGCTGTATCAGGCAGGACACCGGGGCCATGTCAACCTTGACACTGGGGGCATGCTTCTCTGCTTGGGCAGACAGGCGCACTGCCTCTGACCAAGCCTGCATGCTAAAAACAGCAGCGTAGTCCACAGGCGAGGGAGAGACAGCAGCTTGGGCTAGATATTTGAGCACAGAGCCTCTCAGATCCCCTGGGCACACGCAATGCCCATGAGAATGAACTGCAGCCTGCACTAACCCCCAGCTTCGCTGTTACTTCAGCATGCTAGCTCAAGCACATGTACACTGGAAAGCACAATCCCAGCTGTGGTGTTCACGTTCCCTCGGTCTCTTTGCGCCTCAGTTCCTCATCTGTACAACTGGCACAATCATATTCCCTTTCCTCACAGCAGTGTGTCGAGGATAAATACATCAAACATCACAATCAACAGCAATGGGAACCATCGAGGCCTTTTGAGATCTGGACAATGCAGTTATATGATTTCTGGAGCTGGTGATTTACGGAAAATCGTTAGATAGCATAAGATTTGTAATACGGCTGTGACGGTACAAAATTACAGGAAACACACCATCATACTGGTCTGTGACTGAAACAATGCCTTCTTCTTCTACGACTGGGGCTCCACAAGGCAAATCATCCATAAAGACACACAACTGTCCAGTAAACCCATCATTACAATGTCCAGGTTGCGATCAGAATTCAGGAATTCCTAGTTCTTCAGAAAATCTACAAGACCTTGCTGCAGTGAGTGGCTGGTTACTGTTGGGAGTTTTGGTGTCTGCATTTGAAAAGAAAATGAAAAGTTCGGTTTTGGGGACAAACAAGGGGCCCGAAGAGTAAAGAAATGTTGATATTGCAGATTATCAAAAAAGAATGTAGCGCGTGCTGCGATCCCTACTATTCCAACTGCTTTCGGAAGACAAGCAGTCCCCCTCTTACTGTCCCTAAAAAAAAAAAAAAAAAAAGAGCAATCTTGTAGCACCTTGAAAACTACCAAGTTTAGAATATGTCTACACAGCAGCCTTATTCTGAAATAAAATATTCCAGACAGAAGGGGCATGGTAATTAGCAAGTTGGGAAGATGCTAATGAAGTGCTGCCATGAATATGCAGTACCTTGTTAGCATAACAGCGTCCACGTGTGGAAGGGGGCCTTTCTAAAGGACCCCCCAGACTTCAAAAGCCCCTTCTTTCTATTTGGTTTTAGGTGCACGATTCAAAAGCGGCATTTTCAAATCATGCGTGGCTGCCGTTATGCTAATGAGGCGCTGCATATTCATAGCGGTGCCTCATTAGCATCTTCGCAATTCACTCATTACCATGCCCCCTTCCAAAAGGAAGAAGCTAGTGTAGATGTAGCCATAAGGTTTACCAATTTCAAAATAAGATGTCCACTATTTCAAATTTATTTATTTTATTTCAAATTTATTTCAAACCAGTGGCTGCAGCATGTAGATGCGAGGTTACTCAATTCAAAATAACAGCTGTTGTTGCAAAAGATCTGTGCTGGGTAGATGTGCCTTTATTTATCGGGGAATGAGCTTTCATGCGTAAGATCCACTATCCCTGACTCGCAAGCGTGACTGCAAGGAATTAGTGAGCCGCAAAACTCACTTAATGAGTACAGCATCAGGAAACAGTTCTGAAAAATGATTCCAGAAGGAAAGACTAGAAGGATGCCCCCGGTGTCCAGAAGAAACACCGGCTGCCTCTGAATATCAGGTAGCAGAGCCACTCAGGAGGCACGAGTGCAACTTGTTTGTTTTGTTTTGTTTCTATAAAAGCGGCAGCCAAGGAGAAGTGAAACTATTAACTCATCTGCAGGAATTTCTGCTCACAAAACTGTGCCCCCCTATTAAATTTGCTCATAAAAGCCTTTTGTCTAGTTGGTTCCATATGTTTCCCAACCCCACACTCATTGCTTCTGAAAAGTGGCAGTAGTTAACAGTCTGTGGCTTGGCACTGACCTGGGACCTTGGTTTTTCCCCTTTCAGATGGGTAATTAACCATTTTAATAAACATGGTACAAATCTGACAGTGGTGCTCTGAAAACTCACTGTACCCCTGACATAGTCTACAGTATTACTGGGTATGAACCTGGATGTGGTATGATGCATCAGTATCAATAACTCACAGCCACAGGATCTCAGAGGCTTTTCTAGTGGCTGGGAAGTTCCGAGGAGCTAGAGCGTAATCCTGCATTCTTCACCCACTCAAAGCTCCCACTAATGTTAATAGAAGGTTTTCACTTGGTTTAAACGCGAGCAAGAAATCAGAGTTGGGCTCTTGATCTTCTTCACAATCCACAGTCCATGTGACAATGATTAAGGTGCTGGAGCACATGACCTACGAGGAAAGAGTGAGGGATTTGGGCTTATTTAGTTTACAGAAGAGAAGACTGAGGGGCAATTTGATAACAGCCTTCCACTTCCTGAAGTGGGGCTCTGAAGAGGATGGAGAGAGGCTGTTCTCAGAAGGGAGGGATGGCTGACTAAGGAACAATGGCCTCAAGTTACAGTGCAGGAGGTCCAGACTGGATATTAGGGAACACTATTTTCCAAGGAGGGTGGTGACGCACTGGAATGTGTTACCTAGAGAGGTCGTGGAATCTCCCTCCCTAGAGGTTTTTAAGTTCTGGCTTGACAAAGTCCTGGCTGAGATATTTTAGTTAGGGTTGATGCTGCTTTAGCCAGGGGGCTGGACTTGATGACCTTCTCAGATCTCTTCCAGCCCTAGGATTCTAGGATCCTTTCACAAGTGGAGTGTGCAAGACCAACTTCTCACTTTTCAATTTAGTCCACGTATTGGAAGCCATCCCTAGAGCAAAATTACTCACCCCCGTGGGACAGGAAAGCTGGTCCCTGTGCTTCACAGCCTCTATGTCCTACTGCTTAAGTCAGAGAGGTGATAGCAGTAGCTGGTTTCACCCATTCTAATAAGGACACCACCAGGGAGATGCATCACGTCTGCCCAGAAGGGTAGAAGAGTGGTTTTCAATCTTTTCTAATTTGTTGGCCTGTAGAACGTTTCAGGTGGAGGGGTATATCTCTTTGAAAGCCTTAGATATTGCATCTGTGGAGCACACGTTGAAAACCACTCTTCTATGATAACAACAACCTTTCACGGACCTGCACAGGTATTTGGATACCCAACTCTCACGTGAATCATATTTAATTGAGGTCTTGGGCTGAAATCTGCAATGTTCCTCTGATTTTTTCGATTCATGCACTGAATAAATTTTGTTAGGTGCACCCAGGCATTTGTGGATGTGCACTGCCAGTAGAAACACATGTTGCTGGCTGTCGGCACTTTGCTAATCAGCTGGGCAACTTTTGAATCTTCCTTAGGTGGCTGCCCTCACACACAGCTTACAAGAGTCACTGGAAACCTGAGAACCATCTGCAGTGGGAGCTCTGTTCTCGCAGTGGAATTTGCATCCATTTTCCTTTTAATTTAAATACCTGGAGTCTCTGGAAGCAACAGATTTTCTGGAGCATTTTGCCAAGCTTCCAAAACCCCATCATGCCCTTCAGGTGTAATTCACCCCCTCCCATGTAAAGCCTGTGGGTCCATGAAGCCCCATTTAAGTTCCGGGCACCTACACTACGCACATCGTCTTTCGAAATGCATTCAAAATGGCAGGCGCATTATTTCAAAACCGATAACCCTTACTGCAGGAGGAATAACATCTATTTTGAATAGGCGCTATTAAGATACGGAATAGCACTATTTCGAAATAAGCCAGAATGAGACTCAATGGCACTGTTTTGAAAGAGCGCAGTGTGTCCAGAAATCCTGTTTTGAAACAGCGGGGTGTTATGTTGAAATGCATTTTGCATGTAGCTGTTTCAAAATGCTTCTGGAGTGTAGCCATAGCACCCCGAGAGAGACCAGTCAAAATCCCTAACAAGCCTCCCATTTGAAAGGCTGACAGACCTGGGTCATCAGCTAGAGGGAACGAACCTGTGACCTTAAGGAGCTGAAGCCCTGTGCTCTACCGCATGAGCTGAAAGTCAAGAGGCTGTCAGCCACAGCTGTAGAGCAGAGACTTCACTCTCCCTTGTCAGTGGTCTCAGTGCCTCTGGGGTCGCACTTAGACTGTCAGCTTTGTGGGGCAGGGACTGTCATTTTGTTATCTGATTTCACAGAACTTAGCATGATGGGACTAAGGGCTCTAAGGACTCCTGAAATAGAAAATTCTGTTTTCTCCCCATTTCATTAACCTGTGATGTAGTCAGTTACACAGGGAAGGACAAGTTTTAAGACTTGTTTTGCTTCCCAACATCACTTTAACTGAAAAAGAAATTCACTCTGTGTGGAGGTTAGTTTATGATAAGTATCCAGCCAATAAATCCTATGGCTATCATCCAACTTTCTTCTGCTCCATTAAAAATGAAGCTATTAATCAAGAACGTCTAAGTGCCTGTGACCCTGGAGTGCACAACTTGTTCAGCACAGAAGAAAATGAACAGTTACTGTAGATAATTTACGGAGGGTAACATGGTCTTACTTTGTACTAGGGATACTGCCTGTTTGCATTTCATAAACCTTTTATTACTGGCCGAAACATAAAATACACTGATGTTTCTCCTTTTCTGTCAATGAGAGCAAATAAATCTAATTCTAAAGAGATGGGCTTAGCTTCTGTGAAGGCTCAAATTGAAGTTCTGTAAATAAATAAGTGACAGGAGGAGGAGTTCACAGTTTAACCAAAATGAAAAAAAAATAGTAGAAATAACCTCTATTCATTTTCACAGGGTTCTAAAGCCACAAAACCATGGGATCTTGTGAACAATACAGACCATAAAACATCTCAGAAGTAATTTATGCTATTTAATCATAAATATTACCTCAACACATAGTCTGTTCATTTTGCCTGCCTGATATAATTGCATCCAGTCCTCTTGCACAGACCCCAGCTCTGAAGTCCACCCCCGTTCAGCTAAGGACTTAACCAATGTCACAGTGTATTCACACCAGCTGTAAGAAGTTGTCTCTCTAATGATGTTGTCACAAGCTCATCAAGTCTTACAGAACTCAAGTTAATATTCGTTTTGGGATGGCCCATCTTCATCACATATTCTACCACGTAAACAAAAGACCCTTACGTTGACTAAAACAGGTACAGAGTTCATCCAGGTTTTCTGAGATAAGAAATGAGGAGACCCATTCTTCCCTATCCTTGCTTCACCCAGAAGTAGACTGTTAGATGAAACAACCAGCCCTTTTAATCCTGCCTACTGAGCCTGACTGGTTTCTGCCTACTCCAGCTCTTGTAACCATGAGAGGGCTGATTCTCATTGGCTCTATGTGCAGCTGATCCTGGGTGGTCTTTCTAGGCTCCTCTTTCAGATCTATATTTGGTGCTCTTATCTCCCAAAAGGACACCTTCTTGGGCAGATTATATTGATGACTGGAAGGTTTCAGAAGGTGGCACCTGACATACCTGATTCCAAAAGTTAAGAAACTTTATTCTGTTTATACCAGGGATGAGTTTGGCCCAGGACTCCCACTAACAAGCTGTCAAACCACTGGTTTTGGTACTATGTAAATAACAATAACACTATTTTACTGCTTTGTAATCTCAGAGGCCATACAGAAGAGCATCCAAAAACTTCTACAGAAAAAAAAAATCTAAAGTCAGAAATCAGCTTTTAATTAAGTCAACCTGGATTGTGTAAATTGGACCCTTCTCTTGCATGTTGCATGTTTATACAAGGGAGGAAAAGAAACATTCCCAATGAGCTAGAAACTCAAGAAGCTGGATTTGATTTTAATCAGATTAACCTATATGCTATTTTTCAGTTAAACATATCAAAACAGCTGTTAAAAGGATACACAACCAGGCCACCAGTGGGTGTAAACAGGCACAGCGCCATTAAAGTCAGGCTAATTCAAGCCATCTGAGGAAGCAGCATACAGTTTAGAACTGCAGATGCAAGCAGGCTTGCTGATGGAGAAGGCAAAGGGGGCAGCTGCCCCAGGCCTGGTGTTTTAGGCAGCAGTGGAAGCTCTGGGTCCCTTTGAAGTGCCGCAGCATTGCTGTGCACGACTGAGAGACAGTGGGAACAGCACTGAGGTCTGGGAGGGCGAATGCCCTCGACCCCACCCCTTCCAGGGCGCAGCACCAGGCCTCTCTTGCACCGTGCCCTAGGGCCAGCAGTGACTGTCAGCCCTGCTGGATGCAACACTTCTGGGAAGTCTATGAGAACTGACCCCGTTGATTCCAGCGTGGTTGGATGCATGCAAATGAAGGCAGAATTTGACTGTCATTTGCTGACCCATGGGTATTTTGTTTCTTTGCTGGCTACTGTCGAAACCTTACATTCTGAAGGCCAGCTTCCCTCCTTATACACACAGTAACTTCTGTGTAATTACACTAGGGTGACTGAGAGGAGAATTTAGCCTAAAGGTCTTTGGAACAGATTCCACTTACAATAAATCTGAGCCAGGGGGATTTACGACTCAGTGTTCCAGTCATTTCACTGAAATATCACTTTGTATTTTCTTTCATAGTTGACTATCATTAAACCACATCCACTGCATGCTTGTGCCAGCTAGTTTATCAATACCTCTCTGGCTAATCTATGCAATACAGACTTCACTGAAAGTTCACACAAGACAGACCAATTAGTCAGTTGACTCTATTACTTTGTTCAGCAATTGCATTTCCAAAAGCCCGGCCTGGCAGTCTGCCTGGGACCATGTGGGCAGTGCCAGCGATCAGGTTCCTTCCTCTTAAATGGACACATTGTCACATACTCACCATTGTTCATGTCAAAAGGGGGACATTAAAACCTTCCCAAGAACCTGAAACCTTGTTTGTGCTTACAGATTACAAGCAAAGCTCTTCCTGGGGCTTTTGTTGTTACTTTGTCACAAATGTAACAGAAGAAATCTGGGAATGAACCCCACTCTAGACTCAAGTGTGTTTGAATCAGCTAATGTCACAACCACAGGTGACCGCCGCTTAAAGAAAAAGATCCAATTGTGAGATCCACAAAGGGGCTTAGACCTTACAATGCTGAGCATTAGGTGCCTAAAAAAATCACTCGACCATTACTATGACCTCCCAAACTGAAGAGTGAGAGAGAGGGAGCCATGTTAGTCTGTATCCTAACAAAACAAACCAGCAGCCCTGTAGCACTTTAAAGACTAACAGAATAATTTATTAGGTGATGAGCTTTAGTGGGGCAGACCCACTTCTTCAGAATTAGGCACTTATGTTCCCTGTCAACTAATAGGCAGAGGCGCCTAAGAATGTGAACTATAAAAGTTCATGTCCTCATGGAGCACTGTGTGATGGCCAATGGGAGGTGCAGACCACAGGGAGCTGGGCTAAGCCCAGCCTTTCTCCCAGAGGTGGGCCCAAAGGCCACGCAATAAAGAAGCATCTATCTCTGCTTAGTGAACTCCCCACCGGTAGTGTGGCAGCTTGGATGTTACCCGAGGGAGTGATGAGCAGCCCTGTAGTGCCTTGGAGACAAATTTACAAAGTCATGGGCTTTCATGGATAAAATCCACTTCCTCAGATGAAAGGGAGTGAGTTAAGCACCTGTCTTACTCCACACAAAATGGCCAGAGGATGAGGAGATGGTGACCTCAGAACCGTGACTCAACCATGAAAGACACAGGGACTGAGTGAGAAAAAGACTGACACTGCAGACTAAAGGATAAAACATCCATTGGGGAGATGGGGACCCAGGGTCCTGCTCCCTGTTCCAAATATTCTTCCATTGTCTAGCTGCACTGGAGCAGCTTCCACAAGAAAGTTCCAGGGAGCCCTGCAGCCAAATAGCCTTTGCTCAGGGGTGAGAACTTGCTCTTCTGAGGGAGAAGCCCTCGCTACAAATCATTCCCCCTGTGACAGACAGGGGCTTAGAACCAAAACCCCAGTAGCTGTGTGAGCATTTGGGCTTAAAGCTAGAAAGCAGGCACATTCTTATTTAACCACTCTTGGAATGGGACTGGAGTCACTTCTGAGCACCCCTGCACGGGGGTTAGGCAAGCAAGTGCCTGCTGATGCCTGAAAGGGGACTGGTTGGGAGGGTAGGCGCAGAGACACCCAGGAGGCGGCAGCAGAACCAGTGTGCAGAACCAGCAGCTGAAACAGAGGCTCCTAGGGAAATTTCACTCTGCAAATCTTCAGCGCTGATTGAGTTTAGACCCCGACGGGGATTGGCAGGAGTTTTGCGGAGTCCTAACAGGGGCTTAGGCAGCTAAAACAGTAAGTTTGGTGCCAAACTCTGGGGTTTTAGTCACCCAGATACTTTCACAGATCCCACCCAAAGTAACTGGTGATTTTGGTGCCCCCATTTTAAGGCATCCAACCTGAGATGCAGTAAAGAGGACTGGTTTGAAGATGTCACTGAGCATTCACCTGTTGGAAACCAGACCATTTGTGGTTTCTTAAGTTGGGAAGACAGTGGGGAGTATTAGTAGGGCTGATGGATACTCAGAACCCTCTGGACTTGACCTTATCTGATGAATTTGCAAGGCTCCAGCAAACATGAGCCCACAGTCCTGGCTGCTGTCACAGTGTATCTTGAGCAGGGTTCCTCAGCACTGCAGGCTGCCAATGGGGCTGCGAAAGCAAATAATGTCTACTGATGATAGTAAGTGCAGCTTACACGACAGGGGATAGTTGAATTAAGTTATGCAATTCTGGCTACATTAATTACGTTAATTTGTCTTGCTCCACCAGAAGTCAGCAGCTGATGGTTGATGGTGCAAAATGAGACTCTCAGCAATCTGAGCCTCTGAGTTCTGGCTGATGCCTTCAAAGCCATACTCATTCTGGCTTCCTTGCTGTCTCCACTATGGGAGGTTAATGGGATCCTGTGCTCCCATCAACTTCCCTTACTCCAACCAGGGGGCAGGAGTACCAGAGTCAACGGGGGTGCCCTGTACATTCGATTTAGGGCATCCCCATGAGGCAGGAAAAATCAAACTCTGGAAGATCGATTGCAGCAGGGTCAGTCTACGCTGTAGTAAAGATGTACCCTAACAGTTCAAAGATCTGGGACTTAAATTAAATAGAAGGCACTGTGTCAGTCACTGGTTAATTTAATTTGCCTTTCAAACTGAAAACAAACATAATAGATACATTTTATTAAAAATGATACAGCCTTGAGCATTTCTTCTGAGTAATTTTGATCTCTTCCAGACACTGTCAGCTATAGAAGGTTGCCATGTTGTAATCCTTAAGAGACCAGGAGGTGCTTTTCCTTGTGTTTTTTTTTCCCATAAACAAAATCATGTCATAAACCTGAAGCCTTGAAAATAGAGGTCCAAAATAAGAATGACTACAAGGGAGATTTACAGTCATAAAAGATGGCACCAGCTAAGAGCCCAGCAATGAAACATGGGCATTGACATTTCAATGTATTTAATTTTTTCGATTTAATGAATACTCTGTGCTCTCAGCTCCAGCCACACATTGAAACAAGACTTGGCCGAAAACACTTTTGTTTTCTTTTTTATGCATTCATTTATTCTACACAATGTTTGGAGATAATGACTCCTCTCCCCTAAAAATCCAGCGTTTCATTTGTTTTCTTCCTAGTCCTGCTAAGTAGGGAGAAGGTGAGGTAAGGGCGGGGGAAGGGCTTACAATAAAAAGTGTTCCAGCTCCAGTTAAAACGCATACACATATTACATTGAATTAGCATCCATAAAGAAAACTCTCTTTTACAATCCAGACAATGTTCAGACCTTCCCACCCACTTAAGTCTCAGTTATTAGCTGATACCATGGAGGAGGCAGAATGATCCAATTCGCTTCTGTGCCTGGGCAGAAGCAATGCCAGAATTTGAATGACTAGGAAAGCTGCTGTCTAAGGCTGTGTCTTAGTCCCCTTCTTATGTCTGGTTTCTGCTTCCTGCAGGGAATGTCCAGGGAATGTCCACTTTCCCTTACTTGGATTTAAAGGTGCAGTCCAGCACACTGAAACGGCATGTGGGTAAATAATGGATTTTTCCATTCACTTGTAATTTAAAAAAATTTTTTTGGGTCAAACTGAGCAAAATTTCAGCAAATTGAAACTGTAGTAAAGAAATCATTTCAGGGCAAACAAGATTTTTTTATTCAGAGATGTATGCAGATTTCAAATATTCCTAATTTTTCATTTCTTTTTAACATAAAATTAAAGGACATTTTTAAATGAAAAGTTTCAAAAAGAAAAATCAAAACATTTAATTTCAAATATGTCAAATAAAACCATTTGAATGTTTATTTTTCCTGATTTATTTGATTTTGTTTTGCTTTTGTTCTAGCTGAAACAATTTGGCAAAATCAACATGAATTTGAAAAACAAATGTTTCCATGATACCAAATCTGCATTCTTTTTTTGGCCCAAAACAAAAACATCTCCCAGTCAAAACAACCGTAGGGGATGCCAACTGTCCAACGCAGCTGGTGGCAGTCAGCAATCACAGGGTCGGCCCTGTTCATTAATTTACATGATAGTACAGAGAGACAAGGTAGATGATGTCATTTATTGGACCAACTGCTGTTGGTGGCAGGTACAGGCTTTTGAGCTACACAGAACTCTCCTTCAGGTATAGCAAAGGAAATCAGTGTGTCTGAGCTAAATGCAACTATAAGGAATTGTAGGAGGCAACTTGAAACTGTCAGTCTACGTATGAGTCGTGGAGTGTGAGGCTTCTAAAAGGTTCTTGGGTAAAATGATTTGTTTCATTAAAAGGTGTCAGATAAAGGCACTGGGTAAACTCACTGTTTCCTATGTAATAAAGGCTAGTCATCTGAGGATACAGGATTGTTCCAGTGACCTTTGTACATGTGTCTGAAGGCCTCATCTTGCTCCACCAGAAAACAACAAGCGATGGTTGATGGTGCGGGATCAGACTCCTAGCAAGCAGACCCTCTGAGTTCCAGCTGCTGCTTTCAAAGCCATATTGCTTTGCAGCAATAAGCCGGAGAAAAGAAGGTTGTCAGGAAATCAATTAGTCAGTGACAACGCAGCCCTCGGTAGCAGCAGCTGCCTCCAGAAATCCTATGGATAACTTCTTAAACACTTACATTATCAAAAGTTGGGAAAGGACAACTACGTTGACCAATCATAATTCACACAACAGACAATCAGACGTGCAGCTTTTTTTTTTCTTTTTTTGGAGAGTGCAAAGATAAAGTTACACCATTACACTGTGTAAGAGAAACCATCTGGGATCCATTGTGCCACAACTGTTGAGTCTAGAGAACTATGAGGAATGGATTCTGCCCCTGCAACCTGTATTGTTCAAAATGTTCCCAAGTAAACATGCAACCCAATACTGATGGATGGCTATTTAATGTGGAGTTGTGAATTGTGAACCTTCACAGATAACATCCACTGTCTCCATTGTTCCACTGTTCTCTGGACATAGTGTAAAAGGTGAGAGGAGACACAGAGATCTGATACACTCATTGTCAAGAGTCCTATTCATTTTGCAAACTGAAGGATCAACCCTCGGTGCATGAGAGTTTCCTTAAATGAACCAGGACCTGCAAAATGATTCAGTATTCAAAATCCCATGTAAACTTGGCATCAAAGCCCAGCAGCTCATTTCCCCGACTGACTGCTCAACACGAATTCTTGCCAGGGAAGTGCAGATCAAAAAAAAAAAAAATTTACGTGACCTATTCAGTGAATAAGTTCAAGAAAATTGTGACCTATTTACAACCAAGCTACAAACAGGGAAAGAGGAGAAATTCACACAAATTGCAATAAATTATTCTCTCAGTTTTTCAATCCATAGTGAGAAGATCAGATTGTTGATTTCACCTCATACTTTAGACTTGTTAGGCAGAAACTAATTACCACATGCAATAGTCCTCCTTTAAGGAAGCTGCCATATTTTCCTTGTGAATGGGAACATAGAAACACACCGATGGAGTGCTTTCACTGGGGATTTAAACCACAAATAAACAACTCCATTTTCACTGCGGCAAGCCACATTGGGTTGTGGGAACCGCTCCGAAGGAGGATACAGCATCAGGGGACTGATACTCAGGACTCCTGAATTCTGTTCCCTTTGCAACTACTGTGTAAGTTTGGGTGAATCCTTTAAACTCTCATTGTTTCAATTTACACTTCAAAATGAGGTGTTTTGGGTGGAGAAATTTAACTCAGATTCACAGGGAACTGCGTATTTCCAAATGTGCTTCCCAGTCACAACTAAATGCACAAATTCTAAAGTTTTTTCATGAAAGGGAATGAAGCCCTGAGTACAAGGCAGTCTGGGAGCCCGCAATTCCCAACTATGCCTTGCAGCTGAAGAAATCTAGTAGCTCTGAGACGCCCAACTGTGAGGCAGTACTGAGCAGGCACACTGGCAGGAAAGGAGGCAGGTTTGAAGGGTAACTTGATGGACAGGTGAGGTTTTTGTGACCAGCCTGGCAATTCCATTGGAACGTCAGCAAAATTGAACCATCTCTGCAAAACGTTTTATTTCTGCTAATCTGTAAATTCTGCAGAAAAATGTTTGTTGGAATTTTTCTGACCAGTCCTACTTTTGAAGTATGGGGGTGAACAGCACTGGGAAAGTGTCAATTAAAGGTCTGGGAATACTCCCAAAAGTGGAGGTGACTAGCGATTATGAGAGAATTGATCGCTTTTCACATACTGATCCAGTCTACCCTGATAGCAAAAACTATGCTCAGAAATTCAGAATGGGTTTGAAAAGAGTTAGGGACAGCAACTGGTGTTCATCTTCTGCTTCACAGTCTGATACTTCCCCAGCCTTCCCAAGCAACAGGAAGTATTCCCAGTGCCTAGTGCTGGAGAGGCCAATCTCTCTCCTCTCCAATTGCTTGCCTGATTAGTACTGATGTTCTATAAATAGGCACATATGTGGCAGCAAATTGGTGCATGCTGTCCTTCCCCAAAACACTTCATAAATTCTTACCATGCTGCTGCTTCTACAGCTGTGTCTTACAAAAAATACCCCAGAAAACCCTGGAGTGACAGCCTGCTTTGAGTTTGTGGAAGAATGCTGGAGAAGTTAAGAGAGGCTTGGAACAGAGTTAAGGAAATGGGTTGTTATTGGATGGAGGCAACATCTGCAGATGCACAGTACAGATGAAGAATTCTCTCCCTATCTTCTGATCACCGATCTGGTTATCAAGCTGCCTAAGTTCTCCCCATTCCTTAGGGACTATATATATATATATATATATATCCCCCCGAGTCTAAACTTGAGGCAATGTTCTCCTTACTATTCTGCACCGGAAAGAACTAGTAGACATTTTCATTCACTCTCTGAATGGACCTTCCGCTGACATCAATGGGAATTCCATTGTGCAATGGGTACAGAATGTGTAATGGGGAATTGTGTTTGCAGATATAGGATGTGTTGTGGAGATTGCAAATTTCCTCTTTGTATTTGACTGAAACATCTGCAGCCAAGTTGCCTTTGCACCTTGATTTTATGTCAGATTGTGTGCTATTCATCATAAAACCACAGAAAATATAGGTCCAGATTCCCAGCTAGTGCAACTCAAAAAGTCCCACTGACTTCAGCAGAACTAATCTTGATTCCACCTGCTAAGGACTAGCCTGTACTGTTATGAGGGAGGAAGCTGGATCAGAAAATGAAGGATGGAGAATGAGTCTTTCACCTCAGGATCTTGAGTTCCAATCTTCCTCAGGCTTATGGCAAAGCTGTACAAATATTTGATTTTGTTTGTTTGTTTCTGACTATTCTTACAAGTAAAAAAAAAATCAATTTTGAAAAGTTTTTTACCAGATTAAAATATAAATCCTACTACGTGTTTTAGAAAGGTGTGTCTGTCTCTCCATCCATGTGTGAGTCCATTTGTTCAAGAATGCCTCGTAAACAATTGGAACTAAAACCACATTTGGTAGGCAGCTTCGTCTTATGATAACTTAAAGCAAGGCCAGGGCTTGGTTGCGCCAGGGTAATGGGATGTGCCTGGAATCAGATTGTTTCTCATTAAATGGAAAGAGAGGGGTCTGAGAGCAGGGACAGTTATACACCCCAGTGACCAGAAGGGGGCAACAATCATGAGGGAAAGTTATGCTAAAGCATGATTACGGGAGGGAAGTGGCACATGTAAGAGAGTGGCCAGCTGGGGCTGGGGCTGGGCGTGTTGCAGACTAATGGCCATGGGTAATGGCTGCTGTGACCCAAAAACTCAGCTCACGCTACTCGTCCTAGCCTCAGCCCCAGGCATAGACAGGGACCCCACCCCCACTGCCATGCTTCCCTTCCCCAGGAAGCAAATGCAGATGGGGCTGGCCAGCACAGCCTGCCTTGTCACAACGCCCTCCCCATGGAGGAGCTGTCGGCAGGGCAGCACAGCTCTGGCTAGCCTCTGGGCTCCCCTGAGCCTCCCAACCCCCTCCCCTGAGCCTTGCAGCCCCTGCCTTGAGTGCCCCATTCCTCCCCATCCTCTGCCTGGAGCCCCCATGAGGACCCAAGCATGACCAGGTAAATCCTCCAGTGAAAAACAAACAGTAAAATCCTGGGTGAAATGAATCTTTTTAAAAGGTTTTTATTTTTAATACAGTTGAAGGAAAAGTCAACCCAAAAGTCATTTTAAATTGAAAACTCAAAACTTTTCATTTGCAAACTTTTGAAATTATGCAGTTTGGTTGTTTTCAGAGACTTTTTCCCCAACCAAAATATTTATGTAAATTTGTCACAAATTGACAAAATATTTCGGTTGATCCAAATCTGAGTTTTAATTTTTAAGTCATTTTTTTTCATCCATCTCCATTGGTGGGTCTGTAGGTGCAGTGGCGGGGAAGGGAGAAGAGAATTGGGAAATTCACATCATGCACCAAGGGTTCAGGAGTTCATCTCACTCAGACCCTAACACCAAATCAATTATCTACCTCCTCACCACAGCTTGCAACCTCCATAAATGGGAGCTTCCCGAGATAGCCCCAGTCTGGGATGGGGAACACTAACCATCAATGGAAAAAAATGGAGGACACAGTGTTCCCTGCGAGAAGAGACAATCTGGGCCTTTGGCTTAACAAGTCAGGAAGAATCCACAAAATCAAGTCATGATTACCTTGAAAAGAACCTTGAACTCAACTGTAATTACCCATTTCTAGTGAGAGACATTCTCTGCTTGGGAAAACGGGCATGAGTCCATTTCATTCAGCTCAGCTGCTCTGATTTACATCAGTAGAAAATGTTGCCCCATATTTATAGTTGATAGGGCAGTGGCTGTGTTTGTCTGTCAACTCAGTTGTCCCAAGACTTTATTCAGGAGATATAAAGATCACATTAAAAGTAATGCAGCTTCAATTCTGAATATCAAACATTGTTGCTGATAATATGAACCTGCAGAGCTAGAATTATTTACCACATGATTTCTCACAACAAATAGACGCAAGAAAAAAAATGCTCATGATGAATATACCCATAAAAAGAGTAAGAACTAATGATTTGCTTTTCTCTGTTAACTAAATGCTACTGGATTCTATGTGCCATGGCACCAGCATTGCTGCGTGTGACATTTAATGCTGTCCTTGTTAAAATGGAGGCTTTGACTTCTTTTTTCTGTTTACATGATCTTTCTTGACCCCACGATCGCTTTCATTGAGCTAATTTACATTCCTGTCTGCCTGCCTTCCTAGAGTCACATCTCTTTGCTCTGAGCTCAAGTGCTTAGTCAGAGCTCTGATCATTCCACATAGAGAGATACTAAAAACCAGGGTGTTTTTTTGTTTGTTTGTTTGTTTGTTTCTGGCAGGAGCACCAGAACGGAGTTCTGGCCCCTTTTTTTCTGTTAGAATACCAGGAGCCCACACTGCCCGGCAGCACTATGGGGATGTGGCAGGAGCGCCCACTGGTCCTGCAGCAGTGCAGGGACCAGGGCAGGAGCTCCGGCGGTCCTGCGGCAAAGTGGGGATCAGGGCATTAAAATGTAACACTGTAACACCTATGAAGAATCATCAGACTTGAGTTCCAGCACCTTTTTATCTAGAAGAAAAGCACTGCTGAAAGGGAATCGATACTATAAAATTGAACACCCATTAACCTACCGGCCCTGGCTTTTTTTTTAAGTTGATGTACACTATGTTAGAAATTTACAATATCAGATTTATGCAAAAATGTCAAAAAAACAAAAACAAAAACAAAAACAATGATCTGCCTATTTCATATCAGTTTGGCCAAAGATTTATTTAACTTCCCCAGAAGGACAGACCAAGATAATTGTCCTTTCCAGTATTTCCTGCAGGGCAAAGTGTAAAAGTTGAAAAGCAACAAAAACTAGCATGGATTTTTTTTTCAAGTTATTTTTCATGGGTGCACATTCTCTGTGAAAACAAAGTTCAGCCAAGTCCAGTGCAAAGATATAAAGTCAAGAGTATTATTCATGAAAACAGAGGTACTCGCAACAGTAAGTATTAGAGGTCTTGATCATTACAAGATATTCTATACATCCTAGGGCAAAATATATTACTGTTTCTACAGAGATACAGTTCTCAGTGTTAAGCTGAGAGCATAGGAGTCTAAAAAAATCATGCCATTAGTGATGGGGGCTGCAATAACTCAAGAAACCACTGTAATACATTTTCTCTCTTGAATATGTCAGTAGGCAGACAGTTCACTTATTGCAGGGCACAGGGTCACTTATGTATGAGCCCAATTACTACTTCTGATAAGAAAAGGTTCAGAGACTTGGTTTCAGTAAGGAACAGGAAATGTGGATGCCTACCCAAAGTTTACTGAACCTCTTAAGTTGAGCTTGCAAAAACTGTACTGCAAATTGTGTAAAGAAGGACAAGCTCAGATCATGGGTACCCCCCTCCCCATTTCCACTATTTAAATAACTTTTGTTTTACATTACTAAAAACCAACAAATGAGAAAGAACAAAAGTAAAGTCTCTGTGAAAGAGAGAGACCATTTGCACTGGTTGCACATGTCTGAGCTCAAAAGACTGTTAACTGTCTGTCTTTCCCTTCAGATGGAAGCAGGGGTGCCAACACATTCACTGGACTGCCTTGAGTGGAAGGGGCAGGACTGGGGCTAGCTGTTCTCAGGTAGCCTCAGTGCGGTCAGAAGAGCCCTGCATGAGGCTCTGACAATGATTTAATGGGCTCAGGGCTCCATCTGCCACTACAGTAGCAGCAATAACCAGAAGCCCTGGTGCCTTTTGAATCTCCGCACCCCAGGACAGCTGCTCCCTTTGTCCTGTCCCAACTGTAAAACAAATCTTGGCAGGATCGGGCCCTTGGAGTTAGCAAGTGCACTCTACCAGAGGAACCCATGAATTCAAATGATGTGCAGAAGCAATCGAAATCACTGGGAGTTGCATTGGTCCTCTCAGGTCCAGCACCAAATTAATAATCACTGATCGAGATCTAAACAGGGCAATGAAATTTCATCTTGGTGCTCCATTCAGATCCTGAATTAAGAGATGACACATGCTAAGGAGTTCATGCACTGGCCACGTGAACGTTTCCCTCCCACACTCTCACACTGGCAGAACAAATATAGACCTGAGCATTCCCGCCTCATTCAGGATTCCATGAAATCTAAAATGATATTGATTTAAGAATTACATCCCAGGGCTGAATAACGGATCACTGACAGAGAGATATAAGATAGAGGCTACGTCTACACGTGAAGCCAACATCGAAATAGCTTATTTCGATGTAGTGACATCTAAATAGGCTATTTCGATGAATAACGTCTACACGTCCTCCAGGGCTGGCAACGTCGATGTTCAACTTCGACGTTGCACGGCACCACATCGAAATAGGCGCTGCGAGGGTACGTCTACACGCCAAAGTAGCACACATCGAAATGAGGGTGCCAGGCACAGCTGCAGACAGGGTCACAGGGCGGACTCAACAGCAAGCCGCTCCCTTAAAGGGCCCCTCCCAGACACAGTTGCACTAAACAACACAAGATCCACAGAGCCGACAACTGGTTGCAGACCCTGTGCCTGCAGCATGGATCCCCAGCTGCTGCAGCAGCAGCCAGAAGCCCTGGGTTAAGGGCTGCTGCCCACGGTGACCATAGAGCCCCGCAGGGGCTGGAGAGAGAGCATCTCTCAACCCCCCAGCTGATGGCCGCCATGGAGGACCCGGCAATTTCGACGTTGTGGGACGCGGATCATCTACACGGTCCCTACTTCGACGTTGAACGTCGAAGTAGGGCTCTATTCCGATCCCCTCATGAGGTTAGCGACTTCGACGTCTCGCCGCCTAACGTCGAAGTTAACTTCGAAATAGCGCCCGACGCGTGTAGCCGCGACGGGCGCTATTTCGAAGTTAGTGCCGCTACTTCGAAGCAGCGTGCACGTGTAGACACAGCTAGAGATTGCTAATATCACTGGCCACACACAGGCAGTCACTAGAATATGCTTCTTATTGACTTTTGGAAATGTGCACACTGCTGGGTGCACACAGAACCAAAGAGCATTGGCATGGCTAGCCAAAAGATTTTTGCTGGTGCCTGATGAAAACCAGTCAGATTAAGTGGCTGATCTTGTTTGGTCCTTTTGCGGGGGCGCTTCTAGGTGGTATTGCCTATTAGCAACTTTCTGAAGTTGGAAGCGTGGAAAGGCACAGTTATAAAGGCAGAGATTAAAGACTTTAGAGTGTTGAAATGGTCAGCTCAGGTTCCAAACTAAAAAAAGGCAAAGGATCAGAGCTCAGAAGTGCTTGTGCCTAATGAACTGGCTCCTTCCCTAACAGTCACCATTTGAAAGAGGAACCATTGCAGTCCTTCCATCTGGTAATAAAGTGTTTCATGTGAGTGGCTATTGCTGACCTCTAGTGGACAGAGCCAGCCCTGCTCAACTGTGTTCCATAGGTCCTATATAACTAACATCGAAAGAAGATTCTCCTAAACTCAAGATACAGGACTGTAGTTTTAGAAACAGAAGGAACATGATTCCAACTCTGCTGCACCCATGATGTCCCAAGTAGCCCTGCAGCATGCAGTCTAATGACAATCATAAAGAAGGCCCTGATTTGTTGCACTATGCTAGGGTTTAATACTATGCTAGGGATTCCTAGCAAAGATAAGCAAGGCGACTTGTGTCAAAACATGGCTTACTTTAAGAATCATGCTCACTTACAATAAAAGTTGTCACTAAGCAAAAGGAACAACAAGCCATTGACGAGAAAATGCTCTGGATGTACTGGCCCCATTGTAGAGACATAAAGGAAAGTCAATCATATTATATTGGTTATTTTCCTTTTTAATAGACCTCCTTTAACTCCTCAAACATCCCCTCCACATTTCATTGCTAGAAACTTGAGCCTGTGGCTGTTAAAAAGTTAAAAATGGAGCACTCCTTATGTGGGAGCAGAATACATGGTTGTTCTGAGTGACCCCAGCTACTGATGATTCCCAGCGGAAGAATTGGGCTTTGTGAAATAAACGCTTTTCTCTTCTTGTACAAATTATCCCTTTATATTCCTGAACTTCTGAACCTGTAGGCTTAACAACAACTCTGCTAGACTGAAGAAAAATGACAGTGTGTTTATACCAACACATGTCCCCTTTGATTATCATGGCAGGCTCTCAGCAGTTTCAATTTAGCAAATCCTTAGTCATAGGTTCCTTATAAAACCACTTAAAACCCAGAGAGGAAAACCTTCCTACTATACATGAACTCATGTCTTTAGGTCAGTAGATATTTTGAAAACCTCCCAAATGTTTACTTTAATGATGGACACTATTATTTCCCCTGCAAATTGCAACCAAAAAGCCTAATAATAGTTTTAAATTCTAAATAGAAACTAATTAGACAAATGATAGATTGAGTATTACACATTCCGAGTCAGATCCTCACCCATAGTCTGATCCTGGATCACTGAAGTCACTAAATGGCACTTTAGTGCAAAATAGTGGAGGCTTTAAGGACAGGAAGAGATCTTTATGATTTGCTGTCTCACCTGCACAAGGCATGCTCTAGAATTTCACCTAGGTTATGTCTACACTACAGAGATCTTTTGAAAGAAGTCCTTCAGGAAGATCTCTTCTGAA
This sequence comes from Carettochelys insculpta, assembly GCF_033958435.1. Classification (NCBI taxonomy): domain Eukaryota; kingdom Metazoa; phylum Chordata; order Testudines; family Carettochelyidae; genus Carettochelys; species Carettochelys insculpta. The sequence continues at coordinate 7,322,847 of NC_134145.1, forward strand.
AGAACATCTTTCGAAAGAGTACATTCACACACACAAAAGTGGATCGAAAGAGTGATCTGATCTTTCTAAAGACAGCATCCACACAGCCTCCGTTCTTTCAAAAGAACAGGCCAGGGATAAAAATTCAGGCCCAACGAGGACTACTCTTTCAAAAAAAAAAAGGGAGCGGGGCCTGCAAAGCATCCACACATATTTTATTTAAAAAAAGCTGTCAAAAGGGGGTGCTCTTCATCAAACAGTAAAGCAAGAGTGATTTCAAAAGGAGCACCGCATTCTTTCGATTTACGCTTGAAAGAACACTTTGTGTATAAACGTTCCACAGGTGGCTCTTTCGAAAGAGCCGTCTTCTTTTGAAAAATTTTTTGGAAGAACTTGCTAGTGTAGACACAGCCCTAGTGATTTTAAAAGTAAGGTTAGGAACTTGTAATTAAATGATTAGAGTCCATCTTTTCGAAAGACATCCCATCTAAACCATCATGTCAAAGAAACGTGGTCTGATTTATCCCTAGATTGCCCTCATATTTGCACCAGTGTTTCTCACCTGAAGTTACACCAATGTAAAGCTGGAGTAACTTATCTGTAATTCAGGCTTGTCCATACTATGGGGAAGATTAACCTGTAAAGGGTCAATTTTAAGGAGTTTGATTTTGCATGCCTGGTAAAGACGAATGAAATCGAAATGTCTGAGGTCAACAGTTAACCCCTGTACTCCTCGCTACCATGGTGAGTAAGGGAGGTCAGTGGGTGAGTTTCATCCATCAACCTCCCTCTGTGCGAATGGCCAGGCAAATCGATTGCAGATAACTCAATTCTAGCTATGCAATTGCCATAGCTAGAATTGCGTATCTGCAATCGACTTACCCGCCTACTATAGACCAAGCGTCAGACTAAGGGGATCTTCTAGCTATTCAAATGGCTGCCCAAGAGTCAATTATTTAATAACAAGAAGTCCTGTGGCATCTTGTAGACTAACAGATATTTTGGAGCATAAGATTTCGTGGGCAAAGACCCGCTTCGTCAGATGTACCTGCACCGCATCTGATGAAGTGGGTCTTTACCCATGAAAGCTTATGCTCCAAAATATCTGTTTGTCTATAAGGTGCCACAGGACTTCTTGTTGTTTCTGAAGATACAGACTGACATGGCTACCTCTCTGATAATATTTAATATTTCAACTTGGTTCTCCTCTAGCTTCACTCTTTTAAATCAGGAGTAACTCCTTTTAAAAGTCAAGGAATTTACACCTGTGTAAATCTGATGTAACGGAGAGAAAAGCATGACTTTTTACAGTTATTAATTCAAACCCCTTGCCTCTTAGCAGAGAGTGGGACAAGCTGAACCTTGAGGTCCTGTCTAGCTCTTTGGTTCTATGATTCTATGAAAAATGCGTAAGTGGACACAGTCAGAAATAGCTGCACTTTGACAATTTAGCTCTGAAAATGGATATATAGTTTTTTCACTGAAACAAGCTTCTTCAGGCTCATCTTTACTTTTTAAATCAGGGTCCCTTGACTTCTGAAACGTAACCAGAAACCCCATCTATGTGGGATTTCCCTTCTAAATTTGTCTCCTTAAGTCTCCTGCACTGTGGCTGTAGTTTTAGATGTTGGAGACATTCTTATGCCAAGGCACTGTCCACCACAGACCCAACCACTGGAAACAAGGTCAAATGCCAAAGGATGACTATAACAAAATAACATAAGTATATAAGAACAAAATTAAAAAGGCCAACACACAAAATGAGCTCAAAGTAGCTAAAAACATAAAAAGGAACAGGAAAACCTACTACAAACACATTAGGAGTAAGAGGGAATACCCAGGACAGAACTTGACCATTTCTAAGTGGGGGTAGAGGCGAATAATAACAGACAATGTTGAAATGACAGAAAAGCTAAATTACATTTTTGTTTCAGTTTTCATCAGAAAGATTAGTAGTGATTTGACATTCAATATACTGAATGCCTGTGAAAATGAGATAGCATCAGAGACTGAAATAGGGGGGGAAGTTAAAAATTATTTTATGTAGGATAAATGTCTTCAAGTCATCAGGGCCTGATGAAATGCAGTCTATAATATTCTATATAATATTCATATAATATAATATGCAGTCTAGAAACTGATCAAGAAGATATTTGAGCCATTAGCAATTATCTTCAAAGAGTCATGGAAGACAGGAGAGATTCCGGAACCTTAGAAAAGGTCAAATACAGCATCCGTCCATAAAAAGGGAAATAAAGACAACCCAGGGAGTTATGGACCAATCAACATAACTTCGGCACCCAGAAAGATAATTGAGCAAACAATAAACAATCAATATGTGAACACCTAAGAAATATTAAAGGGATAAGTAACAGTCAGGGTGTATTTGTCAAGAACAAATTGTGTTAGACCAAAGTGATAGATTTCTTTGACAGAATAACAAGCCTTGTTGATAGGGAAGAAATGGTAGATGTGGTATATCTTCACTGTAGTAAGGCTTTTGACACTATATTGCACAACCTCCTCATAAAGAAGACTAGGGAAATGCAACCTATCAAGAGCTTCTGTAATGTGCTTGCATAACTGGTTGGAAAGCCATTCCCAGAAAGTAGTTACCAGTAGTTTAAAGTCACGTATATCAAGGGGGTTCACAAGGAATTAATTATGGGTATAGTTCTGTTCAATATTTTCATCAGTGGTTTAGATAATGACATGGAGAATACACTTATAAAGTTTGAAGACAATACCATGCTGAGCGGATTGGAGGGTGCTTTGGAGCAAGGATTAAAATTCAAAATATTCTAGAGAAGCTGATGAAATGGTCTGAAGTAAATAGGATAAAATTCAATAAGAACAAGTGTAAACTACTCCAATGAGGAAGGAAAAATCATTTGCACATATACAAAATGGCAAATGACAGCTTAAGGAGGAGTACTGCTGAAAGGTATCTGACGGTCATAGAGGATCACAAAATCTCAGATTCTAACTCAACAGTAGAATGCTCTTGCAAAGAAATCATACGTCATTCTGGGATGTATTATCAGAAGTGTTGTAAGCAAGACACAGGAAGTAATTCTTGCAGTCCACCCCATGTTTATTAGGCCTCATCTGGAGTATCATGTCCAGTTCTGGCTGCCACATTTCAGAGGATATGTAGACAAACTGGAGCATGGCCAGAGAAGAGCAACAAAAAGGATTAAAGGGCTAGAAAACATGACTTACTGGTGAAAATTGAAAAAAATGTGTTGGTTTAAATGGGAGAAGAAAAGACGGAGTGGGTGGAGGACATGATAAGCGTTTTCAAATACATAAAATGTTGTTACAAGGAAGAGGGAGAAAAATTGTTTTTCTTTACCTCTGAGGATAGGACAAGCAGCAAGGGGCTTAACATGCAACAAGGGTGAGTTTTAAGAGCAGATTTGAAACAGAAGACCTAGCCCTGCCACAAGTAGAGGGAACCGGATTAGATGACCTCTTGAGGTCCTTTCCAGTCCTATGATTCTATAACCTGATGTAATCAGGACTATCTTGATATTAAGGACTTTGTCTTATATAGGATGCTATTACAGTCCTCCATTGGATTTTTCTTTATGTTAACAAAGCTGGATCTGGCACTGTATCTGAGCTCCCCAGCTGGGCAGTGTGTGTATACACACACACACACACACACACACACACATGGAGAAAGAGAGAGAGAGATCTTTCTGGTTACGGATCACCGTTTGCAGCTGATGGAAGTGGCAAGAAGCAGCACAGACTGAGACTCCTCTTCCTGTTGCTCTTATCAGCCACCATCTGTGGCCATGGGATCCCACTGTCCTGCAGGACCGTCCCAGGTGGGGCTGTTCTGGCCAGGGCAGCTGGCCGTCAGAGTTCAGTGACAAGGCCTCATTCTTATCTGTATGCGTACCAGTTACATGTTTAAAATCCCCTTTAAAAATCAAGCTGTACTTCTATTACTACCTCTGTTGAAAACTATGAACAGAAGATGGCTTCCAGACACTTCCCATGCATTGGTAGTTACATTCATGGACTCGAAGAAGAGCAGGGTTGCAAGAGACCTCACAAGGTTATCTAGTCCAACCCCCTGCTCCAAGTATGACCAATTCCAACTAAATCATCCCACCCAGGACTTTCTTCTGATGGTTTCCTACATTCAAATAAAATCTCTGTTTAAAGTCTTAGGGCTTTTCTTCTGCAAGTCCTCTCCCAAGTCTTGAGTTTCCAGCTGTAGCACTGACTTAACCCTGGCTATTATTACAGCCACAGTGGTGGCTGGGCGTGGAAAGCACAGCATAAACCCTCCTGCCTCCCCATTCTTTCAAAGTGTCATTTTTCCTGGACCTTATCATAACAAAGCAAGGCCAAGAGAAAACACTCTGTCACACAGCATAGAGAAAGCAGTGCTAGCCAGCCTGACAGGCAGGGGTTTTCCTGGCTGCTTGATGTTTTTGATCTGACGGAGTTTGTAGTGGTCTTGTAAAAGGGAATTAGTCATGCCTGGAGGGTAAAGGTTGCCAGACCTCATGCTGAAGTGCACATGTATTACTGAAAGGAAAACTAACAAAAGCAGATTCTGTGGCAGGCTAGCGCCAAAGAAGAAGACTTCAAATAATTGACAGAAAACAGCTTCTGGGTTCTTCTAGCCCAGCAAGGATCAGACGGCTGGACTGAGGGGGAAAAAATGGTGCCACTTGTTTTGTTTAACAGTGTGGGGGAGTCATCTCCTCTCAGCCTGACAGATTACATTAGCTAATCACACAGGGACTTTTGTCAATTAGGAAGAGTTTAAAAGAACCTGTACAGCTTCACAAGGGGTATGTCTATACTAGAGGGTTTTGTCGGCAAACTGACCCTTTTGCTGACAAAACCTGCAGAAAAAAAGTTATGCTAATCTTTCATGAGAAATGAGCAAGAAACATTTCTTTTCAGAAGTCATGCTCCCAGCGCTGCTCATAGAAGGCCTTGCAAAACCCTATGTTGTTTTACTCAAGAGAACCAAAATTTGTGGCCTAACCGACTTGGCAGCATCCCCTTTAGAGGCAAGGATGGAATTTACTGCCAGAGAAAATTTCCCAGTCTGGTACAAATTATTCTAAATTACTCATGCGTGAAGAACCAGCAGGGCTGCTGAGGGGCTCAAATTTTTCAAGACTTACAACCAGTCACACCTTGATGGCAAATTGTTCCATTCATGTATGAACCTACTGGAGCCCATTCACACCTTTCCCCTACAATGGCAGGAAAAATTTAAAGGGAAGCAAAATACTATCTATTAAATTAAACATTGTTTGAAATGCCAGGGTGTTGCAGCACCATGCAGATGGGCTGACCATTTACAACAGTTATAATAGCTCTGGCAAAGGGTATACAACCCCACACTGGAAAGCAAGGGGTTAATGAATTACCTCTGGCCCAGGCAACCCTACCCACTAAACAAGGAGGAGCCTCTTTCTCAGTAGCAGGCTGCTAGTGGAGGTGAGTTAACCTAAGGGTGCATCACAATAGCTCTTGCTGCCAGAGATGTGGTGATAGGGACATGACTAGCCAGCAAAAGAGGGACCTTGGACCCTCTGAAGTTCGGAGCCTCTATTAGTGTGTTTTAAATTGTTGAGGAGAAAGGGCACTGGTAGGAAGTGAGCCAGGGAGACAGCTGCCTAGCCTCCCCCAGGTTCAGGATTTAGCAGTGGGTTCTGGGTCAGGGTCTGACGGTGAGAGGGGGAGCGGCTTGGGTCCCCTATCATCCTCTAAAGACAGCCAGCTATGGAAGTCTAGCCCTTGGGTGGAGGACCTAGTTGGGAAAAGACCCTGAAGATACAAAAGTTCCAACCATGAGACCCTGACCCCTGGAGAAAGCCTTGATTCCCTCGCTTAGGCTACGTCTACACGTGCCCCAAACTTCGAAATGGCCATGCAAATGGCCATTTCGAAGTTTACTAATGAAGCGCTGACACGTATATTCAGCGCTTCATTAGCATGCGGGCGGCAGCGGCGCTTCGAAATTGACGAGCCTTGCCGCCGCGCGGCGCGTCCAGACGGGGCTCCTTTTCGAAAGCACGCCACCTACTTCGAAGTCCCCTTATTCCCGTGAGCTCATGGGAATAAGGGGACTTCGAAGAAGGTGGCGTCCTTTCGAAAAGGAGCCCCGTCTGGACGCGCCGCGCGGCGGCCAGGCGCGTCAATTTCGAAGCGCCGCTGCCGCCCGCATGCTAATGAAGCGCTGAATATGCATGTCAGCGCTTCATTAGTAAACTTCGAAATGGCCATTTGCATGGCCATTTCGAAGTTTGGGGCACGTGTAGACACAGCCTTAATCCTGAAGACTTTGCTGGTTTTGGACTCTAAATATATACCCTGGAAGGGCCGGACTCTAAAACCGTGACCTGGCTGGAGGGCCGAGTCACCAAAGGACAGAGGGAATTGGACAAGAGTAAGAAAGGGGAATACCCAGGGAGAAGACAAACTATCACATCACTGCCTAACCACAAGGCCATAAAGGTCCCCATTACCAGAATTGTTCAGTCAGGGGAGCAAATGAGTGAATGTTGGAATTTCCTCTCTCTCTCTCTGTCTCAAAATGATAAAAAGAAGTTTGAAAGTTTTACAAAGGGTGTGTTTTGGTGAAAACATATCTCATAGTTCTGGAAGAGACCTCGAGAGGTCACTGAGTCAGTCCCCTGCACTCACACTAGGACCGATCACCATCCTTGGTGAGATTTTTCTCCAAATTTAACCTACTCCTGACCCTTGCAAAGCCTTCTCAGGGGCTGAGGTCTTACCCATGGGTTTGCAAGGCCAATGTTCTAGCCACTGAGCTATCCCTCCCCCAGACTGTGTGAGGTCAATGTTTCCTAGGAGCATTACTAACCCTTCCACTGCTTACTGGGCTCTTGGAAGACATTTAGGTGTAAATTGCAGCTACATAACAGCACGGAACACTGAGAGCCAAGAGTGATGGTGCTAAACAAACCTTATGAGACCATGGGAAACTTGACCACACAGTGGTCATCCAGCTAACTAAAATCTTGCCAGACTGTGGATGTTGCCAGATGAGAGAATAAATGACCACAAATCAGACATCAGGAAAGGTAACATACAGAATGCTTTAAGCTCCCTAGACACACATTTATAGTTCAAAAGCACCATACTTGAGCAAAAAACCTTTAAAAACAGAGTAACATGAAAATGCTAAACTGGAATTCATATACAGATTAGACACAATCAGAATGGATCTGAATAGGGACAGGGAATGGCTGTCTCATTACATTAAGAAATCTTCCTTCAGGTATCATCATCATCATCATCATCATCAACAACCATGGACTCAGAACCTGTTGGTGTCTGATGCCTCACTGGCATCAGATTTCATTTGTATTGTTGTTTCACGGTCAGTGCATTGTCACTCAGCTGACCAACCCTACTTCTTCATCCAGGCTTGGGACTGGCAGGGAACCCCTAAAGGCATCATGAGGGAGTTTTCTTCAGGTATGCTCACCTTTTTATCCTTGTTGGAAGGGGGTTCCTTCCACCCTGATTGAATTAACTTCATTAGCTCTGATGTAACATTTCCATCTCTTGTATGTATGTATGTATGAATCCCTGCCAACTGAACCTTTCACTTCCTGCATCTGACAAAGTGAACCGGCAAAGTGAAATGCAGCACCCAAAAGCTTATGTCCTAATAAATGTGTTAGTCTTTAAGGTGCCAGAGGACTCCTTGCACTTTTGGTGAAACAAACTAACACGGCTATGTCTCTGAAACTTGTCCCAAGTTAGGCTCTTGTGCAACAGGCAAAAATCTGCCATGACATATAGGGCTGCAATTCCTGCTGAAGTCAACAGGTATTCAGCTGAACTAAGTAAAGGCAGAATTGGGCTCAAAGTTTAAAAACAAAGTAAAATGGGGAAATACCGCTCTAAAAGCCTGAGCCAAAGTCCAGTGAAGTTTTCCTCTGGCTTTGGATCAGACGCTAAGTGAATCTGAAAGGAACAGAAGCGGATTCCATTCTCACTTTTGTCAGTGATTTCTAGGGGTCATTACTCATTTACACCTGTTTGGATGGTAAGATCAGCAGGTCTGCAATTCCATGGGAATGCAGGCCTTGACTGTCAATCAGGGGGAGGGCAACGGGTGAACGAGATGCAGACAGGAATTACTAAGGGTGACTTTCAAGACTGGTGACTTTATGGGTTTCCTGTATTTTTGTTATTTTATTGTTCAGAAAACTAGGGGGTTTCCCACTTGAGTGACTAATAATGTACCGTTATCGCTATGTCACATCATAAACAGTTCATAAAAGTCTAACTGCTCTCATTTCATGGCAAGTGGCAGGTTCCCCAGCATCCTTTCCTTCACCAGAAGAAGAGGGCGGAGACCAAACAGCAGGGAAATAGGAATCTTAGCTTTTCTTTCATAGTTTGGCTCAAAAAAGGTCAATGGTAATTTTCCTGAATGATGTCAGGACTGTAACTAAGCATGTGAAGCTGCATCAAAAAAAAACTCCATTGCTGGTTTCTTAAGATGCAGCCGAGCTAAATGCCATGGGCCAAACACAGGTCTGCTATAAGCAATAAGGACCTTGTGCCTTCCATGGAATAGTGTTGCTCACTCAGGCTTAATTTGCCCTGACAGAGCAGCTTGTATGGATGTATTCTTCTTTATTCCTCTCTCTCTTTCAATAGGCTTCTGAAAAGTTCATAGGCTGGGCTCTGGTCACACCACATGCCTCACCCTCTTGTAGGGCTGTAATGACGCAGAACTATGGTAGGCTGGGTAAGGTACGTTACCCTGAGACTGATGCAGAGTTCATAGTAGTGCTGCACAAAACAGTCTGAACCCTCCCATTACACCTCATAAACTAAAGAAGTTTGGACCTGGTTCTCTCCTGGCAACAGACTGAATCAGAAGCTTGGCTCAGAACTCCTGTAGGGTAATGCTACACACCCAAAGGCTGATAAGCCTCCTCCAGTCTTGGCTAACAGAGGACTGAGCTGGGCCTTTCAGGTCATGCACAGGCCTGCCGATTCAGATTCAGAGAGCCCAGGTTTGATTCTCATGGATGACCCAACCAGAAGACCACTGTTATGTGACTTGTGAATAAATCCAGAACTTCACAAGTAGGGCCTGTTTCCAGTAACAAAGGTCAAGTCTTTTGCCCCTGCCAACATCCGCAGCTCTCACCATGTGAGAAGCGTGCACTGCCTGGCTGCTGCAAGACCTGTCTCTCACCAGAATTGAGGCAACAAGATGTCATGGGGAAACTATCTCCCCCACGACCTGATCTCTCCCTCTGTTCAGTACCTTGGGGCTCAGTTCACTGTGGAGCTGTCATACCTCATCAGGCTGACCTTGCCGGTCATGATGGAGCTGCTTTGAGAAGCTGCTGCACCTCCGTGTGACTATCTTGAGATGAGGTATGGAAATTCTTACGGAGCACATCATGGCAGTTTGGCAAAAGTGGGGTACAAATATGAGGGGGGAAAGAACAATTTGTCACTTCGGCACAGACAGGCTGCCTCTCTCAGTCCCTGTCCTCCTGTATCACCTTGAGCAATTTACTACAGGTTGAACCTCTCTAGTCCAACACCTGCGGGACCTGACTGGCGCCAAACCATAGAATTTGCCAAACCAGAGGAGGTCAATATTGTCTAGCAGCATTCATTGCACTTCTGCTGCTTACTGGGGTTTTAGAAGACATTGAGAGGTAAATACAGATTAAAAACAGCACGGAACACTGAGAGCCAGGACTGGTGGGTATAAACTCACCTTATGAAACCTTGGGAAACTTGGCCACACCCATGGTAAGTAGACAGCTGGCAAACTAAAATCATACTAGACCATGGATACTGCTGGACCAGAGAGTGCTGGACTAAAGAGGTTCAACCTGCAGTGGCTTGATTTCAGAGGCATGGAGCACCTCTCCTTCACAGTAACTTAAAGAAAGAGTGACCCTCGGGACTGCAAAAGAAACTGGGAGTGCTCAGAACCTCTGAAAGTCACATAAATTCCTCCTCACCTTACACAATGAAGCTGAAGGTCCTAAATATTTGCCTCTCCATTGTGCCAGTAAACTCCTTAACGTTTGCAAACTAGTCTGAGATCCTTACATGCAAGGGGGTTACTGACCCGCTTGCTGTTTATTAAGTCACCATCATGAAAGTCCTTCCTAGCAGATAGGCTCAGAAGCTGACAGCAGCTCTTAAACAGTGCCTTGGAAAAACACTGCGAGACAAATGCCCCGCCTGTGACCAAAAGAATAGATACTATTTCAAAATGTAAAAGATTTTCCTCTGACCACCATTTGTGTGATTCAGAAGTACTCTATTCAAAGGACTTACAGTACAAGCAAAAGGAGAATTAGGCTCTTTAAACTTCTTTTTCAGCAACTAATGCACATAATTAATATCGCAGCTTCTAGTGCCCCAAGCCAAGATGCCAGTTAGTGGGATGCTGGTTTTAATTAATGGTTTGCATGTACCCTATAATATAACCAGCCACATATGCTGGTTATATTAGATGCTTCATGACTGCAAGAAGGGGAAAACATAACCCTGGGACGAAAGAGGAATTGGATCTCACGTTGACAAACTGTTCCTGCCACATGCTGAACTATCTGTCTATCTATCTATGTCACCTAGGAGCTATAATATTTCACGTACTCAGAACTGTGTGTTGTTTTAGGGAGCTGAGGGTAGGCTTCACTAGATGAAATGGACTTCAAAAGGGCATTCATTGACTGACATCTGCAATCCTCTACCCTTTCCCTTGAGAATGTAAACAGGGCAAAAGCTGCCATGCTAATTCCTCTTACAATTTACACTTAATTACACAGCCCTCTCTGTGGGGAGAAATCCTTCAGAACTGACATGCTCTGTGCCTGGGCCCTAGACCTCCATACCAAGTGCACCAGGATTTATAAGTTGATGTCTCTTGCAGCTATGTGTCGGTCAAAAAGAAGAGACGTCTTAAGACAGATACTGTCTCCTCTGCTTGCTTTGCCATGGCTGCGTGTTGAACTGAGAGTGCACAGAAGCAGATTCCTACAGAAACATAGAATACTAGAACTAGAAATGACCTCAAGAGATCATCCAGTCCAGTTCTCTGCCCTCACAGCAGGACCAGAGAAAACAATCTGTCGTCATTGGACAAAGGAAGAAAAAAGAAGTCTATTGAGCTCTGATTTCAGCCAAGCTTTCTCCTCTGCCACCTTTCTACTCCCCTGATTTTGCCTGCTTCTGGCAATAACTAAGGGTAACTCTAAGTTACTCCAGCTACAGCAATTCTTTCGCGCCTCTCTACTGGTCAGGGTTTGCAAGAGACAGGTGAGGCCAAAACAAGAGGGGCCCATGGGCCATGGTCTTCCCACTTGAGAAAGCCTACGGACCTGGCACAGCTACTTTTTGAAACAGCCCCATCCCTCTGTTCCTCTTCTTCTCCAAAGGCCTAACCCTCTGGCCAAGCTGGAAGTTGGAACCCACCATGGATAAGAGCAGCCTGTGGAGCACAGGAAGTTGGGGAAGCTGTGGACTCTTCATGTCCCCTGGGTGGGTGGCCCTGGAGGCGGGGACATGGTGGCTTAGGGATGGATCTTGGACTTCCTCACCTCAGGCAAGTGGAGGGGCAAGGGATTCCTAGCCTGGCTCCAGCTTAGCCATGGGGCACGACCTCAGGGGGAAATGAGTGAATAGTGGTGAGGCCCCAGATGGGGCAGGGCCTCGGGGACCACCCCCACTTTTAGGAAGAATCCATTGCCGCAGCAAGAGCAGAGGATAGTCCAGCTTTGCCTAGATGGCATAGAGCAAACTGTGTCAACTTTATATACCACGGACATTCCCTCACATCAGGGAAATTCCCATCTGTCCTTCTCCATTGCTTCAGCACTCCTAGGCTACGTCTACACGTGCACCCAACTTCGAAATAGCTTATTTCGATGTTGCGACATCGAAATAGTCTATTTCGATGAATAACGTCTACACGTCCTCCAGGGCTGGCAACGTCGATGTTCAACTTCGACGTTGCTCAGCCCAACATCGAAATAGGCACAGCGAGGGAACGTCTACACGCCAAAGTAGCACACATCGAAATAAGGGAGCCAGGCACAGCTGCAGACAGGGTCACGGGGCGGACTCAACAGCAAGTCGCTCCCTTAAAGGGCCCCTCCCAGACACACTTTCATTAAACAGTGCAAGATACACAGAGCCAACAACTAGTTGCAGACCCTGTATATGCAGCACGGACCCCCAGCTGCAGCAGCAGCAGCCAGAAGCCCTGGGCTAAGGGCTGCTGCCCACGGTGACCACAGAGCCCCGCAAGGGCTGGAGAGAGAGTATCTCTCAACCCCCCAGCTGATGGCCGCCATGGAGGACCCCGCTATTTCGATGTTGCGGGACGCGGATCGTCTACACGTCCCTACTTCGATGTTGAACGTCGAAGTAGGGCGCTATTCCCATCCGCTCATGGGGTTAGCGACTTCGACGTCTCGCCGCCTAACGTCGATTTCAACTTCGAAATAGCGCCCAACACGTGTAGACGTGACGGGCGCTATTTCGAAGTTACTGCCGCTACTTCGAAGTAGCGTGCACGTGTAGACGCAGCCCTAGAGCACAGCAAAATGGTGGACTGGGGAACAGAATTAGTTATTTATTTATTAGTGTTGAGTGCGTGGATGCACCATATTTTAATAACACTAACGGTACCTCACATCTGCATAGAACCAACAATCTTCTACGGTCATGGAGGGCTTTGAAGGCCATGTAGATAGGAATCCCTTAATCACCAACTGAAATACAGCTATGCCAGGGCTGGAACCAAGGGCTCATCCAAAGCATCTGTGAGGCCCAAGGTGGAATGCTGACCATGGGACCCAGCAGAGGACCCTAAATGCATCCAAGCCAAGACAACTACCTTGCTAGCCTTGCACTAAGGCCAGGCCTGGATCTATCTAATGTTTCTCACCTGGCCTATGGACTGGCTTTAGAGTGTTTAAAATAGACCCCATTAAGAAAGAGGAGCACATACCACATGCATCCCTAGCTTATAAGAGAGGCAGATTCCATGCTCTGTTTTGCTAAATGTCATTGAAAGCAAAGAGCTGGCCAAGCCTGTCGGCTAAGCTAAGGTTCTGCTCGTGGGCCCATGATTGGAAGTTTCGGCATTGACTTTAAAAGGTGCAGGAGCAAGCCTTATGTGTGCGACATTTTTCTAGTCCTGCAGTCTGCTCCATTAGCACAAACTCACATGGAGTACAAGATGGAGGCCATTGGCTGGAAAGCACCTTGGGATCCTTGAGCATTATGTGCCCTCTATATAAGTGCAATATGATGCCTTACCTTAAACAAATCAAACCATCATGTATTGATAGCTGCAGCACTCAGCCTACAGGGAGGTTTTGAAGAGGGTAGAAAGGAAGGGGGGGGGTGATTATTTTAAATACAAACTAAACCATGGCATCCTTTTCAGACTCTCTTAATGATACCGGTTGTGGTTATGAACATTCGTTGGTTGGAAATATGTCATGGTAGATGGGAAGACAATTTCAAAAGAGCTTGTGAATGGGCTAAAAGTCTGAGAGGTATTTTTCTTTCCTGGTTTCATAAGCTCCCTTTCTATACTTTATTTTTTTGGCTGAAGGTCCAGCCAAGTCTTCTTACATCATGAGTTGCTCAAAACAAAGGGCAAATTGAGAAGGGAATTAAAATAGTCGGTCAAGCAGAGGTTTTTTTCCCTCTTTAACCAACAAAACATATTGAAGGCGCTATAAAAGCCACAAACCTGGTGGATTGGAAGCACTGTTAAATTTAAACAGAAGCCAAGTAATTAATACATCTTTAAAACGCATTAATGTTTAAAAAGGAAAGAAATTCAGAAAGAAGATCAATAAACATTCTAATAAAGTCAGGATTGTTAACGCCTCCTGCAAAATCGAAAGGCGCTTCCCGCCACATGAAAGGGGAGATTATGAAGAACCAGATGTATGTTGTGTTAAACTCAAGTATAAAAAGGGACAGTATGGGCTGAAGGGCCAATTATTGGACTACATCTTGAAGCTCTTACCCTGGGTTTGAATCAACCGCCCTTACTGGTACTGGAAGAAATTCAAACCGATACACAAGCCCAAAGAGTGCATCATGTTTATAGAGCTTATAATCTGCATTTGGGTGAATTTCACCCTTTGAGTAGTGTTTTTTCACCCATTGCAAGTGTCTATTAAATAGCTTTTTCTGTATCCAATCCATGCAAGAGAAAAGTATGTTATCATGCCTCCTACAGAACTACAATTTTTTTTTTAACTCCAGCTGTATGAGCGGTAGCTCTGGAGATCCCTGACTCAAGTTTGGTTTACACTAGGCAGGTAAATTGATTGCAGATATACAATGCTAGCTATGGCAATTGCGAAGCTAGAATCAATTTATCTGCAACTGACTTACCTGGCCATCTTCACAGAGGGAGGTCGAAGGGAGAAACTCTCCCATCAGCCTCCTTTACTCCTTGTGAAATCAAGGAGTACAGGGGTTGACTCCCAGATAGTTCGATTTTGCACTTCCCTACCAGGTGCGTGAAACCAGACTACAGAAGATTGACCCTAACTGGGTCAATATTCCATGTAATCTAGACATATGGTCAGTCCTCCCTGTATTGAACAAGATGGTGACCACCACATACAATGAGCCATGGCACTCACATGGGGGCGAAGCTCACACCTGGGCATGAGGCCAACACAAGACCCGCACACACACTGTTCACGCCCCATTTGAGAGCTGAGGGAGGAACTAAAGGATGCTTTCGCTTTGTTTTACCCCTGTGCCCTGAGATGATTTTCATGGATAAGTAGATCCAATGCATTTTGTGGTATATTTAGGAGTTGACTTCAGTGGGAATAATATCCACAAATTACTACTACTCAGTTAGTAAGGAGGGCAGAAATTAGCATTTATTCAGGCAAAATTCCTGCTAGGAGTAAGAACTTCCAGATTTTGTCCCATCACTTTTGTTTATGTCTGTTTTATTGTAATATGCCTGGTTTAAACACCCATTTGTAAAAACAAATAACCAAAATTTTTCCTTTGGTTTCTGATGATGACAAAGAGAGAAGGTGACCAGGGAGTTGAACACTAGAGCTGTTTGGAAAATGGCATGTGGTGGGGAAGGGTGGAAGGACCCACGCAGAGCTCCCAGTTTTCATTGAAAACAAAAACTTTTCAGCCAGACATCAAAACAAACCATAAAAAAAAAACCAACAACACTTTTTGGCTCAAAATTTTTGAGTTTCCAAAAATTGGAACATTTTTCTTAGAAAGCAGACATATTTTATAAAAAACTTTGTTGCCCAAACTCCAATTTTCCATCAAAAAACCAGGACTTTTTAATCGGCTTTAGTGAGTACCCCATCAAGAGAGGCACAAGTCAATAAGCTCGCCTCAACCTGAAGACTTTCTGCTTAGTAGGGAGAAGTTTTCCAATTTACACTGCAGCCTCATATTCTAGGGATGAGTAATTTGCAGTGGGAATTTCAGGCCTTTCTGTTAACAGAAGCTTTTCCCTTTTCCAAAATGTTCTCTTGGCTGCTTTCTAACGTGTGTGAGGTTCTCTATTTTGTTTTGTTTGAAAAGTGTCTTACAAGCTGTTTCACATTTCATTAACACATGAGGAATGAAGGGGGGGACTCAGCCTCAGGCAGAAGGGGCACAGCTGGGGGCTACCCTCCCCCAGCTTGCCTATCAGCACTGCTGGGCACACACTGCCCAAGGGGTCCAGTGGTGATTTAAGGGCCTGGGCTCCAGCCACTGTTGAGGTAGCAGAGGAGCAGCCAGGGCCCTTTTAAATCCTCCTTTGGCCTCCCCTAGGCCTGGAAATTCAGCTCTTAATTTCCCCGCTCTTGGAAGGGATGCTATACACTGGCTAGGACTGGTTTTTTTCAGATGCTTTATGAATAATGCCCTATCTCCGCTCTGCTGGAATGCCTAAAATCATGAGCTTCCGATATCCCGTGCATCTAACAACTCAAATTCATTGTCGATCCCATTCTGGATTTGCATATCCTCTGGAAGCTAACTCCTTTGGCTCCACGCTATTATTTTCCAAGAGCCTTAAGCATGTTTTGACTATTTTCTGAAACCTTGAGCCTGATTCTCTATGCACACCAAGTACAATTATAAAAACAAAAAAGCAGTCAAGTAGCACTTTAAAGACTAATAAAATAATTTATTAGGTGAGCTTTCGTGGGACAGACCCACTTCTTCGGACCATAGCCAGACCAGAACAGACTCAATATTTAAGGCACAGAGAACCAAAAACAGTAAGCAAGGTGGACAAATCAGAAAAAATAATTATCAAGGGAAGCAAATCAGAGAGTACGGGGCAGAAGGGGTGGGGGGGGCAGTCAAGAATTAGATTAAGCCAAGTATGCAAAGTACAATTATTGTTACCTCATTGGAAGTTTCCAGATTTACACCCATATAAGGGAGACCTGAATCAGGTCTGATGTGTCTGTCTGCTATGATTGTTCCACATCATAAGAAGTTAATGGGTTATGGAGCATCCTGCAAGGATTCAGCCTAAACCACCTGCTACGTGATCGCACCACCTGCCAAAGGCAGAGATTTTACAGAGTTAGTATAAACAATACCTCTAATCTAGTGATGATCATGTTTATGTCTGGACATCTTGGGGAGACAAAAGGCAATTCCTTAAGATGTCGCTTCTTGCAGGCATACATTATAGAACTCTTGGAATAAAGTTTCCTGGATTGCGTTTATAAAGAATTAGATCATGGAAATTGTATACGTTTCCATTAATGTAAAAGCAAGTAAATTGTGGTAGGCCAAAGAGCAGGTATGCAGAGGCAGAATCAGGACTTGGATTCATCATCAGGGTCTCAAAAGTCTCATGTGTATAATTTGGCTAAGGTTTGTGCAATCTCCACGTTTTTAGAGCCACAGCCAAAACGGACTTAGAAATCTAGCTGCTGTCAGCTTTGAACCTGACTCAGAAGCAAGATCTATAAGGCACATTATGCCACATCCTGCATGGATGCAGCCAGTGTTCCCCGTATCCTGGGCGCTTGGGCGGCCATGCAGGAGTGGTTCGGGTGCTACCCAGTTGGCAGCATGTGTTTCTCTTGGTGGCACCCATCCCCACATGCCTTGGTACACCTAACAAAATTCATTCCACCCAGAGATGTGGAGGACTGGATGCAGACTAAACCACCTGCCATGGGATCACACCACCTGCCAAAGGCTGAGAGTTTACTGAGTTAGTATCAGTAATTCCTCTGATCTAGTGTTGATCACATTTCTGTCAGGCCATCTTGCGCAGAAAAAAATCAATTCCTTAAGATGTCACGTCTTTCAGGGGCACATTTTGATCCCTTGGAATAAAATTATTACATATTTTATAATAAACAGTGTTGTCATTAACATAGGGGTTAGACATGTATTTGGGCACCCCAAAACAATCCGTGATATTTCAGTGACATACCTAAGAGTAGGTAACTCCTAGGACATACATCTTTCACTGTCTATTAATTTTGGACTTCCAGGAACTCAGCCTGGAAAAAAGAAATCAGGAGCATTCTAACGATGAAAGTGCTATGAAGGGGAACACACACTGCTTCCTGCCAGCTTTATAAAGAATCTTCTAACATGGATTTGCTACAGAGGTTTCATTTCTGTTTGGCAGCTCCAAGTTGTGCAAAGTTGACCCTGTCTGAATCCTAAAAAGAGCTGGGTTGGTAATTGGGAAAAGGATGTCTTGACAAAGGGAGAGGTTTGAATTCCACCCCATGGCAAAGCTAGCCTGTCTGCACTTGTTGATTAAAGCAGAATTACTTTGTGATGTCTGACTCCCTTAGTTCATTGCTACCAGACTGACTTAACCTTACTCAGAAGCCAGCTCCTCATCAAAGATGTTACACTTATCTGACATCAAAGGCTCCAAGCAGATGTCACTAGATGTGTTTCTGACTTGTAATCAAGACATATAAAACCCATGTTACTCCACAGGAAAATCAAAATGAAATGGGTTACGTTGCTGTGTATGCTGTTTGGGCGGAGAATGTTTTTCACTCCCCTGGCCTCAGTAATAAGAACCACACAGTCTGAAAAGAAAACGTTGCCCAGTTGCTGACTTCAAGTCTGGTGGAAATAAAACACGAGACACGGGGAAAGGGAATTTCACCTAAATCTAATTTCTTCTGCGTCAAACAGTGCTACTGGATTTCCTTCCTGTACAAGGGTAGCACAGGAAACGTGGAGGGATGTTATTGCAGTTTGCAATGAGGGATGCTCAACAGAGTTTTGTTCAGATTTAAATTTTGAAGTTCGAGTGTTTTATTTGGGCATTTTTCCAAACTATCAAAGCCTCCTGTTTCTTTGCTCTGAAAAAAATCTCACAACTGGATTTTCCCTGTGCAGTCAAATATTGCCAGACTTATGCAAAATGCTCCCTGAAATCAGCAAGTATAGTGGGTAAAAGAAAAACAGGATTCAAGCAGGGATATCTGGACCTCTGGTTTCCATCTGAGCTGGGAAAGATGATTTCATGGTTATAATACTGGATTAGGATTTGGGAGCCCTGGATTCAACTCCTGTCTCTGCCACAGGTTCCCTTCATAGCCTTGAGTGTATCACTTAATTTCTATATGCCTCAGTTCCCCTTCTGTTAAACAGGGATAATAAATCTTTTCTCCCATCCTTTTCCTTCAACATCTGTTCGAACTATAGGTACTTTAGAGCAGGGATTATTATGCTATGTCTACATGAGAAGCATCTGTCTACAGAAGTTACTGTCAGAAGAGATACTGCGACAAAACTTCTGTCAAAAGGTCACACCTACACATAAAAACTGATCTATCTTTTCACCCACTGTGTCAACAAAAGGGCCCCCCAGAGCATTTAAGTGACTTTTTTGTCGACAGTTTCTGTCAACAAAATACATTTTGTCTGTAGCTGGTCTGTGAGTTTTGTCAACAAAACCCCAGTTTTGTCTGCAAAACTCTCTAGTGTAAACATAGCCAATGTGTAGGTTCAGTGCCTAGTGCAGTGGGAGTCTAATCTCATCTGGAGTTTCTAATTGCCACCAAAATATAACAACAGCCACACTATGAAGGCAGTCTCTCTGAAACCATTTCACTGTTTGCCCTGTATGACCAGATTCCAGGAGTTCAGAAGTGAGAGAAAATGAAAGTTTAGGATGAAAGTTCACCCTTCCCTGATTTGAACCACCCCAGGTAAAGATGTGGTTAGTTTCTTATGTGACACAAAAATGTGCATTCCAACATATTTTACTTAGGGTCTTCCATTCACCGGTAACACCATGAAAGATAACAACCCAAGAGCAATATTTGAGCAAAACTCTTCCAGCACTGTCTGCCAGGCCAGGGAAACCAAGTATAGGCAAAGGAAGTGGCAAAGAGTAAACGAAAGCTGTTAGAAAAGAATCAAATCAAGAACATCCTCATCTTCAAAGCAAAGCATCCCATTGACATGGAGTCAGTCATCTGCCCGATAATCACCCTTGACATCACTAGTTTTTATTAATCCTTAGGTTAGGCCCAGGCTGACCAGAATACAGAGGCACTGCACTCAAGGGCCAGTCACTGATGACCTCTGGTGAGCACCCACAGAGAGTGTGTGCTGTTGTCTGTTCCAAACCAAAAGTGACCAAACGCTACACCCACTGCATCTGTTCTGCACCCAAAGAAACAATATGGCTCCTCCTGGAGGGCTTCCAGTTTCTGGAGAACTCCAGGCTGGTTCCCTTGTCCCAGTTGTCTGGATTTCTCCTCTGGTGTCTGGTGGCAAAGTCCAAACAAATAACCTGAAGTGCCTTGATACTAACGCTCAAACATTATACCCCACCCCAGACAATCGGCCAGGTTCCAGATTTTCCCCAAGGAGTTTGAGTACTTTAAGGAAAACATCAGCTGGGAGATCTCACCCTGTCAAGGAGAGACTGCCAATACCTGTAATTCCCTCTGCAGTCTCTCTTTTTCTCAGATAGAGAAGACTTGTTGCAACCTGCTTTGCTTTGTGTCATGCCTTATGTCTGAGAGCTACAAAACCAAATAGCCCCTTGAACTACATTTCCCTGGAGTCCTTCTGGCTGAGGGAGAGACTGGGAAGGGAATCCAGATCTGCTCCCACTTCAAAGCTGGAATCTTGATCCCTAGACAGAGTTAGCAACCTGGGTTCTTTCCCCACCCTACAAACTGCCATCCTAGGGTTATGACTTCTCTTTCAGTGGCTGTTTAATTTGTCACCAAGGGACAATTTAAACTCTGGAACTGTATCTCTGGAGTGTTCCCTGCTCCGTCTCAAAGGGCTGCTAAAGATCTGCTAATTCTGAAGGACAAAACCTGGGGTGGTCCTGAGG
This sequence comes from Carettochelys insculpta, assembly GCF_033958435.1. NCBI lineage: Eukaryota > Metazoa > Chordata > Testudines > Carettochelyidae > Carettochelys > Carettochelys insculpta. Next base: position 7,343,197 of record NC_134145.1, read on the forward strand.
TCACTAGAAGTTTTGTCCCAAGACAGAGTGAAGTGGAGGAGACTTGTAGATGACCTATGTTCCACCCAGCATTCCACGAGGGTTTAAGTCAAGTAAGTGGTATCTAGTTACAAGGTTATAGAGTGAATTCACACCCAACAAAATATAGCCTCACTACAGAAATGGGAAGCCCACCTTCAGAATGCTCACTCATTCCCCCAGCAGTTCTCCACAACAGCTATTTACACTGGACAAAAATGGGAACACAAAGCTACATTCAGCCTGTGAAAGTTTTCAGAAGTATTAAAATATCCTGGGATCTATTTTTTTAACTGGATAAATCCAGCTTGCCTAGCATTATTGCTGGCTCTCTCCACCCCAAGCTGAAAGTGGGAGAAAGAGAAAGGAAATCTTTAAGAGGAACTCCCAGGGGGACACTAATATTTTTAATAGTTTGTGGGTTATGAAACAAATCTGTGTTAGCAATATTATGTATCTCAGGCTGAGCCACCAGGGTGTTTCTAGGCTCTTTAATGAAACTAAAGTACTAACACAGCACAGCCATGAAAGCAGATTGATTCACTAAGAAACATTTGCTATCAGAAATGAAAATGTCACCATAGGTTGTGTTGTGGAACACTAATGTATAGCTGTGCCTCTTGATGTACCCATCATCACATCAGTTCACATCCAGTTGCAATATCTGATCCTGGGTTTTTGCTTCCGTCCAATTTGTACATTCACCTTGTCTCTCCCTTTGCTTTCAGAGCCACTGCTCAGTGATAACGTCAACATGACCCAAACTCTAGGCTCAGGTAATGTGGTGATCTACAGTCAAGGATCGTTAAACATAGGAAGCAAAAAGAAACTCTAAGGACCTTTAAAAAAAAAATCCAGTGTGAAACAGGACCTGAACTAATCAATGGTGCTCAGTGGGGGAGAATTATTATTAATAGGCCCTACAAGGGGCCTTCGAAAATATGCAATTCTCTTGGAAGTTTAAAAGGTCAGTGTGGATAATGAATGCATACATTCTTTGTACTTATTATAGGCAGTAAAAAAACAATTCATAAAGACAACAGTTTGGAAACATTTCTCATGTCCTAGACGGCTGGTTTAGGAGCTATTTCCATATCTTCCAAGTACCGTTAGTGGCAGGTCGTTGTGTCATGTATTATGTTCTTCCTTAATTCCCAAATTTTAGAAAGTCCAATCCTTCTCACTCTGTTATTCGCTAAAATGATTACATACCTGATGCAGGGCAGAGCAGTAGCACAACAAATTACACCAGAGCCAGTAACGCCCAGCAAGGGTACTGGGAATGGCACACAAGGCAAATTTCATCTGCATGCTAGGCAGGAGCTCAGCCCTACCCCACCTGCCCCATGCAACCAGGAGCTTGCTCAAAGCCATGATACCTGTGGATTAACAAAAGACCAGCTCATGCTACCAGCCACCACATCGACGGCAAAGCTCTGCAGCTTAATTTATTTATTAATGAAGCTGCTGTAAGTAGGACTATTAGTGACTTTAAAAAGTATCACTGGCACTTGAACTGCAAGTAGAGGTCAAAAGGTCAAATTTTGGCACTCTGCCTTGGGAAGGCTGCTGACCTCTGGGTTACACGCTGCTCAGATGAAGCATGCAAACAGAAGGCAAGGGAAAGAAGAAGGTGTTTGGATTGTGATGTCTGCTAACCTTATTTCGAGAGCTTGGCAAGAGCTGGATCTTTTGCCCTTTAGAACATGAAGAAGCCACATAGGCACAGCTGTGTCCCAGATGCCCTTATTTACTACCGAACTATTTACTACAGCACCGTTCGCAAACACGCTAGATCCAGCTAGTTACATACTGCTGCTCTGCTGGGTTTCTGGCACCTTCTAAAACATACAACATGGTTATTGCCCCTAAAGGACTCACAGGCTATTTGAAGGGATTCTGCCCTACTCCTTCACATTCTACTATAATAAACTGAACAACTCTGAGCAAACTCAGTGCCCAATTACGCAGAAGCACAGTTATATTTAACTTCCAGAACAAACACCTCAGCCCTCATTTATTCAGATGCAAGCCCATTGATTTTAATGGATTTGTTCTGGTATAGGAAGTGAGCCATTGTGTTAAAAAGTCCTGGCATCAGAGAGAGAGGAAGAAACAGAGTGCAATTTAAAATGGACATCCAGAAAAACTACGAAAGAAACCATGGGACGCAGAAGAAGCAAAACTTTGGCTCAAAGAGCAGAAGCACTAAATGACTGGCACGAAAAAGGGTTTCCACTGAAGCACACAGGGAAACTAGAACTCATGAGGATAGAGGTGAACCTGGCACTCTACACATGGCAGGCATGGAAAAGGCAAGAACTGTTGGAAGAGATGCAAAGAATCCAGCTGTGAACATCCAGTACAGAGGGAACCACTCTAACTAGTGGCACATTTGGCAGCCTGACTGGAGAGGCTCAACCCGTACTTTGTTTATAAGGACTAAAACTATCAATATATGAAAGGCGTGGAGAAACCTGTTATATTCACTCAAGGCATACCTCGGCGTCCCAATGTCCTTCTGGATAACAGCCCATTAGACGTGGTTCAACAATTCTGTTACCGTGGATCTACTGTCACCACAAACCTATGCATGAACAAAGAACTGAACAAAGAACGCAACTATTTTTGGCAGACTTATGAAATGAGCATGGAACATTCCAAAACTGACAGTGAAAACAAAGATACTAATCTACCAGGCATGTGTATTGAGTTTCCTGGTATATGGCTCTGAGACATGGACCGCATACTCAAATCAGGAGGAAAAATTGAATGGCTTCCATCTTCACTGCCTCCGCAGAATTATGAATGCCAAATAGCAAGATGAAGTTTTAAATGCAGATGTCCTGTCAAGATCTGGCATACCCAGCCTCATAGCAATCCTCAACAGCAGAAGACTATGATGGCTTGGTCATGTGAGAAAAATGGGTGATGAATATCTTCCCAAAGAAATCCTCTTTGGTGAACTGTCATGTGGGGTGAGAACAAGAGGAAAACCAAAGCTAAGATTCAAGGATATATACAAAAACACCATGAAAAAAATTCAACATCAATGTAAACTCCTGGGAATCTACATTATCAGATCAAAATACCTGGTGATATCATCCTTTGATAGTATATGTGCAAGTCATGCAAAAGAACTTTGTCTTGGAAGGAAAAACTCTCAGAGTCAAGAATTCAGAAATAGACTGACATGCAGTTATTGCAATTGACTGTGTAAATCCAATATTAGACGGCTAAGCCATGAGAGAAGCTGCAGACTCAAACACTTCCCATAGATTCTCACCACCGCTGCTAACCATCATCTCTTGAGATGAAAAGGGGCCATAGATAGATTTGAAAGTCAAGGGAGTCTAAAGAAGATAGCCTCTCTCTTTCTTAGCCACAGTGGCGAGGGAGTAAGGGCAATCTATACCAGCCATTCTCAGCTGGAATACGGGCAGAGCATACAGGAGAGACCCATACACTAGATTATGGAGAAGCAAATGTTAATTGAAACTAAGCCACTCCGCACTGGACATGGAAAGATGGAGAGCAATAGCGAGAAAGGCATCAGACACTAACGGGGGCTGAGCCCACAGTTATTGATGATGATGATACGTTGATTCAAGTAGTTAAAATGTCTTCCATTTTCCATCATGCTGGCTTGCAAGCAGCACCAGACTCTTTATGCGCTGAGCGTTCAAGGGGCTATGAAAAGGGGAAAGTGGGGTTGTCTTTTATTAGCATCAAACTGACATGAAATTGGCCATTTCATTCCCATTAAAATTGGGTCACTTTCTAGCATAGTGTTTATGTCATTGTCCCAATATACAAAGAGCAGTTGGCAAGTTTTGCTTCCTAGTTTCACAAAAAATGCCAGAGACACTTGAGAAAACAACCACAAACCATTTTGATATATTTTCATATGGTTCAGGATAAAAGGCTCTTTCCAAGGGTCTAATGATTTTGTTTTAAAAGAACAATACTTATTTTTTTTTAAAAAGTCTTCTTTCTTTGATGAATTTGAACACTTTTTTTCTTTTTGGAGGTAAAGAAGGCAATAAATCACTGCTGACTATGAAGGAGGAGGTTATTTTCTTCAGGCAAGATGCTATCAGGACACAAGAAATACAAATAAAAAATATTTCTCTTTCCAGGCCAGTTGGGTATCACAGGACCAATTTCCAATATGATTTCTGCCCAATCCTAATGACTGAACAAAAAGATGTTGATTCTACGTCACCTCTCCTGTTTCACTGAAGATGAGATTTGTTTTGAGCTGAACAGATTAAGAATAAAGAAACAAGAATCAGCCTTTTCCATAACTAAAGTATCTTCCTAAATATTGTGGGTATTCTGTTTGGGTTTGTAGGTACCTAGTGTACACACTTTTACTAAACATAATTTACTGCCATCTGGGCAATATTTCCATCAGGCTCTGAGTAGCAGTAATGTAAGTGGCTACCTCACAACCTTTGGTGATGTCACAACACTGTAAGCCTTCTAGAACCACTCATGTTGACAGGTGATGGGTTTTTGACTCTTATTTGATTGATCGGTTTTTATATGGTTAAAGTGCTGTCATTCTGGGCCGCTAGCTAGCAAAGAATATCACCCACTTGGCATAGGACAGCAAAGGATGACTTGAATAAATCATCTACAATAGTGTTCCAGCACTTCCCATATTTTTCTTATATGTAAAGGTTTGGCTCAGAAGGCCAGTCTGCTGCCACATCTGCTGCCTTACAGTTGCTGAGATTCAGCTGTTCTTGTTTAGTTTAGGATATGATTTATAGCCTTCAATTATGTTAAAAATACAATATTTTAGAAAATACAAAGGCAATCTCTGATTTGTATACATTGAAACCAAAAGAAAGGATTTAATTACCCAGCTTTCTATGCCTGAAATAGTTCATTCACAACATAATCTCTGCAAGAGGAAACCCCAGTCCAGGGGAGAAGTTTTGATCCAACTGTGAAACTGAGGCCAGTCCAGCAACACTCATAAACCTTTAAAGGCAAAGTTGGACTAACTGTCAGGTGAGCATGGGCCAAGTTATGGTTCAGGATGGAACTGAAGTGAATTCTGCTGGTTTCTACCTAAACTTGGGCAAAACCTAGTGGTCTTGGCCAAGTTTCATTTTGAATTTGGAGGTTTATTAAAATCCTAATTTCCAGCACTGGAGAATATAAGAATACATTAGCCAAAGAAACGTATGCCCCTGCAAAATGAAACTTCTGAGGCACAAAATTCTACATCAAATTTCGTGGTAGAATGATGCATTCATTCACTCTCAGTTAGAAAAGAACTAAAAGGCAGGGCCCAAACACTCCTGACCTCAGTAGTTTCAGAATCCACACTGGGATCTCAGTCTGAATTATGTAGCTCAATCTATCCATAGGGTCAGCTCAGGGACACATGCATCAACCAAAAATTGGGTTTTCATTAATTACCTAGTTCATGCTCAATGTGCAAATGTAGACCGTAATGCAGCAAAGCCATACCAGTCATCTGAACCATCACAGGGATGTCCTTATGACTACCAGTGTGCTTAAAGTTGATCGCCTGCTGAAGTATTTTGCTGGATCAGAGCCCAAATGTAATAAGCAGGGCATCACTGCAAGCTCTTTGCTGAAAAACTACTAAAAATAATGCTGTTCAGTAAGAGAGAAAACGGTCATGACACGAGAGGGCATTGGAAAGGGTGAGAACACTTAATAGTGCGGATTTCAGTAGAGAGGTCACTCTCCTTGACCACCAAAGATGCATGCCTACATTTCTGTGAGGAAAATAGCCTTTGCTGTTGTTCCATGCCTGGGGGCTATGCTAGCAACCACTGTGGTGGCAGGTTTCCAGCAGTGATTAACAGTGGGCATGGGGCTACATTCTTGTCAAGCATGTGGCACTGCCCTCCAGGCCCGAAGGGGACAAGTTAGGACTGGTGACACATTGTAGACTTCAACCCATTTATGTCCATCGTCAATCATTCACTTCCTCCTGCAGCGCAAAACAGAGTGAACAATAACATCCCCCCCAGGGGATTAAACATGCATGACTGAAGTCCTGATTGCTGTGGGCTGCATAGTGGGGAAATGGCCTCGCTAGGGAATAACTGATGCTTTGGGCCATGCCAAGCGGGGCTAGGTAATGAGATGAAAGAATGAAAAGGCTAACAAGCTTCCAGAGGAAGTGGTGGAAACAATAATTTAAAGCTGGACAAAGCCCTGCACAGTATTATAATGTCAGTGAACAGGCTTGCCAAGGGGGGAGGTGGGAAGTGGAGGGCAGGGGATGAAGCAGAGGAGAAAGGTTGTGAAAGAGGGCAGTTGCGCCTGGGCCCAGCATTTCAAAGGGGCCCAGAGCTCAAGCTGCTGCCGCTGTTACTTTGGCAGCAACCGTGGCCGGAGCTCCAAGCCTCTTGGAAACATTGCTCCATCTGTGCGGGTGTAGTAGAGCTGACTGCCCTTGGCCCCCCCTTCAGATCTCGGCACATAGCTGGAACCCCTTCTCACCTTGCCCCAGGAACTGTGACAGCTATCAGCGCCACTGTAAGGGAGCAATCCAGAACAGAAGAGCATGTAGAGTTTATATATCTCAACCTTGAGAGTAGGTTACTTTCCCAACATGCTGCACAAAAACAACCCCTGTATGAAATCCAAACTCACTGTCATCCTGAACTTTGGGTTTGTTAACAACGGCAACAACACTAGGAGAACAAAGAGCCACTCAGTACGCTTGGCTGCCCACAGGGTTCTTCCCTCAATCCATAGTCGATGCCCACTTCCCTGAAAGAGAACCATTCTATTCGATCCAGGTGAGGTAAGAAGTCACCTGCCTCAGTGTGTCAGTGTAACCCACACACCTAGGGATGTGGTTCACTGTTCCATGGAGTGGCACCTAGACCCTTACAGAGACAAAGAATCAGTCTCCGCTACAGCCTCACCTGAGAGCCAGCTGGCTTCTAGCTCAAACTGAGCAGTGGGGTAAGCAACCTTTCTGAGGTGGAGTGCCAAAATTTGACCTTTTGGTCCAAGTGTCAATGATACTTTTTAAATTCAATAATAGTCCTACTTACAACAGCTGAATTAATAAACAAAGATACAGAGTTTTACCATGTAGGTAGTGGCTGGTAACATTAGCTACTCTTTTCTTAGTCTACGGGTAGCATGGCATTGAGCAAGTCATACGGGAGGAGTGGTGGAGTTGAGCTCCTGCCTTGTGTGCCAGTGAAAATCAACACACGTCACTCTTGGCACTCATACCAGAGGTTGCTGATCCCCCCTGCTGCATCAGCTCCTGCACTAAGATCCAGAGATCCTAGGTTCAAGGCCACCTGTGGACCAGGTCCAAGCAGATCCAAATTATTCCTGTCCTGGCAGGACCAATGCTTGCTGATAGGATGGGTGTGTTGAAAAAAGTACTGCCAGATTTTTACATATCTTCTGTGAGAAGGGTCCATATTTCCAGACACTTTTGACCTGCACCAACAGAGAACTGCACAGCTTAGCCAGTGTATGACTTGCCCACAAGTGAAAGCAAGCTTCATGCTGGTCACCAGGCAAAGGAAATGAATGAAAGTATAGAATAGGCTTCCATCATCACTCAGTCCCTCCCAGGGCTGTAAGGCAAAGCAATATGGCCTGGCAGCACTGTAGTCCCATCTCCAAGGAATGAGCACAAGAAAGCCACAGAAATGACCATACCAGATGAGATCTCGACGCAGTATCCTGTTGCTGAGAGACACCAGCACTGGATGCTCCACAGGAGGGTATAAATCCATAGTAATGGATAACTATGCAACACCATGCCAACAAGGAGTGCACCTTCCTAACACCAGGCATTTAGCAGCTGGCTCTGATCCTGGAGCGTGAGAGTTTATATCCCTTACATTAAAGAGGATAAAAAATTATAACAGTGATATCCATAGAAGCGTCTAATCTTCCTTAAGTCCTCCTGAGCTCCTGAAACAGGCATGAAGCAGAAGGATTTTAAGGGAGATGGTTTGCAGGTGTTGATGCCATCAGCAACATACATTTCCCAGACAAAGCTTCTGTTTGTGATTTTGGCAGGAGTGCAAGTCTGACAAAAGGGACTCGAAAAGCAACAACTCTACCTGATGCCAGATCAATAGGTTGGGCCTTGTTTAACTATATGCATCTCTTTTGCTTATGCTTTGTGCCTTCAGCCACATGTAAATGTAGGGGCAGTGAAAGCCCATCCGGCGGTAGGAGTCAGGTTCCCTGTAAGCTGAGCAGTTGGGTGGCCACTCAGGAGAGATTCAGGTGCCACCCAGCTCATTAGCAGAGTACCCACAGCCATGCACAGCCAGCATCATGTGTTTCTACTGGTGGTGAATACCTGCACATGTAACAAAATTTATTCCACCCTAGGCTGGAAAAAAAAATAGAAGGAACCCTGGTAGGTGTCTGCAATCAGTTATTTGTCTTGCTCTGGGGATTTTGCTTTGCTACCTGATCTTCCTTAGGCAAGAAAAATGAATGTTTGAACCCCATTCCTGAGGCAATATGATACAGAGTAGAGGTGACCATCAGGGACTTCAGCTGAGGATCAAGCCACTGATGTCTCCATGCTATAAAATGCATCCATCACCATTTTGGGATCTCAAACAGGGATCAGGACCTAGTCACGTTAGGCGCTGTGAGCACTCACATAACATAAAAATAGATCGAGCTCACCCTGAAGAACTTGTCCCCTTATCCATGATGAGCGAGCACAGGGAGATATCTTGTCCTCCGTCTGGTTTGTTCATGGCAATCACAAAAGGCTCAGTTTAAACTACTATGAGATTACAGTCATGCCTGTGTTAGCAATGTTCTAGCTAAGGTATTTATATCTCTAGTATCTCTCAGTCTTTAATATATTTACCCTCATGCCACTCCTGTGAGATAGGGCATTATTGTTACCTGTGTGCAGGTGGGGAAGTGAGGCAAGGAGAGAGACTAAGGGTATGTCTTACCCACAGACTGAACTGATGGGCAGCTATTAATCCAGCAGGGGTCAATTCATCATGTCTAGTACAGGTGCAATAAATTGAATGCCAAGTGCTCAGTGTTGATTCTGGTACTCCATCAAAATGAGAAAAGTAAGCAGAGTTGATTGGACGCTGTCAGCTGGCGATGTTACCACGGTAAGCAGACCTAAGTACTTTGACTTCAGATATGTTATTCACATGGATGAAGCTGGGTAACACAGGTCAACAACCTGCAGTAGTGTAGACAAGGCCTAAGTGACATTCCCAGGGTCATTCAGAATGTTTGTGGCAGAGCAGGAACTAAACCCAGGTCTCACATAGCTCAGGTTAGCACTCTAACCACTGCGCAATCCTTCCTCTTAGGCTATTATTCTGGACAAAGTTCCTGGGGGGAACAAAGAGGAGGCTGACTGTTTTCACTATGGATTAACTCTGGTGCAACTTTTTGGATTTCTGTGGAGTGGCTCCTGATTTACACGGTGAGAATGGAGGGCGAGGTTATCACTCGACTCGGTCTCTGCAGTAACAGGCTCACGATTGTAACAGTAGCAGAGTGTGGAACTCAATGGTTGAGTCTTAACCCATTCAAATACTATTTTCTCAGCCTGTATAACTGATCCTTAATGAAGCTATTTATACAAGGAAATTAAATTAAAGAGGAATGTTAGTCACCCGGGTGCTGCAGCAGAGCCATAATGTGTGTCTGGGCAAGCTGAGACTCATAAATTCTGCGCAGCACACTGAATGGAGGTCTTTAGCCGTGGTACATAAGTGGCAACGAGTTTCCTATTAAAGATATTACACATACATTTACACACAGAAACACGATGTCATAGTCTCCATTTCCTGACCATCAACCTCAGCACGCTACAAAAAGAAGGCACACGGGGGGCAAGGCAGAGGAGAGGAAGACGTATTGAAGGAGGAAAGGATTTGGAGGTAAAGGACCTGATTGGAAAGTGGCCTCTCATTTTATGCCTGCAAATGCTGGCCTGGTTAGTAACTGTGGGCCCAATCATGGAGGCGCAAATTACCACGAGCACATTTTAGAGCACGTGCAGTGTGACTAACAGACTTGTGTGGGAACCAGGGCCCAGACAGCTAATGCCTATTGATTCCAGTGGGAATTAGGCACCTAAATGCCTTGGAGGATCTGGGTCTGGGTGCTCAGCACCGCTGAAAATCAGGTCTTTGATGGCTCAGGGTGCGTTTACACTGGAGCGAGAAGCGGTAAAGTCTGGATGCAGGAGCCATACCTGGCATAGAAAATAGACATGTGGCTGTGGGAGGGAGCTGACAGCAGTGGGAGGGGCCAGACACCCCACAAATGTATTTACTATCGCAAACAAAATCTGACGTGGGGCAGGTAGCGCCTGCCCTCACTCCCACTGCGATGACTATGCTTCTATTTTTAGCACACTAGCTCAGTCAGTGCTAGCACAGGTATGTCTCCTCATGCTGTAAATGACACGCTCCAATGCTAGCGCAAGCCATATCCAGAGCAGTAAGCCCAGCCACTATCATTTTAGCTGGTGACACAAAATTAGAGGCAGCGCCAACGCCCTTTTAAAAAACCAGGACCCCAGATAGGTAGCACAATGCGATACATTGCTGCAGTATGTCCAAAAAGACAATGCAAAAAGCCACACTCCGTTTAACCATGGTTAACACAGGTCTAGCCATCACAGCCAGTATGCAGGTGAATGGTTTCTTTGCATACAGAAAATCCCTCTTTACCAGAGATGGAGAAGTCCTCACCAGCACAGAGTCGACATTTTTCAAATGATTACCAACTTTGTTATATGCTAGCATAGTACGGCCTCACTGTGCTTGGTGCTCCATGAAGACACAGTAAGAGACAACCCTTTTTCCAAAGAGCTCACTGTCCAAATAGACAAGATGGACAAAGAGTGGGAGGTTAAACAGAGGCTGAGCATTGATGATACTGTTCAAGCACCATCACAATAGGTCAGTGATGTAGCTGGAAGTAAAACCCCTAAGGCTTCTGATCCTCAGCCCAGTACAGCCTTCAGTAAAGTTCATTGCATCTCCAGCACATTTCATGTGTCTAAGTCAGGTACAGATGACACTAGGGAGACCAGAATCAGCTTTCCTGTGCAGGCTGACAAGTGTATGCAAAGATGGGGTTTCCCAATGACCAATCCCTGGACCAGTGCCCACCCCTGAAATCGCCCTGATGCCACTTGGAAGGATGCTGATCCCTGGTATGAAAAGGGTTGCAGAACACTGCCCTAGGGAGCAAGCAATTTTATGTTGAGACCAGCCTAACCCAGATCCAGTTGGCTTGTGCCAAGGGAAGCCTCCACATGCAAGACCCATGATCCTATCAAAGAACAGCTGGCTGCAGAAACACCAGGGACACAAATCCAGATGGGGATGATGGACAAGGCAGCCCATAACCTGGCCTGCTGTAGTGTCTGTTACTGGCTGGCAGGCAGAAGGTATCGCTAATCAATATTCATGATTTACCCTCTCAGAAAGCCAAACGAAACCAGCATTTTGAACTGACTGCCTGTGAAAGGGGAAATGGATTTGTGAAATGGACCCCACAAACTAAAGCTGGTTTCAACAACCTAGTCCTTCAGGAAAGAAAGTTGAATGGCATCAACAGCAGTTTGTAGTCAGCCCAATACCCACACATACACACACGTATAAAACGCAGCTTCCAAAGCCAGGATAATTTTCCTTTCATCCAATTAAAACACTTTGCAAAAGGAAAGTGGGAGAGTTGTTATTCATTCCCCCACCTCCCCCTTGGTAACTCTGCATGAGTCAGAAGTGGGGAATTTCAGAGGGAGCTAAAATAGACATATGCCCATTCCCCACCCTGGTTTTTTCCATGGAATTGTGAAAAGGAGCCAAATCTGGCTCATCAAATCTGTGAAATGGACAGTTTCTCAGCTTTCTCCTGAGGCTAAGCTTCTTAGATTACTCTATTGGCAGGATACATTGCAGCTTAAATGGCTTTTGATATCCAGCCATCTAGGCTTGAGGCATTCGTTGGGGAGAGAAACAGAGCCCTTTCAATTCATTCCAGTTTAACAAAATACAGGCGAGGTTATTAAAAAATAAATTAAATTACGTTTCAGCAGGCTGGGACCTTGGGACTCAATACCCACCCTCAGAGCCATTGTGGGAAATGATCCTGCGCAGCTATGAAGTGTACGAATCAATAGTGCTAATGCCACAGGTTTAGAAATCTGGTCTTTCTAGGTGTTCCTTGTGCCTCCTTCCTCTCTTCATTTCACTCAGTGCCCTCTGCAAAAGCTGATCAAGGTCCCAACAAAAGGAACACATCATCTAAAAAGCACCTGTTTGCCACGGACTTCAGTGAAAAGGGGATCAGGCTTCTAAAGCGAACGGACAGTTTCTGACTGGCTTGGATTCAGAGCGTTATTCCAATGGTATCACATGATGAAAAAGGCAGCAGGGAAGGAGTGCCAGAGACAAGCAAGCCTGCTTACAAAGCTCTAGATAATTATAGGTAGGGTTAGAACGTACCTTGAGCACCACTCTGGCAGAGGGTGGGGTGTCAGTTTTATCTCCCAGTAGCCACGCCAGGAGGCAGTGCAATTCAGAGATTTTTGTAATTCCTCCCCTGCTTTCTCTGCACCCTTCAGGAGGTGGGAAATCCCCACTGACCTACTCCAGGAGGAAGTGACAAGCCCCATGCACCATAGCACTGGACAGCAACTGAATGGATGGACTCAAAGCCGTGCGCTTTCCCTCACCCATTGCCACCCACTCTCCGCATACCTGCTCCCAAGAAGGAGTCAACAGTCATATAACCAGCAGCCTCTGATATTTCGGAATAGCGGCCATTATTCTGAAATAACTTTGCTGTGTAGATGCACTGTAAAGTGCCACAGAACTGCTTGTTATTTGTGAAGCTACAGACAAACACTGCTACCCGTCTGAGACAATTAACAATCAAATAATCCCTCATAATCCAACATGTGTGGAGGTAAATTCATGTAGCCCATGCAGGGGCTATAAAGAGGGGGACTTTTTGGTATCACTACCTGCATGATGAGAAATCTGAGGCATAATCTAGATTATAAAGAGCACCTAGCAAATCGCTCAAATGCTTTTTTATGAGACATTTTAACTAGCTCCCTTTTCATATCCTTTATGAGGCTGCTTTTGGCCCTGCACACAGTCAAAACTCCACATTATGGAATTCATCAGAAAGAAATTATACATGGAAAAATCATTACGTTATAAATTGGTTCCACTGTTCTAAACAAGTAGGAAATAGGGCATATAAAACTCATACGACATTGCAGACTTTGATACGAGGTTCATTATTACACCGTGACAAAAGTGAAATAAGTGCTAACACACTGCAGGCTAATTTTCTTTTATTAACCACATGGGCACATCGCCGGGTGACTTCATAAATATGATGTATTTGTGTGATTTCTTTATTTGCATGTAGCAGAAATGAGCATAGAGAAAAGAATTTTCTGAAGACCTGACACACTGTCTTCCTCCTGCCCGCCCTCCCCAGTCTTGGCGGTCACTCGATAATGAGTAGGATGTCTTCATGTCACCCTCCCATTTGTGAGTCCATTGATGGCTGATCAGCCCAATTCTGGAGCCGCAGATCTTATCACAAAGGGGTAGGGTTTGGTAACTGTTGGAAGAGGCATGGGGCACTTTTTGACACTCTTTTCTTCATCTCTGCTTCTCCTCATCTGCACAGCAGTGGGACGTCTCAGACTGCACCACCCTCTCACAAATCACCATTTGTCACCGGAGAAGGTCTTCGGCAACGTTCTCCCAAGTGTAGATGCTGCTGCTGCACTTTTTCATTTGTGCCACCAGCAAAGCCCTTACATTGTTTCTGCTGGCCCCCAGCACTTCTCTGTCCTTCCTCCAATTGGGAAAAAAGAATCTGTTTTGGGAGGTGCTGATCAGGCATCTGAACCACGTGACCAGTCCAACAAAGCTGCTGGTGAACAATAATGGCTTCAATGCTGGTCATGTTTGACTCTTCCAGGATGCGAGTATTTGTGCACCAATCCTCCCAAGAGATATTTAGGATTTTCCTGAAGTAACATTGATGATATTGTTCAAGTGCCTTCAAATGATGCTTGCATGCTGTCCGTGTTTCACATGCATACAGAAGCACTGGAACAACCACTGCACGATATACAAGGAGCTTTGTCTTGGGGTAGATGTTCCAGTTCTCAAAGACCCTTTGTCTCAGGCTGGCAAAAGCAGAGCTTGCATGGCTAAGACAATGCTGGATTTCTGCATCAATGTGTACTCTAGCAGAAAGATGACTTCCAACGCATGGGAAGTGCTCCACATTTTCCAGCAGTTCTCCATTAACTTCAATAGAAGGTGCATGAGATTGTCCTGCTGGTGAAGGTTGGTGGAACACCTTGGTACTTTTGATGTTCCATGTGAGGCTGGGATTCTTGTGTGTTTCAGTGAAGGTACTTAATGTGGTCTGAACATCTGTGGGAGAAAGAACAGCGACCATAGTGTCATCCACATATTGGACCTCCTTGATCAAAGTTGTGGAGGTCTTGCTTTTAACCTCCAGTCTCCTGAGACTGAAAAGCTTCCCATTCATTCTATAGACAATCTTCACACCATGAGGAAGCTTGCCATCAATGAGGTGAAGGGCCATGGTGATAAAGATGCAGAACATGGATGGGACAATGACACAGCCTTGCTTGACTACCATTTTGACCTCAAAGTGGTCTCTTTGGGATCTGCTGTTGCTCAATGCTGTGGTAGTCATGTTGTCATGAACCAGCCTTAAGATGCTAATGATTTTCTTGGAGCAGCTGATCTTTGAGAGGATGGTCCACAGGGTGCTACAATTTACTGAGTTGACTGCTTTGATCAGGCTGATGAAACTCATATACAAGGCTTGGTTTTGTTCATGACATTTTTCTTGCTGTTGCCAAGCAGTAAAGATCATATCAGCTGTTCCTCGGAGTGGTCAGAAGCCACAATGGAATTTTCTCAGAATTTTTTCTGAGTGGCAGAAGTTGGTTTGCAATGACTCATGCTAAGATTTTCCCTGCCATTGCCAGGACAGGGATGCCACTATAGCTTCCATAGTCTAACTTGTCACCCTTCTTGAAAAGACTGACAATCAGTGTGTCTGTGAAATCTTGTGGCATATGCTCCCTATCCCAGATCTTAAGAATCAGGAGGTGGAGCTGTTTGTGGAACTCTGGCCTGCCTTCTTTGAAGACTTCAGTGGGGATTCCATCTAGTCTGGTTGCCTTGTTGCACTTCACTGCTTTGATGGCAGCTTGGTCCTCACTCAGGTTAGAAAGTGTTGCAAGATTATCTCTAGGCAGTTGCCGAGGGACTTGGTCAAGGGACTCCAGGACTATGGTGGAGGGGCAGTTCAAGAGCTCATAAAAGTGCTCCCTCCAGCAAGAAGCAACGGCTTCATTATCTTTCAAGAGTTGGGCACCGTCCTTTGATCTCAGGAGATTAATTTCATGGTTTCTCAGTCCATAAACAGCTTTGGTAGCACTGAAGAAACCTCTTGTATCACTGACGTCTGCAAAATGTTGGAGTTCTCGTGCCTTCTCAGTCCACCACTCATTTTTCAGAGTCCTTGTTTTACATTGCATTTCTGCCTTGGCTTGCAATTTTCTCTTTGTCCTGCAATTGATGTTGCTTTGCCAGGCCCTAAAGGCTTTCCTTTCTGCCTCAATGAAATGTTTGATTTCCACATGGTTCTCATCCAACCTGTCCTCATGCTTCCTAGCCTGGTAGCCAATGGTTTCTCAAGATGATCCAAAGATGGACTTTTTCAATTGACACCTGTGTTCTTCCACATCTTCAGGAGGTACTGTGGGCAGCTTCCTTTGGAGTACTATCTGGAAGTAACTTCGTCTGATGGGATCCTTCAAGTCTTGTACATTGATCTTTCATTGGCTCTGTTTCCCCTGACTTCTCCATTTCATGACAATCCTAATCACCATTGCGGATTGAATAAGGTGGTGATCGGTCCAGCAGTCACCAGCGCTAGTCATTGCACGTGTCAGAAGAACATCGTGCCGATCCCGAGCATGGATGATGACATAGTCTATGATGTGCCAGTGGTTTGATGGAGGATGTTGCCATGAGGTCTTAAATTTGTTTTCTGGCAGAACATGGTGTTCGTGATGACGAGCTTGTGTTCCCCACAGTTTGTAAGGAGAAACACTCCTTTGGAGTTGCTGTGGCCGACTCCTTCTTTCCCAATGGTTGTCTGCCAGAGATCCACTTCTCTTCTGACCCTGGCATTGAAATCCCCCAAGAGAATAATCTCATCTCCTTTGGGTATGTCTTTCAGGACTGTGTCCAGCTGGGTGAAGAACTTCTCCTTCACATCATCTTCGGCGTCCGGAGTTGATGGATAAGCACTAATGACAGCTGCCCATTGGTTTTTGGCAAGCTTCAAGAAGAGTCATGAAACACTCAGTCCTGCCAATGGGGACTTCAGATAGGACCTTTGTCAGTTAGTTTTTGATGGCAAATCCTACACCATGAATTTGTTTTTCTTCCTTTGGGTTTCCTTTCCAGAAAAATGTGTTCCCTCTGCCTTCTTCTCTTAGCTGTACTTCTGGTCTGTATGTGTCTTCCAGGGCAGCTATATTGATGTTGAATCATCACCGCTCATGGGCAATCATTGCTCTGAATCTTTTAGGTGGCTCGCTATCTGGTTGTCCACCAGAGTCCAAATAGTCCATGTTCCAAAGTTTACTGTTCAATTTTGATTTTGGCTGCATGCAGGTGAATCCATTGGACACAGTTATACAGTCGGGGGGCTGAGCTGGAATATGTTTCGGGCACCTCTTTCAGCCCCCATCCCATGAGGGGTGAGCACAGTGGATGCAGCAGCTGGACCATTCTACTATCTCAGTCTTCGAAATGGAACAACTGATACATATATCCACTGCCTACATGCTGGTCCATGACTAAAAGCTTCAGATTTCACAATCCTGTTCCCATCACCATTCACCAGTCACCATAGGGCTTAAGCTGAGGAGAGTGGTATGCAGAGGAAGATGTCTGTACTTGACTTCTTTTCACATGGAGGGACACTTGCACTGCAGCCACCACACAGTTCTTGATGGATAGAAGGCCCAGGTCCCATGGCATGGAATCCACAACAACTGGGAGTCTCCTGTCCACTGCAACCTTCATCCACTTTCACAGACATTGTATCATTACCTTTTCTAACCTCCACCTGTTCTACCATTGATGACTTTTAGTATTCTTTGTCTGGACCCTCCCACTTAATATTGCCACCACGGATGACCCTACTGGTAGTATGACACTCCCTGTGGCATTGCTCTCGGGTTTATTGGAACACACAAACCCACTCACCATGACAAAGTGACGATCCAGAGAGTGAGCTCACTTGAATAGTGACGAATGCTTCTGTATTCAAGCTAAGCAGGCTGGGATGAGCTCATTGCTTAGGAGGGAGTCTTCTAAGCCAACCTAACTTCCTACTGGCAACACACAGAGGTTGGCAAAGGAGGTGCCACAAAATCTAGTAACACAGGAAAAGCAATGACCTAAGGATGTACTCACACAAGTGAAAGGGCAAATAAAACGTCTAGTTATTTCAAAGACTATAGTTTGTTGAAATTAGTCAGTTCCCTTTAGAGGAAATACAATGTTGCAGAATGGCTCTCAAGGGTGTGCAAAGTGGGGTCTCAGGCTCATCCATCTCATTAAAAATGCTGAAATATGTTACTGTTTTTGTATGGGTATTCACATTTATATACTGATTAATAAAACTTTCACATTCTAGGGAATCGTTTTCTTACACATGCTGAAAGGGGTATTTTTCCATAAGAACAGAACTGAAATTTCCATCAGATGAGTTGGGAAGAACCCTGCTAATCTCAGAAATAAAACAGGGTGGCCTGACAAAAGGTTTGCTTACCCCTGCTCTAACTGAGAAATATTTGCATATGAATACCGTTAATTTGTAAGGCACCCAGTAGATGGCACTCATGAATACGTAACCCTGGCTAGGTTTTGGGGAACCAATAAAATTTCTTGGTATGCATTGTGAATGCCTTTCAGTAGCAACATACTCCACAGAAACATCATAAGGATAAATTTGTTTAGGTCATTTGAGAATTGATCACATAAAGCACTATAAAAATGAGCACTATTTTATCCTCTCATGATTGCCATCTCAGTTTTGCAGGGTGGAAGAGTGTGAATAGGCACTTTGGTCCAAGAGGCAAAACATTCTCAGAATTTAATGGGGTTGAGATCCAAATTTTGGTTTGGGCTCATGTCTAGTGAGTAGCACATGGAAAAACATCCAAACTTTTGGTTGCTTACCCAAACTGACCTCAGAGCATGAAGCTACTGTGGCTCACAAATCATCATTGAATTTCAGACCTGTTCATCTGGTCTCTTGCCCAAAGTTGACTCTGATGTAATTTAAAAGCATTTCTACACTGCCAGATAATTCAGACTATGGGGGCATAAACTGTAGTGTGCACTACAATGCTATTTTGTATCTCCTTGCCTCTGAATACAACAGGCACAAACTTAAGGGTTTCTAGTTCTCAGACATGTAGTCCCTCTTCAACACAGATCCAAACCTCAGAGCAGCTTAGATATACCCTAAGAGACTAAGGGAAATCTTTACACTACAAGTTGAACCTCTCTAACCCAGCACCCTCAGGACCTGACCGGTGCCAAATGAGAGAATTTGGTGGACCATGGGAGACCAATATTGTCTAGCTGTATTACCAACACTTCCATTGTTTACTGGGCTCTCAGGTGACATTTAAGGGTAAATTAGAGCTAAATAACCACACACAACACTGAGAGCCAGGACTACAAACAAACTTTATGGGACCACGGGAAACTTGGCCACAACCATGATAAGTGGTCGTCTGGCTAACTAAAATCATGCTTGATTATGGATGTTGCAGAAGAGAGTGTGCTGGATTAGAGAGGTTCAGCTTGTATTCAGATATTCTTTCATATTGTTCCCTCTTATTTAAAGTGAAATAGAAGGAGTCAGGGGAAAAACCCAAGAAGCAGGATTCACACAGTGCTACTATCCTGGGACCAAACACTTGTGGTATGAAATACTCAATGGAGTCGTGTGAGAAATTATTTCCATTAAGTCACTCAGGTCCTTCAGTGAAGGTTGGCAGAGCCTTTACTCCTGATGCGTAAAGTGGTGGGGGAAATGTTTGAGTCCTTCCAGCCTCTTGTATATTATGGGGACACTGAACCAGGTCAAAAAGCCAGCTGAAGATGTCTGGATAGCCCTTCCAACAGGAAGGGAACAGGGGCAGTTGTCCCGGCGTCTGGCCTTTCAAGGGGCCTGGAGCTCTGGGTCGCTTTGTAGTGCTGTTAGCGCTGCTCCACCACACCATGTACTCACACAGGTACTGTGGTCACAGTCGTGCAAAGGGTAATTGCTCTTGGGCCCACCCCTTGCCTTGTTGGCCCCTGTGATGGGGTTCAGGGGTCCCTCTGCACTGCACCCCATCCACAGGCAGGAGTGACTCTCACTCAGCAGGTACAACAGGAGGTTTACTAGGCAACAGATGCCCAGTTTCTCACAGAAGCGACAGTACAGCAGTCAGAGACAGTCCTTCCAACCCGTCCTGGGGAGAAGACCCCGAGGGGTGCCCCTCTGGGGTGTAGCTTTCCCCCTCCTCAGGCAGGCAGCCTTCTAGCTCTCCCTTCCCCTTGCCTCTAACTGCTGCCCCCAATTCAAAAACCAGCTCAGCTCCTCCCTCCTCTTTGTTCAGGGCAGAGGTGTTACCTGCCAGTTGTAGCCCCAGGGTCATCCTTAACCACTGGGAGCTGATCTGCTTGCCTCTCACATCCAGCCTGACTCACACATGCACTCCCCCCACTCCATCACAGCCCCGCCCTTTGTCCTTTGCATGGGGTGCAGAGCCAGGTCCCCCTCCCATATTGCTGTGGTGCCTGTCAGCCCCTGTGTCTAGGATTATAAGGTTTTGGTCACAAGAAGTTTGGAGGCTCTAGTTTTATTGAATACACTTCTGGATCTTGCCTACTGGTTCTGTCTGCCTGTGTTAATAATTCTGACGCTGAAGGAAATGTCCACATCGAATGCAGTTTTCTCCATCTCTGCTGTTTGTCTCTGGTGAACACTGTGCTCGTTGTGGGCACTAGATAAAGCCTGGTGTGTTTCTCCCTGAGGCCACATTCTCTGTTGGCATGGAATTTATGATCTTGGATTGTCATAGTGGTTTGCACTTACACAGACTCACCAGGACCAACCAAAGGGTTTGCAGGGCTCAAGGAGGTAGGTGGACAGTGAGGCGTGGCCCTGTGGCACACGGAGCCCTGAATGTGTGGAACCCAAGACAGCTGCCTTGTGCACCTGGCGGTAAGCCTGGGCCTGACCCTCACACTGCAAGGTCAGGAGTGCAACCCATAGGATGGTGAAATTGCTGTTCTGGTCAGTGCTGAACAGTCAGCTCAGCTGCTCTCAGACCCAGTACAGTGGCAAATTTTGGGAGCATGGGTTGTCAGTGGTAGGTCATTTTCTTACATGAGGCCAGACACTGGTCTTTCTGTGCCTCATGTTTCTGTCTTTAAAGCCTATTGACTACCATTCTCCATAGGATCTGAATGATTTCCACATGAAGCACATAACCCATCCCTTCTCACAACCTTTGTCTGCCCGGTCACTTCAATTACAAGCTGCTCAGGGCAAAGGCATTCCCTTGCTAGGCACGCGTACAGCACCTAGCATAGTACAGCCCTGAACATGGTTGGGGTTTCTTTGTGCATGTACTAAATCATTAGCACACCAAATGCCAGCCAAACAATGAGGTGATCCTGACTTACAGCCATTATGGATCTCAAACCTGCGTCTGCCTGGCATCCACCGACTTCAATGGACCTTCCATGCACAGAGGGCTTCCTTTGAACCAGTGAATGTTGAGAGAAAGATCCAGTATGCAATTACCGATCCCTGATCTAGCCAGTCCTCTTCATTTAGTCTGTATTACAATATTAAAATCTTGCACATTTCTCAGCAGCACATGGCCCTGATTTCATATGAACCTCCTTTTTGCTTTTAAAACTTAGCCATTTACGTTATTTTTTTTAAAAAAGGAAATTGCATCTTTAACGGGAAATTAATCTCCCTTGACACAAACCTTTGAAGCTTCCTACAACTATGACAGAGGTAGGTATTTTTGGAAGAACCGCATGGTCACTTTCTCTGCAGTGCTCAGTAATTTACAATATCATAGCTGAAAGTATAGATTTCCCTTAAGTCTAATTTGGCATTAATCACGCTTTCACAGGCATATTCGTTGCAGACAGTGTAGAACGCAACTTTAATGATCGTTAGGGAATGGCTAAACTGAATAATAAACCCTTATGCAAATTCATTGCCAGGGAGAGTTGGAACAAAACACCAGATCCGAGTGAGACACATCAAACTCTGAGACACAACAACATTGCAGCTTCTCCACCCTGTTTGTGCTCACCTGCTCAACAATGGTGACACAGGTATTAAAGAAAGAGAGGGGGTGAAAGCCAGATCCAAGCACAGATGGTTACAGGCTGCTAAATCAAGTTTTGCTTCTGGTAAAGAAACAGATACAAACTGAAACATAAGGAAATGAGTCACTTCCTAATAAAAGGCAATCTAAATGAAAGGTTCCATTTAGTTTAGTTGTTGTAATGTATAAAAATAGTACAAGTGCAAAATTAATTTTGGGGTCTCAAAAATTGCATCAGATGAAGTGGATTTGAGACCACAAAAGCTTATGCCCAAATAATTTTTTTAGTTTTTAAGGTGCCCCAGGAATCCTCATTTTGGGGGCCTTAAAGCTGTTTAGGAAGTTGGGTCAAAGTCAGCAGGTATTTTCTGCTGAAAACTAGAAATAGAAAGAATTTTAAAAATGTCAGCTTTTTTGTTTTGATTCTTCCATTTCAAAATGGCACTTCATCTTGAAATTTGGTTATTTTAAAAAACATAAAAGGATGAAAAACATCCAAAAATGACCCAAAGCAAATTTTAAAAGAGTTTGAAGCAAACCAGTTTTCCCCAGGTTTTTTGGTTCAGCCCATGAACCTAAACAGATTAGTACTTTGCTCCCCTCTTGCATACTAGCCCTATCCAAGATCAGGGCCTTATTGTACTAGGTGCTGTACATACCCACAGGATGAGACAATCTCTGCTCCAAAGAGATTACAGTACAATTAAAAAGAGGGAGAAAAAGTATTCTTCTCCCCATTTCACAGGCAGCAAACTAAGATGAAAAAAAGAGTGTAAATGACTATTCAAGGTCATGCAGGGAGTCAGAGCCATGAATTCCCCAGCTCTTTAACCACAATGCCATTTCCCACTCCCCAGCCTGATTTCTTTTTGGAATATTCTCTTTTGTCAGCCTTTTCATATGTATCTTCCTGACCTATGCTGAATCCACACTTGCACACCTAATTCTCTAATTCATATTAGAAACTGCTGAAATGAGTCTTGTACACAATTCATTACCATACTTTAAAAATAATAATGTTATTTTGTTTAAATTGCCAGGTGATTTCCTGAAGCACTTATACAACAAGTTCCATATGTATAGGTCTTTTAGTTTCTGGACCAATGAGCTCAGTCTGCCATACAATGAAAAAAGATCAGAGGTATTTATATCAATTTGATTATATTCTACTGAGAGTTGCCAGTTAGCTGTAATCACATGAACCGTACGAGATAGATGGAGTCTGTTATATCACAAGCTAATCCTGTATTTACAAATAATTTGTGCAAATTTCCCTGTTTTATAGGCATTGAGATGAACTAAAATGAAGCAAGTTATCTTAGAATATGTCTACACTATCAGCGAGATCAACCCAGTGAGAATCAACCTTCCAGAGTTCGATTTCACATGCTTAGTAGAGATGCACAAAATCAAACTTCCTGGGTCAGCAGTCAATCAGCCCCTGTACTGCTCAATATCATTAGGAGTAAGGGAAGTTAATGGGAGAGTTTCTCCCATTGACCTCCTTCTCTGAGGGTGGTCAGATAAGTCGACTGCAGATAAGTCGATTCTAGCTACGCAATTGCTGTAGCAAGAATTGCATATCTGCAATCGACTTAACTGCCTAGTGTGACCAAGCTTCAGAATCTGTAATGATAAAACAATGAACATCCCTTTAAACATTGACTCATTTTAAGAGCAAGCATCACCTCCTTTGAATAGGTGAGAAACTCATTTTGAGGCTCTGAGATATAGAAAGGTGCTGAGTGGCAAACTGAGCTAGAGAGCTCCTTAGCTCTCCCTGAAATAAATTAGTAAAGGAACAATGGGTACTCCGGGGGATTTGTGCATTACTGCACATGTGTGTGCAGTTGACTCCTGAGATAAGCGCACTCAAGTTGCACGTCTCTCGCTTTAACATGACTCAACGTGGTGGAAAGCTGGCACCTGGCTCTAGGCTGCCCACCACTCAGCATCAGTTGCTGCACACCTTGTTGCATCTGCTCAACCAGAGTCCCTTTTCAAGTCCCACAAATGTCAGAAAGCATCTTAAGTCAGTCCATAGCCCTTTGCTTTCATTTTATGCTTGTATACCCTAAGCATGCTTACACAGGGGTTTAAATAATGACCTCTGGGCCCAGACCATAGATGGCAACTGGCAAGCTCCCAGCCAGCCAGAATTGTCAAAGAGGAGTTATAAACCCAAGAAAATCAGAGCATACATAGTAGAAATGCTGCCCCCGCCTCACCCCCAGTCCACTTTAACCTGGGATAAAATCACAAAAGGGTGTTATTATAGTAACTTTATTATGGTCTCTCCCGAAAGAAGCTGAGTTCCAGTAAGAGTTTTGTTAAAGCATGCAAGAAACTTACTGCTCCTCATTGGAGCAAAGCCCTTTATAATGAATGTTGGCTAAACAAAGCACTCATCTGTACACACTTTTAATTAGAAATTGGTTGAAGCTAAACCTGCAGGCCCACATCGGCCAGAGGGATTAAACACATGTCAAGCTTTGCCTGATCAGCAAACAAGATGCCCTGTAGTAGCCTAAATTCCTCAGCTGTGAGCTCCTTTCAGCCTCCATCTCCTGTCATTGTGCTTCTCAAGCCCTTCTCTCCAAGCTCAACAGAGAATCAATATTTGTCTGTATTGGCGAAGTAAAAAACCTCCTTGACACAAGCAGCATCTGTGTTTGAACAGCTACTTACTAACACAGAGCAGACTTTCACCAAACAGATCTTGAGTTTGACAGGTCAAAGCAGAACCAGGGTCACCTAGGAGTGTAGTTATTTCTGTGTTTACTTAGCAGAATGTTCATGTCATAGCTACTATAAAGGATCTGGCTTGGACCTAAATGAAGGACACATTGGTTTTGCAATGAAAGACACATTTATAAGAACAGTGTGAGGTTAGTGAGAAAAGAGACACGTTCCTAGGCCTTAGTTGCTGTAAATTAAATCTTTCTGATGTTTCCAGACCTTTGATAAATATCTAAGATCCAGGGTTAATATAAATGAGTGTGACAGCATGCAGTCCAATTCGCCGGGGATGCAATGGCTTTTGGCTTTGATTCTGTAGGGTGGTAGCTAATACCACACAGACATACCCTCAACGTCAAAGACAATATAAAATAAACAGTGAGGAGGAAGAAAGGAATTTCTGATTCAGTAATAAGGTGAAAAGTAAATGGTGCTATCTGTGTGAGAAGGAACTCCAATGGGAAGATTGAGATGAGGATATTTATGTTCAGGCATAATTGCCCCTTAAATGAGTTTTGAACCTTTGAAGCATCTGGTGTTGACCAGGGCGTGGAGGTGGATACTTGGCTAGAAGGACCTTTGGTTTGATCCTGTATGACACTGTTCTTAGAGACAGGGTTACAAGGAATGGTTGAGAAGTCCATGTGGAAGTCCTGATAATTACAGTGGAGAAGAGGAAGCATATTTAAAAGCTAAGCTTCACATGATGGAATTCTTCTATCGATCTAGCACTGTCTACACTGGTGGAGATCAGATCAGCATATACTATATCTTTCAGCGGTACAGATTCATCATGCACCAGAGGAATGCCTATGCAGACCAGCCCTCAATGTGATCCTAGTTCAAACTACCTCACCTTGGTAAAAACTTCATGACTCTGGCCATCCAATAAGAAGTCCATCACACTTCAAACCCAGAATTCCCTCCAGTAAACAGGCAAACTTCTTGAAGGTCACTTTGTGAACTTCATCTTCAATGGTGAAAAAGCATAAATCATTTCAATTGGACAAAAGATGGAGAGTGGGAAACACTGGCTGAACTTGTCAAGAGGCTCCTGAGTCTCTCACCTAATCTAAAGAGAAATGACATAGAGAGAGGAACTCAAAAGGGCTGTTATTTGCCCACCTGCTTTAAATCTGGGTGCTAGCTGCCTCCAAGAGCATGACTTATATGCAACAAGTTGCCCAATAAGCACGAACAGGTGTATGTTAAACCTTTGAGTGGTTCACTTGTGGTTGTCTTTAAAAAATCAACATTTGCTAACAAGAAGAGGCCACTCTGTGGTTTCTGACAGAGCCCAATATTTACAACACAGAGCCCAATATTTACAACTCAGCATTTGGAAGAGGAAATAACTGTGGTGTCTCAGATAATGTGGTCAGTCTCAGGACTGACAAACTAATCTCATGGGTTTGGAGAGGAGGGCTGTCTCTTTTTAAACATATAAGGTCAGCAATCCTAGTACTGAATCGGAAGTTTCCCATGTACTGTAGGTCAGCTACAGGGGAAATTGCTCTGTTGACTAAATCATTCAAAAAAAAAAAAGCAGTCCCATAGCACCTTAAAGACTAACGATATAGAATCAGAGGGCTGGAAAGGACCTCAGGAGGTCATCTAGTCCAGGCCCCATGCTGAATCCAATACATACCTATATCTCATGGAATTGGAAAGGACTTCATGAAGTTATTGAGTCCCATCCCCTGCACTCACAGAAGGATCAGGCACCATCCCTGACAGATTCTTTTCTAATCTATTTGCCCCCCACCTGTAAATGGCCTCCTTAAGGGCTGAACACATATTGCTGGGTTTACAAGGCCAATGCGCACACCACTGAGCTATCCCTCTTCCCTCATTTATTAGATGATGAACTTTTGTGTGACTCACCCACTCCTTCAGATCTGGAGAATCTTAATAACTGAGATGAAGAGAAATTAAAGGAAAGATAGGAAAAATATAATAAAAACTGATGAGTCAGCAAAATAGGACAGAAGAAATGGGGCGAATAGGGAACAAAAAAATTCTGTAGGTGTCTATTAAGTCAAGGGGTCTGCCTGGGGTAATTACAAATATCAAAGGTGGGGAAATTGTCCTTGTAATGCATAAGGTAAGTGACATATTTGTTGAGTCCAAGGTGATACATATCCAACTTTAGTATAAATTTGGTTTCAGATGTCTAGCTTTGTAATCTGGTGCTAAAGTCTCTTTTTATTAGAATACACATAATTCAGTCTGGGATACTAGGACCTGCCAAATTGAAATACACCACTTCTTACAGACCTCATTCAAAGGGTTTCTTTCTTCTTCATTGAATGCCCATTGTTCAGTTTCTTACATCCACTCTTTCCTCTCTGTTTGCTCTAATTGACAAAGCCTCTTTGTCATCCAGATAGAGGGAATCAAAGAAACACCACTCCACACCCCTTACCTCGCTGAAATGTTATGTTGTTTTGCTTGAGATTTCTATCTCAGAACTGAATTAGAAAGTGTGAATCAACACCCAGCCTTCCTAGCTTCTTCTCTTGCTTTTGCTGCTCATTGCTGATGAAGACAATGGTTTTGCGCTTGCTCATACTTACCCTGAGATCGACTTCAGGATCTTCCAGAATTCAATTTCATGCATCTGCTAATCGTGTGAAATTGATCCCTGTCAGAGCTTGGAAGTCAACCCCCTATACTCCTCCAATCACCCTCCCTTTGACCTCCTTCAATGAGGACGGACCTTACAGTCAACTGCAGATGTCCATTCTAGCTATGCTATTTGCGTAGCTAGAATTGTGTATCTGCAGTTGATGGAAAGGGTTAGTATAGACCAAGCCTAATATTTCTATTTCAGGCAAACTCGGAGGCCTGTGATCAAGTCTATCGCCCTAATGTGCATGACTGTGGAAAATACATCTGAAGACTGAGACCCTGCCTCATAGAATGATCCCGTACTGTTTGCCTTTCAAAAATTATATTGTAGTTACTCTAATAAAAAAGGATCATAAATGTAGGGAGGGATTTTTCTACAAGAAACTTCTATTTAATTTATTTTATGTTCAAGGTCATTTATTGAAGCCATAAAGCTGAATTTTGAGCTGAAATTTGGCAAAGGATACCAGGACACTGGAATATGCATTTTTGTTTAAAGCAGCACAGTTTAGAGTACCTAGCAGGAGGAAGGCAGTGTTGCCTAGTGGCTAGTGTTCATGACCCCTGAGGACTCTGAATGGCTGGGTTCTAATCTTAGCTCTGTTTCTGAAATTGGGCAAGCTGCTTCGCTTCCATTTTCCTTTCCAAACTTTTATCCGACTTGACTTTGGGCTTCAGGCCCTTCAGAGCATGAATTGTCTCTATGTGTTTCCAGAGCAGGGCTGTCCCTAGAGAGGTATGGGATCCAGGGCAAACCCCTCCTGACACAGGAACTGCCCCTGATGGGCTTTGCTATCTGCAGTTTCCATTCTTGGTCCCATTCA
The DNA here is from genome assembly GCF_033958435.1 of Carettochelys insculpta. NCBI lineage: Eukaryota > Metazoa > Chordata > Testudines > Carettochelyidae > Carettochelys > Carettochelys insculpta. Next base: position 7,370,908 of record NC_134145.1, read on the forward strand.
GGCCAAGTGATTGCAATTCCCTCACTCAGAAACAGGCACGTGTAACCCACACATCTCCTGGGAGTGGTGCACTGTCCCATCTAGTGGTACTGAGACCACTCACAGAGAGAATAATGATTCTCCTTTATAACTCTAGCTACTAGCAAATTGGCTTTTATCTTATGCATTAGAGGCTCATGTATTAAAAGCCCCAGGTTCAGTTCTACCTGTCCACATTATACATACTCTGGCTTCAGGCAAATTAGATGAATTACATCAGTCACTGATGCTAACAGCCCATACGAAGCTTGACTTCCAAGTAAAAAGAAAAGGTTTCAGTGAAGATACATTTTGTCCTTGAATATGGATTCAACTCTGGATTCTGGATTATTCAAAAATAATCTACCAGCTTCACTGGTAGATTATTTTTAAAATACTTTCTCAATTTGGTGCTGGGAATCCAGATTCAAGTGCAAAATGTATCTCCACTGAAGCCTGTTTTTTTCTACTTGAAAGACAAGCTTACGTCCATTACGCTGTTCTCCCTGGAGTCAACCCTCTCTCCTGCTCTTTGTCTGAGGCACAGAAGACGGTGCCCTCCTCAGGCATTGTGATGGGTTAGAACCAAAGCATCAGGTTTGGTATTATCTCACTCCTTCAGTCTCTGGTTGAAATCCTAATAAGGTCACTGAGGGCAGGTCTAAACTAGACATTGTGTAGCTGGAATTGACGTATATACGATCAGCTTATCTGGGTGTCCTCACAAGGGGAGGTCAATGAGAGGAAATCTCCTGTCAACCTCCCTTACTTCTTGCAAGAATGAGGAGTACAGGGGTTAGCTGTCAACCCCAGGTAGCTTGATTTTGTACATCCACATTTGCAGTGCAAAACTGAACTCCAGAAGATCATCCCTCTTTATTCGGCTTTGGTGAGGCTGCATCTGGAGTACTGTGTCCAGTTCTGGGCCCCCAATTACAGGAAGGATGTGGATACACTGGAGAGGGTCCAGAGGAGGGCGACCAAAATAATTAGGGGCCTGGAGCATGTGACCTATGAAGAAAGGTTGAGGGAATTGGGACTGTTTAGTCTGCAGAAGAGAAGACTGGAAGGTAGACTTGATAACAGCCTTCAACTTACTAAAGGGAGGTTGCAAAGAGGCTGGAGAGAGGCTGTACACAGTGGTCATGGACGACAGATCACAGAACAATGGTCTCAAGTTGTGGTTGGGAAGGTCCAGGTTGAACATTAGGAAAAACTTTTTCACTAGGAGGTTGGTGAAGCATTGGAATGGTCTACCCAGGGAACTAGTGGAGTCTCCATCCCTGGAGGTGTTTAAGTCTCTACTCGACAAAGCCCTGGCTGGACTGATCTGATGGGTTTGGTCCTGCTTAGAGCAGGGGGCTGGACTCAATGGCTTTTTTAGGTCTCTTCCAGCTCTATTGTTCTATGATTCTATGAACCTTGAACCCAGGTCAATCTCCTGGTATGTGTAGATGTACTGCCCGTGTTGTTCATCCTTCTGAATTGAAGCTGATGTATCTAATATGTGTGGTTGGAAACTCCTGAAGGAGAATGGAGAGCAGCATAAGGGGCACCCTGAGAAATTCCATTTAGGACCAAGAACTCCAGTCAGGCAAAAAGTGCACAGATTTCACTGGGAGTTCCAGGAAAGCAGGATGTGTGCCTTAATCTGGAAACACCCTACAGCAGTCTAATGAGTTACAGAGGAAGCATGATGGTTGCTTGCTCCCAGCTGACATCGAGGTTGCTGGCGGGGGGGGGGGGGCGGTTAGCGGACAACCACCCAGCACAGTAAAAAAAAAAAAAAAAAAAAGCCATGGAGAATATGGCCAAATTCTTGGAGCTTTTGTGTCTTCCCTCAACTATTAAGAAATCTTTTAACTTCTTCAGCAGGGGAACCAGAAGAAATGTAGCAGGGGAACTTTCATATGGGCAAGACCCCAGCTCAGAAGACCTCAAAGTGCCCTTGCTATAAACAGAACCTTTGGAATGTTAATTTAGGACATGTTTTCCATATGGACTATTAATATGCCTTTATTTTTCAACTTCCAATCTAGTAAAATAATTGAAAGTTTGGCCTGGTGAGCGTGATTATGAACAAAAGGGAACTTTGCCCATTTGGATTAGCTAAGCCAAGCCAGGCTGATTCTTTCCACGGATCCTTTCCATTCAGACTTCTCTGGGATACAGTGCCATCTGTGTTCCCGGGTAGACCTGAAAAGGGAAGAAGGACTTAACAGGATTTGGAGTGGAAAATCCAAGCTCAGCCAGAGGAATGTGCAATGGAGGCATTCACAAACCAAAGGAGAATCCACTCCTGCAGTTTTATGTTGGGCCAGGAGAGTCTATAGGATTGGGCCTACGTGGAGAGATAGAAACACACCCAAAACAAAATCCTTTGAGCCTTACTTGCAGGGGTAGTCTCTTTGAAATCAGCTTGCATGAATGAAGCCAACAGACTATACCCCTTAGTCCGTTTGGCCATCTGGAGTTGACTGAGACAGAGAAGTTCATTGCAAACAATGGGCTTAACCTCGCACGGAGCGGAATGCATTCCACCGCCCTCTGGTGTGCAGAAGCTATAGAATGGAGCAGAGCAGCTCACCCAGACCTCATGCTTTGGGTGGTCCTGTGGCAGTTACCTCAACCTTTCTATGGACTGGCCTGGCGCAGGGTGGCAGCAGGGGTCACCCCCACCCAGCCCCACCCCACTACATGCACTCGCTGTGGCAACAGCAGCCAGCGTGGCCTGGCAGTCTGCTCTGATCCACCCTGCTGCAGCGGGGCAGGGCAGGCTCATGGGGCACTCCAGCTCCTGTTGCTGTGGTGAGTACAGGCAGGAGTGAGCCCTGGCTCCTGCCCAGCCCCTGAAAATCCCCTAGCTTGCATTGTGCAGGGCAGAGGGCGAGGGGTAGAGTTGGGGGAAGGGGAAGAGTGGGGCAGGGTTGGAGCAGAGGTGGGGCAGGGCCTGCGGGAAGGGAACTGCCCCAAGCCCCATGCCAGCGTTCCCTGTAAGCAGTGCACACGAGCAGCCACGCAGGGGGGATTCCAATGTCATCCAGGTGGTCCGCAGAGTGCCCCCAGCCACCATGTGTTTCTGTTGGTGGTGTACGTCCACGCATACCTCAGTGCATACAACGTTTATTTTGCAAATGAATGGAAAAATAGAGTTACCATTGCCCTGTGCCCCTCTAGGGATGGCCCTGCTCTGGCCATAGTGGAAATGAATGCTTCCTGGCACCTAGCAAAACACCTTAAAGGACTGGGCCCATGCACGACTTATTTTAAAACAACCATCATTATTGGAGCAGTCGGACAACGGCACAGACTGCTGAGGGAGGTTGTGGAAACTGTCCCTGCTAACCCTAGCTGCGTCTACACGTGCACGCTACTTCGAAGTAGCGGCACCAACTTCGAAATAGCGCCCGTCGCGTCTACATGCGTCGGGCGCTATTTCGAAGTTAACTTCGACGTTAGGCGGCGAGACGTCGAAGTCGCTAACCTCATGAGGAGATAGGAATAGCGCCCTACTTCAACGTTCAACGTCGAAGTAGGGACCGTGTAGACGATCCGCGTCCCGCAACGTCGAAATTGCTGGGTCCTCCATGGTGGCCATCAGCTGGGGGGTTGAGAGATGCTCTCTCTCCAGCCCCTGCGGGGCTCTATGGTCACCGTGGGCAGCAGCCCTTAGCCCAGGGCTTCTGGCTGCTGCTGCGGCAGCTGGGGATCTATGCTGCAGGCACAGGGTCTGCAACCAGTTCTCAGCTCTGTGTATCTTGTGTTGTTTAGTGCAACTGTGTCTGGGAGGGGCCCTTTAAGGGAGCGGCTTGCTGTTGAGTCCGCCCTGTGACCCTGTCTGCAGCTGTGCCTGGCATCCCTATTTCGATGTGTGCTACTTTGACGTGTAGACGTTCCCTCGCTGCGCCTATTTCGATGTTGGGCTGAGCAACGTCGAAGTTGAACATCGACGTTGCTGGCCCTGGAGGACGTGTAGACGTTATTCATCGAAATAGACTATTTCGATGTCGCAACATCGAAATAAGCTATTTCGATGTTGGCTGCACGTGTAGACGTAGCCCCTATGAGTTACATTTGTGTTACTGATTCACCTACTCGAGGGAGAGGGACAGGGTGCTTGGCACAGTCCAGACAGGTGGTGCAAAGACAGTTGCCATAACTTAGTAGTGACAAGATTCAAGGGAGGGGTGAAACACAGAAATGCACACAGGGAGGCTGAGGTGACCATAGTTTTGCACATTGGGTGGTGGTATCATCTCCTCACCTGTTTAGCTGTTACCAGCTCACTCTCTTCTCTCTGCTTCTCTGCAGACGGGAGTTTTAAGAGCCTGCTTCTTTACTCCTATAAGTCATCCTTACTCGAGTGAGTGGTCCCATTCAGACCACTGTCATCTTTCCAATTGCATGAGCACAATCCATCGCTTGCTGGTATTACACCTGGCTGGTGCCTGCACTCTTGTATGTGGGCACAAGTTAAAAATGTTGACCAGAGATGCACGTCCCTGGCTACTGAACACTCATCCTGTACAAAAGCTAGGGCAATATTTGGTCAGAGTGGATGTAAAATGTTTCAGAACGGGCTGACTGCAGTGGGTGGAGGGAATGCACATTGAAAGACAGGGTTTGGTGCTTTGCAATAATCAGTTTTTTAGACTTTGCAAATACATAGACTTGTATTAAAATTAATCATCATTCAAGACTCACAAACTTAAACCTGGGCAAACTTCCCTTGCAAATAGACATTTGGGAACACAGGCATCGTTCTGGTAGACGTAACATAGAGAATCAAGTGCTAAACTACTGATCCTTTAATGCCTCTGCTGGCCATACTTTCAATGCTCAGTTGGTTACTAGGAGACTATGGAGGAAAATCATTCCCATTAATGCTTTTATTCATCATGGAAAGTATATAGATGTGTGTGTGTGTTTGTGTGTGTGTGTGTGTGTGTGCGCGCGTGTATCGTACTCAGACATATGCACGCAGCTAGATTCTTAGCTGGTATAAATCAGGCTGGTTCTGTAAACACTAATGCTGGTCCTTCAGTTGCCTCCAGTGGAAGCAATAACCCATAGGTTGTATACACTAAATCCCTGGGAGAAAGAATCAGATGCACTATTTGCTCCAGAAACAGCAAATATGAAACATCAGACTGTCAGTTTCTCAAGTACTTTTTAAGCCGTTGCCAGCTCTAGTAACTCGATGCTATACACAGTATAGATGGGCCACAAAGGCTCAGGGGGTGGGTCTTGTCAATATAAAATACAGAGGGAAAATACGTAGGTAAGGATGCAAGAAGATGATGGGCATTCATGGTGCCTCTGACGTCTGTAGCAGGCCACCACCATGTTCAGACTACGACTTGCTGGTGAAGGCAAACCAGGCAAATGTGATGATAATATCAGCAACAGACCTTGAGTTAGGGTTCTGAGAGGAAATAATCAGATTACCTCACAAAATATATATCACTTAAACTGTTCACTTAAGAAAGAAAAGTAAATGCCTAAATATAAGATTTATCCTCCTCTTAGAACTGCACTCCTCCTTATGCCAGAAGTTCTGTGGTATTGCATTATCTTCCCCTGTGGGATTGTATCACCATCTGGTTCACACTATTGTTCTAAGTACTTCTACGACTAAATTTAGGTCTCAACCCTTCATTCTAAATGCAATCATACATGCAATTCTTTATCTGCTTATACACACACTGTTCATTAATAAGAGCTGAGGTTTACAGTAGAAAAGTAATGTCTTCCAGGTTGAAAAAGAAACTGCTTTCATGTTTTTCAACCCAAGGGACAATGGAATACCTTATAAACTAAAAAACCTTACTCAGTATAGGTTTTATTATCCTGTTTAAAAAAGCATGTTCCTCTCCAAATGCACTTCAGTTTCATTTATTGTCATTTGATGGATCTTTTTTTGTTTTTTTAAACTCACGGGGGCATAGAAGTTCTGTATCCAGTGGAAGGGCTCTAACAGCAGCCATCTTGGTTAATGAGAAGGAAAAATGATTTCAGTGATCTTATCCCAGTTTGCAAACGTTTGGTGGAAGGCTAAGGCGTAACAGCACATCTGTACTCAAGAGGGTCACCTTGAAATTGCTACTAGGTTTGATCTCATGTGGAAGTAGGTACATGTGCCTTTTGGCAGTACATTTATTCAGTGTTATATTATCAGGACCTGGCGCTACAGGGTTCTGGGCAGTTGCTTTGACTTGAGTAGGAGTTGGGACTGTGTTGTGTTGAGTAGGAGTTGGGACCATCTTGGCAGATCTGATTCTCAGTTCCTTGCTTTCCTCACACTTACAAATCAAGAGGGAGACTTGATCCTCCACATTCCTCCCCCTAGATTCCCAGGGGACCTCCAGGTGATCACCTTCCTTTCAGAAGTGGCTCAGAAATCACTCACAAAATCAGCATTAAAGAGAAAAAAAACCTGGGTGGCAGAAGGGTGCAAGTTTTCTCTGTTCTAGTTCGTTTTTAATAGTTGCATGTGCAGGGGCAGAATGGCATTGTACTTACTCTGATGACACCAGCAACAGTAAGGCCTTGTCTCCATGATGGGTTGGATTGACACTGCAGCAATCAATCTGCTGGACATCAATTTATCACATCTGCTGTAGATGCACTGAATAAGTTGCCAAGCTCACTCTTGTCTATGCTGGTAGCACAGCTCCTACTGACTTTACCACATGCAAAACACCAGGCAAATATGGCAACTTCATACTATTTGCACAGCCGAAATAGATTAATGGTGTTGGTAAGTGTAGACAAGGCCTAAATGAACTTCTAGGCATTTCCTGTTTCTAAGGTTTCATTAAAAGGAGTAGAATTTGCCTCCATTTTCTTTTCGTTCACCTTCTAACACTAATCTCTGCTCATGTATTCTCCATTGTCTTTCCTACACCAGCCCTGCATCCAGATTGGCAGGCTTTTACTCAAGATACTACTCCTGCAGACAGTGATTCCACGACACACAAAGGCTGAAAGGTCAAGTACTCAGTACCTCCTGCTAGATGGTGACTACTCTCAACTTTCCCTACTTTCGCATAAGTTAGTTTCCAGATTAATGGGAGTGACAGATGCATTTTGTAGGAAGTGCTCAGAACCCTGCAGGGTCAAGCCTGTAGATCCTCTGAGCAGAGTTGTCTTCCATGGACTTGATAGTCCAAGGGGGTGGTGTCACCGAAACATGAAGATGCTTATAGGCAATTTACAGTATCAGGCACTATCTATACAGTGCTGTAAGCCCACCTAAAATGTCTGGTAAATACTACTCATGAGCCCTCCCTTTTCTTGGAAACCAGCAGAGATAATAATGATCAGGGGGCTGGAACACATGACCTACACAGGGAGGCTGAGACACAGGGAGGCCGAGAGATTTGGGCTTATTTAGTTTGCAGAACAGAAGAGCGAAGGGCAATTTGACAGCAGCTTTCAACTTCCTGAAAGGAGGTTCTAAAGAGGGTGGAGAGAGGCTGTTCTCAGTAGTGATGGATGGCAGAACAAGGCACAATGATCTCAATATACAGAGAGGAAGGTCTAGGTTGGATGTTAGGAAAAACTATTTCACCAGAAGGTGGTGAAGCACTGGAATGTGTTACCTAGAGAGGTAGTGGAATCTCCATCCTTAGAGATTTTTAAGTCCCAACTTGACACAGTTCTCGCTGGAATGATTTAGTTGGGGTTGGTCCCGCTTTGGACAAGAGAACTGGACTACATGACCTCCTGAGGACTGTTCCAGCCCTAGGATTCTGTGAACCTGTGAAAAGCACCATTCTATAGACACCCTTTGAGTGTCTGATGGAATGTCGGTGTGTGCTTGGGAACGCTTTGCTTAGTTTGCGGATTGCCAGGAGGAAAGCAACCACATCACTGAAAAGAGCCTCTTAAGACTGCAAGCTAGAGTTTTAAAAGCCCAAATCCAATGAAAGCAAACAGTCTCTGGGCTAATGATCCTCTGTTCGGAAGTAGCATGTAGGTGGTTAGCGTGGGTGGGGTGGGGATGGAGGCGGATGCGGGAAAGTTGTTTAGTGCTCTTGTTAGATGGTTTTCCCTGTCATTGCACAGGCTAGCCCAGACCCTGGTTTCAACAGATGGTTAGCCACATCCATTCCTGGGGATGATTTTTTTTTGTTTGGTTGTTTTTTTTTTTTGTTGCTAACCACGAGGGCCACAACATTTTGCAATGCCATAAGTCCCCAGGATACTACAAGCCTTTTGCATGAGAAGCAGGGAGGAAGAAGGCAGAAATGTTTAAAATAAAAACAAAACAAAAAGGAGGCTGGTATTTGCTTAGGAATTTTCACCACAATGCTGAAGCTGCATAAGTGCCGTCTTTGTTCAATCAAAAACTGCTTTTGGGTTGAATGGAGGCCACCACTAACAAGATATTTGGCGGAGATCAAAATTTCCTAATGGGTGAAGTGAATTTAGGGGTTTGATGGAGCATTTGATTCTGGGTATGGTTTGCAGAACTGGAGAAACAGAAATAGAGTTTTCTTATCTCAGCCAATACATACAACATGCCACAGTACATATACAGTGCCGGCATCATAACCACAGGGCTAATGGATATGAATGGGAACTATATTCTTCTGTGAGCAAGGGGAACAGTAAAGTGACAGATAAGCGCACTCAGAGGGAAAGACACAAGGTATTTGGCACCATTTGGGATGGATTTTCTGGCAAGATGAATTGATTACAGATGCTGTTACTGAGCTATATGAATTTTCGCCTGCCGGGAACCAGCTCAGAATGACTTTGGCTTTTATTGCATATTATATAATCCTCTGAAGTTTGCCCTGAGAAAGTTTTCCCATCTCAAGCTTTCCCCAAATGAAGTCCTCCTATCCCCTGTAGGTGTTTTCAAGATCTCCACTGACTTGCCATCCCTTAGAAATTAAAGGCAAACAATACGGGTGCTGCCATCTTTCCAAGCTAAAGAGAAATAGAAGGTTCTCCTTCCAGACAGCTGTACTGGTTCCCATGGATCCTCTTGATTTTTACTAGTACCTAGTGGTGGGTGGCATTTGACAGTATAGATCAGAAAGTGACTTGGGCAGTGTTGGAGTCGTACAGCGTGGATAGAAGACTGATATGGCTGTTGAAGGATATCAATGACAATGCGGAGGCAGTGGTGAGAACATGTGGGGAGTTGGGAAGTTGATTTAAAACAAGTAGAGGTACAAGACAAGGAGATCCAATATCGCCAAGTATCTTCATCACACATCTGGAGAGACCAATGGACAAGATCAAGGAAGAGGTAGAAGGGATATCTGTGCACAGGAAAAGAATTAACAACTTGAGGTTCACAGATGATATAGTTATCATTGAGGAAGATGAGGAGAAGCTAGAGAAAATGGTGCAGGTGTTAAACGAAGAAGGGAAGTGATATGGACTGATTATGAACATCGATAAAACAACAAAAATGGTATTTGGAAATAAGGAAGGAAAGTCAGTGTCAATAGTATTGAACTAGAAAAAGTGGAGAAGTTCACATATCTGGGGAGCAACATAATGTATGATCTAGACTGTAAGAAGGAAATAACGACAAGAATAGCGAAAGCAAGAGTGAGTTTGAAGGTGATGGATAAGATCTGGAAAAGCAAAGCAATTAGCTTAAGAATGAAGCTGAGCGTCTTGAAAACGTGTGTATGCAGCAGCATGTTGTACAGATGTGAGACATAAGTAATAATGGACGATTCGAAAAGAAGAATATTGCCATTCTAAAGGAGTTGTTATAGAAAGGTTCTGAGAACAGGATGGATGCAGAAGGTCACCAATGCAGAATTACACAGAAAGATACAGCCAAAAGAGAACCTGATGCAGAAGGTTTTTAAAGAGAAGCTACAACTATTTGGGCATATTTGCAGAATGAACAACGAACAAAAAATCAAGACCCTAGTATTTGACATAATGGACGGTTTGAATAGGTGAGGCAGACCCCACAGAGAATGGGTAGATGATATAGTAGATTGGTGCAGACCTAGTCTACAGAAACTATGCCACTCTGCACTGGACAGAGAAATATGGAAGGAAATAGTGAGAGAGGCATCAGACAACAACAGGCGCTGAGCCCACGGTTATTGATGATGATTATGATGATGTGGTGGGTGAACAGCCCCCTGCACCTAATGAGCAAGAGACTATGCTGCTGGGATTCCAAAACTTATTTGCCAATGAGAAGTTCATAGGTTTTAAAACTGGAAGAGTGCCATGAAGAACTAGACTGAACTTCTGAGTATCATAGGCCAAAGAATTTCACCAAGAGAGTCCTGCAAGGGAAGAAATACCTTTTCCCCTTTTATGTGAGTGAACATTATTAAGCCCAATAATCAGGCACTGAGATAGAGACAATGACCATGCAAGAGCTGGATATGGTGCCTCACTGGTGCCAGTCCATGAAGTGACTGAGACCAGAAGGCAAGCATGAGGACAGAGAGCACCAACCTATACCAAATAGGCCAGATCCTTCCAGAAATAGAAATATTTTATACAGCCGTACTGCAAAATGTCTCTGAATAACCAGCTTCTGGTTTTCGAGCAGCTGCAACAGCTAGTGAAATTGCAACAACAGAAAGCAGTGACAGCTGAAAACTAGGAAACGGAAATGGCAGAAGACCAATATCTACACCTTTCATGAACAACAAACGTCGTGTTTCCATTATAACAGACTCCTCTGCCACAGGTAATTGAACTGATTTGTTTCACCCACAATCACCTTTGGCTTTCAACACATCTCTCACACTGTGGCCAATTACCATACTGTAGATGCTTGCTGTGACGGAGACTGCATCTGCAGTGACACAGGTGAGGATAAAATCACAAGGAATAGCAGTTCTTATGCATCAGGATGCAAGCTGATCACCAGTAGGGATTGGGAAGAAATTTCCCTTGTAGTATATGGGGGCTTTTACACTTTCCCTGGAAGCATCCAGAACTGGCAACTGATGGAAGCAAAGTACGAGGCTGGAAGGACGAAGTTCTCATACAGCAATTCTTGCACTCTCATAGCCCTATAATGTCACTCTCACTGCTTCATTGCCTTCTCCTACTAAACTAGGCCTACACAATTGGCACTGGTCTAGTTTTCTGTCTTTTCTCGTCCAGCAGTTGCAACTAGAGAAGGCCATATAGGAAGCTTGTGATGCAGCCAGGAGTAAAACACCAATCACTTGACACTCATTCTTCTGCAGAAATGCCATGTCTGGTCTTGCGTCTTTCATATGATGTTTTGTAATATTGTAGCATTCTTTATAAGTATCAGACGAGCAGTTGAAGATGGAGGTGGGGGCAGAGGCAGGCAGGGTTGGGTATGAAAGGGCTGGGAGAGGTCCAGTCAGTGGTTCGTGGAACATGAGACGGGAGAAGTGGGTTCTATTCTTGACTGTGAAGCTCTGGGCAACTCACTTTAACTCTTGAAGGTCCTTTATCCACCTCTAGGACAGGAACAATTACATTTACCTTTGTTTATTAAATGAGCTAAGATTAGTGGAGGAAGAGTGCAAAGCCTTACAAAATAGGTGCTTCTTTAAATCAGGCCAAGCGTCTGTGTAAGCTTCAATTTGTCTCATATGGTTGCTCTTCACCACAAGGACAAAACTAGTCCCACACACCACTGGACATTTCCCTCTCATCAGTCCTAAGAAAAGAATTTGGCAGACTATACCACGGCTGGAAAGCAAACGGAGAAGTTTCGGGATGTTACAAAGCTTTTCAAAGAAAAACCAGAAGGCTTGGAACACGAAGAGTTTGGTTTGTATTCAAAAAAAAAAAAAATTCCATGCAAATGCTTCCTTGTGCCTGTCTCAGTGGTATCGTAATGATTTCACAGGTCCCCTGCTTCCTTGACCGCCACGAAACAATCATCTACGGTACCTGAAAAAAAAGACCTTTATCCCATCTAGCCGCTCCTCTGGGGAGAGGGTGCAAAGAACTAGGATTTAATCGGGTAGCCGGCAGCTGGTCTAAGGCAAAGCCACTGATTTCCTAGGGAGTTAAGGAAAAACTCCAGAAAGAGTCCAGCAGCAAAAATGGAACTAAGAGCTGCCTGATGGTAATATTCACACTCTTATAATGACTAAGAAAAAGCCCTAAACAGAGTTGGAACTGGCTTTCTGCTCGTTAAACACCATGGAACTTGAATTTACGTTGTATCACCTCAATTCAAGTCTCAGCAATGCTCCAGATGGACAGTTAAGGAGAACACATCTTTGCGAACAGTGAGGGGAGATGGAAATGTCAAGGCATTCCTGTGCTGGATGGGGCTCACTGGTGTCCCTTTTAAAAGTTGATGCCAAGCAGGAGGGACATTTGAGGACTGATTTCTATAAAGGTCTTAATTCTTCACACTGCTCTCATCTGAGTAGCAGCTTTGAGGCCCATGGGGTCTACTCATGTAAATAAAGAGGACTTTGGAAAACATTAGCTGCTCAGGCATGGACACAATTTGCCAATATTTGCCACCCTACCAATATTTTTGTCACAACTTGTTTGCTTAAGCATTCCTGCTGGGTATGAATTCTGGGCTCTCAGGACAATACTTCTAAAAAGAAACTGGTGGAGGATGGTCCTAAAACTGTGCTTGATTTAAGTATCTTTAAAATGTTTCCAAAGAAGACCTGCTGCCCACCAGGGCACTTTGTTTCCCTCCATACTTTATGAGTTCCAAAGAAAAGGTCTAAACACTGTCAGCAAAAGCATTTAATATGAATATGTTTGACAAGGGGTGCTACTTCCTTCTCGAGATATGGTTTTGAGAACATGGTTTCATTTAACTAGGAAAGCAAGTGACTAGTGTCCCCATTCTACCCATTTACAACCCCTGCATACCTCTACTACTGGGATATAATCACCGGCCAAGAGGGAAAGTTTATACGAATGCCTAGTTGCTGGTCTTGGCAGCTCACCTGACTGTTCTCATCATACTGCAGCGGAGGTCTGGGCCAGGAAGGAAAGCACAAGGTGAGATGGGATTGACGGGGAGCAGCAGACTAGGTTGGAAAGGGGGTACAGAGAGCAGCAGCGGAGGGAGATGGGCTAAGCAGGAGATTTGGGGTGGATTTTCCAGTCTGATCTGGGGGAGTAAAGATGAGGTAAACTCTAGCATGAGCACTGCTTAGTATCTCCGGTCAGATGCTCATGGTAACTTCTCTTCTTTAGCCCTCTTCCTTTGCTGTCCAGTGTTTTTCCTTTATTCTCCTTTACTGGTGATCAGATGGGCTACGTCTACACGTGCACGCTACATCAAAATAGTCTATTTCGATGAATAACATCTACACGTCCTCCAGGGCTCGCAACGTCGACGTTCAACTTCGACTTTGGGCAGCACCACATCGAAATAGGCTCTGCGAGGGAACGTCTACACGCCAAAGTAGCACACATCAAAATAAGGGTGCCAGGAACAGCTGCAGACAGGGTCACAGGGTGGACTCAACAGCAAGCCGCTCCCTTAAAGGGCCCCTCCCAGACACAGTTGCACTAAACAACACAAGATCCACAGAGCCGACAACTGGTTGCAGACCCTGTGCATGCAGCATGGATCCCCAGCTGCCGCAGCAGCAGCCAGAAGCCCTGGGCTAAGGGCTGCTGCACACAGTGACCATAGAGCCCCGCAGGGGCTGGAGAGAGAGCGTCTCTCAACCCCTCAGCTGATGGCCGCCATGGCGGACCCCACTATTTTGATGTTGCGGGATGCGGATCGTCTACACGTCCCCTACTTCGACGTTCAACTTCGAAGTAGGGCGTTATTCCCATCCCCGCATGGGGTTAGCGACTTCGACGTCTCGCCGCCTAACGTCGATTTCAACTTCGAAATAGCGCCCAACACGTGTAGCCGTGACGGGCGCTATTTCGAAGTTGGCGCTGCTACTCCGAAGTAGCGCGCACGTGTAGACGCGGCCGTGGAGAGCAGAGCTGAGAGCTTCAATCTACTATCCTCTGGCCTGTAAGGACTGATGCCCCATCTCTACAGAACTGTCCCACTATGTGCAGTGAAACTCTCTCTGAGCAGCAGCCAAGAGGGAGACAACAAATCCCTTTGGTTGGTAGGCGGAGGCCAAAGAGAAGCACTGACTTCCAAGGCTGCTCCAAAATCTTTGGGATTTGCCTGTAGATTTCAGGAGATTGCTGGATGTGGTGGGCCTCACCTTATGACATTTCACGTAATTTGCCAGCTACTGTGCTGTGTTTTCCCTGGCAGGGTATGATATGCCTCCCAGACAAGATTAAGTTCATCATCAGTCCTTGGCATAGGAACCAACCTCTCTCCATCACGGAGGAAGATTCTAATCCGTCACACCATACTCACACAAGTAAATGTTCCGAGGTCAATTGGGTCTACTCACATGAATAAAGCGGGGTCTGGAAAATATTACATGCTCAGGCATGGACACCGTGCTATAAACCAAAGTTTTGAGACCATACCAATATTTGCACAATCTTGGCAGTAACTAGATAATGAGTAGGACATCTTCATGTCATCCTCTTATTTGTGAGTCCATTGATGGCCAGTCAGACTGAATCTGCAGCTGCAGGTCTTATCACAGAAGGTGCCTGTGTTAGTAGCTTTTGGAGGAGAAGGGGGCAATTTTTGATGCTCTTTTCTTCTTTTCCACCTCTTCTTGTCTGCACTGCGGAGGGACCTCTTCAATTGTGCCACCTCCTCATAGATTACCATTCTCTACTGGGGATGGTCTTTGGCAAGGTTCTCCCAAGTGTTGAAACTGAAGCTGCACTTTTTAATGTGTGCCTTCAGCATGTCCTTACATTACTTTTCCACTGGTCCCCAACACTCCTCTGCCCTTCCTCCAACTCAAAAAAACCAGAATCTGTTTTGGGAGGCGCTGATCAGACATCCGAACCACATAAGTAGTTCATTGTCTTTCAGGATTTGGGTATCATCCTTTGATCTCAGGGGACTGATTCCATGTTTGTTTATGCCCATTAAGAGCTTTGGTGACATTGAAGAAACCTCTTGTATCATTGACATCTGCGATATTCTGGAGTTCTCATGCCTCCTCAATCTACCATTGCTTTTTCAGAGTCCTTGTTTTACACTGGACTTCTGCCTTGGTCTTGGCACATGCTTCTCTCTTGGTTGTGCAGTTGGTGTCACTTTGCCAGGCCTTAAAGGCTTTCCTTTTTGTCTCAATCATATGTTCAGTTTCCACATTGCTCTCCTCAAACCAGTCATGATGCTTCTTGGACTGGTAGCCAGTTGTTTCTCCACACCCTCCACAGATAGCATTTTTCAATTTACACCAGTGTTTTTCTGCATCTACATGGTGTACTGTCGGCAGCTTCCTTTGGAGCACTATCTGGAAGTCACTTTTTCTGATAGGGTCCTTCAAGTCTTGCATGTTGATCTTTTGTCCGATCTATTTCCTCTGACCCTTCTGATTTGACCTATGGCGTCTTTGGAGTTGATTTTGCAAAAGAACCATTTGTCCCTGGAAGAGGGAATTTTTTTATATCATCTTAGATTTGACATGTGCCTTGATCAAAGGTTCACCGTGAGTTCCCACCATCTTGTCAAACTATGTATTTGCCAATTCTCTTCCTACTTTCCTCTTCATGTTTCATGTTTCAAGAGGCAACCCACTGACTTGTAAGGAGCTTTTGTGTCCAATTACTGTTGTGAGTGACTTCTGGCTAGGAATGTGGCAACATTTCAAAAACCAGTTGAAAAAACATTTCAAAAAAGACTTTAGTCATCTGGTCATCTGGCATTTCACATTTGCTGTGTGTTGTATAGTTAGTTTGTGCTTCTAATTCTTCCTACCAGCAGACTCTGAACTTGCTCCTGTTTGAAAGCCAGTGTCTGAAGATGCCACCAGATCTCTCTTGCTCCCCCCGCCCTTTTTTGATATCTTTTGTTTATCTGATCATCAAATGGAGGACTTAAAGGGCTGGATTCCAATCTTGCACCAGTTACAAGCCATTAGATCTCCAATGATTTCAATAGAGCTACCCCTATTTAGTCTACTGCATGCAAGAATAGAACCAGGTCCTAATGCCCTTTCCTGAGTCTGTTTTCTTCCAATGAAAGACTACTGCCCTCCTTCAAGGAATCACAGAGTCAGATCCTCAGTTATTCCAATTTACACTGCCTGAGGATTTGACTAATATACACAAGATATGGAAAAAACCTGTGCTTTTTTATGCCGGTACTTGCTGGTGCTGCATACTGGCACCTTGGCAGCCTCACCTGCAGGATCCCTGGCCAGGTGGTGGGGGAGATCCCTAGCAGCCATGTGGTGAGGACCCAACCTGGGCATAGAGCCCTGCCAGCAGCCCCAGCCCTGGGAACACCAGCAAGGTGGGTGGGGAGCCAGCTGAATAAAAATAAATAAACTCACCATATCAACAAAATCTAGGAGTTTTCAAAAATCTCTATGTTTATCTGTCTAGACCTAATAAGTAATATCTTACTCTATAAAGAGTTATATTTATCTCATCGTGACCACTCATGGAATCTGGAATTTCATGGGTGTCAAAGTCTATCCCAACATCTATAACAATAACTTTCACAAAAGCTTGATATACTCGTTTTAAAAATATTATGGAGCATAAAGCATGATCTTTAAAAGTCTTTCCAAAGAGCTGCCCAGTATTAGTCACTGCTAGCACTAATCAGAATTTTTTAATAAAGCTTTATTTTGTCCTTAAAGGCTGATTCTTCTAAACCAAAACTTTCTTCTGGAAACAGTTGATAGCAATTAACTTATTGACCTGAAGCACTTAAATAACTAATCCACCAAACTGTCACAAAAAGGCCCATATTTTACATTTTCTAAAAATGAAAAATTGTGGTTTCCTGACTTTTCATTTAGATAGTTACACTAATTAGAATAAAAAGTTTGTTTAATGGTTGAAACTGAAACAAAACCTTTCAAAATTATCCAAATAAAACATTTCATTTGACCCAATCTGGGTTTTTTTTTCCAGCTTTTGATTCATGAATGTTTTTTAAAATGTTGCTTATTTGTATTGGGATGGGAACCATTTTAGACAAGTCACAAATATTTGTGGGAAGGGAAAACCATTTTCCCACCCAGCTGTACTCACTACCTGATTTCCTAGTCATTGCATTCATTAGAGAATATTGCGCTAGCTCAGAAAATTCCAGGATCTGTTTAAAAATCAGATGTGCAAGATACAAGAATAGCCAGAAGAACCTCAATATGCCATTCTTTGAACAGATCACCTTGAGGAAGTAGTGCTGCACAAATGCGCCATGAAGGCAATGATACTGCTGAGATACATGGATGATGTTTTCATCCTCTGTGCCAACTTAAATTCCTTCATAGATTCCCACCACAACTCTACCATCCTCACCTGTCCATTGAACACTCTCTGGAACACTCCAGCTCTAACACCAACCTCCTGGACATGATAATCAGCTTCCTCAATGGAACTCTACAGACAACTGTATACTAGAAACCCGCATATCACCACATCTACCTTCACAGATCCAGTAACCATGCCAAACACACCAAGAAGTCTTTTTATCTACCACCAGACACTCAAATGCCACCGAATAGGCTCCAATGAGAAAGTCCAGGAGATATACATTAACACAAAATTACTTTCACCAAAGATACTCCTGATGAGAAGTGAATTACTTTGTGAAAAAGGACATCCAAACACCCCAAAGGAACCTGCTTCGATAAAGAAATAAACACTCCTGTGAGCACACACCCTTCATTGTCACCTACCGGCCCACACTGGAACCCAGTGTCGTAAAACCACTGCAACCCACAGTCAGACAACACCCCGAAAGAAAGCTTTCCTTTTCTGTATTTCAGACAACCACCCAACCTCTCCAAGCAAACTTTGCACAGATAACACACCAGATTAAAGCAGTACAGACCCTGCAGCGATCAATCCACCAGAGATTGATTGATCACATCTTCTTAGATGCAATAAACCAACTTCTGAGCACTCTCCTATCAAGTCTGGTACTCCACCAGGGTGAGGAGAGTAGGCGGAGCTGACAGGAGAGCAGCCCTCGTGGACCTTTTGCATGGAAGATACCATGGTAAGTACAGAAGTACATATCCGTGTCACTGAAATTGCGTGTCTTTGATTGATGGGGAGGCAGGGGCATAATGTAGACTAGGCCCCTGTCAGAACAACAGAGGAAGAATCTGCAGACATAGATCAACTCCCACCCCAAAACACCTGTCTATGAGTCCTACACGTGCTTATGACCTAGCGCACTAAATATTTCTATAATAAATATGTAGATGAAATTAGACCATCACTATGCTCTGGAATGAAGTCGAACAGGAGAGAGAGAACAGACAAAAAAAAACACCATTCGCACCTGTGTGTAAACACCTGTCACAAAGTAATCACTCTTTCTGAGCTCAGAGTCCTCATCCTCAAAGGAAACCTGCACAACGCTTTCAAAAGAGAATCCTGGGAGCTTAAGCTCATAACTTTGCTGGACGGTAAAAAATTATGGACTGAACATAGTTAGCAGATTTATGGTTTATTAATGCAACCCGTACCTTCTACGAGTCCTCACCCCCTCTTCCTTCCTTCCTTCCCCTGTAACTGGAGGGGTGCTAATGGCCCACTTCACCTTGAATGGTATTGAATTGTACCTTGAAATATGTTAACTACTTATGCTAAATACCCTGTTGCACCTTGTATTCAGTGGCAACCTGCTGAGTACATTTCCGAGACCTGACAGAGAGCTCTGCAGCAGTGCTAACAGCCACTGCAGGCCCTGGGGCAAGGTGCGGGGGGGGGGGGTCCTGTTTCCAGGCCCTGGAAAAGGCGGGGCCAAAGGCGGAAGGGGCAGGGCCTGGGACAATTGGCCCTCAGCATCACCCAGACCAGAGCACTGCCCCTCCTCCCCCACCACAGCCGCGTTCAAACAGAGCAGCACTGATGCAGTTGTTCAAAGGGACCTCTCTCTCTCTCCAACAGGAATAAAAAATATTCCTTCCTGAACTGTCTCTTGACTCCTAAAAAGTTAGCACAGGGTCTCCCTGTTGTATGAGTAGCCGTACATGTATTGTGAGACTCGGGTAGCATTTTAGTGTCAATGTGCATTTTATTACTAATATTGTAGTCTCTATACCAGTTAAATGCTGGCCATGAAATAGAAAGAAACATCTTAAAATTAAGATGTTGACCCAGTTATTAAAGTTGCTAAATCTGTTTCCCTACAGCATTTTATTAAACTTATCCTATAATGTAACTAATGAAATAATGACAGCACTTGTGACAAGATCTGGACAAGTTTTCATACAAATTGGAACCTAATGACACTCCATGGTTTTCTAACCTAAGGATGGTGGAATTGATCGCTGGGATGTGGTACAACTGTGGTCTCACCAAGCTCGTTTTCTGAGTACCACAATGTTATTTTATTGGGTTTTAGTGATCCCTGGTTTTGACTTACACTGATCATACCGGACTCAATACATTTCTATCGTGGTAGATGATTTCATCTTCTGCACCTCAGTGCTGTATGTGTCCATACAGTTTGAATGCCTGACTCTCTGATAATCAGACCCTTTCTGGATATTTGAATTAAAAAAAAATCATTACAATATGGAATCCTATGGGCACTGATAGAATCTCTCCATGGCCCTGATCCAGAACCTTAACTTCTGTGAATTTCAGACCATATTTATTTAACAAACATGGAAAATAAATACCTTCCAATCTACAGACAGTGAAGCATAAAACAGGCCAGAATGTTATTTTCACTAAGGCCTTTTTGCACTGTTCCAGCAGTAAATTATACTGCCATCATGGGGTAAAGGAGCTGTGGAACAAATAAGAATCAGGCTCAATATTCTTCACACAGATTGAATTTAGAACAAATTTCTCCTCTTACTGATACCAGTGTAAATGGAACTATCCAGCAAAATATTGGAAAAAGGAAAGTTTGTAATTTATTCAACCTCTAAAATCTATTTTTCCTCATAAATATCACAGATTGAATGCCCAGGATTGCCTAGATCCTGGTGGTAGCTACAGGCTGAATCTCCCTGGTCCAGCACCCTCAGGACCTGACAGTCCCGGACCAGGGATTTTGCTGAACCAAGAGAAGTCAATGCCTCCCTGCTGGCATGCCACCTCCTGCTCCTGGACTCCCCTCCCAGCTATAGCCTGGGGCTTCATAACCCCCACTGGCTCCCCAGCCACAGCTCAGCTTCCAGCTGCCGCGTCCTGGTCCCAGACAGGGCTTCTGATGGCTGGCGTCTGGCCACCTGGCCTCAGCCACAGCTTCTCTGGGACATGTCTTCCCACCCAGCCTCAGCCACAGGTTTCCCAAGCTGCAGCTTCCCTCCCCCTGGTCCCGGCCATGAGATGCTGCTCCTGAGCCTGGGCTGCTGGCTGCCTAGACCCAGCCACCTGTCCTCGGGTGAGGCTCTCTCACTGCTGCTCCCATGTCTGGGGTCCCTGGCTGCTGCTGAACCTCACCTTGCTGCCAGCCCAGCTTTGGCTGCCCTGCCACAGGCTCTGGCCACTGGTCTAGCTAGACCTTCTTCCTCCCAGCCCTGGGACTCTCTGGCCCTGGAAGATTCGTGCTCCTGACGGCCCACAGATGTTGCCAGATGAGAGAATCCCAGATTTCAGAGCTTCATCTTGTACCAACAGAATCTGGAATTTAACTTTAATCTTTTCAGTGTTGGGGGTGCAATTTGTTTTGCAGACCCTGTTGGTTTCTTTCATCATCAGGGCCAAACAGAGGTGGGTGGCCTCAAACTCAAAGGGCAACTCTAATTTAGACATTTGTGGATTTTCTCAACTTGTTTTTATGCCTCAGTAATTATTCAATATGCCCCAAAAAGGCTAGAAAAGCCCTTGTTAAATAACTAAGTCTTCAGATTAGGTCCCATTCTTTTTCATGCCTTACTTTATTTTCATGTGCCTTCATTTTTCATTTTATTATAGTGAGGGACCTCAAAAGCTGGAAGTGGCCAGTGCCTCTCTGGACCTCTGAGAAGGCCTGTCCATCTTTCAAAATAATGACGATGCTCACTAGCAACCGCAGGCTATACCACAATAAAACTAATCCTGGAACTCTTCCTTGCAAAAAAAACCCATTGCCAACCCTGTCCTCATATTTATTCTGGAAATACCATCAGTGGACTTAACCACATTAATTACAAGATCAGGGATTCATTCTCCTGTACCTCAACCAATGTTATATATGTCATCATATGCCAGCAATGCCCCTCTACTATGTACATCGGAGAAACTGGGCAAACACTTCGAACGAATGGGCACAGAGCAGACATTAGGAATCTCGATACACATAAGCCTGTCAATTAGCATTTCAATGGAGTGGCCCATTCTGTTAAAGACCTGAGACTATGTGTCCTACAATAAAGAGACTTTAAAAACAGATTACATAGGGAGATTTGTGAACTAGGGTTCATACTCAAGTTCAACATATTAACACTTGGTATGAACAGGGACAACTATTATCTCATGCATTACAAGGACTGTTTCCCTTCCTTTGATGTTCGTA
Organism: Carettochelys insculpta; assembly: GCF_033958435.1. Taxonomy (NCBI): domain Eukaryota; kingdom Metazoa; phylum Chordata; order Testudines; family Carettochelyidae; genus Carettochelys; species Carettochelys insculpta. Next base: position 7,392,431 of record NC_134145.1, read on the forward strand.
ATTATCTCAGGCAAAATACTTAACACCCTCCCTCCCTCCCCCACCTTCAGTTCCATGTATTTGATTTGTCAGTTTTTATTGCAATAGTTTTGGACCTCTGTGCTATATAATTGAGCCTGGACTGGAAATGCTATAGATATGAAGAAGTGGGTCTGTCCCACAAAAGCTCATCACCTAATAAATCATTTTGTTAGTCCTTAAAGTGTTACAGGACTGCTGGTTTGTTTTGTTAGAATACAGACTAACACAGCTATCTCTCTGTTACTATTAAAAATGGTGTGGCAGACAAATTCTGCAGGTCAGGTCCCCAACCGATATAAACTGGGCTAGTGGCAAAGAAGCCAGCAGAGCTACTCCGATTTATACCATCAGATGATTTGGCCCTTCAACATGGATCTTTGTTGTAACTGTTGTCAAGACATATGAAGAGTTTTAAAGGAAAATGCTGAGCTTGGGAAGGGCAGACAAGCTTTGCCACAGTCAATCTCCCACAGAGGAGTGTCCTAAATGGAAGCTCTCCTCAGACAACTTAGTAGAACTTAATAAGCCATCTGTCTTCAGACCCTGCCTTTGAATGGAAGTAAAATGTGTAATGGCTAATGAAATTCAGGATCTGTTTAGGCATCTGGCATACGCTTGTTGAGAAATAGTTTTGGCCTGGACTTCCTGAACAGCAAATCTACTTACACTTTTGAAAACATGTTGTTTGTTGTTATGGTGCGTTACAAGAATAATTCAAAAATATTTATGGGAGGGTGGAGAAGACAAATTTAGTTCTGGTTTTCTAGTATCCTGATTTCCTTTTATTTTCTCTCTCCTTCTTCATTTTCTTTTCTTTTCTTTTTACTTTTCCTTTGGATACCACAACATTCCTCTAAGCAGAGCTATCTTGATGGAAAAGAAATATAATGTGTTCCTTGCAGAGAAATGGAAAAAAATAGTTAATAATTGTGTTGTCTCTTTCAGGATAGATTCCCATCTCTGCAGCCTCTGTGCAAAAGCACAGATAACAAAACAAGAGAGACAGACATTGGGAAGTAAAACAATACTTGGTATTAATTTAACTTTGACATTTATGCTTTAATAGATTCCAGAAGCCTCATCATTTCTAGTCAGTCTGAAAAGGCCGTTTGACTTTTACCCTTGATGAAAAAACGGTACATTTTGAAATGCTTAGTATTGTGCTCTTGAACTATACAAAATCAGGAAAGAATATAAGGTAACCACCTAGAATTTTCTCCACATTGCAGACCAAACTAGCAGTGGATGGCCAGGACACCACTAGCAGGCAGAGAAAGGCCTTTCTGTTGTGAAAGTATTGCAGTTCTAATACTTGAAGCAGTTGTGATTTCAGCCAGTAAGGAGAAGTGGCAAACACACACACTAGTTCACTACACCCTGGAACCTATAGAAGAATGCTTTAGTGCAAAGACAACAACTTTGGCAGCGGATGGGAGCAAACTTAGTGTATGGGCTTCTACTGCATAAGATACAGGCTTCACGTGTTAGGTGACTCAATGTTACACCAGGCAGGCATGCTGCAAATGTGCTTGTATAATTTTAAAAACAGATTACTATATTTGAAGATAATTAAATTACTCTTTCTTAAAGGTATACACTCACTTAGGTACTGTGCTGGATCACTGCTTATGCATACGCAAGCATATACTATTCCACGAGGAAGACAAAGTATTTCAGAACCATTAGTTTTTTTCTTATTGGATGACTGCGCACCACCACTGAACCTCAGGCTACGTCGATGCCACCGCAGAAGATCGACCAGCTCAGGGTTGATCTTCTGGGGTTCGATTTCACATGTCTGGTACTAGACACATAAAACTGACCTCTCAGGGGTCAACCCCTGTTCTCCTCACAAGAGACTAGGAGTAAAGGAGGTTGACGGGAGTAAGTCTCCCGCAGCCTTCCCAAGTACAGACAGCCAAGTTAGCCGAGCGCAGACACATCTATTTTAGCTATGCAATTACCACAGTTAGAATTCTGTATCTGTGGTCAACTTACTTTGCCTAGTGTAGACATAGCCTCAGGCACACTGTGGAGAGTGAGAAACTAGCAAGCAAACTTGATGATCCAAGATACAGAGGTGATGAGTTTCAGAGGAGTGATACTGTTGTAATAATAAGTCCTAGGGGTTTTTTTCCAGTCAATATCAAAGCAGGTCAATAACCTTAACCCCAGTTTATAGGTGCGGAAATGGAGGCAGAAAGCGACTCATCTAAAATCGCCAAGGAAGCCAACAAGCCAGGGATAGAACCCAAAGCCCCTGAGTCCTAGGCCAGTAGTCTACTCTCTAAGTCAGATTCCCTAACTAGAGGGCAGTCCCACACTATTGTTTTCATCACAGAGCTACCCAGGTTCTTAGTAACTAAAGAGGAGATAAGCTCAAAGTTCAAAACTGTATCGGAACATTCCCAAGTTCAGGAACATTTTGATTTGGAGACTGAGATCAGATCCAAGAATAACAGTCATTGTAATCTGTCATTGCCTGGGCCTGGTCTATGACGCATTTGAGTTGATGAGTTTTTGAAACCCCATGAGTGGCCAAAAGCCCTTCTTAACCGCTGGCTCCCTTGGTGGAGGCTCAAAATGGGCAGCAAGAGAAAGACAAAGGTTTTTAAAGGCATGAGTGGTAGTTAGCTTCCTAGACCCAGATCTTTAAGGTGTAGGTTGAATCTCTCTAATCCGGACCTGTCTTGTCCACCAACATCCATAATCTGGCATGATTTTAATTAACAGGACAACCACTTACCATGGATGTGGCCAAGTTTCCTGTGGTCCCATAAAGTTTGTTTCCAGTCACTAGTCCTGGCTCTGGGTATTCTGTGCTGTTATTTAGCTGTGATTTACCCCCAAGTGTCTTTTAAGAGCCCAGTAAGAAGTGGAAGTGTTCGTAATGTGCTAGACAATATTAACTTCCCACAGCCCAGCAAATTGTCTCCTCCGACACTGGTCAGGTCCTGTTGGTGCCAGATTAGAGAGGTTCAACCTGTATTAAGTTGCATAATTCTCCTTGATTTCATTGGGACATAAATGTCTCAACAACATTGAGGGGCTGGGCACTGAGGCACCTACCTGTCATCTGTGCCCTTGAAAATCTCCCTGTGGCTCAAAATGGCAACTAACCACGCCTTTACTCCGGGACATGGTTGAAGCACCGCAGAGGGCAAAACTGGGGGCAAGGGGCTGCTAGCACTGAGAATAAACAAAGGGCGTTTAGTTTTCAGGCCAAGCCAACATTCTTCACAAGCAATAAATTTAGTTTTATTTAAAAAAATATTCAAGAAAATGTTGAACTACATGACGATTTAGCCCCAAAAACTTTGCAATAGTCTGGCTTCGTTTTTTTCTTGCTTAGAGAGTGATCAAGAGACAGACCAACAGCTTCATTCAGAAATGTCATATGGAAATGTCATTTTGATACTAAAATGATGTTTCCAAATGTATGCTCGCTTCATCGAAGAATTTAGTCTCATTCATCTCCCCATATTGGACATAAAAAGGACAATAAATTATTGAGGCCCAGAAAGCAAACAACCACTGACAAAAATACCAAGATGATAAAGGGAACAGATGTCAGTTTGATTTTCTTTTCTACCTTAACATCTTCTGTTATCTCCTAACGTTGAATGTTTCATCGGCTGTCAGCTACTTTTAGGCAAACTCTGCTGTCATTAGTCCTGTCTCTCAAAGTAGCTAATGAAGGCAGTTGTGTCAAATGGAAAGCAGTGAAGCACGGGGAAAAAAAATCTATGCATGATTTCACCAGGACCTATGGACATAGGTATATGTGTCCCCCATTATTCCACTCTAGGAAGTGATCTGGGGCAAGAAAACCTTTCATTTTTCAAATGCATCCTGAATGCACACTGGGATACTTTTCTTTAAGGTGCACTACCTAGAAGACATGGAATGGTGAAAGTGTAGGAGGGGTCATGGATATGGGATGGGGTCGGAGTTAAGAGCTCTGGCATACAGGCCCACTGACCAGGGGGCACAAGAGGTATTGGCTCCTGGAACAGGTGATTCAAAGGATGACTGATGCTGCTACTGGCCCTTTAAATCATAGTGGTAGCACTGCGCTGTGCCACCCCACACGCTCCATGCACAGCCACAGCGTGGTATGAAAACCTGGCTGCCCTTGGCCCCACCTCTTCCACCCGAGGCCCTGCCCCTTTCAGAAGCATGGAATTGTCTCCTCCCACACTTTGCCCAGGGTTCCTTAAAGGCTGTCAGCTCTCTGGCTGGCATTGGACTACATGGCTATCCAGACTGGCTCAGACCTGCTGCTTCTATAATCCAGTCTCCTGTCACCAACAGTGGCAGATGCTTCATGAGCAGGTGAGAGAACCCTACAAGAGCAGATGTAAGACAATATAGCCCCCACAGTAGATCTAAACCTGGTCTCCAATATTGTTACACAGGTTTAATGTTCCCTTTGAACGTGTGCTTTCCTTAAAGACGACAACCATAGACACAGCCACCCCCTTTTTGAATTGTGCTACGTTCTTGGTCTCCATGATTCATAAAAGTATTTAATTTTATCCCTTTTGAATTTCCCACCATTTAAATTGATTGAATATTCTCATGCTACCAGCCAGGGAGAAGAGACATCCCCATTCTACCTTCTCTATCCTGTCCATTATTTACAGATTTGTATCACATTCCCTTGTATTCATCATTAAACATCTGATTTCTTTTTCTATGTCTGGCACTCTTTTGCTTAAAGAGCCAAGAGATTATTACATACCACAAGGGGAACACAGCTCATAAACGTACCTCTCCTCTGGAAGGCAACATTTCCTAACACTGTTCTAACTCACTGGCTCAGTACTGACTCAAGGAGAAAAGTACAACTAATTAAATCTTCTTCAACATTTCCTTCCTTCTCAATACCCTCCGCGGTATGATCACACCTTGAGACCGAGTGCAGCAAGTTTACAGGTGACTGTGCACTCTGATCACTCCGATGTCCATCAGTTCCCCATCTGCCACCTCAGAGGAAGGTGATTAAGAAGGTGTGCTTGGTGAGCAAACGAGCCAATTAGCCAACTGGCTCTAGACTGACAAAAAGGCACAAGATGGACATACCAGAGGTAAAGAAACAGGTCAGAGGAGCTAGTTTCAGGGACCTCTGAGAAGGGAAAATTCTTCTCCTCTGAGGTCCAAAGGAGAGGGCAGAATACACGGAGGCTATCTCAAATAGTTCTGTCACACTGGACTGTGAACGTGTCAGTGTAGGGAACTGAAATGAACAGCACTGTGGATATGTAGCCAGTGGAGTGGGGCTAGAAGCCAGGAGCAAACTGTGCTACATGCCTGAACGTGATTAGCCTGCAAGATACAACATGAATATGGGCCAAGCAGACATGGCTGCAGGCCAGAGAAGAGAAGATGTGTCTGCTTAGAAAAGCAGCTCGCTCACTAAATAGAAGGAGCAGAATATGTGATACTATATGGATAAAACTATCAGTGAAATAAATGGAAAGATCTCCATTGACTCCTCTGATGAGGCTATATAGCATGACTTTGGTCTACTACATGAATCCACCTTTGAGGTTGATCCAAAGACAGTGAAGTCAATATTAAGATTCCCATTGACTTCAATAGGCATTGGATCTGGCATGACATTAATATAGCAAGAAACCATTCATGTAATAATGTTTACACTGTGCATGTCTAGATTTGTTTGTTCCGGGAGCACATATACTGAAGAACAAAACTAAAATAACCACTTTCCCCTTTAGAAAATATTTTGGAAGTTTAACAGAAACAGTTAGTGTCTCTTAATATGTGCTCCCATGGCATTTAGTGCCACAGAGCTTTGGCCAGTTGACCTTTGGGTCCTATAAGAATATAAATGTTAATTAATAATAAAGTTATACACGGAAAAGAGCCAGTCATGTTTAATATGCCCTAATTCTCTCTCCCTCTCTCTCTCTCTCTCACACACATACACACACACACAAAGGCATTCTTCAAGCTAATGAACCTGGGAAACTCATGAAGGTAATTTGTTAGAAGAATCATGAACACCAGTAAATTCTTCTGGAGTCTTTTCAAGTTTATTTAAAATCTAACTCCAAAAGCATGCTATAGACAAGAGGCTGAACACAAGAGGCAGATGCTAGTGGTTAGAAGTAGTGATGGAAATTCTGAGTTTCTAGCTTGTATCCCTAATTTTATCAGACAATCATTGAATGTCTCTGTTCCTCACTTTACCCAGCTATAGGATGGGTATAATTGGGCATGTCACCTGTAGGGGTACTGCCGACATGAAGAAAAGGTTCATAATTGGTTTTCGCACAGTTCTCTTCAGACACGGCTATGTTATGTGAAGCAGGAGCTCTTTAGATCATGACAACAGTGTCGACTTTATGCTCAGTGATGTGGTGTATTCCACTATTTGCACCTCCCTAGTGGAAATTCTAAGGCAGTGTAGACACATCCCTGCAATAGATACTAACCCTGAAACAGGAATATTGTAAAAACAAACTGCTATTTTTGTTTGATCAAAGGCTCTCTATGGGCCAACTTCAGTACTCGATGAAATCACTTGAAAGTCTCCCACAGACGTCAGTGAGCTTTGAATAAGACTCTGTATACATAGACTATCAAGGTTGATCTTGTTATTAATGATTATTATTGTTGGTTTCTATGCGAGCCATGTGTGCTAAAACATAAGAAAAGCGGAGTGCATTAACAAAATTAAATCTTAATTAAATCTTTTTCTAAGTAGCATGTTCCAAATTGCTGGTCATCTGCAAAACAGCTGGCCCATGCACTCTCACTCTCATTAAAAGATCTTTTAGTGCAATTTGGATGACAGAATATGAATTATTCATTGCCTATTGCTGCAAATGCATTCATTTTTGCTTTTCTTCCCCCTCAATTCTCCTTTTATTTTTAATCCCTGTATCCCTGGGATTATTTAATAAGGACAGCAGAAGAGCCAGATGTTTCTGTTGTTAGAGCAAGCACAGTACCTGTGGGTCATGTGAGGTGAGTTAATAGATGTAAATTGCCTATTATTCAAAGTTTTTCAGAGCTTGTCATTTTTCATAGCAAATCCCACCAAGCCGTAAAAAGTTGTAGTTAGTTTTCATCTTAATAAAACTTCTAGTGATGCACTAACTTATCAAGTGCAGTCCAACAATAAAGCTCCCAATCCTGACAGAGAGGAGACCTTTTTTGCTAGTGATTTTGGTTTCCATGTAATTTCATAGCATCAGGATGTCCTGCCACAGCTTTGGAAAGAAAGCCAAGCGTTCCAATGGGATATAGGTTTTTCTTAGCATGTCTCAGCCCTGTTGCTTGCCAGCTACACAAAGAGCAACTTGATTCCCAGCCATTAAAAAAATTAAAATTAAATTGAATTAAAAAAGCCACGCGTTCGCTCCCCATCTCCCCCTCCTCCACCTTACAGACTGGAAGAGCTTTGTCAGAACAGAATATTAGCTCAATAGCAAAAACACATGCAAATTTGAAAGAGCAAAGACGAAACAACTGAAGATTCATGAAACAGATTGCTGAAGTTTCACTCCCATGGCTGGTCAACTATCAGACACTACGAACATCACACTTTAGTCGCTGCTTTGGTCAGAGAATATAGTAGTTATTTGTAAAAGTTGTTTATATGTGCACTGTGGGTGCTGCTCGGGGTGTATTCAGTGTAAAATCTACCCAGAGGCAGAAGGCTAAAGCAAGGTTTTCCATACCACTTAAGCTTTCCAGTGCTCTTCTACAGATCTCAAAGAGAGGGACCATAAAGAAGACTTCAAATCCTGGCACAGAATACAGGTGGCCTGTACAAGCCTCAAAATAAACTTTTGCAGTGAGAGAGCCATCAGGAATCTGTTGGTGAGGAATGCTTCTGGATTTGGACTCACATGGAGCCAATAGCATCGGGGCAGTAGATGTGGACATAATCTGCCATATCATCACAGAAACAAAGATTAGGCATGGAAGAGACATTGGGAGCTCATCTAGGCAACCTCCTGCTTGAAGCTGGAACAACCCCAACTAAATCATCCCAGCCAGGGCTTCGTCAAACCTGTCCTTGAAAGCCTCTAAGGATGCAGATTCAGCCATCTCCTGAACCAAGCCATCCCAGTGCTTCATTGCCTTCCTAGTGAAATAGTTTTTCCTAGTATCCAACCAATTATGGACTAGACAAGCTCTGTAGAATAATTGCCTACCAGGTAACCTTCAAAACATTCCACAATTATGTTTCAAGCCACAAAAAATATTCTCTTTAGGATTTATCTGGTCATCACAACAATCTGAACCACATTTGAATAATGAAGTAAAACATATTGCCTAGGTAAGAACTCTCTCCTTACCCCTTTAAGGAGCAAACTGAAGTGAAGTAAAATGCAGTAGCAAAATGCTAACATGGTGATAAACAGCTGGTAAAGGAATATGATTGACTGAAAAGAAAGGCTGACTGTCTATATAAAAAGGAAGGAGGGATCTGGGTAGAAAGAAAGAGGAGAATGGCAACAGAATAGGTGTGGGGCCCAAGATGAAGTCAGTCAAGTTCAGGAAAGAGAAACTCTCTGAACAACAGAACTGATTAAAATTTTTCAGATCACAACAACTGGGAAAAAAGTTGAATTTTAAAAACATTGACATTTCAATTTGGTGGGAAAAAAGAAACCTGTTGGGAACAAAAATAGCTTTTTTTTTTAAACAGCTTTAGTAAAAAGGAACAAAGTCTTTGCTAAAAATCTTCAATGAAGAAACACTGACAGCGTTGAACATGCAAGTCTATCAGCTTGTCAGGGAAGTGTTCCAAATCATTCTTACCTTGCCACAAACTGTTAAGAGAAACTGACTCCTGAGTTTCAGTCTAAAGTCTTAACCATGAGATCATTCTCCTTTCTCCCATTGACTTCCATGGGTCCACATGTGGACTAAGGTACTTCTCAGTGACAACAGATGTCATAACTTGGTTTCAAAGGGTATGTCTACAGAGCAGCCTTATTTTGAAATTAGCTATTCCGGAAGAGCTACTCTGAAATAGCTTATTTTGAAACAAACCTATGGTGGAGCGTAGGTCATCAACAAGTCTCCTCCACTCTGTCTCGGGACAAAACATCTAGCTGACTGCAGGAGGACCTCAGTTGCTGTCCTTCAGTTTCAGCAGATCTTTTCCACGTTGTCTGAGGTTTTCCCTTTTTGGCCGTATCTACACATGCAAAAGTGGCATGCTAACAAATGGCCCGAAATATGCTAATGAGGTGTGGATGCAAATTCCCCGTGTCTCATTAGCATAAGGTAATGTGATTTGGAGTCTGGAAGACGTTCTTCTGGACTCCAAGATGCCATTTAGAAGCCCGGCCCCCAGGGGGTCTTCCAGAAGGAAGTCCTTCTTCCAGAGGCCCCTTCTTCCTTCTTCTTCCCTTTGTCTCTGTAGGGAAAACCAAAAGCCAACAAGATGCCACCACCATGCAAAAAGAGAGGTATCAGAGTCAAGAATTTAATAATAATCCACATGCCTGTGAACAATTAGCTTTCAGTACATTTGGTGAGGCCACTAACTACCAGAAATATTTCTCAAAAAAGCATTCCTTAGGCCTCAACCTCTCTTGAAATCTATGGGCGTTCTTGCACTGACTTGACTGAAAGCTGTATCAGGTAAACTTGGCAGAAAAGTTATTCTGAGCACAGAAATCAAGTTTTGGAAGAAGTCAGCTTGTTTTCTTAAAAGAAAAAAAAACTGCAGCACACGGGGCAGGAAATAGCACACTCATGGGTGGTTTCCTCCTCACCAGCAGTTTATATACTACAGCTGAGACAACACCGCGCCAAGGCCTCAGTTGGAGTTTCACAAAAAGGATTCCCACAGCAGTGGGGCTGGGTTTGGATCCAGGTAAGGGACAGTCTTTTGAGGTATGAACATATTAAAGCATTTGAAGCCATTCTTCCTGGGGTGGGCTTATTTTACCCAACAGAATTTATCGCCCACCTTCCCTTCCAAGCAGCGATCAGTCAGCTTCTCAGAAGGCAGTTTTCTATATTTTCATTCACCGTGGTTCCATTACGGAAAACAGGCCTGAAGACATTGATGGATAGCCCCCAACCCAGAAGACCAATTGGAGTATCAGTTGCCACCGCCTTGTGGAACTATGGCTTCTTGCCCGTGAAGTCAAACACAGGCTCGGAGACTGATCCATTCTGGAATTTGGGCCTGCCGTGGTGTCCGTTGAGTTACACAAACAGGATAATTGGCAACATAAAATAAAGCAGCAGTCTCTTGCCCTTCCAATAATGTTTCCTTTGGGGCTCAGCAGGGAAATACCGCTGACATGAATGTTTTTGTTAACATTCGCGACAGTGACTGTAAACTACACTGGAAAAAACTGAATGGATATTTCAAAAATAGCCCAGATTTGCTTTTCTTTTCACTCCCCAATAAGCGAGGACCTATTCAAGGCAATAGAAACCTGTGGCATGGCTTGGTCGATGGCACTAGGGAGTTTAGAGGACAAGCACAACGACTATGTGACTAGTGATCTCTTGAAAAGGTGTGGTGAGCAGGCCCACTGCCCCTTCTGGTGGCTTGGAGCAGCCCCCTCCCACTGCCTCCTTGCCCAGGGGCCTGGCAAGGTACACCCCCCCGACCCCACCCCACTCTACCCCACCCCGGTGGTATGTGATAGTGATTTGTATTATGGTAGTTTCCGAGATCCCAACCCCAAGCAGGACACCATTGCTTAAGGCACTACAGGAACCCCTCAATATAGGCAGGGCCTGTCCAAAAGAAGGTACAAACTGAACACAGAGAGGAGAAAAAGGGAAGCATCTCAGGTAGCCCCACTTTACAGAACTGACACCCAGTGAGTGATCTGCCCACCAGGAGCCTGTGCCAGAGCTGGGAATAGAACCCAGAGCTCCTGAGTCCCAGTTAATGGCCCTCACCCAGTGAGTCATCCTGTCTTTTGTATTGGAATAGTTGTGTACAAAGGTCCATGTTCTTGTATGTTAGAGCAGAGCTTGTCCCTAAGCCCAACAGCTACATCCTGCTTTGCTAGGACATGTCTACACTACAGAGTTATTCCAGCACAGCTTATTCTGGAGTTATTCTAAAATAAAGTATTCCAGAATAACGCACCCACACTACAGGAAAGCCACAAAATAAGCAACACTTACTCCCAAATAGCATGCCACACACAATGGAGCCTATTTTAGATTAGACTGTTTCCAAGGGCTCTCTCTCAAAATAGGCTATATCTACACAGCAGAGTTGTTTTGGAATAAGTTATTCTGGAATAGCTTGTTGAATAGTAACAGAGAGGAAGCCGTGCTAGTCCATACACTATCAAAACAAAAAGCAGTCAAGTAGCACTTTAAAGACTAGCAAAATAGTTTATTAGGTGAGCTTTCGTGGGACAGACCCACTTCTTCAGTCTGAAGAAGTGGGTCTGTCCCATGAAAGCTCACCTAATAAACTATTTTGCTAGTCTTTAAAGTGCTACTTGACTGCTTTTTGTTTTGATGGAATAGCTTGTTTTGAAATAGCTACTCCCTTTCCCATCTATTCAGCCCTTATTCCAAAATAAGCATTATTTCTTGTAGAATGAGGTTTACAGAATTCAAAATAAGCTGTCTGCTATTTTGAAATTATTTCAATATAGCGGCTTTGCTGTGTAGACACTCGCAAAGTTATTTCAGAATAGCGGCCATTATTCCAAATAACTTTGCTGCACAGACACAGCCCTATGACCCTCATGCAGGGGCTGATCCAAACTGGCCTGTGTGGCTTAGAAGAGAGAGCAGAGGGTTTTCATGCACTGAATCAAGAACATGTAAGGCCCACCTGGGTGGAGCTCTACCATGTACCTCATATGCATTTCTGCACAGGGGAGAGAACCCCAGCCCCATTCCCCATGGTCCCTCAGTTCACGGGCCCATCATCCACCCTGGCCCCATTCCAGCTACATACAATCCCTTGCAACTTACTGCAGCTTACTTCCCTGCCACCAAGAGTTTTCCTGACCTCATTCAACCTCTTTGCCCTTCCCTCAACCAGATTAACCACTCAGCCTCTTTCCAACAGCACAGCCCAAGCACTCAGCCTTTCCATTCCAACACAGCCATCAAAGCAAGGCGGCCAGTTATAACCTAACAAGCACACCACAGCCCCCCAAAATCATAACCCAATGTACTAAAATTGCACACCATAACAGAGGAAGAGTTTTCTTTCCTTTCCAGGACGGTAGAGTGCTCCCCTAGTGGTGGGAGGGTGATACTACAATGAAACATCAGCTGTCCAGCCCGAGAAGTATGGGAGTTCTTCGTGAGCTGTGGTAGGCATTCATTCACCCATGCATCCCCATTTTGTTTTGCATCACTCCAAATCCCACTGCCCTATCAAGAATGAAGACAAAGGCATAGGAAGAGTAGCGTGGAAAAGGATTATACTGAATCACAAACAAAATATGAGTGAATAGGGTAATACTGTTGCAAAAAAATATCATTTTTGGATGTATTAGCAAGCGTGGTGTAAACAAGATGTGAGAAGAAATTCTTCCACAGATAAAGCCTTTGCTGGAGTAGTGTGTCCAGTACTGGGCACCACAGTTTGGGAGAGATGTGGACAAACTGGAGAAAGTCTACAGAAGAACAAAGAAGTGATCTGAGGTCTCAAAAACATGGGCTGTGAAGGAAGATAGAATTAATTGAGTTAATTTAATGTGGAGAAGAGCAGACTGTGATGGACACAGTCAGCATTGCCTCTTTATCCACCTTGGGTGGAATACATTTTCTTAGGTGTAAAAGGCATGTGTAGCTCTGCACCAGCAGTAGACATACATGCTTGCTGGCTGTGCGTACTCTGCTAATCATCTGGGCAGCAACTGAGTCTCTCCTGGGCAGCCATTCAAGTGCTCAGCTTACAGGGAACAATGGATATGGTAACAGATATGTAAAAGGTTGGGAAAAAATGGAGGGCGATCAAGTTGTTTAAATTGCAGCTCGGAAGCGTTAGGTTAGACATTGGGAAAAACTTCCAAAATATAAGGTAGTTGAGCATAGAAGAAAAAAAAAAGCCTATCTACAGAGGCTGTGACATCACCATCATTGGAGGTTTATAAGCGTGGGTGGGAGAAACAGCTGGTGGGGATGGTCTAGATAAAAGGTCTGGAGATCATGAGCTATGAGGGAAGACTGAAAGAAGTGGGCTTGTTTAGTTTGGAAAAGACAAGACTGAGAGGAGACACAATAGCCGTTTTTTAAGTACCGAACAAGGAAGAGGGAGAAAAATTGTTCTCCTTGGCCTCTGAGGATAGAACAAGAAGCAATGGGCTTAAACTGCAGCAAGGGAGGGTTAGGTTGGACATTCGGGAAAAATTCCTAACTGTCAGGGTGGTTAAACACTGGAATAAATTGCCTAGGGAGGTTGTGGAATCTCCATCACTGGAGATATTTAAGAGCAGGTTAGACAGACATCTACCGGCGATGGTCTAGATGGTGCTTGGTCCTGCCATGAGGGCAGGGGACTGGATTTGATGACCTCTCAAGGTCCCTTCCAATCTAATGTTCTGTGATTCTATAGTACTTTGTTCTTCAGCATAGGGAAACGGAATAGATGATATATTGCAGTCCTGTCCAGTCCTATGTTTCTATGGCTTTGTCTACACTGAAACAAATCTTCAAAATGGCCACACAAATGGCCATTTCAAAGATTACTAATGAGGCGTTGAATTGAATATTCAGCACCTCATTAGCATGCCGCCGGCTGCGGCACTTCAAAGTTGCTGCTTTTCGCTGCTGCGTGGCTCGTCCAGACAGAGGTCCTTTTCAAAAGGACCCCGCCAACTTCAAAATCCCCTTATAAAAGGATTTCGAAGTTGGCCGTGTCCTTTTGAAAAGGACCCCTGTCTGGACGAGCCACGCAGCAACGGAAAGCAGCAATTTTTGAAGTGCTGCAGCCAGTGGCATGCTAATAAGGTGCTGAATATTCAATTCAGCGCCTCATTAGTAATCTTTGAAATGGCCACTTGCATGGCCATTTCGAAGATTTGTGCTAATGTAGACACAGCCTATGATTCTTTGGCTATGCTGTGACCCTGGGGCAGCCAGACTACAGTCCTGGAACAGCTTGTGCTCTGTGTAGTTAGGCAAATGGTTTGAAAAAGACCCACGACTGCACCTACACTTTGCTACAAATCCCAATACACATATTCACCTCCCTTGCCAAAAACACCTGCCTTTCCTTCACTGTCTCTTTAAAGTTGTTTGGTTTGGCCAGGTAGTTTAGATTGAATATTAGATAATTAAGTTATTTCTCATGTATGTGTGTTTGTGTGCCTGCACACGTGTGTGAATACACGAAGAAAGGGTGGAAATTCTTTTGGTTTGTGTTCTTGGTGTTCAGCTTGATGTGCAAAGTGGGTGAGAGGGAAACTAATCACCGTGGTTTTGAGGTTTTGAGACTACTGGGAAAAGAGTAAACTGATTCCTGACCCTGATTTATACTGAGAATGGTATACAGTGGAACAGATTCCTTTCTGGTGTCACACCGTTCATTTTCAGCTGGGATAGGTTTGGCCCAACTTCCTTACTGTTTTACTAGTGAACTCACGACATGGGGATCAGCACCAGTTTTAGCAAACAGAGCCCCTAGTTATCTCAGCAAAGCCTCCGAGAATTTTATCAAAGCAGACTGATGAAAAAGCTCTTGCTAGCAATGCCACTCCCTAACCATTTTTGTAGCATTGTGAAATACACCTTCCCTATTGGAGCCAAGAGCAGGCTCATTTTCCATCCCCAGCTCATGCTTGCAGAAATGACAGATAAACTTGTTGGAGCAAGTAATTATCTCATTCTCATTTGCTGGAGCAGAAGAAAACAATGTCCAGACTGGGTCAGACCAATGATCCATCTATCCCAGTATCCTGTCTCCTCACAGCAGCCAGTGCCAAATGCTTCAGAGGGAATGAACACAGTGGAACAGAACAGGACAAGAACCACTTGATGTTCAAGAGAAGAAAGTGGGGATGGCTAGGCCACACTCTCAGAAAACTGTCATCCAGGATAGTCCGTCAAGCTCTCAGATGGAACCCGCAAGGAAAAGAACACAAAAGAGGAAGACCACAGACAATGTGGAGAAGATCTTTCGGGACTGAAGGACAACAACTGGGGTACTCCTGGAGTCATTTACAAGTTTTGTCCCAACACAGAGTGAAGTGGAGGAGACTTGTAGATAACGTGTGCTCCTGCCAGAGTACAAGGGTTTAAGTCAAGTCACAGGGCTAGGATTGTAAGGACAAAATAGGAGTGTAGATATCTCACCCTTGGGCTCTGAGATGATTCCTCTGTTTTGGGTTTCAAAGCCCTAAATGGGTACAGTTATGATACTGTCTTTAATCCGACAGCCTGAGCCATGGGCTTTGGGACTCAGCATCTTCGGTTTCTCTTTGTAGTGTAGACCAAACTCAGAGCAGACTCCAGGACAACAGTTCGGTGAATACCAGATTTTCCAGGACACTGGCAATTTTGAAAATTGTCTGAAAAATTCCCTTCCAGTTGAAAAAAACAAACATTTTGCTTTGACAAGATGGAAAAGTTTTATTTTAATACTGATAATTTTGCAATCTATTTGATGATACTAATCAAAGTCAAAAACCATTTCGGAATCAAAGGTTGTCTCAACCCAGAATATGGAAATGTTTTATTTTGAAAATTCTGAAACAAAACTTTCTTTTTCTTTGTTTGGCTTTGGTTTAGCACTTACACCAGAACAAGCAATTCACAGAATTGACACAAATTTGCAAAACATGTTGCTGCTGCTGATTCTCTGTTTTCTACAGAAGAATATTTCAGATGAAATTTTTTCCCAGATCTCTGCAACTAACAGTCCCCTGCTCTGTCTGGCTTTACTCTAACTTCCATTAAGTTTCTCTCCACAAAGTGGTATGATGAGAGGAAAGCTCAAGTGGTCTCCAGTTAAGGCTCAATGAATTATGTTCATTTCCAGCACAAGTTTCTGGCTGATAAATAACACTTTCATGCACCAGTAGCATACAGCACTTAGACTATTTAATCAAAGACCACTCTCATGCATCAGTTGGCTTTGGGAAATCCTGTTTATTCACTGGAGTAGTCTCGAACCCTTATGCACATTTATCAGCAGAACACATTTATTTTATGTTGCCCCTGAAATCACCCAGGGCTTTACAGTTAAGAGAGTGGGAAAAGAAAGATTCTGAAAAATAAGTGTCTCACCCAGAATGAATACAATAAACACAGCGATATTCCCAGTGAGATTTAAAAGAGTTTGTAGGGAATGAAAGGGTAGCGGCAGGAGAAACAGAATCAGCATTTTCTAGTGCTGTTGTTATAATTGATATTTTAGTAATGCCTACATAGATTAAGGCCTCATTGTGCTCAATGTTGTAAGAAGTGGGCCCAGCACTGATAAGCGTGCAGTCTAAATGTACTACAGAAGGAAAGGAAGTACTATTATCCTCACTTTACTGTTGGCATTTGAGACAGTTAAGTGATGTGGTCAAGGTCACATGAGGAGTCTGTGGCAAAGCTATGAACTGACACGAGGGCTCTAGGCTAGAGACTTAAAGAGAAAAGTATCCAGAGGTGCTGGAATTTTTTTTTACAGTGAGGGTGCTGAAAGCCATTGATCCTCACCCCAGGCCTCACTCCTGTCCTCCTTCCCCACCCGATAGGCCAGCAGTGGGGCTGTGGCTCTAGAAAGGTGCATGGAAAATGCAAACAGGAAACTAAGGCTACGTCTACACGTGAAGCCTACATCGAAATAGCTTATTTCGATGTAGCAACATCGAAATAGGCTATTTCGATGAGTAATGTCTACACATCCTCCAGGGCTCACAACGTCGATGTTCAACTTCGACGTTGGGCAGCACCACATCGAAATAGGCGCTGCGAGGGAACATCTACACGCCAAAGTAGCACACATTGAAATAAGGGTGCCAGGCACAGCTGCAGACAGGGTCACAGGGCGGACTCAACAGCAAGCCGCTCCCTTAAAGGGCCCCTCCCAGACACAGTTGCACTAAACAACACAAGATACACAGAGCTGACAACTGGTTGCAGACCCTGTGCCTGCAGCATGGATCCCCAGCTGCCGCAGCAGCAGCCAGAAGCCCTGGGCTAAGGGCTGCTGCCCACGGTGACCATAGAGCCCCACAGGGGCTGGAGAGAGAGCGTCTCTCAACCCCTCAGCTGATGGCCGCCATGGCGGACCCCGCTATTTCGAAGTTGCGGGACGCGCAACGACTACACGGTCCCTACTTCGACGTTGAACGTCGAAGTAGGGCGCTATTCCTATCCCCTCATGGGGTTAGTGACTTCGACGTCTCGCCGCCTAACATCGAAGTTAACATCGAAATAGCGCCCGGCGCGTGTAGCCGTGACGGGCGCTATTTCGAAGGTAGTGCCGCTACTTCGAAGTAGCATGCACGTGTAGACATGGCTTAAGTGTGTGGACTCCAGGTGCAAAGCTGTGATGTGAACCCTGCGTACAGGGCTGGTGGCAGCCAGGAACTGAGCCCCAAATGCAGGGTTGGCAGCAGCCTGGACCCTTCATGCACAGCTCCAGGCAAGGGACTGTGAGCAGAGATCTGGGAATTTTTCATGAGTGGGAGGTAATCATGCATCTAAACCCAGGGGTCTCAACAACATGGGTGGAGGGCAAAAGGGGCAACTGCTACAGTGACTGGCAATTCTAAGGGGCTCCATCCCTTTAAATCACCACTGGAGCCCTGCATAGTGTGTTCCTGATAGCTTTAAGGGTGTGGGGGAGACAAGGGCAGAGTGGCACATTCCAGACAGTACCAAGTGATCGCTGCTCCGATCCCTCCGCTCCTGCCTGAACGTTCCCCGCCACCCACATGCTGGAGCATTGAATCCCTCCCCATCTCACCCTTCTCGTCCAGACACTCAGCAGGGCTGTTGGCTTCCCTGAAACCTAGTATAGTATCACAAAGACACAATAGTTCTGAACTGGCAAATCTGTGTTTTGAAACAGCAAACCTTGATGACCATGGACCAAAACTCAGCACTGCACGTCAGAAATGAGCCGGTCTGGAATCGGATTGAACTACACTATTTGTTCATCCGGAGAGGAGGAAAATTCTTGGTTACTAAACATGTTTCCACAAGGTGTTTTGATGGATCTGTTTCATTGAGTGGAACCTGCCTGGTACATAACTTTCCAGTGGAAGTCTGAGTCTTAAAAGCACCTTCCATGGAAGGATGAATCAGGGCTAGAGGCTAAAATTAAATAAATACCAAAATTTAAGCCTAGACTCATAAGACTCTAGAGTATTTTACATTCCGGATATGAACGTCGTCTCACATTTCCAGTATATTGTGTGTTTTTGTTTTCCAAACTGAAACCTTTCACTGAACAGCATTCAAGGGCCTATAAAAACGGGTTTATTTTATGTGCTTTATGCACTGAGTGTCAAAAATACAGGCCTAGGATTCACATGAATTTTTTTTACACATAGGGGTGTACTGAGGTTTACACATTTATTTGCCCAAGCTGCATGGACAGTTTGGATATTTGTGCATGCTAATACCTAACTAGGCATTTAACTAGCCATTTTCATTCACAATTATAGCAATCAGACACACAAAACTAAGCGACCATGAATGTGCTTATAAGAATATATGAGAAAGTGTAGCTCTGCTTTTTAAAACTCAGACCTATTGGGCACTCACACACCAGGGTGATGGGCTCACTAGACATACCTAAGACAGATTAATAAACCTAGGGTTACACTGTAGCCCTAACTTGAAATAACTTATGCAATTTGCATTGTGCAACTTGCGTTAACTTATATCAACCTTGGCGACATCCACACAGCACCAAAATTTGAAATAAGTGGCTATTTCAAAGTTTTTGCTATCCCTCCTAAGACAAGGGGTGCCAGAATGGCAATACCACGCTCAAAATAGCAACACTGTTTCCAGCACAATGTTTACCTGCAGAGTTGTTATTTTGGGATACAAATGTATCCCAAAATAGCAACTAGAGTGTAGCCATTGCCTAAGAGTTTATTCAGCTTTACAAGTAGAGCTGGGCAGTGGTTTTCCTATTCCATAGGAATTTTCAGGATATTTTCCTTTTTTTGAATGACGCTGAAGATTGGAAATCTTGAAATTTTTCTCAGACTGGAAAATGCAGTAAATAAATAAAATATTTATGTAGGACTGATGAAACACATCATTTCCAAAAATTATGAGATATTTCAATTATATTTCAACCTTTTGCCTTTTTCTACATTTTTCAATAAATTATTTAAAAGCTCTAACTCAAAGGTTGTTTTGCACAAAAAAGCCACAGTCTTTTGTTTTGAAAATTTCAACAGAGCACATTTTGACAATTTCAAAACTTTTTCACCCCCAAATCTTCTGAAACTGGAAATAAACCCTTTCCAGCATTAATACTAGCATGAGTTGGTAAATACTGATACATGTACACTCCCTGTTGGGGTGTCTCCTTGTTTGAATGTTCAAATATGGTAACCCTAGGTACTGTCCTATTGCCACCCAGGTCCCTGCCAGATGTTTAAATAACTCCCTGCTGGCTTTTGCCACAGCTCAGCCAGATTTTGCTGGAACTATGCACTAAAGTACACCTCTCTTGCACAGGCAGCCCTTTATAAAAACAAGGATATGAGGACCAAGAAGAGGGAACTTCTCTGTTCTGCATCTACACAGAGGAGAGACAGAAGTGAGGAAGTAAAATGGAGAAAGAGAGAGAGAGAGAGATGTCCCTCCCGGGCTTCCCCAAATGGATTGCACCTATAGGATTACAATGAACTCAGTATTTTGACTGAAAGCAGCAAAACATGTAGCACTAGGAACCTGGAAAGGAAAGCAAAAATATACATCACTGAATTTTTCCAGAGCGGAAATTCTTCATCCAGCCGAAGCCATTCTCTGGAAAGCTGTCAGTTTCCTAACATAATAATATACTTTTCCCCTGTCCCACCCCACCCTGATACACGGGCGTAGCAGACAGCATCGTCTTCTTGCATGCTTCCACAGTTTCTAATTAACAGACAAATCTAGATCCCGCCTAAGCTGACAAGCTTCGAGGAGTCTCACCACAGTCTTGGCAGTGGCGGTATGTATTTTCACAGGATAATTTTTCTAACCACCAGACATCTTCACTCAATGTTGTAGCTGAAGCTTTTTGGCTAAGTATGGCCCAGCAGGGGTGGGCTTTGATTTCTATGGGGATCCTAGAGATAGGTGCAGGTCTAGAATGTTTGGCATAGCTCAGCAGCACTGACAGCTGCAATGGGGCAGCTGGGAGAGGAGCCCAACTCTCTGCCACCAGAAGGGGTGGGGCCAAGGGATGGGGCGGGGCTTAGGGCAGTCAACCCTGGGGCCCGCCTCACCACATGCAGAGCAGCAGCACAGCACTCTGCAGCACTTCAAAGGGACCTGTTGCTCTGGCGCTTGCCGTTGCTACTGTGGCAGCTGGAGTTCCAGGGCCTTTGAAATGCTGTGCCCAGGGGCAACTGCCCCCTCCTTCCCCCCGATCAGTGGGTCTGGCCTAGTTGGGTAATTTCTGGTCATGCAGCCCCCTTCTCTGTCTTTTACTGCCCCCACATAGCGCCTCTCACAATATTCCCTCTAAACGTTTCCATCCCGGTGTGGAATAATTTTATGTGCCCTGAATCCTGTGCGAATGTGCACCACCAACAGAAACAAAAACAACAACAAAACAGCTGCGGGCGCCCAGCTAATCAGAGGATGGCATTTGACTCACTCCTGAGAGGCTGCACGAGCTCACAGCTTACAGGGAACACTGCCACTCACCCTTCCACTTTGTTCTGGGTACTGCCGATCCTGGCCTTCCTTCTCCACACAGATGGTTCTTTCCCCTTTACTCCCTGGGATATCTTGTGCAGTATGTTTTCAGGTCCTGTGGCTCATCATTATCAACATGCTTAAGGTCTTCATGGGGGCAGAACGCACGCATGGCAGCAGGGCAGGGAAGCCCTCTCGCTGAACCCTAGCTCTACTGATTATGTGTCCCGTAACCCCTAATAACTGGTAATTCCCTAAACAAGACAGGGTATTATTGTTACATTGGCCATGGATACTAGACAGTCTGTATGGAATGCTAAGGATTATGGGACGCTATATGCCGTTGTTCAGCACAGCTGAAGACTGAGCTGCTGAGTGTAGAAACAAAGGGAACATATCACCCCCTTGTGATCCCACATCAAACAGTAGCTCTGTCCTGGTCACTCACCTGCCCCAAAGCCACAAGACAAGATTTGTGTCACACACCAAGGTGTAAGCAGTGCCATCTAGGGGCTGGACTGGGAGGCCGGCCTAGTGGTCATAGCAAAATCAAGGGCAGAGCCCAAGCGGAGACAAGACAGTGGGTTAGAGGAAGGAGTTTGGAATCAGGAGGTCAGAGGGAGGCAGGCAGGGATTAAGGCTGGATACTGCCTGGCTGTGCTGATTCCTCAACTTGTGTGTTAACAAGCCATGCAGTCTGTGCTTCAGCTAACATGGTCTCTGCTGTCTGTGATCACTTCTGTACCTCTCAGACCTGCATTTTCAGCAGCTGAATGTGGCTGCGAGCGGATGCAGATGCTTGATGTACATCTGAGTGACAGACTGCTTCCTCTGCCATCTCTGAGAAATGTAAAACAATCATCCAACGGCAATCACCTTCAGGAATTCGTGCTGCTCTGCAGTCCCCTCAGTTCGGCATTCACCTCGTTAGAATTAATTTTCCCCAAGATGATTCACGTATTCCTAGTAGACCTGACAGTGTGTGACCTATCTTTGTTTGTTAATGTTTCAATTAATGCATATGCTCTTTGCAAGAGAAGAATAAAAGGATTGTTACCAGAAACACTGCCCTTCTAATCAAGGCTTCATGACAAAGTAATGGGCTCGTGTTTTCCAATAGCTCCATTCTCTTCTACTCACATCCTGTAATTGCTTCTCTGAAGGGCCCACAGTTCAAAGGAAGGAGTTCACCAAAACATCTTTTCTCAGACAGTAGCACTGCACAGATGGCTACTCCAAAATCCACTCCCGCCACTTTGCTCCATGGGCCACTCAGCCCTGTGAAACAACATCTCCTAGCATTAACCAGAACAGGAAAACCTTGCCTGAGGAGGGCAAAGAGGCCTGGGCCCACCTTACAGCTGCCACATCTCCTTGGGAGCAGTGCTGGATTGGAGGAAACAAGGGGAGGAGTGAGAGCTGGACCAGATGAAAGTCTAGGGCTGCTGCAAGTGTGCAGTGCTTTGAGGGGCCATTGTAGATCCAGGGGTTAAATGGTGATTTGTTGGCTCTTCTGACCAATCAGGGATCACAATCAGTTACATACATTGATCCCTGCTGAGATCTTTTGGTTGCTACGCAACCATGCACTGAGACAGTTGCGTTCCTCACAAGATTGGCCAATAGCACTTTCCAATAATCTAGGGGCAGGAACCTCCACACACCAAAGAGGGATGAGCATAAAAAGCAAGCAACCGCCGCTAAACTCTTGGAAATAATAAAGGTTGCCTGGACTTTGTGTGAGCCAGTTTGGAGGCCGGGGAAGGGTATGTGAGTGCCCCAGGACAGGAAGTGGAGACAAAGTCCCTCCCTTGGTTAAATGTTATGGGATAAAAGCCCTGTCAGCAGAGTTAGTACACTTGGTCCAGCATCTGTCCTCTAAACATAACTCATAGGTTCTTGATCACACCTCTCTGCATGAAGTACAACTTGGCACATTGCTATACCCTTTGCACCAGCATTACCACTGGAAAGAAAGTGGTTTCCAGTCCTTCAAGTGTTTGAGATTTTTAGTTTTGTCCTATCCCCAACTGGAACAAAATTTTCATAAACCAATAATTAAACAAAAATCAGATCTGGTTAATAAAAATGGTTTGTTTCAATAATTATGAAAATATTTCACTTTGACTTTGACTTTTATGCCAAACCTTTGTGGATGCCTTTAGTATACATAAATTACATTTCCAAACTTCAAAAGATTGAAAACAATCCTTTTCATTTTGAAAATATTGAAATGTTCCATTTTGACAATTTGTATCCATTTTTGTCCCCTTTCTTTCTTTTCTTCTTTCTTTCTTTCTTTCACTCTCCCCGCCGCCGCCCCCAAACTGGTGATGCATCATAACAGATCCTTTCCCACAGGCAGTTTACGTTTCAATTAATCAATATTCTCTAAAGAAAAAAAAAGTTTAGTAAGAAATCAGCATTCCAGAGGCAATCATAAGTATGTGCCCATTGCCTTCTCATCCATAAAATCTTATAGATACCCCATGAGATAGGCAAGAGTTTTTACATTCATTTTACATATGGATCAGCTGAGACTCATGTAGACTGATCTGGGAACTATTCGGTACCAGAGCCAAGACTTAAAAACAAAAGTTGCCTGCTATAACTGCTCAGATGCACTCCTTCCCAAGACACTCTTCAGCTGCAGCTTAAGACCATCGAAAAAGGATTGCTTTGATGCATTTCAATCATTTCATAACAAATATGGCTATTTAGTACACCTGGTATTGCATAATATTACAAATAAACCAAAACTAAACTGCAGAATTAAGAGAATGACCTGCTTTCCACACAGGGGAACTGCAGCTAGATTTCCTGTGTGACAGTACTGTATGCTTTACTGTGGAGTGAATGCTCTCTAGTGGTTACAGCAGGGGATTGGGAAATCGGGATTTTTGGGGTCTGCTACCTGGCTCTCACATTGGCAGCAGGTATGTCACTTGTCCCTGGGTCTCCGTTTACCTTGATCAAAAAGGAGAAAACATTGGACTACTCCTGCCAGACTGCCTCTCTCTTTATTTTAACCCATGGGCTCTGTCCCTTAGTTGGTTGCTGCTTATGTTTACCTAGGACACCCAGAATATTTTAGATTATGAAAATTTCTTTGACAATTTTGGAGGATTTACAATGTGAAATGTTTCAGTTTTTCTTATAGTATGTCTTGGATAAAGATGATTTCTAAGGGGAGACAAATGAATCAATACCCTGACACCCATCCTTTTTTTCATATACATCTGGTTATTATTGCACGGAGGCTTTCATGTTTTAATGATAAATTGTCTTTTCCCGTTGTAACACTGTCCCCAGACGGCCTGTCTAGGCTGAAATGTCTTCTGAGAGCATCTGCTTTTGATCTATGGGGGTTTTAAATCTCTGAATCTAATCTGCACCCTGACTGACTTGAAAGATGATTTCCACAAAAGTAGAGTGTTAAAACTTGTAGAAGCCCCTTAGAAGGGATCATTTGAAATTATTTAAGAGACTATATTGATAATTATATTCAATATGTCTTTATGATCATTTTTCTGCATACATATATTCTTCTATTTTACAGCTGTCTCCAATACGAGAGAGAGAGAGGGAGAGAGATTTCCTGCAAGAAAAGCTACAGTTTTATTTCAATATAACCTGCATATGTTGTGGCTTAATACTCTAATAAAAGAGAGCTGGAAGCTTTCCAGAGCACAGTATTTCTGCCCTGTGTATCAATTAAGATAATTGCCTACTAAAATGATATGCCAATTAAAGTAGCTTGCAAAAGATTCCTGCCTGCTATTAACTTGTTTACATGTGCAAATTGGAAATGAAGTTATATGAGATTTTGTTAAGATACTCAGTCTGGTTCACATCCCATATAGAACCATCCCCACCACCTTGGGCTCTCTAGTCCATTACTAAGCTGCAGCTCACTGGGGTTTCCAGGGACTGCAGAGGTATTCTGAGCTTAGTCAAGAGGAATCACTCATTTGTAGAACAATATGTAGAAAAGATAGGCCAGGCTCACTCTTAACATAAATGGGACTTGAAATTGGCCAATATGTGTGTGGTATTTCTGTGGCTAAATGGAAAACCATGTTGGTCAAATAAAAGAGAAGCTGGAAATCCTGCAACAGATGATGAGCATCTTCAGCATGCTAGTTTGTCTGCAAAACCCACTGCTATGTTTTATGTACAGTATTCATGTCAGTGACAGAGATATCTTAAAGAGTTCAGAGATTCAATTTGGGTTGGATAAGAATTAAAGGCAGGATAAAGCAGGAAATTTTGAGCAGAACATTTCTTTTCCCACAAATGGGGGTGTCTTGAATATACTGGAGCCGAGATCCAAACCACCCTTCTGTGGGGTTTGTAAACGCAAGCACCAACGAGTCATTTTTTCTAAAGCAGACTCTCTCACAAGACTTCCAGTGCTCTCAGCTTCTGATTGGACCAGAGCACTGGCCCTTTCCGGGATGTTTCAGCACTCCTGCTCTTATCCATGTCCAAATGAAGAAGCTAAAGTCAGAGATGAGGGGGAAGCAAAAACTCCTTGGCGAAAACAAAACAAAAACAAAAAAATCACCAAATGTCCAGAATTTTCAAAAACATCTTTGGATTTGGGTACAAATATGGGGAAGCGTGAAGAAAGGTGGAATTATTTTTTCTCCCTTTCCTGTATGAATGAACTGCTTTGAAACACTGCAGGCCAACCCATGCTGATGGTTTTCTGAAACTCATAATGGAAACCTACTAAATTATCATTTTTAGCAAGTTATAAATAAAACTGGGCTGTTTGAAGCTATCAGGGAGCTGGAAATGTACAAAAAGCCCTTATATGATAGACACTGCATAGTGTTAGGAAGTACATGATGCAGGGTGATGAGTTTATCACATACTTGCCGCTTCTCTTAAAGGGCTGTTATCAAATTATAGTCTCTACTTTGGCAACTGGAAGACAACGTTAACTACCTTGTAGTTAGGATGTGTTTTGCTCAGCAAGTTATATGCAGAATATATTAGGAAAAAGAATTATCAACATTTTTATTTTATTGTTTTCAGGCAGCATGAATTTCCTGAGTTCATAAGGACTTGCCAGCTCTGATACTATGGGTGAATTCACAACTCCATAGAGATTGTATAAACTGCTCCCCCAGGAGCTTGCTGCAGGTGGCTTCTGCTAGGACAAGCCCAGTAAGAGACACTGAAGGCAGCTCACCCATGAGATGAGGGATTGCCTTGTTTTCACCTCATATTGTCCCTGAAAACTTTTGTAGGTAGCCAAGTTGAAAACTAACAATTTCATACTGCTCTGCTAAACCCACTGCAGTATGTCAGTCCTGCAGTAGGCCAAGGACATTCTATTTCACATAACCTGAAAGCAGCAACCCAAAGCTATTCTTAGCAGAAAAATGCATTCTTAAAAGGAAGTTAGTTCAACTATTTTACTGCTGCTTCACTGACCCCAAAGTGAGTCCCAGTGGTGCCCTGAAGGCCAGGTAAATCATCTCTGGAGCATCTGTGTCCCCATGTTCTGCTATATTACACCACAGCAGAAGCCACACTGAATGTGGTCCATGTTCGTATTATAGTAGACACAAAAAAACATAGACCATTGGGGGGCAGAGGAGAAGCAGAAGACAGCACTGAAGATGAAGTACTTAACTCCCAAAACAAAACCATGGGGATTAACGGGGAAGGGCCCCTGGGAAAATGCTTTTGGTGTCGCGGAGAGAGCATGAGAGTTTTTCTCACTCTATCACACGTTTTACATCATGCTCTGAAGCAATCCCAGCCTTACAGTCGTACTGAAGCAGTCTTTCATGGCCACAGCCTTATCTGAAATAATCACTCACAGTCCCAGTAAAGAATGAGGAAATGGACCAACCCTACGAGATGGCAGATGATGTGCCAGATTCATTTGCATTGGCTTGTCCTCCTCTGAGACCCTCTACCAGTCAACACACAGCAAGCACACTCAGCCTTCTGCATCCGGCCCAGCACGGATGTTTTCTGCTGGAACAGGTCAGAGACAGCGTACAAACTTTTCATTCACTGAAGTGAGAGAACAAGCCAGCCAGCTAGTCCTGACGGCTCTTTATTCCTGCACACTCCAGTATCCCTAAGTAGATTCCTCGGCTCTCCTGTTGAGTGCAGTTACACATTAAGCTGCTAATGCACATTGATTTCTCCTTAAGCTTGAAAGCACAAGAGGTTAAACAGATTTTGATATAAGAGCCCACAAGGAACACTCTATTTAAAAAGACTATGCATCACTGGCTGCAACTGAAAGGATGATGAGTGGTAGGAGGAGATGAAAGGTGGTTCAGACATGGGTATGATGACAACACTAAAGGGAAATTAAATACACTGCAGGGAAATGGAAGTCATAATCATCTTGGGTTTGCAGCTCATGAACAGTGAAAGGCTTATGTGATGAAACAGCAGGTAAAAGTGCCCTGAGACTCAAGTCTTAAGGCCTCACGGGCTTCAGTTTGACATTTGAGTCTTTTAAATTTTTACGAGGGCATCCAATAACTCCTCCTGCTCAGCCCCCTCCACCATGTGCCTGTGCTTTTTTGATTTACACGCCCTACTGAATGTGCAATGAATTCCAGGAAAACGTGCAGAAGCTGTGGCAAGGTCATCATGTAAAAAAAAAAAGTAAAAAAAAACCACTTCAGGGCAGTTTGAAATCTCTGCTCATGCCCAGCCTAAATGCAGAGAGGCAAGAACATGCACTGGTGTAAACTGGCATAGTTTGACTAAAGGCAACAGCACTGAGCTCATTTATATCCTCTGGCAGAGTGTAATATTCCTATTTAAAGCAGACGTACTATGTGGTGTGCGGGGGGCAGAAATTTAAGTGCAGTGGAACCTTGCTAATTCATACATTGCTGATCCACAAACCTGGGCAACTCCTCTCGCAATCTAAAGAACAGTGGTTTCGCTCCTCAGCAAAGAGTGAACCAATTGACAAGAAGGCCTCACACTGCTACACTTCTAAGTTTAAAGTGCTGTTGAGGGTTTGCTTTAATATGGTCATGTGCTCACGGCCCCAGTGCTGGGGCAGATTTCTCCCAGTGCTCTAGGTAAACTAGGAAGGAGCTAACAGCCCTGAGAACCCATTTACACTGGGACTTTATAGTGCTCTATTTTGCTGCATTCAGGGACGATGTTTTTTTCACATCCTTGAACAAGAAAGCTGCAGCACCGTAAAATGGCAGCGTAGACAAGCACTAAGACAAATCCTGAAGTCCATTCTCAGGCGAAATCCCCATTGGTCCATCTGCAAAGACTCTGCCTTTGAAGGTTTCCCAAAGAGAGCAATATGCAGTGTGTAATAGCTCTAGCAAACTCCTGTACTCTAAATTGATGTACCAATCATTGGCTTTATGCCCAATATCTACCTGTTTACTAATGCTGCTTTCATTAGCTAGAGTTCCTGTAACATCTCACAGTCTTTATTAGTGTTGGGATATCTAAGAGTTAATAGAGGTCTGAGAAAGCGTAAATACAGTGGGGTTGGGAGCCCTGGCCAGGGCAGGCTTTTTCCTTGCTGGTTTATAGACATGTTTTCCTTCTTGCTTGAGGCTTGGACAAATAGATTAGCATGTAGCTGCATCAAAATGGTTCATTGAAGACCGTAACTTGATGAATGCATCCTTTGTTATCAGTATCACTTTGTATTCTCTTGTTCAGTTCTCACTTGCTCCGTAAGAATACTTTCAGGGTCCCTTTTTCTGTACTCTCTGTACCCTGCTGACTCTGGAAGTACATAATGTAAAAAAAAGTGCTGATCTAACTGAAAATCCTGTCAACAGTAAAAGGGGGTGGGTAAAATAATATTCATCACCCAGGTATTAAAATTCATCGTATGGGAGTTAACGCTACCGAAGAAGGGTGTTACAGAACTAGTGACAGATGTGTGAATTTACATACTCAGATAGATAAAAGGGTGTAACTGGTTCCAAATCATTGCCATTCAGAATGCGTGTTGGGGGTCTGAGGTAAATGTGTGATGGTAATAAAGGGGTCTGTAGACTCCTCCATGCCTACAAGTGTTGACCTCCTTCTCCTTTCATTTCAACAATTTGTTCTTTACAAATCATGGGAAAAAAAAGTCTCTTCCTTCCTATCCCTCACTTAAGAGCATAAAACTACCATACTGGGCCAGATCAAGACTCCACCTAACCCAGTATACTGTCTTCTGACAGTGACCAATGCCAGCTTTCACAATGTGGGCCCACAGCCAACTTTGAGACACATGGTCATAGAATAATAGACATGTGAGGCTGGAAAGGACCTTAAGAAGTCATCAAGACTAGCCCCTGTGCTGAGGCTGGCCCACATAAACCTAAACTATCCCTTTCTTGTCTTTGTTCTACCTGCTCTTAGAAAACAACAAAAGAGGAGCATTCCACAACTTCCTCTGGAGGTCTATTCCAGAGTTTAACTATATACTTACAGAAGAAAGTCTTTCCTAATATCTAACCTCAGTGTTACTTGCTGAAGATTAATCCCATAATTTGCTGTCCTATTTTCAGCGGACATGGAGAATGACTGTCTCCTATCCTTTTTATGTATATATAATGTGTGATCCAATGTAATCCCTTGACTTATTCCAACTTTATTAGCTCTTCACTAGTTATTCCACAATTTGTCCTTTTTGCGTTTAAGTTTTTTTTGAATCTCTTCTCCTTTTTATAAAGATAGGCACTAGATTTGCGCTTTCCCCATCTTCTAGGACCTCATCTGTTCCTCATGAATTCTCAAAGAAGACTGTTCCGAGATTGCTTTTCTGAGTTCCATAAGGACCACAGTGTAAATTTCATCAAACCTTAACCAGTTGAATACATGCAACTTATGTAAATATTGTTTAACCTGTTCTTTCCCTAAGGTGATTTGCATTTTTCCTCTCTTGTTGTTAATACGGGTGACTTTGTCCATCTGGTCATCATTATCATGTTTAGTGAAGCCTCAAACAAAATTGGCATTGAACACCTCAACCTTCTACGTGTCATCAGTCATTAGTTCTCCTTCCCGGCTAAGTTGTGGACTTACACTTTCCTTTGTCTTTGTCTTGCTCCTGTATTTACAGAACCTTTTCTTATTGCCTTGCTAAGTGTAACTCATTTTCCTTGGCCTTTCTGACTTTGTCTCTACATGCTTGTGCTATTCTTTTGTAATCCTCTTTAGCAATCCATCCATGTTTCCACATTTTGTAGGATTCCATCTAGATTTTCAGGTAATTAAAGAGCTACTAACAGATGCATATTAGCTTCTTAGCTTTCCTCCTAACTTTCCTTTGCCTTGGTATAGTTGTACCTTTAAAATTGTCTCTCTGAGAACATGCTAAATCTCCTAAACTCCTTTACCTCTTAATTTTTCTTTCCTAGTTCTGTTAAAGTTTGTTTTTGAAGTCCATTGTCCTTATTCTGTTCCTCTATTTCTTTCCTTATCTCAGAATCAAGAAATCTACTATTTCATACCTTTCACCCAAATTTCCTGCCAGCTTCAGAATCGCTACCAATTCTTCCCAGATGGTCTGAATAAAGTCTAAAAGGCTTCCTCTACATACTGAACCAAAATGTTGTTTCCAATAATATTCCAAGAATTTATTGGTAATGTTGTGTTCTCCTATGTTACTTTTTCAACAGATGGCAGGTGGTTAAAGTCCCCCACTATTACCAGGTCTTTTGTTTTGAATATTACCGTTACTTTTTCTATAAGGGCCATATCTATGTCCTCCTCTTGATTTGGTCTATTTTACATCCCTGCCGTGGCATGGCTCCTATATTTTACCCTTTTGTTTTTAACAAGAGACTTAACTGCTGTGCCTCTGACCTCTTTCTGGATCTCAAAGTGAACGTAGATATTTCTATGTGTAATGCAACATCCCCTCCCTTTTCATTCTGCCTGTCCTTCTTAAGTAACCTGTACCCATCCATACCAGAGTTCCAGCCATGAGATTTATCCTACCAACTATTTTTACTACAATTACATCACAATTTTGCTTGTGTACTAGTATTTCCAGTTCTTTTTGTTCATTCCCCATAGTCCTTGCCTTTATGTTGAGACATTTCATATGTTTGTAGCTGTGCTGGTTGAAGGAAATTAAAGTGATAAGATGGGTCAGGTGCTGTCTTTTATTGAATCATCTTCAGTTTGGTCCAAGGAAAAATATTTTATCCATCTTGCTCTCCAATTTAAGATGCTGAGAAGACTGTCCTACTGATTTCCTTCTTGTTAATCCTTAGACCCTACTTAGATTTGTCATGTCATCCTCAACATTTAGATCTCTGTTAAGGTAACCCCTTTTAATGCTCACCCATATGCTTTTGTCATCTGCTCTGTAGGAACCTAGTTTAAGACCATCTGACGAAGTGGGTCTTTACCCACCAAAGCATATGCTCCAAAATTTCTGCTACTCTATAAGGTGCCACAGGACTTCTTTTTGTAATTTAAGACCAAACACTTCAGCGCACATGCTAGGAGAAAGTCAGTCGGTAACAAGGAACATAGTTCTGTTCTTCAAAGCAAAAGCCAAGTCTTCCTTTGGTATTATACACAGCCCTTTCTTGGTGGTATTATACTTATTCATGCACATCTGATTGCAACATATGGCTAGCTTCTGAAACTGACAAAATAGTTCCCTTTCAGTTTTATTTATGTAATGGTTTGTTTGAATCGCAGCACACTTAAGCCTAAAAAATGACAACGGTGGAGCAGATGAAGTCTCCAAATTAAAAAAAAAAAAAAACAACACCCTCTCTAACCCATGAATTTCCATCATTTCATACTGAATGGCTGCTGTGGTGTTTTATTCTGGTTTTCATGATCCTATTCACTTACGATCTGGCCCAGGGTATAGACAGACAGACACTGAAGCATCTGAAAGAGATTACTACAGGCTGTTGCTCTGAACGCAGAAAAAAAAGTGCTGAAAAAGATATACCACGCCTTAACAACTAGAGAATTTGCAGGCCAGCATATTCAGACCAAATGGTGTCAGGGGTTGCTATTCATTCCCCTTGTGTCTCACCCCGAAGCTCCCTTAATGCTGTCTATAAGCTAAATCCTCACTAGTTTAACTTAATGACTCTTATTATTAATACAAAAAAGCAGTCAAGTAGCACTTTGAAGACTAACAAAATAAAGTCTGAAGTGCTACTTGACTGCTTTTTTATTTTGATAGAATACAGACTAACACAGCTACTTCTCTGTCATTATTATTAATACCTAACTCTTACATTATACTTCCCATGAGCAGACCTCAAAACCTCATTGTAAAGGAGGTTGGCATCATTATCTCTGTCTTACATATAGAGAAACTATGGCACAAGGTGAAGTTACTTCCCAAGGTCACCCAACATGGTAGAACACCAAATCAGGTGTTCTGAGGTACATAACCTGCTTCAGCGATTTGGAAAATCCTCCTGGGTGACTCTCTGCATATTTAGGCACACACATGACATTGAAAATCTGGCCCATTGGCACCCAGTGCTCATTGAATGAACTGGGTGACTACCTCACTGAGGGTCCTTTGGAAAATTTCAGGTGAGGAATGGAAGTCCAGTAGGTATTCTCTAAAGGCCCAGGCCCAGGCCCATTGAAATCTATACAAAAGTTCTCACTGATTTGGGTGGGAGCAACAATACCAGTGCCTGGTTGTTTAATTCGACTATATCAGGTGCACCATAAAACTAGAATCGTAATAATGATGCACCCATAAATAATCATACTTGGTGTTTTCTAGTGCATTTGCCATTAGCACACTGACTTAGAATGGCATGGTCTGATGATGCCCTTTCCCCTCACTTGCTTATGGGCCTTCTCATGCCCCAGTAGATAAGAGTTCATGGTTCGAGAGGATCAGGGCCGAGCTGGCCCACCCCTGAAGTCAATGAAAATGTTGCCATTGACTTCAGGGAGACCAAAGGCTAAGTAAGCTCCTATGCAAAAAGCAATGGGACCAATTTCTCAAGATGCTGGTGTTCCCCAAGGGGAGTTTCCTCCATTGTTGTTGGAATCAAGGACATCTTGCATGCTCTGATCAACAGAGGGGACCTCACTTTCTAGGCACCACACCAGCATTATGGAAAGAGATAGCCAAACACTTTACCGTCTATAGCAGGAATTACAACCATGAGACTCTGCAGTTACCTGACCAAACAGGGTTTACTGTAGCACTGGATTGAGTCTAAAACAAGCTTTGGCATTTTATACGGAGCACGTACAGCATGGACTATTCTGCAGTCCTCTTGTTCACATTAGAATCCATTATAAATATATGGGTATAAATATGTCTTTGCCACAAGATTTGAGCAAGGGCATACATGATGCTACCCCAGGGACATACTAAGAGGTGAATCACAACCTTTAGTTAGAGAAAGTTTGAAAATGTCATTTTCCTGTGGGGAAAAAGTCAACATTTTGGCAAAAATTGTGTGTGTGTGTGTGTGTGTGTGTAAACTGAAATATTTCAAATTGTAAATGTTGTCATCTTGCCTCAGCAGAGCTGTAGTCTACTGAGAGAGACCCAAGAACTACACATACCATAATTCCTTATTGTTTTCCCTCATGGTGAAGGGAGACGCTGCATATGGGGAGTTCTTGCACATGACGGATTGTGGGATATGTCACCTGGCGGCAGAGTTCAGCCCATGGAGAAGAATGGGGATATGAGGGAAAATGAACTAAGCTCCCATGGGGCACTGTTGTGGGATACCAAAATTGAAGCAGTTCAGGGGAAGCATGGAGACTCGGTGTTTCACTTGCTTCCGGGACAAGGAAGTACACTAAACTGAATCAATGCTTGACTCAGTGTAACTCTCCCTGGGGTACCAGCACAGAAATAATGACTTGAGTGTAGTGGAGTGGATGAGAGCCAAAACGCTTCTGACTCTAGGCTTCCTGCTCATTTCTGACCACATAACAGAGCAAGAGGAAAGTGGCAGTAGCATTGTGGACTCATGGTGTTGTTAGTTTATGCAGCTTGAGGCTCAAATTTCCAAGATTTTGACAAAAGGCTCATGAACACATTTAAAAATGTAAGCATTTTTTTGAAAAATTTCACACAATTTTTTCTACAAGTTCTAGTGAAGCTTATTTATAAGCACATTTTCAAACTTCAGTCAGTTTTCACTGAAATCCTAAGGCATTTTTAAACAAGTCCAGTCCCTCTGGAGAGCCCAGGTGTATGCAGAGTCATAGAATACTAGAAGTGGAAGGGACCACAAGAGGTTGGCTGTACATTCAGTTCTGGACCAATGCTGTGTGTACAGTGTATCATCTCAGTACTAACTAGGGCCTGGAGCAGCTGATCTATGCAATTAGAAATCCCAGAAACTAATGTTTCTGGTGTGTCTTTTTTTTTTTTTTTAAATTCCAGGCCAAAATATTACAATGGTAATTTAGAGCAGTGTTAGAATTAATTATAATGTCCCTTCTTCTTGGACTCATATGGTATGTCTAAACAACAAAGTTATTTAGAAATAATAGCCATAATTTTGAAATAACTATCCTAGCATTTACACAATGCAACTGCTATTTCAAAATAATTTCCAAATAGCAGCTGCATGTGGGGAGTTCCTGGACGTGATGGAGTGTGCCATTTCAAAATAGGACTGTTTAGACAGGGAATAGAGCCTATTTTGAAATAAGCCATAATGTCTCCAGTGCCTCTCTTTTGAAATAGGGTCTATGTGTGTAGACACTGTATTGTAAAACAGCTAAGCGCTATTTCGAAATGCATTTTGTGTGCAGCTGTTATTTCAAAATAAGCTATTTCGGAATAGATCTTCATAGGCTACATCCACACTAAAGAGATCTTTCAAAAGAAACCTTTCAGGAAGATCTCTTCTGAAAGAACTTCTTTTGAAAGAGTGCATCCACACACAAAAAAGTGGATCCAAAGAGTGGTCTGTTCTTTGGAAAGAGAGTGTCCACACAGCCTCTGCTCTTTCAAAATAATGGGCCAGGGATCGAAAAATCAGGTGCCGTGATGACCACTCTTTCGAAAGAAGGGCCCTGCGGAGCATCTACATACGTTTAATTTTGAAAGAAGCGTTTGAAAGAAAGTGTTCTTCCAGAAACTGGAGTGGAAGGGTACTTTCAAAAGGAGCACCACATGCTTTCGATTTACTTCTGAAAGAACACTTTTTGTGTGTAGATGCTCCCCAAGATCTTTCGAAAGAGCCCCCTTCTTTGAAAAACTCTTTCGAAAGAACTTGCTAGTATAGACACAGCTATAGTAAATAAGGGACAAATCCGGTTCCTAGTAAAATCAATGGAAGGATGCCCACTGTTTTCAATGGGGGCTGGAACAGGCACAAAGACACCAGCATTATATGCAGAGCAAAGTGAGAAAGAGCCCCAGTCAAATCTTTTACAAACTCTGTAGCACATGGAACAGAATTCACGAGAAGAACATTTAACTTTACAGACCAGGTCATACTAATGGGATCATCTAGTGCAGAATTCTGCTTCTGAAGAGCTCAGGGCGATAAGCTTCAGAGGCAAGTGTCAGAAGCTCCACAATTAGCAGTTATGGAGTTGCATGCCCATAGGTGTTCCTCTGTAACCCAGTAACCATTAGTGTTTGGCTTATGCCATGAAGCATTAAGGTTTACAGTTCTATTATTTTTAATCCCATGTAACGTCTCTGTGGATGTTCTCATTGTCAATGTGGTGTAAATATTTTCTTGGCATACATTTGAGAAAGCTTTCAGAACTCACTCATGTCTTTACCACTCAAACCATTCCAGCTTGTGCCAGTCAAACCCATTTCTTATACCACTATGCTTCAAAGAGTAGGTGTATTTCCGTCTGGAAAGCGACCGACAGAAGTGCCACTTCGGGAGCATTCTGCTGACACCCCAGTCATCCTCATTCCATGAGAAAGAAGGGATGTCTTGGCAGAGGGGAGATTTCCTGACATTTGGCCAAGGGTGGACAGGCCAAATTTTGCAAAAGCCTCTCCCAACAGAACTGGCAGCAGGAGATACACAAATGTGTTGCACAATTTGCGTATATTGCCGACTGTTCTTGGCAATCTAAATAGAGCCCCTATGTGTAAGAAGGTGATAAAATGCAGATGCATATAATAAATGGTATTCCTTGAAACATCTATGGACTTCACAACTCAATGCATGCTGCCTTGCAATCCTCCAGTAGCTTCAGTTCCTATATTTTGTTATAAATTTATGGCGTTATGCTTAGCAAAATTGTACGTGTGCACGTGGGAGATGGCCACCTTCAGGGTGGTCCTGCGGCAAAGAGCCAAAATAAGATACTCAAATACGATTACAGGATATAATAAAGAATGCTTCTGCCAGATCATTCTCATAGCGGCTCTTGGAAGAAGAAAAAGATGAAAAAAATAGAACTTTTTTTAAAGAGACTGCTTTCTACTCACCCATCAGAGTCTGCAGATTTTGCTGTCTTTGAACCTTTGAATATATACTTCACAATCTTACAAGGTGAAAATTAACTCTGAAAAGTCTAGGGGGCAGCAAAACCCTCCTCCCCACCTCCACTAATTCCTTCAAAGCAAAAAAAAAAAATTGCACATTTTTTAAAGGTTAGGAAAATCTGCAGTTTATGAGTGTTTGCGTGAGAGTCTCGGGGGGTAGCTGTGTCAGTCTGTAGTGTCACAAAAACAAGCATTCCTGTAGCATCTTAAAGACTAACAAACTGTTTATTAGCTTTCACGGGTAAGACCAACCTCATCATATTTTCAGATTTTGGGTGGGCAAACCCTGGATTCTTATTGTCTACTCCATATCTGAAAACCAGAAAAAGTGAGTGTGAACCATGTTAGCTCATGTTAGTGTTTAAGGTGCTACAGGACTTTTTGGGTTTTGAGTGAAAGGAAAACTGAAGCAATTAGTTTTGCTTTACATGGCTGAAAACCTTTTTAACCTGTGTAACCCAAGAGGCACCGAGACAGGGAGCGGGAAGAATAGTCTAAAGCTCTCGCTAAGAGCTGTCTGGTTTTTAGCTCACATGGCAGAAGCACTCGGCTATAACCCCTACATTTGCAGGTTCAATTCCACCTGCTAAGGGTTTTACGAGGGGATGGAGGGTTATCTGGGATGAAGTGTGCAGAGGTCTCTGAAGCTGTCTGCATGTGCTTCCTCAGCAGAAGGAAGCGTGTAACCCAGAGGCACTGAGACCACTGAGAAAGGGAGAGTGAAGTCTGCTCTGCAGCCTGAGCTAGGAAGAATACTTTTTAGCTCACACATTAAAGGTACATGACTTTAGCTCCAAAGGTCCTTGGTTCAGTCCCACCTCCCAATGACCAGAGTCCATCACCTTTACAAGTGGGGTGTCATGAATAAATGCCTGCCAAGGGTTAACAGAGGGCTCTCAGCAGGAGGCAGCCAGATAAGCCAATGGGGGGAAGAGAAACCCTTTGAACAATTGCAGTCTGAGGGGTCTTTGTGGCTGATGCAGAGGGGGGAGAGAGAAATCATTGCTCCTAAGCAACTGGAAAGAATCCAGTAAATATCCTGGCCATCTCATAATCAGCCATAGACATGTCAGTAGAAGCGAAAAGTTTAGTTAGATGCCATCAGGTTATTTATTATTTTGGGACTTGGTGTGGAGTTGCTCTGGTTAATGATTTCTTTCCCCTGTACTCTGTCACTTTTAAGCTGAATCCCAGGGAATTAATTCTCTGTGCTACACCTTGTATGTCTGAGTTATTTTCTCTCAATTTGTGAATCAATTACATTTTTAAGAGAAGTATCAGAGATGTAGTCGAGTTAGTCTGTATCTTCAAAAACAACAAGAAGTCCTCTGGCACCTTATAGACTAACAGATATTAAAAAAGATGGTATGATGTCCACTTGTCTGCATTATTTGTTTGTAATATTTTTTAGTCTATAAGGTGCCACAGGACTCCTTGTTATTTTTAAGGCAATGATCTGATACCTGTGTCCTGAGAAGGGTCTGTTTACATTATGTCTTAGAGTGAAGGGCAGCTATCAGATTACAGCTCCTTGTTTCTAAACTCTCCCCTGTGGGAATGTTAAGAGTCTGGGGTACCCCACTGGGAGACATCCCAAGTGTGTTTCCTGGTTTAAAGGCCCCCCTCCCCCACTTGATTGGTTTACCAACCAAGGGTCAGGGAATCGGTGACTTTGGGGAGCTTTTCAAGCAGAGCCTTCTCAGGCAAGGTATTTTTAAGGTTGTTGCTGGACCCCACTTTTTGCACCCACATGTCAAAGTGGGGAGGCAGCCCTGCCATGGGGCCTCTGGGTTAGACTTGTAAAAACATATACTAGCAGCACTGAGCAAACTTTTTACATTGGACCTCGCTTTTCATCCCTACAGTTAACAGCCCCCGACACACACTCCTGTCTAATTTAATCCAAAGCAACAGAAATTTCAGTTGTGTACATATGAATAAAAAAGCCCTCTTGGCACATGTAAGAAAACAAGCCTGTCGAATGTAAAAACTTCATTAATCAGTGTAGAAATGTGACTACACACACATAAAAAGAATAACCTATTTCAAAATTTTTAATGAGATGGATGAACTTGAGACCTAGCAGCCAATGATACTGTGCCCTCTTTTTGAAATTTCATGCCCCCCCAAGGGAGCCCACCCCCCACTTTTCTCACCCCCGTGTTAAGGAGTGAGCTTGAAAAAAGAAGTTGGTATTTTTTTGGAGTTCTGCCTTCCCTTTCCCCACCTCGAGAAATACTGTGTCACTCTCTCTGTTGACGTGGATGACTCTGGTGTCTCTCACTAATTGGGCTGGCGTTTTGCTGATGTCTCCAGGCTTTTCTGGAAATAGATTAGAGGCCCAACCCAGAATCCATGAATATCAATGGCAAAACTCCCAGACCCTAATTCACTGTGCCGCCTACTTTATGTTGTCGCTTATACCAG
Organism: Carettochelys insculpta; assembly: GCF_033958435.1. Taxonomy (NCBI): domain Eukaryota; kingdom Metazoa; phylum Chordata; order Testudines; family Carettochelyidae; genus Carettochelys; species Carettochelys insculpta. Next base: position 7,431,141 of record NC_134145.1, read on the forward strand.
GGCCAACTAAACACTAAGTGGGTATTAAATGCCACTACTCTGATAGGATGACATTTTACACCCAATTTACTCTTACTCTGCAGAGAGGAAAATGACTAAAAAAGATGCAAGACAATGGAGAATCAGACATCATTGCTCTGGTCCTAATACCCAGACTACTGCTTCCTTGGAGAGTGAAACTTCATGCAGCTCCACAGACTTTAGTGAATCTGTGGTTAGGGATTTCAGCTCCTAATTTGCATATGTGTTTGTAGCAGAGAGTTTCAACATTGCTGTATTGTGGATTCTAGAATCCTCCTACTCCCTTGCAGAGAGGAAGGATAGTTTTAGTTAAAGCACAGAAGAGGGAATCGAGGTAAACAGGGATCAGTGTTCTTGTTAGACTTTCTGTGTAACCATAGGCAAGTCCTGAGAGCTGAAAATTTTGAATTTTCAAAATTCCAATCAAAAAATGTGCAGAAATGTTTGCAGGTCTTTTCGTTTGATCTTTTTCAATCAGCTACTGGAATGGTCAAAATTCCCCAAATGTTTGAAATGTTGATGATCTATTTCTGTGATAAGTGTCAAGAATTATTCACAAAAATATTTCTGCCCTTTTCCGCCACCTCTAACTTTTGAAACAGATGGCATCCTGGTCTCACTTTCCATTGTTCTTACAATGTAGACATAGGGCACATCTACAGCAAAGGAAAGAATGACCTTACCAAGGCTGCTCTTCCAGATTTTGATGTAGCGCACTTAGCGGGGGTGTACCAAATTGAACTTACAGGGCATCCCCCCTTCTGTATCATCTGAAGTTCTCATGCCCGCCCTTGCCCATTAGGAGTAAGGGAAGTCGGTGGGAGTGCACACTTCCATTAACCTACCGTAGTGGAGAAGGCACAGAAGGCATAATTAAGTTATGTTGACTTTAGCTATGTAATTAACATACAGTTGAAATTGCATACTTTAATTTCACCTTCCCCTGTACTGTAGACCTGCACATAGTGAATAAAGTTTTGCTGACTGAATTTCCCTCTCAACTGAGATACTTTAACTGAAGTAGTCATCTCTCCTTTTTGGGCTTTTCATCCAGAAATCTCAAAGTATTTGGCAACAGGAAGCTAAAGATCATTATTCCTATTCCACAGATAAAGAAACTAAGGTGCAATCATTTACTTGTTGCAACAAGCTCGCAACAGAATTAGAAACAGGACATAGTTTTCTTACCATAAGATGGATTTGGTGAATGAAATGAGCCTCCAAACCATTTTAAATGTGCAGAATCTTCCATACAATTTTTTCTCCTAGATGCCATATTCTTACATTGCATCTCATGCTTCTGTATTAGTATATAATCAAAGCTTGTTTCTGTAGCTGTAAGTTTTCAAACTTGAATAACTATTGCTCAGGTAAAAAAAAAAGAGCTCTCTCTAGATTATTCTACTTCAGATAAACTAAGAAGAAAGATTTGAAATATGCAGCAGTAAAGATGCATGGAATATCCATAAGAAAACAAAACAAAACAGAAAAACAGTGTAAAATCATTTGGTTTTATACTTCGTGATGAACTAAAATGAGCTGATCTTTGCAAAAAATATTGCAAAGTTATTTCAAGCAAAAACTTTACCAATTTTAGGTGAAAACAGAGGTTCTTTTTGTTGCAAAATCAGGCCTTGTTCTTGAGTGGAAGGAAACTTTGCATGGGGAAAAAGAAACTTTAGCCGTTGTACTTCTCACATGCTTTTGAACTTAAAATAGCCATCTCATTGAAATTTCACATAAAGGCGATTTTGGGTTACAATCAGTCAATCATGAGAGTAAAACCAGTAAAATGTTCATGAGAAGCTCCCTGAAATTAGTTGTCTGAAAGTGACACTTCATAACTCTGTTGAGAAAGGTTATTCTATTGCACTCTTTCCTTTGAGGGTACTGCCACATGCACAGCTATATTACACATAAATAATAAGAAAACCTGGAAGAAATAACAAGGTCTTTTATCACAGAACTGAATTTGGCATTCAATTAGTCTTCCTATTACCAGAGAAGTTCCTACCCCATCCAAAGACATTAACACTACTAATAAAGTCCTCTATATTTTGGCTATTCACATTGGGAGCCAAATGTTTCTCCCGAACCAGACTACTTTCCAGGGGATTTTTGCAAGCATCACTTCAGACTACTTCTTCCATAAAACTTTGAGGCATCAGTGATGATGGATGGCCACATAACACAGCAAAAGGCCTTCAGGACTGGGATTCTCCCTTTGGCTCTGCCATAAGTATCATCATCTCCTCTCAATTATGCTCAACTCTGTAAATCCACATGGGCCACTGAAAGGCCCCATGTAATGCACCTAGAACCACAGAATTTAAAGCCAGATGAAAACTTCAGATCCTCTAGACCAGCAGTGAGCAATCTACAGCCTACAGGCCACATGAGGCCCATTGGGGTTCTACATGTGACCCATGCAACACCCCTCTGCCACCTTCCCCCATGGTTGTTGTGTGCTGGGGGCCCCACACTTACGTACTCCACCCTCTTCCTCATGGCATTTCTGGAACACTGTGAATCACCTAATTTGTGGAGTTCTAGCTCCGGGAGGGAGGGCAGGAAATGGGGTTAAGGTGTGAATCAGTCGATTTATGAGCCTCAGGAAATGCTGGGGGGGAGAAGGGATGGGGCACAATCAGGAGAAGAGACAGGGAAGGGGCTGAGTGGGGGTTTGAGGGAAATAGTCGAGCAGGGGTGGGGCCTGTAGTTGATGAGAGGGTTGAGTAGCCCCTGACAAAATCAGAAGTGACACACATTTAAGGCCAGGGCACATGTGAGGTGCACCCCGATTGCATATCACATTGTGAAGGCCGTGTGCTCCCTCTGCTTCTTTATGTTACTTCTGCCAGCAATTTAATTTGTCCCTTCTAGCAGACCACTGTGTGTTGAAAAGGTGGAAGAAAGAGGGACAATGAAATGCAATGGATTTAACCTTATTCTTGAGGCCTGGTGAATGCACTTGCCCTATTTCAATTGTGTGGCCCAACAGGATGAAGGAGGGCCAGTCACATGGCCCACTCTTGAGCCTTGCTTGCTCATCACTGATCTAGACTGATCCCTGATATCACTGTCCACCAACATCACCCATCCACCTTCTCACTAAAGCCAACAACTGAAGGCAGATCAAAGCATTACAACTCTCTAAAGACCAACCTCTTGTGTGTCACTGGCAGAGACTAGGACAGCCAGAGATACACCATTGCCCCGCAGCCCCTGTGATGGCAGAGAACTGATGATCTGAGATACACCCAGATAAGCCTGACAAGCTATCCACTGCTATTTTCTTTCACAGCCAGAACAAATGACTGGTTTTGCTGAGGGTGTTTCTCACTCCCCTCTTCTTCAAACGAAGGGAAAAAGGAAACAACCTTGGTGCATCGGTCCAGTGAGCACATAGTGGTGTTACTATGTGCCGAGCGAGAGCTATACAGTTCATTCCAAACACAACAAACATGATGTTGAGAAATGTGGTTGGAATAAATTTGCACAACCTCTCCTCTGCTCAGCAGTCAGGCCCCAACAACTTCTGCAGAATGGCTCCTGTGTTGATTTAATAGGTAGCACTCAAGATTTCCAATTCCTCTCGTCTGAGCTGTTTCCCCAAATGGTAAACCAGATGCATGGCCCCTATGCCCAGAGTCAGAAATAGTTAACTATTAGTCCAAACCCAAACCCCCAAAATAAAGAATATTAACTGGGAAAGCGGCACATGGCAAATCTAGATCTTAATCCCCTTTTCGCAAACCTTTAAAACAGGTTGAACATACTGCTGACAACTGGGGGATCGTACACCCCTAAAATCTGGAACTTGAGCCAAACTTTGCACTTTGAGCCCACACACAGTTTGCAATAAAAAATTCCAAAGTAAGCTGGAAGGATGATGAGCCAACTGCTGGTCTGAATGATCATAACTCGGCTGAAGGTAATGGAGGTGTGCCCATTTACACCAACAGAAATGTTGTTTCTTAGAAGCTAATTCCAAGTATTGGGTTTGTGCATGGTATTTTTCCCTTGCCACCAGGCAGGTTCCCATTAAACCCTTTACCACTGAGCATAAAGAATCAAATGGGTCTGTAAAAGCCCATCACCTTCTCTTTACATAGCCTGAGCAGCTTTTCATCTATCATCTTTCACGCTGCATTCTTGGGCTGATGCATGCATTAAAGAAATTATTAGGTGGCTACAGTTATACCGCAGAATTAGTTTCTGGGAAAGATATCCAAAGCCACATGCACAGTAGGGCAGAGAACACAGAAGAGTATTATGGACCTTCTGTCCCACTCCCCTCTACCTCCGGAGCTGAAGATCATGGGGAGACATTGCATTTGTCAAGTGCGATTTTTACTTCCCGCTCTGAACAAGCTATCTTTATGAAATTAAATGACCGCCCTTCATATATTAAAATAACACCTCTTCAGGAGAGAGGTACATGGGCACTGACTGTAGCCCATTTTATAAAGAGAACATTTACATTTCAGAAAATGTAAAAGCATGCACAGGACTGGACCAAGACCAACTGTGGGGGATGGATTAGGACCTTGCATATTTGATATAAAAGGAGGTACTGAGAAAAGATGAATTCTATACATCTTACTCAGGTTTTAAAGCACTTGCTAGAAACAAAGACAACCGAAATGTGAAGTTTAATAGACATTTTGAGCAGTTTTGCATTGAAATTGTTTAATGGTTTATCTACACGGCTGGCTTCACATTTTGGTGCTTAACTTCTTCTCACCTGTGGAAACCTTCCAGTGGAAATGCAGTGACTGTTGTAACCAGGCAGCAGAGCTTTGAAATGTAGCATGTAATTGTGAGTGGTGTTTCAACACACCATGCTTAAGTGCCATTGTTTGCCCTGGACTGACAATGAACTTGTCACTGTGAGAAGGTTTTCAGAGGACACAAGCAAAGTACAGTTTCAGTCAATAAAATATCTGAACATTGGAGTATGGCATTAGATAATCAGCTGGGTTCAACTCATTGCATTCCATCATCTCTCCTTAAAGCCTTCTGGCTAGTTATAAGTTATCTCCCCTTGCCCATTCATGGTGAAAACACCCACCTGTTTATGGGACATGTTAATATATCTTTATTGTCACGTGCTATCTCTTCCTGATCTTGTTATTCCATAGTCCCTCTCTCATAGGTCTGTCCTGTACTGATGAGCCTGTCCCATCAGCCAGTGAGGTCATCCTGCTCACCATTCTGAATCCCTGTCCTTGTCAAAAGCACAGCACAAACCTGGGGATGGCAGGATAGTCGGGTGGACAAAGATGCAGGAGGCTTGGTTCCAGTCTAGACCAAGAGCTTTTGTCTAAGAGCTCAGGCAAGCTCACCTTGTGCCTGATCTTTCCATCTTTAAATAACACTTCTCTGTCAAGGTGGAGTGGACAATAAATCCAGTGATGTTCATGAGCAGCTTCTACACTATAGAGAAGAGAACCAGATGGAGAAATAGCTGGAAGTTTTAGATGGGCATCCAAAGTTTAACACTTCTACACATCCTGGTTCCCAACAGGGTAGGAAATGAATCTGTCAAATATACCAAGAAAGGTCACTGCTGTCACAGTTTCAAACCTATCACTAAGTGTATACATAACTGGCGAAACTACTGAAGATACCGAGTACCTATTGTATCATGTTAGACAGAAAGAGGGCTCAAGTGGGATTCCACAGGGATCTCTTTTGGGTCTGGTGATATTTAACATCTTTATTAATTATCTGGATTAGGAATCAGATGGGTCAAATTTGCAGATGAAAAAAGCAAGGAGTAATTGTAAACACTTTGGAGGGTAGAGCTACAACTCAAGGGGAAATTTATAAATTGGAGAGCTAGGCAAGAGACGACAAAATGAAATTTATTAAAGACAAATGTAAGGAGACAAAGGGGATGCATCTACACTACATTTCCCTTTCAAAAGGGGAATGCAAATGCAGCCGATCGGAAATGCAAATGAGGTGCTTATTTACATGTTGCATGCCCTATTTGCATAATGGCAGCCACTCACTGTTCCAGAAGTTCTGTTTTGGGAAAAACAAGCAGTGTAGATGGGGTTCATCAAAAGGAAACCCTGCTTTCAAAAGCACCTTTCTTCCTGAAAAATATGAGGAAGAAGGGTGCTTTCAAAAGCAGGGTTTCCTTTCAAATAACGCCCTTCTACACTGCTTGGTTTTCTTCTGAAAACAGCACTTCCAGAACAGTGAGTGGCTGATATTATGCAAATGAGGTGCACAACATGTAAATCATCACCTCATTTGCATTTCCAATCAGCCGCATTTGCTTTCTCCTTCCAAAAGGGGAATGTAGCCCAGACACGGTCAGAATGAAGGAAGAAAGAAAGAAAAAACAAATGTGCAAAGAATTTGGGATCGAGGTTCTGATACCACCTGTGACGGGGCATTCAAACCCCTAACTGCAATGGAAGGGGTTAAAAGACTATACTGGGTCCAGGTGCTCCCCATCCCTGCAGAGCAAGCTCCAGCTGGATCCAGGGTTGAAAAGAGAACAATCCAGCACACAAGAGGCAGGCTGGGGAGGGCAGAGCTGCCCAACAAGCTGCTGCAAAAGGAGTTAGAGTTGCGTCCCTGAGGCACAAAGGACTGTATGCTGAGCCCCAATGGCACTAGCAGGTTGGTTTCCCTTTTATACTTTCTTTTGCCTTATCATGGACAAGAAGCGGAGAGAACAGGGAGTGGCAGGATGCAGCTAGGACTGCCGACCTTCTAACCTCTGAGGAAAAGAGATCTCCTGACCCATCTCTTTCCCTGGACAGTCCACCCTGCCCCTCTCTTCCTGCGAGACTTTGCCACATGCCATCACCTCCCTCAAGACACTGCCCCTTCTCTGCTGCTTCCCTGGAGGCTCTGCCCAGTCTCGCTCCCAGCTCTCCCTCCTCTCCTCTTCTAGTCATTTGATCTTCTCCACCTCCCTCCCCTCCCCATAGCTGGGCGCTCGCTACCCTGAGAGCCACCTCCTGATGTGGCGCCAGCTGCAGGTAGGAGGCGGCGCCGGCTGAGCAGGGACTGGCACAGGTTGATGACCTGGAGCCTCCCCCTGCTCTGGATGACCAAACGTTTGGTGTCTGAGCAGCACGTCTAACCAGACACTGCCGAGCCCTCTTTCAGCTGGACATCCGGCAATCCTAGAGCCCAGCCATGGGGGGTAATTCAAACAGTCTCCAACCCTCCCCGGGGTCAATGCTGCAGGCTCTCTGAGGCCTCTGTTATCCCTCACCCACCAAGTCCAGTGAGGACCCACTGCCCTGGGCAACAGGAGAACCTAGAGCTGAGGAGACAAGCTTCCAGCCCTGACATTCAGCTCAAGGTCCCACCCCTGCCGGCCAAAGCCCCGTGGGAACCAAGTGCCCCTCTCAATTTAGGGGCAAACCAGTGGGCAGCGTGTGGTCCCAGCCTTCCCCCAGCAGCCTGGGAGTGTGGAGGAAGGAAGGGCAGGCAGTGCATGGCCCCAGGCTGAGCACAGGGTGGGAAGGGAGAGCAGGCCATGCACAGCTCCAGGCTTTCCCCAGTAGGGGAAACTGGGCAGCACATAATTTCAGCCTTGCCTGGCTAGAGCACGAGGGGTCAGGGAGGGTGCACGAGTAGGCAGCATGTGGCTCCAGCCTTCTCCAACACCAGCTGGAGCACTGGGGAGAAAGAGGATGGACAGTGCTGAGTCCCCTTCCCCACCCCAGACTCCAGACAGTTGGTGGAACAGCCTCAGCTTTGGTGGGGCTGAATGGCAGACAGCCATGGGGGAGACATACTGTAGGGGGTAGAGGATGGTAGCAGAGCATGGGTGGGGCCAGGCTGTCATTTTGTACTCACTGCCTTTTATACCCACTGCCCATACCCACTGCCCTTGCCATCACCGTATCTAAGCCACTTCCAGGAGCGCATTAAGTAACATGACTAACACTTGAGAGACAAGGGGCGAGGGGACAATATTTTTATTGAACCAACTCTTTCTGGTCACAGAGACAAACTTGTGAGCTACACAGAGCTCTCCTTCAGGTGGGTAACAGCTGGCACCTGTGGTTCCTTTGGGCTGTCACGATTAGAACAGTAAAATCACTCACATGAGTAGTCTCCTGGCCTTTCTTGCACCAAAAAGAGAGCAACATTTTTTGCCAGGAACGCTGAAACTAAGTAATACTTATTTATGAATGTCTGAGAGTGAGTTCTGGCCCACTTCCAGCGAATCCTGGGCAGGTTTATGGTTTGATACCAAAAACAATACAGAACTCACTGTACCAAGTGAAACTGTGGTTTCATTCAAACCCTAAGCAAAACTGCAGAGGCACAAGCCCATACAACGTTACATCAAAGCCAAGGTTTGCATGCAACCCTTCACTGCTGAGTTTGACCACCTCTGATTCCAATGAGGCAAATGTCATATTCCACACCCTCCAGGGAACACTGCTCCCTAGGAACAATCATGTTTCTGAAGTATGTTCTGTCTCTGAGATCTAAACCTACGTATGAATAATACAAGCGCATTTCTGCCTCACCGCAAATTGTTTTCTTTCAAAGAGAGACAGAGTTTAATTCTTTTCAGGAACACATTCCACCAGTGCACACACTGTGAATAGAATGGATTCCACACGAGAGGAGCAATCCAAGTAGTATTCCTTTCCAGACCTCATGGAGGTTCCCCACCCATCTTTCCCATAGATACAATCTGTAGAAATCGCTTGGAAAACATCCTGATTCACATGACATTTTCTCTCTGATTTCAGGAGGATTTCCACCTTTGGCTTCCAGAGAGAGAGAGAGAGAGAAAACCTGCCTCACAGCCAGTAAGCTAATTTTATGAAGGAGAGAGAGACTGAGAGACAGATTATGGTCAGCCTGTACAGCTCTTACGCTTTTCAGAATGTGAAGGAAACTCTGCCCAAGACTTCTGTGGACACTAGTCTCTCATGAAGAGATGAGAAGGGGTCATGGCCCTGCAACACAGAGTTCGCCAGACACTTTCCTCAGTGTTATTAATTTTATGGTGGAAGGAGTTGAGATACGCACCTACCCATTGTCACAGTAAAACCATGAGATGATAGACCAGCAATCGGTAACCTAGGGCTAGTGACTGGGCTGTGGGAGTGACCCTCCGTCAACTTAGTGGGCCGTCATATTGTTGTAACCAAGATGGCCTCTTGGGATAAGGGAGTTTTGCTAACTGCGTTTGCATACCTAGAATTTGCCAGGGCGCCAGCTGAACTGTAGCAGCACTTTGATTGAATGCAGAGGGAGAGCACAGTTCTCACACTCAATGTTGTGTGCAACCAGCATACACCTCACTTCATCAGCCTTTGCTTTTCATGCTTGTCATTTTAGTAATATCAACAGGAAAAAATCTATGCAGATGGAAATCAGTGGAATCTGTCAACCCTGTGTGAGGGCAACAGTAAACAAGATATCTCATGAGCAACAAATAGTACCCTGATGGGCCATATGTGGCCTACAGGCTGCAGGTTGTCTAGCACTGTGATAGACTGACAGATTGACAGGTGACTGGTGTAATAAACTGTACTTCCCAAAAGCTCTGAGAAGTACCACGAAGCCTTCAGCTCATCTAAGTGGGGTGATTCTGCATCACACTCTATCCCACATCTACGTCAGATTCCAGCCCTGAAATGTAATTTCTTTTTTGGTTAAGCATATGAAAAAGAGAGTGAGTTGGAGCATCTTCAGGGAGCAGTGCGATGAGCAAAACCTGAGGTTTTGGGTTCTCTTAGCATAAGCTCTCAGTACTTGATAGCAAACAAAACCTTGGATTTACAAAGGCAGGCAGGAATTCACCAGCAAAGAGGTCCTTCCGAGACATTTCCAGTAACTTTTGCTTTTGACCAGTCTGGAAAGTGCCATGAGACCAGCCCTATTGCAAATATTTCAATACTTGTATGTACTTCCAGACCCAGCTAAGTTCAGGAACTACACAGACAAGAAAAGATAGCAGGGCAGGGGAAATAACCATGTTTTCCCAACTTCAGCATCAAATGTTCCCAAACAACAAAGATTTGGTCTGGGTAATGATCCCAGTTCTGGATGAACAGAAGGGATTTCAGTGCATATATAAGGCAACATAAGCTGGTGTAGGAACTTTGCAGTAAATGGAGCTGCTCTGACCTTGGCAGTTGTGGACATACGTCTCTGAGGTTTTTTAAGACAGTTGAGTTGTCCTTTGTGCAAATGTACTGGGATATTTTAATGATGTAAATCACATATGGGAAGAGTCATCTGAGAGAGTGGAGACCAGAGGCCTTATTCTAATCAAATATTGTGTATATATTAACATGGTACAAGTACTTTGTTATTATATACAGCTCTGCCCAATTCCTTAAAGAAAACCATACCTTACCAAACATTCATTTGCTGGCAACCGTGCAAGTCCGATGTCTCACTGCTACAGAATGCACAGCCCTTATCCATGTACATTCTCAGATATGTTCATTAGCTTTAAGTTTATTATTAATAACAACACTTTGTAGTGCTGAACATTAAACATTCACTTGAGAATGACAAGGTTGCTAGGCCATGGGTATTTCGCTGTAGGAGTTTCATTTCAGCCTAGGATCATTAAGCAAATGTGCCTCGTTCTCTGCTACAACAGTAACTTTCCTTTGACACTGATCATGCAATGGAAAGAGGTCCAGGAGTGAATGCAAGCATTGTAATGTAGACTTACTGCAACCTGAGATCAGTCCTAATAATGGCCAGAGGGCAATGCAGAGTACAGATCCCCCTGCCACTAACTTTATAAAGAGAGCTCCCCACCTTCTCCCTGGTTCAGCTGATAAAATGCTCCTTCATAGCAACCCATCCTCCCTGGTTTGTCAGCTCCTTCCTTCCTGTCTGACTCTACTTTAAATGCTGATCCTCCCAGGTAAAAGAGGCAGGGGCTTGTGCCACACAGACCCAACTGCTGCTACCACAATGCTACTAATAAATGCCAGTAGATAAATGTTCACCATTTAGAGCCAACTGCTGGACACACAGTACAGGCTGAACCTCTCTGGTCCAGCCCCCACGGGACCACACGAGTGCTGAATGAGAGAATTTGCTGAACTACATGAGATCAATATCGTCTAGCTGCATTACCAACACTTCTGCTGGTTACTGGGCTCTTTGAAGATGTTCAGGGGTAGATCAGAGTTAAGTAACAGTTCGAGGCTGTAAACAAACTTTATGGGACCGTGGAAAACTTGGCCACACCCATGATAAATGGACAACTAAAATCATGCTGGACTGCAGATGTTGCTGGATGATATAGTGTCAGATTAGAGAGATACAACCTGTATTACATTAATGTGGATTCCTGGTATCACAGGGCATGATGCAGAGCTCACTGATAACAGTAGAAAAGAATCCTTTTGGATTCGGCCTGCAGCCCAAGAAGGAGTTAGGCCCTGCTGAAGCAGAAGAAACTGCAGAATCTTCACCCGATCCTCAGGAAGGTAAGAGAGATGGCAGCCTGGTAATCCTTTGCCCACGTGCAATCAAAATTTTCAAAACTCCAGTTTCTGCTGGTAGATTAGCATTTGACAGACTCAGGAGGGATGGCATGGGCTAGAGCTTACGATATGTTTTGACCAGCACTCACTAATACTTCATGGTGTGCCGATAAAGGGAACAGCCTGCAAGTTGGGTGTTGTTCCAAACTTGCGTCTCAGTCACCAATTGGTGGGAGCTGGAATTGAAGTCAGCTGACCAACCTTGGTTTTACGGAACTCAGCGGGTCCCTGCTTCGCAGCTGGGTGGCTAGCTGTTCCTGGCAGACTCGAGAGTGTGAGATGCCTGGGTGCTTGTTACAATACACACTGCAGCAAATTAACTGAGGGAGAATAATCTGGGAATTACTCCGGCTCCATGGTGCTGAGTTTTTAAATGGAGGACTGTTTTAAAGTTGTCTTTTTCTTAAAAAAAACTTTTTGGTCTCAATTCACAGGCCTGATCTACACTTAAGACCGATATTGGCAGAGCTCTGTTGGTCCAAAGCATGGAAAAAACCCATTCTGGCTACAAACCCCTCCCAGTATATGTGCAGATATGACAACATAAGGCTTCTGTCACCATATCTTAACATTCCATGGGGAGGTGGCGTTCCTCTCCTAGCAGGAGTTCTTCTTCAATAGGTTGTGATCAGATCAGTACCACTCCTGGAGCCCAGACCTCTGCTCAGTTGGCAGTCTCGTCAAAGATTTGGGTCCTGTGGTATGGGTTTCACTTGCCCTTACTGGGGTTCGGGATTCTGTCCCATGGCTCAAAGGGCAGTGGGTAGGACCCCCCTGGTCTGCCTGCACCAAGTGACCAGTCCTTCCCAGCCTCGGACTGACCTCTCAGGTTACCGGGGGAAGGGAGCCCAAAAACCCCCTGTGGGAGCTCATCACCTTTCCTGCTTTCTCTAATATGCTGGTCTTCTCTTTAGCTACTCTCTAACTCTCTCCTTATCTGTTCTCATCGTCTCACCTCTCTAGAACCTCCTTTTCTACTCTGTCCCCACTCGCCCTTCTCAGGGATGGGTTTAAAAAGGCCCATGGCAGCCTCAAGTGGGATCAGCTGGCCCAAACAGATGTATAGCAGCCTCTTCTCTGCTGCTCCCATTCTGCCTGTGATAACACCTGACTAACCAAGGTTGTTTCTCGTTTTAGAGCTGCCTCTCCCAACTAGTAAGCTAGCCCTCTGGCCTGACCCTGTCACAAGTTGTACTCAGTGTCTGTGCTCAGGCCTATGTGGGCAAAGCTACGTTGACACGTAACAGCTATGCTTCCATGCTTATAACCTCCAAAGGCTCTGTAGCTTAGACACTGAGTAATTGAACCTCCCTGTGTGCCAACTGCTTTTTCCTTTGCCTGGGCATCTCAGCAGTCCATGAAGAGGGTTTTTAATCTCTGGTGTATGGCTCAGAAGCTATGTTAACACACTGGGCACAGTATCACCTTGTCAAATGTCAACGAATTTACATGAGCTCCTCACTAAGACAGCTAAGGAAATTGGTTTTGGCTGCAGCCATCTGGTCTGCACATAGTTTTGAGATGAAGGAAGCACAAGTTTGACTAGCAGAGCGGGATGGGGGAATTGCTGCTGAAAATAGGTTTTTAATAGGAACAGGATTGCTGCAGCCAGTTTTCAGAGTAAGCAAAACCTCCATTAAGTGTAACATGCTTTTGAATGCAAAAATAAAAAAAAACCCTCTGCAATTAAGCTTGTTGTTTTTGTTCAAAATGAGGTGGAAGGGGGGTAATATTTGACTGACATTAATTGCTTATATTAAGGCAGTATGTGCTGTACTCCATCCAGACTCCACTAGGACATAGAGTCTAAGAGATTAACCAGTGGTTCTTTTGTAGAGGATGGATGGCATGTTGAACTGAGCAGCAGTCCTTATAGCACGGAACTGAGTGATGCTGAGATCCCAAACCGATCTGTAACATCAAAGGAGGGAAGCTTTCTCCAGAAATTCTTGCCGCCTGCTCTACTGGCATGTTCCAAACCTTTCAAGGAGAATGCACAGGTTTGCGACTACCTCTTTCAGGCTAGAAAAGGGACAAACGAATACCCTTGCTAATGACATGGGTTGGAAACTTCCCAACCAAGCAAAAATTATTGACAGGGCACACTGTGTCAGTCATGTTCTGTCAACCACATGCAGCAGGGAGACCAAACCTTGCAAAACGAAGAAGGCATAAGCAAGCACTCGCACCATTAGCAACTTTAGCAAACAATGGGTGATGCTGGGACTGGATGATCAGAACAGGACTTTGAGGAGTGGGGGGGTAAGTCGCACATTCCAGGCACATCCTTGTAGTATTCAAGAACTACAGTGATGTAAGTGTGCATGTGCTTATCTATAAAGAATTTCCTCATGAGCACAAATACAGCTGCCCTCTGCCTTTGGAAATTCAGGCTGGTAACGGTGTTTTATAGGTTCCCTTTGCTGGCTAAGGCAGTGGAACTGTTACTTTAGTTCACCAGGGAGACAGGAGAAGCATGTGACAAATTCTTTTGGGGTCAAGGGAAACACACATAAACTCAGCTGATAGCTAGATCTGCACACACTGTAGCCCTGTAACCCTGGGTTGCTTTCTGCTCTATTTAGATACACAAGACTTTGCAATTACAGACAAAGGAGGAGGTCTGCTAGAGGTCACTATGATAAGGCTTATCAGAGCTCCTCCTAACAAGGTGAAACCACCACAAACTTTTGACTGGCTCTGACATTCCACCTTGTATTATACAAGTGCTTGGTCTTAGAAAGTCAGGCCAGAGTTCTCCACCCGCCTCTTTGCAGGCAGTGCTACAGAAATGAAATGTTGGGGAGAAATAGGGTGACCACCTCTCTCCTTTAGGGTTCATCATTTTACATACTCAAGAGTCTAGCTTCCTCCCAGCTGTTCAGCACACATAAGCTCCGGTATAATTCAAGCACAGTGGGACATGGAGATGGACAAACAGAACTCTTACTTGTCAATACAGGGATTATAAAGTTGCTGAGTCTCACAATTTTATGCAAATCCAGTGAGATCTGATGATGTGAACTCCCCCAGCTTCTGAAGTTACATGATTATGTGAGACATCTAGCTTGCAAGGACTTTTTTTTTAAGTAGGTTTCTAGCTCCCATGGTAGTGCAGAAATGCTTGAATTATGACAATTAAAGGCTCAAAACTTGGAATACAAACAAAATCTCAGTTCTCTTTATTAATTATTAGTTGTAACAGTAGTATTTTATCCTGAGATTTTAAGTCATCATTCTGAGAAAACCTGAGTCAGATTTTTTTTTAATGCTTGGGTTTTAGTGCCATAGTGGGATTGATCAATTATAACGTATGTGGATGGAAACTTAGACACTCAATTCCTACAGACCAAATCCAGTAATTTATCTTTTGAAGTCTATGTTCTGCCATTGCCACGTTTTTACTGTTTCAGAATGTAAAAAGAGACCTGTAGCTCACTCCCCTTACCTTCCACGGAAAACCCAATACAATTGCATTTAAGAGGATGAACACAGTCAAAAGCAAACCGCAGGAGTAGATGGGACAGTTGGGCTGTGGACTCACTACTCCTCCCTTTCAGAGGGGGCATGTTAATTAGGCAGTCTGGAAGATGCACTGACATGAATATGCAGCACCTCATTAGTATAATGGTGGCCACGTGCAATTTAAAAGTACCCCTTTCAGAACGCATGCCGCTTGTGTAACCAGGGGTCTTTTGAAAGGATCCCCTGACGTCGAAAGCCCCTTCTTCCTATTTGGCTTTAGGAAGAAGGGGCTTTCGATATCAGGGGGGACTTTCAAATCGCATGCAGCCACCATTATGCTTATGAGGCGCTGCATATTCATGTCAGCGCATCTTCCAGAGTGCCTCATTAACATGCCCCCTCTGAAAGGGAGGAGTAGTGTGGCCACAGCCTTGGTGTGATTCAGCAAAGTCATTCTGAAGTTCCAAACACACTCAAGAAGCCGGCATTCTGGTTGTCAGAAAGTGAGTACAATAAAAAATGACCAACACCCATCCCAAACCTGACTGGAAGATCTACTAGTTTTGATGGGTTCATTTACTCTGCAGACCTTTCCTTTCCTGTTCCCTGACATGATTTAGCTTTTCGTTTATTATTCTCATATCAGATCTGCCCTATTCCATCTGGGAAGAAAAAAGGAACCAAGAACATACCCTGAGAAAAAGTTCTCCCCTCTGAATTTCTGCCCAGCCACAGCACTGGAAAACTAACAGAAAAGTCTGACCTGGCAGAGTAAAGACATGCCCGCGGTTTTCAAACTAATCTAGCACTTATGAAACATTCAGTTCTCTGCAGCCCATTGGTAAAATGAGAATAACAGCACTACCCTACCTCAGCAGTGCATGGTGAGGTGCTTAGACACTGTGGAAATGGGGAGCCACAGAGGTACCTTTTGATAGAAGAAAGATTATAGGGAACATGAGAGAATTAGTAGAGTGTGGGGCAGATAGATGAGAAAACCCAATAGATCCAATTTCTGTCATTCTTATTCTGACCCTTTTAAAGTGTAAATTTTTGGAAGCTGGGGTGAGGAAGGGCCTGAAGCCTGATACCACCCTGTTAAAAGAAGAGAAAGAGAGACCTAATTTGGAGTAAGTCCTATGTGGTTGATGTCACTCCCTCATAAAAGGAAAAAAATACCCTTCAGTTGTGGCAATGGCTTTAACCGCCTACCCCCTAATATTTACAGACAAGCATAAAAAAGGGGAGTGTAATTTTTGTCATGACATCTGAAGAGCTGCATTAATGAATATTAAATAGTTTTGAACATCAAAGTACTGGCTGGAATTGAAACCTGACATCTTCACCACCAGCCCTTTATGGCCTGCATGAAGAAAGCAGAACTGAGGGGAGAGAGAAGGGAAAGAAGTGCGAGGTCTTTGTCTGGAATGTCAAAGACAATCTCTAGAAGCCCGGTGACCTACAATTCAAACAAGCCTTTTGGCTTGTAGTTTGTAATGTGCAATAAAGAGATAGTCCATTGTCTCCTCGGCTGCCAACAGCCATCTTGACAGCAAGCAAATACACCATTGCCTGAGGAAACATTACATCTCCCTGTAGCGTAGGTATAGGCTGGATATTAGGAAAAACTATTTCATCAGAAGGTGGTGAAGCACTGCAAAGTATCACCTAGAGAGGTGGTGGAATCTCTGTCCCTAGAGGTTTTAAAGCCCTGACTGGAATGATTTAGATAGGGTTGGTCCTGCTTTGGCAGGCAGCTGGACTTGATGTCCTCCTGAGGTCTCTTCCAGCCCTAGGATTCTTTGATTCTATGCAACACTTCACCTATTTAAGGCAGACAAGGCTCCTTCCATTTCTTTCCCCTTGTCTTACTAACTAAACCGGTATTTTTTGCAGCTCAGAATTTGTTCAGAGTGTCTCAGGAATGATTGGATGGCCTCTCCTGATAAGCAGAAACTCAAAAGTAGTCAGTTATGAAAACTAAGGGCAGAGAACCAGAAAAGGTAAGAGGAGTATCAAAAGGGATACACGCGGATGCCAAACTGAAGTTTATTCCTAATTAAGAGTCCATCTTTTTTCCCCCAATGGAAGATTTTTCCATCTCATAATTTTGGTTCAGTTAAATCCAAATGTTTCATGGGAAGGTATCAATTTTGACAATATTTTCAATGGGATACGGGCAAAGTGCTTTGTTTCAAATTTGCCACAATAAGTTATACTACCCAAGTAAAATCAATAATGTCAAAACAAACACTTTGAACTTATCTCTGTGAAGTATTATCTCTATGAAGTATTTTAATAAGGTCATTTTGATATTTCCAAATTTTAAATGTTTTTATTCCAATTCACAACAGAAGGACACAAGCATGTCAGAATCTCTTGCTAAATAGGAATTTGAATTCTGACCTGCTGAATTTATAGTACCTATAACAAGACAAACAAATGATGGTTAAGCACATTTGCCTTGCAACCATCCAAATCAAGATCGCTCTGTCCTTAATATGCAGATCCTTGGCTTAAATAAAAACAATCAAGATATCTTTCTGTGTGCCTCTCTAAAACTGATATTAGAAGGCCATGAACAACTGAACTGTAAACAGCCACCAGCAACACAGCTAACCACAAATATGCTGCCACCATCTATTTCATTTTCACTACTCAAGAGAAACAGAAATAAGGTAGGGATATGAAAAATGGTGGAATCACTGGTGAAATCACTGAGAGGGTCCAGAAAAGAGTGGCAAGAATGATTAACGGTCTAGAGAATGCAACCTATGAAAAAAGGTTGAAAGAATTGGGCTTGTTTAGTTTGGAAAAGAGAAGATTGAGGGGAGACATGATAGCGGTTTTCAGGTATCTAAAAGGGTGTCATAAGGAGGAAGGAGAAAACTTGTTCTTCTTGGCCTCTGAGGATAGAACAAGAGGCAACGGGCTTAAACTGCAGCAAGGGAGGTTTAGGTTGGACATTAAAAGTTCCTAACTGTCAGGGCAGTCAAACAGTGGAATAAAATGCCAAGGGAGGTTGTGGAATCTCCATTGCTGGAGATATTTAAGAACAGGTTAGATAGATATCTATCAGGGATGGTTTAGATAGTGCTTGGTCCTGCCATTGGGGCAGGGGGCTGGACTCGATGGCCTCTCGAGGTCCCTTCCAGTCCTAGGGTTCTATGATTCCATGCTTCTATGATTTCACTGACAAAAAGATAGCCTTCTCTGTAGAACAACGCCTGAGACACGAGTCTAGATAGAGCTTCATGGAGATGATTTAGAAGCATCAGACATAAAAAAGGCATTGCAGCATTTAGAGATGTACCTGTTGAGCACTCAAGCATCATACTAGATCCACTCCTTGCCCAGAAAGCACATTTGAAAGGCCTGATGTCAGCCACACAATAGCTAGGACTATTTATGCACATGGAATTTTATCAATTAATTTAATGACATAAATAGCTACTGCAGTTTTAATTCAGCAAAGCACTTAAATAGAAGCTTTGTTTTATGGACTTCACAGGGACATAAGCGTGTGCTTCAGTGGTCTGCTACTTAGGGACCTCAGACACTGGCATGTACCTCGTTTGAATGGTAACTGAGTGCCCCACAAACATCCTCCCAACATCACTGTATGCACAGGAGCACTATTGTCCTCTTTTCACATGTGGGGGACTCAGACACAGAGGAGACAGGACTAACTTGACCAAGGTTACTGAAGAAATTTGTACAGAGCTCAATCCTGCTTTTCCAAGATGCAACCCCATGCTTTATCTCCTGGACCATATCTCTTTTCAATAGATATTCTTCAGTACACACTTACCTGCTTTACTGAACTGGACCCTTTGTGATTTGAACCTTAGACCATACTACCAGGTCACCCTTTCAGTTCCAGCAACAGCATCTTTAGCAGTCACTTAAGGGACCAGCAACATTGACTGCCTAGTATACATGGTCATTAAGGAAAGGCCAAACAAATTGCCCTGGAGACTCAGGACAAATGAGAATGGTTCCTTAAGACATGATTTATGTCTAAGTGTAGGTCCCTGGGGCAGGTTTCATGGTATATTCACTAAGATTGTATCTCACAGTTTATATTTTCAGTACGTGTTTGCTCTGTGAAAAAAAAGTGTAAGAACAAACAACCATTGGGTTCCATTTGCAGCATATTATACAGCCTCTAACCACTCATCTCATGTTGATGAGAACCACAGAACCACACAAGGCTAAATCTGGCATATCGTGCTGGAAACATCCCACACAATAATAATTTATTAATGGCACAAACTACTGATTTAATCCTTCCTCACCACAGCACCTAGCCACTGAGGCTGTAGTTTCAGTGAAATCTCATGCTGTGCAACTTAGGGAGTCAGTGCAGCCGCCCTTTCTCACATGGAGCGGTGTATCCTAAGGCACTCAAGATATAAAGCTGATATTTGTCGAGTGAGTAAGTAGACTCTTCTTTTTGTGCATGTATGAGATACTCTGAAATCCTCTTACAGTGCCTGATCCAAAGCCCATTTGAAACAGTTCCATTGGCTTCACTGACTTTTCCCTCTGGCCCACTTATGAAATCATTCCCCCGGCTCCATCCCAACGGAATGATTTGACAAGTTGAATTGTGCATCTCCCTACATGTAATACATCCCTACTGCCCAGCACCATCGTGTCGTGGGGAACCAGGGAAAGCCTAAGGAGTGTCAGAGTCAGTGGATACTGCTTCCCCATCCAGCACACGCACACTGCATGGGTCTTAGAGGAAACACCAGCCTAGCATCGGAAGTGGCAGGTGCAAAGCTGTTCAGTGGCTGTTTCTAACCTGCATGAAGAACATTTTCCCACTGTCCAAGGAGCTGCCCAGACCAAACGGACAGACTGAATATGGACAGGATGCAGGGCTACATGCGTACCGTTGATGTGTTGCAATGCAGGGATACAATGCAGTCCTTTTCTCTGCTTCAGTGGACACGGAATTTGCTATGGGCCAAAATGACATCAAAGGACTGGGCCTTATAAAGTTCCCAGGTCAGTTCTATACTCCTCATCTTGCCCATAGACTCACACATCTTGCCCCAGCTATAAACCAAATCAAGGTCACACCAAACCTGGTTAATTGTGTTAAACAAAACACTCCCATAAGATTCTGAACATTGGGTTGGAGTCTTCTGGCAAGTGATAGATAAGGTTTAATAAGAATACTAGGCTGCTATTCAACTGTCCATGCTCCCGGCTGCCATTAACCATTAACAGTGAGGTCAGCAGACCTTGGCACGGATTATGTAGCCTACTGCATTACCATTCCCTGGTTTATTTTCTCTTCCTCTCAGGGGGGTGGTAGATCTTATGGGAACAGGAAAAGGGCATTAAATTCAATCTGCCTGACACTTCTCAGCAATCTCCTTAATCCTACCACTTCCTCATTCCTGCTCTTCTCACCAGGCCCCTTCTCCCTTGAACTCACTCAGTCTTTGCTTTCTTCCCCCTCATAACGTATTTCACATGTCTGGCTATCCTCTTCAGGGAAATTCTTGTGCCCTGTTCCCTCACTTTCTGGGTGTTTAGAATGTCCTCTACCCCCACTGGCTAGGACCTAAGAAACCAAAGTAGCTACATCTTTGAGGATTTCCTAAGGCATGTATTGTGTTATTGATTTTTCTATTAACATCAACAGCCTTATAGGCACAATGTGGATCCTCCATCTTTAGTGTCTTCTTTCTCTGGCTACATCTAGACAAGCCCAGAAGATCAACCTGCTCAGGGTCGAACTTTTAGGGTTTAATTTCATGCATCTAGTGGGACACACAAAATAAACCTCTCAGGAGTCACAGTTAACCCCTGCACTCCTTTCAAGATGCAAGGAGTAAGGGAGGTTGATGGGAGAAACTTGTCGACCGTACTCAGTATGGACAACCAAGTAAGCTGAGTGCACATAGGTTGATTCTAGCTATGCAACTGCCATAGCTAGAATTGTGTAATCGTGGCCAACTTACTTTGTTTAGTATAGCCATAGCCTCAGTAAAATTAACCTGATTCCTTTAGCTTTTCTACCCCATTTAAAATATGGAGATTTGCTAGACTTCTCATATGCCTAGACTTCATTTTCTAAAGGCAACACTATTTTTCTGTGGTAGAGTAGTCAGTGCTGGAAATACTACTCCAAATAAGAGCAGCTTGGGAATTATTCAATGGAGAATTATTTTCATTGGGGAATGCCAATTTGTCAAAATTGAAACTTTTTCTTCTGAGGAAAAGAGTGGATTTTGATGAATTTCCTGATTTGAAAATGTGTAAATTTTTTTAAAAGAGTTGATATCAAAATGTTTCAAAAGTATTGAAAAAAAAAGATTTTGATTGACGATAAATATTTGGGGTGGAGTTAAGTTCTGAAATCTTTGTCAATATCTCTTCTTGATTTGGGAAAGGAAAGCATTTCAAAATCTTGAAAAATTCTTGTGAGATGGAAAAACCATTTCCCGCCTTACTCTTCTCCAGATGGTGGTATATCAAGTGCAAAGAAGTAATGGATATGTAGCAAGGAACATTCAGCATATTTCAATATTTGGAGAAACTTCCTACTATAAGGGTAGTTAAATTTTGGAATAGGCTTCCAAGGGAGATTGTGGAATCCTCATTATTGGAGGTTTTAAGAACAGGTTGGCAAATACCTGTCAGGGATGATGTAAGTTTACTTGGTCCTGCAGGGACTGGACATGTTGACTTCTCAAGGTTCCCCCCAATCGTACCTTTCTATGATTCTATGATTCTGACACAATGATACACAGCAGAGAATTCTCCTTGTCTCCTTTGCTGTGCAGTCCTTCTATTCTTCAAATTGTTTTAATGCTTCTATCCAGCTCTTTTGTTTACTTTTGCATATAGTGATCTTTGTCTCCTAACAACATTTTTCTCCAGCTGGAGCTAAACAATTTATACACCTTCTGCACAGAGGTAAGGGAAATCTCTCAAACCTTTGGTTAAGATTTTTCAAAGCCTATGAGGTGATTTAGCCACACAAATCACACTCATTTCAAAGGGGATTGTCTGGTTAACATCCAGGGTGGTTTTGGAAATATCATAAAAACAGCCTTAGTGGGTCAGACCAAAGGTTCATCTAGACCAGTGTCCTGTCTTTTGACAATAGCCAGTTCCAGGTGCCCCAAAGGGAGTGAACAGAACAGGTGATCATCAAGTGACCCGTCACCCTTCCATATGCATCAGTGCAATGACTTAAGTACTAAAGCAACAATAAAAATCACTCCTGGAATGGACATTATGGAGCTCACAAGTTCAGCTCATCCACATTCACCAAGCCCTGTGATTTTTCAACCTAGATGAAATTTTCATGGAAAATTTTCTTTTTAGTTTCAATGAAAACCAGAACCCAAATAAAATTTAATTTTTGTACAAAATTCCAGCTTTTAGGTTTTGGAAACCAAATATTTTTACCACAGAAAAAGAAGTAGGTATGTATTTTTTATTTTTATATTTTATTTTCACTGAAAAAATGATAATTTTCCACCCATGCCCTGGAAATTAAAAACAAAAGAAATTTCCCACAAAATACTTGGAATGTTTTGATCAACTATAACCCCCATGATATCAGAATGACTGTAGGCTTCATACTGCTCAGGACTAAATTCAAAAACTCATTTCTTCAACATCACTTTCCATAAATCAGTTCTTCACATACCCATGCTTCCACCCAGATGTACGTCACACACACACACACACACACACACACTCTCTTTCTCTCTCACACACATTGAATGCACAATTTTAAAACTCCATTAATTAAGACTTTTCTCCTAAAGATCGGGAAGTATAAAGGAGACAAAGGCTTTCTCTTCTCTGACAAATAGGCACTAGTTATTTTGCTGTAAAATTCCAAATAGAAACAAGGTACCTCTCACATTTCCTGTGAGGTTTCAAGGAGAAGATCGTCTAACACTCCTTGCCCATGGTTTACTTTACCTGCTCTACCTAAAGCTCAAAACCACAGTACCTTGTCTCTACCGTGATTTTTACAGTGGGCTAGCCAATGCAGTTTGATGACCTCACAGCAAAACTATACATGGCTTTTATCAGTGAAAATATAGTCAAGGATATCACTGTGCTACTTTCAGCATGAGATTTGCAAAAGCAACTCCAGTTTGCACACACACACCATTAAATACTTGGAATACACTCAGTTTTCACTGGCCAAGTGATGAGCAACATGGAAGGATGCTGCTTCAAGATATAAATGAATACCCCTGTTGGACCAAGTGACTGACTTCACACCTAAGCCTGAGAGCAGAATTTGAACTCGGTTCATTTGGTGGAACCCCGTATTCCCGTAAAATGAAAAGATCAGACAACGGGTCCAGGTCAGATTTAGAATTTTGGTATAAAATTTTGCTTGAAGTCATTTCTTTCTGCATTTTTCCATTGTGCGTTGGTTTCACAGTTTGCTGCTGGCAGTCCAGGGTCAGAGGGTCTGAGAAACTCAAAGACATGAAGCCAGTTATGAAACATACAGGGCACTTGGTGGACACTGATAAAAAATATTGGAAAGCCGTGAAAATCTCTCAGATCTGAAGAATTGGGTCTGTCTCACGAAAGGTCATCACCTGATCAATTATTTTGCCAGTCTTTAAAGTGCGACATGTCTGCCTTTTTGTTTTCTCAGCGTAGGAGTGAGTAGCATTCCTTAAGATGGAGGTTTTGGGCCTAAATTCCTTTTATTGCCTAAGGACAGGTCTACACTACGGTGAAAAAAATCAATAAGTAACTCCAGCTACATGAACGTATAGCTGGAATCAATGTATCATAAATCTATTTTTCCTGCTGTCCCCACAGTGGGAGGTTGATGGGAGAATCTCTCATCAACTTCCCTCACTTCCTGCGACAGTGAAGAGTCAACATGAAGCATTATTATTTGATTTAGTGAAACCCCAATAGGAGTGTTAAATCGAACCTCAGAAGATTGATCGCCACCCTGTCAATCTTCCTACAAGTGTAGCTGTACCCTAAGTGGGTGTGATGTTGTCAGACATCAATTTCCACCTACAGTTGTTTGACTTCCATTATCAACCTCTCCGTTCAAAGACTGCAAAGGCTTTGCTCTTCAGGAGCTTCTATTATAGCAGTGGAGTGTTTACAGAGGAGTTCAAAAAAAGGAGATTGCAAGACACGATATGGAAACAATGTGGTGTCAGAACCAAGCAAGGGTTGCAGTTTAAATGGAGTGGAATCAATAAGGCAGTGCAGAAGAATGGTGTTCCTCACAAAGAACTTCCCACATGGACCTCCATGTTTGAAGGCTGGCCATCCAGGGTTCCACTAGGGTAATTAAAATAAAGGCTTGAATTGTGGAACTATTGGTCTGACTCCCCCAGTGCATAGATTACTTGACAGCCAGTCGATCCTGCCTGAATGACTGGCAGAGGCCCATCACAGGCAGCAGACCTCAGTTAAGCCTCTGCTTACACACAGCCTTTGTGAGCCAAGATCAATTTTTATAACCCCAGACTGTTCTGTTTCAAATTGTAAACTCACACTTTCACATCCCCTGCAGTAGAAAGTATGCGGATTAAACCCAGGCGTCACGCGCACGCTTAGCACCTTAATGGACCCCTGATGCTGAGCAGGTTTTTACAATGAGAGAGTGGAAAGACCGGATGTGAAGGGTTCTACCTTAAAAAGAAATCTATCACAATTGCAGAAAGTCCCACCGGGCACGCAAAAAAACCCTGCTGCCCTTTAAAAAAGCCAAAGGTCAAAGCAATGTAGGCATTGTCCTGATCTCCAGGAGTTAAGTGAGGTTGAAGTTATCTGACTGCAGTTCTTTAGGACTCCTTCCTGAGTTGCTGCGTTTGCTCCCATTTCACTTACCCTACACCATTCAACATTCATTTTCATGAATCAATTACGTTCGGCCTCGGATATGAATTTGGTGTGACATTTGCTCCAGTAGTTGTAAAGGTGACTCCCACAAAAGGCTCAGAATTCACGTTTGGATTTTCAGAAGCACTCACAAGTCCGAAACAATTAGCCAAAATATAGGTGCAATCTGACTGTGCAGCTCACAAGAAAGAACTTTCTCCTTGGAATTTCAGTCCTTGCTGCCTCTGGGAAAGGCTGAACATATTCATATAAGATCTATCATCATATGATTTGAATCCTTCTAATGACATATGAAGTGTATTTAGGAGAATAATTCACAGGGAATAATTTTGCTGTCAGTTATTTGCTCTCTCTTCTTCCCTTTGTGAATTGTCCACAAATTAGATCTTGACGGCTGCCTTACATTTATTTAAAACTAGTAGATTTACCAGCATTACTCAGGTCCTTAACTCATTTTAGGGTTTTTGTTTTCTTTTGAAAATATATGGGGAAAATGTACATGCTTTATTTAAATGACAGTATTTTTTAAAAATATGGTGTTAGTTTTAGGAAGTTAATTTTTATTTTGGATTTCTTTAAAAAAGGGATACTTACAATTTTACCATTTAATTTTATGTTTTTTTTTTAAATTGGAAAATCCATCACATGCATGTTTGCTTCCCTCTTACATGTTATTGTTCACTATGTTTTAGCAGAAAGGAGTTCTAGTCAAGTTGGTTTCCAACAATATTTTCTTCTAGTTTTCAAATTTTAAGCATTGATTTAACTGCATCAAAAGAGAGCAAACAAAATTTCTCCATTTTCTCTCTTTTCTGTAAGTTTGTGGAGAAGCAATCCTATTTGGCTGGGTCTACACGTGCCCCTTCCTTTCGAAAGGGGCAGGTTAACGAGCAGGTTTGAAATATGCTAATTAGGCACTGCAATGAATATGCAGTGCCTCCTTAGCATAATGGCGGCAGCAGTGATTCGAAAGTGCGGCTTTTCGAATCGCGTGCCACCCATGGAGACAGGACCTTCCTAAAGGACCCCCCCCAGTTTTTGAAAGCCCTTCTTCCGATCACCAGATAGGAAGAAGGGCTTTCGAAAACTGGGGGGGGGTCCTTTCGGAAGGTCCTGTCTCCAGGGGCGGTGCGCAATTCGAAAAGCCGCACTTTCGAATCGCTGTGGCCGCCATTATGCTAATGAGGTGCTGCATATTCATTGCAGCACCTCATTAGCATATTTTGAACCTGCTCATTAACATGCCCCTTTCGAAAAGAAGGGGCACGTGTAGACCCAGCCTTCCAGTTTCATCCTATTTTTCTGGCTCATCTTGGTTTAGTCTCTTTCAACATTCACTCGGTTATGTTAGAATTACCAAATCAAGCATAGTCCTCAAAACTTTCTTTTTTCTGTTTGATTTTATGAGACGCAATCCCATTCCAGGCACATCCCAATTTCCTGGCACAAATGCACACCTATATTGCTATAAGTTATGATAGGAAGAAGCTATATATTGAATGTGCTGGCCCAGTTCTTACCATTTTAAGAGTTCTTGATCAAAGCGACAAAACTCCAAACTATATAGTTGCTTACTTGCTCAATAATTTATACATACATATTTATATTAGAATGCAGCTTGTTTGCAAGCAGTTTGTTGTGACTCTTCTATATTTGAACATCAAGATGTTTTGACTGGGTACCAACATCAGGTCCCAAGCTGAGCTTCTTTCCCTTGATTGGGTGAGCATATCTTTTAGGCTCTATTTTCTGATCATACTACTCAGTGCCTTTTTGTAAAAAAAAGGGGAGCCAATACTTAACTGGCTCCCCAGCCAATCCCATAGTTGGGGCTTCTGCAGTGCTGGTATCAGGACTGGGAAGTACTGGCACATAAAAAGCACTGGTAATACTAGTACGTACATTTTTGGAATTTGCTTTCCATGAGAATTCTTCAACAGCCTCTTAAATCTTGCTAATAAATTGGCTATTCTGCCAGTCTGGTGGAACATTACTAGGCAGTGAACACTAAATAGGTTCAAAGAGTCACAATGAGGTCTGTTTGAAAGTTAAATGAATATTTCCAGATATATTTGTGCAGTCTTGGTGGTAGAACTGATCAGAAAGAAACAAACAATGAGAAATCTGCTCATAAATTTAGCTTTTATTTTGCTGCACCAGTGTAATTTTTATCAGGCAGTCTTACACAAAGTAAGGCCCTGAGAACACATAAGCGAAACCCCTTTTTTGGAGTAAGCCAACTGACTTTAATGGAGTTCAACATGGATGAATTTTGGCCCCCATGTCTGCTCCGTGTAAGGATACATTCTGGCCAGTGCTTACCAATTGCTTTCCATAACAAATGATCAGCTCATCTGTTGTCATCAGATATACTAGCTCTGGTTTCCATCTTGTAAAATAGAAACAGCAGTGCCACTGCCTTCTGAGTGTTTCTTTGGGGTGGTGACAAGGGTTTGCAGTGTTTTCTTAGATGAGGATCTTGTTATTTGAACCACGTGTCATCACTTGAAGCCCACATGAATTAAGTGAAAGATTGTTCTCAGGTATGCCTTTTATCTGCCTGAATGCAATCCAGCCAGCTAGCATTTCTTCAGAAAGTCTTCCATCTGCTTCCTATTTGATTCTAGCCGGCATTCAAGGTAGATGTATTCTTCTTTTTTGTTTAATTTTGATTTCATCCCCTGGGACCCTTTTTTCTGCTAAATGTTTGTTGAGGCAGCTCTTCAGTTCCAGAAAAATATGGGATACCCATTTTTCTGGTTTTCAGTACTGAGCTCCTCCACCAGTTCCTACGCAAATCTGTATTATCTGTGCAGCACAACTCAATCTGGATGGCTCGACTGATGTATAGCATGTGCCTCATCTATGTGAAGATAAACCCTGGAAGAGGCAATTACATCAGGCCATGGAGAACGTTTCAGAGATGCTCTCATTCTTCCTCGGGGATGATGATTTTCAAGAACTGCATATATTTAGAAGATGAACTTTAATGACAGAAACATAGGAATTATGAGAATGACTCAGACCAGTGGGATAAATCCAGTATCGTGTCCTCACAAATGTCCACCAGCTGATCCCTGCAATATGCTGTTCTGGGATAAGTTTCTGAACTGACCTATGATACACCCTCATGGAAGTCCTTTGACTTCCTCACCCTTTCAAGAAGAAAGCAAGCTCACCCCAAAAGCTATTAGTATAGCACAGCTGAGCAACCCTATGAAAGTGAATTATAAAACAAACCCTTCCCAATTTTTTTCAAGTCACAGTTGGATGCCTAAGATGAGTACAAATTGAAACTCATCCCAACACTATGAATTCACAAAGTTTTTCAATAAGACTAAACATTTTTCTATCCAGAATCCATAAAAGAATGACTCCCATATGAAATAAAGCTCTTCCTTATTTCTTTGTCATCTGTACATTACTTATATATACAACTGCAAGTTTTGTTAGATATGGAGTTTGATTTCCTACATCCCCCAACCATGGTGTGTAACCTTCCAACTGGTGTAAATGGGGAAAGCACCACTGAAATCAGGATCCTGGGCTAAACTGAGGCAGAACTGGTGGCAGAAGTCTAGAATATGAGACAGAGCCCAAGGGCAGATCCAGTATCAGGCTTATGAGGTTCAAGCTGGAGTGAGCACGAGAGTCAATACCAGTTATCAGGGCTTCTCACAGGATCCCAGAGGTCAACTGGAAGTCAGAATCTATATCAGAGATAATGTCAATATTGGGAGCTCAGAAGCAGAAAAGCACAGCAGTTAAGGCAACTAGCTAAGAATCCACCTTTCCTGGACATGTCCTGGTATGTCCCATGGGCTTAAATCAATACGAAGAGCTAATCAGGGATGGCCAAGACCACTGTCAGTCAGATGCTTGAGGCAAACTGTGAAAGTCAGTGCAGTAGTCACTGGCATGGTGTCCTGACAAGTATCTTGCTCTGTCCAGTGACAATAACCATTCAGCTGCACGCACGTGCTCCTCCTGCATGTTGCCCTAGCTATGCACAATTAGCCAGCACAACAGACTCCGAGAGAGCCCACAAGGACCACAAAATCAGATAAGGCAAGCAAGGCACCTGAGTCAGGTTTACTGTCAAATGACATGCAGTAATAGTGGTCAGCACACTCTACTGAATCACTACGAATATGTAACCTCTCAGAATAGACTCCGCTCAGTCAGTGGAAGATCCCACCACACCCGAGGCTGGACAGAGTTTTAAGGAAAGGTATCCCAACATTTATGGAATGAGACAAAGAATCTGTGATACGTATCTTACATACTCTTTTAGGTGTTTTCATGACATGTATGTTTTCTCCTATGTTTGTTCTTTACTCCCGATACTTCAGACAACACATTCCTATTTATTACCAGTCACGGTGTTTTCACTCCTGATGTTTCAGACAACACACCACTATTCATCACTTCTTTCAAATTCTTTTACCGTGTGCTAGGCTGGGGTGTCCTTGTACTGCCCTGGTGGAACGTATTTACATGCTTTGTGTGTTTTAGCAGTGCTAGCAGTACTAGTGCCACGTTCATGTTCTGGACCCTGCCTTGCAGGCAAACGTCTCCTTTCACAGGGCCTGCCTGCTTGTGGTTAAGGCCTTAAGCCAGTGGTGGGCAAGAGAAAAGTGGCTGCTGCTGCTCTAGTTACCTGCCACTCCCGAGGGACTGCGCGACTGTGCTCATTGGCTGCAGATTGCTGTTTGTGGCCAATGAGAATGGAAGGAAGCAGCGTGGGCCAGGACACTGCTTCCAACACTCCCATTGGCCACCAAGAGTGATCCTTGGCCAATAAGAACTGCGATCATCCAATACCTGTGGAGGTGCAGGTAAATATAGAGGTTGGGGCCCACCAAGAACTAACCCTGGTGGGCCTTATCCAGCCCACAGTATTTGCACACCCCATCTTAGGCCTTCTATGAGCCCCATGCTTCAGGCTTTCTTTTTTTCTCCTACAGGAATTTCCTATGGTACTGAACCTCTGTGGATTATGGGCAGGCCCACTGACGTGGGCCGAAAGGGGGTAACTGCCCCTGGGCCCAGCGTTTCAAAGTGGCCTTGAGCTCCGGCCACCACCGCTGCTACTTTGGAAGGGCCTGGAGCCCCAGATCCCTTTGAATTGCTGAGGCAGCACTGCTGCACATGGCTGTGAAGAAGGGGATGGCCCAGCACCCTGGTCTGAGGGCTGAATGCCCTATGCCCTGCTCATTTTGTTCTTGGCCCTGCCTCTTCCAGGACACAGAGCCAGACCTCCTTCTCACCTTGCCCCAGGGCCCATGGCAGCTGTTGGTACCACTGATTACAAGCCAGAGAGAGTGGTCAGGATACCATGAGGGAATGTTGCTTGCCCAGGTACCCTGAAAACCTGGGTTTGCATCCCATAAAACCTTGTACCATGGAGCAGTGACATCTGATCTGGTCCCATTACCTTAGGGGAAAAATTGGATGAGGCCTTTATGTGGAAAAGGGGCTTTTGGATGAGAGGTTCCTGATACAAAGGCCAGCCTTGAGAGAAGGTAAGATCATGGTAGGGTAGGAGACAGAACATAGCACCAAGGACAAGCAGGCTTGGCTAAAGGGTCCAGCATCCTTTGAAGTCAGTGTAAAGACTCTCATCAATTCCAGAGAGAGATAAGAGACAGATGATGACTAGGAACCCAAGAGCTGTTCACTGACCTTATGCACTTCCAGGTGATTTCTATGCATAAGCAACTGGAGGTAAGATTTGGCTCAGAGAGAAGGGCTCCCTAACTCAGTGACAATCTTTGTCTATGACTAAGAAATACAGACATAAGAAACACAACCCACCCAAGGCCCTAAAATAAGTATCAGTCTTGTTTTAGGCTGGCTTTATTTCCCCTGGCTGCAATATGTCTCCAATCTAGTTAGAAAAACATGGCTTGCTGCAATCTAATTTCTATTTCTTTGTATATCACACAATGGCTGCGTCTACACGTGCATGCTACTTCGAAGTAGCGGCACCAACTTCGAAATAGCGCCCGTCACGTCTACACGCGTCGGGCGCTATTTTGAAGTTAACTTCGACGTTAGGCGGCGAGACGTCGAAGCCGCTAACCTCATGAGGAGATAGGAATAGCGCCCTACTTCGACGTTCAACGTCGAAGTAGGGACAGTGTAGACGATCCGCGTCCCACAACGTCGAAATTGCTGGGTCCTCCATGGCGGCCATCAGCTGGGGGGTTGAGAGATGCTCTCTCTCCAGCCCCTGCGGGGCTCTATGGTCACTGTGGGCAGCAGCCCTTAGCCCAGGGCTTCTGGCTGCTTCTGCGGCAGCTGGGGATCTATGCTGCAGGCACAGGGTCTGCAACCAGTTGTCAGCTCTGTGTATCTTGTGTTGTTTAGTGCAACTGTGTCTGGGAGGGGCCCTTTAAGGGAGCGGCTTGCTGTTGAGTCCGCCCTGTGACCCTGTCTGCAGCTGTGCCTGGCATCCCTATTTCGATGTGTGCTACTTTGAAGTGTAGACGTTCCCTCGCTGTGCCTATTTCGATGTTGGGCTGAGCAACGTCGAAGTTGAACATCGACGTTGCCGGCCCTGGAGGACGTGTAGACGTTATTCATCGAAATAGCCTATTTCGATGTCGCAACATCGAAATAAGCTATTTTGATGTTGGCTGCACGTGTAGACGTAGCCAATGTAAACTAATCTAGTTAGTAAGAGAAACATGGTTTCTCTGAATTCTGATTAATATTTTGGGAAAAGGAGCAATGTTGTTGTTTTTTCTAAATTCTGACATGTTTTTGTGATACCTTTACAACTTCCTCCAAAAGGCTGATGGGTTTCACTTTGCCTCAAACCTTTCTGGCTGCTGCTTTCTCTGATGGCCACTTGAACTCCAGAGTACACAATGGGGGTGACATGAAAAATCCTCAGTGTGCTACAGTGGGAAAACAATTTGTATCAACATTGCCTGAGGCAGTAGGTTCTAATCCATTGCAACTCTATTTACCATATGCTTGAAAGACTCCAGGAACAACAAAAAGCTGTGCAGGGATGCTTATACATGAATGTAAGTTGCGTAAAAATAGATCCCTCTGACTTTCAGCCTGCAACATTAGAGAGGGAGTTTGATTAAGTCTTTCTCACCCATTATGAATGAGCACCTGGGACGTCATTAGTACTCTTGAGTGTGTACTTTTACAGAACAGTTAATACTTCATGGGACCAAGAGGGTAAATGCTCAGTTGACCTCAATGGAGAGACAATTTATGCCAGATGAGGATCTGTCCGTGAGCATTCAGAATGGATGACTGGACACTGAACATAAAAATACATACACAAAAGTGCAGCTGAAATGGTTAACAGCCACTGCCATTGCATGTGCCAGTTGAATACGTCTGCCCTCCCGCTTCTTCAAAAGGTTGCTGAAGTAACTTAGCCAATTCAATACGAGGGGCATACTTTGCTTGCCAAGAGAGGTGGGGGAGGGATAGTTCAGTGGTTTGAGTCCTGGCTTGCTAAACCCAGGGTTGTGAGCTTAATTCTTGAGGGGGCCATTTAGGGATCTGGGGCAAATAGATTTAAAAAAAAAAAGTGGGGGGTGCTTGGTCCTCCCAAGAGGCCAGGGGACTAGACTTTGATGACCTCCTGAGGTCCCTTCCAGTTCCATGAGAGGTATATCTCCATACATGCTTTTACTTTACCTTTATGAAAACATGCTTCTAAATGAGGGGCCAGATTGCTGAACCCAAAGAGTTCTGGTTTTCTTAGCATTCACAAGCCAGTAATTCAAGCCGATTTCCTGAACCCAAACCAGAAGTCATTGAAAACATGTATCTACAGGTCTGTAGGAAGGATTTTAAAATAACCCTACGTCAGGAGAGGGCTGAAGAATACTCAGCCAGCTGCTTCACCACAACTATGCATCACCATCTAACATCTGCACGCAGACAGGTCTGCTTTGCAAATATTTCTCCTAGAAATGATGGCAAAACTTGAAAGGTTTAAAGACTCTGTTTGGCTAGGATAAGTGTCCAAGCTCTGGATGCTTAACCAAATGAATCAGACCCTCTTTGGTCTGGAAAGAGCACTAAAATGTTGGGGAAGGATTTCTGAACAGACTCAGAGATCATTTTACTCTGCCGACACTGAAGTCAATAGTTAAACTCCCATGGACTCAAATGGGAATTGTTAGGGGACTATAACATCCTGCACAAGCAGGCTTTCTAGTGAGGACTGGGCAGGGGGAGCATTTTGTTTATTTGTTTTTATTTATTTAATTTATTTATTTATATTCTCACTTCGTGGATTCAGATAGGGTGCGTCTACACTAGCTGGCTACTTTGAAGTAGCCGGCACAACGTCAAAATAGCACGCATCGTGTCTATTCGCACCGTGTGCTATTTCGATGTTGAAATCGACGTTAGGTGGTGAGACGTCAAAATCGCTAGTCCCATCTTCGGATGGGAATAGCGCCCTACTTTGACAGTGAACGTCAAAGTAGGGCGGGGGTTGACGATCCGCATCCCGCTACTTCGAAATAGCAGGGTCCTCCATGGTGGCCATCAGCTGAGGGGTTGAGAGACGCTCTGTCCAGCACCTGTGGGGCTCTATGGTCACTGCAGGAAGCAGCCTTTAGCCCAGGGCTTCTGGCTCCGGCTGCTGCAGCTGGGGGTCCATGTTGTGTGCACAGGGTCTGCAACTGGTTGTCGGCTCTGTGGATCTCGTGCTGTGCAGGGCAAGTGTGTCTGGGAGGGACCCTTTAAGGGAGTGGCTTGGGGCTTTGCTGGCACCTTATTTCGACAGGGAGTGCTTGTGTGTGTGGATGCTCCACATTTCCTTCCAGGGCGGCTCCTTTCGATGTTCCCCGTCGCTACTTCGATGGGGAATGTCGACGGCACCAGCCCTGGAGGACGTGTAGACGATACACATTGAAGTAGCCTATTTTGATGTCCTTACTTCGAAATACGCTACTTTGATGTAGTGTGCTCATGTAGACGTAGCCACAGAGCAGAATGTGGCAAACCATGTACTTTACTCCTGGTATTCAATTACAACAGCTGCCAATCGCAGCCAGGCCATGGAAATGGAAAATGAAGATAAGAAGATATATTCTTTTTTGAAATTTCAAGCAGTGTTTTATTTGGGTTTGTTTCAATTCAGGCCAAGAATTGGACGAGACTGATTTCATCTAACCCAGGTTTGCCCATCCCTAGGTTTACTACCATGTTTCTGAGAGCACTTTGGTCCTCCTTAACTTCTGAGATCTACAAAGGTCTCAGCCCAGATCTCTAGCATGTTTGCACAAAACTGAGCACTGATGTATTTGGATTAATACGCACTTTAGAAAGAGAACTGAGCTCTCACAATTCTCTGTAGGCATGGGCTCATTTTCTGCAGGAAACA
This sequence comes from Carettochelys insculpta, assembly GCF_033958435.1. Taxonomy (NCBI): domain Eukaryota; kingdom Metazoa; phylum Chordata; order Testudines; family Carettochelyidae; genus Carettochelys; species Carettochelys insculpta. Next base: position 7,465,395 of record NC_134145.1, read on the forward strand.
AAGAATAAAGAAAAATACTTTGGCATTTTCATCTGAAAATTCTCTAGTTTTTTTCCCCAAAAAATTGTAAAAAACAATTTTTGGAAGAGGAATGCATAACAAATCAAAGAAGGAAATGTTCATGATTTTATTTCATTTAGTCATGAGCCCAATTTTCCAAATGTCCAACCAGCCTATGTCAAGAACTTTTTCTGCCTTTTAACATTAGATTTAGTATTAGTATTGTTGTTGATGTCAGGGAGAACACTAAAATATTACAGGTGACTGAACCAACTGAGAAAAATACAGACTCAGTATTACTTTCCTCTCAACACGAGGACATTCCTTATACTTCCTGAATACAATTCCTACTGCTTTTCCCTAATGGACCTGAATCTATATGGTTTTACAACTGCAAAATAACACAATTACGCTGTATGAGCATCATTTTTGAAAATCCCGAAAAATGCCCCCAAATACTGCTATTTACATATTTCAGCGCATTCTGCCTGCTTGATTTCTCAGCTACTCAAAACTTTCTCAGCACATTGTGATAAAAAGGTAAAAACAAAGGAAACTGCATGGTTCCTGGTATATAAGAAACTTTTGGTTTGTTCCTTGGTTTACTCTAAATCTGGCTGATAATGATCAAACGTTCTTTTCATCTGACGTCTGTTCAGAGGATTTCATGAAATAAACTGACATGCATATGTTCATGCCACAGTTTGTAGTGATTTCCATCTGTGCTGGGAATCTTAAAAGAAGAGGTAGTTGAAATATGTTAATCAAAACAGATTTTGATCAAAATGAGTATTTTCCAAGAAAAAATAACCTTAGTCATTTTTTTTTCTGATTTTTCAGAAAAGAACGACAACATATTTTCTCTAAAGATGATTGGCTTCCTGTTACAAAAAAAATTCAATAAGCTAAAATGTTCTGTGAAAGATAAGCTGCTAGAGTGATGGATGGATGGATGCATGATGGATGGATGGAGAGAGACAGACAGACAGGGAATTGACACTGAACTATTTTCTTCTGCAGAGGTTAACCTCCCAGGTAAGGACTGAGGAAGGCAGCTGCTCCTCTGCTTCCTTGTTGATTTACTGACGACTAAAGAAATAGAGGAATTAAATCTATAAGGCTGTCTGTCAAATTTGCACTTTTTGCCCCTTTGTAGTCCACTGCAATCTAGAAACAAGCGGGTTATTGAAGGGATTCTCAAATGCATAGCAAACTTGCTTTGACACTTCAGTGAAATGAGGACAGACCCAGGGGAAGAGGGCTACCTGCTCATCACCCAAACTCTCCTGTACCACACATGCAGTCATATAACCCATAACTCAGGGTAGCCTCTCCTCCACAGGAGGTGCAGAAGTGTATGGACCCTGGCCCATGAGGGCCACAAGTTCTGATCTCACCTTGAAAAGGCCACAGGTTCTATTTCTATTCCATGAGCTCAAGGCTCCTCAGCAACATCCCAGGTCTTTTACCTCTGGGAACTGTTTATGTTATCCTTTTAACTACACTGGAAACCAGCCACAACTTGCAACAAACAAATAATTCAACCCAAATATGACATTCCTAGCAAACCTATGCCCATCCCCATCTGAACCAAAAAGTCATGGATGAGTGAGGATGAAACACTCATGATGGACAGTTAAGTGACTTCATCAAACTTGTGGGGGAAAGTTCAGGTCACCTCTGGAGATGAAGCTCAGACAGTTCCATTTTACCCAATCGATGTGCCTGTTCCTTGTTATAAACAGACTTGAGATGGAGAACTCAGGGTTTTATTTATTTGACGTTACTTTGCACAACTCCCACCTTCTAATTAGGAAGGAAAACATTTATTAAGTGTTGTCCAAAAACAAGCTGATATTGACAATGGTTTTTAAATTACACTGGGTGAAGCCATCACAGGTGACACATGAGATATGGGATAATTTTCCAACCCACATCATACGGTCTGGCATAATTTCATCCACAGAAGGGCCAGACCTAAAAGACAGAAGAAACTCTTCTACCTGTCCTTACAAAGTCACTGGATTACCCCAGTTTCTTTCCAGGTTTCCAACGTTTTCCTGCAAACTCACCTTGCCAACATCATAACATCCTTTTGAACATGCTGAACTCAATCCCACACTTGCGTAAAACAACATAGGTCTGCTGATGTTAATAAGTAGAGCTAGGTAATTATTTTTCCCCAGCAAATAATAAATTTTCCCAAAAGTACTTGTTAGGGCATAACAGAGCGAGTCATGTATTTGGGTCAAATTGGGGAAATAGCTTCAACCAAAAAACCTCCCCACAAACAGAAATTTTGCAATTGTCAAAATGGTTCTTTTGGACAATAATGAAAACAAACCTGTTCACTTCCAGGGCTACATCTACACTACAGTGATCTGTTAACAGGAGTTACCGTCAGACAAGATATTCAGGCAAAACTGTTGTCAACAGATCACGTCCACACACAAAAGCGGATTAAAAGAGCAATCTGCTCTGTCATCAGAAAGTGGCCAGGCTGCCCATCTGCTCTCTTGACAGACGGGCCAACCGGAAGCTCAGCAAAGAGGGCTGCTCAGCAAGCCAAAAGCCCAGTCTGTCAACGCCCGCCCCACCCCCTGGAGTGTCTACATAGCTTTTTTGTCAACAGAAACAGTCAACAAAGTTGTTGTAATTATTGCTCATTGAAGAGAGGCAGAACGCTGCCAGCGGAAGTGCCCAGTTTTGTCAACAGACTGTTGGCAAAATGCATTTTGTGTGTAGACCCTCTGGTGCAGATGTAGCCTCAGTTTTCTTTGACCCAAATGAAATTATTGCCTTTTTTTCATTTCAGTGAGAATAAAAAAAACAAAACAGCACTCCCTCTCATTTTGAAACAAACCTATTTTTCCTGGACATTTTTTAGTTCTACCACCAAACCAAATATATCTACTGATATCTTTATCAATATGGCTATGTCTACACTTAGCCCCTTCCTTTCAGAAGAGGCATGGTAATGAGTGAGCTGGGAAGATGCTAAATGAGGCTCTTCCATGAATATGCAGCACCTCATTAGCATAATGGCAGCCACGCATGAATCCAAAGCACCACTTTTGAATCACGTGCCACCCATGTAGATTGGGGGATTTTTGAAAGAACCCCACCAGACTTCAAAAGCCACTTCTTCCTATTTGGTTTTAGGAAGAAGGAGCTTTCAAAGTCCGGGGTGGAGGGGGTCCTTCCAAAAGGTTCCCATCTACACTGGCAGCACGCAATTCGAATGTAGCACTTTCAAATCACGTGCAGCTGCCATTATGCTAATGAGATGCTGCATATTCATGGAGAGCCTCATTAGCATCTTTCTGACTCACTTATTACCATGCCCCTTCCAAAAGGAAGGGGCTAGTGTAGATGCGACCTGTAGATATAGATGGATATATTCCATTAGGTCCAGTCAACAGAAATCTGCCTTATTACTTCAGCTCAGGATCTGACCCTTTAGATACAGCAATGTTCATTGGTAGATTAGAGTACCACAATACTTCTGCATATCAGGTAAATTTATGTTACCCCTTTTAACAATGAACACACTGAAACCCAGAAAGGTTCAATGACTGATTGAGGTGCATGCTGAGTTAACATGACAGTGCTCTGACCACTGGGAACTGTCTAGCCTTCCAATAATGCCTATTATTTTACCAGATCTTGGTCCTTTTTGCAGATTTCTTCTCCTTAATTTTTGGCTGATAAGTTGACCTGTATACATCTGCATACACTATCAAAATAGGTAAAGAGACAGAAGAACTGAGTGTGAAAGAAAGGAAGCCAGTAATATTGCAGCATTTATGTGAAGTCCTGTTGTACCTTGTTTCAACTAAGTAATCAGGCAGTTAATAAGACTAAACTGGATTTGTTATTCAAATAAGTTCAGAAAAATCAAATGTACTCATCATCTTTCTTCTTCATGGATGCCCTCTCATGTTCACAGATGCAAATTGCATGCACTAATTTCTACTCTAGTCAACTGTGGCATGGCCGTTGTCGTGCACTGGTACAGATAGGGTTAAAACAGCTCTGAGAGAGAGCTATCCCTGGAACCAATCTGGGGTAATGCTTGTGAGAGTCAATCAGAACCCAGGAAGGCTGTGTAAAAGAAATGGCTGGCCAGGGTGTGCACACTCTTGCTCCAGAGCTGGAGGGAGAGGGACCTAGCTGCCTGTTAGACTGGGGGTACTACGGACTGAGCCGTGCTGGGAAAAGGCAGCGTGAGCTAAGGTAGCTCTGGTCTGCTCACTGAGACAAGGATGGTATAAGGATGCCTCAGGTTCCCTGGTAGAGGATGAACCCCAAGCGAGAAGGCACTGTGGCAGGGCAGTAGCCTGAGGAAAGGGTCCCCATGGTCTGGGACATATGCAGGTGCTGACATAAGTTGGTGGAGAACAGAGAAAGCAGGTAACAGTGAGAGAGACATCGACCAGAAGAGGGTGCTCCAGAAGGTGGAAGAGCTGATTCCCGTAGCAACCAGCAGGAAGCACCACAGCAGAGATTCATGCCAAATTACGCCAACAAACATTAAATCCAAGTGAACCTGATTCAGATCTCAATTACACTGGTGAAAATCAGGTCAGAAGTGGCCCCAGCATTTTCACATAGAAACTAGCTGTAGTTTTTATTGGCATAAAAAAATTCTACCAAGATGCTACTCTTTCTATTGAGGGGCGATATGACAGAGGTATATAAAATCATGAATGGTGTGGAGAAAGTGAATATAGAAAAATTATTTACCTCTTCCCATAATACAAGAACTAGGGGACACCAAATGAAATTGATGGGTAGTAGGTTCAAAACTAATAAAAGGAAATTTTTCTTCACACAGCGCACAGTCAACCTGTGGAACTCCTTGCCGGAGGAGGCTGTGAAGGCCAGGACTCTATTAGGGTTTAAAAAGGAGCTCAATAAATTTTTGCAGGTTAGGTCCATAAATGGCTATTAGCCAGGGGTAAAGTATGGTGCCCTAGCCTTCAGTACAAGGGCAGGAGATGGATGGCAGGAGATAAATCACTTGATCTTTGTCTTCTGTTCTCCTTCTCTGGGGCACCTGGCATTGGCCACTGTCGGCAGACGGGATACTGGGCTGGATGGACCTTTGGTCTGACCCAGTATGGCCATTCTTATGTTCTTATGTTCTCTCTCCAGCACTCATCTTGGTTATTGTAACTATCCTTAGCTTAGCACAGTAGCACGTCAAGACACTAGGAATATTATTACATTGCTTTTTGAAAATGAAGCATTTTTATTGACATGGAAAGACGGCGCCAGCATGTAATTGCTGCATATGACAAAACAAAAACCACAAGCAATAAAATACACCAGGGGGTATGGCTCATGTTTACAAGAACCAGGGACACTGCTGCCATATGTTAGCAGTGCAAATCGTGTGTAGCTTATGCTATGTTATCAGAAGAAGAAAGTGAGAATCATGGCTGGGGTTTTTCCATACACGCGCGGAATAAAAATTTGTATGTGCACTGACACGTGCAAATAGGCATCACCAGTAGAAACAAAACCCCCCAGTTGTGGGCACTCTGCTATCAGCTTGGCAGCATTCCAGTCCCTTCTGAGCAACCACACCAGCACACAGCTTACAGGGAGCAATGAAGATAAATGCTGTGTTGATTATGCAACTGAAATTCCTTACGGTTTGAAAGACAGAATTTAAAATTGGAGAGCTTTCTAGAACTTCAAAGACAGACCTTTATTTAGAGAGTCTCTGTGGCTGTGTCTACACTGAGTTGTCGTGCCGGCAGCTGGAAGCGAAGGAGGGCTCTTGAAAATGCAAATGGCCACTTATTTACATATTCATGTGGCTAATTTGCATATTTGCGCAAAAGTGTTCTGCTGGCAGAGCCTGTTCACAGCAAAAAATGAGCAGAGTAGATGCATCAGGCATAAGGGGCTGCTGACAAAGGGTTTTTCTTTTCCAGCAGAATCATGTCTACACTGCTTGTTTTCTGCTGGTGGGGGGAATTAGTGGAAGAGGTTCTCTGGCTTCTGTTATGTGAGACATCAACCAGATGATCACAATGTATTCTTCTTCCCTTAAAATCTGTCAGAACAACAACATTTATCTAGTACCCTAAATATGGATCTAAGACTAAGTTCTTGAAAAGTGATCAGTAATTTTGGACATCTTACTTTTTGGATGAGCAACGTGAGATATCTTGAAAGAGTCTGGTTTCAGAAGGTACTGAACATACACTCTGAAAATCAGGCCTTTTTAGAGGTGACTGAAGTGGGGGTTCAAAAAATTGAAGTATCATAAATAGCAATTGCCTTTGAAAATCTTGCCCTCAACTGCCCATTTTAGAAATGTATGGCCCCTATTTTTCATGCTGTGCATGATTGGTCAAAAAATCAATTCTAGATTTCAGAACGCAATGTAGTGTCCTATCTAATCAAACCTCCTCAGAGATGTGAAAAGTAGGATCATTTGAAGAACACAGTACCAAGAAGCAGAAACTTTAAAAATCCAATTTCTTTAGGACTGAGTGATGTTTGCCTTAGATAAGTAGTTCCAGTGAAAACAACTGCATTTGATCCTTAAAGTCAGCAACAAAGGTTCTGGGACTTAGAAGTAGGTTGCAGCTAATTAAGGCAATAAAAAAGCATGAAAAATATCCCTGGGAGAAAGGTTTCTGAAATGGGATCTCTGTGAGACACAACATGTTTAACATGATTTATGGCCCCTGGGTTGCAAAATGCACACCTGTCAATCTGAAAGTGCAAAATTATGTATCACCTATCCATGTCACAATGCGTGACTCCTAAAAATGGACTCTTAATGATTATACTCTGGAATACTTATAAACAGTCGTATTATGCAAACTTGGAAACCTTTCAAAAACACAATCACCTCATCTCATCCAATTATACAAGATGCTAACTGTTCCCTTTGCAGATGTGATTCTCCCAGTAAGGATGAATTGTGGTATATACATTCTATTACATGACATCATTTTTACTCACAGCTGCAAGGAACTACTGAATTTTAGATTACATATTGCAAGCAGCATTGATTCAAACAAATCTGACTTCCTCAGGTTGTCAGTCCCCAAACACTGGAGATAAGTTATGTTAAATAGTCCAACTCCTCAGGCAGCGGAAATCCACAGGAAAATGTCAATATCAATTATTTTTTTGAACACTTCATATCAAGAGAGCATAGTGTCAAAATGGCATTTCAAAATGCTAAAGGACTTTTGATTGTGACATACCAATTTAAAACTAAAAATGTACTTTTGATATGCTTGATATGTCCGAATATCTGTTGTAGTAAAAAGTCCCAGAAGCCTAGCCTGTAACTTCAAAAACAACAAACAGTCCTGTGGCACTTTAAAAACTAACAATTATTAGGACATGAGCTTTCATAGGTAACAAACTAAGGTTTGACTAATGACAGGTAACTTCCTTTATCTTCCTTCATTTTTGGAGGGTTTTTTTTTTGGTTGGTTGGTTTTGCTGCCTTACATATATTGTGTTCTTTTATTTCCACCCATCTGATGGAGTGGGCTTTTACCCATGAAAACTCATGTGTTAATAAATTTGTCAATCTCTAAGGCTATGTCTACACACAGCACTATTCTGAAATAAGCTATGCCAGAAGAGCTTTTCCAAAACAGCCTTATTTGCATTTTCAATTTCTCTCATTTGCATTCCTCTTTTGAAAGAGGAATGCAAATGTAGACGTAGCCAGCCTGTATTCTGAAATATCTATTTTGGAATAGACCGTGTTCTCATAGAATGATGTTTATCAAATTTGAGATAAGCCATCTGTTATTTCACAATTATTTTGACATAGTGGTTGCATAGACACTAGCAAATTTATTTTGGAATGGTGGCCTTTATTCCAAAATAACTTTGGTATATAGACAAATCCTAAGGTGTCACAGGACTGTCATATTCCTATTTCAAATCTACCTTTCAAAATTGTGGGAATTTGTTTAACAATATGCATTTGTCTTTTCATTCCCATTTGAAACAAACAAATTTTGAAATATCAGTATTTCCCACAAAAGGAAAATTCCACTTTTTAAGAGCTCTATCTGAAATATCCACCATTGGCCAATATCAGATACTTGATGCCAGACAGGATGGACTGCTGGTCTCTATCGGTGAGAATTGCTGCTTTTCTCTTATTCCCCATACAGCCAAGCAACTGGTCATTTTCTTTCACATTCAGGTTTGAAGAGCACCTTCTTTGCTTTACGCATGGTTTTCATCTGTGATTGGCAGATTTGCTCTGATTGTTAATGCTGTTCCTCTTGGAATCACACACCAAGGAAACATGATTTGCTCTTTTACACAGTGCTGGGCTTGTATTCTGCTGACCTTTGTTTACTGTCCTGTTTAACTACATCTTTGATACAACAGCTTTTTCTCTGTCCATTGAATCTGACATATTAAAACATCCAATGGATTCTGATGTAGAGGTGTCACCATTAACCTTGGTTACTGTGTAACCTTAAAAAATTGCAGCTGACTATTATTTGTAAGAGCTGGTGTCCCCCCTCCCTCAGTGGCTAATTATTATTAGACAGTCCCTCAGTCAGAGAAAATCATCATTATAGGAACTTATTTATTGAGCCACCATCCATATGCCTGATGCTGCACTGAATTCATGGCAACATGAGGCAATAAGTAGCCTGTATCTTTCCTCTGTTAGTCAACTGTTCCATTCTTTCAGCTCATCCCATTCTGACTGTACCTCATCCCCTATTCCCTCATCTGTCACCTTCCCCACAACTAATTCTTCAGTCTGCAGAATGCTGCTGCTCTTATCTAACAACGGTCACATCCATGCCAGTGAGGACAATTAACCATTACAACACACTAACAAGGGTGATGGTAGACTCCTTTCTCTTTAAGTCTTCAGATCAACACTGGATGCCTTTCAGAAAGATCTGCTTTAGCCAAACACAAATTACTGAGATCCATAGAGTACCAACCAGATGAAACCGAATGACCTGTCACATGGAGTGGACAGTCTTATGGTCCCTTCCAGCCTTAAACTCTATGACTCTATGAGACATCTCAAACATGCACACAGAAAATGGAACCCTGCGGTCACCCTCACCTTCTAACAGCTCTACTGAATCCTCTAGTCCAAATTCCCACCTTTGTTTGTAACACCTTCCATGGAAATTCTAAATTAACGGACCTTGTCTCGCTGAACCTCCTGCACAATATCTCTTCTGCTAGCTCTGAATTATCTGAATATTCTTAGAGACAGCTGGCATGAAAGAACCTTCCTCGCTGCATCTCCTTGAGCTTTTCTCCTTTCTCTGTCTTCCATTAACCTTCAATTTATCTTCATACCTCACCAGAGATCTTTGCCTTGTTCCCTTATCTTCACCTCCATTCTCTTTCCTTCCTATTATTCCTTCCCTGACTCTATTGCCCAGATTTGATGACCTACAACGGTGGTTCTCAAACAGGAGTATGTGTACCCTTTGGGTATACAGAACTCTTCTGGAGGGTATACTAACTCAGTGTTTCTCAACCTTTTTTATAAATAAAAAATTGGATTTCTTTTATATTCATCTTTTTTAATTTATCCTTTTTGAACAATCATAAGTATGATGGTAAGTTTATTGCCAATAGGCAAGTTCTTCCAAACAACTAGTTACGGTTAAGTTGTTTAAACAAATGAGTCACAATGGCATAAAAAACAGTGTGCTGATAATTGTAGGTAACAGTGGCACTTGTAATTTTTCAAAGGAGTGTTTTATAAAAAAAACAACAAAAAAGGGTTGAGAAACACTGACTACAAGACACATTGAAAAACCTCTTGATTTTGAGAGGGTTTTAGAAGACCCTTGAGGACTTGTTGCTTGGTGGGTTCCTTAAAGGGCCATTTTGTTATTTTGGTTGGTTGGTTGGTTGGTTGGTTGCCTTTGTTAATTCATTGGCAAAAGATTATTCTTCACAGTTGAAATATGCAGTTGGATAGTTATTACTAGAGATGCTATCACAGAACCTAACCACATCAGCCACATCATCAGGGGTCATACACCTGCAAATCCACTAACGTGAGATATGCCACCATGTGCCAGAAATCTCTTCTATAGACATTGGACAAACTGGACACATCTCTGTGCCACAGGATACTATCCCTCTGACATTATACACAACCATTAACATTCTAGAGTTCTTCCATTACCTTATTATTAAAACCTAAATAAATGCATCAATATTAGCTAAATCAACAAATTAACCATTATAGCCCTTATCCAGTTGCCTTGAGGGTATGGTTTGCAAGAAAAACACTACATAACATTGACATTGCCTTGGATACGAATAATACTTGATTTGTGGAGTCAGAAAATCTTTGTTCCATGATCCAAAGTGGAGGAATCAAATCAGACTTGATCTGCAGCTATCAGCTCTCTCTTCCCTCCACCCACTCCTGGTAAATCCCCATCGGGAATCCATCTTTCCATAAGCAATCTGTCTGCACAAGGCCACTGATTAAACAGGCTGGAGGCTTGTTTTGCCTGTCACTCATTAGTGGAAGGGAAGCCCAGAGTGACTGGTGCCACTTGTGTCAATAATCACAGCCAGAATGTCCTCACTGTTTTCCTTTAGTATAATAAACCATGCCTCTTCCTTGTCACTCGTCTCTTTCCACTGGTTTCAGACATGCTCTCCACAGGGATCGAGTCCCCACAGTCTGTCTCTGCTCTTCTGGAAATGCCTTCTGTAGACAACTGGTAGTTTTGTTTAAATTAACCTGGAATCTACTAACTTCGGATGGGCAATAGATACCGGTGGTCTCAGCTTCCAGATGTGTGACCATTACAGTTCCAGCTGGGATCCACTAACAGTGGTAAATGGATAGGGCTCTGCCCTGCTCTCCACCCCAGCACAGGGATTATGTTACGGCGGAGCGCAAGTGCTCTACAAGGCAGCTATCTCAGCTCCCTTAAGGCCCTCAAAAGCAGATTGTCACACTGGAATATGCCCCGAAGACATTCCCCCTTACTCACAAAATCGTTCCACTCTTACCAATGGTTAAGCTCAGTATCAGCATGTACAGAATGAAAATTATGCTCTTCTGAGAAGCAGAGAAAAACTTAACTTGTCTAAATTTCAAATGCCCCAAAGTTCAGCTGTCTTCAGATTTGCAGGGTTAGATTTACATATGCTCACAATCTGAACCTGGATCCAGACCCATGTTTCACAGAGAACCCCTATCTTTCTATGGGCTGATCCAAGGGCCCAGATCTGAAAGCTGGCAAAACATATGTATGTGTGCTGGGGGCTCTCTCTCTCTCTCTCTCTCTCTCTCTGTGTGTGTGTGTGTGTGTGTGTGTGTGTGTTGAAGGGCAGGGTAGCAGGGTAGTATCTGGGTCCAGATCCATATATTACAGAGCTCTACTTTTTCCCAGCATGATTAAATGGATTAAGGTCCTGGTAACACAAAGCCAAAGTACCTGGGGCTATAGCTTGAACAAGGCATAAGGAACTCACCCACTTCTCCTCCCATTTTGATGGGGAAAGGGTTAACACTGTCTCTGAGCACATGAATTTGTACAGGTGTCTGTCTTCATTACAGAGGCTACTACCAGGCAGCCCAGCCACAATGCATGTTAATATGTCTAAACTCAGCTGGAGTGAAGGACTCCATCAGGAGGAAGTTTAAGAAGGATGAATGGGTGGCTGGCAAACAGGAAGACAATGCCCTTAGCTTTGGGATGATCCGAGAGGAGACTCAGAGTCACTCTGGGAGGGAAGATACTGGGTGCAAAAGGCCCTTTAGAGTTTCCCCCATCAACCTCCCTTACTCCTCGCAATGGTGAGGCATACAGGGGATGACTGCCGACCCCCACGAGTTCAATTTCATGTGTCTCTACCAGATGCACAAAATTGATACCCTGGAAGATTGACTGTGAGTGGGCTGATCTTCCAGGTAACATAGACATACCCTAAATATATGAGTAGTCAAGCTCTGGAACAGACTTCCAAAAGAAGTTGTGGAATTCCCATCACTGGCGGGTTTTAAGAACAGGTTGGACCACAGACACCTGATGGGTATGATCTAGGTTCATTTGCCTTCAGCTGCAGGAGGGACATGATGGCTTCTCAGGGTCCCTTAAGCCCTTTATTACTACGATTCTATGTTTAAAAAGCTCAGAAAGAAATTTTCCTTGGGGACAGTCTATCCCAAGGTGCCTCTCGCAAGACTTCTCGCATGTTCCTCCGAACCAGCTGCTGCTGACTCGTGTCAGACACAGCATAGATGGCCCATGGCTCAGATCCAGTATGACAACCCCAATGTTGCTATGAAAGCTCAACAATACAGATTAGTGAGAAAGAAAAATCTAAGCAAGGGACTCTGTTCAAAAGCTGCTATCCACCCAGATCATGAATCCCAATATGAATATTTCAATAGCAGAAGTTTTTTAGGAAAATAAATGATTCACTGCAATTTTGATGCAACAATGCTGCGCGTTAATGAGGTCCAGGGTGTGGTTTCCCTGCAGATCTGACCTCCTCAACATAATTCTCCTGATGTTGGGAGTACAAGTCTATCTCACATATTCTGAATAGCAAGCACCTGTTTGTCAAATGCAGTCGGCACATATACCCTTTAAAGGAAAGCTGTTAGATGTCCAATGGATCTGAGCCACAAGGCACATATTGAGATCTGGATTTTGAACTTCCTCCCACCCAGCTGCACAGAAAAAGTGGGAGGTAGGGGTGAACTATTGCAGAAAGATGGCTTAGCTACAAAATTAGGATCTGGAGACCCCAAAGTTCAGGGCTCTCCCCCTTGTGTTTGTGAGCTCCTGTAATACAAATCATAATCTACAGGCTCCTAAAGCCCAAACGTGCTTGCCTCTAGTGTTCTGGATCTGTATCTTACTAGCTTGCTAACTTCCCAGCTTCAGCTAACCACGTACTGATCATTGGCTCCTGAATAGAACAGAGCACTCTGTCTGAAATATTCTTTTTCTGATCAGGCCAGGTTTAATGGATCCATACTTCCAGCTTGCTGTCTTTCCTTCTAGTTTTTAAGTTAATCAGCCTTCTGAACAGAAAAAAAGTGCTTTAAAACCCCACAATAGATTCCCGAGTCTCAAAACCCCAGAGTTCCACAGAACATTACGCACAAAAATATTTTAGCCAAAGTAACACTGGTGTCTTAAAGTATCAATCCAGGCAGAAAGCATCACTGTGCTGTGACTGTCAGAGGTCAGCAGACTGGCATAACCAATTTTCAGCCAGCAAAGAAAGATGTTTTTTTTTTTCAAGTAGTAAGATTAGCAATCACCAGTTAGAAATGAGAACACACGGAGGCTTCATCTACACTAGCCCCTCCTTCACAGCTAATGAAGGCAGAGTACATTTTGGGAGTAAGTGAACTTCGAAGTAGCGAAAGTACTTTGAAGTGCCCATGGCTAGACTGCTTGCTGCCGCTTTGAAGTTAGAAACTTCAAAGTCCACGCAGCGGGAATTATGCTAATGAGGTGCTACATATGCAGCACAGCACCTCATTGTTATTCTCCGATCAGGCTCATTTACATGTCCCCTTTGAAGGAGGGGACTGGTGTAGATGATCTATGAATGTGTATATGTTGAGCTTACAAACTTTTTATTGGTTTCAGAGAGTTGCCATTCTCAGACTTCAAAATCAGGCCGCAACACAATACTGCTAAGATGGAATTCATATGCAAATTTGACACTATCAGCATGGATCTGAATAGGGACTGGGAATAGCTCTCTTGTTACTAAAAGTAATTTTCCACTTTAAATATTTTCACCCTTCTTTCCACATCCACCCCGATTGAATCAGCTCTGATGTAACGTTCCGACCTCTGTATCCTTACGATCTGTTTCTTTTTGTCTTACTTCATGAATTTGACAAAGTGAGGTGCAACTCATGAAAGCTTATGCCATAATACAATCATTAATCTCTAAGGTGCCACCAGACTTCTTCTTGTTCAAGCTTAATATTGGGCTTCAAAGCTGAATGTGTATGTTTAATATTGTTTGTTCGAAGTGAGCACAAATCTACAATGAAGTATCATTGTACCTGTTTGGTACCTTATAGCTTTAAATGTACTTAGAAATGGGTAGAATGAAATGAAATAGTGTTGGGGTCTATTAGAGGAGTGGGTAGATGAAGTCGAACAGATGAGTAAACCAAGCCACAATGAATTGTTATGTTCCCAAAGGAAATCTGTGGATGAGGGGGGAGCACAACTTCATCACCTGATGTAATCCTCTTCCTTAACTGACCTAAGTGCCCAAAGGTAGATCACAACTGTGATTTATTTTTTCCCACCCAACACGTGAGGGGGTTTGTGGTGTCTCTTCCTCAAAAACAGGACTTATTCTGAGTAATTTCCAAGAAATGAGCGCACAGAATCTTGCCTGTTGCTGTGGAAGGAAGCATACAGGCACAGAGAAGTTGTGTGACTATCCCAAGACCACACAGTGCATCAGTTACAGAGTTGGGAACAGGTCTTCTGACTTACATAACAAAGCACTGTTCAGTATTCCACACTGCCTCTACTAGGCTGTATAACAGGCATGTCACATTGGGCCAGTAAACAACAGTAGAGATGACTGGCAACCCTCTCAAATTGCTGTGATGGTCTCAGGGATCTCAATTTTCACTCCATGGAAACAGTTCTCTAGCTGTTACAATAATGAAGAAAATCTTAGATATGTGACCTGAGTATAACTGATGCAGACCTGTCTGTTTGAGTCTTCAATGGGCCTGGATTAATAGCTCAGAAAGGTGTCAATTGCCTCAGTCATCCCAGGGATGGGTTAAATCTGATGCACAGTGATAATCATTTAGGTGTCAATATTATCAACTATAAAAGAGGGAGGACAGCAGGGAACTGCATAAACTATGAGTGATGTTCCATATCGGTGCAACAAGTATCATGTGGGAGTTACCATCACTTATGTGTTTCTTTTTCTCTACCCCAGTCATGAAGACGCCCTAACAGAACCCACGGACCTATCCAAATTCCATCAACATGCTGCCAAGAGTATACGCACAATCGTATTTTCAACATCGGCATGATCTATTGGGAGAGGAGTTTCATTTTGGCAACTCATACAGATGGAGCTTATTTTGTACGGGGAAGTTCATAGTACCACCACCTTTTCACATCCCCAGTTTGATCCCTAACCACAGGGACAGAATTTTGGTTTGCAACCAGATGCCTGTAAAACAGATAAGCCACAAGCATGTCCTCTCACTTACCCTTTCCAGAGAAGAAAGGATGAATCGTTTTATTTGAAAACAGATGGCACTTGAGCGCATCTGAGATTGTAATGAACTTCACACATGCAGGCCCATAGATTTAACACTTACACCCATTACTAATAGTCGCAGGCCAGGTCTACACTGGGAAAATAATTTGATTTCAGATACGCTGTTTTAACTATAACAATTGCCTAGCTAGAATTGACTTATCTGAAATCGACTTACCTGGCTGTCCTCACTGGGAAGGTTGACAGGAGAAACATCCTCACTCCTCATGGTAGCGAGAAGTACCAGGGTCGACTGTCAACTCTCATAGGTCGATTTTGCACGTCCCTACCAGATGTGTAAAATCGAACCCTCAAAGCTCGACCCTCCAGGCATCCATCTTCCCGGTAATATTGAAGTGATCTCTGAGGGGTAACAATGTTAGTCTGTAGCTTCACAAAAAACAAGCACTCCTGTAGCACCTTAAAGACTAAGATTTATATGTTAGGCCATGGGCATTTGTGGGTAAGGTAGGAATGTGCCAAAAAACGCTACTTCTGCTGCTTGTCATCCTGCAATCTTGCACAATCATCCAGCATGAAAAATCCAGCTTTATTCTAAAGCATGGAGCACAGTACTAGTTTGCCCCTGGCAAAGATGGGATAGAGGCTTAGACGGATCAGCAGTCTGATCCACTATGACAAACACTTATGTTCTTTGGCAAATCGTATGCAAGGATTTTTGTTTAACATGTAATAAAAATGGATATTAAAAAACAAACTCTCCTAAACTGGATATACAAACAATTCTCAACTCTGAAGCTTGTTCATCCCCTAGATTACTGGAAGACTTAAGCAAGTGAAGTAGTCATTATCACTTGGTCTGTGGGATTGTGTTGACTTTTTGTAGGCTGATCCCCATATTTAAGCTAGAGCTGCTGTATCAGACTACTAGCTTATTGTTTTCAAACCAATGCTTCAGTTATTGACAATCTGGAAATTATCTTGCATTATGGCTGGGGAATTTAATTATCAGGGATTTCAGGATAAGAAGAGTGAGACAGAAATGGGACCGTGAAAAGATCTTCTTATCAATATCATTCTTATTGTTGTAGTGGCATTCAGTGCTTACACACTCCTTTCTTCTCAGTCCCTGCCTCTTGCTGCTTTTGCAGGACAAACGTTACACAGCTTTTCAATCACACTTCACAAATGTCCATTTCGTTATCCCAATTGTACAGGTGGGAAAAATGAGGCACGGAGAAGTGACTTGCCTTAGGTCACTCAGCATGCTGGGACTAAAACCCAGGCCTTCTGGGTCCCATGTTAGTGCTTTATCCACTAGGTCCCACTGCCTCCCTATGACATTATTAGACAATAACTGCTGAATATCTGCATAACATGGAGTGTACAATAAGCTGGAGGCAGTTTACCAGGCTCATGCCTTGGTGAGCCACAGAGCTTTATCTACTTGCACATCTGCAGGTACAGCTGCTTGCAGCTCCTGTTGGACACAAATCACTGCTTCCAAAAGATGAGAGCTGTCAGAACCAGTGTCCTGGTCTGAACTACTTCCCACAGCTCCCAGGGGCCAGGAACAGTGAACCACAGCCAAAGGGCG
The DNA here is from genome assembly GCF_033958435.1 of Carettochelys insculpta. NCBI lineage: Eukaryota > Metazoa > Chordata > Testudines > Carettochelyidae > Carettochelys > Carettochelys insculpta. Next base: position 7,482,247 of record NC_134145.1, read on the forward strand.
CTTCAAGCAGGCGCACCTGTGAATTTGCAAATAAATAAACTCCCAGCAGCCTTCCAGGAACTAACCCTGTCAAACTGTGTTTGGCCCAAGGGCTGCTAATTGTCCACTCCCGGTGTAACACTAATATTTTCAAACTCATAGACACCTAAATACCATTCAATGTTAACACTTGATGAGCACCTTATGACCGTACCCTCCAAGGAAAATCCCAGCCTAAATACATAGATCAATTGTTATGGCACTGAAAATTACTTGTATCCTTCTCGTTCATCCTTTGTAATGACATATGCAAAATCTGTACAAAACAAATATAGACTAGCATGGCTATCTCTCTGTTACTAAAAGTGTATTTATTGGAGTTTGTTTAATCTTGCAACGCTGTTCTTGCAGTCGACATGCCACCATCTGCCACCTCATCTCCATTTGTTGCTGAAAAAATAGTTTGGACTTTAGATTTTTAATACTCTTTTGGTAACATTGGGATTTTGTTCCTTATGATCCCTTGCAAATTTGTAAGCAACATTTCCTTCCATGCCAAAATGCACTTGCCATGGTTTTTGTACACTAGTTTATGGCAGGTCTGTTCGTAATGCTCATTTGTTATTGTAGGGTTGCTCATTAATATGAGATTAGCATGAATGGGTTTGGAATTTCAGTGCTTCTCATTAGCGTTGGCAGCAGGCACTGATTCTTATTTTGGAAAAACATGCACTTAAGAATTTGTTTTCCATAAAGAGAACCATTCTAACAACACACATTAAAAAACTACATGGCCACTTCAACATCCTGGAGAAAAACATGAAACCAAGTCAAAAGCTGGACTCTGTTGCTTTAAATCGCTCAGAGCAAAAGTCTTTAATTTATATTTGAGGAGGTAAAAGGCTAAGAGCACCCATAAATTAGGCAAATAAAGCCGTTGCTTAGGATCAAATAAGTTAGGAGCAAACATAACAGGGAACATGAATGGTAGTTAATCTTCCAGCAATTGGAGAAACCTGGTCTTTGAATCTCTCCTCTCTTTGAAAGGACTAGTAGTCTCTTCTCTGCCTCTTTGCCTTTTCTTAGGAGAATCACTTACTGCGCTCCTGCTGTGAGGGCAGTTACATTTTACCCTCATGCTGTGTTGCCTCTGGGGGTGGAGTCTTGAACTGAACTCCAGCTCTCTTTAACCGTGTGCAGCACAATTTTGGGATGAACTCTAGCCTCCCAAGCTAACAAGGCTCCCTGCTGTGCTTTGATTCAGGGAGAAGGAAAGAGCAGAAAACTCATTCAGAAGTAAACGGTCTGCTCTTTTTTTAGGAAGGCGAGTTTGGGGTTGTCTAAGGGTAGGTCTAGACAGGAGTTATTTCAAAATAACGGCCGGTATTTTGAAATAACATTGCAAGCATCTGCACAATGCACCCACTATTTTGAAATTGAGGTCATCTTATTTCAAAATTGGTAAACTTCATTCCAATAGAAAAAGAAATTAGAGCCCCTGGAAGCAGGCTATAGGCTATATTGTGTGTGGACACACATCACCTAATAAATTATATTGTTAGTCTTTAAAGTGCTACTGGATTGCTTTTTCATTTTGATAGTATATAGACTAGCACAACTTTCTCTTTGTTACTATTCAACATGCAAGGCACTACATTTAGCTGTTTGGAATGGAAATCCACCAACTACATGAAAAAACTTGCCCAGATCCAGACAGACATCATCTTTCTCTCCAAATACAAGAAAATGGACATTGTACCCAAGGGACTGACAGTGAAAAACCCATTGCAATCAACGTACTACACCAACTACAGTGAGCATCTATGCCACAAGCTCTCTAAGGAACTGAGGAACCACTTGATCAAAATCCTTTACAATAAACAAAAGACGATTAAAAATGAACTCTCTGAACTTGAAATTCTCATCAACGATCAGGCATCCACACAACAGAACAAGGCTTTACATGTACTAGACAAGAAATGTATAAAACACACTTCCACTTCCTACAAAAAAGAAAAGAGAATAAAGTTGCTAAATTACTTCATACCTCAGGATACTACAAATACAACAACAACAGCTCAACTAACAATATCGTTAACCTTTCCAGCTACCAACTCAGACCAGCGGAAGAGTCTGTCTTATCCTGGGGTCTTTCCTTCTGCCCCACTTCCTCCATGAACTTAATACAATTCTGTGGTGACCTTGATGCCTTCTTTTGCCGCCTCCATCTAAAGGAATTCTTCCAACACACCCATGAACAACAGTCTGACTCTCTCAACCCCCGCCACCAACACCAAAAGAAGAAGAACTCTATGTGGACTCCCCCGATGGTTACAGTGAAAGTCTGAATTTCTATGTACAGTGCTTCCGCAACTGTGCTCAGACTGACATTATACACGAACAATACCAAATGAGACACAATCTCAACTATGCTGAACGCTTTATTGTCCAGAGTCTCAAAAAGAACCCAGACATTATAATCAAACCAGCTGACAAAGGGGGTGCTGTTGTCATCATGAACAAGTCAGACTATGAACAGGAGGCAGCCAGACAACTCTCCAACACCACATTTTACAGACCTCTCTCCCCTGATCCCACTTGGGAATTCCAAAAGAAATTACAACTACTATTTAAGGAACTCCCTGCTGCTACTCGGGACCTTATTCACTCAGACACACCATCTGAGCCCCAACCTGGATTATTCTAATTACTTCCCAAAATCCACAGACCTGGGAACCCCGGATGCCCTATCATTTTGGGTACTAGCACCCTTACCACCGGACTATCCAGTACGTGGGCTCCCTCCTCAAACCCTATGCCACCAATACTCCCAGCTATCTCCGAGATACCACTGACTTCCTGAGGAAATTACAAAACATCGGAAAAGTTCCTGACAACACCACCCTTGCCACCATGGATGTAGAGGTTCTGTACACTAATATTCCACACAAAGATGGATTACAAGCGATCAGGAATACCATTCCTGATGCCACCACAGCCAATCTAGTGTCTGACCTCTGTAATTTTGTTCTCACTCACAATTATTTCCGACTTGGGGACAATTTATATCTCCAGGTTAGTGGAACTGCTATGGGCACCCGCATGGCCCCGCAATATGCTAATATATTTATGGCTGACCTGGAACAACGATTCCTCAGTTGTCTTCCCCTATTAACCCTCCTCTACTTACGATACATTGAAGACATCTTTATGATTTGGACCCATGGTATAGAAACTCTAGAAGAATTCCACAGAGACTTTAACAATCTTTATTCCACCATCAACTTATGCCTCAACTACTCCACGTGAGAGATACATTTTCTGGACACTACAGTACAAATCAACATGGCCTGATCGGTACCACACTCTACTGGAAGCCCACTGATCGCTATACTTACCTACACGCTTCTAGCTTCCATCCTGCACACACAACTAGATCCATTGTTTACAGTCAAGCCCTTAGGTACAATCGCATTTGCTCTGATCCTACTGACAGAGAAGGAAAAATACAAGATCTTTACCAAAAATTCATAAACCTGAATTACCCACCAGGAGAAACAAAAAAACAAATTGACAGGGCCAGACGAATACCCAGAGACAAGCTACTCCAAGATAGGCACCAAAAAAGCCAAGAACAGAACACCCCTGGTCATTACTTACAGTACTTACTTACTTACTGAAACTACTGCAATGCATTATTAAAGACCTACAACCTATATCAGGATGCCACACTCCAGAAGGCCCTAGGTGACAGGCCTGTTCTCTCCTACAGACAACCTCCCAATCTTATGGGGATTCTCACTCACAACCACAGTCTATACTGCAGGAACACCAGTCCTGGAACTCTTTCTTGCAACAAAGACCGTTGCCAACTTTGTCCACATACCTATTCTGGAGATGCCATCACTGGACCTAATCAGGTTATTGACAGAATTACAGGCACATTCTCATGTTCCTCAACTAACATCATATATGCCATCATGTGCCAACAATGCCCAGATGCTTTGTATATTGAACAGACTTCAAACTCTCTTAGACAAAGAATTAATGGGCATAAAACAAACATCAAAACACTCCTGATCCACAAACCGGTCAGCCATCACTTTAATGGAGTGGGCCATTCTGTTAATGACTTGAAAGTTTACATCTTACTGAAGAAGAATTTTCATAACACTTTGGAAAGAGAGGCTGCTGAACTCTCTTTATATTCAAATTCAACACATTAACACGTGGTTTGAACCAGGATGGGAATTTTTTAGGTCGTTATAGGGGCTCTATTGCACACTTGGCTTAAGCTAATTCTTGACTGCCCCCCACCTCTCCCTTCTGCCCCTCTACTCTCTGATTTGCTCACCTTGATAACATTTTTTTCTGATTTATCAACCTTGATTACTATTTTTGGTTCTCTGTGCCTTAAATATTGAGTCTGCTCTGGTATGTCTATGGTTTGAAGAAGTGGGTCTATATCACGAAAGCTCATCACCTAATAAATTATTTTGTTAGTCTTTAAAGTGCTACTGGACTGCTTTTTTGTTTTGCTATTTCACAATAAGTTTGGCTTATTTGGGGGCTTCCCTCTAGCATAGATGCATTAATCCTGAATATCTTATTTTGGAATAATAACCCCAGAAAAGTAGCAAGAGGGATAGTCATGTTAGTGTGCATCTTCAAAAACACCAAGCTCTGTGGCACCTTATAGACTAACAGATTTATTGGAGTATTAGCTTTTGTGGGCAAAGACCCACTTCATCAGATGCATCTTTGCCCATGAAAGCTAATGCTCCAATAAATCTGTTAGTCTGTAACTCCAGAACAACCTATTCTGGAATAACTCTGTAGCGTAGCTATACCAAGAATGTGTATGCAATGTGCCTCCAGTTGTTCTTGTTTTCAGCCTGCTTTAAGGTCACAAAGCAACATACTAAGAACTGGCAAACTTTTCAGTCTGTTGGTTGCTTTTGACATTCTGTTTTTTCGATCCCTGTGTGTTTGGAGCTCTCATCTATTCCTCTTACCATTATTATGTCACATAAGCCTAGAAGCCTTGGAGCGGTTGATCCTTTGGGCTCTTTCTAATGCTAGATTCCACCCTCTATACGTAAAAATCCTGAACCAAGATATATTGTTCATTCAGGTATTGTCCAGACACTGGTCTGTTAAGAATGGAATGCAATGCCATATAACAGCTCAACTTTATATATTGCAGTAGTGCCTACAGGCCTTGGCTAAGGTCAAGGCTCCATTGTACAAGGTGCTACACAATTAGGAGTGGCAGCTTGTACTCTAAAAAGTTTGTTGTCTGACCAGACATGACTAACAAATGGTAACAGATAGAAGACAGGGAGACACACAGGTGGAGTGTGACGTCACAGAGCAGCATAGCTGGGAATCAAACCCAGGTTGCTTGGTTCCGTTCCCTCGCCACTAGACCAGACTGTCTCCACAAGTGGGGAAGTAATTCTCACCAGATCTGAAATGAACTGGGATTTTGCCTCTGAGTTTAGGTAATGCTTATTATTTTGCTGCTTAAAAAAAGACCTGCTTGTTTTAAAAAACCTAAATGCATTTTCACAGTGTAAACTAATTGCTCAGCAAGGGTGTCTGATATGTAATTCAGTTTGAGATGTTTTTAAGAGTCTTGCTTCACTTACCAAAACAGCCAGGGAAAACCCATTTGCCTTTGGAGTGACAGGTAAGTGATGCCAATAGCAGGCTAGGTTGCAAGGAAGAGATTTTATTAAGTATGTTGACTGTAGAGTTTGGTCAAATAGCCTGGCTTACCTTCACAAACTCGGTTTCTCACAGTACTAGGTCCCTCATAAAACCTTGACCCTTGTTATTCAGCTTCATCCTGGAGCTAGAGTTGGTGAAATGCTAAGAAATGGCTTTTAGGAGGCTGTCGCAGTTCCTCAGCAATAAGCGGGGAGAAGAATAAGAGAGAGAGAGAGAGGGAGAGAGAGAGAGAAATGGAAGGTGCCATTTGCAAGATGGCCACTGTAGTGCCACACCTGTTCTCCCAAACGCAGAGTCATCCTCAGAAAGGCATCCCCATGGGCCGGTGATGGGACCCTAGATGGGAGGTCTCTGGACTCCTAAAGAGAATTCTTTCCCAGGTGGCTGGCTGGTGTCTTGCTGAAATGCTCAGGGTCAGACTGACTGCCAAATTCGGGGTCAGGAAGGAATTTCTCCCGAGGTCAGACTGTCAGAGCCCCTGGGTTGATTTCTGGCTTTTTGTTTTTTGTCTTCCTCTGCAACCTGGGCCATGGGTCACTGGCGTATTTAAACTAGAGCAAATGGTGGATTCTCTGTAACTGAACTGCAATTCAGCCATAGGTTAGGGGTCTATTACAGGAGTAGGTGAGTGAGGTTCTGATGCTCACAATGTGCAGGAGGTCAGACCAGGTAAGCATGATGCTCCCTTAAAGTCTCTGAGTCTATTCTAGGAAAAAGTTCTAAGAAGAGGCCCAGGTCAACCCTACGTAGGGAGGCTGGAGGAAGGAACGATCAGGATGGTACCAGGAAGGGGCTTCAGGAGTAGCCTGTTTGGTGTTGTCCCATCATCACTACATCACATTTTCAGAAGCATTTGTTAACCTGCCAAACTGCTCTTTGATTCAGGTGCATTCGGGGTCCCTCGCTACCTGCCATTTACAAACCTTTGTTTTAACATGTTATTTAGAAATATCTCTGTTTTACCAAAGCACTATCTACCTGAAAACTAAGCTGTTCTTGCACATGCTCAAATAGTCATGGACTATTGGTTAGTATCTTCTTTTAGAATGTCATCCAATTTGGGTTAAGAAACATTACCATCTGACTTAGGTTACCAATCACATGACACCAATAATGGAAACTGAGCTGAACATTTGCTGAAAAAAAAATGTCAAAAATATCCAGCAATTTTTTTATGAATAGCTAATAAATATATAGAAATACATCCTGCTTTTCTACTGATTTTTGAACTGAAAAAGGGAGCTACATTCATAATTAAATGCTATTTGCAGTCAGCAATTCTATCTCTGGAAGTCTGTTTCTTGACTCAGTATGACACATGTATCCAAACTAGTTCAGCTCAAGTACAAATCTACCTAAATCTGAAACTGGAATTTACCAGAAACCCAGACCAGATCTTCTTATAGATATTCAAAAAAGGTCAGTAAACTTACAATCAATTTGCAAAAATCCACGGTAATAAACTATGACTATAACTCAAGTATGTTTCATGCACACATTGTTTTGGTTGCTCTAAGTACAATCATTCCCTGTGCAAGCAATGCTATGCCTCCTGGTGATCATATAGCATTTCTGATGGTTTATTTCACTCAACATGCAGAGAACAGACAGCATCAAAGAAAGAGAAAAGGGTTCCACATGGTAACATAAGGACAAGCTACTCCAAGAGGATGTAAGTGTAATGTTGCACCCCAGGGTGGGTTGGCATGAGTGGGAAATAGAACCTTGGAGTTCTGGAACTAAAACCACAAACCTCCGTGCCTGGAGCTAATAGATGCTGTTACCCAAGTCTGCGGAAGGCTCATGAACATCCAGCCAGCCCTAGATGGGGACAGAGTGCCACAGACAGCGACAGTGAGTTATGTATGTATTTAGAGGATAAGAGTTCGGAAAGGTACTAAACAAAAGTTGTTTCAGGCTTCTTAACATAGTCCTCATTTCCTTTCCCTTGTACCAAACAATGACTCAGAGCTCTGTTACATAGACTCAGTTTTCTTCTCCAACTTTCTATCCTCTTTTCCCCTCCCATGACAATGCATCCTGCTCTAATTTTTTATTGGCAAGATCAGTCTTTTTCACCAGGGATGTTTTTGTAGACTCAGGAATATAGATGGATGCTGCCATTGAAAGAAGAGCAAAAGAAAGGATTAGAGCATCCTTCATTTTACACACATGCACAAACACAACACGCACACAAACACACAGAACTTGTCCTTTTGACTACACAAGAAACTGCCAAACTCCTGTTCTCTGGCTCCTTGCATAGCTCCTTTCTTGAGCCTCCATGAGCTTTACAAAATAACAAACTACCTTAAAAATGGGAACCAATTCACCCAACTGCTACAGCTAACTCACAAAGGTGGAACAGAGCCAATAGATGTATAGGCAGCTGATCTGTATTAGAACAAATGCAGAGACTATGTAGGCTTTCCTCCTTCCATTTCACCCATCACAGCCTACCCGAAATCTCAAGAAATTAAGTAATTCACAATGACGACATTAAAATGGAAAGGTAAGAAAACTCTCCTTTTTATTTACTGGGAGGGAATGGAAAAAAATTAAATGATATGCAACCTAGTGCTAACACACCTGGACTGTACAGAAAAATGGACATACTGGGTCAGACCAAAGGTCCATCCAGCCCAGTATCCTGTCTTCTGACTGTGGCCAATGCCAGATGACTTAGGGGGAGTGGACACAACAGTTTATCATTGAGTAATCCCTCTCCTGTTGTCCATTTCCAGCCTCTGACAGACAGAAGCTCGGGACACCACTCCTACCCATTCTGGCTAATAGCTCTTGGTAGACCTAACCTCCATAAATCGATACAGTTCTTTTTTGAGCCCTGTTAAAGTCCTGGTAGTCACAACATCCTCTGCAAGGAGTTCCACAGGCCTACCATGCACTGCATGAAGAAAAACTTCCTTTTGCTAGTTTTAAACCTGTTACTCATTAATTTCATTGGGTGAGCCCTAGTTCTTAGTTACGGGAACAAGTAAATAACTTCTCTTTATTCACTTTTTCCACACCTTAGTTTCCTCTTTTCTAAGAGGAAAAGTCCCTGTCTTTTTGATCTCTCTTCATATGGCACCCCTTATAATTTTGTTGCCCTTTACTTAATCTTTTCCAATGCTGACAGATCTCTTTTGAGATGGGGCGACCATTTCTGTAGGCCGTATTCAAGATGTGGCCATACCATGGACTTATAGGCCGCGTCTACACGTGCGCGCTACTTCGAAGTAGCAGCGCCAACTTCAAAATAGCGCCCGTCACGGCTACACGTGTTGGGCACTATTTCGAAGTTGAAATCGATGTTAGGCGGCGAGACGTCGAAGTCGCTAACCCCATGAGGGGATGGGAACAGCGCCCTACTTCCAAGTTGAACGTCGAAGTAGGGCACGTGTAGCCAATCCGCGTCCCGCCACATCGAAATAGCGGGGTCCGCCATGGAAGCCATCAGCTGAGGGGTTGAGAGACTCTCTCTCTCCAGCCCCTGCGGGGCTCTATGGTCACCGTGAGCAGCAACCCTTAGCCCAGGGCTTCTGGCTGCTGCTGCTGCAGCTGGGGATCCATGCTGCATGCACAGGGTCTGCAACCAGTTGTCGGCTCTGTGGATCTTGTGTTGTTTAGTGCAACTGTGTCTGGGAGGGGCCCTTTAAGGGAGCGGCTTGCTGTTGATTCCGCCCTGTGACCCTGTCTGCAGCTGTTCCTGGCACCCTTATTTCGATATGTGCTACTTTGGCGTGTGGACGCTCCCTCGCAGCACCTATTTCCATGTGGTGCTGCCCAACGTCGAAGTTGAACGTTGATGTTGCCAGCCCTGAAGGACGTGTAGACGTTATTCATCGAAATAGCCTATTTCGATGTCGCGTGCACGTGTAGACATAGCCATACAGAGGCAATAATTTAGTCTTTGTAGGCCTATGGCTAGCCTGCAATGTGATCACTGATCTCATCAGAGGCTGTGACAGAGATTGCAGAGAGGACTCCATCTATTGGCTTCATTGTGTGCCATTCAAATGGCACTGCTTGGCGTGGAGACACCATGGCCCACATTTTAGGCTCCCGCACAGTCCCATACTCTGTATCATAATTACATCCAGCAAAAGTTAAACGATCTTCACACACTGCAAGGAAATTTCTTACATTTTTACTTCTTCTCTGCTTTGAGGCGTTAAGTACAGAGGACCGTGTGGCTCGGAAGTCCACCTCGGGTGTAGGTGATGAAATATCAACATGAGTGAGTCTTCCCAAGCTAGGCATCCTTCTCTCTATATGAGTGTCTTCATAGAACAGGAGTGGCCAACCCATTAGGGAGTAAGAGCCACGGATAGAATGCAAAGAGCCACGTGGCTAGAGTGCAAAGAGCCACATACTAGATAGATAGATAGATACATAGATAGAGAGATAGATACATAGATAATATGTGGCTCAATGCCCTCTACCTCCCCCAGAACAGGTACCCCCAGTTTCCCACTCTAACCCAGTCCTCCATGCCCCTCCAGAGCCAGGGACCCCCACCCTCCCACTCCAACCCAATCCTCCACCCCTCCCACTCAAGCCATGCACTTCTCCCACCAAGTACTGGGGCACATGTGCAGAGCGGCAGATGGCACTTCTAGCACACAGCTCCGAGTAGAATCCACATTTAATTGCTCAAAGAGCCCCATGCAGCTTGAAAGGTGAAGGCTGGCCATGCCTGCACTAGAATAATATTGCAATATTACGAAGCATTTAGCTTTGCTTCCATGTTGCTACAGCAATGCTTTGAAGCCTCTTGTCTCCTAACTGGTGGTTGAGGCACAAATACCCCTCAACACCTTGGACTTACAGACACCCCTCTTTACAAAATTAATACGTCGGGGGGACATAGAACACAGCTGATCTGTGTGCTGCTGCATAAGGAAAGGCAGGATGTGGGCAGCCCACAAAGGGAACCAGCACCGTGCATAGATCAGCAGCCTTCACTGGCCTGGGTAAACATGCCAGGCCTCCCCACTGCTGCTGCAGAATTTCTCTGTCTCTGGTACTTACTGGTCATCAAAGCCCAGACATCTGAGCTCCTCCTAATCTGTACAACTTGTATCCTCATCACACCCCTGTAAGCCGGGACAGGCTAATGTCCCCATTTTGTGATGGGGAAACTGAGGCCCAAATTGCCTTATCCAGCAATTTGAGAGAAGGTAAGTGAACTCACCTCTCTTAAGTCTCAGGTAGCACCTTTGCCCCTAGACCAGCCTCTCTCTTCTGGAAGGGCTCAGCTACACTCTATGGCTTAGACAGAGGGAATTTCTTCTCCCTCAGTCTCCTCGCAGAAGCTTCTGTACACAGTCCACGCACTCAGGCTGCATTCAGGCTTCCACATTTGGCCCCTGATGAATAGAGCACTATGCCACCCAGCCTGTAAAGCACACAGTCAGCTGTATGAGGGAGAGGTCCGTAAGCTAAGTGAGCAAGGACAGGAATGCACCTTGGCAGGCATTGCAGGACCCCAAGCATCAGCTGATTTTCCACCTCAGATCAGTCCAGAGTCTGGTTGCTTTCCTACGCGTGTCAATGAATGGCACGGCTCCATATTTGCACAGAGAGTCAAAATGACTCTCCTCGAAGCTTGTCACTCTCTGTCTAGCTGTCTTATCACCCTTCAGCAGATTGCCTGGCCTGCCCTGTTGGCATTCCGGTCATCTACGACAACAGCTTATCCCCTCTCTGAATTACAGTCTACCTGGTTTGGTGTCTATTTATTCAGCTCTCTGTGCTTACAGAGGGTTCGTTGATGCTGCATAAAAAACAACAGACTAGCCCTGGCATTTTCATATAGACGATGTCTTGCTCCTGCAATTAAAATGCATTTCTCAGGGAGATGATAGTATTTCATGTCGACCCGTAAATTGCCATGCTGTGTTTTCCCTATAAATGAGTTAAACACCCGGGGGACAGCTGGTCGGGCAGTTACAATTATGCTACCCATTAGGATGCATTAGATTACATTAACCCAGGCCCTTTCAAATCTACCACAAAGTACTCAGGCAGCAGGGCAGTTGAAAAGCAGCCTGCAGATTAAACAGGCATTAGCATCCAGCTGCTATATTATTTATAAATATTTAGGGTGTCTTGTTCGCAGTCCTATGGCACAGTGACAGGATCCACTGCGGTGACTGGGTTACCAGGGTTGGGCTTTCTGAAAACGGCCACTTGAAAGCGCTGATGTCCGGTGAACCCTTTCACTGCTGCTGCTGACTTTGCCAGGAAGATGAGGAAGAATGCATTGCCCATGCTGCCAGGTGAAATAATACGCTCCTGAGCACCTCAAAATGTTTTATAAGCATCCGTCAGTGAAGCCACACAACGGGCCTGTTAAGCAGGCCTAGGCTATGGCCACACACCTACGGGCCATGTCTACACTTGGCCAAAACTTCGAAATGGCCATGCTAGTGGCCAAGTCGGAGAATACTAATGAGGCGCTGAAATGAATATTCAGCGCCTCATTAGCATGCTGCCAGCTGCAGCACTTCGAAAGTGCCGTGTTTCAATCACACGCGGCTTGTCTACACAGGGCCCTTTTTGAAAGGACCCAGCAAACGTGAAAATCCCCTTATTCCCATCAGCTGGAGCAGTGCCATTCATTGACACTGGCATAGGAAAGCAGCCAGACTCCAGATTGATCTTAGGCGAAAAAATCAGCTCATGCTTGGGGTCCTGCAATGCCTGCCAAAGAGCATTGGCTGATAGGAATAAGGGGATTTCAATGTTTGTGGGGTCCTTTCGAAAAGAGCCCCGTGTAGACGAGCCATGCGCAATCGAAATGCAGCACTTTCAAAGTGCCCTGGCCACCATTATGCTAATGAGGCACTGCATATTCATAGCAGCACCTCATTAGCATCTTTCAATTAGGTTTATTATCATGCCCCTTTTGAAGTTCTGGGGCTAGTGTGGACATAGATTCTATAGCACTTACTTTGAAATATCTATTGAAATATCTATTTCAAAATAGGCATTATGCCTCCTGCAATGAAGTTACTCATTTTGAAATAATGCACCCATTATTTTGAATTTATTTCATAACCATGTGACTGTGGCAACACTGCCCCTCCTTTTCGGAAAGGGCATGCAAATGCAGCTAATCGGAAATGCAAATAAGGTGCAGATTTAAATATCATGTGACTCATTTGCATACTTGTGCAGGATCTTGATCCTGGAAGAGCTGATTTCAAAAGCCAAAACAGTTGTGAAGATGGCGTTCATTCGAAAGGAAACCCCGTCTACACAGCTGTGCTGGCTTTCGAAATCAGCTCTTCCGGAACTGAGATACCACACAAGTATGAAAATGAGGTGCCAGATATTTAAATCTGCACTTCATTTGCATTTCTGATTGGCTGCATTTGCATGCCTCTTCTGAAAGGGGCATTTAGCAGTGTAGCCACAGCCCGAGTGCATAGTGTAGATGCTACCAAAGTTATTTTGAAATAACAGCTATTATCTCAGACTAACTCTGTAGTGTGGGCGTCGCCCTAGAAGGGTAGCTGTGTTAGCCTATAGCTTCATTAAAAAAAAAAAAAGCAGCCCCACAAAAGCTCATTACCTAACAATTAATTTGGTAGTCTATAAGGTGCTACAGGACCACTTGTTCTCTTAAGTAGTGCTGGTAAATATGATAAAAATCATTAAAGAGATGGGGAAAACTGAGGTGTAAAGTAGGTAAATGACTTGCCAGTCGGACAAGCCTCACAGCCAGTGAATGGTAATATTGCAATAGACCCTGCTGAGGCGATGAGGCTCTACAGAGCTCTTATTGGGATATCAATAGAACGCAAAGAGCTAGCACGTATGCCTGTATTTTTCTTGTCTGCTCATAATGATGTACAAGGATAATACTTTTTAAAGTTAATTTTTCGCCTCTGTCTCGCACAGTAGCTAAAGACACTTGCTAAAGCAAAGTTAAGTAAATGCAGAAAAGAAAAGTCAAACTCAAGTGGCACTTAGTCTCATTTCCTTCAAGCTCCTTGTATCCTAAACCAGCATTCCCTGTCTGCTGAGATTCCAATGCTGCCAAGCTAATAAGCAAAGCTCCCCCCAGCTAGGTTTGAGTTTCTCCTGGTGGTGGTGCACATGTGCACATCCCTCGGTGGACATAGCAAAATTTATTCCACACACAGATGGGAAAAAAAATCTGCGCATAGATGGAAAAGTTTAGAGGGAATGTTGTCCCCCACCTTTGCATTTTGGAAGTTTCTTGTAAGATCTTGTTCATAAATCTGAAGAAAATCAGGCTTAGCTCTCCATATAAATGCTAAGTTGTCCATGTCAAGAAAACGAGTGAAAGCAAGCCTCTTGCAGAGGGGTACAAAAAGAGGGTATTGTTTATAGAACATGAAAAGCCCCCATGACACAATATATGGAATTTTAAGAGAAACAGGCCCTTCTTTCTTTCAGCACAATTCAAATAACTCCAACGGCGGACTTGATATTCCACAAAACAAGCTAGAAAAGAACTGGGCTGTCAAAGCAATTTCGAAAGGGAAAGTAGAAATAAACACAGGGGCTCTTTGGAAACCTTAATGCTTGAAGGACCTTAGCGCTACCCTGAATAATGCACCCTTTTCAAGGTAGAAGGCAGTGCTGGGTGGGCTTTCAGTTCAATGCCTAGAAAGGATGAGAGCTGGAATCAGAAAAGCAGCTTGGAAAATCCATCAGAACCAATCCAGGGGCTGGATCCTCAGCTGCTATAAAACGGACCTAGCTCCATTGAATTCGGTGACTCCCTCCATGTAAGGATCTGGCCCTGCGTGTGTTAGAGCAGTCATTACTGGTTACACAAATTGCTGTAGCACCCCCAGTTTGGTAGGCCCAACATGATGGACGAGGTAGTCTCAGCCTTTGAAATCACAGAGTCTAAAAGACAAAGATAGAAGAAAGTTGGGAGATGCAAAGCCCCTGACTCTGAAAAAGAACGACCTTCACACCTTTGTGGAGTTGCTTTCACTTTAAGAAATCCACTGAACCTCACCCCACCCTGCCCCTAATATCTCAATACTTCACTGAGCCCAAAGTGGTGAGAGTGATGACAGAAACCCATATGGTTAGGTACGTGTCTGTTGGGCTGATGGCAATTTCCACATGGTTCAAGTTACAGTTTTGTCTTATTTGTTAACCAAGAACCTCTCAGTCCCTGGAAATCTACAGCTCACGGCAACATCTAGTGGATAACTGATAAATCTAATAAATAAATTTGTTAGTCTTTAAGGTGCTGAAGGGCTGCTTGTTTTTTGTGAAGCTACAGACTAACACAGCTCCTCCACTGAGACTTATGGGGGCCTTGTGGGACTCCCAAACATCACCTGATTTTTCACCTAAACCAATCCAGAGTCTGGTTGATTTCCAGTGTTTTAAGTAGAACACTCTAATTCTTGCAATTTCCCCCGACCCCAGCTCCAAACTTGCAGGTCTGGTCCTCTTCCTTTTCCCCTGACCCCCATTTTCTCACAGCCACAAGATGCTCCCGAGGTTGGAGAAGCAACAGAAATGGAGGTTTCCAGTGTATCTAGCTCCATCACTTGTAAAGATTCCTATTGAAAGGAGATGGATTCAGGGGAGAGGAAAAGTCAGGACAGTAAACAGGGTTTTGCTGCTTTCAAAAATCACACAGCAGAAGGGCCTGGGGAGTTTTTTGTATGATGTGAATTGGGAATAGAGGTAAAAAGGCTCAAAGAAGAGAGGGAAAAAAAAGCAAAGTGCAGGGGACTCTTCTTGAGTCAGACTGGGCTGCAGAATTACAGCTGGAATGGACATTTGCTCCGTAACTCTTAGTTCACAAAAACGCATTGCTTCTATCTAAATAGTTGCATGCTTGGGCAGCCCAGAATCCTGTTGCTCCTCAGACTTTTTGGATTATGAGTGCTAGGAGGCGGCACCTATTTTCATTTTGAACACTTATGAAGGAACTGAAATCTGAAGCAATGTTTTGCATAACAACCCTTTGGGACTGATTTTCAGAGGTGCTGTGCACAAACAACTCTCACTGACTTTAACTGGAGCTCTAGGTACTCAACACTTCTTTTGAAGCAGGTCCATTCTGAATGATCTCCTCTTCCTTCCGTTACACGCTATTCTGAAATGGAATTTAGGAATCTTGAGATACGCCCTAGAAGCCCTGCCGGTTTGAAAGCAAAATCAGCTGTTATGTGCCGATGTGTTTGGAACAGTTCTTGCACTCAAGCAGACAAGGACTTGACATTGAACTTCTGTCTCCATTTTTGTTTGTGTGGAATGGAATTTCAAAAATTTAACAATCCAATGTTTGGGGTCTTTAATTGTAATTTTGTGTATACTTGTAGTATACCAATTAGCCACTAGGTGTCCCTGTGAGCTGTAGATTTCAGAGACTGAGGTTATTGGTTAACAAATAAGACAAAAATTTAACTCAAGCCCTGTGGAAGCTTATAAGTTTTTGCCTATAGTTATAGCTGGGGGAGAAGTACTTTGCTTTCGTCTAAGGGAGACAGATTCTGTATACCATGACAACTATATACAAGTAAATAAGCAGTCCTAACATAAAAGAGAAGAAAATGTTTCAGGTGAATAAGAGTGGTGTAACAAGGAATTATATTTAGAACTAGTAAATTAAAATCTTAGATAAGTTAAAGGGAAAAATGTTGAATTGTTTGAAGTTATTTAAACAATGAAATAAGTTGCCAACGGAGAATGCTTCAGACAGCAAGAGAAAGAAGTATTGAATAATACAATAAAATATTGCTAATCCTGTACTCTTACAAAGGTGTGGAGTGAATAATACAAGAGATCCTGTCGGACCAGAGGTGGTGATTCTGATATTAGAGATATGGGTTCAGTTCCAGATCAAAGGCCATTTGGTCAGATGGTTCTGGTGTTGGCTTTTATATCTGCTTTCATACATAGTCAGACGCAATAAGGAAAAATGCAGAAAAAAGCATTCAGATGGATAGACCTGGGATTCTCCTGTGCCATTTATCTTGCGCCACACTTAGCAAACATAATTAATAAAAAGAAAAACCTTTAATACTACTTGGAATTTGGAATCTCTCTTAACCCTAAACATCCAGCAACACTTGTTCAAATTTTTTCAGCACCCACTAAATAAAAGATTCACTTTAAAACAAGCAGTTCAGAGCTACAACATCCCAAAGTCAGAGGAAGTTGTTTTGTTGAAATAGAACAGATGACAGAGTGAACAAGACACAATGTTTCTCCATATCTGGGGTGTTAGTCAGTGTGCGATTTTACTGGCTGGCTCTCACTTATCTTACTCTCACTTATCCTGGGGCAGATAAATCTACAAACAGCCGAATCAATGGGTGACTGATTTGTCAATTACTTTGAAACGTCCTTGCCCCAGCAGCACATCACTGAAACCAATATCATATGGAAAAGGTGTAAATGCCAAATGAAAGCCAGAAGACACAGAGTAGATGAACAGAGAATGTTAAGGGACAATGACGGACTCCAGAAATATCCCTGGGAAGATAAAATGTGGCTTCCAAAATCCCAGGAAAATGTTTTGTAAAACTGGTTTTCACATTCCAGAAGCTACATGGGGGCAGACATTGGGACAGTGAGATACCAGGTAAAGTCCAGATTCTTCCATGACTATACCAGGAAATTCCAGAGAGCACGACCTGCTACTGCTTGAACTAAAGAGCTAAACCTCAGTTGCCAGGACTTTAACCCCATATTTTTGGTGGTTCAGTTCAAAGATGGGCATATAACACACTTGCCAATAGGTCACGCATGCACACGTATGGCTCTGCTGACATTGTGCGTAGGTGTGTCCAAGTGAGAATCTAGCCCCGACTGTTTTTCTTGTTAAAAGGTTAGCACTGGATGCAGAGTAGCTAAGACCTGTCTTCTCCAAGCACTGGATGAGGCTGCAACTGAACACAAACCTACTTCACCTACAGCTCCCTTGACGTCAATGAGATTGTTCAGTGTACAGTACTATTTAAGGTAAGTCAGGGCAGCACACTCTACAGCCATGGGAAAACACTGAAGAAAATGGAACGTCAAAATACTTCCTTCTTCCTCAGAGTCAAAGACATTAGGCCATCTCATCAGCTGGTAAAAACTGTGGAGGAGGACCACAGACAGGTCGCCCCACTCCAAAATGCTTTACTGTAAGCTTGTTGTTTCTTATATAGCCCCTGTTACTGTAGTATGTGAACACTTCAAAGTCCTTAATGTGTTTGTCCTAATACCCCTGAGATGTAGAAAATTTTGACTGGTGGGAAAATTGAGTCACTGAGCAGCTAAGTGACTTCCCCAAGGTCAGACCAGAGGTCTGTGTCAGAGCAGGGAATCATAAGATGTCATAAGTTCCAAGCCAGGAGGCTAATCACTGGGCCATCCTTCCTTCCCTAGTTCTTCATGTTTTGTTGGCAGGTCAGTGAAGGTACCCTTTATGCCAAAATGATTCCATCTTTTCCACACTGACTCTTGAGAATTCGGGAGCAGATTCTGATCTCACCTCTTTAAACATCAGTGATGATGCTATTGAATAAACAGAATTAAACTGGCATGGGATGGCACTTAGGCTGTCTGACATAGTCTCCCTTTGCTGACTTGGGCAAGTTATGACCAAGTTACTCAACCACATTGCCCTTATCTGTAAAATGGGGCTATAGTGATATTCATTCATCTACCTTCTTCACAGAGGAAAAACGTATTAAATACAAGTTGAACCTTTCTTATCCAGCACCCCTGGAATCTGACTGGTTCCAAACCACAGAAGGGCAATGTTATCTAGCAGCATTACCAACACTTCCACTGCTCATTGGGCTTTAAGAAGACATTCGGGGGTAAATTAAAGATAAACAACACCACAGAACACAAGGACTGATGGATGTTTTCAAACTTCATGGGACCATGGGAAACTTGGCCACACCCATAATGAGTGGCCACCTGGCTAACTAAAATTACCCCGAACCACAGATGTTGCCAGCCCAGAGACTGCCGGACTATGTATAGAATCTTTCACTGCAGTTCTAAGAGTGCTTCCTTTACAAACACTAATTAATTGAGCTGCACAGTCCTCACATGCAGCATGTAAGCATTATCATCCATACTTTGCACCGGAACGCACAAATGGGTAAAATAACCAGGCCAACATCCCACAAGAAGCAGGAATAGAACTGAGGAGTTCTGAATGCCCCTCCAAACTCTACTCTCTTCACAGCTCTGCATCTTGGCAGTTGCTCATGGAAACAGAGTAAAGAGGAGATATCACTTGAAGCAAACCTGTTGGTATAAAAGCCTCATTTAGAGCTGTCCTGGGTGTGGTTGGAGTGGGAGGGACAGGCTTGTATGAATCTGTGCTCTGTGTCAGGTAATGGAGGTTCACTCCCCGAACTTTTCTGGTTTAAACTCCAAATTTAAAAGCAGGCATCCCCCCATCCCAAACTTTACCCAGGGCTTCCAAACTGCAGGTTGAACCTCTCCAGTCTGGCACCATCAGGACCTGACTGGTGCTGAACAAGAGAATTTGCCAGACCACGGGTGATCAATATTGTCTAGGACATTCTCAATCCTTCCACTGCTTCCTGGGCTCTTAGAAGACATTTGGGGTAAATTAGAGTAAAATGAGAGCACTGAACACTGAGAGCCAGGACTGGCATCTGCAAACAAACTTTATGGTGCCATGCAAAACTTGGCCACAACTGTGACAAGTGGACATCTGGTCAATTAAAAATCACACTGGACCACAGCTCTTGCTGGACCACAAGTGCCAGTCTAAAGAGGCTCAGTCTGTATAACGTAATGCTGATAGGTAGAACTGAACCTCGGACCTCTGGAGCTTAGTGCATGAGTCTGTACCTCATGAGCTAAAAGTTAGCTCTCAGCTAAGGCTGTAGAGGAAGCCCATTATGTCTGTCTGTATGTGGTCTGAGTGCCACTACATAGGACAGTGAACCACATGCGGTAGGTGTGTGGGTTACATAAACAAGCCCCATAAATGGGCCCTCTCTACACCATAAGGAGACTCTAGAAATTTTTCAACCTTGAGTGATTCCTACCTGTACTAGTGCTTTGTAAGGAAGGAGCGTCTGGCCTGTCTTACAGCTTCGTTACAGATGTTGGGATGATTGTTTTAAAAGCAAAGAAGAGTGGGAACAAGTGCAAAGACAATCTGCTTCACCACAAATGCAAAAGGAAATTCAAAGGGCTGTAAACAAGCGAAAGGGCACATTCCTGATACAAAGGAGTGTTTTTGCTGTTGGCATAAACACAAAGGACGCTAAAAGGTCTCTGAAGGTATTTACTCAAGTCCATACTGTAAATGTTAAGTCCAACACAGAGAGAGCCTAGCGTCCTGTAAACATGTGTTGTGGATTAGATTCCAATCTGGTAGTTAGACTCAAAAATAAGACTCTAGTGAGTTCCAGCTACACTTTCATTTTTGTATGCTGTCTAAAGGAAGTAGCCTTGGAAAGCAAGCAGGAAAGACAGGAACTTCTGAGCACATTGTATATAAACTAATGCAGACTCCTTCATTAGCATGTTACAATGCCAAGATAACAAAAAAGTATCCCTTTCTTCTCCTCCCCCTTCCCATGCATCACATACACAGTCACTACAAATTACAACAATTTAATCTGGCCTTTTATTGGCTAGTTTGGACAGTGACAAACTATCATCTAATCCCTTTTCCAGATTGACCACACCAAAACAAAAGGAAAAAAGGTAACTAATTACTATCAACAGTAATTAGTCTGGGTCCCCAATGGCACAGATTCAGAGAATTCTTTCAAGAGACTTTTTGACTCTGAGATTAAGAGTTCCGGTTTGCACAAACAAACCCATTAGTATGAGGAAACTCTGATGCTGATTATATGTGGAGGGGACTCTTAGAATGTTTGGGTTTAACAAGCCAATTCAGTAATTATTAAAGATGAAAGGGTATTTTTATGATTAAAATTGCGTTAAAAATAGGAACAGCTGAGTCCAAATGAGACAATCTTTAAATCAGCATGTTAATTTTCTTAACCCTTTCCTGACCTAACCAATCAGATTAAGGTGGCTGGAGGACTGCCTCCCTCTTCATTGTACTGAGTGCACTCCACAGCTTTGCAGAGTCCAACTATTAAGCAATAAACAAATAAAACCTTATGTCTGACTTCTGCGGCTTTGTGGTCTGAGGATGTCATGCATGGGATTTTATTATGATTATTAATAAGAGATCTTCTTTTAAAGAGTTTTGATTTACTTCCAGACCTTGATTAAGATTTTACCCCTTGCAGCATAAATGCAAGGCCTGGTTTGCTGCCACACAACTCCCAGCCCTGAGGAAATGGATATTTATTTGCATAGGTTTGGGGAATTACCGAAGAGACCCTCTTGGCTACCGTAGAATCTTTTTTCTCTGTGGCCTTAATTAAGTCCAACCACGGCTCTTGCAAGCTTGGCTGGTGAAACTGGAAATGTTAAATAACAGAGTAGCCTGACCTCAAAAGGGGGCGGTCTCTGCACATCTCCCAGCTGGAAACAATGCTGAGTCACTGATTGGTCAAGACCGTGTGATGCTCTTCACAAGAGAGCTGGCATTCCAACACTGGTGGTAGCCCAGTTCACTGCCCATGTACAGTTGCAGTATAGGGATGAGATTGTACCATTATGCACAGCTGGCAGTAAGGTGAAGGATATAAGACGCATCACCATGGGAGTTGTCTCAAGAAGTATTGTAGTACCAACGAGTTAGCTCCAGTGGACCAGTGGGCATGGAGAAGTTAATTAGACTTTGGCTTAAACCTAAAGCACATTATGACAATCCCCATGCTGGCCAGGGAATAGGGATTCCCCACCAACTTTTGACTATGTGCTCCAAGGAGGGAGTCCTGCTTACTCCCATTCTCCCAGATCCTACATTCTGTGGAAGAAGTGGTTACTCCATTCCACAACCACACACAGTCCCAGTTATAATTAGAGGTGGTTGGGAATTTTTCAGCATTTTCCTTTTTGGTCAGAAAATGCACATTCATCAAAACCAGAACTGTTTGCGGGCAAGGGGCAGTTTTAACCTATTTCGCATATGGGAATTACTTTGGAAGAAGTGTGTTTTGAAGTGGCAGGAAAAGGATATTTTGCAATATTCTGGTTTTTGGTTTAACGTGACTTTGCATGTTCAAAATTTCACTTAATTTTGAGTTAAAAAAAAATAAACCAGTTCAGAAAGTGGTAGCCATGTGGGCCTGTAGCTTCACCAAAAAAAACAAAAAAACACCTCACCAACAAGCAGTCCAGTAGCACCTTAAAAACTAACAATTTTATTTATTCAGCTTTCATGGGTAAGACCCACTTCATAGATGGTGCACCATTTTAAGGTACTACGGGGCTGCTTAGTTCAGAAAGTGGAGAGCAAAGCTAAGCTTTTAGTAAACTACTGAAATGGTGACGCAATCTGGAATTTTGGGGTGGAAGGTGGATTTTCATTTTGTAAAAAAATTCAAGATTTCAAGTTTTCATCCTGATTCAAGCCAGGAAAAAGTTTCCAAATGTGCCAGTATCCTTGTGGGACAGCAACGGCAGTTACCACCCAGCTCTAATCATAATGATGTGTTAGGTAGCTAGCCTGTGCATTTCCCTTTTTGATGAATGTGGGATTCACCTTCACTTCAAATGGCAAACCGTCGGGCAGTGTTATTGTGCATTGTTAAATATGCTCCAGACCAGTGGTGTCCAACCTTTTCAGTAACACAGAACAATTCAATGAGATGAACAATTCAATGGCACACCCACATTTTTCACCTGTATCCATTGCTCATAAATATCACGTTTACTTATATTTCTGGTTATGGTCTTAGTAGAGAGGTTTGCAACATAGCAGTACATACAATGAGCTAAACAAGAATCAAATACATTCATGTTTCAAATCCACCACAGAAAACACCGTCTTAGCGAGCACAAACACATTTTATAAATCTGCTCAGCACCGTGCTAGAGATGTTGAGTAAACGAATAACTACTGAAAGCAGCTCCCCTCCCCGCCAGCCCACAGAATTTAAACTGTGTCTCAGCTCCAACAGGCTTCTGCCCTCCTTACCTCCCCCTTGCCATAGCAGGGAGTGGGGGTGGGCTCCCCGCCAGCTCATTCAGGCTGGGAAGCAGCATTTCAGCTGCCTCCTGGTGTGAACAGGGTCCTGGGGGGGTCAGCATTTCCCCTCACGGTGACTCTGCAAAGAGCCACTGTGGGGGGAAATTGATGAAATTTCACGGCACATTTGCGCAGTCCTCATGGCACACCAGTGTGCCATGGCACACCAGCTGAAAACCACTGCTCTAGAAATTATTCTGAGGAATTTGATGGCTTGTGCTATACAACAGGTCAGCCCACATGACCACAATGGTCCTTTCTGGTTTGCAGTCTATTGAGCTATGAAGTAACTACTCCATGTCTTGCCCCAAAGATAGCTGCCTTTCACATGGGAGTGAAAAGATTTGATTCCTCTTTGTGTACATATGTAACCAGTAAATAAAACATTTTGGGCTATGATCAAAATGTTAGAAGTGATTGTGTGTTGAAACATTATTACCAAGGCCCCTCTGTTTCCTGAATTTCTTTTAATTTCTTCTGGGGGAAAAAGAAATCATTTGCAGTCAGACACTTAATTAATGTTTATAAGGAAATGAAAACATGAAAGAAAGCAAGAGCTAAATGCGAGCACAAGACATATGACACGATGAATGTCACTTGAGCAAATATTTGGAGCTGTTTACAGAAAGGCCTGTTAAATCCTTTTGAAAATCCGTGCTGTGCTGCACTTGGGTTTCTACATAGCAACTCGAGCATAAACAAATGGAAGATGGCTAAATGGCTTGTTATGACATCTGGAAATCTAGTTATTGGAAGAAGGTGACTGGATGCTAACTGAGTTGTTTGTTGCACGAAAGTGAAACAGGCAAAGTGGAGCCATTCAAGTTACACATCCCATTAAAAATCAGCTGATTTTCTTCCGGTCAACCTGTAATAATATCCCCCTTGACAGGCAGGATTATAACACCAGGGGCACTTTCTTCTTCTGGAAAGGTATAATTCAAGGAAAGCCAATTGACTGGGGATTTCATTACAAACAGGCATCAAATTCAACCAGAAACTGTGCATATGCGTGGAGGAATGGAGCCGGGAAATAAAACATTCATCACAATCAAGTCTGCACTGGGCTGAGACAAAGAGAACAGCCACCAAGGGATAGAAGAGTACATTGAGAACCCCAGACTTCTAGCACCCTCCATCTCCATTTTGCGGGGACTTTTCTCACTGAGGTTAGTCAGTCAAGCTTTCCACTGCTCACCTTTCCACACTAATTCCTTCGATCAGGTCCCACAAGGAAAACATTTTCTTGTAATTAAAACTAATAGATTAACAAGGAGACAGAATGAGGATGGGGCAACTCAAAGTCTTTCCTAGACATGGGCAACCTTTGGGTTTGTAGGGGGCTGCCGTAAAAAAAATCTCTTGTGGTGAAAGTACTGACAGAGGACTCAAGAGACTCATGCTCAATTCCCTGCTCTGCTACAGACTCCCTGTGTGATGTCGGGCAAGTCACGGAGGCCCAGATCCTCAATGGGAGTTCAGCGACTTAAGGTCTTTGAGGGTGTCAGCCTTCTCTGCACCTCAGTTCCTTCTACGTAAAAGGGATGTGGAGGATACATACACTGAGGATGATGAGGTGCTCAGATCCTGCTCAGATCCATTCCAAGTCTCCAAAATAATTCCTGAGCAAATCTTTGAGAGGAAAAAAAAATCTAATCTTGATTTTGAAAATTGCTAGTGGAAGAGAATTCATCACGGCCCTTGGTGAACAATTTCATCTGTAATTATTCTCACTATGTACAATTTACCACTTACTTCCAGTCTACATTCAACTTCCAGGCACTAGATCACGTTAGACCTTTCTCTGCTAGTGTTAAATATTTGTTCCCTGTGTAGGTACTTTTAGACAGTAATCAAGTCAACTCTTAATCTTCTGGTTGTTAGACTAAATGGATTGATTTCCTTGAGTCTGTAACAAGAAGGCCTATTTTGACATTTTAATCATTCTCAGAGCATTTCTCTGAACCCTCTCCAAATTTACCACCTTCATTCCTGAATTGTGGACACCAGAACTGGATACAGTATTCCAGCAGCTGGCTGTATTTTGCCAACCCATGATTTAGGCCATACTTGACAGGTGTTTGTCGCACTTGTTCTGAAAAATTTCCAGTGACAGAGATTCCACAGCCTCCCCCAGTAATTAGTTGCAGGACTTAACTAATAGCCAGCATAGTTCTCCCTTGCAGAAAATTAAGCTGATTATTTCTTGTGCCACCTTGGAGGGAAGAGAGAATAACTGATCAGTGTCTTCTTTATAACCACACTGTTTTATACCTACGTAGCTTGCTTCCTTCTTTTGAAGGGGGTAGGAAAGGTATGATGCCCAGGAGTGTTGGTAAGAATATTGCGCTTCATTGCCATGATCTCGATCATGTGACTGAGGCCTGGAAATAAATATCCAGTTCCTTTTTTTTTTTTTTTTTTAAAAAAGGGCCAACTCCCCACCCCCCACTACCAGCCCTGGCATTGCTGAGGTGCTGGTACTCAGTACTGGCACAAAAAAAAAAAAAAAGAAAAAACACTGTCAATATCTATATTCCTATTGCAGTACAGGGCTCAATGGCTCAACATTCTCTGATGCTAGAGAGGACTTTCCAAATGAAAAATAAAGCAAAACCCTAGAAGCCTACAATAGTAAACCACAGACTCATTCTAACTACCGTCTCTGAAAGTCAATGACTGGGCCATCCTTACTCATACACAGAATATACAGTGGGATTGGGCACTTGAGAATTTGGGGCACCACTGCTTCTTAATGTCCATCCAGCTGCCTCTCCCTGTCCCCATTCAGTGGCCCAGCTTCCTTGGGACAGGATCTAGTTAATGCAAAAGTGAAAAAGGCTGCCTGAGCTATTAGCAGTGCACTGAACCCATGAAAGAGCCATTCAGGGGCTCATGAAGCCATTTAACAGGTATTTGACAACCCCAAGTATATACAGTCAGTTTCTGAATTTGCTGTGGGAGTCTGTCGGACCTGAGTTTAAAATTTGCTTTAAAAATAAGTCGTTAATTTGTTACTGAAAATTATAAACTCGCATCTCTAAAAAACAACCCCAACCCCTGACTGTTGTTGGGCATGAAGGGCACCAGTTTAAGAGTACTTTGTAGGACCTCCAGAATCCTAAGGACAGCGCTGCTCAGTGAATTCCCGATCGTTCATTCTTCCCACCCCCCAAAAAAGGCACGTTGAGCCACTGAGCAGTATCTGTCACCTGGGTTTGCTGCTTGGAGTGTCAGCAATGGTCAGCATGATCACCAATGTGGTGTGTCAGCATCATTCTGGACAGCTTTGAGAAACAGAGAACAAACATCCGATTTCATTTTCTTTAGGCATCATCTGGGCCTCCTTTAAGAGGGACCATGGGGTCTCCAGATGCTCTATGACCTGGATGCACTAGGCATAGCTGCTCTATTGGCGGGTTGCTAGATCCTCTGTTTCAGATGTAACACTCGATCTCGCCCACTTCCAATGAGGATAGCTCTACTGAATACTTACTGGTGTATTTCTTCTGCTCTAGTTGTGTCCAGCAGGGCTGACAGCCACCTTGGGCCTCAGGGCAAGGTTTGGGGTAGCTCTGCACCCCCAGAAGGGGACAGGCATCAGGTGGAAGGGGCAGAACCAAGGGCAATCAGCTCTTAGCATCACCCAGACAGTAGCCTTCTCCTGCCCCAGCCCTCAGAGCCATGAAGAGCAGTTTGCAGGCCTGGAGCTCCAGCCATGACTGCTGATGCAATAGCAGCAGCCAGGAGCTCCAAGCCCCTTTGCATCTCTGAGTCCTGCTTCAGCCACCCTCCTGGCCCCACTGTTGGCGGGTCTGGCTGTGTGCTATAAAGCTTGATTGGAGCAGCAGAGGGTTATAATAGCTTGGTTACAGGCATGTATTAATCCCCATAGATAAACAGCTTGTTAGATACTAATCCCAAGGCGTTTTTGTCCATGAGTCTCTGAACTGGTGATGCTACCAAAGCACCGCGATCGTTATAAACATCTAAGTATGAAGTTTTATTTCATCAAGATCTCTGCTGTGGTACATACTTTCCCGTTAATCAATGTTTAATGTACATAGCAAGGGCTTGAGCTGGTGTGCTTCAAGTGGTATATCAAAGAGAGATGCCGAGCCATTCACGAATTGTAGCCATGACTGATGCGTTGACTCATCGAGAATCCCAGAGTGAGCAAACCACAGTTTACAACATGTTATGAGCTCGCAGCCTGATGTGTTGCCCAACAGCTCAAATAAAAGTCACTGTTGTCCATTAACAAAAGAATTTTTCCAGTGCAATAAAAACAAATCTAGAACAGCCTTGGATCAAGAGGAGACAAGAATCACAAGTAGTTCTGGAGATTCTTTTGCAGTCTTCTTCCAGAGGTTACACTTGAGACTTTTGTCCTCGTGACAGCACCTATGCCGGGCCAGACTAGGAGATCGCAGGCTCAGCTCTTATTAATCTCCGTACCTAAATAGCCAAAGTGGACCCTGATCCCCTACTCTGAAATTTTAGATGTTCTAAACCAGGATCAAGGTGGAACTGAGTGGCCACGACCCGTCTCTGTATTCTTTCAGATCATAACAATAAATAGTTGAGGGCTTTGCACATTAAATTCCTTCTGAGCTTGTCTAATGATGATCAAAGCATAGCGTGCATGCCACGTAGTCTGTTTTTCAGAACAGCCCTTATATATTAAGATATGAAGCTCTATTCCATTAACAGAACTAGAACCAGTGTACATGCATGGGCTAAATTACTATATTGAGAGAGAGACAGAGAGAGAGAGAGAGAGAGAGACTTTCAGATACATAGAGGTTAAAAGCTCACATCTTGTCTCTGGGCACCCTGCTTCACTGAGGATGAAACGAATGCCTTTAAAACCAAGTTTGAGTTATGTACTGTACAGTATGTCTCGTTTCACAGCCAAGCCACTTGAGTTAATAATGAAAAACCTCTTTGGCCTCTTACAATTAGCTGGGTAAAGAGCCAGTCAGCATAGGTAGGCAGTAAGTCACTGCCACACACCAAAGGCACAGCCAGACAACAGCACAAATCCACAAACACTCTTGCCCAGAGCCTTTCAACTCTCCTCGCTGACGAGAAGGGCAAGTTATTCCAAGGTGGTTTAATTTGCCTAATTAGACTGCCTGGTACTTACATAACTGCCTTAAACAAACAAACTGCTACATTGTGCTCTATATTAAAACAACACAAAAAACCCTATATTTGAGAAATTAACTGAATACAGATTTAAGATGGAGCATTGTTTGGAGCAGCTAAATGTGATCTGGCTTTCACCTCATGCAGTAGCAGATAGGGCTCAAGCCCCTGCAGTCGCAGGTTCGACCCCTCTTGCCAAGGATCTGGGTCCCTCAGCCTTACACTTACAAGGCATGCTGGGGTGGCTGAGTTATTGGTGCCACTGTCTGGTTGTGGCCTATAAGCATACAGCACACAAAAAGGGATTAATTTCTTCTAGGCTATGTCTGCATGGCAGCCAGAGACACAGCTTAACACCACTATAAATCACAGTAAGAGAATGTCATCCTGGGAATAGGTGCCAACTTTTCAGCCGCAGAATGAGTCCCCTTCTCCGCCATAGGACAGGCACAGCAGGGGTCAGAACTGTGCCAAGTCCACAGGCACCATCCCAGCAACAAAACTAAATTTGGAGCCAGAGAGAGCATCATACTGAAGAGCAAGAGAGCAGCTCAGCCCTCTAAGCTCATTGAGTCCTGGCTCTTTTGGTCAAGAACACCAGGAGAAGTACTGATAACACCAGTGATTTGGGTTGATGTCAAGCCTTGTTTTAGTCGGTGCTGAGCTGAGACAACCTGTCCATCCCAAAAATCGGTCAGGGATGGTTCTTGGTCCTGCCAAGAGGGCAGGGGACTGGACTCAATGACCTCTTGAGGTCCCTTCCAGTTCTATGAGATAAGTACGTAAGTATGTATGTAATCAGCCTTGTAACCATTTGTTTACTGTTTTCCACTTCACTTTATATAAAACTAGCCTGGTCAGTTTCACTTTGTAGACAGTTTCCTTCTCTAGTTGTCATGATCTGCAAGTAGTTATGTCCTCTGCAGAAACCCAAATACAACAGCAAGGAGCACAGCAGAAAAACATGGACAGAGAGCTACTTGGAGAAAGACTTAAATTACAGAAGAGTTTGAATCCAGTGAACAATACTATGCTGGTATGGCAAACATTTTGGGCAGCATGCTCAGAAGTGACAGGTTATTTTAAGTTCTTCACATTGTGGGTGTTAAAGTGATGACTCCTGGGAGGGGGCCTGACTTTCAGAGGTTGGGGGTCTCACTCCTTTCTGAAGATGAACTTTCCAGATGGTCCCCCAAAAGGGAAAGCACCCAGGATCCTTGGTCACATGAATAGTCACTCCATTTCCAAATATTTGTTAATAAAATATAGGGGGGAAAGAAAAATTTCCCTCATTTCTGTTTGATGGGAACTAGCTCAGTGACTAGGGCCCATGCCTAGGACTGGGAAAACCAGTTTTAATTCCCTGCTCTGATAGGGTATGTCTACACAGCAAAGTTATTTCACAATAATAGCCACTACTTCAAAATAACTGCGAGCATCTACACAAGGAAACCACTATTTTGAAATAGTTTCCAAATAGCAAGTGGCTTATTTCAAATTTGAGAAACCTCATTGTATGAGGAATAGCGCTTGTTTCAAAACTGATATTTCAAAATAGGGGCTATGTAGACAAGGAATAGGGGTTATTTCGAAATAAGCCATAGTGTGCACAATGGTTTTATTTCAAAACAGGCTCTATTGTGTCGGGATGTTCTGTTTCAAAATAGCTGAGCAGGTTTTTATAAGCATTTTGTATGTAGCAGCGCTATTTCAAAATAAGCTATTCCAGAAAAATCTAACCCTCAGAATAACGCTGCTACGTAGACATAGCCATACAGACTTCCTGTCTGACCTTAGACTTTCTGTGCTTCAACTACCTACATGTGAAATGGGGATAATGGCACTTAACTGCTCCACAAAGGTGTGAAGACAGAGTCATTAAAAGATTGTGAGGCTTTCGTATACTCTTGTGGTAAGGGCCATAGAACTGGTTATAAGAAGGTAGATGGATATTTGTTTAATCTCTTCTGTGCTTGACCATGTATATTTCCTGGGCAAACCCACCCTACCAGCCCATCCCTGCCACAAAAAGAGAGACTCCAAAGGACATTTTTAAGAGAGTAAGAACTGTGGAAGTTGCCTGTAGTTAATAGAAGGTTGTTCACTCCCCATACATATGGGATGCCTTCCTGCGTGGAAAGAAGTGAATTACACCATTCCCATTATTCTTTACGGGAACAGGTTTTCAGAGTGAAGGTGGCTTGTCGGGATGTATTAAAAGGAAATCAATAAACAAATATATTTCCAAAAGTTATCGTAAAACTAGCCAGACTATCAGAATGTAAGGCAATTAACTCAAGAAATGGGCCAGAACGTGTTAGACAATGGGGTGCTTAAACCCATGTTAAATCAGTTGTATACTGGGAGATCAGAAGATGAAAATCTTTCCCTTAACTTATATCAAAAAGATTTGTGCCGATGGATTTATACAATATGCAGTGGTGCCATCCCAAAGTGCCAAGCATATGCTTTTAATTGACAGGGTTTAGCGGTTTCATGTCTATCACATTATGATAATGATAATGAAATGACTTGCAAGAGATGCTTTTTCCAAGGACCTCATAGAAACACAGACGCCTTATGGAGTGGAAACACAAAGAACACCGTTAGCCTACCCTATGCTAGGAAAAAAAAAAAGACTGAAACAAGCATTTGAGTCATCTGAATGTCTGGGCCTGGTGCCTTTTGTAGCGGCACCAGCAAAGGCATTTATAACGAAAGGATTCAAAATGCCGTTCCATGCAACCCTAAACCATCAGGGCAGGAGTAAGCAGCTGCAATACATACTTGAACACTAGAGAGAGCAGAGGATGGAAATCCAAGAAAGAAGAGGGCTCAACAGTATGTACTGAGTTTATGTAATCCTTTGGTGAGTACGTGTTACAGGTCTTCTTCCATGCCCACCCTGCAGAGCATCCTGCCTTGACTGATTAGCTTAAGCTCTAGCAGGCCACACCTTTAGCTCTGGAATCCTCAGTTTAATTCTCTGTGTACCACTGTAGAAAAAAAACCCACTTGCTATACAAATTGTTTACATCCTTCAATAAAAGTTGTCAAATGAAATGATTCTTAGAAGGTCTGGAGATTCAGGAAAGACACCAGACATTTGGGATGGGACCAATGTTCCCTCTAAGGTTTTCCATCCACGTGCAAAATAAATTTTGTTATGTGCACCGAGGCATGGGTGGATGTCCACCACCAGTAGGAACACATATTGCTGGCTGTGGACAGCTGTGAGCACTGTGTTAATCAGCTGGGTGGCATTTGGATCTCTCCTGGGTGGCCACCCAAGCACTCTGCTTACAGGGAACACCAGTTGGGACTACAAAAGCTTCTCCATAACTCCTAAGCCTGAAAAACTGGGCTGGACATAAACAGCTTGGAGTACAAGCTCAGAAGTCTAATTTCTGATGCTTCCTGCTTCTGATTGCCTCTCCTCTGGTGTATCAGCTTAGCCACCACTGTGGCTGGAGCCTCGGAGTAACAAAGGCTCATGAAAGTTGAAATAAAGAGGATCCTCCAACTTTTTGAACTTCAGTTGTTGTAAACTTAAGCCAAGGTGTCAGAGGTTGTCTTTTCTTACCCCAATCTGATGGCCCACCCATCCCTACTGCTGCATTTTCATTCATCCCTACTTGCTCATGTTGAAGGGGATGGCATTTCAGCAGATGGGAGCTGGCTCAGCAGCCTCAAAATGAGGCCCTGATAAAGTCCCTCAGACTGGGAACTCAGAAATGGAGGCACTCAAAATCACTAATTGCCTTTGAAGTTCTTGCCATTACACTATTCAATATGGGATGTGTGTGTTTGTAGCTGCAGGGCTGACAGCTACTACAGGGCCTGGGGCAAGTTTGGAGGGCAGCTGGCTCCGGAAGGAGCAGGACCAATGGCAATCAGCCCTAAGCGCTTCCCAAACCACAGTGGTTTACCCCTGGCCCGCCAAGATGTGCAGAGCCCCAGAGCAGCAAGCACTGCCATAGCATTTCAAAGGGGCCAGGAGCAGCGGTGGTGGCCAGAGCACCAGCCCCTTTGAAATGTTGGGCCCTGGGGCAAATGCCCCCTTTAACTCCCTGCATCAGTGGGCCCAGTTTGCGTATAATCAGTTCTCCTGCTCTGTGTGTGTGTCTGTGTGTGCACGCGTGCACGTGCGCATTCAGTCCTTGCACTGTAATATGGTGGGGTTAGGAGAGTGAGACAGAGAGAGAGAGAGACGGGGGGAGAGAGAGAGAGAATGAAATCAGAACTTGCATGACAGTCCCAGTCAAAGCATCTAATAAAGTCAATAGACAGGCTCAATCCATCAGATTTATTAAATCTAGTTGTGGATTAACCAATATTTCTCCTTCACATGGCTCATTGTCTGTGGTCATCACAGAAAGCGAAGAGGTTAATGAAAGAGGGATTGGAACCTGAAGTGCATTACAGGGGAGGCCTGTTCGGCCATCTACGGCACAGTCTGTCCCTCTGAATTTCCCAGCCCTGCCTTGCCAAGAGCTCTGCTGCAGACCTCAGTCCCAGCGGGAGCACGGAGTGAATTAATGCCCCTGCTTATAGATCATTTCAGTACAGGAACCACTGACCAGCCAGAATGATGTGGGTTAGTATTATCATGCAGACTGCAATCCACCAGGGAGTGAGGGAATACTGACAAAAATTTCACTGAGGGCTGGAGGTTGGACTGTACTTGAACTGAGGCTCTTAAGGTCTAAACACAACATGGTGCTTAGAGTTCTACCATCCTTGGAACTCAGGGGAAGTTAGCAGCCAAGGTAGCTTTGTTGATCTGGGCTCCCAGCCACAGTGCGGCATGCAGCTGGGGGTGAGGAGTTGTCTCCCCAGATGATGCCTTTACTCCAGTGGGAGAAGAAGTGTTCTGAAGAGCCCTTGCAAAACCCTCTCACCTGATCCCCCTTCATTTCTGCATAAGGAGGCTCTGGGTAACAATGTTCCGGGTTTTATGGCGACATGCCTGCCTTCTCTCCTTACATAGCAGAACTGCAACAATTCCACTCCCAAGGGGGGAAGAGTTGCCCACTAACAATATAACTCCAGGATGGGGGCTTATGAACCCAAGGGGCATATGAAGGCTTGCAGGGGTGGCTAAAGTGGTACAATCAACTATATACATTTTGCTTCATACATATGAAATTAAATATCAATATTGTAGATGAATTGTCAGCTACTCCAAAAGCCATTATTAACTGGCTGATTTTTTCTTTTAGACTACGTCTACACTACAGATCTCTTCTGACAGAGCTTCTTTTGATAAAGTGCATCCACACACAAAAAAGCAGATCGAAGAGTTATCTGCTCTTTCGAAAGAGAGCATTCACACAGCCCCACTCTTTCAAAAGGATGGGCCAGGGATCAAAAAAATCAGGCCCCATGAGGACCTTTCTTTCAAAAACAAAAGGCCTGTGGAGCATCTACACACGTTTTCTTTTGAGAGAAGCTTTTGAAAGGGGGTGCTCTTCCTGAAATGGAAGAGTGATTTCGAAAGGAGTGCCACATTCTTTCGATCTGCTTTCGAAAGAGCCCTCTTGGTGTGTAGACAGTCCATGGGATCGTTCAAAAGAGCCCTTTTCTTTCGAAAAATCTTTCAAAAGAACCTGCTAGTGTGGATGCAGCGCTACAGTTATAAGGACAGAGCTGGCCCTCAAAGAGAGATTTCAAGGAAGAAAATATCATGGAACTCTGAATGAAAAGTAAATTAGATTACATAAATCTTTCAGCTTTTGATAGAATGGCGCAGAAATTTCAAGTACATATTTTCACCTTAAAAAGTTGTGCTGCTCGGTTTTATAGCAACTCCATCTTGTTAGCCCTCTGTCACACACCCACACGTTATAGAATATTTTTTATTGTACCATGTCACTTTTCATTATAAATTTAATAATGCTACCTGGGAAACTACATATCCATACACACCTGAGAAATTCAGGTTTTCATTTAAAAAAAAATAAAACAGACTAAAACTTATTTATTTGTGGCTTTTGGCAAAGGGAAACCAAATAGTTTCTGGTATTCAACAACCAAAATGTGAAATATTTAGGGCATTCAGCTTTTTGGTGAAAACTCAAATATGATAGCTGAAAAATAGTTAAATGTGACAAACTGATTTACAAAAATCCCAGTTTTCCACCAACATTAACCCACCCCCATAAAGGTAAACAGCTCATTCAGCTAGAAAAATGTGTCCAGTTCTAAAACTTTTCTCTTTTCATCTGCTTTTTTTAACTGGGCCAGATCCTCAGTTGGTGTAAATCAGCATCACTCCACAGAAATCAGAGCTACAGCCATTTGTACCATCTGAAGATTATGGCCCTTGTAGATGTAAAAATATTTAATCTTTTAAAAAGGGGGTAGGAAATACAGGAATGCTGGGCATTCCAAAATATTGCCCTGTATGTATATTAACATTTTACCTGGTTCTGCTATTCAGGATCCAGTGTAAAGAGCGCAGATAGATGTCACTGGCCAAACATGATGGACCACCCATCGTCCTTTTATTAAACAGGGCTTGTACTCTCTGTAATCCTATCAATAGCATAATCAGACCTGCCACGTCCCAGAGTTTGATGGAACAGCAGGACCTGGGAAATGAAGACTGACTTTGTTAACAAAGTCATTTCTCCCACTTAATTCTGACTCTCCTGGCTGGAAAGGAGGAAAAACAATGTTTATTTGTGCAGGGAGAGAGGGGGAAGCAAAATGAAAGGAAGAGAATGGCTAAGTGTGAAGTTTGATCTGACACTGTCTAGCACTCTTTTTTTTTTTGAGACTGTCTCTGATCCCATCAATTACAGTTTGATATTACATCTCTCCTTTAATTTATCCCACCACAGCTTGAAGTGATACAATCTAGGTAATAATCAGTTTCATGACTAAGCAGGAAAGCCTAGACATCTTGAGGATAATGAGCGCAGCCTCTGTTCACTCAGTCAGTGTTATTTCCCCATGTATGGATTGAGAGGGTAGATTTAAAACTGTTGGGACCACACTGGGTTCTTAGCAAGGCTACTTTGCAAACAGGAAGCATAGTAACGATAGGCTTTGCCACCAGCTGAATGTGGATTAACTGTATGGACAAAGAACTAGTGATGGGAGATGAAAGAGAGCGAAGTGGATAATATAAAGGGATGAATTAGAGGAAGGGGCGTAAATACCTCCTTGGCAATAATGCTGGGCTCTCTGTCTAGCTACAGGACCAAGCAGTGACATTGTAAATCCTCCCAAGAACTCAAGGGTGCTCAGGTACCAGGGTAAAGGCCTGGCTCTACTGAAGTCAATAGCAACAGTTCCACTCGTTTTATTGGCACCTGATTTCACCCAGGTCCCCTTACCCAATTAGGAGCCCACTGCAGAGTTCAGACCCAAATCTGAATGGGAACATCCCCATATTTCAGCACGATTGGGGTGGGGTCAAGCCCATCTCTAGCCAAAATCAAACAGGTGCTCTAGCTTCCTGGAAAGCCCTTGCTATAACTATATTTGAGCTTTTAGACAGTGGCATCCCAGAAGCACCAGGAGATATTGCTCCTTCTAGAGCTCCAGCAACCACGATCCTCTTTCTAACCCCATGGAACATTTGCGGGCAAGTCACAGCTGGTCCCATTAGCATTCACGTAGCTGTCTTTCCTCCTCCCTTGCCATAGAGCTTCCAATTAGGAAGTGAGGAGCCTAAAACTAGAGCTAGGCCTGAATTAAAACTGCAGACTCCATGTGACTCAACAAGACAACAGGCAGTTCAGAATAAAGATGTGAATGAAGCAGGATCTGAGGGTGGAGAATCAGGGAAGTGTCTGTTAATAGCACAGGCCCTGATCCTCAAATTCAGGCACCAAACCTTTGAGCTATTACCAGCGTTCCCTGTATGAGAAGCACTTGCCAGCTACCCAGAACAGATTCAGGTGCTGCCCAGGTGATTAGCAGAGCTCCCAGAGCCACCCAGAGCCAGCAGCATGTGTTTCCACGGGTGGTACACGTAACAAAAACATATTCTGCCCAGGGATAAAAAATTAGAGGGAACACTGGCTGTCACCCCAAAACTTCACTCCCAATCAAAGCTACTTAGGCGGATCTATAAAGCTTGGATCTATTTTGAAACAGAATCCAAACCTTCCCAGTGCTGGAATATGGAGGTTCTGAGCCACCTTAATTTATCAGTCAGATTTAGAAACCTTCAGCCTCAGGAGATGCACCGTGGTGTTTGCTAGTGCTGGCACTTACTAATAGCCAAGGCCTGATCCTGCATTCCGTGTGCGACCCAAATTCTCGCTGAAGTCACTAGACGCTGCGGATACCTGAGGGAGCCCTTCGCAATCTCCAGTACACTTAGAGGGCAATTAAAATTAACAATATAGCAGCAGTACAGCAGCTGCATGTACTCCATATATCAGCCAGCAACACTGTACAGAAGTTCCAGGCAGAATGGACGGTCAGACTACGAATTTTATATCACCAAGGTGCGCAGTGGGAAAATGATATACCATGTTCTCAAAGAAGTAGTCAGTTTCATTATACACCTTAATGTGGATTCTTAATCTGGATAAATAGCAATCACTCCCGTTGCACCTTAGACACTAACACTTTTTTTAGGTCATGAGCTTTTGTGGGTACAACCCACTTCCTCAGATGAATGGAGTAGAAAAATAGAATCCAGAGGCTATATAGCCAAGGTGATGGCAAAGAAGGATAAAACTGTTCACAAATAGAAGGAACTCTAGGCATGGAACGCTCATGGTTAAAAATGCAAATACATCCAGTTTCTTTCAGAAAAAAAAAATCACAACCAAATAAAACCAACCCCCATGCTCCTGGTAGCATCAGATTAATGGTTTTGATGTACAAAGTCGTATTCAAAATCTGCAATAACACAAAGCTGCCTTTAACATCAGGGGAAAAGGGGCGAGAGTAAATGACTTTTTTTTTTTAAACTTACTAGGAAAACATGTTGGACTTTTCCTGGACAACAAAAGCATGGAGATGTCTAAATGAGGCACAATTACAAGACTTAGTTTCCAAATATTATTACATATTGTACGCAATATTACTGTAATGCTGAAAGCAGGTAGAGCCTGCTGATGCCCTTAGCAGATTTGGGAATGTAATTTAGCACAGATGTTCTCAAGCCACACACAGAGTGGATTACAAAAACTGATCAAGTTGTGATTTCCATGTTTAGTAAGTTTAATTATGTGTTCCTCCCGGAAGGCTCTGAGATCTAGAATGAAGAGGAGAGACACCTAGTTATATCCCACTCCTCTCAATTAGCACAGTAATACCCCAAGCAGTGGGACTGCTAGACATAGTGATAACATTACAAATTACTACCATCAAACAATTTGCCAGGTGCCAGGATGTATTCACCCTTAAAGGAAGCAAGCAAGGAGCTATCTGGTTTGTTTTAGTTATTTTTGTCTCATGTTGTTTTGATGGCCACTTTTCCAGAAGTGGCTCAAAGCTCAGGAAAAGAAACTTTTAAAATAACTCTTGACAGGTGACCTATTTTCATAGAACAAAAAGCAGTCATATAACACTTTAAAGACTAACAACATAATTTATCAGGTGATGAGCTTTTGTGGGACACACAATAACTGCTTTTTTGTGCTATGAAGATATAGACTAACACGACTACCTCTCTGTGACTATTTTCATAGTAATGTCAACAAGCCATAATAAAAAAACCTAACATTTTGATAATAAAAATCAAACTTTTCCACACCTTTCCCTTTACTGCCCATAAAACAACTCCTTTACTAAAATAGCTAATTGCGCTATTTTTTAAAAGAAGGGAGATTGTGTGTACATGTTAAAAGTTAGTGACTAAAAGGAAAATGAGTTGAATTCCCATCCCCTGAGTACTATGGTAAAAACATTTTTCTGTAATTCTCTTTCCCTCACACACACAAAAATGTGTAATATGATTCACATTTAAAAGGCTTCCAAGTGTAGATTTTTACTACAGTTTTTCATGTTTTATTTTAAGTACTATTTGACCTACTACAGATAACTAGAGTTGGATCAATATTGGGAGGGGGCAGTGGTTAATTATTTAGACTTTGGTTTTAAAGAAGTATGTGGTCAACAAAAAGAAAAGACAGTTAACCCTTTGAAGGAAATGTGGACACAAATACCCTGTCAAAAAACACAGATGCCTGTAGATTTTGGTTTAAAAATAAGATGCTTCTTACAATTCAAACTGTACATTTTCCATGCTCTTGGATTCTCACTGATTTGTTGTGCAAACTTCGTACATAAGGCTAGAAGGGGAACATTAATTAATTTTTGCTAAAAGAAAAAAATGTGAGTTTACCTGTAAAGCAAGCCCCCCCCAATTAAATATTTGAAAATAAATAAATAAATAAATAAAAGGATTGTTTGGTTACAATTTCTGCACTTAACAGGCCACTGAGGATTTTTTGTTTAAATAAGGACAGCAGGATACAACCAGAAACAGTCACACTAGTAGGACTGATGAAGGCAAGTTACAAAAAATGATACATCATAATTTTAAGTCTGTTTTCTCTGGAATATTTTCCCCTTCCATTCTTTTTGTTCATTTTTGAAACTGCCAGTATGTCTAATGTAACAATTTCACACAGCAAAGTTAAGGTCACTAAAATGAAAAAGATACTGGCTTGAAGTTTGGTTTAAAAAGCTGAATCTACTAACAGAAAGAGCCATTCCTGAATTAAAGCTACATCAGCACTTGTTGCTCCTTAATCTGACCCTCATTTTCCAAGTGGCACTTCCTCTTAACACCACCTCTGTGGCAGATTCAAGAAATGAAAATTCTATTTATCTCAACACGCAAGAATGGCAATGAAGTCCACTTGTTTAAAGCGGGAATAACAACATTAGAACACCCAAGCAGTTTGCACATTCAACACTTTGCAAACACCATTAAAACTTCCCACCCCACTTCCGTTCACATTTTTACTTCGTAGCTGCAGGGAACGAGAGGATGTCGGTACAGCTTTTCACCAAGTTGCTGCAGAAATCGGATACAAGTCAATGGCTAAGTTGTGAAGGCCACATCTCGGGGCCGCTGGCTCCCTAAGGTCACATGATGTGGGGGAGGGATGCATATGTACTTGTACTGTGGTGACTGTCCCATGCATGCACTGAGGGAAAGAATCACCTCTGCAGATGCACAGTACCATCAATGTTACATTACTTGATCCCTTCATTGGGTTGCTGAAGACCTGCTCTGTCGACCATGGCAGCCTCAGTGTGCTTTTGGCTCTCTTTTGCCTGAACTCCCTTACTCTGGTTCCAGTCAGCTTCCCTCTCCCCCTGCTTGGATGGGCCCAGGGGCCCAAGTCCCCTTACCTGGGAGAAGTTGAGCCCATTCAGTGGGTGGCACTGCTCTTCCACCCTCTCCACAGCCCCTGTCCTCTTCTTCATCCGCTCAGCCTCCTGGGCCAGGTACAGGTCTAGCACTGGCACCCCTCGGGAACGGATGTCCGTCTCCGTCAGGGAGTTGACCATCAGCATCACCCAGACGGGCCTCTTGCGCTCCCAGTTGCCGGCGATGGCATTGAAGAGGTAGTCGGCATACAGCCCCTTGCCCCGCTGGTCTGGGGTCATCCAGTGCGGCAGCATCAGCTTGACGTACTCCAGGTGCCGCTTGAGGCGGCGGTAAAGCTCCCGGGGCAGCACGTCCTGCAGGTTCTCACCATGGGGCAGCATCTGGCAGCTGGCCAGGCCTGAGATGGTGTAGGGATCAGTGAGATCCAATTCAAAGTACACACTGGAGCTGGCCTGGAAGGCTGCCTTGGAGTTCTCAGGGATGAAGTCCCACACCCGCGTGTAGGGTACGTGGATGGTGCCAAACAGATAGGCTGGAGGGTCCCGGCGAATGGTCCACAAGAAGGAGTTTAGCTCTCCCTGCTGGGGACGGGGAAGAGAGAGAGAGGGTTAGTTTGGGGGACAAGGCTCAGGACCAGCAAAACCCCAAGACAGCCTGTGAGAGGGAGAGAGAATTTTACAGAGAGCAACTCTCTGCACACGCTATGACTACCGCACACACCAAACTTGCGGAAAACACACAGTCTCAGCAGAGATGTCTAAGAAGTATACACCAAAATGGTCTATCTCCATACAGCCACACATAACACACATAAACCATATATAAACTGTCTCTGTATGCACACATAAACACATCCTCCAGACATATGTATATTGAGCCTCTATACAGTTCCAGACAAAACACGAAAAGCAGTCAAGTAGCACTTTAAAGACTCACAAAATAATTTATTAGGTGATGACCTTTTGTGGGACAGACCCACTTCTTCAGATCTTCAGATCAGATCACTTCTTCAGATCCGGCCTGTCCCACGAAAGCTCATCACCTAATAAATTTTTTTGCGAGTCTTTAAAGTGCTACTTTACCACCTTTTTGTTCCGATGGAATACAGACTAACACGGCTATCTCTCTGTCACTAGATAAAACACAGTTTCTGTGGCTGTACCTATCTGCATATGGAATCTTGGTCCAATTGCGAAGCTGCAACTCTAGTCTGCGATACTTGTCAGCAGGATTGTACTGTGTGTGCAGGGTGCATCTATAACTTTGGTTCTGTCTCTGTGTGAGTGGTGAACTGTTGGTTGCGTACCAGTGTGGTTCTGGGTGAATTAATAAATTGTTGTTTAGTTAGGAATAAAATAGAGCCCTGACCTGAGTATAGTTCAGGTTTGAAGTTGCACTGGAAGGATTCCAGCCTTAAAAT
The DNA here is from genome assembly GCF_033958435.1 of Carettochelys insculpta. Taxonomy (NCBI): domain Eukaryota; kingdom Metazoa; phylum Chordata; order Testudines; family Carettochelyidae; genus Carettochelys; species Carettochelys insculpta. The sequence continues at coordinate 7,522,960 of NC_134145.1, forward strand.
TAAGAAGCTAGCACTCCTTGCATTCAAGAAAAGGGAAGCGAACAGTATTAGAATTTGCTCTCTGTTGGCTATAACACTTACCCAATTAGCAAACCTAGCTAGTGAAGATTTCAGCTTTAACATTGAAGTGTCCCCTTGGCAAATTCATAAGACTGGATCCCTCTTCAACAACTGTATTTACCCATGTTTGCCTAGCTATAGATGCCAGTGTCTGCATAATTAACTTATAACCATATAGATACCTTTGGTGATGGATAGGCGCACAGGGACACATAGCCAGATGAAATACACAGACAAACTACATATGCATCGCCCATGTGCACCCCATGCTTAGTGGAAGCAGTACACTCATATATATGTAAAGCCACACAGAGAAACGGTGTTAAATCTGCATATATCTATGCCCACATAGAAACAACACACATAAAACTTGCATGGGTCCACACAGCCTGTGTACATGCACAGACGCAGAGGTACCCCCAGCCCTGCGGATGTGGTGCCCTTCTAGTGGCACAGCCGGGTGGGAGTAGTGGTGCAGCTGGAAGAGCTCTCTGAACAGGAGCGCTGGGTGTGTGGAGCCAGCCACAGAGCTGAGGCCAGCCAGGCAGAAGGAGAGTGGCCCCCTCTTGGGCTGCAGCGTTCAAACCCATCCTGAGCTTCGCAGGAGTCCAGCTCCATCTCCTTGCAGGGCTCCTGGAGGAGAAGGCACCTGGGAGCTGGCCTGCCTGGAGCGAACTGGGCAACCCCGTTGAGCCAAGCCCTGGTCCATCAGAGGAGAGGGAGGCCAGCAGGGCTGGGACTGGACATGGGAATGCTTCCATGCCCTGGGGGCCCGGGGATGACGGGTGAGGAAGGTCTAATGCAGCCCTTGACCCTGGTGGCACCTGGAGGACAACGCCAGGCAGAGGGCCAGTGCTCCCTGCCCAGCGGCTGGTAGCTCTTGGGGCTCGGACTCGGAGCCTGAGCGCAGGCTGGGGGCAGGGGGAAGGGGAACGCAGCTCACCGCTTGGGGCAGCTCACATTGCCCGCTGTCCGTCTGCCTCCTGGTGGATGCCGCGCCCGGCAGGAGCCCCCCGAAGATGAAGCAGATCAGCGCCAGGCTGGGTCGCATCCTGCCGCTTCCCAGCCGAGTGGCTCTCCGGGATCTCTTCCCGCTCTGGTGAAGTCAAACAAACCTCGCCCGTCCCGTCCGCGGGTGACAAGTGCAAAGCAGGAGCTGGCGGCGCCTGGAGCCCCCTGTCTGCTCAGGGCAGGGCGGCGGGGGCCAGGCCGGGCAGAGGATGAGCCCCGCTTGGCGGCTGCTCCCCAGCCTCCGCCATGCTTTTTGTGCAGCTCGCAGGAGCCCCCTCGGAGCTGGCCGGAGCCGCTTTTCGGCGTGGGGAAGGAGGTGGGAGGGCGGCGGGGCTGGAGCCTGGCCGGGGAGGGTGGATGTGGGGATTGCTATTTGAACAGGCAGAGGAAGGCGGGTGCTGCGCCGCATGTCAGTATCACACACGCAGCGAGGAGGCAAAAACTTGCAGCCACTTCCAAACTTCCCATCCTCCGGAACTTTTTTTTTTCCTCCCCCCTCCCGCCCCGCGCCCCCGAGCTGCAGGGAGGAGCTGCCGCCGCTAGAGGGCGCCTGTTTCTCGGCCAGCCACGCTGGCGCGGGAGGCTGGCTCCGCGGGCAGCTTGAGCAGGGGCTGCAGCGGGTTTGGCTTCACTTGTCCCCCATGCGAACCACCTGCTGCAGCCTGATTCTCACCTGCAGCTGGAGGGCGTGGGGAGGGGCGACCCTCCCTCTAAATAGGCGCTCCAAGGTCTCCCCTCCATGAGTGATCCCGTTTGAAAAGTTAGGCCTTCAGGCTCAGCAGGGGAGTTAATTCCGCCATCATTGCCATACTGCCCACTGCTAGAGGGGACGAAATGTTTTCCCCCTGCTCTTTTAGTTCCTGCTCCAGGCAGGGGTTTGTATAAGTCATTGTGCTGGAATAATTTTGCTTTAGTTTCCCCAAACAACTGTGAAAAGAAATGAGATAGTCCTCTCCTTGCCAGCCCCGCATCCCCGCCCTTCGTTACAGAATCAAGCCCCAACTTTATTTTTAAGTTTTTGAAACAGTTCAGTGTGTAGTTTTCCCCCATCTGTCCCCTTTTGTAGCTGCCTTTGTGCCTCTGGGGTGAAATCAGGATGTAAAGTCAGGTGGGAAAGGGATTTCTGGCCCAGTTTTGCAAACCGAAGAGACTCCAGTAAGACAGTGCACAAGAATCTCACAACAGGTGTGGCTTGTCACCGCATTGAAGTGACTGTGAGAGGCAGTTTGAAGCAGTAGCTGTAGGATGGGAATCAAGTCTGCCGGTGAAACTGTGTCCCAGTTACAGTCCATGAAAGTTTTGCCATTTACTTCGGCGTGGCCTGGATTTCAGTGTTAGACTCTCTGCCCTGCTTTTCCATTCACTTACTGCCTGTGCTTAGACAAATGGCACATTACCTCTTTGCACATATCTCAGACTGGGACACAATGTATATCAATGGTATATACCAGTGCATGCAGCCCACTGGGGCTCCTCACCCCTGTCTGCCTCCTCCCCATGTGCTTTCACACACTGGGACCCTGGAGCCCTGCCCCCACATTCCTCCCAGCCCTTTCAGAGCACCTTTGATTTGTGCTCAATCCCTTCTACTCTCCTGAGCTTGAGCACTGGGAATCAGTCATTTGCATCTATTTCAATTCTGGGAGGAAGGGAAGGAACAGGAAGGGAGCACAAATCAGCTGGGAGGGAGGCATAGGAAGTGCAGGACACCAGTGCCTGAGAGATAGAGTGTGCCTGCGCTGCAGGGGAAGGGGGAATCCCAGTGGGCCGTGGGCTATAGGTTGCCCATGCAGCCTACTGAGACAAAGGAGGGCTGCTCCTTTGGTCCACTCACGAATCTTGGTTGCCCACTGCTGGTCCATACAGTGGCTTGGAGCTGAGCTGGAACTGCTCATATCCCAACAGAACAGAAGTCTGGTTCAGAAATGCACAGCCAGTCCCTATCTATACTAATCCAAATCCCAGATCCAAACACGTCCCAAACTTTGGGAAAGTTTATATCTGAGCTTCAAAGCTCAGGTCAGTATTTAATGTGTTAAAACATAAAATCTACCTAGGGTAGGTATTGAGTGCTCTTTGTGTGTATCACCTAATCACCTACCCACTGTGCGATAGCATTAAAGGTGACTTTTTTAACTAAAAAGTTAATTGTCATCATATGCAAATCCCATAGTGTTTTCAGAGTCCTTAACCAAAACTCTCCTTTTTGTTAGGGTGCATTTGCAGGAAAGATGGCAGGATCAGGTCCCTCTGACTAATTATAATTAAGATTCTTCTAAAACCAGGGTAGCAACTGAAATGACATCATGTGTATCAGTCACTGTTGTTACTATTAAACAACTGTAAGTATACATGATGATTGAAGTGGCTTTGACGTTAAAAGCAAATCAGATTTGTTTTGCTTGGATTCAGTTTCTGGCTTCCAGACATGAAAACAGTGTGTTCTCCTAACAATAGCTTTGATATCAGTGGCACATTTTTGCAGAGGATTTATCAGGCAGATCCCAGAGATGGGAAACGCAAAAAGGAGCCAGGGAAACAGACAGACTTTTCCTACTAAGGCCATGATCCAGTGAAGACTTCACTGGGGCTACCATGTGTGTAAAGACTTTACCGGACCAGAGTTTACAAATGCTCCAGGAATCTTGCAAATTGCTCCATGGCCGTGGGGCTTTGGCCAGACTGAGCTCTTCGCAGGTGTAGGGCTAGAGTTGTAAACATGTGAATCTACTCTGAGTACGTGTAGCATTTGTCTGTGGTGTCTATTGCCAGAGCTGCTCTCACCAGAGACACTACACTGCCCTGTCCAGCCTTTTTGTGTTGGCAAGGCCTTCTCAGTGAGGACCAGCAGAAGCTCCAAACTCTTTTGACAGGTGAGGCACAGTTCACAAGACCTGAAAATTTGTGCCCTAGAGCAAAAAGAATTAAAAACAGATTAGAGTGAGACATTTGTGAATTGGAATGCATATGCAAATTCAACACATTAACAAATGATATGAATAGAGATATCAATTACCTCACACATTACAAGGTGTGCTTCCCTTCCTTTGATGCTCATAATTATCTTAGGCAGGACAATTAACATCCCCTCCACCACAATTCCCCTCCTTCAGTCCTTTGTATTTGCTTTGTCAGTTCTTACTGCAATTTTTTGTTTGTTTGTTTGTTTGTTTGTTTTTTGTTTTGGTCCTCTGTACTGGTAAAGGTCAGTCTTTATTGGAAATGAGTTTGATCTGATGAAGTGGGGCTGCCCCACAAAAGCTCATCACCAAATTAATCATCTTGTTAATCTTTAAAGTGCTAAATTTGTGCTGTTTTGTTTTGCTGGAGTACAGACTAACACGACTACCTCTCTGTTACTTTCCACCTCTGCCCATGTCTGATGTAAGAGCTGTTCAAGAATACCTTATTTATAGTGAAGAAGCTGGAGCTAGCATCACCACTACTCAGAATGGTGGGATGGTGTGCAAGGCAGGCCTGAGCGTATTCATGTTGGCTTCTCATGCATGCCCCTCTGGGGAGGGAGTTGAGGGGAGCACAGGGTTCAGGGCCCATCCCCACCCCTTGTAAATTCCTGCCAGGCTTAATTGCTGCAGTCCTGCCCTAGCCTCACCCAGCCGTGGTTACCATAACAACACACTTATGAAGTGACTCCTGGGCCTGGTAAATCACTGTGACAAGAAAGCGGCTTGTTGAGGCATCCCTTCCTAGTTCAAGATCTGAGCCTCACGTACCTTGAACTTTCTGGCGCTGTGTTTCACTAGGGAAGGGAGTCAGCTGGGACATTTGAATCCAGTCAGAGGGGTAACTGTGGTAGGCTGTGCCTGCCAAACCAGCTTTGTCCTGTGGTGCATCTCATAAAGGGGGTCCTTGCCCACGACAGCTTATGCTCAGATAAATCTGTTAGTCATGCAAGTGCCTGAGGATTCCTCAGTGTTAAATCAAGTCACAGTTTGGCCTTACATTTGGAGATGCCAACCAAACTGTACATGCAAAAGGTGCTTTGTAGCTTTGAGGAATTCTTGATTAGGCTGCACCTCACTTGATGAGCCTGACCATCTGCTACTTGGTGTGGTCTTTGGAGGTGGCATCCACCTTTGGTTGAAAACCATCCATCATTGGTGAACCTCAAGGCATCCTGCAGACACTGCTAGGCCAAGGGCATGGTCTTGGAGATGCTGGCTGGCTGCATTATGTGCACAGTATAGGACTTGTTAATGTGGGAGCGGGGGCTGGCTGAGTAACTGTTACCTATAAAAGAGTGTTTACTGTTGATGGGTCGTTGCCTCAGTGCTAATGTAAGGTGATCATTGGGATACTTGAAGTTTTTAATCTGGCTGCTCTTCCACTGCTTAAATCTAAAGAGTCACGTTAGGAATAAGATGTATGCACATAATCATACCGGCCCTGAATGGGCTGGGGGCAGAGGGGAGATGTCAGCATCTCCCACAAACAGCCATGCACAAATCAAGGTCAAAATAGACTGAAATGCCATCCACCTGATTAGCAGCGTGCCCACGGCTAGTGTTTTGTTTCTGCCGGTGATTCCCCTTCACACGTGCCTCAGTGCACATACTAAATTACTCGGCACATGGATGGAAACAATTAGTGGGAACATGCGTCAGAAGTCTCAGCTCTTGGCCTAGCCCAGGATCCAAAGCCAATTGTTACCTCATATCTTCACGCTGTTACTCTGACAGAAGTGAATGTTATTTTCAACCAATCATCTGTCCCAGAGTGTGGCGCTTTCTTTAGAGAAATGCAAACGGTTCCCCTAGATAAGGTCAGTCTCCTGTCATCTCTCCAGAAAGCCCTTCAGAGGATCCGTTGGTAGGAACAGGCCAAACTCTTGCTGCCTGGCCCAAGACAGAAAAGCCACTGATGGTGGAGGAGTGGTTTGACTCCTTCTCCTGGCTGTCCCCAGACCCCATGAAGTGTCCCAAGACAAAGCTGCTGAGAGAGGCCCAGTAAGCTCTTTTCGGCGTCATGCAGAGGGGTTTCGTGAACAGATTTCTGCTTGCCAACTCTGTCCCCCAGCAATGCCAACTCAGCATACACACATCCTGCTCTCCCTCAGAGGGGCTTGCTCTCCGTAGTGGTTCCATATGCCATGAGCCAGCAGGATGATCTTTTAAAGACCAACTCTTTAACAGGGCTCAAAAAAGAACTAGATGAACTCATGGAGGTTAGGTCCATCAGTGGTTAAGAGCCAGGGTGGGTAGGAATGGTGTCCCTAGCCTCTGTTTGTCAGAGGCTGGAAATGGATGACAGAGGAGGGATCACTTTGATGGTTGCCTATTCTCTTCACTCCCTCTAGGGCATCTGGCATTGGCCTCAGTTGGATGACGGGATACTGGGCTAGAGGGACCTTTGTCTGACCCACTGTGGCCATTCGTATGTTCTATGCCACTGTCTGTACCCTGAGCACTACAGGATCCCTCAAGGCTCTAGGGCTGATCCCTAGCAATGGAACGGGTAGCATCATGCCGCATCACTCCATGAGCAGAACAGGGAATGGATGACATGGCAGGGAGCTCCACTTCACTCTGCTTTGGGGAGGTAACATTTTCCTCCTGGCGTTGCCGTGCTTACCTGCTGAGGATCTGCCCATTTGCTCCCACCCGCCAACCTGTGTGGGAGTGAACAGTACAAACCACAATCTGTCCCGCATATTGTGGTGCCACTCCCGTACGTTAACTGGTTGTGCATGGGCCCAACTGGCAGTGCTCCTAACAAGAATAGGTCTGTCTTGCACAACAGCAAGGCATGTAGCTGTTGCTTGGTAAAGAAGCAAGTGCATTGGGATCAGAATATACACCCGGTTTTATGGCCCATCTCTGAACTGTCCCTTCGGCTGTGAGCACCGTCTAGCTGGGAAAGTACAGCTGCCTGTTGATTTATGATGTTGGCAGGTCAGGTGACTAAAGTAACTGTAAAAAGAACAGAAACGTACATCCCAGCAGGAGACAGAAGCCGAACTGTCCTATTAAACTGGTGGAGTTGTGGAAATTGGAGTAAACGTTCCAGGGAGCAGAGACTGCAGACCACAAATCGCATGCAATCCATCAGGGTGTCTCACCTAGGACTTAAATGAACACCACAGACAGATGACTTTTATGAGGCTGTCGCTTCTGCAGCAGCAAGGGAAATTAATACTTTTGTGTACTTGTAATTTTTCTTTTAAGATCGGTTCCATATGTCCCTGTACTTCTCATTTAAACACAGCAGTTTAGGGCAAATCTGGAGTAATGTTAGTCCCCTTCTAATATAAATATTTACCAAAATCATTAAATAATTGTTCTGATGTTTGGACATGTATAACTCTCTACCTGCTACCGTAGGTTGCTAGCTCAAGCATTTCAAGGCCTGTGTGAGATACCCCGAGAGCTGTAAAAGAAGCTTACTGGTTTGGTCAGCAGTTAGCTGGTGGAAAATTCTAGCTATAAAAGCTGAGATGGATCCTCTTGTGTGAAAGAAAATTAATTATTTTGCAACAGGGACTTTTTCTGAACTTCAAGAATTCCAGTTAATCAGGCATTTTTTGGAGAAAAAATAGATTCTTTCATTTTTATTGTTCAATTTTACTTTTTGGGGTATAATATTGAATAGTGTATGTTTATATCATGTGTCTCATCCTGAATGCTCACAAATCGTTTTGCTAATTATAAGGAATCATTTGAAATACCACTGAAATGCAGCCACTTCTGGGGCAGGGTAAGGCTGTTTAGCTGCTAACAGCATTCAGTGGTTTAAGACAGGAAATGAAAAGTGCCACATCCAATGAAGAGGTAACATAGATAATCAGAGTATAATAACCCATCATGGAATTTGGCTGACTTGGGGTTTTAAAAATATCTCAACTCTTGCAAGAATCATCCCTGGACTTGAAGTGCTACTTTTTGTGTATGCAACCATACACGATTTAGCAGTTTTGCTTTGAAAATCCACTGCTTATTTTATTTTACAGACTGTGAAATTAAATATGTCTCACATTTGTTTCATGTGTTTTTCCATGTGCAGGCCTGTTCATTTTTAGATGTGTGGATCTTTTAATTCTAAAATGAACTTCCTTTCCCCAGCAGCCACTTCGATGCCATGATGCAAAATAGCTGTGAGATTCGAAGAACACCATCTGGTGATCAAATAAACAAAAGCCTAGTTACTTATAAGTTTCGCAGATAATTGTGTCTCACAAGGTCCTTGTATGTTAATAAATTCTGTTGTGAAATATTTTCTGCTGTCACATGACAAAACGCTCTATTGTTAGCATTTATCCTGAAACTCTTTAACAATGGATCGAGGCCTAAAATTTGAACTTTACCAAAGAGCGAAGAGGTGTTTGGATTTCGTGGAGTTCGGTTACATTGTTACTTAATAATTCAGGATGCAGCACATATAACATTGTCGTAGTCTCGTATTATTTATTTGTGTTACAGTTCCTAGTTGAGTTGGGGCAGGGTAGGGGTTGGGGGTTGGAGAGTGGACAAAGTTCAAAACACTCTCCAAACACAACGGGTGTGTCTACACTAGGAACTAACTTCGAAGTTAACTTTGAACTTAGACACTACATCAAAGTGTCCAGCAGAGAGTCTGGACACATTGTCCATTATTTCAAAGTTAACTCTGAAGCCCAACTTCAAAGTCCTTACTTCGTTCCTGGGAATGGACTAGTGCCCTACTTTGAAGTTTAACTTTGAAGTAGGGTGTGTGTAAGCTCACAGCTTCAAAGTTGCTTACTTCAAAGTTGTACTTCTAAATAAGCAACTTTGAAGTGATTTTTGTAGTGTAGACACAGCAGGGTTACATGCTGACTGTGTTATACTGAAATGTGAAGTCACACTCTAGTTTCATGGCCAGCTATTGTAAAGCTAACTGGTCACTCTGCTGGTAACATGGTGAATCTCTTCTTCTGGGAGAGGATTGGCATATTCTGCATCCAAAGGAATTTTATCCTTTAGGTGTCAGTTGATTGCTGTTACAGTTCACGTCACACACTATCTGAAGTGAGGGGCACTTCATCACAGTGCTGAGGGTGCTGCTGAATTAACAGTTAACTCAGATGGGGCTACTGGTGCATACAGTTAAATACATATATCATCTCTCTCTTGTCTGGCAGTCTCTCGTCTGGCAACATCCATAATCCAGCATGATTTTAGTTAGCTGGACAACTACTTACCATGGTGCGGCCAAGTTTCCTATGGTCCCATAAACTTTGCTTATAGCCACCAGTCCTGGCTCTCAGAGTTCTGTGCTGTTATTTAGCTGTAATTTACCCCAAATGTCTTCTAAGAGCCCAGTAAGCAGTGGAAGTGTTGCTAATGCTGCTAGACTATATTGACCACCTGTGCACCAGCAAATTCTCCTGTTTAGCACTGGTCACGTCGCAAGGGGACCAACCTAGAGAGAAGTTCAACCCATATGAGTCTTTGGAGGTCAGATGTTATAGACTGTAAGCTTGTGATAAGTCCAGTATTGTTGATCCATACAACACAAAGAAGGGCTTACTAAGATTTTTCCTGGGGAAATGGGATAATAGGGAGGGGATAAGGGAAAATAACTGTGTGGATCTGGTGATGTAGGCTGTATACTGAAGACTCCACTGATGACTGGGAAGTTACTTTCTCAAGGCTTGACTCACTGCCTGGTAAATCAGTGGAAGGAATTGCTTTGATTTCAGTAGGCATTAATTCAGACCCTTACCATGGAAGTCTCTTTTGCAGGATTCCAGAGTGGTTTATGTTAGAAAAACAGGGCTTTAAAATGTATGGAATGTAGGCAGAGATGAGACAGGCAGCACTGGAAATAAAGCCAAATAAATATGTGCATATTTGAATTTACTGATGAAATTCTTCACAATACTCAGATTTGTATTATAGCGATTTAGAGAGTTTTTTCTTCCTCCAATCAGAGTCTCAGACATAATAATTTGGAGATTCCTGGACTCCCTCCTCCCTCCCTGCGTTTATGAAAATACTGTCACAGTTTCCTCCAGCTACTTGTTTATTTCTTCTGGAGTTAACACCTCTTCTGTTTTCAGACTGTAATGTACAGAACAGTCAGTTCTTAATCATTAGGGTGAAGGTGCAGCATTTCAACCACAGTAATCTTTATCTTTCCCTCCTTGGAGGTTGGACAGTTCCAAGTGCCTTTTATTTTTATAAATATAAACCTTAACTAAAAGACTACAACGTGTCAAACATAGACTAAAGTGATTGCAATGGCTCAGGACAGAGTGGAAACTTTGATACGTATAGAAAGTTAATGGGAAAAGAGGTAAAAAAAGTCAGAAATATGAAATACATAATGGAGTGCTTATGGTACGTGTGAATTCTATCTTTTCTTGCATGCTGGTCAGCTATTGGTTTTCTGTGTATTGTAGAGTCATAAAACTCCCATTTGAGTTGTCTTAGCAAGGCTTATTACTATTAAATCCAACGAGGAAGAATAGCTGAGTTTGTAATCATTGACTTTGCTGGCACCTACGGCTCAGTTTCAGAAAGCAAATAGCACCCACCCCTACAAAAATCCCATACAGCTCTGACCTATTCTTCTGCCCAGCTCTGTCTTCAGGCTGTTAAAAACAGTATCACGCTAGAACCTTAGTTGCAACAATGTGCCTTTTTTGGTTAGTTCTCTGGATCTCAACATAACCCTGGAATCCAGCATAAAAATAACATCTTTGAATAATAGTTTTGACCTATAACTTTTGAATATGATAGATTATATGTCTGTAATAGAGATTAAAGGGAATATATTTTATCAATGTTTACTTTGTGGCATTTGAGAGCCCTTGTACCTTGCCATTTTCAATATGTCCCCTTTGTAGGGAGTGAGGTTTTCATGCTGTTTGTGTGTGTTGTTCGCACAGAAACAAAGAGAAAAATGCTTTAAAATGGGAAAATGGCTGGAGCATTCAGTACTGGAAATGGATTTTCACACTTTTTTTTTAAACCTATTAGGTTCAAGCAGAAAGTGAGCTTTTCAGAGCTATGGTATAAACTTTTATTTTAGCTGTTGAAGCCCCCAGCAAAGACCAAAACCCCATTGTGTTAGGAGCTGTATTAATATAAAACAAGGAGACTGACATTTTTGTGAAATTCAGAGAAATTTGATCATTTTGACAGTAAATATAGATTTCCGAGCACATATAACGAAATAACCAAACCCCTTTCCAGAGGCAGAAGTAATGAATTTTACTGAGTAATCTTTGTCTGGAAGAAATGTTTTTCATTGCAAATTGGTATGTGTGTATAGAAATTCTTTTCCTCTGATGAAAAAATGTTTTGCTTATTTGCAAACCTTGTGAAAATAAACATTATTATGATGTATCATTTTCTGATGGCGATATTTTACTTTTTTGTCTAGGGCCAAGCTGTTTCATAAATTGAAGTTTGAACAATCCAATTAGACATGCTTAGAAATGTCATGATGGATATATTTAAAACTGGCAATAATCCTTTGATGACTTTTCAGTTGGTCTTGTGGACTGGGTTTCAGGTGATGTGCATTGAATTTCCAGCTCTGTCACAGAGTCCCTGGGTGGCCTGGGGGTATCTCTTTTGGACTCAGTACCCCACGTGTAAAGGATAATGGTACTGTCTTCCCCCACAGCATTGTTGGGAGGAATAAATTAATGCATGTCTATGCACTTCTACAGCATGAGAGGTCATCTAAACACTTAGACAGCATGAGATACAGGTTATGAGTCTGGTGTGCTAGTCTCAATACTTCCACAGAATTAATCCCTGCTTGGCTCAATTTCTCTATCTGTACAGTTAGGATAAGACAACTTCTCCACCTCACTGGATGGTGAGGGTCAATTCATGTTATTCAACGCTCTTTGCAAACAGAGGGGAAAGTGCTATCTAAGTGCATGGTTTTATAATAACTCCATTTCAACTTTCATCTTCAGAAATTGCGTTAGCGAATTCCTGAGCTGTCCTACAACACAAAAATATTGGTATTTAATTCTCAATTCATTGGGTACATGCTTGATTTGATAAATTGAATTGTAAAATGTTATATTATGAGTTATCGTTATTACCTTTCCTTGCCCTCATGGAGATGGCCTGTGGATGGCTTCAATATATTTTCACCCTTTTGTAAGGCACCAACAATAAAGAAAATGAAATATTATTCCTCAAGCAGTAAATCTACAGGGGACAGTAACAGATCCCTGAAAACTCCGATGGCATTTTGCCAGATAAACCAAGCTCTTGCATGTGCTGTATAAAAAAATAAATGTGTATCTCGTCCAGTGTTTAGGAAGCTTTGAAGCCTACACTTTTAATGGAGTGCATGCATGTACACACACACACACACACACACAAACACACATGCACATACGCACACCCCACCAAGATGCTATATTCTATGTTAATCACTAAAAGTTAGTGCTTTCTTTTGTAAGTGTTTGAAAGGTACAATCATAGAAAGAGATGTCTGGAGCTCGTTAATATGCATATGTAGAAGAGGCTGCATGGGCGAGTGGAAAATAGATTATGCTCTAACTAAGTGATACAGATCCCAAGCTGGTGTAAATTAGTGTAAAGAGTAAAGTTGTCTTCACAGGCATAATAAAGCTTTACACCAGCTCAGGATCTGGCTCTGTGCTGGAGAAACAGGAAACAAGGCCTCCCGCTTTCTGCCCTAGAGGAGCTGCAGAGCCAGCAGGGTGAAAGAGCGTTTTTCCGGCTGCATCCCTTTCGTGCCAATAGAACAGGGTGGCCAACCCATGGCTCTTGAGCCGCATGCAGCTCTTTGAGCCACTAAATGTGGCTCCTCCTCAGAGCTGTGCACTGGGAGTGCTGTGCAGTGCTCTGTGCAGGTGCCCCGCCACTTGGTGGGAAAAACGTATGGCGGCAGGGGCAGCTCCGGTGAGTCACTGGCATTGAATTAGAAGGGGAGGGTCTGGGGGTGCCTGACTCTAGGGGAAGGGGAGAGTGTTAAGCTAGAGCAAGCTGGCTGGGGCTGCCTGGCTCTGGGGGAGGTGGAGGGCATTGAGCCACGTATTATATATTTATTTTATATATCTATATATCAATCTATATTTATTAAGATTTATTTTTACCTATTTTAAAATTTATTTTATAAATAAATATATAATACATGGCTCTTTGCACTCCATCCACTGCTATCTTGGCTCTTTGTCTCCAGCTGGTTGGCCACCACTGCAATAGAAGACCAAAACAATCTGTTTCCCCATCTGTAAAATGGGGACAATCACAGTAATCACTGTTGAAAATTGCTTTGATAGCCACTGAAATGCACATAGGAGCTACACACTATTTATGGTACAGCTTCTGCTCAATGAGTTTCTCAGCACACACTGTCCTGGTCTTGCCAGGAGGCCATGGTCTCATTATTTTAATTTTACATGCCAAAACTCATTTGGTTACTTGCCCTTTGCTATGGTTACTCTCCAAAAAGGCAGCACGTTCTACTCTCAGTAGGTTATGAGTTTGCTGGTTAGCCCACTTGATTCCTTTTGGATGATCTTTCACTCTTCCATTTCTTTTGGCTTCTCCCACTATGTCTTGACCACTGTACAGAGAGGTAAATGAGATCCCAACTGAGGACCCAGCCCAAAGCCCACTGAAGATGATGGAAATCCTCCCCTTGATTTGGACCGTACCCTCACAAAAAGCTTCAAAAGGCTGTTTCTCTGGCTTGACTATACCAGCACAGTTCAATGTTCTAATCTCTTGTACTTCTCAGGCAAGCCATCTCCGTGGGTCAGTGGCTGGAGGAAAACCGGCGCATTTCTATAGTCTCTTTTCCCAGGACACTCTTTATGGCAGGGTTTAGCTATAGATCATCTTCTGCTGAACTAGAATAACATTTGTGGAAAGTGTCACCGTGTTCTCACCAGCTTTTGTTTGGTTAGGCATGTGGAAGTCTTCAGACTTGTCTCCATCAGGATACTAGCTGTGTTTTCCATCAACACAGTTAAATTATAACTGTGAGAGGTTTTTAGGGTTGGCTGACAAGTCTTACCCTGAAAAGCATTGTGAAAAGCCTGAGGTCTGCCCAGGGAAGGAATGCAAGAACGTTAGGACGTAGGAGGGGGGCTCTTTTCTGAGTTTTCTCAATGAGGCATCTTCACATGCTGTCTCAAGTGATGACGCTCAAGTCCCAGCATCTCACTGCAGCTCTTCAGGCAAGGACAAAAGTGCCCAAAGTGAGCTCTCAGGACTGCTTTCGTACCCAGGTTAGTTTGTGCCACGTGACAAGAACAGCTGCTTTGTGGCTGTAGTGAGTTTGAGTCATTCTAAGCTGTCACCTCTTTCGGTTATAAACACAAAGAATGGATTGATATTCTAAATATGTCTAGTTGGACAAACTTCGCATGCTGACGAGAGTGGGATCTTGGCTTGCCTTAATGAGTGTTTTTTCCCTGTTTGATATAAATCAAATACAATGCAAATAAACGAACGTTTTTCTAACACCGCCCATTCATCGAAGAGATTTTGGCTCTTAGGTGAGTTTTCTGCTTTATATTTGCAACATTGCTATTTCCAGTCACATGTATAGAGGGACACTGGTGAGATAAAAGCCCTGTGTGGTGTGTTTTTTCTTTCAACTGTGGCTACTTCCTGTTATTAACACAGAAACAGAAGAAAAGGGAAATCTTCCCCTGGTATGGAGAAGGCATGTGAGGCAGAAGGGAATATAATGAAAGAAGCAGAGTGTTCTAGGTCATCCTGTCTACCTAACACTTAAAGATGGCAGGAAGGAAATTTATTACTAGAGCAGGGTTCCATTGTATAGCCTCCCTTACAAATACAGAACAGAAATATGCTATCTGCCACTAAAGAGTTTATGCTATTGAGTGGGTGGAACAAAGTCCGGGGGCGGGGCATGCTGTATGAGTTAGCCAAGTCCTCTGCCTACTACTCAAAGGCAGGTTAAACAGAAATCTTGCATTTTTTACTCCACCGAAAAGTAGTTTTGATGGAAAAAATAGATTTTTTTAAACAGGTTATTTTTTCCCCCTTTGGTTAGAAAAGCTTTGATTTTCAAGCAAATGTTTCAATGAAATATACTTTTAACATTGAACATTTCAGCATTTGGGTGGTTTAGTTTTACCAAAAACTTTTAAATGAAAAACTTGGTTTTCAAAAGCAGGAAAAGTTTACCAACCTGAGAAGTTTTCTTCAGGTTGCTTTTTTTATATTTTTTTCAAATTAAAAGACAATTTCATGAGAAACTTATGCAAGAACAACTTTCTTTTGAAAATTTCCCTGTGGAGAAATACTTGCTAATTTTCATCCACCACAAGTTAAATGCTAGATTCTTCTTTTATCCCCCCTATGGCTCAAAAAATTTTTTGTGTGCTTTTATCCACTTGTCTCAGCTAAGCTAGATGCTTGCCCTCTGTTACTATTCAAATAATAAAGCAGGTGTGCCCAGTGCTTTAAATGGTAGATCCCTGCTCCAAGGCACTAACAACCTAAGGGCCCAGGCTTGGAAACACTCACTGGGGCATGCAATGCAGAATATTTGATATTCTTAGACGAGATTGCATTTCTGTCTAGTAGTATGTTTGTAGTATTCAGCCCTAAGTTTGATTTATTGCAGCAAAGGTTAACAATAAACATAGGATCGGGCAGTGGTATGGAAGTGAAATAGATGAGATGAGGTGCTAATCGTGTATGTGTTTTGTTAGCATCCTTGGGATTGTGCTTTGAAATGGATCTAATATAGGAAAAAATGTTTAAACTCAAGTACTGACAAAGCAGTGCAGTCAGCTTCCCTTGCATCTTAGGCAGTCTTTCTTTCTGTGTGTTTGGTTTGAATTTACAGATGGGTAATGCCCCCATAGTACAGCCATTAAAGAATAATGAATGCAGTTCCCAACATCTTTGGTTTTGTAATCCAGGTGCACTTGGAAAAAAATAAACGTGAGGATGATCATGCGGATGACCATGGACCATGCACTCATTTAGTGTGTGTGCAATTAGGCCTTACACTGTTCAATGGTGTGGATTTAGGTGTGACAGTGAGAAAAAGACTAAAACATAAATGGAGGCCCATTTTTTTTCTTTAAGGCTATTAACACCACCCACAAGCAACAGGAAAGAGACTTCGCTTCTAATTAGTACCAACACATTCCAAATTCAGCCTTCAAGTGCAGCAAAGCAGCTTCAAAGCTAAAAGCTTCTTCACTTGCTAAGTAATAATGAGGTATTAATGAGGCAATTAGGGACTTGTAAACATGGCTGTCAAAGAGAGATGAACTAATCACCAGCCAGAGGAAAAAGACAGAGCCTTCTGCCTTCAATGCTCCACTCTCTCACAGCCCCTGGGGCAGCCTGTGCTTGTAAATTCATCCACAAAAATGTTCTGGATTAATTCAACACACCAGCCTCCTTTTAATTCCCTGACTGTCTTTGGGCTTGGGTCTGAATGGATGCCCTGTGCGGCAGTTTTTAAATGTGCACTTTTGTTAGGACAATAAAACCCAGAATCTTTACAATCCTTTACAATCTGTCTCCATTCGGCCCCTTTTATTGAGGGTTCCTAAATCATGCCTTCAGATGTATTTCACTTCATTTCCTTTACAGCTGCTGAAAAAATAGCCTGTGATTTCATTAGAACTGACACAAGGTGGCTGATTTTATTTTCTTTAATTTAAAATGAAATGTGGTGCTGCTGAAATTGAGGCATTCAACATGCTGGCTAGAGCCAAGGTGGGTGAGACCAACCTGGGACCAACACAGCTATTGCATGCTGTAGCACAGATGAAAGCGCTCTGCAGACAGACTGTGAGCAAGCTCCCCCCTGGTGGGGAGGTGGTATGATCCATTGGTTGGACTGCTGAACTGGCAGTCAGAAGAGCTGGTGATGAGGTTGCCACAAGAATTTCAGGCCTGGCCCCCAGCCCTCCTTCTTGCACTAATTCAGTCTACACAGGCTACTGATGCACCTCCAGTATTGTTCACCCCACAGGTTGCAAAATTATGTTAGGGGACCGCAAATCATTAGATTTGAATGGGTATGATGGTTTTTGAACCATCAGGAGCACCTTGTTCACATTTTCTAGCTTCTCTTTGCCACCCATAAAGGCTAGAACATTACCATTCATCCCACCACCACCATCCCAAAATGAAAAAAAAGAAAGTTGAGATTCTCAGGTATTCACATGAGTTGGAGAGCTGGGGCTTTAGAAATACCAAATATCATATCGTGAAAGTTGGCAACATGGCACCTATAACCCCTTCCGCTATTCCAGTTTCAAACCTTGATTTTTCCCAACAGCTCTGGTGTTGTGTTGAAATGATAATCCCACATCATGCCCCCCTTTTCTGTGTTTCTCTACGAAGCAGATTTGGAGCTGATTCTGGATTATGGACAAAAACCCAACAAGCTTGACTGAAATCTACACCTTCCCCATTATGATGTAATTAGGTTTTGCACATAAGAATGGCCATACTGGGTCAAACCAAAAGTTCATCTGGCACAATATCCTGTCTTCTGTCAATGGCCAAAGCCTGTGCCCTAAGAAGGAGGGAACAGAGCAGGTAATCATGAAGCGATATATCTTGTTGCCCAGTCCTGGCAAACAGAAGCTAGGGACACCATTCCTACCCTTCCTGGCTAATAACTATTGTTAGCCCTCTACTCCATTAATTTAATTTATCTAGCTCTTTTTTTGTGTGCTCTGTTTATAGTCTTGCCCTTTACAACATCCTCTGGCAAAGAGTTCCACAAGTTGAACTTTGTGTGAAGAAATACTTCCTTTTGATTTGATTGTTCTAACATGCTGCCTATTAATTTCATTTGGTCATGTGTTATGGGAAGGAGTAAGTAGTACTTCCTTACATACTTTCTCCATACTCATTGTGATTTCATCATATCCTTCCTTAAATTGTCTCTTTTCCAATCTGAAGAGTTCCACTTTTATTCATGTCACCTCCTATGGTAGCCATTCCATAGCATGCATGCATGTGTGTGTGTGTGTGTGTGTGTGTGTGTGTGTGTATTTGAGATGGGGCAACCACATCCACAGGCACTATTCAAGATGTGGGTGTACCATCGGTTTATACAGAGGAAATATGATGTTTTCTGTTTTATTATATATCCATTTCTTAATGATTGCCAGCATTCTCAGAGGTCTCCAGAGGTGAAAAGTGAACACACTCAACCACTGTGAAGTAATATGCTTAAGACTTATGTTTTTTTCTTGATTCTGCATTCTCACTGATATAAATCAGGAGTAAAGCCACTGAAGTCAATGGTGTGTATGTAAAGGTTATTTAAGTGTGCGGTTCTCAGCCAGGGATCCTTGCAGGGGAGCAGGTTTGTGGGGGTTGGGGTGGGTATGCCAAAGTAAACCAGACAGCATGCAAAAAATAAAAGCTGTTTTCCTTTGTGGTATTTAGACCCATTGCTGGGTTTTGCTTTATTTTTGTTTTATTTCCTAAAGCAGAGTGCATGTTAATTTTCCTGCAAGAGGTCCTGAAACCTATTGACTTCAGCAGGGCTAACATTAGAGATTAGAAAACAGGGCAACTGCATGGAGCTTCATGCCACAGGGATCCCACAGAACTCAGGCTTTGGCTTCAGACCTGGGTAAGAGCTCAGGAATATTAATATTTTAGTGTTAATATTCAGTTTTTTACTGGGGCAAGGGGAAGAAGTGACTAACGGGAGGTCCTCACTGGTGTCCTCATTATAACAATAAGAGTGCTTAATAGATTTTGAAAATTTAAAAAAAACAAAGATGTTAATGCTTTAAAAAAACACCAGGAGGTGTGGGCTCATTTTCATCTCCTCAATCAGGTGACCCCACTGAAGGCCCCCATAGGAGTGACATTTCAGAAGGTAATGGCCGTCATTGTAAAAAGGGCTAAGTGGTTTTCTGGTTTAAGTTTGGCCGGTATTTTCTTTGCTATCCCTTTACATTGAGATAGTTATAGTACACTTGCTTTTGCTCTTTAAGGGAATTACTCTCATCAGACCTAATAAATCAGGGCTAATAAATTTGCAGAGATCCAAGTGGATGCTCAAACAAAGTAGGAAATCTAAGAGTCCCAACTTTAACAAAAACTGACTTGGACCCAAATAAGTCTAAGCAAATGCTATTACATCTAACTTAACTATATAATGCCTCCTTCTATACACACAAAAGAATTTGTTGTGTATTTTGGATTACTAATGCAAATATTAAATATAATGCACTCCTGTGAGCTGCTTTTCCTGGTAACTGAATTGTGGCTCTACTCCTCCAGTAATGTAAACTCAGAACCTGTTATGTTTGAGGCTTCAAAAGACTTCCTGTAAATAACAGTAAACATGTAAGATAAATGGCTTCACATAAACATCATGGCAGAACTGCCAAAAAATCTCTGGAAAAACTGTGTGTCATACAGTAACCAACAAGAATATAAAATAAAAATATCAGTTTGAACCTCTGCCACAGACAATAACACGTCCAACCAGCCACTTCCATCCTGACAAAAAAAAAAAAAAAAAGAAAAATCCAAGTTTCATCATAAAACTCATTGTTTCAAAAAATTCCACCAAAATGAAAAACCCTACAAAATAAGAAAAACTAAAAGTAACAAAAAATAAAAATAACAAAAATACCCCCAAAATGGAAAATAATGTAATGAAAGCCAGCTTTACAGCCACAAAATATATATTTAAAATAACAAAAATGCAATTTTACTATTAACCCATTTGCAAATACATTTATAATTATATATGTAAAGAATAGTGTCTGTTTTAAAAGTGGTGGCTAGAGCTTATAATTCTGCGGATAATACAATCCACATATAATCAAGTGATTTTTCCACATTATAGCTATTATTTTAATTTATATTTGAAATTATATTGTTAGCTAATTAAAATTGAAATTAAAAATTGGTTATGCATGGTATAAACTTTTAACACCTTCGGCAATTAAAATAAATTTACTTGTGTTAAAATCATTGCTTAGGTACCCTCTTTAAAAAAATTATTTACATGCTGATAAACTAAAAACACAAATAAAATCATGGTCATTGTCCATCCCTCCATCTACAACATTAAATAATTGGAAAAAGAAAACAGCAAAAATGTAAAACATAAATAATGAAAGTCTTTATTTAAATTGCCATCCCATTGCAACAGGAAGCTTATATTTGGCCTAGCATCCAGTTATGTTAAGTCTAATATTCCAGGTTGTGGGGTAATGTTATTCCTCATCCTAAAACACTGGATAGTAAGGGAAGACCATTCCCAAAAAGATTTTAGAGTCTAGTCACTAATGAAGCAAAATCCAGGGAAAAAGTTAAGGGAGACACCAAAAGGATCTTTGCTTGGTCTCAATTAAGAGACTTGAGCCTATGCTGAGTTGCCTTGCTGGTAACCCCTGGAATTTGTTATAAGCAAAGGTCTTCATATAGAAACTCAAGGTGGGGAGTGTTATGAGAGAACTGGATTGAATATAACCTGAAGTCCATATGCTCCATGTGCCAGAAGCGAGAATACCAGAGAGTCAGGAAAATCAGGCTTTGGCAAACAGAACAAAAATATCTGCATGATTGCAGTGTTACTAAATAAACAAATAAACAAATTGAAAGGACAAATTCATAGATTAAGATTACCTAAAATTACCTATCTATATAAGCCTGTATCTGTAAGTTATTTGTTAAAACTGGCTTGCTCATGAATAAAATAATAAATTATTCACTCTTGTAGGCTGTTATGAAAAAATATTGACTTATTAAATGCTGTTATAAATTATATGATTAATAACAAAGCTAGAAAAATTAATTAAAATATTTTTAAAAGTTTAAAAATTCAGAGATCTATCCACAAGGTACAAAGTTACTTTCACATTCCACAGTGACTTAAAAAATATCTGGCCACCAAACCTCTTCTGCTAAATCATTCATCACCTCACGTTTTAAGTAATTGTATGGGTCCGACTGTGCTAAACTACTGCTGGTGCTTTATGCTAAAAATTGTCAATAAAGTCATTCTTATATACACCAAAAATGTATCAAATGGATGTGCTGTGTCCCCACAAATTTATTTCCTAACACTGCCTAAAGACAAACTAATTATCACAGCTTAAATTTAAGAATCCCAAATAACAGCCCTGCCCATAGGAACCCTACTCTTTGTTGGGGATGGAGAAGACCTATCCATTGGATGCTTGACCCTGGGAGAAGGGAAGTAAGGAACCCTAGGAACCATAGGAAACCTAATCTGAAGGCGAGGGAACCCTACACTTAGGAACATACCCACGGAAACATCCATGTGGGGAGACCTAGCCATAGGAACCATAACCCTAGCTCCAAGCACCCAGTGTACGGGAACCCTTACCCTACGGTGGGGAGACCTTCCCATAAGAACCATAACCCTAGCTTCAAGTATCCCATTGGTAGGAACACTAACCCTAGGCCTCCAAGTACTCTACCTATAGGAACTCTAAACTGAAGACCAAGTACCCTACCCAGTTGTATCCCCGTACAAACTCTAAACCTGTGCTGGGAGTCCCTTCCCATAGGAAAACTAACCCTAGCCCCAAGTACCCTTCCCATGGAAACCTTCACCCTAGATCTAAGTACCCTTGTCATGGGAACCCTAACTTGGAGTTGAGGAAATCTACCCATTGGAACTCTAATCCTGTCAAAAATAGTCCTCCCCTTGGAAACCCTAACTCCGGGGGCAGACAGCCTTACATTTATGAATCCTAGCCCTAGGGCAGGGATGCTTACCACTGCCACCCTCATCACAGACAAAGAACGCTCCTGATCAGAACCCTTACCTTAGTGCAAGGCACCTTACCTAAGGAGACCCGAACTCTAGGCCAAACATCATTATCCGCAGGAACTTTAGCCCTATCCAGAAGGGCCCTTCCCATAAGAACTCTAAGTCACTGTGCCATGGTGGGTTGCAAAAAAGACCACATTTATCCCAAACTGGTGGGTTTTTTATCATTAGATACTACACCAAGCCAGTAACAAAGTGAGCTTCTGGATAATCTCACTACTTAACTAGAAATCAAAATTCAGTCTCCCAAGGCATTCCATCCTTTGGCCCGTCACCCAAACAGTGGACTTTATGATAAGTGGTTAATGAAAACAAATATTATATATAGATAGCAGAGGGGTAGCCATGTTAGTCTGTATCTGTGAAAACAACAAGAAGTTCTGTGGAACCTTATAGACTAAAAGATATTTTCAAGCACAAGCTTTTGTGGGCAAAGATCTGCTTCGTCAGAGCAATGTCATGTCATACACAGGGTCCTTCCAATCTCGGGAGATCAGTCACCTCAATGGATATCTCAGCTCTTTGCATGGGTGCCAATCCAAGGATTTAATAACAAAGCAAAGAAGAGAGTTTAAGAAATGTTGAATCAGTCCTATACATGCAAGTAATTACAAAGTTTGCATATCAGATTTGAAGCAGGATGGAGAAACTACTAGTTTGAAAGAGTTTCTCTGAAAATATCCAACCACACTGGGGGTTAATCAGGCCTTGTCGAAAGCTTCCCCATTGAAATCCTGCACAGAGAAATGAAGCAGGAGATGAAGAGAAAATGGAGGCAACTCAAGGGTCCTTTTATATCCTCTGCCAGGTGCATGGAATTTTATTGATCCAAACAAAGCCCACTAAAGCCTAAAGCTCCTGTACATGGGAAGGCACTGATCCAAGAGGTGTCCAGGGTCACCAAGCATATTACACATCCTTACGTAGTTTATTAAACCTTAGGGCTGGCCATTGGCCCCTTGCAGTCTGAGGTATCCCCAGGAAAAGTTTTCTAGGTAGAATGAATTTCTTTTATGGGTCATTGTGAGAATTAAATGTCCTCAATGAGCCATCTGGTCTTGACGTGAATTCTATCATGGGTCAGGGAGAGAGATACCCAAACATGCCACATGTGTAAAATACCAATACAAAGTCAATATTCATAACTTCAGATATTAAGATTGTACATGCATATAAATAGGATAATCATACTTAGCAGATCATAATTTTTTCATTGGCTCCTGACATAACCTACTTTGTACACTATTTGTTGTGATTGTATAACAGTGGTAGCAATGATGTGGATGATCATCTTTCTTGTACACAACATCACACCCTAACCCTAGGATGGGGACCTTAATCCTAACCCTATCGTGAATAAAACTTAGCATAAGAAGACAAACCATAGGGTAGGGATGCTGTCTCTCTTGGTGGTCGTCTAAATAGGGAGTCCCAGAACTGTATAGCCGTGTCTACACGTGCACGCTACTTCGAAGTAGCGGCGCTAACTTCGAAATAGTGCCCGTCACGGCTACACGCATCGGGCGCTATTTCGAAGTTAACTTCGACGTTAGGCAGCGAGACGTCAAAGTCGCTAACCCCATGAGGGGATAGGAATAGCGCCCTACTTCGACGTTCAACGTCGAAGTAGGGACCGTGTAGTCGTTGCGCGTCCCGCAACGTCGAAATTGCCGGGTCCTCCATGGCGGCCATCAGCTGAGGGGTTGAGAGACACTCTCTGCAGCCCCTCAGCTCAATGGTGGCCGCGTGGAGCGGCCCCTTAAAGGTCCCCTTCCCCTCCCTTCCTGTGCAGGAAGATGAAGGAATGTGCAGGTGGCAGCCCAGACACGTGGCCAGCCTGCACGTTCCTCAGCCAGCACAGAGAGCCACCCCAGCTGCGACGGCTGCCCGGCAGCCCCCCCAGTGCCCCCAGGGGACCCCCCCCAAGGGGAGCCAGGGCAGCCAGCCCAGCCAGGCGGGCAGCCAGGCTGGCAAGTGGCAGCGGGGCCCCTCCTGGACAGAGGCCGAGCTGCGGGACCTGCTGGGGCTCTGGAGCGAGGAGGAGGTGCTCCAGGTAATGGGGAGCAAGAGGCGGAACGCGGATGCGTTCGCTCGGCTGGCCGACAGCCTGGCTGCCCGGGGTCACCCTGCCCGCACTCCTGATCACGTCAGGAGTAAGGTGAAGGAGCTGCGGCAGGGTTACGCCTGGGCCCGGGATGTGGCTGGCCGATCTGGGGCCACCCCCGTCACTTGCCCCTTTTACAGGGAGCTCAGGGACATCCTGGGCCCCCGGCACACCTCCTCCCCTCCGGCCACCCTTGATACTTCGGCCGACGAGCCCCAGCAGGCCCTTCAGCCGGAGTCCGCCCCGGAGGTAAGCCCCGCACCCTGGAGGCCCCCCCCCGGAGCCCACCCCCGGGACATCGCGGCAGGAGGAGGAGAAGGAGGAGGAGGGGGGCTCCTCCTCCGCAGAATCCGGGCTGCAGATCCTCCTCCTGCCATCCTGGAGCAGCAGCTGGGCCTCTGCCCCCCGGGGATCTCCGGACCGTGGGAGTGGACCGACAGGTATGTACCCCCCTCTGGTGTACACCCCTGGGCTCAAGGGGCGGGGGGTAATAGATATGTGTCCAGGGCCCCCCACATGCTCACACGGCCATGGCCACAAGGACAGCAGGGCCATGTCCCTCACAGCAGTGCATCAGCCCCTGCCCCCCTCACCCCGCACGACAGTGCCATGCCCCATCCCCAGAGCAGGGGGGAGCGGAACCTCGAGGGGCCCCCGGGATGAGGGGGTGGGACACCCCGCAGCAACAGCAGCAGCAAGAGCAGCAGCAGCAGCATGTGATGGAGTGGGGGGAGTGCAAAAGGGAGGCAGCCAGCCTGAGGAGGGGGAAAGCTGCATCCCAGAGGGACACCCCTTGGGGTCTTCTCCCCAGGACGGGTTGGAAGGACTGTCTCTTCCGACAGCTGGTGCTGTCTCTCCTGGGAGAAACTGGGCATCTGTGGCCTAAGAAACCTCTCCTGTCAGACCCTGCGGAGTGAAGTGAGAGTCGCTCCCACCAGGGGACGGGGTGCAGTGCAGGGGGACCCCTGAACCCCATCCATCACAGCAGCATCTCCCGGGGATGGGGATGGGGAACCTGCAGCACAGGGCTGGGGGGAAAAAGGCCACGGCTCGGTGCCCACACTAACGCCTGTATCCATTCTTCTTCCCCCCCTCCTCTCCTGCGTCCCGCACCTGCACCATCAGAAGGACCAGAAGAGAGCACCGGCGAGGCGTCAGTGGTCCCGGAGACCCCTCCGGGGCTATCGCTCCAGGCAAGCCCCTCGGCCGAGGACCGACCGGCCCCACGGCGGGCTAGACGGCGGACCCCGCGCCACCACCAGCCGATGGCGACGGACCCCCAGCTGCTGGCCATCCACCGTCGGCAGCTGGAGGTTGCGGAGCAGCACTTGCAGCTGCAGGAGCGGGCGCTGGCCTGGCGCCAAGAGGCATGGGGGGCCTACATGGAGGCTTTCAACCGCCTGGTGGACTACCTGGCCCCCCATGCCAAGCCGGCCGCCGCAGCGCCCGACGTGCCTGCTCCACCCGCCGCACCACCAGCTGCTCCGCACGTCGCCGTCCCGTCCGCCGTCGCCCCGCCACCCACCGCCGAGGGCCGGAGCGCCGAGGGACCCCTGGAGCCAGCTGAGACTTGCCAAGCATATCTTCCTGTCCGCCCCGCCCCCAGCCAGCCCCGGACAGGGCTGCGGCCGCGGCGGGGCTCCTGGCCGCCCACACCCAGTGCCGGACTTTAGGGACGAGGGGCCCGGGACGTGGCCACCCCCTGTATATAGTTGGGACTTATTATTTTGTGCCCCCCGTTTGCCCCGTCCCCCCCATGTAAATAGTTCTCCCCTTTATCATCCCTGGTTTTCTTTTTATTACTGAACACACTTTTTTATTACTATTGTTTTATTTGTACATATTACTTTGTTTCCACACATGTTGTATACAGTTTGTTCTTGTTTTATATTTATAGTTAAAAAAAAAAGTTCTAAAAGAAAAAGCAGTTTAAGTTCAGCCACAAGTGCGTGCTGTCATTTGTCCAGGAAAAGTGGGAGTGGGGTGCGGTTGGGTGCTCCATGGTGTGGGCGTTGGGGCAGGGAGTGTGGTGGAGGAAGGGGTGGGCAGTGGGGGGCCTGGCAGAGTTCACCCCACGGCCTCATCATCAAAGTGGGCCTGCAGGGCCTCCTGGACCCGGGTCCCTTCGGGGTCCACCTGCCGACTGGGGGCAGCGGGTGGCTGCACGTCGGCCCTGCCGGCCTCCATAGCCCAGCCCTGGAAAAAGGCCTCCCCCTTGCTCTCCACCAAATTGTGCAGGGCGCAGCAGGCACCCACAATCAGGGGGATGTTGTTGGGGCCTGCATCCAGGCGGGTCAGGAGACATCTCCAGCGTCCCTTCAGGCGGCCAAATGAGCGCTCCACCACCTGGCGCGCGTGGTTCAGGCGCTCGTTGATGCGCTCCTGGCTAGCGGAGAGATGGCCCGTGTACGGGTGCATGAGCCAGGGCCGGAGGGGTAGGCCGCATCTGCGATGACGCAGAGGGGCATGGTGGTGTCCCCCAGAGGGATCTCCCACTGGGGGATGTAGGTCCCCGCCTCCAGCCGGCGGCACAGGCCCGAGTTCCGGAAAACCCGGGCGTCGTGGGCGCTGCCAGGCCAGCCCACATAAATGTCCTGGAAATGGCCCCGGCTGTCCACCAAGGCCTGGAGGACGACAGAATGGTAGCCCTTGCGATTGATGTAGCGTCCTCCACTGTGATGCGGGGTGCGGATGGGGATGTGAGTCCCATCCAGAGCCCCGAAGCAACTGGGGAAGCCCAGGGTGGCAAAGGCCGCGATGGTGGCATCTGGGTCCCCCAGCCTCACGAGCCTGTGCAGGAGCATGGCGTTGATGGCACACACAACCTGCAGGGAAAGCACATGGGACAGCACCAATGAGGGGTGAGCAGGGTGTGCATGGCCCTGCCCTGCCCTCCCCTCTCCTCCCCTGCCCTGCCCTCCTCTGCCCTCCTCTGCCCTGCCCTGCCCTCCCCTCCCCTCCCCTGCCCTCCCCCCATGGGTTCTCTTACCTCCATGAAGACAGCCCCGACGGTGGCCTTGCCAACACCAAACTGCTGCCCCACGGATCGGTAGCTGTCGGGAGTGGCCAGCTTCCAGACAGCGATGCCGACCCGTTTCTCCACTGTGAGGGCACGCCGCATGGCAGTGTCCTGGTGCTTGAGTGCGGGGGTGAGCCACTGGCACAGCTCCATAAATGTCTGCCGGCTCATCCTGAAGTTCCTGAGCCAGCGGTCATCGTCCCACTCCCCAAGCACCAGCCGCTCCCACCAGTCAGTGCTGGTGGGGTAGCTCCACAGCCGCCGGCGTGTGAGGCGGGGGTGGGGGCGGGGTGCTGCAGGGTTGGGGGTTGAGCCCTGCTGCCCTGGGGGCAGCTCCTCCTCTGGTGTAGCAAGGAGGTGCTCAGCTGCCTCCCGCATGGCATGGATCAGGGCAAGCCCTGCTCCTGCCAGGAGGGCTGGGTGGACCTCTGGCTGCTGCTGCTGCTGCTGCTGCTGCTGGGGGTCCATACCTGCGTCGCCCGGGGTCTGTGTGCCTATGGCTCCTCAGACCGCATGCTGTGCAGGCTGAGTGTGTCTGGGAGGGGCCCTTTAAGGGAGCGGCTAGCTATTGCCCCCAGAAGCGCTAGTCCGCCCTGTGACCCTGTCTGCAGCTGTGTCTGGCATCCCTATTTCGATGTGTGCTACTTTGGCGTGTAGACGTTCCCTCGCTGCGCCTATTTCGATGTTGTGCTGCGCAATGTCGAAGATGAACATCGACGTTGCCAGCCCTGGAGGATGTGTAGATGTTATTCGGCTATTTTGATGTCGCTACATCGAAATAAGCTATTTCGATGTAGGCTTCACGTGTAGACGTAGCCTATAGGTGCTAGTACCTGACCTACCCTTACCTCCCTTGCTGTAGGCCCTTTGGGAGTAAGCTGAGGTAAATTGGTTGAAGCACAGTGGAGGAAACTCAAGCGGCCTTAGCCCATGCTGGTACCCAAAGCCAACCTTTGTAACACATGGGCTACGTCTACACGTGCACCCAACTTCGAAATAGCTTATTTCGATGTTGCGACATCGAAATAGGCTATTTCGATGAATAACGTCTACACGTCCTCCAGGGCTGGCAACGTCGATGTTCAACTTCGACGTTGCTCAGCCCAACATCGAAATAGGCACAGCGAGGGAACGTCTACACGCCAAAGTAGCACACATCGAAATAAGGGAGCCAGGCACAGCTGCAGACAGGGTCACGGGGCGGACTCAACAGCAAGTCGCTCCCTTAAAGGGCCCCTCCCAGACACACTTTCATTAAATAGTGCAAGATACACAGAGCCAACAACTAGTTGCAGACCCTGTATATGCAGCACGGACCCCCAGCTGCAGCAGCAGCAGCCAGAAGCCCTGGGCTAAGGGCTGCTGCCCACGGTGACCACAGAGCCCCGCAAGGGCTGGAGAGAGAGTATCTCTCAACCCCCCAGCTGATGGCCGCCATGGAGGACCCCGCTATTTCGATGTTGCGGGACGCGGATCGTCTACACGTCCCTACTTCGATGTTGAACGTCGAAGTAGGGCGCTATTCCCATCCCCTCATGGGGTTAGCGACTTCGACGTCTCGCCGCCTAACGTCGATTTCAACTTCGAAATAGCGCCCGACGCGTGTAGACGTGACGGGCGCTATTTCGAAGTTAGTGCCGCTACTTCGAAGTAGCGTGCACGTGTAGACGCAGCTATGGAGTTTGTGGCAGCAGGTCCTGCCAATTTTGGTGAATTTAGAAATAGGAAAGATTCTCCTTCGTCTTTCCTGGTTCCATGGGACTTGGGCCGTGGATGGACTGGAAACTTTTTGCCCCCTTTTTTCACACAGTTCTCGGTTTATTTACCATCGACTTAGATGCTGGCATTTCACAGGTGTGAGCATCAGTACACTGGAAGTCTGGGATGGACTCAGTTATAACAACAGTGGAGGCAAATGGATACAGCGCGTCATCAGTGAGTGGACATAGACTGTTCCAAATTCCTGGTCAGCGATCAGGAGGAGGTGTCGTAGGGAGTAGGACTTCTTGGAGCCTCTTTGTCAACAGCCTAACATGCCCTTTGGGAACTCTCTTGTGCTGGCTACGTCCCACCTTCCAGTCCCAAACAGGAGAGAACAGAATGGACAAACTTCATTGCTGTCTCAGCACAGAAATCTTTAGTTCAACTACATAATTGCTGTCTCCCTTTGCCTTTAGGCCACTGATCTTATCATCAAGAACAACCCTCTGAAGGGACAAACTCTTGGTCTATGAGCATCATGCAATATTTGTATTAGAAGCCTGGCTGTTTTGTGTTGGAACTGTGTGAGCTGTATTAACATTAGGGATGCTACTGATGTGGGATCAATTTCCCAAGCCCCTGCTCCTTTGGCATCCATGGGACTTTTCCCAGTGATCACAAGGAATGCAGGATCAGACTTCCTAAAGTGACTGAGTCAATATGTTGCCCACATAAGTTCTGTGAATACAACAGTCACTGGGAATTGGTGGAGCAGGACTGTGCACCAGGAGCTGTACATTATGCTAATTAGATAGAGTGTTACGTGCTGTACATTATGCTAACTAGATAGAGTGTTAGTGGTTCAATCTAATAATTGCTTGAGAGCTGTAGGGGTTGGTTTGGGGAAGGGTTCAATAGGCAGAATGAGAGAACATGGCACCCTTCTGACTCTTGACTTGTGAGTACAGTAGTCCCTTGAGTTGTGAGCACACCCATTGCATAACTCAAATTTCGCGTAAGTCTGGGGGCTTTTTTTCCTGGCGGGACGCACATTCTGCAGCCGGGGAAGCAGCAGGAGCACCTGGAGCTCCTTTTGAAAGGTAAGTCCTGGGGTTGGGGGGCAGCTGGGGAGGTTTAAGCTTGGCAGTGGGTTGGGGCCATGGGAGGGGTGCAGGAGGCTTAGGCCTGGGATGGGTTAGGGCTATGGGGGATGGGGGGAGTTGAGCTGGAGCTGGGCACAGTGGTGGTGGATTGAGCCAAAACTGGGCAGGAAGGGGCGAGGGTAAGCTGGAGTCGGGGCTGCACATGGGGATGGGGAATGAGCCAGGGCTTGGCGTGGGGGTGGGGAGTGAGCAGAAGCTGTAGCTGCAGCTGGCCGTGTGGGCCGAGCCGGAGCCAGGTGCAGGGGGGTGAGCAGGGCCACCAGGGGGTGGTGTTTGAACAAGTGCTGGGCGGGACGGGGGGAGCCGCAGCTGTGCACATGGGGGGTTTGAACTGGAATTGCGCGGGCCGGGGGTGGGGGTTGAGTCACAGCCGGGGGCGGGAGCAGGATTTTGAGTTGTGCTTATCTTGCATGAATGCAAGTTAAGCACAGCTCAAAATTGTGCCTTTTGAGGGATTGCTGTACCTTTAAATAAAGATGCTAGATAAATTGTAATGGTTGCTCCTACCTCTGGGTCAAAGCACACCACAAAGCTCCTGTGATTGGCAATGGTGTTCTGACTGACACAGAAACATTCCGCTCTTCCTCATTGAGAATGAGCTCTTCATATGAAAACATAGTTATCTCCTCCAGTGAGGAAAAGGACAGTGATGTGGTTAAAGGCACCAGCCTAAACTCTCTAGGTCTGACTCCATTTCCTAGTTCTGCCACAGACTTCCTGGGAGACCTTAGGCAAGAGACTTAATGGCCGTGTGTTCGTATTCCCTTTCTGTAAAGGGGAGTGGAGGCTAGCCATGGGTGAGAAATTGATTTTTTTTTTGTTTGCTTGTGCGTGTGGCAATTCTGCAAAAATCCAAAAAGAAAATAGACACTGAGTCTGGCCAAACCGGGTGTGCGAAAGTGGAGTTGGGTTGAGTGGGGGGTGGCTGGAAGACTGAAAAGTGAGATCCCAGCTCCTTTCAGGTTGAACAAAGTGGTTTAAAGAAAATCAAAATCCCTTTTTTGTTTCAATTTTGACCATTTTCACACATTTTCATGTTAAAAAGATGTGTTAAAGGACATTTGAAAGCAAGTCTATTCAAAGCAAAAAATCAAAGTGGTCCATTTTTAAAGATATATTTGAAATGAGCCCTTTACATTTCCTCTGGATTTGTTTGTTTTCAGGAGGTAGGTTTCTTTCCCCTCTTCGCTGAAATAATATGGTGAAATGGCCAAAAAATTATGGAAATATTTTTAGTGTTTCTGAATCTGTATTTTTCCACTGGGACAAAAAGTTTCAGCTGAAAAATTTTGCCCAGTTTTGCTAAAAATATTTCCTTTGTTTATTGACTGAGCTGCAGTAGGTTGGTCTCTTACTGCACGTTGTTTTCTGCAATGGGATGCTGAGCTTGGCCAGGATATTAATGGAGTGTTAAAGATGCTAACAGTTAATGAACTCATGAGTGGTATCAGCAGGGTTTAGAAGAACGGGACCTCCTGACAAAGTGAGAGAGGAGAGAGAAGAGAACCAGTCAGGGAGATCATGGACTACACCCCAAGGGGAAAATATCTTAGAGAGAGAGGGTGTGCTGGCCAGGGCAAGCCGTAAATATTTCTCTTATTAGAGTACAGGCTGTTTCTTTTCTTGCTGGCTCCATTGCCAAAACCGGCCCCAGTCAGAGAGTTGTGTCTGTATATGTATTGTGTGGGGGGAGAGAGGCAGAGACCCAGGGAATTGGTAGATCCCAGGCCAAAAAACCCATTTATTATGATTGTCTTAAGCATCAAATGTGACATTTGCATGGCAGCAGCCCAATGGCTACTTTATCTTCATAAACGGGGCTTTTAACAAAGGCCTGGAAATCTTTAGGAGTTAATCAGCCAAATTTATTGGGGCTAAGAAGGGGGGTTTCTAACAACGGTACTGGGCTAAGGTCAGACCTAGCGTGAGTACAAAGAGTTCCACTGCATTCACCGGTGTGCAGCAGTTTGGGATTTGGTGCACTCGGTCTTGCTGTCATGGTGAGGAAGGAGGTGTAAGGGACCAGACAGGCTTTATGTGAGGCAGCAGGGGAAAACAGCTGTGCAGGTAACGGTAAATGGCACATGGCACAAAGCATCTTGCAGAGACTGGGCTCTGCCATCAGATCTCCTTGCCATATGCATGGATAATTGTAGCAAGCTTTTGTCACGCTAACCGTGCAAGTGTTTTTATCTGATGTGCATTGACCTCTTTGGGAGAAGGCTTAGGAGGCATCCTGCAGTTGAACAGAATTTGCTTCTCCTGGGGGAATCATGTAGAAACGGAGGGTGTGGCAGATGTGGGGAGAAGTGGGGCTAGAATTGTTCCCTGCAAAGGCTTGGTACGAGGTCTGTGCAGCACATATATCCCTCTATGGTGCAGGGACCTTGTACAGCATTGATGCTGTGTTACCACACAAGGGTAAAGCTCTCCCTTTATCCCTCTTCATGTGAATAAAGCCAATGAGCCCCGTCCATGACCTTTTCTTTTTCGTCGATGAGCTTCTGCGCATGGCAAATTTCGCCTAGAGAGTGAACTGCACCAATGCAAAGCTAAAATCAAGAGAAACTACGGAAAATTGTGAGCTGCCTTTCCTCTCTGGGTAGGCGTATGTGATGGAGGGGAACAGAAGTCCCAGAGGTAAGAAGTGTGGTTAGTGAGTCAGCATCAGGTCCCAGTATGGTGGAAAAAGGCTGGTTTTGAGGTACCTGTACACCTTCCCTAGTCTTTCAGAGAGCTGAGGGCTGGTACAACAAAGCAGTCCTAGGGGTCACCCACGTACTGTGAATCACCAGAACATATTCTGAGCCCTGGGTTTCCACCATTCATGGACACCCCTTTGCAAAGACAATCACAGCTGCACCTCCAGAATTTCCTTCTAGGTGCAGCATCTGGAAGGGAACCTGGCCCAGTTAGAGCAAAAATAGACAAGCTGGATTGATGCAGGTGGTCCTGTTAACTTAGCCTACAGCTACACTACAGCTGCCTCAGTGCAGCTGTGCCCCGTAAACTCACCACTGTAGCCATAGTCACAGTAAACTAAGGAAACACATCATAGGGGCTGACTCCATGGGTGTCCTGGGGCTGGAGCACCATAGGGAAAAAATATGGTGATGCTGAGAACCCACCACCAGTCCTCTCCGATCAGCACATCCTTGTCTCTCCCAGTGCCTCCCACCCATCATGGATCAGCTGTTCTGGGAGAATGCAGGAGGTGCTGCGGGAGAGAAGTGAGGGTGGAACATGCTTGGGGGTGGGGGCTGTGAAGAAGGGAGGCAGGAGTGGGAAGGTGAGGGACTCAGGAGAAGGAGTGACATGGGGGCTGGGACTGGGGCACAGCCAGGGGACAGGGGAAGGAAATACCTCTTGGCACAGTAGACTGTTGGCATCTTTGAATGCCTGACCAGTGAGATGGCTCCTAGAAACAACCAGGCCAGCACACAACTGCCTCTCCAACTCTGCAGACATCCAGCATAAAGCGAATTGCCCAAGGCTGCTTTCATCAATTCCAGCAAGTGCCCTTGCTCTGTGTTTGCAGTGTGGTTCTCTTCTAGCATGTGCTCCATGCCCTGTTGTGCCATTATGTTTTTACATGAATTTCTCCATCTGTCTAAGCACTTTGGAGGTCACTGGCTTCTGTTTTCCCTTTAATCCTATTTGAAAAAAAAATTGCAGATGCTGCCCTTTGGTTCCCCCAATAATGCTACAGCTAATAATTTTAAAAGCCTGGCAGGACATCTCCCAGCTATGCAGGAGACTTGTTTAGATGTCCGTGAATAGGTTTTGAAATGCATGCTGCAGAACACGCGGTGTTGGAATGCCAGCGGAGGCATTTACCTTCAGGATGGCATGGTTCATTGAGACATATAGGGTAAAAGCCTGGTCCCACTGAAATAAATGGCAAAACTCCCAGACTTCAATGACTCATGACTTTATCCACTGAGTCCAAGGCCCAAAGTGACCACTATGGTAATGTAGTCTGACCTTCTGCCTAACAAAGAGAATTTTCCCAGTGATTCAGACCTAATAACATGGGTACTGATAGCTGTGGAACAAATCCGAAATGTTGCCATTTCCTTCCAAAGGCAGAGTGGTGTTCCAGTTGGATGTTGGGATGGGATCCAAGGTTGTAACCAAGAACTGTGGAACTGATGTGCCCCTTTAAGTCTCCAGCCACGGTGTCTCTCAGTGCTTTGTCAATGACAAGCAGTCAAACCCTCCAGGTGCTGTTATCTCTCAGCCCCTAGCATAGAATCATAGATTCATAGGGCTGGAAGGGACCTCAGGAGGTCATCTAGTCCAGCCCCCTGCTTCAAGCAGGATCATCCCCAACTAAGTCATCCCAGTCAGGACCTTGTCAATCTGAGACTTAAAAACCTCTAGGGATGGAGAATCCACCACCTCTCTAGGCAACACATTCCAGTGCTTCACCAGCCTCCTGGTGAAGTAGTTTTTCCTAATATCCAACCTACACCTCTCCCTCTGTAATTTCAGACCATTGCTTCATGGTCTGCCATCTGACATCACTGAGAACAGCTTCTCACCTCCTCTTTAGAGATCCCCTTCTGGAAGTTGAAGGCTGCTATCAAATCACCTCTCAGTCTTCTCTTCTGTAAACTAAACAAGCCCAAATCCCTCAGCCTCTCCTCGTAGGTCATGTGCTCCAGCCCCTTAATCATTTGTGTTGCCCTTTTCTGAACCTGCTCCACATCCACATTCTGTTTATACTGAGGGGCCCAAAACTGGACACAATATTCCAGGTTTAATTCCAGAAGCATGCTCAGTTAAATTTCATGAATGCTCTGCAAGCCACTCATGAACTATGCACAAGGAAATACCACCAAATCTCCCAAGACTCCAATCTCTCACCCCAGGATTATACCATCTTGTACTGCTCAAGACCTTCTCTTGAACATCTGAAGATCATCAATTAGTTTGCCGGTCTGTCAAAAGAAAGTGGACACGTGCTAGGCATTGTAACCTTAGCAGATTCTCCAAGTCCTAGAGACACACGAGTTAAGATTAAACATTAAAGTAAGTTTATTCATTATTGAAATATATATATATTAAGTGATTATAGCTGTGTCTACACGTGCACGCTGCTTCGAAGTAGCGGCACTAACTTCGAAATAGCGCCCGTCACGGCTACACACGTCGGGCGCTATTTCGAAGTTAACTTCGACGTTAGGCGGCGAGACGTCGAAGTCGCTAACCTCATGAGGGGATCGGAATAGCGCCCTACTTCGACGTTCAACGTCGAAGTAGGGACCGTGTAGACGATCCGTGTCCCGCAACGTCGAAATTGCCG
Organism: Carettochelys insculpta; assembly: GCF_033958435.1. Taxonomy (NCBI): domain Eukaryota; kingdom Metazoa; phylum Chordata; order Testudines; family Carettochelyidae; genus Carettochelys; species Carettochelys insculpta. Next base: position 7,558,092 of record NC_134145.1, read on the forward strand.
GGTCCTCCATGGCGGCCATCAGCTGGGGGGTTGAGAGATGCTCTCTCTCCAGCCCCTGCGGGGCTCTATGGTCACCGTGGGCAGCAGCCCTTAGCCCAGGGCTTCTGGCTGCTGCTGCGGCAGCTGGGGATCCATGCTGCAGGCACAGGGTCTGCAACTAGTTGTCGGCTCTGTGTATCTTGCGCTGTTTAGTGAAAGTGTGTCTGGGAGGGGCCCTTTAAGGGAGTGACTTGCTGTTGAGTCCGCCCTGTGACCCTGTCTGCAGCTGTGCCTGGCACCCTTATTTCGATGTGTGCTACTTTGGCGTGTAGACATACCCTCGCAGCGCCTATTTCGATGTGGTGCCGCGCAACGTCGAAGTTGAACATCGACGTTGCCAGCCCTGGAGGACGTGTAGACGTTATTCATCGAAATAGCCTATTTCGATGTTGCTACATTGAAATAAGCTATTTCGATGTTGGCTTCACGTGTAGACGTAGCCAATAAGTGGTAAACATAAAGTCAGAGATTGTTACTTATGAAAATAAAAAGTAAACATGCATTCTAAATCACAAACTTTTAGACTAAAGAAGATTTGAATCAAACAGGTTTTTGTTTCCACCTCTGAATGTTGCAGGTTGATTACAGTTCTTAATAAACAGGCTGAAATTCTTTTTTAGCCTTGCACCAGTCTTCTCCATACAAAATTTTTGTCTTCCCTGCCTTCTTTTTGCCTTCAGCATAAGGGGGGGAGGTATCATGATGTCACTTTTCCTTATTCAATACTCATAAAACAGGTCCGTGGACATGTCCTGCTAGGCCTGGCTGACTCCCAGAGTTGAGCAATCCCATGATGTGATGGTTGCACAAATCTCTCTTATTGAATTGTAGAGCTTTTATTTACAATCCTCTTGCTGGCTGATGGTGGTTTAATGCTAGCCTGAACGTGGGTCACTTTTTCCTTGTCTCTGGAGAGTTAACAGTGCATGACTTCAAAACTCACAGTGTATTTCAATAGCAACCACACTGGAAAATCTCACAATTTCCTACACACTGACTAACAACTTACATATTTTGACAAAGCAGTGGGTTTCAGCAAGTCATGGCCTTTCACGTGGTACCTCACCTGTCATAGATTCATGGAACACTGGACTTGGAAAGAATCTCAAGAAGTCATCAAGTCCAGTCCCCTGCCCTTGTGGCAGGACCAACCACCATCTAAATCATCCCTGATAGATGTTTATCTAACCTGTTCTTATATATCTGAGATTCCACAACCTCCGCCTTCTGTGAAAAATCACAAGTGATAAATCGGAAGGCTACAGGATGCTACTTTGTGGTGTAGAGTGTCACTGATATGAAGACAGAAGTTAGTAAGAATGAGACCGTGAAATGAAAGTTCCTTGGGTGGAAAGCATCTTGAGCACCTCTCCCTTCTGCTTCCCCGGAAGTATGGATCCAGTAACTATTTGTTTCTCCCTTGTTCTTCTCATGCCTGGGTGTCTTGGGGTTTAAGAACAAATGCCTTGGATCTGGCCCCCTGCTGATCTCATTGCAAAGCAGCAACTGGAGTTGGTCAGGAATGTTCCACTGATTTTCTTTTCCCATTGGAAAATGCCAGTTTTTTCCCCCGTTTTGTTCTATTGCCCTCAGAAAAGTTTGGGAGACTAGGGAAGTCTTGTTGTGCAGAAAGCGAGTCCTCCAATTCAGCCTCTGGGATTGTTTACAGTCTATGGCCCCAGGACTGCAAATATTTACCTGACTTCTGAGTCATACTCCCTGTGATTTGTCTGGAAAGAATCTCTGCTCCTGTCCTCCTAAACCCCGTGGCAGTTGGCCAAAAGTCCCTTTAAAGTGTTTCCCAGAATCCTCTTCAGTTTTAGGCACTCTCATTTGCCATTTGCAGGCCATTCACTTAATGAGACAGTAGCATGAGCTAACTGAGTTCCTGTTCCAGATGTTCTAATGGGAGCATTGTGTGTTACCAGACATTACTGTGGCTTCAGCCCAGTTATTCCAGTGGCAATGTCAGCTAGAGTACCAACAACCATTCAGTAATCTCACCATGCATTGCTCTGTGACTTGTGGAAGAAAGTGTCCCCTGTGGAGGCGGCTCTGGACAAAGGCAGACAATGTGATCTCAGACACGAAGGAAGACCTTGTTAGCAGAGGACAAGTGTTAAGAGGAAGGAGCTGCAGCATGCCTGGGAGGAACCATTAGCATAACGGCAAAGGCAGTCTAATGAGCGCAGCAGAGCGCCAAATTGCTCAAACTGACTGAAGAGGCCATCAGCCCTACTCTTCAGACCGCCAGCAGCCAGGCACTGGCTGCTCAAAGCATTCACCCTTAGCCGCTTTAGCTTCTGCTCCTGCATTTTTCCAGCCCTGCTCCTGCTTCCTCTACTTTCAGTAAACTCAGTTTTGATTCCTGGTTCTGATTCAGGTTTGACCCTCAGCATTGGCCACTACTCTGGTTCTGCTTTTAATGCTTGCTCTGACCAGTAGGCCAGATGCTCTCTAGTGTTCCCTCAATTTTTTTCCAGAATAAATGTTCTTACGCGCACCAAAGCATGTGCGGCTGTTGCCTCCCAATAGAAACACAGGCTGCCCATACTCAGGGTAGTTGTGGGTACTCTGCTAATCAGCTGGGCAGCACCTGAATCTCCCCTGGGAGGCCACCCAGGCACTCAGCATACAGGGAGCACGGCTCACGTCGGGTTCCCAACAACAAATGGCAGGAATTGATGCACTCTAAAAAAGCTGCAAAACCCTGATGCATGTTCTTGATGATTGAAAACAAGAAATAAAAATTAAAACCCTACAGGGTTATTTATCTGCCTTAAGTACTTATAAGGCTTGGGGGCAGGGCTATCCCAAGGGGAACAAAGAGCCTGGAGCAGCTTCCCCGATTCATCCTGTGGTTGGGATGGCCCTGCTTGGGGGCACAAATTGTCTTTTTGCTCTGTGTTTGTGCAGTTTGTACTACAGTGGAGCTGGCTGCTAAGTCATACACATAATAATTATTAATAATATCAGAGCACCTCACCATCTTTAAAAGGTTTTCCTAGTGCCTCTGAGCCCAGGCACTGCTCTTATTCCCCTTGAACAATATTCTATGTATTTTCACATGGAAGCATCGATATGTATAAAGTAGCAAAACAGGGAGGGGGAACCAGATTCGAACACCTTTGATCACACCCAGAGAGGTAGCCGAGTCTGTGTCTTCAAAAACAACAAGTCCTGCAGCACCTTATAGACTAACGGATAATTCGGAGCATAAGCTTTCATGGGCAAAGACCCATCTGACAAGGTGGGTCTTTGCCCGTGAAAGCTTATGCTCCAAATTATCTATTAGTCTATAAGGTGCCACAGGACTTCTCGTTGTTTTTGATCACTCTGAGGCCTTACACAGGCTGGCGAGCAGTTACACTCACCAGTGACTCCCACAAGAGTACTGATGGGAGGGACAAGCTGCCAAGGCTTCAGGCTGGCTGAATGAGAAACACCTTACCTCACAAGAGGTTTCATTGGATTCAGTAGGACTTCTGGAGGCCTCCCATATCACAGAGAGCAAGTTACAGTGTCAGAAAAGAGAGTGTGAGAATGCCAGCTCCTGTCAAGTGACGTCTTCAAAATACCTCAGGAAACAGCCTTGGCTCCCATCAGTTCTCACAGAGCTTTCTTGCTAGCAGATATATTCATTACCATTGAAAGCAGTTTAGCCACAGCCTCTGTATATATTTTTAACTGATGTGAGTTCAGGCACAAAAGAGCGAAGCCACAAATTCTCTTCAGAGCCACTAAGATTTTTTTGTCAGCATCGAATTTGTCAACAGCGTCATCTTTCCAATGGTGGGTTAGTTTCCATGTCTCCTGCATGCGCTGAAGGTGCCAGCCAGCTTTCAGTCAATAAAAACATGGAGCCCTTGTGTAGAGCTTTTTGTCCAAGCTTCAGTCACAGAGCTAATGGGGGGAAAGGAGGTGTGACCACTAACTGGCGGCCTTTAAGTGTATGTGTTATGCTTTCTCGGAGGGAGCTGCAGAGCGAGTACACCCCTCGTCTCTCCTAGCCAATGTTCCCTCTTATCTTTTCCACTTACATCTGGATATTTTTCCATCCACGTGCAGAATATTTTGTGTGCACCGAGGCATGTGTGAATGTGCACCGCCAGTGGAACTAAAAAAAACCTAGCTGTGGGTGCTCTGCTAATTGGCTGGGTGGCATCTGAATCTCTCCTGAGCAGCTGCTCATGTGTATAGTTTGCAGGGAACACTGCTCCTACCCTGTGAGGCTGGGCCTGTCTCCCTGCCCTGAGCACTGCAACCTGGTGCATGGGGGACATCTGGTAGTAAGACCTCATGCGCCATGTCACAACGCCACTCACTCAAGTATTGTCTAGCTACTCCTCAGTCATGACAGAGGGAGGGATGATTGGGATAAAGCTGAATGGTGCTGAGGCTCTGAGCACAGGCTTGCAAGGCTTGCAGAGCGCAGCCGGGCCCAGCCTAGTGGGACAGGAACCACCCCATTACCAGGGTATGTTTGATTTCCTGCTGTCTCCCCCTACCCTTCCTCTGTGCACCAGGAGGTGATAAAGGGTAGCAGGGTGGAGGCTGCTACTGAGGACAATCTCTGCCCCTTGGAGATGGTGAGGAACCAATGGAGGTAGAGGAAGATATATGTATCCTTGCCATGGAGGCCTCACCAATGATCCATTGCCCTCCTGATTGTGCAGCCTGGCTCTGCCACTGCTGAATGCCATGCACAGAAAAGTAAACATCATCATCCCCATTTTACAGATGGGAAAACAGAGGTAAAGAGTCTGTCTGAGACCATACAGTGAGCCAGTGGTTGAGCTTGGCATAGACTTCTAATCTGAGTACTCTCAGTCCACTGGACTATGCTGCTGTCTTGCCCCGTCACATAACAAATAATAATAAGCAATACCAACAGACTCTTAAGCCATTCGCGAATAGAATTCTTTCATCCATTCCCAGCTGGATCTGCGATGGCAAACCCACTTTTAAAAGGTTTATTGGATTTCTCCATCAAACGCTGCCGTGCGCTGCTCATTACTTGAAATCCTGCCATGCCATGCGGGGTGACCAAGCCAATTCCCATGGAGAAACATGAGGAGCCACCATTTACCATCTACATGTCGGGAGCCCTGAGCCAAGAGGCTGTCAGCACTGCTGAAGCAAAGTCAGACTCTGGCATGATCACAGAACAGCACTTTTCTTTCTGCTTGAGTGCGCCCACTGGGGTGCTTCCTGTCAGCCTCTCTGCTCCGGTGTTCAGTGCCCCCGACAACTCATCAGCCCAGAGGCATTTACATGCGGTTGTAAACATGAACGACACGTTACACTGAAGGTCCACAGGTAACGGAGCAGTTCCTGGAAGGAAACAGCAGTATGTATGTATGCTGCTCCATGTTTTTATTTACTGAGAGCTGGCTGGCACCGTCAGCGCACACCGGAGACATGGGAACTGATAAATAAATAAAAAGGAAGCGGAGTTGCCCGAGAAGGACAGTACGGAGGCTCTAGAGTGGCATTTGTGAGATGAGGTATTTCTGACCCCTGCCATAAGAACGGCCACGCTGGAGCAGACAACATCCTGCCTTCTGACAGCGGTCAATGCCCGGTGTCTCAGAGGAATGAACAGAACAGGTGATCCCTCCCCATCAGCAGACCTGTCCCAAAGCAGAGAGCAGGGCCCTGGGTAACCCCCCACCACGCTGCAGACCCTGTCCCTTCCCGGCTCCATCCCCACCACAACTCCTGACCCTCTCATTGACCACCCTGGCTGGGGACTATCTGAGGCAACGCCAAGGGCAGTAGATGGCAGCAACAGGGCCCCTCTTAACCCCCCCTGCCCTCACTAAGTGGCGTGAGTGGCAGCCTGCTCTGCTCAGCCACATCTTCCCAGCCCGCTGAGCTCCGCTCCTCTGCGGCTTGTGGGGAACAGAGGCTGCTTCCCAGTGCCCTGCAGAAGTGGGGCTCAGTGGGCTGGGAGGCTGGGCACGGCACAGCAGGCTGCCACTCATGCTGTGGGGTGAGGGTGGAGGGGTGGGGTGAGCAGAGGTGCTGTTTGCCCCCGCCACCCACTCCCTGCCCCAGGCAGTCCTCCTGCTTCCTGTCCACAGGACGTTTGGCACTCTGCCTGTCACCCATTCCCAGGTTCTGACAAGCAGAGGCTAGGGACACCATTCCCTAATAGCCACTGGTAGACCTAACCCCCATGAATTTATCTAGCTCTTTTTTTGAACCCTGTTCAAACCATCCCCCGTACGTGACCTTAAGCAGTTGTTTCCTCTGTTTCGGCTCCCCCTCTTTGCTGCATTTGCTCTTTAGCTTGAAAAATACCATTTCTTTTCTCTTTGGAATCATTTTCCCAGTGCAAATCAAAACCAATAATGTCATGTGAGCCCTGCACACTTTGCAGTCTGTGCAAATGAAAGCAATATATGTCACGGGGTAGAAAAACATCCAAAATGCTTATAATACATTGAAAGGTATAACCTATGATTAACAGGGCAATGAAAAGCGTGATTAAGTGTGGCTCTCTTTATTTCAATGTAGTTCATTCGTTTTGCATTAACTGCAATTAATTGACAGCCCGAATTCAGCTATAAATGCCCTGTGGCAGAGGCTGTCTCTTGCTGGGCTAAGTATGGCATCAGGCACAGTGGGGCCCCATTTTCACTTGAGAGCAGTGGTCTGTAACTGGCAGAATGGACCAGCATCTGGCACCTGAGCCTGATTCTTAAAAAAGGCCCAGTTCAAGTCCTTGCTTTGCCACAGTCTTGTGGGACAATCATGCAAATGCTGTGCCTCATTTTTCCATCTGTAGGGTGGGTATAACTGTACTGTCTTTGTATTAAAGACTGCAAGGGGCTCCGATACAATGCTAATTGGAGTCATCTGTGGTGTGGGAATATTTTTAAGAGTGGGGGTGCCGACATTGCCCTCCATACCCCTGCCTTCTGGCGCCCCAGCTGAGCTGGGCAGTGGAGACCCCCAGGGCACACAGGGCTGTCAGTGGATTCCCTAGAGCGCAGGAAGGTAGGTGGGAGCTTGGGTGCCAGGCTGGCAGCCCAGGGGTGTGCTATCTCCCCACCCCTAGTACCCGCACCTATAAGAGTCATATAAGTACCTACCTTATGTAGCTAGCACAAGTAAAAAGAAGAGATAAGTGTGTTCGGCTATAAAATGTCACACAGCCAGTGACAGTGTTGGGGTCAAGCCTCCATTTCAGCTAAGCCGTTCACTGCAGGCCTTGGTCCCAGTGGGGGATACAGCAGATAAGACATGACTCTTTGTCCTGTCAGGTATCACTGAGCACAGAGAGTCACCATGGAGGTCGTCAAGTGTAGTGCCCTGGCAACCCTGTCGTACAATGTAAACACATCAGACTCTGCCTGTGGCAGAGCAGACCCTCAGACCCAGAAGTCCCAAACAAATGCTTTAACCATTATGCCATACTTCCACTCATGCCATCTCCCCTCTGCTCCCAGTGTGGAGAACTTGACCCCTATATAACCGACAATATAGCTACATCTACACGTGAATGCTACATCGAAATAGCTTATTTTGATGTAGCGAAATCGAAATAAGCTATTTCGATGAATAGCATCTACATGTCCTCCAGCTGGTGCCGTCGACGTTCACGTTGACGTTGGGCAGCACTACATCGAAGTAGGCGCTGCAGGGGAGCGTCTACACACCAAAGCGGCCCACACCGAAATAAGGGTGCCAGGAACAGCTGCAGACAGGATCACAGGGCAGACTAGCACTTTCGGGGCAACAGCTAGCCGCTTCCTTAAAGGGCCCCTCCCAGACACACGCAGCCTGCACAGCACGCGGTCTGAGGAGCCACAGGCATGCACACCCCGTATAAGCAGCATGGACCCCCCAGCAGCAGCAGCAGCAGCAGCAGCAGCATCCAGAGGCCCACACACCTGCCCCTGGAGGAGCAGTGGTTGCCCTGCTCAGTGCCATGCAGGAGGCAGCTGACCATCTTTTATTTCATGAAAATGAGCTGTCCTCGGGGGATGAGGAAGCAGCCCCAGACCTTGCTGCCCTCCCAGCCCCCCACCCCACCGCACAGGCTGCTGGCTGTGGAGCTACCCCACAAGCACGGACTGGTGGGAGCGGCTGGTACTCAGCGAGTGGGACAACGACCGCTGGCTCCAGAACTTCTGAATGAGCCGGCAGGCATTCCTGGAGCTCTGCCAGTGGCTCACCCCCGCCTTACGGCACCAGGACACCCCCATGCGATGTGCCCTCACCGTAGAGAAACGGGTCGGCATTGCTGTCTGGAAGCTGGCCACTCCAGACAGCTACCGATCCGTAGGGCAGCAGTTCAGCGTGGGCAAGGCCACCGTCGGGGCTGTCCTCATGGAGGTAAGAGGACCCAGAGGGAGGGGGGGAGCCCGGGGGGGAGGGCCAGACACACCCTGCACACCCCTCACCAATGCTCTCTCATGTCCTTCCCCTGCAGGTCGTCCACGCAATCAATGTCCTGCTCCTCCACAGGCTCGAGCGGCTGGGGGCCCGGATGCTGCCATCGCGGGGTTTGCCAGCCTGGGCTTCCCAAATTGCTTTGGGGCTCTGGATGGGACCCATATCCCCATCCGTGTCCTGGAGCACAGCGGAGGACGCTTCCTCAATAGGAAGGGATACCATTCCGCGGTCCTCCAGGCCTTGGTGGACAGCTGGGGCCGCCTCTTGGGCATTTATGTTGGCTGGCCTGGCAGCACCTACGACGCCCGGGTGTTCAGCGATTCGGGCCTGTGCCTCCGGCTGGAGGCGGGGACCTACGTCCCCCAGCGGGAGATCCCTGTGGGGGACACCACCATGCCCCTCTGCGTTGTCGCAGACACGGCGTACCCCCTCCGGCCCTGGCTCATGCACCCTTACACGGGCCATGTCCCAGCCACCCAGGAGCGGTTCAATACGCGCTTGAACCATGAGCGCCAGGTGGTCGAGTGCACTTTCGGCCACCTCAAAGGGCGCTGGAGGTGTCTTCTCACCCATCTGGATGCAGGCCTCACCAACATCCCCCAGGTTGTGGGCGCGTGCAGTGCACTCCACAACCTGGTGGAGAGCAAGGGAGAGGCCTTCTTTCAGGGCTGAGCTGTGGATGCTGGCAGGGCCGATGTCCAGCCACCCGCTGCCCCCAGTCGCCAGGTCGACCCCGAGGGGATCCGGGTCCGGGAGGCCCTGCGGGCCCATTTTGACCAGGCTGCGGGATGAACGCTGGCAGGGCCAGCTGTGGGTGAGCCACCCATTGCACCTCCCTCATCCTCCACAACACTCCCTGCCCCCACGCCCATACCACAGAGAACCCGAGAGCACCCCCCCCACACTTCTGTGCAATAAAATGCATTTTTTTAAACAAAACCCTGCAACCTTGTATTATTAATATGAAAACAGAAGAAGAAGGGGGGAACTATGTACATGGGGGGGCAGGTACAAAACAGGGGTAGAACAAAAACTATTTACACAAAGATGGGGGGAATGAGTCCAAAGGAGGGGGCCTTGGGGGGCAACGTCCTCGGCCATGCACCCCTATTGTCCTGCGCCTGGTGTTGGGGGGCGTGACCCACGTCTTGGCCGGAGGCCCGGTTGAGGCTATGTGGGGGCCGGGAGAACTGGCAGATAGGGCCAGGCAGTGTCCGGAGGCCCATGGTCCCCCTTGCTGGCAGACCCCAGGACGGCCGATGGTGGAGGGACGGCAGGCGGAGTGGCAGGTGGAGCGGTGGGTGGAGTGGCGGGCAGAGTGGCGGGGGTGGGGGCAAGTGCTGCGTGATGGCATCGAACTTGCGCATGAAGGCCCCCCAAGCCTCCTGGCACCAGGCCAGTGCTCTCTTCTGGAGGTGGAGCCGCTGCTCCTCCACCTGCAGGCGCTGCTCAGACACCTCCAGCTGATGCCAGAGGGTGGCGAGCAGCTGGGGGTCCGTGGACGCCCGCGGATGGCTCCGCCGCTGTCAGGCTCATCCTGGGTCTGGTCCATGCTCTGCCGAGGGGCTGGCCTGGTGGGAGGGCCCCGGAGGGCTCTCCGGGATGACAGATGGCGCACTGGTGCTCTCCAGGCCCTCCAATGGTGCAGCTGTGGAACAGAGAGGGGAAGAAGAGTGGAGATAGCCGTTAGTCTGGGCCCTGACCCGTGGCCCTTGTCCCCCCAGCCCTCTGCTGCTGGTTCCCCATCCCCGTCCCCCGGAGATGCTGCTGCTGCTGCTGATGGGTGTGCAACCCCCCTGCCCCGGGGTGCCCTAGGTTCCGCTCCCCCCATCCCCAGGGATGGGGCATGGCGCTGTCCTGCTGGGGGGCAGGGGCTGATGGACTCTTCTGAGGGACATGCCACTGCTGTCCTCGGGGCCATGGTCATCTGAGTGTGTGGAGGGCCCTGGTCGTGTCTCTTGTCCCTGCCCCTTAACCCCGGGGGTGTGCACCAGGGGGGTACATACCTGACAGTCCGCTCCCACAGTCGGGGGACACCCATCGGGCAGACGCCCTGCTGGAGCTGTGGGAGGGGAGGGTGACCTGGAGCCCCCCATCACTGGAGGCCCCCTTCTCCTCCTCCGGTGTCCCAGGGGTGGGCTCCTGGGGGGGCCCCTGGGGTGCAGGGCTTGCCTCCGGGGCGGACTCCATCTCCGGGGCCTGCTGGGGCTCATCAGCCGACGTGTCAAGGGTGGCCGGGAGGGAGGAGGTGTACCGGGGTCCCAGGATTTCCCTGAGCTCCCTGTAAAAGGGGCAAGCGGCGGGGGCAGCCCCAGATCGGCTGGCCGTGTCCTGGGCCCGGGCGTAACCCTGCCACAGCTCCTTTACCTTATTCCTGACGTGGTCAGGAGTGCGGGCATGGTGACCCTGGGCAGCCAGGCCCTTGGCCAGCCGAGCAAACGCATCCGCGTTCCGCCTCTTGCTCCCTGTTACCTGGAGCACTTCCTCCTCGCCCCAGAGCCCCAGCAGGTCCCGGATCTCGGCCTCCGTCCAGGAGGGGCCCCGCTGCCTCTTCCCCTGCTGGCTGGGAGCCCTGGGTCCCTTTGACGGGGTTGCCCTGTGGGTGCTTGGGGGGCTGGCTGGCTGCCTGCCATGGGGTGCAGGGTGCTGGCTTGGGGCTGCGGAGGGACGTGCAGGCTGGGCATGTGGCAGTGCTGCTGCCTGCACAAGCTCTCAGCTTCCTGCACAGGAAATAAGGGGGCGGGGAGCTTTAAGGGGCTGCTGCACACGGCGACCATAGAGCTCAGCGGCTGGGGAGAGCATCTCTCAACCCCTCAGCTGATGACCGCCATGGAGGACCCTGCTATTTCGATGTTGCGGGACGTGGATCGTCTACACGTGCCCTACTTCGACGTTCAACTTTCAACGTTGAAGTAGGGAGCTATTCCCATCTCCTCATGAGGATAGCGACTTCAACGTCTCACCGCCTTACGTCCATTTCAACTTCGAAATAGCGCTCGGCATGTGTAGACGCAGCAGGTGCTATTTCGAAGTTGGCATGGCTAGTTCGAAATAGCCGGCTAGTGTAGATGCGACTTATGACTCCTATAATCTTTCTGTTCTGGGGAGGTTGACAGTAGAGGAAGTTGTTCTTAGTTCATTTGTAGGGTCACAGGAATTTGAGATGGAAATGAGCTGTTAAACTAGCTGGCCCATCCTGTGCCATCAGCCAGCACCCTTCCTTTGCAGAGATCTACTGATGCTTTGAGAAAGCCTGAAATGGCACGTAGCCATAGAGAGTTGCTGGTTATATTAGGCTGAACCACCTGAGTCCTCTCCCAGCACAGACTCTATCAACACCAATTAAATCATTAACGTTGACAACTGAGGCTCTCCAGAGAAAATCCTTCTCAAAATGGAACCGAAAAGGCAACCTGAAGGGAAAATCCACTTCACCCTTTAATGCCCTTTAGCAACTTTCTTCAGAAGAGGCGGGTGATTCTTGTTAGGCTCAGTTTAATCCTTTGACCATCCTTTGACCATGCAGGTTGGAAAATAATTTTTTGAGGATTTGGGTCTTCATTTTCTGATGTTTTTTGGTTAATGGTTATTCTAGTATGTGTGTGTGGTTTTTATTATCAAAAATCTCACTCAGGGACTGTTCAGCACAGGGTAGTTATTTTTAGAAGCTAGTCCCTAATCTCGTAACGTCTCTGGGCCCAGAGACATTTTCCCTGGGGAGCCATTCATGGATGGGAACTCTTAGTGCCTCAGCATTCCAACACCTCATGGTCTTTGCAGAAGGTCCCCCCAGGCTAGGGCATAGTGGAGGGAGCAGCCAGTTTATAGGTCAGGGAAGAATGAGTGGGGTGGGAGAAGGGCCTTGAAGTTTTACATTGCTCCCTTCCATCAGCTCTGCAGAGATTAGGGTGGAAATGTTATCTAGCCTGAAGATTTATTATTTTTTTGCAGTCTGCTGCTTAAAATCCCTTTAATGGGCTCCCACAGCAAGCGCCATCCAGGAAAAAAAAAAACAACTTAGCAGGGCAGCTGCAAAGGGATTGCATTGCTAGGGAATGGAGAGGGACTCAGGGTTGGGACAAAAGCACATGGTGTCTGCACAGATGGCCTTGGATTTTGTCAGTACTTCCAGAATCTGTAAGGTCTGTGACCTCATTTCTGCAGGGGGTCAAACTTGGGCATCAGTTTTACCAATGGGAGGACTCAGGAGGAAGCATTCTGGGGGAAAGTTCATGGTGATTTTCCCCCCTTAACTCTCTGGTGATTTCTTCACAGTAGCAAGTCACCCTGGGGTGGAGAGCATAAGAGAATGGATGATCTGGTGTAAGATTTGCTGTAAGAAAGCAGCTGCTTAAAACAGGGGTTCTCAAACATCATTGCATCATGACCCCTTCTGGACAGCAAAAATTACTACAAAACCCCAGGAGTGGGGATAAAAGCCTGAGCCCTGCCTAAGCCACACAACCACAGTTGGTGGGGCCAAAGCTCTCCACTCCCAGCACGGGGCCTATAACCTGCCTGGTGGGGCTCAGACTTTATCTTTGGCCCCAGGACCAGCAAATATAAGCCTGAACACTTTGGGGTTCTGAGTCCCAGCCCAGTCTGAGAACCACTACCCAGTGCATTGGCTGATAGTGGCGGAAAAGGTTCAGAGGGTTTGAATATTTAGGAACAGTTTGGATAGGCACATTGCAGCTTGTTTAGAGCTGTATCCTTACTGTACGTTGCTCTGTTGATTGAAGCTTTGGCCCTCACTCCAAGCAGGAAGTTTGCTGGAGAAAAGCCCTTCTGTGGTAATTTTGAACTCCTGCTTTGAAATGGAGGCTGTGGAGTGGGGAATGAATATGAGAAAACAAATGAAAAGTCATAGGATTTTCTGGTGACTTCTTATTTTCATTCCCCTGGACCTATCTAGGAGGGTTTAGAATGTCATAAACCTCAAAAGCAAAGCCATAAATGGCTTGTTTCACCAGGATCCTTAGCAAATGTCTCTCCTTCCTTCTGCAAGCTCTGGATTTGTGAGAAAAGTGGGTTGTAAATGGATGACAACACAAACGTCCTATTGAAAGTATTGCAGATATGTCATGTAGACACCTATGGGGTTATTTTATGAGTTGCATCACTCATTTGTGTTCCCTGAGGGGAAATCCAACACATATCTATCTCCACCTGCTGGAAGTAGATTCAAAATGTTGAATGAGTGTTATTTTAAAATTCAGACCTGAAGATTTTGAAAAGATCCATCTTTTGTGAGGCTTGAATGAAGAGGGAACTCTATTTTTTAAATGATGATGAACAAAGCTAATCCCACATTTTGGGGATGGTGCCAATATTTTTGCAGACGTACATTGTAACAGCTAAACTATGTAGCATTCAAAGAGGGTGGCATTTGGCTGTCAGTCTGGTTCTGAATTCAGAACATTCAACTGATCCTTTTCCAAGCGAGACATTCATGGTGCAGATCTGGCTTCCCTCAGAATGTGTGCAACTCCTACGGAATTTAGCTCAGGGCAGAACTGGGGCATTGGTATGTGAATTGTGAAACGCATTTGGCCCAGCCTTTTTAAGATGGAAAAATTCACAAAGATTCAGGAGCTCAAATGTTCTCATTTTAAGTGACGGAACTATTACTTGCTTAAATATGATACAAATAAATCACAGACAAATACAACAATCATCACAAGAAGTACTAACCATTGAGTCTGTGGTAGGGTTTTTACTTTATTTGAAAAATGTCTAGTGGTATAAATAAAAGGAAACCCCAGTCTAGTGTAAGAAGGCTGGCTGAGAGCTAGGCATGCTAGCTGATCCCAAACCAAACTTCACCAAAGCAGTTTTTGGATGTCTCAGAATGTGAACTGTGAACATTCTCTGAGGTTGATGAGTTTTTATCAAAGAGGCCTTTTATCCCAAATGTTCCTTAGCTCAAATGGCCAAATAGTCAGCAAACCGAACAAATATCAGCAATTTGAAAGTGCCTGAATAAAAATCACTTCCCTTTCCAATTAAGTTGGAGTCTGTAGAGCAGCAAGCCTATTATGTAAAAATAATCACTGTCATCCAACCAAATGTGTTAGTCATGACAGCAGCAAGGAAAAGCTTTAAACACACAGGCTGGGTTTTTTTACAGGCACCTTAGGATGTTTGGGTGAACTTGAGTGGGAACTGGTCACCTAATTCCAGTCACACATTTTTTTGTCTTGAACGTTAACAAGCACAGGCAAAGGCAAAATATAAGAACATAAGAACAGCCACACTGGATCAGACCAAAGGTCCATCTGGCTCAGTATCCTATCTTCTGACAAAGGCCCGTGCTTGACGCCTCAAAGGGAGTGAACAGAACAGGTAATCACCCCAGTGACCACTCTCCAGACATTCATTTTCAGCCTCTGACAAATAGAGGCTAAGGACACCATTCTTACCCATCCTGGCTAATATCCATTGATGGACCTACACCATGGATGTATCTAGTTCTTTTATGAACCCTGTTACATTGTTGGTCTTCACAAAGAAGATGAGAACTTTCTTTACTAAATGGACCTTTTAAAATCAGGCTTTAGTCAGACTTATTTTGTTGCCCAGTGCCACTGTTATCTTTATATCAAATCTTGAGCATCTAGGGGTTTTTTCCATGTATGTGTTCCTAATGGTATGTTACATTTTTTCACCAAGTATTCGTGGGTCATTGAACATCTTCTGACATTGTTCCAGGAGGTTGAATTAAGGAAACACAAAGTTCTGGGCCTTCTAAGTCTGGAGACTATCAAGCCAGCTGCTTGTATTTTGAAGATCCATAACCTTTCACACACACCGCGTTTGACACACTGGAAGATGTGCCAATGGAACATTGACATTTTATTTATGCAACATACATTATTTGTTTCTTTGGGTCCATAAATGACAAATCTGTTGAAATTGCTTTATGATCTTGGGTGACCTTGAGTTCCAGTTTGAAACCTATAACTTAAGGGCTGCGTCTACACGTGCACGCTACTTCGAAGTAGCGGCAGTAACTTCGAAATAGCGCCCGTCACGTCTACACGTGTTGGGCGCTATTTCGAAGTTGAAATCGACGTTAGGCGGCGAGACGTCGAAGTCGCTAACCCCATGAGCGGATGGGAATAGCGCCCTACTTCGACGTTCAACATCGAAGTAGGGACGTGTAGACGATCCGCGTCCCGCAACATCGAAATAGCGGGGTCCTCCATGGCGGCCATCAGCTGGGGGGTTGAGAGATACTCTCTCTCCAGCCCTTGCGGGGCTCTGTGGTCACCGTGGGCAGCAGCCCTTAGCCCAGGGCTTCTGGCTGCTGCTGCTGCAGCTGGGGGTCCGTGCTGCATATACAGGGTCTGCAACTAGTTGTTGGCTCTGTGTATCTTGCACTGTTTAATGAAAGTGTGTCTGGGAGGGGCCCTTTAAGGGAGCGACTTGCTGTTGAGTCCGCCCCGTGACCCTGTCTGCAGCTGTGCCTGGCTCCCTTATTTCGATGTGTGCTACTTTGCCGTGTAGACGTTCCCTCGCTGTGCCTATTTCGATGTTGGGCTGAGCAACGTCGAAGTTGAACATCGACGTTGCCAGCCCTGGAGGACGTGTAGACGTTATTCATCGAAATAGCCTATTTCGATGTCGCAACATCGAAATAAGCTATTTCGAAGTTGGGTGCACGTGTAGACGTAGCCAAGAAGAGCAAAGGGAAACTTTCTCACAAGCTTCCAGAGACTAGTCCATAAAGCATGTTTTCCATTATGGTTTACATCACCGTTTGGTCTACGAGACACTCATGCACATGTGTGTTAGAGAATTATCTGAACATAGTACATGTTCCCTCTGGAAAGAGACAGTAAAACTCCCTTGAAAATTCACCCAGCCAATGTCTGGCTCCATATCCGTTCATTGAAGGCGGTCATGTTGTGTTGGGTGAAACTGCCCTGATGAAAACAGGAGGTGTGTAGCCCACAGTAGGAAAACTAACACTGCTTGAGCAATGGGCCTGTTCCCATATTTGGAAGTGCAGAGTTTCCCTTGCTTCGTTTAGCTACTCACCCACACACAGACACACACACACTTAATAATCACACCTCTTTTCTGCCTCTCTTTGTGGCTGCAGTGAACTCAGAGGCAGGTCAGCTACAGCACTCAGTAGAGTGGTCCTTGTGCTCTGCCCAGAGGATGTCTTGAGTATGCCTGTGATGGCACAGTCTGTGCAATGCTTTGGAACTTGAAGAAACCATGACCCGTGAGTGCAGTGCAACCTGATTGTAAGGCACAAAAGTTCTCAAACCAGTCACACTCGCTGTGGTACCCAGCTGGCATCCTGAAGCTGGGCCACACTGGAAGTTTTTGACAGGGTTGTAATACCAGTTAGAGGTGCGACTGGAGTTTTTGGATGACATTTCTAAACAGGACTCTGCAGCTCACTGGGAGTCAGAGTCTCTCCACTGGCCTCTGGCCAGAAGGAACCAGCAATGGTGATAACCAGGTAACCACCATCTCAGCTGGCATGCTCATGTTGCCATAATTCGGGGCACCACCGGGGCAGCGGGTAAGTGCAGGTTGGCTCTTGGGGCTGACCCATTCTTACCCACTGTCCTGATGGTGCCCCAAATTTTCAGGTGCCCTAAGCAGCCACGTATTATGCGTATGTGCAGGGATTGCTTGGGTGCATCATGCTTTCCCCTGGCACCAGCCTCAGTCAGTGCAAGGAGGAGAAAGAGCCAAGCCCCTGCCCTGCCCAGCCACCCCCATTCTGTGGTGCATTGTGCAGCAGGTTTTGTCATTGTTTCAGCCAGAGAGGACAAGCACAGGGATTCGGTTTGCTCCTGTCTAACCAGCAAAAGAGGGGACAGTTGCAATGGCTCCTGGGTTTCCCCTCACTCATGCAGGTAGGGGCTAGCCAGGAAGCCAGGTCTAGTGTTCCACAGAAGGGCCTGACTAGATGGGATTAGATGTCTAAGCACCACTGGCCTTTGCAAATCTAGCCCTCTGTCCTTAGCATGACCAGCATAGCTCTTGATGAGCTCAATGGAATCCTGCCACCCAGTGCCAGCTGGTGATCTACACCACAATGTCTCCGAGTAACATGGTCTCTCTCTTTCCCCTCACTCCTATATTCGCCACAGTGATGTATCTCTTCAGGGACTTATTCCAATGGGGCTGAGCTTGAACAGGCAAGGGGTGTGGATTAATGACCCCTCTAATCTTTTCCATCCGTGTGCAGTTTTTTTTTCCATCTCTGTGTGGAATAGTTTTTTTTCTGCGTGCACTGAGGCATGTGCAAATGTGAACCACCAGAAGAAACAAAAAACAAACCGTGCATGCCCTGCAGAGTTGAATGTCTCCTGAGGGAATGCTTGTGTGGATCTGTAGTAGTGCCTGTTTTAATGATAGCCCAGTAGTACTCACCTCCTAAGTGGTCAGCCCAGATGGATGGGAGACAAGCAAGGTGAGTAAAGGGTCCATCAAGTTCCCGTGAGCGGAGTGCAGGGACTTTATGGCTCTTGCCTGCCAGCATGACACCTCAGAGACATCCGTAGTTCCAGGAGCTGCTCACACACTTAATAAGCAGCAGCCCTCGCTCCAGTGGGCTGGGAGTTCCTTTCTCAGGTGGCATCCTTGCAAATGTGCCAATGCAGTACTGTGGTTTGAAGGCATAGAGACACACTATAAAATGAACAAGCAATCTCCAGTTAGGTAGCAGGGTCATTCCGGTGCCCTGGTTGACTCAGGTTTCTGGGCACAAACTTCTCCCTCACTTTCTGCCACCTGATCCTGAAGAGCGTATACAAAACAGGATGTCAGCTTGTGCTGTCCAGTGGTGAGTTTGCTGTATGTGGGGCAAAAGGGGAAGGAAGTGCAGCCAGACGAGGGTGTTTGGGCGAGAACAGCCTTATGTTCATTAGGCTACTCACGTAGCTAAGCTGCATACTATTTACTCTCATACTTGGTTTTCCTCCTCTCTAAATTGCACGCCACTCCTTGCTTCAGTTCCCTCATCTGTAAATTGAGAAGAATAATCCTGACCTACCTGGAACTACAGGTGGAATTAATGCTTCTATGCAAGACGTGACGGGAAATCCTCAGAAGAAAGGTGCCACTCGAAAAGTAAAATATTATTATTAAAGCCATGGGGATGAGTATACATTGGTTTGCCATCCTTTGTGTGTGGCAAAAGACTCCAATATTGTTGATGAGTTCACAGTTCAATTTACTACAAGTAGGACTAAGCGGGGGAGAAAATAAGTCCACATGAGCCTTGGGGAGGTGACTTATCCAGGGAGATTAGAGAAACAAGGTCAGTGAGGTAATATATTTTTGTGGGGCAACTTCCATTGCCTCTTTCACCAATATAAGTTGGTCCAATAAAAGTTATTATCTCACCCACCTGGTCTCTGTAATATCCTGGGACCAATAAGGCTACAAAATCACCATGTACAACAATGGAAGTTGTCCGATGACACCCAGTTTCCTGCTGGGAAAAGCGCTTGTGGGTTCATGTCTCTCTCAACAGTCAGTTGAATTAAATAAAACATCTGAGAATGATCAGTGCCCTGTAAATGTCACCATTTTACAATAGATGACATTGACTTAGCAGGGATTACAATATCCACACATGTTTTATCTCCTCAAGATGTTTTCAGGAAGTTGAATAAGCTGGTTTATGTGCTGACAGGCATTGTAAGCAGAAGCTCAGCTTGAAATATTAGGTCAATAATATGGCGAATATACACCCAGTCCATTGCAATCCATCTAACAAGATGCCTCTGGTCCTAGTTTTGCCAGCTCCACTTAAAGTGGACCATCTGGGATAACTCCACATTTCAAGAGTTCTTGTTTTGTTTTCCTAATGTTCTGGAGATCTCAAGGTTTGGCAAGAGGGCCTTAGAAACAGAGAATCATAAAATCACAGGGTTAGAAGAAATCTTAGGCGGTCATAGAGTCCACCCTACTGCTGAAAGCAGGACCAGGGCTTTTTCAAGGTAGGATTTAAAGATCTCTATGGAAGGATATTTTCCCACCTCCCTAGGTAACCCATTCCAGAGCTTCACCACTCTCCTAGTGAAAGAGTTTTTCCAAATATTCCACCTAGAAATTTCCCACCACAACTTGAGACCATGTCTCCTCATTTTGTCATCTGTCACCACTGGGAACAGCCTCTCTCCATCCTCTTTGGAATCTCCTTTCATTGAGAAGGAGACATGGGTCTTTAGTCTTCACAGTTTTTTCTAAGCAGCAGAATCTGACCTTTGTGTGAGCACAGGAAAAAAATATTTAAGGTTCTCCCAAGAACTCTGCTCCTAGAGGTGTGACACAAGTCCCTCCATTATGCAAATCAGCTGTCTGGAAGAATTTAGATATAAGACATACCTTCTCATGGCTTAAAAGAGGACCATGCATTTCAATGTTTGATTTTAACCAAGAAAAGGCTCTGCAGCTACCAAACAAATAAGGGAAGATTTGAAGTATCTGAGAATCAACTTGTTGACTGAGAGTTGGGAATCTGTGTAGAACTATTGTTTTGGGTAATGGCTCACCAGTTTGACCTAATAATTTCTAGGTCTGCCCATCACAAGAGCTTTCATCTAGAGGTAGGTTGCAGGACCTGCAGCAACCACATAAATGCTACAAATGATGCAATAGTAGCACACAATTTGTTGCACTTAATAATGGAGTTTACAATTAAATAGCTGAGGTGGTGATTACACACAGATTAATTTACCTTGATTAGTTACTTAAAAACAATATACAAGTACAAATTTACCTAGAATAATACAATACTTGCACTTCCTGATGGACTTGAGGAGTTGAAGGACTAGCTTTACTCCATTGGTGGTGAGAGGTGAGATAGTGTTAGAGCAGAGGAAACTTTAGAGAAAGACTAGTACTAGCAGAAAGAAGAAAACTAACAGAGAGAACAGAAAGAACACAAAGCCACTGTTGGCAATGGAACATTATAAATTTCCTTACATTACCTTTCAAATCAAAACTAGACTTCTGCACCCTAAGATTTTTAAGGGTATGCATGCCTGATTGGGGAGTGGACCCAACATCCCCACTTTGCAACCTTACTAACATCCCAAAATGGGAATTTGTGGGTAAGATATCAAAAGATACCACCTAACAGCCCTTGGTGACCTTGGCCTTCACTTTGTAATAAACAGAACGGTTGATCCGACAGGGCCATAATATTCTGGCACCGTCAGACACCACACAAGATTTTAAAAAATGTTACTTACTAGTAGTAGGCATCCTTCAGTCTGCATAGACTATGGATCGCGCCCTTTAAAGTTTCAGTTGAGGACTTCATTTACAGCGTCTATTGTGACTATAAAGACCCACACGAGAGTGACAGTCCTTGCTGCATCTCTTGCAAATGTAGTGGGTGTCTGGCAAGTCCTTATTCTGCTTTCTGTGCACTCGCTTCTCCTCTGTTAGCTGTCTGATCTTCAACTCACCCTTCTGAAGGCCCTTGTGTAACCCCTGCCTCCATCTGCTGCGGTCGTCTGCTAGATCTTCCCAGTTGTCCAGCTCGATGTCTACCTCTCTGAGGTCTCTCTTGCAGACATCTTTGTAACGCAACTGGGGGCGTCCGGGAGGTCTTTTGCCAGAGGCTAGCTCACCATACAGGATGTCTTTTGGAATCCTTCCATCGTTCATCCTGTGGACGTGGCCAAGCCAGCGGCGTCGACGTTGCCTGAGGAGGGTGCGCATGGTTGGGATTCCAGCTTGCTCGAGGACGGCGGTGTTGGTCACTCTGTCCTTCCATGATATTCCAAGGATGCGCCTGAGGCAGCGCAAGTGGAAGACGTTCAGCCTCTTTTCCTGGCAGGCATACAGGGTCCAAGTCTCGCTGCCACAAAGGAGGGTGCTGAGGATTCAGGCTC
The DNA here is from genome assembly GCF_033958435.1 of Carettochelys insculpta. Taxonomy (NCBI): domain Eukaryota; kingdom Metazoa; phylum Chordata; order Testudines; family Carettochelyidae; genus Carettochelys; species Carettochelys insculpta. Next base: position 7,579,418 of record NC_134145.1, read on the forward strand.
TGTAGACTTGCATTTTGGTGTGAGTGTACAGCTTGTTGTTATTCCACACTCTCTTGCTGAGTCTGGACAGAGTTGTGGCCACTTTTACGATCCTCCTATTCAGCTCAGTGTTCAACGACAGGGTGTCAGTGATGGTGGACCCGAGGTAAACAAACTCGTGGACAACCTCTAACGTATAGTTGTCAATGCTGATTGATGGGGATTCAGCAACATCCTGACCGAGTACGTTCATCTTCTTTAGGCTGATGGTAAGCCCAAAGTCCTTGCACGCTTTGGAGAGCCGATCCAGCAATTTTTGAAGCTGGTCTTCTGTGTGAGACACTACAGCAGCATCATCTGCGAACAGCATGTCTCTGATGAGGACTTCTCGCACCTTAGACTTCGCTTTCAACCTTGCAAGGTTAAACAGTTTCCCATCAGATCTTGTGTGCAGCAAGATGCCCTCTGTTGAAGATCCAAAGGCATGCTTCAGGAGGAGTGCGAAGAAGATCCCAAACAATGTCGGAGCAAGCACGCATCCTTGTTTGACGCCGCTCCTGATTCCGAAAGCATCCGATAATGCGCCGTCATATTGGATGGTTCCTCTCATGTTTTCGTGGAATGACTGGATCATCTTCAGTAAGCGTGGAGGACAGCCTATCTTGTGGAGCAGTTTGAACAGACCATCCCTGCTGACCAAGTCAAAGGCCTTGGTCAGGTCGATGAAGGCTATGTAGAGTGGCTTTCTCTGCTCCCTGCACTTCTCCTGCAGCTGCCTTAGAGAGAAGACCATGTCAACGGTAGACCTCTCTGCGCGGTTGATGCAGCCCTGGATGCCGTCGAGCTCCTACCAGTAATGGATGAACTGGACCAAGAGCCGACTGTGGATGAACTGAAGACAGCCATCGACAGCGTTGCAGCAGGAAAGGCCCCTGGCCAGGATGGTATACCACCAGAGGTAATCAAATGTGCCGCGGACACACTCCTGGAACCCCTGCATGAACTACTGTGCCTGTGCTGGAAAGAGGGTGAGGTTCCACAGGATATGCGTGACGCTAACATTGTAACGTTGTATAAGAACAAAGGAGACAGAAGCGACTACAACAACTACCGTGGAATCTCCCTCCTAAGCGTCACTGGTAAACTGTTTGCTCGCGTCATCCTTGGCAGACTCCAGAAGATTGCTGAGAGGGTGTACCCCGAATCGCAGTGCGGTTACTTACTAGCTAAACTAAAATTTGGAAACACAGATCCATTCCTGCTTAGCTATACCTGACTGAAAACATCTAGATACCCACAACTACCTAGCTCAAGTTGATGTTTTTCAAAGTTTAAGCCCTGTAGGCCTCTGGAATTACTGCTAAAATGAAATAAAATAGTAAAAGGAAATAGCATTATATAATAGATATATATAGATATATAGATATATATAGATATATAGATAGATATATAGATATATTATAGGCTTAGGCTACAAGAATAAAATATATAATATAAGCTAACGTATCCTTATAGGTTACAAACTCCCCAGAAACTATTGTGCCCAGAGCAGTCTATCACCCTGCACGCTTTCTGCACTAACCACATGTAATGAATATCTTAACACACATTACAAAAAAGATGAGATAACTCAATGTGCAGCAAAACTCATCTTCTGCAACCCTGGAAACTAATGGCGAGTGACTTTTTCCGGCATGATTTCCTGACAGAAGGCCTCTGAAATGCCTCAGGATCTGGCATTGCTGTTCAGTGTCTCTGCAGCATGGAGAAAAATGAAGTGTTATGCCCATGACCTCTAACTGGGTTGATAATTCAGATAAAAGTTCCAGTGAGCAGAAAAAATGTCATTTGTCATAATCCTGGCACCGAGTCCCTAGCCCACAGAGTTTGATGGGTAGGAAATGGACATGTTTAAAATCTAATTAATTTTGAGTTGGAAGTATCTGAGGCATACATTCCCTCCCCCCCAAACTCCCTTCACTGTCAAGAACATGCTTTATTTCTTTGGCATGTCTCATTAATGCTGAATTCTCCAAACCCTTGTAGCAGGGCCTCTTAGCTGAATGAAAACAGTCCAGAAGAAAGTTATGGGTTTCCTAGAATCTTCCTTTTGTTTTATTCCTGCTTAAGCTTTGAGAGCAAAATCCTTCTGCCTTTCTAGGGATATTTGCTTCCCTGATGGCTAAGGCTGTCTTATCCACACCATATATCCAATGTGCTGCGACTTAAGTGCAATGAATCTGTGGGCTGCTGTCCATGTGATGATGAGGAACTGAAGTCCTAACTTAAAATGGATTTAGTTAAAAGGTTGTGCACACTCTTTTAAATCAATAGAAACCTGATATATGCCAGTTTAGCTCCAGCTAGTTAGGGAGAGATTTAGCTAAAGAAATAGAAGATGCCTTTAAATTAGATTATAAAATAGAAGATGCTTTAAATTAGATAAAGGAGATTTAATTAAATATGCTTAAAAACCAAGTGAAGTTAAACAAGTACAACTTCTGCATGCTGGCAAGTTCTGTGAACTTGTCTGGTTCTGTTCCTTTATCAGCACTCTCTCTCTGAATCTCTGTCGGTGCATGTGCAGTCAGAGTTGGTCCTGAGAAAACAGCGGAGCGGCAACTCACCAAGGCTGCTCCTGTTTCTTATTTAGATTATTTTTACACCAAGCAGTTTGGCCAGTGTAGGGGGTCGTTTTGTTTTTTTTAAAAAAGAATTACAAAGTTATACTGGCAAAATCCCTACTCTAGATGCAGGTATATGAAGGGGAGTACATTAAGAGATACAGCTTATTTTGTTCAGGGAAATAGTAGAGACTATAAGGGCAAAAGCACTCTTTTACCTATGTGTATTCTATGCAGAAACCAGACTCCCTGGCTTCAAAATCTTAGGCTTGTCCAATGTGAACTGAAGAAAAATCCCAGCAGAGCTAGGACCCATGAAACACAGCAGAATAGTTTGAATTCTGTCCACTAGAGGGCGCCCGTGCACTCACACTTTTTACTATTGGAAGACCACAATACAAACTTTTTTAAAAAATCGTCTTAATGTAGTCTGACGTTTCAAATCTTTTTGTTCTCTGAGGATCATTATTTTTAATTTGTGTGAATTCCTAAACTCATCGAGTTCTGACTGGGATTGGATGCACCAGGTGGAAATTGTTGACGTAGTCTCAGCCTGGTGAGATGCAGAAAGAATTGGAAGAAGCACAAGAAAGAGTATTCCAGGCCAAAAGCTAACGGCCCTGTCAATACTAAGTTGTATTATGCTAGACATTGTACACATGGTAAGAGACTGTCACTGACCAGCTCCAATACTACAATTTATATATCTGTACTTAGGTAGATCTGGCACACAAAGAATGGGAGAGGACAAATGGAGGGAAAGTGATTTATTCAACAAGCGATAGCAGCCCAAATTCATAGGTAAGAATAAAATCTGTATCTTTTAAAGCTCAGTTCAGGACTCTAAGCCCTAGAAAAAGATTGCTTTCCTTTCTAGCTAACATTAAATAGCATTAACTTTTTGTTCATTCCTTACTGCACATCCCCGTGTGTAGGAAGAAATAAACACAAAGAGACTCCATATAATAAGGTCTGATTATATGACAATTAAAATAGGATAAAACATTTTAAGGGGTGTGAACTCTCATGCTTCAGGACATAAAGCAACCACTGACTAACAATGGTCAGGAGGAAATCTTAACCCTATGGGTAAATTAGTACATAATTGTCCATTATGTGTGATTAAGTGACTTCATCTGAAGTGTCTGCTATTGGAAACTTGCTACTGAATTGATGGACCATGGTTCTAATCCAGTTTGGCTATTCCTGTGTGGCAAGTGTTGCTTAGTAAGGCTATGAAAATAGCTGATTTTTTCAGTTCAGGTCTGGAAAATCTAGGGCAGGAATCATTTTGGGTCAGTCTGAAAAGAAAATGCTTTGAAATTTTCAGGGAAACAAAAGTCTGAAAAAATCTTCATTTAATGTCACTTAAAACATTTCAGTCAACTGAAACTGAAATGTTTGGTTTTGATTTTGATAGGTTTATGAACATTTTAAAATAACAAAAATACAACTGAGGGGGATTCCAAAAAGAAAAACTTTTGAAAACACAAAGGTCAACATTTCTCATTTGCAAGAGGCCAAAATAAACCATCCTGAGGTTTGCAAAAAAAAAAAATGCTGTAACAATTTAAAATGAGCCCCACTTTGCAAAAAGTTTTGTGTCATGCAGTATTTGTTTATTAAAAAATACTCAAAAAATGTGTTGTGTTGCTGAGACACTTTCATGACTACTGTCCATGCTTTAGCTGGTCTGTGGGCAAACAAAAAACTTCAATTTGCACAGGTATCAAGCTAGCACTAAAACAAACACTCAACAAACAAACAAATACCTTCAGAGATTAAAGTAAACTGAAGTAGGAATCTGATTTAGCAACATCCAGCTTTTTTCCATGTGTTGTCTCAAGGATGTAGGACAGCTTCTAAATCCCATAGTGCAGATGACTGACTACAGCATTTTGTCTTTTAAATCAATTTGGTGAAGGGAATTAGTTGGCTTTTGTCACGCTATACAGTTGGGTAAAGTAGAATCGGAGACACAGTGCTGGAGATCGTCAACATTTTTCTTTCATCTTTTCTTGGATCACATCACATGGTAAACACATGTATTCCTTCTGCCCTCTCCGCACACATTCACACCTCATGTCTAACACCTGTCCAAATAAACATCAGCTGTTTCAGCACAAGAGAATTATACTCTGGAAGTTGCAGAGACCCAAAGGCATTTCTAACAGGATTTCACATCACAGATTAGCTTGAATCCATTTAATCTTCAAATGATGCTGTGCTGAAAGCAAGTGGCCAGACTGCCAGGTTTGCTGGATGTGAAGTTTTGTCAGTGGTACTGAAATCCATTCCTTCACTGGGCAATTGAATCAAGAAAATCCCATAATCTTTCCCATCAAATGTCTTCCTGGTTGATTTGAATGTGCTACGATGGACAGCAAGTGTAAGAAAATCGGGATGATTTGTGGGGTTTGTCTGCTATTAATGATCCTATCACATCTCACACACTGAGCAACGGTGTGCCAGGTCAGTACTGGATAGGAGAACTCCAGAAAAAGGTAGGTTTTGGTGATAAGTGAGATCTCTCTGCAAGCTCTGAATTGGGCTTGGTGGACCCAGTCAGCTAATGAGGCTGGAAACAAAGGAGCTTTTGACTAGATGTGGCTATTTACAGAGGAGTGTCACTATGCAGGAACAGGCAGGGCCTATAAAGCAAGCTACAGCCAGAGGTATGCTGAGAAAGGTTGTTCCCATCCTGGGAAGACAGTTTGGAGGCAGTACACTGAGTCCCAGAGAGACAAAGGGAAACCAGAAGGGAGGAAGCAATCCAGGAAGGAGCAGCGAGGGCTGAGAGAAGAGGAGGCAGAGGTCACTGGAATGGACCTGGAGTAGAGGACTGGACTGCATTTCCCTACCCTGAGGGAGTGACACAGTAGCAGTGAATAGGATGATGGAACCCTGGAAGGGCGGAATAGTAAGTGGCCTTCTAGAGAGCTGTAAAATTCTGGTAGTGGGGATGTTCTGCTACATCTGGCCGAGTCAACAGAGTAGCCGTCTGACTAGCAAACCCATAAGGTATCCTAAACTTTCTTAAATCTGTGTCTTATAATCCAAATATATACCATCAAATAAATGAAATCTACGAGTGCTCTGGCAGACCTTTCTCCATATAACCTAGAAAGGTGAATCCAATGTGAAGGCTGAAGCTTCACAAGCCACGGCTACTGATGGCACCTGCCAGAAGGCATCTGTTCAGAGCCAACACTGATGTTCTCCTCATAATTACCCTTCATTCCAGAGATATCTCCTGAGCTGGAATTGCAGCAAAACTCTTCCCTGGTCCATCACCACTTTGCGTGTGTGTTCATGTGCTATGGTTGGAGAAGAGGTTTCTGTCGAGTCAAAAATGCAGTTGAAACTGGCTTCTATCCAAGGTCACAGATGTTTTGTCTTAATACAAGACATTAGAGAGATAATATCCCACAAGGGGATTTTTCTGGTTTCTGAAATGAACTTTTATACTGGGGGGATGGGGGCACCATTGTCCTTAGTGTTGTATCTATCAATCTGCGGCCCATTGCAAGGCTAAAGGAAAGGACCTTCTTGCATTCTGCAGGTGGAAGCTTATGGTGGGACAGTTTTCATCTGTAAGCCTGGGGGCAGGATTTGCTGATGGCAAATGCAGGGGTGGCTCGAGGTATAAAATACAGGTGTTGGGTACCTTGATATGTTAGTATCTCACGTCTAAGATACAATTATTTGAATTGTTTCACCACGATCCTGACGCTATCCAGGCTGCTGCTCTGCTGGTGTTAGATGAAGGACTTTTATGTGATGTCCATGCTCTATTGTTGTCTGTGATGGGGTGTCCACCTGGCACAGGATTTGAAGGGGTTGAGATGGACTGGCTGGCTGATTAACTCACCAGGCGACAGCTGGAGGAGGAGCCAGGGAGCAGGGAATTAATTGGTTGCACACAGGCTCACCTGGGCAGGAACAGGTGGGGTCTAAAAAACCAGGAAGATGGGCACAGATTGTGATGGAGATAGTGCTTCAGGAAGACAGGGGAAGAGGAAGCTGCTACTCCCTGAGTGGAGGAAGTATGGAGACTGGCAAACCCAGAGAAAGAGGAAGCCAGATAAGTGGAAGAACATAGTGAGAAGTAGTTGGAAACAGCAGCGAAAGGGCAAGACCATGTAGATATGTTGGTTGCTTGCTACAGAGTTATTGAGTTGGAATCCAGTGCAAGGGGGTGGGCACGGCTCCCTGTAAAAACCACCACAACATGTTAAGGGCAATGAATGCCAGCCAGGTCTGGAAGCACTTGGAATTCTCTAGAAGTGGGAAGATTGTCATTAGCTGCCCAGAGGGCCAAACCATGAAGGAGAGAAGGAAATCCCTGAAGAGAGGGAGAGGGTACAGGATAAGACCGCATGGAGGAAGACACAGCCAGAGAGGGAGCAAAATGGTTGGCAGAGTTAATTCCCAACGTGGCCAGCAGGAGGCACTGCCAGTTATGACGGAACCCTATGACCCTGTCCTTATTATATAAGCCTGTCTTCATCTCAGCTAAATAGGTCAGTGATGGGCATGCTTCTCTTGGGTGAGAGGTGCTCCACAAGCAAACCTCTACCTCCCTCCTCCACTCAGACTTCTACTGTACATATAAACGTGAGGTCATGCTGAACTTTCCACGTATTCCCACATCTTTTAGGTTTCAAAGGCGTCATTGCCTCTCCGGCTTTCTTTGTTTGTTCTACAGCTTTGATTCTACCCCCTCTGAACACAACATCAATTACTGCATTCTGCTTTCCTTGACTAATGCAGTTCTGGTGGCCCTTCCAATCCAGACTCTGGTCTGCAGAACGGTGCTGCCTACCCTCTCACAATTAAAAGGAAAAGGTATGACGTCGTCTTCACCCTCAAACAACCCTGCCGCTGTTGCAGTTCTTTCAGGATCCAGAGTATCATTGCTTTCTTTGAACCTATATGTGATCCTCCATGATATTATCCAAGTTCCTCTCTCCATTTAAACCACCACTCTCATAATGGGACCGCTATTATTTTTTTTTCTGCAAAGTCCGACCCCTCTGCATGTCTGCCATTTGGGACAGCCTCCCAGCAGCCTCATGGGCTCCATCTCTTTCCAACTGTGTCTGACGTCTTCCTCTTTTATCCTTTGCCGCTGCCTCTAATTGCACTCTGCCCCAGCTGCTAGCCATCATGTGACTCTGCAAAGCATTGTGTGGGTCAGACAGTCTGCATGAGAGACGCCGCACGCCATGCAGTTGTATCATCCCCTCCAGGGAATTCACAGGGGAAGTTACTCATTTCATAGCTTCGTTATTTTGTCCAGCAACTTCACAGTCGAGTCCACAAGTGGCTAAACTAACCTCCTGCACTCTTCCCAAAGGCTTTGGAAATACTGATGACTATCTTCTTAGAGCTGGGTTTGATGTCTCTGGACTTAACTCCCTGAAGGTGATTCTGTCTTTTCCATTTCCCCCTCCCTGCATTTTACTCCTGACTTCCAGTCAACCCATTGTGTCATGTACATAGAGGAGCTATGTACAGTCTGTCCTGGAGATCTGACTCATGTTGTGGTTGGATTTGAACCTGAGGTGCATGACACTCATCAGAGCTCACCATGAGAAATCTACCCACTACAGCAGTTGTGCAATGCATCTGCAATTAGGGTTGACTAGAGCTCACATCAGCATTTCAAATTAACCCCTGACTACAATCTTTGGTGGGGGGTGTTTTGAGAAGATGTATTCTAGGAACCAGCAAAACAATTTAAATAAAATTCAAAGCAGCCCACACCCAAAACTCAGGTCAAACTAAATCCAGACTCTTTTGTGCCAAGCTGGAAAACACGCTTGGCTTATTTGTCTCTTCAAATAGTGCCACTTTGATTGGGAATTGGTAAGTTACAATTTCCCCTTCCTTCTCCAGAAAGCTAGTTCTCTTATAATTTTCTGTGCCCACCAAAGGCAGACATTTTCAGAAAACCCTGTACTGAGGGGATGTTCATCCAACATTACAGAGCCCAGACCATAAACTCTTTGATGAAGCTTGTCTTTTTCTTGTGTCTGCACAGCATCTAGCTCAGGAATTTGCAACTAGAAATACCGGGCAGGCTGCATGAGCAACCCTCCTACACCACCTCCTCCTTCCTAGCACTTTTGGAGCATGTGAATCATTTGACTCATACTCCATCTCCACTTCTGCTTCCCCCAGAGCTGGAATGCCATGAACAGCTCTAGGAGGGATGGGGAGGAGAAGGGAGAAAGCATGAATCAGGTGATTTGTGCCTCCTCTGAAAGAGCTGGGAGGGAGGGGGAGGAGTAGCAAATGAGGAGCTTCAGTGCCCCAGTGTGAGAGAATTGTGTGGGGGAGGGGCAGATGTCAAGTCTGTAGGCCACAGGTGGCACCCCAGTGGGCCACACGCAGCCTGTGGACTGCAGGTTGCCCATCACTGATCGAGTACCACAGGACCCTTGCATCTGACTTGGGCTCTCAAGTTAATATGTCAATAGAAAAAAACCCCTGTAAGCCTCTAAATGGTTGACTAGTTATCTGAACTGAAACCTCCATTCTTTTCAAAATTCCCCCATTGCTAGTTTGCATGTTCATGGCCTGTTCTTCCTGGTTTTGAAAAACTCATCAACTTCCTTCCAGCACAATGGTTTTTTTTGTACAACTTAATTTCTGTAGTGAAGTATATAAAGGTATATAAAAATCATGAATGGTGTGGAGAAAGTGAACATAGAAAAATTATTTACCTTTTCCCATAATACAAGAACTAGGGGACACCAAATGAAATTGATGGGTAGTAGGTTCAAAACTAATAAAAGGAAATTTTTCTTCACACAGCGCACAGTCAACCTGTGGAACTCCTTGCCGGAGGAGGCTGTGAAAGCCAGGACTCTATTAGGGTTTAAAAAAGAGCTCGATAAAGTTTTGCAGGTTAGGTCCATAAATGGCTATTAGCCAGGGGTAAAGTAAGGTGCCCTAGCCTTCAGTACAAGGGCAGGAGATGGATGGCAGGAGATAAATCACTTGATCATTGTCTTCTGTTCTCCTTCTCTGGAGCACCTGGCATTGGCCACCGTCGGCAGATGGGATGCTGGGCTGGATGGACCTTTGGTCTGACCCAGTATGGCCATTCTTATGTTCTTATGAGACTAACATAAGAAGGTTCTAATAATTACAGCACTAGAGCACCTTCTCTTTGAGAATTTCACACACTGCCAGGGAGGTACTTAAGCATATGCCGAACTTTAAGCACATGTATAGTATCAACTGAAGTCAGAAATACTCTCGGTAAGTCCATTAAATAGATGGAGAGTCACGCAGCTGCTACAGTAATGGAGACTTTAAAGAGATGGTGAATTTACTGTTAGGTTTAAGCTGACGTAACTTGCTGAATTTTCATCAAGTTAAGCCTCACTAGATACCTGCAGGTTTGTTCGACCCATTTTATAGAAAGGGAGCCGATATTCCTGACCCAGGTTTGCCTAGTGACTTATATAAGTATCTTCCTTCTGCTCTCTCAAAGAAGGCAGCTTTGTTCCTGGTGAAAAATGGGGTCATGGTTGACACCAATGCAAACAGAACTGAATGTATTTTATTTTTGTTGAGGTGGACCTCATACCGTGTTAGTCCAGTGCCAGCTGCTGATTTAAAGGGCCATTATCCTGAATGCATTAATATAGGATGTGCTCCCCAGGCTGCTTTAGCCTAGAATGGGAACCTTATTAAGGGCAGGAAAAGGCTATTGGCTTCATAGGAGACAGTTCACAAGAGATGTTTGCATGCAACTTCTCAGCTTAATATCTTTTTTGTCTGTTAGTCTCCTGGGTTTGGAAACATACCCTGAATATAGACTTTTATTAGGCCTTTGATGGTGGTCAGAAGAGTCCTGCATCTCACAAATGGGTCGTCTCTACCCTTGCATACTTCCCACCAAGACACGATAGGGCTGAGATGAAGCTAGCCAAAGGAAAATAATCAGAACCTAAAGATAATGCCTTTGAATGCAGCTGCACCTAGGTAGTACATGTGTGCTAGGGCTAATAGGTGGCAGAGGTTCCAGTGAAATGATGGCAGAGCCCACAGGGGACAATGACAAGGATACATGTTCTGCTTTGCACAAGATGACTGTTACCAAAGGTTTGCTGCTGCAGGGTGCTGAAGTTTCAAAAGAATCAAAAAAACCCTACAACATTCTATTTCATGTTACGAACGTGGTGATTATCCAATCAAATGTCACAATAATGATGATGGTTACAGGACCATCTCAGGGTCCATCAGGCCCTTTCTGCCCCTGCTAGACATGTTGATGCTCTGATCTCCCCACTTAGGGAAAATCTACTCAGGTCAGACTACCAACAAAACTTAGTCCTCCAGAGGTCTAGAGGAGTCAGGAGGAGACCCTGACCAAAGGGGAGTCAAGAGGCAAGTTGAGAAGTCTTGTCTGCTTCTTCTGAAGGCTGGTATACTGCTGAGGGAAGTTGGGAGAGGAGCGTCTCAGTTTACGTCAAAAGCTCCAGGGCCAGATCAAGAGCCTGGATTAACCATGGGAACAAAGTAGGACTGGCTATTCTGCTGCACACACCTGAGAAAGGGAGTATGACAGAAGAAGGATGAGGAACGGTGCAAATTCACCTGAGAACAGCTTCTCACACAGCTTTACCTCAGAACCCCAAAGAGCTCACTATCTACGGTCTCAATATCAGGATCTAGGTATGACTGGGGCACTGGCCTATTGTCAAAATATTGGTTGCATCATATCACAGTGAGCTGACCCTAACCCTCCTCGGGTGAACCCTAGCATCAGAGATTTAAACTTTTGGAGGTTTAGTGAAATTGAATCTCTGGACCATTTGTTCATCTGTAGCTGTTACTTGACAAGAACTAACTGCAGTGGTAACATGACCAGAGAAAGAAGGAGATTCTTGTATTTTAATAAAGTGGTTGGTTTTGCTCAATGAGTCCTACTAGTTGCATGCATATCAGAAAGCTTCGTTATAGCCTTCCAGAAAAATTAAATTACTCCCTGAATAGCAGTGTGCCAGAAATGAATCACACTCTGAGGCTGAATAACTAATCTTTTAGGCCATGTGCATAGGATATACATCACATATAAAGCAGGAAGAGGAGTGATTTGGCAACACGACAATTTGAAAACTTTAGTTACAGATAACGTAAGCCCTTCATTAAAAACAAAAAAGCCAATTAAAAAAACTGTCCAATTCAGTTTGAAATTCAGGCTTTGTCTACACTAGAAGCATCTGTCTTCAGCAGTTGCTGTTGGAGGAGATGTTCTGACAAATCTTCCATGAACAGATCGCATCTACACATAAAAGCGGATCGATCTTTTGACCCGCTCTGTCAATAAAAGGGCTCCCTGGAGCATCTACGTGCCTTTTTTGTGGACAGTTTCTGTCAACAAAATGCATTTTGTGTGTAGATGCTCTGTGAGTTTAGTTGACAAAACCCCAGTTTTTGTTGACAAAACTCTCTAGTGTAGGTGTAGCCTACGTCCTCGAATGATATTAGAATTCCAGTAGCTGCACTGATCTGGGACATGATCCAAAGCCCATCGAGTCAATGGGAAGATCCTTATTGACGGAAAGCGTTTTTCAATTGTTCTATTTGCACTGTAAGAGATTAAAGAACAGTTTAAAAAATTGGAGAGGTTTTAGGGGAGAGTGGTAAAATTAGAGATTAGCCAGAACTGCAAAATTTGAGTCCCGATCTACCTCTGATACCCTCTGAGGTTTGAGGGAGCTGGGATTTGGGATTTTAGTTTGGTGAATTATAGACATGGGGACAACCGCAAAAATGTGAATCTGGAGCCACACCTGAAGGATGGAGACTTGCTTCCCAACAACACCCCACACACAAAATTGGGGTCACTCAGCTAAAGGGTTTGTCTGGGGCCTATGTCTATTTAAGATAGATAGTTGCATGCACATTAGCCCCCATCATCGTGTTCTTGATATTTGATGACAGCTTCCATTTCTCCCAACAAGAAAAGGTTGCGGGGGGCGGGGGGAAGAGAGAGTTTAAAAATAGCTGCAACCCCAAGAAAAAATAATACTTAGATGGTAAGATGAGCTGAGGGGTGAAAGAATATCTGGAATTAATTTGTAGATTAACTAAATCACAGTTAAATCTTCCAGGACTAGTAGTTCCGAAGGACAACCAAGTTCCTCACATGACAATTAGTCATAGACGAGTTCCTTTGCTTCCTCACTATCTCTCATTCCAAGGAACTTTTTGCTGCTGGTGGCTTAATGAGTGGTGGACAAGTTTTTTCAGTGTTCTCTCTACTATCTGATTCCTAACCTTAGGTTTAGGGTTTAGGCCCTTCTCTACCAGACTCCCACTGTTGTTCCACCTTCAGAGATTTTTAGGGGAACCCTAAATCATTTAGTTCAGAATATGTATATTCCAGGAACATTTCGGGAATGGCTAGATAAACTTACCTCACCACTGACTATTATTTTTGAGAAGTAATGGAGAGCTGTGGATGTACCAAAAGAATTGAGAAGGAATAGTACCTCTCCTCAGAAAAGGAAATAGGCATGATTCTGACAATTTTTTATGTATCTTAAAACAACAGAAATATAAAGAGAAAGCTAATCAGTATATTAAATAACAGAAGAATAAGTGCACATGGGTTTGTAGCAAATTAATTCTGAATGACAAATTTGATTGTTTTTTTGACATAATTTAGGCTTTATGAAAATATATAATTACAATGATTCTTATAAAATTTTACTTGATAGATTAATTCAAAGTTGAATTGGAGAAGAGCATTGTCATTGGGTTGAAAATTGTCTCTGAGAACCTTAAATCAACAGAGGGCTGATAAAGGGCCATGTGTTGAATTGTGGGTAGACAGCTAGCAGGAAACCTCAGGGATCGGTATAAATCCAGGGCGTATTTAACATCTTTACAAAGATCTGCAAGAGGAAATGAACAACATGTCAAGAGTATTGCATTTCAGCTAAAGAAATCTGCAGATGACACTAAACTTGGAAGTACTGCGAACATCAATCAGGACAGAGAAATAATACATGGGCATCAAAGGTGATTGGCTGAAAGCAAGCTAATATATGTGGAGAAAAATAATTGAAAGCAAATCTCATCAACAGGGAGAAGCCTGGGCGATGGTACTGGAAATGATATAGGAGTGGTAATGGACAGCAAATTGTGACTTATGAAAGACTGCAATGTGATATGGGTAAATATAAAAGGACACTGATGTTTTGGATTGCACAGGCAAAAGGCATCATGTTACAAAGCATGGACGTAAAAATTCCAGTCTTCTACACTGGTGCAATCACATCAGGAATTCAGTACTTGGTCCCCTAGTTCTTGTATTATGGGAAAAGGTAAATAATTTTTCTATATTCACTTTCTCCACACCATTCATGATTTTATATACCTCTATCATATCGCCCCTCAATCACCTCTTTTCCAGACTGAAAAGTCCTAGTCTCTCTAGCCTTTCCACATATGGGACCCGTTCGAAACCCCTAATCATCTTAGTCACCCTTTTCTGAACCTTTTCTAATGCCAATATATCTTTTTCGAGGTGAGGAGACCCCATCTGCATGCAGTACTCAAGATGTGGGCGTACCATAGTTTTATATAGGGGAAGTATGATATCTTTTGTCTTATTATCTATCCCTTTTTTAATAATTCCTAACATCCTATTTGCTTTACTAACTGCCACTGCACACTGCATGGATGTCTTCAGAGAACTATCCACTATAACTCCAAGATCCCTTTCCTGATCTGTCGTACCTAAATTTGACCCCATCATGTTGTACGTGTAATTTGGGTTATTTTTTCCAATGTGCATTACCTTACACTTACTCACATTAAATTTCATTTGCCAAATTTCATTTGCCCCTACCAAGCAGTAGGATCTATTTCCTTAGTCAAGGGTATTAGCAAAGTCAGTCCAACGTAGACACACAGAGCCCTGACGTCTTGCTGCTAAGCACTCCTCCAGGTTGGTGCTGTGTTGGCCAACTCCTCTAGCCATGAGAGTAAAGCTAGTCAAAAACTTTTCATTCAATGTATTTAGAAGAAAAAAGGCTTGTTGTGAGAATAGAACCTTTTAGGTGCAATATTTGGGGATTTTGTAGAAAAGTAAAATTCACAAGAATGGTCAGTTGTCATGGTGCCTCTGGATGAAATCTTGAAGCAAAAGAATTTTTCCCCCAATTTATTAAAAATAATTTTTGCTGAAAATTTTCTGAGGGTGAAGAAAAACAAATCATTCTTTGATTAACAATCCATGTGAAAGAAGTCCAGGTCCACGGGAGGCCTTCAGGGCCAATTGTCAGTCCCAATTTTGTTCGATTTTGCAGGGAGAAATTAACCAAAACACTGAGAATGAAGAAATTCAAGACTGCTGAATGCTTCACAGAACTCAGACTGTTAATCAGCCTGGAAAATGGGGACCCTGGGAAAAAACAGACCACCCATTATTCCGAATAGTTCTTTCAGCTCAATTGAAGAGATAACAGTATCTCCATCTTCCACCCACACATAATATTGCTGAAGCCAAAATAATAATCTCTCTCCTTCTAGCAGAGGTTTAATAGCAAGAAGGGAGTGTAGTATAGAATACAGTGAACTTGAACTTCTGTTCAGTCCAGGAATTCACTGAGCACTATTTGGATGCTGTTTTGATGCACTGATTGTGCTTTAACTATGAGAGGGAAGGCCATGAGAAGGTTGTCATCTCCAGCCCTTGGTCTTCTCTGCCACATGAAACACTGAAGGAATAACATTCCCTTGAAAAACCATAAAGATTATCCCAGGCAATATAATGATAAAATGCCCCTGAAAAGTTGACTGATCATGGGATCCACATGTTCATTACTGATCTAGTGAGAAGGCCATGTATTCTCAACTGTGACCTATACATCCCATTTAATATCTACACTGCTGACCTTCCCTGAGCACAAAACGTTATCTGTTCTAATGATATTGCATTGACTACACAACATGGGATCTACCTACTATAGAACAAATCTAAATCTCAGACTATAAGAAATAAAAAAGTGGGTGGGGCAGTGCTGTGGTCCCAGTGGTGCTAAGGGATGGATGCCCTTGGGCCCACACCTTCTGGGGCTGCAAAGCCAGAACGCTCTCCTATCTTGCCTTGGGGCCCATGGTGGCTGTTGGCCCCTCTGCCTAGGGCCAAACTGCCTTTTGTGGCCAGAGGATAAGACACTATCTCACCCTGAAATATCTTGACCAAAGCCTCATATACTGCCAGCACCTGAAAAATATCCATGAGAAAATGAGGATTTGTGTATATCTCATCCAGAACCCAACTGGAATAACTTGGGGAGCCAGTACAAATCTCTGTGGACCACTTCACTGTAACTTTACTCTATGACAGAATACTGCTCATCCACCTAGACACACAGCCCCCACAAATCACTTGCTGATTCTCAATACTGTCATGCAGATAATTATTAGCACAGTAAAATCAGCACATTTGTGGCTGAACATGTACCCAATCCAAGCTGATCTTGGCATGAGACTCCTTCAGGAGTTCCACCATATTCAAGGCATAAAGGATCTTCTGTTAAAGAAACCATTTGGCTTTTCACTCCCACTGAAAACATAGTCTATTTTGAACTGCATCTGCACATCATATGCCATGCCCCTACCTCTTCCATGAATGGGAACAGAAGCACAATTGTCTTTCTGACTGTGGGATTTGACTTCTTGTTATGGAACACCTCATCAACCAACATCCCAAATGATCATATCGTGGTGCTATTTCTTCTATCCACCGTGCACCACTTGAAGCTATAACTTGGGTCATCAGCCTAAAGATGGGTCTGCAATATTTGTTTTTAAGCCATATGAAATACTATTTTTACCTATATGGGCTGTGTGCTAATGTATAAATGAGGAGTGTTTTCACTGAAGTCATGCTCGTTGTGGGATCAGGATCAGGCCCAGTCTAGACACTGAAGAAGCCTCTGCAAATTGCTGCTGAATCAGATTCCCGCTGACATTAGATGTGAGCATTTCATACCCTCTTTGCACAGATGAAGCAGACAAAACATGCAAGACAGTAGAATCAGGCCCTTATTCTCCTTTATATAGATCCTACAGGACTAATGCAGAGATGAAACACACTGATGAGGCACTTGCATCTCACAGAGAGGTTTGCAATGGCTTTATAAATTAAGCCCTATTCTTTTTGTGCTAGGAGCTAGGGCCAACCATGAAGCCAAGACACCGATCTGCATGATTGCAGCAGATGTTTTATACAATAGAAATGAGGAAGTTTTGTCTAACCAAGTGTTTCCCTCTTTGAAATCCTGACAACTCTCTCTTCATATCTCACCCACTGAAACAGCACAAAATGCCATTGTGGAGGCGACGGAACACAACACCTAATTACAGAGTGCTCTTGATGGGTAAATCACAAGGCGTACTATAATAACTGAGTGAGGTAAGGAGTCAGGAAAACAAACAAAGGCATTGGAACTCACGGGCTCCACCACAGTCTCTGGAAGGCATCAGTAACCAGAGCTTTGAAGTAAAATATCTGAGTTTTATGGGGATTAGTCACTTAAACTGTTTTTCCCCTCCTTTCTTTTACCACAGCAGACTTTGCTGAAGCTGCTCATTTCAGAAGCTGGCAAATATAACCTGCCAGCTCTTCAGCCACTAGCCAGGATTTACTCCACAGAGCTGTGGAGGAGGTGCACCAGTATGGGTCTAAGCTACCTTTGTTTCCCATTGGTCTGAGGTTCATTGCGTAATGAAGCATCAGTTGGCACAGCCTGGAGGCTGCTGTCTCGCTAAGTATCTCAAGAGCTTATTACTGCTCGGGTTTATGGATGTCCCACCTTCTGGCCACACCCTCTTCCTTGAAATCTTTGCACAATGGTTGCTTGGCAAGACAAGACATCCTGAGGATCCTCCTGTGAAGAGGTCATCTGTCCTCCCAGGTACAGTAATGGGTTTTATGGAAGGCTATCAAGCAAATAAAATTATTTGTGATTAATTGTGCAATTAATCACACTCAAACAATAATCAAATACTATTTATATATATATTTTTGGATGTTCTTCACATTTTCTAATATATTGATTTCAAGTAAGACACAGAATACCAAGCGTATGGGGCTCACTTTATTTTTATTATAAATATACGCACTGTGAAAAGAAAAAAAAAGAAAAGAAAACTCTGAAGGTTTTGAGGTTCCTGGCTACCAAGATGCCTCTCTGGAGAGAATTCCCTATCCACCAGCCTGTCATTAAGAAGGTTTTTGTCTAGGTAGCCATGAATTTCAAAACCTTCAGAGCAAAATGCATAACTGGTGTCCTTCACCAGGCCTCCCCACAATATCACCACAGTTAAGATGAGACTTCAAACCAAAAGAGAAGACCCAGATATGTAAAATAAACTAAGTGCAGCCTCTCCTGACCTCAGAGAAGAGGGATAAAGTGTGAATTTTATAATTTTGGGAAGCACTCAGTTACCAGATTAACATGCAAAAGGGATAGATGAAGAAGATATATATGCTTGAAAGAGAGGATCTCACAACATTTTAACCAGCTCTATACCCACTTCCCTACTACTAAATAGCAGCCACTTCTAAATTGGCCCATTGAATCATTTAAACAGAGCACTGCTGTTCTGAAGAAGATGTTTAGGACAAGAAATTAAAAATGTTCTCTTGAAACCACTCAAGGTATTTTAGGTAAGCAGAACACAATGGCTTAACCTGGAATTTGGCTAGGGCAGTAGGACATCACAGCTGACATCCTTCTCTTGCATAAAGTCCTGGGGTTTTTAATGACCATCATTTAATGACCATCACCTCCAGGTGTGTGGTTTTGCATCTCACTTGAAAGGACTCCAGCCACAGCCCAGGACCATGCTGAAGCAATGATTAAACACTAACTCAACAAAAAGAATGCCAACTATTGAATCATTACCACTATGCCTTGCAACACCTTGCATTGTTCTTAGAGGTGGACCCTCCAAATACCAAATCAATCTGCTTTTTTTTAGCTTATACATTAAGGTTGTCTAAAGCTCCCACCACCATAGCATTAAAGCATTTGTTAACGTTAATGTATGCATCCTCCCAACACTACTGAGAGGTACAATAGTGAAATGTTATTGTTCCCAAATTTAGATCTGGTCCACAAATGCCATGTTTTTATGGGAAATTTGGGGAAAAAATCATTTTTGTCTATATCTCTCACAAAGCTATTTGGCTGGAAAAGGAAGCAAGCAAGCAAGCAAGCCCAGGGAACATTTTTGATGTACAAAAAACATTTTTAGTTGAAATAATGAAAGCGTTTCAGTAAAAAAAAATGTAAATATTTTTGTTTTAAAGGGCCCTTTTTAGTAAAAATAACATGTAGTCCAAAAAATTTCAAGCTGCTTTGCCCAGAATCAAGGGACACTCCTGACATTTTTGGTCAGAATAAATTTTCCTGGGTTACAGAAGGCGTCTGTGGCTGGACGTGGAAGAGATGCCAGATCTCCAGCATCATCCTAGTTTATTACTGGAGACAGAAGAGCAGTCTTCCCCTCTCCTGAGATATGAGGAGTGAATAACTTATCCTGATAGGATAACATCTTTGCACAGCCAAAGAGTTAATTGTGCTAATTGCATGTGTTGTAAATCAATGTCAAATGAGAAAGAGGAAGAGGAGTTTGTAGGCACAGCTGCGTAGTCGAGACAAAACTCCAAGAGTCTGAGTGTAGAGTAGAAATTTTAAGACATGGATGAGATGATTTCAGGCCTCATGCAAACTAAGTTCTGTTATCTACATAAAATGACAGTAACAATGCTTACCTTGTGCATACACCATGCATAGAACCCCACTCAAACACAGACATGTGAATGTATTTCCCATAAGAAGTATCTGAGGAAATCCTGACATGTTAAACTGCCAGCCCACCTGCAGATACGAGATTGCCAGTACAAACTTTTTTTAGAATAAGAGGTGGAAAGTCCCCTGGGGTGGTTATTTCTCAATGCACTGTGCACTCACACATCTCTACCTAAGGAGAGTAGAAATGGGACAGAATTCTACACCACTTTCGCAAAGAAGGGACGTAGTCCAGATAATTGAGTCATCCCAGAAGTATCCAAAAATTCATCTGCCCTGAGGGGACATCATTTTGGTAGGGTTACCTCCCTTTCACTTGGAGTGTTCCACAGCCATTTTGCTAACTGACAGTTTAACTTGAAAAGTTTCTTCAACAGGAAACTATAAAGCTGATGAGCGTTTTTGTGGTTCAAGAACTGGTACCAAAAAAATGACCAGTTTAAAAAAAAGTTATTCATTTCCATAATAACTTTTTCCTCTTTTTAAATAAGCTTGGAATGGATCTCAAAGAGTGTGGCTGCCCGTGTTTTGTAAGTAATGACTAGATCCTTTCGGCATAAAAGATTTGTGAACAGTGTATAAACATGGATTTAGGTAATTGAAATGTTAAACCTCAGAGCCCAATCCAACACATGTACTTGTGGTTCAAACCAGGCATGGATCAGCCAAAATGTCTATTAGAATCTGATTCAGAATCCTTCTACCATGGTTGGAAGATATCAAACAAAGCTATGGGGTTTTGTTGAAATTTCTGTGGGCTGGGGGCTAGCTCACCTAATCAGAAGGGCTGTTTCTGCACATACCACTTTCTCCGAAAGTGGCATGTTAATAAACAGCCCAAAATACGCTAATGAGGCATGTATGTAAATTTCCGGCACCTCATTACATAAGGTCACGTGATTTGGAGTCTAGAAGATGCTCTTCCGGACTCCAAAATGGTGTGTAGAAGTGTGGCCCCTGGGGGGGGGGGCTTCCAGAAGGAAGTCCTTCTTCTGGAGGCCCCTGCTTCTCGAAAATGTTCCAAATTCCAGACTCCAAATCACGTGACCTTATGCTAATGAGGCATTGGTAATTTACATACACACCTCATTAACATATTTCAGGCTGTTTATTAGCATGCCACTTAGTGGCATGTGTAGAAACAGCCAAGATGTAGAGAAGTTTACCTTTTTGCAAACAATATCGGTCCAAACAATTAGGAACATCCATATGAGTAACATAGACAGGCAAACCTCTCACAGTCTGATACCTTATTACCTTACCAATGGTATTGTCCATTATTAGATGGAAATCATGGAATTATTAATGCAAAAAAGGCAGAACATTTCAATAAACATTTCCATTCCCTAGTTGGGCAAAAAGCTGTTGATGTGGCCAGGTCTACACAAGGGGATAAAATGATTTTAGATATACAAATCCAGCCATGAGAATTGCATACCTGGAAATGATGCATCTAAAATCAATTTTTGCCTCCATCCCCACAGCAGGAGGTCAACAGGAGAAACTCTCCCATTGACTTCCCTTACTCCTCACTACTGCCAGGAGTACCGGGGCTGATGGTGGCTCCATGACAGTTCAATTTAACATGGCCTCACTAGGCATACTAGACCACCCTGTAAGATCAGCTGCCAGCACATCGATCTTCCAACAAGCACTCTTTCCACTACAATAGGATCTCAGGGGATGTTAATCTGCAGAAATTACCATTAAACATTTTTAAATTATCAGATGTGGGTACCTTGCATCCAACAGTTTTAAAAGTGCTTATGAGGAGCTCAGTGGACCATTAATGTTGATTTTCAATATATCTTAGAACACAGGGGTCATTCCAGAAAAGTGGAAGAAAGCTAACATTATGCCAGTGATTTAAAAGGGTAAACATGATGATCCTGATAATTAGAGTCCAGTTTATGAGACATCAATCCCAGGGAAGATATTGGAGAGTTGATACAAGACTTGTTTAATAAAGGAAGGTAATATTATTACTGCCAGTCAATAATGGGCTTATGGCTAATAGATCCTGCCAAACTTATTTGATATTTTTTACAAGATTGCCGTTTGGTTGATCTAGGTAATAGATTAAACTATTAAATATTGATTTCTGTAAGGTATTTGACCTGGTACCATGAGATCCTCTAAGCAAAAAAAAAAATTATAAAAAACCTAATATAAAACTAACATGACAGACATTAAATGGATTAAAAGCTAGTGATCAATCTTAAAATGTAATTGTAAATGGGAAATTATCGTTGAATGGGTATGTTTCTAATGGGGTTCCTCAGGGATCAGTCCTTAGCTCTGTGCTAATTCACATTTTTATTAATCATAGAACACTATATCTGGAAGGGACCTCAAGAGGTGATCGAATCCAGTCCCCTGCCCCCATGGAAGGACCAAGCACCATCTAGACTATCCCTGATAGATATCTAGCTAACCTGCTCTTAAATGTCTCCAGTGATGGAGATTCTGCAACCTCTGTTAACTGTATACAAAACAGAACACCACTTGTTATCACCTATAGCCCCCCACTCAAACCCCTGCAATGCATCATTAAAAACCTACCACCTATTCTAGATCATGATGTTACACTCCAGAAGGCCCTAGGTGACAGGCCTGTCCTCTCCTATAGACAACCTCCTAACCTACGGAAGATTCTCACCAGCAATCACAGGCTACACTACAGTAATACTAATCCTGGAACTTTTCCTTGCAACAAACCCCACCATCTACGTTGTCCACATATTTATTCTGGGGATACCATGACTGGACCTAACCGTGTTAGTTACAAGATCAAAGGCACATTCTTGTGCACTTCCAGCAACATTATATATGTCATAATGTGTCAACACTGTCCTGCCACTATGTACATTGGACAGACTGGGCAAAACCTTCACCAAAGAATAAATGGACACAGAGCAGACATCAGGAATCTCAATACACATAAGCTGGTCAGCGAACACTTCGATGGAGTGGCCATTCTGTTAAAGACCTGAGAATCTGGGTCCTAGAACAAAGAGAATTTAAAAAACAGATTACAGCGAGAATTCATATTCAAATTCGACACATTACACATGGTATGAACAGAGACACCAATTACCTCACACATTACAAGGACTGTTTCTCTTCCTTTGATGCTTGCAATTATCTCAGTCAGGACACTTAACATCCCCTCTCTGAACATGAGCTCCCAATGTGATGATATGGTCTAAAGGGCTCAGGTAATCCTTCAGTGTAGAAACAGGAATCTCTAGTAGAACTACAGAGGTGATTTCACCTGTGTGTTTGGCACTGGTGTGACCACTGTTGGAATATTATTTTCAGTTTTGGTGTCCACAACTCAAGAAGAATCTTGATAAAATGGAGAGGGTTCAGAATAGAGTCATGAGAACGATAACAGGTTTAGAAAACCTGCCTAAAAGTGATAGAAGCAAGAAGCTCAATCTGTTATGCTTTACAACAGGTAGGTTAAGAGTTGGTTTGATTACAGTCTAAATACCTACATGAGGAAAAACAATATTTACAAATGTATTCTTCAATCTTGCAGACAAAGGTATGACAATTCAGTAGCTGGTAGTAGAAGTGAGACAAAGTCAGGCTGGAAATAAGGGGTAAATTTGTAATGGTTAGGGTAATAAACTTTTTGAACAATTTATCAAGAATTATGATAGAGTTTCCAGCAATGACAATTTTTAAATCAAGTCTAGATGGTGTCTTAACTGATATATAATTTTTGGGAAGTTCCCTGACAAGTGTTATACAGCAAGTCAGGTTAAATGATCACAATAGTGCTTTTCTGGCCATTGGAGTGCATGAGTCTATGAATTATTCTTTGTGTTATCATTGTCCTGAGGAGCACCAACCATGGACCAGAGCCCCACTGGTTTTGGCACCATATAACATAGAATAAAAAAGGCAATCCCTCTTCTGAAGATGGAGTTTGATTTGAGTTAAACGTATTCTAAACCAGACCGCTAGGGTCAAAAATTAGCTGGAAAGCTCATCAGATTTTTCATGAGAATGTTCCTGTAAGGTGTCCATGCTTTTACCAAGCCAGTTGTGAGATGAGAAAACATTTTTCTTATTGAAATAACAAATACTGAGAATTTCACGGAACATGTACCCTTTTTTCTCTAAGGGCTTTACAAGGGTAAATAGAAGATTATTATCCCCAATTTACAGATGTAGATTCTGAGGTGTTGGGAGGCTAAATGTTGGATCAGGGTCAGTCACTTGACATTTCTGCTTCCAATCTCAGTCAGAAGCAAGTGTCAAAGAGGTGCATGACATGTACATTTATCTCAGCTCCTATTTTAACTGTGCTCATCTGCAACCTTCTCCCCCAGGAAGAAAATATCCTGTAGGATTTCTGTCTTTCACTTGTCTGTGTTACTCCTTCATTGTTGAAGGTACACAGTTTCATTCTCATTGTACACTGAAAGCAGCTGCTTCTGAGAAGTACAACCTCATATGATGAGGATATAGGGCTATTTCTTCTGGGAGGAGAAGAGAGGAATCCCATGGGCATTTGCAAGAGGGAAGTTAAAATGTGATGAGCAACCTCTCTGCTTAGTTTGCTAGTGTGGTTTTATAGTCAGAGCAAGGGATTCAGGATATGCTTCAAACTTTCACTGACTTCATAGGGCTTTGTAATAAATGTTTTCTTGGTGGGAATAGAGGAAAAGAAAAAAAATACATTTTTAGGATTTTGATTAAAATGTTATTGGACATAATTCAAAATTTAGACAGATTTTTATTTGAATTTTGAAATTTAGAATTTTTCCAGCAACTGTCATTGAGCAAAAAGCTTCTCACATAGACGTAGATCAGAGACTTCAATGGGATGATCCCAGCATCCAAATAAAGGGAGGGATGTACAAGGTTGCTAAAGTCTCTCTCTGACTCTTGCACACCATATTCAGGGGCAGATCCTTGGCGGGTGTAAATCCACATAGCTGCTTTGTTCCCAATTAAATCAGTGTATGCTAGCTGATGAAGCAGCCTGCTGCTTAGATGAAAGACTTCGTGTAAAACTGAGTTTTTATATTGTAAGGAGCATGCGGCTGCAAAGCTGACCACACAGAAAATCCAACATGTAGAGATGGATTGGGATTGCTGCGTTCTCTGCATGAAACATTCTGTAAATGATGTGTCTGTTAATGGTGACAATTCAGGAATGTTCCACATCTGTCTTCACTCCTTGTATTTTTAGTAACTTAGAAATAACATAATTGTGGGGGGGGGCAGAGTCTGAGATAAAAGAGAAGATATAAATCAGATGAAGAAAGTACCAGAGGGAGCCTTTCATTAATCATCCCAATTCATGAATATATTTAATTCCAGGAAGTATCTTGATGGGTAAACTTTAAATCCGATTCTGAGCCACTTATTTTACTTGAATCCAGTGCTGAAAGGGGGAATTATCTATTCAAAATCACAAATCTGTTAGTTTTACTTTGCATTTTAAAAATTTGTCTTTTTCTTACCTCCAACAAAGAAGGTGCAAATAGTTTAGTCTTTCAGGGTGTATGGAGGTGGCTCAGAAAACAAAATAAAACAAAACAAAAAAACGCAGTGAAATCAGTTCTTCTTTTCCTTGGTGCAGGATCTTTTGAACACCTGTCTTTCCATACTCAAAACTTCTCCTGGAAAAATGTGGCAGTGCTCTGCTATCTTTATTAACCATCTTTTTGTTTTGTTCTCCCGGGACACAGATTTGTCCAACAGACTTTTTTTTTCCCCTGTATGTATTAAAAATGAGCTCAAATTCCAAAGTTCAGGACTAGGTATGAACTCAACATTTTCAGGTGGTAGTATATTATCACTCAGTCTCAATTATTATAGCTTATATCTTTCTTCCACCCCAAAAACTAACAGCATGTTAGGTATCATTAGGAAAGGAATTAACAGAAAAACACGTCACTACATAAATCTATTGTTCTCCCACACCTTGAATATCACGCACAGTTCTTTTTGCCACCCCATCTCAAAAGATGCAGAGACTCAGAAGGGCAACAAAAATGATTGAGGGAGTACAGAACAACTTCTGTCTGAGGAAAAATAAAGATGGGGATTGGTCAGCTTAGAAAACTGATGACTAAGGGGCAATATGTTTGAGGTCTAGAAAGTTATGAATGGTGTGGAGAAAGTGAACGGGAAAGTGTTACTTATCCTTTTACCTAACACAAGAACTAGGGAGTCATCTAATAAAATTAATAGGTAGCAGGTTTAAAGCAAGCAGGATGAGATACTTTACACACTGCACTATCAGCCTATGGATCTCTGTTGGCATGGCTTGTTGTGGAGACCAAAAGCATAACTGGATTCCAAAAGAACAAGATAAGTTCACGGAGGCTAGGTCCATCAATGGCTAATAGCCTAGATGGCAAGGGATACTACCCCATACACTGTGCATCCCTAAACCTCTGACAACCAAAAGATGAGGCTGTGTGACAGATGAATCAAAACAAAACAGCAGTCATGTAGCACTTGAAAGACATAACAAAATGATTTATTAGGTGATGAGCTTTCATGGGACGGACCCACTTCTCTAGTCACAATTGCCATGCTCTGTTCATTCTCTCTGAGAAAACTAGCACTGGCCACTATCAGACTTGGGATACTGGGCTTGATGGACCCTTGATATAACCCAGTATGGCTGTTCTTAAGTTCCTACTGTTCCAGCCTGAAATGCAACATTCACAGGGTTTCACATAGCATGTGCTACTAATGTCTTCAGTACAAATCTAAAAAAGCCATTTTCCATGACTATCTCTTGTTCCAGTTCATTGTCTTCTGGGCTGGCAGTATCAGGGACAGGTATTTTGTGCTTGCTTGGGTTGTCTTCTGAAGAAAGCAGCTCAGTTATGGGCATGGTTTGTAGATATACAGTCTCATGGTATCAAGGAATTTAATGTTGTTCATGCATTTGGGCTGAATTCTGGTCCCCAAAGGGGAGCACTATTGTCACTATCTTTTCATTGCCTATATTCAAACCTAAGAGAGCCCTTGTGTGAATGCCTTTACAGAATGTGAGCTAGGAATCAAGGAGAATTCATCATGCATATTTTCCTCTTATTCACAGGAAGACAATCTCATTAGTATTAGGATCTGGGAATTTCAAACCAATTTCCAGAGTCTTCCTGTATGCCATCAAAATCAATAATTAGGTCGTAGGGTGTTGTTTTCCCCAGCTTCCACTAATTTCTATCCTATTAGTAACTTCTAAAAATCTCACCAAGATCTTCCATTTCGAGATTGAAAATTCCTCAGAACAGTAACCCTTCTTCTCTCTCTTGTTCACAGTCAAGAACAGTGATGGCATGCAACAGAACATCAGTAATGGGACCCAATGTTTTACTGGAATAAATCCCAGTTCTTTACCCTGTGCAGAGTTTTCTTATGGCCCAATGCACTATGCACAGCTCAAGTCATAATGTACAAGTGAACTATAAATCTAATTGTCCATGTCTTGTTCCAATGGGAACCTATCATCATGAGCATAAATGTGAAAGCTGTACAGTTTAGTGCAATCTTGTTCTAGATGTTGACAGCAAGCATGATAGGGGAAGAGCAATTTCAGCCCATTGGGAAATATCATATGCAGGGATGTTTGGGAGCTAAGATTCAAGAGTTCAGTTGGATGTCTTAACTGGGACCTGACTCAGAGCTGTCATTGGAGTCCTATTTCCATTTCTTAGGCTTAGCGTGTGCCTTACAGATAAGCAAGCGTTCTAAAGCCAAAAAATTCTGTTTTGGGGGGGTTTAACAGGTTATATTCAAGGGATGTCTTCAGGGTGTACATGATGAAAAGATGCTTTCCAGCTGAGTCATTAGCAGAACAGAAGCAGGCTATGTTTTCTTCGGATGAGGTATGACCTTTTGTCCCTTTCCAAATCTGGCCAACTATTATTTTCTTCTCTTAGGGCAACATCTCCTCTGTTGATTCTGCTTCTAAGCTTAACCCAAAGACACTAAACTGTCTTTTCTCCCTCCATAAACTGGAGCTCTGAACAGTCATTTTGCTCTCTCACATAAATCGCAACTCCTCCACCTCTTCTCCCCTGCCTGTCCTTCCTGAACAGTTTATACCCTTCCATGACAGTGCTCCAGTTATGTGAGTCATCCCACCAAGTCTCCATTATTCCAATCACCTCATACTCCTTTGACTGTGCCAGGGCCTCTAATTCCTCCTGTTTGTTTCCCAGGCTTCTTGCATTCGTGTACAAACACCTTAATAATAAGCTGATTGGCCTACTTTCTTCTTTTGAACAAGTTGTCCTTATTTGTTGTACCTTCTTCCTTTCCCAATGACCACCAGGCTTGTGTCACTGTCCCCTGACAAACCTAGTTTAAAGCCCTCCTCATTAGGTCTGCAAGCAAATGAGCAAGATCGGAAATACAGATGAGGCATGTATTTACATATCTCATATCTCATTTGCATATTCTCACATGATCTCACTTCAGAAAGGGACTTTTTCAGAAGCAAAAATAGCCACGTAGATGGGGTTCCTCTGAAAACAGGGTTTGTTTTTGAAGGAACCCCATCCACATGGCTGTTTTTGCTTCTGGAAAAGGGTCTCCCCAGAGTAAGATCACATGAGAATACGCAAATGATTCACGAGATATGTAAATCCTTGTGTCATATGTATTTCCGATCTCACTCATTTGCATTCCACTTCCAAAAGCAGAATGCAGTGTAGCCACAGCCAAAACGAGGTTTGCTGATTTCAAAATAAGATGGTTGCTATTTCAAATTTATTTTGAGATAGTTGCAGCATGTAGATGCTACCATAGTTATTTCAAAATAATGGCTGTTCTTGTAAAACACCTTTGCTCTGTAGACCTACCCCAAGGTGCCACAGGGCTGCTTGCTATTTCAAAGATGTTCTTGCCAGTTGCCCCATGAATATAAAGAGGAACATTATATACCTCAGAAATGAAGAGATGCCAGCAGTTTACAGGAGGAATTTGCTGCATGAGAGTTTGACCACTAACGTACTTTTCAAATATTCATTTCAGCCTATTGTGGAAACCATAGCTCTCCCTTTGTCTTAGAGTATGGCAGGAACACACAGCCTTCTGCCTTTATTTTTTCCCCACTCTTCATCCTTTCCTGGTGTCACATTTTTCTCCTTCCCATTAATGCTCTGTCTTGGTTCCTGTCTTTCCTTGGTGTTATAAATAAGATCAAAAGCTCTGTGCCTGCATTTCACCTCCCAATGGTGACACAGTCTCAAGCTCCCTGGAGTTGTTTATTTCATCTGAAAGACAGTGATATGTCCCACTTCTCTGCTTGCTTCAGAAATGGCCACCCCAGAGTTAAGATTCCTGTCCAAACCACCTACCCCGCTTCCTGGATTCCTCCAGAGTTGGGCTAGGAAACACCATTTTACTCAGCCAACCATCTGGATTAAGCTCTGCATGTTATGCTCTCACACAACATAGCTGCAGGAATGAGGCTTCAACTACCTCTCTTGGCTTTCCATTCCATTTACTTCTACTATACTGGGGAAAGAAAATCTAACAGGAGCTATTCCTTATTGGATTATTTTTGTAGCTGAAATGGGGAGACACCACAGAGATATGTTGCCAAAATGTCTGAATTAGACAGGACCTGAGTGCTGAGAGCCAGCCGTGAAAACGCACGATGGATGTCATCACAAAGACCTTCCCAAAGAGAATCTGGATTGTGCTACTTCAGCTCCATTGAGAGAATTGGCTTGAAGAGGCTTTTTCCAGTATTTTTCCCAGCAGGGTTCAATGGCTTGTTGAGAGGTTCCAAACAGACCCATGACTGATGTATGAATATGTGTAAGGAGGGGAAGAAAATTTCTTTGCTTCTTGGCATCTAATTCCCACTGATTTTCAGGCTTCATACCAAAGCTTGTTGGAAGTAGCCATCAGGATTATGGAAAGCAGCCAAATTTATATATATAATATAAATATAAACTATGAGCTGATCGCCACATGGTTCCTGCAGCATGAAGGAATGCATCTCCCATATGCCCACAGTGTCTTGCACAATCATGCACCAGGTGGACTAGTATATATTAGTGCTATCAGATGCCAAATAAATGAATACTAAAAAGTGCTAAGTCTTCACACTCAGAGAGTGAGGCAAAAACATTTGCCATTAAACCTGAAATATTTTTGCTCACAGGAGTATCTTTCTGGCTTTTCCCCCAATTTCCTGCCTACACCTCCTGTATCTGAGAAATTCATTTCAAGGCTGTATAAGTGAATGAAAATGACAAAAGATCACTCCTGGCAAATTCAGGGGATTTTCCTGTTAAAAAACAAAAACCTTTCACCCTATTTCACAAAGAAAATCTGTGTGTGCTGGAGCATACTTTACTCTCAGTCAAATTAGCTGATTTCTGATGATTAGTTATCAACCAAAGGTCCCCCCACACCCCTTACCAGTTATCTCTGCACAGCTCTAATCAGTTGCAGTTACTCTATCTCAATGTTAGCTACTAAATAGGACTTCAGAGGGGACTATCTGCCTCAGGAGAATGGTAATAGAATACAGAGCCTTTCACCTTGAGGTCAACAGGTCAAATCCATCCCAGCTTGATCATGACCAAAGGTTGTTAAATGTCCTTACAGATTCTCAGAAGAAAATGGCAAAGCATTACTTTTATTTCCACCATCTGGAAGACATTCATTGTCCCATATTAAATGGATAGGCTGTTTCAGTCCTAAGTCTTCGGAGACAATGGTATTGAGCATGGTGTAAGTGTCCAGATAACAGAATGGTTTATATCCCAGAAATTACCCTCTCAGTTGGTATTAACTTGCCTCCTTGCTGGAAGGTCTAGAAGAGAGGTCAAGGGACACAATTGGCAACAATGATTGGCTTGCCCTCTCGTTCCTTTGGGTCATCTTTGAGACGCTCACGTAGCTTGCACTGCTGTTGCTCATGTTGTGCAGAGTACACGGCTATTTCAATAGATGAGTAGGCTTGTCAATACATCCACTACATGTGCATGAATAAGAGCTGCATCAAGATCCAATGAGAAAGTTACACAAATAAACTAAGAGCAAAAAGTGAGAAACAGGAAAAACAATCTGAGGCTGTATGAAAAAAAATGATGACACAGAGCTTCTTTCAACAGATTTGGAAGTTACACATGTCCCTTTTCCATGAGATGTGTCTCCAGGTGATCCATTACATGTATGGAAGGAGTATTGTGCAAAGTAAAGGACGGGTTGAACCTCTCTAGTCTAGCACCCTTGGCACCTGACCAGTGCCAAACCAGAGAATTTGCGGGACCAAGGGACGACAATATGTTTTAGCACTTTACCAACACATCCAGTCTTAATGGGCTCGTAAGACACTTAGGGATAAGTTAGAGCTAAATAACAGCACGGAACATTGAGCTAGGACTGATGTTTGTAAACAAACGTTATGGGACTGTGGGAAGCTTCTCCACATCCATGATAAGTGGTCATCCAGTTAACTAAAACCATGCTGGACCATGGATGTTACCTGACCATAGAGTGCTGGGCTATTGATGTTCAACCTGTATAAGCTTTTTCTCTGCCATAAAACATAGTGGATGTATTTTTTCCTGAGTGAGGGTGAAAGGCTGCAGTTCCACACTGGCTAAAAAGCATGTGTACTGGCTCGTCAGTTTTAGCAAATTCATTGACACCCTATGTAACCTTTCATTTAATCCATGGGCACTTCTCTGATCCTCCACCCCTTCTTCCTGACTGATACTGAGCAATGTATTTCAGGTAAGCAAATTTTCTTTCTACCTTTCTTCTCAAATGAATTTAATACTAGTGAAAAGCCCAGCTTATTTGGGATGAGTGTGTGGAGGCAAAGCCAACGAGCTTCCAGACCCTTTGGGGAGAAGAGGTGGGGGCAGAGCCGCAGAGCCCAGCAACCAGCAGAGGCCAGGAGATGAAAGTGAACCAAGAGAAATGGGACTGTGGGAGTGCCTGTCCTGCGGACAAACTGAGGAACTAGAAGGGGACACTGAACAGGGAATCTCAGACTGTGTCCAGAAGACCTCTCCAAGTCCTCTTCTCCACCACCCCCGTAGAACAGGTAGCAATGGTGCAAGCCTCTTGGCCGCACCACACACTTGGCACTCAGCTGGACAATCCCAGTGGAGAGTTGCAGGATTTCATAGGCCTGGCATATGAAACGCTCACATCCACAGAGAAGCAGTCAAGTAGCACTTTAAAGACTAACAAAATAATTTTTTAGGTGATGAGCTTTTACGGGACAGACATACTTCTTCAGACCATAGCCATACCAGAACAGGCTCAATATTTCAGGCACAGAGAACCAAAAACAGTAATCAAGGTTGACAAATCAGAGAAAAATGATCAAGGTGAGCAAATCAGAGAGCAGGGGGGCAGAGGGGGTGGGGAGTCAAGAATTAGATAAAACCAAGTATGCCAAAGAGCCCCTATAATGTCCCAGAAAATTTGCATCCCGGTTCAAACCACGTGTTAATGTGTCAAATTTGATATGAAAGAGAGTTCAGCAGTTTCTCTTTCCAAAGCAGACTGAAAATTGTTCCTCAATAAGAAGCAAACTCTTAAGTCATTAACAGAATGGCCCACTCCATTAAAATGTAGACTAACTGGTTTGTGGATCAGGAATGTTTTGATGTCTGTTTTGTGCCCATTAACTCTTTGTCTGAGAGAGTTTGAAGCCTGTCCAATATACAAAGCATCTGGGCATTGTCAGCACATGATGGCATATATGATGTTAGTTGAGGAACATGAGAATGTGCCCGTGATTCTGTGAATAACCTGGTTAAGTCCAGTAACGGTATCGCCAGAATAGATATGTGGACAAAGCTGGCAGTGGGCCTTGTTGCAAGGAAAAGTCCCAGGACTGGTGTTCCTGCGGTATAGACTGTGGCTATTGGTTAGAATCCTCATAAGGTTGGGAGGTTGTCTGTAGGAGAGAACAGGCATGTCACCTAGGGCCTTCTGGAGCGTGGCATCCTGATTAAGGATAGGTTGTAGGTCTTTAATAATTCGTTGCAGTGATTTGAGTTGGGGGCTGTAGGTGACGACCAGTGGTGTTCTGTTCTTGGCTTTTTTGGGCCGATCTTGGAGTAGCTGGTCTCTGGGTATTCGTCTGGCCCTGTCGATTTGTTTTTTTTATTTCTCCTGGTGGGTAATTCAAGTTTATGAATATTTGGCAGGGATCTCATAGTTTTTGGTCTCTGTCAGTTGGATCAGACCAAATGTGATTGTACCTGAGGGCTTGAGCTCTTACCATGTGGGGAAGCCAGCACTGCTGTGCTGGTATGGAGACACTTTTGCTATTGACTTTCACAATGTGATCTCAGACTGGCTTCTTATACAAACACTCACATGAGGTTTGCATTTAATTAGAAGAACAAAACAACTCCCGAGTTGGACTTTCAACTAGTAAAACAATGGCTCACCATCCTGACCCTTTCTGTCTTCCTTTGGCAGACACACATGACAGCTTTGTAGCTTTTCTCACAAATGCCCAATGTTTCCTACTGAAGGTTCCCAGACAGGGGTAAATATATTGCAGCTCTTTTAGGTTGTGTTTAGACTTACCTTGAAGGTCGATGGCTTTTTGGTAAACCTATTGCTTACCAAAAATCAACTTTGCAGCTGTTAACTTTTGTGCCAGTCTTCGGGGAAGAAGGTCGATAGGAATGCTCCTCCCATCGACAGTCCTTACTACCATGTGGCTCAGGAGGCGTTCCGGGGTCAACACTGACCCTGGAATGTGCCATTTCAGGCACGCTGCAATGGCACCTTGGAAGATTGACCCAGAGTGGTCGATCTTCTCTGGTAAGTGTTGATGTAGCCTAGAGATAGGGAAGCAGAGGAGCAAGGCAAGTAAATGACTTGCCCAGAAGGAGTCCATGGTGGAACTGAGAATAGAATCCAAGTACTCTGGCCCCAAGGTCACAGTGATACCTAGTGTAACTCTACCAGTTATAACAATGAATTGGATCCTCATCCTGTTCTTAAACCACCTGTCCTTTTAATATTTCTATTGTTGTAGTTCTAGAATCAACCCATTGTACTGGGTGCTGCACAATTATTTGGGAATGGCAGTCCTTACACAAAGATCTTACTTGCTTCACTTCTTTATAGAAAGTAGAATCCTATCAAAAGTTTTTCATTTATTGCTGTACAAAACCTCCACATTAAGCCGAGATTCACTGCAGAGAGCCATGAACTGAAACAGTCTCAGACTTACATTCTACGTCATTATGAACTGTCTTTTCTCTGTTTCCAGGTTTATTGTAAGCAAATTCACTGTGCCTTTTTGATTTCATACATGGAGTTAGTCCGATACCTTAATATATTATCTGACTCATTGTTAATCATAGCTCCTGAGTCTACTGTCACATCAAGATCAATTTTTCAATGGCCTGTCAAAGTTTCCAAGCATAATCAACAGCGCACAAATTTATAAAGTGTGTTGGCTGTCAGGCGGTGTGCTTAGCTTGTAGTTTGGTACTATAAGTTGGTTTTGAAATCCCTTTCCTGCCATTTCCTTGTCCACTGAATCTCCTGGTCTGCTGAATCAGCTCTACAGAAGCTAGGAGCCTGTCAATCATTGGCAACAAAAGCTGTCTCGGGAAATCTGGCACAGTAAAGCAGTAGGAGCTTGTTATATTGAATTGATGTCTGTAATTTAGCTTCCTATGTTTTAACTACCATTCCTGACTCCCACTTCCAGTTCCATCCTCAGAAGTTACTGCTTTCAGCTCATGTACAGTACTTCAGAATTGAATGTGGTGGGTTTCTGACAATGAAAAGGAACATAATTAAGATTTAAATCAAACATTTAAAACAGCTTATCTGGATCATTTATAGTATCTTAGATTGTTACACTTGAAAGAACCCTTAAAATCACGCTCACTGTAATCCATTTATTTGGATTGCTACAGCACCAATGTTATAAAACATGTTAAGGTAAAGTCTCTGCCCTGAAGAGTTTACGGTCTAAAGAGACAAACCAGAAAAAAGGTAGGAGAGAAAAAAGAGGGAGAGTGAATAAGCCAAGGTCTCACCAAGCTGAAAATGGAGAAGACTTGAGTCCTGAATGAGTGGTCTCTTGCTTGGACCATATGACCATATGATGAGCAAATATGTTGCTTGCTTATATTTTGTATGTCACCTTGTTTGGGTAGTGAAATGAGGCTGGACGGCTTCACTTTCTAATTTTAGTCAGTTTCACTTTCTGGCTCTCAGGACGTAGTAATGATGGCATACTTATGTCCCATAAGTTTTTCATCCTCTGGGTGTCACTCTGTATTAGCCATAGTTTCTATGCTCCCTGGTAAAGAAGGGAGACATATCTGGGACTCAAGCTGTGTGGAAACCATTTTTGTGGGGGAGGGGCTGTTTTCTCTAATAACAACATCCTTCTTATGAATGACCAAGATTCCATACATCACGCCAAGCATAATATTATTCTGTGTGGGTTTCAGACACTGCAAGGACATGTTTAAATACCTAATACTCAAGAAAACTGGTTATCTTAAGAAGAACATAGTATGAAAGACTTTCTATTCATATGAGGTTTTTAAAAGCTAAATTTTATGTCTAAACTAGAGAGGAAATTCTCCTGGATTTAAGACTTAAGTGGAATTTAAACATTTCATAAGGCATGTACTAGCCCTCAGCACAATGGTGAATTTCACCCTGATTAGTCATCTAATCAAATTCCTACTAGGAAGAAAGTTCAATGTGGAGACCCAAATTTCACTAAAAGGATCTCCATTGTCTCCCTGGTACCTAGAATACAGACCTCTTCTAGGCTGATGCCAAGATGAAATAAGATGCATATCACCACCTGACAGACCAGCTGAACCTTAGAGGGCTTGAAGCCCTTAAGAGGATAGATACATTTAAGATTATTGGAGTTATGCATTTTTATTGATTAATTCTTAATACCATTAACCTTGGATCATCTGGAGGACAGTGGAGTTACTTCTGTGTGCTTTAACAGGGTGGACCTTGTCTTGCAGGAGTCTAGGACAGGGTGACCAAAAGATCCCATCTCCCACTTGATTAATGATCTCAGAATTTGACTCCCCATTATAAACCCTGAAACAGGATAATTCTGCGTTTCTCTTGGAAACCCCTTCCATCAGCTGCTTGTGCTATTAATTTTCAGTTCAACTGGCAACCTCAGAGTTGCAGCTCAAGATTACATATCCCTAAGAAGCTTCTAGTCCTCTCACAATCCAATGCAAAACATCTTTGCTAGAGCAAGTCCAGGAAAGCTTTTAAAACAGGCCAACCTCACAGACCTTCTTTTTTTTCTCTCCTCTGCCCTTTTTGAAGCTGGCCACCTAGCCTGGGTCCTCTTGCAGCTTCACTTCTGATGAGGTAGAAGCCTTTTTCTGTGCTAATACAGGTGGAACCTCTCTAATCCAGAACTCTCCCATCAGGCAGCATCTGTAATCTGGCATGATTTTAATGAGTCAGATGACCACTTATCATAGGAGTGGCCAAGTTTGCCAGGATCCTATAAAGTTTGTTTACAACCATCTGTCCTGGACCTCAGTGTTCTGTGCTGTTGTTAAGCTGTAATTTACCTCTAAATGTCTAAGAGCCCACTAAGCAGTGGAAGCACTGGTAATGCTCCTATACAATATGACCCTCCCATAGTCTTGCCAGTTCTCTTGTCTGGCATAGGCCAGGTGCTGACAGTGCCAGACTAGAGAGGTTCAACTTGTAATACTATCTGCAAAGACTTTCCTGTATCCATGCCTTACCACATTCCATCTCCTTTCATATTCCATCTGAAAACATATCTTACATTTCTTACTTGTATCTTTGAATGTATCTTAATTATTGAAATTACATGATAATCACAGCACAATATGTTTGTCCCACTGGTTTTTCCAATTTCTACCACTGAAGCCTTATCTATATTAGGAGCACCACCTAATGCTGATCTCTGATGCCTGCAACAGTTACAGCTGAGCTAGTATTGAATCACAGAATCATAGGGCTGGAAGGGACCTCAGGAGGTCATCTCGTCCAGCCCCCTGCTTCAAGCAGGATCAGCCCCAACTGAGTCATCCCAGCCAGGACATTGTCAAGCTAGGACTTAAAAACCTCAAGGGATGGAGAATCCACCACCTCTCTAGGCAACGCATTCCAGTGCTTCACCACCCTCCTGGTAAAGTAGTTTTTCCTAATATCCAGCCTACACCTCTCCTTCTGTAACCTCAGACCATTGCTCCTTGTTCTGCCATCTGACACCACTGAGAACAGTTTCTCACCATTCTCTTTAGAGCTCCTCTTCAGGAGGTTGAAGGCTGCTATTAAATCACCCCTCAGTCTCCTCTTTTGTAAACTAAACAAGCCCAAATCCCCCAGCATCTCCTCATAGGTCATGTGCTCCAGCCCCTTAATCATTTTTGTTGCCCTCCGCTGAACCTGCTCCAGTGCATCCACATCCTTTTTATACCAGGGGGCCCAAAACTGGACACAATATTCCAGATGTGGCCTCACCAGTGCTGAACAGAGGTGAACAACCACTTCTATAGATCTGCTCGAAATGCACCTCCTTAACGTTCCCTAATATGCCATTAGCCTTCTTGGCTACAAAGCAACACTGTTTACTCAGGTTGAATGCAACTTGACTGCAAATGTTCATCATCATCAGTGCTCCTTCTGGAGCCATGGCCTACTCCAAACTGTCTTTAACCATGGTTTCCTGGCACTTGTCCTCAGTAGTTAGTTTTCTCACGCTATCCAGTCCACTGCCTCGTTCCTTTTAACACTCTAAAGTATTTTGGGCTGTGTTTTGTCCACTGCAAATACAACCCAGCAAAATACTTCTCACCATTAGTATTGCCACTCACAGCAATGCTAGTAAACGTATTTCCAAATGACGAAAAGTGTAGAAAACTTAGAAACTGTTCAGAAAAGAGTGATTTGAGATCTGTAAGATATGCCCTGCAGTAAAAGACTTAATAAGCTCAATCTACTCCGTTTATTCTGTTGAAGATAAGGTGACCTCTTCACAGTCAGCTAGTATCTACAGAGGAAAGAGATATTTTGATCGTGCACAGCTTGTTACAGTAATAGGAAAAGTCATTATGAGAGGCAACGGTTGTAACCTGAAACTAATCCAATGCAAATTTGAAATAAGGTGCAAAATTTCATCTAAGAGGGTAATTAATCATTGGAGCAGCTCACCTGGAGACATAGCGAGTTCTCCGTAACTGAAGTCTCTAATCCCAGAATAAGTATCTTTCTATCTTGCTAGAGCTCAATCTGAAGTTATGATCTTGATGCACCAATTACTGGGTAAGGTCTAAGTTGTGTGTTATGCAGGAGGTCAGCATAGCTGACCACCATGGTCCCGTCTAATCTTAGTATCTATAACTCTATCAAGAATTTGCAGCACCTGGCCTATTAGCTGTATCAAACTATATGAGTTACTCCATGCTTAGTTTTCCTAAAGACCTGGGATAAGGCACTCCTGACATTTTCTTACATGCCATATTTATTTGTAAGAGGCCAGCACCATACTTATACAGGAGGGAAAAAAATACAATTATAATAATAAAAGAAAGGCACCCTCAATGTATAAAATATCAACCATAGCCCGTCTCCGTGTGAGTTTAATTTAATAAAAGCAGTGCATCTATTTATTTTTACCACTACCATTAAAAAAATAGACAAAATATTTTTCTTGAGATTGGTGGCTCCAGCAGCTGTAACTGAAAGTAGCAATCAATGAAACCCCTTGTTTTTATTGGAGCTGAAGGGCCTAGTTGAAAACGGATTGGATTACGGGGATCAGTCAGCAACAGGTTGAGGAGGCAGAGGGAATTTTGCCAGTATCACAGCTGCCAAGAGCTTTGAAAATCCTTGGGCTAGTGGTGGGTCTGAATGTGCTGGAAAATCCATTGTTTTACAAAGAGTTGTGGAGATTGGATGTGGATTGAATTGCAGAAGAGGGCAAAAAGTAATAATTCCGCCCATGGGCAGTGGGTATCTGAGGCAGGAGGAGGCTAAGCCTCCCAAAACAGCTGGATGTGGCTTTCCCACACTCCATCCCAATCCTACTCTGCTTCTGGAGGGCTCTCCATCCATGGCTGGCTGCCCAGCCTCCCTACACTCTGGGGCTTGGAAAGCTGGGGCTATACTGCCTGGCCTCTCCAAGCTCTTGGGCTGAGGTGTCAGAGCCATGTTGCCCAGCACTCTGGAGCCATGGATGTGACTTCCCATGCTCCAGGATTGGGGTGGTGGTGGCTGGGCTGCACTGCCAGGCCTCCCTGTACTCCAGGGCCAGGAAGGCAGAGGCTGTGCTGTCCGGCCCCCTGGCACTCTGAGGAAGCACCAGCCTGTAGGAGTCAGCAGCCATCAAGGGTGGGGGCTGAGCTCTGGTGAGCACAGCAGGGACTTCAGGCAGATGAGGTGGGACTGGGGGAGAGCCCCCAAGCCAGTGGTTCACCCACTGCCCAAGAGTCCATCCCCCAACTTGCTTTGTCCTATTAAATGTGATCGAAAGGAAAGCAAACACCCTGGCTCTATTGACTGCGTGTATTTTTTTTTTCAGATAGAAACAGGTGATAAAAAGGCTCATTGTCCTAGGGCATAGCTTGGGAAAAGAGAGGTGTGTTGGGCTTCCACAGCAGTCTTTTCCAGGTTTGAAAAGTATGCGGAGGCATCAGGCTTTGCCAGAGAAGAGCTGAGAGCCATCAACTCCGCTGAAACTAATGGAAGTTCACTTGTGCTGGGACCACTAGGGAGGTATGGAGCACGACCAAAGAATCGGGCCCTAATTATTTGCATAATGCATGGAGTCACCTAGTTTCAGATGAGACAACAGAACTGGTCAAATTATGAGCTGATAGTAATAACAGGTCACAATATAAGTATGTAAAGGTAGGCAGAGAGAGAAAATTGAGCACCTTCTTTGGTTTTGAAACCTAACATGATAGTTATTTATAACTCTTCAGATAAAGTGAGTGAACACTTTTTTGCCTACTCCTTGCTTGAGATTGTGAATGGAATGGATTTCATAATGCATTTTCATTCCAATTTGAAACAAAAAATGCCAAGTATTTCAAAATTCTTTGCAAGAGATTCTCCCAAGGGAAAATTAGTCTCAGATCTATGCAATGTTTTGTCTTGGCAAAACTGAGCTGCATTTGTAACTGCCCATGGGTGAAGCTCAGTATACAAGCTTCTAGAGTCTTCACTATAAGACAGTTGGCTCTCAGCAAAGGCTCTACAGGAGACTCATTCTTTCTCTGTGAGTGGCCTACATGCCACTGCAGGAGACACTGAACCCCACGCAGTAGGTGTGTGGGTTACACACTGTTTTGATTTTGACATTTTTCCATTTTTCTGTTACAAAACCTTAATAGAATCCTCCAAAAATCCTACCAAGTGGTGTGGAATGGGAGGAAAAAAAGTCAAAATGTTTAATTTGGAAAGTATTAAAGTGACACATTTTGATATCGTTGGAATGCCTCCCCCTTTCTTCTCCCACAGCAACATTTTGACAAAATCAGCTCAAATTTGTGGAGTGTTTAGAGTTCGGTGTAATTATGTTTTTCTATCAGAAAACCATGTCCTTGAATTCCACCCACCCTGCCCCAGCACTATTAGATTTTCATTCTACGCCCTGGGAGTGGTCATGCAGGTAAAATACCCAGGAGGGAATGCTTCGTCATTCTCCAGAAAGAAGGGGAAGGTTGAGGAAATTGTGGTGTGTGATAAACACCATAGGATATTTGATGTTCCTGGTGACTAGAATGATGATGGTTTTGTGAAGTGTTGAGAATGCAAGGGGAAGCAAAATAGCAGGAGAACAGGAGAATGCTGAGGAGCCTCCTCTTTCGCTAACTGTTATGTGGAAAAGCGTGAATACCCTCAAACTGTTTGGGAGGGTTCCCTTCCAAATAGAGGCACAAGGCACAAAATCTGGATCCAGATCCAAGCTTCTTCCAAACCAAAACCTATGAGAATCCAGGGTCAAGGTTCAGCTTATTAGAGATACAGGTCAGCACAAAATTTAGCTGCAAATCCTATCCACCACAAAGAAGATGCAATTCATTCCTTCTTCGGATTCCTCCTCCAAGCCCTCTCCTTCCACCACACTTACAAAAACTCACAAATCATCATTTCCAAAAAAAAGAGGTCAGCGGGGCACACCCTATGCTTTTAATGAAGCAAACATAATTTTATGGGCTTTAATTGCAGCAAGGAAGGTTTAGGTTGGACAGTAAGAAAAAAATCCTGTCAGAATGCTTAAGTACTGGAATCAATTGCCTACCATGGTTGTAGAAACTCCATCATTGAGAATGTTTAAGAACAGGTGGAATAAATATATAACAGGGATGATATATACGGTGCTGGGTCCTCCCATGAGGTTAGGGGACTGGACTTGACCTCTTGAGGTTCCTTCCAGTTCTATTCTGTGCACCTGCCTAACCAATGCAATCACATAACCTTACTGCCAAAATGTTTTTTTCCCCCTTCCTTCCAGCACCTCTCCACTACTTGTTACCCCGATCTTGTCTCATCATGTTTACCATTACTTTATAAGCAATTTGGTCCAGGCGGCATGTGTTCCCAGTTGCCTGATAAAACACCTAAAATACTTCTGAGCGATGAAATAAAGAACAGAGTAAAGTTCAGGACTGCGAGGATCTAAGGTATGGGTTCTTGTTCATCTCTACTAAACTTCAGGTAAATATTCAGCATCCCAAACGTATAAGAAATGCACCAGGAACATTCACTCTGTAATCTGTTGGGACGGGAATATACCAGGAACAATCTTTTTGCGAAGTTTTGTGGCCCTGCTCCTGGGAATCAGGAAGTTGCTGAGTTATAAGAGGATGAATAAATTGACTGAATTATTTTGAATCTCAAATGACAGTTCAGTTCATGCCTTTGGCAACAGTTAGGATCCATATTTACTTGATTTTTATCAAAACAAAAAGCAGTCAAGTAGCACTTTAAAGACTAGCAAAATAGTTTATTAGGTGAGCTTTCGTGGGACAGACCCACTTCTTCAGAGCATAGCCAGACCAGAACAGACTCAATGTTTAAGACACAGAGAACCAAAAACAGTAAGCAAGGAGGACAAATCCTTGCTTACTGTTTTTGGTTCTCTGTGTCTTAAATATTGAGTCTGTTCTGGTCTGGCTATGGTCTGAAGAATTGGGTCTGTCCCACAAAAGCTCACCTAATAAACTATTTTGCTAGTCTTTAAAGTGCTACTTGACTTCTTTTTGTTTTGATAGTGTATAGACTAGCACGGCTTACTCTCTGTTACTTTGATTTTTATCAGTGTTGCTCATCTCCAGATGTGCAGACACTTTCCTAGGGGAAGAGGGGATTTTTTTCAATACTAACAAAAATCTGTCATGCCACCTGCAGTTAGCTCTTGGCTCAGCTAGTTGGCCTTAAGCACCATGAGCAATGCACATATGGTGAGCTTCAATACTGTGAAGAGAGCCTGCACAATCCTTTTTGCACTATTTAAACCCCATAAAGCCATCATAACATAATTTTATAGTCCTTGTGTAAAACTTTCCACCACAGACCACAAGGAAGGTTGAAAACAGGATCTCCCAAACCAAAGAACAGACCTCTATCACTTAATATAAAGGAAGAGCTCCACAAACTGGTAACAGTAGTAGACTCTTATCCTCTGCGTGGATTTTCTGCTGTAGGAAGAGGTGAAACATGCTTTACGAGAACATTTCCTGTAATCTTTGTATAGCCCTCTGCACAAGGTGATTTTCACCCTGAGTCCCTTGACCTCCACTGTCAGGGGCTGCCGTTGGCCCTTGAAGAAGGAAGGTTCCTAGCTGGGTGGTAGGAGAAGACATGTGGGCCCCGGTAGGGAAGCATGGGTGAGTCAGACCTGAAACTCCATCAATAAAGGGGCAGCAATGGAGTAAGCACATATTTAGGACTCACTGCCTGCTCCTTGAAGATAGGGAGACAGGTCAGGAGCCAGCAGGCTGTGGAAGGGGGTCAGAAGCACGATGTTCCCTTCCTGGGCAGTCTGGCAGCTATGTAGAGGAAATCTGCTAGGGGAAAGAGTCTCCAGGAAGAGAGCCTTGGGAGGTGTTTTTTGGCTAATGGCACCTGTGCCATCATGCAGGAAGGACTGAAAGAGGTCAAAGGAGGATGCCA
Organism: Carettochelys insculpta; assembly: GCF_033958435.1. Taxonomy (NCBI): domain Eukaryota; kingdom Metazoa; phylum Chordata; order Testudines; family Carettochelyidae; genus Carettochelys; species Carettochelys insculpta. Next base: position 7,622,034 of record NC_134145.1, read on the forward strand.
GGGGTGTGTAGCCCAGGTTGGGCAGGAAGTTGCCTATGTCTGAGTTACACAACAGCCTAGAAAAGAGACTTCGGACATACAGGGGACCCTTTCTGCTTTGGAGACCAGCCAGCACCCTGCGCTCACTTATACGTGTTTTTCTGAAGGCTTCAGGTACCTCCAAAGCTTTCTGGAAAATTCAGGCTTGGTGCCCAAGTATTTCAGCAGTTCCTATTTGCCTTGCACCACAACTTGGAAAGTCTGATCAGCAGCAAGAGGCCTTTTCACAGCGAGCATGTGAAATACGTATCCATATTATCTGAATTTTGCTAACAAAGCCTACTTTGTGTTGAAAGATTGAATTCCTGCTGCAATTGACTTGACTGGAAACATGACTTGCTTATGTGTTGTAGGATGAATAGCGTTTTAAGTGACTCTTCAATGGCTCCCATGATAACGTCTTAAATGTTCAGAGGTACAAGACACCAGTGATTTAGATGAAGTTGCTTGCTGGGGAAATAAACCAAGATAATTTAATGGAAAGAATCCCTAATTTTTACTCCAGAGGAAATACTGATGATGTGACTGGAAACTGGATCGCTAACAAATTTGACTCTCATTTGTCAGATGTGTTCTTTTGCCTTAACTCATTTGTGTTTGGAACAACGGGCACCCCCTGTTCTCCCTGAAAATTAGGTTTGGCTGGTGACAGCCAACCTGCACCCAACTTTTATTCCACTGCACTGAGGAGGCTATGCCTGTTTGCAATGGTTGAGGGATAAAATACATAAATCTGGCCATCACCGAAGGACAGTCTTGCTCCAGACACACTGGACTGACAATAACAGAGGCCTGATTGCAAGAGGACATTTTTTATTACGTTTATACTCGTCTCATCCTCCCCCCACTCAGGAATATAGGCTGGTTGCTCTTCCAGAGATAAACTATGATTTTCACTGATTGCACTATAGTCTTGACCTCTCTTTAGCTGCTTAGTCCCCCTTTAAATTATGCAGGTGGGTGGTGGTCAGCCCCTTCCCCACTTTTTCACTTTGGTTTGCGAGCTCCTTGAAGAGTTTCTAATGCTTCCCTCTATTGTCTATGTTGGCGATGAGGATTTGCAGGAGTGACCTGCTAAGTCAAATCACCTTGTGATGTTTGTACCTCCCAAATCATCCCAGCAAAATGTTACTCCTCTGCTCAGGCCTGGACAGCTGTATTCTTTGTGGCTTCTCAGAAAAGCCAAGGATCCACCCTGGGCAAGGTGAGAAAGGGCATTGGTCTTAGAAGGCTGGGCTACAACTACGCAGAAGAAAGGCAAGTGCTTAGGTGGATCTTCCCTATGAGCAGAGGGAAAGGTCAGCCAAACCATAAGTCCATAACTTGCCATTTGAGCTTGAAAGGCAGGTCAGCCCTTCCCACAGCAAATTCTTTTGGAGAGGGCTAAGCAGGTCTCAGCATAGCAAGTTGCTGGCTGAGCACACAAACCCCTCAGCCTCTGAGGCATCCCCAGGAATGCAGAGCCCACTGCGCTGATTCCTTCAGTGGAATCAAGATACCAGGGTGTCCTGTTCTCCTATGTGCTGCTTCGTGGTCATTCTGGCTGCAGATAGGGCTCTGCTTTGCCCAGGCTGTGTTTTTCTTTCTTAGGGTATCCATGGGGGCAGGTATGGGGAAAGCTTGTGTCCACTGACTTCACTCCCACCCACCTTGGGGGCATCCTCTTGCCTCCCCAGGTCAGCCTAGTTCTGCCTTACAGGGAGCCCAAGTTGGAGACGCTTACGTCAGCCCCAGGCAAGAGAAGACCTGAGGCTCCTGGTCCCTTCAGAGGGCTGCTCTCCCTGCGGAGTTGTTTCAGATCCTGCTTGCCCAACTCACTGAGAGCTGGGCTCTCAGAGGCCAGGCCCTGTTCTACCATTGCTGGTCCTGTGCCTTGTCTCCCAGCCACACACCCAACTCTCATAGTCTCTTCTAACTGAGGAAGAGGGTGAGATGCTCTGTCTGCCTGTACCCCTTGATCATGATGGAGTCAGCTGGGTTACAGCAGCCGTGTTGTGAGGGTGAGGCACCTGGGTGGGGAGAGTGTACAGCTCTCACCAAGGGGTGGAGGATGCAAATGGGAGAGAGACAATCAACAACACGAGTGGGCTTGCCGAGGAGTGGATTTGCTCAGTCTATATCTCTGAGGGGACAGGGCTTCATGATCTCATCACATTTATTTCCTGGAAGGGATAATAGTTTCTTCCGGGCTCCTCTGGCAATTTAACTTCTAGTCTGAAAGATCAGGTTGTACTTCCATGAGCTCAGAGAAGGGTCATGGCTGACTAATCTCCCTGGAAACCATGACGGTCGGCATCAGGAATCTTCACCAAAACATGATCATATTACAGATGATTGAGCCTCACCCGCCTGTGAACATGCTGCAGGCTGGGGATGGTTGCTGGAGGCCAAGGTCACCCCCTGGAGTCTCATCCCCTTGTACATGCAGGCTGGAGGTGGGCATTGGAGGCTGAACTGGGCCCGGAAGCTTCACTCCTGGGCCAGCTGCAGGATGGGGCTGTCCCTGAGCCTTACCCCTCCTCTGGCAGGTCGCAGACTAGGGTAACAATTGCAGGCCAGGCCCCCAGAATCCTGCCCCCCTCAACCCCCCCCACAGGGTGGAGGCGCAGGGTGCTGCACATTGGAGTGCGTTTCCCTTTCAGTTTTCAAAAACACCCAAAAGCCATTACTTGAATAAAGACCTGATCAATGCTGGGTAAATTTGCTAGTATAATGTGACGGTGGCTGATACACAAGCAGGGGATCCTGTACCTGCCTCTTGGGGAAAGGCAATAGGGTAAGCCTTCCTCCCAGTGCTGAAGATAGGCAATTTTTAGCCTAAGGTTCACATTCCTACAATGAAGAAAGTACATTTGAAAATTATCAGGAGCAAAGTTCCTGCAAAATAAATACAGCGTGAGGGTACAAAAATCAGCCCACAGCTGGTTGGAACGCCGCTATGCCGCGTGTACGATTCACAAGATGTAAAGATTATGCTGTATGTGCTTTATAATACACATTGTCAGCTAAGTTCTCTGCGTGGCAGAATGTAGCCCAATATGTGGGAAAGCAGCCAAGGTGCCTAGACATCATGGCTGGGGAGACCTGAACAGAAAGCCCTGGAAAAAGGGATCTAGCAAGAGGGAAGATTTTACAAGTCCAGGGAAGCCATGAATGGGAAAGGAGCTGAACGGGATCATTAAGACAGGGAGCATAAAAAGCAAAGGGAGGGAGCTATCAAAATCATAGGGTTGGAAGAGATCTCAAGAGGTTCAAGTTCAACGCCTGCTCCAAGCAGGACCAATCCCCACCAACTAAAAGAGCGCAAAGATGCAGGCTCTCTCTGTGCTTAACAAAATATGTTGATTTGCTGTAGCCCTCAGTTAAGCTGAACTTGGTCCATCTGCTCCATTGTTCATGAAGCTCTGACCCCATTGCATAAGAGTTAAGCTCCAGGAAGAGGAGAAAGAGGATTGGAGCTGGGGGAGGTTGACCATCTGTCCCATTTGGCCTGAGACGGTCCCTTTTTAAAGCTCGTTACCAGGAGTTCTCATTTGCTTTTGCCAACTCGATCAGTGGGCAAGCGCAATTGGGACAAATGGCGACTTTAAGCAAAAAGCAAGTACAGGGCAGAGATATAAGCAGCGTTAAGCAGCGACACCAGCTCTGTACAGAGAGCAGGCAGCAGGCCAGTCCTGTATGATGAGACTGGGAAATATGGTCACCCTAAATTAGTGGAGATTATATTGCGCGCATTACCTTGTGTTTCCTTGCCTGAGCTGGGATGCTCCCAAAGAATTAGAAAGTGCACTTGGGTTGAGGGAAAGTGGTTTACGAGAACTATTCCATAGAAGATCCCAGTGTTAGGAGGTGCAGCATTGCTCAGGGAAATTGCAAGTGGCAGTTCCATCTTAATGCTTTTAAGTTTTTTTTTTTTTACTTGGCTGATCAGGGACCTTTGAGGTTCCAGAACCTTAGTTTTAAAATGGAGGCCTTACGCATTCACCAGTCTAAATGGTGAGTTCTTCTGGAAGGAGAAACACCACACTCTAATATATTTAGTTGATTGTTTCTGACAGCCCAGCAGAAAGCAGGTACAAAGAGACCCAAGCTAAATCCCTTTATAAGCAGAGAGGGGGCAGTTCTTTTTACTACACTGCAGCTCAATAGAATATCAAGCTTCCTAAATTGACTAATCTCAAGATCATGGTTCTCTCTGGAAACATTTGTCTGTTTCTTAATTATCCCAACTTTCTACACAACGAGCAAAGAGAGAGAAGGAAACAGGCAAGCCACTCAGGTATCGGGCGACCATATGTCGGTGTCCCAAACACGGGACAGGGAGATATGGGGGAAGAGGCAGCTTCTCCCGGCTCCTCCAAGCCCTGGGGAGCAAGGAAGAAGGTGGCAGCCACCTGCCCTCCTCAAGCCCCAGGCTGTGGAAGCCCCCAGCACTCCCGGGAGACCTGAGGAAATGGCAGGGATGGGGCAGTCAGAGCGCTTCCCCCCGCCTTCCCCAAGCCCCAGGGAAGTGGCAAGGATGGGGCAGCAGCACATGCTCCCCTTGCTTCCCCGAGCTCCAGGGAAGGGGAAAGTGGGCTAACCTGTGGGCTCCCTGCTTTCCAGCCAGCAGCTGCGCCTGCGTGGCTGCTGGTGGAAAATATGGGACAATTAGTCCCTTTTCTAAAATAATTAGGGATGCCTTTTTGCCATTCCAAATATGGGACCATCCTGCCAACAATGGAACAAATGGTCACCCTATTCAGGTAATTATTCCAAATTGAAAATTATCCCGACTGGCTAATTTTAAATCATCTAACTTTAATAGCTTCCCTTTAACAGCATCATGAGGCATCAGAATAGAAAGAACATTATCATACAATATGACTATATCCTCTGCTTTTTCCTCAAATAGGAATCAGAAATATGTATTGAACTTGCCTTTTTGCATTACAATTGATCATTCTAACATTTATAATAATGGACTGATACAATTGTTAGGACTCTTGTTGTTCCTATTATATTTTAAAAACTGCTGACTGTTCTTAACTTTTCTCGCCATCACTTTTTTGTTGTGTCCCTTTGCCTCTTTTATCAGTTTCCTACAATGACTAATTTCTTAGCATACTCAGCATTATCAACTTTCTCTTTCCATTTAGTATTACTGAAGCACCTAGGGGACCTTGTCATAGACCAGGCCCCTGTTGTGCTGAACAAATATTGAATGAGAGAACAGACCCTACCTCACAACAAGCTTAGAATCTATCTTTGTGTTGCAATTATGACACTGAGCTGTAACTGGGAGAAATATCCACCAGTGATATACAGTTTGAACCCCTCTCATCTGGCAACATCTATAATCCGGCATGAATTTAGTTAGTTGAATAACCACTTACCATGGGTGTGACCAAGTTTCTTGTGGTCCTATAAAGTTTGTTTGCAGCCACCAGTCTCGGCTCTGTGTTCTGGGCTGTCATTTAGCTCTAATCTACCTCTGCATGTCTTCTAAGAGCCCAGTAAGCAGTGGAAGTGTTGGGAATGCTGCTAGACAATATTCAACTCCCATGGCCCAACAAATTCTTTCATTTGGTATCTGTCAGGTCCTGAGGCTGCCAGACTAGAGAGGTTCAACCTGCATGATTACTTTTAGCACTGGATTCAAAACCCATTGAAACCAGGGGACTTGTAATCCCAGCCCCAAAGCGTCATCATTGGTGAGTTACAGAGAAGGTTATAATGAAGGAGAGATTCTAACTGCCAGTGAGAGGCTGGTCCCCAAAGATCACTTCCTGAAAGCAACATCACTAAACTGTTTTGTACCAAAAGGGAAAGTCTACATAGAAATTTTCCAATTGGTACTGCATTCTTGTGGCTTGGAAGCCTTTCTGACTTCCAAATTATGTGTAACCCTGCCCCCATCCTCAATCCTAAAGTGGCAGAATAGAAATTAAAGCAGTGCTGTTTTTCTTGGTTTCTGGTAAAACATGTAGACAGTGATTAGCAGGCCATGCAATTTCTATACCAGAGGCAGAAGTTAGCGGGAGATAAACAATCTTTGCCCTTTACCTCTCCAAAATGAAACCACATAAGAAGCATTTTAAGGCTCCAGCTTCTATAGCATTGAAATGTTCACACTTCATTTCTTCATGACGAAGGGGGATTTGAGAAACTGTAGGGGAGTTTATAAGCTGCAGTGTCACTGTATTTAGTTTTACTTTCACATGAACTGACATAGACAATGGAGAAGAACTAAACAAATTTGCAGTTTCCAATTAGGAAAGTTCTCCAGCCTCTTATTTAACCACAAACATTCCTGTTTAGTGAGCAGTGCCAATGATCTTTGTACAAATGTTCTAGCTCAGAGTCTAAAGGGAGCAAGAAAAGTAATTAAAGGAATCAGAGGAAATAACCATCCAAAATGGATGCCTGGTCAAATAGGGAGTGGACTGAATAAGGAGTTAAGAAACCTGACACTGATTTGCTTTGTGACCTTCCGGAAAAATATCATTTGTGCCTCAGTTTATCCATCAATAGTCAATGGGATTATGATAAGTATATCATTCTGAAAAGCACTTTGAGCTGTATGGATGAAAAGCTCTGTATACCAGTGTCATGGGGTGGGCATGAGGGCCCTCACCAGCTGCTCCACCCTGCATGCGTGCTGGTTTCTGTCTGACCCAAAGACCATAATCAATAAGAACCTGCCCTACCTTCAGGACAGTGAGGCCTAATAACCAGAAACAGTAGCAATAAGTCCTTCCCTCAGGGCAGTGTTGCCTAGAGGTTAGGGTCAGTAACACTGTGCCCTGGTCTCAGGGCAGTGTAGCCCAGCAGCTAGAGTCTGTAACAATTCATCCTTCCCTGAGGACAGGGAGGCCAAGCTTCTCGTCAGTAACACAGTGCTTCTGCCCCAATAGGCAGTGATGCCCAGCAGCTAGAGTCAGCAGTCACATTCCCTCATGCATGGTAGCATGACTTGGTAGCCTGAGTCAATGGCAGCAGCTATAACAACCCACTTGGGAACAATGAGAGCAGGGAGGTGGGGGACCCGGACCCTTCCTCCCCACTGGGTCCCAGCACAGGGCCCTAGCTGTGGCAGAGTGGTCAACCACAAGCCCAGCAGGGAATCCATTCACAACACAGTGAGTTCTGAGGGGTGGTAACTCCCCACCATGGTCTACTTCCTACCAGATTGGCGGTAGCGGTCTTTGCCAATTGCCCCTGAACGGGGGCCTGTCTTCTTCAGCCATTCTTCACTTGGCTGGCCTCAGCTGATCAGACCATCTGCAGCTCTTCCTTGGGACCGACTCCAGCACCTTCCTCCTATACCTAAGCCAGTGCTTACCAGTTTTCAGTCAAACTGCTCTCCAGTTAAGTATTAAAACAACAGAACCTCTTGAACTGAAAGGGACCTGAGGAGTATTCTGTGCATTGTGGTGAAGTGAGGTAAGATGTTTACATTCCTTCTAGATCATTTCTGGAAGGTGAGGAGTAAATGGGTGAGACTGAGGCTTGGTCTACACTAGACCTTACAGTCAACTGCAGGTGCGCAATTCTAGCTATAGCAATTGCATAGCTAGGATTGATGTATCTGTAGTTGACTGTAAGGTTTCTCCTCACTGCGGAAGGTTGACAGGAGGGTTTCTCTCTTTGACTTCCCTTACTCCTTGCAAGAGGAGGAGTACAGAGGGTTGACTGCCAACCCCAGAGAGATCAACTTCATGTCGTTACCAGACTTGCAAAATTGAACTCCAGAAGATTGACTCTAAATAGGTTGATGTCCCAGTAAGTACAGACAAGCCCAGAGCTTCAGAGGTGATGCTAATGATGATATCCCTTGGGCGTGAATCCTAATGATAAATGATTCCAGACTTTGATAATGCCCTGTACTATGCATTAACTTACATATCATATACACATTCATTTCCAGGGTCTCCGAATGCCTCTGAGGTCTGACTTCAGTTTCTTCAGTGATGATAATGCTTTGCCACCCCCAGTGTATTTTATGGTCTAACTCTGTTTTAATAAAAGCCAAACAGAAACACCAAAACACCATTCCTATTATTTTAACCAGTTTTTTTTTTCTTTTCATCTATCGTCTTCAGTTTCGAAGGATGACATCACATTAGGCTATCTTGCCACAACACTGATGACAAGATTGGCTATGATATATTATAATTTGGCCTGAGTATTTAACGAGGAGCCCTCTCTCCCATGTCAATGACATCCACAGGGTGACTATACGGGACACTGGAGGCATAATCTGACCTATCCAGGCTTCCTTTTCTCCTTGTGCCATTTACTGTTTGCTGATGTGTCCTGCAAGTATTAGTTCTCGGTTTCAGCTGTGTAATACCTACCAAGCAATCACACAGTTCCCAGAGTCTGTAATAACAACAATTAAGGACGAAGAGGCAGCAACAAGCTTTATAAATATCTATGCCACTGCCAAAGAAAGTGCAGCAGAAACAGCTGCATGATCTCACCCACCATGTCAATGTAGCCACAGTTACCCGTAGGTCTGGTAATGAGTCTGGCTCTTGATCATAAGAGAGGGTCACTTACAGACCTCTTCCATGATGGCTTTGGAAAAATTTCCCCTGCAGGGGCAGGAAATTTAGTTTAAAAAATAAAGCAATCCACATGAGTGGAAACTTAAACAATGAGCTCTAAACCAATCAGAAGCAGTGACTTCAGATTTCCGGTTGCTTCCTTTTTTTGTCCTCTGTTTCTATGGCATCCTCGTTTTTCGTTGTGGGCCTTTAGTAGAACAGAAAAAGAAGAATCCAAGGCCCGGCAATGGGTGATAGGATGGTGACTGATCACTTAGGGTGGATCTTCACTAGGAAAAACGATGTGTTCTACCTCAAGGTAGCTAACACATGGTAATTGATACCTAATAAAATCCAAATAAATGCTGAAGTTCCAGATTTCAGTTCTTGCATTAGCTAACAAAAAGTAAGAATACACATTTTTTCTCTAGTGAAAACAAGACCTCAGAATCTCGGCTAAAATACTTATCTAGAGTGTATCTTTTGGATTCTTCATTCACTAGAGTAAAACCTTAGAGGTATGAACATCGGAATTACAAACTGAATAGTCAAGCACACACTGCGTTTGGAATCAGAAGTGTGCTGTCAGGCATCAGAAGGAAAAAATAATAAAAAGCAAACACGGGACAGTATTATTTGAAATGTAAGTGACTAAAAATAAAGGGAAATGTTACAAAAAAGATTAGACAATGTCTTTGCCCGTGAAAGCTTATGTTCCAAAATATCTGGTCAATAATGTGACACAGGACTTCTTCTTTTTTTTGAAAGGAAACTGTTCCTATTCTTGTTTCATTTAAATGGAAATAGTTAAAAGCAGCATTTTTCATTTGCATAGTAAAGTTTCAAAGTTGGAAGTTTTAGTTGCAAACCTCTGGAAGAACAACCGTACTGTTTTGTTCAGGGTTGTAATCAAACTCCATTCTCAAGGTGTTTGTGACACTGAGGTTTTACTGTGCTATTCTGAGGAAGCCTGATGCCTTTTATTCTCAGCTGACCTCACAAAGGACATGTTTAAATTGAGCTCTGATGTCAGAGGAGCAACTGCTTACCAATATTATGATGTAAGTGTCTAGAAGCACAAACCTGCTCAGAGCAGGTGAGTGCTGCCCTCTGGTGTTGGGGCAATGGGTGGGGGAAAAGACAGAGCTCACATCTGCAAGGCAAGGAAGGACAAAGATACTGGGAATCCGAGGCAGACGCAAACATCTGTTTCCACAGGGCCATCTCCGCCTTAAAGGGCCTTGTATTATCTTTGGGATATCTAGAAAATGATAAGAAAAGATCTGTCACCAAGGGGACTCACTGCCAGCAGAGAAAAGCTCTATTTACTCTTTCGGACTCCCCCTGAGTTATTGTCTTTGTCTGGTTTAGCCTCCTCTCTTTTATGAAATTAAAATGATCAGAGCAGATAAGAAGCAAATTTAATTAAGGCTGATTTTTTGAAAAGGAGTCCAGGCAGCTCTCAGCAGCCTTGTTATTCCCTTTGAAGCTCTGACTCATCTTCCTGGTCCCATTAAAACATAAAGCACCTGTGGTGGGCTAGCAGGGCTTAACCACACAGTGGGGAATCTTGCCTAATCCTATTTGATCTCCCTCATTTTCACAAATCAGACCCCAGCTTCAGCATTCAAAAGAGAGGGACCCTTGGATGGCAGCGGCAGATTTCAGGCAGTCCCAGCCAGCTTTGGAGCTGGCTTCCTGAGGAGAGTTTTGAATGTGACTAACCAGGTAAATAAACACTGCCAAAACCATCTTTTAACCCTAAGACACCCGCTGAGGCAGGAGATTAAATCAGGTGTCTGGATGTATTTGATCAAGAGGCTTAGGAGACATCCCTTGTTCTCTGCTGACCAATTTTATCTCCATGATGTAATGGTTTGCACTGACTCCGGGGCACTAACAAGAGAGCCAACTGCTCACAAATCAGAGCAGATAAACAAATGGGGAATAAGGAACAGTGCTGGAGAAATAACACGGGTCTGCCTTATCACTTGAGGTTCTTATCTCATGGCCTTTAGCTGCATCATCTAAAGTACACAGGGTGTTAATTCAGTCCAGCTCCTAGTATTCCTGCAGGTAACTGTGCTTTAATGCTGCTAATATGAAGTTGGGGTGGGGGAGATGTAAGTTTTCACAGATGATTAGAATTATTTGTGAATAGTCATAGTACAAAGGCAGACTGCAGAGAGCTTCATATTTCCTAAGACATTTTCTATTGTTAATCCTATGTGAAGAATTCATTCCTCTTTGGGGTAAATTAAGGGCCTGATTCAGCTTTTCATACAAGTGTAGCGCCACTGATTTCTGTCAAGTTATTGCTCCCGATCTACACTTCTGCAGGAGGGCAAGGCAGAGCGCGGATCTGTACTGCTATGCTTCCACACTGCTGAATGGAGGGGTCACCATATAGTTCTCCATGTTAAACTGGTCAACATTTTGCAGACTAGTAGCTGAAGAGATGGGGGAAAATGCTGGTTTGGGCGAGCTGAAATTCATTGCAAATTGGACACACATAGTTTTAGCCGGAGAAGGAGATGCTGCTCCTGCAGTCATCCCACATCAACCCCCCACTCAACCCCCAATCGTGTGTGCTTATAACTTCTAGCTTGTGGGTTCAGGCATTCCCCCAGTGTGCTGGAGGGTTGAGCTTCAGTCCCTATTCTGGAACAGATCCGAATGGCATTTTTCTTTCCAGCTCACCAAAAACTCTGAAAACTTTCAGCTTTGGTTCGACCATAACCGTTTTTGAATTTTTTTTTTCACAATTGCTGCTGACCCAAAACAAATCCAGGGGGAGGGATAGCTCAGTGGTTTGAGCATTGGCTTGCTAAACCTGGGGTTGTGAGATCAATCCTTGAGGAGGCCATTTAGGGAGTGGGGCAAATAGATGCCAGGGATGGTGCTTGGTCCTGCCAAGAAGACAGGGGATTGGATTAGATGACCTCTTGAGGTCCCTTCTAGCTCTAGGAGATTATGCGTATGTCCAATTATAAAAACATATTTACCAGATAAAAAAATCACATACTTGCCCAGGTCTACACCCTGTGATTATATCTGTCTCATGCATACAGTTGGGCCCTCGACCATTTGGCCATGCTTGCTGGGAGCATTTTCAAGAAAGTGACTCAGCTCGCCAGGCCTGCTGACTGGGATGGGGGAGAAGGGGCAGTTGCCAGTGGGCCAAGCCTTTCACAGGCACCTGGAGCTCCAGCCACCACTGCTGTTGAAGTAGCAGTGGCAGCAGCTAGACCTCTGGGCCCCTTTGAAATGTCACCGAATGCTGAGTCATTGCTCTACTCCTGGCTCTTACAGAGTATGCAGAGGGCCCAAGGCTGACTGTGCCGTCCTGCCTCCTCTGCCATTGGCCCAGCCCCTTCTGCGTGCAGGGAGCCTAGCCTCACCTTCTCCCAGTATGATGGCTCTCAGTCCCACTGCACATCCTTTCCACTAAACTCAGCTGTAGCGTACAGTAACCAGTCACGTGGAAATCAATGTAAGTCATGCCTGCTTATGCTAGGGCTGAATTTAGGCTCTGGCATGCCAGGTATTATATAGGCTTCTAGACATAATGATCTAGATATGAATTTTCTTCATGTTTTTAGAATCATAGAATCCTAGGGCAGGAAGGGAACTCAGGAGGTCATCGAGTCCAGCTCCCTGCCTGAAGCAGGATCAACCCCAACTAAATCATCCCAGCCAGGATTTTGTCAAGCCGGGACTTAAAAACCTCTAGGGATAGCGAATCCACCACCTCTCTTGGTAACGCATTCCAGTGCTTCACCAACCTCCTGTAATAGCAAAACAAAAAGCAGTCAAGTAGCACTTTAAAGACTAGCAAAATAGTTTATTAGGTGAGCTTTCGTGGGACAGACCCACTTCTTCAGACCATAGGCTATGGTCTGAAGAAGTGGGTCTGTCCCACGAAAGCTCACCTAATAAACTATTTTGCTAGTCTTTAAGGTGCTACTTGACTGCTTTTTGTTTTGATAGTGTATAGACTAGCATGGCTCCCTCTCTGTTACTCCTGTAATAGCTTTTCCTAATATCCAACCTACACCTTTCCCTCTGCAACTTCAGATCACTGGTCCTTGTGCTGCCATCTGTCCCACTTAGAACAGTCTCTTTTCCTATGTTCCTTATGACATATTTAATTTCTTTCCTTCTTTCTTCTCAGAGGTATGCAAAATGTCACAACAAGAAATTTGTGTAGCCACTTCACATGAATTAGCTGTCTTCACTTCCCCTCTCCAATACATTCAATGCTCCTGGGCTAAGCTTGGCCACCTGTGAAAACCTAACACAAAGTTAATTAAGATGAGCTCTAGCTTAACACCTGCCATCTTCTCGGTCACTTTGCTTGCACTCAGCTAACAGACTGCAACATGAAGGGGAAGAAGGCAGGTATTTTCAAGGGTCCCAAACAGTTGGACTTTTCTCCTGGTCAGGTAGGGTTTCATCTGGACAGATTTTTTTAACTGTAATCCCCCTTGATCTATTATCCTGTTTTGAAAGTGTGTATATTTGCCTTCAGTCAGGATGACCTATATTTTACACTGAGAGAACAGCAAACTTCAGATATCCAAAAATGAGCAAAGTATGTGTTTTTTTTTTTCCCCAGGTGACAGGCCAAATTGACCTCTGCTGGTCTGAATGGTTCCTGGTATCTGCAGAGAACAGAATCTTAGGTATTAAACTGAGTATGACAGCCAACTATCTAAATACATCCAACTTAGCCAAAAGATATACAATGTTCCCTCTAAGCTTTTATATCCACATTTGGATTGTTTTCCATCCATGTGCAGAGTAAAATTTTTATGCACACCGAAGCATGTGAGAATGTGCACCAGAAGTAAAAACAAAACCTAGCTGTGGGTGCTCTGGTAATCAGCTGGGCAGCACTGAAATCTTTCCTGAGTAGCCGTACAAACACACAGCTTACAGAGAACACGAGACACCCTGAAAGGGGACATGTGTTAGGCTTCTAGGGACATGTTTCTCTTGCAGGAAAAAAAACAAAACAAACAGGTTATATATATGCACACACACGTGCTAAATTGTAACTGAAGTTTCACTAAAAGGACTTGGTTGTTTTTAAAGCTTGCCATGAATCTGCCTGGGGAGTTCTAAAAGAGACTGGAAGTGGGGTTACTAAAATTTTAATTTACTTCTAACACAAGCCATGCAACTGTAATCCACTGGTGATTGCATGTTACAAATCCCCACCATAACCAACATACAGGAGACATGAAGCTAGAGAGTTCTCTCAAGCAGTAGTACCTCTGGCTTTTTAGCGCCAGATTTCCTTGGTTCCATCCTCAGTGTGTCAGTTAAGATGGTAGCCCGCACATCAAAAGAACTGTGATTCCACTCTGGAATACAAGGTCCAGAGTTGCTCTGTGGTTTTTCTTTTTTCTTTTTTTTTTGCCAGTGCTTGATGAAAGTTTTGCTCAAGATGCCAAATTTCTCATCAGTATAATAGCTAGATTTGGGAAACCAGATGCAAACACGCTTTTTGGTTAGCAGACTGACCTTGACCTCTGCAGTTGTGTGCTTTATTTATATTTTGCTGATAAGTTTTGATAAAGCACGGCTATTCATTGTTCATGTGGTATGATTAATAACCTTTGCTTCCTAATTAGATGCCTGAAAGGCTTTAAACAGGAGATTAAGTAAACTTGCACAGCAGTTTTGTAGCCAAATATTGATTTGTGCTAAAATTTGTGACATGCTTGGGATTCATAAATATTGTCAAAAATGGCTGGTGATGGCCGCATGCCCACGAGTAACACAGCAATGTGAATTGTAGGGAATTGAAACTCAGTACATGAATACATATATTCACAAATAGATTTAAATCTTTTCTAGCAGCTCTAGCCATTAGGAAGCTATCAGAAACCTAGAGGACATGCCGATCTGAGAAATTAAAGATTTTATTGGTAGCATATGTATTTTGCTAGTGTCAGGGAGCCCCCAACTTGCTACACACTGTTCAAATGCATAGTAACAAGCAGTCTAGGTCCCAAAGAGCTAATAGTCCATGGAGACAAGATGGTGTTATCCCAGTTCTACACATGGGGAATGGAGGCACAAAGAGGTTAAGCCCAGCGTGGGGTGACCATACGTCCCATTCTTCCAGGGACTGTCCCTTGTTAAAGCTGTCTCACAGGCACTCAGACTTTTTTCAAGAAAACATGCAAATTGTCCCATATTATGTGGGGTTCCTCTTCCCTGTCACCTGGAGCCTTGAGGCAGCAGACCCTGCTACCAGGGAGCTCCTCTGCTGGCTGGCTGCCCCATTCCCTAGCACCCCACAGAGGCAGCCCCCCAATGCCTCTGAGCTGTGCCATGGGGCGGCCTCTTCATTCCCTCGTGCCCCCTGCTGGGAGGTTGTGGAGCCTCCATCCCTCACTTCCCCTGATCAGGAGGCTGGCCTCACTGTGGGGCAGCTGCCCCCATCGCTGGAGGCCAGTGTCCTCTGTTTGCCCTAGGGCAATGTGGTCACCCTAGCCCAAAGCCTCCATAATATTGAATCACCTTACTCCCACTGAAATCAGTGGAAGAATGGAACCTAAATAGCATTGAGGACCTGGTCTAAGTTACTTAAGAACATAAGTGCTGCCACAGAGGGACAGGCCAAAGATCCACCTACCTCAGTGTCCTCTCTCCGATGGTGGCCAGTACCAGAGCATTAGGGGGATTGTATAGAACAGAGCAATTTTGGAGAGACTTCCTGTTGTCTTCTGTCTGTAACTTAGCTAATTCTTTTTTTCTAACCTATTTATAATCTTGGCTATCACAGAATCCCCGGCAGGGAGTTCCACAGGTTAATTGTTCATTGCATGAAAAATAAGTTCCTCCTCTTTGTATTAATCTGGCTCGTGCAAGGTTATGCCACGAGTCTGTATGGGACCTGTGAACTCAACAGCTGCGCCTTGAATCCTATCTCAGTCCCTGAAACACCGAGCCATTCACCTTCTGTTTGCACTATGGTATGTATGTTTGCATACCTCATAAGAAGATAAGAATGTCCATACTGGGTTGGACCAATGAACCATCTAGCCCAGTACCCAGCTTCTGGCAGGCAGAGGTGCAGGGAGACACAGACCTTGGGGTTGCATCCCTGATCACCTCATCCAATAGCCACTCCATGAACTTACCTTTCCTTTTGGTCTTCATATTATGCCCTTGCAATGAGGTCCACAGGTTGGATGTGCATTGTATGAAGAAGTTCATCCCTATGTTTGTTTGAACCTGATGTGTATTAATTTCATTGGATGTTCTTGTGTTGTGTGAAGGAATCAGTACTGCCATATCCACTGCTGAAGGTCTTAAATCATGTATCAGATTTCCCACCCTGCCCTTTAAGTCATCTCTTTTCTGAACTGACTAGTCACATTCCTTTTAACCTCTCCTTCTATGGAAGCTGTACCATACCCCTAATCATTTTTTGTACAGGTGCCAATTTTAATGTGTCTTTTGTTAAGATGGGTTGATCTGAACTGCGCACAGTACTCAAGTCATGGATGTACCATAGATTTATATAGTGGCAGTACAATATTTTCTGTCTTCTTATCTATCCCTTTCTTAATGGTGCCTAATACTCCATTAGCTTTTCTGACCTGCTGTTGTACATTGAACAGACATTTTCACACAACTATTCACAACTCGGGTTGCCAGTTTTGGTTGGATGTGTTCCCAGAGGTTTCGTCACATGACATAATCATTGATGAAATATTGATCTTCAATTCCTGGACACTCCAGGCCCATAGGTGCTAGAGTTGGCAGTATTGGGGGGTGCTGTCCTAACCTTGGCTTGAAATGGTTTCCATCTTATGCAGGCTTTACAATTTGGTTGAATGGCTCTCAGCATCCCCCACTTTACAAATTGTTCTACCGCCTCCATCCAGGACAGTCCTCTAGGCTTGGCAACCCTATTCACAGTGATTTCAAGATCTCTTTCTGGAGTGATAATAGTTAGTTTAGACCTCATCATTTTTATGTATTTTTGGGATTGTGTTTTCCAACGCATTTTGCTTTGTATTTGTCAACATAGAATTTTATCTGCCATGTTATTGCTCCATCTCCAGATTTTCTAAGAGTCCTATAAAACTCCTCACAGTCAACCTTAGACTTCGCTATCTTGAGTAATTTTGTATTATTTGTAAACTTTTCCACCTCAGTGTTTAACCCTTCTTTCCAGTTCATTCATGAATATGTTAAACTGTATTGGTCCCAGTACTAGGTTTGCTAACCCTCCCCAATTGGCCAAGAGTCTCCTAGAATTCAAATCAAACTCCCAGTGGCTACTGAAGTCAATCTGTGAGATTTTAAAAGGCTGCTACAAGTCCAGCTGGCAATGCAGCAGGGTTACCTGCCTACATGCCCTGGCTCTGCGCAGCTCCTGGAAGCATCTGGCACATCCCTACCTGCTATTTATATTTCCCCATTGTGAAATCTGACCATCTGTTCCTTCCTTTTATATTCTGTCTTTTAGTCAGTCACTGATCTATGAGAGGACTTTCTGTCTTATTCCAGGACTTCTTATGTTATTTGAGAGATTTTCATAAGGGACATTTTTAAAGGCTTTCTGAAGATCCAAGTGTACTATATCCACTGTGCCACCTTTGTCCACATGTTTCTTGACACCTACAGAGAATTCTAATAGAGTAACGAGGCATGATTTCCCTTCACAAAAAAACATGTTGACTCCCCTCAGCAAATCATGTTAATTTATGTGTCCTATCAGCCTGGCTGCTCTCTCGACAAAACAGCCAGCCAGAAACACACCAGACAGGGCTGTCCAGTGTCCCAGAAGCCATTTCTGTTGACAGAACCCCCACACACCCTGGCCCTGGAATGTCCAGACTGCCTTTCTGGCAAAAGATCTCTGTCAACAGAGCTGTTCTGCCTCATGGGGGAGAAAACAGAATGCAACACTTTTGCAAGCAGCATTTTGCAATTTTACTGTCAACAGAGTGCCTTGGGAATGTGGACGCTCCATGGGGTCTGTGGACAAAACACCAGTTTTGTTAACAAAACTCTGTATTCTACACTAGCCTGCATAGCCTAGGCATCAGGGAAGAGAAAGGAGTTTGTTTTTTCTTTGTGCTACTATGGCACTTTAGGGGGAGCAGTCAAAAATTTTGAGGTTACAGGAAAAACAACTGTTGGGCATGGGTCCCAGTGGTTCACAAAGTACCCCAAATGACTTTATATCTTTGTTTCAAGTTCTACCAATAAAAGGTGCAGGCATAAAAAGGAACAGCATTTGTCTTTGTGGAAATGATTCACTGAATTCATACCAAGACTAGGGTTTCCTTAACCATAACACACTATTTTGCAATGTTAGGTGCTATGATCTTTCCAGAGAGACATCCACTGTTGCCCTGCCCACATACACAGTCATTACAGCTTGTGTGCCAGTTTTTCCAAGATTAGCAATGCTACTCTGGAGCCTGGGCTACATTCCAATTCAGGTAACTACTTTCAGCTTTCCTTGGCTCCCGCCGCACTTCAATTGGACAGTGAATTTCCTGGTCTAATATTGTTGCTATGCACTGATAAACTGCTGTCATGCTCCAGCCCAGAGGTAGTCACACACCAGCTTCCAATTAAACATCATAATGGGCAGCATTATTTTGAATCTAGGTTCTTTCATAAAATCATAGCTCAGACTGGTTTTAAAAGGCAAGTAATCCTAGCAGAATGAAATTAGAAGGGAAAAGATAAGGAGAAAAGAGGCACGGGCTTTGAAAGTTATGGAGTCAATGAAGCAGATTTCCTCCCTTCTTGCCCCCACCAAACTCTTCCCCCTCACCCTCCCTAGCAGACCTGGGGGTGGTATTGTAGCTGTGGTTTGCAATTTCTGTAAGGCCCTTCATTTTTGGTTTTCTCCAATTTTCAACACAATTTTGGACTAAAGTACACAAAAATAATGACCATGTTGAGAAAATCTGGTATACGACATTAGGTAAATGTGTTCATTTCAATAATAAATTAGTATGTAAATGTAAGGCTGTCTGGCATTTGAAGAAAAGCATTATATGCATGGAAGATATGCATGCAAACATATGCATAAACAGTGATGAGGCATCTTAAACAAACACCCAGAATTTGTGGAAAATTTAACCCAAAACTCTGTGCTTCAGTTTCACAGCTGTAAAATGGGGATAAGTCCCCTCCCCTCACAGGAGTTTTGTGGACATAAATTCATTCTTATTTGTGAGGGGTGCCCATAGTATACTGAACAGACCATACAGAAGACCAAGAGGACATTAATCATTCTGTCTCCAGAGCAGGAATTGAATAGTGTCCAGTAAATCAATGATATAGCAAACACACACACATAGCACATGCCTTGAACAATGTGAGCAAAAGAAAATACTGAATAGCTGCTTATTGAGTTTGCCCTGCCCAGTCTGTTGATTGAATAAGTCCAGGGTTCTGTGGTAATAATTGTATGCAATGGTGTCCCATGCCAGCTCCTTAACCACAAAACCATCTTACCCCAGTACTTTCAAGCAGAGACATAGGTTAAGCCATTGACAAAAGAGTTAGAGAAGATGAGAACCGAGAAGAAAGAAGGGGGTGGATACAAATTTACACAGTAAGGGAGGCAAGGCAGTGGAATATGTCCATTCAATAGCATTGCTCTCTGGTCTCCCTCTCTTTTTTCAGAGTGATAAAACCTCACAGTTAATTGTTTTGACTGTTTATTTATTTCTACCCAGTTGTATAAAGGAATCCTGTATCCAAATGGAAATTGAAGGGCCTGATTCTCCTTTGCCTTATGCTATTTCAAATCAGGAGTAATGCCACCAAAGTCAAAGGGATTAAAAACTAGGTGAAGATCAGACTCAGGCCCTCAAAGTTTAAGAATTCTCCCCAGACAACAGAAGGAAAGAGAACTAAATGAAACGCACTCAGCATGTATTAGGAATATTCTACCTTCTTGCAAATTGTATTTCTTTGCTTAATTAAGAAGGCATTTATTCTTCTGCTTTAATTAATATCTTGTCTCTTTCTTCTGAAATGCTTAATCGTGGAGTGAAATCATACTAGAAATATTACCCTGAAGTGATCATTGGCATTTTACATCTCAACAAATCTTATATATATTTAATAGCTGTAATTATAAACTACTCTGCCAACTTATGGGGCTGCTTTACATTTCTGGCTTCCTGCCATATTTTTTTTCCCAGAGCCTAATGAATAGCAACTCTTGTGTACAGTAGAGCTGTGCTCCATTTAAGCAATATCCCCAAAGAAATTGGCCTTTACCAGTAGTTAATCACAACTTTGTTAGGCATTGCCTGGGGCGACTGACAAAACCCATTCGTTAACTAGAAACTGTAATCAGTGGTTTATATCTCAGCAATGTATACTTTCAGAGAGGCCACATTATAATAGATGGAAAATCAGTTATTTCCTGAGCATCAACAACCAATTTTCCACCAGGCAGCCCAGAGATGTATGTCCCATGGGCATATATGGAACTGGATTTAATTGATGCCAGCCTCTAGTGGGGCAAGATACCAGAAACACACACACACACACTAGAAGCCAGTGGCTTTCCTAACAAAAGTAAAAATAAGCCACAATGCAATTTGACCTTGTCAATCTGGTTGGCCTTTCAAGACAGAAAACTTTGATGCTATATTACTACTAATATTGCTCCTGAACATGGAGGGTAATTAAACATTGGACAAACTAACCTAGGGTGTAGTTGATTCTCCATCATTTGAATTCTTTATGGCAAGACTGAATATATTCCCAAGAGATGTGTTCTAGCTATTTTGAAATGAGCTATTCTGGAAAAACCCCTCCTGGAACAGCTTATTCTGAAATAATGCTGCTGTGTAGACATAGCCTGAGGGAGCCTATTCTGTCGTCTTTATATACATGGAGTATCCTTCTTCACTTCAGTGATGCTACTTGTGCAGAATCCCCTTTTGAGGTCTCTAGATATTTGTAATTAAGAAAAAAGAAAGCTGGCAGGATGTAATCTATTGCTTAGCTTTTCTTATTAAGAAATCTTCCTTTCTTCCTGTCAGCTGTCCAGCTGGGGTGTGTTACAAAAGGCAAAACACTAACCCATGGCCATGAGCATAACTGGAACAATTCACTTTCTTAGTGCTCCGGGTTTGTTTTGTTTTGAAGTTTTCCCTCTGATCCAACAACTGGGAAGCCAGATGCAAGTGATTACACACACCTTTGGCAGATGGCACAGAAATGTTGCAAGACCCAGTTTTCAATACTTCCAGGAAGAAAATGATCCAACCGAGTTAACAATTTCCTTTTCTTTTTCCCTTCTTAATGTGATAACTTGACAGGACATTATTGTATTAAGCCTTTTAAAAAGTGTGACAAATTCCTATATAAAGGATAGAATGACTCCCTATGACTGACAAGCCAATGGAGTTGTTGTAAGGCGTGTTATTGCCATGCCATGTCCCATTACTCTGAAAAGATGAATTAACAGGAAGGCATGTGTTGCAATGTAAGTTACCATTTGTCTCAGAAAGTTTTTATGTTAGGTCTTTTCATGCCAAAGAAGCCATTTTAAAGGGAGGTTAAACTTTACAAGTCCCTTTAGATAGCCAAATCTGCAACTTACAAAGATAGTTCAAACTATTTGATGAAAGGCTGGGTTTCAACAAGATGCAGCAGTGCAGGTCTTTGCCCACAAAAGCTTATGCTCCAAAATATCTGTTAGTCTATAAGGTGCCACAGGACTTCCTGCTGGTTTTGAAGATACAGACTAACTCGGCTACCTCTCTGATCATTCCTGGTTTGTGTCCCTGAAAATGCCACAGACCCTTTGTGTCAATTTGGCCAAGGCACTAAAATTCTCTGTAGCTTGGTTTCCCCTCACCAAAATATGGAAACAATACAGGATGCTTTTGTGATTTGGGTCCATATACAATGTAGATCAGGAGATGAATAGGGTTCTTTAAGTGAACCAAATAATTTCAGAAATTTTGTGCTGTAAATCCCCTGCACGATGCTCTCTCATTGACTTATTGCGTCTTCACCAGACCCACCCAATCTACATGGCTATGTTGATCACAACAGTGCTGATTTAGCCAGTAATATAGACATGGTCTAAAATACCTATTTTAGGGTAAGACCATCCACAGGCTTAAACACTTGCCCAGGGCAGATGTGAACTATCCATGGGTTTGCTAAACTGAGATGAACTCTAGCAAAAGTAAGATTACTTGTGACATTTCTGGAGCTTCTTTTCCCCCACCCCCTGCTGAGGACAGAAATACCACAGCTTCATCAGTGGAGGCATTTCAGCTGCCAGTCCTGTCCAGGAACATTTTAGAAAAACTAAAGGTTGAGCAAACTTTTTTCAGACTTTAGGTTTGGATTGGGGTTTATATATTCTTTTTCTGACTCACCTGTCCATATGGACGAGCCACATTATAGCACTTTGGAATTGGAAGGATGGGTGCTCATGGAACTGGCAATAGTTAGGATATGCTGGAAAGGTTTCTTTTAAAGGTGCATATAATTACCCAGAAGAAACAAGAATGCTAAGACAAGATCCTTCAGCAACATGACTTCTTAAAGAGTTGGATGGCTTGGGGTTGGGGATGGGGAATGCGCATGTGTATACAAAATATATCTGTGAACTTGGTCATGATTTAATGGCAGGCTTAAAAATGCTTTAAAGAGTTCTAAGTACAGGAAGAAATGTACTGGTAATAAAGCTTTGGTGTTATCAGCACAGCTAAATAATGACGTGCAATGTGTCATGTGTAAAGAATATATTAATGCTTGCATAAATATTTTCCTAATGTCTGCTTGGCCAGTGTCTACTTGGCAAATAACCAGCAGATAGTAAATAATGCTCACATTTCTGTTTATTTAAGGTCTATTTTCTCCGTTGTATTTTATATTGGCAATCATGTGAGGCTGTGCCGGTGTGGGTGGAAAGCTGGAGCCTTGTAAAATGGTTTGTTTTCATTACAGATTTTAGGAGAAATAAACTGTTTATATCTTGGTGTTTTGCTGCAATGTCAGTGGATTGTTTTGTCTGAGTATAAACTGGTTAAAACTTAGCCAAGCAGTGGCTTTTTATAAAGGGAAGAGGTGGTGGGAATTGGCCAGATTCAGCTCTTTTATTCTATATCAGTTTTCATATTGTGCTCTTCACTCTAGTATCAGCATTTTTCAGTAGTTCACTAAGTAACAGGGCTATATATTTGTCCCATGTTGGTTGTTTGCCACACCTGTGCTTTGGACGGTATTTGTTTTAGTATAAATATACCTGTGGCTATGTCTAAGAGAAGGCCAGGTCCAAGAATGTGCCTTGAACTTGGAGTGGAAAGTGGTGAGGTTTGGGGCTGGTCCTTAGACCTTGGGAGAGTTCATACCACAGTTTTGGAACTGGGAGAAAGTTCTGTCATGCACAGCAAGTTTTACCCTTATTGTTGGGAGTTCCGCTGTGCAAGGGAGACAGAGTTCTTAAGCCTGGGCTTCATCCTGGAGCTTTAGACAGTCTTTTGGATACCCTGGGCCCAAGTTATGAAGCAGTTTGAAGATAAGGACAGAGACCTTGAGCTTGATTTGAAATTGTATGGCCAACTAAAGTAGAGAGCAGAGGCCAGGAGCCTGTGTTTGAAGAAGACCGGTGCAGCAGCATTGTATATTATCTGGAATTCCCTATGTGCTGAAGTCTTCGTGTCCAGGTTTAATGCATTGCTGTGGTCTAGTTGAGAGGTGACTGAGGCGTTAGTAGCTCTCAGTGACTCCACTATAGCACAGAGTTCCTCTAATTAGTCTGTGGAATGGCCTGTCTTGGGACTACCTGCTGTGCCAAATCTGTTCCCCTGGCCCAGATGTGAATGATATTATTCTGAAGCCTTCACAGGTGGGGCAGGGAGAGCTAAGGGGTATATGGCTACCTGTGCATATGTTCATGCTTCCTCTCCCAGCAACATATTTTACCACTCACCAAATACCCTTCCCAGAAATGCTGGGCAGGAAGTCAGACTTAGATTTTGCAATCTATATAAAGATCTGTTTGGGAGGTATCTTGAGGGAATTTGGGCCATGGAGCCAGAGGTCCAAGACCCTCTCCCACATGGAGTTTTAGATCCCAGCTTCAGCCCCAGTCTAAATGCCCATACACTGTATGGCCCCAGAGCCTGGGTCAGCTGATCTCTGGTTGCAGTATAGATATACAGAGAGAGCACAGTGTGTATGTCTCCCTATCACAAGCTTCAGCAACACTGCGAACTAAATGGCTCCATGCTACACACAGCAGAATTCAGTACAATCACATTCCACTCAACTAGGAGAGTACATCCCCATGTATACCATTGATTTTCATGTAACCTGACAAAGATAGATGTTTCTGTTCACCTCAACTTCTATCTGTGTAATCCAAAACTCTGAAATAGAATAGTGTCTTTTGGTGGATATTAGCATTGGTCCTGACTGAAGGCAATTCGTGGGAGGAGGTCAATGTACCATTGCTCATGCCTAGAAATACCACTCACAAAAATCACATGATTTCACAATTAACTGGGTAACCTTCAAATAGAAAGTTCAACTTAAAAACCATTCTTTCACCTCTGCCTAGGTGATGTTATGATCTTATGAGCAAAGCCCTACAACTGTTTTCTGAGATAAGTTCCTCTGATCCTATTTGCACCATCTGTGGTTTATCTGATTTTATCGGCAGAGGAAATAGCCAGGATTCATAGTAGGCAGACTATCTAATGATGTTCTTCTAGTAAAAGTTCTACAATGGCCAGTGCCAACTGGAAGGAAGCAAATGGAAGGAAGGAAAGAATAATAAACGTATCAGAGAGGTAGCTGTGTTAGTCTGTATCTTTGAGAACAAGAAGAAGTCCTGTGGCACGTTACAGACTAACAGATGTTTTGGAGCATAAGCTTTCTTGGGCAAAGATGTGCTTCATCAGATACATGAGTCAAGTCTCATGCATCGAACAAAGTGGGTCTTTGCCCATGAAGCTTATGCTCCAAAATATCTGCTAGTTCATAAGGTGCCACAGGACTTCTTGTTGTTCTCAAATAGTAAAGTAATAACTCATCTGGAAACAGGAAAAAGATGTTCCCTTCCAGCAACATTATTTACAACTAGTTAGAAACTATTTTCAATATTTTCATATAATTTAAATGGTCTTACAAAATTTTTCCAACAAAAGAAAGTGATAAAGGGAGAGCTTGTCAAACTCATCTTGGGGGTTTGCTTTTGTTGATTTTTATGATTAAAATTTTTATTGATTTTTTTCCACAAAGCTATAGCTCAAAAACACTGAGGGCAACCTTAAGCCAGCAGCAAAGTTATAATAATGCTGGTACAATAAGAGGCTCAAATCCTGATGCATAGTGTGACAAAGTTACGTGGGTGTGTGGACGTTGACAGATTAATGATGCACTTTAATTAACGCATTTTGAAAGCTAGAGATATTCCTTTTCATTCTAAAGAGGATGCATTAAAGTTAAGCAAGGTAATATGTCACTTCACCACTGCAAGTCCCTTATGGCAAAATGCTGATCTTATTTAAACTAATGTAATTCGGTTGACATCATTGTGCCTACATAGGCATAACTGAGAGTGGAATATTTAAATCAAGACTGGGCGTATTAGTAGAAGATATAATCATCCACAAATTACTGGACTGAGGCTGTAAGCACTGAGTGATGTTCAATGCCCTTTATTAAGCAGGAGGTCAGACTTGATAATCATAATGATCTCGTCAGGCCTTAAAAATCCGAGAGGAAAATTTGACTTCATTGTTATTAGAGTTGGGTGAACGGTGTTTCCTATGGATGGCAAATTTGTCACTGAATTTTTTTTCAGTGCTGAAACTATTACAAAATTGTGCCAAATGCACTGAGTAATTTCATCTGAATAAAATCTCTAAAAAAAAATCGAAGTGTTTAAATGTTTCTGACATCTGTGAGACAAACCTTTTTTATATTTCATTTCAAAAACATCATTTTGAATTGATTTTAAAAACTTTTTATTCGGAACTAAACATTTTCTTTTTCACATCTGTTAGGTCAGCCACTGAACTGAACACTTAATTATTCACTCAGCTTGACTGGACATATCTCCATTTGCCAGGAGTTCCTTAAACCAAGTCTCTGAGCCTCCACAGGGAATTTGGTAACTAGAAGCTTCACAGATCATGTCTGAAGTCATAGACTGATAGAGTCATAGAACACTAGGGCTACGGTTACAATAACGAGTTTTGCCAACAAAGGTCAGCACACAGAGTTCCTAAATTCTTCATTGTTCTAGAGAACTGGCTATGACTGTTAATTTACCCCAGAATATCAGCCTTTTTCACAGCTGTATCACATGGTGGACTCCCATTCCATCTGTGATCCCTTATAACCTCCAAATCTTTTTGAGCAGTACTATCACTGAGTCCTCTATTCTCCTTGGAGTATTTCCACCAAACCATCTAGTCCTCATTGCACATTTGATTTTTTTTTTCCTTCCTAAGTGTAATACTCCGCATTTGTCTTTGAGTGTCAGCTTGTTGATTTCAGACCGGTTCTCCATTTTTTCAAGGTCCTTTGAATTCAAACCTGTTCTCTGAAATGTTAGCAACCTCTCCTTACTTGGTGACTCTCCACTCCCACTAGCTAAGTAACTAATGAAAACATTGAACAGTGTTTTCTAGACCCAGGACAGACCCCATTAGTCTCTCTAGATAGTTCCCACCACCACGAGTTTGACAGTGAGCCATATGAGAATAGTCTTTTAACTTGTTTTGCACCTACTGCATAATAATTTCATCCAGACCTCCTTCCCTAGTTTGCCTACGAGACTGTCATGTTGGACTCTTTAGCCATTCTGAAATCAAGACATGTCACATCTGCAGCTTTCCTGGCATCCAGGAGGCCAGTAGCCCTCTCCAAGATCCATTTTCCAGGTCTCACCCTGTGCCCATTCATAGGCGCATTCAATTCAGTAATACACTAGCAGATCTAACTGCAGGGTTGGGATGTCAAAGCCGCAGTTTAAAGCCCATTAAAATCAATGGGAAGACTTCCAATGATATATCTTTGGGATCAGGTGCTACATGTACAACCCTCTGTTCCCACCCTGTCCAGAGGCAGAATGATGCAGTGCGCATAGAAGTTACGACTCCTGATGACTGGTTTCTGCTCATACCAATCATGGTACTCAATAACGGACAAAATCATTTCACTGATTCTTACTGACAAAACTTCAAACATTTTAATGTTAAAAATCTGAATTTGGCTCTGCACCTCGCCAGGCTCTCCTTCGAATTTTGTTTTTGTGTCATTTCCCCCTAACACTTAAAACTTTAATTAAAAACCAATCAACGCTCTCTGTCCCCAAGTACAGCTTATAAGCTATATTTGCCCACCGGCAGCTAACTTACTATTTGCAGGATACACTAGTCCTCACGAATACCAAAACAGATAGATTTCCTGTTCTGCTGATGGCACTGCTGAAGCATATTCATGTGTTCCCAGTAGAAACATATCAAAGCTGAGACACTTGTTGGCTAGACAGACACCAGATGGCACTCTAGTGTGGTTGACCCCCACACACACACCCCAGAAAGAAGTAATGGGTGATTGAACATGCATTCAACCCAGTGAACAGTCTCTAGTGACAGAATGCACGGTCAACCAACAGCAATAAACACGATGAAAATGGGCCTGGTGTCAGTCAGAATGACAGTATCAGCAGTTCACAAAGTGCTTGTAGGTGAAAGGGGAGGTGTGGGTTAAGGCAAGCCACACCATGAGGTATAACACAGTGACAGAATGTAATAAGCCCTTGGATTAACAGGAGAGGGTTACTGGTACTTGGCACTGTATTGCATTTCAGAGTCACTAATGATTGCCTGTTTCTTGCTTAAATATGGAGTATTTCCAACCCCCAACCTCCATTTCTTCACCTCATGAGTAGTAATGAGGATAAATGCATAGCATGTTTGTGGGGAGCTGTGGTCCGGGTGGAAAAGTGGGGGACATAGCTGTATCCAGAGAGAGAGAATCTTTGGCAGTACAGGCTGAACCTCTGAGATCAGGGTCTCTTGAGCCTGGCTACATCTTTGGTCCAGCAAGACTTGACAAACTGAAAGTCAGAAGCACAGCAGACAGGGCTGCCCGGTGTCCTGGAAGCCCTGTCTATAAACAGAGGGCCCCCCCAGAACATCTAACCCATCTTTTTCCTGACAGAAATAACTTTGTGAGCCTGTATACCATGCATACACTATTCAAAATAAATTTGAAATAGCAGGCTCATTATTTTGAATTTTGTAAACCTCATTGTAGGAGGAATAACACCTATTTCAAAATAGCTGTTTTGAAATAGGCGCTGTTAGGACACGGAACAGCACTATTTCTAAATAAGTCATAATGGTATCTACTCGCGCTATTTCAGAATTGGCAATATGCATCCAGACATGCCATTTCAAAACGCATTGTGTGTGCAGCTGTGTTATTTTGAAATAAGCTATTTCAGAGTAGCTATTCCGGAATGGTTTATTTCAAAATAACGCTGCTGTGTAGATGTAGCCTTTTGGTCCCTAGAGTTCATCTAAGTTACTCCTACAGAACATTATCTCCCCACTTTGCACTTTTGAAATTTCTTTTGCAAACTCACCTAGGCATGATCTGACTTGGTGCACAGATACTATATTGTCAGGCTAGATTAATCCCTGGCATAACTAGAAAAGAAGGATTTTGGCCCTTGTGTTGGCTTTATTCATTGTTTCCATATGCTGAGGTCTGGACAAGCAGACGCCTTCTGGCTCATTCTCCCTTAGTGGCTCTGTCTTGCTGACTGTGGCACCATTTGCCAATCCCAAAAATTCAATGTCCACCCCCCGCACAATCATGAGATTTTTTTTTTTAAATGTTTGGTTCTTTTTATTTTGCTCTTTTGTGGTTTCTAGAGCCTGAGGGGTGCTCTCAGATCTTGCGTTCCAGCTTTTCCCCAATGTTTTGAGAGCTAGTGACTTCTTTCATGGAAGCCACAAACTGAGCACCCCTTGTCTCCTGAAGCTGATGCCTCAATTAAAACATCAAATAGCATGAGACTAGCAGTAATATCGTGAGATTTGGCAATGCAGCCAGGAACAAACAAAGCATTTCAAGAAGCTATGCCTAAATACTTCATCATGGTCATCTCTGGTGTCCCCTACTGAGAGGCCATACAAGCAGCTTTCTGATATCCTTCTTCTCTGTTCCTTTACTAAGATAGGAATTACCTAGGGAGCCAAAGGCACTTTCTCTCAAAGCAATACCAGAGTTCTGCCTGACTCTGTTTTCTAGGAATCTCTCTCCCCAAAGCTAATGTAAAATATCCCTCTTTGGCCTTTGACAGCTAGTTGAAAATCCTTTCCACTCTTCTGGGCAAGTTGACAGACATAACATCTTTCTGTTAGAAAGCCATCAGAAATCCAAAGTGATGCGGGCGGCAGTCTGTGTTTTCTTAACTTGAGTTGCAGAGCTATCACTCAAGCTGTGGATAGCCTGGCCTCCAGATCTTTCCAAAACCACAAGCATCATCTCCAGCCATGAGACTGAAATGATTCTGCATCTGTCAGAGAGGGCTGAGAGCCCTCTGGAGGGGTTAGAGCCTTAACATGGATAATGGCTGATGCCAGTGGTTTTCAATCTTTTCTCCATTAGTAGACCCCTAAACTGCTGAATGGAGGTGTAGAGCCCTTTGGAAATCATAGGCATAATTTGCAGATCACAGGTTAATATGAAACGTATTGAAGGGTAATAAACAGATTCCTGGGAAGGAATCTTTATACTACATTAAGCTTATAATGCCCTTGAGAGCGATTAGACTACTTTTAATTTTTCTTCTTAACCACTGGATAGAGCTGATAACTTTCTCTGCAGCTCCAAGTAGTTTGATAAGCCTACTCAATACTCACACCAATTCTAGAGTGAACGCCTGAGATGCTTAGGGGTCCAAAGGGTGTGTATTGCTGTAGCTAATGCCATTGCCTTCTGGGAGATAACACTCAAGGGGAGAGAACAGTTTAGGAAAGTTTTGTTTTCATTTGCTGTTAATCATTCCTCCTATTATTTCTGTGCTGCGGCAGCTGAGATTCTTGGGAAGGCAATGACACTTGGGCTGATTTATAAAGCGCAAGTTTGGTGGCATTGATACTGTGCCTAAAATAGGCCAGCCATAACATAACCCACGAGCAAGCCGAGTCTGAGGATAGACGTAGCAGCTTCTCAGTAGGTCCCAATCTCTACAGGAGATGATGTGCATTCACCACATCCACTGAAGTCAGTGGGACTTGTGGGTGATGGTCAGTTCTGGATCGCAGGACCCCATGATGCCATTTGTAGCCCAAGCTCTGGCATCTCCTGGGCTGTCCCATAATAGATGGAGACAACAGCCTGCTGATTCCTTCAGAACTAGTCTCACAACAACAGGACAGAACTTGCCTTCAAGGGAAACCTCATTTGAGTGAGGAACTTCTCCTAAACCACCCCTCTGCCAATGAGTCACAGTGACGGTCACCTGTTTTTGATTTGTTTTGTTTTGTTTTGTTTTTATAGGCCCTTATGGAAACTTCTGACAGAATTATAATAAGCTGTCACAGATACCTAACAGAGTTCTATGCAAATTACCTACAAAATGTAATCAAGCATGGTCTCATTCTTATGGGCTTATTGACCCTCCCTGTAGAACTCTATAGATGGAATATCACTTTCCATCAAAATGTAGGATGGTGTGAAGGTGGTCATTATCTAGTGACTTCTGTCAGACGTGGTGACCTTCCCTTTCACCCCACAGCATTTTATAAGTAATACGCCATAATGTGTCTTTTAATGTCCCAGCTGCTTGAAGGGCTGTAGTGGTGAGAGCCCAACTTCTATAATAGGCAGAGGAATTCTGCCTACAATGACTCCACTTCTAATGAAGTCCTTGAAATCTCTATTGGTCACTGCTTTGCTCAAGTTTTTTTGGCAACTGTCAGTCCACCTCCTCAATTGGCCAGAGGGGTTATCATGGAGCAGTGTCAGTGGTCTCCAGATGGTCAACTGATGGGTGACTTTAATGGAGACCCACGGATTGACGCCAGCAGAGGTTCTGCCTTTCTCCCCCGTGTGATCTGAACACTGCCTCTGAAGCGCTGTTAGTGGTGTGGGAAATAAAGGAGTAGGCCTGGTCTCTCTCCTGGTAATACAAAGCATTGCCACTGGAGTCACACAGGTCATCATTATGGATTGATTCACACTGAGGGTTGGTTTTCCTTGGGAAATACTCCAGGATAGAAAATAAACTCCTTTAATCTTGTTTTTTGACCTCTAGTGCATTTACAGCTAATGAGAGAACTCCAGAAAGATGATAGACTGAAGCAGAAAACATACAAAGCAATATATACCATGTATACCTTGAGCAGAGAGAGGTGCAGGGTTGAGATCTGGGTTTAAATTTTCCACATCGGTGTCTTTTGGATGTGAGGACTAGATTCAGTCCATCAAGCAATGTGAGGAAAGGGTCATGGACTATAACCATTTGAATGTGAACTTGCTCAGAGTTCATATGTGCCTGGATCCAGAGTTTTGGTTTAGTTCCACATTTAAGTCAGAAATGCTGGGACAACTACACACAGGCTTGTTTGAAATACCCAAAGCACAGGCTTTTATATCAACACATGCTGAATATTTTCATGCTTTTTTTTTCAGGCCTCTTGACTGAGGTGAATTTATTTTACAGCAATAAATAACAGTATAATTATTTTTACTTCCTACACAGGAACACCAGTGTTTGATTGATGTCTCCCTGTTTGGCATGGCAAATTAGCCTGAAATAGCTCTCCCTGGCACAACTGCCAATCATGCTTTGCATTAACCCTAAAGAGTAACAGTGTTTGATTTCAGGAATGATCTCTGCTGCTTCTAAGTTGGTTTTCCCTTTCTCAGAGTCAATGGCAGCATCTCAGTCACCTGCAGTCTCACACAAAGATTCTCTTCTCTCATTTCAGCTGCTCTCTTGGCCACCAAGACCAGGGCCATTCCACCACCTTTGCAAAATTGCAGAATAGCCAGTCCTCTAGGACAATGAAGAATTTAGGAACTCTATGTGCTGTTTGAGACTAGTTTCAGCCTACAGCAGCAGGTTCCCTAGAGTGGTCTTTCATGAGAGATTAGGAAAAAATCAGTTTCACTAGGCAGGTGGTGAAGCACTGAAATGCGTTACCTAGAGAGGTGATGGAAGCTCCCTCCTTAGAAGTTTTTAAATCCTGGCTTGACATTGTCCTGGCTGAGATGATTTAATTAGGATTGGTCTGGCTTTGGGCAGGGGGCTGGACTCAATGACCTCTTTTGGTATCTTCCAGCCCTAGGATTCTATGATAAATATTTATCATATGCCCAGTGAAAGCTCCTATACTTGCATTGGAGAGAGAGAGAGAAAGCTTGTAGCCACCTTCTCCAGATTTAGAAGGTTTCATAGCTAAACATAAGCTAAAATGCTGTGAAAAGGCTAATCTCTTCTGTACACTCTCTGGAGGTTGAGCCACAAGGCCCATCATTCTGCTCGTGTGAGATGTGTTATTTTTGTTTGACCTCGTTTTAATTAAGTCCAGCGATGGGGATTCTGCAGTGGAGACTATCCAGCTGAATAGTACATCTAAATGTTACAGATTTTGATTCTGATATTTGGCCTAATTTTAGGGTTGTTCCATCATTCATTTCACCTTCTTGACTGATCCCCTTTGGAGTAACCTAAACAGTTCCTCCCCTTCTTTGCTTTCAATTTAAACCTTTCAAGCAGTGGCACCAGTTACAGAGGTACTGTGAGTGTGGGGCAAATTTCTTTGGGCTTGCTGACAGTTCCAGAGGCCATGGAGATGGGAGATGAGGTGGGGAGAGGCAGCCTGAGCTGTCCACCCAGGAGCTGTACACAGGACTTTCTGTGGCAGGGGTGGGTTTTTTGTGAAAGTTGACTTCAATTTTTTTAAATATAAAGGAATTCAAAATAGTCGTGCAATGAGTGTGCATGAGACAGTTTAATGAAAAATTTGAATGGAAACTGTGATTGCTACAATGATTTTCATAGAATCACAGAACACTAGAACTGGAAGGGACCTTGAGAGGTCATCGAGTCCAGCCCCCTGCCCTCATGGCAGGACCAAGTACTGTCTAGACCATCCCTGATAAACATTTATCTAACCTGTTCTTTAATGCCTCCAGAGATAAAAATTATACAGTAATAAAGGTTTTATAGAAATTGCTTTCTGGAATCTTGCTGTAATATCATAAGTGAAAAAGAATATTCTCTCATCCCCCCTCCTTGCCTGTTACTAGAAACCAAGTGCATGCTGGGAAATGTAGTCCCCCCCATACTCCAGGGCCAGCTCTTTAGGCAGAGAGTAAGTTAGGCAAATGCTCAAGTACCTCACTGGAATAGGACTGAAAACTCAGAGGTACTCCATGGTCTAACGGCCAACTCAGGAGCCCTGAGTTTATTACCCTACGCTACCACATACTCCCTTTGTGGCTGCTTGGTCTTTCTGTGCCGTAGCTCCCCTCTGGACTATGGGCATACTAGTATTTCCCTACAAGACAGACATTGAAGCTGGGACAGGCTGGGGTGTATGTGAGTGAGGGTTCCAGCTGGAGATGTGTGCTATAGCATGGGTTGGCTTGAGGATCTGGGGTGAAGGAGGGTGCTCCAGGGCTATTGTGAGGAGAGAGGACTCCCCACACTCTCCTCCTCTCTCTCCTCACGGCAGCAGTACCTGGGCCGGGGTGAAGGGTACCTCTCCCTGCCATGGAAACACCGGGACTGGGGGGGGCAGAATAGGTGCCGCTCCCTTGGACAGTCAAGTTTCAGCAGAGGGCGGGTTGGAGCTGTGGGAGTGCTGCAGGTCTGGGGCCAAGCTAGCTTGCGGCTGGGGGTGGAGCAGCCTCCCCCAGCTGTGAGAGATACCTGAAGGTCCCAAATAGGCAGCTGTGTAAATTATGGGGCACTTAACCCGGGGGGCATTTAGGTTTCTCAGCAGCCTAGGTGAGGTTCGAGATGGTTCTATCTTCTCTTGCTAAGGGAACCCATTAACTATTGAACCCGGCCCTCGTTGCTGCTGACTCAGCCTGGAAGATGTGCCATGTCTTCAAATTACATTCAGATTACAGGGCCTGGATCTGGTGCCTGAGAATCATTTTACCTGAGAATCATAATTGTAAAGCTTAACTAAATAAATATGGAGAGACATTATATAAAACTGCCGCACAGCGCCCTGCAACCTGAAACATAAAGTAAATGTAGACCTGTGTAATCACAGAATCATAGAAATATGTATAATATATACACACACAGCAGAATCTGGTCCTGCAAAAATATGCCAGGAGTACAAGAGTATCATTTTGTATAAATTGGCTCGTTTCCCATTCCGGAGCCAGACACATGCCATCCACATAAACATTCATGGATCACTTAGGAATCACAAGCAAGTCTGAATGGTCCTGTTCCCTCCTCGCTGGGTGGAATATTTAATGCTGAGTCAGTACGTGTGGATACCACTAAATAGTCCCTGGTCAATCCTGTCCTCTTCCTCTCATTGGATATTTCTGATGAAGCTTGGCTAGACTTCTGCAAGGTCTTGAGAAACAGCTGGCTCCTGGGTCTGTTCTGATGGAGCACAAAATCCCCCTATTGGTTTCTTTTGGCTATTGCAGGTGAGGAGATGCAATAATTCCAATGCATTCAGAGGGAGTTGGTTGTGGGTCTGAATTTAAGTGCATTCATCCCACTTCAATGAATATCTTCCATGCAAAGGAGGAGCGGGGAGGGCGCTGTTAGAACTGGGTCAAGTACACTCCAAATTATTGAAGTATATTTGAATACCGTAGACAGGAGCCATGAAGGGCAGTTAGGGAGTCTGCTACCCCATGGAATTCACAGTGCTGTTCGGAGCCCACGCTGCCCATGCAAGTCATGGGGACATGGAGGCACCTCAGACAGTGATTCTCGAAAGCCTGCAAGTTGAATGGGGAATTGCCTATGCTGGCTCGTAGGATATGCAGAGAAGCCCCACTCCTCAAAAGGAATTAATGTAGGCTGGATAAAGGGTCCTATCTGCACTCAGTAGTCACAGTCATGCACTGAGCTGAGACTTCAGTGTGGAAACTGCCATGGTGACAAAAATTGTTCAGAGAGCTGCAGTTAATGCACTCTGACTGGAGTTACCACAGTCAATGTGTCCCACTGAAATAGGTCCCAGGTGCTGTGAAATTGATCACATGACTTTGTGGACTCTCTCACCTTGGCTAGCAGGTTACCAGGGCACTTGCTAGGAGCATCCAAAAGCTGATTTTATTGTTTTCTCTCTGGGGAAACAATAGCTTGAATTGCTGTTTTGCACCACCTATGGGGTGATTGCATGGCAAGATAGATCCATTAATCTGTGGGGCACCCATTACCATTGCATCTGAGACCTTGAGGGAGAAAACTGGGAGGAACAGCACTCTGAGACAGCAAGGGGGTAGCATAGCCCAGAAGGAGCAGCATACGCTTCTACGTTATATTTTCTTTTGGGGTGTTGTTTAAATTTCAGTCCCCCACCTAGGAGCACCAAGAGAGGGGGGTCCACAAAGCCGAGTTGTAGCGGCTAACCCTGCCACATAATCCTTAATGAAACCTAGACAGGTAGAACCACAAAGTCAGGTGTGGCCTAGTCCAGAGTTTGTCTACACTGCAGATATTCTTCACACCCATTTACCTACACTGACGTAGGGGCAGCACTGAAACATTACTATGAAGTCTTACAGAAGAAGTTTTGCACCTAAGTGAAAAAGGGACTTGCACCAGTTTAGCTTCCTCTGGTTTGAGACCAGGGTAAGCAGTGACAGCCTGACACACTTGTTTATTCCAGTGCCCCAGGTCTGCAGTAGGCAGGTTCATGCTAGCATAGCTTTCTTGAGGTAGGTTCACTGGTGAAAAATATACTCGGGACAGACAAGCCACTACTTCTAGAGGAGATGACTGAGACACAAAGGTGGGCCTTTTGCTCCTCATGTAGGAACATTTGTGTGCCCTGGAAGGAGGAGCACAAGTTGTATGTGGGAAGAGTTTGGACAAAGGACCAGGAAGTCAGTCTGTATACACGTGGCTGGAATGTTAACTGCACTTGTAGAATCTCTGAAATGGTTCTCTCCATAAAAGGGCAGTTTAATTTTATGACCAAGGAGTCCTGGGCTACGTCTACACATGCACGCTACATCGAAATAGCTTATTTCGATGTAGCGACATCGAAATAGGCTGTTTCGATGAATAACGTCTACACGTCCTCCAGGGCTGGCAACATCGACGTTCAACTTCGACATTGGGCAGCACCACATGGAAATAGGCGCTGCGAGGGAACATCTACATGCCAAAGTAGCACACATCGAAATAAGGGTGCCAGGAATAGCTGCAGACAGGATCACAGGGCGGACTCAACAGCAAGCCGCTCCCTTAAAGGGCCCCTCCCAGACACAGTTGCACTAAACAACACAAGATCCACAGAGCCGACAACTGGTTGTAGACCCTGTGCATGCAGCATGGATCCCCAGCTGCCGCAGCAGCAGCCAGAAGCCCTGGGCTAAGGGCTGCTGCACACGGTGACCATAGAGCCCTGCAGGGGCTGGAGAGAGAGCGTCTCTCAACCCCTCAGCTGATGGCCGCCATGGCAGACCCCGCTATTTCGATGTTGCAGGACGCGGATCGTCTACACGTGCCCTACTTCGACGTTCAACTTCGAAGTAGGGCGCTATTCCCATCCCCTCATGGGGTTAGCTACTTCGATGTCTTGCCACCTAACGTCGATTTCAACTTCGAAATAGCGCCCAACACGTGTAGTCGTGATGGGCGCGATTTCGAAGTTGACGCCGCTACTTCGAAGTAGCGTGCACGTGTAGACGCGGCCCTGGTGTGTTATCCCACAGCACATGGTACGTGATGTTGCCACTGACTTGCTGTGTAGTCTTGGGATGTAACTGATCTCTTTGTGCTGAAGTTTCCTCTTCTGACAGTGGCCGGTGCCAGATGCCCCATAGGGAATGAACAGAATAGGTAACCATCATGTCACCTCTCTCCTGTCATCCATCTCCAGCCTCTGACAAACAGAGGCTAGGAACACCATTCCTGCCCATCCTGGCTAATAGCCACTGATGAAACTAACCTCCATGAATTGATCTAGCTCTTTTTTTAACCCTCTTAAGCTGTGTCTACACGTGCACGCTACTTCGAAGTAGCGGCACTAACTTCGAAATAGCGCCCGTCGCGGCTACACACGGCGGGCGCTATTTCGAAGTTAACTTCGACGTCAGGCGGCGAGACGTCGAAGTCACTAACCTCATGAGGAGATCGGAATAGCGCCCTACTTCGACGTTCAACGTCGAAGTAGGGACCGTGTAGACGATCCGCGTCCCGCAACGTTGAAATTGCCGGGTCCTCCATGGCGGCCATCAGCTGGGGGGTTGAGAGATGCTCTCTCCAGCCCCTCAGCTCACTGGTGGCCGCGTGGAGCGGCCCCTTAAAGGTCCCCTCCCCCTCCCTTCCTCTGCAGGAAGCTGAGGGAAGGTGCAGGCTTCAGCCTGCACACGCGGCCAGCCTGCACCACCCTCAGCCCCACACCGCTGCGATGGCTGGCCGGCAGCCCCCCCAGTGCCCCCAGGGGACCTCCCCAAGGGGAGCTAGGGCAGCCAGGCTGGCAAGCGGCAGCGGGGCCCCTCCTGGATGGAGGCCGAGCTGCGGGACCTGCTGGGGCTCTGGAGCGAGGAGGAGGTGCTCCAGGTAATGGGGAGCAAGAGGCGGAACGCGGATGCGTTCACTCGGCTGGCCGACGGCCTGGCTGCCCGGGGTCACCCTGCCTGCACTCCTGATCATGTCAGGAGTAAGGTGAAGGAGCTGCGGCAGGATTACTCCCGGGCCCGGGATGCGGCCAGCCGATCTGGGGCCACCCCCGTCACTTGCCCCTTTTACAGGGAGCTCAGGGACATCCTGGGCTCCCGGCACACCTCCTCCCCTCTGGCCACCCTTGACACCTCGGCCGACGATCCCCAGCAGGCCCTGCAGACGGAGTCCGCCCCGGAGGCAAGACCCGCACTCTGGGGGCCCCCCCCGGAGGCCACCCCCGGGACATCGCGGCAGGAGGAGGAGGAGGAGGGGGGCTCCTCCTCCGCAGAATCCGGGCTGCAGATCCTCCTCCTGCCATCCCGGAGCAGCAGCCGGGCCTCCGACCCCTGGGGATCTCCGGACCGTGGGAGCGGACCGACAGGTAGGTACCCCCCTCTGGTGGACACCCCTGGGCTTGAGGGGCGGGGGTAAGAGATATGTGTCCAGGGCCCCACACATGCTCACATGGCCATGGCCCCAAGGACACCAGGGCCATGGCCTTCACAGCACTGCATCCATCACCCCCTGCCCCCCCCACCCCGCATGACAGTGCCATGCCCCATCCCCGGGGCAGGGGGGGGCGGAACCTCGAGGGGCCCCCGGGAGGAGGGGGTGGGACACCCCGCAGCAGCAGCATGTGATGGAGTGGGGGGAGTGCCAAAGGGAGACTCAGGCTACATATGAGCCACAAGAGCCGAAGAGCTCCCAGGGGCAAAGGATGATCCTGGGGCTACAGCTGGCAGGTGACACCTCTGCCCTGAACAAAGAGGAGGGAGGAGCCGAGCTGGCTTGGAATTGGGGGGGGAGGGCGGGGGCCACAGGTAGAGGCTAGGGGAAGGGAGAGCTGGAAGGCAGCCAGCCTGAGGAGGGGGAAAGCTGCATCCCCGAGGGGC
The DNA here is from genome assembly GCF_033958435.1 of Carettochelys insculpta. NCBI lineage: Eukaryota > Metazoa > Chordata > Testudines > Carettochelyidae > Carettochelys > Carettochelys insculpta. The sequence continues at coordinate 7,660,388 of NC_134145.1, forward strand.
ACCCCTTGGGGTCTTCTCCCCAGGATGGGTTGGAAGGACTGTCTCTTCCGACAGCTGGTGCTGTCACTCCTGGGAGAAACTGGCCATCTGTGGCCTAAGAAACCTCTCCTGCTCTCAGACCCTGCGGGGTGAAGTGAGAGTCGCTCCCACCAGGGGACGGGGTGCAGGGCAGGGGGACCCCGAACCCCATCCATCACAGCAGCATCTCCCGGGGACGGGGATGGGGAACCTGCAGCACAGGGCTGGGGGGACAAAGGCCACGGCTCGGGGCCCTCACTAAAGCCTGTCTCCATTCTTCTTCCCCCCCTCCTCTCCTGTGTCCTGCACCTGCACCATCAGAAGGACCGGAAGAGAGCGCCGGCGAGGCGTCAGTTGTCCTGGAGAGCCCTCTGGGACCATCGCTTCAGGGCAGCCCCTCGGCCGAGGACCGACCGGCCCCACAGCGGGCTAGATGGCGGACCCCGCGCCACCAACCACCGACGGCGACGGACCCCCAGCTGCTGGCCATCCACCGTCAGCAGCTGGAGGTCGCGGAGCAGCACCTCCAGCTGCAGGAGCGGGCGCTGGCCTGGTGCCAGGAGGCATGGGGGGGCCTACATGGACACATTTAACCGCTTGGTGGACTACCTGGCCCCCCATGCCGCGCTGGCCGCAACTTCGCCCGCCCTGCCTGCTCCTGCAGCCCCACCACCAGCTGCTCCGCCCGTCGCCGTCCCATCCGCCGTCGCCCCACCACCCACCGGCGAGGGCCGGAGCGCCGAGGAACCCCTGGAGCCACCTGACACTCGCCGGCCACCGTACCTTCCAGTCCAGCCCGCTCCCACCCAGCCACGGACCAGGCTGCGACCACGGCGGGGCTCCCGGCCGCCAACGCCTGGTGCCGGGCTATAGGGGTGAGGGGCCCGGGACGTGGGCCCCCCCCCTTGTATATAGTTGGACCCTGTTGTTTTTGGCCCCCAGTTTGCCCCGTCCCCCCCCATGTAAATAGTTCTCCCCTTTATCCTTCCTGGTTTTCTTTTTATTATTGAGGACAGTTGTTTCTTTGTATTGTTTTATTTTTGTACATAGTTTTTGGTTTGTGGTTCAAATATTTACTTACAGTTTAAAAAAAAAAGGGTTCGGAAAGAAAAAAAAAGTTTACGTTCAGCCACAAGTGCGTGCTGTCATTTGTCCAGGACAAGTGGGAGGGGGGTGCAGTGGGGTGCTCCATGGTGTAGGCGTTGGGGCAGGAGTGTGAGGGAGGAAGGGGCAGGCAGTAGGGGGCCTGGGCAGAGTTCACCCCGTGGCCTGTTCATCAAAGTGGGCCCGCAGGGCCTCCCGGACCCGGGTCCCCTCGGGGTCCACCTGCCGACTGGGGGCAGCAGGTGGCTGGACGTGTGCCCTGCCGGCCTCCGCAGCCCAGCCCTGGAAAAAAGTCTCCCCCTTGCTCTCGACCAAATTGTGCAGGGCGCAGCAGGCACCCACAATCTGGGGGATGTTGGGGCCTGCATCCAGGCGGGTCAGGAGACATCTCCAGCGTCCCTTCAGGCGGCCAAATGAGCGCTCCGCCACCTGGCGCGCGTGGTTCAGGCGCTCGTTGAAGCGCTCCTGGCTAGCGGAGAGATGGCCCGTGTAGGGGTGCATGAGCCACGGCCGGAGGGGTAGGCCGCATCTGCGATGACGCAGAAGGGCATGGTGGTGTCCCCCAGAGGGATCTCCCGCTGGGGGATGTAGGTCCCCGCCTCCAGCCGGCGGCACAGGCCCGAGTTCCGGAAAACCCGGGCGTCGTGGGTGCTGCCAGGCCAGCCCACATAAATGTCCTGGAAACGTCCCCGGCTGTCCACCAAGGCCTGGAGGACGACAGAATGGTAGCCCTTTCAATTCAGGTATCGTCCTCCACTGTGATGCGGGGAGCGGATGGGGATGTGAGTCCCATCCAGAGCCCCGAAGCAGTTGGGGAAGCCCAGGGTGGCAAAGGCGGTGATGGTGGCATCTGGGTCCCCCAGCCTCACGAGCCTGTGCAGGAGCATGGTGTTGATGGCACGCACAACCTGCAGAGAAAGCACATGGGACAGCACCAATGAGGGGTGAGCAGGGTGTGCGTGGCCTTGCCCTGCCCTGCCCTGCCCTGCCCTCCCCCCATGGGTTCGCTTACCTCCATGAAGACAGCCCCGACGGTGGCCTTGCCGACACCAAACTACTGGCCCACGGATTGGTAGCTGTCTGGAGTGGCCAGCTTCCAGACAGCGATGCCGACCCGTTTCTGCACTGTGAGGGCACGCCGCATGGCGGTGTCCTGGTGCCTGAGTGTGGGGGTGAGCCACTGGCACAGCTCCAGAAATGTCTGCCGGCTCATCCTGAAGTTCCTGAGCCAGCGGTCGTCGTCCCACTCCCCAAGCACCAGCCGCTCCCACCAGTCGGTGCTGGTGGGGTAGCTCCACAGCCGCCGGCGTGTGAGGCGGGGGGGGGGGCGGGGTGCTGCAGGGGTAGGGGTTGAGCCCTGCTGCCCTGGGGGCATCTCCTCCTCTGGGGCAAGGAGCAGATGGGAATAAGAGGACTTCGAAGTAGGCGGAGTCCTTTCGAAAAGGAGCCCCGTCGGGACGAGCTGCGCGGCGGCGAGGCACGTCAATTTGGAAGTGCCGCAGATGCCCACATGCTAATGAAGCGCTGAATATGTATTTCAGTGCTTCATTAGTAAACTTCAAAATGGCCATTTGCATGGCAATTTCGAAGTTTGGGGCTAGTGTAGACACGGGCATGGAAATTAGATTGCAAATTGCCACACAGGTCGTGAAGGAGATTATCCTGACACAGACACATTGCACTAGTGTTCCACAACTTGCTTATTCATTTCACCATAGAGATTAAGGCCTTAAATGACTTGGGACACATCTTCCAGTGAGACTGTCATAGAATCATAGACTCACAGGGCTGGAAGAGACCTCAGGAAGTCATCAAGTCCAGCTCACTGCCCAAAGCAGGATCAATCCCAACTAACTCATCCCAGCCAGGACTTTGTCAACCCAGGATTTAAGAACCACTAGGGATGGAGATTCCACCACCTATGTAAGTAATGCATTCCAGTGCTTCACCACCATCCTAGTGAAAAGTTTTTCCTCATATCCAACCTAGACCTCTTCCACTGTAACTTGAGACCATTGATTCTTGTCCTTCCATGCCTCACTATTGAGAACCACTGCTCTCCATCCTCTGTAGCGCCCCTGTTCAGTAAGTTGAAAGCTGCTATCAAATCACTCCTCACTTGTCTCTTCTGCAAGCTGAATAAGCCAAAATCCCTCCGCCTCTCCTCATAGGTCATGTGCAGCAGGCCCCTGATCATTTTGGTTCCCTTCCTCTGGATCCTATCCATGGCATTCTTTCTATACTGGGAGCCCCAGCACAGTACTCCAGATGTGGCCTCACCAGTGCTGAACAAAGTGGAATCATAACTTTTCTAGATCTGCTGGAAATGTTCCTTTCTAATGCACCACAATATGCCATTAGCTTTCCTGGCTACAAAGGCACACTGTTGGCTATCTCCCTCTCCAAACAGTAGCTGAGTATCTAAAATCTACAGATACTCAGAGGGGATTGCTAGCAGATTGATCTCCATAAAGAGTCCTTAACTTTGTAAAGTCAGTGGTTGATTAATATGAGGGCGACATAGGACTGCAGATGCATGGACATGTGCCAAGAAATGTTGATAAAAGCCACCTAGAATGCATGAAAGGTGGTTTGTATTCCATGATAAATGTAATAAATAAATAAATAGTATTTACATTTGCCACAGAGTAAAGAAATGTTGTTGTGTCAAACCTATTTGTAATTTTTCCTATTTATGTTTTCAACTGCCTGTGTCAATCTGTCTTGTTTTAGACATTTATAATGCACTGCTCAGCAACATACCATGGTGCCTGTCCTAGAAAGTCGGTGTTAACAAAAAAAAGCTAGAAAGATAAAACTTGCCTGGCTGGATTAAGTCTTAGCAAATTGCTTGCTGTATGTGAAGGGAGTCTTTCTTGCCTTCAGTGGGCTTTGGATCAGTGTGAAAAAGTAAGTGCAAATAGGGACTATGAACTCAGCCGTGTCCTTTATCTATATATGTGAGACGTGAATTAGAATAAACCCTACCTGGAAAGCAGAATTGCTTCATGGGCCAGAGAGGAGGGAGGAGTGATGTTAAATTAACTAAAGAAAAATGTAAGTGGAAGTATTGCAATAGGGACACGCTTCAAGCTTTTCCAGGAAGCAGTGGAAGTTTCATCTTTTGTCGTCTTTTGAATCCAGCTTGTCAACACACTAACATTTTCTCTAGAGCACAGTTGTTTGTGCCAGAGAGGGTAGTTTACGTGCCGGCTAGCCTAGCTTTTGGAAAGAGTCTGTAAATAAAGCAGTCTGTGTCTGTGGGATAGTGATTTCTTCTCCTTTATTTTTTGTATGTGAGATATGATCCTTTCCCACAGTCACTCCTGGGCTTTATTGTATTTGTGCTACTGAATTTGTTGTTGCACAGTTTGGTTAGACTATCCTATTGTTGAGAGCATGGAGCTGTTAAATCAGAAGTGACAGCCCAGGAAGCTGAACAGTCATATTGCTGCATGGTCAAATGTTTGGCAGGCAAGAATTTGCAGCGTAACAGTTCCCGAAGCAAACAAAGGGAGCATAACATTGTCTGTCTGCTCTACAGCTACCTACTTACATGGGTTTACAGGAATTTTTCAAACAGGAAAGCTGCCAAGCTGTGGGCTGGGGGATGGGTGCAGGGGAAGCAAGTTTCAGTCATTGTTACAGAAGATCAGAGCCCTGGAGTGATGTGTACCTCAAGACCTCATTGCTAAAGAAGCTCTATGTGGTATCAGAGCTGTGAGTAGTGTTTCTTGGCTCAGAAAGGATGTTCATTGAGGAAGATGCTGCAGGAAGAAAGAATGGGCATGTTAGCTGGCAAACAAGGCAAGCAGGGAATTTGGGGCAGAAGAGACAGGACAAGAGGGTGACATAAGAGACAAATTAATTATTCCTTACCAATAATTTGCCCGGCTCTAGTCTGGAGTGTGACTGTTTTTGCATGTTGCCTCCACTGTATTTATCTCCTGTCCCCAAACATCAAAATTTATGCAAGGTGAGACTGCGTTTCTCTTATTGTCACTACACCAGTGAGATATTCTTGGGCCAGTGGGCTACTTATGATAGGAAAAGTTATTCATGTAAGAATGGGTTTCTCTATTTGCTGTGTGAGATCTTTATGCTGGTTTTGGAAAATATATAATTATTTTCAACAACATATTCCCCGTGAAGCATCCTCAACACATGACCAAATAATTGGAGGTAGCCAAGACTTCTATTGACTATGGATACTGATTCAGAATCTAACCCTGATATGATTTATGGCTGAATTCCCCTCATAAGTTTTGCCTCCCACAGACAAACACTAATAAAAAAAATGCTGAGTCTCATTCCTTCCCCTGCTGGATGCCACCTATCTACGTGTAATTGCTAGGAGAGCTCCCTTTATTTTGATGCCAGATTTTTGACATGGCAGCATGTGGTACCATAAACAGCCCCCCTCTAACAATCCACAAGAGCAGGCTGCAAAAATATCACAGGCCTGGGAAAGCCAAATCTATGAACTTTGTGGAGCTATAAAAAAGTACTGATGAAAAAGCTAGGCAGGCCCCTTCAGAACAAGACATACAGCTGCAGTTACATGGTCACAGATGGAGTCAAGCTGATCCATGGAGAAGACCATATTCATGGGAATTCAGGATGTGCTGCACTCTGTAAGGTTGGAACCTGTTGGTGGCACTTGTGAAGCTTCTCCTCATGTGTTAAAATCTACCTGCATGTAACAGGTTAATCTGTTGTTTGGGCAGTTCTTCCTGTGGGGAACAATGGACCGACAATCAACAGATCTTTTCCCAGCTGTAACATTGACTTTGGGCAAGCATGGCTATCCTGCATGATTTTTTGCTTATAAAATTTAGCACTTGGTTCTTCATTCCCATTCTTCATTAGGCAGCCAGACAAATTTGTTCATCCCTTAAATTCTCACTTTGGGCAGTTTATTAAAATGCATATGGGTGTGTCTATACTATGAACTAACTTAGAAGTTAATGTTGAAGTTAAGCACTACCTTGAAGTAGCCAGCAGAGAGTCTACACACATTTTTTTCCCTTACTTCAAAGTTAGTTAACTTTGAAGTAAGGGAAAATGTGTGTAGACTCTCTGCTGGCTACTTCAATGTAGTGCTTAACTTCAACATTAAGTTAACTTTGAAGTAGGGAGCCCAACTTCGAAGTCCATACTTCATTCCAAGGAATGGAGTAGTGTCCTACTTCAAAGTTTAACTTTGGAGTAGGGTGTGTGTAGATGCTCAAGTGAGAATTTATGGGATGCACGAATTTTTCTGGCTGCCTAATGAAGATAGTTTAACTTTGAAGTAGGATGTGTGTAGACGCTTTACTTCAAAGTTGCTTACTTCAAAGTTGTATTTCAAAGTAAGCAACTTCAAAGTTGTTTTTGTAGTGTAGACACAGCCCATATGTTCTGTCCTACTCAGCATTGACTAGGCATACCAAAGGGATGGGGGGAATTGAACATGGCGGTATGTAATCAGTGACAATATCTCCTTCTGGGCATTTGGGCCATTATCCTGAATATCTGTCCTTGTGTTTTATCATGCTTCTTCCACTCCAACTTTGACAACACTGAAACAGCTTGAAACCACTCCCTATCTGTCCTCCCCAAGCCATCTTCATGCTTCCTTCCACAGGTCATTCCCGCTCAGTATTCCCTCTCCCTTTTTCCATCCATTTGCAGAATAAATTTTATGTTCACTAGGGCATATGTGGATGTGCACCACCAACAGAGGAACATGCGCCCCACTTTAGGTGGCTGTGGGTGCTCTGCTAATCAGCTGAGCAGTATTTAAATCTCTCCTGGATGACTGCCCAGGTGTTCAGCTTACAGGGAACACTGCTTCCACTGTCAAATCCTCCTCCGCTTGGACTGGGTACACCAAAGAATAGCAGCTGTTCTATTTATACATTGTGTACATACATGTTAACCTCCTACATCTTCCATATAAGTTACTTATCCTTTTAAATTGTAAGTTCTCTGAGAAACAGGCTTTGTCTACCACGTATTGCCTATTATGTACAAATAAAAAAAGGCCTAAGAATAATTTCCCATCCCGAGATTATAATGATGGAATTCTTTTCTTAACATGTACTTGATTGAGCACTGTCATCAGATGACCTGAGACACACACACAACCATTGATCCAATAAAACCTCAGCTATGTATGCCAAGAAAATCAACATCTAGTTTACATTGGCCATCCCAGGGGGAAAATACAGTTAATACTGGAGTTTAAAATATCTGAGCCCCTGAATCTTAAAATTCCTTCAGCACTTGGGAAAAAGGGGTGGGGTGGGGGAGGTGCAAGTAACCATAGCAACAGGGAGGTTAAATACACACACACACACACACACAAATAACTGAGCAGGTCATATTAGGGTTTTGTCTGACATGGTTTCTGCTCTTGATCATCTAGTATTTATAGAATTTGTGTATTAAATAATAATAATAATGATAAACCCTGTCCTTTCAGAGACTGTTTTAAAGTAAAAACAAGAATATTATGGAAGCAAAGAATAGGAAATGTTGACTGGAATGCCCCACTGCTTTTTAAGTAGCCTGGCTAGAAAGATTTATGTCAAGAACAACAGAAGGTTGGAAATAAAATAATGCCTTTTGGTGTTATGGTCTCTCATCCAGCCAAGCAAGATGGCTTTTCCATTTACATTGTAGAAAACCCATCATGAAAAAGGAGTCAGGAAATAAAAATCTTATACCGCTACAAGAGATTTGCAAAACATGGGACCAAATAAATACATATTCTACACAGGAGAGGAACAGTTCCACTTGGTGATATACTTGTTCCCCATATAATAAGGCAGCATGTTTTGTATTTTGTTGCTCTACTTTCTGAGATCAATATCATCTGACCCTGTTCAAAGCCTGAGTAGGTCTTGTTGTATGGGTGCTCCACGAAGGGTTGAAGAGAGGGATTGGAGCTATTCTTTTGCAGGTCAGAAGAACGTAAGAATGACCAGACTAGGTCAGACCCAAGGTCCATCTAGCCCAGTGTCCTGTCTTCCAACAAAGGCCAAAGCCAGCTGCTCCAGAGGGAGTGAACACAACAGGTCATCACCAAAGCAATCCCTCTCCTGTCATCCATTTCCAACTTCTGACAGAGGCTAGGGACACCATTCATACCCATCCTGGCTAATAGCCATTGATTGACCTAACCTCCATTAATTTATCTAGTTCTTTTCTGAACCTTGTTAAAGTCTTGGTCTTCACAACCTCCTCTGGCAAGGAGTTCCACCAGTCTACTATGCACTCCTATCCTGTAACCCATGGTGACCTTGACATGGCCTACGTAATCACTGCTTGAGCTCAACGGCAATGCCCGTTTTATGTTTCTGAACGTCAGAGAAGTTGGCAGGATTTACAAAGGGAGCTATGGGGAGGATATGAGTGTTAAGAGAACAATCTAGCACACCTGAGGCAACAAGATCAGTCCCAATGAAGACACAGTGAAGAGGAAGGCAGTAAGGGAAGGTTAACTAAAGGTAGGAAGCCATCTGGAGGGAGGCTGAGGTGATGTTCGAGGAGACAGGAGAGAAGACATAGAACTTCCTGTGATGGGAGACTGGGGGAGCATCCAAACACTCTGTGGCAGCAAAGGGGTGGAGCAGCCAGGGATGACACCTGATATGGAGGCTCTGTTGAGAGCTGTGAACCACAACACCAGACTCAAGCACCTTCTGGAAAAATGGAATGCGGGTCTGCTGCCCCTTTCACCTTAGCCTCACAGAGTGCTCAAAAGACAAGGGACTTTGTATATATTATCAGAGTGGTAGCCGTGTTAGTCTGTAGCTTCAAGAACAGCAAGAAGTCTTGTGGCACCTTATAGACTAACAGATGTTTCGGAGCATACGCTTTTGTGGGCAAAGACCCTCTTCACTCCACCTTTACATAGTATTGCAGCCAAAGCGTTAAGAACAATCCTAACAAAACAACCCAGCAGTCATATAGCACTTTAAAGACTAACAAAATAATTTATTAGGTGATAAGCTTTCATGGGGCAGACCCACCTCCTCAGATCTTCCTTAGCTCATCACTTAATACATTATTTTGTTAGTCTTTAACATGCTACATGACTGCTGATTTGTTTTGTTAGAATACAGACTAACACAGAGATACCCCTCTCTTACTATAGAACAATCCTGTGTCCCTATTCCTTCTCCTGAGGGGGAAGATAAAGGTGCCTCCTCTCACAGAACTCCCCTTAATCAGGTCTTCTCCTCCCTCCCCCACACCCTTTCTTCCTTTGCTTTTACCCAGTATCCTTGCTAATGGGATAGTTAGCTCACTATCTTCCCTATCCTGATCTTATGTGGTAAATCAGACCCTTCATGGGGCCTAACTGGTGAGAACAGTGACAGAATGCTGGTCCAGTTACAGAGTTCCAGCTCTCTGTCATGGAAGGTCAGGTCCACACCAACCTCTCTAGTGAACTTGTTTTGTTTTTTCTAACTGATTCAGAGAAATCACCACGACCTTGAAATCTTTCCCTTAGAATCCAGGCCTTCATGAGGCTAAAGCTGGCCTCCGGAGCAAACACAAGCTCTAACTGCTTAAATTCACCAGCCTGTGGACAGACCCTGCTCCCTGGCGGGAGTACTAGGCAGGCAGAATGGGGTAAGTACCTGTGTCATAACCCCCTTCCCTGATAAAGGGATGGGGGAATTGCAGGTGGAAAGGGCTTGGAGGGCTCCCACAAAGCTGTGGTCCCCCTCTGTGGGAAGAGAGGGACCCCACGGCATTGTCAGCCTACCTAAAAGTGGAAGTCCACACAGTTTTCCTAGCCTTGCTTTTCATTAGTGTGTGGCTCGTGATTGATTATTTTTTTCCTGTGGGTCAGTGGCCCATGACAGGAAAAAGATTTCCCACCCCTGTGTTAGGTGATTACAACATGTGTGACTAAAATAGCAATTTTCACTGGAAGAACAGAAAGTTCTAAGACTTGTTCTCTTTTTGAAGTTGATGTCATAATAATGTGGCCATTTTTAATATACAGTAGGGTCTCAACTTTCGCAAGGGTTCTGTGTTGAGAACTCTCCTGAATGTTGTATTTCACGAATATAGCAGCCCCAGCTGCCGGCACTCCCTGCCCAGGTCCCCAGGGGAAGTGGCAGCTGCTGCTGCTCTGTGCCCCAGAGTCCCAGGGAAGCGGCCACTAGTGAATAATTGAATTTGCAAACCTCAGGCTTGTAGATATAGACAGCCTACTGTTCCTGTTTCTCAGTGAGTAGCTGTTTGTGATAACAGTTCATGGCATTTGAAAGTCACTAAAGCTTTCATCTTTTCTGACACACAGAGATTTGGAGTTTCAAAGAAACAAGCCACCTACACTTTAGTAGCAGTGAGTATACATGACTCATCTTTAATTAGACTTACATATCAATTAACCAGAGGTCATACTGATGGGGTTGCCATTGGAGAAGTTAGTGACAGGAAAAGTCTTATTAGCTCCTCCACTGATCCAGCCAATGCAAGGTTGTTCTCTCGAGTCCATGATTTTGTCTAATACGCTATCAAATTATTGGAAATTACATTTTGCACTGCACAGGCAAAAATCCTATGACAGTGGTTCCTGCCTTGGGGTCTGTAGACTCCTGGGGGTGTGTCCGAGAGGGCTGTAGAACTTGCCCACCTACTTGTGTCTTGATCCCAATAATTTGAGTTTCACTAGAGCTTATCTGCATAAATAGGGAGAGAGACAAAATTTGTGGGCCCCAGGCAAGGTTGGGAGGTCATTTCCCTGCTCCCAGAACGGGTGGGGCCTTGAGAGGAAAAGGTGGTGCTGAGGGCTAGCCTCCTGCCGCCAGCCCTTCAGAGACACCCAGAGTTCACTGCCTGGGGCTCCGGTGGGGATTTAAAAGGCCTTGGGCTTTTTCTGCCACTGCTGTGGAAGAAGCAGCGGATGGGAGCCCTGGGCCCTTTGGAATCAACAGGCCCTGGAACAGTGGCCGCCTTTGCCACTCCTGCCCCCACTGTTGGCAGGCTGATGCATGGACACTTACCTGGTGTGGAAACTTTGTCCAAAATTCCACCTGATCCCAAACACAAGTCCTCATTTAGCCATTATTGTTCACTTTTGCTCCTCATTAGACTTCCTGGTTCTGATCCAGGTTGGTAGGCAGGAGTGCTGGGATACCGGCTTGAAAGCCTGTTCTCCTGACATTTCCAGCCCAGATTTGCCGTCCCGAGACTTGCTGAGAAAACTGCAGATAAGTATCTGACACTTGTGTTGCACAGGCAAAGCACACAAACACTAGTCTAGCCACGATATGCCTCGGATTTGCTTACTGAGTGTAATTTCCAAGCCTGAAGCAACTTGTGCCATAAGAGTTTTCCAAGAAATAAAAATAATTATTTACCTTCTTTGTCCAACTCTCCATACGAAGAGTTGTGCTGAAACAATTATCCTTCCCTTTCAACTTGTGTTTATTTTGAGATTTATCTGGCATGAGAAAGTAGCCCCAGATTTAAATAATGTCCACCTCTTGCCCTGTGAGAAAGGAGGGTATCATAAATGTTAACAGCACACTGTAGGTATTTCTGTGCTCCATTAGGCCCATAACTGCAAATTGGCATTAAGAAGTAGGATCAGAGTAGAGGTGGTAAAGTCGGTTGCTTATGGTGCCAGATTAGAAAGTTTCAATCCTGTTTGTATTGTTGAAACGCTTGCTAATGACCCACATGGAAATAACATTCATACCACAATTTAAAGACCTGGTTGGTGGTTTTTCATCAAGAGATGGATACACTTGGCAGAGACCATTTTCCCCACCAATTTAAGTTTTTGAACAGTTGATTTTAATAAAAGAAAAATAACTTTAAACAAATAAGAAAACTATGTCCTCCAATGTTTTCCAAGACAGCCAGCTTCCCATGAAGGTCCTTACACTCCAGTTTCTGTTTTGCTTATAGCCCAGGTTGCCATGTTTTGCTTGTTATATTCCCTCTTTTAAAAGGTCGCACATGGTAATGATAAACTGGAAGTACTGTGACTTTAAACCTATGTATTTCAAACCCCCACATAGCTGACATAAATCACAATTACACCCGTTCCAAACAGTTGAGGATCTGGGGCATGTTTTTCTTGTAGTTGATTAGTTAGTTAGTAATGGTATTATAGTCGTTTTTAGAAGCCTCTGAAAGAGATCAGGCTTCATGGAAGTAGGGCTACGTCTACACTAGCCCCTTCTTTCCAAAAGGGGCATGGTAATGAGTGAGGTCAGAAGATGCTAATGAGGCACTACCATGAATATGCAGCACCTCCTTAACATAATGGTGCCGCTTTCGAATTGCTGTGGCCACTATTATGCTAATGAGGGGCTGCATATTCATGGCAGTGCCTCATTAACATCTTCTGACCTGCTCATTACCATGCCCATTTCAAAAAGAAGGGGCTAATGTAGACATAGCCATGATGCCATATAGACAGCACCACGTGCTGAAATTGCCGAAACTCAAAATAGGCAATCATGTAGATATAGCCTTACTGACCCACATGTGCCCTGTGCACAAGCCCCAAAAGTACTCTAATACACATGGATAGTCTCTTTCCAAATTGTATCACATTAAAATGCCCCATGCAACTTTTAGTGCATGCCAGCATGGTCCCCTTACACCAGTTAATGCGCATCTCACTGCTGTGCGTTAGAATTTAAAAACCAACTGGTGCTGACAAACACAACATAGACAAGCCCCAAGTGACTTGCTCAAAGTTATATATGAAGCCTGTTTCAGAGCTGAAAACTGAACTCAGGTACCCTGAATCCCAGTACAAGGCTTCATCCCTAAGATACCTTCTAAAAAGATAATCACAGGCCAGAGAATAACAGTCACAATTAGAAACCAGCCAACTGTTGGAGATCAAATATAAAATAAGAAATGGCCCAAACTTTCACTCTAATTCCGAGCCAACCATTGACCTCTTTTTAAACTTCTAAAACTTCAGTTTGCTTTCGGTATTTTCCCCTTTTTCATTTTTCTACTTCCAACTGAAGCCCAAAATGGGTCTAAAGGATCGTAAGACAGCTCTGGCTATAAGTTGGTGGCAGCTAAACTCTCACAAGAGAGTTTGTTCTCTTGAGATTTCTCCCTTAGGGGCTCCAGCTGTGTATCAGGATGTTCTGTTGTTGTTTGTCCTGAAGCTTCCAACACTCTGAAGTTGGGCTGTCCCTATAAAACCTGCAGGGACTGGGCTGGTGCCCACTTGTCTTTTACGTCCCAGATAAAAACAGGCAATATATTACACAGAAGCAGAACTGTGTGCACGTAGTGAAATTTCTTAAAGTGGTGTTTATTCAGGGGTTTCTGCTGCATCCAAAACTTTGCAAAGTAAGACAACATGGCTAATGGACCAAAGGGGTAACATAGCATGTATTTAATTCCTTTTCCTCCATTAGGCCACCGCCTTCTATTAACAAGACTGCCATTAATTAAAAAACACATTTAATTGGTTAGCTTTGCAACATGCCTAAAGATAGTTAAGCGTTGGGTTTAGCAGACAGAGAGACTGTGAGGTCCAGATTAGAAGTGGGAAGGATCTGTTGCTTGTCCAGGAAATTTGTACTCCCAGCAATCACTGCATGTTAGTGGATATTTGCTTGGCTCCTAAGATGACGTCTCAGGAGGGTAGGCTACATTGGTGTACATTATAAGCCATGGAGTCCGGGAAGTTGGGTGTGTTGGGCTGGGAACCCCAGAGATAGCTGCCTCCTCCTCTGGGACAACAGCAGCCCTAGCTAACCATTTGACAAGCCCTCCCACTAGGAAAACTCCCACACCAGGGACTGACTGGATCCTCAGGGGAGAGAGACCCTCATGTCCCAAAGCAGAAGAATGCTGGCAGAAGCAGAGCTGGCAGAAGCTCTCACTCCTTTTGCTCCTTCTGTAGCTTTTCTATAAATAAATAGGACCACCAATCTGGCACCTTTCCTGAGCCTTACATTCAATTTAAACCCTTTAATTTAAAAGATACAGCCAGCACATGTGGTGTGAGATGTTTACTATACAGGACCCTAAATTGACAGCAGTGCTTCAAGGCCTTGATTGGCATGTTATTAAACACTTTACAATGCAGCGACTTGCCAAATACCTTCCATTTAAATGAACTCCCCTTTGTGTTATTCCAAGCAATTAAAGCGGGTCATATTTTTAATCTTCCAGGTTAGCTGGTGCTAAGGTTTGTTTTAAATATTGCACTCTTTTGATCCTCCAGTTAAAACCAAGTGTTGACTGGGGTGTTTCATCTATTTGCACTTAATGTTACAAGCCTGGTAACATTCAGGGGATTTGCACTTTCCATTTTATTCCTTCCCTTGCATGGGTGTGACAAGTCACATGCGAATCACTTTATTAACATGTGCTTGCAATGAAAGGAAAACCCAATCTCAGGCCTATGCCTGTTTCAAATATTTCCATTGTCCTGGATATTCAGACTCAATATCCACTCTATGCCCATTCGCTACACAGTATGGCTGCTTTATACATATCCACCAGATCCTCTGTTGGAGTAAATCACCTTCACACAGAGAAGAGTCTCCATTAGGGTTGCAAAGAGCTGTCACAAAGCAAGAACGGAGTGCACATCAGGATTTATCCTGGATTAAAGCAGGAGATTATGCCTTGCAGTTGAACTGTGAACAGAGTTGTTCAGTGATAGCTGAAGTTATATAGTGGCCAATAAAAAATGAAACCTGTTGACACTTGGATCACAATTTATAGCAAAGTTCCTGACAGCCCCTGGAGGAGCTGACACAAGTTGCTTTTCAAATTTGTAGTAAGTTGGGGTCAGGTTCGCAAGGAGAATTAATTTATTGAGACTTCTCATTGCTGTACTTATAAATCTGCGGAGTATCATTAACCCAGGAGCTGTGAACAAAGGCTGTCTTTTCCCTAAGATAGTAATTTGGGAGGTGGTTTAAGTCAGTTGAAAGGAAAGCGATCCAACCAAGCTGGAAAAGAAAACAACTACACCTCGAACAGCTGGGCATGTTACTGTGGAGACAATACCTCTAAAATCAGACACCAGGCTGGCTTGTACGCTCTATTTATGCAGGTGGAACAGAATCCTTGCCATTGGAAATAATGTCTGCTTTTCATATTAGCTCCTTCCCCACTGTTTAAATACACTGAATTTAAGCAGGGTGCCTGCTATTCATCTGCAGAACCCCTAGGTGATGGGAACCATAATGACACAATTTATAGAGATTAAACTAAGAGGCACTCCACTGTGGAGTTCAGTACATGAAATATTGGAAAAGATAAGAAAGCGCGATATTTTTGCCACCTTATTTCACTGTGCCTAGGTAATTGCCCATGTGCCCGGAGAGAGAGAAATATGCCAGAAGCAGTATAGAGTTCAAATGGACTCTGGCTTTGTTAAAAGAATGAACCAGAGTGGCTGTACAAATATTGGTTCAAAACAATAATTCCCCTGAAGTCACTGGAGTTCCACTGTGGATGAATTTGGACCCATTCACTTCATTGTAGATGAGGTGGAATTATTTAGAAAAGTCCAGAAATTAACACCTAGCTATTTATTTGTGTATAGCTGCCAATGTACAGGCTGAACCTCTCTCGTTGGAACCTGACCTGTGCCGGACAAGAGAGTTTGCCACACAACAAGTCAATATTTTCTAGTATGTTACTAATACTTCCACTGAGTACTGGAATCTTAGAAGACATTTATGGGTAGATTACCGCACGGAACACTGAGAGCCAGGAATGGTGGCTGTAAATATATTTTATGGGACCATGGAAAACTTGGCCACACCCATGATAAGTGGTGGTCCAGCAAGCTAAAATCATGCAGAATTATGGAGTTTGCTAGACAACAGAATTCCAGATTACAGAGGTTCAACCTGTACTCAGCACAACTCAAAATGGAGAAACAAAGATGGCGGCTGTAGCAAAGGGCTTCTGCTCCAAGGCCTTTGTTATCAAGACTGTTTTAGTGTCTATGTGCCTTGCATGTTACATGAGACAGGCTCTGCCCCACAGAGTTTATAATCTAAATCAGCAACCCCTGGCATGGGTGCCAAGAGAGGCACAAAAACCAATTTTCATCATCACACAAGGCGGGAGCTCAGCCCTGCTCTTCCTTCCCCGTGCAGTCAAGAGCTTGCTCGAAGCCATGTCGCCTGTGGGTTAACAAAAGACCAGCTAATGGTACCAACCACCACCTCAGTTGTAAAGCTCTGCACCTTTATTTATTAATGAAGCAGTTGTAAGTATCACCGGCACTTGGACCATACTTAGTGGCCAAAATGTCAAATTTCAGCAGTCATCCTTGGAAAGTTTTCTCACCCTGATCTAGACAGAAAAAAGAGAAATAGTCCTTGCATCATAAGTAGATCTAGGATTAGAACCCAGGACTTCTGCTGTCTACGCCCATGGCTTCATCACCAGGCCATGCTATCTCTCTTAGTTAACCCACACCCTTTTGTCTGAAATTTCTCACAATTCCCAAGATTCCTGCAGCTCCCTCAATGGTTCCAAGAGAGAGACAACATGGTGGTAGCCACCAGTGTTCTCTGCAAGCTGAGTGCATAGGTGGCCATCCAGGAGAGATTCAGGTGCCACTTAACTTTTTACCATGTTTAGCTACCAGTGCTGCATGTCTGCTCGTGCCTTGCTGAACACTAGAATTTTTTTCTGGCCAGGGATGGAAAAAAAATTAGAGGGAACACTGGGCACAATGGGCGTATTTACCAACAGCTTGTTTAGACCTTCTCTGAGCAGGGATGGACAATGTGATGGATGCAATTGTTGGAGAGTAGTTTACGCTAGGGCTGCTGTTGCTACCACACGTAGATTTGAGTTGTTGTTTGCAAGTGCAGAAAACTAGGTCCAAAAAAGTTTAGCAGACAGATATCCACAGGACAGGAGATACTTGAAAATCCAGACCAAGGAAGAATTTAGACCCCAGGTCTACCCTCCTGAAATTAGCAAAACACCCTTTTTGCTGAAGGGGCCTTTGTTCAGCTATGGACCCCAGAAGTCATGCCGTAGAGGCTTTTATTCTGTACAGCTGTGAGGGCTCTTGAGGTATGCAGGACTGCTGCATCTAGAAAGCCCACTCCTGAACCAGGTTCTTATTGTGTTTATACAGTGCCTAACACAGAACTTGAAAAATGGTCCCTGCCCCAAGGAGTGTACAAGTAAACACCAGGACGATATCAGAGGGGTAGCCATGTTAGTCTGTATCCTCAGAAACAATGAGGAGTCCTGTGGCACCTTAAAGGCAAAGGCTAAGGCTATGGTTACACTGTGCGAATCATTTTCAGATATGGCTACAGTGTAGCCCTAGCATAATCTTTCGTGGGCTGGAATCCACTTTGACCATGTCTGGTGAAGTGGGTTTTTAACCCGTGAAAGCTTAGGCTCAAATGAATCTGCTAGTCTTGGAGATCCCACAGAGCTCGTTTTTGTTTTCACTGAGACAATAAGAGCAGCATGCTAGTCTCTGGTCCCTGCACAGCAGCAGCCAAATCTTTATAAAGACTTTTGTAGGTCTAATGGTCTTGTTCAGGGCTGTTATTTAAAAGCTATTATCTAGCCCTTTGGGGTCAGCTAGTTGCTGCAGGGAGCAGACCTCTGTCCCAGGCAGATGCTGTTACAGCCTTCCTTCCTTTTCCATCCTCACAGCATATTGTGCTTAAGAGTTAAGCTGCATGTTAGATTTTAATCTGACTGTTGGGAATGTCGAGGGGTAAGGAATGGGGGTCAGTGGGGTTGGGAGTCTGGCCCTGCTGTTTTTTATGTTCAATTGTTCTCCAAGTACAATCATGTTGCTGAAGGGGGAAAGTTTTCCAGGAGCGTGTTTTAATTTATAATGCTGCATCGGAGCATGATTCCAAGAGATTTTGGGGCTTAACCGTGAAAGAGGTCTGATGAGAATAACTTGCAGTAGGCCACTGCTGGGAATCCTTCCTTTCTAGGTACTGGCAGGGTGATTTAATGTTGCAACACTTCAAAAAAGACGAGGACTGGCTGAAACATTTCTAACAAAACTTTCTTTTCCTATCCAAGAGTGGTGTTTTCTAAAAATCCAAGTTGTTCAGATTTTGGTGGCATTTTCTAGCAGGTGAGTCCAAATGAAAAGTTGCAGGATGACCTGAGATGAAACTTTGGTTTGGTGAACAGAGTGTGAAACATTTTGTTTCAAGTCTACCTTAATTTCCATACCCTAAAGCTCTGCTGTGGTGCTTGGGCATTCCAAACCCTCTTGCAGCCATTCTCCCCTATGGGACCTGCTCACCAAATTATCTACAGCTCCTGCACAGAGCTGAGCTGCAGCTGCATATCTCAAACTATATCCAGCTTCTGAGTCAAAACTTTTCAAGACATTCTGTTCTGCAAAAAGTTGTGACACTTTTAATTTTTCATCCTGATTTAGACCAAAAAACAAATACTGAACTATCAGAATTTCCTTTGGGGTAGAAATTCCATGGTTCAAATCACTCTGTTAACAGTCCTTGTTTAGTGTTTTGTGATAAACTTTTCCAGGAGACTAAATTTGTCAGGGGAATCTCTTGACTCTGAGAAGTATACACACTGGGGCTGAGCGATCACTGGCATGAGCAATGCCAGAACACAATTATAGAAAGGTCACTTTTGTTTTTTGTTTGCATATTTTGCACCCCCAAAAAAGTGCTGCTACGAAAATTCCTTGAGGATTTTGTTAAAAATAGGGTCACCCTAAATGAGGATATTTAGTACTTGGAGCAAAAGGATCCCAAAGTGTGTGTGTGTGTTTCATTAAGCCTCACAAGACCTCTGAAATGAAAGTAAGTATTTACTAATGTGAAATTTGGGGTGCCACTTGAGCTTAATGACTTAATGACCACCCTACAGTGAGTTGGGGGCAGGAATAAAACCTCAGCTTTCCCCAGCGTTCAGTCCCATGATTCCATTGTGCTTCCTTATTTATAAACTGGGAACCTTTTCTGACTGATATTAGCACACATGCTAAGCACAATTTTGCATGAGAAATAAAGTATTAGAGGTTAGGAAGAGTTTTGTGTCACTAATTGTCTTCTGACTGGTGCCTTACACTGACATCAGAGTTTTCTAGAGTGGGTGACTGGCTCTACAGTAAAAACTGGAATGACCTGCCCTGAAGACAGAGGAAAGGAGGAGTGAAGGAACACACATCACATGGAAGGTGTAAGGAACTAAGGGCACCTTTATGTCAGCTTCCGAGATGCTTTTATTAGTACAATCCTGCAGATACAACATGGATAAACTTAAGAGCAAAGGGAGCTCAGTCTCAGTGTCCCAAACAAGAAACGTGTTTTAACTTAATAAGGTTAGAATAATACTGGGTGGGATGGGATGGGGGAGAAGTCTGCATCTGTCATAAAGCGAGAGGGACAGATGTCCTTTTACAGATACTCCCATGGCTGTGATTCTTCACTGCCAAAGATAGGCTGCTACCTACCCTCCCACAGCTTCCATGGAGAGAGGCTGCATGGAGATTTGGATTACGAGCCAGAGCTTGCATTATGAACAGACGCACACAGAGCAGGAGGAGGGGGAGAGAAAAAATGAGGCAGGGGATGTAAGAGGAAAGGCAAGATGAGTTCTTTATGGATCTCCCATTCTCCCTGGTGAGGAAAATAAAAGGCTGGCTGCCTAGGAGCAATCCAGAGATGGGCATGCCCAAGAGAAAGCTACCAGGCCTCTAATCAGTCAGCTTCTTTTCACTAACAAGTCTGTAATGTCTTGCCTACAGGATATTTATAAAAAAATGTAATGGAGACCTGCATCTCTTAGAACTGGAAGGGACCTTGGGAGGTCATCTAGTCCAGTCCCCTGCCCTCTTGGCAGGACCCAACATCATCCCTGACATCTGTTTGCCCCAGTCCCTAAATGGCCTCCTCAAGAATTGAGCTCACACTGCCGGGTTTAGCAGGCCAATGCTCAAACCACTGAGCTATCCCTCCCTCCAGCTTAAGGACAGGTCTACCCTTAAGGAGAATGTTGACCGAACATATACATCACCAGCTATGTGAATAGTGACTTTGACTTACCTTAAGCCAAATTTCTGTGGTGTCCCCATAGCTGGAGGTTAATGGGAGAATCTCTCCTGTCAACTTCCCTTACCTCTTGCAACCCTGAGGAGTGCTGGGGTTGACAGCAGAGTGATGAGTGGGCGATGTAGCACATCCCTACCACAGCCGATAAACTGACCCCTGGGAGATGGATGTCCACAGCGTTGATTTCCAGTTAAGTGAAGATAAACCCTTAGTCTCTATTGGCAGCTGCCTAAAACATATTGCCTTAGAGGGATGTTATAATGGAATGAAATTTCACTGTGAGCTGAGGCTGCCTCGTCAGAAGATTCTGACATCCAGAAGCTAATCCCAAGAGCACAGCCTGGAGGAAGAGGTCACAGGGCAGGAGGACAGACGGCTCAAGCAACAGGAGAAGGGAAAAGATTAGGCAAGTGGTCCAAGAAGGGGAAAGTCCTGAAACATTCTCTATCTTGATTCTGAGGACAGAGAGCCCAATATTTGTGACCTAGAGCAGAGAAACACTCACACCTCTCCCTAACTGGCTAAGTTTTGCAAAGATCTGTCACTTGGGCAGATTCTGCAGCAGCTGGTTCTGCAAGTATAACCACTGAAGCTGCCACATTTACTGACTCATGTGAGAAGCAAAATAAAAATTCGGGGGTCAGAATCCTTTTGCATCTTCCCTGTGAATGGCTGCTCGTCAGAAGGGCCACTGAATCTCTCTCGTTCACTTTCCAGGTACTCAAAGCTGGCTGATGTGCAGGAGTCAGTGAAACACAGGCACCTGTAGGATCAAGTTCCAGGTAAATTGCTCCCTGACATCTGCAAGAACCTGCAAAGTGATTTTGCTCTTCTATGTCTATTTCGAATCCAATAAACTCTTCAGCAGCAACGTCTAACCACAGTGTGGTTTATCCTTTAACCGCTGCCACAACTATGCAGTGAAACACATTTTTCTGTCTTTCCCTCTAGAGTTCAATTAGCACATGATTTAAGCTTTTATCTAAGCATGAAGCAAATGCCATTAATGAGCGGTGTGATTTATGGCACCATGAAACTAGGTGAGATCCAATGTCACAGACACATTGGGAGAGCTGGATGCACTTGTTTAACTCACAAACCAGAACCAGCCGCTTCCGAGTTCACCTCTGCCTTCTCTGTAATAGTGGGAAGGATGCAAAGCAGTCTTGGAATCTCCGTAATTTTGATTGGCGAGCCCAGTCACATGACTGTGAGCATATGAGCTATACCATGTAGCTTAGTGAATTCCATTTCAGTGGTCATCAGCTGGTACAGCACAAGCTATGAGAGTACAGGTTTCCCACACACTGTTCAGTCAGTGAACAAACTTGATGTACACTGTGTCAAAGAGTGATGGAGGGGGAGGGCAGGAGGGTTAATCTCCATGGCCTCCACAATACTCTGTTGCTGTGACTGTCAACAGGATGGTCAATTAGTACCAGTTGCAAGGGTGATGTCAATACCAATCTTCAAGAAACTAGCCTGAACACCAGTTTGCCACAGTGAACAAATGCATGGAGACATATCCTAACACTACTCACAAGAGCAAGTCAACAGCTTCTGAAACCTAAGTATGGATTTGTATGTCCCGCTTGCAACAGTTAAATCCATGCCAGTGTAACCCTGGCATACCCAGGTTGCTGGCCCCAGGGATAGAACCTGCGAGCATAGGGTCTAAAGCCTAAACTCTATCACATCTGCCTTCATGTCATGGCTCTGTCCCCACTCTGGCAAGATAAATGCAGAAGTGGGGGCCAGCAAAAATACCTCCAAAACCTTATTTACCAGGTTTTGGTATAAACTTCCCCCCAAAAATTCTAAAAACCTTAGATTTTTGGGGATAAAATTTGTTGCCACCACCCAAGTAATAATAAGGAAACCAGGGAGAGACTATTTGGGGAATCTTAGCCCCAAAAGTAAAAACCAGGACACCAACGTTAACCGATACCAGGTTAATAAAAAGAAAAAGAGAGAACTTTTATTATTAGAACAATATTTGTGTTGCAAGCCTTATGATTAGATGGAAGAGTTACAAAGTAAAACACATGGGGAGTTTTCACCATGGGCCTAGAACTTAGTTACAAGGACAGTAAAAGAACATTTTTAAAAAAGTGCACAGACATCAGGTCCCACTTTCCAAACCATAAAACAATAAAGTCTAATGGATTTATCTAAACTTTACCCTACTTACAGAAGATTGGAGGGCCTGTTTTTGGAGGGAGATATTCTGTGTCTCTCTTCCTCATGGCTGGAAAGAAGAAAAAGAAAAAAGACAGAGAACAGAAGAGGGAGGAGCCAAAATTTAATTCTTACCTACATTCCTATAGGCCAACCCCACCTGGCTGAGGAGGTTAACCCTTTTACTCCCAGGCTGCTGGCTAACCCTCATGATCATGACAAGCGGTATTGGTTTCCTCCACACTAACTTTTATAATTCTTTTGCATATGGATTTGTTATAAGAATGGTATAGTACAACCCCAGAGTTACAAACTGACCAGTAAGCCACACACCTCATTTGGAGCTGGAAGTACACAGTCAAACAGTAGCAGGGACACACACACACATAGTATTCTGTTAAACATAAACTCCTACAAAACTGGAAAATGGCATTTTTTTTCCTGCACAGTAAAGTTGCAAAATATATACAACATGCAATGTATGGGCACTGGTGCTTTGAAGGATTCTTGTGACATCGAAACCAGGGAACACAGTGAGCACTGCTAGAAGACTGAAAATATTTAGTAGGATACCAGCCATTTACACTACAGTTCACATCACCTCTACACACGCCAGGTAGGAACCTAGGTGGTCAGATTGGATGACCCCGGCTGACTGAGACACTTTAGCCAGAGTCCCCACTCTTGTGAAAAATGCGGTGCTTGTTATATTTACCATTTTAGGCAGCAATGCCTAGTGGCTAGAGTGCTAGGCTGGCACTTCAGGTACCTGAGTGATTCTCAGCTCTGCCATTAATCTGGCTGGGTGATCTTGAGCAAGTCACTTCATTGCTGTGTGCTTCAGTTTCCCTGTGCATGCAAAGAAGCTAATACAGTAGGGTCACAATACTTGCGAACCTAAGGTTCGTGAATTCAATTATTCGTGAGTGGCTGGCAGCTGCTGCTTTGCCAGCGCCCCAGGCAGGAGCGCCAGCAGCCAGGGGCTGCCATATTCGCAAAATTCAACATTTGCAAGGGCTCGCAACACAGAATCCTCACGAATGGTGAGACCCTAGTGTAATGCCTCCTTTGTCAAGTGCTGTGTGACCTACGGATGAACTGTGCTATATAAGACCGAGATATTATTTTTTAGTATTATTTTAATGCATGGATGAAGACAGTGGAGAGGCAGATGAAGGCAATACATGCTGAAGAGGGGAAAAATTCAATGTTTGGGGATGGGGCCACTCAAAAGATGTTATTTCCCCCTCAGACCCATTCATATAAGCTGGTTCTCTTTGTGGGCCTGATCCTGCAACTGGACAAAGGAAGTATCCCTCAGTGTGGGAGAGGGGACAACAATTTTATTACTCCAGTCAAGTGCCCTTACAGGCTTGGCTTGAGAACCGCTTGCCAATGCCTAGCAGGGCCTGATGAAAGGTGTCCAATGTTGTGGCTTTTCCTCTAATCCTCCAGGTAATCGGGGGGGAAACCGGAGAACTTGTTATTGCTGTCAAATTCTGCCTGCTCACCACACAGCCAGCAAGTTTTTGAAAGTGACCCAACCCTCCCCTGTGAAAAAGAATCCGCACTCAGCATCAGCCGTTGTTAAGGGTCAGCACTTTTTAATATCCGGTAACTTCCCTCTCTCTGTGTATACTTTTCTCTTTCCTTCGGCGTGCATTGGAAAGGAGAGGGGTGGATATGAAGGGCTCTTGGCACCACATAACTCAGGCAGAACAAAGAGGGGGAAAAGTGAGAGGAGACATAGCAACTAATTAAGCACTTGAAAATATCTCCTGGGGGGAGCAGTCGGGGTGGGAAATGTCACTGGCAGCTCTAGGGGCTGATATGAGAATGCTGGGTGGGGCAGCCCAAGGAGCTGATGTGGTGAGAATGGAAAGCATATGGCCAGGAGAGCAAAGCACCTTTGCAGAGTCCCTTTTAATTTTAAGCCAGGTTAGGTAGTGGCCAGGAGAATGAACTGGCACAGATGTATTATGCTAACAGCAGTACTGGGGATTTATGAAATGCTGGTGGCTTTCCTTATTGTATGTCATAGCAGGGCCTCTGCAAAGCCTCCAGGAGTGATTGTACTTGCTGTATGTTGCAGATGTTTATACAATACAAGTCCCCATCTTTCGACTGGGATATTTGGGCAGGCAGAACATCAGTCTGCTTTTCTCAGCTCCATTGCAAGAGCCTCACTACGGTGCAGTCAATAGATTATTGTGACAGAGTTTGGGCTGAATCTAGCCACTTTGGGCTTCTCAAGAACAACAAGAAGTCCTGTAGCACCTTATAGACTAACAGACATTTTGGAGCATAAACTTTCATGGGCAAAGACCCACTTTATCAATTGCCTCTGATGAAGCAGGTCTTTGCCCATGAAAGCTTATGCTCCACAATGTCTGTTGGTCTACAAGGTGCCACAGGACGTCTTGTTGTTCTGGAAGATAAAGACTAACACAGCTACCTCTCTGATATTGGGCTTCCATTTTTTTTTCAGAGCTGGGGATGGGAGCACGTTCCTAGATTTGTAATTTTTAAAGGCCAGATGGAACAGTTGGAACATCTAGTTTGACCTGCACAAGACATAAAACTGCATCCCTTTCCTTGGGGTTTGAGCCCAATGATTTGTTTCTGACTAAAGCATATCTTCCAGAAAAAATGTCCGGTCTTGGAGACGGAGTCTTGGAGATGGACAATCTATAGCCTTAATGTGCTCTTCTGTCCTGACAAGCGGCTTTGACTAAATGGTATTACTGAGTTCTGTGAGGGTCAGATTTCTAACCAACCTGCTCAGTGCATAGATAAAAAGATGCTTCCCCTTCCTGTCAAACTTAGCCTGTTACAAAGATCTGTACAGACTATGTCAGTTGGTTGATGTTACAGCTGCAGACTTGGCAGGCTGGCATTCCCTCGCATTCCTGAGCACCTTGATGTCCCACTAAACTAGGTCCTTCCGGAAACCCAACCCTCCCTTCAGTTCGACTTGTCAGGCTACAGAGAGATAGCCGTATTAGTCTATATTCTATCAAAACAAAAATACAGTCCAGTAGCACTTTAAAGACTAACAAAATAATTTATTAGGTGGTGAGCTATCGTGGGACAGACTGTCCCACAATAGCTCGCCACCTAATAAATTATTTTGTTAGTCTTTAAAGTGCTATTGGACTGCCTTTTTGTTTTTTCAGGATGCAAGAACTGAGAATACAATTTTTGTAATGATGCATGGGTTGGAATTGAATGCCTCTCTTTATCTTCCCATTGATCTGGCTCTACCAGTCTCATAGGAGTCCAGATCAGCACCAACTAAATGTAGACACTAAGGTTAAAATACATGTCAATGGATTTGCACCGTGAGAAGGTCTATGGAGACAGTTTATAAAGGTGTGGTAATCCCAACTCTCCGCTGTGCTTGTGAAACTTGGGCAACTTATAAAAAACAGTTGAAAAAAGTTGTAAGGCCAGCCCCTGCACTCTCTTTGGAAGACCCTCAACGTAAAGTAGGGGATTGTGACACTAATGTCAGTGCCCTTACGGAAGCCAATATCTTTAATGTTGAGGCCTGCACTATTCATCCCCAGTGGAGGTAGAGTGGGCACTTAGTGTGCAAGCCTACAAGAACATCAAGAGCTGTGGCACTGACATCACACACTGTGCAACAGCAGCCTAGGGTAGGGATAACTTGCTGAGGCTTGTCAAAGAAGGAATGTCCACTTATGAGGAAAATTGTCTTGCCCTCATTACAGAGAAACACCACGTAAGAAAGGACAGGCAACTGTTGCCCAGCAACGATGGCCCAGCCCTGAATTCCAATTCCACCTGCAGCATTTTCCAATGAGCCTGCAGCTCAAGGATCAGACAACTCGATCAGCAAAGGACCCATACCAAAATCAAACCTGTGAAGGAGATCATCCTCCACTTCAAGGGATCGTCAATGATGACCAAGACAGCACATAAAAATCAAGCTAAGGGAATAATCAAAAAGGAGAATTCAGTCCATCTGTCTTCTGTCTGTCACTTGCAGAACTTGACAGGTCTAAATGACAGATTTCCAGGCTCCATCATTAAATACTTGTGGATCAGCTCCATCCTACTTCTTGATGAAGATTTAAGGTGGTGAAGGAGTGACTCAGCAGAAACCACATCCGTCATTAACATCTTTCCCTCAAGGCGTTGTGCTGGTGACAAGCCAAAGATGTTCAGAGGAGTAAATGTAGAAACAGAAAACTCCACAGCTTAAGGACCACTCTGATGGCCTCTTGGTCTGGTGTTCTTCTGGCATCCCTCAAGTGACTTCATTCTCCCTGTTCAAAGTCTGAATAGGCCTTGTTCTTGAGTGCTCCATGAGAGCTAGAGGCTGACAGAGGCCTGACCATTAGCCTGCAGAGAGCCAGTAGAGCGGTTCCTTTACTGCTCCTGTGACTTATGGACCAACCTGATCTCTTCTTGGGTTCAGCCACATTACTCCTGCTCTTAAAGAGAGGAGGCTCAGACTCCTTCCATCAGGGCTTGGATTCAGTGAGCTGCAAGGGAGGGCTCAGAAGAGCAAAGGGACATGATTAATCAAAGCAGATGGTCTCAGTGGGCCAGAAGAGCAGCAAGACAAGCCGAGGGGGAAACAGTACATGGCATTAGTAAGGGGAGCCATACCTGATGGGAGACAAGATGTCGGCAGATCTGTGAAGAGCTTTGACAGTGATGGAGCAGAAATGGAGCACCACTTCTCCAATTTCTGGGGAGTTTGGCTCAAGATTAGAGAGGTGATGTTGTCTAGTGGGCATGTGATTGGGCTGGGAATCAGAAGACCTGGATGCTATTCCGAGTTCTGCCACTGGCCATCTACATGACCTTAGTCAAATCATTTAACCACCTGATGCCTGTGTTTACTCTCCACCCTTTCTCACTCCCGTACATCTAGATGGTAAGACATTTGGGATGAGGGCTATCCTTTGCTATGTGCATGTACAGCATCCAGTATGACTGGTGTCTCTACAAGCAACTGTGATATATATAGTAATGTAAAAAACAGGGGAAATTACTTTGAGGAGGACAAGGATCATATTTTGCAGGAAGTTGCTGGGAAAACCAGGGAAGAAAACACTGAGGTGTTAGATAGCCCTGTCTCCTGTGACTGTGTCTCCTTTTATTCTGAAAGATCAAGAAACATTAGGCAAAACCTGGGTATTTTTTAAACACAATCTTTTCAATTAGACAGGTTTGTTTCAGAGGCAGTAAATCCATGGGTTATAAAAACAAACACACTCTCATAATTAGTTCTATCCAGGAAGAAAATTAGCAGTTTATCTTTGTGTAATTAATCAAAGAACCCTGCCAGCTTCACCAAGCCACTTCTCCGCAGCCTGAGGGCGGGAGCGAGGTGAGAAATGTATGATATACAATGATGGGACATGGACAGACCATAGATCTCTCCTCTCTCTGCTTGGACATCTGTCTATGTGAATTATGTGCAATAATATTCCAGGCCAAAGAGTTACAAGGCGTTGCAACGGCTGCTACTTGAAGAAACAATAAATAAGAAGGGGAACATTTGATACCCTCATTTGTGTTAACCTTTGTAACAGTGGGATCGCACTGGCATACATGTGCAGTGGGGCAGTGCAGTTCACCTTCCCCACCGGCAAACTTTTACATGCAGTGGAAATTTCACCAGTGATGAGTAATGGCCTGGCAGCAGTCTGGTGAATTAGCCCTGTTGTCTTTCCAAACCAAGTCATCACTTTCACTCTTCTTGTAGAATTTCCACTTGTGGCTTCACTTGGATAACATACAGAGGCACCTTGTTCCACCCAAGATGTGGTTGCATTTTGTGATGGGTGTGGCAAGCAGTGCTGACAACCACTGTGGGCCCTGGGGCAAGGTGGGAGGGGGTCCTAGCTCTGCTCCCCTTGAAGGGGCAGGGCCCAGGGTGGAAGGGGCGGAGCCAAGGGCAGTTAGCCCTTAATGCTGCAGAGATTCCGAGCCTCACAGAGAGGCACAGCAGCACTGCCACAACATTTCAAAGGAGCCCAGTAGCCAAAGTAGCAGCAGCTGTGGCCGGACCTTGAGGCTTTTTTGAAATACCGGGCCCCGGGGCAACTGCTGCCTGTCTCCCTTTCATCAGCAGGACTGCATGTGTCAAAGGCTGTCCTGTCCTTGTGTCTAAAATATGAGGTGTTCTGGACTCTGTTCCACATCAGTGACTAACTCCAGGGCTTCACTCATGCAAACAAAATCAGAGTCTGGCCCGTATATTCTCTGACACCAGCTTCTCATCTGTAAAACCCAGATAACTTTTACCTGTGTCACAGGGATGCTCAAGACTCAGTTCATTTGTGCTGCTAACGCTGCTTGAGATTTTTCGACTGAACCATTAAATGTGCATTACCTGAGGCTGCCGTTATCTGCAGGCTGAATGATTGAGATTTGAATTGGGTGGGCACCTGCAGGAGATTAGGCATTCTCCTGCAGTGTAGGCTTTAGTGTCCTTTGCAAAGAGCACAGAAAAGAGACAATTAAGAGCCAAAGGGAGCTGGAAGGAGTATAAATACTGTCATGTATTTTTAAATATAATTATGCACTGGGTGATTTGGCCTCTTCTCAGCCACTATCAGCTGCCAGTTTGTGGTAGACAGAGGAAGGTATTCAGGAGGGATTTAAACAAGGAAAGGGGAATGGCTCTATTGGGATCACAAACATCAGAGTCTGCAATTGACAGTGGATGGTTCAGACTAGTAATAGCAGGATCAGAGCCATCATTTGTGAAACATATTGTGAACCTTCTAGACATTGGAGATAATAATTGAAGTATTGTCATTACTCAGTAATTGTGTTATTGGTATTGTCACAGCAGCACACGAGAAAGCCTGGATCAAGGCACCACGGCACTAGGTGCTGTACAATGTCCCTGTCCCAGACAGCTGAAAGGCCAAGTGCTAGACAGAACAGCACAAGGGGTTGAAACAGACCAACGGCGAGGGGAGAATGGGAATGCAAAGCCATGAGTCAAACCCAGTTTAACAGAAAGGCAGCTATCTCAGATCATCACTTGCCGACCCAGTGCCTATAATGGTGAGAAGGTGACTGTAGGTAAGGCTGCATTGCAAAGTAACCCTGGGCTCAGATTCAGGCTTGAGCCCAAACCTGCTTTCTGTCTATACACAATTCTAGCTGAAGCAGGCCTGTGCCCATGGGTTGAAGCCTGGGTTGCAGTGGGACTTGGCCCCAGACTCCATTGTTTTCAGCGTGGAGGCAGCTCCTGCCTGCCCTGCCCCCTGCCTAACCCCACTCCCTGGTTCAGGCCCTGAAAGGCTGCCAACATTATTCCATGGTCCCCTGGGCTGATCGTCTTTATCCTCCCTGTTCCTTAGAGTAGCCAATCAGCTCCCAGGAAGTGAAAGCAACTTCTCTTAGTCAGCCTAGGGGCAAAGTGCAGGCCTGTGTTTTCAACCCCCAAATCCACAGACATGAGTCCCATGGCCTCTGGGCTTACGGTGCAATGGAAACATGGACTTTGTCTTCCTTGTGGAGTCTGGCATGTGGACAGAATAGCTGATGCTCCACTTCTCTGCACTCTAATGTTTGCAGGAAATGAGCATTGCCTAACTAGAATGGCCACCCTTTCCAGGTGTAGGGCTAAACCCACGCCTACTGATGGGGGTGGGGAAAATGAGCAGTTGCCCCAGGGCTTGGCATTTCAAAGGGGCTTGGAGCTCCAGCCACCACCAGTGGCCGATGGAGCTCTGGAGCCCTTTGGAGTGACATAGGTTGCTTTCCACCACTGTGCACAGCTGTGAAAGAGGAGGAGCCAGTGCTGTGGTCTGGGTGGTGGTAAGGCTGACTGCCCTAGGCCCCACCCCTGGCACCTTTAGCTGCTTTCTTTCTGGGGCACAGGGCCAGGACACCCCCCATCTTGCTTCAAAGCCTGCAAGCACCCTTGGTCCCAGTGGCTAAATGCCCCAACTTGGCTAAGTGCTCCTGATTTACACTGTGTCACTGAGGGCACAATCAGGTTCCAAACACTTTCTTTAGGCTGGTCCAAAAGGAGGCAGTGTCTTCACTGCAAAACACAGCTTCACAGGTAGGGATGTGCCCTGTTCACACTCCATCTCCACCCCAGGGGAGACCCTGCTGCTGCGTCTTCCTCTACATTGATTTGCAGGCCATTGTGAGCAAAGGAGACACAAGTTCTGCATCAGAAGACCCCCACTTCTGAAAGTCACCTTCTTCCCTTCACCATCTCTGCTTTTCCCAGCCACTCTTCCATAAATCTGGAGGAGTAGGAAGTTGAAGTGCAGGTCATTGGTAACCTGATCATTCCCCCAGTTTTCTTGCTCATTAAGGTGAGGTATAACTTTACCTTAACATCACGCTCCTTTCACTCTCCATCTCACAGCAGCCCCGCTGAACGCTAAGCAGGTCACATATGGCCTCTGTCAGCTACACCACAAACCTTTTGTACTTCGTCATAAAAACATCAGGGGTGTTTTCTTTCTGTTGCCATTTGAGCCTGGCTCATCTTGCAGATAGGGACTCACCAGGCAGCCAGACTCAAAGATGTTGTGGCCATGGTGCACCCACTTGGAGACCCTAGCCGTGTGTGGTGTTGTTTAGTCCCCCGGGGTGACGAATGGGCACTTCATGAACTCTCTGCTGTTTGTTTGCTGATGTGCAGCCAGGAGGACAACTCACGCCCCCTTCTTTGCTTTCAGTTAGTGGGAAGGATGAGTTAGTTTGGCTACAAACAAATTGGATTCCTTAGTGTGGTGAATATGCAATTTTCATTATCTGCGAGACCGAAGCATTGAGACTCCCCGTCACCTGTAAAGAAACAAACACTTAAAAAATGGCAGGTTTTTAAAAATTCTGAAGGTGTTGGAGAGGAATAGTGGTTTGCGGTGAAAGCAGGATGCATTTCTAAGCCTCCTTGACCACAGGGACATTTCCTGGAAATGTAGTGGAAAATCCCTGTGTCTGTGTCACTCATGATGTGAAATTAAGAGCTGAGTATCGGAAGGAGGGGCTGGCAGATGGCCACTCCGCACGATACAACACCAGTGCTTTGAACTCAGAGCCCCAAACACTGCTGCAGGTTGGGGTCCGACTGGCAAAGCAGCAGTTCTGCAGTAAAGGCCCTGGGCATTACAGTGGATGAGAAGCTGGGCATGTGTCAACAACAAGCCCTTGCAGCCAAGAAGGCTAATGGCATATTGGGGTGCTGGAGCAGGAGCATTCCCAGTAGACCTAGGGAAGGGGTTATTCCCCTTGATTTGATACTGGTGAGGCCCCATCTGGAATACTGTGTACAGTTCTGTGCCCTGCCATTACGAAAAGGATGTGGAACCACTGGAGAGATTACAGTGGAGGGCAAAAAAATAGTTAGGGGGCTGGAACACATGATTTATGAGGTGAGGCTGAGGGATTTGGGATTATTTAATCTACAGAAGAGAAGATTGAGAGGGGTTTTGGTAGCAGCTTTCAACTACCTGAAGTCAGGTTAAAAGACAATGCAGTGAAGTTGTTTTCATTGGTGACAGATGGCAGAACAAGGAGCAATGGCCTCAAGTTGCAGTGTGGGAGGTCTAGGATGGGTATTAGGAAAAACTATTTTACCAGGAGGGTGGTGAAGCACTGGAATGCATTACCTAGAGAGGTGGTAGAATCTCCATCCCTAGAGGTTTTTAAGTCCCGGCTTGACAAAGCCCTGACTGGGCCAATTTCGTTGCGATTGGTCCTGCTTTGAGCAGGGGTTGGACTTCATGACCTTTGTAGGTCCCTTCCAACCTTAGGATTCTCTGATTTTTGTCCTTAAGAATTAGCTGAGAGGTCAGGACACAGAGATTCCATTCCTACTCTGTCACAGACTTGCTCATCTTTTGGCAAGTCATTTAATCTCTCCCAGATTTAGCTCTCCATCCACCCAAGAGGGCCAGCAAGCGTTCTATTGGGACATGGATTGTCAGAGACAGGAAGCATGGGTACAAAGGTTAAGGCAGTAGCCAAAATCCAGGTTCAACTTGCTCCTTGGTCACAAACATCGCGTATGACCTTGGGTGAGTCACTCTTTATTTGTAAAATGTGGATAACATGAGGATTTGGGGAGGAGATTGTGAAGCACTTCTATTGATCAGTAGATTTCAGAAAAGTCAGAAATTAATAGCTGTATATACCGTGTCTATGCCCATAGAGCCCTCACCTTGGATGGCAGCCACAAGATGCTGTGAGTAATGTGAATAATAAAGGTATACAGAATTTCATGAAAACATTTTCACCCCTTTCACACCTCTCTGGTGATCATAACCACTGAAAGCACAGTTGGTTTTGATTTATAATATCTTTGTACTATTACTACCACCATCAGAGGCAAATGCATGAAAGTCCAGCTGGGAAGTGTTTTTATACAGTTTGGTTTTTTGGCTTGCTTTGTTTTAAAATATTATTCCACTCCAACACCTCACAAATGTTTGAGAAAAGGGACGGCTTTATTACAGATTCAATTATTTCACCTCGTGTATGAAAGGCAGAGAGATCATCCAATTTGTTTCTGAGACCTGCTGCAAAACCAAGGAAGACTTGACCTGTTAGTTCTGATCTTTCTAAGGTAAAAAGACGATGGGGTGTGTCACCAGATGGTACTTAGACACTGCAGTGAGTAGAAAGACTGAGTAAGATACAGACTTGAATCATCAGCATGGAGGAGCTGACATCAAGGAGGAAGTCCAAATATGTTTCACTTACATTTGCAGTTTTATAATTCCAGGCAGGGAGGGAGTAGAAAGACGCAGGCTGAGGAGTGAAGAAGAAATTAATCATTAAGGCTGCCACAGTGGAGGAAAATCCTAGGAACCCTTGTAAAACAACAGTTTCTACAGAATCCACACTCTCCTCTCTGTTAAGGATATCAGGTGAGTGAGAGAATGGGGCCCAATTTTTCAGAATACGACAGAGTTTGGATGAAGGCCCACGCCAACCTGTGAGAACCTGTCTGGATGCTCTTGGGTTTGTGGCCCAACAATTATTTGCAAATCCATCTGCTCCTGTGAACTTTCCTAGTTTTCCAATTGCCTTCCCAGCAAAGTGTAATTCTGTGAGGTGCAAGTGTGTTTAATACCAGGTGAGTTGTGATTTGGGTAACTTGGACTCCTGCCAGAAGCCTTTTCTTCCACACTGTGCCCTTTATTAAGAACCAAAGTATGTAACCATTGTGGAAAAGGTGTTTATGTTTCTCTGCCTAATAAATTACTTGTCGTCTTTCATCTTTAATGACCTGAATAGAACCATTTTCCTGGTACTGAATTACTGCAGCCAATATTACCCACGCTCTCTGACTCTTTGGTAGCATGTGCCTCCTTGTAGCTGTTGCAGCGGAGATAGGGAGTTAAAATCCCAAATTCTGTTCTTCAATAGGCCATGATGAATTTTCAGCCCCAAATTACAACTCACCTGGTATTAAACACACTTGCACGTCACAGAATTTCCCTTTGCTGGGAAGGCAATTGGAAAACTAGGAAAGTTCACAGGAGCAGATGGATTTGCAAATAATTTTTGGGCCGCAAACCCAAGAGCATCCAGACAGGTTTCTGTGGGCCTTCATCCAAACTCTGTTGTATTCTGAAAAATTGGGCCCCATTCTCTTCCTTGGTCCTCTTCCTCACAAACAAGGCTAAAAGCTCTGTTTAAAGAAGAAAGCTGCACTTAAGTGAGGACCATAAAGATTTCCAGGAAAAATAACTTTCTTACACTGCATGACTTTGTTTGATGATCGCAAACACTATTGCTAAAGCCTGCTTACAAAAATTGTAAGGCATTTGAGGCTAGGACCATCTTCCTGTTCTGTTTTTGTACAACCCCTAGCACAGTGGGGCCATAAGTCAAGACTGGGGATCCGAGAGGATACAGCAATACAAACAATAAAAATAAGGCTATTTGATCTGCTTCCTGTAAATTTTCTACTAAATACCCCCTCCAGCCTCCTGCTGTCCATCTTCCTGCTACAGAGTTATAGACAGTGCACCCACCCTCGCAAAAGCTAAGATTAGACCCGACGCTCATATATGTCCTATGGTCAGGAGGGGTTGGTTTGTGAGTCGCATAGATCCCAGAAGGTGGCTTTGTTTCCTCAGTCTTAACTAACTCCATAGCCTTATTTGGTTCATGCACTGGCCCCCTGAGCTTCCTCCTTCAGTGCATTGTCTCCATGCCATGTTTTCTTGGGCTTGTGCTCAAATCTTGTGCTTGACCATCCCTACACCCAGACACAACCAAGTCACTTTAAATTTATTGGTGCTTTCAGCCCAGGTAACTAGCCTAGCTGAGGATATTGGCTAAACCTCAGGGCTGTTTTCCCTCTTGCCGGTAACCCACCTTGCAGTGAGGATCCTGCTAATCCTCCATATCTTCCTGCAACTCCCTCCGAGTGCCCAGAAGGAGAGAAAAGTTCTCCCACAATTTATTAGGGAAGAATGGTAGCATGGCTCATCATTATGCCACAGAAGGACCACAGACTATGCCTCCAGGAGTCCTAGCACGTGCAACTTGCTGCAGACAGTGTGTTACTACTGGAGACCCAGTATCTCAGATAGGACTTTATAATGTGGCTGATGATGCTCAGGGAAGGCTAATGCAGGTACCTCCCATCCAGGTTAACTCTGCAGGCATCCCCCTAGAAGCTAAATCAGTCCTTAACTCCGAGTGTCTGAGATTTTCCCCTCTGCTGCTAAGCTCGTCAGAGGTTGCATCACTCCATGCAAAGTTTCACATGCCTCAAGTTAAGCGCCATAGGGTCTGAATGTATGTTTTAGAGTCTCCATCTTACACTTCCACTGAGTGTTGTCCCACATTAGTCTGTCTGAATCCCAAGGGAAAGCAGTTTGTGGGCGGTGCCCTCAATTCACTTTCAGGAACAGTAAAACTTGTAGGAGAACACTTCAATCTCAGCAACAGATTTAACTGCCTCAATTCACCTTCTCCTCTACCAGTTAATTATTCCTACATAGGGACTCTTTATTTCTGAAGGAGGGGAATGATCACCTTCATCCTCCTTTTCCAGATGGAGAAACTGAGGGACAGAGAGAAACTGCATCTAAAGACTTGCTCAAGATCATACAGCTGCTTACCTGTAGAGTTTGGAATACATCTTCAAGTCTGCAGCTGCTCAGTCTCTTGTTCAGGTAAGGTGGTGTGGGGGACTAATAAGCACCTGAAGATACAGAGAGTTCAAGGTACTAGGCTGCAGCTGCTCTCAATTTCTTGCCCAAGATGACAAAAGGAATTTTTTTTCTAGTAAATGAAGCATTACATTGCAGCAAGTTTCTCATACTGTGCTTAGGGACCCTGCAAACGCCAAGAGGGGACTTACCTAGGAAGGCATTAATTAGCACAGCAGAAGCTAATTACCTCTCCAGGATTACCTTCTTAATTACTGAAATCCCTCTTTTCAAACCCATTGATTCCTGAACGGTCATAATCAGTGCTGTGTGAAATGTTTGCCAGCAAACCTGAAATCCCAGTCTTTGTTACAGACAGCTTCCACTTTTGTTCAAGCCTGGGTGATCTGTGCTTTCCTCAGTCTCTTTACCAGCAATCTCGGGCTAATCTACAGTGTTGCAATCGGATGAGTATAAATTACCCAATGGATTATGTTCTGAGGCAAAATTAGGTGAAACTGGGTTGTTTGGGCTAAGTTTGCCTTTGGGGTTGCTGGAAAGTGTACGAGCTTTCCAACCAGGGTGGATCCACATGTGTTAAAACTGCCTCAGCTCTGTTACTGTTCCTGAGATGGTGATTACCAGCCGAAGCCTTCAAAAAGCAAACCCCCAACGTTGATAGCAGCGGCCTGCCAGGATTGCCCTGCAGACTCCAGGAAATAAAGATTAATCTTTAATTAAAGGTCGTGTCATGTGATGAAACTTCCAGGAATTCATCCAGCCAACCCTGGCAGCCCTATCCCCTGTAGCTAGTTTGCCTGTCCTGTTGTAGCATAGGAATAGTATGTAGGGGGAGGACAGGAGAATTCCATCTTGCCTGAAGGATGGGAGGTTGGATTTTATTGTTCCCTAACTTTACTCACTCTTGGTGTAGACAAGAGGATGAATTTGAAGCTTGACTCCATAGGCCGTTTACACTGTGCTAATCCCCTAGGAATGCTGCAGTCATCAGTGAGGCATGTATGTGCTAAGGGGTGCGTTCCAAAGGATTATCACTTTCCCTTCTTCTTCTGAGCCTTCTGTTTCCTAGAAAATCCCCTTTGGACTAAGAGTTATTACATCCAGTCTTACATCATCTTTTTCTCGCCTTACATCATCTTTCCTTTCCCCCAGATGCTTGGGCCCCAGCAGCAAGGGAGAGGAAGAATTCCTCAGGGTGTTTCAGGAGAGGAGAACTGGAAACTGTAGGATGGGTCAAGATGAAACTCTAGGCAGGG
Source organism: Carettochelys insculpta (assembly GCF_033958435.1). Classification (NCBI taxonomy): domain Eukaryota; kingdom Metazoa; phylum Chordata; order Testudines; family Carettochelyidae; genus Carettochelys; species Carettochelys insculpta. The sequence continues at coordinate 7,697,138 of NC_134145.1, forward strand.
ATTAGGTGACTTTTCCAAGACAGAATTTGCGTGGTCAGTGAAATCGGCTCCTGAGAGAAGCAATGGAAGCCCTGTGTGTGAAGATTGTGCACTTTAATGGGAAGGGTGATACACAGTGATGGGCCTTCACAGCGCACCAAGCAGAAAACAGGCCCAGTCATAGTTAAGCGCTACACAGTAACTTAACAATGTAATGTAACTAATGAGATACAAGGGTTAGAAAGCCAGATCTATGGTGAAAGGTGAGAAAGACTCAACGTGTTTGCTCTTAAAAAATAAGACTCCGGGGAGCACCTTAACAACAGTCTTCAAATCTGGTAAGGACAGTTATTTACAGGATGGAGATCAATGGATCGTCATATGCATTGATGGTAGGACAAGAAGTTGTGGGCTTAATTTGGGTTAAAGCCAGGCAGCTCCTTTGGGAGTAGGGAATCTTATTGTTCTCTGGATGTTCAAAGACATATGGGCTAAGCCAAGGGTAGGCAAATACCAGCCCATGGGTTAGATCCGGATGGCCAGGGTTAGTCTCTAGTAGGCAGCCCCCCGATATGCACCTCCACCTCCAAGGTATGGGGCAATTGCAGCTTTCATTGGCTGTGGATCACTGTTTGTAGACAATGGGAGAAGCAGGAAGCAGTGTCCCATTCCGTGCTGCTTCCTGCCACTGCCCTTGGCTGCAAGCCATGACCAATGAGAGATGCCTATGGTGGCCTGCAGGGACTAACCCTGGCGGGCCACTACTCTTTTACTGCCCAGCCCTGGACTAAGCTCTCAAGGGGGACATTTTAAGGTCAGTGTGTGCTTCTTGCTAACCTGTACAAACGAAGTGAGGCCTGAGAAGGCTTGGAAGGCTATGCTTGTGTATCAAGAGGCTGGCGAAGTCAGTTTTCCCTCATGCTGAGGGCAGGTGGTACCCAGAGAAGGTTTGTTATCCTTCCAGGAAGTGTGAGAGCAGGTGTGGGGAAACACCTGTTTGGGACAGTCTAGGTTTATTCCTGCATGAGCGCAGGAAGCTGGACTCGGTAACCTCTCCTGGTCCCTTCCAGCCCTACAGTTCTATGATTCTCAACTGAAAAAAAACCAAAATGCCAGTGATAAGGAAGCTGTTCCAATGATTAATTTCTCTCATGTTAAAAACCATACACCCTCTTTCTAGTCTGAATTTGTCTAGCTTCACTGTTCAGTCAGTGGACTTTGTTACACCTTTGTCTGCTAGATGCAAGAGCTGTCTACTGTCCCCCAACTTTTACATATGTAGGTACTTATAGACCATGATCAAACCACCTCTTAACCATCTCTTTGTTAAACTAAATAGATCACAGGTCCTTAGTTTCTCACTGTAAGGCCCGTTTTCTGACCCCGAATTCTTCTTTTCTATTTGCCAACCTTCTTTTTCACTTATGGGCTACGTCTACACGTGAAGCCAACATCGAAATACGCTATTTCGATGAATAACGTCTACACATCCTCCAGGGCTGGCAACGTCGATGTTCAACATCGACGTTGCGCTGCACCACATCGAAATAGGCGCTGTGAGGGAACGTCTACACGCCAAAGTAGCACACATTGAAATAAGGGTGCCAGGCACAGCTGCAGACAGGGTCACAGGGCGGACTCAACAGCAAGCCGCTCCCTTAAAGGGCCCCTCCCAGACACAGTTGCACTAAACAACACAAGATCCACAGAGCCGACAACTGGTTGCAGACCCTGTGCATGCAGCATGGATCCCCAGCTGCTGCAGCAGCAGCCAGAAACCCTGGGCTAAGGGCTGCTGCCCATGGTGACCATAGAGCCCCGCAGGGGCTGGAGAGAGAGCATCTCTCAACCCCCCAGCTGATGGCCACCATGGAGGACCCGGCAATTTCGACGTTGCGGGATGCGGATCGTCTACACGTGCCCTACTTCGACGTTGAACGTCGAAGTAGGGCGCTATTCCGATCCCCTCATGAGGTTTGCGACTTCGACGTCTCGCCGCCTAACGTCGAAGTTAACTTCGAAATAGCGCCCGACGCGTGTAGCCGCGACGGGCGCTATGTCGAAGTTAGTGCCGCTACTTCGAAGTAGCGTGCACGTGTAGACACAGCTATGGATGCATTACTCCCCCTTGTTTTAACAGTGTATGCTGTAGTCGTGCTTCATATCTTAGTATGTCTTTCACAACCCCTCACTAATTGTGCTTGGTATTCTCCAGCTTGTGCACCCAGTGATTGTTTTTGCCCCACATACCCATTTTGCAGATGGAGCACTGAGGGCCAAAGAGCTGAAGTAATTTGCACATGACCACACAGGAAGCTTATGGCAGGAGTAGAAGCAGAGCCAATACTCTAATGACAAAGTCCCTCTTCCTTTCAGATATGCACTCACTAAAATTTGCAGGCTGATCTCCTTAGCAATTTACTGTAAGACAATCAAAGCCACTGGTTTATGTAGGCCAGTGTCCTGCCTTCAGAAGTGCTGTGCAGAGACAGCTGAAAGTGAAAGTTTCCTCGTGACCAATTGTTGAAGCTAGGGGCCCTGTTGCACCTCCACTTGCAAGTGGAAGTTTGGCTGCAAGGAAGTTCTAGACAGAAGCTTGTTTTAATACACATCCAAAGCGTGTGGGCTAGGCCCTGCACTGGCTGTGGAGAGGAGCTCCTTTGGGGGCTGGGTCAGGCCCCACACTGGCTGGGGGCGGGGTGGGACTGGTAGGGCTGAGGGGTGCTGTTGGGAGGGCTGGGCCGGAATGGGCCCCGTGCTGGCTGGGGAAGGCCTGGGGCTGGCGTGGTGCAGGGCAGGGGTGCTCCGTTGAGGGGCTGAGCCAGGCCCCACACTGGGTGAAGGAACTGGCACAGTCCAGGGTCTTGTTGGAGGCTGGGCCAGGCCCTACACTGGCCAGGGGAGGGGCTGGAGCTGGCACAGTGAGGGGGTCACACATGGTAGAACATTGCCCTGATAAACGGACAGACGGACGCAGAAATAATAATATATATGATGTTGCATCAGGGAAGGAAAACCCTTAACTTTGTCATTCAAACAAAGCTAAATAAGGACCTGCTCTGTTTTCTTTCCCTTTAGTGTTTTATTAGGTGTGTTGGATATGCTCTGGACACACATTTTTCAGCTGTCACCCCTGGAAACCAAGTGAGCTCAGTATTAAACTAAAATTTAAAAAATTGACTCATAAATTATAATCCATTTAATGAAGCAAAATATGGCCAGTAGTTGGGGACATGCAGCCGCAGTGGTTTGGTGGTGGTGACAAGTCTGACAGACAGGACAAGTGTTGAGTGATGCCAGTGGAGGCCAGGGCTTCTTGAAAGTTTAATGACCGGAGCAAAGTCAATCAAGAGAGAGACTTGAGTTATGGCGTCACAAATATTGGCTAACCTGCTGTGGAAAAAGATGGAGGAGATCTTGCTTAATATTCCTCATCCTGTAGTCACCCCCTGGCTTTCTATGTCTGTGCTTTGTGAGAAGCCATGACATCAGGCCTTCACAAGTCCTTGTGAAACGGATTTCTTTTCGCCCTGCTGCCATTCGTGCCTGAGAGAATTTCTCTCTTGCTGTCCCTGCCTACAGCGAATAGCTCTAGAGATTCCCGCTTTTAGCTCTGAAGGCCCTGCAGTTCAATCACCAGTGTCACCAAGAGGGCAGCCGTCAAAATTAACACACAGGATTTTCCAGAACCAATTCACTGTCTTGGTCCTGCGAGTTTTCTGTCTCACCAGTGAGCCAGAATCTGTGCCTCTCAAGAAGGGAAATAAAACCCACCAAGTGAGCGAGTGTGCACAATTGTGTGTGAGGAGGGAGAACTTCTCCTGACTTGTAGAATCTGCTGGCCCATGGAAGCAGGAGAGTTGATAAATAAATGAACCTGCATAGTAGCTATTGCAAAGATCATAGTATCAAGGATATTAATCCATGCTCCATTAGGAACATTAGTGGGAACTGAATGCAGAGATCCTGGGCAACATTTCACCCTTAAGGTTTGACTAAGCTACAGAGTTGTGTTGATTTATCTCAGTCCCTCAGGGCTGTTAAAAATCGTACGCCCTATGTGATGTGGCGTAGCCAACCCAAGCCCTAGTGTAGACACCACTAAGTCGAGAGAAGATTTCTCCCAGCCTCCTAGTTCCCACCTCTAGAATATGTGGATTTACCGCAGCCATGGAAACCCCTCCTCCATTGCTGTGGTAAGTATCTGTGCGACCGGTCTGCAGCTGTAGTGTTTCCAGGGCAGGCGCACCCTTTGTTGCCAGCTTTTTGTTGTTGTTGTTGAGGGAAGGGAGGCTTGAAAGCTTCTTCGCTCTCTGTGGCTGTTGGCTGAGATGCTCCCTTTTGTCCTGGCTGCTGCATGCTCCTGCAACCAGCACTCAGGCACTCCAGAAGTTTCAGGAGGCTGAGGAGAGAAGTTGGATGATGCACCTGTGCTTCCCACCCAGGAGTGTGAGCTAGAAAGGAGCCAAGCCACAAGTCAAATTAATCTGCTGGTCCTGTTGCTACGGCAATTTGTGAGTTTATTTGGGCAGAAGAGTGTGAAAGTGGTTGTCCTTGCCTATGTGTGCCTATGTAACCCCTGCACCAAGGGATGTGGTTCAGTGCCATGGAATGGCACCTAGACCACTTACACAGGGAAAAAATGAGTCTCCACTGCAGCCTTAGCTAGGAGCCAGCTGGTGTTTTGCTCAAAATGTAGAGATTCCTGTACTAAGCTCCACAGGTCCCAGGTTTGTGTCTGCCTGTGGGCAGTTATATTGGGCCTTGCAAAAAAAACATAAGGGGAAGTTGTGGCCTCTTCTTTGAAACCAATCCCTCCAGTTATCTGCTGGGCTGAGTAAGAGCAATGAACTCCCCAGCCAGATTCCTCGCAGGGGATAGGTTCTTGGTTACAGTGGGGGCCTTGGTAGCTACAGAAACATGCTGCCACCAGCTTGCATGTGTTGGCCTAGCAGTGCTGGATTGCAAATAAACTCAGTCTCTGTCCTGAGCCCTTGACCTGCCTCTTGTGAATTGATGCTCAGTGAGCCTTGTTTTGAAGGATTGGTTATGCTGACAGGGCAGGGCCAGCCAAGAATTTTCTGGCAGGATGGTGTAGCGGACAAATCCCTGGACTTGGCCTCACCTCCATGTTCAATTCATTGCTCATCCAGGCTGTGTCTGCACAGCAGCATTATTTTGGAATAAACTATTCTGGAAGAGATTTTCTCTGAAATAGCTTATTTCCAAATAGCGCATCTATGCACAAAATGCAGATCAAAACAGCCGTGGGCTACTTCGAAATAGAGCATCCATGCACCACAGAGCCTACATCAGATTAGAGCCCCTGGAAGTGCTACAGCTTATTTGGAAATAGCCCCATTCCCTGTCTATGCAGACCCTATTTCGACATATCTATTTCAGATAGGTGCTATTCCTCGTAGAATGAGGTTTACAGAATTCAAAATACACTGTTCCCTATTTTAAAATTGTTTAGAAATAATGGTGGTGCTGTGGACATGCTCCCAAAGTTATTTTGGAATAGCGACCATTATTCTGAAATAACTTTGCTGTGTGGACACGCCCCCACAGACATCCTATCTGACACTGAGCTCAGTGCTCCATTGATAAAACAGGTGTGATGTGTCCCTATTGCACTGGGGTATTGCAAGGGAACATATCACTGGTGTTTGTGATTTGTGAGGATGAAGTAAGCACCCATGCAGACAATCCTGGCCTCTGCCTGCATGTACAGACTAGGGAGAACTTTCTCTGGCAGTCCCTTCTTAAGGATCACCATCTCTCTGCTCAGCCAGGATTAGAATTTCCTGCTCACCAGTGTTGTTTATAGACAGGGCTAGCACATATGTAAGGGCCCTAGGTGCCTCCAGCTGCTTACCGAACTCTTCCTTACTCCATCAGATGTAGAAACTATTGGGTGTGGCCATTATGAAGACAAGCAGATTTTTCAAAGTTGGTCTCACATTTAGGGCATTTGATTTCATTGCTTCTTCCACTGTCCTTCCTCACCCCACCCCCCGCAGCTCAATCTTCAACGTGGGTGCTGGGGAAACCCAGCCACTTGCAAAAGAACAAGGACAATTATTTATGTGCATGATAAATTTGCTGTCTGCTCACAGCATTTGCAGCCTCAATGACACTGCAAAGCGAGAGCTATTTCCCTTTGCTGGGTCCTGTTTGGAAAGTGAATAAAGAGACGCAAACTACAGACGTTACCAGATTGCTTCGGCAGACAGAGTCCCAGATGAGCCGTTTGGAGGTTTGGGGGAGCTCTCGCTCATGCGAACAGCCCAGGTTGTTCCCACAGCTGGAGAGACAGATGAAAAAGACAGACTTTTCCTCGCATTCTGTCCCTCCACCTAACAGCCTGAACCCGAATCGCCATATGTCTAAAATTAATGTAGCATTTGCAATGCAAGGAGGCAAGATGCTGTCCTGAGTTTTCTAGGCAGCCTTCAGGTAATTGCCTGAGTGCTGTGTATGTATGGGCCCACCGGAGCCATTAACAGCGCAAGAAGCCCTGAGAAAGGCGGGAACACCACCTAGGAAGGCACTGAGGTCACCATTGTTACAGAGTTTTTTCACATTCTTTCCCACCTGCCACAGATCAAAGGCCCCAGGGGCAAAGAGATTGTAGTTTTATTTTTTTTTTGTTTTCTTTTGTTTTCATTTTAGTGCCATACGCCGAAGGCTGTACAGCTTCAGTGTAAACTGAAGTTCTATTAATAATTCACTTGTGTCAGTAAAACCAACAGGTTAGCAGAGTCAAGAGAACAGAAAGAGGGCTTGAGGGCCTTTCGAAGAAAGCATTAAGGGGTAAGGAGAATTAAGATCATAAGAACGGCCCCACTGGGTCAAACCGAAGGGCCATCTAGCCCAGTCTCCTGCCTTCCGACAGAGGCCGATGCCTGATGCCCCAGGGGGAGTGAACGGAGCAGGTAATCTCCTGACATCCATTTACAGTCTGTGATAAACAGAGGCTAGGGACACCATTCCCACCCATCCTGGGCAATGCCCATCGATGGACCAAACCTCCATGAATTTATCTAGTTCTTTTTTGAACTCTTAAAGTCTTGGTCTCCACAGCCTCTTCTGGCAAGGAGTGCCACAGGCCTTCTGTGCATTGCATGAAGGAAAACTTCCTTTTGTTAGTTTTAATCCTGCTGCCCGTTCATTGCACTTGGTGACTCCGTTTCTTAGGGGAACAAATAAATAACTTTTCCTTATTTGCTTTTTCCATACTAGTCATGATTTCAGTTAAGTTTAATACCTCAATCTTATCCCCCGCCCTTAGTCTCTTCTTTCCTAAGATAAAAAGGCCCAGTATTTTTCTTCATATGGTGTTCGTTCTAAACCTCTAATTATTTCTGTTGCCCTTTTCTGAACCTTTTCCAGTGCCAAGAGATCATTTTTTGAGATGCAGGAATCACATTTGTATGCAATGTTCAAAATATGGGCATAACATGGATCTATACAGAGGCAATAAGATATTCACTATCTTACCCCCCTTTTTAATGACTCCTGCCATTCTGTTTCCACAGAGAATGGGTAGACGATATAGTAGATTGGTGCAGATCTAGTCTACGGAAACTAAGCCGCTGCGCACTGGACAGGGAAAGATGGAAGGAAATAGTGAGAGAGGCATCAGACACCAACGGGCGCTGAGCCCACAGTTATTGATGATGATGATGACCATTCTGTTTGCCTTTTTGACTGCTGCAGCACATCGAGTGGATGTTTTTGGAGAAACAGCCACAATGACTCCAAGATCTTGCTCTTGAGTGGTTATCGCTAAATTAGTCCCTGTCATTTCATACGTATAGTTGAGATTATTTTTTCCAAAGTGCATTACTTTGCATTTATCAACTGCTAATTGTCAATGCACGTGATTTTATAGCAGCTCTCACGACATTTCACGTTTCACGTTAAGCTCCAGGTCCTGGAGACAAATGATTAAATGGAAATCTTTTCTTTGTTAAAAAAAAACGCTTCTAGTCCAGATGGTGGCAGAGAGCTTGAAACTGTGTCCTGAGTGCCACCTAACGCTCAAAACGCAGAAGGCAAAGAAAAGGAGCCCAAAGTGTAACTGGCTCAAAATCATAAGTTTTATTTGAAAATAAAAAAAAATTATGATTTTTCAGGGTCTGACCCATGATTTACTATGTAATAATGTTTGGGGTGTAACACTGGGGACTGTCCAGTTGATTTAGTTATAGAATGGGGATTTGCACATAGCTGTGAAAATAGGTATTAATTTTGTTCCCAAATACTCTGGAAAAGTGTGTCTGGACTTGAATATGGCAGGAGGGCTATAAAGTAGGGGAAAAAGGCAGTGAAACTGACTCAAAACAAATGAGAAACTGACCAGTCCAGTCCCATTGTCCCTGACCAGTGTAACACAAATAGTAAAACAAACAACACAATTGGGAAAAAAGTAAGTGATTAGAATTTGATCATTCTATCTATGTGTACATGTGTGTTAGTTATGAGTAACATAAATAGCATAAGGATATTATTTTTATTATATACTAAAACCTAGCTGTCGTATAGCTCTGTTCGTGAGTAGATCTGAAAGCACGTTACCATGAGGTCAAATCATAACTCTAGGAACTTCAGTGAACCTACCCTGATTTACAGCATTTGAGGATCTGGGCTCTGAATTTTAGCTCAATAGTGTTCTTTAATATTAGATGATAAATGCTTAAAACATTCATTGTAGAAGGTCAACAGTGCTAGTTATACAGTTCTATCCGGCTGCGATCAACTTTATTCCCTAAAGAGTAGTTCAGGCTTGTTAATATGTACAGTACTTTCTTGGAGAGAGAAATGGCAGAGAGAAAAGGAAGTTATGGTTATCTGGCTTTCTGAAAAATTAATATTAGGCATTAGCTTAACTGATGCAAGGTTTGCTAGCTCTACCTACTGGCTAGAAAGTGAAACACATGAACCTAACCCTCTGGTGTCATTAAACATGAATAAAAACATGTTGCATGAGAAAGGGTTTTGAAATAGAAGAAAACTAAAGTAAATAGCCATCCAATCGTTTTCTAACTGGACTACCTCAGCAGATGCAGACCTTACATCCAGAGCTGTGGGAACTAATAACATCTTGGTATGAAATGTCAACCGCAAGACTGATTCCACTAGGTGAATTTTATCCATGTAAATATGAAGGATTCAGAGACTAATGCATATCAGAGGGGTAGTCATGTTAGTCTGTGTCTCCAGACACAAGAAGAAGTCCTGTGGCACCTCATAGACTAACAGATATTTTGGAGCATAAGCTTTTGTGGGCAAAGACCCGCTTCATCAGATGCCAAGATATCTGACAAAGCAGGTATTTGCCCATGAAAGCTTATGCTCCAAAATATCTGCTGGTCTCTAAGGTGCTACGGGACTGCTTGCTGCTTTTAGAGACTAATGAACTCTCTTACTAGACCATGAGACTCTTATTCAGATGTGTGATAAAAAAGAATAAAGCCACTGGCTTTGAGGAAGTTGCAAGTCACTGACTTTTGCCCCATGTTTACTGTTCTGATGGAGAAAAATAAACAATTTAAATGTATAAAGAAGTTTGTGTTAGGTTTATCTCACTAAATATCATTTGGATCATAAGCAGGGCTGAAGGTAATGGCCCTTTCCATTGCAGTTATATTCCAAAAAATGACTGTAAAAAAGCACAATTCAGTTCCATCTTCAATGTTACAGTCATGGCAACATCAGCCTTTCTAGGCTGGCTTTTTTTTTTTTTTCAAAGGTGGTGGTTTGGGAAAGTTGTCTAACCATCTTCCCTGCATGCTCAGTCTTGGATTTCACAATTGAGGTGGGGTCTTTCCTGTGCCTGTACTGTCATTAGTAAATCAGGCTGGGATTCTTAAAAGAGCATAAAGGAGTAGGGCACTGTTCCCTGTAAGATGAGTGGATGGATGGCCACCTAGGAGAGATTCAGGTGCCACTCAGCAGATTAGCAGAGCGCCCACAGCTGCCCACAGTGCCCAGCATACGTTTTTATTGGGGGTGCACATCTGCACATGCCTTAGTACACACAACAAAATACACTGGAGTGGGACACCAACATCCCATTGAAATCCAGTGGGAACTCTTGTTGACATCCCAGCTAAACATTGCAGAGGTCCATTCAGTTCTGCTCTTCCATAGCTGTACAACCTCATGGTCTCTGCTGCTGAAACTTAACTATCAATTCTGTGGCTGTCTGAGTCACCCAGCTGGAATCCTTGTGCGTTCTCCCAGAGCTATTTTGTCTCTGCAAAGCAAACAGTGCTGAAAAAGTAGTATAAAACATATTCTGGCCTTAACTTAAATAAAGGACAGTGAACATGCATAACGGATGGCTCTCTAGAGTAACAATGGGCCACTTTCACATAGTCACTTCTCAGCCACACTTTAAGGTTGTGGTTTTTCAAAAGCATACAACTTTTGGCTAATTCTGTTACCGTTGAAGTCAGCGCTGCATAGTTTGGCCAAACCTGAGTGCTTTTGAAAATCCTGCACCAAATTCTCAGGAAGTGTTGAGTTGTTCTACTGAGTCCCCAACTCTTGGACTGGATGGTTTTCATTTACTTTTTGTGTGAACAATTTGATCCTGCCATTTTGCTCTGGCAAAATGATTTGGGGTTGCCAATCAGAGCATTAGCTCTCCTGACCATGTGTTGCACCAATAATTAGCTACCTAAACACGCAGATCCCTAGCTTTGAGTTCGCAGTCCATGTGGAAATTGGATTGAAGTTTGGCAGGTATGCAGCCCCAGTACAAAGATTTCCCATTCAGGAGACCATGAAGTTGTATGGGTATGAAGGAGCAGAACTGGATGGACTTCTCCAGTGTTTAGCTGGGATTTCAACAAGCATTACCACTGAATTTCAATGGGATATTTGTGCTCCACCTCAGTCTTCCCTGTAATTTTCCATCCAGGCCTCTGTCAGAAAACAAGATACTGGGTTAGCTGGACATTTGGTCTGACCCAGCGTGGCCATTCTTATGTTCTTATGATCTCTTTCTGATGAAAATCAACCACCCACAGCAAGTGATCAAAACAAAGAGGATGGAAATCAAATTTACCAAAGTGTCAAACTTCTGAAGAGGGGGAAATTTCACTGGGAAATCCTGTTGTTGAAAGAAACCCATCTGGGGCTTTGTGAGGAGAGGAGCTGGTGCTGGAGTCTGTAGTTATGCAATCAAGATGCTGCAATGTCTGAAGAAATGTCATTTCTTTCATACGTACTCAGGTACTTCAGTGATGGATAGGAAATCATACACATGCAGCAGGGCAGGTGGAGAGAACTGGCCAGGTCAATCACATGCACCTCAAAAAATTATTTAGGATCCTGTTGTTAAGAAGTGAAAATCCCTTCTGAAAGCAGATTCTTTCAATCACTCAGGCCTGGTCTACAATAAGAAATCACGCTGGTAAAGCTACATTGTGCCAGGATGTGAAAAATCCACCACCCTGAGAGACAGAGTAAACCCTTCCTAATCCCCCATGTCTATGGTGCTAGGTCAGTGGTAGAATTCTCCTGTCAGTCTAAGTGCTGCCTCTCAGGGAAGGGGATTTCTTTTGCAACAGGAGAAGACCTCCCATTGGTGCAGGTAGTATCATCCCTGAAGAGCCACAGTGGTGCCGTTGTAGTTTTCTAAGTGTAGACCAATAAGCCACTATTATCCAGGAAAGGAACAAAAACAATAATAAATAATTATATTGTAGTAGGTCCTAAAGATTCTACTTCAGACCAAGAGCTCATAGACCTACACAGTGTGCAGACACATACTAAGAGCCGGTCTACACTTAGGAAGAAAATCAATTTAAGATATGCGACTCCAACTACATAAACAGCGCAGCTGGAGTCAATGTACCTTAAAATGAATTTCTGTGGCATCCCCGCACCAGGAAATTGATGGGAGAAACTCTCCCATTGACTACCCTTAGGCCAGGTCTACACCAGATATTAAAATTGATTGTCGATATGCAATTCTAGCTATGGAAATTGCATAGCTAGAAATGACTTATCTCCAATTGATTCACCTGGCCGTTCTCATAGAGGCAAGATCTTCCTTACTCCTTACAATATTAAGGAGTACAGGGGTCCACCATCGACCCCAGATAGTTCAATTTTGTGCTTCCCTACTGGGTGCGTGAAATCAAACCCCAGAATGTCAACCCTGACTGAGTCAATCTTCCATGTAGTGAAGACACACCTTTTCTCTTTGTGACTCTGTGGAGTACCATGGTTGACAGGAGAGCAACAAGTGGTCAATTTAGCATGTCCCTCCTAGACCTGCTAAATCAACCACCGGGAGATCAATCTCCAGAGCATCAATCTCTGGTCAAGTGTAGACAAGCCACTAGAGACAGTTCCCCCCTCTGCAAAACTTGCAAGTTAAAGAAATGAGCAAGACAGAAAATGGGGGAAAGGACAGCTCTTAGCATGGGATTCTAGACTGTGTGTCTGCACTCTGAGGAGTGTCCCAGGCCTCCCAGGCTGGAGCTGACCCTGGGCCCTGTTCAGACCCCAGAGGCTTCAAACGCCTGGGGAGCCACTGTCTCCTCACAGACGTCTGGTGAACCACCACAAAGGGGGAACCTGACCCAGTGTCAGGGTCCCTTTCACAGATGGGCAATTGAAGTACAGAGAGATTAATTGACTTGCCCAAGGTCACATGCGACGTCTGTAAAACACCAAGAATACAGCCCAGATCTCTTGAGTCCTATTTTGGTGTCTTACGTACAAGACCATTCTTCCTTTCTAACCTCATGAATTGCATCCGGCTGCAACTTCACACATGCGCCATCAGTTTGCAGCTATTTATCTCTGAATAGCGCTGTCGTTACCAATCCCATCATGGGAGGGCAGGGCTGAGGCAACGTCCCCCATCTCATGCTAAACCAGAGACATTATTCATGGAATTAGCCACTTGTGCATCCTGTTTACCCAGCAGGGAGGCATTATGCAAATGAGCCTCACAAACCAGCCCACCATGGATCATTCGTAATGGAAAACAATGTTCTGTAAACTGTGTATCCAAAACATATCCCTGCTGCACACCGTGGGCTCAGAGTGTGTGCGTGTGTCTGTGTTTATTTATTTATTTTCATCTGCCTTATATTTCTCCAACAGATTGGTGCCAAATGCAGAGGGAACGGATGAAGCCACTGGAATGTGCTCTAAATTAATACTGAATGTGACAGACTCCAGAGCACCCCATTCTAATCAGGTTAGCATGTTTTACATTTTCTGCCAATGTGTTTTACATTTTTGCTGCATTTGGAAAGGGGCTTTAGATATTGCAACAACATAATGTTAAATGTAAAAAATGACAATTCCAACCCAGGCTGCTTTAAATAATTTATACTTTTCCTAGTCTAATGGGCTGTGTAATGTACATATGGCTGCATTGTGGACGTCACAAATAAATATAGATTACGAGTGATGGATGAGTGTGATTATGGATTTAAAAAAGTCCCGCCCACTGTCTGGTGAACGACTCAGAGAGCTTTCAGACATGCAGAGTAATTGAACTACATGGCGGTGAGCAAGTGATCACTTCTTTCTGTTGTTCCTGACCTTGCACAGAATGTGTATGCCATAGAGGAGGTGTTGTGAAGTTGCATAGTGCTACCGAAGTGTCTTGAATACATCCATGCTCCATCCTTTCTGCTTTTCCCAGGAGAAAATCTTTCTCTGACTCATTTTCTTTTCTGCCTACGCTGATCTAAAACACCACCCTTGCTCCCTCCTGCATGCAAGCACTGGAAGAACGGAGTGGCCACAGGACTATATAGCGTTAGGTGACTTGAATTCTGAGCACACTCCTGTTATTAATGTGCAGAGTGAGATTGAATGAGATGTTTCGTGTCTCTCCTTCTCTCCTCACACCTCTTCAGGGTAGCTCCTCTATCTCACTAGGGCTGCATCTACACTAGCAAGTTCTTTTGGAAAATCCTGCCCTTTTTGGAAGGAACATATGGAGCGTCCACACACAAAATGCGCTCTTTCAATCTGAAATCAAAAGAACACAGCTCTTCTTCTGGAAGCCCTCTTCTGCTCCTGGATCAGGAAGAGCACCTTCTTTCAAAAGCTTCTTTAAAAAAAAAATGCCTATGCAGAAACTTTGTAGCCCTTTTTTCAAAACAGCAGTCCTCATGGCACTGGATTTTTCCATCCCTCATCCATTCTTTCAAAAGAGTGGGGGCTGTATGGATGCTCTCCATTGAAAGAGCAGATGGCTTTTTCAATCTGCTTTTCTGTGTGTGGACGTACTCTTTTGAAAGAAGTTTTTTCAGAAGAGATCTTCTGGAAGAACTTCTTTTGAAAGATCTAGACGTAGCCTAGATGTTTATGTAGTGTCCCAAGTACAACAGAGCCCTGATCTCAGTTGGGATCTGTTGACACAACTGCAATAAAGTGGTACTGATACCCCTGACAAGGGAGAGTAAAGTCTGCTCTGCAGCAGTGATGGGAGCCAGCTGGCTCTTAGCTCATGTGGTAGAGCACATGGCTTTAACCTCTAAGATCATAGGTTCACTCCCTACTACTGACAGATCTTGGTCTGTGGCCCATATAATGTCCCTGTCCATCTTTCCCTCCTCACCATCATGGCTGGCCATGAATGAATAACATGAGGTGTATGAAACAATGTGTATTTTGTGTTTTCCCCCTAGTGAATATTGACTCTGATTATGTATTGTTTCCTCCTTAATCATTAATGCATTTGTCAGGTCAATAAATACTGATAGATACCTCATCAGCATTTGCTTTTTTTTCTTCTATTGCTTTTTGAAACCAATACCACCATTATCATATCTCATGTCAGCTATATCCAAATACGCCATAGTTCAGTGTACAAGGCTTCATGCCATGGTATCTTTTCTGTATTGTTGTCCATCTGGAACATTATTTGATACATTTTTCAAGGTCACTTAAGACATCGTCACCATTCCGTCATGTCTATTTCCAGTCTTTAAGATGCTTTCTTCCCAGGTTTTTAAAAGTACAAATTCCAGAAGCTGGGACTGGACAACAGAGAATGGATCACCCAAAATTCCCAGTTCTGCTCATTCCCTCTGATGCATGGTTTACTAGCCATTGTCAGAGATCGGATATTGGGTTAGATGGACCATTGGTTTGACCTAAGGTGGCTGTTCTTAAGTTAATAGGTAATGACTTGGTTCCTTGTATAGCAGCATTGCTTTGTGTGTATCAGTGAATGTCATCAGCTGGCTAACCTACTTTGACTTTTCTGACCACTGGCAATAGGTATATTAATGATGTGTCCTGTTATATTAATTTCTGTGTCAGTGGATAAGTCAAAGTTCAAGGGTACCTTGATTCTCAGGATCACAGTAACTAAGTCAATAGATAGTGCTGAGAGAAGGACAGAGGTGAAATGAAAAGACACTGAAAAAATGTGTGTGGCCAGTGGAAATAAAGAATCATATATCAAATGACTTTTATTATAGCCATGTAATTTTTTGCAAGGGTGCTTGTATGACTTGGTGATGTACATGCATAGAAAGGAAGTATAATTAGTAGGTGGGAGGTGACACGCTTGCCAGACCTATGGGCAGGTGAGAGTGGTTCCATGCTCCCTGGAAGAGGCATGGCCACAGGCGGAAGGCGCAGGGCTGGGGCAGCCAGCTCTTAGCACTGTCCAGAGAGTGCTGCGTCGGGCCTTCCACACCATTACAGCTGCCCAGAGTGCACCATGCAGCACTCTGGCAGTCATTTAAAGGGCCAGAGGCTCCTGCAGTAGAAATGGTGGTGGCCGGGAGCCCTGGGCACTTTTGAATCACTGGATCCAGGGGAAATTTCCCCTTGTGCACCTTTTCCCTCCATGTCTCCGGGTCTGCTACCTAGTTTCCAAATAAACCTGATTCAGTGATTTGTTCTGAACACTATTACTGCAAACATATTATGTGTATTGTGGTAACCCAGAGAGCCAAACCCTGGTTGGATCCCGTTTTGCTCAGCATTGGTCATACGCATCACCAGAGACAAGTCTGTGTCCCAAAGAACTTACAAGCAAATCAGGCAGAGGGTGAGAGAGCAGAGAAATGCATCTGGTGTCACTAGAACTAAGTCATTGCATTTTATTTTGTTCACAAATAGTTTTCAAATTTCTGCAGAGGCCGTTGCTGATAGCTCTTTGCTAGGTAGTTAGAACAAACGATTTTCAATCTTTTGAGTTGTTTGCCAAACGTTCACATCAGCCATTCCTTTATCATAGTGATGCGTGACTGGTCTTTTAAGCTCCATGCGATTGTTTTTCCTGCTGCTTGATTAGATAACAGAAACTTTCTAATTGTGTGATAACACAGAACGAACGAGGAGTAGAAAATAACTAATTATGCCCATTGGGTATAAATGATAATTGCAATAAACTTTGTGATTCGTGGCCATTCAGCAAATGACTAGATGCTTACAGTAAACAAATCTGATCCCACATCTTAAAATAAAACCCTGTTTAGTACTTTTATTCAGAAAAATGTTTCCAAGTTGAGAATTGCAGTGAAATTCCAGTGAGGCGATGCTCATGGTCACAAATAACCTGCTGTGTTCTACAACCCAAGATATTTGGGAATATGTCCTTGAATATGTGCCAGTAGATGGCACTCAGGAAGGTGCACCTTTGCTCATGGGCCTTGTAGGACCGATACAAATAGTGGTTGCTGTGCTCTGCAGCTTTTCACTGACAGGACAATTCCTGTGTGTATGGTCTAGGGTTCCCAATCAGTCACCAATCAACCAGCTACTAAGGGAGAGTTGTGTCAAGTAAGAACCGGCTCTACATGTAAATCTTTGCGGTTCTGGCCTCTGTCTAGGTTACACACGCACAGACCAAGATCTGGAACCCAGGGAGTGTTCAATATAGGTTGCATCTCCTTCATCCAGCACCCTCAGGTCCAGGACCTGAGTGGTCCTGGCTGAGGGGATTTGCCAGACAGTGGGAGGTCAGGCTGGCTGCCCATTGGGGGTGCTACCACTCCAGCAGGGCTCCCCCTGCAGGGCTCCTAGGCTCAAGTGCATCCCCGGGGCTCTGGGTAAGTCGATGGCTGCTCTCTGGTCCAGCCAGACAAAGGATATTGCTGGACAAGAGAGTGCCAGACAAGGAAGTTTGAACCTGTCCTGTTACACAAACATTGTGACTATCAAGGGTTTAGCAGCAAAGTTCATTTCTTCTCTTTTTACTTTCATTCATTCAATCATTCACTCCCCTGGCCCCCTCCAGAAACATCAGCCTTCAAAGCAGAAGGCAGTTACCCAGGCAAGCTGCCACTGTACCCACCTGACCTCCACGCTGATTGTGCTGATTATGTACACTTTTGGGTTACATTAGCACCTGACTATGATTTATGAGGGCGGGCAGGGAGACGGCGACTGGCTGACCTGCTTTCATGAAAGCAGCCAGTTTGCTGAGGAATGGCTTCCGGCATAAATCATTTTAGACATGCCTTTATACTAGGACTAAATAAACACTCACTTAGCCCCGTACCTGTTAATATGTTAACAAGTAATGTCCTCAAACAGCCTCATTATTTGATTACATCCGAGGGCAGGGATTTATGCTGAAGCTTTCCATGCCTCCCAAAGTCTCAGGAGCCTCAAATGGTCAGCCCAGTTAAAGGCAGGGAAAGAGAGAGAGTTTGTCACAGTGCTATCAGTCTAGAAGAACTATAGATTCATGATCTCATAGTTAAAGTATTCTAAAGTAACATATACATGTGAGTACACCCCCGATCCACACACACACTTCTAACAGAGACAGACACAATGTACAGGTTATGTATATTACAATAGGAGAAGGTCCCATTCCAGAGCAAGGCTCAGAGTACTAGGTGCTGTACAAGTATCAGAGGGGTAGCTGTGTTAGTCTGTATCCTCAAAAACAACAAGACGTCCTGTGGCACCTTATAGACTAACAGATATTTTGGAGCATAAGCTTTCATGGGCAAAGACCCACTTCGTCAGATGCACGTAGTGGAGATTCCAGGAAGGTCTAATTATACAGACTCATGAAAAGGAGGGCGTCCCAATCAAGGGGAAGGCCAGAGTTGACAAGGTCACTTCATCCAGGGAGGCTGTAGCCCCACTTCAGCAGTTAATGTGGAGGGCGCTGTACAAACACAGTGACAGACGGTCATGACTGCAAAGCGCTCACAATCCAAATGAGAAAGGTGAACACAAGGCAGGAGAGGAAAACAAGAAGAAGCTGCTTGTTCAAGATCAACGGCCTGGGTGGAACCCAGATCACATGACTTACTGGGCTGTGCTCTAACCACAGTGCCTCTCTCACTGAAGCTGACTGAGGCCCGGTGAGAACTGCCTCTCCATGGCCACTGCAGCTGCAGTGGGCACAGCTGGGGGAGTGGGTACATGTCCCCGGCTAGGGTAGGTCCAGATTTGTCTGCTCCTGGGCTCCCCAGCCACAGTGAGGAAAGCAGTAAACTGTGCACTTTTCGCTCACTCCCAGGCAAAGGGGAACAGCCAGCAACATCCCTGTATGGATCAGGGGCAGGGGAGATTTATGCCCCACCACACCCTTCCTGAACAGTGCCTGTGGGTGGGAGGCTTGGAGCTGGGGAAGTCCTGTTTGTGGAGGGGAGGGTGGCATGCCCCTAGCCAGCCCCTTTCCTCGGCCTGGTGGTTATCTTTTCCATATTGTTTTCTGAGCAGCAATCCCATTCCAGGCACATCCTGTTTTCCTGGCACAACCAAAACCAGATCTCGCCTTACATTCCTATAAGGGGAAACCATATGCCAAATTTGGTGGTCCTAGCTCTTACCGCTTAGGAGGCACTCTTGGACAAACAGACAGATGCACAGACAGACAGAGAGCCTCATGCACAAACTCATAGACCAACGAACTCGCTCAATATATGGTAGATTACAGATTATATTAACTGGTTATTTTGGCAGGCTTGAGGGGAGCGAAAGGTAGTTTGGATGGCTCTGGATCTGGCCATGTAGAAGGCTGAGAACAAAGCAAGACAAACACAAAAGAGAAGAGACAAGAACAGCACAGAGGGAAATTGCAACTTCTGTCTCTGGTGCTGACTGTCACTTGCAGCCTCCCTGCTGGAGAAACACAGGCTCAGGCCCATGCTTTTTCGGCCATGCTGAGGCATGGCAAACTTCTACCAGCATGGGGCCATGTGAGGCATACATAGCTTCGAATCATAGGACTGGAAAAGATCTCAGGAGGTCATCATATCCAACCTTCTGCTCAACACAGGACTAATCCCAACTAAATCATCCGAGTCAGGGCTTTGTCAAGACAGGCCTTAGAAACCTCTTGGAATGGAGATTCCACCACCCCCCTAGGTAACCTATTCCAGTGCTTTACCAGCCTCCTGCTGAAATAGATTTTCCTAATATCCTACCTAGACCTTTCCTACTGCATCTTGAGACCACTGTCCCCCGTTCTGCTATCTGTCACCACTGAAAGAGCCAGACAACTCTTCAACGCCACATTTTACAGACCTTTCTCCACTGATCCCACTGTGGAATTCCAAAGGAAATTACAACAACTACTTAAGGGACTCCCTGCTGCTACTTGGGACCTCATTCACTCAGACACACCATCTGAGCTCCAGCCAGAATTATTCTATTTACTTCCCAAAGTCCACAAACCTGGAAACCCTGGACGCCCTATCATTTCGAGTATTGGCACACTTACCACTGGACTATCCAGTATTATATGGACTCCTTCCTCAAACCCTATGCCACCAACACTCCCAGCTATCTCCGAGATACCACCAACTTCCTGAGGAAATTACAAAACATCAGAAAAGTTCCTGATAACACCATCCTTGCTACAATGGATGTAGAGGCTCTGTACACTAATATTCCACATAAAGACAGACTACAAGCAATCAGGAATACCATCCCTGATGTCACCACAGCCAGTCTGGTGTCTGACCTCTGTAACTTTGTTCTCACACACAATTATTTCCTATTTGGGGACAATTTATACCTCTAGATTAGTGGAACTGCTATGGGCACCCACATGGCCCCACAATATGCTAATATATTTATGGCTGACCTGGAACAACGATTCCTCAGCTGTCTTCCCCTATTAAACCTCCTCTACTTACGATACATTGAAGACATCTTTATGATTTGGACCCATGGTATAGAGACTCTAGAAGAATTCCACAGAGACTTTAACAATCTACACCCCACCATCAACTTATGCCTTGATTACTCCATGCAAGAGATACATTTCCTGGACACTACAGTACTAATCAAGGATGGCCTGATCAGTACCACACTGTACTGAAAACCTACTGATTGCTATACTAACCTACGCCGTTCTAGCTTCCATCCTGCACACATAACTAGATCCACTGTTTACAGTCAAGCTCTTAGATACAATCGCATTTGCTCTGATCCAACTGACAGAGACCAAAAACTACAAGATCTTTACCAAACATTCGTAAACCTGACCTACCCACCAGGAGAAGTAAAAAAACAAATTGACAGGGCCAGATGAATACCCAGAGACCAGCTACTCCGAGATCGGCCCAAAAAAGCCAAGAACAGAATATCACTGGTCATCACCTACAGCCCCCAACTCAAACCACTGCAACAAATTATTAAAGACCTACAACCTAGCCTTAATCAGGGTGCCACACTCCAGAAGGCCCTAGGTGACAGGCCTGTTCTCTCCTACAGACAACCTCCCAACCTTATGAGGATCCTCATGAACAGCCACAGTCTACACCCCAGGAATACCAGTCCTGGAACCTTTCCTTGCAACAAAGCCTGCTGACAGCTTTGTCCACATATCTTCTCTGGAAATATCATCACTAGACCTAACCAGGTTATTCACAGAATCACGGGCACTTTCTCATGCACCTCTACTAACATCATACATGCCATCATGTGCCAACAATGCCCAGATGCTTTGTATATTGAACAGACTTCTAACTCCCTTAAAGAAAGGGTTAATGGGCACAAAACAGACATCAAAACACTCCAGATCCACAAACCAGTTAGTCAACATTTTAATGGAATGGGCCATTCTGTTAATGACTTACGAGTATGTGTGTTACTGAAAAAAAAAATTTGCACCGCTATTCAAAGGGAAACAGCTGAGCTGTCTTTTATATTCAAATTTGGCACATTAGCATGTGGTTTGAACCAGGATGGGAATTTTCTGAGTCACTATAGGGGCTCATCTGCATACTTGGCTTAATCTAATTCTTGACCTTCCCCCCGCAGCCCCTCCACTCTCTGATTTGCTCAGCTTGATCATTTTTTTCTGATTTGTCCTCCTTGATTACTATTTTTGGTTCTCTGTGCCTTAAATATTGAGTCTGTTCTGGTCTGGCTATGGTCTGAAGCAGCGGGTCTGTCCCACGAAAGCTCACCTAAAATAAATTATTTTGCTAGTCTTTAAAGTGTTACCTGACTGCTTTTTGTTTTGATACTATATAGACTAGCACGGCTCCCTCTCTGTTATTGTTTGGGAGAGGATTGAAACTCACACAAGACCTGTGCTTTGTTGAACGAGGGACAAAAGGCAGAATAGTTCAGATCAGGAGAACTCTTTACCTGTGTCTATTTTCCTTTTCCCTAGCTCCTAAATATAGACATTAAAGGCGAACACTGAACAGAGACCATTTTTCTTTTTATTAGCTTTATTTTTTTGCCCCTTATTCATCACAGCTGCCCCAGGAATGAGTCTGTCCTAGCCATGACGTAATCTGTAATTAACTAGACTCCTTTTGTCAGTCCTGCATCTTCAAAGCACGTATTTATGGAGTGTGAAGTCTAATATTTACAGTGTTAAGCACTTGAACAATATTTAAATTGGTTTCATCACGTGCTATATTTAGCTGGAACAATATTGTCTGGTTAATCGCAATGAAAACTATGCCGTTCTTTTGGTTTTTACATTTGTAAGTGTGTATTAGGTAACTGGAAAATATGGTCATTATATTTGTCTAACATTTCTACAAGTTGGTTACATGGCATTTCTTTACTGGTATTAACTCATGAATTGTCCATATGTGAAGGATTTGAGACGCTTCCAGGTTCAACAACCAAATAAGACCAGAATGCAGTGCAATGTCTGGAAGGAAGGCATTTTAAATATAGACATATATAAGCATGGAGAGAGCTTTTCTCCTACATTGCAGGCTTTATACAAAGTTTATTCCAAATTCTTAACAGCAGTGTGTATATCTATATCTATATCTATATCTATATCTATATCTATATCTATATATACACACACACTCTATGACCTAAGTGCATCCTACAGGACTAGGATAAGCCCATTGAAGAAATGATAGCTCCTCTTTAAATCTTCCATGTGAATCCCACAGATGGTGGATGTGCATCTGTGACAAGAGTCTTTCTTCACTGGGGCTGCACCAAGGGTATTCTTGGCCCTCCCACCTGAAGGTGTATAGGATGGCTGCAAGGCCCCTTTGTACTTCCAGGTGAGGGGCATAAGGACATGCAGGATGTATCAGGAATGAGGACTTGCTGTTGTGCCTGAGAAATCTCCAGTCATTCTACGAGGTGGCCCACCTGACTGACTGACTGACCAACCCCTCTGCATGATTGGCTGAGGATGTCAGCAAACCAGTTCTTAAGCCCAACAAGACCAAGTGATTTGTGGCTGCTTTATGCAGACAGCCACAGCTGTGAGCTCTCCTCTACCCACCCTGCTCTTAGCCTCTCTGGCCAGTCACTCCACCCCTACTTTTAAATTAATAGCTGTTGTTATCTCATAGAGCTGGAAGGGACCTTCAGAAGTCATCCAATCCCTGCACTCATAGTGCGACCTATCACCATCCCTAACAGCTTCTTTTTTTTTTTAATTTATTTGTCCCAGATCCCTAAATGGCCTCCTCCAGGATTGAGCTCCCAAACCTGGGTTTAGCAGGTCAATGCTCAAACCACTGAGCTATCCCTTTAGTCCCTTTCCATCCTGACTGGCTATGATCACTGGCTTCAGTTCCATCTCCCCACCACCCCCCCGCATTGGCTTTAGTTACCGGCTTCCTTCTCTGGCTGTGACTTGATCTCTATCCACTGGACCTGCCCACCTACCGTTCATGGCTGCATGCAGGCCTGTCCCCAGTAAGTACTGGTTGAGATGCCACCCATGCATGATTGAGGAACATGTGGCTCATGAGTGGGATTCACAGAATAAAAGCCATGGGCATGGAGCTGTTCATAACTGTGAGCCTTTCTGAAAAAGAAAGTTAGATCTCAATCATCTGGAATTAATTCTTCAGAGAGAGAAAATCATGAGTGTTTAGCAACTAACTTCCTACTGGCTCCATCCAACATCTCCATCGGATGACCACTGCTTTGTGGTGGCTGCATTTGTCATCTTTACTTTATGACCAGCCAAAATATGTATTTGGTTGTCTGACAATCTCCAGGGCTGTCGAGTAGCCCAGTAATGAGTGTAGTGGAATAGACATGGAAGGGCATCACCTGAGTTGGAATTCTTCTGGTGATGGTTAGTGATGAGTCAATGTTCTCTTTATTTTTTCCATCCTGCCAGCTGCTGGCACTCTGCTAATCCACCGAGCAGCATTTCAGTCTGTCCTGGGTGGCTGCCCAAGCACTCAGCTTACAGAGATTTGGTAAAGCCCTTTGAGATATACTTATGAAAAGTGCTCTACCAGATTTAGGAATTATTAATATTTGTTTCACTGAAACATTCTTGCAGTTGTGGGCTAATAGACTGGATGAGCCTTTAATATCAAAACTGATCCAATAAGCTCAAATACCAGGGTTTGCAATTCATAACATTTCCTACCGAAAGTGACTTTCCAGGCAGAATGCTGGAAGCGTGTATGAAAAATTGAAAATCCACAAGGATCGAATCTTTTTCCTTTCACTTGCTAGTTTTCTCAAGCAGCCCCACTTCTTTAAAAAATATACTGACATATAATAGTTTTTCAGTCAAAATTAAAATAGCCTTTTGGAGGGGAAAATATCTGTTTTCATATTTTAAAGTCCTACATTTGAGGAAAATTTGTGAAACATTCAAAATGTTTCTCTTTGTTCAAAATTAATGTTTTTGGCCAGACAGTTTCAGTCCATTTGTGTGAGAAAATACCCATTTTGGAACGGTATTGTGAAAATTGAATATCACTGGCAGGTAATACTACTACTTCTTAACCCCTGGATGCTGAGTGGAGCGTAGGTCACCTACAAGTCTCCTCCACTTCACTCTGTCTTGGCACAAAACTTCTAGCTCACCCCAGGAGTATGTGTAATTAAATTCTTTTAAAAAAACAAACAAACAAACTTTGCACCAAATTCTGGGACAAGGTCCAGGAAATGAATGCAGTCTTCAGATTGGTTCAGAAGTTAGTAAGGAGTGACCACCACAGGATAAACATAGATTAAATCCTGCTTACTGAAATCACAACAAAACAACTGTCTTTTACTTCCAGCAGAGCAATGTTGGACCAGAGCCTATTTTGGCCACATGCAAAGGTTATTTAAGCTTTCTACTGTCTTCAAAAGCATTAGGGGTATAGCTGTCCCTTTCTCTTTTCAAGTATGATTCACAACAAGTTTAGCTTCTTACTTTACATAGTGCTGATGTTTATTTTAACCTAGGAAGTTGGCAATGTACATTGCATCACCTGCTTCCCTCCCAGCAATAGTGTGGTGTAGTTTTACCTTATCTCCTTCACTTCTCATCTAATTCATGTCTAGTGTTTTCTGTTTCTTTCAGTGGCTCCACTTTTTTCATCCTTCCTGCCCCTCATTTCTTCCTTTCATTCTGGACTCCATGAGCAGTCTTCCTTCTCTTCCATCCCTCGGCCTCCGCAGCAAGAAAAATGGGCCTATTTTCTTCCTCACCAATTTCAGTGCCCTTTGCCAGTCCAAATAAGGGCTGCGTATGTAATACACCATACACCCGCCTGGACTGTGTCACTAGAGCTGCATATTCTCAACAGCTTATTAACAGCATGTGCCTTGGGCGCAGCTAAGCAAATGGAAAAAGACGGTCAGAACAAGGAAGCTGCTTTGCAACACTTAGCTTATTATGCTCTGTTAAGTTAAACAAAGACTTTCTCACCCTGTTATGACTATGATCCGCACTCATACACCTAAGAAAATTAATTCTAAAACAGGCAAGCTCTCTTAGTCAGCTTCTCCTGAGCCAAAATGCTCCCATGGGCCACTCTTATGAATTGGACAGGAAAAAAAGTAAGATTGTTGAGCAGAACTAGGACCAATGGGCAAATATTGGCATAAGTCAACATGGGCCAAGAATTCAAAAATAACGGGAGCCATTGGAACTCATTGGAAATCTTCTCTCTATCATTTATCAAACCCTTCAGCTTGGACCTCCCCGATCTGGCACCAGCAGGAAATAACCAGTCCCATGCAAGAGAATTTTGTTGGACCCGGGGAAGGATCAGACTCCGGCTTCTGCCAGGGCTCTGGCCCCACTTGTTGCAGGCTGCTGTGGGGCTCCGGTTTTGTGCTGCCAGAGACTCTGGCCCTGGCGCCACACTTCCACGGAGCTTTGGTCCTGGCCCTGGGATGCCACCAGCAGACTCTGGCCTTGTGCTCCTATAAGGCTGCCAGGGGATTCCAGACCCACTCTTCCCAAGGCGGCTGGAGGAGTCCAGCCCTGGCTTCACCCTTCCCAGTGCTTCTAAAGACCCAAAGCCTCGATCTGCTGCTGGGGGACTGTGGTCCCTGCCCCGCTTGCTGCCAGGGACTGCCATGGAGCCTGGTCCCAAACTGCCCCAAGCCAGGCTGTCCATGCTGTTGCTCCAGCTTGACTGGCCCTCCTGCCCTTAGGCTCCCAGACTCTGTGGTCCAGGAGCATCTGTGTTCCTGCAGGACCACAGGTGTTGCCAGACTAGAGCGTGCTGGTTTTCAGAGGTGCAACCTGTATTTTCCCATTGCTCAGCATCCTCAGAGTATGTGTACCAGGTGAACAGCAAGTTATGGAGAAGTCATGAATTTCATTGCACTTTACCAGAAAAACAGGCCAACCATTAGTCATATTCCACGAGCCAACCATGCGACATTAGACTGGTTATGGATCTGTAAATAGCCATTGCAGAAACCAGCTAGACATCTGAAAAGAATTCTGATTTTTTATTCAGTAAGGAGTACAATTTTAAGTGCTCAGTCAGCACCCATGTTTTGGCCACTTAGTTGATTGCCAAAATGGGAACTGAAAAATTGTGATGATCTGATCCTATGTGGAAAATAGTTCCACATAGTTATTATTATTTATTATGATTCTCATGTTTATTATTAAATGTGCACAGCAGCGTTTTTACCATGCGTGGATTCAAACTAATGCATTAGCTAAGAGAGCTATGTAGATTTTTTTCTCCCCATCACCTACTGTTCTTGATTAGAGTGGGAATGACTTTGCATACAGTCTGCCTCTTGGGTGACTTAATCTAAACAAGATTTTTAAAACCTGTTTTGCAGCTTCTTGAGTTTCATCTAAAAAATGAACAGTTATCAAATGAGAGGAACAAGCCTCCTGAATGTCTGATTGGAAATAATTTCACTGAGTTCTGTAAAGGAAATAATCCTATTTCATGCAATGATAATAGCTGATATTTTTAGAGTTCCTTCCATGCTGTAAGGTTTGACCTTGCACAGAGTCGGCTGCACACAACACAAGTGTATGTACTCGAAGAAGACAGACTCTTGTGGTTCAACTTCCTCATTCACTCAGCCTCAGTCACCTCACTGGCTGCTTTTCCATCAAGCATTTTGGTTTCTCCCATGTCACCCTTTGCAAGTGAGGAAAAGTTCTCAGCTAGTACCCATAATGCCCCTCTCTCGTCCTCCCTCAAATCCAGTGTCATGGGAACATTTTTAAAAAGTGGGGTTACTGAGCCCCCTTACTCCTGTCCACACCCACCACCAGCTGAGGCTGGGAGCAAAGCTACAGCACACAGGGATGGCGGCAGAACCCCTGGTGCATGGAGATTGCAACTGGGACCCCAGATGCTAGGCCAGGAGTCTGGAAGTGTTGCAGCTCCCCTTGCCCCCCTTAGTTCCCGCACCTACACTCACATCCCTTCTCAAAACTCACTTCTGCATTAGCCTAGAACTTGGGAAACTCAAGTCCAATTCCCTGGTCTACCAGAGACTTCTTGTGTGAACACGGGTAAGTTATTTAGCTTCTGTCTGTCTCTGTTCCCCATCTGTAAAATGGACATAATGACCCTGCTCTTCCTCAGAGGAGTGTTGTGTGGACATATAACTGAGTTGTTATGAAGTGCTTTGAGATCTACTGATGAAAAGTGCTGCATAGAAGGTATGCTTATTAATCATATACAATGTAATAATTGTTATACAGGTGGAGAACTGTGATTGCTACGGGTGACCAGCCAAGAATTTTCATAGCTGTTCATATTTATTCACGTTTTATTGTTATTTGTGTAACAGCTGATACATCACCTGGGACCTCTGGAGCTTAGCACATGAGACACTACAGTTTGAGGTGAAAGCCACTTGCCTCACAGCTAAGGCCACAGAAGAAACTCTGTCTCTTTGTGAGTGACTGGGAATACATCCAGTGAACTACACCCTGAAGGTGTGGGAGTTACATTTGTGCTCCACCCTACTCCATTTCTTGGTCTCATTCAGCTCTTACATCTTGTCTTTCAGACTATAAGTTCTCTAAGGCTGTCATATGCTATATACCTGTGCAGGTCCTAGCACGAAGGACTCCAACTTGGTAGTAGTCTCTGAGGGCTCCTGTGCTAGAAATGTTAACTAATAATGAATTCAGACTTAAGCTGTGTGTGATGATGGTATGTCTCTGAGCCAGACCGTACTGAGACACCATCAGCACGTGTCACCAACATTTCACACAGACTGCTGAACATCTCTCAAGTGATGGGCCAGATCCTGAAATAAATCAGCTCAGGTCCATGAGTGAATGGAGCTCTGCCAGTGCAGGCCAGCTGGGGATAAGGACTGGGAAAGAATTTTTCATACTGTGTATCTAAGTGAAGCATGAGCGTTATAATTTAGACTCTGGGCTCTAATGTCAACCAAAATGGAGTCAGATAAACATTCAGCTTTAGGGTTAAAAGGGTTAAAGAAAGGGCAGGAGGGAGCCTGTGCAAGAAAAGGGTTAAAACCAGGCAGGAGGGAGCCTGGGCAAATGTCTCCAATCAGAGAGAAGCTTATAGGGAGCCAATCTAAAGACAGCTTGCTGGGACAACCCTGTTATAAGGGGCTGCTCAGCAGGGCAGAGGGCAGTTAGGTCCTGACGTGTGAAGGGGAAGGGCTGGTTCCCAGGAAGAAGCACTTTGGATGGAGGAATGCTGGGCAGGCTCAGGGAGCAGGGAGAGAGACATTCTCACCTGATATCTGCCGGGCTGCAGCCTTGAGGCAAAGTCTGAGAAGGCACAAGGGACACGGGGAAGTGGCCCACGGAACGTGAACAGCTCAGGGGAGAGGAGGAGGGCAGTACCTAGCTGCTGCCCGAGAGTCCCTGGGTCAGGACCCAGAAGAGTGGACAGGCCTGAGTTTCTTGCCCTCCCCCTTGCACCACACCTGGCCACACCTGGCCATGTCCTTTACACACTGCAGCTTGCCTCTGAGTCCAGGGGCTAGACAGTGGGGCTGCAGTTAGCCACAGTGAAGGGTGAGACTGAGATCTGCTGATACCCCTGGAAGGGGTGAGTGCGGACAGGTGGGCATTGCCAGAGGGCAGTGTCCTGTAGAGGATGCTACAGTCTAGGGCATAACGTGGTATTCAGAGAGACGGTGGAACAGCGTGATAACGGGTGAGACAGAAGCCAGAAGGCAGTTCCCTACCAGGGACTGAGCTAATTCCCAGCATAAGCAGCAAATGGCAATGCAGCTGCGAGTCAATCCCCTTCCAGGAGCTATAGACTGAAAATGATAAAAGGAGACGACAGGGTGAAATCTTGGCCCCATTGCAGCCAGTGCCTTACTCCCACTAGCTTCAGTGGGACTGTGATTCAGCCTCATTGCTCTGGAAGGAGAAACAAGCCATGATTCAACACCAGCCAGCGGTTGTATTTTTTTCATTGTACTCAGATTTTCCTTCAATTGCTGCAGAACTACTTGTGGTTATAAATATTGTTTGCTCCCACCAGCTCAGGGCATCGCCTCCGCTTTGGTAAACAATGAACCAAAGGGCCAGGCTTTTCAGAGCTTTTCTTTAATGAATGAGTTCTCCTACGCATGCTTCACTCTTCCTTGTAGTGTCACTTAGACCACTTACTCAGAGAAAGAATGAGTCTCCTTTACAGCCTTAGCTGACAGCCAGCTGGCTTTTAGCTCAAACTGTAGAGGGTCAGCAGCTGGTCCAAGGCAGAGTGCTGAAATTTGACCTTTGGGCGTCTATGTGTAGTCTGAGACCTGGTGATACTTTTAAAACTCACTAATAGTCCTACTTACAATAGCTTCATAAATAAATAAATTACAATGCAGAGCTTAACTGTTGGTAGCATTAGCTGGTCTTTTGTTAATTCACAGGCAGCCTGACTTTGAGCAAGCACCTGGCTGCATAGGGGAGGAGGTGCGGGGCTGAACTTCCACCTAATAAGCTACTTTTGACACACGTGCTGGGGGTTGCTGACCCCTGCTCTAAAGGCTCCTGCATGGAGTTCCAGAGATCTCAGCTTTCATCCTGCCTGTGGGCAGTTACAAATGCTGGCGGGTGGGCTGGGGATAGTTTAAGGCTGCCCCTAGATGACGCTGACATGAAACTCAACTACCATTCTTCCCGGACAGATGCAGTCCTTTTAGCATATTTCCTTCCTGGCTGATTTCAACGCCAAACTGTGGGGCACCATTTTATGGAAAAATGCAACTGGGAGGAACAACACAAGAAAAAACAAATAAAAGGGAAAAAATTAGTGGCTCTGAAGGTTAATAGTGAAATGCTGCTGAAACCGGCAACCTATTGCTAGAGATCAGCATGAGTGGAATTTTGGTGTCTGAGCGGCGTTTGTGACTGTGCTTACTGCAGGAGATTTAAGATCTTGCTGGGCCGCTGAGTGAGGTGAGAAGGGGCCACTCTTCATTCCCATAAGGGGCGTGGCCTCAAGCAGAAAGGCCCAGGCCCTCTGATCCACCTGGAGCACATTGCACCAACCCTCAACCCCCAGCCCTGTAAGCCTCCCAGAGCACACCGCTCAGTGCTTTGGTGGTGATTAAATGGCCCAGGGCAGAAGTGGTTGGGAGTCCCACACCCTTATGAAGTACCTGGCCCCGGGGCAACTCCCTCACCCCCACAGCAGGCCTGAAGGATACTCCCTGGTTTTGTTCAGTGCTGAAAATGCCTAGCCAAGTGTGCTGTGGGTCAATAGCCGAACAATGCAAGCGATTTACTGGGGAATGTTGAAAGCGCGTGCGTAACGCTCATAAAACAGGTAGTGTTGGCTACTTTAAAATGGCACATGCTTCTCAGTGAAAAGCTTTAATAGGCCAGGGGGTAATGGGTCAATTATGCAGTGATCCACTTACAATTCTAATAGTTTTAAGCAGGTGTGGAATTCTCTTAAACTGCTTTTATGCCTGCCTGGGGGTCTTCATTCGTGCGCTTGGAATTTTGGCCTCTGAAAATTATACCAAAAAATGAGAGAGAATTCCCCTCTGAGCCTGCCAAAATTTGGAGGTGTTCCAATCTTAGGTTTCAGGCTGGCCCGTTAAATTCCAGCCTGGATCTGAACACGCCAATATTCCTGCTCAGATTAAACAGCTGGGTTTAAGTGTACCTCTAGTTTTGTTCTCTAGGACAGTGGTCAAACGTTTTCATGTTCAGAGTTGAGTCAAAAGGAGGGGTGTGGCTAGTGGGGAGCAGGGCTGGGTCCAGAGTCTATATAGGGCTGGGAACTGCATAACCAAACTATGACAATCCCACTGTCGATGGGGCACGATGTATTGAAATGGGTTTGGAAAAGTGCTTTGATGTAGGATGCCAGAGGCTTCTGGCTGAATTTCTTCCCTGGGCAATTCCCACACAGGTGTTAAAGGGGCTGCCCCTGCCTGTCGGCACTCATAATGTAGCCTGTTTGTGGTTCAGTGTCAGATTGGTAGATGGTATGAAATGACCGTAAAACAGGTCTGGTATGAGCAGCCGCAGTGCCACCTCCACCCACCTCAGCCTGATAATCCATGTTGAAGAAAGAGGGTCCCCCCAGATGGCAGTCTAGGCCTGAATTTCTGAGCTTCACTTTCCAATGCACAGGGCAGGGCTGTTCTCAGCTGAAGCCTGTCTCTTATTCCAACCCCAGCATGTCCTAAGCTGTCCTCACCCATCAGTCACCATCTCCTGCTGACAAAAGGTCTCCGGCATTAATCGCTGCAGCTCAAATCCTAGGACGGGCAATGGAGCCTTTCCAGTCCAATTCAGGAGGCTCCATTGTGTGTCTCTGCCTCTGCTGTCTTGCCTCCAGCCTTGCACCCTTCTTTCGGTACCATTTTAACCCACTACCCTGATGCCTGGGCTGCAGAACACCTGGTGGAGAGAGAAAGCATTTAGACTAATACTCAAAAATCTCCACCTGCAGGTGATGGAAATGCAGCATCGAACACAAAGCAGGGGGTGGGGCTGGGGAGCCAGCAATGGGTCATTATGGGACAGACTGTAACAGAAGAGATGGAGCTGAACTTCAGAGAGTTTGCATTAATAGCCCTGTATTTACCCACCCAGGGTTTCTATCCCACAAGCCATCTGAGCTGCTCCTCCAAGGACACCTGTGCTTCACTTAGCAGCTGATATGGGCCTGGCTTTTTCGGCAGGTAATAAACCTTTCCTTGATGATCAGCAGGCTGCTTCAAAGATGGACATTTCTCTGAATAGCCATCCCAGAAAGGCCTTCCCCCAGCAGCTGACGGTGCCTGGTTTCGATTAAACTGATGCAGACCTGGCCTGGCAGAAGGGCCAGGGGGAGGCTGGAGCTGATGTTTTTGCAAGCTGTCTAAAGGACAAATTCAAGCTGAGTTGGAGTTACGGCCTGGAGAGATCAAGCCAGATTCTCAGCCTGGGATGGACACTGTTGGCCTCTCCTGAGCTGGGGCACAAGGGAATTCTCAGTGGGTGTGCAGCCTGTGTGACGAGCTCCTGCTCTCCACAGCTTCCTGTGTACAGGGCTTGGGATGTCTTGGGATGGGCAGGCAGGAGCACTGAACCCCAGGAACCCTCTTGTTTGGGGGAGGGCATATAGTGTTGCTTAGTGCCATTCCCAGGATCAGGGATGCAGAGCCCACTTTCACTATTCTGTGCCCAGCAAAATCCATACCCAATAGGCAACTTGTGTGTGCATGCCCCTGGTCTGTAACTGAGCCTGAAGAAGAGATCAGCTCCGGCTGCGGCCCCCTATTCTGGTAAAGCTCGTGCCATAGCAGCTGAGGGCTTCCCAGGAGAAATGTGCAGTGTGAGAGCTGCAAACAGGAGACAGGCTCTTCCAACCAGCTTTTTTTAAAGAAGCACGGCCAATTTCAGCTGCCCCTGTAATTTCTGAGGATCACCTTGGCATTAGAGCCAGGGTATTTGATTTGCATCAAACTCACCCCCCTTCTCTCTCATCCTGGATACAGTGTAGGTTTGGACCCTAAATCTAAGCTCCTTTTCTTTCTGGGTAATTACTTGGCACTTCCAAAAAAGAGGCCACAGCTGACACAGACCCATCATAGCAAGCTGTGGCAGGGGACACAAAACCTCAGCAGAGGGTCACGCTAGGTATTGCAGCTGAGATCACAGGCTTCCTCTGCGTGCTTAGATCACAGTGTGCTTGTGAGCACTGATGACAGCCCTTCATCCCTGAGCGCTTTCATCCCAGGCTACGCTGGGGCATCTGCTTTGTATTTCCTCGCAGCCATTGTGTTGCGCCGTCGAACCTGCCGTTGAGATGGAGCCCATCTTTCAGTTACCGGCCTCCAAAGGAAACTTCTTAATTCCTTTATTTGGAAAGGCGCGTGTCTCGCACTTACACTTCCAGAGCTCCAGCCAGCTGAGGCTGATCATGAACTATAGTAGCCAGAAAGAAGAGCACTAGTAGTGAATGAAGAGATGAGCTCATAAGAGAAATGGGATGGCACGTACCAGCCAGCAGGTGGCATTTCCACTGCCATACAATCTGGAGCCACAGAGCTGCTTGTACAGCAAACAGCCTTTATTCAATAAAACACCCACTAGCTGCAGAAAAACTAACCAGTTACTGCAGAGATTGAGTTTCAGCTTTGTCTCCTTTGCTCGCCAGGGAATACACCCCTGGACAGCACACAGAGCTATGATCATATATTACAACAAATAACCAGTGGTTAGTGAAACCCTCTCCATCTTCTCACCAGTCCTCTGACTTGAGCCACTCTCGCCCCAGCGATCTCTTTAAAAAGTCACTGTGAGAAGAGGATCAGGGAAGGCAAGAAACGCACTGCAGATGCCTGCAAAGACTCTGCTGTCAGGAAAGCGGAGACCGTGGGAGCATCTGCTCCAAGTGTTGTGTGCTATGGAACCCCGTAAAATTGACGCAGTTTAATTGTGCAGCATTGCATGTTTGTAAGCACATTTTGACTCCGAGCCAGGGCATTTCTTGCAGTGGCAGATTGAGACAAGAGCAGTGGAAAACCAAAGCTAGACAGAGCTCTCGTATGAACTGCAAATCTGCCCGGCTTGAGATCAGAAGTGGTGGGGCTTGAGTAAATATCCCCCCACCCTTCCCCAAAAAGCCACATGAATTTCTGATGACAGCTGCACAAACATGATTTCCTATGGCCTAGCTCTCATTTCAAAGCAGGCTGCCCTAATTGGAAGGGGAAATAAACGTGTGCCTGATGCGATGCACCTTGTTTTCAAAAGGAATTAAAGTGGTGAGATGCAGCAGTGGCATTTTCACTTTCTTCAGGCAGCTCCAGATGCAGCTGTCATTGTGCCAGTGGATGGCAGCTGCCCTCTTATGCCAAAGTGAAGCAGAAATGAAGATTGATACAGGCAGAGCCAGAAGGAAAGGAGAGAAGAGCCGGGTCTTTCTGGTTGTGCGACAGCAGCGGAGATGGACAAATTGAGCAATGAGACTGAACTAAAACTAGTCTGTGTCACGAGAAGCTGGGAGCAAAGTTTGCCTTGAGTTAATGGTAAAATTCTTCCCAGTGCTTTCTATAGATTGAGGCTGCATCAGAAAGTTGCAAAACACCCAAAGACTGACTCTAATGTGAACATACAAATGCCCACCATAGTGTCCTTCATGATACAGGAGAGACTGGACAATGTTCAAATGTTTGTAAATGGGAATCTGTATTGATACCAGTGGACGTTCTGTGATTCCCTTTGGCTTTCCAGGTTGCAGTGTAACTAAACACAATCTGTGCTGTTCAGTCACCAGGAGGGATCTCCCCAATCCTGAGCCTGGATTAAGCTTGATGGAAAGACAACAGCTATAATAACAATGGTATAGTAGTAGTAGGCCTCTTCCACTCCAACATCTTGGAGTATGGGCCATTGATGACCATTTGCCAGTGTCCCTTGTCCTGGGTGATCTATTTCTGTTCTGACTAGGTGTATCCCATCTTTTCAGTGTCTGCCCTCAGGTCTCTATGCCAGGTGTTTCTTGGACACCTTCTCCTTTTTCCTTGTGGGTTCCAGCTTCAGGCTTGCCTTGTGATGTTGGTGGTTGGTCATCTGAGGGGACGTCCAATCCATCACCATCTTCTCTTCCTGATTTCTTCTTTGGCAGGAAGTTGGTGAGTCACTTGCCACAGGTCTTGGTGGTTGATGGTGTATGACCAGGGGGTCTGGAGGATTTTACAGAAATGGTTATTGATAAACGTCTGGAGGTTTTGAAAGTTATCTTTGTTCTCCAAGCCCGTGATCCATACATCAGGACTTATCTGACATTGGAGTTGAATAACCTAATCTAAGTCTGAGTTCTGTCTGATCTGCTTAGAATTCCAATTTTTTTCATGAGAAGCTGTCCTCTTTCTCATGGTGAGATGCTGGGTCATGATGATGACAACAACAGCATAGTTACAGGTATATTTGTGTGTAATACTTCTTTAGTAATGGCTCGATAGAATTTGGTTTTTAGTTCACCATTCTGCAGCTGATTGGCTTTCTCCTTGCCCTGAAGTTATCAGATGAGTATGGCTATTATGAAATACAGAATTACACTCTGACTTTGTGAGGTATTTAATTGAAAAAAAAAAAAAACAGATAGAACCCATGGATAAACCCCCCCGCCTTTAAACACAACTTTAGTTCCAACTTTGTTTCCCTTGTTTACCAGGGTTCACACTAGGTACGTCCATGCTATATTTGGACATGTGCCTCCCAGCCTGAGTATACAGACATATACTAAAAATAGCAGCCTGGAGTTTGTGGTATGAACTAGCTACTCAAGTACAAGCTTGTCTGACCTCTCCAGGATTTGTTCTCAGGTGATGAGCCTGTGCTCCCTTTATGTCATTATGTCCACATTTCTATATTTAGCTTGTGTCTGTCTGTCCAGACTGGGAGGCACATGGCCAGCTGCAGTATGGACACACACAACGCAGCTGGCACTCCATATAGTACACAGCAACATCTAATGGCTGGAAAATGCCCTGCAAGTGAATGTGTCCTTACAATCATGGGCTGCAATGCAGGACTCCAGAGGTACAAGGTCATCTCCTCTCTGATATGATGGAACAGAACAGGAAGCACTACAGACATATCATGCTGCATTCTAGGCACAGATTTCTGCTCACAGGGAATGACCCAAATCCAAAGGCAAACGGTACATTTAAACAGGTATTAGATGTCAGATGTTCCTTAGCGACATGTGAAGAGCCCCTCAAAAGGCCCAGCAGAAAAATAGTTGGAGGGTTTGTTTTGGTTTTTGCTTTTTAAACGTTGCAGCGGCAAAGCGCTTGCGTGCCACTGAGACAAAACATGGGTCACAGGGTCAAACTCCTTGTTGCTCATTTACTGTGCTTTCAGCCATGGTGCACCCCTAAGACCTCTGCTCCAGAGCTGCAGGCCCACGTGGGCGGGAAGCACTGCAGAATTCATACAGCTCTGTTAGATACTGCGTATGATGAGAATGCATACGTTCAATCTGCCCCTTGCATCTCAGCTGATAACGGGCATTTTGCCTCTCCAAGGACTATCCTGTTGTGTTATCCCTCCGCCTTCTTCTAAGGTGTCTTTAGCGGTCGCCAGCCCTAAGCATTACAGGGGCCTTTGCAGTGTTCCCTCCAATTTTTTCTATCCTAATGTAGAATAAATTTTATGTGCACCAAGGCATGTGTGGATGTGCAGCACCAAAAGAAACACAGGCTGCTGGGCATGGGTGGCTGTGGGAGCCATGCTAACCAGCTGGACTGCACCAGAATCTCTCCTGGGTGGCTGCCCATCCACTCAGCTTACTGGGAACACTGGCCAACCATTCATTTTCTTCTTTGATTTGCTCATGGTGACTGGGACAAAAAATACTGTGCTCCAGTATGAACATGAAACTTCTTTCATACCAGATCAAATAAAGGCAGCAGCAGCATTTGCGTATACATAGGCCTGCTGCTGGGGTGGAAATAAAAGAGACAGTTGGTCCAGTTCTTGGTGGCTCCAAAGGGCCGAGGGTTACTGGTTGCCGCTGAGTCTACTGCAGCAATGGTGCGAGCTACAGGACTCTGGTTCTTTAAATTGCTGTGGAGCTGAGGGCTGGTGAGGGACAGAGGGTGTAGCATGATGCACTCTGGGAAGCTCTGAAGATTGGCAGGGGGCATGGTGCGATGTGCTCTGGGCAATGTAGAGGGCTGCCAGCCCCTTCTGCCCGAGGCCCCACCCCTTCCGGGAGCATGGAACTGCCTTCCTTGCCTAGGGGCCTGGCAAATCTGTCTCCCTCCGACACACGAGCATGACTAGCACTGGAA
Organism: Carettochelys insculpta; assembly: GCF_033958435.1. Classification (NCBI taxonomy): domain Eukaryota; kingdom Metazoa; phylum Chordata; order Testudines; family Carettochelyidae; genus Carettochelys; species Carettochelys insculpta. The sequence goes on from NC_134145.1 coordinate 7,733,999, forward strand.
GCACAGAGGTGCCTGGGAGTTGAGCGTAGGGCATACACACAAACATCTAAAAACTGTGGCAGCACTGGCCAGTCACAAACAAGCAGAGGTGGTACCCCCTGCAGTGTGAAAGCCAGGTGTAGTGTCACCAGCCTTTCCCGCACGATGTGATCATTGCGTTGTTCATGATGTTAAAAACAAGCTTTGCCTAACCACTTTTAGCTGAAGGGGCTGAATTCTTTTTACCTTTAAGCCACTTTTAACTTTTAGGCAGGGCTAGAACACAGGCACCCCAAGGCGCGCTGGGAATCTGGCTGTTCTGACACAGTGCTGACAGGCCACAGCTGCACCGCGGCCTCCTGAGGAGAGGGAGGGACACACAAAAGACAGCCCAGCCTTGAGCGACTGATTTCTACGGGGTTGGGAGAGGCGAGAACATCCATCTAACCCCCAACTCCATCTACTCCTGCCTCCGAGCAAGTCTCCTCTTGCAGCCGAGCTGGACAACTCGTCTCATGAAGATTCTACACCCCATTCCCAAGCAGGGATTTCCCCGTGTTAAAGGGGCTCCTTTTCCACTCTGCTTTGTGAGTGCCATGATCTAGATCAGAATTTACCCCAGCATACAAGACAGGCGGATGGGGAGAAGAAGGGGAGCCAGCAAGGCTTTGCAGTTGGGGAACAGGAATTTAATGAGCCACTTCTGCCATCTGCTGGCAAGCATAGGAAGCAGGATTATTTCACTGCTGTTTTGGGGCAGGGTGAATTCATTTATTTTCTGTGTGGCCATTTAGGTAATGTCTACACTGTACATTAAGCCCAGACTCTGAGTCAAGTTGGAGCCCAAGCCCCCTGTTCTGTCCATACAAATCAGGCTGGCACTCAGCAAGCACTCAGTGTCTGGGTTCTAGGGCCTCGGATGGGACAGAGAAGGTGTCAGAAGCTTACATCCACTGTGACTTGGGTCCAAGCCAAGGAGGTCTGTATTGTGCAGTATGGACACAGTAGTACAGCTGTGAAACCCACCTCTAGCCACGTTTACATTGCAGTGTGGATTTTAAAGTATAGGCTAACACCAATTCTACAAGTGCAGTCCCACAGAGCTGGTTCCCATGTAGTGTAGACATACCTCTTAGCTCTTAATTCACCCCAGAAATGAACCCTGGGAGTTGAAGAAGGAATTTAGATCACAACAGCAGGGGAGATTCCTGACAAAGCAGTACAATTCTTACAAAAGAAGATAGCTCCCAATCCAGTAAAGCACATGCTTAATTTTACGCACCCGAGTAGCCTCAGTGACTTCAAACAGACCAGTTTCATCCTTACTGGCCTCACTGAGGCTAGACACAGAGAATGCACCTGAACTGATCCCTTTAAAAATGTGCTACTTTCTTCTCCAGATATCTTAGTTCTTGATTAAAATTTATGTTAATATTTCTAAGTGTTTTCGACTTAATTGGGGATTAATTGGGCTTTAAAGATACCCTATTATGATCCTCCAAAGAGAGGCCCTAAACTAATATGAGGATATAGTGCACAGATGGCCCCAGACACCACTTTGATCTGTGCTCTTGGGACAGTGATGTTCAGCTCACTCTGGGTGATTTTCTCTGGTCTCACATGATATTGTGGCTTGGATGGGAAAGGAAAGACTCAGGCCCTGAAGAAAGTGGCTCTAGAGTTGCTTGGACATCACTTTTCTCAAAGCCCTAGTATGCTACATGTTGAACCTCTCTAGTTTGAAACTCTCGCTCGTCTGCCAGCACCCATACTCCAGCAGGATTTTAGTTATCTGGATGACTACTTACCATGGGCGTGGACAAGTTTCCCGCGGTCCCATGAAGTTTGTTGAATAGCCACCAGTCCTGGCTCTCAGTGTTCTGTGCTGTTATTTAGCTGTAATCTATCCCAAATGTCTTCTAGGAGCTCAGTAAGCAGTGGAAATGTTGGTAATGGGCTAGACAATATTGACCTCCTGTGGTCCAGCAAATTCATCCGGCACCGGTCAGGTTCTGAGGGTGCTGGATTAGAGAGGTGCAACCTGTAGTACCCTCAGAGGTTTCCACAAGATCTGTAGCTCTTTGGGCCAGGCATCAGGTAGAAGGGGAGGACAAATTTATTTAATGCATGCAAAGCAGTGGGCTATATCAGGATGGCATTTTGGGATGTTGTTTTATAAGATGTGTCGTCTTTCAAACACAACCTGGAACTGAGCTTTTGTGCTCCTCAAAATGTTAGTGCTGCCAGCACTTGCACATTTATCATGCCACATGTATTTGAAGGCTTTTTGTTTGTTTTTTTCTTAAAACCCCAGCTCCTGGAATCAGGTGATAATGTAAGACTCTCATCTTGCACGAAAAAAGAAAGAAAAGAAAATTTCTAGCCTTTGTGGTTGTAGAAAACATCTTAATACTGTGCCCCCTAAAGGCAAAAAAGTCAGGAAGCAAATAAAGAGAACCATCATTCTAGCTATCGCTATTTTCCTGGAGCCCCGACTCACGATTTTGGATTGCTTGGGTTGGCAGGACTGGAGCTCCCATGACACTTTCTCTGAGAACAGTCTTAACCCTGAAGTTCTGGCCAAGTCCCAACCTGAATGATTCCATTTCTGTCTATCTAAAATCTTCCCTGGACTTTCCCCTGAATACGGAATTCTTGATCACGGTCTAAACGACTTCAATGATGCTGTGCACAAGGAAATAGCTTTCACAGCCTGCGTAAGATATTTTTATATTTGAATGATGGGATGTAGCTCTTTGTCAGCTTTGAAAAACAGTGGGATGTATGCCTCTGGATTTGGGCACTTTTAAGGAATATTTATTATTATTATGATTGCAGCGCTGATTAGCGTTCAGGGCTATTATTGGAGAATGTCAGAGTGTTTTTTCCCAGGATTTAACCTCATCCATGGAGCCGTTTTTCTACAGAAATAGCACTCTGGAGGGAGCTGTCATTCCTGGAGGCTGATTAGCTTTTGCAAGGTTACAGCAAGCAAGACTGATTATCCTGCAATGAACTGGAGTTCATTCACCTAATCAGGCCAGCCCAGCAGGCTCAGGGAAGTAGGAGTGTAACCCTACCACACAGTTTGACAACTTGGGCTATTGCAGAGTTTGTTTTCTCACACCCCTGAGCTGTAACAATTCATTATGTTTGATTTTCATCCTTGCAGCACCAGCCTTGATGGGTCCTTCATTCATAGCTTGTGCTAGTCATGGGCAGTTACTCCCAGGACTCTCTAGCCGTGTCTACACGTGCACGCTACTTCGAAGTAGCGGCACTAACTTCGAAATAGCGCCCGTCACGGCTACACGCGCCGGGCGCTATTGCGAAGTTAACTTTGACGTTAGGCGGCGAGGCGTCGAAGTTTCTAACCCCATGAGGGGATAGGAATAGCGCCCTACTTCGACGTTCAATGTCGAAGTAGGGACCATGTAGTAGTTGCGCGTCCCGCAACTTCAAAATAGCGGGGTCCGCCATGGCGACCATCAGCTGAGGGGTTGAGAGACACTCTCTCTCGAGCCCCTGCAGGGCTCTATGGTCACCGTGGGCAGCAGCCCTTAGCCCAGGGCTTCTGGCTGCTGCTGCGGCAGCTGGGGATCCATGCTGCAGGCACAGGGTCTGCAACCAGTTGTCAGCTCTGTGTATCTTGTGTTGTTTAGTGCAACTGTGTCTGGGAGGGGCCCTTTAAGGGAGCGGCTTGCTGTTGAGTCCGCCCCGTGACCCTGTCTGCAGCTGTGCCTGGCACCCTTATTTCAATGTGTGCTACTTTGGCATGTAGACGTTCCCTCGCAGCGCCTATTTCGATGTGGTGCCGCGCAACGTCGAAGTTGAACATCGACGTTGCCAGCCCTGGAGGACGTGTAGACGTTACTCATCGAAATAAGCTATTTCGATGTAGGCTTCACGTGTAGACGTAGCCTCTGGGTTTCAGCTGCCTCTGAGAGTCTTTGAACTTATTTATGCACCTATTTTATTTCCTTATTAATCCTGAGAAATTAAGGTTGCCTCCAAAGGTCTCATGTGAAGTGTTCTCCACCAGGCTAAGAAAGCAGGATGTCTAATCTTCCCTGCCCACTTCACAGATTGTCTAAGTTGGGAATGGGCAGACGAGGCTTTCAACTCTGAGACGAGAAATGCAGCAATAGTCTTGTAGCTAAGGCACTCACCTTAAGAGATGAGGAGTCCATTTTTGCTGTGCTACAGACTTCCTGTGTGACTGTGGGCATATCATTTGAGCTCTTTGTTGTGCTGGAGGTTGAGTGAAACTGCTTGGTAGCTCCGAGTGAAACAGCCAACCTTCGTTTAGGATCAAAGTGAGAAACATTGATCGAAGTTCCGTGATGGAAGAGAGAGCTGAAACAACGAGAGACCCCATCCTAAAAAGTCATAAGCACATGTAAGGCTGGAGTGAGAGGTCCTCTGCCATGTGATCTGAGAGGTTTTTTACTGAAGGTCTAACTGTGGGGCTGAGTATTGCCTGGTGGAGCTGTGTGTGTGAGAGAGAGAGGAAAGGGGCAGGAGCACAAGGAACAGGTGGTGAGGAAGCCCCAGAGAAGCATGTGCAGTGTAACCTGGAGAAAAATTGAATAGCTTTTGGGCAGAATGCTGCCTGGAAAGAGGCTTGGAACAGTGAGCAAAAGAACTGTCTCCTGCTCTGCTCAGGAAAACAGGACTTTGTATGTTCTCTGTAAATAAGATTGTAGCAAAGAAACACATGACTCCATCATCAATTTCTCCATCTAACAGGAGAAACCTGCAGCTCCCCATGAAGTGATTTACTACCTTGGCCAAAAGAGGTTTCTTGATACCACATTTATAAAACTAGGATCCTAACTTCCTTTGTCTTGTCTATTTAGATTGTCAGTTGGTTGGAGTAGGGACCACATCTCAGTATGTATTTGTATAGTGCCGGACACAATGGTGCCCTGACCTTGGTTGGGACCCCAGATGGTCCTCAGTGTTGCCAACTCATGTGATTTCCTCACAAGTGATGCCATTGTGGTTGGGCCTGGAGTGAATCAGGCCATGTACCTAGATGCTCTGGCCCTCTTGCAACTGTTACCTCTGATCTGGGGAAGACATTTTCGCTGGCTGCCTTTAATCCTCTATGTGAAAGTCCAAGGGATGGATTTTAGATAGATGAACAGGAGACCATTTCTTTTCTCTCAGTCCCAGGTCTCTTTCCAGGCAGCTCTCTGTACAAAAGCTCTCACTTGCTCATCTACTGGGGAAGGGCATCCTGTCAGGACTGGAACAGGAAGCAAGCAGAGCCTTCTCCTCAGGAGCCATCCTCAGGGGCAAGAAGGGAGCAGAAAGAGCCTGCAGCTCACAGTTGCTTCTCTTTCTTCCTCTCTCCCCTACAGTGAGCAATGGGATGTCGTCTTTGTTCCTGCTTCTGCTCCTGCAGCAGTTGGCCTGGGGAGGCAGGGGGGAAAGGCAATGAATCCCTGAACCTGAAGGAATCTAGGAGCTGAGGAGGAGCAGATATGGGGCTAGGGTGGGCAGCAGAATTCAAGTGGTGGCTGGGCACGATGCGTAATTAATTGCTGGGATTGAGGAGAGGCAAAGCGAATGAATTATTTAAATGGCGGGGTGTGGGGAGAAGCTGTAAGCTCAGTACTATGAGGCAGCTAGTCAGAGCTCCTGGGCCAGGAGCCAAAAGCTGTATGTTCCATGTGGCCCAGAGGGACAGCAGTATGAACTGTCTTTCACTCAGACACACTCTTTGTGGGAGGGGGAGACTTGAAAGGTAAAAAGACTGTCCCCAAAATCATGAGAGGTCCTTTTTGCTGCTGTTGTTTAGTGTCTCTCTGGACAGTGACTCAGCAGATGGGATTCCTGAGAACACCGGGTCTCTGATTTGTCTACATGCTCCTAGCAGAGGTAACTCACCTTTTTTTAAAGGTGAGATGGTTCTGGGGCTAGCTCGTGATTTTTGAACACTGGGAGTTGGCAACTCAGAACACAGCTCATAAGCCGCATCCCAAATGTATCGGCAAGTACCAGGCAGTTCAGACAACTTTCAAGTGCTCTTCCTTTTCCACAACACCCTGCTTGTACCCCTGGCTCTGCAACGGCGGTAGAATGGGGACTGAACTTTTCTGTGGGCTGGCAAGCGGACCATGATTGATGAGACATGCTATTCTCTCCAGTAGAGGGCGGTGGTGCCCACGCAGGCCGCAGGCTAACACATTGCAACATCTTTACTGAGACGCTCCAGCAATATGTTTCTGAGCGTCTGCTGTCTCTGCAGTGAAAAAAGCTGGCCCCATTAATGGCTGCACGCCACACGATGCTGCTAATGTGTCATCAACAGAAGCTGAAGTGTCCTTCAGCAGGGACACACCTCGTCACAGATGGCTGGAGCGCGGCTTGACTCAGGCCTGCCTGCAGGGAGCTGGAACATGCTCATTTAGCATTCACAGCCTGCCCGCAATTATCTCTCCCTAATGAAGGGTCGTGTGGGGAAACAGCAGGAAGAGCACAAAGCTTTTGGTCGGCTCAGTGCTAGGCAGGGCGAGGGGAATGTGACAGGAGCAGAGAGCGAGGGGCCGGCGTGCTGAGTGCGGCACCAGAGGGGAAGGCCTGTCAAAGGGGTGACGAGCCATGCCCAGTGGTGCAGCTGGTGTGAAACGGGGGCTGACATGTTCCCCACCCCTTCCCCTTCAGTGTTATCCTTAATGCCCTTCCCCAAGTGAAACCGGTCTCTTCCTCCCACTTTTTGGCACACGCTGAGAAAGAATCATGGCTGTAAGATGCAGAGAGCCCAGGCACACTGCTACTTACCCAACCAGGAGCCTGGTAGTATCTGGCCAAGGAGGGTCCCATGCCCGGAGCTTGCATGGTGATTTGGGTGCCACCAGCAGTGGAGCTGTGCTAGGGTAGGAGGAGAATGGATTAAATCCGGGGTCAGAAACCCTTCCCAGGAAGACAGCTGAAAGGCGCCAGTGATACTTTTTCAAGTCACTAATAGTCCCACTTACAGCGGCTTCTCTAATAAATAAATGAAGCTGCAGAGCTTTGCCGTTTAGGTGGCGGCTGGTCACTGCTCTTTTGTTCATCGGCAGGTGCCCTGGCTTTGAGCGAGCTCCCAGCGGCATTGGGGGGAGGGGTGGGGCTGAGCTCCCACCTCGGGTGCCGAGGACCCCCGGCTTAGGCGTTCAGTTGTCACTCGCTCATTCCTTGGCTGGCTGTGAAGCAGAAGGTCTTTGCTGCTTCTCTTTAGTGTCTCTCTGGACTGTGACTCAGCAGATGGGACTCCTGGGAACACCCAGTCTCTTGTTTGTTCCCCTAAGTGCTCCTAGCACAGTTAACTCCCTCCTTCTTCCTCCAGGCCCTCTCTGATTATTGCTATTTACCATCTATGTTGCAACAGTGTCTCATGGCCACAGCCAAGTGGGTTGTGTCACATGCTCCCTACAGGGTGCCTGGCCCTTTAAGGGGAGACTGGTCCAGCCCCAGTTTTAACACACACAGATCATCTGTCCAGGTGCACGGAATGGTCCAGGTCATATGACCAGCATGCAGCTACACCAGGCTTTCCTGGTGCAGAAAGAGGACCCGGGGTGGAGAGGGGGGGACTCCAGGTAGGCAGCCGCATGAGTTGGTGCTTGGGAGCAGGCAGAGAGAGACCAAATGGAGCCCAGGATGAGCTGATGGGGAAGCTGAACACAGAGGATGGGCTGAACAGAACCTGTGATAAGGGCGGGGATGGAAGAATCTTGTGTGCTTGTTTTAGTCTGGGATGCTCTGGAAAGGGCTTTTTAATGAATGATTTAGCTGGAGGGCTCTTTCCTAATGGTTTTTAGAGCTGGGCCATGGCAGCAAATGCAACCTGAAACTCCGTTTGTGTCCTTTCTTCTTCATCTGTCAGCAGCAATGAAGGCTCTGCTGGGAGTGGGACCGGGCAGGGTAGAACCCTCTTTGGCCACCTGGAGAGATGTTGGCTGTGCAGTGCTGTGTCACTAAGTGAGCAGAGGTCAGCTGAAGTCATGAGTTTGAGCCAGATTACCCTCTGTTACACCAACCAAGAGTGCCCCAGCTGACACCCTTAGTCCCTATAGTAGCCCCATCAATGCAGACTGACTTCTCTGAAGCAATGGCCTACCTAGTTATGGAGAGTTGATCCAGAGACTCTTGTCTCAAGCTGGGTTTGTGCCAGTTTGAGCCCATTGGCTTGACAGAGTTAAACCTGATTTATTACTCCATAGTTATGGTGATGTGGGATAACACAGAGGAGCATGTGGCTTGCAGACAGTAGAAATGGGACATTTTAATTCCATTCACTTCTCTGGCATCACTGGAGCTTGGGCAAATTACCCCAGCTAGGGCTGTGGTCAAACGATCTCGTGGCACTTTGTTCCCTCCAAGTTTTCTGGCTGTGGATCCCTTGTTGTATGCCAGTCGCCTGGAGGGCGCATGCTGACCTTGCACTGTAAGTGCCAGGGACACATGGCTGCAGATGCACAGCCGGGAAAGGCTGTCTCGCATGCTGAAAGTGCTGGCATCGCCTCTGACAATTAGCATGCCCTGAAGCGGGGAAAAGAAATCCTAGATGCCTACAAGCACTTTACAGCCACAAACATGATGCTGTCCCGAGGTTGGGACTGACAATGTGTTTCCAGGAACAATACCATGGCAGTCACTCTGCTTTCAGCGGCGGTGCAGCCAGACACTGGAGAATGCCTTGGCTGCTCTATATAATGGGGTCGGGGGCAAGGGGATTAAACTGTAATGAGGATGCGGACTTCATACTATGAGGCTTGATTGCTGGAATGCTCTCTCAGTTGGAGCTGACAGCAGGGACTCTCATACCTGGCACTACCATGGCAGTGAATCACTCACCCTATTTGACAAAGACTGCCAAGGAGGTGATGGACTGGCTTGCAGTGTCCCTGTTGCTCTGTAAAGCCTGTCCTGCCCAAACCAGGACCTCCTAGGGTACATCCACCCAGCCCACAGCAGCAAGCTTCCCAGCCCCGTGTGACAAACTTGGGCAAGCACAGGTCCTCATCGGAGTATTGTACAGCACCGTGAGAAAGCTGGGGCAAGCAGGGAGCAGCATAACCGCGGGCACAGCTCTGGTAAGTTGCAACACCCCTCCTTCTTTTCTCTTTGAACGGTCTGTGCTGGCCCCAGCCCTGGCCCGAGCAGGCAGATTCCAAGAGTTAAGGGGTCAACCCCATCAAGAAATCTGATGCGGTTCAGTAAGGAGAAGTGTAGAGTCCTGCACCTGGGGCGGAAGAATCCCAAGCATTGTTACAGGCTGGGAACTGACTGGCTCAGCAGCAGTATGATGGAAAGGGACCTAGGGGTTATGATGAATGAAAGGCTGGATATGAGTAAACATTGTGCCCTTGTAACCAAGAAGGCTAATGGCACACTAGGGTGCATTAGGAGGAGCATTTCGAGCAGATCTAGAGAAGTAGTCATTCCTCTTTATTCAGCACTGGTGAGGCCACATCTGGAATATTGTGTCCAGTTTTGGGCCCCCCAGTATAAAAAGGATGTGGATTTGCTGGAGCAGGTTCAGTGAAGGCCACAAAAATGATTAAGGGGCTGGAGCACAAGACCTATGAGGATAGGCTGAGGGATTTGGGCTTGTTTAGTTTACAGAAGAGAAGACTTAGAGGTGATTTAACAGCAGCCTTCAACTTCCTGAAGGGGAGCTCTAAACAGGAGGGTGAGAAACTGTTCTCAGTGGTGTTAGATGGCAGAACAAGGAGTAATGGTCTGAAGTTGAAGAGGGAGAGGTGTAGGTTAGATATTAGGAAAAACTACTTCACCAGGCAGGTGGTGAAGCATTGGAATGTGTTGCCGAGAGAGGTGGTGGATTCTCCATCCCTTGAGGTTTTTAAATCCCGGCTGGACTAGGTCCTGGCTGGGATGAATTAGTGGGGGTTGATCCTGCTTGAAGCAGGGGCTGGACTAGATGACCTCCTGAGGTCCCTTCCAATCCTGTGATTCTGTGATTTTCCATGCTGCAGGGCTTTGCCCCCTGCTCTGAGAGGGGTCCCAGGCTGGGCTGCTCTGCAGCCCTGGGACTGGGCTTCCCATCCCACGCTGCTGCAGTCTCCATATGCATCAGGCCAGCTGCAGCCCTTTGGTGTCTGTTCTTACGAGGGAAATAAGGTGTCTGGTGTTTTTTTTTTTAAGCTTATTATTTTATGATGGGTTTGCCACACTAAAGACACATACTGTAACTTTATAATATGGCTCAGAATCTCAGAATTACTTTGTCACTCATTACATGTTCTTTTATATATATTATTGTTTGTTAACATCACATTTTATTTATTGATCCTATTTTTAAAATTATCTATGTAAAATATGTTCCTAACACATAAGTAAAAATTAGCAAACTAGAGACAGTTTTTAATTTGGAGAAGAGGGGGCACATCAATAATATTTTGTCCCAGATGCAAAAATACCTAGTTACGGCTCTGGCTGAGTCGACCACACTTTGAAGTTGTGGTTCAGGGTTACACTTGGCCTTCATCACCTTGTGGGATGAAGGTCTTCAGAGCCCCAGCTCTAGCACAAGCCACCTCAAAGCACTGTCTTCCCAGCTCTTTTAGAAGACTAGTACGAAACCCACAATCCCCAAGCTGTTGACCTGGGCTGTAAGACTTGCTGCTGTGGGCCGTGTGGGCCTACCCTGAGAGTGTTGACTTGATGGTTCTATTTAGGGATCCGTGTAACCCTGTTAGGATGGAAGGCAGTTTTTTTTTCATTATGATCTCTGGTGACCCACCTCACAAGGATAGCTGGGCCACCACTGATCTGCTGTACCACAGTGCTCACATAAGAAGTCTAGTCAGGAGCTGACGAGCCCAATTTGAGAACGACGCCACTTGGTTGAAGTTTCACAGATCCGTGTATTGTCTGAGTCAGACTCCAAGATTATGGCACCTGCCATCTTCGTTTGGGCTTTGCTTCTTTCCTCTAGCTCTGTGCGGCTTCACGGTGAGCTGCACCCAATGGCAGATACCTCCTCCCCATTGAACGTGATTAGAATCTGATCCTAGAATCATAGGGCTGGAAGGGACCTCAGGAGGTCATCTGGTCCAGTTCCCTGCTTCAAGTATAATGTCCTGAAGTTAAAGGAGAGGTGTTGGTTAGATATTAGGAAAAACTACTTCACCAGGAGGGTGGTGAAGCACTGAAATGTGTTGCCTAGAGAGGTGGTGGATTCTCCATCCCTCAAGGTTTTTAAGTCCCGGCTTGACAAGGTCCTGGCTGTGATGACTTAGTGGGGGTTGATCCTGCTTCTGCTCTCTCCTCCCAGCTTTCTGCATGGACTCATACTATTTTTGCACCTTATGTGCTGCTGTCATAAAGGGCAACTCCACTTTCTACAGCTGTCACGAATCTCGCTATACAATACATCCTTAGGGATATGGTCTCTTTCCTTCCTCCTGATGTGACCGAGCCCTAAACAACCTACCCTTCTTATCAAAAGGGTACTAATTTAATAAAGGGCCTGATCCTGCTAAATCACTATGCACTGAGACCGAGCTAACGCTGGGCCAGAGGCTGATCTCAGCGTCACTGATGCCGTTCAGCTGGATTGCTCTGGATGCCAACCAAATTTACACCAGATCAGAATTTGATTTTATTCCAGCTAAATTCTGCATGAGCCAAGACTAAGAAGAAATGAACGGTCAGATGAAGTCTCCAACTCCCCAGAAAAACCCAAAGGAAGGGATTAATTGTTGGAACAAAGTCTGGACACCGTATATGAAGCAAGCAGGAGGGTTTATTACACACAGCTCTGGCAGAGTGCCACTTTGCCCATCCAGAGTGAGTGGAGCACTGCCAGACAATAGGTTACAATTGATTACATAGATTATTAGTGGGCGGCGGGAAGCTACGGCACGGGTGTTACTCAAGCCTGGATAGGTCCTCGCAGCAAGACGAAATGAGCACAATAAGCCAATAGTCTAAAAAAGTTACAGAGTATCCCTGCCCATCGCTTATAGAACATTTTATCTCTAGTACCAGCGGTTTTCCTTAACAAGTTACTTAAACAAAGCAGACATGCAATAACATCTATGTGTCTAATTGGATGGGAGATGCATTAACAAGAGCTATGATGGCAGCTTTACATGGGCACATTCAGGGGTGCTTATCTAGAAGGTTAAAGTAAAAGAGACAGTAACAGCATAGAGCAATAACACATTTGTTTTGAGTACCAGTCCGGGATGGCAGAGGAGAAAACACCATAACTTGGTACTCATATGCAGGGTGTCTCTTTAGAATGTGGTTGCTGAGACAACTATCCCTCCCTTCAGACTCCAAGCTCCTGCTGGAGCTGGGACAACCCTCTCTGGGTCTGGTGAGTGGAGTAGAGGCAACAAGGTATCTTTCCACACATGCTAGCTGGGTTTCTGAGCTATAGGATTATAGGCCTACTCCAGATTTAGGATTCAAATAGGGGGTCTTTAGCAAAATACCATAACCTGCCTCAGAAATTTCCATCCTACGTTAATAACAATATGTAAGAGGTGAGGTGCAATTGTTTTCCTGAATTGTCTTGGCTGTGCTGTCGTTTGTAGATATGCTAGTTTGCAGTACATTTACAAAGCCACTAATTATCACTGGAGCGATTTGCTGACGATTCTGAAGTAGCTGCATAATGAAGAGGAAACTCGTGTATTTGTTAACCTATGGGAAATAATTGCCTGTCACTTAACCAAACATCCTTTGCCCCAGAAACACTTACTCTTTCGCACTTTTTCAGCTGCACTTCGCAAAATGCCACTTGTAATTTCCATCCCTGCAAAGGTCTCTTTCTTTGCTGCTGTGAAGGGAGCTGCAAATGATACTCCACCAGAGAAGACAAATGTCCTGTCAGTTTTGCTGCTGAGAGAGGAAAGCAAATAATATGAAGCGTAGTTGTATTGGCTTTTCAAGACCTTAGAGGGGCAGAGCCACTGAAGTCAACAAAGGCAGGCTAATTTACAGCACTCCACCACTGGCCTTGCAACATTCAGGTCAGTGTCACTCACCGTCACACTAAGTGCCTGTCGTTCCATTCCCCTCTCGCATGCTAACTCTGTTAAACTTTTATTGTTTCCTGTGCCTGTGAAATTAATGCTGATCACCACCCTCACCTGCTGGTGATGCCAGGCAAATTGAGGGGAGAGAGGAGCAAACATTTGCTCAGGGAATTGACTCAGGTGGTAATTTAATGTCAAGGCGAGGCAGGGGACATGAGCTAAAGGCTGCAGCCGCACAATGCCAGCCTGCCTGACATCCCAGGTGAAGGTCCACTGCTCAAATATAAGCTGTCTTTCTGGACAGGTGGCTTGGCATGGATGGCCACTCCCTCATCAATGCACAGAGCCAAAGCAAATGTGGAGCAACACAAGTCCACGTTGCAGGGCCAGTGGGGGAGGAGGAGGGAAACCGGATTTTTTCATGGGCGTGCCGCTGTTTTGCCATGCCTCCCTCAGGCCACTCCGCCTCTGCATCAGAAACCGGAGGAAACTGAGGTTATGGGAACACGCAGGCACAGAGGGGAACCCACAGGAGACCGGCTCAAGGTACTGTACACTTTTGAGACATATGAACGATATTCAGGCTTCCTCTCTGTGGGGGAGGTTTTGGAGCTATCACGCTGGCTGGGTCTGAGCCAAAGTGTATACAAAGCAATGCCAAGAATAACTATGCATCTGTGCAATGGAGGCTGAATCTTCCACTGCTGTATGTTGAACCCAGGGCAGCTAAGCTGATTTACATCAACCGGGGATCTGGCCCATGACATATACCTGCTTCTCAGGCCTGTCCTGAGGGCTAATTGTCCAGTTGCTGAGTGCTTTGAGAGCCTGGGACAAAAGGCACCTCAGAGGCGTGCAAAGGACATGGCTGTTGTTATTGGTAATGAATAGATGACCTAGCACCAGTAAGAATCTGCTCTGTGTTAGGTGGGCCGAGAGGACCCTGGTCTTTTCTTTCTTAGACAGGAACTTTATTCTTCCCACAGTGCTACTGTCTTTGCAGCTTAACTTCTTCCCCTGTCAACAATGTAGGGGAATAGACAGGCCCATGTGATGTTAACGGAGAGATGCCAGCTTCTACCTGCGGAGGGGTTCAGTCCTACATGTGTGACTGACACTCATTGGGCTTCAGCAGGCTGGAATCTCTTAGCCTGTTTGGGTAATGGATTTCGTTTGGTTTGGTTTTGGTGGGAAACTTCACGCAAATGACGCTTATGAGGGAAAAAGTAACTGGTTAGCAAATTCACAGCCTGCGCTCCCAAGCAAACTAACCTCCATGCTCCAGGCGACCTTGAATCTTTAACATATTGGTCCCAAGTGGGGTGGCTCTGAGTCAGCCTCCAATGTAATCAGGATGCGAGGGGGACCAAGCACAGATTCGAAGGACCAGAATGCTGAAAAAATGGCTCCTTGTAGGCAGTGGGGCAAACAGCCTTGCCAAGCAGCTAGGCAAAGTGGGGAAAGGGCTCTGCTCTGTGCCCTAGAAGGGGCGGGGCCTCAGGCAGAAGTGGGTGGGGCATTACACAGCCAGCCCTCAGCGCTACCTAGGCCACAGCACTTCAGAAGCAATTTAAAGGGCTCAGGGCTCTGGCTGTAGTAACAGGGGGGGCGGCCAGGAGCTCTGTGCCCCGTCACAATTGTGCCCTTTGCCCTCCTCCCGTCGGCAGGCCTGCTTGTCGGACAAGCAAAAAAGGAGGAAAGGCAGGAGATCCGGCCTTGAAACAAGCCCTAAACCCGTGGGCCGTCCGGTGAAACTCATTCCCGAGAGCAACCGACCTTTCTGCGGAAGAGCAGAGGCACCCAGTGTGGGTTCTCGCTCACTGGGGAGGCCTCCTCCCAGAGCTGTCAATCCCCAGCCTCCTGATGGGTGTAATCCTTGGCTAGGGAATATCAGCCCTGCTCCCGGGCTCTGTGGGGTTGTCAGCCAGCCGCCCTTTGGCAGGTATCACACCTATAATGGAGCAACAGAGAAACTTTTGCTTTGAGGGAGGGGATGATTCTGAGAGGTGCTGAGCATCTCTGACCCTCTCTGGGCCAGATCCTGGAGTCCGTTGTTTTGAGGGAGCATCTTATTTCTTTTTTATTATTTCCATCACGCCTTGCAGCCCTGATCATGGGCCAGGACCAGTGTTCCTTGCAAGCAGAGCTCTTGTGAGCCACCCAGGAGAGATTCAGGTGCCAGCCAGCTGATAAGCAGAGAGCCTGCAGCCCGCCACAACAAGCAGCAGGTGGTGCACATCTGCACATACCTTCGTGCACACAAGAAAATTCATTCCACCTACAGATGGAAAAAATTAGAGGGAACCCTGGCCAGGACCTGCATCGCCTAAGAGCTGCAGGGACAGGATTTAATTCACTGGGAGCTGCAGCTGTTTGGCATCATTCCAGATTAGGCTCCTATTGACAGCATGAGATAAATGGACTCAAATCTCCTGGACAAGGTTGCACAACAGCTGCCTCCAGGGGCCAGAGAGGAAACGCACCTGCTCAGTCAAAGGTCTAGCAATGCCCAGTTAGCAAAGCGTATTCTGGAGCTGAGGTGCCATGTATTCAGCGGGAATAGAGGCCAGGACATTGGGCTGCAAGGCTCCCATGTGACATGCTTGGCTATAGCAGATTCCATGTGCCTGAAGACTACCAGCAGCACCCAGCCCTGGCATCCTCAGGTACAGCTGTGGGCAAAGCCAACTGAATAAGAACTGCTTATGTCCAGGTGCAGAGGCTGGTTCTTTGCAGGTCAGAGCCACCAAGAGCATCTGGGATCATTTTAAAGCATCTGGATCTGGAGACAGAGTTTCTAATGAGAGTGTGTGTGTAAGCATGTCCCCACTGCACCATGCTCAGAGTCCAGCAGGTATACAAATGTCACCACCCACAGGTGAACTTGAACCTGGGACCTCTGGAGTTTAGTGCAAGAGCCTCGACAGTCTGAGCTAAAAGCCCAGCACCTCTCAGCTAAGGCTGTGGAGGAGGCTCCTGCTTTCTTGGTAAGTGGGTCAGTGACCCACACTCAGAAAGCAGGTGGATTACACAAGCAATGTGGAAAACTCAAGCCTCTGTAGCAATCCTGAGTTAGTGGCAGAGCCAGAACCCAGCGATTACAGCACAGGCCTCTTCCAGCCGCAGTCAGGAAGCAGCTCCACAGCTAGGCCTGGTTGCGAATTCTTCGACAAACATATCCTAGTCAGACAGGGGCAGTCCGTCAAAAGAGAATCTTCTCCTGGGCAAGGGTCATCTGGGACCACTTCCCCAGTCTGACTTTTTTCCACGTTGTTGAAATATCCCATTTTGAAGCCAAAAATTCCATTTTGTAGCATCCAACATGACCTTTGGTTTCCCACTGTAAGCGACTTTATAGTTCAAATGGAACAGGTCAACGTGGAAATTAAAGCCATGGAGTGAAATTTGGGGATTCTTGATTCAGGCCAGGAAATCATCTGAAATCCTTGAAAATCCTCATGGGATGGAACTAGCCTCTCCTCCAGCATTCTCCATTATCTGGCCACAGCAGTAAACTCTTCTCATTCAATGCAGACAAAGCACTAGGGAAAGTTATAGGTCAGCTTTGCTGCTGGGAGGGAAGCTTCCAAATCTGGAAGAGCAGCCAAGAGTCCCTCTTATTATTAAACGATGCTGGGGACTGAGCTCCTGAAAACGAGGACTGAGTATCTTTTGGCTGAGGATATGTATTATTGTGTGAACTCTGGCAGTGCACCTACGTCCTGACCCAGCCTCCTGTCTCTTATACAAACCCTCTGAACCCATCACTACCAGCCGTGGGTTGTGCGGTGTTCCTGTGATGTGATCTGGGGAGGAAGAGAAGTAACCAATCGAGACTGGATTGACACAGTGACTTGGAGATCTTTAACTCTTCCATTTCCATCATGGAGCTGTCAGGGCTGTTCCCTGTTTTGGCACTCCAAGTGCAGAAGGCGGGGGCTTGCAAGAGATGTTTAAAATCCCTCACCTCTATAGGCTGCTGCTTAAAAGCCTGCCAGGGTCACATATTCCCTGACCTTGAGAGGTAGCTGCAACCCGTCAAAGTGAGAAAGCCTCTTTTTAGAACCCAGGAAGACACAGGTTGGATGCCTCCCTGGGAAGTGACCTCCTAGTGCTTAACCCTCCCTGAGCAGAGAGCTTGAAAATGAAGAGGAAAACAAACTGTAGCGTCCAGTAGCTCACCTTTCAGTCTTTGGCATGGCTGCACACAGAACTTCCTCTTGGACCCAGGAATCAAATGCAGTGGAGATGGGTCTATCAGTGCCCTCCTTAGAGTGGCATGGTGGCTCCTTAGCTCCAGCTGTTAGCAGCTCATACGTATGTTCTGGAGGGTACAGGAGGCATCAGCCCAGAGGGCAGCTCGGCCTTTACACATGCTCATCAGCTCCATTTTTCCTTGGCACAGATGGCTGGGGCAATTTACTCCTACATCTTTGTGTTCTCTCCCCTCAGGAGCTTCTCACCTTCTTTGTTCCCTCTCTCCATTTTGAGCCTATAGCACTGGGCACCTCTTAAAGGGTTTCAGACAGGTTCCTCATCTTTCCCCTCCAGCCAGCCCTCCACACACACACACTTGTACAGCTGGTGAAACCGAGCAACCGTTTGCATAACACCCACTTTGCCAGTGGCAGAGCCATTAAGAGCCGGGAATGCTGGTTTGTGGGTTGCTGCCCCAGACACTAGTCCTTCTCCCTCATGTCCACTCTCCTGGTGTGGTCTAAGCCCCAGGCAGGCTGAAGCACTTGTTTCAGCTTGAAACAAGGAACCCCCTGCTCTAGGAATGTGTTGGATTCCTTTCCCCTGCGGGGAGAGCTGCCTTGAAGACAATGGGAGCAGGGGTAGGTCCTGCTTGGCTCGAGATTGACAAGATACAGGGCTGCCAGCACACCAGTAAATATTTGCCTCCTGCCAGCTGGGACATAGCCCAGGCTACGCCAGGTGGCACATAGCAGTGGCAGGATGTAGGTGAAGAACTGGAGTTACAAGCTTGCCACACCTTGTAGCAATTACAGCACCCTGACAAACCCTGAGAGGTGTACACCTGCTACCCCCCACTAATAGCCACAGACAGCTGCATTTCCAGGTTCACACCTCAGCTCTTTCCTGGGAACTGTCTCTGATTCTCACACAAGTCAGGCAAGTCAGCTTCACCAGTGCAAAGCATATATGTGACAGGATCACATGATTTTATGGCAGATAGCAGAATTCAATAATAATCAAGAGTTTATATTGACACAGGCAGCTGTTTTCCTCCTGAAAGTGGAGAAAGCAGCTTGCAAACTGCACAGGACTCACTTTAATAATAGTCATAGTAATTCTATTCCTGCTGCTGAAATGCAGCTGGTTCTGGTGTAGAACACTGCCACTTTTTTAAACACATAAAAACTGCACACTGTAGGTTAAGGCGGGCCAGGAGGCTGAATCCCAAAACTAATTTGTACTGCAAGGAAAAAGCAGGAAATTGCAAATTGTCCAGGATACGAGGCCCTGCGGTGGAAAGCCATGCCAGGGGATCTTTAATAACTACGGGCAGTTAGGCCCTCAGACTTATGTCTCATTAATTTGGGTGAATTTGCCAACAAGACTCTTTGCTTATAAAGGGCGAGAAAGGAATTTGTTTTTCTAAATAATAGGTGCAGGATTCTCGTTCAACTGTTTTCTCATTTGTACACCAGGTGGCACTGCACCATGTAGAAATGTGTGCTGGTTACATTTTTGGTTTGACTTCCAATTATCTTTAAAAAGAAATTGATGGATTTTGTCTATTTTAAAATGCTAATTTTAGGTCCTGGACCCTAGGTAGCTGTTTTAAATAGGCACACTGCAGCTTTGAGGACCCTGAGCCTGCGCCAACTCCCATCAAATGGAAAAGACAAACACAAGCGCTGAAAAATCATTTCAACCCTTCCCCTCCAACCAACTTGTCTTTAAAACCATCAGCTTTAAAAACTAATGACTCTCGAGTTCTCTTTTCTTTTCCTTCTGATTTTTGAACCTTTAAGCTGCCCGGGGGGTCATGTTTTCAAGCTGATCTCTGAAGCCAGAAAGGCAGGAAATGTGCTATTCTCATAGGACCCCAGCTGCTGGGGGTAGAATCATGCATACTGGTGATGTTACTTCAACAGCAGTTGGAACAGGCCCTAAACAATTTACTCTTTGTCCTACGGTGGCACCTCAGACTACAGAAGGATGGCCCCTGGTGCAATCTAAGTATATTATGGGAAGATCTGGGCACGCATGTTGTAGGTCAGTTAGATTTCCACAGCCCTTACTCTCACAGTGGTTGCTTATGTGTACCAGTCAAGATAAACCTGATGTCCTAAATCCGTTTGTAAGGCCAACAGACCCAGGTTGCTGGTATGAGAGATTGAACCTGGGATCAGAGGGACTAAAGACCTGTGCTCTACCACATGAGCTAAAGGCCAGCTCGCTTTCAGCCAAGACTGTAAAGCAGAGACTTCACTCACCCTAGTATGAGGTCTCAGTGCCTCTGGGTAGTACACGTTCATTCATTAATGTGAGGTCTCCTAAGTCCCAGGCTAATGTTCTTTAAAAGCCCGATGCCCTGAACTTGCTTATCTGAACCCACCTTCCGCACCTACTGAGGGTTTGCCCATCCAGAGCTGGGCCAATCACCAGGTAGAGCTGAGAAGACCTAGCTCTGGACAGGCCGCCTAGGCATGCTGTGGGCTGGGTTGTGTCAATTGCCTGTTCGCCGGCAGAGTGACCTGACACCTTGTGTGTTTCCTGATTCCCTCTCTGACACGCTCCAACTCTGTTAATTATTAAAGGAGAATAATGAAGGAAAACGTACCTCAAAGTCCAGTGTAAGAGAGAGACAAGCAGCAGTTCTTTCACAGCCATGAGCTACCCCACTCCAGCCACCATGGAGCCACCTGAACAGAGAAACTTCACCTTCGAGGTGATGGACATCATTGTCATCGTCATTTATTTTGTCTTCGTCCTCGCCATTGGGATATGGGTGAGTTCTGGAGCTCCGTGACTTCCTCCCATTAAGGGACAGAAGCCAGACACCTGCTTGTAAACAGCCTGCTTGTTGATTTCTGTCACCCCAGCAGCAATGAGACCATGTATGAGAGAGAGTGAAGTCTTGGCTCTACAGCCAAGTTTGTGGATGACGCAAAACTGGGGGGAGAGGTAGATATGTTGGAGGGTAGAGAGAGAATCCAGGGGGGCCTGGATAAATTGGAGGACTGGGCCAAAAGAAATCTGATGGGGTTCAGTAAGGAGAAGTGTAGAGTCCTGCACCTGGGACGGAAGAATCCCAAACATTGTTACAGGCTGGGGACCAACTGGCTCAGCAGCAGGACGATGGAAAGGGACCTAGGGGTTATGGTGGATGAAAGGCTGGATATGAGTAAACACTGTGCCCTTGTAGCCAAGAAGGCTAACGGCAAACGAGGGTGCATTAGGAGGAGCATTTCGAGAAGATCTAGAGAAGTAGTTATTCCTCTTTATTCGGCACTGGTGAGGCCACATCTGGAATATTGTGTCCAGTTTTGGGCCCCCCAGTATAAAAAGGATGTGGATTTGCTGGAGCAGGTTCAGCGAAGGACAACAAAAATGACTAAGGGTCTGGGGCACAAGACCCATGAGGATAGGCTGAGGGATTTGGGCTTGTTTAGTTTACAGAAGAGAAGACTTAGGGGTGATTTAGTAGCAGCCTTCAACTTCCTGAAGGGGAGCTCTAAAAAGAAGCGTGAGAAACTGTTCTCAGTGGTGTCAGATGGCAGCACAAAGAGTAATGGTCAGAAGTTGAAGAGGGAGAGGTGTAGGTTAGATATTAGGAAAAGCTACTTCACCAGGCGGGTGGTGAAGCATTAGAATGCGTTGCCTAGAGAGGTGGTGGATTCTCCAACCCTTGAGGTTTTTAAGTCCCGGCTGGACAAGGTCCTGGCTGGGATGACTTAGTAGGGGTTGATCCTGCTTGAAGCAGGGGGCTGGACTAGATGACTTCCTGAGGTCCCTTCCAGCCCTGTGATTCTGTGACAGCCAGCTGGTCCTAAGGTTGCAAGTTCAGTCTCTCCAGCTGATGACTTGGAGGTGCTGGCCTTATATTTGCATATAGTACTTACAAAGGGCCAGCCTGTAGTAGGCCTTGCTCAGTTTGCTGGGGGTTTCATTCCCCTCTGCATCTTTGCAGGAGGCAACATTGAACCCATTCCTTGCAATCTCCTGAAGAGCATTCAGGGCAGGCTAGTGCCACTGTCACAGGCTGTGTCCAATCATGCTCTGGGGAGAAGGAGAAGGCAGTCTATGGAATGGCTGCAGAAAGGGGAGCTGAGAGATTTTGGGGAGGGAGGGAGGCAGGGAATGAAGAGAAAAGGATTTGACTGGAAATGGGCGACGGGAGGGATCAATTGATGGTCATCTGTTATGTTCACTCCCTTTGGATATCTGGCATTGGCCACTCTTGGAAGACAGAATGCTGGGATAGATGGATCTTTGGTTTGACCTGGTATGACCATTTGTATGTTCTTATGTCCAGGGTCTCTAGCAGGTGAGCTTTCAGGAATGGATGATCTGCAGCCTGCAGTTCACTCCGGTGGAGTTGCTGGAGCATAGGACATTGTTTCCCTGTCTTAACTATGGTCATTGAACCTTGAGGCTGTGTCTACACAGAGCCCTAGTGCCCACAGTTTCATGCAAATAAGCCATCTTGAAAATGCAAAATGGTGGCTCATTTGCATATTCGCAGCCTAAGTGAGGCAGTGTAGATGTAGTTCTCTCGGCTAAAACCCCCTTTGTCGGCAGCCCCTTATGCCTGATTTTTTCCAGGCATAAGGTGCTGACAGCAAAGGGGGGTTTTGCCAACAGAACTGCATCTACACTGCCTGAGCCCTACTGTGGATATGCAAATTAGCCTCCTGAATATGCACATCAGCGTGTGAATATACAAATGATCCACATTTGCATTTTCAAGTCTTCTTATTTGCATCAAACTGTCAGCACTAGGGCTCAGTGTAAACACAGCCTGAGTGTCTGCAAAATTGTTTACTGAACCCTCCAGAAGCCAAAGCGTGGGAAGGAGCTTAATATGGGGAGTTAACTAATTCTAGCAGTAGATGGGAGGGCAGAACCGAGATAACTCCCAGTATGCTGCTGGCACCAAGAATCAAGAGAGGGCCAGAGTGATTCATGGGAATCTGGGGGGAAAGCTCATAACGCTTCTTCTCTATTTCAGTCATCCATACGGGCAAGCCGAGGCACAGTTGGTGGGTATTTCCTGGCTGGACGGTCCATGACATGGTGGCCTGTGAGTCTGATGCATCCATTTTTTTAATTTAAAATGGGGTTTCAGGTGAGCCTCTGTACGCGCTAAAAAGATCTGGGGCAGGCACAGCAAGGCAGTGCCCACCCAGGAACCTCAGCCCTTAGCTAGAAGAACCCCTGCCTAGAGGTAAAGGACAGTTCAGTCTCCCTGGTCTTTTCTGTTCTTGTTTTTTTTATTCCGGTCAGTGGCAATGAGGTACATGGGTATCAGTGTCCCCTGTAAGTTGAGCGATTGGACGGCCACCCAAGTGAGAGTCAAATGCCACCCAACTGATGAGCAGAGTGCCCACAAGCCAGCAGCCTGTATCCCTACAGGTGGTGCACATCTGCACATCACAAAATTTATTTCACACATGGGTGGAAAAGCTGAGTGGGAACCCTGCTGATGATGGCAACAAGAAGTCCTGTGGCACCTTATAGGCTAACAGATAGGTTGGAGCCTAAGCTTTTGTGGGCGAAGACCTGCTTCCTCAGATGCATACATGCCATAGGACTTCTCCTTGCTTTTGCGGATACAGACTAACACGTCCACCCCCGATGGTGATGGGGTTCCCTGTTTAGAACTGGATTTAGAACCTTCCCCTCTTCCAAACACACCCCACAGGCAGCTGCAGACTGGCCATGGGTGCACTGACTGACTCCACTCTGCCTGGTGAGATAAAAATCATCCATAGGCAACAAAGTAAATAATTGCATGGTAGTCCCCTTCATCTCTAACTACCTGGTGTGGGGTGAAGTCTGTTTTATTGACTGCGCAAGGGCTAAAACTTGGTTCCAAACCACAGCAACATAAATCTCCAAAATGATTCACCAGAAAGAAATAAACTTCTTAAAGGGCTCACTTTCATGGGAGTGAAAGGTACCTGCGCAAATAATTTAAACTTTTTAAAAGAATAAAGGTGTCACAGGAATAAATAGCCTTTTCAGTCAACGGCACAATCTACAGCCATATATCTCTCCCATGAGCCACTGTAACAGAAAGCCGTTTTCAACCAAAAACTTTTCTCTGTGTACACAGCACCAGTAAATCCTCTAGGCTAAATTTTCGGCCTTTGGTCGGAGACACGTAGGTATATATAAAAGCTGTTATTGCTTTAATGTGCTTTGTGCTTTGATTTCTCCCAGGTGATGTCTAGGGAAAAGCATAGGGATGGTTTGTGTAACGGGAGCGTGGAAGACTGAGGAGATGGTGAAAGGAAACTGGAGTTTCCCAGCATCCTTCCTGTTCTTAGGTCTCATTGTGTCTGGGGACCAGGCAACTCCAGGTGGTCATAGGGCCAAGTGGCTAGAATGCATGAGTGGTTTCTAGTCTTAGCTCTCCTACTCTCTGGCATCTGTCAAGTTGCCTAAGTCAAAAGCAGCCTCTGTGTTTGGCCTGCTTCTGTTGTCTGGGCCCAACTTGGGATCAGGCCCTTCAACAGAAGCAGGGGCAAAAGGGGAATTGCCCTGGAGCCCAGCATTTCAAAGGGGCCCTAAGTTCCAGCTGCTGCTGCTACCTCACTCATGGTGGTGGTAGTGGTGGGAGCTCCAGGCCCCTTTGAAATGCAGGCCATGCTCCTCTGCCACTCCGCGCAGCTCTGATAGAAGGGGTGGGGTGTCAGCACCACAGTCTGAGAGGCACTAGGGACTGATTGCCCTAGGCCCCACTCCTTCTACCCTTGGCCACACCCCTTCGGGGTCACTTGCTCCAAGCCCACAGAGGCTCTCAGCCCCACTGACTGAGGTACTTCATGCTTGATTTTCCAAGGTGCTGAGCCCCACTTATGACACACTTCCTCCAGCATCAGTGCTGAAACTTTGATGCAAAGTGGTGGGAGGGCAGCTCTGCTACTGAAGGTGCTGTCTTCTGACCACTTGTGGTCACTGAAGTGTCCTGGCACTCTTTGCAAGAGTCATGAGTTTAACTCCATTGTCCCAGCTAAAGTCCAGTTTGATGGCAACATTCAAGCCATGTTCGGGTCTTTGCATCACGCTATCACACCCTAACTGGTTTGGTCTGGAGAGGTGGTCTCCAAGGCAGGTATCTCCTGTCACACAATATGGAGATACATATCTCATAGAGCTGGAAGAGACCTTTGGAGGTCTTCAAGCCCAGTCCCCTGCCCTCTTGGCTGGACAAAGCACAATCCCCCCCCCAACTTTTTTTAAATCTATTTGCCCTTGATCCCTAAATGACCCCCTCAAGGACTGAGCTCACAAATCCTGGGTTTAGCAGGCCAATGGTCAAACCGCTGAGCTATCCCTCTCATACCACAGCAGCTGAAATCAGCTCAGCTACCAACAGCCTCTCCAGTTTATCAGAAAGGTGTGGCCAAAACAGCATTTCTAATTAACAACCCCGTGACTTTGGAACTAATCTCCCCTCACTGGTATTGACATGGCCCATATTACTTTTAAAGTATTTCCATCCCATAGCTGACAGCCTGGTGGTGGAAGAAATATGGAAACCAAAGCAGGTGCCTCCTTGGGGGTGGGATTAAAAGGGGCAGCAACTCCAGCTCCCCAAGAACCCTGCCATTGTAGGACGCTGGCTCCGGCCTCCCCTCTGCTCAGGTGTGTGAGGAATGTAGGGCACTTTATTTTTTTGCATCTCTGGCTCTGATGTTTCTCTGAGGCTCACTCTCCACCTGCCACCAGCCACACTGGCTGAAAAGCTCCTATACTCTTCTCTCTCCTCCCACTCCCCCCCGGAGTGCCTATTCTTTGCTCTGTCACCTAGGAGTGATTCACTGTAATAACAGCTAAAGAATGACCACCTGCTGGGGCCTTTCCCTGCTGTCAAGAAACGAAACCTGCTGTCACACCGCAAACATTGCTTAGATCACACGTAAAACGTGCCTATTTTTTCCAACTCTCCAATTTTGGGGGGAATGACAGTTCCCCCAATGGGGCGGGGCTGGCTCTACTCATCCATTTAGTTCCACTTTACACTTGTCTGAGAGACTCTTTCCTTTACAATGGGCTGGGTCAGATTATGGGATCGGGCCCAGACTCTTACACACAAATGTTGATCCCTCAGCAGGACAAAAAATGTACTTGTAAATTCTAAGGGCTTTTTCCCAGAACACCTTTTGCTACTGATTTCCGTGCAGAAACAACAAATCCTTGCCCCAAAGAGCCAGCCATT
This sequence comes from Carettochelys insculpta, assembly GCF_033958435.1. Taxonomy (NCBI): domain Eukaryota; kingdom Metazoa; phylum Chordata; order Testudines; family Carettochelyidae; genus Carettochelys; species Carettochelys insculpta. The sequence goes on from NC_134145.1 coordinate 7,759,403, forward strand.
TTATACCTGTGTGTCTCCTGTTCTATCCTTGTCTTCCCACTGGTAAGTATTCTTAGCACCCCCACACAGACACCCCAAAGAGAAGGGAGAGACCTAGCTCAGCTACACACACACACACACGGGAGGGAGGGGGCCATGGGAGGGAGGGGTGAGCCGGCTGGGGGGGTAGGGCTGAATAGGGGGAATGCCCCAAGGTGGGGTGGTTGAGTGAAGAAGGATTGGAGCCCCAAAGGGCGCTGGGAGCTGGAGCCTAAGGCAGGGGTTGAAGTCGGAGCCCCATGTATGTGGGGTGAGCTGAGGGCACAGGTGGGTTGAGCAAGGTGGGGGAGGGGTTGAACGGGGGTGCACCGGGGCAGGGTGCTTGAGATGGGGGCAGGTTGGAGCCCTGCTTGTGCTGAGTCAGCTGTGTGGGGGGGATGATCTGTGGCCACACAGAGGTTAGGGGGTTGGGTTCAGGTCTGCGGGGGTTGGGGCTGGGTGGGGAGGGTTGAGGCCCAGGTGAGCCGGGGGGGTTGGGGGATTAGGGTTGGAGCCAGGTCTGTGGGGGTTGGAGGGGAGCCTCAGGCGTGCAGCTGGAGCCCCCCTCTGGGAGAGGTGAGCTGGGGCCATGGGGGCAGGGGAGTTGGGGGGGGGGTCTGAGCTGGGAGGGGTTAACGGGGATGAATTGGCATGGCTGTCAAGTGGCTCCTCTCTGGGAAGTGGGAAAGCCAGAGGTTTAGCCCACCTGGCCGCCCACAGCTGCAGGCAGCTAGGCAAGCTAGAAGCCTTCCCCTTCCCTTCCCAGAGCGATGCCTAGCACTGCTCTAGGAAGCAGTGGGAAGGGGTTCTTAGCCTGCCTAGCTGCCTGCAGCTGCAGGAAGCTAGGCAGGCTGACAGCCCAACAGCTTTGTGTTGTGTGAATGAAGTGGCGTAAAGCGAGGGTCGCTGTAGGAGTCGGGGCTCAGCCGCGTAACAGCAGGGCCATGTACTCTGGATTCACGTACTTGAGACTTTACTTTATGTATTAGTGAAGGTACTGACATTTCTTGCGAGTCAGTATATTTACCCAAGATAAGATTTCACATTACAGCCATCAGCCTTTTAATCAGCAGTTTTGTATATGGAGAAAAAAGGCAGTTGGCAGCATTCATTCTGGCTGCAGCTTCCGGCTTCATACAGTATTAATATTGTAACTTGCTCAGAAGGTGAGAAGCAGGTCAAACTCCATTAATCTTTGCTCAGCGCTCAGCAGTGCCATATTAGGAATGGGCTGCTCAGACAAGGTGTGGTTGGGAAGCAAACTTTCTGTAGGAGGGAAGCCAAAGCATTGGAAATGCAAGGCCAGATTTATTCCTGACATATCTCCATTGACATCAGTGGCCACCTGAGATGAATTTGGCCTATGTAGATGTATGGCAAACCTTTGCCCCAAAGGAAATCAATATTTAAAGCCGGAGATACTTTAGCCTGTGTGAAAAGCACTGTACCTTGTTTTTATCTGGTTAAGGAATCACTAGACCACTCTAGGAGCACTGTTAAAATTAACCTGAGGTGTTAGGATTTTCCAGGCCGCTTCATTTTTCCATCTATATGTATTTGATCCCACACTTACACATGGGTCACAGGGTTGTACATTCTTTAAAATCCACGCAACATTCTTGCCATATAAGTGTCTCTTGAACAGCTCAAGGTCCAGGTCTGGAATCTAAATATTTGCCTATAGAAAGGCAAGGCATTCTCTCAGGTTATAAATGAAAAAGTCCCTTTTTTGGTGCCCTTTCACTTCCCAGTGGGAATACTGGCATGACAGGTACTGAGGGGGCAACCCCATCCCATTGAAATCAGTGGAATGTTGTCATTTGTTTCTGGGCAGACAGGATTTTACCTCCATTCCTACTTTGTCAGAAGTCAATTGGAGTTTTCCTGAGGAAAAGCGAGGGCCCAGATGGCCTTAAACTGCCCCATAGATGGAAAGTATGCTCAGGGTGAGGCGCCCCACTCGTCCTGTGTAGAAAGGAGCGGTTAGACACCTTCCTTCTTCCATCTCCTCTCTTGTCCTCATCCTAGACCTTGTGAACACCTCTCCATAGATTTGGGGGATATACATAGACAGGATGGAGATGGGGAGACCAGTGGGTAGGTTACACAAACGTCATCCTCCTAGCCCCCTCTCTGTTGTTGCAGGTCTCATAGAGCCCTGTGGCCAGGAAGTTGGAGTGGGGCAGTAGGGTCAGTGCAGAAGTTGGGGCCGGCCTGTTCCCCAGAGAACTGCCAGGTTTGAGGACAGGCCTCCACAGTCTGGTGGAGGGGACAAGAAGTCATGAGAGGAGAAGTGGTGTATCTGTGAGGGCAATCTCAGAGACTTGCTCCTCTATAATCACCTGCATGAATCTGACTGTAGCAGGGAGAGGTGTGCCTGTTAGGGCTCCAGGACTTGGCCCACAGGGAGGAAAGAGGGTTGTCCTGACAGTATTTTTAGGGGACAGTGCAAAGTGCCTGCAGCCCCAGACTCTGTAAGATTCTTAAAGCAGACGGATTTGGATCATCTCTGCCCTTCTGCCCCCAACCACCCTGTGCAGCAGAGCAGGCTCACCAGTCATTGCAAAACAAGAACCCTTCTGCTAACAAGGAGTTAAGAAACTAACAGAGCTTAGAAGAGCCTGGGGGACATGGTGTCTGCTGTAGCCAGCCAGGGCCTTAGCAGCAAACAGTTGTTTGAATTGCTGAATGGAAGTTTTTACAACTGCCGCTCAGGTTATCTCTCCAAGCTGCTGTGACATCAGCCAACGAGGCCACCCAGGGAGCTCCAGTGGTGATGACCTACAGAGGCGGTATCAGCCCAACACCTGCTAATCTGACAGGCCCTCACAAACGTGGGCCCTGGTTGTGCATTCATGACTGCCGCTGAGTGGCATTTCAATGTGGTGCTTCATGAGTAAGGGGAGCAGAGTCACGCCGTGAGGAGAGAGATGGTGAGGGGTGATCACACCGGGATGCATAGCACATGATGCATTTATGTGGTGCACTGAAGCTAAAAGCACATTACACACTCAACTCTCATCGCCGTTGGAGGGGAACTTCCTCCACTGTAGCTCAGACAATGCCAAGGACATCAGCCCCTTCCCTGGACATTGTGCCCAACCCATCTGCTGGTCTGGGAGGAGGGGACTGAATAGGCCAAGGGACAAATAGGTGGGGGTTAAGGATGCAAACTGCTCTCACACATGCACTTCCCCCACTGCATACTTGAAGAGCTTATCCAGGAAACATTCCACCACTTGGAGCTACGTTAGGGTTGCCAGACATCCCCCAGTATGTGGGACAGACCCGGATTTCCTTGACCAGTCCCACAAGCTGCATTTACACAAATTCCCGCTGGGCATTTTTGCGTAAATGGGTGATGTGGGACTTGGGACTTGCCAGAGAAATTCTGTCGTGCAGCTGGGGCTGTGAGCAGGGGCCCCAGCCAGTTCCCAGCTGCAGAGCTGCACAGTCCCCATGGGGGTCCCATGGCTGGGACTGCTGGCAGCTCCGCACCCCAGCCAGCTCCCAGCCACAGGGCTGTGGGGCACCTCCTTCCCCCCAACCAGGACCCTGCAGTTGGGGCTTTTGGCCAGGGCTTTGCACCCCAGCTGGTTCCCAGATGGAACCCTGCTCCAAGCAGAGGTCCCCTGCTGCCAGGTCCCCAACTCCTGCTGGGGATCCTGTGGGACTGCACAGTCCCTGTGCCCCACTCTGGCCAGGGACCCCAGTTCCCAGCTGTGGGCTGCAGGGCCCAGCCACGCCATCCCCTCCCCCCTCCCAGTTTTCCCCATTTTTGGAAAACTTATGTGGCACAGACAGCCATGCTGGGGATCCCACGGCTGTGGCTGCCTGACCCTCATAAGTTTTCCAAAAATCTGGCAACTCTAGCCTGCATTCATTCTTCCATGGCGTTTCTGTTGCGGCTGGGGACCCCTATTAACATGACCCTGTCAATTGCAACCACAGCTGCGTCAGTCCTCTGGGAGCAAAGCAATACATGCATAGGGAGATTCCTTGCACTTCATGAACTACCCATAGACTGGGAAATAGTCCCAGAGCAGTTGCCATGTCAGCCTGTAGCTTCACCAATAACAAGCAGTCCTGGAGCACCTCAGAGACTAACACAGGAGCTTCCAGGCGTAAGACTCAGGAGTTGGCCAGAAACAAGATCCACAATCATTAATTTACATTCTCACAGATAGGGCCCATTTGAAACAAGTGCTCATTTCAAATGGGCCCCATCCTGAATCTGGACTCAGGCCTCATCAGTCTATTTGCCTGTGTAAATGCTACGGTATCTCTTGTTGGCGGATCTGCACTCTCAATCCAGTCCTCAGAATTCATGAGAACAACTCTCCAGTGGTGCATATTGAAGGGAAAGCTCCCAGGGAACTCAGTGGCTGAGTGAAACTTGACTGGAGGAGGCCCAGCACCAGGGTTAGATTCACCTATGTTAGATTACTTTAGTAAGTCAAAGGGTGGTATCCTTTAAATGAAAGTCCAGCCCCCAATCCCCTCCTGCATGACAGAGGGATGGGCAATGGGGAAGTGATTCATGTTGCTTAGACACTACTTGCAATGACTTTTTGCATTCTCTGCCTGTACTGTGTGTTTCAGATTGGTGCCTCTCTGATGTCAAGCAACGTGGGCAGCGGCTTGTTCATTGGCCTAGCAGGCACAGGGGCAGCTGGGGGTCTTGCCGTCGGGGGCTTTGAGTGGAATGTAAGAATCCAGGCTGGCCTGGAGTTACAGTTTACAAGGGGATGGGGTGGGGGGATCCCATGCGTGCCAAACCCCGCACCACCCCCCAGTGCTCACAACTCCTGAGTCAGGTCCACAAAAATCACAAGATTGTTGTAAATATCATGAAAATGTAAAGATATAAATTTGAGTGGCTCTTTTTCTTTAACTTCCACTGACTAAACCTTCATGGGCCTCAAGTCATATTTTTAAGTTTTACTCTGCAGCCAGCAAGGCTAGAAACTAAGCTTTTTTTCAGGGAGTTGGGAAGAGTTGATATTCTTAATTAATCACAGGATTCCGGGACCTGGAGCTTTAGGCAAAACAACATATCTTTCATGTAGCATTGCCAACATTGTACTTTGAAAGTAAGGGACTGTGTTTTTAGCACCCCTGCTCTATCCTTCCTTCTGATATTATTACCACCACCAGCAGCAATTCCTGATCTTATTGTACAGAGATGAAAAAATAAGGGATGTCCCTTGTAACATTACAAGACTCACCATAAAGCCACAAGAACTAGCAACATGGTAATAACATTTCAGGTTCCCAAATGTGTGTTTTTATGTTCAACAACTGGAAAGGAATTGGGGCTTAATCCTGCCCTATTGAAATCAACTGGTGGTTAGATGCTGACCTTCTGAGAACACAAATCCTAGGCCCAGCACATACATGCAAGAGGAATTGCAAGCTGCATTTCTGGTGCTAGTTTTCCTGCCATACATGTCTATCTGATAACACAGAATCTTTGCTGGTCCATTCCAAGAATCATCTGAACTGTGCAAGCTCTACTTTTGCCCACCTGAAACAAAGGGTCTTTGAGAACCACGATATCTATCATGAGAAAAAGCTCCTTGTATACCGAACAGTGGTTATTCCAATGCTACTGTCTGCATGTGAAACCTGGACAACATACAGGTGTCATCTGAAGGCACTTGAATAATATTATCAATGCTGCATCAGGAGAATCCTAAATATCTCTTTGGAGGACAGGCGCCTGAACACTAGCATCCTGGAAGAATCAAACATGTCCAGCATTGAAGCCATTATCATTCACTGACAACATCATTGGACTGGTCACATGGTTTGGATATCTTATCAGCGCCTCCCAAAACAGATTCTGTTTTCTGAGTTGAAGAAAGGACAGAGGAGCATTGCACGCCAGCGGAAGCGGTTGAAGGACACGCTGAAGGCGCACATGAAAAAGTGCAGCAGGCGGTGTCGACACTTGGGAGAACCTGGTCCAAAACCACCCACCAGTGGAGAACAGTAATCTGTGAGGAGCTGGTGCAATTTGAGAGGTCCTGCTCTAATACAGAGGAGAGGCAGAAAAGAAGCAAAAATCATCAAAAACTGCCCAGTGCCCCTCCAATAGCTATCAACACCTGCCCCTTCTGTGATAAGACCTGCAGCTCCAGAATCGGGCTGATCAGCCATCAACGGACTCACAAACAGGAGGGTGACATGAAGGCGTCCTACTCATTATTGAGTGACAATCAAGACAAAAAAGAAGAAGATAAGTTCAAGCAGAATGGCTATTACACAGTGTGGACCAAGATCCACTACCATGTCCTGCCTGTCCTTCCCCTCTGTTGGCTAGAAGCTGGGAAGGGGTGACAAGATGAATCACTCAGTGGCTGCCTGCTGTCTTCACTCCCTCTAGAGCACCTGGCATTAACTGCTGTCCGAAGGTAGGAGACTGGGATGGACCTTCAGTCTGGTCCAGTCTGGCCAATCAGATGTTCCAGCACAGAACTCAGATGTATCTGCCCCAGCTGCAACCTGCTGGGGACCACTCCCCTCCCAGAGCTGAGACAGAACCCAGGAATTCTGATGGGATCTCTCTCTCTCTCTCTCTGCAGAGATAGTAACAAAATAAGGATCTATATTAAAATTTTAAACCTAACGGTATCCCTTAAGTGACTTGCCACAAGATGTCAGAACATAAGCTCATTAGAGCTGAGTGGGTTTACCAATTGTCTTTCTGTTTATATAGGAATTAGATACAGGGATCCAGTCAGCAACCTGCTAAATTATCTGCCAGGAAACTAGAGTTGTCAAATGTCCAACTAGCCTCTACAAGCCTGGGTAAAGTTGCCCCCACAACCAAAATCTGAAATGGAGCCCCTGCCTCATTCACTGAAGTAGAATCTTGCCAAGGAGGCAAGGAAGTGGAACAGTATCTGACAGACAGAAAAAAGAGAGACACGAGGAGACCTGGAGAGGCTTGTCAATGTGCGGACGGCAGTGTTCGCTGCATTCTCATTCATCCAGGCCCACCGACAGGGGCAAGGCAAAGGGACCAGCTGCCTCAGACTCCTTTGAAATATTGCGGTAGTGCTGATGTTCCACTGCGCATGGCTGGGAGGGGCAGTACCACAGTCCAGGTGGGGGCTGACTGCCCTAGGCCCCTCCTCTTCTGCCCTGGGGCCAGCTGAGTTTGGGGTGTGGAACCAGACTGCTGTCCTGCCTTGCCCTAGGTCCCGTGGTGTCTGTCAGCCCAGCTGTATTCATCTATCCACCACCTTATCTTCCAGCCCTCACATTGCAGGGCCCTAACCTTCCTGTCCATAGGGCAGTGTAATGCTATGCCTTAGAGATGCCATATTCCCGTGCGGTTCATTGCATGTACAAAGAATTTCTCTTGTGGAGAATCTACTGCATTTGTTTAATTATGGACTTAATTGTGCAATTAATTAATTGCTTTCCTCCCTATTTCCAGGCTACCTGGGCACTGCTGGCCCTTGGCTGGATTTTTGTGCCTGTTTACATTGCTGCAGGAGTTGTCACCATGCCCGAGTACCTGAAGAAGAGATTTGGAGGACAGAGGATTCAAATCTACATGTCCGTACTGTCCCTCATTCTCTATATATTCACCAAGATATCAGTATGTATCCCATTGGTAAAGCAACATTGTGTCTTCAGCAAGCTGGCTTCACAGACATATGCAGAGCAGGCCCATAGGAAGGAGTGTGTGAAGGGTGTGAACAAACCCCACCATGTCCAATTTCTTTCTTTTCCTCCCTGCTGTGCTGTGCTGGGAGAGTCTGCAGGGCATGATGGGGGGAACCCAAAGCACCCTGGGAGCTGTAGCTCCTTGGCCAATTCTCTGCTTAGAGAGCTGGCCCTGGAGCAGAGAAGAGACAACATTTCCCAGCATGCCTTTGGTTGCTAGCAAAAGGAAAGGGAGGGGGATGAAAGAATATTATTTTTCACTTATATTCCAGCAAGATCTCAGAGGGTCATTTCTATAAAACCTTTATTACTGCATAAATTTTAGTGTGTTTTAACAAAATCATTTTACCTATCCCTGTTTCCACTCAAATTTCCCATTCACCTCTCTTGTGCACACTCATTGCACAACTATTTTGAACTCCTTTATATTTTTAAAAAAACGAGGTCCACATTTGCAAAGAAGTACACTTGCTCCCCCCCCCCGAAATTCCTGTTTGTGAGCCTGCAGAGTAATTGCTTTGTGAACTTTATATTCACCTTACAAATAACTAAGGAGCTGAATACGCACGAAAAGTGCACTCTTGCCTGCCTCATTCTCCACTCCATATATCAGACAAGATCCTCAGCAGGGGCAAATTAGTCTAGCTCCCTTGACTGGTGTATATGAAATGTACTGTACTCCTCATGAGGATCTAATCCACTACATCTTGTGTTGATTCAATTCTTTGCAAAAATAATCTTAGGGTACTAGTATTTCTATGATTATTTTCTTTACTGAAGTTTCTAAGTTTAAGGATTTTATTTTAAGAAACATCTGGTGTTATCTCTACTCCCTCCCTCATCTTCAGTCACTTCCATTGTTTCAGTCAGTAAGATGAACAGGAAATGTATTCCCCCTTAAGGCAAAGCCTGGCATCCTTTAAATGTTAATTGCATGCCAGTAGCATGGTATGACGCATGAAGCAATGTCAGCATCTGATCATTCGCTTTCATTTCAACACAGCAAAGAGAAAAAACATATTCTCTGCTCAGTGCATTAACAAGAGATACCTGTGTACTCAGAGGAAGGATTGTAGTGCAAAGCCTTAGGCACAGGCGACATTTATTTCCCAGCAGACTACCTAGTTCAGGAACAGGCGATGGGAATAGCAGCCTTCTGTCCGTAAGCCAACCTCTCTAAGTTTACATCCAACCCACGTAACTAAGGCTTGGATCCTCACAGATCATTTCACCAGGGGATGTTTGGAGCCTAAATATCTTTGAGGATCTGGGCTCAAATGTCTTTCTGGCATGATAGCTTCTGTTCAAGAGAACTGAACCCAGTAGAGTTTGTAACAGGAGCTATATTTGAACCCTAGAAGTAGTGCCTGAAGGCCAAGGTTGGACCATGCCGGTGGGTCGATCTGGGTAAGCTTCTGCTGCCGTTGCCTGTGTCCATGGGCAAATACAGAACTTCAGTCTCTAGGGCTCTGGTTCGGTGCCAACAAAGATCTTGTTCTAAGGTCCCTCCTTAAGGACTCTGGCTGGAGGAGCTCACTCTCACCTCTGCACCATTGCTTCATAACACCCTCATCATCTGCAGGCTCCTCTGCACAGCAGAGCTCCAGATATTGGGCAAAAAGTTGCCTACATTTACCAAGACTCATCACAGTCCTAGGTGGCTTTAGGGGAAGCAGAGCTTTTTCAGTGCATTTCAGTTCAGTGGTCTGTGTTTTGTGTTCACTGCTTATTCTCAGTGACCTCTCTTCCAGGACTAATGCATATGCATCTGTCAGGCATGTCTGGTTTAGCTATTTGGCCTTGTAAGTGTTTTCTCTAAGGCAACACCTTTGTTTTCACAGTGTTCATTTAGTGGCTGGCTGGACAGCAGGAGGTTGGGTTACAAGGGATATTTTTCTTGCCACACTTCCTGCTGGAAAGTAGGTTAATAACTTTGCTGCTCAGTTTCATAATCCTCCTGCTTGCCAGGAAGAGCGGAGAGCTGAGTAAAGGATGGCATCACAGTGTGTGGATCCAGTTCTCTTTGCATTTCTTGCTGGGAACACAAACCTCTCTTATGTAAAGGAAGCCCTTCATTGGCCTCTGCCACCACGTTGCATGGGAGGGTTGTAATTATCAGGAAGCCTAACACAGGCTGAACCTCTGTAATCCAACATCCTCAGGATCTCACTGCTAGTGGACAAGAGAATTTGCCAGTCTATGGCTACATCTACACGTGCCCCAAACTTCGAAATGGCCATGCAAATGGCCATTTCGAAGTTTACTAATGAAGCGCTGAAATGCATATTCAGCGCTTCATTAGCATGCGGGCGGCAGCAGCGCTTCGAAATTGACGTGGCTTGCCGCCGCGCGGCGCGTCCAGATGGGGCTGCTTTTCGAAAGGGCCCCGCCTATTTCGAAGTCCCCTTATTCCCATGAGCTCAAGGGAATAAGGGGACTTCGAAGTAGGTGGCTTCCTTTCGAAAAGGAGCCCCTTCTGGACGCGACGCGCGGCGGCAAGGCGCATCAATTTCGAAGCGCTGCTGCCGCCCGCATGCTAATGAAGCGCTGAATATGCATTTCAGCGCTTCATTAGTAAACTTCGAAATGGCCATTTGCATGGCCATTTCGAAGTTTGGGGCACGTGTAGACACGGCCTATGGGAGCATTACCAACACATCCACTGCTTTCTGGGCTCTTAGAAAATATTTAGGGGTAAACAATAGCTAAATAGCAGCACAGAATGCTGAGAGCCAGGACTGGAGTCTGTAAACAAACTTTAGGGAACTGCAGGAAACTTGTCTGCACCCATGATAAGTGGTCATCCAGCTAACTGAAATCATGCTGGATTATGGGTGTTGCTGGCTGACAGAGTTCTGGATTAGAGAAGTTGAAGCTGTCAAAACTGGGTTTTAGGAAGATGATTTGGAGGTCAAGAGTGACACTCTCTTGCCACCATTCTGTCTTGCTTTGCTATAGGCATTGTCGGCTTCTCTCCAGATCCAGATTTCCTTGGCGTTTATTAATACAGAACAAAACCTTCCCGCCTTGTCGTGTGCCATCTATTGTATTGTCAATGGCTGCCTCTCAATTATAACTCATTTTTTGCTTTCAGTCTGGCCCTGTTTACTGTCCCAGAAGGCTTCTGCAACTCTAGGTCAGATCTCCAGCAGATGAAAATAGGCCTAATTTTATTGAAGTTGTTAGCGCAACCAGCAGAGGAGGTGGCTACCAGTGTCCATTTCAGATAGGTAGATTGCAGCACAAGTCTTTGGCCACTCATTCCTGGTCTTTCCGGCTGATAGTCCAACACTGTGATCATGGAGTCTCCCAAGCCAAGGATGATACCAAGGTGGTGTTCTAGCAGATGCGAATGACCCCACCTGCTAGAAGAGTGAGTTCACACTAGCCATTCTTGACACTCGCCATGCTTGGAAAATTCACTTTTTTCCAGTGACTCATGCTCGAGCACTCGTTCACTTCCCTTTTCCAGTTTCAGGAGCCTTCACCTACTGAGAGTGTGGGGGGTTCTGGCCCTCACGCGTCTGAATGAGGAGCCAATTTCTTACCTGCCAGCAAGGTGTTATAGGGCGCCATTCCACCACACTAGCTTCTGGGAACCAGAGCAGGGATGCCGAGTAGATGTGCACCACCAATAGAAACACATGGTGTCCACCGTGAGGGGCTGTAAGCGCTCTGCTAATTAGCCTGGCAACACCTAACTCTCTCCTGGGCGGCAGCCTGAGACCTCAGTTTACATGGAACACAGATTAGGGGTATTACCCAAGAGATTCAGATGCCACCCAGCTGATTAGCAGAGCACCCTCCAGCCACCACGGGCTGGCACCATGAGTTTCTATTGATGACGCACATCTGCATATGCCTTGATACATCTAACAAAATTTACTTCATCCACAGATGGAAAAACTTGGAGAGAACACTGGGTATTACCAACTGGGGAAGGTTTATGCATGTTGTAGGAGCTGGCAAAAGGAACCATTGTGCAACCCTGAATCAAGCCCATCATTTGCTGTAGCCCAGTGCACCTTTTTGGTCCAGTCGTGTCTGTCCTTTTCCTCTCTGTCTGTTCCTCCTTCACATTCACAGCATCCTTCCTTCCCATTGCTTGTTTAATGGATTTTGAGACTTCCAGTTGACTGGAGTTTATGTCGCATAAGTGTAGTAAATGCAACCCATGAAAGACTCACAGTCTCTTTGCTCTTTTTCCAGACAGATATTTTCTCAGGAGCACTCTTCATCCAAGTCTCCCTGGGCTGGAACCTTTACCTGTCCACTGTGGTCTTGCTAGCAGTGACAGCTATCTACACTATAGCTGGTAATTATACTAATCTGGGAGCCTGGAAATGAAGACCTTCCCCATGCATTTTGCTTCAGTGCATTCTGGGCTCACTGAAATTAATAGAAAGATTTCCATTGACTTTGAGCTTTGAATCAGGCCCCCTAGTAATGGATTTAAGGTAAAACACCTTACTTGCGGATCAGTGGGGCAATGCTAGGGCTGAGTCATGCCTCTTCAGGGCAGGACTATAGGACTGTACAAAGAGAGAGCAGGAAAGCTGTCCTTGGCCATGTCTACACTAGCCAAAAACTTCGAAATGACCATGCAAATGGCTGTTTCGAAGTTTACTAATGAAGCGCTGAAATACATATTCAGCGCCTCATTAGCATGCGGGAGGCCGCAGCACTTCAAAATTGACACAGCTCGCCGCCGCGCGGCTCATCCAGATGCGGTTCCTTTTTGAAAGGACCCCGGCTACTTCAAAGTACCCTTATTCCCATCTGCTCATAGGAATAAGGGGACTCCGAAGTAGCCGGGGTCCTTTTGAAAAGGAGCCCCGTCTGGACGAGCTTCACAGCGGCGAGCTGCGTCAATTTTGAAGTGCCGCGGCCGCCCGCATGCTAATGAGGTGCTGAATATGTATTTCAGCGCTTCATTAGTAAACTTTGAAATGGCCATTTGCATGGCCATTTTGAAGTTTGGGGCTAGTGTAGACACAGCCCTTGAGTAGTAGCATGCACAAGGAGCATACAGTAATAATAGCTGTTAATTTTACACAACTGACCCATTTCATGGGCTGTTTAACATTTGGTTCCAAGATGTAAGCAATTCTCTTTCTCTCCCTGCCTCCCCATTTGGAAGTTGGCCTCTGAAGAGCTCCAGAAGCAAACCATTTGCCTGGGGTGCTTCTGAGGTTACAAAAGGCCTTGTGTTTCCTGTAGAAGACTGAAAACTCCTATCCCTGGCCCACATGGTTGCATCACTCACAGGGTTCTTTGGTGATGGCCTAGTGGGTGGGACCCCACACTGTGATTCCGGAATTCTTGTTCCTTGCTCAGCCACCCAATCCTTGCATGACTGTGAGCAAGTGGTTTAATCTGAGCCTTAGTTCCCCTCTGGTAAATTGGGGATGATGCTCCTGTGCTTCCGATGGAGTCCTGGAGCTCAGATCTCTTGGTGATTATGAGGTGCTCAGGCAGTGCAATAATTGGGGCCAGATAAATACTAACCTAGGATTCTCTGGTTGCCCTTTCTCAATGCCACAATTGAGTCCTGAAAAGGAGTCTTCACCATGGACATTTAACACAGAAGATTTGGCTATTTATGTAAATATGGTGATGTGCCCACTCTGTGGCTGTAGTCATGTTGGTCTCAGGATATGAGACATATTTGGTAAGTGAGGTGCTATCAACAGCTGACCAACTTCTGTTGTTGGAAAGGGCAAGCTTTTGAGCTTCATAGAGTTGTTCTTCAGACCTGAAGAAAGTAACCAAAGTGTCTCAGCAAAGTAGTTGTTGGTATAGATAGTTAAGCATTAGAGTTTCATGTATACCGTAGGACATTTTGAGTGGCCCCCTTGCATAACGCAATCTAGATTTCAGGTTGAGTGCCCTTGTTTAGAGAAGGTGACTTAAAGCATTTTTAAGGGTGTATCCTAGATTTTCTCTTCAGAAGAAATTCAGTAGTAGCTGAGCGTCTGGCTTTAGAGAACATATTTATTGGCTTGTTTGGGGTAGTCCCTGGATCTGGGATGATCTGTGGGGTTTTTGTATATAGTCTTTTGTAGGCTTCCATTTCTGACTAAACATGGACTTAACAAAAACAATTTGTAACACCCTACTGCCTGCTAACCCTCAACTGCCCACTTATTTTTAAGCAGCTTCCTATAGGAGGAGGGGTAGCTCAGTGGTTTGAGCACTGGCCTGCTAAACCCAGGGTTGTGAGCCCAGTCCTTGAGGGGGCCTTTTAGGGGTCTGGGGCAAATAGATTTAAAAAAAAAAAACTGTCAGGGACGATGCTTGACCTCCTGAGGTCCCTTCCAACTCTATGAGACGTGTATGTTGTGATATAGGATGTGTGAAACCCTTATGCTTAACAATCCATCCTGCTTGTATTGAGCTTGGACACTCTGGTTACCTTCTCAAGACCCAAGCAAGAGCTCTATGAAGCTCACAATCTTGTCTCTTCCACTACCAGAAGTTGGTAGCTATTACCTCATCCATCTTGGCCATAGGTGACATGTTGCAGGGTGCACTGGGGGCTATGTGCACCCCTATGTCACCCCCACCTTCACTCATCAGGACTGCCATGCCACTTCCAATGGGCGGCGGCAGTCCCACCCACCCTCCAGTGGTACAGCCAAAAAGCACTACTTATTCCTAGACTGTGCCACTCCAGGGCAGGGGGGTCTACCCCCACAGCTCCCAGAAATGGTGTGGCACTTCTGTGGGAAGAGGAGGGGTGGGGAAAGCATGGGTGGATAGGGGAGGGAGCCAAGTAGAGAATCTCTGCACCAGTCACCTCTGACCTTGACACTCTCATACTCTATGTTTTGCCATTCTCCCTCCAGGAGGTTTAACAGCTGTGATGTACACGGATGTGCTGCAGACTGTGATCATGGTTCTTGGAGCCTCGGTTCTCTCCTTTATAGGTAAGAAGGACAAGGGACCTTGTGACCCACAGCCTGAGTCAGACAAGATTTGTGGTCCTGAGCTAGGCCTGAGGTCATGTTTTTCCCTCTTTCGACAGAGGTCCACGCTTTAATGTTAATACCAGCAGTCACTGAAAGAACTGCCCCCTGGCAGTGCCAGATCTTCCTCATTTTATTCCACAATGCTGCTTTTAGTTGCACAGGGTGTTTGCTGGATCAGAGCCACTGAGTCAAACTCGGTTCTTACATGTGTGCATAACTCCTTTGTGCTTCACCCATCTCTGCCACTTTCCTTCAGTGGCATTACTCTGGATTCACAGGGGGAATTACTGGGAACAAAAACTTACCCTGAGCACCTTGATCCTCGTCTTCTTGCCAAACTGCCATCCAAATGCTGCTTCCTGTGGTGTCATGAATGGCCCGTAAAGGGTTAAACCCAGAGAGAATGGGTTCTCTGTTGACAAGCAGCCCAATGAGCCAATGGAAACAGAGGGATCATTTGAATTGAAGAAGTTGCTTGCTGGGGGGCGGGGGGGTCTTTCTTTGTCTGGCTGCAGCAGAGGGACCAAGCTTAATGAAGACTTAATAAACCCAGTTAGTATTTAGGCCACAACACGACCTGGGCATACAGATATGTAAGTAGAAAGGGAACATTTAGTTAGATGTGAGCACGTTATTTTTTTAGTTTGGGTTTGGTAAGGGATGTCTCCAGCGTGTGGAATTATTTCTCCTGTACCCAGTAAGTTCTAAACTGAATCCCAAGGAAGTAATTATCTGTGCCCTATCACTTTCTTAGTATGCTTTATATTTTGTTCATAAATTACTTTTTTTTTTTGGCAGTGATTTGATTTGTGTGTCCTAGAGGAGTGTGTGTGTGTATATCCATGCCCAAGATTGAAAGGTCACGTATCAGATGGCAGCTTAATTTCTTTCTTTTGTTTTCAAACTGTCTCCTAAGGAAGGCACAAATGCTTGTGGTTACCCCACAGGGAGACATCAGTTCCTAGGTTGTAAAGGGGGTGGGGGGGAGGAGCTGTCACTTGAGTGGTCTCAGCTACCTCCCAGGGTCAGGGAATCTGTGACCTTGGGAAGTCATTAAGTAGAAGCCTACAGAGGCAAGGTATTTTAAGGTCTCTTGCAGGGCCCCTGCTTCTGTACTCAGAGCATCAGAATGGGAATCAGCCTTGACATGTGGTTTCATGTTTTCCTGCCTGAGCTCTTCCGGAGGTTTTTGAGACTTGGGGTTCTACAGGCACTTCCTTGCCAGTGTGGGACATGATGCCACTGCTGAGGAAATTCTCTGGTGCTGGCTCCCCTAGAATGCCCAATCGTGTGCAGAATTTCCCAGATCCCATTAACATCCCACCACTTCTGGGGGAAAAATCCTGCTACCTCCCCCTACACACAACTGGGCTACTAACCTCTAGGTGAGAGGAGACCAAGGAAGAGAGGAAAAAAGCAGGAAGGCAAGAGGACAAAATGGACGAATGACCTTGCAGCAGGTCATCAGACCTAACCCACTGGCTGCTTCCTCCTCAGGGTTTGAAAAAGTTGGCTGGTATGAAGGACTTAAAGAGAAATACAGCACTGCGATACCCAACGTCACAGTCCCAAACACGACCTGTCACCTCCCACAGTCTGACGCCTTCCATATGCTCAGGAACCCTGTCACTGGGGATATTCCATGGCCAGGGCTTATCTTTGGCCTCTCTGTGCTGGCTACTTGGTGTTGGTGCACTGATCAGGTAAAGTAAGTCTCTTTTCTCTCTTCCCTTCCACTTTTCATCCAAGTGATCTCCTTTTCAGGCTGCAGCATTGTTTGTAGATTCAGTATGTCTTCAACTACCCAGCAGATCATCCTGGTCAGGGTCAGTCTTCTGGGGTTTGATTGCACATGCCTAGAGGGAGGCACATGGGATTGAACTATTAAGAGTCAGTTGACCCCTGTACCCCACAATCTTGTGAGGAGTAAGGGAGGTCGACAGGAGAAACTCTTCTGTCAACCTCCCTCGATGAGGATGACCAGATAAGTTGATTGTAGATAAGTCGATTCCAGATATACTATTGCCATAGTTGGAATTGTGTATCTACACTCGACTTTAGAGTCTAGGGTAGACCTGGCCTCGGTGAGATGAGGAATGTGTGTGTCCATCCATCTGCTGTTGGAAGAGCAATGTCTCTGCTGGCTGGAATTGACCAGACCTCATTCTTTCTACTACTCAAAGCTAGCGCAGCTCCCGTTGCAGTTCAGTGCTTCTTGCTGTTGTGGGGCACGGTTGTTCTAACTGTGCGGTGTTAGCTGATGGTCAGGTGAGATGCCACTTATGCCCTTGTATTAATATGAGATTTCAACTGCCAGGGCAGAGCTCACTAGTGACCAGGCTGAGAACCGCTGAAAAGCCGCCAGGTTCTTTGTTTTGTGTACGGGTTAGCACAGTAACAGGAGGAGTCAGGTTACCACTTAATCGATTACTTTGTTTATTTATCTAACAAGTTAATCTCTTACTGTTACAATGTTGCTTTATTTGTTTACCTAGCAAGTTAAGCTCTTGTGGTTACAGTTGTTACAAGGTTTATACTTTGATTACAAATAGCTAGCACACACTCTAATTCATAGATCTATAATTGTTAAATGCATGCAAAAAAAAAGAAAAAGAAATGAAAAGTAAAATACCTAGCAGGTCTTATTCTTACCCCTGTGTTACCAGCGTGGCTTGGCCAGTTTCCCTCAATTCCTTGGGAAGAAGTCCTTTGTCCTTTTTTTTTTCCCCAGGAGTTGAGCATCCTCAGGGACCTGGGGAGACCCCCACCCTCCTGTCCCGCAGGAAAGATGATTGGAGCTCAAATAGGGTGTCTGCCGGACCCCTCTTTATGCCCATTGGGTCATGTAGGCTTCTTCCTTGGTTTAATTGAATTAAACTGTCTGATACTGGTTCTCACAGGGAGTTTAAGGGTGTTGTTCACACCTGTGAGACAGACAATTAAGGGCATTTGTGTCTTAATGGGCCGGAGATTTTTCCTCCTCCTGTTTGGGACTAGTGTCCTGGTGAATCAACTGATGGTAATTAGCCAAGGGCAGTCTGAGGCCCGGTTGTTAATTAGCCCATTGTTCTTTGCTCCCGAGCTTCAAAGGCCGTGGCTAACATAAGCCCATCTGTGCTCTCGGGCATTCCAGGGCTGGGCTATTCCTTTTAACCCTTTCGTGCTCTGAAGCACCTAGGTAAGGCAAGATGGAGTAGAGCAAAAGGCGGGGGTTCTGTCTGGCTACATGGGGGAAGCAGCAGGTTGTGCTGGTTTTCCATATGCACACAGCTAGCTGCTGAGCAAGTGTGGTTTCTTGATGGAGATAGGTAGTAAAAGCCACGATGTCTGCATTCTGTTCCTGGCTCCACCAGTCAAAGAAGGCTGGGGTTGAAGGAGACCACAGGATGTCATCTAGTCCAAACCTCTGCTCAAAGCAGGACCAAACCCTGCTATGATGTGTGAATCTATGCAAGTTGCTTAAATATTGGTGTCCTCATCCATAACCCTATTTTCTGAAATTCCTGCAAAATTCGGGCAGCCCAAAGTAGTACACACCTGCTGACCACAACCAATTTGCTGTCCACCTCTTCATGAACCTGGAACCTTGTGTGAAGTTTACTGAGCAAACACAAAAACCTAGGGAGGGCTGGGAGCAAAGAGCAATGGGTCCCTTCTTTAGAAAGCTTGGCTCTGTGTTTGAAGGTGGGAAATTCAAGTCTGCTAACCAGAATGTGGGTTGGGATTTTTAACAAAATGCCCTTCTCTTTTTCACTCTCTACTTGTGTGTCTTGTTGCTGAGGGCACCATTAAGCAGTGGCCGTGTTTCACCCCAGAGGTGGCTGCATTGCAGTGTAGGGTGAAGTGATTCCTGTACAGGGCAAGGGAAAATTTCTTTACTGCAGTCAGACCCTTGCTGCTGCTAGCAAGACTGAACCACACAACAGGGATCTGCAGTGGAGATCAGAGAGGAGAGAATTTTGCCACGGTCTTGCAAAGTGCTTGGGGGTCCTTTGAGATGGAAGCATCCTGCATTAGGGGATGATTCTGGTTTCTTTCTGCAGGGTTTTCTTTTAACTCTTTCCATTTTCATACCGATTGCAGGTTATTGTGCAAAGGTCTCTCTCTGCCAAGAGCCTCTCCCATGCCAAGGGCGGGTCGGTGCTGGCAGGTTATTTGAAAATGCTGCCTATGTTTTTCGTTGTCATGCCGGGTATGATCAGCAGAGCTCTTTATCCAGGTAGGCTGTTCTTCCCTACACTCCTATGTTTACACTGCAGGGATTTTCAGACATAATTAATTTTGACATTAGGAGTGACATTAGACATGAGACAACAGACATTACAGAGTTCACATTTCAAGAGCATTTTGAAACTGAGTGTTCACACTACAGAGCCCAATTTGAAATAAGAGCAATGATAGGTTGCCTCCCAGGAGGCCAGTTAAATTGCAATTACCTCTGCTTAGTACACACTGAGTCAATTTTAAAACTGAAAGGCAAAAGTCATTCATTTTGATGGAGTTACTACTCCAAGTTAACTGTCCTGTTATTCCAAAACTCCCGCAGTGCAGACAAGTCCTTAGACTGATCCTGTGCTGCGAACACACGCATTAACAATTCAGAGGGAGCTCTGTGCCCTTGGCTTGACTGCTAGGTTTGGGGTGCTGCTTTAGGACATCTGTGGCAGAAGCCATTGGGATAGTTGCAAGAGGCTGGTGTCACAGTACCATCCTGCGGGCACTGCATGTACCTAATAGGAGACAGACGGCACTAGATGAGAGAGGGACATGGAGACACAGGATATGTTCGGACTGCACCCTGTGCCCAGGCACTGACTCGTTTGAGCCCAGCTCCCCTTTCATCCACACACAATCAGTCTGACTCAGACCAGCCGAACTGAGGACTTAAAAACTTCCAAGGGAGGGGAGGGGAACCAGAGCCTGAATCCCACTTTGATCTAGGTCCCAGCCCTGCTAATTTGCAGTGTGGAAGCAGGCCAACCCACAGACCCAAATCAGAAAGTCTGCAAGGTGCCGTATAGATGCGATGGTGGGTCCAGCAGCTCTTGGCCCGGCTTTGCAGTGCGGTGTGCGAGCTTGGACACTCTGAGTCCCCAAGCCTGTGTCCCACAGAGCAGGATTTACAATGCAGTGTAGACAAACTCATACAAACTTCAGAGGCTCTGTTGAGTGAGGCATGCCCTCTTCTAGTGGTGGCTGGGCTGTATAGAGAGATGGATGAGCCCGCTGTAGCTTTAGCTAACACTTCTGGCTCTTTTAACATAGGCACTGAGGATTCATGTGCTTAGAACCAGAGGTCCCAGGCTCAGCCCCACATATCACTGACCCATCTAAGGGTGAAGCTTCCACCCGCTCTAAACCAAGTTTGCCGTGTGTGACAACAAAACTCCACCTGTATTCAGGGACCCAAAAAGTTCTTTGACCCCCATTGCTATAGCTTGGAAAAGAGTGCCCCTGCTGTTTTATTGGCTTATATTAAATACATCAAGTAGGAAAAATAATTTCCTTTAAGGCAGTGTCCAATAACTGGCGTAACTCGGCCACATTAAGCTGGCTTGTTTGGTTTTTAATCTTGCCTGTTGGCTACAGATGAAGTGGGATGTGTGGACCCAGAAATCTGTGAAACCGTCTGTGGAGCAAAAGTGGGATGTTCTAACATTGCCTATCCGAAGCTCGTAATGGGACTCATGCCTGTAGGTGAGAAAGCTATATTCCTAGGGGTCTGTGCGTGTACCACATTTTGAACCTCTCTCCTCCGGCACTCTTGGGACCTGACCAGTGCTGAATGAGTGAATTTGCCAGACCATGAGAAGTCAATGTTGTCTAGCAGCATTACCAACGCTTCCACGGTTTACCGGGCTCTTAGAAGACATTTGAAAGTAAATTAGAACTAAATAACAGCACAGAACTCTTGACAGCCAGGACTGGTGACTGTAAACAAACTTTATGGGACCATAGGAAGGTTGGCGACACCCATGATAAGTTCTCATTTGGCTAACCAAAAATTATGCCGGATTACAGATATTACCAGATGAGAGTTCTGAATTAGAGAAGTTCAACACTTAATGCTGAACAGCTGTGTACTCAGAATGGAATAGCCTTCTGAGTTATCCCAATGAGGAGCTAATCTCCTGCAACTATCAGCTGGGTTGGTAAATAAATAAAAGATAACAACGTTTTCTTTTCTATTATGTAGGCGTGAGTGTGCATATGTATTTAACAGACAGACAGATAAATAGAAAGTAGCCACGCTGACTGGAAAAGATGAGAGTATTTGCTATGCAAAAGTATCAAATGAAACAATGTACAAAAATGTAGAAATTTTTCAGATTTTTCAACAGAATTGTTTAGGTTTCGCATTTTTCATTGAAACTAAAATTCTAAAGAAAACCGCATTCCTGGAAAAATTGGTATTGTGAGAAAAGGAAGGAGGGTTGGTTGGTTTTCTCCTTTTTTACAAAATAAAGAATTTGACCGTAAAGTGTGAACTGGCTCTAAAAATTCGACATAAGCCTGGACCACAGCCACAGGGTCAAAGGGCTCTCTGGCCTTTTCATATGCAGCAAATTTTCCATGTTCATTTCCCAGGACTGCGGGGTTTGATGATAGCTGTGATGATGGCAGCCCTGATGAGTTCCCTCACCTCGATTTTCAACAGCAGCAGCACACTCTTTGCCATAGATATTTGGCAGCGTCTCCGCAAGAAAGCTACGGAGCAGGAGCTCATGATCGTTGGCAGGTCCTTTCACTTTCTTACGGCTTCACTGAGCATTTTAGGCTGACACCATTTTGTGCTGTTGTTTTGATGGCAGATTTTAAGCTCATCAAAATGTCCTGATCTGGACTCCAAGATATATAAATTATAAGGTCTGAAGGGACCATTGTGATCAGCTGGTTGGACTCCTGTACAACCTAGGCCATGCCCTGAATTGATCATTGTTTGAACCACAGCATATTTTAGAGGAAGGAGGCGGGTGGGGAAAACAGATGAAAATTAACTTGCCTAGGACACGTTAATAAAAAAAGATGAAATATGCAATAAGTAATGATGCCCAGCTTTACATGGAGTAGATTTGTTAAAGCAAACAAGCTCAACTTGCCACTCATCTGGAGAGATTATTTCTTCTGTGTCCTCTAAATCCATCATTGATTCCTGCCCTCAACACAATCCATAGTGAAATCACGGTGCTCCCTGGAGGCAGACTCCAATATTGCATTACACCAAAACTGTAAAATCTTTCCCTCTAACCCCAGGTCTACGCTAGACCTGAAAGTTGATCCTAGATACGCAGTTGTAGCTACACCAATTGCATAGCTGGCATTGACTTATCTAGGTTTGACTTATCTGGCTGTCCCCACTGAGGGGCGTCAATGGGAGAAACAGTCCCATTGACCTTCCCTCCTCCTTGCAGTAATGAAAAATAGAGGGGTCAACTGTCAAGTCCTGATGGTTTGATTTTGCACATCCCCACTAGGTGCATGAAATTGAACCCTGGAAGATTGACCCAGACTGGGGCGATATCCTAGTAAGTGAAGATGTCCCCTAAGGATGTTCATAGTATTCTGCACTTCTGTACAGCCTTTTATCTGAGGTGACCTGTGTTAAGCAACCTTCAGCATGTCCCTGTGCGTTAGGTGAAGGATAGAGAGGGGTGAACGCATCAGTGTTTTAATAGTACACATGAACATCAGACACCACTTCAGGGCAGAAATGGAGGTGGATATTGTGTGTCGCTGAAACTTCTGTGGGAATTTTATTAAATAGGAGATGGTGAGTTAGCTGAAATTTTGTGAAGGCAGCAGGGTTAACCCCTCTACTCTTCTGCAAGGTGACTGTGGGATTTCAGTGACCACAAGTTGTCAGAGTCTCTGGCTCATCCAAAAGATAGTGCCTCTGTCATGCAGCATTCCCACTAACAATGTGTCGGGCGACTTGGGTGGCTATGATTCAGCAAGTCCTGAGAATGCCATGCACAGAAGTACCAGCACCCCTTCTTGCTGAACTGTGGTTAGTAGCCAAGTTATCCAGTGTCTTCAAAAACAAGAAGTCCTCTGGCACCTTATAGACTGACATATTTTGAAGCATCAGCCTTCAGGGGCAAAGACCCATTTCATGCATCTGATGAAGAGGGGCTTAGCCCACGAGAGCTGATGCTCCAAAATATCTGTCAGTGTATAAGGTGCCACAGAACTTCTTGTTGTTTCTGGTTAATTAGGTCGCCAGTTTAAATACACAAAAGGAAGTACTTTTGCACACACCGTGAAGCTAACCTGTGGAACTCCTTGCCATAGATTGTTGCGGCATCCAAGACTATAACAGTGTTCAAAAAGGAGAGAGTTAAATTCATGGAGGGTAGGTCCATTAATGACCGTCAGCCGGGATGGGCAGGAATGGTGTCCCTAGCCTTTGTTTTTCAGAAGCTGGGAACAGGCAACAGGAGATGGATCACTTGATGAGTTCCTGTTCTGTTCATTCTCTCTGGGGTACCAGTCATTGGTGACTGCCAGATGACAGGATACTGGGCTAGATGGATGTTTGGTCTGTGCCAGTATGGCAGTTCTTACGTTGTGTCCTTGGAACCCTGTAATTCAGGTCCTGACAGTTTAACCTCTGTCTTCTGACCATATCTCAGCACAGGGCTGTTTGCTTGCTATCCAGCATAGGTGAGTGGAACTTACTTTGTGCTCACCATTACAAGGAGAAACCTGACAGAGGTTTCACTTCAGATGAGGACTTCACTCATTGTGCACAGTGGTTTCCCTGAGAATTCGTTGAAAACACAAGGAACTGTGTCTTGATTAGGGACTGCAGATTCAGGTGGATTCTGAAGCATGCAGAACTAATACTCTTTGTTCCAATCTCCAATCTTCCAGGGTGTTTGTTCTCATCCTCATTGTCATCAGTATTCTCTGGATTCCCATTATTCAGACGTCCAACAGTGGCCAGCTCTTTGACTACATTCAGTCCATAACCAGCTATCTGGCCCCACCAATTACTGCCCTCTTCATCCTGGCTATCTTCTGCAAGAGGATCAACGAGCCTGTAAGTGAGGAATCAGTAAGTGGGCTGGTATGGATAATAGCACCACGCTGTGGTGTGTGAGGGCGGGTTGGTGGTTAGGTTTGTGTGCATGTGCATGAGAACTAGTTCCAGTGGTTTGGGATTAACAATAAAATGATTTTAGACGGGACATCTCACAGGACAGGATGGCTGAAGGACTGAGACAGGTCTATAGAATCTTTCGTCTCTAGGTCCCCCATTCACACCCAGTCCCGGAAACTTATGGCAGTCACAAAGGAGCTTATTGACATGAGTTAGCAGGACTTCGCCCTCTTGCTCATGGATAGCCCTCTTGCCACCACAACCAGGGGTCACTGACAACCTCAGCAGAGGGGGCACAGAAACTGAACTAGCTTCATACTTCTGGAGGTGGCCCCTCTAGGTCTAGGTGGTAGTCAGTGAGGGGCAAACTTGCATTCCATCTGCCTGTGCTGTGACTGCCCTATGTACAGAAAGGGCCTTAGGCCCAGGTCTTCAAAGCTTCTCAGATTCCAAGCTCTCATAGCATCGAGGAGCTGGCTTTAGTCTCTAGGAGACAGATCATTAATTGGTAGAACAGGTTCTAATTCCACTGAAGTCTGGGCAGCCCACATCTTTCACTACAGGTTGAACCTCTAGAACTCTCTCCTCCTGCAACATCCATAATCTGGCATGATTTTAGTTAGTCAGATGACCATTTATCATGGATGTGTCCAATTTTTCTGCAGTTCCATAAAGTTTGTTTACAGCCCCCAGTCCTGGCTCTCAGGGTTCTGTGCTGTTATTTAGCTGTAATTTACCCCTAAATGTCTTCTAAGAGTCCAGTAAGCAGTGGAAGTGTTGGTAGTGCTGCTAGACAATGTTGACTTCCCATGGTCCAGCAAATTCTCTCGTCTGGCACCAGTCAGGTCCCGAGGGTGCCAGATGATAGAGGTTCAACCAGTAGCTTGAAATTAATTGCAGTACTTGGCTTCCCTCCAGTCCAGTATGAAGAGGCAGTAAGAGAGGAGTATCACAATGGTCCTTAATCCCATTGTTTTGAAACGTCCGCTGAGGTCTGGTTTTGCTCCCCACACATGTTCAGCCTTTGAGGCAGGAGAAACCTCACAAGGGACTGCAGAACCTATTTCAGAACCTAGCTTACAGCCCCAGTTATTTCTGGAAAATCAAACCTTCTCACTAGACTCCTTGAGAACAAAGGAGCAGTGAAAATGACTCCCTACCACCACACCCTCTTCCAGTAGCAGCCCCAGGTGAAGCTCAAACCATCTCTAAGATTTCTATTGCCTCTGTCCCCGCTTTATGATGTGGCCAGAAATAAATTTGTCACCCATGGAAGGACTGCAGTCTTTCAAGGTCTTTTACTCCTGTTTTTGAAGCCCATAGGATGGACGTGCTCTGCGACATGCTGTTGAACCGACAAATCCCTATCAGTGGTCCCTCTATTTTTTTCCATCCATGGGCAGAACAAATTTTGTTTTGGGCACTGAGGAATGTCTGGGTGTGCCCCACCCATAGAAATACATGCTGCCGGCAGTGGTGGGAGCTCTGATAATCAACTGGGCAGAACCTAAATCTAAGTGCTCAACTTACAGAGAACTCTGGTCCTCATCCTGCAATGAGGTGATTGAGCCTGATGTGTCTTTATTGCAGTTAGAAGGGAGAAAACATGTGGGTTACAAGGTCAGAGGGCAATTAAGGATATCTAGCAGAAATGAGTTGCCTCCCTTGCTGTTCTGCTCTGGTGATTCCATTCAAGAGATGGGGATACACCCGGAAAGGGCCTGTAAAAAAATAAAACCCCTCAAAGATGCTTCCAGTTAGGGTAACCAGAGAGCAACTGTGAAAAATCTAGGTATCTATAGAAGATAATAGTTAATTAATGTAGTGTAATAAGTTGTCTATATAAGACAAAGCCTCAGATAGATCAGGACAGTCCCTATAAAATTGGAATATCTGGTTATCCGAATTTTAATGAGCTTTCATTTCCTCAGACTTCTCATGGTTTCTTCGCAGGGTGCTTTCTGGGGCCTCATGTTCGGCCTCGTAGTAGGTGCCACTCGGATGATCATGGAGTTTTGCTATAGAGTGCCATCCTGTGGCGAGGTAGACCCAAGACCAGCTGTCCTAAAGGATGTGCATTACCTGTATTTTGCCCTCATTCTTTGCGTGCTCACAGCCATCGTCATTATCCTCATTAGTCTTTGCACCACACCAATCCCAGAGGAAAAGGTAAGCAGCTCACTGGTTCAAACCTTTAAAGCCCCACCCTATTGGAGGAGTCAAGAGGACCCTATGAGCTCTAAAGCCACATCTCTCCTATTACTGACCTCTCTGTAATGCACTTCTGCAAAGGAGCATCTTTCCTGAGCTGCTAGGGCTCATAGTTTTAACGCTGCTTGCAGCTCAATGTACTATTGAAAAGGCGTGTGAGTTCCCGTGCTATGCTTAGAACTACGCAGACACCACAGCACAACGTTTCTGGGAGAGAAGGGAAAGAAGTGGGGTGGGAGATAAGATAAGATATCACAGTGTGTTCCTGAGAAGGAATGAAGTGGACCTAATTGAAACTTCTGCCCTATTTCAGCGAAGCCCCCATCAGTCTAGCAAGCAAACAAGATTAATATCTTTGCAACACTGGCATTTCAAGAAATAGCATTCCATCCCAATGTGATCTCAATTACATCTCACAACACAGCATCATGCTGCAGAGGAAAGCAACTTTCTCTGACTTGCTGCATTAAAACAGAACTGTGCATAAAGGTTAAGGTTGTAATAAGTGTCAGCTTAGAGAGACATTGTCAAGTAGTTTAGGATTCGAGGAGGTTTAGTTTACAGAGCGTGTTGCATAAAAGTTGGGGGCAGCGAAAGGATAAAAGGCCCAGTAAGTGCAACCATAGTCCACAGATGTTATTTTTAAAAAGACTGGCTGAATGGAGTACAGGATGTAAAGATTCTCTGAACCACATGGATCCCTGGTGTCTCCCTATTGTCCTCAATGGAGTTACATGTAGGTGATCGCATGTGGAGGGAAGGAAGGTAAAATGACCCTCAGAGATTCAAAGGCTAGAAGGGGCCACTATGATCACCTAGTGAGACCTCCTGGATAACTCCAGCCAGAAAATCATAGAATCTTAGGGCTGGAAGCGACCTTAGGAGGTCATCTAGTCTAGCCCCCTGACTAAAGAGAACCTCTTCCAAAAAATTCCTAGAGCAGATCTTTGAGGAAAACATCCACAAACCCACCAGTGATGGAGCGTCTCCCCTTCTGAGCAGGGATGGGATCTCATTCTTTTCTCCATGCCTCAGCATAATGTCTATCAGAATGTCTATAAATTTGCACAAGCAGCATGCACATCAATCCAATGGGCTAACCTCACAATCAACCCCACTGATATGCAGAGCAGAGCAAGAATGGTAGCAGTGGGAGCATACCCATACTGTTACACTAAAAATAGAAAGGCGGCTGAGGTGGTATAAGCAACAGAAGGCACTGACCACCCAGGGCTCGGACAGGATCACACATGGGGTAGCTAGATCGGCATGGGCAATAAAAATCGGCAGTCCATCAGGGTTAGTCCCTGGAGGGCTGCTACCGTTATACTTACTTGGGCCCCTGCAGGTATTGGGTGACCATCACTCTCATTGGCCTCAGACCACCTTTAGCAGTTGATGGGAACGGTGGGAATCCATGTCCTGATTTGTGCCACTTCCTGCAGCTCCCAGCAAACAGTGATCAGCAGCCAAAGAGAGCTGCAATCGCCTGATACCTTCAGAGATGCAGGTAAATATAGCAGAAGGAAATATTCTCTCTGCACTTAGAGAAATGGCTCCTGCTGTCAAAAGCTGGGTTCATATTCTTGTTCACGTGGCTTAGCCAGTGATATCCACCAGTTCGGCGGTTTGACGTTCTTTACAACTCGGCAGCAAAGATATTCTTCTCAATACTATTTGTTTTGCATTCGATTTAAATGTTTTGGTAGATTAATGAATAATTCAGGCCCTAATAGAGGTTGCCATTATTTTAAATTTAATTTTTAATAGGGTTGGATTTTATTATTAAAAAAAAATCCCCTTGTACTTAACTTAAATAAAAAAGAATTTTAAAACTGAATTTTTAAATATTTTTAAACATTACTTTTTATGCCCTCTGCCTGGCCTGGGCTTGAGCAGAAAACTGTGTGATGAAAAGGCTTCATAGCTCCTTACCAGACCCAACCCAGCTCCCTCCACGCCATATGATTGGGAGGCAGCGTGGTTCAGTGAAAAGAGCTCTGACTGGGATCACAACCACAGGCCTTTATTCCAGATGCTGAAATTGACCTGCTGGGTTTCCTTGAGCAAGGCCATGTCGCAGCTCTTTGCCTCAGTTTCCCCAGCTGTAAAATTGGGATCATGCTACTCAGCTCCTTCGTAAAATGTGTTGAGATCTAGTGATGATGACTGCCAGATAAGAGCTAACATTTATACTTCTTTTGCCAAGTGAAATAAAGAAGACCTGCCACCACACAGTCTAAGAAAAATACAGATGGTCATGCTGTCAGCTGGTGTGTATTGGCGTAACTCCATTGATTTAACATACTAAGAACTGCTTTTTCAAGAGAGCTATGCTATTTTACACCAGTTAAGGAAGAACTCAGTGCAAGTCGCAGAAGGAAAAACAGCGATTTGTAGCTGTATTAAAGAGGTGCAGCTAAAGTGCTGAGCTTTAAATGAATTACAATCCAAGAACTGCCAGCAGTAGCATTTTTCCCTGCTGATTTGGACACTCTCCTATCCCCCTGGGTGATTGATGCTTTGCTGGGAAACAAATATGCAAAGAATTTGTTTGGTATGCTCCAGAGTTCATATGTCTTCATTGTAGGCAGTCCATATTGTGTCACGCCGTCCTTGAAAACCTTGCAAAAGAGCTTACAATTAAATTTGAGACTGTGAAGCTGAAACACAACTGTCAGGTGCCAGATGGAATAGAAGGATTTATTCTCACTTTGCCAAGTTCTCTCAAAGTCCCTCAGGCACGGGGAAGGTAGGAGGTGGGGAAGGGAAGGGAAGGGAAGGAAGGACTACAAAAACATGCAAAAATTCTGCCAACGACAGGGCCACCTGGGCTAATGGTCTGGTACATTCCTAGGCCCTGTGCTTGTCTTGTGACCTAGGGCACCAGGAGCTTCAACTGTTCTGCTCCAGAGTGAGATGGATATATTAAGCGGCTTGTTTTCCAAGGTGCTGAGTTGCCAGGTGGAGTCAATGGGCGCAATGCCCCTTTCTTCTGAAAATTGGACCTCCATAGTGTGCAGAACAGACACGGGCTCAAGTTCATCTGTGGTCCTCTCACTCCCTGTCAGAGGTCACTAGTAACGAGTAGGACGTCTTCGTGTCACCATCCTATTTGTGAGTCCATTGGTGGCTGATCAGCCTGATTCTGGAGCCGCAGATCTTATCACAGAAGGGGCAGGTGTTGGTACGTGTAGGAGGGGTGTTGGGCAGTTTTTACTGCTCTTTTCTCTTTCTCTGCCTCTCCTCTTCTGTGCTTCTGTGGAACCTCTCAGATTGTGCCACTCCCTCATGGATTCCCGCTCTCCTGCTCCCCCAGAATGGAGGCGTTTTAAACAGACTGGCTTTCGTGGGAGAGGCTGAGAGATACATATGAGAACACCGTATAGCCCCATTGTTAGGGCACTCGCTTGGGAGACCTCTACATTTTACAGGGGAAGAACACAGGAAAAGCCAGACTGGGTGAGACCAAAGGTCCACCTAGCTCAATAGCCTGTCTTCTGATAGTGGCCAATGACATGTGCCTCAGAGGGAACGATCAGAGCAGGCAATCACCAAGTGATCCATCCCTTCACACATTCCCACCTCTCCCTCATCCTGGGTGAGCAGACTAACCACGGGGCTCTGGGTTGTAAGGCAGGAACCGCCATCTCTCCCTCACAGTTTGTCGGAGGGGACTGACTTGGCTTGGGCACCTAACCCCAGAAGAGGGTTCACAGTTGTGAATCCTAAGTGGAGGGAGCCAGGCTGGCCATAGACTCTGCTGGGACCTGGGCAGTTTGGGGCAGGGGGAGCAGGCCCAGATCAGAGGCAAGGAAGGGGTGTCCCTCAGTGGAAGAGGCAGAGTTGGGGGAGGCTAGCCTTCCTGGGCCATGCCTTGCCTCTCCCAGACAAGCCTCAGTGCTGCTCAGACCATGCTGTACAGGGCTCTGGCAGTGATTTAAAGGGCCCATGGCTTTGGCCACCACTGCTGCCACAGTAGCAACAGCAATGGTCCAGAGCCCAGGTCCTTTTAAATCAACAGGACTCAGGGCAATTTCCCCCTTTGCCGCCCTCCTCTCCATTGATGGCCCTGTCAGAGAGGCACCTCCTGGCAGGCACCTAACTCTCTCTGAGGGGAGGAGTTTCAACCCTGCCTGTTTCCTCAGCTTCTCCTGTTGGCTAGCTTTGGCAGCTTCCCACTCAATGTGCTCCCATTCAGACACCTAATGTTCCCCATGCCTTCTGTAGGGAGCCATGACTCCAAAAATAGGGTGTCAGCTTCCTATGTGACTGAGCACAGCAAAGTGAATTTACACTGAATCTAGGTCTCTTGGGTGGGTCAAGTCCCTGTGACAACATGCTCTTAGTAGGACTACTGGTCCGTGAACTGCTTCCAGTCAGAAATACCACCTGCCTTCAGCATTCAGGTCCATTCTGTCTGCATTCCAGCTCTTCAGCAACACCCAGGCTATTGCGTCAAATACTTTCCTAAGGTCCAAGTAAATTATGCTGCTAACTTTCCCCTGTCAGCAGTTTTGTTTTTTGCTTACTCCAAAATAGCTGCCCTGTTAGACATGATGTCCCTCTAGTAAATCCACGCTGAATGAGTTTGATGAGATCACAGCTCTCTAGATAGGCCACTGCTGTGTCCTTGGTTTGTCAGTGTTGAAGCAAGCTGCTGCAGTTTTAGTTTCTAGGACAATGCTGGCTGGGGAGGACCTACGATAAGGCTAGTCCCCAAAACAACAGTTCGTGGCAAGCTCCTGAATGTAAAGGTGAGAGTGGGTGGGAAAATTGGGGTACAAGGTTGAATGGAGAGGTGTTTCGTGGCTAGTCAGCTGAAGCTGAAAGGGGAGCTTTTTAAGGTGGCCAGTTCCCAGGGACTGTCCAGGGGAGTTAGGCACTGAACTCTCATTGGTGACTTTGCAACTCTTGCCTTCTATAAACTGTACTTCTGAAAGTTAAGGTTGTGTGTGTACATGAATGTGTGTGTGATGGGGAACACACAGTGCACTTTGGCTACAGCCACACTAGTTAATTTTGCCTACAAAACCCCGATTTTGTCAACACAAAATGTGTTTTATCGACAGTATGTTGACAAAAGTTGGCATTTCCATTGACAACTTTCTGTGTCTCCCAGATGAGGAATGTCACCTCTTCTTGGCAGGTTCTGTCAACGAAAAAGCAGTGTGGACACTCTGGGGGGGCCTTCTCTCGATAGACAGGGCATCCACAACAATGGACAGCCCTGTCTGCTGTGCTTCCAGGTGCCTGTTTTGCCGAGAGAGCAGCTGGGCAGTCCGGCTGCTCTGTTGGCAGAGCTGAGCACTCTTTTGATTGGCTTTCGTGTGTGGCTGCACTCAGTCGAAAGAAGTTTTGTTAGGAAATCTCTTCTGGCAGTGACTTCTGCCAACAGATAGCTCTGGTGCAACCGTAGCTTTTGAGTGTCTCTCTGTTTCTATCTCTGCTCCACAGCTTTCTCTCCCTTTTCCTCTCTACTGAGCTGTGTCTCCTCCTTTCTTCCTAAAAACTGAGGATGAGATTTCTCAAATTCTCAGCACGGGCAGCTCTTCTAAAGGTCTGCTTCCTTATAGGCAGGGACAGGAAGGTCAGAAGTGGTAGCTTGATGCCAAGGGCAAAACTCTCATTGACTTGAGTGGGGCAGGATTTCATCCCCTCAGGCTTTCAAAAGCTAAGCTACGGGTTTGCATTGATTTCAATGCAAGTGAGGGGACAGCTTTTAAGGATCTGGACCATAGGTCCAAATCGTCCAAGTTCTTTTGAAAAACCCAGCCATATTTTGAGGCCTAAGTGAAAATGGGTGTGTTTTGCAAATCAGTGATTAGTTTTGAGCTCTGAGGAAGGTTCTGGCATCAAAACATGTATTCCAGGGACTGAAAAACCTCCCCCACAAGTAGCCCTTTGTGTTTGGAGGGGTGAAGGCATGGGGGCTGTGTTTGTTCTTGAATTCTTTTTTGCTCAGAAACTTTGAAACATTCTAGTGATATTTCCTCAGTGATAAAATAAAATAAAATAAAATACCTCAGGAAAGATGAGGATCCTCAAATCAAAGTAATTTAGCAAAATGTGACAAGAAAGATTAGCCTTGCCTGATGCTCATCTTAGCTGAAAATTATTTAAATAAAGCTATAAATCTTCTCAAACTCATGCAACATTTTCTGTCAGCTGGAAATTGCCATCTAGATTTTGCATGTTAAAAAAAAAATCTACATTTACAATGGTGTGACTTTGGGAGTGACCCAGTGGAGAAATTAATTTCCCTGGAGGCAGGCCGGATCCATCTGATGGTGGCAAAAATGGGTGACTTTGCCTTTCAACGTAATCACCATTGTTGCTTCTGGTCAGCCCTGTTTTGCTAAGGCTTGTCTGCAGAGAGCTCAGGGAATCGTAGATGGTGGACAGGAGGACAACTTTGCAGTGTTGTCCTCACTGTCCCGCCTTGTCTTCTAGAGCTTATCACTGGGATAACCTTCTGGGGTTACCACCGTAGATAAGGTCTGCGTTAGTGATCACCCGCAAGCGGCTTGCAGTCAGGGCACCTCCTCGGTCCAGTGAAAGTCCTGCATCGGCTGGTCCTCACAGGCATTTAGCTGCAGGAAATCTTTGGTGTTAAATACCTCTGAAGATCAGGACCTAATGCCTTAGCTGCATGTTAGCAGATGCCTCCTTGGTTGGCGGAGATGAGAGGTAGGTTGTTGCAGGTGGAAAGGAAAAGTGAATGTTCCTCAGCCTCAATACCTCTGTCCTGCACAGCCTGGCAAAAGTGCCACTCTGAGGGGTGTGGGCTGGCCAGGGTCACCTGGTCCTGGTGGCTTCTGTTCCCTCCCACTAACCCATAACTCAACAAGTCAGAAGTAATTGAGCCACCTCTTTCTCTTTCCGTAACGTTGGATGGGAAGGGGAGGAAGAGGAAAGCAGCAGTTCCCTTCTTCCACCACCCCACGACCAAGTGGGCAGGAAATGGCAAGTGTGAGCACCTGCATTTCCCACCTCCTCGCTGAGAGTAGAGGTGGGGGGAACAGCAGTATAAACCATGCAGAAATAATGAGGAGCCCCTTGATGCCTTAGGGACCAACAGATTTATTTGGGCCTATGCTTTCAGGGGTGAAACCCACTTCGGCGGCGGCATCACTACAGTGTATCCAATGAAGTAGGTTTTTGCTCATGAAAGCTTCTGCCCAAAGAAATCTGTTAGTCTTTGAGGAGCCCCAGGACTTCTCACTGGTTTTGCAGATACAGACCAGAGGTGGAAAAACGTACCCCAAAAGTTACTTGAGTATAAGTGCAGCTGCTTTCACTTCTGGGTACTTGAGAACAATAAAGAAGTGATGTGGGTGTGTGTTTGTGCGTGTGGGTGGGTGTGTGCTTTTACTCAAGTAGTTTTCCAGGGGACACTGGTAACTTACACTTAAGTACACCCCCTCTGACCCCAAGCGGTTGTACTTTTACAGTTTTACTCAAGTAACTTTTGGAGTACTTTTCCCTTTGATACAGACTAACATGTTTATCCCTCTGAGTATAAACCATGGTGTGTTAATAGTTAAGGCCTCATGTCAATGCAAATTCTAGCTCAGTTCAAGCCCACACTGTGCATTTCTCCAGAAGGCCCAGACTTTTTGACTCCTGCACTCACAGAACACATGTGAGTCTGGTTTCAAGTCTGTTGCTGCTAGCTGAGTAGTTTGGCCCATCCTGGGATTACTGTGTGCTTTGAAAGGAGCAGCAAATGAGAGCCTTCATTTCTGGAGTCAGCAGCTACTCTGCTCCTCCCAGAGGCAGGAGAAGGTCTCCTAGGCCTGCCAAAAGCCAGCCAGAGATGGGAAATTGGCAAGTCTTAGGGCGAGTGTGAAACCTCCCAGCTTTTAATAAAAAGGAGACATGCAGACAGATCGGCTGGCTCTGTTTACAGGAAGAAGCTGCTTTGCTGAATGTTTCTTTTGTTTGTGCCAAGCCAAGGCACGCTGAAGGTGCCCAGCCAGATGCAAGGCTGCCAAGTTATGATGTTGCAGAGTTCTTTCTTCATCACCAGCTGTCAGCAGTTTTCCAGAACCTCGCACAGAGTGCCAGGGTGCCTTGAATCCCCAGGCATGCATTCTAGGCCTGGGCATGTGCCACAGACCGATAGGGAAGAGAGGACGCCTCCACATCAGCCTGTCAAAGATGAGAAGCAGCATTTCTGTGATGCCAAGATGGCCATCCTTTTGCTGGGAAAAGGCCAGGGGATCTATGTAGTGCCAGGTCTCCAGCCCAGCTCTGTGGCCAACTTTCCATAAGCTTAGCATGGCAGATATGGAGATTTCTTGCAATATCTCTGGCGATATGTATTGTGTTATGTTTTGTGCTGATGTGGGCCAGGGATTGTACGCAATTCCATGGGAATGGATGACCAAGGCCCCTACAGAATTGAAGGGGAGGCAGCAACTAGACAAATTCCCTTAGGTTGTATCCCCTCCACAGGGACGCCTCTTCTGGGGAGGCTCAGCTCTACTAGTTCTACTAGACTGGCAGAGAAAAGACTTGGGGATAAATACCCAGCTTTTAAAATGGCACAGGACCTGCTTTTGATCCAGCAATCAGACAGGACCTTCTGTTCCAGGGCGGAGGGGTGGGGGTAGAACCCCAGCTCCTTAAGTAAGGATTGGAAACACTGACATCTTCCAGAGTGCGGAGTGGGGAAGCCGATCCCTGATAAGTTTTGTTCGATATAGGTAGGTTATTTTATTGTTTCTAATATAAATTCTCTCTGATGCTTCCTCCTTAAGAATAAATGTGCTTGCTCCAAAAAGGCTATGTGGTCATTGTGACTGCAGGCTCTTACGCTGTCTGTAAGCTTTTGATGCTGGCCAGGTTAGCTAGTGTGGCTTGCTGAACCAGCACAATACATGTAGGGAACTGCACATCCAGAAAACCCCTGACTGGGGAAGAGAAGGAGGTGCAAGTCCTCCCACAAGAGATGGTGGTGTGGGAGATGGGACCCTACAGTAGGTGCCTTTGCTGGACCACAGGGAATAGAGGTGGAGCTGCTCTGAACCCTAACACATAGGCTGTGACTTTACAATCTCCTGGTATAAGGGCAGCACATAGTCTTAGCAGAGGGTGGACTGTGTTTCAGGCAGTCCCTGTTTCCCCATTGCTCTGAGGGTGGAGTGCTCTTAGTTCTCAAGAAAAAGGGGATCCCTCCCCCTCTACCCCATCACAGCAGTGCACACTGTGGTTAGAATCACAGTCCCTGTAGGGGATCCGAGGGAGATTCTCTCTTTCTCCCCCATAAATCCACATAAGGGCTAGAACAGTCCAAACCCTGAATGACCATAATGTTGTTGACGTCTGTCTTGGCCCAGTGTCCTCGTGTGGGAAGGCTGAAAGCTCTGGCTCTGCTAGGCCCTGGCCCATTGTTGTTCTTTCTGTTGATTGATAATCTTGAACTTCTGGACCTTCATGACTTGAATTTGGACTCGGTTCGGTTGATGGCATTTCACTGTGAAATTCTATTCTGTACCGGCACTACTGATGCACTGAATGCAGCCGTGGTCCTTTTGCATCTCTGCGGAGAAGCGCTGTTGGTGTCATTGCTCTGAAAGGCCACTTCACTCAGCAGTTAAGAACCTGCCTAGTAGACTGTGATTTGGCAGGTTGCTAGGAGAGGCAGGGGAAGGAAATAAACAACTTCATGAATTAAAGCTTAATAGTTCCCTGGTTTTAAGTGGACCATATTTTCAGGAGAAGGGAGTATGCGTGAAGCGGAAATGAAAATCAGTATGACCCCAAAGCGTATTGGCCCTACCTGCGACTTCAACACATATAGCTGTTGGGCTCCCCCAGACCAGATTTTTGCCTGTACAGATCATGTAATTTCCCCAAGAGAGAAGCCTGTATGCAGAGACCGGTGCTAGTCAAGTTGCCGAAGGATTAAAATGGTACAAGCCAAGGGAAAACACAAGAGCTGTTGTCACAAAGCAACCCAGATTTTTGTGAGGTCAAACCCTCTAATGACAGCTCCTGTTTCCAGCCAGGACACCAAGACTGGGCTTGGACTGGAGGCTGACAGTTACTTAAATCGCTTTCCCCCTCTTATTTTGTATCTAGCTGGCTAGCCTGACATGGTGGACAAGACACAACAAAGCTCCTCCAATTGACCTGGTGAGCCAGAAGAGTGAGTTGGGGGAGGTAAATCCTTCAATGGGCGAGAGCGATGCAGATCAGGCGACAGGGGAGAACACAGATTCGGAGACCAAAGAACATGGAGGTAGGTGGGCTCGGTCTGGGGTCCATGGACCAGATGTGTGGAGGTAGGGCATCTGTTCCCATTCCCAGAGGCATCAGGCCCACAGATCTACCCCTGCCACATCTGGGGAGGAGACAGCTAGAGTCTAGGTTACTGCGCTTACACTCCGCCTGCTAACCGGTGGTCTCTGACTGCTTGGATGGCCTCCCCGGAGCAATTCCAATGGCACCCAGATGATTTGCAGAGCTCCCACTGCCCCCAACAGCAGCAGCATGTGTTTCTATTGGTGGTGCATGTCCGTACATGCCTGAGTGCACAGAACAAAGCTTACTCTGAACATGGATGGAAAGAAATAGAGGGAACATTGCTGCTAATTGACCCCCTTGTGTGCATTCTAGTGTGCCAGCCCTCTGCATCATTGCAGAGAGCTTCCATCTAAAACCTAAACAACTTACCCAAGGAATGTTTCCTCCTCCTCATCCCTCGGAATATGGACTTTCCTTCACCCACACTGCCCTGGCCTCAGAGCCAGGAGGAGCACAACTCAGCCTGGCACCGGCACAAGCATTTTGAGCCCTTAAAAGTACCTGACTTTAATGGCCTACATTTGCTGGGCCAGCTGGATGGGGAAGCGTCCCAGCAGTTTCTCAGCCGTGCCAGGAACGAGGGCCAGAGAAACACTGAAATAGCCCAATGTAGCACCTGTGCTTAAGATCTAGGGGGGGCCTCTGATCTGGACGTTAAAGCCAGGCCATTCTGAGATGGAGACAGGCAATTTGGTGAGGTTTTAATAAGCCTGATTCTCAGGGATGCTTCATGCCACTGTGGATATGGGGTAACCATAACCCTATAAGGGGTGTTTTAGTCTGCTGCAGAGCAACTTGCAGCTTGCTAGGGCCCATAGAGGGTGTCTGGCTAATTACACACATCTGTTTTAAAGGCTATGTGAAAACCATCTCCGTAGTGCGATCTGCTGGCATCCTTAAGTGGATGAAAAATGGAAAGGAGACTCTCAACATTTTTTTTCTATCCCTGCTGCATGTCAGGCTCTGTGAGAGAGGCTTTCTCCTACCTGTCTAGCCTGCTTTACTGGCCTAATTCAGTCAATGAGGCAACTGTTCAGTGAAGCAGAAGGTAATGAGATGCCAGCGTCGTTCAGTGGCTAGCGCGCTGGATTGGGCACCCTGGGTTCTCTGCCACTGAGCTTTCTGTGACCTTGGTCATGTCTCCCTGCCTCAGTTTCCCTTATTCTAAAATGAGGATGAGATTTTATTTGGGCATAACATACCATTAGGTGCTCAGGACAAAAAGCACTGCTTAAAATACAGAGCTAACTTGCCAAGAGCCCACTGTAATAGGTACACTAGCTCATTACTAACAGGCGATGTGGGGAAATAGATGAGTGAAAGGAAAGCAGTGGGAGGCGGCAGTTAGCAGTGTATTGTTTAAGGCCAGAAGGAAGCACAGTCTGACTGCCCACCTGTCAGAGGCGACCAGCATCCCACAGTGCTCGCACACAAAACTCAGCAACCAAAATGACATTGAAATCTGACAGCCCTTGGGAGCCTAGACTGGCCAGGGCCACAGGCTGAGATTAGGAGGGACTGAGCTGAATCAATGCATAAGGGTCCTCCGATGGCAGGAAATTAAATGGAATATGGGGCTGGATTATGGCAGGGCTTTAGGGGCTGCAACTCAGGAGCCAGGCTAGGAAGCCCCCTCTCGCATCCTCTGTCCCTCCCAGACCCCTCACCCCGAGCCCACTCCTGACCCCACCTCCACAGCCCACTCCTGACCCCTACCTCCACCCAGACCCCACACCTCCACCCGAGCCCGCCCCCGTCCCCTACTTTCCCCAGACCATTTAAGCCCACCATGGTGAGCTATGCATCAGGAGGCAACTAGGGGCGGTGTGAAGCCGGGCAGAGAGGGAGTGCTAGGAGCTGTATCCAGGCAGGAGGGGTGGCTCAGGATGCAGGGAGAGGTGACTAGGAGCTGTGTGTCAGACGAGCCCCTTTGGGGTGACTGTGCTCCAAGGGCTCAGCTGGCTCTTAATGGCTGGAGGCACATCAAAGGGGGCTGGGAGTGGAGGGGCAGCAGCAGGAGCCCGGGGAATGCCGAGCCAGCCAGTTCCATGGCACTAGCCAGAGCAGCAGCCGTCCTGCACTGCCCAGGCACTGAGTGCGCAGGCAGGGACAAGCCTGGAGTGCCAGGGGGAAGAGGAGTGTTTGGGGAAGAGGGTTTGGCGTGTCCTTCAGGACTGCTTACTCTGGGTAAAGCGCTGCAGATCTGGGGATGTAACTTCAACCCCACTGTGCCCAGGGGCTGGGAGCTTCAGCCTGGTGTGAATTGCTGGGGCTCGGCTTCAGCCCCATAGAGGTTGCTGGCAGGCCCACTGACGGGGTGGAGGGAAAAGTGGGCCTGGCTATCCCCAGCCCCACCTCTTCCTCCCAAAGTCTCAACCCTTTCAGGGGCATGGAGCCACCGCCTCCATCTTGCCCATGCCGGGGGGTGGGGGTGGGGGTGGGGGGGCTAACAAGGCTATTGGATGCCCTGGTTGCCAGGGCTCCTGACTTAGCCCCATAGAGTGCACTGGGACTTCGGGGCTCCAGGGTGCACCTGCAGGAGCTCACAGCTCTTACCCCCCACAAAAAAAATCCCATGGCCCCACCCGGGGCGTAGATTCCTGGTTGAGAACCGCTGCTCTAAGCCATCCCCAGCAGGTGTTTGTCTAATTGACGCTTAAAAGTCTCCAGTGACAGAGCTTCCACAAGGTAATGTGTTCCAGTGCTTCACCTAACTACCTAGCTTAACTCGTGCTGCACCCACCCGAGTGCTTTCAGCCAGCCATCAGCGCCTCCCTCAGCCTTCGCTTTGTTAGGATTAAACAAGCTAGTCCAGGCCCCTCTTACAAAATGCCTCCCTCCGCCTGCTCGTCCTAGCAGCGCTTCGTTGCACCCGTGCCCCTCTGAATTAGTCTTTCTTCACCGAGCATGAGCAGCGTGGTGCACAGTAGTCCAGTGAGAGCCGTGTCTGGGCCAATGCTATTACTAGTGCCCCATCTCTCCTGGAACTGCCTCAGGTGACACAGCCTAGGAACTTATTTGCCTTTTTCGGCACATTGGTGGTTCATATCACCCAGTGCTCAAGCCTGTCTTGGCTGCTTCCCCCACCCCTGCCACTCCAGCACTTTGAGGGTAGCAGGTGTGGAAGATGCAAGAGAGTTTAAAGTACTTTGCCCTTAAAGGCTTGTGTTCAGTAAAGCTCCTTGAGGTCGCAGGCTTCCCACCTTGGATTGGGATCGCTGCCAAATAGGAATTCCTTCCTGTGAGGGACTCTCACACACGTTTAATCCTCCCTCTGGCACCAGCTTCAAGACCAGGCTGCTGCCATCAGCTGGAAACAGCACATTCATTTCTCTCAGTGGTTTGAGTGTATAGTCTTAGGTCTGTGCACCCCGGCACCCCACTCCTTTTGGCACACAGGCATCACATCATCTTCTTAAAGGGGTGCATTACATTTAAAGAAAACCACCCTTCTTGAGGCCTTATGTGGTTGCGAGGTGTAACAGAACAATTGAAACATGATTGAGACCACAAGAGAATTGTTTCCCAGGGATGCCACTTGAGTTAATAAACATATGGGGAGGTACTGCTTGCTTAGAGCCAGCAGGACCTTCAGGCATCATTGTGTCCAGTCCCCTGTACTTACAGCAGGACCTCTCACTATCCCACCACAGGTGGTTGGTTTTGGAAGACCGTTTGTCCCAGTTCTCTAAATGGCCCTGAGAGGACTTGAACACACTACTCAGGGGTTTGTAAGCTAATACTCAAACCACCAAGTGCTCCCTCGTCTGGTTTGGAATGTTACCTTTTAAGTGGAGGGGGAGGTGTTCACGTGTGCTCAGCACAGAGACGTCCAACAAGCCCTAAAAATAAAGAAACTAATTTGATTGCATCTAAGTAAACATCCCGTTTTACTCTCAGTCTGTAGTCCTTCCCTAGTCATGGCAGGAGCTGGATTCTCGACTCCTGGCACCCTGACTCCTTAAAAGGCTCTGCTATGGGCACACAACAGGAACAGAAAGGAGCACTGCTTCCAATTCAAAAGCCCCTACTCTGTTTCCCTCGGTCCCGCCCCGGCCTCCTGCCAATGCTCTTCCTGCTTCCCTGGTATTCCCAAGAACGCTCCAGGACCCACGGGGTGTGGTTTAATCTTCACAGGCCAGGCAAGTTAGTCTAGAGAGTTAACAGCTGCTGAGACAAAAGATCTATCTAGCTGAATGGCTGGAACATCAGCCAGCAGCATTGCCTCTCACAGTCACTACAAGCCTCATGCCAAGGTCCCCCATCTCATCTCTTATGTCCAACTGCTCAGTCTCCATTTGTATCAGAAATTCTTGTTATTAGACCCTAAATGCATGACACTGCATCAGCAAATTCTACTAGCACAAGGCTAATTATCTACTTATGAGAAAGACCTCAGCACCCCACCAGCGCTTCTTGGCATGGTCAGCAGTGTATGTTGGAAAGCCATGCCAAGTAACAAGTGCATGTTTTCAACTTAACCCCCACCTCCCATTCCCCAGAAGCCACAAAAATGGTCCCTTGCTCATGTGATTTTCTGCATTGCCTTAGGCTAGGCTGGCCATTCGTGAGTTAGTTCTCATCAGTGTCTTGGAACAAAGGGGGGCGAGACCACAACAAAAGTTCTCCCTTTTTTATGAACAGGCGAATGTTTGGATTCAAAGTTTAGTGCAGCTGTTCTGGGATGAGCCTGTGGTTTATTATCAATGCTTATTCTACCTGCCCCAGCTCATCTTTTTATAGCCTGACATCTTGATAATTTGGCAAATAGCAATGAAGGGAAAGGAAATGCAGAAGCACTTATACAACAAGTTAATGAGGTTTTGGTACCAGGCTTTTCAAGCTCTTATGACACGCTACCTTTCATAGCAGGTTATATTTAGAAAGAACAGCAAGTGACAATTAAAAGGTGTAAATCACACAGAGCTTCCCTCTTGATAAACAAGCCATGAGTTCTGTGGCAGACAGCATGAAATCCTCGAAGTTTTGTGGAAGTTCCACTGTAGAGAAATGCAGCTTTTTAATTCATTAAGCAACAAATAGTTCATCTGTCAAACGCCCAGGCTCGTTAAAGGACAGCCTTTCATATGGTTACGTTTTGAGAATGCCGGAACAAAGTAAGGCCAGATGGATTTTTGTGGACTGAGTGCAGGTCTGGGATCCAGGAACAGCTCAAACCAAATTGCAGCTGGGCCATTGATTCAGGTCAACTCATCTCTGAACTGGCCACTGGCTTGGGTTACCCATGTTGAGACTCTTTATGTCTGTTCGCCTGAGTTCCTGCGGCCCCGGTCAGCTTCACTGGGAGAGAGAGGAGCTTCTGAAACTGGCTTAATTGATGCAGCCAAACACTGAAGAGCAAAAATCAGTGGCCGCTTCTGCGAATCACCTATCTGCTGCACAGCTCAGGTTCTGTATAATGCCATGCCCATTTGGCCATCTCCAGCAAGTGGCAAGGACTGACTCATGTTTGCTCCGTCCTTCGACCACATCAAGTGCTACGAATGCAGTATGCTATTTAAACGTGCCTTCAGCTGGGTTGCAGCTGGCGCAGTTGTGCTGGGAGTGTGAACTGGACCATGCTGATTAACCAGCCTACCCATTCACTTCCTCTGCATTGCTAACCAGGAGGGCTACATCATGCTCTGTGCTTCTAAAAGAGCACAACTTTCTCACCACACAATCGTGATCATTTGTGGACTGTTAATTCTGGTCGGGGCGAATCCTTCTAATGCAGAGCCATGGGGTGACAGAAGGGGCCTAAAAGTCGGGGGGACTCCATGAGCACCTGAACTCTGTCCCTGTCCCTCAGGCTGCCTATCTCCTCCCTAGGGTGCCACCCCTCCCCTCAAGGCCCTGCCTCATGCTGCCCCCTTCCACCAGAGGCTCCACTCTCATGCTGCCTCTTCCACCAAAAGTCGTGCCACTGCTCTCTGCCCCATCCCCCAAAACTCATACTTACAGCCAGTAGCAAGTGAGCGGGCACAGCCCCTGCTTGGAGCCCCTCCTGAGCTTCAAGCCATTGGTTCTTGGACCTCTCAGCAGCAGAGAGGGTGAAGCGGTCCCTTCCACTGAGGGTGTGGCTGGTTTCTCTCCATGTGCCTCGAGCAGTAGTGCTTCATGGGAGATGTTCAAAGCAGTGACATGACATATTGAGGGTATGGGACAGAGGAGAGGCGGTGGAATACCGCAGCGATTAGAATATGGGATTAACTGCCCCTCCTTCTTTGTGTTTCCTGCCGCAGCAAGCCTTCCTTGCTGGAAGAAGGTATACTTCTGGTTCTGTGGGATCTCCAGCAACCCAGAGCCCTCACTGACCCAGGAAGAGAAAGCAGTCCTGGAAAGGAAACTCACCAGCATTGTGGAAAAGCCCCTATCAAGAATAGTTTGCAACATTAATGCTATAATCCTGCTAGCTGTTAATGTCTTTCTGTGGGGGTACTTTGGCTGAAGACAGGGCTGCAGACAATACTCAGCTGGTTTGGCTTTCATTAAGAATTAATTCAGACACTAATCAAAGGAAACAAATTCATCTCTCCTCCTCCTAACCCCAGCCTGGAGCTGACAGATAACAGAGACAATAGACTGTCCATTAAGCTCTGTGTTTCCCTTTGGTACAGCATCAGTCCATGCAAGATTGAAGGAAATGTATTTAGCTGCTTGGTTTCTCCAGGAGGGAAACTAAAGTGAGCTCAGCCTGAGCCCCTGGAATTTGGATTCAGAACCAACCCTGCTCAGAATTCAAGGGTATGCTGGGATTCAGGGGCAGGATGAGTTACAACCCAGAGATGCTGGGTCAGGTGGAAAGTAGAGATGCAGGCTCAGTTCAAAGCTAAGTTCAGGGTATTTGGATCTTGAAGGGGCTGGGCACACACTAATCAGCTTCCACCTGCTTCTCTTCACCTGTAAATGGGTGTAGATCCATGGACATCAATGGAAGTACTCCTGAGTGACAGCAAAGCCAGGGGCTGGAGAACCAGGCCAAAGTGCTGTACTTAATATATCTTCTACTGGAGCAAAGAACACTGCAGCCCCCACCTTCCTCGCTCCAGCACCTGCCCCCATCCATCCCCCTGTGACCTCTCACGTGGGCTCTGCAAGGGCTGGCGCAGGACCTGGCTTCTGTAAGTGCCCAGCACAGCCTGGACGGAAAGCCTGAATGGCATCCCTGCGTATTCTGCAGGGTCCCTTGTGTCTTGTAATTACGAAGCCCTTCCATGATAGCTGGGTCCAAAACAAGACCCTTCAGGCGAACACTGGGCAGCACAAACTGTGTCAGCCAACCAGAGTGAACCTCAGGGTCTGAAAGGGGCCAGCAGACTCTAAACAACCAATCAATCCAATTATGCGCTTTTCTCAAGCCTTTACTACCATTACAGCTGAGTTTTGTCTCTTTCCATTTCTGAAGGACCCTGTATAGCCACGTCTTTTCTATTGTAACATGTTTGTATTTATGGACTGGGCTAAGGCTACACTTCAAGAGCATGGCCTGAAATGGAAGAACTTGAATAAAACAACCAAAAAGAATGTTTTGTTCAGGTCAGTATTACTTATGTTGAAGCCACACTTAGTGAACTTCAAGCAGGTCAGGCCCACATTGATTTAGCTGCTGTGTGCACAGTAAATGGAACTCCCTGCCCCAAAGAGTTTACAATCTAGAAGACCAAACCTAGCGGGCAGGGGGTAGCATGATATTTACTAGAGAGGGTTTTTATCGGGTAAAATTATGGTTTTAGCACCCAGATTAAAACTGGGCCCAGTTTATAGCACTTTCCATTTTAAAATTTGTTTTAGTTACATAGTCAAATTAATGTGGCTCTGGTCTGAAGAAGGGGGTCTGTCCCACGAAAGCTCACCACCTAATAAATTATTTTGTTGGTCTTTAAAGTGCTACTGGACTGCCTTTTTGTTTTGATAGAACATAGACTAACACGGCTATCTCTCTGTTATTAGTAGTCAAATTGTATTACATATCCAAATAAGGCAGTAGATAGGAGATTAATTTGAGGTAGTAGAACTAAAGAAGTGAAATTTCTGTGTGCATAATACAAATATGCATAATTGCAATAGTGTCAGAATGTCTTTATACAATTTGTTTGGTGTTTTTTTCAAGTGAGTTTTATATGCTGTGACCCATTTCAAGTTTCAATATTATATAATCCAAAGTCAAAAAAACATTTCCTGACCATAACACAGAGTGGTAGTTGTGAAGCATTAAGCAATCAGAAGCATGCAGTGTTACAGTCTACCTCTCTCCATCTAGCTGGCCATGTGGATGGAGTAGATCAGCTTTGATGCAGTAGATAGATGAAGCCCAATTCTCAGTTCTGCATGGATCTATTTAAAGTTTGAAACGATGCATTCTAGGCTTGCTGAATTTGCTGGACTCTGAAGCAATTGTCCCAGATGGAAGTCTGATGGAATCTCGGGCTTCTTCAGATTTTCCACCACGTTAAAACAAAAATGTTTTCCTTGATAGTGGATGAAAACGTCAATTTTGGCTACAGTGCATCTTCTACTTTAAATGTAACACAGGAGAATGTTGGGATTTTGCTGAGCAGTGACTGGCTGCAATTTCTACTTGTTTCCCTGACATTTTTCTTTTCTGCATATTTTGAATGAA
Source organism: Carettochelys insculpta (assembly GCF_033958435.1). Lineage (NCBI taxonomy): Eukaryota > Metazoa > Chordata > Testudines > Carettochelyidae > Carettochelys > Carettochelys insculpta. Next base: position 7,804,323 of record NC_134145.1, read on the forward strand.
CGAGGTTGGCCAACAGTTGTAATTTTCTCATGACATCTCTTTTCTATGGTTGCACTATATGGTGCAAAAATCATCACAGTTCAGTAGAACTTCGTCCTTCTCATGAACTCACAGTCCTTTTTAAAGTGTGTCAAGTGGCCCAGAAAGTGAATTAAATTGCCTGAGTGAGTTATTTGCTTCTTGGTAAATCCCTTGATTATTAATTATACTGACCACGCTAGCTTTATGTTCTGTCCTGTGAGCTCTCATAATTCTGAGTTTATGTGGCCAATTTTTGAAGATACGTTTCTAGGCAGGTTGATTGTTCCATTTTGTGGTACGAGGGATTTGGGAAGATGGGAGGTTACAGATCTTGGCAGTCATTTAACCAGGGTTCAGGATGATGATTATGAAACTACTTTTGTGTATCTGCAACATGTTTCATCAAAACACTCAGTGTAAGGTCTCAGCCAAGTAAACAGAGCCAACATGATGCATTGCCAAAGTGCCGTGCATGGCCTCTTTCTTTCCCTTGGCTCTTGACTAGCTCTTACTACAACCATCCTGTTCATTGCTAATGCCTTGGCATCTCTTATCAGCATAGCACAGTCATTTCCAGTCTTCTTATTGCTTCCAGTATTAGCTGCTGATACAGAAACCACTGTCAAGATATCACTGGGCCAATGCGTGTTACTCCAGTCATTTTGTGTTCATGGAAGTGCTTTGCTGTATAATTTCTTATGTGCGTCCACCTTTAAATAAGACCAGACCTACACTAAGGGGAAAAAATCCATTTAAGATATGCAACTCCAGCTATGAGAATTGCTTAGCTGGCGTCTACATATCTTGAATTAATTTTTTGCCGCCGTCCCCAAAACAGGTTGATGGGCGAATCTCTTCTGTTGACGTTCCTTACACCTCATGATTTCAGGGTGCTCTGGGGTTGAAAGTGCTGCCCTGATCATTTCATTTAGCATGGCCCCATGTAGTGCACTAAATGGAACTCTGAAAGATCGACCACCAGCACTTTGATCTTCCCAAATGTGTAGATGTAGCCCCATAACTGCACCTAACAGTTTACCTGCTTTCACCTGGGAGCTTTGTAGTCTGGCCTGAGGCTTGCTGCCCAATGCTTGCATAACTGGATGCTCAATAACCAAAAAGGGAATGTCACAACCATAAAACAGTTATGCAGTTTTTCAAGTCTAGTTCTTGTTTTAGTTCTAGAGGTGTTTTTTGTGTTGAATATATGCATGCATGATTGAAAAACCATGACCCTGCCTCCTCATTATTTTTGGTTGATGAGGCACTGCCTTTCTCTTGATGTCCTTGGCCATGACAATGCAGTATTATCAGTGCCGTCAGCCCAAGACTACATCTACACTACCTGGTAGATCGACCTGGTCAAGGTTGATCTTCTGATGTTTCATTTTGCATGCCTAGTGGGACATGCAAAAAATCAAACTATTAGGGGTCAACAGTTGAGCCCTGTACACCTCAATCTCGTGAGGCATTAGGGAGGGTGGTGGGAGAAACTTCCCATTAACATCCCTCCGGGAGGGCAGCCAGATAAGTAGATCAGAGCTACCTCGAGTCCAGCTGTGCAATTGCCATAGGTGGAATTGCGTCTTCACAATCAACTTTAAGGGCTAGTGTAGACTTAGCCTAATACTCATCTATTGTTATCCAAAAATCACTGGGTCTAGTGTCTCTTCAAGCCTCATAATGTCTGTCTCCACCCTCACGTGCTCTTTGCAAGCTCAGCATCTGAGATTTTCTTTGCCATGTTCATGAACATTCTCGAAATAGTCATGAATCGAGTCAAGGGCTCATCCATGCTAGCTCACATCAAAATATTTTGATGTGAGCCACTGTCTGCACGGGTAAAGCAGCTGGACTCCAGAAGCCAGATCAAGGGACAGAGCACTGGTCAAGCTGGTTAGCCTTGGCAGTTTGCCACATATGGTCACTGACCTTCAGAATCTGGGAATTCCACTTTGTTTGCTCAACAAACGTGACATTCATTCCTAAATGAAGAAAGGGCATTCTGAACTCCGAAGGTTCATGCTGAGGAAGCAAAGGCAATAGCCCACATCTTCTTCTTTTGTTTTACCTTTCCTTTAATCACAATTACACAGACAATGGGTGCGTCTACACCAGCCGGCTACTTCGAAGTAGCAGGCACAACGTCGAAATAGCAGGCATCCCGTCTACACATGCCGTGTGCTATTTCGACGTTTAGATCGACGTTTAGCGGCGAGACGTTGGAATCGCTATTCCCATCCGAAGATTGGAATAGCACGCTACTTCGATGTTCAACATCGAAGTACGGTATGTGTAGACGATCCACATCCTGCTACTTCGAAATAGCGGGGTCCGCCATGGCAGCAATCAGCTGTTAGGCGGAGACATGCTGTTCAGCCCCTGCAGGGCTCTATGGTCTCCGCGCCCAGAGGTTCTTAAAGCTGCAGGGACCCGGAAACCCTGTAGCAGGAAGCTGACGCCGTGCAGAAAGTAGCCGTGCCACGAGGTGCCCCTGCACAGGCCAGACGGACACCATGGCAGCGAGCCAGCTTCCCGAGCACCCCCAGAGTGCCCCCTTCTGGGCCATCCCAGGGCTCCCAGGCCTCCAGCCAGCGGGGTAGGAAGCGGGGCCCCTCCTGGACTGACTCTGAGCTCCGTGACCTGCTGGGGCTCTGGGGTGAGGAGGAGGTGCTGCATATCATGGGGAGCAAGCGGCGGAACGCGGATGCGGTCGCCCGGCTGGCTGAGGGCCTGGCTGCCCGGGGTCACCCTGCCCGCACTCCTGACCATGTCAGCAGTAAGGTCAAGGAGTTGCGGCAGGGTTACGCCTGGGCCCAGGACTTGGCCAGCCAGTCTGGGGCTGCCCCCGGCTGCTTGCCCTTATTACCAGGTGCTCAGGGCTATCCCGGGGCACCTCCTCCCCGCCAGCCACCCTTGACACCACGGCTGATGACCCCAGCAGGCCTCGGAGCCAGGGTTGGGTCCGGAGGGCAGCCCTGCACGCCCCCCCCCGCATCGGGCTAGAGCCGGGACCCTCCACCCCAGCCACTGAGTGGTCCAGTGAGGAGGGGGAGCTTGTGCTGGACATCCCATCCCGCAGCTCCAGCCGGGTGTCTGCTAGATGAGCATCTCCTGATCCTGGCAGTGCACCGTCGGGTACATACCCCACAGGGCACAGACCCCTTGAGCATGGGGCGGGGGCACCATTTGATCGGGGGCCTCCCCACGTCCCCACACGACTCCAGCCTGCCATGGCCTGGGCAGACCATGGCCCAGGGAGGGTGCCACTGCCACCAGTGCCCAGCAGCACCTCCATCCATGGCTAGTGCCATGCCCCAGCCCCTGTGGGAAGTGTGGGGGGCGGACCACTGTAAGGGGCCACCCACAGGATCACCGCAGGCACCACTGGGGGCTTGGGGGGGGGAACCACAGGCCCTTGGGGGGATGGCGGGTTGGGCCACAGGTCAGGGCTGGGTACTCACGGCCTCCCTTCCTCCTTTCCCCCTATTTCTGCAGCCGCACCATCTGTGGGCCCAGACAGCCCCCCGAGCCCACCAGACCACCAACTCCCGGGGTCACCACCTGCACCGGGATGGGCCCACCCCCCCCGCCAGGGCCACTGCCACTGCCACAGCACACATGACCCGGAGGTGGCTGCTGCCCTCCGGTGCCAGGCGGACATCATGGAGTGGAGACTCCAACTTGAGGAGTGGGAGGCCGCTTGGCACCGGGAGGCCTGGCGGGAGTTTATGGCCACCTTCAATTGGGTGGCCGCCACCTTTGAGGAGCTGGTGGTCCGTCTGCCCACCCCCCATGTCCTCCGTGCTGCCCTCCCCGTTGCCCTGCCTGATGTCCCGCCTGCTGTCCCACCAGCCACCCCACCCACTGTCCCGCCTGCCGCCCCCACCCACCAGCTCCGCAGGGCAGGAAGCACCCGGGCCCAATGACCGGGCTGAGGACCCGTCTCGGCCATACCTCCCCGTCCTCCAGCCAGCCTCGCCAGGGACCCCAGCTCGGGGGGGGGGGCGGGGCACCAGCAACCCGAACGCGCCGGGGTTGCGCCCGTCCACCCCTGCCCCGGAATGATGGGCCGATGTGTGGCCTGCCCACGTCTCCCCACCCACCACCGCCACCCCGGTATATCTTTGTCCCCGCCCTTGTCTATAGTTATTTATAGTTGACCGCCCCCCCCCCCCCCGCCCCCGTACATAGTTTATTATAGACATCCCCAACTGTATATAGTTATTTTCAATTATTCTGTTTTATTTGGTTTATATAGGCCGAAAAGAGGCAAAATTTTTGGTTATTTAAATAATGACAGTTTTATTTTTCAAAAAAACCTGTGTCCCATGTGCTTTTGATGAGGGTGGGGTGTGGGTGCTGGGGCGGGGTGCAGGGATGGCCTGGGTGTCGCTCACTAGGCCCCCTGGTCGAAGTATTCCCTCAGGGCCTCCCGTACATGGACCCCATCCTGGTGGGCCTGGCAGCTAGGGGCAGTGGCTGGCTGGGGGTAGGCTGTTCCAACCTCCAGTGCCCAGTCCTGCATGAAGCACACCCCCACTTGCTTTCCACCAGGGTGTGGAGCATGCAGCAGGCACCCACAACCTGGGGGATGGTTTGGAGGCCCAGGTCTAGGCATGCCAGGAGGCAACGCCAGCGGCCCTTCAGGTGCCCGAAGCCTTGCTTGACCACTTGGTGGGCATGGTTGAGTCGGGCATTGTTGTGCTCATGGCTAGCATTGAGGTGGCCTGTATAGAGCCGCATAAGCCAGGGCTGGAGTGCGTAACCCACATCCCCCACAACGCAGAGGGGTACGGTGGTAGTATCCCCCAGAGGGATCTCCCTCTGGGGGATGTAGGTCCCTGCCTGCATAGTCCCAAATTCCACCCCCACGTATACATCCTGGAAGCGGTCATGGCTGTCCACCATGGCCTGCAGGACAACAGAGTGGTAGCCCTTCCTGTTGATATAGCGGCCACCACTGTGGTCTGGGGCTGTGGGTCCCATCGAGGACTCCAAAGCAGCTGGAGAATCCCATGGCGGCGAATCCCTCAACGGCCGTGTCCAGGTCCCCAACTCGGATGACCCTCTTCAGCAGCAGGGCATTGAGTGCACGCACCACCTCTGGAGAGGGAACATGGGTGTCTGTGAGGGTTTGCAGAATGTGACCCCCCCCCCACCCCCCACCCAGGGCCCCCTCACCTGGGCCCCCCCTCCCCAGGGGTTTCAGCCCCAGGCCTCCCTACCTCCAACAGGACAGCCCCGACTGTGGCCTTTCCCACTCCAAACTGCTGTCCCACAGAGCGGTAGCTGTCTGGAGTGGCCAGCTTTCAGACAGCTATTGCGACTCGCTTCTTGACGGTGAGGGCGCGCTGCATCCGGGTGTCCTGGTGCCTGAGTGCGGGGGTGAGCCACTGGCAGAGCTCCATGAAGGTCTGCCGGCTCATGCGGAAGTTCGGCAGCCACTGGTCATCATCCCATTCCCCCAAAACCAGGTGCTCCCACCACTCGGTGCTGGAGGGGTAGCTCCAGAGTTGGCGGGGCACCTGGAGGGGGAGCAGGAGGGCCCAATGGTCTGGGGCGTCTCCTGGTGCCCCGGGGTGGGCTCCCATTCCAGAAGCTGCTGGGTGGCTGCCCAGGCAGCATCTAGAAGGGCACCTGTTCCGCGGGAGGCAGCTTGGAGGGCTTCCAGCTGCTGCTGGACGTCCATGTCTGCAGGCTCGAGGTCTGCGAGGCTTGTATCACCAACGCAGGGCTGCTCATGCAGTGCAGGCCGGGTGTGTCTGGGAGGGGCCCTTTAATGGAACAGCTTGCAGCTGCCACAGACAGGCTAGTCTGCTCTGTGACCCCGTCCCCGGGCTTTCTTGGCCCCTTATTTCAAAAGAGGGGGCTTGTGTGTGGACGCTCTGCATTTCCTTCCGGGGTGGGTCCTTTTGATGTTCCCAGGTGCTACTTCAATGTTCAATGTGGATGTCACCAGCCCTGGAGCACGTGTAGATGATAATCGTCGAAGTAGCCTATTTCAATGTTCTTACTTCGAAATAGGCTACTTCGACATAGTGTCCTAGTGTAGACGTAGCCAATATGACTGCAAAATGATTAGCACATTCTGTTCAGCAGTATTTTGCATTAATATACTTAAATAATAATTTTATTTTCCCAGGTTAAGCCAGCTATAAAGCAGCATTGCCAGCACACTGTCCTAAACTAGTTGTAGCTGGGAAATTGCAAACTCTGCTGACTGGATGCTGAAACTACACCCGAAGAGAGGAATTGAAATAACAGGCAGTGACAAAACGGGCACCAAAACTCCAGTGCCTTCCACGGGGCCTGGGGGTCACGCTGAGTGTTTTAGCAGAACGGCTGAGCGTTGTGGACATAGCTACAAGGTAGCTACAACTGTGTTCTCACCAAAGTGGCACTGGCAGCTTTTTGCAGACGCTGCTAACCTGGCTGGCCAGGTGCTTGGAGAGCCCATGCTGAGGACGCACCGCTGCCATGCTGCAAAGCAAACTTGTCAAGATGCTACCTGTGCTTTGCAGGTACCACTCAGTGAACCCAAGTGTCCCAGACTGAGCACCCAGCAGCAGCTGATTCTGGTCACTGCGGCACTGAGAGCCATTGAAGCTCACTGTAAAGCCGGTCTCTAAGGGAACCCACTTTAAGCCAGGGGAATGTGGCAACCACCCACACGCCTATGTTCAGCACCTCTGGTGGCGCTCACAGAAACTGTCAAATTCCAATGAGGCCATGCACATGTCAGGCTGTTGAATTAGCTGAAGAGTTGCAGTCCGGTTCAATACACCAGCACTGAGCTGTTGGGAAGTGAAAATAAAAAGGTTTTATTACCAGAGACCAGTGAGGTAAGTGCTCCTAAGCACAGAGCAAAGAGCCAGGTCTGATTGCAAAGACTGCAAACCCAGCCACCTTTCGCATGCCTAAAACTAAATTTTTTGCGTGTTATAATCTTTGCCTAGGCAATTTTCTTCTATGATGTTACCAATATGTGTCACCATCCTCTGCATCTGCATTCGTTTACCTCATGTGTAAATGGCCTTTCATTGTCCTTGGCCTGTAACTCAGCCGGTCAGACAAGTACATGCTCATTCCTTTGTCCAGGGCAGCCAGGGTTTACTGTCTGTCTCCAGCACATTATAACAGCCTAGCGCCAGCGCACAGCGATCATCAGAGCATCACAGCATACACATGGCGATACACATCTCACAGAACTGGAAGGGACCGCGGGAAGGCATCGAGTCCAGTCCCTGAATCCTGGGGTGGAGCGGAGATGGGATTCCCAGCTATCCAACATCACCACTGGGACACTCAGAATCTCCTTTAATATTAAACCCATCAGAGGCACAGTGCACAAGTAATTGCTGCCTGGTCCCGAGTAACCCAGGGAGGAAAGAAAAGGGGCTACAATTTATTTAAATGTGAGGGGTTTTAAAGTGTCTGCTGCCCAGTGCAATTAGCATTGTGATGATAAATGAAGAGCCTTATCCTGCCACTAAACATTCTGCACCCAGTGTGATGTAGCCAGTGCCAGACCTGCAGCAAGCAGCCTGTCTCCTGAGCTCTCATGCTTACAACAGAGAGGAGGGCTGGGGCCTACATATTTCATATTAAAAGGCGTAGGCGGTGCACCCTGTCTGGCTTGGCTGCACAAGCTGCTGGGCCTGGCTTTGCAGTTCCATACAGCTGCGCGTAGAGACGTCTTGGTCTCCTCATTGACGAGTCAATGTGCAGCGTTTCCTGAAGCATCCCAAGGCTTCAACCGGGTACTATGCTGCAAACACACAACTGCTTGGGCTTGTTCCATGACTGGTATGAAGCCACATAGCTCCTTTGACTTCAGTGGAGCTGTGCTGACTGCACCAGCTGAGCTTTTGGGCTCGAGTTAAATATAGCTCAGCTCACACTGGATGGACTAGGATGCCAGCGCTCTCTCACTCAGGAACTGGGTCCAGCAGCCGTGACAGGCTCCTGGCATCTGAGTGCTAGTTCTGCATCCCAACCAGTCACTGCATTATGCCAGCAAGGAATGAAGCCACTTGTGCCAATAAGCTAGAGCGTCCCTTCTCACTCATTCCAGGAGCTGAATGGTCCCTGCCGATGTCAGAGCATTGCAGTGTAATAATGGTGTGGCTTCTTTTCCTACCCTCCTGGTTTACATGGGGCAGGTACACACAGTGCTGGCTCTAGCATGAGCTCAGACCAAGACAAGGTAATATGGCTGTGCATCAGATATGACCACATAAGGAGTCAAAGAGGAATGTCAAAAGCTTGTGTACCATTTAAAAGAGAGTGTGCCGGGTTTGTAAAAAGCAATTCCAGGGTCTTTCTCAGGGGTAACAATTATTAGTCTGGCATAATTAAGATTGGGATGTAACAGAGGTGCTCAGACTCAGCACAAGCCCCCTTGACATCCAGCCCCTGAGGAGTTTTGCTTTTCCAAGCATTGTACATCTGTCCAACAGAGCTGAGCTTCTTTACGATGTGAAAGATGAATCATAGAATAATAGAACACTAGAAGGGAAGGGACCTTGAGAGGTCATCGAGTCCAGAGTTCCCTGTTATCTCGGCAGGACCAATATATGAAGATGCATAAGCATTTAAACTTCTGGACCAGACGCTGGTGGGAACATTTGTCAGGGCTAGCACACAGACTAACCGAAAGACAGTGTGGCATAGCACGTTTTCAAGTGCCTGAGAGCTGAGCTGATTTTTTAACAAGGGGCTAGAGCCTCAGCTGGTGCAACTCAGCATAGCTCCACTAAAGTCAAAAGGCCTGACATGGATTTACACCAGTCGTGGGTTTGCAGAATGGGTCCTGGCAAAAGCTTCAGGAGTACTTCAACAGAGAACGCCCTATGTCAGAGACTAATACAACCGGCCCTTTGTACATAAGAGGCTCAAGTGGCATAGGAATAAGGGGGGTATGGGTAAAAAAGAGAGACGGAAAAGCCACACATGCTGATCCACCCTCAAATGGGTCAGGCTTTGAGCTTCCATTCCAGCATTTCTCAGGGAATAACGTGGGTGCAGTGTAAGGACTTGTACATGCTTGTTGCTCAGAGCCTGTGATAAATAGCAAGATCTTAAGAAGACCACATTGCATTCAGAATTACAATTGATAGCCAAGTCCATTGGCAGATATTATTAATGATGCCAATACATATTTTTCGTCCCTACTATGCTGGTGTCTATCAGCAAATGATTATCATTCATTTTCCTGACAAATCTATCAAGATCATTCATTACTGTTCAGCAAGGATCTTCTCTTAAACCAAGATTAATGACTTTGCATTTTATCTGGCTGGCTGAGCAAAAAGGAAATGAAATTAACAGTGAGCCCTACAAACATGTCACCACTTTAATTTACCAGAAAATATTTAAAACTGTTCCTTAAAAATGTACGCTATGGTTGGCACATTTTATTATTAAAAAAAGAAAAACCCCATCAATTTTTAAGGTGATGGATGGCAAGTTAGCAAACATGATTCCACCATTACTGCAGTTCTTTGCCTAGGTTTTCTAAGGGCAAGAAAGATTTTCACACGACTCTGCCATCAAGTCAGGCTAGACCAGGGGTCAGCAACCTTTCCAAAGTGGAGTGCAGAAATTTGACCTTTTGACCTCTATGTATGGCCTGAGTACCGGTGATGCTTTTTAAAGTCACTATTAGTCCTACCTACAACGGCTTCATTAATAAATAAATAAAGCAGCAGAGCTTTGCTGTTTAGGTGGTGGCTGGTAGCACGAGCTGGTCTTTGTTAATCCACAGGCAGCATGCCCTTAAGCAAGCTCCCAGGTGCATGGGGGAGGGAGGGTGGAACTAAGTCCCACTTCACATGCCCATGAAAACCAGCTCGCGTGCCACTCTTGGCACCCGTGCTGGGGGTTGCTGACCCCTGGGCTAGACAGACTATCTTACTAATGACCTTGGGATGAACTCTGGTAAGAGGGTGACAATGGAGGATCAAAAAAAAGCAGGTATCAGTTAAAGCCGACCCAATCCTCTATTGCAGTCAACAGATCACTGGATCACTCAGGTGTCACAAAGGAACCAGCACCTCACTGCAAATGTCCATCAGAAATTCCCTGGATTAGAGGAACAGGGTGATGGTGCACAGGAGGGAGGAGGCTTGTGGCAGGAAACAGAGAGAAGAGGTGGGGCAGAAAGGCACCAGCCCTGTCTACACTAGTCCAAAGCTTCGAAATGGCCACGCAAATGGCCATTTTGAGGATTACTAATGAGGCGCTGAAATACATGTTCAGAGCCTCATTATCATGTCACTGGCCACAGCTCTTCAAAAATGCCGCGTTTCACTGCTGCACGGCTCATCCAGATGGGCCTCCTTTTCGACAGGACCTGGTCAACTTCGAAATTCAGCAGCTAGGAATAAGGGGATTTCGAAGTTCCCAGATTCTTTTGTAAAGGGCCCCTGTCTGAACGAGCTGCACAGCAGCGAAAAGCAGCAATTTCGAAGCGCCACAGCCATTGGCATGCTAATGAAGTGCTGAATGTGAATTTCAGCACCTCATTAATAATTTGCATGGCCATTTCGAAGATTTGGGCTGGTGTAGACATGGTCACTGTGGGCTGAGGCAAACTGAGTGCCTTTATGTCTACCCTCCAGCGGCTTATGGGAGTTTCTACAACAAAGGGCAGTACCTTACAGCTGGCATCAATTCCTTCCCTTTTCCTTTCTGCCACCTTCTCTTTCAGAGCTCTGAGCTGGAAGATTAAAATACTTCTGACAGCCAATTCTTAGTAGGCCTGCTCCTGCCAGTACAGGATTACGTTTCCCATTGAACAGGATTGCTCATATGCTTATAACACAAACATATACATGAGGGATGTTTCAGAGGGGTAACATAGCAGTGTTACTATGTTTCAGCAAAAATAATGAGAATTCCTGTGACACCTTCAAAACTAACATATTTATTGGTGCATAAGCTTTCATGGGCTGGAATCCCCTTTGTCACAGGCATACATCCAACGAAGTTGGTTCCAGCCTAGAAGAACATACACATGTGGGACTTTTATTTTTTTGGTAAGGGCACCATGATTTGGGTCATCCTCCCACCTCCAAGCCCACAAAAAAAAAAAAAATCAAACAAATGCTTCCTGCCTTACAGGAATGAGCAGTGTAATTACAAAACTAGTTTCTCTAGGGCTTCATCACAAAATTGCTATGTCTTCGCACTTCCCATAGGAACAGGTGAGGATGCCCTGACTACTATTCAGCACTAAGTGCATTACCTTTTCCAATTTTACTGGGCAGATCTTGAATAATGTCCATGTTACCCATTAACAAGCTATCCACAGAATGAACATAGTGCAGCAACAACCCTTGAGGGCTGGCAGTCCTCCCATGACTTCTGAGGATTCCTACAGGCCCTATGGTATTTTCATGTTAACTAACCATTCTCTGCTGCCTGATGGAAAGTCCTCTGCCACTGCACATAGCCTACTCAACTCAGACTCCAGATCTACCAACAGCTTCTGAGCATCAACTAGCCTCAGCCAACCCCAGGAGAGATCTTCTTTTGGAGATGGCCCAGTCCTAATGTGACAGCTGAAGCATGCTGCCACATGGCCAGGACTTGCTACCAAAGTACTGGTGGGTCTCTTGTGCAGCGCAAGGAGGGCCCATAGTTTCAGTAGCCAGAACCAAACTGCCAGGCTGTATGATAACTTCACAAACTGTCCAAGCACAGGCTCCATCAAACAGGACCTCAGTGCCAGGAGAGAAAGAAAGGGTTTGAGATAGTAAGCAAATTCAAATCTGGAGCACACTAAATCAGAGACAGCTTATCTAATGAGTTGCCAGCTTCCTGCCATATCTACCCAGGCTCACAGGGAGAGCCAGGCAAGGTCCCTTACAGCATACTGCAAAAGTATTCAGAGACACGCTTTAGTGAGGTGCTATGACTTATGGGGTGTTTCTCCGGCCACCTTAGTGTAACACAAGCAGAATACCAATACATACACAAGACATTTCTGCATCCCATCTCCTAAGACACACAGGCTACGTCTACACTAGCACACTACGTCGAAGTGTTTCGATGTTCTTACTTTGAAATAGGCTACTTCGATGCGTATTATCTACACATCCTCCGGGGCTGCTGCAGTCGATGTTCCTTGTCGAAGTAGTGATGGGGAATGTCGAAAGGAGCTGCCCCAGAAGGAAATGTGGAGCATCCACACGCACAATCACTCTCTGTCTAAATAAGGGGCCAGCGAAGCCTGCAGACAGGGTCACAGGCTGGACTAGCCCTTTTGGGGCAAGAGCAAGCCGCTCTCTTAAAGGACCCCTCCCAGACACATTCGGCCTGCACAGCACAAGGTCCACAGAGTTAACAACCTGTTGCAGACCTCGTGCACACAGCATGGACCCCCAGCTGCAGCAGCAGCAGCAGCAGCTCTGGGCTAAGGGCTGCTGCATGCGGCAACCATAGAGCCCCGCAGGGGTTGGACAGAGTGTCTCTCAACCCCTCAGCTGATGGCCGCCATGGACGACCCCGCTATTTCAATGTAGCGGGACGCAGATCGTCTACACACACCCTTCTTCGATGCTGAACGTCGAAGTAGGGAGCTATTCCCATCTTTGGATGGGAATAGTGATTTCAATGTCTCGCCGCCTAACATCGATTTCAACGTTGAAATAGCTTACGGCACGTGTAGACGCGACGCGTGCTATTTTGATGTTGTGCCAGCTACTTTGAAGTAGTTGGCTAGTGTAGATGCACCCTCAGTGATTACCTTGTAGCGTGGCCACTACCTTAACTGAAAGACTAATGCGAAGACTAACCTAACAGCACATTTTGGGGTGTGGACACTTCTTCAATGATAGGGGGTGGATTCTGGTGACCACAATAGACACACACATGACTTATTAAGAAAAAATTGTAATTTTTTATTGCATATTTTTAAGAAAAAAACAGTTTTGTTGAATATGTTGCAGTGTGATTTGCAAAAGGCACATTCAATTTAATCTGAGCGACTCAGACTTGTCTCACACGGCGCAAGAGTTCACATCAGTTCAAAAAAAAAAATTCTGCTGGAAGCACAGGGAAGTAGCAGAGTCATTTTTTTCATTAACCTACAGCCACTGTCTCGACAGACTAAGTAAGATTACTGCTATAATTTTAGCTGGTCTCCAGGGGAAAAAGTTTTGAGAACTTTAAAGGTTATTAAACAAGACAAACTGGCACCAGTTTCAGTATACTTTCATATTTCAAAATCAAATTGCAGCTAGACACACATTGTAGCAGAAAAGCAAGTATATTTGCTTTGTTCTTAGACACTTTAAAACCTACCACCTCCGTAGAACTGATTCCTTCATACAGACGAGCTGAATGCCAAGCAAACAGCTTTCTAAAAGGCCTATTATTCAGGAAGGGGACTATGGCAATAGATTCCATGGGGCAGATTCTCCTGTTACTTTGGCAATCTCAACACAGGTGTAATTCCATCTATTTCAATGGAACTGATCCTGACTGACAGTCACGTAAGCGAGATCAGAAAGAGCAAAGGCTTTTTTCCCCTCCTCCCAACAACCAAATCAAAAGCCACTGAGGCCCCCTTTTAAACTGACTGGGGAAGCAGCACTGTTTTCGAAGCTAATGCTCCCAGTACTGCTGCCTTGTAACATCACTGAATCACGGGAGCTGGGGCTTGATATTTGCCTCCTCTTGTCCGATAATGTTATACAGAGGCTAGAATGCCACCAGAGTACTCCAAGCAAACAATTGGGTTAATTTCTAAAGGCGAGACCCAAGCAGAATAGAGCAAGAGACTTCCTCAGTGGACATAACATATGGCTTCGTAGCCTGTGAGAGGGGTAAGCCAAGGTGTATGGTGGAGATGGATTGCTTGTAAGCTGGGAGATGAAGGTTTTCTTACAGGCAGGACAATCGAGCCCATGGGGATTACAGACAACACGCCAGCTGTGGACATTTAACAAGGACAGAAAATACCCACACAAAACCTCACACCTTTAGCCACCCATAGCAGAACTCAGCTCTTATACTTTTATGCAGTTGTTCTATTCAGAAGCCTGGATGTGTATAACATGGGTCATTTCCTATTGGTGCAAGTAGTATCTTTATCTCCAGCCTTTAATTTCTGAAGTAATATCGGGCTGCACTGGACCATTCGCACATTCCATATACTGTGCACAAGTTGTAATTCAGGTGCATCCAAACACCTTATCTTGATAGACCAAGTTACCATCCATTATTTCTAATGCAAGTCACTAGGGTATAATCCAGTGGTTCCTTCCTCCCCGCCGGTATTTTTATCTCCTGAAAAGTGTTGGAACAGAGAAGAATGGAATACAGCTTACTTGCATTACATCCAAGATGCTGCCTACACAAGTGCCAGAGACGCTAAAGGAAGCCCAGAACATATGGCATTCTGCTGACAGAGCTCAGAAATGGTTCTGCATGAGCAACAAGGAACATCTTGAAGCACGCAAGACATATGTGTTTTCGGAAGAAGACTGAAGTGTTTCATAATAAAACAGGACAAAGTGAAATACAAGTGCTGTATAAAATTTTAATTAAAAACTGGTTTTACCCTTCCACATGAATATACAATATGCTTCACAGATGGATTTCATATTTAAGCATTATCCAAACCAAAAACATAAATGAGACAAATAAAGCCTTCAAAAATGGCACAGAGGCTAAAATGTATGTAAACACTCCATGATCGTGGTGAAAACAAGGCAGGCAGGGAAAGCAACCTCATGTCAAATGCTTATTAGTGGAGTGGTGAATGTACCAGTTCATGGCACTATCACCTTTGAAAGAACACAGTTAGCTTGAAGTCCAAAAATTCCAGCTTGTTAAACGATACAAACATAAGCATCCCATTTACAGGAGTTCAGCAAAGTGGATATTGCTTATTTTAAATGGCTATGCTATGAACCCCTCATCTATGGCCTTGGGGTGGTTTGAGGCAAGATATTGAACAGTCCTCAACAGACTGAACCAAGTTCCCTTTCTTTTACATCACCCTACCCATCCCAAGTACACATCTCCAGCAAGTCCAGTGTTAAATGAAAACCTGACTAAAGAATAGCACCTCACCCTGTGCTCTGAAGGCTGGTAAACTTTAAGGAACCAAACAGCACAAGTTCTACAATCAAAAACTCTCCATTAAAATATGTTAACCTGGAGGCCTCAAAGCTTTCAAAGCCAAACACAGCACGAGTAACTCAGCTGATAGCAGCCATCATAACAGAGCAACGTGGGGGAGGTGGTCTCAGATGGCTAAGTCCCATGGCTCTGTATGATCAAAATCAATCATCCTATCTGGATGGGAATCCATAGCAGAAAGAATGCATGACCTCTGAAGCTGAAATGCCAAAAGTAAGGTTTACATTTCCTGCAGATTGTCATCCAGAAAATTATTGAAGATTTCAGAATAGTTTCCTTCTGAAAGCAAGCACATGAAACTACAGGAATGGTACGTGATTGGGTGGTCATAGCTACAATCCACTCAGGGGCTTCTTTGTTAAAAGACTGAGACCAAGATATTTAAATATGAATGGATGTATGAGTGATGATCCCTGATGATGGTCTGTGTGTTTGATCTCCCCTGTAAGATGGAACTAGGAGTGACTGGAAGACCTTAGTGCCCTTTTCCTAGAATATAAATTGGTTTCTTATGGTACTCAGACTTGATCTAAAATGACCTCCCTCTTTACTGCATCACCTCCATCAGTGAGGTAGTTAATTCAAGTCAGCCCAAAATAGTTGGATCTGGTGGTTTTGTTGCTGGAGAACAGCTTGGTCACTGACTTCAAAGCCTAAGGGGTTTTCCCATAAACCTTTTAGAGAAAAAAAGAAAAAAACCCAGAAGTCCCTGTCGCACTCCACAACTAAATCCAAATTTTAACTCTTCTCAACAATAATCTTTGATAACTTTTATCGTTCTATTAATGGGCAAGTCAAAACACACTGTCAAAATAAGTACAGTTGACAGACTTCATGTGATCTAAAACCTCTCCATTAAATGATTATATTTATATACTGGGAGGCCACTGGGGGAAAAAAAATTGCACAGTTCAACGTTTCTGAAGTGCCATCAAGGCCAGGATTTTGGAAGACGACAATTAAAGAGTGGTAGAATGACTCATCAACTTCCACTCTATGTGCAAAGCACATTTGGACCTTGATTTTACTATGAGCAATTAATACACAGCATACGTATGCAAACATATATGCATATATGGGCTTGTCTACACTTGCCCCCGACTTCGAAGGGGTCATGGTAATCGGGGCGTTGGAGATGTGTGCCTCAAAATTTTGAGGAGTAAAGGGACTTTGAATTAGTGCAGGCACTTCAAAGTGCCCGTGGCTACACGCATGCTGGCACTTCGAAGTTGCCGTGGGGGGAGAATTAGATGAATGAAATGCTGCATATTCACCACAGCACTTCATTAGCAATCTCCCATTGCCCTGATTAACATATCCCCTTTGAAGTTGGGGGCAAGTGTAGACCCAGCCTATGAAATATAAGGACCTGTAAGAGTAAAACAGACTCCAGTAGGAACAGTGCAGGAATAGATATGCAAGGTGAAGACCTAAACCAATGAGGTTGGCAGGAACTTTATTATAATGATTAGTCTCTAATCGACAAGTAATCAGAATTGTACATTCTGCTTCTCTATGGACTCTGTCAGAGTTAACATCAGACTCCCTCTTCAGCAAGAGAAGTGCTTGTTTAATTTCTGATTGTTACGTGATTTTTTAAAACATAAGACATTGGGAGATCTACAGTAAGTCCCTTTTTATTGAATAGGAGATGGGATTTGGTGAGGTTATTTGTTTTGTAACAAATTGCTTCTGTAATAAATTCTCTCTCAGTACGTCAACAGATTTTTCCCTGTGTAGGAGAGCTATAGTTTCCCTATCTTACGGATAGGGTAACACAGGCACAAAGAGGCAGGCCAGTTCACCACAGACTTGCTTCCAGTTCTGTTACCTAACCACAATGTGAGGTTACTCACTTTGCGCAGCACCCGGAGTTCATGGAGATGTGTTGGGATGCTCCATTTCAGGTCTGCACACACCCTGTGCTTTTAGCTGAGATTTTTTGATAGAAGTACCTGTTCATCCCGCATGTTCCCAAAACATCTTCATGCCCTGTGACCCAGGCTATATAGGGCTGAGGTGGGAGACAATGGTTGTCACTTTCTTCTCTCATACAAAGTCCCATAAAGGAAACTCTGAATCCAGAGGAAGGTTAGTGGAGCTCCCACAGGGACACACATGTCAAAGAACTCCAGTTAATGCACATGGGGAATGACCATGCCTCCTTCATTGAGCAGTATCATATATATGCCCCACTTAGTGACTTCTTAGCTGTAACCCCTCACAAAACCAGAAGCTTCAGAACAGAGACCAGAACAGAAACAGGACTGTGTTGCCTACTGCAGCATCTGACCTTAAAGCATGAGCCAAAGTGTAAGGGCTGGGAAAAGCAAGTACTGAGGTCCACTTTGCAGCATTCCGGATTTATGCAACTGGACTGTCCTCAATTAAAGCTATAATTGTAGACTATGATTGAGTAAAATCCCTGGCTGGGACATATCATTTTTTGTTGGCCCACTTGCACATAGAAGATGCCACTGCTGGTTTTCCAAATGGTTTAGCATGGCTCAAGGAGAGCTTCACTAATTGGCCATGTCACCTGTGCTGAAGCAGAAGTGTGCAATATTGCCAGGAGCTTCTGAAAGGAAGGTGAGCAAGAAAGAACTGAGGGTGTTATATGCACACAGCCACAAGTCGCCTCAGAATGGAGTATAAGGAGGAGCAGGGTGCACACAAAGTCTGAATGGGCCCGGCTACCAAAAATCTCCGATCAGAGGCACAAGGCGTACGTGCACCTGAAGTGAAGCACTCACAGGGACACAACTCAACGAAGACTAGCTTCTCGCTCCAGACAACAGAGTTCTTAGCTTTCTGTTGACTCACTGATGACTTCAGGTAGAGAAATCTCAGAATTTAGTGTGTGAAAACCGAAACATACAGTACATGCCACCTGGAGTACTTTCCTCCTCAAATGAATTTAAATCAGCTCAAATTTTAAGTCTAAAAACTTTCAGCATCTTCATTACCCAAGGAGTTCCACATCATTCGTTCCACCTGACATTCTCAAGGGACCATGCCATAGCTTCTATCCTTATAGCTGGGAAGGTAGATAATGCTGATCCTCAAAGGCCTTGACACTTCAAGCCCTTAATCACTACAGGGCATTGCTGAGGGAATTTTTAACGTGCCTGCTATTTAGCAAAGAGCTGACTTTTGATTGGGCCCCATTGCTTATACAGTTTGGTTTTGCACAAACTAAGTTTCAGACCCAGGGGAGTTGTAACAAAAGTAGCCTCAGTTTGACTTCCTAAAAGAAAAGTAATTACACTGTGTCACAAACCATACCAAAAGGGCAAATAATATCTGGTTAGAATACACATGGGTGAGGACAGTCTGGGGAAGTGGAAAAAAAATAAGAAGACTGATGCAATAAACACTAATTCTCTCCTAATCTATCCCATTATTTCTAGATTTGAGTAGGCAGTTTTCCTTTAGGAGGCAAAATGGTGGTGCTGGTGGAATTATCCTACTGTCACTAACGCACCACTTTGTGGATGGCAAAAGATAAGGACTAAGCACGAAAATGCTATTTAAAGCTTTGCTTGGGAACCTAGAAATTTGCATTCGACAGAAGGGATTTAAATTGTGCTGGAAAGCCAGGTGCACTAAACAATCACAGTTTATTACTATGTTGGTTCACTGCCTCAGAGTATACTTATCGCACACTGCAGTAGCAGAGGAGGATCAGTCTTCTCTGCACTTGAGCAATATGCATATTAATAGAAGGTTAGCCAAGCACACAAACAGGAGAGGAGGCCAAACATTTGTTTTAAAAGCAGCTTGCCTGCAGATTTCAGATGGACAGAATTGTGTAATTCAGGGCTTAACTCACATTTTGCATACAAGTGTCCCAACAACAGAAATGAATTCCAGGCCCTCGTTCGGAAGAAAACCTTTAGCTTACAAGCACAATCCTGTCATCGGAGACAAAGTTAGCCGATACTGATGATACTAGCTAATTCTAGGAAGCAAAACGTCTATGCACACCAGTGGAGCCTGGCTAAAGTTCAGCCAATTCAATTTATTGTACGAGTTATGCCATATAGAAAAACTCCATATAGACACTACTCCTAGCCAGCAAAATGCAAATATAAACACTTTTCCTCTCCCTTCTTCCTAAAGAAGCCCAGACTATGAAAGCCTGTAGATTCCCTCAAAATCTAAACCAGGACTGCCACCTTTCAGCTGGGCTAAAATGGAATTGAAGTGTGTCTCTCCCCGTCTTCCCCTTCCCTCCACTTTCTGGTTGCACTTGTGGTGCAGGGGTCTCAGGTCTCACACACAAGACGGCACATCGGTACTTTCAGTGCCTCTCGTGCATTTAACTGATGGGGCTGAAATTAGTAACTCTTTGGGCTGAACTACCAGAGGTGGGGTGGGGACAGTGATAAGCGCTCCTAGACCATGGAACGAATGGGCCAAAGAGCAAGACAAAAGGCATCAGACAATACCCAAAATATTCTTAGTCCAGATCCTCCCAATCACATCTGTCCTGCTGAGACCACAAAGGAAGCTTGCAGCGGATAAAACTTCACAGATAAGAAGCAGAGTAAATACGAGACACATGGAACGTGTGCAAAGGCAATACCCACTTCTTGTCCTGGAGGTCTACCATGCCTAGGGCACGTACTGGGTTTGCTCTGCTGACTTGAGTAGTAGTAATGTGTATGCTTACAGTTTTCACTCAGCTGTGACAGGCCAGGAGGGAGTAGCAAACAAGAAGGGGTGGAATGTGTTAGCAGAAAGACAGGATTCATGGTTGCAGTGCTCACTCACATTCCTGGAAGTCGTTTCAACATGCACTTGCACTGTAGATTTTGGTTAGGTCACATAGTGGCAGACAGCCAATCAAGTTCTGCCATGGCTTTTCAGGATCCATAAGTGGTCTTCCCAGTTTCTTCCTGTCACCTTTTCATTGGTCAATTTTATTTCTTAAGAAACTAGTGTATTACAGATGACTAGGAAGCCAAAGACAAGCAGCACAATTTAATGGATGAGCACAGGGCAACGATCCAGAAACTTGAACATGCTGCCTGCTGCTGTGCAGGTGGGTCTCTGGCTTTGGATATATTGGTGCTGTGCTCTTCTATTTCTAAAAAGTCACTTAATAATGCTTCTCTGCATGGAGTTTGGGAGGATGAAATAACTGGTTAATCTTTATTTTGCACTTTGAAAATCTAAGCACCGTAAATGCCAAGGAGGGTCAAGGGTAGGAAAATGAAGAAATTAATACAGTGGTTGGTTTAGATGTTTCCAGGAGGAGAAATGCCTGGACTCAGTACAGTTCCTCTGAAAGCCCCTTCTTGAGGCGGCAATGCACATCATTTCAGCATGCTACCTGATAGACTTACTCACTGCTTCCTTAAATCAGTTATCTTAGCATTAAAGCATGGGTAGGAGTAGGGCAATATTTAGTCTAGCCACATATGCTGACAGGTTACTGTCCAAGATATCTGCCATCTGTGTAACTACTTTTAGCCTTTGGCCAAAAACAAGCTAGAAGAAGGCACTAGTGGAACTGAATCTGCCCCAGCTGTCTGCTTCTGCAGTAAATGAGCCAGGCTACATATTTGTTTTTCCCACCTCAAATGGAAGCAGGAGATGGACACACTTGCCCTTTAAATCACTCAGCTTTTTCAGTAAATGGACAGCTTGCCCTGGTCTGTTAATGTGGGGGCTGTTTACTGTGAGGCTGAAAAGGTTCCCTCTCCTGGGAAAGCAGCTAACCACTGCTGAACATTTGGTGGCCTTTAACAAAAAGATGCAAGTTCTGCCAACACATCCCCAGCAGGCTAGTAAAGATGGGCTCCAAATTTGGTGGGATTGTGGTGCAGGGACATCACAATGCTTGCATAAGACATCTGCTCATGCCAACAAGCTGCAAAAGTGATCCTGAAATGTTTTAGGCACTGTAACATTGGGATGCCGGAAGAGCTATTTTTGTCCAATATACAGGTAGTTATTTTCAAAAGACTTGACATGAATAATAAAAACTTCATGGTCCAGAGTGCAAAGAAACACTTTCAAAACCGCTTCAGGATACTATCAGAATTTTTCCCTTCTCCATTTCTAGGCCTGTAATATGCAGACCTTATTCTCTCTAGCTCTTTAAACACTGGGAAAGATTTGCATTACAACCCCTTATACTTACATTGTTAAGCAATTTTAATGACTGAAATAAAATTGGCTGCAACCAAAGCCCGCACTGGTGACTGATAAGAGCATCCAGTTTATTCAGAACTTGCTTCAGAACTGAAATGAAGGTGCGTGAGAGAGTATCATCCCAAGTTCTTAAGGGAACAATGCGCCTGCTTAACTTCAATTGTTTCTGATTTTATTTTAATATTTTGCTTTTGGGATCCCTGCCTCAAAGCCCCACTAGCTCATAACAGTTCTTCCCAGTAAACATTACACGCTAAAAAATTGAGTACAAATAGTTGTTTTACGCAAAAAATATTCTCATTAAAAATAGTGACCTTGTGTCCAGTACACTTCTGCTTGTATTGCTATCAGGAGTGTATTTTTCTTTTGGAAATTGTGCCAGAAGCTTTTTTGTACATGTTTCTGTATATTTTCTCCAGGCTGTCTTCAAAGATAGCTCTGTGGGGTTTTCCTTTATACACAGCTGCGTGATTGGACCAATATTCGCTATCATCCAAGTGAACAGTGGCATTCTGTAGAGCTGATGAACTGTTAACATAAGCAAAAACAAAAATGATCAGTCTAAGGGAAAGAGGAAACATGAGTTTGCAAATGCAGTATCAACCCAAATACATTGCTGAGAAAGTGACAGAAGTAGAAACATAATTATACCACAATTATTTAACAGAAGCTTGTGTTATCAAAATACAGAGTCTTAGTTCATGTAACCAAGTACCCTCCTAAACAGAGGCAGAATTCTCTTTGAAACATAAATGTGGTTGCTTTACTGTATTTTGATTGGCAGTGTGACTAGGCATTGAGCCTTTTGCAGTAGCTACATAGGATGTGTGTCTTTTGAAGGTCAAAATGCACCCATAAGCAGCTATTTCAATATGAAGACAACCTATTCAAGGTAAATTAAATTACTTCAGCTGCAGCTATAATGTGTTCTATCCTCACCATCTCAACTTAAAAATATATTTTACCAAATACATTATGATACAGCGGCTGTGGAATGTTACTCATTTCTTCCCCTTATATGTCAGTGTTTTAATATTTGTAAGAAAAGATATTCCTATATCAGTAGCTACCAGAATTCATTTTCCTAGAACCATCAAGTAGAATGTATCCTCTGAAAATCTTCATTACCAAGCACTGACAAATTTTAATGCATTTATATATAAGCTTCATAGTTTATTTGCTTTCTGTTAGAACCTTTGAAATAAATCGTTTCATTATAATAAAACCAGCTAGTTTGATTTTGTATTACTATATTTGAAGTTAGAGCATCAAAAATTAAGGGAGGTAAAAATCAATTCTGGGGTAAATTTTTCAAACACACCTAAATGACATAGGTACCCTTGAAATGTTTGCCCATATTCTCTTAAGGTTGAGATTCCAACCCTACCATCTTCTGGATGGGAAAATAAACTGGAAGGGTTAAGTTCACTGGTGGCTATTTTTGTCTAGAAAATAGAAGTAAGATTTGATTTTACAGGTAAATTTCAAAGTGTTGATTATGTGTACTTGCACCTTTCTAGTCCAGAACTTTCTCGTCTGGCAACATCCATAATCCATCATGCTTTTAGTTGGCTGGCTGGCCACTTGATGTGGCCAAGCTTCCTGTGGTCCCGTAAAGTTTATTTACAGCCACCAGTCCTGGCTTTCAGTGTTCTGTGCTGTTATTTAGCTGTAATTTATGCTAAACGTCTTCTAAGAGCCCAGTAAGCAGGGAAATGTTGGTAACATGCTAGAAAATACTGATCTCTCCTGGTCCAACAAATTTTCTTGTCCAGCACTGGTCAGGTCCCAAGGGTGCCAGACTAAAGAGGTTCAACCTGTATACTGATCAAGCCAAGCTAGACCACTCCAACAGGGTGGCAACATTTCCAGGTATTAAAATTCTGTCTTGAAGTTAATATGCACTGTATCAAACAATGTGACAAATGAATGAACCAGTGTAGGTTAAATTATTCACGAGTGCATTTTTGGCTAGCTATAGCATCTTGTATTGAGGTTTCCACTGAAAAGTGCACTTAAAACAACAGGACTAGGGTATGGAAGGAGGACAGATTCAGGGCTAGATTTCTAAACACTGAGCTTCCTTTTTGCACATGATAAACAGCAGGAATAATGTTCCACTAACACTTATATGCTGAGGCACAAAGAATGTAATTTGGGAGCCAGCCTATATGAGGGAGGGAGGTGAAAAGTGGTGCTCACATAACTGTAGGCACAAGGTTGAAAAAATGCATAAAGGGACTTAACCTCCTCCCATATGCCTCCACCCCTCAGAAACACAAAACATACCCTGGTATTTTAATTCAATTGACCATTTGGAGTAAATAGAAATAGCTTCCGTTGCCATCCAAGCAGAAGTGCACTTTACATCTTTGAAGCGTAAGAATCCAACACAGAGAACATCAAATCAACAAGAGCCCCTCATAATCTCACATTGAATTTGGACAGTTCTGTAAAATTTGAGGCCTCCATGAATTCGGCTAGGTCAAGATAGCAGAGTTGTATTTTCATTTCCCTTGAACATATTACTCTCTGTCTTCCAGAAGAGAAGTCACACACCACAGTCCAGCAAATAAATATCTTACTAAAATAATGCACCCTTCTCCTTCATGTATACAACTCCACAAACAGTTCTACTTCTTTATTTAACCAGATGGCTTTCTATAGTCTGTATTTGCACTACTTTCTACTAGAAATGTAATTTGCGACAGAAAAACACTAAAGTTCCTCATGTGCTTTCATTCAAAAACCATCACAATGGCAAACATGGCTGACTTCAAGAATGAAAGTAACATCAGCAAAGTCTGTATCAAGGTCATGACAAACCATTAAAGCTGTCTATTTTGGTGTGTTTCCATTAGTCACTTCTTCACTCATAAGAGATCCAGCAGCAGTATGGACAAAGATATGACCATGTTACAGAAAAGCCAGTCTCCTCCCTTTAACTAGAAACCATCCTGACTATCTGAGCTAAATGATCTGGAAATTACACACATAAACTATCAACAGCAGGATTTCTGCATACAATGCCCCACACTGAAATACCTGTCATACGCTTTTATCCCCTCATACATCTCCTTCAGGAGTCCCAAAAGTTCTTTCAGAGTGAGTCATACACTGAATATTTCAAACAACATGGACCTTTTCCATACACTAGCGGTTTTCAAGCATCTACTTTACGGCAAACGTTTGGTCAGGCAGTACCATGTCCTCCTCTGAACTCTCCCTCTGTCTTTGTATCCTGTTGACAAAATACGGAGCAGTCAAATTACCCTTGAGTTCTTATGTCTCTCCCCCTTTTGTGGAGTGGAATTAGTGGAATTAGTTTTGCCAGTGTCTAACCCCAAGATGTAGTACTCTCCCAACTTGAGTGCCCCATTCCATAGCCCATCATTTCTTGATGTTTTAGTACTGGGATTCATTGGTGGGTTTTTCCCAGGGCTTGAAGTTTCAACCTTAATCTCCAAGCCACTTCAATACAGAGACCTGTGTACACAGACACAAGATACTCTGTTTGCTTCAACTTGTGAGGGTAAGGGAACATAAGTTATATACTTAGGATAAAGGCCTGGTTTAAGTATAGAAGGTTACCCAAAAACTTGTGTCACAATTGCTCTAAAACTTGATACAAGACAGAATTATTATTGTTACTCTTAATTACACCCTAACTGCAGAAATTAAAGTGTAGGGTTTCTTAAATGAGGCTAACAGCAAATCACTATGTTATAACATAAGAATGGCCATACTGGGTCAGATCAAAGGTCCATCCAGCCCAGTAGCCTGTCTGCCGACAGTGGCCAGTGCAGGGTGCCCCAGAGGAAGGGAGACCAAAGACAAGGATCAAGAAATTTGTCTCCTGCCATCCATCTCCAGCCTCTGACAATCAGAGGCCAGGGACACCATTCCCACCCTTGGCTAATAGCCTTTTAATGTTGAAAGTTTACTACACGGCACAATATTAATGTTCTTCCTATCTGCACTTACAATGACAACTGATGAATTTGGCAGTCATTGTGAAAGTTTACATCACATTTAAGTGAGGGTACCTAGCTATTTTAGGTCAAGTCCATCTAGATTTAGCACTGCAACTCTAGGAGTTTAAAAATAGGAAAGACCTAATAATATTTTATATGTATATACTCCTTTTCATCCTCAGAAATCCCCGAATGGTTCAGAAACTACAGAAAACTCTTTTATATCCACCATTCATTCATCTGGAATGCTCAAACACCTGGCACTTTAACCATAAGTACATTTTAGTCGCATTTTCTGTAAGTACAGTCTTTTTGTTTGTTTCTTAATATCTAATCATGTTTTTCTTTGGTGTTTTGCACTGCTAGGTGTACTTCTCTATTATCCACAATATGTGGATATCTGGCAACCTGTCGGTCCCGAGGCTTCCAGATATGAAAGAGTTTACTGCATCACCAGAGTACTCCTGTCCTCTCCCCACATTGAACCACAAGCATCTGCAGGGGAGAGGACTGCGAGGAATCAATGCACTGTAACAAGTTTCAGAGGAGGTAACCATGTTCACCTGTTCAAGCAAAAACAATGAGATGTCCCATGACACCTTAGAGAACAACAAACTTGTTATTATTATTCCACTCTGAACTAGAATGCTGGAGCAAGATCCTGATCAGAGGAAGTGAGCCAGGAGACACCAGAGCTATGTGAATCAGATAGGACTGAAGTTTTTGAGGGGTCATCTGAAATACATATACTAAAGTGTCCATTACTCTGTTTGATCCACCCTATCACAGATGAAGCATAGAGTAAAACACTTGATATTAATTTTTTAAAAAGTCCTCACGAAAAAGGTGCCTCAGTACAAAGTCTCAGGTTTCACATTTCTGTGACTTGAAAGATAGCCAAATACCTCTTCAGAACACAAAATTTGCTCTCTGGTTGATATTATAAAACCCAAATCACTGCCCAAGGATAATTCTTCATGACCATTTAAAGTCCTGAAAATAGAAACTGAAGATTACACTGATAGTGACAATGTCAATCACAGCAGCAAGCAAGGCACAATGATAATTAACTGTATTTTGCATTGAGGTTAAAAATCGTAGTAGTACTAAATTGAAAAGGCGTTTCGCTAGTTTACAGCATTATACATAACTTCACATAGAAAAGGAATTCCTTAAGTATCCATTTTGTAACTAGATTTTAGCAGTGTGGTATATGTGCTGTTTCTATACCAGTTACTGGATAGGACAGTATATACAATAATAACTGAACTTCCTACCTGCTTTTTAGTTCACTGCCACATAATGAATCTTTACACGAACCTTCTCTTGCCTTCTTTGAGTCTTCTTTCAATGAGTTACTCTCATCCTAAAAAACAAAAATCAAATCATCATTAGCCCGGTTTCTGATTACAATAATTTCATTTAGAAATCATTTCTTTCTATTTAGTAAATGACTATTAAACTGCTTACATTTCTTGAGGGAGAAAAAGGAAAAGGTGTAATGAACCAGATACTACTTATGTTCAGTTTTAATTAAAAACACTGGAACTCAGCTAATAATTTTCAAGTAATAAACTGGAAAAAATGTCCAGGAGCTGTACATCAAGGGCCTGTGCGGACGATGGTAGTCACTCATGCTTACTAAACACACACAGTGTTGGGTGATAGAAAACAGGCAGGTGGCAGCACTGCATTTGTATCTTGCAGAAGGAGAAAATGGAATCATAGAGCTTTGTCAGCTCACCTTAATATGTCATTGACACAATGGATTTTAACCAGTAAGTGGCACTCTAGAGGACGAAAACTATTTACTCTGGGTATGTGAGACTGAGAAGGTTATGTCTTTAGTTTACCAGACTTTAAGGTAACTGTGATGTATTTATGGGCTCTAGAGAGGTCATCTTAAAAAGTAACTACTTGGGACTCTGCATCTTCCAAGTGCTTAGCAAACATTAAAGAATTAGCCCCTGTGAGGAAGGTAAAAGCATAATATCTACTGCAAGTTAGTAGCACAACTAGGACTAGAAGGACTCTTCCCTTCCTTAACAACACGTATTGTGCAAATATGGAAAAAAGGATTGCACAGAGGTAAAGTCAGAGGATGCTTTCTAGAGAACACACTTATCCTTCATATATGTTGTTAAAACAATCAAATTGGTTGAGAACACTAAACGGGGAGCGAGGACAGTGAATATACAGAAAAAGAAAAACAAAATGGAGAGCAAGCTGAATGGCCTAGAACTGTGGCAAGACTAACACTATGTATTGTGGAGAAACACAAGATAATGAGGGTGTTTGTGTAACCATTCTTTCTTGTGTAACCAAGAAACCTAACTCTGCCCTTAGCAGTCACATCCTACAAAGTACCAAGCAGAAGGAACTTAGTGCAGTGATAAACTCTTAAATGTTTGCCACGTGCAAATTAAATTTTGGAAGATGTAAGAAGATGAATCAAATGTAAACCAGAACTTGCTGTCTGAAGAGATGCATGACTAACTGAGCTTTTGGTTTGCTAGCAGGTCCAAAAAACAAAAGCAAATCAATTCCAGTGTCCATTGGATCAAGGACTGGAACCCAGGTGAGCCCTGTAACCACTAGGCTCATACTATATAGTTTTTCTTAGGGCTTGTCTACACTTCCGCAAAGATCAACTTGGTCACGGTCGATTTCCCAGAGTTTGATTTCATGAACCTGGTAAAGACAAGTGAAATCGATCTGTCTGGGGTTGGCAGTCAACCCCTGCACTCCTTGCTATTGTGAGGAGTAAGAGAGGTCAACAAGAGAAAATGCTCTCATTGACTTTCCTTGGGGAAGACAGTCACAAAAGTTGATTTCTGATGTGTCCACTCTAGCTACACAAATGCCGCAGCTAGAATTGCATCTCTGAAATCAACTTTCAGAGCTAGTGTAGACCTGACCTTACTCTCTCTCTGGCCCAATGAATATACTATGTAGAACATCTGGTGGCACCCAGCCTTCTGAAGCACACCCTGAGTCTGTCTTCTCTTCCAGATATCGGTGTACTGGGAACCCAGGCACCCTCCTGCAACAGGGAGATGACTGAGAGCCCCACCCAGAATAGTGATAGCCTGGTGGTTAGGACATACACCAGGGAGATCGGAGTCCTCATTCCAGAGAGGGGATCTGAACCAGAGTGACAGTATAAATGGCAGCACCATTGTCTTCTCTTCAGCTTTGGGACTGGTACCTAGGTCTCCTTGTGAAACCAGCCCAAAAACTCAACGTTTCCTTCCAGTTAAGAGAAAATGGTTTATTTCAACACTTCACAATTTTTCTTCTTGCTCTCAAATGAAACAATTTCTTGAAATTTAAACAAAGCCTCTGAATGTTTGTTTAAGAGGAACTTATGTTGCCCAATTCTAGTTTTTCATGATATAATGAGCTCTATAGTTGCCACCTTTAGAACATGCGCCAGAGTTCTGGTCACAGGATTTTAAGATGACACTACAGATATAAAACCCAGCAAAAGGCAGCTGGATGATGCTGCATTTGATCCAACGACTGCAGTTATTTGGAAAGCTTAGAGACGTGAGGCCCAAGCTCTCTGGAGTAACATGAATTAGAGACCCTTCCAAAGGTATAGCTAATTTGGACAGGAGTGGAGACCTCTATTTCCTATATGCTAACTTGTCTCCCCTTCCCATTTGCCTCACCTATGTATCCTATCACAACTAATGGATTTTTTCCATCCATGTGCAGAATACATTTTTATGTGCACTCAGGGATGTGTAGATGTGCACCACCAATAAAAACAAGTGGCCAGCTGTGGGTGCTCAGCATTTGAATTTCTCCTGGGTGGCCTCCCAAGCACTCAGCTTACAAGGAACACTGATGACAACCTAGATTTTGAGCTCTCTAGGACAGGAAGCGTCTTTTTACTGGGTGTGGTACAGCACCACGAACAATGGGGCTCTGATCCTCAACTGGTGGCTCAGGAGACAGTGCCACACCAATTATTAATACACATTACATGTTAAAAGCAAGTCTTTGGTTATTTAAATGAACAAGCAATGGGAACATGAATAGAAGAGCACAGGAAGCAGATTTTTTATCTGACAGTGAGTCAGTTTATAAAATTACCAAAACTAAAAGAGGCCAGCCTGCTTGATGTCCTGCCTTCCTGTTTCCTCCAAATGGGTCTGACTCCCACCTGCCCCCTAAATGGGACACTCTCTTTGGGGAAGAAGAGGAATCACAGAGACTTGCTTTATCATTGTTAAACACTGCCTATAATAGTCCATCCAATGAACTGCAGAAACAGCCACACTTGTTCAAGCCAGCACAGCACAGCACAGCACAGCACACCCAAGCAAGTTGGAGTGAGCATGTGAGAGAGAGATGGTTCAATATGGCAGCAACAGACAGGAACCGTCTTGTGCAGAGGCAGCTTTGGAGTGGCAAGAGGCTTTTTAATTATGACTTTTTCAAGAATGGGCAGGCGGAAAAGGGATGCTTGGGGGAAGAGACTCACATTTCCCAGTTTGTAGCTCCTCTTTAAAATCTATAAGCCATTTATAGTTTTATGGACAGACAATGTAGCCAGCCATAACACTGGTTTAGCAAACCGGTAAATCCTTTTATCTTAGAGTGATGGTCTTGGTGTTCAGGAGAAGCAGTCAAGAACTATTGAAGCCCATGTAGGCTGTGCAAACTTTCATTACAGTAGGTGCTGGACCATCATACATTCAATTTGCCACCTTAAATTCACTGGAACATCAGAAGAAGCTGACCTGAGTTGTACCTGTTTTTGAGTGTTTAGAACACAAAAAAAAATCTTGTATTTAATGGGCTGCAGTGTAGCTCACTCAAGATCATCAAGTTCATGTACAATTTAGGACAAGTACCCTATGTGCATTTACAGGTGGTCAAATAGTCTTGACATGCACAAAAACAGCTTTGAAAAATGTCAAGAGTGGACAAAGATCAGATTTAGAGACTCAGTTCTCATACTGGAATGCAAATGGATGGACATTAACATCCATAAATTAAATGCATTTTAGTTACTGTCTACACTTTAAATCTGGGAATTCAGATGGCGTATCTTTCATTTGACAAGAATTTCAGGTCTGCTTATACCCAGCTTTGTAAATAAATTTGTAAATTAACAACTAGTTATCTCAAATTTTCCCCACCCCTAACCTCCAAAAGAGAAGTCACAAGAATTCATGAATGTGATTTTAGGCTAATCTGTAACAAGTTATTATCTCTTCATATAAAGAAGCCATATATAGCATCATTAGCATTAAATGGCACTTTTCAGTAAAGCACAACTCATGAAAATCCTAGACTAAAGTCAGAGCAGGTACAATTTAGCGTGCAGCTGACAGACATCCCCAAGAATACACTTCAGATGACAGGCATCACTCTCAGAGGGTGTGTCTACACTACAAGTGAACATCCTTACTGGCCCATGCCTGTTAACTTGGGTTAAGGGACTGAACTCTTTTGTCTGAGCTTCACAAATCCAAGCCAGTGGGCACAGCTCCAGCTGTGGGCTTTATACCTGCCGCAGTGTAGATATACTGAGAGTAGTCTGTAGTGTAGACATACCCAGAAAGGCTGCATGGAATTAAGAGTACCAAGCAGGGGAAACATGTAAGAAGACCTGACATTTAGAGTGGATAAGGGAGACAAGGAACAGTAAACAGGAAGCATGGCAGAACACAGTGAGAAAGCTAAGTTGGAGCTGGAGATGAAGAAAACACAGAATGGAGCCCTGTGGAGAGCTTTGTCAACATGGAAGATCTCAGCAGATATATTTTGGATAGATTAAAAAAGGAAGAAGAAACAATGGGAAGGCCAATAAGGAAGAGGAAGGAAGGAAATTACTAGAGCGTGGACTATTATGTTGGCAGCAGGCATGAAAATAGTCTAATTTTGGAGGTGTTTTAAACAAGGAAATGACAAGTTTTGGCAATGGTTTGGACACGACAGAAGAATTGAAAATGACACTAGACATGAGAGCCTAGAATACAGAAAATACAGTGGTGGTATGAACCAAATCAGGAAAAAAAAAAGAAAAAAGAAAAGACAAGGTGGGGTAGAGGAATAGCCAGATCTAGATTCACTACTGTGACTTGAAGGTAGCAACAAGATGCCGAATTGGAAGTAGCAACGAGAAACAGAAAAGCAGATTTATGGATAATTGTTGTAAACATAGTCATGGATGAGATGACCCAGAGAGAGAGAGAGAGAGAGAGAGAGTGAGAAAGGGTTAGAGCCAAGAATGGAGACCCAAGAACGATGACAAAGAAGAGGAGGAGGAGAAGATAGTGCCACAGGGAAAAAAATATTGCACAGCTCTTTAGAAGGGAAGGAGAAAAAACAAGAACACAGCCCAGTGATTCCAGCCCTAGGATTCAATGAAATGGAAGAACTGGTACAAATAGGCATTATCTGTACTTTCAAGGATGAAGAGAGGGCTGAAGACATTAGATTTGGCCAAGATATTGTCACTCATTTCTTTAGCAAGAGTGGTTTTGCCACTTGACTCTACAGAAAGCTTGTCTACAAGGTGTCAGACAGCTGGTGGAAAGAATAGTCCATATGACTGAGAGAGTATGACAGTTGGGATTTAGTAGATTCTCATGAGGGTGAAAAAAAAACCAAGGGGATGTTTTTATATTTAAGAGAATGATTGAGGATAAAGATGAGACCAAGCCTCCTTCCTTCCCTTAGGTCCCTCAGGCGACCAAAATAATAAGGTGGCTGGAGCATATGACCTATGAAGAAAGGTTGAAGGAAGTGGGACTTTTTAGTCAGCAGAAGAGAAGACTGAGGAGGGACTTGATAACAGCCTTCAACTTACTGAAGGGAGGTTGCAAAGAGGCTGGAGAGAGCTGTTCACAGTGGTCACAGATGGCAGAACATGGAACAATAGCCTCAAGTTGTGGTTGGGAAGGTCCAGGTTGAACATTAGGAAGAACTTTTTCACAAGGAGGGTGGTGAAGCATTGGAACAGTCTACCCAGGCAACTAGTGGAGTCTCCATTCCTGGAGGTGTTTAAGTCTCCTTGACAATGCCCTGGTTGGGCTGATCTGATGGGTTTGGTCCTGCCTAGGGCAGGGGGTTGGACTTGATGGCTTTTTTAGGTCTCTTCCAGCTCTGTTGTTTTACGATTGTTGTAGGCCCAGTGACAGAAGTATGATAGCGCCAACATCACAAAGCAACCTTTGTACAAAACTGACTTTCTGTGCTCCATTAATCTATAACTACCTCGCAGTGAAACCTGAGTACAGCTATAATTGTCATCTGGGCCAGAGAGCTGCTGAGGTAGGCATTTGTATTCGTAAAAATCTCAGTAAAGAATGGTTTAAGTTACTCGGTGCTGTTGTAAGCTGGTATACAGATGCTTCGCTCACCCTCAGTTATGTTGCACACACAGGTGGAGCGATAACAGAAGTCTGTGCTTCGGAGGCATGAGATCTTGGGAAGCGAAATTTCTCTACAATGTTCACCCTATGCAATGATAGAGCTTTAAGAAGAGAATTAACATGCGAAATGAAACATCACAAAGGCATTTAATAGGTTATCATACTGCATAACATGACAGATGACAAAGGAAAAAGGAGACAGATGAACTTGAGCACAGATTTGGCTACACTACACAGCTTTCAGTAACATGGCCCTGTCACCAAAAGTCCACTGTAAACGCTGTTTGTTGGCATTTTTGCCAACAAAATACTCCCATTCCCTCAGAGCAGGGCTCATATTGTCAACAGACATTTCTACTATTAGCTCTCTTTTGTAAAGCTAATTTCCATGGACGAAAACATTTTGCTAGTATCACAGCTGCAGGTATATCTGCATTACGTAGCTTTTAGTGACCCAGATGTGGATACAGCCCTGCTGGCACTTTTGCTGACAAAATACTTCCACACCCTATGAGCAGCTTTTGTTTTGCAAAGCAGCGTTGACATCTGTGCTTGCCATAGCACAACTTTGTTAGTCATGGGGAGAGGGAGGGAAGTTTAAGTACCCAAGAGTGACAAAAATTTGGTCAATCAAACACAAGTGTAGACATAGCCTAAGAAAATCTGGTCCTATTTGAGTTTTATTTGTGCTTTTACTCTTGTTACCCCGACTAACCAAAACACCCATAGTAGGGTGACTACGATTCCAGCTTAGCTTACATACCAGCAGCACTGTTAATTGCATTTCAACTAAAGAATTAGTGTGGGGGCCCATAAGCTATTACGATAAGATGGCGATAACACCTGCACTGACTTTCAGATTCTGTTAGGCAATTAGAATAAAACCTTTTTACTTGTAAATTGATTTGACCTGGAGTCACCAAGACATAAAACTGGAATCTCACAGTGAAAATTTTACAGAACTACTTTCCAAAGCAGAATTGCTTTTATGGATGTATCAACTTAAAATCTTGGCCTCTGTTTCTAGGACTCAGGCACATCAGGAGATCAGTTCACTTGTCTGATTCAAAATACCCTTAAGTTTTAAAAGAGAGAAGAAAGACATACACTGGTGTAAGACAATCTTATTTACAAAAAGAGCGCTCTCTTCCTCCTCCATTCAAGTAACGTGAGTTACTGAAGAAAAAAATAACATACATCTGAGGAATAAACATACCTGTAAGAACAATTAAATGCAGCATCACTGGTAGGTGGCGTTCAGGCACTTGGGAATTAAGCTCTTGTCTTTCTGAAGCCACATAACACATTTGTATCAAGATTATTTTAAATTGGAGTAGGAGACGGAAATGTAAAAGATTAACAATGTCACTATCCCTTGATGTTCTGTGAAGGAATTACACATAACCCCTGTCCATGAAGACTTCATAATTACTGCCACACTGTGTATGAAATAGTCGGCTGTGTGCAGAATCCAGATCCGAAGGCTACCTGTACAGTCCACGATATGCACAGAAAAGCTCAACCTTTTATTACAGCAAGTCCTGTAGGAGGCACAATTTTCTTCCTTAAGTATTTTGCAGCAAATAAACGTTTTAGCTTGTAAACATAAAACTTACAAATGTTAGCGCTTGCCTAGCACTGTGTGTTCTTAAAATATTTTTCACTCGTTTATGGATCTCTTCTCCATTTGCTGGTGTAGACCAACCAGAGTTAAATCTATAAAAGAGGGGGGGAAAATCAAACAAATATTCTTAGTTTAAAGAGGGACAACACTTTTTGCTGTGAAGCTTTTTAAATTAAGAAACACAAATTATTACTGTCTTTGTGGAACATAAGAAGGTTGACATTCAACCCTCTCTTTCTCTTCTGGGATAGAGCTAAAGAAGTGATGCTCAGTGGTCCAGGAGCCAAGTTAGTAATCAGCTCAACCCAAAAGAGCTACAGTAGTACAAATTCATTTTGTTGTTAACTACCTACCATATATTTGAGAAAGTTTGTTTGTCCAAGAATGGCTCTTACACGGTAAGAGCTAGAACCATCAAATTCAGTACACAGCTTCCCTTTTCGCAACTGAAAGACTGGTCAGAATTTGATTGTGCCCGGAAAATGAGCCATGCCTGGAATGGGAAAGGGAGGGGGCACAAATAGGAGAGATGCTGTACTGTATGGTAACCACTGGGGGTCACAAGCACTGGGACCACCTATAGTGAAGAGTGACAACCAGGGGCAGACACTCCACCAGGGAAGTGCCCAGCTGGTGTTGGAGCTCCACATGGCTGGCCAATGGACCTGGTAAGTGGCCCCGCTGCCACAAACAGTGCTGGATGAGAGAAGCAGCATGGCCCTCCCAGGAGACTTGCCCACCCCCCAGTCAGCTGGAGGCCTATGGATTGCTGCTGGACCTTCCCCCCGCCTCCAACCAGCTAGAGGCCAAGGGGGCCAAGCAACCACAGACTGGGGCTGCCCCTGGTTCCTTGCTCCCCCGCCCCCAACCAGCTGCGGGTCAGGCAATGGGGCTCATAGCCCTTCCTCCTGGGAGAAGCTGCCATCTTGGAAGTGCAGCACCCTCAGGAGGAGCCACTAGCCAGAGAGTGCATCTGCAGTCTCCGCAAGGGGAGTTCCTGGCCACAGCAGTCACACCATCACCACCCCGGTAAGCTCACCCTGCTCCCAGCTCCTTTCCCTCATTCCTGCACTCCCATTCCCTGAACTCCCCAGCCCACACTCCTCCTTCCTCACCCCCTCCCTGACTCCAGCCCCACCACCCATCTCTCTCCTCTGACTTCTGCAACCCCCACTCCCTGCTCTGAGACCCCCACACCAAACCCTCTTCCCTCAGTCCCCTACACCATGCCCTCACGTCAGCACCTGGAGCCTACTGCTTTGACCCCACCCCATCCCACCCAGCCCCCTGCACTCCAACCCTTTGTCCAAAGCCACGAGACCCTCAAAGCAAGTACGGCTGCTCACAGCCCACATTGGCTGTGGACTGCCATTCCCGGCCAATGGGAACTGCGGGAAGTGGTGCAGACCAGAACTGCCCCTGCTTTCACAGCTCCCCAGCCAAGTAACTTCCCAGTCTCCACTCTCAGGCTCCTCCTCCCATCTGTCTCTGCCACACCTTCTCCCACATTACAGTCCCCATTATCTCCCCACACTGGCTCTTAGTTCCAGGCTCTTTGTCCAGCAGTCCCAGTTTTTCCCCTTCCTGACAAGCTCCGAATCCTCCCAATCTAAGAAAAAAAGATCAAGGTTAGTAATGTGATCTTCCAACTACTTCCGGTCACCAGTTTCTAATCTTTGCACAGGAGAAACTGCCACTGAACGTATGCATGTAAAAATGTAGCTCTGCAAGCAATTCAATCATGTCAGTTCTTATTTTCACAAATGAAACATGGGCTGTGACAGTGCGGCACTTTGTCTCATTCATATAGCAATTTCAATTTTTCAGATTTACTTGTGTGGTTTAATATTAGCAAGAAAGGTCAGACAAGTTGCTGTAGTTTATAGTATTTGCTTTTCTGAAACAGGAAATAAAGCAGCTAAAGTTAATTTGGAGGATTTCAAAGGACTGTTATTGACCTTATATTTACAATTATCCTTCAGGGGGTCATACACACTCTCTTTGCTATTTTATTCACTCAGAACAGATATACCCAGGTACCACGGGAGAAAACTATTTACTGCAAAAGATACATGCATTTCTTCAGTGGTATTACTGAACAATCCACTAGTGTGCACTGTGGTACAAGAAATGTTTGTTGATCACATAAGCTCTGAACTTAATTTACAAAATCAAAACCTTAAGAATGATTAAAAACAGTATCAGCTCCTTTTTAATTAGTTTTGCCAGTATCTTTACTGTCTAATTTTAGTAATAACTACAAAGCCGAATCCACATTTTAAGTCATAATATGAATATTTACACCAATCAAAACTCATCCTAAAATAAAATGTCAGAAAACCTAATGCCCATAATCAAAATTAAAACAAATTTAATGACACGATAACTCCTGTTGGAGATATTTTTTAGAATGGGTTTCAGAGCACAGCTTCTTAAACTATAAATAAAGGATTTTTAGTTGCTTGAAACTACTAATAATGTAATTTAAAAGCCACTAGCTACTTATTTATATGATTAAAGTGACTGTATTTTGTTGCAATGTTGGATGAAAAGTCATTTAGTTTCAATGGCTGTTTGCCCTGATAAACTCCTACAGCTGTATTTTGTCATACTTCCAATTTTCTTCAGGAGTTGCAAACATTCTGCAGTTACATCAGTTTAAATTGTTTATTGATTCCAATAGATTGTATAAACACTTTGGAAGTATAGCTCAGTGACCTAGAAAAAAGCTAGACCACAGAAGTTTTCATCTCTCATTTCAAAGATGCTATGTCTCGGGTGCATAACTATTTTCCCCTGGAATGTGACTAAAGGCATCTATTTTCTTTTACAAGGTAAGGTTTGGTTTGTTTGTTTTTTCCCCAAGTCACACAAAGAGACAACATTTACCTTAGTGCAAAAAAAGAACCAAGTCTGGATGTTCTAACATAGATTATTATAATTCTCAGACATTCTTTAGGATGGAATAGACTATTACTAATTTAAATATATGTGTGCATAAGATATAAAAATCAGCTTAAAACTATCAACTTTATAATTAGTAGTTATTATCTAATGTCGCACAGTCCAATCATTCATTTGCTCATATCACATATCAGCAGGAAATCCTACACTGTCTTGGAGAGCAGAAATAACACGAAAGTTTACCAGACAAAGTTTGCTTTGTGTATTATCCATTCCCCACCACCAAACCTCCCAACAGCGTGTGTAGTTGTTTGCATGTGGCCTCTGTGAAGAATTTATCAACTTCAAAGCAGAGACTTCATGCTGAGAAGAAACTACATACAAGAACAAACTATCACAGGACAGAAATCAATAAAGCACTGTAGTAGCAGATTCACAATTGGAGAGCACTACTGCAATACAGAAAAAGAAAGAAGAAGAAAATAACTCCTTAGATAAATATAACCAGACACACAGCTTAAAGAATATTTGAGGAACTACCCATAAAACAGGAGAGATTGCCCAGAAAACCAAATACAGGTATACTTGATTCTAAAATGGACAGGACTTGGGTATGTTGTATCTCGGCAGTGCTCATTGTAGTCACTTGGTTACTTACTAAGAACAATTCATTTGGAGCATATATTCCCAACACAGAGATGCTGTAACTGTTCCAGTAACAGCGGTACGGTTTGTAGCACACAGCTTATTTCAGTTTACAAATCACAAGACACTATTCTGGTATAAGCAACCTTATAGTGATACAGCTGTTCCCACTTGATAGGAATTTTACTGTTTTAACTGTGAAGGAATAGCTAAAACCACCCATTTTTTTAATCTGTACACAAGTACTAAATCAGACCATGGGAGTACATAATTGTTTTGAGTGGTTCCTCTGAGTGCTAAATTCTGTAAACAGGGTAAAAATACATCATCCCATCTAATGGTCCCTCAGTTTCTCTCCATCCCTAAGATCCCTGTGTAGCGCTGAGCTCTGAAGCAGAGACGAGATAGCTCTATAGAGGCTCGTAGAGAACAAGAGTGCTTGCTGATAAGTAAACTCATTAAATTAACAGCATAAAAGGTTAGCCAACCACCTTCTTCCAAGGGGGTTGGTCTTAAACCATTGAAGAAAATAATGACTGTAGGTGTCAACTGACCACTTGGTGGCAACTGTGCCAATTTCAGGTAAGGGTACATTCCATGTACATACCTTCAACTTCGAAATGCCCTTGTTGATGAACCCTTTAAGGAATCAGGCACAACTCATTTCTAACATAATTGAACACATTTCTTATCCCTCTTGACAGTCTTTGATCTTGGGTGATCGACCCTCAAATTCTTCTCCAGAGGCCATAAACTATCTGACTTCTGAAATGTCATTGTCCTGTTTAAGTAAAAGCTAATGCTCTTGACATTCAAGGTGTTCAACTTCACTCCTCAGCACACTTACTGAGCATTGTGAAAGACACAGAGAAAGATATCTGTGACTGAGATGAAAACTCAGACATACATTTGTCTAGAACTTGGGGTAAAGCTTTAGTAGCAACCGGTCTTTGTGGAATATGGTATAAGGTCATCAAGGCCTGTAATGAAACACTCATGAGGGGAGGGATAGCTCAGTGGCTTGCACATTAGCATGTTAAACCCAGGGTTGTGAGGTCAATCCTTGAGGAGGCAAATAGTTATCAGGGGCAAAATAGATATCAGGAATGGTGCTTGGTCCTGCCAAGAGGACAGGGGACTGAACTAGATGACCTCCAGAGGTCCCTTCCAGTTCTAGAAGATGTATATCTCCAATTTATTTATTTTTTAATGGCAACAGAATAGGAAAGCTTCATTGAGTGGCAATGTAGAGAGCAACCCTAAAAGGTCAAACACCCCACCAAGAGTTTGACCAAGTTCAAGACCAAAAGATGAGTAGGTTCCTGAACAGGAGTGCGTAAGTTTGTATGATTTTTAAAAGAATTTTTACCACAGAATAGACAAAGCCAGAGACCCTTTTCACTGGGCCAGGGCCAGAGTAAGCAGAAGTGGCAGTTTCCAGGAACAGTTTTAATAATAGAGACAAAAAAAAAGTCTAAATCAGTTTGAACAGGCCAAGAAACTGGTCACAGCTTCTATGATGAGCAAACTTTTAAAGAAGTAATTCTACAGTATTTACCAGTATCCTGCTTTCCAGTGGATGACTGTCTGGACTCCACTATTTTAAGACATCTTACCCTAAAAAGGTAATCTCTATAAAGACAAAGGATCCCGAAGACTGTACGTATTACCCTGCTGGGACAGGAGATCTTGATTTAGGCAAGACAGTAAATAAACTACCCTGGGACTAACTTGGAAGCCAAAAACTTGAGACAAAATCATGACTCCATTGAAGTCAAAAGCAAAACTCGCACAGACTTCAACAGAGCCAGGACACACATGGTCAAGTGGACCCATGATGGATTAAGTAAGATCACCCAATACTATGCTACCAAAACTTTCCCAGTACTCTGAGAATGAGGAAAAAACAGAAGAATGTAGTAAGAAGAGACTCTTGCCAATGTCAAAGAAAAGAGTCCTATATATGGACCCTTGACTGTTCTTAAGCAAATCTGAATGTTGTTTGTTGTTCACAGTTGTAACAGATGAATCCATGTCCTCTCAATCCCACCTGCCAGGAGTCACACAAACACCTGAGGCCAGATGTGACCGCTCATGATGATCTACATCTTTCAAACTGAAATAATCAGCCAGGCAGGCTTGTTTTAAACACTTGCCAGGCACAGAATGGAAAGGATTCCATCAAATGGGAGAATGCTTCAGTTTCAACGCTCAGGTTGCCTCCCACAATACCAGAAGTGACTCTATATTATGCCTGTACATTCTTTTCTCAGCTCCTACCAAACAACTTTGATCTTTAATTGGTGGAACCCATTTCAATGTTTGTAAAGGAGTCCCAAACAAGAGGAAGATTTCAGCTTGAGGTTTTGTATCAGGCTTTGACATCTAGCAAGGGTTAGCTGCCAAATTACTTGTTCTTGGGATGTACTTTCATAGGAGAAAGCCACCTCGGTTTACATGCTACTGGAACTTCTGATCCAGAGCTTGCTTTTGGAAACGTCAGAGCATTTGGGCCCTTTTTGAGCATCACAGCCATTAGTGGAAGAAGGGTCAATAGGCAGACCATGAGTCAAACTCAGACTTGTAGGTGCTTTACAATGGACCCCAAAATACATTTGTTTAACTATTATATTTTAATTATTTCCTCTAGAGTCTGGACATTGACCAAGAAATTTGAACTTTGACAAAAAATAATTGACTATCCTTGCTTACAATGCCCTTCTCCAAGGTATCAAGGACACTTTAAAGCATGTGTGGGGCAAGACCACCACCTCCAAACCCATTGTCTTAACCTAGTATCTCTAAGACAATGACATAAAGACACCTCAACAAAAACAAAAAAAATGAGGAAAAATTAAAAACAGAGAAAAGAAAATGTTTCATCCAGGGCCCAACAATCTCTTTATAATTAGATTTATTTGTCAAATACTAAGAGAGAAAAAGGAAGTAGTTTTATGGCCACTCTGGCAGGAACCAAGGGACTATTAGAAAATGTAAGGTATTGATACCCTTGGGCTACGTGATGCAGAACTCAAGGGAATTGTGCAAGCCTCTGCCACCTCTTCCCCTTCCATATATTGCTCAGGAAGGTTCTGGAAGTATATAGCTATGTGAGTCACACCAACAGTGGAGCTCTGGGAAGCAATATCACAGAGGACACTCACTTCAGACCTGCTTCGAAAAGAGGTCAAGTTTGCCTGTTGTCCTATGCTGATGAGCATTATATAGGCTATCAGCTCAGGGCAGGTCTACACTGTGAACAAAGCCGAATGAAGTTACTCATCTCCAATTATGTAAATAGCACAGCCACAGTCAATGTAACTTAGTTCAGTTTCCCATGGCATCCCCACTGCAGGGGATTGATGGGAGAAACTCTCCCATCAACTTCCTTACTCCTTATGGCTGTGCAGAGTACCATGGTTGACAGGAGCATGAGCAGTTGTCGATTTAGCACATTCCTATTAGACTAGCTA
This sequence comes from Carettochelys insculpta, assembly GCF_033958435.1. NCBI lineage: Eukaryota > Metazoa > Chordata > Testudines > Carettochelyidae > Carettochelys > Carettochelys insculpta. Next base: position 7,845,676 of record NC_134145.1, read on the forward strand.
AATCGACCCCCAGGAAATCAATCTCCAGAGCGCTGATCTACTAGTTAAGTGTAGTCAAGACCTCAGTGCTCTCCATAAGTTTGGTTCAAAATAGATTGGAGACAATATTTATCAAGTCACCACAACATCAGGCTCTAGACTCATCTAGAGATATGTATATTTTGTTATGCTCTCAGTAATATTGACAATAAGTTGATTTGACCAATGGTATTTTAATTCATTTCGCAAAACTGACCCTGGCTACATGTTTGCCAACTTCAAATGTAAACTCCAGTATATATTCAGTTAATCCTCAGCAATCTTAGCAGAACTAATATTAAGATCAGGTTCAGAATAATTTTTCATTGCTCCTCTTTGGTTTCTTATTTTGTGATATTGCTTCTACTGAAACGTTTCTTTGGAACATTTTCATTTTTAAAAAAGCCTTGGCTCTCAAGGAAGGAAACTGTCGGTATTTACTAATAACACTGGTGTCCCTATTGATAAGAAACAAAACACTTGGTCATCTGATGGGATTCTGAATTTCTGCTGGGACGAAGCCCGTGAAATCAAACAGCAAGAATATTGACCTGATTTTGAGCTGGACTGGCAAAGATGAGTACCATGCACAAAAGAGTTAAAGGTTGTTTTTGAAGTGTTTGTCTCTCCTATCTCCTGCCACTGAAAGACTCACGCAGAAGGGGCAACATTGATTAGGTTGGCGTACTGACCTTAACTACACAAACAGGGCTATCAGATACACAATTAAGGAGAAAAAAAAAAAGAACCATGAACACACACAATACACATTAATCTCTCAGTGACAGTAGTCAGAATGCCAGAAGTAACAACAACTAGTAAAAGTGTCAGGCAGAGGCTGCTGTTAAGGGGACACCAACTTAAACCATCATACGGATTTAAAATCCAGCTGTGATATGCACCACTTCAATAGTTATTTTTAAAAGAAACACTAAAGTAAATATTCTATTTATAAACAGAAGCTCGGATTGTATTAGTTATAAAGATAACAAGTATTGGGGTTACAATTAGAAGTGAAAAGTTCAACACATCTTCAGAATATTTTACAACTGCAATCACCACAGTTAAGTTCCTTATGTTTAGATCAATTTTTGGAACATTAGCATTTTCCAAATATTGAGGAATTGTTGCTGAAGATCTGCAATAGACATTCAGGGCCAAAACTTGGACTTCAGTTATACCAAATATTTGAAATGTGCAATTGGAGATGAGATTTTTATTGCCTTGGTTTTGGGACCCATGTCAGTTGGGCTGTACTAATGCATCTGATAGAAAACTGGCACCCGAAATTTTGGATATGTGGTCCTTTGATGACACTTCAAAAGGCTACATAGAACAGGAAATCCACAGTCATTTTAGCCTGTATGACCCCAAAAATTCAAACACTTATGTAAACATTACTACTATTCACAATTGCCCATTATCCCAAAATTTCATAGACAAGAAATAAAAACAAGCCTTTACCTTTCTCTAAGAGAAGAACGGTTTAGTACAGGACTCGAGAGATGTTTCTGCAGTGAGGAGGGTGCTGACTGTATTAATGAACCAGTAGAACGAAATTTCCTACTAGCAGTATTCAAGATCGGGTGCTCCTCACAGCTGTCAGAAGAGCCATCTAAGTCTTTCCCATGATGAGACCTGATAAGCTGTGAGACACAAAAACGACAGCGCAACTTCAAACAATACAGAATAAGTGTCTTGGCTATGCCAGTACATAAACTAATGGGGAGCAGGAACGTACACTTCATTTTATATACCAAAAAGTGGAAAGTTAAAAATTAGACGTGTGTGTTAAGCAATACACATAAGGCAGTTATTTACAGAGGTGCGCATATATCAATGGAATGGGAGTGGCAGCGACCTTCATAATTAAGATGGTATTCCATGCCAACTCCCACTCTACTGGCCATTTTCAGTCACTTATATCCTTTAAGTTTTCACCTTTCCAGCTGAAATTTTCCAATATTGCCTTCTGAATGGGCACATTTTAGTCTCAGCCAAAACTCTTCAGCCACACTGGATTATCAGGCAAAATGGCGCTGGAGCGGCTCTTCCTCATTACAAAGGAATTTCTGCATTATTTTTGGAGCAGCAGGAGAGCGGAAACAAGTTACAACTCAAATTCTGAAACAACCCTTACTGATGAAAGTGCCGTGCAGATTTCTAGCGAAGAAAGATGTTGGAGATTTCCACTGAAAGTGTTCCCTATTTGCCCAAGCTATGACCCTTTAACAAACTGAATACTACATCTTTGCAGTGCATTTTGTATGGGTTCTCTCTTGAAGCTTGTAAAGTGCTACGGAAAGCTACACCTGCAAGCTTGAGTGACTGGATTTGTTGTTAATGAAATATGTGCAAGCAATGCAAAAGGGCTTAGAAGGAATGCTATATTCCTTAAGCTTTACCAAAAGGTTTTCTACTGTGATGAATCTTTAGTATTTCTCCATCTCTATCCAGCATCTCACTCCCTGCTGGTCCCATCAACTAAGGCCAAATTCTGCACTGACACTTTGATCTCTAGATATTGCTCCAGACCCATAAGAGGGAATCCTTGGTCAAACAGCTTCGCACCAAAGATGTGGGTGGGATAAGGATGTATATTTTCCAGCTTAGCTTGTAGAGTTAGGGTAACAGGACACATTTCATCTTGTTTGTTGTACCCACTTACGCAGAAATAGCATTTGCTAGATCAATATATACTAAACAGAAATGTTGTAAGCAAGACATGAGAAGTCATTCTTCGGCTCTACTCTGTGCTGATTAGGCATCAACTGGAGTACTGTGTCCAGCTCTGTGTGCCACATTTTAGGACAGAAGTGGACAAATTAGAGAATGTCCAGAGAAGGAAAAATGGTTAAAAGTCTAGAAAATATGGCACAGAAGGGAAGACAGAAAGAATTGGGTGTGTTTAGTCTGGAAAAGAGAAGACTGGGAAGAGACATGATAATAGCTTTAAAGCACCTAAAAGGTTGTTACAAGAAGAAGGGACAAAATATATTCTTCTTAACCGCTGATGATTGACAATGGGCTTAAATATCAGCAAGGGAAGTTTGGGTTGGATGTTAGGAAAAAACTTCCTAATTGGCCCTTTAAAGCTTCTTGTGCCCTATGGGAGAAAGGAATTGTTTTTGTTATTTTATACCAAAAACTTACAGGAACGCAATACAATTCCAAGGATTACTCTTTTCTAGCCAGGAACCCCTCTGAAAAGCAGGGCTACATCTGACCTCATTGCACAATAGAGCATTTTAAGTGAACTTTAACCAAAGTTTAGTTCCTCATCATACCAAACACAAGACCTATATTAACAAATAAAAGCCAGGATCATCCAAACTTTTTGGATAATTCTCAGATCCTCTTATTCTACACAATACTAACAACATCTCGTTCTGAGCTGCATAATAATTTTTGGCAACAGAAAAGGTGTCTTCCCTTCTGCCTTTATTTATGTTGGAGCCAGGAATGCTTAAGGGCACCAGGAGAGTGATGAATTTAATCTGTATCTATTACCTATGTGCTCCAAACAAAAACTGCTGCTAATATCTTCTTCCCCTTTCGAGAAAAATGGATTTAAAACATCCATCATAAAAGCATATTCAGACATTCTTGGTACAGTGTCACTTATCACTATGGAACAATCCAGAGGCAGCATGATGCATGAGACTTACACGCCGCATAAAACTGCAGTCCTACACAGTGAAAGCTGAGAAGAGTGTATGACCTGTATCATAGTTTTATTCTTTTAATTTGCTTTCCTTCTCCCTCCCTGTATCACCTCTTTTGCCAGTCATTAGGATATCTAACTGGCCACTGTTGGAAGACAGGATACCCAGCTAAATGGACCTTTGGTCTGACCCAGTATGGCGGTTCTTATGTTCTTAATAGGGCATACATGCAATAATTAATGGTCTACTAGCAAAATCTAGAAAGATGAAAATTAAGAAAAAAAAAAAAGGACAGAGTAAATAAAGAAGTTAGATCTCATTTCACATGTATGTCAGGGGATGAGATAAACAATCCCCTGTATCCCAACCAGAAATGTGGGAAAAGCAGCTAGCTGAGAAAGAAAAGCCAAAACTTGAGAATAATCACAAGAGCCAAATATTTGAAGTAACCAGCATCAAACTAAAAACCAAATAACACATAACCAAAACGTTGTGGGCCCAGCTGGCATTTACACCAATGCCACTTTACAATGCTCTAGTGATATAAGGCATCCTCTGGATGTGGTCATAAATGTAATTTCATACCCAGTTTAAGGTGCCTTTACTCACTCCAGCATCACAAAGTAAAGTGACATTATTGTAAATAAAAAATAAGTTCTGTAACTGTAGAATGTGATTGTTTACTCTGTTTATGTCCATAGCGCATGCAGAATTCTTTGAGAACTCTTTACAGTACAATAAGGCGGGCACATTTAGGTAATAATGCAATATGCAGCATCAAACAAGATGAAGAAGTTGTACACTTGGTTTCACTCAGGAACCTGCAAAAGAAATCTTACCCATTTTTTCCATTCCAAACACTCCAAAACATAGGAAAATTTACACATAATTTAATTTTAATTACTTACTTTAGTGTACTTGGGTCTATAGCTGCCAAGAAGTGACGGATCTGGAAAAAAGTGCAATTTTAAACAAGTTTTAAGACTACAGGTCTAGAAGCTATGTGCAATTTATGGCATTTTTTTAAAAAAAAAAAAAGCCTTTCTAAAAAATTACTTATAAAACTCACCCTGCAAACAGTTGCCTAAGCAACTTGTAGTTGCTATACATTGTGTCATTCAAAATACTGGCATAGACTTTGGTGCTTTAGAGTTTATGCTTATTCAGCTGAGAATATCTTTAGGTTTGATTGCAGTACAAACGTTATGCCCACTATCACCCTCCACCTCCAGCTGGGGCTGCCAATGATTCGGTACTCAGTACCGGCAAGTATCGGCACAAAAAAAAGCCCTGGTTATGTCTACGCTAGAGACCTTACAGTGGACAGCTATACCAATTCAGTTGCATTGCTGTGAGATCACTCACAGCTGTTCTGTGTCAATGGAAGAGAGCTCACCTGTCGACATAATTAAACCAGCCACAACAAGTGGAGGTAGAGCCTCTTCCACTGACTCAGAACTGTGCATGCTCTCACTTATGCTCGAGAAACTTCTGCCACTTCGGTGGTGGGGATGGGCCACTCCTGAGTGACATACATTTTGCCTATATGTGGTAGGGTAAACATGGCCTAAGGTGATGGCAATTCATCACAGAGGATGAGCACAATTCTGTGACTGGACTGAAATGGCTTATATTGTTATTTATTGCTGAGATTAGACCAGTATAGAGTAAAACTATACTAAAATACATACCCTATTTTCTATTAATAAGCCACTTTAAAAAGGAAGTTAAATGTTCATCCTAAAAGATAAGTCAATTGTGTAACCATGGAACTGGAAACATCCCAGCTATTTTCACTGGCTATACGTACACTAGCACATTCTTTCGAAAGATTCTTCAAAAGAAGGGGGTTCTTTTGAAAGATCCCACAGAGTGGCTACACACAAATAGAGTTCTTTAGAAAGTAAATCAAAAGAACATGGTGCTCCCTTTGAAAGCACTCTTCCACTCCTGTTTCAGAAAGAGCGCCTTTTTTCAAAAGCTTCTTTCGAAAAAAATATATGTAGACATTCTGCAGGGCCCTTCTTTTGAAAGAGCAGTCCTCATGGGGCCTGATTTTTTGATCCTCAGTCTGTTCTTTCAAAAGAGTGGGGGGCTGTGTGGACACTCTCTTTTGAAAGAGTAGATCATTCTTTTGATCCGCTTTTTTGTATGTGGACCCACTCTTTCGAAAAATGTATCCAGAAAGCAGGAGAAACAGAAAGGGACCACGGTTCTAGCCACAGATACGGGCACAGAAACAATTCCACTAATATGAATGGTTCCCAAATTTTGATAACATGGTTACATCTAAAAGACACCATATACAGTAGGGTCTCAACATTTGCAAACCTAAGGTTTGCAAATTCAATTATACACAAGCGACCACGAGGGACCACTTCTTGGTGCTCCAGGGCAGAGAGCCCCAGAGGCTGCTGCTTCCCAGGGCTCTGGGCAGCAGCATCAGTAGCCGCCACTCCTTCCCCAGGGCCCCAGGCAGGAGTGCTGGCAGCCGCCGCTTCCCCCAAGGCCTCAGGCAGGAGCACCGTCAGCCACTGCTTCCCTGGGGCCCTGGGCAGGGAGCACCAGCAGCCGCTACTTCCTCCAGACTCCAGGTAGGAGACCGGCAGTTTGGCTCCAGGTTGAAGCAGCTGCAATACAGTATTCGCAAAATTCAGCACTTGCAAGGGTACTCAACACAGAACCCTCACAAACGTTTCGACCCTACTGTATTTGAGATCCTTCAGGACAAGAGCTTCTCTTTAAAACACTGGGGCAAACCTCTTTTTAATTAAAAATGCCATAGCATCTGTGGGGCCAAATTTTCAATAACTGCCTCTGATTTTGCAGGGACAAAATCATGGAATTTAGTATGCAATTTCGGGTTGGGGGCAACCAAGTGATTATATTTCTAAATCTCTTCCACAGAAAGCAGAGGGTACCTCCAGTTTTTAATCTTATTCAAAAGATCAACATATATCTGCAGTCAACTGCATTGACTCAGCTACCTCCGGAAGGAGGAAAGAGGACTTTGAGGACATTTCTGGGGTTCGAACATGTCATTGCAAGAATCTGTATTCTTCAGAAGGCTGATCTTTATAACTCTTCAACCCCAGAACATGGGAAGGGTTGTCTCTGTGCAGCAAACCTTATGATTGTTAGAAGAGACAACTTTTTTCCTGGGTATATTTCAGTTTAAATGACTGGCCTGAGACCACTAACTCATTTCATATAAGTGCTTAATGTCCATCAGGTGGTAATGTTGCTCTGATTTTACCAAACTGTTACAGATTCAAGTTTACAACCTTGAGGTGAAAGGCTTTGCATCCCAATGCCTACATCTGGAATCTCCAAGCCTTCCACTACAAGCTAACTGCAAAGTACGTTTAACATACAAGCTGCGTCTACACGTGCACGCTACTTCGAAGTAGCAGCACCAACTTCGAAATAGCGCCCGTCGCGTCTACACGCGTCGGGCGCTATTTCGAAGTTAACTTCGACGTTAGGCGGCGAGACATCGAAGTCGCTAACCTCATGAGGAGATAGGAATAGCGCCCTACTTCGACGTTCAACGTCAAAGTAGGGACCGTGTAGACGATCCGCGTCCCGCAACGTCGAAATTGCTGGGTCCTCCATGGCGGCCATCAGCTGGGGGGTTGAGAGATGCTCTCTCTCCAGCCCCTGCGGGGCTCTATGGTCACCGTGGGCAGCAGCCCTTAGCCCAGGGCTTCTGGCTGCTTCTGCGGCAGCTGGGGATCTATGCTGCAGGCACAGGGTCTGCAACCAGTTGTCAGCTCTGCGTATCTTGTGTTGTTTAGTGCAACTGTGTCTGGGAGGGGCCCTTTAAGGGAGCGGCTTGCTGTTGAGTCCGCCCTGTGACCCTGTCTGCAGCTGTGCCTGGCATCCCTATTTCGATGTGTGCTACTTTGACGTGTAGACGTTCCCTCGCTGCGCCTATTTCGATGTTGGGCTGAGCAACGTCGAAGTTGAACATCGACGTTGCTGGCCCTGGAGGACGTGTAGATGTTATTCATCGAAATAGACTATTTTGATGTTGGCTGCACGTGTAGATGTAGCCACAGTGAACTGCAATGAAGGTATTATTTGTGAGGAGTCACAGAAGTACGCAGAAATACTTATGAAGTTCACTTTGTTTCATGGTATTTATCATCTTGCATCAGGAGTACTGAAGAAATTAAGCCAGGTTTTAAAGTACTGCCTTCCCTAATTTTACCTGAGCCAGATAGTTTATTTCCACAGATCTGGAGATTCTCTATGTGGGAGGAGGCTTGTTTTCAACATAGCTCTCCACTAACAGATTCTAACTTTAATCCATGGATTACTGAAAGCAAATAATCCATGTCGCACTCATAGGAAATAAGATCAGAAGCTATATAAAGTGGCAAAGCTTAGCCAACACTGTAGGAAGACCAATATTTTTCAGCTCAAAAAGATATGTAACTATGGTGCTGGTCCAATACACCCACTCTGTAGGCTAGTGATCCAGGACAGGTGTACTGAAATTCAGAGACAAGCATTTTAAGGGTTTCTGTAGATAGCCTTTGTAGGCACAAGTCCTAGTGGGACTCAATATCCAATCAGAAATGTGGCTAGTGAAAGGTTATTTACTTTGGCTGGCAGGAAGGGTTGCAGATTTCCTCAGTGCAGAGGTCTAAGAGCTACAGTTTCAAGTGAGTAGTTGGGGGTTTGTTAGGGTTGTTGTGGCTCCTCAGAACTAATCCTGGGCATGCGGTCTCCAGTGCCTTCTCTGTTCAAGCAAGCAAGCCTTTGTAGGATTCCAAGGCAGGGACAGTTAGTATCTCTCATCAGGTGCCTCTGTGATGGCTCCCTGCTAGCACAGCCTATGCTTTACCATTACATCAGCCTGGTGTTGGGGGACACTCTAGTTACAGATAATACAGAACTAAGGACTCAACCATGTGGTTTAATCAAATATTCTAATCCACTTTTTTTATAACACAAGGATCATTCAATCCAGCATCCTGGCTAAATCCTTTTTTCACTCTACGGGGCTAAACAGTCTAGCCTGCTGTACGGAAAAGGAGTATCTAAGATTAAATACAAGTCAGTATTTACCGTAAGATAACCTGGACCAAGCTTCTCGTGCACTGTCTCTGTTGGGATGCCACGTATGAACATCAACAGGGGGGCTCGGATATTCAATCTGGAGCCAAAAGATTGTTAAAATATTTAGTGCATTGAGATAAACTTTTGATCTGACTTCACATACACTCCCAAATTATAGTACCTTTCCTTCTTTCATATGTCCTCCTGTACTCTTTTCTGGTTCAATTTCTAAATCTGAGATCTTTGATAAGCATGTTTCAGAAGCTATTTTCCATATTTTATCTGAGTAAATATAGTATTATCACATATACACAGAAAACAATGTAAAAACAGGGTTATAAAACCCCTTAGATTAGACATTATAAAGCCAGAAAGGAAGCGAGAGGGTGACACACAAGAGAACAACAAATACTGTCTTATATATTAATGCCAGTTCACCAGACCCTTCCTGCAGTAACTCAAAGTAACTGATAAAAGTAAGATCTTGTTTTTAACTTTGCCAAACAGGTCACTTGCTTAGTCTGTTACAGGCACCAGTTATACAACAGAAAAAAAGGAAAAACCTTCCTTTTTATATTCCTTACAAATTAGCTACCTAATATTTACTAGAAATAGTTCAGTTCTCACCAAGACAGTAAAGCTTTGCTCTTCCTCCCAATTAAAGAATCATGTTTCAGCAAGTTCAAATTTTAATCTTAATGTAACACTCTGAATTCCCAGTCCAAGAAGACCTCAGAATTAAAGATACCCTTTAAGGAGTGTTATCACATCAGAAAAACTATGGAAGTCTGGATATGGTATATTAAAAGAATGCAGCAGATGCGTATTTTATTTTGTAGAATATCCACAGAAGTCGTCAGTGTAATCAGAATCAGCAATTGGCATGAAAAGGTGCCATAATTACACTGTGAACATCACCTATAGATCAGAAACAGAACTGACTAATTTGAGTTAAAAGAAAAAATAATATCCATGGGAGCATGATAAGCAGTAGGTTGAAGATTAATGGTTGCTTAAGGCTCATTTGAATTTCTAAAGGATATCTAGAAGTAAAAGAAAACTGGTAAATGAATTCCACAGTTTGACAACAGATGTTAATGAATTCATTAATAATAAGCTAAAAAAGGAACAATCAGAGACATAACTAAGATAATCAGATAATGTGGTAGATAAGATCACTCGAACTGCATGTAACCAGGATGTTATAGATCAGAAACAAAATAGCCCGATTTCTGGTTTCTCGCTGCAATCCTTCAGGGTTGCATTCTTTAGTTGATGTTTATAGTGATTGTGGAAAATATTAAGAATAAAAATAACATTAAAGTAGATATCAAACAGTATGCTCCTCTGAGATGCTTAGCATTCAGGCCCCAATTCAGCCAAATACTTAAGAACATGTTTAGCATTGATAAAACAAATCAGCAGTCATGCAGCACTTTAAAGACTAATAAAATGTTTTATTAGGTGATGAGCTTTCATGGGGCAGACCCACTTCCTCAGATCTGAAAATGGGTCTGCCCCATGAAAGCTGATCACCTAAAAAATTATCTTGTTAGTCTTTGAAGTGCTACGTGACTACTGGTGTGTTTTATTAGAATACAGACTAACATGGCTACCTCTCTGTTACTGTTTAGCTTTAAGTAGGAGTAATCCTGTTGACTTGTTAGCTCACATACTTAAAGAACCTTGTTAGATCAGGATCACAATGTTCAGGGACCTGAATGATCAAGTTCAGGTTTTAGTTAGTAAAGGGAGAATTTCAAAGACAAGATGATAATATGAAGAAAGATAAGAAGGAGGAAGTCTGATTTTTCATAAAGTCACTCTGCACTTTTTTCAAATCCTATTCAGCCTCTTTTAATACTAATACCAATTACTTCCATCTTGAATTATGCACCTATTATGCTGTCCAATATGCTAGAAGAAAAAGAATGAGCACTCAGACCTTAAACAAGGTATTCATGGAAGAGTTTGATCCTTGTCAGTTACCAACATTGACAAAAGGACTTTTATTCTAGTTAATTTTACATTAAAATCACTATGAATAAGGCTGTTTAAGATGAATATTTTTTTTCATATCAACTAGGATTTGGGGAGTAATATTTAGTGAAAGAATAATGTTTGATCTGAGCTTAAATTGGAAACATTTTGCAGAGAATACATACATGTCTAACTACAAATGGAGGTTTATCGGTTTCTCTTCGGAATTCAAAAGGCCCCAGGTTTAAATGTGCCAGTCGTTGTCTGGCTTCTTCTGATAGCTCACACATTCGTCTTTTTGTGTATGGAGATGGAGATCGTGATTTAGAAGCTATTGTGGGCTGCTCATAGTTCTTTGTTGCTAAGCAGTTCCTGTTTTTCTCAGGTGCAGGGGTGTTTTTCTTTGGTGACCTTGTTTGTAATCTTCCATTTTGTGTTGAATGATGCACCCGATCCAAATTATCCTAAAGTGAAAAGAGAAATTGTCTGGCTTGACAGCATGCAAGCAAAGACTGCCACTGATAATACAACAAACAAACAGCTGCAAAGGGGAAACAAATACCCCTGACAAAAATAGACATATGTCAATTCAAGTTAACCTAACAAAACTATAATCATACAGTAATTTAAGGGGAAAAAGAACCAGAGATAGTCCTTTTAAAATAATTTGTTTAAAACCAGAAGGAGGCTAAAATGCACATTGTTAAATGTCACACTTTAAGGTTAAGTGCCTGATACTTATCCAATTAGCTTGCTCACACAGTTGGTGCTAAAGACACTATATAAAATTAAGTTGAATTATGTCACTTTAGCTTATTTCATGTCAGCTCTGCCTAACACATGTTTAAAAGTTTACAGGTTTGGAAATATTTGCTCATCTTGCTACACTTTTTTTTGTAAAATCTTTTTAGAGTTTTTACCTTTCTGAGCGTAAGGTTAAATTAATGTGCCAATTTTTTAAATTGTGAATGGCAACAAAATGAACTTTTGTTTACAGTTAAATTATTTGAGTTTTAGATGCTTATCAAAGATTTTCTATTAGTTAATTACTTTGAAAAATGCATTTTTCTAGAAAAGATGGGGAATTTATTTTATAAAGAAGAGGTTATTACCCCAAAAAAGCTACAATGATACAATCTTAAGGGCTCACTTTCCAGTGTTCCCCTTAAATTATGCCAAACTCAACCCATTTGCTTGTAAAAATGAAATTCTTTGCATGTACAAATACAGGGTTTGGGGGCAAAAGTCTGAGACCATTTAAAAGGCCAGCCCAGGGTCTAGTTTGGAGCTGACACAAGCTTCAAAATACCGTATGGTACCCATGCATGGCTCATTAACAAACCACAATTTTCTTGTTACCAGCATCACCAAACTAAGAATTAAGGAAAAAGCCAGCCCTATTAAACTTCTTCACTTACCAGTTTAAAGGTCACTTGTCAAGATTAATACTTTCAGCATTGAAATTTAATTTGAAATACATTATCACTCTTTTGTAATTTCACCACAAAGTCACCTTTCAGCTGCTTCTATAAGCTTTATACTTTGAGACACATTAGAAAAAAAAAGGCTATGTTTTAAATGCTTTCTCAATGGCATATTTTGGCTTTGAATATCAAACTCGGAAGAACTGGAATTTCAGGAACTTTAGTGCCAGTTTTGCATTTTATTAAAACTTATTTTGATTGGTATTAAATTTCACAAATAGGTTTATGACTTTCTTTTGGGAATTATTTTTCTTTTTAAAATAAAAAGATGACAGACATGACTCTGGTGTATATGCAATGCATCTGCCCTACATCAGCACATAAGAGCCAAAACAGAGTACCTGGGACATATTCATGGTTTACTGCTTGCCTTTACACCTGCACTCATGAGTAGTTACATGTTTAAGACTCTATAAGTGAACAATATCGGGTACATTTTAGTACATTAGAAATCTCAAGATCATATTAGGTACACTTCAGAAAACACCAGCATGACAGCATCTCTTTAAAGCGACAATGTCAACTTTTTTTTTAGGTTTATCTATTTAGAAATATTCAGTTTCCTTGTAATATATGTCTTAAAAAACAAACAAACAAACAAAAAACCTCCTTTAAATGTCAATAAGGGGTTTTCTTTGTTCCCATGCATAAAGATAGACCTGTCATTATCATCTCCCCACAAAACAAACATTCACAAGCTATCTGCATATTCCTGTGTAAACGCTGTTCTTTGTCAGTTTTGTTGTTGCTATTACTAATAAACGTTATTTTGAACAATGTGGAAAAGAGTAATATCATAAGAGTGAATAAGACAGAAGGCTCAAACCAGTGAAACTGACTATACCGAAAATGTAGTCAAAGTAAACAAATTGCAGAAATGTAGTTTCCTCTAGTTTCTTCAGTTAGTTCATCTAAAGCATTACTTATCCATCTGGAAATTATGAAACAATGATATTTGATTGACAAGTTGATGATAGCCTTTTAAAATGAACCATTCATCTTCATTAGAAAAATAATTTCTCAGGGTAATTATATTTCATCTATTGGTTAGTTTTGAGTTTAATAATTTGTCATATCCAGTTCACTAAACAACTCAGAGTAGGTTTACACAGTAAAGTTATTTTGAAATAACAGCTGTTACTTTGAAACAACTATCCTAGCATCTACACAATGCAATTGCTATTTCGAAATAGCAGTCAGCTTACTCTGAATTAGGTAAACCTCATTGCACAAGGAATAGAACCTATTTTGCAATAGTTATTTCAAAACAGCTGCTGTTAAGACAGGAAATAGAGCCTATTTCAAAATTAACCATACTGCATCCAATAGCTCTATTTCGAAATAGGCTCTATATGTGTGTAGACACTGTATTGTGCAATAGCTAAGTGGTATTTTGAAATACATTTTGGCCGTGTCTATACTCCAGTGATATTTTGAAAGATGATCTTCCAGATGATCTCTTCTGGAAGATCTTTTGAAAGAGCCCTTTCACACACAAAAAAAGCAGATTGAAAGCTTGATCCACTCTTTCGATAGACAGTGTCCACACAGCCCCTGCTCTTTTGAAAGAGCTGGCTGGGGCTTGCAAAAGCTAGCACCATAAGGGACGAAGAAGTATCTACGCATGCTTTTTTTCAAAAGAAGTTTTTGAAAGGAGGGGCTTTTCTTGATCCTTTTCTTGAAAGGAAGAGGGCTTCTGGAAGAAAAGCCACATTCTTTTGATTTTGGATTGAAAAAGCGTATTTTGAGTGTGGACGCGCTGCACGTTCCTTTTAAAAATGGATTAATTTAACAAAACAACTTGCTGTGTGTAGCAGCATTATTTCAAAATCAGCTATTTCAGAATAGCTCTTCCAGAATAGCTTATTTCAGAATAAAGCTGCTGTGTACACAAACCCTTAGATAATGATAAGAAGGCATGTTACTAACTCCATACGCATGAGAGACTCCCATCTCAGGATATGGCAGGTGTTCATTGTTTTGAATTTGAGGAACTTTCAGCACCTAATGGTTATGCACCAAGCTTTCTTTTTATCTATGCTTGATTAAAAATTTAATAAAGTTGTCAAGCACCTATGACAATTGTCTTAACCAAAACAAAGAGATGAAAAAAGTTGGTAGGGAGTAGCACATGTAAACATTTGACAGCACAGCTATTCATTTAAATCAAGAAATTAGATCACAAACAGTTAAATTATACTAACCTGTACACGAGTCCTTCCTGAACTTAATAGGCTTTCTGTAATAAGGCAGCTCGTAGAAAATCTCAATTTTGGTGCAATTCCCTAGAAGAGAGACAATAATTGAACATCAAGCTCCAACTAAAGATAAAGGGTATCAAAGAAATAAATGTCACCTAATGTAACAAACCATTCCTAATTTTAAACCATTTCCTTTGTTAATTTCAGCCTTTAATAAAGATAATTAGAAAAGACAGAACTGCAATGGTAAATGTCAAGAAGATAACATTTGCATTTCTGACAATTCAATTACAGATGATTACATTGCTTTTGTACAACAATTAAGGTCTGACTTTTATTTCAATATATTTCTTTGTCAAAAGCAGTTTTACAGATTTTTTCATGTCACGTTACAGCATCAGTAAAAATTCAAGCAATGTTTTGCAAGTTTTATTCCTACCTGTCTTTGCAAACTGGTTTATGAACACAATAATATTTGTGATTTCTATTTCATATTCTAAACTAGCTTTTCTATACATACATCTATGTGAATGCTGGGTATTCACTGATTGTGCATAATGTTAGGAAAAAATGTATTTAGACTAAAGAGCCACAACATGCTCTATAGCTCAAGGGACAGAGGGCTCTATCTACACATGCATCTTTCTCAGCTGTACAAAAGGGTGCTAGGAATCATTTGTTCCTAGGGAACCTCATCCCTCCAACCTCCTACAAGCACCGCACACCTATCCATGTGTAGACCCAAAGAGGATGCTGGTATCTAGGTATCTGAACACAGATATGGCAGGGGTGGCAGGAAGGGACAAGAGGCGTGGACATCCTTCCGGACAGTTGCTGAAATCTGGTGGACCCAAGTACTGACACACATGGAAGAAAATATGCCCTACCATGGAAAGTCAGAGGGGTTTTGCAGTTAGTATGGAAGCAAAGGACGTCTGCACCAGTGGTTTTCATGTCTCCAGTAGATCTCCAAGATCATAAGCTATTTCAAATAAGCCTTCTTCCGTTGTGAATCCTGCTTCTGTTACCCTAAGAATTTGGGGAGAACTCTATGAGGGAGACCTTTCTCTGCCACTCCTTCCCCCATGCCAATACTATTGATTTCCCCACCACTCATGAGATGGCATGATCTGGCCCCATGCTAGAGCACTCAAATCAAAAGTTCAAGAGAAGGAAATGCCTAACATGATCTCCATTACATTTAGCCGTGACAATCATCAGAACCCTGGATGATGACAAATTCTATTTAGTGGTTAACGTTAGTGAAAAAGTCAAACCACAGGGCATAAACACATTTTAAAGCTGACCTTCTTTAATCAGCACTGATTTTTATTATCTACATGAATTACCAACTGGCATCAGCAGTGTAAAAAGGAGAGAATTAGAATTAATATATCTGCTATGAAAATCCTCAGAAGAGAACCTACTGTTCTTAAAGAGACCAAGAATTCTCACAGAAACATTCCAAGTTTGTTCAACAGAGAGAAAGTTAGTTTGGACTAGCAACTAGGTATTATACCTATATAGGTACCAGAAACCAACCACTTCTAATAGGCCCAAGAAGGTTAATAACAGAACACCACTTGTCATCGTCCAACTCAAACCCCTACAGTGCATTATCAACAATATACAACCTATACTGGAACATAATGTTACCTTCTCAGCGGCCTGTGCTTTCCTACAGATACTTATCTAACCTCAGGAAAATTCTCACTAGCAACCACACGTCATACCACAGAAATACCAATACTGGAAACTTTCCCTGAAACAAAGCCCTCGTTGCCAAATCTGCCCGCATATTTACTCTGGAGACACCACTGGACCTAACCACATCAGTTGCATGATCAGGGGCTCATATTCCTGTACCTCCACTAATGTTCTATATGCCACCATGGTCCAGAAATGCCCCTCTGCTATGTGTATTGGACGGACTGGACAATCACTTCACCATTGAATGAATGGACACAGAGCAGACATTAGGAGTCTGAATAGATACAAACCCATGGGTGAGCATTTACCATAAAGAACGCTGGGAGATATGAATTAGCTTTTCTGCCAGAGTTGAAGTATTCCAAATTGTCTAATAAAGTTCATATTTAGCAGTACTCAAACATCTATTCTCCTTAAGTCTTAAACAGTCATGTTTAATGGAACTATATTTTAATTTGGGGAAAATATCTTCCTATTAATATTAGACGTTTACCTAACACAGTGTAATTTGCTTTTAACTGTATTCATCATCAGACTAAATAGTATCTCAGAGCATGAAGACAGGATGCTGACAAGAAGGTGCATGTAAGCAGTTATTGTGGAATCTTACAGAACAAAGTGCACCTCCGTAATGAAAGTTCACATAAAAATAAGTTAAAGTTAGAAGTTAAAAATAAGTTCACATAAAAATACTCTGGGGCCAGATCTGGACTGGCTGCAAGCAGGCTTCCAACTGCATCACATGATGTTACAATTTGTGGTTCAGGAGGACTTGCTTACACACTTATTTGGATTTCAACTCACTCAACTAATTAATTTAAACAAAGTTCATGCAAATACAACCTGGCATCATAAGCCCATCTCCATTACTCAAGTCACTCAGATAAAGTATGATACCTCTAACCATCACATTAGCACCTCCATTGGCTGATATTCAGTTTGCCCTTATGGGACAAAGTGTACGAGCTGCAAGACATTTTTTACCTTTCATCATCAATTCAAGGAATCCAGTAGGAACTGACAGGTCCATTGAGCCCCAAATCATTCCAGTCTCAGTGTTCTGTCACTTTAATGATACGATTATATCAAATGAAGAAAAATCACAGTTCCCATGAGTATTTCTTCTGAAGTTACTTTCAGGACTATCCTGTTCCCATATGAGAATTGTACCATGGGGTACGTTAAGACCAAATTTATTTTCATTTAGTGTACATTTGACCCTGCAGCTCCAAAAGATCAATGCTAATTCATTCTATTCTCTATAGCAATTACCCCTCAGCTATTATGGCTTTTGTGAAAACATAAATGTGGCTCGTTTCTAAAATGGCTTGGCCAGTCAGCGTGAATGGAGGCTGAAGAGACCTTGACAAACAACTTCTTGAAGGGAAAATCCAGCAATAATAGTGTCAAACCCAAGTTTAAATACAGGTACTCATGATTATTCATTCTTAATGTATGAGATCCCTCAAGCTTCAATGAATGCTGGAGATCCACAGCACATAGTTCTGTACAGACAGATGGATCAACATACCTTCGCCCCAAAGGGTTCTGATGTAACTTAAGACAAAATACAACAAAAAGAGTCCATGAGAAGGAGAGTTACAAAAAATAATAGTCTTGTTATGTAGTGTAACTGCTGTACCATTTGATGGATCCTGCTGATACTAAATTTAGGTTCTCATTCACTAAATATACAAATAGACAGTATAACAGCTACAGTACTATACATCAAATCAATCTAGATATTAACTTGTTCACATTCTACAAGTACAGTTTGAACATCATTTCCAGCAGACAGAATCTAGCTTTATAAAGTTCAGCCTTGGATTAGTACTTGCCATTTCAGGTATTGAATTATCTGTCAAAAGAAATCACTTTTGGCTTGAGATAGTTCACAAAGCTGTTCATGTGAAACATACTGTATCATAAGTGCAATACACAGATATGCACTTACTGTAAAATAAGTAGACCTCTTCATTAAAACTTCACGATCTGAACCATGGTGTCCACGAGTAAGCTTAGGATCAGGGAACAGGAAATCCCTTGTATTTTCTTCGTAAGTGGCTAGAATTTCTCCCACTATAATGAAACAGGCATTTAATTTATTGGAAGACAACTGTACAGTGTAGGCACACATATACAAGACTATACCGAAACTAGTACTGTTTTTATTCTTCAAAATTAAGCATAAACTGTGGGTACATCTATACTTACTGGAAGATTGATGTGCTGGAGGTCCATCTTCCAGGATTCAATTTAGCACGCCTAGAGGAGCAGCACTAAATCGAATGTTCAGAGTGCTACCATCAACCCCAGTACTCCTTGTGACTACCGAGAGGAGAGTTTCTCCCATTAACATCCCACTGGGGGGACGGCAGCAAAAGCGATTTAAGACATGTCGACCCCAGCTAGGCAATTTTCATAGCCGTGTATCTTAAATTGATTTTTTTCTCCAGATGTAGACCTTACCTCCTACTATTCTAGACCATATGTCCAATGACTGGTGGGACAATGCCCAACAATAAGAACGTGCAGGATTGGGCCCTTAAGTACCTTTCACTGCACATCGCATCATATTTACGTACAGCACACTGCTTTTTTTGTGCTAAGAGATAAATGGAAGGTATTCCTACAACATTTCTTCAATTTCTTTTCTACTACTTCTCCTCTATACAGCCAATGGTCTTCTAAAAGCAGCCAACGTCACGTCCGTTATTCTGTATTATACACCAATTATGGTTATTAATCAGCGATTTATATAGCTATCAGAAAAAAAAATAGGTACAATCAAGAAATCCTCAAATGTTGTTCCATTTTCTTTCAGGATAAAACACACGATAGATTATAACAAACTTTCAGGTTGCTATACCATGGTCACTTTGCCAAATGTCCTTTCTAAGCTCTCAGAACCTTGTTCTTATGAATTCGAATTTAAGTGTCCACAAACCTTCTTGAAGTTTGACCCATGGTTCTTCCATGTCAAGTTTCCGCATTCCCATTGCCCTATGTAACTTTGACAGTGGGAGCAGTGCATTGTGGGTACTTGTCCCACAGTGCCTTTGCTCTGGTTGCTTGTGGGTGTCTCATGTTAGAATCCCAGAATGCAAAGCACGGTCCCAGATGAATTCTGAGCACCCAGTAACAGAATTAAGCCCTCCCCCTGAAAACCACCCAGGTTCCCTGTGCTGCGCATCCTCTGCAGATGATGTAGAGGTGGGCAGCTATGCTATCAGCCCTGTCTACCCCACCCAGTTTTGTCAGCTGTATATCCAGACCTTTAGATTTGCAGGCCTGGGCATTGCAGAATTCAAATTCAAATTCTAATTCTAATTCGGTCAAAAATTTGTGGGCTTCCTGTGACCTTCCTGAGCACCTGGATGGAGAGCAGCTGAGAAGCAAGTGGCCATACATGTGGGGTTACCGTGTAGCTTTGTGGGATACATAAGGGACACTTCTGGAGGCTAATAAATTCAAATTAAAGACAACACACTTCCACACTAGCCTTTAATCGAAATTTTAAATTCAAAATTGAAGCTATACCCATCCAGTAATATCAACATTTTGTTATCGGTATTAGGGCTCACTAATTCAAGCTAAGGGTATTTAGAGTGGAGACAGTGATATTTTACAAGCTAACTCCTTTAATTTTGATTTTATGTCATAGGCTGTGTCTACATGAGCCCCCTCCTTTCGGAAGGGGCATGTTAATGAGGGAGTTTGAAAGATTCTAATGAGGCACTGCCATGAATATGCAGCACCTCGTTAGCATAACGGGGACCGCAGTGATTTCAAAGTGCCCCTTTCGAATCGCGTGCTGTTCAGGTAGCTAGGGGCCTTTACAAACAACCCCCCAGTCTTTGAAAGCCCCTTCTTCCCATTTGTTTTGAGAAGAAGGGGCTTTCAAAGACTGACGGGTTTGTTTTGAAAGGCCTCTGGCTACATGGGCAGCACGCGACTCGAAAGTGGTACTTTCAAATCACCCTGGTCACCATTATGCTAATGAGGCACTGCATATTCATGGCAGCACCTCATTAGCATCTTTCAAACTCCCTCATTAACATGCCCTTTCCAAAAGGAGGGGGGCTCGTGTACACACAGCCATAGTGTAGACGCAGCCAGAGTCCTTTAAATTAAGTCTCTTCTTCTAAAATGTCCTACACTCTCACAAGAAAATCTGTACTCTGCTTGTTTCTTTGACTAACTATCCCAGTGAGACACCAAGAGAAGCAAAAATGTTGTGGTTCTATTAAGGACCTATAACTGTGAGTTGATTTTAATTCCAGAGTTCTCAAAAAAGTCTTCCATCAAACTCTATTTTATTTCCAATAAAATGCAGATTTATATTATCCATGGGAACATTTGAATTTCATTAAGATAGATTTTTATAACCACATAAACCTACAACAGAAATATGTCAAGTCATTATTTATTATCATTATTTATTATCTTCACCTCCTCCCCAAGAGACCTGTAACATTTATAACGTGGATAAGGGTTTTCCTAGAGGTTACTATTAAAATAAAAGTGTCGTTTTGAGAACAAGATTATGCACTTTGAAACCTTACAGACAGCCCCATCACAAGTGAAGCTTGATGCTTTTAATAAGTGTGCATTGAGTGATTTTGGTTTATTTCCCGTTTTTAAGATATTATCATTTTGTAAACCTGAGAGTGGAACATTCAATACTTAGCTTTATTCTCTTTCAAAAATGAGAAACTCTTGATCTATTAGCATTTTATATTCAGTGGAATATTTGGAGGACTATTTGCTGAAGAGCTTTCTACATGGTTTGTATGTTGAAAAAAAATGATTGTATGTCCTCATGGAAATTCACCTATTAAGCTGCAGCATTTCTGAAGCGATTGATACAATACCTGGAGGAACAAGTTGTATTAGTTCAAGTACTGCTGTGCCAACTAGAAAGGAAAAAAAAAAGTTTTTCCATAAGTCAAAAAATAAACTATAATAATAAGTCACTTTAATATGCAAAGTAGAAGAGATTCACTGATTTAACCATGTCAACATTCTATGCACTAATATAATAAGTACAACTATGATGTACCAGTAAAATCAGATTATGAACACTTTATAAGAAATATCAAGGCTATCACAGTGGAGTTCTTAGGTACTACCATAATACAAATAATAAATTACCAGCTCAAATTTGTAAGAAAAACTGTCATTTGGCCACCCGTGAGTCCAATTCTTTGAAGTGACTAGAGAATAGATGCAAAGTTTGGGACCCATTTTGGATGATAATGTTTGGGAAAATCTAAATTTGGAGTTTAGGTTTAGGCACAATACTATTTTAACATAATTTGTCATGCTCGATGCATGGAATCACTCTGTTATAAAATAACCATCATCTTTTGACAAAGTAAAACACTCACTAAAGTTCAAAGTATTTGAACACAGCTTGCTACATGTGGCCAGTGTTTTGAGTTCATGAAATCTTTGTACATGACCCAGCTACATTTTTAACTGTTCTGAATTTTTCTCTCACTTGTATACTACAAGAAATGTAAAATTTAGAGATTTCTGGAAACAATCGCTTATTTATCTGTATTCCTGGTAAGCTATTAATGTCAAAAGAAGCCACTGAATCCTCTAAAAGTCCCAGGCTCACATATGAAGGATCACACCCTGACCAATAACTATTTCACTTAATGGTCACACATATTTTTAGCAATTGAAATGCTCATCATTTTTCAGCCAGTATCATTTCAAATGATCATATTCCTGTTCTCAACCTTTGTTACTAATTCCTCAACTCTCAAAACCTTTAGCATTCATACTATTAATATGATTTTAGCCACCAATAGCTAGAAACACAAAGGAATTTGGGTGCCTAAGTTTCAAACTTTAAATCCTCTAAACCCCTGCTCAGTGGCCACATAATCCCATGGGAACCTCAATTACCCAGACTCTTGAATTTCCATTAGTTAAATCCTTTAAGTATCTACATTTGTGTCTGTGGGCATGAGCAAAACTATAAGGTCCTGATACAGCTGTGCAGCTCAGAACCCAGCATATATGCCCTGCAGATATTCACAAACTATCTCACCTCCGGGCCTGATGCAATAGGTGTGCTCAGAACTTAGCTTATCACCCCAAAAGGCTGCCAACAAAGCGGCAGTAGTAATGCCGCTTTGGCTCACAGGTCAGGGCACTCATTTACAACAGACCCAAGTTCAAATCCCTATTTTATTGGTTACAGCAGAGACTTGATTCAGGTCTCTCCTCTCTAAGACGAGTACCATAACCACTAGGCTATAGTGCGTTCTGGTGTAGTCTCAATCTCTTCTATTAAGGCTGTTCTCCTTTATATGAAATACTTAAAATCGTTCTTGAATAAGTGACTGGATCGAAATCTCCCAGGTAAGAGCACTGACCACTAGGTCTCTCTCTTTTTATTTTCCCCCTTTGCTATTTTTCAGGGACTTAATTCCCCAATGCATTACATACAAAGTCTAAGCACCAAGCTCATGGCCATGAATTCTGCTGGGGACTGCAGAATTGCCTACCTATCGGGCAAAACAATGCTGAGCTAAGCCCTGTTCTGAGGATCTAGCCCTAGGTATGTATAATAAAATTATTAAAAATATCAAAACCTACATTCAAGTAGCTCAACAAGTTCTCCAGGATCAACTACATCAGTAAATACCTAGAAAAAAGATAAAAAAAGCATAATGGACACATTTGATCAGAAATAACAGACGTACTTGGAGAAAACAAAAGTTTGCCTTTGATTCTGATTAATGCAAACAGTACTACTCCCATCAGGAAACAAGAATCGAGAAGTGAAATTATAACCTGGCACTGAGATCATTTATTTCATAGAAACACTGCACTTTTGGACACCTGATTTCTAACCTTTTCAAGCTACTTCCTCTCCATCTAAATTACACGATTTGCCATAAACAAAGAGCCCATCACAAGAATATGTAAGTGCATTTGCACAATTTTCAACATTTTAAAAGACAAACTAACAACTAATCCTGTTAAAAAAATTCAGACGTCAATTTTAGCTGAAAAGGATTAAAGGGACAGTCAATAACTTTTTTCATTCTTGGGTCTTCCAGCAATCCTACAATTTTCGTAGATATTTTAAAGCAGAATTACTCTCTATTTTGCCGTCTTTCCATTTGTATAATGTTGATTATTTTTCTGGCACTTGTAACTGATCTGAAAAATAACGTGGCACATCCATTAGGTTCTTGTTTATGCACAACTATTACTGAGTCTTTCAGCACTACTCTGGGAATACTGCTCATTTACTAACTCTGCTGTAAAAACAGAAAGGGGAGTGCCTTGCAATACTTTTGCAGGTCCTCAAAACACAGTGATTTATTTATTACAATTTCTAGGGGAAAATAGATTACTAAGTTATACTTCAATGGAGATGTTCTTCTGCAGCTTAAGCGTTGCAAACTATGGCAGAATAATACATTCGCCTCTCGCTATATGAGCACAATTGATTCCCAAATTTCTGCTCGTAGGTGAAAACTTGTAAGAGGGCCACTACATTCCCAGTAAATACATGTAATAGTCTCTGATTCGTTCCAAGTGCTCGTGACAGAGAAGGAGTAGCAGCTTGCGGCCCTGCTTTTGAAAGGTAAGTGAACCTTGGGTTTGTGAGGGAGGGGGGCTGGGGAAGGTTAAAGGCGGGGGGCAGTTTGGGACCATGAGTGCGAGGGAGGGTTAAAAACTGGTGGTGGGTTGGATCCATGGGGCGAGTTGGAGGGGGTTAAAGGCTGCTGTGGGTTGGGTGTGTGGGGAGGGCGGGGGGGTTCAGGCTGAGGCAGGTTGAGGCAGTGGCGCTGGGGGAGGGGTTCCAGATGCTGCGGGTTGGGTCTGCAGGGCTGGCAGGGGGATCCGGCTGTGGTGGGTTGGGTCTACAGAGCTGCTGGGGGGGTGTGGGGGGGGACATTTCAGGCTAAGGCAGGTTGGGGCCTCGGGGGGCGGGGGGGTTCAGGCTGAGGCAAGTTGGGGCTGCAGGGCCAGCAGGACTTCAGGCTGTGGCAGGTTGGGTCTGCAAGGAGTGGGGTAAGGCTCACATTAGCAGTGGGGGCGGGGGATTCACTCATCTAGTGAACAAAGGTAGGTATCCGTGTCCCTCGTTTTAGCAAGTACTCGTACGTAAAGTACTCGTTTAATGAGGGGATGAGTGTATTGTACCTTTAAGGGTATGTAAGAGCGGAGAAGCTAACCACCTCCAGCTTCTAAGGCCATGTCTGCACTGCAGCATGAAGTCAATTTTAAGGTAGTTAGCTCCATTTTACAATGAAACTGTCATCACTGCGAATACCACGAGGTGGATTTTAAGAGGGACTAAGGTCGACGTTCTTGCTTCGACCATCCAATGCAACGTAATGTCAAGCTTGAATATAAAAGGTCGAATTAATACTAGTGCAGAAACAGCGTCTCTTTAAATTGATTTCATTGGCCTCCAGAGGTGTCCCACAATGCCCAGAATGTGTATGGTCTGTTTGCTGTCAGCTCCCCTGCTCTCCAGGGGTGCAGGAAGTAGGAAAAAGGAAGCCTGGCAATTTGAATTCATTTTCTGTCTGATCAGCGTGGCGATCGCATCTAGCCACTATAAAGACAGCCCCAGCACTGAGCCATCAGCAGAGCCAGGATCTCATTTTGGGCGGTGTGCTAGCCCCCTGCCCCACCACCGGACATGGCAGCGTGGCTGTGGGGATCAGACAGCGGCATGGCCTGCTCTGAGCAGAGTGCAGGTTTCTTCCCTGCACAGGAGTTAGGACAGAAAGAAACTTCTTTTGTGCACTTCACGTTTGTATGGGGCAGCCCCCCCATGCAGCTGGCTGGCTAGCCCCGACCCACCATTCCACACCATGTGCTGGCTGTGCAGTGTGGTCCCTACAGCACGTCCTGGCCTGCATGAGGTGAAGGCTGCTGCACTTCATGTTCTCCAGGGGCTCACCAAGCGCTAGGGGGTTGGCTCCCTAGGCGGCAAATATCCTCAGGGGTCAGCCAGCCCCTGAAAGGCAACATATGCCGGGTGGGGGAGGAGTGGGCTGCCCCTCCCCCTGCCTAATAAACCTGCTGACCACATCATTTCAACTGGTCCCTCCACTGCCAGCTGAAGTTCTGTTGGGGGGCTGGCCCCTGGGCCCTGCTCCAGTACTCTTCCCTCCCAAAGTGTGGAGCTTGGAGGAGCCGCAGTCTCTGCAGTGGCCTGCTGGCTGTATTTTCACCAGGAAAATAGTAGCTGAGTGACCTGCTGACATGGCACAGTCAACAGCGTGCTCCCACCACTCTTTTTCCAGTCGCATGGAGCCAGTTTGTTCCACTTGGGCATTACGGGAACACGGAATGGACAGCTGGGTGCTCCCAGTGCTTATTTGGATGCTTCACCTTCCCCCCTTACTTTTCTACACAAGATCTGGTTTTAACCCACTGTTATCACAAGCAACACTGTAGTATGTAGGATTGACTGTTCCTGGGTGTGCTGCCTTAAAATGAAAGGTATTCTTTCATCGGGGGAAAACTAGCTGAGTGATCTGCTGACATGGCACAATCAGCTGGGTGCTCCCACAACACATTTGCGAAGAGTGCTTCAGCGTCTGAAGCCCCCCCCGTTCGGCTTTCTTTCCTTTGGGATTCCCTACTTTCCTTCTTTGTACACAGTATTAAATCTTCCCCTATTCACACGGATCCAGACTCATCCACTGCTTTGTGTTTTTTCACCGGGGGAAAACTAGTTGAGCAAACTATTGACATGGTTTAGTCAGCTGAGTGCTCTCAGGACACATTTGATTAAAAGGTACATAATGTGAATGACTCAAAAAAATTTCTCTCATTGGGGAAAGAGACTTCTGAAAAATGACAGTTTGTTTTCAATGTGAGAGGCACGAGGGCAATAAATTGCCAGAAAATGACATCATACACCCACGACAACTTGTGGGGCATTTTTTCCCATAACGTGCCAGCAAAAAAAAACCCAAAAACCAGAGTGCTGCGCAGCTGAGGGGACTGTGGGATAGGTTCCCCCAAAGCACTGCTGCAACAGTCATACTTTGACGACTTAGTGGGGAGGCTCTAAGTCAACTTTGTGGGGAGGTGCGGAAACTCAACTTCGACTTTATAAAACCCAGTGTTACAAAGTCGACTTTAATAAATTTTGTAGTGTCAACATAGCCTAAATGACATTATTTGTAAGGTCATCGATGTAACTCCCAGTGCTCTCGCTAAATACCCGCTGAAGAAATTGCACTCAATAGATACATCTGGATTCTCATTCAGTTTCAGTTGGATACAGCAATCAGCACTTCTTGTCCTAAGTTGCTTTGTACTCTGGTCGTGCACTGTTAAATAGCTGCTATGTTCCATTCCCACCTTGCTTTCAGTGGTGGGTGAAATTATCCCTCTCTATGCCTCACTGATCTCACAAAGGTGTTGTTGAGGCTTAATTAGTCTTTGAATGTGCTTTGGGATACTTGGATAAAAAACACTAGAGACGTGCAAAGTATTGTTATTCATGAGTAGTCAAAAAACGGAATCCTGTTTGTAAGGTACAGAATTTCATTGTTCCTATGGCACTCACAACGAAACTAGTAGGGACACAGAAGACGGGATAGACAACGGTAAATTACAAAGCTATAGTGCCATCAAGGGGGCTCTTGCGACATCAAATTCTGAAAGAACAGCTCCTATGGAGAGAGCTGTCACCAGAAAGGCCAAGCTCATATTCCAACTTTTTTTTTTTTGGCTACAGGTAGATTACAGAGCCAATCTTTTGACTTTTAATTTTTATTCTCCTCCCTATTCCCTATTTTTATTTTCCATTTTGACCTATATTTAAGAAGCACATAATGTGGCAGGAATTAAGAGGCACTATTGAAAAAAGGTCATTTAATAAAAGAAGAAAAGACAAAAACCTAAAAATCCTCATGTTACACCGTGGTCATTTGTTCATAAATTTATTTTTAAATGACTGTATCTGTAATAAAGAAACAAATGTTGTTAGTGTTGAGGAGATGCAGCAAGTAGTAACAATGCAATACCATTTTCAGTGTGATCATTTATGTCTGAGGATTCTGGTTCTTTGCTTTTTAATGCTCGTGTCAGATGTTACGATCTTACCTTTTCAAATACGAGTTTCTCATCTAAGAAGAGAGGAAATGCCGCAGGGACACAATGCGTCTTTTTGTGCTGTCCAAATACACAGGCACTGAGATAGAGCTCATTTTTGTCCTTCAGCAACACGCCAGGGCAAGTTATCTGGAAGACCAACATATTTATCATACAAACTGAGCTTCAACATTTGAATGAATGGTTATATTTGGGAGAAAAAAATAGAATGAGCTAAGATGAAAATAGCTGTTTGCTTGGGAACCATATGGTAACATAATTCAGTGGTATACCCTCCTTTTCCAAAGTAATTCTAGCCACGCTTAATTACAGTAAGGCAACTATTAACAGTATTTAAACATTCAGGACCAAGTTCTCCCCTAGTGCAAGCAGTCACCACTCCATTAACTTCAGCCAGAGCTGAATCAGACTCCCAGGTCTTGGGGTCACACTTCATAATGATGCTGATATTCACAATCCACTTTGTTTAATCACTAAGGGTTATATTGAGCAAACAATGAAACATGAGATATCCAAAACACATCCCAACAGCCAAAAGCTTCCTATGTCCGAAAACATAGCCTTCTGGCAGTGAAGAGTCCATCAATGAAATGGGCGGGGGGCGGATTATTGCTTGTGAACAAATTCAATCTGCCTAAGAAAGGGACACTTGTTTAACGTTAGATCTTTTTAAGTGTACGTAAACGTCTGTGGGAAATAGGTATAGCTCTCGAGCTCCTGGTGCATTGCCAGTACATTGCCTCCTGGTACACTGCCACTCCTGATGCCACAAACTTTGAGTACCTCAAAGGAACAACAAAGGGAGAGTAAACAAGCATTCCTTGTAAGTGGAGAGCTTGGGTAGCCAGCCACAAGAGAGTCAGGCGCTGCCCAGCAGATCAGCAGAGCATCCAGAACACCCTCAGCAGGCAGCGCATGTTCCTACGGGTGGTGCACATTCACTCATGCCTCGGTGCCCCTAACAAAATGTATTCTGCCCACAATGGAAAAAAATAGAGGGAACACTGGACTGGACTTTTTTTTTTCCCCTGCACCTTGCTGGCCGGTGGCCAATGCATTACCTTTCACATCTATTTCTAAAGAATAGGTTTAATTCTCTGGCTAGTGAGCATCTCCTCCATTTTTTCAAGCTGTGCTGTGCATCACACAATTCTCAGGTATTCTCTCACATTACAAGCACACACAAATCTCCTCCTCCAGCTACATGTTATTTTTCTCCAGTTCCAATGGTTCTGCTGTGTGATCCAGCTGGACAATTCCTAGTCTCCTTTCACTTCAGTTTATGCTGCTCCCATATTATCACAGTATTATAAATGTGAGGCTGCCACTTGAAACACAAGGTTGCAGGAAAAGCAATGCTTGGATTTTCAATTGCTAGCTAGAGAAAAGGAACAGAGTGACAGGAATTAAGTGAGGTATATTTGCTCCTGTTCTCCTCCCAGATGAACAGTTTGCAGGAGGAATCCCTACTGGACCTAAAGAAAGATTCTTCAAACATTACAAAAAATAATCCTTGAATGAAAGAAGTTATGGAGGCTAAACCCAATGGATTTGTGCTGTGCTTAATTTGTAACGAAAGAGGTGCTGAGGCTTAGGCAATTTTTTTAACATTGCAGCAAGCCCAGATGTGAGGGGGCTATGAACTGCCAAATTTAGAGGTGCTGGAGCTTAGCCCTGGATCTGTGGAATTTAATGGGGGTCTGTGGTCTAAAACAAGAAAGTCTGTTAAAACATATATTAGCTATGCACCAGGTCCCCCAGCTCCAAGAGCTGCGATCTCCGACGAAAGGCACCAAGTTAACAGTCCTCAAGATTGAAACAGATCTGCTTACGTGAAACCCCTCCCTTTGTAAGTATGAACATAAGAAACTTCTCCAGGTAGTTCCTTGTAAACTAGGGGAAGATTCCTTGAGCTACAAGCTAAGAGACAATGAGATCATCTCAACTCTTCAACTTACTGTGCTTAATATTTCTGTGCTCTTCACAACCTTTAATAACCATGGCCTCATATCTTTACCTTAGTGCAGATAAGGAAAATGAAAGCTTGAAGCAGGTCACTGAAGTCAGAGCTGTGAGAACAGAATCCAAGTATCCAATCCCATACATCCAAATTTCATTCAGTTCCCATATTGCCTTGCCAAAAAAATGAAGTTCTTGCCAGATCAGGGTTCAGATATGCAAGAAGCTTGCACTTCTGGTGCCTTGTACGCAAACTGATGGCTAATTTAAAAGAGCTGAAAAAGCACTAAAGCTACAAATTTAAAAGCCAGTTTATGGTTATATGTCAGTGAATTACAAAAATACATTTTAACTCACTAAATATTTTCCATAAGATGTCACATGGAGCTACACAGATGCTGGCAGCTATGCAAATGCCTCTATTTGATGGCATCTCTTAAGACAAGAGAAGACAGGTTTACTCTATGTTGTGTTATGTAATGTTAATATTACCTCCAAGACAAGCACAGTTATGGGAGCAGCAGTGCTAGCCCCAAAATGATTTCAGAATGTGCCTGCAGGCACTATAGGTAAAGATGATAAACTAGGCCAGCATTCATGCTCATTCAATTTGTGTCTGTGCCAGACTTATCAAATATGTAATAACAGTGGTCTTGGGATGTAATCAGCAACCAGTAAGGAAAGGAATGAGATTCACCAAACTCATTCCACATGAGTGGGGAGTCTAGTATAATGAACCAAGAGCTCTTTTCAAGGGGAGCCCTGCTGTTTGATTTTACATGCAGTTTTAGGACTGTGCTATGTGTACTTAACTTCATACTCAGGGCTTCAAAAATCCATTTACTTACTCTTTACTGACACATAAGATGCTCTCAGCATCAAGGGCAATGAATGCCTAACAATTCCTATTGAGTTTTCACTTACAATAAGGTGTTAGCCAATAAGGTTGCAAAAGTAACCTTCCAAATATGAATGGCATGTGAACAGGTGCAACTTCCTTGGCTTGCAGACACACAGCTGTGATAATTCAGTATGTTGTTGCAGGTGAAAACTCTCCAGTTGGCAGTGAAATGAAGAAGCAGGTGAATTTCCACTCTGCGGCTACTTA
The DNA here is from genome assembly GCF_033958435.1 of Carettochelys insculpta. Classification (NCBI taxonomy): domain Eukaryota; kingdom Metazoa; phylum Chordata; order Testudines; family Carettochelyidae; genus Carettochelys; species Carettochelys insculpta. Next base: position 7,875,986 of record NC_134145.1, read on the forward strand.
GGAAAGGTACAAGTAAGTATCAAAGGCAGGCACAGGAGCTATTCCCTAGAAAAAGAGCATTCAGAATCAAAGCTGGTAGATGAAGCCAGATACGAGTGTGCCAGATTAGAGAGGTTGAACCTCTAGTACCCTCCCCAACCTTCATGTCATCCACCTGGGGCTGTTTTAGAGCAATCATATGTAAGGCTGATGGACCAGGGTTGTCAGCAGGAGGGAATGAACCTGTGATGTTGGGGGTTAAAGCCACTCTCTCTAAAGTCTCTACTGCATGATCTGAAAGACAGCTGACTTTCAGCTAAGGCCAAAGAGCAGAGAGTTCACTCTCCCTTGTCAACAGACTCAGTGCCTCTGGGCTACACATGCAAGTACCAGCTGCAGGAACAAATCAGAAACCAAAAATGCCAAGCCCATTACCACCATAGCCTCTAACTGACAATGGGAGGATAATGCATTTTTATATCTTAGATGGCATCCATGATTTTTCTTTGTGTAAAGTGCATTCACGAACCATTGGATCAATATAATCTAGGGATTAAAGCAAGCACTGACCATGCAGTCAACATGTAATGACATCGCAATGTCACTTTGCCAGCAGGCAAACAGGAGATTTAAAAATTATGATGGGAAGGAACAGCTATGCTGAATAAATGAAAATACAATACACCCCCAAAAATGCAAGCAACTTGAGTGTGCATCTCAGGTTAAGGTGACTGGAAGTGGCAGGGAAACTGACATGCATTGCTGCCTGGGTCAGTTTCCCAGCTCCTGTCAAGGAGGGCAGATGAGATGCTGCCCCTGACAGGAGTGGAGAAACCATTCTTGTGAGGGCCAGCAGCCTGACTCTCGCCACCCCTCACAGGTGTGGTTTCCCAGCTCCTTTCAGGAGCAGTAAAAGTCAGACTGCTGCTATCCTGGACAAGTGCAGTTTCTCTATTCCTGTCAGGTGCAGTTAGACTCAGGCTACCATCCCAAACAGGAGTGGTTTCCCTGGTCCTGTTAGGGGCAGCAGCCTTACTCTTGGTTGCCACCCCTGACAGGAGCCATTCCTGCTCCCCTCAGTGGCAGCAGCTGAGAGTCAGGCTCTCAGCTGCCGCTACTGACAGATAGAGGGAAACTGACCAGGGCAGCAACACTGGTCAGTTTCCCAGCTCTGCAAGCAGAGGGGAGTGGGGAGCCAGGCTGCCACATGGTTCCTAGCTTCCCTCAACTCCATGGACCCAGGAAATTGACCAGGGCTGCTGCCCTGCTCAGTTTCCCCACTCCTGTTAGTGGCAGTGCGGAGAGCCTGACTTTCAGCTGCTGCCACTAACAGGAACAGCTGCCACCTATGACAGGAACAGCAACAGCTCCTGTCAGTGGTGGCAACCAAGAGGTAGGCAGCTGAAAGTCAAACTGCAGCCCAGAGAGGTGTGGGGAAACTGATCAGTGCATCAGCACTGGTCAGTTTCCCCAGGGCCTGTGAGTGGGCAGCCCAGAGCCAGACACTCCTCTGCCAGCCACTCACTGGAGCCAGGAAACTGCCCAGTGCCACTGCAATGGATGATTTCCTGGCTCCCCAGAGTTGCATGAAATTTGAGTTATTTGGGATTGCGCAAGAACACAACCCCAATGTAAGTCGTGGTCTAGTCTATAGGTATGCTACTTTGTGCTGTCAACCAAGGTGATGTCACATGACTCCTGCGTAACATCTCCATAACTACCTGGAGTACGTGTTTCAATTCCAATTTTATTCCATCCCGGCATCTCAGGAACACACAGCCCTGCACTGCACACAACTGAATGGGATGAGACTAGGTCCAGAAGAAGAGAGTGAAAATATTGCCATTTACACTGCTACTGGCTAATGTTCTCTGTAAGGCCCGCGCTGGGTCATCCACCCCTGCGAAATTCAGATCCCCTCCACCAGCTGATTAGCAGAGCACCCAGAGCCAGCAGCAGGGGTGTTCTCTAGTGGTGCACGTCTGCACACGCCTCGGTGCACATAATAAAATTTATTCTGCCCGCGGGTGGAAAATATTAGCGGGAACATTGCTACCCACGCTGGTCTCCTGGCACTTGGGGGGATGAATTATAACCGTCCCCACTTCTCCTCTTTCACTAAAACCCAGGCTGTAGACGCTGGAAGGAGACACTGGCAGGCAAGAGCTTGGGCCGGGGAGACCCGCCCGCTCCGGCGGCCAGACTGCCCTGAGAAATACCAGCAGGCTGCTCTCATCTCAGGTTAATTTCTCGCCTCCCCCAGGCTGCCCAGGTCTCCAGCCGCCGCCCCCGGCTGGGCGGGTTTGACGCGCTGGGGAGAAGCGCCGCTGAGGGGGCGGGCGCGGCTGGCGATAGGACTGCGGGCTGCCGGGGGAGGAGGCTGGAACTAACGGCCCGCAGCCCATCTCGGCGCCGCGCCGCGCGGCGGGGTGGGGCGGAAGGGGAAACCGGGGCCGCTGAACACCCCCCCCGCCCCCGCCCTGCTGCAATCGCGCTCCGGGCTCGCTCGGGCGGCACCGCCGGTCAGCGAGCAGCTCGGCGGTTGTGCGCCAGCCCGGCCGCTCCGTGCCTCAGTTTCCCCGCTGTCCCCGGAGAATGACTCCCCCCCCCCCCGCTCGAGCGACGGCGGCGGGGGGAAGGGACAGAGGAGCAGCACTCCCTGACCCCCCTCCCGCCTCGCTACAGCCGGGGGGGCCGCCGGGCCAGGCCTCCCCCCCACTCACCGAGCGGAGCTCCAGCTCCAGGGCGCAGAGCAGCGCCTTCCGCGGCATTGGGGGCGGGGGCGCCGGCCGGAGGGGATGGGCGGCTCCCGGCCCGCACAGGATGCGCCGCGTCGCTCCCTCGGCCCCGCCCGCAGGGACCGACGCCGTTGTCGTGGCAACCGGAACGTTTCCGGATGGGCCCGTGTGACCCAGGGCGAGGGCGGGGCTAATGGAATGACGTTAGCGACATCAGACAGCGCAAATCCTTCGGCAGCATTGCGCATGCGTGACAGGCTGAGGCGCGTGACAGCTTGGCGTGCGCGGTTCGCAGCCTTACACCCCGTGCCCGGCGGGAGCACCCCGTCCATCCCCCAGCGGCAGGCGTCACTGCTGAGAGGCCGCTGTCCCCCACGCCTCGCCGCTGCATTATGCTCCCGTACCTCTCTGCACCCCTGCCCTGCTCAACCCGCGCAGCCCCTTCCCCGCCACCGCTGCCATCAGCTCCCTGCCTGCACCCCCGGCCCTGCTCAGCCCCTGCCCCCGCCAGCCGTGCTCAGCCCCTGCCCCCCACCGCTGCCATCAGCTCCCTGCCTGCACCCCCAGCCCTGCTCAGCCCCTGCCCCCCACCGCTGTCACCTGCTCCCTGCCTGCCCCCCCCAGCCCTGCTCAGCCCCTGCCCCCCACCGCTGTCACCTGCTCCCTCCCTGCCCCCGCCAGCCCTGCTCAGCCCCTGCCCCCCACCGCTGCCATCTGCTCCCTGCCTGCACCCCCCAGCCCTGCTCAGCCCCTGCCCCCCACCGCTGTCACCTGCTCCCTCCCTGCCCCCGCCAGCCCTGCTCAGCCCCTGCCCCCCACCGCTGCCATCAGCTCCCTGCCTGCCCCCCCCCAGCCCTGCTCAGCCCCTGCCCCCCACCGCTGTCACCTGCTCCCTGCCTGCCCCCCCCAGCCCTGCTCAGCCCCTGCCCCCCACCGCTGTCACCTGCTCCCTGCCTGCACCCCCAGCCCTGCTCAGCCCCTGCCCCCCACCGCTGTCACCTGCTCCCTGCCTGCCCCCCCCAGCCCTGCTCAGCCCCTGCCCCCCACCGCTGTCACCTGCTCCCTCCCTGCCCCCGCCAGCCCTGCTCAGCCCCTGCCCCCCACCGCTGCCATCTGCTCCCTGCCTGCCCCCCCCAGCCCTGCTCAGCCCCTGCCCCCCACCGCTGTCACCTGCTCCCTGCCTGCCCCCCCCAGCCCTGCTCAGCCCCTGCCCCCCACCGCTGTCACCTGCTCCCTCCCTGCCCCCGCCAGCCCTGCTCAGCCCCTGCCCCCCACCGCTGTCACCTGCTCCCTCCCTGCCCCCGCCAGCCCTGCTCAGCCCCTGCCCCCACCGCTGTCACCTGCTCCCTCCCTGCCCCCGCCAGCCCTGCTCAGCCCCTGCCCCCCACCGCTGTCACCTGCTCCCTCCCTGCCCCCGCCAGCCCTGCTCAGCCCCTGCCCCCACCGCTGTCACCTGCTCCCTCCCTGCCCCCGCCAGCCCTGCTCAGCCCCTGCCCCCACCGCTGTCACCTGCTCCCTCCCTGCCCCCGCCAGCCCTGCTCAGCCCCTGCCCCCCACCGCTGTCACCTGCTCCCTCCCTGCCCCCGCCAGCCCTGCTCAGCCCCTGCCCCCCACCGCTGTCACCTGCTCCCTCCCTGCCCCCGCCAGCCCTGCTCAGCCCCTGCCCCCCACCGCTGTCATCTGCTCCCTCCCTGCCCCCGCCAGCCCTGCTCAGCCCCTGCCCCCACCGCTGTCACCTGCTCCCTCCCTGCCCCCGCCAGCCCTGCTCAACCCCTGCCCCCCACCGCTGTCACCTGCTCCCTCCCTGCCCCCGCCAGCCCTGCTCAGCCCCTGCCCCCCACCGCTGTCACCTGCTCCCTCCCTGCCCCCCCCCAGCCCTGCTCAGCCCCTGCCCCCCACCGCTGTCACCTGCTCCCTCCCTGCCCCCGCCAGCCCTGCTCAGCCCCTGCCCCCACCGCTGTCACCTGCTCCCTCCCTGCCCCCGCCAGCCCTGCTCAGCCCCTGCCCCCCACCGCTGTCACCTGCTCCCTGCCTGCACCCCCCAGCCCTGCTCAGCCCCTGCCCCCCACCGCTGTCACCTGCTCCCTCCCTGCCCCCCCCAGCCCTGCTCAGCCCCTGCCCCCCACCGCTGTCACCTGCTCCCTCCCTGCCCCCGCCAGCCCTGCTCAGCCCCTGCCCCCCACCGCTGTCACCTGCTCCCTCCCTGCCCCCGCCAGCCCTGCTCAGCCCCTGCCCCCCACCGCTGTCACCTGCTCCCTCCCTGCCCCCGCCAGCCCTGCTCAGCCCCTGCCCCCACCGCTGTCACCTGCTCCCTCCCTGCACCCCCCAGCCCTGCTCAGCCCCTGCCCCCCACCGCTGTCACCTGCTCCCTCCCTGCCCCCGCCAGCCCTGCTCAGCCCCTGCCCCCCACCGCTGTCACCTGCTCCCTCCCTGCCCCCGCCAGCCCTGCTCAGCCCCTGCCCCCCACCGCTGTCACCTGCTCCCTCCCTGCCCCCCCCAGCCCTGCTCAGCCCCTGCCCCCCACCGCTGTCACCTGCTCCCTCCCTGCCCCCGCCAGCCCTGCTCAGCCCCTGCCCCCACCGCTGTCACCTGCTCCCTCCCTGCCCCCGCCAGCCCTGCTCAGCCCCTGCCCCCCACCGCTGTCACCTGCTCCCTGCCTGCACAACCCGGCCTTGCTCAGTCCATACAAACCCTTCCCACCCACCGCTGTCACCCCCTCCCTGCCTGCACCCGCCAGCCCTGCTCAGCCCAGGGAACCCCTTCCCCACACCGCTGCCATCTGCTCCCTGCCTGCAGCCCCAGCCCTGCTCAACCCTGCCCCTACTGCTGCCTCCCTCTCCCTTTCCTGCAACCCCCTAAACCGCCAGTTGCTAAATGAGGTTTCCCCACCATACCCCTCCCCACCTTTCCGGATGGTCCTCCCTGCAACACTTCTCCCTGCTGGTATTGCTGCTTCCTGCGGTACTCAGGCACCACCGCTCTCCTCGTCTCCTACACCTGGTCCCTTCCCATTCCCACCCACTCCCCTCCTATCCCTGCTCACCTCTACGATCCCCTGCATCACCAGCTCCTCCTCATGCTTCCCGTCCCCCCAGCACTTCTCCCTCTGTTCTTTCTGCACCCCAGTGCATTCAGGATGACAGCTGTCCTCTTGGCTGACAGCAGGCACTGAACACAGGTGTCACTGCAGTTGCAATGGACTTGCTTCTTGTAGATGAGAACAAAGTGGAACTTCACACCTGCTGACCAATGGGCAGTGTGCCCCCTCATCCCCAAAGTAATTAAATAGAGACAAGTGCAAAGTACTGCATTTGGGATGGGAAAAATCCCAATGCTGCACACATCTAAAGTGTGGAGTAATTGGTTAGGATAGGGGTGTGAAAAGTGGGGGGGTGGCCCCCTCTTGGAAAGGGTGTGAAATTTCATAAGGCGGGATACAGCCTGCTTGGCTGCTGAGTCTCTGGCTTATCCAGCTCATCAACAATGTTGAAATATGTTACTGTGTTATGTATGTGAATGCACGTTTATATACCAATTAATACAGTTTTTCTGTAGTCTGTATAGTCATTTTCTTACACGTGCCCAAAGGTATTTTTTTTAAATGAACATAAGTACCATTTCTGACAGTTTGATTACATTAGACAGGCTCAGGGGCAGGGGGAGCTGTTAATTACAGGGACAAAAAGTGGGGCTGCGCTACTTCGTCCAATTCCGGGCACCACACTTTAAGAAATTGTGGATAAATCAGAGAGATGTCAGAGGAGAGAAACAGTGAGAAAAAGATTTAGAAAACCTGACCTATGAAGCAAGGTTAAAAAAAAACTGAGCATATGTAATCTTGGAAAAAAAGCGGGAACTCTGTATTGATACTGATAAGGTATTTGAAACTTTTCGGAGAGATAGCTGTGTTAGTCTTTCATCAAAAACAGTGACCTGTGGCACCTTAACGACTAACCTATTTCTTTGGATCTGATGAAGTGAAGCTGTCCCATGAAAGCTCATCACCGAATAAATCATTTTGTCAGTCTTTATAGTGCTACATTTCTGCTGCTTTGCTCAATTTGTTTGGTCCTAACCTTTCATGGATTTGAGCCCACTTCGTCAGATGCATTGATTTAGATAGTAGCACAGAAGATATAAAGTGTGCGGATTATACCAAACTGGGAGGGATTGTAAGTGTTTTGGAGGATAGGATTAAAATTCAAAATGCCCTGGATAACATGTTGGGAATGGTCTGAGGTAAACAGGATGAAGTGACATAAATACAAGAGAAATAGGAGGAGAATCATCACTCTGTTGTCTTAAGTGGGAGAAGGAACTTTAGATCTGTTGTGGTAGGATCTTTTTTAGACATATGCATTACTCTTGCTGGTGGGAGTTCATGGGGTCTGGAAGTGTGGGTGCAGGGAAGGGAAGATATCACCTACATAAAGCATCTTTTCATAGTATGGTGATCAGAGTCTTGGAAGTACCCTGGCTGAGAGAGAGAGGGAGAAAGAAGATGGTTTAGATCAAACAGCAATTCTGCCTCCATCCAATTATTTTCCATTTCATTTCATTATTTTCTACTTTTAAAGCCTCTATATTGACAGAGCAGCATAAAAGTGCCTTTACTAGGAATTGGACCCCTTTTCTCTTGAGATCTGAGCGGAATTGCCCTAACAGTAACTGTACTGAGTTCAATGAAAACATCTACTTAGCGTTTAATCCTGGAGGAGGGGAACAAAAAATGGCTAGACATTAAGAGGGTTCCATATGAAAAGCAACAAAAGTTTAGGGGGTCACTAAGAGCATAAGGTAATATGACAATTAAAAGTGACCCTCTTCAAAACTCGGAAAATGTGCTTTATGAAGACAGAATTAACCCTTGGCTCGCTGTGCCGATAAATTAGTGAGGCAGAGATCTTCAGAGGATTTAGGAAGTAAGATATTTATATGAACAACAGGAGTATGAACAGATGGGGTAGTGCCTGACTTTGTTCTGTATTTATACAGTACCTAGCACGATCAGGTCTTGGTTCATGCCTGGGACACCTAAGCACAACTGCTGTGGAAATAAATAAGTTATAATACATAAAGGGATGTTCTAATGCTACAAGGATGTGCTAGGGTTAGTGAGAAAGCAGGCCCGATTGTTGGGGTGTAATATTTGCCTCAGCTAGTCTACAGAAACTAAGCCATTCTGCACTGGACAGGGAAAGATGGAAGGAAATAGCGAGGGAGGCATCAGACACCAACGGGCACTGAGCCCATGATTGTTGGTAATTATGATGATGATCAGAAGTTTCTAAAACCAGCCAGGGTGAGAGAGAGAGAGAGGATACTGAAATAGATGCAGGTCTTGTCTGATCTGCTATGACAATACCTATGTTCATCTCTCATGTCTGCCTCCAGATTTATTACTGGGAATAACTGTATCTTTCAGAATAACTGAACTGTGATCTGAGCAAGTTTGTCTACAGAAGGGAGCTCCCAGAGGAAGCTAATGATAAACAATCCCGGCAAGATGTGGTATAAAGCAGAGAGAATTTTTTAATGCAAGAGATTCTAATGGGATCTAGGGGAACAAAGTAAATTGTGTCATCACAACAAAGCAGCAAAAAGGTAGCACCTTAAAGACTAATAAAATGATTTATTTGGTGATGAGCTTTTGCGGGACAGACCCACTTCATCAGACAGTGTCATGACGGACAGTAATATGCCAGGGAAAGGGTATTGCAAGTCTTCACAAAAATGTATTTTCATATAATATTTCTATTTCAAATAAGAAGAAAAAGCTCCATGTAGGTTAGTGTTCATTAATAGCCATTGCTTTAGAATTAGACACCATTTATTCAGTTAACTCCAGCTTAGTGCCATGCATTACATTCAGCATGGGACAGGGACACATCTGGGCAAAACTACTGGGCTCCAAAATCAACTCGCTGGACCTTAAAATCGTTATGGACAAAAGTCCATGTGGACTTTGTCGCTTTCTTCACTCTCTAGCAAGCTCAGAGATGTTCTCCCTATGCAGAATATGCAGTGGCATAGGGCACCCCGCTCTCTGTTTCTTTCCAATTTCACGCTGTCTGCGAAATGTCCACCCACCTGCCTTTTCCTGTCCCTCTTCTGTGGCTCTCCTTCTCCGGAATAGATCTAGTTAACTTAAAAGTGAAAAGAAGCCTGTCAGAGCTATTAGCAGAACACTGAACCTGTGAAAGAGCATTTTAAGTGGTAATGAGTCCATTTAACAGGCATTTGCCAACTCCAAGTATATAGTCTCAGTTTCTGAATTTACTGCGTTAGTCGATAGAACTTTAGTTTAAAATTTGTCTTGCAAGTATTTCATTCGTGTGTTGCTGAAGATAGTGAAATCACAGCTTTAAAAAATCACCAGGCATAGGAGCACGGGTTTAACAGTACTGTGTAGGGCCCCATATTCCTAAAGATGTCTCCGATCAGGCATGAACCCCATGTCTCTGTTCCTTTCCAATTCCACACTGTCTGCTAAAGCAGGGGTGTGCAATGTGGGTGCCAGCTCCATCAGGGGGCATGAACTTTCATAAGAGGGGGGCACAGCATGTCTGGCTGCTGTGCTCAGGTTCATCCATCTCATTCAAATGTTGAAATGTTACTGGTTGCATGTCTGTGTATTCACAATTACATACTGGCCAAGTCTACACTACCTCCCTACTTTGAAGGGAGGATGGTACGTAGGGTGTTGGGAGTTTATTAATGAAGTGCTGCGCTACATATGCAGCACTTCACGAAGCAAATTTCCCCCCACGGGAGTAAAGGGACTTGGAAATTGCCTCGGCACTTCCAAGTACCAGCGGGTGAGCCATGGCTGCATGCGAGCTGGCACTTCGAAGTTTAACACTTTGAAGTTGCCACGTGGGGGGCGGGGAGGGTGTAATTTATTTAATGAAGTGCTGCATATGCCGCCCATCACTGTATTAATGAAGTCCCAACACTCTACTTACCATCCTCCCTTCGAAGTAGGGAGGTAGCGTAGACAAGCCCACTGACTAATAAAGTTTTACATTCTACAGACATTTCCTTTCTTTCAGATGAACATAAACAAATTTCTGTCGGTTTGGATTGCACTAGACAGGTTGGGGGAGGGCCCTGCTAACTGCAGAGACAAAAACTGGGGCCTGACGTAAAAAGTTTGCTCACCCCTGTGCTAAAGAATCTTTCTCTTCTGCAGTGCCCATCACCTGGAACAAGCCTGACACCATCTCATGTGTTTCTTCTTGCTTTTTACAATCTCTTTTTCAGTTCTGACTGTGGAAGCGATCACTGCTCCTCTCCACCTCTGCTGTGAAGCAAATACCCACTTTGGCCAAACTGAGTAGCGGGCTTTGACTTTTGAAGTCAATTGTGACTGAAGTAAAGCCAAGGTTAGATTTTCATGGAGGGGTCCATACGTCTCGCTAGTTAGCATATGCATTGTCAGATACATTCTGCACGGCTTCAGCAATCGCATCATTACAGTGAAATTCCAGAGTGTAAAGAGTTTCTCTGCTGAAATGAACCACCTAAGCGGGGACAAAAAAATTGATCTATTTTAACAAGCTGTCATTAGTTCCAGACCTCAATCTTTTCGCCTTTGGCTGAAGTTAGCTATAGAAAATGACTCAATCATTTTTCACCCAGTAACAAACCAGGCATTCTTATGCAGTGCCCATCCCAATAGTCACCATTTAGGCCCTGACTCAGGAAATCACCCCTTACTCAGTTCAGCACTTAAGGGGGATATGAGAGAGGTCTATAAAATCATGGCTGGTGGAGAGGAAGTGAAAAGGAAACTGATATTTGCCCAGTCACACAAGTACAAGAACTGGGCTCGGGGTGGGGGGTGTTGTGCAATTAAATTAAGAGGCAGCAGGTTTAAAACACATGTAAGGATGTACTTCACACAACACACACTCAACCTGTGAAACTTGTCAGATGATATTGTAAAGGCTGAAAGTGTAAGTGGGTAAAAAACAAAACAGGAGAAATGTAGCATCACCAAATAAATCATTTTGTTAGTCCTTAATGTGCTACATTTCTGCTGCTTTGTTTTGCTGGGGTACAGACTAACACGGCAACCTCTGGGTTAAAAACAATTAAGCTTTAGCCAAGATACACAAGCTCGTGCTCTCCTATTCCTGAAACCACTGAAGCTGGAACTGAATGATAGGGAATGGATCATGCCCTGTGAAACATGTGATGCTGGCCACTGTCAGAAGACTGGGGTAGGTAGACCATTGATCTGACCCAGCATGGTCATGCTTCTGTTCTGTGTAACAGAAACAATTCACAACAATCATCTGGGGTCCAAAATAAAGTCCACCACAACAAAACAAAGGATTTTATTTCGCTCTAGCAGCTTCTACCACAACCTGAGCTCTTCTTCTGGCCCAGTCTGTTCTCACAGCTAGTCATCCTTCTAGCTGAAGCGGAGCCTTCCAGCGCTGACATCCAGGGCCAAACTCAGTCATGGTTTCTCACAGGCCCCTCCTGCTCACCAAGTCCTTTCTATAGCAGCTTCTCTCACTCTGCAATTTTCTGAGCTTGCGTGCTTTGCAGCTGCCCGCTGCTCATTACAGGGAGGCATTTACTTTAGGCTAGCTGTGCTGCTATAGAATTCAGCATTGTCTAACCCTAGGCCCTCCAGCTTTTCAGAGGCAAGCCAGTGATGGAACTCTCCTGGTTCTTTTGTTCTTGCATGGCTCCTAGCAAAGTATGGCTTTAGCTGGTGAGTACTGATATACCCATAGCCACCGGAGGAACGAGCCAGTCGTACTGATCATAACTCAGTTGTATTAATCGGAATCTTACCATATGACTGAGGCTGCGTCTACACTATGAGATAAAAATCGAATTTAAAGGAGTTAGCGTGACATTAAAACATCAGTGTCTTCACTGTAAATGTCAGCTCGATTTAGTCTGCCCTAATATCGATAACAAAATGTCAATATTAACGGATATAGCGTCAAGCTCGAGTTTAAAATTGTGTGGAAGTGCCATGTCTTTCATTCAAATTTATTAGCCTAAACAAGTATCCCACAAAGCTAGGAGCTGCACTTGGCTCCCAGCTCCCCGCTACTAGTGAGAGCCAGGAAACTGACCAGGGCTGCTGCACTGTCAGTTTCCCAAGTCCCACAGCTTGGGGAAGCCAGGAAACTGATCAGGGCTGCTGCGCTGTCAGTTTCCCATGTCCCCCAAGCTGCAGGGACTCAGGCAACTGACAGCACTGCGGCACCTGGCTCCCAGCTCAGAATGCAGGTTCAGGGAACTGTGGGATAGGTTCCCGCAAAGCACTGCTGCAACAATCAAAGTTTGGTGATTTCAGTGTGGAAGGAATATGTCGTATTTGTTGGGCGCCTGTGGAAAGTGAGGATACGCAAAATTGAATTTAAAAAAATCCAACAAATTGATTTTAATAAATTCAAATTTATCTTGTAGTGTAGACGTAGCCATAATGTCATAGACACTGGTCCATATCCATCCTGCATGCAATTCCAGTAAAGGCAGCTCTCTCACACAAAGAGTATATTGATGCCTTCTTTGTCATAAACTGAGCATATGGAGTATGATGTTACACAGCTAAAGGGTCACATCTGCAGCCTTTAATCATTTCAAATCAGGGGATACTTTTTCATATGTTGTGAAAAAATCTTCACACTCCTGTGCGGAGACACTGCACAAGTGAAGGGTCAGCATGTGACTAAATTCTTCCAACCAAGTTATAAACCCCTGAAAATGGGAGTTTATATTGGGACTGCTGATAGACCCTTAACAACAGCCATGTGAATGCAGCTGCTATAATTAATATACTCTGGGAAGATTTATGATCCTTAGATGGGGATAAAACAGAAATATAATTTCTCCCTTTTTCCTCCCATCATTTTATCCTCTATGAAATTTTATGGGAAATAAGTCAAATGAAAAATGTAAGCTCTTAATCTTTTCCGAGAGTTCTGCCTCTCACTTGATAAAAACATTTGTTGAATAAATTAGTGGGTTTATTTCTCACATATGTACCACTTTATATTTGAAAAAGCAAAGACAAGACCACTGTCAGCCTGGCAAAGTGACTGCAGGTGATTTTGACTGAAGAACTAGAAAGCAGCACTGGAAAGTGGAATTTCATTGTACCACCCAAATGCCAATGATTTTGATTCGGCAGTGACTGAATGTAAATGTCTGGGATGATATAAATGGTTGTTGTTCTATTAGCATATAAAGTGCTGGACAATATAGTAACATATTTTAGGGTTTATGCTAAGCAAAGCATACAGTGATATCTCTGGCCATAGCAACAATAGCTAAATGGCCTGTCATGGAAACTATCAGAGGTGACCTGATTACAGTATATTGGTAGCTTTACAGGAAGAAAATATAAGTTACTCAAAGGTTCTTTTATCTAGCGGAGAAAGGCATAATTAGAAAAAATAGGGGGAAGCTGAAGACAGACAAATTCAGATTAGACATAGGCACACTGCCTAAGAGGAAGGGTTTTTAAGTGCAGGAACAAATTCCCAAGGGAAGTGGTAGACGCTCCATTTTGTAGATTCTAAGATCCATCAAAACTGTTGCGATTATCAGATTTCCTATGTAACTCAAGCCAGAGAACTTCCCTGTAATAATTCCTACTACAGTTTTTTTAGAAAAACATGCAGGTTTGATTTGACAGTCGGTGATGGAGAATCCACTATCATGTTTTGTAAATCATTCCACTGGTTAATCACTCACCATTAAAAATGTATGCCTCACCTCAACCCTGAATTTGTCTAGGTTCAGCTTCCAGCCATCAGATCATAATGCTGATGGCTTCAAATCAAGACTGGATGCCTTTCTGGAAGATATGTTTTAGTTAAAGACAAATTATATTTTCCTTTGACAAGTTATTGAGCTGAAAACAGGAGTATCTGGGGCAAATTTAATGGCCTGTGTTATGCAGGAATTCAGATGAGATGATCTGGCCATGAACATTATGGCCTTGAACATTATGAATCTACGAAGTATCTTAATAAAACTCAGTAATAAAAGATGGACTGTTGTGGAATGGCTAACATGGAGGTGGGGGGCAGAGGGAGGGGGAGGGAGCTGGTAGTCAAGAGAATTTTTGGTTTCTCTTCCTCAGCTGCTGTGACTGATCTTGGTTAAGTCACTAAGAGTATGTATGCCTCCACTAAAAGGAAGGTTGATGATGCTGTAGTCAATCTTCCAGTGTTCAGTTTAGTGCACCAAGTAGGAATGTGCCAAATTGAACCCTGACAGAGCCCCCACCTCAACTTCAATATTTCTCAGTGTTGTGGTTGCAAGGAGTAAGGAAAGTCAATGGCAGAGTTTCTCCTATCCACCTCCCACAGTGGGGCCACACGAGAAATTTGACCTAAGGTAGGTCAACTCCAGCTATGTAATTCTCATAGCTGAAGTGGTGTATCTTAGGTTGAGTTTCTTTTCTACTGTAGACCAGCCCTTAGTATTTGCATGCCTCAATATTTAGCTAATTCCCATGGTGCCTTGTGACTTACATTAAAAAAATGCCAGTGTTTGACATTGTATGTATTTTGGGAGTTTGTATGGCTTCCCCTCACAGAACATCAGAGCAACTTCTGTCTTAAGCAGAAGGCCAATTATAAATCAGCTGTGGATTTTACATATCTGGGTCTTTTCCTTGTTGTAAGCTGTAGTGGTTTTACACCATTCCAACTGATACCATTGTACTTTCTTTAAATAAAGGGCGAGGCCATGTCAGCTAATGTAGAGTTCAGAAATCGTTGGGTGTATCTTTTGTCCTTTAAAATTATTCCTATCCAAGAGGAACAAGGAACCCTTTTTTATAGGAATGACATATTTTCAGTGGAATTCACTCCGCAAAGTAGGAAATTCCCTCATGAAAAAGAAACCCGTTTAAAGAGCCAGCACTGGGTCATGTGCTGTTATTGGTGCTTTTGCTACAAAGCACCATGAAATCACTCGCAGCAATAGGCAGACACGGAGGTGAATGCATAGAACAGCTTGCACAGAAAGAGAGAGAAAATGGAGCAATGGGAAAGAAGGAACTGAAATCCAAAAGAAATGCAATTGTTGGTTAATATCCCTTGTGGGCTGCATTAAAGGATGGAGCAGGGAGGGAAGGTGAGTGAGGATTAGTGTTAATCACAGGCTAAAGGAAGAGGAAAAGCTTTAAAGTGAGCTTTACAAAAAGAAAGGGACCTGGGATTCTGAAGGGCAGAATTCCAGACCAGCACAAGTGTAGGGGTGACAATCAAATGTCTGAGGTTGGTCAAAAACATAGGGAGACACCGTGTGGTCTGCACATTCAGATTAACGTTAACTGCTCCTTCGATTTGTAATGTACGCTGAGGATATTAATATTTACCCACCTTTAAACATCACATAAAGCTTATCCACCTCTACAAAGCACAAGTTCTTCTGAAAGCTACTACTTAAGTACAAAATATTATCACTCCTGAAATCTATTTTTAATTTCTGCTTATTGCAATGGAAGAAGGAACCTTCCCACACACTGAATTTGGTGGTGGTGGGGGGGCAGTAATGTGGATTGGTGATTAAAGGTTAACATGCTAGAAAGAAAATCAATATGAAAAGTAGTTACTTCCCACTGTTTGAGGGCTTTCCAACTGAATGCTTTGATTTAAAAATACTAAAACTCACTGCAGACTAATCACTTCCCAAATACATTTGCAATCAACCTTGTCCTCTCCCTTCCATTCTCCCTCCCATCCATGAAATCATTTTAGATCAATAAATCCCTAAGAGCTCAATTCAGCTCTTAGTTAATAAACAAGGACCAATTCTACAAACATAACAGGCCTACATGATGTTATGGCGCTGGTGCCACTGGGAGCAAACAGCTTAACTGGGCCCTCACTGGTTCTTTGCCTCTCTGCACACTGGTCAATATCAGTCATTGAGAGCAGAATTTGACCTGTTACATTTTACCTGCCTGAACTTACCATAAAACCCAAACAAACTGCTTTGTTTTGGTTGAGAGGCTGGAGAGGCTCAGAAGATGGGGAAATTAAATGTGCTTCCTTTGTGCACAACTGCTCCATGGTAACTTTCAGCCCCCTGTGCTTTCCCGCCCCCCCCCTTCTTTTAAACAACCAAAGTTACACAAAAACCTTCTGAAAACTGGGCTTTATGAGGGTACCGCCTACACAGATGTAACAGCCGCTTTGCAAATGGGCTGCTGCTTATGAACCACAAGAATAATTTGGCTAAATGTGCCGACTTTGGCAGTCCCCCCCTCTTTTGTTGAAACTAATGAGTCACGATTAGAGTAATGCTTTTTTGTGACTCCAAAACCATTTTGCTTAATGAGGTACTAAGTCTTTATAATTAGGCCCAGAAGGGAACTGGGACATGGCCCCTTAAGAGCAATAATTATTTAGGTTATTTATGGTAATAAAAAATTGAAAATCGGAATTCTTCCTCAGAAAGTGACTATTTATTCTTTTACATATTGCCTAAGAGGCAATTACCCTATTAAGGCAACTTTTTGTTGCTAAAGACATTAATTGAAATGTAAATTAAATGTAAATCGACTAATTAAATTGATATGTAATGAACTTGTCATGCAGGCCCCTGAGATCAGATGCATTCTGCTAATAAACAAGTATTACAGAAGCACAACGGTCCCACTAGCAGTAAGGTTTCTGAAGTGTTGCCTTTACGATCTCCCCTCTCCTCCCATACTCAAGGCTTTGGATTGAATTATTTGAGGCTGAAGAGTGACTGTCAGAAAAATGTCATTGTGAGGTTCCAGATTTGAGCTCTCTCAAGTACGCCCAAGACTCATTTTGTTCCACCGTAAGACAGTTTTCCTAAATGAGACTGCCCCAAACTCCAGCTAGGTTCTGGTAGCCTCTTACAGGCTGCGTTCTTTCTGCCACCAGAGGTTCCCATAAACATTTTTCTGACCACTACACTATCCTCCTTCGAGTGTCTCCTTACATCTCTGCTCTGCCATCATGATTATAAACTGTTCCACAACGGCTAGGAAGCTGATGCTCTGTGGCTGCTGCTTTTGCCCTTATAATGGTCTCACTATTTCCTTTCCCCCTGAGTTTTTTGCACCCATTCCTTTCTCATCTCATACAGAAATTGTCAGATCTTTGCAGCAGGACCCAGCTTTCTGCTGGGTGTTAACAGTGTTAAGCACGAAATGTGCCTGGCAGCACAGTGCACTACCAATGAAAATGACGCTAAAGATTCCTGTAATCAGAAAGGAGAAGGGCACTGCATTCATGCTCCACAAGGCAGAAGAGCATCTGGTTAGCATAGGTGGTGTGAGAATGAGCTCGAGTAGCAGCTTGCTTTTCTCAGTAACGTGAGGTGGCAAGGTTAAAAACACAGGTTAATGGATCCCAGGGCAGTCTTTGGCCCTGGTAGGGTGAAGTTGTGGTACGCCACAGATACAGATGTAAAGAAAAACCTCAGCTCTCCGTCCTTTACTCATTTATTTTGTGACCTGTGGGCTAGTGCAGCTCACCTAAATATATGTCCTAGTGAGAAACCTACCGCCACAAAAGGCAGCTGAGCCCCCAACATCTGGGTAAAGAGAAACTACTCATCCAGCTCAGTGCAAGAAAGCAAATAGAGAGGGCCCTACACATGGCAGAGCCATGGTCTGGCTTTGAGTTAGGGACACCTTTGTCAGGAGCTTTCCCCGGAATTCACCAGGCTGTAGTGATACCTTGACATTTAAGCATAACTGTTCTGCACTGACTGGCTGCCTCGCCGTGAATGATTTACTCCACCCTGATGTCCTTTGTGGGTTAGGATATTTAATGAACACATCGCCTTTAGTTTCTTTTTAACTTTAATACACCATCTTGACGCTTCATATTGAAAAACACGCCAGTATAAAGTTTACAGAGCAATTAAAGACCCTCCTGGGGCCCCCACTGCATAGAGAGTGTCAGCGTATGCAGATTAGAAATTGTGCCGATTCTCCCTCCGGCCGAAGAGCTCCCAGTCAAATTTCAGAGATCATCAAGTATTCATATTTCAGTGGGCTTTGTGCCGTACACAACATACCACCATAATTAGACTACAATGAGCCTCATCTAATAAACTTTTGGATCTGGCTAGGCAGCTATTAATTTATTTTAATAAGCTACTATCAAGAAATAAAAAGAACATCAGTTTAAAGCTGCATCTTTGCTGCTTGGAAACATGTGCTCTGGGAAGGGCTTTCTGTACTAAGCTGGGTTGTTGTACCCTGTGTGGTACTATGAAAGGAGAGGTCTTCACAGTGAGAAAAAAAGCCTAACAAAATGAAGAGGTTCTCCTTAATTTCTGGGTAAGGTGGAGTCACTGATGGCTGTGTAGCGCCATCTTATGAAAAAGACCAGCTGATGAGGTGGGTTTCACCTTTAGAATGGACATAGAAACTTTGATCCCGTTGAGAAACCTTGAATTCCAAGCTCAGATGAAGCCTGTCATTGATCATTCCATTAACATCAACCATCTGAGGAGGAAGAACTTAGGGGAACCAGCTATCCTGATTTTGTAGGGGCAGTCCTGCTCTTTGGGGCTTTGTCTCATAGAGATGCCTATAGTCCCCCACTGCCCAGAAGGATTTAATGCAGCAATGGGCAACCGAGGCTAGTGAGCAGGCTGCACAAGTGGCCCTCCTTTGTCTCAGTAGGCTGTGAGATTGTCGTAACCAAAACCATCTCCTGGGATAGGGTAGGTTTGTTAAGGGCACTTGCATACCTAGAATTCATGGGATGTGCCTTTTGAACCGCAGCAGTGCTTTGATTGGTTTCAGAGGGAACACAGTTCTCTTCCCATCACTTCCACCTCACTCCACTTGCTCTTGCTTTATGCATCAGTCCCTTTAGTAACCGGCAAGAGCACAACTGCATGGGAGGTGTGGTTAGGTCAGTCCCGCTCCTGGGCCCCAGGCCCCTGATCAGTTCAGTCTCAGAGATAGTTTATTCACTGTAGCACGAGCCCAGCTTGCCCATGTTGGGGTTTGGATTTCTGTCCCCCTGATAGAAGGGTGTTGGGGTAGGCAACCTCTGGTCTGCCTGGGCTGGGTGAACAGTCATTCCCAGCCACCAGACCAGCTAAACTCTCAGGCTACCTGGGTGTGGAGGGGAGAGGAGAGGAGGAGAGAGAGAAGGAAGCTCAAACACTCCTCATCCGAGCTCCTCTCCTCCCTGATGGCTTTAGAAATCTCAAATTTCTTCTCAGTTTTCTCTCTCTGTTTCTATTCTAATCTTCTTACTCCAGTCTCCTTTTCCACTCTCCACACCCTCCCTATTGGGGAAAGGCTTTTGAAAAGGCCAGGAGGCAGCCTCAACCGAGATCAGCTGGTCCTAATTGATTTATAGCAACCCCTTCCATACTGCTCCCACTCTGCCCATGATAAATCCTGATTACCCAGGGCCCTTGCTGCTATTCAGAGCTGCTTTTCTCCCCTTGTAAGCTAGCCTTCTAGCCCGATCCTGTCACAATGGAAACCAGACATATCTGGCAATGGTAAGAATCTGGCAATGGTAAACAAAATGGCTCAGGGGCTATACATAAAACCCCAGTGTATGTATAGGGCCATAGCCCCCCCGCAACCTTGTCTAGAACTTCACTGCCAATAGGAGTTAGGTGCTTTTGAAAACCCTACTCTGCACTGATCTGCATCTTTAGATGGCTAAATACATCTAAAGTTCAGGCTCTAAGTGACTTGTCCAGGGCTACGCAGAGATTCTGTGGCAGAGGAGAGAATGGAAAGAACCCTAAACCATTGGCCCACCTTTGTTCACTGAACTTTCATTTCAGCAAGGAACTCCAGTGGACTAGTTACATGATTAAGTGTGTTGTTGCACCAGGGTAGAGTCCAGCACCATGCAGGATCAGAGTCTTGAAGCTCAAGACCATAAACCAGTCAATATTTTATGGCAGTCAGTGTAGCAGTGAGCACATCTGGACTATGCATTCCCATCAGCTGGTATTTCTTAGCAGAGTTGGCAGCTGCCCCATGTACGACATTGACAAGGTATAGCGACTTACTTGGCTACATGCTCAGTTCAGTGTTAAAATTATTCAAAAGACCAAATAACCAGGCACAGTCAGGTTATGAGGCAAGGACAAATCAGTACATGAAAAGGGAGATGCAGGGATGGCCCAAGGGATTTTGGCACCCAAGGCAAATTATGACTTCGATTCCTCCTCCCCCATTTAATATAGGGAAAAATGAAAAGTCTAGAATGAAATTTCACCTTTACTTACTTGGCGTTCAAAATGGGCGATGAAAAATTTTAAAAACATTCTATCAATTTTTTTCTACTTGTCATTAATCCTAACACAATTACACTGTAGTGGGTAAACCACCCACCTCAAAGGTTTAACCATTTTTGAGTTGTATACAGTGGTTTGGGTCAGTGCTATAAACGGTGGCATTTCAAGTTGCAATTGTCTTCCTCCCAAAGGAACTGATTTTTGAGACTGAATGAAATCTGGTTTTGAGTTGTAACCCTTTTGCACTGGGCCATCACCTTGTGAAATCATTTAGAAAGTTGCTTTTCATGCTTTTGCTATTGCAAATTGGGTAATAAATTGTTTGAGACAAAGGTTTCAACCTATTTCCTATTCTATCAAGGTGATGTCCAGTCTAACAAGTGTCTCAGCATGGTAGAACAAAGGTATGTCTTCATCAGCTTTAACTTTGAAAAGTTACGCTTTCCACTAGCAACAGAAACTGCAAGAACCAAGAGGATTCAAAGAGCAATGAAGATGTTGGGAAAGCTGTCCCAGGAGTCAGTGTTCAGAAATAAATTTCAGTACATCTTGAGGGATAATACGCCTTGGAAGTCATCATGAAATAGCCTTCAGTTCACTGCACAAACCTACTGCATCAATATGTTTTGAATTTCCATGTTGTAATACTGCCTCTAGCGTCAAGCAGTGTTCTAATATTTGTTTTGAAGTCTTACTTTGCATTGTTGAGATCAACAGTGCATGAAGTTCTCTACCTATTGAAACCTTTCCTGCTCAAGACATCATAGTAACAGAAATCCAGTAACTTTTAATTTATTTTCTCATTTCAATGTTCACTTAAAACTGTTTCAAAATTAAACAGAAGAACAGAATTTGTATTACTATCAAACATTTTTGCAATCACAACAGAAAGGAAAGTATATGTTAAGTGGGATTTGTTAACATCAGCAGTCAGATGTTCAAAAGTCAGGGCTTTACTATTACTTGAACTGGAATAGTCTACAATAAATACCCACTTTTAATTTTACAAGTCCTTGTGAATCTCCTTTTACAATCTTGTTAAAACCGCTGACGACATTTTTCAAGGCCAACACAAAATAAATTCTCTTCTTTGGGATCATGCCTCATAACTCGGCAGAATTGCTGTTGCAGGTCACTGACTGACCTTCGCTGAGCCGCAGTGCTGACTCAGCTGAAAGACTGGCCAACACGGGGCTACTGAAAATGCCTGACTCCGCCCCACAGGCAGCACACCCAGGCAGTGCTCCTTTGAAGCTATGGTGTGACACATTTGAACTGTATTAACCTCCACAGCCAGGCTTCCCAATATGAATTAAATAATGGAAATCAACTTGGGACACATCAACGATGCACTATTTTACAACAACAATCTTCGATACTTTCATTTATAAGACATAATTTTTAATAGAGAAAAAAATTCACTTCTGTCTAATTTGGAACCCTTACAGCCCAGTGCCCTAGATAAGCACCTAGTTCACCTATACAGTCAGGTCAGTCCTGGGAAGAAGCCATGTCAGGAAGCGATCTTGCAGCATTCACCTTTCAAAACATGCTTCTGAGACTACTCATATTTACAGCACACTTGGTTACGAGTTAGAGAACACGCTACAATCATCCACCCATCTGCACCTATTTTCCTGTGCCACGCTCTGAACCTCGTCTTATTATGTCAAACACCACATTTCAGCTGTCAGGGGGCTGGGGCTGAGCACTGCCCCCCACGCGTCGTATGTCTGCCAGGGCTGGGACTGAGGGTTCCCCCTCCCAGCTCTGTGCTGCCCGAGGTGAAGGGTGACACCTGTCGTTAGTGAGCACCTAAATGCTACGTCCATGTATTACAGGCCCGGTGTAAGCCCTGAGGCCTAGGCAACAATGGCGAAGCCGTTGCTAACATAAAGCTAGGTGAGGGTTTGAGCCAGGCCCTGCTCACAGAAGTTGCCAAGCACAGGGCTGATACTACAGATATGAGGTCTTAGGCACAGGCCACTAACATATTGCAGAGGGAGGGTAACAGAACACCTGGTTAAGAAACATCTTGGTACCAATGGCTAAATGGGGCATGCTTGGACATGTTCAGGAAGGGCCTAAAATGACAGCAAGATGGATAGCAATGTTTTGATTGACCCACCATGTACTGAATGGCAGCTAGGTAATGTCAGAGGACGGCAACCGATATGTCAGGAGTTACATCTAACTCGTTCATACCAGTGTATAAAAATGTGTCCTCAAGGGGCTGTCCTTGTGTAGCCTATGGCGCAGTGGGAAATCCCACTGTCAGCAGAGTGCATTGTCAAGGGGCAGGTGTGGACTAGCAGAACCATAGATGTCCAGTCCAGGGAGCTGGAGACCATATTTTGTTTAACAATAAACCTGTCTGGGTGTCTTCAATCCTTGTCTGATTTTGTTGTCTTTGCGGGGGACAGAAGGGGGGGATCTTTTGGAGCTGGCTGTGCTGGCTATATGAGCAGAGCCAGCACAACACACAGGAAGAGCATACCCACACTCCCAAATTGTTACCATCATCGGACAGAGCAAAGTACCTGTGTGGTCACTACCCCAATGACTTCTGACCACAACACACTGAGCCCCGATACCTGGTATCTCACGTCTGTCTCACACACACACATTCCATTACACCCCACTAGGGTGGCACTACCAACTTGTTTCATAAACTAGGCATTTGTTTGCTGGGACCGATCAATTCACTAGCCAGAGGAAACAAGGCAAATGCCCCTTTGTGCTAAAAAGTCAGGATGGCCAGGACAGAGCTTAAGAAAGGGACAGACTTGGTGAAAATAGGTTGTATGGGCACTCTATCTCCAGGCAAGGGGATCCTAGAGGACCCTGGCCACTGGGGCGGGTGCAGACACTAGCCTGGCTGATCACACCACCCCTGAGGGACTGGCACAATTCCTCACCCTGACACCGGACTGTCCGCAGCTGCACTGCCAGTTTAGTTTGGCAGATTCAGTTGCCTGCCACCAGGCTAGTGAGTGCGGGCAGGAGGTGGAGTGGTAGGTCTTTGGGAGCTCTGTGGTGGAGGTGCTGGGCAGTAAGGAATATCTGTGTGTTCTGGGGGGCTAGGCAGTGGGGGTCAGAGCAGGGTGCTGCGGGGCAGTAGGGGGGAGCGAGGTTCTCTGTGGGGTGCTGGACAGGGATGGTGCTGTGCATTTGTGGGGGAGGATCTGGGGGCAGAGGTGATGCTGGGCTTAGGGAGAAGAGGGGGCACTGGGGGTTGTGCAGCATGGCTTTCCCTACCCCACTGAATGGGAAGGGGACAAGCTGGCGGCATGGGCCTGGACAGATCAGTGTGCTGCTTCTGGCAACTGCCAGCTCCTATGCAGTGACCTGAGCTGCCACCGTACCATGCCCTGTTGCACCTGCCCAGCCCTTCACCCCAGTGACCAACCTCTCTAGGCAGGCCCATAAATATGTCTGCCACCAGGTCCCCCAAAAGCTAACCCAGCCTTGGCGCTGCCTGCTCCCTGCAAGTTGAAACATGGGCTGTGGGGGCAGGGGGGAGTGGAGGTCGGGAGGGAAATGCAACATGGGGATGACAAAGCCCTCTTCCTCCCCCTCCCCCAACCTCCCCAGGACAAGCACAGAGGGGTTAAGTGCAGGGATACCCATTTTTATGGGGCTCTGGCCATAGGCCTTAGAAGCCCAGTAGCTAATCCTCCACTGACCAGGCCCATAACCCTCACTTGACCTCCCGTTCTGCCTGCCTGAAGATTACGAACACTATTCCCCTACCTACCGAGCTGCAGACAAAGCGTGTGGTGAGACATCCAATCAGGGGCTGCACAGAGCTGATCCAACCCATGGGCTGAGCCTTTCAAAGCTGCAGATGGGAGCAGAATGCTGAATTCCAGACAACACGAATGGGAAATGGGCACCTGGGTGCCTTTGCATAGCTCAGCCGTAAGGTGCTCCCCGAGTGCTGAGCATTAACGATTTATTAATAGCCTTAAGGTGAATGCACTTCATTTCCATGCAGCTCACGCTGGCTAGATGTAGAGGAACGGCCATAATTGCACTCAGTAACTGACAGGCAGACCTTTGGGTTAAGCCATACAAGCTTGTGCACACACAGACACACACACACTGTGTGTGTCTCTCTCACACACACAGTCACATGCACACACTTAAATGCCAAGAAACACGGTTTTCTCACTCGCTTTTTGATCACCAAATGCAAATGGTATTTCTTCACAAGCCAGCGTGAGCCACATTCTTCTCCTCACACAACATCCAAGTTATCACTGAGGACAAAAGATTTGTACTCTCAACAGTAGTTCTATGCACTGCGCCGTCATTGCACCCACTGCCCTTTCTGCTCTTCCTTTCCTCTTTACAGCCCCAACATTTGCCTCATTCGCTCCACCAAATGTCTGGCTAGGAAAGGTTGGTTGACTGGTGATTGACACCTCAGAAGGCAGAACTCTTGTAATCCCCAGACCTGGCGGTGCAGGTTTCTCCAGCCTGGTACAAAGGGACGACCACCTCTGGAGGTAAAAGGGTAATTGATCTGTCACTTATTCAAGACTCAGCTCCTCCTGTCAAGAAAGCTGACCTGGCATTTCTGATAGCTATTGTGTGGTACAGATGCTGGAACAGGTTCTCACAGTCCTCTCAGTTTGGAGCCCCTTTTCAACCCACAAACCAGTTGGAGACCTTCTTCTTGTGCAAGCCCTCATGCCCTTTACTGTCCGTGTCAGTTACCATCACCTTCTACAGACAACGGTTCAGCACAGTCAGCTCAGAGACTGCTAGCTCCTGCCACTAGCTGAGGAGCACAGCCATCCAACCCGTGGCTCCGTCCTTGCCTCTTTCGCCGTACTTCCTTCCTGCCGGAGTTATCGAGCCCTGTGGCCAACGAGGCCTGCAGCTGTTCCCCACTTACCTCTCAGGTCTGGGCTTACTCAGCCAGCACCAACCACCCTGTCTGCTGCAGCTGGTGCAGCCGAGCTCTGGCTCCCACATCTTAACCAGCCATCTGTCGCCGATGCCCACCCACTAGGAACAGGTGTGAGAACAAAAAAGGGCAGCTATTAAAGCTGGACTTTCAGTCTCTACAGGCCTAGGCTGACCCTGGAGTACGGACCTAGCAGTGAAGACTATAATCTTATCCCCCAATCCCTGAGGCCTCAGCATCCTAAACGCTCATTTTGTCTCAAAACTAGTTCCACTGAAGTCAACAGAAGTGTTGGCATTGCCATTCATGGGCTCTGCTGACTCCTCTGGTAGTAGAAGATATGGCTGCTGCTTCCTTTTAGAAGGACTTGCTCATTGTTTAGCCTAGCTCACCAGAACTGGAGCAGAGCAGACAGTCTCCAGGTAAAAGAACCATAATAAAAAATAAATAAATAAAATCTACTTGCCTGCACCTGTGATGACAGTGCTCCAAGTCATTCTGCTTAGTAATTTTGCTTGCCCTGCATCACATCTTAGGGCAACTATGTTCCAGACTGAATTGGACTTCAGAGTTTAGTTTGGAGGGTTTAACTGAAGCATGGCAAGCTGGAAACAGTAGCATTATCTGCGATAAAGTAACACTCACTTACTAGATTTTGTATTTTATGTTGAGCTCACAGAATCCTAACACCCGGAAAAGTGCCCCTCATCTCCAGGCCCTCTTTGGAAATGAAACCATGGCCCAAGGTGCAGGATTTCATCATTTCTCTGCATCAATTTTGTAAATGCATTTCAGAGAGAGAACCAGCCTCAGGTGCTTGTTAATTTCACGTCTTACCTGATAAGAATGGCTAGCGGTGGCAGCCTGGATCTCTGGGGCTTTTTAAATCTCTGAATTCTTGGGGTAACTGTCTTCTCTGTGCCCACTCAGAGAAATCTAGGGCTGGAAGAGACCTCAGGAGGTCATTGCATCCAGCCCCCTGCCCAAAGCAGGACCAACCTTAACTATATCATCCCTGGCAGGCCTTTGTCAAGCCAGGTCTTAAAAACTTCTAGGGATGGAAATTCTACCACCTCTCTAGGTAATGCACACCAGTGCTTCACCACCCTCCTAGTCATATAGTTTCTCATAACATCCTGCCTAGATCTCCCCCTCAGTAACTTGAGACCATTGCTCCTTGTTCTGGCATCTGACACCACTGAAAACAGCCTCTCTCCATCCTCTTTAGAACCCCCGCTTCGGGAAGTTGAAGGCTGTTATCCAAACGCCTCTCACTCTTCTCTTCTGAAAACTAAGTAAGCCCAGATTCCTCAGCTTCTCCTTGTAGGTCATGAGCTCCTACTCCCTAATCATTTTGGTGGCCCTCCGCTGGACCCTCTCCAATGTATCCACAAGCAGCAAGGCCAATTAGGGGTATGCCATAGCTTCCATACAAAGAGTGATTAAAAATACAGGGACTAACAGGGATATTCCAGCCATCTATAAAATAATGTAAGGTGTGGAGAAAGTGCAGAGGGAAGAGTTATTCATCCATCCACGTAATTCAAGAGCCAGGGGTCACCCAATGACATCAATAGGCAGAGGATTTAAAGCAACCAAAAGGAAGCATTTTCTCACAGAATGCATTCAAGCTGTGGAACGCATTGCCAGAAAATGTTGTGAAGGCCAAAAATACCACTGGGGTCAAAGAAGAACTAGGTAAGTTCATGGAGGATAAACCTATCCCTGGCTACTGGCCAAGGTGGTCGGGGTGCAACCTCATGCTCTGGGCCCAATGACAGGGGAGGCAACCGGGGTAACTGCACAATGACCTGGTGTTTCCAAAGGGCCCAGAGCTCCCAGCAGCCACTGCTGCTGCTGCAGTAGCTGTGGTGGTGGCTGGGGATCTCAAGCCCTTTGAAATGCCATGGGATCATCATTTTGCTGCTCCATGCTGCTTCTAAGGTTTGCAGGGAGCAGGAGGGGAACCATGCTGACTACAGGCTGACTGTCCTTGGCCCCACCCCTCCACCCAAGGCTCCATCTTTTCTGGGCACATGGAGCTGGGCTTCCCACACTGTGACCCCAGGCCTGCAGTGGCTGTCAGCCCTGCTGGCTCTGGGCATCTTTAAACCTCTGACTAGGTGACACAAAACGAATCACTCAGTAAATTACCCTGTGCTGGTCATTCCCTTTGACACATCTGTCCTGGGAAGACAGAATGCTGGGCTAGACGGACCATTGGTCTGACCCACTCTGGCCATTGGTACGTTCTTATTTCCAACCAACTTTGCACAGGTTTAAATGATTGCCGAAGCTGCAGCACTGCGGAGCATCAGATCCCCTAAATGTAGTCAGGAGCTGTGTTTTTCCCTACTGTGCAGATTGTTCTGTGGCGTGCATTGTTATTGCGGGGGGTACCTTTTAACACTCGACTTACCAGGAGTCCGCAGCAAATCAGAGCAAAAACATAATAGTCCCATTGTTCGGTTGCTCTGCCTTTCCTGCTTCTCCTGAAACAGTTAACGTCAGAGGCTTCGATGCAGAGAAAATGATGAGCCCAGCAAAGCAACTGATAGCTGATTAAAATTCATCCTACTGTATCACCCATAAAGAAGAAATAATGGCTACACGGCTGTGATTAATCAGCCATAAATGGCCATGGCGTGCTGCCTGGATGCCACACACACCCAGCACCAGCTCAACTCATTCTCATTCGTCAAGCTTTTAAATGTAAACAAATGCTTGATGGTTTGTACCCCCGCCCTTGCAGATTTTCAGTGTTTATGAGCAAAATGGTATTTCTTTTTTCTGGAAAAGGCACACCTTCGTCCTTGGTGAGTGGATCAAAATAAATCACTCTGGGACCCAACCACACACATGCCTGTTTTAATTAAGGAGTATTAGTAACATGAGAGAGAACTGGCATCTATTGCCAAAGAATAACCCTACATTTCGGATTTTAGCACCCTACGCAGATGGTTCTGAGCCCTGTAGTAAATAACCCACAGATAATAACTGTGAACCAGGCCTGTGGCTGAAGCACCCATGGGTGTAAGAATCTGTTACCTGCCACACACACACACACACACTCCTTCATTGAAACCTTGGCTTGCCTGTCGGGGCTCACGGTTCAGCGGAACCCATGGGAGTGGCACTTGCCCCTTGTCTCGCTGGAGGAAGGGAGAAGCATCTTTCCTGCTTTTGTTTACAGTGTGAGGAGCCTGATCCTTTCCTGGAGTGGCCCTTGCGAAAAGGGCTGCAGATGACTTTTCACCTGGCGCAGCAACTCCTGAGAGGCCGTTACTGCAGTGTGGTTCAACGGGGACAGCTGCAAGAGTCAGGTGAGGGCCCCTCTGCCACTGGCCTGCCGCATGTCCATATGCAAATCACTCACCTGCCCTGTGCCTCGGTCTCCCTACCTGTGAAGTGAGGGCAAAGGACCTACGAAGCCTTTGAGACCCAGGAGCAAAAAGTGCTGGACCAGAGCTCAGTTATGATTCCGTCATTTGGCCCTGGCATGTGCTGCTCTGCTTGCCGCCTGGGAAGCCCTGGAAAAGTCCATCATTAGGCACTGCTGATGGTTTCAAAGTTTCTGCTTGGGTGGTTTCTCCTGTGCACCAGTCGGCATTTGTAAAGCTGCCCCGGAGCTGCTGTTGCCTTCCCCTTCAGAGCCCTCGCTCAAGCCAAAGCTCCACACATGCAATTTGCAAACAAGGCAGGGAACCGCCTGGTGCACCGTCAGGGCCTGACACCATAGGTGCTCTCAGAGCAGGGCGAAGAGCTGAGAGCTGTCACATCCTGCGCAGCAGGGCTGGGTCCAGGCCATGTCGTGGGAATTCAGCAGCACAGCACTAGTAGGCCCAACATGTTCGCTGGGGCCACCATCCTTACCCAGTTCATCCCATCTTACTCCAGTCACAGACACTGGTGGGCTGTGCTCTCCCTCGCACCCTCCGATGGTGCTAAACGGGGCACTGGAGGGTGACCGGACAGTGAGTGTGGAAAACCCAGATGGGGTGGAAAGTGCTGGCACTTATGGAAGACAAGACACCAACTATTTAAAATCCGGATCATTGGTCAGCTGAGGCCACTGGAAAACACAAAGGAAGCATGAGAAGTGGCTGCCACTGAGTCAGAATGGTCCACATCACTAATGCCACTCCAGCAGCCTGCCCTGGCCTGCCCCTGCCCTTCCAGGAGTCTGCCTGGCGAAGGACCTTTCCCTTTTCCAGCAATGGAACCCTCCATCAGTTCAGGAGGGACCCCTTCCTAGCCCAGGTGAGTGCCCGCAGCCAGTCTCCATCAGGGCCCCTCGCCCATAGCCTCAAGCTTGTGCCCCCAGTGCCACACACCTCCCTCTTCCACTGCCCTTTCCACACCTCCCACCACTGGGCGTGTGGGGGAGGGTCTTTGCCACTAGGCTCCACACCCGGGGGGCAGGTAGGGAGAGGGTGGGCAGCCATTATCACCCCCAGCCTCTGCATCCTCCCTGTCTTTTTCAGCTGTCCAACAGCTGGATCCAGCTTTGGCATTCCCCTCCCTGCAGTACCAGGGCCTAGGGTCCCACAACTCCACCAGGCCTGGCAAATGACCGAAAAACAGCAGAGGGTTTCCACCAACTCCTGTCATATTAGGACCTTTAAAACCTCAACCTTTCGAGGGCTGTAAAATCAGAATGGTTACTCTAATGGCTTGGAAATTAGCCTCCTGGGGACAAAGAGTCACTCGCGATCCAAATTCGGAGTCATTTAAACAAGATCCCCCCCCACAAGTTGCAGGCTGCTTCTCCTCAAAACACCAGTTCTCTTCTGTACTACAGACAGTGAAGTCCAAAAGGTCTGGATGCCTCACAGACAGACCTCATTGTCTTCACTGAGATAGAGGGCGTGAGCTCCCCCCAGCGCTTGGTAACATAACTAAGCTTAAGTCAATCATGTCACAAGCCCGTTAGACAAAAGGAGTGTGGGAAGGCATTGCCTCCTCCTGCCTATGATACCACCTGCCCATGGGGGATGGGGAAATCTGCAGGTTGATGGAGGTGGTTCAGAGCCCCCTTGTGTATAAAAATTTAAGGCGGGGGAGGGGGCATACAATGATTTGCCCTGGGCCCTGCACTCCGCCCAGGGGTGGCCTTGACCAAGGTTAGCCACCAAGGTGCTTAAATCCTGCTCAGGCCCGTCATTCCTGGCTCACTTACCTGCCATCATGCTCAGCTGGTTGGCTTCTGAAAATCCATCCGTTGGGTGTCCACCTTTCCCCACCCATCACATATGGAGCCTGAGCACCTGGCACAAGGGTTATTACTCCACTGAACTGAGGCCCCTTACAGGAGAAGGCATAGGAACACACAGCAAAGAACCACCACTCTACCTTGACAGATCGGGACATGAGTTAACTATGTCAACTCTTCTCTCAGGGCTCCTATCTTCGTCCTAAGGAGCAGAGCTTCCAGATACCCAACAGAAATTATCTAGCACTAAATAGCCCTCGCTAGGTTTCACTGCTTAAATTATAAAATATGGCGTGTGCATAAAAACAAACCCTGAAGAAAGCTACTGCACAAAGGGTAAAGCAAGCTTATATCTAAAGATGTTCTGATGTCTTAATTCGGGGGGAGCAATCCATGCTGCATTTAAAACATGACATCTTATCAGCCAGGGAACTTCTTATCTTTATGCTTGGCAAGCCCATGGGCACACTCTCATTCCCACCTTAGCAGCCGAGGACCCAGGAATACATTTGGCTCCTGGTGTTGTTTGCTGTTTCCAAATGCCAATTTTGCCCCATTTCTCCACAGTTCTCCTTGGAGAGAACTCTGTTAATAGCTGCACACCTGGCCTCCTCCAGAGCAGACTGTGAGTGGGTGATGGGTTTCATGAAAGGTTCCTAGACATGTGAGAAGCATATGTCTACAAGCTCTATGCATGCATTGGAAATGTTTCATCTATGCCCTTGCATTGGTGGTAGCTAGTAACGAGGGGTTACCGGCACTATGCTCCATTAATTAACCCACTCCTCTCCCATGCAGCCGGAACCTTGCTCCAAGTCAGGCCACTTGTGGGATTAAAAAATACAAGTGATTGCTACCAACCACCACCTCAACTGGAAAGCTCTGCATCTTAATTTATTACTGAAGCTGTTCTAAGTGGGACTATCAGTGACTTTAAAAAGTATCACTGGCACTCAGACCAGACATAGAGGCCAAAAGGTCAAACTTACTCCACCTCCCCTTACATACAATGAGAGATAGACCTGTTTGTGTCTGAGATGCAGCCATCAATGGCCCATTCAGTGACTGCTGAACGTTAACTCCAAGAATGGACAATGCCCCGACTAATACTCACTAGGTGCGTGAAGATCCTGCCTATTATTATGAGCCTTATGTGTTAAGATGAAAGATACAACCAAGCTGCTCCCTAGGCATTGCCAGAAGTCCGAAGGCCCCACGACAAAGGGAAACTTGCCCTGTTCTGTTTGCAATGTCTTTGCCAGCCTCCACCATCCTTCAAGGTGCTGATGAAATTTGAGTTCTCATCTGTCAATCCATGAAGGCAATGAGAAACTCCAGCAAACGCTAGGTTTGTGATATCTCTGCTCCTAGGTAAGGAAAGCATCTTTTTTCTCCTTTTAACTTCCCACTGTATGTATATTGTTCCCTTGCAGTCTATCTTTGGGTTATAGAAGTTCACAGGGTTTTTCAGCAGATGTGTTATTCAATTACTTCAGGGCTTTTCCATTTGTAATATTAGGAAGCAATGATCGCCAGCAGCCTTCACCTGTCTTTTAGAGATAGCCAGCCTGGTCATTTCAGCTCTCCCCATTTTATCCACACCAGTAAATCGCATAACATGGTTATAGAGAGATTCCAATATTTGTAGACTTTTCTCCCGGGAATTCCTGTACACAATATTGCCATAGTCTGTAATGGACATAACCTGTGATTTGATTAATGCTTCCCTAGCGAAGAAGTCAAAGCATTTCATGTTCCTATAACTGGTTTGTTGCTCGGCAGTAAAGGTCTTTGGTGCAGCAGAGAAAGTAATTGCAAATGCAGTCCCAGCTAGAATATATAATCCCCTCACAGTGAGGGTCCAATTCAACAGAGTTAGACTGTCTGTGCAGGGGCTGCAGCAGGATTTTCATGTCAGGAGAGCAGGTTGCACAGCAAACAAGGTAATTTCAGTGGTTTAATATTCATGAATCAAACCCTGGGGACAGAGAGTTAATTCACCGTTGCTCTTCCTGGGGGCTCACTCTCCCAAGATGAGGATGAAAACATAAACAAAGAGCCCCTATTTGGACTGGAATAAAAGAGTTTTTCATTTTAAATAGTAATGTATTTTCTCAAATTAGGCACAATACCCAGTGCAGGGTCCTGTTGTAGGGCTTTTGAACCTCTAAAATAGCCCTGTTTGCACCTACCCACCTGTCTTCTGACCTGCTGCCAACCACTGTCAAAGTGTTCTCAAAGCACTTCGTATGGCTACATAACGTCTGTCCAAGTGCCTCTGAGACATGGATCATCTCCTCAACCACCTAAGACACAGGAAGTCTGCAGCTGGCAACTCGGACAAGGATTCTTTTCAGCTATAACTTTTCTTCTATAGTCCTATCCCTGGGCATGATCCACAGCTCACCAGAGTCTTGTCACTGGACTTCAGGGGGCCTGAGCTCAGGCACTGTGTGTCCAGGCAGAGCTCATATGGGAGGGAGGGGCAGCCAGGGAAAGAAGAGGGCAAGAGACTGGTGATTCTGCATGAGGGCTGCGCTCCGTGAGGGGTTGGGGCTACAATACAACCCTTGTTGCACTAGCTAGAAGATGCAGCCTGCGGCCACAAAGTACAGTGCATGTACCAAGAGGATGGGCAAGGTCCCCTCGCTCACTGCACTGCCTCTGCAGGCAAAGCATCCCCACATCACTCCTAGTGCAGGGCTGTGCCTTACCTTTTAGGCTACTTAACTGACAGGGCCAGCAATCCCTCTCTTGCTTTCCTCATGTTTTCTACATACCATTTCTTCATTTACACTTACATTTTATATGCACAACTTCTTAAACTTGGCTTTTCTCCTTAAGACCTATGTGTCATAAGGGACATGTTTGCTCCTAAGCTGCAGATTCAGCTCTCATTTCCTTTAAACAAGGGCCCCCTGTGTCCATCCAGAAGCAAACTCTAAAAATGGCCCTGGAGAGGAAATAAAACCTCCCCTATTGCTTAGCAACTGCTCATGTAACTACGAAGTCCTCTCCTAAAATGTAGTCACAGTATTTGATTGACCTAGGGAACTCACTGCTACAGGGTAGATAGAGCAGACAACTCAGAGAGATGCGAAGAAGTACTTCTAAATATACCTTGCAAAGATCACTGGGCATCACATACATGATTTGGTTTCCCTAGTCAAGTCAATGGGAGTTCAGCCTGCTTAGATCTGTGCTGAACTGAGTTCTTAACCCCAAAACATTTTTTGAACATACTAGTTCCGTCCCCTTGCTTATAAAAGGAGCCTTTTCTCCTGTCTGTCCGTGCGAGCTTTGACCAATTAGGGAACAACCTCACTGCTAGTATTAACTGCAGAACCATACTCTGCTGGAACAGAAAATATTATAAATATTTGATATTGGTTCTAAAATGCAGCTGCCTCAAAGCACTTTCCTGTTCCTTTTTTGTCGATGCAAATAATCTCCTCTTTACATATTATTTGTCCTTCTTGGAGAGATCTTTGCATGCTCCGTATAGGCATTCATACTCTTAATTCATTGAGCTGTAATAGACATCATTCCAGAAGAAAATCTTCATTCTGTTGTGTTCATAAGTCTTTTTCCTTCAAATAAACTGACTGCAGAGAAGATGACCTGGGAGACAAATGATTGCTATATGTAATGAATTTATGCAGAGAAGGAGGGCTCATCCATGCATTGGTCCATCTGTCCCCATTCAACACACACGATGGCTATCACACAGAACTTCCACAAAGCTGGCCCATGCAGAATGACAGGAGAGATTTAATTGTATATTATATCTAGCTCTTATGTAGCATATCCCATTGTGCAAACATTAGGAGCCTGCTTGTGAAGGGAACTTTTTCCCCCACGTAAACCAGCACTGAAAGTCTTCCACTAAAACCTTATGAAGTCCAACTATAGTAATAAATTAACACTAGATTAATTCAAATGACAAGTGGTCCTCACTCTGCATGACCCACTCATGTTGTACCACACCCTATATGGGACTCCTTATGGAGTAAAATACCAGTCAAAAGGACGATGGTCTCCATACCTAATTACTATAATTATCCTCTGTGTACAGATGGGGGACACAGAAAAGTGGAATGGTTGCCCAAGGTAATGGCAGGACCAGGGTTATTGCTTGGGAAATGATGGCTCCCAGATACCATCATTGTTTAGCATTTCTAGTGCAGTGATGCCCAGATGAAAGCCCCATCTGTAACGGAGACGTGCACATGAAGTCACAGACCTTGTCTGAAGAGGTCAGAGGTGAGCACACTGGAGGTAGAGAGGTTGCAGGGACAGGCTGAGATGCAGGATTGGATGGAAGGAGACAGGTCAGGAGCATACAAGTTGATCTCCATGGCAATAAAGCCATAACCATGTAAACTGATCAGTCTGACTCCAGGAGCCAAATGATGGGAACCTTTAAGAACTGGTGGCAGGACAGTGACCATGTTTCCCTTGGGCACACTTGCCTGTCCAGCCAGCTCTGAGGGCTAGGAACCCAGCTGCACAGAGGAAGAGAAGGAAAATACAGAGACATGCCCAGCTGTTGCACTTACCACTTTATTCATTCTTTCTAAAGCAGACTCTCCAAGGAATAGGAGACTTTACCTGAAACCCTAGATACATGGAGCAATTCAGAAAAAGAAACAACAAAAAACAAAAAACCAACAAACAAAAAAAACCACCCAGGAATTCTGCAAACGTTTTGTTTCAATCAACATGCAATAAGAACATTTTCTCCCTATGTAAAGCAGCTTTGAAAGTCTTCCACTAAAACCTTATAAAACCCAACTATAGTAATAAATTAACACTAGATTAATTCAAAGGACAAGTTATCCCCGCTCTGCATGCCTTCCAATCCATATCTCCAAGAGGTCATTTTAATTATCATGCTGTCACCACTGTTCATTACTCTGCTTATAGAGCCAGGAAAGCAGTGCTGTGCCTTTTCGATGCATTGGTATTCATCATATTAAGGCACTTCATCCTCCTTAAAAATGCACACAGTTTAACCCCGTAACCTTGCAATGCTGACAATATTGAGTTTGTTTTTATCATTTTCCTTCCCGTGGGTCATCTTATTTCTTGTTCTCAACTTGTTTCCTATTTGCCCATCTCGCCCCTTCCCAGAGATTAAAGAAATCAGGTTGACGGATTGTATTTGACAGCATCTGTGCATTTACAGGTTTGCCACTTCCTTGGGACTTGCTTCTTTTGCAGATCCAAACAGGGCCATATTCTGCTTCCATTTACACCCACAGTGAGGCTGCGGGTGTGTTGGGGGTGGATGGAGAGATGAAAAACTGGTGCACAAGGCTGCAGATCTGGCTGTATATTCAATGGTGCCATATAGCTAAACATGAGAGTTGTACCCAAAACACAGAACCCAAAGCCATATCTTGTGCCCTGTCTGCCTGCTCTGTGCTTCCTTGCCAGTGAAAAGCAAGTGCAAAGCTGCCTTAATGGGTGACCAAGCGTTCTCCAAAGGGAAGGGAAACCTCATGTCACCATGAGCCACCTACCTTGACGTGACAGGGGCAAGTGGGGAACAGGATGAGGCTATTGAGAGCGCATGGCACTGCCGGATGCCAGCTGGTGCAGCAGCCCCTGTGGGACAGCTGCGGCCCGTGTAACTAAGCAGAGGCTGATTTAAGTTTTGCCTAGGGCCATTTCAGTCCCTTGGCCAGCCCGGGTGCAGGGATCAGCTGCTGAGAATCTGGTCCTGAGATCCAGATCTAAACTCACTGCCAGTGGGCCTGCTGCCAACAGTGCACACTGCCCTGGGCACAGGTCTGGACGTACTCCTGTCCACTGACCAGCAGCTGCTGGGGAGCATGGGCTATGCCTGCTCTCAGGCTCTAGCCTGGGATGCAGTGAGTAGAAAGCCAGCAACTGCAGGCAGAGTAAAGTCACCAAAGGGCTCTACCCAGTCACCACACATGCTCCCCCCAGCTCCCGGCTCAGCTCATGCGCCGGGAGCGATGACCACGACAGACATGGGCATGCACGTGTCTCTCTCAGTTAAGTGGCTACAGGAGGCTCTCAGGAAGAGAGCGGCTGGAAGACCAAACAGCTACCCCAGGAAGCGAAAGATGGCACAGAGTACAGAAGCACATAGCAGCCTAGCCCCAGCAGCTATTTACATACACGGTAACCTGAATCGCACGAGACTTGTGTAAACACAGCTGAGTTTTACACAACAGGGACTGACACTGACTGGGGGCTCCGAATTGCTCAGTGGATCCACTCTCCTTTAAAGAGGGAGGGAGGGAGGGAGGCCGGGCAGGAGATGTCCCTCCATCCTGTTTGTAACTAGTGGCTTTTCTGCAGCAGTTAATGGTTTTTGTGAATCCACCTGTTCACCTTTTCCACAGCCCCCCCAGTACGCCTGGTACTGATTTGCTATTGGTAAAAAGAAAATCAAAACATCAACAAGAACATTTCTAGCTGGTTTCTCCCTCTGCCCCTGACTATTTGTGATTTTACTTATCTGGGAAAAAGAGAGAGACCAGTTGCAACCCCCCAAGGTGCTGATCTGACTCCACTTCCTCAGAAGTGTCTGCTTCCCAGCATCCTTACGACGAGTGAGTGTGCTCCGTGGGTTTCGCCTGGCTTCTCTTCTCTAGCTTGCGGCCTGTGTGGCTATTCCCTGGGCCCCGAGAGGTGGCACATTTGAAGGGAGGCATTTTGCCTTTCCTGCAGAAAGAAAAGAGAGGGTAGAAATCCTCGTGGAGTAACACAACACTACAGCAGCACACAAACTACACGTGTGAGCCGATTTTAGGAAAAGCCTTGTGCAGAATCACAGAGTGAGGAGTGTGTTTGCAAATCAGACATCAATGGGAGTCTAGCTGATTACAAACCAGTACAAGATTATTCCTTCTGTACATCTCCAGTGTTTTCTCCAGTCGAGTTGTATATATTCCTGACGGGGGCACTACTTCTTCCCTTCGGAGATTATTCCATTGTCTAATAATCTCCCAGCCATTTTTCCTGGTGTTCAATAAAAATGTCTCTTCACTTTATATCACTCCCTTTCTCCTAGTTATGTTTCCCTTGTACCACTGTAAGTGTTTGTCCAGAGCACATGTAATCCACTGGTGAATGCATGTTACAGGTACCACCTCTGGGCTAATACATAGAGGACAGGAGCTGTTTTAGCATCTGGTTCCAAAGCCTTGTTCCTCAGTTTGAGTCATAGTTGCTCATGCTTTTAGCTCTTCCTTCAGTGGTGGGGAGAGGGACACCCCCAGCCAGCTCCTTTCACCTTCCCGTTGCTTAGCACAGCAGCCTGCAAGAGAGGCCTGGGAGCCAGGCTGGGAACGCAGAGCACCCCAGCTGGATCTTACCAGACCAGTACACCAGGACACACTGCCTTACTTTCACGTCTGCTTTGCCCTCCACTTCCTTCAATGAAACAGGCCTGCATAGCCTCACTTTCATTTCTAGTCTGTTTCACTCCCTGTTTCTCAGGCAGTAGCTGAGTGCAGTCCTTGTACACAGCACAGCATGTAGTGTGACCAGATAGGAAGTGTGAAAAATCGGGATGGGGGTGGAAGGTAAAAGGTGCCTAGATCAGGGCATCCGGTTCCCCTAACTGCAGGGAAGTGCTGTACGTAGTTATTTTTAAATAACTTCTCCCATTTTCATTCTTTACAACTCCTTAAACATTGAACGCCTCTCAGGTTGCAATTCCCCCTTCTCTTAAAACAGAATCCATCCGGTTCCCCTAACTGCAGGGAAGTGCTGTACGTAGTTATTTTTAAATAACTTCTCCCATTTTCATTCTTTACAACTCCTTAAACATTGAACGCCTCTCAGGTTGCAATTCCCCCTTCTCTTAAAACAGAATCCAGTCCTGGGCCTTAACTGAACCAATATGCCCCACCCCAGAAGCGTATGTTACTCCAACAGCTCCTGGCAGCTGTGGGGCTGTAGAATCGGTCTGGAAAAGCCACAAGGAGTGACATGATTTAGGCTGAGTTCTGCCTCCCTCAGTGCCAGAGCTGGGCAGAGGGCACAGAGCCCAAGCACTGGTGCCCTAAGCAACCTGAGGCACCCAGTGCAAAAAGCCATTGGCTGCACTTGCCCATCCCTACTCACATCTCATCCTGGGGCTATTAACCAGTGCCTGGTCCACTGAGCTCCGCAAGCTTGCAAGTGATTTACAACTGCAGCAAGGGGGAGAGAAAGGCCTCCCTGTACGTGCTCCCCATCCTGCACGGGCATGGCCATAACTGATCCCTCTGCCGAGTTCACAAATCTTCATCTCTTCCTTATCTCGGCACGGCACGACATTATTGCTCTCCCACCAACCTGGCCATCATGCAGCTATAAAAGCAGATATGACTTTTGATTTCTTCTCCATTAGGAACAGGCAAACCAGAGCTATCCATTTCCAGCCTGACTGGAGAAAACAAACCATGCTGTCAGCCTGCTTCACAGTGACTGATAGGCTTAGCTCAAGCCACAGAGCTGCCCTCCCTGACTCAGCTGCCTTATTCCACACTGTAGGTACTTCTTGGTTCCCTCCCTGATGAAGAGAGTCATTTAGCTGTCATGCTCCAGGCCAGTGGTTTTCAACCAGCACGCCCTGAGAACTGTCTAAGTGTGCCCTGATATTTCATCAATTTTCTCTTCCCCGGCTCTTTGCAGAGCTGCCGCAGGGGGGAACTGATGACCCTACGCCACCTGGGCCTCAAGCAGCAAGGCTGCCGGCTCCCTGCTGTGGCACGGGGCCAGGGAGGGAGGGCCAGAGCCTGTCTGAGCTGAGATGGGGTTTCAGTGCCACGTCCTTGCTCCAATGGGCTGGGCAGGGAGGGGCAACGTTTGTGAGCAATTGATTCAGCTGAAAAAAGTGGGTGTGTCCTGGAATTTGTCTCACTGAAGTGTGTCATGTTCCTGAAAAAGGAATGGGAACCACCGCTCACGGCCCTGCCAGTGCTGGGTTTTTTAATTCCATTGCTGCTCTGAGAAACCACAAACATTGGTCCAATATTTAAGTGATCATCATCATCGTGCCCATCTTGTGAGTATCCCCTTGAGTAGTATTTCTTATGTGCATTCCCACAGCAGCCCAACCAAGACTCTGCTAGGGGCTGTACATAATGTACCTGCCCCAATGAGGTTTAGAATGGAAATAAACAAAATAAACAAAGGGCAAAAAAAGATGAAGTGATTTGTTCAAGTTCACACAGTAGCTCAGGGACAGAGCTTGGAACAGATATTAAGTTTTCTGACTCCTAATCGTAGGCCTTCCTCTCCAAACCAAGTAGCTTCTAGACCTTGATGTCACATTGCTCTTATTGAGGGATCTACTTTCACCCAGGAGCTGTAACTGCCCGTAGAGATTTGTTATTTCCTTTGGTTGTTATTAGTAGAAAGATCTGTCAAAATAGATTTTAAAATAACTGATATTTGCACTGTATTTCCTGTCGCTAAATTGCCATCGTAAGGCACACA
Organism: Carettochelys insculpta; assembly: GCF_033958435.1. NCBI lineage: Eukaryota > Metazoa > Chordata > Testudines > Carettochelyidae > Carettochelys > Carettochelys insculpta. The sequence continues at coordinate 7,915,548 of NC_134145.1, forward strand.
AATGTTTTGAAAAGAGAACTGTTTAAATTTAAATTAAAAAAATAAAATGGTTTGGGGTGGAAATAGGGGCTCATGAAATCTAATGTGTCTGGACACGGAGTGGAAAATGTTTTTTGTTTTTGTTTTACGTTATTAAATCTCAGTATTTCTGGGCTCCATGCTGGAATGCAAAACCCAACAACTGCTACTGTAAATACTCAAGCACAAATATGAAACTGACGCAAAACACAGGGCCTGATTTTTCAAAGAATCTCTCCTTCTTCACTCCTTTGGTTTCTGTGCAGTCTGGCGTGAAATCCAGCACAATCCAGTAACATCCCAAGAAACTAACATGAAACTGACCAGTCTCATTATTCTTGGCCCACTGATGAAGTGAGGAAGTACACCAAAATCATCAGTGGCAAGAAGATAAAAGAGAGCTCTAAAACTCATTAGTTTTTAATAATCTAGGTTGTTATTTGTAACATAGATAAGAGCAACAGAGCTTAACCTTTCAGCAGCAGCAATAGATTTTACGGGGTGATTTTGAGATGTTATCATAGTACCTTGCGAACTATAGAATCTGTTGGTTCGTGAACGCCAAAAGCACTGTTCACTTTATATCCATGTGAAAATACAATAAACTGACAGCAGCCACTGAGCTAATTATGGCTTTCAGTAGGTGCTCATGGAGCACATGATCGTTAATGTTAACATAATGGCAAATTGTTCCACAAACTTAACTCTGACAGGCACTTGGCATGTCACTTACAATGCAATATTTCGGACAAAATTTGCCATCACCTTCCTATGTATTCAGAATATGCCTCTCCAGCAATCTGAACACATTCGCCTTTATGGCTGAAATTTGCCACATTTGATTGCTGCTGAAATCAATAAATCTCTGGCATAAGGAAGCATGGAAAAAATAAACTTTTCCAGGGATATGAACATTTCAATCACTGTAATGTCAATGGGAAAAATAGTTCAAGCCTGCAAGGCAGAACTGGCGTAGTCCTAGTGCCTCCTTTTTGACCCCTTCGTTTGCAAAATGGTGTTATTAATTCATTTACACCAGCTATCTAAGCCAGCAGACAGAGATCGCTTGTACAATGGCATTAATACTTCCCTATCAGTATAGGAAACACCTCACCATAGTCACCCTGTGATCAACCCACAAACCCAATCCCTCTCCCTTGGCTGCTTTCAACCGATGAGTTCCCAGCTTGTGTTTGAAGCAGGCCCATTGGTGGGGTAAGGGGGACAACAAAGGGGGAAGTTCCCCCGGCCTGGCGTTTCAAAAGGGCCTGGAGCTCCAGCTGCCACCACCGCCCCTTTGAAGTACCACGGCAGTTCTGCTCCACTGCTCACACCTGTAAGGAAGTGGGGGAGGAGGGTGTTCAGTGCTGTGGTCTGGGAGACACTGAGGGCTGACTGCCCTAGATCCCGCCCCTTCCACTCTTGGCCCCACCCCTTCTGGGGCATGAAGCTGCCCCCTGTCCCCAGCATGCCCCAGGACTCACGGCAGCTGTCAGCCCCGTTGAACAGATGGTCTTATTAGACGCTCAGTGCAGCCCCTTGTACTTTGTACTACTGAATGACTCCAAACTTCAAGATCATCTAGATCTTCCTATACTATAGTCCAATCTTCCTTTGTATTGATAATGATTGTCACATGACTATTTTTCATCCTAGGTTTGTCCGGCTGAAAAGGGGCCAAGTTTAACTAGTGACTGTGCAATGCGCAAATGAAAGGGGAATGGTTATCATTCGATTTTATTTTGAAATTGGAAGAAATAGAGGATTACACAGGTCCACATGGGATCAAATAGATCACTGGGGCTTGAAAATGATGCCAAACCAATGGACTCTTCCTGCACTGATAAGCAAATGTTTTACAAATTTTCCTAAGCACGCAAGATGTGCATTTTAATTCAATGCAGGCAGCCATTCCAAACAAACAATTAATGCCTGATTATTTCAAATGCTTCACTCTGAGAGAGGCACAAGCCACTGGCACCGCCTTTGATGCTGCAGAAGAATTTCTGTATTTTCCAGGAATGCCTGACAAGTTTGAAACATAAAGCCAGAAATCAAATGGCACAACACATAATGACAAGCGAAGGCACTAGCAGTGAGGTAATGTACATGTTCCAAAGCAAGGCCAATTATAAACAACAAAAACAAATGTACAACTGTTTAAGGGTGGTCAAAAATCCTTAGCTGTTATCTGACAAGGGGTTGATTTTCTGGTGGATACAAACATACATCTTATGGGGAAAAAAAAAATCACAAATTCAACCCCCTATCCCCGTGTGTGTACATGTGGGTGTATCATTTGGACCACCCACCATGAGTGAAGGCCAGCCTGTCACAGTCCTGCTAGAGGGACAGAGCTATACAAACACAGCTTGTTCAGCTTGAGGAAGGCTCCTGGGCTACTGCTATGCAGGACACCACTTTACACCCTGTTACATGCTGCCAGACCTTGCAAGTCAACCCGTGCACAAAAGTGATTCTTTGGTTCATTGGCAGTTACAAAAACCCAGGAGAAGTGGGGAGAAAACACTTCTGGTTGATCTGAAATAATTATTTCTTTAAAATTCTGGCAAGTCAAAAGAATGGGAAAAAGTATTTCAGGTCCATGGAACCCTTTTGCCTGGATTTCAAGCTTTTCTTTCAAATCCCTTTCACTAAAATTGAAGGAAATTTCAAAACCTGAAATCCTCTCGAATCGAAATGTCTCTTTTTGAAAACAGTGAAACAAAACATCATGATTTTTCTCCCCTTTGTTTTAATGGGAGGTACTTGGGGAAATGGACATGACTGTGCAAAATATTTTGGTCTACCCAAAATATTCAGTATTTTCTCTTCAAAGTGTTTTGGTTGCAAACTTTACCCAATTCTGCTCGCAAGTGCCTCTCTCACGGTCACAGGCACAACCACCGCTGTGCAGTTGGTGTCCTTCTGTCTCCCCCATCCCATAGTGGCAAAATATCATATGTAAGGGTTTATATGTTGTTGAACTACGGTCTGTACCAGACTGTCATGTTGGCCATGTTCCCATGTCCACAAATACCAGCTAGTGCAGGTGACCATGATGTTGGGACATAGTAATTTTTTTTAGGACTGGGAGAAACAGGCAAATGTTGGTGCTGCGACTCCAGACTTCCCCTTGCTAGAGAGTAGCTGGTGGAGAGGGATAGTAATTTACCGATGGATGGTCCAGGACAGCAGCAAAGAACAATCTCCAGGAAACAAAGGGAGGCGTATGACACAGATGAGTGCCACATTGTACTCCTGGGCTGCTCCTGGCCTGCAGCAGTTTATACACTATCATTTGCTCCAGGAGGCGTCTCAAGGCATGAGCTAACCCTGTGCATTTTCTGTGGTTTGGGGACTGTGTTTAGTCTGTGCTTCAACAATAGAGTTGCATGGTTCCTCCAGCAGGAACTCTTGATTTCTCAGTCCTTGACAGGGTAATTGTTGTAATGGGGAATTTTGGTGAGCCTGCTGCTGGAGGCTAGTCAAGCAGCACACTTCTCCCAGAACTCCGTAAATGGATCGCTTTCACTGAACCCACACAAATGTGTCACCGTCGAAAACCTGAAAGGTTTTCTCCAGCGACAGCTACAAGATTCGGGAGCTGCATAATATGTGCAGATGCATGTAGGAGGAAACTGACAGATTATAATTATCAATAGAGAAGGGGGAAAAACAAAAATTAATATGAGGCAAAACATATAATTTGCCTGTACACTGTAAGAGCTCTTCCATTTCTAATGCACTTTGCTGGCCGAAGAATCAGATTAAAGTCATTTCAATTCTCAGCAATTTCTTAAAAGTAGGTTGACCTATTTGGGAAAGTAATGTCGGTTTTTAGGAAGTGATGCGGACTGGTGCTGCCTGGAGCCTAAGGAATAGGAGGAGGTAAAAGACATGTCCGTGTTTGTAACATCCTGGGGTTGTCACCACAGGTGGCAACAATCTGTCCTGCCAGGAGTACAGAATATTTGTAACTCGTGCTGGTGACACCTATTGGTCAAAGAGGGAAACTGCACCTACCACCCCATTTCCATCTTGTTGCAATAAAACTCAAAAGCCCAGTTGTCTGGCTGCTTCTTCTGGTAGGGGTCCAGGTTTGGAGAGACATCTCACAGAACTGGAAGGGACCTCAGGAGGTCATCTAGTCCAGTCTCCTGCCCTTTTGGTAGGACCAAGCACCATCCTTTTTCTTTTCCCCTCTGTGCCCCAGATGCCCAGTGGCCTCCTCGAGGATTGAGCTCACAACCCTGGGTTTAGCAGGCCATTTGCTAATTGGAAGTATTGAGGAAGGGCTTGTTTTCCTAAAGAGTATGTCTACACAGCAAAGTTATTTCAAAATAACACTTCTCATGTCTACACAACGCCACCACTATTTTGAAATACGTTCAAAATAGCGGTTGGCTGATTTCAAAATATGTAAGCCTCATTCCAGCTGCGTCCACACCAGCAAGGTCTTTGGAAAGATTTTTCCAAGGAAGGGGGATCTTTTGAAAGATCCCATGGAGTGTCTACACACAAAAAAGCGTTCAAAAGTAAATCGAAAGAATGCAGCGCTCCTTTTGAAAGCCTTCTTCCACTCCCATTTCAGACACTCCTCAGGGCCCTTCTTTTGAAAGACTGGTCCTCACGGCAGCTGATTTTTCGATCTGTGGCTCGTTCTTTCAAAAGATCAGTGGCTGTGTGGACGCTTTCTGCTGAAAGAGCAGAAGGTTTTTTTGACCCATTTTTGTGTGTGTATGGATGCACTCTTTCGAAAAGTTTGTTCAGAAGAGGTCTTCCAGAAGAGCCTCTTTTGAAAGATCTCTCTAGTGTAGACGTGGCCTCCACAAGGAACAGCGCCTATTTCATCATAGCTGTTTTGAAATAGAGTCTGTGTAGACAGGGAATAGTGACGATTTTGAAATAAGCCTTAGTGCATCCAATGACTCTTTCAAAATAGGCTGCATTGTGGGCAGACACTGTGTTTTGAAATAGCTAAGTGCTATTTCGGTATGCGTTGTGTGTGTAGCTGCGTTATTTTGCAATAAGCTATTCTAGAATAGCTCTTCCAGATTAGCTTTTTTCGAATAACACTGCTGTGTAGACATACCCTCATTCATTTTGTTTCCTCCTTATATTATTTATGTGATTTCCACCCCCCACTTATCAATAGCGTGTGGTGGAGTGAGAAAGGGAAATACACCAGCAGTGTGTGGGCAGGAAGCACTGCCAATGGCATCTTCTAACAGGGTGTTTTCAGTATCTCAGGCATTAACTCGCAGGCTTCGTGCTACCTTCCATGTAGAGAAGTGAGAGCTGTTGACAGTACAAAAGCCCATGCAGATTAAGAAGCCTACACTCTCTGTGCGCCAGAGAAGCAGCCTGACTTGAAGGTGTTTCTAGGAGGGTTCCAAGGAAATCTTTTGCTAACGTCAAAAGTCAGTTTTATTTCCTATTACCAAGGAGCCAAAGGAAGGAGTCCCTTTTCCCTCACAGATGTGGCAGCCCATATATTTTACTTGAACATTTCTAGCCTGTGGAGACCGTTAATCACAATGAATTTACTAAATGGTCCTGAAAGCCCATTTTTTCAATGAACACTGGTTGAACCTCTCTTGTCCGGCACCCTTGGGACCTGACTGGTTCAGCATGAGAGAATTTGCTGGTCCAAGGGAGGTCTATATTGTCTAGCACATTACTAACACTTCCATGGCTTCCTGGTCTCTTAAAAGACATTCAAGAGTAAATTACACCTAAATAACAGCACAGAACACAGAAAGCCAGGACTGGTGGCTGGAAACAAACTTTATGGGGCCACAGGAAACTTGGCCACACCCATGATAAAATCATGCTGGATTACAGAGTTTCCCAGCTGAGAGAGTTCCTGACTAGAGAGGTTCAACCGATACAAACATTTGGTGGGCAAAACATTGTCATGTCACTGTACCGGGGGCAAGCAGCACGGCTAAAGATGCATCCGCCTCCTCTCTTCAATAACAAATGACTCATGGCTGAAACAAACAAGGCCAGATTCTGATCTTATCCCTATGTAAATTGGAAGCAACTCCGCTGGAGAGAGTGAAATTTTTCAGATTTCTCTCAATGTCATTTATATTATAGCATATGCATTTTCCTTCTGTGCTGCACGTGGCCTGACTCCCAGCTCTCCAGTACAGGTTATTGCTAGCATTATGATACCATAGGCATGATTTATCACACTCTGCGCTGCTCCACTAGCATCTGTGTGGTGGCACCAAGGCTGGTGTGTGAACACGCACACTGGCTAACCTAAGACAATGGAATGAGCTGGTATTGGAGATTCCCAATCTCAGACTATGCCTGCATGTCTTTGGAAACACATGTCTGTACACATGCTGGTGCCTGAGGAATCATTAGGAAGATGTTATGATATGTGAGGTGTATTATCTACAGCCTACTGTATTTTCAAAGCATTGGATGGGACCCCAGAATCTTAACAGGCGCACTTAATAGTTAGAACTATCATTCACTATTGGAGCTATATTGTGGCCTTGCTACAGTGTATGGGACAGCATTGAGCCATGCTAACCTGTGAGCAGCACAGGGTAGAAGTTGTCTCTTGGAGGCATAACTGCACCCCTGCTTCCTCTTTTGGCCCAACATTGGGAAAAGGGATAGCTCAGCATTTTAAGTACTAGCCTGCTAAACCCAGGGTTGTGAGCTCAAACCTTGAGGAAGCCATTTAGGGGTTGGGGCAAATAGATGTCACAGATAGTGCCTGGTCCTGCCAAGAGGGGAGAGGAGTGGACTAGATGACCTCCTAAGGTCCCTTCCAGCTCTAGGAGATGTGTATCTCCAACATATGACAACATCCACCTCTTCACTGATCCTGCTCAACTGTGCTCACTGGAGAGTTGTAGGTACAGAGCCAGGGCTCCACCTGCTCCCCGTCCCATCCTGCCTGCCTGCTCCATGTGGGAGCTGTAGGCATCCATCACTCTTTTTATTCAGACTCCACTCATGCAAATGCAAATCCAAAGCCTGGGAAGCCCAGCTCAGAGTGAGGATGGTTCTTACTTCTCCTGACAGGCAGGTAGGCCTAGGGACAATTGAGCCCTTCGGCACAGATTCCTGAAGGTGTTTAGGAGCCTAAGGCCAATTGATTTCCCTGGATGTTAGGTGACTAAATATCTCAGAGAAGTTGGGCCTTATCATTCCCCAGGCCCACCAACAAGGGGCAAGCAAAGGTGGCAGTTGCCCTGGGCCTGGCAGTTCAAAGGCAGCTATCAGAACAATGCTTGCTTAGGGCCGTGATTTTTAAGCAGATGACTTGCATCAGTTTACTCTCTACTGTAGATGCAGTTATAGCCATATAATGATGCCTCACGGGGAATCCAATATGGCGGCGCATTATCGGATGCTTTCAGAATCAGGAGCAGCGTCAAACAACATCTGAGGGATACAGTTTACAACACGGCCTTGTCAGTGTTTGGAAGAAGAGCTAGAAACATGAACGACTGGTTCAAAGCTAACTCCGATGAGATGATTCCAGTCATTGAAAAGAAGCGCGCTGCACTCCTGGAGTACAAACGCTCACTGAGCCAGAGTACCCAGCAAGCACTTAGAGAGGCCAGAAGAACAGTACAGCAGACAGCCAGGCGCTGTGCCAACAACCACTGGCTCCAGCTATGCAGCAGCATCCAGACCTGTGCCGACTTTGGTAATCTCAGAGGAATGCACGAGGGTATGAGGAAGGCATTAGGACCCACCCAGAACAAGATGGCACCTCTGAAATCCAAATCTGGTGAAGTCATTGCTGACAAAGCCAAACAGATGGAGCGCTGGGTTGAGCACTACTCCGAGCGGTACTCACACGAGAACGTTGTGGTTGACGCAGCCCTCGATGCCGTCGAGCTCCTACCAGTAATGGACGAACTGGATCAAGAGCTGACTGTGGATGAACTGAAGAGAGCCATCGACAGCATTGCAGCAGGAAAGGCCCCTGGTCAGGATGGTATACCACCAGAGGTAATAAAATGTGCCGCGGACACACTCCTGGAACCCCTACATGAGCTACTGGGCCTGTGCTGGAAAGAGGGTGAGGTTCCACAGGATATGCGCGACGCTAACATTGTAACGTTGTATAAGAACAAAGGAGACAGAAGCGACTGCAACAACTACCGTGGAATCTCCCTCCTAAGCGTCACTGGTAAACTGTTCACTCGCGTCATCCTTGGCAGACTCCAGAAGATTGCTGAGAGGGTGTACCCCGAATCGCAGTGCGGATTCCGCGCAGAGAGGTCTACCGTTGACATGGTCTTCTCTCTAAGGCAGCTGCAGGAGAAGTGCAGGGAGCAGAGAAAGCCACTCTACATAGCCTTCATCGACCTGACCAAGGCCTTTGACTTGGTCAGCAGGGATGGTCTGTTCAAACTGCTCCACAAGATAGGCTGTCCACCACGCTTACTCAAGATGATCCAGTCGTTCCACGAAGACATGAGAGGAACCATCCAATGTGACGGTGCATTATCGGATGCTTTCAGAATCAGGAGCGGTGTCAAACAAGGATGCGTGCTTGCTCCAACATTGTTCGGGATCTTCTTCGCACTCCTCCTGAAGCATGCCTTTGGATCTTCAACAGAGGGCATCTTGCTGCACACAAGATCTGATGGGAAACTGTTTAACCTTGCAAGGCTGAAAGCTAAGTCTAAGGTGCGAGAAGTCCTCATCAGAGACATGCTGTTCGCAGACGATGCTGCTGTAGTGTCTCACACAGAAGACCAGCTTCAAAAACTGCTGGATCAGTTCTCCAAAGCGTGCAAGGACTTTGGGCTTACCATCAGCCTAAAGAAGACAAACGTACTCGGTCAGGATGTTGCTGAATCCCCATCAATCAGCACTGACAACTATACGTCAGAGGTCGTCCACGAGTTCGTTTACCTCGGGTCCACCATCACTGACACCCTGTCATTGGACACTGAGCTAAATAGGAGGATCGGAAAGTGGCCACAACTCTGTCCAGACTCAGCAAGTGTGTGTGGAATAACAACAAGCTGTACACTCACACCAAAATGCAAGTCTACAGAGCCTGCATCCTCAGCACCCTCCTTTATGGCAGCGAGACTTGGACCCTGTATGCCCGCCAGGAAAAGAGGCTGAACATCTTCCACTTGCGCTGCCTCAGGCGCATCCTTGGAATATCATGGAAGGACAGAGTGACCAACACCACCGTCCTCGAGTAAGATGGAATCCCAACCATGCACACCCTCTTCAGGCAGCATCGACTCCGCTGGCTTGGCCACGTCCACAGGATGAATGATGGAAGGATTCCAAAAGACATCCTGTATGGTGAGCTAGCCTCTGGCAAAAGACCTCCCGGACGCCCCCAGTTGCGCTACAAAGACGTCTGCAAGAGAGACCTCAGAGAGGTAGACATCGAGCTGGACAACTGGGAAGAACTAGCGGACGACCGCAGCAGATGGAGGCAGGGGTTACACAAGGGCCTTCAGAAGGGCGAGATGAGGATCAGACAGCTACCAGAGGAGAAGCGAGCGCACAGAAAGCACACTAAGGACTTGCCAGACACCCACCACATCTGCAAGAGATGCAGCAAGGACTGTCACTCTCGTGTGGGTCTTCATAGTCACAATAGACGCTGTAAATGAAGTCCTCAATTGAAACTATAAAGGGCGTGATCCATAGTCTACGCAGACTGAAGGATGCCTACTACTACGTGGGGAAAGCTCTTCCCTTTTATCCCAGCACAACTGCATCTGTGAAGTTATCTGAGGGAATCTACTACTTTAGTTCCAGTGAGGTTAAAGTGTTTCAACCTCCGTGTGTGAGTGAGCGGCTGGCGAGTGTGCTACAGGTCCCTCTAGTGCCGATATGAGCTGTTAGTGCCTTCAGCTCAAATGGTAGCAGCTCATGATGTTAAGTCTGGAAGCCTTTGGTACAGTGTGAGCCAAGATAGTGGCCATCACATGTCAACAAGGCCTTCCCCTGCCAGCTGTGAAGTAGGTCTGGTGGTTTCATTATATGTAGCAGGCAGCCTGGTCCAGGGGATTAGATTAGGTGCGAGGGAACCTCAAATCTATTAGTAGAAATGTCTTTGACCTCAAATGTACCAACTCTTAGTGCTTGGAGATCCTCTGATCAAATACGCTATGCAAGTGTCACGGGCTGTTATTATGTTAAGGCCTGTCCATCCAGTACCTTTCTGCCGTACTAATTCCCTTAATCAAACAGTTGTTCCTCATATAGTAGCTGGCGCAAAGGATCTTATTAGTTTTCTTTCACACATTTATTAACTCTGTGCAGCCTTCCTTTCAGGAGTATGGAGAATCTGGTAACATTAGAATGTATTTTCATAAAATGTAGGCAAAACACATCCTAGTTCAAGTGAATATCTGTGGCATATAATTAGTCCTGATTAAACAGATATTTGGTACAGTTTTACATACTCAAATACATTTCTTTTGTCATTTTCTAGCCAAGGCATAATTAAAATCTCAAACCTCTCTTCCCAGTAGTAGCTCCAGGAGTTTCTCCTTGAACACGTTCACGGTTAACATGACAGCTTCAAAGAAATACTTCATTTCATTCTCCTGTGTGTGTGTGTGTGTGTGTGTGTGTGTGTGTGTGTGTGTGTGTGTGTGTGTGTGTGTGTGTGTGTGTGTGTGTGTGTATAAAAAGCTGTGATCATATGTCACATAAATAAGTCCATGATACAGATAGAAAAGGCATTAGTCTACTTACTGGGAAAATCTGCTATGTTTACTGGGCTATTGGGACACTAGTAACATGGATCACTGAAAATCTAGTCCCTAAATATATGTCATCTTTGGAGAGAGTATTAACCAATACGTAGAAATTTACTGCAGTATGTGACAAACAGGCTAGACAAAAGAATCTCCTCCTCCCACAATAGACGGCTGTGGGAGGAACCAAACAAATTGACACAGTGCAAAATGATTATATACACATGTATATTTCCCTTCTGGTGTATCTGTCTCTACAGAGATGGGGATGGATATTTGATGAGATTATAATGCTTCTCTTAACACCGGCAGCGACTCCTTAATTAAAAAAAAATCTGTATGAGAAGCTAACTGAGTTGTGCTACTGAAGGGCATTATGCTGCCAGGTGGTAATTAGGTTCTGTAATTGTCTTAGGTTCTCAGACCCAGAGGCAGTGGACACTAGGAGTCTGGAAGAAATGATATATTTAGTTTCAGGAGTGGAGGAAGATGCTAGATGCTTTTGATCATCAGCTCTGCTGGTCGCTGCAGAACACCAGCAATAAGAACGGCATCCCGGCCCAAATGCATATGTCAAAGTCATCAGCAGAGGAAAGCAGATGGGGCTGGAGGAGAAGGTTTCAACTGTTACTGCAGCAGAAAGGGTACAATCCAACCACTTCAAATCTGCAGAATGGCTGCAAGTGGAACCTGCTCCACAGACATTGCTCTCAAAAGAATCTCTGACAGCTGATCTATAGATGAGACTGAAATGTGCTATAGTACTTGTCTCTAGAGCAGATGTTTTCCATCCAAACATTTTCTCTCTCTCCCCAAAAATGCTGATTTTTCTCAACTGATGCGTGTTCCTACAGAAACCTCATTATAAAACAAAATCAAAACCAAAATTTTGCCCTTATGGGAACAGAAGATTTCATGGATAGATAAAGATAGATATATAGATAGCATATTAAAAATAAAAATGAAGTTAGCACTCAAATATTTAACTGACTGTAACAGGCTCCCATGCTTGGGACCACCCTCCTGTGGCCAGGGGTGCCCCACCAGGGCTTTTCCTGATCATCTCCAAGGCTCTGGGGCTAGGATCTCACTAGCCCTGTCCACAGCGCTGTCCAGTCTTGAGTTTGGCTTGTGACCAGTCTTTGGACACTGAACCTGGGCCTTTCCCTTGCCCAGTCTAAGTTTAGCTCAGACTTGGAGCTGTCAAAAGTGCCACTGGTCTCCCAGACAGCATAGGGGTCATCTGAGACAAGCTCCTGAGAGGAACTGCCAGGCCTTTGCTCAGCAGCTTCTTTTATACCATGCTGCTGTGTCCTGAGTGGCTGCTGCAGACACATCCACTCTGTCCTGCTGGGAGGACCTCTCTTCTGCTCCTGTCACTGGGATGGGGTGTGGCAAGGCCTCTGGCTTCCTGTAGGGGGCATTCAGGCTTAGTCCACCCCATCACACTGACCCAAGAAAACTGAATCTTGCAGGAAATTTTTAAATTCTTTGTTTTTTCTCTGAAAAAGAATGAAAGCAAATGTCAAAAACTGCAGCTATTCCTATGAAAGGGAAATGCCAGTCTTGCCTTGTAACTTTTCATGGTGCTGTGTGTGTTCAAAGCATTGTATTGCAATCCTCCCTGGAGGGCTAAACAGTATGACCCTTGCCTCACATACAGTGAAACTGAAGGTACTGATGCATACTCAGGCTGTGGGTGTAATTCCCAGCTCAAGGAGACATACCTGCACCAGCTCTATTTGAGCTAGCGCTCTAAAACCTGAAGTGGAATCACAGCAGTGTGAGCAGTGGGTGGGGCTAGCTGCTCCTGACACATGCCAAGCATCTTGAATGGGATGGTACTTGGTGTGGTGTCTGGTCTGGCATCTGTCCTGCTCCCTACTGTGTTGATAACCATTGACTGCATCCATATTTGCCCTCTCCGAATGCCAGGGCCATCTCTGATGAGTTAGTCCACACCACAGACTCCTGAGGGCCCAGTAACTACAAATCAAGCAAGATACAAAGGAACTGGAACCAAGTTTGTTGTCAATAGTGCATGGGCTCCAACACCATGGAGGCCTTAGTTAGACCTCAACAGTTTACATTGATACATGGATATGCCATGACAATGGACGTGATTGTTAACAGCATGGAGGTTCTGTCATCCTCTAGGTCGCTTGGTGTGTCTCAGTTGAGTGATACTTTTATAACCAGGTACAAACAGCTCATGTGGGCATTACGTATCCCAGGGGCCTCCTCTAATTGTAATAAATTGACACCTGTTGAGGTAGTCATATGGCATCCACTCCCTTGTATATGATGGTACCGTCAAAACAACACGCTCCGTCATGTTGGCATAAAGACCCTGTACTGAACCCGGGTCGGAATGTATCTGGTGCTAAGCTGTTATCTATGGGGAGGGTCCTGGTACCATGCAACATGTCCAACCTTACTGGAATGTGTTTACATGTACTACTCAGTGTTTGGTGCTTTGTGGGTAATGCTGTGATCAGCCCTGTCTCTGCCACATTCCTGTGAGCAGCGCCTGTCTAGCTCACAGCTTGGCTTTTTACTTATAGCTTTGATCTACAGTAACATAGTTAACCCTTTGTTGCTCAGGCTTAGGGCACCTTAGCTAGGCATTAACCATTGTTTAGGAGTTAGGCCTTTAGCCTTACACCAACCCTGATGGTCAGTCCCTCTCATTACTACATTCATGTCACCATGACTACACAATAGTTTTAGTGAGCTAGCTCAGCAGGAGCTAGTGCCAGTATTTCTCCTTGAACCAGGATTTAGCACTGCAGATCTAAATGCAGATGTGCCTTGAGACACAGGAAAGTGAGGTGAATTGCTCCAAACGGAAGGCCAATGACCGAGCTCAGCTGAGGTTACATCTACACTAGCACAGAAAATCAACCCATTGAGGGTTGATCTTCCAGGCTTTGATTTCATGTGGCTAGCAGAGATGCACAAAATTGAGCTCTCAGGAGTTGTAGTCGACCCCTGTGTGTCTCGCAAGATGCGAGGTGTGAGGAAGGTTGAAGGGAGAAACTTTCCAATCAACTTTCCCAAGACAAGTTAGCCGACCGCAGATACATTGATTTTAGCTACGCAATTGGTGTAGCTAGAATTGCATATCTGTGGTCAACTTTCTTACCTAGTACAGACATAGCCTGAGAAATTTGGAGCTTCAAATGCTCTGTACATGTCCTCTTCAGTTCATGCGGCCTTGTATGGTAGCTTCACCCCATTTCCCAGTGGATGTGTGTCTGCATCACAGCAATAGCCATTACAACTATGGTCTATGGCCCCCTCACCATAAACACACACATGTAAAATTAAGCTCACGTGACTAACCACAGGGACTGCTCACGATTGTCAGATTGGCTGCCTGCTTCTGCAGAGAGGGAATGGAGAGTTAGCTGCTCTCTTCTTGTTCAAAGTGAACCACCCATTCAGGACTGAGGCTCACTGTCATGATAGCGTATGGAATCTGTCACACTACTGCCCATGCCAGGTGTGGACTGAGGAGAAATGGAGCCTTTCCCCCCCACCTACCCCTCACCGCCTCTGGGGCATGCAACATTTTGCTTCCAGAATGGTATAAATTAGGAATAATTCCATTGAAGACACCGACGTTAGCCCTGTGTACAGCTAACGTGAAAAGAGTCAAGCATGATAGCTCCAAAATTGCATGGAATATTATTTTAGGCATAACCCAGGTATTTTTCATAACTGCTTGGTCTAGAAAGAAATTTCAGTAAAATAAGAAAATTACAATGAGAAAGGTATTTTAAAGGCACAATCCTATAAGTAGCAATAAAGTTTAGTCAGCAAGGGAATTAAAAACATAGCCCTGATAAATCAAGAGAAACAAACATAAGAAGAGCTGAGTTTGCTTTCTGACCTACCATGTGCTGGGGATAGGTGCCAGAGGTCTCTCCACTAAGGTATTCAGCCGGTAGTAATCCAAAAATGTTCTGGCCACATTCCGCCCTAACTTCATATCTGTGAGTTTTTAGTGAAGGAACTTCTTTGTAATGGACGTGGGGGTGGGGAGGGGGGAAGAAAGGAATGACAAGCAGAGTGTAAAGGTCAATTCCTGTTTTTCGATGCATGAACAAGTATTGAATGAACCATCCTGCAGTACCAAAAGCTTCAGGGCAAGATCAACAAAATAAGTTGTCTCAGCAGCTAAAGTGAGTGTCTTCTGCCTTGCTTCTTGTTTTCATAGGTAGGAAACATGTTGTATGAAATCTGAAACAGAAAGAAACAAGCCCCTTGGTTTTACTTTGCCAGTGCCACTGGGATCTCAGTACACACCCATCTCTCATGAGGGAAAGTAAATACACAAGAAGTTGAATCAGGCACAGCGCACGTTAACTTGTTTCTCCTGCTCCAGGACAACAGTTAGCAACTTAACAGTACTGTGTAACCTACACACCTCCTGGGTGCCTTGCACTGTCCAGTCTAGTGGCACTGAGACCACCTACAGAGAGAATAATGAGTCTACCCTACAGCCTAAGCTAACAGCCAGTAGCTTTTAGATCATGTGGTGGAGGCTCACACACTAACCAGCAGAGGTCCCAGTCTCTATTCTGTCTGGAGATGATCGGGGTCTGTCAGTGTTATAACTGCACTTGCCTCCAGGAGCAAAGATCTAGAATGGCATGGTATGAACTCTGAATGGTTCAGGACATAACCTCAGAGTCCTCTGAAACATTGGCTTGGGCTCACCTGGAGCCGCATGTGCCTGCTGACACAGGAAGGAGCTTCTGCACTTTGGTTCTGCCATGTAATCCATGCCCTAGAGGCTTGGATTTGAAACTAGAACTAGAAGATAAACAGCAGAGAATAATCTGTGGGATTGTGACGGGGTTGGTCATCGGATAAAATAACCTACCCAGCGTCCTCTGTCTTTAATCACCAATGTTCTTACTGAATGCCAACCTTAAAATGCGGCACTAAGCAGCTGCTGCAGTGTCCAAGTTCCTGTTTGTGTAGCTCAGCCATTACAGCAAGACAACTGTTCTGAAGTGAATGACTTGGTAGAAATTAAACAATCCAGGCTCATTTTCAGGAAGAAATAGGGACAGTGTTTGCACTGGGTAAAACGAACTCCAGCACCTACACAATGCTCTTGTCTTGCCTTCATCACTGGGTCAATTTCACCCACTGTGAGTGAAACAAGTTTCATCATCCGTGGCTTTGCTGGGTAAGATTTTGTTGAGGACATAACGACTGCTATGTTTGCCTACACAAGTATGCACAAGCCCTTGGGGATAATCAACACAAAAGCACTATATAAAAAGAAAATCTAAAGTCTACTCTGCTGTAGTTTTCAAGGTGCCTGTTGGCCAGTGACAACTGTTTGAGTGGCAGTTACACAGCATATAATTAGGAACCAGGTGGCATCTTTCTGTGCAGAACCAGGTGAATCTAAATTGACTGCAGCAGTTATTCCATTGTAGCTGCTTCCTCCCTTTTGCCTTTACCAGTTCAGAAAAATTAATCTATTTCTGGTTTATTGTATCAAGATGCCAGTTTTTAAATGAAGTTTTCTTATCTGCCCACTCACGTTAAGGTATCAAAACAAATGAGGTTTGCACATTGGGTTCATGCAGCATGGTGAGACTTCTGTTCTTTTGTTTTCAGAAAGGGAGAAAGACATGCACAGAGTAGTCTAGTTTTAACACTATGGCTGGAAGGCGAAAAACAATATTAACAGATGTGACCTTAAGAGGCCGGGTGAATTAGCTATGGTCGAGATGTGCTAGATGACCCTTGAAGTCTGTTCAGAATTACAGTCCAGTCAATGCTAAATCAGGTCCCTCCCGTATAGTTTCCAGTGCTTTGACTAGCAGTGCTTTAAGTAGCTCCACCACTTCTCCTGAAAGTCTATTTCACAGGCCTCCCACTTAGGAATTTTCTGCTGAAGTTCATCCTAATGCTTCACATGCTGTTGACATGTAGGCCAGGTCTACACTAGACCTGAAAGCTGATCTTAGATATGCAATTCCAGCTACAACAATTGCATAGCAGGAATCAACACACCTAACATCAACTTAACAGGCTGTCCTCCCAGAGGGAGATGGATGGGAGTAACTCACAATAATGAGGAGTACCAGGATCGAGTGTTGAGCCCTGATCGTTTGATTTCATGCATCTGCACTAGGCCTGTGAAATTGAATCCTGGATGACTGACCCTAATCAGGTTAATCTCCCAGTAAGTATAGAAGTACCCCTAGAATAAATATCCTATCGGCTCTGTGAAAGTGCTTGGGATAGGAGAAAATTATTACAGCTGCAGCACAAGGTATGTTTCCTTGCAGTCTGGCTACACAATATGGGGATACCGCCTGTATGTGCATGGGAGTGTGAGGTAAGAGAGTCAGAAGACCCTACCACTCCACTGGAATTTGGGGATGGCTGGAGGTGTTTACGATTCTGCAGATGCTGAACTCAAAGCAGCAGCCAAGAAACTGAGTTCCAAATAGAGGGGAATGAAGAGGAGAGGGCTGTTAAACATTTATGGCTTGATTTTATGTTCTCTTACATTTTGCTCAGCACTTTAAAAATGCCAAGCGATAACTGGATCCAGTAAGCACATTGTCAGTGCTCATGGCTTACATTTCCTCTGCTAGAATCAGCCCCCATAGTCCTTGTCTTTGCCTTATCCCCGTGCTTGTTCTGGAGGTGGGAGGAAAGACCCTCTGTTTACATCTACCCAATAGTTGTAGCCTTGGCAACAGTCAAGCAAGTTCCCCCATGTGCTTCAAGCCTGAGAAAGTGTTGAAGGGGGCATTATAAGTACCTAAACAGACAGCTTGCATCCATTTTCACAGCTGCCTCATGCCAGTCTCCATGGCTCATACAGGCCACAACGTCTTTGCCAATGTACTCGCACAGACATTGCACTGAGACTCAAACACATTCCTTATAGAGACCATCACAGTTCAGGGCAACTGCACCCAAATTCCCATTTATGGTACAGCATGAGCAGCCACTCCTGTCTCCCTCAGGGTGACCTCTCTGAGGTGGAGACTTAGGTCTGTCTCTCTCCTGACCAGGGTATTTCTAGGGTGCAAGGTTCCATGACTAAATTGTGATTTTTCCTTGCAAAAGGCAGTCTCCCTAAACACACCTGCTTGCATTTCCCTCCAGAGGCAGTATACAGCATGACTGATATTGTTATAAACTCCATATGGCACCTCCTTTGCAAGCCTATTTTAGTCTTATGGTAAAGGCTCTTCAGAGAAAACATTACAAACAATGAAAGAGCATACACACATGCTAAGAAGATTACCAGAGATCACCCCAACTGTCTCCCCCATGGACTGTGTCAAGTAAGTCCTTCAGATCCCCCAGAGGGGTCTCATTTGTCGTCACAGGTTCATAGACTTGTCTCACAACTAGCATATTTCGGAAAAGTTTAGTCTCTCCTTTATACAGCTCAGGAGTCTTGGATCTGGGGCTTCCTGGAGCAGGTAATTAGTTAAAAATGGGCCTCCCGTCAGGTGTAGCTTCAAAAGGACTTGGATGTAGCTCCTAGGAAACTTCTTTCACACATATTACCCAAACAATTCTTTGAAGTTTCTAATATTCACAGTAGCCAAGAACCCAGAAAAGTTACAATCCTACAACGCCACCTTAACAACTGCATTTTAGTACAACAGATCGCAAAATATCAAATCTATTTCAGTCAATTTAACTTAATAAAGTTTTTTTCTTTGTTCCATGAGATTTATCCAGGATATTAGTCGTAGAGGGGGAGTCGTGTTAGTTGGAAGCTTCACATAAACAAGCAGTCCTGTAGCACCTTAAAGACTAACACATTTATTTATTAGGTGATGAGCTTTCCAGGTGTTACCAACAAAAGCCCATTACCTATTGAATAAATTTGTTAGACTTTAAGATACTACAGGACTGTTTGTTTTTTTTATCCAGGATATTGTCCATCTGTCACAGAGACCGCTGATGGGGACAGCCTCAAATCAGTAATGACCTATCTGGATTCAAACCAGCAACCTAGAGATGAAAAGCTGTTTGCTAGCATCTGTGCCCCACCTTAGTTTAACTGCCTACCATATCGTCAATGGACTAAATGTGTCGATCTACATACTAAAAAAGCCCCCATCGACGCTTTCTCTGAACAAACCACATGTATGTAAAACAGAAATGGCAACAATTTCTGAGCCTGTGCCCCTGCCTTGCCTGTGGGAAAATAGCCAGACTAGTTCATAGTATGTGTGTGCTAAGACCTTTCTGAGGAAAGCCAGATAAAAGTGATGACCTTTGATATCTGCTCTCATCTCACGGCACAGGAGGAACACACAAGCAGGGATGGGCAACCACAAACAGTGGGTGGACCACCTGCATGACCCTCCTTCACCTCAGTGGGCCGCAGCAGCCTGTGGCTCCTCAGCCTCTCTCCCATCCCCCATGCGTCTCTCCCACACTGGGGCACTGGAGCCCCGCACTTACTGGCTCCTCTCCCTTCCTCCCAGTACATTCTGAGTGTGCAAACTGCCTGATTTACACTCTTTCCTCACTCCTCCCCCTCCCTCCCAGGGCTGGAATGCCACGAGTCAGCTGTTCACAGCATCCCAGCTCTTGAAGGGGGTGAGGAGTGGGGAGGGAGCACAAATTGGGGCATTCACAGCTCCTCTGAAAGTGCTGGGAGGGAGGAGGTGGTGTAGGAAATATGGGGCTTCACTGCCCTGGTGTGTGAAAGGCTTGTGGGGGAGTGGGACAGCCAGCAGGTTCATGGGCCTCAGATGGAACCCCAGTCAGCTGCCTGTGGCCCATGGGCCACAGGTTCCCCACTCTTGCACTAGAGTAAAGCCATGGCAATTGTGATGAGCATTAACCCCTCAGTCTTCAGCAGAGGTGGGTTATGCAGTTTACCTCTTGTTGGATCTGAACTGAAGGCAACTGCATGCAAAGAAACCAAACCCAGCTCTTTTCTGATAAAAATGTGCAGCTGAATTTCTGCCCTCTACCACACAGAATCACAGCAGTGTCAGTCTGCAAGGGATGTTGAGAAGTCATCAAGTCCCACCCCCCTGTGCCATGGCAGGATGAAGAAAACATAGACCATCCCTCAAGGGTGTTCCCAACCTGTTTATAAAAGCCTCCAGTGATGGCGATTCCATAAGCTCTCTTGGAAGTCCATGCCAGGGCTAAACGGACCTTATGCTACCGTGATAGGCTCCAGTTTTGCTCACCTCTGCACTCCCTAGTTTTGACTGGGACTAGAAGCCAAAGTTCAAAAACACTGTCACAAAAGGCTCTTGTCAGAGTACATTCAGCCTGAATGGAAGCAGCATGTTTGGAAAAATGTGTGAGGTCTCTTCTTGCACATTAGCTGACACAGGTGGTTGAGTAAGGATATAAACTTTTGGCTCCTCATCTGAAACAAGCCAAGTGCCCTAGACTTCTTACTGTTTATTATTACTTATATATCCAAAGCACCACCATTGGAACATCTAGGCAACCAGTCACCCATTACTTGTTTCTAATCAAGATTTGCTGCTCCTGTTGCGTGCCTGCCGGCTTAAAATGATTCACTGCAACTGCAGCCCCCAAGAATTCTGTCTGCACTGGACCCAATAAAAATCTCAATTTGGAAACCAGTTAGCAGGATAAGTTGTTAGTTTCTCCCCTAAGTTCTGCTGCTTTAACAGCTTACTGATCATTTAATAACGTCACTCCGGCAGAGCGCGCTGGCACCGTCCATCAGCTTTTGTTTTGCTTTTAGAAATTCAGCATCCATCCAGAGCCAGTGGTGCAGATTTGGTCTCTCTGTCCCCGCTCCGACAGCACAGCAAACAGCTTTAAATAATTAGAAGCAGGACAGTGCCTTCAAGTTTGCATCTCATTTTCATAAGGTCCGATGTCATTTCTTTGGACCAGGAAGTGAAGCTTTGGTGACGAGAAGGAGTTGACAAGGGCAAACCAGTTAGCAGCTCCTGTTCGTCTTTGATAAGTCCTATGGGGTCCCTGCCAAGCCCATCACAATTCTGTTTTTATGTCTCTTCTAGAGGACAGCACCTCCATCAATTTGAAACACTGGGCTGCATTATTAGTTTATGGAATTCATCCAAGCTAAGTCCTCAGCAAGATTTAAACGAATGACCTTTCAGTTCAGAGGCACCACTTACCAGACCTGTGGATGCCTTTATTTTAGACAAACACATCTGAGTTAAGGGAAGGGGCAGGAAGGGAGAGAGAAATGAAATGCACTGAGAACGAAAGAGTAATCTTTTTAATAGCTCCAATTAGAATCGGAGATTCTTCTCTAACTGACAACATGAATTCTACAGCATGTCTCAAGTCACTACAATAAAAATCATTGTTTATGAAAAAAGGAAGACTTTTTGGGGGGCTGTATATGTCTTGTCAGTTCCCTATTATCTCAGGTGATAGGAAGGTCAGTTCCCTGTGCATTTAGAAGCACTCCCATGAATGCACACAAGCCACTTGGAACTGCTGTTCCCAGTGAGGATGTTAATGGAAAATGGCATTGGTGGGCTTCAAACCACAGCGTTATATCATGTGAGGTTGGATCAGACCTGGAGGTACAAGGTATTAGCACCATTTCCCCTTCTGTTTCCTTGTGTGCTGTTGTTGTTTCTGTGGAGCTGAAATTAATCCTCAGTCACTAATCCAGCAGGTCTGATCGGAATGCAAGTGCAACAGTCCATAGAGAGACAAGGAGACCAGTGACGAGGAGTGGGAGTTTCTGAAGGAATGGCATCATGAGAGCTTTTCTTTTCAAGCTATTGCCATGGGTCACATGTGCTGGTGTGAAAGCTGACCAGGGAGCACTGGTTTTCAGGGAAAAATAACACATCCTTCCCTATAAAAGGCTACTTCTGGGAACCAATACAAACTGTGACTAATCAAAGGCTTATGTATGTTTTTGTGCACTCGGAACTGCATTGAAATCTGATACACAAAAATCATCAGCAAATCTGCCAAAACATCAGAGGTTTGCAGGCCTAAGTTATTCCCATTCAGGCTTATGGGAAAACTGTCTCTGACCCGAGGGAACAGGCCTGGACTGTAGCTCTGGAAAGCACCCTGAAAGCCTCAGAGGACTGAATAGCTGAACTTCAGGGTCTGCCTATCTCAAACAGTCTTTGTGGCGAGCGTTGTGGAACTTTAAACTGAGGCTAGATGTCTCTCTAAGAGATATGGTCTACTTCAGCTAGAAGAGATGGAGCTGATGTGGGAATTAGTGGGTGAGGTTCTCTGGTCTGTCTTACACAGGACATAAGGCTAGTTTTGGGGTGGGGGGGCACTCCAAGAATCTGGAAATTGGTCCAGGCCTGTATTCTTCCCTGACATTAATGGAGGAGGTGCCGCCGCCCCCGCCCCGCCCCCCCCATGATGGAGGATGGGTGCAGAAGAGAGCTTGAGGTCAGAGACTGGGGTGTGGGAGGAAGTTTGGGCAAAGGAGGTGGTTGTGACTTGGAGCAGAGGTCTGAGATGCAAGAGGGACTGCAGGGGTTTGGGCTGTGACCTGGGCAGGGGACTGGTGTGCAGGGTCTGGGAGGGGATGGGATGCAGGAGGAGAGGCAGAGGGCTTGAGTTATATGAGACAGTCATTGAGGAGGTGGGGCAGAGGTTAAAGTTATGTGGGGTTGGGGGCAGGGCAGGTGGTCAGAGGATTGTGCGGAGGGAGGGTCTGGTGTGCCAGAGGCCAGGAAACTATTTGTGTGGCTCCCCACCCGCAACAGCCCCAGACCGCTCATAACTGCTGTCTGCTCCATGTAGCTCTCTGCTCCACGATACCAGAGGGGAGGAGGAGGCTTTACATGCTGCTCCCCATCCCGCCCCCCAGCAAAAATCTCACAGCTCTCATTGGCTGGAAACCATAAACCAGCCAATGGGAGCTGAGCTATTCAGTAAAGCGAAGGGAGCAGTGCGTAAAGACTCCCCCTCCCTCCTGGCATCCAGAGCAGAGAACTACATGGAGCAGGAAGCTGCTTAAAGCAGCAGTTGGCTGCTCTGTGCCAGAGGTGGCCCACGGGCTGGATCTGCTGGCAAGGTGGGCTGGATCTGCCTAGGGGTCAGATCTTGCCCCTCCCTGGACTAGATGATCAAAATGACCCCTTGTAGCTTTAAACCTCGTGGCTCTCTGACCTTCCTGCATCTGGACAGACTGTACATGACAACACAGCTGTCTGTCTCCCAGGAATCTGACACACAACATCACAGTGTGTATATTCCCACGTCCTCTGTCTCTGATCCATTCAGGTTCTGGAAACCTAGGGGCTCCTCCAAACACAACAGAATAGCAAAGTTGGTTCTTCTTTATGATTCCTTAGGCGTGTTTCCTCAGCTCAGCGGTTCCTGTCTGCCCTTTGCCTCTCCAACGTATTGGCTGGAGCAGTGCATAAAACTACAACATGCAGGTTTCTCTTCAGGAAAATCCCCAGTAGTTACAAATTACAGAATCATCACTAGGCACATGAAGCTAGTGAGCAAGGCTTAAATCAGTATGTAAATAAATAAATACATGCCAGCAGAGCCACACCACACCTATCAGAAAGAAAGGAAAGAAACATAAATGCAACCGCAATAATACTGGACGCAACATCAAGATGACTGGATGGTTTGACATCTGACTCCCTGTGTCATTGATCCAGCAAAGAAAAATGATTTTGCAGAAATGCTCTGTATGCATATGACCTGACTTCTCCTTCACACTAATGCCCTCTACACTGCTCTCACTACATAATTTACTTTTACACCCAGCGCCGAGCAAATCATTGACGAGAATCGAAAAATCCAAAACAAAGAAGCACGTCGTTTCAAACTGAACCTGGTTTTTTTTGTTTTGGGGTTTTTTTTCATTTTTCTCACCAAACTGTACATTTTTTTGTGGAAGTTAAATGCAATGTGTGCATGTTCATAAATAACATTTCACTTCAAAAACATTGTTTTGAAACAAAATATCAAAAATGTTGGGGCTTGAAAATGTGCACACATAATGTTTTGACATTTCCAGAAAAATTCAGTTTTTTCAGATGAAATTATATGCTGAATTTGTGACAAGTTTCAGTGCCTCAAAAAATGCATTTTGAAGCTGATTGACTATTGGTCAATGAAAAGTATCGTCCACTTTTATTTCTTTAAGGTCCACAGTATCAGAACAAAGTAGAAATTGTTTTCTCCCTCTTGTTGTGCATGTTTCTTAGGGGACTTTATCTGAGGGACTGAGGTAGGAACCACACCTTCAACTGCATAATAACTACCATAAAATGGGTATCAGCACCATTACCTTTTAATTCATGTTGTAATGCATTTTGTTTCAACTTCCTTCTAGAAACTGGTACCCATTATAGTTGTAAGTAAGCTGGCTTAAAACAAGAACACTGCAACCTCATTAGTTGCACCAAAAATGATTTTGGCCCAGTGCATATATGCAGACTAAGGAGATCAACTCATGTTAAACTTTGGAAATATATTCTTATACAGCACAAGAAAAATTCTAGGGAAAGTTCATTCCAGTTATTTGAAACGTTTCTCATCTTTGTAGAGTTTAATTCATATCACTTTCCCACTCTGGAAGGAACCCTTGTGGAATAGCTGACCTCAGCCCATCACACAGTTAATGAAAATTGCAGAGCTGATTTTGTGTGATACATAAAAAGAAAGGAGTGGGGAGTAAGCAATTATGTGAAAATTCAACTTTGGCAATTTTCTTCTCTTCCTGACCCATGTTCTAAAATACACTGGGGAAAGGAGGGGCAAGAAAGCTGGAGACATAGCAGTGTTTTATTTCCTAATTTTGAGTTAGGCTGGACATGCAAGGAGACCAGAACAAGAATTCCTAGCTCCAAGTGGCATCCAAAAGTAAAATGCAGCCAATGAACAAAAATGGAAAATTACAGTCTGATTTTTCTCAAGACCTAGTTCAGAGAATCATAGAATCTTAGGGCTGGAAGAGACTTCAGAAGTCGAGTCCAACTCCCTGCATAAAGCAGGACCAACCTCAACTAAATCATCCCAGCCAAGACTTTGTCAAGCCAGGACTTAAAAACCTCTAGGGATGCAGATTCCATCACCTCTCCAGGTAACACATTCCAGTGCTTCACCACCCTCCTGGTGAAATACTTTTTCCGAACATCTAACCTAGACCCGCTGCATTGCAACTTGAGACCACTACTCCTTGTTCTGCCTTCTGTCACCACTGAGAACAGCCTCTCTCCATCCTCTTTATAACCCCGCTACAGGAAGTTGATGGCTGCTATCAAATCACCCCTCACTCTTCTCTTCTGCAAGCTAAATAAGTCCAAATCCCTCAGCCTCTCTTTGAAGCTCACACGCTCCAGCCCCCTACCAATTTTGCTTGCCCTCTGCTGAACTGTCTCCAATGCATCCACATCCTTTCTATACCGAGCAGGGCTGTGGGGGTGCACACAACTGGATGGGTTTCACCCGTATTGAATAAAAGGGAATAATTATTTCTCTAGATCTTCTGGAAATGCTCCTCCTAATGCACCCTAATCTGCCATTAGCTTTCTTGGTTAAAAGGGCACACTATTGACTCACATCCAGCTTCTCTTCCTCTGTGATCCCCAGGTCTTTTTCTGCTGCATTGCTACTTAGCCAGTCATTCCCCAGCCAGTAACAATGCTTGGGATTCTTCCATCCCAAGTGCAGGACTCTGCCCTTGTCCTTGTTGCACCTCATCAGATTTCTTTGGCCCAATCCTCCAATTTGTCTAGGTCACTCTGGAACTTATCTCTGCCCTCCAGCATATCTACCTCTCCTCTTAGTGTCATCTGCAAATTTCCTGAGGGTACAATCCATCCCCTCACCCCACTCATTAATAAAGATGTTGAACAATCTTTTCATCTCTGCTAGTAAGTCCTCCCCTGATTACACTTCACACACACATTGCAGTATGCTCCTGCCTTTCGAGCTATTCTTATTAGACATTCCTCACTTGTGTTTGGCAAATAATGCTCATTGTAGTCCAAGTGGAATCAGCTCCATGCTTCCCCATTGCTCCTGGCCATCACACCAAAAAGACGACTGAAACAATTTCACAGCTCAGCATCGCTGAAGATCAAAGGTGATAATTGGGCACTATGGAATGCGGGAAGCAATTGACTTTCTCTTCCCTCCCTGAAGCTTGTGTTTCCAGACAGAGCATAATTACTAGCAACGATGAGAGTGAACGTAAGAAGAGTAAGAAATGTGTAGGGGGGTGGGTGGTATTTTTAAAAGGCCTCTTGGCTATTCAGTTTGCAAGCTAAATATTGGAGACAGATTGAGATGCACAACGATCCATGTAATTGTGGATATTAGGGACGAATGAACTTGTTCCGCAAAGAAAAATGACAAATCCTGAAATGTTGCCTGAATCTCAGATTGCATTCTGGGTAAACTCTGAGCCAGCAGTATAGCTGGACCTGCAGCTTAGCCCACTGTCTCCAACTCATAGGAACGAGAAGTTCTGTGGCACCTTATAGACTCACAGATTTTTTGGAGCATAAGCTTTTGTGAACAAAAACCCACTTCATCAGCTGACATGCATCTGACGAAAGAGGTCTTTGCCCACAAAAGCTTGTGCTCCAAAAAAATCTGTTAGTTTATAAGGTGCCACAGGACTTCTCATTGTTTTTGCGGATACAGACTAATATGGCTACCACACAGAATCACAGAATCATAGGGCTGGAAGGGACGTTAGGAGGTCATCTAGTCCAGCCCCCTGCTTCAAGCAGGATCAACCCCCACTAAGTCATCCCAGCCAGGACCTTGTCAATCTGGGACATAAAAACCTCAAGGGATGGAGGTTGTCATCTCATAGGAAATCTGTTGGAGGATGAGTGGTTAGAAACTGGGAGTTCAGGAATGGGGCTTGAAAAGGGATTAAAGGCTTGATCCAAAGATTACTGACATCAATGAAAGCCTTCCGACCAGTGTTCCCTGACAGCTGAGGACTTAGGCAGCCACCCAGGAAAGATTCAGCAACAGTCCAGCTGATGACCAGAGCACCCACAGCCAGCAGCATGTGTTTCTATGGTGGTGTATATGTGCGCATGCTACATTGCACATAAGAAAATTTATTCTACCCATGTTTGGAAAAATTAGAGGGAACCCTGCTTCAGCCCCTTAGTAGGGATAGGAATCTACAAGAACCAGCACTGGACAACTTGAAACTTGCCCATCATTTTACAGTACAAGATCTATCCTTTCTTAGAGCCCCAGCTGCACTGATGGTGGTCAAAGGACAGCAGGTGTGAAGGTACAGGGCATTGGGTGTCAGTGCCCAGATACAACTGTGAGGAAGCGCAGAGGCATGCAGAATGCCCCCAGGGTCCAGGAGAAAGTATGCTCTGAAAGGACACGGATTAGTTTCTCCATCCAAAATGAATCACAGACCACTTCAAGGTCACACCTCCACTGGTGCATCCCCCCCAACAGCGCCTGCATAATCCCAGCCAGGTTGGAGCCCTGCTATGCTCCCTGACATTCCTCTGCATCTTATGCTCAATTGCAAACACCTGGACTATGGATGCCATGGCCTAAGTGTGTATGATGAAGCAAAAGACTCTTGGTGCTCTATCTCCTGCCCTTGTTTGTGATTCAGAGTAGCCTCCCTTTAAAACGCTCACACAAAAGAGTGGAAGGCAAATAAAGAATTCAGTTCCGGTGACCACAATTCCAAAAGAAGGCTGATGAATTAGAAGGGTTCAGAGAGGAGCCATAAGAATGATTAAAAAGGATGGGGAAACTTGCTTTTGAATGATTGACTTACAAAGCTAAGTTTCCCCATCTGTAGTAGTAATAGTTAGTCTGTCGGGTCTGATGATGACGTCTTGAGCTTCCACAGGCTCATCGATTGTGGACTCGCATGTGGCTGAGGAGACCACGCTTTGAACGGCATGGGCATTCACAGTGGGGGCAAGGGAATTGTCCTGGCTCTGTTGGTGTGGCTGCTGCTGTTGCTTTCTTCCTCTCATAAACATCAATGAAGCGTACGCGTTGCTGCTCTTCAAAGTTGTCATATGCATGTCGTACGAGAGCACACCAGCCTGTTTGGTCTTTTGCATGCTGCTCTAGCTGATCTGGTTTTAAACCAGCATGAGCAATGCTGACCTTCACTCAGTCTCTATATTTCTTGCAAGGCCCACCTTGATTCCTTTTGCCCTGGGAGAGCTCACCATAGAGGAGTTGCTTAGGGATTCTTGACTCCTCCATTCATATGATGTGCCCTGTCCAGTGAAGCTGGGCTTTCAAAATCACAGCTTTGATGCTCGTGGTTCCTGCTCTGTCCAGGACTTACAGGTTCTTAAATCTGTCCTGCCACTGAATGTGCAATATTGACCTCTGGCTTCATGTGTGGAAGCGCCCCAGCAGTTTTATATGTTTTCTGTACAAGGTCCAGGTTTCACAGCCATACAGGAAACTGGTCAGGAATACAGCCTTGCACACTTTCAGTTTAGTGGACTGTTGGATATTGTGCTGATTCCACACTCGCGCTCTCAGAGGTCCTGGTGCCCGGCTGGCCTGGCAGATTCTGGCATTGATTTCTTTGTCAAGGGAGCCATCATTGGCTATCACACTGCCAAGGCACTTGAACTCCTCTACTGTTTTTAACTCTGTTCCTTCAACAAAGATTGAAGCAGGGAGAACAGCAGATCCTGGAGCGGGTTGAAACAGTACCTTGGTCTTTCCTAGGCTGATGGTCAAACCAAAGAGGCGAGGGGCATCAGCAAACTTGTTGACGATGAGCTGGAGATCAGATTCCTTGTGTGCCATAAATGCACAGTCATCAGCAAAAAGGGCTTCAAGGATGAACCTCTCAAGCATCTTGGTTTTAGCATTCAGACCACAAAGGTCAAAAAGTGACCCATCAAGTCTGTATTTTATGTAGACTCCGTGGTCCAGGTCCCTAACTGTGTGGCTGAGGACATGTACAAAAGAGGTTGAATAACACTGGTGCCAGCATGCACCCTTGCTTCACACCATTGGAAATTGACTTAAGAAGCTCAGTTTCCCCATTTATACAATAGAGACAATGATACTGACCTCCTCTGCAGAGATCTACTGATGAAAAAGCAAAGTAAGAGTTAGGAATCAGATTTATTTTTTAGCGTAACAGACAGATGGTTGAGGGATGGCTTTGGTCACAGTCCCAAAACATCTGCATGGAAAGCAGAAATTTGATAATCAAGAGTGTTTCCACTCTATGAAAGATACAAGAACATGCAATGTCTGGAAGTTGAAGGCAGACCAATTCAGATGTAAATTGAGGCCCAAATTTTTAACAGTGAGGGTGGTTAACCACTGGAACAATGTACTGAGGGTTCTGGTAACATCTCCATCCCCAGAATTTTTAAAATCAAGATTAAATATTGCTCTAAAAAGGTAGTATTCTAGTTCAAGCCCAGCTATTGTACTTAAAGCAAGAATTAATACAGGAATGTCCTATGGCCTGTGTTACACAGGAGGACAAACTATATAGCTGTAATAGTCCCTTCTGGCCTTAAAGTCCATTAATCTATGAAATTGCCTCAATAAAATCAGCCTGCTGCCACAGACCTGAGGAAGATACAGAGAAATGGTCATTAACTGGGTTAAGCCATGATAAGTTTACTATTTAAAGCCTTGATCCAAAATCCATCAAAGTCAATGGAAAGGTTCCCACAGACTTAAATGGCTTTTGGAACTGGCCTTCAGCACCAAGGTCACATCAGCACTTGGCAGTGGACAAAAAGCTACTAGTTTATCGTCCAGAACCAGCAGCTGCCGGCAGTGTCCCCCTTTCTTCAGAGGAAAAGGATGATGGGTTCTGATGCAGTGTCTTTAGCTGCATGATGGTCTCTACACAATAGTTATGCTGCTCTGTTTCCACTATTTTTGGCTAAGCACAGTACAAACCCCTGTGATTTAAAGCTTGGAGATTAGATGTGATACTGCCAGTTCAGATACATTTATTTCTTCAATGCGAAAAAACTGGCTACAGGTTATTTACTGCAAATGGGGCTATTTGGAGAGGGCGGGGAAACATATTGATTGCAAATTTTCAATTAAAACAAGCAGACTTTTAAAAGGCCTTATGAAGGAGCGGGAAATAACTCACAGGGCTGGAGGCCTGCAAAGGGCATGGCTATAAAGATGAGCCAAAAGGGGAAAGAGAACATTATTTTGCAGGGGAAGGAACAATAAAGGGGGAAAAACCATTTCTGACCATTGTCTCCACAGCTATAGAATGTCTTTCTTCCACTGAGTCATTGACAGCATCTGTAAATGATGAATGGGGCAGCACCGTGTTGCTGAGTGTGAGAGGTTTGTTTTGGGAGTGCCCTGCTCTTTCAGTGCATCAGAATGCCATTGGCAGGAGGTGGGGGGATCTGCAAATAGAACAATGTCCTGTAGAACAAACAAAGCCAAACTGCCTTTTGCAGAGATTGGACTTGCTGGGAGAAATCCGAGGGAGGTGGGGGTGACCTTGCACATCCTGGGGCAGTTCCCGAGGCTCAGATCAATGGCAACGCCAGCCTCAGCGATGGACATGCAGCAGTACCTGACGGCAGACTGCCTCTCTCGGTGCTTCCCACAAACAGAGAGCCGGGAGACTTTACATAAGGGCTGTAGCCAACAAGCTGCAGCCACTGGACCTCTGGTGGGGGCGCGGGTCTAATGCTGGACTCAACGGGCAAAAGCCAGATACAGCTCCCATTACGGTCAGTGGGAGTGGATCAAGCCAAAGTTTAGGATTGAAATCTCTTGAATTAGGGGGCCCTTTGGGTCTGGATGCAGACAAAGCTGCTGCTGGCACCGTACTGAGCTAGAGCCCTGTCCAAACCCAAGGAGCTTATCCTGATTCTGTACATAGAAAAGCCCTTGGGAAGAGCATGAAAAAGAAGCCAAGACTGAGGTTGTGCACGACCATCCCTACCGGCGAATTGCCATGCTTTACCTACATAGCGGCATTCATCCTTCTAAAGCACAACAGTTCCGCTTCGTTTTCTGCAGCCATTCAGTTAGGCAGTCAAGTATATTGACATCAGAGGCTCTGCAATGCAGCCACATACTGTGACAACATCTACTGCACAGTTCACTGCCCAATACGAAACTACATCACTTCCTGATTTCTCTGCTCTCCCTCCAGATGGTTCTTCTTCCTTCACCAGCATCCCAGATAGTCTCTCCTTTGAGGACTATACAACAGGGCTAGATGGGTGTGAATGATATTTGCACTACTTGCCTGCATTTGTGGGAACTACCTAGCAGCAAACCTGCTCTCTGCCACTAACAAGAGCTTCCTTTTTGAAATCAGTAGCCAGAAACCAGATAAGAAACCCCACATGATTTGAAAGGTTTCCCACAGCTGCAGCTTTTGTTGTCAATATGAGCCCTTGTCATCGTGAATTTCCAGCAGTCATTAGTCACTGAGCAAATACGTAGTCACTGAGCAAATGATAATGCAGAGGCAGTGGTGAGAACATGCGGGGAGTTGGGAAGTTGGTTTAAAACAAGTGGAGGCACGAGACAAGAGCTGTGTCTACACGTGCACGCTACTTCGAAGTAGTGGCACTAACTTTGAAATAGCTCCCGTCGCGGCTACACGCGTCGGGCGCTATTTCGAAGTTAACTTCGATGTTAGGCGGCGAGACGTCGAAGTCGCTAACCTCATGAGGGGATCGGAATAGCGCCCTACTTCGACGTTCAACGTCGAAGTAGGGACCGTGTAGACGATCCGCATCCCGCAACGTCGAAATTGCCGGGTCCTCCATGGCGGCCATCAGCTGGGGGGTTGAGAGATGCTCTCTCTCCAGCCCCTGCGGGGCTCTATGGTCACCGTGGGCAGCAGCCCTTAGCCCAGGGCTTCTGGCTGCTGCTGCGGCAGCTGGGGATCCATGCTGCAGGCACAGGGTCTGCAACCAGTTGTCGGCTCTGTGTATCTTGTGTTGTTTAGTGCAACTGTGTCTGGGAGGGGCCCTTTAAGGGAGCGGCTTGCTGTTGAGTCCGCCCTGTGACCCTGTCTGCAGCTGTGCCTGGCACCCTTATTTCGATGTGTGCTACTTTGGTGTGTAGACGTTCCCTCGCAGCGCCTATTTCGATGTGGTGCCGCGCAACGTCGAAGTTGAACATCGACGTTGCCAGCCCTGGAGGACGTGTAGACGTTATTCATCGAAATAGCCTATTTCGATGCTGCTACATCGAAATAAGCTATTTCGATGTTGGCTTCACGTGTAGACGTAGCCAAGGAGATCCAATATCACCAAGTATCTTCATAGCACATCTGGAGAAAGTGATGGACAAGATCAGGGGAGAGGTAGAAGGGATATCTGTGTATGGGAAAAGAATTAACACCTTGAGGTTCGCAGATGATATAGTTCTCATTGAGGAAGATGAGGAGAAACTAGTGAAAATGGTGAGGGTGTTAAACGAAGAGGGGAAGCAGTATGGACTGATTATGAACATTGATAAAACAAAAACAATGGTATTTGGAGATAAGGAAATAGGAAGGAAGATCAGTGTTGATGGTATTGAACTAGAAAATGTAGAGAAGTTCACATATCTGGGGAGCAACATAACATATGATCTAGACCATAAGAAGGAAATAGCGACTAGAATAGCGAAAGCAAGAGTGAGTTTGAAGGTGATGGATAAGATCTGGAAAAACAAAGCAATTAGCTTAAGAATGAAGCTGGGTGTCTTGAAAACATGTGTATTCAGCAGCATGTTGTACGGATGTGAGACATGGGTGATAATGAAAGATTCGAAAAGAAGAATATTGGAGTTCAAAAGGAGTTGTTATAGAAAGATTCTGAGAATAGGATGCATGCAGAAGGTCACCAATGAGGAATTATATAGGAAGATACAGCCAAAAGAGAACCTGCAGCAGAAGGTTATAAAATGGAAGCTACAACTATTTGGACATATTTGCAGAATGAATGATGAACGAAAAATCAAGACCCTAGTATTTGGCATAATGGATGGTTCAAATAGGAGAGGCAGACCCCACAGAGAATGGATAGATGATGTAGTAGATTTGTGCGGAGCTAATCTACAGAAACTAAGCCACTCTGCATTGGATAGGGAAAGATGGAAGGAAAGAGTGAGAGAGGCATGAATGGGCGCTGAGCCCATGGTTATTGATGATGATGATGAAATACTTGTTACTGGTGGTTTGAATACAGCTGAACTAGGCAATGTCAGGTTTAAGTTACACTGATCATGTCATTCTCAGAGAGGTAGCCGTGTCAGTCTGTATCTTCACAAAAAAGCAGTCCAGTAGCATCTGAGAAAGTGGGTCTCTCCCACAAAAGCTTATCACCTAACAAATATCATTATTAGTTTTTAAGGTGCTACAGGACTGCTTTTTTGTTTTGATCCCATCAGGTGCATCTTTGGCCTCTCTGTCTTGCTTAGCCTCAGCCTCCCTCCCACCACCAGTTTACATGGGAGCTTACAGTCAAGCATTTGGTTTAGATTTCTTGACTTGCACTTTCTGGACACTAGACATGCCAAGATATAGGGCTGTTGATGAATAGAATCATAGAACTGGAAGGGACCTCAAGAGGTCATTGAGTTCAGTCCCCTGCCCTCACAGCAGGATGAAGCACCACCTGTATCATCCCTTTCTGATATTTATCTAACCTGCCCTTAGATACTTGAAAGCCGTTGTCATGAAATACATTTGAGACTCCTACTGTGATCAACCTCAAAGCCCCTGGTTTACAAGGCCAGCACTCTAACCACTGAGCTAGTCCTCCTTGAGAACTGCCACCCCCAGGGTGGTCTGCACTGTGCCTGAAAGAGTATCCAGTAGGCATAACCCAGCTTCATTGCTCTTGCCTCCTGTAACTCCGTGCAGCCAAACACAAGACACCTTTATGTAGTTTAATTCTATTGCAGAGAAAAGTCCTTCAAGGACTTGCAGCAAGGGTGGCCCACACAACCCTTGGCTGACAGGTGGTAAGAACCCCACCCTCAGGCCTTGCAGGCAGAGGCCCTTATTTCAGCCCACTCATGTCCGACCCCCAGAGACACACAGTTCCAAGTGGTTTCTAAAATTCTCCTTTGGTGTCTCCCACTCTGCAGGGGAAACACAAAGGCGCAATACAGACTGGGACAGAGTGAACTGAGCTGATTTCCCCATGAGCCAGGTCGAGGTTAGAGGCTGTGGAGCAGTTGTTGACCACGTGCAGAGCAAAGAGGCTTCTCTGGACTTGGAGGAGGGGGTGATGCCAAGAGGTACTCCCCCATTCTGCACCTCATGTGTCAGGCTCTGCGCCCATCCAGCCGAGAAGGCGGAGAGGATAATTTGGTGCTTAGCACGTTTCTTTCCTTTCACTGCCTTGCCCTTAAATTACACAAGGATAAGTTTGGCACCATTGCACGGTTCCTGGGCTTTGGGAAGGGACAAGAGCTGGACAGACCCAGAAAGGGACTCATCCTGGGGCTGACACTGGGAACTGCTGCAGCACAAACCTGAAGCCACCCATAAATATGGACAGAATGGGTGGGATTCCCACCATGCTGAGAAGGAGCAAAACCAGTCTGGAAGCATGGAAGGAGGGGAAATTTGCTGCCAACGTACCACCTGACCATGAGGAATGCTGTTTCTGCATGTCTCAGGCGATGACGGAAAGGTGACCTCTTTACACCATAGCAGTGTATTTGTCAAAGCCAGAACCACTCAGGCCACAGAACCAACCAATCATCCATTGGCAGCTAGTCATGGGCCAGGTATAATCCCACTGGGGGACAACCACTGCTGGAGACAGCAAGGTGTGTGCTAGTGATTCAGGACTGGTAGTCAGGAACTCACGTTTCAAACCCAGCCCTCCCAGCCTGTTTTCTCCTGACCATGAGCAATTCCTTGCAGACCTCTTTGCCCAACAGTTCCCCTCTGTAAAATGACAATCACACACCCATGCACACCTACACTTCCCTCTTCCTACTCCTCATATTGATACACAGCCAGCCGCCTACACATATATCTGATGTGGCCCTGGCATCAAACTGCTCGCAGTACTGCGCCAAAGGAGGAAAGCAAAGCCAATGTGATAAAATACACATTGTCCAATTAAAATACAAACAGAGAAACAAAACCCTCATGGCTAATTCCTTTTGCCTTAAAAAATGTTAAATAATTATTACGTAGGACCCATCACAGTGGTTGGATAAACATCTTGGGAAAATGAAGTTTCCAGGGGCTGCTGAAGAGGAAAGGGTGAAATGAGATGAATGGTATCGAAATCATACAGCCTATCACAGTTGCTACAATCCAGGCAAGAAGTGGCTGCCTTTCAATGATGGATAAAAAGGAGCTTTGTGTACCATTTGGGAAGTGCTCTGCGATCCTTTGAGATGACAGGCCGCACAGAGAGTGGGTTGGATTCTCTGCTCAGCTGCTTCTTGAAAAGTCCTTTTCCCTGTGCATGTAAAGTGTGAGTTGCTGCGGTTCTCACTCAGCAGCACTCTACACCCTCTCTGCATGGGCGTAAATGACACCCGGGGGAAGAGCAACTGAATGTCAGCCTGAAAGCAAAAGCACTCCCAGCAGAGTGTTTACAAGGGGGCAACACCATTGATTTCAGTGGAATTACTTCAGATTACACTGGTGAAGAAGCAAGGCTCATCCCCAGTGTTATTACTAGTAGAGAAGCCACTGGGAGTCTGCCTGAGTGAGGGGTGGGTAAAAACATATACAGATCCGTGTTCCTCACATAAATTGGCTCACTTTATACAACAATTCCCACTGCCAGATAAATTTAGCATTTTCTGAAACCTTTGATTTTCCCTTTTTGTTTTACATGCAAGCTGTAATGCAGTGATAACGTGATTTTTATATATATATATATATATATATATATATATATATATATATATATATCCCTTCACAAATAGAACTGCTCTGCTTCTCCTCTGATTGCAATCACAAAGCCCACGCTGAACGCCTCCTGAAAGCTATTTGCCAGAGCTGGCCTCTATTTTTATGGCATCCCCAGGGAGAAGTGTTGGCAGCACTGGGACTATCCCTTTCTCTCTTCAAGGTTATAAGGCTGTGAATGTCACAGAGCATGTAAATCAGGCCAGGTCTACATTAGGGGAGAAAATCAAAGCAAGCTAAGTGAACTGCATAACCAGAATCAATGTATTTCAAAACAACTTTGCAAGCATCTACACAGCAAAACCGCTATTTCAAAATAGCAGATGGCTTATTTTGAATTCTGTAAACCCCATTCAACAAGGAATAGTGCCTTTTCCAAAATAGGTAGTTCGGAATAGGGGCTATTCCGAAATAAGCTACAGTGCTTCCAGGGGCTCTAATCTGAAATAGGCTTTACTGTGTGTGGACACTACTTTGAAATAGCTGAGCGCTATATCAGTGTGCATTTTATGCGTAGTCGCAGAGGGGTAAATGTGTTACTCTGTATCCACAAAAACAAAGAGAAGTTCTGTGGCACCTTATAGACTAACAGATTGTTCAGAGCATAAGCTTTCGTGGGCAAAGACCCACCCACTTCATCATAGATGTCATGCACGCATCTGAGGAAATGGGTCTTTGCCCACAAAAACTTATGCTCCAAACAACCTGTTAGTCTATAACCACTGTGTCCAATACTCTTCCTGTTCACCACATGTGGTGAACGGGGAAGTGTATTATGGTGAATGAGGGTCAGTGGGCTGGTGTGGGCGGTGGTGCGTGGCATAGCTTGGGCGCCACGTGGCTGGCTTGGAGGCTGCACGGTGGTGCCGCAGCTCCATAGGCACCATGCCGCCGGAGCCGCCCAGACCCAAGACCCATGTGGTATGGTGCCCAAGGAGCCACCCCACTGGGTGGCCCCTGAGTCAGCCACATGGCACCCGAGCTCCCAGGCCACCACCATGTGGCACCCGAGGAGCCACCACACTAGTTCTCAGGGCTGCGCGGCTTGGGGCTGGGTGGCTCTGGTGAGTCACCAGGAGCAGGGGGACAGGGTGCATGGCTGTGGGGGTGGGGTAGGGTGTCTGGCTGAGGGGGATGCAGCACCTGGCTTGGGAGGGGAATGTGGCAATCACGTGTCTTCCTTTTGGAGACAACTGGTCTATAAGGTGCCACAGGGCTTCTCATGATTTTGTATGTAGAAGTGCTATTTCGGAATAGGCTATTGCAGGAAATTTCTTCTGGAACAGCTTATTCCAAAATAATGTTGCTGTGGAGACATAGCCTGTATGTCCTTGTGACTAGAACATTTCCGTGTTAGGTTTAGAGGCACCTTAGTAGAATCTGTAACCTCTGAAATTTTTCAGAGGCTTCTCTGGTAATTCAGCATTAGCCAGTGTCTTATTTATGGCTGTTCTGAAAAAAAAAAAAAAAGAAAGAAAAAAAAAAGTCTTACCTCCTCATTGTCCCTTTTAACTACAAGCCCTGTTATTAACCCTTACTCACGAGTAACTCCTGCGCTGTGGATTGCGAGTTCGGAGTGAGTGACAAGTGCTGGAAGCAAGATTCCAGGCGAAAGGGGAAGCTGGGACAAACACTTCCCCTGGCCCTTAAAGAAAACTTACTGGAGTAAAGGAATTATGGTGGAACTTGAGACCATGGTCTGTCACGGCATCCAATATTGTCACCTCTTTTCTCCCTCTGTCTGCACCCAGCTGCTCTCTCCTGTCTCATGCTTACACTGTAAGGTCTTTGGACAGGGGCTTTCTTTTGGTTCTGTGTTTGTACAGTGCCTAGCACACCGGGGTCCTAAGGCCCCCAGGCACTATGGGAAAAATGTACAATGCTCCCAATAATAAAGCCAGAAAGCTTATTTCTGTTTATGTATCAACCATGTGACTTCAGCAATAGCGCAGGCTTTCACTCTCTGTCCCATTGCTGTGTCTCACACGCTGGCCTCGGAGGACCTTTCTGCAGGACATCTCAGTTCTCAAGGCCTCTTCTACTTGCCCAGAGGCAGCAGGGTTGACAGCCTTGCTAGCCCCCTGGGCAAGGTGAAGGGTGGCCTGCTGTGCTCCCCTGGATGCTTTCCTGCCTTCTCTGCAGTGCTTTCTTTGGAAGAAAACAAAAAAAATAAAATGAGGGCACGGTACTCAGCCAGCTCCCTGCTTCGCCCATGCCAGGGTTCCCCTGGCTGAGATTGCTGGAGGGGGCTCTGGATGCCAGCCCCACGCTGCCATGGGGCCGGCAGGTGCTCTGGCAGCCCTTTGGCTGGGAGCCAGGTGGGGTGCCGAGTCCCATACGCAGCCACAACCGTGGGAACCTGCCCGGAGAAACACTGATGCAGACGTGCCGATACGCAGTACTGTCATGTAATGCCACAAAAAAAGCCCTGCTTCTCTGACTATGTCAAACACCAGCTGCACTTGACCTGGCTTTCCAAAGGCAGCTCAGACACACACACAAATAAACCGACTCCATTAGGAGCTGACTGGCGCCCTTCAAACACTCTCCTTTGAACAGCTTAATGATTCTGAAGGGGGAAGAAGTAAGGAGGGAGACAAACAGAATAGGGACTGATTCTGGGTGGTGCCGAGGACGTGACTGGCACTGCCGAAGACCAGGCCATGAAGGAGACAGCCTGGTGTGCAGCATGGCTCTGAGATAACTAAAATCCATTAGAAAAGGGCGGGAGAGGGGTTTCTGAACCATCAGTGCATGGAGGTGGAGGAGGGACAAGCGCTAACAAAGATCCCCAGGGGCCCGACATTTCCAGTCTCCAGTCCTGTTCCCGGTCTCCCCTACGTGAGCACTCCAGAACGCTGAATATTGACAAACCATAATGAGCTCATTGAGATCTAAGGACTGCAATTAGCAGGAAAGAATGGAGCCGAGGGGCTGGGAGGCAAACGACCATTATTTCTAACGTCGATAATAGTCACTTACATGGCGTTAAAAATATAAACATACCCCAACACTCACTGGCATTTCCTAGCTCTCGGTTAGCTCAGCGCCCAGGGACTTAGTGACACCCAGACACGTGGGGGCAAATGACTAAGGGTCTCAGTGATCTCAAACTTTTTCTTTTGTGGCCCACTTGAAAAGTGCTGAGGGTCTCGGTGGGCCACTTAGTGATCTTTCCAAGCGCTGTTTGTACCGTTAGCTAAGTGTTGTAAAGCGCTTTGGTTGAAAGCAGTATATACATACATACATACACATACACACAAAGAAAACCCCTTAATAATTAAAGCTTTTTTGTTCTTCAAATAAATGCACTCAACTCATATTTACTACCAGTAGCGTCTCTCCCCCAGCACAGCAGCCACACCTGAGGCTCAGAAGGGAAGCTGTCTCCCCAGCCCTCTTTCTCTGGCAGCTGCAGCCCTGCATATCCCAAATCTCCCCCTTATCACTCCATTGGCCTTCCACCAACCTCCTGTTTCCCACACTGTCCCCTACTGCCAGCCCCCTCTTCCCTGCAAGGCCACCACCTCCCCTTACATTTGAGGGTGCAGGGTCCTATTTAATGGACCCACACCTGCAAGCCTCTAATTAGATGGGCAGCCCTTCATTCTGACTTGTGCAGCCATCCAGGCATGTCTGAGAAGGAACTATCCACAGACCACCCGAATGGAGCTCATGGACCTCTGATGGTCTATAGACCCCAGTTTGAGAACCTCTAGTATATAGCTCACACACCCTGTGTCCAGTGGGGCCAGCAGGATCAGGTTGAAGTAAGCAATGAGTCAATACAAGCCAAAGGAGGATATAGCATGTAACATCCCTCTCCTCCTTGGCTATTATCCCATGCTAATAATGGAAGGAATGGAGCTTTGCAGAACACTTGTCTCTGCCTCATGTTCAACCAGGAGCAGTTTTTATTACCTCTCAGTCTTGGACAACATCCACAAGCCCTCTCCGTCGGATGTTGATGTGTACCCTTGCTGCCCATGTAGCTTCCACAGCCCTGCTGACATGCAGGGCTCCTCACTGACTAAATTAAGCCCCATCCTGGACAAGTAGGGTGAGACTACAGAGCAAGGTCAGGTGCTGGAGGGGGTGGTGAGGGTTCTGTGAGGCGTTGTGACTCCTGGCTGCAGTACTACTAGAAGTACCAGCTCTGATGCTCGCTGCCCTCAGAATAAGGCAAACTCTTTAGCTCACTAAATTCCCCAAGACAAGGGAGAGAAGAAGACATCTCTTAACCCTAAGAAGCTACAGAGACCATCAATGCTCAGAAGACAAAAGCCGAAGAAACCTACTAGATCTAGCCTGACCCCTTGTACAACAGAAGCTGAAAATGTCACCCAATTGTTCCAACAGGAAGCCCGAAAACTGGGGTTTGACTAAAGCGTGTCATACAAAAAAGCATGAGGTCATGAGCTGAAGACATCAAGAGATGGAGAATCTGGCACTTCCCTTCCCCACCCAGTATCCCTCTCTTTGCTGAGCCCTGAAACATGAGGGAGAAATGACAAAGCACTGGGTCAAAAATAGACACGTGTTAGTGCCTTATCAATGGGAGGAGGGAAGCCTGAGCTTGAACTAGGGCCCAAGGAAGATTCCATAATTGGGACTACAAATGGAGAAGATTGAAAACTCAGGGTCAACAAAATTATAAGCAGAGGTTCTTGTCTCACCTTCTGCCTGGGCCAACAGAGACCAATCAATGCTCTGCATCAACTTATGGGATAATGTCCAACTTATGGGATAATATCTGTTTGCCCCAGTGGACAAACAGCTTGGAGTGAAGCTAAATTGAGTCAGATACTGGTATATGTCACAGAAAAGTAAAATTTCTGGTGGAAAAGCTTGCTTCAAATAAGCCCTACCAAGTATACAAACCCCAATATATTTGTGGACTTTGTAGCAAATGGTTTCCCCACAAGTAACAAGGAGTTGTCATGTGCTTTCAGGTAGAACTTGGTTCCTCTGACAACACAGGCATACATATGACAGCACCTGAGCAACAATAACCAACACTTATTGAGGCTTCTTTATTAAAACTAAAGTGAGATGTTAACAAAAGGGGGGAGGGTGTGGAATGGGGAGGGGAAATAGGAGAAGGTATCTCATCAGAACACTGTGAGAGAATGCAGGAGGTGAAGTGTGCGTGTGGAGGGAGAAGGTGAAACTGAATCCCAGAAAGGCCACAACAGAGTAAATAGAAGTTGTTCAAAGATAATTGAAAGTATGTCTGAGTGTTTCTGCGTGCTAGCTAGCAATGAACACGCTGTCTGAGATAGGGAGCCCAGTGCGGGCAAATAAAGGAAGTGCAGAAAGCAATCAAGGGGAAGGAAAAAGCATAGGCCAGCAGAGCTGTAATGTGGAGGAGCAGAGGACAAAGAATGAAATGAAGAGGCTGGAAATGATGCAGAGCCACTTATCTTGAACTGCATTCAAATAGGGCCCATCAACCTGGAGGTGGTGGCTGGGGAAAGCAGCAGCAGGTCTGTGTGGTAGGTGATGGCAGCTGTCACAGGGATATTCAATGTGTGGAAAAACGTGATGGGATACAATTACCTCTCTCTGGCTACCTCTTCCAATATAGCACGTGAGTACCTGAAATCAGGCTTTGCTATACATGTGGTTCCAGTGGGTCTGAAGCACGTGAGAACCAGCAAGTAGAGTCATCCTGGTGAACAGCATAGGCTGCCAGAAAGCTCTCCAGGGCAGGTACCTGTGAGCTCTATTGTGAGCACACCTGGCTCGACCAGACAGGGTCTTTGCCTCTCTAAGCAGAGATTTACACTGCGGATAAGCAAAGGTTCCTTAATACGAAATGGGCTCTCCTGCATAAAAAGCCCATTTCTTTATCTGGAGGAAATACAGAGCAGAGAGTTGGGTGATCTAGTAAGAAACTGTGAATCAATCAAGGCCAGTACAATAGATGTATAAGGCAATTTTTTTCTGTTCAGATCCATATGGTAGATCCTGACCTTCTATTATTGTCTTCCTTCACAGAAGCCCAGAAAGCCTCCTCTGATAAGATGAGAGTGTCATGTATACAAAGGGGAATGGAATACCACAGTGTGGATTTGAGCATCTTTCTAATAAATAGTAGGCAGAATTAAGTAGTGCAGGGCAGCATGTGATATAAACCATATGGAATTACCTGCAGATAGCAGTTGTGGATAATAAAACACTCAGCTTCTTCCTGTTAACTTAAAGAGGTCAGTAAGATGTATCATCCCCATTTTACAGATGACATAACTGAGCCACTGAGAGGTTAAGTGACTTGCTCAGTGTCACAGAGTGAGTCAGTGATAGAGCCAAGAAGAGCAACACAGTTTCCTGACTCCAGTCATTTGTATCCAATCCATAAAAACACACAGTTGTCCTTTGATGCTTGTATATTCGCAAACTGCCGATGATGGATGGCAATATAAAACAATATAAAACCTCTCAAAACATCGCACTACTGTAGAATGAGGAGGGCTAGGAGACTGGTGTGAAAATATTTAGGCAATATTTTTGTGAACTGTAAAAGTAAAACCCCAGGTCTACTTCCAAGGCAAGGAATTACGACATGTTTGTGCAGATTTGAAAAGAGGTAAAAAGGTTATAGTCTGATATGTATCCCCTTGTCTATGCCACTAGAAGAACCTGCAATGTACACATTTATTAAAAATGGAAGTGACCAACCCACCCGAGTACACACAACCCTGCAGTGACACATCAGCTGATTGCCAGGGATCTCTTTGGTTTGTTGCGCTTTTTCTATGCAAGCGCCTTTGAATTGTTGTCTGGGACCCCATGGAAGGATTTCAAAATGCTTATTTGCTGCACCTTCCCATCATTCCTGCATCTTAGAGGAAAGACAGATGGGTTAATTTGGAAATCAAGTAACTGCTTGCTTAGATCAGGACACCAATAAATGAGGATTTCCAAGGATTAATTCACCGGAGCAGGGTTGGTTAAGTTTCTGACTAAATGGGGACTAATCAGCTACCAGGCAGAATGGAGCAGGGTTACATTTGTATGGGGTGAGTCTGAGCAGAGGAAAAAAAAATTAAAAAGTAAAAGAAGGTGATGATGACTACGGATGGCAAATGTGGAAAGAAAAAGTCTTTCTCCCCTAAGAAAATGTACACAGGCTTGCTTAGATCTGAAATATCTTCCCTCAACCTTCTTTCTTTGTGAAAATCACTACTTCTGAAGCAGAAATTCCACTGAAGGGAAGATTCTATTATCAGCAGCAGTCACATTTCACAGCAGTGTGATTAACTGCCGATCACATGGCACCCTAGCTCACCACTTGTAGACAGCTCAATAATTTTAACAAGGAAAGAAGTCTTTCTTTCTTTCTTCCCCTTCAGACTGCTCTTACAAGGCAGGCAGTGAATTTGACCCTTAAGGAAGACACGGTAGGGACTTGGATATCACTTATCAAGTCTAAATATGCATCCCCGATCCAGGGTGATGTGAGGTGTAGCATCCTCATTTTGAGTTCTCCTCCAAGAACAAAACTAGTCACCTTGGCCAGGAAATGTACTACCTCAATCACAGTCACACTTCAATCACCAGGCTGCTGCTTGTCTCAGCTCCTGTCCTTGGTTTGGAGTATTTACAGCCCATCTGTCTGTCTCAAACACACTTCTCACTCAAGAGAGAAATTAATCTCCCTCTCTGTTCTCTCCGTCCTTTCCTCCCACCCCTCACACTTGCAATTTGCCATCAACAGTTCTCTACGACTTTGAAAATTGACTGCACCCACACACCTGGGCACAGCGATAGATAATTGATTGCATTTTTTATTTCACTTCTTTCCTAAACTGTTTTCCTTGGTAATGGCCAGATCCTTAGCATTTGGAGGTATTTTTGTTTGTTTCTTTTAAAACAGGCTTTTGATTTAGTGGGAGAAAAATAATTTAGGAACATTTCTACTTCTGCATGTTCAGGGGATTTAAAATACAGGAAAATGAGTGAGATCCTGGCTGGGGTGGATCAGGTCCCCCGACTGAGGGATATAAGGGCTAGTAAGACAAATACTCCACAGTCTTCTACCTATGTGCCTAAACATGGACTTCCTGTAGGCAGAGATGGAGTGTTGAAAGAAAAAGCATAGCAGGTAATTGCATACAGATTCCAGAATGATGTTGTCATGCCTCTGATATAACACATTTCCACAGTACTGGATAATGCAGGACTTCTCAACTTTGCACAAAAATGGGTGCTATTCCCATTTTACAGGTTGAAAACTGAGGCATAGACAGAATTTGTGAGAGTTAAGCATGATCACACAGCAAATCCTGCTTTCTTGGACTAATCCGCACTAGAGCAAATTCAATGGCTCAGAATATTATATTTACTCCTGGGGTTTCCTAAATGTGGTGAGTGACGGCACCAAGGACATTTATATGGGTAAAATTTTAAAAATTACACAACTGCACCAAACCAGCTCAGCTCATGCTTTATAGAGGGAGTATTGTGCGGGTGATACACTATCGGACAGGGAGACAGGATTTTGGGGTTCTAATTGTAACTCTGTCACTCTGTCAGTTTCTCACCCATC
Source organism: Carettochelys insculpta (assembly GCF_033958435.1). Classification (NCBI taxonomy): domain Eukaryota; kingdom Metazoa; phylum Chordata; order Testudines; family Carettochelyidae; genus Carettochelys; species Carettochelys insculpta. Next base: position 7,959,703 of record NC_134145.1, read on the forward strand.
AAGGCAAGTCCTGTAAATCAAAATATTTGAACATGAATACTTAAATGTAAGGCTTTAAATCCAGACGTGTGCACATTGAAAGGTGTCCTGCTTTTCAGAGGTTATGCAAGAGTACAGCTCCCTTGGAAGTCAGTGGGGACTAGTATAATAAACCCTCGAGACACGCACAATCAAGTTGCACGTGTCTTGGGTTAAAGCAACTGCCTCCCATAACAAAGGTGGGAAACCACTCCTGTCAGGGGGGCAGCCATGAGCCAGGCTGACGTCCCTGATAGTAGCTGGGAAACTGTTCCTGTCAGGGGCAGCAGCCTGACTCTTGCTCCACACATTTCAAGAAAGATGTGGAGAAATTGGAAAGGGTCCAGAAAAGAGCAACAAGAATGATCACAGGTCTAGAGAACATGATCTATGAATGAAGGCTGAAAGAATTGGGCTTGTTTAGTCTGGAAAAGAGAAGATTCGGGGGGACATGATAGCGGTCCCCTGGGCCAGGGGGAACTCTAGAGGGGCACAGAGCTGTCCCGGCAGCCCTGGGGCTGGTGGGAACTCTGGTGGAATGCAGAGCTCTGCCAGCAGCCCTAGGGCTGGAAGCTCCTCCAGCAGCTGGGAGGGAAGCAGGACAAGTGCTAAGGGTGTTGCTCCTGCACTCAGTTCAGGAAGCTCATGTTTGTGCCAGTTACTTGAGAGGTCAATTGAATGAATACTGGATAAAAGAGAATTTACTGTAGGCAGTCAGTATAACACAAACTCAGTGCAGAACCCCAGATGCCAACCAAGAAGTTTGGGTTTGAATCCATAGACCTGAACTTGCCCCTGTGATTCTAGTTCCAATTGGGTTCTGAAACCAAAAGGAGCCTGAACTGCAATGCTAGTGTGAACACAAAGAAAAATCACAGCAAGCTCCTGAGAGGAGCTGTTCTAGTGAGATTTCAGGCCATGATTAAGAACATCATGGCAGCCTTGTAAGCCTTCTACAATTCAAGATGGAAGAAAACCCATCTGATAATCTGATTTTGCACAATTTACATCACTTTGGATAGAAACCTCATGAGATTTTAGCAACATCAAAAACATCAAATTAAAAAATAACCTTAAGCCTTGGTTTCATGGAATCATAGACTCTGAGGGCTGGAAGAGATCTCAGAAGGTTATCAAGTCCAGCCCCCTGCCCAAAGCAGGATCAACCCCAACTAAATCATCCCAGCCAAGATCCAAAAACAACCTTCAGAGACCAAACCCATACTGATCTCCTTCTCATTCCATTACTTGGACCATTTCACAACTCCCTTTCCAAGTAAACTTTGGGAGCTTGCATACAATGAAATGTGGATCTAACCCACCTTCCCGTACACCTCTCACAAAACCAAAGTCACCAAATTTCCAACACAATTCAATAGATGTGCTACAGCCCCTGAGGATGTCAGAGACGAGCAAGAATAATATTTGTTTGTTCTAGAAAGTTGCATCTGATGAAGTGGGTCTTTGCCCATGAAAGCTTATGCTCCAAAATATCTGTTAGTCTATAAGGTGCCACAAGACTTCTTGTTGTTCTTGAAGCTACAGACTAACACAGCTACCTCTCTGATACATTTAAGAATAGACAGAAGCAGTCTAATGTGAGCTTCTTAGAAACAAGGTGCCATCTGATCAATTTGGAGTGATCAAGGACCATCACCTGTGGCCCCGAGAATGTATACCAATGCCAAATACACATCCGGGGGCAGCTTAACTTATTTTTAGCATTGCCTTTAAAAGTCAAACAGGAAATGTCCTTGTTATTGTTGGCATTTGGGTCTTCAGGAGCAGGATATGATAAAGGCAAAAGAAAAGATGATCATTTCCACTTCTAGTGTTCTGCCAAGGCATGAGTTCAGGATTCCAAGTTGCCCCTTACCTTAGTGGTTGGAATTACTAGAGGCCAGGTTGTCAGGGGGGATTAAATGCTGGACATTTATCATCAAAGCCTTCTATTGTGGAAAGCAAGAGTTACACAACAGAAGCCATTTGCTGTGCAAATTCGCTTCATAATCTTGACTGCCATTCACCAGCACTGTACCTGTTCACTATGCAGGCATGCTCTTTTACAGAGCACTCCTGTAGCATGCACCATTGGAGCTGAAGAAGTATATGGTTTGATCCAACTCCCAGTGAAGTCCAGGGAACATTTCCCTTTGACTTCATCAGGAGTGGCACAGGCTTTCATGGTTTGTCTGCCTTGTAGTCAGGGGCTGTAACTGCGGCACACACAGACCTACCCAAGCTAGCTTTAATCAAGACACTCAAGTAACTAGACTGGATGGTGGGGGGCCTTGTCCAAGTTGTGCTGAACCCTGAGTCACCTTGACTTCACTGCTATAGGTACATGAGCTAGCTAGATCAAAGCTAGCTCGGGTATGGCTACCCATGAGCAATGGCACTCCCTGACTGCAGTATAGACATGGCCTGAAGAGGCAGCAGTTTCTGGGATAGCTACTAGAAAGAGACATCCACAAACACTAGGCCAGGGCAGTACATCAGCAATACAGCTCCCTTGCTGCATTAACGTATTACTGTTGTCATCAGATGTCCCATGTCAACGATAGAAGATCACACATTAGGTTCTATTAGGTTAACAGCTCTTTGTTTATATACAAAGGGACACAATCAACTTGAAACCTAATCAATATAAATTAGATTTAAAACACTGAACCGGCAACTGAATCCTGCCAGCTAATTTTTCAGGTGTTTACAATCAGATTTTCCTACCTAAAGAAAGTTTTGCACAAACAAAAGTGGAAATTCAGTGAATAAATGGTTGAACATACTACAGCTTGAACCTCTCTCATCCGGAACCCTTGGACCTAACCAGTGCTGGACGAGAGAATTTACTGGACAATGGGAGGTCAAGAGTTTCTAGCGCATTATCAACACTTCCACTGCTTACTGAGCTCTTAGAAGACATTTAGGGGTAAACTAAAGCACAGAACACTGAGAACCAGGACTGGTGGCTGGAAACAAACTTTATGGGACTATGGGAAACTTGGCCACATCCATGATAAGTGGTTGTCCATCTGACTAAAATCATGCCGGATTACAGATCTCCAGATTAGAGAGTTTCAACCTGTACCCCTGAAGCACTACCAAATACAAGAAGAAATCAAACATGAGGGGAAGCAATAGAGACACATTACATCTCTCTAATCTTTTTCAGTGATAGTGATTGTACTTGTAACAAAAGCAGATGAGAACACCACCCCCAAAGAAGGGAGATTTTAAATTAAGAGCACCTCTTCAAATGAAATAGAATAGAATGAGAAAGCCAATCCCCCTTCTATGTGACTTTACACCTGTGAGGGGGGGTTTCTTAGAAATGTTTTCCATATCTTGTCTTGGTAACATCCCACAGGGGTCTAAGCATACAGTGGTGGATTTGCATCGATAAGTGATAGCCTTTTAATGGACATTCCTTAATAAACTCCACTTTGCTGATAGCAAAACAATTTCCCAGTCGGTCACAAATACCATAGTAGATAGGTGGACAGACAGACTGACATCTCTATCTACTCTATGGGAATTAGGTACTGCAAGTCTACATGTGTTACCATTTTAATACCTATAAAATGGAAGACTTGGGATAGTAAATTCAGTGTTATTGACTGAATGACCTGCCTTAATTATATTCTGGGACCTGCAGGCTCTCAATTTAACAGGTGCAGAGATACAAACCCAGTGTTTGTAAACAGAGCTTGGGGAAACAGGCTATTTCTCAACCACACAGATCAAGTTTCATACATTTAAGAGGATGCCTCACAAGTACAGAATGAAAGATTCTAATGTCAATTACCCTCTTAAGGAGAAGATTAAGAGCCCAAATGCTGAAGGAAGGGAAACCCATTGAGAACACGCATGTGGAATAAAACACAGCCCAGGCACAGGGGAAGATTGGTGTCTGAGGCCGAAGAGCCTTGAAACGGAGAGGACAAGAGTGAGATTTCAAAGCTTGTCTTATGCTCACAGAGACCAGAAGGAGGCCATCAACAGTGCTTCAGTACACTCTCCTGTTGCTTCTGGAGGCACAAGTTCAAACCCCCACCCTCAGGCAAGCATGGAAAGCTGTCTGATTGCAAAAGCCTAGTCAGACAATATCAACCACCCTGCCTGCCACATATAGGTTGAACCTCTCTAGTCCAGCACCCTCAAGATGTGACTATTGCCAAACAAGTTAATTTGCCAGACCATGGGAGGTCAGTATTGTCTAGCAGCAATACCAAAACTTCCCCCGCTTACTGGGCTCTTAGAAGACATTTAGGAGTAAATTAGAACTAAATAACAGCACAGAACTAGCAATCACTCGCCACATCACAGAAATACTAATCTTGGAGCTTTTCCTTACAACAAACCCCATTGCCAGCTCTGTCCACGTATTTACACTGGAGACACCATCACTGCACCTAACCACATGAATGGACTTATATTCCTGTACTTCCACCAACGTGATATGTGCCAGCAATGCCCCTGCTATGTATTTTGGACCAACTGGACAATCTTTGCCAAAGAATGAATGGGACACAAATCAGACATTAGGAATCTGAATATACATAAAACTGTCAGTGAGCATTTCAGCATAGCAGGTCATAGCATTGAAAACTTAAAAAAAGTCTGCATTCTTAAACAAAGAGACTTTAACACCAACTTAAAGGGAGACGGGAATTGGAGTTCATTCTCAAGTTCAATACTTTACACCTTGCGCTCAACGAAGATATTAATTACCTTACACATTACAAGGGCAGTTTCTCTATCTTTGATATCCACAGTGATCCCAGGCAGCCCACTTAACTTAATAGACACTTGCAGTAGGTATTTTTCTTCCCTCTCTCCCCTCCCCTTCTGTCCTATCCAGATGACTTGTCAGTTTTTATTTCATTTTTTTCTTTCTGTTAAATCCTCTTTGTTTCAGTTATCGTTTATCAGAATTTTCCAGATCTGAAGAAGTGGGTCTGTCCCACTGAAGCTCATCACCAAATAAATTCTTTTGTTAGTCTTGAAAGTGCTACAGGGCTGCTTGTTTGCTTGGTGAGGATGCAGATGAACATGTCTACCTCTCTGTGACTAGCACAGAACACTGGGGGCCAGGATTGGTGCATGTAAACAAACTCTATAGGGCCACAGAAAACTTGGTGACATCCATGATAAACTGGACATCCAGCTAACTAAAATCATGCTGGACTGTGGATGTTGACAGACTAGAAAGCATCAGATCAGAGAGGTTGTGATTGGCTCACCTCACAACAGGCTTTAGAGTGGGGTGTGGGCCACACGGGAGCTCAGAAGGTTGAGTCCTCCAGAATGAATCACACTGGCCAAACTAGAAGCTAACTGCCATCAGTCTGTCCTGCACTCTTCACCTCCATGATAGTTAGATACCGCAACATTTCAGACGGGCAGGTGGTAAAGATGCTTTTTCTGCATGATGCGGCCCTTCACCTCTAGGCTGCTGTTTCACATGCAGCTCAGGTAGGTTACCCTCTGATGGCAAGTGGATTTGGTGGTCTCAGTCCCACTGCAAGTGGAAATGTGTCCACATCACAAAACTCGATGCTGCATTTGGCACCCTTGTTAATGTCAGCTCTGAATGAGCAAGAGAGGCTTTTAGTTATTTCACGCCTCCAAAGCGAGTCCCTCCTGAACAGGGTTAAGATACCATAATGTGGTGATGCTCTTCAGTGGAAAGAGGATTTAATGCTTATGGGCGATATTCAGGCCCCTTTCACCAGCAATAAATTTACACACACCTGCACCCTACCCAACACTCAAGTCAGAAGGGATAAAAGCAATTCCTTGTCTATGCTACACCAGTCACAGTAGCTTCCAATAATTCCCCTGAACATTCCAATCTGACCCCATGAAATCTAAGAAGACTTGTTTATTGGACTGCAGGATGGGCCTTTCCCCACACTCTTGTGGTCTGGTTGATAATGGATTTCACAGGAAAGAGCCCAGGAGCATACAAGCTGTCTCACAGCAAGAGCACCTTGGAATGCATTTCAAAATGCACTGCCCTGAAAGAGACTTACTTCTAGGCTCAAGCTGCTCCTCAGAGGTAAACAAGCTCAGGGAAGCAAAAAACAACTGCTTCCCAAAAGGTACCAGATCTTGCCATCAAGGAACCCCCTTCCACTCTCGAAACAACCCAGCTGTGTTCCTCCATGCTAGTCTGCCCCACTGCAATCAGACAGGTCAGGAAATCTTTCTAAATGGTCGTGTCATGGGTGGGAGATGATATGTTAAACATGTGTCCCTGTGACCTGCACTGATTTCAGGAATGCTTCCATCACATAACTACAATGAGTGTCCACTAACCACAGTAGAAATCAATATGCTGTGAGGACTACAAAGAAACAAAAAAGGTTAATGTCATGTTTGTATTTTACCAGGAATGCTCTTGATAGTATTTGTAAGCACTGTGTTCTTTCCTTTCCCTCCACCAGCTTTTGTGCCTGCTTCATGATCCAGTTTCAAGCTATTGTGACAGATGATAAATGTGCAGGCTTAATTCTTTGACCATGAGTCAGAGGTGGCTGCAAAAGGAGGGAGGCACCTTGGAACATGGGGCACCAAAGCTGGTACGTGCACATATATGTTTCCCCACGTGAGTATTATGTATTCATGTGTGATTGCACATGTTGTCTGTTGAGCATCTTCCCCAACAGATTCTGTTTTCAGAGTTGAAGGAAAGATGGAGGAGTGCCAGAAGCCAGCGTAAGCGATATCAAGACATGCTGAAGGCACACATGAAAAAAATGCAGCATTGGTGTCAGCGCTTGGGAGAACCTTGCCCAGGACCGTCCCCAGTGAAAAGTGGTAATCTGTGAGAGGGTGGCACAATTTGAAAGGTCCCACTGTCGTGCAGATAAGGAGCAAGTGAAGAAGAAGAAAAGAGCAGCAAAAACTGCCCCACGCCCCTCTAACAGCACCGACACCTGTGCCTTCTGTGATAAGACCTGCAGCTCCAGCATCAGGCTGATCAGCCATCAACGGACTCACAAATAGGAGGGTGATATGAAGACATTCTACTTGTTATTGAGTGACTGCCAAGAGGGGGATTGCACATGTAGCTGCAGGCTAACATGTATGGATACCTATATACATGAATGTAATTATCTTCCCACTGTGCTAGCCAAACATGCCAACAAGGATGTATTACTGTTGACCGAGGGTAGCAAAATGGAAGCAAGAAATCTGTTCTCTGCTTGGTGTACCTGATGCCTAGTCATCATTAAGCAACACGTCTGTAAGTGTAGCAACTGCCATCTTTTAGCCTTTGCAAAATCCCAACACAAACCAGAAAACAGAGAGAAACAATTTATCTTAATGACACGGTTTAGCTAAGAATTAAGTGTTGATGAAAATTTGAAAGCTAAGCCCCCTTTTCAATTCACAGACCAGCTGCATCACAGCAGACAGGGAGTAGGGCAGGCGGCTTCATTTACTCAAACACCTCTTTCTTAGCACGGTGATCCCTATCCTCTTCTGTAATTCAGTTTAATTGAAATTCTATGCTTGTTAAATTCTGAGTCCTATATTGATCAACATATGTCAACTGTGGAAAATTGTATAAAATTGTGTTGTAGTACTGTTGAGCAGTCAACAGTCCATCATTGTCTGAAGCGAGTTTTTGTCACAGGCTGGAGACTGGGCCTAGATTGATATAGCATCTAGCATTCTATTTTCTTAATTTTCCTTCATTTTTAAGAAAAGTTTGCAATTGCACTGAGTGAAAAGACAGCCAGCAAGTTGGGTTTTTAATCCACCAGATGGTATAGACTAATAAGGGTATTGCCTGTTTAGGAATTGGATAAGACACCTCCCAGGAATAGACAGAGACTGTCAAGAATGGAACTTGTGATTCAGTAAGTGGTACTTTCCTCTGATAGTCAGCACTGAAGAAAAACCTGGGCACGCAGCAATGCTAGCAAGGGAAATCCTGACCTTGTTTAGTCTTAAGATGAGATGATGGAAAGGAGACCTGGTATGAGTCTTCAAGGATGTGGGAGGCTGTTCTGAACAGAATGATGAATTCTCCTTGTTCACTGAAGACAGGGCAAGTAGTAATGGGCTTAGTCTGAAGCAAGGGAAATTGAGGTTTTCTTTTAGGAAAAGCTTTCAAAGTGCAGATATAATTAAGCACCAGAACAGTGGAGGTTGTATAATACCTGTAATTAGAGTCTTTGAAGAATAAATTGGACAAACACACATGCACCTTCGGGGGTACATCTAGGTCTTCCAGAGGGTACATCAACTCATCTAGATACTTGCCAAGTTTTATAACAGGCTACATAAGAACACTAGTAAAGTCAGTACAAGCTAAGAATTCATTCAAACAATGACTTGCTTCTACTGTTTCACATGCCTTACCCTGAAATGTAAGTACAATATTTCTATGCAAATTCATTTATTTGATAATCAGATGGTAGAAAGTCAGCAAGTTTTCAGTAATAGTCTTCTGTGATATTTTGCATGTTTTTGGAAGTAAGTAGCTTTTAAGTGAGGTGTAACGTGGTAGTATGGAAAGCAATCTGACTCCTGAAAACAGAACAGTAATCTGGAAAGGTTGAATGATACTTGTTTCAAGACCTCAGATTACCTTAGGATCATGTTTCTCAGCCAGTGGTATGTGTCCCCTTAGGGGTATATGAGGGAAGTCTGGGGGCATCTATAATGTTTTTAAAGAGTACTTTCTTAAAAAAAGGTTGAGAAACACTTGTCAAGTTTATTTGGTCCTCCCTCAGCATGGTACGATGGACTAAAGGACCTCTTCGGGTCCTATGCAGCTCTACATTACCATAAGTTTCTTTCCTATTATAGAGACAGAGAGAAGAGAAAATGAACCTATGCAGTATCGACATCTCAAGTACGGGGCTGCGAGAGAGGAAGGATTGTATTCCTTGCCACTGGAACGTTACTTTCTCAAGTTGTGCTTGTTTTCCCAGTTTGTAAAGCAAGGATTATAATAACTGTGACATCTTGCAGCCTTCATTTTCTCTTAAAGGTTTCTTCTTCTGACCTTTCCTGGAGCTTTCGGTCTATTGGTTGTCACTGGAGCCCACTAAAATGGCCTTCTGCAATGCCAGTGGTGGCATGGTGCCAACAGAAGCACTTTTCTGTAAGTATAGCTGCATCCCTAGGGGCTCTGTTGGCATAGCTATATCAGTATAAATTCAGTGTAGACCAAGGCTAAAAATGTAAAGAAGCAAACACACTGGATTGGTGTAAATGTCAGTGGTGTCATTGATTCACTCCTGTGAGGAGCTGGACTGTGGGCAGTCTAGCAGAGAGGCCAGGGTCTGAATGCCTCTAATAAGACAGACTTTGCACTTGTGTAATCTTTTCAAGCAGAATCTCTTGCACTGAGTGGTCTCCACAAACACACAATGCAGTTTTAAATCCCAAGTGTTAAAAGTACACAATTGACTATAAAACACTTCTGCACTTTTTGGCTACGTCTACACGTGAAGCCAACATCGAAATAGCTTATTTCGATGTAACAACATCGAAATAGGCTCTTTCGATGAATAACGTCTACACGTCCTCCAGGGCTGGCAACGTCGATGTTCAACTTCGACGTTGCGCAGCACCACATCGAAATAGACGCTGCGAGGGAACATCTACACGCCAAAGTAGCACACATCGAAATAAGGATGCCAGGCACAGCTGCAGACAGGGTCACAGGGCGGACTCAACAGCAAGCCGCTCCCTTAAAGGGCCCCTCCCAGACACAGTTGCACTAAACAACACAAGATACACAGAGCCGACAACTGGTTGCAGACCCTGTGCATGCAGCATGGATCCCCAGCTACCGCAGCAGCAGCCAGAAGCCCTGGGCTAAGGGCTGCTGCCCACGGTGACCACAGAGCCCCTCAGGGGCTGGAGAGAGAGCATTTCTCAACCCCTCAGCTGATGGCCGCCATGGCGGACCCCGCTATTTCGAAGTTGCGGGACGCGCAACGACTACACGGTCCCTACTTCGACGTTCAACGTCGAAGTAGGGCGCTATTCCTATCCCCTCATGGGGTTAGCGACTTCGATGTCTCGCTGCCTAACGTCGAAGTTAACTTCGAAATAGCGCCCGGCGCGTGTAGCTGTGATGGGTGCTATTTCGAAGTTAGTGCTGCTACTTCAAAGTAGCGTGCACGTGTAGACACGGCTTAGGAGACAAGCCACACTGTCTGCCGAGACAGCCTACAAAAATCCATTATAGGCATAGAAAAAAAACCCACACACCACCAATGGAACTGAATTTACAAGCTACATATCAAAATCCTCCTCAATGTAGAAATTTACTTTCCATGCAAATGCATCTCCGCCTCTGCTTTCATCTCTTGACCTACACATGCACTGTACATCTCTGGGGATTGACAGGTTGATACACCATTGATTTGACAATACAGAATTGTCAAATATTTCTTCCTCGGATAGCAAGCCCTCCCCACCGCCTACCCACCCCAGTTTTGTTCTGTTTTTGAGCACAAGTGAGAGCCATCCACCACTTTTTCTTCTTCCACATTGCACAAAGTAATCAACAGTAATTAATTCTAATCATGGGGAAAAAAGCATGACTGCAGAATGTGTTAACTGGAAGAATACAATTCGTAGAATCATAGGGCTGGAAGAGACCTCAGGACGTTATCAAGTCCAGCCCCCTGCTTCAAGTAGAATCAATCCAACTAAGTCATCCCAGCCAGGACTTTGTCAAGCCAAGACTTAAAAACCTCTAGGGATGGAGATTCCACCACCTCTCTAGGCAACACATTCCAGTGCTTCACCACCCTCCTGGTGAAGTAGTTTTTCTGAATATCCAACCTACACCTCTCCCTCTGTAACTTCAGACCATTGCTCCTTGTTCTGCCATCCATCACTACTGAGAACAGCCTCTCTTCATCCTCTTCAGAGCACCCCCTTCAAGAAGTTGAAGGCTGCTGTCAAACTGCCCCTCACTCTTCTCTTCTGCAAACTCAATAAAACCAAATCCCTCAGCTTCCCCTTGTAGGTCATGTTGCTCTCCACTGGACCTGCTCCAGTGCATCCATTGACTTTCTGTAGTGTGGGGCCCAAAACTGGACACAATACTCCAGATGTGGCCTGACCAGTGTCCAACAGAGGGGAATAATAACTTCTCTAGATCTGCTGGAAGTGTTCCTCCTAATGTGCCTCAGTATGCCATTATCCTTCTTAGCTACAAGGGTGCACTGTTGACTCATAGCCAGTCTCTCATTCATTGTAATTCTGTGATGGAGTGGACTAAGCCCCAAAGCCCTCTTGTGGAGGCCAGAGGCCTTGCCGTACCCCAGCAAGGAGCAGATAAGAGGTTCTCCAGGAAGGACAGAGTGGCTGTCTCAGTGGCAGCTAATCAGGGCCCAGCAGGCAGGCAAAAATAGACTCTTCTTGACATGTCTGGCTACTCTTACCGCTGATCTCTTTCAGAACTTTGAACCATAACAGCATGAAAATGAAAGACAGCAAGAGGCACTTCCCAGGTTTGATCTTGAACTTCAGGCTCACAAAGAGAAGTGGAATGTTGAGACTTTATTGGAATGAGTTTGCCAACTCCTACATAATCTACCCTTTGACTTTTGCTTGTGTTTCTATTGTTTATTGTAGGCACCTAGGAAAGCATTTCTCCTGTTATTCCATTAGTCTGAACATCACGTGAAGAAAACAAGAAAACGACCTGTCTCCTTCTCTCTAACATGTCACTATGGGGAGACAGCCAGGAAAAGAACCTAGAAATTACATGTGTCGACTAGCTGGAGGCATGCATAAAAGGAAGCAAAAAAAGATGTAATTTCAGGTATTTTATTATATTCCAATTTTCACTCAATCTGATTGTAACAAGGCAATTTCAAAGCTAATATTTCATTCCTTTCAGATAAGCAACAGAAGCAGGGACTTTTTTTTTTGGTCTTTTTGTTATCATTATGAGAACCAGAAGGGAAAAACTTAAGACCAATGGAACATTCTACCTTCAAACAAACAAAGCACAAACACTACTTATGATGCTCTGGTCTGCAGATGCAATAATGTTTGCCATTTTGTTCCAGAGAGTTGTGTCAACACATTTTTAATAAACTTCATAGAATACAAATGAAGGCAACTCAAAAGGTAATGGAGTTAAAATTGTTCACATAAACATCCCAAAAGTTTGGATATTTATTCTCAATCCCTTAGGTCAACAGAACTGGGCTGAATATTACAACAAATAGGAGATTTCTAGAATTTGGTGATCTCTTATCTCTGGTGAACCAGATAAAAATGAAGTTTGACTTTATGTCCTTCATTTCTTCCTCTGGCTGGAATCCAGAAAAACAATGGAAACCCCCACCCCCCAAAAAAACCCCAAAAAACAGATAACAGGAGGATTTAAGTGAACCAAATCTTTTTAAACCACAAAAATGATTCAGAGTCACTGAGGTATGGCCAGAGCATGCATAGGGTTAGGGCTGAAGACAGAGAAGGAGAGTTTCTTATTTTATTTATACTTTCCTACCACCCCTTTGCACCAAGAAACTACAGCTGATTGAAACAGAAAAGCAGAGCAACCTGGGTTGCTATTATTCTGCTAAGTGCAGGCTTGACATTTGATTTCTTGGAATTTGTGCAGCCATACCACTCATGAGTTCCTTCAAAAACCACTTCTCAAAGGGTGCTCTAACAGAAAAGGCAGTATGACTGGGGCATTGGATTCTGTGAGTGCCATTCCTAGTTCTGCTCTTTACTTACTATTTGACATCAGCCAAATCTCTCCTCTGTCACATTTTGTCCTGTCTTTTTAATGTGTATGCTCTTATGGCAGGGACTGTTTTTTGTCTGTGTTTGTTTAGAACCTAGCACAAAGGGGACCCCAATCTCAGTTGGGGTAAGAGACTTTTCCGTACTACAAGCCATAACGATAAATGATTATTCAGCCAAAAATCCATCATAGGACCAGAATTAGCCACAAGAGAGGAGAAACATTGCAGTGGCCAAGGAAACCAAGAACGTGTTACAAACAGTTGTACCACAACTTGTAGATTGACAATTATTTGTCCAAACTATTCGGCAAATATAAACAACAAATCATGATGCACCTCAGAGTGAGTCACAAACCAACAAAAGTGGTGAAGATACAACAAAAACTGTTCATAACTAGGAGCTAGACTCACTTTCCTACTGATGGTAGAGACATCCATGTGAACAGTGGTAACGGAGAGTTCTCATATATGAATATAACTGACACTGGTTGAGTAATTAAATTGTTGTACTATTTGACTGATGAAATTCAAATTAGGTACAGGCAGGAACTTGTCTCCCTAGGCAATTACTTGAGTCTTTCTCATGTAGTCTACAATGGCCTGAAGCGGTTTGGAAGTGATGCTGTTCTGTGCTTAGAGGACAGATTTTGTTCTATTCCTCTGTAAACTACTTCAGAAAGAGATCCAAGCTCACCTATATTATGAGTGATAGCTGACAGGGGAGGCCTTCGCATGGTATAAATTCAGCCAGCAACACCCACTGAGTGGGGTACTATTTCAGATAAAATTTATGAAAAAAATGATTAAACTGTGACTCAAGCTCTGTTTCTTTTATGACCAGCCAAAATAAATAATTAAGTGAATAAGAGTCAAGTAGCATTTTAAGTAAGAGGTGTTTCCGCTCACAAAAGCATTAGAAATCATATACACACACAGGTGTTTGTGCCGCTTAATTGACATTGTTTTCCTGATTCCTTCAAGTTACCTATGATACCAAGTCAATTAAGTGTTATTTTCACAACCTATTTACTGAGCTACCCGACAGTCAATCTGCCTGTATGCAGAGAGGTTGGGGGATAGCAGAGCTTAAAAACCTGCTGAACAATACCAGCCTCCCTTGTCCTGAAGGACAGATCTGGGTGGCGCAAAAGCTTGATTCTTCCCATCAGTAAAAGACATTACCTCACTGTGATGGGGCATACAAAGCTAAACTAATGCTCCCTTCTGAAAACTGCCTACATTCCCTGCCCCCCAGGGCAAGGCTGGGCCAATGGTGCAGCAAGGCAGCTCCCTGGCCACCGGGCATGGCTGGGGTTGTGGGTGATTGGCTCCACTGGGCCAGGGCCTTGGGCCAGATGGGGCAGGGCTGGGGCTTGCCATCCCTAGCTGGGTCCTTAACGGTTGCCCGTGCTGGGGGCGGAAGGTGGGCAAAGCCACGCTTGTCAGTTTGAGAAGGTAATGCTCTCCCCTGTCCCTGATACCCACCACCCATGAGGTGAAGTTAAATAGTGGGACAGCTCTGACAGGGGAACAGACTGTTAAGCCTGAAGAGATGACTGTGAACCTGCAAAGCCCCTGCCCTCTCAGAAGGCAGCTGCAGGACCCTGGGGCAGGAAAGGAAAGAAGATGGTTACTTACACTGGGGCTCCAGTGTTGCCCCAGGACCCCTCTGAAAGAAGAGATGCCCATATCCTGTCAGGAGCTGTGGACTTCTGCTTAAACACGTGTTGACTGCCAGTTGTTTTGTGCTTTTTCCTGGAGGCCTGAGAAGGAATGAGATCCCAGAGGCCTTGGCCGGGGGTTGAGCACTAGCCTGCTAGAAAGATGCCCTGCTACACCTACTAGGATGTGGGGGGTGGGTATAGCCGGACACGTGTGCTCCCCAGGTAGCTCCTAGAGAAGGCATTCCACCCAGGACAGATTTGCGACACTCACCCACTTTGCTAGTGGAAGAGGCTTGCTGTCACGTTAGGACCAAGGTAGTCCCCCCTTTGCTAGTTTCCTCTGCCTGACATCATACATTATATTTTCAAGGTACAAGCTGCATATTCTGACAGTTCTATTCCTCCACAGCAAATCAGTACAAACCTGCATAGATGAGGGGCCAGATCTCAAGCTGCACACAAGCTAAATATATTTCAGATTACATGGCTTTGAGTAGAACACACCTCCCTTCCACCAACCTCTTTGTGAGGTTATTCTTAAAGAGAGCAAGGTCCCAATGGTGGAGTTATAGGGTAGGACTTGAATAGACCAGGGTTCTAGTCTCACCTTTGCCACAAGCTTCTTGTTAGCATCAGATTTTCACAGGGAGTGAAATGTCTAAACAGGCAGGTCCCTGTGTAATTTTCAAAATTCTTGGGCACTTAAGCTCACTGGTGTCCTCACTAGGCACCTATCTGATTGTTGGGGCACACCTATATATTTCTGAAACTCAGAATCTTAATTTCTCTGTGGGTCAGGTCCCCATTTTTAAAGATTCCCTGCTTCACAAGGGAGCTGCAAGGATAAATACATTACAGGTTGTGGTATGAGCAAACTACGCTGAGGGGATTGTATAAAGAGCTAAGACATAGATTCTGATGTGGGACTGTAAAGTAATGAGTCGGAGGAGAAGAAGGTGGATGCCTCTGAGTCAGCCTGTAATCCACTCCTGGATTTTCATTGTGCACAAGAGAGCTTCTTGGTAGCTTCTCATCAGTCATTGCACCGTGAATGTCTCTGATCGAACAGTGCTGGAATTCCAGAAAAAACCTCATGGGTTTCCTCTTTCCTTCCATAGTTTCCTTCAGTGCTGTAATGTGCACGCATAAAGCAGATACCTGGCTTCACTGTGTTATAATCCTGGCTCTGACAATTGTGCCATACGTGGCTTCAGGCATGTCACACAAGCTTTCCGCCTCGGTCTGCTCAGTTCCAAAGATGGGGAGAATACACAAAATAAGAGGGAGGAGAGTCATGCACTTAGGGCTCTGACTTGGGCTCACATGAAATGGGTTCAGTTCCCAGTTTTGCCTCAGACTCCCTGTGTGATTGGTTGCAGGTGCTTTGTGCCTCAGTTCCCCATCTCAAAAACTGTGCTTTAATACTTGTCTTTATTGTGTTGTGAGATTGTAAGAAGAGACAATATCTGATTACATGTACATGGTGCATCTGACACAACAGAGCTCTGATTTCATAGTAAGGTGATGTAGACACCAGCCCTACATCTTAACTATTAACAGTGCTGGTGCAAGGTTTAACTAGGAAATGTTTAGAAAGCTCTTTGAGGGTGACCAACTCTGTTATTTTTATGGATGTAGTTAGTAGAATGGTATGTCATAGCTCTGTATAAAGATATATATTTTGGGGCACAGAGTGAAATAGTAATAGCAGTGATTGTAACTAGTCAGGCAAGATAAGGTCAATCAACCCAGCATTTGTAGTTCAACTAGCTCTTGAAAACTGGGCTTACTGCAGTCCAACAACACTAAATTAAAGCTAAGGGATTCTTGCCACCAGAGTTCCTCAAGATGAAATTGAAAGTAATTCCTGACAGAGTTTGGCGCAGAATGCATGCAATTGTCCATGCATATTTGGCTGCATTTTAAATAATTTGCTTCAGTCATATTCACAATCTTTTTCTGATCATTTTCCAAGAGCTTTCAAGTGATCCTGCTTCATGGTGCAAATATGCACTGAATGTAAATGTCAATATTCACAACAGGTGGGCTTCCAAGCCCATCCAGTCAGGGAACAAAGATGATACATGCAACTCTCCTAATCAATTTTACCCAAGTAAAAGTTCCTATTATGGATTTTCACAAGCAATCCACTGGGGGTAGTTGTCATCTTCCCCTCACTTCACAGCTTGGGCCACATCCTTACACAAGCATACACTATCATTTTCTTTCCAACTAATGTCCTTTCATCTTTGATGCAATCAATCCATCACTTCATCAGCTTTCCTTGGGGTTTCTTTAATCATCCTTCCCCGCCATGCATCTTCATTAGATCCTCTTCAGTCATCGTCCACATGCATCCAAACCAGCAATGCCACACTTCCTGAATTTCGGCCACCTCATTGCAGAACTTGATTGCCTTCCTAATACTTACATTCTGAAATGTGTCTCCTTACATAACTTCTCTAATGGCATGAAAAAATCTCAGCTCCATCTAGAGAGGGTCCAGAGAACAGAAGCAAAAATTATTAAAAAAGTCTAGAAAACATGAATTATGAAGGAAGATTGAAAAAACTTTTGTTTAATTTGGAAAAGGGAAGACTCAGATGGGACATGTTAACAGCTTTCAAGTACCTAAAAGTTTGTTACCAGAGGGAGGGAGAAAAATTATTCTCCTTAAGCTCTCACGGTAGGACAAGAAACAATGAAATTAAATTGCAGCAAGGGAGGTTTAGGCTGGACATTAGGAAAAACTTCCTAGCTGTCAGGGTGGTTAAGCTCTGGAATAAATTGCCCAGGGATGTTGTGGAATCTCCATTATTGGAAATATTTAAGAGCAGGTCAGACAAATGTCTGTCTGGGATGATCTAGATGGTGTATGGTCCTTCCGTGAGTGCAAGGAACTGCATTTGATGAAATCTTGATGTCCTTTCCAGTTCTAGTGTTTCATGATATCAAACATTTGTAGGTGTTGGAACTAGGCAGCTCTTTATTTTGTATGCTTCTGCATGACACAGTATTGTGGGGTGCATCAATGTTCTTTATGAACGGTCTGGTGGACTCTCAGTGTCCTATCAATCCATAGGCTGTAGTATAGGGTTTGGGTCACTTTCTCATTTCAACTAGAATAAACAGTGGATTATTTGTTACTTGATGTCTGTCAATCAAGATCTGAGGACTTCATTAACTCATGCACAGGTTACAGGCCTATTGCAGCAGTGGGTGTGTGACGTTCTGTGGCTGTGATGTACAAACAATCAGACTAGATGACCATGATGGTCCCCAAGTTCTGGCCTTAAAGTTCATGTGGCCAAGATGAAAATTCTCTCAATTTCTCACTCATGGGATTCCATCCTGCGTTTGCGGGGGCATCTATTTTGGAGTTTAAAATGAGACTGGTGAGTTAGTTGCCTTTTCCATATCTAACTACAATGTTCATCTCAATCACGATTTAACCCAGGGATCAAAAATGCCTAGATTCCCCAGCATATCAGGCTCCCATGATACTCCAGCTGAAAACATGAGCCCATAGCACTCACTCCTTCTATATTTGCAGCGTTAATCCTTCCAACTGCTGATTGTGCCTATGCATCCCAGCACTACGAAATCTGTAGTCAGCTGTTGCAGTAGCATTGCATCGATTGTATCATGCAATGGTGCATGCTCTTACACAGCACTTTTATTCTGAAAATTTCTTGTTGCAAAATTCAGTACACATGTATATGGAGGAGAGGAAAGAACAGAATCTCAGTTTAAAGCAGACAAGGTTATACACTGATGACAGTCTTGGAACAGATACTTTATCCATTATTGCTCTTTTCCTGTGAAACTCTCATTGCCTTCAGTAAATCATTATTGCAAGCCCACAGGGTCATTTATTTGCCAAAAGAATGATTATTGATTATTCCCATACTACTGCTCCTTGAAGTGTGGGTAAACTTCTAATCAGGGCTGTGGCAAAGACAGCCATCACCCCAGAGAGCACCGATGTCCCAGTAAACCAAGAAAATCTGTAACCAGTGGATGTAAAATGCAACGGTGTAAAGCAACGGAAATAATGGGTTCTGAGTGAATTACCTCCTTTTATTAGAATCCTGTATTTTAAATAAGCTGGTTCATGGTCTAGCAATCAAAATGGCTGCAAGTGCAGTTTATCCTTTTGAATCTGTCTTACTAGGAACTTCTACCATCTCTCTTCAGCACATTAATAATGAATAGTAGGAAAATAAAGTAATGTTCCAAAATATAAATTAGGTAGAATAATTAGCAAGGCATTTAGAGCTGAGATCAGTCACCTAAAATTTCAGTCCTAATATCCTGATCTGTCTGGCTTTCCAAGGTAGGCTGCAGACTCAGCTAATCAAATTATAACATCAGGTGACAGTAAATGACATGGATTTAGTTTGTGTTTATCCAGAGGTTCAATGTGTAACCCACCACCCCCAGTTGTGGAAACTGGCAGGCTCTAGGAGCTGTCCAGGAGATATAATATATCCCATTACAGAGCACCTTATAGTTGGCTGATATGCCCAAAAACAGACCATACAACCCGAGCTGGGGGCTAACAGCACCACTCCATTTAGTTTAGTACAAAACAACAGACTCCACTGCAACCCAGCGCTATACAGCAAACCCTCGAAATGCATGGTTTCGAATTACAACAGAGAGTAAGCCGTGCTAGTCAATACACCATAAAAACAAAAAGCAGTCAAGTAGCACTTTAAAGACTAACTATTTTGCTAGTCTTTAAAGTGCTACTTGACTGCTTTGTGGTTTCGAATTATGTTTAGCATGTATTAATGCAAGTTAAGTGCAACTCAAAATCCCACCCCACCACTAGCCCTGGCTCAACCTGCCCAGCCCTGTGCAGCCCCAGTTCAACCCCCGCATCCAGGCCCGCTCAACACCTGCTCATGGCTCCAGTTCAACCCTAAAGCCACAGTTTAGCTATCTAAATAGCTAGTTAGCTGACCAAACTGGACCTCAGTTGCCTAATGCTAAGTACTCAGTTTGAAAATTTGGCCCTAACTCATTTACCAATGCTCCCCCCGCAATTTAGGGGCAGTGGCAGGAAAGAAGTCAGTAGACCATCCACAGGGCTAATTCCCGGCTGCAACCACTAGCCAATATTACCAGGCTATATTAAACCCTAGTGCCATTGGTCCAATCAGTGTGCAACAGTGTTCTGAATACACAGACTCACATGCACTGGATCTGTCACCCCACAACAATGTCCCTTTAACAAGCTGGGTTCAGTGGATAGATGTTGTGATGGGGTCCTGCCTGGGGTGCTGCCCGGATCTGCGGTACCATTAAGCCACCCCTACCCCACCCAGCCCAGGCTCCCTTTGCACTGTACTGCTGTGACCAGCCTACCAAGCCCTTTCCCAGGCTTCTTCAGTCTGCACCTTTACGAGCATTCATACAGGTAGAGACCCACCCAGCTTCAGTACAGGCAGATGCTGTGAGCAGCTCTGCATGGGAAAGCTCCAGCTAACAAACTCCGCAGCTCCTCAGATGCACCTGCCCCTTTGGCATGTAAACCCAAAAGGGTCCTGTCATGCGCCACACAGAAAACTGAACAGCATAAGTTCATGAAATTTGCCCCATCCCGTGCTGTGGAGAGGAAATATACAGCTGCCCTGTGCCCTGAGTTATGACTCCCACATGCTGGTTTTAGACAAAGGAAAAATAAGCTTATGAACCACTAAACAGAGATAGTTAGTTATTACAAGGGATGCAATGAAATCAAAGCAGATGACCTAACAAATAAACAAAAGCCACAAGCTAAGCTTAATTTACTACATAAATTGGATATGAATAGCAATTTCTCCCTAAGTGATTATGCAAGAAGGCTGCAGACCCTGAAGGGCCAAGCTGCACTGCCTGAAAACCCTAGGTGTTGCATTCAGTTAAGAAACCCTTCAGCCTGGGTCTAGTACTTCCACCAGTTCAGGCTCTGTTCCTTAGACATTTCCAGGAGTGTCTTGGGACAGGAAGTTGGTCGGGGCAATGCATGGGGGGCCACGAAGGATATGTACCCCTCAAATGCCATTGGGGCGGGGCCAAGGGGCAGCAGTTGGCAGGCCACAGCCTGGGGTCCTGCTGCCACTTGAGGGTCCACTGCTGGTCTAGTTGACAACCATGTGCCTGGGTCTCCCCGGCTGGTCCCACACCTGCTCCCAGCCCGATCTGAATCCCTCCTCCCAGAGACATGGCCCTGCTCTGGGCCCCAGTGTGGAGAGGTGCAGGCTTAGGGGAAGGAACAGTGTGGAGTGGCGCTTGGGATGGATGGGGGGGTTGTCCTGGGAGCAGCGCCCTCCTAAGAACGGCCCTGTCCAAGGTTAGGGTTGATGTGGAGAGGAGTTGTGTAGGGGGAAAGCACGTGTCTGGTGCCCCCACAACGTTCCTCCCCAGACATCTCCTCTTCAGTCGGGGAACAACATCCTCAGCTTTTGCAGAAAGCAGGAACTCTTGCTTTCAAACCCTGGTTCCCACACAGGCAGGGTGGAAAATATTGACATCCCTAGATGGTACCAGCACCAGGTGATCTGGTCACATTCCCTGTAGTATCACAGCAGCCATGAATAGGTGACTGACTGTCCTCAGGAAGACTCCCCAGGTGGGAAATAAGCTTCTCCTAAATCCTATTGTTCTCCCAAATGGTTCATTAACTGAACGGGCCCTTCCTAGCCAGTCATCTAGATTGAAAATCTTTTGCCTAGTGGGTGTTCCCTGCATGTAAACACATTTGCAATACAGATACATAATCAATATTCCAAACTTCAGAGAAAAAATCATTCATGCATACAAATAGGATAATAATATTCAGCAAATCAGAACCTTTCCAATTGCATCTCACGACTTCTCTTGCCTAAAACACATAATTATGTCATAATCATATCATAATATCTCCATGAAGAATCTGAGGTGAAGTGTCACAGATGGTCCAGTGGTTAGGTCACTACCTAGGATTTGGAACACCTGTATTTAAATCTCTACTCGGTCACAGATTTCCTTCCTGATCTTGGCCACTTAATTTCTCTGTGCCTCAGTTCCCCATCTGTTCAATGGGGATAACTGCATTTCCCTGACTCTCAAGAATACTATGGGGAGAAATACATTTGGGATTGTAAGGTGATCAGGATACCACAGCAATGAGGATGAGCCAGATGGTCTAAAAAGCAGGTCTTTTTCTTGTCCCTCCAGATCACCACCACGCTTCCAGATGACACAGATCCATTAGTCAGTAAACAATTCCACCACTACATTTGTCACTTGCCTCTGCTCACATCAAACAAGATGGAAGAAAGCTGTGGTAATAACAGAGTAACATAGGGAAAGCACTGAGAATTTCTCCCAAAGCTCAGAATTACTGGCCCAGTTTTAAAGCCCTTCCCTGTATATTGTTTCTAGACAACTGTTTGCCAACAGAAAGGGGATTACTGTCCATTATGAAAAGCTGAGCCTGTCTCCACGTTGCTTTTGCCTGGTTTTCAGTCTCCACTAGACACACACGTATCCCTGTCCTCTGCCTTCCCCCTAGCTGACTGTCACGAAGCCATGAGGTGCTGCTTCTTCTAAAGCAGTTGTCAGAGTCAGCAAGTGAATCAGCTGACAGATGGAGACTGAAAAGGCAGGCAGCCAGCAAAAGCTGCCCTAGAGATCAAAGCCATCAGCTTCACACTGCGCCTTGATTCCCTACACTGGGCTTGGAATCAAACTCTCCAAGCACCTTCAGAATTAGGATTCCTCCCCCTTGGCCCAGAGGATGAGCTGCCAGCATGCTGGCTTAGATGGGGGTTTGCTGCATTTCACGGTGTAACTGTACATTAAGATTTGTATGATTTTTAAAATGCGGTGTGACAGCCTCTTTCTGCCGGTCCTATCTGGATGGCATTCCACAAGGGTCAGAGTCTGCTCAATGTGACTACACGATGGTGTGAATGTCAGACTTGTGAGAGACACAGACTGGAGAGTTCATAGATGGAGACAGAAAGGACAGCAGCAGGGCCAGGTTCTCCAGAAGACTCACTCCTGAGCTGTGCAGAAGGGGCAGACATGGCAAAGGGGGATGGGTGGGAGAGAGGAGGGGACGGCTGAACAGGTGCTCAAGTGTTTCAAAGGGGCCTAGAGGTCCGGCAACTGTCACTGCCATAGTAGCAGCCCAGGTGGTGCAAAGGGCTGACTGCCTCATGCCCCACCCCTTCCAGGTGCATGGCGCCGACGCCACCCCACCTTGCCCCAGGGCCCGCGGTTGTTCTCAGCCCCACCGCGAAGGGGAGTTCTGTCACTAAACTCAGTCTGGCACCTGCCCGCTGATATGAGTTATCTAGAGAGGTGGAGGCATCCCCATCCCTAGACTCCTAAGTCCCAGCTTGACAAAGACCTAGTTGGGATGATTTAGTCTTGATTGGTTCTTCTTTGCTGGACTTGATGACCTCCTGAGGCCTCTTCCAGCCCTAGGATTCCATGATTCTAAGACGGGGAACAAGGAGGCCAATTAGTTATGGTGTCTTTTATGACGTGAATCCTTATGTTGCAGGTTGCTGGGAACTTCTTCTATCTAAACTCTGGTATGGTTACTGATCACATCAGCACTGCAGGTGTTTTCACACCTAGGGTTGTCCTGGAATCTACAGGAGTTAATTTAATTTTTAAGAAAAGATTGTGTCGTGATGAAACCACCAGGAAGATGGCTAATCAAGGTGGCCAACGCTATATGCCCCATGGCCTACACAACCCACATCCATCCCAGCATAAGCTGGGCTTAAAGTAAAACCTGGGGTGAGTTCTCTGAGGGTTAATCTTTTCTTTGTTTCTAATTCAAGGTCTTCCTAAGGGCTCTTGGCAGGATCTCACTACAGGGAACCAAACTGATTGTTGCCAAACTCATTTACTCATTTCACGCAGGCCTGGAAATTGCAATGACTCACAGCCACTCATGGCCTGGCTTTGAACCCACAATTTGTTTCTAATCCCCATAACTTTACCCTTTACTCACTCTTGCTTGTTCTGATAGATCCAGAACATAGGAGCCTGCGTAGTGTTCAACTTGGCACACGGTGATGAGGCGCCAACTAGAGCTGGGATTTTGCCCACTATGAAGTTGTACAGAGAGGCATACCATCTGAATGGCTTCAAGTTAATATTCTTCATCTGTTTCATGTTCCCCACTCAATATAACAATGCTGGCACCAACACATTTTCTTTCCAGCAGTTCAATAATTTGGAGACGGCAATGCATCATGGCTCTCTGTTGGAAAGCACATTCAAACATTTACCATTCCCTCCTACGCTGATTACTCACACTGAGTGCTTTAAAAAATAACAACAACA
Organism: Carettochelys insculpta; assembly: GCF_033958435.1. Lineage (NCBI taxonomy): Eukaryota > Metazoa > Chordata > Testudines > Carettochelyidae > Carettochelys > Carettochelys insculpta. The sequence goes on from NC_134145.1 coordinate 7,983,470, forward strand.
ACAACAACAACGCAAAAAATATCGGGCTATGCAAGTGTGCAGCATTAAAATAACCTCCAACCCTGTTGCCAAACTCATTAATAATTTTGGCTTTCAAAAAAAAAAAAAAAGGTTGGATTGCTCTGCTCTTCAAGAATCAAAACATCCAATTAACACAGCTAATTAGCGTCCCAAACAGCAGTCAAAAGAATGGTAATTTAGATTCAGGATTTCAAAGGTTTCCTAATCGCAGTCCAATGCAACTAATCTCTCGGAGCCTGAAAGTGTTTTGTTATTGCAATGCAATTGTATAGCATCCATCAATTAGCGGCATGGCAGGGAACACTCACTTGCATGATTCATTTGCCTAATCAGAACAAAAGGAGGATGAAAGAAAGAGAGAAATCAAGCTTCTTAAAATATGCAGTATCAATTTTTCCAAATAATTTATACCAGGGCTGGAAAGGATTGTGAATAACACAATGCCCTTCCTGAAACTAAACAGCAAATAGGAGAGTTTCCATTAGGTTTTGCATCTCAGAGGGGTAGCTTGGTCTGCAAACACTGTGGAGTCTTGTGGTACCTTAAAGACTAACAGATTTATTTGGGTATGAACTTTTGTGGTTAAAAAAACACTTTGTCAGATGCTCCATGCATCCGATGAAGTGTTTTTCCCCAGGAAAACTTATGCCCAAATAAATCTGTTGTTCTTTAAGGTGCCACTAGGTTTTAAGAGATTAATAGGAGAAGAAAGCCAGCTCTGCCAAGAGATAATGGCCGGACTGGCTGATAAGACCATTTTCTTATAGAGGGAGGAGGACACATGTTTTTATGCAAATTCTAGTTCCTCAATGTTCCCATAGGTTCCACCCTTCTCTTATTGGCCACAGACACAGAGGAGTTGGTCCAAGTAAAGATTTCCCCATCCATCTTCTTACTGTAATATCCTGGTCCTGACATTGTTATCGCAAGACTGCATACATAGAAAGAAAGAGGCATAATAGTCAGACACTCCGTTGCTGTGTGGTCAAATTTCCATTGAACTTGCGGGAGTACAGCCTGTTTACTTCAGCTGAAGATCTGTCCTCCCCAACACAATCTTTTTGAGAGTCTTTAAATATTTGGTGCTTTTTAAAAGCTCCAGTTCCTGAAGTCAGATGATTAAGTCTCAGCTTTCATTTCCAAATAAAACAGGAAAGGTAGGTTTACACAGCAAAGTTATTTCAAAATAGCAGTCCCTATTTCAAAATAACTATGCAAGTGTCTAGGCAACGCAACTGCTATTTTGAAATAGTTTCAAAATAATTTTGAAATAGCGGATGTCTTATTTCAAAATTAGTAAAACTCATTGCCCAAGGAATAGCACCTATTTTGAAATAGGTGTTTTGAAATAGGGGCTGTGTAGGCAGGGAATAGAGCCTATTTCACAAAAAGCCATAGTGTGTCCATTGTCTCTACTGGGTGTAGATAGTCTATTTTGAAATAGCTGAGGGCTATTTTGAAATTCATTTTGTGCGTAGCTATGCAATTTCACAATAAGCTATCCTGGAATACCTCTTCTGGAATAGCTTATTCAAGACTAAGGCTTCTGGATAGACATAGACTAAGTTTCTATTTCTCATAGATACAGAGAGTGACTTAATGTGAACCCAGAAGGCTCAAAGAGCAGAAAGCATATAGAAACAACCTCCAAATTACAATTTTTGCATATCTCAATTTGTAGGCAACTTCATGATGGGAGTCGGGGCAAGGGCATCTAATTCATAGTTTTAGAATACTTGGGGATGGCAACACGGCCCCCTATTACACACAGATGCAGAGGTGGGTATACACACATACAAACCCAGGCTCAGCAACACATTAGAGACTGGGAGTACTAACCTTAAAGAAAACCTAAATGAATGTGTAAGTCCATAAGACAGTGATGAAAGCCACTCTTCCTGACAGTAAAAATAGGACCCTCTGTCTCTGTTTAACTCTATATTCAAAATGCTGTAGAGAGCTCTCCTGAGATCTACTGGATTTAACAAAGGTGAAATATAAAGAAAGAAAGAAATCTGCTCCTCAGTGAGAAGTGTTTACTGTGTGTTTCTCCTCTCCATGCTGCTGAAAGCATATGCATGTGCTTGCTACCTAGCATCTTCCCGCAGCACTACACCTCACTGCACACAGAGCCTTCAGGCAGTGCTACACCCAGCCACGCCTGGTGCCACCTGACAGTGCTACACCCAACCGCGCCCAGTGCCTCCCAACAGCCCTACACACAGATGCACCCAACACCTTCCAGCAGCACTACACCCAGCCATGCCTGATACCTCCTGGCATCGCTACACCCAGCCACACCCCAGGCATTCTGATATCACTACACTCAGCTACCCTGGGTGTCTCCTGGCAACACTGCATCCAACTGCACACAGCACCTCTCAACAGCCCTAAACCCAGCTTCATCCGGTGCCTCCTGGAAAAGCTACACCCATTCATGCCTGGTGCCTCCCAACAGCCCTACACCCAGCCACACCCAGCACCTCCCAGCAATGCTACACCCAGCCACACCCAGCACCTCACGGCAGCACTACACCCAGCTGCGCCTGCACCTCTCACTAGCACTACTCCCAGCCACACCCAGCACCTCCCAGCAGTGCATACACCCAGCTTCACCTGGAACCTCCCAGAAACACCATACCCAGCCACACCTGGCACCTCATGGCAGTGCTACACCCAGCTGCGCCTACGCCTCCCAGCAGCACTATACTTCACTGCACACAGTCCCTTGCTCCACTGCTCTCTCTTATCCTTGCACTTCCCCTAATAGAACATTAACAGGAAACATCAAAAGCAAAGTGAGGGGGGGGGAACAAAAATCCAGCCCCCTAAGGTGATGCCTTCCTGACACACTCTGCACTTTGCCCTCGCCACAACTCACATCTAGCTCCTGCTGTGGCCCCACCACACTCCCGTTCACAATAAGTCTGCAGCGTGGGCCAGGAAGCCAGATTCTTGCCACATGAGCCCCAGAATAAAACACTGCAAAGCACATTCCCAAGCCTGTCAGGATGACAATGGGAAACATACTAAGGCCTGGATCATTTTCATTTTGAGCACATGCTATCAATCCACTCCAGTGACAGGTCTGTCCCAGGCCAGACTCTGGCTTGCATGTATGCAGGGATGAAAAAGTTAACACACTAATTCCATGCTCACTCTTGGAACCGTTATGACTTTTTAAGGCATAAGCCACTAATGAAGATCTATAGACTCAATCTCATGGACTCATGGACTGAATCTTTGCCTCATTTTTATTAAGCTCTGGTTGTTCTTGCCCACTCAATCATCCTTAACATGCAAGAACTCACTGGCGTCAGCCACTTCATTTGTCCTGTAGAAAAAGGGACCCTCACACAGTGCTGCAGGTTTTGATATAATATCTAAAGAACAGGAGATTATGAAGGAATCCAGGTGTAACTCCAGAGGCACTGAGACCACTGACAAGGGAAAGTGAAGTCTCTGTTCTACAGCCTTGGCTGAGAACCAGCTGGCCTTTAGCTCACGTGTTTGAGCATAGGGTGGCTTTAGCCCCTCAAGTTCAAGGTTCGTTTCCTCCTGATGATGATGGGGGTGTGTCAGCCTTACACATGCAATGTAATGTGTAGTGTGTGTGTTAGTTAGGTAGGGCAGACGCCATGTTCTTGGGAAATGTTACAAAAAGCACAGAGTTTTAGGAAACCCACACAAAGCAGAACAATACCATCGCTATGAGAGATGGCCCCAAGTGGAACTGCTAATCTGACCTGCTTCACGGTTTAGTGCTCAGGAACCCTTCAATCCAAATCTGCCTGAAATGCCTGGATCATTGGCTGCATCAAGAAATAGATGGGTGTGTGTGTCTATTTTCAGTCTCTGGTTCAGATACAGCCAAAGCCTGCTTGGGTCACGAGACACTGACAAAAGGAGGAGTGTGACTCAGGAACCCAGATGATATCAGGAGTGTTCTCCCATCTCTCGTGTGAGCAGAGAAATGGATCTTGGTGCTAGCTGTCTCACATTGTGTTATAGCTGCAGACTGAAATCCTGCTGTCAGCCAAGGCCAGAGTCTCAAATTCCCAGCCCACCGGCTACCTTATGGCCTGAGCACTTCCCCAGTCTGGCCTATGTAATATTTAGAAAAAGTTACTTACTCGCACCATGCGGCTGTCCACCCGGGGAGGGAGAAGGGAAAGGAGCAGGCAGCATCAGGGGGTTCTCCCTTGTACACTGCTCCGAGCAGCAACCAGGGCCCCAGCACCCACATAGTCATGGCGGTACAGGGCACTGCTTCATCTCAGAAGCCACATTGGCTGCCTCTGCAGTGATGCAAACTGTGCTGGCCAGGGAGTCACCTGATCTGTTGTGCTTCTGCAGCCAGACAGGCAGGTCCACTGGGTTTTGCTTTCAGTTACCCTGGATGGGGGGGGGACCCAGAGTCAGGTCGTGGGTGTCCGTGGGAGGGACATCCCAATGTGATGATATGGCAGTGTTAGGGGGAGGACTCAGTTTCATGTCTTTTGTAGGATCTTGGTCTCTGTCTGGACTCCAGGACGCAAGGGGAGACACTATCAACTTGCATGTATTGTATTGCCAACCCCAAGACTTCAAAACACACTGCCCACCCCCAAAAGGTGAATGGCTTCTTGTAATCACAGTCTGGCAAACTCTAAAAAAACCTCTAAAAGTATGAGAGGGTTTTTCCTAAGAAATTGAAAATAAAAAACACGAAAGTTTTTTTTTTCTGCACACCATCTTCAGTGACGTTATTGGCCTGCGAGGGGGCTTTCATAACTGGCACTGGCCCTAAGGTTAACTGAGTTTGAGACCCCTGGCCAAGGCCATCCAGCTATGCCTTCTCCTGGCCAAGGTTCTCAACCATCTTCCCCTTCCCCAGCAATCACCTGATGGACACATTCCAGCACTTCAAGCACTTCTGCAGCTGGCTTTTATTTGTTTATCCCACTCCCTTTCTGTTGCCCTAGGTTGTTCAGGCCTTTAGTCACTATTTCAGGGCACCATCTCCAGTTTTTGTCCCAGTCAGTCCAAAATTCTGATAACCCATTCTGGGATTACCAAAGTCTTCAACATTCATAAAACTGTCCTCCATGGGTTTGCATGCCCCCTGCCTAAGGTCCACTACTGGTCAGTGCTTGTATCTCTGCTCTCGCCTGGGCCTGCTTCTTTCCCCAAAGGGCTTTGTGTTGTTTCACACAACTACTGTTTACCACAGCATCTGCCTATAGGCTTTCTTTACAGCTCACTCTATGCTGTTTTTCCTCCTCCCCAGTTGGTGCCAGTCCTTGTCACGGAAGGAGGAATTTCTTACCTCAGCAAGGGCCAGTAGCCTCTTGATCCAACTCTAGTGCAACGTATACCGTTATGTACATAAACACACACTGATCATGGAGGAGCCTCAAATGGAACAAAGGTTCATTTTGGTAAAGCATCCAAACTTCCAGTTATTTAACCAGACCTTACCACTTCCTCAACATGTACCAAAAAAAAATGTCTGGAGAGTTCATGAGAATAGTTTCTCTCCAGAGATTTATAGTACCTCTTGTTTCTCTTTGGATGGGAAAAGTGATAGGTTTTCTATGTTTGTATGATGTTTTCACTTCCACCACCCCCACCAAGAAAACAACGGAGAAACACAAAACAGGGAACAGGTCTCCAAACACAGATGTCCCTGCAACAGCGTTTGGTTCCACTTCAACATGAATTTAATTGAATTGCACGATACCCAGACCAGGTCACCTTTCTCAAATGCACCCACTTAACAATAGCCTCCTTTTATGTCAATGAGTGACATGTATTCTTCCTCCCATATGAAATAAGTAATACTATGTTGCGTGTTTATAAATCAATTATACTTACAGGAGACCTCACTCTCTAGTGGATAGGGAATGGGCCATAGGCATCAGGACACCTGAGCTTTGTTTCTGGCTCTATTATTCTGGGATGAGGTGGAACCATTTTGCCTCGTTTTTTAACTCATCTGTACAATGGAAATGATAATCACATTCCTTTCTGAAACACGCTGAAACCTACAGCCAGGAAGAGCTAGGTTTGGTTTGTTATTTTAGAACACATGACCTGATACAAGGAATCCAACTCACCCCGTTGTACATAGGTAAGGAACCATATATGTACCAGATCCATAGACTTGTGTGATTGGCCAAATGAACAGTGATGTTTCATCACAAACCCTGAACTTCCTGGTTCTTGTCAGTCCCAGGCAAGTGTGGAAACATTACATTAACATCATTTATCTATGTGTTAACTGAGTGTTAATAAGTATGTAGATAGATACATTACAATTAATAAGCCTAGCCAGAGCAAAAGCAAGTCCCATAACACACCTTTTAGATGGAAGATATTATTAATCAGTATTTTAACAAAGAATAATCACAAGAGCTTCTGTCTCCCACCAGGTAAAGCAATAATTACAGGTGCAACCAAATAAACATGTCAAATAATTACCAGTTTCTCAGAGCTAATATTAATTTAAGAGTGCTCAGAGTGATGGCTGCTCAGACATCACTTTGGATTTGTACACCAGCAAAAAATAACCACTCTCATGAAACACCTCCCCCCGGCCCAAGAAAACCAGCCACGATCCTTGTGAATTCCAAAGCAGAGGGCATGGCAGGAGCAGAGAAGAGAAGGTCACCTGTCTGATTTCTAGGTTGCAGTTGGCAGATCTCGGCACAGAGTGTAAGGATGCAGTGGGCACGGGCAGCTTTTCTCCATGGTGCACAAACTGTGCAAAGACACACTTCCCACCAAGTTCGTGTAATGGGATCTGCCTGCTTGTGAGCGCCCCTCTGCGGCTAGCTGGATAAAAAGGCTTGTGTCCTCAGGGCGTATTTTTCTCAGTGCTTGTGACTCTGTGCACAGCAGCTGACAGAGACCGCACAATGAGCTTCTCTTCTGCTGTGATCTTTGTTCTTCAATATATCCGCTCCCCACACAGCAACAGTATGTGGTGCTGCTGTAGTACAAGGCAATGCACCTCATGCTATTTCTCTTAGCATTGCAATGGTATGTAAGGGCATCTCCTACTGAATTCAAGGAGTCATTCCAACTGGGCAACCTTATGGGTGGGGACCATGCTCTGCTCTTACTCCACGTTGACTTCGAATTTACAAAAAAGTTAAGCAGATCTAATGCTTTCTTGGATTCCTAACTCATGACTTTTGAATACTTGGGCATGAAAATACTGACTATGACACAGGATCTCTGTGTATGCAGTTGGGTCTTTCAGAAGACAACTGAGGGCAGAATTCTCATTAAAAAAACAGGAGAATATGGGTGAAAACCCACAAAAAATTAGAAGGAGAACCAAGGGGAAGATGTGCAGCTCACAGCTTACTTCCTTGAACTCATTTATTGCAATTGACTAAAATTCAAGTTGACAGTGTCCTTTAACTGTACATGGTTTTAGCACAAGAAATGAAGAACGCTATAACCAGTGAAAACATTGATGTACGCTATCACCATGCAATCTCTTTCAAATGGATTTGCAGGAGCTGGGGAGTTTGAATTCACCTTTCTGGAGGTGAAAGTCAGCCAGAGCTTCTTATTGACTACATTAAAAGCCCAGTTTCTCGTTTTTCAGCCTATCCTAGAACTGAAGAGTGATTTCGTTATGACTAGACACTGTAGCATAGTCGATTCTGCACTGAATTTAAATTTATTGAAGCCTTCTTTGTCTCACCAGAGTCACAAAAGGCCTAAACATTATTACGCATTAAAAAATTGTGGTAAAGAGGTTTTTATTTTTTTTCCCCTTCTCAGAAAAAAGAAAAGAAAAAAGGGAAAAAATTGCTGGGCCAGAAAACAGAAAGCATTTGAAGGAAAGCTGAAGCCCTGTAAATAATTTCAATGGTGTCTGAGTGGTCTGTAAGAGGACCAAAGCCATGGTGTGGTTATATAACCCAAAAGATTTGACTAGAACTTGCTTGCAATTTTGGAATGCCAACACTGCATTTCCAATTCATATCATTCTTAGCAGAAAACTAGCCTGTGTTTAAACTCAGCCACCTATGGCAGTCCGTCCTTTGACATTTTCACACATCATATGTGAAACATTAGCAGACTTGATCCTGCCAAACACTCAAGCAAATATGGTTCTTAGTTGTGCATTCAAAGTTAAGCACATGCTGAAAGAAATTTGCAGGACCAGGGTTAGAGGCTCAGCGCATTACAGGATCAAGACCCCTTTTTTTAACCCCGTCCCCAGATCTCCTGATCTTTCAAGTTTTGACTGTCACAACCTGTAGTTTTGATAAATGCCAAATCATTCACAACCAATAAACATGCTCCTTCTCCACACACTGGCTCTGACAGTCTGATTGGGCACTCCAGATACAAAACATCTGCAGGGAAGAAGGGCGATTCTGCCTTCAAAAGCTGCAAGTTCTGCTCCTTTCAATGCCAGTGTCCACAATGCTGCTGAATTGCTAACTGATGCTCATGAGCACTGTGATCTGTCCATTAAGACACCCCCTGAAGGACAGACAAAATGAGACCCTAAGGAACAGACACAAACTCCACTAATATACATGCGCATGAACAATGACCAAGCATTTCTTTTAGATCAGGACTCAGCGACTCCCAGCACGTGTGCCAAGAGTAGCATGTGAGCCACTTTTCATTGGCACCAAGGCTCAGCCCCAGCCCTCCTCCCCCATGCAGCCAGGATTAACAAAAGACCAGCTAATGCTACCAACCAGCACCTAAACAGTAAAGCTCTGCATCTTCATATATTCATTAATGAAACTGTTGTACATAGGATTATTAGTGACTTTGAAAAGTATCACCTGCGCTGGGACCATATAGAGGTCAAAAGGTCAAATTCTGGCACTCTGCCTGGGAAAACTTGCTGAGCCCTGCTCTAGATCGCTATATCTGTGTGTGTGTGGTGGTGGGGGGTGCTTTGCATGGGGTGAAATCCTGACTCCACTCCTGTGAATGGGAGTTTAACATTTGATTTTAGTGCCACCAGAATTTCGTCATGACTAGGCCTGCCCTGAGGACCACATTCCCCAGCCACACCCATCCAACCTACTGATTTTAATGAGATCTGGGTCCAGCCTGGGGGGTAAGTCCACAATCAGCACACAAAGAGAGAAAGAAAGAGAGAGAGAGAGAATTTTGTTTCTTTTCACCAGAAGGATCCTCATGAAGGTGGCTGGTGGTTGGCTCACCAAAGCCTCTCCTGGGCCTTTTGAAGCAATAACTATTAAAATGTTCCTGCCATTTGTCTAATGCAATACCATGCGCCACATTCATTTTTGGAGAGGTGACTTTCATTAACACTTCAAAAATAATTTAAGGTTTGCACTGTGAAGGTCAGAAACTTTTCACAGCTCAGAGCTAATAGCTCGGCTGTTTACATGCTCTAATTTCTCCATAACCTTTTCAAACACTCTGTGGCCAGCAGCTGGGACCTGTCCCTGCTATTTTCGCTCTCAGAACGTAACAGCAGAAATGCTGTGACTTTGTGCCCCTCAAATGGTCACATTTCTTCTCCTTAGGCTTTTCTTCCATTACCGCACTAACAGAGAGGGCTTCACCTTTTCAAGTGGCTCTGATGTATTGAAATACAGCCATAGTCATCCTTCCCCAGGAGAAATGAAACAATCTGATTGTCTCACTGGAAACTGTCTCTGAGGGTGTGGGGGAAGGCTAGACAGTCAGCCCTTCCTCCCAAGAGGATTTTTGGAGAAGATGTAACATGAGATAAACTGCCTTCCCTAGAAGAGCAAGGGGGAAGATTCTTGTTTTCGTGTCCCAAAGGAATAAGGTCATGATTCCAGAGTGTTTGACGATACGTCAGCAGAACACCAGCTACAGCTTTTTTATGCCATTTCATTTATTTACGTGTCAACTGCAGACTTTTAATGGAAATAGCACACAATGCCTGAACAGTGCACAAACTGATAGACCAGCTGAGCTCAAGGAGCCACAGGATGAGGGTACAGTTTGGTGAAATGAACAAGGCTCCTGCTCTCTGTACCTCTCAGAAAGTGGGACTCTTGTCTGCTTCAGTACCGCATCTGCTGCAGCAAACATCAGAGGCAGGCAGACAGAAAGGATGCTGCAATGTGCAAGGCTGTCACTAAGATATGTGGAGCTGGAGTGTCTGGGCTAGTTTTAATCTAATCTATCATTCTCAAAAGTGGTCCTTTTAAAAGAAGTACTGGGCCAAACCTTGCTCTCAGCTGGGGGTAGTGTGCAAATACATCATTTGAGAGGAAAGTCCCCAAATTTGACATTCATCAGGATGGGGCAGCTACATCCATATTATTAAGGCACCCTTCTGGTGTCAGTGCCAGTGCACAAGGAGGAAACCAGTCTTGTCCATCAGCTAAAGCTTCTATCAGGCTCAAGGGCACCACTGTCAACTGTTCTACACCCCCTGCTAAGGGTTCTTCTTCAAGTTTCTCTTTGGCATCTTTGTTTCCTCACAGAAGTTGGTTTCCGTTTGACAGCCTCCTGTGGGTGTGTGGAAGACAGCCGGCACTCACTGGTTGTGCTGCTTAATGGTCAGGAAGAGAGGTAGCTGGCAGTGTTCCTCCTTTTTTATAGCTTTGACCTGTGAGACAGGTCCCTTTGTTTAGGGCTTGGCCTCCAGCCAGATCACACATTATAGTTCACTGGGAAAAAAGTGAAATAGCAGAGAAGTCTTTTGATGCCTGGAAGGGGTCCTGAGCTTTCTCCTTAGCTCCAGGACTTGGGGTCCAGACCCTGGTGTATTTCGTCCTTTCCTGTTGGATTGTCCACTTAGACTCTCATTGCTGTCCCACCTTCAGGGTTTGGTCAGGGGACTGGGAGCCATCCTCTCCATCAAACTCTGAACCAGGACCCAGTAATGAGCAGGTAAATCCTGCAACGGGGGTGTCAATTGCTGATATTCTAGATCGCTTCCTCTGGATCACTTCCCTACTTTTGACCTCCCCAGAAAGTACTCAGCTTCACCTCTACAGGCTTGGTCAGGACAGTAATGTCAGGTCTCAGGCAACAAGAGTTCCTGAGCTGTGACTTCTGAAGATCTCAGAGCAGAGGTCTGCACCCTTTCACATCATGTCCCCTCTGAGCCGCTCCTCTCTGTTTTCCCTTTTAAACTCCACCTCCATATTACACAGGCTTTGCAGGTGTGGCTGGTTGGAGCTGCCAGGGCCAGAGCCACTTTTTAACCCCTTGTTCTTCAGTGTGGGGTCTGTATACCTCATCACAGTTTGTGTGTTGGCATCCAGAGTACATGCTCCCAGATATCTGCAGTAGCGCTTCCTTCTGGGACTAGGTGAGACAAGCAGCTACTTGGTAACTCCTCAGAGCTCTCTGTTGGTTTTAATGCCCATCCAAATGCTCACAATCTTCTCTAGGCACTTATTTTCAAAAGGCTTTTTGTTTGCTATCTTGCATTTTAACAGATGTCCAAGCTCTTGCAGTCATACATTAGCACTGAAAACATATGAACTGAAAATTCTCGGTTTGGTTTTCATACTATATATATTTGGTTTCCATATGTCACAGGACTTAGTGAATGCTGTAGATGCCTTTTCTATCCTTGGTGTTATTTTTTTCTGGAGGTCTCCATTTGTTAGTACGGTGTTGCCTTTGAATGAGAGTCTCACACCTGGTTTTCAAGGATGTTTGTTCAGAAGAATGTGATGTGGGCATTTCTTGGTCTGCTGTTTCTGAACAGGTGTTTGTCTTTGCTTGCAGCTTTTCAGGGATGCCACTTGATAGCATAAGATCATAAGCAAAGTGCAGCTCTTCCGTCTACTTGCTGTCTCTCCGTATTCTGCCAGCGTTTGTGTTGCTAATATGCAATTTTTAATTATCCATTCTGTGGCATTGCCAAACAACAGCAGTGCTTGACTGAAGCCCTGTTTCACGCCATCTATGCTGAGTCATTCTGTTGTCTCATTGCTCACTCTTACTGTGCATTTTGCACCATAGTATGCAGCTTTGACCCTGCTGATGACTTCAGCTAGAATGCCATAAAACTGAAGACTTTCACCATCTATGCCTAAGCAAGCTGTCAAGTACCTTTTGAAAATCAAATAAGTTGATAACAGGGAGCCTGCCATTCCTCCATTAGTGTGAATATCTGTCATACATAAGATCTAGTGAGCCTCAATCTACCTTGTTCTTGCCTAAGATTTGCAAGGATTGTCTTTCATCCTGTGTGGATGATGCTATTGAAGAAATTCCTTACAACAGAGAGTAGATGACTCGTTTTCAGTTGTGACATTCACTAAAATCACCCTTTTTGCATATTCTGACAATCATTCTGTTTCCACTGGTCAGGAGTGGCCTTGTTTTCCAAGACAGCATTAACAGCTCTGCTGGTTTCATCTGGCTGTTGTATCAAGTGCTTTTCGTCTTTTCTGTTGCAATTTGATCATCTCCTGCCATCATTTTTTTCCCTCAACTTCTGATATCTCTGTTGGAGTAGTTTTGAGATGATCAGGTTCCCATGTTTCATTGAACTCTGATGCTGAGGTAAAGTTAGGCCTGTTACTCTGCTCTACTTCACTTGTAAGCATTTATCATAGAATCATAGAACATTAGAACTGGAAAGGACCTTGAGAGGTCACTGATTCCAGTCCCTTGTCCTCGTGGCAGGACCAAGCACCATCTAGACCATCCCTGATAGATATCTAACCTGCTCTTAAATATCTCCAGTGATGGACCTTCCACAACCTCCCTAGGCAATTTATTCTGTTGTTAAACCACCCTGACAGGAAGTTTTTCCCAATGTTCAACCTAAACCTCCTTTGCTGCAGTTTCAGCCCATTGCTTTTTTTCCTGTCCCCAGAGATCAAAAAGAACATTTTTTTTTTTCCTTGAAACCTTTTTTTTTTTAGGTACTTGAAAACTGCTATCATATCCCCTCTAAGTCTTCTCTTTTCTAAAGTAAACAAACCCAGTTCTTTCAGTCTTGCCTCATAGCTCATGTTCTCTAGACCTTTAATCATTCTTCTTGCTTTTCTCTGGACCTTTTCCTATTTCTCCACATCTTTCTTTAAATGTAGCGTTCAGAACTGTCCATCTTTACTTTTTTGGTCCATTTCCTGAGCTTCTGCAAAGGATTTCAGTCACTTGGTAAACAACTCTATGGTGTCTTATCATAGCAGTAACTTTAACTTCAGCTGCTAGGACTTCAATGTGCTTACATTCCATTTAATTTTTTTTGTATTGCTTTTCATTGCTTTCTTGTACTCCTCCTTTGCTTTTTCCAGTATTTAATTGGTCTTAGGAATCAGGAGTTTTTCTTTCAGTGCTTTCCCCCCACCCACTCAACAAGGTATCTCTCGGCTTATCCAATTCTTGCTCTATGTTGATATCCAACTGCTGTCATCTGTATCACATTGCTTCCGACCAATGCCCATTTTCCTTCATGTCCAGCCAGTGTCATAAGATGGTTAAACATGATGGCAAGATATGGCCCTGAAGATGGAAGGAGCATGTCAGCCTTTCTCAAATTAGTTATAGCATTAAGATGTCTGGGGTGCTCCGTCTCCCGGGACCTGAGCACCATGTGGTTCCCAGGAACTCACATGAGCAGGATCAATGATGCATCAACAGGAATTTCAGTACTAGAGCAAGGTGAATAATCCCTAAAAACACATTTAGCTGATGATTATCCTCTTCGTCTCTCTCTTTCTTTTTTGTTTGTAAATTTCATACCAGCTGATTATGGCTTTTTGAATGTATTCCATCCCCCACCTCCAACATCTACTGTGCTTTCAGGCCATTTCCTAGCAGACAGGATGTGAAATGAAGCAGGGCCCCAGTGCAGATCCCAGTGGACTGATGGCTACACAAGAAATAACAGGAGTACAATCAGCATTGATTGCCACCTATGTCATCAGCTTTGGAAAAGGCCTGGGACTACACAAGCCATCGGGATTAAACTATTCTTAGCGGTGGATCCTTCCTGACGGTATTGAGATGCATTAGATGAGTGCTGTGGGAAAATATTCACTGCTGTGGCCTGTATGTTGCCTGGCTTGTGGACAAATCAAAGATTTCATACTCCCAGTGAGTCAAGGCCTCGCTCTTCCACCTTGTTGTTAAAAAGGTCATCAAACAGTGAAATGTTTTAAGTCTCTCTATTCAAGGAGCAAGAGGGGGCTATTGCAGATTAGAAAGCCAAAGGTAAGTTCCATCAAGTACAATTGCTGCAGCTCATCTATGTTTTGCAGGCGGCTTAACTAAATTCTGCACAAAAAACTGCAAATTCAGCAGGAAGCAGAGAGGAGTCAGGGTAGCAAATGAGAACAGATACAGATTGGGCGAAAGAATGGAAAACAAAGTCATCATTAATTAAGGGACCTAGATGATGGGCCTGCTGAATGAGGTCACTGAGTACGCCCACTCTCCCTGCTCTAGTTTTAGCTTATGTAAATGACTTGGAGAGATGGGGTTTTCAGACTTCTTACATTTGCTCAGAAAGGGGGATGGGGGGAAATAATGGACATGGAAAAAAAACAATCCAACAATTTAGATCTACTTTAGAACTGGGTCAACATACAGCAAGAGAAAATTAAAGTTAACAAATGTGAAGTAATGTTCCTCTCCCTGAGATCTTTGGCCCCCCCACTAAGTCTAATTTATATAAATGGCTCCAGGAAGTGGACTGCAAACTGGTTAAGTCTGCTGACAACACAAAATTGAGCAGCAGAGTGGACACAGGGGAGGGGGAAGCAGCCTAGGAAATTCTAAAGAGTCCTTAGCATTGCCAGGTAATTTGGCTGATACGCAGTAAATAATGCTTAATGATGACAAATGCAAAAGCAGTGCAATTTATTTACAAAAGCAGGGGATAAAACATGGTCATTGGGAGTCGGACTCTTCCTAAGCTTGGCCAGACAATTTGTTTTCAGTCAGCTATTCAGAAAGACAAATGAAAAACACCAGGATTCCTTAAAGGTGGCCTGCAAAGGGGAAAAGAAGGGCTCACACTAGTGTTCCCTTTAACTTTTTCCATCCATGTGTGGAAAAAATTGTGTTGTGTGCACGGAGGCATGTACAGTTGTGCACCATCTATAGAAATGTAGATTGCTAGCCGTGGTCACTCTGCAAATCAGCTGGGAGGCACTTAAATCTCTTCTTAGAGGCTGCCCAAGCACTCAGCTTACAGGGAACACTGGCTAACACCTCTCTTTACTTTTTGTATAGGTACATCTGCATTAGGAAAAATGTGTTTGTACAACAAGGTGCCTAACACATGGTAGCTAACCATCACACAGCCTGTGCTGGGGGAAGCTGTAGCTTTCACTCAATGTAGCTGATCACAGTGATCCTTGGTGGATTAACTAGGCATGGCTAAAGATGGAAGACAGGAGAGGTGCTTGTTTTTAAGAGACTTGTTTTAAACATCAGTTCAGGTCCCGTCTGGCAAACCCGATGGTGACTGGAGAAGCAGGAAAAAGAAGATATCACAAACATGAAAATTGGGCAACAGAGAAGGGAAAGGATTTTGATCAGGCTTATCACAGCTTTTAGTCTGACTTCATCCCATGAGTTGGTCTGCCCAACTCCATGAGGAAAGCTGCTTTGGTGGCACTCCTTCCTTTCTCCAGCCTTTAATCTCGCCACAGTGCTGCACCCGACGAAATCCAAGTACTAAACAGAGTCAGCAATTCATGAGAAATCCCTGGTACCTTATTATAGACCTAATATTAAGTATATAGCAATATACAGTCTGTGACGCCCAAGAGTATCCCCCACCTTCCAAAGAGCAGACCAGAGATGATATCCCCAGTATGGTAAGGTACGAGGAAGCAGAATCAACCCTTCATTAAAATCAAAACTAGTTTCCAGAAGTTCTTTGTACCTCAGAAAGTGGCAATAGAGAGCAACATGCTGGGATGTCCCCTTTAATTCCGGATGTTCAGCCCAGATTTTGAGTGCTCTGATAAGACACTACTTCAATAGCAGTCAGGGGTTGAAAGCTACAGGTGACTCACACCCAACCATGCAAAATGAAGTGCAGCCACCACACAAGCAGGCAGAAGATACAGCTGACTAAAGGGAGGTTAAAGAATGAATGATGAGGACAGGTTCAAAAGGAAACCTTAATAAGAAGGGATTTCTGTAGCGTAGATGGCATCGTAAATGCTGTAGTCAAGGAGACAGTCATGTCATTTTTTCCCACTCAGCCCAAACAATCAGACGATGCACAAAAATAAAGGATTTAGAGGGTGAAAAAACCTCAAACCATAGAGGGAAAACAGAGCAATGTTGGTTTCTAAATATAAGTTTGGGGACAGATTCTCTGTAAAGCTTGATCCTAACTCATTGAAGTCCATTGGAATTTTGCTACAGACTTCAGTAGATGTTGTATCAAGCTGAAAATATGTAGAGCACAAATCAAGGAGCAGTACCCTTAGGCTGGTGTTTCCATTCCCCATATGCTGTTTGTTAGGGTAGCCTAAAGACTGCTCTAACTTACACCTGCTTTCAACAACCATAAAGTACAGAACAGCTTTCCTAGCATTGCACAGCTTAACTCCATCTTGACCATACCTCCTTTCTTTATTAATCACACCTGTCCTGACAGCAAAGAGGATAAGGTACTTAAAGCCCTACGGGCATCTTTGGAACCACACTCACACTGAGCCGATCCCTCTGAACCATCTAACATGCTTTTACAGCCCTGGAGCCTGAATGTCATGGCACAAAACGAGACCAATGCACCTGAAGGTTATTGCTTTAAAAGGGTTCTGGCAAAGCACAGCAGCAGAGAATTTGAAAACTGTCAAGAGATTATAAACATACCAATGATATTTACTCAAAGGAGCAGGAATAACAAAGATTTCCCAACATGAAGTAATGCACCAGACCCATGCATAACCCAGGGAGAAAGGAGAGAAATGGCAGTCGTTAGCATAAAAACAGTGAGGCCGAGAGCCATTGTGGGCCCCAGGCTAGAAGCGTGGGGAAGCGTGGGGAGGAGCTCTGTGCTTCCAAAGGGCACAGCTTCAGGTGGAAGGGGCGGTGGTACTGCCCCACCCAAGCCATTAGAGCTGTACCAATAGGCACTCCGGCAGCATTTCAAATGGGCTTGGGGCTTCTGTCACTGCTGTAGTAGCAGTAGTGGTGTCCAGGAGCCTTGGGGGCCCTTCAAATAGTCAAGCTACACGGCAGTGGCTACCTTTTTTGCTGGGTCTGGAACACACACACACTGTGCTGCCCATAGACAGTGGGCACAAACCTTGAAACAAGGTGTGTGGCTCTACAGTTGGTGGATCATAACTTCATAACTACTTCCGACAAGTACCTGAGGGAGCTGGCTCTTGCTTGCACATCGGCAACACTTGTGATGCCAGTAACGTTCCACTGAACTGAACTGAAGGGGAAACGTGGGGGGATGTTTGTCTACATCCCCCTGCCCCCATAACTGCTGTAAAATTCTAACCACAGTGTGCAAATACGTTTGCATTACATTCAAGTCTAGCAATATCAGTGAGCCCATATTTTGAAGGTAGGTGATGGGACGTAAACTCTTTCTGGCATTAAAAGGCTAGAGACAACATTGTTACATTGCTGAAGGGACAGGATGTGAAACTGACCAATTCCGTTTCAACATCCAATTAAGATGGAATTGTGAAGAAAAATTATCCTAAATCAGATAAAAAATTCTCTCTTCCGGGTGCTAGTAAAAATGCAAATCAGAAATCAATGGGCTTAAATCTATTCCAAAAATCATCTTTCTGTGATGCAGGTCAGTTTATTAGGAAAGGCTGAAATCAGAAGGGATATACTGATTTTCTGTGAATTCAATATCCCCGGGAAAAGACAAACAAAGTCATGCTCTGTCATAAGGGAAAATATCGATCTGTGTAAACGGACATGCAGGAAAGACACCATGACTAACACCACATCTCTGTCTGTCCCTTCTCACCTGATTGGTCCCTGCCCAGTTTGAGAGTAAAAGTTCTTTTCATGCTCAGAACTATACTGAACTTGGAATGGAGATGGACTCCAAAGATAGAGTCTGTTTAAATTCAGCCAGGATTAAAATAAGAGGAGACATGACAGAGGTGCCTGAAATTGTGAATGATGCAGAAAAGGCAATTTTAAGCTGTCTCATAACACAGGAAAGGGCAGGCAAGCAATGAAATCAAAAGTCAGGGCATTTAAAACTGATCGGATGAAATTGTTTCCTCACACAATGCATGGAATGGCTGGTGGAATTATTTAGCACTAAGTATTAATGAAGATAAGAGCTTAGGAGAGTTAAAAAAGTGGTGAGATGATGAGAGTGTTTGGTTTGTCTCGGGCACCACCCCTCTGTGCACACCTAGAGGGAATGGGGGGCAGGATGCAGACAGCTCACCGGGGACTTGCAGAAGGAGCAGCCTCCCTCTGCATATGGCTGCTTGGGAATGGATCATGCACCTGCTGGCCATGGGAGACAGGTGAACTCCCATGGGGGAGGACTGCCCCAGCCTCACTCTTTCTACTTGAAGCCCTGCCCCAGCTCAGCCTTTGCACTGCCACCGCTCACTGCTGGAGTCCTGAGCCCCTTCCTCCTGGCTGAACGGCCCCAGCCCAGGCACCTGGTGTTCAGGGACAGGAGGACGAGGAGAGCCATGGCACGGGGCTACACGGGGGAGGCAAGGCAGAGATGAGTGGGGATGTGGCAGGATGAGATCTTGTGGGGGAAGCAGAGGGGTAGGCGGGACTCAGTGTGTGGCGTGGACCTCTGGAGTGGGGGGATGAAAAGGACAAGGGGAGGAACAGACTCACCTGAGAGCAATGAGGGCCTAAGGGAAGGGGCAGAGCTCAGAGGGAAGAAGAGGTGGAGAGCAGGCAAGGCCACCACAGCCCAGGCCCCATGCAGCTGATAGTGGCTGCGCTGGGGACACTTCACCTCTGCTGGCCTATTCTACCTGCTATTCTGGAGAAGGGCTCCCTTGTCCAAGTTTCTCTGGTGCTGTGCTCCTTCCGTGTCCCAAAATACCTAACACATGGGCTTCATTCCACTTTGGGGTCACAGGGCACATTTGTGCCTGGCTTATGTCATTTGCCTGCCTACACTCTATGTCCCATGGAGCAGGGACCTCCCTTTCCTCTGCAGGCTCAGCCCTCCACAGGATGAGCATTCAGAACCCTTCTTCCAGCCCTAAATTCCTAACCCACCTTGACATTTCATGCCATGCTGTGGTCCTGTGCCACTGTGTTCTGGCAGCACTCTCCTTGCGGACTCTCCTGCCAGATTCCCCCTTCAACTTGACTGCTCCAGAAACACAAGCTGTGAAAGATGTGGCAGGGCAGGAAAGTCACTTCTACATTTGGCAACATTGCGCTGACTAACACTGCAGGCTCTGTGCACTTCAAGAAGGAAAAAATCTAAAGGCTGGGGGGATGACTCTGGTCTCATAAAGCAAATGCTTTTTCCAAAACACAACTGATTTTGGTCTCATCTTACTGGTTCTTATCGCACTGGTATATGTGTGCACGTCGGGGGGATGATTTTCATATGAAAACGAAAAACAATGTGTGTTCAGACAAAAAGTTTTAAAAAAAAAGATCCTGCCTTCCGTCAGAATTCAAATTGTGCAAACACAGATTCCCTGTACTCTCCCATCAGTCAGTCTCAGTTACTGATGCACTTCTGTCCCTGGCATGTGTAAGGTTATGTCTACACTAGGTAAAGTAAGTTGACTGAAGATGCACAGTTCTAGCTACAGCAACTGTGTAGCTAGAATCAACTTATCTGTAATGAACAAGGTTGACAGGAGAGTCTTGCGTTGACCATCCCTACTCCTCACATCTCACAAGGAGTACAGGGGTTGACTGTGATGCCTCAGAGGTCGATTTCACGTATCCCTACTAGTTGCACAAAATCAAACCCCAGAAGATTGACCCTCAGCAGATAAGTCATCTGGGCTACTGTAGACATAGCCTCAGACTATGGTACTAATGCACTGCTCAAAATCTGTAATGCATTTATTCTGACAACACACTGGGGCAGCAGGGCAATGCAACGATTCCAATTGCACAGTTGGGGACCTGAGGCGCAGAGAAACTAGGGCTACACCTACAGCCATCCTTCAAAAGAAGTTCTTCTGGAAGAGTTCTTCCAAAAAAAATGTCTTTTGAAAGAGTGCATCCACTCACAAAAAAGCAATAAAAAAAATAGATCTGCTCTTTCGATAAAGAGGGTTCACACAGCCCCTGCTCTTTCTAAAGAGCAAGCCAAGGATTGAAAAATCCAGCACCATGAGGACTACTCTTTCGAAAAAAGGGCCCCCATGGCATCTACTAATTTTTTTACCCAAAAGGCTCTTTCAGAGAAAGGCACTGTTCCTCACCAGAGAGAGGAGGAGGGCTGCTGGAAAAAGTGCTGCGTTCTTCCGGTTTAATATGGAAAGAATGGATTTTGTGTGTAGATGCTCCACAGGACTTTTTGAAAGAATCCCGGCTTTTTCAAAAAAGCACACTAGTGTAGACGTAGCCTTGATGATTTGCCCAAGGTCACAGAGGCAGTTGTAGCTGAACAAGGAACTGAACTCAGCTTTCCAGAGTCCCAGCCTAATGTCGTAACTTATGGGTCATTCCTTCCCATATAAATAGCTCCCCACATATAGCTATTGACTCCGTTTTTGGTTGACTCAGCCAAGAAGCCAAGCATGGATCAGGCACAGGGACCAAATGCCCCTTCTAACCCTAGACACGAGGCACACAGAGAAGACTCTTACACTGCAACTGTCTGTGCTTCACTTTTCCTCCACCTGTGCCCTGGATAGTGAATTTCATTCCCTCCGGCACTCAGCCCAGGGCTCGCTTCAGACATACACTCACAACTAGATGACCTTCAAACGTTTCTTCTCTGCTCCACAGTCTGGACGCTCAAAATGGAGTAAGCAGGCCGGCACTACAGCAGGCTTCACCGGCTCGGAGAACTCCGCTTGAAGGGGAAGAATTTAAGGTGTTCTTTGCAGCCTCAGTGGAAAGGCAGGACTGGAGGCAGCAGCCCTACCAGGTGATCAACAAGGGAACCCGACCTGGTGGAGGATGGATGATCTGCTTTGGTGGAAGTTGCCCTGCAGCTAAAATTCCTTTGGGTCATCAGCCGAGCAACATCATTTGTTGAGTTCCCAATACTTTGCACCGCTCTCTTTTATCCCCTGAATACTAAAAGGCCAGGCACTTGCCTCCCAGGTGAAAGGAGCTGGTAGATGGGAGACAGAGGAGAAGAGCAGCAAGAGATGAATCCTGCTAGTGTCCCACGAGGTCACAGCTGTCACTGCATGGAAAGTCAATGGAGGGAGACACAAGGTCTCACACACCCCTATAGCCCCAGCTGGTTTGCAAGTTTGGCCAGCTTGCTCATCAAGCAGAAGAGCAAGGTGCTTTTGGTGCTGATCTCTTGGTGGTGGCAGCGAAAGGAGACTGGCGTAAGGACAGCTCTCTGTGCTGAGCAGATGACAGCAGAAAGCTTTGGCAGCCACAATACGTCCTGCTCTGGGAATTTCTGCAGTCGAGTGTTGGTTTCGCTGCTGCAGTTAGATGACACCAGTCCGGGAGGTGACAAAGAGCCTTACAAGGAGAGCTGAAGGTGTAAAAACAAGATGAAATCCAAGCAGCGTTGCTCTGCAGGGCAGGGAGGGCTTGCTGACGTCAGGGCTGCAGTTGGTGTGGTTTCAAATGTATGTCGGGCCCAAAATAAGCGAAGAGAGACCACAACTTCACCAGAAAGCTAGACTTCACGGCCTGAGAGCGCTGTGCAGCTTGGCTTTAAGCTGCACCTATCTTTTACATTTGCACTGTCATCAGAGCTGGAGTCTGTTCACCACTGCATGTAGAGGCAGAGAGAGAACTCTGTGGCGGGCACTGTCCTGGCAGAGCCTGAGTCACAAAGTGTTGCAGGAGGCATTGACACAGGTAACAAGGTGTGGTGTATTTGGAGCTCAGGAAGATGAGGGAACTGTCAGAGCAGCTAGTCCCAGAGCATGGCCTGTGTAAACTTCCCCCAGCTCCACCACGTCGGTCAAGGTCAGACAGGTACCATGGTAGATGGGGATGTGGCTGGTTTCTAGAGCTGAGAACAGGTAAGGAGGAGAGAAGGGCTGGTACATAGGCAAAGAGAAACGGGATCTAATTAAACTGTGCCTCTGCCTTCAAGATTTAGCTCTAGATGTAGTGAATATACTTCCCCTAAAGCAGCGGTTCCCAACCTTTTTGAGATGGCCGCCCATTTTGACAATTCAGTAACAGTTTGTGACCCAAGACAATGCAAAACTGGAGGGGGGAGAGGGAAAGGAGGTTCTCCCCTGGAAAAAATATTTTATAACATTTGATTCACACCTCCTGCCCCAAACCATCCCCCACCCCCAGGTTTAAACCCCTCACAGCCCCAAACCACCCCCCACCTCCCAGGCTTAAACCCCTGGCATCCCCAAAATGAAATTGAAACAGTGAAATTGTGCCAGGGAGGAAGTTTGTTCATTGGGCCACCATGTACATCCCTGTTAGTGTGCATTCACACAATCTTACATACATACACACACATGGATTATTCACAAGTATGTGGAGACAAGAGATGCCACACATGATTCCAATAAACTGGAAACTTCAGATAAAAGCACCACAATATTGGCAGCCTGGCTCCCATACAATCTCCTCCTGAAAACCCCCTCGCATCTACGTCATGGGGCTCAACATGACATGGTGATCTCCTGTCCCAAAAGAGAGAAGAGGAAAAAGGAAGGGAAAGAATCCATCAGGCCAGAGTAAAAAGTCCAGCTTCTTCAGGTCTGTTCAGATAAGGAAAGAAACTTTCACTTCCTTCCTCTTGCCTGGGCCTTTAAAAACAACAGTTCGGATGTCTCTCAATCTAAGAGTCAGTCGACAAATGGTAAATAATACAACAATCCAGGGGAAATCAAGGCTGTCTTGGGAAATGCACAATGGCACATAACACATATATGGACTCTCAACAGGCACTTTTCTTCTGTGTTTTTGTTTTCCCCGCAGCAGTTTCTAAAGTGTGGAGGTGTTTGTAAATTGTAGCCTGCTGCTTTCTGCTACACAGCTCAGCTTTTTCAGATGGATGGGGAGCTGATTAGATTTGCTAGGGACTGCACTGGCTTCCTCAAACACTTTCCCTGCTCGGCTCATTTTCTGTTGATGCTTCTGGTGTGGCTGGCTAACTCCTGACAGGGTTAATTTGCAGGCCCAGCAGGGGAAACTAAATGCATCAGCGCCCCAGTTGTTTTCCTTTTGTCCTTGTTTGCTGTCAAGCTGGTGCGAGCACAAACTCTCCCTCAAGGTTAAGTGCCTAGCACAAGTAGCCAACTGCCCCTCCAGCTAGACTCTGCCTCCTTCTCAGGCCCCTTCATGCCACTCCAGTGCCATATAAAAGCCCTAATAGGTTGGGAGAGCAGCTTCCCAGTGCAGAGACAGTCTCCAACCTTCACCATGCTCCTGCTGCTGGCAAATGCTTGTGAAATCTACCAGCAAAGTGTGTCTCATCCTTCAGGGTTTGTCCCACATGGAGGATGGCAAGTTATTATTGCTACTGATCACTCCATGACATCAAGTGGCAGAGGACCTAAAGGTTCCAATCCCAGCTAATGAACTATGTGAATATCAATATGGGGGGGTTATTTTTTTTGGGGGGGGGTTGTTTGCTTTAAAGAAACCTAAAAAATTATCCCGAGAAAGATTGTTAAGATTGGAAAATCAAACACTCCAAAGCTAGGAATATCCAGAAACAAAGTGACCTCTTTCACCAAATTCAGGCCTCTAGTACATATGTATTATAATACAGACTTTAATTACGTGCTCACGTTTTATACTTTCCATGGAGACACTTTACCAAAAGTCCTACTAGGAGTCTCTCTGAATCCAGTTCTCTTGAAATCCAGAGTTGTTCCTTAACCACAAGACCAAACATAAATTCTGAACTTTCTCTTGTGAAAAGGAGTAACCTGTTACACACAGTGTTCACCAGGACAAGGACACTGTTTTGGAGGAGAAGGGGGGTTAATTTAATCAGGGTTTTCATGTTTGCGAAATTCTTCTAAAACCCCTCCTCACATGGCAGAAGAAAACAGTCTGCAGACACCAAACTCAAGACCTCATTATGGAAATGAATGTGTCAGACAAACAATACCCGTTTGGGTCTGTCTGGCACACCGCGATGTATTACAGAGATACTGTGCATGTCACCCTGGCATGCTATGTTCTCCATCACCACTGAGCTCCTAAATAGACCCCATTGGAGACAATTATTTTTCAAAAGGTGAAAGTTTGAGGAAAAAGAGTTTACTCACCCTGTGCTGTAACGGGAGATCTCCAAGAAATGATTTCCTCTAGGGAACTGCACTTCAGGGGCATATAATCCCCATGCACCATCAATCAGAAATTCTTATTAGCTGTCTCTGTCCAACCTGTGCATCTGCCAGTGACACCCTCATACCCTGCTCCATGTCTGTGAGAGCAAACTGCCCTTAGTTTGTAATCCACCACCAATTCTCAGAAGGAAAGGCCAAACCTGAGGGGAAGGAGGGCAGAGAGCGGAGCACCCGGAAGGACACACGCCTCAAAGAAGTACAGTTATTGCACAAGGTGAGTAATCTCACTTTCTGCTTCAAGTAAGGTTCCTGCAGGTGCCCTACTGCAGGTGACACCACGTGGTATCCTCATCGGGAGGAGAGAGCTTCAGAGTCAATGTCCTTACTAAGGTCTGCTCTGTCCCTCTCCATGCACCACTCCACCCCTTCTCCCAAGACTCCTGGGGGATTAGCAGGAGGTCTGGTGCCAGCAGCAGGGGTCGGGCCCATCCCCGAGCTCACCTGCAGTTGGGTGGGGGAAGCAGAGTGATCTGGCCCCAGCCTGCTCTGTGGCACTGGTTCCCAGCCCTGGTTTTCTGCTTCCTGCTGCCGTCAGTGAGTAGGTCCACTCCCTCCCCGAAGGACACGCTGGAGCCAGGAGAGTGGAGTGGGCAGGCTCTGGATCACTCTGCTTCCTGTTGCTGCCAGTGAGTTTGGAGGTGGACCTGATCCCTGTTGCCTCCAGGCGCATCTCCTGCCTCTTCAGCCCTCAGTGTGTCCCCACACACACAGGGGGCTGCTTAGCACAACAGAACTTCTTGGGACGGCACCTCAGAACGAATGCTTTGACAATGACAACTACAGTGTAGATGCATTAGGTGGGTTAAAATGCTTCTCTCTCCAGAACCTATCTGCCTCACTTCCAGGAGGTTCTGTCAGCCTCTGAAATCTAGAGCATTTGCATCTGATAGGATATTTAAACCAACTGCAATTTACTAAACTGCCCTTTGTTTACAGGAATGCAGGTACCTAGCAAGCGTAAAGTATAAAGAATTCCTTAGGTGTGTGCAATAAGCTGCTGGTATTTTTCACAAACAGCTTCAGCCCATAAAGTAGTAGGTCCTCTAGCTGGACTTCTCTGGAGAAGCCCAATAGCTGTAACCAAGATGTCCTGTGCCTCATCACCCTCATAGATCTTGAGCAGGCTTGTAGTATCTGCTGTGTTCAGAGTGACCGAAAGAGATGTTCTGGGCAAGACCTGACTGCCAACAATGGAGGCCTGCTATTGTTCCCTTCAGTCCAGAGTAAAGTGTTCAAAAATGATCCAAAGTTTGTATAGCTTATGTAGTTGCATATTGCCACTGGCACCTGGTAATTTGCAATACAGAACTGTAGGGTTGCCAATGATAGGATTTTCTTCCCAGCAGGACCAAGCACTTATGGTCTCTGTCATCCACACTGTACTTATAAAGATGTTACTTTCCCCATTCGTTGATTATATCCACAAACAGAGAGTTAGATGGCGGGTGGCAAAACAAGAACTTGGAACTCCTTAAGCGGGAACAACATTTTTAAAAGCAGCTCTCACATTTGGGCATGATTGGACCCAAGGTTTGCAGGGTTCAGGACATCCTTGTTGGGAGGAAAGACAATACTGGATGGGGTCATGGAGAGCAGAATATTCAACAGCTTGCCTTGGGAGTCTCTGACTTCTTCAAGAGGTTTCTGTGAGATTCTGTCACCTGCCTAAGGAGATCCTGGAATTGCTGAATGTCATTGTCCATAGATGGAGGAGGGATTACAGCAGCATCCAACAAAGAATATGAGATGGTAGTTGAAGGAGTGATTTCTTCATCCACCCTGGTCTCTTGGGCTTCAGACATTTTCTCTTGTTGATGGGGAGAGGCATGAGTCTCCCTATCACTCTATGGGAGATGGTTGGTGCCCTTAATAAGTCTGCAGTAAGCTACTGAGGGATGGCCATGGTGCCACTGAGGAGGGAAGGGACCATATGAGGAAGGGGACTAGCATCCAGGGTGGCTCCCACCAGAAGTGAATCACAGAATCTCAGAATACTAGGACTGGAAGGGACCTTGAGAGGCCATCGAGTCCAGCCCCCTGCCCTCATGGCAGGACCAAGTACTGTCTAAACCATCTCTGATAGACATCTATCTAACCTGTTCTTAAACATCTCCAGCGATGGAGATTCCACAACCTCCCTTGCCAATTTATTCCACTGTTTGACCACCCTGACAGTTAGGAACTTTTTCCAAATGTCCAACCTAAACCTCCCTTGCTGCAGTTTAAGTTCCTTGCGTCTTGTTCTATCCTCAGAGGCCAAAAAGAACAAGTTTTCTCCCTCTTCCTTATGATACCCTTTTAGATACCTGAAAACTGTTATCATGTCACCCCTCAATCTTCTCTATTCCAAACTAAACAAGCCCAATTCTTTCAGCCTTTCTCCATAGGTCACATGCTCTAGACCTTTAATCATTCTTGTTGCTCTTTTCTGGACCCTCTCTAATTTCTCCACATCTTTCTTGAACTGTGGTGCCCAGAACTGGACACAATACTCCAGCTGAGGCCTAACCAGCACAGAGTAGAGCAGAAGAATGACTTCTCACATCTTGTTCACAACACAGCTGTTAATGCATCCCAGAATCATGTTTGCTTTTTTTGCAACAGCATCACACTGTTGACTCATATTTAGCTTGTGGTCCACTATAAACCCTAGATACCTTTCTGCTGCAGTTATTCCTAGACAGCCTCTCCCCATTCTGTATATGTGAAACTGATTGTTCCTTCCCAAATGGAGCACTTTGCATTTGTCCTTATTAAACTTCATCCTGTTTACCTCAGATCATTTCTCCAATTTATCCAGATCATTTTGAATTATGACCCTATCCTCCAAAGCAGTTGCAACCCCTCCCAGCTTGGCAACATCTGCAAACATAATGGCTACATCTACACGTGAAGCCAACATCGAAATAGCTTATTTCGATGTAGCAACATCGAAATA
This sequence comes from Carettochelys insculpta, assembly GCF_033958435.1. Lineage (NCBI taxonomy): Eukaryota > Metazoa > Chordata > Testudines > Carettochelyidae > Carettochelys > Carettochelys insculpta. Next base: position 8,010,800 of record NC_134145.1, read on the forward strand.
GGCTATTTCGATGAATAACGTCTACACGTCCTCCAGGGCTGGCAACGTCGATGTTCAACTTCGACGTTGCGCGGCACCACATCGAAATAGGCGCTGCGAGGGTACGTCTACGCGCCAAAGTAGCACACATCGAAATAAGGGTGCCAGGCACAGCTGCAGACAGGGTCACAGGGCGGACTCAACAGCAAGCCGCTCCCTTAAAGGGCCCCTCCCAAACACAGTTGCACTAAACAACACAAGATACACAGAGCTGACAACTGGTTGCAGACCCTGTGCCTGCAGCATAGATCCCCAGCTGCCGCAGAAGCAGCCAGAAGCCCTGGGCTAAGGGCTGCTGCCCACGGTGACCATAGAGCCCCGCAGGGGCTGGAGAGAGAGCATCTCTCAACCCCCCAGCTGATGGCCGCCATGGAGGACCCAGCAATTTCGACGTTGCGGGACACGGATCGTCTACACGGTCCCTACTTCGACGTTGAACGTCGAAGTAGGGCGCTATTCCGATCCCCTCATGAGGTTAGCGACTTCGACTTCTCGCCGCCTAACGTCGAAGTTAACTTCGAAATAGCGCCCGACGCGTGTAGCCGCGACGGGCGCTATTTCGAAGTTGGTGCCGCTACTTCGAAGTAGCGTGCACGTGTAGACACAGCTATTAAGCGTACTTTCTTTGTCAATATCTAAATCGTTGATGAAGATATTGAACAGAACCAGTCCTAAAATAGACCCCTGCGGAACCCCACTTGTTATACTTTTCCAGAAGGATTGAGACCCATTAAGAACTACTCTCTGAGTACAGTTATCCAGCCAGTTATGCACCCACCTTCCTGTAGCCTCATCTAAGTTGTATTTGCCCATTTTTTTGATAAGAATATCATGTGAGACCATAACAAATGCTTTGCTAAAGTCTAGGTATACCACATCTACCACTTCTCCCCTATCCACAAGGGTCATTATCCTATCAAAGAAGGCTATCATATTGGTTTGACATGATTCGTTCTTTGCAAATCCATGCTGGCTGTTCCCTATCACCTTACCACCTTCCAAGTGCTTGCAGATGATTTATTTAATTACCTGTTCCATCATCTTTCCTGGCACAGAGGTTAAGCTGACTGGCCTGTAGTTTCCTGGGTTATTCTTATTCCCCTTTTTACGGATAGGCACTATATTTGCCCTTTTCCAGTCTTCTGGAATCTCTCCTGTCTCCCATGACTTTACAAAGATGATAGCTAATGGCTCAGATACCTCCTCTATCAGCTCCTTGAGTATTCTAGGGTGCATTTCATCAGGCCCTGGTGACGTGCAGACATCTAATTTTTCTAAGTGATTTTAGCTTTTTTTTTAATTTCAACTTATAACCCTACCCCTTTCCCACTAGCATTCACTATGTCGGGCATTCCTTCATCAGACTTCTCAGTGAAGACTGAAACAAAGAAGTCATTAAGCATCTCTGCCATTCCCAAGTTCCCTGTTACTGTTTCTCCCTTCTCACTAAGCAATGGCCCTACCCTGTCCCTGATCTGCCCCTTGTTTCTAATGTATTGATAAAAAGCCTTCTTGTTTCCCTTTATGCTTGTAGCTAGTTAGAGCTCATTTTGTGCCTTAGTCTTTCTAATCTTGCTCCTGCATTCTTGTGTTTGCCTATATTCATCCTTTGAAATTCTCTACCAATTCCTCCCTATTTGTTAAAATCAGATAGAGAACTGCTTCCCCCCGGTAGCTTTTTCAACCTTTTGGAATAAAAAAATGGTCTCCAATGCAGTCCAAGAACTTACTGGGTAGTCTGTGCCCCGCCGTATTAGTTTCCCAACATATAACTGTGGTGGTGAGGTCCTTGAGCATGGCCCCCACCATCTGCGAAAGGAAGTTTGCATATGGATACTTGGGAGACCCCTGAATCAAAATGGATGATACTAGGGTGAAATCTTCATCCAGCTGGAGCTGGGGAAGGCTGAGGCCATGCACTACCTGCTCTCCACTTCTGCTCCTGCTAGAGAAGGGGCTGGATGCTTGGTTCCCAAGCGATCCTGGGCAGGAGTGCTCTCCTAGCCTTAGGTTCACCCACCGTCCATGCACAGCAAAAGCCCAGACAAACACCAAGCAGCTGTTTCAAGCACCACCTCAGGCTGAAGCATCTCAAAAAGAACTGAAGGAGGTTTCACCCACACAGCCTGATATGTCCTCAGTGCAAGGCATGAGAACATCCACAGCACAGGCATGGGCTGAATGGATACTGCTGATGAAAATCTCTGATCAAAGGCATCCACAGGGAGAGAACTTGAAGAAAAAGGATATAAATTCCCCTTCCCATTGCCCTACACTTGTGTGCATACACACCTGCAAATGTACACTTCCCACCCATCCCTTCATGCCCATCGAGCCGAGCACCAGATCCATTTACTTCCATCAGCATGGCAGGATCCTACTCTCTTCTCCCATTCCTCAGCTCAGACGAGGGTGTTATCTGCCCTGGATGTGTGTGCTGGGATGTTATTTGCCAGGAGGGAATCTGTTATGGCATGGATATTGTTTTGGATTGGTGATGCTGTTCCTTTCACACAAGAGCAGCTTGCTCTTTGTCACAGGCTCTCAACCTGCTTGTCTATACTCTGCTTTCATTGTTGTGCCTCTGCACCCGCTTCTCAGGACTGCTCCTCTGGGAGGGACAGACTCTCATATCTTGCTTTGCTGGGGTTGACCAGCAGGCTATTATCTCTGCAGGGCTGGAGCTCTGGAGCTAGGCAGCAAAAGAAGAGAAGCCACGAGAGTGCAGGACTCGCCCATCGAAACAAAGGATCTGCCTGGGCTTGAAATATGTCACACCATCTTGCCTCAGCCAATTGTTACTAGCTATTTACGTTGTGGAAGCACCAAGGGGGTCCAATCAAGCGTAGAGCTTCATTGTGCTAGGTGCTAATCAGACACACAGTCAGAGACAGCCCTTGTGCCAAAGAAAAGAGCTATCTGTCTAAATAAAGAAGGTACACTACAAAAAAAGGCAGACACGGTGACCATCCATCCCATTTTTCCCAGGACAGTCCCTTATTCAAGTTGTCTCACAGGCATCATGACTTTCTCAAGAAAATGGGCAAATTGTCCTGTATTTTGTGGGGCTCCTGTTCCCCAGCACCCACTGTCTTGAGGCAGAAGCCCCCACTTCCAGGGAGCTCCTCTGCTTGGCAGCTGCCCCATTCCCTGGCACCCCATGGAGGTAGCGCCCACTGCTGGAGAGCTCTGCCATGGGGCGGCTGCTTCATTCCTTGGCACTCCCCTGCTGGAAGGCTGTGGAGCCCCCATCCTCTACGCCCCCTCATCAGGAGGCTGAGGAGACCCCACCACTGGTGCCTCACTGTGGGGCAGCCACCCCCATCACTGAGGAGCCCTGACATGGAAAATCAGCCCTCCCACTCCTGAAGGCCCACATCCCATATTTGCCATAGGGCAATGTGGTCACCCTAGGCCAGAGCTGGGGGTACAATCCAGGCCAGTGCCCTCTCCACTGGACCACCGTTCCTATCTATTGGCCCGTGATTAGCAACGTAGGAATGAAACCAATAAGTGAATATTATGATGCTGGTCCTGGCTGCTCTGCAGCTAATTTCCATGACAACAACAAAGCAGCCCTGAAAAGGACGTAACGGGCCATGGGAGGATGACCATAATGCAAGGGGCCCTCCAGTGGTCCAGCACCTTTGTACAGTGCCCTCTCAGTCTGCCACCATTTGGGGGTCTGTGGCAGGAGGAAGGGAGGCGAACTCACTTCCCACTGCATGGGTTATACGCAGCGGCAAATGCTGCTCCTTCCCTTCTCAGAGGGCAATGGGATGGGTGTCCATACACATTTCCTGCAATGAAGTATATAATATGGAGATACACATCTCATAGAGCTGGAAGAAACCTTGGGAGGTCATTGAGTCCAATCCCCTGCCCTCTTGGCAGGACCAAGCACACCCCCACGGCCCCCCCTCTTTTTTTTTTGGCCAGGCTAGCAGGATTTGCAGACGGTAAATACAGAGCTATTAACAGGGCCTCGTACTCAATAGCTAAGACATGTCTTGTTAAAAAATAATTCAATACTCCTGATATAATGGCTCTAACTGGGACTCAGACTCAGTCTAGTCTCCTATGGTAACTGTCCTGACCTCCTGTTCCCTGCACTGTAACACAGATTCAGCTATAATCAATTATTGCTTGAAATACTCCTTAAATACAGAGAGAAAGCCAAAGCACGTGAAAGGCCTACGATGGTAAGTGATGCCTTTCAGCAGTACAGGAAACTGCTTTTTCTTAGTAAGCATTGATTTGAATCCTCAGCAGAGAGACACAGTCACTGCACTGTGTGTGCCGCTAACCTTGAGTTCACATTTACAGTCATGGGGGAATTCTGCAATTGTCACATCTGGAGCCATAGTAAAATTGCAGAACTGCACAGGAACTGACAATAGCAAGTGCATCAGAACTTTGCTTCCCTAGCTGAATAGTCAGTAGAAGTCACTTTTATACAACTGGCTATGCTCTCTTCCCTTCCTGTCCCACCAACCTTCTCCCACCAAAGCTGCGTCTACACGTGCACGCTACTTCAAAGTAGCGGCACCAACTTCGAAATAGCGCCCGTCACGTCTACACGCATCGGGCGCTATTTCGAAGTTAACTTCGACGTTAGGCGGCGAGACGTCGAAGTCGCTAACCTCATGAGGAGATAGGAATAGCGCCCTACTTCGACGTTCAACGTCGAAGTAGGGACCGTGTAGACGATCCGCGTCCCGCAACGTCGAAATTGCTGGGTCCTCCATGTCGGCCATCAGCTGGGGGGTTGAGAGATGCTCTCTCTCCAGCCCCTGCGGGGCTCTATGGTCACCGTGGGCAGCAGCCCTTAGCCCAGGGCTTCTGGCTGCTTCTGCGGCAGCTGGGGATCTATGCTGCAGGCACAGGGTCTGCAACCAGTTGTCAGCTCTGTGTATCTTGTGTTGTTTAGTGCAACTGTGTCTGGGAGGGGCCCTTTAAGGGAGCGGCTGGCTGTTGAGTCCGCCCTGTGACCCTGTCTGCAGCTGTGCCTGGCATCCCTATTTCGATGTGTGCTACTTTGACGTGTAGACGTTCCCTCGCTGCGCCTATTTCGATGTTGGGCTGAGCAACGTCGAAGTTGAACATCGACGTTGCCGGCCCTGGAGGACGTGTAGACGTTATTCATCGAAATAGACTATTTCGATGTTGGCTGCATGTGTAGACGTAGCCCAAATGTTTCTCCTTTATCAATAAGCCTCCAATTCTGGTCTGATGGGAGTCAACCGCAAAACTATTGATGTGAATGGGGGGTCAGGATTTACTAGTAAGCCAAGGCATGATTGTGAAGCACAGAGCTAGGGACACCCACAGATCCTCAGCTTGTGCAGTTCTGGTTATCTTTTCATCTACACACCTGAGGATCTGACCTCGAGAGGGAAACGTTTCATAAGAACATTTTTTTTTTTATTTACAGGATCAATTGTTGGGCCTGAAACAAAATTACATCCTCGCTTCATTGCACAGGGGAAAAGGAAACACTTCTATCTCCAGAACAGAGCAGGGGGGAAGGTCTCTTTTTCCTAGCTACTTCAGAAACTTCCTGCTTGTTTTTACAGTTACTGGCCCCTGCTGCCCATTAAGTCAAAGCAGGGCCTTCCAAAACAAAACCCGGCTTTATTCTTGATTTCAGCAGTCCCAAGAAAAATCCCTGTTCGTCTCATTTGGGTGCCATTGAGGGACTGAAAACAAAACAAAACAAAGCAAAACACCTTCCTTGTGCCAGAAGAGGGCACTTTAACTACAGACAACTATGAGCTGTGCTGCCTGGTGGCGACCCAGGCACGCAGGCAAAGAGGGCGTAGGAGAAAAACTGCTCAATTCTACTGGAAAATAACTACAGGGAGGTGGAAAGATGCACTAAACCAGTGGACCTCAACATCTCCCTTGGAGAACTGACACTGCGTATTCTCCTTCAGAGTGTTTTCCTCAGTGCTGCTTGGGAATCACAAGGGAGACTGATTTATACCGCTGGGCTGCATGGATCCTGCCTTCTGGGACTTACTTTGAGGAAGAAAAACACTCCACTTCCCAATCACTCAGTACATAGCCACGTCTACACGTGCACGCTACTTCGAAGTAGCGGTGCCAACTTCGAAATAGCGCCCGTCACTGCTACACGTGTTGGGCGCTATTTCGAAGTTGAAATCGACGTTAGGCGGTGAGACGTCGAAGCCGCTAACCCCATGAGGGGATGGGAATAGTGCCCTACTTCGAAGTTGAACATCGAAGTAGGGCACGTGTAGCTGATCCGCGTCCCGCAACATCGAAATAGTGGGGTCCGCCATGGCGGCCATCAGCTGAGGGGTTGAGAGATGCTCTCTCTCCAGCCCCTGCGGGGCTCTATGGTCACCGTGTGCAGCAGCCCTTAGCCCAGGGCTTCTGGCTGCTGCTGCTGCAGCTGGGGATCCATGCTGCATGCACAGGGTCTGCAACCAGTTGTCGGCTCTGTGGATCTTGTGTTGTTTAGTGCAACTGTGTCTGGGAGGGGCCCTTTAAGGGAGCGGCTTGCTGTTGAGTCCTCCCTGTGACCCTGTCTGCAGCTGTGCCTGGCACCCTTATTTCGATGTGTGCTACTTTGGTGTGCAGACATTCCCTCGCAGCGCCTATTTCGATGTGGTGCTGCCCAACATCGATGTTGAACGTCGACGTTGCCAGCTGTGGAGGACGTGTAGACGTTATGTCGCTACATCGAAATAAGCTACTTTGATGTAGGCTTCATGTGTAGACGTAGCTCATGAGTGATAAGTAAGGGGACAAGAGATGGGGAGAGAGACAGAATCATGATGCCAGATGTGTTAAAGTCAGATGTGAACATGACAGTTTTGTTTCGGGTAACAAAACAAGCTTCCCACATGCAGAACTTGGGTATGACTGGAACCTGAAGAAGGATCACCCAGAGTTAACGTTGGCACAGCCCAGTCCATAAGCACTTATCGTTGTCAAATGCACAGATTTGTACAATGTAATATTCTGTGGTTTTCTAAGTCTGGTTAGTCCACTTTAGCCTTCAAAGATTCTAGATATACATAAATGAAGAACAGATAAACCAGAGTTAAAGGTGCATTTCTCACACAGAGCTGGCAGCTGCCTTCACATATTGGCAGGTCATTTATCATCTCAAGAAAAATAGTGATGGCTCCTAAGAGTCAGACGCTTGCACTTGAAAGAGTGCTATCATTCTAGGCTGGCTGTGGGAACAGCCAACAGAGCAAAGCCTGCTTCACAGAAAGACAAGGGACAGCCCACCAAGACAACGCAATAATAATGTGGAAGACATGATGAAAGGCTGGGTGTCCCACAGTGGACTAGGCTAAAACTTTCAGCACAGCACAGCTATGACTTTCAGAAACATGTCAGCAAAGCAGGAATAGCTGCATGTTCTCTCTCAGGTACAGCAGCCAATCCACAACATTTTATCAAGGAGAAGTGAAAGCAACTCTAAGTGTGATGCTGAGGGGGATTGCAGGTGGATTCCCATTCTCCTGCATGTGCACTAATGTGAGATATGTGATCATGTGCCAGCAATGCCCCTCTGCCAGGTATATTGAACAAACTGGACAGTCTCTGCACCAAAGGATGAATGGACATAAATCCGGCATCAGGAATTGGAATACCCATAAACCTACAGGAGAACACTTTAGCCTTCCTGAATAGTCAATAATGGATTTAAAAGTAGCTATTCTTCTAAACAAGGATTTTACCACAAGGTTACAGAGGGAGACATGAACTGGGATTCATTTGCAAACGTGACACATTTAAATTTGGCCTTAACAAGAGATTTCAACTCTCATGAATTGCAAGGGCTATTTCCACACTGCTGATATTCGCAGCAATGGCACACAGACTACTTAACTTAATTTGTTTCATCGACTAGTCTATGTGACCCCTACTCCCCACTTCAACCCTCTCTCCCGCCCCCTGCTATATAAACCCTGGATTCTAATTGTCTTCTCCAACCATCTGAAGAAGTGGGTCTTACCCACAAAGCTTATGACCTAACACATTTGTTAGTCTTTAAGGTGTTACAGCACTGCTTGCTATTTGTGGCCCATTTTACTGTGTTCTGCAACAGTTGACTGGCTCAACCACTTGCAGTCAGGAGATCAAGGACAGTCCTTCTGCATTGTACCAATTCCAATGGTGCCATCATTAGGAAAATTTGTGGCTAAATCTGTGACATTCCAGACATCAGTAGTTGACTACAGGAGTCACAGTTTGGAAAGTTTTAGAATACCTATTCTAGACCATTCAGCCAGCAACTTCACACAACATCTTCCCTGAACCCTAGGGAGCACCGAGCAGGGGTTTGTTAAAAGATCTGCCTAACTTTCCCATGGGAAGCTCAAAAAAGGCAAGTTGTTTTCTCCACATAGCCTTACAGGGTTTCCATTATAATTTAGGATGGACAGTCACACACTGTGATAAGAACAAAATTCAAAGACATTAGCTGTTTTCATTTCAGCCACCTTCACTTGAATGTAACCAGCTTACCCAAGATGAGCTGTGTAACCTGGGACTTGCAGAACAGCGAGATGTACCAAGATCCACGTAGGTAGAGAACAACCCTCCATCCCAACACTTTTCCAGACAAAACCTCTGGGTAGACCAAGTAGATGTATGCTTTAGATATACATGTCAGGTATCTACCTTATGGGAGATTCTCAATCAGAATTCAACATTAGGAGTTTGATGCAAATGCTCTACAAAATATTCTTGACGCTACAGGGCATGGGGGGAAAGCAATGATGGATCAAAGCCTCCCAGGTGAGATTTCACAGTGGCCATCACAATAATTGGTTTTCTGCACTATGTAATCATGAGAGCTGAAGTGTGCAGACTGGTAGAACTGTGACAGACATTAAGTTGGGGCCATCATGTCAAGAGGGGCTGTAAATGGAGGCCAAAGACTGGAAGAGGCTGATGTGCTGGGGAGCATTCTGTGTTGGGTATGAATGAGGAAGGCTCCTTTTATTTTAGGTTGGCATTAATGATATTGCCTTAATACATTAATTTACAAAGAAGCCAAGGAAAACTAAGCAGCCTCACCCAACTATATTGGAGAGCTAAGCAGCCTCATCCAACTTCCACTGACCTCCAGCTGGAGCTGGGTGGCTCACTCATTTAGCCCCTTGGAAAATACCACCAAAAGGCCTGAGCTAACACTTCTTCTCTTCAGTGACCTTTGGATCAGGCCTTAAATCCTGGGGCTGGAAAAGCATGAGGGAACACATGTGGAGTTCTTAAACTTGGGATGAATCACATCCTTGGTGATCACAGCATGTATTTTACTAGAACACAGAGCTTCGAATCCCATCCAATTTATTCATGTAAAGTTCCCCATTGGCATCAATGGGAGCTGTTCTTGAGTGAGACGGGCAGGCTATTTGTACAAATTGTTATATGTATTACATCCAGGGCTGACATTATGTACCAAAATTATAAACACGGGGCTTGACTCTCCACTGCCTAGCAACTTGTATAATGACTTACAGCTGTGTGAAGTGGGTGTAAAATAATACAACTTCTGTGCACATTTACAGGGAATTCTGATTTGGTAGCACATTATACTCTCTGTGCAGAGGAACAAACACATTTTCCGTTTTCATGCCCTTTGGGTACTAGGTCCATTAAAATACAAACACAGAATTGTTGAACTAGATCAAAGTTAGCAGACTGGTTTTGTTAACCACGGAAAATCTCTCTGTTTGTTGTTACTTTCTGCACTAGATATCGTCCTTATGAGGGAGCTGCGTGGCCTACAGATGCAAATGATATACAGAGGGATACCTGGTGAGCTTTTACAAGCAATGCCCTCAGTTTGGGCCACTCACACAATGAGAAATTTAGCACTGACACAAAGAGATATACGGGCTTTCCTGGTAAGGGTCCATGCTAAACCTCAAACTCTCTATCTTGGTTTCCCCCAGTCTAACATCTGCCTTGCATGGTATTGTGTGGTATTCGTAATTAAGATCTGGGGAGAGTCTTAAGATGAAAGCAGCTACAGAAGCTGGAAATATCAACTGACTGCATTCACCAATAGATTAAAAAATGGATACGAACCCATTGGGGACTTTGGAATTTGGGACTAAATAATATCAAATAAGAAAGGGCTTAAGCTCCCAACCTTATAAATCCCTCTGCCATCACAGAGCCCTTTTGAGCCTTCAGTGTCAAAGAGGAAAGAACAAAGAGGACAGTGGGAAGATCTAGGTGAAAGAGATGGAAAAGGGTAAACTAAGAGTGCTGTGGATGAAAAGCAGCTTTTGCGAATGATTGAGAATGAGGTAAGGAACTAAAATCTGCAGAAAGTGTCAAGAGATACAGACAGGAAATGGGGCGGCGGGGGTGCATACAAAGGGCTTGGGGGAAACCGACGCAAGTGGAAAGAGCCTAAAAATGAAACATTAAGGACCCAGAAACAAGAGGAGCAGGTACAACATTAAAAAAAGGCAAATAAAAAATAAGGGAGAGAGAAACTGGGAAGAGGGAAGAAAGTCTCACAGACATGGGCTGGTCAGCACTTAAAAGTTAGAGGCACACAGCTCCAGTGCTTAGTGGCATGAAAACTCCACATTCTGAGAACTGAAGCTCCTCTGTTTAATTGTGGAAGAACTCTTCTTTTGACCCAACTACCACCACTCACAGATTACCTAGTTCAATAAAGAAACCCCTTCCACTGCTGTAGGAAGTGTCTATTTGACAGCACTTAAGCTGCAAAGCTGCATCACCATTATTGTGCTGTTGTAGCCCCTGTAATGTAGACATTCTGTAGAATCTCAATTCTTCCATTCCTAACTTCAAAATATGCCACAAAGCCTGATTCCAGAAGGTTATTTTCTTTGCATCCCACTCACTATTCAGCAGAGCTCAGGGATATCTCAAGGCAACTCCAACCTTAGATCTTCAATTCCATGGAACTTATCCTATCACTCGTCATAACCTCGCTATCCCCACCCCAGCATTTCCCACAAAGTTATTAATAACTTTTAAGGCCTGCTGTCCCTTGCCATTCAGATTAGCCTTGCCCTTTCTTTTGCACTTAAGTTTAGCAAGTGTTACTAATAGGAATTTAACATTTACCAAAGAATTATTTAGGTTTAATAGTATTTTTATGGTGCTCTGAACACCCAAGACCTTAGCTATCACTGCCACGTGCTTAGCTTACTGGCTGCTTATAAAACAAAGGAAAGATAGAAGTTTATAAAAAATGTATGTTGGCAAAGGAACTGTATAAGACTTGAAAAGTCATCTCCACAGGCAGAACAGCAGGGTCCATGGAGGGAGTTTTTTTCCCCATGATCATTCATGCACGAACTGTCCCTGAAAATTGTTCAAAAAAGGGTCAGGATAAAGATTCACTAAGGTATATGCTATCTTTCCTTCAGTTTTAGAAGAATATTTATCAGTAAAATCCTGTATTATTTTTAAATTATTAAATGGTAAATTTCACAAGCAAACCAAATGCAATGACTTGGGGAATCTTTCTAGGTCACTGGTTTAAATCTGGTCTGGCTGGTAGCAATCAAAAACCATTGCTAGGTGTTTGATGGATGAGGAATGAGCTGATGACTATTTTAATCAGTTCGTAGAAGACAATTGTAATAGAACTTGTGGTTCAAGGATAGGCCTTATCTGCCACCTGAGGATTCACAATTTCCCATGGAAAATGATCATATTCAGAAGATAGTGAATCACCAACCCAATATACTGTCAGTCACAACAGAAAATCTAAGGGTATGGGCCCCCTGGAGCTGGTCAACTAGCTTTGAAGGGCATCTCATGGGACCAGACTCTCTGTTGGCCTGGAGAATGAACCGGCACTTGGCAGGGACACTTGCCTTGCCACCATCCATGAGGCTCCTGTGCTGTGACGCACAAACAGGGTTAGTGAAGTGGTGCTTGTGAACACAAGATGTTTCAACTGTGCAGACTGGAGCTGATCTAAAACAGTCACGTTTGGATCCAGCAGGGGGAACAAGATGAACTGAACCAGACAGGACTGCCATATGCCCATAAAGAAAACTGGGCATGGAAACAGACTGGACCTTGATGTGGGGATCTGTGAGTAAACAAGGAATCTCCCAGTAGATGAGATCAGTTTATCTTCTTTGCTTTCTTCTTTAGTCAAACCTCGCTTGGCTAAGTCCATGCGCCAGCCCCATCCCCTCCCATACAGCGTACTTCAAGCTGTATCCCAGAGATGGAAATTCTCTGAGTTTGTGACTTGTCCTTTTTGTCAGCTGCTTTAAAACACCTAGCAGTCAACTGCAGGTTGATTCTCCCTCATCCGGAACCCTTGGGACTTGACTGACCGGTGTCAGACGAGAGAATTTGCCAGATGATGGCAGGTCAATATTTTCTAGCACATTACCAACTCTTCTAGTGCTCACTGGCCTCCTATGCTATGTCTATACTAGAGAGATCGGTCAACAGATTGCAGCCAGACTGTAAAGTGGATCAAAAAAGCGATCAGCTCTGTCAACAGCGAGTGGCTGGACTGTCCAGCTGCTCTCTCAACAAAACGGCTGACCGGAAGCACAGCAGATAGAGCTCCCAGTGTCTTGGAGACCCTGTCTGTCAACAGAAGCTCCCCCAGAACTTTCAGACTGGCTTTCTGTTGGCAGAGGCATTCTCCCTCTTGGTGGAGTGGCAGAACATTGTTGACAAAAATGCGGCGTTCTGTTGATTTACTGTCAACAGAATGCCCTGGGTATCTGGACGCTCCTCGGGTTTTGTCTATAAAACCATCTAGTGTACACATAGCCTAACAAATATTGAAGGGAAAATTACAGATAAATAACACCACAGAACACAGAGCCAGGACTGATGGCTCTAAACAAACTTTATAGGACCACGGGAAACTTGGCCGCACCCATGGCAAGTTGTTGTCCAACTAACTAAAATAATTCCGGATTACGGAATTTGTTGGATGAGAAAGTTCCAGATTATAGACACTAAACCTGTATGTCAGCTATCAGGGACTGAAGCTTGTTTTCTCTTTTTTATTATTTTTAAGTTCTCTTGTGGTAAAAGAGCTTGGGGTACTCCTCTAGAAAAAGTTCCTAAGCGCTTTCTTCCTGAGTTCAAGAAGAGAATGGGTTTTTCTCATTTGAGCGGTGGCAGCTACCATCCAAGGCCAGGGAATCAGAGACCTTGGGAAGCTTATAAGCAGAAGCCTATAGAAGCCAGGTATTTTTAAGGTCTCTCACAGGCCCCAACCTTCTGCATTCAGAGTGCTAGAGTGACAAACAGCCTTGAGGGGGGCCCAAAATTTTGGATGCAATACTCCAGATTTGGCCTCATCAGTGCCAAATATAGGGGAATACTCACTTCCCTCTATCTGCTGGCAATGCTCCTAATAACACAGCCCATTATGTTATTAGTCTTCTTGGCAACAAAGGTAAATTGCTGATTCATATCCTGCTTCTCATCCAGTATATTCCCTAGATCCCTTTATGCATAACTGCTGCTTAGCCAGTTAGACTCCAGCCTGTAGCAGTGCATGGGATTCTTCTGCCCTATATGCAAGACTCTGCATTTGTTCTTGTTGAATCTTGTTAGATTTTTTTAGACCCATCATCCAATTTGTCTAAGTCACTCTGGACCCTTTTCCTACCCTCCAGCATATCTGCCTCTCTCCCCAGCCAGCTTTACTTGCTGATGGTGCAATCCACCCATCATCCAAATCATTAATGAAGATGTTGAACGAAACCGGCCTCAGCACCAACCCTCGATACCAGCAGCCAACTGGACATTAAGCCATTGATCCTGATGATCTAGGTAGCTTTTTATCTATAGTCCATTCATCCAAGCCATACTTCTTTAGCTTGCTAGCAAGAATACTGTGGAAAACTACCAAAAGCTTTGATAACATCCACGCTGACTGTTCCTGCTCACCTTCCTCTGCTCCAGCTGCTTCAAAAGGGATTCCTTGAGAACCTGCTCCATGATTTTTCTAAAGGACTGAGGGAGGTAAGGCTGTCTGGTCTGTAGTTCTGCTGATTCTCCTTCTCCCCTTTTTAAACGATGGGTATGGTATTTGTCTTCTATCAATCATCCAGGCCCTCCTCCAATCACCAGGAGCTTTCAGAGATAATGACCAATGGCTCTGCAATCACATCAGCCAACTCTCTCAGGACCCTCAGCTGCATTAGATCTGATCCAGGGATTTTTGCATCTCCAGCTTTTCTAAATAATCCTTAACCTCTTCTATCACTTCTTAGGGCTACCCGTCTCTTCCCCATACTGTGCTGCCCAGTGCAGCAGTCTGGGAGCTGCCCCTGCCTCTGAAAGCTGAGGCAAAAAAAGCATTGAGTACTTCAGCTTTTCTCACATCATCAGACACTAGGTTATCTTCTCACAATTATCTTGACCTTTCTGTTGTCTCAATACGTGTAGAAACCCTCCTTGTTATCTTTCATATCCCCTGCAATTCTCTTCCTGATTACAACCACTCTTGCTTGGGCAATACCTTTATATTCCTCCCTGGTCATCTGCCCAAGTTTCCACTTCCTGTAAGCTTCTTTCGTGTATAAGCTCACCCAAGTTTTCTCTGTTAAGCCAAGCTGGTCGCCTGCAATATTTGTAGGGTGACCCCATCTCCCACGGCCAAATATGGCACACAGGGAATGACACCATCCTGGCCAAATGAGAAGGATGGTAATCCTATGTTAGAGTCAGGCAGTGGCTGCTCTGTGGGGGATGCCACCCTCCTGGGGGCTGGGGGTGTTCTGCAGCTGCAGGGGGCAGCTGCAGCTCTCAGCTGTCTCATGACTTGGGGCACTGGGAACAGGGCTGTCAACCCACCAGTGAAGCTCCTGACTTCCCCCAGCCAGGGGGAGCTAGGAACCAGCAGCAGCTGAACCAGTTCAGCTCCCAGCTCCCCCAGCTGTGAAAAGCCAGGTGGCAGCCACGCTATCCCACCAGTCCGGCTCCCAACTACTCCAAGTGTAGTAGTCCAATGGCTTGATCAGCCTCAGCAGACACTCAGTCACATTCTGAACTGTAGCTCCAGGCGAGCCGCACATTTATCAATGGTCTGGATGGCAGATAGATGACCTGACCATCACTACCTGTCTCCTCCTGTTGGGATTGGTTGGCACCAAACTCCCTCCTGTAGGGCAATGCATCCCATGTTTCCCGTTGACTCGATCTCCTTCTGATCCTTTCCCTCTCTGCTGTGGTAACTATGCAGACAGCCTGATTTTTTTTTACCTCTATCTGCGCTGGGGTATGTGAGTTCTCCTCTTTCTTCACCTGGAGATTACATGCTGCCAGTTTTCTTCCCTCCTCCTCACTACCCTCTCTGATTCTTCATCATGCTGTGCCTCAAGTAATAAAGGCTGACATCTACCCAGAAAGTTTCCATTTTCTCTGATTCAACACAGGGTAGATACTTCTAGTCCTCTAACCTTTTCTTCCAGTATGGAGACCAGTTTGCACTTGCTACAGACAAAGTTCCTTCACAAACATGGCACATCCATTTCAAGTCACAAATGATTGCTCACTCTCCATATTGTTTTCCTTCTCAGAGCCTCTCCAGAGGATGAATTTACTGCTCACAGATGCCTGAAAGATTAAAAAAAAACCACCTTTGTGGGAACCCCACCCTCCCAGGTGCAGTTTTGTGTCATTGCAACTTTATCAGTTGTGATCTCATGATTTCTTCCAGGTCAGTAATAAAAGTGTTATATAGTATAGGGCCAAGAATCGATCCTTGAGGGATCCCACTTGTAACTCACCCACCCAATGATGATTCCCTGTTTACAATTACACTTTAAGACCTATCAATTATCCAGATTTTGCACCATCAAACATATGCCATGTTAATTGCATATCATTCTAGTTTTTTAATGAAAACGGAATAGTTGTTAATTGTAAAACACTGTAGTGTCAATTTCCAAACCAACATGTCAAGCAACAGTGACATGGCTTCCATTAGAGTGGTAATGGGAGTCACATCATTGAGTCTCCAACCAGAGCTTTGAAAATAGCATCCGAGACTAATGCTCTGTAATTCAGCAAACACTACAATTCTCCCCTTCAACATTTATAAGGGCACGTTGAGCTCCCATGGCATCTTTCAACCAAGGCTACTGCATTATTGTGGGATGCAGATGCCAAAGGACACACTGCAGAAATTATAGACATTCTGAACGTGATTATAGTCAATGGTTCTAATTTGCATTTCAACCTGACACTGCCAGACACAATGTGTGTAGGCTTATGCAGTCAGTGACACAGACAGCTGGATAAACAGAACTGCATGAAAACACACACCCAATAAACCCTCTTATAGGGAAGTTTTTCTTACAGCTCCACTCTATGCAGAAAATCACTGTGAGGAAAAGAAGTTTGCAGATCGCAACACTGTAGCCTGCTTTGGCCTAGCATTCCATTGCCCTTCACTAAATAAAATTTTATTTTGTTTTAATTTGCTTTGAGCAGGTCTCCCTGTATACCCCCAATATGACCAAACAGACAGATTCCTTCTGGGTATCAGCCAACAGCTGCAAACCTGAAAAATGTCAGCTTCTTATATCATTAACTCAGTTTCCATGGTGCCCTGAGGCAGAGAAATTGAAGCTTGACAGCATTATCACTATACAGTAACTTTACAACTCTATAATTTAACTCTATGCTTTCGGTGATATTAACTGCCTCTGATATTATGGCTGTAAACTCAAGTTCAATTCTCACCAGGTGGTGGGTGTGCAAATGCGGTTTACTTTTGTTTATCTGAGATGGCGGCTGAAGCAAAGACACTTAGGAAGAGCTGGACTATTGGAAAGGGGCATGGGTAGAAGCTCTTTTGTCCTGTCAGTCATCCTACTTGCTAGATTTTAACAATGGTGCTAATTTTATGGGACTCCGATGCCTAGTTTTCAGTGCCCAGCCAGCTCTTGGAAGGGAGCTCCCCGGGAAGTGTGGGGAGGGTAACGAGGATCACAGCAGAAAGAGAAAAGGGAAAGACAATGGCTCAGCATCCAGTATAGTTTGAGTCTTATTACAAGGAAGGAGGGGACTGATTTATGGAGAGTCTCTCTCTCTCTCTCTGCCTTTCTTCCCATGCAGTTTTACAGGCAGTAATATCAGAAATACAAGCCACACCATACAGTTTCCCCAGAGCTCTCCGCCTCAGCTTTGGCTCAGCTATTTCTCTCCCCCTAATTAGCTCCTGGAGGGTAATGCTTCCTTGAGTGCCTGGGAATTCACCCCAATGCCCCAGCTTATTGTTAGGGTTGGTGAAGCCATCTCCTAGGGTCCCCATTGAGATGATAGAGGCAAATAGGCTTTGAAGATCCCCTTTAGGGCACCAAAAGGCCTGTGCTCCCCATCCTTGGGGTTCATGAGAGTATCTCAGAACTCTCTGTTTTGTATTACTGTTGAAGTTTATAGCTTTAGTTTCTCCTGCCTGAACAGTTACACATGTTTTCCTGGTACAGGTAGAAAATGGCTCCTCCAAGCCATTAACTGGGATCCTATCTACTTTGTCTGAGGAATCTCTGGCTGCATTCACATTTCCTCAGACACTAATGAACTCCTTTCCCATGGCTCAGCTTTTCCCTGTGGGTTCTTCACTTGTGAGCTCTCCTTGGTTCCTCATCATCCTGCTAATTTTTCGCTATTAAATATGGGAGAGTCAAGTAATTGCAGCTGAATGCTAACGATTTTCAGTCCATCTAAATGTCCTTAGCTTTGAGTTTCAGTCGCTCAAATGAAATGACACTGGCTCATCTAAATTTTCATTTTGCACGCATAGATGCAAATGAACACACAGATTTCCATGGTGTGAATACATCTTGCAAACCCAAAATCATCTGGGACATTCAGCACAATGTGCAATTATGCCTGAACTTATCATTTAAGGGGTACAAGTTTTAGAATCTCTCCCAACAAAACTATTGAAATGGAAAATATTAAGATGCTTTTCTTTGTAAATTTTTTCAGCTATGTGGCTAAGCATAGATTTCACTCCTTAATTGTACAGGACAGTGAAAAGACTGTGGTAGAAATAATATTCACTGTACCTAGGACTTGTACAGTGCTTTCCACCAAGCACTTTTCAATGCAAGATAAGTATCGTTCACCTAATTTTACAGATGAGGCAGAAAAACAAAGCGGCACAGAGCAGGCAGAAAGATTCTGAAGCCTGATCTACACTAGAGATGAAAGTCAATCCCAAATATGCAATTTTAGCCATGATATTATTGTAACTAGAATCACTGTAACAAGATTGACTTTGCTCTCTGGTGTACGTCAAGAATCTTCAGACTTGTACGGACATCCCTTACTCTGTGCATCAGTGTGGCGTACCAGGATTGATGGCTGAGTCCAGAAAGATAAATTTTGCCATGTCTTCACATAAGAACATAAGAATGGCCATACTGGGTCAGACCAAAGGTCCATCCAGCCCAGTATCCCGTCTGCCGACAGTGGCCAATGCCAGGTGCCCCAGAGAAGGAGAACAGAAGACAACGATCAAGTGATTTATCTCCTGCCATCCATCTCCTGCCCTTGTACTGAAGGCTAGGGCACCATACTTTACCCCTGGCTAATAGCCATTTATGGACCTAACCTGCAAAAATTTATCGAGCTCTTTTTTAAACCCTAATAGAGTCCTGGCCTTCACAGCCTCCTCCGGCAAGGAGTTCCACAGGTTGACTGTGCGCTGTGTGAAGAAAAATTTCCTTTTATTAGTTTTGAACCTACTACCCATCAATTTCATTTGGTGTCCTCTAGTTCTTGTACTATGGGAAAAGGTAAATAATTTTTCTATATTCACTTTCTCCACACCATTCATGATTTTATATACCTCTATCATATCGCCCCTCAATCGCCTCTTTTCCAGACTGAAAAGTCCCAGTCTCTCTAGCCTCTCCCCATATGGGACCCGTTCCAAACCCCAAATCATCTTAGTCGCCCTTTTCTGAACCTTTTCTAATGCCAATATATCTTTTTTGAGGTGAGGAGACCACATCTGCACGCAGTACTCAAGATGTGGGCGTACCATAGTTTTATATAGGGGAAGCATGATATCTTTTGTCTTATTATCTATCCCTTTTTTAATAATTCCTAACATCCTATTTGCTTTACTAACTGCCGCTGCACACTGCATGGATGTCTTCAGAGAACTATCCACTATAACTCCAAGATCCAAGATCCCTTTCCTGATCTGTCGTAGCTAAGTTTGACCCCATCATGTTGTATGTGTAATTTGGGTTATTTTTTCCAATGTGCATTACCTTACACTTACCCACACATGCAGTACACATGTACACATGCAGTAAAATCAATCCCCAGAAGATTGAACATGGTGCGTCAAATTCCACGTAAGTACAGTAGAACCTTGAGATTCGTACACTCAAGTTGCATGTATCTCGGTTTAATGCAACTCAGGGTGGTGGGCAGCTTGTGCCTGGCTCCCAGCTCACTGCTGCTCACAGGAGATAAGAAACTGACCAGATCTGTGGCGCTGGTCAGTTTCCCGGGTCCTGTGAATGGAGGGGAGCTGGAACCTGGCTCCCCCCTCTGTGCTGATCACAGGAGATAGGAAACTGACCAGATTTGCTGCACCTGTCAGTTTCCCTGTGGGGAGCTGAAGCCTGGCTCCCAGCTCCCTGCTGCTCATAGGAGTGTGTAAACTGAGCAGATCTGCTGCCCTGGTCAGTTTACAGACTCCTGTGAGCAGCAGACAGCTGGAGCCTGCTGCCCTGGTCAGTTTTCTGGCATAATTTCATTTATACTGGGTTGCACAGGATCCAGGTGACTGGGTGTCTACTGTATAGACATGGCACAACACACAAAGCAGGTCAGGATTAGAACTCTGATCATCAGACTTCTAAACCTACGTCCTAGCCACTGCATCATACAGAAGAAAGTCCCGCAAACATAGCACTCTTCACCTGGGAATGAAATATTTGCAAAGCTGTAAAATATCTAGAGGCCCTGGAGCTGCAATTCTTGTAACTAGAAGATGGGCAGAAAAAGTTCCAGACAGAAACCTGTTCTAATACACATCCAAAGTACATGGTCCAGCCCCCACGCTGGCCAGGGGAGGTGCACAACTGGGGGCTGGGCCAGGACCCATGCTAGCCAGGGGAGGGGCTGGGGCTGACAGGGTTGGGGGGCTCTCTGAGGGAGTTGGGCTGAGCCCCCCACTGGCTAGGAGAAGGGCTGGCACGGTGCAGGAGGGTGCCATTGTGGGGCTGGGCTGAGCCCTGCGCTGGTCAAGGGGAAAGGATCCATTGGGGGCTGGGCCCCACATTGGCCAGGGAAGAGGCTGGGGCTGGCACAGTGCAGGGGGGGCTCCATCGGGGGGCTGGGCCAGGCCCCACACCGGCCATGGAAGGGGATGGGTCTGGCACAGTGCAGCGGGGCAAGGACACAGCAGAAGTACTACATATGTTAAGTAACATGACTGGTGTGATGCACAATATAATGATCCTGACACTGCAATCATATGATGATGCTTATGGCTAATGATGGTTCCTATGGCAAACAGCTTTGATTATAACAAGATCATCATCAAGCCTGAGCCCACAAATACTTGCTTATGTAAATAATCCTGTTTCAGAATTGGGCCCTTCATTTTTAAGGGAGTAATCTTTGCATTCACCTTTTATTCTTCTCTACTGCTCCCCTATGGGCTGCCTAGTTTACAGTCAGGGATCCATTTTAAAGCTTCAAGAGAAGAACCCAATGGCTTAGAAAATCATCAAGATGAGACAGAGCCTGGTGCTGCTACCTGCCAGCCAATCACAGGTCAAAGTCCTGATGGATCCAAGCCAGTCATGCTGCTTTCTTAGCTCTGCAAGTGCTGTCAGAGCTAGCAAGCAGAGAGCCCAGAGCTGGGGATTCATCATATCCCCTAGTGACAAGAGGGGCTGAATTCCCTTTGTGTGCTCATCTGCTGAACCTCTGGTGAGCACACAAAGAACCCTCTTCCGGGCCTGGCGTCATAAGCCCTAAAAACACCCAGCAAAATGTGGTGTATGTTTCATGGAAGCATATCAGCCTGTTTTAAAGCATTTTTACCTGGTGCCAGGCAGACCCTTGCAGGTCTGCTTTTTAATAAGCTGCTCCCAAACATATCCGTGTGTGAGTGGGGCTTTAAACAAGGTTTTCTCTGTCCACTTATTTTCAGGCAATAAATTCACAAGCTTACAATCCTCTTATGTCTTGCAAGCAGAGTCCTTTCACTCTTATCTACAGTACATGCTATCATAGGGTACACTGCAGAGCTGAGCTTAGAGAACGTATCCCTGGTGTTTCTTGTAAACCAGCTACATATCAGCTGGATGCAGATCCTACGAGCCAAACATGTATTTCTAAAGGAAGAAAAGAATGAATACATAATAGCATATGCAGGACGCTATGATGGTGCAATGCTGTCCGTAGAGCCAAAATAAGGGAGTGCAAAAGTTAACATTTCTATTGTAATGTTAATTCAGGTGTGAGGCATGTGGTAATAATGTTGACTCCTGTGGTTATAAGAGACCAAGATTTTAAGATGTGATGACCCATAATACACAGCACATAGAATGTGGCTGAGTTAACAGCCCTATAATCTTGTATTTTCTTTTTTATTTCAGCTGTGTAGCCACAGGGCCAAATTCTCTCTCCTTGATTTCACCAATCTAAATTAGAAGTAACCTAGAGCTTCCTTAAGATTATATTTATTCAGTGGGAACACAACAGAGCATTTTAAATCTGTTTACATGAGCAGAGAAGGTAATTTTGAACATTACATGAACTTTTAAACAAACAATAACAACAACAAAAAATCCAGGATATTGGCCACAGTAAATGATATTAGAATTTAAATAATACTAGTTAGGTTTGAAGATCACCAATCTCTAAAAGATAATTATGAAAATATCTTTGTGATCACAGATCTTTTGGCAAAATACATAAAGTGATTAGCAAAATGTAAGCATGTAATTAGTACAGCCATTCAGAAGTTCAAATAGACTATAGAGTCGGTGACAATGCCTTCAAAGGACACTGAGGTTGCAACAGCGTAGTTAACATACAGCATTCTGTGCCAAGTGAGTGAAATGAAAGAATTAAATTCAATTAGCTCAATCTGTAAAATGGATCTAATTACATTCAGTTACCTAACAGGTGTATTATGAGGTCTAATTCACGTTAATAGAGCACATGGAGATCCTAAGCCACCTGCTCCGAGGCAAAAATATTTATTATTATTACTTTTAATACATGCAGGACAAAATCCCTGATTTTTATATAGAACCAATTATAAAAACTGAAAAAGAGCCCAGCCTCTTGCAGCTACGGAGTTCAATGGATCACAGGCACAGCCTCTGCCAAGCCAAAACTGGAAGCTATGCAGAATTCTAGTCACAACACATTGCTGCCTGATAAGACCCCGATCTTTTTTCCAGGCAGTAAAGTTACACCACTAATTCATTTGAGGCTGGATCAGGCCCCAAGAGAAAGTCTTTAAAGGCAGTTACTGTATCACATAATGCTCATTTCAGATTCGCTGATCACTTGAACTCACCTCAAAATGTTTGGACTTGTTACATTTTCGTAGTCTGTTTGCTTGACAGTCTCCCTGGCTGCCAATAGAAAGTAAAAGTACTCCTTTCCTTGGAGGTTAAGTGTCTTTGGTTCAGAACCACTGCAAACCCCTAAACATCTTGAGCTAAATATGGATTTGCAAGCAGCTTGAAGGAGCGATTTTGATCTAATCTGGATGGTCCAATATTATTAATTTGCTTTTGGACCCCAGTGCTTTGGTAACAAGGAGAATTCCTTCCGCACAGACAATGCTTGCGTGTTGACACATTGGAGCAGAGCCACTCATCAATGAGCAGCCATCGCACCATGGGTTCCCTTAAACTGCTCCATTTCCTCTTCTAATTGGGATATGGGGCTGACTAGAGAGAACACGCACAAACAGCAGCCTTTAGAGGCCCTCCTGTGGAATGGAAATAGACTCATTTGGTAGACCCCGACCCTGCTGTCCCCTCCCTCCTGCCCCCTTCTCCTATTGGTTTCCAGCTTGCGCTTCAGTGGTTAGTGAGTCAAACCAAGTCTCTGTTACTTGTAACTTCGGGGTCAGCTCAGATTTATGAAAATCAGCCTTCTGCCTGCGCACTCCATACATCATCAGCAACACTAATCATTGCGATCTGGAGCTTGTTTTCTGCTCGCTGGCTGCTGATCGCAATGATGTATGAAGCAAGAGCCATACAGCTCCATCTGCATAAGACAAGTTGATGCTGCATAGATAAAAAGAGTCCAAATACCGAAATAAAATCAAAGGCTGCTTTGAATAGCAGACTGAGCCAGTGTGACATGTAAATCACCAAGGGAATGGATATTCGAGAGAAGCTGGATTTTATTTGTACAGGGACTGCCTGCCTCTCTCTTGCTGCTAAGATTGTTCTTGATAAATGGGACTTTTAAAGGGAGAGTAAATAAGCAGTTGTCAACACACTGAGTGCAGAGTGAGAAGGGAAATTAAAGGTGACGCTAACACACATGTTTCTAAAAGCCCAGAAAGCTGCGATAATAAGACAAGTTATTAAAACAGAATCCAACTGTGTGACAATTCCTCTCTTCCATGCTCAAGAGCTGCATTCCTGAAGTATTCTGCTAGGCTGCTCAGCTCTGTAGCAGGGTTTGGGGAATAGGGAACTATGCCTTGGAAGTTGCTTACCTTAATGAGAAAAGAAAGGGCTGAAAGGCAAAAGATAAAAACTAGCTAGCTGCATCACCTGGGCAGATGCAACCCTTCCTTGTCACCAACTTTTTACTTTCGTCAGTGAAAACTTATTTTCTCCTCCATAAAATGTGCAAAATTGTGCAGGGCAAGAAATATATATTTCTTGCAGAGGGTGAAAAAAAGAGAGAGTGTGGAGAAACGAAAATGGAAAACTTCAAACTGTTTGTTTCATAGAGATCCATTGCAAACAAGTTTTCAGGAAAGGAAAATGGTTCCACTTCAAACCCCACAAACACAAACAACTTCAGTTTTTTTTAATGATTCTCCTTACATTATTTTTTGAGCACTTGTAAAGATCTCGCCCAGAGATAGCACTGGGACTCCTGGAGATTTGACGGCCTTTTTTCTAGAGACACTGGGAACATGTAGGTAGGTCACCTCTGTCTGGCACAAAAAGAGGTCTGACTCACTTTTAAAGGTGTCTGTTGCTATAAGTATTATACCAATAAAGGTCTAACAGCAAAACAGGGAGTAGAGTGAAACAAAGAAATGGAAGGTACCTAGCGTGGGGAACAATCTTTTTTACCGGATGTGGAAAGGACTATTAGATCTAAACAGCTTTTCCTTTCTTGTATTTATATAGTGTGCAGCATCAGTATTAAACAGATTAAAACATCAGGAACAAACACATATTTCCAATTATGTATTCACAACTCAGCAAACTCTTAACTTTAGAGCAGCGTTTACCTTAACTGTCCAGTTCAGGTTCACTCAAAGCACTCAGAAGGAAGGATGGATTTGTAAAGGATACAGGCTTCTTCTGTATAGGGGACAGTAGAAGTAGTTCCTCCAAGAACATAGCTGTAGAATGAGACTTCCAGCGTATAGCAATAAGAAGTATGGTCCAATAAGCCACCAAGGAAGCGCCGTCCTGTCCCTGCCTTCACAGCATCACGGTTGAAAGACGTGCTAGACTGCAGGAGAGAAAGACAAAAGAACTAATCAGAGGAGATCATGGACAGAAATGTGTATGGCTTTGGGAAAAGACTGTCTAAATTTAAACAGCTAAATCCTGCTAAATAGGTAGCCCCACTGTCAAAAACGTGCCACTTTAAGGAGACTACCAGTAAAGGTAATAGAAGCTGCTGGGCATAGGGGATCAAAACTTTCCCTTCCAAAATAGTTTCTTGAAGGAATCTTGTAAATGAAACAAAACATCTCCAAAGAGGGGGCAGATTTAAAAAGTTACAGAGTGGAGAGTAGAAAAGGAACAAACCGGGAAAGGAAATAGTGAAAAACTCCTCCCTGCGAAACTCAGCCCATTATTCACTTGATTGCATTCAGTGGGGAAAAGCTGGGCAGGAAGTGAGGCAATAGGGAGAAGATGAACTTCGCCAAATTTAAATTTGTTCAGATTTTGTGAAATCTGCCACCGGACATGAAAAATGGTTCCATTGCTGCAAAATGAGGGTTTGACATGACTGAGAACTTTCAAAGTTTTAATGCATTTTTTCCACATTTTGACGTGCCATGTTCCCAGGAGCCTAGCGCATTTGTAAAGTCGAGCTATTAATAGACTTCAGCCCTTAAGGTAAGGCCAAGATTTTTAAAAATGGGGCTCTACTATAATAAAGGTTGAGTGATTCAATACCCTGAGCAAAAAAGCAGGGTTTCATGCTTTGATAGGGCAAGTTCTTTTTAGAACTGGGTTTTCGTTTGCGGGGAGGCTGATGTGTGGATGTGAATTTGGCATGGGGTGGCCAGATTTTTGGAAAACTTGTATGGGACAGGCAACCCCAGCTGTGGGATCCCAAGTGCAGCTGCTCGTCCCACGTAAGTCTTCCAGAAATGGGGTGTGGAGGGGGGCACAGCCCTCTGGCTGGGAGCCAGCCGGCAGCCCAAGCTGTGGGATCCCCAGTGGCAGGGGCGAGGAATTTCCCCAACAAATCCCACATCCCCCATTTATGCAAAAATGTTCAGAAGGACATTCTTATGTAAATGTGGGAGATGGGACTTGCCAGGGAATTTCAGGACTGTCCTGAACATTGCAGGATGTCTGATAACTCTAGATGAGCAGACTAAGAAGGTGTACATCTTGAAAGAAACTAGAACAAAGAAACCCCATGCACAGTAGGATTTTAACCCTCATATTTGTACAGCAGGTTCCTCGCTGATCAAGTCAGAACAAAGTGAAGGGGAATGTGGAAATACAGGGCATTTGGCTGGGTCCCAGAGGAAGTCGCACAGAATGAGCTACCTTGCTGAAATAAAAATCCCACAGTATAGGCAATTGGGGCATGGCAGACAAAGGGATATTTGCATACCATAGATGGGTGGCTGCACCACACCTGTCAGAAAGGGTTAAAGCAGGATACACAGAGCCTGTGCAGAGCCCTGACCAATCAGGAAAAGGCTCATAGGGAGCCAGTCAGAGGGTGGCTTGCTGGGGCAGCTCTGTATATCAGTGAGAGACAAAAAGGCATCCTTTAAAAAACGGACGTTAAAACCGAGTAAGGGAAATAGAAAGGAACATAAACTCTGACAAGTGAATGTAAAAATATAATTAGGAAAGCCAAAAAAGAATTTGAAGAACAGCTAGCTAAAGAGTCAAAAAGGAAGAGCAAAAAAAAAAATTAAGTACATCAGAAGCAAGAAGCCTGCTACACAACCAGTGGGGCACTCAAGGATGAAAAGGCCATTGCAGATAAACTAAATCATTTCTTTGCATCAGTCTTCACAGCTGAGGATGTGAGGGAGGTTCCTAAACTTGAGCTATTCTTTTCAGGTAACAAATCTGATGAACTGTCTCAAATTGAGGTGTCATTAGAAGAGATTTTGGAACAAATTGATAAACTAAATAGTAATAAGTCACCAGGACCAGATGGTATTCACCCAAGAGTTCTGAAAGAACTCAAATGTGAAATTGCAGAACTGCTAACTGAAGTTGGTAACTTGTCGTTTAAATCAGCTTCTGTTCCGGATGACTGGAGGATAGCTAATGTGAAGCCAATCTTTAAAAAGGGCTCCAGACGTGATCCTGGCAACTGCAGGTCAGTCAGTCTGACTTCAGAACCGGGCAAACTAGTTGAAACTCTAGTAAAGAACAGAATTGTCAGACACATTGATGAACATAATTTTTTGGGGAAGAGTCAAGACAGCTTTTGTAAAGGGAAGTCATGCCTCAACAATGTATTAGAATTTTTTGAAAGAGTCAGCAGGCACGTGGACAAAGGGGATCCTGTGGAAATAGCGTACTTAGATTTTCAAAAAGCCTTTGACAAGGTCCCTCACCAAAGGCTCTTAAGCAAAGTTAACTGCCATGGGATAAGAGGGAAGGTCCTCTTTTGGGCTGGTAACTGGTTGAAAGATTGGAAACAGGGGATACAAATAAACAGACAGTTTTCAGAATGGAGAGAGGTAAATAGTGGTGTCCCCCAGGGGTCTGTATTGGGACCAGTCCTATTCAACATATTTACAAATTTTCTGGAAAAAGGGATAAACAGTGAGGTGGCCAAATTTGCAGCTGACAAAAACTACTTAAAATAGTTAAGGCCCAAGCAGACTGTGAAGAAGTACAAAAGGGTCTTAATATATTGGGTGACTGGGCAACAAAATGGCAGATGAAATTTAATGTTAATAAATGTAAAGTAATGCACATTGGAAAATACAGTCCCAATTATACATATAAAATGATGGGATCTGTCTTAGCTGTTACCCTCAAGAAAGAGATCTTGGAGTCATTGTGTACAGTTCTCTGAAAACATCCACTCAATGTGGAGTTGGCAGTCAAAAAAAGCTAACAAAATTTTGGGAATCATTAAGAAAGGCATAGATAATAAGACAGAAAATGTCACATTACCTCTATATAAATCCATGGTATGTCCACATCTAGAATAGTGTGTGCAAATGGGGTTACCCCATCTCTCAAAAGATATATTGGAATTCGAAAATGTTCAGAAAAGGGCAGCAAAAATGATTAAGAGTACGGGCCATCTGCTATATGAGGAGAAATTAATAAGACTGGGACTTTTTAGCTTGGAAAAAAGACAATTAAGGGAGGTTACAATAGAGGTATATAAAATCATGACTGGTGTGGAGAAAGTAAATAAGGAATTGTTATTTACTCCTCACAATACAAGAACTAGGGGTTACCAAATGAAATTAAAGGGCAGCAGGTTTAGAAGAAATGATAAGAAATATTTTTTCCACACAACACATAGTTAACCTGTGGAACTCCTTGCCGGAGGATGTTGTGAAGGTCAAGACTATAGCTGAGGAGACTATAGTAGAATTTTAAAAGGAACTAGATAAATTCATGGAGGATAGGTCCATCAATGGTTATTAGCCAGGATGGGCCTAGAGGGTATTCTTCGCCTCTGTTTGCCAGAGGCTGCAAATGACCAACAGAGAATTGATCACTTGATGATTACCTGTTCTGTTCATTCTTTCTGGGGCACCTGGCATTGGCTGCTGTCGAAAGACAGGATAGTGGGCTTGATGGACCTGTGGTCTGACCCAGTATGGCTGTTCTTGTGTTCTTATGTTCTAAGGATCTGCTCAGCAAAGCAGTGGGCAGTTGGGTCTGACCAAGAAGGGAGTAGGACTGGTTTGCTGGGAGAAGCTCCTTTGATGGAACAGTGCTGAGCAGGTTGAGGGGAGCTAGAGAGAGAGGCTGTAGCCTGACACCTGCCAGGCTACAGACCTTGATACAAGGGCCAGAAAGGTGGAAGGGGTCACAGGGGAAGTGGCCCAGGAAGTGGAAGGCAATAGAGGGGAGTGAAGGAGAGCGGAACAAGGCTGTTGCCAGGGCATCTCTTGGACAGCATCCTAAGTAGCAGAGAGGCTGGGACACTTTCTTCTCCCCCTTAAACAGCATTTAGCCACCACTGGAGCCTGGCCTAGACAGACTGCAGCTTGCACCTGAGGTGAGCGGTTAGACCTTGGCTGCAATTGGCCCTGGTGGCAGGCACGAGACAGAGGACTGCTGATTCCTGGGGTAACCAGAAGGAGGCACTGCTGTGGTGAGTTGACCCCTTTACAATTACTGATGAATTAAGTAAAGAAATCAAACGTGTTTTGGATGGAATGGGGTGGGATGCTGGCTCAGGCAAGGCAGATAAGGTCAGTGGTGAACTAGTCTTTTGTTTCCCTGGGAGACTAAAGCAAAGTCATCATTAAGCAAATGCAGAGAGCATGCAGAGCAGGAAAATATTTGAACAAATATTTACTCCTCAACATCTGAACCACATAAAAGTGTCAGCAGCAACAAGAAAGGCCAGAATCAGGAAGAGGAAAAACACAAGGGATGTTGAAGTTCTCATAGGAGGAGATTTATACATCACTACAGGAATTCATTATATTAACACACATGCATACACTAAAGCATTCAGAGCAGCTACACTTCCTGCCTCCCAAACGTTCCATGCAATAGAAGAGCATCTTGAGCACATCACTAATCAGAGAGCTGGAAGAAGCCAAACAAGAACCCAGGTTGTTAAAACAGTCATGCAGGTGGGAAGCTTGCCAGCATGGCAAGTGTCACCATCACAAAGTCAATCTTGCCCTTTCTTCCCCTTTGGAGTCTGCCTGTACCAGACCAGGAGCAGCCCTGCTCTTCTGGGATCAATTACTACAAGAGATGGCTGCAACTCCTGCATGCTTCAGAGCTGTGCACGATGGGATCTCTGATCCTTAGGTGGTTTTGAGGCTGTGGCCATCACAGGCTGGGAACAAGAGTGAGGTGAAGCTAGTGACTCTAAGATTAGGAGGATCCACAAGCATTCCACAATGGAAAAGGAAGAGCCAGCAATTCAAATAAGCCTGGCTACATGCCTGCGCTGAGAAGGGTGTGAAGAACCTGTTTATTTGCCCCGGATGGGCTACCTGCTTTGATTCCCTTGGAAAGGGGGCAGGAAAGAGTTGGTAGGCTGCTCCTTCTACTCCTACACAAGCAGGTAGGAAGTAAGTGGAGCCTCAGGACTGTTTTCCTAGTGGCTGTCCAGGACAGCTGAGAAATATGAAAGGGAAAGTGAGCTGGAGTAATCCAGTACTGGCATACTTTACTTCGCTCATGGATCGAGGGAGCAGCAGGCACTAAATTACAACTCTCTGAGACCCCTTTTCTGGGACAGCACAGCTGTGCATTGCTTCTCAGGCTGGACTACACACTGCCAAGCCAACACAAAGTAGGTAATGGAACAATGAATACAGACAGGAAACACAGATAAAGTAAAAGAGAAACCCTGCCAGCTTGAAACCTGATTGCAGCTAGCACCACTCTGAGTGCAACGTGCATAGGGTGAAGAACCAACTTTACATGTTGCAAAGCTAGTCAAATACAATTCCCATTTTCTCCTGAAATGAGGTTTTTGTGTGTGTGGCCTGCAAGACACCAATAAACCAAGTCTGTCTGCATAATATCCCACAGCATGGGTGTGCACATAAACAAAGTCAGTTGGAGGATAGTAAACCTGACACAAAAACTCTCGTCAAGGTAACTGAAAGTCCATGTTTCAAAGCGGCTTTGACCTAGTTTTCAACAGGTGTATCCACATTCTGCACGTTACCACTTGTACATGCAAAGAAGACCTTTTCCATATAAAAAGTCAATTTGAATATACACATAGGCTAATGAGTGTAAATTCTGCCATTGCACATGTAGGTGAATTACATAGATTACCCATACAACACTGGCAGCACACACGGAGAAACAGATTAGACGGAGACCCAGAAAAACAGAGGAATTCAGAACTAAAGATAAACTGCTGCCCTTAATACTCTCTGTTGTGTTTTAGCATTGTACAGAATTACCAAAGGTATGCCAGTTTATCCCATCCCACAATTCTTTTGAAAAAAAAAAGTTGTATTTTGCAAGGTCTCCTGTACAGTAATAATCCCTATCTAGGATGCTCATGGTTTGCTTAGTGATTGAGCAATAAATGTTTTACCTACTGGGATAAACCAGGATTATGTATACAAATTGTCTTGTGTTCTTTACACATTGTCATGTGCAATGGTCAAGCGTAATCTTTACCCAGTTAGAATGTCTCCGAGGTGACCCATTAATGCTATCCACAAATGAACTCTGTGACAAGAATACTCAGATTTCTTAAACTGGATTCTCCTCTCTGAACCTGCTGCTTATAGTTCTAGGATATAGTCCTGAAAGACTTTAAAAAAAAAAAAAAAGAAGACGACTGAGACAGGTGTCACCAAAGAAGAATAGGGAACCATCAGGAGTTGGACTGAACCCAAGAGTGGCTCAAATTCATCTCCGTGAAGAGTAGAAAATGCACCAGCTTTGAAATCTTTGCCAAGGAAGACTATCAATAGAAGTATTACTAATTGTTACTCTTTTGCGATCCATCCAGCAGTGCATGTTAAGAAAGGGGCAATTGGCAGCTATCTTTCAGCTGACGGACTGAATTAATTGCTTCCATGGCACACCTAGGAACTGCAACTCTGACCCTACCAGTCTCACAGTTCACCAAGCTGCTATCTTACCAGCAAATGTGTGATCTCCTTCTCTTTCCAAGAGCATCAAGGAAGCATCCTTCTTCTAAGCCAACTTAACTTTGTCCTCACACCAGCTCCATTAACTCTCTTAATAGACTGGAAAAAATATGTTTTGATGTTTCCATGATAGCCTGCAGACACTCTACGAAAAGGGTCTGGAGGGATGGAAACCACAGAATTCAGGAGACAGACATTTTGCTTTATTTGTTTGAAAATGAGTCGTACCCAGCCCCTGAAACACAGATGAGATTGTATAAAATGAAGGGAGTTAGCAGCAGAAGTGGGAGGCTGATTTGAAGGAGGTGGCAAGTAAAGAGGAAGGAGGCTGGAAGTGGAGACATGATAAAGTATGACCAGAACTCCAATTACTCACAGACCTAAGTCCATGTCCCTCCCCGCACAGTCTCAGTACGTTTGAGATGCAGATGGAGAGAGATGTATTTAATTTCTTAGATTAACTGTTGCTGAAGCTCAGAAGATTCAAAAGGTCAGGTGCAATATTTATACGCCTGACATAGTTTGGAGCTTTTCCAAACCCCTTTGGGTCAGCTGAACCAGGCTGAAACGCCTATCAGAATGAGCCCTTCCTGACACGATTCTAATTCTTTCTGACAACAGCTGGGGAGATATCATGTCTCACAATACTTTAGGACTTCTGCTCCCAGAAGAAAGCAGGAAGTGGCAACGTGGGCACCAGCAATGAGAAAATGAGGGAATATCATCTGACCTATTTCAAGTCTTGCAGTTCACAGTCTGGGAGTGGATTCATAGGAAGGTTCAGATGTTCACTTTGCCTATGCCAAAGAATGAGATTGACATAGGCCACAAAATGAAAGATCCTCATGCTCTAACAAGCTTTATCAGGTTCTACTGAGATGCCTCATTTTTTCTTTCTTCCTACACTACAACACAAAGGCTATGTCTACACTAGCCCAAATCTTCGAAATGGCCATGCAAATGTCCATTTCGAAGATTACTAATGAGGTACTGAAATACATATTCAGCGCCTCATTAGCACGCCAGCGGTCACAGCTCTTCAAAATTGCCACATCTCGCTGCCACGCAGTGCATCCAAATGGGGCTCCTTTTTGAAAGGACCCTGCCAACTTCAAAATCCCCTTATTCCTAT
The DNA here is from genome assembly GCF_033958435.1 of Carettochelys insculpta. Taxonomy (NCBI): domain Eukaryota; kingdom Metazoa; phylum Chordata; order Testudines; family Carettochelyidae; genus Carettochelys; species Carettochelys insculpta. The sequence goes on from NC_134145.1 coordinate 8,043,202, forward strand.
CGGCAGCAATTTTGCTCAGCTGAACGGGATAAGGGGAATTTGAAATGTGCAGGGTCCTTTCGAAAAGGAGACCCGTGTAGCTGGGCCACAGCCAGAAGCATCCTAATGCTAATGAGGTGCTGAATATTCAATTCAGTGCCCCATTAGTAATCTTTGAAATGGCCATTAGCATGGCTATTTCGAAGATCTGTGCCTGTGTAGACACAGCCAAAGTTCCAGCTAAACAGCACTGCAGTCACATTGCAGGGCCCCATAAATACAACCAACATCAGGCCGTTCTGTCGGGATTTAAAGTGTGATTCTACTCAGAAAAAAGATGGTTAGAAAAACACTTTGTTACTGTGCACACATATATTCTTGCTGAGGGGCTTCGTTATGCCCTTTATAAGCCAGCACAACTCCTATTAGCATTAATGGAACATAGATGTATGCATCAAGGGGGTACTGGAACCTTTCCCCTCTTAAATGCCTTCTGAGTTGTGCTTGCGTAAGTTTGCTGACAAAAACAGATTGTTTTGTCTAGTCAGCAGCCCAGGGCTATGAAGGAGGGAGCTGTTATGTGCGCCTGTCGTATGCATCAGCAACAAACTGCTAAGTTCAGTTTGGACTCCAGAAAGCCTATGGCTGAAGGAATCAATGTTCTACTCTATGGAAGTAAATGCTCGTGGAAGCCAAAGTAAAGGATGGATTCACACCTTCATGGATTCTAAAGCCAGAAGGGACCATTAAGAGCAACTAGTTTTATTTGCGGTCTAGCACAGGTAGTTGCGGGGAGAGGGGGAGATAACGGCAATTATTGCATTTGGAACCACAGGAGAATTGCAGAACTCCCCCAGGACTGAGGTTATGCTCCTCAAAGCACTGGCAGTATCTGGCAGGTTGGCGGGGGTAGGAGGAGCCAAAGCTGCATCCATTTCCCACCCCCTTTTTACCAGGAAAGACAGAAGGGGGAAGCAGTTCCATGGAGCTGCCCCTCCCATGGTGCTAATCAGTCTGCCAGTTGCCAGTTCCTTATTATTCTCGGCACTGGGGCAGTGTCTAGGAACACACTGCACCAGGTGCTGTCCTTCCACATCCAACAGCCCTGCAATGCTCCACATCAACAACACAGCCCCAGATGGCTGATTAAAGTAACAGTGACAATCTGTAAACGTGCTACTTTCTCAGACTAAGTGCCAGCACTTTTAGAACAACAGGAAGGATGTTTCACTCTCAAATACACAGGATTTCTTATTTATTTACAAGCAATATGATAAGAAAGAGTAGAAAGAAAAACAAACAAAACAACTGAATGGCTTGTGGATCTTTATTCCTCCTCCCCCTTATGTGAACAGACTAATGCAAAGATAACCCCCTGGGTAACATGAGCTGGGACTGATTCACTATCGTGTGACAGGTCAGTTTCACTGGACTAAAAATCCCCAGTGGGCAGCGTTCCTGAGAGACGGAGACGTACATGCTCAGGAACATACAGTTTACAGACTGTTGCCTGTTGGCTGCACTCCCCTACCCTCATAAAATAGAGCAGTATGTAAAAGGAGCAGTGAAAAAAATGTATCCCAAAGGAGAAACAAACAAATAATGGATAGATTTGTCTTCCGGGAAATACCACTGGTATAAGACAACACACAAAATAGTCGAATCATTTCTATTGTGCTCTGGTGTTAAGAGATTTTTGGGGAGATCTGCTTATCTTGCCTGAATGCAGAAGTCGTTGGAATTCCAGTGACAAGGTAGTCTTGCCTGAATGATTGAAAGATCCATAAAAGTGATATATCTGTAGCAGAGCTGAAGCCTGCTCCAGCAGGAAGAGGTTTACAGACAAAACAGAGGAGGCTTGTCCAACCCTGGCCAATCAGGGCATGGAGCAGCCAGCTAACCAGGGCCAGGCTGGACCCTATAAATGGCTGCAAAATGGAGAGAAACTCATCTTTGTTCTGGCCAGGAGGGGAATACATGCAGCCAGAGGGAGCAGTGGTGAGCAGGCTCAGGGACCCTGGGGAAAGGTTCAAGCTTGTTACCTCCTGGGATGTGGTCTTAACACAAGCACCAAAAAGGTGCAAGAATGATGGGGAAGTGACCCAGGGAATGGAAGCAGTAAAGGGGAGAGAAGAAGGGCAGGAGATGGCTGGCACCACAGGGTCCCTGGCTTGGGACCAGAATAATGGGTCGACCTGTGTTCCCCCATCCTCCTTGCATTACACCAAGCCTCTATGGAGCGCAGCCTACTCTAGTGGCTTAGGCACTGGCCTTAGAACACATGAGAGATGGGCTTTATTCACTCAGCTGCTTGGTGACCTTGAGCAAGTCCCCTTATTGCAGCCTCCCTTTACACTTTGTCCATCCTTTCTATTCAGAGTGTAATGTCTTTTTGGCAGGGCAGTCCTTCACTGTGTTTATGCAGTAGTGGGCAGAAGGGTGTCTTCTAGATGCTGCTGTACAAAATAATGAAATATAGGAGTAATAATATGGATATTCTGCTCCGAGGAGCATGGGGAGAGACTTCTGAGAAATAGAAAGGATCTGGGGTGTCACCTATTCACTGTGTTGCTACCTGAACACTGATCTTTGAGCAAAATCCTTTTTCATTTATCAGGCAGAAAAGCAATACATGGGCAATGATAAAACCATCAGAGAGTGGCTTTGGTTGGTACTTTTAACTGAAGCAGAGACAACAGATGGGTTCCTTTAGTACTGTCACAAAGGTCAAAATTAGCCATCCCTAAGGCTAACGTGTTCTCGAAATGCTCAAGCGCTTCTAGCTGGGCCATCGTAACTAATCCACTCTCCTGAATGAGGAATGTCAGACTAAGAACAACACTCCAAATACCGCAACAATTCCTATCTATGGAGAACATGGAAGGCGTTCAGAAAGGGTGTCAACAGCTGCTCATAAAGCCTGATTAGCCAGCTTTTTCAAAGGAGTCTGTCAACTCTTTCGATTATAGCTTGAGAAGATAATATATTTACTCTGTTGTTTAAAAATATCTTTCCAGAAGCTTGAAAATATGAAAGCTTTTTCCTACCAATTCTGTCCTTATCTCCCATCTGGCAGCTCGAGTAAATCTGTCTCTTACATGTTTGTCACACATCAAAACTTCACAGATTTTCTTTGCGTGCCTGTTTCCTTATTTATGCAACTGCATCCAGGTGAATGCTGACGTAGGAAGCGGGATCTGTAGCCAGCAGTTGCTGCACAGCCACTAAAAGAGTACAAGATAGATCTCACCAAAAGGCACTACAGAAATAGTAGCTGGCTCTTCATTTCCTCTTGGGGAAGGCTTTTATTGGAAGTTCTTTAGAATCTGGAGACAGTTCCTTATTTCAAGGCAGCTGTATTTGGGAATTAAAATACCTACTGATATCCTAATTTACAGATTGGTGCAAAAATCAAGATTGTTTAGCACATCGTATGTTATGCCTTGTGCAGTCTTCAACACTCCAATGAGGCGTGTATTTATTTTTTTTAATCACCCCCCCAGATAGGGCAGAGAAAAGTAGGTGACTTGCCTGAGGTCATGAAAAATGAGTCAGTAGCAAAGCGGGACACAACACTTTCATCCCCTGCTCTGATCTCCAGACCATTCTCACTCACATGCTGCTGTTTGAATAAACAGCCTGTTGGCAATGATAGGTGAAGAAAGCAGCCATGCATGAAATGAGCCCTATGGTATATTAATGCGAGATTGCCAGACAAAACCAAACACGGCCTTCTATCGCATCACCTTAGGCTCGTTGTCTCTGCTTGTTTGCGGCTCACTATGTGCTTGCTGCCAGATTCCCAGCTGCATGGGAAGGTTGGGATTTGCCTGCTTTGCCAAGGCCATTTTGGGCTCAGGTGCAATCACGCAGAGCGTTGAGAGGAAGCCCATTGAATCGGGATTCATTCAGCGTGTGCAAAACCCAGACAAATGACTGCGTTTCCAACGTGAATCCCATTTCACAGCAACTAGGTTATTAATGTGGAACTCCACACAAGTAGCCTGCATTCAAAAGCCCTCTGCGTTATTAATAGAATATGAGCTTTTGACATCAAAGGAGATCCATTATATATGCTAAACTGTGGCAAAAACTGTACCCGCGTTTCAAACCTTTTCAGTTCTTTGTCCCTGGTAAATCAATCAAGGCTGACAGATGCTTTAAGGAGAGTAATCTTTGCAATGATACTGTCAATGGGTAACATAATGGAACATTGTCTCTGTGCTGTGTGAAGACACGGAGCTAGTCAATTATGGACAACACTTCACGCAGCCCCCAGCTTTCACTTGAAGTGCCGCTGCTGAAGTATTGTAATCCCCACAAATGGCTGCGGCAGCTTACAATATGAAATGAGACCCCCTGAAGCTTCGGAAGATTAATTAGCAGCAACACTGGTCTATTCCCACACTTTTCAACATTGGCCTGATAACACTCCAGATGCCCTTCTCTCTCCTTTTGGGGCATTCAATGGACTGTATTTACATACACACTTTTTAAGCCCCAGCCCTCACCCCCATGCCCTTCAAACACACAAAATTCACAAACCGAGGAGTCTTTTTATATCTTTTATGGAGCTATGCTAGCAGTAGAAGCAATGATGTTTCCAACTGTTTGCACGGCTCCTGCAGATGCAGCTGAAAAGGCTACAACCTCAAGACTTTCATTTGGAAAACCGGGGTAAGGTCTGGGGGCTCCCTTAAATATGCTGAGTTGTATCCCCTCTTTGTTTTCAAACCCACAAGCACTCTCCCCCTGCATTCACCTCTAGACGTGCACATCAGATAAACATTCTGCCCTAGGCAGAGACAAATGCTTTGACTTCATGAGAGGGTATATCATCCACCCAAAATGGGAGATCAGTGGGCTCAACAGTCCCCCTCTGAAGCTGAGCAGCAGTGTAGCTTTTGATGGGGGACCTGCCGCATCACTGGTTCATTGTACTCCCTTGTATGACGCATTGGCTCATACTGCAAACAAATCCTACGCTGCATTCACTGACATAGTGACTACATAGGCTGGGGGTGCTGACACTACATAATATACAGCATGCCAGCAGCACCAGGGTGAACTGCCGCCTGCTGGAAGCCAATACACATTTTAATATTCCAGCTACTGACAAACACAAACCTACGGGCCAGAGGGGGGAGCAGCATTTTTTTCATTTAATTGTTGGCACCTATTGCCAGATCCCTTGGAACTAATAGAGAAACATCATTCCTCTTGTTAATAGAAAGAGCCTGTCACACGCAGTCTCCAAGTTTCAGGTAGCACTATATGACTGTAGCTTCTGAGCACCTGCCGTCTTTACTGTATGTGTTGTGTTAAGGAAGGATGGAGGAGAGCCAGGAACCAGAGGAAGTGATATAAGGATATGCTGAAGGCGTACATGAAAAAGTACAGCATCAGTGTTGACACTTGGGAGAACGTTGCCCAGGCCTGTCCCCAGTGGAGAGCAGTAATCTGTGAGGGAGTGGCGGAATTTGAGAAGTCCCGCTGCAGTGCAGATGGGGAGAGGCAGAGAAGAAGAAAAGAGCAGCAAAAACAGCCCCACACCCCTCCAACAGCGAAAGGACCTGGGGCTCCAGAATGAGTCTGGTCAGCCATCAACAGACTCACAGATAGGAGGGTGACATGAACACATCCTTCTTGTTATCAAGTGACCTCCAAGAGTGTTTATCCACACAATGCCTCTGCAAGGTAAGGCAATGCAGATGGGAAACTGAGGTACAAAGAGGCTAAGTGACTTGCACACAGTCTGATGGCACACCTGAGGCCAAGCCAGGGCTGGAACACAGGATTCCCAAGCCCTAAGTTTGGGCCCTAAATACTGAGCCAGCCTTCTTCTCTCTCAAAGGAGCTGTCAAGAGTTAGGCGCTCAACTCACGAGGAATTGGGTCCCTCATTTCCTTGGAAAAATCTCAACCTACTTCATCAAGCACACTCAAGTCTAATATATCCTTGAAGGGGTAAACTGTGACTGTGGTACAGAGAAGCGAAGCAACTTGCTCAAGCATTCTTACAGAGACCTTGACAACGACAGGAGCAGAAGCCAGTAGTTTTGATGTTTGGTCCTCTGTTTTCAATGCTTCCCATCCAATTTAGGCAACACACACCTGGCAGAGTGCTCTTGGGACAATAAGAACAGACTCAAGCTATCTGTTATTCCTTGCAGCAAATCTCATCCCCTTTCCCTTCTTATACAGTGTTCAACTGTGTGCATCTGTGCTCTGGGACTTCTCCTTGAGGGACATCCTGGAATGCACAATATGCTGAGAAAGCCCAAAACCACAGCTCGCCTTGGAAAGCCCTGGGTGTGCCACATTAGATCAATATGAGGGAAGCCACTGAGAGGTGACAGTAAAAGACTGGCAGCAGCAGTCCTGGAAAAGACAGCTGGTCAGCACTACCAAGCCAGCTGCCACTGCTGATAAACCTGCAGAGAGCAGGAAGAAAACCTGCTTGCTAAAGAACAAGGTAGGGGAAAGTCAAGGGAAGAAGGCCTTAGGATCCCTCCTTATGAATGAAGGAGAGACAAGGAGAAGTAGCAGATGGACAGCAGTGTAAAAACCTTGAACCTAAATTCTTGAAGCAGAGCAGGACTCCTTTTGAAGTTTTTTGCTGGCAGAGCAGGAGAAGGTCATGTAGTCCCACCCACAGTGTGGACCAAACCCACTGGATATATACCTTGAGTTACAGTTGGGCCACAGACACACTCATGCAGCTCTGTGTTGGCTGTAGAGTTTCTCTTCTGAGAATACCACCCAGACCAGGAAGGGCTTTTTCAATTCCTGTGTAGAGTCCTCCTAGGTAGAAGTGCTGCATGTGGAGGGAGGGCATGCAGGGGTAGGACAGGAGGTGCTGAAACCAGGTCCTCACAAGTGCCAGCTAAGCATCCACACATCTTTACACTGATTCTCCCATGTCTGAGGTTCACTCATCACTAGTCTAAAAAGAGCATCTTGAAATTTGGGGATTAATAAGCTTGTCTCCCGAGTCCTTTCCCTAGGGTACATCTGGCGAGAGAAACCTTGGCATAATTCCATCTCTAGGTCTCTCTTCTCAGCTCTGTATTGCAATGCAATCGCAGACAAGTCTCTGTTATGTGAGACCATGTGACACAATTTCTGTATTGCTCCTAGATGAGAACATTTCAGGCTGGCATTACCACCATCAGGAAAATGGCCTTGTTTCTGATCCCCTTGCTTCCAGTCAGCAGACTTGGCTGCTCTTGGGTCTGAGGTTGCTAATCTGTTGTTTTGCTGGAGCCAAGTGCAGGGCACTCTTCCAGTTTCCCTATTCTCCCCTGCCCTTCAGTCTCTCACTTTGGCTAATTGAGATGGCAGTCTGGAGAGTGGGAGGGTATGAGAGTTACACACCAGCTGCCGTTGTCACGAGTGAGGAGCCCTCACTCATTTTGCAGGGCTAGGAACAGAATGTGTGGAGGGAGAGGGAGGGAGAAAATGTAGACTGGGGGAACATAACTGTGGTCAATGAAAGGAGTCAATATGACACACTAAAACAGATTTCTGTTGGGAACCAAAGCCTCCATCCTCTAGAATCCGAATCCTCTCCTAGGCTGTTTCTACACTCACATTCCTCTCTCGAAAGAGGCATGCAAATGAGTGAAATCGAAAATGCAAATAAGGTGCAGATTTACAAATCTGGCACCTCATTTGCGTATTCTTATTTCAAAATAGATTCTTTCGAAAGAAGAAAATCAGTGTAGACACTGCTCTTTTGAAAGTAAACCCCATCTTCGAAAGAATCCTTCCCATAAAAAAAGGCAGAGGGGAACAAACTTTTGAAGTCAAAAATGAAACAGTTAGGCTGCATCTACACTTCGAAATCAAATTGATTTTAAGTCAGTAAGCCCAATTTTTCAAAGTGCCTGTCCTCATTGTTGATTCCATTGGCTTGATTTATGGAACAATAAAATCGACATGATATCAAAATCCTAAAATCGAAGTAACCTGACGGATGTAGCATTCAGTTTGAATTTAAAATTCCGAATGAAGGGTAGTGAGGATGCGGCATGTCTTTAAATTGAATTCATTAGCCTCCAGAGATGTCTCAGTTGTGCCCCACAATGCACTACAGTTCTCTGCTCTAGCCTCTTCCATCTCCATTGCTCTCAAGTGCAGAGGACTTAGGCAACAGGAAGATGGTTGCAATGTGGCACCTGCAAGCCTGTGGCTGTAGGATCATGAGAGGCTGAAAAATTTTCTTTTTCTTTGGTAGTAGCACAGCTGTGGGGTCTGTGCTTCTGTATATACTCCTGCTAGTGGCTTTTTTTTTTCTGCAATGCCAGGAGCCAGCCTCTGGCCCCCCATTTCACATGTTAGCTGGGCTGTAGGTGGGGGTCATGCTTGTCTGGGACTACGAGAAACTTGTTTTCAGCCGTTTACATGTTGTTCTAACCCCCACATCCCTCCTTTCCCTCCCTTCAGAGGCGCCACACAGTCTGGAACATTCTTGTGCCCAGCCTCATCACATGGTTTTACCCTGACCCAATAACAGGATGTTCTGTGCAAGGTGCCAGACAGCTTGCGTGGGGTGAGGGTCATGATTTTCAGGGCTGGCTGTAGCTGGGGGTCTTTTTGCCACCCGGGGCAAGTCTCCCTTGGTGGTCATGATTTTCGGGGCTGGCTGTAGCCACCCCGAGCCATACATGTGTCAATGAGGGCAATGTATTAGCTATACAATTACCACAGTTGTCTAAGTAAGGCTTGTACCAGGGAATATTCTTGTCCTTAGGCTCTTTTTTCCTAGGTCCAAACCTGGCTGTAGTCTGGGGTCTTTCAGACTGATGAACCATTCGAGTTTCAGTGTAGCAACCATTTCTACTTAGACATAAGGGGTTTTTTTTGGTAGAAGGCCTAAATCCAGATACAAGATCCTGAAAGGGCCTTCATGGGTGGTCACGATTTTCATGGCTGTCAAAAGTGCACTGTCTTTTAGCTGCCACAAGCCATTACAGATGAACCATTCAAGTTTCAGTGTAGCAACTGTGTCTATTTAAGCGTACTTAATATGGCAGGGGAAAGAGGGGAATGAAATGCGGGAAGATGGCATCGTATACCCACATGTATTCATGGGGCCAGAATGTAATGGGGCTCAGGGAACTATGGGATAGGTTCCCACAATACACTGCTGCAGCATTCGATTTAAGCTACTTGTGTGTGGCAGCAGTAAGTTGATTTTGTGGGGAACATGTGGGAAGGTGAAGATGCTCAAAATCAAATGGATAAAACCCAGGGTTAAGAAATAGATTTTAACTCACAGTGTAGACATGGTCTTAGACTTTATCAATAAGAAATGTTTTAATAAGATTGGAACAAAATATTTTAAAGCATTTCATTTTGTGAATTATTCCAAGATTTTGACTTTTTGTCCCAATTTGTGGACAAAAAGAAATTTTGAAATCTTGGATTTCCTGAGGGACTGAAATTCTGTTTTTCAGCCTCCTCTATTATTTTGCAACTTTACATGTAGGATGACATAGGCCATTAATATCTTTTTGTGGACAGTTGTAAGATGTTTAATCACAAAGCACGACTTGAAGAAAAGGGGCTGAGATCTCAGTTGATAATTACTGATGGAAAAATGGTGACAAACATACTGTCATTAAAATCTGAAATATTTCATGTTTTACATTACAAACAAAATCTGCAGAATTCGCCTAACATTTATCTGTGGTAAAAAATGGAAAATAAAAATAAGAAAAATGTTGCTTACAAAGGAGAAATCTTCAGCATTCTGGCACAGCAGCTTGGGGAAAATGGCTTGCCTCTGAAATCTTTCTTCCTCTTCAAAGATGTTCCCATACATGAAGCCATTCATCATGGTGGAGTGGGCATGGATGTCAATATAGAACTCCAGGCTAATTTTCTGTTGAGGAGACAAACAAACACAAGGTATATCACAAACACAAGGTATATCACAAACACAAGTAAGGCTGCCATCCTTCAACCACATAGTTGAGGTACATCTGCATAATCGGAAAGCAATGCTGTCCATATTGCTGTGGTTTATGCAAACTATCCACCCTTCTTTGCCTCTTCAAAACTGGAGTTGAAATCTTGCCAACACAATGGTGGGGTTGTCATTGTATTCCCGTGGTGTCCAACCAGTTTGGAAGCTGTGGCCACAATAGCAAACTAGCCATGTTATTCTGAAAATATATTTATTGTTCAAGCCAGCTAGCCACACTCTACTGACCAAACAGTCATATGTGGCTAGTGTGTTAGACACCACAGGTATATCCCAACCCATATCTGGATGGAAATACCCCAGTCTACTAATTCTCTGAATGCTAAGAAAGACCCAACGCAGAGAAAAGATAACGGGTTCCCAGTTTGGACTTTTGTTTTCTCTGCTGTTTGTAGAATCTCTGCTTCTCTTCCCCATTGTACTCCCTAAATGGCTTGCAAGCTTCTTTTCCCTATCCAGCTTGTCTCCCTTGTGTTCTAGATGTCAGCCTGCTGGTCTAATGGCAATGCAGACCACTGACATGCAAGGACCTTAGCCTTCGGCCCAAGTCTCCAGGCTCCATTGAGAACTTTTAGAAACACCATGCCCACACCCTTATGGAGTGGTTGCCATGGATGACCATCACATGACACATTCTGATTTGTTTTTCTATGCTTCAATTCCCAGTTTTCCAAGCACTAACTCTGACATAAAGAACTAGAACAGAACAGAACTCCACACAGAGCCACCTCCAACCCTCCTGAGCTAGAGGAAGAGATCCTACAAGAGAGGAACTTGGATGGTGAGTAAAATAGAACATAAATGGAAGACACCCTTGACCATAATAAAAAAATGACAAGCAACTAGAATCTCACATTTAAACCCAAAATGTTTATAGTACCCAATAATTGAAGGACAATCAATACCTAGTGCCAATATAGTGACCTTAATCATCAAGTGACTCGCTCATTGACATCACCAGCCAGTCACATAGAACACATCATATATGTAGGCTCCAGATTGCAACTCAGTGATGGAGTTGCCTTACAGACATGGCTTACCCTTAATGGTAATCTGCAGACAACGATTTCTATAACTATAGGCTGACAACAGTATTATGACAAATCCACTCAGGTTTTCACAGTTTTCACTCTGCAGGTTGAACTCTCTAATCCTGGCTGATGCTGAAACAGAGTATTTGCTATATGCTGGGAGGTCAATATAGTCTAGCAGCAGCATCAACACTTCCACTGCTTACTGGGCTCTTAGAAGACATGTAAGGGTAAATTACAGCTAAATAACTGCACAGAACACTGACAGCCAGGACTGGTGGCAGTAAACAAACTTCATGGTACCACAGGAAACTTGGCCACACCCATGATAAGGGGACATCCAGATAACTTAAATCATGCCAGAGCAGGGATGTTGCTGGACCAGAGAGTGCTGGGCTAGAGAGGTTCGACCTGTACCACACAGCATGGAGCTACAAGGAACACCATGGAGATTGAAAGGATAAAATTCAGATCTTCCTGCTCCAAGCAAGCAGCACCCCTTGACTAGAGCTAAGGGAAAGAAACTATGTTTGCACTACTGGAACTGTGACACTCAGCTAAGTAGTCCTACCACTTTCTACTAACAAGTGGTCAATCTGTATGCACCAGCCTGCAAAGCACAATACAAAAATATATGAAACATATAATGTATGCCAAGCCTGATAAGAATACACACTGCTGCTGAATAGTGTCTAGAAGGACAACTGCACTACAAAACAGTCGAACATAACACAAAAACTTTCCTTGTGACACTAGTGGCAGCTCTCGTAGATGTTCTCTAGCAAGGGAATTGCCTAATTTGGCATGTGATCCTAATAGGATTCCTATTTACTTTCCCTTGGCAGTAAACCAATGCACAACACACAATGGCTGTTTAGTTTAATTAAACAGGCCAAGACAGTGAGACTGCATTTTATTAAGCCTCTCTTGTGTTAAGATGCTAGTTAGTGAAATATTGATTGGTGACCATACTACAAAAGGAGTATTTGACTGTCTGTGATGCTAATATAATACAGGATATTGTTTGCTACTATGAAAACATTATATTGTGTGGTAGAGGACCAGCATTACAATTAAAAGCATACCAGCAATTCACAGTTATACAAGTGAAAGGAAAGATTATACGGTATAAAATATCAAGTAAAATTTTCCTCTTTAGAAACATAAGTTTAAAAGCATAAGGAAATTAACAACACAGGAACATTTTACTTTCCACAGGATAATATCCCCATCGGAGGAAAATCTTATCCAAACCAGATGATCCTGGGCATTTCATAACAGAACATGTAGTGCACTATAATAGTAGACTCATAAAACAGCAAATTGCCATCTAAAAGGACAAATGCTCTAGCTTTCAAAAGGTATTTCTAAGGCATCTTCTATACTTGTATTTCAGTGCCAGACAAAAATAATATACATAACAGTCCATAATCTAAATGGTGTTAGCTCTTTCCATTTTCCCATCCATGAGCATGCATTACAGTAAGATTTATTTGTATAGATGAGATTCTATTGTTATTTATATACACAGTTCTTGGTGGAAGGCCTTCAATGTGTCTCACATTTGGATCTAAACTCATTCAGCTTGGTGTTTTTTTGATAATGATCTTATTGATGAATATAGGATTCCTATCTACATGTATCTGAACGTTTAGTATCCATGGAAGCAGAAGTTTTTAGGCTGTTCAACAGGCTGAACTAGGAGCAATAAGTTGATATAAGCGACATTTAGGCTGATCTCCTGCATAACCTAGGCCACTGAATTTCACACAATATTTCCTGCACCAACCTTATAACTTCTTTGTGACTTAGAGCATACAGTTAGGGAAAAACCCGACTTTGATTTAAAAGACCTCAAGGGATAGGGAATTTACCTTGACCCCAAGTAAATTTTCAGTGGTAAATTACGTTCACTAATTTTAAAAAATCACCTTATTTCCTATCTGAATTTGTCTACTGTCAGTCTAAGCCACTGGATTTTGTTATGCCTTTGTTTACTAGTTTAAAAATCCTTTACATGAAGAACGGTTTTTTATAATAGTTAATTTTTGACCATGATCACATCACCTCCTTAACCTTGTACCCAAGAAACTCACTCTGTAATCCTGTACCTTATTGGGCGAAGAACTAGTGTATAATTTGGCAAGTGTTTCAAGAAAGGCACCAGAGCTGAGGAGGAAGAGTGCTAACATTGCACATTTTGAAAGAAAATCCAAGAAATTCACGTGTAATATGGTTGATAAAGCAGTCTAGAAGTCAGTTCACGGTTTTACCACGTTTGATCGTCACAATAGTAAATTAATCTCAGTGCATCTCTGATGCAGTCAAGGGAGTTACAACAGAGTTGAGGACAGCCTCTGCCTCTGGGTGTGGTGGTGCTGGTACTTTCACTTAAGGAAAGATGAGATGAGACCAGGTCTGCTGAAAGGGTGGGGTGGGACTCTTTGGGACAGTTGCATAGGGGCCCAGCATCTCCAAGGGGCCTGAAGCTCTGGCCACCACGCTGCTACTTCACCAGTAGCAGATGGAGCACTGGGCCCCTTTGAACTGCTGGGGCAGTGCCACTCCATGGAGCTGTTGGGGTGGGGCAGTGCCATGGTGTGGGCAGCACTAAGGGGTGACTGCCTTTACCCCTCCCTCTTCTGTTCTTGGCCCTGCCCAGAGCCAGGTCCCCTCCCACCTCGCCTCAGGGCCTGCTGGGGCCATCAGCCCCACAAGATGACGAGAATAACCTGCTGTATGTACCCTGGAATACTGAACTCAGAGGAAATTCTGGAGTCAAGGACTCCATTTGTAACTAAACACTTCAATTCAAAAATCACTCTTTTGCAGTAGAGATCTCACCTTTCATTACCCATCAGTGGCAGTCATACATACTGCCACATTGATTTCTTTTTTAATAAATATGCAGCTGTCCCTAAATGCTCCATGTCATAGTGACCTAAAGCATTTTTTTACAACAAATTAAATGGTTCTTCTTTACAGGGATATATTTACCAAGAACAAAGATCTGTGATGCACAATGGGATCAGTAACCACTGCCTGATTTCACTTGCTTTTAAGTATAATGGTTGATGGCACTGTGTTTTTGTGACTTACGCATGCTATGAAATAACAGTACCAAGCTATTATAATGCACTTCTGATCCATAAGTCTAGGCATTTTATGAAAACGGTAAGTAGTATCATCTTCATGTCACAAAACCTGACCCCAAGGTATAGAGTTGAAATGACTTTCCCAAGTCATGTATTCCAGCTCTCCCGAGCTCCAATCTTGTACTGTACCATAATATCATTAGAGGGTAACGGTATCTCTTTCCAGTCTCCTTGACAGAGCTGAAATCTTCTGAGAAGCTAGAACTTTCTTGGGATTCTGAGATTCCTTTTCTTTAAAAAAGATCATCACTGCTCCATTCAGGTCAGCACCTTTTATTCAAAGCCATGTGACTAATTAAAAATGTAAATAATGCATTTGAAAAGTATAGTGAGATTTAGCATAAATGATCTGATGGGCAAATTTATAAATATTAATCCAATGTTTTGCAATGTACAACTTGTCCAACAAATAGTATTTATCCAGTTCATCTTCTGATGATATCTCATCTTTGTCCTTCACTCTTCTTCTGTGCATCTCAAATCCATCTGCATTCCACACAGCCCCATCCAAAACTGCAGCAGCCCAGCCTATTCAGTGACTCGTTCCACATTGCTATAATAAGTGCCATTTAAAGGAGCTACTTCCAGACTGTGATGCATATGAGAAGAGGGGCATTTCAATGTTTCACATCGCTTTTCTTCTGACTCACATTCATTATTATTTTATCAAAGAGAAACATCTTGCACATTCTCCACTACAGAGCAGATTCACTCACAGCATTGTTAATTCAATACAAATGTTCCCACAAGAAAAATCACTTTGTTCACAGGGACAAAGAAGTTGGCCTGGCCTTACAGTGAACAATAGCAGCCTATATAATACTCAGTTCCTGTCAAGAGTGAATGGGACTGGACTACATGACATCTCGAGGTCCCTATCCTGTCCTATGATTCTATGATCTACCGTTATTGTGCTGTCATATGCCAGCCTTCAACATCATATCACAGACATTTACTGTGTCCCAAACTGTGGTGGGTCAGCTTGGAGTTTTCTTTTGCAATAGAATTAACTTGTGTTCCCTAAATATAATGACCCTTCTATATATTCCAAAGTATTTTAAATACAGGAATTATTTAGAGATGGAAAAAAGTTTTCATATTAAATTTTTTTCTATGAAAAATGCAGATTTGAGTTTCCTGAAATATTTTGTTAATTCAGATTAATTTTGTCAAATTGCTTCAATATAATCCCTCCCCAAAAAACCCACTGAAGCACATAATATTGACATTTCTTAAATGAAATGTTTCAATTTTTTTATTCAAATCACCTGTCTGATTAGAAATTTGCTTCAATTTTGTTTTAAAAACTGTTAAAAACTCCAGAACTAAATCAAACGTTTAGTTTTGTGTTGACAGAAGAACATAATTCAGCACAAACCTTTTTACCCCATCCCATCCAACAGTTCAGTTGTCAAAAATATATATATATATTTTGGATCAACATGAAACATTTTCAAAAAAATTGTTGAGTCACCCTGCAAGCCGAAAAAACAGCTATTACGCAGCTCCAATTGTTTCTTCCACTCCTGACACATAGACACTTCTCAAGTGTAATGCTAGCAGAAAAACTATACACTTTTAAGACCAGAAGTGAAGAATATACAATCAGTCTGAAACTCCAGCTAAAATTCACTTGGGCTATGTCTAGACTATGGTTGCTAATTTGGGATACATTTGTACAAATGTATCCCAAAATAGCAACCCCGGGGCTACACTCTGCACTCAAAATAGCAGTGCTATTTCAAGTGCAGTATTTCATATCCGGTACCCCTCATCATGACAGGGACAGTGGAAACCTCTAAACAGCCCCTCATTTCAAAACTTGGTGCCATGTGGTTGGTACAGAGTTTGAAATAGGATAGCTTGAAATAATTTACACAATTTGCGTTGTGCATCCAAGAGTACTGAGGGAAATGGCAGATATCATTGAAGAGCCAGAAACTCTGAAAACTTGTGGTGATCTGGAGAGATCCCGAATGATTGAAAAAGGGCTAATGTAGCGTCCATCTTTAAAAAAGGAATGGACAAATCCAGGGAACTATAGACCAGTCAGCCTTACCCCAGTCCCCAGAAAAATCATGGAGAGGATCCTCAAGGAATCCATTTTGGAGCACTTGGAAGAGGGGAAGTGATCAGAGTTGTCAACATGGATTCACCAAAGACAAGTGGTGCCTGACCAAGCTGATTAGCTTCTATGATGAGGTAACTGGATCTCTGGACATGGGGAAGTCAGTGGATGTGATATACCTTGACTTTAGCAAAGCTTTTGATACAGTCTCCCAGAGTATTCTTGCCCGTAAGTTAAGGAAGTATGGATTGGATACATGGACTGTAAAATGGATATAAAACTGACTTGATGGATGGGCCCAATGGCTCACGGTCAATGGCTCAATGTCTGATTGGTGGCTGGTTTTAAGTGGAGTGCCCCAAGGATCAGTTCTAGGACTAGTACCGTTCAATATCTTTATTAGTGACCTGGATGAGGGGATGGATTGCACCCTAAGCAAATTTGCAGATGACACTGAGCTAGGGAGGCAGGTAGACACATTAGAGGGTAGAGATAGGGTCCAGAGTGACCTAGACAAATTGGAGGATTGGGCCAAAAGAAATCTGATGAGGTTCAACAAGGAGAAGTGCAGAGTCCTGCACTTGGTATGGAAATAATCCCAAGCACACTTACAGGCTGGGGACTCACCAGCTAAGTAACAGTGCTGCAAAAAAGAATCTGGGGATTATAGGGGTTGAGAGGTTGGCTATGGATCAACAGTGTGCCCTTGTATCCAAAATGGCTAATGTCACATTGGGGCGCATTAGGAGAAGCACTTCCAGAAAATCTAGAGAAGTTACTACTCCCCTCTACTCAGCACAGGTGAGGCTACATCTGCAGTATTATGCGCAGTTTTGGGCCCCCCAGTATAGAAAAGATGTGGAAGCACTGGAGTGGGTTCAGCAGAGGGCAACAAAAATAATTAAGGGGCTGGAGCACATGACCTATGAGGAGAAGCTGTGACATTTCGGCTTATTTAGTTTGCAGAAGTAGAAGAGTGAGGGGCAATTTGATAGCAGCCTTCAACTTCCTGAAAGGGGGCTCTAAAGAAGATGGAGATAGATTGTTTTCAATGGTGAGAGATGACAGAACAAGGAGCAATGGTCTGAAGTTACAGAGGGAGAGGTGTAGATTGGATATTAGGAAAAACTATTTCACCAGGAGGGTGGTGAAGCACTGGAATGCATTACCTGGAGAGGTGATGGAATATCCATCCCTAGGGGTTTCTAAGTCCTGGCTTGACAAAGTCCTGGCTGGGATGATTTAGCTGAGGTTGGTCCTGCTTTAGGCAGGGGGCTAGACTAGAAGACCTCCAGAGGTCCCTTCCAGCCCTAGAATTCTATGATTCTGTGATACACTCCAGACGTAGCCCTGGAGATTTAGACATACTTGAAATTGGTATTTGTCATGGCCTCTTAGCTTGTACTGGCCATACTGCCAAGAGTGCTAGATCTTTAATGGATATGAATGGTCAGAACCTCTGAAAAATAAGTAGAACAATGATCTTCTGAATTTTTTTTTTGTAGATTAAGATCACCAAGAGAAAAAGATAACCATAAATACGTACAGAAGGCCAACAGCCCAGGGTCATCCACAGGAGATAATGAACCAGTGACCGCAGGATCTAAATGTTGTGCCTCTACAACATGAGCTTAAAGCCAGCTGGCTCCCAGCTAAGGCTGTAGAGCAGAGACTTCGCTTTGCCTTGTCAGTGGTCTTAGTGCCTTAGTCGGGTATACATATAAGTAAACTAAAACCAGTCCTAAATGGACTCTATGATCTTTGGGGCCTTTGTACAGCAAACAGTGCAACAGGGCACAGCCTGGTTGTGGTTTTTAGACAGTATCCAAAAGAAGAGAAGAAGGAGAAGGAGAAGGAGAAGGAGCAGGCATTTAAATGTGGCCCAGTTTCTTTCCCTTGAATTTGTCTCAAACGCTATGTAGAAAATAATGAATGGCCACACATTCCTGGTTGCCCTCAGCTGCCATTTGAGAGAGTTACAAGTTGTAGTCTAGTATATGATATTAAAGTCATCACTTTCCTCTTCAGAGGTAAAATGTAAAATGATTTAGCTGCTTTATAAAAGTCATCTAGCACTTTAATTCCCTCAGGTGTCTTTCCTTGGTGCTGACAACAAGTGGCAGAGATTCTCTCTCTCTTTCTCTCTTTTTCTTTTTTTCCCCCACAGTAAAGATGTAATTACCTACGAGCAGAACTGACCCAGGTTAGAGAGACTTACAGGGATCATTCTCTCAGCATCACACCAGGCATACCTTGGAAATAGTTGGAATCACTTGGAGGGAACACCTTGTTATCCCCAATATGACTCTAGCGTTCCTTTTATTTAAAAAAAAAATCCTGGGCTTCACCTCTTCCTGCTCCTTACAGCATAGTAAACGAATCAGTTAGTGGTTCTTCACTCCATAGTTCATTTGACCCCCACCAACATAATCCATGCTGTAGGCAGATATGCTGTGTCAGCCTAACGTTGCTGGCAGATATGGATGAAATAGAAGAGATGTGGAACCAAAAAGAATCCAGGAATAATGAATAAAATCTTGTGTCCATTGTCAAGGCACCAAAGAGTCAGGGCTTGTCTACACTTGTTCTCAGCTTTCAAGGGGGCATGTTAATCAGGGCAATGGGAGATTACCAATAAAGTGTTGTGGTGAGAATGCAACATTTCATTAGGCTAATTCTCCCCCACAGCAACTTCAGAGTTTTGGGGAGTTAAGGCAAATTTTGGGGAGTAAATTTTGGGGAGTAAAGGCACTTTGAAGTAGCATGGGCACCTCGAAGTGCCCACGGCTACATGGCATGCCAGCACTTGGAAGTTTGGCACTTCAAAGTTGCCGTGGGGGGAGAATTAGCCTAATGAAGTGCTGCATATTCACCACAGCACTTCATTAGTAATATCCCGTCACCCTGATTAACATGTCCCCTTCAAAGTTGGGGGCAAGTGTAGACCTGGTCTCAGAGTAACAGAGAGGCTGGAATGTAGTGTGTGTTACAATTAAAGAGATTTTGGGAAAACGTGATTCTTGCTTTTTTGCCCTTTTATTTCATTAACGGAATGCCTTTGGAGACTCAGTAGTTAAAGGACTAAAAGGAATATTAGTGCTGATATGACCAAATCTAAAATTTGAACAGTGCAATTATGACTTCTAAGGAAACAATTTTAAAAAAAAAATCAATACAAGCTATAATAAAAGAATAAATGTGCAGTGAGCCCAGAACATGGGCCACTAGAGAGACAAGCAATGCAGGGAAAAGCCAAGTCTGTCTACAAACTGTCACCTCAATATGGATTTTATTAATTCTCCAGTATAGTAATTCATTTAAATGTAGCGTCAAAGAGCTTCTGTATCTCATATGGATCACAAGATGGGAAGGAGACATATATATGGTGAAGGGATGGAAGACATAAACCTTCCGTAGTGCATCATACATGCGTTAAAACCATAGCTTATCAGCAGAAATGGAAAGAATTAAAAAAGTTTCTCAGCCACCTCTGCCACTGGTGTTAATTGTCACAGCTCCATTTATTTCAAGTAATGGACACCATCATCCAGCATAATCTGACAAGCTCTCAAATGGAACCTGAAAGGAAAATGCAAAAGAGGGAGACCTCAGACAACATGGAGAAGATCTACTGAGCCTGAAGGACAACAACTGGGATACTCCCGGAGTGAGCTAGAAGTTTTGTCCTGAGAGAGTGGAGGAGAGTTGTAGATGTACAGGACAAGAGTTTAAGTCAAGTGAGTCAATGGTCAGAGAACTTTTATTGAAGTTCATTACAGTAAAACAATTTACATCAGCAGGGGATTTGGCCCTCCAAGTTTCAAAAGAGTTAGAGAAACTCCCACTGGACTCATTCCTATGCTAAGCATCCCACTTATTCTAGAAACCTCACAATAAAAAACTCATGCAAGACCTACGGAACTCCACCTACACAGAGAAAAAGGTCTGTTTTCAGTTACACTGGCACCAGCAGGAACCAGAATGTGCAAATCCAACACAAAAATGAACAACAAAAATTGAAAAGTTAGCCACATATTTTCAAACCTCCAGTGAGATGTCCAGGTTCAGGCTCTGCTAGGTGAAGGTTCACATAGGTTCCAACATTATATGAAATTACTCCACCCATTTCTTCACCTCTCAGTGCATGTCATACAAATAACTGGGTCTTAAGACTGGCTGATTACCACAAGGACTGTTTTTCATTGCACAAAGCTTTGCCCTTTGGAGGTACAGAAGATCCTATATCAGGGGTTTTCAGACTTTTTTCCATCAGTTCTTACTGATCTTTACTGAAAAATTGACAGGTTTTACAAAAGCTCTTATTCAGTTTTGACTGATTTTTATTCAAATTTTGCACCACTGAAGCACACAAAATTACCAATTATGTTAAAAAAAAGCCAATACTTTTGAATAGATGGGTGTGCTCATGTTAATAAACAGTTAGTCAAGTTGTATAATAAACAATTAGTCTAGTTTTATGCCTTACACAGTCTGTTAAAGAAAGAAAATTCAGTGGAAGATACACATATACTTGTGTATGTACTGTTAACATAAAATTCATGAAATTAACCACAGCATTCAATTGCATTTGCTTCTGATAGTCTTACTTTTTTCTGTCATCTCATCGTCCAATATTAACCTTCATATTTGTTAAGAAAAAACTGAAGTTAATTGATGTACTGATTTGCATTCATTTTAATGGGATATTTTAAAGAAAATAAGTAAAATTGAAGGGTCCTTGCCATACCTTTACAGCCACGTCCTCCCATTTCACTCACATCTACAATATTCTCACATTTGCAACACTTCTTCCATCTTTTCCCATTCATCAGCTCCTAAGTCACCTGTGCCCTTTTACAATCGTGCAACACTCCAATGGCAATTACAACCATTTTTCATTTTTGGCTGTTTATTGGTGGCTCAGATTTCTTATTCTTCCTCTGGAAACAGCAGGAGGGAGGAAGCCTAGATGCCCACATTGGTAGACACCTGTACATAAGAGGAGGCCACATCTAGACTAGTTCCTGCTCCTTGATGCTGAGTGCCTTCATAGGTATATATGGGGTCATCTTTTCAATGAGGAGTCTGGACTTTAGAGAAGAAGCTGGCAGAGTCCAAGTGGTGGTGACATCACATGACCCGAGGGCTCTTCATAGACCACATGCAAGAGCTCTTCAGAACACATGGACCAGAGCCTGGCCACCATTGTTTGTCATGGATGGGACACCATGACAACTTCACTGGTGGCATGCAAAAAAGTTAAGACATCCTGTTCTAAGTAAAAGGAAACAATGCAATATGTCAAGTGTCACTGCTTGGTGAGTGTTATAGCACTGAATGATATCCACTGTAATACAACTGACACTGACATGTTCAACAGACATTAACTCTCCCAAAAGCCTGAAAAAGAGCCCACTGTATCACAAACTCTTCTAGTTCCAGGAGTTCAGAAAACAAAAATAGTGCCCATAAAAGTTGCTAGCCTGACAGCTCTAAAGACTGCTCTTTATCCACAGCAAAGGGATACCCTGCACCAGTGTCTGTGAATCCTGCTCTGAAGTGACCCCTGTAAGACAGAGTGTAGGTGAGGGGTGGCCTACCACGGGACTCAGAGCCTGCAATTTTTGAAATTCTAATTCTGACTTTTTCACCTTTTTTGCTGTTATTCTCACCATTACAGTGCTAATAATCTTACTCTCCTCCCGAGGCCTAGCTGATGTTCTGAAAGCATTTTAAAGACATGAAGCACTTCAGTGGATTCATGTTAAGTATTAATTCATCTGCTGGGCCAATTCACTCTTTGACCCCTCTGCAGAGGCTCTGCAGAGTCTTCAAGTTAGTAACAGCTATGACATTTTGTGTGATTTGGGCAGCTGGCCACAGCAACTGGACTGAAACCAGCCACTCCCAAAGGACACAGAAGAGCCATCAGAAGGTAGTAACATTTTGTCAGGACAGACCTGAATTGGATTTGAAAGGGTGACCTAGAGGTGAAAGACTCCCTTAAGAAGCATTTTGTATTCAAATGCATATTAAATTTGATATGGGCTGAGGAAATAAGGTAAGGCCCAGATCAGGTTTAACAAGACTTTGAGGTCAAATGAACAAGCAATTTCTGTGTAGTTTTAGCTTCAGCTGAGTTGAAACGAGAAAATGAGGTCCTTTCCATTTTGGGTCTGACCCAAAACCAAAGCCATAAAGGTGGGTTAGAACAAGGGCATTTGAATCACATCTCACACATAAATTCAGAAGGATTTGAAGTCCGAGAACTGGGTTTCACCTACATCACAGAACTGTAGAAACCCAGGACTGGGAGAGAGCTGGATAACTCATCTGATTTAGTAGTCCCTGGCACTGAAGAAGGACTAAGTATTAGGTGGACTCTGCCTGTCTAAACTGCTCTTAAAAACCTCCAGTGATGGAGATCCCACAACCACACTAGGTAATTTGTTCCAGTGCTTAACTATCCCTATTCTTATGGACTTTTCCCAACTGTTTAACCTAAATCTCCCTTGCTTCAATGTAAATCCATTATTTCTTATTCTGCCCTCAATGAATAAGGAAAACAAATTTTCACCCTCCTCTTGATAACAGTCTCTTATGAACTTGAAGACCTATGTCTCCCCTCAGTCTTCTTTTCTCCAGTCTAAACACACCCCATTTTTTTCAATCTTCCATCACAGATCATATTTTCTAGGCCTTTAATCATTTCGTTGGTCTTCTCTGGCCTTTCTCTGGTTTCTCAGCATGTTTCCCTGGAATGCGGTCCCCATAACAGGATACTCTTCTCCACTCAGTGCTGACTAGAAAAATTACTTCTTGTGTCTTGCTTACAGCATGCCTGAATGTGGTTTACTCATTTGCAACAGTATTGCATTATTGACTCATATTTTGTTTGTGAACCACTATAACCACCAGCTCCTTTGCTGCAGTATTCCTTCTGACGCAACCATGTCCCATTTTTGTATTTGGGCAGTTGATTATTCCTTTCAAAGGAGAGCTCTCTTCATTTCTCCTTAATGAATTTTGTCTTATTGATTTCAGATCATTTCTTCAATTTGCCAAGATCATTTGGAAGTCTAATTCTCTCTGCTAAAGTGCTTGCAACCCCTCCCAGCTTTATATCATCTGCAGACCTTGTCAGTTCACTCTCAATGCCATTATCCACATCATTGATAATGATATTGAATAAAACCAGACCGAAGGACAAAGAAGGGTCCAAAGTGATTATCTCACTGTGGGCTTTTGATAGATCCAGTGGATTCCACACATCTCTCGGGCCCTCATCCAAATCCCTGTTACTCAGTTGGTCTGCCATGTGCACGTCCCCTATATACTCAAATTCTCACTCTCACACTCTGCACAGTAGAACGTCACTGGTTCTTGTGCAAGAGAGCTGTCCAGGAGAGGGGACAGGGATTGCTCCCAACACCAAAAAAAGGAAGTTCAGTGAAACAAATGCCCACTCCCAGCTAAGATTTCTTGGTAAGACTGAGAAATAACCACTGTTCCTTGTGATTACAGAAATAGGAGAATAGCTCTGAGGAGGAAAAACTGTCTGTGATCACAATCACCATTGCCAATGTGGTGCAGCAAAATATAAAAACTGAAGAGTTAACTTCAGAATTCACCTGCTGTAGTGGGGTTTCCTTGTTTGGTTCCAGATAGCAGGTTAATCTGCAGAGGGCACCAGTGAGACATGTTTCACTTCTGCAAATAGTGATTCCTGCCTCCGGGCATTTGCCCGCTTGTGTTTCTGACCTTTCCTTTATGAAACACAAAATGAAGCATTTGACACATGGAAGAAACACTTTAAGGTGTCGCTGCCAATGTGTGTATTGTCCCCAAAGCCCATTGGACATCACTTGCTGTCTGTTTGTGTAGGAATTATTTTGCAAACTGCTGACATGCAACCCTCTCTGGGGTGGAACCGACACACACTTCATTTAATAGTACACATCTAAGTGACAACAGTGCAAGAAGACAATATTGTATCTTGATGAAACTTGGCAGATGGAAGGAGGCGGGGCTTAAAATGTAATCACTCTCACTGGAATTTGACCAGAAAGGAACCTTTACATCTTTAACGACAACAGATCTCGACTAAAAGCTTTTATGGTATGTGAAAAGCAGGGAAGAGAATTCCTACCTTAGACATAAAGGGAAGAATACATGCTGGAGTGTATAGTAATGTGTTTTGAATAGAAACAGTCATGTAGACAGCCCTCAGACCTGCTAATTGCAACGCCTGTCTGGGCAAGTCTGTTTCCTGGGCAGGATAAGGCAAGGGCAGCAAGATGGAAAGCAAGCAATGCACACTTCTTGTTTCCTTGTGCATCTCTTAGCACCGACTGCTGCTAATCAGAATAGATTTTGTCTCAGGGTTTGGTTATAGTACTGCCATTTGACTGCTGCAACACTGAGTTTTGAGCAATTGTGATATTGCTATTTTGCTTTATAAGCCTGAATTGCTGAAGCTTCCAGTGACATGTAGGCATTCTGTCACTTCACAGAGAATTCCACTGGGTCCCCAAGAGGTTAATAGTCAGAAAGCAGTCAGTGGCAGCACCAGGAATGGTCCTACAGACTCCTGACTTGCAGTCCCCTACCTGAGCAAGGAGACAGCGCTGCAATTAAGTGATCATTCTGAGCCAAATCAGAATTAAACTGAAATCACCAGTTTTCCTCATCTTATTTTATGCTCTGGATTAGGACCCCTGTGATGCTTGGAAATTACAGCTAAAATAAACCCAGACTGTTTGCTGGAAAGAACCTAAATAAAGACAGACATGTTACTGCTATTGCTGGTGTCCAAAACATCAGCCAATGCACCTATCACTGCATGCAGGTGAAGTAAAGAGGAAATAGATTCACTGGGATTCGTATGGCCAAAGCTCTGCTTACCAGCATCAGCACTTCTGTCAAGTTAGTTGGAAAACAAAGAGCGACGGTGAGTTATCATACCGATCTCAGGTGACAGGCTGCTTTGTTGGCTAGCAGAAGGCATGCAGTAGACAGATGCTTGTTGTTAAGTTCCAGAACTAAAAGGCGCAGACAGAAAAGCACACAAGCTTTCATTCCTAATCTTCCCAATGCAGTCTTACAGCAAGCAGAAATCACTGACTTAGTGGTATTAAATTGATGGTTATTTCCCTTTGGTTTCCTCATTTCCCTCCATTGTTGGCGTCTCTCTGAACACAACTGGATGAGAACAACCAAACACCTCCAGGTGAGAGAGAATAGGAACAATTTATGTGGCAAAAGCTGACACACAGCAGCCCCAAGGCATTGGGAGTAGCTTTGAAACAAGCTGGATAACTGGATGTAGGTTTGGGGTTCCCCCCCCTGCCCCCGAGCAAAGCATAACTAGTACATCTAGGGTTTCATTTGATGCATCCCTCTGACTCTTATTGGACACTAATATAACCATTCCCAAGTGGACTCAGACCTGAGACCTCTGGAACCAAGTGCAGGAGCCTCTAGAATTGGAGCTAAAAGCCAGCCGGCTATCAGCTAATGCTGTAGAGGAGACACCTTTCTCTTTGTAAGTGGTTTAGGTGCCACTACATGAACAGTGAGCCACACCCAGGTGGTGAGTGAGTTATACATTTCCCCTAGCTGAGTAAGCATGCCCCAAGCTTCAGAGACCAGGTTGAAATCCCAGACAAGCCCCAGACATGGATGTGACACATAGGGTTTCTTGGCTTTCAGTGACTCAGAATCCAATTGGTAACACAAATCTCTTTCCGGTAGCTCAGGCCTTCTTCCCTGTACTTTACACTCAGCATTATTTATCATCTGCATAGAGCTGTAAATGTGCACAGTACACAGACAAAGACGGATTTGTCTCCAGTCCGTGCTGGCTGGATCCCCCCTCAGAATGAAAACATAGATCCCCATGCCCTTCGCAAGACACACACAACTAATTCTTCTTAGGTGTGTCTGAGAATCCTTTTACACCACTTCCTAGAGGATTTCAGGCCTGGTCTTCACAACAGGGTCAGGTCAATACAAAGCAGCTTACGCTGATCTAAGTATGTCAGTGTGCACACTACAGCCTTGCTCCTGCCAGTGTAAGTGCCCTACCACACCAGCATAACAACTCCCCCACATGATAGATGCAAGGCTTATGTCAGAGTGCTTAGGGCGACACAATGTCTGTGTAGACATGGCTGGTTAAGTACATCAGCTGTCATTCTTGGAGCCATTAAATTGATAAGAATGCAACTTGCAGTTCAGGTTGTCAGTTTGGAGTGTGTGTGTGTGCGGGGGGAATCCCTGCTCAGAGGCAAATTGTCATATGGGTTTCTCCCTCACATTCTTTCCCACCAGGTGCTTTCAGGGATCATTGGTTCCCACTGAGAGCCCAACAGCCACCCAGGGTCTGGTCATGTATCTCCTGGTCAGGAGCCCAGGTAGCTGCTCTGTTCATAGTGGGTAGTGGGAAGTCCAAGGGGCATCCAGACTCCTGGCAGGGATCTGGGAACAAAGAACTGGTGGGGACACAGACAGCTGGGATCCTGGAGGGCAGCAGTAAAGAGCTGAGAACCTGGGCTCTCAGCTCCTCACACTGCCCCTCGTAAGTGGTGGAAGTGCTCCTGGTGAGGACACACACCACCAACCAAAGGAGGGCAGTGTGAACATGAACCACTGCAGTCATTACTACAGGTGGTATAAGTCGACCTAACATAGGATGGCTTAAGCTGGTAGTATAGACATGCTCCCAGAGAAGATATCTGAGCCTACTGTCTTTGCGAGGAGTGGGAGCAAGAATAAACCATGTGGCATTAGGATGCTCTGAGGAGGACTCAGAAGTAGCTAAGCAAATCTCCATCGGCTGAATTCTAAGTAAAGGTACTTCTTGTTGCCAAACAACAGAGAAGGGACTGGCTGTGTTAGAGAGTTAGGAGGTATTTTTTAAGAAAAAGAAGTGTTTATCAGGAAAGATTTGGATAAATTAAACTCGTATGCCAGTTACTTGGTTGGTGTCTGTGACACTTTCTTGGGGTGCCCCAAAGTATGGGTTAGATTGCTAATCCATTGTCTTAACACTTCATGCTTTAAACTTCATAACAGGTGACCCTTGAAAATTTTAGCTGGGCTCTTCTTGGTGCTCCTCCATTTCTGAGTGTTGTGGATGAGTGTTTCCTCCGAGTATCCAGCCAACACCGGACACACTCAGACATTACCAAGTTTACTATCTCTAGAGTTTTTATGCAATCTTGTTCAATTCTCATCAGCATTCACACTTTGCTCAATATTACAACACTGAAACCTGCTCACAATAAAGCCAAGAGAAGTTTATTCATAAAGACAGTGGAGAGAAATAGGTGACAGATAAAACAGAAGTGCAATATGCCTCTAAGACTAAAGAGAACTTTAACAGGCTATAGTCTTTCTTTAAGTTACATATCTCATGTACAGCAACCTCTCAGGCTTACTAACCCACCCAGGCCAGAACCCACCTTCCATGCTCCCTCAATGTGGATAACCATCGTGTTCTGGAAGTCTGCTGATGCTTATTTACCTAGGTCCCATGAGGCATTGCTCCAGTCTGAGACACCACCCCCTGCAGGTCGACTGGAAGGGTTCCAGAGCAGCTGATGCATCTGCTGGTCATACTTAAGCCAGTAGCAGGTACAGGAAGCTCTCAGGACAACTGGACTCCACCCTGTTGCAGACAGACCATTTGCCTGTGCTTCCTGCTTTTTCTCCTCTAGCTTGTTTTCCTGGCATCCTGACCTCGCCTGACTTCAGCCATCTGATTCATGGGGCTGACCTCCAATTTGTCTGCTGACTCTGACCTCCTGGTATCCTGACTCAGCTGATGCCTGAATAGGATTCTGACTCCAATTACTAGCTTGGCCTCCCCTAATTTCTGTCCTGCCTTTGGTGCACTGTTCTCATGTTGTCCCAAAGCAGTGACAATGGTTGCACACTCAGGAGCACATACATTGAGAAGTCCTGTGGGACCTTATAGGCTAACAGATTTATTGGAGCATAAGCTTTCGTGGGAAAAGGCCCACTTCATCAGATGCATCTGTTAGCCTAAGGTGCCACAAGACTTCTTGTTGTTTTGCGGATACAGACTAACATGGCTACCCCTCTGATACATGGGCACATAAATGTTCTCTTAGAGGTTTGCAGTCCAGAGCTCTAGAAACAGACAGCCCCCTTGTGCTGTGGGCCAGCTTGAAAAATGAACGTATAAGCCACCATCTTGGCCATTACCAGGCAATCAAAACCAGACACTTCTGGAGCTGAAAGCATCAGGTTTCTACAGCTTGAGCCAAACAGTCCAATTCCCACTCTTGCAGCTGTAACAAGTCCATATTGAGCTCTATGGATTACCACACACATGGACATGTAACACTCCCTGAGCCATAGGCTACTGAAACTGAAATCCATGGGATGGAGATGGAACACCTTGAGAAATATGGTCATTAGATGCAAGTGGGAATTTACCTCATGAGTCTTGCATCTCTACAGGCATGGGACTGACTGGGAAGTCAATAATCCATCCATCGAATATGATGTCCAAATTCCCCTTGCCACATTATTCTCCACCACGCTCAACACTACACCTTACAAGCTTAGCGGGCATGGCCCAACACTCTCTACTGACCAGTGCTGAAGAGCTAAGCAATGGCTTGAGTAGGTGCCCAATAGCAGTCTCTCTCTCTTCCTCCCCAAATCCCATTCCCATGCCTGCCTAGGAGGGCTGTATTCTGTATTCAGGTTTTCCATTAATTATCAAAGCAAGTGTAGATTGAATTCAGAAATCAGCTGAGCTATTCATCATTTCATGGCTTCTTCTTAAGAGTTCAGATTCAGTACAAATTAAAATGGAGCAAATATTAGTTAAGATACCAATCGTCTTTATGGAAAGCATAGTACATGTTCTTTTCCACCATCCCAAACAGAGGGAAAATACCTTTACCCTTGTGACAGAGTGCTGAATTCAATCAAATCCCAAGAAATGCGTGAACCCTCCTGTTTCCATTTAGCACAGTGTTATGCTATCTTTGCCATGCTCCTGTAGTTATAATTTGCTGTGACGTCACTGGCATTGTTAGTGGCTTTGCAGAAGCCTTGTTGTCAATGTGTAACCCAAGCAGCACTGAATCTGACCAGCTGATTTCACACACACAGTCATGGGTACACTAAGTAAACTAGCTGAGAATGTGCAAATTTCAGTGGATGAACATACATGTAACATAGAATATGAAATTTAGGGGAACCAAAAGAGAGGCATTCACATGGAATTGAAGATGTTTCATATACATATTGTAAGGACGGCCATCACCAAGTGACACAGTTATACATAGTCGTACGAGTACTTTTTCATTGCATGCGAGCAAGTTATGGCTTTTGGGAAAACATGCTTTGGTGGTGGTAGGTTTGAGTTCGGTAAGTTTTGTGCATAGTGAGTTTCATGAAAGAGAATTGTGAGTAGCAGGAGAATCTGCTTTAGAATCTAATTAGAGTAATTTCCTAAGACAGCATCCTTCCCACCTCCCAGGAACTGGGCCTTGCTGTACTGAGATTGCTGGAAGAAGGAATTGTCCAGGATAATATTTGACCATTTTTTTCAGAACTGTTTTTCATGTGTCAATAAAGCAAATTTCACTGAGAATATTCCCAGACTCCATGTCTTGGAGTTTTCCTCAGATAGGAAAATGACCTGTCAGACCATGGACATCAGCTGTACCTTGGCAAGGGAAACACTGGCACCCAGTTGAGATCACAGTCTTAAAACAGGGGCAACAAACAGCAGCACAGACCCATAACTTTGCTCTAAAGGAAAGATGGAGATCTGGTATGGTAACTGTTAACAGTATTGTACACTGAGGTTATCCACAGTGTGGCCCCATTGTGGAATAATCCTCTAATCATTAAATCCAGAAGACTCAGATATAAAGAAAACCAACTTCCTCATGCAAAATCAGAAATGCCAAAAATAAAACCAGAATAGTGAATTACAGATCAGACCATATTTGCCAACTGCTTATCAGACTCAGGCCATGTCTACACTAGCCCCAAACTTCGAAATGGCCACGCAAATTGACGAAATTCACGCGCCTCGCCGCCGCGCGGCTCGTCCCGACGGGGCTTCTTTTCAAAAGGACCCCGCCTACTTCGAAGTCCCCTTATTCCCATGAGCTGACGGCGAGGCGCATCAATTTCAAAGTGCAGCGGCCACCCGCATGCTAATGAAGTGCTGAATATGCATTTCAGCACTTCATTAGTAAACTTTGAAATGGCCATTTGCGTGGCCATTTCGAAGTTTGGGGCTAGTGTAGACGTAGCCTCAGAGACATAAAGGAACAAGGTAAAAAAAAATTGTCCTGCATTTTTTTCATCTGGATTGGAACTGAACTGAAATGCAGCCTGTGGCTTGGAAACCAAGTGAAAAATGGCGTCCATTGAGCATAGCAGATTCTCCTGTCCACATGGCTCATTGGCTGTACCAGTAAGGGGCACAAGAGAAATCCCATGTGATCTTCATGCCACAGCTTATTCTATATTACTCCTTCTAACAAAAGGCACCCTCATGAAACACCAAGTGAAAATACACCAGAGACAATACCTTGGGGAAAGTTTTCTGAAGTCCAGAAAGAGCAGTGTTGCGGGGTGGGGAGTTTGAAGAAACCTGGGCAGCTGATGGAGACATCCAAGTTCCATCAAACCACTATGTAGTTAAAATTTAAACATTCTCCAGCCATTTCTCCTGGATCTCAGTGTTTTCAAAGTTTGCAAACATTCAAAATTATGCAGTAATAAGGTGCCCCCGTTTCTTAACTGCTTCTCTTTGGCTTTGAATTGATTTGAACTGAGGTGGCTTCTGATGATCTCTGATGTTTGGAAACTGATCTTGTCATTTTTACTTTTTCAAGCCATCTCCATTTGCTTGGATGTTGGTATATTGTAGAAGGCAGGAAGCATTTTTATAGCAACTACCTGCTATTATTTATCCCTTCAAAATCCCACATCTGTCTGTGGCTCCAGGCGCTGGTTGCAAAAAGCTCTGCATTAGTTACTTTTATTATCAACATAAAAATCTTTCCATTTATTTATTTCTAAAAAAGCTATCTACAAACCTGAGCTCATTTTGTCCTTCAGCAGATACCTGACACTGTGTGCAAGCTTCTTCTCTTAGAAAAAAATAAGTTAAAGTCTTTATTAAACACAAGGTGACAAAATATGACCAGCTAGGTTCACCCTACTCAGATACATGCACCACATATTTCAGCTGAAATGCCTGTAGTTGAAATAGCAAAGAGATAGATAGATGAATGTGTAGCATGATGAACAGATTGATCAATCAGCAGGTGCGTCAAGGAAATGGGGTTTCTAAAGCAAAGATTCGGGTGAAATCAGCACAAAATGCGACATATGTTTTATGAGTAGTTACAACATCCTAAGCAATACTTTCTGTTATTTCTAAACCAAGGGCAATGTCTGGAGTAAAAACCCCCATGACTTATAAAGAAATGAGATCATGGAAGCCAGAACAAAGAGCTGAGATTAATTTTCAATTCAAGTCTAATCTCACAGTCCTACACCCCACACAAGTACAGTGTCACTACCAGCATCATCTGAAGAGAGCAGAGCAGGTATGCTATTATGCCGTGGATGAGGATGGGCAAACCAGCACAATTTGTTGCCAGTCTGGAGAGGTCTGCTGCTTTTTTGGCTAATATTTCCTTATCAGAGATCACCTCTGAGAGCTTTCCCTTCCCCTGAACCTGTGGATCTCAGCTAACTAGGCCCACATTTAGACTGGTTTTGTTTTCGCTGGCACCTGACTCACCAACTTCCTGACGAAGAAGAAATCAGGAAGAAAAGATGGTGATGGATTGGACATACCCTTGGCAAACCAACCACCACCATCACAGGACAAGACTTAAGTTGGAACTCACAAGGAAAAAGGAAAAGAGGGCATCCAAGAAACACCTGAAGGCAGACACTAAAAAGATGGGATACATCTGGTCAGAACTGGAAAAGATGGCCCAGGATAGGGGATGCTGATGAATGGTCATCAATGGTCTATGGTCCAAGATGTTGGAGCGGAAAAGGCTTACTACTACCATTACTACTGTATGGTTAAAATGAGGACCAAAAATGAGACAAATGTCACATGATTCCATTATACTGTACAGTTGACCTTTTATGGCAGGAGGTCAGACTATGGTCCCCTCAGGCCCTAAAACCTATCAGTCCATTTCAGACTGACACACAGTTTCCTAAAGGAAAGACCCCAAGCCTTTGTTTATGTGATTGTGACTGTTTATGTTTTGAGGTTAGTGACTGGCACGTTAAACCAAACAACACAGCTTAGGTTGACAGCAGATGAGACACATTAAGCAGATGTCAAATTTTCTCTGTACAAACCAATGCAGCATATTTCCTTCTAACGATCTCCTCTACTTGTTCTCTCAATAAAATTTGTTTTAAAGTAAAAAAGAAAAAAAAATACATGATGTGCAGAGAGCACAGTTTATGTTGTGGAAAATATATCAACATTAGCAAAACAAGGAGACTGTATTTCTTCCAAATTCATCAGGTATTGTGTCCAGGGACTTCATTGCTGTTGTTGTTTTCCCCACTTTTGCTTCTTTTTTGCTTTTCTTTTAAAACACAGATATTCTACTTAGACATGAAAAATCAAAATTGACATTTCAATGGAGGTATGAAAACATAATCCCCCTTCAGCCATCTCTTGAATGCAGAACATAAAAGATTAAAAGACAATTTTCCTAAATTAAAGGACAACAGGTGAAGTTTTCTTTCCTGAAGAATTTAAGTATGTAAACACATTTGATTACGCACTAAGCAAAGATCAACTGACGATGACAAAAAAAGAGATGGTGTTCATATACTACCATGTACATTGATTTGCTCAACAGCTGGGAACAGACAGAGGAATCTTCCTTTAAGGGAATCAGTCCTGCCTAGGCTCTGTTCCCATGGAATTGACTGCATCATGCACAGCTCAGGAAATCCTGCCCTCCCAGTAGCTAAATAGAACTGTACCAAGGACCTGATCCAAATGCTACTGAAGAAATTGATGGAAAGACTTCTATTGAGGTCAATGGGACCTAGATCAGGCCCCAATTTCATAACTGGATGAGCCATAGCCTTTGAGACATGGCTGGGTCATGGGAACGTATGGACCATTCCTGACAGAAATTTGTCCAAGTTGTTCACAAAAACATTGAGTTTGGGGTATTCCATAATCTCCTTTAGAAATCTATTCCAGAGAGCAATTGACAATATCTAACCTAAATATCTCTTACTTCAGTTTAAACCTATGTTTTTTGTCCTATGACATGCAGAACAATTGCTCAGCATCCTCCATAACTGCTTCCCATTGGCATAGGATCTCGGTGCCTATCACCTAAAATTACTAGCGAAAGCAAGAGAGTCTCTGGCTCTTCTCTAAAAGCTTTGCCTAGGAGTGGTTATTTTTAAATTAATAAAATGTGCATTTACTTATTTACTTTAGCTGATTCACATCATGCTTGTGGTTGCATCTCTTTGGCCATGTCTACACTAGCCAAACACTTTGAAATGGCCATGCAAATGTCCATTTCGAAGTTTACTAATGAAGCACTGAAATGCATATTCAGCACCTCATTAGCATGAGGGCGGCTGTGGCACTTCAAAATTGACGTAGCTCCCCCAGATGGGGCTCCTTTTCGAAAGGACCCCGGCTACTTCGAAGTCCCCTTTGAAGTCCTGCTGATAGGAATAAGGGGACTTCGAAGTAGCCGGGGTCCTTTCGAAAAGGAGCCCCATCTGGATGAGCCACGCGGTGGCAAGGCGCATCAATTTCAAAGTACTGGGGCTGCCTGTATGCTAATGAGGTGCTGAATATGTATTTCAGCGCTTCATTAGTAAACTTCGAAACGGCTATTTGCATGGCCATTTCGAAGTTTTTGGCTAGTGTAGATGTAGCCTTTGAGTAGAAAAGGAGATATTCAGTGTGGTGAATGTCATTGTCATGATAGGAAGGTCAGCCACATCTCTCTAAATAATTGTAAGAATTAAGTACTGATTGAACCTCTCTAGTGCAGCATACTCTTGTCTAGCAACTTCTGTAATCCAGCATGATTCTAGATAGCTGGACAACCACTTATAATGGTTGTGGTCTAGTTTCCTGTGGTCCCATAAATTTTGTTTATAGCCACCAGTCCTGGCTCTCAGTGTTCTGTGCTGTTATTTAGCTCTAATTTATCCCTAAATATCTTCTAAAAGCCGTGTAAGCAGTGAAAGTGTTGGTAATGTGCTAGACAATATTGACCTCCTATGGTATGGAAAATTCTCTTGTTCAGCACTGGTCAGGTCCCAAGGATTCTACACTAGAAAGGTTCAACCTGTAGTGGTTCTTCAGTGTACAGTAATCATTGCAGTCCATCTGGATTTGTTTATTTCAGATTATTGTAACAATGTGGCCCTCCAAAGCTCTTGGCACAGGTATAAAATGTGATGCCCAAAACTACAAATTGGAATCAATAGCTAAAAGCATAAAACCTTCCAAATAAAGTCCCCTCCCTGTAGTTCTTTTTCATACCCTGGCCAAGCAAAACA
The DNA here is from genome assembly GCF_033958435.1 of Carettochelys insculpta. Lineage (NCBI taxonomy): Eukaryota > Metazoa > Chordata > Testudines > Carettochelyidae > Carettochelys > Carettochelys insculpta. Next base: position 8,078,019 of record NC_134145.1, read on the forward strand.
TTTAAGAGCATACATAACTGCACACACTTAAGTGAGATTCCTCCTGTTTCAAATTAAAGCATGAGCTCAAGTGCTTTGCTGGATTTAGACTTTTGTTCTCTTTCCCAGAACGATACAAAGGGTCTAATCCAAACTCCATCATAATGGGAGTCTTTCCACTGACTTAACTGGGCTTTTGGGTCTGACTCAGAGCTACGACACCTGGCAGTAATATCACCTTACTGAATTATCATTAAGCTCCTGCAAGATATAGTTTGATCTTGGGTTAGGCTTGCAACACATAAGTCAAAGGGGATGGGTAAGTAATCAACAACACTCAAAGCAAAAGAAGAGCAAACATGCATCAGGCAATAGGAACCAGAAAGAGTCAGCCTTCAGCTGACTTACTAAACAGGAAATTCATGTTAACTCTGTCAGGGCAGAACAGACAAACACCTCATGTTAACTCTGCACTAACCCATTATGGAGGCTCCTACAGGAAAGGTCACTGAGGTAGAGTGACCAGACAGCAAGTTTGAAAAATCAAGATGGAGAAGGAGAGAATAGGTGGCTATGTAAGACTGTGACCAGTGTCCCAGGGAGCCACACTGAGGTTATTCAATCAGTGCAAACTGCAAAGAATGCGGTTGACAATCCCCAAAGCGGTGGCTCTTCCAATACTCAGAACCACAAAGCTACAATTAAAAGAGCTTCTGCTAAATCTCACTGGTTACTCAGAAGCCAAAACACAGTTCCCTTAAAGCAACTCAGCCCAGATACTCACATAAGATATGATGAAGATGCTGAAAATATACCCACCATATAAGGAAGTTCTACCAGTCCCAAAGGATCAGACCTTTTGCCTCCCAAGCAAATGACCATTTCAGATCTTACCCATATACACACTTAACAGCCAATTCTTATTAACTAAACTAAAAAATTTGGAAAGAGAATGAGGACAGATTAAAAGATCAGTATGCACACAGACATGAACACAATTCAGAGGCCAGATTAACAGTAAAAATTATGAGCTTTGTGTTACAGGAGTTGGTTCAGAATTAAGCCATAGGTATAGCCATATAGTTCATAGTCAGGGTGATCCAAACAGGACTGAAGATCTCATGTGTCTAAAGGTTAACTTTCGCCTGCCAGTTGATTAACCCTTTCTGGCCATGTGTCACAAAGTCCCAAATATCAGCACTGTTCCTATCAAACTGGGGGGTCATTCTATCACCATGTCATTAATGAGGATCAAAGAAACTGCCTCTATACTTAAAATTTCCACTTCCTGACAGGCTCAGAGGATGGGTCAGGAGCATTCATCATCACCACATGTCATTTGCTCAGAACACCCAGGCCACTCTTCACCACCATAGTATGTTCCCAGTACTGTGCTCTGTTTCAAAATTTTGCAGACACCTCCATATAGATGGAGGAGCCTGCTTAACATAACTCACTCAAAAGGGCAACAATATAATACATGAGGATCATTACTTTACCAGACTCCACATTGCATCTATTTGCCCAAATAGTATTTAAGCTCCTATTAAGACTCAGAGATGGACAGCCCTGGTTGCAATGAAAGGATCCAAAACTTAAACACTGACCCCAGAGGGTGTCTCTGTGATATCATGAAAGGTTTGTGCTCAAGGCCCACACACCTATACCAGTGGTTTGCTGCTATCATAATTTAACACAGATACTGCACTTCATTGCCTATTTTGTTAGGAGATCTTTGAACTCCTATAAATGTCATTGGCTGGCATAGAAGGCAATGACATTTTGTTCTTTCAGCACAAGGTAATTCACACACAGTCTCAGCTATGCATCCCCTGAATACAAACTCTGAAGCAAAGTGTAATAGGAAAAAAGATTTGCAACAGAGAGGTAGCCATGTCAGTCTGTATTCAGTCAAAACAAAACAGCAGAAATATAGCACTTTAAAGGCTAACAAAATGATTTATGTGGTGATGAGCTTTCATGGGACAGACCCACTTCATCAGATCAATTGCATTATCAGTACAGAGTAACATCTATAAGTACAGGGGTCCAAAAATTGCAATAAAAACTGACAAGTCAAGTACATAAGACTGAAGGAGAGGTGTTAGGAGTGGAGGATGTTAAATGTCTTGCCTGAAATAATTACAGGCATCAAAGGAAGGGAAGCAGTCCTTGTAATGTGTGAGGTAGTTGATGTCTTTGTTCATACCAAGTGTCAATGTGTTGAATTTAATATGAATTCCAATTCACAATTTTCTCTATGTAATTTGTTTTTAAAGTCTCTTTGTTCTAAGACACAAACTTCCAGGTCTGCAACAGAATGGCCCACTCCATTGAAGTGTTCACTGATCGGCTTATGTGTATTGAGATTCCTGATGTCTTCTCTGTGTCAATTCGATCTTTGGTGAAGAGTTTGCCCAGTCTGTCCAAAGTACGCTGTAGAGGGACATTGTTGGCACATAATGGCATATATAATGTTGGCCAATGTACACAAGAATGTGCCCTTGATCTTGTAACTAACATGGTTAGGTCCAATGATGGTATCCCTAGAATAAACAATTACCTCATGCTTTACAGGGACTGCTGTTTTCTTTTCAACCTTTCCAAACACTTAATAATGTTCTCTCCTTCTTTGCCTTTCTCTCCCCCTTCTATTTTGTCTTAAGGCTCCACGTCCTGGAAGTTGGAAGGCTGCAAAGCTGCTAGTGTGATTTTTATCTCCATGATTAAAGTGTTACAGTTTATTGAGCTGTTTGCATCAGCACCAAAATCTGCAATGCAGGATTTTACATAACACCTCATTTTCTCTTCGCACCATTACTGTTATTAACCTGGTGGCAATAAACAGAAAATACAGCTTTGCTTATCATGTACTCCTGTATTCTTTTTGTCTGTGACTAACAAACAGAAAAGAGAAAAGAAAAGGACAATGAAGTCAACAATCCCCCAATTTTGAAAGATTAGGAGCCATTGTACAAGCTTGCATTTTTCACAGAGCAACCATCAGCAGCTGTTCTCAAACATCTCCCCTGAAGTGAAACAATGAACTATTGCATTTGAACTCAAAGGTTTCTTCTAAAACAAAAGGTCAAAAGGGGAAGAGCTCTGCTACTTCAAAGTCTCCTTTTATTGTTTTTTTCCATTAGGCCTCTGAGATGGAAGATTCAATTGAGCTGCCATTTTGGGCTAATTCTAGTATGTCTGTTTAAATGATTAATTATTACATCTCCTAGGAGCTTTAGTCATGGACCTGGGGCTGTGTGAATACAGGTCATGGTTGAACCTGTGTTTGCAATTAAGATTACTTTGAGATAAAGTATAGACAAATGAGAAATGGAGACCATGAATAGAGCCTTCTGAACCCCATAAAAAGCTGGAGAGGGGATGAAGGACAAACAGAGGGAAACGAAGGGTTGAAAGAGTGCCAGGAGATGAGAAAGTTGCAGAAGAGGATGGAGGACAATATTTCAAGAAGAGCCTTGCCAAAGGTGACCCTCAGGTCAGGAAGGATGAGGATGGAGTCCTGGTTCTGAACTTGGCTAAGAAGTCATTGTAGACTTCGGCAAGAGTAGGTTCAGTTGAGTTCTAGGGGCTTAACCCAGATTGGAGAGGGTCAAAGATGGAATAGTGGCTACGTCTACACGTGAAGCCTACATCGAAATAGCTTATTTCGATGTAGCTACATCGAAATAGGCTATTTCGATGAATAACGTCTACATGTCCTCCAGGGCTGGCAATGTCGATGTTCAACTTCGACGTTGCGCAGCACAACATCGAAATAGGCGCTGCGAGGGAACGTCTACACGCCAAAGTAGCACACATCAAAATAGGGATGCCAGGCACAGCTGCAGACAGGGTCACAGGACGGACTAGCGCTTCTGGGGCAACAGCTAGCCGCTCCCTTAAAGGGCCCCTCCCAGACACACTCAGCCTGCACAGCACGTGGTCTGAGGAGCCATAGGCACACAGACCCCGGGCAACGCAGGCATGGACCCCCAGCAGCAGCAGCAGCAGCAGCCAGAGGTTCACCCAGCCCTCCCGGCAGGAGCAGGGCTTGCCCTGATCCATGCCATGTGGGAGGCAGCTGAGCACCTCCTTGCTACACTGGAGGAGGAGCTGCCCCCAGGGCAGCAGGGCTCAACCACCAACCCTGCAGCACCCCGCCCCCACCCCCGCCTCACATGCCGGTGGCTGTGGAGCTACCCCACCAGCACCGACTGGTGGGAGCAGCTGGTGCTTGAGGAGTGGGACGACGACCGCTGGCTCAGGAACTTCAGGATGAGCCGGCAAACATTTATGGAGCTGTGCCAGTGGCTCACCCCCGCACTCAGGCACCAGGACACCGCCATGCAGCGTGCCCTCACAGTGGAGAAATGGGTCGGCATCGCTGTCTGGAAGCTGGCCACTCCAGACAGCTACCGATCCGTGGGACAGCAGTTTGGTGTCGGCAAGGCCACCGTCGGGGCTGTCCTCATGGAGGTAAGAGAACCCACGGGGGGAGGGGAGGGCAGGGCAGAGGAGGGGGACCCGGGCAGAGGAGGGCAGGGCAGGGCAGGGCAGGGCAGGGCCACGCACACCCTGCTCACCCCTCATTGGTGCTGTCCCATGTGCTTTCCCTGCAGGTTGTGCGTGCAATCAATGCCATGCTCCTGCACAGGCTCATGAGGCTGGGGGACCCAGATGCCACCATCGCGGCCTTTGCCACCCTGGGCTTCCCCAATTGCTTCGGGGCTCTGGATGGGACTCACATCCCCATCCGCGCCCCGCATCACAGTGGAGGACGCTACATCAATCACAAGGGCTACCATTCTGTGGTCCTCCAGGCCTTGGTGGACAGCCAGGACATTTACGTGGGCTGGCCTGGCAGTACCCACGACGCCCGCCTGTGCCGCCGGCTGGAGGCGGGGACCTACATCCCCCAGCGGGAGATCCCTCTGGGGGACACCACTATGCCCCTCTGCGTCATCACAGATGCGACATACCCCCTCCGGCCCTGGCTCATGCACCCGTACACGGGCCATCTCTCCGCTAGCCAGGAGCGCTTCAACCAGCACCTGAACCACGCGCGCCAGGTGGTGGAGCGCTCATTTGGCCGCCTGAAAGGACGCCGGAGATGTCTCCTGACCCGCCTGGATGTGGGCCCCAACAACATCCCCCTGATTGTGGGTGCCTGCTGCGCCCTGCACAATTTGGTGGAGAGCAAGGGGGAGGCCTTTTTCCAGGGCTGGGCTGTGGAGGCCGGCAGGGCCGACGTGCAGCCACCCGCTGCCCCCAGTTGGCAGGTGGACCCCGAAGGGACCAGGGTCCGGGAGGCCCTGCGGGCCCACTTCGATGATGAGGCCGTGGGGTGAACTCTGCCAGGCCCCCCACTGCCCACCCCTTCCTCCACCACACTCCTGCCCCAACGCCCACACCATGGAGCACCCAACCGCAATCCCCTCCCACTTTTCCTGGACAAATGACAGCACGCACTTGTGGCTGAACTTAAAAAAAAAAAAAAGTTCTAAAAGAAGAAGCAGTTTAACTATAAATAAAACAAGAACAAACTATATACAACATGTGTGGAACCAAAGTAATATGTACAAATAAAACAATAGTAATAAAAAAGTGTGTTCAGTAATAAAAAGAAAACCAGGGGATGATAAAGGGGAGAACTATTTACATGGGGGGGACGGGGCAAAGGGGGGGCACAAAATAATAAGTCCCAACTATATACAAGGGGGGGACCACGTCCCGGGCCCCTCGCCCCTAAAGTCCGGCACGGGGCGTGGGCGGCCGGGAGCCTTGCCGCGGCCGCAGCCCTATCCAGGGCTGGCTGGGGGCGGGCCGGACCGGAAGATATGCCCGGCGAGTCTCAGCTGGCTCCAGGGGTCCCTCGGCGCTCCGGCCCTCGGCGGTGGGTGGCGGGGCAACGGCGGACGGGACGGCGACGTGCGGAGCAGTGGGTAGAGCAGGCAGGACGGACGCTGCGGCGGCCGGCGCGGCATGGGGGGCCAGGTAGTCCACCAGGCGGTTGAAAGCCTCCATGTAGGCCCCCCATGCCTCTTGGCGCCAGGCCAGCGCCCGCTCCTGCAGCTGCAGGTGCTGCTCCGCGACCTCCAGCTGCTGACGGTGGATGGCCAGCAGCTGGGGGTCCGTCGCCGTCGGCTGGTGGTGGCGCGGGGTCCGCCGTCTAGCCCGCCGTGGGGCCGGTCGGTCCTCGGCCGAGGGGCTTGCCTGGAGCGATAGCCCCAGAGGGCTCTCCGGGACCACTGATGCCTCGCCGGCGCTCTCTTCCGGTCCTTTCGATGGTGCAGGTGCGGGACACAGGAGAGGGGGGGGGGAAGAAGAATGGAGACAGGCGTTAGTGTGGGCCCCGAGCCGTGGCCTTTGTCCCCCCAGCCCTGTGCTGCAGGTTCCCCATCCCCGTCCCCGGGAGATGCTGCTGTGATGGATGGGGTTCAGGGGTCCCCCTGCACTGCACCACATCCCCTGGTGGGAGCGACTCTCACTTCACTCTGCAGGGTCTGAGAGCAGGAGAGGTTTCTTAGGCCACAGATGTCCAGTTTCTCCCAGGAGTGACAGCACCAGCTGTCGGAAGAGACAGTCCTTCCAACCCGTCCTGGGGAGAAGACCCCAAGGGGGGCTCCTCTGGGATGCAGCTTTCCCCCTCCTCAGGCTGGCTGCCTTCCAGCTCTCCCTTCCCCTAGCCTCTACCTGTGGCCCCTGCCCTCCCCCCCCCAATTCCAAGCCAGCTCGGCTCCTCCCTCCTCTTTGTTCAGGGCAGAGGTGTCACATGCCAGCTGTAGCCCCAGGATCATCCTTTGCCCCTGGGAGCTATTCGGCTCTTGTTGCTCATATCTAGCCTGTCTCCCTTTTGCACTCCCCCCACTCCATCACATGCTGCTGCTGCTGCTGTTGATGCTGCTGCTGCTGCTGCTGCTGCTGCGGGGTGTCCCACTCCCTCCTCCCGGGGGCCCCTCGACGTTCCGCTCCCCCCTGCCCCGGGGATGGTGCATGGCACTGTCATGCGGGGTGGCGGGGGGCAGGGGCTGATGCACTGCTGTGAGGGACATGGCCCTGCTGTCCTTGGGGCCATGGCCATGTGAGCATGTGGGGGGCCCTGGACACATATCTATTACCCCCCGCCCCTCAAGCCCAGAGGCATACACCAGAGGGGGTGTACATACCTGTCGGTCCACTCCCACAGTCCGGAGATCCCCGGGGGGCGGAGGCCCGGCTGCTGCTCTGGGATGGCAGGAAGAGGATCTGCAGCCCGGATTCTGCGGAGGAGGAGCCCCCCTCCTCCTCCTTCTCCTCCTCCTGCCGCGATGTCCCGGGGGTGGGCTCCAGGGGGGGCCCCCGGGGTGCGGGGCTTACCTCCGGGGCGGACTCCGGCTGAAGGGCCTGCTGGGGCTCGTCGGCCGAAGTATCAAGGGTGGCCAGAGGGGAGGAGGTGTGCCGGGGGCCCAGGATGTCCCTGAGCTCCCTGTAAAAGGGGCAAGTGACGGGGGTGGCCCCAGATCGGCCGGCCGCATCCCGGGCCCGGGAGTAACCCTGCCGCAGCTCCTTCACCTTACTCCTGACGTGATCAGGAGTGCGGGCAGGGTGACCCTGGGCAGCCAGGCCGTCGGCCAGCCGAGCGAACGCATCCGCGTTCCGCCTCTTGCTCCCCATTACCTGGAGCACCTCCTCCTCGCTCCAGAGCCCCAGCAGGTCCCGCAGCTCGGCCTCCATCCAGGAGGGGCCCCGCTGATGCTTGCCAGCCTGGCTGCCCAGGCTCCCCTTGGGGGGGTTCCCTAGGGGTGCTGGGGTGGCTGCCGGGCAGCCATGGCAGGTGCTGGCCCTGTTCTGGGTGGCTGAGGGACGTGCAGGCTGGCCACGTGTCTGGGCTGCTGCCTGCACGTTCCCTCAGCTTCCTGCACAGGAAGGGAGGGGAAGGGGACCTTTAAGGGGCCGCTCCACACGGCCACCATTGAGCTGAGGGGCTGCAGAGAGCATCTCTCAACCCCTCAGCTGATGGCCTCCATGGAGGACCCCGCAATTTCGACGTTGCGGGACGCGCAACGACTACACGGTCCCTACTTCGACGTTGAACGTTGAAGTAGGGCGCTATTCCTATCCCCTCATGGGGTTAGTGTAGCCAGACAGAGTCTCCCCCTTACAAGCCAGCTTGCTCGTTGCCCCCCCCTCCACTGAGGAGCACACAGGGCACGGAAATGGCTGCTGACAGCACAGTCTTTGATGCCCTCATTGAGGCCCAGATATGCTGGCTTATCGTGACCCTGAGAAGCAGAAAGTACAGCTAGAAGGCTAACAGGCCAGACTGTCAACATGAGAGGGGGGGTGAACCCTCAAGAAATCACCCCAGCTGGCATTGATCAATATGATGCACACACACAATCACTCAGAAGGGGACGTGCCCTGCCCGCACAAAAGAATGTCCTGTACTCCTAAATTGTTTATCTCTTGTCTTACAAGTGCAAACTAAGTAGAAATGCCCTTGTAACAAACTGGAGTCACAAAGACAAACCAGTATGATCTGGCACCATAGATAAGAAAGAGAATACGTAACCCAAAAGGGGGTATAAAAATGGGTCCAGCAGAACTCTAACTCTGAGTGCATTCAACCAACTACCTGCTGGTCGGGTCAGGTGATTGCCTCCCGAGGTCCACAACTGGGGACGCCCAACCTCGTATTCGTCTTTCCGTCGGAATTGAGTGACCGATCCGGCTTGGCTACGCTGGTATCGAGGAGACGCAGAGAGGGTAAGATACACCCATGCTAGGTCTCTGACTTTTTTTTTGTGCACAGCTAAAGAATTAGAGCTCTGTAACTAGTATCAAGATATCATTGTGTTAGATGGTAACAGATATCTTTGTATTGGATTGTAACGTAACTTGTTAACACCTGTACTTTGCTAGCATATAAGAAGTAAACAATAGCCTTTTGTAACCACACGCTTATAACTGTAGCTTAATAAACTTGTAACTAGTTAAGATCCAAGCCTAACTATTTTGTTAACCCTTTTGTCACTGCAACACAGCCGGCACAACAAAAGAACTTTAACCGTTTGGTTACTACAGCCTGGCCGTGGGTGAGTGTGCTAGGAGCTGCCTGCTCTAACAGTAAAAAAACTGGGTTGCTTAGGACCCAGGGGAGTACCTCACCGCACATTACCTGGCCGCCGGCTAACAGAATTGGCGTAGTCGGCAGGATTGTGACACAGGCTGTACCACAGTGACAAAATGAAACCAGTCATGATAAACAACATGGATTTCCCCAACATAGAGAAGGAATTCACCCAGGAAGGATGGTGTGACCCTAAGCGGGACGAGGAAATGTTGGAAAAGAACTGGGGACAATCAGAGGAATCACGGTTGCAGCTCTGTAAGCAGAGAACTGCTTGTAAACTAAAAGAGACAAAGGAATATTGGAGTAGTTTTGTATCTGGCTGTGAGATACAGCTCCTTGGACAAAAGCCCAGGTTATAAGACCTTGAAGAAACTGCCCAACTCTGAAAGCTTTAGTTCAAGTTCTTAACTCTTTGTGGTACAAAGTGTAGTTATGTAAACATTTATGTTGTGGTGTATGTGTATGTGTCATGGAGTTTTGTTCACATTAATTGTTTTGCTAACACGTGTTTGTGTCATGTCATGGAGTTTTGTTCAATGTTGTCTGTCTTTCTGTCTGTCTGTTTGTCCTGCTGGTGCATCCATAAGGAGGGGACGCCTTCCGATATGGACACCTTTCAATATAGGTACAAAAGATCTGAATCCCTTTAGTAATACTTAAAATGGTAATATCCAATAAAATGTCACTCTGGAAAATAAGCATGTGATTTGAGGTAAAGAGTAAGTGAGTAAGTCCTTAACTCTAAAGGGTCTGGAGAAAATTCAGAGTGAGTAACTTGCAGAGTTTAGAAAGAACTAAGCATATTTGTAAATGGAATATTCCAATATGTAACCTGCCACCCCAAAGGGGGTAGAAAAGTATTCTTTTGTCTTTCAGAGAGGAAACACAGGAAAGCTGGTAGTTACTGAAGAACAACCTAAACATCATGAATCTCCTTTTAAAATGAAGAATGTGGTTTTGTATTTTATGTTTGTGCTTATCTTATTAACAGCCTGACTCATAAAAGAAGGAACCACCTGGAATACACATCTCCCTGGGAGGAAGCAAGGCAATGGCCACCTGTAACATCAGTACACACCAAAGAACTTTAATGTATATAATATATGCATGCTGCTAGATGTCACATTAATACTAAGAGACTCTTAGTAATTGCTATAGGCCTAGTTGTGTTGTAGCTACCTTCAACCCAGATGACAGCATGGCACCTGAACTCCTTGTCATCTTCCTGACAACCTTGCTGACCTCTGCTACGCCTAAGCATCCCCTCAGGAATGCCATCCAGTCCATCGTCTCCACCGCTGGTGCCACGGATTGCTGGATGTGTACCCTGCTGAACTCCTCTACCACATTGGGAATTAAGTTTGTCCCTCTGAACCTGAATGATTGGTGGGAAGTTCTGGTTCTGGTTTTGTTATTGCACCCTGTAACGGGATGAGGCTTGCTGGGATTTGAGTCCCTGACAACCTTGTCGTTCTGGGTGCTGGAAGGGTGGAACTGAATGTCTTGCTTGTAATTCCTTGGAGTGGAAGCCATCGCGTGCGAGGAAGCTCCAAGGTTAAGCTGGGCCCTTCTGTCCCGTCCTCCTAGCCAAGCTGGTGTGGGTAGAGGTAACCAGATTGAACTTTCACGGAACTGAGTGTCTTGCTTGTAATTCCTCGGAGTGGAAGCCATCGCGTGCGAGGAAGCTCCAAGGTTAAGCTGGGCCCTTTTGTCCTGTCCTCCCACCCACGCTGGTGTGGGTAGAGGTAACTGGTTTGAACTCTCTGGATTAGACCATAATTCCCATCTGCCTTCCTGTGTAATTGTTCTCTGTCTGAGTGTCAGCAAGCGATGGGTGGGTCTCAAAGTATGTAGTCCTGGCCCAACAAGGAGGATTTTGTGCTGTAATTAACCAATCTTGCTGCTTTTAGGTAAACACTCAGAACAGATTAAACAGGATGTATCTGCCATCAAAGATGCAGTTAAAATCTTACATGCTGTAACTATCTCATGGTTAAAATGGTTAGCTCAACAATTAGAATTTTCTCTTACTCCATTCCTGCATTCTATTGTAACCACTATTTTGATTGTTCTTATCATAGTAGTTGTGTTTTGTATAACACTGTGCATCGTTAGGAGACTAATTGACGTGGCTATCTCCTCCACGCAAATCCGATACATGGAGCTGACACGTGATCCTAGCCAGCTCCGCGATAGCCCACATACTGATCGGCTCATTGGGCACTTTTAGACTTCCCCCAAGGAGGGCAAAAGGTGCTGGCATCACCGCCACCTTGCGTTCTGGGATGTAGTGTGGTGCATCAGGGGGTGGAATGTAGCCAGACAGAGTCTCCCCCTTACAAGCCAGCTTGCTCGTTGCCCCCCCCTCCACTGAGGAGCACACAGGGCACGGAAATGGCTGCTGACAGCACAGTCTTTGATGCCCTCATTGAGGCCCAGATATGCTGGCTTATCGTGACCCTGAGAAGCAGAAAGTACAGCTAGAAGGCTAACAGGCCAGACTGTCAACATGAGAGGGGGGGTGAACCCTCAAGAAATCACCCCAGCTGGCATTGATCAATATGATGCACACACACAATCACTCAGAAGGGGACGTGCCCTGCCCGCACAAAAGAATGTCCTGTACTCCTAAATTGTTTATCTCTTGTCTTACAAGTGCAAACTAAGTAGAAATGCCCTTGTAACAAACTGGAGTCACAAAGACAAACCAGTATGATCTGGCACCATAGATAAGAAAGAGAATACGTAACCCAAAAGGGGGTATAAAAATGGGTCCAGCAGAACTCTAACTCTGAGTGCATTCAACCAACTACCTGCTGGTCGGGTCAGGTGATTGCCTCCCGAGGTCCACAACTGGGGACGCCCAACCTCGTATTCGTCTTTCCGTCGGAATTGAGTGACCGATCCGGCTTGGCTACGCTGGTATCGAGGAGACGCAGAGAGGGTAAGATACACCCATGCTAGGTCTCTGACTTTTTTTTTGTGCACAGCTAAAGAATTAGAGCTCTGTAACTAGTATCAAGATATCATTGTGTTAGATGGTAACAGATATCTTTGTATTGGATTGTAACGTAACTTGTTAACACCTGTACTTTGCTAGCATATAAGAAGTAAACAATAGCCTTTTGTAACCACACGCTTATAACTGTAGCTTAATAAACTTGTAACTAGTTAAGATCCAAGCCTAACTATTTTGTTAACCCTTTTGTCACTGCAACACAGCCGGCACAACAAAAGAACTTTAACCGTTTGGTTACTACAGCCTGGCCGTGGGTGAGTGTGCTAGGAGCTGCCTGCTCTAACAGTAAAAAAACTGGGTTGCTTAGGACCCAGGGGAGTACCTCACCGCACATTACCTGGCCGCCGGCTAACAGTTAGCGACTCCGACGTCTCGCCACCTAACGTCGAAGTTAACTTCGAAATAGCGCCCGACGCGTGTAGCCATGATGGGCGCTATTTCGAAGTTAGTGCCGCTACTTCGAAGTAGCGTGCATGTGTAGACATGGCTTATGAAAGACAAACTACAGATGGTTGTAAAACAATATGTTTCATGAGCTTGAAGATGAAAGGGAGAAGATAAGGTAGCTGGGAGGCAAATGGGGTCCCAGGTGTGTTTACAGAATTGATTTCAAGGAAAACATGCCATCAGACTACTGCTTAAGGTATAGGTACCATCTCTAGATGCATATGTAATGCAGTAGTGAGAATGGGAGGAAAAGAGCAGATCCCAATGTTTGGGAAAGAGGAGTCACTTGCCCCCTAAGCTGGATGCTCATGATCATTACCCTCGAAAGGAGGCGACAAAGTATAGTGGTGATTAGGAACTCACCTGTGAGGCAAATGGAGGCACCCATCCGCTAACCTAATCTGATACCCTGGGAGGTGGACCTGCATCCAACACAACCCAGGTCTGCCAGCAGAAAGGACTGAACCTGTGATCATAGGGGCTAAAGTCCTTTGCTCCACCACGTGAGCTAAAGACCCACACGTTGTGAGCTGAAGCTGTAGAGCAGCAATTTCACTCTCTCTAGTACATTAATCAAGGTCGTGACATTTGCACATTTAATATTCGCAAATTCAACTATTCACAAGCGACTCATCGTCCCCTGCACGGTGCGAGGCACTGCAGCTGCCTGTGTGGCATGAGACACCATAGCTGCTTGAGCAGAGCTGTTGTTGCCACCACGTAGCATGAGATAACCATAGCCACCATGCAATGTGTCCAGATAGTCGTGAAATTCAACATTCATGAGGGTTCTCAACATCAAACTCTCGTGAATGTTGCAACCCTACCGTAGTCTCAGTGCCTCTGGGGTTACATATGTATGGCTAAGCAGAAGGTGTGGACACAAATGCAAATAGTACAGGGGATAAACTGCCCCCAAAAATAGCAGTCTTAGTACACAAGCTAATTTATGACTTACTTGGCATCACAGAGACAATGTGAGATAAATCTCATGACTGAAATATTGGTATTTCTTAGGAAAGGCTAGTGGGAAAAAAGAGAGGCAATATTGCACTGTACATCAAGAATATATACACTTGTTCTGAGGTGCAGAAGGAAGGAAGAGGCAGAACAGATGAAAATCTCTAAAACAAAAGGGGAAAAAACAGGGATGACATCATGGTAAGGAGCTACTACAGAACAATGAATCAGGAGGAGATGGATGAGGAATTTCTGGAACAAATAATAAGCATATCCAAAAGCAGTAATAAGTAATAACCAATATGGATTTGTCAAGGACAAACCTTGCCAAATCAACCTAATTTTAATTTGACAGTGTAACTGGCCAAGTAGACTGGATCTGGGGGGAAGCAGTAGATGTGATTTTTCTTGATATGAGTAAACATTTTGACAGTCCCATATGACATTTTCATAAATTAGGGAAATGAGGTCTGATGTTACTGAAAAAAGACACTCCATGAGTAGTTATCATTGGTTTGCTGTCACAGTTGGTGGACCCATCTAGTGGGATTCCACGGGGGACCCTCCTGGATTTGGTACTATGCAATATTTTAATTAATAACTTGGATAATGTAGTGGAGTATGTACTTATAAAATATGCAGATGGCCCCAAGGAGGTAGAATTTATAAGTGCTTTGTAAGAAGATTCAAATTAAAAATTACTTTGATAAATTAGAAAATTGGTTTGCAATCAATAAGGGTATTTAATAAAGAAAAATGAAAAGTGCTTAAGCTAGGAAAAAAACCAAACACAGAACTACAAAATCTAATAGAGACTTTATTTGTTTGATCAAGAACTCCTGAACAGTAAGAGTTAGGATCACCTCATTTGGTGTACAGCTTACTCTTATCCTTACTTAAAGCAAGGCAAGGTTGTGACAGGAAAACAGGGTGTGCCTAGAATGGGATTGCTTTTCATAAAACCAAACAGAAAAGAGACACAATCACCATATCAAGTACAGTCCTTAGAACTGACATAACCGAGTGAATGTTGAAAGAGATGGATAAATATGAGCCAGAAAGACAGGCATGTAGATTAACTATTTCTAACTATGAACACAGTGAAGCACTAGACACTGTCTACCAAAGGAACTACAGATTGAACCTCTCTCATCCAGCACCCTTGGGACCTGACGGGTGCTGGATGAGAAAATTTGCCAGATCCCGGGAGGTGAGTATTGTCTAGCAGCATTACCAACACTTCCACTGCTTATTGGGCTCTTAGAAGACATTTGGGGATAAATTAGAGCTAAATAACAGTATAGAACACTGAGAGCCAGGGCTGGTGGCCATAAACAAATGTCATAGGACCATGGGAAACTTGATCACACCCATGATAAGCAGACATCCAGCTAACTAAAATCATGCTGGATTACAGACGTTGGCAGACAAGAGTGTGCCAGATTAGAGTGGTTCAACCTGTAATAGAATCATTGTGATTCTAAGAACGTATGAGACAAGCACTTGTCATGGATGGTGAAGAGATACTCGGTCTTGTCTCGCTAGAGAAGGATGGACTAAATAACTTCTCTAAGTCCCTTTCAGACTACACTCCCGTGATTCTCTCTGTCTTTTAGTGTGGATGTGTACCGTTACCAGATGGATTCAAAATAACTCAGGAATGCTCACAAATACCCTCTTCTGCTGACAGCAAGGGGAACAGAATCTCCTATTTCTCATGTGGTAAGGGCTCATGGATTTTCAAGCTGAAGTACATGAATATTCTATCTTCTGTCACATGAGGTCATGAATGGAGCACAGTGAAAGCTAAGAATACCATGACTCCAGAGTCGTCACACTGCTAAATGCACCAAGGAGTATTGAAGGGAGAGAGAATTAAAGCCTGGGGTGGGGTCTAAGTACAAGGATGGCCACTCACTAGAAATATTCATCAGGGATGGCATTTTCAGAAGTGCTTAAGTGACTTAGGTGCATAATTGTCCATTCCGATGGGACTAGTACTCTTACATTCCACAGATGCTAGACTATTTCAGCCGGAAGTATTGAAAGGAATGCCAAAGGAACAGGTAATGTGGGACATGCTGACCTGTCCATCTCCTCTGCCCCTCAATCACATAAAATGCCCCTGCAAATAATTGCAGGCATAAAATTATACCTCAAAAATGCAGACAGAAAGGGAGGCTAGAGTGAAAGTGGGCAGAAGGGAGCCCATAATGCTTTCAACTCAAATCCAGCATGATTTTTGCACATGATAAGATATGCCTCTCCTCCTGTTTTCTGCCAGAGACCCAGGGACTGGATGAGAGGGGATAGATCACTGTATAAATAATCCATTCTACGTTTTCCCTGTGAAGCATCCGGCAGCATCCACAGCCAGAAGATAGGGTGCTGGGCTAGTTGGAGCATTGATCTGATCCAGTATGGCCATTCTTATGTTTTTATCTATGTATGTTCATACTTAGGAAAGAAGCAGCAGCTTGGGTTGAGCTCTATTGGTACAGCTTGTCTAGAATTGTTGAGCTGCTTATTCAAGATTGTTTTGTTTTCTAACCTAGGGGAAAGCTTTTAAAAAGCTCTCCAAGCTTGTGTCCCACTATTCATGTGGGCTTCTCGCTCTTTACTCTGACTATTTATTCTCACTTGCTCTTTACTCTTAAATGCTGCAGTTTGAAATACAGCAGTACATTTTTCAGTCCGTCAGTGTGTTGTTTGCTGTCAAGGAGATGAAATGTTACTACTTTCCTCTGGAGAAGTTTAGGACATGATGGATGAAATGTCACAAATAATTAGACTTTTCCTATGAATTACATTTTTTAACTTGTGTTTTCACGTCAACAGGTATGTTGCAGATAGGCTGCATGAAAGGAGCTGGGGAAATTTCAGTTACCCTGGAGCAGAGGCAATATAATTTCAGAAACACCAGCTGTGACAAACTTAACTTCCTTTGGCTCACGCAAGTTCAAGCTTCTGTCAGGCTCCCTGGTGAACTGCTTGTTGTTTATAAGACACAGAAGTCCTGGCCCAAGGAAATGATTTTGGGGAGCAAGTCAGCCACTGGATGGAATGGACACAGCTAGGAACCTAGGAATCACCAGACTGGATCAGACGCAATGAGCATTCAGTCCATATCTTGTACAGGTCAGTGACCGGTAGGCATAGCACTATAATTGTTCATGACACCCTCAGGTACTAATACAAAAGCCACATCTCTAAAGCTACCAGTTCAACATTAGACCTTTTCCAGCACCAGCTAGTTCAAAGGCAATTAAGCTTTCACAGGACACTTCAAGGAAATCATAAATTTAATATGCTTTTTCCACTCATCAGGGAGCACTGTACTGCACGTGTTCAGATAATTCTTCTACCTAATGTGACAACTCAAGGTGGACTTGTGCAAACCCCCAAACTCTGAACAGCCCAATGACTTGGTAACATTTGGATACAGATTCATACTTCATGCCTTGGGCACATCTCCAGTGAAACCCCAGGTATCTACCAATACATGCATATGAGTAAAATCAGTAGAAGAAATGCAGGAAATTCCACACTCAGTTTATGTGCTTCTAGAACCACCATCAACCTCATCTTTTAGTTTATAAGCCACTGGTTGTTAGATTAAGTATGCAGTAAATACTGGATCAAATACAGCAGTAGCACTGAATTACTGCTTTGGAATTGAGTTCTATATGCCACAACTTTAAATTGCTTACTTAACTGTAAAGACTCCAAGAATGTGAAACCATGATGCTCTAAATCGGACCAATCAATGATACAAATCTCTACGGAAAGAATGCATCAAAAGTAGCAAACGCTCCAGGAAAACTAATGTTAGGAATTATACACCCTTTAGCTCTCCCTTCCACCTAAAGTCTACTGCTATTTATTTATAGAGTTATCATATAAATACAGAGATTAGTAATGAAGGAGAAGAGAATCCATGATTTGACTTGGAACTAAATTATTCCTCACCCGTAAAGGAGGAAAAATTCCCAGTGTTTTTTTTTTTCTAGGATTTCAGCTAATTAAAAACTGCTGCTCGGGGGATGCCAAACGTGCAGGGCCCCAGGGCAAGGTGGTGTGGGCAGCTTCTCACTCCTGACAAGGGCAGGGACTCAGACAGATAGGTTGGAGCTGCGGGCAGCCAGCCCGCAGTGCTGCCTGGAGTGCACCCTGCTGGTTCCCCCTTCCTCCCCACCAGCCAGCCCTAACAGCCTCCTGGAGCATGTCACATGGCGCTCTAGCAGCAATTTAAGGGGCTCAGGGCTCTGACTGCTGCCATTCCTGTGGTAGTGGTGTCTGAGAGTTGCAGGCCCTTTTAAATCACTGGGACCTGGGGCTCCGTTCTCCCTTCCCACTATCAGTAGGCCTGGCTAGTACTAGAAAATGGAGGTGTCATAGAATCAGTGAGACTTGGACCCTGTATGCCCGCCAGGAAAAGAGGCTGAACGTCTTCCACTGGCACTGCCTCAAGTGCATCCTTGGAATTTCATGGAAGGACAGAGTGACCAACACTGCCGTCCTCGAGCAAGCTGGAATCCCAACCATGCACACCCTCCTCAGGCAGCATCGGCTCCGCTGGCTTGGCCATGTCCACAGGATGAATGATGGAAGGATTCCAAAAGACATCCTGTATGGTGAGCTAGCCTCCAGCAAAAGACCTCCCGGACGTCCCCAGTTGCGCTACAAAGATGTCTGCAAGAGAGACCTCAGAGAGGTAGACATCAAGCTGGACAACTGGGAAGAACTAGCAGACGACCACGGCAGATGGAGGCAGGGGTTACACAAGGGCCTTCAGAAGGGCGAGATAAGGATCAGCCAGCTAGCAGAGGAGAAGCGAGCGCACAGAAAGCACAATAAGGACTTGCCAGACACCCATCACATCTGCAAGAGATGCAGCAAGGACTGTCACTCTCGTGTGGGTCTTCACAGTCACAGTAGACGCTGTAAATGAAGCCCTCAATTGAAACTAGAAAGAGTGTGATCCATAGTCTATGCAGACTGAAGGAGGCCTACTACTACTACTATAGAATCATAGAACACTAGACTGGAAGCGACCTTGAGAGGTCATTGAGTGCAGTCCCCTGCCCTCACGGCAGGACCAATCACCATCTAGATCATCCCTGATAGCCGTCTGTCTAAGTGGCTCTTGAAGATTTCCAGTGATGGAAATTCCACAGCCTCCCTAGGTAATTTATTCCCAGTGTTTAACCACCCTGACAGTTGGGTAGTTTTTCTTAATGTCCAACTTAAACATCCCTTGCTGCAGTTTAAGCTTGTAAGTTTAACTTCTTGTCCGATCCTCAGAGGCCAAGGAGAACAATTTTTCTCCCTCCTCTTCGTCACCCTCTTTTAGGTACTTGAAAGCTGCTAACATGTTCCCTCTAAGTCTTCTCTTTTTTAGACTAAACAAGCCCAGTTCTTTCAGTCTTCCCTCAGAGCTCATGTTCCCTAGACCTTTAATTATTCTTGTTCTTCTCTATCTCTGTCTGTGATATGTAATCCTAAAAGGCCATGGAACTGTTGCCAAGAGAGTTCAAGTTACATCAAGCAAGCCCTGATTTCTCACATGCATTTGTGTGTGACAGGGGCTCTGAAGTATAGTGAGGTGTGTTTCTAGGAGACTTTTTTGCTGTCTTGAGCCATAAATAGGAAAAGTCACAAAAACAGCATTCAAGGTCCATAAGTGCCATTAAAAAGAATATGCTTTCTTTGTCCAGGATATTGAACTCTGATCATCTGCTCATTTCACAAAGATCACCTGTCATCACTTATTTTTCTTCATGTTGCTTAGAACAAGATGGTGCACCCTCTTGGTTATGCTGAATTATTACCATAGTTCCTATTTAGTTGAAAGACAGAATATAGATCTCACATGTAGTTGGAACCTATCATAGGGCTACAGGGAAGGCTGAAGGCAGGACTCACACGACATTACAGTGCCCCAAATGATTGCCTAGACCAGGGGTCAGCAACAACCAGTATGTGTGCGAAGAGTTGCACATGAGCAGATTTTAACTCACAGGCGGGACAGGAGCTCAGCCCCACCCCTCCTGCCCCATGCAGCCGTGAGATTGCTCAAAGCCATGCCACCTGCAGATTCACAAAAGAGCAGCTAATGCTACCAACTACCACCTAAATGGTAAAGCTCTGCATCTTTATTTATTTATTAATGAAGCTGTTGTAAGTGGGACTATCAGTGACTTTAAAAAGTATCAGCAGCTCTCAGATGGTATGGAGGTCAAAAGGTCAAATTTTGGCACTCTGCCTTGGAAAGGTCACTGACCCCCGGCCTAGACCAATAGCGTCTACTGAGTGTATTTGTGTCATTCAGCTCGAATAACCTGTGTTCAAGGAACAGGGAAAGAAAACTGTCAGAGTAAAGACCCTGTGCTAACAGGAAAAAAAAAAGTCTTCTTTAAAGGCTTCTTTAAGCATGCTTGTAATACAGACAATTAATAATATGCAACTATCTAGAGGCAAACATAACACCTCATTTTCCTTCATGGCATGTATATGGAGGATTACACGCACATAGAAGTGACCAGGCATGTGCTAGTTAAGGAAACAACCTTCATTTTAAAGAACAGGTCTTATTTTATGTTCAATATTCTGCATCTCAAATCAAGTCAATGCAAGAGCTGCTTTCCCTTTCTGTGTCTCCCCCAGGAATAACCCAATTCCCATGCAAAGGATAATATGTTATGATACTAGTATAGGACTTTTGTACCACAGATTAAGTGGAGAGTTCTTTCTCACAGGTAAGTTTCGTCCCATATTTTTCATGCCGTTCTTGCTTATGTCTTTGAAGGAGAGAGGTCGTGTAACTATTAACACTGCCAAGTTGTTCAGCTCTAACATCAGGGTTTTATAAAGAAAAGGTTTCATAAAATCTAATAAAAATGGAAAGAGAGAGAGACCCCTGTGGTCTAATGAGAGTATGATTTAAACAGCAATGTTTGTAACCCAATCAAAAGAGTATTAAGTTAGTGTCTGAAAATCAGATGATGAAACTGACCACAGACACATAGAGGCACTGCCCAGCTTAACCTCTCTTCCAGCTGAATAAATATAAGGGAAGGTGAAGAGAAGCAATCAGCATAAGTGAAAAAGTAAATATATTTCTGTTTCAGCTCTCTAAAAGAAGCTGCTATGGATAACAGAGATAAAGACTTTTTTTTCCTGTTAGAACAGGGTCTTTACTCTGACAGTTTTCTTTCCCTGTTCCTTGAACACAGGTTATTTGAGCTGAATGACACAAATACACTAGTTTGGAATTCAATTGTAGGACCCTTAATGTAACATTTTACCAAGCGATGACTATCCTTTTCTACATTTCATGGCTCAATGGCCTTTTGGCTAGGAGATGTTTCTGTAAAACTCTCTCTGTGTACATTCTCTACAGTCCTTATAAAACTGTTTGGATGAAAGGAGCATTCTGATTGCATGCAAAACTTTCAATAGGGCTAGGTTAATCTATGGGACCAGCAAGTTCAGTTGAAACTGCTGTGCAACTTTCTAAGCTGCCAACTTCATCTTTTCCCCTGTGATGTTCTCCTCTAGTGCTTGGGTGTCTCTGTCTCTCACTCACACACCAGCACATACAATCTCTGTCTTATGCACATACAACGTTTTCTAGTATAATTAGCTAGACAGTTGTATGATGCAAGACAATCTAAAAACACACACACAAATATTTACCCTCTTACTCTAGTGTAGACATAGATACAACACACAGAGATGAGATTTATACCCTACCAGAATTAAGAGATTTTCTACACCAGTACTAAACAAAGATGGGAATGTTTGGCTATTAGGTGACTGTCCCTGTTCTGAGCAATTAAAACTATTTGCCTGGCCATCATGGAAGCAATCCCTTCTTTTCTGTTTTAATGCATATAATATTCAAATGGTTAATGAGTTACCTGATTGTTGACTCATGAGGAGAGGCTTATTTAGTCTTCAGAAGGGAAGAGTGAGGAGGGGATTTGATAGCTGTCTTCAACTACCTGAAGTGGGACTCCCAAGAGGATGGAGAGAGGTTGTTCTCTGTGGTGACAGATGACAGAGCAAGGAGCAATGGTCTCAGGTTGGGGTGGGGGAGGTCTAGGGTGGATATTAGGGAAAACTATTTCATTAGGGGTATGTCTATACTTACCCGGCATTTGGTGCACTATGATCGATCTTCTAGAGTTCAATTTTGCCGTATGTGTGAAGATGTGGCATAATTGATCTCAGCCTTCAACCCTGGTTGACATCGGCACAAGCCCAAAGAGCCCCAGTCTAGGGCAGAAAGTTGTTTCTGTTAGGTCAATTCTAGCTATGCTAATGGCATAGCTAGAATTGCATATCTGGGATCAACTTTGTTCCCTAGTGTAGAGCAGGCCTAGGAGAGTGGAGAATCTCTGGAATGGGTTACCTAGGGAGGTGGTAGAATTTCCTTCCCTAGAGGTCTTTACATCCCAGCTGGAATGATTTAGTTGGGGTTGGTCCTGCTTTCAGCAAGGGGTTGACTCAATGAGTTCCTGAGGTCTCTTCCAACCCTATGATTCTATGGTTGTTCAGCCGAGGCACTGGAATGGTGTTTCTTCACCAATTATAAGCCCATATTTCACCTCCTCCTGCAAAGCAAGAAATTCAGATTTGCTTTCTAGGCTGTGGGGCACCCATATAACTCTCCTCACTCTGCTTCTCTGTTCCTCCCCTTCACTTCACATTCATCCACCTCTGTCGCCCCTGCAGAAATTGCCACACATCTGTGCAAAGGCCAAGCAGAAGAATGAGGTGACAGTTCTTCAAGGAATGAATAAAAATGCAAATTAACAAACACCAAATTTGCTGTAAACATTAAATACTTCAGACACGAAACCTTCCGTGCGACGAGAGTGCTTTCAGCATTATCTATTCGCAGCAGCTCCTCTGCTCCTGAGGGTCATAAACGCGGAGTGATGGAGCCAGGGAAAAGGCTCTCGTTGAAATTCAGCTCACAGCAAAAGCAATTTCCGAGTGTGCAAAGTGCTGTCAGCAGGCCTGATGTTTGTGTATGAAATATAGACAATATGACTGGCCCATCGGCAGCCACTGTCAGACTGATGGATGGTGCCCGAAAGGAAGCAAAGCGGCTGCCATTGGGGCCCTGTCTATCAGTCGCTTGAAGGAGATTCGTGGGCTTAATAGAGGTAAAAGTTTCTTCTAATCGGACAAAATTTCCAGCGGTGATCACAAAGAAAATAAAAAAGAAAGGCAACGTGAGACTCAGGGCCCAAGTCGCTTTTCCAGGGTCTGCCGCAAAACAGCACAGGCAGGGAGAGAACAACGCACTTCAGTACCCTGCCAGAGCTCTATCTCTTCCCGTGCCTTGGAATATTTTTGAATGCACAGTGTGTGTACAGCAAGTGTTTTCAAGGTCTCACTGCAGCACAAGTGCTGCTCTTGCAAAATTAGAATATTGCCTTTTTGGCTTCACACTTCCATTCTTGTGAATGGACGTGTGTGAAAGACAGGTGCTATTACATACCATGCCTTGTGTTCATGCTAAGGTGATTAGATCTTGCATTTGGGCTCTCAAATCAGCACTTAGGTTCCTTAAACAAGAACTTATATGTCACCTGGAGACATCACATGCAGGAGGCCAAATGACCTTCTAGGACCCTTGCATATGAAAACTGGATGAAGAGGTTGCTTGCAATGTTATTCTGTATCTATCAACAGGACATGCTGCATATAAGCACTTTGACAGCATACAGTGCAAAATTCCATTCCCTGGATCTCTTAACCCTCTTCATCTCAGTTGAAGGATTCTGTGCCTTCATTGCATAGAGATATTCCACAAGAGATCCAGTGTGGAGTGGAGAGCAGATGTACCAGTTCAATTGCTAATACATCTGCTAGGCAACAGTGAACACCAAAGGGAATTGATGGTAACCCCATCAAAGCTTATGCGGGTCCAAGCCAAGAGACGCCAAACTGGCATGTATTTTGAAGATGCTTTGGTCCATTTCTATTTGTGACATTGTTAAACCGTGGAGACATGCAGAGAAGATTAAAGAAGAATGCAGAAACCCTAAAAAGCAAGTTGCATATTTGAATGGAAATGTGAGAAAACAATCAGGTTTTTAAGGAAAGAGATGAAAGGAATATTGCATTTTCTCATTCAAAAATAGGGACATTGGTCATTCAAAGATGGGCTAATTTTCACCAATTAATTGGCCAATTCCCAAGCAAAAATGCTGACATTTCAGCAATGGGAATTTTGATACTCCTCTCTGGAAAGATTCAAATTCCATAAAAATCGGGCAACATTTCCTATTTTGTGAATTCTTGAGAAGAAAATGACCATTTTGTTTAAATATTGCAAGAAAGATTTCTGAGCTGCAAAACAGTGAAAATCTGGTTTCACAAACACACATCTTTCAACCACAGGTGACTGGTGGTAGCACTTGAGAGATGCATTGCCCCATGATGCCCCTACCAAAATTTTAATTGCTAAACGGGGTGTCCCTACATGCCCCCTGCCCTGCTGGGGTGCCCTCCTTATACTCCCTCCCCATGACTGGCAATAGTCACCTCTGCTTTTAATTGGACTCAGTGTAACCCGAGAGGCTGGTTAGCAAAGTCAGTGATTTCAACTATATATCTCCCAGCCCCATGGCTGGGGAGAGGAAAGGACCAGGCTGATGCTTAGTGTAATTTAGGCTAAGTCTATGCTAGATCAAAACGGCAATCTAAGATGTATAATTGCAGCTATGACAGCTGCATAACTGGAATCAATGTATCACTCTCCCATCAACCTCCCTTATTCCTTAAAAAATATGAGTACCAGAGCCGACTGTAGAGACCTGAGGCTTCAATTTAGCATGCCTCCACTAGGCACACAAAATTGAACTCCAGAAAATCAACCCAGACGTTAGCTTCCAGTAAGTGTAGAGATATCCTCACAGTGACCCCACAGGCCTTTGGGGCAATTGGAAATTGGTAACACTCTAATGGTGGGGTTTAATTAAACCAGTGGTTCTCAACCTGTGCCACATATGGCATCCTCAGGGCCATGCAGCTAGTATTGGATGCAGCCCACATAACATCCATATGCATCCCACAATGGTAAATAGGTTGAGAACCACTGAACTGGACGGTAATCTACCAAGAAAATGGTGCAAATATCATCCATTGAGTCATTTAAAACTGGACTGCACTCTGCAGAATAGGGAACAAATCTGCACCAAAAAAAGTCTGTAGGGTTTATTATAGTACTCAGAGACATTCCTGTGGAGAACATGGTCTTCCATTTCCCATATATTTCCTGTGGAGAACATTTCCCAGGCATTCCTGTGGAGAACATGGTCTTCCATTTCCCATATATTTCCCGTCTGAGCTCGAGGAACAGGCTCTAGCAACATGGTTCTGCTGGTTACAAATGGCTGTCCTACACCTTCTGCTTATAATGCAGTAATTGGATTGCAGAATGTAAACTTTTCAGCCCATTATAACATGGCCTTCACCTGCAAAGTTCTAATCTGCAGCTGAGCTTTTGCAATGTTTTCATCCCAGGTTATGGATTGGCTCTAGATCCCAAAACAGGGACTAGTCACTACCTGGAATGGATCATCATGAAGGCTGGTAGCGATGAGTAATGGGGCTCATCATGAATCATATTAATGCTATAGGGCCATTCATTTCTTTAATGTACTTTAGAAACACCACATAGGAGCACTCCGTACTTGGGGGCGTTCCCTGACAGAGACCTCTTAAAAGATTACTAAATCTTTAAAAGGTTTCTTGCCATGTAATTTTCACCTTTAACTAGCATACAATGAAAACAACTACAACCATTGTGAACTCAATTGCTGGTAATTAAAAGTATATTAGCTTACATAAACTAAGTAGCAAAAAAAATCCAACCAATAACAATGAGCAGGCAACTAGATACACAGTGAGAGCCTGTATTCCATATTTGAAATCCCCAAATTAGTTTTGAAAGGCCACTTTCAGCCTAGAGTTAAGGCCAGCTTTACCCTCTGCAGTGTGTTGATTTGATGAATCTCTTCTGTAACCTGATGAGGCTGATTATTTATGATATGTGAGTGACACAAGACCACTGCCAAAAGGCAAAAAAGGATAAAGAGGTGCCTCAACCCCTACTGACAGGATTTGACATAAAGAATACTGACAAACTTTCTTGATTTAAAATTCTATTATTACACTTCCTGTTTAGGAAAGCAAATAATAGCTAAATAAATAACAAGCATTAATAAGAAAAAGAAGGAAAAATCCACCTCCAAACAAGTCTGTTCTTTTAACACTTAAGTGTGCTGACATTCCCAATCAGAAAAAGAATGACTTTAAGGGTGACGTGGGAGGTATTTTGGAACATGTGTATAATTTAAAACAGAATATGATGTTTTGATGAGATTGCCAAAGCAAAATACCTCTGGATATGAGAAAGAAAGAGAGCGAGACACTGTGTGTGTGTGTGTGTGCGCGCGCACACGCTTAAATTTACATACAGACAAAGCTGTCAGGCAAGTCACTAGCAAAGAGAAGGATAACAATTCACTGGGTAACAACTCCCTTGTTAAGAAAATGGCAGCAAGAAACAAGTCAAGGGATTTCAGTTTTCCAGAACAAAGGAAAGCTCTGTGCAGTTTTCTTAAAGACACAGCACACATTTTCTATGTTCTAAATTTGCCTTTTATACTTTTACATTTCCCTACAGTTATTAGAGTTACGAATTATTTATGAAGGCATAAAGGTGATGGAAATGTGCAGTCAACAGAAACATGACTTTACACCAGTGTTCCCTCTAATTTTTAACATCCATATGTGGAATAAATGTTATGTGCACCACCTGTAGAAGCACCTGCTGCTGGATGTGGGAGCTCTGCTAATCAGCTGGGCAGCGTTTGAATCTCTCCTGGGCGGCTGCCCATACACTCAGCTTACAGGAAACACTGCAAAACAGACAAGCAGTCCTGTAGCACTTTAAAGACTAGCAAAATAATTTATTAGGTGATGAGCTTTTGTGGGACAGACCTACTTCTTCAGATGTGCAAAAGTTTGATAAATGAAATAATAGCTACATAATAATCATTAGTTATTAATTAGTTAGTTAGTTAATAAACATGAGTTAGTCGGTCCCACGGAAGCTCATCACCTAACAAATTATTTTGTTAGTCTTTAAAGTGCTATAGGACTGCTTTTCTTTTTTTTTGTGAAGATACAGACTAACCCTACTACCTCTCTGCTAAGCACTGTTTAACACTTAGAACACTAATTCACACTTATCTAGGATAGTCTATAAGGTGCCACAGGACTTCTTGTTGTTCTCGAAGTCTGGCTCTGGAATTCAATAGATCAAAGAGCATGATTCACATGTACTGGCTTAGTACAGATCTATATTCCAAAGAGGTGAAAGTATTTTTCAGGTTTTTGAAGTGACTGGTGATTTGGGGTCACCTGGAGTTCTGGATGCGCACTTTGATATCTACCCCAAAATCCTTACATAAATACTCAGCATACACCCTTTGAAGACCAAGCTGTTTATGATGTCTCAACTTGACCACCCAAAAATCAAGAGGCACTCATCCTGACAACACCCTTATGAGGTGAGTAAAGGATAAAGATCACGTTTAAAGGACACAACTCAGTCCCATTTTCCCAGAAGGCCCATTAGATCCTACATCCTATACATGTGCAGTTGGAATGAAAACTTGTAATATGAGTTACTTCTTTTCAATTTGACAAGATTAGCTAACATAGCCAATATGAAGGTTTCAGAGGTTTTCTGGGGGGAGGTTGGTTTTGTTTGTTTGTTTTTGCTTTCACTGCCAAGTAACTGCTCCATGGAACTTGATAAACTCAGTCTTTTCTGACACAAAAATTAGTCAGGTCTTCTTGAAAAAAATCTGATATCCTCTAATTCTGAAGGGAGTGAGTTTTTTTTTAATCACATCTGTTCTTCTCCCTCTGCCCTCTCACCCAGAGGCTACAGTCACACTACAGCTACCTGTTGACAGAAGTCACTGTCAGAAGAGTTTCCCCAACAAAACCTCTGTTGATAGATTGCATGTACATACAAAAACCAATTGGAAGAGCGTTCTGCTCTGTCAACAGAGCAGCCAGACTGCCTGGCTGTTCTCTCAACAAAACAGGCACCTAGAAGCACAGCAGACAGGGCTGCCCATTGTTCTTGGTGTTTACATAGCTGTTTTGTCGACAGAAATCTGTCAACAGCAGCGTTATGCCTCAAAGTTTTGAGGCAGACCACGACCAGTGAAAGTGCTGGGTTGTGTCAACACACTGTTAACAAACCCCTATTGCGTATAAATGTTCCATGAGTTTTGTCGACAAAACTCTCTACTGTAACAATAGCCATAGATTTTGTGAAAATTAAAAGTTACTGCTTTCTAACAATAAACCGCAGACTTGCAAGAGCAGCTCTGAATTCTGAACCGGTGACAGGATGACACTGGGAGCATGAACATAACCTCAGACATAACCACTGTGTGAGTAGTCTGACACTTTCATCCAGACTCATGGCATACGCATTACACCATCCAAATCATTCAGTGTCCTTAATCAGTTCAATGTTGTGGTTTGATGATTAATCACAGTATGATAGAAACGTAGGGCTAGAAGGGACCTTGAGAGTGCTGCAGCGGCAGGACCAAGTAAACCTAAAACATCGAACACCACTGACCATCACATACAGCCTCTGCCTTAGGCCTCTCCAATGCATCATCATTGATCTGCAACCCATCCTGAACAATGATCTTTCACTCTCACAGACCTTGGGATGCAGGCCTGTCCTCACCTACAGACAGCCTGCCAACCTTAACCAAATCCTCACCAGCCACTACAAATCACAAACCAGTGGCTCTAGGCCTGGAACCAGCCCCTGCAACCATCCTCGCTGCCAACTCTGCTACATATCTACAGCGGTGACATCACCAGAGGACCTAACATCAACCATACCATCAAGGGCTCCTTTACCTGCACATCTATTAATATAATATACATGTAACGCCAAAAGACCTGGGTTGCTGGCCCCAGAGATAGAACCTGTGAGCATAGGGTCTAAAGCCCTGCACTCTACCATGTGAGCTAAAGGCCAGCTGGCTCTCAGCCAAGGCTGTAGAGCAGAGACTTCACTCACCCCAGATGAGGTCTCAGTGCCTCTGGGTACCACATATGCCGTCATGTGCCAGCAATGCCCCACTGCAATTTACATTGGCCAAACTGGAGCAGTCTCTCCGTAAAAGAATAAATGGACATAAATCAGATATCAGGAACAGTAATGTACAGAAGCCTGTGGGGGAACACTTCAATCTCCCTGGACACTCAGTGGCAGATTTAAGGGTGACAGTCCTAAAACAAAGAAATTTCAAAAATCAAATGGAGAGAGAAAAATCTCTGAGCTGCAATTTATTTGCAAATTTGACTCCATTAACCATGGATTAAACAGAGACTGGGAGTGGCTCGCAGCTTACAAAAACAGCTTCTCTGCCCTGGGTGTCAATATCTCCCCATTAGACTCTGACAATGGCTCATATCCCCCTGTCTGATCTGACTGTTTTTTTCCTCTTTTGATACTACTATTCATAATGGGCCCTTTCCATCTTGCTGAATAGACCTTGTCAGCTCTGGCCCTCCCTTTTACTGGGACTCCACTCTTTAAATACCCCTCTGAACCCCCCCCCCCCACAACTCATGCATCTGATGAAGCAGGTCTTTGCCCACAACAGCTTATGCTCCAAAATATCTGTTAGTCTATAAGGTGCCACAGGACTTCTTGTTGATCCCTCAGAGGTGTTTGCCTAAACTGGTCTTAAAAACCTCCAATGACAGGGAATCCACAATCTGCTTTGAAAACATATTTTAATGCTTAAGTATCCTTATGGCGCTAAAGCTTGTCCCAACGTCTAACCTAAATCCCCTTTACTGCTGATTAAGCCCATTACTTATTATCCTAACTTCAGTGGATGGGGAGAACAACTGATCTTTGTAACAGCCTTTAACAGGTCTACCATCAGAGCCCCTCCTTTCAGTCTTCTTTTCTCAAAACTATACCTGCCCTGATTACTAGCTTTTCCTCATAGGTCAGGTTTTCTAAACCTTTCACCCTTTTTGTTGCTTTTCTATGGGGTCCTTCCAGTTTGTCCACACGTTCCTTGGAGTATGGTGCCCAGAATTGGACATGACATTCCAGCTGAGGTATTACCAGCTCCAAGTACACTGGGACAATTATCTCCTGTGTCATATGACCCAAGGTAGATATGAGCCCCTTTGCACAACTGCATCCCATCATATTCAGCTTGTAATCCATTATACTTCCATATACTAGCAGCCCTGTAATACCTTGTTCTTATATGGTGTTTTCCCATTGGAGGATCTCAAAGCACTTTGCTATCTTTAATGTATTTATTCCCAAAACAACATTGTGAATTTGGGAAGTATTAATATCCCCATTTTACTGATGGGGAAGTGAGAGGCCACCTGTTTTGCCCAAGCTCACCCAGGAAGTTTGCGACTGAAACGAGAATGGAAAGCAGGGCTACACTAAGCCATTGTCCTAACCTCTGAGCCACTCTTCTTCTGTGGCTGTGACCTAACATGTGGTTGGACTCTTATGTCTGACTCATATTTCAGTTGGATAATCCACAGCTTGCAACCGCCTGTTCCTCCAAAATGAAGCCACTGCAGGCAGACATCGATTATCACTCCTCCATGGAAGTCAACTGGAGGTGTGCAATTGACTCTAATGAAAGTTGCTTCAGGACTTGCACTCTCCAATGGCATGAACCAATAGAAGAGAGGATTACACCGTTGTTGTTATTTTAAAAGGGCCTTTCTGACAAGGCACAGATTCAGATTGTGCATCGCAAACACACTTTTCCAAACCAAGCCACAGCACAGAGTGTCGTGGAGACACCCATGCTCGAAACACTAGCATCAACTAGACGTGGTCATCACTAGATGTGATAACCTCAAAAACATCCTTCTGACACGCAGCTATCATAGTGCCGACTGTGATACAGATCACTCACTAGTTTGCTTCAAACTCAAGGTGATTCCCAAAAAAGCTGTACCACTCTAAACCAACTGGAAGGCCCCACATTGATGCCAGAAAGACAGCAAACTCAGAGAGAGCTGAAAAGTTCAGAGAGACCCTCGAGGAGAATCTGTGCAGCAACCCTGGGCATGCCGATGTGACATCCAGATGGCAGCATCTGAGGGATACAATTTACAACATGGCCTTGTCGGTGTTTGGAAGAAGAGCTAGAAACACAAATGACGGGTTCGAAGCTTACTCCGATGAGATGATTCCAGCCATCGAAAAGAAGCGTGCTGCACTCCTGGAGTACAAACGCTCACCAAGCCAGAGTACCCTGCAAGCACTCAGAGCAGCCAGAAAAACAGTACAGCAGACGGCCAGGAGCTGTGCCAACAACTACTGGCTCGAGCTATGCAGCAGCATCCAGACCAGTGCTGACTTTGGTAATCTCAGGGGAATGTACGAGGGCATCAAGAAGGCATTAGGACCCACCCAGAACAAGATGGCACCTCTGAAATCCAAATCTGGTGAAGTCATCGCTGACAAAGCCAAACAGATGGCGTGCTGGGTCAAGCACTACTCCAAGCTGTACTCAAGCAAGAACACTGTGGTTGACACAGCCCTCGATGCCATCAAGCTCCTACCAGTAATGGATGAACTGGACCAGGAACCAACTGTGGATGAACTGAAGAAAGCCATCGACAGCATTGCAGTAGGAAAGGCCCCGGGCCAGGATGGTATACCACCAGAGGTAATCAAGTGTGCCACAGACACTCTCCTGGAACCCCTACATGAGCTACTGGGCCTGTGCTGGAGAGAGGGAGAGATTCCACAGGATGTGTGTGACGTTAACACCGTAACCTTGTATAAGAACAAAGGAGACAGAAGCGACTGCAACAATTACCTTGGCATCTCCCTCCTAAGCATCCCTGGTAAACTGTTTGCTCGTGTCATCCTCAGCAGACTCCAGAAGATTGCTGAGAGGGTGTATCCCGAACCACAGTGCGCATTCTGCGTGGAGAGACCTACCGTTGACATGGTCTTCTCTCTGAGGCAGCTGCAGGAGAAATGCAGGGAGCAGAGGAAGCCACGCTATATTGCCTTCATCAACCTGACCAAGGCCTTTGACTTGGTCAGCAGGGATGGACTGTTCAAACTGCTCCACAAGATAGGCTGTCCACCACGCTTACTCAAGATGATCCAGTCTTTCCATGAAGATGTGAGAGGAACCATCCAATATGACGGCACATTATCGGATGTTTTCAGCATTAGGAGCAGCGTCAAACAAAGATGCATCCTTGCTCTGACATTGTTCAGGATCTTCTTTGCACTCCTCCTGAAGCATGCCTTTGGATCTTCAACAGAGGGCATCTTTTTGCACACAAGATCTGATGGGAAACTGTTTAATCTTGCAAGGCTGAAAGCTAAATCTAAGGTGTGGGAAGTCCTCATCAGAGATATGCTGTTCACAGATGATGCTGCTGTAGTGTCACACACAGAAGACCAGCTTCAGAAACTGCTGGATCGGTTCTCCAAACCATGCAAGGACTTTGGGCTTTCTATCAGCCTAAAGAAGACAAATGTACTTGCTCAGGATGTTGCTGAACCTCCATCAATCAGCATTGATAACTACATGTTAGAGGTCATCCACGAGTTCGTTTACGTCGGGTCCACCATCACTGACACCCTGTCATTGGAGACTGAGCTAAATAGGAGGATCGGAAAAGCAGCCACAACTCTGTCCAGACTCAGTGAAAGAGTGTGGAATAACATCAAGTTGTACACCCACACCAAAATGCAAGTCTACAGAGCCTGCATCCTCAGCACCCTCCTTTATGACAGCAAGTCTTGAACCCTGTACGCCCATCAGGAAAAGAGGCTGAATGTCTTCCACTTGCGCTGCCTCAGGCACATCCTTGGAATATCATGGAAGGACAGAGCGTCCAACACTACCGTCCTTGAGCAAGCTGGAATCCAAACTATGCACACACTCCTCAGGCAGCGGCGGCTCCGCTGGCTTGGCCATGTCCATAGGATGAATGACGGAAGGATCCCAAAAGACATCCTGTATGGTGAGCTAGCCTCTGGCAAAAGACCTCCTGGATGCCCCCAGTTGTGCTACAAAGATGTTTGCAAGAGGGACCTCAGGGAGGTAGACATCGAGCCGGACAGCTGGAAGGAGCTGGCAGACGATCACAGCAGATAGAGGCAGGAACAACACAAGGGCCTTCAGAAGGGTGAGATGAGGATCAGACAGCCAGCAGAGGAGAAGCAAGCCCACAGAAAGCACAGTAAGGACCTGCCAGACACCCATTACACATGCAACAGATGCAGCAAGGACTGCCACTCTCATGTGGGCCTTCGCAGTCACAGTCGACACTGCAAATGATGATCCCAAATGGAACTATGAAGGGTGTGATCCATAGTCTACGTAGACTGAAGGATGCTACTACTGACAAGGCAGAAATTTTTGCAAGACATTTTCCATTTTTTTCAGAAAGGTTCTGTTCTTTGTAAAATGAACATGATCTTTCCATTATTTTTGGCAAAACCACCAAAAACTTTCCTGAAAAAAAAATCTAGTTTCCTTTCATATTTTTTGTGGAAAAGTAAAGCAAATCGTTCAGCCAGTTCTGGAAAGGACACAAGTATCACAGAAACTGACCTCTTGCTGGCGCAAACTGTCATAGCCCCATTGTGGTCCACCATCTTAACCCCCATACAAAATATTGCACGTGTCATCAAATGATACTTCCTTAGTAACACTATTGGAGATGAGAAACTGCCTGAAATCTCCCTGCCTTTCTAAATGTGCAGCAAACATCTGAGGCTATGCCTGTGTGGGAAGAACAATAGAATCTATTGTGTGTGGACTGATAATTACAGTGGAAATGTATCAAAAATGTGTCATGGCAAGGCTCCCGTTGAAAAGTACCCTTTTGTTGTCCATGAATGCCTTCAGAAATCTCTGATTTGATACTGGGCATCTTCAGCTCATAACACTGAACAAAATGACTAGTGAAAAAGAAGGAAATGTACCTTAGCAAGAAAGCATGTAGATACAGCGGCAACTACACCTCACTGCCTGCAAGGAGAAGGGAAAGTAGATAACCTAACAGATCATTCCCATCCATAATGTTTTGTGTGGGTGGTATTGAGAATCACACCTATCTGCAGTTCACAAACAAACCTCACAGCTGTGTTGCTGTGTCTGTGGTTCTGCTGGAACCCAATGTTGTGTGGGGCCACACAAGCTCAGCTGCCATTGACTTCAACAGCAACTGGTGCTCTCTGGACAGTGTGGGAGGTGGTCAGTCAGCCAAAGCATTTCATCTTAAAGATGTATCCCAAACCATTATCAGGCACTTGATCACACAACAGGCAGCATAATCAATTTAAGGATTAGCCAGAGAGTAATTATTTGCTCCTGCTTTGGGTGAAGTGAGATGTGAAAAATCTATAGTTGTTGCACTTGACCTTCCTGATAAATATATTCTGTGTAAACAAAAAAAAAGATACAGCTATTCTTGCTTTGTGTAAATGATGCTGAACCAGCCTCTCTTTGTAGACAATAAAAACATTCAGGAAAAATGGAGCACAGAGATGGCAGAGGACAAAATAAGGATATACCACCTGGATCACCTTCATAACATACCATACAATCAGCAAAACCCCTTGGTTTGTTCTGGCCTCAGTGTTCTTTAGCTCAGAGCCTTGCTCTTCTACAAAGCAGAAGGATTAGCTTTGTGTTGTATGGCTTCATGATTTTTATTAATTGTCATTGCTCTTCTAAAAACATCACTTTGCTCCTCAAACACCATTCAAGAAACATGGCCACTCCCTTTTTAAATATCTAAAAAAGGAACAGAGATATTTGACATTTGTATACTTCACATGGACACAGGGACCCAATCACTCATGAGCTGCTCAGCCATTAAAATTGCAGTAATCTCTCTGATTAGGATAGTCCCTTCTAAAGGACTAGAATTAAAGTTGGCCAAAATGCACATCTGGGATTTCTTACCTCTTGGTTTACCTCAGATTTTGCCATGATCAACACCCCATGTTATAATTTAAAAAAAAATGTTGGGTGCAAGTCCCATAGTCAGTGCCAGCCTTAGGACAAGGAAAGCAAGATGGTTGTCTTGGGCCTCACCCCCCAACTGACCATAGCATCCACTGCCCACCAGCCAGGCCCCACTGTCAGTGTGCCTTGGGCTCCGCCCACCACCTAGACCCCACTAGACCGACTCTGCCCATAGCTTTAGGATCCTAGCCCCCGGCCCCATCCATCCATAAACAGAGAAAGGTGGTGGCCACTGATAGCTGCAAACAGGAATCCACCAAACAACTGTTTGTGAACACTAGGATGCTGGTATTTTTGTATCTCACTAGCTAGTGAGCTTTAAATACACTAACTACATGCACATACACATGCCCTGCCTTTGAAATACTGTTCTCAGAACAGCTGTGACCTTCCCTCAGATCTGTTTGTGACCCTGAGCCTGAGGGTCTGTGGTTAAAGAAGATCCTTTGGAAAGCTAGAACAAATTCCAAACCCAAAGAGGCTGCTGAGGGGTTAACATCTCAATCACCTAGTCATACTTAAGTCTTTCCAGGCTTCATCCTGCCAGGTGCTGAGCCCTCTGGAGTGAAATCTGAAACAATGGCACCTTTAGAGGTGGAAGATTCAATCTCTTTTGCACTGGAGCTTCCCTCTGGTTATGCTGGGACTCTCTTTCCATTTGCCAATAGGAGATGGACTGGAGGCCCACAGCTCATGACAGCCCTCGTTGAGAACCAGGCTTTAAAAGTTATGTTCTTCTGCTGTCCAGCCCAGTTTTGCAGACCAGCTACAAAATCAGCAAAGATTGTGATAAACATCCAAACATTTGGGAGCTTATCCCGGGGGGAACTTCTAACCCTTCTAAGATTTCCTGCTCACTACCAACAATAGGCCAGATTCGTAGGTGTTCAGAACTGTTTTCTGCCACTCCACTGATGCTCAGTGTTGCTGGAGTACCTTCAAACAGCCACAGCACACAGGTAAATTTGCCCCACTACCTCACATATTTGCTGTGATGCATTATTGAAATGGATGTACTAACAAGTGAAAATATTGGTCACACCTTTCATTTGGTAAAGGACCCACAGGCAAATTACATTATAGTCAATTTATGAGCATACGGCAGAAAACACGTATAATGAAACTTGGGGGGTGGGAAGTTTTCTACAGTAAGAAGAAAAATGCAACCTCAGAGCTTTGAAATCTCTGTGGATCGAAACTTGTTTCTGCTAAGCAAACCAGAAAGACTGAATGAAAACCACTGGCAAGGAAGTTACTGACTGGATGTATTTATTGACCAGTGGTTTGTCAGTGAGCATGTAAAACATCAAGGGAAAACCTGAGCATTAAAACTCATGTCCAAAGCTGATAAAACTTTGCCAAGAAGAGGTGGAAAAAACCTTATTTGCTGTATCTGTGCTTTTTGTCATTCATTCCCCTCTATCAATAACTTCTAGTGCTTGGAATTTATGTGCAGTATTCAACAAGGACCAGCGTGACTGAGGAAGGTATCTCAGTAAGATGTTGTGTGTCAAAAAGCTATCACGTTATGGTATGATGGATTAATATGAAAAACAGCTTGAAGGCAAGGTATTCATCCTTTTTTCATGACAACACTAATACATTTGTTTCAGTTCTGAAATTAATTTTCTAATAGTAAGAAAGATCAAAATGAACTAAGGGAATATAAGCCTTTTTGTCATCCTTAACAAATTAGTCAAAACTGGCCTGTCAGATCAAAAGGGATAACAGTTAGAGTCATAAATATTAGTACTGATTAACTGGTCAAAGTTAATTCTTTTCAGGAACAGATATATTCAGTATGTACAGTTCCACTGATTACATTTCTACTTTATTTTATTTCTCCCTATCCTGTTTGCTTTTCATTTTTTTCAGAATTGTACCTTCTAAGCATTTTCTCAGAATGCAATCTGTTAGATGGAATGTCTTTGAAGATACTGCATCTCTAATATAACTCTAAAATAGTGTTCAGAGGGAAAATCTATTTTGACTGTTAGACATTTCCAGAATAAGGAGAGAGAAAAAAACAAAACAGAAGTTTATATTACACAGTTAGGTTCAGGCCCCAAATCAGGAAAGGACGATGCTGGATACTTTCCTGAACTGGAGTTTTGGAACACAAGCAATGTCCATGCCATTCAATAGACGCATGGGAATACTTTGCAATGAACACAATAAATTACATAGACTTCCATGT
The DNA here is from genome assembly GCF_033958435.1 of Carettochelys insculpta. NCBI lineage: Eukaryota > Metazoa > Chordata > Testudines > Carettochelyidae > Carettochelys > Carettochelys insculpta. Next base: position 8,114,870 of record NC_134145.1, read on the forward strand.
TTCTGTAGATGGGTGGAAACATGTATGCGTTTCCCCTAAAAGCCTGGGGAGCTACTCTGCAAGACAGTACAGTAGCATTGCTGTGAATTAACATCCAGTTTCAAAACCTCATCCTTTAAACCAATGTTTTTTAAACGGTGTTCTGCAGAACACAAGTGTTCTGTGAACAACTCACAGGTGTGCCACAAGTGTTTGGAAATGTACCCTGACAGTCTATTTTCTGTAATTGAAAACAGATACAATGTTACTTCATTACTAGGACACCTGATTGAGTCAGTCCATTTTCTTTTCTGCTGTATATGTTGCGGTTTATTTATTTTTTTATGGGGGGGGGGAGGTTGGTCTGACAATTTTTAGAAGACAATTTTCCACAGGTGTTCTGCATAAAAAGTAGCATTGTTTGGTGTTCTGTGGGCTCAAAAAATGTAAGAAACAATGTTTTAAACCATGATGTAATGAAATCATTATCATCACTATATTAAATGAGAATAGTAACAGAGAGATAGCTGTGCTAGTCTCTATACTATGGGTGTCCAACCTTTTGGCTTGCCTGGGCCGCATTGAGTGAAAATAGTCTTGGGCCGCGCACAAAATATATAATATAGTTAATGTATATAAATCACATAATAATGTTAAAAGTTTACGATGTTGTGGGGCCGCATTACTAGCTGTACAGGGCTGCATGTGGCCCGCGGGCGCAGGTTGGACACGCCTGCTCTATACTATGAAAAAAAAACAACAGTCCAGTATCACTTTAAAGATTAACAAAATAAATTATTAGGTGATGCGCTTTTGTGGGACAGACCCACTTCTTCAGATCATAGCCATACCAGAACAGACTGTTCTGTAGTCTGTTCTGGTATTGCTATGATCTGAAGAAGTGGATCTGTCCCATGAAAGTGATCACCTAATAAATTATTTTGTTAGCCTTTAAAATGCTACTGGACTGTTTTTTTTTTTCACTCTCTCATAGATTAAAGGAGGTTCAACTGGAAATAATGGCTTACAGATGGCAGTCCATTTCTGAGCTGGCCTGCCCTGCTTGGCTTTTTCTACCGCTGGGGGCCAGAGGCCTTGGTTTATGACAGTTTGGGCTACAGAAACCAAACAAGTGAATCCAGCCAAGGGCTTATAAATCCATTGCAACCTCTGTCATTCATCACAGCATATAGAAGATGCTACAGGGTCCTCTCTGTTGAAGCCTCTCAATACCTCACAGTCTTTTGAAGGAAAAAAAATCCTTTTTTGCAAAAGACAAAATACAATGCAAGAAGGGAAACCCTACAAATTAGAACATGGATTTTTTTTTTCCTTCTTACTTCCACAAAGACTTAAAATGTCTTAGAAAGTCCCAAACTTGTTGAGGAAAGACAGGTAAGTCATATGAACACAGAAGGTTTATAAATCTAACATAGTATTACAGGACTTGAAATACAGCTTTTAGGGGCAGTAAGTAACTAAGAGGACTGGCAACAGATTACACAAATTTTTCATTTGTAGATCACAGGTTCAAAGCCAGCCCAGATCTGCAGTGATTGGACGCTGACATTACACGTACCTAGTGTGACCACCCATCCTGTTTGGGCTGTAAAGTCCCGTATTTGAGGCATCAGGAAATGACTCCAACTTATTTTAACAAAAGGGCTAATTGTCCCATATTCACACCCCATACATAGTGGCCCTTCCCCCAGGTCAGTGCAGTCGCAGCCCCCCCCTGCAGCTCAGGGAAGCTAGAAGCTGCACCCGCAGGGCATGTAGCCATACTCCCAGTGCCATGCAGCTCAGGGAAGCCAGGAGCCACACCCACTGGGCTTGCAGCCCTGTTCCCCATACAACACACCTTGGGGTAGCCACGAGCACCCGACCCACAGTGCAGTAATTCTAGTAGGCCAAATGCCCCTGGAGCTTGGGAGCTCCCCTGCAGGATGGCAGGCCCAGTTGCTGGCAGCAAAGGGCAGCCAGGGAGTTCCCCTGCAGCAAGGAGACAGCCAGTTACCAGCACTTTGCAGAGTGGAACCTCCAGGGTGCACTTCAGCATGGGGCACCTGTGGAGGAGCCCTCTCCCCGTCCTTCCTGGGGCAGCAGCCCCATTGTGCCCCATTGCTTTGGGCGGTTCTTCTCGCTCCCACAGCAGCCAGCCCCCTTCTCCGCCAGGCTGCATTCCTGGTACCCCCTGGCAGGGCAGCCACCCCCACAGCCAGGGAGGACATTCCACAGTCCTGCAGGCTGCAGTCTTCATCCCTGGGGTCTCCTGCCCTCACTGAGAAGCTGCAGCTCCTACACCCAGGACTACCACAGCAGGGCAGGGGCCCCCCTGTCCGGTGCCTCACTGTGGGGGAACACGTGGGAGTGGAAGGGCTTAAATCCCCATGTGCTCCATCTGTAGGAGAAACCTAAGGAGTCCATGAGGCAGAGTAAGGGCCAGATTAACCTCTTTCGGTCCTGGAGCCCAAATATTTATGTGGGCCTTTAGGGGGCAATGGAGCATGGCACAAGACTGAGAAGCAGGCCCTGCTACAGAGCAGTGACCATTTACTTGTAATTCTTTTAACCTATTAATTACACAAATGTAACATGTCTTTTTAATGGGTGCTCAGTAAGCAATGTTATCGTGAACATTTGTACTGCTAAGATCTGACTGACTTCCATTGAACTCACTGAAGTCCGAGCTGTCTTACCAGGTGTCCCATACTTAGCACGGGGAAATGTGGTCACTCTATACATGGCTGGGTCTCTGTGTGAGTTGAACTATGTCTTTAATATGGAGAACAAGTATCTGCATCACTAAAGCACCACCTTCTTCTGGTGTGTGTTGGGCATCTCAACTGAATAGGCCAAGGAATCGTGAAATCCCTTTTTAAATGTCATGGATGAACCCTCCGGGTCACATGAGATGTACTGGCAGTTCAGGGAACATCTGAGGTGTCTTGCCTACTTGGTACGTCCCACGAAAGCTCACCTAATAAACTATTTTGCTAGTCTTTAAAGTGCTACTTGACTGCTTTTTGTTTTGATAGTGTATAGACTAGCAAGGCTTCCTCTCTGGTACCTCTTCTGTGCATCAAAGGAAGATTTCAACCCTTATTCACCAGTGCTACTGTCTTCGTAAAAAATGAGCTATTGCAATTAGACTTTACAGTTTGCACAAGTATAGTCCATTTAAACATCTGCTTCTTTCAACCACAAAAGGATTCCTAAGCATTTGAACTTCTCAGCAACCTTTAAATGGTGCTCATGTGACACTGGCTGGTGTCATGGGAAAGTTAAGAAAACTCCTGTAATGCACTCAGACATCTGTGTAATGCAAGCAGACGAGGGCTGACTTCTGAAACCTGCAGCCATCATTTGGTGGCATGAAAACTGGTTCTCTTTGTCTCAGTCTTCACAATTACAAGCATTTTTTACTGGCTAAATATGTTTGTCAGCTAAATGCTGCTTTTCAGTCCACACCATGACTTAGTTATTGCTATGTGCGCTGCTGTCACTTTGAATATGAGGCCTTGCCTTGGTGGCTTAGCCTGTCCGTGGCACAATTTGCCCAGCTGAAACCAAAATAACAACACTTAACCATCTCACAGTGGGCTAAAAGGATTAATTCATTAGGGTCTATAAAGCTGTCAAGATCCTTTGCTGTAATACACTATATGGCAAAGCACAGAGTTTGGTTGTATTAGGTCATCCTTAATACTCTAAGGTCAGGACCAGTGCTACTTGTAAGCCAAGTGCTTAGGCAGCCACCCAGAAAAAAATCAGGTACCACCCAGCTGATTCACAGAGCTCCTTCAGCATGTGTTTCTACTCATGGTGCACACCTCCATATGCTTTGGTGCACATAACAAAATTTATTCCACCCCAGATGGAAAAATTAGAGGGAACCCTGGTCAGTACCACTACTCTGTGCTCAAATGGTTCATCATGACCATAGTTCTAACCCTGTGGGGTGAACCCAGAACGCTGGGTAGGGTGTCCTGGTATGGGAAAGGCTGAAAATCACTGGCTAGTCTAGTTTTAAATAATTTAAGAGATAAGGGTTCTACTATTTTGCTTGGGAGAATATTCCAATCTAATAGATCTCATTGCTAGGGAAATTTTCCATTTCAGTTTTTTACCATTAACTCCTAATTATGTAACTGTGGCCAAACCTATATAATCCCTCTCTCTCTGGTGGATATGCACATCAAAAAGCTAGGAGCAAGCACAACATTAGGTGACAAGAAGGGTGAGAAACAGGTTAGATTCTGATAATTGCTTTCCTTACACCAAAGGGTTCCAAATTTATTCCGGTTGGAAGGGTTTCTGTGGCACAGAGAAAGTGCTATCAGTCCATACACATTCACACCATGAGATTGGTCTCTATTATAATATTGGCATCCTTCCAAAACAGACATCAGCATGACTAATTTCCAAGCTCCAGAAAAGAAAACATCTCCTCTGTTTGGCCTCTGAAATCTTCTAAATTTTAAAAAAATTGTTTTCTCCCCCTTCACTAAAGATGGGGGAGGGAGAGGTGGATTTAAAGTGAAAGAGCTCATTTAAGAATACAACAAAAAGATAAAATACCTGGTGGTGAATTCTTTAGAACTTGGTGAATTTATTCCAAACACAGAGAGCAACAGTGAGTAAAATAAAGGTTAGACCCTGTGCTGGGATTTCCCTTGACCTTTTCTTCAGCATCTTTCATTGGTATTAAACAGAATGTGCCATTTATCACCCAAGACAAAGAGCAATCCTTAATGCCTCCTCTCTTCCCAACAGCACCAGGCTCAGCAATCATTCAGATTTCAAATGCAACTGACGTTTACTTGGCTTTCTTCCTTATAGATTTGCCTCTGGTTGTTTCTGGCTCATCATTGTACACCAGGGGGTAAGGAATGAAGCATTATGGTTACAAAGGTGTGAATGAACAAATGGGAGCTATGAACACTCAAAGCATTTTCAGATACGGCCTTTTTTCCTACCAACACCTGGTTCTACTGAATGAACTTCATTGACAGTTCCCTAGTGAACAGAGAAGGTGATCAAGTGGGGTCCTCTGTGATGGAGGGGGATTCTCTTGTGCATTTTAGACACCCCATATGATTACCCCCATGTGGTCTTCTGTAGGAATTAAATAATTAAAAAAAAATCTTTTTGGCTGCAAGGAAATCCTTCCATGCATGAACTCAGTGTAGATTCCTTGAGGCAAAAGGTAGAAAAACCCTAGGCACCCCCTATACCACCATTCACCATCAAAAATATTGTAACTCTGAAATCTAACTATGCCAATAATGAACATTGCCTTTTCAGGGTTAAAGAAGCTCATTGCGGTAAAAGGTGGAGCTTTCCAGTGCTTTTCTTTCTCTCAGTGATGCTCAGTGTATGGCCAGCCCTCAGACTGGATCAACTGTCCCTGGCCAATGGCAAAAGTGAGTGGTGAGAAATAAGTCATACAGTACAGTCACGTAGGAAAATTTCTTAGCGGTTAGCACTCCACACACTGAAAGCTGCTCTTGCAGCTTCCTTTCAGCCATCCTCCCTACTGCTCTTGTGCTAGCTTTTCCCATGCTCACTGCAGTCCAGGAATGATGCCACAAGGCAGGTGCTTGGCCTGGCTGGCAGAGGAGGATCCAGCACTGTCAGCTGAATGGCATTCTCACGAGGCCTGGCAGTGACGAGAAGAGCATCTAACTCTATTACCAACCCCCTGAGTGCTCACCCCACCAAAAAAAAAAAAAAAATCCTGGGCCATGGAGAAAAATGAGCTATTGAGGGCCAATTATTCCTGGCCACAGGGTAGGATGAGGGAAAAAGGTCTTCTGCTGTAAACCTCCCTTACCCAGGCTTGCTGCCTAGGATACCTGCAGGGTGTTTCTCTTTGGGGTGTGCCCTCATAGAAGAATATGGTGAGGTTGGGAGGGAAGAGCAGAAAAAGGGAAATTAGTTGCTGAGGTGGGGGACTTGGCCTGTTTCCTTACTACCCAAAATGCTCAAGTCCACTCTCTCCAGCATGCAAGGATCTCATAGCCAATTTACAGATACATAGAACCATAGGGCTGGAAGAGACTTCAAAAGGTCATTAAGTCCAGCCCCCTGCCCAAAGCTGGACCAACCCCAACTAAATCAACCCAGCTGGAACTTTGTCAAGCAGGGACTTAAAAACCTTTAGAGCTGGAGATTCCACTATTTCACTTTTTCACCCAACCTAGACCTCCTGCACTGCAACTTGAGACCATTTCTCCCTGTTTTGCCATCAGTCACTACTGAGAACAGCCTCTCTCAATCCATAGCAAATTGAATGGCCTGCCGAAAGAGATGCACAGAGTGCTACTGGCAGAGCTAGACATAGAACTAGAGCATCCTGCCACCCAGTTTCTCTGCACAATCCCTTCTACTTATAACTGTGCTACTGCATTCACAGCCAAAACTAGTTCAGCAGTATTTCTGGCTCACTGGAAACAATAGGGCTCTCTTGGGCAGACGTAGATATACCATGACACACACAGTGCTGCAGATGTGGCCCCTGAGGACCCAGAGACCTCAGACTGGAGTAGCAATGAAAGAAAGCTAATGTCTCATTTCAAAGCTCTGTGCTGTGGGTTTCTGTTTGCTCTTGTGGTGATGCCTGCAAGGTGTTGAGCAGCACATGAAGGCAAGGGACAAGGTGACAGTGAAGTCAATCGGCCCATTCCAGAACACTTAGCTCACAACAGACTCTGGAAAATACCTGACTGGCCAATACTTGACAATGGACCTTTTCTCACAAAATGCTTGAGGACCCCGGAAAGCAGAGCCAACAGGGGTGGGTCAAGGGGTGCGGCTATGGCAGTTCAGCCTAGGCAGGGACTGCTCCATTCTGGGGCTCATCTCTGGTTACTCCCCAGCCAGGTGGGGCTAGAAACACACCTCTTGGTTAGTGACTTGCGGGAGACCCCTCCCCTTCCACTTGCTTCTGGAGCTTCAAGGATGGCAGCAGTGGAGTTTTTACTCCTGTTGCACCAAGGAGCATAGATGAACAATGGCTCACCTTCAAGCTTCACTACCAGGTCAGGGTAAGATTGATTGCCTGAGATTCATGGAGGGGAAGGGGCAGAGGTGGAAAAATACTCCCTCAACCCTGCCAGGTTACTTCAGTTAAAGTACAGAAGTACTGTGCCTTGAATGTACTCAAGTATCCAGAATGCATTTCCATAGGGTGGCAGCTTTTTACTTCTGGATACTTGAGTACACTCAATCTATCGTTCACCTGTACTTTTACTCAAGTAGTTTCCACCCCAAAGCAGCTGTATTTTTACTCCAGTAACTTTTGGGGTACTTCTTCCACCTCTGGAAATGACAGAGTAGGCTATGGTGGAAGGGAGAAATGAGCCCCACACAGCAGCAAGGGCAAGGTGGGTGAATAATAGGCTATAGTGGTGGGATAAGCCCCAAACAGTAGAAGGTGCAGGCTGTGGTAAGCAGTGGGCTCTGGCGGTGAAGAGGGGGAAGGGGTTGAGTTGGATTTGGTACTGAAACTCTTCTAGTTTCATTGATTGCTGGTATCTCCCATGCGATGGGCAGTCAGATGTCTGCTGACTTTCTCACAAGTCAGCAGCCTTTGGGTGTGTCTACACAGCAAAGTTATTTCCAGATAACCTTGTGATCATCTACACAATGAAAAACAATTTCAAAATAGCAGGAAGCTTATTTCAAATTCAAAATAGGGTCTGCGTAGACAAGGAATAGGGGCTACTTCAAACTAAGCTATTCCAGAGTCGCTTATTTCGGAAGAAAGCTGCTGTGTAGACATCGTATGTTGAATTAGAGCCACTGGAAGGAGTAGCTCCCTTGTAGTGTAGGCTCATTATTCCAGAATATCCTATTTTTGAATAATAACTCCAGAATAAGCTATTCTGGAATAACAGTATAGCATAGACATACCCTTGGATACCTGTGGTATAAGCAACAGAACCCTTGCTTAAGTGGTTTTCTTCTTTCCTTTCCAGCTGCAAAACCTTCCCCCATTGATTTCAACAGGAACAGGACCAGACCCCAACAAAAGATCAGAGAATATGATTTTGAGCAATTGCTTATCTGCCCGGAGACTGTCCTCAGGCATGTTGTTCTGCCAGGGTAATTTTGATTGCTCTCCCTGCCTGTCAAGCTGAGGAAAATAATACAGCAATCGATGAACATCATATATACTCTGTACTTTTTTCATGTTAGCATAAAGCAAACAAACCCATTGATGGGTGTGACCAAAAGGGACAACTGCTCCAGGACCTGGTGATTTAAAAGGGATTTAAAGGGCTCTGCCTGTTGGTGTGGCAGTATCTGTAGCCCTGAGCTCTTTAAATTGCTGCTGGAACCGCTGTAGTACTCCAGGCAGTTCTTGGGGCTGCCTAGAGAGGTAAGGATACCATGCAAAGTGCTACAGGCAAGGCTGTGGGGTGCTGTGGGCATGGGCACAGTCTTCCTTTCCAGGAGCAGGGAACTGCCTCCCCCACCACATCTGGGTGTGGCTGTTGGCTCCAAACTGTGGTCCGAGAACTCCATTCAAGTGGATTGGAGAAAGGTTATTCAGGTTTTGTTTTTTTTTAACATGTCTATGAAAGTGCTCTTATCCCAAGTGCTTTACAATAGTCAGCTAATGGTACAAGCAACAGTTAGAAAACTCACCAAGTGGTCCGCTGAGACCCTCAGCAATTTTCAAGTGGTCTGTGAAAAAAAAGGTAAGACTACCAAAACCATCAAGGCACCTCACTTCATTTTCATCTACTTATTACTTACAGGACAAGGAGGAAGGTGGTGGGGGGGAAGAAAGAAATCAGGATGAGGAGGGGGATAAAAGAAAATGTTCTTTTTCTTGGTTGGGTCCCACGCTGGGGGCAGGTGGGAAATGAAATGAAGCACTGTCCCTCCCCCACCACTTTAAAATCCACCAGTAATCATTAGAAAACCTGTTGTCCTCTGGAGATCTCCAACCCAGTTCTGTCGACAAATACAGGCTGGAATACAAAATGGCCCCCTTCAACCCTTGTGGGATTCACCCATTTCTGCTGCTACCTAGCAGAATGCCACAACTTGACTGTGACACCATAATAACATACAGTAACCTTGTGCCGTTCAACATCTTCTCTTTGTGTATAACAAGCACGGTATCAGTGATAAGGAACTAATTTGTGGATTGCTTTTTTTTTTTTCTATATACCCACATAGCAACCAACCAAATGAGTGCTTTATCTGAAAGCACTCAGAAACAAGGCAGTTGCCAGGCCATTTACAAAGGGTAATGGGGCAATTCTATTTACTAAAGGCTAAACAGTCTAATACATGATATAAGCGCCTGCGACATGAATTAGTGATTAAAGTACAGCCATTTTCATCAAAATTCAGCTTTCTTTAACCACGGTAAATAATGGACTAATTAAGCGTCTGCTCATTCAGTTTCCATGGCTGAGACCTGTTTCTGGCATGCAATGCAATATTTGTCATACCAGTGAGAAGTCATTTATAAAGCTAGAAGCCACCTTGAGCAAAATGGACCTGCTTCCCTATAGTGCAGACAATGCTTCCCAGAGCAGAAGGAAGAAGAGAGAATTATAATCCTCACATTCCTGGTGATGGAGCCTATAACTAACCGATATTGACGTCTGCCAGGCAGCACTAGTCTGAGGACTGCGGGGAGCCAGGAACTGGGATAAGATGGGGGTTTTGCTGAAGGGACTCACGCCCTCTCTCTCCAACACAAACCCCACCTCTGCGCTGCAGAAGACTCTACAATCCCCAGGCCCTGGTGTAGATGACACATGGAGTTGCCTCTCCCTTTTGCTGACTTATGCCATTAGCTGTTGGGATGGGAACCAACTGTTGGGAAGGAATCCATCTAGAAGTGCACATAAGTAGTTTGGGACAGGAAAATGATATGGACCAGCTGGGGCCAAGGGGACAGGGAGCAGATGACATCAAGCAGGTAAAGAGAGAGAACTGGCAGCTCTGAAGATGAGGTGCTCTACACAGAGGAGACTAGAGAGTCCAGAAAAGGGATTCAGGAAGAGGCGTAAGAGGGGGAAAGGTCTCATGGAGGAAACAAACAGCAGTTGTTTAGAGGACTGATGGGCTTTGGAACAGGGCAAAGAGGCTGAGGACATTTAGAACCTGATTTTCAAGAGCTCAGATCCACAGCACAACTGTATTTATGGGAAAAAAATGGAAGTGAGCCACTGGCATGACCTCTCCACCAACGGGGTCATCAACAAGGTTTGAACTCAGGGCCTTCATCACTTCAGGACAGACCTCTCCTGCTTGAAGTCAGACCTGACTCTGACTAATTGGCAGTAGTGATACGGTGTCATCCTTTTCATCGGAAAAAAACAAAACAAAACAAAACGTCCTGTAGTATCTTAAAGACTAATGATTATTGGCTGGCCCATCCTCTTTATGGGCCAGCTAACAAAGACGGAAATGCCATTAGGTTGGTGTGGTAACATCATACACAGATACATGAATATTTTTGTGCCTGACCATACTTCAGAGTCAGGCTCATCCTCTTTTACCCTCCTTTGGCTCCTTACGTGCAATTTAATGCAGGAGTCAGCACTACATCGTGAAGTATCAATGAGCTTCTGCACTTGGCTGCATTTAGTTTCATCAGCCTGGGCAGGTACAGCTGGTGAATGAGCTTGAATGATAGCCAGATTTACAGGAAATCTTAAGGTTGATTGAAATAATCCTGGTACTGAGAGGATTATATCCCAACAGGGAGGCTGCAGATGCATCTTTATTCAGAGTAAATGGCATTTCTTCCTAAGAACTCTTATCTATCCCTTGCACAGAACTTTAAGTTTCTTTCAAGAGTAGTGAAGTGGCTGCTGCCAGTCAATTGGACACCTGAAAGGCCCCTTAGTACAATGCAGTGCCTAAAGCAGAATGTTTAGGTAGTTGTCCTTTGTGATACCCCATTTGGATATTATAGATGGTGAGAAGTGGCTGTCAGTCTCATGACTCTGACTGTTTTGGCACTGTCAAGAGACCAGCTCCTTGCTCCTCTACAGCCATCTAGAGTCGCATTCAACTTCCATGCTCCCCTTTGGCATGGGGAAATTTGTGGCAACACATAGTAAATTCAGGAATGGAAGGCTTAGCTGAATTAACTATGGGCATGAATAGTCAAAGTTGGCCCAGCCCATGTCAGCATGCTGACAGCAGGGCCCAGCTGGTGGGCAGTTGATGCTATAGTCCATTGGAGCATGGGGCCTTGCCCTAAGGCCAAGCCTGTGAATGGTATAGTCAGTGCAGCAACACATGGAACATTTATTTTGATATTACATTCTGTCCATTGATCTGTTTAACTGCATATGCTGTTGCAAGGCTCCAACATGGCCATCACTTTGTAAACTAATGCCAGGCCTACCCTGCATTGCCCCCTACATATCCAAGCTGTCCTGCCTCGCATTAATAAGTTACTCAAATTGACTGTAAAATGCCTACAACAGTCCAAAGAAATTTTATTCATTCTGTAGATGCCTATCTGCAGCGGTCTGACTGACAATCCCCAACAACCAGCAAAACTTCAGAGAGGCTTCTCTTCCATCCTCTCTGAGGGAAGGCCATTAGCAGATGAATTTAGGAATATTAGAACATAAGAAAGGCCATACTGGGTCAGACCAATGGTCCATCTAGCCCAATATCCTGAACAAGTAATCATCAAGTGATCCCCCTCCAGACATCCATTTCCAACCTCTGACAGACAGAGGCTAGAGACATCATTCCTATCCATCCTGGCTAATAGCCATTGCTAGACCTAAGCTCCATGAGTATCTAGTTCTTTTTTGAAGTCAGTTAAAGTCCTGGCCTTCACAACATCTTCTGGCAAGGAGTTCCACAGGCCTACTATGTGCTGCATGAAGAAAACCTCCTTTAGTTTTAAATCTGCCAGCCAATAATTTGATTTGGTGACCCATTGTTCTGATATTATAGGGAAAGAATCCCTCCCCATCGCACTTATAATTTCTCATCTCAGTTGTACTTATGGAAACACTTTGGTCCATATTTGATTGTTCGGTTCCATTCCCACTCAGAACATTTGCTCAGGCAAGTGATTTTGCTTCTTTTTCATCTTAAATTTACAGGAACTGGATGACCACTGATGGATTCCTGATCACTCCACCTCTAGCTGAGCAAGCTGAGTGCAGTCCTAGTTAAGAGTTGGTAATACTCATTCTTTGGTGATTTCTCCGAACAGTGTTGAGTTGTCACATCCCTTTTCTTCACTGAAATCCACCTCCATAATTGGCAGACCTGCTGGCAGCCTGAGTAGAGAAGAGATGGAGATTGGAAGCTCTGTGGGTCACAGGCAACTTTTTGTCCTGTGTTTGTACAGCGTCTTGCACAACAGGGTCCTGATCCATGGCCAGAGCTCCCAGACACTAACATAGATGATCCGCATATAAGAATAGTAATTTTAGGTCTGGAAGGTGAACTAGCCGAGCCAACTTAGGGCTGAATCCTATTCTCTAGATAGAGGACTTCAATCTCTGCAGCTCTCTCTCTCAATACCTTCACAAGTAATAGAGTGAACTGGAGCAATTTACAATAAACTTGAATTCACTCTCGCTGGAAGCAATAAATCCCAAGAGGAAGCTGTAGCATGGCTTTAAATAATTCCACAAGAGAGCTACTAATCTGATCCTATTTTGGGCTGGTTGTCAGAGGCGCTGAATCCATTTGGCACTACAGGTAGGCCAGCAGACATGGGAGAGCTAAGGGGGCAGCTGATCCAGGGCCTGTTGACTCAAAAGGGCAGGGGGCCCCCGAGACACAGGAGCCCCCAAACCTTTCAATCTTGGGCACAGTGACTCACAGCACACTCTGAGGGCTGGGGGGAGTGTGGTACGCTGTGCTCTGGGCAGCACTGAGGGCTGGCTGCCCCCCCAGGCCCAGCCCCTTCCAGGAACGCAGAGCTGGGTCTCCTGGCAACTCCACTGACCCTGCTGACTACAGGTGCTCAGCACCCCTCGGAAATCAGACCACTTTTATATGGAAGCTCATCTATGCATTGAGGGGCTCTAGCTTTAGGCAGATGCAAGAATTTTGACCCAAAGAAACCAGGACTCAGCTCTGCACATTTGCTGCGCATTGAATAACTCCCAAGGGAAATGTGCGTGCAGTTGTGACTTACTGTCTGCGATCTTTAGGGGGGCACTTCCTCATTCACCCACTGCCCCCCACTGTGTCTACTCAGCCAAGTGTCAGGAAGCATTAGCTGAGTAAGAGGCATTCTTGGGAGGTGTGATCTATCTGCACAGTCATTGGACTGCCTTATAAATGTCATGCTAGACACAGTCCAGAACATAAAACTAACCAAACCATCTGGCGCAGATGACACTAATTTCACTACACAGCCAAAGTTTGCTGCAGAACCTAGCCAGTTAACCTAAGTTTGATTATGTTCTCTGTACAAATACTAGGTCCTGAAGGAGAATGCCAGCTGGCATTACACATCAGCCAAGTCTAAAAGAAAATTCCTAGGAGAGCATCAGCCCATCTCCCAGCTCAGGCAGGATGGATCTGTACTGTGTGTTAAGGGACTGCGCTCCGATTAGCACAGACCCTTTGGAGTCAGTCAGTTTGCAAAGCCAGATGGCATTTTCTCCCAGGCACTCCAGGTCTAGGTGCGCAGAGTACATCATAGCCTTGTTAATAACTCCCCAGCTCCAGTCCGCATCCTGAGACATTCAGGTATTTCCCAAGACCTCAGTATAACAAAGTAGGACTCTTTTCAAAACCCATCTGATCTTATTTCAGATCTGCATGGTGAAAAAGATAAACAACTCTGCCCATTCCAGAAGCTGATGAATCAATACACACTATATATCATAAGTCTGCTTAAACACACACACACACACACACACACACACACACACAAACACGCGTGCAAACTTTGCTTATTACCTAGTGCATAGTAGGCATAATGGCTTCATTTTGGAGCTACTTAAAAATAGCAACAATCAATACTTACAGCTCCCATTGACTTTGACAAGTCACTGAGATGCCCTCTGAATCTGGCACGCATTAGACAACTCTCTCACTTGAATGAGCTATTATTCAGAACCAGCATATTACACTTGAATTTATTTTTTGCTAATAATATAAAATCACTATGACTATTATACATATTCAGATCCCTTTAATATTGCAATAAAGGGAAGGTGACCATATTGCCCTATGCCAAATACGGGACACCTTGTAAAATAACTTGGATTTCAGCGAGTTCAATGAAAATCAATCACATCTATACTGTAGAAACATTCAATAACATTGTTTACTGAGCACCCATTGAAAAGACATGCGACGTTTTTATAACTAATAGGTTAAAAAAATTAAAAATATATATTTACAAGTAAATGGTCACTGTGCTGTAGCCCAGCCTGCTTCTCAGTCCTGTGCCGTGCTCCATTGCCCCCTTAAAGGCCCACATAAATGTTTGAGCTCTAGGCCCACAGGAGGTTAATCTGGCCCTTACTCTGCCTCATAGACTTCAGAGGCTTCTTCTCTGCAGGGAATACACGGGGAACGTGTGATTAAACCCTGCCACTCCTAGCTGCAACCCCACGGTAGGTCACTGGACAGGAGGGGAGGGAAGCGCTCCTGCCCTGAAGTGCTGGCCCCGGGCATAGGGGCTGCAGCTCTCCAGTGAGGGCAGGAGACCCCAGGGATGAAGGCTGCAGCCTGCAGGACTGTGGAATGTCCTCCCTGGCTGTGGGAATGGCTGCCCTGCCGGAGGCACCAGGAATGCAGCCTGGCAGAGAAGGGGGCTGGCTGTTGGGGGCAGGGTGGGGGCCTGCCCCAAGCAATTAGACACAATGGGGCTGCTGCCCCAGGGAGCAGGTGGAGAGGGTGCATCCACAGCTGCCCCACACCCCTGGGTGCCCCAGCTGTTCCACAGTGCAGGGTGCTGGGAACTGGCTGCCTCACTGCTGTAGAGGAGCTCCCTGGCTGCCCTGTGCTATTGGCAACTGGGGCATTTGGCCTGCTAGAATTACTGTCCTGTGGGTGGGGTGCTCCTGGCTTCCACAGGCTGTGCAGAATGGGGCTGCAAGCTCTTCAGGTGTGGTTCCTGGCTTCCCTGAGCCTCAGGAAACCACGACTGTGCTGACCTGAGGGAAATGGACACTCAGCAGGGGGTGTGAATATGGGACAATAAGCCCTTTTGTTAAAATAAGTCAGGACGACGACTTCCTGATACCTTAAATACAAGACTGTCCCAGCCAAAATGGGACAGATGGTCACCGTTCATACAGGAGAAATCATCAATGTCATTGTAAACCTTCTGTTTGGAAATCTGCTGCCCTGCTACTATGCAGTCATGGTATATTTAAGTTTGACTAACGTTGCTAATACTGTTTAAATATTTGTTTTATAAGCATTAATCTACTCCTGCGAGCAATCTAAACTCCTTGCAATGCTAGAAAGAGGTCAGGTGGGCCTCTTCATACTCCTCTGAAGACACTGTACTCAAAAATCACACTTTTCAACACCCTTCAGAGTGCCTCTGAGCAATTCACAGCATCTCTCTCTCTCTTCCTTTAATCTTCTTCCAAAGTAGGCAAGCCACTTGGATAATGATCTTCAGAATGAACAGACTAAACTGAGGATGAGACTGGCTCAAGCAATCAGCATCTTCTGTTTTTTAAGGGAAAAACAGTGTGGTCTTGAAAGCAGATAATCTCCACTTCTCTACCTACATATGCTTTCAAAAATAAGAATCAAATATTGCAGTTTCTAATCATCCCAATGCTGGTGCTGCCTTTTCCCTCTGCTTCACATTCAGGAAATGGTCACATTATTCCCGCCCCCCTTTTTTTTTTAAGCTACCGTAACCCCTTCAAAGACATTTGCTGATTTATTATAATTCATGATAAAACATATCTTGCAGAACTTGAATCACCTTCATTTCAAAGTGCACTGTTGGTTATCTGCCATGAAAAGTAGCAAAGGAGCCTTAAGTGGTTGGTTTCCTCCACCTTGCAAATAAAGTGCCTGGTTTTCCTTTGGTGAAAATGGACCCAGCACCATGAATTTCAGTGGAGGTATGCCAATGACAAGGATCTAGCGTGAAACATTTCTCTGCTGAAACGCTGTCTTGTATTGAATGTCTCCTGCAGAGCTGATTGAGGTACGAGATAATGAAGCAATTTGCTGGGTAATCTGGTTGGATTAGAATGCTGGATCCTCCTAGTTCTTATCCCCCTAAACTGCTATGTGATATAACAGAAATAAAAATAGAATTCTAGAGCTTTAATCCCAGGGTGAAGTACTGATAAATTTGAGGCTCATTTCCTCTGGATAAATTGGACCAAACACCACCACCACATAATATTTGGTTGCTCTCCAGTACATTTCATCAGTAAACATCAAACTAGCATTGCCTCCTTGCAGAAATGGAGAAACTGAGGCACAGAGAGACAAGCTTTGCCCAAGGTCACACAGAGATAGGGTGACCATCCATCCCATTTTTACCAGGACAGCCCCTTCTTTAAAGCTGTCTCACAGGTGTCCCTGTTTTTCTAAGAAAATAGACAAATTATCCCATATTTCATGGGGCTCCTGTTCCCTGGAACCCTGTGTCTTGGAGTGGCAGCCAGGGAGCTCCACCACTGGGTGGCTGCTCTGTTCCCTCGACCTCTGCAACTTGGGACAGCAGCTCCTGCTGCAGGGAGCTCCTCTGGGGGGCAGCTGCCCCATTCTATGGCACCCCAGGGTGTCAGCCCTTCCTGCAAGTGAACTCCACCACGGGGAGGCTGACTCCTTCCACGGTGCCCTACACTTAGCGGAGGCAGCTCTGGCTGCAAGAGAGCCCCTCCATGGGTTGGCTGTTTCATTCTCCGGCCTCCCACCCCTCAGGGAGGCAGCTCCTGTTTCATTCCCTGGTCCCCCACTGTCGGGAGGCTTTGAAACCCCCACCCCCACCAGGTGGTTCTGGAGCCCCCATCCTCCACTCCCCTTCATCCCTGGGGCCTCTCCATTGGAGGCCCCAGAGTCCCCATCCCTGGTGCCTCACCCTGGAGCAGCAACCCCCATCACCAAAGAGCCCTGACGTGGGACAGCTGCCCCGTGCCCAGGCCCAGAGGCCTACGTCCCATATTTGCCATAGGACAATGTGATCACCCTACATAGTAATAGGGATTAGAACACAAGCCAGCAACTCTGAAGTTAGTGACCTATCCATTGGAGACCACACTCAACCCCATTACCACACACCGGCAGCTCCTTGGATCTCTGGGAAAGAATAAGATTTGGGACCAAGGAAAGATGTGTTTCCAAGCTATGATTCATCAGAAAATAACAGAGGTTTGGCAATGCATGGCCAGACTCTTTGTGCATCGTTCAGGGCCCTGCCCGAGAGAAAGCAGATAAATAGGGCTCTGTTCCTCGGGAACTTCTCTGACTCACTTGGCTGACCATGGGCTCAGAATAGCTAGAGCAACCATCAGTCTGGTTTTGGTCGGGGCAGTCCTGTATTTCGGGCACCAGGAAGGCATCCTGACTTGTTTTAACAAGAGGGCTAAGTGTCCTGTAGTTACGCCCCCATTGAGCTATCCTTCCCCCAGGTCAGCACAGCCACAGCTGCTGGCTGGAGAGCATGTGGACCACGGTCTCAATGGCCACAGGTACAGGCAGCAGCAGAAGAGGAAGCCAGCAGAGGCTGTGACATAGGTTAGTAAGACAGGGTAGTTGGAGGCGGGGGTGGGGAGGTAGCTTGTATCCCCCAGTCGTTTTTAAGCTTTTAATGGTATATGGTGCCCTAGGCAGCTGCCCCTCCAATCAGGGAGAACCACCCCCCTGCACACACACACACACACACACACACACACACACACACCCCCAAGGCAGGGCTGAAGCCCCATTCCAGCTCCCCACAACTTGGGGAGAAGCCAGGAGCCTCACTGGTGGGGAGGGGATGAAGCCCTGTTCCAGCTCCCTGCAGCACAGGGAGAAGCCAGAAGCCTCACCCGCAGGGCTGCAGCCCTGTTCCCAGCACCTGGCACTGTGGATGATCTGGCACACACAGCCCCTGGCCCCAGGGTAACCACCCCTGCCACTAGGGAACTCGCTGGTGTGGCAGCAGTCCCATCCTAGCACCCCATGGCCTGGGGCAGCCAGGGAGCCGCGTTTGCTTGGCAGCTGCAGCAGGGGAGCTGCTTCCCCCACCCCCAGGTGTCCCGTATTTGGCTAGGGAAATATGGTCACCCTAACAATAGCTGGAGTGCAACGCACTCTCCTGCCCCATCATCTCCAGGGAACAGTAGCACACGAGCAGTAACGCTGAGTAGTGCCCCTCCAGCACTGGTGCTTAAGATACTTGGCAAGAGATTTAGGTGCACATTACCATGCTCAGATTCTCTGTCTGGGAGCCACAGCTCTCAAGGCATAGTCCCCGATGCCCCAGAACTAAGTGACTTTCCCAGGGGGCAATCCCAGCCCCCTATCCATTTGTCAGAGAGGTAACCCAGCTCCCGCTATTGCTCATCTTGAACAATTTATTCCAACTGGCAGAACAGAAATCACACATATCTCCTTAAGTCTTACATGTGCCAGCTGCGGATCCATACCCCTATTTCAGGTCTCCCGTACATGGAGTCCTGCTGCTTTTCTCTTTTGCATGGAAAGGCTTAGAGACGGTGGAACACGTATGCTGGCTGCAGTAAAAGTCTGCTGCCCTTAACATCATTTGGTAAACTCTGAAGGTCTGCTCACGCAACACCAGGTCAATACAATTGTTATCCCAGGGATGTAAACAGAAGCCAAAGCACTCTCTCTTTTATGATGTAACCATGGCAATAGCAGAAAGCCCAAGTGTACTCAAACAGGGTGTCCGACTAAGCAGGGTGCGTGGCAGATAATGTTCCTGTACTCGTCAAGTGACAGGAAAGGAAGTTGCTAGTCCTGCAGAGGTCTCATTCTGCACTGTTTCCCTGACCTGGGGAAGAGGGAAAACGCCAAGCATTTCTCAACACAAGACAAATGCTGATAAGGTTTGCCCCAGAGATGTCTTCATTTCTGTGGTGAGCAAACTGATTCCTGTACACAGGCCTGCCGTGGGGGAGGGGCAAAGGGAGCAGTTGCCCCAGGGCCAGGCAGTTCAAAGGGACCCGGGGCTCCTGGCCACTGTCACAGTGGCAGTAGCTGGAGCCTTTAAATTGCTGTTGGAGCACCACGCAGCATAATCCATGCAGCTCTGAGGCATGCGGGGAAAGGGACTGCACGCTGCACTCTGAGTAGCATGGGGGGGGGCTGGTGCCCCAGCCCCACACCTTCCACAAAAAGCCCCAGCCCTAAGTGTAGTGCAGAGCTGCCCCCCATACCCCACCTTGCCCAGGGGTATGCACAGGCTGTCAGCTCCCCAGCCTGTAAAGTCCATAGGGATCTTTTGGAATTACAGAACCTACACACAAAATTAATGAAGGTGGTCACGATTTTCACTACAGTCAGACAGTTTTATAAACCGCACGTCAGGCACAGGTATACAAAAGTAGCATACACAGTGGCCATTTGCAAATAGGACCCATATTAAGCAACAGGTTCTAACACAATCAGCTTGAAAACCAGCTTTGTGATTTTTTTTTTCTGCAGAGTTATGACTTGTAGGCAAGCACTGTAATTAAGGATTCCATTTATCCCAGCTCCAGGAATAATTTGGAATATGAAACAACCTGAAATAATCCCCCTCATGGCCCGAAAAATAGTAATCAGCATACATATGTAGACAGAAATGCTTTCGAACACGGGTGAGCAACCTTTCCGAGGCAGAGTGCTGAAATTTGACCTTTTGACATCTATGTATGGTCCGTGTGCCAGTGATACTTTCTAATAGTCCTCCTTACAAGAGCTTCAATAATAAATACATAATATGCAGTGGTGGTTGGTAGCATTAGCAGCTCTTTTGTTAATCCACAGGCAGCATGGTTTTGAGCAAGCTCCCAGATGCATGAGGAAGGAGGGTGGGGCTGAGCTCCTGCCTCACATGCCAATTAAAACCTGCTCCCTTGCCACTCTTGACACCCATGCTGGGGATTGTTCACCCTACTGTAAAACATGGACCCTTTACTGCAATATTTCCCAATTATGTACACAGAGCAGCCTATCCATTTTCAGATATCTCACACAAACTCTGCAAACCTTTCCTGCCTTATCCGCATCTTAATTAAGCCATCATGTGCATTGCTACAGCTAGATGTTTGTGTTCTGTGTCTGCCCAACCCCTACCCACCCACACACACTGTGAAATGCTGGTGTCTGTCTTGATAATATCAGCCTTCCTCTCCCATCTTAGATGAGACATGCGATGGTTAACAGCATTGACATTTTAAGTATCATTGCTAGCATCTGAGTAGCACTCATGGAAATGAACAGCACAATTTGCCTCCAAGGATAACTGGTTCAGGTTATTTGCAAACTCAGGCAGCCATATCTGCATTGATTATGCTTGCTTCACATTTGAAAGGTTTTCATCATACCAGAACACCTAAGAAATTATTTGGAAAAACATGGAAGTGCAGACTTTAAAAAACAACAGCGAGGTCTGGTCAGTCTCCTGGACTGTCCTGCACAACCTCCAAAGATCACTCCTGGAAACATTGTTTTATATACAGTACTCTAGAGGATTTCACAGCGTAATTACCAAAGTATTGCTTTAGTAAAGCTATGCAACAATTGCGAGCACATTGCCCATCAAGCTGGCTTCCTGAAGAAAGGTTATGTATTTATGGTAAAACACATCAACCTCACATTCAGGGTCAGCCTCTGAAGTTTGTGTCAGAGAATGATCTAAAGCAGCAGAGCTTCATTTGATGCCTCCAGGTGCTTGTAGTTGTGTTTATTTCAAGGAAACGTAGATAAATATGCTTTCCTAAGAAGAAAGTTTTGCATCTTCTAAATGTGGTGAGCTGAAAAGTGACCACAGGATCCATGGTTCTGTGATTTCACATCAAGAACATGGAACATGGTTCATTTTAGCCTCTGACCAGAGCTCACATACAGCCAGTTTTCTAAAGTTTGAAATAACATAAGATTTTTAAAAATTGAGTTTCAGGTTTGGTCTCTGTTGCTCCTTCTAGGACAATAATAGTGGGGAAAAAATAAAATGAGAAGGGCTAATCACATTTCCAGCTCAACTCTGCAGAGGAATGGGAGATTTAACATGGTTTCGATGAGCACCCAAATGTCTGAGTGCTAATTTGTTAGGCACCCCATCCTTTTGAGGGTCCCTGAACAAGCTTTTCTTCACATTGGTCCAGTTCCTAGAAACTGGTGGTTTCTTTTGTGAAGTCTGATGGAGGGGACCCATGTGTGCAAAGATAGGAGGTGCAGGGAGGGAGACAGAGTGAGGGCACCCAGCTCCAGCAGTTAAAATCCTAGGGAGGCATGTTACCCATCTAGGGGAGCATGTGACCCTCCCCATGTCTGCACTGCTTCTATTCCCACTCAGGCAAACTACTTTAGATGAAATTTAGTGGCCTGTTTTATGGAGAAAAGCAAATTAGGGATCATAATGGTTCCTTCTGCTCTTAAAAATCTATTAATCTTCAAGTGCCAGTACTCCTGCACATAATGGCGGGGGGGAGCCATAGAAAGAGATATAGTAAACTAAGTAAAAAATGTTTAGAACTATTGCCAAATTTGATGTGGCAAAATCACTATAGTGGGATGATTTTACTAACAATAGGAAAATTAAACTTCCATCTAATTAACAAGTTTCCCTTAATATGATTTTACTAAGAGTATCTTGGGGTATCATAAGTAGATTCTAAAAAACTGGTTATATCCACCATGAGGGAAAATTCAAGCAGCAGTGCTAATTTGATTCTTGCTTGAAAGAGTTACGAAGTTAAAACAGTTTTCCTGCCTAAGAATCCTTCGCAATGGAGTTCTGCATAAAGGGGTCCTCTGGGTTTTGATGTGGTTTTTAACATTTACTAGAGAAATGAAAGACAGTTGGCAGAAAAGCTTTAACAAGAAGCGCAAATCTTGTTCCAGTGCGGGTTAGAACACACTATGAATAGGTCACATATATCATGAAAAACAGCCATGAAATATATGAACTTTCAGCCATTCAGAGACTGATTAATGATTCAAATAACCAATCTCTCTTCCACAATAGCTCTTAGGGAATATTATAGACACAGACGCCATTCAACAGCTTAAACTGGGCTTTACGTCAAGAAAATGTAAGCAAAACTGCAGGGTAACCACATACAAAGTCAAACCAATATTCCTACCACTTCATCTGTTTTAAGCTGGTTCGGAGACATTGAAGTTTAAAAGCTCAGATTTTCAGGTTTCAAAAACGTCCAGGAAGAAGTTGTGTTTTATTGAAATGCTCAGAGGCAAGTTCTCTGATGAGAAGTAAGACGACGGTCCTGACAGCTTGTGGTGGCTAAGGAAATCTATGGTGCTTGTCAAAAGACCATGGGTCTCATTTGCTCAGTGTCCTCAGCAATGCAAGCAAGTATATTCGAACTGCCTAAAACATGGCCTCCACACACCGACTCATTGGATACATGTGTCACCACTCCCTGTGCTATTGTGTGTACTGTTAATCATCTGTCTTGTTCCTCTCTTAGGGTGGCTGGACTGGCCCCTACCTATATAGGGCCAAATTTTAGACAAAGCCACAACATGAGTGCAGGCTGCAAGCAAACAGGTAAGAAGCTGTGGCAGACCTCATCTATAGGGTCTTTGTCACTTCCATACAGGAGAAGAGCAAGGAAGCATCTTCCCATGCATACTTACTTACAGCCACAAAGTAACAGCTCCTATGGCACAAGCATTATTCTTGCTTTTTGCAGGAAAGGAATTCATGGGCAGGCTAGGGGTTGGGCTGGTCTCAGCCATGCACTGATGCTGTAGTTGCAGAATGTTAAAACACTGCTGGGGAAGCACCCTGCCTGCATCCAGCCACATGCCTGAGTCTGGTTCGTTGTTTGGTAAACACTTTGCAATCCTCTGAGATTACAGATTCTGGGTGAAATCCTGGCATTGAGATCAAGGGTAAAACTCCCATTGACTTCAAAAGGGTGAGGATTTCATACACAGCATAAATGTAAGCAGAGATGGGGAGACACTTAGGTGTGTTTATGTAAATACAGTTTCCTCCCGATCTTTTTACATATTCAGCAGATAAAGTGTTAGCTACAAGGCGTTCGTACTGAATGCAGAGGTAGTGACGTGGTTACCAATGCTGTACCAGTATTGTGAGAATACAAAGAAGCAGGATTGGGCATCACCTGTCCAAAATGAGGGACAAGCCGTTAGTTGAAAGAACATTGTTAAGCCAGGGGCCCTGTGAAAGTAAGGAGGTTGGGGCAGGTATCCTAACCAGAAGGCTGCACACCATAGCGAAGGGGCCTCTCTAAACTGGTTCAGCTTGTTCCTCCCCACACTTCAAAGAAAAAAGCTAATAGACCTGCTGAGGAGCCTCTTTGTTATGTTAAATACTCAATCAGAGCTTATACCGTGTGTGGTAGTAACAGAGAGAAACCCAAGCTAGTCTATATACTATCAAAACAAAAAAAGCAGTCAAGTAGCACTTTAAAGACAAACAAAATTTATTAGGTGAGCTTTCGTGGGCCAGACCCATTTCTTCAGACCATAGCCATACCAGAACAGACTCAATATTTAAGGCACAGAGAACCAAAAACAGTAATCAAGGTGGACAAATCAGAAAAAAAAATTATCAAGGTGAGCAAATCAGAGAGTAGAGGGGCAGAAGGGGTAGGGAGGGAAGCCAAGAATTAGATTAAGCCAAGTATGCAAATGAGCCCCTATAGTGACCCAGAAAATTCCAATCTCCGTTCAAACCACATGTTAATGTGCCTAATTTGAATATAAAAGAGAGTTCAGCAGCCTCTCTTTGAAGAATGTTGTGAAAATTCCTCTTCAGTAACATGCATACTCTTACATGTTGAATAGTAACAGAGAGTAAGCCATGTCAAGTAGCACTTTAAAGACTAGCAAGCTAATTTATTAGGTGAGCTTTCGTGGGATAGACCCACTGAAGAAGTGGGTCTTGTCCCACAAAAGCTCACCTAATAAGTTATTTTGCTAGTCTTTAAAGTGCTACTTGACTGCTTTTTGTTTTGAAAGTATATAGCCTAGCACGGCTCCCTCTCTGTTACTATGCAAACTCTTAGGTCATTAACAGAATGGCCCACTCCATTAAAATGCTGACTAACAGGTTTGTGGATCAGGAGTGTTTTTATGCCTGTTTTGTGCCCATTTTCTTTGTCTTATGGAGTTTGAAGTCTGTCCAATATACAAAGCATCTGGGCATTGTTGGCACATGATGGCATATATGATGTTAGTAGAGGAACAAGAGAATGTGCCTGTGATTCTGTGAATAACCCGGTTAGGTCCAATGATGGCATCTTGAGAACAGATATGTGAACAAAGCTGGCAGCAGGCTTTGTTACAAGGAAAAGTCCCAGGACTGGTGTTCCTGCAGCATAGACTGTGGCTGTTGGTGAGAATCCTCATTAGGTTGGGAGGTTGTCTACAGGAGAAAACGGGCCTGTCACCTAGGCCCCTCTGGAGTGTGGCATCCTGATTAAGGATAGGTTGTAGGTCTTTAATAATTCATTGCAGTGGTTTGAGTTTGGGGCTGTAGGTGATGACCAGGGGTGTTCTGTTCTTGGCTCTTTTGGGCCTATCTTGGAGTAGCTGGTCTCTGGCTATTCGTCTGGCCTGGTTGATTTGTTTTTTTATTTCTCCTGTTGGGTAATTCAGGTTTATGAATATTTGTAAAGATCTTGTAGTTTTTGGTCTCTGTCAGTAGGATCAGAGCAAATGCGGTTGTCTAACCTCTGTAACTTTGTTCTCACCCACAATTATTCCTGATCTGAGGACAATTTATACCTCCAGATTAGTGGAACTGCTATTGGCACCCGCATGGCCCCGCAATATGCTAATATATATATATGGCTGACCTGGAAGAACAATTCCTCAGCTCTCATCCCCTATTACCCTTCCTCTACTTAAGATACATTGATGACATCTTTATGATTTGGACCCACGGTATAGAGACTTTAACAATACTGTGGTTCTAGGCCACTCAGGAATTCTCCTCACAAGGATGATCATCCCCGGCTCATTAAGCCTGCATTACAACAGCACTTGTGCCTCTACCAAAAAGCCCTCCAAGTGACTTTGCTGGTTAAACCTCTCCTATGTCTCTACATTTGCAAGTAAAATCCCAAACAGAACAGAGTTATGAACAGGGGACAAGTTCTCTGTTCTACTCATTGGGGCAGAGAACAAATGAAAATGGATGAGCTCGTCCAGGACAGTTTCACTTGCCCTCCCCCACTGCTTCATTTATTAACATACAAAATGGCTTAAGGAGGAGTGCAAACGAGTTTCTGAGCTGCGCTATGAAATATTCTACATGCTGCTGCTATGATACGGTAGGTTTGGAAAAATCTGTGTGTGTGTGGTGGAAATATTGAGCAGAAAACAATTGCTTTGAGACATTCAAATGTTAGATTAGGTATTACCCCTTGCAAGCTCATAGCGTTACAAACTTAAGTGTGCAATTTTGACACAAAACCCTTGCAAAGTCTCTTATTATTCTTTCTCATCTGTACAGTATCACATTGATGACAATAGTAATATCACCATTTCAAGAGACAAGTGGAAGGGAGCCTATCAGGCTGACAATTTGCTGGCCTGACGAAAAGGAAAATTTACGTCCAACTCCAGTACTGTATGCACAACAGGGAGAGCAGCTGTGTTTTTATTATTGGCCTTGTCTAGTGAGGAACATAGCATCACTGAGTGCAGTGAGGGCGGGACATCATTAAAACCATGTTGTCAGAGAGAGCTTCACACTCCAAAATATGGAAGCAGGTTTCAAACATATGTCACCTAACTCCTTGTGAGGTGACCCATTTATCCACTTCAGCCACACTGCCTGGCCCCTCAAATAAGCTTTTCCTTTACCATTTATGGTACTGGAAAATACAGATCCAGATTTCCATCAGTGTCCATGATGGACTGGGAAAGCTGGGTTTGTTTTTACATGGCCATTGCCGTGTTGGTCTCACGATTTGAACATTGTGCCACAGATTTTTCTGGGATAAAGGAGGACACTGTAAAATGTTCTTCCCATGTTTCCTGCACCCTGAAAATGGATCTATTATCCTTGAGGATGACCCCATTAAATGCTGTCACCTGAAGTCTGACTGGAGAAATGAGTTGGGGTGACAATTAACCTACTCCAACTGATTTAAGTGAGTGGATCTAGTGAGTGACCAAATCATCAGAAGAATAGAGGCTGTCCAACACAGTCACACTGGTCAGCATAATGGCTGGGGTCACACAGGCCATAAATAGCTGGAGCAGCAAAGAGAAGATCACACAAGGGGGAAGATAGTAGAACACAGAAGAACTGGGGGTATTGGAATGTGTGTACATCACAATGAAAACCCAGGCCAAATTTTAGTGTGCACCAAGACATGTGATGTGCATCACCAGGAGAAACACAAACCTAGCAACGGGTCCTCAGCCAATCATCTGGGCAGCACCTGAATCTCTCTGGGGTGAGTGGTCAAGTGCTCAGCTTGCAGGGAACACTGGTTCCAAGGACCCAGTTTTGTGATGCAGCATTGTGTCAGGCACATGGAGAAAAGAGAACATTTGGGGAATGCCCACACTGCAATATAGCCCTCCTGCACCCACCCACCAACATTGTTTGGACTGAGTCAGCTGACCCTGGAGCAAATCTTTTAGAAAAGTGACTGAAAATTTACTAGTGATAGAGATTCCACCACAGACCTTGGTAAATTGTTCTCATAGTTTATTACTATCACAGTTATAAATGTATATTTTACTTCCAGTCAGAGAATGCCTAGCACTTGGACAGTGTTACACCTTTCTCTATTAGTAACAGAGAGGGAGCCGTGCTCATCTATATACTATCAAAACAAAAAAGCAGTCAAGTAGCACTTTAAAGACTAATACAATAATTTATTAGGTGAGCTTTCGTGGGACAGACCCACTTCTTCAGACCATAGCCATATCAGAACAGACCCAATATTTAAGGCACAGAGAACCAAAAACAGTAATCAAGGTGGACAAATCAGAAAAAAAATTATCAAGGTGAGCAAATCAGAGAGTAGAGGGGCAGAAGGAGGGGGCGGAGAGTCAAGAATTAGATTAAGCCAAGTATTAAGCCGATAGGAAGGCTCGCTTGCATACTTGGCTTAATCTAATTCTTGATTCCCACCCCCCACGCCCTTCTGCCCCTCTAGTCTCTGATTTGCTCACCTTGATTTTTTTTTTCTGATTTGTCCACCTTGATTACTGTTTCTGGTTCTCTATTGAGTCTGTGCTGGTATGGCTATGGTATGGTATGGTATGGTATGCTTTTTTTTTTCCTTTCTCTATTAGGTTTAAGAGCCAGTTATCAAATCTTTCTTCCCCGCATAGGCACTTACAGGCACTAATCTAGTAACCCTATAATCTCTTTGTTAGGCTAAATAGATCAACCTCCTTGAGTCTATTACTATAAGGAGAGTTTTCTAATCCTCTAACCATTTTGGGGGTTCTTCTCAGAACCCTATTCAGTCATCAACATCTTTCTCCAATTGTGGACACCAGAACTGGATGCAGTCTTCCAGCAGTTGTTCCCCCAGTCTCCTGGCTCTACTGAGGAATGCAGCTTAAGAACTTGGCTAGCCAGAGTGAGGATATAACGCCAGGGCTACACAGCAAAGTTATTTTGAAATAACAGCTGTTGTTTTGAAAAAAACTATCCTAGCATCTATACAATGAGGAATAGGTGCTGTTAAGACCTGGAATAGCGCCAATTTCAAAATAAGCCATAGTGTGTCCAATGGCTATATTTGGAAATAGGCTCTATGTATGTAGATGATTTATTTCAAAATAGCTAAGTGCTATTTCGAAATGCATTTTTGTGTGGAGCAGCATTATTTCAAAATAAGCTATTTCAGAATAAGGCTGCTGTGTAGACATACCTTAAGACTTATCAAGCCAAGGATAAATTGTAAGTGGGAGCCTATCACAACTGGTGCTGCAAACACAGTACACCCCATAAAGTCCAAATCCACCCTTCTCGCCAGGGCTAACGACTTCTAGCCTATATCCTAGATCCATTTTTCTCTGGAAAGTCACTCTCACATCCCATGTATCTCAAAGAGGCACTGAGTCACCCACTTCAGTATGTCACTAAAATGCTCTTAACCCATGACCAGCCACACCACCCCAGCGATGTTTGCAGTATTATTGATTGCATGCCCAAGTAGCAAAACGAATCTCTCTCTTAGAAAACAGGCAGTGAGGTTGGAAAAATATGTTTCATCTTTGAGTCCAGAATGATTCATAAAGAATCTAAAAGTCTTTTCAGAGCCATAAAAAGTGACATAAAACCCACAGCATCCCCTTGTTCTTCCTTCCCTGGGCCACTTTGCAATATTACGTTCACTCGTCTCCAATCTCCGTTTGACCTTTTCCCACATAACTGGTTATTAGTTTCAGTGTCTCTGGCTAGCAGGTGTTGAACCGCATTTGAGCGGCACTCAGGGCTGTAATTTTTAGAGGCACAATGTCAAAAATATATATGGAAAACTCACGGCAGGGGAGAGTGCTTTGCAATCATTTGTCAAACAAAAATGTGATTTGTTTATGAAGAAAGTCTAATTACAGCCAGGGTCTCGGGAATTTGACATTCTTTCAATGCACATGTCTAAACAAGGCTCAAACTGCTGCCAATGAGACTGACTGGCAAGAATACTGGGATGGGAAGCCAGAAGCGGCAAGGACGGAGGAATGGCAAAAAGGTGACTGCCACTGGAAAAGGCTATTGGGTGGAGAGTTTAGGACTGGCTGGGAAAAGGGTATGGAGCAAGAGGACTCCCCGAGAAACTGGCTGAAGAAGAGTCACAGGTCTAAAGAGGGGGAGGCAGGGGGGGACAAATGGAATAGGGAGCCCAGAGATGGAGACAGGCACCAGGAGCCACAGTAAAAGGATGACTTGAACAGGTTGAAGAGCCTGAAAGAGTAAAGACCACAACTTGCCAGGTGAGGATAACAGACTGATATTGTATTCTATATTCTTCATAGTGATATTTTCATTACATGATTTTGGTATAATTACAGTAAACTCATATTCGGCACCCCCAGGACCAGGAGTCTGCTGCATATTCAAAACTACCAGATGGTGGAGAGGTGTCTTCCCTCGGTCCCTGATGCAACTCCTTGGCTACCTGCAGGGGACTCTCATCCCACCCCTGCTGCAGCGCAGTGGTCTCACTCAGCTCCTTCTCTACCTCATGGTGGGCTGGCAGCTCATCCTGCTCACAGCTTGTCTGGTGTGGCAGCTCCTTCTTCCACCAGCTGCACCATCAGGCTGCCCTTCTCTTTTCCCTCTACCTCCTTCTCTTGGTGGCCCATGGCAAGGCATCTCCATGATGCTTCTGCTTCCGTTGCGCCTGCCCCAGATGGTGGGGCTTCCTCTCCCCTGAGGTCAGCATGCTGCTTTCCAGCTGCCTCTAGCTTCAGCATGTCTGCACACTCAGGAGCACTTCTGGAGGTCTCGGGGGTTCCACACCAGCTGGAGCAGCCTGCCCTGCCCAGACAATACAGCACCTCCCCTTGGCAGGGCTGTCTTGTCCTGGGCCACCAACTCAGGGGTATCATATCCCTGAGGGGGGGCTGTGGGGCATGCACCATTCCCCAGGCGACCAATGGGTGGGACAGAAGTGGGACAGGGAGGCAGCTGCAAGCAGTGCAGCTCCCTGGTGGTGGCCTTGGCGCTGGGGTGGTGCCTGGTGTCGGTTGTTTGAGAATTCTGGTAGATCGAATACTGACCAAAAGATTTTATTGTATGATTAATGTTGTACAAGATGAGTTATGTGAGGCATCCCTGGAAAAGTTATGATGTGCTGAACAGGATTATCCTATTGGTATGCACGTGTCATATTTGTATCTGAAGTTATGAATATTGACTATGCATCTGTACTTCGTATGTGGGTGTACCTGAGTGACATCGATTAGGGATGATGTTTCCAGTCCAGATAGCTTGTTATGAAGGACCTGTTCAGACTAATGGGCTATTAAGCAAAACAATAGATCATAGGAGAAGCTTGTTCCTCACCTGCTGATCCCGATCTTGGACGTTTTGGCCAGCCTGTAAGTAATGACTGCTATGACTCTGCAAGGGCATAGGACCAGCCCACATGACTCTGGTCTCCATTTTGGAGGGCCTGTATTCTTCCACAAACTGGGCTGAGACCCATGGTTGGACAAAAGGTATCCCACCATATGGTAAAGCTATATAAGGCAGTGAGTGACATCATCTCTTGTTCTTCACTCCTTCATCACTCAACATCTGAGAGAAGCTGCCAAAGAGAAGGACTTGGAAGAGGGAGGCAGAGCCCAATCTGCAAAACAAGTGCAGCTTGTGCGGTGAAACTCTGCAGGCAGGCGGCATGTCTCATCAACCAGGGAGAGGAAAATGTTAATTCAAATCCTATCCTTCCAGTACATTCAACTTCATGGGCATTTTTGTGCATTTATTAGGTAATTTGCTTTGGTCTGTTTGCCATCACTTAAAATCTGTCTTTCTGAAGTGAATACACTTGTTTCATATTTTAACCTAAACCCGTGTGGCTTTAAGCGGAGTGTTTGGGAGGGGAAAAAAGTCTCAGCTCGGTATCGTAAGTGTGCATATTCCTCTCCACTCTGAGGGAAGGGCAGACATACTACTGAGTTAACACTGTACAGATGTCTGTGTTGTGCAAGATAGTATAATTTTGGGTTCATACTCCAGAAGGGGAGGAATGTCTGCAGAGCTTGAAACCTTCTCCAGTCTGTTGTTTACACTCAGTTTGGGTGAGTGGTGCTATATGCTATTCTGCTGAGTGATAACAAGACCTGGGTGAAGCTGGCTATGTCCCCAACCCAGCTGTGCATCTCACAGAGGGGTGCCGCGGATCCCACAGCTCCCACACTGCACATGTGGGGTAACAACTGCTGACAAGCAGCATTATGACAAATGGCTGGAGAGAACAGGATGAGGCAGCAACAGAACTGGGAAAGGTCAGATGAGCTTGGGGCAAATCGGCTCAGCTTGGGCAAACCAGGAACAGATGGATCTGCAACCACCAGAGAATACCCCTCTCCCAAGCCCAGAACAGAACCCCTTGAGTTTCCCTAGTCCTGTGTTGTCAGCGCATAGCTGTGAAATGCACTAGGCAGGTAGCCCTCTACCGCTGCTCAAAACAGAGGATGGCAACCTACTACTACCTACTATCAGTTATTCCCTTAGCTCAAGCCACAGAGGTCTGTGCTGGGGACTGAAGTGTTCCAGTCTATTTGGTGTCAGTATGACGACATATGAAGGAAACTGCTTGCCAGGTTTCAGAGCTCAGGATTTGGCCTAAACCAGGAATGTTTGACTTATTTGACTTAAATCCTTGTATTCCAGGTAGCGCATAGACCATCTGCAAGTTTCTCTCACTTCATTCTGTCTTGGGACAAAACTTGTAACTGATCCCAGGAATATCCCAGTTGTTGTCCTTCACCCTCAGTAGATCTTCTCCATGTGCAAGGTCATTGTCTTTTGCATGGCCTGGCCATCCCCACTTTCCTCTCTTGATTTGAATGTCAAGTGATTCGTGTCCTGCTCTGTTCCAAAGCTCCTAATTTGAGACCAAGTCTTGCCATTTGATATGAAGGATGTACCTCAGGCATCTGTTTATGAATGTCTATAGCTTTGGAATTGAAGACTTTTTAGTACGACAGGTCTCAGATCCATACAAGAGCACACTCTTCACATCTGTGTTGAAGATCCACAGTTTGTCTTTGCAAATATTATCTGTGAACTTCATATGGGATGAAGAGTCTTGAATGCAACTGTTGCTTTCCCTATTCTTGTATTAATATCCTTATCAGTTCTTCCTTTTCTGCCCATGTTTACATTGCTATTTTTACCCCTGAAACATACCACCATAACCACAAGGCTCTGAAACTCACTGCCATGGGCTGTCTGCTTCCTTTTTTCTGTGCAAGGCAGGCATACCATAATTGCATGTTCCTCATTTTGTAGCTGATCATGCACAACTGCAACTGGAGTGAATAGGAGCCATTCCCTGAATTTACAAGGTGCTACTTAATGCTAAGCACCACAAAAAATCAAGTACTAAGCCTCTCAAATTGGACACCAAAATTACTGGATGCTTTTGACATTAATCCCTCTGTGCTTCAGTTCCCCATCTGTAAAATGGGAACAATCCCAGCACTTCTGCCTGTGAAGCACTCAGTTATTGTAGTAAGCAGTATCCTCTAACAGCTCAGGAAGAAATTAATAAATCTGTCTTTTAGAGCAGGATATGAATGCTGTGCAATAATGCCCAGGGCCAGAAACTGAACAATGAGAATAAAGCAAAATATTGAGTAGCTGCTTATTCAAGGAACGCTATCCATATGAGCATTGAATGAGGCAAAAAATAGTCTGTGCTCCTGTAACTGAAGACTGTGTAACAAAGCAGATGCACAAAAGAGCTGAATTAATGCTTCACAGATGATTTTTAGGAGCGGGGATTGATTCCTCAGGAAAGGGGCTGGACTGGTGGGAGAAGCCAACAACTTCGTCCTGCCTCTGGGCAAGTTGGGGAGGGGCAGCTCTGCACTCCCAGTGCCTTGGGTGCAAGGGGTGGGCTTGGGGCAGCCAGTCCTCAGCACTCCCAGAGCACGCTGTACCGCACCTCGTCCCCACTAGCCAGCCCGTGGCGCAGCGCTCTGGTGGCATTTTAAAGGTCATTTACTAAGGCTACGTCTACACTTCCAGGAAGATCAACCAGTCAGGGTCAATCTTCCAGAGTCTGATTTCATGTGCTTGGTAGAGATGTGTGAAATCAAACTATCTGGAGTCAGCTGTTGACCCCTGTACTCCTTAATATCTCGCCAGGAGTAAGGGAGGTTGAGAGGAGAAATTCTCCTGTCAACCTCCCTCTGTGTGGATGGCCAGGTAAGTTGATTTCAGGTAAGTCAATTCTAGCTACACCATTACCATAGCTAGAAATTACTGTTTGCAATTGACTGACCTGCCTAGCGTAGCCCAAGCCTCAAACAAAGCAGCACTACAGCTGGAACGGGGAGTGCAGTTTTATCTCAATGGCCCATTCAGGTCATGATCCTGCACACTGCAGAGCACCCCAGACTGAGGCAGCAAAGTATTCGAGTAGGCTCAACAGTTCTCCTAATGCTTAGGTGCATGGCTAGTTTACTCAGTCCTTGGCCTCTTCACAAAGCGTTTTTGAGCTTTCAGATGTGGAGACCCATCCACTACAGACATAGCTGAGAAAAACCCTCTCATTTCCCTCAGGCTGTTAAGGAATAATTGAAGAATAATGATTTAGGATCACCAATGACTGTATCAAAGCAAGTGACCTGGAGAATACAAGTGTCCCAGCCTGTGGCAGCTTCCTGAGCCACCCTGCTCTCCATAAAGACAGTCTGTTTAAATGTAATTCAAAAAGGGTTAGAATAAAATAATATTTGTATATCCAACATAGCAGTCAAGAGGCAGCTCAGTTCACTTTTATATGAAAATGTACAGGTTGCACCTTCTCAAACAGCACTTTCTGGCCTAGCATCACGTGCCATACCAGGGATGTTCCTGGACCAGAGAGCCAGGCAGGAGGGCAAAGCACAGCCAGGTTCTGGCAGCCCCTTAAGACCATGCTGGAGTGTCGAGAAGCCCCACACAGTTTCAGAGGCGAGGCTGGAAAGCTGGGGAGCCAGTGGCTGTGACGAAACACGGCTGGAGGGCTGGGGAGCCAGCTTTGGGGATCAGGGAGCAGGACTGGGAAGGCATTAACCTCCCTGGTCCACTAAAATCCCTTGCTCAAAACCACTTAGGTCCCAATGGTACTGGACCAGGGAGGCGCAACCTGTAATAGGATAATTGGCACCTTAAATGACAATGGGCCAGGTTAAGCTCCAATGATCACCAGCTGGGAGTTATCTTCAAACTCCTCCATGTCAGAGAGTCAAAACCAGAGAAGAATGCAGGCTGGAGAATAAAGGAGAATGACCCTGCTGATGTCTCCAGGACTACAAGCTGGAACCATACATAGGAAGGAAACAGGGTAGAGAAGTATCCTAGCTACAGGGCTGGCATTGGCCAAAGCTGGGAGATGAGATACTGGGCTAGGTGGACCTTTGGCTTTTATGTTCTATCAGTGAGGCATGGTGAGAGATCTCAGTGTCATCCTAGAAGTCTGTGATGTGAGAGATGTTGGAGCAGTATTTGGTGTATTGATTAGCTCTTGGGACTGGAAAGAAAGAATGTAACTCCCTGACTGTGCTGCAGAATTCAGGCTGATGGTTGTGGCACTTTCATAATACATGAGCCCACAAAGGGCTATTCATATGCGGAAAGCAGAGGCAGAGTTACCGGAGAACTATGGCAGAAAGGGGCAGGGAGACTTACTGACCAGGCCCCATAAGCGTGCCCCAGGCAGGACCACAATATCATACTTGGTGGAAAATGCAGGTAGGCAATTGGCCCAAGGCAACAGGGAAATCAAGGCAGAGAAAGCCACCTGCAGGGCCACCTCTGGGACACCACGCAGTAGCTCTGGAGGGGGCTACCCTATTACAAGCAATTACAATGAAGTCTGAGCTAACCTTGGATCATAAAATGCCAAATTCACAGTAGCTATGGCAGAGTGTGAGTGTATGTGCATGTCTCAGACAGAAAAAACACTAGAACTGCTGCACTCATTCCCATGTCACTCGCCCCCCACATACAGTGAACATTTTCAAAGGAAACAGCTTATCTTCCAGACTGCAGAAGAAGAAAAATCCTCCTAAGTTGCAATATTTAAACAGCTGCTTTATGTTGTTATGGCAGCTAACTTTCTTTAAATGATTTAAGGAAACGAACACATCTAACAGGGCTGCACCAAGCTGCTATAGAATAGCAACATGAAGCTGAACTTCCTTTGCTTTAAACAACCCAATCTCCCTGAGCAGCCCCCCATGGTGGATCTTGTAAGCAGCAAATTTTTGTGGGCGTGTCGAGTGGGAGGGATTCGGGTAGTTTTCAAATGCATTTTGGGGGTGCAACTTATTTTGAACTTTATTTCAGTTAATTTTCTTCTATTTTTTGTTTTCGTAGAATCATGGAATCACAGGCTGGAAGGGACCTCAGGAAGTCATCTAGTCCAGACCCCGCTTCAAGCAGGAACAACCCCAACTAAGTCATCCCAGCCAGGACCGTGTCAAGCTGGGACTTAAAAATCCTCTAGCGAAAGAGAATTCACCACTGTTTTGTTGTACCAGGAGGGTTCATACTATTTTACTTGTTAATTCCAAGACTAGTTGTAATTTAACAAGAACAGGAAAGAGGCAGGACACTGTTTTGTCTTTCTATCCATCCGGGAAGCCAGACATTTAATGTGCACTCTTCATTATAGCATCTGGGGTGAAATTTGTACCTCTGCAGTGCTTACGATTAAGTGATTCAGAGTCTTTGGACTGGGGGCTCGCCTGCGGGGTGGGATGGGGTCAGCTGGAATGGGTAGCAATAAAACCCATCAACTCTACAACAGAAAGGCCCATATGTGAGCTCATTTTCTCCCTCTGAGCCAAACAACAGCTCTTCACTCCGGCTTTTCTTCCCAGCCTCTTGCATACTATCAGACCACCCACATATTAACTTTCTTGGAGGCGCGCACCAAGGAAGAGTAGCAGCCCCACAGCCTATCATTTAGTGCCGGAAGACAAGAAGGCTCTCAGAGCACTAACAACCCTCAGGGACAAGAGAACTCCTTAGCCTGCGGCCACATGCTAAGGGAATATTTTTATCCCAAGACAATTTCATTTTGCTGCTGCCCTTAGTGAGGGACACAACAGATACAGACACAAGCTCATGAACTCTCCCCCCGGTCTGCTTCCCCGTTACACTCTAGGCCCTCTTTCTCCCTGAGAAGGGGTCTTCTCTGATGAGGCAGCTTGCAAGCCCCCTGCATGGGGGAGGAACACAGTCTGGTTGCTCTTTGGAATGGAAAAGGAGACCAGATCCTGCATGGATAGCTTCTTTCTTTAGATTTAGTTCTTTTAATGTATGCTTCTGAAGCTCAGAGATAAACACATGGAGATATACATCTCATAGACCTGGAAGGGACTTCAGGAGGTCCTCAAGTCCAGTCACCTGCCCTCTTGGCAAGACCAAGCACCATCCCCACCTTTCCTTGCCCCCCCATATCCCTAAATGGCCCCCTCAAGGATTGAATTTACAACCTTGGGTTTAGCAGGCTACTGCTCAAACCAATGAGCTATCCCTGACTCTCTACCTCCAGCATAGGCTAGAACCTGGTTGTAATAGGTGTTGCACAAACACAGACTTAAAAAGTAGCTCCTGCCTCAAAACGCTCACAATCCAAATAAGTTCTTCTTTCAGAGGAATTCCGCTCCAAAGCATCACTCTTCTTCACCAACAGATGCCCCCTAAATGGCTACTTATCTTGTTTATCCAGAAGCCACTCCTCCACAGACGTTGTTATATGCCACTTTGGGCATGGGATACACCAGCAAGCAATGGGGTTAGAGAGAGAAGCTAGCATTAGGACTGACTAGTCAAGAGCAGCAGTGTCTTTCTCTCATGGGCTACGTCTACACATGCACGCTACATCGAAATAGCTTATTTCGATGAATAACATCTACACGTCCTCCAGGGCTGGCAACATCGACGTTCAACTTCGACATTGGGCAGCACCACATCGAAATAGGCACTGCGAGGGAACGTCTACACACCAAAGTAGCACACATCGAAATAAGGGTGCCAGGAACAGCTGCAGACAGGGTCACAGGGCGGACTCAACAGCAAGCCGCTCCCTTAAAGGGCCCCTCCCAGACACAGTTGCACTAAACAACACAAGATCCACAGAGCCGACAACTGGTTGCAGACCCTGTGCATGCAGCATGGACCCTCAGCTGCAGCAGCAGCAGCCAGAAGCCCTGGGCTAAGGGCTGCTGCACACGGTGACCATAGAGCCCCACAGGGGCTGGAGAGAGAGCGTCTCTCAACCCCTCAGCTGATGGCTGCCATGGCGGACCCCACTATTTCGATGTTGCGGGACGCGGATCGGCTACACGTGCCCTACTTCGACGTTCAACTTCGAAGTACGGCACTATTCCCATCCCCTCATGGGGTTAGCAACTTCGACGTCTCGCCGCTTAACGTCGATTTCAACTTCGAAATAGCGCCCAACACGTGTAGCCGTGACGGGCCCTATTTCGAAGTTGGTGCCGCTACTTCGAAGTAGCGTGCACGTGTAGACGCGGCCATGAGGTCCAAAATCGCAGTTGATGTAAAAAAAAAAAAAAAACCTAACCTCCAAACTGGGAAGTGTAAGTGTAGAACCCACATCAGGAATTCCACGCAGCAAACAAGGTCTATAAAATCCCCTCATATTTCCCCATGAGTGCCTGGAATCATTTATTTCTTTTCAACCCTATCTCCACCTTCTTCAGTGGTTTTTCTCAGGTTGCATGTTCAATAATCACCACCACTTTGATGTCAGTCAATAGCTGCCTGCCTTCCTCCTCCTTCGTGCTCTCCAAATTCCCAGCAATCCATCTCCTCTGATTTGCAAAGATTTCACTTCACAAACTGAGCCTGTGTGTGTGTTTATGGAATATTTACCAGTATTATTTCCCTCCTGCCCATATGCTACATAGCAACGCCTGCCAGACCTCTGGATTAAACATCAATGCCACTTGCTAATTCAATTTCAGGGGCCTGCTGTTTTGAATCCAGCTCAAGACATCATGAGAGCATCTCTATTAAATTTGGGCCCGACGTTCAGCACTATTCCATATTTAATACGCGTCAAACTTATTTTTACTTGCTCTCTCTGCACTCAAGAGTTCCCAATGACAGACAACACTTAAAATGCTCCCTGAGGGCTTGCAACAGAGGTGGTTTTTGCTTGGTTCCCTTTTGAAAGGTTTGCCACAGGAACTGTCCAATTCACAACTGCCCAGTGCCTGAAGCATCCTGCAGGCTCTGTCGATGTAATGCAATGCTCTACCTTGGGGAAGGTGCTTTTCCATTCTAAGGGTCCCCACTCACCGGATTGTTGTACATCTGAACGATGAGCTGTTTTACCCCATGCAGGGTGGGATGAGCCCAGGGCGATGGATCCACCCAGTGCCGGTTTAAATCAAAACCCATCAAGGAGCACCTGTGCAAACACACAAATCAGCAATCGGTATGTGAGGCGGAATTAGGCAGAAGTCCCGGTTGGCTCATGCACATCCCCTCGCAAAAACCAGCACAAGTTATCTCTTGAACAGTAGGACAGACCAGCCTTGACATATCATAACCCGGCCATCAGGATTTCTCTGGCATCACCTTTAGCGTAACAGAGAGGTAGTGGTGTTAGTCTGTATTCTAACAAAACAAACCAGCAGTCATGTAACACTTTAAAGTAACAAAATAATTAACCAGGTGACAAGCTTTCATGGGACACACCCACTCCCTCAACCTCCCCTTCAGCCAGCCTTGTCCTTTTCCACTTTCCCTCCACAATCTGACCAAACAGGACAGTCTCGATAATCCATTCACCCACCTAGCCCAAGAGTGTCCTCACATTTTCTTCCACACACCATTCATGTTTGAAATGGTTCACCTCAGCATCCTCAGCCTCAGCCAGGAAAGCACTTAAACACATGCAAGTCAACATGCAGGAAGCGGGTGCTTGAGTACTTCATGACTGGGGATGGACTTAAGCACGTGTTTAAGTGTTTCCACTGAACTAGGGCTTCAGTTCCACCCACTGCCACCAAAGTTATCAAAAAGACAGGCATCTATTGAGTTTACATGGAAAAGAAAGCCAGCCCTATTTACTTTAGCATGCCATGAACTAGCCTTTACTGAGCAGCTCTACCATATCATTTTATTAATGTGAGAGACTATAAGCTGCCTCTGATTCCTCCTCTCTCCCTCTTGACTCGTATTCCTCTTCATACATCCAGTTTTGAGCCCAAGTCTGCCACCCTTACTCATGTTGCTTAAATATGTTCCTCTCAGATAATCCCACTGAAGTCACCCAGACAACTGGCAAGAAGGGTGGAAGAATGAGGCCCATGGTTTGTAAATGCTGCAGAACAGGAATTTTATCTGCGGTCCACTTTAGGAGCCATCTAGCCCATCTTTAGTCATCAAGTGCAACAAATAATTGGCCTCTTGGCAGCACCAAGTTGAGCAAGACTTAACCATTGGGTATGTAACCCATACGAGTACTTGGGTGTGTTTCACTGTCCCACTTACACAGACAAAAGAGGAGTCTCCTGTAATTGCCTTCGCAAAGTGGCAGCTGGCACCAGAGCTCATGCACCAGGCTCTGGTGGTTATAGACACAGTTCAGCAATGCAGGAATCACACTGATTCTCAATAGAAACAACAGACAACTCCAGGCCAAGTTACTCTTTTTCCTTTTTTTTTTTTAATTGTATAGATATAGATATAGATATAGATGAAACTAACAAATAAAATCATCCTTGCTTCTAAGCCTTAAAACATGTTCAGAGACAAAGAGCTTTCATTGATCCACAAAACAGCCTAGGAATGCCCATTCTATCTTAATCTTTTAAATGCAAACAATGGAGATTTGCTCTAGTAACATCATTTAACAAAAATCTGAAGAATCTGGAAGTTAGGTCTTTACTCTTAATAGGAAAAAATGAAAGGAAAATACAGGTTGCACCTGTCAGATCTGGTACTCTCCCGTCCAGCAACATCCATCATCCAGAATGACCACAGAGGTTGCCAGATGAGAGAGTAACTGGCAGGGTCAGGAGCCCCTGCCAGGCTAGGAGCCAGAGCTCCTGCCTGCCTCATGGCTGTGGGGCAGGTGGCTGCTGCAGGTTGGAAACCAGAGCTCCCCAGCAGCAGGAGCCCCATCCTGCAGCATGGCAGTATGGAGCCAGAAGCCTGAGCCCCCACTTGCCCTGCAGCAGCGGGGGTGGGATGCTGCCACAGGGCTAGGAACTGGAGTCCTCCAGCAGCCTGGAGCCAGGAGCTGGAGCTGCTGCGTGCCCCTCAGCAGCGGGAGCCAGGAGGCTGCTGTGGGCAGAGTTGGAACCTCCACCTGCCCGGTGGTGGGGGAGGGAAGGAACAGGGCTGTCTCAAGCCCTGTGGCAGCCCCTGGGAGTCTGGGATGGGGCCAGAGCCCCACGGGAGGGAGGCTGGTGCCTGAGCACAGCCCTGCACTCTCCCTTATCTGGTAAATTCTCTTGTTCCGGACCTGCCAGGTCCCCAGCCTGTCGCATAAGTGAGGTACAACATGTACCCAACATCCAAAATGGTGAACCAAAGAACAGGTTTGGCTAAAGAGACAAAGGGCACAGTGCGGATGAGGAGGGGGTTGAAACCATAAAATTAAACTTGTCATTGAAGCTTGTCAGAAGTTGTCCAGAAGAACAGAGTTGCGGACGAGTGCATCATTCTGTCACAAACATTGACAGACCAGGCAAGCAGCCTATCAATGGGCAGGTGGCTCTCCTGGCTCCAGCCACCGCTTCTCAGGTATCCCATCAGGACAGGGCTTTCAGGAAGGCAGCAGGATGACTGTCCCTAGGTCACCTGGGAAGACAGGAGGCTAGTTCCCCTAGCTATTCAGGAAATCAGGTGGCTGGTTCCCCACCTGGCTGGTTCTCCAACCTGCCCACCTAATGTGCAGGTGGGTGGCTGGACTGCATGACCATTTGGTCACCTTGGCAGCCAGGGAGCCAGGCACCTGTCCTTTTACAAAACAAACCATTTTCACTGGTTCATTTCACATGGAACCAAAAAAAGGGGGGACAAGATCTTTGAATTCTTGGCCGAACAGAAAGCCCCTTTCATGCTCCCGCTGGCTGCTTCTGACCTCACTTGCACAAATCAGGAGTATCGTCACTGCAGGAAATGAAGGGCAAGGGTATAAAACTCATAAGAGATCAGAATCACACCAAGCTGCTTTTCATTTTGCCAAGTTAGAAACCGTCACGCTCGCAATGAATTTTCTCGTTGGCTGGCAAAGCGCACTAGGACACAGCATGCTGACTCCACAGGGTATCTTCTGTAGGAGCTCAGTGCCAGAAATCCCATCTCCTGCTTGACTAGTCCAACTCACTGACATTTGTTTTCCAGCACATTACAGACAGCAAACATTTTGATTCTGCCACGTTCATATTCCTTGGTCATTTGAACGCTTAGGCTATGGAACACAAAAAGCAAAGTTTACCCAGGAATTGTAAACTGAGGTTTGCTCAGTATTTGTCACTTATCTAATTCCACCTCTCATCTTTCTGGGAGTGCTTGATCCCACCTGCTTGCTCCAGGCTCTGCCCCCAGTCCATCTCTTTCCCCAAGTCCCTGTCCTGCCGATTCCTGCGCCTGCTCCACCCTCACACGCTGTCTCTTCCCTTCCTCCTCCCACTAGCACGTCCTGTCCTTGCTCCTTCCTCTCCCTCCCAGAACACTCCAGCTCCAGTGCACCCAGAGTACTAACCAACATGGGACAAATTTGCTATGAATTGTGCTTCAATCAGGATCTATTTTACACAACAAATAAATGTGAAAATTTTGCATCTACATTTCAGCAACTAAAAAGAACCAAAATTTGACACGTTATTATTTGGCATGATGGCCCCCTCCCCGTATGTATCCCTCCCAGTGCAGTGCCATGGGACAGCAGAGCAGATCGCTGTGCACCTTGGGATTCCCTTTGAGTTCTCCCACAGACTCTTCAGCTGCCGAAAGAGGCATCATGAAAAGTTCTGAGAGCTCTCCGGGCTGAGGAACGTCAAAGGGCACCTAGTGGCTGTGTCTATACGTGCACGCTACTTCGAAGTAGCGGCACTAACTTCGAAATACCACCCGTCGCAGCTACACGCGTCGGGCGCTATTTCGAAGTTAACTTCGATGTTAGGCGGCGAGACGTCGAAGTCGCTAACCTCATGAGGGGATCGGAATAGCGCCCTACTTCGATGTTCAACGTCAAAGTAGGGACCGTGTAGACGATCCGCGTCCTGCAACGTCGAAATTGTGGGGTCCTCCATGGCAGCCATCAGCTGGGGGGTTGAGAGACGCTGTCTCTCCAGCCCGTGCGGGGCTCTATGGTCACCGTGTGCAGCAGCCTTTAGCCCAGGGCTTCTGGCTGCTGCTGCTGCAGCGGGGGATTCATGCTGCATGCACAGGGTCTGCAACTCGTTGTCGGCTCTGTGTATCTTGTGCTGTTTAGTGCAAGTGTGTCTGGGAGGGGCCCTTTAAGGGAGCGGCTGGCTGTTGAGTCCGCCCTGTGACCCTGTCTGCAGCTGTGCCTGGCACCCTTATTTCGATGTGTGCTACTGTGGCGTGTAGACTTTCCCTCGCAGCGCCTATTTCGATGTGGTGCTGCGCAACGTCGATGTTGAACATCGACGTTGCCAGCCCTGGAGGACGTGTAGACGTTATTCATCGAAATAGCCTATTTCGATGTCGCCACATCGAAATAGGCTACTTCGATGTAGGCTTCACGTGTAGACGTAGCCAGTGACTCCCTCCATCCAACTCCCCGAAGGTGTGTTCCTACTACAGGGCAGAACAGGATCAGTCCAATGATTTGCTGTCTATGTTCCCCAAACAGAGCAGCATGCTCAGCTGCCAGAAACTTCCTGGAACGTTAAAAGAGGTTGGAATGCATGCCT
Source organism: Carettochelys insculpta (assembly GCF_033958435.1). NCBI lineage: Eukaryota > Metazoa > Chordata > Testudines > Carettochelyidae > Carettochelys > Carettochelys insculpta. The sequence goes on from NC_134145.1 coordinate 8,157,584, forward strand.
GCAGGGCAGGAGAGATCAAAACATTGAACAGAACAGGCATTGTGGGATACTGGTGGAAACCAGTTCTGTCGACAAAATGAACAGCAGTGTCTACACTGGCTCTTTGTCACCAATAAAGGAAAAGGAAAAAGTCTCTTGGAGGCATGGAATTTTTTTTATTGCTGAAATGGCATTTTTCTGCCAAAAGTTGCATTGCAGCATTTACGCTCATTATTTTGTCACCAAAAGGCAGGTTTTGGAGACAAAACTTGGCAACTTAGACCAGGCCTTGGTCAGCCTAGGATATCACTGTATTTTACCCCTGTTGAAGCAACAGTTAATTCACTCTTGGATACGTGCATGAGTTCTTCTTTCCAGTTTCAGAGCAGTATTCAGTTTTCTTTTTACCTTTTGAAAAAATCTGTTTTCTTTCTATCTACAGACTAATTTACATTCATTGTGCTCTTTCTTTATTCATCTCCTGCAAATGTGTGCCATCTCCAAGGAAACAAAGTTGTTTTCCTTGGTGCTTCAAATTTGGTTATTGACCTTATTTCATGTAAAATTGTCTCCCAAATCTTATGCGTAACAGAACATGACTAAAACATATTGGCCGAGGAACCTGTGTGCCTTTTCTACACCCATACTCAATGGAGACCACCTGTGGAAAGAAATCTTTCCTGAACCCTCTTCCTGTGGCTTTCAAAAAGCTCCCCAGTGTCTCCAAATTCATCAGCAGAAGCAAGCTCCAGACAGACCAAGGCATAGCAACTCAAAGTGACCCTGCTAGAATAACAGATGCAAAACCTGTAGACATATCCCCACTGTTTCCATGACAAACACCCTGCAACAACACACCTTTGAAGATCAATGTGCCTAACACACGGTCATCATAGAATCATACAGAATCACAGACATGGAAGGAAGTTAGCTGGATGTCCACTTATCATGGATACAGCCAAGTTTCCCATAAAGTTTGTTTACCGCCACCAGTCCTGCCTCTCAGTGTTCTGTGCTATTTAGCTCTAATTTACCCCAAATGCCTTCAAAGAGCCCAGTAAGCAGTGGAAGTGTTGGCAATGCTCCTAGACAATACCAACATCCCCTCTGGTTCAGCATCAATCAGGTCTCAAGAGTGCCAAATTAGAAAGGTTCAACTTGTATTACCTCACCTGCCTAGACTCTCTTTCACAGATCCGACTTCTATGGTACTCTCACTTCAAGGCAATTCAGTCTCTTGTGTCCAATATTTCCCTAAACAGCTTCACATTTGCACCTTGCATTGATTTGTAAATTTCCTCTCTACAGCCTAGATCAGTTTGTTTCCAAGAACATTTGTTTGGTGTTTCTATTATTTAACGAACTGGCTGATGTCTCAAGTGCCATGTCTGTAACTTAGAAATAATAATACCTAACTCTCATACAGAATCTTTTCCCATCAGCCCACCTGAAAGCACATTAGAGAAGGAGTATGATTCTTCCTTTGTGCAAATAGGGAAACTGAGGCACAGGAGGTGAAGTGACTTGGTGAAGGTCACCCATGCAATAGAACTTGGATATCCCCAGGATCTGACCACTGGTTTATCTGTTAGCTTACAATGTTTTGAAACAATCAGCCCTGCAATGGGAGAAAACCTGTGTTCCACTACATCACAATTTCAATGCCAACTGCTCACGTGAGTCCTCACCAGAGTCAGACAGAACTCCTCAATCTGACCCAGAGAGAATGGAACAGGGCCGGTAGCATATTACATGGCAGTCTTGTGTTTGTATTGCACAGGAAATAAACTGAAGCATTCAGGCCACGTCTACACTGCAGGGCTCTGTCGAAAGAAGCTTTTATTGGAAGAGATCTTCTGAAAAAGCTTCTGTTGACAGAGCACGTCCAGACACCAAGGCACATCAGAGGAGCAATCCGCTCTCCTGACAGGGAGCAGCCAGACAGATGGGACGTTCTCTCGGCAAAACAGCCACCCGGAACCAAGTCAGCCAGGGTTGCAGGTCACCAGTTCCTTCCGAGTGCTGGTGCTGGAGCCCTGTGGAGACATGTGCTTAAAAGGGGTCCCCTATGGACAGCCATTCCTTGCCCCTGCTGCAGGCTTGGCTTCCCCTACAAGGAACAGCAGAACTTTCACAGCACACACTGTGCTTGCCCTGTGTTTGGGGATGACGCATTTGGTCCCTGGGTCCATGCAGCTGGAGCTGCCCCACATGGACATGCTGAGGCTTGTGCTGTACTTTCTGGCAGCTGCCTCCTGTTCTTCAGTGAGGTCAACCCCAAGATCACCTCTGGGACTCATCCTGACTGTGAGAGCTATGCCCTGGCAACTGTACCCCACGGTGGAGAGGCAGCTCTGGAGGCACCACACCAGTTTGGACTGGTGGGACCGGCTGGTCATGTAGCAGTGGAATGACCAGCTATGGCTCCAAAACTTCCGCATGCAGAATGCCACTTTCTTTAAGCTCCGTGTCTGGCTTGCCCCTGCCACCCTGAGATGTAACAGACACCTGTGGCCCACCATCCCCATGGAGAAGTGGGTTGCAATTGTCATCTGGAAGCTCACCACTCCCAATAGCTACTGGTCAGTGGGCAATCAGTTTGGCATGGGGAAGTCCATTGTCGGGGCCCTCCTCGTGGAGGTAATGCACTCTCTGCCTGAAGTCCCTGCACAGTGAGAGAGGGGGTATCCTGCTGAAGGGGGATCCATGGGAAGCAGGGTTGGGGACATGAGGGGTGGAGACAGGGTAGGGGGAAGCCCCATCCCCTGGAATTGAGCCATCCTGCCCTCACACAGCCCTGCTGCTGTGTGGGGGGGCACAGACTCACAGGGGGGACCTGGAGAGCTCATGAGGGGAGGGGAAGGGAAGGGAAGGGAACAGGCATTTCCCAGGGGCCCAGGCATTCCCTCCCTCATTCCCTGTTGTGTGTGTCCATTCATCTCTTTCTGTGGGTCATCTGTCTCGGAGACCTTGACCAGATCATGGCTGGATTGGCTGCCCTGAGGCTCCTGAACCGTGCCAGAGGCATCAATGGGACCCACATCCAAATCCATGCACCAGAACATTGTGCGGCCAAGTTTATCAACATAAATGACTACTTCTCCATGGTACTGCAGGCCCTGGCTGACCACCATAGACAGTTCTTCAACATTTTCTTCAGGTGATCAGGCAGGGCACATGATGCCTACGTGCTCTGCAATTCCAGCCTGTGCCAGAAGCTGGAGACATGCTCATTTGTCCCCCAGAATGAGCTTGCAGTTGGGGATGTGCAGATGCCAGTCTGCATCGTGGGGATGCAGCATACCCCTCTTGCCACGGTTGATGAAGCTGCATGTGGGACATCTGGACCCCAGCAAGGAACAATTCAATGAGCCCCTGAACCATAACACACTGCAGGCTGAGTGTGCCTTTGGCCACCTCAAGGTGTGGTTGAGGTGCCTGCTGACCTGCCTCAACATGGGGGAGTGCAACACCCCCTAGGTTGTGCAGGCTTGTAGTGTTCTGCACAACATCATGGAAGGGACAAGGGAAGCCTTCCTCCCAGGGTGGGGAGTGGACACCGGCTGCAAGGGGTGAGCCTAGAAGCAGCCATGCACAGCTGCCATCTGACAGGCCAGTCAGAATAGGGTGTGGAGCTGGGAGGCCCTGAGGGAGAGCTTTTCCCAAGGACACGAACACCACACCCCATGCCCCACTATTGGGGGTTTCAGGCATGCAGCCCTACCCCATCCCCAACCCCTGAATAATAAAGCCACTCGTTTGTGTGTCAACGAAAACCTAGTTTATTTAACCATTTACAACATGTGCAGGGAAGGGTGGCTCGGAATGTGGAGTTGCGGGGGGGAGCTCAAAACATGGGGGGAGGAGGGGCTGCAAGCCCAGGGGGAGCAGGACCCTGAGCTGTGCCAGCCTCAGGATCCCCTCCTGTTATGCGTTCGAAGCCCTTTTGGGGCTGGTTGGGTGCTGGGAACATGGAGGGGTACGAACAATGAGGGTCTGGGGCAGGGGGGCAAGGAAGAGTGGGCACAGCTATCACCTAGGGGAGCAGGGAGGGATACAAGGTGCCTTGCAGGAGGACAGGAAGGTGTAGAGCTGCAGGAGTATCATCATGCACACTGGACCACTTCCTCCAGCTTTGGGAGAGGTGGGATGATGAGGTCAGGGTGGCTGAGCCCTCAGTCACTGCTGGTCCAGCTGTATAGAATACAAGGAGAGAGAGATGGTCAGTCATTCATGCAGACACAATCCCTGAGGCCATGCCCTCCACCATAAACAGGAACTAACACCCCTCGGGGTAGAGGAGGAGGATGTCCTGGGAGAAAAGCCATGTGTATCCTGTGCTGTGCTGCACAGGGCTGTGCTGCACAGGGGTCCAAGGTGCCTATGAGACTGTTCTGCCCGATCCACCCCCCCTTATGACAGACAAGTGGGCAATGGTGTGTCCTGCCTCAGTGGGGTCCCCTCGGGGTGGCAGGTGAGCCAGCTGCAGCATGATCCTTCCACGGGGCCTGACTAGCACCCATGGCTTGCTGCACTGGCATGGTGCTGCCACGCATGGGCAGGCATGCCTGTGAGCTAAGTGTGGCACCCCTTGGTCTGCTTGGAGTCATGTTAGTGCCCTTGTGGCTAGCCTACTTTCAGGCATGGTATTTTCTCACACTCATCCTGTGAGCCTGGCTGCAAAATGCCACCCATGCTCAGGGGCTGTCTGCTGGATCTGTGTGATACACACTAATGCTACAGATGGTTCCATGTGCTGGGACCGCAGTGCAATGTCCCACCCAATCAACCCTGCACCCATCTCCCATGCCCTGAGTGTGTGATGAATGGGGTACTCACCAAGCATAACAGGAGACCCAGGAGGTGTCCTGGCTGGATGGAATAGACTCCAGCATAGTAGTCAGGCTGCCACTGTCCTCCCACTCTTGCTGCTGCCCTTCATCTGGTTTGCCCTCCTCCTTCAGCTCATCCTCATCCCAGCTGATGAGGGGGCATTGAGCCCAAGTCCAACATGAGTCATGCTCATGCTCCAACATGCTCCCCCATACCCTCTGGATCTGCTGGAGCTCCCAGTAAGAAGGGAAGCTTGGGGGTTCTGTACCTGAGTGGCCTGCATCAACCTGGGCCTGGACATAGCCCTGTCAGAGTTTGTTCACTTTGGCCCTGACCTGTTTAAGGGTGTAGGAGGGGTGGCCATATCCAGCTAGGGCCTCAGCCATGCAGCCATAGATGTCATTGCACCACCTGGCCTGGGGGTCCTAGAGGGTTTCCTGTACCAGAGCTCCAGGAGGGCCTGCATCTCTGAGCTGGACCAGGAGGGGGCCTGCTTCTTTGGGGCTCATGGAGTGGGTCCTGGGACTGCTCCCTTGAAGAGCCAGGAGGGTCTCAGGGGGCCTGTGGCTCAGCCATGCTGCTTCAAGTGTGGCTGTGCTGATGCTGAGGAGAGCTGCATGGCACGCTGCTGCTCCCAGACCAGCTTCCAGCATAGGGCTTCTCCACCCTCCCTGGGGCTTTAAGAGGGCTGGAGGCAGGAACCATAGAGCACTGGTTGCTGTGGACAGTGTGTCCACTGAGACACCTGTGTGGTACCCCAGAGGCCTCTTCTATTGACAGAAGGCCCTCCATTACATCCACACCCACCTTCCGTCGACAGATCACTGTTGAAAGAGGCGTTCTTCCTTGGGGCAAGCAAGGCACAACTGTCAGCAAAACCACTCCATTCTGTCAACTTACTGTCGACAGAATGCACTCGCAATATGGTTACACCCCGGGTTTTGTTGACAAAATGGCCATTTTTTCCAACAAAAACCTGCAGTCTAGACAACGCCTCAAGGCAAAACTAATGAGAGGAAAGTGAGAGGAGAGGGAGAAAAGTTACATTGTAAGATGAGCTAAAGACCTGTGGCACAGCAATAAAGAAGGATATCCCATATTGCATGCAAAGCTATAGTGAGGACGTCGGCAAAGCGGAAAATACATGAGTAAAAGGAGAGGCGAGGGAAGTAGAAATAAGCAATGAAAGGTGGGGAAAAAAACAACGAAAGGTTTATAAATCAAAGATAAATAATTTTGAAACAGAGCCTTTAATGGAGTGAGATGTTGGTGCAGGTGAATAAGTAGGAGATGGTTGCATCTTTTGGTGTCTATAAAGAAAGAAAGCAGCATTCCCTCTTTGCCAGCTGCTCCTGGTGATCATTCACATTGGGAAGTCCGAAGCTTCCTTTATGACTATGTAACCCACACACCTAGGTGTGCTTAACTGGTCCATGCAGTGGTACAGAGATCATTTCACAGAGAAAGAAAAAGTGCCCTCTCCAGCCTAGCCTGAGAGCCAGCTGGCCTTTAGCTCAAGCTGCAGAGGTGCCAGGTTTGAGTCTACCTGTGGACAGTCACAACAGCACTATCCCCTCCATGGAAACTGATGGTTATGTCCTAACAAACTTCCTGAGACACCAGCAATTGCTGCTAATTGTCCATATTAGTGGAATTTAAAAAATATTCAAATACCAGATGAGTCCAAATTCAAACTGGGTTGGTTTAGGCGTCACAGGGTATGGTGTGCTTCTTTCCGTGACTCGATGAGCACAACTCTTAGAAACCACTTTCCGCTGCAGATGCTTGAGCTCATGAAACAGCAATAGAGATACTCTGGTATTCACCTGGAATTCATTATTTTGGCAAACATGTCTGCCACTCAAGAATAAAAAAGGGCAAATCCAGTCAAAAGCATAATTAGGTTCAACACCGAAATGGAACCTAACTGAAATGTTTGCAGTCCCTCTCTCTGTACTTCAGGAGCTTATCAGCCAGTGACACAGGCAGACTGGAACACTTGGTTGGGCAGGCAATGACAGGAAGGTGGGGCAGGAGCCACAGAAGCCACCTCTCCCCACCTCCAGCACCCTAGGACAACAGATGCTTTGTCCAGGAGCCCTGGAAAAATGAAGGGTGAAGAGAAGAGTATCCCGACCTATGCAGCACTACACCCATGGCTGGGGGCTTGCCCTGATCTGTCTGGCACTCCCTCTGGAGAGCAGGGTAGGGCAGGGTGATTTGCCTATCTACAGCATGGGAGAGCAGGTCAGGCCATAGGGGCTTGCTCTGCTCTGCCCACCTGGCCCTCCTGTCAAGGACTGGAGTCAGGCCACAGGGACTTGTCCTGCTCCTGTGGTCCAGCTGGGGAGCAGGGGTTGGGCAGTTACAAGCCCCATGTTCCAATACCACTGCGTGGCTAGTGCCAACCACTGTTACCAACCCAGCTCAGCAAAGCTCAAACTAGCCTCCAAACAGTCAAGCAATATCAGCAGAGAAACCTCCTAAACTTCTGAGGTTCACCAAACATTATTTTAAGATACGAGTTGCACAGGTGCTTTAGCAAACCCCTTCTAGTTTCCTGCTCAAATTGAGAAGAGTCGAGTGACACTGCCAATGTTGGGATGTAACATTTCTAAGGCTGCTTATGTTTCTTTCAGCCATTGCCTTTCCTTTCAAGAACCTCCAACGTACGGCATTCTCCAGGACCTCTGACTTTCCCTCTGCTTTCATTCTTCCTTTCCTCCACTATATTTTCACTCCCTGCACCAACTCTATGCTCCCGAGTCTCTCGCTAACCGACCTTTCGCCACCAAAAAAAGGTGAGATACGGAGAATAATGGAGTAGAGGAGTTAAAGAAATCCTTTTTCATGGCATATGATTTATTACAAAGAGAACCATACACACTTCCCTTTGGCTGTGCTGGTTCATTGGATGAGTACTGGGTGAATCGGCAGATAACACTGCACACAAAACCCGTAAGTTCAAATCCGCAAATAGTGCCAGTCGTCAGGGTGAGGATCTGAAATTGAAAAGGGGTAGGGGGTGTGAGAGGATATGCATCATAACTCTTTTTATTGCAACATGCCTGGAAAAGAGTGAGGTAGAGGGTAATTGGTATCTATTGTTGCTCCTCTTTGAGGCAAGAGTCAAAGTAGGAACTGCTGGGAGACTGCAACCTGCAGTAGTTGCTGTGCACGAGGGGAGAGAGAATTCAAGGAAAGGAAATTGAATGCTTGCTTTTTGTAATGAAAATGTCATTTGATACCTGTTAGACTCATGACATTTTACAAATCAACTCTACACCTGCCATCTGTGGAGAAGCCCGAGTCCTCATTAGTGTGCATATCAACATTTGGGTGCTGGGGGTTGTGATTTATCCATTTGCCTCTTATCCATTTAAGGGGATTCATTCAGGCGGATTCATTTTAAGGCAATTAGGTAGCAAGACATCTATGGGTTCAGCTACAGCCATAGAAATGTGGGTTTGGCTTTGTTTGTTTGGTAACACTTTGCAACTGTAATTTACAGCCCTGGAAGTTCTGATAAAAGGATATTTAATACCATCACTGCCACATATTCCTGCCAGACACACACAGAGCCGCATTAGCTCCCAAAGGCCACATGGTGGAGTACATGTTTGCAGAATGAGCTTTGCACGGTGTAGCCACAGAATTTTAAATAGTGCGCACTGGTTAAAGATATGTTTTGCTATTTTCCATGTAAACAGTGTTTAAGAATAAACACAAAAGGATGTTTTCTTCTTCCAGGAAACACATGCATTTCCGGTATCTGGTAATGGGCATGACAGATGCATACACCAAAGAGAAAAGGGGAAGAATTCCTCTCTCAGCTCTTCAAAGCATCTCTCTCTTCAGAGATTCTACTTTCCTTATCAACACTGAGTTCTCAGTGATGTCAATTGGATTTCAATCCATGCATCAAGAGCAGAATCTTAGGAGGCAAGATCCATCACAAGGATCAGAGAATTTTGCCCTGTGATTTCATAAAACAACCTGAGGAAAAGGTTGTCAAAGATGCAGTAGTCCTCAGGGAGAAGTGCATGATTGTTCCCTACTGTACTTTCTCCGGGGCTTTGTCCATTTTTGTTCTCAATTTTTCAAGTGATGAGGCTTCCAACACTTCCTGTGGGAGACCGTTTCCCAGTTCAACAGAAGTCACTGCCGCAAAGCTTATGTCATGCTTCCAGGGCTAGCTAATGTGGCATACACTCATGCCCTGCACTTCCAGGGTCTAATTGTTCATGTAGAGGAGCCCTGAACACACATCCTAAGGTCTGAGGTAGCAAGACATCTGCATGCTACCTGGGGTGGCATTCTACAGTTCTTCTGTTCTTAGATAAGGTACTGAGCTACAGCGCTCTCTGTATCCACTACGCTTACTCAGCAGATCCAACTGAGTTCAAACACTTGAAGTTCTTGCCTTTGGGAATATGTGACCAGTGGGGAATAGAACCATCAGGAGGGGTTTTTAAACAACAAGAAAAAAAGTATTTAGAGAAAAGGCCTTCTAAAACAACAATCTCCAGGCACAACTGCTTTACTATGCCCACATGTTAACCGATGTAGGCCTATATTCTTCAGACACCTCAGTGAGTCCTGCTTGTCAGCCTGGCTCTCCCAACCACCACCTTCTCAAGCAAGAGACCCTTTCTGACTTGCCTGGGTTTCTTTGCTCTTCTGTCCCACTGGACACAAGTAGTTTTGCCAGCTGGCTGGGGAGGAAGTAACATCTTCTCAGCCAACAGTGTGACTATTATGCCATAAAATCACCCTAGAGGGTGGCTGACCCGGAATCATTCCTCAGGTCCCTGCTTGTGTTTCTTACAAAGCTCTATTCAACTAATCCAACATATGCTGACAATAAACACTCCAATAACCCAGTCAACATGGATGGGTCACAAGTTATTTCCGAGCTGCTCAAAATGTGTCACGCAGATATTCACCTATTTCCCTTTTAATATTTCACCCAATTCCTACAAGTGATATCAACATATAAGCTTCGTCCAGACTTAGGAAAACCTTCAAAATGGCCCTGCTAATGGACAAATCGAAGAATACTAATGAGACACAGAAATGAATATTCAGCGCCTCATTAGCATGCTGCCAGCCATGGCACTTCGAAAGTTTCGCTCGTGCATGGCTTGTCTACGCCGGGGTCCTTTTTGAAAGGACACAGAAAACCCTATCATCTGATAGGAAAAAGAGGATTTCAACGTTTGCGAGTTCCTTTTGAAAAGGACCTGCATAGACAAGCCACACATGAACAAAACGCGGCACTTTCGAAGTGCCGTGGCCAGCAGCATGCCAATGAGGCGCTGAATATTCATTTCAGCGCCTCATTAGTATTCTTCGATTTGGCCATTAGCATGGCCATTTCGAAGTTTTTCCTAAGTGTAGACACAGCCGTATACTTCAGCCTTTTTGGTATTTATGTCCTTCAAGCATATGGACAGGGTAACCAGGTCAACTGGAGGTGGCTACTGAGGAACGCTATACAGAACCTGAAACAGGCTCTTGTTGTAGCATCTATTTCATATAAACATTAGGACCCAAAGTCAAGCACTCAGAAATGGTGCTTGGTCCTGCCATGAGGTCAGGGGACTGGACTCAATGACCTCTTGAGGTCCTTTCAAGCTCTAGTATTCTATGACACAATTAAGCTGGTCTGGGCAACCTTAATTCAGTCCCCTGGTGCCTATAACTTACACCACAGCCATTATGTAAATGAACAGATAGCACTGTTTTCACAGGACCCGGACTCATTCAATAAACAGAAAGGACAGATTTCATATAATGAGTCACCAGGAGATAACATGTTCTCCTCACTCAGTGTGAATCTCATGACCAGACTTAGAACACTATTCAAAACCTGATCTGGAGAGAAAATGATTCATTTCCTAATTTTGCAATATCCCTGAGAAATGAGGAGATGTTTTTCTCCCAATTTTATTGGTTGGGACCTGAGCCAGACATTAGGGATGGAAGTATCCACTGATTGCAGGTGCCAACTTTGGCTTAGGATACTTAGGATCCATTTTTTTCAGAGCACTTCACACTTTTTGGATAGCACTTTATGTTCAAATCAGCTCCCACTGATTTCAGTTGCAGCTGAAAGCACTCAGCTCTTTGCAGATTAGACGCCAGGGTCTCAAACTCAGCACCCAGAAAGTGAAGAGCACACAGTCAGTGACCATCTGTGACTTGATTAGCTCACATAGAATCTATGGCAGAGGTAGGAATAGAATCCAGTTCTCCAGAGAAATGTTCAACTGCCTAATGATAAGACCATCCCTTCTCTTCCTGCAAACTCCAGCCTCCTGCACTGTACACCTTCCAATTTCTACAATAAATGAGGTAGTAACAACAGCTGGTCCATCCTGTGCACTGAATGAGGCACAGAATCTGTGGAAAAAAATACAGCTTCAACCTCTCTCATCTGGCCCCTCAGGGCCTGACAACTGCTGGACAAGAGAATTTGCTGGACCATGGGAGATCAACATTGTTTTGCAGAATTACCAACTCATCCATTATTTACTGGACTCTTTAGGGTAGCTTAGGGTAATTTAGGTAACTGGACATTTAGGGTAAATTACAGCTAAACTACGGCACAGAACACTGAGAGCCAGGACTGGTGGCTGTAAACAAACTTTATGGGAGAGAGAAACTTGGCCACATCCATGATAACTGGTCATTTGGCTAACTGAAATCATGCCAGATTACGGATATTACCAGATGAGAGAGTTCCGGATTAGAGAGGTTCAAACTCTAATATGTGCTCTTTACTTATGAACTATAACATAATGGATATACACAAAGGGGCTGAATTAAGTTTGCACAGGCATCTTTAAGTAAATCATTTCCTCACTTTTGAGTGTGTGATTTTCCAGCCTTAACATTCTTTTAAACATAGCTATGTATGTAATTTACTGTATGTTTGAAAAAGTCAACTGAAAAAATGTAAACCCAGAAATTCTACAACGTAGGATCATACTGACAACATGGGTCATCAGTAATGATGGAACATTTAGATCCATTGTGGAATCCTGTGTTAACTGAGCTAATAGAGTAACTGACAGCAAGCAAATGCTTGCTCCAAGACATGGGGCATCAGAGCTTTTCAAAGAAAGTAACACCAGCATTTTTATAATAAGGGTAAAACAATGTATTTTGTCCCAGTCTGTTCCCTGAAAACACACACACACACACACACACCCTCAGCCTGAGGAAGACACACTGCCTGGAAAAGGCTAAAGTTCAGAAAAAGGTATAAGCAACTTAAAGTAAAGTTTTATAGAATCAGATGTGTAGGACAGGAAGGAACCTCAAGAAGTCCTTTATCCAACTCAAGAAGTTCAGCCCATCTTTCCAACAATGGGAAGCGTCAGACAACCTTATAAGCAGATAGTTCTGTCAACCATGCTTAAAATACACATTGCTTCTTTAAATTGTTCGTCATGAATCAGTCCTTCCAATCCCCTCATCATTTTTGTTGTTCTTCCTTTCATTTCCTCCTATTTCTAGAAATAAGTTTTAAAAAAAGTCTAGCAAGTACTATATCATCATCATCATGATCAATAACTGTGGGCTCAGCGCCCATTGGTGTTTGATGCCTCTCTCACTATTTCCTTCCATCTTTCCCTATCCAGTGCAGGGTGGCTTAGTTTCTGTAGACGAGCTCCACACCAATCTACTACATCATCTATCCATTCTCTGTGGGGTCTGCCTCTCCTATTCAAACCATCCATTATGCCGAATACTGGGGTCTTGATTTTTCATTCATCATTTGTTCTGCAAATAAGTCCAAATAGTTGTAGCTTCTGTTTTATAACCTTCTGCAGCAGGTTCTCTTTCAGCTGTATCTTCCTATATAATTCCTCATTGGTGACCTTCTGCATCCATCCTATTCTCAGAATCTTTCTATAACAACTCCTTTCGAACGTCAGTATTCTTCTTTTCGAATCTTTCGTTATCACCCATGTCTCACATCCATACAACATGCTGCTGAATACACACTTTTTCAACATGCTCAGCTTCATTCTTAAGCTAATTGCTTTGCTTTTCCAGATCTTATCCATTGCTTTCAAACTTGCTCTTGCTTTCACTATTCTAGTCACCATTTCCCTCTTACAGTCTAGACCATATGTTATGTTGCTCCGGAGATATGTGAACTTCTCTACATTTTCCAGTTCAATACCATCTACACTGATCTTTCTTCCTATTTCCTTGTCTCCAAATACCACTTTTTGTTTTATCAATGTTCATAATCAGTCTGTACCGCTTCCCTTCTTCGTTTAATACCTGCACCATTTTCACTAGCTTCTCCTCATCTTCGTCAATGATAACTATATGATCCGCAAACCTCAAGTTGTTAATTCTTTTCCCTTGCACAGGTAACCTTTCTACCTCTTCCTTGATTGTCCATCGCTCCCTCCAGATGTGCGATGAAGATACTTGGCAACATTGGATATCCTTGTTTCATATCTCTTCTCATTTTAAACCAACTTCCCAACTCCCCGCATGTTCTCACTGCTGCATCTGAATTATCATTGATATCTTTCAACAACCGTATTAGTCTGCTATCCACTCCATATAACTCCAACACCGCCCAAGTCACTTTCTGATCTATACTGTCAAATGCCTTTTGAAAATCGACAAAGCAAGTGCATATGTTTTTGTTCTTTCGTCAAGCTTTCTCTGCTACCAGCCTTAGTGTCAATATCTGCTGTATGCTGTCTTTTCTGAACCTTGCTTGCTCGTCTGCAATATGTTCTTTTGTCTGCGATCTTAATCTCTCAGTCAGTATCATCATCGGCACCTTGCCTAGATGAGTCATTAGGGCAATCACTCCGTAGTTCTTGCACTTCAATGTACTTCCTTTCTTGGGTATTGTCACTAGCACAGATCTTGTCCAGTCCTTAGGTGCCTTGCCTTCTTTCCATGCTATATTACATAGTCCATGTATTTCCTGAATCATGCTTTCTCCACCATATTTGATCATCTCTCCCGTGATCTTATCATTTCCAGGGATCTTGTTGTTTCGTCGTTTCACTGCCTTTTCTACTTCCTCCTTTGAAATATCAGTCTCGCTCTCAATGCTCAGGGGAGATCTCTCTTTCAATTCTTCAATCAGTCTCTCTGAGACACTCAGGTCCAACAGTGCTTTGTATAGATCAATGCAATATCTCGTCTATCGCTGCACAGTCTTCTCCCTGTTCATGAGCACTTCTTCGTTCTCATCTTTGATTGCCATCTGCTTCGGTTGCCATTTCCTATTTATATTCCTAATTGTCTTATACACCTCCCCGGTCTTACATTCACCGTAATACCTCTCAATATCTTCACATTGCTCCTCTAACCATTTCTCTTTATCCTTCCTGGCTGCTTTCCTTACCTCATTGCATTTCATTCTATATTGCTGTTCTGCCATCTCAGAAACATCTCTTCTGATCTTCAACGCTCTTTTCTCCTGAACCAACTTCAGTGTCTTCTGGATAATCCACTTCTTATTGATCTTTTCTTCTTCTGGAACAGTCTGCTCAATTGCCTCTTCTATCATGATGGCTATCCCTGTGACTCTCTTACCTAGGTCTTTCTCTGGGGCAACATTCTTAATCTTCTCTTCAAGCGTTTTTCTGTATGCATTCCTGTTTCTTCCTCACATAGGCTCACCACTTCTCTTCTATTCTTAAACTGTGTCTTACATTTTCTTTTGAGTTTTATCTTGATGTTTGCGATCACTAGACTGTGGTCTGAGTCTATATCCACTCCTTGGAAAGTTCGGCACTGCTGTACTGATGTTACCCATCTTCTTCTTATCAAAATCATATCTATCATGTTCTTGGACTTCCCGTCATTCCATCACCATGTCCACTTCCTACAGTCCTTTTCTTGAAATCTCGTGTTGCAGATCACCATCTCATGCTCTGTAGCAAACTAACAGTTTCTCACCTCTTTCATTTCTTTCTCCATATCCAAACCTTCCCATGACTCTCTCCCAACCTTCATTATCCGTTCCAACCTTCGCATTCCAATCTCCTCCAATGACCAACACATCTTTCTTCAGTATCTCCTCCACCATCTTTGTCAAGTCTTTATAAAATAGCTCAATCTCTTCCTCTGTACTGTCCGACGTAGGTGCATACACCTGAATGACAGATTTTGAATGGTTGTGCTTTGAATCATGCGACCATCATTCTTGCACTCACCAGTTTGTATCCTAATAATGCTCTTCTAGCTGTTTTGCTAAGAAGAAATCCAGCTCCTGCTTCACGGTTCATTTTGTTTCCTGACCAAATAACTTGGGATGTAAAAATATGTAGACCCTGCTTTGCTGACATTTTATTGGTATCAATTGCACAATGCATGATAACACGGGTAAGTATTTTAAAAGCTATATGGGTGGGGCGGAGAAATGTTATTAGGTTGCAGCAGTTGTAGTAACTTCATACAGAAGTGGCAGAAAATAACTATATAAAGTAAAAGGAATCTCTTTGTAGTACGTCATGTACAGGCACTTACATATAACAACAACTATGTTGGTATACAGACAAGAGAGATATTCAAAAATGTGACATTTCTAAATCTACACACTAAAACTATCTCATTATAAGACCTGTCTAACTTATATGGTCAGGGCAGGTCAAATATGTGTTTTGACAGACTAAGCTGAATGACGGTTATCTGAGTTTGTGGCCTAGCTGTCCTCACTTTCTTCTCTTGATTTGAATGTCAAGGGGTTGTTGTCCTGACCTATTCCTAAGCTCATCATTTATGATGAAGTTTTGCCATTTGATATGAAGGATGTACCTCAAGCATCTGTTTATGAATTGCCTGTAGCTTGTGATTTGAAGACTTTTTAGTACATCAGGTCTCAGATCCATACAAGAGCACATTCTCATGTTCCTCAACTAACATCATACAAGCCATCACGTGCCAACAATGCCGAGATGCTTTGTATATTGGACAGACTTCAAACTTTCTTAGACAAAGAATTAATGGGGATAAAACAGACATAAAAACACTCCTGATTCACAAACCTGTCAGTCAGCACTTTAATGGAGTGGGCCATTCTGTTAATGACCTAAAAGTGTGCATCTTACTGAAGAGGAATTTTCACAACAGTTTGGAAAGAGAGGCTGCTGAACTTTCTTTTATATTCAAATTCAACACATTAACACGTGGTATGAACCAGGATGGGAATTTCTAGGTCATTAGAAAATTCCCCTACCACCTTCTGCCCCTCTACTCTCTGATTTGCTCACCTTGATAATATTTTTCTGATTTGTCAACCTTGATTACTATTTTTGGTTCTCTGTACCTTCAATATTGAGTCTGTTCTGGTATGGCTATGATCCGAAGAAGTGGGTCTGTCTCACGAAAGCTCATCACCTAATAAATTATTTTGTTAGTCTTTAAAGTACTACTGGACTGCTTTCTTCTTTACATTTGTGTTGAGGAAGTGGTATTATTTTAAATTAAAACAAACCAATCATACTCTACAGAAATGCAGGTACCTCTGCAGCAAAAGGCGGCTATTGGTTAACAGGGATTAATACACATTGCATCTCAGGAAAGGAAATCATACAAGACTAAGTCTGCAGGATGCTTTCTATGTGAGCAAAACATCATTACCCAAGTGGGAATCTAGGTAGGAAGCTGAGTTAACATCCCTTCGATCATTGTGTGAATGTTGGACTGCTGTGTAACAGAGACAGTATTTAAGAAACAGTTAAAGAGATAGGGGTAACAAACACATTATCTCTGTGTCCTGCAGTGATGGATACTTTAACTGTACCCTCCATCTGGAATTATTTTTATTGTCTTTTCTAATGCATTTATGAGAATATCAGTACCAGAAGGACTACATGTCATTGGATTTGATATCGCACATCTCCTTTTACCCCTAGGTCCTTTACTTTCAAACTTGGCTGTAGGTTATAATACATCTGGCAAAGATTTCCATCACTGTTACAGGAGAGTGTGCCCTTTTAACAGACCTGAGGCTCCCAGGCTCTCAGGTTCCTATTTTTTTTCTAGTGGACACTACTTCCTAGCAGCCCCTGTATGGTTGAGAATTTCTTCATGAATATTAAATTACCAGGATCTTTAAGTGCATTGAAGGCTTGCTAGAAAATTGACACAAAAGAGCCTTTCATGGGCTCATTGGCAAAACTAGCCATGACTGCTGCAAAAGGCAAATGACTGGATAGTGAGTACACATACTGTATTACCAGAGGCAAGTTTAAAGAGAAACTCACACTGATTTTTCTCTGCTACTTTTTCTTGGCGGTCACTTGATAATGAGTAGGATGTCTTCATGTCACCCTCCTATTTGTGAGTCCATTGATGGCTGATCAGCCCAATTCTGGAGCCGCAGATCTTATCACAGAAGAAGCAGGTGTTAGTAACTGTTGGAGGGGTGCAGGGCAGTTTTTGATGCTCTTTTTGTCTTCTCCACCTCTCCTCATCTGCCCTGTGGTGGGACCTCTCAAACTGCACCACCCCCTCACGGGTTACTGTTCTCCACTGGGGACAGTCTTGGGCAAGGTTCTCCCAAGTATCGACACTGATGCTGCACATTTTCATGTGGACCTTCAGCATGTCCTTATATCACTTCCTCTAACCCCCCATGCTCCTCTGTCATTCTTACAACTCAGAAAACAGAAGGCTTTGGGAGGCACTGATCAGACTTCCAGACCACATGACTAGTCCAACAAAGGTGTTGATGAATGATATGGCTTCAATGCTGGTCATGTTCGACTCTTCCGGATGCTAGTGTTCGTGCGCCTATCTTCCCAAGAGATATTTAGGATTCTGCTGAGTCAGTGTTGTTGATATTTTCAAGTGCCTTCATATGATGCTTGTATGTTGTCCATGTTTCACGTGCATATAGTAGCATTGGAACAACCACTGCATGGTATACAAGGCGGTTTGTCTTGAAATAGATGTCCTACTTCTTGAAGACCCTTTGTCTCAGGTGGGCAATAGCAGACCTTGCACTGCTCAGACAACTCTGGATTTCTGCATCAATGTCAACTTCAGTGGAAAGTTGATTTCCAAGGTATGGGAAGTGCTCCACATTTTCCAGCAGTTCTCCACTGACTTCAGTAGAAGGTGCATCAGATTGTCCCATTGATGAAGGTTGGTGGAGCACAATGGTCTTCTTGGTGTTCAGTGTGAGGCTGAGATTCTCGTATGCTTCAGTGAAGGCACTTAAAACAGTCTGAAGGGCTGTGGGAGAAAAAGCAACAACCATATTGTCAGCCACATACTGAAACTTCATAATCAAAATTGTGGAGGTCTTGCTGTTAGCCTTCAATCTCCTGAGATTGAAAACCCTTCTCTTCTTTCTATAGAAACCCTTCACACCATTTGGAACCTTGTCATCAACGAGGTGAAGGGTCATGGCAATGAAAATGCAGAACAGTGAAGGGGCAATGACGCAGCTTTGCTAGACTCCCGTTTTCACCTCAAAAGGGGTAGCTTTGGGATCCATTGTTGCTTAATACTGTGGCAGACATGTTGTCATGAAGCAGCCTTAAAATGCTAATGAATTTCTTGGGGCAGCAGATCTTTGAGTGGATGATCCACAGGGCACGAAGACTAACTGAGTTGAATGCTTTGGTCAGGTTGATGAAGCTCATATATAAGGCTTGGCTGTGTTCACAACCTTTTTCTTGCAGTTGCCATGAAGTAAAGATCATGTCCACTGTTCCTCGGAATGGTCGGAAGACACACTGGGATTCTGGCAGAATTTTTTCTGAGAGTGGCAGGAGTTGGTTTGCAAGGATTTGACCGACGATTTTCCCTGTCATTGCCAGGAGGGAGATACCACAATAGTTTCCACAGTCTGACTTATCACCCTTCTTGAAAAGACTGATGATCAGTTTCTCTGAAATCACAGGATCTGCTACCTATCCCAGACCTTGAGAATCAGAAGATGGAGTTGTTTGTGGAGCTCTGCCCACCTTCTCTGAAGGCTTCAGTGGAGATTCCAGCTAATCCGGTTGCCTTGTTGCACTTCATTGCTTTGATAGCATCTTGGACCTCACTCAGGATAGGAAGTGTTGCAAGATAGTCTCTAGGTGGTTGCTGAGGGATTTGGTCAAGGGATACTAGGACCATGATAGATGGGTGGTTCAAGAGCTCATTATAGTGCTCACTCCAGTGAGAAGCAATGGCTTCATTGTCTTTCAAGAGTTGGGTATCATCCTTTGATCTCAGAGGATTGATTGCACAGTTTCTCGGTCCACAAACAGCTTCGGTAGCATTGAAGAAACATCTTGTATCTTGGACATCTACGAGATGCTGGAGTTCTTGTGCCTTCTCAGTCCACCACTGGTTTTTATGAGTCCTTGTTTTCCATTGCAGTTCTGCCTTGGCATGTGCTCCTCTCTTTGCTGTGCAATTGATGTTGCTTTGCCAGGCCTTAAAGACTTTCCTTTTTGCCTCAAGCAAGCATTCAATTTCCACATTGTTCTTATCAAAGCAGTCCTGATGCTTCCTTGTCTGGTATCCAACGGTTTCTCCACTAGCTCCAATGATGGCATTTTTCAGTTGACAGCAGAGTTCTATCTTTGCTACACACCCATGTTTGATAGTAACACCCTACATGTAAGATGCAACCTTACATTTCACGAGATAGAGCCCATTAATGTATTTCATGCCAGACTCCCAGAGCACAATTTAGGAGACAGGAAAGGGTGGAATACCGATGGGGAAAAAGACAACATAAGATCCTCTTGTTTAAAAAGCCTGATTGCAGGGAGTGAGGTTTCAAGCCAAATCACACACTCACCAACACCACAACGTCTGATAACAACTGCCCCTCCATGCACACTGTTGACATGGCTTTTCCCCCTCCCACCTTGCCTCTGGTCATATCTATGATGACACAGTAGCATCTCTTTTCATTGCTGCTGTTGACATTCCACCCCGCCCCTCTCTGCTGGCCCCAGGCTTTTCTGATGGTGGAGGGTTGGGTTAGAATCCAACTGAATGGTAGTCCTTAGCTGCTGGTATTTGGGAAGAGGACATGTTATAGAGCAGACCCACCATTGGCTGTTCTGGAGGGATAGTGAGACTACAGCTGTGCTATTCCATCAACTCCCTGCCACTGCTTCTGTTGAAAACCCTTAAAGCAATTGGACTTGAAATACATTGATGTGGCTCCCAAGAAGGCAAAATGTTCCCTCTACAAAAACCAACTAGCTGTGGCTAATCTCACTCCCATTACACAGAAGGTAGAATTCTGGCTTCTTGCCGGCAACAGACTCCAACAGAGATCCTTGAGCTAGACACGTACATAAATGATTTCATGAGGTACTGAAATGCAGCTAACTCCACAGCCACAGTTTGCCATTCTACAGGAACATTACACCACATCCTAGGATGGGAATGTAGCGGAAGACAGAACGTAGTTACCTAAACTGGAATTTGACCAAGAGACCAGGTTCCTTTAAAAGGATCTGGTATAATATGGCTTCTTTAAGGGACACTGTCACTGGGTGTGTTTACGCAGCAAAGTTATTTTGGAATAACAGCCACGATTCTGAAATAACTGAGTGTCTACAAAATGCAATCACTATTTCAAAATAATTTCAAAACAACAGACATCTTATTTCTAATTTGGTAAATCTCATTATATGAGAAATAGCATCTATTCAGAAATAGGTTTTTTGGAATAGGGGCAGCGTAGACAGGAAATAGGGTCTATTTCAAACAAAGCAATTCTGGAATAGCTCTTTCTGAAATAAAGCTGACATGCAGACATGTTATTTTATATTAAAGACCCTGGAAGCAGTGCTCCACTGTGTCTGAAAACATCATTTTGGAATAAGTTTTGCTTATTTTGGGGATTCCCTGTCGCATGGATGTCTTATTCCAGAACAGCTCATTTTGGAATAACAATGCCGGAATAAGCTATTCGAAAATTACAAGTGTAGACATAACCTGAAAGGTCTAATTGATCTGCCTTTTATGTGTTTGCAGAGTCTATCCACAATTCAGAATTCACTAGCTTCAGCCCTGCAGCAAACCAGTGAAAGCATGACGAAGGAACACACATTTCTCAAGGAAGAAGCTAGCAGATTTCAATTTTAAGCTCCCAAGGATTTAGCACAAAACAAACATGAGACAAATTATTCCAGATGTATAGGGGCGGGAGAGAAACATTGCTACTGTCCTTATAACAACAAAAAGAGAGAGCACTTGAGAATACAAAACCGGGGAGCCTGAAGATAACAGATCCTAACATTCCAGAAGAGTTTCAAACCTTAGGAAAGTCAGAAGTGGTGATGAAGCAGGTCTGACTCATTCACAAAGGTTGTAAAAAGGATTGTTCTCCTCACCTCCTGAAATGGATTGCCCTTGCCTGATCATGACACAAGATCCCAGGGAACTTGGAAACGTGAAGGGCATTTGTTACAGTAAATATGTCTTTATTTTCCTAATGGGAAGAACCTTTCCTTCAATTTCAAACACTTGTGTATACTTGTTTAAACTGTAGCTGGACAATGTTAAGAAAATCCAGCTCCCAGAATGACATTTGATGACTTTTTCCCCCCAATATTTTGTACCAAATGCAGGGATGCAACATGTAGGTCCTTGCTGTATTTGAATTTACTTTCAGTAGCCCATTCCCATAATACAGTTGGAAGTTTACCCTTAGGACAAAAATCGAACCAGAAAAAAAAAAAAAATCAGAAGGCTCTCTTAATCTCACTGCCCAAGAATATGCAGAAACCTCAAGCAGCAAAAGTTAACATAGCTGCTCTTAGGATAACAGAAGTGGCTGCACTAGGAATATCAGCCTGGTGGGGATTATGCCTCTAAGGCATTCTTAGAAACCAAGAAATTTCTCTACACTGACATCACTCTGTATGCAAGACATGGAGGTTAGAATCTGCACATTTGAAATCCAAATTCAGGCACATTGGCCTAAGCCGATATCTACTGAAGTCAAAGGAAAGACTGCTATTAACTTCAATGGCCACTAGATCACACCAAGAATATTTGTGTGTATGAAAGGAGCGGAGAAATACATAGCATAGAAGTCATGAGCTATGTAAATCAAAACAAATGTAAAGAGGTAGATAACAAAGCTAGACTGGACACAAAGAGACAAAATACCTTTGCAGTCACAGAAAATTCTAATCAAAGTCCGGAAGACCAGACAATAGCCTCCTCACCTCCCAACAAAAGATAAATTAAAATTAAAAAAAAAATAGAACCAGCCCAGAAGAACAGTAAAAATCCAATCTCCTTTTAGACTGGAAACCAGTGGAAAATGGATAACGTGTATGGTATGATTGAATTTCTCAGACTAGTGGTAGCATCTTGTATGAAACTGTGGTTTATGAACTGAGTTTTGAGGAAGACCTATGGGAGCAGAAGCTATACCAATCTAATCAGGATGTGACAAACACATGCATCAAAATGTTGCATTGTCAAAATCCAGAAGCCAGTTAATTCCAGCAAGCTGGGTGGGGGGAAGGTTTGGCAATAGGGTTAGTAAGGATGAGAAAGTAGATGAAAGTGCAGTCAGATGGAGATAATGCAATTTTTTCTATTTGCTTGTGAAAGTAAACCAACTTTCTGCCTGCTTTGTGAGTTACCTGTTACACGAACCTACACTTTGTTCTAACATAGGACTCTGCTGTCTTCTGCCATTTACTCCTTCTGTTTTCAGTGAGCATCTAAACATACCATAGACTCCAACGGTAATAGAATGACAGATATATGAAACAAGCAATTTCACCCCAAGGTAAAATGTATAAAGCAATAAGAGAAAACACCACATGAGATCTTGAGCTACACCTGACAAAGCTGGTTGGAAAAACAGAGTGTAGCAGTACTATGTCATTGTTGCACAAGAATCAAATAAGAGTGAGTTGTACGATTCCTGACCACTGGGTCTGTAACAGAAGCTGGGTACTGCAATAACCTATAATGACAATATGATAAGAACAGACCAGAAGATGTGAGCCTGTGTGTGTGTTTGAAAGAGAAAGCTGCAAACTTTCCTCTCCATGCAAAAAATGCACCACAATCTGAATTAGAGAACACTTTGCATTTCCTAATCCCATTTCCTATCAATATACCAAAGAAAGTTTCAGAAGGGGAGTGCAAATGAGCAAAAATACTCCAGGTGAATGTATGATATAACATTATTTAACACAATGCAAGGTGATGAAAATATATATGAAGATAAGCTAGCTGGACAGACACTTAAAAATCATTCATGTGTAATCAGCATTTGCTACAGGTGAATGTTTTTGAATGCTATCATTAAGTTTCCAAGGAGACGGCTGAATATAGCGCCACTTTAGGAGCTGGATTCAAAGTTTTGGTTTTTGAGTAACAGGTGCAACCAAAATTTCAAAGGGAAATGATGTTTTGTTTGTTTCATAAATAGAAAATCCATGTGTCTCTGGATGAGCCCAAAATAACTTGTTTTAATGAATTGCGCATAAAAAATATAAATCCAAAGGAACTCAGGGAGGGATGGGTGTGTGGTGGGGTGTTTTGCAGGGACAGGCATTTAAATTGATCATGAACAGCCTGATTTAGCCCAACAGGAAATTGGACTGAACCAAATCCTGAGGTAGGGAGGCAAGCAGGCCCTCACACCATTTCTCTCACTAGCCTGGACTTCTCAATCACTCCACCCGCATCCGCAAACATTTCTTCTTTGTATCTTCCCACTCCAACAGCGATCCATGTTTTTCATCAAGGAGTCACAGGTGCAGTATTTTTGTCAAGGCACCACACACAGATCACCAGGATGAATTACTTTTGCCAAAGTCAACCACTGGGTGGCATGGCCATTTAGGCCATCTCCAGGCAACCAACACAATGTAAATACTGCCAATCAGATTTCAAGATTACTTTATCAAATTCCATGCAATTTTATACTTTGGGGTGAATTCACTGGTTCCAAAACCCAAATTCTCACAGACTGCTATTTTCTAGAACCAACCTCTTTTGCAAGGTCAAAAATAATGCTTTGTACTTCTAGGACCTGAACCAAACCTACATGAAGTCAGTTGGAGTCTTTTCATTAATTTTAGTGGGAGTTGGATTAGGCACCTATGATTTTTTCCATCTAAGGAGAAAACATTAAATGAAAGATACCTTGTAACACTTCAATGAGTTTGGTAACTTAGCATTAGGTGCACTTTACAAATGAGCAATGCGAGCAGCTCAGTCAAGTTGAATTAATTGCCCACGAACACATTGGAAGCCCTTGGCAGAGCACAAAGTAAAATCCATGACTGCCGATTCTTATTTCTGTATTTCTCCCAAAAAGCCATTTCCACCCCCCAGAGAAGTGGCAAAATATCTGGTTACTCTTCCTGGTGTGAATCCCTCTATACTTCTAAATAAAGAAGCAGAAGTACCAGCATAACCTGAGCAAAGCCATGTCAACGAGATTTCCAGCCAGATCTGGAATTTACAAATCTGACCAGATAGTATGTTCTCATGAGATTCCCATTTGACTTTTGTAGATCCAAGGTATTTATATAGACATTGCTGTATGTGAATAAATGTTGCTGCTCTGAACAACAGCCCAGTTCCACACTTACTGAGGTTTGCCCATGGCTCACTATAAAGGCAGAAAAACAAGCCAATGATAGTCACCATATGGACCTAAGATAGGTAAATGTGCCTGACTAGAAAAGTTACCCCAGACACATATCACAGCGTGGCCCAGGCTGGGTCAGAGAATTCTAGCCACGCTGGAAACAAATTATGGTTAATCTTTATTTTTCTCTCCCAGCACATCATTTTAACCAGGAAAAATGCATAAACCCGCAGAGTCCTACCTGACTAAAATCCTAGAAACCTATCCCCATCCCCAGAAAAGCAATAGTAGAGCCTGACTGGAAAGCTTACAGTATGTTATTTGGGCTAAAAGGCTGTTTGCTTTTCACTTCGCTTGACAGTTTTGACAGGATGACTATCAGACTGAGGTTCAGAGATAGATGTAAAGTGGAAAAAAGGCCAATTATCAACTTTTTTTTCCCTTCTTTTAACGGCTTCTTGGTAATGAACAATACTCAAGCATATCATCGAGAGCTGAAAGCAGCTTAACTGAGGCAATTGGAACTATAATTGGGACTATTCTCAAAGAAAACAAGCATCTCTCTCCAAATTTCCTGTTATTTTCATAGCTCTACTGTCCCTCCCCACCACCTCCTCTGGAATTACAAACCGGGAATTCTGCTTGATAACATTGGTATTCTTGGTGCAGTCACAAGACACATACTCTAACAGCCACAGAACACACAGCACCTAGCATGTTGTAAAAGTGTTAGTCAAACCAAGTTGGTAAGCTCTGCAATGTTCCCATGCAATAGCTTCAATGTATATAGTGGCTAGCTAAAAAGCATGGACAAATAGATTCCAACCCTCTATCTTTAAAACAATCGTTCATTCATCTCTGCGCATTTAATCCAATCCAGTGTCCATCAGACACAAAGTCTGATCTACACTAATCCTGGCTTTCTAGAAACCAGCAAACACGGACAATTATGAGGAAAAACTTCTCTCCCTAGCTGCCCTGTATCATAATCATTCTCTCTCTCTCCTCCTATATTCCTTGCTATGGGATTCGACTGCCTTATCAGATTGATTTTAGAGTATCCAAACTTCTGAAAGTTTAGTCAATACTCACTTTCAAAAAGTTTGGTTTCTGGGTCTATCTTTCCAGTCTGGTCAAACCAAAATCCCACATCCTAACTGTTTATGTAGTAAAAACAACAAGGAATCCGTTGGTGCCTTAAAACTAATAAGGTATAAGCTTCCAGGAGTTGCAACTCACTTTGTCATGTGCATGAAGTGAAAGGATCAGGTGGTAGGGAAAAAGAGGTCAGAGTGTTAGATCAGTGCTAATTTATTCAGGGTGAATATGGCCCACTTCCAACAGTGATAAGAAGGTGGAGAATACCTAAAGGAGAAAATTACTTATGTTAATAAACTAGCCATTCCCAGATCCATTCTGATGGTACCACATTTGCATATGAATTCCAGATCAGCAGTTTCACTTTGCAGCCTGGTTTTGAAGGTTTTGTTTTGTTTGTTTGCTTGCTTAAGAATGGTAGCTTTCAAGTCTGTAACTGCGTGTCCAGGGAAGTCAAAGTAAGAGAGCTGGAGGGGTACCCAGAAATCCCCTGCTGTGATGATGTGTGTTGAAGTTCAGCCCAAGCTCATTTTAAGCATGTGCTTAAATCCCATTTGGCTTCAATGGGAATTAAGCACATGCTTAAGTGAGATTCTGAAATAGGAATGTTTTCTTGAATCAGGGCATAAGAATGGAGTAGGATGACAGAAAACAGACAAACAACCTGGGGAAGTTGCTGTCTTCCTTGCTACACACTGGGGAAGGCTCCTTAGTAGTGTATGGGTGATGTAGTGGTTTGATAGGGTGTGCTGTTTTATTTTGTTTTCCAACGTGAAAGAAAAGGGAAAGAATAGAGGATACTTCAATCCTGATCTGAAGAGAAAATGAGTATCAGCATATCAAAACGGAAATCCCAGTCAGAAGCAGTGACCACCAGTGAGCAGTAACTGGAGTTTTCTGAGCAGAAAAACTCAAACAAGATTAAAAAATGGCTGTGTTTTTTTCAAACCATTGAAATGTGTTCCAGCGTCATTCCAAGTTTTAGCAACGTGGCTGGTCCAGTGCTTCTCTTCTGCAGTCATCAGCCAGTGAGTAGTTTATTATTCCCAGTAGCCTCAGAGTACATGGAGAGGAGAAATTGCCCCTGCCCTGCACCAATAAGTGATTTCATGTAAGAGGGGTTTTGTTTTGTTTTGTTTTTTTAAAGTCCATACATAGTTCAGTAAACGCTTTCATATCCGGCAGCCTCGGAACTGGGAGGTTGCTGGTATTCAAATATTCTGGATAATAGAGAAGTGTATCTAGCAATGCATAACACTAAAGGAAAACAAGATTAGATGTTAAGAAACAAACAAAAACGTATGCAGAGTATTTTATTAGAACAATAGTTTCTTGCCATATTCTTAAGAGAAATTCATACACACTCGTGAGAAATCATTGGGAACATCCAGGCATGTTTGCAAATATTTCAGCATTAAAAAGGGAAGGGTTTTTTTTGTTTGTTTGGTTTTTTTAAGACTATAAGGAAGAATAAAGGATAGCAAAGAAGAGATACTTCAGCATTGTTCAACCACTGAGGAAAGCCAGCATTAACATATGGCACTAAGTCCCATCAGAGGTCATTTCAGAGAATAATGCTAATAAATGGCCCAAAATATGCTAATGAGGAATTGATGTAAATTCCCCACACCTCATTAGCATAAGGTCACATGATTTGGAGTCCAGAAGATGCCCTTCTGGACTCCAAAACAGCATGTAGACGTACAGCCCCTGGGGAGTCTTCTGGAAAGCCCCTTCTTCCTGAAAATTTTCAGGAAAGTGGCACATGTAGAAACGGCCAGAAATAGGACACCTATCTAAATAGGTCATTGGTTTACTCTTCTGAAGCCCAGGACTGGATTCTGACACTAACTTCATTTGGGGCAAATCAGTAACAAAACATGAACAGTGGGACAGCCACAGCTGGCGTTGGTCAGCCTAGTTGCACTGACACTGTCTTTTACGTACTAATTTCAGCAGCGCTATACCAGTCATCACTGAGTGGGTATCAGGACCATTGTTTAGATGTGGAGCTCAGTTTACATAAGAGAAAGCACCAATTCTGTGTCACTCCAGATGTTATGTACACTGATTTGACATCCTGGACTTTGTGTAGTGGGTATCAATTGTAAAGACATGTAAACATCTAAAGATATTAATCCCCTCACTGGCATACAAACTTTTGGATTTTGAAAATACCGGAAATCCTGAGGGAAAGCCCATGCTCAAATGATTCCTAGCCCAGTTTTGTACACAGATGGAATGTCAGTAAGATCTGAAGAGGGCTCATCATTCATCTGGAAGCATCACACAGTGTTCCAGTAAAAGAGAGGAAGAGGGATAATTCAAAGAATGGGACACATAAGCCCCAAAACCAGTCAAGATGAATCACCCTCCCCTCCCTCTTCTACATGAAATCCCATTCTGTCTTCTAACTGCTACTTAGAGCATCAGAGTGGTCACCCATGGAACACGTAGAGCACTGAAATGACTGACTGACCTGTTTCCATCCCTGTCTGTGGGACCGTATCTAAGCACTCAGCTCAGAACGCTACATACACAGTTATGAATTTCCTGTATACTCCCAGGAGGGAATGCTTTGAGTGTAACCCCACACTCCTTAAGGAATTCACTACAGCCTTCAGAACTGTTGTTAACCGCCCCCTACCCTGGATGTCCTCTCCAATTAGGTCAGCACTTGCGACTCTAGTCTTTAGGACAATGGGGAGGGTTTTAACTTACTCAATCGTCTTACCGTGTTTCAGTTATTTTGTTTATTGGCTGCTGCACAGCAGCCAAACGCTTTCTACATGGTAATATTTTCATTCCTATTTTTCTTCCTAAACAGCCACACAGCAAATAAGATAGAAAGAACATTAACATTTACAAAGCAGCTGCAATTAAATTTATGCATGTGACAAATAGACCATTTAAAAACAAACAAACAACCCCTCCGATGACTAGTCAGGCATTTGTTGCAACTGCCAGCCAGCAGTCTAGTCACTGAAATCAAGAGTGGTAAAGGTCCTCACAGCTCAAGGACTCGCAAATCCTCCCAACTTCTTTTTGCTACAACAAAAGGAGTCTTGTTACCTGGTGTGACTTGTGTGCTACTATCTGTGGCTTCCCAGAGAGCATGGCAAAGTCTTGCTAATATTGGCAGAACATCAAAGATACAGGAAAGTTAATTGGATGGAAAGAAGAGTTCCAAAAAAACTTTGTGAGAAAAGACCATCAACAAAAGACTTTAATGAAATCTCTAATCCAAAGAGCTGCAGTAGAGAGCCCCAGCAGTGTACTTGATATTAGAGTTGAACCAATAAGACTCATGGGAAGCTTTTCTTTTTTGCTGTTGTTCCTCCAAGATGTGTCTTTTGTACAGTTATATTTTTCCTTTCAATTAAACAGGCTACAAAACATGAAGTGAAAAAAAAATGTTCCAGAAGTTACCACGGACCATTACAAAATATTCTTTTTTCAGATAGGGTTGTCTTTTCCTTTACTCGCCCCAAAAAAGGGATCAGGCAAACGGGGTTGCTGGGTGCGGCAGGACAATGCATGCTGCTACTCCCCTTTCAGAGGTTTACCATCCTTCTACCCAGAGGTTGGCTACCTGTGGCCTGCAGGTGCATGTGGCCCATCAGGATTCTATGTGCAGCCCATGCAACCCCCTCTTCCCATGTTTCACTCATAATGGGGGCCCTGCACTTACCTACTCCTGCCCCTCCCTCCCAGAATTTCTGGAGTTTCTTGAATCAGCTGATTTGCAGTGTTCAAGCTCTGAGAGGGATGGGGAGGAGCGGGGACAGGGTACGAATCACCTGATTTACAACATTCCAGAAATGGTTGGAAGGAAAAACAGGAGACGAGAAGGGGCATGCTCAAGGGAAGAGGCCGGGGTGGGGGTGCTTTGAGGGAAGGGGTGGAGTCGGGGGTGAGGCCTGCAGTGCAGGGGAGCATCAAGCAGCTCCTGGCAAAATGAGAAGGGACACACATTTCAAGCCAGGGCACCCACGAGGTGCATGTTGATTGCACACCCCATTGTCAGGGCCATGAGCTCCCTCTGCTTCTTTATGTTACTTTTCCCAACAATTTAATTGGCCCTCAACAATGGATCACTGTGTCTTAAAAAGGGCAGAAGAAAGAAGGAGAATCAAGTCATCATCATCATCAAACATGGACTCCACTGGCAGCCAGTGCCCCCCCTCATTATTTCCTTCCATCTTTCCCTGTTCAGTGCAGAGTGGCTTAGTTTCTGTAGACCAGCTTCGCCCCAATCTATCCATTCTCTGTGGGGTTTGCCTCTACTATTTGAAGCGTCCATTATGCCAAATACCAGGGTCTTGACTTTTCACTCATCATTCATTCTACAGATATGCCCGAATAGCTGTAACTTGCATTGTATAACCTTCTGCAGTAGGTTCTCCTTCAGCTGTATCTTCCTACATAATTCCTCGTTGGTGACCTTCCGCATCCATCGTAGTCTGAGGATAAAGCGCAATGGATTTAACCCTACCCTTGAGGTCATGGGGAGCGCACATGACCCATTTCAATCTGGCAGCCCAACAAGATGAAGGGCCACTCATGCAGCCCACACACGAGCCTTGCCTGCTCATCGTTGATCTATGCCCCCCTTACCCATGACTGACCACATGCACTGGCTGGTGCCTACAAGAATGGAACTATGGCTCCTCCACTCCTGCCTGCCTCCCTCCCACTCCAGGGAGAATATAAAGGGAGCAATATCCCTGAAAGCTAAGCCTGAAATCCTGTCCAGCAAAGTGGCTCCTCCCCCTCTGCTGTACACCAGTCTCAGAGCTAGCCAACCCCAAGCCTTTGTGCTCAGAGGCAGAGAGGAGAGTCCCAGACTTCCCCAGTCTCCAGAGTGACAGTACAGTTGCTGCACCGGCCTTGGGAGGATGCAACGCTCTCTCACTTTCCCACACGTGTGACTTCCCTACTCTTGTTGATGGATTGGCAGGAGCTGTTTCAGCCAGCTCCTCCCCCACTGCAGCAGCATTCCCTTGTCATTAGCAAGCCAGCTGCTCTCCACAACGGACAGAGTCTACTGTTGATATTTTGGTTAAAGAGACAGTTGAAATTCCCCTTCCCCATCTATTATTGCTGTATAATCTATACAATTCATCAGCTCAGCGGCCATGTCAATAAAGAAAGAGGCAAGAGGCCATTGGTATTCAGAGCACACACAATACACAAGGCAGCAGATTTATGATCGGCACAACCTGAAATAAGCGCTTCTTTTCCCTGGGGACTTGGGTTAACACAGAGTGGCTGCAAGTTAATTTGCTAATAGGTTATTAATATACGTCCCTTCCAGCTTGTGATGGGAATGAAGGCTAGAACACCTGTCCATCTGCAGTAATTTCTGTACAGCTCAGTGCATCCTAAAACGCCATTCCCTGCTTCTCTCTCACACACACAGCTATTACTCCATTCGGGCGTACATCTTTGCCATGCAGCAAACAATGGTATTGGATCAGCTGCAGTGCCTGCTTCTGACCCAAACATCATCCACTGACTCTACTTCACAGCAGACTACCCTGACCTTTCACCTTCACCCTGTAACAAGGGGCAGCACAACCGCGAGAATCCCAGTTCCCCTGCTGGCTCCCCATTCGCTCCAGAGGGAAAGTAATCTGCTACCAGGCTAATTACTTTCTCCCCACGGCCATCTCTGCTTTCCCACCGTGCACAGTGCACAAGAGGAAGGAGGGTGCGGAGTCCTTGCCTTTGCTGCTGTCCACCTCTGTGGGAGGGGAACTTAGACACTTGGAGGTTGCTTGACCCCTGCTGTCTGGCTTTCGATGCAGGTCTCCTCCACAGTGGAATAAAGGCACCCCCTAGTTCCTGGGAGAGATGTTCTGGGCATCCACATTCTCCCCTATTAATTATTATTATAATAAACAATCTTAGAACATGAAGTAGGGCCTACAATTCAGATCCCACTGCAGCAAATTCTCACCCTACCCTGCTGGAAATTCATGCTTGTCACATTGTGCTGCATCATTACCATGGCCCCTGCAAATGACAGGGACAGAATGCGATAGAACCCAGACTCCTTTCTCCAAAAGGGCAGGTAGCTTCTGCTGGAGCTAACAGAGAAACAGCATTTGCAGCTGACAACTTCCATTTTCAGAAGAGACCAGCAACCACCATTCAGCCAGAGTTTTCAGACAATTTAGTTCAGGTCAGCGAACTTTCCAAGGCGGAGTGCTCAAATTTGACCTTTTGACCTCTATGTACAGGTCCGAGTGCTGGTGACACTTTTTAAAGTCACTAATAGTCCTACTTACAACGGCTTCATTAATAAACAAATGAAGATGCAGCACTTTACCGTTTAGCTGTGGCTGGTGGCAGAAGGGAGACCCCTGGTGTGCAGAAGTGGGGCTGGAGGCAGGTGAGCTGAGGCAGGGAGGAACTGGGCAGCCCTGGGGAAGCAGGACCTCCAAACACCTCACTGGAATTAACCGACTGCCCAAAGGATGGTGGCAGTGACTGGTGATGGAACAAGACAGGACAGAAATGGAAAGCAAGAGGGCTCGGCCACCATCCCTGGCAGTGGGCAGAGGCAGGTGGATTAAACAATCCCTGCCCCAGAGCACATAGCAGGGGTGGGGCAGAGGGACTCAGTCCCTGTGTCCCTGGGGATGCGGGGAGGGGCAGATGGCAGAGGTGGGGGGCAGAGAGGCTCAGGCCCTATCCCCTGAGGTGGGATGGCATTTGCAACAGCAGGAGCAGCTCCATGCTATTTGGCCCGCAGGGCCCAGTTCTGTGTTCCCAACAGCTCCACTCTGCCCCGCCATCTGCAGCCTGAAAGGCCCAGCCCTGTGCCCCTGGCAGCTTTGAGCAGCCCAGGCTTCCTGCCCTGCCCCTCTGCTGGCTGGCTTGTGGGCAGGGTTCAGATGTCCCTTCCTTCCCAAGGCAGCTCTGCTCACTGCGGTGTGCGGCTGTGGGAACAGAGCGGCTCCTGCAGATCTCTCCACCCCAACTGCATGTGACTGGAGGGGTGGGGCTGAGCTAAGCTCCCACCTTGTGTGCCAATGAAAACTGGCTTGCATGCCACTCTTGGCTCCCATGCCGCGGGCTGCTCACCCCCAAATTTAGCACCTATTAACGACTCTAAGTAAGGGGCAGAATTTCAAGTATTCAGCGTTTGCAGGGCCACTTGAATCCAGATTTACACACATTGGAAAATTCAGTCTCCCGAGTGTTATTCTGGAGGGCGATCCTTCCTCCACATGTAATAAAGCTTTGGGCTTTGCAGGGATCTGCCTCTGAGAAGGGAGAACTATGTTTCACTCTCACAGCTGCGAGACCAGGCGATGAGCGAGTTTCTATGCACCATGCTGACAATGATATGGAAATGGAAACTTTCAGGGACCTGATATTCTCCCTACTCTCCTAAACTGATATACAGCCTCAAATTATTTAATACTGTTTTATTAATACGTTATTATTTTAGATACCACATGCTTATCATTTAGATTTCTCTTGGGGTTGTTTTCATGTAACACAACACTGCCCTAAGGACTAATATTATAAATTATACAGCAAGCTGCCATCACTTTAAGTACTGTAATTTTAAAAAGAAAAGAACAGCTGTCACCCCGGAAAAAAACAAACAAACAAACATTACCTTAGGCAACTATTGTTTTTCTAATAACTGAATGGGATTTTACACACACACACACACACACACACACACACACACACAAACTTTGTTTATGGTGGGAATGTCAGACGTTTCAATCTAGATATAAATGTTTCACAAACTTAACGTTAAGTACCAACTCTTCCACTGTCTAAGATGATAAAACTAGATCAGAGGCAATGTGATTACTTCAGGGTCTAAATGAATGATCTCTAGTTTCTTGTGATAGCGTACAAATCGGTGCAACAAGAGAAAAAGCCAGGAGCTCAGGCCGCAGGGCGTTTAATAAAAAAATGAGTTCCTTAACAATCTTCACTCACATACGGTGAATCTGTAGGTTAAAGCTAGCAAATGCTGTTTAACCACAGGGAAAAAATTAAAAAGTGACACTAATTTTGAACAAAAGTTCAAGGCTATGTGTGGCATACACCATGCAAAAATTGTGATTAAATTTAAAAGCATAGCTGGGACGCAGTGTGTGGGTGACATTCCTTCCTTGACGCAGCCCTGTAGCTGGTTTACTTTAAGGGACGTGGTGGGGGTGGGGGTGTAAATCAAGGCAGAATTGAGCCTGAATGTGAAATTTATACACTTAAAACACTTTGTCATTTGATATTTACAATACGGAATTAACTTAGGTCTTGTCTTCAATCCTAGAGTTAGCACAAGTTAATATTACAGCTGGGCAAGGAATGGTTCCCCATCTGGCAATATATCTGAGATTTTGCAATGTTTTCCTGTCGCAAATCAAGATGAAAAACTTATGCAAACAAAAATTAAAAAGAAAATTCTGTTCAAGTTACAAAAAAGTTTTGATTTCATAGTTAGCTTATATTTCAAAATAAGATTGCCATTTAAATTGGAAAACTGACTTTTTTGTTTCAAAACATGCCAAACCAAAACATTTGATCAATGCTGAAACATTTTTCATTAAACCTACTGCGTCAAGAAAAGTGTGGACACCTCGTCTCCTTGCCTGAGAGGTCTTTGTTTCAATGAACCATCATTTTTCAACAAAATAATGTCAATTGAAAATTCTCACTCAGCCCTGTTTTACTTGAGTTACTCCCTTTGAACCAGCCTTGTTTGAGTGAGAACAGGCAGACTGTAAAACACTCGTACAGAACAAGTCGGTTAGCTGAATGATAGACTCCTTCATCAGTTGATGAGTTACACTAATTTCTTTGTAGCCTGCTGCCGAACCCTCGCAGCATTACCAGCTTGACCAATCTCTGATGCCTCAACTGGTTTAAAGCACAACTTAACTTGAGCTAGAGATGTGTGTGTGCAGGTGTGGACAGGAATCGGGTTAAGGGCAACACTCAATTCAGACCTCAAGATAATACTGCAGGTAAAACAAACGTAGAGTTCAATCCTGCAAAGTGCTGAACCTCTGCAATTAGATGCAGAACATCCAACACCCTTCATTGTTATACCACTTTACAGTAATACACAAAGACAATAACCTACAACTTCTGATGCTGGTGCAGCTCAGGAGCAGGATGAAGAAGTGTTTCTAAACTGCTTTTGTGTTTCTCCAATCCTGGGGCCATTCTGACAACAGTTATTTTGCAGTACAATTAGAGCAACCTTTGCGCTGCTCTAAGTTATGTCAGCACCAAACAGCTCCAAAGGCTGTTCCTGCAGCTGGGAATTATTAAATTGTAAGACAGTTCCAGTCACACCTCATGGACTAGCAGCCAGAACAGGGTGTGGTGCGGATCCCAAAACTGCAGATCAACACGACCCAGAAACAGCTCTTGTTATACAAATCCTCTGTGGGTCATCAGATAAACCAGGTACGGGCAAATAATTTAATGAATCTGAAGAGCAATGCATACTCAGCATCCTGGGGATGGGAGTCAGTGCATATGCTCCTTACATCAATAGTAAATAAAGATATGTATATCTCATAGAACTGGAGAGGACCTTGAGTCCAGTCTTCCACACTGAAATCAGGGCCAAACACCCTCCCTGACAGCCTTTTTTTTTTTAAACTATTTGCGCCAGACACCTAAACAACCTCCTTGAGGATTGAACTCATAACCCTGTGTTTACAAGGCCCATACTCAAACCACTGTGCTATCCCTCCCCTCAAAGGAGGTCACTTCAGTAACATTTTGCAAAGGGGACTGAGTACCTCACAGGAATTGGGCCACTAGCAATTGGAAAGCTCATTAATAGTATTTGTAGGAATTGCAATTATTTCTGCCACAAGTCTTTGGGGAAAATCTAGCCCTATAATTTCACGAGCTCAGGGAATTTCCACAGTGCAGGCCACAGATCATTACGCTAATTGTCTTGCAGATGCTCTCCTCTCCAGTTGCAATCATAGAGACCTCTTTCTTTCCAAGTGTACCCCTCTGGGGCTTAGAGTGTGAAGTTCCTTTAAAACTTTGCCCTGAGGCAAAGGAAAGGCTGATTGTTCCATGGGAGTGAAAAGAGGGAGAACTGACAGGGCGTGGGGTGTCTTCTGCTCCAGACAAGAGGCCTATAGAGAGCAGGGCCTCACAGAGTGACACAGCTGAGAACCAGAGTGAAGTCTGTGAGGGATCAAATGGCTGACTAGGGATACTCCAGGACAAGAGTCAGGAGGTGCATTGTATCAGTAAAGGAATCATCAGGGAAAGAGAAACAGAGAGGACCAGGTCTCACCGGGCTTATGAGTGGGAGCAAGGAGAGAGACTGCAGTTAGCTATGTGGGGAGCGTGGTGTTCTATGTGGATTCGCAGACAACAGCCAAAGAGGACACCAGAGAAATGTATCAGGGAAAGTTTATTGGCACCAAAGGTGACCAGGAATACCCAAAATCCACAGCCAGACTGGAACTTTGTGCAGGATTCCTGCACTTAGCGGTAGCTGCCTGGCCTGGCGTCTGCCTTTCATTTTACAGTCCTGCAGGACCTTGTGTTGGATGTGACCCTCTTTTACCTCTCTCTCCATCATTCCCCCCAGTTGATTTTCTCTATTCATCCCTCCGCAAATCAATATTTCCCCTTCCAACACTGTGCTATCTGTGTGCTGCCTGCATGGGTATGTATTTACTCCAGTGGAGGGGGTAACAGCCTCGAGGGTGGAAAGTAGTTTCCCTAATTTCCTCTTGCCCGCATCTTTTCTTGGTCAGATCTGCACAGAGCAGATTCCTCCTTGGCCAGGAGAGAGCTTATACAGGTTGAATCTCTGAAATCTGGGACTCTCTGGTCTTGCAACATCCATGAGAGCCCTGGTAGCTGGGAGGTGGGACCAGCTGGCAGACCAGCGGCCAGCAGCCTCAGCCGGGGCACCCACAGCAAAGCCAGCAGCTGAGAGACTGTGGTCGGGGAGCAGTGGCCAGGAAGGCAGTAGCCCACAGCTGGGAAGCTGCAGCCCAGGGCCCTGGAGTAGGGGCTGGGGCTGGGGCTGGGGCTGGGGCATATTGGCCAGGGGCAGGAAGCTGTGGGGGGCAGCTATGAAGCTGGGGGCCAGGAACTTGGGAAGCTGTGGCCAGGGGACTTGGAGTGGGTGACCGGGGCTGGAAAGCCATGAGAGGCAGCCAGGAAGCCAAAGGCCCATAGCCAGGACTGAGAATAAGAAGCCAGCAGCAACCAGGAAATGGTGCAGGCGATGGCTGGCAGGGAAGCCTGGGAGTAGGGGCTGGAGGCCAGCAAGGGAGTGTTGACCTTCCCTGGTCCAGGACCACTCAGGTCCCAGAGGCGCTGAACCAGGGAGGTTCAACCTGTAGTCACACAAGCGCGGCTGGATAACTTTCCTGCAGCAAATACTGCAACAGTTCATGTGGGAAAGTAATATTACTAATCACTAGGATATACTTTTCACTACTTCCAATACAAATAAGGAGATGAAGCCACTGTCACAATAACAGCCAGCTGTCTGTGGACAACCAACAAGGCCACTGTTACAGGAGCAGTCTGTGTCTGCCCAATGAATAGATAAAGTGCCAGCAGAAGACACCCAAAAATATGTAGCACAGTTCCTGTGATTTGCAGAGGTATTAAACCTGTGTATTGTGAATGACTTCCTCTACGCATATCTTTGCATCAGCTCCTAACAAATGCCATGAATCGTAGTCTGACATTGCAACTGTGGCTACAACGCTGGAGCTCAGTTTATTTCAATGTTTGTGAAGAGATCAACTCAACATGTTTCAGCCCTTCCACACCTGTAAAATTTCAAAACAAAAAGTTTTTGGCTACATCCACATAACCTCACATATATGCCAGTATTAAAGGACAACATTCAGCTGAACAGTACTACAGTTTGTTACACTCTTTAAGGATCTCAAAGCACTTTATAAGTGATAATAACTCTAGCTTCTCTGCTAATTTTAGCTAAGAAGGTATGCAATCATTATCCCTAAATTACAGGTGGGGAAACAGAAGCACAGCAATATTAAGCAAGTTGGCTGGAGTCATGCACTGAGTCATTGGCAGAGTCAGGAATAAAATCCCAGAGTCTAGAAATTAATCATTAATTACAGTCACAAGTACATTTTAGAAGACCTTTTTTTTTTAAAGTAGGAGGGAAGAAATGCTAATATGGAAAGGCAAAAATGAAGTTTAAATACGAAACTTCCATTCACATGTCTGGGATTCCTGAGCTGGCTGCTTATTCTAGTGGCTGTAAGGCAACAATCATGAATGGTGCTATTTAAAAGTGAAATAAATTGCCCCTATCTCTTTAAGGAGATCAGGCCTCATTTTTGGCAAAATAATAGCAGATATAAAAAGAGCCATGATTTCAACATTTCTTATTATGACTCCTCTCCCAGCTCCTCTAAAAATAAAAGGCCACTCTGTAGCTCTAGATCAATCACACTAAAAGAAGAAGGGTGCACTTACAAGAACAGAATAGTGTCTTTGACGCTAGGAAAACATTAGTCACATGCAATATTGTCACCATAACGCTATTTTCCAGCCTTTGCGACAACTGGTATTAAATTAGGTATTTTTGCACCAAAAGCAAAATAAATATGGCTTTATTTAATGCTACTAAAAGGTTCAGATTCAAGGGAGACCCTGAGGCATGCGGTTTTGTTATTAAAGCACATATGCTGACTCTATTGATTAGTGCAGTCCTCTGAGCAAGAGAATTTGTCACATCAATAGCAACTGAAAAAATACTCTGGAGCCATAATATGGTTTAAATGAGCAGTTACCACATCAATATAAAGAGCATTTTCAATGGGAACCTTTCACAAGCTGCTATTTGTTTTAAGATAAAGGACAACAACGTTTTACAAGGAAGCTTTTTTAAAGTAATGGTGAGCAAAACAGCAACCACTGAAGCTGTCTTAAGATCACTGCAGTCAAAGAGCAATAAAAGCAGCACTGGCAGGGGAGGGAGGGGGGAATCCATGCTAGAAGGAAAAGGCTATTCTACAAGCAATGTGCAGGAATAAGAGACAACGAAAATATCATCTTTCATCTCTGCCAATGCCCTTTCTATTGCAGCTACCCACAGTGAACCAGTTCTGTAAACACAGATACATTGTGGACTTTGCTCTCCATGGCTGCCAATCCCGTGGACCGCATGAGTTCTAAGAACCAAGGCCCCCAGCATCAAAATAACATGCTCATTTCCTAAATTGTTTGCGGTGGTGTTGCCAGGCCTGCTCCAAACCTGATGCATCCCCTGAGTTGAGTGGTGTTTGCTGGGAGTGTGTGATACAAAGCTGGCTTCTCTACAGCGGTTATAGTGGACCACAAGCTAAATATGAGTCAGTGTGACACTGTTGCAAAAAAAGCAAATTTGATTCTAGGATGTATTAACAAGAGTGTTGTAAGCAAGACTTGAGAAGTCCTTCTTCCGCTCAACGCTGTGATTATCAGGCCTCCGTTGGAGTATTCTGTCCAGATCTGGGCACCTCATTTTACAAAAGATGTAGACAAATTGGAGAAGGTCCAGAGAAGAGCAACAAATGTGAATAAAGGTTTAGAATACATGACCTACGAGGAAATACTGAAAGAATTCAGTTTGTTTCATCTGGAAAAGGGACAACTGAAGGGGACTTGATAGCAGCTCTCAAGTACCTAAAAGGTTGTTGCAAGGAGGAGGGAGAAAAATTCTTCTCTTTAATCTCTGATGATAGGACAAGAAGCAATGGGCTTAAATTGCAGCAAGGGAGTTTTAGGCTGGACATAACAAAAAACTTCCTAACTCTTTGGGTTGGTTGAGCACTGCAATAAATTGCCTAGGGAGGTTCAACAATCTCTGTCATGGGAGATTTTTTAAGAACACGTAAGACAAACACCTGTCAGGAATGATCTAGATGGTGTTTGGTACTGCCACGAGTGAAGGGGCCTTGACTTTATGACCTCTCATGGTTTCTTCCAGTTCTAGCATTCTGTGATTCTATCCCTGAAGAGAGGAATTGTTTGCTGCCTCATTATGGCTGCATTCTAGCTGCTTGCTCTTCCCCTTCCATTCGTTCAGTACCTACTGGCCCCAGGCCTTGCTACATCCAACTGGTGTGGGAGCTCCCTTAAAAGAGGCCGGCGTTTTGGGAACTTGCCTTGGCTGAAGTGGATAGGAGTGGAAAGAATGGAGCTGCTGTTAAAAATGGACCATCAAAGTAGCGATTTACATGGCCTATCTCCATCATCAGCCTACATATTTCTTATAACTTGGAATACTTGTAAAGATGTGTGATTTCATTAATGTAGATAGTGTCACCACTGATGCAGATCACAAGTGTTCTACACTGTCCTGTTTTGCATGACTCTTATCCATGTCCTTCCATGAATCCTCCATAAAGGATCTGCCCAATGTGCTGGAGGCCTTCCTATTGTTTGTGTCACATCTCCATGTCACTTGGATACCAATGGAGTACACATGCTGTCCATCTGTTGTCTCAATCTCACAACATGACCAGCTCATTTCCATTTCTGGTCATATGTAACTTGAACGATATCTTCAACGCAGCTTCTTGCATACAAATCACCAATATTAACGCGCTGTAACCTCCCACCATGCATCTTCCCATTGCTCTTCAGATGGTTTACAGATTTGGATTCTTCTGTAAGTGTCATATTCCACATTTTGAAGCCATACGTCATTACCAGAAGGATACTGGTTTTAAAGAGATGGGCTTCGCGGTGGCAAAATGTTTGGAATCGACAAACATGCTGCGCAGATTCTCAAAGGCAATCCAACCCAACCTCGTCCTCCTCCTGCTCGACTCCAGGGTCCAACTTGCAATGCTTGTCCAACTATTTGCATTCCAGAAGTATCTAGACACCAGACCTAAGACCGGGGCCTCAGTCTGCTAAGCACCAAGTATAGACAGCCTAAATGACTTGCTCATGGCTGCAAGACAGGACAGCGACAAAGATGAGAACTGACCCTAGGTTTTCAGAGTCCCAGTCCAGTGCCTCATCCATTGGGCTACACTGCCTCTCATAAATACTACATATATAATCAAGCTATAATTGGCATTAAAGAGATCAGAGAAAAAAATTATGCTGAATATCAGGAAAAATTCATTGACAGTAACATATATTAAAGCAAGAATATTCCATAGGTGGACTTCAGGCGAAATGCAAACATTCAGAAGCTTCTGAACAGACATTGAAATCTATTTACTTATTATTGTTAATAATTTTTATTAGTTTCTCTGCAGTCTGGATCTTGACTATCCCTTGATCAAGAAATGTGGACCTGAACAAGAGATAAAGGACTATCCCTTCATTAAAGCATGGAATAAACTCTCAAAGGATGTTACAGAAGAGCTGGTGCCTGAGTCTTTTATAACTCATTTGGACAGAACTCTGTGAAATCTATAGTGGGGAACAAGGACAAGTTTTCAGGGGGCTGGACCTCTCTAATTTTTCCACATATGATTTCTGTGATTCTGTGCAGTCAGTGTGCACCACGCACTCAGCCAAACAAACTCTGCTCAGAGTTCAGTGCCACCCACCTCCTTGTGCTTGTGAAAAAAATCCAGCTGAAGGAAAATGAGGAGCAGCATGTGCTGTAAGTTTTGCAGAAGATGAGACATTTCCCAGTATCCTGATATCTTTTGGCTAGCTGCTTATTTTATGATGACTAATAGGCAATTACTATGGTAATGCTGCAATACAACATGTGTGAGGTTTGGGAATGAGAAATTATAGGTAACTACTTTGGGCTCATTTCTATGGTAACAAAAAGTAATTGTCATTAAATACCAGTTATGCTGTGGCTGTACCTGGTAATTATAGATTTTTTTATGCCCAGAAACATAAATAAAAACCAATAAATTTATTCAAAGGTCTATGATTGTTTACTTATATACTGTTATATGGAATACACAAAGAAAAACACCTAATTAGGAAAAAAATAAACTCAGCTGAAAGCTTCATCTTGTCACTGAGACAGATGCCCTGTTTTTTTTAATTCAGTTCAACTTGTGAATTGCACATACAAGGATGAAATTAAACAAAAATCCCACAATCCTTTCTGTCCCCCACTCCCAGCAAACTAGGAGAAACATAATCAGAGATATTTAAACAAATGATCTTGTGTGTGTGATGTGAGAGTAGCTATATCGCACAGCAGGATGACTGTTAGAATTCAGCTGACACGTTCTACCCACAGTATCTTTTACCACGGGATTTTCTGATTAAAAAAATAAGTAAAAAAAGATGTCATCAATTAATATCCCCAAAAACTGAACTGTCCTTAGCTATGGTGTCTGCTCCCACAGGCTCCCAATTCTATCTGCCAGGTATATCGAACTACTATCCTTATAGAGAATAGAAGGGGTTGCCCTTGTTTAAATTAGGGTGTATGTATGTTATGACAGGGTCTGATTACATCCTGGGTTATCACAACATAGCTCCATCATACTCAAGATTCCATATAGACATTCACAGCCAGCACTGAAGTGTATGCTACCAGAGTTTCGCTGCTCCAGGACCCAAGCAAGCTAGATTACAGTCAGCTAAGGTGTGTCCACCCCAGCTGTAAATATACCCTGTGATTGCAATATAGATGTATTAGAGGTGACCCTACATTTGAGGCCAGACCTGAACTTTGCATCTCTGTTTTCTAACTTAAGTATTTGCAAGCTAGGCTTTTGGATTATTTTGATCCTACTATAGTGACAGATAATACTTTCTTCTTATATCAAGTCTTCCACCACCTGATACAAGAATGTCTTACATAAGTATTCATAACTCCAGCATCTTAACACTCTTATGTCAACATTGTACTAATTTTACAGGTGAGGAGAAGGATGCAGAAAGCTTATGTAGCATGATCAGTCAGTGCAGAAACTGGGGATTAAAACTATGAATTCCCAGTCCAGGGTTCTACCATATCGACTCATTGCCTCCTGTTGAACAGAACGTGGTGAATATGATTCCTGGTAAAGTGTTTTCAACATGGTGCAATAAAACTCAAATTTACATATAAAGAGCTGGATCTTTCAAGGGAAACTGGCCCCATTTTTTGTATGTTTTAGCCACATTTAGGCTGTGTCTACACGTGCCCCAAACTTCGAAATGGCCACGCAAATGGCCATTTCAAAGTTTACTAATGAAGCGCTGAAATGCATATTCAGCGCTTCATTAGCAAGCGGGCAGCAGCGGCACTTCAAAATTGACGCGGCTTGCCGCCGTGCGTCTAGTCCCGACGGGGCTCCTTTTCGAAGGGACCCCGCCTACTTCGAAGTCCCCTTATTCCCATCAGCTCATGGGAATAAGGGGACTTCGAAGTAGGCGGGGTCCTTTCGAAAAGGAGCCCCGTCGGGACTAGACGCACGGCGGCAAGCCGCATCAATTTCGAAGTGCCTTCGAAATGGCCATTTGCGTGGCCATTTCGAAGTTTGGGGCACGTGTAGACGTAGCCTTAATGTTTTAAAGAAGCCATATAATTTTATGCGCGTTTAGAAGTGTTTATAAATTAATGGCAATTGATTAAATTAAATGGGCTAGTCCTCCTAAAGCTTTTCTGAACTCCTCTCCCCTGGAACAATTATGTCTGGAAAGATTAATGGGCCAGCTCTTGGCTCTAAGCTGAATAATTTGCAGATCTAAGGTTACCATCCCATTTTACCTCGTTAGCAGCAGCAGTTTTCTCAGCTATTTCCTGTGCAGGTGGAAATTAAACTTGAACTATCTTTAGAATCCACAGAAAAGAGCTGGAAGTGGGCCTGGAAAGAAATGATTTGATCCTCTGCTCTCCTCCCACAAAACGAAAGCCTTCCAAACCAGTCTTTTCTGGTCAGGACAACGAATCCCTGCCCCACTTGGCTATCCAAAGCTTTTCCCAAAACACCAGTGCCTAACGGGGTACATTTTGGACAGCGTGTTCAGTATGCTAAGGAATGATGGCTTGGCACTCCTCCAAGCACTGAAGTTCTCATCGGCTTTCATAGTCATTACTATTGTACAAAAGAGGAAGAAGTACGCCTCACTGCATCCCCAGGAGATGAAAAGAGCAGGAGGAAAGAACTGAAGATTTTTACCTCCACAGAAGATTTTTTTTCCCCTGCCACACTCTCGTTCACGTTTGCCTTACCTAGGGCAGCACCTTCTCTATTTTAAAAATAGTAGTAAGTTTTGACTTCTTGTCATCCCCTATCACAGGTTTTAATGTTTTCATAGAATTCTAGGGCTGGAAGGGACCTCAGGAGGTCATTGAGTCCAGCCCTCTGCCTAAAGCAGGACCAACCCCAATTAAATTATCTCAGCCAGGGCTTTGTCAAGACAGAACTTAAAAACCTTTACGATTGAGGCTCCACTCAGTTTTGCCAGTGTGTTCTGCACTAGAGGAAGAAGGGAATGAGAGAGCACGAAACATGGTGTTCTCTGTAATGTCAGTGTTTAGGATGCACCAGTGCCATTGTTATGGTTCTATTGAGAGATGTTCTTCACAGTGGAATGGGACATTGGAA
The DNA here is from genome assembly GCF_033958435.1 of Carettochelys insculpta. Lineage (NCBI taxonomy): Eukaryota > Metazoa > Chordata > Testudines > Carettochelyidae > Carettochelys > Carettochelys insculpta. The sequence continues at coordinate 8,201,609 of NC_134145.1, forward strand.
ATGAGAACAGCTCGACAACAAGCCCTTTGTCTGGTTCACAGGTGCTGAATTTGAAACATATGAGCTTCTCTTCTTTTTAACAGCAAATGAAGTCCAAGCCTCCAGTGTTGGGGAGACAATAAATAAAGACCTCACAGTCAGGAGAGAAAAAAAAAAACAGTCACAAGAGCCAAATTCTATTCTTGAAGATGACACAAGCTCACTTTTTGGCTTTGGAAACAATACTATTCTGGGTTAGATATTGATTGTCCTTTATGTTTACAAAGCAGCGCTAGCTCTGATAGCTTCTAGAAACAGGAGTATAGTCATCCTGGCTCAGAAAATTTCTTGGGCCAGCCACATGGGTAGGTGCCCTGGGATCAGGCAGGATTATACCCAGGTGGCTAGGCCAAGTTGCTGCACCTTAGCATTAGTTTGAGCACAGCTAGCGTGTGTACAGATACTTCTACTGGCAGTTACACCACCAAGCTGCTGTGTTGACATACCCTTAGTAAAAACATGCTGGGCAACACAGAAGGAGACCTCACAACCACAGGTGTGGGGATAGGTGAGGAAATAAAAGGAGCTGTGGTCCCGTTCTATCTCTTCTCATGCACTGGCACATAAGGAGTGGGCCCAGCGAACTGGTAGTGGCTAGTTTGTGACTCAGGCACAATCCCTTTTGAATATTCCTTCTGGGCAGCTCCACATTTCTCTCAGGGCAGCATGCCATGCCACAGTCCAGCCCTCAGGGAGCACTGACCTCAGAGAGCTGCTGGGACAGATCCACTAAGGGTGTTTTCAGCCCCCCTGTGGAAGGTGGTATGTATGTGCAGAGCACACACTAGTCAGTTTTCTGCCCTTTCCGGTGTGTTCTTTCAAGGCCTGTTTTAGAACCCAGTGCCACGTGTGGCCAAGGGTTTTGAGAGTGGTTGAAATGTGACAGAGTCCAAGCACCCCATAGTCAGGCTCTTCCCTTCATTCCTCAGTGACATAGAATCTGGCTGGCCCAGTCCCCAGGCCAGCCTACAAGATGACCATGTGACAAAGTCACAGACATTCCAAGTGACAAAATGCTACCAAGAAAACAGTCCTGAGCTTTACGACAGGACACAGGCCTTTGAAAAACTTCAGGGCTACACAGTATTTCAAGCCACAGCCCTTCATGGAGGAACCATGCTGCAGGACCACATCAAATGAGAGAGAATACAGCAATGGGGACTGTTGCCTGTCCTTCACTGAGCTAGTTCTGTCAGCCAGAATGAATAGGGCGACACCACCTTTCAAATCATTAGCGACTAACGAGGAGCCAAACGTCCCCTGACTTTGGAAGTGTGAAGCCTGCCCCTAACAGAGGTCAGGGGAGGGAAGTGGGGAGTAATGGGGAGATGGAAATATCAGTGTGCCCTTTTCCTCCACCCTTGCATACCAGTGCAGGTCTCACAATCAAGTCATAAACGCAATCCAGGTCTGAAACATGACAGCTCTGCTTACTATAATTAACACTTAGACTTTACTTGTCTTATTTATGTCACTGTCACAGCAAATCAAGTCAAGGGAACAGTAAAGTGCCATGCAGCAGACAGAGTCGAATAGTAGCTGCTGGCTGCAGACTTACAAACCACAAAAGCCATCTTTTCTCCTGTCTTATCATTGCATCTTTAAGCTGCCCCCATAAAGAAGTTTTTTTTTTGTTTTTTTTTTTGCACTTGCCATCCTGCGGTCTGTTCTCAGGAAGACAAGGTTGACAAATTGGAAAGAGTCTAAGGTGAGGACACAGATGGAGTGGTTTTGCTGGCAGAAACACATTGCACCATTCAACTGCACAATACAGACTTTAGAACAAGTTCTTGATAAGGAAAGTTCAGGCCAAGCCCCAGGACACATGACTTTCAAATGGAGAACACAGAGTTGTATTTCCTTGGCTTGTCTATGTCCCTTGGTAGTGTCATATATTCAGTGAATGATGATGCTAACCCACAGAAAAATACTTTCCCTAGCCCTTATGTTACTGAACTTTTAGGTCCAGGAAACAGAGTTTGGTTGAAACAACATGGAGTTACATGGCACCTTACAGACTAATAGATTTATTTGGGCATAAGCTTTCATGGGTAAAACCCATTTTGTCAGATGCATGTCAGTATGCAAGTGAAATGGGTTTTTACCCACAGAAGTTCAGGCTCCAACCAAAAAATCTGTTAGTCTTTAAAGGTGCTACAAGACTCATTGTTTTTGCAGATACAGACTAATACATCTACCCCTCTGAGAGTTTGGTTGGGCATCACAAGGGAATATGTACCTGTCCACCATCTGAGCTTGATCACGCATTGCCATGAATTAATTAAGTCTCCAGATATGACCATTCATTCTGTTGTCTTTAGTTTTACCGAATTGTCCCACAATTTATCCCTATAAGGAAGAAAAGCTTAGCCTCATTGTAGAAGCTCCTGCAGAAATGGGTTTTCACACAAAATTTATTTCTGTCATGATTGTCCTGCATAGGAATCTGACAGAAAGGTTCTCTCAGTCCACATGGGAATGGACAGGTTGTCATTGTGAGCAAAAAAGCAACACTTTAAGGAACTGCTATTTTAAATATCTCAATATATGGCTTTATTCTGTGTTATTTAACTTTGGAACTTACCTGGTGAAGTAAAGTTTCATACACACACTTATAAAAAGGGTTATCCTTAAAGTTAACCCTCGTTTTCAAAAGGCTTCTACAAAGCTATCTAGTCCGTCTGTGGCAGAACCCTGCATACCCTGACGTCACAATGAGCACACTAATTCTTGTTATTAGTTCAGACATTACAGTGGAAAGAACAAGATAGGACAGCCCTTCAGTAAAATGAGTATGTGACTTTTTCACTGAAAGCTAGAAGGAAGACTCAAATTAACACTGGAGTTTTGTCCTCCCAAGAGCATTCTAATAGCAAAGGTTTGTGATGCTAGCATGCTGGCAAATCACAGCGAGTAGCCAAATGATAAATGATCCAAATTATCTATTCAGAACTTTGAGTTCCCAAACTTCATCCAGTTCTAAAAGGAATCAACTTTCCCTCACCTCTACTCCTTACTAATCCCACAGCATTTGTCTCTAAGCAATTCTGCTTGGCGTTTTGAATGAGGTCCATTTCCTGTAGCCCACTGACAAAAGCCCAATGTTCGTTTCTCAGCACTTTCTGTGTACTGCAGGAAAGGGAGAAAGCTTTGGGTAATTCCTGATGAGAAAGGTATTATAAAAAAGACAACACTTCTGACACGTTGTGAATGGGTCAGAATCTTCACCGCAAGTAATGGTGAGCAGATGCTGTTTCGCTATCTTCAAGTATAGATAGATGTGCAACACATATAAGAATATCTGTGCATGGTAATGTATTTTCTATTAAAGGTGTATGGAATAATGTTACAAGGAGATCAAGGTGTTTTTCAAATCTATTCAGCAAATACCTTGGCTTTTACTCTATGGATAGATATTAAATGGTCAAAATTCGAGCTGTGTTGTTTATCTGGACAAGTCATATGACATGTTTTGTCCCCTACTTGGTAAACTACACGCACTTCTCTCAAGAGTATTTGTCTAGGTTCCACTTAACACCCAGGTTCCACAAACATTGATATACATGCCTTTGAAGTTCTTGTCCACTAACATTTGTTCCAAGTTGCGGGGCGGGGGTAGACTGTACAAAAGCATATAAATAATATTCCCAAAACTTATTTCTGTGGCCTAAGCACAAATGTTTTATAGCTTTGATATTAAACTCACTTGCTGCCGGTTATGAACATTTCACCACTGCAAAGTCCCCACAGAGTCACAACATATTTGCTCCGCTCCCTGGAGTATGAGCAGTAGTTTGCAAATAATAGACAATTTTGGCATTACTGTTGCTGTGTTGGCTTGCAGTACTACTCTGAGAGAGTGAACACTTGGAACAAAGTAGCTGTTATCCTGGAGTGGATCATAGGTCCAGCTGGTCCAATATCCTGCTTCTAGATAGTGGTTACCACGAAAAAGTCAGCCAGCTGTTACCATACTGTTTTACATCAATCACCTGTTATTTCTAGTTCTGGCTGGCAAACAAGGAACATGTTTTGCCAAATTATTTCAGGCTTTAAAATGTGTTTTCATCTGCATTGGGCCAGACAGAAACTAATTTTATAGTTTAATGATTAATGCTTTCACCTGGGATGAGGGAGATCCAAGTTCACCTCCATGCTCTGCTCGATTCTTTCCCAACCAGGCAGAAAAGAGAAGTGAATGTGGCTCTTCCACACTGCAGAGAAGTGCCCTGATGCCTGGGCTACTGGCTATTTTATGGTTTCTGTCTGTCTCACTCTCACATATCCATTTTGAGCTGAGAAATCTCCCTGACAAAATTGTTCAGACAGGTTTCAGTTTTGATGAATCAGCATTTTTGACAAAGAAATGTTCAGTCCAAAAATTCTTTATAGTTCTATATATTTCCTAGTCTAACTTAGGCTAGTGAGGGGACTTCACTTCCCAGTACATGGCAGACATAACCCAACTTCTAACAGTGACTACTGTGTTTTATGTTTCAGAGGATACAGAAGACACATCCATAATGTGCATTGCCAATTATGCAATGCTGGAATAGTCCAGAGGGGCCAGGGGAACTCGCTGACAGAGGTAGAAGATCAATTTGCAACTCTATGTGTAAAGTTTAATTACCCAGCCTGTTACTTTAGTTTGCATCACGACAACGATGAAACCTCAGTGAGCCAGAGAAATACTGACCAGCCCCTACTTTGAGAGAGAGGTATTTAATGCAAAGGAAAGCCAAATGACTGACAACTGCCAAGCATGTCACTAAAAACTCTGCCTGCATCAGCCGTGTGGAACTTACACAGCCAATAGATCTCTGAATCATGTGTCACACATGCATGACTGCTTCCTGGAAGTGTGTGCGCATTAATCCAATCAGGTAAGATAAAAGCACAAGCTTGATTTACTTGACCTATGACAAGTAAGCATGTGAGTTGAAATTACAACTATTAGCAATTAATCCATGGAGGGGTTTTGGTTTTTTTTGATTGTTTGTTTGTTTGTTTATTTTTAATTCAGCGGATAAATTCAAGAAAATAAATCATGATCTGCTTGTGGTTTTTCCATGAGCAGGAAATAAATTGTTGTAACTTACTTGCTCAGCACGAGCAAACTACAAATCATACATATTACCTGACATTTTGTATTCTTCTGAACATAATAGGTAACATTTTGCTTATTATATTCATTTTAAGTTATTAGGTACATTAGGCCTTTTGCAAATAGAGTAAAAAATTGCAAACAGATCAGATGCTTTCTCAGCTATCTCATTAATAGTCCTCTTAGTCCAGGAGAGCTGAAAATTTTGCATAATATGAAAGGCTAAAATAAGGTGCTATCAGCTCAGCAATTATGAATGGAACTATAACATCCTTTCATAATACCTGGCATTGGCATCCCAAAGGATCCAAAAAATTATGGGCCAGATATATGTCTGTGGATCATCATGCACCTTCATAGCAGTGTATAAATGACAATTCTGTGGGAAAAGCTTCAGGGCAGGTAGTCCCTGGAGTTCTCTGTGGCTGTGTCTAAATTTGCATTGCACTTTCGAAAGAGGCATGCAAATGAGGAAATCAAAAATGCAAAGGAGGTACAGATTTACATATCTGGTGCCTCATTTGCATATGCTTTTGAAAGTAAACCCCATCTTCAAAAAGAACCTTTCTTGCCTTTTTTATTTAGGAGGAAGGGTTCTTCTGAAGATGGGGTTTACTTTCGAAAGAGCTTTATCCATATGGCTTTTCTTCTTTCGAAAGCAGTTCTTTTGAAAGAATATGCAAATAAGGCAGCAGATATGTAAATCTGAGCCTCATTTGCATTTTCAATTTCCCTCATTTGCATGCCTCTTTCGGAAGAGGAATGCAAGTGTAGACACAGCCTAAATATTTTGCCTTTGCAGATCTTAGGAGTAGCATGACCTGAACCTTGAAACCATTTCTGGACTATAAGACCAAGAAGAGGCAGGATGCACACCAGTGGCAGAGCCACCATTTCAAAGTGTCATTATAAAAGACCTGTAATCCCACCTCTCTGTCTCTGCTAACCAAATAAAGCTACTCCAAAGCAGCAGGGATCCATGGAGCATCAGTGTGGATCTAAAAAGCCAATGCCCACCCAAATCTCTCAACATACCTAATATTTACTTCACTCACATGAAATTGCCTATTCCAGTCCTTGCAGCCAGAGTTAAGGCAGCAGACAGCTGAAGGAGGACTACTGAGACGTACAGTGGAAAATAATGAACTCACTCATCAGCACCTTTTTCTGCAATATGCTGGTTCTTCCTCAGAGGTCTCCCATCCATTCACTAATGAGGCCCTATCCTGCCTAACAATTAAATACCTAATTAGATCACAGCCCAAGGTACTGTGGCTGCAGTGTGTGTTATTTAGTCCTGCATTATAAGCAAAATTGCATACAGTACATTAAATCTCTCAGGGGCTCCTCTTCCAAAGATACAAGTGATGGATGTAATTGCCCACAAACAAACCATCAGCTAATCAGCTGCTTTTCATTATTACATCCCACAGCACATTTATTTTGTAAATAAATGCATTTAAGAGCAAACAATTTTAGAGAAAACAAAAGATTCTGTGGATCTGTTTTCAACAGAGAAAGAAGAAAAGTGCTAATTCAAATATTAAAATGAAGCCAAATTAACATAAAATAGGATGATTATTCCATTCCACGTATCACTACCTATTACCGTAAAATAATAGACAGAAATCTGTGACTTTAATGGATGATCTCGGTAGCTGAAGAGAATTGTGATTGACTGAAGCATTTACATAGAGGCTGATGAACAGCATAATGAATGCATTTACAAAACACGGCTGAGGTCTAGTGAGGATTTAGCTGAACTTAATCCAGACATCCAAGGGGGCTTGTAGAGCAAATATCCTATAATAAGTCATAGGCCTAGTCCTGTATGCCTTACTCAGGCAAATCTACTACTGAACCAACTTGCTTAATGGGAAGTGAGGTCAGTGAGAGTTTTACCTGTTTTGATCCAACCATAGGCCATGTCTACACTATAGTGATTTTTTGAAAGATGATCTTCCAGAAGAGCACATCCACACACAAAAAAGCAGATCAAAAGAGAGCTCTGCTTTTTCAATAGAGCATCCATTCAGCTCCTGCTCTTTTGAAAGAACAGGCCAAGGATTGAAAAATCTGGCACCATGCGGCCTGTGTTTTTGAAAAAAGGGCATACAGAGCATTGACACGTGCCTTTTTTCGAAAGAAGCTTTTGAAAGGAGGCTCTGTTCCTGATCTGGGAGCAGAAGAGGGCTTCTGGAAGAAGAGCCACATACTTTCAATTTCAGATCAGAAAAGCATATTTTGCGTGTGGACACACCACATTTTCTTTTGAAAAATGGCCTGATTTGCCAAAAGAACTTGCTAGTGTAGATGTGGGCATAGCATTTGACCGTGTGGGTATTTCTACACAGCAGCACTATTCCCGAATAAGCTACTCCAGAAGAGGAATTTTGGAAGCGCTTATTCCAAAACAGTGCAGCAACACACAAAATGAGTTTTAAAAAAGCATTCAAAATAGGCTGTACTGTGAGTAGACGTTTTATTTTGAAATAGAGCCATTGGACACACTGGGGCTTATTTTGAAATAGGCTCTATTCCCTGTCCACACAGCCCCTATTTTGAAATACGTATTTTGAAATAGGTGCTATTCCTCATGGAACAAAGTTTACCAATTTTGAAATAAGGCATCTTGTATCTCAAAATTATTTCAAAATAGTGGTTGCATTCTGTAGACATTCGCACAGTTATTTCGAAATAGCAACTATTTCAAAGTAGCTTTGCTGTGTAGGCATATCCCCTAAGAGATGTCAGTTCACATTTAATATTTTATTTCTGAACCAAGTCCAATTATGAGGAATGAAAAAAACTCAACTGTGTCACAGTTAGTGGCAAAACAAAGCACAATGATTAGCAATACACTATGATTTGCCATTTCAATGCGACCGAAAGTACCTGTAGTTTCCTAGATACACCCCATCTGGATTAAGCATTGGAGCTATCTTGAAGACCAAATGATCTCGCAGTACTTTGGCTATGGGATGCTGGCTCACAAGGAAGTCAATTATACCTGCGAGAAACATAAGAAAAATGGTAAGATCCTCAGTGTTATAAAATTACAATTTCAACATATTATTTTAGTTTCATTCTGAAAGTCCAGCTCCGGACTCTGGGCTCCAACATTTTGCAGGCACACATCTAATGCTTTGCAAACAGCAGCAAAATAACCCTTATTAAACCCCAATGAGGGAAACCAGTGTTTCATTCCACCCCCATACTACATCTGAAGAATAAAGATGCTCAGTGAGTGTAAAGTGGTATAGCCCTAATGAAGGCAGTGACTTTGAGGAAGTTGACATAAGATGCATTTTCCTTCCCCTTGCATCTGCATAAGTTAGGAGCAACTCCCCTAATGTCAATGCGGTTACACCAGTTTAAAACCAAAGCAAGGGAGAGGAGACTCAGATCCTCAGTAAATTTCCTAAGATCACAGTCAGTAGAAGACAGCAAGAATGTAGGGTTTCTTATCTGTATCTGTCTTGTGCTACAAGAAGGGTGATATTGTAGATATCAAGGGCATGGGTACTGTTCAACAAGGTATTCCCCACAAGTGTTACCATGGCAAGACTGGAAGAGTTTTTAACATTAATCAACATGCTGTTGGCATTATTGTAAACAAACAGGTCAAGGACAAGATTCTCGCCAGGAGAATTAACATGCGTATTGAGCATATTAACCATTCTAAGGGCAGAGACAGCTTCCTGAAGCCTGTGAAAGAGACTGAAAGGAAGACAAGGGAAGCAAGGGAAAAAGGCACTTGGTTTCAACCGAAACGCCAGCTTGCTCCACCCAGAGAAGCACATTTCGTGAGAACCAATGAAAAGAGCCAGAGCTGCTGGAGCCCATTCCCTATGAATTAATGGCATAGTGTAATTTAAAGAAATAAATGTCTCACATTAGGACAAAAAAAAAATCACTTCAGTGCACCTCCTCTCCCCTAGGGTTGGCTTTGGAGGAGAGACCATTTCAATCCTACAGTTCCACCAAATGCACTAACGGGGAATGGTGGCACTAGCAACAGGGGGAGGAAGGAGGACTGTGTTGCATTTAGATTAGATTCTTCTTCCTCCTATTAGTTGACACTGAAAAAAAAAATTGCCACCAAACAAATGTGAAGGTAAATGGAGCTTTGCTGCCAACTAGAAAAATCCAGAGACAGACCATAAGTATTTTGTGTCTCCAGTAAGGTCCATCCTGTGATGCAAGGACCTTGTACTGAATTTCCCCAGAGTAAAACAAATCAGTGAGTTCTTGTAACAGGATCAAACTAAGCTGATTGGAAATTAAAGCAAATCATTACAAAAAAATGTCACTGAGAAATACTGTGAGTCTTTTAAAACTTGTCAAGACAGAACACAACAAAAATATACAGCAAGAAGTAGTTCAGTGGTGATAGGATAGCCTGAGATAATTAAGTGACTCTTAAAACTTCTGGTGTGTTATTTTTTAATGGCATGGTTAACGTCTGTACTTTGAATTCCACAGAACATATTGGCAGAGTAGTTTGGCTGAATTGTAAACTACAGCTCTTGGCAAACTTATAAATTAAAGCTGAGTCCAAAATCTCCCAAACAGCCCCCAGATTCAACCCATTTGCTAAGATCCGTTTTGCATGTTCAACAACAGTAGATCTAAACAACTGCTCCTACTATTAGTGAATTCTACATTGTGTAGCCCATGGGAGACAACACAGCATCTAGAGTCTAGGATAACTAGTCCATAATTGAGACTAAGCATCCATATTTTTGATCATCTAATGATTTTTTTTCCCTGCAGATCCTGAAGGAGGGAGACTAATACTTGGTCTATATTAGGCAGTAAGTTGATTGCAGATAAGTTGATTCTAGCTACATAATTGCCGTAGCTAGAACTGTGTATCTGCAATCAACTTACATGGCCATCTTCACGGAGGGAGGTCAATGGGACAGTTCTCCCACTGACTTCCCTTACTTTTTGCAATATTGAGGAGTACAGGGTTCAACTGCTGATCCCACATAGCTCGAGTTCGCACGTCTCTACCAGGTGCATCAAATCCAACTCTGGTAGATGGACGCTGACTGGGTCGATCTTGAGCATAGTCTAGATGTACCCTAAGGCCAGCTTTACACTAGCCCTGAGAGTTGATGTTTGATACACAATTCCAGCTCCAACAACTGTGTAGCTGGAATTGATATATCTAGGACTGACTTATCTGGCAGTGCTCACAGAGGGAAGTCGATGGCAGAAACTCTCCATTGAACTCCCTTCCTCCTGGCAATAATGAGGAGTACCAGGGTCAACTGTCAAGCCCTGATATTTCTATTTTGTGGGTCCCCACTAGGCACGCAAAAAATCAAACCCCAGAAGGTTGATCCTGACTGGGTTGATCTCCTAGTAAGCATAGACATACCCTAATGATGAATTTTGGAGCTGGATTAGCACACATGCAATTAGTTTAGCAGATGGTTCTTCAGTTACCTCCTCACAAATAAGAAAACTGAACACATCTGCTTTTCAGTAAGTGTTACCTTTTTTCCTTTACACAGTGATTAGAACATGATGAACCACGCCCCCAAAAACCTCATTTTCCAATTACAGGTTGATCCTCTCCCCTCTGGCATGATTTTTGTTAACTGGCCTGTCCACTTATCATAGGCGTGGCCAAGTTTCCTGTGGTCCCATACAGTTTGTTTACAGCCACCAGTCCTGGATCTCAGTGTTCTGGGCTGTTATTTAGCTTTAATTTACCCATCAATGTTACTAAGAGCCCAGTAAACAGAGGAAGTGTTCAGTAATACTGCTAGACAATATTGACCTCCTGTGGTTTGGCAAATTCTCTGGTTTGGCACCGGTCTGGTCTCCAGGTGCTGGACCAGAGAGTTTCAAACTGTATATACAAACACAGCACGTCTCGCTACATGCATTCTACTTCTGCGCTTGCGCTGAAGTTCTATCTAAAAGACAATATTTTAGTCACCACCATTACTAGAGGGCTTAACTATTTAAAAGTCTACTATCCTATTTCTAGCACTACTCTGGGCTAAAGGGACAAATGTTTGGGGTTCACCTTGACTATTATTTTCAGCCCAGTAATTTTGTTCTGGCTGCAAGCTCCAATATGTCAGAGTTCTGCTGTCATGGCAACCTCTGCCTCTGAGGGGGGCTGACACAAGCCTTTCTTACTTCATTTGTTATTTCATGCTGTCTCACGTGTCGATCTGGGCAAGGACAACTCACAGATTATTTAAATTTCACACAGGAAACTCCTATATTGAGGACTAGGTGGAGGGAAGTCTTCAGAGAACTGCAAACAGCTCATCTGAATGATGACAAGATCTTGCTGGCAGGAAAGCACAGAGGGGACAGTAAAGGTACATCTATACCACAGGTAAAACCCCACATCTGGCCCAATCCAGCCAGCTTGGGCTAAGCAGCTGTCTAATTGTGATGTGTTTGCCTTTAGACTGGAATCCAGGCTCTAGAGGCATGCAAGATAGGAGGGCACAAGAGCTGGGTTACAGTTAGAGCCTGACCGTCTAAACAGCAATCAGGGTGTCCCTTAGCAGCCCTGGGTGTCTAATTGTAGTTTAGAGATAGCATTTCCTCCTTTGCTGTTAGCACATCTCTTCATACAAGGTCTATAACATGCCATCCCATAAAGCCTATTCCTAAATTCATCTAATTACAATAGTTCCCCCAGCAAGGGACCCACTATGATATGCACTGCATAAACACGTAAGAACAGTCAATCATTGTAGTGAAAAAGTTTATGGTCTTTACAGAGAAGACAAAGGGTGAGGCAGAAATCAAGATGATGTGATTCACATCAGATCACGCTTCAGGTTGAAGGCAGAGCCAGGATTAGAACCTAGATTTCCTAACAGCTTGATGGTTTATCTACTTGGTCACACTGTCTTCATTTTACTGAGTTTCTATTGTGACATTTGCTCTAACCTTTCCCTATTCTAAGGCTCACAGATACCAGAGTTGGAGTATATGCATTAGATTTTGATCTGTGAAGGAAGGTTCTCTCTCCTTTTGTGTGTCATATGATAAAAATTAAAACATTTCAAAAGCCTTCTGAAGACTAACACTGAAGTAAAAAAACAGTTCCAAGAAACATAAGAGCAAAACACAAATGGAAAATGCATGTTTATGCATGCACACCCCAAGGGAAAATTGTCAACAATCACAACTAATCACTAGAATCAACACACAGCTTTTCTTTTAGAGAAACTTAATGATTCAAGGATATTTAACATTAAAAAATAGATGGTGAATTATTTAAAAATATCATCTCACAGAACTTGGTTCTTGTTTTAATAAATCAACACAAATTGAATTTTACAATTCCAATGATCAGCAAGAGACAGATCAGTGTATCTCATTAAGCCAAGGTTAAGAATTTGGCAGCAGCCAAAATCCATTTAATATCACTTACTTCAAGGCAGACACAGTGATACAACAGATGCCCTAATTTATTTGTTGATCCTTCTCTTAAAACAACAGTGTGGTGGTAAACAGGAAGGGTAATGATGCCAGTCACCCTTGTTAGTGGCTAATAATTGCTTAATTTGTCCACTAATTGACCTATGTTACTGTTGAGGCGTTGGATCATGTTGCAGGGCATGAAGTAAACAAGGCCACTGGAATGTTACCTTAGAGAGTGACTTCTGGAAATGAATCTACTTATCGCAATAAATTTTTTCTTCACAGATGAGCAGATTAATTGGTCTGCCAATTAGTCTGCTATTAAAGAAAAAAGTGCTGCCCATACAGTGGCTGGATTTTGGAACCATAGCTGCAGTCTGGGTCAAATGAAGTGATCCGGTTTGAATCAGTCAAATCAAACAAGAAATAAGACAAGCATTATTGTTATTTTTTTAAAAGAAATTATGTCTCTGTGACTAAAGACCATGGAAATTCTTGATGAACTCGCTACTGTCCTTTTGAAGACTTCAGAATAAAATGATGAAAAAGATGGATGAGCCCAGTCACAGAAATTAAAATGTGGAAAATATTCCCCAGTAGAAGCAAAGAAGTATGAAAACATGACCTTTGTATTCCAGAAATCATTAACACAATTATTGTAAGTAATATGCAGTTAAAGATACTGTCTGTATGCTGAACAGCTCAATCTAGTTTCAGATATAACAGATGGAGTTGCTGATCCAAAGTCCAGGGAATTCCTTCTACTAGCCCTGCTAGGTATTTGGTATTGGCTCCAAATTAAAAAAAAAAAAAAAAAACGGGGCTACAGAAATGAACGAAAAGGGACAACAGTACAATTGCACTTGGTTTGACAAGTGTACAATATTTTGATGGTTCCATGAATTTATGAGTTTTTGCCTGATCCAGCATTCTGAATCTATCTGCACTTGAGACTTTAATAATAAAGACCTCCGTCCAATTAAATCAGAGTGTTATTTCTTCATCTTTACTCTTCATCCACTTGCTGTCCTCAAGAGTGCCAAGCACTGTCTACCTTCTTTGCTTGGCTTCTGCAGCTCAGAAGCTTATTGGCCTTCTTTGATGGCTGCTTCTTTACCATCTGTTATTTGCTCCCGACTCTCCTTTCACCAAACATCTGTAGATGTCCCTCAAAGTCACTTCCCTCTCCTCCACCATGCATTCCATCATGGCTGATAAAGTCAGCTGTCCTCATGTAGATGAATCCCAAATTAACCTCTTTACCTCTGACATCATTCTCTCCATCTAATATTTCTGGCTGCTTCTTGGATTGCCCTCTACTACTGCACACTAAGCTCGATAAAGCTGTATTTTGCATCCTCTTCCTCATGTCTTTTCGTTGTCTGCATCAATGTGTCAATATTTGTGTAACTGTATAACTCTACAATGTTCACTCCTATTACTGAAAACCTAATAACTGTAGATTCTAATACAATATGACATTTTATAAGACAAACATCTCCTGGACGGTCTTGTACATGTCAGGAAAGTAAGAGTTCATATTTTGGGAGCCATTTGCTAACAACAGAAATAGACATGGTCAGAAAAAAAAAATTGTCCTGCTATAAACTGTACTGCATCTTGTAGTGAGAAGTGAGTATTTTGTAATTGGGGATTAACCAAAATGATATAAGTGGCATTGTAAAATAATACTAAAAAATTAAAAACAGACATATTATGTATATATTTCATTCAGTTACAAGCAACATGTAGCTGTACAGCAGGAAGCAGTTTTCCTATTAGAAGACGGTGAAGAAGCAGTGCATGAGGTCAGTACTTGCAGATTTGATCAAAAGGGAGCAGTATTCATTTTACTTTGAATTTAGTGCTGGAAAAGTACAGTAAGCTGTCAATTTAATGGACCCCGATTTAACAGATTTGGAAGTAATGGATGCTGTCTGCCAGACCCCCCACCCCAGCTCCAATAAAAGCTGGTGACTCACCAGAGCTACCACCCCTGAGGGCTGGAGGACCCACCAGGGCAGCCAGAATGGCTGGGGCAGATGCCGCAGCTGGGGCCAGAGGAGCTCCCTAGTGCCCCTTCTAGCCAGTCTCTATAACAGAACAGAAAGATCCAAATAAAGCAGCACACACTCTGGACAAGGTCACAGTACATGCTAGTGTGTTTTGTGACATTTCCATCCCAATTTGACAGGATCATTGCCTTCCACCTGGATAAATTTGAGATGATGATGAATGTTATTATTTGCATTATAACACAGCCTGGTAGCCTCAAAGGAGAGCCATTTTGCTAGGCGTTGCACAATACAAATAGAAAAAAAAAGTGTTGTTATCCCAGTTTTACAAATGGAAATTGAGCCCCAAGAGAGTGAGTGATTCGTTCAAGGTCACAGAGAAAGCCCTTAATCAAATTGGGAATAGAAATCAGATCTCTCCAGTCCCAGAATAGTGCTTTTTATCAAAAGACCATCCTTCCAGATAAACTTTTAAATGTATGCTTGGGTAGAGGAACAAGTTCTCCAGACCGTTGAGACCCACTCATCATTTATCTCATTTGAGGTGAGTCTTGTAAGCCTGGAAGGTTCGTTTCACATAAGCCTCTGCAATTTGGTACTTCTCTTTTGCATTTTCTTCCAAACTGACTGAAACCAATTTGGTGTGGAAATCAGGCTGAAAGCTTCTACTGAAAATATTGCTATTTCTTCCTCCTGGCTAGGTTGCATTTGTTTCAAGTGTTGCCTCTTTCCTGTATGTTTCCAATTCCAGTCTCAAATGTAACCAAGAAAAGCAGAGTTGTGTAGATTTGTTTTTGTTTCTTTTTTTTCCCCTTCAATATTGACCTAGCTTTTCTGGATGTTGGAGGAGATGCAGGTTGGATTTGATTAGAATTTTGGCCAAAAGGATCTTATCTGAAACTTCACAGCTATTCCTAAGAGTGTATCGCTTGTTGAGAATGCAATCTATATAATCAAGAAGAGATGTATGGTTAGTTCAGCAGTACCATAAAAGCACAGAGTCTGTCCCAGGTCTCCAGATGTTGCCTGGGAAGTATAACTCTTTCTCACATCTCCTACTGCGTCCCACCGCCAAGCCGTCACACAAAAATAAAACCAAATAACACCTCTACTACCTCAGTGCACCTCTGGCTAAGGGGACTTGAATTTGCCCCTTCCCCTCCCCACAATGGTAGGAGGAATAATGCAGGTCTTTCCTCATCTATTAAGGTTTTAGCAAGCTCACTAAACCCTGTAATGAGTGAAGTAAGCACAAGTGAAAATGGTTAATTATGTTGGGGCTCTAGAGAAATTTAATTGTAATATTTAAATCTACTCATGCCTAGTAGGGCTCACGTTCTTAGTTCCCTGCCCAGTTTGTGTAACTGGGCCTGGCGTGAGGTAAACTGTGGCACAGATTGGAGGGTGTAACTAATTGCTGGAACAGTTTACTAAAGGAGGCAGCAAACCTGCTGGAGTGTAAAGACTAGCGTGTATCGGCCTGTTGCATGTCAGCTATCCATGTTGTCCCTGCTGGTGTGCACTGAAAGTTACAGCCACCTCACGCTGTGTTTACTCTCTGAACTCCTCACATTCTCACTCTTCCCAGAGCTGGACTGGCTCATCCTTACGGTGCTGATTGATCAAATGTGTCAGACTCCCACAATGAAGACAGACCATGCCTTCAAGTGGCACAAACACAATGAAGCCAGACTGCCCAGTCTGATGCTTCGGGGAAACTTTACAGCCCAAAGAAATCCCCCCATACAGGGCTAGTGCTCTTACCACAGCTCACCAAGTCTCTAGCCAGCTGCTCAGAGACAATGAGTGTCACACCCAACGTTGAGAGGGCAGTACGAGCTGAAAAACACCCTGCACAACGATCCCCTCCACATCAGCCACTCAACACAACTGAGCATAGCAAAAGCACAACCGCTGCACTCGTGCAGGAGGCATCTTCACATTTGGAAACCCAATCATCTTTCTCATAGCTAGAATGTGCTGCTTCGCTGGGCCAGATTGGAGGCAAAAATCCTCAAACCATGGTAAGGGGCTTGACCCTCAGAATCCACAATCAGAGGTCTCTGCCATCATCCTTCCTGCATGGCAGCCCAGAGGACAGACAAATACAACGTGGAAATTAAACCTACCACAACCACAAAACTAAGCAAGCATAATAAAGGAAAAACCCATTTCTGCAACAGAAATATGGAGAGAACAGCAAAGCACAGTCACTCTCATCTTCACTTGTACAATCAGCTGAGGGAGAATATGACCATATAGCGTAATGGTTAGTGTTTGCTGCAGGACTGGGGAACCCCAAGATCCCGTCCATTTTTTCTACTGATTTATTTATCCCATCATTCTAATGCCTTCACAAACAACTGAGAGCACCACAAAAGTGCCCTGTGGGTTTTTTTGCGTGTGGCCATTTTAAAACGGAACCATTTTAATCAGCTCACACAAGGCGATTACTTTCTCAGCTTTCTGGAGTCGGCTGAGATAGCCTGATTGATTGGGAGAATACTGAGCTAATTACACCATATTTGTTATTTTAGTTACCCACACCTCCATTGGTGTCCTCTGCATCTCCAGGGCACACTTCCAGACAGAATTAAAGGCCAAGGAAATCCCAAAAAATGAGATAAAAAGAAATATTCGGGGAGAAAATGACTGAATTCCATTATCATAGATGAAACATTTAAGGCTCCAATATAAAATGCAAAGAGTTTATGTAATGTTACTCTAAGAATATGTTCACTGAATTGAATTAGTAATTTTCCTCTTTTAAGATATGCTTTGCCTTTGTAGCTACTCTTGTTTTCCTATATAGTGAAATAAATAGGAAAATGGCCAGTCTCCTAGGAAGCACGCTCGCTAACTGTATTGCCAGCCCAATGCAACACTATTAGCATTGCAAACGATGCATCAGATATACAGGCTGTGTGCAAAGGAATGGATAATGACCTGCAACAAATGATGGGGACTCATGAGTGGCGGAGACTGAGGATATTGGTAGTCACTGGGTTAAATTAAGCACAGTGCGTGACACTTCCATTGGTGCACATTTTCATCATTTCCCAAAACAGATGGTAGAGGGTTTTTTTTTTAAATACATACATTCTGTAAGTTATAAAACTGCACCAGAAACACAATGTACATTGATTTCCTCACTGTGCTGTGACTTCCAGAGTCTTCAGGGCACATGGACCTCATCCTAAGAGTGGCAAATCCATTCAATTCCTATTCATTCCCAGTGTGCCCTGAAAGGTGCATATTCTCAGGATCTACTGGAGTGGTCTGGGGTCACTAAGCAAACACGTCGGTTACACTGCACCAGTGATGGCTAGGTAGAACCCCTCACTGATCTGAATGGAGGCTGATGGATGTATACTGAATGGAGTATGATACAGCCAGTTAATCTTCACTTCTCATGAATAGACCAGCTTTGAGAAGCCTGCACCCCAGGGCTATGTCTCTACAGCAGCATTATTTTAGAATAAGCTATTTCAGAAGAGATTTTCTAAATAGCTTATTTCAAAATAGCGCGTCTACACTCAAAGTGTGTATCGAAATAGTGCTCAGCTGTTTCAGAATAGAGCGTCCACACACAATAGAGCCTATTTTGCATTAGAGCCCCCGGAAGCACAATAGCTAATTTCAAAATAGCCCCTATTCATTGTCTACACACTGCTATTCCAAAAGATGTATTTTGGAATAGGTGCTATTCCTCATAGAATGAGGTCTACAGAGTTTGAAATAAAAGCCATCTGCTATTTTGAAATTACTTCAAAATAGCAGTTTTGCTGCATAGCTGCTCACAACTTTATTTCAGAATAGCAGTCATTATTCCAAAATATCTTTGCTGTGTAGACACACACTCACATTCCTGGCTTAGGTACAGAGAAGGACTTCATCCATAAGGCGCCAATCCAGATCCAGAACTTCCTTCAACACACCAAAGTTCACAGCATTCTGGACTTGTTTAGGCCCAGCTCTCTTTGAAGCACTCAAAGGAAAGCGATGCCCATGGGTGGAGTTAGGTCAGCTTCAGAAGGATAATATGTACAAACAGTAGTCAACTTCCAGTTTATTGTCATGAGCCATGGCTCCTTCTCACAGAAGCAGCAGATCTGCTTTTGTGGATCTGAAATGCCCATGATCAGTCCTGAACACACAGAGTCATTACCTGAGTTACTTCTGACAAATGGCAAGACAGGGAAATACAGCAATATCCTGTAAGTAAAACAGTTGTTCCCAGGAGCTTGACTTCAAGTCAGGATGCCAGAGCCCTGCCCACTGTACTTACTCGTCGGAACTTGCCTAGGTCTCAGTTTTTCAAAGGTTGCCCAACTTGAGATGGCTAAGGACAGAATTTCAAAAGAGCTCAGCTTCTATTTCAGATACCAAAAGCAAGTGGCTGGATTTTCAGAAGAACGCTGCAGACTGGGTCCTTTGTTAGACGCCTACATGGGAGCTGGGTCCTTTAAAAATCTCTTCCAGAAGGGACCTATTTTTCAGAGAGTGGGTGTTCAGCACTTTCTGAAAATCAAATTGTCTCAAGCTGAAAAACCAAAAAAATGGGGCATCCAAAAACCCCTAGTTATTCTTGAAAATCCTGGCCCAAGTGCTCTCAGCTGCCACTGATATCCTACTTCTGTAGGAAGCCAATGGGCATTGAGGGTGCTCGGCATATTGCAGAGGTACCTTGCAACTACCAGAATCAGGCCCCACATGAGTCTAATGGACCAACTGGGGGTCATTTGCTGATGCTTTGAACAACACAAAAGAAAGTTGGCTTGGAGGAAGAGCGTGCTCTTTTCTACTTGGAAGCACTCCAGTTTGCTTTATTGTAAGCTGCACCAGGGACTGCCTCAAAAATAAAGCCAGGAAACAGAGCGCAAGAGGCAGTGAAATAGGACCATGAGAACTGCTTTGCAGGAAAAGACTGCAGACCTCTGCTTGTGTTTTTATCTGATGTGGTTTGAATAAAATAGTCCCCTGACATCTCCTAGGGTTCACTCTGATGTTCTGGTAATCATTTAACTGCTGCAGATCCCCAGAAACCTGGTGGTTTGAACCTCTCTCTCTCATTTATTTCAACTGGCAAGTCATTGCCTCAGGCCTCATTTTGATGCAATTTATATAGGGCTGTAGGGGAAAAAAAATCTCTCAGGCAGCGAGGAAAGTCTTGAGTCTGGGGAAAGGCGAGACTCAAGGGTGAGCAGCAAACCAAGGGAGTTAGCAGCAGCAGTAACTTACGGCTCAAAAGTTTGATCACACAGATCAAATGGTTCTGACAGCAGCATTTGCCATATTACAGCACCCTCTGTCCCCTAACCGCACACACAAACACACTAATCCATGAAAATTAATATCCTGCTACCACAGTGCTCAATAACCACTCAAAAGGGAAAACTAATCCATTGCATGCTAGGTTCCTTTCTCTTGCAAACTCACGGGGTATAGTTCTTCTCTCACTCACACCAGTGTGACTTGGCCAGCTCCAATGTAATATGCAGCAGCATGAGTGAGTGGAGTTACACCTGGGAGCAGTGTTCACCATAAGCTGAGCGCTTGGGAAGCCGCCCAGGAGAGATTCAGGTGCCATCCAGCTGATTGGCACAGTGCTCAGCCCTGCACACTGCATGTGTCTGTACTGGGGGTGCACATCTGCACATGCCTTGGTGCGCACAGCAAAAATTTATACCACACATGTATGGAAAAAGTTGGAGGGAATTCTACCAGAAGGAATTTGTCCAGCAAACACATGGAGGAGAGAACTCCTTTCTGAGCTCTAGGGTGATCAGCTCATGCTCTATTACCTGTGACTTGAGTGCCCTTATGCTAACTTAGTTTGCTCAATTACTGATGTTTTTAAACAGCCATAAAAATCACAGAGCTAGCTTGAAACAACCAGTCAGAGAGGAGGGGGTGGCATATCTGCAGAACTGCACAGTTCCTGAAGCATTTCCTGAAGAGATGCAGACTGGGACACCATCTCCAGAAGATCCCATTGGCTGGGAACAGTGGTCCACAGCCAACCAAATCTGCAAGAGGCCATACCCTGGTGCACCACATCCAGCTTATTGCCCACCTCCGCCCATGACTATGCTTTAAAACTTCCACCATTTTGAAAGATTCAGTCATTACCATGATATTTTCTACGCTTCAAATGGGAAATGTGCCCAGAGAGAGTAGGCTCTTCCAAAAGAATGAGACCTTTTAAGAATAATTATGAAGCACTGGAGAAATCTGGGTCTCTCACATTCCCCAATGAGAGCCTTACATTCTGGCTGTTCTCAAAGTGAGAGTGGCTCTGTCACCCAGCCCAGAAACCCCCATCTCAGAAGTCTTCCTGACTAAAGCTTAGTTCAAACTGCTACATTCCTGAAAAACGTATGGGCTCAAAGTGACATTTTCGGACAAAAAAAGTTTCCTCAGAAAACTCAAATAGCTGCCCAGGCAACATATCTCCATTTCAACTTGCAAGATCCCCTGAAAACCTGGTCTTCTCTTGAGAAGCTACTCCTCGGGGTACCAGAATGCTTCCGACCATGTGATGAAATTGAGATGCGGACAAACAGAATTTAGGGGGGAGACTGTCAAATTCATTTTTACTTGTGATCTAACCCAGAAATGAACCCACTGAAGTTAGGGAACAGTGGGCCAGCTCTCATCCTGTCATCCACTAGCAGAAACAAAACATCCTGAACACTATTACCTGTAGACATGCAAAGGAGACAGTCAGTACTCTCCCTACCATTTATGTACAAAAAAATTGTATGCATGTCTTCCTGTGGATTCTAACAATGGCAGCTGACAGCCGCTCCTGGAGGAAACCTGTACAGTTATTTGCCCTCATTTCCCCTGAGGGGACAAGTGAAGTAGTCCCTTTCTGTTACAGCTGATACGTGAAAAACTTACACTAAGCTAGCTGTAATAGCACCTTTTGACTGCTTTATTGATTTCCGCTTTACAAGGTTTGCCATTTCTGCTGTTTCTCCTTTATAGGCTTTTTCCTGTCCTTCACTCCGAATGAACTAAAAAGGTATTTGTCAGCGACACAATGTCCACTTTGGCAAGGCCTTGCGTGGCATACCTGAACTGGTGTGTGCCTCACAAAAACCCCACATCTTCACCAAAAGTCAGCAGCCTACAGAAAAGATGTTTGATCAATATGAGAAATAATTAGATTCTACATATGGCAGATCTCCCTGGTAATTTTATGGGATGCTTTTCATTCATTCCTTTCCCAGCTCCCTAGCTTGTTTTCTCAAGTTGCTTGAATCCACTGCAATACCTACCATGTTCCACTCCAGGAGTGTCTGCCTTTGGCCAGAGGCTGAAGCAAGCATATGGTTTGTTCTTTTGTAAAGCACTTTGAAGTTGTAAGAGGTCCTATGTAGCAAGGAAAAAAAAACAGTAGCACTGGAGAGAGAGAGTTGTACGTACATTGCTCTCTGCGTATAAGTGCATTGGTGGTCCAGGGGGAAAGACAAGATTGTGTGCGGATGATCACTCATGAAGGATAAAGAGCAAAAATCAAAGTGAAGCCAAGAGATGCATTTGCACAGCAAAGTCTGGGACTTTAATTCCTGGCAAGTGAAGAAGGCAGGAGTGCATACGATACCTGAATTACTTCTGGGTGACTCATGAGTGGACCAGACTGAAAAGAAAGAGATGGAATAATTTATTAAACAAGAAGCCAGTCCTCTGAGGGGATCCTGTGTTCAAGAAATGCTGGCTGCATCACAATTTTTCCCCTTGAATTTAGGATGAAAGTCATGTGACTGGAGTTTGCTCCCATTGTTGCCAGATGGGGCTTGCTGGATAGCCATTTCCACTGGGTCTCACCTGAGGAAAGAAGATTTTTCTTCCCCTGACTGAGCTCTGTATGGGGAAAAAAGGCATTGCAGCTGATCAGCTCTGCCCCTCAACAGCAGGAAGGGGTTTGTGCTTTTATTTAGAGGGTATGGCAGCGAGGCAGGAATAAGTTTTATGGAAATAGATTGGGACTTTTTTTTTTTTCTGATAAGGATGTGCTGTGGCCCAACAGGCAGCAGAATACATGGCAAGAACAAAAAAGTCTTGCTATGAAAGTGGCGATTCAGTCAAGATTCTCAGCCTAATGGTATGGAGCAATGAAGAGAGAAATGCACAAAGGCCTCACAGCAGGCACAAGTGACCGACACATCTCTGAAGCAGAGGTGGTCAAATTCTTCTGTAGGACGGAAAGAAGGTGATGAGCTTCTTCTGTCACTTATAGCTGGCTGAACAGAATGATGAAAGCAATTAGTTGTTTCTGGCACCCTTCTGAGGCAGGCTATCCCAGAGCCCTTTGCAACCGGAAGTTTAGATACTGAGAACGCACCAACTGCCTCACACTCATATATCCCTAGACATAAAAAACTAACTTCTTCCTGGAACAGGCAGATGGGAATTAAGCTGAACACACTGGCCACAAGCACATGACTAACTTTGAAGGAACCCCTTTTGCTGCCAAGCACCAAAGGAAGACCCAGAGAGAAGAATGTCCTTAGATCTGTGCTTTGACACCCTGGAACGAAAGGCACCGTGAGACAGTACAGTGGTGGTGGTTATCAGGGCACTCGTAATTGAAGATCAAGCTTTTCACCTCCCAGTTGCTGCTGCCAATCTAGTACAGGATCTCTTTGGTGGTCTGCATGAAAGAAATTGGTGGCACGATTTCAATTCCAAAAGAATACAAGTTCCTATAAAAAATACTGCCACGACTGGCACCTTTTCAAAGGTGGACAAGGCTGTGATGAGCATCTACTTGGTTCTGCTCCTGACTCTGCCACGCACTCCCTATCTGACATGGGGCAAAACACTCAATGAAGCAGAAGGCAGGGAGGTTAAACATCACTAGTGCCTGTGAAATGTTCTACCAGGACAACGATCCCTGCCATACAAAGCTGTGTGAGTAGATATGTTGTCCTCAACAGCAGGGACTGAATGGTCCGCAAGACTGAATTCCAGTCTCACCGTTAGAGATGGTCCCTTCAGGTTAGAGAGAGGGTATGTTGGCACACAGTTAGGATGGTGAATTAAGAAAGTTTATGCTGTTATTGAATATGTCTTACTTGTTCTATGGATTAGCAGAAGCCGCCAGTCTTCTAATTATCACAATGAGTGGCCAGGTCGGTAACATTTCCTTTTGTGTAACACGATTGAAATTTTGCTAATTTTTTTTGTCACAATGAACATGTTCAGAAAAGACTTTTGTTTGTTCGAACTACTCGGTCCCCTCCCCCACCCCAGAGAAAAAAATATTTTTCAGGAGGTTGTTGTTCCTATTCCCACCCATTTCCCCTTTTTTTGTGGCAAAGTGAAAAAGAAAATACGAAGTGAAAGGCAGGGGGAGGGGTGAAAGAAGACAGAAAAGTGCTAGAACGCCAAAAAAGAATGATTCATGGAAAATGTCAAACAAAAATCATTCTTTTATAAAAATCTATGGAATTCAAATGGTTTTGAATTAAAAAAATCATGAAAAAATAATATTTTTCTTTTTCAGCCATCTCCAATATGCAAGTTCCCTCCTTCTGGAGCAGCAGGAGAACAAATGAGCTCTACCATGGCTGAAAAAAGTAGGAGATTATTGTCCTGTGTGTGAATAGGGGACTGGAGAAGGATGTTACACATTTTAGAAGCATGTTACATGTTGTTTAAAAAATTCTCAAGGGCAACATTTTTCGTGTGTTAAAGCCCCTAGAGAAGGTGAAAAAAATGCAGGAAATTCTGTGATCTTCACCAGGTAAACTTTTTATCCAAATGCTCCCTTCCAAGGGAAGCATTTGAGAAACCACAGCAATGTGGAAGCAATCAGAGATCAGGGCTCATCCTCTCACTGCAGACCTGGCTCCTTGACGAGCCATTCTGATGGGAACTGTTCCCCATCACCTGTGCTGTGTTGCCTAGAATACATACCAAGAAGGAATTTCGTGGATGTCTGATCAGCATTAGCCACCATGCAGAGATGGTTAAGGGAAACATGGCAGGTAAGACACCTGACTGTCACTCTCTTGCTCTGGTATGCCATCTCAGTCACAGAGACATGACTGCATTAAAAGAGCACAGCCCTTCTGCAGTCTCCTGGCATAGAAGTCAGGTTACTGTAAAGAGCCTTATTATCACTAGCTCCAAACCCCTGTAAACAAGTGCCTATCTTTCTGTGATGCACAAGCCAATGAAGCATGGTTTCTATATATTATAAAACTGTCTGCAATAGACTGTACCATATGCATATCCACAGTTCACTAAATGTGACCTGAGGCATTGGAGGAATTTCCCTCAAGTGACCAAGTAGTAGTCATCCAAGACTGCTGTCTCCTTTGGGCAGCAGATAGGGTGCCCCAATGAGAGCATGCTGGCAGTTGGAAGGCAATTCCAAGACAAAAGAAAAGAAAACAAAATGAAACATAAGTAAATAAATAAATAAATAATTTCATCTGAGCTGAGCCAGGGCAGGAAAAGAACAAAGGGTCAAAAGACTATGCCGGAAACTACAGACCAGCAAGATTAATCTCAGTTGTTTTGGGGGTGGGAATGTGGGAAACTGCTGAAGGTAAATAGAAACAGCTCTTTAAAAGGACAAAGTTTAAAAACTTTCTGAGATAATTAACCGAGTACTTGCCACGGCATCTGAGCCATCCTGGTAAATCTCACTAGTTCAGTAGGATTAATGCAATTGGAAAAAAACAGCCTAGACTGAATTGTCAACCACATGGGAAAAGGTGCGTTCTTCTCTCCCTACAAGCTATGCTATATTGCAATGCAAAGGAGATCAAAAGCCAATCCAATTGCTTGCACTCGTGAATATTCTATCCTGCTTTATGCAGATGTCAAGATTACCAACATTAGAGTCTTAGACAAATCTGATTCGGGAAAATAAGTTCTAACTACTGTGGCAAGTCCCTTGTCAGCCCCCTAAGCGTTCTGCACTTTTTGGCCGACTTTACTGGGTACCTCAGAGACACGTGGTGGCCCTTCCACTGCCTTGGGTCTCCCCAGAGGCATGGGTCTCCATTTACTGAGCCATATTCATCATAGGCATGTCACAAGAGGGGGACCAAGCCCCCTTCAGAAGGTTCCACTAGGACGGCTCTCCAAGGGAGGGGTGTGAGAAGCCCAGGCCCACCCACTACTCTGGGCACCAACTCAAGGACCCTAGATGGGAAGAAGGTGATGGGGCTTTTCTCCTGTGCCCAACACAGCAGCCTTCCCCGGGACCACTTCTCCCACCATTTCCCTCTAGCAACTTCCCACTGTACCCGGCTGAGCTGCTTCTCTCTTCCAAAACCTCAGTCCTCCAGCCCTTCTTCCTGGTCTGCTCTTCACCTCCTTTCCCTGCTCCGTCATGGAGGAAACCTTTTGTAGCAAGCCAGGTGGCCCTAGCTGGCAGCAGGTGTCTGATTAGTCTTTTTGCTGCAGACTGATTCTTAAAGAACCCTAGCTGCTAGGCTGCACACTTTGAGCCTACGTGGGGAACAAAAAGGCATTGACCCAGCTCCCAGTGTCTTTGTCTTCCAGGGATGACAGAGCTAAGGAAGCAATCATGGGTTTATGCAGCTGGTCAGTATCTAGGTTTATAAAGCCATCGAAAACCCTGCTTTAAGTACCTTGCCCCCTGTCCTGGCATCATTGCACCACAGCAAAAGACACAACAGCTGCACTTTTATGGACATTTATTTAGAACAAAATTAGGTCAGGCAGCTGTAGAGACTGCCTCAAGCTGAATTTACTCTTTTACTCTGATGCACTGATACCACCATTTTGAGATTACAGCCTGCAGGCTGCAGGTAGGAAAATAATTAGTTTAGTTCTTTCCCCCCATGGGACCATTCTAATCCACTGCAAAACTATAATAATCTCCAAAATGTAATCTAAATCCACAATGAGTCTATCCTCTTAGTCAGGGTCCCCTCACCTCTTGCCAGTTTGGGTCATGCCAGTTTGCTAGACTTGCTTATAAGTGGGAAAATTGGTCTGTTTTAGAATTCAGTATTAATCCAAACATTTGACCTGCTGCTGTATATTGATGAAAGAATAAACTGAAAAGAAAACTGGGGAGAAGCTGGGGGTTGTTTAGACTGATCCTGAATTTTGGGTTTTTTTTTTCCTTTGATTCCTCCCAAAGAGCCGTTCCTTGGATTGCAATTAGCTGCTGAGTGACAAGCATAAAAATTAGATCAAATCTTTTGCTCAGTCACCTACCATGGAATTTAGGGCAGAGTGAACTGCCTTGGAAAACTCTGATGATCATCTCCACGCAGAATTCACTGAGTCTAGCACCACATGATGGCCATAATGACCATTTTTAATGTACTGAAGAACTATAGCTGTTTTAAAGGGACAGGTTACACTTGATCACCTGGAAGTGGAAGAAGCTACCCTGTTTGTGCCTGGCAAATGCATAGAATATAATCACTCTCCCTTCACTACTGAGATCAATGGCTGGTCCTTCTGATCCTGGTATGCAAGCAAGCCCCAAACGGGCAGGCAGATCATTGGGTCAACAAATTAACAGCTACTTCACTTTTCCTATCGCTCACTGGTAGCTTGCTCAACAGCATAGAACCACTACTCCTCCTTCCCTGGGAACAAAGGACCTTTGTGACGCCTGCAGGAGGAGCCAAGAATTCAGATCCACCTCTGAATTTTGTAACTTAGCCTCATAACTAGAAGGAAATGGAAACTCCTGCAACTGTGTCTGAAGGAGAGGTTAGGTTCCCTGAAGGTGCAGTACCTTTTTTCTGGAGGAACACAGAGAACAAATCAGCATGAGAAGGAAGTGGAGCAAATGGCAGGTGTGTAGTTGTACCTATGATAGAAAATCGTCGAACATGAAAACTGGAAGGGACCTCAAGAGGTCATCAAGTCCAGTCCCCTGCCCTCATGGCAGGGCCAAATACTGTCTACAGTCTCTAGACCATCCCTGATAGGTGTCTATCTCACCTGCTCTTAAGTATCTCCAGGGATAGAGATTCCACAACCTCCCTAAGCAATTTATTCCAGTGTTTAACCACCCTGACAGTTAAGTTTTTCCTAATGTCCAGCTTAAATCTCCCTTGCTGCAGTTTAAGCCCATTGCTCCTTGTCCCATCCTCAGAGATCAAGGAGAACAATTTTCTCCTTCCAACTTGTAATACTCCTTTAAGCACTTGAAAGCTACTATCATGTCCCCTCTCAGCTTTCTCTTTTCTAAACTGAAGAAGTCCAATTATTTCAGTCTTCCTTCATAGCTCATGTTCTTTAGACCTTTAATCGTTCTTGTTGCTTGTCTCTGGACCTTCTCCAATTTCTCCATGTCTTCACTGAAATATAGATGAGACTGTTTTGTGGGGCAGAAAAGGTGGCCAAGTGATGATGATTTCTAACCCAGATCTAGGTATTTTTTGTACATAGTACTCTTTGTAGTAGTTAAACAAATCAATTCAAATCCAAACATTCATCCAAACATAAATTAAACCAAATACAAACGGCAGCAAACAAGGATTTGAGAAATAACAAGCAATTCTGCAGCACCTAAGAGACTAAGAAATGTATTAGCTATCATCTGAAGAAGTGGGTCTTACTCACAGAAGCTCATGACCTAATAAATTTTGTAGTCGCTAAGACAGTACAGGATGGTTGCCTGTTATTTGTGAAGCTAGTACACCCTAACATGGCCTGAGAAGTTATCGAGATGTTGGTGCTACTACAATGGGACCCTTGGAAGCTCAGAATTTTGGTCCATACTCATTCTGAATGGTTTCAAATGCTCTAGAGATAATTGCACAATTCTCCATTTAATTTTTCTGGGAGATTTTGCTTCTCAGTTGAGAGGGACGAAGGGGACTTCCTCACCAGGAACATAAGAATGACCATACTGGTCAGACCAAAGGTCCACCTACCCCAGTATCTTGTCCTTCAGCAGTGGCCAATGCCAGGTGCCATACAGGGAATGAACAGAATAGGTAACCATCAAGTGATCCATCCCATCACCCATTTCCAACTTCTAACAAACTGAGATTTGAGACACCATTCCTGCCCATCCTGGTTAATAGCCATTGATGGACCAATTCTCCATGAATGTATCTAGGTCTTTTTGAACCCGGTTATAGGCTTGGACTTTACAACCTTCTCTGGCAAGGACAGCCACAGGCTGACTGTGCTGTATAAAGAAATACTTCCTCAAATGCATCATATTTCAAAAAGCCTTGTTCTGCAAGCAAAGCCATTCTTAGTCATATTTGCTCTTGCATTTCAAATACACACTTCCCTCTGTTGCTGGTAAGATCACTTTTTACCTTAGTGTTCAGAGTTTTCTGTTAATTGGGAGGAGGGACAGCTGTTTAATGAGAATGCAGCCCTTGCTGCCTTTTTAAGTATGCGAAAGGTGGGCAGGAACTGCAGACAAGAATTCTAAACATCAACTGCAAGATTCAAAAGTCCCCAGACTTTTGCCTTATCACATGTGGCTGGCCCTATTATTTTCTGAAGGATAAGTTACTTGGAAAAATACTTCTGCTGGTTGCTATGCAATGGCATCATGCTCTCTTATTTATTCCTATGGGGATGTGTTCCCCTCGCATAAGTTATAAAGTAATATCTCCATGAAGTGAACTGAAAAACTGCCACACCTTGGAATTTCTCTGGGTATAAAATATCCAGAGTCACTTTGATGGGAAGAGAGAGAACCTTTATCACTTAGAGGGAAGTTTCGATTATCAGCCAGCTGAGTGGGCTGCTGTCCAACAGCATCTGAGAAGGCAGCTGGCAGGAGGATGTCTGTCCTACAGAAGTTAATCCCTGGCTCTCTGACCCTCTATAAACTCGATATCAAAAGTTAAAAACTTTCTCATTATTTCTCAACCACGACAGCAAAAGAATACGTGTTCAACATAAAGTTGTAAAAACTTTAAAAAACAAAGTCAATATCTTTCATGTCTGGATTTTCTCATCATGCCACTTAACTTAACTTGGTATAGTGAGGATGCATTTGCTTATTAAGCTGAAGCCATTTTGGCTCAACTCATGGATAGCCATGCCTGTTGGCCTCTGCCAAACATTTATGTCCCTTTGTGATGCTTCAACATCAGCTCAAGGACAAACTCTAGTTAGTGCAAAATGAGATCTTAGCCTTATCAGTCCAGGTTGTAGGATACTTTTCCCTCCCCTCTTGCATTGCTTCCTCTGAGCATGTTGGATTCCAGCCTGGAAGAGAATATTAAAGTAAAAAGGCTTGGGCACAGATTTTCATTTTTCTGGATGCAGCCTTTGTGGTGGGTGCCATATTGGCAAACACCTAACAAAGGAAGCCAAATAAGGAAAGCTGCTCTCGGGGATTTAGTATTTCAGTGCAATGTCTCTGCAAGCTGTAAGCTACAGGGTCTGAAACCTCATTTGTGTGCCATTAAAATTTGAAGAGTTAGAAGCTCTTTAATGTTACACAATGCACTGAACATCACCGGATAACTGCTAACAAAATATATTGAGGCTTTGTCTATGCTAGACATAGAAGTCAACTGCAGATATGCAATTTTAGCTATGTCATTTGCCTGTTTACACAGAGGAAGTTCAACAGGAGCATTTTGACCTTCCTTATTTCTCATCTCTCATGAGGAGTTCAGGAGTCGACTTTGACCCCTGAAAACTTCATTTGTGCTTGTGCAAAATGAAGCCTCAGAAGATTGACCGTGAGCAGCTCAATCTTCTGCAGTAGTGTGGCTTTAGCCTGAGGCTCGGAGGAAGCTATGTACATATGTACATGGCTAAAATAAGCGAACCATACACACTAGAACTGGTGCAAAAACAAAGCATAATGCCTCGACTTGAACATACTTACCATAACGGGACCAGGGCCACTCTTCAACTACATGAACACAGTGTAATGTCCATCCTCTTTTTCCCCAAAGAAAAAAAACTAATGGTCTAGACTTGGAACACAATGCAAACACAACTCATGAGAATTCACAGTGAAGGTCACCATGAGAATTCATACCAGTCAGTGCTGATGGGATATTAGCTCTGAGGAGCAAAGGTGGAAAATATTACATTGTAACATTGGCTCTTCCCCCTCACTGCCCAAAAACCAACTTAAAGAACTGATTAGAAAAAAAAAATAAATCACTCGGAGAAATGATCAATTCTGGTGTCATTTCCCAAGCACGAGGGAGCAACAATCCAGTGGTGTGTGACAGCCGCAGAAAGGATGAATTCAGCCCATAAGTGGAGCACTAACTCCATTGATCTCCCTGCCCCTGTACCCTCAGAGAGCAGTATTGACTCCAGACAGCTGAGCCAAAAAAGGCCTGTGAAATCCAGCATGCCTGTAAGAATAGGCTGAAAAAATACACACAAATCATCATACAGGAGCATAATAGAGAAGCCTGTATTCCACCTTGCTCCTCACCCACCCACACAACAGCAACAATTCTGACAAGCCTAGCAACCAAAGGTTTAGGGCATTGTTTTCCCCTGAGCCATAAAGCAGGTAACACATGCGTAGATGTACTACATATGTTATTAAGCGTTAAGGAAAAGACCATCCCTACCAACCTCCTTTCTCCCCTCCCCACATCCCAGAGCACTGTTTTAGTTTTGAGAAAGAAAGAAGATTCTTCATAAATCAGAAGAAGTCATTCAGGATTCTTCTTTATTTTTAGGAAGCTGCACAGAGTTAGTATCTTGGGAGCTGCAGCAGGTGTGAAATATTAAAGCATTTGTTGTCAATCATTGAACGCGTGGCTGGATTGACTACTTGAAGGAGTCTTGGGAAGTCTGGCTGGTTTGTGCTAGTTGAGGGAGGGGGTGACATCCAAGCCCAGGATGCTTTATGACATCTGCAGGAGCCATAAAGGGCCTTTGCTTACAAAAACCACTTTTAAAGGGAGGAGTTGTAATAGCATCAGCACAAAGCAGCTGTCAGTTGAAAAACCAGTTGTACAGTTCATGCTGGCTCAGTCAGCAGCATCCACCTTTTGGGGGCTCCTTTTCAGTCTGTTTCTTGCAGCTCCAGGAAGATCCTGGGTTAGGTTTCATCTGTGGTTATTGTATCGGATGCGTGCAGAGGGCCATGCTCAGAGGTGATGAGTAAGTTACCTGTTAGCGAGAGAGCATCTTAAACGCAAGAAGGAAAGGCTGTAACATGGTATGGGTTAAAAAGTTTCCTGATAGTTGTCTTTCATGCTATAGCCCTTTCTGCCTCCTCCTTGGCATATACAACACACTAATTCTGGCCTTCCTCAGACTCACTGGAGTGAACTCAGAAAGCATAAGTAAGGAGACATATGTGGGTAAGTGGCTGGAAGTTTCATGGAAGCAGCCTAGCCTTCTTTGATGTAAACCTCGCACTGTAACAAACAGGAAACCAGAAGCTCAGTCCATTCAGATTCTCTCCTGTACATTCTGTAATCCAGCACAGGGAGCCACATGCACAATGGAGTGGCCCGCCTGGAATAAGGAGCTACAGAAACAGGCAGAGAGGTCAGTGGAAGACTTAAATTAGATTCACTTCTAATTATCCACAGCCTGCCACTAGACTGGGATACAGGGATCCTAATGTGTTAGCTCTGCCATCGGTTTGATCACTAGCTGCTGGACTCAATTTGCAATATGAAAATATGTCTAACTCCAGTTGCATACAGACCACTACACACACTGCTCCCAGCCTGCTCACTATTGTTGCTGGTCAGTGCTTATGTCGTCTCCATTTTACCTGTCTAGCTGCTTTTTACTACACTTGACAGAGGATACGTTACACATTTGAAAGAAAGGATTTTGTTTCTCAAGAAAAAATTCAGAAGCAGCAGAATACAATGCATCAGCTCCTGTGCCGTCACCCCGTACAACAAGCCATACAGTGGCATATTAGGATCTGACAGCAAATAACATGATTTATTGTGATACAACAGGATGCAAAGTGCCAGGATATGAAATAAAAATTATTTGCCTTAGTGATGTGTTCTAGTAAATTCAAGCTGCCTCTATCCAACCTCCATTTCTAGAATGCAAAAGGTTTACCCACGTGGAGAGGAAGTGCCCCATATTCCTTCTAAACATTGACAAGTCCTTGGGAATTCCCTGACCAAAGTGACGAATTAATCCTTTTGGTTGCAACAGGTCAAGACAAATAATAATGCCCCCTTGACCATCACTTCAATTCAAGGAGAATGGGAATAAAAAAAATCCTTTCTCCTGGAGTCTTCTGACCCAAATCACTTTTGAATAGACGTCAATCATTAGTCTGGTGACCATTTTGAAAGTAAGTAGGAAAATGAAAAGAATCTCCCTGCCCCAAAGAGCTTCTCATCTAAACAGGTCACACATGGACGGCTAACCAGGAATTATTTAGGGCACACACTTTGTTAAGTCCATTCATACATTTCTCCTTTTCCATTTCCTAACTCCCGTTCTGGAGAGTGGGCAGAAGGAGGGGTTTCAAAACCCTTCTGGGAAGTGTGTAGCCAATGGAGAAAGTCTTGTGGGCGAGATAGGGGGAAGGGAATGTGCACATAATGGCAGCACGTAAAGACACCCTGATGACAGCAGGAGACACAGAAGTTGTGCCTACTCAGGGGATTTATGTAAAACCTGGCTATGCACCAGCCCAAGCATTGGCTACCCAGCTATTTTAGAGCACTAAGCTGAGCCTTGCCTGCCACACTGGGAGACTTATGGCTATGAGCTGTGTAGACGTAGTCCTAGAGAGCTGGACAACTTCTGGCCATCCCACTCCAGTGTCAGTTCAACGAGTTCTGAGCTCCCAAACTGCTGAACATTTCTTATTCAGGGACTCCTTCTGGGACTCAGACCAGATTTCAATGTGACCTAAAAATAAAAACCCCACAAGGTGTCAGAGCTCTGTCTGATATCACTGCACAAAGCTGGTAACACCAGAGAGAGTATTTAGCTAGAGAGACAAGTGCAGTTAGTCATGAGTCTTGCGTAATGCTAACAGATGCTGGTCACCAGCAGGAGGGATCAAACTTGGAACCTCTGAAGCTTAGTGCGTGAACCTCTGATGCATGAGCTAAAAGCTACACAGCTCTTAGCCAAAGCTGCAACAGACTCACCAGTCTTTAGCTGGATGAGGTGCCCCCCTAGAGGGGACATAGCATCACACCACACAGGCCTGGGTCACATTGGACACGGTGGGAGGAAAGATGAGTGGAAAGGAAGGCAGGCCTAGAGGGTTTGCAGGTGAGGGCATGAAGACTGAAGAGAAGGTTTTGAATCTAATAGACAACCAAACAGAGAAACAAAAACAAATCTTTTAAGGGAAATTGGCTGTGCAACCCAACTATGGTTTCTTTCATCTGCTGTTGCTTTCAGCCTTGGCAGCCCAGCCCCCTCCTGCATCATCAGATGATGTCTGCACCCACTTTCACATTATATCTTATCTTTGGGATTAACCTGCCATATCTGCCTGCTACAGGTTGACCGTGTAATCCCTTCAAACCATCCAGAAGCAAACTGCAAATGCTGCCACGTACTGAACGCATTGGGTTTGGATTCAGATCTTAAACTAAAACACTGAACTCTTTCAAAATGCCAAGCAAGATTTCTACAATAACGTCTCTCTCACTGTAGGAGCTTAGCTACCAAGGGATCTGATTTATTCCACAAAAGTTTCCGAAACTGAAGCTAATACCTCATTTTACTTTTGGCCATGTCAGAAACAACATTGAAATGAACTTGAAATGCACTTCATTTCTGGTCGGGGGGGGGTTGCTGTGATTTCCCATCACTCCTTATGACACTAATTATACACACAAGACAACTTCATCTGCACTGAGCAGAATGGCTCAATGCACAGTCGCATTCACTCAGCACAGATCCTTGTATTCCTGAGTGAGTCAAGCGTGCCTTGTAACTGCAGTCACAGCAAGTTTCTGATGTGCTTCTCCAAGCCTGGCTTGCTTTCTTCTTCCCCTGCTTTTCAACTCCCACTCTTCTTCCCAAAGCATCAAGCCTCCACTGGAAAACAATCAGAGATGACTTCCATCTAGGTTCTCTATCAGCCTACATTTCCCATCTCTTCTGCACATTTTGCTCCGTCACAATAAAATAATGATATTTATAAAGCACCTCCCTTGCAGCGTGGCTCAGCCTTGACTTAGCAGGGCAATGCAAACAGTTACACATAGTATAAAATAGCAACGAAGGGTCCTGTGGCACCTTATAGACTAATGGAAAAGTTTTGAGCATGAGCTTTCATGAGCACAGACTCACTTCATCAGATGCTGGTCTTGTAAATCTGCAGGGCAGATTCAAATGGCAGATTTCAAATGGCAATATACAAAAACCCGTAGGAGAGCACTTCAATCTCCCAGGCCACACAGCAGCAGACTTAAAAGTAGCTATCCTACAGCAAAGAAATTTCAGGACCAGACTCCAAAGAGAAATTTCTAAGCTACAATTCATCTGCAAATTCGATGCCCTCAGCTCTGGCTTAAACAAAGACGGTGAATGGCTGGCTAAATACAGAAGCAGCTTCCCCTCCCTTGGTGTTCACACCTCCAGATCAACTGCTGGTAGTAAGCCTCACCCTTGCTGACCGAGCTAACCTTGTTATCCCCACCCTTGCTCTGGCTTATTTATACCTGGCCCTGCAGATTTCCAAGACCAGCATCTGATGAAGTGAGTCTGTGCTCACGAAAGCTCATGCTCAAAACTTTTCTGTTAGTCTATAAGGTGCCACAGGACCCTTCGTTGCTGTTACAGATCCAGACTAAAACAGCTACCCCTCCGATAGTATAAAATGACATCCAATTATAAATACTCGCCAGCCCACAATTCTCAGTTTCCTGTACTGGCTAGTCCAGCAAGGGACGTGGGGACACTGTCTGAACCTCCAATTAAAGAGCCTTGGGTACTGTTCTGACAGACGATGAGTAACGTTGCCTCTAATTTTTTACATCCATGTGCAGAATATACTTTGTTATGTGCACCAAGACATATACAGATGTGCACCTCCAATAGAAACACATGCTGCCAGCTGTGGGCAGTGATGGACACTGTGCCAATCAGCTGGACAGCACCTGAATTTCTCTGGGGAGGCCACCCATAATCACATCTTATAGGGAACATGGTGAAAGCTATTCCCTTCCCTGTCATACAGGTGTAAGGCATTACCTTCCCTGCCCTTCCTGCAGAAGGGTCCAGCCCCAGATTGGCAGATCTCATGAGGTGCATGAAAGTGGAGAGCCATCAGTATGAAGACAAGTTTTCTCCATTCTGCATCTTGGTTGCCACCACTGCCTCTTTGCTAACCAGCTAAACTAAACAGATCAGTGTAATTAAACACAGAGAGCGATCCAGAACAGATGCCAACTGTGATTAAAAGAGAAGCTGCTTCAAGATGGAAAGGTTAGGTTGATGTGGATGCCTAAAAAGCAACTCTACACCTTAGTGAATTACAGCAATAGGTCCAGCATCTCCTAACCAACAGAACAATAGCTTCCTTGAGAAGTGCAGAAGAGACACCTCCCAGGAGGGACGTGAGGAGAAGGTCTTGAATCTACATCAGTCCCTCCTTGTTACAGCCTTTACAAATCAACAGGGCCAGTCACAATTCCATCTGCTGCACTGCAAGGACCCACGATAATGAGCATAGAGTAAGCGGTGACTGATATGACTTGCTTGATATATAGGGCCAGTTCCTCAGCTGATATAGTAAATCA
This sequence comes from Carettochelys insculpta, assembly GCF_033958435.1. Classification (NCBI taxonomy): domain Eukaryota; kingdom Metazoa; phylum Chordata; order Testudines; family Carettochelyidae; genus Carettochelys; species Carettochelys insculpta. The sequence continues at coordinate 8,237,845 of NC_134145.1, forward strand.
ACATGGCTGCATTGCAATACCCTAGCCAAGACTCCAGCCCACAGATTTCATCTGGTAGTGGGACCCCATTGTATATTTTAAGCCTATACAATGAAATTACATGAAAACACTCTGGGATTATATTTACCCAGAACTCTCCAATCCTAACCCTCTGGAAACATGAGTTGGGCAATTTTCTTCCTAAGTTTAGCTGCTCTGTTTTGCACGTCAGTCCCCCAGAGCTCTTCTCCTTAGAACACCACCTTCAGACAAGCAGACAGTTTCTTATAATTAAACAGAGCTGCAAGGACCACAGAACGCTGACCTGAGATGCTCCAAGTATCAGAGGCCAAAGGAAGAAAAAAGACAGCATGGCAGAGAGACTCTTCCATTTCTGGGTTTTTATTCCAAATGGTGAGATGCCAGACACTCACCTTGGCATACAAAGGAAGATGGTGTTTCTCCAGGGTGGACACGAGCTGTAATGAACACCACTTTCTGCTCAGCTCCAGATCGTAGGTTTACTACATAAAAAAAAGAGAGACAAAAGATCCTGAAATTGGGCCCCATATGTGGGACACAAAGGGTCGTTAATATTAAAGCAGATTCTTTTATTAAAATGGTTCATACATTATAAATGAGAATAATCTATAATTGAAGGAAGAGGCATTGCTAGCTTTTCGTATCATGCCCTGTGAAAGACAGTGCAACAGCACGGCTTGCAAGTCTAATGACACAAACCCAAGGCTGCAACAAAGTTAGTTTCCTTTTTAAAAACAAGATTCACTACAGTGAGCTTAACTGCATTGTAATTGCTCTCTCGCTTGTGATAAATGTCCTCCTGGGGCAACAAGAAAAACAGTGGGGTTCCAGCCACATTGTAAGGCCAATTGCATCCTGCATTACACTTGATACAAGATTTAGCATGGTGCCAAATAAAGTGCTGGCTAAATGACATTTACTAGCATGTGTACAGCTTATTTTTCACTGTTTTGACCTGCTTTTGCCTCTATCAAAACATATGCCAGAGAAATTCAAAATCAGCAAGTTATGCACAACAAACAAGGACTAAATGTACATGCAGAGGAACAAGGGAAAGTCAAATCATTTCATAGAAAACAATTCACTCTGAACTGAAATGCAGACACCTCTGGGGTAGGACATGATGGCGATTTAACAGCACCTGGCACAATAGTTTTGAGTCAGCAAAGATGAAAGTTTTACTCTATTTGAAATTGCAGACAGATGGGATGGAGTTTTAGTAGTTACAGCCACCCGTACTGGAACTGAGCCATGACTCTAGGGTTAACATTGTAAAATTCATCCCATACATAGGAACAATAAAATAAAATGCTTCAAACTACATTGCCTTGACTGTCTATTAAAACTGTAAACTGTGGGACAGAGGGCATGTGTTCTTCAGATTTCTACAGTGACAGTGCTTACAAACAGGCAATAAAAATACCCTTCTGCAAAAAGGAACATGGAAATTTTTCATGACCATATGAGGTCAGGACCTCAGGAATACATCTCATCCAGATCTAAAACTTTCAAGAGAGGTAACAGCAAACCCATCAAGAAAAAATTGTGATACATATCTATTTTCTGTTTAAACCACTTCAGGGAGCCAGGGTTTTAAAATAAAAAATAAACATCTAAAATTCACAATGAATTTTCAGTGTGTGCGGAGAGAGAGAGAGCGCGAGAAATACATCTCTTGTAATTGCAAGCAAATTGTGAAGCCAAATTTTGTTTAATTTTCTGGTTTATAAGCACACTGATACCAGCCAGTCACAAATCTAAACCCATGATGACAAAATAATAAAAACAATAACCACCAATATGTTTTCTGTTCTTCTCTGGAGGCACTTGGACAAGAGACTATAGCAGAATTCTGTTATATTTCTGTAGTCCCTCAAATGTCCTACAGCTATTCAACCTGCAACCCAGTCATTTATTCAGTCTTTGATACTCTACCTTCGCTCCTCTCTGGTGTGCTTTTGAGCCCCAGAGGCAGAGAAATATAAGAAAGAACATCTCTAACAAAAGTAGCAGCTGCTGAAGTCAGCCCAGCCTACTGAAGAAAAGTGGGAGAAAGGCAAGAACATCAGCTAGAACCAAATGACCACACTTTATCTATCCATGGCCACGTCTACACATGCACGCTACTTCGAAGTAGCGGCGCCAACTTCGAAATAGCGCCCGTCACAGCTACACGTGTTGGGCGCTATTTCGAAGTTGAAATCGACGTTAGGCGGCGAGATGTCGAAGTCGCTAACCCCATGAGGGAATGGGAATAGCGCCCTACTTCGAAGTTGAACGTCGAACTAGGGCACGTGTAGACGATCCACGTCCCACAACATCGAAATAGCAGGGTCCGCCATGGCGGCCATCAGCTGAGGGGTTGACAGACGCTCTCTCTCCAGCCCCTGCGGGGCTCTATGGTCACCGTGTGCAGCAGCCCTTAGCCCAGGGCTTCTGGCTGCTGCTGTGGCAGCTGGGGATCCATGCTGCATGCACAGGGTCTGCAACCAGTTGTCGGCTTTGTGGATCTTGTGTTGTTTAGTGCAACTGTGTCTGGGAGGGGCCCTTTAAGGGAGCGGCTTGCTGTTGAGTCCGCCCTGTGACCCTATCTGCAGCTGTTCCTGGCACCCTTATTTCGATGTGTGCTACTTTGGCGTGTAGACGTTCCCTCGCAGCGCCTATTTCGATGTGGTGCTGCCCAACGTCGAAGTTGAACGTCGACGTTGCCAGCCGTGGAGGACATGTAGACGTTATTCATCGAAAGTCGCTCCATCGAAATAAGATATTTCGATGTAGCGTGCATGTGTAGACGTAGCCCATATGTAATAACAGCTTTAATTCTTTGATGATCTTGGGTTGGATTCACAGCAACAATTTACATGTGAAAAGCCCACTGCAGATAAATGCTCTCTCAGAACACTTTCTTTGTGATGGCCTTGTAGGTCCTTAAAGGAACCTTCCTGGCTCCAGGATCTAAAAAGGAGCACTGGCACATTGGTCTGGGATGGCGCTATACCTTCCCTCTTCCATACACTAACTATTCCCCAGACCATATTCTTCCCTTGCTTCAATTTCTTCCCTGGAGACACGAAACAGGGTAATTACCTTCTCTGGCTTTAAACGGCAGTACCCTGCTACACATGCACCGCTTTACCAGTCTCCAGCGAAGCCACCCCTGCCACCAATTGCATGTCTGTATGGATCACACTTTCAGTCTTGTAAATTCACCCTCTTTCCCAAGTCGTATTTTGAAAGACTGAAAAACAAAGAGTAAACTTTTTATTTTCAAGTCCTGTTTTTGCAGTCATGGAGTTTGACTTACTATCCACACAATGATAGTATTTACCTCTCTCTGTGTTTCTTTCATTCAATATGATACATAGTCATCTGTTTTTGAAAGGCAGCTATTGTGCAACAGGCTTCAAGACAAAATGAGTGATACTATATCTGGCTCTATCTTTCCCACTATTTGATCCAGCTACCAAAAATATTTCCTCCCTCAAACAGCAATCGCAGGTTGGAAACCCTTCCTATTTTGTATTTCAAAATTAAAAAACTAAAGACATTCAAAAGGTGTGACTTGTTTGAGTGTTGTATTTAAGAAGTTCAAGTAAAGAAAAGCTAGATTTCTTTTACCATTACTTCCCCAATGCACAGAATTCAAGGCTCTTTAAAACGCACAGCAGCAAATTGTGAAAATTCATAACCGTAAAATTAAATGGTAATCTAGCCAGTGGGATGTACTTTCATGAAAGCAAAAGTCTGTTAAGTGACTGCAGATTAGTTCCTGTCTTTCTCGGCATTATCATCACACCATTATCCATGGGAGAAAGCCAAAGATTTTCAAATCCACCCAAAAACACCACCCCCAAATATAAGAAGTGATACTTTTGCTCAGGCCTGGGTTTAAAACTGTCCTAACAGAGTCCAACTGTTTGTTGTTCCCAGTTGTTCTCTTTACTTACAGTGCTACGGCAGGCCTCACTGCCCATGCATGTTGCCCTCCTACCGCTCATGGCTGCAATATTATTTGAAGAAAAACAAAAACAAAACAAAAAAAACCCCTAAATTTAAAAAAAAAAAAAAAGTGCAGGCCTAAAATGGTTAAAGCCAACCTAAGCCCTGTTAAAAACAGCTGCTCCAGCTTTAAACCATTCACTTGAGTGATTGGCTCTCTGCTGAACCTACGTCTCATGCAAAAGTAAATCCCGATGGACTCTAAATACAGATAAAATATCATGACACATATATATGAACATATGTATTCATAAAGGATATGTTCCAACTGCTCCTGCCTTAGTGTGCAAAGGAAAAAGACAATCAGACAGTCAAACTCCATCTTGCACATTCACACAGGGGGCAGATTAACCCTTGCGGCTTGTGCCCCATTCAGCAAGCACAATTAGAGCTGCTAGAAATGTGGCAGTGTAGCCCCAAAACAGGCTCCTTCTGCACTAGCCACACCCATCACTGTAGAGACTGCATGCTCCTGCTTCTAAAAGGTTGTAGCCATTGCTGTGCTCAGCTGTACTCCTGCAGCACCTCAAGGAGCAGTCTTCTGCTTGTGCAAAACCTCTCCAGAAACTCCAGTGGTGCAGTGGTACCCAGAACCTCAGCCACCAATGAAGACATGAATTAAAAACCAAAACATGTCCATATAATTAAATTAGGGATGGGCCTTGAGCCATGTGGCTGGAAGCAAATTCTTAGTTCACTCAAGTTTGGGAGTAATTTATTGATACCAGTTCAGACCATAAGTGCCAAAATTCAGCAAAGCAGCTGGTGTTGTGAGATTTCCACCTCAACAGCATTCAAATTCATGGGAAATGGTCACAGATGTGCAAGTTCCATATGGTATCAAGGCTGATGACACCAGAAGAGGGTTCAGAATATGCTCTCTTAGGCCCCTTTCTAAGTTTTACCTCAGGTTCCTACCTCAGAAAAACAACTGGACACCCTCAACAGACTCAGAAGACAAGACAAGAAATGAATCTTCAAGGAAAGTGAACTCCCCCTGGGGCTAAAAATAGATGTGGCCATGAGCTCAGGAAAGACCCCCCCCCCCCCCAAATATATGTAACTTAGGTGAAATGAGAGACCTAAGGTCCCAGTGAATATGATCTACTGGAGTCCAAAGTTCTCATGACAGTCATCCTCCCCTCCCTTAGGCATGGAACTGGGAGTCTTTGGATTGGCATCTTTTACCAGTGCTGCCACACCCCCACACTGAATCTGTTCAAATCATTTAATCTCTCTGTACCTCAGTTTCCCACATCTAAGATACAGGTATGATACATACCCATCTAAGTAAGGTTTAAGATCTGTGAAAGAAAAGAAACATAAGACTTATTATTAGTGTTGGCCCCCCAAAGTCAAGGCTGAGGTGCATTAGTGGAACACTGGGGTGACGTTCACACTGCCACTACCCATGCTTTACCTCTTCCATTCAAAAAAGCAGAAGTCTTCAGTCACCAAAGCTATAAATCTTTCATGAGACCAAAATTTGCATTTCAATGAAACACATGTACATCAATTTTTGTGTGGCCTCTTTGAAACATGGAGGTTTTGATAAAATAAACCAGTACTATGCTGTCTTTGAGCACCCAGGACTTTGAAATATAAGTTGAGATCTGGAAAGTGATTTGTACTCAAAATATGGTTACTTGGAGACATCATTAAGGTCTCCATGGAGTGAATAAAAATTCCGTCATAGAAAGAAGTCTAAACCAAGGCACACTACTGTATTTCTTTTCACTCCACTGCCTCTGCGTCTAACAGAATTATTGTAACACCTGTGTTGGAAGTTAATGCTGATCTTATTGTTGTCCTGACCACCTGGTCTCTACCGCATTTAGCTACTTTAACAGTATTTACTGTACTCTCATGTTTCCTGCAAGACCAGATTAACACCTAATTCAGTTTTGCTGTTATTTCTCATTGCAAATGCCATTTCAGGTAGGACTATGTGCCACAGCAACACTCTTAGCAAGAGAAAGCAATTTTGGCCACCCTTGAGTCCCTTTAAACTCAGGAGGGTCAAAGAAGCCAAACTTGTTGTGCCTGTTCCTACACTGTTGCAAAGCTTCCCTCCTCCTGCCAGCTTCTTTCCTGACTTATTAACTGAACCAGGTAAAGAAACCTGCTGCCATGACCTGCATTTGGTGACAATGATCCAACTTGGACCGCGCGCACGCGCGCACACACACACACACACACACACACACAACCAAACCAAGCTTCTGAAAGGATGCTGCTGGCCAATGCATTTTCCATTCTCTATTGATGGAAGTGAGATTCTGGGTATTGAGCATGTGCTGTACCATCACACCAAGCTTGGAAAGAGGGCATGTGCTAAGTGTCATTCAGTTCTGCACCCATAAGCAGTAACTCCTGGTTGCCAGACAAGCAAAGCATAGGGTGGAGGGTACCCCCTCCCCACTGCCCATGTTCTCCAGCCTCACCTGCCATTTTGGTGTCTCTCTGCACTTCCAGAATAAACCAAAATAGAAAAAAAACCTTCCTGTTCTCTCAGGACAATTTCAGTCTTGCCTGCTTCCAGCCACCCTGAAATACTATGGCATCTCATGTTTTTTTCAGAGCTTCTGCCACCATGTCAAGCCAAGCACAATCTAAACTCATGCTGATGGAAAGCAATTTTATAAACACTGCAGTGAGCAATTGTAAGTGCCCCCCCCACAAGTCTCCTCACCACTTGAAATGTTACAGTTCAGTATTAGATGCTGGTACTCTCTTGTTTTAATCACAATAGAATGGTCTTTCAATGTGTACTTTCACCTACAAGAAACAAGATGGGTGAGGCAATACTTTTTTATTGCAACAACTTTTCTGTTGGTGAGAAATATGCGTGATCTGAAGTGGAGCTTGGTGTGGCTTGGAAGCTTCTCTCACTAATGGAAGTTGGTCCAAAGAAAGAATTTTCCTCACCCATCTTTTCCCATTAATATCCTGGGTACCTACGACACTGTCCAACCTAACTCCTAGAGATGATGCCAAGCTACAAAGTGCAGATATTGACCCATCCTCCCCAAAGCTGAAGTACAGAATTTTTATTCAGTGTTCTTACCTTAGTATGGCCTGGATTTGGCAATCAGCTTGAACCTATCAGCATGTTCTGAAGTTCACTTGAATTCTAATGGTACTGAAGAATGCTCTGAATTTAAGCAAGGGCTTTGCTGAACTGGAGCTGGCATAGAAAAAGCTACCTCTAAGATCATTATTGCAACATCATTTTAACATTGAAGAGTAGTCTCCTATTTATCCCTTATTGTCCTTTTTTTTGACAAAACCTACTTTTTATAGTTCTCCTAAAAACCACAGCTCTTTTGAATCATTTTGTTTTATTCTAGCAGTGTAGAAATTACCAGCACGATTACAACAGGCCTGCATGAGTGTGTGCTTTATTGATGTCCACACTGACCTAATATCAAATTGGTTCTGCTGACCATAGAAGAATGCAAATTGGGTATTATATTTGCATGCTACTTTTATTGTGCCCTTGTGCCTTCGTAAGAAGATAAAGTTTGGGCTAATAAAAATAAAACATTTCTGGAGCTCATATAAGCCAATGTTTATGTGGGCAGGTCACAAATTGGTTTGTCATTTAGGGGAACATAACAATCATCATAATCATCTTTAGGCAAAATTGGTTCGTGGCTTTTGCTTGGCTTTTGCTTAGCTTTTAGCTTTCATTTGCAAATCAATTTAATGCAGCACAGTGTCTCAAATACATGATGACACAGGAATTTACTCTTTCCTTGCCCATTGCCCCAGCTCACAGAACTTAAGTTCAAAGCAAATTAAACATATTTTCACTAGACAAAGAGAAACAGGATGTTTAGACAGATCTTACATCTGAGGATCCTACTAGGGCCAACACAAAAGAAAAGATCCGCCCCGTCCCAAACCACTCTGAAAGTAGAAGCTGAAATCAACAAATTTTTGTGCTTAAATGACTCTGAATATGTAGCACACATATAATCTCCTTGCCTAGATGCTTCTTTCTTCCTTTATCCCTTTAGTCTTTTGCAGCAATGCCTTTTTCATCCTTTGCAACAGCCAATGATCTCCATCAGAATACAGCCAAATGAACTTTGATGATAGTTCAACTAGGCAGAGATGCTGCAACAGACACAGTTCTATTTACCAAAATGACTTGACCTATTAAAATCCAGAGTGGAGCATTAGTTCCATCCCCTTTTCTTGACACTTCTTCCCCTACCCCTTTATTCCAAAGGGCAGGATATTTCAGAGGAGCTCTTCATAGAGGGGAGGCAATGTAAAATTATTTCAACGTTACTGCTCGACTGAGTTTTCAACTTAATAGACCAGCGAGGAGATAGGACTGTGAAGCAAAAGGCCAGAAATATCTCCTGGTAAGATTTTTCTGAAGCAAGTTCAAAGGACGCCACTGAGCAATTTGGAAAAATCAGACATGACAGTCGATTGTTTAGTAGGTTCTCCCCCATGACCCAAAATCCATTTGTTTTTAATCTTCATGAAGTCTTGGAAGCAAACATTTTTCCATCTAGGCTTCGTGATGGCATCACGTGTGACACCCTGGTAAGAAAGGGGCATTAACCAGCATGCAACAACTGCTAGTTTATATCTGCATCTTTTTTTCTTTCCAAAACAGAGTTTTGCATTTAGATTATTCATCAGCACCTGAACTTTGGAGTGTAAAAGCCCATTAATAGGAATAGAAAACAGGAATGGGAATAGCACGTTAGTTGACTCAAATGGCCAAGGCGATGGCAACTTGCAACTAAGTTTGCAGACAGTCGCATTTAGTGTCACCTGCCAGCATCACGATTGTCTCACAACACTTTAGAAGACAGGCCCACAGCATGCTCTCTTTCTCCCCTGCCTGCTTTGATATTAATAAAGTCAGGTTATAGTGCGCACAAACCCTTTCCTCTCCTGAGACCAAGGGGGAGACAGTAAATTATAGGAAGGCTAAGTGGTACATCTGTTAGTCTGTAAGGTGCCAGAGGACTTCTTGTTGGTTTTTGGTACATCAAAGGTGTTTCCTCAAAGCCCTACATCACCTTGTTACACTTGATGCAAAATCCCAAGACCCCCAAAATCACTCCAAGAACCACAGAGAATGTAGAAGTGTCCTTCATCTGATACAGCATGAGAAAGTAAAGCTTGCCTACAGAAAAACATTCTAGCCACGTTTTGCAGAGCTATTTCAGAGGGGACCCACTAGAACATTGCTCCCCAAAGCAGGACACAAAGGGCCTTCACCTTTTCTGCTTGAATGTGCTGATATCATTTATGTACATGACTTTTTTGTAACATTAAACCAGAAAATAATCAAAATAACACTTTCCATATTTGAAAAAAAAGAATCACCCAGTGTGCTACTGCTCCTTCAGGGCAGAGGTATTGCTTCCATTACCACCACCAACAGTGCTTCCCTGAGACTATCCCCAAATGCTTTATCTACTTTAATGGGGCAGAGACTTTTTTTTGCTTTCTGTCTGTAGTGTGCTTAGCACAACAGAGTCTTGGGCTACTAGGAGCTACAGCAATACAAACTGGCAAGATAATAGGTAAATGATGAAATAAGCTTTACAACTCCATGGTGAGGCAGGTTTGTATTATAAGGTCTATTTTTCAGACAGGGAAACTGAGGCATAGCAAAGCAGGATGTTGAGGGGACAATTGTACCACGGCCCAGAGATTCAAAAGGGCCTGTAGTTCCTGGGCCCCTTTGAATTGCTGCTGGAGCACTGTTCCACACAAGTCTGAGAGCTGGGGGGAATGGGCCATGGCCCAGGTGGCATTAAGGGCTCACTGCCAAAGCCCTGTCCTTTCCAGGGTGTATAGATGGTCCTCTCCACCACCACCACCCCCACACACACACCTTGCTGTGGGGCACAGTGTACGTTGCCAGGTTCACCTAGAAAGTTTGTGACAGTTTTGGGAATAGAACTCAGAGCTCTAGAGTCCCTTTCCTCAACCACACAGCCATCCTTCCCCTTTGTACACACAACAGCTGTCTCTGTAGGATCATGAGTTCCCTTAATACAGGGTGGGTGGAGAATCTCTAGCACCCTGCCATGTGGGATGCACGTGGTTCATTAGGATTAGCCTGTGGTGGGACGTCAGATGTTTTGCTTACTCAGGAGTCTGCAGGCATGGAGCCCTGCAGCTCCCAGTGGCTGTGATTTACCATTCCCCAACCAATGGGAGTTGCGGGAAGCGGCATAGGCTGACCTACTTCTTCCCGCAGAGCCTTTGGCCAGGGTTGGTGAACCACAGCCACTGGAAGCTGCAGAGCTCTGTGCCTGCAGATGCTCCAGTAAACAAACTCTTTCTGATTCTATGATTCAATGAAACAATGCCTGGTGCAACCAAGGATGAAAGATGAAAGTTATTTACTGTGGAAAGAAATGCTACATTTTAATGAGGATAAGGGTGTATTGCAAGCCATAAACAGACAGTTCAGTCTAATGGTTGGAGGAAAGGATGACCATCAGGACTTCTTGCTTCTATTATTTCCTGCTCTCCCACTGACTTACTGTGTGGCTAGAGTGCTTCAGTGGGGATAATCATAGCACACCAGTAGAAAAACCAAAGCATAATTAATTAGTATCATATAATCCTAGGGCTGGAAGGGACCTCATGTCGTCATCAAGTCCAGCCCCCTGCAAAAAGCAGGATCAACCTCAACTAAATCGTCCCAGCCATGACTATGCCAAGCTGGGACTTAAAGACCTCTAGGGATGGAGATTCCACCACCTCTCTTGGTAATGCATTCCAGTGCTTCACCACCCACCTGGTGAAATAGGTTTTCCTAATATTCAACCTACACCTCTCCCTCTGTAACTTCAGACTATTATTACTCGTTCTGCCATCTGTCACCAGTAAAACAGCCTCTCTCCACCCTCTTTAGAGCCCCCTTTCAAGAAGAGGAAGTCTGCTGTCAAATCACCCCTCACTCTTCTCTTCTGCAAACTAAATAAGCCCAAATCTCTCAGCCTCTCCTCATAGATCATGTGCTCCACACCCATAATCATTTAGTACTCAAAAGTCCCCTGATATTCTGATATCTATGACCTTGGCCACACCCAAGTCTTCTTTGTGTCATTTCCAGTGTACAAAAGACACTTCAAGCTGCCCTAATGCTGTTGCTGAGGATTCTGCTGTCAAAGGAGCTGCACTTACTCCCCTTGATGTATGGAATATTTTAGGGATGGCAGGGAGTATATCGTGTAGAAGTGGGTTGGGCCAGAGCAATGTGCTCTTGCACTCTTGGAAGGTGGATGCAGGAATAATCCTGGCTGGTTAGCCACTGCTACACTAGAGCTGCCCAAAGGTGCTCTATCATGTGCCAGAGGCCAGTTCTGTCCCTCGGCAATCTCCAGTATCAGCGAGGAGGAAAGATTTTCGAAATCCACATAGCACCCCAGCCCAACCCCATCCACTTAAGCAAACTAAAAGGATCCATCCCAGAAGGGACCACCTCAGTGCAAGATGATCATTACATTGCAATCAATAACACAGCAGATATTGCTTTCTCTATTCCTACCTTTTAGGCACTGATTTGGAATGACATTAGTTTCTACAAAGCACACACTTAATGAAATACTGAGTGTGGTAACACAGCCCTACAAAAGAGGAATGAATAACACCACACCTGCGAGATTAGCATCTGCCTTCTGGTGCATGGGGCACAAATGGTATTCTAATTATTTTTGTCTAGTTTTGGAGCCTCCTGTTGGGGATGAATGGTATGGACAGGGTTAAGCAGAACAAGGCCTTCACTGCAGATGTGTGCTGCAAAAAATCTCCGCTTCCCTTGAACTGTCACTGCATGTTCTCTGCTAGCCAAGTGAATGGTCAATAAAAAACAACCTGATAAACTTAGATTCATGGATGGCAGTGTTTCTCAAAGTGTGAAGCTGACCTCTTTTGGGAAGCACTAACCTCTTCTTCCCAGAGGAGCTCAAGACTGTACAAAGGAACGAGGCGATCGAAAAAGATTATTCTCTTTTGTGCTTCGGACTTACCCAGACCGGAATTTGGTGTTAAACGTTCAGCGTTGAATACTAAGTGTGCAGGGGACGGTGCTTCATCAGTGGAGTTTAAAAGATGAAATGACTCAGCAAGAAAAATAGTAGAGACTGTCCTTAGCCAGGACTAAAGTCAACACCTCCTAGGCAGCATCGACTCCACTGAGCCCGGGACAGGTTTGCTCTCTGTAGTGGTACCTGGACTCTGCTCTCTGAGAAGTGCTCTTCAGGTAGCTACCAGAATTCCATCATGTGATCTTAACCCAACACACAACATTTCTGAAGGGCCCATTTCTCCCCTTTCCCACCAATATAATTTAATTTACTGCAATGGTTTTACGTCTGATTTACACCAATATAAGATCTAGAAGAATCAGAATGAAATCTCAGTTTTATTAGGCATGGTAATCTGATGGGGTGGACTAAGCATTGATGCCCCCTAAACAGGCTATAGGCCTTGCCGCACCCCTCCTAGTGAGGGGAGCAGAAGAGAAGTCCTCCCAGCAGGACAGAGTGGCTGCCTCTGCAGCAGCCAATCAGGACCCAGCAGCCCAGCATAAGAAAAGATTCTGGGCAAAGGTCTGGCAGTTCCTCTCTGGAGCTCAACCCAGACTCTGTACTGTCTGGGAGACCAGCAGCACTTTGGACTTCACTGAGTTCAAGATGAATTTAGACCTGGGCAAGGCCCAGGCCCAGTAGCCAAAGACTGGCCATAAGCCTGACCCAAAGACTGGCAGCACTGTGGACCAAGCTAGTAGTCTCCTAGCTTGGAGACTATCAAGCAAAGACCTTGAGCGGCAACCCTTGCCGGCGAGGGGTGCTCCCAAGCTGGGGACCACATTACAGGCAGATTATATCTGGATTTTTTTATTCCCCATCCCAAGGCTGGCAGAAAAGGGGTTAGTTTTCTCCTGCTACAGCAGTGGTCCCCAAACCTTTAATTTGTGACCTCTCCACCCGACCCCCTTACATCTGTCCATGCTCCTGGTGGAGGAACATGGACAGGAGCGAGGGGGCAGAGGCTGGGCCACACCAAGTGGCTGGTAGCCTGCGTTTTGGCCTGAGGTTGGAAGCAGAGTTGGGTGGTGCTCCCTCTCTGCTCCCTGTGTGGGGCTAGCTCAGGCCCCAGCTATGTTCCTTCGTAACATTCTTCTGTATGCTGTTTGGGGGCAAGCCCGTGCCCCATAGATTGCAGAGAACAGGTCCCCAGTTACCTGCACAAAATATAATGCTGGGTCAGCTTTGGTAAATGAATTAAGTCAAAGGGGTGGGAGAAAGTAGTTGCAACTGGACCACCCCTAGTGGAGCATCTAAATGAATAAAGTCTCAAAATGGTGCAATTTACACTTTTGTCCAGCCCCTCTGAAGGTGGTACTGGGTTTAGCCATGATAGTCAGGGAGGTTCTTTAAGGAAGGAGCAGAGCTGAAATGAGAACAAGAAGGAAGATTTCCTTCTTGTCTTGCCCTATACTGAAGTGAATCAGGTTTTGTTGCTTTACTCCAGACTCTGGCTAAGGGAAGCGCTATTATATTTGTTCATCCATCAAAGCAGCAAATGATATGGTCCTTACCGGCCCCTTGAAGAACCAAAGAGACATGTAACAGGGTATTTCACCTCAAAACATTCTTTTCACTGCCTATAAAAGAGGAAAGTAAGTCCACCATGAAGGTGTTTAAACCCTATCTAGAGGTATTCAATCATTTCCTATTCTGACCAGGCTGTCAAACGGGACAAAATTCCACTTCCTCATAATGGGCTATGACTCCTTGTACAGACTTGTTTCCTTCTTATGAGGGTTGTAAACAGCACATTATCTTTGTGGGTATGCCAAATTCCAATCCACTGCCCTTTCTGTGCCATAATTAGTTAGTAAAGTCTTCCAGAGGGGCATTTAGTCTGAATAGCACACTGTGCACCTAAACCCATTCATGTTTATATTGCGCACACAGACACACACACACACACACACCCCTTGAAAAGTTGTAAGCAGCATAAAACCTGCCTTGCCAGCAAGCTCTGTTTAAAATACAGATATTTAACTCCCACAAACCTATGAAGAGATTTAAAGGAGTCTTTAAACAGAGAGAAAAGAGGGGAAAAAAATCTACCCCAGCAAGAAACGCTCCATTTTGAAGCTGAGCATATTGCTCTCAGCCATCATATATTTAAAGGATGAGGCATGTCAAAGATAGGAATGTCAAGGTAGAGATGCTGTGAAACCCCAAGGAATAAGAAGGGCATTGGAGAATCAGGCACTGCAATTTCTGAAGTAGGGCCACCGTGCTGCATGTCATCTTTGTACCTGGCCCAGGTTATCCAGGCAAACTTCCACATTCCTTTCATAAAAGCATTGCTATTAGTGCTAGCAGAGACCGTTTAGCAATTCTAGTCAATCCCCCTCAGGCCACTGCCCAATTTTCTTGAGGATATTCTTCCTGCTACCCAGACAAAACTTTTCTCTAAATTCACTTTCATACCATCACACCTTTTAATAGCTTGCTGTGACTCACACCCTCCCATTCAACGCCCTCTTCATCCTGGATGTTTATATCCTTAAAGACTTCTAATCTGTCATACCTGGCTCAGGCAATAGGACATTTCAGGGAAGTGAACAATGTTCTTTGCATCAGCCTTTACCATACAGGCTGACTACTAATCTACTCTAGTACTACTGTTTTATGTCCTTACAAACAGTCCTACCCATCCACTTCTATAAAACTCTTGGAGAACCCCTTCAATGTGCCAGACTCCCACAGAGACTAACCTTTCTTTAGTCAAGATGGCCTCACCCCCTTGAGACTGAACCTCCCTCTTTACTCTGCAAGCTCTGCTCAGCAAGTTCAGCAGAGATTTCTGAGTCCACAGAGAAGTCAAAGCTAAACTATAGGCTATTCTGCTCAGCCCACAGCAATTCCCCAACCAAGCTGTAATGAATTCCATTGTCAGGACCTTTGTCTCGATCTTCTTTCCTCAATCAGCTCCCAATAAGAGTGCTCAGGCTCCTTCCAGAAGCTTCTTAGCCCTCTCACCTCATTCCTCTCAGTACTTTGCTCTTGAGCAGGGCTTTTACTCCATGTCCCTGAGCAGAGGTGGTGAAATTCTCCTCACCCTCAGCCACTGGTTGCTCGGTGTCACTGTTCTGATGACTGGGGCTTTTTCATTGTCTCTCTCTTTTGATGGGGGTTGGCCTCAGCCTGTCCTTTTTAATGACCTGCTCAGGCTGCTCAAAACAGCAAGGTAATACCCTCTCCCTTGAGGTCTCTCAGCCTGCCCAGAGAGCAAACTTAGTCCTTAATGCTGCTTAAGCCAGTGCTAGCATCCCCTTCTTCTTCTACCATACTCTTCACATTCTTTTAGCCATGCCATTATATTCTTTAGCCTTTTCCACAACATAGAAAAAAAATCCTTTTGCCTTACAGCTGTCTCTGACCAGAAGTACCACACGCATAACATCCACTGCCAGACCAAGTTCTTGTCATTACTGCAATAAGTTTTCATCTCTGAACAGTTCTCTGATGCAGGATGATGATGGGGCAGTTGGACTCTTTACATGGCTCAGCATCCTTAGCAATTTCCTAAGCTTCTAAAACAGAATCTTTGTTTCTGGATAGCACTTAACTGCAAATCTCCTGGGACAGAACACAAGTACAACTAATCACACATACTAAATCATGGGGTAATACTGGATACCCATGTGTATTACATTCTTCAACTGCAGGATCTGCAGTATTAATCACGTCTTGACAAAACTGCGGATCTTCAACACAAATGTGAAGAGTGTTCTTGCATGGATGCAAGACCTGATGTACTAAAAAGTCTTCAATCACAAGCTACAGACATTCATAAACAGGTGCCTGAGGTACATCCTGCACATCATTAGGGCAAGATTTTGTATAAATGAGGAACTTTGGAACAGAGCAGGACAAGAACTACTTGACGTTCAAATCAAAGAAAAAAATGGAGATAGCTAGGCTACACTCTCAGAAAACCATCATCCATTATAGTTTGTCAAGCTCTCAAATGGAACCTGCAAGGAAAACACAAAAGAGGAAGACCTGGAACAATGTGAAGAAGATCTACTGACATTGAAGGACAACTAGTATACTCTTGGGGCCAGTTAGAATTTTTGTCCCTAGATAGAATGAAGTGGAGGAGACTTGTAGAGGACTTATGTGCCATCTGGAGTACAAGGGTTTAAGTCAGGTAAGTCTTGACACTCATTACTTCTTTTACAGCGGTCTTTCAGTTATGTTTTTGCACCAATTGGCCAACAGCAGCCTGCCTATCCCAGATATGTGCAAAATTGGAAACCTCAGTGGGTCAGGAAGATCCCCTATAAATCTCCAAACAGGAACATGAGACTGTAACTCTCAGTTTCCAACATAGCCCCTGTAGCAGTGACTAGAAACCTTAATACATCTATTTATTAGTGAATGCAAATTGAATTATGTTTTGCCCTTTCCAGTAAAAAAAACAAAGCAAAGGTCTCTTCAGGGAAAGGAGGTTAGAGAGGTTAAGAAAACGATGAAAGTCAAAGTCAATACAGTCAAATCAAACTTGATAAATATGTAAATTACAGCAACTAAACATTTGGCTTTGACAAATGACTCCTATGTAATGGATTTTTTGTAGTAGTAAGGCTGCAGTTCAACTGTTTCATTGTTTTCTCAAAAGCCTTAAATTTCACATTAATATAAAGTGAGAGTCAGTGTTCACACTGGGGAGTACTACAAGAAATTGTAGATGGCAGGTAACTTCCTAGGAGGGTTCCACAGTATGATCAGATGTCCCTGCTTTCAATAATATTGCCACAGTGGGTGGTGATGTTGTATTAAATGGCTTGGCCGTAAGGAGCTAGCTGATGCCAAGAGACCTATAAAACCTCGACCTTGTCACTATGGTTTTATCTATGGTCCTTTAAAAGTGATATTGAAGCAGTGCATGCAATTCAAAGGGACAGCATCATGCGCTACATAGGCTCTGTGAAGTCACAATAGGTAAGAGTTTGTTAAACCTTTCGTACCTGCCTCCACCATCTTATCTTTGATACCTGCTTAAAGCTCTCTCCATTTGAGCTTCAATCCATGCTCATGTCATCTAAGTCATCTGCCCTCCTGTCCCTGCAAACATCCGTGTCCCTTGTGTCAGCTGAACATTGCCTGCTTAGATTGTCAGCACGTGGCACAGGATCCTGCTCTTGTAAGTGTACAGACAGCCTAGCACACTTTTGGCATTACACAGATTAAAGGAAATATTACCATCAAAGGAGAATACTATTTTCAGTATATTGCTTTCTAGTCAAGCATCCTTTACCTCCTCACATTCATCTTCAGGTTGGTCTCTTATTCAGGTAAGCACCTTATTACCCAGGCCTCTTCTTCCAGATACTCCATGCCATCATAACACTGCTTTATTGACAGCAATTTTATTCAGAACCGCAATCCATAGCATTAATAGTACTTGAAGTACAACATACAAGCTTCTGAAATAGAAATGCAGGGATCACCAAAGACATGCCTAAAACTGAAGGAATAAAACAGGGCTTCTACTTGGTCCTTTGCCAGGAGAAGAACTTGACAATGGAGAGGCTGCTGGTGTGCTGAGACCAGGTCTCATGATTTCCTTGTGCCACCCTCCCTCCCCCATTGAGACGTCTGAATCCATTTGTTAGCTTTTGTTTTGTACTTAGAGAGTGTAAGCACTCTGAGGCAGGGACATTTGTTCTGTATTTCTACAGCCCCTAGGACAATGAGGTCCTGGTCTATGACTGGGACTCATAAATGTTACAATAAATACAAATAAATAACAATATACTCCATATTCACATGGCAGAGACCATGTCACCCCCTTGTTCTGTACAGTGGAGAGGACGTGGCTGGAAAATAACATTGGAGACATTCGTGCCAGCCCTGTAGATTGCTTACATTTGAAAAAGAAGCCCTGCATGTTATATTAACTTGACACCAATTATCTTTCCTCTATAAATATATCATTGCATCCTTTAAAAGCATTTCTCTCCTGTTTTACACAAGGAGACAATTACAGTATACAACATTCGAGATCCTGAGTAAGGGCTCCAGGATCTGGCTCAGATTTGTGTACAATATTGCTTCTCATATGGTATAGAGCAAAGACAGACCAATGACTAAAATTCCTTCTGAGAATCATTGAAAGTAAAAACAATCCTTCCAGCCCCAGTCTGACCAAAGGACATGAGGGTGAGAAATGGGGGGGAGATACACCCAAAACAAATTAGAAACTCCATAAGAAAGTAGCACAGGAGCAGAGAATTGTGTAGATATCTAACAAGCCTTATCAACACTGGCTGTAGTCTTGCATGAGTTTACTTCTTTTCGTGGCACAGCAAACTAAGGAACTCTGCATGTGGTACACCAGGGAAATATGAATAATGTTCCACAAACTGGAATACAAGATGAGTTCCCTTTATTAAAGTTAGATATATCACTTAACACCCAACCTCAGGTCCTTATGTAGTTTAAGCTCCACAAACACAATCCAAACGTAGCTAGCAACCCCACCATGCCTTACCCAGTGCCTGCCATCATACAATCACGCAACCTTGTCTATGCTTCTGTGGGCCACCACCTTAAGTTACGCAACTTCAACTATGTGAATAACAGAACTAAAGTTCTTAGGTCTGCTTACCACAGTATCCTCACAGTGGTAAGTCAACAGCTGGTGGCCTCCCGTCAACTCTGCTTCTTCTTTCATTTTGGTAGACTCTCAAGGTCAAGGAGAGAGCACTCAACAATTAAATTTATCACTTCTATACCAGGCAAGATAAAAATCAGTCCTCAGGGGATTGATCGCTGCATGTCGATCGAGCCCGTAGGGAAGACATGCCCAAAGGGTTTTATAAGCATTAGTTAATCCTCTCTTCATCATTAGGAAGTACGAAATATTAGACCCACTAAATAGATGAATAATTTAAGGACAGAAAGATTAAACTACTGGCCCCAGGTCAAAGAGCAGAACTGTGACTAGAACACAGGACTGTCATGGCTTTGTTTAACCACTAGGTAACCCACTCCCTTCCCTCTCTACTATCTAATGCATTTCACCATGTCTGAAACAAACCCTATCATTGGTCCATGTTGCACTCTAATAATAAACATTCCTCATAGTTATTCTAAAGAAAGTTTAAAATGCGAACAGCAAAGAAAATCAATATAGGACTCTATCCCGCAGTCCAATCTCAAGAAACCGCCCCCCAGTGAATTATACGGGGGGTTCATCTAACTCAGGCTAGTGGGACGAACGATTGTGGTGACTCTCATCTAAGTTTAGACCTAAAGATCAGCATAGCCCTAAAACTCTCTCTTTTTCACAGGCTCACTGACAGGGTGCAAGTGGGGGTGACAGGGCAAGTGCCCACTGTTCTGCTGCAGCATTGTTGGCAACTGGAGCCCTGGTGCCTTTAAATTGCTGCTGAATTGTTGTGTGGCCCCTTCCAGGCAGCACCGACGGCTGGCACAGAGGGGGGCACCACAGTCCAGCCAGCACTAAGGGCTAGCTGCTCCCACCCCCACCCTATCTGCCAAAGGTCCTGTTCCTTCTGGGGAATGAAGAAGAGCGCCCCCGCCCCCCCCCCCCCCGAGCCACCTTGCAAGCCTGGTGAAGCTGTCAGCCCTGCTGCCCTTTCAAGAACAGAAGCTGGTCCAAGAAAAGGTATTACCTCATCCACCTTGTCTCAACTATACTGGAAATGACACCACTATGACTATACTGCAACCCACCTACAGCAACTGACTAGAAGAAACACTAACCTTCTCCAGTTCATTTTGCTTTTTCATTCTAATCTGCTGACTATAATAATTTTGGATGGTGGAAAGAAAGACTATATTAGAATTAAAACATGGAAAGTAAGCTAGAATCAAAGAGGCAATCATCTAGACTCTGTGAGAAAGAATTGCTTTACTTAATACAGTACCACACGTTTCCCAGGAAAAACAGGGGGAAATGAAGCTTTCATACCATTAGCTTTATTGAACGAAGTTCCTTACCAGTCCAGGGTTGGAATCTCACTTAGTGGTAACCGGAGACCTTGTTTGGATCTGAATTGTGCATAGATTTCAATTAGCATTCATGTCAGAGACCAAATGATAGCTGTAGTTCGGAAGCACAGAGCCCAAGAGCCGAGAAGTAAAGACATCCTCACAGTATTTCCAGTGCAGCCAGAAACAGGAAGAAAACCCTTAATGAAAGCCTGTTCTCATTCTATTCCAGCTGAATTTGGCTAGTTCAAGAGTTTGGGATAGGGCTCTGTTGTAAGCAGAGATGGCCGCTCACTGACCAAGAGGGGGAAGAACTCCTCCCTGAGTGCTGGTGGGCAGAACATAGCCCCATCCCCTTTCCTGACTGGAAGTCAGGAGGTGGTACTGTTTGTATAAAAACCCTGGACAGAAGCCAAGTCAGGGCCCAGCCATTGGAGAAGGCAGATGCCAGTCCTCAGCTGGAGGTCAGTACATCCCTGCAGGAGGTCAAGGACTGGCTTGGACTGCCAGATCTCACCAAAGAAGAGAGTTACAAGCTGGGAAGGAGAGACCCCACACTACTGAGGCATGGAGGGAACTTACCTGTGGTCCCATGAGGTATGAACTGAACGGGAAGTCTGGAAGTGGCCCAGGAATATCTTAGAAACTGTGGTTATTCTTGTACACCAAACTTTTTGAGAGTTACTCTCCTTTACTGTAGAGTTTGTACAGTACTGTCTATGTATGAAACTGGGAGTCAAAAGACCTTGGGTCTTGGTCATACACCGACTATTGAGCAACCTTAGCAAAGGCACCTTTATCTCTTTTCTCACCTGTAAAATGGGGATAATTACTTTTTAAAAATTGCTTTGCGATACTCAGATTAAAGGTGCTTTAAAGTTCAATATATTCTTAACAATTAAAGCATTCTTTACTTCCAAGAACAATTCTGAAAAATTCTCCAATGATTTGGATCTTGGTTACTTTGTATTTTATCTACAAAAATGCAGACTTCAGTATGCATTTCTTGCTTGAATGGGTAGGAGACATGAGAGAAAGGAGAAAAATAAGAAAATTCTAGCTCTTTTCTTCTTATGTGGTTTTGGGTCACATTGCAATGACATGTTGGCATGGTGATCTTTGATGCCGATGTGTGTCCAGATGACGCAAAAACATCACTATGCACTAGATATATTTTGCTTTTATTTTTAGTACACTACTTGCTCCTTTATCGGACAGATAATACAGAAGCTGAGCTGCATACACAACTCGTGTTTACTGTTAAACATGAATTAAATCCAAATGGCTTGACATCTCTCTCCAATAAAAAGCTACCATTAATAAGAGCTAATGTGTAACAGCATTATATCAGATATGCAAAAACAGAGACTTTCATAACAACCCTAGGAGAAGTATTATCAAGGACATAAGTAGAAAATCTCCTTCCTGAGACTGGAGGAATTTATATTTGAAGAGCGTTCCTTCCTATTGAGATCTTCATTGACTTGTATAAAAATACCACTTTTAATCTCAAATCCCCACTGGCATTTTCATATAAGCACTGAAAATGCTATTGGGCTTTAGAGATTTAATTTAATGAAGGAAAAGTATTTCTATTAAAGCGTGTGATGTTTTTCAGGGAAAAAAACCCCACTTCTTCTGAAGAGCCAGGGAAACTGGATTACTTTAAACCCTTAAAAACAGACTCCCCTGTGCCTTTTTATAAAACTCTTTTTCTGCAAAGAAAGCTAACCAACTGAGAGAGGGAGGATGCACTTAAAAATGGACCCTGGTGTCCTGAGCCTAACACCCTCAGTACACCAACCCTGTGAAGGTGGTTCCAATAACTAAAGAGATAACAGAAAGCTTCCAGTCCAGTCATGTTGTTTGTACAAAATCGATGCATCATAAGACACCCTACTGAAATTCCAGAGATAGTAAAAAAACATGAGCACACAGAGCTATTACATCTCCTACATTATGGAACAGATCCTTCCTTCATTGAGGTCAACAAAAGGTAGGGTCTGGGCCTAAAGGGACCAAATTCACTACTGGAGTAAGTGAACACAACTCTATGGATTGTACCAACTGACACTGGTGAATTTGACTAGTGTGACTAACTGTTCTTCCACTCATGCCATGCTCATCCTTCTCCTTCCGGTTTTACACAGGATGAAAAACTAGCCTTGGTAGCACTCACAGGTCTGTTAAGATATGAATGTTCACAGTGAATATACAGTTCCCTTCAAAATAAGAGAGAAGGTGGGCTTGACACTAGGATATATGTCTCAGAAGGGAACTGTCAAGGCTGCCAAGCCCAACATTTGACATAAGGTGTTCTTAAGAATATAAGAACGGTCATACTGAGTCAGACCAAAAGGTCCATCTAGCCCAGAATCCTACCTTCTGACAGTGGTCAGCAACAGGTACCCCAGAGGAATGAACAGAACCAGGTAATCATCAAGTGATCCACCCTGTCACCCTTTCCTGGCTTCTGACAGACACAGGCTAGGGACACCATTCCTACCCATCCTGGCTAATAGCTATCGATGGACCTAACCTCCATGAATTTATCTAGCTCTTTTATGAACCCTGTTAAAGTTCTGGTCTTCACAACATCCTCTATTCTTGTTGCTCTCTTTGGCTGTTTCTAATAAACAGCCCAAAATATGCTAATGAGTCATGGATGTAAATTCCCTGTGCCTCATTAGCATAAGGTCACATGATTTGGAGTCCGGAAGATGTTCTTCTGGACTCCAAAACAGCGTGTAGAAGCACAGCCCCGGGGGGCGGGGGGGAGTTCTTCTGGAAGGAAGTCCTCCTTCCAGAGGCTCCTTCCTCCCAAAAATTTTCGGAAAGAAGGGGCCTCCAGAAGGAGGACTTCCTTTTGGAAGACCCCCCCGGGGCTGTGCTTCTACACGTTGTTTTGGAGCCCAGAAGAGCATCTTCCAGACTCCAAATCATGTGACCTTATGCTAATGAGGCACAGAGAATTTGCATCTGTGACTCATTAACATATTTCAGGCTGTTTATTAGCATGCCACTTTCAGAGAAAGTGGCATGTGTAGAAACTGCCTTTGTGCGCAAAACCATTACAAATCTAATTTTCCATCGCTGGGTGGGTAGAAGTGGATATATATGTCAGCAATATTTTGTACTTAAAAACAAAGCTACCATCATGTCTCAACTCAATACATACAACATCCCTACAATAACTATGCAAGTGTCGTGGATCCACAGACAAGCAATGTCAATGTAACAAAGATGGGGTAATTAATGCAGAAACAGTCTCACCTGGTGCTTTCCCTATTTGTTGTATCCACCCATTTCAGCTTTTTCCACATTTAGACAGTAAAGTCTTTGAGACAGGTGATGGCTGTGATGCATGTACAGTGTCTAGCAAAAAAGGACCCTACATAATCCCATAATGCAAACACAGATCGACAACAACAGAAGAGTGTTTTCCATTTCTAAATGACAGTAGTGTGGCCATATGGATAGGGCAGAAGGGTGTCAAACTATGTCTCATATGCCACATCCTGAATAAGGTTTAGACAGCCTTGCTTGTAGGAAAAAGCCTAACTCCTGGAGAGCAGGGGGCAGCTAGCCCTCCCCCCCCAGGCCCTGCCCTTCAGCTTTAGCTCCCCCAGCACCTGGCCATTGTGGCTGCAGTACTGCCACCCCAGCATGGTCAGCAGACAGGAAATATGGGGACAGAGGGCTGGATAGAGGGCAGAGGCACTAAAGGGTGTGTTGGGGGCAAGGAGCATTGAATAGGGGACAAGGAGATTGGATTAGGATGAGGGCCAGTATATGCCTGGCTGTTTGGGGAGACAGCCCTCCATACAATTTCCATAACCATTGTGGCCTCCAGGCCAAAAAGTTTGCCCAACCCAGGACAGGACGGCCGTTTCTACACAGGCCACTTCCTTCGGAAGTGGCATGCTAATACAGCAAGTGAAATATGCTAATGAGGCACGGATGCAAATTCCCCATGCCTCATTAGCATAACATCATGTGATTTGGAGTCCAGAAGACCGTTCTTCCGGACTCCAAAATGCCTTGTAGAAGCATGGCCGCCAGGGGGGCTTCCACAGGAATGTGCTTCTTCCAGAGGCCCCTTCTTTCTGGAAGTGCCCCCAGCGGCCGCGCTTCTACACGACATTTTGGAGTCCAGAAGAACGGTCTTCCAGACTCCAAATCATGTAACGTTATGCTAATGAGGCACGGGGAATTTGCATCTGCACCTCAGTAGCATCTTTCGCTCCTTGTATTAGCATGCCACTTCCGAAGGAAGTGGCTGTGTAGAAACAGCCAACATGGGAGCCAGAAGATAAAGTGCAGTAAAATTCTTGCACTCCAATGCACTTCATTGCTTGTGTATTGTGACAGCATGTATGTTGTCCATTCTGAGGTGCCTTCCCTTCTTTCCATGCTGTATTACACAGTCAGTGTATTTCCTGAATCATACTTTCTCCAATATATATATATATAATCATTTCTCCTGTGATCTTATTTCCAGGGCTCTTGTTGTTCTTTAGTCATTTCACTGCTCTTTCTACTTTGTCCTTCAAAATATCGGTTTTGCTTTTGATGCTCAGTGGAGTTCTCTCTCTCAGTTCTTCCATCAGTCTCTCTGAGACACTCGGGTCCAACTGTGCTGCGTATAGATCGGTGCAATATCTTCTCTTTGTTCATGAGCACGTCTTCATTCTTGTCTTTGACCACCATTTGCTTTGGCTGCCACTTATTAATATTCCTAATCATCTTATACACCTCCCTGGTCTTACATTTGCTGTAATACCTCTCTATATCTTCACACTGCTCCTTTAACCATTTCACCTTATCCTTTCTGGCCGCTTTCCATACCTCATTGCATTTCACCCTATATTGCTCTTCCACTCTCTCAGAAACATCCCTTCTATCTTCAACACTCTTTTCTTGAACCAACTTCAGTGTCTTTTGTGTAATCCACTTCTTATTGATCTTCTCGTCTTCCAGAACGGTCTGCTCAGTTGCCTCTTCTATCATCGTGGCTATCCCTTCAACTCTCTTACGTAGGTCTTTCTTTGGAGCCACATTCCTAATCTTCTTTTCAAGCGCTGGTCTGTACACATTCCCTATTTCTTCCTCACCTAGCCTCGCCACATCTCTTCTTTTCCTAAACTGTGTCTTACACTTTCTCTTGGGTTTCATCTTGATGTTTGCAATCACTAGACTGTGGTCCGAGTCTATATCCACTCCTTGGAAAGTCTGGCACTGTTGCACTGATGTTACCCATCTTCTTATCAAAATCATATCTATCATGTTCTTGGACCTCCTGTCATTCAATCACCATGTACACTTCCTACAGCCCTTTTGTTGGACTCGCGTGGTGCAGATCACTATCTTGTGCTCTGTAGCAAACTCGAGTAGTTTCTTGTATTGTTCGTTTCTTTCTCCACATCCAAAACTTCACAATTCTCTCCCAACCTTCATGTTACAATCTCTGCCAATAATCAACACATCTCTCTTCTGTATTTCCTCCAGCATCTTTGTCAAGCCTTTATAGAATAGTTCAATATTTTCCTCTCTATTGTTCGACATGGGTGCATACACCTGAATGACTGAGATGTTGAATGGTTTTGCTTCGAATCTCACTACCATCATTCTTGCAATCACTGTTTTGCATACTAACAATGCTCTTCTGGCTCTTTTACTAAGAAGGAATTCGACTCCTGCCTCATTCTTTGTTTCATTCGTTGACAAAATGACTTCACAACCACACATCTCTCCCAATGCCGTCCAACACATCTCTGCCAGTCCAAGTATATTGCATTAGTATCTCTCCATCTCCTTCTGAAGCAGCTCTAGTTTTCCAGTTGCCCACAGTGTTCAGACGTTCCAGGTACCAATTGATGGTATATGTATTAGCTGTAATTTTCCTTTGGTAGCCAACTTATTGACCCAACCCCGATTGCTTGATTGGTGTCGCAGACCTTATTTATCTGGGCAATGTCCAAGCCAGCATCTTATTAGTTAGTCATACCAGTATCAGATTTCATTCATATTGTTTTTTTCCCCCATGGTCAGCGCATGGTCACTCATCTGACCAACACTCCTCCTTTATCCAGTTTTGGGACTGGCATGGAACCCCTAGAGGCTTCATGATAGAGTTTTATTTCTGCTTGTCTCCAGGTTTCTTTTCTGCACTAGACACAAGCAAGTAGGCTATAGACCATAACGTTATTTCATTTTTGGCTCCTAGAAAAGACTTCTGGATGCGAAGAGTTGCAGATCAAGTGCCAAAGTTGATGAAGCCTTAAACACCAGATTCTGCTAAGCATAAATGTTTCAACCTTCCAACTGTGTAGGCAGGTCAGCTGCCTCCATATGAATCAGTTCACCCAATGATAGTGCCCAGGTCAGGAGCATGTAAAGATAGGCCTAAATAAAAAGCCCAGTCAAGCATATCCATGAGCTTTGGACAGAGGGGAAAAGTCTCAGCAGATCTGTATCACCATAGTCAAATCAAACACCCTGAATTGTACAAAAGCATGCATTTGCACCTGAATGGCTGGCATAAACTCTCATAGCTCTATTAAAGCGACTCTGACTATTTATGCCAGCTGAGTATCTGCCTTTAAGTCACTGGCTCATTTCGAGTGTCTACAGAATAGTTCAGAGATGGCTAATGACATTTCCAAGGATGAAGTGGAAGGAAAAATTAAAACAGCCTGAGAGGAAGGCAGCAGTTAGCGTATTTTTGACAGAAGTTGGTAACTTTAAACAGAAGCCCCTTCTCCTCCTGCATTCTTATGCAAAGCTCAGTGCTGAAGGTTAGCTGCTTCCCCAGTGACTTGAAACAGAAATTTTGTAAAGTAATCTCTTTAATCTGTGTCTTCCTCTATTTACAGAGCATAAAGGTAACCATAAAATGCCACCGTTTTACAGCAAATCTAATCTGTCCTTCCAGAAATATCAGGCCACACAATGATTGTCTCATTTTCCCTTTGACAAAGGAGAAATTATTGGCTGGCGATCATGAACAAAAAAAGCATGTCTCTACATCAGCTAAATCAAAAATACAAAACACTGAGCAAAGACAGTAAGAGTTTGGTACCTCTGACTGGTGACCTGTTCCACAGAGTCAAAGTCACAGAAAAAGTGATCATATTTTTTATGCTGCTTATAGGACTCTTTCATTTCTCCTCTCCACTTTCAGTTTCCACTGGGGAAAAGTATTTGCAGTTGAATTCAAAAAATCTGATTGCTTAAAAAAGGAAAGAAATAAAATGGCATATTTCTTTGAGAGTAGCATTCTGAATATGACAGGAGCTCTGTGAAGAGACACAGTCAATAATAAGAAAGGAAAAGGGTTAAAATTCAGCAGCCACCAACAGGGTGAGCCTGAAGCAGCATACCGGGCAAAGCTAAGTGCACATTGAGAGAGGACTTACTTTTGCAATCCATGTAAGAGGAAAAGAGAGAAACTGGATTTTGGGAGGTGCATTTATACCCCCCTGCACATGCACCTGCAAACACATGGGTCCTGCCCCAGCACATTCTGATCTATGATATCACCTGACCTGAGGTTTCTGTCCCTTTTATACATTGGCCTAACTATGCGTGTCCGCTCTCACCACACTGGAAACAGCTGCATTGTTATTGTCTCTCTGCTGTGCACTGACAAATGTAACATATGAAAAGTGATCTAACATTCAGCCTTAAGCCCAGCTCCTCAAGCAGAGGAGAAAGGGGATCCTGGGTATTTTGGCAACGAGGCCATGGCTAAGGAAGTGCAGAACATGAAGAGGTCCTTAGCCTGCAGAAAGGGGAGCTAGTAACAGAGACAAAGCCATGCTAGTCTATACACTATCAAAACAAAAAGCAGTCAAGTAGCACTTTAAAGACTAGCAAAATAGTTTATTAGGTGAGCTTTCGTGGGACAGACCCACTTCTTCAGAACAGTCTGGTCTGAAGAAGTGGGTCTGTCCCACGAAAGCTCACCTAATAAACTATTTTGCTAGTCTTTAAAGTGCTACTTGACTGCTTTTTGTTTTGAAAGGGGAGCTAGTATTTCTTGCACTCCTACCCAGGAAATACACTCTTCCCCATTCCTGTGTCCCACTAGGTCTGTATTCTGTAAACGCCATTCTGGAGCATGCTTAGTGTGGGTCCACCATCCTCTTTCTACCCTACCAAGTTTTCTAGTATGGATATAGCAAACAGGACAACCTGAAACCAGGCCTAACAATATCTTTAGGTGGCTGTATGATGGTCTGCAATCCCTTCCATGACCACTTAGTCCAAAGCATGTTTTAAGTAGCCTCTACATAAGAATATAAATCAGCACAATCTGTGTTTAGTTGATGCAGGAAGTGAAAAGCAAGGGTGAACTCCAGTGTCTCACCTCCATGTCCAGCAGCCTGTGTAAAGAATCCCTTGTACATCAATTACCATTCATTTCTGTCTTTTCTTCCCCATGATGGACACTTCGGTACATAGTTTGCTATACTTTAGGAGCTGATAGAGGAGGTTTCTGAGCCTTTAGCTATTGTCTTTGAGAAGTTCTGGAAGTCAGGAAAGATTCCAAAACACTAGAAAGGGCAAACATAGTGCCCATCTATAAAAAGGGAAACAAGAACAACCCAGGAAACTACAGACCAGTCAGTTTAACATCTGTGCCAGGAAAGCTAATGGAGCAAGTAATTCATCTGCAAACATCTGGAAGAAAATAAGGTGATAGGTAACAGCCATAAAGAACAAATCATGCCAGACCAATCTGATAGCTTGTTTTTGACAAGATAACAGATCTTGTGGATAAGGGAGAGGTGGTGGATGTGGTATAACTAGACTTTAGTAAAGAATTTGACATGGTCTCTCATGATCTTATCAATAAAATAAGCAAATACAACTTAGAGGGGGTCACTATAAGGTGGTTGCATAACTGGCTGGATAACCATCCTAAGAGAGTAGTTATTAATGGTTCACAGTCATGCTTGAAGGGCATAACAAGTGGGGTTCCACAGGGATCTGTTCGGAGCTGTTCTATTCAATATCTTCACCAATGGTTTAGAGAGTACACTTAGTAAGTCTTCATATTATACCAAGCTGGGCGGGGTTGCAACTGCTTCGAAGGATAGAGTTAGAATTCAAAATGATCTGTACGGACTGGAGAAATGGTCTAAGGTAAACAGGATGAAGTTAATAAGGACAAATGCAAAGTGCTCCACTTAGGAAGAAACAATCAGCTTCATACATATAGAATGGGAAGCAAATGTCTAGGAAGGAGTACAGCAGAAAGGGATGTAGGGGTCATAGTGGACCATAAGCTAAGCATGAGTCAACAGTGTGATGCTGTTGCAAAACATTCCGGGATGCATTAACAGGAGCGACGGACACAAGAAATCATTCTTCTGCTCTACTCAGTGCTCATTAGGCCTCAGAGTATTGTGTCCAGTTCTGGGCACCACATTTCAAGAAAGATGTGGAAAAATTGGGGAAGGTCCAAAGAAGGGCGACAAGAATGATTAAAGGTTTAGAGAACATGAGCTCTGAGGGAAGACTGAAAGAATGGGGCTTGTTTAGTTTAGAAAAGAGAAGACTTAGAGGGGTCATGATGGTGGTTTTCAAGTACCTCAAAGAAGGCTACAAGGAGGAGGGAGAAAAATTGTTCCACTTGGCCTCTGAGGATAGGACAAGGAGCAATGGGCTTAAACTGCAGCAAGGGAGGTTTGGATTAGATATTAGGAAAAAGTCCTTAATGGTCAGGATGTTTAAACATTGAAATAAGTTACCTCAGGAGGTTGTGGAATCTCCATTGCTGGAGATATTTAAGAGGAGGTTAGACAGACGCATACTGGGGATGGTCTAGATGGTATTTGGTCCTGCCAAGAGGGCAGAGAACTGGACTCGACAGCCTCTTGAGATCCCTTCTAATTCTAGTGTTCTATGATTCTACACCAGTATGCTGCAGAATGCAGAGTTAGAGCTTAGCTAGCATGAGCAGTGCAATTCACTTATTCAAGATAGATGAAAGTATTTATTACTCTAACTAATGGGACCCAGGTGTAATTCAGTAATACTCTGCAATGCTTTGCACTTACATTATTATACCTGTCAAGGATTTCAAAGAAACAAATTAAACTTCATGATCTCAACCCCATAAAACAAGTGTATGCAGGATCTAAAGGAAAGTGCCCTTTAGAGATAACTGGAAGCAGGGAGAGACCATGGGTGTCTCTCTGTAAATACTGTTTGCTCCTGCTTACTTATATTTGCTAAATATCCAGCTGATAAAGCAGGGTTTCCAATCGTTGTAATCAGCTTGGCTAGTGCTGGGTCACAAACGGTGTTAATACTAAATGCAACATCTGTAATTACTGTGGGGATACCGAAAAGAATGATAGAGATTAATCTACCTTAAACACTCTCAGCTTAAAGACTGAAATGCTGGGTATGTGCATGTAAATACAGTTTGCTCCTATTTGCCTAGATTTACTAGAAATTTGACTGATGGAGTGGTGTTTTGCACATTGTAATCAACTGGGTTGTTGTGAGGTCATGAATTATGTGAATTCTAAATGAAGGAATTGTCCAGTCTGATCTCATCAATGTTTGCAATTACTGTGGGAATACACAAGAGAGAGACTGTTTAACCCATTTCAGAAAGGAGAGAGACGCCGTCAGTTTAAAGGACCTCAGACGAGCTAAAAGCTCCACTGCTAGACTTTTATGAGGATGAGGGGGAGAAGAGGACTCTCAATGAGCAGGGTACATGTCCTTCAGGCATTGACTGTAAGACTGGTTCAACCTATTTCTCCTCACTGTCTTAATGGTAGAGCTAAAAAGTCAACTCCATAAGGAGTCTTCATTATTTGAAATTTATTCCAGAGGATGCTGAAATTTCTTATGGCTGGACTGTGCTTTGGGCCAAAAGCTGAAATCACTGAGGTTTTGCCCAAAGCCAAATCCACAACAAGCAAGTGGGAACAGAGTGCTCATGTCCAATGGGGACATGTGATGAGTGGCCAGCAGGATGGCGGTGGCATGATGAATGGTCAGCAGGGTGATGGTGGTGTCATGAGCAGCCGTCAGAATGGCAGCAGAGAGCAGCAAGCAGGGAAATGGCAAGTGACCAACAAAGTGAGTAAGATGCCTCTTTACCTCCCCTAATCAGGACAGGATGTGAACTCTGCAGATACACCTCTGAACTCCGGGTCTGCTCTGACCAAGGGCAGCAATTGTGAGTGGTGTGCAGAGAAGCACTGGGGCCTGTGAAGGGGCAAGTTAGATTGCTGGACTTAAGAACCTAAGAGGAAAAAGACACAGTCCAACCTACCTGTGGTGGGACATTTACTCACAGTTTATGTTTATGAACACTGTTTCTGGAGTTTTCTGAAATGAATACCAAGTTACTTCCCTCTAGTTTATCTTTTACACTTGGACTGTGCTGGCAAGTGGGGAAGCATTAGCTCTTGGAGGTGCACAAGTATGGTGTACAAATTTCCCAGGTGGGGGCTTGAGTGTTGTAGGGATGGAAGAAACCACTAGATGTGGAACCTGGCTGTGGCAGGCTCCACATGGCAGAAGACTTACACCAGCATCATTGTATTTTATACAGCCACACACAGTGATTGGCTGAAGGACACACACATTCAAGGCTGGGAATAGAACCCAGAAGTCCTGGCTCCTTAGGCAGGGAGATGACAGTGCCATATGCACATCATACTTAAGGCAAACATTGTCTAAGTTCCTCCTCTCCTCCTGCCATTAGCTGCACCATTTTTATTTGAACACCTTACATTTTTTTTCAGATTTTTCTGCAAAATTCAAATGAACCGTGAACAAGAGCATGGGAGGTTTATTGAGCCATAGCAGCCTAACACTACCCACATGACTGCATGATTTGAATACCTAAGTGGCCCAAGTGCTCTAACATTCAATTAATGAATACTAGAGATTCAGAAGGGGAAAGAGGAGGGGAGAGAAAAAAAAGAATCACACAAGATGTTGGCTTCAGCACTGCATTATCCTGTGTGTCTCACTCTGATGAAGGTTAATGAGGAAAGTGCAAATGCTGAGACATAATTAAATAGCAATAATTAAAACAGCTGACTGCGGCAAGCAGCAAACTTTTTTTTTTCCAATTTAAAGTAACCTGCCTTTGCTCAAATATTAGTATTTCAGATCTGTATCATGTTTTGCGTTCCTCAAAGCATAAACACAAATACTAAATCAATTAATCTAAAAATACCTTTAATGTTGTTTGCCCTTCCCCTTTAGATCTGTTGGTATATTTCTGAGCATCAGTGTCAAAATTAATGAAGGCCCCCTTGTAACACCATTCTACAATGAGAGAACACACAATGCATAACGGATGTGTATTTTCAGTGTATCATGTAGGACTCAGGGATGCTCACCTACTACTACAGTCATGAACTCAGTAGAAGAACTGCTATAGAACACAGTCCCAATGCAGTTGGTGCTCACAGGCTGTGTCTACACTAGAGAGTTTTATCGACAGAAAGGCCTTCTGTCGACGTAACTCGGAGCGGCTATACACTTAAAGCATTCTGTCGACAGAACTCTGCATTTGCTTCAACATTATTATCCCTCAAAAATCTGAGGCATAACACTGTCAACAGAGTTCCACAGCTTAAACATAGTGGGGTTTAATTTGTTTTGGAGATGGATGCAACTCACAGAGCCTAAACGAGTAGTAAGCTTGTCTCTCACCAACAGTAGGTGGTCTCTAAAAAAAATAACTCACCCATCTTGTCTCTCTAACACCTGCATCAGCTGAGCAGGGGAAGGGCTACAACTCATGAAAGACAGAAAACAGTCAAGCTGTGAAAAGGCTGAAGGAAAAGGAAACCAATATCTAATTTCTTCTTACATTATTTTATTCTTCTGCATGGGGTGTTATTTCTGCAATTGGAACCTTAGGTATCAGTCAGAGAGTTCAAATCAGAACTGAGAGGACCTTTTACATATTCTCTGTGTTTGCAAGTGCAGCTGTAGGCACCAGTGATCCATGAGACTGCAGCTTCTCTTCTGCATACCAAACACTGACCAGCTATTGATTGGCTTTGGCAAAAGCGACACTAGTGAAATCTACATTGATCTTAAAAAAAATTATTTGGCTTGAGCATCACAGGTGAGACATGGCTCCTGTTTATTAATATACAACAACTCAATTACATGTATTATTCACGGACCTCATTCTTTACTTACCCCCAAAAAATAAAATCTATGGATTTTTTAAAATTCTAGATTCATTGCTCCCAAAACACAAGACAGACTTGCTAAACTACCCTAAAAATCAATTAAACTGGTTTAAAGAAGATGGCAAGATGATTTCCCTGCATGGATAAAAATGCACCCATTCAGGGAAGGAAAACTGGAATGTCTTCTGAAGAACAACATTAGATGACCCTTGTAGAATTCTCTGACAAGCTCACCACTTGATATTTCACACCAATCCTGACCATTGGCTCCCCACTAAACACCGCTAAAGGTTCTAGCAATGTAATATCTGAACACCAGTATGTCCAGTGTTCTGAATGTGTTTGTGGTGGTTTTTGTGAAACAGGCAGAGTAGGTTGAGAACCCGCAGAGCTGGCTTTCATTTGTTGTCTATGCTAGGATTTGAAGGTAGATTTAGGAAGGTGAGAAGTGCAACAATCCACTGAACCCACTTGAACTATTTCTTTGGTCATTTTATCTGATTCATGCACTGAAATGGTTGCAAAGCCCTAGTGGGAATTTAAGGCAAATGGATTGAAAAACACCTCTCTGCTAAGTCCATTACTGATGTGTGATAACCTTGCATAGTATTGACCTAGGGCAGGAGCCAACAATCAGAAGAGCCATTTTTTTTTCAAATTTGGAAAAAAAAAACTCAGTAATTCAAGAGTTGCAATACATGTGACTACAAGACAGTCCTTAATAAATAAAGTCAAACCATATTTTTGTTACGCCTATTTTAACAGCAGCATACACACATATCCCACAATGCACTGCAGATATTAAATAGGGAGTTATCCAAAGTTTCAAGATCACATCATTTGCTATTTAGGTATGAGTTGTTCATTGTTGGGCTTTTAGATGGTCACCAAAATCTTGAAAATAATCAGGAGGGTTGCTTTCACTTTGCAATCATAGCTTCAGGAGCCACAAAAAGTCCTTAAAGAGCCACATGCAGCTCCAGAGCCTAGTTTGCAGACCCCTGAACTAGGGGTTTCTGGTTTACACATGGACTGATGGCTGAGCTTTTGACAGGACAGGTATTTTCTCACAGTAAGTTTTCGTCATCTAAACTAAAAGGTGTTCTAGCTTTTTCCCGTCGTCAAATGTCTTAAATTTGATGCAAGAATTTGACTGAAGTTTCAAACCAGGTGAAGTGATGCATTCATGTGTGCAAGAGAGTTTTATAATGTAGACGCAGCGGACAGGAAAGTTATCACAACTGGGGAAATCAGGCAGCAAAGAACACTAGCTAGTTATTTACCAGTGACAGAATGTGGATGGTCAGTTTCCCAGGACTGGTCAGGAAGAGTTTTTATTGTGGAGATGTGTTCCTGAGCAGAAGAATTGATATAGCTATGGGATAAAGGTACACAACTAACAGAGTGAATCTATAAGGTAGAATCAGTGGGTGTGTTTGATTCAGACCTTTCAAAATTTGCAGCAGTTAATGGCCAGCACCAGAACTTGCAGTTTGCTGGGTTCACCCTGGAAAAAATGACATTTGATCTCTGAGAATTTCCCAGTAAGCTCTCTGCCAGTTCTCCTTCTGGTGTGCATAGGAGTGGTGATGGTAGAGGAATGGGCTCCATTTTTGACTGGAGAAAAGGCTTCTGTTGCAATAAGATACAATACAACACAGTACAATAAATTTAAAAGGGACAAACTTCCTGAGAGATTGTAACAAATCAGACACTTCATGCTGCATGCTATGGCCACTGGGAATGTCACAGCAGGCATGGGAATAGAATTCAGATCCTCTTGTTCTAAAAGCACAGTATTGAGCTTAAAAAAGATATTTAACTGTTGCAAGTGTAAGTTCTAAGGCACCAAGTTAAGCCATTCTCTTTTCACCTACTAGAAGTCAACCATACGTGTTAACTCACTACAATATTTTTACTGGATACAGAGTAAAAAGCAGGCACCTGTTCAGGAACATCTTGATCTTCTATCTTTAAGGTTTTGTTACTGGAGAGCATTATACCATGAAGATGGGGAAGACCAATTAGCAGGCACAGTTATCAACGTGATACTAAGTCAAAGTAAAATTATTTCAATGATTAGTTAGTGAACTTGTGAATGAACAATCAAGGTCTCCATATAAAATGGACCTTTGCCCTCCTGAAAGCCTATTGCTAATTCTGGATAGATGCCTTTAATAAAGCACAGTGTAATATTCTAGTCAATACAGCCTCAAGCTCCTCCAAATGAGTCTGAGATGCAAAGTCTCTAATGCTGACCATTGATAATCTAAACAATTTGTGCCCCCAGCTGACTGATAAAGAAGGGGGAAATTATCTTTCAGCATCAAAGAATTCACAGAATAGCTCCTTCACACATTGAAAGGTGAATATGCATAAGATGCTGTATTATACTCCCACCCTCCTATCCCACTGCCTCCTCAATATTTCCTATTTGCATAAAGGCAGAACAATACGATCAACTCAAACTCTAGAAATGCTACTCAGCAAAGTGTAATCATTTGCTGGGGCAGGACAGGTGGGTGGGTGGGAAGCTGAAGAAGGCTGGGAAGAAGTGGTAGCAAGCCAGCGTAGGGTGGGTATTGTGAACATAAGGGTTGTGATCAAATAGCTGCAGAAATAACTGTGGATAGTTTACATATGAGAGAACTTTAAGTGCCCGAGAAGAGAGAATCAGGATAGGTTTTTCATTTTATTCTTGATCAAACCAAATTATCAATTATTTCTATTGTGGTCATGCCTAGAGGTCTTAGTCATGGCTCAAGATCCCATTTGCAAGGCATACCAACAGAAAGTCCCCTGCCACACAGAGCGTCATTGCTAAGAATTACGTGCCTATTGCCTATCTTGTTTTTAACGGAAATTCTTTTCTTCATCCGTAATCTGCTTTCTTCTGTTTCAGACTTCACATAGAGCTGATCAGGCATTTTTCATTCAGTTAAAAGATTTGTCTTAAAGATGCTGATTCATTGAAATAAAACATTTTTGCACCAGTTGGAATGTAGTGGTTTCAAGAAAACTTACCTCAGGAAATGTTTCTCAGCTCAAGGATGGAATTTCTGGTTGAAACCGTAGTAAGAACAAGAGCATGTTCGGAATAGCCCACTGGTCTGAGAATTTATATGGATTCAAACCCCAAATCTGAGTTGCTCAGCCCAGGGTCTTAAACATGGTTTTTCCACTTCTCAGGTAAGTACCCTCACCAACAGGTTATTGAACATTCTGGGGCACTGCACTTTCTGTTACAAAAATACTGGTTTCTTCTAAAAGCTTTGGTTATGTCCTAATGCAAAACAGGGGAAAAAAATTTAAATCTCAACAATTTTCTACAGGACAGGAAAATATTTCTTACCCAATGCTACTTGTAATCTCTTCAAGACCAGGATCCCCTTGCTCTCCCCTTGCTATGGCTAGCGCTCAAGTTTCACTGCAATCTTATAAAGAGGTTGATCATAACCCTCCCTATTATTAACCTGGCTATTATTTTGAAATAAGTTTTCTGTGTAGACCTACCCCTAGTGAGTGCTAGAATGTACATCCCTCTAGTGCAGATTACCCAATTGTATAGAGAAGCCACTGTGAAAGTTTAACAGAGTGTTTAAATTTTATTGTTTAAGCGTCACAGAAGAAGTCTATGATGGCTTTATAAACACTTTCAAGAGCTGAAAGTCTAATTTCTGCTCTCGTTCTCTTGCACAACACAAAGCACAATAGATTTCCACCACTGCTTTCTCTTATTTAAAATATATCCATATTTATAGCTATAAAATCAATTTCAAAACTATTGACCAAAGGATTTTTGCTTGTGTTTTGCTGTACAGTAGAAGTGATAAATATTCCATATAATTTACAGTATAGTAGCCAAAAGTCCAGCAAAGCAAGAGCCCTATTATTCTAGTTCTAGAAAATAACAGCCTTTGTCCCAGAGACTTTACAGTCAAGGTGTCAAGGCAAAAAAGAAGGTCGAAATGGAGGGTAGTGGTGAGATTGGGTTGGAAGGAGGGGAAAATGGAAGAAAGAAGGCAGCAAATAATCCAGATGTAGGCAAATATGCATTAATCACAGGTAGTAATCCCAATTTATTTCCTGCCCAGCTGTTCAACATAAAACAAGGGTTTTCTGAAGCTAAACCCATTTCTCGTTTATGAAGAACAACGCTACCTTTTCTTCTGAGGCTTTTATTCTGAAGGCTAGAAGAGAAAATAAGGAGGCTTTTAAGATGGAAATAGAACAAAGCACTTTCAGGCTATGAAACATTATCATAACTCACTTCCATTGGAATGCATGGAGGTTAAAGAACACAGTTTTGCAAACTCGTGTCTCACTGCAAAGAGCTAAATTCTCCATTCATGTAAACGGGCACAGCTCCATTGAATTCCAGGGGGTTACTCCCATTTATACTAGGCTGGGATCTAGCCCAGTATAGTGGCAGACATTCCTCGTCCACATGTTCCTGCTAACGTCTTAGTACTTGCACAAAGGCTATATGGAAAGAAAGCGTCTCCCATCACAAAACCACTATAGTAAAACTCTCAACTCACATTTGTTTTACTTGAGGTATTCCCCTCCTCCATTCCGCTGGTAACATACTTAATGCACTTAGAAAGCTGCACAATATTAATACTATATTCCAGTGATCCACTTATCTACACCTAATAGTCTCTCCGCCTCTCCCACTCCCCTGAGAATAAAGACAAATTATGTACGGTTTTAAAATTCATTCTTTTGGTAATACAACTTATCAGTTATTGCATGCATTACAGTGCTGTACTCTGGAGGCATAATCTGCTGCATCTCTGTCCTTATTTCCTTATGCATGAGACCACTATATTTACAATCACTTTGTATTTTAATATCTGACCCTTGGCCTCAACGTATGAATGCTGATCCCCTGCATTAGCCAACTCTCCGTTCCCTGCAGCTTTCAGGGTTATATTGATTAAGCATTGAGAAGGATGGTGGTTCTGCATTACTGTATGTTGTCCTCATTAAGCCGACAAACTCAGCAGTTGAAGTAGCCATTTTTCTAATTCTCTTCTTGATATGAACA
This sequence comes from Carettochelys insculpta, assembly GCF_033958435.1. Lineage (NCBI taxonomy): Eukaryota > Metazoa > Chordata > Testudines > Carettochelyidae > Carettochelys > Carettochelys insculpta. Next base: position 8,276,145 of record NC_134145.1, read on the forward strand.
TTGAAAAAACAACAAAAAAGGAATAACCAGCACAACATTCACCATTTAACTATTTACCAATAACTGGTTGGTTGGTTGTTTTTGTTTTATGTCATGGTATTTCTTTATACTTCGGAAAGAAAGTACAGGTTGAACCTCTCTAATCCAGCACCCTTGGGACCTGATGGGGGCTGAACCACAGAATTTGCCAAACAATGGGAGGGCAATATTATCGAGCAGCATTACCAACACTTCCACTGTTCAATAGGCTCTAAGACGACGTTTGGGGTAAATTATAGCTAAACAGCAGCACAGAATACAGACAGCCAGAAACAAATTTTATGGGATCACAGGAAATTTGGCCACATCCACTATAAGTGGACATCCAGCTAACTAAAACCACGCCGGACCACAGATTTTGCCAGACCAGAGAGTGCCAGATTAGAGAGCTTCGACTTGTATGGATGGTGACCCTAATTTTTCCAATACCACTGTATGCTTAGGAAACTTTCTACTTATACACTGACTTTCATACAAGGCTCTCAAAATTACCTTTCAAACATTGATTAGTTCCTATCTGTGAGATAAGCATTATTATACATATTGGCAGGCAAAAGATGTTCAATGGCTTATGCAAAATGGAACAATGGAGCTGAAAGCTGAAGCCAGGAATTTTGGCTCTCAGCCTGTGCCCTGTCTGCCATAAACACACAGTCACCACTCTGCTGTGTTTATACAGCAAAAATCATTGAAAAGACAGCATTTGCCAGCAGTTACCAAAATATATGAGGCAGTTTCCCCCTCATTTAAACAAGAAATATATGCTACAATGTTATCACAATGAATTACTTTCAATGGCAGCCAGTGTAGTGTATATATATTCATATTCAACCAATATGTTAATGAACATTCGTTGGATGTCCAGTACTGTTAGATTGGCCTGATCTCTGATCAATAGGAATGTGATCCAAATAAGAACATCAGGAGGAGGCCTTTGAAAAGAGCGACCATTAGCCTCTAGTTACTGAATGGGTTGTACTATGCAAAGGAATTCAGAATTGTCTGTAGCATATCTAGAAAATGCTACAGTTATCTAGAAGTTATTTGTAATCTGTGTTTAAAATTTTTTAAAGAAACATAGCAACACTTCAGTTTTGCATTTTGTAACTATTTTAAAACCTGCATTGAAATATGCAGTTTAGGTTCTAATGATCTGAGTGTGTGTGTAAATATCTGGCAGATATTGGCAGAACTCCTACATAAATATGTAAAAATATAAAATATTTTCATAGAAGGCAATCAAGAACATTAAATTATATTTAACAAAATTCTGTTAAACTAGAAAATTAAGCATGAGTAATGAACACACTAAAATCAGAGTTCAACCACATTTTAAAAAAAATCTCTAAACAGAAATTTCCTCTGGTATGTGCAAAAATATAAGTTAGTGGAAATATGCAAAATTATAATGAGTTTGGTGGTGTGAAATTCATAGAGCTTACAGTACATTGTTAAATAGTTTAACTCCCTCAATTTTTCCTTTCAATATTATGCACATTTAGGCTATTCACCCTCCTGTACCTGAAAATTTTCTCCACCTATTATCCAGAAGCCCGGGCAAACCAAACACTCCATACAAATATTACTCAAAGTGAATCATCATACTGTCTTCTCATTCTCCCCACTCACACACGTCCTTGTATTCATTATCACTTCCTATTCTTCTTGCCTGAATTTAGGGCCTGAGCCGCCACACGTTGACTTTTGAATTTAGGCCCAGGTCCTCAGCAAGGTATTTAGAAGTTTAACTCCCATTGATGTCACAGAGAGTGAGATGCCTAAATACTTTTGAGGATCAGGGCCACAGTACTTTGCAAAAGTAAGTATTTACAAGCTCCTACTCTGGGGATTTAAGCTCTTCAAGGTAGGAGCCTGGTCTTTGTTCTGAAAGGCCCCATGTAAACATCTATTGTGCTATTGTAACTACCCACTAGGCAGACTCCAAACAGGGGACCTCTGGAGCTTAGTGCAGGCACCTCTACAGCATGAGCTAAAGGACAGCTGGCCTTCCACTCCGGCTATAGAGGACACATTCTTTCTCTGTGAAGTGGTCTAGGTACATGGGACACTTAACCACTCATACGTGCGTGGGTTACACTATGTCAGTAATAAATTATCAAGATGAGTGAATCTAGCTGACGATGTGGTCTTCTTGCTGCAAATCTTATCCCACCTCTCCCTAGTGTTACTCTAGCTCATGTTCTCATATCTAAAATTGATGGTCAGCTCTTTGACGCAGGGCCCACATCTTGTCCTTGTTCTGTAAAACACTTAGGGCACCCTGGGCTGAGGGATCAGTATAAAAGATTAGAAAATAAAACTATGTGATATCCTGCCCATCGAACAAAATTGAATATATAGTCTTCACTTCCCATCCTAACTTGTAGTTTACTGTGGGCTATTTAACTGCTGCTATGTTCCAGCACAGAGGTGCTTGTTCTTCTGTAGCGGATGAAGTGATCTCTATATATCATGTAGGAAAGGAAAAGTCCTCTCTCTAAAGCAGCAATCCAAAGCCCAGCGGAGTCTTTCCTTTGACTTTAGCAGGCTTTGGGGCAGGCTACAAATCATATCAACATTGATCGAAGTTCAGCATGTAGACCTAGTGCAGACTATTCTACAGACTGGAGTGGAACCCTGAGGGGCATTGTGGGTTGCACACAGGATGCCTCTGGAGGCTACTAAATTTGATGTTAAGATGTAGCACTTCCACACTGGCCTTTAATGGAACTTCTGAATTTGAGCTTGATGCTAATGCTCCCCTAAATCAAGCTAATGGTATTTGCAGTGAAGACAGTCACGTGGCAATATCAAGCTAACTGCCTTAAGGTCCAATTTATTTCATAGTGTAGATGCAGTCAAAGACGGAAAACATAATGAGGGATTTCAAATACCCTCATGTTGACAGGGTGAATGACAACGCAGGTAGAGATGCAGAGGTAAAATTTCTAGACACATGAAATGATGGCCCCACAGGGCAGTTGATCCTGGAACCAGCCAATTCAAGGATCTGTTCCAAAAGGTGAATAAAGCTGAACTGTTTAGTAACAGTGACCATAACAAGTAAATTTAACATCTCTAGAAGGGGAAAGTGTTAAAGAAATCCACCACAGTAGCATTAAACTTCCAAAAGTGGAGCCATTCTAAAGCGATTAAACTAGTTAACTGGAAATGTGAAAAGAATGACCACAAGGGTGAAATGCATGGGGGTGGGGGGCTATATGAAAACACCACAAAAGAAATTCATACTAAATGTACACCTCTAAATTAATAAATAGATAAATAAAACCAAGAGGATCAAAAATGCCACCAGTGGCTCATCAACAGCACAAAAGACAGACAGTCAAAAAGGCACCCTTGAAAAATTGGAAGTCAAGCCTTAATGACGAAAATTGAAAAGAATGTGAACTCTAGCAAATGAAGTGTAAAAGTATCATTTGATAAGCTAAGAAAGAAAGTGACGAGCAACTACCTTAAGGATACAAAAACTAAAAGTACACCAGGACCAGGAAGTCTATCTGACTATCTGACACAGGCCAGATGTTTCAGAGCAGCCCACTCGGGGGAAGGGTTTGCAGGGGCTTCGCACAGAGTGGCTACATTCTCAGTCAGCCAGACTGCCCACCCTCTGCACTGATCAAAGTGCACTCCAGCTGAACTGGGAGAGGGTGGAGTCTCCTCCCCACCCAGGGCAGCAGGAAGTCCCAGTGTCAGGAGCCTCCCCCGCAAGCCCCACTCCTTTTGAGCATTTGTTCAAAAAGGACATTTCTAGCCATAGTGATCCTATGATACAGTCCAATTTGTTTAAGATTTGACTCAGTTCTATGCTTTCATTCACAGATAGTGCCGCTTCACCACCGGTGCTACTTATTTGGCCATTCTTACCTATTTTGTATCCAGTTATCACCATATCCCATTGGGTAACCTGATTCCACCAAGTTTCTGTGATGCCTGCTATTTTAATACACATTTTAGTTCACCTCCCTCAAATCTGTATATTCCTACACAGGGTAGTCAATATTCAGGGGCTTACCTGCATGTCTTATATTTAAATGGACTCTTTAGCATTTGCCTGTTCCTCACCACCTCCTAACATGTACTTTACCAACTTCTTTCCTAACCTCTCTGCTAGGATACAGTTTTCTTTTAATAAATTCATTCCTTTGGCATGTTTCTACCTGAATTGCAAGTTCCTTCAGACCTGTCAGCTTCCTTGATTTATTAATATTGTAAAGTCACTTATGACCATTGTAAAGAAGGTGTTATACATTATTATTATATATTCTATTACTCGCATGAGATGTGTCAAGCTGTAAACGCCCATGACACCTTGACGTTTTTAGCCAAGCTGATCTGCAGACAGCTCAGGTGTTTCATACTCAAATCTAAAATTGTATTTATGGATGGCAGGCCTTTCAGTTTACGGAGCATGGGAACATCCTTCTGAAACAGAAGACATAAATGCTGAAAATATTCTTAATTTTTTTTTTTTGTATCTCTTCTTCTGGAGGGAACGGAGAAAAAAAATAGGTGGCTGGAGTTTAAATCTCCTGGTTCAACATATCTGTGCCACACTGTATCAGAGCCAGGTAAAATCAGTTAACCTGTACTAGGTTTCAAGAGTGATTTAGCCTCATTTGATGAGTCACTGCAGTTGCACATCACCAAAGAGATCTACAACTTTGGAAGAAAGTCAGGGCACGGGCAGAGTAGCTCTGTGGTGTTCATCCAGCTTTTTAAAAATATAACATGGGTTTATGAAAAAAGCCAAGTAGTCCTGTAGCAACTTAAAGACTAAAAGATTTATTTATTACATATAAGCTTTCATCGGTGGATCTTACCCACAAAAGCTCATTACCTAATGAATAAATCTGTTAGTCTTTAAGGTGCTACAGGACTGCTTATTTTTATAAAGCTGCAGACTACCACAGCTACCACTCAGACTATTTAATATGGGTTTAATACATTTGATGCACACAGTTCACTCTAGCACTGATGGTGTTGCAATAAATAAAAATGTAAGAGCAATTAACGTCATTTATTTAGTTGTGTCTAGAGGTTACAACCATGCTTGGGGCTCTATCATGTAGGTAGTCCGTTGTGTCTGACAATGACATCTTGAGCTTGCACAGACTCATTGGCTGTGGACTGGCAGGTGGCTGAGGAGTCCAAGCTTTGAACAGCATGGGCATTCACAGTGGGGACAAGGGAAATGTCCTGGCTCTGTTGGCGCGGCTGCTGTTGTTGCTTTCTTCCTCTCATGAGCATCAATAAGGCATATGCATCTCTGCTCTTCAAAGCTGGGGCTCTAATCATACTATGTGTTAAATATACTCATAGTAAAAGAAAACCCTGCACCAAAAAGATCACAGTTAAAAAGGCAAGAGATGGGAAGGGATACAGAAGCATGAGAAAGGTGACATAATTAACCCAAGGTCAGAGTCATGCTTAGAATTCAGGTCTCATGAATCCCACCTCACTGCTCTATCCCCCGCCTACAGTCTCTCTGACATGTTCATTTCAGCTTCTTTGAAAAATGATCGGCCTCTGCTAAACAGACAGTCGAGTACTCGAGTCCTATATCTGAGATGAAGGTCTCACTAGAGAAGCAGGGGGCAGGGACTGAGGTATGAGTTCACAGGATGTTCCTGTCCAAATAGAAAATGATTCTGCACCCATTGTTTTTGGCTGTACAGTACAAACATTTTGAAGAATTGCAGATAAAACACAGATCACTACCATCCTTCCATGAAACATTTGGCTTTGCCAAGCCTGCAGCAATAGGCATGACCGAGATCCAAGAATATGGCTCTGATGCTTTACAGCTCATAAGTAACATATTATTCTTTACAGACTATACTATTTATTTGTTATTTTTCCTCTTCTGTTAGCCTTATTCCTCACCACCAACCACATGTTCTTCTCATTTACCTTTATGGTGACTGGTTATATTTAGAATAAGAAGTTCAGTAATATTACATTGCATGGTGACAGTAACATGTTGCACTCTGCCATAATGCACAAGTCACAAAAAACATTCCAGGGAAAAATTAGTAGGAATAGAATTATTCCTTAGGTTACCAGAGTGCTTTGGTTCTAAATTTAACAACCACAAAGTTTTTAAAAGGTATTACTGTAAAAATCTCTAGAACAAACATATGGAATATCTTTGCCACTGATTTCACAGTAAATGAACTCTGTCAAAAGAAGGAAATCTTAACTCTTTGTTAAAAAGTTTACACTAAAAATGTCAAAAATCTAAAAGGTAAAAATAAAAATGAGGAAAATAAGTTTTAGAACTAAATAGTTGAGTTGGCCTCAAGTAATTTTAAAAAATATTTTAAATACTTTCTAGATAGAGTCTCTCCTCCTGATTCCGAATGGGAAAAAATTTCTAATTTTCAATTTTTTTCTTGGAATGGGAAGGTAATAATCACCCTCCATTTTTGGTGTATTTTTCTAAAACCAATGGCTCCCCACCATCGTGTAAAAAACAAAATCTAAAATTCACCATTGTTACTCATGGCATTTGAGAAGATACCTGAGAGATCACTTGAAACTTTAAGACAATCCCACTGTCTCTAAAGGGGCAGGATGGGAAAAGTCTTTTACAGCCCTTTCATACCATTACTTTTTGGTGTAATGTCACATTTTTACTAATCTCTCCATGCAATTTCAGATAACTTTGTTCTTTACTTCCCGCCTTAAACCTAGTTGGTGTTGATGAGCACTGTTCACTACTAGCACAGGCTAAATAGCTTCCAGTTGCGTGTACTTTTCCACAGCACCGTACCAATTTCTATATAGTGCTCTAAAATGAAGGACATTATAAAAATAATGGTACTTATTTCAAACACTTACAAAATTTTCTAAACTATGTTCGGGAACAAAAACATCAGTCCCATTTACACAGGGAGAAGTACAAATTTAAATTTCCCATAAAAATGCCCTTCCAGTGTTGCAGTTCCCATAGGCCTAAAGTTTCCCTCTTTACTTTTCTGAAACTTTGATCATCTCCATGAAGAATGAAATCTTTTATCTAGCCAGACTTGGTCCTGAGACAGAACATGCCTCTCTTACACTACCTATCAACGTGATTAGCTCCAACTTGTTATTTTGAACCAAAGCCCCCAGGTCTTATTCAGTCCAATCTTTCAGCGGCGGGATTTTTGTCTGCATGCCTAGATAATTAATCTCACTGAGGCTCTAAACTTTCCTCTCATGTGGTACAGCTACAGGACTGGTGCGGTTCAGAAAGCATCTCTTCATGGATCTCATTTAATTTCATGTGAATTTGGGAAATGTCCCTGGTGTTGGAGACAAGGTGCATTACAAAAACTAGACAGCAAGGCAGGCAGTCACAGGTTTGAAAGTTGATAATATTTGCTGACTCTGGTGAACTGTCAAATGAGCTAGCACTCTCAGTCCTGCTCTTAGTAGACAGGCAGTTTTGCATATAACCAGCGAGGCCAAAAGCCATCATTGGCCCCAGTTAAGGTGAGAGGCTTGACTCTGCACCATAAAAGGGGCAGATCCAAGGGCAGAAGAAGCAGGGCCTAGGGCAGTCAGCCCTTAGCACCACCCAGGCTGGGTCACTGCCCCCTCCCCACCTGCCGTGTGGAGTAGCATTACTGTGACAGTTCAAAGAGGCCTGGATCCCAGGCCACCACCACTGCCAAAATAGCAGCAGTGGCAGCGAGAGCTCTGGGCCTCTATGCAGTTGCCCTCCTTGGCCTGCCTCCCCATTGGCAGGCCTGCATTTAGCACAAAAACTCACCTCATAGAGCTGTATCTAGGACCCTTGTTGACAGTCTCAGAATCAGAGGCCAACGACTGAAAGGCTGTGGAAAATGGTAAAGGCGGTCAGAGGCCACTGCTGAAGGATGCCGACCCTGAAATGGGAGGAAGTTTGTAATGCCACTACCCACACTTCCACACCGTTTGGCCTACAAGGCTGTCAGACCAGCATATTTCAAAGAGCCTTAAATGTTTACTTTGGAAATCAGTATCTAACAGCAAGTGGAAACAGTGAGCTAGAGGCCCAGATGAGCATATACAGTCTCTTCTCTGAAATTGTGGAGCAGCTATGTAAGTTATAGCTGGTCCCAAGCAGGGTTAAGCTGCATCAACAGCACACCTATAGCAAATCTCTGTAGGTCTTGCTGACATGAGGCAACCTTACAGAGGTCATATTTTCACACGGATGAACTAAAGCATTCTTGAACAAATTCTATAAGGGTTTAGACTCAATTAATCTCTGCTTCAGCATTCAATATGAAAGTCTTCTCTATTTATATTTTATTTATCAAACATTTATTGCGGGGGGGTGGGGGGGAAATCACTCTCCACTCAGGCTTAAGTTCTTCTTTGGAAAGTTCCAAGTCCTGCTAAGGTGTTTTTGTTTTGTTTTGTTTTTTGTTTGTTTGTTTTTAAATATTTTTTAGAATCTTCAAGACTTGAATGGCACAGAAAAAGGTTTTTGGTTTTTTTTTTGTTTGTTTTTGTTTTAGGCATAGTTTAGTTGGTTATTTTCTTTTGAGTTGGGAGAGAACTTTCAAACATCAGCAAAATTAATACTAACACAATATTCTGAGCTATCATTGAATTTAAATAGAAGCTTGAAACACAGGTAAGTTTCATTCTATAAACAGGTATCAGAAATCCAAGACCATGATCGGAGTACTTCAATGGCTCTGTGCAGATTTACACAGCTGAGAATTTGGCCCAGGGTGTATATATTGCTTATTGCAATCTGTGTGCCATTGTTCAAAAATAAATAATGTAAAAGAAGCACTGGTCAGCTTGCAAATGCATTAATATTTTTAAGGATGAGGCTACAACTCTTCTGCTTAAAACCCCACTACATAATATTTCTTTTACTGGTGGACAACCACTGAAAGTCTTGCCAGAAGAAGTGGGTATGAAAACAGTATTGGAAAGAAGAGGGTAGTAGACCACTTAAAGCGCTAGGAAATGGAGGGAGCTCCAAGCATCAGACTTGTGCGGAAGAAGTCATAAAGGGAGCTGTTACAGGCAGCAGTTCTTGACAGGCCAGAATTGGAATTCAGGCTTGGTCTATACTAGGCAGCTACATTGACTGCAGATACGCAATTCTACCTACAATAATTGTGCAGCTGGAATCGACTTATCTGCAATCAATTTACCTGGCCATCCACCCAGAGGGAAGTTCACGGGAGAGCTTCTCTTGTGATAACAAAGAGTACAGGGGTTGACTGCCAAACCCAGATAATTCAATTTCATGTGTCTCTACCAGATGTGCAAAATTGAACTCCAGAAAAAAATCAAACCTGAATGGGTGAATTTTCCTCATAGAATAGACAAACCCTCAGAGCAGAGATGTATGTAAGAGCAGACTCAAGCAGAGCCTTGGAGATATGGCCAAAAACCCCTCGATTCAGTGCAAAAGGCCAATGAAATTCACTCCAAACACCATCGCCCAAAGATCAGTTAGCACCCCACAAGCATAGGCATGAACCTTCAGGCCCCCAGTTCACTGGATTGTAATTGACCAGTCACAATGGAATGTCTAACAAACTACTCACTTTATCCTCTACGAGTGTGCGGTAGCTGTTAAGCACCTACCTCCATTTTCATGTGATTAAATTCAAGAGTCAATACTATTCTTGGAATGACGTGTGCAGCACTCTTTGTCAGAGCCTTAAACCAATGCCAAATTGTCTGACTGAACGTGCCGTTGCTTAGATTAGACAAAGTTTACTGTCCAAACTGATAGGCTGTGGCCACACTATCCCCTATGGTAATGTGGCACTTTGGGATATGCTATTGAGGCACTGCCATGAATATGCAGTGCCTCATTAGCATAATGGTGGCTGTGCACGCTTCGAAATGCAGCTGCCCGTGTAGCTGAGGGGGGCCTTTGGAAACAGACCCCTGATTTCGAAAGCCCCTTATTCTCAAAACCAGATGAGAATAAGGGGCTTTCGAAATCCGGGGTCCATTTCGAAAGCCCTCCTGGCTACATGGGCAGCTGCATTTCAAAACTGGCAGGTACGAAGCATGGGCTGCCACCATTATGGTAATGAGGCACTGCATATTCATGGTGGTGCCTCATTAGCACACCCCAAAGTGCCACTCTGAAAGGAGGGGCTAGTGTGGCCACAGCCATAGAGAATTTGTATCTAAAGTGCCTTTTTTTTTTTTTAAATAAATTACGAGCACTGGCATCCCATTAACAGGAGGCAAAAGGAACTTGACTTTACACAATACACTATGTCAGAAATTAATGAGAGCATTTCTTTCTGATCAGACACCATTTCCAATTAAGATATCCACATTTACATTCAAATTCATTGTGAGCACCTCACGGGGCCCAATAACCTAGGCTTTTTTAAACCAGTCATAAGTGGACAGAAAATCTGTTTAAATACGTCTAACACTATTCCTTTAGACAATAATATGCAACGCATACACCACAGAAAACTATTCAGCCATGTAATATGCAAAACTCTGTTCTCAATTATATTCTTTTGAGCTCACTGAATAAATATATTGTTCTGAGACTTTAGGGTGCAAATAAGAGCAGAATTTGGGTCATAGAGATACTTATATACATAAATATGAACCAAAGTAATTGCATTTTGTTCAGTTCTTTGTTATCTATAAACCATAAGTAGATGAAGAGGGAAGAAACCAATGTGCACAAACGTGCCAGGCAACGTGACTATATTTTTTGAATGGTCACAGAGTAATCATCAATGATGTCACAGTCATGCTGGAAGCACATTACAAGTGGGGTTCCCTCGGGATCAGTTTTGAGAATGTCTCCATTCAATATCTTCAATGTAGATAATGTCAAAGAAAATATGCTTAAAAAGTTTTCAGATTATACCAAACTGAGACGGGTTGCAAGTGCTTTGGCGAATAGGGTCAGAATTCAAAATGATCTGGACAAACTGGAGAAGTGGTCTGATATAAATAGGATGAAGTTTAATAAGGACAAATGCAAAACACTCCACTTAGGAAAGAACAATCAGTTTCACACAGATAAAATGGGAAGTGAATGCCTAGGAAGGAGGACTGCAGAAAGGGATCTAGGAGTCATAGGGTACCACAAGCTAATTAGGACTCAGTGGGAGACTGTTGGAGGGAAAAAAACTAACAAGATTCTGGGATGTATAAGCAAGAGATGAGAAGTAATCCTTCTGCTCTACTCTGCACTGATTATGCCTCAGCTGGAGCATTGTGTCCAGCTCTGAGCGCTGCATTTCAAAAGGGATGTGGAGAAACTGGAGAAGGTCAGAGATTACTAAAATGTAATTCAAAGGACTAGAAAACATGACTTATGAAGGGCAATTGAAAAAAATAGGTTTGTTTAGTCTGGCAAAGAAAAGACTGAGACAGACACAGTAACAGCTTTCAAGTACCTAAAAAGTTGTTACAAGAAGAAGGGAGAAAAATTATTCTCCTTAACCCCTTAGCATAGGAAAAGCAGCAATAGTCTTAAATTGCAATATGGGAGATTTAGGTTGGACATTAGGAAAAACTTCCTAATTGTCAGGTGGAGTCAAGCACTGCAATAAATTGCCTATGGAGGTTGTGGAATCTCCATCACTGGAGATATTTAAGAGCAGGTTAGATAAACATCTGTTAGGCATTACCTAGATGGTGTTTGGCCCTGCTGTGAGTGCAGGGGACCAGACTCAATGACCTTCCAAGGTGCCTTCCAGTTCTGGTATTCAATGCCTCTAGGATTTACAAAGAAATTCAGCATGTGTCTTGCATTTCCAATATTTCCCACCTGTAGCCCCAAACTAAGACCCCATTGAAAACTAACTGCTACTACTCTTCACAGAAAGCTAATGCTAGAATTGCTGGTACACCACCTCATCGTGCACACCCAAAACAGTTCTAACACAATAAGTAGGTGCGTCTAGAAGTTGTGCAGAGAAGGCAGGTTATCACGTGATGTTTGGCGACACATCAACTCAGTAATTATGCACTAATGGGCATTGATATTTCTAAACCCTTATGCAGTATAATTACTTTATGCTTCTACCACACTGAAAAAAATATGAAGTAATGCTGCATTACCACCTGCTGCATTTTCATATCGTAATTCAAATATAAGAAACAGCAATTCTGAGGAAATATACAATTTCCACAAGCCACTGGACTGAGGCACAAGACAAGACTAGGACAGCTTTTTGAGGGAGAAAAAAAAAAGCCTTCAAGATCTTTCATAAAGCAACTAAAAAAACTATGTGAAGTATCTGAAATAACTGCATACGTAAGATATCACCAGATACTCCTGTGAATAAATTATAAGGTAACAAATTAAGGGCAAATATTCTGTAGATATTTCAATCTCTGTTAAATTTCTAGCTTAATCCTAAATCCATTATGCTGTGAGCCAAAGACAACAAAATAACCTTGCTTTCATGTTACTTCCCATGAATAATTGAGCATTAATCTATTTCACCAGGTGGAGCAATCTTTACAGTAATTTGCAATTAATAAATTAATAAAATTGCAATTTGCAATTGCAAAGGAATGCGGCTGCTCGATTTCTTCTGTTAGTGCAGGGATGGCCAACCCCAAATAGCATGTGGGTTACATGACTGGCTCTCTTTTACTTCAGTGGGCCATAGCAGCCCATGGCCCAATGTGACCCCATGGGCCCTCCTGGCCATCCCGTCCCCCACGTGCATCTCACGCATTGGAGCGCCACAGTTACCTGCTCTTCACCCTCCTTCCCAGCACTTTCAGACCACACGAATCAACTGATTCGCAATCTGGTCCCACTCCTCCACCTCACTCCAAGAGCTGGAATGCCATGAGCAGCTGATTCACAGTGTTCCAACCCCAGGAACGGGGTGGGAGGAGTGGGGACAGAGCACGAATCAGGTGATCCGTGGCATCTCCAAAACTGCTGGTATGAGGGTGGGAGATGTAGGAAGTGGTCTAGGTTTCGGTGCCCTTGTGTGCGAGAGATGTGTGGGGGAGGATGGCAGCCAGAGGGTTCATGAGCCCCAGACCAAGCCCCAGGAGGCTGCAGATTGCCCATCACTGGGTTAGTGTGTGCCTGTATTTATGCTGGCAGGAACTTGCCTCCTGAAAACTTATTACATTGCCCTGAGAGAATTTGGGGTTAATTTTCTTTATCCACCTTTATACAAGGATACCAAAATTGTTTCTGTGGAATTAAAATGATCCAGGAGAGCATTTCTTCAAACATTCCTGTGTGTTTGTATAGGCATTGGGAACTACACATTAGCATATTCCATGTGTTTATTTTCTATGTATATATTTTACACACACACGCACACGTGCGCGCACGCACACCCTTAACGTGAGGGATCACATGCCTCAAATCCAATGAGAACTCCTGTGGCACCTTATAGACTAACATTTTTGGAGCATAAGTTTTCATGGGCAAAGACCCACTATGTCAGATGCATGTCAGGGTTGGGGAAGTGGATCTTTGCCCACAAAAGCTTATGCTCCAAAAATCTGTTTGTCTATAAGGTGCCACAGGACTTCTCGCTATTTTTGTGGATACAGACTAACACAGTGACCCCTTTGATACCTCAAATCTGTGACTATTGCAGCCCCATTTCAATGAGTGGAAACGAGTGCTAGTGAAGCTCTAGCTCACAAAGGGTATGACACACAAAGCTCCTGATCTAGCCCCACTGCTTGGCTGGGATACACCACTTCCACCAGAAAGTGCACACAAAGTTGTCCAAGCATCACGTTCAACAACTCAGTCAATCTCTGCCTAGCTGCTTCTATGGACCATAACTATTTGTCCGATTCCTGCATCTTGTGCCACTTCTTGTTCTTGCCTCTTTATCCCAGAACCTGTTGTTGGTGCATCTGTCCTACCGCCAGGTCCTGCTCCTATCTCTGGCACCAATTTCACCTTTGACTCCTGGTCTGACTCCTTTGTCTCCAAGGCCTTGACATTAACCCCTAAGCACAACTGCTTATAACCTGGTATCTTATGTGCTTCATTCTGTCTCTCTCTCTCTGCCTCATTCTCCATGTGTAAAACATGAACAGCAGCTCTGGCCCCACCTTGCAGGGGTGTTCTGTGAATATATCAAAGATAGTGAAAGGGAGCTGACCGGCACCAAATAGGTACCCAAAACAGGCAAACCCTCAACAATCCTAGCTGAGAAAATTCACATGCTCCAACACAGAGCTGTTGCAAATAGAAGAGCATTCCAAAAATCACGATTTGCACATTTCAAGCAAGACAAGATTTCACTTAAGAACCAAGCCATAGATCTGATTTAGCTCTAATGTAATCCCAGCACTGAGCACTTGTGAAATCCCATATCCAAAATGGCTTCTCATTGTCACCAAAACCCTGCAGTAATATTGCCACTCTAAATTACACACATGTGCATGAGATCTTATTTAAAGCTACACATGGAAATCTGTGGCACTGCTGGAAGCCACTGGAGGCCGGAATCTCTGGAGCCACCTAAAACTCTAATCCCAAAAGGAAGTTTGGGGCACATAAGCATCCAAATAAATACCATTGCTCCCAGCTACATTAAATACAGAGTTAATCAATCAATCTTCTAGCACACACGCTGTCATGCTGGATAAGGACTGCTGTTTTATACAGCACACAGCACAGTGTAGTTTATTTCTGGGACCGTTTTGGTCAGCTGATGACCATCTATTTATGTAAGTGTAAACCCAGAGGCATGGAGACCACTGACAAGGGAGAGTGAAGTCCCTGCTCTACAGCCTTAGCTGAGAGCCAGCTGGCTTTTAGCTCCTGCCACAGACTAAAGCACATGGCTTTAACCCTAAGGTCACTGGGTCATTCCCTCCTGCTGACAACCCAGTGCATCCCCGGTCCAGCAGCTTTATGCAAATATCTATTCTCAAGTGAAAATACCAAAGGATTACATATAAAAAGCAATATATCTGGTAAGTTTACTTTTCCACTGTTCTTGAAGTGATGTATTATTGACTGCCTTGCATAGGTGACCACGCTTATTGAAGACACAGAACAATTAGAGGCTCATTTAATATGGACGTCTATCAATTGTGAGCCAGGTCAACAAATCCAGGCCTAGCTCAATTGTTCACCTCAGGAGGCACGACGCAGAACGTCCAACTTAGCTAGGGGGTGGGAAGCAGTGTTCCTTGTAAGCAGAGTGCTTAAGCAGCCACCCAGGAGAGATTGGGGTGCTCCCCACAGCCAGTAGCATATGTTTCTACTGGTGGCATACACCCACATGCCTTGATGCACATAAAATTTATTTTGTCCATGGATGGAAAATATTAGAGGGAACTCTAGTGGGAAGAGGCTTTTACTCACCTTTGCACCCTCTGGGACTAGTTTGGGGGTGGAAGCAGTACATCCTCAGATACAAAAGTGGAGGAGCTTCAGAGGCTGCTCTGATTTGTGACATCCTCCTGAGTGTCCAGTGACTGTCGTAGCCTAGAATCTTCACTGCAACGTGTGTTATGCAGATACCCCAACACATACCCTCTTTTCCTATCCCTTCCAGGAACCCTTGCCTGAAACTTGCAAGAAGGCAACATAAGGCCAATTTCACCAATTTAATAATACAGCTCCTGCCCTTGGGGAATTCTCCAGTTACCTGTGGTTTCTTTTTAGTTCCTGTGCATTACTGCTGCATATAATGGCCAAAATACTCAGGAGGACAGGGGAATCTGCTGTCTATATATGTTGCACTCCTAATAACATCAATGGAAAATCTCCAAATGAAAGGAGATCCTGAGGGTGGATTGGAGAGGGGGATTTTGCCCCATCTCCTAACATTGTTAGCTGCAATTTGCTTCCTTCTTTGTGTCCCAGCTCAGTCAAAGTCAGCAGGCATCAGGGCACATCTGGAAATATTAGCTAATTTCTGAACCCTGTGGGGCATTAAAGTTACATTTCCTCCTGCATCAGAGGGGTAGCCAAGTTAGTCTTTATCTTTACAAACAAGAAGTCCTGTGGCACTTTATAGACTGACATATTTTGGAGCATAAGCTTTCACAGGCAAAGACCCGCTTCATCAGATGCGTGAATTCGGGGGTTCTAGAGGAGGATTTCTCCTACCCGTCTCTTACATGCTGGAGGATGTCACTGTCTAATGTGGACACATCAACACTGAACTACCTCACACAGCAATAAAGAACCCCATTGCCAGTTGGCACGGCACCAATAAGGAAGACATCATTGGACGGCACATCAAGGCTGGCAAATCTGGCTTCACAGAAAACAATGTGTGTTCTTTGTATGTCCACAAGCTTCGTTTTTACATCTCATGTGAATAGCTGCTATCAGTTACAGTCCTACTTAAAATGACCCTTTGTTCAGCTCCAAGGAAGAAGCAATGCCCCTCTATTGGAGGATAGCCAAGAACAATGGGAAGTCATTACACACATGGGCCATGTGGCAATCAGAAGTTCAGCATATTGTTTGATGGCCTTACCTAGGAGTGGTCACAACTACAGAGTTTAAGAGACTGGCTGGTTTTAGCAGTGATGGAGTTAGCAGAGAGCCACCAAAATGCCAGCAGGCAGTGAGAGAGAACAATTAACCACAGGAACCCAGGGTTGTAGTGAATTCTGAGTCAGTCACTAACATTGTCTGTTCTCCTAAAAGACCTGCTCTAGGAAGTGTTTTGGTGGCGGTTATTTGCCTTGTGTCATACAGGACGTCACCTTAAATTTAGGGTTCTCAAGCTGGGGAGAAAGGGACACAGCAAACTTTCTACCAGATGTGAGGTGAGCCTTCTAATAATTCAGTAATTACAGCAGAAGGGGTGGCATGTAACGCACTCCAATTTAGCCAGCTGTGCCTGTCATAAGCTGGTGGGGCAGTACCAGACAAGAAGGAAAATGGGAACCCTTGCAGGCTGGGGCCAGCCTCTCCACACATTCACTGCCTCAGCTCCAAGCCAAGCACTGCTGCTTATGCTTGCCCTGGCTGGTGCTGGCCTCTCCCTTTGCCCTGCCTCCAGCAGGGTGGTTTGGGATGGGCCCACAGAGCAGCAATATCCCCTGCACAAATTCAGCAGAGTTGAGTGTATGGCTGGTGGGGCACCTAATGGGAAGGGGTGGGGGCATAGGAGACAAGCAATGCAGGTGGGAGGAGAAGCATGTGGGTGATGGGTGCATTGAGGGATGGGGGCAGCAGGGACCCTAGGAGGGTGGAGTCCTGAGTGTAGGTCCACCAATGGGAATTGAGGAAGCAAAGGGGGCAGTTGGGCCCCGGTGATTCGAAGGGCTTGAGGCTCCCGGCCACCATTGCTGCTGCTGTGGCAGCCGGAGCCCCAAGCCCTGCACTGCACGTGGCTGTGAGGAGTGCGGGACGTACTGCACTCTAGGCAGCACAGCTGGCTGGCTGTCCCAGGCTCTGCTCCTTCTGCCTAAGGCCACACCCCTTCTGGTAGTTTAGAGCTGGGCCCTCTCTCACCTTGCCCAGGGCTCTACCCAGGCTGTTGGCTCCTCTAACTCAGGGGCAGGGCATGGAGAAGCTGAAGAGATGGAGGAATGGGGGAGGAGGGTTCCTGGTTAGCAGAGAGGGCTAGCGGGGGGGCAAGCAGGAGAGGCAGATTTAAGGTGGCCTCAGGGGAACAGAAGGAAACTTGTGGTTGACTATTAAGGGCTATTACGATCTTGGCGTGAAGAAGAGGTCCTGGCCAGTCCTGGGCATTCTGGTAGGAGGGGATGTGTAAGAGAATCCAGCCGGTCTCTCTCATACTGCTCTCCATTTCCCATAATCCTGGGGTGCCTCTTCTCATGCTGCCTCCTCTTTGAGTCCTGATCTCTCTGGCGAGATGGAAGAGGTTCTGCCTAATCTCTCATTCTCTTTGCACCCACACACACACCAGCCCACCTTCCCAAAGCCTGACCCCAACCGCTGATTAGAAATATTCTTTGTGTCCTTGTATGATGGTATCATATATAGCATCTGCAAGAAGCCTGTTATTATTCTCTAAAACAATGCACCTCATTTTCTCCTTTTTGCTGTCCTTCCAGCCACAAAATTTACTTGGTACAAAAGATGTATATTCACTTAAAAAATTAGATTTATTACAGTCACCTTGTATTCATAGACACGAGGAGACTTCAGGTATATAAAAGCCTGTCTCCTTTTCGTTGGAAAGTGAGCCCCAGATCCCCCTCTCCTCATCATCAGATTCTAAATTAGGCCTCAAACAAGTCACCCCATCTCCTAAAGACACCTTTGGTAAATTGCACAGATGTGTTTTGTTTTCTAGCTTGGAGATAACCAGATGAATTAGCCCATATGTTTGTAGCCTTTCCCCAATCTGTCAAATTGTTTTATTACCTACTCTCAAGCATCTGAAATATGGTTGGATTGCTCATCCCTCTTAGCAGGAAGCCAAATCACAGCTTGCCCATAAGCATGGCTGAATCCTTTTCAGTCTTCTCAAGGGCATGGTCTCTCTAGAAAGAGTCCATTAGACTCTAATCTAGCCAGTTATAAAACTCTTTGCTCGCATTTAGCAAACAATGCATAAAAAACACTTGGAAGTGATGGTGACGGTGCAACAGAAAGAGAGAGAGGATGGGAAAAAGTGTTTAAGGTGTGTGTGTGGCGTGGGGACAGTGGGAGACAAAACAAAAGACTAGAGAACTATGAAGGGAACATTAAGGATATTAAGTTGCACATACCTGATTCATTATATTTCTTGACTACATGAATATGGCTAACAGATCGAGGCACATGGAAGGTTTAATTGTTTGTATGCATTAATTTGTGTATCACCTTTCATTAGCTGGCCAACTGAAGGGGGCATTTCTCTGCAGATCAGTCCGAAAGGGGATAATTTTTGATCATTTAGCAAAACAATTCCAAAATTTCATGAAATATTTTAGGCACCAGGGGAAATAACCTTATTGAGAGAAAAAGAACATGGACGAGGCCTCATTTCCACTGGTGTATGTACGAGGAAAACCAGATCCACAAAATGTATATTTGGAGCTACATTCGCAGGACTTCCTGGTACTTTCTGTGGCTGCATACTCATATCAGAGCCAGTAGCTCAATATGCTGCTCCTGTTCACTGGCTGTACAGCTTGCCTTACTGAAGCCTGTGATGCCTAGCCTACCTAGCACAATTTAAAAGTAATTCACAGGTGCATCAGAAACCAGGAAACATCCTGAATAAAAAGGTAACTCACAAGAATTAAGTGTGGGGTGAAATTAGGTACACTTTGAATTGATTATTGGAACTTCATTAGTAAGAAAAGAACAGAATGTGTTTGATAGGAATTTGGCATATACAGCAGCTTACTTAATTGATATTAATGTCATTTGAAAACCAACCAGTTAAAAGATTAAAGAAACATTCCCTTTTGGCTGCAGCGCCTGTCCACATATTGTGTTATCGTTGCTTCGCGAGCCCAGAGACAACGGAATGAGAACCGACTAGCAAAGCACGTTTAGCAGAGATCAGAGATCCCTTATTTTAAGTCATTCCAGTGCCAATTGATTGACATTCACGTAAATGAGCAGTTGCAGTTTAACTCAGAGCCACGTGCCTGTATACCATTACTGTATTAAATTATGTAAATCATTCCCCAAGAAAATGCAATTATAAAGTAATAGAATACAATCTCAGCAGGTGTCAATCTGACAAACGCAGCTCTGACAGCAAGCAAGAAGCAGGATTTTGAGGATTTGCAAGACCGAGTCTCACTGAGGAGCAACCCATTTGATCAGCTTTTCATTTGGCTTCATCACTGAAGTGACGTGGGAAAAAGTTTCTACATAAGCAGAACCAGGGGATTTGGTTTGGCCTATTCTGCCGAGTTGGAAAAAAAATAGTTACATCCTTTGTTGAGTTTGTCTTTTGCAATACGGACCTAAAAAGTATATGGAGATGCTTTGTCCCCCCCATGGGCACTCTGTCACATGAACTCGATTAGCACTTCCTTATGATTACTGAAGCTGCTAAAGTAACATGGACCAAACACCATAGATTAAGCTTCCCAGAGGAGATCACTGCCTGGCTTCTGATTGGGTTTGCAAACTGTATGTGGCCCAAGAGTTTTACTTTCAGGTCAGGGTTCAAAGGTGTGAGCCGATGCCCAGGTGCCAGCTAAAGGTCCGGTGGGGCAAAGGGGGTGATGCTGCACCAGCAGCTACACTAAGCAGCCAGGGCAAGCTGGGTTCTTTGGTTTGCGTTTAGTTCAGGTACAGCAGCAAGAGGAAAATTACACTTATTAGAGGCTTTAACAATTGCCTTTTATTTATACAAAGATAGAAACAATTTAACTTAAGAAAAGTTTTAGACCAACTAGCTAGCTTAAACTAATACAAGTAATGTGTACACAAGAAAGGCACGTTGCAGGTGCGCGATTTTCACCCCTGCCTCTTAGACCTGGTGGAACCAGAGTCTTTCCCTCAATTCCTATAGGAAAGAAGTGTAATACAGGTGTAATTCTTACCCCTGCCTCATAGATCCGGTGTGACCCAGAATCTCTCTCTCAATCCCTCGGGAAGAAGTAGATATGAACCAGGCGTCCCCAGTCTCGGGAGTCAATACTGGACCTGGCCAGCAGGTGTAGGTGATTGGAGCGCAAACCCCTCTTTATACCCCTTTGGTCACGTAGGCTTCTTCCTGGTCTCAAGTGGCCAATCGGGGAGGAATGTGCTTGAACCCCAGGTTTCCCAGGGAAGGTGCAAGGCTCAATTCGCACCTGTGAATTGTGGACAATTGGGCACCTTGGAGGTGATGGGCGGAGGTTCCCCCTTCTTCCTGGGGCAGTGATCAGGCATGTCAATTACCGATATCAGCCAGAAGGGTGACCATTAGCTAGCCCATTCACTGTCTGGTTTCTGTGTATGGTAGACAGTCTGGGTGAGACAGCACACCTGCGTTCCCAGGGCATCAAAGGCTGCCTGTCTCCCTCTCTGTCTCTCCCAGTGAGGGGGAGAAGAAGAAAAGGCCAAATGGGGGGTTCGTGTCTGGCTACAAAAGGTAATTCATAATCCCTGCCTGCCCTAGCTGGAATTCAGTGTTGCTAGTGCTGACCTTCCTGGTTTCCACTTTGCCCACTTTCTGCCCATCCAAAATGCTGCTGCTCAAGTTGTCTTGCTCTGCCACTGCTCAGGCCATGCTAATTCTATCTCTGAATCCCTTCAGGGACGACAGTTCTCCTACTGTATGGAATCCCAGTTTCTTGGTCACAGCCGTCTAATGCTAATCCTGCCTAACGCTCTGCTCTCGTATCTCTACTATATTCCCCTCTTTCCTTTCTGTGATTTATGAGAGCCTTCCAACCATCTCCTCTCTCTCTCACTATTGTCATTGGGTCACCTTCTGTACCAAACCTTATGCATATCGATGGCTTCTCTGTTTGTGCATAACCACCACATCACTCAAGAGACATGTTTCTTCTGTGAAGCCTTTTAAAAAAGTTATCCACTGTGAAGTGAAACACAAAAAATGTCGTGCCCCCCTTGGAGACTGACTGCTCAAAACCTGACTCATCCTAGACATTGTTTCTCTGAAATGCAATATCCTTTGTCCTCTTTAGTTGGGAAAAAAAAAGAAAAAAAGAAAAATCACTGGCGCAGAGACTTGATTTCCTGTTTCATGCAAGAGCAGCCACAATGCCAGTATTTCATAGACATTGAACAATGCTTAATTTCGCTAATAATTATTTACATTGTTTGACACATTAAGGCAAAAGAATAGACACAAACTCAGTCTTTTAATCTTTGTCCTCAAACACTTTATGATCAAATCATGAAGTAGCAATGGAAGAATGCTATAAGAACAATACATCTTCAAAAGGTATCATCATAAATTTAAATATTACTCGTTTATGGACTGTGGGCTTTCTGAGGCATATCCAACTAAGGAGAGAGCTAATGAGCTCTTCCGGGTTCAGCCAGCACTGGCCTGAAAGTCTAGCTTTGTCCGGGGGAAAAAGCCCATTCCAGGATGCGGCGGTAACCAGGGGAAGATCACTTCAGGAGACAGCTGGTTACATGATCAGATCAATAAAGAGGGAGACAGCGGTGGACCCTCCTGCTTCTGAGACTATCCAGACCAGATGCAGAAAGGGTATTACAAAAAGGCTGCGGGCTAAGAATGGACTCCAACCCACATCAGGACACAAGTGAGAAAACAGGCAAGACAGGCACCAGAGAAGTAAATAAAAGTTCACCTTTTTCACTTTGATACTCCCTGTCTTCATAAAGGGGAAAGGAACAAAAAAAGCAGTAAAGTAGCACTTTAAAGACTGACAAAATAATTTATTAGGTGAGCTTTCGTGGAACAGACTCACATCCAGAAAAGGGGAAAGGAACAGTTTGCTTGCTTGGTATGGTGGGGGAGAGAAGGGCTCTTTGGGTGCCAGAGAAGGGAAGTAACGTTAATTATTACAGAAAAAACACAAGGGGAAAACAAAAGGACAGAAGCCACTTCTCCCCAGAATTGTCTCTTTGTACAAAAGTAGGAAGAAACCTGCCTGTCACTTTCACCAAGGTAAAATGTTGGACACATTTTTCCCCACTCACAATCTCCATCTTGTTTCCCTCTGCATGCCTCTTGGTTCCCCTAAACAGTTTGCAAGTACAGAGTCAGAATTAAATGAAGAAAGGGCACCCTTTTTATGCACCTGTGAAGCAAGTATGTTCCAAGTCTGGCAAGTTAGGAGGGGCAAGCACAGTGCTAGAGCTAATTAGGAATTCCATGACTTTTTGGCTTTGAAACTGAAACTTTCATGGGAAGGAATGCAGCCAGGTTTGACTAAACTGTCACCTGAAAAGGTTCCTTAGCTCCAGGATGGACAATCAAAAGAGACATTACTGCTGACAAACTATTTGCAGGAGTCCCAGCCCCTAGAATAAAGAGCTAAGAAGTAAATGAGAGCAATTGCAGAGTCTTTTGAGAAAACATGAACATCTGGTACAAGGCAGATGACACTTCTGGAAATGATGGTCATGCAAATCACCCCTCTGTACATACTTGGAATAAAAGAACACAGCACATGGCTGATATATGGATGCAAGTTGTCATTTCAGTGTGATTTACTGAGAAATAATCATGCAGTTCACATCTGCAGAAGGCCCGCTAGAATATGCTGGTTCCTTCTCATCTGTTATTTTTTAAAAAATAGGAAAATGCCTGATCTAAAGTAAACTAGGGAGCACGACATGATGCACGTCATGTTCATAACACTGCCAATATTTGGACAAATGGTCAGAGTTTATTATAGATCAGTCATAGAATTCTGGGAAACCTGCCAGCTCTGCCCTGCCTATCTCCCAGCTTAATGTCATTGAAAAATATATGACTCTGGGCAAAGATATGAAAAAATAAACAGTGCAACCAACCCAGAGTTCAGTTTATACCAAACTTCAGATTCATTGCATCTGCTGTAGACTGATTTAATCTCATGGCAGACATCAAATCATCCTGTTCAACAAGTATGCAAGGATGCTGAGGAAGATAGGGTGGATGTTTGTGCTGTGGTGTTATCTGTAGACAGGTGAGACATGGCAGTACATCTTTTTCATTAAACCCAAGAGTGCAGTGTCTGCGTATTCTCAGCACCTGGCTAATAAAAGGCCAGGCACCATGGTGAGCTGGTTATGGCTCGGGGCAGAGTCCATGTGGATAGATAACGGAAAGCAAGCAAAGACAATGGTAGGTTGGTAACATCTCACTACTAAGCAGATGTGATCTAGAAGTACTTCCAGGATGTGGAGTGTATCTGATCAGTAGTTGTGATGAGCTGTTCATGTCCCACCTCACCCATGAAGGGGTTAAGCTGGCCCAGAAAGGGCTAATTAACCTACTTGGCTAAAGCAGGGGCAAATTTAGGACTGAGGGACATGCAGTAATTGAAGATGAAGCCTGTCCTGGCTAGAGTTCTGCCTAACACTAGGAAGTGAGAACAGAACAGGCTGCAGCATGAAGATCTGCAGTTATCCTCTGGGACTGGTGGGGGTCGGGGGAGAGACCGGGTATGCAGAGCAGAAGCCACTGGATCCTGAACCTGAGGGAAGAGTTGCATGTTGAATAGTAACAGAGAGAAAGCCGTGCTAGTCTATACACTACCAAAACAAAAGAGCAGTCAAGTGGCACTTTAAAGACTAACAAAATAATTTATTAGGTGATGAGATTTTGTGGGGCAGACCCACTTCTTCAGACCATAGCCATTCCAGAACAGACTCAATATTTAAGGCACAGAGAACCAAAAACAGTAATCAAGGTGGACAAATCAGAAAAAAAATTATCAAGGTGAGCAAATCAGAGAGTAGGGGGGCAGAAGATGGTGGGGAGGGGTTGTCAAGAATTAGATTAAGCCAAGTATGCAAACGAAATGCAAATAGGGGCTCGTTTGCATATTTGGTTTAATCTAATTCTTGACTCTCCCCCCCACCTCCTTCTGTCCCTCTGCTCTCTGATTTGCTCACCTTCATTAATTTTTTTTTCTGATTTGTCCACCTTGATTACTGTTTTTAATTCTCTGTGCCTTAAATATTGAATCTGTTCTGGAATGGCTATGGTCTGAAGAAGTGGGTCTGCCCCACAAAAGCTCATCACCTAATAAATTATTTTGTTAGTCTTTAAAGCGCCGCTTGACTGCTTTTTTGCTCTGAGGGAAGACATTTACCCAGAGAGAGGTCAGTGAAGAAGAAAGTCTGCAGAGGGTGGAGTAGGAAAGAGCCCAAGGAAAAAGCAAGGGTGGACAGTGAAGACCCTGGCTGCTGGTGGTAGGGTCCCTGGACCAGCACGCAGATTAGTGGCAGGTGTGGGTTCTTGTGCCAGCCACTCAGACATCTCAAGAGCACAGTCATGAGTAGGAAGGCATAGGAGAATGAAATGTGGACAGCTGATCTAGGACACCATTACCCTGCAAGGTCTATGATACCATTATCCATCATGTGCCAGCAATGCCCCTCTGCTATGTATATCAGATAAACTGGACAATCACCTCACCAAAGAATGAATGGACACAAAGCAAACATTAGGAATCTGAACACAAACTGGTCAGTGAACATTTCAGTGGAGTGGACCTTGTGTGTGTGTGGGCGCGCGCACACACACACACAGAGAAAGAGAAAGACAGACAGACAGAGGGCCATACTGTTAAAGACCTAAGAATATGCATCTTACAGAGACTTTAACAGCAAATTACAAAGTGAAATGTGTGAACTGCAGTTTATGCTCAAATTCCATATGTTGAGGCTTGGCCTCAATAGAGATAGCAATTACTTCAGGCATTACAAAGACAGCTTCCTGCTCTTTGCTATTCGTAGAGATCCCAGGAAAGATAATTATGATTTTGCTCCCCAGCTCCCCACCCTTCGCCCCGCTTTCAGTCCTATGTATCTCATTTGTCAGGTTTTTTTTTTTTGGGATCTCCGTGTTATAAAACCGCCAGTGCTGCACTGCACATCTCCAGATCCGAAGAAGTACGTCTGCCCCACAAGAGCTCATCACCTAACAAAATTATTTTGTTGGTCTTTAAGTTGCTATATGACTGCTTGCTTGTTTTGTTAGAATACAGACTAACACAGCTACCTCTCTGTTACTCTTGCCTGCAAGACAGTCAGTGTGATGTGTGATGAATTCAGAAGCTGGGAGCAGCACTTTTTTGTGGCAAGGAGTTTGCTTATAAACAGAGGCAGGGTGATTATGATAACAAAAGGCTTGTCACTAAAGTAAACTAAGGATCATCAGATGATCCCGAAAACATTGGCAGGTACTCAAGTCAAATGGCAGGAAAGAAAGGTTGAGAATAAATGATGAGAATGGAAAGAAATACTGGTGTCCCCCTGGGGTCTGTACTAGGACCAGTGGTATTCAACACAGTCATGAAAGATGTGGGAAAAGGGTAAACAGCAAATTGGCAAAATTGGCAGGTGATACAAAATTTATTCAAGATAATTATATCCCAGGCACACTGCAAAGAATTACAAAGGGATTTCATAAAAGTGGGTGACTGGGAAACACAATGGCAGATGAAATCCAATACTAATAAATGCACATGGCAAATATAGTCCTAACTATACAAACAAAAGTGGAGAATTAGCAGTTCCCATCAACAGAGAGCTTTGGAGTCATTTGGATAGTTCTCTGAAAATCTCTGTTCCAGGTTAGTGGCAATTAAAAAACACTAACAGAACACTGGGACTCATTAGGAAAAAGATCGATATAATAGATACTATCACATTGCCTTTACACATCTGTGGTATGCCCACATATTGAATTCTGTGTCCAGATTTGATCATCCCATCGCAAAAAAGACATATTGGATTTGAGAAAGGGACAGAGAAGAGCAACATGGGGAGTGAGGTGTGGTATGTATTCTGTCAAATAATTTCAAACAGTCAATGTTTGATTGGTTAGCCCTTCCCTTTCTGAGTGTAAATTAACCAGATTAGTCCCAGTTCACGTCTACTGAGTATTAGTCACTGAAGCTGGGCACAGTGATGAGAGAGCTAAAGCTCTTTTATATACATTTTGTATAGTTAAGTGGAAGAAGTGGGGAAAGTTAGAAGTCTTAGCCTGTAACTGGGAGTGTGACTGTACAGCCTGCAGGAAAGTTTCCTTTTAGAAGTATGGAAAGGCATCATGTGTCAGTGGTTCTCTGGCAAAGGGCTTTTTACGTGCATTTTTTAAGTTGAATTGTATCTTGAAGGATGTGGATGAAGAATCAACAAAATCAAAACAGATTTTTAGAAGGTCAAGAAAATATGTCAATGAATATACCACATGGGGCTTCACCTTGTCAAGATTTTAGCATGCACAGGCTTCAGGAAGCAAAGAAGTCACCTTTGCCATTCACACAGAGACATTTCACAGTCCTTTTGAAAAGGTACAATAGAGTAGCTTGTAACGTCAAAGCTGATAAGGACAGAGCAGCTCTCTGCTTTGCATTGTTTATTTTGTCATGACACCAAAACACAAGGAATATTGACTGATGACAAATCAGCTCTTTAATTACAGAAAGCTTTATGTTCATGTTCTTTGCTTTGGCAAATGAGTTACATGGAGATAGCCGTGGAAAACATGCCAGTCCAAACAATAGAATGATTCTAAGGAAAATTTCCTCATTTGCCATAGAGGCATCAGTTTAATATTAGGAAGAGCTAAGCCACGTCAGTGAAAGACCACACAAACTTTGTCCAAACTGGGACAAAAATATTTTGTGAAAGGTGCAGAAAAGTTGAATGTGCGTGTACGCATATTTACTTTCAGGCACCTTTGCACTTGAGCACTCTCACCACGGAAGGGAAAGCACAGGAATGGAAATACTGAAATGTTAGACTCTAGAAAGAGAGGTAGAAAATTAAGAGAACTGTTGAAACTGACATGAATAGGCAACATACCAGAACATACAAACATCCCTGGAGATTCACTATACACATTTTCTCTGGTGCTTATTTACACAGATTATTCAAGATTATGTTTGACTTAGTAAGACATAAGGGCAAATTCCCCCCTTCTTACAAGAAGAATATTGTGTTCCATAATTTGAATTTATGGGCATAATTAAAAATAAAGATTTAAAAGGTTCCTCTTTAAATTAGGACAAAAAGCATGGCTCCAGTTTTCATTTTTCACTCCCTCAGAAAATTTTTGTTAGACCTCTTCTAGATAGGTGGTAGAATCTCAATCCATAGAGGTTTTTATGTCCTGGTTTTAAGTCCTGGCTGGGATGACTTAGTTGGGGTTGATCCTACTTGAAGCAGGGGGCTGGACTCGATGACCTCCTGAGGTCCCCTCCAGTCCTAGGATTCTATGGTAGGTATCAGTGATGTCCTATGAATGAGTGGTATATAGTATCTATATAGGATATTTCGCTACTTAACACTGGAACCTATCACTGTAGAGAAAGAAAGAAATAGGATGTTGAGAAAATAGAGGGAATGATCAAGCTCTTATATGTACATCACTCTTAATATATGGAATAGTGTTCCAGATGGTTGTGTCTCCTTCATGGGCTGCATCAGAAAACAATCAGGGCCAGGTATTGAAGGGCCATTGTAGGCAGAAGACTCAAACTGGACAGAAATAACTTTCTTAAAACCTGTAGCTATTCTCCCTGTATCTTCTGATTGTAAGGGTCTGATTCTCCTCTTCCTTAGATCAATGTAAACAGTAGTAACTCTGGTGAAGTCAATGGAGGTTGTTCCCATGTAAGTGGAGCAAGGAATTGTATGGAACAGCCAGGAAGATGTTATGCCACTTCATGCATCACCAACAAAAGTACAACTAAATACTAGTTCCAGAACCTTTACTGTTGATGATGCAGAAAAAACAGTTTGGCCATTAGACCCCAGGATGAGCTTACAGTGTTGGTGGGTACAGAAAATTTGTTTTGACTTTGAAATTGAGCAAATCTGATCTTGAAGTTCACTGATTGAGAGTAAACATGGAAGAAACTGATTTCAGACTGTCTCTTTTTGAACGAGTGAGTTGGCACAAGTCAGAAGTAGCAAATGCAACAGGTTTGATCAGTTTACCATTGTTTGATTGGTTTGAACTGAGACTGCAGTCATGTTCAGCAGCTACATACAAGACTTAGTCAAGATATAGGTCTTCTACACAGAAGGTCACAGAACACACCTAATGTTCACTAACTTCCAAAAGCCTTAAGACCTAGAGAGTCAAATGTAGTTACTGGAGTAATCCTTTTTTAAAAAATTATATTTATTCTCATTGCTAATCAAGGGCCCAATTCTGCCACCTTTACTCACTAATACCTTATTACACACTTAGTTCCTCTGATTTCAAGAAGGATACTGGCAAAGTGAGGTGCTACTCAATATAAGTTAAAGGTATCAGGATCTGTCCCAAAATAGGTTGGAATAACAGCCCTCGAAGATACAGGTCTTCTTTCTATCTACCAAGCAAATACAGCAGCCATCTCTATGTAGTCCTGCCAAAGTACTTCAGCCAGGAGCTAACGGGAATAGTTCACAGTCTATCTACATTACCCGGAAGATCAACCTCCTCGGGGTCAATCTTCAGGAGTTCAATTTCACATGCCTGGTAGAGACACGCAAAATGGAACTATCCGGGGTCAGCAGCAACCCCCTGAACTTCTCAGTATTAGGAGGAGTAAGGGAGGTTGACAGGAGAAACTCTTCCATCGGCCACTCTCTATTTGGGCAGCCAAGTAAGTGGATTGTAGATAAATCAATTCTAGCTACACAACTGCCATAGCTAGAATTGCTTTTCTGCAATTGACTTACCTGCCTAGTATAGACCAAGCCTCAGCCTCGGACAGATAGCATTTGGTTGCTTGGCTCAGATTATTAATCTTGTGGACTCTAGTCTGTTGTAGCCCATCAGTTTGAGATATATACTCCTGTTTACTAAGGGTTTGTCCATATGGAGCAGCAATGAACACCACAGGGAGGAGGGTGTGATTTCTAAAGGGCACCAATGTGTTGCATGTTAATTGATCCACGATGCTGGTGCGTACTAGGGAATCCTGACAGCATATCAGCAGGTCTGTGTGGACCAATTAACATACAACGTGTTTGTGCCTTCTCCACCCCCTCATTACTTGATTACATAGACAAGCCCTATGAGTTAGACTGGCACCAGTAGTTCATTCATACAAACAAAACAAGCAGGCTGGTTGGCTAGCAGAGACAAAAGTAAAATGGAAACTTTCATTATTAATAGGACTTTTGTTTGATTCCACAAGTCTGAAACCCTCTGTCAAGCTTGGAAACTTCAGCTTGATTCGATGCATGTAAAGGCTCTTATGACTTGATGTTCCAGCACTGACACCGCTCAACCAGGTGCTGAAACAGCATCCTTTATTATTTACTTTAGAAAAGTGTGCTAAATGCATCAGAGACAGGTAATGGGCGAGGCAGACAAGTGATGCTATAAGGGCAGTGATCTGGAAGTACCTAAATTAGTAGTAACATGATTTTGGTTTGCTCACAGCAGTTGTGACATTTTCAAATTCCAGATAGATTCAAGACTTGTTTGTCAGTTGCTTCACAAAGCCAAAGTTTACAAATTTTATGCTGGACCAGTTTTATTAACCACTTTCGGTAACTGACATCTTGGATTATATTTGCAACAGTAACTGTAAGCAAAAGGTCTCTTTACCAATCCTTACCATTTTGGTTGTGTCTTCAACACAGTCCCAAAAAAGAAAGCTGGGTACATTAAGAGAACACTAGGGGGAGCTTGCTGAGGGGTAAGTGTCTATATACCGTAGATCCAAAAGGCTTTCCTACACACTGACTATTCAAAAAAGCTGCAGTGAAAGCAATAATTGAGATATTACACCCATCTGCTTAAAAAAATGTATTTTTGTAAAACCAGCTAAACTTCATCCTCTCTCCTGTCAAGTATTTTCCTAGAAGGCATGGCATAAGAGCAACTGTCTAAGAGTGCCTGACAGTATTAAAACAAACTTAAATGGCAAAAAATAAACCCATGCAGTCTGTAAATAAATTAAAGCTGGCTGTGCAAAATGTGATAGGGTATTACATGCTGAGAGGTCAGCGGCCGGTCTCCCAGCCTGAGGGCCAGCACATGGAGTCCAAGCACTGTGTGAAAGTCACTGTCTCAGGGAACAGTGCCAGCTGTAACCAATCTCTGTGATGCTGTGTAGCTCCAGAGGGCATCCTTGGGAAGAACTGCATGTGAGGGGTGAGAATGGGGTTGTGGGGGGAAGAGGAAAACAATCGGGATTGTGATATTTGCTGCAGTTCGTTGTCATTCTGCATTTGAAAAAGCATCTTCTGCAAACATAAGCAGGTGACTCTCAAGTAGGAGCAGAGATGTTATTTTGACTCTGTATTGGACACAGGCGTGATCACTCCTGTCCAGTTCTGGTGCCCACATTTCAAGACAGATGTTGATAAATTACAGAGAGTTGAAAGAAGAGCCATGAGGATTATAAAAGTGGAAGAAAACCTGCTTGAAGACAGCGGAGTCTAGGAGATCAGTCTATTTAGTTGAGCACACAGAGAGCAAAGGCCTGTAAGTACCTTCACAGGGAGCAAACATTTGATAAAATAGCTCAAGTAGTAATAGTTACAAAGCTGCAATAGCCCTGGTGGTGGCTGCTCAAGCCCATACCCAGGCTCATGGGCAGGCAGGGCTAAACCATGCCCCCACCTGTGCTGCTGAGGCTTTACCACTCTAGCTGCCCTAGCTAAACTTTGATCTCACCATGTCAAAGCTGGCTCACAGTCTACACCTGTGTGACCACACCTCCCAATCAATGTGTAGACACATAGCACAGTAACGTGCAGTGTATGGAAGCCCTTAAGGTGCCGTGGATTTGCACCCTGGCTTACACTAGCTTGCCATGCAGTCACACCCCAACTAGATCCTGAAACTGTGCGCTAAGGTCCCAGAGTGCAGCTAGATGGACTGCTCTGGGTTTTTTGGTGCCCTGTATAGTATTAAACTTAGGTGACCAGATATTCCTTTCTTATAAGGTCAGTCCCAATATATCAGGCTTCATCTTCTAGGTGCACCTCCTTATCCCCCGTCTCTATCCAGGTTTATCACACTCACTCTGGTCACTGTAACCAGGGCTTACTTGGAGTGTTACTGCTCAGCAAAGCAGCACACAGCAGATTCACGCTTATAAGCTGTAATGTGTCCTATAGTGAAACCCCAAGAAATGTCTTCTCCTACTGCCTTTCAGTGACAACCACTGAGATTTTTCTGACACTTCAGCTTGTATCATCACTAATATATTTGGTGTGCCTTGAATGGACCATTTGCACCTGATCTCAGGCCCAAACTGCAGCCCTTAGTCAAGAAAATTTCCCATTAGCTTCAAAGCTATCCAGGAGGCCAACAACCAACCAGGTCTGTAGAACCGGGTTCTAGGGTCATAAGCCCCTTAAGGCAAGGGGCGTATCCTCTCTGGTTTGTAGGGCCTTGCTCCCATTGTCAGTGCACACTGGGCACTAATACAGAGGATGCTATTCCAGACCAAATCCCAAGGCAGCCATCTCACAGCTGTTAACTTGCAAACCAACACGAGCTGAGGCGATCCCTGTTTTTCAGGTTGTGCTGTACTGAACTGAAGCAATGCAATACTTGCAACACAATGAGCAGGGCTCATGCCCGGTAGGGTTCCACAATCTCAGTCTTCTCCTCAGACCTGAGTGCCTCTCCCCAGCCAAACTCTTCCTCTCATCCTCCGTAGGCCCATCAGCCACAAGCAGAGGTTTCAGGAAGTCAGTCTGCTCCCTTCACAGTCTTGCCCTGTTGTGGACCTGCTCACTCTCTAACACCCAAGCCCATACTCCCAGGACTTGATGATGACCACACTTTACATTGGACATCAGCCCCTCACTCTGCCCCGCATGCCCCCTTTTCACACCAAGTAAGGTTATATGGCAGCCTGTTTTTGGATCCTCTCCACTGGCTACAAATCAGCCGGCCTGCAAGAAAACTCACCCCACCTCCAGCCAGTGGTTTGTGGGTTCCTAATGCTGTTTCTCCCACCACCCCCCACCCCCCACACTCCACTAGTGTACTCAAGGTAGAAAGAACAGCAATCTAGGTGAGACAGAAAAAGGCCCACATGGCTGACAGACACCAAACAGCCAGCTCAGCTTTTGGAGAAATCTCCCTCCTAGTTGGCAGCATAGGATTACCCCAGAAAGAGGAAAGATAGTCAAAGCAAACTGGTTAGAGCAACAGACTAGGAGTCGGGACTCCTGTTCTGGTTCACTACAGGTTCAGCTGGTGACCCTAGGCACAGCATCTAAGGTTAGAATTTCAGAGGTACTGAATAGTATCAGAGGTTTAGCCCTGTTAATCTGTATCTGCAAAATTGAGAAGTCCTGTGTCATCTGACAAAGTGGGTCTTTGCCCACAAAAGCTTGTTTTCCAAATATTCTGCTCGTCTATAAGGTACCAGAGGTACTAAAGTTGCCTGATTAAGAGCTTTTGTGAACCACAGAAGGTGCTTATCTGCATGTCTAAGCCATGCAAGCTGTTGCCTGCGTCCTTTTGCATCACAGAAAGAGGTTGCAGGCTCCCTAGCAACTTCTGTCAATCACTGTTCTGTTGCCATCAGTGTCTTCTGTGTCCTAGACTTCCAGCTAAGGCACCTTTCAGTGAAGTCCCCTTCTCAGGGGACTGAGAAAGTCCAAACAAAGACCTCAAGTATTACTGACCACAAAGCAGGCTTCCTGCTCTGGTGCAAGCTCAACAACCCCTCTTTACCTGAGGCTGAGGGTGTCAGACGAGAACCCAGGCCCCACCTCTCCTCTGAGCTCCAGCTCAGAACCCTTGCAGTGAGAATGTGTTTCTTATAAGCCCTCATTGGTTCCTCATATGCATCTCACCCTTGCCGGCTTGCAAGTGTTTGTCCCATGGCTGTGGTTTCCAGTTCTCTGTCCATGCAGTTTCATCTCTGTGCAAGCTTTTCCCCGTGTGCTGCTAAGGAATTTTCTTGGGGGCTCCTCTTCCCTCCAGGCAGCTGCCTGGACCCTTCACCCTTGCTGCCCTATCCTGTCAAAGCCAGTCACCAGGAACAAGCTGCTTGCTGAAGCTCACTCTTCTCCCCCATTGACCCTGCAGGCCTTCCTCTATAGCAGTTGTCCCATCTGGGTCTAATCCTTAACTAGCTTTCTACCTCCAGGCCACTGAACAGGCTGATTAGTCTTTGAGAGTCCTTCTGTCTACCCGCTATTTGCCAGTGCAAAGCATATGCCACAGGAGAGGCCCCCTAATATCTGACCCTTAAACTACCTCGTGCCTCATCTTCCCCACCCATAAAACTGGGATCATGCTTTCTTACAGTCAACTTCAGACTGGGCTTAACTCTGAATTTGGACTTGAGATCTGTGCTAATGCTAACTGGGGAGGTTGGCCCACAGAAGCTATGCCTCACTGGATGCTTGCATCACTGCCACCCAGATTTCCAGGGAGCACAGCTTCCACACTCCACTGTGAATTCCAGAGGAAAAGGCTTCCTGTCATCTACATTGAGTTGGGCTCCAACTCAGCTGTCCCTGCTGCTGCTAACTGTTGTTGCACCACACGGGTAGTATGGCAGTCTCTGCTGTAACTGGCTCTCAAAGTAAACAGAGCTCACTTAGGATTAGATGAAAGGCCCTGGAAAAACAAAATGGGTAACTGAAAAGCCTTCTGGGTCAGGTGGAAGCACAAAAGGGCTCAGTTAAATCAATAAAACACAAGGCATTTCATTCAGAATGGAAACACCAGCTCACTACACTGCCACACAAACCTTTGTAAGCTATGCAAAAAGCAGAGTGTGTGCAATTTGGGCAGAGGTGGGTAAACAATGGCCTATGGGCCACACCCAGCACATTGGACCTTCTCATCTGGCCCTTGAGCGCCCACCAGTGACCACACTCAGGGATTCCCCCTCGGACTCTACTTCACAGCTGCAACATTCGGGGGGTGGGGGGGCAGATGTTGGTGCATGTGGCACTCATTTTTCCAGGGCTGCCCAGCTGGGCATGCCCAGGGGCCCCTGCCATTTAGCTGAGTGACTATGAGCATTTATGGCCTGCCATACAATTTCCCTACTCAGATGTAACAATCAGGCCAAAAGTTTTGCCCACCCCTTGTCTCAGGTCTCATAAAGGAATGCAACTCTCACACTTGGTATTTTGGGTTTGCATTACACTTGAAGGAGGATTTTATTTCTTACAATGTATTTCCTGAGCATTTTTGAGGCAAATTAAGCAGGAAAACAATGTCATTTGATAACCTTCTGACTTGGGGTGGCTGAGCCAGGAAAGAGGCACACATTGCCACTGCATACAAAGCAGTAATTATACGCTTGGGCCAGCAGGCAAAGGTTGTCCTCAGATACTTCTGTCAATCTGTATTTAGCAGACACAGCAGCCTCCTCTGTTCAAACATGGGAGCTTGTGTTCTGCATTGAAGTGACCTTAACTGCCAGCCTCGTCTGCCCCGTTCGATATCCACAGCTCTGCTTGGAACACTGCATGAACACGTGTGGGGTTTGGGAAAACGTACAGCATAAAGGCACAGTGAGGCAGCAAGCCACTGGCCTCAATTAAAAAATTAAACAGGTGTCCAGAGACTGTCAGCCTAAAGATGGAGCATCTACATTTAATTAAAGGGATAAGTTTAGCAGAAAATGCCATTCCAGCGACTGTCAGAATGATGATTAATTTGCGATAAAATACCCAGTCCTGTCTAACAGAAGCAGACAGCTGGGGGATACGTATTTACACAATAGCTTGTTACTTCTTCAAGATATTACCAATGACCCTGGGCTTAGCATCAGTGCATTAAAATGAAATTCTCACATCTGGTCTCCTGAAAGCTTCGATTTGCTGGAGGCTTTTTGAAGGAGCCCAGCATAAAAAAAGAGATCAGGAAGCCTCAGAAAAGTAAATCCAGCTACTAGCGGAGTCAGTTGCTTTGCCCCATTTGACAGTGGTCCACACATTCACTGTCAATGTCACTGCTCATAAGGCCATCTCCAGGGCTGACATGAAGGATCACTCTTGCTTAAGTTCATCAGCTCAGTGTATACTAGACCTCTTCTCCCTAAATCATGTCTAAGTCATTGGCTCCTCTTCCCGTCATCGCATTAACACAGCACCTGCCAGTACATCAACCATTGTTTCAATTGCCAATTTAATTTTTCCAGGGTTTTGTAACTCCCCTATTGAAATTCACATCAGGACCAGAGTATCTTCTACACATTAACCGCAAAGTTCAGTTGGTAAATGCTTTTAGATGGCTCACGTTGTACCCACACCCTAATGTGAACAACATTGACATTTCTCAGGCACCTAACACTTAACGGAGACCTCATGCTTCTTATGAAAAGAAGTGAACAGCCACTCTTTTTCCACTGCAGATCTCAGTGATTAGGAGTACAGATCTTCCCTGACATGTTGTGCATAATCTGGTGACAGGCCGCAGGAGCATCACCTGTTCTCCAGTGAGCGAAGGGCTAACTTCTGCTCAGCCTCCTAATTCCTTTGCTAAGGAAAAGACTGTTTAGTTGCTTAGGTGACCAAAAAACTGGAGAACATACAAAAAGAGGATGGAGGTTATGCTCCAGGTATTTGCACCAAACCTCTCACTACTCCCTAAAGAGAATGTGGGGTGGGGGTTGTTTGAGGTTCCCCCCCTCACTCCCTTTTGGGACTGGAATTGGTTGCTGGTTAGATGGCTCTGTGGTTAGAACATCAGCCTGGTACTCCCAGGCTTGTGAGTTCAGCCCTTAAGGGGGCGTTTCAAGCTTCTGAAACAGGTTAGTTTAAAAAAAAAAAAAAAGTCTGTGAGAGATGGTGATGGGCCTTGCTATGAATGCAGCGGCATGGACTCTATGACCTCTCAATGTCCCTTCCAGTTGCATGAGACAGATTACCCTTAGATCAAACCTTTGCTGAACCTGTTTCTGAGGAGTCATTCCACCAACTTACAGACCTTCTACTAACACTTTCAAATTACTATGTTAATGAGACTTGGAATAGTTGCTTTTCCACCTCAAAACCCAACCTCCAATGCAGCCTACCCCTAAGTAGCTATATCTCAAAGTCTGCTGCTTCTAAGTCAGCTTTGGAGGGCCTCATACAAGGGTGTGATCTTGATCTAAGGATGTCTAGAGTGTGCTCTGACTGGACTTGAAGACCTCTAAAAGCCCTTTCCACTCCTATCATTCTATGTAAATGAACTCTGAGGACACCACTAATTTCTGCCTAGCCATTGTCCTATATCAATGGAGATAGGTGCAATAATACAATAAATCTGCCCCCTCTGCAGCCCATCTCAACAATACAAACTAAGAGTCAGTTATCGCAGCACTTTGCTCCCTGTTGGATTCAAGGTATGGGACTTGTTGCATAATGCATAATCCCAAACTTGCTACTGAGTCACCCCTGAGCCCCCATCAGAAAACAAAAGCTACCAAAGAAGTCTGAGGTCTCTGCTGACTAGAAAGAGGGGATAGAAAAAAAAATACACATAGGTATACTTCATAATTTTGCGAGGCTCACAGACACCAGCAATGCATACCAAGTTCAAAAGCAGAGAATGCAAAAGGTACACGCTTCTAATGGAGGATACTACAAATCCCTGGGGGACAGGCAGATTATGTCCCATAAGGGGTAAACACAGCTAGTTAAGGGATTAAGCCTCTGACCTGATTTCTGGACCCTTTCCCTAACCACTCGATCCTACTGTCTCATACAACCACTTTGAGAAATGGAGGGGCTCATAGCAGTCTCTGTAGTTAAACTTATCGTTGACGTGATCACTTTTAGGATTAACTGACTTCCCATCTACCAGTTCAGAAGGAGAAAACATTAAGCTGCCCTGCTGCTTGCTAGTTTATAGCACTTTGCTAATGGATCATTTCTCTCCATAGGGATGGCACACTGTCTGTTAGGTATCCCCTCTCAGTTCAACGACACTCCTTATGTGGCCATCACAACACAAGATCATATGCCTATATTTAGCATATGTGGTTTTTAAAATGCAAAACGGGGTGACAGTGACTTGCCCCCAGTATGATGATTTTTTCTGGTAGGAGCACTTATTAGTCATTATGTCACACAAAATAAAGGAGCTGAAGTGGTAGCTTTTTTTTCTACTGTACTTCAATACCATTACATGCGTAGAAAGTAACCAACGTTTGTCACACTCTCCACTTCATGCATAGAACCTCATTTCCATAGAGGTGAAAGTTTAATAGTTCACTTCAGTGCTCTTATTTTTAAGAATTTGGAGCAATCAGTGCAAATCTCATCATTTTAATTTTTTTAGATGGACTCTGGGCCACCAATCTGGCAAGGTTTCCAGTCTCAAGAGCTCTAGACAAGATGCATTAAAGCTAATTGGGAGTAAAATGAAGCACTTTAAAGTGTCTCTGGAGCTCACAAAACTGGAATAAGCACAGACAAGATCTATTCAATTACCTGTGGTTGTGAGATTTGTTTTGTGAAAGCTGTAATACTCAACCCACTTAACCATCTCAGGCAGTGATCTCATTAGACCTTCTAGGATAAGCCATCTGGCAGGATCAGTGATCTCATGAGACACCTTCAAAGAAAACTAAATATTAGAAGAACTGCTTCACATCTGAGATACTTCCCTCTGACTCAGTGGGCCAATGCACCAGCATGGTATTAAGGCCCACCATGTGAAGATAGTAGGGGTGTATAATCCTTGAGCTCCAAACCTGAAACCCTAGCAGATGATTCATGGAGATTGGAATTCCTTTATTCCTTTTTTTTTGCAAGAGAAGTGGTCTAACAGAAATCTAAACAGTGTCATCCCAGACACTGACTTCCCTTTTAATCTTAACTAAATATAAATTTCTTCACTTCCTGTGCTATGTAGTACAGAATTGTTCTTTGCTCTTGAAGAGCTGTAGATTTCAGCCAGAGGCAGCTCATATAGATGCATATAATATGAATTTCTTTGGGATCCTCTGGATCAGGGATGGGCAATCACCAACACTGCATGAGTGGCTCTTTTTCACCTCAGTGGGCCACAGCAGTCAGGCCGTGCCCCCCCAGAGCCCTGCACTTACCTGCTCCTCCACCTCCCTCCCAGCACTTTCAGAGCATGCAAATTGCCCTATTTGCTCTGTCCTTGCTCCTCCCTCTCCCAGGGCTGGAGCACCACAGACAGCTGATTCACGGCATTCCAGCTCTGGGAGGGAGGGTGAGAAGCGGGGATGGAGTGCAAATCAAGCAACTCACTGCTCCTCTGAAACTGTTGCGAGGGAATGGGGAGGCACAGATGGTGTGGGATTCCAGTGCCCCAGTGCATGAGAGGTGTGGTGGGGGGAGGGCATCCAGGGGG
This sequence comes from Carettochelys insculpta, assembly GCF_033958435.1. NCBI lineage: Eukaryota > Metazoa > Chordata > Testudines > Carettochelyidae > Carettochelys > Carettochelys insculpta. The sequence continues at coordinate 8,314,973 of NC_134145.1, forward strand.
TCTGCAGGCTTCCCAACTCTGCTCCGGCTGAGCGAGTCCCAAAGTTTGTGACCACTCTCACTCACACATGTACTTTTTCTACATTACACTGGAGAAATCTGAGTCTCACCACAGCTCACATAAGCATTCTAATCACTCGGCTTTCTGCTTTTCTGGAGTCTTTCAGTTTTTCTTAGTAAGAAAATATTTTTGCACAGGGTCTTGCTTTTGTTCTTCCTTGGAATAACAACAAAATCAAGTTTTTTTTGTTTCGTTTTTAAAAAAAAAAGAGAAATTCTTGTTTTCCAGCCAGTCCTTGTCAGGAATGCGGAAGAAGTTGAACCCTCAGTTACCATGCCCACAGCTCTTGCCCTCCCTCGCTTCACCTACAGCTTAGGAGGGTATCTGTTCTGTTCATTCCCTCCAAGGCACCTGGCTTTGGCCACTATTAGAAGACAAACTACTGGGCTAGACGACCCTTTGGTCTGAATTGGTATGGCCATTCTTACGGTCTTTCACACTTAGCAGAACCAGTCTCAGGTGTATGCTATGCCACAGATTATTCCTTTAACTAGACTTATTTAGAAGTGATCTTGAGCACCTCCTATGTTCCCTGTGCCCCACAATGTAACACTGAGCAGTTCGCTAATAAATGAACGGTGGACCTTAGAGTGCAGGCTTCTTGCTACAACTCTTGATTGTTTTCTGCATCAAGTACGCTAGCTTTGCCCTTAAAGGTTGTAAAGTGTGCACATAGTTCTAGCTTCATTAGTGCAATTTTTAGTTTCCAGTAGGAGTTATTCTTTGATTAATGTTTCTAGAGGTGGGTATCTGAAAATTGTGATGGAGGAAATAAATCTGGGGCAACAAAAATGATCCAGTGGAAGGAGGTGGCTTGGGATAGAGAAGAACTAGTTTTAATTACACTTGTACCTTGTGATCATTTACAGATGACACATAGTAACACTAAATGAAGGGGGAATGTCACAGAATGCGAGTGTTCACTGCCATAAAAGAGCATTAAAAATGACAAATGCCAGGAGCCTAAAGACAACAGCTACACCAAGAGAAGAGAGAGTTTCCCACCAAAACTCGGGGGAAAAGGGAGTAAATAAAGCACATACGGAAACAGTAGTCAGGTATAGGGGGAAAAAGAAAAAAGTTGAGCACAGAGATAGAGGAAAAACTCATCCTGTAGCATACCTGGTCATTGAGAGCCCTATAGATTTTCAGATTTATTTCCTCTACATTGGCTATCTTCCCTATGATCTTGTCTTTAGTGTATTTGCACTCTCTGTTACCATGGTCTCAGTCATTGCCTTTTTTCCTTTCTACAGATGGTTTAGAAATCTCTCTAAAACCTTCGCTGATAAAAAGAGACTCCAGCTAATATTAAGATTTTGTTGGGTGTTGGTCCAAAGAAAGAAGAAAAAAATTAATCAAGGAAGAGGGAAAAGCTCATGTGCTCTATTTCCTTCACTCGGCTTTTTCTGATTTGCACTGCTGGGAGAAATCTCTTTTAAAATAGCATCTCATTTATACCGTGAGAAACCTCTCAGCATCTGGAAGGTGGGATGGAGGCTTTTATATCTAAAAAAGCCGCCTGCCTAAACTTCGCCTTACATTCGCCTCCACTTAGGTTTACACTGGCGAAAATCAATGAGAAGAAATCAAATAAATATTTATTGAACCAACACCTTTCACTCAGAAGCAATTGCATATGCTGAACACGCTCTGTTTTCCTGGATATTTTTCCCCCCTCCCGCATCAAGCCCTTGTTCTGTCAGAATTGTTTTCATGTTAGTATTAGTCAGTCACTCGCCATGTGTCAGTAAACGCAAAACAGGCCTGCTGCAAGAAAGAGAGAGCTGGTGCCACTTTGCGGTTCCCCAGAACAGGAGCTGGCACAAAGACAGAGCTCTCACGAAAGATGACAGGCGCTGCCGCCTGGTTTTCCACACAGCAAACAGAGGAAATGACAATGCCTTGGGAAGGAAGGTGGGGGAGAGTATATAGACTTCAAGATGATGAAATTCAGATCCTCCTCACTGAGAAGTAGGGTATGAAACATTTACTTAGCAGCCCTGCACGTCACCCTTGCTCAAGGAAACCAATGTCTATGCACTGGGTTAGGTATTACATGCTGGCAGTTGAGATTAGGAGGCAGCCAACTACAGCCTGTTTTACAGGCATTTCTATGTGTTTCTCCTTGAAAGTTGATTGGCGCCTTACAAACATTAGTGAATTTAGCCGCAGCACACCCAAGCGGAACAGGGAGGCTTTAATGAGGGAACAAGCACTGAGTGAAGAAATGGATTTGATATTGACAGGAAGGCTGGTCCGATGGTAAAGGCCCTAGACAGGGCCCTGGGAGATGTGTGTTCATGCACAAGCCAGATGACCATTAGCAAATTATTTAGGGCTGGATTTTTAAAGGTATTGAGGACCCTAAATATGCAAAGAGACACCTGCTGGGATTTGAAATCCAACTAAATTAGGTAGGGGCAACACATGGGGGTCACATGAATCATCCAGCATCTGTAGCTCCTCTCCTCTACCCCCCTGAGAACTCACCATCGGTGCCACACAGCTTCTGGTGAACACAGGGGTGGTCCTGCCCTTCCCCTGGAGCAGCACAGCGCTAAAGCAGCACAAGCTTCCCAGCCTGCAATCCTTTCAGGCCTCACTACACCTAGGGAAAGCGCAACAGCAGTTCTGCCTCACAGGCAGGTGGAGGCGGAGCAGGACAGGGTGGTGGGGCACGGATGGGGCATGGGAACATGGCCTGTGCCCCACCGCCAGAAGCCCCATCGCCAGTCTCCACTGAAACCGGGCACCTAAGGGCTTTTTAAAAAGCCTCACTGGCACCAATCTGCCTCTTCAGGCACCTAAATACCTTTCCTTTGCACCTCCATTCACTGGTCTGTAAGATATGATGAAAGGTTCCTTACCTCACATGTGTATTGGGATAACACAGGTACAGCATTCAAATGACTGATGCTACAGACCAGCAGTTCCCAACCTTTTCAGTACCATAGCACTCTTCAATGAGATGGACTATTCCATGGCACACCCATTTTTTTCAGCTGAATAAATTGCTCGTAAATGTCACATTTACTTGCATTCACTCTGGTTGCGGTCTTACTAGAGAGATTTGCAACATGGCAGTGCATACAACAAGTTAAACAAGGATCAGATGCATTTATGTTTCAAATCCACCACAGAATCCACCATCTTAGAGAACAAAACACATTTTCAAAATCTGCTCAACACCATGCTAGGGATGTTGAGTGAATGAGTAGCCACAGAAAGCAGGCTCCCCTCGCCGCCAGCCTGTTGGAACCAGGCTGTGGCATTTAAACTGAATCCTGGCTCCAGCAAGCTCCCACGCTCCCTCCCTCCCCCATGTCACAGCAGGGAGCAAGTGCGGGTGCCGCTTCAGCGCATTTGCGCTGAGAAGCAACACTTCAGCTGCCTCCGGTGTGAATGGGGTCAGAACTTCCCCTCACAGTGCCTCTGCAAAGAGCCACAGCAAGGGGAAATTGACAACATTTCATGGTACACTGGGACAGCTCTCATGGCACACCAGTTGAAAACCACTGCTCTAGGATCCATACATAGTACATACGCAAAAGCATAACAGTGTTCAAACAAAGAATTTGAGGAGTTCCTGAATGTTAGGTCCAGCAATGGCGGGTAGCCAAGATGGTCAGGGACACGACCCCATGCTCCAAGTGTCCCCATACCTCCACTTACCAGTAGGCAACAGGGGATGGATCTTAAAATTGCCCTGTTCTGTTCTTCCCTTCTAAACCATCTGGCACTGTTATTGTCAGAGGCAAGGTACCAGGCTAGACAAACCATGCATTTGACCCACTCTGATCATTCTCATGTTCTTATACACACTTCCATGGGTAGCATTTCAAAGGTGCAGAGCGTTATCACTCCAACTGCTTTCAGCTGAGTTTTTGGATGCACAGTACAGTCTTCCCTCGCCTCACGAGGGTAATTCGTTCCTGAAAAACCCCTCTTAGGGTGAATTCTCGTAAGTCGAAAATGTGATTACCATTAATTTCAATGGGAAAAAATTTTATGCATTCCTGAGCCCCAAAATGTACACCCATTTATGCTAAAAACAACACCAAATCCCATTAAATCCAGTGCAAGGGGGCGGGCAGGGCAGAGCAGGGCATGGGGAGGCAGCCCGGCCTGAGTGCAGCTTAGGTTAAGTGGGTAGGGGGCGCTGTCAGGGGCTGGCCGCATGGGGAGCTAGGCAAGCACAGGGGACCACCGGCTGGCAAGGGGTGATGCCTCTCTCGTGCAGGACTGCACAGCAGAGAGGCCCTGCAGTCAGCAGCCAAGGTGGCAGCAGTGGGCGAGCCAGACACAGAAGGCGAGCGGCACCCGAGGCACAGTTGTGCAGGGTGGGCAGTGGCGGCCCCCTAGCCACCTGGGGGGTGAGCAGCAGCAGCGGTGCTGGGATGGGCTGCACGCCGAGCATCCACGTCTCGCAGAGCGGCATGATCTACTGCCGAGACTTAGACGAGTCTACCTCCCTGCACCAGACTGCCGCCCTCTCACAGGGTGCTGCCGCCCCCCTGCAAGGCCTCTTTGTCAAAACGAATGCAGCCGACTCCCTCCCCTCGGTGCTCACCTACCAGAGCTGCCAGCCTCCAAAATCGGTCCTCGTAAATGCAAAGAAGTGCCTCGTAAACTGAAGTAAGGGTATGAAATGAAACTCCTCATAAAGTCAAAGTCTCGTAACTCGAATGGGTGTATCTCGGGGTATGATTGACTCTGGAAATCAGGCTGCACAGGTCTCAAGCTAGATACACAAGCTCAGCAGACGCTCACAAGTTGGGGCATAAATGATTTGCGCAAGGTCACAGAGGAAGCCTTGGCACAGTCAGAAACTGAACTCAGACCTTCCAACTTCCAAACTCGTACTTTAGCCCAGAGCCCATTCTTTCCTGATGTATAACCTCCAGGTTGCCCATTATCATTAGTCCATCTCCTTCAGAAAAGGGCCCAGTATTAGTCTTGCTATACTATGCTATGAGCTGAAGGATCAGCTACAGTGATTTTCAATAATAAGAGACTAAACCTACCTCTGAGATCTTAGATTTTCAACTCTCAGTGAAGTCTTCTGCCACAGAATCACTAATGAGCACTTGTAGTCAGGATGTCTGCTTAATCTCCCATTCGTGGCATGGTGCCTCCAGCAATACAGTGACTGCTTCTTCCACAGTACTCGACACTCAGTGCTTTATGAGCTACATCTACACGTGAATGCTACATCGAAATAGCTTATTTCGATTAATAACGTCTACACGTCCTCCAGGGCTGGTGCCGTCGACATTCAATGTCGATGTTGGGCAGCACTACATTGAAGTAGGCGCTGCAGAGGAGCGTCTACACACCAAAGCGGCCCACATCGAAATAAGGGTGCCAGGAACAGCTGCAGACAGGGTCACAGGGCAGACTCAACAGCAAGCCACTCCCTTAAAGGGCCCCTCCCAGACACACTTGCACTAACAGCACAAGATCCACAGAGCCGACAACTGGCTGCAGACCCTGTGCATGCAGCATGGATCCCCAGCTGCAGCAGCAGCAGCCAGAAGCCCTGGGCTAAGGGCTGCTGCACACGGTGACCATAGAGCCCTGCAGGGGCTGGAGAGAGCGTCTCTCAACCCCTCAGCTGATGGCCGCCATGGCGGACCCCGCTATTTCGATGTTGCGGGACGCGGATCGTCTACACGTGCCCTACTTCGATGTTCAACTTCGAAGTAGGGCGCTATTCCCATCTCCTCATGAGGATAGCGACTTCGACGTCTCGCCGCCTTATGTCGATTTCAACTTCGAAATAGCGCTCGCCACATGTAGACGTGGCAGGCGCTATTTCGAAGTTGGCGCGGCTACTTCGAAGTAGCCGGCACGTGTAGACATGGCTATGGTGTCCAAAGCCCTTTATGAATAGTTCTGGGTATAACACATGAGGAGTCCTAGTGGACACAACATCCCACCCCACCCAAACATCATGAGCGGGATGGGCAAGGGGCCAGTCAGCAGCTGGCAGGGCCAGCGTCCCTGGGTGAACGTGATGCCTACAACAGGGGTCTGCCCTCCACTCACTGGGAGCAGCAGGGGAAGTCGAGCAATGTGGCTCCAACTCAGTCTGTTTTCCCCGCCATGCAGATCCGGGGGAAGGAGCAGGACCACCCCCTGCACTCACCATTAGGAAACAGAGCAACTGGAGAGAACATTGCTCTGCTTCCCCTGCCACTGCCCACTTCCACTAATTCCCTTGGGTAAACAGGGAGGGGAAAGGCGGAGCTTGGGGTGCCAGGGGTTAAACCAGCTCTTTCCAGGGCTGGGGGAGGAGACACATGGCTGGCAGCCCCTGTATCGCCCTTCACCTGTCACCCCTGAATATATTATTCTAGCTGATTCATAGCTCAGTAATGATTCAGAGGGATAAGCACCACCTATTGATTACCAGCACTGATGCCTTCAGCACAGCAGAGACAGCAAAGTATTGAAAGACTGACCTGTCTGAGCTTCCTTACTGTGTGGCACAGCTGCCTGCTATGAGCTCATAGGGTGGGAAGAGACATTTGGGGAAGGGCTCAAAATTCATTTTACCTCCTGTCCCAGCTCCTGCAAAGGGACTGACAGCTCAGAACACTGATATCAATTGGTCCAGTTCTAGGCCCCCCAGTAGAGAAAGGATGTGGACACATTGGAGAGGGTTCAACAGACGGCAACAAAAACGATTAGGGGGCTGAAGCACATGACCTATGAGGAGAAACTGAGGGATTTGGGCTTATTTCATTGCAGAAGAGAAGACTGAGGGGTGATTTGATAGCAGCCTTCAACTTCCTAAAAGGGGGTTCTAAAGAGGATGGAGAGAGTGTGTTCTCTGCGTGACAGATGGCAGAACAAGGAACAACGGTCTAAAGTTACAGAGGGAGAGGCGTAGGCTGGATATTAGGAAAAAATATTTCACCAGGAGGGTGGTGAATCACTGGAATGCGTTACTGAGAGAGATGGTGGAGCCCTGGCTTCACGTGGTCCTGTCTGGGATGACTTAGTTGAAGTTGATCCTGCTTTAGGCAGGGAGCTGGACTAGACGACTTCCTGAGGTCCCTTCCAGCCCTAGAATTCTATGAGTCTACGACTCTCAGATTACGAAGCCAAAAGCAACTATTGTGACCATGTAGTCTGACTTCCTATATAACACAGGCCACAGCACTTCCCTGAATTAATTTGTACTTGAACATGTCTCTTAGAAAAAGCATCCAGCCTTGTTCAAACACTCCCAGTGATAAGAATCCACCACAACTCTTAGTAAATTGTTTCCATGGTTAATTACACTGTTAAACATTTGTACATTATCTTTAGTCTGAATTTGTCAAGCTTCAATTTCTACTCATCAGATCTTGTCATGCCTTTGTCTGCTGTGCTGACAAGCTCTGTCAAATTTCTGTTCTACATGAAGGTACTAATAGATGGATCAAGTCACCCAAAATGTTCATTTTGTTCAGATAGACTGAGCTCCTAGAACCCTTCACTTAACTCAAGTTTATCATTTTCATGACTCTTCTCTAAACTCCCTCCTGTTTGTGATCATTGAATTGTGGACACCAGAACTAGAATCTGTCTTCCATTAACGGCCAGGTGAGTGCCAAATACAAAGGTTATGTAACTCCTATGCAATATTACCTTGCTTATGCATTCCAGGATTCCACCAGCCCCTTCAGCCACACTGACATCACAGACAACTCATGTTCAGTTGATTATTTACTATGACCTTTTCAGTGCCATGGTGTCCCAGGATGGAATTCCACATCCTGTAACTAACTAGCTACATCATTTGTTCCTACTATACGTTTGGCTGTATTAAAACAAATACTGTTTGTTCATACCCCAATTACCAAGAGACCCATATGGTTCTGAGTCAGGGACCTGTCCTCTTCATGGTTTACTACTCCCTCAATTTTGTGCCATCTGCAGACTTTACCAGTGATGATTTTCTGTTTTCTTGAAGGTCATTGGTAAAAATGTTGAAAAAACATAAGGCCAAAAACTAACTGCACAAGGGTGGGGAAGGGGATGCTACTAGAACACCACCTTCCATTTGATGATGATCCCTAGCCAGCCATTTTTAACTTCATGTGTGATGTGGATTTGTGTTGTGTAGCAAGGTTCCATGGAGTCACCACTCGTTAAGGAATAATGGCTTACAATGGACTAAGCTACCAGGTCTTCTAAAAGAGATGCTCTAGCTCAACCAGAAATAATGAGATCTATGCAGGGGTCCTGGTTTCCATTCTACAGCCTGGGCTATGGAGGGACTCAGACAAGGCCACTACAATGGTTGCTCTTCTTACCTCAAAAACTGATGTTTTAAAAAATTATTATTATTTAAAGCCTTACTCTTTCTGATTTCTACAAAAATTACAAGTCAAAGTCAAACAGGGAGGAGAATGTTTGGATACTTAACCTTAGCAGTCAGCTCTTTTTTTTTTAGTTTCATTCCCCCCCCCAAAAAAAAAAATCTGTTCCTATTCTAGTACCCACTCCTCCTCCCCACAGAAGTCCCATGTAAACTCAACAGCCCTCTAGCATAAGGGGCCAACCCTCCTTGAGGGCTTCTCCTCCCTCCATGGCAGGTGTGTTGTCAACCAGGTATACATGGCTCTCAGAGAAAAAGCTTGCAGATGTTGTCAGCCTACACCTTGCTCAAGTAGTGCCCTTTGGCTCCAGTTCAGTGATGTACATACAAAGAGATCCTTATGTGCCTAAAGTCAGGCACATGCTAAGTCAGGTTCTTAGCATCTCACTTTTAACAGTAACAAATTTACATGCAAAATAATTACAGAGGAAATCTTCAGAAGAAGTTAAAGTCAGTAACCATCAGTGGGACTTGGGCTCTCCAATACCTTGCATGCATTTAATAATCTGACCTACCTACACATGCATAGACACATATGTGCACTTTCTTCTTCTTCTTCTCCTCCTCTTCAAGGTAAAGTACACCAGTGCCCTTCGTGCCAACCACCAATGCTGGTCTTAAAGGATAACCAGCGGCTTAAAATGGCTTAGCACAAATGCTGCTTGTAACAAAACGCTCTAGGAATGAAATAATATTCTCAGGCACCTTTTTCAGCTAGGATTTAATAAGTGAGAAATCAATATTATAATCAAACATAATATTAATTTCCTACAATAATCCTCTGAAAATGCCGCTTTCTGTTGCAGCTGATTAGATACACACCTTAAGTAATAGAAATTCCTGATCTGCAGCCCAGGAGTCTGCAAGTCAATTCTCTTTTTAACTCAAGGCAGTTATTTCTTCTCATGCAAAATGCTTACATCTAGGGAAGCATTTGCTGGAATTCTACCACCATCGTATTCTCCCAGCAGTGGTATAAATGGTGATGATTAAGCTTTTTATACCTAAAAACAGATATATTTGGGATTAGAAAACCTGCAGTCCTAGTGTTTGGAGGGCTTTTTAATTTTCCATATTTCAGTAAGTATTAGTCGACGGGGGAAAATTAGACCATGAGGCCCAGCTAGGAGGTATGGTAAAGACCTGAGGCAAGAGCAGTGGGACCCTGGCAGTCCTAGGGGAGCTCTATAGGTGTAGAATGTCTATCTTCAAAAGACTTTCTGTCAGACAAGATAGCTTTATATGAATCGATAAAAATGATGGGGTTTTTCTTGCGATAGTTCTGCCTACCTTTGGCAGAGGAGAACCGTATGCAAGAAGGAAACCAGGGCTTTATGTCAAATTGCAAAAGCTTTGCCTTCTTATCAAGAAAGTGCAGCTGGGGCAGCTTCTTCAATAGTCGGCTTTTTAATTGAAAGATCAGAAATTCTCTTATGCAGTTTGCATGAATCACAGAATTCTACAAAAGAACCTGGATTGTAGGTATTCCTAGAATCTGATAAACCTAGGGACAAAAATTGGCAGAATCTGTCAGAGAGATGAATGAATAAGCTTGAATAAATATGAAGCTCCCTTACTATTGGAATAAAACACTGTGTTCAAAAAAAATTGGCCAACTCCTACGTTGTTAGTTATTATTTCTTTCTTTTAGCACTGTATACAGAAATGGCAATCAGGCTATGGCCACAAAGCTAGGTTATTTTGAGATAACAGCTGTTATTTTGAAATAACTTTTCTGTCATCTACACTAACACAACCGCTATTTCAAAATAAATTCAAAATAGAGTGTGCATTATTCAAAATCTGTAAATTTCATTGCAGGAGGAATAGTGCCTATTAAAAAAAAACCAAAAAACTTTCAAAATAGGTGCAGTTAAGATGCAGAATAGTGCTTATTTGAAATAGGTGCTATTCCCTGTTTTAACTATACCTATTTCAAAATAAGAGCTATGTATGCAGACAACGTATGTTGAAATAGCTAAGTGCTATTTTGAAATACATTGGTGTGTAGCAGCCTTATTTTGTAACAGTTATTCATGATCATCTGTACTTCTTGGTTCCACCTAGAAGCAAAGATGCCTGACTGCAAGGCAAGAGCCTGGCCAGCCTGATGGTATTTTTGTTTCAGCCACATATAAGTACAACCAAAGATTTCACAAGAAAGCCTGTTCTTGTAAAAGTTATGCAAAGCAGTCAGACTTCAGACCAACTATCTGAATCACAGCTGGGCCTGAACTGATGGTTTTAAAGGAGAGTTTTCTAGTTATAGGAGGAAAAAAAAATTAATTCCAATGTGAAAGTTACACTTAGCAAAATGGGAAAGGGACTTGTGACTCTGAGTGGAGAGGATATCCAGTTACAAAATCCTAATTATTCATAGATTTAAGGCCTGGAGGGACCATTAGATAATTTAGTCTGACCTCCTGTGTAACAACGGCCATTGGATTTTATCCCATTACTCCAATATTCAGGTCAATCATTTCTGTTTGCCCAAAGCATATTTTGTTTGTCCAATGCATATTTTCCAGAAAGACATGCAGTTTTTCCAACATCTGTACCAGCAGAGAACCAAGGATAACACAGGTTCATTTTGCTATATACTTCTTCTCACATATCCTCTGGATCCTAATGCGCTGCCTGTCTTCCCTTATGCTAAGGTAGGGGATTGAGGTACAGGTGGTGGTACCTGCACAGCAGAGATGGTGAATAAGTTTGAAGTCTCCATTGCACCCCATGAGAGCCCTTGTCACAGGGCGAGTTCACCAGGGATAGCCTCTTGCCACTCTAAATAGAACCACCAAAGAATCCAGCCCAGAAATCCTCACATCTGTATTAACAACCAAGAAGAGATGCCTACAAAATGTGAGTATTCATCATCATCCACAATAACCGTGGGTGTCTGATGCCTCTCTCACTATTTCCTTCCATTTTTCCCTGTCCAGTATGGAGTGGCTTAGTTTCTGTAGACTAGCTCCACAACAATTTACTATTATTATCTATCTGTTCTCTGTGGGGTCTGCGTCTCCCATTCGAACCGTCCATTATGCCGAACACAAGGGTCTTCTTTTTTTGTTCATCATTCATTCTGCAAATATGCCCATATAGTTATAGCTTCCTTTTTATAACCTTCTGCAGCAGGTTCTCTTTTGGCAGTACCTTTCTATATAATTCCTCATTGGTAACTTTCTGCATCCATCCTATTCTCAGAATCTTTCTGTAACTCCTTTCAAACATCAATATTCTTCTTTTCGAATCTTTCGTTATCACCCATATCTCACGTCCATACAACATGCTGCTGAATACACACATTTTCCAACATGCTCAGCTTTGTTCTTGAGCTAATTGCTTTGCTTTTCCAGATCTTATCTATTGCCTTCAAACTCGCTCTTGCTTTCACTATTCTAGTCGAAATTTCCTTCTTATAGTCTAGACCATACATTATGTTGCTCCCCAGATATGTGAGCTTCTCTACATTTTCCAGTTCAATACCATCTACACTGATCTTTCTTCCTATTTCCTTATCTCCAAATACCACTTTTTGCTTTATTGACGATCATAATCAGTCCGTACCACTTCCCTGCTTCGTTTAACACCCTCACCATTTTCGCTAGCTTCTCCTCATCTTCGTCAATGATAACTATATCATCTGCAAACCTCAAGTTCTTAATTCTTTTCCCATGCACAGATATCCCTTCTACCTCTTCCTTGATTGTCCATTGCACATCTGGAGAGAGTGATGAAGATACTTGGCAATATTGGATCTCCTTGTCTCGTACTTCTACTTGTTTTAAACCAACTTCCCAACTCCCCACACGTTCTCACCGCTGCCTCCACATTATCATTGAGATCCTTCAACAACCATATCAGTCCACTATCCACTCTGTATGACTCCAACACTGCCCAAGTCACTTTCTGATCTATACTTGCGAATGTCTTTTGAAAATTGACAAAGCAAGTGTATACGTTCTTGTTCTTTCATCAAGCTTTCTTCGCTATCCGTCTTAGTGCCAATATTTGCTGTATGGTACTTCTATCTTTTCTGAACCCTGCTTACTCATCTTCTATATGTTCTTCTATCTGCTATCTTAGTCTCTCAGTCAGTTTCATCATCAGCACCTTGCCTAGATGACTCATTAGAGCAATCGTTTTGTAATTCTTAAACTCCAATGTACTTCCTTTCTTGGGTACTGTAACTAGCACAGATCATGTCCATTCCTTCGGCGCCCTCCCTCCTTTCCATGCTATATTACGTAGTCAAAATGTGAGTATTGGGTTTCCAAATTTAAAAAAAATGCAAAATAGAGATAAAGAACTTTAAAATAGATTACCATATGGTAAAACACATTAGCTCTTGTCTACACAAATTGTCACAAAGACAAATGTACATTTATCCATGTTATAATTACATACACAGAGAAACACATACTATCAGGCTAAGGTAATTTATTATTTGATCAATGGAAACAGGAAAGAAAGAACACAAGCAAAGCCTCCATGAGAAAGCACAGAGTGTGGGTGTGTGCACCTCCCTATGCCATACCCCAGCACCATAGAAAACAAAATGGCTGTTAAATTTTGTGCATCAAAAGGAAACCTAGACTCATAATGGGTCAGATGCAGAAAGCAACAGCCACCACCATTTTTAGGGACACTCAAGCCTGCTAACAGGGTAGAGCAAGGGAGACAAATGCACAGGGGCCCGGAGTTTCAAAAGGGCCGGGAGCCCCTGGCTGGCAGTGCTGGCTGGAGTCCTCAGAACCTTTGAATTGCTGCTGCAGTGCTACTCCATGCTGGGGGATGGCGGGGGTGGCCTGGACAGAACTAATGGCCAACTTCCCGAAGCCCAGCCCCTTCCGCACGAAGCCCTGCCCCTTTTTGGGGTATGGAGCCATCCTCCCACCTCACCCTGGGTCCTGTAGTGGCTGTTAGCCCTGCTGGTGACACTCACTACCACTTAAACCTAGTTAAACTATCAAGTGAGTAGAAATTAGGCTCACTAGCATGGATTTTTGCACCCTAGCAACTTCACAGTCCTGCCTGATCAATTGCACTGGTTTAGGATTTTTAAAATAGCACCTTTCCTGATTTCAGCCACTGAAATCTAAAATTTCAGTGTTGTAATTGTGGTCCTACCACAAAAACAAGATGAGGGGGAGGGTTTCAAACTTACTGCAGCCACCCCTGCAGGACATCTACCAGTAGCAGTGCTGCCTTCACAGCAGGACAGCTAGAGAGTGGCAGTTTCTGGCTGGGAGCCTGGCTCTGAAGGCTGAGTTGTCTCCAGCAGCAGTGCAGAAGTAAGGTGTCATGACATGGTTTTACCATCCCCACTTCTGCCCTGCTGCTGACAGGGCTCTGCCTTCAGACCTGAGAAACTGGCTACCAGCCACCTCCCTCTAGCCATCCAGCCCTGAAGACAGCACAGAAGCAAATATGTGAATACCACAACACCCCTACAACCACCTTGTGACTGCCCAGCAACTCCCTTTTGTATCAGGACACCAGTTTGGGGAATGCAGGTCTCCCCACTCTGAAATCTGTATAGGATGGAGTAAATGCACACGAGAGATGAGATTTCATAGCCCATAACAGGATTTTCATGGCTGTGACTTTGGCAGGGCCTACCCATGAGGCTATAGTTCAGAATGCCTAGATCACATGCTGATGTAAATTAGTAGAGCTCTGGCTTCAGCACCTCTATGTTCTACCTGATTTCACCTGCAGCTCTACCAGTTAAGATCAACTGAGCATCCGGCCTCATTTTTTAGATTTGTCATAATCTGTGAGAGAGAGGAAATCCTTCTCCCTCCAAACATTGTGAGGCATGTCCATCACTAACCCACTCACCTTTGCACCTCAGGCCTACTGATCATTTTTAGGGCTCTGCAAACTATCACGCTGTTAAACGGTTTTGTTTTGAAGAAGTCTAGCTTCTTTCCAAGAGAGACTGTAGCTGTTAACTAAATGTTTCTTTTCCACCTCTTCCCCCTCCCTTGTTCCACCTTCTGCACATGTTGGGGGTTACATCCCCTGAAATAGAAGCTTAAAAGACTAGTTTGCACCTACCCAGCTACAGCAGAAGAAAACAGATAACTGGAATTGGTCCTCTTTCCTCTGACTGTACCAGCCTTCTCAAACCCCCCTAATGATAATCCTTTTTTTAATCCTTAATCATGGGTCTGGCTGCAAAGCGAAAATCAGATGCCAGTCATGCATGTACTGCAGCATGATATTATCTGTTGTTCATAGCATCAGTCCAGAGTGCAGGCTGCAGCCAAGAAGTGCAGGGAGAAGCACAGAGGTGGCTTGGGTTGTGTCTACAATAGGTCAGCCCCTTGCAAAAGTAAATCAGAAGTTCTTCAGACTGCCCTGCCCCCGCCACCGCAGTGTATCTATCAGAGATGAGTCAGGAAAATGGCTAAGTCCCAGCATTAAGTGGATACTCCCAGCATTGCTATGCCAGCCTTAGAGCTAGAATACATCAGCACCACAGCATCCATGCCATTCAGGATATTTCTATTTGTCCCTGGACAAGGAGGCTTTGCAATTCTATGTAGTGATAAAAGGGCTCTTAACCAATTATCTTTATTTTTTATATTACAGTAGCAACTAGAGATACCAGTCAAGGATCCAATCCTACACAAGCTAGGTGCTGTACACACACAGTTGCTGCATGACATCTGTCCTATAGCTTTTACCCTCACATGTACTAATTTTCTCACATTGCCCCAGACATGGCAGCAAATCAGAATTTTATTCTAGGAAATCTGGCTTGAAAAACACATTGCATCATCCAATGTTTTAAAAATGGATTCATTACTGTAGTTTCTCCCTTTTTCTCTATCAGAGGAGATGGATTCATTTCAGAAAAGCCTCTCGAGCCACCAGAACACTATGGGACGTTTGCAAACTGTATGGCAGCCCTAGCTGGGGAGATGCACTGGTTCACATTAAAACACAAGACGTTAGAAAAAACAAACAAAAACAAAAGAAGCCACAGTTCGAAAAATGCATGCCCTTCCGTCTCATTCCCCCAGCAGGAGGACAACTTTGTGGCAAAGCTAGAATGGAGTAAATCAAGTGCCTCTCGCTTGCTGATAACACGTTCCAATTTTTGTACCTTACATCAAACAAGATGTCCCTTTATACCTTCACAGAGAGAATATTTACCAGGGAAAACAGAAGTCAGAAAACGTGGGATTTTGCTGTCCCATTATCTCAACATTTCCTGGCTGATATTGTCACAGAGGTGTTTGTTCATGTATTACATTAACATAATTTAATGCGGGAATGCATAGGATTCATGAATTCACTATGAGTGGCTATGTTATAGCCATCCACACCATGCATACATATTGGCGTGTTGTGGACAATTTACATGCCTACTGCAGAGATCTGGGCCATCCGTAGGATTTATGGGTCCCTATGCAGTAGTATAAAACTTGTGCCCCTGTGCCCAGTGGCAGCCAGAGAGAGGAGAGGAGGATTTTTTAGAGATGTGATTTTATAACGTTCAGCAATGCACTATGGAAATATTTGTAAAATGAATTTGAGTTTGAAGTCTTGTCGACCAACGCACTAAATTCAGAAATTGACAGGGCTTTTCAAATGCCTGGTAAATAGATTCATTACCACTTAAATGGCTCTTTCATGGGCTCTGCTAATAGTTCTGCCAGGCTTTTTCCACTTTTAAGTTAACTAGATTCTCTCTGGAGGAAGCAGAGCCACAGAAGAGGGACAGGAAGGGCCTAGTAGATGGACATTAAGACCCAGCGGTGCCCCAAATTTCTGTGTGCCATGCGTATGTGAGAGGCCAGCTCCGGCACAGATAGTTAAATTTGGATGAAGATTGAAGAATATCAGTAATTTTTATGACATTAAGATCTTTAGAGCAAGGACTGTCTCATGCACACACCCATGTACAGATCCTAGAACAGCAGCTATGAACATGTTTTCATCTGCAGACCCTTACATTTTTTTGAACAGATGTGTGGACCCATTTGGAAACCTTAGGCCTAGCCTGCAGACACCCGGAGGGCCACAGGTTGAAAGCCACTGGTCTAACACAATGGGGCCACAATGGAGTCAATAGGTGGTTATCACAATTCAAATGATAATTAACAAAGGCTAGAAGAAGAGGTATGGTGAATTAGAAAACTCTAGAAAGGAAAGAAAGATTGTGCCTGTAATGAAATGTGTTTACAGAGGAGAAAAGCCATTTTCTCTGTCTGTCATCTAGAAGTCCCCACTCTAAACCTGTCTGGGGGTTTTGAGCTTCTAGGAGCAGGAAGAGAGATCTAGGAGCACAAACAGCAACAGACATTGCTACCCTGCTGAGTGTTACACGAGTGTTTTATAGCCGTAGATATAGGTCAACAATTCATAGGGTGCTAGCAGGAGGTGCTATGTGAAGTACAGTTCCTCAGTTTTGTAAGACCAACACCACTCAGTCTGCACTGCAGATGGCTTCCTTGGACTACTCCTTCCATTAGCTTTTAACACTTAACGAGGTGTATGCATTTCCTTGACACCAGCCCAACACCACAGACCATTGCGAAGTGGGGAGGCAAGACCATGGCCCCTTTTCTTCCCCTCCCCCAGTAGAAGTCTAGCACCCACAGCCTTGCTAGATGCCCACAGTGTTTGCCCCAGTAATGCATGGACCAGAACTGTGTGGAGTAAAATAGGTGGGGTTAGGATTTCTCATATCCTCTCCAACCCCTCTATGTCCACACAGGGTGAGCCACACTCTGGACTAGAGTCCATTTAGAAAGGCTAGTGCTACTGCAATGACTTTGTGGGTCAAACTGACTTTCTGTTTGATGCGGCTCTATGGAGTTGGAAGAATCCGTACTATTTTCCATTTGGGGTTTCTCAAATATTTGTTGTTTGAATGCCCTCTCAGTAGAGGCTACAGGGACCTTTCAGTGAATATACAGCCCATTTATGATTGGGTGGGCCTCCAATTCGCAATCACAGAACTAACCTGCCTCCATGTCAACCATAGCAACTGCTTACAAGTAAAAATTGTATTAGAAAAATATTTAATAGACTTCAGCTGTCACTCAGTACTATTTAGCATTTGGAAACAAGAAAGAGAGCAAGCACCATGGGAACAGTTTAAGGACCACGGTTTGGGAACAGCCAACTTTCATGGTAAGAGAAGGCACAGGCTTTGAATCATATCACACATTAATTAAAGCACTCAAAAATGTCATCCAAATCGCATTTAGGTTCAAGACCACAAACTTACACTTTTTTTTTTTTTTTTTGAGTACGGAAATGGTTTTTGCAAATCTCCAATCTCCAGAAGGAATATACAATGTAACTTTAAATGTCAGGCAGTTATTATATAAACATAAAATATCCAGATTTGCAGTTTTCCCTGCTCTTTTATGAATCCTCTTTACTCCTTTAGCTGCTTACTCATTTGCACTTACCTTTTAGTCTGATCATGTAAAAGCTTTTGGAACAAATACAAGGGAAGAATAAAAACATAATGGTTTCTCACTGCTGGAGGGCATAACTCTAATTAAAAAGAATGTTCTTTTTTTTTTAAGCACCCAAATGTCTCTCTCTTCTAAACCTGAACTTTGACATTTTCCAACTCAATTTAAAAACAAGGAAATAATTTTCTACTACAATGCTGGTCTAGTTACACTATATACCAGGAAGAGGAAAAAATGGGAAAGAGATTCAGGGCCAATCAACTCATCAGGAACTTTGGTTTAGGAGCACGCAAGTCCCAACACGGCTCCCGAACACACAACAATGTCACAGCAGTGATTATTTCAAGGGATATATAAACACCTCTCTACAGGTTGCACCTCCCAGAACTGGGATTCGCTGCTCTGGCGAGATCAGTCTGGCAAGACCATGAATATTACTGGACCAGAACGTCCCAGGCTGGGAGGCTATTAGGCTGAGCACAGGCAGGTGGGATCCCTGCCGGGTGGGAGCCCAGCAACAGTGGGTCCAGCATCCCCGTGCAAGGGAGCCTGGCAGGCCTTGTGTCCCTTGGGCTTGGGCTGCATTGGCAGCCTGGCGGGGGGGTGAAACCAGATTGCTCTCCTGCTGAGGACTGGGCCAGGGCTGCATCCAGCAGCCTGGCTGGGGATGGAGCCAGCCTCCATAGGGCAGGAAGCTGAGGCCACATCCTGGGTCATGGCGGGGATCTGGCCAGAGGTAAGAGGGCCATGGGAGATGGAGGAAGGGTAGTTGGAGGCTGGGGGGGCAGCCGGTAGGAAGTGGAGCTGGTGGCAGGATGGAGCAGCAAGGCTGGGGGGTGGGGTGACTCAGAGGCATGGGACTCCCCTTTGTCCAGGACCACTCAGATCCCGAAGGTGCCAGACAAGGGAGATGCAACCTGTACCTGCATCCTGAAGGTGCCAGACAATGGAGACGCAAACCTCTACCTGCATATTTTTTACACACACACACACACACACACACACACACAGGTCTGATTCTGATCTCTTGTAGACTGATATTACATTTGATTACCACCAAGATCTGAAGCAGGTCAAAGGACTGCAGTGTATCTGGGTGTATTTATAGACACAGAGCGGATACTCCATAAGACTCAGCATCAAGTGGATCCTGAAATCCGTGGAATGTGTTTTGTCTTTTTACACACATAGACACCCCCATATGTACACTGACAAAACAAATCTGGCATTTGCCAGTCACTGCCCATGTGGGCATACAGGTCATTGTAAACATGGAAATACATATTAAACAAACAGCATTTCTTGGTTTATCTAGCTAGTATGCCTAATTACGTTACCACTTACACTTGTGACACTCCCTTGAACTGACGGGGGCCAATTGTGCTTTCAGATACATACAGGCAACCCCTAATGAAGTCAACACCCACCTACCCCATGTCCTATCATCAACTCTGCCTCAGGAGAATCCTAAATATCTCGTGAGGATAGGCAAATGAACATGAGCATCCTGGGATGACCAGCATTGAAGCCGTTATCATTCATCAACAATTTGGTTGGACTGGTCACGTGGTTCAGGTGTCTGATCAGTATGTCCCAGACAGATTCTGTTTTCCAAATTGGAGGAAGGCCAAAGGAGCACTGGGCGCCAGCGGAAGCGATATAAGGGCATGCTGAAGGCACACATGCAGAAGTGCAGCATTGGTGTCAATGCTTGGGATAACCTTGCCCAAGACAGTTCCCAGTGGAGAACGGTAATCTGTGAGGGGGGTGGTGCAACTGGAGAGATCCCGCCGCGGTGCAGATGAGGAGAGGTGGAGAAGAAATAAAAAAGCTTCAAAAACTGCCCTTCACCCCTCCAACAGCTACTAACACCTGCCCCTTCTGTGATGAGATCTGCAGCTTCAGAATTGGGCTGATCAGCCATCAACAGAGACTCACAAATAGGAGGGTGACCTGAAGATGTCCTACTCATTATTGAGTGATTGCCAAGACAAGAAGAAAGAAGATCACTTATTGAGGCTGGCCAGTGTCTGGTCATGGATCTCCTGGAAGCACACATGTACTGCTCCTGGCTCACCTACCCAAGTACTCTCTGAACAACAGCAGACTAAGTCCCTATGGGTAGTGGTCTGTAGTATGCAGAAGGCTTGGTCCCACCCAGTGCCAATTCTTTGTCTCCTGGCTGCTGGGTCTTCCACTTGTGTAAATTGTCTCCTGTATCTTCTGCAATCCCAGAACTAGCCTGCCTCCATTGTCTTTCTGGCTGTACTGTCACACAAGGGCTGTGGTTTGTGTTCCCTGAAAGCTGAGTATTTGTGCAGGGGCCAGGAGAGATTAAAATGCCACCCAGCTGATTAGCAGAGCACCTGCAGCTGTTTCATTTCTACTGGTGTGCACATTCATACATACTTTGGTGCACATAAAACAATTTATTCCACACATCGATGTAAAAGAACTAGAGAGAACATTGGTTCTGGTGGCAGTATATAAACAGCCTGAAATTTTATAGTCTGTGACTCCAGGTGGCCAGAAAATGTGTCCCTCTCCCCACAGTCACTGACACCATCAACTTTCCTTGAAAAACAAAAATATGAAAACTGAAACCATTAAGCTTTACCAGAAATGTTTGGGTTTGTGGGTAGGAGGTAAAGGGACACTTCCAATTGAAAAAAAAAAAAAAACCCACAAAACTTTGTCCCAATCCTGAAAACAAGAAGTTGAGAAAAATTTTGTCTGGCCCTCTCTGTAACATCAAGCAAGGAGGGTGAAGGGGTGTGTGAGGCAGCATTGCTACAACTTTATCTACCATGGTTCTCTCCAGGGAACTGTCCAGCCTCAAATCCTCCTGAAGTGCTACATTTACCAGGTAGGGATCTCCATTTTGGAAAACAGTTATAAGTTTATGGAGCATCTTCCATCCCAAAGCATCTGAAAGGGCTTTGGAAACTACCGAGGCACCCTTCACTGAAATGCCACCCTCTCAGCAATGGAACATAGCAGTGATATTACACAGCACTTTCAGGCAGACAAGATAGGTGATTGTCAAAATTGTTCAGTGGTGCTCCCACTGAAATCAGTGGTTTCAGAATTAGGCCAAACACTGATAATGTCTGGAAATGTCTGCCATATACTTTTGACTTCATAAAGCGTGAGTACACATGCATATGCGCATACACACAACTATGGTTTCAATGCAAAGTTACAGAGGTTACAAAGTTACAAGACACAATTCGGCAAACACTTGCCTCAATGAAGAATCATCATGGGCCCAGGACTACAAAGAAACACCTGGTGTCAGCATCAGTTCTAGTATCAGCAGATTCCTGGCCAACAGTTGAATTTTCTTCTTAAAATACATACGGAAATTAATGCAGTTTAATAGCTAAAGGCGATTCATGTTATCAGGCAATATTTTACATTACAAATGCTTTTTTACACTGAAGTCATCCAACTTCCTATGTTACTATTTTGCTCATTTGTACCCATACTTTGATTATTTAACCCTTATTAATTCAAACTGCAGTAACAAACAGCAAGTCAATAGGCTGTACATATCTGGAGACAGAAGTAGAATGTATAACCATCTTAAATTATTGTATTAATGGCAGTTTTGGATGAGACATCCTTATGCTCTATTGCCTATGAATTGCTTTCTTGCAATTGACTTAACTTTGCAGTGGTGCTTGTTCAGAAATATTGAAAACAAAACAACTCTCTACTTTGTAAAATTAGAAGTTTATAAATATCATCTGTGGTACTTTGAGAGGAGAAATCATTGGAAATTGATTAAGCCAGAACTTCATCTGGTGTAAACTGGCATAGCTTTGTTAGAGCACATCAATATATACTAGATGGGGCTCTGGTCCAAAAGCTGGCAGAGCCAATGATATTTTTAGGTCTGGATTCTGAGACTCTAAAAAAGGTAAAGTTACCTTGCAAATGCTTTCTTTAATAATCATAGAAGGAACATAGATGCCCAAATTGTTCCTAGCTCAGAAACTACTCTTCATTCTTGCCCAAGTCTTGTCTACATACAGTCAGGTCTTCCAATCCTTCTCCATTCCAGTCTGTCCCTGAAGCACATCACCAGAAATTCTGCACCTAAGCAAATCCTTTTGCAGAACATCCATCAATTAAGTTTTGTGTCTTCCAATTCTTCTTTTACCCTGTTCTTCTATCTATAAACTCCTTGCTTCCTGAACATTCCTCTGGTCTTCTTTGCATATGTCCAAGCCTTGTAGGGCTATGTCTACACTAGGCAAACTAAGTCAACTCTAGATACACAGTTCTAGCTACGGCAGTTGCACAGATAGAATCAACTTACTTGTGCTTGGCTTACTTGGCTGTCCTTACTGAAGGTGGCTGACTGGAGAGATTCTCCCATCGACTCTCCCCCCTCAACTCCTCCTGTGTCATGAGGATTACAGGGGTTAACTGCAACCCCCGAATGGTCAATTTCACATATCTCTACCTGAGCAGGTCTACCTTCCAGGCTAGTGTAGACATAGTCTAAGCCTCGATTCCCTCTGCTTTTCTATAATGGGTACCCACTTTGCACCTTCCCAAATCCATTTTTTTTCCAAAGATTTTTCCCCACTGTATTCAGGATCTGGCCCTGTCTCTATGCCAATTAAAAAGTGCAGGATTAATTACCATCTTGTAGATCTTACTTTTCAATGTGATAAACACTCACTCACCTCCATTCAGTCCACACTTTTTCTGTTCCGTTATTAAGCTAGGTGTTTCCCACCCCACTCCCCCAACATTTTTCACAAACCAGTGGCTGATAACCACTGCTCTAAATCTTCTTCTACTCTTTTGCTCTCCCTCATAAGCACTACATTATCTGCAAACATGTGCCAGAGAGTGTGCTAGTGTCTGGATATTTTCTGTAAGGACATCAAGCAACAATGACAACACAAAGGGGCGTGGTACTGAGCCTGGCTGTGCTTTGTGTCTCACTAGAAACTGTTGTGTTTCCCCTCATGTGGGCTTCTAACAGCATCCTCATTACATATCCTGGATGAGTCTGATAAAACCTTCAGAGATCTGTCAGTCACTCTCACAAACCACCAGATTTCTCTCTGAAGGTGATCAAAAGCCTTCTCGAGTTCAACAACTGATGTGCAGGTTTTCCTCTTTTCTCTGTGTTTTTCCACCAGCAAAGATAGAAGCCATGGTTGATTTGCCTGGCATAAATTTCAACTGATGGTCACTGAACTTTGCTTATGACTCAGTAAGTAGTAATATTAACATGAAAATAGGGTTTTGTGTATTAGCATGAAACTACCCGTCATCTTTCAGTTTTAAATACCAATACATGGGAAATATTTGATTGCAGCAAGTCAAAAGCAGCAGAAATTCCACAAGCCCAGATTTCGGAAAAAAATCAGTTCGTTGACTAATGTGCACTGGGGGACCAAGCTCCATCAATAATTAATACTCTGTGTCGAGTAGTACTTTGGCAAAAAATGAGGCTATTTCTTGATAATGCGCTTGTAGTTATGGATGGATGCTGCTGAGATGAAGAGGTTTACAAATGAGTGACATTTGTGTATTAATATGCACACCTCTGCAACTGGCCAAGTATTCTGTTGGGCTCACAGACAAGTAAATTATCACTGCACCCAAGAGATTAATCTGCCCCTGGAAGCCGCCCTGCAACACTGCTGAAAAGCAATGTAGAGAGTTAGTTAATACCATATGTTGCCCACAGAAAAGTTCACACAGGAAATTTTGTTATGATGGTAGACAATGGAGGGCTCAGAAGCAAAAACAGCTGGATAATTTAATACCCAGTTTGGCAGTTTCCTGAACAGGAGAAGACCTGTCATCTAAAGATGACCAAAGCAAATCATAAAACTATGCAGATTAATGTTTCCTGCCTTTACTGTTTGAAAATGTGATGCTGCCCTTTTCCCTTCAGTTTTACATCTCAGCATGTCTTCTTGCACTCTTCTTGCTACCAGCTTGGGAGAAAATAATCACCAGTAGAGAGAGGGAAAAAAAGAGAAAGAAAAGAGACAAGGAATCTCGCATACTTAGAAGGTCAGTGGCCACACAACCAGCCCTTTAACTTTCTTCCAGTTTGGTATTTGAGAGGGAGCTAGACACTCATGCAGAAGATGGTTACTCTATCTTTCATAGCATAAGGATCCCTGAGTGTACATGTTGTATAAAGGACCTTTAAACCAGTTCCCAATGATCAGTTCTTCATCCACCAAAATGGAATCACCAGAAATGCACCAGCCAAAACATGCTTATCAGAGGCAGCGAAGAGGAGAAGCTGTATAAGTAAATTGCATAAGTGTTTGTAAAAAACGCGAAATGATTTATTTGCTTCATTTCTTTTTCTGTTCGACTCTAACAAAGTATGTGAGACAGAACATTAGGAACACCACCCTGAAAAATTGCTACAGGACTTTTAATGATCACAAATACTCAAGTCCTTCTTTTCACACTTGGCTACACAGTGCCCGCTACTAGCGCACTGAACATTGCTTCAAGCTAGTTCACAAAAAGGCACACTGCCCGTGGAACACCAATGCCACTTCTTGCCACAACTTTTTCAGCTGGACATTTCCTATCCATACACAACTGGACCTGACCAGTGGTGTTAAAATTCAAATGTAATCGGGGTAAAAACTTTCATATGCACCTCAGTTCCATTTTTAAAAGTGGTTGAGATACACAGGACACTCTTAAACATTGTTCACAACCAATATCATCGTCATCTTACAGGTGTTTTGTTTTTAAGGCTGGGATTATCAAAGAACCTATGGCTGCCCAGCTCCCACTGACATGTATTTGGATTGGGTACCTAATCCTTCCAGGTTCCTCTGAAAATCCCAGACTTATTTTTTGAGGAAGCTTCATGTTTACAGAACCAAGGCACTCAAAGGACTGACTACAATCCTGGATAGGGCTGAGATCATAGCATCTATCGCCCTACATATTTCTGCCTGTACCCCTTCAGTCCTTAATACTGTCCCAGTGATTCTGTGTCCCTGAGCTGTCCAGTCAGGATCATTAGCATAGACTGGGGGCTGAATTAGCCTGTACAACAGGCCTTACCAGGCGCACAAGCATCTGCATAGGAAAGTCTCAGCTGACTTACCTCCATTGCCTTGCAGACACTTGCTCTAGTTCAAGGCTCTGGCTCTGACAGTCTAAGGGCCAATCACAGATTTCTTTTCTCGGTCACCTGTATATAGTTATTTTTGTAACTGGCCACACAATCTTTATCCTGAGCAGTGATACAGTACAGCAAGGTTGTCTAACTACAAAACAATACTTATTGGATGCACTTACGCTTCTGCAATTTTAATAGCAATAGGATAGCTGGGATTTATATTATTTTCCCTTTCTGATTAATAATTTACACAGACAAGCAAGGGTTATTAACAATGTGCATATGCCTTTCTACACCGCATAGAGATTTTAAAGGGGGAAGGAAGAGAGAAACAGATGCTCAACATTTGAACAGAGTATTTTCATATTCCATGACTCAGCACTTAGAATGAGACTGTGGCTGTCCACAGAAGGAACCTCACTCATTCAGAACAAATAATTTGAGCTGGGACATGTTTTTTTAACTACATTTATAATGCTGCAATTTTTTTTTTTTACTTGGTGGGCTCCCAGGTTAATCTTAATTTAAGAGTCAGAGAGACACTGCATCTTGCCTTTATCCCACTCAGATGCCTGACACAGAGGAACCCATAGGAGCACTGCCGCAGAACCTGATGTGCAGCTCATTGTTTTTGCTAACAAGGCTATGTTTGGCACAGGCAGCTGGTTCAATGGGGAAGATTTGTCTAACAACTTGCATGAGCTAAGTACTATGCTCTGCGCAGGTTTCCCCCCGAATGTGCTATCCATAGATTCAGAGAGCAGAATAAATGCTACCTGTCAAGACCCACATGTACAGTGTATGCCCAGGGCTGGATTTTTAGAGACACTGAGCAACTGCAAGTCCCATTGATATCAGCCAGTGAGGAGGGTGTGTTTCTGCAGGGGTGGGGGAAGGGGGGGATTTAAGGTTATGGAGGTCTACACTGCAATAAACTTTGTCTTCATCTCTCAGATCCTCATAGGATACATCTGCACTGCAATAAAAAACACCCTGAGCAGCAAGTCTGAGAATTCAAGGAAGTCAAGTCACGGGACTTGGGCTTGCACTACAGGGTTAAAAATAGCAGTGTAGACTTTCAGGGTCAGTCTGAAGCAGTAAGGGAGGGTTTTACAGGATGGGATCCAGCCTGACCGCAAACGTCTATGCTGCTATTTTTATCTCTGGAGGATGAGGTTGTGTCCGCTGATCCAGGCTCTGAATCTCATTGCCACAGGTTTTATATTGCAGTGTAGATGTTCCCTATGAGAAGTCGGAAGACAGGTACAAAATTCCTGCTGGCATATAGAGATCAGCCATATCCAGTAATGCTGCAGGGTCAAATCAGCAAGTGAGCTGCTTTAATTCTTATGCCTATGTGAATATATTTCCATATCTAGTACATTAGATATTAGAATACGTTTCTTCATTTCCTGCACACCCTGATTTTTGGGCAAAACTGTATTGTCAGCTCCATGATTTTTAACGAGGAAGGGGAAAGGGAATTCAGAGGGGAAAAAAATCCTCATGGTTTACTATGTTAAATTCACTCTACTTTAAAACAAACTGATCCCACCAACTTTTAGTTAATTAGTAGCTTGGTGATCCAAGTTTTCTTTATAAAAATATGTTGCTCAGGAATGAACAGAAGCAACTAGAGCGCAAAATGGCAAACACTGCTCAGTGATTGTGAGTTTGTAATTAATGACAAAAGAACAATCATTTAAACTGGAGCCTATATCATCCTAGAGCTGCAATGTGACAGCGAAAAATTACAGGCAAAACTAAAGAAAAAGAAAGAAAGAAAACAAACCTAGGAGAACATGATAAGAGCAAGTCCAAAGTGGGGTGACCATCTAAGACAGGGATGGGCAGTAAGTGTCCCATGGGCTGGATGAGGTTCACAGAGTTAGACCCTGGCAGGCTGCTGGTGCTTTATTTATGTGTGTGTATGGCCTCTTTTAGCTCTTCTTGCCTGTGGATTGTCTTGCATGGACAATGACAGTTGCTGAAAGCCCCAGACAGCACCCATTGAGCAGGACTGCAGACCTCCGGCCAGTGGTAGCTGCAAAGGGCTGTACCTATGCACACAGGTAAATAAAGTGCCCGCAGCCACTCAGGGCTAACTCTGCTCAGTCACGTCCAGTCCATTTGGTTGCTTATTGTCCACTCCTTCTTTAATATCATACAGTAAAGTCATGAATCAGTGGAGGAGTGGAAAAGTTTGAGGCATGGCGGGTGCAGCCATCTTTATCCCATTTGTTTTTAGGACAAGTTTTATATTGCATACTCACTCTAAGACATACTGTAGCCTGCCCCTGCAAGAAGGTGCAAATGGGGTGTGGGAAGAGATAACAAGGAGCATTCCCAGATCTCTGCACTGGGAAGCAAGTTTAGCCACCCTTGCAGTCCTGGGAGAGGGGAGGAAATGACCTCAAGGCATGCAGACACAGCACTCAGCCTAGACATCTGGCAACAGGCTCAAGTACTCACTATTCAGCCCTTAAAATGCATCCCTGGGCCTGATGGAATTTTTTCTTTTTTCTCCATCTGCTGTTGTGAATGTCACAATAGAGCGAATCCCAGGTAGCAGTCAAGCCTGCTGTGTAGGGACAAGCTAAGTATGAATAAGAAACCCTTCCATCACCCTGTCAGACAAAGCCAGCTTCCTGGGGCTTGAAAGGCAGGTATGCCTTAAATGATCTGCTCTTTAATGGGCTCTAAAAAAAAAAAACAAACCCTGCAATCAGCATGTGAACTCTGAAAAGCCATTGGCTTGGTTTATAGAGTAAGCAGCCCTGAGTCTTGTGAACCCACGCAGCCTCCTATTCCCAGCCTAGCACACAATGGCCTGATGGGTCAATGCCCTTGATTCAATTTTCACACTGGACATTTCCAGTTAACAGTAAGCTTCTGAGCAGTAAGAAGATGTTATGGGACGCATCAGGTAACTCTGATAAAAATTAGAAGATGCACTTTGAGATACAGAACAATATACAACATGACCACATAGCACAGGACAATGGCCCAGAAGGCCCCAGTCAAATCAGCCTGGGCATATTCTTGGGATTATGCAGAGCCCAATGAAATCACTGAGGATCTCAATGGGCCGCACAAATCTGCTTAAAGGACTGAAGCCTACCACAGACCCATGGTGCTCACCTCTCCTGTGAACACTTACAGAAGCGGGGAAAGGGCTAAAATAAAAGAAACACCACACAAACCTCCTAGGAGGAACTTTCCCAGACTCATGGAATTGTAGGACTGAGAGGGTTCCACCCCATGTAGGGGAGATGGTTATCCCCAAATGGAATGCTCCACAGTTCTTCCACCAGAAGCTAATAGGTCCTTGAGACCTGTGGAGATCCTGCAGGATCTGGAAGAAGCAAGAGCCACCTCTGTGGAGATGCTGTCTTCTCACTGGCTGTGAGGGTCCAAAAAGCCATGCTACCCATCATCCCCCAGGCTTCAGCTAACTTTGTGTAGCCCAAGGACCAGCGCATTTCAGCCCCAGCCCTGGGAACTACAAGTTGTGGACTACAAACTGCAGCATGCTGGGAGGACTCCCTAGTTCCTGCCAGGATGTGCACCCTGCCCCCAGCCGGGTCTCAGCAGAGACTAAGCTGAAGCAGCATGCAGGCTGCAGGCAGAGGACTGGGGCTGCTGAACTGTGATCCTGTTTTGTGTTTTTCTACATAATAAAGCCTGTTCCTGGTGATTTGTCTGAGTAGGTCTGGTCTGAGGTACACACACACCTTAACAGACTAGCCTCAAGTCTAGTCTCCCAAGTTATGCAAGAAGTCACAAGGCCTACCTTAGGCTGATTAACCTCACACTGGGCTAGTGGACAGGAGGGGTTACATTTGGAACCTCCTTATAGTGAAAGCTCTGTGGAAGAGCAATAGCTGCATCTGAATTCTCTTTCCCTAGTAAACATCCCAGGGCTGGTGGATACAGACCCTTCTCCACACAGTCCTGCTATCAACCTTCTGACCCCTATTTCAGTCCCACCTGTTTTTCAGCCCTGGCTACCTCATGGGTACAAGGAAACCTTCCTCTCTCCCCTTTCCTTGTAGGGGATTCACAGAGGCTATGTCTACACTACCCCCAAATTTCGAAATGGCCATGCAAATGGCCATTTCGAAGTTTACTAATGAAGTGCTGAAATACATATTCAGCGCCTCATTAGCATGCGGGCGGCCGCGGCACTTCGAAATTGACACGGCTCGTTCAGACAGGGCTCCTTTTTGAAAGGACCCCGGCTACTTTGAAGTCCCCTTATTCCTATGAGCCGATGGGAATAAGGGGACTTTGAAGTAGCCGGGGTCCTTTCGAAAAGGAGCCTCGTCTGAACGAGCCGTGCGGCGGTGAGCCGCATCAATTTCGAAGTGCCGCGGCCGCCCACATGCTAATGAGGTGCTGAATATGTATTTCAGCGCTTCATTAGTAAACTTCGAAATGGCCATTTGCATGGCCATTTCGAAGTTTGGGGCTAGAGTAGACATGGCCAGACACTGAAAGACCTGGCACCTGGTCTACAGCCACTGTGTGTTTCATTAGCAAACAGTGCAACTCAGTGATGGTCAAGTGGAACTTCATTAAATCATAAGTGCTGCTCCATCCATCTGGCTGAGCTGCTTAATTCTTGTTGTTTTGCAGTTCAGGGATGAAAGACCATATCAGTCCCTCCACAGAGCCTAGGCCACTGGCTCCACTTTCACAGATCGTGGTATACCACAGTGATTCCCCATGTTGAAAGATATCACTCCTGAAGTAGTACCAAAGTGAGGTGCAATCCATACAGAATAGATCTTCCCCCTCCTATAACAGTGGGGCAAGTACCCAATTTTTCATTTTTTGGAGTCAAACTGAAAAACTGATAGGCTTTTTTAAAAAAAGAAAATGTAGGGAAACGGTGAGGTGAAACATCTTTCTGTAAGGAATGATTTTGACATTTCTGATCTTTTTGACCAAAACAGTTCACCTAAACTAACCTGAATTTGCAACATTCTGGTCACTCCAGATCTGTATTTTTCTGCAACCCTGCCCTCATTTGCACAAAAAACCCACCCATCTCTAATCCCTGCATTATTCTCATTGATAAGTATTCACATCAGCAATAAAAATTTGCGAAGCTGATGTTTACAACAAACCTAGTTACACTAGAGCACCACAACCTTCCAACACTAGCTACCACCTGACCCTTAGGATACCTGGGCCCCTCTGCCCTAGGTGCAGGTGAAGGTTGGGCTTCAGCTCTTAGGTCCAGCAAATCTAATGTTGGCCCTGATGACCCCATTAAAATGGGGTTATGCCCAGTGTTCCCTCTAATTTTTTCCTTCCATGAGCAGAATAAATATTAGGTGCACCCAGGTATATGCAGACCTGTACCACAAGTAGAAATACATGCTTCTGGCTGTAGGAGGCTCTGGATGCTCTGCTGATGAGCTGGGTGGCACCTGAATTTCTCCTGGGCAGCCACCCACACACTCAGCTTATAGGAAACACTGGTCAAGACCTCCTTTGGGGACCCTGTGCACAGTTTGGGAACTGCTGCACTATAGGAATTTGTCCTCTTCACATCTTCCGCATTTGTACATTGCTGGTACCCCCTCCTGTTGGCTCTTTATCCACTGCATCCCAAGCTGGGGTTTTGGCACACGAAGATGGTCCTGGCCTTGGGCAGACCTCTCATCGTTCCTACTGCCCAATGCAGCTCAACAGTGTGGTATGATGCACAGGTTGTGTTACACACGCTACCAAAACTCTAACATGCCAGGATCAGAATTCAGCATCATCTGCTGCCCATTGCGCCTGTATCCCAACGGAAAACCTCCATTTCTCTCTTGCTGTCTGCTCCATCCAATCGTTTCTGCAATAAACTTTTCCATCCCTTTTTCTCATGCGCCCTGTCGCTGAAGGCTAGGCAGCACTAGAGTAAGAGGATTCAATTCACTCTCACTTCAATAAGACTGTAAAACTGACCTGTGGCACCCGCTCTGTGCAGTACAGTGGACCCCTGACTTATGTGGGGATTGCGTTCTTGCAACCCCCACATAAGTCAAATTTCCCACGCAATGCAGGGGAGCCAGGAAATTGATGAGGACACCAGGCCTGCTCAGGGTCCTGGATCCAGCACGTGGAGGGGAGCCAGAGGCCAGGCAGCAGCCTGGCT
Organism: Carettochelys insculpta; assembly: GCF_033958435.1. Taxonomy (NCBI): domain Eukaryota; kingdom Metazoa; phylum Chordata; order Testudines; family Carettochelyidae; genus Carettochelys; species Carettochelys insculpta. The sequence continues at coordinate 8,346,142 of NC_134145.1, forward strand.
GCAGGCTCCCCTTCACTTTTGGGAGCTGGGAAACTGACCAGCACCAGTACTGGTCAGTTCCCTGGCTCCCACAGCGAGGGGGAGAGCCAGGAACTGGGAGGAAGCCTGGCTCCCAGCTCCCCTCCACTGGCAGGAGCTGGGAAACAAATGCTGCCAACTGGAGGAGCCGGGTGGGCTGACGGCAGCAGAGTGGCTTCAAGCTGTACCTAACTTGCATTAACTTGCGCAAATTAAGTGTTCCTTGAACTCACCCATTTGGGGGGTTTAGTGTAATTTACTCCCTATGTTGTGGTTCCCTGACTGCAAAAGTGCTTTCTGAATTGCTAGCCCTCCCTTCAAGTTTACTTTGTGCCCCTCCACAGTGCAGGCTCAGCCAGGTCAAATCTGCCACATTAGGCCCTGGAGGAGAAGGCAATACATTCACATTTCACCTAGGATAGCAGTCTTCGGAGTGGCCACCCCAGGCACTGACCTGTTTCTTTCCTTGTGCTTTTGTGTCAAGCAGAAGCAGCCAGAGAAAAGACACCACCCTGCAACAGACAAAGCTCTCCAAGAGATCTTTGTTCCTAGTGCTTTTCTCTGTGGGACTGTCACGAATATTTCTGATCCTGGACTTTTCTAATGCTGCTCCCACAGCTATTTACTAGTTCGCATGATTCTAGCTGATAAGCCCTAGTTGTACCGTGTTTACTTCTGTTTTCCACGACGAAGAAAAAGCAAACAATGTGAACACCTTTAATTTCAAATTTTCCCCCAGCTGGTAAAAATGATAGCTCGAGAGGCACGCATCAGTATAATCATCTCGTAAACAAATGGCACAATGACAAACAGGGAGTTGGGGGGGAGAGTACTGCACAAGCTGCTGTTTTCAATTTAGAAAGTATGCATTATTTACACTGCCATTATTCCACTCAATTTGAGTTCACGCTTTAGTCCTAATTTCAGTATAATCAAAGTCAATGAATATTTAATCAGCATTGCTTCCAGAAATTGAGTAATGCCATTAACATAATGTCCCTAGGACTTCAGTGCCTATTTTCTTCACATGCCTGGGACTTCACCTCCTTTCCCACCACCCCCTTTAACTGCTTGGTGCTCAGGGCTTCACCTCAGTGGGTCAGATATGATGGCAACCATCTATTTTTTTAAATGATAGAGCGGCATTTCACCAGCCATACTGATTCAGCCTGATGCAAGTTCAAAGATGCATCCTAATATAGGAATCGATGGTAATTAAGAGAGTCTGACTGCATTTATATAGCACCTTTAATCAATGGGTCCCAAATCATTTTGGAAACAAGCAATTCTCACGCCACTGTTTGGCTTGCGGTTATTATTGCTATACACATTCTATAGATATAGCAGACAAAGCAGATAGGTGGCAAGGGGGAGCTGACAGATTTATTGAACTCCTGGGCCAAGTGGAAGGGGGCCCAGCTCCATGATCCCTAATGGGTGGAGCCTGGGGCAAAGGGGTGGGGCTGGGGCAGCTGGTCCTTAGCATCACCCGGAGCATGCCACATGCACCCACAAGCCCTTAGCACCATCTAGATTGCACAGTAGCATCAGTGACAGCTGGGAGCCCTGACCCTTTTGAACTGCCCTCTGCCTCTGCCCCAGCTCTTTGCAGGCCTGGAGGTCATGTGACTAGCCAACAGCCACCTAGTATATCAGTGATAGTTTGGTGTAGTGACCATGTGTCCTGACTCCATCTTTTTTTTTCCCCCCCAAACCAAACAGACTGTGCTGCGTTCCTATAACAAGGAAGGTCTCCTTATACATGGGCTATTTATAAACAATGCAAAACTACAGCATAAGAAACTCTTCAGACATTTCAGAGATGCTGAGAGAGAGAGCTCAAAAGCTCTGTCTTTTCACATGCATGGAGTTCCCTAGTCAACACACACAGGCATCCCTGCAGTGGGGCCACATCTCATCCATCAGCTTTTCTAAAACAGCTACCACTAGGATATATAGACTGTGTCCAATTATTGTCCTGTAGTTGCCCTTCTCAGCCTGTGATTGTATATAAGCCCTTCACTATGGCGCATGAGTAGCTGAAGGGTGCAAATTTAAAACTCCAGACAAAATTCCTTGCTTTTATGTCTAGTTAAATTTTTAATGAAATCGGGGTCAGTAAATTTGTTTAGTTTGTCCAGAAATCTGAATCTCACACTCTCAAGGGAACACAAATGGTAAGTTCAGTTTTGCAAAGGCTGACAATATACAAGAACTTAGTCAGGCTATGCGAGAACGTATCCAGTATGTTAGTTCTAGCTGTAAGAGGGAGAGTTTCTGCAATATTTATCTTCATTGCACTGTCACAAAGCATTTCACATGAAAGCCATGTTCCTAAGTTCAGATCAGGAACAGACCCTTGAAGGACATGGCAGTTTTCATTCTTTAGAGTATAAAAAAATGCTGCATATGATGATTGCTCTGAAGAGGTCTGGGGATGTATAAAATGTACACAGTACCATAAGCACTCTTCAGTGTAACAATAAGTAAAGTAGGAAGCTCTCCCAGGTAAGGGCCAGGAAGCTGGCAGAAGAATTCTCGGAGGAAGTTGGGCTATGCTTGAATGCACAGCATGCAGAGGACTTCAATTTCTCTCTCTCCAACAATTGTCTGCAAATCCGTGTAAGATCCAAATACAGTGGGAGAGTTTACAGCCTAAGAATGATGGGTAGTGGGGCACTCACCTGCTACTGCAATACAAAATTTAATTAATTGTCTGAATTAGTGCTACCACGAATCAGATATCTTTCACGCCCTCCAAAACCCCTATGCACTATTTGTATTTGTGTGTTGAAGAGTACTGCGAGAATAACCTTGTGCACCAGGCTTTGCAGCAGCCCTCAACTGAGGATGTGTAACATGTTCATTGATTACTTCACTCACTGTCAGTGGGAGAGGTAATTATGACACACATTTTACAGTGGGAAACAGAAGCACAAACTGGCTTGCCAAAAGCCACAGGTTAAGTAAGTGGCAGAGTTGGACAAAGAATCCAGGTATCCTGAACCAAATTTATTCCTCGCACCATCACTCAATCCTATTCTTCTGAAAACAGATTTAGCATTGGGCCGTGTTCAATTTCCATTGTCTTGATTGTTTTCTTACTCATGAAGGCTCATTGTACATTTATTGATTGGTTTTTAATCCACTAATTGTCTGCGCTTGTGGCCTTATTTAATTAGGATTCAAAAAGGCCTGGTAAATTGTCCTAGAGAAACACCACCGTGTAAGATTCTTTGGCAATGAGGACTCAAAAGAAAGTCAATGGGTGGTCAGAAAACATGGTCAGAAGAAACACTTGCAAGATCAGATATAAAACTTGGGTCTTACTTGAGGCCCTGCCTTATTTCCAGCAATTAGGCTGCTGAGCTCTCACAAAGGGTGAAGTGATTAAGCATATCTGCAAACTGAAGGCCCACTAAAACAACTGTGTTTGGGAGTCAGAATGAGAATGCCTACGAGAAGGAAAAGTTGTACCGCCTGTCATTACAGGGCTGGGCTGCACCCCAAGTTGGACGGGTTTCCATGTTTTCAGTGATTTAAAGCTTTCTTTACAAGCACTTGTAACCCATGTTTCCTAAAATGTCACATGGAAAGCTTTCTGGAGGAAGTTGTGCTAAGCTCTGTTCCTTTGCTGCTGACTCCAATGAGCCACTCCACCAGTCAATCAATATATTGGATTCAGAAACCCAGGACCTGATCTAAGCTTGCTATTAAAATTGCAGGGACCTTTGGTGCAGACCCTATGTGCCTCTCATAGCTGCTCACATAAATGCTGCGTGCATAAGCAAATCTAAACTTTTACACAGGCTAATCTAGGCACCTGGGAAATGCTTAAGGGCAAGTCTATACTAGGGAAATAAGTCAATTTCAGATATGCAACTCTAGCTATAGTATTTGCATAGCTAGAATCGATGTATCAGACTAGACTTACTTCCCTAGTGTAGTCCAAGCCTCTTTAGTCACGTGTCAATATCTCTACTTAATAGCATGGAGGACAGGGATCGACGGCTGAGCCCAGAGAGGTCAATTTTGCTGCATTTTCATCAGATGTGCAAAATCAAAATCCAGAAGATCGACCACAGCACATTCATCTTCTGGGAAGCATAGACAAGCCCTAAATATTATGGCAGTGAACACTGTAGAAAATTTTAAGGTACATGGAATAGTAATAAAAACCCAGACAAGAAACTCTGCATCTATAGAAACAGGTTAAGGCCTCCTTAAAAACTTGAGTGCATAAATTAAATTTGCCCCCTCATCATGGTGGTTATGTATAAAAATGCTTCTAATATCACACAGAGTTGTTAAGACTGGAGTATAAATGGTGGCTCTGTAATGAGTGTTTGGGTATAACATAATATAATGTATCCAAAAAAAACAATGACTTATAAACGAAACTTAATGGTCTTCCTTCTTGTCAAGGTAAATAATGCTATTTGCATATGTACAAACTCACTGAATGAATCAATTACTTTACCTTTTTTAGCTGGTAGAGGAAATGGAATTTTATACAACAACTCAGAGAAGCTCTTGTGAAAGAGGAACATCACACTCTGAAATGGGGGCTTTAAAACACAACTTTCTCTACTGGAATGCATTTGGTCTCCCCTATAATTTCCATTTAAGTCTTCAAGAAACTAAGGAACAAATAGAAGCCAGAAGCGTGAAATGCTTGTAGACTGCTTGCGTGATGGAGTTTTCAGAACTCCTGCTATGTGATAAAGTCACCTTGTAATTCCAAGAATTCTAATGTGCTGGGGAGGGGAGGAGGTCTTACTTATCAATAGAAAATACATGATAATTTCACCATAGCAAGCAGGTTATGCATTTGACAATTAATGGTTTCAGTCAGTCTTTAAGGCCAGAGTTCTAGCCTGGAGATGGTGCCTGCTGACAAGTGTTGATTCTTTCTTCAGAATGGTGCCAATACTGCAATTGACACCTGACCTTTTCCTACAGGAAACCTAGTTCTAATTTATTAATATTGAACAGAGTGTCAGGGGCTCTTGAGAAAGGAATAGTCACTTCAGTCAAACAGCAAAGTAATGAGGGATTTGATACAGCCAAAGATGGGATGCAATTGGCTTTTTTTTATGTTTTTGCGATCAGTTTGCTTGTTTTTCCAGATAAGCACATCATGCCCTGATCCCATCTCTTCCTTTTTAAATTAGAAAACAAAAACGCAGTCCTGTAGCACAAGAAGTGGGTCTGCCCATGAAAGCTCATCGCCTAATAAATTATGTTGATACTGTTTAAAGTGCTACATGACTGCTTTTTTTTTTTTTGTGAAGATACAGACTAACATGGCTACCTCTCTGTGACTTTTTAAATTAGGACACATTACAAAAGATGGTGTGTTAATCTCAATGTTTGATTTTACTGAACGGTGAACTGGAAAGAGAGAAAAATAAAAAAAAATCTCATTAGCAAAATACACTGGTTATCAGCATAGCAGGTCATTGGTAGCACATGGAAGCTATTGTAACTACAAGGGCTGATATAACACACACACCAGCTAGGTGTGGTTCACTATCCCATATAATGGCACTTACACAGAGAAAGAATGAGTCTCCTTTATAAGCTTAGCTGAGAGCCAGTTGGGTTTTAGTTCATGCAGTACAGGCTCATGTACTAAGATCCAGAGGTCCCAGGTTTGGTTTTATGGATTTATAAATGTTTAACTGAGACTCTCATGAACCCTTGGTTGGAATTCCCTTCCCAGTTCCCCATTATATCAGGACTGTGGCTTCTGCTATTCCAATAAAAATTACCAAATTCTGGTTAAATTATAAGCCTTGGGTGGGGGGGAAAATTGAAGTTTGCATAGGCTCAATAAAGACTTAACTACAATTTGCCAGCTACATTCTCCAAAGAGTAGATATACAGGCATGTCCAGTCCTGGCTATAGGGGCTGAACAGGACTTTCCCCACAATTGCGGTTCCTGGATTGAGGAGGAAGGATCCTGTCTAAAAAATGGTGTGATCATATAGTTAGAGACTGTACAAGAATACACATGCGCAAGTTTTTTTTTTTTTTTTTTTTTTTTTTTAAAACCTGTGCAGCCTAGTACGCTATTAGCACAGGTCTGTGTCTGTAGGTTTGTTTTCCATGCACAGAAATCACCGTTGCTAGCAGGTAACATTTCCCCCCACTCTTTGCATAAAAAAACAACTGATGTCAGAAACACAGATTCATTGTAGACGTAGTCCTAAAGCTTTTCACTTTTGCCATTCAGAAGGTATCCCCTGACATTTTGGCCACTGATACTGTAAACCAGCAGCCACCAGTATAAGTGAACAGTGAACGTGGATCTGGCATATTACACATATGTAGCCTGAGCTCTCTTTCATTTTGTCTTGTCACCCTTCAGGCTGAAAGCAGTAGCAAGAGAAAGCAAAACCCTGCAAAGTCAAACCTATGGCCTGGATCCATTGTCTGCACCACTTAAATAGTTCTTATTGCCAGTGATTATCCAGGGCACTGTACCTTTTACTCTGTCACATTTACAGTCCCACACTTTGTTTGTGTGCTTTAATGAACAATTAGTAACTCATGTAATAAAAGGAAAGAAAGAAGAATGTAACTGAACCTGGGGAAACCTGCTGATACAGCCCCATCCATCCTTAGCACTCCATAACCTCAACAGCATCTGCCATGACCACCTATTCATTAGACTGATGTGATCTCCTAAGTAAAAGGCAGAGCCTGTGTATCCATCCCCCAATGCCTACTGGGAAGCAACAAGTTAAGTGCCTACAAGGTAGTAAATCAATACAAGACCATTTTTCTTAGGCTTCACTGGTTCCCAGTGTTACCCTTATTAACCTTTAAGCACAGCGGCAGAGCTTTTTATTTGCTTAAACATCTGCTCTGGATTTAAATGATAAACTACACAGCAGTAGAAGAGCAATGTGCAAGGAAATCAACACACACGCGCCACATCATGCTGGACTGTGCCTATTGCCAGGCTATAGGCACAATGTCTATGCACTAGCAGTCAGCTGTAAGAGTGCATTTGACATTATAGGCAGCTCCCTCTGCTTTATCTCTCCTGTTTCCTTAATCCCCGCTCTTCTCTATAGGCTTTCAGGTAGAGTTCTACCTTCTCTTTCAGCTACTACAATGCAAAACCTAGGGAGGTTGTGGAATATCCATCATTGAAGATATTTAAGTAGGTTGGACAGACATATAGCAGGGATGGTCTAGATGGTGCTTGGTCCTGCTGTGAGGGCAGGAGACTGGACTCCATCCCCTCAAGGTCCCTTCCAGTTCTAGTGTTCTAAGAAAACCATCATTCCTCCCCTCCCTGACTCCACTATCTGTACATACACAAGGTTCAATCTTTATTGGGATTCTGGTTGTGGATTTAACATTTCCCACAAGGCTGGCAAAATGAACTCACCTGGCTGCCCTTTTGTCGGCATTTTTACACAGCCCTTCCCACCATTCTGGGGAGTAACTCAGGCCAGGTCTACTCCAAGAGGGGAAGATCAAACTGAGATATGCAACTCCAGCTACAGCAATCACATAGCTGGAGTCAACATATAATTCAAACTTCCATGCCATCTCCACTGTGGGTGGGCAATGGGAGCAAACGCTCCTGTTGACATCCCTTACGCCTCACAAGGAGCAGGAGTTCTGGTGCAGACAGTGGACCCTAGTGAGTTCAACTTAGCACATCCCTACCAGGTCTGCTAAATCACACTCCGGAATATCAATCATCCTCAGAGTGAGGATGTGCCCTCAGATCTAACTTCTGTCCAGAACTGGACTCATTCCTATCAGATTTTTTTTCTTACTCCATTTTGAAGTTCATTCCTAGGGCTTTGGTCAAGTGCAGTAGCTTACTCTGTTAGACACATACCATGAGCTTCACAAGACTCGTTTTACAGGACAGAGTTAGAGCCAGGCAGTATTGTGTGGTCCCATTCAACCCCTAGGTGTTCTGCAATATTCCCATCTTACAGTGGTATAAGAAAGCTAACTTTCTTCAACTGCCTTTTCGAGGTTTTGTTTGCTTTTACCTTCCCCTCCAAAACTACTGACTATCGTTCATCTCATCTGATATTCCAATTTGGATTCCCTGTAGGAATGGCCATTGGGAGGGAGAAAGTGAATGTTTCCCTATAGTCAAAATCAATTTTCACATCAAGGCCTTTAGAGGATGTGTGTCAGAGGCATTTCACTGCGACCTCCTTCCGACAATCCAACCTGGTACCCAGATTGCTCATTACTTGTGTTCTTGAAAAGGCCACTCTCACATTTTTCCGCGACCTCAACAGAGGAGCTAACTGGGAAGAGAAACAAGAAACCAGCAAAAACAGCCTGACACATGCATTTTCCAGAAGATTACACTGCCTTCTGTGGGCTCATTTCATTACACCTGCAAAACATGCCAGCACATCTGTTGCACATGGGCAGCAAACTTCCTGACTAGTACTTGCTACTTTTGCAGGTGCAAAAAGGCCAATACAAATTGCAGATGCAAGTGGAAGTCCGCACTGAAAAAGATCTAAGCTTTAATATCTAATTGCAACAAAACCAGGGATGTGTGCTAATGCATCTTGCACCACTGTTACCCTCCTTTTTCAGTCCCTTGCCTGCTCTCTGAAAGGACACAAACAGAAAAAAACAGAACACACAGGCCTTCACCAAGCACTTGTCGACTCTGTGGTCAGGGGATGCAACTGTAGCACATGTAGCTATATCAGAAAGAAGTGAAGCCAGGCCAGCATGAACTAGTCACCTACATAGTTACAAACTGTCCCAGGCAGAGATGTGGGCTCTGTGCGGAAGCACAGGCTGCCACAGCTTGACTTCTATCAGTGGATATGCTACCGAGATCAGAGCTAGGCCAGGTATGGCTACATATCTTCTGAAGCAGTGTCGTCAGACTCCAAGAGAACAGCTGAGAATTTCATCAGTGATGCAGGTTTTGTTCTTGAAGCTGAAAACATGAAGACATAAAAGCGAAAATATTGAATGGTGTCAGATTTCGGGTTGTGCCTCTTCTAACTGAAATCCACAGAGGCAGGGCTTAGAGAACTCGACAGTTTCCTCGGAGCTGTAAAGCTAGTACCAATCACTCAAAAAGGTCATCATTTTGGCCCAAAAAAATCATGAGTTGGACTTAAAACTTGTGAGAATTAAAAAAAAAAAAAAGTGGGTGCTTTTTATTTGCCTTTGGGTTTTGAAACTTTAAGGTTTATCCAAGACATTTTCAAGTTTCCTCCTCCCCTGTCCCCCTGCCTCCCAGCCCGTAACTGCAAGGGCTAGAAACTTGCTCCCCAAGCCTTACATGAAAACTGGAATTCTCACATAATCACATAAATCCGGGGCTCTACTGAAAGCCATAGAAAACATCCCCAGGCTGGGGGTGGGGGGGAATCACAGAAGCAAAACTGCTGCTGGGGATCAGTGCCCAAACAAGCCATCATCTTCTAAAGAGTTTAAACTTGTATTTAAAAACAATAACAGCCCCCCCATCACCACCCGACATGCAGTTTCCAGCCTTTAGGGTTACAATGACAGCTTTCTATCTATAAACAAATGTGGCATGCCTTTCCAATCTGCAGACAGCTCAAGGCTTCTGCTGATGCTTAGAGTTTTGCAAATAGTGTGAAAATTAACAAGACTGGTCAATTTCACTACAGTGACTCAGAGCCCAGTGGGAACAACAAACTGCCTAGAATCATGTTAATATGCTGGTTGGGACAGATCCACTTAACAGTAGAGGCAAAAACTAGAATTCTTCACTGGAGTGAACAGTGGTGCACATGGGCCAGTACAGTACTGTACACCATACCCAGCAAGTTATTGTTAGCCTGGTGGCATGCAACACATGGGTATTTGGCCAGTTACCTGTGGTGAGTTGGCTTGAACAATAAATTTATTTTCAGAATAACGTGGCAAGTTCACTATAATATAACATCTACTGCTTCAGAACTGGTTGGACTCCGTGGTATCAACTCTGGCATACTGGAAAGACTCCCCAACAGCCACTTCCAGCCCCTGCACTGGCTGGGTATCTGCATACAGGGCGGGGAGCGCAATGGCAGCTGGAAGAGCTGCTGGCATTTTGATTCTTTCCTGGCTGCCCCGCCCACTGAAGAAAGGCACAGCTGGCATTTCTGTGCCATCCCCAGCCCATACACAGGTGGGTCACTTCTTGTGGAGGTGGAGGGGCAGTGGATTAAGGAGCAGTACTGCCAGCAGCTCCTCCCACTACCATAGGCCCCCCAGTGTGGGATGGGAAGGAAAGGGGAAGAGCAAGTGTAATCCACACACCTAGGTGTGGTTAACTGTCCCATATAGTGGTACCTCAACCATGTCACAGAGAAAGAATAAGTGTTCTCTTTTGTCCAAGCTGAGAAGCAGCTGGCCTTTAGCTCAAGCTACAGAAGTGCCTGCAACTAAGCTCCCATGGTCCCAGGTTCAAGTCTACTTGTGGGCAGTTACACAAGTAGTCCAAAGCTGCATCTACACGTGCACGCTACTTCGAAGTAGCGGCACCAACTTCGAAATAGCGCCCGTCGCGTCTACACGCGTCGGGCGCTATTTTGAAGTTAACTTCAACGTTAGGCGGCGAGACGTCGAAGTCGCTAACCTCATGAGGAGATAGGAATAGCGCCCTACTTCGACGTTCAACGTCGAAGTAGGGACCGTGTAGACGATCCGCGTCCCGCAACGTCGAAATTGCTGGGTCCTCCATGGCGGCCATCAGCTGGGGGGTTGAGAGATGCTCTCTCTCCAGCCCCTGCGGGGCTCCATGGTCACCGTGGGCAGCAGCCCTTAGCCCAGGGCTTCTGGCTGCTTCTGCGGCAGCTGGGGATCTATGCTGCAGGCACAGGGTCTGCAACCAGTTGTCAGCTCTGTGTATCTTGTGTTGTTTAGTGCAACTGTGTCTGGGAGGGGCCCTTTAAGGGAGCGGCTGGCTGTTGAGTCTGCCCTGTGACCCTGTCTGCAGCTGTGCCTGGCATACCTATTTCGATGTGTGCTACTTTGACGTGTACACGTTCCCTCGCTGCGCCTATTTCGATGTTGGGCTGAGCAACGTCGAAGTTGAACATCGACGTTGCTGGCCCTGGAGGACGTGTAGACGTTATTCATCGAAATAGACTATTTCGATGTTGGCTGCACGTGTAGACGTAGCCCAAAGTGGGTACTGGCTGGAGTTGAATGAGGCTCCTCTGTGTCCATCCTCATGCAAGCTGGTCTGCCCTGCCCTCTGCTTCCCTCCAACATGCCAGTAAGAAATTTGTTTACTTCCACCAATGGGACAGAAGGACCTAAAGAAGATACCATTGGCCAGCAGGCCCTGAAGGGAAAGACAAGAACATTCCTTGTCCCATTCAGCAGCTAGAGAGGGTTAGAGCTTCATGTTTACCCAGGCAGCCAATGCAAGAGAGAAACCCTCCAAGCAAGTTCTAGAGACTGGCCCTAGCAGTCACAGCTTCCTTTCTTGTTTCCCACCACTGAATAAGAGTGGACTACTTCTCAGGTGCCCTGTCTCATCTTATTAGTGGAATCCTTCTGCTTCCAGAAACAACGTTCACACTCCATGGGACAGCTTTGCTAGGGGCTTTAAGGCAGTGTTTCTCAACTTTTTTTTAATAAAGTAAAGTATCTACAATTTTCAGACAATTTTTTCTATCATTGCAACACATTTGTTTAAACAACTTAATTGTAACCGGTTGGTTGGAAGAAATTGCCTATAGGCAATAAACTTGCCATCATAATTATGATGGTGCAAAAAGCATAAATAAAGTTAGATGAACATAAGTACATTTTTTTAATTCATAAAAAAGCTTGAGAAATACTGAGCTAATGTACCCTCTGGAAGAGCACTGCATACCCCCAGGGGTACATGGATCCCTGGTTGAGAACCACTGCTTTAAAAGCACAAGGATCAGGATCTTTATTTACAGTAGAGTGAAACAAAGTAACCTAATGGAAAACTGGGAGTAACACACACCCCATTTCCTATGAAGAAAAAATAGGAGGTGGAAGCTGTTCATTTCTGCAGAACTTCCAGCGCATTTTAGCAAATGTCTTTCCCACTAGTGTGGTGCCTATTTTTCTCCGAGCTGTCACATTTTGAAGAAGAAAAGGATCAAGGTCAGGAGACCCCACCCCCAAGTTGACTTATGATTGTCTTCTAACATCTGTTTAAGAAGGTCCGTGTACGTGTGTGTGGGAAGGGGGGTGTTGAAGTGTCCAAGAGATAAAAGCATAAAACTACAGCAAGTCCTAAAATGACTCTGCTCAGCACCGCCACATTCAGAAGTAGCTTTTCAAATCAAATAAGCAATGTGCAACAATACAGTGACAAAAATATAAGTATTTCACATGTAGTAATGTTAAGGTCTTCAGAACATGATACAAAGATTAGCTCACTGTACTTTTGCAAGAGAGGTAATAGTTATTATTCCCATTTACCGGTGGAGAAACACACAAGTTAATGCCCAAATTTAGTTAAAAAATAAAAGTTGATGCCCAAAGCATCCTTATTCATGACAACGTTGAAGCACCTAAATTGAAGCAATATGACCTAGAGACATTCAGAAGTTAAGCACGTGCTCACGTACTTTCCTTAAATCAAGGCCGAAAGGTCACATTTTAGAAATCACCCAAATGTTCAGGAATCCGAGTCACATTTTCAAAAGTGAACAGAATTCTTAGTACCGGTAGAACCTCTCTAGTCAACCACCCTTGAGACCTGACAGTACTGAGCCAAAGAATTTGTCAAACCACAGGAGATCAATATTGTCTAGCAGCACTACCAAAACTTCTACTGCTTAGTGGGCTCTTAGAAGGTATTAGGGGTAAATTACAGCTAAATAACCTCACAGAGCACAGAGCCAGGACTGGTGGCTGTAAACAAACTTTATGAAACCACAGGAATCTTGACGACACCCATGATAAGTGGACATCTGGCTTACTAAAATGTTGGACCGTGGATACTAACACACCAGAGTGTGCTGGACTACATCAGATGAACTTATAATTTGCCTTAGAATTCACAAATTCCTGGCTCTAAATCCATTGAGAATTGCCTTTATTTATTTATTAAATAAAGGTAAGGCAGGCTGTGATGGAGTGGGGGATACCTCTGTGTGTGGGGGGGGGGCTCACAGATGGTGTGGGGCTCCTGCTGAGGGTAACCCTGACGACCAGGTAACACCTTTGTACTGCAGACAAAGGAGGAGGTGGAGCCTGAGGGGTTTGAATTGGAACTAGGAGTTGGAAGCAGTTGGTCTGGGCTGGGAGAGAGAGAGAGAGAGACAAAGGAGGGGGCCAGGCCCCAGCTCTGGGGGCCCCTCGGGGCCTCCTCTCCCCAACATGGATGGGACTGGCTGTCTCTGCCGGCTGTACTGACTCCTCTGTACGATGCTGTGTCCTGTCGGCTAATAAACCTGCTGTTCTCCTGCTGAGTGAGAGACTCTCCTGGTTCCCCAGAACCCCATCACACTAGTGTCAGAAGTGGGATGTTCTGCACCCCGAGGATGGAGCATCCAGTAGTAAGTGACGGGCGCCACGGAAGAAGAAGAGGGGCCTGAGAGACCCAGGTGTGCTGACGGGCAGTGAGGTGCAGTTTCCCAAGGTAGAGGGGCCTGCGGCCGAACCCGAGCAACTGCGGTTGTGGTCCTCGAGAGGGGGTGTCACACCCGAGGAGGGGTTACTCCTGGGAATCTGTTGGAGTCGGTCCCAGAAGGTGGAGGGGCCGAGAGCCCAACCCCCAGGAACAAGTGACCCACAAGGAAGCGGACGCTGAAGGAGTTTGTCCCGAGACCGGGTGCTCATGGCCCTTGAGAGCGGGTGTCACACTGAAGAAGGGGTTCCTCTGAGAGTCTGTTGGAGTCGGTCCCAGAGGGCAGAGGGGCCTATGGCCTAACCCCAGGGAGCTTGTGACCCGCAAGGAGCCTGGCACACTGAAGGAATTCTTCCAGGAATCGTGGGGTGCAGAGGGCATCAGCCTGAGAGCCTGCAACCACGCTGAGCAACTCCGCTGTGAAGTGGCAGCACCTGGAAACTGAATCGAGATTAAAGAAGCTGGACAAGGCAGCGTGGATGTGCAGTGGCAGAGCTGAGGGTTAAGGAAAATCCTGCAGAGGTGAGCCCAGATCGGGGCAGGGAACCCTGGACTGCATGGAGTTCTGAACTGAGTGGCCTGCCACAGCTCAAGGAGGGAAGGAGCGATTCCAACCCATCATCTACTAGTGGCCAAGACAGACCTGCGAAAAGTTTTCCAGGCCTGGGCCGAGGAAGGTGCCTGTGTGTCTGTGCAGGAAAGCAGCTGGTCCACTGGGAATGGCAAGTTGTCTCTGAGAGAAGCTGCTCCACCTTCTGTGTGTGTGTGGAGACCAGCCGGGGGGCTGGGACAAAGGAGAGAGTGTCTCCCATTGTCTGTCTGTGTTGAACAGCAGCAGCAGCCTGGGGAGAGAGCAGAGCCTGCATTTGGAAAAGGTGCCAATGAGGAAACTAGCCCATTGTCTGACGAAGACTTCCCCAGCCTGGGGTGGCTGGAGAAGGAACCACCAGAAAAGAGCATTCCAGGTGTGTCTCTGAATCCAGCCATGGGGGCTGGAGCAGAGGGAATGGCTCTGGGATGGGCAGTGGTATCCCTGCTAAGGACACTGGTCCTTGGTGCAAGAAAAGTGCTTCTGCTTCTGGGGAAGTGAATCCTTTGTCTGAGCCTGTGGGGGCTCGAGATGGAGCCAAGATCCCAGAGCTGGATCTGAGGGCAGCTGAAGCCCAGATGGGAAGTGGGCCTACCTCAGTGTCTCTCAGGGGGGATGATGCTTTAACTCGGTCTAATCCAGTTAGTATCATCAGGGAATCCCAGAGACCAGACGATTCTGGTACTTGTTCTTTGCCTGATGCTGAGGTGTTACTGGGAGGGGGTGAGAGGACTCTGTCCTACCGGAGTCATCCTCTAGCCAGGACACAAGAACAGACGGGCAATGGAGTTATGCTGACTGATGAAGATAAAGAAGCTGGCAGCAGAAGGGAGGAAAGGGACCGTAACCTTCTGTCCGGTGGTACTGGCTGTCTGCCTAGAGGGGGATTACGTGGGAATCTGCCTGATGGGCCAGAAGTGATCCTGGGTGTAGGTGAAACCCAGGAGCTGGTTGTGGCTCAAGGGAGCAGTGCCCCTGTGGAGCCAGACGGGTGAATTATTGTTTGGGGGAGCTCTTGAGGAAGAAAATTTCCCTGAAACTTTTCCTGACCCGTCTGTGGGGACTGCAGAAAATGGGAGTGAGGTGAAGGAGAGTGAACAGGAAAGGTGCTTGTCTGTAAGCACCAGAGCCAGTCCTTTGCCTGGGGAGAAGTTTGTTTCAGCTCCTGATGGCCAGGACCTGCCTGAGTGTGAAACCACTGGCTGTGCTCTGCAAGGGTCCAAAGCAGGCAGGGTAAAAGTTTCTCAGGAATTGGAAGTTGATGCAAGTAAAGTGAAAACTATCAGGGAGTGTGAGCAGCCCTGTGAGAACCAAGTAAAACAGCTGCACAGTCAGTCTCTGTAGGATGCAGGAGAGGGCCAGCAATTCCCCATCTCCAGATGGTGGAAACACTTATATTCGTATACTGGACTCCACTTCTGATTCCATGGGGAGGCAGTAGTTGGAGGGGAAAGAACAAAGGAGCTGTGGTCCTGGTGGGCCAGTAAGGGATAAACAGGGATTCCTCCATGTGGATTCTGCATCTGGGACTCACAAAACAACTCTCAGAAAGCAGTTTGGTTTGCAAATTTCCAGGCTGGCTGGGAGCGGGAAGTCTCCCTGAGATCATCAATGGCCCAGCTCTTGTTAGAAGGGAGGGCACAGCCAGAGAGATCAGATTTCCACCCCAGGGGGCAAGAGAGAAGATTAGAACTTGATGGTGCTAAGAAAGGCCTCAGCCATTGAGCCGCAAAATACCAGATTCTCAAGGATGTTGCACAAAGGTTGTGGTCTACCAAAGAGCAACGTAAGTGTACAGTTGCAATGGGTTTGTTCTGTTACTCACGCTGACTGCTGTAACCAAGGGGTGCTGCTACCAAAAGCTGCAGAATTGTACCATGTACTGAATGTTTGGAAAGAGCCATGTGACATGACGACATGGATGTAGAAGCATGAGTTGTATGTTGAAGGAGTCCGTAACTCTGAAATGTCACCATTGTTCCCTGTAACTAGTCTTGCAACCTCTCACATGAGGAGGAACATTCCAAACCTGTTGTGTGGCATGGAAAGGGAAACTGAGGCACACAACCATTTTGGTGGTCTGGCTAAATGCCAAGGGTGGAAGCATTTGTACCTTCCTTTACTGGACTGTAACTGAATTCCAAACATTGGCCGGAGCAGCTGTATGGACTGGTGGGCAGACAGGGCAGGGCCCAGACCAGAAAAGAACTATTTGATCTGTTGGTGCTGCAGCATCTGTATGGGCTCTCCCTGCCCGACTTGAGAACGTGGCTAATGGACCAGAGACAGAAGCAGGGAGACCGACCAACCTGAGGGAACTAAAGGGACTTGCCCGGCTGCATCACATGAAAAGGGCCAATACCAAGCTCCTAAGTTGGAGCCTCCCCCAGCAGGATTATGACATGGAGGTGGTGCACATCAAGGGGAGCACTGAGGGTACAGCCGATGCCCAATCACAAGGGGAGGGC
The DNA here is from genome assembly GCF_033958435.1 of Carettochelys insculpta. Lineage (NCBI taxonomy): Eukaryota > Metazoa > Chordata > Testudines > Carettochelyidae > Carettochelys > Carettochelys insculpta. The sequence goes on from NC_134145.1 coordinate 8,362,812, forward strand.
CCCAAACTTCCCCAGGTCACCGGCTGAGTGACCCCGCTCAGTTCGGTCTGGAAGGGGGGAGAGATGTGATGGAGTGGGGGATACCTCTGTGTGTGTGGGGCGGGGGGCTCACAGAGGGTGTGGGGCTCCTGCTGAGGGTAACCCTGACGACCAGGTAACACCTTTGTACTGCAGACAAAGGAGGAGGTGGAGCCTGAGGGGTTTGAATTGGAACTAGGAGTTGGAAGCAGTTGGTCTGGGCTGGGAGAGAGAGAGAGAGACAAAGGAGGGGGCCAGGCCCCAGCTCTGGGGGCCCCTCGGGGCCTCCTCTCCCCAACATGGATGGGACTGGCTGTCTCTGCCGGCTGTACTGACTCCTCTGTACGATGCTGTGTCCTGTCGGCTAATAAACCTGCTGTTCTCCTGCTGAGTGAGAGACTCTCCTGCCTGCGGACAGGGTGCAGACCTTGGGGAACCCCAGAACCCCATCACACAGGCAAAAGCTGTGAGTTTATACAAAATGTCCTGGTAGTATGTGGCTTTTAATAAAACTTGCTTTAGAAATTAGCACTACGGACTTGTATGGCCAAAATCATGGAGTCTTTTAAATTAACAACCCAATCCATTGTGCTAGAGGGAAGTGCAATGCCTTTGTTTCTCAGACAGTGGTTGCTTGGGAACAATGGTAAGCATAGTAATTTGTCATTCAAATGAAGTAACTGTAGATTGCTTTGGTTAAGTGACTTCATAACCACCCCCCTCATCCAACAATGAAGGATGCTGTAGTGACAGTGTATTGAAGTTCTCACTAAGTCAGATAAGCTCCTGGTCCTCTTTGGCACCTGAGATGGAGAAAGAATTCACCCTGGCTGCGAGTCAGGCCCTGACAATAACATTACCCTTAACATTCCTTTTAGTATTCTACTTCAATGCACTGTAAAGGAAGAATGGATAGCCAGAATAATTAAAATCTGTTTAATTTGCATGGAGCTCAGGGCATTGTTCTGACATCAAACATCAGTGTCAACCATATGTGGAATTTCAACTGCCAAGTGCTTCATTTATGTGAAAATTAGCTCAAGTGTACAAAGAATGAAAAATTTATGATTATTTCACATTTTAATAAATTCAGTAGTATGCATTAATTTGGGCTTCTAAAACAATTTAGACAGTGACATGGGAATCCTTAGCAGACTAAATGCCGTAATATGTTAAGTTTCATGGGGCCTTTGGAATGCTTCTGCTGATAGCATTAAGGCGGTTACATTTTTATGTTATAAAACAAAAAGATATTCCACAACAACACTTAAAAGTGTCACTTCCAGCTCTCTTACTTTCCTATCTCCCGACAAAATAGTATGTTCAAAGCCTTGCATATTGAGTTGTAAACTGACTAAAAAAAAAAAAAAAAACAAACACAAACACTGACAGTATAAAAAAAAAGTTCAATCGTTCAGTGCAACAGCCTCTGTCAACTTTCCGTAAGCTTGCATTGCAAGCAACATCAATAGGATGATGTCCATGTCTTCCCCAAGGTGCTACATGCTGATAAAAAATGAATTATTTTTTCATGGGCATCCCCTGAGTTGCATAATAAAATGTGGCTAAACATGCATATCTGTCACCCTAAACACAATAGTAAGAATATTAGTGACATTTCAGAAACTTCCTTATGGGCCATGTCTTGTCCAGCATGTTCACATAATGCTTCTACATTAGTCATTTTTAGCAGCGTCAAACATAGAACAGCACCTGAAGAAATAAGTCACATTAAAAAAAAAAAAAAACAATAAGGAAAGAGAGGCCACAGGCAAAATGAAGAGCAGGACAGCACTGCCCCATATGGAACATGGTCAGGCACCAGAGCTCAGGCACATGTAACCTGTCCCTGAAATGTGAAGAAATGTCACAAAACTGAACAACTGAAGCCATGTATGGTGCACAAGAAGAGGCAATGGCTTTGGTCCTACAAAACACATGAACAAGCCTGCATATTCTTGAGTGCTATCTGCTGGCATTTAATCTATTCACATCCTCTCACATATTATTCCCCCCCACACTCTAACACTGCATTGTCCAGTACTGTCGCCACTTGCCACATGTGGCAAATAAGACACTGCACTGTAGTGAATATGGGGGTGGCCAACCTGCAGCTCTTGGAGCCTTTGAATGTGGCTCCTCCTGACAGCTGCATGTGCGGAGTGCTGTCTGCCTGCTCCACACATGTGCCACACCATTTCGTGGGTGAAGCGTGTGGCGGTAGTAACAATGGAGGCTCCAGCAGTGGCCCCTGTGGCAGCTCTGGTAAGTTACCAGTATTGAGTTAGAATGGGCTTTGGGCGGGTGTGGGGGGCCCTGGAAGTGCCTTGCTCTGGGGAAGGGTATTATTTAATATTCTGTGGTACATATAGAAAGAAGACAACCACAACTGTGGCGATCTTGGCTTCTTATTGGACACCACTGCACTAACAGAAGTGCCGAGTAAATGAGATATGCTTTTGGTGGGAACGTGATTAGAGAAAAAGGCTATAAAATATGTTCTTTTGTCACGGTAAGATATAGTGGTGACTTTCTTTGGTAAGTTCAATGGCCCCATGCTTAAAAACAGAGAAAGTGGGACTGGGGGGGAGCGGGAGGGGGGAAGAGAAAGGTGGTCTTTCTATCAGGCATGGGTCATTTGCCAGTCCCGTAAAAATCTGCCCAACGCTGGCTTAGATATATGCCTACAGGAGGCGAAAAAAAAAAATCTCAAGCCACACGTGCTCAGTAAAGGACTTCTTAGAGCTCAGCTGCTAGACTGTCTTCTCTGAGCATGCTCTAGCCCCTCATACTTCCCATATGGCAATCAGGCTGTGCGTGCACCATCCCCATAAAGCATATGAATGTGTCTCAGCATGAGGGTAAAGGAATGGAGCTGGACTGTCCCTACAATTGCCACACCCAGTTGCTTCAGGCTGGGCACTCGATGATTCCCCACTGGTGTCCCGTCACCATTGGGAAGATGCCAAACCTGAATGCAGACAGGACAAAAGCCAGAATGGGTAAAATGGAAGTAATAGATTAGGACAAGGAGACTGGGTCTGGAGGAGGGGAGGTAATGAGTGACTGGGAGTGAAGTGAGAATGGTCCTGGGCGTGCAAGGGGCCCAGAACTTCAGGGGAAGACTGGGACAGGAAGCCAAGATGAGATGCAGGCTGGGCATACAAGGAGATGGGTCACTGGAATCAGGGAATGAACCAGGCTGGGGGAGGTCTGGGCAAACATAATGAGAAAAGGAGGCAGGACACAGATTGGATGAAAAGCCTGGGAAAGAAAGGCAGCGGGCAAGGAAATGGCTGGGGACTTTGTGGGGTAGTGGGGTGTCAGATAAGGAGCCAGCAGGGGGAGGGACTTTGCCACTTGGACAAGGAAGCTGATGAGTGAGACTAGGCCTGGATAGGCAAGCAAGACGAGACTAGGACAGAAGAGGTCACATTGCAAGGAAGGGACAAAAGGGAACATTCTCCTTCAGAGCCTGGAATGAGCCACAGATCCTGAGTCTCACCATTCCTCTGCTGTCAACAATCCTGTGAAACCCACTAGTGAAGTGTATGCTTCATTCTCTTCTAGTGTGGGCCTGACAGAGAATAACAGCCTGCTATTGCAATCAGTCACCCCATTAACTGCACAGGGGACATGACCGTTTCAATCCAGCACATGTTCCATGTGGCTGTCAACAGAAGGTGGGAAAGTCAGCCTGTTAGTTAGAAAGCAGGAGGAAGGGGAAGATATATGGACCCCAAACCAAAAGAGAAGGAAGACTCCCCCAAAGCCCTACAAACCTGATGATATCCCTGCAAAGGGCACACAGTGCTAGTCTATGTATTTAAATAAAAATTGCAGTAGAATTACCCCATTCCTCCTCCTCCCCTCTGTCCCACACTGGCTGTTCATTTCACGTACCCTTTGTTTGTCTTCTCACAAAAGCATCTCATACATTTCAAAGGTCTTCGGATCAGTGTCTAACGCTCCCCATTCTGTACTTTGGTGCGCAATGTTTGGGTTAGAATATACAGTTCTGTGGGATGTGTGTGTACTTCTATATAAACCATCAGCTCCCAGATTCTTTCTTCTCCTTGTAACAAACTGCAGGACTGGGGCCTCAGACTGGAAGCTCTTTGAGCCAGGGACTAATTTTGACTATGCATCTGAACAGCCCCAGCACAATGAACTCTGAACTCACCAGGACACAGATACACAATATAAATGTAAAAGTTAAGACTTGAAGTATCATATGGAAAAAAAGAAAAAGAAAAAAAAAAAACACACACCAAAACTTTTTCCATCAAAAGGAGCAAGTCCAATGAGGTTATCAGCAGCAAGGAGGCTTGGCTTTTGTTTGATTTGTGATCTCTGGCCTCACAAAGGAAGCCTAGGAGAGTTATGTGATGTAAACAAATTGCCTTCCCAATAAGAAAGCCATAAGACCTCTGGGTCACTCTTTCACCAACAGAAAATCAGCTTTGACTTCTCAATGTAACAAGCATCTCGATCTATTCAGGCAGAAGGATTTTTATCTTAAAATTTTTAAAGATTTTAGAGAATCCCTCAATTCTTTTTTATCACTATCTGGGCTAGCATTGTACACAAGTAATGAGGACAATAGACCTGCAACATTGTTCTTCTCTGGGCATACAGTGCCAAACTCTGTCCATGATCAATAACAATGTCCCTTGACCTTTTTGGTTTCTAATTATGATGGCAATAATGTCTTCTGAGCATTGAAGACTAAAACCTTACATTTGTTCGTTCACTGTTTGTTAACCATCAAATCAAAGCAAAGATGGGCAATCCATTCTTGTTCTCTAACAGACTTTTCCCCATTTGCCATGTGTTTTGAAAGGGCAAGTTGACCTTTGGCAACTCCTTGCCCCATAGGATGGTGAGTCCTTGATTCCTGAGGACACCACAAGAACCTTCATTTGGTTCCTCTGCTCTAACTGTGCCTCATAATATGCATAAGTACTTGGGTTGCAATTTCAAAAAGTGTTCATTGCTGGTCTAACTCTGCTTCCAGGATTGCTGGGTTTAACAGAATTAACATGAGCAAATGAGGAGTCCTGCAGTACCTTTAAGACTAACAGATATTTCATAGAATACTAGAACGGACCTTGAGAGGTCATCAAGTCCAGTTCCCTGCCCTCACAGCTGGACCAAGCACCATCTAGATCAGAGTTTATAAATCTATGTTCCACAGAGCACTGGCGTTCCATGAACAACTTGCAGATGTGCCCCATGCATTTGGAAAAATAATTCAAAGTTATCTATTTTCTGTTATTAAAACCAGATACCACCTTACTTTGTCAATGCTCTGAGACCTGAATAAATTAATTAATTTTGCTTTTGCGATATATGTTGCTTTTTTTTTTGGGATCTGACAATTTTTTGAGGAAGATATTTTCATAGGTGTTCCATGTTCAGAAAAATGGCTTGATGTTCCATGATCACAAAAAGTTTAAGAAACACCGATTTAGATAATCCCCAGCAGATGCCCATCCAACCTGCTTCTAAATATCTCCAATCATGGAGATTTCACAGTTTCCAAAGGCAACTTATTCCAGTGTTTAACCACTCTGACAAATTAGGAAGTTTCTCCTAGGCTACGTCTACACGTGAAGCCTACATCGAAATAGCTTATTTCGATGAATAACGTCTACACGTCCTCCAGGGCTGGCAACGTCGATGTTCAACTTCGACGTTGCGCAGCCCAACATCGAAATAGGCGCAGCGAGGGAACATCTACACGCCAAAGTAGCACACATCGAAATAGGGATGCGAGGCACAGCTGCAGACAGGGTCACAGGGCGGACTAGCGCTTCCGGGGCAACAGCTAGCCGCTCCCTTAAAGGGCCCCTCCCAGACACACTCAGCCTGCACAGCACGCGGTCTGAGGAGCCATAGGCACACAGACCCCGGGCGCCGCAGTCATGGACCCCCAGCAGCAGCAGCAGCAGCAGCAGCCGCCGCCGCCACAGGTCCACCCAGCCCTCCCGGCAGGAGCAGGGCTTGCCCTGCTCCATGCCATGCGGGAGGCAGTTGAGCACCTCCTTGCTACACCGGAGGAGGAGCTGCCCCCAGGGAAGCAGGGCTCAACCCCCAAAACTGCAGCACCCCGCCCCCACCCCCGCCTCACACGCCGGAGGCTGTGGAGCTACCCCACCAGCACCGACTGGTGGGAGCGGCTGGTGCTTGGGGAGTGGGACAACGACCACTGGCTCAGGAACTTCAGAATGAGCCGGCAGACATTTATGGAGCTGTGCCAGTGGCTCACCCCCGCACTCAGGCACCACGACACCGCCATGCGGCGTGCCCTCACAGTGGAGAAACGGGTCGGCATCGCTGTCTGGAAGCTGGCCACTCCCGACAGCTACCGATCCGTGGGGCAGCAGTTTGGTGTTGGCAAGGCCACCGTCGGGGATGTCCTCATGGAGGTAAGAGAGCCCACGGGGGGAGGGCAGGGCAGGGGAGGGGGGCCCGGGCAGAGGAGGGCAGGGCAGAGGAGGGCCACGCACACCCTGCTCACCCCTCATTGGTGCTGTCCCATGTGCTTTCCCTGCAGGTTGTGCGTGCCATCAACGCCATGCTCCTGTACAGGCTCGTGAGGATGGGGGACCCAGATGCCACCATTGCGGCCTTTGCCACCCTGGGCTTCCCCAACTGCTTCGGGGCTCTGGATGGGACTCACATCCCCATCCACGCCCCGCATCACAGTGGAGGACGCTACATCAATCGCAAGGGCTACCATTCTGTGGTCCTCCACACCTTGGTGGACAGCCGGGGATGTTTCCAGGACATTTATGTGGGCTGGCCTGGCAGCACCCACGACGCCCAGGTTTTCCGGAACTCAGGCCTGTGCCGCCGGCTGGAGGCGGGGACCTACATCCCCCAGCGGGAGATCCCGCTGGGGGACACCACCATGCCCCTCTGCATCATCGCAGATGCGGCATACCCCCTCCGGCCCTGGCTCATGCACCCGTACACGGGCCATCTCTCCGCTAGCCAGGAGCGCTTCAACGAGCGCCTGAACCACGCGCGCCAGGTGGTGGAGCGCTCCTTTGGCCACCTGAAAGGATGCTGGAGATGTCTCCTGACCCGCCTGGATGCGGGCCCCAACAACATCCCCCTGATTGTGGGTGCCTGCTGCGCCCTGCACAATTTGGTGGAGAGCAAGGGGGAGGCCTTTTTCCAGGGCTGGGCTGTGGAGGCCGGCAGGGCCGACGCGCAGCCACCCGCTGCCCCCAGTCGGCAGGTGGACCCCGAAGGGACCCGGGTCCGGGAGGCCCTGCGGGCCCACTTCGATGATGAGGCCGCGGGGTGAACTCTGCCAGGCCCCCCACTGCCCGCCACTTCCTCCACCACACTCCTGCCCCAACGCCCACACCATGGAGCACCCAACCGCACCCCCCTCCCACTTTTCCTGGGCAAATGACAGCACGCACTTGTGGCTGAACTTAAACTGCTTTTTCTTTGAGAACTTTTTTTTTTTTTTTTTTAACTATAAATATATAAAACAAGAACAAACTATATACAACATGTGGAACCAAAGTAATATGTACAAATAAAACAATAGTAATAAAAAAGTGTGCTCAGTAATAAAAAGAAAACCAGGGAGGATAAAGGGGAGAACTATTTACATGGGGGGGACAGGGCAAACGGGGGGCACAAAATAATAAAGTTCCAACTATATACAAGGGGGGGGCCACCTCCCAGGCCCCTCGCCCCTAAAGTCCGGCACTGGGCATGGGCAGCCAGGAGCCCCGCCGCGGCTGCAGCCCTGTCCAGGGCTGGCTGGGGGCGGGCCGGACCGGAAGATATGCCCGGCGAGTCTCAGCTGGCTCCAGGGGTCCCTTGGTGCTCTGGCCCTCGGCGGTGGGTGCCGGGGCGACGGCGGCCGGGACGGCGACGGGCGGAGCAGCTGGTGGTGCGGCGGGTGGAGCAGGCACGGCGGGCGCTGCGGCGGCCGGCGCAGCATGGGGGGCCAGGTAGTCCACCAGGCGGTTGAAAGTCTCCATGTAGGCCCCCCATGCCTCTTGGCGCCAGGCCAGCGCCCGCTCCTGCAGCTGCTGCTCCGCGACCTCCAGCTGCCGACGGTGGATGGCCAGCAGCTGGGGGTCCATCGCCGTCGGCTGGTGGTGGCGCGGGGTCCACCGTTTAGCCCGCCGTGGGGCCGGTCGGTCCTCGGCCGAGGGGCTTGCCTGGAGCGATGGCCCCGGAGGGCCCTCTGGGACCACTGATGCCTCGCTGGTGCTCTCTTCCAGTCCTTCTGATGGTGCAGGTGCGGGACACAGGAGAGGAGAGGGGGGAAGAAGAATGGAGACAGGTGTTAGTGTGGGCCCCGAGCCTTGGCCTTTGTCCCCCCAGCCCTGTGCTGCAGGTTCCCCATCCCCGTCCCCGGGAGATGCTGCTGTGATGGATGGGGTTCAGGGGTCCCCCTGCACTGCACCCCATCCCCTGGTGGGAGCGACTCTCACTTCACCCCGCAGGGTCTGAGAGCAGGAGAGGTTTCTTAGGCCACAGATGCCCAGTTTCTCCCAGGAGTGACAGCACCAGCTGTCGGAAGAAACAGTCCTTCCAACCCATCCTGGGGAGAAGACCCCAAGGGGCGCCCCTCTGGGATGCAGCTTTCCCCCTCCTCAGGCTGGCTGCCTTCCAGCTCTCTCTTCCCCTAGCCTCTACCTGTGGCCCCCGCCCTCCTCCCCTAATTCCAAGCCAGCTCGGCTCCTCCCTCCTGTTGGTTCAGGGCAGAGGTGTCACCTGCCAGCTGTAGCCCCAGGATCATCCTTTGCCCCTGGGAGCTATTCGGCTCTTGTTGCTCATATCTAGCCTGTCTCCCTTTTGCACTCCCCCCACTCCATCACATGCTGCTGCTGCTGCTGCTGCTGCTGCTGCTGCAGGGTGTCCCACCCCCTCCTCCGGGGGGGCCCCCTCGAGGTTCCACTCCCCCCTGCCCCGGGGATGGGGCATGGCACTGTCTTGCGGGGTGGGGGGCGGGCGGGGGCTGATGCACTGCTGTGAGGGACATGGCCCTGCTGTCCTTGGGGCCATGGCCATGTGAGCATGTGGGGGGCCCTGGACACATATCTATTACCCCCTGCCCCTCAAGCCCAGGGGTGTACACCAGAGCGGGGTACATACCTGTCGGTCCACTCCCACGGTCTGGAGATCCCTGGGGGGCGGAGGCCCGGCTGCTGCTCTGGGATGGCAGGAGGAGGATCTGCAGCCCGGATTCTGCAGAGGAGGAGCCCCCCTCCTCCTCCTCCTCCTCCTCCTGCCGCGATGTCCCGGGGGTGGGCTCTGGGGGGGGCCCCCGGGGTGCGGGGCTTACCTCCGGGGCGGACTCCAGCTGCAGGGCCTGCTGGGACTCGTCGGCCGAAGTATCAAGGGTGGCCGGAGGCCCAGGATGTCCCTGAGCTCCCTGTAAAAGGGGCAAGTGACGGGGGCGGCCCCAGATCGGCTGGCCGCATCCCGGGCCCGGGAGTAACCCTGCCGCAGCTCCTTCACCTTACTCCTGATGTGATCAGGAGTGCGGGCAGGGTGACCCCGGGCAGCCAGGCCGTCGGCCAGCCGAGCGAACGCATCCGCGTTCCGCCTCTTGCTCCCCATTACCCGGAGCACCTCCTCCTCGCTCCAGAGCCCCAGCAGCTCGGCCTCCGTCCAGGAGGGGCCCCGCTGCCGCTTGCTAGCCTGGCTGCCCACCTGGCTGGGCTGGCTGCCCTGGCTCCCCTTGGGGGGGGTCCCCTGGGGGCGCTGGGGGGGCTGCCGGGCAGCCATCGCAGGTGGGGTGGCTGGTTTGGATGGCTGAGGGACTTGCAGGCTGGCCGCGTGTCTGGGCTGCCGCCTGCACGTTCCCTCAGCTTCCTGCACAGGAAGGGAGGGGGAGGGGACCTTTAAGGGGCCGCTCCATGCGGCCACCATTGAGCTGAGGGGCTGGAAAGAGCGTCTCTCAACCCCTCAGCTGATGGCCGCCATGGAGGACCCCGCAATTTCGATGTTGCGCGATGCGCAACGACTACACGGTCCCTACTTCGACGTTGAATGTCGAAGTAGGGCGCTATTCCTATCCCCTCATGGGGTTAGCGACTTCGACGTCTCGCCGCCTAACGTCGAAGTTAACTTCGAAATAGCGCCCGACGCGTGTAGCCGTGACGGGCGCTATTTCGAAGTTAGTGCCGCTACTTCGAAGTAGCGTGCACGTGTAGACACGGCTCTAATGTCCAACCTAAACCTCCTTTGCTGCAACTTACGCCATTTACAGATTAACATGGCACCTGTCCTACTCTCAGAGGGTAAGAGGGAATAATGTCTCCCTCCTTCTTGTAACACCCTTTGAGGTGCTTGAAGGTGGCTATCAATTCCCCCTCAATCTTCTTTTTTCCGAGCCCAACAACACGGTTCTTTCACAGGTCAGTTCTTCCCTCATAGATCATGTTTTCTAGACCTTTAATAATTTTTGTTGCTCTTCTCCGGACTCTCTCCAAGTTCTCCACATTTCTTTAAATGTGGTGCCCAGACCTGAACAAAAATACTCCAAGGCCTAACAAGTGCAAAATAGAATGGAAGAATGACTTCTCGTTTCTTGCTCACAGCACTCCTGTTAAATGCATCACACAATATTGTTTGTTTTTCTTGCAACAGTTTCACACTGTTGACTCATACTTAGCTTGTAGTTCACTATGACCCCCTAGATCTCTTTCCGCAGTACTCCTTCCTAAACAGTCACTTCCCATTTTATATCAGTGAAACGGATTGTTTCTCCCTACGTGGAGTACTTTGCATTTGTCCTTATTAAAATTTCATCCTATTTACCTCAGACCATTACTCCAGTTTGTCCGGATCATCTAGTGATGTGGGTTTTACCCACCAAAGCTTATGTTCAAGTAACTCTGTTAGTCTTTAAGATGCCACAGGACTCTTCACTTTTGCAGATACACAGCACATATTAAATAGATTAAAAACTGGCTAACCAGTAAGTCTCAAAACATAATTGTAAATGGGGAAAATGTCACTGAGCACATGTTTTCCAGAGGGACTGGGTCTTGCCCATACGCTATCTATTGTTTTACCATCAGTGACCCGGTACAACAAAAAAAAGTCAAATCACATATTTTACAGACAACACAAAAGCAAGGGGAATAGTAAATAATGAAAAGAACAGGTCACCAACAATGCAGAGCTGTGTGGACTGCTTGATAAATGCTGTTTTACTATGGTTAACTGCACATGCGTTTATTTCTCACACGCACACAACCACCTTCCCTCCCTCTCTATAGGAGCAAAAAGCATAAACACATTTACATGACAGGGGATCCTGTCCTGGGAAGGAGTGATTCTGAAAAAAAAGTTTTGTGGGGTATGGTAGATAATCCCATCACCATAAGCACCCAAAGGACTAATACAATCCCTGACTGCATAAATATGAATCTCAAATATGAGTTATTTTACCTCTTTATTTGGCACCTGTGCAACCCTGGCTGGAATCCTGTGTCCAGTTCGGGTGTTCACAATTCCAGGATGTTGAGAAATTGGAGAGGTCTCAGAGGAGAGACATGAGAATGATTAAAGGATTAGAAAACCTGCCTTATACTGATAAGGCTCAAGGAACTCAATCTATTTAGTTTAACAAAGGGAAGTTTAAGAGGTAACTTGATTACAGTCTGTAAGTACCTATATGGGCAACAAATGTTTAATAATGGACTGTTCAAGCCAGGGACTGGAAGTTGAAGTTAAATAAATTCAGAGTGCAAATAAAAGTCATAAATGTTTAATGGTGAGAGTAATTGGCCATTGGGACAAGTTATCAAGGGATGTGATGGAGAGAATCCCTCACCTAGCCATTTTGAAATCCAGACAAGGTTGTTGTTTTTGTTCTAAATAAAAAATAAGATCTGATCTAAGAATTATTTCAGGGCATTTCTTTGACCTTAATTGCACAGGAGATCAGACTAGATGATCACAATGGTCCCTTTTTTGATCTTAGAATCTAGGAACAGAGAGATGCCATGTCCTTCTGAAAAATCTCTCTCCCTTTCTTTAAATCTGCATCCCTTTCATTGAACTGCTGTACGTTCATTAGAGTGGTTGAGAATTGAATCTGCATAGTTGCAAATGTAGCGCTTTGATCAATTCCTTTTGTCAGAGTCTCTCAAAAGCAATCTCATTCTGTGCATGCATACTACTTAAAAAAATGAAACAAGACAGATATTGGAATATGAGTCTTTAACTATTGATTGTGTCATAATAACAACACAACTTTTTAAATTGTCATGTGAATCCGGAAAGATTAGTCAAGTTTTCAATAAACAACTATGTTGCAGAATATATTAGGATGTTTAAAGTCATCTGAGGCCAAACGTACTATAGTGGTAAACATCTACTGGGAAAATGTAAATACTTTTAAAAGTCCATCGACTATGGAAAGTCAAAGTAAATGGACCTTCATAGGAAAAGTTTTTTTTCCCCCCTTGCCATAATAAAATGGAATCTTCAGACTAAGAGCACAAAGCTAGACTAACAGGGAATGGTGAGAGAGGAGCAACACAGGGGAAGGGGAAACGGCACAAAGGATGTGATTTGCTCCAGCAACAGCTGGTAAGACAGACTGGCTGAGAAGCTTGTAAGATCAGAGCAAGGCCGATAACACTGCAGCAGCGTGTACCTACACTGGCGAGTCTCCCATCACTGCTGTAGTACCAGTGGTAATACAACAGGAATACTGGCATAAAGCATTCACTGGCATGTGCCTCTGTGTTGGGCCAGGCCTGCATAACATAGCAGTAAAAGGTCAGGGGCTGGGCTAAGCCAGCACTCCTCAATGCTGTTAGCACAACAAATCTGCACTGATGTGACTGCAAGGATCGGAAAGTTTCAGGAGTTGGGGTCAGGGGAGAACAGTGCAGATGAGACCTCATTGTATTTCTAACATATCTGCAATAGCACAATGGGATCAAAGGTTAACAGGGAATAGTCATGTCTCTTGTGCACAGTTTTCAAAATATTCAGTTAAATGCTCCCTGGGTTATATTTAAGTTTCACCTGGAAATGTTCCCATCAAGGAAACATCAACCAGAAATTTCAAGCATGGGGTGCTTCAAAAGGACAAGGGAAAAGGTTGAATCAATAGAGCTGCTGCTCCAGAGGAAGGCTAGGTAGCTGACCCAATACACCGGGGCAGAAGAAGCAGATTGGGTTGGACAGGTTCAAGAAAATATGGATCACTTTGGTAGTTCCATTTTATATTAGCAATGAAAAACAATATGGTGCCAGGGACCCAGAGATACCAACAGAGAAAACCTCTCCGAGACTCTGACATATGCACCAGAAATGGCTGAGTAAAAATGAGGAAAGTCCTCAGAAGACTGTCTGCAGGACAGCACAGTCTTTGAAAAATCTTCCTCTTGGGGTGGGTCAACAAATCACCATTTTACTGTTTGGGGTTCAAGGAGCACACAAATTCCTGTGCACAAATGCTTCAAAATGAAGTTGGGCCATAACTGTGACTTAACTTAATGTTCCTTTGGCTACAACTGTTTGAACAGATACACGTCACCTGTTTACGCCTCTTTCTATGGTTATGTAGACACCAGAACAAATATGTTGGTCACCTTGTGTCTTTCGGGCCACAGCCTTCATGGGAAAATGCAACTGAGCAGCTTTGTCTCAGTTACTCTACAGTCTTCTTTAGCTATGAAACTGACCTGGCCCTCCATCCAGGCCTCAGTCAGAATCCTACCACTGCCAGGGCCTTGAGGCCTTCCTTTGAAGTCCAACAGAAAAGAGCAAACAAGCCAAATCATCAGTCCATCTGGGCTTAGCTACCAGTCTCCTTTTCTTACAGGTAAGTCCCACCTGCAACAAACGTGTATGTGTTTGCAGATTTGGAAAGGAACTTACGCACCAAACTCTCCAAACACCAGGCAGAAGACATACTCAATCACCCCAAAGCAAATGCTGAGCACATCCTTCCCTCACAGCTCCTGCCAGCTGCTTGCAACAGCGCTGGCAAGAAATTAATAGCCAGCTGCTAACCCTCACAGAAGGCACAATGCCACAGTAACAGGTAGATGAAATGGGAAAAGAGTTTGTCAAGAATATGGGGAGGGCAAGGAGAATAGGATGAAAGAATTAAATTAAAAAAGGTTTGGGGGATAATTACAAGACAGGTATTTTTAATGGTTACTGGCGGACACCCCAACTCCTGTATTTAAATGGCTTTTTTAATTAAAAAACAGCAGGCTCCGCATGCTAATCTTTTGTAGCAGAAAGCTCCTGATGTTTTTGCAGGTTTCAGAAAGCCTAAAATCAGTCATCAAGAAGGCTAACTCCATCTTGCATCTTTGTAACATTTTGTTTCAGAACAGCCCCAAAAAGTTTCTATGCTGTAATCTGTGGCATTCCACACTCTCCTACAGAAATACTATTTCAGCATTAAAGGAGTTAAAGTCACAACACCCCAGGGCATTTCTAGCTTCATTTTCTCTAAGTCTCATCTGTCTTTCCTTGTTACTTCAAAATGTTGTTCTAGCCAAAAATATCGGTGGAGGGCTGCCAGGTTTAAATGTGTAGTCAGTGTAGAGAACATTCCAGTTGTGCCATGTTTTTGGCCATATAAGCGATTTAACTTGCAAATTGGAAGCTAACGTTGTAGGACTTGGGTTTTCCTGGGAGTCTCAGCAGAAACACTTCAATTAAAAAAAAAGTCATGTCAACCCACATAGTACAAAAATAAATTGTTAGTGATGTTTTTATGAGCCGAGGTTTCCCAAAAGTAAAGCAATTTAATAATTTTGCACCATTTCAAGTCATAGGATCTGTGGGTAAAGAGATTTTAAAATAACAATTCATCTTCATTATATTCCACAACCAGAATTGTTCAACACTTTGCACCTCCTATGTTACGTAATAATATACAGTAAGAAAGAACCAACTACAGCAGGCCAAGGGGCTAGAAAAGACTGCAGTTAGAAAACAAGAGAATGTGGAAAACTTCAAAGTAGTGCAAAATATGAAGAGACTTTTATAATCCTCTACCAGTAATTCACACCTACCTTCCCTTGCCTCAGGCCTTGGAGTTTGGAGATGGATTTCACCGATAGAGTTAGTCCTGCCTCATGTCCACGAGGACAGACGATGAAATGAAACTCTACAGCTCTGCCTTGCCAGATTTGCATGAATGGTGACCTTGACTGCAGGTGTGCCAGGAATGGTGGCTCATAAGCACAGCACAGCCTCTCTCTTGAGTAAAGGAAGATATTTGACCCACATCACAGAGCAACTGCACGCAGAACATCAATGTCCTCTTTAGTTCTCAGCTGTGGTATCTGCAGGTTACATTGCAGTAGGAACAGACACCAGGGCTGCGTCTACACTACAAAAATAACTTTGAAGTTGCTTATTTTGAAGTGCAGCTTTGAAGTAGAGCATCTACACACACCCTACTTCGAAGTTAAACTTTGAAGTAGGGCACTACTCCATTCCTGGGAATGGAGAAAGGACTTTGAAGTTGGGCTCCCTACTTTGAAGTTAACTTTGAAGTGGGGGGGGGGGGAGAAAGGTGTGTAGATTCTCTGCTGGCTACTCTGATGTAGTGCCTAACCTCAAAGTTAGCTCCTAGTGTAAACACACCCCAGGTGTGGCAGCGCTAGAGGGCCCACTGCATAAGTAAAAGTCTTCTGGTGTATGGACAAGTCTTGGCAGATACCGTGATGATGGTTCAGGATAACAAACATCTCCCTTACATGTAATTTTGTGTCTTCTGAATGGGAATTCGCTGCTTTGTTGAGGTTGGCAACAGGCATCTCCAACTCACTGCTTCCCAGTGCAGTCTACCCATATCCTCCCTCTACAGGAGAGCACGGGCAACTGCACTCTTGGTCCCACTTTTCTGCTACCAAACTTAGAGGCACAAGCTTCCCCAGAGGTTCCCTGACGTCTTCTCTCCTGAGACATGTTTGTTATCTTCTCCCTCCCTCTCCAGCTTGGTCTCCCTATGGCTAGGGAGAAGGCTTGGGGCACGCTCTGAGGAAAGCTGGACATGCCACTAGTGGGAGATCCCTAACTCCCCAATGATTGAGTGGGGCCCAGCCGGTGAGAAGAAGAATTCCTGCCCCTCCCACACTGACAACACCCCCACCCAACCTCATCTCAGTTCCTGCAAGATTGTTTTGGAGCAGTCTCCTGAGCCACGTGACCCTCACTGCAGGTCTGCAAGTCAAGAATGACAATCCCATCCAGATGGTGTCTTTGAGAGTCATAATTACCCATCTCACAGAAGCAGCACCTCAGTGTGTTGATATTTATTAAGTGCTTTGAGACCCTCAGATTCCTTGATTATTGTCTTGGATACCTGAATACCTGCTATTTTTCAGTAGTCGTACCCCAGCATATCAGGTGGAAATCAATTCCCTGGTCTGTATGTTCTCCTCATGCTGCTGTGCCATTTCCTCCCTCTCTGTTCTTGTGCCTGCTCATGCTGGTGCAATGCTAGACGTGCTTTTTTCAGATGCTCAGTGCCATCGGTTCTGACTTTGGCAATGATTAGGTACTTCCTAGCTCCAGTGCATGCTGTATACACCATACAGTTATCTTGTGCTAGCTCTGCAATTCCAAATCAGAATTGGCCTTGTGTCTATGCCGGATAGATCATAGGGAAATATAGCAGTAAAAAAGGAGTATGGGCCAAGCTAGGAAGAGGTTGTGGAACATTTCGGTCCAATGCACAGGGGAAGCTGGTCTGTTGATCCTGTTCCAAAGAATCTTTGTAGACTGCCATAAGGAAAAGATTTGATATATATGAGGCATACGCCATAGGATTCTGCTGCCTCACGAAAAACAATCTTAGAAAAGACAGGTGTGAATTGGGTCCACTGAGGTTCCACACTAGGCATGGTCACTCAAAAAGCCACTGACGTCAAGCACCTGGTGAGATCTTTCCCTGGGGCTCAATTCCACATAGTTGATGTGATCTCTTTAAGGCACTCCAAAAGGATTGGCATAGGTGGACGCAACCCAAAAAGTTACTAAGGATCCTACCCAACCTTTGAAAATAGATGCTTCTGGTCCAGAGTGGGTATTTTTTTTAAATCCAGGACAGCCTTCGATGGTGCCAAGAAGGATGAAAAGCTCCACAGACCCTCATGGGAAATTCTATGCAATAATAATTTTGCAGGATGATTTCTCATTATTGAGAAGATGCAACACTGCTTTGAATTGCATGTTTTCTTTCATTTCTAATTTTGTTTCATGACCTATGGTATAAGCCTTGGGTAAATTACAAGATAAGCAAAACTTTCAGCCTTTTAAATTAACCTTTGGTAGGCCACAAAAAAGTTTGAGCACAGAGGCATATTAGGTTAGCCAAGCAAAAGCAGATGTTGTTCACATTCAATCACACACAATAGCAAGAAAGTAATAGAAATGCAGGTGATAAGAATGATACTTTGCTCTCCAAGAGCACTTTTCCCCTAAGGAACTACAACATTAATTTCTTTAGCCTCACAACACTGAAATAAATAGTTAGCCTCCCCATTTTCTAGGCAGAGACAAGCCACATGCTTAAATGTACTTATGTCAGTGGTGAACTAGAATTAGATAATCTGTCTCTCAGACCTGCTTATCAACCCTAACCTTTATTCCAAATCTATTAGGTTTTTGGTGTCAACTGTACTTCTCAAGTTCTTCATTCTCTCCATGCAGAGTATGCTGCTGCAAAAAAGTCATGGTCCACCAAAATACACCCACTCTTCTTGGCACCAAGGAGTTAAATTTACTGTTCTGTTGTCTAATATGTCACAAGACAGACCGGATTAAAGTTCACCTCGTGTCCAAATTCCAAGCAGCTTTTCGCTGTTAATCTAGCCACTGAATAGGCCAACATTATAGCTCTATCAGAGAGGCTTTCTAGTTTGATTTGCTGTATCTATTGAACAACAGCATGTGGATCAAACAAGGTTGAGCAGCTTGCCGTCCACCTGTTTCTCAAGTGCAATGAAGCAAAAGAAAGCTTCTCTGACAATTTAAAAGAGAACGACTACCAATTTTGAAGGAAATGATTGCGTGCAGTCCAACCTAATGTCATTTAAGCTACATCAGAGAGCAATCCCCCATCACTTAATGTTCCGTGTCTGTCAGTCTTCCGATTTAAAAATGATTTTAGGTAAAGTAGCAGCACAACCACTATTCGGTATAAAATCATTCTATTGAAAAGTGGTTTCTCTCTTACTTGCTCCATTATCACAAAAATCTTTGAGAGTAAAAGATGAATACTCTGTTTAAAAAAAAAACCATTCAGCAAATACACACCTTCAGAGATTCCTCTTTGGAAACATACATAACTAGCTCTATATTATGGAAGGAAATTCCAGTTTATTTATCTTTGGCCTGACCTTGACCTGCTATCAGTGCAGTCTAGATTTCCAAGGCAATCATCAGTGTGGCTATTGAAGAGGTGAACAAACATTAACAGGAGTCATATTGAGTTAATCTATTAAATTCTAATTCTGTGGAGGATAGAGAGCCCTTCTTGGCTGGTTTTTAGCCTCTTTGTAGCAGTTCTGTTACAGAACTGTTTCAGGCCCAGTCCTTGGAGAAAGCATTTTCTTACAGCACCTCAAAGACAAGACAGACTCTACTATGGGGGGGGGGGTCCTTTGAGTCTCCTGGAGTCCATGCCTTAGCCGGGAGTCTGTACTCTGTGCTTCGTGCACTCCAAGAGTCACCTGCAAAAGCACATGCCACGCTTGTGCCCATGAAGTCCTAGTGAAGCCGGTGAAAACCAGGCCCCCATCCGTCTTGAAGAATATAAAAAAGCATCTTGTCTAGAGCAGCACAAAAAAGGGTAAAGGATGACACGAGGATGTTGACAGCAGCAGGTGAGCAAAAGGCACACACAACAGGTTGAAACTCTGTTGCTTGGCACCCTTTGACCTGACTGCTGTCAAATGAGGGACTTTGCTGAACTATGGGAGGTCAATATTGTCTACCAGCAAAATCAGTACTACCACAGTTTACTGGGCTATTAGAAGACATTTAGGGGTAAATTAAAGCTAAACAACAGCACAGAACACAGAGCCAGGACTGACGGTTGTAAACAAACTTTATGGGACGAGGGGAAGCTTGGCCACACCCATGAAAAATGGTCTTCTTTTCATCTAAAATGATGCTGGATTATGCACGAGAACGCTCCTGATTAGAGGTCTTCAACCTGTACTCGTATGCCTAAGAGCAATGGATGAAGCCAGACACATGGATGGTAGCATGCTCTACTGCAGTGCAAGAGTGAAGATGATGGGTGTGTGAAAATAGCACGTTGTACATATATTTCCATACACCCACTCCTACAAAGCCAAAGCATTGCATGGTTATGTATCAATTTATTGTCCATATATGAAATATCATTAGAAGAGCCAGCTCTCCACTACCCTCAGCTGTTACTGAGCACAGCAGGGAGAGCAAGAACTCTCAGGATAGTTCTTTGCCCTAGCATTGGCTCTGCTGCAGTTCAACTGCCCTGGAGACTAGTTGAATTTGCGCCAGCTGTGGACGATTGCCAAAAGGATGGCCTTTTAGCTCACACTACGTAGGACACAATGCCTCTCCTTCCTACTCAGGCATACTCCCGTTCTTGGGAATGCAGGAAGGGAGATACAGGAGCTAGCTGCCTCTACACCACGGGAATTTCATGCCCCTTGGGAAGTCCCAGGTGGGGATATGCTGATCCTGTGGCCTCGCATCAACAGTTATCTATTCCTCTGGTATATATCCTGCATCCTACTGGGAAGGAAGGACAGGACCTAGAGCTACACTGACCTGGAGCTGCAGGTGTGCCACAATTCCCATTGGACTGGGTGAGGACATAAGATAATGTGTTACCACTTATGGAAAATACTGCCCCTTTCCTTGATTCTCACCAATGAGACTCGCCTGACGGAGTGCTGAAAGAACTCCGGAGGCCTGGAATGCTAATCCAGTTTGCAGGGGTTTGTATTTGAAAAGGCCTCAGCACACACTCTACCAAGATTAAATTGCATTCACTCTGTTTCAAGTGGGTGTGGTGCTTCCTTGTTGCTTTGTGAATTTGTCTTTAATTATAAGGTCTTACTCATAAATCTTGCTCTCTCTCCGAGATTCAGCAGCCACCATTGCTCAGAACCTGTTGGCTCAGCAACATTCCTACTACAACATTGTGTTCCTTATGCTGTGCTGAGCCGTCCATGGAAACAAGCTGAGCCCTCAAGGGTTTTTCCCTCTCCTTCTATATTTATTTTAAAAGGAGATCCAAAAAAAAAAAAAAAAAACAACATACAAGAGTTAGGCCCAGGGGCATGCAGTTATTTTTGCATTTCAAGAGGTTTTAAAATACCAAACACATTAAGAATGGACTTGGCCAGAACGTCAGTTTCATTCATGTGCACCCATGGAAAGCAATGGTTTTCGAAGGTGCAGAACTGAAAGCAGGATCTAGCCCTCCCTGTTTATTTTGTGTTCATTTGGTGACTTTCATCCCAAAACTCTCAAAAATTTCTTCAAAATGTGAAATCTCCCTCTGAGGTAATGGTCTGGTTTAGAAGACAGGGAAATCAAAGCAAAGCACAGACTGATAATGCAAGTTGACCAAGATGACTGAGCAAGCGAGTGCTGGGAGTCAGAGGATGAAATCTCTCTGTTGGACTTGCTGGACACCAGCTCTACTCCTCTTCCTTTGTCGACTCCCACTCTAATTATCTCTAATCCTTCTTTGCCACATTAGACTCCCTCTAACCTTCTCCTTCATCATCTCTGCCCAGGGTCTTGCCAACTTTTGTAATGGGAAATACCCAAGAGCAGGGAACAGGTTCCTTCAGACCTTCCTTCACTCCACATCTCCCAAGGGCTTTTCCCCATTTACCTCAACCACCACCCAAGACAACTCATGCTCCATCTTCAACCCCTCCACTTCAGCCCACAGGCACAACGTCATGGTTGTTGAAATCCAGACATTTTTGGACCTCGCAAACAATCCAAAGGGTTATTCTTATGACTTCACTTTTCCTTTCCAGCTGTCACAGCAAGCAGCAGACCCTGTAACTGACATGCAGTTGTCTCTCTCCAGGCAACCACAGCCTACCTCTCGGCAGGGGTCTGACTAGATGATCCTTGTGGTCCCTTCTAATCCTACGTGTGGAGAATTGGGACAAAGACACTCCCTCCCTCCGGGTTCTCTTGTACCTAGAACAGTGTCCCCTGTAAGCTTGGCACCTGGGCAGCTGCCCAGGAGAGATTCAGTTTCCCCCGCATCTGATTAGCAAAGCACCCACATCAAGCAGTCTGTGTTTCTATTGGTGATGCACATCCGCACATGCCTCGGTGCACATAAAATGTATTTCACCCACGAATGGAAAAAATTAGAGGGAATCCTGGTTATGCATCAATTTATTGTCCCTATATGAAGTATCATTAGAAGAGCCAGCTTCTCTGCTACCCTCAGCTGTGACTGAGCACAGCACAGAGAGTAAGGACTGTCAGGAGGCTATGCAGCTCCCCAGTTCTCTGCCCTAGCACTGGCTCTGCTGCAGTTCAGCTGACCTGGAGACTCGTCTCATTTGCACCTGCTGTGGACGACTGCCAAAGGACAGCCTTCTCTTTGTTGGACTTGCATTCCTAGCAGCACCTGGAGGTGGTTATTGCTGTAGACCTCTCATTTCTCAGTTTGTTTCACATTACCGGCACTTGGGACTCATTCCCATACTGCACAATAAAGATTCAAAGGCTCATAACAAAATACCCCAAGCTTGGTCAATATTCCTCTCCCCCTGCCCTCCCCCCACACAGTTTACCTAATTTGCTACACTGAATCAGAAGTCTCTTAACTTTGATTAGTGTTAACCAACTACTAATTTTCTTCACCGAGTTCCCCACAACTCTCACTCTCTCACTTCCTTTGACACACAGGATAGAATTATCACTCCCATTTATTCATCCCACCCATGCCTGAATCAAGGCCTGTCACTTGCTAACTCTTCCTTGTACCAGAGGGGTAGCCATGTTAGTCTTTCTGCAAAAACAGAGAGGAGATCTGTGGCATCTGATAGAGCAATAGACGTATTTGGGCAGAAGATTTTGTGGGTTGTAATTCACTGCGTCAGATGCCCTTGACAAAGTGGGAGTTTGCCCATGATAGCTTATGCCTAAATAAAAAAGTCAGTCAATCAGTAAAACGCTGCCAAACTCTTCTTTAATTTGGTGTTAGAGCTGAGGAAGCCTCTCGAGATTTTCAAACAGCTCACCCAAAGCTGGACTGGAGACTCTTGGCACTAGATCCACAGAGATTTAGACACCCCAACACAAGTCTTCAAAACCTCTTTTCAGCTGCTGCCTATCCCCTGTTTCCACCAATAAATCCCCATGGTGCCTAAGAATCTCCAGTCAGCACAGGCATAGTCACTTCAGCCGCAATTCACGTTAAGCTTCGGCAGGATCCACAGGCTAGACCTACTGTGGCTAAGGGCCCCAACCCAGTAAGTATGCTCAGCTGCAGAGATTACAACATGGATCCACACTGAGTTTGAGAGTCACTCTTGTGAATTCTTACTGCTTCCCTGGTTCACTGATTGTGGAATTATTTATACAAAGTAGAAAAGCTTCATATGCAGGTGGCAGGGGGCGCGCGCGCGCGCGCGCACACACACACACACACACACACACACACACACTGCCTGCCTGCACCATCCTAAGGCATTCCATAGCCCAAAGGATGGAGCACTCTGCTGAGGCAGAAGATGTGGATTCACATCCAGGCTACACATCAAGCAGTGGAGGGGACTGATCCTGGTGCCTCCCATATCCTGGATAAGTATTCTTACCATGGGATTAAAGTTTGAGGGAAAGGGATAAGCATTGACAACCTCCCTTCTTCAGAGACCTCACTCCAGCAGAGGCCCACAAGCAGTAAAACCCAAGCAGAGACAGGCCAAGGGTGCTGGAACAATATTTATAGCAGGGGTGCTGGAAGCCAACCTGTATATCGTGTACATAACGGAAACCAGCCAAGGAATGTGCTAGCACCTCTAGTTCCAGCCCTTGTAGACAGGAACTTAATGTAAGCTTCATCCTTCAGAGCATGTTATATTCCTCTACTCCCTATGTTGCCACATGCTGGCTCATTATTCTTAGGCTATGTCTACACTACCCTGGAAGATTGACTTGCCCCGGGTCAGTCTTCTGGGGTTTCATTGTGTGTGGCCAGTAGGGATGCATGAAGTCAACCTCACAGGGGTCGCAGTCAACCCCTATACTCCTCATGAGACATGAAGCGTAAGGGAAGTTGATAGGAGAAACTCTCCCATTGACCTTCCCCAGTATGGATGGCCAAGTTAGTCGAGCACAGATGTGTCAATTTTAGATATGCAATTATCGTAGCTAAAACTGCATATCTGTGATCCACTTACTTTGTCACATATAGATGTAGCCTCAGATGCCTAATTCTACCTGTGCCTTGTGTAGGGAGCCTAACACAGGGTGATATCCATCAGGGGGGCAGGGCACCTAAAGTTTGTCTCAGCATTTCAATGCTTAAAAACTTGTTGTGGCTCTAAATCCAGCCATACAATTTTTCTGATGCCACACAGTTCATCTTGGTAAGACTCATATCAATAGCCCTTTGAATGGAAGCCAGATTGTACCCACTATGGTAAGTTTATGAACAAAATCCCACATACATTTCTTGTATTAAATTTAAGCCTTCTACAACAGTATTACAGATCTAGATTAAAATGCTATGCTTTATCTTATTCTTCATCAGCTAAGTCTATTTACAAGCTAAAACAAGTTCTCCTGAAACATTTATTGTTTTTAGGATGGTTTAGGCAGAAGACAGCAAAAGAAAAAAAATCCACTCCACTTTGTTTAAAAATTTTAGAGCAAATCTTGAGTGATACGTTTTCATTTAGCTAAAAGCAACTTAATAGCAGTTTTCTACTGCCACAGTGAAAAAAAAAAAAGTTTATTTTTATTGCTCTTGTTAAAATAAATGGCATTTTTAATATAGAGTGTCCCCATAACAACATATATGATTTGGTCACATTATGAAATAAATGTCATGTGATATTATACATTTCAAAGCAGACAGTTATGTTATTTTAGTTATTAAATTCAATCACTTTTACTTGCTTCTTTTCCCTGGAGGCAGGTGTGGCTTTGATTAAAATGTGACCCGCCCAAAAGCAAAATAATTTAAGTGTGAGTATTTTCATTTTTAAGGTGTATCTGCTTTCCCACAGGAAGTTAAACAAATAAAAAATAAACAGTTTTCTATGGCAGAATTAAAATTTATTTCATTTGATTGACATTTTTTATTCCCAAGTGCAACATGCTACACTAATATGTTGTAGGGAAAGCTAATTAGGTGTTACCTTTTTAATGAGTAAAAGGGGTGTGGTAGAAGGACTTTATTATAGGAAATTTTCTTCTACAGTAAAACCCTATACAAATCTAAGCTCCATTACAACATATGAAACTGGCACTTGCTAATCAGCTGTTTTCCCAGACTAGCCTAGTATTAACAAAAAGTCACAGCACCTGTGGCACCTTACAGGCTAACACATTTCGGGCATATGCCCCAATAAATTAGTTAGTCCTCAGGGAGCCAAAGGACTCTTTGTTGTCCTTGCCAATACAGATTAACACAGCTATGCCTCCAAGACTGGTATTAAAAGGCTTCAAAAATCTTCTGCCACTATTAAAGAAACTTCTAGACATATGGACTCAGAAAATCCTTTCTCCTCCTTCCCCTCTCTTGGATTTCCCTGAGGAGTTGTACAATCTCATTTTTGAAGTAGAGGAATTGAGAGCTCTGGACTAATTCCTAAGGATCAGATCTAAAGCTGTTGATAGACTGTCCTTTATGTCAACAGACACTGGAGTTGGCCCTAACCAAGACAGGGATTCTGAATTAACTTCTCTCTTATCCTTGACCATGCTGCCTTGTTACCTCTTGTTCTTGCCATATTGTGAGGGAGTGTGGGTTTGTGTTAAAGGGGTTAAGCCTCACAACTCCACTCCTGATGCTGTTACAAACAGCGTGCCCTTGGGCTAGTCATTCAGCCTAACAGTTTAGCTGGCATTAAGCCAGTTATATACCCTTACTGCCTCACAAAACTGGTTTGAAACTCTTCAGTAAGTATTCCGAGATCCTTGGATAAAAAGGAGCAGCAAAGATTACAGCATCATTGTTCACCTCCTCCCAGGAATCCACGTTGCCGTATGCCTTACCTTGGTGCAGCAATCTTGGCCCAAATTCTCAAAAGGCATTGAAATGTCTCTTAGCACCTGGGCCCTAGAGACCAACGATCAAGACTGAAGATGGGTTCAACCAGTACTAGCCTCTCTAGTCCAGCATTCTCTGGTCTGGCATGACTTTGATTAGCTTGATGTCCACTTATCATACACATGGCCAATTTTCCCACCATCCCATAAATTTTGTTTGTAGCCACCAGTCCTGGCTCTCAATGTTCTGTGTTGTTATTTAGCTGTAATTTACTCCTACATGTCTTCTGAGAGTCAAGTAAGCACTAGAAGTGTTGGCAATGCTGCTAGACAGTACTGACTTCCTGTGCTTTCACCCATTCTCTGGTTCTGCACCATTCAGACCCTGAGGGTGCCAGACTAGAGAGTCAGCCTGAAAGAGACAGAACACCACAAAGGAAAAGCTTCACCATGCCTGATGTTCCATTCAAGACACCAATCCATGATATTTGTGCCATTCTGGTCCGGCCAGGGAATTGCAGATTAATTGCATCAACTTGGTTGAACTGGATTTCCTATGTTAGTTCCTAAAATCCTAATTCCTCCTAATACAGTCTAATGATTCTAATACTCTGTTACAATAAATTGCATTCCTATTAAAATAATTGAAATAATTTCTCTATTAAACTAAACCTCATGTTGTCAAACTAAACATCACCATCTGTCCGTGCTTTTAAAAAGTGTGGCGTGATGCACAGCAGCACAGGGAAATTTTAAAGCCTGTAGTGGCTTTTTCAAAAGGCGAGCAGTGATCATCAACCACACACCTGATGCTACAAGTAACACCACTTGGAATCAGTGCTTTGTTTTCTGTTACATGCAGTGATCTAAGGAAAACATTCTTCGTGCCACCATCTGCATTTCCTTTAAGTTATCCGTGTGACAAGCACACACAGTATTTCACAATTCATTCAGAAAAAAGGCAGCAGTGACTAGTGCTGTGTACACTCCTTGCATATGCTTAGGATTCTTTTGGCATACATGCACAAATGTTCACTGCCATTTCTTTGAGAAGGCTTGCAAGATACAAAATTTACATATGTGGCGTGCTTATGTATTGAACAGTGGACCGTGATGATGTGAAATTTGAAATTGCCTTTTATTTTTAAAAGAGGGTTCTTTCATTTATGTATTAAAATGATTATGTAGTTATCTGTCAAGTCCACAGAAGAAAACAAGCTTATCAATAGACAGAGAATGGATTACAGCCGGGGAAAAAGTGGGTTTGAGTGTCAGAACTTGAGAGTTCTGGAACTCAGCCCAGGAATAAATCTGGTCTTCAATAGGAGATACTAAACGTAAATTTCTATAAGAAAAAGTTTGTCTTTAATAGTAGGGAACCCAGGGTGCAGACATCATGGCAGAGGTAAAGCCTATTAACCTTGAATTGTTATTGCATTTACATGTAATCGGAATTTTCTGAATCTGGATCGAGTACAAGGAATGTTATATGGACTGCACTGCTATCAACAGTGGTAAATTTAGGAAAAAATGCTAGCACAGGCAAAGATAGCCAAGTCATCTCCCAAATTCTTGTTAAAATTTTACAAGAATTATTCAGCATATACTACTTCATATTAAATGTAAATCTGATTAGAAAAAAAACCTGAAATGGGCAGTGATCTGTGAAGTCTGACTATGATCAAGGAAACAAACTAACATATACCAGGGTCTGGAATAAACACCTGGGCAATTAATCCAAAGAAAAACAGTGCAACAGCCTCATTCATTTCTGGGCTGGTCTCCCTTCCCATTCCTGGTTTTCCAATCCCCTACAAGTTACATCAATTAGGGGAATATTAAACATTGTGATCTCTTCCCCCCTTTTATTACAGCAACATTACTTGACATACTCCCTATCCAGAATTTATGCTGAATGAACTTCAGCATAGGAGATAAGCGGAATCAAATCATGCCTGTACTGCTAGCTTCACCTTTCCACCATTTTAGGCTGTACGTCATGTTTGTAGTGGTAAGAATAAAGATAACCAAAAGTAGAAAACGAAATGAGGAAATTGAGATTTCTCGCTCTCCTGGTCATCTTCTTTCCTTTGTTATAAATCAACGATTCTGCATGCTCTCTTCAAGTTGCATGCCCAAGCACTGTTGCCATTTGCAGTTAACCTTTGCTAATTAAAATATGTTTAGCATTTTTGGTTCAGTGCTGTGGCTACATTAACTTTTGATCTTGTTTACTCAAGCAATTCCCACGTGGAAGCATCAAAGTCTGTTAGTTTTTAAGAACTGTTAAAGCTACCTGATGAATGTAACAGAGCTTATGAAAGAATCCCAAATGGATCAGCATGATAAGAGGCAGGACAGAATGTCGGGCAGAGTTCCAGGACCACACTATTTTTGTGCTCTACCTCTTTAATTACATTCCCATATAAGTATCAAACTCTTCCAGTGGATGTTGGGAATATCCTTTTTTATGGCAAGCGTTATGGTTTTCATTTCTTTATTGACATGTGACATATTCAATGCAACATATTTCACCATTAGCACATTTCCAAGAAATTAAACTAAAAGGAAAAACTCAACTGAACATTAGAGGTATCAAAAGATCTACTTAAGGGGCCACTGACAACTCAAAGATCATTCCTAGATAAATATTGGGAGGGAGGGGGTCATACTGTTCTTCACCAAGGGGTGCCAGATCTAGAGAAAGGGCTTCAGACTGTACCATTATTTCCACACCTCCAATTGGCTTTACCTCAGATGACTAGGATCAGCAGAGCATTCCTAGCATCAGCATGGCTGATAGACGGGAAGGCTGTATCGAAGTTGGTTGGAAAGCAAAACTTTCATCCTGCAGGAAACTGTTCCATTCAAAACACACACACACAGTGTTGAGCTATCAAGGAGTCAAAATATTGACGAAGTTTGCAGAATGAAAAACATCTCTGGAAGAGTTTCAAATTGGAACAGTATAAATGGATCCAAAACCCCTCTAAAAATGTTGATTTCTTTATTTAAATTCTTGACTTATTTTTCTTAAATATTTGTTAGGTAGGTCAATTATATTTTTGGCACAAGGAAAACATCTATGACAATTTTTGGAAGTGTTTCTTCTACAAGTTCTGGCCAGTAGCAGCAGTGATCTGTTTTATATAGGCCCTCATATCATGCTTACTACTTTAATATCTGAATCCTTGCTAGTCTTGACAAATATCAGTCATGTGATGGTTGTTCTCCTGCCTTCTCACCAGGTGGAGAAAAGCATGTGTACTGGAGGGTCTTGTCTGGGCAGGGTTTAATACATACCAACATGTATATCTGGGTGTTACAGAAAGCAAGATAATAGAAAAATGTGCCTTGCACTTGGAGCAGAAGGGGTGAGATCTCTGGTGGTTTTAAGTCACTGGAAAAGTTCATTCCACACTTTTGGACCAGATCAGAGAAAGCTTGGTCTCCCATTCAAGTCAGCTTTACCCATATTGTAGAAAAGTCCTATTGTGTCAGAAAAGCAGAGCTGATGATCACAGCTTCATCACAGAGTTTTAGTTGATCTTTCCACTCTCTGTCTCCCAGGCCACTGAACACCTTGGAGACAAGGCCCCAGACATTAAACAGTGTGGAGAGCGGACAATAGCCCATGCTGCTGAGGAAATACCTCACAGCATTTTAGTCTAGTTTCCCAAGTTCTGAAGGCTTCATGCTCAGCAATATCACAGCCAAGTAGGGATGTGTGTTTGAATGGGTGAAGCTAATTCACCCTCTCGCTGGATGGTATGGAGTCTCCTCTCTAATCAAGGATGATTTAAAAAACACACAAAATACCACAATTCATAGCAGCATCAGCAAGGAATCCAAAAATGTTCCTAAGCAAAGGACTGAACTAACCAACTGTGAATATGTACCTTCAACCAATAGAAGACTGCACCAAGGCTTAAATTCTAAGTTACTTCTCTCTGCCCATTAATATCACCCATGTTTTGAAATCAGTATTTTTTTCATCCATGAGCTGATCTCATCCAAACACTGAGCAATTTTGTGGTAATGGTAAGTACCAAACACTGTGAAGGACAGTCACCCCAGTCTACAGTGGTCATGCCCGTTTGGGAAGGCATTTCGAACATCCTGCTTTCACTTTACCTCTACTCATGAGCCAGCCAGCCATATGTATTCTGGGACTTCAGTACATTACCCATTAAGCAGTCCTGCACATCTGGCATCCTGTGAATTTGGCTCATGTCAGCTGGAGGTAAAAGCATGACGTTGTGAGAGTATTTCACATCAGAAAGCCAAAGCTCTGTCATTCTTTTAGGCAGATTCAATTACATTTTTGCCACAGTGATCAATACATGCTTCTCTCCAAAAATCCATTTGAGATGAAAAAACAAAAAGAACCCTTGCATTTAAATGGTCTACTTTGATTCAATAAGTTAAAATAACTTTTAGCAAATATTAACTGAGCCTCCCTAGACCCCTGTGAAGTTGATATTATCATACCTATATTAGAGATCAACTTTCCCTCTATCTTGGTCTGAATGAAATCACATACAATGTTAATCTACTACAGAGACAAACCCTGCCATCCATTTATTAAAAAACACCATCTCAGCTAGAATTAGTGAGCATTTCTGCTTGGAAACTAATGAAACTACCTGGCCCATCATTGCTAATTTCTACTAACAGAGCAGTTTGATTAACATTTTTTAAAAGGAGAAACTTGAGACTTTCTGTTGATTTGGGAAAAAAATAACTTGCTATTGAAGTTTTTCTAATGAAGACTCAACCCCCAACCCCCATGATGAAATGTCATTCCTGAACCTGAGATATGCAAGCAATCTTTACTGATGGAGATATGCAGGGTGCATTTAAAAAGGAGAATTTTGCCTTTGGTTTGATGTTAAAATTAGATCACTAATTTATACAACCCTTTTGCTGTTTAATAAACTCAGATGAAAAGGGGAGATACAAAATTCTCATACTCCTATTGCTGCTTAATATATTCAGACGAAAAGACAAGATAAAACAACTAACAAGATTTAATTTATGCAGATCTGTCTCTAGTTTCATGATTTAAAGTGTCTTTTTAGATGAAAGTCCAATAATACTCAGCACTTTTCACCTTCAAAGTGTTTCAAACATATTAACCAGTGCATCTGCACAGTAAGACGGTAAGGAAGGTATGAAGTATTATTTCCTTCTAAATCTGCACAGCACCCCTGCAAGTAAATATGAAGTATTACTCTGTACAATGGAGATAATAAGGTAGCAAGGTTAAGGGACTTCCTATGGGGACACAGTGAGTCAGTGTTAAATATAGGTTATAATTCATGAATTCTTAGCTGCCAGTCCTGGAACTGGAAAACAAACTATGCCCGTCTTTGAGACCTGTTCACTAAATTTATGTGCACTGAGTGTTCATGGTGCCACACTGTTGTGTGATAAAAAAGATCAGTGACAAGATTTTTTTTTGGTTTGCTTTTTTTTTTTTTTTTGTCTTCAAGAAAAAAATTAAGGACATCTATCAGTGTAGATGTTTCAAATGTCTGACCAGTTTAAACCTGGACAGCAAATTTTGTTGTGTAGCCTATGATTTTAGGCTATTGTGTTATATAGGATACAACACGTTGATTAATCATAGGCATTATCTGTCAATTGCAATTAATTTGTAGGATTATAGAAGTATAACATAGACACATGCTTATCCCTTCTAAATGCTGAACAAAGAAAAAAAAGTCACAACAAGGCCTGTAGGGTGAAATCTACGAGATTGTCCCTGGGCTATTTTAGGCATTAAAAATGAAGAAATGCTGACACAAGTGAATGACCAGAGAATAACCTGATACCTCTCTTCCCTTTGTCTTGGGGTATCATGTGGTTATAATGCAAGTATTGATTTTAAATCATAAAATGCTGTCGGAAACAGATGTGCTTCTACAAGTGGCTTGACAACAGGATACAGATGGTGCATCAACATGAATAAGAATAAAGGAAACCCACCATCCTGAAAAGCACAGAACTCCACCTTCCCTCCTAAATGTTACCGCAAAATAGACAGCTGATGTGGAGAGAACCAGCCGGGAGCAGAAGCATACAGAACACTGATAAGGAGAGCAAGAACAGAAACGATCAGCAGATTCAGATCTTCTGAATGGCACCAAGATTTATTTACACAGATGCATATATTAGATGACACAAACAGGTAGTAGAATAGGAATTTCAAAGCTTATTCATAGCCTCGCCTGCTGGCAATATGGTATCACTGTTGTACTCAGGTCTTCTAATTCTATTATGCAAGGCAGGTAAAATATTCAGGAACATAAAGTTACTTCTCCTTTTAATTTCAGTTTTTCTACAGTAAAAGGCAATTTGCCTCAAAAAGGACTTTGGCACAGTACCTATAAATTGTCAGCCGTACAATGTTAAGCAGAACAGGAGCACTCACCAAGCTGACAGCAGGACGTGGGCATCCACGTGATCCCACCAAGCAACACTGAGGAACAGACAAAGACAGGGAAGAACAGGCCAAAGCCAAGGACATTTGGAAAATTTTGACCATACCAAAGTAGCAATGAGCTGGCTGTGTTACACAACAAGACAGAAATCTGACTACTGTTATAGCATGGAGCTCAGGGGACAGAACGTCTAACAAAGATGCAGCCCAAAGTGGGCAATCTTTGCAGGATCTAACCGTGTCACATAGGGCACAGGCCAGAGCCATTAACAGCATCATAGCAAAGGATTTTGTCCCTGAAATCTGTGCAACAGTTTCCCACATCCATGCTGTCTGAGTTCCCACAGGAGAATGCTGGCAGTGTTGTCTTAACCAGCCCACATTTTGTCACGGTGTCACAACTTATTTATGGAAACTCAGGGTTAGGCCATATACCCGGCACTTTACCTTCATAATGATGTAGCTCAGGACAGAGCTAAGTGTCACTGAGGTGCACTGGGATAGGAAGATGTGCCACCCACCTCACAGTGATAACAGATTTAGTCAGCAATATTTTGGATATGTAAATCTCTTCACAGGTGATGCTTCTTTTGATGGAAGCATTTAACATACCGATCATTCAGAATCTACGGTGTCTACATGGTTTCATTAATCAGAATGCCTCCTGCCCCCACGCAAAAGAAGTACATCCATACTCATCCTGCAGCATCTCGTATTGCTGATGGCCCAATATTCCCATCCCATCTACAAGAAGCCGCAAGGATGAGCAGAAATATCCCGAAATGGCTCAGTCCTCTCCCTTGGAGGGTTGTTAAGGACAACTCTTCTGCTGAAATCTCAGCAGCAGATTCCCCCAGGTCTCAGTTATCTCTAATTTGACACAGGGAAGGCCAATAGACTTTGGGGCCATCTCTGTGCTGCCAGAAGGGCCGGGGGGAGGGCCTGGAGGCAGCTAGCACCCCAGAGCAGATTTAAAGGACCCAGGGCTCCAGACACTTCTGTTCTGGTAACAGAGGCAGCAGCTGGGAGCCCCAAGGCCCTTTTGAATCACTAGGCCCCAGGGCAACTGCCTCCTTTCATCCCTCTGCTGGCAGGCCTGATTTGACATCTAGATGAAGTCATGGAAGAGACAGAGAAACATCCTACACTGAGGTGCCAAAAGCTCTTAGTTCTCCCAATGGCTAGCTAAAATTTGCACCTGGATGCAGTGCAGATGATTAATGGGCAGTCTAGAACAGACAGAGGCTGGAAGAAAGAAGCACTTTGAAAATTTCTTCTATGTTAGTAGTCTTCTTCAAAACAGAATTGAGGCTCCTTTGTGCTAGGACATGTATAAACAGATATAAAAACATAGTATGTGATGTTTGCGGGGGGCACTAAGAAAACAGGGGGTAGGGCCCTGTGCTGGACTAAAGTAGAGCTCTGCAGTGGGACTTCAATCCCATTGGTCCCTCAAAACCCACTGCTATAACAGCAGAAGTGGGTGGGAGTGGGGCACAAGTAGGATTAAAAGTTCTCCCCTGTAGTCTACTAGGTGGTATCTGAAGGATGGGAAGGCAGGGGAGACATGATGTATGAATGTGCATTTTAGTTAGCTTTGACATTTTACAATATTTAAAGAATCAAATATTCTCAACTCCCTTCCCCTTCTTCCAAGACTATTGTTAATTGGATGGATTATTATATAGTTCCTGTGGCAAAGGTAGGGCCTGAGGAGGGATTTGGAAGATTTGAAAATAGTGGCCTTATCAGTCTGAGGAGGTGTTTCCTTCCTCAAGAAACCACGCAGAAATGCAGTGGCAATAGCGGTAAAAAGAAACTGAGGTGTAGTCAAGTTGAAAGGATCACATACAGCATACCATACCAGCACCATTCCAGGGGGCCCCTCCAGCACTGTACACATGGCACAAACACCCCAATGGACAGGAGAAATCCCTTGAAGAATGTACGAAATTCCACCTATCCACCAACACAGACACATCATACTCACCCTCAGCTTGCTACACCCATTCCCCTTACAGTACTGGTTGAAATTCAAGATCTCAAGTCCTAACCTTCACAGTACAACATTATGGGAGCCCAGAATCCCTAAAAGGTTGCCCATGTTCTGGGATAAAGACCATATGGTTCTCTGACAATAAATCTCTATAATCAGGGTAACACCTGTGTGGGAGAAAAGAGAGACTGGAATAAACTCCAAGAAGACCTAAGGACCATCCTGAACTGCATCAAAGTGTAAAAAAACCTTTCTAGAGCCGCCTTAGCTAATGCAAGTATATAGAAGTAATGCAGAATAAAACACCAATCACACACCCAGGAAAATGCCCTCTCCAATACAAAGTTCTATTCTTGATCCTGTTTTCTTCTCCCTCCGAACCTTCTCTCTGGAAAATCTCACCCACAAACAAATTCAACTAACAACTGGGTGACATGCCTGTTCTCTCTTACAGACAACCTCCCAACCTCATGAGGATCCTTACTAACAGCCACAGTCTATACACCAGGAACACCAGTCCTGGAACTTTTCCCTGCAACAAAGCCCGCTGCCAGCTTTGTCCACATATCTTCTCTGGAAATACCATCACTGGACCTAACCAGGTTACTCACAGAATCACGGGCACTTTCTCATGCTCCTCTACTAACATCATATATGCCATCATGTGCCAACAATGCCCAGATGCTTTGTATATTGGACAGACTTCTAACTCCCTTAGACAAAGGGACAACGAGCACAAAACAGACATCAAAACACTCCAGATCCACAAACCAGTTAGTCAACATTTTAATGGAATGGGCCATTCTGTCAATGACCTCAAGGTATGTGTGTTACTGAAAAGAAATTATCGCTCCTTTGTAGAAAGGGAAGCGGACAAATTGACATTTATATTCAAATTCGGAACATTAACACATGGTTTAAATCGTGATGGGAACTTTCTGAGTCACTATAGGGGCTCGTCTGCATACTTAACTCAATCTAATTCTTGATCTTCCCCCCACCCCTCCACTCTCTGATTTGCTCACCTTGATTATCTTTTTCTGATTTGTCCTCCTTGCTTACTGTTTTTGGTTCTCTGTGTCTTAAATATTGAGTCTGTTCTGGTCTGGCTATGGTCTGAAGAAGTGGGTCTGTCCCACAAAAGCTCACTTAATAAGCTATTTTGCTAGTCTTTAAAGTGCTACTTGACTGCTTTTTGTTTTAACTAACAACTGTGTGCTGATAACTCACAGATCTACTCCAGACCTGTCTTCTGCCCAAACTAAAGATCTCTGCTTGTCTCTCTGACATCCAGCTCAACTTGGCAATAACAGAGCTCTTAATCTTCCCCCTCTGAGTCCTCCTCACCTCCTTTCTCAATTACTGTAGACAATACCCCTGTCCTACCTGTCACTCACGCCTGTTACTGCGGCATCATTTTTGACTCAAACTTCTCTGTAGGGCCTCAACACTGAGGATGCATCCAAAGCTTGCCAATTCTTTCTGTATAATCTCTTTAAGGTACAGCCTCCCTTATCCTCCCACAAGCCTAAATCTTTTGTCCAGCTCTCATTGTCTCACATGTCAATCACTGCAACAGGGAGAAGGGACATCTAAATTCTCACTCATAAGTCTGGCTAATACCCCAGTGTTAAAAGGACAGTAAACCCTTGGATTTAACAGACCCCGATATAACAGACTTTGGAAGAAATGGACACTGTCTGGCATTTGTCTGAGATGAGAGGAGGAGGCTGGCAGACACTCACCAGAGCTGCTGCTAAAGCTAAGAGCTACCGAAGCAGCTGGGACCACCAGGGCTGCGGGGTTCAATGAAGCAGCTTGGGGACGGATGTGACGGGGAGTAGAAACTCTTCTTCCTCAGCCCCATGTGTGTGGAGCATGTCAGCACCTGGCTGCTGCTGCCTGCAATGGTGCTGAGCCACAGCCATGGTGCTGGAGGCTGCTGCCTGCTAGCAAGCTGGGGGCAGCCATGATTTACCTTCATGTGGGCGACTCAGAGCTGGGGGCTGAAGAGACCACAATGCTCAGAGCTGCAGGAAGGAGCCAGGCCAGCATTCAGCTCCTCTCCTGGTAATTGGGAGAGGGAGATGGAGGTGTGAGGGGAAGAATGGGGCAGGAGTGGGGAAAAAGAAGAGTAGGGGGTCAGAGTACAGAAGTGAGTGATGGGCTGGGAAGGTCAGTGCCTCATCATACAGTATAACCATTTGGACATGTAGTACCCAGAGGCACTGAGACCTCATACTAGCATGAGTAAAGTCTCTGCTCTACAGCAGCAGCTGAGAGCCAACTGGCCTTCAGCTCACGTGGTAGAGCACAGCACTTTAGCCCCTATGATTGCAGGTTCAATCCCTGGTGCTGCCAACACAGGTAGGTCAGAGTTATAGATATAAGGGACTTTCTGCATTAATGGATACCCTTCCCCCACCCTATCAGTGTGTTATATTGAGGGTTCACTGTGTGCACAGGCATAAGCCAGTTCTAGCTGCAGAAACACTGAACACATGTAATTTTGCTCATATAATTTATTTTTTTAAAAAATACCTAGATGTGAACTCAAACAAGAAACATGACAAACATCCCAGATCCTGAACTCTAGATCTGAATTTCATAGCTAAGTCCTGTCTCTGACGAGATGAATCAAACCTCCAGATCTCAGCACCCCTCCCTGGAAAAGTTCATGTCTAGATTTTGATCTGAACATGCTACCTCAGGCCTTCTAGAATTACAACCTTTTACAGCCACAGCTTTCTTCGTCGATGCTGCTGAGCCCACTGTAAAGAAACTGACAGACGCCTTTTAAATGTTTGCTACGTACTGAGAACAGGCTAGCCTAGTCTTCAACACTGTAATGTGATTGAGGGGAAAAGGTAATATCAGCTTTGGCTTACAAACATTTTTGGGGGGTTTATTAAAAGTGTTTGCAACAAAAACTGTACACTTATCTCCTTTATTTATGACAACAAATGGCACATATGAAAGGAGATAAGTGCTAAGAGGAGGAAAACTGTCAGCTACAAATAGCAAAAGGCTGTGTAGAAAAACTTTGCCTTTGGCTCTCACCGTACACTTTTAAAATAAGTGTTATAACTATATTCCTTTTGTCAACAGCCTATCACCATGTGAAACACCATTCAAGTTAGTACCAAATTTAAATAGGTCTTGTTTCAAAGGGACAAAGGTGAGATAGTCATATTAAGAACAAATTTCCTATAGTATTGAGAGAAAATTAAAATAAATAGTTATATCATTCATTTATATAGAACCTTTCATCTTCAAAGTGGTATGCCAATATTGATTCATACCCAATGCACTGGAGAAAGAT
Organism: Carettochelys insculpta; assembly: GCF_033958435.1. NCBI lineage: Eukaryota > Metazoa > Chordata > Testudines > Carettochelyidae > Carettochelys > Carettochelys insculpta. The sequence goes on from NC_134145.1 coordinate 8,399,829, forward strand.
TATTCATCTCCGATGGATTCATGGACGAAATGACTGAGGTTATGACATGCCCAGGTCACCAAATAGGTCCATTCTAGTTCCTGATCTGTCAAGAAGGAGCTCTCAGTTTCCTGTTTGCTATACTAGACAATATTACCCTCCTATCTCCACTCTCATTTTTACCCTTCATGCTGCTTTCAGTCAATTTTACACTTCTCCCATCTGAGCAGTGAAATTAGACTGGTCAGTTTCAAACTCTGGTCACATAATACCCAGCATCTCTGTGTTAGAGTGATTTTCTCAAGCATCAGGAAAATATATCATGATAGGCTATGTCTACACTTACTGGGAATGTTGATGGCTGCTATGCAATTTTAGGTATGCCAATTGCATACCTCAAATCTATTTTGCAGCCATTGACTTTGGTCCCCGCTCTCAATGCAGAATGTCAATGGGAGCCCTCCTCCCATTGACATTCCTTAATCCTTGTGGCTCACAAGGAGTTGCGGGGTCAACATTGACCATGGAACGTGCTGTTTTGTGTATGCATGAAATGGCGCCCCAGAATATTGATTTTCTGTGTTCGATCTTCTGCAGCCAGTGTAGACCTAGCCTAACTCAAAAAACTGTTGTAAAGGAGGTTTTTTGTTTTGTTTTGTTTTTAAATTGAAGTCATAGGATTACTAGAAGTAAGTTTGCAGATTCAAATGTTTGTTAAACATCCAGATCTGAGGGCTAGGTTCTCATAATGTGTACCACTAAAAATCTATTTAAAGCATATTCTTGCTATTTCAAGTAGAAGAGATACAATAAGTCAGTTGATCAGCCTCTCTCAACTAGAGATTTAAGTGGATATCTGGAGTCAGTCACAACTAAAGCAAGTTCGGTGGTCCCAATTTAGCCTCTTGTGGGTATTTGTCCATGTACACAGTTTACGGCAAAGCAGCAAGAGATCAGAAGCAGAAAGCAAAAGCGTCTACAGTTCAGAGTATTCTTGTTACCCTGACTGAGGTTGCTACAGACATCATCCTGTCTGTACAAGACTGGATATCTTTTTTAAAAGAGGCTCTCTCCTCACGTTACCATGCATGTGTCACAATCAACTTTGGTTGGATGACTCTGCTCTATTGGACATGGGAGGCAGTGTAACCCAATGGGAGTCTGAAGACTTGGATGGCTCTGTCATTAATACACTCTGAGACTGGGCAAATTTCTTACCTACACTGCCTCATTTCTTCAGTCTGCAAAATGGGGGTAACAGTGCTTATTCTTCAGGGAAAAGAGGAGGGACAAAAGACCCTAATAAAGCCTTTGAGAGCTATGAATGAAGAGTTCTATAAAAAGGAACTAAGTAACATTTCTAGGTTATTATTTTTACAGAAGGGATAATGAAAAGGAAGTGAGCCTAATTCTGAGCCTGAATCTTGTTGATTTATCAAATTGCACAAATGTCTGAGTGAAAGGAATCAAAAGAGACTGTGAACATAGTAAGATCAAAAGGCTCAAAATTCACAAAAGGTGCTATGAAAAATATTTCTCACTCTTTGTACAGCACTAAGTAGAGTACTAATTTTTGACACTTGAACAGAAACTACAGTTCACCAGCTCTCATGAGTATCTCATGCTTAGTTACAAAACTTACAGCTTTAAAACTTCCTCAAGAGGCTTTTCAAGTTAAACCAGAGAATTAACCTTCTCAGGAGAATTTATTTGTAAGAACTATGCTTTTTTAAAAACAAAATTAGGGAAAATGAGAGGAATTGATGATACTAGCTGTGTCAAGTCATCAGTATTGGATACCATGGAAACCTAGACAATTGCAAAAGGTAATATCAAATTGGGGGATGTAGAGAAGAACACACAATGCTTCATTTTCCATCCTTAGACCCTTGGTCCAGGCTCGGAGGCATATTGGCAAATGCTCCATATTTTGAATTTTATCCAAATGTCATGTTTTCCAGGGTCAGGTAAGGTAAAGCAAAGCTAGTCAGACCAAATTAAAGCTCTTATCCTAGCATGCAATATATCCACCAGCAAATATGTTGCTTCAAATGCCAACAGTCCATTTATTAACACAGCATTCCCCTTTGTTACAATGCAAACCTTTTTTCAGACATTACGGCAAAAGCCCCTTGCCAGTGGCACTTGCCTTATGAAAGCTCTTAACAGATCACTTAACTGAGCAGGCATAACTTGACTCAAGTAGGCTACTTCATTCCTTCCCACTTCCCTGCCTGGGAAAATTCAAAGTGATCTACAGGTAAATGAGATATGAGTTTGTGTGCAGGCAGACGGTGGGAAAGAGAGGCAGACCAGGGAGGAGAGGTTTACAATGAACTCTAGTGCCACACAGAAAACAAGAATTGGTTGTAAGAGTTTACTGTGGCACAAGCATGCCAGAACTAGAAATACAGTGAACAATTCAGTGAGCAGGACCACTCGCCTCTGTGGAGCGCTATTTGATCTGTAAACATGGCCACCATTCAAAGCAAACTCCAGAATTTTCTTTTTCCCCACAAGGATACATTCGAAGACAGTGTTTCTAACACATCAGCCACCAACATACATTTGCTGGAACATCAAGCAGGGGTGTATTATTTAACATTTATAGCACTATATCCCCAGAGGGCCCAGCCAGGAACAGGACTGGGTCCCAGGCACATTGAGACCAGAGCATAGAAATGTTCTTAATTTATACTTCTTTATTATGGTGGTATCTCTGACCTCAAATATTAAGAGCATATGAAAAGATACAGCAGGGCTACAAGCAAGTGCACTTACCACTCTAACACCTCCTGACACCAGCATGTAGTCTTGCAAGGTCTTCATCTCACCCTGTCAGCCACACCTCTTGCCCTGCAGCAGCCAGAGGCAGGCTGCATCTTCTATAACCCAGCCCTCCTTTCAGCCTACCTCTTTCCATGGTAACAAAAACACAGCCAGAGAATCTACACCCACAGCTAAACAGAAACTCCTTCTGCCCCACTCAGGTGATATGGCTGTTTCCTACTCTTCATCCAATGCCCAGGGAATGTAGTGATCCTTCTTTACTCTCCATAGGCTGAGCACTGCTTGTCCCTAGGAGCCCTTCTACCTAGCAGGTTTCTTCACAGTCTCCACTCCCCAGGGACTCTGGCAATTTCTCACAGGACACTCACTGCTTTTTTTGCAAGTCCTATCTCAGCCACCTCTATCCTACAGTCTACCTAATCCTCATGGTCCTCTTAGCCTGCCTTCACCAGGCCCTTCCCAGGGAGCAGCCTTTCCTTAGGAGTCTCTCCCCACTCACTTCATTCTCTTTCCCTTCTGTGTAGTCTGCCCTGATTGTAGCCCAGCTGGGATCACTAATTGCAAGTAAGTCTCCAGTTCAGGATAAAGCTGAGGGGAAGGGAGAGCAGGGCAGACAAGTGAGGTGAAGCATTTAACTACTTGGGCAGGCTGGGCCCAGTACCCCTGAAGTGTCTGCTAGTCTGTGACAAGGTAGCATTTCATGCAGCCAGAATGAACTAGAAGCCAACAAATATACCCCTGAAAGACTTTAAGGTTGTCTGGACTTACAGACTGCTCAGGTCTAACTTGAAGGTGAGCCTGTTATAAGTGGGCAACATTCTTTTGCCTCAGTTGTCATGGTTACAAGGCTAACTACATCTTCCACTTCACTGCTCTTTCGGAGTGTACCTTTCTCTCTCCACAGCGTCTTAACTGCTGTTTCCTTGTGATGTGTTAGCTCCCTATGCTGGCAAAACAGCTGTGTAACTTTGGCCAAAACACTGGTACCTTCACAGCTAAGAGTGCAGGTATTGATGCTTAACCTCTTAGTCTATGCACCAGAATGTGAGGTTTTATTTTTAAAATCTAGATCCATCATGTTTCCTTCCTGCCAACAGCTTCATCTTAAACTAGGCTCTCATCTACATGCAACAAGTACTCTAGTATAGTCATAAACATTTCCCATCACCTACTCCTGTCCAGTATTCATAAATCAATACAGGCTAGGTCCTTGCCCTTCAATTCATGATCAAATCAAGCACAGAATAATCCAATATTACAGGGCAATTAACTTCTGTTAAGATAGGAAACCAAAGTCCTGACCACTTGTAATCATTAAAAGTCCCAAGGCATATTTAGCAGGGGTAAAAGTATTTGCCAAGTGTCCTGACTCTATTCCAATTTAGACAATTAGGTCTTATCTATTTAACTCTCGCTCAGTTTCTGATATAATTGGTAGCCTTCACTTCCTCTCCTAACCAGTGGTGGAATGGTAGAAAAAGGGTCGCATGACCAATGGGAATTCTGTGGCAGTTCACTGTTTAAAATGTATGCAATAAAACAACTGTCCTCTGGAAGGTTTTTCCCAATGGCTTTACTTCTAGCGGGAGGGCTAGGAGAACGATCGGTTGCCTGTTATGAAAAGCAGGTCTGCTAGCTAGGTTCAGATACAAATAAAGTAGCATTAGGTGAAGATAGTTGATATCAATTTTTATTTCTTTCCTCAAAAAATTGCCACTTTTACTACGTCTGTTAAAACAACAATGAGGCCAGTGGCACCTTAAAAACAAATAAATGTATTCGGGCATAAGCTTTCATGGGCTCAAACCTATTTCATCAGATGTTGTTGCTGATTATAAGAAAATTAACAAATGAATTAAAAACCAAGAGAGAGCTTCATTCCACGGTGGTTACTGTTCTGATTCTACAGCAGTGTTGCATCCAAATGGACAAACATGTAGGTTGAACATTTACAGACTTGAGCATCTAACTAGGAGAGGGAGTTGCTAAGGCTTTCTGAAAATCAGGACAGTGTCTAAGAAGTTAAATATACCTTCAGATGGCCAGTTTTGAAAATGCTGGCATATATAACACCTAAGTAAAAGTATGTAGACTGTGCCAGTTACCTGAAGAGTGCAGGTTCTGGGCCATTTATACTGAGAGGCTAATAGCAAGTTTTTGGCAGTACTGGCTGGGTGGTTTGTTTTAATTGCAAGGTCACTGACACCATGAGCAGGTTTTTTTGCTGGCCTGAGCAACTATGTCAGCGAACAATAATTCAGAATAGCCATGGCCTGGACTGTACTCTGCACAGAGTTTATATTCTTCATTCAATACATCAGGAAATGAAATCTGAGAAGCTGCCTACGTTTTGAGCCAGCATGCCTGAGTGGCAACACAACTATCTGAGTTTATTCAGTTATTGTACTACAGATACGCTGATAGCCATCAAATATAACCAAATATCAGTCTGCCTTCGTTTTTTTTCCCATTCATCTCAGACAGAATGAGAAAGCTCTAGTTCATGTTGTGCAATTTGAATGGAAAAGAGATAGCTTGCAGTAGATTATGAAGAATTAGCCATCAAGCAGAACTGAAGACCAGAGCTCCCAGCCTTGAAGGCCACTATGTTCAGAACTTCAAGTCCTTTTGTATTTAAATTTCCTGAAATCTAATTTAAAAAGTGAAATGGGTATTATGTGGAATTTCTGAGCTGGGTGAACATTGTCTTTTCTACCTGTCTGATTCACTCTACTCTTAAAATAAAACATCAGTATGTGAAGAACCAAGCTGTAAGTCAGGAGAATATTAAGATTGCTTCACTTACGGTGGAAACAACTGCAATTGCTTTTGTATGTTCTCCAGTGGATGTGCAGTTGTAACTCCCATCATTCTTTAAAAATGTGTATGTTGCTCTGTGTATAAATGTGCTGCAAACACAAGAGATGTCAAAACATTATTTGCACTTTGCAGTAGGGAAGAGAAAACATGTTTATGCGTGACATGTTCCTTGCTGCACAGAACGCATGTAAATTGTCTATGTGGTGGGGAAACGTCTGGGCAGAATCCTCCCCTCAAGGCCATTACACTGCTGCTACTTCTGGTATTAATCTTCAGCAACATACATTAGAAAGACTCCCATTGCTTTTTAATATGCCTTAAACTGGGCCTTTCATTAAATTCAATGCTTAAAGCACATGGCAAGGGCTAAAGGAGGCCAAGGGGAGAGAGCTGGGAGCACCCCTCCTACTGTCGCATGCAGATGCTACTCCAGAGGATTCCAGAGCTCAGTCCTGTAGGCATACTGCTGAGGGAAAAACTTTTGGAGACGGTGCCTGTGGTGAGCACATGCACCTAATGTGGAATGGATATGAGTCAGAATTCCTTTTGTTCCCCACAGAATGTACAGAGCAGAGGTAGCTGCAGTGCAACTGTACCTCAGACTGACCTGCCATGGCACCATGAAGGCTGCGAGAAAGACTGCAGTAGTCACTACACTTTTTTAGGTCTTTGACTTTTCTCCTGAGACTACAAACAAGAGAGCCAGTTGGTACACAAGTGAAGAGGCTTGGAGATGTGAGCATTAACCGAAAGCATCAAATTCACCTCACAGGGAAGTTGCTCTAGCTTTGTAAAGTTGGATGTCTTCATAATCAGGAATTTTTCATAATGAGACCCATTCCAGCACCCTTCCAACATCAGATGGGCTTATTAACAGACAGCACAGATTTCAGAGACTAGATGTTCCTCTGTAGGCCATCCTCCTATGTAGGAGCTGTAGGAGTTTGATTCCAGCTCAATAACAGAGGGCCAGCAGGAGGAGATCATTCCCTTTATTGATAACACCATGCTCAGTTTCTTCCCACATGACATTGAGGACTTCTTACTTTGTACCAGAAAACCAGGATGGACTTTTTGGAGGGAAGGGGAAAAAACAAAAATACTGAGCTGGAGCTGTAAATGGCTTCTCCCACTTCGAGCACGTCCTAGCTTCAGTGATCCTGGTAGAAAGAAGAGACACTTGAAGCTGCGTGTGTCCTTCCTAAAGTGTCAGCAACCGAGGAAAGAATCATGTTTTGTATTGGACAGAAAGAAGGGAAACTAAATGCAGTGCTGATGGCGCAAAGTAACCCCTATACTTCTTCACTTTGCCAGAAAGGAACCAGCCAGGTTATGTGGTAAAAGGGTAAATGTGACTGTTTCTATGTGAACACGTTCTCTGTAACTTAGTTACTTAGGAGATATCTCCTTGAGTTATTACTAAAACTTGTGATCACTCCGTGCATAAAGATTAACTTGCACAATAAGCACAGTGACCAACAGAATTGGGAGCACTGGAGGAAAATGCATTTCTTGTTTCGTTTTTGTTTTTGGGTATACAATTTTGAGGCTGGAAAGCTCCTGAATGAATCTTGCAGAGTACCCAAGGGAAATGGTATGAGAACAACCGCTGCAGCTGAATGAGCTATGGCACCACGTGCTTACAGTTCCTGTGGGTTATAAGCTCAAGAGCAATAGTGAAAGACAGTGGTTTAAGCCCCTTGAAACACTACCTATGTGATACCCAGTGCTTTTTCTGTGCTGGTACTTGCCTGTACTGAGTACTAGCACCTTGGCAGCCCCAGCTGTGGGATTGGCTGGGCAGGGGGGAAGAAGCCAACTGAGTACTGGCTCCTTTTTTTTGTTTTAAAATAAAGCACTGATACCCAACCCCAGCAAACCATCTAATAAAGGTGGATGGTATGCATTTTGGTTGTGATTTTCAAACCCTGCCTAAGAAATCTCAGTGCACATTAGGTTAACCTCCTCAGCTGCCTTTGTGAATTTCAACCTTAATTTTTCTGGATGCCTATCATATCATATTTTATAAAAGCCTCAAGCACAGACCACCTACATAAATAGTTTCCTGATGTAAAGTATCCAGTGAAAACAGGAGTAAGCACTGAGTATGTGTTCAGAGCAAGGGAGCTGAAATCACCACTCCTGGGCTTCGTTCTCGCTTCATGTGTGGAGTGGGACATACCACCATCTTTCTGTGTCTTCGGTTCCTCCTCTGTCAAATAGGTATACAAATTCTTATCTGACTGGGGACAGAGAGTATTTGAGGCTTAATTAAATGTTTACAAATACTTTAAGACAGTGGTTTTTTTTGTGCCAGTACTTGCAGGTAGTGAGTACCAGCACCTCAGCAGCCCCAGCCATAGGATTGGTTGTGGGGGTGGGGCGGGGAGCTGGCTGAGTACCACTCTTTTTTCTTTAAACCAAAAAAAGCACTGCTTTAAGATAATCAGATGAAAGACAGTATAAAAGTACTTTTTTATATACAATTTGGTAAACTGCATGAACGAATATAAATAGACATTTTTGACTCAGTCTCCAAATTACGCAAATTATAAATGGTACAACAGAAGCCCAACATGTAATGTTTGTTTTCAGATACAAACTCTGTCAGAGCAACCTAACAATTGAACAAGTCATGTGATAATTGTTTAAAACCTACTGCAGTTGCTTATCTATAGTGCAACTATTTCAGTGTTTTGGAAAAAAAAGCAGAGTTTAACTATTTGGGGAAATGAACAAGTCACTTAAATGATATTTTAATCCCAGAAAATATTCTGAACAGTTTTCCTCTTTTTCAAGCAAACTGTAAAGTTTAAATAGCTGTATGTTAAATGTTCCAGTTTTATTGTTCTAATCGTTTAAGGCCACCTCTACATTAGCAGGAAGATCGACCTGATCAGGGTAATTGCCATAGCTAAAATTGCATATCTGCAATTGACTGACCGGCCTAGGGGGTGAGCAAGCCTGAGCCTCTCAAATTAAAGTAAGCTTTCTCATCTAGCAATACATTTGTCTTGAACCTGGACTGCAACAATGCAATCCAAGTGACAACTGAAATCTTTCCATCCAAAAAATTTCGTTCCAGCCAAAAACCTCTTGATGTATTTATTTCCAATTTGATTGGGGAAGGGGCACTCGTGCTTTCATAATAGCCACTGGAATTTATTGTTCTCAGGCTTTTAACTTACTTGCCTATGCAGAATACAGGTTCTTGTTTATAGAGTGTCCATTTACCCCTCATCTTCTTGTTCTTTACATTTCATTTGTATGCTTTCTGCATAACAGTAACTCCACACATGGAAGTAGCTATGTGCCAATTGTTTTTTGTGTTCTTTAAAGATTTTAAATGAAGACTGTATAAGTACACCCCAGATTATCAGCGCTAGGGGACTGTTTCTGTTGAACTTTCCCATATGACATAAGAAACAGGGAGGTGACTCATGACTGGTAACCAGAGAACTGTCTAGCCTAGGGGGCAGACCTGTTTGGGGGATGTACGGCTCAGGAGAGAATAAGGTCATGCCAGAAGGAAGACAAACAAGTCCCAAAGACAGTTCAACAAGCAGCTACCTGTGGACTATTAACAGGATGATATGAAGCTGTGCTATCCCAGAAGTAGAAGGGGTGGAGCAAGGACTGAAGGGGTGGGGAAGGTAGAGTCACTGCAGCTCAACAAGTCCATCTTGTACCTCCTGCAGATTCCTTAGAGATTAAATTTTCAGACAAGGACCACAGATCACCTCATGCCAAAGTCAAAACCTGCCCATGCTCATCTCCCTCACACACCCCCTCGCCCCGCTACCTCTCTTTGACAGCTTTTCCACAGGACAGGTGATCCAGCCATAACATTTTTACATTATGTGCGGATTGTCACATTTACTTTGAAGCATTTTTTCTATTCTAAACCCCATTTAAATCTTCACAGTTCTGGAAAATATGTGGGGGAATCAGACAATATTTTGAAATTCAAAAAGTTAAGGGCTTTATAACTGTTCAAATGGGAATTGTCAACATCAAGTGTCAAAATATAAAAAGTAAATATCCTTAAATCAAAACCTAATACACACTAAAGCATCATTTTTCTTACTTGGCCTAATTGTAAATTTTGATTGCTATTGATGGAAATATTTTTTCTATTCCAGCAGATATGACAAAATAAACATTTGCTTATATTGGTAAGTAAAATTCTAATTTTTCCAAGCCTTGTTATTCAATGTGCTGAGTTACAAGCATTAACTAACCTTCTCAAAAGACAATGTCATTAGTTACTGAAGTGGCTCGATACATTTAATACAGAGAAAACTCCTGAGCTACCAGTATGTATTCTCTTAATCAAGCCGTTTACTAAACAGGGAACATTTTCTCAGTAGTTACTTTTAGGGTCCCAGGTTCCACTGGTACCCAACATGGCGGTAGTGCTTTTTCATATGCAAATTAGGGAGGATAGCAGCCAATTAGATTTTTTGTTTTGGGGCCTTTCTACTAACATAGCTCCATCCCTTTTACTGATCTCTACTTAAAATATTTCCCTTTGATCTGATTAGCAATCAGTGTAGAAACTGCCTCACGCTTCTGCAAACCCTTTTGGCTAGTCAAAAAGGTAAGCCTTCAACAGTGGAATCTGGCACACTGGAAGGAATCAGCAGCAAGAAAAACCTGATTGCTGGCTCCACAGAGCAGGCAGAAGCTGTTTAGCTCTCACCTGGGAAGCTTCAGGAAGGGAAAATAAAAAGGTGCCATAGGTATTCAGATCACACACGCAGACACTTTCCCAGTGACACTTTAACTGGTTGATACCAAGTGAAGTAAAACGGCTGAACCAATGAACTAGAGATTCCAGGTTTGCAGAAGTTCTAACAGATTACTGGACAGAGAATGGCATGTGCTGATGCACATGCACCAAATCTCTAATTATGCAGGTAGAGCAACGTAGATTCTCATTTTCTGAGCATGACTTCCCCACCGTAGTACCAGGAGGTGTCAGTCATGCAACCACAGTAAGTTTTAACGCACAATGGACAGAGAAAGTCCATACTTTTGTGTGCACTTGTTTCTCATAAACATGGAGGCCCAGATCCACAAAGGGTTTGAGGTGCTAAATCCCAGCTTTAGGCACCACTGCAATCCACAAAAGCCTCACTTTGCGGCCCCCTACCCCTATTCACTGTATCTACATTTTCACTCAAGTCCCCCAGCTCCAGAACATGCACACTGCTGACTCAGGCAGGCATCCAGACCCTTGTTTTACCTGTTAGACCCAGGTTAATCCTCAAACCACGTGGAGAGAAGTGCTTCCCCTCCTGATGCACCAGCAGGTCCTGATCCTGGAGGCCTGTTCTGAGCACACTCAAACACCATACTAACTAACCAGGAACGAGGAAGATGAAGGAGGATCACATGGCCTCACATATAACTTTTAGCCCAGTGGTTAGGGTACTCCTCGAGACTACAGAGTCGTTCTCATGTGCTCTGTGGCCCAAGGCATAGTTAATGATTTTTACAAAAGGGAATGGTTTTAACAGGGGAGAGACTGACATCAGAATGTCCCATAGCTCAGTGGGTAAAGACAGGAGATCCATGTTCCCATCCCTTTTCAGCATGAATTGAACTGAGGTCTCCCACATCCCAGCCAACAAGATAACAGCAAAAATACTCTCCAAGAGAGCAGAGGCTGTAGTATGTTCCCGCCTTCCTGTGAGGGAGGACAGCTGAGGGAACAATGGAGGGGGTGAAGTTAGTCTAGCCAAAGGTGCCTAGTATGAACACTTGCATGGTGACAAGTATCAGAGAGGGAGCCATGTTAGTCTGTAGCTTCAAGAACAACAAGAAGTCTTGTGGCACCTTATAGACTAACAGATATTTTGGAACATAAGCTTTCGTGGGCAAACACCTACTTCATCAGATGCATGAGGGTGGATGGGTTTCAGAGGGGTATTTAAAGCATGGGGTCCCAGAAAATGGCTCATATCCACCTGTCTGATCTGACTTGGTTTTTCCTCCTTTGATACCTACTATTGATAATAGACCATTTCCACCTTGCTGAATAGACCCTGTCAGCTCTGGCCCTCCCTTTTTCTGGGACCTCATTCTTTAAATACCCCCCCTGAAACCACACCCCCCACTCATACATCTGATGAAGCAGGTCTTTGCCCACGAAAGCTTATGCTCCAAAATATCTGTTAGTCTATAAGGTGCCACAAGACTGCTTCTTGTTCTAGCATGAGCACTGTTCATCAGCTGCTTTAATCTTGAGTCAGTTGCTACTTTTCTGTTCTATACAAGTGCAAACTGAACCCCTGACTATGAGCTTTGGGAAAAGGGGAATTTTTAAAAAGGCTGGTTGCAAACAAAAAGCAAATGAAAACAATATCAGCAGGCCACTAGCAGTGAAACACTAATTACATTTCTAAAGGTGGTGTCCATAATTAATTTTCTCATGTCCATACAAATAGAAATAAAGTACAAAAGGTGATTTCACAATATTTATAAATTACTATGTTAATTAACAGGATGTCAGAGAGAAGATGAAGGAAATTTAGAGGAACCTTGTTTGACATTATTTAGAACTCTCAAAGGAAAGAAGAGACTTGTGGGAAAAAAGATTAATTGCAAGATTTTTCTCCTTTATCTTGCTCTCATTTCTTGTTACATACTTAAATCTGCTCTGTCCTGCTGAATTCTGGGACTAACGACTTTCAGTTAAATCATCTTGGAGGAGGTTACCAGTTTCTCATCTTGTCCCTGAGCAGCAGTTAACTTGGAATCTAAAAATACTTTAGCAATGTCATACACCAACAAAACACGCCTCATTCCTCATTCCTTTTTAAGCGGTCCTTAATCTGTCAGGGCACAAAACTAGTGCTGTTCTAGTTCCTCTTCTGATATATCTGATGCATATAATTTTTCTGGTTTTCAGCTAGATGAGTCTAAAATATGAATTAACTTAGCCAAATGAAAAATTGGCTTTAGGTTCTTATATCCCACGTGGAACAAAATGTAATCATAATGGTTCTGCATCTGTCTATAGCAGTTTCCTGCTACCAGCATCCAGAGAAACTCCAAAACTTAAAGGTGACTCAGACATTAAGACAAATAATAAAACAATTGTGCCCGCCTATTTGGGGTCTCACTTCAGTGTTGCCTTTTATAACAGAGTCTAAAATCATTACTATCTTTAGCCTGATTCAGTAGTTTCAGGTACTTGGACGGTTTAGAGGGTCATCCTGCTGCATGGAGAATGAACAGGAAAGTAAAAAAGAAAGAAAGAAAATTCATCCTGGTCTCATTCATGGCACACATAAAACATTGAGGGCTTGTCTACACTTGTCCCCCACTTCGAAGGGGGCATGTTAATCAGGGTGACAGGAGATTGCTAATGAAATGCTGCAGTGAACATGCGGTACTTTATTAGGCTAATTCTCCCCTGCAACAACTTCAAAGTGTCAAACTTCAAAGTGCTAGCTCGCATGTAGCCATGGGCACTTTGAAGTGCCTGTACTACTTCAAAGTGCCTTTACTCCCCAAATTTTGAGTCAGTTGGACGGTGGCCTAGGAGGAGGCTTATGGCACTGGAAACAGGGCTGTATCCAAGCACATGATATATCAATTCCACAGAAAGGCCCCAATATCTGGAACAGCTTTAGTTTAATTAACACGGCAATGCTACCTGATCACAGACTTATTGGATGATATTCAGTTTTACAGAAAAAAAAATCTAAAATTGCACCACAAAGTGAAAAGATGACTGTGCATTCAAACACCAAAATACATGTGTCCTTGAAGAAGTGATACCGCCAAGTTAATTAAGTTATATACTTAAGAGTCTGTTATGAGTCCTTTTGCAGTATATTCCTTCAGTGGGTCAATGGGCACAAAACAGACATCAAAACACTCCAGATCCACAAACCAGTTAGTCAACATTTTCATGGAATGGGGCATTTTGTCAATGACCTAAAGGTATGTGTGTTACAGAAAAGGAATTATCGCTCCATTTTGGAAAGAAACATCTGAGCTGGCTTTTATAGTCAAATTCGGCACATTAACACATGGTTTAAATCGTGATGGGAACTTTCTGAGTCACTATAGGGGCTTGTCTGCATACTTGGCTCAATCTAATTCTTGACCTTCCCCCCCACCCCTCCACTCTCTGATTTGCTCACCTTATCTTTTTCTGATTTGTCCTCCTTGCTTACTGTTTTTGGTTCTCTGTGCCTTAAATATTGAGTCTCTTCTGGTCTGGGTATGGTCTGAAGAAGTGGGTCTGTCCCACGAAAGCTCACCTAATAAACCATTTTGCTAGTCTTTAAAGTGCTACTTGACTGCTTTTTGTTTTGATAGTGTATAGACTAGCACGGCTTCCTCTTTGTTACTATTCAAGATGTGATGTGTGTGTACTTTTGCTCGACTAGTTTTCCAGAGGGACACCGGTGACTTGTAGAGTAAACCCTCGACACAACGAGCTAATGGCGGAGAGGGGTGTCTGCTATTCCTGAAAATCCATTAAACGTGAGAATTTACTGCCCACCCACCCCCGCGAGGTCCCCCAAGCCACAGTTTCTGCCCCCAAAGAAAACCAGCCACTCACCAGAGCTGCCACTGCTGGACCCGGCTGCTTGGCTGAGACCCTGGAAGTGTGGCTGGAGTCGCCACATCCCATGCCAGTGGAGAGGCCATTGTGTGACCTGGAGGAGCTGCCACATGCTCCTCCCACCGGGGTGGAGCACATACATGAGTGGCAGTCTGCCCATGTATGCACCCCACCCTTGGTGGGAGGAGTGCCTGGTAGCTCTGGTGGACGAGGTGGCAGCTCCTCTACACCAGGGCAGCGGTAAGTGTCTTTTTTTTTTTTTTTTTTTTTATTTGTGGAGGGGATGATTTTATGGACCCCAGTGGATTTGGGGAACAATAGGGCAAGATGTTCACTGTTCCTAAAGTCCGCTAAATCAGGGTCCTTCAAATTGAGCATTTACTGTATAAGTACATTCCCCTCACCCCCCACCCCACCCCAAGCAGCTGCATTTTTACTCACATAACATTTTGAGTAATTTTTCCACCTCTGCTGTCATCAACACAGAGGTACTGTGATGAAGTTCTATGGCCTGTGTTACTCAGGAGGTTGGACTAAATCCAATGGTCCCGTCTTTGAAAATGGGCAGGTGCTCTGTTTTGAGGTATGACCATGAGCATGGCAGTGGAAGGTTAGCTGATAGCTGCTGTCCCTTTGCTCTTTTAGAGGGACGCAGCTGCAGGAAATCCACAGAACTCACACTTGCAGAGAGAATGGGGATATAGAGAAGAAAAAGCAGATTGCCAGGGGAGTAGCTGAAGAGCTGGCAGATGTCAAGAAAATGATCCATTTTATTCACGCATGTGACACCTACAGATCTATACAATACCTCGGCAGAAAGCCGATTACATCCCTAATTATATGGCTGTTTCAGTGCAGTTTATAGGAGCCCTGACTGCAGAAGAAACACTCTATTATCCCATTCATTAAAGGTTCTCTTTTTAGCGTATGAGTGTAACTGGAATTCTTTTCATGAATAGAGCTCTCAGAGATTGTTATCTTCTTTGTTCAGCCAGTTTGTTCAAGATTTTACCACTTGATTACAGACTGACTTAAGTTGTATTTATTAGTGCTTTTCAGACAGGTGAAAAATCACATCAGCATAGTCTTTAAAAGCACCTCACTCCAGGCTCTGCACTGCATCAGCCGTATGTTTGCTAGATCAGTGTTCCACAACTGGTGTGTTGTGGCACACTGGTGTGCCATCAGGCGGTACTTGGCGTGCCGCAGAGCTGCACCCAGGGAGTGCTGTCCACTGCTCTTGGTGGGGGAAGCGTGTGGCGGTGAGGTGCTTTTAAAGTCTATACCGATGTGATTTTTCATCTGTCTGCAAAGCCCTAATAAATACAGCTTAAGTCAGTCTATAATTAAGTGGTAAAATCTTGAACTGACTGAACAAAGGACTGTGGGTGCCTGGCTCTGGGGGAGGGAATTGAGTTAAAGTGGGACTGTGGGGGAGGACTGGGTGTGCCTGGCTCTGTGGGTGGGGACAAGCACAGAGTTAGGAGGGCAGGGGCTTGGGGAGGGTTGGGTTATATAGATATATTGGGCGTGCTATGAAATTATGAGTGCTGAAGTGTGCCACGAGGCAGTAAAGCCTGCTGAGCACTGTGCTAGACTGCCATTGAGTGAGTCTTTGTGGCCTGCTTTCCATGCCCACCTGGGAAAACTAAGGAGGGGAGTTGCATGTGCTGGCAAAGGTAGCAGATGTTTTTGCTTGCAGAGTGTCTGTTCCACCTCCAACTGGTTACAGGCAGGTGAGGCCCAGCTTTGCCACTAAAGAGGGGAGGGGAAATTGAAATCTACACAACTATCCCATTTTACTCTGCCATGCCCTGGACCCCATTTGTTCCATTGTTTCTTCCCTTTCACAATTTGCAGTGGAATGGCACATATGTCCTTAACAAGCTATTTTTGTCCTCAAAGACTAAATTCTTGCACATGCACAGGGCCAGATTAAGCCATGGGTATAGACCTTGTGCCTCCAGCCCTAGCTCTTAGAATGATTACATTAGTGTTTTCATTTTAATAAAATAAATGTCTAGCCCTTGTGCATGAGAAAGAAAATCTTGCAATGGAAAGTGAGTTTAGCTGAAGCAACAGTGTCTGCTAAGTTCTCAAAGAGCCCCTAAGTAAAATTTTCCAAGGCACCTAACTGATTTAGGAGCCTAAAACTTATACTCAACATTGACTTAGGCACACAGGAGCCACAATCATCTCTGAAAATTTTCCTCTGGAAGAGAAGGTCAGAGATGGTGTTTTATTCCAAAAGCCATTTCTCTGTGGGTCCCTGCTCCACCCTAGCTCAGGGCATGGCATGTGGCAAGACTGTGAACCTGGCCTACTAACCTAAGCAGATACACTCCAGCAACAGGATAACTATGTTCTTCTGTCAATCCCTAACTCTTTGGAAGAGGAGGGGCCACTGCAAATGAGGAAGAAGTTAGGGGGCAGAAGTCAGACTCATAGGGATGGAACCACAGAAGCCTTTCCTGTCACTGTATATCTAGTGCCCCAGCTTGCCTGGATCCTGCCTTGCACATACAGTATACCAAAGTATTGTGACTTCTGCATAAAAACAGTCTGTTTGGACAAGTTCAAATGCAAACATTTTAGCTGTTTACTAGCTGGAATGCTCAACTTCAAACAAGTGTTTCTCAATGTAGTGTCCCTTTGCTCAAAAGGTCAAATAAAATAGGCAAAAGTACATTCTAAATCTTTGTACATCTTTTTTCCAATTAAATTAGCATTCACTGTTTTTTTTGTTTTTCTTTTTTTTTTTTAAATAATCAGGCAAATTCTCAATGAAATTCTGGCTTAAAATAAGTAAGATCCAACCTGATTGACCATAATTTTCAAGGTAGTACTTTTTGCTATTCAAGTCACAGTATGAAACCCACATGCAAGTTTCATGGAATTGATTTTTACTTCACAGGGTTCTGGTAAACTAGTAAGAGAGCACTACCAAACATACTTCTTTCTACTACTCTTCCTTAACATTTCTCTCCATCACTGTGATTCACAGACTTAACATTACTACTTCGTAAAAAGTTCTGTCCAACACAACTGATATGTTTCCTCTTCTAGAGTTGCTTAATGTATGAGAACTTATTTTGAAGTAAACCATACATTTATCATTGACCATACATTTCTTATGTAGTATATTTCTTATTACCTATTACACCATAGCGAAGGTTAAGTTTTCTTCATAGTCTTCACTGAATTTTCATGGCTGAATCTCTCAAGAATTTGAAATGAGATCAAATGGAAATTCATCATGAAAGCAAGCAGTCCTGTAGTACCTTAAAGACTAACAAATGTATTCAGTCAGGGGCTTTCGTGGATAAGACCCATGATGATTGATAAGACCCTTCAGATGACTGAAGTAGGTATTACCCATGAAAGCACATGACCTAATAAAATTGTTAGTCTTTAAGGTGCCACAGGACGGCTTGTTATTTGTGAAGCTACAGTCTGACAGGACTATACTTCCAAGATCATGAAAGCAAACAACCTGATGTGTGTATATATTGGTGTTGATTGTTGCTTTGAATGCTACAAATGGGTGGTGAAAACATGGAAGAATGGTACAGTATACAGTACTTGCTTGCAATGCGTGGAGAAAGATTTACAAAACCATTTACTAAGTAGGAGCAACCATCCAAATTAAGGCTTTAAGCAGAAGTTCTTTAAACTTTTGTCTCTCTGCTAATTACCAAAGCTGTACTAAGACATTTGTCTTGTCTTCACCTCTGCACTGATTTAGGTACGAATTAGATATTCTAGCCAACACTGGTGAAATACATTACCTTGTGATATTAACACTACTTGACTACAGTTGGGCTTTACATTAAAACAACAGCCTTAACTCAGCATGTTCTCACTTTTCATTACAATATTTATCTTGGTAAATGAAACAGTGACATGCTTTAAAAGTCTGCATATTTTGGCTGTTCCTAATCTAATGATCTTGAATCTCATTGTCAAATTTCACTGAAAAAGCCTGGACTTAATACAGCTCAATTTATTTCTACTAAGAACTTCCACAAGGACAATAATCTACATTTAAAATAACAAAGGAGTAGCACAGATATCCTGTCAGGTACAGCATTCAAAGTTGCAATGCAATGAAGTTGCTTCCTGAGGGGAACTGCATTTTCATTTGACAGTCACACTCACTGGCTGTCCAAAATCAACATAACAAGGTGCTTCAAATGACAGTTTATCTTTCACCTGACTAAATAAATACAAGTATCGGAGGGGTAGCTGTGTTAGTCTGGATCTGTAACAGCAACGAAGGGTCCTGTGGCACCTTATAGACTAACAGAAAAGTTCTGAGCATGAGCTTTCTGATGAAGTGAGTCTGTGCTCACGAAAGCTCATGCTCAAAACTTTTCCGTTAGTCTATAAGGTGCCACAGTACCCTTCGTTGCTGTAAATAAATACAAGAATTCTAGACTGTACTGAAGTATCTTCCATCTCCATAACGAAATCACTAATGACAAACCTGTGTATAATAGGCAGATCTTACAAATTCTTTTTTCTCTTGTAAGAAAAATGTTAGTTTCTCTTTTTAATTGAGTTGATAGGTGTTTTGTATAAATAAGTGAGGTAATAAAATCTGCCTGTAATATAATAGCTCCTTTCCCTCATAAAATCATTAATTGAAAATAAAGCCCTTTCTGACTTTGTGTCTCACAAAGGCACATATTACGGACCAAGTCATGAATACCGTTGCTTTAATTTATAATGTGTGGCAACAAAGCCCTGATAAAATTTATGTAACAATACTCTCTCCCCACTTTGAGAAAAGAAGGTAAACAATATGCATTGATCTCTAGAACAATATAAAACTTGATCCATTTGTGGCTTTTTTCTGATATTTACAAATCCATGTTTACACTAGCAAATGCTAGCACAGTACTAGCTTCAGAATATTAGAGCTTCCCTGGAGTTTAATAAAATCCTATCCTTTCAGGTCAAAATTCTGTAACTGTGTCTACTGTATCTGCTACTTAGTATGTATGTGAGTGCTATAAAATATCAAACATACAGGGGTGCTACAAGACACTGAACCAAATTGTAAACCCTGTATACTGTAGATACTGCTTCAAACCAGAGCGTGTGGTAGCACTCCAAGTTCCAGCACCTATGGAAGCATATATCATGTTTGCAAATGCCAGTTTTGCAAAAACTTCTGGGGGTAGAAATAAATATGGCAAACTAATACTGAAGGTACTAATGCTACACAAAGATGGGCATGATTATGGAAGATTTATCATATTTAACAGATTGGTATCAGCAGTAGAAAAATATTGAAATTACATTCACAGAAAATCTAGCAATCTACACTCTAATTCACAAAAATATGCCTCATTTAGGAATTCAAATATGTATACTTTTTCACGAGTGGGTAATTCTATTGTGTTACGTGACCGCTTTGCCTACCTGAAACAGTAAATAAAGTGGGGAAAAGCCTTTCTGTTCTGTATCCTGAACAAAAAAGCAGTCAAGTAGCACTTGAAAAAGACTAACAAAATAATTAGGTGATGAGCTTTCATGGGACAGACCCACTGCTTCAGATCATAGCCTTAACAGAGCAGGCTCAATATATAAAGCACAGAGGTCCAAAAATGATCAAGGTAGACAAATCAGAAAAATTGTTATCAAAGTTGGCAAATCAGAAGAGCAGAGGGGTGGTAGGAGCAGGGTGTGGGGTGGGGAAGTCAAGAGTTAGATAAAACAGATCTGAAAGTCTGTGTTTTACTGAAAAGGAACTTTAACGATTGTTTGCAGAGAGAGTGCTCAGAACTTTCATTTATATTCAGATTCTACATATTAACACTTGGCTTGAACCAGGGCAGCAATTATCTGGCCCATTATAAAGACTCTTTTACATACTTTGTTTTATCTAACTCTTTACTTCCCCACTCCACAACTCCTCCTGCCACCACTCTGCTCTACTGATTTGCCAACCTTGGTAACAATTTTTCTGATTTGTCAACCTTTTATAATTTTTGGACCTCTGAGCTTTATATATTGAGTCTGTTCTGTTAAGGCTATGATCTGAAGAAGTGGGTCTGTCCCAGAAAAGCTCATCATCTAATAAATTAATTTGTTAGTCTTTAAAGTGCTATTTGACTGCTTTTTTGTTTTGACAGAAGACAGACTTAACTTGGCTCTCTCTCTGTCACCATTCTGTATACTGTTTCAAGAGAAGTAGTATAGGGATCAAAGGGATGCTTGTACAGGATTACCTTCCACAAAGCCTTCCACACCCTTAGTTTCAATTACAATGTGCATGAAACTAGTCCATTATCAGAAAAGCTTGTTTCTAGAAAACTACAGCATTGCATCGAAAATATACCACATTATTACTGCCTTCAGGACTCCCAGCTCATTGAACGTCTACCTAAACAAAACTTCAATTAATTCTAATTTAACATTCAATGCTAGCTGTACAATTTAACTCAACCCATGTTAGCTTGCTGGTCCCACCATGACACACATGGGCTGCATCTGCACTACAGTGATCTTTCGAAAGATGACCTTCTGGAAGATCTTCCTTCGAAAGAGCGTGTCCACACACAAAAAGAGCAGACTGAAAGATAAATCTGCTCTTTTAATAGAGAGCACCAACACAGCCACTGCTATTCTCTTGATGCTTAACCTCATGTTCAAATATCTCTATAGCTCATTTATGGGTGCAATTCAATTGGTACTAGATGAGCTTATTTTTATATTACACAGTTTTCTTGCATAGATAATTTTTATATGCTCAATCACTGTTTTATGCATTTGGAAAAGAAATATAAATATCATTAAGAATGTAGTGGTACGAGAGTAATTCCAACACATTCCTGCTGAACAGGTTTGTTATATAATCATAATACATTCTATCTGAAAGTTTCCCTTGTGTCTGAAAAGATCAGCTAATGAGTTTCTTGTTAGAAGTGTTTACATATATTTTGCTACTAAAACTTGGAGAAAAGATCAATTTAAATTAATGGTGATCTATTTGATCCAAAATAACTTAGAAGGAAGCACCATTTCGCTGCTTTAGACTAAATATATTAAAACAGAAACAAAAGATCATAAAAGCAAACAAACCTATAGGCACTTCCAGGAAAGCACACTGCAAATACAGTGAAATTTTCTTAAGTAAAGAGAAAAGCAAAAAAAGCAGGCGTGTCGCAATGTAAGACTAACAATATAATTCAGTAGGTGATGAGCTTTCATGGGACAGACCCACTTCTTCAAATGTGGAAAATTCTGATAAATATTAAATGATATAAAGAGACTCGACAAATATATCAATTACCTCATGCATTAAAGTACAGTTTCCCCACCTTTGATATTTATTGTGATCCCAGGCAGCCCACTTAACACACACTTGCAGAAACTATTTTCTTCCCACTTTCCCCTGCTCCTTCTGTCCTATCAAGCTGATTCAGCGTTTTTATTTGTTTTCTATCTTTCTGTTAAACTCTCTTCATCTCAGTTTTCATTTATCAGAATTTTCCAGATCTGAAGAAGTTGATCGGTCCCACAAAAGCTCATCACCTAATAAATTATATTGCTAGCCTTTAAAGTGCTACGTGACTGCTTTTTTGCCTTTGTTGTTTTGTGAAGATACAGCCTACCATGGCTACGTCTCTGACTATTTACAGTAAAGTGGGTTTTGTTGTCCCCCCACCCCCTCAACAGAACTTCACTTTAAGCAGAGTGGCCCAGTTCTTACATCGGGATTTGCCCATGCAATGTCCTACTGACTTCACTAGAACAAAAATGTAGTATAAGTGTCAGTGTTTGCAGAATCACAACCTATCCAAAACTGCAGTCGGCATATTGCAATGCACGGGAACAATCTAGGAGTTTTACTCTGCTTTGAACACTACTTAATAACCTAATGCCTTAGTTATTGGACTTTCACTATTGGCTTTTGATAGTGTCTCATATGCCTTTCTCATACACAAACTAGGGAAACATAGCCTGGACAAACCTATTTATAAGTGTGTGCCAAGTGCACTCAGACACAAGTTGTTAATGGTTAACAGTTAAGTTCAAAAGGCATATTGAGTGGGGCTCTGCAGGGATCTGTGCAGAGTCTTGTTCTATTCAATATCTTCATGAATGATTTAGGTAATGGCACAGAGAGTACGCTTATAAAGTTTATGGATCCTACAAAGCCAAGATGGGTCACAAAGTGCTTTAGAGGACAGGATTAGAATTCAGAATAATCTTGACAAATTGGAGAAATGATGATCTGAAATAAATAGGGTGAAATCAATAAGGACACATTCAATATATTACACTCCAGAAGGAATAATCAGTTGCACAAATAGAAAATGGGAAATGTTTGTTTAGGAAGAAATACTGAAAAAGATTCTGGATCACAAATTGAACACACATCAATAATAATAATAATAAATAATAATAAAGCAAAGATCATTCTGGGACGTATGGGCCAAAATGTTGTAAGGAAGCTACAAGTAGTAATTTTTCTATTCAGCACTCATAAGGCTCTGAAATAGTGTCCAATTCTGAGCATCTCACTTCAAGAAAGATGTGGAAAAACTGGAAATATTCCAGAGAACAACAATAAAAAATGATTAAATGTCTAGGAAACATGACCAATGGGGAAAGATGGAAAATAACTGGGTTTGTTTAGTCTGGAAAAGAGAAAACTGAAAGGGGCGATATGAAAACAGTAGGTAAATTATAAAGAGGGGAGTGATAAATTGTTCTCCTTATCCAACAAGAACAGGACAAGTAGTGGTCTTAAATTACAGCAAGAGGAATTTAGATTAGACATGAAGTAAAACTTCCGAACTGTAAGGGCAGTTAAGCACTGAAACAAGTTATCTAGGGAGGGAGAGTAATCTCCAACCCTAGAACTTGTTAAAACAAACTCCTGTCAGGGATAAATACTACTCCACTTTGCGTAAATGCAGGGGACTGGACTAGAAAACCTGCAGAGGCTTTTCCAGTCCTACATTTTTATGATCCTATATCCGAAGCAACTTTAAAGCAGGTTATGTATCTCAGCATTTTACAAAACTGCTTAAAAATCCATCGGTACTGCAGAATAAGAGCCACGCGAACAGTCAGTGGAATTGCATCAGCAAGAATGCCACATAAATGAAGAATACGACATAAGTAAAACACTAAGACTTTATTAAAAATCCAAAATTTATTGCAAATTGTACTTTGCTTCCCTCCTTTCTTCATTTTTACATGATTTATTGATATCCATGATTTTTTCACAGATGTACTTGTTCACTTTGGAGAGTCTCTGTGCAATTTCAGTTTCATCCACAGTTTCTTGTGCTATTCTGTCATACAAACATTCTGGGGAAAAAAGTAAGAAAACAGCAGTTATGATTTTTAAGAAAAGAATTCAGCCTTGTTCTGGAACCCAGTATAGCAATTAAAATCTGTTCAAGGTACAGCAGAGTCAGCACTTCACAAGCAACTTGTATATTTTTAAATTCAGTATTCTACTATATAATAAATGAGTTCTATGATTCGTTGATTTGATCCCTTTTATCTGGCAGAAGTTTAGACTCGCCATATCTGAATCTCTATCAGGCACAATAAGATCACAATTTATGACACTGCACTGGCCTCAGGAGTACACATGGGGGTAAATTCAAACATATATGGTATCACTCCTACTCGGTCGTCAGTGCCAACCTTAACCCCCCTATTTGTGCACATCTCCCAGAACAGTTTTAGAACTTTCTTCCAGATGACATGGAATACCCTTACTGAAAATGATCTGTCAGGCCACTACCCTTTTCTCGAAGTAATGTCACACCTACAAGACATTAGCTAAATAAAAGCAGTTAGCAAGAGAGAAAGTAGGAGATAGGAGACATCCATTGCAAGATATATATGAATAAATAAACAATAAACAAAAACCCAAATAAATGAGAACTGTGGGAGCTAAGATAACTCTCCACCAACCGCATGATACTTGGCAAGCTGCAGAATCTAATCTGATTTACTGCAATGAATTAGAGGTAGAACTCTACTTTCAGCTCCTTAAAATCAGGTGTGCATTTTGATATTTGTTTTTATATCTGAAATAATCTCTACTGTTGTGTAGGCTACTAGTAATAAATAGCTTCCAAGATGTATTAAACAATCTCTGCTTTGCTTCACCTAGTAATCAATTTTAGCAGCCATTTATTTCTTCAAAGCTAGAAAGCTACAGAGATTATTGCTTAATTAACAGGTTTTATAATGCTGCTAATGCATCGTATTAAAAAGTTATGAACATTAAATATTATCCATGCTTTGTAGTTAATTTTGAAGCTGCTCAGAAGTTTTATAAAATATTATATTTTGCATTAACAAGACTCATAACTGTTCATGCATTAGACTTTTTACAACTTCTATATAATATACTACAAAGTAGAGATTTTAAGCAATAAGAGATGTTAGAATTAGACCCTAATGTAGCTGTCTTTCTACAATATATATTTAGATAACCTATTCTGGGACTAAAAATGGCAAAAAATGTCTGAAACAATGTGAATTTTACGGACTCTCTATTTGAAATGCACTGATTGTTATAAAATAAATAAAACCAAATGACAGGCAGATTGATAGCTGGGATGCCAATAGGCAGTACAATATTACTTGAAATCATGCAGCTAATAATGGGAGGATTAACTGAAACACTCACAGACTCATTGTGCTCAAGGCAGAATATTACATCACTATAGAAACCTCCCTAATATACCATTGACCTATTAGTAACAAATAGGGAGCATCAGACCAACGGACCTGCCACAAAAACAGACTGTAGCACCAAGCAAATGTGTAAGTTGTATAAATTCACGTGTCACAAGGAGCCACTGTCACTTAGAAATAGCCCATTAGCCATTAGTCAGTCGCTGCTTCCTTCTCCTGCCCCACTTGCCCTGAGGGCTATAACAAGTCCTAATTTACTACTGGTTTAGCCACTGACCCACGAGCTGCTTTCCGCCAATTCTTTGTCATCCAGCTACCTGAAGGGAGTAAGTAGACAAGTAGCCCCTCTGCCTCCTACACAACTAGATCTGATATTCAGGTGTCTGCACAGGTGTACAAGTGAGAATTGTACTCCTTTGTTTGGGTGCACAGTCCATGCACAGCAAGACCCTACACTCATTGTCATGGCAATCCTCTGCTATGTGACAACTTTTGAACACGGCAGTCAATCAGTTTCAAAGTTTCAGGGACCAGTCTAAGGTTGACAGCACCCTATTGATTCTGATGGCAATCAGAAAGTCAAAGGAACATATCAGGCCCACAGACTGCCTGCTGCTGCATGAAGAAGAATCCCCCTAGAATCCTCTGCTGCTGTGTACACAAATCATAGGCAGCAGCTTAACTGTCTGTTGGGGGAGACTGCCTGTAGAGTGACGTATAAGATAAGTAATAGAACTTTGCAGGGAGCACTTTTAGAGCTGGCAGTACCTGGACGAGTCTGCAGCAAAAGGAAAATGGTGGGATGTGGGGAGCAGTGATCTGGATGGCGTGTAGTGCAGAGGAGCAGCTCAAGCAAGGAGCCAGAGATGGGGTGGGGGGAAGATATGATAATAAATCCAGAGTTCCTCCACAACTCTCTGTTCTTGGAGGGAGCCAGGTGTGTCTGTAAGGGACTCCAAGCAAGGGCTTGAGGAGGAGGATGTGAAGGAGAGCTGTAGTGGGACAGGGGTGTCAACTAACAGCAGGTTAATATGCTCCTCTCTCTCACTGGCCGTGTCTACATTAGTCCAAGACTTCGAAATTTCGAAGATTACTAATGAAGTGCTGAAATATCTATTCAGTGCCTCATTAGCATGTGGGTGGCCGCACCATTTCGAAATTGCCATGGCTCATCCAGGCAGGGATCCTTTTCAAAAGGACCCCGGAAACTTTGAAATCTGCTGATAGGAATAAGGGGATTTTGAAGTTCCCAGGGTCCTTTCAAAAAGGACTCCTGTTTGGATGAGCCACACGGCAGCGAGCCACAGCAATTTTGAAGTGCCGCGGCCACCCGCATGCTAATGAGGTGCTGAATATGTCTTTCAGTGCTTCATTAGTAATCTTCAAAATGGCCATTTGCATAGCCATTTCGAAGTTCTGGGCTAGTGCAGACGTAGCCACTGTAGCCACTTTTGAAAGGGGCATGCAAATGTGCCAGGTCAAAAATGCTAATGAAGTGATATGAATATGCAGTGCCTCATTTGCATAATGGCGTCCACTCGCTATGTCGAAACTGCTGCTTTTGAAGGCACCCTTCTTTCTGAAAAATAGCTTACCTACACAGCTAGTTGCATTTCAAAAGCAGCACCTTCGACGTGGCGAGTGGCCATAATTATGCAAATGAGGCACTGAATGGTCAACAACTATTTAGCATTTGGAACTGGAACATTTGCATGCCCCTTTCAAAGGGGAGGGGCCAATGTAGATGTAGCCTGTATGTACAAATCAGCCTACAGAAGCAACACTGGGCAGCCCTTTAATAACCCCATGCTAAGCCAGTACACAGGGAGTGCTACCAGATGACATGTTGCCTACCTAAAAGAGACTGATTTAGATGCATTAGCCTGGCCACAACTCTCAACTGGTGAACGAATACTAGGCAGAGATCATGAATAAGAAACTGTTGTCTGCTTCAAAGCTCTGTTGCAAGGGAAATTTCCCTAGCAAAAATCACTATGCTAAAAAACACAAAATCCACACTCTATTACTCTATGTAGATATTTATCTCACCTTTTTATATTAGCTAATGCAGCCATCTATTCTGCTCTGTCCCTACAGTATTTGGGCACTTGCGTGTACTTAAAAATATAAGAAGTTTCCCCCCTTTCCCTCCTCCTTTCCAATCTTTTGCAGCAATAGGTGGATAGTGCTAACTATTCTTTGAGCAGGGAATCTAAAGGAAATTTCTAGCTTCCTGCCACGATTTCCCATTCCCCTCCCATCTCTTGTTCATAGGAATTATGCAGACCCTTGGGCCTGAAAGAAGGAATATGGCTGCTGACACTTTG
Organism: Carettochelys insculpta; assembly: GCF_033958435.1. Lineage (NCBI taxonomy): Eukaryota > Metazoa > Chordata > Testudines > Carettochelyidae > Carettochelys > Carettochelys insculpta. Next base: position 8,427,012 of record NC_134145.1, read on the forward strand.
GAACACTGACTTTTCTCCATGAAGGTCACTCATCTTATATGGCGTGAAACCTTAAGGAGAGATGTAAATAAATTCACAGGCAACACACCTGTAGCCCCTGCTCTGAAAGTGCATCTGCTGTTCGCATTCTACATTAGCCATCATACAGTGATTTCATGGGGTGTGGGGGGCGGGATGCTAAGCCCATGTCTACACAACCCATTTTTGTTAACAAAATGATGTAGACAATTAAAAATCTAAATTTTATGTTCATGGTTGCTCACTCTGTTGACAGAAATGATGAGAAGTCCTGTGGCACCCTATCGACGAACAGATTTTTTGAGGCATAAGTTTTCATGAGCAAAGACCCGCTTCGTGTGGAGGCCCACCACAGTGGAGGCCCCCTCATCAACAGTGTGAGCAAGGTACCGTAGGTACCCACCCCACACTCCAGATCAACACCTCCTGTTCGGCATTGTGTGAAGGTGGACCAGATTGTGTTGCATCTTGGGACAGGCCTCCATATCCTGGGATGTACTGCCTTCTGTCCCAGCACTCTTCTGGCTTCCTTTCAGGGCACTTCTGCAATGGCCCTTCTTTGCTGTCCGCCTTGGCATCTTCGTGAGAAGGGATGGATCCTGCACTGCTCTCCTGTGCTCTGTTAACTGTCATGCAGACATTCGGGTGAAGGCAGGGAAGTTAATCTTGATGTTCCTATTGGAAGCAGATTTGCAGGCACCTGATATTTTACATGATATGGATAGGAGCAACTTTACATTGCTTTTAGCATTCACAGAACAGCTGCATACGGTAGACAGGGCTTTTGGGCTTGGGAAACAAGCACTGAATAGTGGGATCATCGCTGCATGCAAGTGTGGGATGAAGAGCAGTGGCTACAGAATTTTCGGATGCAGAAAGCCACCTTCCTGGAACTGTGTGCAGAGCTTTACTGGTGGAGAAGCAGGTGTCAATCACTGTATGAATGCTGGCAACTCCAAACTACTAGTGATCGGTTCAAAATCAAGTTGGAGTGGGAAGTCAACCATCAGGACTATAGTGCTGCAAGAGTGCACAGCAATAAACTGCATTCTGCTACTGTGAAACACTACTCTGGGAAATGTGCATGAAATAAATAATGTGATAATTCTGCAGAAATGGGTTTCCATAAATGTAGACGGGTGACAGATGACACACATATTCCAATCTCAGTAACAGATCACCTTTTGACAGGGTATATCAATGGAAAGGGGTATTTCCCATGGTGTTATAGGTGCTTGTAGATCATTCATTGATATCACTGTGGAGTGGTCCAGGAAGATGCATGATGCATGCACCTTCAGGAACACAAGCCTGTACAGAAAGCTGCAAACAGCAACTTTCTTTCCAAAGCAGAAGACTACAGTGTAGAATGTTGAAATGCCCATAGTGGTCCTGCAAGAGCTGGTGTACCCCTTACAGCTATGGATCAGGAAACCTGACACAGAATACCTGGACAGCTAATTTCCCTCTAAGCTGCGTGGCCAGGTGGCTGCCCAACAAGTTATTAACTGCTGCACACTTCACCTCCTCCCCCACCCCATTATTTTGCTCGTGAGAACCGCCGGCTTGGTGTGCAGTGCAGGGAGGGGAGCACTCATTTCAGTGAGACCCCCTCCCCTAAAAGCCCATCTATGCAGAGCAGGGGGATGGGATGCAACAGGGCTCAGGTGTGGGATGGAATTAGCTTGCTTGGTGGCTGCTGCTGTGGCTGCTTTGAGTACTGATCTAATTCAAAGGGCAATGTACAGCAGCAAATCATTGGCCTGAAAAGAAAAGCAGCACTCAGGATTTTAGTGAAGTTATACCATTTGAACTGGATTTTGCCATCATATGTAATTCCATAATTTAATTGAAACACTGTAAATTGATGTGTAAACACTAGAATGACAGTAACCTCCACAGAATTGCCTCTGGTGGGGGAAGGGTTGGGTCCTCTATAAAATAAGGAGGGAAAAAAGAAAGCTGGTGGGGAATTCAGTGAGTAATATGACCTGGGATATGTGTTCTCCCACTCTGGATCCATGTTGCCTGGGACTGGAGCAACAACCTGACTTGCCTTTAGGCTTGCAGCTCCATGTCAGAGCTGTTAGCCAGACCTCCAAGCTTTGGGCATAAAGATGCTTTAAGTTTTAGTCCCTGCTCTACTTCATCCAGAACTTACAGGGATGCTGCATATATAAACTTCTTCTTCAATATCATGCTGCTGTTTCCAGGTATGCACACTGGAGTTTTAAGGAAAAGAATCACACAGGCCGTGTGTACACTAGCCCCAAACTTCGAAATGGCCATGCAAATGGCCATTTTGAAGTTTACTAATGAAGTGCTGAAATACATATTCAGCGCCTCATTAGCATGCGGGCGGCTGCGGCACTTTGAAATTGACGTGGCTCGCTGCCATGCGGCTCATTCAGAGGGGGCTCCTTTTCGAAAGGACCCCGCCTACTCCGAAGTCCCCTTATTCCTGTGAGCAGATGGGAATAAGGGGACTTCGAAGTAGGCGGGGTCCTTTCGAAAAGGAGCCCCGTCTGGACGAGCCGCGCGGCGGCGAAGCACGCCAATTTCGAAGTGCTGCAGCCACCCGCATGCTAATGAGGCGCTGAATATGTATTTCAGTGCTTCATTAGTAAACTTCGAAATGGCCATTTGTATGGCCATTTCAGCGTTTTTTGCTAGTGTGGAGACAGCCATAGTGTGAGAATTAGAAATATTGATTATCAGAAGGATGCCCAGGGTGGCTGCAGTCCACTGGGGAGTCCTGCCATGCTGTGAATGGGCATAAAGGGGCAACATTTGTCTTTGTCTTTCTCACACACAAACACCACATCTTTCTCTCTCTCTCTCTCTCACACACAGTCTTACGCGCTTACTTCTCCACACATTCTTGCATTATTTTTGTTGTGCATTGCAGGAAGTGTATGAAGTAACAACATCTACATCTGCTGTAATTTTATTTTTTCAAAGTGCTTTTGTATGAGGTTTTTTGACTGGCCTATGCATTTCATATGTCTTATTTCTCTCTTATGCTTAAATTTAATTATTTGAGTAGTGAGTTCTAAAATTGCTGACTGTCCTGTCTGAAGTTATTATCCCTATGGTAACTTTTTAAAAATTTTATATCTGATTTTCGTCTGCTGGTAGTGCACATCTGTACATTATTGCAATAATTTGGTGTGCATAACAAAACTCATTCTTCACACAGATGGAAAAAATAAAGGGAACATTTCTGGACTCTAGTACGGAGTGGTTCAACAACAGGCTGAGTAGGTGCTGAATGACAGCTGAGCATGCATTTGGCAAATTAAAGGCATACTGGTAGTGCCTTTATGGCACACTAGACCTTAATGAGAGTAATACTCCCATGGTCATAGCTGTGTGCTGCATGTTGGATAGTCTCTATGAAGCTACAGGTGAAAATCAGGGTGGAATGCAGAATGCCTGGCTGCTGATTTTGAGCAGCCATGTTACAGGGCTATCAGAGGAGGGCAATGCTTTGAGGCAACAGGGATGCTTTGAGGCAGCACTTTGAAGCATCTCTGACAGACATATAAACTACCAGTGCTCACTGTCAATGTGATATCCCATGTTGTTTTCCTAGAAGGCAATGCTGACAATTGGGGCCTAAAAGCCGAGTAAGAAAATTATTAAAATGCCTGTGCATACATCGGTAGTACTTGCAATCTCAATTTGTAAAAACTACTAAAGATGATTTATCATTACAAAACTTTCCTTTTATTGCAAAAGAAACAGTACACCCAAAAACACACAGATGCTTGGTGGGAAAGGAGGAATGCAGGAAGGGCAGATTTTTCACAATTGTGCATAGGTCCAGTTATTACAGTGAGATTTATCTGAGGGGGTGCAGTGAAGAGGAAACCAAGAAGTCCTGGAAAGTGGAAAGGAGCATGCAGGCAGAGTTTGTGGGGCATGGAAAAAGAGTTCTAAACGTGCTGCAAAGGTGGTCAAGCGGATCTGCTCAGTTTGAAGCACTGAGGACATCAGCATCTACATTTGCTCTTCCATTTCTTTCATCAGCCACTCAGTTGCGTCCTTAAACGAGTAATTCTCTTTTCTGTCCTGCTGTTTGGCTTTCCATCACTCCTTGTGTTCCCTACTTTCTGCACTGGAGCACTGCTGAGCCACCCAGAACACATCATTTTTCATGCTTCTTGGATGCTTTCTTAGTTGTCAGAGGTTGGGGTGCATGGGGTGTTCCTGAAGGCCACATCTGGTGAAGCACATGAGACAATGCACAGAAGCAGGATTGTTAAACTCATGCACAGAATTGAAACATTTTGGATAAATACATCTTTTGCTACACTGCAGTCATGTTTACATTGACTGTAGCTAGGCACACATTTTTGTGAATATCTAAAGTATGCTGAGTGCTCACCATTACCTGGGGCAATGCTCCATATAGAGAAAAGAGCACACACTCTTTGCAAGGGTCACAATGCAGCATTCTAGGGAAAAATTAGGTGGGGGGCAGGCATTCTAGTAGGTATCTCATTGCTAAAGGTAAATAGGGAAACGAGTATATATCCATGATTGTGGCTTCTGTCTTGCTCCTTAGGCAGCTCACCCATATGCCCCTTTGGTCCCTGCCCAAGTCATTAAAAAAATGAAATAGGAAAATGTAATACAAGGGGGGAAGGAACAAAGCTGCACTGCTATGGAACCTGTGGCAGAGGATTAACGAGTACCTCCAGGAAACTTTCCTGGAGAACTCTAACTACTCCTGGAAAATCTTGACATGCATCAACACCATTATGTTTCACCATAACGATTAGCTACACAGGGAAATGTATAGCTCCCAGAAACACAACCAGCCTCACACATTTCCATATCCCAAAGCCATCTTTGCACTACACAAACCACTACCACTTACCAGGCATCTCATCTCCTGCTTCTTGCTCCCCAAACAGCAACTGCTGAGACCAGCTAGACACCTCTGGAGTGGAGAAGAGTTCCTGGCTGCCTGTCCCACCAGGCGACTGTGCTGGAAGAGGCACATCATCATCTAATTCCACTTCTTCATCAGTAACTTTGTCCTCTGAGTTAGGTCCTCATTCTGTCACTCTGGAACCCTCTGAAGTATCCACAGGGCTCTGGGCAATGGAGATGGGTTTACCACCAAGGACAGCATCCAACTTCATACAGAACTGGCAGGTTTTAGATGGAACATCAGAGAGATGGTTTGCCTCCCTTGCCTTATGGTACGCCTGCCTTAGCTTCTTTACTTTCACTCTGTAGTGCAGCATGTCCTGACCATAGCCTTTTTGTACAAGCTTCAAGAAATGTGGCTATAGGGATCCCGGTACCTATGGCTGAAGTGCAGCTGAAACTGCACAGCCTCCTCTCCCCACAAACTGATCAGATCCAGCAGCTCTGCAGTAGTCCAAGTGGGAGGGCATTTGGTGTGATAACCTGCCATTGTCATCTGGAAGATGCGATGAGAACTCTCATGACGAGCCAGCAGGAAACAGAATTTCAAAGTTTCCCAGGATTTGAAAAGGGGCGAATGGTTGTTTACTTAGCTGTAAGGGCAGTGGAATTCAAACTGCTGACCAGAGCAGTCAAGATGGGCATTGTGGAACACATCCTGGAGGTCAAATAAAGTGATAAAAGTGTGGTGTCTACATTGGCTCTTAATCAGTACAAATGTATAAGGAAAAGACAAAAGTCCATTGGGGTGGAAGTATTCTGTTGCCAAAACCAGGCATTTTCCTGACAAAAGTTGCATCATAGTTTGTACGCACTTTCTAGTCAACAAAAGGCAGTTTTTGGTGACAAACTTGGTAATGTAGACGAGGCCTAAGTAATAGCCAACAACCATAACTACAGATCCTATAATCAGTTACCTATAAAGCTTGCTTTAATCATCTTCAGGAACAATTATTTTGCCTTCAGGAACAATTATTTTGTTTATGTGACCACTCATTTCTCTTAGAAAAATTTACCCAATTATTGCTAGTAGAAGCTGGTGGGTGACAGTCAGAACTACTCAGTAGTTTCGCTACAACCAGGATATTATGTCACTGTTTTACTATGGCGCTGTGGTTGTGCCAAGAGTCATCACCCAGAAACGGAGCCCCATTAGCAAGGCACTGAACAAACGGAAGAAAGCATGGTCCCCTACCCAAAGATTCTTATAATCCAATTAAAGGACAAGGCACAAGAAATGAGTATAACTATTTACAGGAGTGAACTGGGATGAGGGACTTGGAAATTAGATCATTTTATAATTTATACATACAGAAATACTATATCCTGCTTCCAAAATACACCCACTTTTGAGTTGGAATACAGTGGCTATTTAAGAGCTTGCAGGAACTCTACACAGCAACTTAGAATAATATCCTGCTCAAATTGCAGAAAAAGTTTTAGGAGGCAAAACAACACACCAATCTTGGTAAAAATTTCTTGAGAATTTAGCTCAGTGCTACTTGAGAGAACACTCTGTAGAACCAGAGATGACTAGTACAAGTGACTGTGTAAAATGCAAACATGATACAAAAAACGGAACTCTACCAGTCACTTAAAATAGTGGACAAACACTGTTCTGACTCTTTCAGCAGCTTGCAAATAGGATACTTGCTTGTGGTCACTAAAGATCATATGACAATCCCTCTGGCTCACTTAGGATCACTGGTCAACATTTCTCACTCAAACTCCACCTTAGGTAGAGAAATTGCTTTCCAGTTGTTATATCCCCTTCTAAAAACAGACACATTTTTACAGACATTGTTATAATGGCTGCTGTGTCTAAGAGGTGGGAGAAATGAACCGTCTTCTCCCCATGAATAACTACAATGCTGGAAAGTTATTCCACTGTTTATCAGGAGTGATACGTGAATTACAGAACACCAGTAAGTTATCATAAATTCCATCAAAGAGAGCTGTCTGTAAAGCTCATTTGGAACCTGACCTGCAAATGCCTCTTTTGACATGATGAGTACCCTGAATCCCCATCAATGATCTCTCATAGCACTGGATCCTCAGAGAACGGCACTGTGTCCAGCTATGGCTGTAAACTTTCTGGTCTGGAGAGGGGTACAGTTTCTGTTGCAATAGTAAACTTTATTATTGATGTTAGTGGATTAAATTTTACACAAGGTAGATAGAAGCATTTTTCACCTCTCTGATTAATGTTTAAACTCCACAGCAGGAACCTAGTTTTCATGTAACCCACCTCTGACAATGCTTAATTTGTGAGGTGAGAGAGGTGGCTTGGGAACGGCATCTTTCTTTTTTTTGGTTGCAACTCCTGTGACGCTTCTGTTCTTGAGAACATCTGTTCCCCAAATCATTACCGCTAGGTTTTTTGTATACTTTGAATCTCCTTGTGTTACTTGCAGCTGGTGCCATTTCTCCTCATCTACCCAGATTCCACTGCCAAGATGGACCTAGAAGGTAATAATAAAATAAAAAGTAAGTTTTCATTTATGTATGCAGCACACAACAGTGACCAAGTACTGCACAAATACTAGTATTAGGTACTATAATAATAGTAAATTAAGACCATGCAAACCCAGTTTGCCTAACTTTGAATCCTTTCTGACACTGCAGGTCAGTAACTAAGTCAAACTCTTACATTTTGTGTTTCACTTTCCTCTTTGTTTTTCCAGAGCTCTCACTCTTCTTAATATTTTTTCCCCATAGTCTCTCTCCTGAAAGACTATGATAAAAGCACCAGAAATAGGACAGAGAAAAATTATAATTTAATATGAACAGTATTCAAGCTAATCACTTCTACAAGCCTAATTTGGGGGGCAAGGAAATTTTTTCTTAGTACATAGCACAGGATTGCTTTTGCTAGGAGAACACAATTCACTCAAATCACACTTTGGGAAATGGTGGAAGAAGTTAGCACAGTATAGGCCAAATTCTGGTTCCACTGAAGTCTGAGACAAAGCCCATGCCTACTTCAAGTGGAGCTGGATTAGGCCTCTATATTTAAATTAGAAGGGTGGACGTTAGTGAGATGAATGGGGATTTCACTGCTTCAATTGATCAGTAACACTCTGAACCCAAAAGATAGTCTGCAAGCTTCACAAAACCTCGAATTCCATCGTTCATGGCTAGATCTGAACTACTATTATGGAGAAATGCAACAATATTTCTGCAATACTGTAAAAAGAACAAGAAAGGAAGAGGGGAGCTTCCATCCTTAGAATTTTCAAACATATAAAATCCTAAATGGAGGGGGACTGGAGAAAAAATCATGGACACAAGTACTGTGATACCCAATTTCAGTTTTCACAAAAAATGAGATTTACTGTGTAAATTTTACTTTTTAAACGATAAGTGATTTCACCTCATCATCGAAAAAGGAAAGCAGTCTAATAGTTAACTGAACATGAAACGTGGGGAAAAAAAATTTATCTAAAACCTTGTTATTCATGTAAAGAAAGATCTGCACTGACACTTCACACACAAATGAGTGACTTCTTGTGTGCAAAGTCTCATTAAGTTCACTGAAAATTGGCATAGACATTTTAAAATTTTGCACGTCCAATCTCAAACACTATTCAGTCAAACACCCATGTAGATGAGGGCCTTCTGAAAGGACCCCCCGACTTTGAAGGCCCCTTTTTCCCAAAACCAAATGGGAAGGAGGGGCTTTCAAAGTCCGGGGGTTCCTTTTAAAAGGCCCCCGTCTACATATGGGCAGCATGCATTTCGAAAGTAGCACTTTCGAATCGCACATGACCACCATTATGCTAATGATGCATTACATATTCATGGCAGCACCTCATTAGCATCAGCCAAAATCCCTCATTACCATGCCTCTTCCGAAAGGAAAGCGCTAGTGTAGACACAGCTAAAGACTTCAAATGGAACTTTTCCTGATATGGGATTGTACATTATGGCCTGAAAACCAGTTTTATTATAACAGTGTCTGTGATGGCTTCTCTTTGTGGCTCTCTGCTGGGAACTGTGAAGTCCTACCACACACGTTTTGACTAGCAGCAAGCTGAAAGAAAAATCATATCAAAAGTAGTTCCTCCAACCTTAGATACAAATGCGTCTCCACCGTGGCTGTTTTGGAAACCATAAAGGCTTGTTCCTCCAAAATCTAAAAAGGCAACCAAAAGCCAAGCAAGGCCCTGGTGACCCAAATAAAAGGAACTGCCTGTCTTTAGCAGTCCTGCAATCCTAGCCTGAAGCAGAGTGGGGCAAAGAAAGGTGCTCCTCTCTGGCCAAAGGGATTTAAAGAACAACCAGTCTGTTTGATGATTGACTTTGCCTAGTTGGCTTTGAATAGAGAGAGAGGACCTGAGATAAGGATGAAGCTAAATGTCCCAGGTGGAAAAATACAAAGCAGAACAAAATTAATCAAAAAGTATACAGCCGCTATAAACAGAGTCCCTGAAATAGCGGGTGGGCTCAGGTTCTCCTAATGGCCACAGGTGAAGTGGTATACACCCCAGGAGGAAGATGTTGTTTATCTGTAAGCCTGAACAAAAAGGCTGAACTTTAAAGGTTCCAAAGATGGGACTGAAGACTCCAGCAAGAGCAAACAGATCTTTTACTTATTGGACTCTTTAATACCCCCAAAGGGTTCAATTGGACTTCGTGAATGGCCATAGGGACAAACCATGGAAGACCCAATGACAGGGTGGATACAACTCAATGATTTGTTTAAAAAAATTAAAAATGGACTTTTTTTGTCTAAATTGGATTTTAAATTTTTTCTAAATTCATTCATAAAAAAACTTAAATTTCTCCTTTAAAAATAACAGTTATAATTAAATATCACAAAACATGCTACACATACACGCTCAGTCTCATAGAAAAGAATTAATGGCTCTAGTCTGTACAGCCAACCTGCAAGCTCTTGTTTCAAGAAAGTCCTGGGCCTTCTTTTTCTGTTTCTCAGAAAACTAAAAAGTAACATGTACAAAGAAAGACACAAGCCAGACAGGATTGCTTTTGTTCTGTGCTTATATGGTGGTGGACCTTGGCCACGCAAGACAGAGGAGTTAATTAGGACACTGTCTTAAAGATATAGAGACAATATATAAGACAGGATGGAGGCAACCCAGAAAGGAACAGTAGGGTGGACTGGAAAGAAAAAAGAAGACATTATTTAGCATGTACACAGCCTTCTATATTGCCCTGCCCCCAGACACACTTTTGTCATGGAAAAACTGTCCTGGCTTCCGGGTGTAAGAGAGACCTTATCTTGGAATATTCTGAAGAAATTAGTTCCCTGCATAAAGAAAGGAGAAAGTGTAAGCAGTTCAAGACATTGCAGGGCCTAGTTTCAAGAATAAACCACCATAAGAAAAATTATTGGGTGAAAATGAAGTGGATGAAGATGTGAAAATGGTCAAGCAGCTCAAGTGGTTAGTGACTTACATAATTTGCTTTGTCATGCATCATTCTTCAAGACTTTTGATACCTTTTAAATATAACTGATCTGAAAAGTAAATCCACAAAGCGTTTGCTATGTTGGATGTTGCTACAGAAAAAAAAGTATAGCTTAATGAATTCTTATGGCTTGTTTAATTAGTTAAATAGGCTTAGAATTTATCATTCAAGAACACAATAAAGAAAACTGTATTAAGAGAAATCTTGCATTGCCAGTTGCCATTGTCATTTTCTTATTTTATATTACATAATATGTGTCTCCTATTTTGGAATATCATGGCCACAAACCATAATGGTGATACTGCAAGTCTATTCCCTATTTTACTTCAGCATAACTCAGCTTCTCCATAGTAGTTTTCTCAAAAAACAGACGTCAGTGAGTTCAATGGGACTTACTCCAAATTAACTGCACTCTAAGCACAGTCAGTCTTAGATTACTGGCAACGTGGAATCAGATTTGTATCCTTGCTGAAAAAATGTAAATCATTAACTGAATAATGCAATGAGAAGAACTTTTTTTTTCCAGGATCCCATTTAAGCGTAAAAAAAAAAAAAGCTCTCTATCTGCAACAAATTCAGAGTATTCTATTGCTACTTTAGGCAGCAGTGTATCAGTACTAAAGTATCAGGAGCAAGCAAAAGGTTTCAATCATCCTGGAAAAACACCAGCACAGATGGATTTGCAGTAAGGATGAGCAAACACCATAGATGAAAAGACTGCTGGTTTCATTTGTGCCACAAATTCTCCTTTTTGCATCAGTAACGATAAACACCTTTCCTATCATGGTTGAATCCTTATGACAAGGCTATACTTCACCTGGTAGAGCAGATATTGGTGGAAGATTGCTACATGTGGTATATGAGAGAAGGAACATGAACAGTGTGAAAGAAACACTCAGTGGTATCTACCCGTGTAAGACTTCATGGGTGGAGCAATGTACACAATGATTCAGTTATATGTGCCTGTGTGACAACTGAAGATGAGGTTGCATATCTTTCAGAAACAACAGATAACATCAGGAAATGCTCACACATCAGAATATTTAAAAGAAATGGCAGTGAAAGCTGTAATCAACTTATTACAATAAATTATTGTGAACAAAAATTCAACTGTCATGTGTGCAGTTTTGTCAAAGAGAATGCTGTAAACATGGCAAAGATAAGAAGACAGGAGAAATGGAAGTATGTTCCTTAATAACATATGGCTGCAATGCCCATTTAATGCATCTTTTATCAAAGACTTAAGTACCTCTTACCCTGGAATAAAAGAAAACGTTGCTGAAGTCAAAAAATACTTCCATAACAACCATTTTCCTTCAGCTTCACTGAAAAGAGCATGAAGATTCAAACTAATTCGCCCTCAAAATGTTCGCTGGAATTCTGTGGATGGTTGCTTTGAACAATTTATTAAGAACTGGCCCATTTTCATAACATTTTGTGGCGAAAACCGTGATTAAATAGATGAAAGTATCTCATCCAAAGTATTTAACATTGGATTAAAGAGGAACGTAGAAGATATGCTCAATATGCTGAAACCTATTATCCAGAGCCTTAAACAATTTCAGAGAAATTACTGCAGCACTGCTGATGCTGCTGAAATTTGGAAAGCACTTCCAGAGACATGGATGAAAAAATACCTCACCAGAAATTTAAACTAAACTACAGGCAGTAAAGAAACAAATGGATTAAACACTAACTCTGCCTCATTTTCTTGTGAACATTCTTAACCCCAGATATAAAGGTAGATACCCAACATGTAAAGATGATCCTGTGATGCCATGGGCATCTCAAAGGACAGCCAAACCAGTAACTTAGGAGACTGCTGCAGTTGCAAATGTGATATAATTATGCAACACTTAAGATCTAGATTAATAAAAAAAATAGGTGTTACTGTGCTTCAGTGTATGTGATATAGTTCTTACTATTCTCAATGTGCTGCTGCTGCATGTGCTGCTTGACACAGGCAATAAGAATGGAACGTTCTGTTTTTCTGACACTCTAACTATGTTAAATAACATTCAGTAGCTAAATGAAGCCCGATGGAAGCTGATGTAGACATTGCTCTCTGGATGGTTATCCAATTGTGCACTAACTGCAAATACATCCCAGAAACGGAGATCTGCTGAGCTTTGCGTAGTATCTGAGGATTTATGGAAACAAATTCATTCATTGTGTCCTTTTCTATATATTTGCTATGTGAATTCACTTCAAAATAGCATTGATCATTCTTATCACCAATTATTAGTTTCAAGTACAGTACGCATTTATATAATGGTCTTTTGGCAATCAGTACCTGCAACCACATACTATCAATGGGTGTAGCTCATAAATCCATAAAGGTAAAAAAGTTGAAATTGGCTAAGAACTTCCATTGACTCATGCAGATTCAGCAAACATTCTAAATGATGTTTGTTCTTATTGTGTGTGCTGACTGTGCACCTGAACAGTTTATGTTTTGCTGGCAGAGAGATATGAATTTGTACACATAGTGCATGAAACATATATGTTGTGCTGAGGTGTGCATGGGGATATTGTGTCCTGATTGTAGGGCGTGGGTGGGTGGTTGTGCTGATCTGTGCATAAAGAGGAGTGCATGGAGAGTTTTGTGTTTTGTGCAGATGGCTGTTGTCAAAATCCAGTTTCCCTCATATAGCCAGTGAAGCTGTCACATTTAAGTTCGCTGTAGAGTAAAGGAGGTAATTGGCTGAGTTACTTATGAGGTCACATTGCTCTAGAACTTTTGACCTGCACAGATGCATGCCTTTCTGTAGCTGTATTATAAACTCAAAATGGCTGTGAATTTAGAAACAGAATTTTATGGTAACAGATCACAAAACACAGTGGTGGTTCATCCTGATGATAATTTGAATAAAAGAAAAAAAGAACCACTTACTATGTTTGTAGCTATTTCTATCATTTCAAACCAACTCCATAGACATAAGCTTTGGAGGCACGCACAGGCTGGGTCTATACAGCACGGCTTTCTCCACAGGTTCCATGCTAATGAGCAGCCTCGATATTGCAAATGGCTACTCATTAGCATAGTCACATGCCTCATTAGCATAACCACACAAGAGCTCGGTCTCAGCTGAGGGTGGTACCGCCTGTAAAGAGGCCGTGTGCACGTGCCCCGATGGCAAAAAGCGCCTCTTATGCCTGTCGCCAGCCCCTTATGCCCAGGGAGTGGCATGGGACCAGGGCAGGAAGGCAGCTGACTGCCCCACTGTGCTGCCTGTGGCAAGCAACTCTGAGTTGGGAGCATATACCTTGCACCTGCTCCTGCACCAAAGCTCCATCCCAGGGCCTACACCTCTCACCCTCTCCTGCACCCCAATACTCTGGCCCAGCCAGGAGCCTCCTCCTATATCCAAATAGCCTCCAGAGCTTGCTCCCCTCACTGCTGCAAAACCCCTTGCCCCAGGCTGAGACCAGGACCCACCTGCCACACTCTGAACCCCTCAGCTCCACCCTGCACCACCTTCTATACTTCAACTCCCTGTCCCAGCCTGGAGAAAGTGAGTGGAATTGATCTTACACTCAAAAAGTGATTTCATGTGTAAAAAGGTTGGTGACCACTACTATAATGCATTGAAGTTGGTATGAAAGCAAACTAAAGAACATTTGAAGACTATTTATAAAGATTTTAGTTTCAAATACCTTTCCGTTCTCGAGAATATATTTGTCCATTACTGGAACGGGGGCGGGATAATATGTTGATGTATTTGCTTCCTCACTGAAAGTTTTCTGTATCTCAGGCTCAGGCTCAATCGATTCTGGTTTTCCTTTTTCCAGCTCAATGGCAGGACCTATGTAATTAAGAAAAGAGACTGGTAAAATAACAATGAACAGAGGTGGTACAAATAAGTGAATGGACTTGCGATACATATACTAAAATGTCACACATTTAAGGAGTATCTAACTGTAACACAATATAAATGAGAATGTTGATTGTCCAATCTATCAGCTACACTGATTGGTATTTTAATGTAATCAACAAAAATTAAGCACTGTTTAAATAACACAAGATTGCTAAGCAGATATTTGAGGTTCCTAAAAAAGATAGATTATTTACCAGTGACACCAGCTTTTCAGAATTTGCCCCCCCTCCACCCCCCACATCAGCTACTACAAAGTGATCTTAGAAGGGTCAACCAACAACACAATTTGCAAACTGGGTTTTATAATTTTGTTAATTATAATTGTAATAGTACCAGTAACAACAGTCAGAGGGCCCTATCCTGAAACCAGATGTATGAGTAAAGCACCCATACCACATGAAGTGTCATTAGAGTCAGTGTAATTTTGTACAGGTTAGTGCAGTAGCACTTACAAGATAAAGTTCATAAGGACAAGAGTAACTCACATCTTCCCTAGAACTACACTATGATCGAGTAACCATTGCATTGTCCAACATTTCAGTCCTGAATAACCTTAAAAACTGATTTAATAACCTTTAACTGTGGACATGAGTAAAAGCAGTTCTCATCTCTCTTTTGTACCTATAGCCCCAATTTTTGTCTTGATCTAACCCAGCAAGTCAAAGTCTGACTGTGGTTTCAGCTAATGGCAGCACAGCTACTGTTACACCAGAAAAAAATAAATGTGTCTTGTGTATCATATTTCTCGGATACTCTCAATATCTGAAACCATTATGGCATCCTTTGCTCTTTGTGCTGAACAGTATCCTATGCAAGTTTAGTATTCAATAACAGCAATTTTCCCAAGTGGCTTAACATCGTCTGTACATGATATAACTATCACTTATTCCGCACTTGGAGCTAGTGGGATACATTTAGCTTATTATCAACTGACATAAGAAATAAGGACCAAAAATTCCAGTTCTTTGGACAACTCTGTTCTGCGTTTACAATTATGGGGTTTCTTAGGAACTGGATGCAAATATGGTACCAACACAAAACCACAGGAAAGAGCACATTTGGATTACAGTTTCACAGCAGCATTCACAGACATCTGCACCATTATACACAAGAAGAACCTTATGGGTGGCACCAAGCAAAGACTGAAGAGTTAAATTTAAAATTGGAAAAACCAAGCTTAGCTATAGATCATCTGCAAGATTCTCTGATGAGTGGATACGCAGAAATATTCAACACTTTCCCACACTCTTTCAAGAAATGAACTAGCAAAGTACTGATACATGCCTATTCTAGGTCACTAGTTTTCAAACTGGGGTCCATGGACCTCGGGGAGTCTGCAAACCATTTCTAATGGGTCCATGAATGTTAATTATGAAAATGAAGTTTCAGAAACCAGAAAAGGCAATCTGTTTTCCTGATCAATCAAAAGTATGTGAATAATCACACCTGAACATCAATATCTTGAAAAACAACAAGAAGTCCTGTGGCACCTTATAGATTAACAGATATTTTGGAATATAAGCTTTCATGGGCACAGATCCACTTCATCAGATGCATCTGACGAAGCGGGTCTTTGCCCACGAAAACTTATGCTCCAAAATATCTGTAAGTCTACGGTGCCACAGGACTTCTTGTTGTTTTTCAAAATACAGACTAACTCAGCTACCTGTCTGATACTGTCAAAATCTTAAAGTCGTTACCACATAAGCCCATAGTTTAGTGCCATGTTGTGTCAAATGTGTGCCAAGTACACACAATATATATAGCTAAATTCTGTTCATTCAGTTTTCAGTCTAAGATTTCTATGGGAGGAGTCCACTGATCACAGGCTGAATTTCCAAAGCGCCTGCACCTCCATTCAATTTTTTTTTAGGGCTCTGCAAATGAAAAAGCTTTGAAAACCACTGCCCTAAGGATTGTCTTCATCTCTAGGTGGGAAGATACCCTTCATGCCTTTTCCTGAGGTAAACTCAAATGGCACTTCCACTGTTCAATAAGGTCAAGGACAGTAATCCTCAAGATGTAAAATTCTGTAATTTCAAGAAAAGTTCACAAAAAAGAAAAGTACAGTGAAGTATTTTCTCCCTAGAATCAAAAGTGTTTCTTGGTTTAAACATTTATGTTATTTTCTACTTGGAGGCTTTTTTACTCTTTGTTTACAGCCAGTATATTGACACAGCTGGGGTCGGTTTTCCAGATTTCCCTGAAGAGGAGTAACTGGTAAAAGTTGACTGTAGGAGCAAGTCTCAGGAGCCACAAAAATATTGACTGTAATTGATGCTTTATTGCTTGGTAGCCACAGACACAAAGCCTAAAAAATGCCTTGTTTCACACTATAAAAGCTGGCCCTCCCCACGAAAAAACCCATAAAGCTGCATCTAACTGGATAGGCTTCACAGTTCTCTTCACTAAGTACTAAAGAATGCATTTTCAGCACAGCATGTTGTGAATTAGACATGCAACTCACTTTACTGCCTTATTGCTAATGGGAGTTGCGTGCCTAATTTGCCATGCACCACACTTTAAATATACTTTTTTAAAGTTTCTCTCTTTGCAGCTTTAAAAAGAAAGAAAGAAAGAAAGAAAGGAGTGAGTGAGTGAGTGGGTGAAAGAAACTGGCCAGAGCTCCAGGGTGTATTAAACAGAGGAGTGATAAGATTGTCAAAAGTAGTCTATGTACTTTGTGAAGATATAGAGAGGTATTATGGTGAATGTAAGACCAGGGAGGTGTATAAGACTATTAGGAATATTAACAGGAAATGGCAACCAAAACAGATGGAGATCAAAGATGAAAATGAAGAAGTGCTCATGAACAGGGAGAAGATTGTGCAGCGATGGATGAGATATTGCACCAAACTATACAAAGCACAGTTGGACTCGTGTCTCAGAGAGACTGACTGAAGAACTGAAATAGATATCTCCACCAAGCATCGAGAGCAAGACCGATATTTCGAAGGAGGAAGTAGAAAAAGCAGTGAAATGACATATGATCTAGACTGTAAGAAGGAAATAGCAACTAGAATAGCAAAAGCAAGAGTGAGCTTGAAGGTGATGGATAAGATCTGGAAAAGCAAAGCAATTAGCTTAAGAACGAAGCTGAGAGTCTTGAAAATGTGTGTATTCAGCAGCATGTCATATGGACGTGAGACATGGGTGATAACAAAAGATTAGAAAAGAAGAATATTGGAGCTCGAAAGGAGTTGTTACAGAAAGATTCTAGGAATAGGATGGATGCAGAAGGTCACCAATGAGGAATTATATAGAAAGATACAGCCAAAAGAGAACCTGCTGCATAAGGCTATAAAACAGAAGCTACGACTATTTGGGCATATTTGCAGAATGAACGACGAATGAAAAATCAAGACCCTGATATTCAGCATAATGGACCGTTTGAATAGGAGAGGCAGACCCCACAGAGAATGGATAGACGATATAGCAGATTGGTGTGGAGCTAGTCTACAGAAACTAAGCCACTCTGCACTGGACAGGGAAAGATGGGAGGAAATAGTGAGAGAGGCATCAAACACCAACGGGCGCTGAGCCTACGGTTATTGATGATGATGATTAGTCTATGTACTTGTGCAGAGGCCTAGCACAACATGATCATGGCTAGAGAAGTGAATGCCATGGCAGTGCACCCCTGCCAAAAGAGCATCCTAGACCACTTCAAGGTTTTGGTTCCACGAGTGCCTTCTCCCCACTCCTTCGCTCCCTGGAACTCGAACAGTGGGTCCCAAACTGGGGGTCCATGAGGGTATTGCAGGGGGTCGATGAAAAAAATAAAAGATAAATAAAAATGACCATAGAAAATAAGTTTTAAATAAACTGCAAAGTTGCAATCTATTTTTATTTTTAAATTAAATATCTTCCAACAATGTTATGAATTGCTGCTTGAAAATCTATGTTTTGAGTTTCTTTTTCATTTAATGAAGTGTACATAGCAGATAGAATTGGCTTTGATGGGGATGTGCAAATGGTTGGTGGAGGAATGAGAGTCCTCCCTATTGAAAAGGTTGGGGACCACTGTGCTAGGACACAGAGTGCCTCCATGAGCCAGCACACGGCTGTATCACCTCAAATGATAGTATGTGCTTTAATATCAGAATAGAGCCCTCAAGATCTCTAAAAATACTGAAATGGTAACCACCCTACTCTCCTGATGCATCTCAGGATGCTGTGTCAGCTATGGCAAGTCATTGCCAAGTGCATTGTATAATAAATTGCAACTCAGTATAATAATGTAAAGGGCCTTGAACACTGTCAGTGGGTCAGCAAGGTCCAGCAACAGAGAGATTAACTGACTTTTCTTCTACATTTGGCCTACAAATTTAAAACATCAGCAATAATACACATTTCCCCCAGCTGTGTTTCATCCATACAAAAGAGTTTTCCTCTCATTCAAAGAAACTGTAAGTCCCTAGGTGAAACAGAAATGGAATTAGTTTGCATTAACAATAGCCTGCTAGAAGTATAACTTCACATAAATTATGTGTAATTCAAAACTCTAGGTTCATGAATGCAACATAACAACTAAAGATAAGTCAAGACACTATTCTTTTAAACTATTTTCATAGGCAGCACACATTCCCAACCATCACAGGTAGCCACCTCCGGGAGAAATAACCTCTCAACAATCTATTAATCATACGTTGATGTAAAGAAGCAGTGTCTCTTCTCACATAGATGCTTGAGGTCCTTCCTATCACAATTAAAGTCCACAGTACTTCCACATTTCTAGCTGCTTCTGCAACTATTTTCCCTAGTTTAAAACAATTATCACAGGAAAGGGACAAAAAAATATCTGTAGTTGCTGCTTCAAATCTTGACTGACAAAATGCTTGATGGTTACATTTAGGTCTGACTTCTAGATCTGCACATTAGTAACACCACCAAAAAAAAATCAATAGGATTGTCTGAATGTAGGGCAGAATTTAATACAGAGACTACACAAACACAACATAAGGACTAGGAATCCAAGCACTTTCTTATGTTTAAAACATTCCCCACGCCTACATTAACAACAACGGAACTTTCTAAATTGTGCACAGCTGGACAGGTACTGAGTACAAAATTTAAAAGTGCAAACCTTCAATTTTTAAAGTTCTTCAACATTCCAGGGCACAACAAACTCAACTGATTTACACCGGAATGCAAAGGAGGAGGAAAAGACAAAGCTTTCCATATCCCCACTGACCCACGGAAAAGTAAAAAGCAAAAAGCAAAGCAAACCAAAAGCGCTTACTGAGACAGCACACTTCCCTCATGCTCCAGCACCATGGGAAGAGGATATAGAAAAGGGGATGTTGAAGTTCAGGGCTTCACCCAGGCAAAATTAAGTCTCCCACTGGCCAGAGGTGCGACCAAAAATAGTGGGCTCAGGATTCAATGTGCAGGAAACGTGCCAATGAGCAGGTGTGGGTTCTGGGTGGGACGAAGGCCACAGGAGCAGGAGGAGGGTAGGGGTCTGGGTGGGCGGGAGGGTGCAGACTGGTCTGGGTAGGAGGTGAGGTACATAAATGTGCTGGAGGCAGCAGTGTGGGGGGGCGGGTCTGGAGTGAGCTGGAGGAGGGGTCTGGGAAGGAGAGAATACAAGAACAGGTTGAGGGTGGAGGTCTGTGTGGGAAGGAGAGTAAAAGAGCAGGGTGGGCATGTGGGGTCTGGGAGGGAGGGTGCAAGAAGAAGCTGGGGGTGGGGCAACCTGGGTGATGGGGAGGAGCACTTACCTCCACGCATGCTGCTTCCACTTCCTCCAGCAGCTGGAGGAAAGGTAGCATGCAGAAACACTCCTCAGAGAGGCTTTTCTCCCTGCCTCTCCCTGGCACCACCTTCCCATTGCTCTGACTGGCTAGAATTCCTCTCCAGGGAGCCAGGAGCAGCTGGGGAAGGGGGAGCAGCAGCAACGCCACTGCTTCCTGCCCCCATGATGCAGAAGCCATGGGCTGAATTCAGGGCTGGCTTGCCTGATCCGGACTGCCAAGGCTCAGGACTCCCCACCCCCTGTCCTGCCATGGGTGAGATGCTGCGGAGCCATGAGCCTGAGGGGCTGGACCCAGACAAGTAGCGGTGCAGACCAGCACCATGGTCTGGGGATTCCCCACCCCTGGTCTAATACGACAGCATCCCTGAACACTCTGCCCTACTAGCACTGCTACTTCTTATTGTTTTCTCCATGCCAGTGGGAGGAGAAGGGTGTGATGCAGCAATGGGAGCAGATGTGACCAGGCAGAGAGGTTACTCCTCAGGAATTCCACGCCACACTGCAGACACAGAATTCATGTCCCCCCTAGATTTTTTCCCCCCCAACTAGAGAAAATACATTCTGTTGAGATGGCACCGAAGTTGTGTCTTTCACTTACTAGGGGTTGTGGTGGCACCAAATCAGAGGGCAGTCGGCTCACGTGCCATAGCAAACAGTAGCTAATAGGGAAGAGAAGCTGTGTTCCTCACAGTACTGTCCCCTGGGGCCAGGTCAGGAGGCAGGGGCTGTTGGTGGGGTCACACAAACTAGGAATCAGAAGAGCGAGCATGGGGGTAGAGGGGACAGACCAGGGCAGGAACTGAATAGCAGCTGGGATACAGGGGCAGTTGGAGATGTAGGGGCCAGATGGGAAAGGCTAGAGATTAGCCAGGGTCTACATGAGGAAGAATCCCCAACAATCCCTCCTTCCCACCCCAAAAACTTGTTTCATACTTCTCCCACCTACACACAATAACCCTCAGATTCAGTCCCAGACACCCTCCTAGCAATTACTTCACCCTTCCTCAGTTCCTCCATTACCCCAACTCCCCAAACCTTTCCACAACCTCAGAGTGGTGCTGGAAATACACTTCTGTATTGCAGTTTAAAATATTTATTACTTAAAGTTCTATATTAATATGCCATGCAAGAAATCGAGTTATCAAACCACATTTCCTGATTTTGTTGCTGTTGGCTGGCATACTTCTTGAGAAAGATACTCTGAAATAAAATTACTAAAACAATTGAAACTGGCATAACTGTATAGTGTTATTTTGACAAAAATACACAATTTTAAAATTTTGTATACAGAATTTTTAATTCTTTGGCCTAGAATTCCACCAGGACCCAAGAGGTGGGAGCTACACCCTCTTCAGTAATGAAGCAAATAGCCAGATCTATGGGAGATGTAGTCTTTTGCTGCAAAGTTGTCCACATGGCTTGGGCTGCATGGCAAGCTCATGAAATTTGTCTTCAGCAAAATCAGCCTCAATAACGAACAGGTAAGTCAGGCATTAAAGAAAAGTTCCATTCATTTCACTAGTTCATTGCAAAGAGTCTAGGACTGATCACTCAAATCTGAAATGGTTTAAGATAAAAAAAGTGCTGAAAGGACTTTTTCAGTGCTGGTGATATTACTAATGATTTTTAAAATAGTGTCAAACTCAACACCACTATCGATAGAATATATTTGGCATGTGCAGCATCTTTACTAGTCATTTTCCACTCACCCATGCAAAGATGCATCAAATCCCCATCTCTAAGTTCCCTCTAAGCTGCATGGCTTTGCAGCTGCACAGTTGCTTTTTAAGCCCCATGCAGGGACTGAAGGATGCTATGGGGAGATGCACAAGTCCATCAACACAGAGCTGATGCAGCTGGAGGAGAGGTGCCTCTTCCCACCAGCCAGTATACAATTGCTGCAGCCACCTTTGCTACCAGCCTCAGCACAGACCTGCTCCAGACTTGCCGCAGCTAGGGGAGAGGTGTCCCTTCCCTGGCCCCTGCCTCTCCTATCCCAGATGTGCCACAGCCATGGAGAGGCACACCTCTCCCAGCCAGGCACCACTGGAACTGCTGCAGCCATAGAAAGACATCTCAAACTTGGCCCCAACTTGCTAGGATGAGAGGGCAGGGGGTAGTCCTCTCTCCCCAGAGCAGCCTGCAACCCAAACCCCTCATATCCCTAGCCTAGAGCCCCCAGCCAGAGTTCTCACTACCCTCACCTCAACCTCTGCCACAGCCCTGTGCCCCCTCTTGCATCTGGAACCCCTCATCACCAGCCCCACTCGAAAGTCCTCAACCCCCATACTCCAACCCTCTGCCCAAGCCATGAGCCCCACCACACATTCTGAACTCCTCAGCACCACCCCTGCCACACATTACCCATGTGCAGAATGAGTTTCATGATGTACACCAGTATGAACATATACCTCACATCACCTCCATATTGGTGCACATAACAAAATTCATTTCACACATGGACATAAAAAATAATAGGGAACACTGTCCTATTGACAGGAGTTATCCTTCGGAATGAGAAGGTAGCCCAAAGCCTGCATTAATTTCTATTTTGGCCTCACCACTGAGACTACCAACAAGCACGCCAAATACAATAGTGGTTAGCAGACTTGCCCACTAATATGTGAATTGACAATCCACATATGTCCTACTATCAACTAAATGACCATCTTTTCATACAAAGAGAACTCACTGGAATCTGCAACCATCCACATCTGATACTGTGTGGAAAGCCTTGCTTATTTATCTTTACAGGCCCTTTAATTATTTACTTTGGGTATTCTCAATACTAAATCTACCTTAAATTTTTGGAGTCAAATTTTCAAAGTGTATTTCAAAACGTGCAAAAACATAAACATGCAATTTTTCACATCCAACATTTTGCACGGAAAAAACTCAGACTGGGACACAATCCACATATGCTCATACAAATCAAGAAGGTGGCCCTTACTCAAACAACGTAAGAAAATCAGCTTCCATATGACCAAAACCAGAAATGGTAAACAGCATGCAAATACTTGGGCATGGCAACCTATAACTACAAATTTCAGTGGCCAGGTCTTGACTAAGTATCCTTTTGATAACTGGGCTCTGAATCTTATTTAAAAATGCAAAAAAAATGAAAATTATTTTTCAAATCATGATGAAGTACTCAAGTTTTATCACTCACAGTGACACAAACTGCAGCTCTGCACCAATTCCAATATACCAGTTAAAGAGTTATCACAGAACAAAAAATAATATGCTAATGACTCAAGCTATTTGGAATCTAAATCCAAAACTGCATAAAATATGTATTTAATGATCAACAATCTTTACAATGGAGCACTGCGATTATTTAAAAATATATTGTGTTAATGAACAGCCCATAATTTATCAAACACCTTGGCTGTTTTAAATCAAACGCCAAAAGGTTTAAGAACACATTATAACCTAATGACCTACAAAAACTTTTAAAAGCCAAAAAACCTCACATAAAAATAATACAACAAACCACAAAGAGCTAATATCAGTAAGACCTTATTCTCTGCCCTACACTTACTATGTGCTGAATGGAATTTTTAAAAAATGTACGTTAATAAAGGAAAGCCAGATACGTTCCGAAGATAAAACTCACTACAACTTTCAGCTTGGAGTTAATGTTCAGTTCTTTAAAAGAAGAACTTTAACATGGAAACTTTGAGTCGGACATACCAACACAAAGAGCTCTGCTATCACTAAAGAAAGATCCAGAAGTATCCAGCATAGAAACCCAATACGCACAGCACACATGAAGTAGAAAAAGCTCTTTAAGAGGCAAAGTGTTGTCTTCCCCCATCTGTACACCTACACAAAGTTTCAATTGTCAAGATATTCTAATGTTTGTTAAAACTAGTCCCATACAGATCCAGCACTTACCGCTGCCTAACCTCAGAAGCAGCACATCCTGAAGTCTCCTGTTCAAGTCTCTGAGTTCCTTCATTTCTGACACTAATGCCCCATACTCCTTTAGCTTTTTTGCCTGCTGCACAAGCTGTCTCCGTGTTCTCTCAAGTTCTTGCTGAATATGTCTCATTTCTTCTTGCTGCTGCTGGTAATTCCTCAGCAATTCTTCATAGAGAACTCGAGGAACTACAGCATCGTCCATGTTGTTAATGCCTTCAGAAGTCTCCATAAAGGTTTCCTCAGGGCTGGAACTACTACTGAGACTCATCCCATTTTGCTTTTCTAGGCGAGCAACAACTGCTTCAATGCTTTTGTGTGTACCTTCACTTTGTTTCCTCCCGTCTTGTCTCTGTGTGTCACAATAATACAGGACATTAGCAGAACAGGTACACAACACATAACATGAATTAACTCCAGCCTTTGGGACAATTAAGGCTGTTTTCTAAAAAAGGGAAACTAGGTCTGCCTTGCAAAAAATGTTCCTACTAAATGATGCTTGTGAATGCTCTTATTACAACTGAGCCATGTGTGTAAGAACAGGTAAAGTGCACATGCAAACATTTGGAACTGCTGGAGCCTTTCTTGGTTTCACTTGCCTACATTTTGTTTGCAAATAAAGTGTACTTTATGCAGATCTTTTCTACTTATAAAAAAACGGACCTGGGCTTCTGTCTTTGGAATGTCTGTCCTTCATGTTTAGAACAGATACAGTGCTTATATTTCCTTTACTGATTATCTTAAAAGGGAGAAAAAGGTTCCAATTACATTTTTGTACATTATCCAATATTGTCGGGTACTTTAAGAACTGAAGTATTGTGCATATTTTTTCACTAGCATAAAAAAGAGCAGTTTTTTGGTGTTAAAGAGAGAAAATGGAGGTTGGTGGAAGCACACCATTTGAAGCCATGTTATGAACTGAGATATCATCTTTTCAACCATTTTGTAGACAAACTTTCACTATTTCCACCCCCCTGGACCAGTGTGCACACAAACAACTCTCTACAAAAATACATGAGTAGCACTATTTGCAAACCATGGAATGGGAATAAGAATATTAAAAAGAAAACACAATTTAGTCCCATCTCCCAGGTCAGGAGATTCCTTATATATTAGTACTGCATTGCAGACGTTTCAATTCCATTGAACTTCTAAGTGTAATTTACCTTTGCTCTTTCACAGAACAATCCAAGCCCTACCTCTTTGTAAAGTGTCTGGGTGATGCAATACCATTTATCAGTATAGGCAAAAAATCACGAGTTTTTTCAACTGGCCAAATATGGAACAAGAAGGTCAATTTTCAAGTAACTGACAGGAAAAGAAACCTAACTTATGGCTTCAAGGCAAGAAAGTGATGCTATCAATTCCCATAAAACGTCCATGAGTAATGTGGCAGAAAATAAGATTTTTCAACATTATACCTGCATTGTGCATACTCTAGAAAATACCATCCTGCCATAAGTACAGGTACTAGCATGATTCCTACACCTAGACAGCACGTGAAGCCACAAAGGAATATTGCCCACACACTCAAATCAGGTTAGCAGACTTTTAAAAAAGAAGTTACTTAAAAATTAAAAAAAGAAAAAAAAATACAGTTTTTGATATCTGGACCTGACAGAATCACTGGCCTCTGCATAAGAGGGATTTGATCTTGTTAGTTTTAATTCCCACCCAAATCTGTATTTGGGACTTTCATAGCACCCTGTTCTATTTGAGACAACCTGCATACAAAAGGTTAAGAAATGCCACTCAACAACACCTGCTTAACAATGATATAACTGGGACAACCTTTAAATTTTTCTTGGCCGAAGAGAAACAACATTGTTCTAAAAATCTCAAACAGCAATTATGTTATGCAGACTGTAAAAACAAAAAATATAATGCTCAACTGCACATGAATTGGATTTCTGAAAAGCTGATCTGTAATGCAATTCAGAATTCTCATCCACAGCCTCTGCCCGCCAACCTGACCCAGTTACATCAATACAGTGTTTTAAGGGGATGGAAAGCCAGCCTGGAATTTTTCAGCTCTGACATGTGAGCACATGCCCCAAGCTCTTCCACACACACACAAACACCCCACTCCAAAAACAAAACAAAAACAAAACAAAAAAGACTTCAATACCTTACTGTGTCTAAGCTCCACATCTTCTTCCCCATAATCTGTAACCTCCCCAGCTTCTTCTACGTGATTGAGAGAGAGTTTGGGGATTTTAATTTTCTTCTGGATCACACTGTTTTCAAGGTCAGTTTTGTCTTCTAAAATGTATATTAAAAATAAAGATGTTGTTACATTAATCCAAGTCTTCTTCCAAATATTGCATGATTTAGGCAAGACCAGTTAAAAAAAAAAATCCTCGCGCTTTACGCCCCTCAATATTCTGTAGATCAAATTAATCCACTGCGTAACTCCTCTGACACCCATTAATCACAATGGTGCTGTACCATGGACATAATTTGGTACAATTTGGTCATATGTAATTATGTGTACTGAAAAAATAATTCTAAAAACAGCAAGTTAAATTAATGTGATAGTGATCAAACGCATTAATGTATAGTCATCAGTACTAAAAGAAGAGTTATAAAGATTGATGCTGTTAAGAATTCAACTCCCTAAGAACTACTTCATTTCCTTAAATTATATTTATTAACAGTATCATTAGGAACCTACCAAATTAGGGTCAATTTCATGGTCATAGGATTTTAAAAATGGTAAATTTCATGATTTCAGATATTTATATTTAAAGTGTCATGGTGGTATAACTGTAGAGGTCCTGAAAACTGATTTCACATCTTGTGTATGGCTGTGTATTTGACAGGCCCTAAATTTGGTATATCACTAATAAATTGCTATTGTGAGTTCACACCTTGCTTAGGTCTAAAATAAGTGTGAGTTTGGAAAATTAACAGTAGGCCCTTCCCAGCATTTGCCAATGTTACAAACCTAGCACATCACCTGGCACAACCAGTAGATTCTGCAATGCTCCAAAGACCACCAGAGCTGGAAAAACAGCAGGCCTGACCTGAGTAGCACTTGCAGAGAGCTGTGTGCAGAACCTGGCAGTAGTCACTGTACAAATCCCTTGCTGTCAGAGAAGTGGTTCTCAACCCACAGGCCACATGCAGCTCAATTAGCACACAGCTGCAACCCAGCTCAGCTCTATGCTAAAGGCCAACCCCTGTGCTGACCAGTGTTCCTGACTGTCTAATGAAGTGGGGTCTAGCCGGTGTCAGAATCAGGGCTGTGGGCTGGCCCCATGAGTCCAGGCCAGCTACCTAGTGGCGATCCTGGGTCGAGACTGCAGGTTCACCCAATGTGGCAGAGTCCAGGACTGAAGCTGTCACCGTGACTCACAAGCTCCAGTGCTCAAGGCAGATGCTCAGAAAGGGTACAGGCAGTCAACTGATCCCATGAACTCTCGAAGCCAGGGCAGCCAAGTGGTGGTGGTGGTCCAGGCCTAGGTCCACGACTGGGATCCTGGCTGATGCTGCCCTGCCAACTGGCCCCTGCCACACAGACAACACAGTTTGGGCCACATACGCAGCCCACAATGTGTAGTAATTTCAGAACCACTTTGTCAAACAAAATCCAGACAATAAAAACATATTTATTCCTGAGACCCAGAGATTAGCCAACATAAAAAGAAAGACTTTACTACTGTGTTTTTTGGGTTTTTTGGTTTGTTTGATTGTTTTTCCAGATTTGAAATGCTCTATACAAACTCCTGAAGAGTGTACACTACTCAACTCTTCCTTGGAGCAAGCTAGAGCCAAATCCTAGCCTTTCAAAAAGTGCTGCGGGAATTTGTAAAATTTTCACAGGACAGGTAAAGGTTGTTAGTCCTGAACATAAAGCCAGTTATGGAAAGGGGACAGATTCAGACTGGAATGTAATTTATTTTATACATTGGACAATTATCAATAAGAAGGCAATCTGAGTCCCCTTATCCACCTGCAAACTGTAATGCAAGAAATGTTCCATGAGTATCTTTGATGTAATTTGTGTGTCCTTATTCACACAGAATTTCACTTTTTCAAACTGAACAGCTCTTTGCAGGACCCCCAGATGGTTAGTGCTGACAGTGCAGAAAAGGGAAACAAAGGTAAATCACAGTTTAATGAGGAGCAATGCATTCATTAGAAACAGATTACATGGATGAATTCAATTTATTTTGCTGCAGATAGAAATGGATTTCTTGTAGGCAAATAGTGATACTATAGCCCAATGCTGTATAGAGTAAAGAAGATTCAACAACAAAAGACAATCTGAAATGAAATTCAGATGGTAACAACAGATACCAAGACAGATGCAAGAAGGAAAGAAGAAACAAAAATGTAGCCCTTATTTACATCTCTCTCCATTCCCCAGTACAGTCTGAATGCTTATGGCAGACTAACAGGTTTGGAAAAAACACGTCAGGAAACCACACAGAAGTAAGACAGCAAGAGAGGAAAATCAGATAGGCTTGTATCAGACTGAAGTAAAAGAGAGGTGTAGAGGTGATAAGACAAGAGGCAGACAATTACTGATTCCCTCCTTGCAAGCAAATTTCAAACATTAAAACAATGATTAAAAATCAAAACAATTTTAATGAATCCAAGGTTTGTGATAGGTACTACATTGAAAGCTCTTGTGTAAATAACTATTGTAGATACTCATTCATAAGCTGAACTTTTTTGGTGAAAAAAAAAAAAGTGAACCAAAGAGTGAGGGTTGGCTTATCAACGGGTCAATAAATGTTGGCTACCAGTCTAGAGCACCCAAACATTGTAGCTGCGTCTACACGTGCACGCTACTTCGAAGTAGCGGCAGTAACTTCGAAATAGCGCCCGTCACGTCTACACGTGTTGGGCGCTATTTCGAAGTTGAAATCGACGTTAGGCGGCGAGACGTCGAAGTCGCTAACCCCATGAGGGGATGGGAATAGCGCCCTACTTCGACGTTCAACATCGAAGTAGGGACGTGTAGACGATCCGCGTCCCGCAACATCGAAATAGCGGGGTCCTCCATGGCGGCCATCAGCTGGGGGGTTGAGAGATACTCTCTCTCCAGCCCTTGCGGGGCTCTGTGGTCACTGTGGGCAGCAGCCCTTAGCCCAGGGCTTCTGGCTGCTGCTGCTGCAGCTGGGGGTCCGTGCTGCATATACAGGGTCTGCAACTAGTTGTTGGCTCTGTGTATCTTGCACTGTTTAATGAAAGCGTGTCTGGGAGGGGCCCTTTAAGGGAGCGACTTGCTGTTGAGTCCGCCCCGTGACCCTGTCTGCAGCTGTGCCTGGCTCCCTTATTTCGATGTGTGCTACTTTGGCGCGTAGACGTTCCCTCGCTGTGCCTATTTCGATGTTGGGCTGAGCAACGTCGAAGTTGAACATCGACGTTGCCAGCCCTGGAGGACGTGTAGACGTTATTCATCGAAATAGCCTATTTCGATGTCGCAACATCGAAATAAGCTATTTCGAAGTTGGGTGCACGTGTAGACGTAGCCTGTGTGTGCCTGGAATGTCAGTAGTCACAGAGCCCTTTAACCCCCTGTGGCTGTGATTTGCTGTTCCCAGCCAATAGGAGCGGCAGAAAGTGATGTAGGCTGAAAGTTATGCTGGCCACCACTCAGATGGCCTGGAATGGTGAACTGCAGACATCAGGGCTCTATGCCTGCTCATACTTCAGGAAAACAAAATGTTCTGACATGCCAGCAGCTTAGCTGATGGGCTGGGAAATTAAGTTTGCCAATCCCCAGGGTGACCATATGTCCCCCACCCAAATACGGGACAAAGGGAGTGATGCCATCCGGGCCAAAATGAGATGGTTGGGCACCCTATCTGGGAGTCAGGAGGTGGCTGCCCTGTGGGGGGCTGTCACCTTGCCAGTGAAGCTCCCAGCTTCCACCAGCTGGGGGGAATCTTGCTGCCACTCCGGCTCCTAGCTACCCCAGCTGAGGGAAGTTGCGGGGCAGCCCCAGCATGGGTCCAGCTCCCCCTCTCCCAGCCGGGTAAGCAGCCACGCCACAGCAGGGGAAGCTGGGGAGCAGTCATGGGTCCGCCCTCCCGCTCCCTCAGTTAAGGAATGCTGGGCGGCAGGCAGCTGCACTGCTGTGCAGGTCCAGCTCCCCAAGCCATGAGAAACTGAGGAGTGGGGCAGACATGGCCGGGTCTGGCTCCCAGCTCCTCCAGCCGGGGGAAGCTGGAGTGCAGCCACACCGCAGCAGGTGATCCGGGGAGCAGCCATGCTGCTGTGCAGGTCCAGCTCCTGGCTCCCTCAGCCAGGGGTAGTTGGGGGTGGGACAGTCGCAGCTGGGTCTGGCTCTTGGCTCCCCCAGCCACGGGAAGCTGGGGGGCAGCCGTGCTGCCACACAGTCCAGCTCCTGGCTCTTCTAGTTGGGAGAAGTGGCTGGCGGCTGCCTGGAAAGACGGGGCAATTAGCCCCTTTGATAAAATAAATAGGGAAGCCATCCTGGAGTCCCAAATACAGGACTGTCCTGCCGAAACTGGGACAGACAGTCACCCTACCAAACCCCGAAATGCAGGCTCATCTTATGAAAGAGAGCATTTTTCTATTTCTGCATCCTCTTGGGGTGAGGGGGCGACTGTCTTATAAACAAATGGACTAACAAACAAATATATAGGGTACCTTTTTTTTTTGCACACTGCAGGTATCACACTGACAAACACCAGAGCTAGTTCTTCCACAGTGTCTTTCAAATAGATTTCAAACTAACATGGCAGTGGGCCCTTTGCTATAGTAGGGAAATGGAAAGCAGTCTTCCTGGACCAATCAGTTTCTTGGTCTAGGAACAAGAACAATACAGCCTATTTACTCCATATAGATTATTAAAGACATCAGATGAAATGTTCAGGTTGCTGCCAATCAGAACCAAATGTGAGCTGGGGATATTGCAGTAAAATCCTACGGTTACCAATTACAGTTTTTTCATTATCAATGTTGTTCCTTTCATATTCTGCAATTTGGTTTTCTTCCTTTTTGATTTTGTTGCTTATTTTGTGAAAATTACTAGAGACTAGACAGGTAGACTGAGGAAAATAATTGGTATTCTCCTGCACCAAAGTTTTAAAAATTACAGGAGAAAAAAAGGCATATATAATTAAAAACAACAGTTAGACATTTTCATTTATTCAGCTCACCATAATTTATCTTGTGTGCCACTGACTTGGTAGCAACTGAACATACAAAACTCTCATGGATGGTTTGTAACTGGCAACACAGTAGTGATTCTACCTCAATGCCCCCAGGTTACATGTGACTCAGTTGAATAGGCTTTTATGTTTATTCCATGCACTTTTGTTACACATTAATTGCAGTTACTGAAAGAAAGTCTTATACTCCATTCTGCAATAATGCAGAAGTTAGTTCCAGGACTGGTAACAGACTTTGCCCAGAGCCCAGTAATGTGGGGGCAGCTCAGATCCAGGACTTCCGGAAGTGCTGGTGGGCCTTTTGCCAAAGGTGCAGGAGCAAAGGGCAGCCCTGACTGAGTCTCATGGTAGGCACACATGTATTTGGAACAGTTGCCTTTAAGACTCAAGTTTCATTACTCCTGTTCTTTGTTAGTATTCTACCCTGCCTCATCCGTTCAATGCCAGCCTATGTCAGTAAGGTATCTGTGTTTGGCGTTTGGCAGAGCTCTGCTGAACTGATCAGACTCAGTTGGGGGAAGGAAGGGAAATGGATGCAGACTACAGTGTTGTACTAGGTTAAAAGGGACAGGTGCAGCACAGAAGTCTGACATTAAAGAGAATTTGCATTGCTTCATTCTCCAAAGAAAAGAAGAATATGAACCAAAATGGCTGGATCAGGTTAAACTCAATGGTGCAAAACTAGCAGAAGATTGGCAGCCCTGGAACAGTTATGGCTTGAAGATTTGGTTTGAACTGACAGTGTGGCCCACATGCCCAAAGTTGGTCTCCAGCCATTTAAACTCTACACTGCATGCTAAGAATTGCACTGTAACTTTATGTGCTTATAGTTATACTTTCAATTACTTATTTCTACTAACCCCCTTCAAAAATAAACCCCTTACCAATGTGACCACAGAAGGAGAACCAGCACTAAATGGGCAGATATTGCAGAGTGAATTGGCTAAGGGTTGGCCACTAGTTTTCATTGTACCCTGTGTTTTGTCTCTGTAAAAACCAGTATTCCCTGAAGGAATCAGGTGATAGTCACATGACCAGCCAAGTCTACAAGGGAAGACTGTGACCCAGTAGAAGCTCTGTCATAGTTACTCCATAAAGAAGTGAGAACTGTAGAATGTCTCTCTGACAGGGGAAGTGGGGAAGCCTAAGCTCAGAAGGCTTATAAAAGAGACCACAGAATATCAGCGTATAAAGTGTGTCTGGGAAATAGTTCTGGATTGACATCTGGCTGGCCAGCCATAAAGTTACACTCCCATGACTGGAGATACACAGTATAGAAGAGACATGGTTGTGGGGAAGCACTGTTACTGAATCTACTAGAGAATGTACAGTAAACCATGAAGTTATGCTGGGGTTGCAATGCAACCCCTGTGTAACTCCGTTTTCATGTAAGTTGAGGGGAGCTGGGAACCAGGCTGCTGCCTGGTTCCCCGCTCCCCTGGGCTTGCAGTAGCTCAGAAATTGACCAGGCCAGCAGGGCTGGTCAGTTTCCTGGCTCCCAGAGTGGCAGGGAGCCAGGAACCCGGGAAACTGACTAGCTGCTCAGTTTCCTATGTCCTGCAAGAGGCAGGGAGCTGGGAACCAGGCAACAGCAGAGAGGGGAAACTGAGCAGGGCAGCAGCCTTGGTCAGTTTCCTGGGTCTAGCCAGTGGAGGGGAGCCCAGAACCAGGGGCAGCCTGGTTTGCAGCTGCTGCCCTTGACTGGCACACCTACCACCCCTGACAGGATAAGGAAACCACTCCTGTCCGGGCAGCAGTCACATTAACTGTAGACACATGCAACTTGATTGCGTGTATCTCGAGTTTTTACAAATAGACTACAGGATCCCTTGCCCTCTCACCTTTGCAAAGATATCTGAGACATGAAAAAAAGGACAGTCATATTCTTAAGCAGCTCTATCCCTTCCGACCTATGTTCTTTACGGATGGAAGCATCTTTTTATGTGTGCGCATAGTGCCTGACAGGGTTAAGACAGGTTGAGAGAGGGGCTAATAAACAACAGGCTGCAGCTGAGAGCAACTGGGGGCCTAAGCAATTCAGGATTCAGGGCAGGCCCATGTTCCCCTGTCAGCCATAGGGGAAACAGTGACCTCGTCAGGGAGCTGTGTCACAAAGAGGCAGCAGCAGCTCATGGAGTGCAAGAGGAGCTGCAGACTGGCAGTGAGAGAGAGTGCAACTGAAGGAAAGGGAACTGAATTTGTGACTCCTTCACCGAAGTGACGAAAAGGAGAAGCCATCATAGGGGTGAGTGGAACACTCCATCACATGGTTTTTAGAAGGGCATAGAAAAGGTAGGGGGCTTGTAGAGCAGCTATTGGAAAGTAAGAATACTTCTCACAGAACACATCTTCATACTAATAAGGCACAGGTGAGCAATAGTTCTTGATGGGGGTGGGCCACTTCAAGAATTGGGAAGTGGTCAAGGACCATACTCTTCCATGACATTAATGAAGGACGTGCGGGAACCATGATGGAGGCTGAGTGCAGAAGGGACCTCAGAGTGGGGATGTGGAGTCTGGAAATGAGTTTGGGTGAAGGGAGTTGTGACCTGTGGGAGGGGATTGGAGCCCATGAGGGTGTATGGGTATGAGTGCAGGAGCGCATTATGATCTGGAGAAGGAGGGTGCGTGGGGAGGGTGGAGAGTCTAGAAGAGGGTTCCGAGCTGGTGCAGGAGTTTACGTTGTGTTCTAGGGCAGAAGAAGGTTTGGAGCTGCAGCAGGGTCTGGAAGGAGAGATGGGTACAGAAGCAGGGATCCAAAGGGTTTGAGTTATATGAGGTTGGGGTGCAGGAGGTGGGGATGTAAGCTAAGAGAAGGCAAGGACTGGGGTGCCAGAGGCAGATTACCAAGGTGACTCCCAGTCAGCTATTAGTTAAAGGGTATGGGCTACATCTTGACCAGCGAAGGGCCGCTAGAGACAATGATGGGAGCAGGCTGTGCCTGGGAAAGAGAAGGGAAGTGGACGGAAGCTAATCTTTGCAGGGAGTCCCTACAGCAAAGAGCCAGATGCTCAAGAAGACAGCCCTAGCCCTACTGTTCCAGGAAAAGAGCCAAGATGACTAGAACTGGGAAGTCTTGGGCAGGCTGCAGGGGCTATATGCTGCTCTGAGCCTAGGGGAAGGTCTGATGTGGGGTATGTCACATGCTGCCTGCCCTGAGAACAGGTAGCTCCCACTGGCCAGCTTCTGGCCAACACGAGCTGTGAGACTATCTGGGGGCAGGACAACACACAAAGCCTCTTCCCCCTCTCCTTCCTGCCCCACAGGCTAGCAGCAGCACTAACCCACATGGCACTCAGAGCTGTCCACTTTAAGTGGCTCTGGGGGCGGGGCAGGCAGGAAGTCTACCAAGGCTCCCACTGGGCCTCAGGACATATTTTACCCACCCCAGTAACAGGACATCAACAGTGGCATCATTGACGGATCAGAGAATTCATGGAGTAGCTCCAGAAGAGACAAATTTGGACAAACTCAAAGGGAATGGAGCTGTGAAAAATCTTTAAAGAGGACAGGTAGTCTCAACTTGATGCAGTCAGAGGGGAAAGTCAAAAGCTGAATTCAACAATGGATAGGAATGACCAGCTTGACAAACTTAATGGCTGTGTTTTGTACTGACTAGAGAGGGGATTTTGTTGGAAGTGCAGAGAGACAACAGAAGACAATAAGAGCCCAGACAATAGTTTTAGTATGGTGGGCACAAATATAGAGACAGATATTAAGACAGATATTAGCAATTCTACAAAGGTAGAAGGATTCAGAAAGTTTGCATGTCAAGAGCAAAGGATAGGATAGTGTTTAAGATGACCACCAGGTTTCGGGCCTCAAGTATGGGGAGGATGGTGGGTCTCTACTCCTCCCACAATCAAAAATGACACAGCACGGTGGGAAAATTAATGGAATTTGGCGAAAAGACAGTTGGAGCCATCATAAATGTAAATTGTTAGTGAGACATCTAAGGGAGGGATGACAGACAAACAGCTTTGATGGAACAAACTACATTAGGAGATGGCAGATGAATGCACGAGCTGGAAGTTGAAGTCCTGTGACTGGATGGGGTCTGCCAAAAAGGTTACAGTCCCACGTGACCTATACAAAGTGGGAGGAGGAGGAGGATACACTAAAGGAATGGCAAAGAAGTAGAAAAGAACCAGGAAAGGTGTCACAAAAGCCAAAGGAGAACTCTCCAGAAGAGAGTATGACCAGTAATGCGAAAAACAGCAGATAGGTCAAAAATGGTGGAGTACACATGCAGGTAACTGGCCTGGAAAAGATGACCCAGACCTTTGTGAAAGCAGTTTCAATGGAGTAGAAAGAACAGAAGGCACACTGGATTGGAATCCTAATGGAAATTGAAGAAAAAAACTAGAGGCAGTGATTGTAATCTGCCTGTTTAATATTCCTGTGTGCAGGGATGGGGATAGTGGATGGAAAGAAAGTCAGGAAGGTGAAGTGAAGATGCAGTTTATTGAGGAGGGAGATCAAGACATGCTTGATTGACAGAAGGAAAGAGCTGGTAGAGGCAGAAATCCTATATTATCACAAGAATGGATTAGATAAAATGAGTCCCCTCCTCCTCTAATCTGTGCTTCTGAAGTCCTGTACCAAGGCTAGCTCTCCTTATTAATTTTAACACATTTAAAAAAAAAAAAAAAAAAAAAGGACAATTTAGGGTCTGACCCATTTCCATAAACACAAATTCTCCAGCTCATTGAGAACAGAAGCAGGTCTCAAGAATCAAATTTAAGTTCAAGAATCAAATTTAAGTTTGACTCTACAAGTTTTTGTTAGTGAATCACAACCTTGATATTTCACATGATTTGATATGGAAAATCATCTACAGAAGAAACCATCTTGGCATGCATATGAATTTGTCAGTTGTCTCACACCTGACAACACTAAATTATTCTGCTACATATAAATTCTCTGAGTCTGTTTGTCAGTACTCTGTATAATGAACATGCATTAGATTTAACCCTTCTACAGCCTAACTCTGCATTCTGCTTAATATTAAAGCGAATTATAATGTCTTCATCTGTCATACACTGATGAAGATCTAGCATCAAGCAGGAAAAAAATGAATGATTATCCATCCGAAACAAGTCTTAATCCTGGCATCTAAATTTACTGGTTAGTTTGACCTTGAATAACTCACCCTCTGTTTTGGGATTCCCATTTATGCTTGTTTACCTCACACAGGTGGTGTGGAAATTCATTAGCTAATGCTTTTACAGTGCTCTCAACATGTAAACTAGTAAGTATTATAATTATGGAGAAACTCCTTAATGAACTTCAATGTAGTATTTGTAAAAAACAAACCAAATAGGACATTTTTAAAAAGTCCTATACAGTATATTTCACATATCCACTTATGCTACACCTCATCAAGGGGTTGGGGCTTAGTAAAGTAATTAAACGACAGATAAGGAGTGTTTATTAGTTTTTATAATGAAAACTCCTCTTTTAAAAGTGCTTTCTGAAACCAAAGACAGTAAGAACTACTAGATCAAAAATGAATTCAATAACAGACTTTGCTATGGGCTGGCTGGCTAGCTGCCTTCTTCTTTGTTAGAACACTCTTGTAATGAATTCAGAAGGGGCTCTGACTGCCTAAGAGGCCACAAATAATGGGAATGCTGCATTTCAGCTGCACCAGAAGACTAGGATCTAAAGCATGCAGCACAAATGGAGTCTCCTCAAGTCACCTACTCATCACAGAGACACCACAACACAAGAGAAGAATGGACTCATTGGGAAGTAACCAGCAGATCTCCATACTGTGGGAACTCAGAGAAAAAAGAAGTGGCAATGCTGATTAATATTTTAAAAGAGAATAGCTTAGCCACTATCTTAAATAAAGAGGCACAAAGGTAACATTATGGAGAAATACCTTTAAAAATTAAGAGGAAAGTGTTTTTCAGTTTTCAACTTGTATTTGTTTTTCTCCTTGTGCCTATAAAATTGGTACAAGTTTTTAATTGTTAAATGCTGCAATTAATTATAGGCTGTCTTGCTCAAAATAAATAACTCATGAAAATGTCACTACAATATTTCAAGCATGACTGTGTATGGTATGAAAGACACCTGAATACCACTCAGTGTTACTGAAAGTGACCTGTACTACTTCATTATGCAATTAGCTTTTAGAAGTTCATATCAGGGCAGGGCTGGTGAAAATCAACTATCATGCCACATTCAAATCTGTGTTCAAATCAGATTATGTGGACAAGGGACACTCATGCCAAGGAAAGAGTAACACTGGAGTATTATGCATGCCCATGTAGGAGTTCATATCATGTATCTACTTAATTGCAAGAGTAATGGGGAAAGATTTATAGAAAATTGTGTGTGGCACCCCTCATGATGCATTACATAGCAACAATCACAACAATGCGAGGAGGATCTACAAGCCAGCTCCATACATACCACTTTTCTGATCAACACTTTACGTTCTAGGTGCACCTCAGCCCCATGCCTTATATATTTTCAATCTCTGTATTCCTTCAGCAAATATCTTTCTTCCAGTTATCTACTGCTCTCAAATTTCATCACCTGTACGTCCAGAACAAACAAATCTGTTTCTCAGTCATTTCCCATCCTGTCCCCAATCAGAACTCCAACCACCATTTAATTAAGAACAGACTTAGAGCTGCCATGCTGTGAAAACATGAACGGATGTTTTAAACATCCTTAACACACTGCAAAATATTTCATTATGAGAGTTGCTTTAAAAGTAATCTAAAATGAGTTAAACTTGACATATTTCAGTAGAGGGCAGATCCTGAGACATCCCCAGTGGGTAAGGACAAGTGTGCAGAAACAAAGATTGAGGAGTTCAGAGCTATTTATTGTACCCAAGGAAAGTATGTTTCTAGTTAGGAAATATTCCTTTCTAACTTGATAATGACCATAGACTGAGGTAACAAACTGTGAGATCTCTGTGCTTCTGAACTGTCTCTCTTTTAACTTAGTATGGTTACCATTTCATCAGCATGAAGGACCCTCAATTTAACTGTCTAATGGCCAACAAATTATCTCACATAAGATGTATGACACCAATGGCAGAATTAGTCTACAAATATTCCGGTGTGCATGAAAACATCATTCTGGTGTGTATGAAAAAAATCTATGAACCACAGGTGAATACTTCAGAAACAGAAAGACTAAAAGGACTAATTCTGAGAAAGAGATCAAAGGAAAAGTCAAGTAGTGAATCATATAAAGAAACACCAATCCTCTCTAAAAAGTGAAGTACAAGATGTCACTGTTACCTAAAATTCTTGCAACCTGAATTAGAATTAGATACATTATCAACATCCCATTTCAAAATAAAGTCAAGTTTTCCTGTATGCTGTTGAATGGCAACCACTTTTCATTATAATCATGAATAAAACAATTCTAGTTTTGCATAACAGCAGTTGCATGTTAACTTTAAGTCTTGAGATTGTCACAACTTCTGTTATAACTGCTATAACTTGCTTTCCAGTATTGTTTTCTGTAAATTTTTTCAAAGTCTGAAATTCTGTCCTTCGCCTCAAGTAACTTTTTGAAAACAGCTTTAAGGAAAATCTCTTTGGGTGTTTAATTACTGAAGTGTTTAAAAGATGACATTTTCTGCCTACCCTCAACAGCACAATGGCTGTAACAACTGTGATCCTTTTGAGCATTCTCAGAACATGTTCTATGTTTGTTAGCAGAGCCCAATTTTCACATAATATTTTTGACAGCTCACAGGTATCACTGATCTCATAGGCCTAAGGACAATTGCTGGAATACTTAAGAAGGAAAATTATTAACACAGGATTAAAATGGTGTGGGTTATGGACCTTATAGGCACTTCTATGGCACTGAAGTCACAAGCAACCTATTAATGTATAGTAGGGTCTCAATATTCGCAAACTTAAGGTTTGAGAACTTAATTATTTGCATGCGGCCGCCTCCCCAGGGCACGGAGCACTGGCACACGTCACTTCCCAGTGGCCCGGGGCAGGAGCATCGGCAGCTGCCACTTCCCCCAGAGCCCTGGACATGAGTGCCAGCAACCAGGGGCTGCCATATTTGCAAAATTCAACATTTGTGAGGGTTGTCAACACAACAACACAACACTCGCGAATGCTGAGACCCTACTGTACTTAAATAAGAAGTTGGAACCAAATTTGAAAGTGATGGCCCAAGCTTTATTAGTAACCCAGACAAGGAAAAAATATGTTTCAATACAAAAAAAAAACCCAAATATGTAAGTGTCATTCTTAATGCAAACATGCATGGGAAATTTATTTTCTCCATCCACCCAAGCTTAATTTTTAAAGGCAAGGAAACAAATGCCAAGTTTCTCAGAATATCATTAATTTACCATTGCACAGACAGCATTTGACAGTACAAGTACACATAAACAGGCTGGATTTCACTCACTTGAATATTCTTGTTAATTCAGTGTATCCACATTAGCTCCACCAAAATTGTGTAAAATGTTCTCTGTGCATGCTCAGAAGTGAGCACGTTTTTTGAAAAAACTATTTTTAAAATGTAATATACAAACTATGGCCCTGATCCTACACTGAACCAAATGTGAGGTTCCTTGTACCCATGCAGAACCCCACTTAAACACTGGGTGCTTGACAGGCAATATATATATAATCGGAATAACTGTGCTTTGTGCTGACTGTAAAGGGAACTTTGTTGGAACTTCAGAGGGATGTTCTACATGAAAGTGAATTACTATTACTGACTTGGGTAACAATTCCAACATTCTGTTTGCGTGCCATAAGACTTCAACCCTGAAACTATATGTCAATGGAAACATTTTAGAATTTATTTCCTAACTGTACAATCTGCCAATAAGTAACTGATTTTCCAGCTCACTTGATGATAAATCTACCTGTGCCAAAGCTGATTCAGTAACTACAAACCCAAATTCTTCTATTCCCAAGATTTCTTAGCATGAGATGAATTTCCTCAGACATTAAAAGCTTTTGGAATAATAAAATACACATTAAAATGAGAGAGATAGATCATGGTGATACTTTCAAGAATAAAAAAAAATCCTTTTTGCATAGCGTGTAACTGACTGAGTAGCAGTAAGACTGATTTTACAGAAAAATTCAGCGTTCATAGTATCTTCCATGAACATAACTTAGCACTTAATGTCTGATTTTTCTCTCATTTAGCTAACAAAAACACCAACAGTTATATATTATATAGGGGAAAGAAACTCTCATGCTTCAGTGCATAAGCCAACAAAACAACTGTGAGAAAACTTCCTCTATGGTCAGGCTGCTCCATAATAAGGACTCATCTTTCTTTGATGAGTCTGGAGTTGGTCAGAGTTAAAAAGAGAGCATCCTGTAAAAGACAGACCATTGCCCTGATCGGAATTGGTTTTTGGAACATTGTCAACCTAATGACTTCAGTACAATTGTTTCTGATTTATACTGGTGTGAGAGGGTAACTAGGCTCTACCTTCTCAAACCTCCAATAATTCACACCCTTTTTAACATTCATATATTCTTATTTTATACCTGGGAAAATAAGCACACAGGTTAAATGTACTGCCTAAACTCCTGAAATGATGCTGTCTGTTACATCTCTGTTAAACAGAAATGTGTGATGACTAACTTCTTGTATGTCTCTTTAAAGCAAAAGTTAGCTGTGATGATTATTTTGTTTCTGATATTTGCCTGACAAAGATTTGTGAATGTTTTTAAAACTTAGTAAATAGCTTTAAAATGACTTGCCTAAGTGTCAAAAACAAGGTAAGAACTCAGAAGGTTCTTACTCACACTTTAATGCTCATTCCAGTAGACACAGTGTCATGTTCACTGGACTGATTGAAGGCAGACTGTTCTGTTAGTCTATAAGGTGCCACAGGACCCCTCATTCCTTTTGTAAAACTCTAGAATCTTTTAGAAATAAATGTGTTTCATAATATACAACTTGGCATGCTCTCTCTGACGCTAACAGGGTGATGTGAATATTTTAAATAAATCATCTCATGTTAAATGGACTTGATGCAGCCATAACAAATTTTACAGGGCTAAAGCATGCGGTCCTGATCCCTCACTGTCCCGCACTTTGTGGAGTTGTTTAGATCAATGCACAATGGATGTGAAACACAACCACCCTGATTTAGTAGAATAATACACCCACTTGCCATGATATAAAAATTATTCCTGGGTGCTGGGTAAGAGAATCGGGCCCCACATGAACATGAGAGCCTAATGGTTTGGTAACAGAAAGGAAGGGACTTCTTATTTCAATCTTGTTAGGTACAGTATGGTAATAGTCATATACTAGCCCTTTGTTTGTCTGTTGTAAAGTTCCAGATGTGCGAGGCTCCTAAGTCCCCAAGCAGAGAATTCAAACCCCAAGAAGCCCATTGCACAGCAGAACAGGGTGCCCGGGGCAGACGAAATTAAGTTGAGGCAATGCCGCCCCTGCGGGCCTGCAGGGGTGTTCAGTGGCAAAGCTTCCAGGGATGGATCTTCTCCTTAGAAATAAGCCTGCGCAGGCCGCGGGGCGGAGGTGGGACCCGCTTTGCCCGGCGCCGCAGGCAGACTGAGCTTAGCCCACCTGACAAACCCATCGCCTCCCCTTCCGGAGGGGGAAGCGGGATGATCAAGCGGCAGCAAGGAGGGAAAAACCCCCCAAGCGGAGGGGCGCCCCCGCCCCGCCAGTGCGCTGTCGCCAGACAGGACGTGGGGCCGTGGGGCGAACCCCGCCACCCGGGCCGCCCCCCGCTGTAGGCCCGGCCCCCGCACGGGGGGGGGGGGGGGGATGCCTGAGGAGCAGCGGAGGGGGGGGGGCTGCGCTGCCTCCCCCGCCCCCCCGAGAACATTCTGTTTATTCTGTTTTTAACTGGTCCGGCCTCCAACCCGCGCTCCCGCCCGACCCCACCCCCAGCCCGGCCTCACCTGCCAGCGCCAGGATCTGGGCCTTGTGCAGCAGCAGGCGGTCGCCCCAGTCGCCGGGGCTCTCGTCCTCGTCCTCCGCCTCGCGCGGGTGGCGGTACACCGTGTACACCTTCTGGTTGTCGAAGTCCAGGCGCGACGTGGGGCTGAAGTCCCGCACGCACGAGACGGGCAGCGCATAGCAGACGTTGTCCTCCAGGAACCGCACAAAGGCGTACATGGCGCGGGGGGGAGGGGGCCGGACGGCGGCGGCGGCGCCGGGCCCTCGCTGCCTGCTCTGTTATTGTTCCTGAAGGTGCGCCTCGGCGCTCGGCTGAGCGCGCCTGGGCGCCCCGCCGCTGGGGC
The DNA here is from genome assembly GCF_033958435.1 of Carettochelys insculpta. Lineage (NCBI taxonomy): Eukaryota > Metazoa > Chordata > Testudines > Carettochelyidae > Carettochelys > Carettochelys insculpta. The sequence continues at coordinate 8,469,361 of NC_134145.1, forward strand.
CGCGCGAGCGGCTCCCGGCAGACCGGAGTAATCCAACGCAGAGCGGAGGCCGGGCGGGCTGCAGGCGCTCCCAGCAGCCGCTCCGCCGTGGCCGGGCGGGAGGGGAGGGGAGCGGGGCGCTGATCCGTGCATGGCTCCCGCCTCGGCTCCCGCTCGCCGCTTAGCTGGCCCGCGGGCCGGGGAGCCCCGTCCACACTGCAGTGCGGCGGGGACACGTGGAGTGCGGCGCGACTCCCGCTGCTGGAGCCTTGCCCGGCCGTGTGATCGCGCCACAGCCTGCGGCCGTTGCCCGGACCCGCAGGGCTCCTTATCCCTCGCCCCACCAGAAGGGGATCTAATAAAGACTTTACGTCGTCCCACCGCCCCCGTCCCTGCGACTCTGGGGCAGTTTACATTACTCCCCGGAGTAGGATTTGTTCCCGTCTGCAGAAACAACGACAAGTCGTGGGGCACCGTCTCCACTATCAGATTTTGGAGCAGAAGCTTTAGTGGGCAAAGACCCGCTTCCTCAGATGCATGTCAGGGTTATGGAAGCGGGTTTTGACCACGCAAACGTATGCTCCAAAATCTGTTAGTCGATAAGGTACCCCAGGACTTATTGTTTTTGGAGAAACAGACTAATAGGGCTACTCCTGCCTTCAAAGTCAGTGGCTCTTCCCCCGGAATAAGACCAATCCCCTTCCCTCCCTGCGCTCCACCTACACACATTGGCTGGACTCACTGGGAGAAGTGAGTTTATATTTCAGGTTAGTTTTTCGCACACCTGAGCGTAATTCTCTCTTCAAATGGAATCAGAGACAGTCAGACTGTTGGAAGAGCATGTCTATGAAGATCTGTGACTTAGCTTAAGGGATGTGCTTGTCACCTGGCCCAGGGAAAGGGCTGATGGGAGAGGGTCTTGTCTTCCTCTTTCCTGGGGGAGTAGGCCCTGGCTGACTGCAGCTCAGAACCACGCAGCTGCCTGGGCCAAGGTGATACAATTGTGTGCCCAAGTAGGGAATGAACTAGGAGCGCTGTGGCAGACCGTGGAGAAATAAGTCCAAAATTTGTATAAGCCAAGTAGGTAGAACATATTCTGCCACAAGCACATGGCAAACCTACTGATACTATTCAGTAAAGTTTCATTTTGTTTTGTTTTGTTTTTCCCTCCAAAATTATAGAAAAACCTATGCCCATTGCTGACTCCTTATCAACAATGAAAAAAGCAGTCCTGTAGCACATTAAAGACTAACAATATAATTTATTACAATAGAATAAATAAATTTATAATTTATCACTAACTATAAATTATTATCATTAATAAATTATATTGTTAGAATTAAAATGCTACAGCACTGCTTTTTTATTTTGTGAAGATAAAGACTAACATGGCTACCTCTCTGAGACTATCCACAGGGAAATGAGCTACCCACAAAAAACACAGAAGAGCTAGCTAAAGTGTCTTGTTCTCTAAGAAGAACAAAGATGTAGAGAGGTTGGGTGGAGTCAAATGGCTAAGAGACTCCAGAATCTACCATGGGTTTGAAAAACATCCAAGCTTCTCTGGATACTTCTCCAAAGTGAACTATGAATGTTTTGAAGTTCACAACCATATGCATGTGCTCGCTTGTGTGCACTCATTCTAAATCTTGAAAGCAGAGCGAGAATTACTTCAAGAGGATTATATTCAGTTCTGTGAGTCATTTGTGAATAGGATTAACTTGAGAAGTTTAACGTACAGCCTGGAAACCTAAAAACGGGGACACACAACGTTTTAGTTTTAAATGCAACACAAATAAAACCAAAACAAATGGTAGACATTTCTGCCAATATCTATGCAGAGTACATAAAAAGGTCAGAAATAAATTAAGCATTTAATGAAAACGTATCATATCCAACTGATATAAAAATAAAATGCATGTGAGTAACAGTTGTAATCTTCCCATATAGCGTTAAAAGATTTAATACTTTAAGATGAACAAAGTCTTCTATGTCCTCCATTTAAGGTTTCAAATTTCAAACACCAATAATTCATATTAGCAAGCAGTGAAGCATCACCAGGTTGGTAAGTAATATAACATCAAATTAAGTCTGCTAAGAGCCATAGATGAGAAATAAAATCTAGCATTTGGGCTGCAAGGAAAATGAAATCTCAACAAAGATAGTGTTGCTGATCAAACAATAACAGCTGCTGTAGTGATTGTATCTTTATCTTCCATTACAACAGAAGTAGGAAGAGCTGCAACAGGACAAATTGATGCCTGGTGTTATTCCACTGGCTGCATTAGAGGTACACCAAGGACAAATTTGTCCCACGCAGTTCCATGTCTAGTGAAGGATTTGGTACACTGAACTTTATTGGGATTGTATTTCCTTCGCAGCTGAAATCCATTTGAAATATTGAGTGCTGCTGGACAGAAAGAAAAAGGAGGAAATTGGAGAGGCAGCAGATAACGGGGGGAAAGAAGACTAATAGGAAAAATGGGAAAGGAGATAATTAGGTTGAATATGGGGAATAAAATTAGTTAGATGTCGGAGGGCCTGGACAATTTGTCCTAACGTAGGAAAACTAAAAGAAACCATGAAAGGAGAAAAGTAAAAAGGGAAAAGATGTCATGTTTCCATCAGAGCAACTTTTTTAGAGTCCAGTGGTCTTAGAAACATTGTGGCTATATCAACACTAGAGCGATTTGTCGACAGAATTTTCTGTAAGAAAATATCTTCCACCAAAACTTTTGTTGACAGATTGCGGCCAGACCACCAAGTGGATCAAAAGAGCAATCTGCTTTGTTGATGGAGAATGGCTGGACAGCCCAGCCATGGTCTTGACAGAACGGCCAACCAGAAGCACAGCAAAGGGCCCCCAGGAATGTCCAGACCAGCTTTCTGATGACATGACATCACAATCTGTCGACAGAGGTGTTCTGCCTCAGGGGGAAGAAGCAGAACTGCCAAGTTCCGTTGATTTACTGTTGACAGAATGCCTTTGGAATGCGGACACTCTGCAGGTGTTGTCACAAAAAGCCAGTTTTGTCAACAAAACTCGAGTGTAGACATAGCCTTTGAAGAGAACGTTGCAACATTTTACAATCCCAGGTCCAATTATGGCACATTCTGCACAAGTACGTCCAAGAGAAATTTCTCTTGTTGACAGCAGAAATGTTTTCAAACCCTTTGGTGAAATGACTCCACAAACCTCTGTAGACTGAGAGGCATTCCAAATGACAGAATCAAGAAGACGGGCTGCATGTTTAGGTGTACACACCTGTTCCCAATCACATACCAGTAGCAAACATTAAAATGCTAAATAATTATTATCCTAGAGGAAGTGGATACTTTGTATTTCTCTTCTTCCTAAACAGAAGATGGTCATTGGGCTCAACGCAGGAAGTATTGGGAGAAATTCTATTGTTTGAGTTATGCAGAAGGTCAAAGGATGGTAAATTTTCATAATGGCCTTAAAAGTCTATGTACAGTCTACATTAGGAAAAGTGAAGATCTACCTGAGTAGAGGAAACATTTAGAGGCAGAATACAGAAGGGCATTAACAATCCTTTTGTTGCGCATCTGTGTACCAGTTTGATAATGGATATAAATCCCCACAGAAGCCAGAGTTTGGCCATTCCTATTTTACAAGGATAAAATTTCAGCATAAAGCTTAAAGATGCTGCATGGCCCTTGAAAGGGAATAGTTTTTAAATTCTCAGAAGAGAACAAGTGGTTTCTCACTATCACTGCGACTTTCAACGTCCATCAAATTCATCTTTTTTACTTAATTAGTTACTTGTTCAGAATGGTTATCTGCTGAAAAACATATTGTTGCATTGTTAAAATACAAATGAATCCAGATATCAAAAAGTCTTACTCCAAAAGTCAGGAAACCACAAAGTAAAGTCGCAGCCCTTCCGGAACCAGTGAACTGTTGTTTCCTGGAGCTCTTTTTATGTGTGTATTTTACTACCTTTAATTGTGTTGAAGCATTAAAGCCAAAGATAAAGTCTACTGTTCCGATGTGTGCACAATGTGTTTCACTTAAGGATGCATGATGAAAAGTCAATAGTACTAAGCAAGCAATAGGAACTGAGTACCCAGATCTTTGCCAACAAAGCAGTAAAGTAACCTCTATGTTCAGTGCCAAATGACACATGAAGGGAGGCTAGTCTGATCTCATCTACTCTCGTCACATTTACATTCATCATCCAGAGCAACTTGACTTCTCATTGATAACCAATAGACCACAAATAACCTTTTTGGGTCTTCATGATGACAGCTGGAGACCCTGGATTGCCCAGGCTACAGTATGAATTTAAAAAGTTTGGAATAATTTAAGAAGAGCTATATTTTGTGTTGCCTTCTTCTAAGTTTGGAAATTTTATTTATATTCCAATTATTAAATTTCATACAATCTAACTTTCAAACACTGAATGAACTTTAAGCAGCAGGCATATCCACAATTTTGCAAACACTGTGACTGTCTATAAAATATGTAGCCTTGGTCTTACCTTCCATATCAAAAGCTAATTTTGCAAATCCAGAGGGAGGAGCGTAAATCACAGAATAAATATTACATACTAGATTAAAGTAAGGGTCTGTTGTATTATATTTTTCTCTACACCAACAGTATGGCTGAACATACTTTAGCTGTGTATCACCATATTTTAATGAGCATGTACTGGTTACCTTCTGTGAAATATATGATTATTAAAGTGTTCTGCTAAATTACCATGCCTTTTGATGGGTGGCACATATCACAGCATCTCTTTTATCTAGGAATGTAATAATAAATTCTGCTTAATTCCACAAGTAAATGAATCCTCCTCATGAAAAGGTTACATATATTATTAGCTCCAAGAAGTGAAATTAGGGTTTCCTGAGAGCTCTTCCCAGCTCAAACACTTTAAATAGGTTGGGGCATTTTTGATCACACAATAGCTGGAGAGGATATCACCCTAACACCAGATGCAAAAATACAACCCCCCTGAAATCCAGGCCCTTTGGATCAGAGAAAAGAGAAGCATTCCTCTGTGTGTACACTTACCTACCTTTTCAGGGCACTTCAGATACCATGGTAATGGTTGCTAGGTAAAAGACATGGATTAGATAGGTAAATCCCTGAAATTTAGGCCTTCAAAATCTACCACCTCCAGATCCCTCCAACCAGAGGAGGCAGTACAGTACTCCCGGGCAGTCAGCAACCAATACCTCCTGAAAGAGTGATCATTTTTACCTTAAGCAAGGTTTAGGATAATTCCCCTCAGTCATCTTTACATCCAGTTATTTGGCAGTTGAAAGTCTGTGCTTGCATTTTGGCTGTAATTTTGATGAAATATCCACTCAAATTAGTGAAAGCTTTAAAAAATGTTCTTGAGCCATTCACACAGAATACATTTATAACTGTGAGGCAACTGGTATATTCTGTAGTATTAAAAGGGAATGATTAAACAATAATGCCCAGTGCAGAGGGCACTTCCTGGCTGTTAATGACCATCGGGATGAGCTGAGGGCCAGAGGTGAAAGCAGCTAGTCATTAGTTGCCAAGCAATGCCCAACCTGGAGGTCATTATTTCTATACTAAATCATGAAAATATAAAACATGAAGAAAACATTTACTTATGTGTTGAAAAATTAGAAGTTCAATTATGTTGCTATGGATATTGTTCTCTCCCTGAGATACTCAATTTTTCAATCCTTCACAGAGTAGGAGATGGTCTAAGTGACCCGAAAGGTTTTTCCCATGCTACAAACATCATAGCAACTAAGAATGTAGAAACCAACAAGGAAAAAAAAGTGTTCTTCAATGTGCCTTTCACATAGTCTCCCACTTGCACGATCTCACTCTGGTTCCACAGAGCATAAGGAAGCTTCATGAAACCTGTGCCTTGTTTTATTTTGTTCTAACCCAGAATTCCCCATGTTAGTAATTTTACTAACCTCTGTAATCTGGCACTCTGTAATCTGGCAACATCTGTAACCTGGCATGAGTTTAATTAGCTGGATTATTATTTATGATGGGCATGGCAAAGTTTCCTATGGTCCCCTAAAGTTTGTTTATAGCCACCAGTCCTTGCTCTCAGTGTTCTGGGCTGTTGTTTATCTGTAATTTACCCCTAAATGTCTTCTAAGAGCCCAGTAAGCAGTGGAAGTGTTGGTAATGCTGCTCCACAATATTGACCTCCCATGGTCCAGCAAATTCTTTCATTTCGCACCAGACAGGTGTTGAGGGTACCCCCAGCTGCAGCAGCAGCAGCAGCCAGAAGTCCTGGGCTAAGGACTGCTGCACGCGGCGACCATAGAGCCCCGCAGGGGCTGGACAGAGCATCTCTCAACCCCTCAGCTGATGGCCACTATGGAGGGCCCCGCTATTTCAATATAGTGGGACACAGATCATCCATACACGCCCTACTTCAACGCTGAACAGCAATTTTGACGTCTCGCCGCCTAATGTCAATTTCAACATCGAAATAGCACATGGCGCGTGTAGACGCGATGCGTGCTATTTTGACGTTGTGCCAGCTACTTCAAAGTAGCTGGCTATTGTAGATGCACCCAGAGAGAGACAAACTCAAAGCTTTCTTTCATATCTCACTACTACAGGTTGAACCTCCCTAATCTGGCACTCTCTTCTCCAGCAACATCCATCATCTGTCATGATTTTAGTTAGGCTGATGACCGCTTATCACGGGTATGGCCAAGTTTCCTGTAGTTCTATGAAGGTTGTTTACAGTCACCAGTCCTGGCTCTCAGTGTTCTGTGCTGTTATTTACCTGTAATTTACCCCTAAGTGTCTTCTAACAGCCCAATAAGCAGTGGAAGGGTTAGTAATATTGCAAGACAACCTTGACCTCCCATGGTCAAGCAAATTCTCTTGTTCAGCACTGATCAGGTCCCAAAGGTGCCAGACTAAAGAGAGTCAACCTGTATAAGGGTTTTAGACTTATTTGTATTTCAGAACAAGTCAGTTCCTACTACTGTAAATATTTCATTAACAACAACAACACCTGTATCAGCATCTTTACAATTAAAGAATTCACCATTTTCCACATGGTATAAGGATCATTATCACAATTGGCCTACTGATACTTTTGAAGTCTGAAGAGCAGCAACATGAAGCAGGAATATGTGTCTGAACTATTTTAGGAAGATGCCATTTCCTGTAGTCTGTATTGCTTAATAGAATGTAACCATAAAAATGTGTTTGTTCTCATAGCATCATCCATCCAAGCTTCTGAATATTTGAAAGCACTTTGCAAATATTAAATGAATTTAGACTCAACACTCTTGTGAGGCAATTTCTTACAGCTGTAGGAAATAACAACATGATGCTATTAAATGTCAGTGTCACATACATTAGGAAGGTGCCACAAATAGTTTACAAGCTCACTATTCACTAGGGACAAAATGTGGCATAGCAACTCTCAGACTGGGCTAATACCTGCTGCCAGTGACTCGGCCCTCTGGCTGGGTCACCCTCTTGAGTCCACTTCTTTTGGTATCACAACTGCCCAAAGTTAAAGTCAACAAAATAACTTTAATACAAATAACAATCCTTCCTCCTCTGTAGGGCTCTTCTTCAACCTGTCTTTGGCTCAGTCTGTAGTCCCCTGGCTAAACTCTATAAAATTGGTGGAGAGCTTTCATGATTCTTCATTGTGGCCAAGAGAGGAACCCAATCCCATGCTCAATTTTAGGTTCCATCCAGGGTCCTGTTCTCCTCCATTACGTACACAACAGTTTTCCATGAACCATTTGCTACCCAGTCTTTTAAGTTAGCCTATGAGTCTCTGTTTCTTCCCTGTTGGTCTGAGTCTCTCTGCCTGGGGAGCTTTCCCAACATTCTGAGGGCTGGTCTACACTATGGGAAAAATGATTTAAGATGCACAATTCCAGTTATAAGAAATAAGTAGCTGGAATCAATGTATCTTAAATCAATTTTTTGCTGCCACACCCCCCCCCATCTATTCCCTTACTCCTTGCAACTGCAAAGAATACCAGGGTTTACAGCAGCACCCTGATCTTCTATTCAGAATGGCCCTGCTATGTGCTAACTCAATCCCAGCAATATTGAGCACCAGTGTGTCAATCTTCCAGTAAGTATAGACAAGCCCTGAGACCTCTATCAAACCCTTTTCCCAGCTGGGCTTTCTCACTGCTTAAGCCTGACTCTTATTCTGATTACTGTTGCCACCTTTGGGCCTTTATGGGTAATTTTGCCTCAATCCACTTCAATAGGAATCATTTTGGAATCAGGTTCACTGGGCCTGAGGCTCCCTCATCCATGGGGCAAGACACCTTAAAATCAAGGAATCATAGGAGATTAGGATTGGACAAGACCTCAGGAAGTCAACTAGTCCAGTCTCCTGCTCAAAGCAGGACCAACTCCAACTAAATCATTCTAGGCTGGGCTTTGTCAACTTTGTCTTAAAAATCTCTAAGAATGCAGATTCCACCACCTAGCTAGGCAACCCCTTCCTGTGCTTCACCACCCTTCTAGTGAAATAGATTTTCCTAATATCCAAACAAAATCTCTCCAACTGCAACTTGAGACCATTGTTTCTTCTGTCATCTGCCACCACTGAGAATAGTCTGGCTCCATCCTTTTGGGACCACTGTCCCACTTCAGGTCGTTGAAGGTTGCTATCAAATGCCCCCTCATTCTTCACTACACACTAAATAAGACCAGTTCCCTTGCCTCGCCTCACAGGGCATGTGCCCCAAACCCTTCTCATTTTTGTTATTCTCCACTTCACTTTCTTCAATTTGTCCTTGTTACACTATGCCTCCCAGCTGTTATCTCTGTATCTTAACCACATGACTTTCTTCTTCACAGGTTTTTTACTAGGTTATTAAAGAGAAAAAGTACATCGTTCCAAGTCCACAGTCCTTTGCTAGGAGACACTAACTGGGTAGCTTTGCAAAGGAGTTCTTCAGTGAACAAGTGATTAGATGACCCACGGGGTAAGCTTGTTGTGTGCAGTGTGTATATCTGTGTTTGTGGGGTGCTTGCTGCTTGACTGAAATATACCATGTGGTCTGTTTGTTTGATGGACATGTGTTGACTGTGTATGCTGAGGCCAATAGTGGTATCACCCTGCAATCTGTTCTGGGACCAATATATTTAATATATTCGTGAACAATCTGAAAAAGGGGTAAACAGTGATGTGGCATAATTTGTACATGCTCAAGATACTACTCAAGATAATTGAGTCACAGGGAGACTGCAAAGAGTTATAAAAGGATCTTTCAAAACTGCATGACTGGGCAACGAAGTGGCAGATGAAATTTAATGTTAATAAATGCAAAGTGATGCATATTGGAAAACATAACCCCAACCATACGTATAAAATGATGGGGTCTAAATTAGCTGTTACCACTCAAGAGAGAGATCTTGGATTCACTAAATACATCCACTCAATGCACAATGTCAGTCAAAAACAAAAACAGAATGTGGGGAATCATTAAGAAAGGGATAGATATGAGACAGAAAACACCACATTGCCTCCATATAAATCCATGGCACACCCAAACTTTGAGTACTGAATGTAGATGTGGTCTCTCCATCTTCAAAAATGTATTGGTATTGGAAAAGCTTCAGACAAGTGCAACACAAATGATTAGAGGTATGGGACAACTTCCATATGAGGAAAGATTAGTAAAACTGGGGCTTTTTGGATTAGGAAAGAGATGACGAAGAGGGGATATGATTGAGGTTTCTGGTGAAGAGAAAGTAGATAAGGACATGCTATTTTCTCCTTCCCATAACACAAGAACCAGGGTCACCAAATGAAATTAATAGGTGAACCAGAGAGTACCAGATCTCAGAGGGGTAACCTGTGTCTAGATAAAAAAAAATAATCTGCCTGATCTGATATGTGCTAGGTAGGTGAATCCAAAGCACAGCTCCTTTCTCTAATGTCAGTCAAACTGGAAAGAGTAGCTCTCACCCATCACTTCCTAGGAAGAAGCCCATAAATTTTGGCTACAGTCAGATCCAAATTGAAACATTCAAACAGCTTCAATGGGGCAACAGCAGAAGGCAACTTCCTAAATAATAAAGAAAGATCTATTGTCCTACCCCATTTATAAAACAGAGGGTTTTCAGATCCAGAGCTGCCAGCCCAAAAGTATTCTGAGCTTCAAAGAGAAGTGGCACTTTATCACATCTGCCACTAAAGGCCCAAACATCATCTACTGGGGCATTTAACATGAAGCAGACTGATTAAGATTAATTTTGGGATAGAGAAGCTCCTCATGTCAGATTAGTTCAGCAATTATGGAGCATCTTCTTTATGTCTGAGGCTGATAGCATCCCAGGAAGATTGTTGTAATTGGAAGATTGCCAACTCAAATGGACCCAACCCTGCCCTGTCATCAATATAGTTAAGAGTATATTTTTGTAAAACAAAATGCTCAGCATGTCATAACTAAAAGTGCCATAGTTGTGCAAAACTATCACATTCATAAAGTCAGTAGGACTACTAGCAAGAGTAATATTTACTGACATGAGTTGGACTTCCACCACTGTGCTTTTCATATACCCTCATGTATTTCTCCATAATAAAATAGTCCTGTTTTCATTTTTTCTTTTTAAGAAATAGGTAAGCTAAAACACTTTGAGAACATGTAAGACTTATTTTTTACAAAAGCAAAATTTTCATTTTGAGATTCCCTTGAAGTACTCTTTTAACATTAATATGTTTAATGATGCTCTATCTGGTTCATGCACAGAATGTCACAGAGAGTTTAGTATATTTTATGCAAATGCAGCTGTGCAAACTAATAACTGAAATCTGCATTTTTTTCACATTTGCAGCATATTATACACATTTGTAATCTTTACTGCTTGTATTTTACATTAGCTTCCCTTATCCATGAAACAAAGCTCAGGTTATATTGCCTGTTGCTTAAATTTTTCTGCAACATCAAAGCTGGACATTTAAATAAGCAACTTAATGTATACATTTTTATTCAGTTCAATAGTCTGATCTCTTGCTTGAATAAGTATTCCGCAAGATGATTGCTCAGAAACATACCGTTCAGAATATGAATTGGAATATTCTTTCAATACGCTTTTCAGGGAGGATGATGTGATATTGAGATTAGGTTCTGCATATAATCAAATCTGTATGCAAAACCACAGCAATCAAATATTTCTTGAACATACACAGTGGGCAGCTACTACATACTCTAAGCCAATGGAGAAAATGTCAGTGAAAACAAAGGACTGTCAGATGCATTGCAAGCCAATGAGTTTGCTAAATTCATTGTAACTATTAGCATTATTTTGAAAGCAGAAAATACTGTAGAACCAGTCTTTCCACAACTGCTGAAAGCATAAGCAGAAGTTGTATCAAGTGCCTACATTGGTTCCTCTTGATCCATGGATATTTGCATAAGCCTTAGAATATTACTGATCACATTATCTAAATTTCTTCACTATAACTTTCAGATATAGGTAGATGGACATAATATAGAAGAATGGGTAATGATTTGAGATTATGCCCATTAAATAAAGGAAGATGTTATACCTGGTGTGTGTGATGGTATTTAAGGCATGCAGACATGTATTATGCAAATACTGCAGGTAGTATATTTTGCTTTATATAGAAGCTATTTTGTATACAAGTAAAGGATTTGAGCAAAAGTAAGTATTTTGAGTTTTGCTTGAGGAATAGAAGCAGAGTATTGTGAGATCTCTGCCAGACCTTGTTCAGTATAGCTAGCTGCTCAGAAAGTGAGCTAATAAGGATTTTAAGTGTTTTGCTTTAAATAATTCTTTTCATTGGTGAAAGGTGGTGTATTGGCACACCTCTTACACATAGACCACAGTAGGCAGACACGGTTCTCTACACTGTCACAATTAACCTGTCTCACGCATGATTTGGGGAAATCACAGCCACAGGTGAAAGCTTAGTTCTAGCTGATGAACAATTCAGGCTATGTCTACACTACGAGATAAATTTGAATTTATTAATATCTATTTTGTAACACTAGATTTTATAAATTTGAATTTGACTATCCTCACCTCCCCACGTGCTCCTCAGAAAGTCGACTTATTGCTGCCACACTAAATCAGCAAACATCAACTGTTGCAGCAGCGCATTGTGGGAACCAATCCCATAGTTCCCTCATCCCCATAGCATTATGGGGATTTTTCCTAGTATTTGAAATCATCTTCTCACATTACATTGCCTTCATTCCCCTTCCATGGTAAGCAATCCATTTTTCCAGGTGGAAGGAAGGAAAACTAGTGCATCAACAAAGATCACTAAATGCACAGAAATCTTTCTTCTATAACTAAATTGCTTTTTAAAGCTGTAGCTGTAACAGAATTATGAAAGATTTTACAAAAACCATCAGGTATGTGTCTCTCAACTGGGTCTCTACAGATTATCCCCTCTCCCTTGATTACACCTGATCTCTGAAAATAATACAGGGACAATGAAAAGCATGAAGAAAGAGTTGATAGTAAAGATTTGAAAAAAGAAAGTTGCTGAGAGGAGGGTATTTGGTTTCCCAGTCCATTATCCAGCTTCTGTGCACTCTGTATTCTCAGCTGACCCCCCACCCACTCTTCCCTGTGTAAAGGAGTCCAAAGTTGGAAGAAAGAGGATAGAAAATGCTGGGCAAAAACATTTTTGTCTTCCCTCTTCACTACATGGGCATTGCCAACATGGGGGGTGTGGCTCACTACATTTCATTGCCATTGTGGGGCAGTTTGGTATTTGGGAGATTGAATGGCCAGTTGACATGGTCCCCAAAAATCTTTTTTGGCTGTGAGGTGTGGGGTCCATGGCTCGAAAGCCACTTGCTCTGTTCCCCCTGGGCAGCAGCCAGGCCCTGCAGTTCATAACTGCTGGGGGAGACTTACCCACCATGTCAGCTAACCCCCCAGATCCTTGTTGGGGTGTGGGGTGGGAGGTTTCAGTGAGGGGCCACTTGTAGTAGTCCTCCCAGACAGCTGCAAGTCCCCACAATTCATAGTCACTGGGGCACACTTCCCCTGGGCATCAGAAAGACCCCAAAAATCTTAGCAGCCAGGGGAGACATTTCCGCCCCCCAGCGGCAGCTATCTCCCTGGATCGTTGTTGGAGCAGAGTGCATGGGGGAATTTTAGTGGGAGGCCAATTGAAGTAATCCCCCCCGGTGGCTGCAAGCCCCTGGAATTCATAGCCACTAAGGGAGACTTCACCCCAATGGCAGAAAGACCCCAAAATATTTTTGGTTGGGGGGCCAGTTGAAGCATTCCCATCAGATGGCTGCAAGCCCCAAAAATCTTTCCTGCCCTTGGAGCCCTAACTGAACATAAGCCAGGACATGGTCAGCCCTGAACAGCAGGCAAGTCCCTTTATTGGGTCAGAAGCTACTCGCGTCATGTAGTTGAGTGCGGGAAAGACACCTAGTGCGTGGCATCTGTGGGGGAGAGAGGGGAGCATGCACAAATATAAACTCCTAAGAAGACGTTTCTTGGCCTCTGATGCAAGCATGACCCCCACAACAACCTTGTTGCCATGTGGCGCAGTGGGGCAGCAGCTGGCACCAGGCAGCATAGAAAAAAAATACCAGGTATAGAGACAGAACCACAAACTCTGTGCTGGGTCTATTTGTAATGGGTACATGCACTCACATCACTAATAGCAAAGAAAGAAAGACATTTCTCAGGCTCTCATACAAACATGAGCCCACAGCCACAGGCTTCCTGGTCCCGATTTGAAATTCATGGTCTTCCTGTTACCTAATTCCAGTGCACCTGTAGAGCAGAGGTGTGAGGGGCATTGTGGGTTACATACGAGACATCTCTGGAGGCTAATAAATTCAAATTTAAGATGTGGCGCTTCCACACTGGCCTTTATTTGAACTTGACACTACACCCAGCAGGTTCCAACAATATTATGGTATCAATATTAGTGCTCCCTAAATCGAGCTAAAGGCATTTACAGTGAAGACAGCCACATGGTAATATTGAGATAACTGCATTAAATTCAAATTTATCTCGCAGTGTAGACATAGCATCAGTCCTTGACCTCTGATGACAAGAATGCCAATAACTACCAATGATGTGTGTTTCAATTATACAACGGCCATGGCTACAAAAGGGACTAGCTTAATTCTGCAAATGCATATTATATAGCCCACTAAAAGAAAGTGTTCTGATAACAATATGTTAGCACACCACTTAAAATACTAATATCTTGCTCTTATAAGGCCTGATCCAAATTCCACTGAAATCAGTCCTGCAGACTTCAAAGGTTTTTGATCAGGCCCATGTAATTTTTATCAATAGATATCAAAATACTTTTCAAAGATCTCAGCCTAACTTTACACATGATGAAGTACAGTCAGACAGAGTGCGAGTGATTCCCACTGAGGGCAGGGTAGCCTAGTGGCTAGGCCCCCTTGCCAGGGCCTAGGTGTGGGTCTTCAGCCCCACCTGAGAGGCTAATGGATAAGTTTGGGACATAGCCCCAAGAATCTAGTTTCCCCTCAAGCAGGAGAGGAGTTGCCTGGGAGAAGGTCCTTAGGTTCTGCCCTGTGGCAGCTCTGGCTCAGACCTTGCTGCCTCAGAGCCAGTTCATTCCTCTTGGTTGGTCAGCCCCAAACTGAGCTGGCTTTCCTCCCTTTATACTCCTCCAGGCCTGACACTGGCTGCAGGTGAACCGGGGTGAGGCTGATTGGTCCAACAGGCCCATATTTAACCCCTGCCATGCCTGGCCTTCCTCTCACACTCTCACACAGAGGTGAAATGAATTGCTCAAGATCAAAGATCAGGTAGTGGTACAGTATAACCATGAAAGGAACCCAAGACTCTCCAAATATCATGTTGCAATCTTTTACACCAATGCTCCCCTTTACTGGCCACAGGCTAAGTTACTGGTAAAATTAAAAGTGGGAAATTAAGTCATGTAACAACTCATCAATTCCATTTCAAATCAGCTGACATACTTTCAAATTCACATTTTCTCTGTCAAATATGTTCTGAATGGACATTTTTATTCTCATACTTGTCATTCTCATACTGTGCATTGTTGGCTCATTCAATGAAGGATGCACAGGCACTTTTTGATTGCTTGTTACTTCTGCTCATTGCTTTGGACTCATGGTGAGCCTCAAGAACACAGAAGTCATGCTTCAGCCTGTTCGGACAGAGACCAGCACTCCAGTGATCACTGCCACTGTTACAGTCCTTTAGGCTGTTGACAAGTTCTGTGACCTCAGAAATGTAGTGTCCTCTCACATAAATGTAGATTATGACATATCTGCTCGATTAGACAAAGATGCTTTTGGAATTCGAGGCACCTGAAAGTTAATTGTTTTTCCCCCCAGGTTACAAAGCAAATCAGTGAGCCTACGTCCACATGGCAGCCTAAACTCAAAATAAGCTATGCAATTTGCACTACACAAATTGCATATCTTATTTGGAGTATAATTCAATATAGGCTATTTAGGCATTTGATGCTGTCTAAACAGCGCCAAATGTTGAAATACTACGCTATTTTGAGGCATCCCTTACTCCTCCTGCAATGGAGAATACGGGGATGTCAAAATAGTGCACGTTATGTCAAAAACTATTTTGAAATGACAGGCATGTGTCAAAGGCACAGAGTAGATGCAGCCTGACAGACCTGGGATCAGAATCCAGGTATTGTGACTTGTGGTCTCCTGCTTTAACCACTAAATACCTTCCCATGTGCAAATGGTGTAGCTCCAATATTACAAGATGAAGAGAACATTTATTATATTTTGTTCTTACCTCTGTTGCTTTTAGTTTAATTTTAAATGCTTTTGACCTACAAGCTTTATTTTGTTTGTGTTACTTTTCCTTTTTTTTTTTTGTTTTTTGAAAAGCACATAGCCCTTTAATAGCTCTCTGTAAAACAAAACAGTAATGTCTGGACTACAAAAGATTCCGCAACTCTGGTAATAGTAAATTAACTGGATGGCAAAATTACAAATGCCAGTGGCTGATGTGATATTTTATGTTTCCTAGATTTTATGAGGGAAGGTTATAGCCTTCCATGCTTTTTTCCTGTATGCATTTGCAGCTTGTCAGTCAATCCATCAATGTGATATTTAATTACCGTATAGGTCCTTCAAGGAATTTAAATATATATTTTTGTTTCTTTCCACAAATCTCCCAACACCACAGTACATACAAAGAGAGGACAATTTCGTAGTTTCAAAGGCAGTTAGGTTCGTCTGCAGTTTCTTACTTGAAACCTTTCTGTTGCTGAGATTATTATTTGAAATTCAATTATTTTGATATGCAAATTTACACCAGGACCTTCTGCCACCACTATTCTAGTATCTTAAATAATTACAAGGAACTCTCAGTATAGTTTTTATTTCTCTTTGGGCTTTATGTAAGTGTAATAATTAAATCTGAACACAGAGTACCAAAATTCATTGCGTATGATCTATACTATGTTACACTATAGCCGCATCTATACTAGCCAGCTATTTCGAAGTAGCCAGGCCAACTTCGAAATAGCGCCCGCCGCGTCTATACATGCCGAGCGCTATTTCAAAGTTGAAATCGACGTAAGGCAGCGAGACGTCGAAGTCGCTATCCTCTTCAGGAGATGGGAATAGCGCCCTACTTTGACGTTGAACGTCGAAGTAGGGCACATGTAGACGACCCATGTCCCACAACATCAAAATAGCGGGGTCCTCCATGGCGGCCATCAGCTGAGGGGCTGAGAGACGCTCTGTCCAGCCCCTGAGCTCTAGGGTTGCCATGTGCCGCAGCCCCTTAAAGCTCCCTGCCCCCTTATTTCCTGTGCAGGAAGCTGAGAGCACGTGCAGGCAGCAGCACACACACGTGCCCAGCTTGCACGTTCTCATGAGCCCCAACCCACCACCCAGCACCCATGGCATCCAGCCAGCCCCCCAAGCGCCCACAGGGCACCAACCCAAAGGAGACCCAGGGCTTCCAGCCAGCCAGCCAGTGGGGGAAGAGGCAGAGGGGCCCCTCCTGGTTGGTGGCCGAGATCCGGGACCTGCTGGGGCTCTGGGGAGAGGAGGAGGTGCTCCAGGTAATGGGGAGCAAGTGGCGGAACGCAGATGCGTTCGCTCAGCTGGCCGACGGCCTGGCTGCCCGGGGTCATCCTGTCCGCACTCCTGATCACGTCAGGAGTAAGGTGAAGGAGCTGTGGCAGGGTTACGCCTGGGCCCGGGACACAGCCAGCCGATCTGGGGCCGCCCCCGCCGCTTGCTCCTTTTACAGGGAGCTCAGGGAAATCCTGGGTCCCCGGTACACCTCCTCCCCCCGGCCACCCTTGACACCTCAGCCGACGAGCCCCAGCAGGCCCCGGAGACGGAGTCCAGCCTGGAGGCCAGCCCTGCACCCCAGGGGCCCCCACAGGAGCCCACCCCAGGGCAGCACAGCAGGAGGAGGAGGAGGAGGCCTCCAGCAATGGGGGGCTGCTCACAGACCTCCCCTCCTGCAGCTCCAGCAGGGCGTCCACCCGATGGGTGTCCCCCAACTGTGGGAGCAGACCATCAGGTATGTACCCCAGTGCACACCCCTGGGGTTAAGGGGCGGGGACAAGGGACATGACCAGGGCCCTGCACACACCCAGATGACCATGGCCCTGAGGACAGCAGTGGCATGTCCCTCAGAAGAGTCCATCAGCCCCTGCCCCCCAGCAGATGGGGATGTGGGGAGCGGAACCTAGAGGTCCCCCCTGGGGTGGGGGATAGCACACCCATCAGCAGCAGCAGCATCTCTGGGGGACGGGGATGGGGAACCAGCATCAGAGGGGTGGGGGGACATGGGCCATGGTTCAGGGCCCAGACTAACGGCTGTCTCCACTCTTCCCCCCTCTGTTCCGCAGCTGCACCATCTGAGGACCCCGAGAGCACAGGCACTGCGTCCATCGTGTCGGACAGCCCACCGGGGCCATCGCAGCAGGCCAGCCCAGCAGCGGAGCACGGACCGGCCCCAGGACGAGCCCTACAGCGCCGGAGCCATTCCCGGGTGTCCGCTGACCCCCACCTCCTCGCCACCCTCCGGCATCAGCTGGAGGTGTCTGAGCGCCACCTGCAGGTGGAGGAGCGGCAGCTCCACCTGCAGGAGCGAGCGCTGGCCTGGTGCCAGGAGGCGTGGGGGGCTTTCATGCGGACCTTTGAGTGGCTCGCAGAGCACTTGGCCCCCCCCCGTCGCTCCGCCTGCCGTCCCTCCAAGTCATCCTCCACCCGCAGCTGTCCTGGAGCCTGCCGCCGAGGGGGACCACGGGCCTCAGGACCCAGCCAGCCATATCTGCCAGTTCTCCTGGACCCCACCCAGCCTTGACAGAGCCTCCGGCCCAGACGTGGGTCACGCCCCCCCACGCCAGGCGCTGGACAATAGGGGTGAAGGGCCAAGGACGTTGCCCCCCCCTCCTTTGTACATATTCTCCCCATCTTTGTAAATAGTTTATTTGTTCCAGCCCCCTTTAGTAGCTGCCCCCCCATGTACATAGTTCCCCCCTTCTTTAATGTTGAGTTCATTGTTTTGTTTAAAAAAAAAAAGGTGTTGGTTTATTTACAAAAGAAGTGTGTGGGTGGTGTGTGCTCTCTGGTGCTCAGTGGTGTGGGCGTGGGGGCAGGTAGTGCTGTGGGGGATGTGGGGGGGCGGTGGGTGGCTCACCAGCAGCTGGCCCTGCAGCGGTCACCCTGCAGCCTGCTCAAAATGGGCCCGCAGGGCCTCCTGGACCCAGATCCCCTCAGGGTCGACCTGGCGACTGGGGGCAGCAGGTGGCTGAGCGTCGGCCCTGCCAGCCTCCACAGCCCAGCCCTGGAAGAATGCCTCTCCCTTGCTCTTCACCAGGTTGTGGAGTGAGATGCACACTCCCACAACCTGGGGGATGTTAGCGAGCCCTGTGTCCAGGTGGGTGAGGAGACACCTCCAGCGCCCTTTGAGAAGGCCGAAAGTCTGCTCGACCACCTGGCGCGCATGGTTCAAGCAGGTGTTGAACCGCTCCCGGGTGGCACTGATATGGCCCATGTAGAGGCGCATGACCCAGGGCCGGAGGGGGTATGCCGTGTCTGCGACAAGGCAGAGGGGCATGGTGGTGTCCCCCACAGGGATCTCCCGCTGGGGGATGTAGGTCCCCACCTCCAGCCAGCGGCACAGGCCCGAATTTCTGAACACCCGGGCATCATGGGTGCCGCCAGGCCAGCCAACATAAATGTCCAAGAGGCGGACCCGGCTGTCCACCAAGCCCTGGAGGACCACGGAATGGTAGCCCTTCCTATTCAGGAAGCGTCCTCCACTGTGCTCTGGGGCACGGATGGGGATATGGGTCCCATCTAGAGCCCCAAAGCAATTAGGGAAGCCCAGGCTGGCAAACCCCATGATGGCGGCATCCAGGTCCCCAAGGCGCATGAGCCTGTGGAGGAGCAGGGCATTGATTGCGTGGACCACCTGCAGGTAAAGGACATGAGAGAGCACCCATGAGGGGTGTACAGGGTGTGTCTGGCCCTCTCCCCGGGCTCCCCCTCCCCCCAGGGCTCCCTCCCCCAGGCTCCCCATCTTCCCCGAGCTCCGTCTCCTCCCCGGGCTCCCCCCTCCCCCGGGTCCTCTTACCTCCATGACGACAGCCCCGACGGTGGCCTTGCCCATGCCAAACTGCTGCCCTACAGATCAGTAGCTGTCTGGAGTGGCCAGCTTTCAGACAGTGATGCCGACCCATTTCTCAACGGTGAGGGCACGTCACATGGGGGTGTCCTGGTGCCGTAAGGCAAGGGTGAGCCACTGGCAGAGCTCGAGGAATGTCTGCCGGCTCATCTGGAAATTCTTGAGCCAGCGGTCATTGTCCCACTTGCCAAGCACCAGCCGCTCCCACCAGTCCATGCTAGTGGGCTACCTCCATAGCTGGTGGCGTGTCTGGCGGTGGGAGGCTGGGAGGGCAGCAAGGTCTGGGGCTGCTTCTTCATCCCACAAGGACAGTTCATCTTCCTCAAATAAAAGATGCTGAGCTGCCTCCTCCATGGCACTGAGCAGGGCAGCCACTGCTCCAGGGGCGGGTGTGTGGGCCTCTGGCGGCTGCTGCTGCTGCTGCTGCTGCTGCTGCTGCTGCTGCTGGGGGTCCATGCTGCTTACATGGGGTGTGCGTGCTTGTGGCTCTGCAGACCATGTGTTGTGCAGGCTGTGTGTGTCTGGGAGGGGCCCTTTAAGGGAGCGGCTTGCTGTTGCCCCGGAACTGACAGTCTGCCCTGTGACCCTGTCCGCAGCTTTTCCTGGCACCCTTATTTTGATTTGGGCCGCTTTTGTGTGTAGACGCTCCCCTGCAGCGCCTATTTCGATGTAGTGCTGTCCTATGTCGACATTGAACGTCAACAGCACCAGCCCTGGAGGATGTGTAGATGCTACTTGTCGAAATAGCTTATTTCGATTTCGCTACATCGAAATAAGCTATTTCGATGTACCATCCCAGTGTAGACGTAGCATGTGTGTGTGACCCAGTGATGTTGATTGAGGTGGCCATTTCTACAATAGCATAAACATAAGCAACACTGTGAAAACTCTTCTGGGTAAAGAATGTTTCCTTTCATACAGGCCCACCCAAGGTGGTGATTTACACCAGCCCATGGTGCTCAGGCTACAGGAATATTTCTGGCCCAAGGGCCCCGCTCCATTAAAGTTCGGGGGTGGGTCCTTCCCTCAGCCCCACTTGCCTCCCCTGTGTGCCTCCCACAGTGCGTTCCCTGGCCCTGCCTGACACCCTTAGGTGATTTTAAAGGACTCATGGGGCTGATGCCATCTCTGGCAGCGCAGAGGAGCTAAAGCAGTTTTCTGCCTGCCCACTCCATGCATGACTACTGGTGTGGCCCATGGGCAAGGGGAAAGTGTCTCCACATGCTGCCCTCACCCTGAGTACCCATGTGGTCAATGGGAACTGCAGGGGTATTGCCTGTGGGCAACAGTATGCAGACAACCCCTGTCCCCGTCCCCGCCTATGAACTGCTTCCAGATGGAGGTGTGGGTCATGTACAGGTGCTGCCCCAGGTAAGTGCTGCACCACTCTTCCATACCCCTTTCTGCCCCCAGACTCCATCCTAGAGCCTTAGGCAGGCTGGGAGTGGAGTGACGTGGACCATTTCTGGACACCACCAAAAATTCTACCAACCTGTTGCCCCCGGACCCTCCAATGGGATGTGGAAAGGTGGCAATGTCCCAGGGGCCTTTGGAAATCATGCAGGTGAGCACAAGGTGGTACCAGTTGCAGTGAGGGCAGCTGGGTGGGGATATGAAAGCCCTTGCCATGCGTAAGACCACACCCAGCAGCTCAGTCAGCAGCTGACAGGGCACCAGTTAGCACAGGAACAGCATCATCCAAATATCAGACAGACCACGTCTGCGCAGGCACAGCATGAGCATACGCAGGCCTGCCGACAGGGGGAGGCAAGGAGGGCAGTTCCACACAACTCTGGTGTTTCAAAGAGGCTTGGAGCTCCAGCCACCACTGCAGTTACTTTTCAACAGCGGTGGCCTGAGCTCCAGGCCCTCTTGAACTGCTGTGGCAGCACTGCTCCACATGGCTGTGAGATGGGCTGATTATCCTAGGCCTCACCCCTTCCAGTCTAGGCCCTGCCCCTTCTCAGGGTGTGGAGCTGGACCCCACCAACCACCTTGCCCTGGGGCCCATGGTGGCTGTCAGCCCCACTGAGCATGCATGGGAGCTCACTGACTGATCTACACAGGGGCTGGAATTGCTGTTGGTAGGCCTAATTTTTTAATCCAAGGGCACAATCTTGCCAACACTTGCTACTAGATAAAGCGTTCGTTATGGTGAGTAGACTTAATGAAGCTATAGCAATTTCAGGACTGTAATATTATTCTTGGATTCACAGCCTTAAGCTTGCGTGTAGTTTTGATATCAATGCCTAAAGTGATTTTCCTTGATTTTTTTTTTCTTTTGAGCAGAATCAGGGCCTCCTAGGGTATGTCTACACAGCAGCCTTATATCAGAATAGCAATTGTGTCGTGTAGACGCTAGGTTACCTATTTCGAAAGAACAGTTCTTATTTTGAAATAACTGTGCTGAGTAGACCTACCCTATTGCAGACATTTTGGCTATGTCTACACTACAGCAATCGGTCGACAGAAGTTACTGTGGAAGACATCTTCCCACAAAACTTCTGTTGACAGATTGTTGCCACACATGAAAGCAGATTGCTCTGTTGATCTGCTGTGTTGACAGAGTGGCTGGACTGCCTGTCCGCTCTCTCAACAGAACAGCCAACCAGAAACACAGCAGACAGTGCTTCTCAGTGACGTGGAACCCCTGTTTGTTCACAAAGGGCCTCCTGGAGCATGTATATGGCTTTTTTGTCAACAGAATCTGTCGAGAAAGGCTTTGTGCCCCACGGGGGAGAGGCAGATGGTTGTTGACAAAAGTACCAAATTCTGTCAACAGTAGGTTAACAGAATGCATTTTTAGTGTGGGCGCTCTATGGGGTTTGTCAACAAAATGCCTGTTTTGTCAAAAAAGCCCTTTAGTGTAGACATAGCATTTGGGTTTTACGAGAGACAAGACATAGGACAATGGCTCACGTGTGAGAGAACAGAGGGAACAAATATAAGTAAAGATTCTGGGCAAAAGTGGGTTTTTAAGAAAGGATTTAAAGCAAAAGGCATTTGGAGGACACAAATTTGAAGACTAATCAAGTGTAGGTGGCTGCATAATTGCAAAGCACGGAACTCAGTGAGGGAGTATATGGAGCAGAAGAAAGAGAAGATAATTGCAGAGATGTTCCATTGGCTATGATAATATTATGTAGGATTTTGACATGAGGACAAAAAGCTTGACGTTAATGCAACCACAGATCGCAAGGCAGTGGAGGGATTCAAAGAGAACATGTTACAGGTATAAGCAGCAAGGTAAGGTGACACTTTGGTTAACTCAGAATAGGGAACAATGAGAGATCCGAAGGCAAGAAAGCTTGCAATAATCATGATAAAACATCACTAATACATGAATAAAGAATTTAATGGTTGAGACAGAAAAGAAAGAAATAATAATAATAAAAATAATAATAAAAAAGGATGATGCCTGACTAGTAACCAGTAGGGGTTTGAGTTTGTTATTTTTAAATATTTGTTGTACAGTAACTGGTGGGTCACATTTTCCCCTTGAAAGTGGCTTCTAAAGACTCAAAAATGCGAACAGAAAAAAAATAAGGAAAAATAAAAGCAATGGTTTCCACATTTCTGATCCAGTGAAGTCTACATCTGAGTTTTCTACACAGGCTATGGCTACACTATTGAGGTTTTTGGTTTGTTTGTTTGTTTGTTTGTTTTTGACAAAACTTGCTGAATGTCCACACACAAAATGCATTCTGTCAACAAAACTTGGCACTTTTGCCAACAATCTTCTGTCTTCCCAGATAAGGAAGAGCACCTTTGTGGCAGATTCTGTCAAGAAAAAAGCTGTGTAGATGCTTGGGGGATGCAAGGGGTACTTCTGCCAACAGACAGGGCTTCCAGGGCACTGGGTAGCCCCATCTGCTGAGCTTCCAGTTGGCTGTTTTGTGGAGACGGCGGCTGGGCAGTCCAGCCACTATCTTAAGAGAGCATATTGACAGAGTGATCCGCTTTCATGTATGGCCTCACTCTTTTGATAGATGCTTTCAGTGTAGCCATAGCTACACTGAATAAGCTCCTGACTTATTTTTAGAATATACTGCTGATAGAAAAAGCAAGCTGCAACATATAGGTTCTCTATAGAAAATATTATAATAATTTTAAAATAGTCTCTGAAGCAATCCTTGCCAATATTGTATATCAATGACTAACATATTCAACATGCTGCGATGGAATAAGCTGCAACTGAAGAACAGATAATGTGGTTATTCTATGGTACAATACAGAATGCCGTCTGTCTTTGATCCCACTTAAAGGATCAATTTTACTTTGTTTGAGGGGTCAGGATTATATGATAGAGATATTTTGCCTAAATTATGTTGTTTCACGAATTGACAGTTATTTAGCCAAATCTCTCAGCTCCAGCAGAACTGAGTAAAACAGCCTATTTGCAAGGTACCATTGATATACTTCAAGGATCCCCTGATATCATCAGTGACAAGGTACCTGAGTAACAGAGAGGTAATTGTGTTAGTCTGATACCCTATCTCCAGATCGGAAGAATGTCTGCCCCACAAAAGTTCATTACCTAATAAATTATTTGGTAGTCTTTAAAGTGCTGCATGACTGCTTGTTTGTTTTGTTAATGTATCATAGGTATGGATTGCATATGTATTATCTTTTATTTGTGTCTCTCATATCTCTTTTTGCCGCCAGGAACATTGTGAAACACATAAAAATCAATTCTATTGACAAAAATATCTGCAATAGTAAAACAAATCTTTTTTCATCCCCCACAGAAAAGAATCCTCTCCATTTAACCCATTGCATAAGGAATGGCCTTGTAATATACTCTCAGAAAGTCATCAAACTCAGGTTCTGCTTGGAGCAAGTAAAATTCTGTATTGACATGTTAGTCAAGAATAAAACCCGTGATTATAGATATAGATATGCATATATGTTGACAGAATAAATCAAGAAATTGAGAAATAGTCAAAATTTTTAGCTTTACTGCTTAGTACTTTCAAAGGTCAGATACAATATTACTATACTGGTGTGAGTGTAATTCTTTTTATACCACAATGCAATCTACTGTGTAACTGACTGGTTTAAGGCTCATATTAAGTACATGGAATGCTGAGTTTAACCTTGAAATTTCCAGAGACCTGAGTAGACTGACTTGAATGCTCTGGCAGTTTAAAAAAGAAACATGAAGATATACATATCTCATCGAGCTGGAAGGGAGCTCAAGAGGTCATGATGTCCAGCACCCTGTCCTCTCAGCAAGATCAAGCACTATCCTTAACAGGCTTTTTTTTTTAATCTATTTGCCCCAGACCCCAAAATGGCCTTCTGAAGGACTGAATTCTCAACCCCAGGGTTTACAAGGCCAATGCTCAAAACCACTGAGCTGTCCATCCCCAAACTTGAGACTTTCCAAATAATCTGCTTTCTGCTAAAGACTACACGAAAGGGTGCTTTTTCTTTTTTTTCTTTCTTTTTTTTATTAGTGGGGTGTTTGTGTGTGTGTGTTTGTTTTTGTTTGGCTGGCTATTTTTGTTTTTGGTGCATATGTACTGTGTAAATAATACCCCTGCCATTCATCTGCGAAAAAAAGTCACCTGATTTACATACAGACATAATTTATTTTTATGTTTTAAAGGCATCTCTGGTTGCCATTAGCAAGTACAAAGATTCTTAGAGATGGACTAATGAGGTAATAGTTTAACAATCTAAGTAGAATGATTCCTGTATGAAAGGCCCAGCAAAATATGGACAGAGAGGGACCAAAACCAAAGAAGAGGAAGTAGTATCAAAACATCAAGGATACAAACAACTCACCTTACAAACTACTGCACTGAGGAGGAAAAGATAACCAAATGGAGTGAGGGGAAGTGTGTAAGAGTGGCAGTTACTCAAACCATAATCTAACGCAAAGTTAGAGTGCAATCAGGCGTGAGAGAGTTTAAGTGATGTACTGTAAATAAAGCTTGAGCTTTGACACCCCTTAGCACCATGCCTACCACATGGCACCAAGTGTGCGGAGTTGCTCAGAAATGGGAAAAAGGAGTGCAAGACTGGAGAATGGATAGGGGGAGCAAATGAAAATACCCATATACTGAAGAAAATTAGCTTAAAAGCAATAAAATAGTGAGGAATTCAATTCCTTGAAGCTCTTTTCCTTTAAACTAAGGCCTGGTCTACAATAGAAAATTAGGTCAGTTTACCTAGAACATGGGTATGAAAAATCCACACCACTGGGCAAGCTCAGTTAAATTGACCAAAGTGTCTATGTAGACAGTGCTAGGTCAACGAAGAATTCTTTTGTCACCCTAACTACCACCTTTCAGGGAGAATCTCTTCCAAAAGCACAGGTGGTAGTAACAGTGAACTGCTGCAGGGGCATAGCTGTGCCTCTATAGTGTCTTAAGTGTAGACAAGCCTTACCGTTAGTATGCCTCTATTCACTCAGACCTTTATATCTCATAGGCTACGTCTACACGTGAAGCCTACATCGAAGTAGCCTATTTCGATGTGGCGACATCGAAATAGGCTATTTCGATGAATAACGTCTACACGTCCTCCAGGGCTGGCAACGTCGATGTTAAACATCGACGTTGCGCGGCACCACATCGAAATAGGCGCAGCGAGGGAACGTCTACACGCCACAGTAGCACACATCGAAATAAGGGTGCCAGGCACAGCTGCAGACAGGGTCACAGGGCGGACTCAACAGCCAGCCGCTCCCTTAAAGGGCCCCTCCCAGACACACTTGCACTAAACAGCACAAGATCCACAGAGCCGACAACGAGTTGCAGACCCTGTGCATGCAGCATGAATCCCCCGCTGCAGCAGCAGCAGCCAGAAGCCCTGGGCTAAGGGCTGCTGCACACGGTGACCACAGAGCCCCGCACGGGCTGGAGAGACAGCCTCTCTCAACCCCCCAGCTGATGGCTGCCATGGAGGACCCCACAATCTCGACGTTGCGGGACGCGGATCGTCTACACGGTCCCTACTTCGACGTTGAACGTCGAAGTAGGGTGCTATTCCGATCCCCTCATGAGGTTAGCGACTTCGACGTCTCGCCGCCTAACGTCGAAGTTAACTTCGAAATAGCGCCCGACGCGTGTAGCCGCGACGGGCGCTATTTCGAAGTTAGTGCCGCTACTTCGAAGTAGCGTGCACGTGTAGACGCAGCCATAGTCATGCATAAGAGTAGCTGACAGTTGTTAAGTGGCAACAATCATATACAGTAGTATGCACATGCTACTGGATTTTTATTAATCTGAATGTTTGCTTTTTTAATTTGAATGCAAATGGATATTGCAAACTGATTGAGATTAATTAGCTGAGACTTGTAATGGGGACACAAAAACAAGAATGAATCGCTGTAGTTCCTTGTGCATTTATTTTCAGATCATTAGATCATTTTTCACCAGGCAGTTTGCAATGCTGATGAACAGAAGCTCTAATAACCATCAAAAATTGCTTCATTTTCATTCAGAGGCTCCAGTGATTAAGCCAAACTAAATCATAGAACACCTAAAACTTAGCACCAACAATCGGCTTACAGCAAGCCAAAAAAAAAATGAAAATAAAGATCCTGAAATTTAATCAGCACTGAAGATTCTTCTGGAAACCTAGGTAGGTCTATAACCTCTTTTACTCTAATAAAAGAAGAGAAATCAGATGTTATCCTATTTAAGTTGCCTGATTAAAATACATCATCAAGTAGTTCATTTTGTAAACTACAGTATTGCCATCTCTCAGTGTTATTGAGTCTCAGGGTATGTGATGTTTTACTGGACTTGTGTGACCATGAGACTCTCAGCTTCCATTTGTTAGTCTTTAAAGTGCTACATGACTGCTTTGTTGTTTTATTATGGGACGATAAAGTTTCCAGCCCTCTTTTTGGTAGAGTATAGCTTGATAGTGTGATTTTAGTTCACCGAAAAGACTCAAAAGGTAGAAAGCAAGTAAATGATAATCAAATAGGTTGAGAAAAAATGAGAAAAAAATCCCATAATTTTAAGCCAATCTCATAATCTTTTGAATATTTGGGGATGGCAGTACTAAAAAGTAAAAATGGGAGGAAGGGTTTGAAACACCTAATTAATATTGTTAATTACACTTATTTTAAAAAGGTGCACATGAAGGGCTCTGTCACAGAGATCCTCTGGAGACTGTCTCCTGATGGGATGATCATCTCACCAAACCCAACTACCCGACCTTTGGGGCGCCCCACCACCCTATCCTGATGAGCTAGAAGCGCTAGTGTCTCCAGCACAGACACTGAGGTCATGTTTATCCTTCCAGGAAGGTTGACCCAGTCAGGGTTGATCTTCTGGAGTTCAATTTTGTGCATCTGGTAAAGACATGGGAAATCGATCTGTCTAGGGTTGGCAGTCGAGCCCTGTACTCCTTGCTCCTGTAAGGAGTAAGAGAGGTTGACAGATGAAACTCTTCCATCAATATCCCTCAGTGAGGACAGACATATAAGTGGTAGACCAAGCCTCAGAGCAACTCAGTTCCAGGAAGACTCAGTCACAGGGACTTGATACAGCATACAGGTACACAGTCCCAATGGGACTAGTACTTCAGATAGACCCACCTTACTCTGCATAACGGTTTTATACAGGGCAAGTTCATAAGTTGTTTGTTCCCTTTATCAATGATAGAGAGATATGCACAGCCATCGTCTGCTCCTTCCCCACATCCCTGTAATAATTATTTACACTGTGTTTAATGGTAAACAAAAGTGATTTTATTAAATATAAAATTAGAATTTAAGGGTCTGTAAGTGCTAACAGAGAGATTAAAATAAGTTACCAAGATAAATAAAACTGAACACATCAGCTAAATTTTATACTTTAAGAAACTTGGCACATGCAGTTTCTTACCTTAACAATAGTGCTGATCATCTTTTCTCACAAGTGAGGCAGACTTCTAGCTTGGGCCTGATCCTTCTCTCTGTTCAATCTTATATGTTTCCAGCAGTCACCCTGGTGGTAAGCAGTGTGCTTAGCCACTGCCAACTACCCCTACTGTTGGGTTCACTGCCTATAAATAAATTTTACCCATGGTGCAATGCTTTGTGTTGCATTTCAACCCTTTCGCACCACAGTGGAGAAGTACCACATCCAAAATGGGTTCCAGCATCAGCTGACCTAATCACATGTATTGGCAGGACCAACCATAGTCCAGGCTTCCAGGAAAAAACAAGTCTATTCACAGATCATTATCTTGAGTAGCAGGCCATTAAATTCCCTGAGTACTACTAATGGCCTTCACTAGCACATATTGGTAAAGTTCATGTTTCCAACTTCAAATACAGGAATGAGACATGCACAGAAATAGAATACACACATTCAGAAGATTACAAGCTTTTCAACGACATCGTGCATGCCATATTCAGGTTAGGTGCATTCTTATTGAAAGACATGTATCCATTAAAAAAAACAGAAGTTCAACATCACAGTGCCCATCCCCTGAGGTATTTCCACGCTATCCCTTAAGTTGAATGTGTGTCAATTCTGGAACAGAAATCTGGGGCACCACAGGACAGCAGTCTGAGCAGGTAAGGACAGGTCAGCTCCCACATGTCCAGTGCATGCTGAAGTTTCCTTAGATAGGGTCTGCATTCACAAAGCTGACTGCTGGTGTGGCACATTCTGCGTGAGGAGGAGGGCACAGGGCTGTCTGTGTGGAATTGGGTGGGCAAGCTGTCTCTGTATTCTTTAATGCCTCAGCCCTTCCCTTTCCCTGCAGGCTGCAAGCCCGGACCACCAGCCACCATAGGGGCACCAGTTTAACAATACTGTGTAGGGGCCTATAGGTGCTAAGGAAAACCCTGGTCCTACTGTAGGCCCCAGGTGTCAATCCTTCCCCTGAACTGGCACTCACTTTTGGTCTTTTCCTGCTGCAGGAAGGAGAGCACCTGCTCAAGGGTACCATTTTGGGAAGGTAGGGAAGTTGCAGCAGTCATTCGTACAGGGATGTCACTGCTCTTCTTGCTGCTCCCCTGACTGTCAGGGAGCAAAGGGAAAGTACAGGACTTCCATGCATGCTTCTAACTGGTGAAGAGTGAAGGCAGAGGACTAATTCACAATCTCTGTACTTTCCCCTCACTCACTGATAGAGGAATGGGAAGAAGAGCAAGGGGTATCTTGGTATGCAGGGTTTCTGCCCCTCTCCCCCACCGTCATGAAATGACATCTTTGCACCCTCTCACCTTGAGGAAACCTATCTTCCTGCTACCACTAGCCTTGCAGAAGCTTTTCTCTTCCCCACCTTTCTAATCAGAGGAGAGTCTTTTAAAGGTCTTGGGCAACTCTTAATTGGATTCACATGTCCCTAATTGCCCCCTTCTCAGCTTACAGGAAAAAGGGCCTTTATTATTGTAGGGCTAACATACCTACTTCTACCACACTTGCATCATGGAGCAGTGGGTGGATTCTCTGCTCAGTGTCTCCTTCAGGTTCCTTATTATTGACTGTTTGATCTTCATACCTGTCTCTTCTTCTCTTTTGTTGTTCCTACTATTTATTTGAACCCCAGGCTCAGTGGCTCCTCCCCTTAGGCAGAGTGAAGGGCCTTTAGCTATGGGAGGGCTTGACCCAATCTCTTCCCTGAATCCAACAGCACCAACCTTTTGCAGCTGCCAAGTCTGACTTTGTTACAATTTGTTGTTGAAAAGGTCACAACTGCCACAAATTATGGTCCCAAAAACAGAACAAAAAGATCTGAATTCCCACTTCCTCTGACACAGTGTCAACTGTTAAAAATGTTGTCATTATTATCTTTATTGTGCTTACTTCCAAATTCTGCAAGCAGTTTTCTTCCAGCAAGTCCAAAATTTGCCTCAAAACAGGTTTACTCCAACTACGATATTTTAAGCAAAGGAAAACTAACAGCATTTCTTTCTCTCTCTCAGTCGAACCACCGAGTGTTCCCCTGTTGTGATTCTTGTAAGGGAAAAATGACCTATTTTCTAATACACACAAAGTGGTAGAGAAAATAAACCAAACTGCTGGCTGCAGTTCATCAGATATTATAGCAACCTCATCACCTGCAGAAAATGTGAAATCACGTACTTGGGACAGATCAGAATGAAGTGCCAGAGGCTCAACAGCAATATATTAACACTAGGAACTAATAAGGAGATAAATGTACAATTTTTCCATTGAGTTTTAGCCAGCAATGGGAGAAATGTACTGTGAAGCAGTCGAACTATTGAGCCAATATAGGTTAAGGGAAACCTAGAACAAATCTGGCATTTTCCAACTGGATATTAGATACTGATAGGATCCAGATTCCTTTAACTCTACCTTTTAAGGGTCTGATCCAACTCTCATAAATGTCAATAGAAAAACTCCTGCTGACTTCACTGAGAGCTGGATAAGGCCCCAAAACAACAAATCAAACCTCCTCCCTATCGTGTGACCTGCCATGCAGCTGCATCATCTTGCCATTTGTGTTCGCTGAGAGATCCCATGGTACGTCTACAGACCAGCCTTATTTCGTAATAAGCTATTCCAGAAGAGATCTTCCAGAATAGCTTATTTTGAAATAACGTTGTTAAACACAAAATTCATTTCAAAATAGCCATCAGCTATATCAAAATTGAGTGTATATATACAATGCATTCTATTTCAAAATAGAGCCATTGTATGCACTATGGCTTATTTCAAAAGAGGCTCTATTCCCTGTGTACACAGTCCCTATTTCAAATTAGCTGTTTCAAAATAGGCACTATTCCTTGTGGAATGAGGTTTACCTATTTTGAAATAAGCAAACCACTATTTCAAAATTATTTCAAGATAGAGATTGCTTGGTGTATACGCTAGCAAAAATTTTTCAAAATAACTTTGCTGTGTAGGCACATCCCCATTGTGTTTTTCACAACAATACGGTGTGCTGACTCTGACATCATGGCCTGCAGGCCAGTCCATGACTGGTACTGCACTGGCATCTGTACACACAAGTGTTTGGCTAGAAATCTCTGTAGTTCTTTGAGGCCCATTCATGTCTCTCATTTGGTCAGATCATCCAACCTTACGTTCAGGCTACTGATACTTATCCACAGTTGTCAGTTCTGGGTCATGTTTTGCTCAATAGCTTTAGTAATGATTTAGATAATGGCATAGAGAGTAAATTTATGGTTTGCAGATCATACTGATCTAGGAGGAGTTGCAAGTGATTTGGAGGGCAGGATAAAAATTCAACACAATCTGGACAAACTGGAGAAATGGTGTCAAGTAAATAGGATGACATTCAATACAGATGAATACAGTGGACAGGTTGACCCTCTCTAGTCCATCACCCTCAATATCTAACTGGTGCTGAACGAGAGAATTTGCCAGACCACAGGAGTTCAATATTGTCTAGCAGTAATACCTACACTTCCACTGTTTATGGGCTCTTAGAAGACATTTGGGGTAAATTACAGCTAAATAACAGCACAGAACACTGAGAGCCAGGACTGGTGGATGTAAACAAACTTTATGGGGCCATGGAAAACTTGGCCATACCCATGATAAGTTGTTGTCCTGCTAACTAACATTATGCCCAATTATGGATGTTGCTGGACAAGAGAGGTTTGACCTATACTCCATTTGGAAGGAATAATCAATTGCATGCATACAAAATGGGAAATGGATGCCAAGGAAGGAGTACTGCAAAAAGGAATCTGGGCTCATAGTGGATTACATGGTAAATATGAGTCAACAGTGTAACACTTGCAAAAAAAACAAAAAAAAAAACAAACCCACCGTTCTGGGATATATTACTAGGAGTGTTGTAAGCAAAAGGAAAAAACTAATTCTGCTCTACTCTGCACTGATTAGGCCTTAATTGGAGTCCTGAGTCCAGTTCTTGGCAACACTTTTCACAAAGATGTGGACAAATTGGAGAAAGTCCAGAGAAGAGCAACAAAAATTACTAAAGGTCAAGAAAACATGACCCATGACAGAAAACTGAAAAACCAGAGTTATTTTAGCCTGGAGAAGAGAAGGAAAGACTTAGGGAAGACATGATAAAAGTTGTCAAGTACAAAAAAGGTTGTTAAAAAGAGGAGGGAGAAAAATTGTTCTCTTAACTTCTGAGGCTAGGATAAGAAGCAATGACCTTAAATTCCAGCATGGGAGGTTTAGGTTGGACATTAGGAAAAAATTCCTGTCAGGGTGGTTACCACTGGAATAAATTCCCTAGGGAGACTGTGAAACCTCTGTCACTGGAGATTTTTAAGAGCAGACACGTGTCAGGATTGGTCTAGATAATATTTAATCCTGCCTTGTGTGCTGCCAGGGGACTAGACTAGGTGACCTCTTAAGGTCCCTTCCAGTCTTATGATTCTGTTTTTTTGCTACACCATCCTATTTTTATGGAAATAAGTTTTTGAATCTGAATATTCAAATATGTTTTGTGCAAAACTGGGCAAGTAGCCTATCATTCAAGACCCTGTAATCCCCTGAATATGTATGTTTTATTTGTGTGCATTCATCATGCTTGTACGTGAAGTTAGAAATATTAAATTGAAACCTGTTTTCTTAATTCTAGCTCATCTAGTGAAAGCCATTAGTGGTGTGAAAGGAATTTAATGGCCCAGTGCTCAAGAAAAATGATCTGTAAAAGATTTTTTATTCCTGTAAGCTAAATGGTGGTTTGTCCTATAAAGAGACATGATCATCACACCTGGTGCTGGAATCCATCTAGACTTTGGTATTTTTCTATGGGGATGAGAGAAGTGGATAAAGGAGTCCTACTGTGGAAAAATTCTATTTAAGGGAGGGAGAGCAAAGGAGGATGATCTTCAGTTGTCTTTTGAAACTACTTTCCCACCCTAAGAGGATACATAAGAACACCTGGAAAAGAATTGCAATGAGAGAGGTGGAGGGCACTGCTGAGCACAGGACAGAGGAAAAATCAGCTCTGACTTGGAGAATTTTACCTAAAATACAGACTTTGGTGAGGAGTTATGTTTTGTAACAATTTCTCTTCGTACATTAAGCTTAGCTGGCATGTTTTATTTACGATACAAGCTCAGCTATCCAACGCTTAAATAACCAGCACATTCACTTAACTGGCATGCCTGGTCAGGCTGCCACTGGCATGGCTGGTACAGCTGATTGGCTGAGGCTTAGCAGCCATGGGGGCAGCTCACTGGTCAGAGCCAGGTGGACGGAGGGGAAGAGCAGAGTGGGGCTGCTGCCAGCCCCAGCTCAAATAACTGGTATATTTTATTATCCAGCATCTCCATTTCCCTCTTACAACCTCTCTAGGTTCTCCTTTCTGTGCTGGGACTCATAGGATTCTCCCTGGCATACCTTAATAAACACCCAAATCATAAAAGAGAAACATAAACCTGCTTCTGCTCTTCTTGGGCTTTACCTCAGTGTCTCTCAACTGTTCGCTACTCTATTCCCCTACTGAATGCCTCACAGGAGTTGCCCCCCTTCCAAAAAAGTCCAGCCCTCCCACCAAAAACGTCCATGTCCTGCCATTTTGTCAGCACCTGCTCCATTCTGATGGCAGTTGAGTCTCCCTCTGCCTTACTGCCGGACCTTTCTCTTCAAAAGAACAGCTCTCTACCTGTGCTTCCTCCTTGATTCTGCCAGTTTCTTCACTGGATAGCCCCAGAAAGTGACTGCAGAGTTTCTCTCTCTTCTCTCTGCAGCCCCTACAAACTCCTCCTGTTTAAAGGAACAAGCCAAATATTCTCCAAGTTGGAACGCATCATTAGTGAAGCCTGGCCCACCCTCCAGGTGCGGTCAGGTAGCAAGAACATGAACCCTTTCTGAGCCTGTGTGGGGTACACACCTCTTTATAATCACCCTTTTATACCTTGTCATAATCATAGACTGAACTCTGTAGGTAGACTTTGTCTTGAATTTACTCAATTGTATGGTGCCTCATACAAAGGGGTCCTAATTCATATCTGGGTCCTCTAGACACTGTTAAACATTGCTGTAAAAGCTACACAGAGGAAGCCAGTTGGAGTAGGCATGTTTTACTGATC
This sequence comes from Carettochelys insculpta, assembly GCF_033958435.1. Classification (NCBI taxonomy): domain Eukaryota; kingdom Metazoa; phylum Chordata; order Testudines; family Carettochelyidae; genus Carettochelys; species Carettochelys insculpta. The sequence goes on from NC_134145.1 coordinate 8,503,920, forward strand.
CTCCTAACCCAGGAATTATGCTACATATTTTTTTAGCACCTTTTACTAGTTTCTTACCTATTAACATACAAGAGTGCTCTATGGCTGTCTGTAACAGGTGCTACCACATTACAAATAATTAAAGATCTGTTGTTCGGGAGGAACTATAACCAAGCATCTGGGCTGGTATAAAAATTTTATGAGAGCAATGTCAAATATTCGTGTGATTTAGCCAACAATACTCCATCTCTCCGACTACACTAGTTGTGGGCACAAAATCACATAAAAACTCCATTTTTGTTGGCCTTTGTGACCCATATTTTAAAATATTTATTCACATTCACTTTTTAAGTCAGAGAAATACATGTAATTTGCACTTTGGAATAAGTTGGAGGTGTCCATAAGCTGCATGCAATTTCATGGATGGCAGAATACCAATTTTACAGAGCCCACTAATGTGTCTCATTCAAATGACCTGAAAATAAGAGATACGAAGGCATAAGCAGGAGCAAAAATGAACCTAAATATTTAAAAAACAGTGAAATTCAACGATATTTTAGTGCGTATTTCAATGTGTGCACCAGACTCACTCTCTGAGGTAGCAATCATTTGCATTATGATTCTTCAGAGTGGGCATTTCCATTGTTGGCAATACAACATTCTCATGGATACATACAGTATGCCCAATCACAGGCTTAAAATCATGGTTCTTCTACAAAGGTCAGGGAAGTAAGTCTTGTGCAAGGGGCTACTCAGTGGTTATCTGTGGGTATTTAAGAGCTTCCTTCTGTCTCCAGCTCTAAACCGCAGTAAGGCTATGACTTGAGCTAGTCAGAACCTGAAATTCCTGTTCTGTAGAAAGTTCAAAAAATCAAAATTTTCCTCATGAAATGCTGACATTTTATTTTGAACAAAATACACATTTTGTTTCAACCTTATTGAGACATTTAATTTGATGATATTGAAATTGTTTTGGTTTAATAAGCGCAACATATTTTATTTCACTGAGCCAACTTTTATGCTATATGCAATTATCATATAGGCAAATATTCAGGTTATAATGCACTGTTAAATCATAATATAATCAATTACATTATTTGAATTTTATACTTTAATATAATCACGACGAATGTTTCAATAAGATTGAAGCAAAATATACTGCCTGTAACCAAATAAATTCTTTCAATAACTTTTCAATCAGAAATTTGGACAAAATCAGTACATTCTCATGGAATGCTTCAGTTGCTTAAAACCAGCATTTTCTAGTAGAAAACTATTCTACTGGACACATTGGCTACATCTACATGGCAAGATTTTTTTCAAAATAATCTATGCCATTTGCACTATACAAATGGCATAAATTATTTCAAAATACATTATTTTGAACTTGGTGCTGTCCAAACAGCACCAATTTTCAGAATAAAGGGCTATTCCACATGTTCCGTTACTCCTTGTACAACGAAGGGTACTGGAACTGCAGTAGTGTGCTTGATATAGCAGCAGTATTTCAGGGGCTGTGAAGAGTGTGGTGTAGCTATCTGGGGATACCTTTGTATCCCAAAATATCACCTGCTGTGTAGGAGAAGCCATTCTGACCAGCTTTAGTTGTGACATCTTTATGTCCTTTATGAAGGGATTTGTGGCTATTAGATGCACATAATCATGAACTTGTGACCACAAACTGTCCAGCCTTCAGCATATAGACCACCTGGCCTCCACACTATGGGCTACCCAAAGCCATCAAAGAGCACAGCTGCATCCCATGCAGGGGAAAGATCCTATTTCAGTTTCCTCACAGCAGTACTTAGATACCACAGTAAATAGGCACTTGAAGCAGTTAATGTCAGCTTTAACTCCCTTGTATCTACAAAAGTAATTTCTATCCCTCCTTGCTGTTTACACTTCTCAAATATTTGTGCACTCTCATGTTTCCCTTTAGTCATAACTCCCCAAGTAAAATATATTCAACTCTTTGAATTGTCCTTTAAAAATCCGTCACATTACATCCCATATTCTTCATAGAAATATTTTTGAATGAGATTATAGCTTAACTATATGTTTTGTGTAAGATAAGATCTGTAATCATCATTAGAAAGTTTCATTTACTGAATATAATTATCCGATACATATGCCTGTATCATTTTTGTATCTGAAGTTAAAATATTGCCTATACATTTGTACTACAAAAGCATTTGCTCCTGCAGAATGCCAGCTGGACAAAATGCAATCAGTTTGGAACAGGTCAATAGGGAGAAGAGGTCTTTGAAGATGCTAATCTCCTACCTTCCTGAGATGCTACAAATGACCTTTCACTTACAGTTGCTTCTACACTGCAGGGTCATGTGATTAAATCAGTTGGTACTGGACTCCATGATGGAACACCTGTATTTTTCCAGGGGAGGAGTTGAGAAACACCTTGGAAAACAAAGGGTTCCCACTTTATTGAAACATATTTAAGGCAGGAAAGTGAGATAATCCAAGTTCTTTCTTCATGGAATCCTCCCCACCCAGGATGACTGCTGAGAATATCTAAGAAACAAGGACAAAGGGACTGGGGGAGAAGAACTGAGCCCACACTGGAAAAGGTCTGTGGAAGAAATACCTAGAGCTTTAAGCTACACACAAAGGCAGCATGTCTACAGGCAACTCTGCCATCTGCTTAAAACAACATTTAGGGTGAGAAATTACTGCTTGTAACTAATTTCTTTAGTATCTAAGATTATATTGTGTTTTGGCGTTATTTGCCAGGAATCTGCTTTGGGCTGTTTACTATCCTTACAATCACTTACGATCTCTCTTTCTTAGTTAAAAATTTGTTTTGGTTTTCTCTAAAACCAGTCTGTGAAATTCATAACGTGTGGGGGGACGTGGAGCTAGGCATAGCTTCCTCCACATTGAGGGAGGGGGTAAATTTCAGGAGTTTATGCTGTACAGTTACCTGTACAGTGAAAGACAGTACAATGTACAGTTTAAACTCCAGAGGGGGTATGGACGCCTTCCCATGCAGTGCTGATTTCAGTGTTTGTGTCTTGCTGCATCTGGGCATGTTCCTACCCGGCTGTGTGCTGGAGGAAGCTTGAGGGCTTGGCTCTGCAAGACAGTGTGAGGGAGTTCACGCTGGTGTCACAGCTCGGCTGAGTGTTACCCCAGAATATCAGGTGGCACCCCAGGGGAGAGCAAACCAGCAAACCCCACTTCTCCTGTTCCTTAATAATTTTGTTTTCCTTTAATTAATTTGCTTCAGTTTCTCTATCACTCCATTAATGAACTGCCCAGAAAGGAACAAAATACGTTCTCAGTCTATTGACATGCCAGAGGCATTTCATGGCTGTTTTGCTGCTTCTTCTGATTCCTCTGGAGTTCTAGTGGCCTTTTGTTTAGTCCATTCCATTTGCCTGCATCTCTGACACAGTTCCTCCCAGGCAGTTATCCAGTTCCCTAATCAGCCTTCCCACTTTTCCAAGCCCCCATCTCCTCAGGGCTCCTAGGCTTTTCTTAAGGCTTTACCTTTCTGTCTGCCAATGTCCAAGGATAATTGCTATGGATCTTCCCAATGCCAGCTTTCGCTCCCAACTACTGTTCCAATGTTCTGTCCTTTGCCTACGGCAGTGTTCTGGCCTAGACAACTTTCTTCCTCTTTGCTGGTCTATTAGCTTCTCTTCTTGCTCCATCCACCAAAACAATGTGCCTCACCCACTGCTTTTTTAACACTGTCTGAATTTTTTTTCATTGGCTTCTCCTTGCCATTAGCATTTGGCCTACTAAACCCAGGGTTTTGAGTTCAATCCTGGAGGGGACCATTTAGGGGCCTAGGGCAAATAGATTAAAAAAAATCTGTCAGGGATGGTGATAGGTTCTGCCATGAGGGCAGCGGATTAGACTCAATGATATCTCAAAGTCCCTTCCAGTTCTATGAAATAGGTACAGCTCCATATTATTTTCTCATTTACAACTACAAAGCTTTGTATTCTGCTCCTGACCATGTCTCAGCTTTTATTTCCTCCTGCTCCACTTCCTAGTTCAGTCACTCTTTCCATGGCTTCCACTGAACTGTGCTTTCAAGTCTTTTCACTCTTGCTTTTGAATGTTTTTCAGTGGCAAGCATTATATGTGACACTAGTTACGCCCTCCTTATTCAAATTTCTTCCTAAAATTTAGGCACTTTTCAGCTATACATTTCACTGCTTGTGATGAAGAAATACATCACATACAAAAAACTCTTTTTTTAAAAAAAATGTATATAGCCTTGAGATTCAGTCATGATCACGAAAACACATGAACCACCATTTTTTCATCGGTTCTCATTTAATAAATTCTAAGGCCAGAAGGGATCATCTAATCTGACTTCCTGCATATCAGACCATAGAAATTTCTTGAAATAGTTCCCAGTTGAACCAGAACATATATTGAGAAAAACATCCAATCTTTACTTAAAACTGCAAGGTATGGCGAACCCATCAGAGCACTTAGAAAAATGTTCCAATGGTTAATTTCCCTCTGTTAAAATTTATACCTTATTTACAGTCTGAATTCTCTAATTTAATTTTCCAGTCATGGGAAAAAATGATAGACTGAAAAAAAAATAAACAAAATGAATAGTTTTCAAGTGAGCATTCTACATAAACAAAATAACTCAGAAACTTATCAAAGACTCTGTACCAATACTGATCATTTCTTATAGCATTTCACATGTTCAAAGTATTGTACAGAGATTAACAAATTAATCTGGACAAAATCCCATAAGCAGAAGGATAATTAGAGGGACACTGAGGCTGGAAGCGAGAACGTGCAGTTCGAGACCACACTGTAAGTGAGCAGCAGAAGCAGAATTAGAACTGAGATCTCTTGCAGACTGCAGTACCTACACATTGGCAATTTTTGCTTTAGGAATAAAATCTGTGCTTGGCTACAGAACATGTTGATATACGCAGTTAGTCAATCTCCTTGTACATCAATCTCCATTTCTCTGTATGAGTTTCTTCGCTTACATTTAAAAGGTCAGTATGTATCAATTTGGCTCCTGTTGCTAAATTGCTTTAACTCTTTTTCTTGCTCATATCTAGAGTAATAATTATACCTGATATTGATATTTCCATTCTCCACCCCACCTTTTCAATAAATAATAATAAAATAATACAATAAAAAGGCCTGTGAGTCTACAAGACTTAGCAGTTTTACACAGCACACTACAGCACCATATGTCAAATGTATTAATAGCCAATACCTGTCTCAAATAGATGACACATCACACACTTCACTTTATTGTCACCCAGCTCTCATTGAACTATCAAATAAAATACATTGTTTGGACAGAATCGTTACTTACATATAAATGAGATTTTTATTGTGTATGGTGTCTACAGAGACCACAGGGAAAGCACATGATTTGGTGTCATCATTTTGGAACAATGTAGGCAAAATGATGAACACGCATAATCATTCTCATGGAATGGGGAACCCATGGTTAAAAAAAATGTGGTGTGGCCCTCCTGTATTTCAGGGCAGTCTCCACTTAAGACGCAGCATCAGCACAGCTACGCTAATGAAGCTGCACTGCTGTAGAGCTTAAATTACGACATTCCTATGCTGATGGGAGAGATTTTCCCATTAGTGTAGTTAATTCATCTGCCCAAGAGGCAGTAGCAACGTCAATGGGAGAAGCTCTCCAACTGGCACAGCCCCATGTGTGTAGGGAGGAAGTTAGGTTACATACCTGCATCGCTCAAGGATGTGAATTTTCCACACCTCTGAACGACGTACTTTTAGAGATATAAGTGTATAATGTAGACCTGGTCTCAGTTCCTTTCTTCCTGCATTGGTAGCAGAGCTTGTGGAAAAGAACAGATCAGCCACCTCTTGTGACTCAGCTTGCATTTCTTAAGATAAGAACTCAAATATATGAGCCAAAGCCAACTGAACTGTGATTTTTACACAATGTTTCCCACCATGAGAATCAGATCCTGACCATGCTTTCTGTAGATAAGGCTCGGCTCTAACTCCCTCACCCAACGATTGAGCTACAGAGACTACTGTCATGTAAAATGATTACAAATCTAACAGCTGCAGCTAGAAGGCTACAAAGGTGATTTTTGACCTTGAAAGTGAACAGTGAAGAAAAAAAACCATAAAATTCTAAATTACTAATGACAGTCGGTCCTGATTAATCCATTTATCTAAGTTGTTGGGAGACTCACAATCAGTTTTGTATGCATGCACAAATAACTCAGTGAAAGAACGTGGCCTATGCAAGTTAGTAGGCAATAATCATACTTAAAAGTGTGCGTAGACTCAGTTTATAACACCCAGTAAAGATCATACTTCAGCTAATTCAAACATGGCATGCTAAACCTTACCTTTTCTTAGCTGAGGAACTTCCACAGTAATATCTGTGTGTCTGTTTATCCTTTGTAACTCATAGGAAAATGGGGCTTTTATTGCCTGGCTCAAGACTAGGTAGTTTTGACTGGCGTGCAGCATTAGTCTGAGCTTCATATTTTATAATACAACAGACTTCAGTTTGAGATGAGATTCCATGACTTTTCAGAAAAAAAAAATATAGGAATTTCTCTATAGTACCTCAGTTTGCCCTGTGAGTTTGAGCTGGACTTTTTTTTTTTTAAGAGTTAATCTGAAGCCTACATGGAACTTAATTATTCACAAGAAGCCAAACAGCCTTTCAACCTTAGAAAACTTTGTATACTTAGAAATGGGAAGTGGCTGACTCCTCCCTCATCTTAAACTGTAAGTGCCACACAGACATCTGTGGGCCTGATTAACATCATAGTAAATCAGAACTCCACTGCTCACACATGCAAAACGGGTATCAGGTCCGAATCAAGCCCTTAATATTTGCTATATAGGTGCTGCTTTTCTGTACTTATGCTAAATATCTAGAGAAGAAATCAAGGACTATGTACACAAGAGTATTTCAATTAGTGTATTTTCAGAGGAAACAGCACAAAAATAGATGTTGCATAGGCAAAGTTAGAACCAGCTTTTACTGCCCAAATTTTCAGTTTTTCAGTTCACTGCCACATAAAAGCAGACCTACATGGAAGTTGTGTTCTCTGCTCCCCGCAAAATGGCTCAGATTCTCAAGAAAACTGAGACACAAAACAAGTATTAATATCAAGTATTTCAGTATCAATTATGTAGATCAAGCGTGTTTTTGATGGAACTTGGTTGTGAGTTTGACAGGTATTTAGGGTACAAGTTAAATGAGAGACATCTGTGAGTCGCACAGCACAGGTGTTTACTGACTGACAGTAAGGCAGAGCATTCCAATTGGCAACAAATTTTACAGGGATTAAAAAAAGAAAAACAAGCATTAGGGACTTTTTTTGTTAAGATAAAAATCCTTCTTTGTGTTCTAAATTCACCTCTCCCCATGCCTTAAAATGGACACTTAAAATAGAAAATCCAGCTCACTTGAAGGTGTGAACAAGAAGCTCCACGTGCTAGAAAATGGGACGCAGCAGATGGTTTCAAACAGGGGGTAGATAGCTACAGCAAAGGGCAATGACAATGGTCTTAGCAGCTGCATTGATGTTACAAGGTCACAAGTGAGAGAGAAAGTAGTTCTAATAATAGTGAATGGGGAACAGCTGTAGCAGCTCCAAAGCAGAAGTACCAGCCTCATGGCAGACTATTAAAAAGCACGGCACAAACCCCGAATTTGCTGTTAGATTTCACCAATCAAGCATCATATAAAGTCCTCAGGCATCTAACAGCCTAACCATGGAGTCAGGAGCATTGCTAGTCCATTGGGGTCCTTAAGCAGGAGCATTTTGCGCAACACATAGGGCTTGTCTACACTACCACCTTCATTCGAAGGAAGGGTGGTAATTAGGGTGTTGGGAGTTTACTAATGAAGTGCTGCAGTGCATACGCAGCACTTCATTACGCAAATTCCTCCCCGCAGCAACTTGGAAGTTTTAAACTTCGATGTACCAGCTCATGTCTAACTGTGGCTCACCTGATGGTACTTCGAAGTCTCCTCACTCCTCAAAATTTTGACACAAGCCGGTATGCACCTCTTTCAAAGGAGGGTGGTAGTGTAGACAAGCCCATAGTTAAAAAACAAATATGAGGCCCCTGGAAATGCTCAGCAATTACTTATTCTCATTATGCCTAGTACAGGCCCTGCAGGGAGTCACAGTTTTTTGGGCTACAGCGACCTATCTTGACACATAGGCAAGCTTGCCTTTGTGATGGACTGTGGTTTTCATCCTATGGTCCACAACCCCCTAGGCATCCTCAGGCTAACTCCAGTCCCATCGACAGTGGCAGCAAAGTGGGGAACTGTCCCAAAGCCCAGTGATTCAAAGGACCTGGGACTCCCAGCTTCCCCCGCTGTTACTGTGGCAGCAGCGGTTGCCAGTGCCCCAGGCCCTTAAAATCACCATTGAAACCCAGTGTGATGTGGTCCAGTTGGCGTTGAGGACTGGCTGCCCCAGTATCACCCCTTCTGCCCCAGATCTCACCCTTTCCAGGAGCATAGAGACAGCCCCTCACCTTCTTGCCCAGGGGCCCAGAAAATCTGACAGCCTCCCAACTATGTCTAAGAAAAACAAAAAAGCAATCCTATAGCACTTTAAAAACTAACGAAATAATTTATTAGGTGATGAGCTTTTGTGGGGCAGACCCACTTCTTCAGATGTGGAAAATTCTGATAAAAATAAACTGACAAGATGAGAATTTAACAGAAAGAAAAAAATGAAAGGAAAATTGACGAATCAGCTACCTAGAACAGAAGGATGGGCAAAGGGGGGAGAGAGAGGGAAGAAAATTACTTATTGCAAGTGTCTATTAAGTTAAGTGGTTTGCATGAGATCACTATGGGTATCAGAGATTGGGAAACTGTCCTTGTAGTGCGTAAGGTAATTGATATCTCTGTGGAGACCAAGGTATCAAATTTGAAAATGAACTCTAATTTAGATGTCTCCCTTTGTAATCTGGTGTTAAAGCCTCTTTGTTTTAAAATGCAGGTTTTCAGGTCTTGAACGCTATGCCTGCTCCATTGAAATACTCACTGACTGGTTTATGTGGATTCAGATTCCTAATGTCTGATTTGTGTCCACTAATTCTTTGGCAAAGTGATTGTCCAGTTTGTCCAATATACATTACTGGGGCATTGCTGGTACATGATGGAATATATTACATTGATGGAGGTACAGGAATATGAACCCCTGATCATGTCACTGATGTGGTTATGTCCAGTGATGGTGTCTCTAGAGTAAATACATGGCCAGAGTCCATGAAAAGTTGTTACCACAGAACAGTGCTTTTCAACATGGCGTCCACCGCTCATGTGTAAGATTTCCAAAGGGTCCGCACCTCCATCTGAAATTTTTTAGGAGCTCACATGTAAAAAAAAAGTTTGAAAACCACTGTGGTATATGTTTCAGATTTCTCCTAGGCCCAAAGGACCAGTCACTTACTCTAAGTCAATTGCACTTTAGATCTGGCACCAAAAATAATGTTTGTATCCAATCCTATGATAAACTGTCAAAATGTATTAACTAGGAAAAGGAAATAAAGGAGTTATTTACAAGGTTAAAGCAGGTCAAATATACACACAAGTGACTCATTGTCTGATGTTTCAAAAGGTAACAAACTTCTCCAAGAAGCAAGCTCTGTATGTCCCTTAGGGCCAACCCAAGCTGAACACTGCAAATACCTTTGAAAATCTAGTCCTTGAGAGTCCAAGCAGCAGAGAAATACTATTTATCTTTGTCATTGATTTCTATTCCCTTTTCTCCTTCTCTGAGCTGCCAACTCAGCAAGCTGATGGAAGGAAATCTCCTCTTTAGGAGGGTAAAGAGGGTGAAAGCAACTGACAGACTCTTTTGTCCTCTTTGATGTTCCACAATAGCTTGCGTGCTACTGATGGGTCTTCTCTGGAGGACAGGGATGACACCTTTCATACTAGTTAATGTCTCTTTTCTCTCTGGTGATTTACATGGATACAGATGCTCACAATGGAAACACTTAAGTTTACCTTATATACAAACACTCTAGGCAAGATTAATTCATGCAGTAACTTTTAAGCTTTTCATAAACTCTAAACATTAAGCACATTTTTATAACTCTAATATCAGTTTTAACAACACCAACATACAGATGAGCTAGACTGATTTCAGCTCTCTATGCCTACGTCTACACGTGAAGCCTACATCGAAGTAGCCTATTTCGATGTGGCAACATCGAAATAGGCTATTTCGATGAATAACGTCTACACGTCCTCCAGGGCTGGCAACGTTGATGTTCAACATCGACGTTGTGCAGCACCACATCGAAATAGGCGCTGCGAGGGAACGTCTACACGCCACAGTAGCACACATCGAAATAAGGGTGCCAGGCACAGCTGCAGACAGGGTCACAGGGCGGACTCAACAGCCAGCCGCTCCCTTAAAGGGCCCCTCCCAGACACACACGCACTAAACAGCACAAGATCCACAGAGCCGACAACGAGTTGCAGACCCTGTGCATGCAGCATGAATCCCTCGCTGCAGCAGCAGCAGCCAGAAGCCCTGGGCTAAAGGCTGCTGCACACGGTGACCATAGAGCCCCGCACGGGCTGGAGAGAGAGCGTCTCTCAACCCCCCAGCTGATGGCTGCCATGGAGGACCCCACAATTTCGACGTTGCGGGACGCGGATCGTCTACACGGTCCCTACTTTGACGTTGAACGTCGAAGTAGGGCGCTATTCCGATCCCCTGATGAGGTTAGCGACTTCGACATCTCGCCGCCTAACGTTGAAGTTAACTTCGAAATAGCGCCCGACACGTGTAGCCGCGACGGGTGCTATTTCGAAGTTAGTGCTGCTACTTCGAAGTAGCGTGCACGTGTAGACACAGCCTATATGTCCATGTTCACTTGAGACTTGGGGATCTTGGCATTAGGTGGCACTTGGTTTGCAAGCATCAGTGTCCACAAGGCAATTTCTATTTAGGTGTGAGCCACAGTAAAGAAAAAAATCAGAATATCTCTTACATGTCTAAAATTTAGAAGCCCGCTCCTGTTCTCACTAACATTAATTTTGCCATTGATTTTAATGCAAGTGAGACTAGGTGTTAGGCTTTCAAATAGAAAATATAATATTTTTTCTCCAAAATTAATTTTAGAATTATTTTTTCTTGGGGAAGGTTATTTTAACTGTGTGGAGCTGAAATTAAACCAAAAAATGTGCCTTGCCTTTTATTATAGTGTCAGTCAATTCTTACTTTTGTTTTCAAGTTTCATGCATGTCATCTCTCTGCTTCCTGATGACTGTTGACAACATGCAGTTTGGATGGAGGCAAACATATTGCATGAGTTGAGTAATCATGGCACAGAATCACAGAATCAGAATCCTAGAGCTGGAAGGGACCTCAGGAGTCATCAAGTCCAGCCCACTGCTTCAAGCAGGATCAACCCCAACTAAGTCATCCCAACCAGGACTTTGTCAAGCTGGAACTTAAAAACCCCTAGGGATGGAGATTCCCCACCTCTCTAGGCAATGCATTCCAGTGCTTCACCACCCTCCTGCTAAAATAGTTTTTCCTAATAGCCAACCTACACCTCTCCCTCTGTAACTTCAGCCCATTGCTCCTTGTTCTGCCATCTGTCACCACTGAGAACAGTGCCTCTCCATCTCATTGATGACTTTTCTAAATTGTTGACTTTGCAGAGACACAAATCAGAACCAAGTATATCACTTGTGATGAGCAAACTCAGCAGGATTCTTAAAAAAATTGTCACTAACGTATTGTCTGTGCTCCAGCTCCAGGAGCTCTGGGAAGGGGACAGTAAGTATGTCTTTGACTGTTACAATGCAATTATGTTTTGTATTTGTAATAAAACAGGCTCATCTAAAACAGTTCCACCATGTTTTTCTCTTTTCTAACTTTGCTATGATCAGTGAATGCGTTTAAACACAAAATCGTCCTCTCCAATTTTCCGCATAGGTATTAGCATCTGCAGCAACACATCCAGGAGAAAGTGAAAATAGATAATTTCTGTAGATGACAAAGTTAAGAATCTGCAGCAAGTAGGGGAATTTTAGGATAGCAAAATAAAAGATTTCTAAACTTCTGGATGTAGGAAAGTATTTATACTGTCCAGGGCATTGCTGAATGAATCCTAGAAATGTGCAGGGCTCAAAATCCCAATACTGATCACAGAAAAACACAAAAAGGCTAGGGAGTGAAAACAACCATCCCTGGCACCAAATATTACTCCAAAGCCCCTGCCACCCATACCGTAAATGGTTCCCAAAAGTGAATGATCACTGCTCCATTCCCACTGCCAAACTCACCAGCCATACCCACAACCAAGAGCTTAATTTTGTATCAAAAATGGCATCTTAGACACTTGAGTGTTTTTATTTAGCCTCCCAACCACCTGCCAGGAATCTCTCTTTTCCAGCAGCCTTCCCACAGATTAACTACCAGTGCAGCTAGAATATTGGCTGCAATTATGAATTACAATGTATTGCTCCCAAATACTGCTAGCCAATCATCATGATAAGTAATTCATTTCTTAGTTCCTGGACTCAAACACTAATATGCTACCACCAAAATCTACATGTACTGATCTTATTCTGATTACCCACTTATATTTAAGCAATTCTGCTGGTTTCCTCATTGGCTAAAGCTTGGATGTTCTCCCAGATGTAAGCCTTGCCCTTCATCACAAGAGCTTTGTGATGGTTGAACAGTTAGATGGTTGAACAGTTCACAGCTGCTAAAACTGTAACTGGCTGTTAATCATTTGTGTATGGATGGAATCTCCTCCTGTATTTATATATGCTCTCACTTTAAAAGACAGCCAGTTTCACTAAAATACCATTAATGCAATTAATATATTTCATTACCTTTATTCTGCTTCAGTTGTTCAAACAATGCGAAAGCAGAAGGATTTCAGTAGCTAAGGGAAAGAATTATGTCAACTCTGACACAAAATTTCTTCATTATTCCAGAGTTTGATTTCCAGCACAGAAGTAACATGTATGTGTCAGATTAAGGGCAGAAAAGAGAAACAATAGGAAGTCTTTGTTATATTTAATAGTTAAGTTGTTACACAATTTGATGGACTTCTTCTGTTGTACCTTAATGGATAGTAACACAATCAATAAATGGCTGTAACAATTTTGTTCTGCTTCACCTACTGTAATTGAAAAGTAACTCAAGCAGAACTCTGGAGTGGTTTGCGATGTGTTTGTGTGTATATATATATATATCATTAAGATAAAGATTATGTGTTAGGGGTCGGAGTAGGTGTAATTGTTATTCTAAACACCTTTTAACAAGACATCCTACCCAGGAGAATAATATTGCAAGGCTCTTGTAGAATGACTGAAATCAAGGGAAAAAGAAAACGTGGAAAAGGATGGCAAGGAAAAAGATGTTGGCTGAAGGAGCAGTCCTAGTGGAGGTCCAACTGTACTGGCAAAGCTGTGCTTTGCACCTTTTCAGTAATCCTCCTCTCTCTCCCGTCCCAAGCAAATAAGATATCCCAATAAGAATGTTATAGCTGTGTCCATGCAAGAGACTATGTCGGAATAGCTATACCACCTGGGGACTGCACCTTCTCGCATCCTGACCAACATAGCTATGCCAGCAGAAATATCTAGCACAGAGCTCATCTAAATCTTGGTCTGCCCCAGCCAAGGTGTTTTCTGTACTGATTCTTTCTGCATAAAATTCACAAAGCTAAAACCGTCCTCCATTTTCTCATTACCTCTCATTTTGATTGCTGCGTCATACTCCTTGCTGGCCTTTAGAAATGCAATTCTGCCCCAGTTATACCCATTCAGAAAGCTGTGGCTGCATTCCAAGATTATGTTCCAAGTTCTCCTCTTTGACAATAGCTTTTTGCCTCCCTTCACTCTCTGTCCCTTCTCTACAGCATCAAACACAAACTGTTCTGTTCTCTTAATCATCTCCCATTTGCTACTGAGATGCCAATTCTCAGCTCTGATTGGCCCATGATCCCAGCTTCCTTAGTGCACCTATTTCAAACAAATAACTTTTGTATTTTCTTCCATCCTGGCCTTTATGCTTGGAAGGAGCTCTGCATAAAAAGTTGCAAACCAAACTCATTATCATACTTCAAAATGCACCTGAAAACTCCTTTTCTGTGATGGCTATCAAAAACCTTGACAGTGGGTAAGCTGCTGTTGAGCTGAGATCACTGCCTATCAGGCTGACCAACATTGTCTCATTGTTTCTTTGTACTCCAAGGAAGGAGAAGGAAGTAGGAGGAACAGAAGAAGAAAAGAAAGAAAAGAAAAAAGAAAAGTCACCCCCTTTTTTCTTTTTTTTCTCCTCCTTTCCTTCCCCCACCCCACTGTATAAACACTGGATTCTTATTTTTGCTCTAAATACGAAGAAGTGGGTCTTGCCCATGAAAGCTCATTACACAACAAATAAAATGATTAATCTTTAAGGTGCTACAGGACTGCTTGTTTTTTGTGAAGTTACAGATGAACATGGTTACTGCTGTGAAACTATTCTCAAAGGAGTGCAAGCAGGAAAAATAGAGGACAGCCGGAGGGAGCAGAGAGCTGCTAGTGTCAGGAGGGAGAATTTGGGGCATCTATGTTTGCAGGGGAATGTGGTGGTCAGCGTGCTAGCAGGAACTCTAGTGTGTGGCTCTGGGTGAGAGATGATGTCAGTTCTGGGTAAGAGCAACTATCATCCAGCTTAGCTGGCCAGTCCACTCTACCTGCTATGTGTTGTTCCAACATGGCATAACAACCCAGAGCTAATGTGACCCTAAAAATGAACTTACAGTTTTTTGGTTGATACACCAGATCTTCACATTATACAAAATAACACAGGGTAAAATTTTCTTTGAGTTCTTGTTTACAGCTCATATATAACATTTTTAATAATTAAAAAAATGGGCATTCCCTGACAAAAATATGTAATGGAGCTGATCGTACACCATACAAATTTAAGGTAAAAATATTACAAGATATTGTAATTGTCCCAAACACTAAACATTACAAAACAAGGAAATTCAGAATTGAGGTTAAATTTAAAAGAAGCCTATACATGTATGCTTTAAATATCACTACATAATAGTCTTATAAAAATATGTTTTAATGTGGTAATACAGCTTCTGGATATGTCCCTATATTAAAACAGCAGGAATCTTTGAAGGAAGAAGAAGAATGAGTGTGTTACACAGTGAACCTATAAATACCATACCACATCCTTGATTTACACAACATATTAGAAAAAAAGGAAGGAAAATGATTGGTTGCATTGTAAAGTACACATAACTAATGTATATCCTCATAAGTTGAAGAGTGGTAGCCAGTGATAAAACACTGAGGCAATATTTTAATAAACCTCAACATTAAGAAACAAATTATAACAATTTTGTCAGCTGTGTACACTACAGCCTGAGATTTAAGTTCCAAAATGGACAAAGAGAGTTGTTTGTGTTCATATTTAACTGTCAAATAACTAGTTTTATTTGTTCATATAGCTAGGGTTTCTTCCAGAGGAATGTTTTAAATTACTAAATATCAGCGAGGTAGCCGTTTTATTCTGTATCTTCAAGAACAACAAAAAGTCCTGTGGCACCTTATAGACAGGTATTTTGGAGCATAAGCTTTTGTGGGCAAAAACCCACTTCGTCAGATGCATGATGCATCTCATGCATCTGGTGAAGCGGGCCTTTGCCCACGAATGCTTATGTTCCAAAATATGTTAGTTTATAAGGTGCCACAGGACTTCTTGTTGTTCTTAAATTACCAAATAATTTCTATTTTAAATAAATAAATAAAAATATTTTAGCAGCACTCAGGCGGAAATAATCCATGTTAAAAATTTCCAGTTTACACTCTGCTATTGGGTGTTTCAGTCTGTAGTATTTGTATTTTCTGGGCTCACCCAATGCTCAGACTTCTAATGAAAGCCAAAATAGATCACAGCAAGCAACTTAGTCAAAAAATTTAACCTCCATTTTTGCTCTTCAAATATCCACAATCAGGTTGCAATTTCTGCCAAACTGCTTGTTATTAAAATTTGCTGTATATATTTTCCTCTCTCTGGGTGTTTCTCTATAGATTGATCATGAGCAGTTTGCCATAAGAATTTTGCATTCAAATTTCCAGCTGCTTTCATTAGCTGTGACTAATCACATATGACAGGTGGTATTGTTTCTGCTCCCTGAATGAAAAAGCAAAACTCTTTTAGGCCACAATTCAGCAAAGCAGTTAAGCCTGTACTAAAAGTTAAGCTCATAAATGTTTTGCAAAATAGGAAAGGGATTACACACATCCTTAAAGTTAAGCACATGTTGAAGCACTTTCTTGGAGTGGGGCCAACCTTACAGAGTTCTGTTCACTTGCTTCAAATTTCCACAACTCTACTACATCCACCACAAGCTTTTAAGAAATGTTCCAAGTTTTCTGAGGCTCTTGCTAAGAACATGACTTATGTGCCTGGAATTTATCAACCAGCCAGACACATTTTCATGAACTGCTCAGTTCCAATTGTCTTCCCAGCTCTGAAGCTATTTCAGATGGTTCTCCTTCCTAATTATACAGCCAAGCTAAAGTATGCATGTCTGGTGAGAAGAATTTTATTTTAAGATCTCCATTACTCTCTGCTTCTGGTGAGGCCAAAGTTCCCCTGAGTATAACCGCTCTTACTTTGGGTGGGATATTATTTTAAAATGGCCATTTTGGTCCTGGACAGATGTAGGACAATCAGAGTTGTGCAAAAATGAACATATAAATATAAAAAAGTTAACCTAACTTTTTCAGACATCATAAAATATAGGGGTTGGTTTCAATTTTGGGCAATGGTTCCGGATATACTTGCTTGTTATTTTACCCGAAAAGATTTGCCTCTCCTTGCTGAGGTGACCATGTACTGGCCATTTTCCCAGTTGTCTTCTTTCCCTTACCATATACAGTTACTGTATGTTCATTCTTCAACACTGACATAGAATCAAAAGATGACTTATGATCAACAGGCAATGCTAACAAGCTCCCAAGCACTCCAAAAAGTCAGATGGAAATTATTTTTGTTACAATGGATAGCTATAGGCTTCTAAGAGGCTGCAGGACAATTCATTTGGTGAAGTTTAACACCTTTGTGTTGTGAGAGTTCACACATTTCCTCCCATGCCTCTGCAGCAAGAGATCAATGTGTTCCTAGCTGCTTGAGGTGTGAAGCTGTCTTTTGTCCTGTGGCAAAAACACTTCCAATTGCTCAACAGCAAGTAATAGTTCAGTAGCAAGAAAAGTGGTTTGGAAAATGGGCTTAACAACAGGGCAGCCCGAGTGTGGTTTTATGGATGTTCTTGGCCTTGAGTGGTCTCTGGATGCCTTCTTAATGGAAAGTTCACAGCAGTCACTTCCCAGAGATGTACAAACACACTCAGGAATGCTTTCTAGTAAAGCCTCCTTTAAACTCATCACTGCGAATGCCATCTATAGTGAGGTCATAGTAAGGCAGCAAGGACGTGATATCAAGAAAATATCCCAGGCTAGGATATATCAAAATATGGGACATCTTACATAACTATCTATTCATATGGCGTAATCTTTGATTTTAGCTAAAACTGAAATGTGGGTCATATATACAGTTCCACATTTGCAGTGCTATATGACCATTACCTTATCTATATGGGACCCAGTTGACCAGTTCAGGCAGACCAGATAATCCAGGACTAGACTCATAAGCCTCACATCTACTACATGGTGTGGAGACTTAAACAGATCTGATTGAAGACTATTTCTGGTACAGAAGTCCTGTGAGCCTGACAGGCAGATTTAAGAGTTTTTGGGGTGAAGATGCTATATGCCTCATTTTTTGTGAAAGACACAGTAGGTAATACTTTGGTCACCACTGTAAATCTGTACCTCAGGCACAAAGGCTACATCTAGACTACAGAGATCCTTTGAAAGAAATTCTTCTGAAACATACGTTGTGAAAAAACTCCTTTTGAAAGTGTGTGTCCACACACAAAAAAGTGGATCGAGAGATCAATCCACTCTTTCGATAGACAGCATCCATGCAGCCCCTGCTCTTTTGAAAGAATGGGCTAGGGACTGAAAAGTCCTCCACCATGAAGTCTCCTCTTGCAAAAGAAGGTCACTGTGGGGAGTCCACACGTTTTCTTTCAAAAGAAGGTGCTCTTCCTGAAACAGAAGTGAAAGAGTGCTTTCGAAAGGAGTGCTGCATTCTTTCAACTACTTTCAAAAGAACGCTTTTTGTGTGTAAATGCTTCATAGGATCTTTCCAAAGATTTTGAAGCATCTTTTGAAAAAACTTTCTGGTGTAAATGCAACCAGATGGTATAACTGCTGGTGGATACAATTGAAAAAAGGAATCTAGGGGCTTTGGGGTATGTGTGTGTGTGTGTGTGATCATGTGAATATATGCTTGTGTAAACCCTGCTATTCGAGGTGCTTCTCATTTTCTGGACTGTCATGCTCAGAGTTGCCATATCAAAGTAGCCCGATGCACAGTACATGTAACAATGCAAGGCTGGGACATATGATTAACATTACAGTACAATAGATCCAGAGGTAAATGAGCCCCAATTCCCAAACACATCACTAAATTAAAACAAAGTAACAAAACTGAATGAGCTGAATAGTCTGCATAGAGCTGAAAATACTTTTAAAGATTAGTCCATTCGATGAAAGACAAGGAAAGGACATGCCTATTGCCTTTTAACAATTTATGAGTACTACGAAATTTAGTAACCATCATGTCTCTAAAAGAGTCAGAGTTCTTTGCTTGACAGTGAAACTCTGTCAGGCAGTATTTACAAAACATTAGGATAATCATTTCAAATTTATTTTGGTCTGTTAGGTTATATTTATATTTCTTAGGCAAATAAAAGATAAGCACATTGGGTTTTGGTTTTTTTTCAAACCCCTAACTTCAACAAAGTGCACATGCCAGAATTCATCTAAAGATCTGGAGGTATTCAGTATTGTTCTGTGATGTTTAGCAGACTGCATCACACGAAGTGCAATACTGGTTGAACCTCTCTAATCCGGAACTCTCTTGTCCAGCAACCTCTGTAATCCGTCATTTTAGTTAGCTGGATGACCACTTATCATGGATGTGGCCAAGTTTCTCATGGTCCCATAAAGTTTGCTTATAGCCACCAGTCCTGGCTCTCAGCGTTTTGTGCTGTTTTTTAACTGTAGTTTACTCCTAACTGTCTTCTAAGAGCCCAGGAAGCAGTGGAAGTGTTGGTAATGCTGCTAGACAATATTGAACTCCCATCATCTGGCACTGGTCAGGTCCCAAGGGTACCGGATGACAGAGGTTCAACCTGGAGTATGAAATGTAGCTTCCACTTACACTGACAACACTAATTCAAGCACTTGCTACAGTCTGAATGTCTATAACTGACAACAGGTATAGAACTTACATTTTTATGTAGTACCTTACCTCCCATGGGACCACGATGTACTGGTCAAAGTGACATAGCAACTATATAGAGGGTTCATTTCACCTACCTTGAAATAGAGCACCTGGAGCTGCATATGGCAATACTACATAACCTTTATGACAAAAAAACAGCAGCCAACTAGATGCAGCGGTAACTGAATAAAAACAGCCAAAACATATTTACTTTAATTAGTATCTGGTATCAGTCTGAGAAAGCCCCTGTGCACAATCAGTATGTTATAGTTCCTCAAATCCAGGTTATGCTGTAGAACCCCAGCACCCAAAATGTAGCTTGGTGACGCTCTGGCAGCTAGGGGTCAGACTTCTTTAACTGTGAATCTCGGAAGAAAGGCTAATAAATATATTCAATTCTGAAAGGCCTCAAAGATGCAGTAAATTTTTTATGCTTATCAGCTGCAGAAAGACATCCACATAATAGACTTCACCAGACAAATTTATGATTCTTCAAATGTTCCCTTCCTTTAAATCAGCATCTCCATGTCTCGATAACTGCAAATCAGCCCGAAATACTAATGGGCTGAAATGCTAAATGCCACAATGGACAATCTAATGTTCATTCTTCTCTGTAAACAAAAAGGAGGATCTATCATAATGACACTGAGGCCTTTTGAGGAGCCTAAGGTCTGACAATTATGCAGATGAACCTGAGTGTTTAAGTCCAATAATGGGGTTTACTGAGGGATGGATCGTCCCTTCTTGTACTTCTAAGATGCTTATGATAGCTGAATTGTCCCCAAGTGGCACCCATAAATTTTGGCCTTTCAGAAAAGCCCACATGTTGTGTAGGTATCACCCAAAGCCTTCATTAGTCAGACTGTGACCTTTGCTGTGTGACTATCAGGCAAAAGCCTAGAAAAGGCCTGTGTTCGATTAGCACTGCAATTTGTTCATTATCTTCTGACAGGAATTTGCAAGTGTCAAAGAAGGTTCTGTTATGAAAAGGTCAAGATCTAAACGGTAAGTGTTGGGGGAAGGGCATCTGTTTTGCAAATTCAGCCTCAGCACTAATAAAACCCACTATTAAACAGCATCTAATTTGCTCCTGAGAACCAGGAACCAGGGGTAGGTACAATCAAAGTTTGGGATAATTTATCTTCACAGGAGTAAAATTACTTGAGGACAAAAACTGGCTTTCTGCTTTTTTACTTAAAATTATGGAAATTGTTTCTGACAGCAAATTGCTCCTAATTAATTTATGGGCTCTGCTGGGAAAATGCACTGTACTGTTGATTTCTATATTCTGCAGACTTAATTATAAAAACAATTTTTTTTAAAACTATTAACTTTTGTGCTGCCAGAATTAGAGTGATATGAACAGCAAGGGGGACAGGGAGTGCACTGTCACTATTCTCAGCATGTAGCAAGCTCACAGAAAGATCATATTTTGGGTTATCCTGGCAGCTTACCGATGTTCTAGATTTTTAAGATTTTTTGTTGGCTTTTAACTTTGAACAACTGCTATGCTAATGCAATTATTAAAAACATTAAATATTACCATACTTCCACACACACCTCATGACTACACACACACACACACACACCAAAGTACAACTGCCTTGTATTCCCTGGAGCCTAGGAACAACCAAGAGTTGTGGATGACTAGATACTTTCTTTTTTATTCTTGACTATTAGGCTACTACTCCCCCTGCCTGAGTAAGTCAAGGAGAACACAATCCAGAGTTTGTGGCACAGGTTGAACCTCTCTAATCCAGTACCCTCAGGAAATGACCAGTACTGGAAGAGAGGATTTGCAGGCCCACAGGAGGTCAATATTGTCTAGCTGCATTACCAACATGTCTGCTGCTTACTGGGTCTTAGGAAATATTTAGGGGGAAATTACAGCTAAATAATAGCACAGAACTCTGAAAGCCAGGACTGGTGGCTATAAAAAAACGTTATGGGACCACAGGAAATTTGGCCAGACCCAGTGCTTTTTTTTGAGAAAAAAATTTGCTGGAACTCAAGGATTCTGGAACTCAACTCAAGGCTTCCTCATACAGGTTATGATGTTCAATTTTAATACCTTGGTCCCTGCATTGCTGTGAGGAGGCAGGGGCTCTTGCCCCAGTCTCCATGATTCTGTACGGTGGTGGGAGTTCCTGCTCCAGTCCCTACGCTGCTGCTGAACCAGGGGTGAAAATTTTTCTAGTGTTCTAACAGAAAAAAGGTGCCGGAACTCTGTTCTGGTGCATTGCAACAGAAGAAAAGACCTAGCCATACCCATAATAAGTGGTCATCCAGCTAACTAAAACCATCCCGGACTCCAGATGTTGTTGGACGCGAGAGTTCTGGATTAAAGAAGTTGGAACCTGTATCAGAAAAGCTTCAATGTTGGTAAATTTACAGGGCAACAAACTCAGTGAATATATTGCAGACTCAAACTTGGTGGTGCTTCTCAAAGATGTAGGAGTGTAAGCTGCTCACGGCGCTAAGAAATTGCTTAATATGATTATGTGTAGTGCTGGCTTGGGCTCTTGATATGAATGTATCAGGCTTTTCCTCAAAGATGGATGTCAGGAAGGAT
This sequence comes from Carettochelys insculpta, assembly GCF_033958435.1. Classification (NCBI taxonomy): domain Eukaryota; kingdom Metazoa; phylum Chordata; order Testudines; family Carettochelyidae; genus Carettochelys; species Carettochelys insculpta. The sequence continues at coordinate 8,525,862 of NC_134145.1, forward strand.
CTAAGGAAGGACACTTACAATGCATTAGTACTTGGTTGTTGTCCAGTTATCTCCTCAGGGAAAGATGGGAATCAAATCTTTGGGGATGAACTTTGGAAATGGCTAATCATGAGGAAACAAACAGGATCTTGGAAGGATTTTTGTTTTAATGTGCGGGGAGTCAGGCAGGGAGTGGCTGAGTATCTGATCTAGTTCACTGATATCTGTCGGGGAGGGAGAATGTATACAAATACTACATGAAGGTCAAATAAGGATTTATTTACCTTTTTGGAGGAAAAGTGACCATTTCAGGATCTTTTGAGATTTACCCATTTACTTTTGTGAGTCATTCAAAGCCATAACTAAAGGGATCAGCAACAGGGCAGGGAGGAGGAGGGAACAGATTTTTTTTCTTCTTTGTAAAGGTGAGAAATATCCACTTTGATGGTTTCAGTCCAGCCAGCCAGTCTCAAGATGTCTCAAATCCACATTTTCCATATGGCATTCAAGATGTGAAGCACTAGAGATGACATTAGAGATGTACTCATTCCATTCAACCCATTAGTTTCTCAAGACAGATGCCATTCAATTACACTCTTTCTTAGAATTCAAAAATTGTAGTGACCTATTTGGCAGCTGATGATAAAACTTTCAAGGCTGCACACATTGGCCAAAATGTCAGAAGAGCTACTGTACATGTAAAGAAAATTTGACCCACTTTTGTAAAATCACAAGGGTCAGTGTCTTACATTTAATCCAATAGGAAAAAATGGCACACAATCCATTATATTTAATTCTATGAGTCAGATTTACTCAGATGCTATCATCTTCTAAGCTGTCTCTGCTGAATGATACCCATCACTTCCTGCATGTAAGAAAGCAGCAAATCACAGAAAAATCTAGAAAACATTGTTCTAATACTTTTATATCACTCGTTTGCTGACAGCTATGACATTTAGGAGAGAAGAAAGGCTGGTGAATTAAGCTTCACAGCACACTGGGTTACCAACAGTAAAACAGCAGCACAGGCACATAAAGAATGCTGTGGGTAATATTAAAGACAGATCAAACGTACTCATAGCCGTATTGTACCTAAAATTAGGGAATGCAGAAACAAAGACACTGATGGAATGGTAAGAAACATTAATTCCTATTCTCAGAGAAATAATTATGTTACAGTGGAGGGAACATAGCAGTTAATTAAGAGTAAACCAACTTTGGAAGAAATTTGTAGCTTTAAAAAAAAACCTACAAGGTTTAAAACTCCAGGAACATCACAGTTCATGGTGCATTTAAAAGAAATGCAGGGATTTTGAAGTTTGAAAATGCACAATTAAGATGCCCATGCAACTTTAACTCTGCTTCTTTAATGATGACCTAAGAAAGAACACAATAGTTGAGTGTTTTTAATTTTTTAAAAAAATTAGTATGTCCAAAGTTAATGTTACAGTGAAAACTAGTGCAAAAGCTTTAAAATAAGTAATGCACAAGTTAGGCATGTGCAGTGCCCATAAAAATATAGAGAAATATTTCTAGTCACTGAAAATAGTGAACTCTAGGGATTTTTATATTTCTATAGTATTTTTTATTTAAAAATGTCAACCAGTGATCAAATCCTTTTTATTAGAAACATAAACTTATAATAAGTGTCTAAATTTGAATTTTAAATCAAAGTGTGTAACCAATGTGAAGATGTATTTAAACATTTATATTCATCGACTGCACACAAATAGCCAAGCACTACAGAATCAGGTTAGGTGGCTGATAATTATAACTTACACTAACGCTCACCTGTAGCTGAAACATTACCCTAGCTACTGTTGCTACCTTAAGAAAAAGAGCCAATTTGCATCTCAGTATTCCATAAAAGCGATTCTGCAGACTCATCTGGTTTAATTAGAGCTCCACTGAGTTTTTTTTAGACAAAAAAGTTAATCACTGAAGTGCACATTATACCAGTTATATGCAATTTTTTTTAGAGATTTCAGCAAACTTCCTGAAAAAGATACTGATAAAGGTAAAATTACAGGGTATGTGGATAAAATGTAGGACTGAATAACTGATTCACTAATGATCAATCAAAGCCAGCTCTTAAAACAGCTATTCTGCTGTCTTATAAGACTAAAGAAACTAAAAAAAATATGTGAAACTCCACAAGAGACTGCCACTCAAACTAGGACTAACTTACCCCAGGTGTAACTCCACTGAAGCCAATGAAGTTACACGCAGAATGAATTTGGTCCACTAGTACTGAACTAATTAATGTGCTAATGGAGCAATGCCAAGAAAAAAGCAGTCAATGCAAAAGAAAATTGCTAATTCTGGACAACAGCCAGGTGTTTGATATGGGACTGACTGACCCTGAAGGACACCTGGCAGCTTCAACTCATGCAGAATGTGGCTGCCTACCACATAACATAGTAGACAGGCAAAATCACATTGCATCTGTTCTCTGATGCACACTGCCAGTTTGATTCCAGGTGCAATCTGAAGTGCTAGTAATAGGCTATAAAGTCTTAATTGGGCTAGGAACCAGTGTTGTTTAAGACAGTCAAATACAACGGCCCTAATTCGCCTGTGGTATTTACACAGGTGTAATTCTGTTGACTTCAGTGACGTTATCTCGGATCTACACCAGAATGAGTCAGGTAAAATCAGCTGCCTTATATCCTTTTATAGTTAGTACAGCTGATGCAGACCCTGCAATGGTCTATGTCCACAAGGAATGATATCAAGGTCGGAAGAAGGGCTCATCAGTAGAAGGTGCTCTTGCCAGCAATTTATCAGAACCTGAATTACACGTCACTTAGGCTGTATTACAAGAAACCCTGTGACCTGGCTTTTCTTTGACAGTGGATATTGGTTCTCCCAGGACTCTTCCTGGACACTCTCTTGAAAACTCGACTTCTGTTTCATCAACTCTCCCTGGATTTTAGTTAGACATATTGCAACATTGAAGGTTACTGAGGCTACTCTTCTAGTTTGGAGAAATGACGTCCCTTTAATTTAATGTTGTAAATGGCACACTGAACCCCCAAGTGAGAAACACCTTAACTGTAAAACTACCAATGTCAGAGACAAGATGGCACAGTGAGGGCTAGAAAAAGGAAACTGCTCAGATGAGTTACATCAATGAAACAGTGTTATTTAGTGGCAAGGGTAAAGAACAGCTGGCAGGATTCCTACATTGTATTCCCAGCTCTGACACTGATTCACTGTGGGTCCCTGAATGATTTACTTATCTTTGTTTTGGTTTCTGCATCTGCACAATAGACAGGTATCATTAACTTCCTGATACAGTGTCAGGCTTAATTGATTTTTTGTTTATAATGTACTGCTAGGTCTTAAAGTGAAAGCTGCCATAAGCCCAAAGAATGAATAGTAATGGTACTAGCATTATTTATCAGTAAGCAATTACAAATGAAATGCTTCCAACAGTCAAAGTGTCAAATGTAAAAGCAGCAAGTTATTCTATAAACTAAAGTGGGACTGCTTCTCCATTAGCCTTTGGATTCCCTGAACATTTACTCTTTCTGCAGTTTCTTTCCCCAGAAAGGACCAATCATCTCTCTTTGCTGGATTTAGAAAACTGAATCCCCTGCCGTTCTGGTAGTATTTATATGCCTATCTGAAAGAGATTTTTAACCCCCAGCTGCTGGATATAGCATAAGATCCCCTATTACACAGCAATGATGACTGAAGAGAGTGCATTTCCTGGGTAGTTAATTAAGAAGTATAATTAATGTTCTGAAGCCAAGCTTCGAGCCACAAAATCCTCCAAACTGGTCAATAATCTTCCAAGAATGCCCTGGGGCCTTGTTTGTTAATCAAAGAAACAGTTAGAATAACCAGATCTGGCGAAAAGTTACTGTTACAGAAATTCATTGCTTATAACCTGCAGGGAACACACAGGGCAAAATCCAGCCCTGTTGTCAGCCTGCAGAGGTCAGTGGAGCCATGCGTGATTACCCCTGCTTGATTTTGCCCCATAATTTTTCCCGAGTGAAGGAAAACTTCACCCCTGTTTTTAAAAGTGATGTATTGGTTGCTGTGATTAGGAAAAAGAAAATGGCTTATTTAGAAACATCAGTGTAAGTTTTTTATATAACAGATATGCATCAAAGGGAAGTACTAACCGGGCATCTATTGGTAAGATAGACTATACTGGCCTCAAACGCTGACCTCATACAGTTGGTTTCCTCAGTCACATATGGATCAGAAAATACCATAACTATAGGAAAAGGCAGTTAATCTCACTGAAGCAAAGTACAGTGAGGCAAATGGTGCAAAGCTCTGCCAGAAAGCTTTAGACACAGATCTCAAAGGCCTCTGGTAGAGAACAGGAGAAAGCCCTGCATCTGTCTAGTGCAGCTGCCAAAGTCACCCCAAGAGTGCTACAGAAAATCATACAGGAGGAACGCCAAGGGCAGCCAGCAGACAGTACTGATGCCAAGTGAGTGTCTTAACTGCAGACATCCACCTTGGAAATGGTGTGGCTGTTAAACAAAATCACGTTTGTAGGAAGGGAAGGACTGGGCACAATTTTTATACATTTGAGATGATGGAAGAAACAATAAATGACCACAACACTGCTGTCTGCTCCTACAGTGGACACAGAGGCTACGTCTACACGTGAAGCCTACATCGAAATAGCTTATCTCGATGTAGCGACATCGAAATAGGCTATTTCGATGAATAACGTCTACACGTCCTCCAGGGCTGGCAACGTCGATGTTCAACTTCGACGTTGCGCAGCCCAACATCGAAATAGGCGCAGCGAGGGAACGTCTACACGCCAAAGTAGCACACATCGAAATAGGGATGCCAGGCACAGCTGCAGACAGGGTCACAGGGCGGACTAGCGCTTCCGGGGCAACAGCTAGCTGCTCCCTTAAAGGGCCCCTCCCAGACACACTCAGCCTGCACAGCACGCGGTCTGAGGAGCCATAGGCACACAGACCCCAGGCGCCGCAGTCATGGACCCGCAGCAGCACCAGCAGCAGCAGCCAGAGGTCCACCCAGCCCTCCTGGCAGGAGCAGGGCTTGCCCTGCTCCATGCCATGCAGGAGGCAGCTGAGCACCTCCTTGCTACACCGGAGGAGGAGCTGCCCCCAGGGCAGCAGGGCTCAACCCCCAACCCTGCAGCACCCCGCCCCCCACCCCCGCCTCACACGCCGGCGGCTGTGGAGCTACCCCACCAGCACCGACTGGTGGGAGCGGCTGGTGCTTGGGAAGTGGGACGACAACCGCTGGCTCAGGAACTTCAGGATGAGCCGGCAGACATTTATGGAGCTGTGCCAGTGGCTCACCCCCGCACTCAGGCACCAGGACACCGCCATGCGGCGTGCCCTCACAGTGGAGAAACGGGTCGGCATCGCTGTCTGGAAGCTGGCCACTCCCGACAGCTACCGATCCGTGGGACAGCAGTTTGGTGTCAGCAAGGCCACCGTCGGGGCTGTCCTCATGGAGGTAAAAGAACCCACAGGGGGAGGGCGGGGCAGGGGAGGGGGGCCCGGGCAGAGGAGGGCAGGGGAGGGGAGGGGAGGGCAGGGCGGGGGAGGACGGGGGAGGCCAGGGTGGGGGAGGGCAGGGCAGGGCAGGGCAGGGCCACACACACCCTGCTCACCCCTCATTGGTGCTTTCCCATGTGCTTTCTCTGCAGGTTGTGCATGCCATCAACGCCATGCTCCTGCACAGGCTCGTGAGGATGGGGGACCCAGATGCCACCATCATGGCCTTTGCCACCCTGGGCTTCCCCAACTGCTTCGGGGCTCTGGATGGGAATCACATCCCCATCCGCGCCCCGCATCACAGTGGAGGACGATACCTGAATCGCAAGGGCTACCATTCTGTGGTCCTCCAGGCCTTGGTGGACAGCCGGGGACGTTTCCAGGACATTTATGTGGGCTGGCCTGGCAGCACCCACGACACCCGGGTTTTCCGGAACTCGGGCCTGTGCCGCCGGCTGGAGGCGGGGACCTACATCCCCCAGTGGGAGATCCCGCTGGGGGACACCACCATGCCCCTCTGCGTCATCGCAGATGCGGCATACACCCTCCGGCCCTGGCTCATGCACCCCTACACGGGCCATCTCTCCGCTAGCCAGGAGCGCTTCAACGAGCACCTGAACCACGCGCGCCAGGTGGTGGAGCGCTCATTTGGCCGCCTGAAAGGACGCTGGAGATGTCTCCTGACCTGCCTGGATGCAGGCCCCAACAACATCCCCCCTGATTGTGGGTGCCTGCTGCGCCCTGCACAATTTGGTGGAGAGCAAGGGGGAGGCCTTTTTCCAGGGCTGGGCTGTGGAGACCGGCAGGGCCAACATGCAGCCACCCGCTGCCCCCAGTCGGCAGGTGGACCCCGAAGGGACCCGGGTCCGGGAGGCCCTGCGGGCCCACTTCGATGATGAGGCCGCGGGGTGAACTCTGCCAGGCCCCCCACTGCCCGCCCCTTCCTCCACCACACTCCTGCCCCAACGCCCACACCATGGAGCACCCAACCGCACCCCCCTCCCACTTTTCCTGGACAAATGACAGCACGCACTTGTGGCTGAACTTAAACTGCTTTTTCTTTGACAACTTTTTTTTTTAACTATAAATATATAAAACAAGAACAAACTATATACAACATGTGGAACCAAAGTAATATGTACAAATAAAACAATAGTAAGAAAAAAGTGTCCTCATTAATAAAAAGAAAACCAGGGAGGATAAAGGGGAGAACTATTTACATGGGGGGGACGGGGCAAACGGGGGGCACAAAATAATAAGTTCAAACTATATACAAGGGGGGGGGACGTCCCGGGCCCCTCGCCCCTACAGTCCGGCACTGGGCGTGGGCGGCCGGGAGCCCCGCCGCGGCCGCAGCCCTGTCCGGGGCTGGCTGGGGGCGGGCCGGACCGGAAGATATGCCCGGCAAGTCTCAGCTGGCTCCAGGGGTCCCTCGGCGCTCCGGCCCTCGGCGGTGGGTGGCGGGGCGACGGCGGCCGGGACGGCGACGGGCGGAGCAGCTGGTGGTGTGGCTGGTGGAGCAGGCACGGCGGGCGCTGCAGCGGCCGGCGTGGCATGGGGGGCCAGGTAGTCCACCAGGCGGTTGAAAGTCTCCATGTAGGCCCCCCATGCCTCTTGGTGCCAGGCCAGCGCCCGCTCCTGCAGCTGCAGGTGCTGCTCCGCGACCTCCAGCTGCCGTCGGTGGATGGCCAGCAGCTGGGGGTCTGTCGCCGTCGGCTGTTGGTGGCGTGGGGTCCGCCGTCTAGCCTACCGTGGGGCCGGTCGGTCCTCGGCCGAGGGGCTGGCCTAGAGCGATGGTCCCGGAGGGCTCTCCGGGACCACTGATGCCTCGCCGGCGCTCTCTTCCGGTCCTTCTGATGGTGCAGGTGTGAGACACAGGAGAGGAGGGGGGAAGAAGAATGGAGACAGGCGTTAGTGTGGGCCCCGAGCCGTGGCCTTTGTGCCCCCAGCCCTGTGCTGCAGGTTCCCCATCCCCGTCCCCGGGAGATGCTGCTGTGATGGATGGGGTTCAGGGGTCCCCCTGCCCTGCACCCCGTCCCCTGGTGGGAGTGACTCTCACTTCACTCCGCAGGGTCTGACAGCAGGAGAGGTTTCTTAGGCCACAGTTTCTCCCAGGAGTGACAGCACCAGCTGTCGGAAGAGACAGTCCTTCCAACCTGTCCTGGGGAGAAGACCCCAAGGGGCGCCCCTCTGGGATGCAGCTTTCCCCCTCCTCAGGCTGGCTGCCTTCCAGCTCTCCCTTCCCCTAGCCTCTGCCTGTGGCCCCCGCCCTCCCACTCCAATTCCAAGCCAGCTCGGCTCCTCCCTCCTCTTTGTTCAGGGCAGAGGTGTCACCTGCCAGCTGTAGCCCCAGGATCATCCTTTGCCCCTGGGAGCTATTCGGCTCTTGTTGCTCATATGTAGCCTGAGTCTCCCTTTTGCACTCCCCCCACTCCATCACATGCTGCTGCTGCTGTTGCTGCTGCTGCTGCTGCGGGGTGTCCCACCCCCTCCTCCCGGGAGCCCCTCGAGGTTCCGCTCCCCCCTGCCCCGGGGATGGGGCATGGCACTGTCGTGCGGGGTGGTGGGGGGCAGGGGCTGATGCACTGCTGTGAGGGCCATGGCCCTGCTGTCCTCGGGGCCATGGCCATGTGAGCATGTGGGGGGCCCTGGACACATATCTATTACCTCCCGCCCCTCAAGCCCAGGGGTGTACACCAGAGGGGGGTACATACCTGTCGGTCCACTCCCATGGTCTGGAGATCCCCGGGGGGCGGAGGCCCGGCTGCTGCTCCGGGATGGCAGGAGAAGGATCTGCAGCCCGGATTCTGCAGAGGAGGAGCCCCCCACCTCCTCCTCCTCCTCCTCCTCCTCCTCCTCCTCCTGCCGTGATGTCCCAGGGGTGGGCTCCGGGGGGGGCCCCTGGGGTGCGGGGCTTACCTCCGGGGCGGACTCCGGCTGCAGGGCCTGCTGGGGCTCATCGGCCGAAGTATCAAGGGTGGCTGGAGGGGAGGAGGTGTGCCAGGGGCCTAGGATGTCCCTGAGCTACCTGTAAAAGGGGCAAGTGACGGGGGCGGCCCCAGATCGGCTGGCCGCATCCCTGGCCCGGGAGTAACCCTGCCGCAGCTCTTTCACCTTACTCCTGACGTGATCAGGAGTGCGGGCAGGGTGACCACGGGCAGCCAGGCCGTCGGCCAGCCGAGCGAACGCATCCGCGTTCCGCCTCTTGCTCCCCATTACCTGGAGCACCTCCTCCTCGCTCCAGAGCCCCAGCAGGTCCCGCAGCTCAGCCTCCGTCCAGGAGGGGCCCCGCTGCCGCTTGCCAGCCTGGCTGCCCGCCTGGCTGGGCTGGCTGCCCTGGATCCCCTTGGGGGGGGTCCCCTGGGAGCACTGGGGGGGCTGCCGGGCAGCCATCGCAGGTGGGTGGGTCACTGTGCTGGCTGAGGGACATGCAGGCTGGCCGCGTGTTTGGGCTGCCGCCTGCACGTTCCCTCACCTTCCTGCACAGGAAGGGAGGGGGAGGGGACCTTTAAGGGGCCACTCCATGCGGCCACCATTGAGCTGAGGGGCTGGAGAGAGCGTCTCTCAACCCCTCAGCTGATGGCCGCCATGGAGGACCCGGCAATTTCGACGTTGCAGGATGCGCAACGACTACACGGTCCCTACTTCGACGTTGAACGTCGAAGTAGGGCGCTATTCCTATCCCCTCATGGGGTTAGCGACTTCGACGTCTCGCCGCCTAACGTTGAAGTTAACTTCGAAATAGCGCCCGACGCGTGTAGCCGTGACGGGCGCTATTTCGAAGTTAGCGCCGCTACTTCGAAGTAGCGTGCACGTGTAGGCTACGTCTACACGTGCACCCAACTTCGAAATAGCTTATTTCGATGTTGCGACATCGAAATAGGCTATTTCGACGAATAACGTCTACACGTCCTCCAGGGCTGGCAACGTCGATGTTCAACTTCGACGTTGCTCAGCCCAACATCGAAATAGGCACAGCGAGGGAACGTCTACACGCCAAAGTAGCACACATCGAAATAAGGGAGCCAGGCACAGCTGCAGACAGGGTCACGGGGCGGACTCAACAGCAAGTCGCTCCCTTAAAGGGCCCCTCCCAGACACACTTTCATTAAACAGTGCAAGATACACAGAGCCAACAACTAGTTGCAGACCCTGTATATGCAGCACGGACCCCCAGCTGCAGCAGCAGCAGCCAGAAGCCCTGGGCTAAGGGCTGCTGCCCACGGTGACCACAGAGCCCCGCAAGGGCTGGAGAGAGAGTATCTCTCAACCCCCCAGCTGATGGCCGCCATGGAGGACCCCGCTATTTCGATGTTGCGGGACGCGGATCGTCTACACGTCCCTACTTCGATGTTGAACGTCGAAGTAGGGCGCTATTCCCATCCGCTCATGGGGTTAGTGACTTCGACGTCTCGCCGCCTAACGTCGATTTCAACTTCGAAATAGCGCCCAACACGTGTAGACGTGACGGGCGCTATTTCGAAGTTACTGCCGCTACTTCGAAGTAGCGTGCACGTGTAGACGCAGCCGTAGACACGGCTAGAGAGAGCACTGAAGCTGCCAGCACAACTAGGTGAAATCTACAGTGGTGCCAGCTAGGATCCAGCACTAAGAAGATGTCATATATCTGAGCACCTGAGACTGTGACTGCCATTCAAACAGGTGTGAGAAGTGTAATCAGAGACCTTAACATCTGGTGGTCTCAGAGCCAAAGAATCGCTGAGCTGAGATGATAACCCCAGGGAACCTGGGGTGGGGGGGTGGGTTGAGGGTGGGAGGAAAGTAAAATAAAACGTGGATTAAAGAAAAGCCATGAGCCAGGACACTGAGCTCCTCCAACAGATCAGAGGAGACTGGCTCCTATCGATAGCTCTACATTAAAATCATGCTACACTTCTAAAAGCACAACACACATTGTATTAGGGTAACCCTCTGGAGAAGGATAAATATATTAATATGGCAGTTTATTGCAGACATGCTGGTAGCAGGGCTGCCGTTACAGTTTATGATGCCCTACATGAGTTACCTAAAGTGCCTCCCTCCCACCATGTGTGGTGTCTGCCAGGTCTCAGCGCTTCCCCACCTCCCCATTCCAACACAACTTCTGCCAAGTCTCAGGGCTTCACTCACCCAACCTGCCCCTCACCCTCGCTGTGTAGCTTCTCCTGGGGCTTAGGTCTTCCCTCACATCCCCCACACAGGTTCTGTTGGAGGTCAGAGCTCACCTGGGATGAGGCTGAGCTGCAGAGGCAACACCTCTCCAGCCCCAGTGTGGCAGGAGGGAGCCCTCAGCTCAGTGGCCAACTGGAGAATAGGAGCGTGTGGGCTGGGGGAGGGAGTTGGAGAGGGCAGGGGGAAGGTAGCCCTGCTGCTAGTGACTGAGAAAGCAGCCAGAGGAAAGAGCTGGGCCAGACGGGAAGCAGCAGAGAGCAGTCGGGGCCATCCACAGGCAGACGATCACATGCTGTTGCCCAGGGGCAACCAAAAGTTTTGTGCCTCAAATTCTCAGGTGCCCTATCAGCCACATACTTTGCTTATGCCTAAAGATGGCTCTGGTTGGTAGACAATTTTTTTATATCTGTTTGCAAAATCCAGATAATTTCTCTCTTTAAACCATGGTACCACAAGATGCACTTTTTTTTTGAAATCAACAACCCCATGCTCATGGAGCAATGCGCCACGGTTTGGGAAGGAAAGCAAACAATAATCAAAAACGAAACAGATTTCAGATGTAAATTTGCCAGGGTTTATTTAAAGCCATGGAGTAAGGGAGGAGTGGATGACACAAGGGATAGGCAATGAGCTAAAGGCCCTTTTTCCTTCCCTCAGCTATTTGACTGCTGCCCAGGTTAGTAGTAAATGAAAGCCATTACCATCTGATGACTGTTGCTGGCTTACAGGTTAGCAAGTGTATTTGTGGCTTCTGTCCCATTCATACAATCACAACTGACACTAATTAACACCCCTGTTTGATGTCTTGGAGGGAGAGGAGAGGGGAAGGCCAAGGGCTGAATAGCCATTGTGATTGAATTACCCTCTTGATTCTTTTAGCTTGCTCCCCTTTGGGTGGAAGGCTAAGGCACACTGGCAGGTCTCTGTGATGAAGGTTGCGCTGCCAAAGCCTGCACTGTTCTTACTCCGTTTATAAAATATAAACCCTCAGAGCTTCAAAGCAGTTATCTTCCACAATCACTGAAACACTACAAGCCACAATATACACAAAGACCCGAGACAAGATATGAATCATTGCCTGAGAGCACCCCTTTCTCATTTTGACAGAAAAACATATTAAGGTTACAGTTATCTGGGAACACCTTCCCTCAAACACTGTACTGAAAGGGTTAGCTCACCCTGCCAAATTTTAGATATCTGGCACCAAAGGTGAAAGTATATGTGATATGATGAGACAGGGAGAGGTTACTGAGCCATTTTACATAACTTGCGTGTTGGTTTGTGTAAGACTGAAGAAAGTCTTAGCATTAATTGCTAAATCTGGCATTTATTTTGTGATAGTCTTAACCATAATCAAAGGCTCATAGATTTCAAGGCCAGAGGTGATCATCTAGTAGTCTGACCTCCTATATATCAAAAGCCAAAGAACTTCCCCAAAATAATTTCGAGAGCCAATCTTTTACAAGAACATCCAATCTCAATTTAAAAATTGCCAGAATCAGTGAATCCATCACAATCCAAAACAAATTGTTCCCAGGGTTAATTACCCTCAGTGTTACACATTACTTCTGGTCTGAATTTGTCTACCTTCTACTTCCAACCAGAGGATCATTTTGTACCTTTCTCTGTTAGCTGCAGATCTCAAATATTTTTCCTGCACATAGGTACTTACAAACTGCAATCAAGTCACTCCTTAACCTTCTCTTTGGTAAACTTAAGAGACATGTAGTCTAATACTTTATTCATTCTTGTGCCTCTTATCTGAAATCTCTCTAATTTATTTACAACAACGAAGGGTCCTGTGGCACCTTATAGACTAACAGAAAAGTTTCGGGCATGAGCTTTCATGAGCACAGACTCACTTCATCAGATGCTGGTCTTGGAAAATCCAGTGATTTCCAAGACCAGCATCTGATGAAGTGAGTCTGTGCTCACGAAAGCTCATGCCCGAAACTTTTCTGTTAGTCTATAAGGTCCCACAAGACCCTTCGTTGCTGTTATAGATCCAGACTAACACGGCTACCCCTCCAATAATTTATTTACAACTTTCTTGAACTGTGGACATCACAACTAGGCATAGTATTCCAGCCATGGTTCCATCAGTGCCAAATGCAGGGGTAAAATAACCTCTCTGGTCCTATTTGAAAGACCACTATTCACACATTCCAGGCTCACATAAACTCTTTGGCCACAGTGTTGCATCAGGAGCTCATTTTCAGTGATTATCTGCTCCCCTAGATCCCCCAAATCTTCTTCAGAGTCACTGCTTCCTGGGATAGAGTCTCCTGCCTTCTAAGAACAGCTTCCATTCTTTGTTTACTTAAAGCACTTATTGTTTGCTGTGCAGGTTATCAAGCAATACAATATCAGCCATGTCTACACATGCACGCTACTTCGAAGTAGCGGCAATAACTTCGAAATAGTGCCTGTCACGGCTACACGTGTTGGGCGCTATTTCGATGTTAACATCGACGTTAAGCGGCGAGACGTCGAAGCCGCTAACCCCATGAGGGTATAGGAATAGCGCCCTACTTCGACGTTCAACATCAAAGTAGGGACCGTGTAGTCGTTGCACGTTCTGCAACATCGAAATTGCGGGGTCCTCCATGGCGGCCATCAGCTGAGGGGTTGTGAGACACTCTCTCTCCAGCCCCTGCGGGGCTCTATGGTCACCGTGTGCAGCAGCCCTTAGCCCAGGGCTTCTGGCTGCTGCTGCCGCAGCTGGGGATCCATGCTGCATGCACAGGGTCTGCAACCAGTTGTCAGCTCTGTAGATCTTGTGTTGTTTAGTGCAACTGTGTCTGGGAGGGGCCCTTTAAGGGAGCGGCTTGCTGTTGAGTCCGCCTTGTGACCCTGTCTGCAGCTGTGCCTGGCACCCTTATTTCGATGTGTGCTACTTTGGCGTGTAGATGTTCCCTCGCAGCGCCTATTTTGATGTGGTGCTGCACAACGTCGATGTTGAACATCGACGTTGCCAGCCCTGGAGGACATGTAGACGTTATTCATTGACATAGACTATTTTGATGTCACTACATCGAAATAAGCTTCACTACATCGAAATAAGCTATTTCGATGTAGCGTTCACGTGTAGATGTAGCCATCAAGTCCAGGTTATCAAGCAACACAGATCACTGCCTCGGTGACCTGACCTCATTGTTTTTTTACCACTCTCCCAGTCTTTCTGTAACCTGCAAATTTTATCAGTGATGATCTTATGTTTTTGTCCAGGTCACTGATAGAGTTTAAATCATGTAGTGCCAAGAGATAGTTCCTGCAGATCTCCATTAGAAGCATGCTCACTCAATTGCAATTCTGTAGTGACAATTACATTTTGAGATTGATCAATGTAGCCAGACATGAACCCCCCATTTGGCCTTTTCTTCTTCTCCCCCCCACTGGGAGAGACAGAGAGAGAAAGAAGCAGGGGAGACAGGTAGCCTTTGATGTCCTGGGAACGCAGGTGTGCTGTCTCGCCCAGCCTCTCTACTATACACAAAAAACAAACAGTGAATGGGCTAGCTAATGGCTGCCCTTCTGGCTGATCTCGGTAATTGACACACCTTGATCACTTCCCCAGGAAGGACGGGGAACCCCCACCCATCACCTCCAAAGGTGCCCAATTGTCCACAATTCACAGGTGCGAATTGAGCCTTGCACCTTCCCTGGGAAACCTGGGGTTCAAAACATTCCTCCCGATTGGGCACTTGAGACCAGAAAGAAGCATACGTGACAAAAGGGGTATAAAGGGGCTTGGCAGACCCCTCCCCCCTTTGAGTTTCAATCACCTACACCTGCTGACCAGGTCTGGAATCAACTCCCGAGACTGGGGATGCCTGGTTCGTATCTACTTCTTCCCGAGGGATTGAGAGAAGGATTCTGGGTCACACTGGATCTAGGAGGCAGGGGTAAGAATTACACCTGTATTACACTTCTTTCCTACAGGAATTGAGGGAAAGACTCTGGTTCCACCAGGTCTAAGAGGCAGGGGTGAAAATCACACCTGCAACTTGCCTTTCTTTTGTACACATTACTTGTATTAGTTTAAGCTAGCTAGTTGGTCTAAAACTTTTCTTAAGTTAAATTGTGTTGTTTCCCCTTTAAAAACTGCGAGTACTAACTTGTACTTTAATCACCTGTCTTAGTTAAATTGTTTCCATCTTTGTATAAATAAAAAGTAACTGTTAAAGCCTCTCTAAGTGTAATTTTCCTCTTGCTGCTGTACCCGAACTAAACACAAACCAAAGAACCCAGCCTGCCCTGGCTGCTTAGCGTAGCTGCTGGTGTGGCATCACCCCCTTTGCCCCACCGGACCTTTAGCTGGCACCTGGGCATCAGCTCACAATCAATTAACCCGCTTTTAATCAGATATATTTTTTATTATTCTAGCGTTTTAATCAAAATGTGGTACCAGATCAAGCACCTTAGAGAAGTCTATATATATTATAGCACTGATATTATCTTTATCAACCAAATTTATAATATCAGCAAAAACAATTTAGTTTGATGGACTCAGTTTCCTATAAGTCTATGTTACTGGCAGTAATTATATTACTCTTCTTTAATTATGTATTGAGTCCTTAATCAGCCATTCCATTATCTTGCTCAGTATCAGTATCATACATCGATAGTCCTACAATTATCCAGATGATTTTCTTTAACCTTTTCTAAATATTAGCATGCCATTAGCTTTCTTCTACTCTTTGGATTCCTCCCCAGATTTCCATGACATTGGAAACCAACATTAACAGCTCAGCAAACTCCTCGGCCAGCTCTTTTAAATCTCTTTGGATACAAGTTATCCAGACATTCTAAAGGTCTAACATTAGCAGCCTTTGTTTAACATCTTCTTGAAATAGTAGTGAAATGGGAAAGAGTTAAGCTATGATATGACTACATTGTATGTTTTCTCCCCAAATACTAATACTTATCTCAGTTAAGGGTAAACATGGAAAGTAATTTGTATGCAAAGAAATGTTAGGGTTAGCAAATGTGAAACAGCACAAAGCAATCCTCACAGGTAGAGTAGCATTTTTAGAGTGCATCAGTCTCTTATTTGGCTTAACTCTTTAACCGGGCTTCTCCACTGGGCTGTTATCAAGCAGTCACACTCTGTGGATTGCGTGGGGAACAAAATTAAACACAATGACAAGTAATGAAGCTCGAGGGTGTTGTTTATTTGTATCAAATGCCACTTGGTGACAAACATTTTCACTGTTCTCCTCCATCTGTGGAGTTGCTCTAAAAATATTCTACATGCCATACAGGAAAAAGTTCTAGAAGAGCCAAGAAAAAATGTTTCAAAAATGAGAAATGTCTATAAAATATTCAGTGTGGGAAAAAAAGAAAAGTCTATACCACACAGTGTGAAGGTAATTTACCAAATACTTGCTAAAACAAGCTTTATAAACTGCAGTGTCACTCACAAATGGAAGTATTGTCAGCAGTGGAACAATGCCTATGTAATGTACTATCCAGTATTCAACAGTAGCTATTGCTAGTTGTTTCATGAGAAGGTCAGTGATCTAACTATACAGTGAAACAGTGTTGCAAAGGTACCTTCCTGACCCAATTGCTGATCATATCCTGAGTCACGAGGTTTGATGATAACTTTTCATAATTAGTGGAACATGTGTTATTTTAACTCAAATCAAGTAATAATGATTTGAAACACACACAAATAGATGGTTGAGACACACACTTGCTCTAACAGTTAAAGGTGCTTGAGTTTGCTTCTAGATAGAAAACAAAAGCACCACCACCTACTGTTACAGGACTCGACTCGGTCCATGCTGCATGAGCAAGGTATCTGATTTTACAAGACACAGTGTGATGCGTGTTCCATTTCTATAAGCTGGTTCAAGCCTAGATTACTTCCCTGCTGTGTTGTAGCTTAGTGATACGTGAACATTGAAAGGGTCAGGCTGGTTCACCTTACTCTCTGAACCAGTTTGCCTATTTTTGATTACCAAGGGGCTTTTGAAGGAGTGTGTTGAAATATGCTGTAAGATACAAGAGTGTGGGATTTTGGGATGTGGCTGACATTTTAAACAACTGATATACCAGCAATTCTTTTGATGTGTTAGAAATTTGATAGCCTGACACTGTTTTGTGGTCCCAGGACAGCAGTTTAACCACTTGGTGATTTAGTACCTTATATATTATTTTAAAGGCTTTAAATAGGGAATGCTTGAAACAAACCCACCCAAAAGAAGACGCATTACTTACCAGTGCAGCTCCTTCCGATGCTTTTCAATTGTGAGCTTTTTTATTTTACTAAATTAAATTACTTTCAAAATCAATTTAGCCTGAGAGCACTTTGGTGCATTGACTTAAACATTAATTTGATTGAAATTCTTCCATGACTAATCGGTTTATAAAACAGCTTTTTGTCTTACTTGCCTTTTGTACCCAAACCAGAATGCATCCACATGTCATTGTCCATATTCCAGTGCTTCTGTGTGCCTTCTACACACATGCTATCAGTTGTTTTAGTTAGAAAGGGACAAGAGGAACAAACATTTCAGCATTTCTCAGTTTTTGTGTCAGACTGGAGAAGCAAGAGAGACACCTGAGGATGTTCTGGATAGTGATGGCACTTATTGGGATTACCACAATTGTGAAGGCCCTAGAGGATCGCCCAAAGTGAGTGTAAGAAGTAACCTCTACCATTACAGTTATCTTGGAATAGTGCATGGCATCCTAAAGCACAAGCCCCCTTACTGACCTGTCTCTTACATGAACACCTGCTTCAAGGGTTTGAAACTCTAAAATAGGTTAGATCTCACCAAGAGGCTTCAGTGCTCCATCATATAAAAAAGAAACTTCTGGGACTAGAACAACAAGAAGTCTTGTGGCACTTCTCAACTAACACATATTTTGGAGAATAAGCTTCCATGGGCAAAGACTCGCTTTGTTCTGGGACTAGCTGATGACCCATGATGTAACTTCTTTGTCTTCAGGGGAGCTGCATCAGAGATGTCTTTTAGCTCAAACTAATTAAGTTATTTTACTGTTTGTGTTATGTAAAAAAATACAGAGACCACACATCTATTTGCTTCCATATAGTGTTTTTAGTGGCCCTGATTGCCATAGAATCAAGAAAGATCTCTAAGGGTTGAAGACCTCCAAAGTATTTTTTTTTAACCTTAATGCTCTCATTCATACCTCCTCTATATACAAACATCTTTCTTTAAACCAGGCTATGCAAAATGAAACCAAACCACTATTGAACCAAAAATGGGAATCCATACTCAAGCTTGCACTGATTTAACTCATTGGGTTTTAGAGCTTATATTCAGTTAGACTGATGTGAATTTGTAAGGACATGGACTCAAGCTTCCCTCTTTTTCCTCTGTTTTTTCTAGGTCTAATTTCTATTTTTGTTCTTGGTCATCTCCACCACATTGCCACAATGACGCACCTACTTGGGAGGAGGCTTGCTGGCATGATGTATAGCATTACTGAGATATTTTTCATCAGGCAGTGCATGGATTCAACAAAGAAGGGGTTAATGAAGGATACTTCATGGGCAGTAGCTGGTTTATGGGATTGGTGAGTACATGGAGCCTTTCATCACTGGTGCCACATCAGGCCAAGCAGTCTTTAAGCAATGTGTTACCATTTGACAGCAGCCCAGTCAATAGACAGGCTTCCATATCACAATGGTACGCACACAACTATTTTACTAGTGGTACTAACTGGCAACCTCTGCAGATTCTGAGGAGTGAATGGGCCTTGGAGACTGGACTCCCCTTTCCTCGTTGAAGCTGAGGACTGCTGGTGTATTTAGAGAGCTTGCACTGTACCTGAAATTCTATTTATTTCTTGGCAGTCACTCGATAACAAGTAGGATTGTCTGCATGTCACCCTCCTATTTGTAAGTTTGTTGATGGCTGAGCAGCCTGATTCTGGATCATCACCTTACCATAGTAAGTAGGCTTGCATATTCCAATGAACCTGAGAGCAAAGGTGTGGGGAATCTTGTATCCTGGCAGGCTCGCCCATGGAGGTGAGGTTAAGGGGGACAGTCCAGATGAAGAACAATCCTAAAAGTCCTCAACTGCAGAACAGGTGGAGGATAGCAATGTTAATGCTACAATGGCTGAGCAGGGAGATGAAGGTTGCAGCAGACAAGAGACTCCCAACTGTTATGGATCCCATGCCATTGGACCTGAGCCTTTTATCCATCAAGGATCATGTGGTAGCTGCAGTGCAACTTTCCCCCCCACATTAAAAAGAAGTCATCCACAGGCATCTGCTTATGCATACTGGTTGAACCACTTTCATCTGGCACCCTGGGGACCTGACTGGTGCCGGAGGAAAGAATTTGCCAGACCACAGAAGGTCAATATTGTCTAGCACATTACCAACATTTCCACTGCTTCCTGGGTTCTTAAAAGACACTGAAGGGTAAATTACACCTACATAGCAGCACAGAACACTGAGAGCTAGGACTGGTGAGTATAAACAAACTTTATGAGGCCCCAGGAAACTTGGCCAGACCCATGATAAGCGGTCATCTGGCTAAATAAAATCATGCCAGATTTTGGATCTTTCCAGACAAGGGAGTTCCGGATTAGAGAGGTTCAACCTGTACTGCTTTTTATTTAAATCATCTCCAGGGCTAAGTAATCGAGCAACTGTAACCAGGACTGAAATTCACCTTAAGCAGCACTGACACCAGTTCAAAAGGTTCCACGCAAGGAATAACCCACAGGCTGAAGAGGTTTGCACCATACTCAGATACTTTCCCAATCCCTTTTGCAGTGACAGAGAAGAGAAAATACTCAGCTTAGGAACACAAAGAGGATTTTTATTCAGGATGCTGGACACACATAGACCCTGTCATTCCCTAGATTCCTGTTTCCAAGCATGGGGAGCACAGTATATTCTGTACAGTATTAATGCACCACCAATACTGGCCTGGATTCAATAATCATGGAAAGAACTGTTGGCTATCCCACACCCGGTAGTTATCCAGACTCCTCAAGTCATTGCCTTTGCTTCTATTTAATTTATTTCACAAGTGACAAGCAAGAATAAAGAAGTATTTTATGAAGGAATTTCACTGGAAAAGGCAATGACATTCAGTACCTTAGTTTAATTGTCTTGAATATGAAAGCGAAATTCTATTACCACCAGCTAAGCCTGGATATGAACTCCTAAGAAATTATACTATTTGTCAAATTAGCTAAAAGGGAAGAGCACTATCCTTCCAGGGGATTCCAAATCAATCATGCTGCAGGAGGCAACTGCCACTACTAATAATGGTTCTGTTTGTAATTTGTTTTATATTTCCTCAAAATGTCACTTTTCTCATCAAGCAAGCCTAGAGGCATTCCAGCCAGAACAATATAAAACCACTAAGTGCTTTTGCCCAGTTAAGGAGACAGACAGATCCCATATTTAAAACAAACAAACAAACAAAATTTCTGAAAATAGGAAATAAAATTCAGCTGCATGTAAGCTAACTTTTCATCAAACGGCTGAATGTTACTGGTCTTCAGCTATGGTCTCCCTTATCTGTAGTGTGTATTTAACTTTTGTCTAAGAAACGTCCTCCAAAGTTGTGGGACTAAAATGAGATCTTCCAAATCTGTTTTGAAACTTGGATGTGCACATTATGATATCCCCACACTGTGCGTATTTTCATGCTCTTAGAGATAAGATAAAGATTTTTGTCATCACCCTGACTCCATACAACAAAGAGGACAGAAGGCAGAGCCATCAGATTTACTGTTCTCAAGCAGACCCTCAGTCTACTTAGTTGGATCCCCTGTCTTTAGCAGTGACTGAAAATATTAAAGAGCAGCAAAAAAACAATTACAATGATTTTCCCAATTCGCATCTTCACCCTCAGAGTATGTCTTCCCACTTCCATGCAAAAACACATCAGCATGACTGTATTTTTGCAGTTACATTATGCCTTACTCCGTGTGTTACTCCGTTGCTCGTCCTTTGCTGGCCAGACAAAGAATAAAGCATCCTGGGTATTTTACATAGTGTAAATGGTTGTGTAAAAATGACACAAAAGACCTCTAATAACTCTAGGGAGTTTACTAGCTCCGCTCCCAGCTCTGTTGCTAAGATGGTGAAGATACAATAAATCCTCACATGTTGTTCTATAACACTCTTAGATTTAAGGCTCACTGGTCTTTCACTACAGCCATCTTCATGAGAATAACTGTTTTTGTTGCAATCACATCCTTTTATAACTCCAGAAACATTCATTTCTCTTGGCTTGTGTATGAACAAAAGGCGACTCTCACCAGCAAACTATCCTCTTATACTGTGCCCATCACCATGGTAGTTGAGAACCATTCAGAGGATCATAGTGAATCAAAGCAGGAAACTGTTTACGTAATTGAATCTAAACCCAGTCAAGCATTGATTTTATCCCTTCATGGTAAGAGGATTCAGATCAGTTCACCCAGCCTCACTGTCAGTTCAGAAGCTCTTGCAGTTAACATTGCAGCAGTGTGTGTTGAAGTCCAAACTCATGCAATACAATGATCCTTTGGCTGCTTCCCTGGGATTCTATTCTTGGTTATGAGTATGCAGAATCCCCTTTGGCAAGTTCCTTCCTGTAAACAGGTACTTGTTTGTAATTCACCAATCTCCTAGTTTGTACGTGCAAGGGGCATGAAAGCACAGATTTTTGTCTACAGGCAGATCTCCCAATGATGGCAATAAGGATTTGAATGTGGATCTGTACAGCCCTACGTTATTCTTCCTAATTCATAGAATACAGAGGTAAAAGCAGAGCTGCAAGGAGGGTCAGAGTCAGTCAAACAAAGCTGTTTCAGTTATGCAAAATAGAAGTAATTTATGATGGCGGAAAAAAAAGAGGATAATTTTAGCTGTAAAGCTGCAGTAAATCACAATATGATGATGATTAAACTCTGATTAAGCAACTTTTTACTATTCAATAAACAGAATACATTATAATAAGACACAATGGGTGGGCAAATGATTTTCTATCAGGCCCTTGATGTTTAGAACATTCTTTTTAACATTAGTTTTGCCCTTTTACATTTCACTTAAGCATTAACTTTAATACTCATAATGTCTAGCACTTATATAAAGATATTCTAGTTTGAAAATTCATTCCAAACATTAATCCTTACCACTCTAATGGGAGGTGGATATTATCATCCCCATTATACAGATAGAAAAACTGAGCTACAAATGCTAAAGTTGAAACTTTGATTTTGACCTTTAGTTAATTAAAAACAAGGGTTAAAAGTAGTCTTAGTTTCTAAATCTGCCTCAGAGTTATCTTGCTAGTTTTGTGGTTGTACAATACCATATTATTTTAAAAATACATGTTTCTTTCTCCTGCAATTCCGTTAAGGCCCATACAACAATTCAGGAAATTGATGGACATCACTACAAAAATCAGGATTAACAGGCTACATAGAAAAAACAGTGACATTTAATATATACAAAGGGTTATCAAATGCACAGAATAAACAAGCAAAAAATGAGAGAACTTTATAATATAGTTGCGGTACAGTAACATTAGGTGTGATCTGTAACTGTACAAGTTACAAATAAATTCAGATGAAGATGTGCTTTTAAGTTGACAATGGCCTTTTATGTGGTTTTGCCAAGATCATGAAAGGAATCAGAGTCAGAATCAGAACTCAGGAATATCTGGTTTCCTACCATGGGCACATACTCTCTCAAGTCGGGCTATACCAAAAATGTGGCTTTAAGTGAGCACTCAGCCAATTTCTGCTCAAAATCCTGTTCAGCTTGGGCCAAAATCATTTTCCGAACATGTATCCCCTTTCCTACCAAATATCTATATGTAGTACCAGTCCCGTCTTGCAATATCTATACAAGGAACTAGCTCAGCTGCTACTCTTCCCTTTTATATGACAGCCACTGTGATACACAATAACAAATCTCTGCTCCCTTCCCATTGTCCAAAAGGAAAATCAATTATTTACATATGTCCATAGCAAATGTGAAAAACAAGTCAGTTATTTAGATTCATAGTGCTTAAGGCCAGAAGGGACCACCTGACCATATCATCTTGTTTCCTGGATATCATAGGCCATTACATTTCTCCCAGCCACCCCTATACTGAACCCAGGAACTTGTGTGTGATTAAAGATTACCTTACATTTGGAAAAGCAAATCTTCCAAGAACATATCCAGCAATCCATCACTTCCCTTGTTCCACTGGCTTATCACCTTCATCATCAGGAAAGTGTTTTATTTCCCATTTGAAATTGTCTGGCTTTAGGTGTCTGCCACTGGTTATACCTATCTCTTAGAACAGGAAGGGACCTTTAGAGGTCATCAAGTCCAGTACCCTGCTCTTACAGCAGGACCAATTACCATCCCTGACAGATTATATTTTTAATGTATTTGCCTCAGATCCCTAAATGGCCTCCTCCACCAGCATCTGATGAAGTGAGTCTGTGCTCACGAAAGCTCATGCTCAAAACTTTTCTGTTAGTCTATAAGGTGCCACAGGACCCTTCGTTGCTGTTACAGATCCAGACTAACATGGCTACCCCTCCAATCCTCTAGGATTGAGCTTGCAGCCCTGGGTTTAGCAAAGCAGTGCTCAGAAGACTGAGCTATGCCTCCCCAGGCTCTTGGGGCTCTTATTATCTCTCTCTGGCTACGTCTACGCTAGCCAAAAGCTTCGAAATGGCCATCTGCATGGCCATTTTGAAGTTTACTAATGAAGCGCTGAAATACATATTCAGAGCCTCATTAGCAAGCAGGCAGCTGCGGCACTTTGAAATTGACGTGGCTCGCCGCCGCACGGCTCGTCCAGACGGGGCTCCTTTTCGAAAGGACCCCACCTACTTCGAAGTCCCCTTATTCCTAGGGGGGGACTTCGAAGTAGCCAGGGTCCTTTCAAAAAGGAGCCCCGTCTGGACGAGCCGCGTGGCGGCGAGCCGCGTCAATTTCAAAGTGCCACGGCCACCCACATGCTAATGGGGCACTGAATATGTATTTCAGCATTTCATTAACAAACTTCGAAATGGCCATTTGCACGGCCATTTCGAAGTTTTTGGCTAATGTAGACACGGCCTCTGTGAAGTATTTATAGGGTATAATCAAGTTACTTTTCAGTCTTCTGCTTGATACACTAACATGCTTGAGTGCTGAGTTTCTCACTGTCAGGCATTTATCTCCTCCAGCCCTTAGATCATTTTTGTAGCCCTTTTCTGCATTCCCTATAGTTTTTCAAACACCCATCTTAAAACGGGAATCTCAGAACCTCTCACTTCTCTGACTCACCAATCTGTTGCTTATACGTTCAAGGACTGCATTAGCCCTTTCTGCCACAGCATCATACTAGGTGCTCACATTGAGTTGCTTGTCAACTATGACCCCTGGATTCTGTGCAGAGTCCCCAGTTTCCAGGCTAGAGTTTTTCATTCTGCAGGTGTGGCTTGCATTCCTTCCTCCTAGATGTACAACTGTGCATTTTGTTGTATTACATTAATTTGGTTTGAATGGACCTAGTTTATCAAACATGGCTAAGGGAAATAAAGTCAGTTTTCATGTTAGTTTGGGGGTAAAGGAGCACAAGGATGTATTCTCTTGAAAGGGTCTGAAAAAATGAAGTCACAAGGCCACATTAGGAAGTCATTAGGAAGATGAATGAATCTGTCTTCAGGTGAACACATAAAACTCACACTAACTTTCATTGGGAATGCAAATGCAGAACACAGCCTTCAGCGCCTGCTAGGAATAATGCCTTTCTTTCAGACAGGCCAGTATTCCAGTGAATATTACTAAAAAGCCCCAGTGCTTTATATACAGGTGCAGAGTTCTCAATCTTGTTAAGTGAAAGTCAACAGGACTTGGATACTAGATGCATCCATTTTCTAGGAGCCTAGGATTTCTCAGACACCTTCCCATTCAGTCTGTAAATCCTATTTGAGTAGTGACAACACAGAGAAACCAGATCCATTCCTGAGTGCTCACAGGTCCTTGCATATCTAGGAAAGCCAATGAACAATTAGTTATGTGCCCGTCTCTAACATTGATGCTCCACTGTGTGTGCTATGGCCTTGGTATGTCTACATTGCAATAAAACACCTGTGGAAATGACCCATGTCAGCTGGGTGCAGGAGGAAGAGGGGCTATAAAATTGCTGCAAAAACATTCAGGCTTGAGCTGGAAGCTGACCTATGGGATCCTCTCCTCTCCTAGGATCCACTCCAAGATCAGCTATCTGCACTGCAATTTTATGGTCACATGGACTAACCCCCATGAGATCAAGTCAGCTGACATGGGCATTTCATTGCAGTATAGACACATCCTAACAGAGGTTGGAAATTCTGGGTATGTTAGAACAACCGCCCTTATTTTGGAATAACTTTGCTAGCGTTTACACAATGCAACCACTATTTTAAAAATGGTGGTTGGTTCATTTTGAAATAGTTAATCCTCGTTTCACAAGGAATAGCGCCCATTTTGATCTTTTTTGAAACAGCTATTTCGAAATAGGGGCTTTGTAGACAGGGAACAGAGGAATGCAAGTGTAGATGCGGCCATAGTGTTTCCAACAGCCTTCTTTCGAAACAGGTTCTATTGTGTATAGACGCGCTATTTCAAAATAGCTGAGGGCTATTTTAAAATACATTTTGTATGTAGCAGCATTATTTCAAAATAAGCTATTCCGGAAAATCTCTTCCAGAATAACTTATGTTGAAATAAGGTTGCTGTGTAAACAAACCCTCTATGACTAATATTTTAAATACTCCACAAAATCACCTGAATTGCATTTGTATGCTTGTATGACGCAGGGCTCTTTGAACTTGTCAAGTGCTTCTCCCCAGTGACTGATCTTTGGTAAAACCAATGGGGATATCATGCTTGCTTCCTAGAACTGATGGAAGTATACACTAACAGACTGGTCTATGTGCTTGCAAATATGAAGAGCACAACTAGCAGGTAAGACAGAGACAGATGCTCCAGAGTTAGCCAGATACTGAATTCTGGACCACATTAAGCAGTCTAAAGCAACATGATGGTACCATTTAAGGAGTTTTGGAGGAACAGATTGCAGAATTCCAGAATGAGACTACTTTCTTACTTAAAGTCACACTGATTAGTGCTTAATATTAGCTCTAGTTTTCCAGCTACTCTGTATACCTGTATATGTGGCTCTTCAGTTGCTGGAGTCAATTTAGTGACTAAGGACAGGAACTAAATAAACATTGGGCAAAATCTTAATCCTCTGCTCCTTCGCTGTTCAAAATGCTAAAGTCCCTAATAATTAAAAGATAACATACGCAAATATTTGCACAAAGATATAATTAAAGCAAATAACAGAAATTTCTGTGTTCACAGTTGGTCATGTGTGCTATTTGCTGACTTACCTTGATCATTAGAGTCCTGCACATTATATGACTGCCATGGTATGACTGGAGTCAAGGAGCCCTTTGCTCAAACATCCCTATATGTGGGGAGGCATAGTTCAGGAGTTTGCATATTGGCCTACTAAACCCCTATTTGTGCATTCAGTCCTTGAGGAGGCCATCTAGGGATTTGGGCCAAATAGATTAAAAGGAAAAAAAAATAGGGAGGATGCTAGGTCCTGCTGTGAGTGCAGGGGCCTGGACTTGATGACCTCTTAAGGTCCTGTCCAGCTCTATGAAATGGGTACATCTCCATATATATAAAACAACAAATGTAGTTCACCTGTTCAGCAAGGTGTGTGTATAGGCAATAAGATTGTGAAAGTTATCTGTTTTCCTGGATTCACACAGTAACCTTTCTTTCCTGCTTGATTCGTACAACACACTCTTCATTTTTGGAACCAGCCTTTACATTCCTCATTTTGAAGTGTAATTTTAAAGCACTTGATATAAAACCAGGCTTTCCATTCAGCAGTAACAGTAGCTTGTGATACATTTGAACTTACAAGAATGATGTTCCTGCTCCCACTACTCTAGATGATTCAATTATAAAAGCCATTTTAGAAGAATCACATTATGTATCAAACACCATGTGGACAGATAGTCTGCAGGCTCTTTTACTCCAGTCACTGGAAAGTCTCAACCTTGGTGCTGAGGGACTGTCTTCTCCTGGGATAAGAGGGTAATTTATCATCCACATAATGATGCATTATTTTTGTTTAACCAGTTCTCTCCTTCGGAAAAAGCGGACAGTTGAAGAGGTTAATATAGGCCGCTGTCTAAATACCTTGTTAGCCTAATTAGCAATTAACATTTAAGCAAGGTATGCAAACTGAGTTACAATCCAAGAAGTGAATGAGTTATTGATAGATGAAACAAGAAACCAGAATGTGACAACACTTAATTCCTTATCCACGTGTGCAAAAAGAAGTCTGTTCTGCCCAGAAATAATAGATGGAAAGGCATCTAGCATCTCTAACTCCTTGCTGATAAATACTAGTGCCAATGTGCATAAGTGAAATGAAGCTATTATATGGAAAGGCTCAGTTTTCACACAAGGGAATGAATTCCATATTTTATAAAATAATCTATTGAAAATTATAGCTCTGAGCAGAAATGAGTCAAGTTGGAATCAATGGCAGCAGCATAAGGGGGAGGAAAGGAGCCCTTTTTGTATTTCATGTATGCAAAGTGTGAGTAAACTAGCTCCAAGGTAGATGAGCTCTATAGGCCCCATTATGTGTTGAATTGTATGTGAAGTTCGGCTGCTATGCAATGGACATAAAAATGGTTGTTGTTTTGTATTTCAGGATAAGTGGTTTTAAAAAGACAATGCATTTAAATAAAGCATGATTTCAGTAACTCCACCAATGCATTTCTGCACCACTGTGTTCAGACCTTAAATTCTAATTCACCCTAACTGCTATTTTCAAACAGTATTACCTTTTCCTTCAAAGCTACAGGCGTCTTTAATCTTGACACACACAATACATTTTTAATCAGTGACTAAAGCCGGCAGAAGCTGTAGCAGAAGGAGCTGCAGCAGGAGTGCAGAAGTGCTGCACAAGGGGTAGATGGTAAAATGAGGCTCTGTCAGGACCACTCCTCCAGCACCACACATCCAAACCCAAAACTGTGCAGGGGAGACCCGTTTTGGATACTCTGAGAGGCACTGGGACTCAGACAGTTCCTTCCCTGCCCACTCCCCTGCCATGCAACCTGGAAGAAAAACTACAGAGAAGTACCTGTCAGAGGCCAGATCTGCACAACAAAGGTTTATCAGCACAGCAGTGTCACTTGGGGTTATGAAAAGAACTGCACATCCTTGCCAACGTACAGAGGGGCAACAGTTTCTATAGCACCTGGGGCAACGTGGAAGGGAGGTTTAGCTCGGCAGGGCTAAGGGGGGAAGGGGCAGGGCCAAGGACAGTCAGGTCTCAGCACTGCCTGGACTATGCTGCTGTCCCCTGTCCCCACTCCCTCACAGCTGTGCACAGCCAAAGCAGCACTGCCATGGCACTTCAAAGGGGCCAGAGCTCTAGCTGCCCCCGTTGCCAAAGTAGCAGCAGCGGCAGGCAGAAATGCCAGGTGCCGGGACAACCACCCCTTTTGGCCCCTCCCCCCCCCCATCAGCGGGCCTGCCGACATCCTTCAACTGGCAAAATCCTGAGTGGGGATGTAACCCAGACACTTACGGGTATAGTTCACAGTCCACGTAGTGGCACTTAGAGCACGTATGGTGAGAATGAGTTTCCTCTACAGCCCTTAGCTGAAGGCCAGTTGCCTTTTAGATGAAGCGCCAGGGGCTCAAGTACTGAGATGTAGTGGTCTCAGGTTCAGTTCCACCTATTGGTGTAACATAAACATAACTACGTCAACAGAAGAGGGCTTCTGTTAGGGTTACCACCTGACCAGTATTCGACTGTCAGGCTGGGTCTTCTCCTGACTTCTTTTCATTTATCTGACCCTAACTAAAACTATCCCCAGAACTAACTAGTATAACATGAACATGATGTTTCCCCTTCACACAGGTCACTCTGCTCATGTGTTCTACCCTTCCGCCCTCTCTGTATTTGGCTGGAGTATATAGTTTATAAGAGCTTTGGGGAAGGTACTTTCTGATGTTCTGTATTTGCTGAGTGACCATCACAATTGGACCCCATTCTTGGTTGGTCCTTAGGCACTATTAAATAAACATTATTAATAATAATTAAAATTCTAGTTTGCACCACAATTCAGTGGTCAGATCACCCAATACACTTCAAACAGAAGCAATTATTTAGTGTCCTTACTAGTTTGAACTTAAAAGGGAGAAAACAGACTATTTTTAAAGCTGCACTAGACAAAACTGCTCTTGTGGGAAGTGAATAATAAAGATATCACATAGTATGGTAATGTCCATGGGGTAATGTAGGGGGTTGCTATAAAACACGGTATTCTAACTTACTACAGATGTTGCAAATAGAATTTACAGCTTTCTCGTCATGTTTATCTCTCCTCACCAGTTTCTGAATATTTGAATCACATTCAAACATGGGCCATTTTAAGGTATTTAAAAAAAAAACAAAGCTACAATATTTTCTCCCATGCTATTTTGTAATGTTAAATAGATGCAAGACCTGTATTTACAAATCACATGCAATTGCATTTTGGCACATGTAAATTACATGCAAATGCATTCTAAATGAGTTTGTTTATCATTCTTGAACTCTAATCCAAAGATTTTACTTTTTAAATTCAGTTTATACTCTGACATGTATACAAATGAGTTTGACTCTGGAAAATAACTTAATAAACTCTGGGTTAGCTATGCAATTAGAGGAGGCATCTGGGAACCATAAAGTTTGGAAAACAACATTTACATCTTTTGTACATCCAAAGTTCTATTTTCTCTTCCTTAAATTCATCATTTTAAAATGTTGCAGCTATTTCTGTGGGAGGACAAACAAGAATTCATTGCACAACCAGTCACCACGCTCTCCAAAGAGCAATCCATGGGGTAGGGCTGGAGCAAATGTACACAGCACAAGATTTCATTTAAAAAAAAAAAAAACAACAATGAAGAAAATGAAAAATAACTGAATTAACATTGATCATGACTTTTCAGCAGCATTTCTTACTATTATAAACTCTCCTGTGGGCAGTAACACTTTCCCATGTATTATTAGCCCTCTTCAGAAAGCTATGGAAAGACACAAATCTGTTTTCTCACAGGACAGAGGGGCATTTAGTTATAAGAGAAAGCAGGACCATATTCCACAGTTGGGTTAAAGGTGAAGAAAACAGAACTATAACACACAGGTTTAAAAGATGAATGCTGCTGCTGTTAGTTCTTGAACACCACAGCGCTGCTTATTAGTCATATAGTTTCTAAAAATTCACGCGTTAATTGATGCCTTCGAGTTTAAAACAATCAAACAGTCCTTAGGTTCTCCTTTCCAATGCCCTTCAGTGACTGCTTGTTCAAGAACCAAATGTTCTGAGTGAGCACCAAAAGTGAACTCACTGGTGATTTGATCTTTTTGGGAACCAGATCTGATAAGGTAAAAAGTCTTTGCACAGGTATAGTAGCCCCTACTGGGAAACATTTTTTTTATTTTTATTTTTTAATTTTTTTTTACAGTCTCTTTTCCCTTCTATGTCTTCAGGGAGGACAGCTGGCTCTGCTTGGCTAGGGCACTAAGATTGAGAGGTATTGTAGTAATAAAAAAATTGACTAGTTTTGATATTTTCCTTCTATGTTGTCTATTACTACTTGCATTGGCCATTTAAAGTGTAACTTCTCCAAGATAAGGATGGAGTCATACTGTGTATTTGTGTACCACCTAGTACAACACCACCTCCATCTCTTAGTGGAATGGGAACTGTAGATGCTATTGTAATATAAAAGTTATATAACAAGCCTGTGTTCTTTGTGTTTATCTTTTGGTTCTTAACCTATTTGAGGCAAGGACTTTCATTCTCATTGACTCTTGTTCAAAGCAGATGACAGATAAGAATAACAAAATCTCCCACATTTCTAAGTGACTGAAATTGTGTTCCTATGGAAATGCCCTTACTAATTAAAAAATAAACATCTGGGGACACAGCTTGCCTGGGATACTTGTTACTCCTAGGAGCTCTGATCAAAGATAAAAACAAGACTTCTTGTAATCAATTAGGCACTACTCATCTTTGGCGTATGTGTAATTTATAAAAATAAAGTTAGGTACACAACATGGATTAACGCACAGAAATGAAATATGGACATTGGAATACTGCCAAAAATTGAACTGATATCTTAAATATACAGTTATACCCAAGATGTAGAAAGTCCCTGGGTATGCTTCAGCTCCTTGGTACAATTATAAGCAGCCCTCAGTGTTAACTTTTACCTGGAGAGTATTCTGGAACACAACTGGTCCAGGATCATGGCATCCTTACAGCTGTGCCGGACTTATTTGGCTATGTCTAATGAACTGACTGTGGTTTCATTTTTCTTTATATGCAGAAACCAGAGGGAAGAATTTGTCAATGAACGAACTAAATTAAACCCCTTTTTCCCTTTAAGTTTGCTGCACCAAAAGCAAACAAACAAATCTGACTGTTCCTAAAGGAGGGACTGATAGGTATCCAGTGTCTACACATTCGCCATGCAAGGCTGATCTTTAATTTCCACCCCCCACCCCCCTTTTTTCCAATTGAGGTTTCCTTGTGTGTATCAAGAATACAAACTCTGAAGATCATTATATACTGGGCACCACATTCAGGAGAGAAGTAAGAGATTCAGATTTCTGGCACAGGTGAAACAAAAACACATCAAGCAGCAAACTTTCAGATCTTCTCTCCGTTCACATTTTCTTGGAACAATCAAATTAAGCAACACATACCACAATATTGTTCCTTTTGTCATCTGGTTACCTATGAAATATGCCACTTTAATAAATTTCTAATATCAGAATTAATTTCCTTATTCTTCTAGATTACATCCTTTGCTATACTTCCTATATGTTTTGCTTAGATGAGCCCCAAAGAGTTCTCAGTGCCTTAATGAACAGATCAATTATTGTTCTGAAAAGAAGATACTGTCTCTTTAAAGGTTATTTGAAGGTTGATTGCTATCTTATTGCTTATCTCCAGCAAATCTATTCAGCCTTATGAATGAATTTGACCTTTTTATAGTTACTAGGAAAAAATAACAGAACAAAAGTTAATTTAGAGCTCCATAATACAACACTTTTTCCCAGAGAAATGAAAGGGCATTCAAATCGATACCTGCACAATAACAGTCTGATGAATGTTTGCACCCAATTTTCTCATTTTGCTAACTTGAGATTGGGAATTTTGAATAGTTTTCGGAGACCATATTCTTTATGTGCTGTGAAGTATGTGGTATTGTGTCCAAACAATGCTAGAGGATAATCATTATAGGAGTATCACTGGGCCTGAAAAGGTCAGTTAGTTAGAAATGTCAGCTTTCAATGCAACTGTACTGGACCTTCGTACACAAGGATCCAATTAAAGGGACATGCCAAGGTGCATGGAAACATCACAGTGACCCAGAATAATAATAAGGCATTGTGAAAACTCTTGATGTTTTTCTTCAAAAATAATGGAGTTAGCCTTCAAATGCCCTCTCTGTTGTCTTATTTAAATTTGATGAGCCACCACTTACCTTACAGATATACAAAAATATCAAGTTTCTTATGCAAGAAATAAAAACAACAACAAAACTAACTTACCAAAGCTAAATATGTAGCAAACATAAAATAATCTCATTTTGTTATTTAATCAAAAATTGTCAATTCAGAAATAGGATTTTACATGTTGGTAATGTGGGGTTTATATACATATATATGTACATCGACAGACACACAGAAAAGCGATTATAATTTCACCTCCCTGAGATTGCAGCCAAAGGGAGTGGATTGTGTGCAAGTCAGAGGTAATAGAAAGGAACCTCAACCCACAGGCTGAATATGACAGTTCCGCAACCACCAAGCCTGCATATAGGTATGGATATGGTGGGTTGGGTAAGGACGAGGATTATGAAGCCACTGAGACTCATATATATGTTGGTTAGAATGTGGGGGCATGCAGCAATGTCACTGTTCCATCCCTAATTCTCACGGGATAAAAGATCACAATGCCCAACTGTCTCTAGGCAAGCTGGAACCCTGTCCCTGAAAAGGGGCAGGAAGAAAGCCAGTGTTTCTATATCACACTTTTGCCACCACATAACCTCTTGTAAACCTCCATCAAACTTAAAACAAACAGTTCCCTGGTTCTTTAGCACTCATATGAGTTTAATAATTTTGTAACTGCCTGAGGCTTCAGTTTCTTTATTTGCTGTGTAAGAGATATATATTTATTTAGAGTAATGTCAACCAAAACCTCTGGAGTCTATTCTCCCATGTGCATGGTGGGACTTTTGCCCTTAACATTTTCAGGGTCCATTTTAAAATGCTGCAGGTACAAAGGTGACTACACCCATAACATCTTAGTAATGTAATAAGAGGAATAGCTTAGCTCCCAGACCTGAGTGTTCCTTTTAGATGAATCAGTTATTATTAGAAGGACTGAAGAGGCTCTCTCCCTCACTAAAGCAAACCAGCATATGAAGCTTTCACCAACAAACACGAACACTAATTATGTTAGGCTGTTTGAAACTCAGCCAGTATCCCTTGACATGTACTTTGATCAAAATCAATGTAGTATTAATTAGCATGGACTATCAAGAATAGTTAGTGCATGAGTTTTAACAATGAACAACATTCTGTCACATTTTATTACCCTGTATCATTTTTACTAATAGGTATATTATAGCTTCATGACTTCAAGTTCATATTATTTTCATGCTTCAATTAGAAAGAAGTAGATTGTCAGAATATTCCAGAAGGTAATGGAAATGTCTTGCAGGGGGCATTCAGTAGCTGAGTTCATTCTTAAGTAACTTTCAAAATTGTATTTTAAAGCTTTTCTTCCCTTCATCTAATTTTACTAAGAAATCTCATAAGCAATGGTATATGGAAATACAACACTTAATCAGCAAAAAGTACACTAAATCCCACATATCAGGTTCTTCATGGAAGGAACGTAGAAATATATTATTCTCACCAGAGGAAATTAATTAGGCAACAGTCATATCTATGATTTAAAGTGGTAAAATATGTATGGAAGAAACTAAAGCCAGCTTACAAAAATTTAGTATATCTCAAATTCATGACATTAAGACATATTTAAAGCACAGCATAGGAGATATTACAGGGGAAAGAATATTTTAAATGTTAGGGTTTAGTGCCATAAAATTCTGTCTGATGAATTTAAAAAGAAAATCAAGTCTTTCTTTCATACAAGTGCCATATATTTTAGTGAGGACATGCTCAGAAAATCACTACGGTTTTTTGAATCAAATCCTGTAACCCTTTACGTAGAATGTGTATATGTATTTACCTTATTATTGGATGCAAACTCCTTAAGTGTTCTGAGAAAAAACTAAGTAAATCATGACTAATAAACTAAGGAGTTAGCTCTTATTTTATTTTTCCTTTAAAATGGAAATGAAAAAGACATAAAATGTTCTATATTTGATGTAGACAAGCAGGGCACTATGGGATATTCAATTACCCCATGTTTTTTAAATGTATTCAATTTACTGCTTCCAAATGGAATGGGTCTTCTATATATCTGAGAAATGTACACCATTGCTGCTGATGAATGTCTCCTGACACTGCACTGATTTCAAGAAAAGTTTACTTTAAATTGGAAGTAGAGAGGCTGATTGGGGACAAGATCAAGCCCCAGTGAGGGATGAATCAAAAATAATTCAAAGGAGTATTTGTGATGGAGTTTCTTGGCTGCTCTAACATCTCAGCCAATTGAAAATCGATAGGTTCAATCACACTTCCATTCCCACTAACAATAATTTTTTTTAAAAAAATGCAACTTCCTCAACGACACGGTAACATTGTGAGTATTCTCAAAAACACAAACAGCCAGGTAGAAATCAAGGTCAGATTTTTAGCTAGTGAAAAATCAGCTTATCTTCACCGTGAACTTTAGTCAGTTTATGCTGGCAGAAGCACTGACACTGAAGTCTGACTTCACTAAAAACCATTGTGCAGAGTTGGCTCCAGATCACATTCAGAGGCAAAGCTAAGTAAATATAAAGGAAATATATGTTGCTGAAGCTTCACCTCCTTTAAGCCCCTCCTCTCACCAAATGTATACTACTTCAACTGGGGCTCAGTCTAGAACATGGGATGTGAACCCCTGCCCTGTGGACCAGACCCGGCCCCGGCTTGTCTAGATCTGGACCCTGAGGTGTGGGCTCCTGTCCATAGCTTCATGAAGTCACTGCGTCCTGCTTTATACTTGCATTAGGCCATGGGAGAAATGCAACGATTGATGACAATCATTGTCAAGCCACAGGGGATTTTCCTATTGTAGACAGGACTAGCTGAGTGATACCCACAGGAGCCTACCAGCCTTTGCACAGGATGGAAAACAGAGAATTTCTAGAAAACTGACAGCTAAAACAAACTGTTTGGCCCCTAAATCAGGTCACTCAAAGTACACAGTCATAAGTTGCATCATGTTTCTCTAAAACCAGTCCACTGCTAACAAAGCATAAAGACAGGCTTCCTAAATAAAAATATAAAAAAGTGACAATATCTAAATAATTTCAAAGGCTAAAATTTTGAAACATGTGTGCCTAAAGTTAGATTCCTAATTTCACATTTATCTTGGGATTTTTCAAAGGATCCTAAAAAGAGTTGAATTCCTAACTTCCTTAAATTCTTTAGAAAATCCAAATTTTAGATTCCTAAATGAGTTTGGCTTGAGGATGCTCAACCCTCTCGAACACAAGGCCAAACTTATGTAAACAGCTGCACTCTAAACTGAATGAATCTTGGCCCAGTTTATTTATTTTAATGCTTTAGAAAATCAATGGTTATGGATTTCTGGTTATTCAACACACCAAAATACAAAAAATGCCCATCTTGAAAAATGTCTGGCAAGGAAGTCTTTTTTTTTTGGAACTCAGCATTCCTACCTATATAATCAGTGGAAACCATCTTCATATGTGCCTGTGATGATCCTTCTAACTAATTGCTATGTTGCTGTGCAAAACTGAAAGCTCTGAAGTGTTAGATATTTACTGTAATCACATCTATGGACAAACTCAGCTTAATCAACTCTTTTATTACTCCAGTGAATGTTACATCAGACATCACAGTTAAGAAGGTATAATAAATACAACTTAAACCAATGTCCCACACTTAAATGATTTTTTTTCCTCTCCAAACCTCCTTTTCTCCTATGTAAAAGGTGGTGGACTTTAGTAACTTTATCCAAGATCTGAATGTTTATTCTGATTATGACCTTCTGGGATTTTTTTTTCTTTAGAATCAGGGGACGCTGAACATACAAACTATGAAAAAATGTGTTGTATTTGCCCTTGAATTTGTAGTCAGAGTGGTGGCAATGGCTCTCTTTCTCATTGTCCTGTTGCTTTTATCAGCAAGTGCCCCAAGCATATATTAACATAATTGCAAAGTGTATGAAAAATCAACATGCAAAAAATGTGATGCAACTGCCAGTAGCCTTAAACATCTGTCCCAACAAAGTGTTTCTTTTACTCCTTCTCTCATTGATTATTATTTGAACAAGGTTAGGCAAGGAGAAGTCATGTCACTGATACATACGTTTACAATCTTGGAACAATTATTGATGCAAAGTTGTCACCCAAGCAAAATGTCATGTTTTGCCCAATCACCTGTGACATCTGCTCACTTTACTATCATACTCCCAATTAAAGCCAGACAAAAAGATAAAGATACATTTAGAACTGACAGACAGAAAAATACTAGTTACCAAAGCTAGTAGCAACTGGTGTTTCTCTGTTGCTGGTGGGCAGTCAACCTCTGAGAGAAATTCAGCCAATCTTACTAAAGAAACTAAACAAGAGCTTAGATCAAAGAGAAATCTCATTCACCTGGCCTGCATTTCGGTGCCAACAAAAACACCTTCGAAAAAACACTATGCAAAAGATATACTACTTTTATGACTAAAGACCAGAAATTCAACCTGTAACACATTTTGGGTCTTTTCCTTTGCCAACAAATAACAAAAGTCATTACCAAGAAGTCTGCTTTGAACGCATTTTATTTTTACCCCGACATTTCTGAACAATTTCTTTTTTCAGAATTAAACTGCATATTCTACCACCAACAGTGCATGGTAAAAGCCACTGTCTCTTTACACCCCTTGAATATATTTAGCGCTGAAGAGAGTAAAACTTACATTTCTGTGATACAGGAACATACTTTGTAAATTCTAGGGCATCTACCCTGCAGACATACCTCTAAATGTAACCCCAGGAGGCTTAAAGAAATATCAGCACTCAAATTCATAGAGTAAAGCTCTAAAGAGGCAGCTCTGTGAAAGGATAACTACCCGGGGCTTTGCCAAGCACAATATAGCTGTCACTTGTTATTATGTTAAAGATTTTCTGGGGAACAGTGTTTTTCATTTTGCATGCCAGAGACAAGGGGGAAAAGCCACATGTAGACAGCCGTCTCTTTAAGAAAAGATAAAAGCGGAATCTTGTAGCTTACTCACCAGGGTTGGTTATAGTCAGCAGGTCAAGTTGCCGTTGTTGCTGAAAAGCAAATTATAAAAGGAATTGTTAAAAGGGAACTAATTTCAGTGGGTCATCTTAGACATGCAAATAAAGTGTTCTGACATTTATACTGGAATCAGTTACAAGTTACATGGCTCAGAGTAACTATTTTGGATGGGAGCCATATGTACCCTCCAAGTAAGGAAAGTAATCTTGTTAGTCCCTTCAGTGGGGTTTTCTTTACATATCTGAGTTAGGTTTTTGGATAAAAATGCAAAGACCTGTGCCCATGTGTGCTTTTAACTTGCTTCTTCAAATCAAAGGGATCCTTGGCTGCACAGAGAACAAGGCAACAAGATGTGTAACTCTAATTCTCTTGTTGATCAAGTCATTGCCTCACAGTCTGGAGGTTACTGGGTAAACAAATAATTGTAGTCCCTTGGGAGGAGATTTTCAGGTACCTGAAAGGATATGAATGGCTAATTCACATTTATTTTAATACAAATTGGGCACTGAGATCATCTTATCTGGCTTTGACTATCTGAGTCTATTTCTATATTTGTCAAGTGGGTGTGATTGTTTTTTTGCTTTTTTTACCTTTCCCTGCTGGGATGTTAAACATTAATTCTTTGAACCCAATAACCTCCAAACTGTGAGGCAATGACTTGGCTGAATAGTGAAATTAAAGTGTAAAATAATTGGTAAGTCGTATAATAAATTAGAAACTGATGAAAGGAAATACTTGTTCCCATAATGCACTATTAGTAAGTGGAATTCATTGCCTCAGTATTTCACTAAGCCCAAAAGCTTAGCAGTATTCAAAAGAAGATTAGTCACTGATATGGATAACAAGACTACCCTCAGTTAGCAGCATATATTAGAAGAAAGAAACACTGGTATTGGAGGAGATTTAAGTTCTCATGATTTGGGGCATAAGCCAACTTCTATCTAGTGAGGTTTAGGAAAAATCTATCCCTGGAGATCACTGTTTACGGCAGGATTTCTGCACCTGCCTCTAAATCAGATGGTAGCCATGAGGACAGGAT
Source organism: Carettochelys insculpta (assembly GCF_033958435.1). Lineage (NCBI taxonomy): Eukaryota > Metazoa > Chordata > Testudines > Carettochelyidae > Carettochelys > Carettochelys insculpta. The sequence goes on from NC_134145.1 coordinate 8,564,071, forward strand.
ACTAAGCTGCATAGACCATCAGTGTGATCCATTACAGAAATTCTCATGTTTTTATGGTATTATCTTTTTCAGCTTTTGCACAGGTTAAACTTCTATTCTACAAGGCTTTCTATCACCACAGTGGCTAGACAAGTTTATGCTTTCCTTTTCACAAGTGGATTGTATTATTATTTTTGACTTGCACTTTTAATATAGGTTGAAGCTCTCTAGTCCAGAACATTTCCATCTGTTAGCATCCATAATTCAGCATGATTTTAGTTTGCTGGATGGCCACTTTTCATGGGAGTGGTTAAGCTTTCCTGTGGTCCCATAAAATTTGTTCCCAGCCATCAGTCCTGACACTCAGTGTTCTATGCTGTTATTTAGCTGTAATTTATCCCTAAATGTCTCCTCGGAGTCCAGTAAGCAGTGAAAGTGTTGGTAATGTGCTAGATAATCTTGACCTCCCATAGTCCAGCAAATTCTCTCATCTGACACTGATCAGGTCCCTAAGGTGCTGGACGAGAGAGGTTCAACCTGTCGTTACTATCCCCTTAAAACTCACTATGGCCAACATTTATGTGTCTAGCTGGTTTCACAGAATACACTGTCCACTTTAATTTCTCTCTCCTAATCTGCTCGATAATGTCTGTGTTACTTTCATTTATTGTCAGGCCTATTGATCCTTTTCTAATCTAATTCACATCATTATACTCTCTTTATTCTTCTGGTGACAGCTGAAAGTCCTTGAAGAGGAAACCATGTGTCAGTGACCCCTACAATGGACATTCCTCTCTGGAAAGTCTTCCTGATTAAAGACCTTCCCTTGCATAGGGCCCAAACTTGTGGAATCTTTGCAGGCAAAACATTACTGACTGAAGTCACTGGGTACAATTCATCACTGTTGTTCACCTGTGCAACTTCACTGAACTTGCTTGATATATTATGCCCATTCATACCAGTGGAGAACTGGCTGCATTGGGTGCTTTCTCCGCATAGGACTCTGGGACTGACTCTACAGATAGCGTGGTTGTCAAGCAATAGCAAGGAGCTGAAATTGTTTGTAGCATTCTCTTTACAGTGTGTGTTTATGGCCAGCTTTTGTGTTTTAACTAGGTCTATCAAACAATTAAAAATGAATCAATTAATTATGCAATTAAAATAATTATGATAAATTAATTGTACTGGTAAAAAAGAATCATTTTGGATGTTTTCCACATTTTCAAATATATTTATTTTGCTTATCACAAAGATTGCTAAACCAGTTGCAGTGAGAACAGTGCTCATTTTATATTTCTTAGTATTACAAATATTTCCACTGTAAAAACAAAAGAACTAGTATTTTGCAATTCCCTCATAACAAGTACTGTAACGCAATTTCTTGATCATGAAAGTTGAACTTATGGGAAATAACACTTCCTTCCTCTTGTTTACCATCTCACTTGAAACTCAGAAAAGGCTTTTGCATAGCATTGTTGTAGCTAGCGCCACAAGATATTTACATACCAGACACACTGAAGATTCACATGTCCCTTCATACTTCCATCAGCACTCTAGAGGACCCATGTCCATGCTGATGACTGTTTTTTTGTTTTCAATAATGATCCAAAGCATTACAAACTGAGGCATGTTCATTTTCATCATCTGAGCCAGAGGCCACCAACATATGGTTGATTTTTTTCTGTGGTGGTTCAGGTTCTGTAGTTTCCATATCAGTATGTTGCTCTTTTAAGACTTCTGAGAGCATGCTCTACACCTTGTGCCTCTAAGGTTTTGGAAGGCCTTTTCAGATTCTTAAACCTTGGACTGAATGCTGTATCTATCTTTAGAAATTGCACATTTGTAACTTTGCAAATTTCGTCAAATCTGCAGTGAAAGTGTTTTTAAAATGAATGTGTGCTGGGTCATCATCAAATGGTGGTATAAAATGAAATATAAGGCAGAATGCAGGTAAAACAGAGCAGGAGATGTACAAAAGAGTTCATTTCTTTAACACGTTATCATCATGGAAGCACATCTTCTGGAATGGTGGCCAAGACATAAGGGACATATGAATGTTTAGCATATCTAGAGCATAAATAGTTTGCAACGCCCGCTACAGAAATGCCATGTGAATGTCTGTTCTCACTTTCAGGTGATATTCTAAATAAGAAACAAGCAGCAAATTTGTCTGTTTTAGTGATTGGCTGAACAAGAAACAGGACTGAGTGGACTTGAAGATTCTAAAGTTTTAAACTGTTTTGACTTCAAGGGCAGTTATAGAACAAAAAATCTAAATGCGTAGGTTGCATTTTCATGATAAAGATATGATATTTCATTGTGTTGCATTATAGTGCTTATATGAGGTGAACTGAAAAATGCTGTTTCTTTTATAATTTTAGAGTGCAGACATTTGTAATAAAAATAATATAAAGCAAGTACTGTACACTCTGTATTCTGTGTTCTAATTTAAATTAATATATTTGGAAATGTAGAAAAACATCCAAATTCTATAATACATTTCAATTGGTAGTCTACTACTTAACAGTACAATTAAAACTGTGATTAATTTTTAATCACAATTAATTTTTGCATTAATCTCATGAGCTAACTGTGACACACTGACAGCCCCAGTTTTAACTCTTTTGTATCATGCAAAAGACTATGTTGAGTACAGTTTCACTTGTACTTCCTAGTACTGACAACTCTCAATACACATTCCTATGTGTGGCATGAGGAACATGACTTATCTTGGAGCATAAGCTTTCGTGGGCAAAGACCCCCTTCATCAGAATATCTGTTAGTCTGTAAGGTGCTACAGGACTTCTTGTTGTTCTTGAAGATACAGACTAACACAGCTACCTCTCTGACACATAACTTATCTTGGTCACTTTATTATGAACACTAACACCTGGATTGTGTTTTGTCCTGACACTGATGTACCAGGTGGTGGAAGTGGGAACCTTCCCCTGATTTACATGGCCTTCGTAAGTCTCATGCATAGATGTATGCTCTCTCCAGGGAGTACGGGATCTGCATTCCCCTAACTCTTTGTGACTTTGGAGGAAGAATCATAGGCTAAGTCTATACTGGCAAAATAAGTCGATTTCAGATATGCAATTCTAGCTATGGCATTTGTGTAGCTAGAATCAACATATTTCCGTAGTGAAGACAAAGCCTCTGCAAGCTCCTGTAGACCTTCCTTACTCCACATGATAATGTGGAATACAGGGGTTGACTGCCGACCCCAGAGAGATCAATTTTGCCACGTCTTCACCAGATGTGCAAAATCAAACTCCAGAAGATTGATCCTGACTGGGTCAATCTTCCGGTTAGTAAAGACAAGTTTTTAGTAAAGCTACTATATTTGAAGGTATGCAGCAACTGGCTTCACTCTCCCATGCAAGGCCGTGCCTAACTGGCACAATGAATCCTTAAGGCTGGTGCTCCACTAACCCCTCATGCCGGCAGCTTGATGCAAATGAGCAGTCTCAAAAATGCAAAATGCCCCCATTTCCATATCTGATTAGCTCATTTGCATATTCATAACAGAAAACAAGCAGTGAAGACTTGGTTCTGCCAGCAAAAGCTGCCTCTGCCACCAGCCTCTTATTCCTGGAACAATCACAGGGAGCAAGCAAACTGCAGTGCTTTTAAGTATTTGCATAATACCGAGTGTAAATTGAGCCTTGCTCCTTATTTGAGTCCCTTGGCATCATAGGCAAATAATAAAATATGAAAAAGAACAACATTTTGTTATTTCAAGAAAACAATATTGTATTCTGTAGGTTCAATATAATCATAGGTCATATCCTCAGCTGATGACATTTGTTATATCTTTATCTGAACATTGGTTGAGGATTGGTCCAAAATGCAACAAAAATAACCTTTGATCTTGAAAACTTTTGTGCATGTGCTCACTTTTAAGCATGACAAGTCCCACTGACATCCAGGGGCCCAGTGGGATAAAGCACTGACGTTTCACATCTAGAAACTAACAGCTCTAACAGATTTGAGATGCAACAGCTAGATTCTTGATTGCGGACTAGAGGCAGCAGAACCACAACTATTGCCTGTGTTGGCAGAGGAATTCTGAATTGGCTCACTCTGCCCTCTTCTCCCAGGGCCATTAGGAATAGCTGGAGTTTTACTTTAAATTGAAAGTTTTCGTGTAAATATATACAGTGTTTTTTTTGTGCCAGCCCCAAGTACTGGCACCTCAGCAGGCCAAACTGCAGGATCCCTGGCTGGGTGGTGGGGAACCCTGCCAGCCCTGGGGATGGGAAGAAGCTGGAACATGGAGCCCAGCTGGCAGTTGCAGCTGTGGGAACCCCACTGGAGGATGGGAACCCTGCTGCTGGGAGCCAGCTGGGGCACAGATTCCTACTGGCAGCTACAGCCCTGCAGACCCAGCTGGGGCTGGAGGAACACCGGCAGCCCTGGGGCATGGAGCGCTGCTGGCAGCTCCACTCCTGGAGACCCATCCAGGGCCAGGGAAACCCTTGTATCCCTGGGTTGCAGGGCCCTACTGGCAGGTCCGGCCTTGGGGACCTTGCTGTAGGGCAGGAGTCCCCAGCAGCCCTAAGGTGGGGAGCCAGCTGAGGTGTGGAGCCCAGCTGGCAGCCCCAGCTGCAGGAACCTTGGAGGGGCTGGGAGGGGCTGGGAGCCAGCTGAATACCAGCTCCACCTTTTTTATTTTACAAAAAAAAAAAAAGAAAGAAAGAAAAAAGCACTGCAGATATATATGAACCCAAGGAAAGGGGACAAAATGCATTTGTAAACTGTCCTTGTAGAATGCACAGGAAGCCTTCCTCTGCAGATGCAAATATGGCCTCCAACTTCTGCTGTGTTTCCAGATTTCAGAGGGCAGGCCCTTCGCAAATCCACCCTCCCATGGACCAGGTTGATGTTATCAAACTCGAAACCCAGGGGATACAATTAATAATTAATATTTTAAATTCTTTATTTAATTGAAAAGGAGAAAAGGAACAGAAATAACAAGGGATTTTTCTCAAATATTAATTGAATAATCAAATCAGAATAATCAATTGGAGGGCTTGACTCAATCCTCTTTAGCACTGGGATGTGCAAATTGCATCTCTTTGCACCATCCAGGATCCTAGTACCAGAGGAATTCCCTTCCCTAAACCATCTCTCCCAGAACACATGTGTTAGAGTCTTTATCAGTCTGATAAGAGCCACTCAGAGATTAGACTGAGTCAGTACATCCTTCAACCTTACCCATCCCAAAAGAACACAAGCCGCTATTTCAACCATGCTGGCTCCCTGCAGGCCCCAAGTCAATTAGAACCACAGAAGCTTCCCCTTTTGTGGACCTTTCTACTTTTGGTGTCATTCAGAAACACAGACCCTGTAGGGCCTCTGGCCCTGCATTCTATCTGTTAATCACATTAACTTGCATAAAATTAACATAAATCATTAATAAATGCAATAAACATTGATAAAGAGTAATAAATCATATTAAAATGCATTGAAGGCAAATCATTAATAAATTAAGCATTAATTTATTTAACAAACATTAATCCATGAGGCATCAAGAATAAGTTATACTTCAAAGAATCAGTTGAAAAGACCTCAGTCTAAAACCTTGAAAGGTGCAGAATGGTCCCGGCTGCACTGTCAGAAGTGATTATTTCTTGCTATTTGATTATATCCAGCCATACAACTTCCATTTCAGGTTACACATAGAAATTAACCTGATTGTATTCAATTTGAAATAGGCCCAGATTTCATTGGCCAGAACCTTAATGGCACCACGCTTACACTTAACACAGTTGAAGAGAGTGAAAGAGAAGGGTTAGTCAAAGCAACCTTTTCACTCCAACAGTCACAGGTCAGCCCTGAATCAAAAGTTCCCACAATTCTAAGCCCTTCTTGCTCAGCATCTATCCCCCTGTCCCAGCAATCCAACATGACCCCTAAGCAGGAAATGCCGGTGACGCAAAGGCAACTACTGTGCCGTCCAAACTTCCCTAGCTTTTCAGCTGTTTGTGGTACTCATTGGCTTGCTGGAAACACTTCTGAATGGAGCAGGAGTCTGGAATGAACCCACTCCTCTGATCACTGTCTAATGCTCAGAGTCTGGGGCTAAGGACAGCATAAGCTTTAAAAACAAGACAGTAGGTGGCAGTGGCAGTTTGGTTCCCTTAATAACCACTGTGCCTGCCTCAGCACCCTGCCTGTGTAATGCCTAACTCCACCATGGTCAGGCCCTACAGCCACTAGCTGTTCTTTTATTCAGAAAATGCCACAAGGGTCTAGTTATAAGGACTGCTGCTAATTTGTAAGGACTTGCAGAAGGAGTTGAACAGTTGAAAGAGGCTTTGGAAAGCATCAGTTCTGATGAACCCTTAAACAGTAGAAGCAGTCCCCAAAATGAAGAAAACCAGGAAAAAACACTACACTGATTGTTTCTATTTTATGGCAATAGAGTTCCTCTGGTTTCACACATGAAGTCTTCTCTACTTGTATATTACTCCCATTCAAAGTGAAGAATTTGGGCTTAAATTGTGACCAAAAATTTACTAAGTCAAATCCTTTTAAAGTGCATTAACTGACCATTTAAGGGTGTTTTATTTAAAAATCACTTTAACTTTTCTTTCCATTCCAAAATCACAGGCTTTTGTTCAGACAATGCAATAGGATCTCACACTTTCTGCTTCCTCTATCTTAGCCACTAATGTTTCATTATTTCAAGGCAAAATGAACCAGTCATCTTGTTGACACTTGACTGGGAGCTTGGTAAATTGAATTTGCTCTAGCCTACTACCCAGAATCAATTATTGGTAATATAGGTTTGTGGAAAAAATTATAAAATACCTTGGATATTCTATCACTCATGTTCAGAGCTCTAATGAGCATCTGGAACCATTTTAACAGTGACCTCTACAGCTATTTGATCTCTGCAATATGTTGTAATTCGATTCCGATGTAGAATCAGAACCAAGTCCAAATGATAAAAGACAGCACTGAGCCAGTGAATCACTTTAGTCATTTTTCCATTTCAAATTAATATTTGACACCTGCTTATTTTTTCACTAAAGTGCTGGGGTAAGATTTGTGTCCCTTATTTTCCAGAACCGTTGGCAAACAAGTGATTAGAACAGGTTTTTTCCTGTAAAGTATTTGCCCCCAAAAAACAGCAGTTAGGCATATACATTCATTAAGAGGCTCCTCTTTGCTTCCTGGGATCTTGCCATGTTCAAAATCTATTACAAAGAATGGACATTTTATTGCAAACTGAGGATAAATGGAAAGAGCCTCTATGTTCTCTGCAGACATCTCTATGGCAGTTAGCCATATCAGGGTTCCTCCAGGGACTAATAATAAATGCAAATGAGAACAGTGAAATTGTGGTGTGCTGCCAATGTTCTTATTAGGGCCCTTCCACAAGAAGATCTGTGATAATGCACAGCTTTCTGCCATGACTGACACATTGAAAGCTGGTTTAAAGAGCTGCACAAAGAAAGTCATTTGCAGTGCACACAAGAGGTATTCTTGGTCTTACAAAACTTAAGAACCACACTACATATTAAGTGCCATTTCTCGGGCACCTTTTCTGCTATGTATGTATTTACATAGATACAGACAGAGTATTTTCAATAGCATGGGGCATCTGAGTTTTCATTGACACACTCACAACAAAAATAACTGTTATAGCAGCTATCTCCAATCACAAGCAAGAACTATACAGCAGGCAAAGTTCTCAGTACTGGTAGCTATGGACTTGTAGCTTACCATACGCAGGCAGGGTACCACAGCAGACTATCTACATACATCCAGATCAGATGGAAGAGCAGGTTTATAGTACTGAGACTAAAGGGCATATTAACCAACTCCATAGATTTTACCCAAAATGGAAAATGCATGAGTGAGTGCAGAGAAAAAATCCAAAGGGAAGCAGGACAAGATCCAATTGCCACTGAAGGAAAGAGAATACTTCCATTCACTATAATGGGAGCTAGGTCAGGCCCTTAGAGAAGTTTATATGCACCTGTAGGAAGTCCTAGACCACCCGGCCCTTGGCCTACGGCGGTCGGCAACCAAAGAGGGGTTGCAACACCGGCCCGCACTCAGTTGGGGCAGTCAGCAGTTCCCAGTGCAATACAATACAGGACCCAGCCCCTCAGTCCAGGGCGGGGCAGCAGTTCACAATGGCAGTACAAGCCCAGCCCAGCCCCCAGTCCAGGGTGGGGCAGCAGTTCAAATAGCAGTGCAAGCCCAGCCCAGCCCTCAGTCCAGGGCGGGGCAGCAGTTCCCAATGGCAATACAAGCCCAGCCCAGGCCTCAGTCCAGGGCGGGGCAGCAGTTCAAATAGCAGTGCAAGCCAAGCCCAGCCCAGCCCTCAGTCCAGGGCGGGGCAGCAGTTCAAATAGCAGTGCAAGCCCAGCCCAGCCCTCAGTCCAGAGCGGGGCAGCAGTTCCCAATGGCAATACAAGCCCAGCCCAGCCCTCAGTCCAGAGCGGGGCAGCAGTTCCCAATGGCAATACAAGACCAGACCAGCCCTCAGTCCAGGGCGGGGCAGCAGTTCACAAGGGGTTAGCTCAGGCCCAGCCCTCAGTTTGGGGCGGGGCAGCAGGATAAGGAGGTTTAAGCGCAGGCCCAGCGCAGGCTGGCCCTGTCAAGGAGGGGGTAGGGGGTCGCAGGCCCTCCCACTCCACTGCGACCCGGCCCGGGGCCCTGGGGGTCGCTCACACACGACCACGGCAGTGGGGATCCAGGCCGCAACACACTGCCATGGGTTCGGGAGCGTCGTTCCCCGGGCCACTTCCTACCTCTACCTCCACTGGCGGAAGGTCCCAGTCCATCTGGTCAGGGGGTCCCTCTAGGTCGGTCTCCTCCAGGTCATCCACCTTCGGGGGCTCCGGCCAGTCGCCCATCTCAATGTCATTGGGGTAGTCGGGCGGCGGTAGCACGGGGGACCCGCAGCGATCCTGGGCCTGAGGGCTACAGTGGTCCGCTGGGCCTCTGTGGCAGGCCGCTCCTGGGGCTTCTTCCCAGGCGGGGGGGTCTCCGCCAGCATGAGGGCCCTGGCAGGTCTGGGAAGTCCGGGTAGTCCCCCTGGGGCATCTGGATTAGGGGTTGTTGGAAGCCGCTGGGGGCTTGCTCCTCCGGCCTGGCCAGGCGGCAACAGGCCCTCTCCCCTTGGCACCGGGGAGCTCGGGCAGGCGCGTCCTCCCTGCCCGGAGGCCCAGCCTTTAATGAGCCCTGAGCCCTGCCCTGGGCTCTTCTAGCCCCGGGATCCGCCCTCTGATGGGCGGGCCTCTGGTATCCTAGCTCCGGGCCCGCCCACCAGGGCCTCTGAGTCTGCGGGAGGCCATACTGACTCACTACAGCACCGAAGTCAGAGGGAGCAAATTTGCCATATGTTGCATCATCTAGGCCATCTCCTGGAAGTGCAGGAGTGTTCTTTACAGAGTGTTTTCTACAGTTATGTCCAGAGTCACAAATATCTGAAGTGATGGTTTTTCTAAAACTCCCCTATAGAGATCACACCACAGTTTAATTCATCTCACTGTCAGGAAGCGGTTCCTGGTGTTCAATTTACATTTTTCCCTACTTGTCATTCAGCTCATAATCCCAAACCCACCCTAAATATAGTTGGTGTTTAGCTAAATAAGCCTTCCCTCTCACCAATGTTTACATCCGTCAAAAGTGCACAGGTATTCATATGCACCCTCAATCTGACATGCTCCTATAACTATATTGCCTTTTAAATCTTTGTGTTGGAGGCCAGTCTCACCCAGCCACTGATTTGTTGTTGCTCTGTCTTGAGCTCCATTCCATGTCAGATAAGAAATGGTTTGGATGGGTTACTAAGAAGCATTAACATTCACAATACTTCCTTGCTTAAAAAGTGTTTACATCCAGAAAAATCCTTAAAGATTAGCTGACGCATCTTGAAAAAATGAATCAAAAGGGTTTTCTTAATATAATTCTTATATACACACTATAAATATATTCTACAGATTACTTCCCCAACAGGTATTATTACCATTTGTATTATAATCATGCCCAGAGGCAGATGAATTGACTAGATTAGGCAGTGAGGCAGGTATTCATGAGTCCTAATCCCAGCTCTGCCACGGGTCTATAAAGCCTTGGGCAGTTCGCCTAATTTTCTCTATGCCTGATTTCTCTATCTGGAAGAATATCACAGTTGTACAACCTCAAAGGCATATTCTGAAGATTTTTTCACATTAGCCGGTGGTTTGAAGATGAAATATGGTATATAAGGTGAGTACATATTCTTAAGCAAACATATGTTCCAATAAAATCTTGGTTTCCCAAGAGTTCAAGTACTCATACAATATATTCCTCACCAAATTCATAAGTGCAAACCTGCTCACTTCACTGAGCCCATGCTGGCAGGCCTGATTCACTAGAGTTCACCATTTCATATGCTCTCTCCAGTCTGTACAAACATGTACAAGCCCAAAACTGTGGGCTGTCCAAACCGCCCTCCATCCAAAGTGCTCTTACACAGGCTGGAGCTGGCAGCAGTCCACCTGGTGGCCCAGACAGGTTGATGAATAAGGATTGGACCATCCAAAACCAGAAGTCTGTGCCTTCTCCCCAGGAAAAGTTCAGGTCTAAAAGGAGAAGGGTGGGAGTGGCCTATCAAGGCCCCCAATGGACCAAGACTTATGTACACATTTGAATTAAGACTGAGTGATCCCACTGAAGCCAGTGGAGTTTCTCATGTATTTATAATAAAGCAGCTGCTTGAAAGTTTCTGCTTGGAGCCCTAGTCGTCTTGGGGTTTTTTTGTTTTTGTGGTATGGAGGGGTGGCTTTTGTTTTGTGTAACAAAACCGTAGAGGTTTTTCATGGTTTGGGGTTTATTATGTAAATTACATAGCCATGGTCATAATCCTGTGTTGTGACATCAATTACTCTAATGTCTATGGAGATTAGTGTAATGCCACAATCACAGGATTTTGTCTTCAGGTGAGAAATAAGCAGCAGGAGCTAACAAACTCTCTCTGAAGTTTATTTATTTTGAAGAAACAGTAAACAAGAAAAAACAGCAGTAGGAACCATGCATAGCAAGAAAAGAATCTATACAAGATGGGTATCACTTCTTGGTTATTTGAAAGCTGTCTAACATTAACTATTACTAAATAAAAAGAAAGGCAATGAGACAGGAAAAATGTATAGATTAACAAAAGCAATTATGAGCACTGAGAATCCACCATTTGTTGGGGAAGGAGTCCAAACTATTTGATGAATGTTTAATTAGAAACAAGCATACCTACTATTAGAATAATAGGATATTGACCAGCTAGCAGTTGTTTTTATAAGTTGTTATACATATACCGATAAAAGGGCTTTGTTTTTCATTTTAAAACATAAGCAATTTTAAAACTCAAAAGCAAATGCATACAGGTTAAGACAACGTTCTGTACTTTCTCTAGGCACAGAACTCAGAATAAGCGCAATGGTGGCTCATATGTTTGTCCATGCTTGTCATTTCAGCTGTGTTCTTGATTTGTCATTGGCTGTTCACAACATAACCCATGGGCCTCTTTCACCTCCACACTGGATACTACATTATTAATTTTACTTTCTATAGCTGTAGTTTCTTGTTACAGAGACTTCTAAGTTTGTAAATATAGTATGATTTATTTAGTGCCTGCAGTTGATGTATCCAGATCCAGCTTCCGATTTGGGATTTAACTGGAAAACCCTGAGACAGTCAATTTCAGCTTGTGGGGCAGAACATTTTCTCCGCCAGACCACTGTTATTTTTTGTTGAACCCATCAAAATATTCATATTTCACAGATGAGGAAACTTATCTCTCCAAGATGCCACAGCATGACAATTTTTAGACTGGGAATAAAACTCTGATCTCCAGCTTCCCAACCAGATACACCACACCACACTATATTATCTTTCACCCCTCTGTGTTTTCCCCAGGTCTTCAAGGACTTTCACTCCAATCAGATTACCTGAAGCAGGAAAACATTCCCTATCTCAAACTTCTTCAAAGCACTACACATTGTGCTCATACACAAATGTACTATTTACTCAAATTATTGGCTAGTGAATCAATAAAGTGTAAAGAAACTACTCCCAGCAGACGAAAGAAAGAACGAAAGTTTCCTTTCTTGGTAGCCAGGGGGCAGCCAATTCAATCTCTCTAAGACCTCCTGTAAAAGGCAACAATTCAACCAGTTAATCAGGAGGCCTCTAGAGAAAGAGTGTTATGCAGTATTGCTACATTTTAAATTGGGAAAATAATTTATCTAAGAATCTTTCCCTATTTAATTTTGTCACTATCTTTGTTCACTGTGGCTATGTCTACATGAGAAGCCTCTGTAGACAGAAGTCACTGCAGAAGGGATTTCCCGGCAAAACTTCAATTGACAGATTGTGTCTACACATAAAAGGAGATTGAAAGAGCGATCCACTCAGTCAACAGAGAGTAGCCGGACTACCCGGCCCTCTCTCGACAGAACGACTGACCAGAAGTTCAGCAAACAGGGCTGACAGGCGAATTGGAAGCCCTGTCTGCCAACAAAAGGCATCTACACAGCTGTTTTGTCAACATACCACTGTCTGGAGAGGTGTGATACCTGAATAGGACGACAAAGTGCACTTTGCATGTAGACGCTCTATGGTTTTTTCCCAACAAAAGCCTAGTTTTGCCCGAAAAAGCCTCTCATGTAGACGTAGCCTGTGTGAAAAGCTCCTGATTTATTATGTAAAAGCCAAGACAATGTGATCAAAATAATAGTGAAAAGTTAAATTAGAATCCAGCATGCTTGAGCAAATATACAAACTTACCTGCTGCTACTATGGTTTCATCTAATTTCAAGCTTCATGTTTTGTTCTGCTTTCCTTTTACAGCTCATGACAGTAGGCTAGTTTTCCTCAAGAAAAGTGAATTTTTGAAAACTGAGGCTGCTGTTTGTCAAATCCATATCAGAAATAATGTTGAATGGCTCCAAATGTTACTCTTGCAAAAAACTATGTACTTAATTACCAGGACGGCAAGCATAGTCTGAGGAAATCATATGGCTGTATGAAGTTTGGGTTATCCCAGACATAAGCAGGATGAAAAATCAATCTTATTTGTCTAAATGAGACCTAATTGTTCCTTTGTTTTAAATAATTTTGAAGAAATGCATTGGTAATCTTCTATTTCAGGAACCCAAATTATTAATTTGAAAAATCACTGTAGCAACATTTGGCACCTGCTCCCACTCCCAAGGAAATCAAGTAGAACCCCAAATGACTCTAGTAATGCAGGATCAGATATCCAGGGATTGTCTACATGACCATTCAGTCTGCATCAAGCAGAGGTATGAATCTAGCTCACACTATCTTGCAACCGACTAAGTGACCATGCAGGCCCTGCCAATACACATTAACACTTGATTAATGTACTTTGACTTAGTCATCTTTGAAATGCAACTAGATCAAACTGCATTAACAAATTGTTAACATGTTTCAGCAAAGTCAACACGGACAGTTACTCTGGCCAGGATAGAGTCGCACACTAAGGCTGCTGCTACACTACCACTCTCCTGTTGGAGGTGCCATGGTAATGAAGAAATTCAAAGCAGGCTAATGCGGTACTAATATGCGTATTCAGCGCCTCATTACCACAAGGGCAGTCAGGCAAATAGACTTCAAATTGCAGATTAACAGTGAAGATGGGGGCAGCTTTGATATAAGTGTCCCACTTCGACATTCCCTTACTCTCACAGAATTAGATCAGAGTAAGGGAATGTTGAAGTGGGGCGCTTATTTCGAAGCTGCCCCCATCTTCACTATCAATCAATAATTCGAAGTGTGCACTTCGAAATTCAGGTGGATGCCATTATGCTAATGAGGCACTGAATATGTACAATATCACCTCATTAGCTTGCTTCGAATTACCTTATTACCATGGCACCTCCGATGGGACAGTGGAAGTGTAGCTAAATGCTTGTTCTGGAAGACAAGCCTTTAATGTTTACTACTTACTGACTGAGCAATTCATCATCACAACCTGTAAGGTTGTTCTGTGTTTGTTCAGCAACTAGCACAATGCAGGGCTCTGGTCCATAGCTGAGTATTCTATCCATGACCTCAAAAGAGATGATAAATAAAAATAATGTAACAATATGAGACAGGCAATGTTATCCACATATTACTGATGCAGGAACAGACACAGATGCTACGTAACTAGACTAAAGCCACTCAAAAATCCGCAGTGGATCCAGGATTAGGACTCAGGAGGTGCTGGCTCTCCATTTAATCCGACCCTTAGTGTTGCTGCTCATAAGAAAGCTCTCTGAAAATCTAAGGAAACACTGACAGTGATGTGCTTTGTTAGCAAAAAATATTGGCAGCATGTTTTGTTCCAGTAGTTAAAGATGAATGGTTAGGATGAACACTTCCCTGGCTCCTTGTAAATAAAGATACAACCTCTCATCAAGCCATATAATATCTTCCCTCTCTAGAATGGACCTATGGAATGGAATAACCTTTGGAATTGTACAGGATGTTTCAATGCTTTTATAAATGTCAAAAATAAGACTTTTTTAGTGCTATATATCACAAAATTAGCTCTTAGCCCCCACAAGTGTGTTCAAAATTGGTACTGATCCCATATATTCACGCAGGCTCAGCAGTTTCAACATATTCCAATCTCTCATCTCCAGTAACATACCAACAGCAAAATGTAGTGCCTTGAATGTTGAATAGAAATAGAGAGGGAGCCGTGCTAGTCTATACACTATCAAAACAAAAGGAAGTCAAGTAGCACTTCAAAGACTAGCAAAATAGTTTATTAGGTTAGCTTTCATGAGACAGACCCACTTCTTCAGACCATAGCCAGACCAGAACAGACTCAATATTTAAGGCACAGAGACCAAAAACAGTAATCAAGGAGGACAAATCAGAAAAAAAAATCAAGGTGAGCAAATCATAGAGTAGAGGATGGGGGAGGAAGGTCAAGAATTAGATTAAGCCAAGTATGCAGATAAGCCCCTGTCGTGACTCAGAAAATTCACATCCTTGTTCAAACCACGTGTTAATGTGCCAAATTTGAATATAAAAGCCAGCTCGGCTGCTTCTCTTTGAAGAGTGCTGCGAAAGTTTTTTTTCAGTAACACACATACCTTTAGGTCATTAATAGAATGCCCCATTCCATTAAAATGTTGACTAAGTGGTTTGTGGATCTGGAGCGGTTTGATGTCTGTTTTGTGCCCATTAACCCTTTGTCTAAGTGAGTTAGAAGTCTGTCCAAAATACAGAGCATCTGGGCATCGTTGGCACATGATGGCATACATGATGTTAGGAGAGGAGCATGAGAAAGTGCCCGTGATTCTGTGAGTAACCTGGTTAGGTCCAGTGATTATTATTATTAAAGACTTACAACCTATCCTTAATCAGGATGCTTGGTCTGTACTAGGCAGGTAAGTCAATTGCAGATATGCATTTCTAGCTACAGCAATTGCGTATCTAGAATCAATTTATCTGCAATCAACTTACCTGGCCATCCACACAGAGGGAGGTTAGTGTGAGAGTTTCTCCCATCAACCCCCCTTACTCCTTACGATGGGAAGGATTAAAGGGGTTGACTTTTGACTGCAGATCAGTCGATTTTGCACATCTCTACCAGACACATTAAATTGAACACCAGAAGATCGACCCTGTACAGTAGACCACTGAGTTATGGTGGGGTTGCGTCGTTCACAACCCCTGCATAACTAAAATTTTGTGCAAGTCGGGGGAGATAGGAACCAAGCAGCATCCTGATTCCAGATGCCCTGGGCTTGCAGGAGCTGGGAAACTGACCAGCATATGGTTGGTCAGTTTCCCAGGTCCTGCTAGCGGCAGGGAGCCAGGAGCCAGGTGGCAGCCTGGGTCCCAGCTCCCTGCTGCTGGCAGGAGCCAGGCACGTCTTCTCCCTGGCTCCCTCAGCTGGGAGAAACTGCATCACAGCAGCTCTCTGCCTACCAGACTCCTCAGATGGGGGAGCTGGGCAGTCAGTCAGAAGCAGCAGCGTGGTTTCTCTGCAGTGGGAGAAACCACACCACAGCTTCTCCCCAGCTGGGGGAAGCAGGGGAGAAGCCTCACCACAGCAGCTGTCTGCCCACCAGGCTTCCCCAGCTGGGGCGTTAATGTGAGTTAAGCGCAAATCAAAATTGCACATACTAGGGGATTACTGTACAGGTAGTATAGACAAGGTATATACTTCCACATAGTATAGACAAGCCCACAGAGTAATGCCACCTAGAAATATCTTTTAGAGGGAAACTGCATTGGATATTGCCCTTCAGTGCATCCTATTGCTCTTTCAGAACTCAATCCTGACACAGGCTGAGTTTCTTTGATTTCTATAGTTGGCAAGAGACTTGAAGATGGACATCACCTCACAAAATCAGATCTTGGGAGGCCAAAGGCACAGATATAAGTGTGTTCATGTGACAAATAACTACTCAGCCTAGTAGTAAATATACATACATGAATCTATCGTTAGTAATAGGCTTTCATGTTTCAAACCAGTCATATAGCTGGATAACTTAAAATTAAGTTGCATTTACCCATGAAATTGTACATCATACTTTTAAAATTCAGCTTTCAAATATTTCTAATTTAAGCCTTTTCCATTGCTTATTTCATGTTTCTTGTTTATTGGGAGAACACTGGATGGTCTTCAAAACCTCACTGAATATTCGCATTAATAAATTCATTTTCCAGATACCAGCAGCATCAAAGGTTACAGAGAGATGTTGTGAAAGCATTTCATTTCCCCAAAGAGTGAGCATTTTGTATTTCGTAAAACAGTTCTGGTGAGTCAAGAGTGACTCATGAAGAAATATCAGTCCATCATTTCAAACCAATTTCACAGTTGCAGGAAAGGTGAACAAAGTTTCTATATGTGAATAGGCGAGGAAAATTTATCCTCATTCTGTTCATGAATTCCATTGTGTCAGACAGCTATAGTTGTGGATTTTTTTAAAAGGCCAACACAAATGTAAATGTTTCAATTTATAGAGGTAAAATTAAGTGTCAGATTCCTTTCTCTTCCCACTGAGTTTAAATTGTTCTTTGGAGCACCAAAGAAAGAGATGAATTTTCCTTATGAAATGTGGTTCCAATACAGTCCAGCGGGGTAAGAATTGGGGGTGCTGGCATGCTGGGTCAGTGCATTAATACAGCAAACCTTTTCATCCGAGAGTCACAAGCTTCTCTGAGGAGGAGAGACATAAGAAAAAGTCAGTTTGTGCTTCACAGGTTGCATCCTGTGTGTATCGGTGTTCAGTTACAAGTATCATAAAATGAGAGATGCAACTGATTTGCATTCAAAAATAAATGGATGGTATGGCATGCCCAATGCACTTGGGCTGGGATTTCCAATAGAAGTTGAGGGAATTGGGTGTTCAAATCTCATTGAATTTCAGCCTGGGTGACCTGAAAACAACTGGTGGTTTCAGAGCTGCGCTTGAATGCAATGAAGAAGGAAGTCTGGCACACAAGAAGGTGAAGGGAGTTTAGAGCATATGGGACATCACAGAAAAAAGCCTGAAGTGCTGATTTGGCACCAGATACAAAAGATGTGATGAGGAGGGCAGCTGTGCAGGAACTTACATAGAAATGAGACAAAGTTCTAGTGAACTTTTCTTTTGTAATTCATAAGGAGATGAGAAGGAGGAACCATGAATTTCTGCCCTATGACCTACACAATAAACTTACATTCAAATAATGGTAACATTCTTTTGCAAGAGAAACAAAGCCCATTTTTACCTGCCCTGGCTTTTTCAGTAGGAGTATTTGGAATTTAGGGTTACCGTATTTGAACTTTCAAAAAAGAGGCCACCACTCTGACAGAGCGTATCTTGTATCAGTATCTACCAATTCACATTGTATTAATGTACTATATATATTATAATACATTAGTACAACATGAGTTGGCAGATACTGATAGAGATACACTCCCACTCAGGGGTGGCCTCTTTTTTGAAAGTACCCCTATGAGAGTCTCTAATGTTCTGTATGGGGGAATGTTGCAATGTTGCCATTGTGTCAACTTTGAATTATGTATGAGCTTTTAAATATGGAATTGTTCCTCTGCTTATGATGACAGGCACATTCACATCATATAAAATTGAGATGTGGGGAAATCTAAACAAAGCCAGTAAGTTCTGAACTGAGCCTAAAACATCTGCTGTGGTACTTAGGAATTGCAGCACATATGGTATATAGGAGCATCCAATATTTGCAAGCATGCTACCTATGCAGAGAATCCATAAAATATCAGAATCACCAGGTTTTGGATGTTTCAGTCTTAACTCTGAATTTCCTTATTTTAGTACATCAAGTTATTCTGGGGGTGGTTTTTCACTTCTTTTGTTTGCTTTGTTTATTTTAAGGTATACTGAAAGAGAAGAGAAAGACGGGTGCCATTGACATCCAATGGAGCTCAACAGTACTTAACATCCAGTGGTACATCCACTGTCCCATGAGAGAATTACAGTGGCAGAAGGGCTGGCGTCCGGCAGCCTGGCCAGAGTCAGAGTTGGAAGCAGCGGGGCCGAGGCTGGTGTCCAGCAGCCTAGTTGGGGTCGGAGCCAGTGGCAGCAGGGTAGGGCCAGCATCTGGCAGCCTGACAGGGGTCAGAGCAGGTGGCAGTGAGCCAGGACCAGCAGTAGGGGAGCCAGCCAGAGCTGGTAGGAGTGAGTCCAGCATCCGGCAAGTCTGGCCAGGACCATCAGCCCAGCCAGGCTGGTGACAGGGGGCTGCCTGGGGCCAGAAGCAGAGCTGGCAGCAGGGGGAGGTAGAAGGGGACCTCCCCAGGTCTAGTAATTCCTTTGTTCAGGGCTGTTCAGGTCCTGAGGTGCCAGACCAAAGAGGTCCAACCCGTCTAAGGGTGTGTATTCGGTTACATGTAACTTTTCCAGACTTCAGTCACTGGAGCTGCAATTTCCAATGGCAGGTGTCTGCCTCATGCTTTTTAAGTTTCAGCTAAAACAATTCAGTCATCTCCAAGAACAATGTTAAAGAAGACATGTTGCTTTGCCCATATTACAATCACAGGTAGGGAGACCACATTGCCCTGGCAAATATGGGACACTGGCCTCTGGGGATGGGAGCAGGACTGCTGTCTCATGTCAGGACTCATTGGCGATGGGGGCTGCTGCTCCAGGTTGAGGCACGAGGGATGGGGGCTCTACAGCCTCCAATGGGAGTTGCTTCTCCTAAGTGTAGGGCACCAGGGAATCAGTCGCCAGCCACCAGCTGCCCTGTTGTAGAGTTTGCCAGCAGTGGGGGATGCCGCCATGGGGTACCAGGAAATGGGGCAGCTGCCCCACAGAGGAGCTCCCCTGCAGCAGGAACTGCTGCCACGAGGTGCAGAGCTCCAGGGAACAGGGCAGCCAGCCAGTGGAAGAGCTACCTGGCAGGAGAGGCTGCCACCCTAAGATACAGGGTGCCAGGGAACAGGACCCTGCAAAATATGGGACAATTTGCCCATTTCATCTTTAAAAATTCTGAATGCCTGTGAGACAGCTTAAATAAGGGACAGTCCCAGTAAAAACAGGATGGATGTTCATCCTAATCTTAGCTCTCATCTTTTTCAGACCACTGCACAGCTTTCAGGAGTTTGATTTGTCTGGCATAACACCAATTTTCACTTCCCTTAAAACCAACTTGCCTACAAAATCAGGATTCTCAAACGCTGGGTCATGGACCACTGCCTGGGCACCTGCACATGAGACAATGAAGGGCTGCACTCATAATTAGTGGAGTCACTGAGGAATGGCTTCACTAACTAGTGCCTGAATCTTGCAGAAGATGCACATGTAACATGAGGTGGTGGCCTTGGGGAGAACAGTGGATAGATGAGACGAGGCACTGAAATGAGATGGGGGACATATGAGGTAGGTGGGGAGGGTAGTGAGGTGAGAAGAGGGATTGGGTGAATTTTGGAACAGGCATCTAGGCTGCATCTACACCACAGTGATCTTTCAAAAGATGATCTTCCGGAAGATCTTTTGAAAAAGTGCATCCACACACAGAAAAGCAGATGGAAAGACAGATCTGCTCTTTCAATAGAGAGAATCCACACAGCCCCCGCTCTTTTGAAAGAAAGGGCCAGGAATTGAGAAATCCAGGGCCGTGAGGACTGCTTTTTTGAAAAAAGGGTCTGCAGAGTGTCTGCACTTGCTTTTTTTCCAAATGAGCTTTTGAAAGGAGAGGCTCTTCCTGATCTGGGAGTGGAAGAGGGCTTCCAGAAGAAGAGACACATTCTTTCAATTTTGGATTGGAAGAGCTCATTTTGTGTGTGGATGTTCCTTGAAAAAAGAGACTGGTTTCCCAGAAGAGCTTGCTAGAGTAGAAACAGTAGAGACAAAGATGACTTTCCCCAGCTCCAGATCTGTGGCTGCCAGAAAGAGACCCTCCCCTCCCCTTCTCAGCCCAGCTCAGGGGCTGCCAAGGAGTGGGAGGAAGAGGTTAAAGCTGACAAACATCACAGCCAAATTCCCTGAACTTCACTCACAAAAAAGAGACACACCTGTCACATTAAAAAGGTAGGACGACTGATATTAAAATATGAGTTCTGCGTTTTTATTTGTAGAACAAAGAAGAAACTAATAATTAAGATTTTCATATTTAGTGTTTTTATCCAAAGCATCTTTGAATAGTGAGCTAATAGTACAAAGACTATTTGGAAAGATCATTAAGGGGTCCGCCAAGACCTTCAGCAATTTTCAAGTGGTCCATTAAAAAAAGTTTGCAAGTCACTGGTTAGCATCACGTCGCACTATTACTGACAAATTGCTTTCTTTCGCATTTCTACCTTATAATTATAAATCAGTTGGAATATAAATATTGTACTTACATTTCAGTGTGTAGAGCAGAGGCCACTATAAACAAGTCATTGCATGAAATTCTTAGCTTGTACAGAATTTATTAGTATGTTTTATGTAACCTGTTGCAAAGGTGCTGACTTCCCCCCTAGCCAGGGTGTGTGTGTTTGATCCTGCCCCTTCACCCCAAACCCCTGCTTCTGCTCCTCCTGTTCCCTCACCTGCCCAGGCCCTGATCCACATCTACCTGCCCCCATTCCACCCCCTCTCCCAAAGCACTCTGTCCTTGCTCCTCCCCCTCCCCCAAGTGCCTCTTGCACATTGCTAAACAGCTGATCCACAGCAGGCAGGAGGTGCTGAGAAAGAAGGGGTGATGCTCATCGAGAAGGGTTTCCGGTGGGTGCTCAGCACCTACTATGTTTTACATGGGTGGCTCCAGAGCTGGAGCACTCGCAGAGTAAGCACCTGTGCCTGCTACTTCTGCCTGTTAGTACAAGAGGTAAAGGCAGTGGAATCCTGCCTATCTATGCTCTATATGTCAAGCTGGCTGGGTAGTGGCAACTGGCAGCTCACAAGCCAGAACCAGCCCTTGGGACAATTCTCTCCAGCACTCATGGAGGACATAGATTTATAGAACAAAATGGTGTCCACCACACAGCATAAGCTCTCAAGCACCAGACATGTAAGGTCATGCTGCATGGAGGGTGCTATTTTGGACAGCCTAAGGCATGCAAGTGAGTTGGTGCATGCCTTACTAAAACTAACATGACACGCAACTGATTAGAGGTCACTGCTATGAATCTTTCCGGACAACCCCTACCTCACTCAACATATGGGGAAGTGCTCTGGGAATGATGTTAATGAGACTATTATCTGTAAGATCCTGGACTCATTTGTTGCAGAAATTGAAAGATGTGTAGTGAAGCAGGAAGAGAACAGTAGGAAGAAATGGATGGTCTCCTGGGTAAGGATGTTGAATGGCATTCTGTAGAATAGGATTCCATCCTTTGTATTTCATGGGGATTGGTGAGTAATTCCTGAACTAGATCCTGAGTAAGCTACATGTGTTGATGAGCCTATTCCTATGTTAGGCTCCAACCAAACCATAGAACATGAGCTGATCTGGTGACTTTCAGAACAGATATATAAGCATCTCAGGAAAGACAACAGCTTAGTCTTCTCAATGTCACTTCATGGCTTGGAACTGACAGTGGTAACAGACTGCCCAAGCCTCAGCCTGCTCCAGTCCTGTTCTTAGGGCCGCTCTAGCTATACTCTTTCTCTGGCCTTGTTCCAGCCTTGTGCTGAACTTTTCATTCCAGCTCTGAACCTCTGGCTCCAACCACTAGGCCCAACAGCCACAGTTCTCAGCACTAAGCATGACCATCTTCATCACCATTTTGTACTCACAGATGGACAAGAAAATTCTGACACCTTAGAACAAGTCATTTCCCCAGCATTCTGACATTACAAAGCACAGCAAAGGCTTTCACCCAAATATAACAATAAATGTTAAGAATAATAATAATGGAATTGGCACAGCACTTGATCTGAAGAGCTTTTCTCATGGAAGCTGCAGAACACTTATAGACCTCTTCAGATGTCAAGTGCTTTGCCACTTCCATTATTATTACTGTTATCATGTATTATTTGCACACTGGTGAAAGCCTCTGCTGTTCTTTTGATGGAAGAATGCCATGAAAATAACTTCATTCCAAACTTTCAGGATATTCTCATGATCATCTAGTCTGGCCTCCTGCACACCACAGGCAACAAAACCTCACCCGCCCACTGCTGTCGTTGGCTGATAACCTCTGCCTGAGTTGCTGAAATCTTGATTTAAAGACTTCAATTTAGAGAGAATCTACCATTCATGCTCATTCAGAAAATCAGAAAATGACCATGCCAATGCTGCAGAGCAGAAAAAGCAAGGTCCTCTGGTAGACTGACCTGGGAGAAAATTCCTCCCCTACCCCAATCTGGTGACCAATTAGACGGTGAGCATGTAGACAAGACCCACTGGATAGATACTTCAGAAAGAATTCTCTGAATTAATTCCCAGCCGTCAACATCTAATATCCCATCTCTAGCTTTTGGAGACATTTGCCAATAGCAGTCATGGATGTGCCAGTGTAGGATCCATTCCATAATGCTATCAAGCTCAGTCTTGAAACTAGCTGACCTATTAATGTACAATACCTGCTGGTTCCTCCAGAAAACCAATTCCACTGAAGTCAGTTGGTGTTAGCTACGGTCGTAGGTGAGCAGGTTTCCTAACATATTTGTTCAAACCCCTCCAGAGAGATTCCAACAAACCTGGAAAGATACTTCTCATCATTTCTAAACATTGTTCTCTTCATCTGCATTAGTACCCCAGTGCCTCTAGGAAGCTTCCTGTCTGGGACAATTTAGATGGGGTTGGTCCTGCTTTGGGCAGGGGGCTGAACTCGATGACCTCCTGAGGTCTCTTCCAGCCCTGGGATTCTATGATTTTATGGTTGGTAAAAGAGCTGGCATATCAGAAATCCACAGGACTTTGGTATTCTCTGCAGAAGCAGAAAGTAGCAGAAAGCCCAAAATAAAGTATGTGTAAAAGCATTAGGGGGCAAATATATAAATAAGTTTATTACACATCCAAAGAGGGCAGCATTGTCCAATTTAGGAGGATCATTATGTTTGGCAATCAGTTTTAAGAAAATCTTATCATCGTGTACTTTGATAATATCAGCTAAATTAGTAAATCAGAGAACGAAACACTTATTTTATTTCCTTGTAATCTGAGGTCAGTGTGTCCCCTAATAGGACAACCTATTGCAATATTGCTGACTCATACTCTGTTTGAAATTATAACTTCCTTGTTTGCGTCCGAAAACCTATTAATGTGCTGTCATAAATATTGCAATGGTAGTGCACATTTTATTAAACTCATGTACTTCTTTTGTGGAGAATCATTAGTAAGGAACAATCTGGATGAGAATATAAATAACTCTGTTAGGGTGCCCTCTTTTGGCAACAGAAAGACTTTAAAGCTTCCAGTAAAGCTGATCACAAAGGTTTTTGCTTTTAGGGATGTGAATAAATAAGAATTTCAAAGAAATCACAGTAATATAATCCAAAGCAAAGGCTGAAATTAGGATGACCAGATAGCAAGCGTGAAAAATCGGAACAGGAAGTCGAGAGTAATAGAAGTGTAGATAAGAAAAAGTCCCACATATCAGAACTGTCTCTAATTGAGCAAAACTGGGACATCTGCTTGCCCTAGCTGAAAACCTTCATTTTTAGATGATGTCACCTGCCTTTCCCTCACAGCCAATCACAACCCTTATGGAAGACAATGATTCAATTTTATTTTGAATTTCCTGCATTTCGTCATAGTGTTAATATTGAAATGCCCAGCTTGTATCTATATAAAACATACAGTTCAAGCCTTCCTCAGGCATGCAGATTAGCCTTATCCTGGAGCAATACCTCATCTCTATCCGGGGACAATTAGTCATGTAAATTAGAAGTCATTACCAAGGACCACAAAACCCTTTAGCAAAAGCTCATTGATGAGCTAAATATATCTAAAGTGCTTTGAGTCTTGGAGGTGGGGGGAGAGATATGATCACATTAGGAAGTAAATTCTGGCACAGAAAATGAGGTTGCATTAATCTGTATTCATTCCCAAAGAGTTATACTACTGTATGCTGCCACACTGATACATAATGGAAAACATTTAAAATGCCAGGCTATAAAAAGTGTTTTCTTCATTACATTTTCTTTGAATGTTTGATCTTCAATTTTGCACTGAAAAGTTTGATTCAACATTACTTTCCAGTAAGAAACTGCCAGATTCAATTGTAGAAAGAATTCTCTTCTAATTGCAATTTGTAAGCAGAGGATTTAGTGCATTGTTGCCTGAAAAATGAAACTGTCTAAATTATTTTCCCCGAAACTAACATCTTCCACAAATAAAAGCAGCATATAATAGCTAGGCATAATTAAAGAAAAATGACACCTACTGTTACATGAATAAAGGAAATGTGTTGATGACAAGGAGGGGGAAAAGGATATTTCACAGTAGTGTTCCTGGAACACAAAAAGGTATATAGTAGTTCTTTAACAAGTTTTTGTTCATTGAACTGAAAAAAATGTCCAAGTTTTAAAAGTGGCAAACTTCATCCAATTACCTCTCTAGCAGGCAGCAAAACTATAGTGTAAGTTCAGAACACCCAATGGAATCCTTTTTAAGGATGGAACGCAGTTAACTTCATGATCTTTTAAGGTCTCCGTACACTGTGCAAGCAATAGTCAAGCAAGCTTCTATTTCTCCTTTCTCCATTCTTTGTACCTGCTTTCTGACCCTCATCTGTTCATCTATTTCATTTCAGAATATTACATAAAAATGAACCATTAAATCAAGCCACAATTATGAACACATAAAAACTTCAATGTGATAATGGAAATGTACATGTTTGATTATCTCAACCCTTGGTGCCAGGCTATCTTTACAGATGATGTCTCCCTTTCGCCTTGTTTTCTGTTTCTTACCCTGGCAACCACATAGTCAGTAATGGCATGATGATAAAACTAGTTATAAGCTGTGTGGGGTGGGGATTGCATTGTGCTGCTTATCTGTCAATAACAATGCTAGATTAATAAATATGCAGTGATAGCTATGGGAGATGTACTCTTCCCTGTTTGCTGTAACAGGGTAAGAGCAGCACAATTTGTAAAGTGCTGGTGGGAATGCAGGCTCAGCTCAACTCCCATAAGAATATGTTTTGGAAATGATGTGCTGGCTGGAATTAGGTACCAATTTCAGATCATGCTTCTTAAATAGACTAACATATTACTGTCTATCCTTGTGAAGACTGGGTTTGTACAAGGCCCAGCTGAGAAAGAACTCAACAAGGTCAATACTAAAAGCTCTGGCCTTAAAATTGTTCCACTTTATATTCAGGGCATGCCAAAATATGAACAGACATGTGCCTTGATTGTGTACTAGTTTGCTTCCCAAACAGATCACTCATAGCACCACCCCATTATGCTCCCACAAAAATTTTCACTGCCAAATGGAGTGCCCGCACATGTCCCCCACCCTGCTCCTCTGTGGGGCTCTCCCTGCACTCTCTCTCCCTCCTGGCACCAGTTGCTTGTGCTGCAGGTGTTGTCATTAGCTCCTGTGCAAAGCAATGCTAGGTGAGTGTAAAAGGCTGCAGATTTGGTAGTTTTACTCTCTCTTTTGCAAAGGTGTAAATGACCACACAAGGGATAAGAGAGTGGAGAGCCAGAGTCTCTGACATCAAAGAGGAATGTGTCACATAAAGAGAGAAGTTAATCCAGGTCATTATAGACTTTTATTGAAGACCTTGGAAACAAGAATATATTATGGTGATGAGCAGTGGTATATGTCTAGACAGACTAGACAAAAGCAGAAACACTTAAAGCAGTGAAGTCTCATCATTGGTTTTCAATACAATTTTTTGTTTTCTAGTAACCTGTCTCAAGTAAGAAATGCAAGTTACATGCTATGTGAAATGCATTCTTAACAACCCTGAAAAAACGTGCATTACAATAAATCCTAGAAATGACAAATCATGTGGTATGTCTATGAGTCTCTTGTGGAGCAGAGATCTCAATCTGAGAATATTAAACAGATAACAAAAGATGGCCCTCGTAAGAGTTACAAAATGCTTATAGATGATAAAACCAGTTACCAAACTGGCATTTTGTAACCTGTGAATTTTAACAAAACAACACTCACTGTACACATCTCCCAGAAAACGCTGACTAAATGAATTTGATAATAAGAACTTTGTAAAGTCAGACCCAATGCCTGAATATTTCACTTTCCGTAAGCATAGCTTCCTTTTGTTCCTCTGCCTATTGAGGCTGCCAAATATCAGCTTGTCTATGTGATTAACTATTCAGACAAAGCCCCAGAGTTAGATTATGTTTTGCTTTGTACTTGTGCATGGATACAAAATGTAGGTGAAAGAAACTTCCTTCTGTTAATTAGAGGAAGTCCTTGGTTCAAGTCTTTCCATGGTCTCCGTATAAACTGAATGTGACAAAGAATCAGCCAGTGTCCATCCTGACAGAACCAGGCTGCCTCTCAAGCAGCTGACATCCAATTCTACTAGAACCATATTATCTGTGGTGGGGCTCTACTCCCTCCTCAGAAAGAAGAAATGGGCAAAGCAATTTGAGATTAAAATTATTCTTAACAACATGAGGCTCCTGCCTAGGGTAGGACACACCCAGCTAATATATTTTCAAAGATGTTAAATCCTTTCTATTCCAGGGTTTAGGAACATGTAGGATACTACATTTTAAAACAAAGCCTTAGACACTGCCACTCCTGTAGATTCCCAGCTCCTGAAAAGCAACCTATTCTGGATAGTCCTGGTTCATACAATTTCTTGCTACATCTTACTGGGCAAAATGCCAATGGAAGATAAAGTTTACGGCTTATTTCTGATGGACTATATAGATGCCACTAAGCTAAGTTTACACTGCACAGAGTTCCTTCTATTCAAGATATACAGCATCCGAGATTTTCCTGAACAAAGTTAACAGTCTTCATTTCTTCAGCCTTCATTGCAATGACAGCTGCAATGCAATAACCTTTTTTTACCTTTTATTCCACATCCAAATAATCAGATGATCTTCAAATTACTTTTATGTTTCAAGTGGCAGCTCCTGTGTATGAACTCTGCTTTTCCATCCCCACAATCCCAGATATTGCAAAACTGTCACATTCATGTTTTCATGCATGCAATGTTCTGTGTTGGGCTGCAGCCCCAATAAAGATCTCATTGGTTTAAAAAAAATGACCCCCCCAAAGTAAAAGACTTTATTATTAAGTTTATCAGTCTGTCATGGAGACAGAAAAAATGAAGAGAAAGATGAATGATAAAAATAAAAAGCTGCTTCTAACAAACATCCTAGTAGTTTCAGCAACTCAGTAATTTACAACACACATAAACAATGTTATTTATAGACCTGTGTTTATGTGTATTTTTCTTCAGTATTTAACCAAACAGTGACTTTTCAGTAATCCTGCCTGGCCGTGTCTACACTAGCCCCAAACTTTGAAATGGCCATGCAAATGGCCATTTCGAAGTTTACTAATGAAGCGCTGAAATACATATTCAGTGCCTCATCAGCATGCGGGCAGCCGCGGCACTTCGAAATTGACGCGGCTCGCTGCCGCGTGGCTTCTCCCGACGGGGCTCCTTTTTGAAAGGACCCTGCCTACTTCGAAGTCCCCTTATTCCCATGAGCAGATAGGAATAAGGGGACTTCAAAGTAGGCGGGGTCCTTTCGAAAAGGAGCCCCATCAGGACGAGCCGCGCGGCGGCGAGCTGCATCAATTTTGAAGTGCCGCAGCCGTCTGCATGCTAATGAGGCACTGAATATGTATTTCAGCACTTCATTAGTAAACTTCGTGTGATGGGGTTCAGGGGTCCCCCTGCACTGCACCCCGCCCGCTGGCAGGAGAGACTCTCACTCAGCAGGCACAACAGCAGGTTTATTAGGCAACAGATGTCCAGTTTCTCACAGAAGCAACAGCATAGCCGCCAGAGACAGTCCTTCCAACCTGTCCTGGGGGGAAGACCCCGAGGGGTGCCCCTCTGGGATGTAGCTTTCCCCCTCCTCAGGCTGGCTGCCTTCCAGCTCTCCCTTTTCCTCGCCTCTAACTGCCGCCCCCGATTCAAAACCCAGCTCAGCTCCTCCCTGCTCTTTGTTTAGGCAGAGGTGTTATCTGCCAGTTGTAGCCCCAGGGTCATCCTTAGCCACTGGGAGCTGCTGCTTGCCTCGGACATCCAGCCTGACTCACACATGCACCCCCCCCACTCCATCACATCTCTCCCCCCTTCCAGACCGCACTGAGCAGGGTCACTTAGCCAGTGACCTGGGGAAGTTCGGGGCCCTCCCTGCGTGACAGGGCATCGGCTATGGTGTTGTTGTTCCCCTTGACGTGGACCACCTCCATGTCGTAGTCCTGCAGGAGCGGACTCCACCGCAGGAGCTTGGCATTGGCCCCTTTCATGTGATGCAGCCAGGTCAGGGGTGAGTGATCGGTGTACACGGTGAAACGCCGTCCAAACAGGTACGGCTGCAGCTTCCCCAGCGCCCACACCATGGCCAGACATTCCTTCTCTATGGCCGCGTAGTTCTGCTCCCGGGGCAGCAGCTTCTTACTCAGGTACACGATGGGGTGTTTCTCCCCTTTGTCAGTCACCTGCATTAGCACCGCCCCCAGCCCCACGTCCGAGGCATCGGTGAACACCAGGAAGGGCTTGTTGAAGTCTGGATTTGCCAGCACTGGGGCCCTGACCAGAGCCTCCTTCAGCGCGCAGAGGGCCTCTTGGCACTGCTCGGTCCAGACCACCTTCTCAGGCTTTCCCTTTTTACACAGCTCCGTGAGGGGGGCTGCGATGGAGCTAAAGTGGGGCACAAACCTCCGGTAGTACCCCGCCATCCCAATGAAGGCCTGGACCTGCTTCTTAGTCTGGGGTGTTGGCCAATCTCTGACAGCCTCCACTTTAGCTGGCTCTGGCTTTAAGCAGCCGCTGCCCACCTTGTGGCCCAGGTAGGTCACCTCAGCCATTCCCACCTTGCACTTCCCTGCCTTGATAGTCAGACCGGCCTTCTGGAGTCGGTCCAGCACATTTCGAAGTTTGGGGCTAGTGTAGACACAGCCCATCAGAGTCAGAGTTTCTATTTTATATGCCACTGTGGTTACATGGAAATGACATCAAGAGATGGGAAAAAATGAAATGAAATCCATCTCTCTGGCTGTCCCTCTCTTTTAAAGCTCCCAGGAGGCTCTTGAATGTATGGGACAGACCAAAGGGGAACTACAAATACATCAAACATCACCTGGATTAGTGATCGGCAACATGAGGTTCATGGGTCATATGAGCTCACTGGGGTTCTGCTTGCAGCCCATAGATGCACAGACTGCCCTCCCCATGTGTCTCTTGCGTGCCAGGGCAAGAGCACCAGAGCCCAGCACTTCTTTGCTCCTCCCTTGTCCTCTCAGCACTTTCAGAGCTGCAAACCCTGTTTCGTGCTCTGTCTCTGCTCCACCCCCTCTTTCCCAGAGATGGAATCCTGCGGAGGAGTGGCGGGGGGCACAGGGTTGCAGGTGAAACCCCAGTGGGCCATGAGCTGCTACAGCTCATTGAGTTGAAGAAGGGCCACTCATCGTTTGTGATTGCCCATCACTGACCTACATCCTCCCATCCCCATTCTTGGCTCTTACTCAGTAATGATACTCACAGGATTGACATCCACAACCAAACCAACAAAGTGGGGTATTAATAAAGCTTAATAAAGCTTAAAAATCATAAACAAAACACCCTTGCCCTAGCAAAGGTTTTACTCTGAAAATGGAAAGGTGCCAAAGACCCCATGAAGTTCTTGTGGGACTTAGCTAATGTGCTGGATTTTAAATGGAAGGTGCTCAGATATTGTGGCGATGGCCTGAGATATAAAACCCTGTGATAGACAGGTATGTCACAGGGGCAGCTGCTTTCTGTAGAATTCTCTATAGAGGGTTTCCAGGAAGTGTCGGAGCCAGTAGAGAAGCCTCTATACAGAAGGTCTAACATCCCACTGATTATTTAGATCCATACTCACCAGAGAAGACCCGTGCAGGTAGGGGATCTTTCTGGAGTCTTATTCTATGAGGGCATGTGCTGCCACTTCCCAGATGGAGAAAACTGCAAGCAGATAGAAGTGAAGGATTCTGCCACCTTACCTCCCTCCAGTGAACAATGGAACCCTCTGTACTTCATCCACCCTCCTGCAATACAGTATTTGCAACACCTAGTATTTAAATGCAGAGAATATGCTTAGTGCTGATGAAGATAAAGACTCTCCCTAGTCTAAAGAGACTATGTCTAAAACAAAGGCACAAGCAATACAGGATGTAGTCTCAGAGGAAGGACTGAATATATTATATATATTTAGCTACAGTCCTATCTTTCTAAACTATTAGCATGGAGACTATGACTGATGTAACACAGTCTGTAGGATTCACAAAAAGAAGGGAATGAGCTCAGTTAGTGCACTGGGATTGAAAAGTCATTCCATGCACAGGGAATAAGGCACAAAGGGAGATTTCCACTAATGCTGCCAACCTTAATGCCACCTGTGCTTCCTTCCCCTCTCCTGAGAGATGATGACCTGTGTGTGTCAACAACTTTCTAAACCCAGGAGGTCACACATGCATGAGTTATTTCTCAACACCAAATGCAGTGCGCTCCCTCCTAAAGTAACAATCACACCCAGCCACACCAGTCAAATGCAAAGAAAAAATACTTTCTCATGGGCCACTCAGTGCAACTCATCATATCTTTTACTTGTATCTTAGAGGGCAAGCTAAGGACAAAAAAACCTAGTCAGAAGTTCGACAATATATAGACACTGCTGGGAAAGTCAAAGACAACATTTCAACCTTACCTTTGAATTTTCCTTGCTTTTATGGATTTAGGACAGACCTTTCATGTGTACTTCAACTTCTGGTTTGTTTGTTTTTTTGTGATATCTTACATTTAATGAAGGTATCCACCAAGCCCTATGCTGATAGTGCCTGAGCAGATAAAAACAGCAGAGCCCGTCTCATGTTCTGTCCTTTGGATACCAAGATGTGTTTATGGATTTGTCAGAGTAACTTTGAAGCTGGGTATGAAGAAATAGGATTTGACGTTTTTTTTCTACTTCTATAGTAGGTCTTATTTGGTTGGGGAAGATGCTATTGAACTCTGGTAAAACAAAAGCTATGTGAATTTCTTGAGCAGTTAAAGAGAATGTCATTCATTTTTCTCTTTCTCCCCAAACCTAAAGATACTAGAGAGCAGTGTTAGCTCAGGAGATGTCACAAATATTTGTGCAGTTGTGAAGAAAAACAAAGACTCCCAAAGCCCTTCAGAAGCACTACTCTACTTGTTCAAACCATAAGTGCCTATAAACATTTCTCTTTTCTTTTCAAAAGTTGTCTATACCAGTGGTTCTCAACCATGGGTACATGTATCCCATGGGGTATACAGAGCTCTTCCAAAAGGTACATTAACTCAGTGTTTCTCAACCTTTTTTATGATTAAAAAGAATTGGGCTTCTTTTATGTTCATCTAATTGTTTAGATATGCTTTCTGCACAGTTATAAGTATGATGGTGAGTTTATTGCTTATAAGCAATTTCTTCCAACCAACCAGTTACAATTAAATTGTTTAAACAAATGTGTTGCAACTGTAGGAAAACATTGTGTCTGAAAATTGTAGGTACTTTATTAAAAAAAGGTAGAGAAATACTGGCTTATACATTTTGTTTTCCTACTGAATGTGTCCTGTGTTTTCAGGTAGGAGGAGTTTTTAAAACATTTTATAAAATGCCTCTAAAATGTAAAAAAGTCACAACAATGTGCTCATTATGATCTGAATTCCGTTCTGTACCTTAAGGTTTCTCAAAGCAATCTAACCATTGCAACAGCAAGGTCAATGGAGCAAAGTATGATGTCTGACACTGCCTTGGTAAGAGCAGCTTCTGGACCACTAGATGCCACCTGATGGATTTAAGTGAAGAAGGCTCACGGTTAGGAGTTATCGCGAGACACTTATTAGGTCAAGGCTGATCAGCCACAATCTGAAGAAACAACTGATTATAACTTAAAGCTCATAAAAACCACAGGCTCTGTTTTTCAGAAGTGATGGACACCCAGAACACTAAGAGCTGTCAATGAACACTTTTAGGTGTCCAGGACCTCTGCAGATCCCCTATTCTATTGAAGAATGACATACATTGGCACTCTCCCAGTTAAAGTTGGTATGGCACTATGAAGATAACTACTAAACATCATTTATTACAGAACCCTCTATCTCAAAAGGATATGATAAATCAAGCTGCCTCTGATGGAACTGATTTAAACTCAATGAACATGAAGCACCAGTTGCTGCTGTTTAACAATGTGAAGGTGTAAGGGACACCATTATGCAGCTGGTTGGCTGATTAACCTTGCACCTGAATAAGAACTGGAATTTGATTAGCTGATCTTTATGAAAGAGTGAAGAAAGAAATTGAAGAGGGGATGCAACGCTTCAGAAAACTGAGAGGAGAACACCATGCACCCAATAGATTACTATTGGAATTACAGCAGAGAGAAATATTTTGTTTAGAGTTGAAGCATTTAAAGAAATTATAGGAAATTTCTAAATGAAAAGTAGTTTTGAACAAAAAAAGATGAAATGTTTCATTAAAGAAAGAAGAAAAACAACATATTTTGCTTTAGGAGATTTTTTTTCTTCATGCAATTGTTTGGTGAAATGAACAAAATTTCACAAGGGCTATGTCCACACTGGTAAGTTTTTACGAAAAAGCCAGGGCTATTTCGAAAAATCCCATGGATCGTCTACACACAAAATGCATTCTTTCCATATTAAATGAGAAGAATGGAGCACTTTTTCCGGTGGCCCTATTCCACTCCCAGATGAGGACAAGCGCCTTTTTCTGAAAGATTCTTTCAGAAAAAAAAATGTGTAAACACCCTGGTAGACCTTTTTTTGAAAGAGCAGTCCTTCATATTGCCAAATTTTTCAATCTGCAGCATTTCCTTGCCCATTCTTTTGAAAGAGTGGCTGGGGTGTGGCCATCTTTATCGAAAGAGTGGATCAATCTTTCCATCAGCTTTTTAGTGTGTGGTCACAATCTTTCAAAAGAATCTTTTTTAAAAGAGATCTTCCAAAAGAACTTCTTTCAAAGGATCATTGTAGTTTAGCCCTAGACAAAATGTTTCGTTACTACCTAATTGGCATTTTTTTGCCAGAAATGATTTGGCTGAAAAAAATTACTCTTCATTTGATCTGTAGCTCCCTGGATAGCAGCATTCTTATGAAAAGAGTGTCTTCTGTTATGAGCATTTCAATACAGGAGGATCTCAATGTAGGCACACCAGTTAGGAGTATTTTACTATGCTAACACTAACCAGTTCTATGTCTTTGGGCTCAGATTCTTCGCTTATTTGGCAAGTCTTCAGTGTGACACACACATATCTATTGGAGAGTAGATTTTGGCCTTTGTGTAAGAGCTAAATGTATTTACTATTGTATGGTATTGATGCATTCACATGTACTTCTACACAGAATTAGATAGGTGAATAATCTGGAGTGGCATTCATTTAATCTGAATGAACAAAATCTCCGACTGTCTTTTACACAATTTAGTTAACATGACAATTGAATCTGTGTGGGGGAAGGAAGTGTTTAAAGTCCTGAAAATGCTGGCTTGCAGATTCTCACAACTGATATTTTTATTTTTAATTTTTAAACAATACAGTAAGAGTAGAGGCCTCATTTAATGGCAATACATTACACTGTGTATTTTCTTTCATTATAGAAAGACCCCAGCCCCTTTAAGTAGTGTCCATACTAGTAGCCTAGCCTCAAGGTAATGAAGGCATAGACTGATGAGACCAAAATCATATTTGACAGGAAGAAGCACGGACTTCTGTTTAGTGAATTCTGAGGAATGGCATGGTCTTGTTAAGGCTCTAGAGCAGGCTCAGGAGATTAATTATCATCTCTGTCATGGACTTCTTTTCTAATCTTCTTCAAGCTACAGACTTAGTTCCTGCTCTGTAGAAATATCCATTATATGGATGATGTGAGGACCTATCTATCTTCAGTATTTATATGGGTCCTATTATAAATTTATGAACTCCAATATGGTGGTAATAATTGATGAAAGCTCAATATTATTAAGATGTCTCAGAGCAAAGATGAGTCCAAAACAACTCACTGTTTTATGATTTTAAAAGAAGATACATAGTTTTGTGACCTTCTCTGTTACTAAAAACTACATACTGTGTTGCCATTCAAATCAGATATCTCAAATGTTTACATATGAACAGATCTGAAAAGCATGGGAGGGGATGGAAGAAGTATAGATATTGCAGTGTAAGTTAACAGCGGAGCGACTGTTGACTTTCAGCCTACGACAATAAAGATTCTGTCATACCGGGAGTCTGCAGTGCATTGTGTGTTTGATATCCGCCCTTAGTTTTAAATCAGAAAATTAATTTTATCAACACTGGTCTAAAGGAACCTTAGGCATTGTTAGTATGGCTAAAGGGAAAAGGAGTTTGGATAAAATAATTGCTTTTAAATCCACCAAGCAGAAATTGCAGTTGATCCCACATACACAGGAATATATTACAACCAACCCATTTTTAAAATAGACTCTTGAAAGGTTTGAACAATTAGAATGTTCTTAGGTAGAAAATATCTATTTTTAAAAATTTTTCAGGAAATAAACTTCACTCATTTTAACAGATGTGAGCCAGATCCTCAGCCAAGGTAAATGGCTTAGGGATTAGCAGCCTAGCACATGAAGTATTTTTGGCAGCCACTTGGTAATGAGTAGGAAATCTTCATGTCACCCTCCTATTTCTAAGTCTGTTGATGGCTGATCAGCCCTATTCTGGACCTGCAGATCTTGTCACAGAAGGGGCACGTATTGGTAGCTGTTGGAGGTGTGGGGGGCAGTTTTTGATGCTCGTTTCTTCTTCTCCACCTCTCCTCATCTGCATTGTGGTGGGAGCTCTCAAAGAGCACCACACCCTCACAGATTACTGTTCTCCACTGAGGATGGTATTGGGCAAGGTTCCGCAGTGTCAACACCAATGCTTCACTTTTTCACGTATGCCTTCAGCAAGTCCTTATATTGCTTTTGCTGGCCCCCAGTACCATTCTGCCCTTCCTCCAATTCGGAAAACAACCTCAACCATGGAGGTCCAGTATGCGGGTGACAACATGGTTGCTGCTCTTTCTCCCTCAGCCCTTCAGACCATCTTAAGTGCCTTTGTTGAAGCATCCAAGAATATCAGCCTCACACTGAACATCAAAAAGACCAAGGTGTTCCACCAACCCTCACCAATAGCACAATCTCATATACCTTCTATTGAAGTCAACGGAGAACCTTGGAAGTCACATTACTACTAAAGTTTTCATTAATGCAGAAATCCAGCATCATCTAAGCTGTGCAAGTTCTGCATTTGCCTGCTTGAGAAAAAGGGCCTCTGAGAGCCAGGACATCTTTCCCAAGACAAAGGCCCTTGTATACCATGTGGTGGCTGTTCCAACGCTATTGTACACATGTGAAACCTGGACAGCATACAAACATCCATGCTGCTTCAGGAGAATCCTAAATATCTCTTGAGAGAATAGACACATGAACACTAGCATCCTGGAGGAGTCTAACATGACCGGCATTGAAGCCATTATCATTCATCAACAACTTCATTGGACTGGTCTTGTGGTTTGGATGTCTGATTAGCACCTCCCCAAACATGAAGTATATATGTACCCTAGATCATAGTTTAGTAGCAATTTCAGAGCCACAAAACAATTAATTGTTCAATGGTCTTATCTGAGTCACAATACTTCTAAGGAGATGCAGTACACATGTGAGTTTTGCATCATGTCTTCATTCTGTTATACCTAGTATATTTTGTAGCAGGCAAGCATTGAATATTTAGGTGTTCAACGATCTGTGCAGAGCAACCATACTGTCACTTGGTGCTTTCATTGTAAAAAGTTTGTGACCCTATAAGAAAAAAACATATCCTGTGTAGTCTCTGACTTCATAAGTCTTTGACATAGCGCTAACCCTAGTTAGTGATGAGCACCATCTCAAAAGATACACATCTGCAAATAACATGGGAAGTAAGCAAGATGAGTCAGAAATCATGCTAAATACATAATAAGATCAAGTAATTGAAACTATCTTGGGAAGATGGGCCTCACAACTGAATTGCCAGTGAACAGTAGGGGGTATAATCGATATAGAAAACACAGAAGGAAAAAATACGTTAAAGGGTTGAATACACACTGTTCATTCTCTGAAAAACAATGATGTTATTTGACAAGCAGAAATTTAAAAAATACACCCAAAGAAATTCGTATAGAAAAGACGATTAAGATGAAGAAAGGACAAACAGATCTCTTAATACACTCTCTGTCTCACATCTTTCTGGGGCATTATTTCTCTGAGTTATTATTTCTTTCTTTTTTTTTTTGCCTGACCAGCTGGGGGATGAACAGCTTCCAGAGATCAAGAAATGTGAGAACACTATTAGGATATGGCAGTGTTGGATTTGAGTTGAGTCTGTCAGATTTGCATATGGATATAAATAGTCAATGTGTAAGAAAGTGCCTAATTTGAGAGGTAATGGGGATTATAATTGTTTCCATCTATCATTGGCAGGGATGATATCTCTCTGGGATGAAGTCTCCTGAAGAAATAAAGGACTGAATTAACTATGTTGGCCTGGAATATCAATTTGTTTGGGATAATTTGTTCTTAAAGTGATTTCTTCATATCCATGGAAAACCTTGGACATCAGTGGTGAATTTGAAGGCTAACAAGTGATAGTAACTTGGGTTCCAGGTCACCATAAGACATCAGAGCATCATAGTCTTAGATCCATAAGGGCATTTGAAAAATAAAGAGATTTGCTTGGGAAAGGAGCTGGAGAGTTGAAATCAGGATAGCTTTAGACAGTGTGTCAATAGTATCGGTTATAGCTAAAAGGCATGTAATCAGTTCTATACCCTTCAATGTCATTGCAGATTCCCAGTGATGCTCTTCTCCCAAACTGATTGATTAGCAATTAGAATATAAAGGCAGGATTGGGAGGGAAGCTTTATGAAACAGCTGCTAGAGAGGGCAGCTTTGAGCTATCACCTGTTATTTTGAAAGATATGATGGCAATAAATCTAGTCCTGAGTAATGGTAACAACAAACTCAATGTTAGTATTGGTCAAATCTTTACTTGTCCTGAGAGAAAGATGAATGATGATCGTGTCCCACATGAGAATCATAAATAGCAATGGTACTAGAAAATGAATTCAGGGCTTATGGGGCATCAGTGTCAGTGAAAGCATCTGTTGGAAGCATGCCAATGAGCGTTGGTTTGCCAGGGTTTTCTTTTCTCACATCAGTCCTTTTACTAAAAATGCTTTTGGATGTGGTGTCCACATCAATAACACCACAGTCAGAGAAGTAGTGCCTGTTATTAATGGGAAAGATTCTTACTGTGCTTCTGTCTGTAGATTCACTTTTGAGGCTGTTGCTGAAATAATAAAAAAAATAATTTCTATATTTTGCAGCAATATTCATAAAAGTAGCAGAAAGAATGGAAAGAATATATTATCCTAAGAACAGGGAAAGGAACAATATTTCACCAAATAGTTCAGGTTAAGCCCCTTAGTGGATCAGTTTAGTTAGGGCAGGCACATAGTCTTGTAGCAACTTGTCTAAATGGAAACAAAAGAAATGACATCAGTTGTAATTCACGCTTTTAGTTATCTGGATGCAAATCTCTATGTGGACACTAGTAATGTGCCTGTCTTCACAGACGTGTTTCCAAATAACTATAGTGTGAACTACAAACAACTTAGTTTGTTTCCAGATACTGTGTAGCCAAGACCAATGTGCATTTGAAGTATTTGTACTTAT
Source organism: Carettochelys insculpta (assembly GCF_033958435.1). Classification (NCBI taxonomy): domain Eukaryota; kingdom Metazoa; phylum Chordata; order Testudines; family Carettochelyidae; genus Carettochelys; species Carettochelys insculpta. The sequence continues at coordinate 8,602,365 of NC_134145.1, forward strand.
GAGTACATATTTTCACTCCTTTTTAAGTTCTTCAGTACCCATTTTATGACACCAAACTAAAACAAGATCTACAATAAAATTTTCAGATGTGCCTAAGTGACTTAGCAGCCTCAGTTTCACTTTGAAGGACTTCTAAAATGCCTAATCCACTTAGGCACTTTTGAAAAAGATCACACGAATATTATGAACATCTAGGAACTGAAATTTTGGTAACATATTAAAAGACTATCTCTTGTTATTCCCAACTCCTTAAAGAAGGAAAAAACAAAACATAATATGAAAAAATAAACATAAACAAATGAAAATACCCAGGTTCCTGGAGAACCAAAATATACAGGTCTTGTTCAAAAGCTTAAAGCCTCAAACTAAGCCAGAATGGGAGCTCATAGGAAAAGAGAGGAACCACATCGCTCAGTAATGTGACTGACTATACAGTCATGGTCAGCAATCAATGAAATACCTCTTCCACCATCGTACTTTCAATGTTTCATATTTAACCTGCAGTACCCATTAATTCTAGCCTGGATTCTCAACTGAGTAGATCTCTACAATGGAACACTGACTTATAGGCCAAGATGTATGGTGGCTTTCTGATAACTACAACATATCATTGCAGGGCAGAGAGTCTCCTGTCAAACTCATTCTCACTTGTGACCTGGTGTAACTCTTACACAAAGCCTTTATGAGTGGAAGACTTTCAATATACAGAAATCCTACAGTTCTGCTCTGGACCCCAAAGCATCTCCATTTTTCATTTGATAGTGAAAAATGCAGCCTAAAATCAAAGATATTATTATGCCTACCTGAATTAAACCAGAGTGAAAGCTGCTGGGCTTTCCAGAATGGACAGAATATCCAGTCAGAAGGCATTTGGAGTCAAATTTCCTACTGACAATATGATTGGTACAACTCCCCCAAACAAACAGATAATTTTGCCATTGATCTTGGAGTCAGTTTTTTAAAAACTCATACACTTCTAAGCATCCACAGAACACACCATTGAGGGCACACACAGGAAAGAAATCAAGAAGCATTTTTTTCATCAGTGCAACTACCACTTAACACCATATGCAGGACCTATAATTGCACAGTCCAAATACCAAGGGACCTGAAGACTGAAACTGTTTCTGCTTGATGTTTTTAGATCTTATAAAACCTCCATCTAATATGACGTAATGGAAGTTTTATAAGATCTTCCCTAGGTTTTACCATCTCTCAAAATATGTACAATTCATTCTACGAGCTTAATCCAAATACCGTTTCTAATACCCACTGCCTATCTTTTCCACACCTTTCGTTAGAGATCAGAAAATAATTTTTTCCTGTAATTTTTTTTCCTTGGTGTTCCATTTTTGCCTGCTGGCAATAATCATAAGTTATGCAGGCCACAAAAAAGCAGATATAAAATAGACTGTATATTATTAGAGATACTGTAATAGGCTTGAGTTTTGAACAAGCAGCCTGATTAATATATATTTGCATTCCATTGGCACATATACACAGTCACTATTCCTGATAAAAAAGGCAGGGAAAGGGAGGTGAACTGCAGCTATTTAGTAACAATTTAAGGGTTTCATTTATTTCTTTACAATGCAATAATGCACATATAATTTTTTCTGTGCATTCAATTTTAATCTACGATACATTTAAGAGAGTTTGTCTGTTTGATCAAGAACTCCTCCTAAATGGTAAGAGACAGGATGACCAAATTTGGTATACAGCTTCCTCTTATCGTAACTCAAAGCAGTATATGGGTTTGGTCATGCCAGTAAAACAGTCTTCCAAAATGACATAAGTGAGTGAATGTTGAAAGAGACTGAACCAAGATGAGTCAGAAAAATAGGGAGAACCTAGAATATTGGCCTCACACTGAACATCAAAAAGACCAAGGTGTTCCACCAACCCTTACCAACGCCACAATCTCATACAGAAAAGAGATCAAATGGAGAATTTGGAGTAGTGCTCTGTTTTGGCATTATCCATGCCTAAGGCTTGAAAAATAGAAGAAAATGTTACAGGTTGAATCTCTCTAGTCTGGACTCTCAGCCGGCAACATCCATAATCTGGTATAATTTTAGTTAGCTGGACAACCAGTTATCATGTGTCTGGCCAAGCTTCTTGTGTCCCCATAAAGTTTGTTTACAGCCACCAGTCCTGGATCTCAGTGTGCTGTGCTGTTATTTAGCTCTAATTTACCCCTAAATGTCTTCTAAGAGCCCAGTAAGCAGTGGAACTGTTGATAATACTGACCTGTGGTATGGCAAATTCATTTGGCACCGGTGAGGTCCTGAGGGTGCCAGACTAGAGAGATTAAATGTGTATTGGAAACAAAATTGACTGTAGCCCTTTGTCTATTAAAACACTGCAAATGATAAGAGTTTATAGGGATGAAGAAATATGCACTTGATGGAATTCCAATTTTAAAAATATTTGCAAAAAAATCAAATGGACAAATGTTAACAATCCCCCTTTTTTCAGAAATCTGAAATAATTAACACTATCAAATAACGTTGTAGTACTGAAAAATGTAATCATTAAAATAAAACATATATATTGTCCTTGTATTAAAAAAATCCTTAATCCAGTTAAGGATGCAAGAAATGCCAGGTTAATCTTCTATAGCATTGTTATTCTTTGAATCATGACAAAGAAAGCTTTGTACCCTGGATTCAAGCACTCATTTATACTGTTACTTTTGTTATATCGCTCCGCTCCTATTAAACCCACACTAACCCCTTTTAACACTCCATTTCTCCCTCTGGTGTTGGCTACCATGGAGGACACTCGAGGGCCAGAGGAGAATTCTGCACAACCTTTTGTTCTGGCCCCAGGGCAAGACTATCTAGTTAGAAGCTAACTGATATAGACTCCAGTAGACCTATATTGATTTACATCAGCTGATGATCTGGTACCTAATTTCTAAGACACACTTCAACTAGCATTCTGCTGGGTTCATGTACTGAGTTTAAAATATCTATCTGACAAACAGTGTTGTTGAAGATATATATAGATATATACTAGTAAACCACCCTATTTATCTGTATTGTACAAGTTAGAAGTCCAGTGATGCAAACATTTAATCACCGATTGCCTCAGCTGACATTTGCTACAACTAGTGTGTTGGCATGCACTGGTCCCACAATGGATGAGAGAGAGTTAACCCTGCCTTGTGGGCTGAAGAAGCCACACCCCTTCCAACTGACTAGGCACACTCCAGGTGCACTGGTATAAAGAGAGCAGTTCAGCTCAGTTGTCTGACTGCCAGAGAAGGAGGATGTGCACTAGACCAGCCTCTGCAGAAGTCGAGGGACAGCGATGCCACAACTCAGATGTAAGGCAAGATGGTCCCTGAAGCGTCACAGAGTTCCAAAGCACCAAAGAAGGGGCAGCTAAGGGATTTGGGAACTAAGATGGATGCCTAGACCACAGCTGCAGAGATGGTGGCAGAAAGTTGCCCAGCAGAAGGTGATGGTGAACCAATGAGTGAGTTGAAACCGGGAGACGGTGTGTTTTGGTGGGAGCTTTTGAAGCTGACTCAGTGGCTTGAGATGCAGCCACTAACAGCGCCCTAGGTTGGGGGTCTAGTGCAGAGGGAGGTCCTGGACACCACTGCCAGGGGATATAACATCCTCCATTTCCTGATTTTAACCAATGAGCTACACAGCCCCACCCAAGCAGCAGAATTTTTACACTGACCACTGGGCTGCTCAGTACTGCAGACAAGGGAGAGTGGATTTATTGATGCTGGACACTGGGCCATACTACTTCATGGCTAAAGGTGAACAGACACAGGTTGAGAAGAATGACAGGAGTTGCACGTGTTCTCCTCTTCCCTAAAGGAGATGGGTGCACTCGCCCAGCACTGGAGGTAGTCTTCCCCAATTTAGATTTTGGTTTCCGTTCTGTTTGATTCAGAAAATTGATATGTGCCAAACATGGGATAATATTTTGATAGTACTTTGCTCTTATATAGCATATTTTATTGAATTTTCTGAAAGTGCTTTACACATATTAGCCCGCAGAATATCCTGTGAAGTAAGTAGAGATAAGAGAAAATACAAGCTACTTGCCTTCAACTGTAAGGCCTAGCCCCACTCTACCCATCATATCTCAGTCAGTGTCAAGTGGTTGATTCCCACCACCAATCATCCCATAATTTTAGTTTTCATTGACCACTTCTTAATTTTTCTACAGATACCTTCCTGCTTTCTCCCAGCAGTCCCCTGTATTTGGGAGAAGCTAACTTAGCCAATATTAACTCATTGTCCTCTTTCAAAATTCTCTTTTGCCATGCTGTCTACAAAAAAAACCCTGTGAGTATGGATAGGCTGCTGGTGTGCTTATTCTGCTAACCATCATTGCCTCATTGATTCCTGATACTGCCTCATCTGATCGTATCCATATGATTTCTCTTGCATTATACTGAGCCTACAGCCACACTATCATGAAAGATTGACTTCCTCAGAGTCGATCTTCTGGGGTCTCGTTTAGTGCATATGCAAAATGGTGCTTTCTGGGGTCAAAGTCAACCCCGGAACTCCTCACAAGCAAAGAGGAATAATGACAGTTGATGTGAGAAGTGCTCCCCTTGACCTTCCTCCATGAAGACAGACACTGCAGTTGACCACCGATAAGTAGATTTTAGCTACCCAATTGGCATAGCTAAAGCTGCGTATCAGCAGTCGACTTCTATGTCTAGTGTAGACATAGCTTTAGATTGTAAATTTGCAGCAGGAACTTTCTTCTTGTTTATACAGCACTTATCACAAAGGGGTCCCTGCCCATGACTAGAGTGCCTACGTGCTACCTTAATACAAAAAATAACAGCTTATCTGACCACAGATAATAGTTAAAACACTATAAAACAGTTATAAAAAGTTTGCCCTTTACCTGAAAATACTCTGGTTCAGTTCTGGTCACTATTTCCAAAATATATAGCATAAATCCGGGAGGTTCAGAGATGGATGGAAAATGATTATGGACATGAAGAGAGCTATATTTGAGGTGAGATTAAAAAAAGATTGGGACTATTTAGTCTAGAGAGAAACAATATAAAAGTAGTCTTTATAGCCTTATAGACAATATTGAATTATACAAAGTTGGTAAGTAAAGTCCTTCTATTTGTCATTCTTAAGAAAAGACGAAAAGGAAGTTTAATGAAATGGAAAGAGAAAATATTTAAAACTGATAAAATAAATGCTTCTATGTCATGTACAGCCAACCTATGGAATATATTGCCAGAAGACATCACTGGAAAAGAGATTAGTAGAATTCAAAATAGGATTAAACATTTATATTGACAATGAGAAAATCCACATCATATTAGAAAAGATGGAACAAACAGAGGGAGAAACCCTCTGCTTCAAGGAAGAACCACTCTAAGTGATGAGGTCAGGAAGAAATTTTCTCCAAATTCCTTCCATTCCATTACTATCAAATAAGGGTTTTTCACAGATTTCTCTGATGTATCTGTTCCTGTCCATTGTCACTGACAGGATTCTGGACTAGAAGGACTATTGGTTTGACCCAGTATAGCAATTCCATTACAGATGGGTAAAATGAGGCAAAAGTGATTTACTGAGGGTGACTCAGTGAATCTAACTGTCTATTAAAGTACGGCTCCCACGCTCATGAGCTAACTACTTGATGCTATATACTCTGTAATTCTACAAATTCAAAAACCAATAATAGCCTTTATTTAAAAGTTCCAGCTTTTGGGGAAGGTTCAGGTATTTTGTTAATTAAATCTACATGCTCCTAATACTTTATTATTCCATTTGTCTATTAAGCTGTCCCCCACCAGTCTCAGCTCTTTCTAGAACTGAAAGTAATACCCTCCCTGAATTCCATTCCTTTTTCTTACATTGGTAAACACCCATGAAATAAGATATAATTTCACTCTCTGTCCAGGAATAATAGAGTTTCAGATCAAGTCCATGATTACCATTGATTTGCCATTTTGCAACATAATAATTGCATATTCTATTTTATTTTAATCAATTTTTTACAACTGAGAGAGAGCAACCTCTTAACGGGATGTGCTATTTTATTGACAGAAGAGCTGAACAATCCTTTATCCCAGGGCTCATTTCATGCCAGAACACTACAAAACACTGATCCAGCTCTCTTTTTCTGGGAGTCGGAATGACATTCTGGTACTTCTTTTACTATCATTGATAAATGATAGCAATGAAAGTGTGTTCTGTTCTGGAATATCTATTTATTTGTAGAACTGGAGCATCACCCTATATCCAGAGACAACCAATCACACCATCTTGAATGGAACACACTTATTTTATCTTACTGGGTTCCTAGCTTACTTGTCAGTACATATATTAGAGGTTCCTGCAAACAAATTGTGATAGGATTATACTGTGCATATAACACAAACAAGTCTTTGTTTGGCGACAGTTAAGATAGCCGCCCTGTGGAACTCCCTGACACATGATCCCATCAACCCAAAGCCTTTATGATATGGGAAAAGAGCGTATCTTGCCAGCTCCATGTATTTCTCATTCTGTTGGTAAAACTCTCCATGAAGCATACACTTCTATCTCCAAGACACATCAAAACCCAATACATATTCCAAATTCACCCAAGTTGCATTCTCACACAGAACTTTGCTGGGAACCTTATCTTCTCTTTTATCAACAAACTAATCCATCTGATTATCATACAGTCCATTCTACTGTAATGTAGCTGTGTAAGAGCATGAGCTGGATCAAATTCCAAAAACCCATGGTGCATCTTGTATTGAACCAAGATGCAATGTCATATTCAATAAATTGATGCACAGAAATGAGCTTTTAATAGCTGTTCAGAACACTTATTACTCATCAAAGTGGACTTTACCATACAAAAAACAAATATCGTCTATATGAATCCCATCCAAGAAGGCAGGCAACACTTTTCTTTTTCAAAATCTTGCCCTATAAATATATCAACACATACTTTATTTACAAGCATTACTTAAACAACAAGAAGTCCTGTGGCACCTTATTAAGCCATTTTGAAATAGGTTGAAATAAGTCGAAATAGTGCTATTTTGAAATAAGCCTAAATGGCATCCAATGGCACTATTTCAAAATAAGCACTATGTGTCCAGAATGCTCTTTCTTGACAGCTGCATGCTATTTCGAAATGCATTTTGTGTGTAGCAGCGATACTTCGAAAAAGCTGTTTCAAAATATTTTGTTTTGAAATATCTCTGTAGTGTAGACACAGCCTTAGTAGACATACATAAGGCCAACAGAACCTGGTCATTGGCAGAAGGGAATGAACCTGTGACCTTAAAGACTAAAGCCATGTGCTCTACCACATGAGCTAAAAGCCCACTGGACCTCAGGTAAGGCAGTAAAGGCTTCACTCTCCCTTGTCAATGGTTTCAGTGCATCTGGGGTTACACTTACATCACCCAAACAAAGGCTCGTTACCAGGGTAGGTTAAAAGTGCAGTGTAAGGAAGCTTACACTCATTGCTTGTTCTGTACTTGGTTAGTGGATAAACAAAATAATTTATCCATTAATACAGCTGATCATGTAGTTTTCCTTCACACAAAATTCTCTCTCCCCCTTACACACATTTAAATTAAAATATATTAAATAGTTATGTTTAATTTGCTTCTCAGAGGGTTTGCATGGGCAGGAATATGTACTGTGAGTTCCACAGTGATAATTGTTCCTGGAGTGTTAGATGGGAATTAGCAATGGTAGGGAAAAGCCATTAGGAAAAGTACTCTGCCTTTATGGTTGCAGTGCAAGATCTGTTAAATACTAGTACTGTTCTTTCAGCTCTGGTGGCAATCAATGGTATGTGAGTTTCAGGCTATGTCTACACTATGAGATAATTCAAATTTATTAAAATTGATTTTACAATACAGGTTTTTCCAAATTTGATTTTGAGTATCCTCACTTCCCACAGCCTTCCAACAAATTTGACATATTGCTTCCACACGGAAATCACCAAACACTGACTGATGCAGCAGTGCATTGTGGGAACCTATCCCACAGGTCCCTCAGCCCTGCATTCTGAGCCAGGAGCAGCAGCACTGTCAGTTTCCTGGGTCCAGCAGGTTGGCGGATCTGGGAAAATGACAGCGCGGCAGCCCTGGTCAATTTCCCAGCTCCCGCTAGTACAGTAAACCCTCCATTTAATGGACTAATAGGGCTGTCCCTTCTTCCCCATAGCCTGTTAAATGTGAGGGCTTACTCCCCCTTCCCACAGGCTCCCCCAGCCCCAGTCCCACCCCAACTTCCCCCTGCCAAAACCTCCCAAAAACAACCCCTCCAAAAACACCCCAAAACACTCTCTCTCCCCACCCAAAAATACCCTCTCCAAAAACAAAAAGCCAAACCCCTGCCACTCACCGGCTCTGGTGGAAGAGCTATTGGAACCTACTGGCTTGGGGGGCACCTGGTCACAGGAGGCCAAGAGCAGCTGTGAGGTGGGTGCTTGCCCATGTGCAGGAGCCACCCAGTGGCGGGGTGCCTGGCTCTGTGTGGCTCGAGCTGCCCAGCCACACGCTCCTGGCCCCATGTGGCTTGAGCTGTCCAGCACCGGGTTGCCCAACCGTGGGGTGCCTGGCCCCATGCAGCTCAAGCTGCTCAATGCATTTGAGCTGGGACAGTTACTTGAGGATTGGTTATGAACTCTGGGTGGGGTGTTTTCCCAAGCTTGTGCTAATTGACTTTTCTGCCTCTTTTATTAAAAGTTCTTTTCTACACTCAGACTCGATGCTTGCAAGTGGGGAAGCATTGCCTCTCCAAGGCGCCCGGGGCGTGTGAATTTCCCAGGCTACTGGGTAGGGGCTTGAGCCAGTTCTGTGTAAGATGGATGAAAAGGAACCTGGATGTTGAACCTGGCCCTGGTTGCTGCCAACTCCTTCCAGCAGGAGGGTTACATAATCATTTCTGAATGCTTGAGGATGGCCATAATGGAGAGTCCCAAGGTATGGTGGAGTCTTCCTAAACCCTGGAAAATTTATCGAGCCGGTATACAGCCTAAAGGAGTCATGCAGAAGTGTTGCAAGTTGGGACAGATGCAGGGTTCTCTAACTTGCTCTGGAAACCAGAATGGTTTCTGGCACTGGGTTTCCATTCACCCATCCCCAAAGTACTGGGCATTCTGGTAGTTATGTGAATGGTGTATACCTGCCTCCCACCTGGATGACGCTGTCCCTGACAGTGGACCTCAACACTATTCCCCTCTGCACCATTCATTCTGACCCTCTGTGCTCTGCTCAATACTGGTGCAATGATAAACCAGATTCAAATGTTCAAGAGAACTGTAGGGTGGGGTGAGTCAACTTTTTACATAAGGCCCCACTTTTTGTCCCTGCAATTAGCAGCCCTTCCCCCTCCCCCCGTGCCCCAACCTGTCTAATGCAATCCATATCAACAGAAATGTTGGTTATGTTCATATGAAAAAAAAGACAAACAAAACCCTTTCGGCATGTGTAAGAAAACAAGTTAGTACAGGTTGCACCTCTGAAATCCAGGATTCTCCCACCTGCCAATAACCCTCATCGGGCATGACCATGGATGTTGCCAGATGAGAGAGTAACAGCTGGTGCAGGAGCTCCAGCAGGGCTAGAAGCCAGAGCCCCCACCTGCCCACAGCAGTGCGCAGGGGCAGGGGTGGAGCCCCAGCTGGTCTGCAGCAGTGTGGGGTTCAGGGGCTGGAGTTTCTGCCAGTCCCTCAGCAGTGCAGGGACCCAAGCCAGAGGCCCTCTTGGTCCCACAGCAGTGGGGGGGCCAGGACAGGTGCCCAGTGCCCTGCAGCAGCAGAGGGGCCAGAAACTTCTGCCTGCCCTGTGGTACCAGACACTGGAGCCCCCTTCTGCTCCATGGCAGCCGGTCAGGGGGTAGGGGCTGGCTGGAGCCCCATAGCAGCCTGGGCTGGGAAGAGAGGCTGCAGGCTGGAGCTGCAGCAGCCCCTGATGACAGGGCTTTCTGCCTGCAGAAGCCTACACTTCCCCTCCTCTGGCAAATTCTCTTGTCCAGGATCAGTCAGGCCCTGAGCACTGTGGATAAGGGAGGTGCAACCTGTAGAATATAAATACTTTATTAATGGGTATATAAATGTGAACACACATACCTAAAAAGAGAAACATTTCAACATTTCTAATGAGATGGATGAGTCTGAGATCCAGCAGCCTGAGTGCTGGACCACCCTTATGTAATTTCGTATGCCCCTCCCCGCCGCAGTTTGCACACCCCTGCGCTAGGGAGCAGGACTAGCTACCATACCAACCTGCCATTACAGGGAAGACCCAGACTGGATCCAGAGGTAGAGAGCAATACAGGCTGGTGGCCAGGCACAGAGCTGCTTTCAGCAAGATAGCTGTACCACAGCATTAGAATAGCCCTAAGTTGTTGTGCCCCTCCTGCTTTTACCTGAAGGAGAACAGCTTTCCATTCGGGAGAAGCCTTTTCTCCCTGCTGCCACTTGTCTCTCCCTCTTGCTAACCAGCAGAAGGGTTTTGAAAGGTCACAAGCAGCCCTTAATTGGAGTCAGGTGTCTCCAGTTAACCTGAGGCTGCCTCTTCAGTTCATAGGGTAAAGGGCCTGAGCCATTCTAAGGTTCCAAAAGTGGCTTCCCACCATTCTCTTATGACTGCCAGGTCTGACTTTGTCTCACCAAGTACGCATTATGTGCACGATGTCAGTGTTAAGATGCACAGGAATATTATTGACGCTCATATAGGCCATGTCTACACGAGCCCCAAACTTCGAAATGGCCACGCAAATGGCCATTTTGAAGTTTACTAATGAAGTGCTGAAATGCATATTCAGCGCTTCATTAGCATGCGGGCGGCCGCAGCACTTCGAAATTGACGCACCTCGCCGCCGCACGTCTCGTCCGGACAGGGCTCCTTTTCGAAAGGACCCCACCTACTTCGAAGTCCCCTTATTCCCATCAGCTCATGGAAATAAGGGGGCTTCGAAGTAGGCGGGGTCCTTTCGAAAACGAGCCCCGTCTGGACGAGACGTGCAGCAGCAGCCGCGTCAATTTTGAAGTGCTGCGGCCGCCCGCATGCTAATGAAGCGCTGAATATGCATTTCAGCGCTTCATTAGTAAACTTCAAAATGGCCATTTGCGTGGCCATTTCGAAGTTTGGGGCTCGTGTAGACGTAGCCATAAGTAATTTTAAAAAATCAGGGTGTTGCAGAACAATATTGAACCTTTCCATATTTAGACACATCTGTAAAAGTTTTACTCGAGCACTGCTTCATGTTAACACGAGTTTGTCTCTGACTACCAAACTCCTTTCTCTCTAAACAAAATATGCATAAAAGCAACATACTGTGAATAAACAGCTTATCTTGGGGGAGGAAGATAAAATTCACAGGACTGAAAATGGGGAAAACCTTCTTTACTGCTGAATTTACCATTTATAGATTAATCTGTCCATTGTACCTCCATGAAAAGCTTTCCTGGCATTCCACTCAGAAAAACAAAATCTACATTTAAATGAACGTAAAAGAGTACTACAGCAGGAGCCTGTCAGCCTCTTTTATACCTCATTGCCATAATGTAACGTTATTGATGCAACCTAGATTATGTTTGAGAAATGAAAATGCGCAAATTCTCTCGCGTACATCAACCAATGTGGCACAAAATATTATACAACAGCATTATGTGGGTCTAAAAAACTATTCTATGACCTTAAAGCTCCCTAAAAGGCTTCAAATTGGCATAGACTAAGCATCTGTCAAGGGTATGTTTTCAAAGGGAATAGCTGTTGCTTGTTTATGGCTTAAACATTATACTCTGCCAGTAATAAAATACCACTGATGCATGCAAATGGAAAATTGTGCTGCTTTTCTGTGGTAAAAAGGTTAATTCCTTTGGAAGAAACCAAGTCCCTGGATAAAGCAGCATATCTCAGCCACCTGACTAACATACAGAAATTTCAGTACAGTTTTATTGTGTACAAGGTCTAGGAAAATCTAATAATATCCTGCTATTTTCCCTAAGATTCAGCAGGTAAAAGCTCCGATTGAATTTCATCTTGATTTCATTAAATATTCATAAAGGCCAATTAGAAGGGCAGCTAAGTAGGCCACAAGGCCCCCTTCCATCATTCTGTCAAAGGCAGTCCATCAGACAGCCCTGTTTGCATTAGGGCCCAGCAGTCAATATCTTCATTCAATCTTTATGGACTATCCCCTCAAATCACTGCTCCCTCCCTGTATGTGGTGTTTAGAGAGACGAGAGACAAAAAAAATCTAATAACACTGAAGGCAGGATGCTTACTTTGTAGAAAGCAAAATGCAAATGAGAAAAAACATCCTCAATCAAATGTTGGAATGAAAATCTTTTCTTTAATGAGCAATGACATTGGTAGAGCACTGATTACATTGAAGAAAAACTGTTTAAAATTCATAATCAATCAAGCAAGTTTATTTTAACCTTTCATGACTAAACCATTGGGTTACAGTTTAATTTATTGATGGTGCTTATCTCGCCCTCCAACCACTAATATTAAAATTACAACACATACAGAATATGCTGAGTTGAGCCACAAAAACATATAGCGATGTTTATATTCAAAGAAAACTACGAGTAGTGCCCATTTCCCTTTAAAGGTTGAATGGCCCCTCTATATATGCTGTTTTATACATAAACAGGGAAATGCCTTAAATCCTTTGATATCTCGCTGGACAGAAGTATTAAGCCAATTTCCCATTTTCCGTGTTTGTCAGATAGATTGTGAAACGCTCCTTATTTGTATGGGCAAGAAGTTTAACGTAGCACATCATACTGACCACACGAAAAATTACATTTCATATACAGTATGAACCAAAAAACAGTGATGTCACTGAAGGGGATTCCTCTTCTATTAATCTCCTTGCTGTGGAATACAGAAAACATGAGAACTGGCCCTTTTTTGAGATTTCTAGCCTTTTCTGATTTTGTTCCAGTGACCAAGATCAGAAAAACAGCTTTTCTTGTGGTATTTTTGCTTTCATTCTTGGCTAAACCCAGAAAGTGTAGTGCAAAACAACAATGAAAAATGATTGGTTTGTATTTTATTTGAACCAGCTGCCCCTACTTACAATGGCTCTATTGTTGCAAACCACAGAAAAATACCTTCTAGGTTTTTTTGTTTTGTTTTTTTTGTGCTTTATTCTCCCACCTTCCATGTCCCAAGTGTGATGATGTAATTCTTCAAACTAACCCAATGCATGAAAATGTAAGTTTTATCATTAGGTGTTTAAAAGGATGATAGTATACATACAGAAGCCTGATTAAAAGTCCACTGAGGTCAATAGAAGTCTTTCTACTGACTTCAGTAGGCTCTCAAACAGACCCTTTCATGATACTGTGGAATACAGTTATAAACAGGCTTTCCCCTCCCTGATATTAGGTATGAATCTAATACAGCAAGTAAGTCACATGGCCTCTTTCCAGGTCATGATATTACTACTCTATGTTCACTTGAGCAGGCTTCACTGATTTGTAATTAATATTTTCATTTAACACCCCCAACCTAAAAGCCCACTTCAACTAATAAAATCAAAAATGAAAAAAGGATGAATAGCACTGAAAGGCAATCATATCCCCTTCCTAGATGGCCTCACCAAAAGCGACCTGATGATCTCAAAGGGATGCCCATAATACATTTATTTTTGACGATTCCATTCCAAATGTATTGGTAACCCCTTTGATAATTAAAATATAGGTTTTCAGTATTCTTGATCTCAGTTTGGACAAGTTTAAATTTGTAAATACTCGTTAGGGATTTGTATTGCCCCTTTCCCCCTTGTTGTATCTGAGCACTGGACGGTATCTGATGTATTTATCTTCACAAGGTTCCTATGAGCAGGGAAGTGTATCCCCATTTTATAGATACTCAGTATCCCCATTTTATAGATACTCAGACTGTAAGCTCTTGGAACAGGAATTCTTTTTTTTTTTTTTTTTTTTGGGGGGGGTGGGGGGGCGGTGATGCCTGTGTTTATCTACAACTAGTTTGAGTTGAGTTAGCCTACGTATGAGCCAACAGTGCGACACTGTTGCAAAAGAAAGCAAAAATCATTCCAGGATGCAGTAACAGGAGTGTCATAAGCAAGACAAGAAAAGTAATTTTTCCACTCTACTCTGTGCTGATTAGGCCTCAACTGGGGTATTGAATCCAGCTCTGGGTACAAGATTTCAGGAAAGATGTGGAGAAATTGGAAAAAGCCCAGAGAAGATCAAAAGACACAGGAATCTAGCATCGTCTGAGCTGTGCAAGCTCTGCTTTTGCCTGCCTGAGACAAAGAGTCTTTGAAAATTGGGACATTTATGGCAAGACAAAACTCTTTGTATATCGTGCAGTGGTTATTCCAGCGTTAGTGTCTGCATGTGAAACCTGGACAACATATAGGTGTCATTTGAAGACACATGAAATATATCTTCACTGCTGCCTCAGGACAATCCTAAATATCTCTTGCTGAGAGTACCAGTGGGGTTCAGGTGGGTTTGTAATATCTGGGTGCACGAACATTTACTTCCTTGAAGAGCTGAACATGACCAGCATTGATGCCATTATCATTCACCAACAACTTCATTGGACTGGTCACGTGGTTTGGACGTCCTATCAGCGTCTCCCCAAAACAGATTCTGTTTTCTGGGTTGAAGAAAGGCCTGTGCTTTGGGGGACCCTGTGGGGCCCAGAGCAGCCTGAGATATCACTGGGAGTGGCGGATAGGCAGGCTGCAGGAGTCTGGCCTGCACCTATACACATCATCAGCAATGGAAGCCATAGGAAGCTAAGGGACCCAGACAGCCTGCTCTGCTCAGCTACCTCTCAGCTGAGTTGTTCTGCTCTACCACGGCAGCAGTGAGTGTGGAGAAGGAACCAGCAGCACTTGGATAGAGCAGTGCTGGTCAGGCTCAGGGGAGTTGGAAAGAAGCTTTGATACAAAGCCTTGAAACCAAGGCTGAGAAGGTGCACAGAGGAAAAAGGACGGCAAGCTGTCTAAACTCCTGCCTGCCACACAGAGCCACAGCAGTGGTACCACTAACTCAGCCAGCAATATCGTCAATCTGTCCAGCTACACACTCAGCTTAGCAGAAGCGTCTGCTCTTTCTCAGGGACTCTCTTTTTGCCCCACCACCCGCACAAACATAATACAGTTCTGCGGTGATCTGGAAGCCTAATTTTGCCGTCTCAGACTCAAAGAATACTTTCAACACAACACTGACCAGCACACCGTTACACAGACACCCTCCCAGCAGCACAAGAAGAATAACTCCACGGCTACGTCTACACGTGAAGCCAACATCAAAATAGCTTATTTCGATGTAGCAACATCGAAATAGGCTATTTCGATGAATAACATCTACACGTCCTCCAGGGCTGGCAACGTCGATGTTCAACTTCGACGTTGCGCGGCACCACATCGAAATAGGCGCTGCGAGGGTACGTCTACACGCCAAAGTAGCACACATCGAAATAAGGGTGCCAGGCACAGCTGCAGACAGGGTCACAGGGCGGACTCAACAGCAAGCCGCTCCCTTAAAGGGCCCCTCCCAGACACAGTTGCACTAAACAACACAAGATCCACAGAGCCGACAACTGGTTGCAGACCCTGTGCCTGCAGCATGGATCCCCAGCTGCCGCAGCAGCAGCCAGAAGCCCTGGGCTAAGGGCTGCTGCCCACGGTGACCATAGAGCCCCGCAGGGGCTGGAGAGAGAGCATCTCTCAACCCCCCAGCTGATGGCCACCATGGAGGACCCGGCAATTTCGACGTTGCGGGACGCGGATCGTCTACACGGTCCCTACTTCGACGTTGAACGTCAAAGTAGGGCGCTATTCCGATCCCCTCATGGGGTTAGCGACTTCGACGTCTCGCCGCCTAACGTCGAAGTTAACTTCGAAATAGCGCCCTACGCGTGTAGCCGCGACGGGCACTATTTCGAAGTTAGTGCCCCTACTTCGAAGTAGCGTGCACGTGTAGACACAGCTCACATGGACTCCTCCTGAGGGTAGAAATAACAGTCTGGACCTATATATAGAATGCTTCCGCCAATGCGCACAGGCAGAAATTGTGAAGAGACAGCATCGTTTGCCTCACAACCTCAGTCGTGCGGAATGCAATGCCATCCACAGCCTCAGAAACAACCCTGACATTATAATCAAAGAGACAGATAAAGGAGGGGCTGCTGTTATCATGAACAGGTCTGACTACCAGAAGGAGGCTTCCAGACAACTCTCCAATACCAAATTTTACAGGCTACTTTCCACAGATCCCACCAAGGAATACACTAAGAAACTACACCATCTGCTCAGGACACTACCTACACAAGCACAAGAACAGATTTATACCAACACACCTCTAGAGCCCCGTCCAGGGCTATTCTACCTACTACCCAAGATCCACAAACCTGGAAATCCTGTACACCCCATCATCTCAGGCATTGGCACTCTCACTGAAGGACTGTCTGGTTATGTGGACTCTCTCCTCAGACCCTATGCCACCAGCACTCCCAGCTATCTCCGAGACACCACTGACTTCCTGAGAAAACTGCAGTACATTGATGACCTACCAGAGAACACTATCCTAGCCACCATGGATGTAGAGGCTCTCTACACCAACATCCCACACAAAGATGGAATAAATGCTGTCCGGAACAGTGTCCCTGATGATGCTATAGCACATCTGATGGCTGAGCTCTGTAACTTTATCCTCACACACAACTATTTCAGATTTGGCGATGATATATACCTTCAAATCAGCGGCACAGCTATGGGTGCCCACATGGCCCCTCAATATGCCAACATTTTCATGGCTGACCTGGAACAGCGCTTCCTTAGCTCTCGTCCACTAACACCCCGTATCTACTTACGCTACATTGATGACATCTTCATCATCTGGACCCATAGGAAGGAGACTCTGGAGGAATTCCACCGGGACTTCAACAACTTTCACCCCAACATCAACCTCAGCCTGGAACAGTCCACACAGGAGATCCACTTCCTGGACACCACGGTGCTAATACGCGGTGGCCACATCATTACCACCCTGTACCGTAAACCCACTGACTGCTACACCTACCTTCATGCCTCCAGCTTCCATCCCAGACACACCACACGACCCATTGTCTACTAAGATATAACCGCATTTGCTCCAACCCCTCCGACAGAGACAAACACCTACAGGATCTCTACCAAGCATTCTTGAAACTGCAATACCCACCTGAGGAAGTGAAAAAACAGATCAACAGAGCCAGACATGTGCCACGAAGCCTCTTACTACAGGACAAGCCCAAGAGAGAAACCTACAGAACACCACTAGCCATCACCTACAGTCCTCAGCTAAAACCTTTACAGCGCATCATCAGGGATTTACAACCCATCCTGGATAATGATCCCCCACTTTCACAGGCCTTGGGAGGCAGACCAGTCCTTGCCCACAGACAACCTGCCAACCTGAAGCAAATCCTAACCAGCAACTATACACCGTACCACAGTCACTCTAACTCAGGGACCCATTCATGCAACAAACCTCGTTGCCAGCTTTGCCCACATATCTACACCAGCAACACCATTACAGGACCTAACCAGATCAGCCACACCATCGTGGGTTCATTCAGCTGCACATCTACCAATATAATTTATGCCATCATGTGCCAGCAACGCCCCTCTGCTATATACATTGGACAAACTGGACAGTCTCTACGTAAAAGAATAAACGCAGACAAATCAGACATCAGAAATGGCAATATACAAAAACCCATAGGAGAACACTTCAATCTCCCAGGCCACACAGTAGCAGACTTAAAAGTAGCTATCCTACAGCAAAGAGATTTCAGGACCAGACTCCAAAGAGAAATTTCTGAGCTACAATTCATCTGCAAATTCGACGCCCTCAGCTCTGGCTTAAACAAAGACTGCGAATGGCTCGCTAAATACAAAAGCAGCTTCCCCTCCCTTGGTGTTCACACCTCCAGATCAACTGCTGGTAGTAAGCCTCACCCTTGCTGACTGAGCTAACCTTCTTATCCCCACCCTTGCTCTGGCTTATTTATACCTCGCCCTGCAGATTTCCAAGACCAGCATCTGATGAAGTGAGTCTGTGCTCACGAAAGCTCATGCTCAAAATTTTCTGTTAGTCTATATGGTGCCACAGGACCCTTCGTTGCTGGGTCATGGAGAGGTGGCTCAGGAAATGGGAACAGTTAAGAGGAGTGAAGGAGGGCAGGAAAAGGCTGCTGCCAGAGTGTCCCTGGGTTGGACCAAGAATAGTGGGTGGGCCTGGGTTCCCCCCATGCACTGCACCTAATCCCACAGAAGCATGGCCTTTTCAGACACTGCCTGCCCCTGAGGCAAGGGGCTAGACTTTGGGGCTGCAGCTGGCCACTCAGGGAAGCAGGCATAAGTACTGAACACTGCTGATATCCCTGGAAGGGTTTGAGACTAGCATGGTGGGCACTGACAGAGGACAATGTCCTGAAGAGCTTGTCACAACTCAGAGAGTGACATAGTCCTGAGACAGAGGGCAGAGGCAGTAGAGCAGCGTGATGACAGGCAAGACACTGGCCAGAAAATGGCACACTCCATTCGGAAAGAGCCAGTTCTGGATGGGCCTAGTAGGAGGGGCCACACATACCAGCACATACAAGCACATACCAGACAGGCCTGAAGGAAATTGATTTTACTATGGGTGAATGCACTGTGTTATCCTAACACTTTATTTAGTAAAACTCAAAAGGAAACATGACTTTAAGGAGAGATATTAATCTAAAATAACTTTTGTTCTTACCACATGGTCACTGACTATTGGCTGAAAAGGGGATAGAAGAAGCAGTTTGCAGGTTTTGATTTCTGAGGTGAAGGATGTATAACAAGGCATCAGGGGATATTTATTTATGTTTTTTGCTTGTTAGTCAGTTTTTATGATGTTTTCTTTCCATATTTCTGCAGGCTCTCAGCTTTTTTTTCTTCAAATACACACAAATTATTTCCATTTAGCAGTCTACATATACCCAGAGATAAATAGGAATGTTTCACTTTATCCTTCAAAAGCAAATGTAATCATGCTCTCTTGCTGATTTGTGTTTGGAAATTACCATTCTAATCCAATAGTTTAATTTTATTATAACCTTCAATCCAACAGACCACACATATAAAGAACATTTAATCACAAACAAAAGCCAAGAATTTCTTGCCTAACTAATGGAAACAGTTCCACTCATTTCAATGGGACCATATACAAAACTTGGCATTAATGAATATAGAATAAGATAGTTTCAGAACCTATGGTAGTGTTTTTCTTTTGTTTTTTGTGGGAGATATATATTTGGCTTAAGCTCCCCTTCCTCATTTCTTGGAGACAGGCTGCAGCAACAACAGGTTGTTTTACTGGTCCCTGGGGTTCACTTGATCTGACAATCCAGGCTGTTTCTACTTTCCACCAACAGGCTCTGGTAGGCCACAGTCTTCAGACAGTTCTGCCCAAGCCACACAAGAGTAGCCTGTCCGCTTCCCTTCACCAGCAGCCCTGAATTCCTGGCACTCGGCTTTCTTCCTCTGAGCCCAATGCTCCATAGGTGTAACAGGGGAGGGCTGATTGGACAGGGCTGCCTGGCCCTTACAGTCAGGCTGCCCAATTACAATATGTATCAAAAGACACTGGAATATCATAGGATTATTTCTTAGCTACCTAGCCAAAGCTGACCTGATATTTGTTGATCTTTTTATAATAGACTATATAAATAAATATTCCTTAGTAATAAAAAGCATCTCAAGGAATGGTACCAAATTTGTAGAATGAAAAAAAAAAAGCCCAAACCTTCAAGGAGTTTTTGTTAGAAAGCTGCAAGATAGCATTTTAATGTGTCCCATCAAAATAAAATCCTTGGAAAACCAGTGTATTAATACTACAATTTAGAAGAAATGGCATGCCACATAATTAATGCTACTAATACCTGCTGATAAATCCTCTAATTTAACATGTTATCCTTCAGTCTCTTGCAAAATCAAAAGAAAAATGTTTGTAAAATGAACTCATCCCAGCCAAGCTACACTGGAACAAAACAAACTGTTTTGACCTTACTTGTTCCCCGGTGCAATTCTTTTTTGTTTCAGAGACCTAACTAATCCCATAAAAAACATACTATATCAATCACTAAAATTTCCAACATGTATTTTAGTCAGCTAAGCAAGGACCTTGTTTAACTCTCTGATTTAATATATTGCTAATCTGAGACACCTTTGAGGCCACCACACTCTAGCATTATTGAGTCAAATGTGAACATTTTGCTTTTGCATTCTCTGTGGGGTGTCATTTAGGTTATTCATATAATATGAGCTAGGATGTGAATCCCAGCTTGCAGAGACATCAAGTTACCACGAGCAGCATGGACAGGTGCACAGCTGAGGGTACTAGTGGGGCTGAGGTGGCTTTGTGTTTGGCACAGCCACAGCTGCCATTGCTATCCCAGTTTTACTACGGTGTACACTCATACTAGCCCTCCTAGCACATGCCGATGTGAGCTGGGAATCACACACCAAGCTCACAAGGGACATGTAGCCTTAGACAGAATATCCTCCTTTCAACTCATTCAAATACTATTTGACCATGAAAACAAAAAAGCCGTCCAGTAGCACTTTAAAGGCAACCAGAATAATTTATTAGGTGAGCTTTCGTGGGACAGACTCACTTCTTCAGATCATAGCCATACCACAACAGACTCAATATTTAAGGCACAGAGAACCAAAAATAGTAATCAAAGTTGACAAATCAGAAAAATATCAAGGTGAGCAAATCAGAGAGTGGGCGGGGGGGGGGGTCAAGAATTAGATTAAGCCAAGTAATCTAATTTTTGCTTCCCCCTGCCCACTTTCTGTCCTTCTACTCTCTGACTTGCTCACCTTGATAATATTTTTCTGATTTGTCAACCTTGATTACTATTTTTGTTTCTCTATGCCTTAAATATTGAATCTGTTCTGGTATGGCTATGATCTGAAGAAGTGGGGCTGTCCCACAAAAGCTCATCACTTAATATATTATTCTGGTAGTCTTTAAAGTGCTGCTGGACTGCTTTTTTGTTTTGATAGTATAGAGACTAGCACGGCTTTCTCTCTGTTACTATCTGACCATGGTTTCTGAAATACAAAATTTAGTCAATATAAAAGCTGCAGAATAAACGGATGACCCAAACTTGACTTTTCTCAAGCAGGTGATCATCAATCATCCACAGTGTATTAAAAATGATTCAAGCAATTAGCATAAGTCACACTGGTGATTTAGAAATGATAGGATCATTGTTTCCCAAAAGGAAATCCACACACAAGCCACCAAAGTAGTTACTGTAATAAGCTGCTTTTTATAATAATAATAATAATAATAATAATAATAATAATAATAATAAAAATAAAAACCCATAGCCCTGATTTGGAAGTAAAATAATGCACCAGAAAGAGTCAAACCCAAACAATACCTCTTTTCACCCAGACATATCAACCCCTTCTGTGCCCCTCATTCCCCATTGCTTGAGAAAATAGATGAGTCTTGAGGTACGCCTTCCAAAGTCAGCAAGTCCAAGCTACTTCAGGAACAAGGAATGGAGCAACTTCCAAAGTTAAGGGTCCCTCCTGGTGAATATCCTGCCATCAGCTGCCCCTTCTTTTAAATGGAGTCGGCTCCAGTTCAAATACTTCCACCAGTCCCAGCAGTGGCAGTAGCACACAGACTGCAACATGGTATCTCAAACAAGCAAATTTCCCACTTCTCATAATTTTATAGGTTAAAAACAATACCATAAATGTCATGTGGAAACCATCAGACAGCCAGTACAGACCACAGAGTATTGCTGTGATATGCTCGTGTGTAGATAGCCTGCTGCTTGTTGTACCAATTTCAATTCTTGATTTATTTAAAATATAGTCCCATGCAAAGTCTACTGCAGTCAGGAGAGTCAACAGACTCACGGGGCCCTCGTGCAAGATGGAGGGGGAGCAACTCTGCATTCCTAAAAGAGGTGGGGCCCTGCGCAGAAGTGCAGGCAGCTGGCCCACAGCCCCTCTCCTTCCCAGTGCCCACTCTGAAGCATGCCATATAGGGCTCTGACAGTAATTTAAAGGGCCCGGGATTCCAGCTAATACCAGTGCTGCAATAGCAGCTGCAGCAGGTACAAGCCCTGGTCTCCTTTGAATTGCCAGGCCTTGGGGCAACATCATCCCCCACCCCCATCAGTGGGCCTGATTGCAGGGTGGCATGCCCCCTTGTAAACCAAAGTGCCCTATGAAGAAGAAGCCAGAGAGAAGGGCCCTAGAACCTGCCCCCCAGTTTATGGTACTGCTACAGGAAGACTTTCAGTTTAACCATCCACAGAAATAGAATCATAGAATCGTAGAAGAGTAGGACTGGAAGGGACCTCGAGAGGCCATCGAGTCCAGCCCCCTGCCCTCATGGCAGGACCAAGCACTTTCTAGACCATCCCTGAAAGCCATCTATCCAACCTCTTCTTAAATATCTCCAATGATGGAGATTCTACCACCTCCCTTGGCAATTCATTCCAGTGTTTGATCACCCTGACAGTTAGGAACTTTTTCCTAATGTCCAACCTGAACCTCCCCTGCTGCAATTTAAGTCCATTGCCTCTTGTTCTACCCTCAGAGGCAAGGAAGAACAAGTTCCCTCCCTCTGCCTTATGACCCCCTTTTAGATACCTGAAAACTGCTATCATGTCCCCCCCTCAGTCTTCTCTTTTCCAAACTAAACAAGCCCAATTCTTTCAGCCTTTCTTCATAGGTCATGTTCTCTAGACCTTTGATCATTCTCGTTGCTCTCCTCTGGACCCTCTCCAATTTCTCCACATCCTTCCTGAACTGCGGTGCCAGAACTGGACACAATACTCCAGCTGAGCCTAACCAGCGCAGAGTAGAGCGGAAGAATGACTTCTCGTGTCTTGTTCACAACATACCTGTTAATGCATCCTAGAATCATGTTTGCTTTTTTTGCAACAGCATCACATTGTTGACTCATATTTAGCTTGTGGTCCACTATAACCCCCTAGATCCCTTTCTGCTGTACTCATTCCTAGGCAGTCCTTTCCCATTCTGTATGTGTGACACTGATTGTTCCTTCCAAAGTGGAGCACTTTGCATTTGTCCTTATTAAACTTCATCGTGTTTACCTCAGCCCATTTCTCCAGTTTATCCAGATCCTTTTGAATTATGACCCTATCCTCCACAGAAGTTGCAACCCCTCCCAGCTTGGTATCATCTGAAAACTTAATAAGTGTACTTTCTATGTCAATATCTAAATCGTTAATGAAGATATTGAACAGAACTGGTCCTAAAACAGACCCCTGCGGAACTCCACTAGTTATATTTTTCCAGCAGGATTGAAAACCATTAATAACTACTCTCTGGGTACAGTTATCCAGCCTGTTGTTCACCCACCTTATAGTAGCCCCATCTAAGTTGTATTTGAGTAGTTTATTGATAAGTATATTATGTGAGACCGTGTCAAATGCTTTACTGAAATCTAGGTATACCACATCCACCGCTTCTCCCTTATCCACAAGGCTCGTTATTCTATCAAAGAAAGCTATTAGATTGGTTTGACATGATCTGTTTTTAACAAAACCATGCTGGCTGTTCCCTATCACCTTACCACCTTCCAAATGCTTGCAGATGATTTCTTTAATTACCTGCTCCATTATCTTTCCTGGCACAGAAGTTAAGCTGACCAGCCTGTAGTTTCCCGGGTTATTCTTGTTCCCCTTTTTATAAATGGGTACTATATTTGCCCTTTTCCAGTCTTCTGGAATCTCTCCTGTCTCCCACGATTTTCTAAAAATGATTGCTAAAGGCTCAGATACCTCTTCTATCAGCTCCTTGAGGATCCTAGGATGCATTTCATCAGGCCCTGGTGATTTGCAGACATCTAATTTTTCTAAGTAAATTTTAATTTGTTCTTTTCTTATTTCAACTTCTAAACCTACCCCTTTTTCACTAGCATTCTCTATGTCAGGCATTCCTTCAGATTTCTCAGTGAAGACCGAAACAAAGAAATCATTAAACATCTCTGCCATTTCCAAATTCCCTGTCACTGTTTCTCCCTCCTCACTGACCAACGCCCTACCCTCTCCTTGGTCTTCCTCTTGTTACCAATGTATTTGTACAAAGCCTTCTTGTTTCCCTTTCTGCTTGTAGCTAGTTTGAGCTCATTTTGTGCCTTAGCCTTTCTAATCTTGCTCCTGCATGCTCATGTTGTTTGCCTATATTCGTCCTTTGTAATTTGTCCTAGTTTCCATTTCTTATATGATTCCTTTTTTATTTTGAGATCATGCAAGATCTCCTGGTTAAGCCAAGGCAGTCTTTTGCCATGTTTTCTATCTTTCCTACGCAGTGGGATAGCTTGCTTTTGGGCCCTTAATAATGTCCCTTTGAAAAACTGCCAACTCTCCTCAGCTGTTTTTCCCCTCAGTTTAGCTTCCCATGGGACCTTACCTACCAGCTGTCTGAGTTTACCAAAATCTGCCTTCCTGAAATCCATTATCTCTATTGTACTGTTTTCCCTTCTACTCTTCCTTAGAATTGTGAACTCTATGAGTTCATGATCACTTTCACCCAAGCAACCTTCCACTTTCAAATTCTCAATAATTTCCTCCCTATTTGTTAAAATTAAATCTAGAACAGCTTCCCCCCGGAAGCTTTGTCAACCTTTTGGAATAAAAAGCTGTCTGTAATGCAATCCAAGAATTTATTAGACAGTCTGTCCCCTGCTGTATTAGTTTCCCAACATATACCTGGATATTTGAAGTCCCACAAATTCTGGGCCCTGGATGATTTTGTTAGCTGTTTAAAGAAAGCCTCATCCACCTCTTCCACCTGGCTAGGGGGCCTGTAGTAGATTCCTAGTAGGACCTCATCCTTGTTTTTTACTCCTCTGAGTCTAACCCAGAGACTTTCAACCCGTCCATCTCCTACGTCCACCTCCACCTCTGTCCAAGTGTGTACATTTTTAATATACAAGGCAATACCTCCTCCCTTCTTTCCCTGTCTGTCCTTCCTAAGCAGGCTGTACCCTTCAATACCAACATTCCAATCATGAGTATTACCCCACCAAGTTTCTGTGATGCCAATGATATCATAGTTGTATTCATTTATTAGTACTTCCAATTCTTCTTGTTTATTTCCCATACTTCTTGCATTTGTATATAGGCATGTCAGACATTGATTTGGTCTTGCCTCCCAGTTTTGCCCTGGCCCTCTTTTTACTCTCACAGTGTAGTCCATACTCTCTTCCATTTCAAGTTCATCTCCCAGGTATCCATGCTCTCCACTTACCTGCAGGCTTTGCTCCCCTGCCCCCTGTCGAACCTAGTTTAAAGCCCTCCTCACTAGGTTAGCCAGCCTGTGTCCGAATATGGTCTTCCCCTTCCTCGAAAGGTGAATGCCATCTCTACCTAGCAGTTCTTCCCGGAAAAGAATCCTGTGGTCAAAGAAACCAAAGCCTTCCTGGAGACACCATCTACGCCACCAAGCATTCACCTCTAGGATACACCTGTCTCTGCCTGGGCCCCTACCTCTGACAGGCAGGATTGGAGAGAATACCACCTGCGCCCCAAACTCCCTGACCCGTGCTCCCAGAGCCCTGAAGTCACTCTTGACCTGCTCAGCGTCACACCTCGCAGTATCATTAGTGCCCACATGGATGAGAAGCATGGGATAGTAGTCAGAGGGCCGAATAATCCTCGACAATGCCTGCGTAACATCTTGGATACGGGCCCCCGGCAGGCAGCACACCTCCCAAGATGAAATGTCAAGGCGACAGATGGGCGCCTGGGTCCCCCTCAGAAGAGAGTCTCCAACCACCACTACTCTACGTTTCCTTCTTGCCGGGGTGGCAGTAGACTTCCCAGCGTTGGGGGTACAAGGCTTCTCTTCTGTATGGGATAATTCTTGGTCTCCTGTAACGAGTACAGCATAACGGTTTTCCAGTACCACGGTGGGAGGGTTCTGAGCAGGGGTGGGACACTGCCTACTGAAAGAAGTAACCAGCTGCCCATACATACTCCAGTTGCCTCCAAGTGACAAACATGGATTTTTTTTTTGCCTCTCACCATGAACTCTAATGACTCCAGAATTCTATTGGTGATACGGACTAATTGATTCATGCACCTGTTCTGTGGTGGTGTTTTCCATAAGCCAGCCACTCAGGCATGGGAAATCATACACTGTTGAGCCTCTGCATGTATGTCAGATACACTGTCATGGCACAAATACTAACCTAAAAATCCAACATATAAAATGGATATTGTTCCCCTATTATGAAACTATGACATATGTGGCTACTCTCAGCTATTGGTATGTCTCTTTCAACAGTGGCAACATTCAAAGCATGTCAGCAGTCTCTTTCCCATCAGAGAGGCAAGATGGATCTCAGGGAGACTATTTTGAAATGTTCCTTGACCAGATAAAAGCCAGGCCCCCTGAGATCAAAGATGTGCCTGATGACTCCTGAACTTCTAGGTATCAGAAAGTATGGAATAAAATCCTCTTTTCTTACTGATTTTTTTGCCAAGAAGTAGGGTGAGGACCATGTACGTGGCAGGGACAGATTACTTGATTTCCTTCACACTCATCCAGGGACACAGAAATTTCTTTTGAGAGAAAGGGAGGACCTTGATCCTTTGGCTCCTGCTAATGTTGGTAAGGCCAAGCACTTTCAGAAGGAGCACACTAAGTACCTTCATATCCTGACACTGACACAAGAGTTTTTTTCTCCCAACCCTCTAGCCCCTATGGTGGCAATGTGTTTGTGGATGAGCAAGATACTGACCCCACCAAGAGTCTTTCAGCAGGAGCACCAAAAAACAGGAAGACCAACAACAAAGAAATTTAGCAGGACTACCAGAAGAGCTGGGAGATCAAGAAAATATGCCTGTGACACTGGCAGAGTTTATGGGCCAAGTACAGGAGTGGGTGGGTGAGGCTGCATGGCCTTGATGTTCTGGAGATCAGACTAGATGCATCCGAGGATGCTGAGGGAGTTGGTTGATGTGATTGCAGAGCCATTTGTCATTATCTTTAAAAACTCCTGATGATCAGGGGAGTTCCCAGATGATTGGGAAAAGGCAAAAAGGCCCATCTTTAAAAAAAGTAAAGAAGGAGAATCCAGGGAACTATAAATCAGTCAGCCTCACTTCATTCTCTGGAAAAATTATGGAAGGGATCCTCAAAGAATGCCTTTTGAAGCACTTGGAAGAAGGGAAGGTGATCAGGAATAGTCAACATGGGTTCCAAACCCAAATCATGCCTGGCCAATCTAACTGCCTTCTATAATGAAATAATTGGCTCTGTGGACATGGGGGAGGTGGTGGCTCTGACATAACTAGACTTCATTAAATCTTTTGATAAGGTCTCCCACAGTATTGTTGACAGCAAGTTAAAGAAGGATGAGTTGGATAAATGGACTGTAAGGTAGACAGAGAGCTACCTGTTGATCGTCGGGCTCAGCAGGTTGTGATCAATGGCTCAATGGCTGATTGGTGGTTGCTATCAAGCGGAGTCCCCCAAGAGTTGGTCCTGGGGCTGGCTTTGTTCAACATCTTCAATAATAACCTGGATGAGGGGATGGATAACACTAAGCTAGGGTGAGAGGTAGATAGGGTAGGAATAAGGTCCAGGGTGACCTAGACAAATTGGAAGACTGAACCTAGAAAAATCTGACAAGGTTTAACAAGGACAAGTGCAGAGTTCTGCACTTAGAACATAAGGTCCCAAACACTGCTACACTTTAGGGACTGACTGGCTAAGCAGCAGTTCTGCAGTAAAGGACCTGGGCATTACAGTGGATGACATAAGTAGATGGACATGAGTCAACAATGTGCCCTGGTAGCCAAGAAGGCTAAAGACATATTAGGGTATGTTAGCGGAAGTATTGCCAGCGGATCTCAGGAAGTGATTATTCCTCTTTATTTGATACTGGTAGGACCACATCTGGAATATTGCATCCAAATCTGGGCTCCCCTTAACAAAAAGGATATGGACACTTTGGAGAGAGTCCAGTGGAGGGCAACAAAAATAATTTAGGGTCTGAAGCACATGACATGAGACTGAGGGATTTAGGCTTATTTAGCCTACAGAAGAGAACAGTGAGGGGAGATTTGACAGTAGACTTCAGTGACCTGAAGGGGGGATTAAAAAGAGAATGGAGAGAGGCTGTTTTCAGTGGAGACAGATAACAGAACAAGGAGCAATGATTTCAAGTTGCAATGGGAAAGGTCTAGGTTGGATATTAGGAAAAAAACATTTCACTGGGAGGGTGGTCAAGCATTGGGATAGGTTATCTACAGAAGCGTTGGAATCTCCATACCTAGAGGTTTTGAAGTCCTGTATTCACAAAGCTCTGATGGGGATGATTTAGTTGGGATTGGTCCTGTTTTGAAAAGGTGGTTGGACTTGATGACCTCCTGAGGTCTCTTCCAACTCATGATTCTGTTATTCTATTTTTAATGCCTGAATCTATAAGAAAAGGTAAGTGAAGCAGAAGCAGAGTAAAGGCAGTAAATGACCACAAGTAAGTGAGCTTCTTGTCTGAGCAGTCCTGGCTAGAAAATGGTAGAAGTGATCATTTGTGGTGAAAGGGTATGTGTGCATCTTTCACGCTGAGCTTCTCTGAATCACTGTTCAGTGGTGCTAGTTACAGTACCACTACATCTGAAGGCCAGAAAGCTTTATTCTAATGTGATTTCTCAATGCTTTGTGCAGAAAGCATGCAACACTGCAGCATTAAATCTTTAATGTCACTATAAATTATTAAAATTTTTTTGGCCATAGTTGCGTGAATTTTCTGCTGTCCAGGGCTACTGATGCCTTCATCATAAATGTTTGGTTCAGAAACTCTGAATTTTAACCACAGTATGAACTCCTGGTTAGCTACAATGTTGTGTGCAATGGTAGGCATGCCAAGTTATTGTTATCATGGTGAGCTTCCATGCCCACACTAAACCAAATTACTGGTCAGCTATGAGAAAGGCAGCTTCATCCATGTTTGCCAGAATGCTGACCTTTTCAAGAAATAATGGAGCTATATCCCATTATCATTCTGCGTGCGGAACGCCTGTTGAGGTCAATGTGAGTTTGGCATAACAAATGATAGCAGTCCTTGGTCCATAATGTTTACTGCCGCAAACTGGCTATTGGGAAAGGATCCAATTTTAAGGATTAGTTCTCATTAATTACACTGCATATTCCATTTCTAAAGACTTTATATCATTTATGGAGCAAATTAAAAGTTAAGGAGCAGATCTTCAGCTGATATAAATCACTCCAACTCCTCTGAAATCAATGGCATGAACTTAATGAAGTCAAGTCACCGAACTCAATGGAACAATGTCAATTGACATTCAATGGGGACCTGACAATGAATAAAGTTCTCCTCACTGGTCTACTTTGCAGATTTCCTGTCTGCAGTGGCCTGTCTCTGCTGCATATCCTGAAATAGGGGGAGATACCTCTTCTCCACAAATTCTGACTCTTTCACCACGTGAGTGTCTTGAATTAAGTGTTTGAGGATTCCAGCAGGATGTTCTTGTGGTCAAGTGACAACTGAGGGCATAATCATGTGGTTCAAAGTTCATTCCCAGAGAAGAATGACTCCTATGCACAGAAAGCTACAATATTTATTTATCTTTATTTTTAAACCTTCAAAATTGTTGGGCTTGTCTGCCTCCTGCCCCAAATGATGACAACTACATTGGCTTGTTTTTTGTTTTGTTTTGTTTTGTTTTGTTTTGTTTTAGGATACAGTAAGATTTTTTTACAGTTGCAGTGGTTATAAGACACATTCTTGCAAATTAATAGAATCAAACTAACTTATCCAAAGGCTTTAAAAGGAGAACTCTGCAGGGATACAAACAGTGGTTCCGCATCCAATCTGCATCTGCCAGGCTCAACTCCTCATTCCATCCGCAATCTGCAATCCAGATTTTACTTGTCTCCACATAAGAAATCTGGAGGGGAGGGAGCACAGATGAGCAAAGAAAGAGAAGGGTCCTGCAGGGAAGAGGCAGGCAGCACAAAAGCAGGGAGTCAGGGTACGGGGGCAGCAGGTACCAGAAGACCGAGCTTCTCAGGCCGGTGCTCACCAGGCCAGGCAGGAGCTGGAAGGATTTGAGCATTCCTTCAAAAGATCTCTAAAGTAGATTATCCTTTCTTTTCTTTGTTTGCCCCCTCCTGCAGGGAGATGTAGGACACAGCTTCCTGCATCCTTTCCCTGCAAGAAGGGCAGGAGTCCACCCTCTACTGCCAGGGATACCTGCTCCACTATTTGTGGATATGAAGTGGATATCCATGGCTATGCGAGGCTCTCTTTAAAAGCCTATGGACTTCTTACTACTGGCTTTAAAAGGCTGTGGATGAGGCCCCAGTATCCCCAATCACAAAATACTGCTATCTCAAGCACTTAGCATTCATTTTTCCACATTGTACACCATTAGACATCCTTTTAAATCAGTCCCAGTCATCACTGCCCAACTTTTTGAGAACCTGGCTGATTTGTTTTGCAGAATTGAGCATGAAGAAGAAGAAGAAGAATATTGTGATACCCTGGAACCCACACACAAGACAAAAATAACCATCATCAATGATTATCTCTCTTTTCCTAGAAATTATCTAAGATCTGTAAATGGGGATTTCCTACCTCCTCTTGGTACAGAATTATTTTATACTGATTTATTACTGCCAGTTCATTTCATTCTGGTCTTTATAAAATATTATCCTAAGTAGCCTATTTGCTTTAAGGTCAAAATCTTTGTCTATATTTTACATCTGTTCTCTCTTCTGCCCACCCCCCCCCGCCCCGGTTTCCTTTCATTACCCTTTCCTATCAATTATCTCATCCCTGCCTGATGCCCATCTGAGTAAGCCAGCAGGACCCCCTTGGTATCCGCCAGATTGTGTCATTCAGCTAGCTCTCAGGTTGCTGCTGATTGCCGTCTTTATTCATTACCAAAACACTTGCTACACGGTACTTGGGCCCTGGCAACAAAACTCTAAACTCTGCCAGCAAGAATGTAATTACTAGTAATGTCACAAACAGAAAATGGTGTCTGCTGTGAGTTGTTAGAAGGAGCAATGAAATAGACCTAGGATATTTTCAAGTAACTGTAGCTGACTTCTTATTTGCCCGTTAGTAAAGACTAATGATTGGTCTTATTCATTTTTAACAAGCGTTATCACCAGCAAAATATGTTTCTAAACAAAACCCCAGATCTGTCAAGGGTAGCAGTACTTTTAGGATTAGGCCTGGAAACTGATAAAAAAAGGGTTTCACATGATCTTTTATCTATAGATTTATGAAGGGTCTGGAGCCATCAGCACAATTTTAATGGAGCAGGGATTCTGAAAATCAAGATATTTAAAAAAAATCCTCCCTTCTCTGATGCACTGTATGATAACTATATCAACAGGGTTTTTTTTCCTTAACTGTGTACTGAACCAAAGTAGATACTAGACATTCTGAACTGTGTAGCAGTCTAAGGTCCTTTGAAGTTATGACCTGCATTTTCAAAGGATTTGAGCATTCCTTCATAAGCTGTCTGAAGTAGATGATCCTTCCTTTTCTTTGTTTGCATGTAGATTCAGAAGCAGTCCTTTACTAAGCTATGTTTATACCCTTTCTCTAAAAATCTGTTTGAGAAATTCTCCTTTCTGCACTAACAGTGGCTCATCTGAACAGCCAAACCCAAACAGCCTAGTTTTCTTTAGGAAAAGCTTTATCGGAGTAAGATATTTCTGATAAAACCCCATGTTTTTTTCCACCACTGCTCCTAAAATCCCAAATTTTCAAAGCACTCAAAAACTTGGCAAATGTTTTAATATTCACTATTCTGTAACAGATTTGGAAATTAAATTCAAATAGGTTCATTTCCCCATCACTGGTCAGGATTTATCCTGTTACATACCATTTTGATTTATGGAAGTTAGTCCAATAGATTCCCAATATATCAATGGAAAAATGGACTCAGCCTTTTTAACAACAACAAAAAATCCTCCCTCCTGATCAAAGCAAGGCAAAGTTGTATTGAGAATAAACATAGTGAGAAAACTGCATATGAGGAGTGAGATAATCAGTTTGTTGAAACATAGCCAAACAGATCACATAAAAAAACAAAAGAAGAATCTTCTATACGGCAAAGCTAAAAAGACCTTGCCCCTGGATTTCTTTGCAGTACTTTGCTTAAGGTTTAATTCTATTGATTACACATTCCATTTTCCAAAGTGCCATTTGCCTGAAGGAGCAGGTGGTGGTTTGCTATTTCCATTTAACTGATATATTAGCCATGTGGCGCACTGCATCAGCGGGCAGTATTAATCAATTTACAGCAAGATGACAGAGAGAATCACTCACAGCAAAATTGTAAGGGGAAAAAAAGGACAAAGGCAAGAAAATAATGACCACTAATGTGGAACTTGAAAACAACAAGAAACTGTGTTTTCAAATGCCTCACTTTCAAAGGGCATCCAACCTTCCATAGCAAATGGAATGGGAAAGGTCTCAGGCAAGAACAACCAGTATTTAAAGAAGACAAACATCACTATGTGTAGTACATTTCTTTCTATAAACACTTTGCTGGAGTTAAGTTTTACGTGGTTCATGCAAAGAGGGGAACTGCTTGCTGAGAAATTCCCCACCACGCACACTCATACACCTTTCCTTCAGATGGAAGCCAAGTAAACATCCACCACAAAACCCAGTTTTCAAATGCAGAGAATGTTAATGGAAGTTAAGTCACATTTCTGGTCTCAAACTATATTGTCATTAAGAAACATGAAATGCATTCTCCTGTGAGGAAAGAAAAGTGAGATACATGCAGTGAAAACACTTGCATAGAAAAGTCTCTTGTGAAGTATAGTCAGCAGAGCCTATTTGAAGCACCTAACAAGTGGAAGGAAACTCAGTATTTGCATCTGCCTGGCCGTGTCTACGCTAGCCAAAAACTTCAAAATGGCCATGCAAAGTTTTTGGCTACTGTAGACATAGCCCCTATGTATTGGCTAGGTAGGGGGGTGGAAGGTACATTAAGGTTCTACATTCCATAAGCAATCTTCTGCTATCCTATGTAATATTTGATTGCATAGAAGAATATATGTTTATTAGGGCAGTAATACAATTAAACCTCAAATCAACTGGCCCCATATTGCCTAGATGTACTGTTTTTATTTTTTCCCCACCCTTTTGAGGAACTGATATATAATTATGTTAGAGTTACAAGAAAAGTGAGATAATACTTTTTACTGGACCAACTTTTCTTGGTGAGAGACAGCTCTCTCACTAAAGCCGCATCTACACTAGCCCCTTCCTTTTGGAAGGGATATGGTAATGAGCGAGGTTGGAAGATGCTAAAGGTGTGCTGCCATGAATATGCAGTGCCCCATTAGCATAATGGTGGCCATGGCGATTCAAAGGTGCTGCCTTCTAACTGATTGCATGCAACCCATGTAGATGGTAGCCTTTCAAAAGTGCCCCCTCCAGTCTTCAAAGGCCCCTTATTCCTAAATCCAAATAGGAATAAGGGGCTTTTGAAGACTTGGGGGTCCTTTCGAAAGGCCCCCGTGTACATGGGCAGCCCACAATTCAAATGAGGCACTTTCAAATTGCCATGGCTGCCATTATTCTAATGAGGTGCTACATATTCATGGCAGCACCTCATTAGCATCTTCCGACCTCACTCATTACCATGCCCCTCCGGCTAGTGTAAACGTAGCCCAACAGCAGTAGGTCCAATTAAACGTATTATCTTGCTCACCTTGTATCTTTAATACCCTGGGACTGACACAGTTACAATTATGCTAAATACATTATTCTGTTATGCAGACCTTCATTAAAAATGCAAACCTGCCAAGTATGTAACAGTAGTGATACTAACTGCTTTAGTATAAAAACGCATGACAAAGCATTATCCAGACTTCCAAACTCAGTAACCACATGGGACAAAACAAGAAATGAGTGAACAGTAGCTGTTTGGGGATGAATGTCATGAGCAGAATTTCTGATACTAATGTTTTGGACCATGATCTGGGGGTCTGCTGGGGGCCTACGAAACCAAGAAGAGATAGGATTAGCAACTTAGCCTAAAGGTACTCTCTAACTTCCGGATCATGTGGAAAGTTGGGGCAAGAACATATGCGTGCATTCTGACAGATCAATGTACTCTTCACAGAGGCTGAGCAAGAGAGAATGTTCTATGGAACCAGTCCATCAGACAGAATTAGGCGACCGAGGACAAAAGAAATGCCATGCAATCTAATTCAGCGGGGACTGAAATCCACGTAAACAGAAAGTCTCCACATCACAGTTTTGCTAAGTTTTATTCAATTGTAGGTACCATACCTAACTCTGTAGGATCAATCTCAAGAAAGCTGTATCAGCATGTGTTTTGGTTGCTTAATGCTATCTTGCACTGTAAAGTGCCCTGGTTTACTGAAACTGTGCCACACAAATTAACAAATAACAATAAAACACTGTTTGACGAACCTGTTTAAATGATGTAATATTAGCATGAATCAGCTCTTTAATGAGAATCAGGAAAACTCTGACTATTATGTTGCATAATTCAATATGCTGAAGTTATTACAGCTCTCAGTAGCAGCATGTGTAAATTTAGCAAACTTTCAACTAGATATCACTTCCTGCATCTAATAAACTTGCTAATAGCCTCTCTTTGCATTTTTAAAAAATGGGCTTCTTGACAGAAAGGGTATAAATGTCTGTTTAATTTTAGTGTGTATAAATGAGGGTGAGAAGGATGTGGAAAACCCAAGAACACTACTTTAAAATACTAAGGCTATGTCTATACCAGAACCATCTGTCTACAGAAGTTACAGTCGGAAGAGATGTTCTGACAAAACTCCTGTTGATAGACCGCGTCTGCACATAAAAGCGGATAGATCTTTTGATCCACTGTATCAACAAATCCCCATCCCACCTCCGTGCATCTATATGGCTTTTTTGTCTACAGTTTCTGTCGACAAAATGCATTTTATGTGTAGATACTCCGCAAGTTTTGTCGACAAAACCTGTTTTGACCACAAAACTGTAATGGAGACGCAGCGTAGGTGAGGTTGTATATCGGGTAATCCAAGGATGAGGAGGTTGCAGAGGAATTGGTGCTTTATTTGTGAGTGTTACTAGCACAGTTGGTCTGGAATTTTCCACTGAAACATATTTTTTCTCTCAGAAAATGCCAGTTCCTTAAAATCAAAAGTGTAAGTGAGAAAGAGATGATTTTCATTAATCGCATAATTCAAACAACTTTGGAAAAAAATTCAGAAAAGCAAGTTTCATTTTTTCAATTTGAGACAACTTTTCTTTTAGAAATTTTAGTTAATTTATATTTTAACAGAACTGGGGAATAAAAAAGGTCCAAGTGGACATAAAATATTTTTAAATTTTTGAAACAAAATATTTAGACCCAATCTGATCTCTCTCCCTGCCCTGCCAATTATTAGTTTGTGAAAAGTTTTCATTCTGATTTGTGACTGAAAAAAATCTGAAATCTTAAACACCCATGGGATAAGAAAACTGGTTCCCACCAATCTCCCTTACTTAGGAGCAAGACAACATAAGGAAACTGTTTCTAAATCAACCATAGGATCACAGCAATACAGATTTGCCACACATGACCAGCCCTGCAGTCCAGTTCAATGATGAGCTTTTCAAAAATTTACAGTTTATATAAAACAGATGAGGGATCATTCCCCCCCCCCACTCCCTTTTAGGTATTTTCATATTCCCTGATAATCAGAGATTGATTTAAATGCTGAAGCATATGACTTAGTATCTCTTCCAACCTTTGTTTACAAATTTACATACTCTTGTTATTCATTTAAGTGCCAAATCTCTTTTGGAATCTGTCTACATTTTAGCCTCAATGATCTCTGATAGCTCTGAGTTTCAGATTTTAATTATGAATTAAGTGTACAATTATTTCCATCAAATAATAATGAGTATTCTGGTAAGATAGAGACCACAACTCCTAGTTCCACTCCTAGTTTCTCTTTTTACAGAGATTTATGAAATTTGTTGTCTGTTGCCTACACCAGGGAAAACATGTCCTGATCCAAAAGCTGAGTGGAGCATTGTTTGATCCAACAAATGTACGGTGCTCATTTATTTTTGGAGACAGGACTCCAACGATATGAGATGGTACGCTGTTCTGAAAGTGCCATGTGTATCTTAACACCAGTTAGTTTGCTTGTCTATATTTCCACTCATCAAAATCTATGGTTGTAAACTGAGATAGTAAATGTGTAGTTCAGATTCAAATTTTAATGTTTTCATTTACAATTAAAACCTGATGCTCAGACATTACAACGGTTTTAGTATAAAGAAATACATATGTATATTTCAATATCATGGCATCACAGGACTGTGACACAGGGTGCACCTTCCAGTTTCATTTTGTACATTCTTTACTACCTCCTCTTCCTTTTTTGTTGTTTTTGTTTTCTATCTATATGATCCAATAAATTCTCTGTGTAAATTGTGACTTCTCATGGACAGTGCAGATACAAAGCAAGAGGGACCTTTCTGAGTTTATGAAGGCAACTACATATGCTGGTCCCTCTTGAGTGAAAAGGTTAGTGAGTGGCAGGTACTCTCCATCTCAAAGGAATTGTGGCAGAAGTCTGTGGACGAGGCCAGGTCACCATCCCCCTTTCACAAGCAATAGCATTCAGTGGTAGAACTGGAGGAGCACACACTGCACTCTCTTTAGAGCTGTAGATGTTGCCACTCATGACTGGGCTCACAAAGGCATTTCTTCTCTTGGAAGAATCCCTCTGGCAGCTGATGCTTGGCCATTACCTTTCTATACACTCCTTCCCTCCCCACTCCAAATATAGTGCGGCAAGTGCAGCCAAAGAGCTACTCCTCTATCCAGGCAAGCTGACAGCCTTGCCGGACCGCTGGGCAAAGTGTATTTAGGCAGCGGATCTGCTCTCCTGAAAGAGGTGGGGCTTGGGGTGTGTAACGCCAGAGGCACTGTGACCATGTACTAGGGAGAGTGAAGTCCATGTTCTACAGCCTTCGCTGAGAGCCAGCTGGCTTTTACCTCATGTGATAGAGCACACGGCTTTAGCCCCTAGGGTCACAGGTTCATTCCCTCCTGCTGATGACTCAGGTGCATTGGCCTTACAGGTGGAAGGGGCAGAGCCAGGGCAGCCTGGCCTCAGCACTAACTGGACCACTGTGCCCCCCACCATGCCTTCTGAAGCATGGTGCTCAGGGGTCTGGTGGTGAGTTAAATGCCCACCACCATCATAGTGGTGGCTATAGTGGTGGTAGCCAGGAGCATCCAGGTCCTTTTGAATCACTGGGCCTGAGGCAGTTGTCCCCTTTGCCCACCCCGCCCACCATGTTGGCAGGACTGCCTCTATCTATCACTTAAAGAAGACTGTAATTCAAATACTGTCCTCAGCTGCATTCTCAAAATCCCCTTGGAAGTCAAACAGCTTGCACAGTTTTACTGAGGCAGAATCTGGCCTTTACCAGGCAATTATGAATATGTATGCAAATGCAGAACAAAAGAAACATTAAACAGTACTCTTATGATGCAAGAAACCCTTCCTCCCTCTCTGAAAATGCACGTTGCTTTATGAGACTTGTGGAAACTACACACCAACTACACATAACTAGAAAAGGATGAATTCTAATTAAGAGATAATGTCAGTGGAACAGAACTTTG
Source organism: Carettochelys insculpta (assembly GCF_033958435.1). Taxonomy (NCBI): domain Eukaryota; kingdom Metazoa; phylum Chordata; order Testudines; family Carettochelyidae; genus Carettochelys; species Carettochelys insculpta. Next base: position 8,640,067 of record NC_134145.1, read on the forward strand.
TCACAGGATAATGATCTCCTGCTGTTAGATAAATGTGGAAGCAAAACTTAGGCAGTTTTTGAAAATAAACAGTGAGGTGATGCCAAGATGTTTATATTCCAGGAGAGAAACATTTATCCTATAGCAATATTTCTGTTCCAAGATATTCATCTTGTCGATTTTTTGTTTATTTTTACAAAATGCTTATTACCTTAAAGCCTTGATCCTGCAGCTCTGGTGGATGAATAGCTGGGGCTAAAATTGACATTGTAGCCAACACAGTAGACCTGGACCCCCCAACCTCTATGTAAAAATTTTGCTCTGAATACATCTCCTGAGAACATAGCAATGGTCATACTGATGCAGGCCAATGTCCAGTTAGCCCAGTGTCCTGTTTTCTGACAGTGGCCAGTGTCAGATGCTTCAGAGGGAAAGAACAGAACAGGGCACTTTCACATGATCCATCCTTCGTGGTACAGAACCAGCTTCTGGCAGTGGGAGATTTAGGGACATGGAGAACATAGGTGGCATCTCTGATTGGCGAATAGTCATTAATGGGTGTGTCCTTCATGTAATCAATCAATATAGATTACACAGTTATTAGCATGTTCCCCACTTGTTAACATGAAAATTGACAGTTATAATGGGCCAAATTATGTGCTGAAAAAATTCATTCAGTCAGAGGTGTTAGATCAGATTGCAGTTTGGCCTAGTGCGTTTGTATTCAGTCTATAAACTCCCTGAGCCAGATTCAGACTACTGCATACATGGAGTAACTGAGCTGAAGTCAATGAAGTTATACTGTTGTAAAACAGATCAGCGAGGAATACTGCCTACTTTATTAATACTTTCAGTCTTAATTTCACCTATGTGTTTGTTTAATTTACTGCTCCAGTGTTCTTGTTTTTTCTGTCTATGTTTTCAAATATAATGAAGTTTAAACACCTGAAGGAAAAAGGTCCAGCAGCATATGCCATATAGCAGTGAATTCTTTTGGTATATGTGTGTTACGTGACAAAAAATGGCTAGTGCTCTCTTCTTTCTAGGCATGTGTAACTCCCATTAAAACCAGTGAGAGTTATAGATATTTAAAGGGAAATGATGTTCCTCTTTTTGTGCAAATATAAAACTGGTATAAGTGAGATCAGGACCACTGAATTATCTAGCTCTGGTTAACCTGTGTTGCATATTAACATTAAAGTTATTTTTCACCCTTTCTTTTGAAGGAAAAGCTTGGTTTTCATTAGTTATGTAACAGCCACATCCAGTAACATATTTGGTTATGGAAAAACAGTATGTCTCAAGTTGTCAGATATCATTTGGTCATCCGGGAGGGAAATGCTAACAAATGCCACTGACTCAGGTCCGGAGGACAGGCCCTCAAGTTGTTCGTGGTGGAATAGTGAGCACTGCTACAACTTCTCCTGCCAGAAGCCAGGTTTTTCTTCGACTACTAGCAAGGTAGTGGAATGAAAAAAATTGAAGAGTTTTGTCATCGTGCCAAGAAGGCAGAACTAAATCAGACATGAAGCACTATAGACTACTATCATACAACAGAACCTACAGCAAAGTGATTTGTATTTGAAAAACAAAAAGGCTCTTTCAGCTTTTGACCCTTATAATTTGTGACTGGCTTTTGTCCCAAATTACATCTGGTGCAACTCCAGTGACTTCATTAGATAGGTACATCCTCACCTAAGTTTTCCAAGACTTAGTCTCATCTGATTTGGATTCAGTGAAACTAACAGAGACAGTAATATATAGTGACCATTGCTTAACAATATACCTTTCCTCATTGCTTATTCTATTATTTTCCCAAAATAGCATCCAGCTACCACATATAATATTCTAGAGACATCAAACTTTATTTTGTATGTGAGTGTAAAATAAAATCAGTTATGAGGGGCAGGGGAGAGCATTTTCTAGTGGCACTTAGCAATGCCTGATTAATGCACTTTGAATATTCTCTGTTTAAATTTGCTCTGCTTGAATCTTTCTCTTGAGAAATGGCTATTTAGTTTAAAAACAAAAAAAAAATGAAAATGGCTAATCAACTTGTCAACATTTTATTTATTCCCTAAGTAACATCATTTTATTATTATTATTACTGTGTCACTTTGTTATTTGCCATCTAAAGGATTCGAGGAGTGTTGTTTGTATGCGTGGTCAGCCTACTTGACATGCATGGTATCTTTCTCCATCCCCACCCCTCCAATTGGCATGACAAGGTTATACAAAGTCTGAAGCCCTGCTAAAACAGGTTCCCCTGGAAGTCAAAACTCTGGCAGACTATGTACACAGCAAGGCATCCATGACATCTTAGCATCTGCCAGCTCCATCTTGTGTGATTAGCTCTTGGTTACTTCAGTGATAATGTCTGGAGGCACTGATTAATGTACAATAATGGTACAACTCACAGAAAAGATAAAGCTTATAGAAGATCAATTAAACAGTGGCAATTTCACAGGCTACAGGCTAGAAGAATGGTACTTGCAGCCTTTTCTTGGAGCTATTTTTTAATCTGTTTCTTCTGCCTGCTCTAGAATTTTCATGTAAAGCAGTCACTATCACAGGAAAAAAAATATCCTGAAAATGAAAGGTGACAGTACCCATTAAAATTACAAGGGAAAATGAATATGAATAATGGCCCCTGAACATTCCTTCAACTGTCAAAAGGCTACAAATTCTGCTTTGATGATACGACAAGTTTTTTCAAATGCATACTTGCCATAAATGGTACACAGGAGAAAGCCATTGTTTTATGCAATTACACTGTTGCCTGGGCAACCATGTACAAAAGTTAATGTAAGTACAGGTTTAAAGATGAAGCATCTCTTAAATTGGAATAAAAATCATTTAATAGTATTGATGATCCACAGGAAAAAGACTGACCCTAATGTAACTATAAAAAACCTCTTCTTGAGCAGGGGATTATAAATTCAAGGTTACCTTTCTCTACCAATTTTTAGCTACACACGTTGATGTGATTTTATTTAAAAAGCTAAAATTCTCAAGCATTATTTTAAATAAATATAAGAAAGAAATCTCTCGATATATGAATATTCCCTTCCGATGAAGAAGTTTTTATGGAGACTCATCATGTGAATAGCCATGATTTCAAGGGACGGCTATTGTTCTAAAGGCATTTTGAACAGCCAACAAATTATTTTTGTCAGAAAGAAGTAGCATAGGAAGGTACTTGGTGATAAAAAGGAAGTCTGTCTGAACGCTTTTTTCTTTCAACAGGTACATTTAATAGGTTTTTACTGTATTGCATTTATTGGTAACACAATTTTATTACTGTATTTATTATGACTATACTTCTTCCTATAATCATGCTGGATTTGACAGTAGAATTATTCCCTGGCATATCTACTGAAATGCTTCTTTGGGAGGAGGTTGGCCAAAAATGTAGCTGAATATGGAATTAAAACATGGCATGACATGTTCTTTGTAGCATTTTGCATCACTAGGGCATTGTCTACCAATACAGAGACACCATGAGAAATTGTAGATAGAAATGATGTTCCACAGCCTTTCTCTGAATCACCAAAAGATGTCTGACAACTTGGGACATACAACTTTGCCATAACTATATACATTACCGGGTCCAACTGTTATACAACTAAATGAAAAAAAAATTCCCCCTCAAAAAGAGGATGAAAAATAACAATGTCAATATTACAACAGCTTCACCTATGCAGATGATCCTGAGTTTGCCATACTTTTTCCTCTTATAACACATATTCTGCAAAGGACTGTGCAAACTGATTATATATGTCAAATAAAAACCACTGTGTGCAGGATCTCTAATGCTGACAGGAAAGAAAAGAAATCACTCTCCAGGATAAGCAAAAAGATGATTAAAGCCAACCTCAATATGCTTCCCTCATTTCCCTCTAAACATGTGAATTACTGTTTGAAAAGAACAATAAATGATACTGTTGCCCCTTGACATCAGAACCTTAAGGGAGCTGTTCTGCAGAAACTGGGAAGAACAAAACAAGAGAAAACACATTCTAAGGAACAATGCTGTGCTATCAGGGTCATTAAGTAGCTGACCTAATAGGTCTTTTTCATCTCTTATTTCTTTGACTCTCTGAGAAATGGTACAAGTGTGTAACAAAGTCCTATCTATGCCTGACTCACTCGAACACTAAGGAATTCAAATACATAATACACCAATATGATTTTCATTGTATTGTCCACAGTTTATGTATTTTATTGAAAAGCAGGTAGGCAGAAAAGGGATTCATGCCTGCTGTTGAAACTGTGCTAATAAAGTTGGGCCTGATTTTCACAAATACAGAGCACTCAACACTCCAGCTGAAGTCAATATGGCTGCATGCACTCAGCACTCAATCGCTGAGGGTAGGACAAGCAGCAATGGGCTGTAATTGTAGCAAGAGGGATTTAGGTTGGACATTAGGAAAAACATTCCTAACTGCCAGGGTGGTTAAAGAGTGGAACAAATTGCTTCTGGAGGTTGCAGAATCTCCATCTCTGGAGATTTCTACGAGCTGGTTGGATAAACATCTGTCAGGGATGATTTAGATGGTGTTTGGCCCTGCAGTGAGTTCAGGGGCCTGGACTCGATGACCTCTCGAGGGCTCTTCCAGTTCTAATATTCTATGATTCTAAGATCAGTTCATGGGAAATTGGTAAAGAACAAATGGGTGAAACATACATGGGATAAACTCTCTGTCATAAGTTTCTTTCTTAAATCTTTCCTTGAAACTTACTTCTGCCTTTGTCTGATAGCTACAAAATCATTCCACCTAGCACTGGTTAAGCAAGGCAGGGATGTATGCTTTAATGCTAAGTTGTGTTTGCTTTAGAAATATTTCAACTTCCCAACTCCTTCTCCAGCCCTGTTTATCTATTTCAGTCACACATGGTCACTGTTGGCCACCTAGCCCATAAGCTTTCTGGGACAAGTTGTGTAATTTTTATTACTTGTTTGTACAGTGACTAACTCAGTGTGGCCTTGATCCTTGCTTAAAATTTGTAGGTCCTATAAAATAATTAGTCCAAACGATGAGACCTATAGTAATCAGATAATAGCTTACACAGATCAAAATAGTTTGTAAAATAGTCACTAAAAGCAACCTAGTTTTTTTTACATTCTTTGGGGCCATGCATTAGTTTTGGTACGTATGGAATTTAGGATGGGATCCAAAAAGATAAGTCTCCAATTTATCTTCCTAAATTCCAGTTTTGGTACTACTACAATTGATACAACTGTGCCAGAGTAAAAGTTCACTGTATTTTGGCCTTGTGACATGCACACTGCCACGGCCTCACACTACATGTCAAAATGGTTTTTCCAACCTACACCCCAGAGTGACTCACAAACCAGCAACATAAGTCATTTATGGGGAGCCATTGGGAAGGTGAGTTCATAGGTTGTTCCTTTCTATGGGTCCCTTTCAAAATCTGGCTGGAGTAGAAGGCAATGGTAACCACCTTGTAACTCTCAGGCCAGTAGTTAATGCACTTTTCTGGAATGTGTGGGAGTTCCCGGTTCTATTGCCTCTTCTCTGACAAAGAGGGAGAAAGGATTTGAACAGGAGTCTCACCCTCTCAGGAAAGATGCTTTAACTCCTGAGGGAGACCAACTATTTTAATGTGGACCTTTCTCATTCTGTCTTTTTGAAGCTCTTCCACTGTGGATAAACAATGGAATGGTGATAGGAGCCACAGTGACTGAATGCCCTAACAGGAGGACTGTAAAATCATTTTATCTCTCTCTCTCTTTCTCTATGGCCTAATGATTAGTTAAGTATTTATCCATAGCAGAACAGTCACTGGGCCAGAGAAACACTGCAGCTCTTCAAAACATTGTACATATTGAAGTTTCCTGATGTGGTTTTGCAGAAATGCCTAAGGGTTATGTTGGTCACTGAGGAGACAGTCCTTCTTATACAAGACACATGAGACCATTTCATTTCAGCCTTATATGTAAGTCATATAGCAGATGTTGGAGATCCATCTATCTACTGATGTATTCTCTGGATACCATGAGGCATGTTAGAAGGCAATCAAGAACTACAGCTAATGGCTTCCTCCACAAGAAAAACAGGAGAAGAGGAAGATTCTAGACATCTCCAAGAGTTGGAGGCTCATCAGAGTGACTGGAATTTATCTCATCCCACCGCAGTCTTACATGAGGCTGCCATGTCCTGCGTGGGAGAAGACAGCACTGTTTGAGGCAGTCAAGCTGTGATGGGGATGGGAGGAACCATTGGAATGACAGATAGCATGTAGCCATTATACTGCTTATCTAGCCATGCAACAAGCAGTATAGATATGCTTCAAGTCACAAAGCTCTGTTTAAGCCATTTGGCATCTCTTGATGCATAGTGGTCTACACTTAGGCCTTCATACTTGGAAGCAGAAAGAAATGGGACTGATCCACACACACGCTCAAAAAAGGGGAGCTTTATGTGGGGCCCAGCTCAACAATGAGCTTTGCTCCTTTCTATCACCATGTTCTTCTATGAGCTCAGGCGGAAGGAGAGTGAGTCTGTCTCATATGCACCTTTGATCCCTCGATTTAAGGACTACCAGATCTCAGCTAGGAAATGTGCTGGGTAAGTATACCAGAGGAAGCAGAGTGCAGTGCTCAGTGGTAAGACTCTGACTAGCAGATTCAGTTTCAATTAACATTGAGTTTCAACTGAAAACTCTGAAGGAAAAGGAATATGTGCGATGACAATATTCAAAGCAGACACATAAGAGAAATAATATGCAGGCTGTTTGAGTTTCAAACTGACTCATACAAAACAAAATTGGTTTCCTTATTATTATTTTAGTAGCTAGAAACTGATGGGGCAAATATAAAATGATTCAGATCCTTAAGACAAATAAGGAAAACTTGAAGAGTTACATTTTTTTTAAATACAACTGATACTAAAGCAACAGCGAGGGGGAGCTGCTCTATAGGTCAGAGGTTAGAGTCACTGACAGAAGGTCGAGGCACTTCTACATCAGCTCATCAGAGGCAAAACGTGATACCTGCTAATTAGAGGGGCTGAGTTAGCTGCCCTAGAATTCTAAAGCGATGGGATTTCCCACCAGCCATGAGCTGAATGCATAGATGCAAGAGTAAGTATCTATTACAACTGATATTTTTGGTGCAAATGAGCTACACTTCAGATCTATTTTCCCTGGGGTGTTAGAGAAGGGGGGACAGATGGCTGGCTAATTTATACCATTTGGCCTGCAGTTACATTTTAAAAAAAAAGAAAGAAAGAGTGAGACAGACAGAGACAGACATGAGCTATATATTTTTGAGCCGAATATAGCAAATTTAAACATAAATCTGCCCAAGTAATGCCTCAAGTAGGTGTTACAAAGTATTATAATGATTATTTCAGATAGCTGGGGTGTGTGAGAGATCTTTGAGAATGAATAGGAATGAACAATCTCAACACTCAGCACTTATTTTAAAATATACACTCTGAGGATCTCAAAATGCTTTGATAACCTTTAATCTATGGTAATAGATTACAGTACTTTTCACTTCCACAGTCCCCTCCATGTTAGGATCTTAAAATGCCTTATTGTTAGAGAATTTATCCCCTTATCTTCCCCTGAAATAAATATCATCACTTTACAGAGATGGAAACAAGCAATTTAAGGTTTTGGCCAATATTCTTAGAAGTGGTCAGATTCTAGAGGTTTCAAACAGGACACCAATGCAATTTTCAGAATTGCTAAACACCTGTGACTTCAGTTGTAGTCAATGGGACCAGCAAGTGTTTAGTATTTCTGAATATTGGGCCCATAATGTCTGAAATAAGGCAACCAAAACTGGAAGCTTGCAGAATAGGAAGCCACTTCTGAAAATTTTCATCTTGTTCACTTGTTCTAACTCACATTGTGAAGCCAATGTCACAGAAGGCTTTTAATCTGGATTGCAGCCCTTTGCTCTCTTAACCCTATCTTTTAATGGAGTTCCTATAATAGGCAACGTTAGAAAGGTCTCTGGAAAAACCAGTGTAATGCAATCATAAAGAGGAATTAAAAATGCACAAAATTTAAAGCTGTAAATATTGAAAAGCCACCACGCAAATAGTGCAAAGCTGAATATTTCAGGCTGGCAGAAAGCCCACTGCTGCCAGTGCCCTTCTTGCAAAAGAGAGAAGGCCAACCTCAAAATTGCATTACAGAGACTGAGCGTGTTTGTGTTCATCATACATATAAATACACTCAGGTCTGCCAGCCAAGTTTGTAGAACGTTTACAGTAACTCTTATTAGATCCTGTCTGTATCGTTTCAACCTTTCTGGAGCCCTGCCAATGTTTGTACAGTAAACAGTTTCATTTACTAAAATGAAAAAAAAATAAAAAGTAAAGCATGACAGGATTTAATGCTTCAGCCCCACACAGGCAGCAGTGCAACTATGGTTACCTAGCAACCAGCAGGAAGTGTATTGGAAAGAGAGCGACTGTACTTTGTGCGCTCAGGCATTGCTGGAGCAACTAATATTATAGAGAGTCTCTTTCTCTTGAGGAGGCAGTTTGGCATGAGGTTTTGGCTACAACAGCCAACTGAAGGCTTTTTATTTTTTTAAAGCTGGAATGGTATTAAAAGAAGTGTTCTGTTCTGAGATGACATTGACTGAGATTTAATCTCAACTCTGTTTCGGTCAAATCCTGTGGTGTTTATGCAGAAAGCTTTAAGACCCCTTGGCTTGCACTGGGAAAAAGGATCCTTCAGAATGAAGAAAAAATTATAATTGTTTGACAACAGATGTTGAATATCTTGTTTTCACAGCTCATACACCAGGACAAAGACAAACACCTAGGTTTTTTCATTAGATATTGTGTACTGGTGCATGAAAGATCTGAGGACCAGATTAGGAGCTCTCATTCTACTGTGTAAATTCAGAGAAACTCCACTGATTTGGAGTTGCTCTGAATTTACAATGTTAGAATAAAAATTGGAATTAAGTTTTAAATCTCAGTCCTTGTTATAGATCTGAAAAAAAACCCAACAGAAAAATAATAAAGGAGTTGGTGAGCACCGTTGCTACATCTCCAGCACTGGAGGATTTTATTCAGTGGAGTTTTAATTTGTTTTCACAGCGGTTTGAACAAATTGAATTTGTTAATTAAACCAGTAAAATGAAATGCTGAGCATTATTGACTAGATGCTAATTACATTAGCAGAGATATCGGGGGATGGGGGGGTCTTGTTTTCAATAGCCAGGACAAATCATATTAAGACAGACAAGTGATAAGTCTGAGACCAAACTCTGCAGGGAAAAAGCTGTTTACATGTTGTGATCTAATGTTTATCATTCATGATCTTCAATTGACAATACCAATGGAAACACAATTACTGCAGCACCCTAATGTACCTTTTTCAAATTTATTTCTGGTTTATAACATTCACTAAGCAGAGGTCACCACCCAATTAAAAGCAATGATGCACACTGTGCTAATTGGGAAGGACATTATTTTGAAGTTGTTTTTGTGAAAATGTGGGGATTCAGTTTCAGAAAAATATTAACGTCTCTTTTTGAGTATTGTAAAATGTAACACCAGTGAGACAGACCACAAAAGTTCATTGATTGTTGTCGTCCTCTCATGATATGAAAATGAAAAGTATTGGTGTAATCTTCACACCTACTGTGTGTGGTTCATTGTCCCATGTAACAACACTTTGACCACTTACAAAGAGAAAGAATGGGTCTCCTCTACAGCCTTAGCTGAGAAGCAGCTGGCTTTTAGCTCACGGAGTAGAGGCTTATGCACTAAGCACCAGTGGTTCCCAGTTTGGTTCCACCTATTGTTACATTAGCAACCCATTTTCATCATTAGCCTTATCCAGTGAAAGACTGAAACTTTACGTTTTAGCCTGTTTAATGAACTATCACCAGTTATACAGATTCTGCCAGTAGACTCTTAGGCCTATGTCTTAAATAAATTAATCTACAGTGTGTGAACATTTCCACTGACTTCCAGGGAACGTTTCTGAAAGGCCAATTGATTTGCAATGTGATGTAGAATCTTACGGGCTGGAGGTCAATTCTGAAAGCGCAATTAAGTCAGTGAGCTGAATTTAAAAATTTTATCTTATCCTACCAAATTCTCAGTCCACTTTGGTCAATTTCATGATCATAGGATTTAAATTTTTCAAATTTATTGATTTCAGCTTTTTAAATCTAAAATTTCATGGTGGTATAATTGTAAGTGTCCTGACACAACAAAACAGGAGTTGGGGGAGGGTTGCAAAGTTATTGGTGGTGGTGGTACTGCTACCCTTACTTCTGCACTGCTGGTGGTGGCAGCACTGTCTACCTATCTGAGCATCTGGAGCGTGGTGGCTGCTGGCCAGCAGCACAGTTATGAAAGCAATGCCACAACCAGCAGCTGCACAGAAGGATAGAATGTTATGGTACTGCCATCCTTAGGTGACTAGTTTGGGATTCCAGGTAGGCACTCGCCATGAGCTCCTGCCCCACAAAGCCCCACCCCACCCTGCCCAGGACTCATCATCTCACCACTACTGCTCCACACACACACCCCGCCCCGCTCTGCCCCCTTCTACTTCTTCCTGTGGAAGCACTGTGCTGCTTTCCATGAGTACGGGGTGGTCCTCTTACATACAGCCTGGACTTGCACAGCCCAAGAGCAGTACTCCAAGCCCCAGCCCCAGCATGAAATTAATGGAGGGGAGGGCAGGGTTTCCTGGTCCCAGCAATGGGGTGCTATGGGGGAGATCTTACTACCCATCCATAGGCAAGCAGGGTCAGGAGCTCCATCTCCATGTGGGCACTGTTTTCTTGCTGTGGCTGTCCCCAGTAGCCACTCTACAGAATTGTTCCCCACTATCACTGCCCGCCCCCCACTGATGAGTTTAGAGTACGTCGTGCCTCCTGTTCGAGCTCCTCCCTTTTAATGTTCCAGGAAATCCTGGGATTCAGGCATTTCCCACTTTCCAGGAACAACCAAACCCTGACCATGGTTTGAGTTAGATTAAGAGGAAGCTGCATACCAAATTTCGTAGCCAGAGCTCTTACAGATTAAGAGAAGTTTATGAACAAACATAGAACCAAGAGGCAGGCAGGGCACACTCTAAAAAAATAGTAGATTTGGGAAGGGCAACCCTGGTTTAGCATGGGTACTTCTAGTGTATATATATATTCTCCCCAGGGAGGGGTAGCACCTCTGGTGTGGGAGACTTGTTGTGTCTCTTTGGGGGTAGTTAGTGCATCTTTGGTCCCCACCTGGCACTCAGCTCTCACCTGTGGCTCCAAGAAGTTGTAGCATGTGCAGCAGCCACACCCTGATAAACTGCTTAGACAGGCGGGTGTAGCCAGACAAAGGTCTCCCCCTTACAAACCAGCTTGCTACCCCCCACCCTTGAGATGCCTCACAAGCACACAGGGCACGAAACAGCTGCTGACAGCACAGCCTTTGATGTCTCCTACAGAGGCCCACATGTGCTAGCTCATTGTGACCCTGAGAAACAGAAAGTACAGATAAAAGGCTAACAGGCCAACTGTCAATAAGGGGGCCTCAGGAAATTACCCCAGCTGGCATTGATGGATTTGATGCATCCACACAGCCATCCCAGAAGAGGAATCTTCACCCTTGTAAAAGAATGTCCTGTACTCCCAAAATTGCTTATCTCCTGTCTTAAGAGTGCAAATTAAGTAAGAATTGCCCTTGTAAAAACTGGCGTCACAAAAGACAGACCAGTACGATCTGGCACTACTGATAAGAAAGAGGATACGTGACCCAAGGGGTATAAAGATGGGCCCAGCAGCACTCTAACTCTGAGTACATTTCACCAACTACCTGCTGGTCGGGTCAGATGATTGCCTCCCGAGGTCCGCAACTGGGGACGCCCAACCTCGTATTCGTCTTTCCGCGGAATTCAGTGACCGATCCTGGCTTGGCTACACTGGTATCGAGAGACGCAAGGAGGGTGAGATATACCCATATTAAGGAGGGTAAGATGTACCCATATTAAGGTCTCCTTTTGGTGCACACAGTTAAAGAATTAGAGCTCTATAGATAGATGCTGTTGCATTAAGACATCGTGGTATTGAATTGTAATGTAACCTGTTAACACCTGTACTCCGCTAGCATAAAGAAGTAGACAATAGCCTTTTGTAACCACACGCTTATACCTGTAGCTTAATAAACTTGTAACTAGTTAAGATCTGAGCCTGACTGCTGTTACTCTTTGTCACTGCAAAACAGCCAGCACAATAAAAGAACTGTAACTGTTTGGTTACCACAGCCTGGCCATAGGTGAGAGTGCTAGGAGCTCCCTGCTCTAGCAGTAAAAAACTGGGTTGTTTAGGACCCAGGGGCATCCGTCAGCCTGGCTTGTCGCTGCCCACAGTGACGAGCTCCATGCTCTCGCAGTTAAAGACTCGGATGGTAACAAGGGCATAGCTGGTACCTCACCGCACATTACCCAGCCACCGGCTAACAGCGGGCTAATCCAGGTAAGGGTAGCCGACAGGTCTGAAATCTTCAGTCAGATAGGGACTTGCCTATCCCAGCATGCGAAGTTGGCTCCAGCGGACTGGATGGATGAGATTAATAGCAAGATCCAATGACCAGGAAGGTGGTTCTGCAATGCTCTTTGGAGAGTGAAGGGCATGAGAAGGCACTGAAGATGGCATGGCCATCCACTGCAGCCCAGGAAGTCTCCAGCCGTGATGACTTTTCGTACCACTGCAACCAGGCTTCAGAAGCTGAAAGAGTGGAACTGCCCTGTGCAACAGCTTTTCCATTTTAAACATTCTCCCACACAGGTTCTTTGCACATTCTCATCTCTCAAATCGGTCTACTTTATTAGTCTACTTTATCCTTCTACATTTTCTGTTTACTTCAAAGTCTTGCAGCAATGGGAGAGGGGCGAAGTGACAGGTGGAGATGACCACTGGAAGTCATAGTTCCAAACCTGTATGTAGACAGCCTGTGGACTTTGGTCACTCAACTCTGACCCAAGCACAACAGAGGAGTTCAGCAACATTCCAGTCAACTGAGCAGACCTTTTTAGAAGCAGCACTGCTCACCCTCAAATGAGAGGGGGGACTAGAAAAGGTGTCCCAAAAATTGCTTGTCCCAACCCAACTGGACAGCATGCCATGGCTGGCAGTTTTACTCTCACCGTGGTCAAAAAACAGTGAAAAGAAAGATGATATTTGGAGCATGGAACGTTCGCACCATCTTGGACAGGGAGAACATGATGAGGTCTGAGAGAAGAACAGCCCTCATAGTAAGAGAATTGGCATGCTATAACATTGACATAGCAGCCCTGAGTGAGACCAGCCTTGCAGAGGAAGGATCTAGCTGCAAACGGAAAGGAGGTTACACCTTCTTCTGGAAAGGCAGGCCAGAAAACAAGGATAGAATCCACCAAGTGGGACTTGACATCAAGACATCACTTCTGTGCCAGCTTCCTGACCTACCAACTTGCATCAGTGAGCGTTTAATCAAGGTCCGCTTCCCCTTCAGGCCCTCTCGCCACTTTACAGTCATCAGCACTTACGCCCCCACTCTGACCAGCAGCGATGAAACAAAAGAGAGTTTCTATGAGGACCTTGACAGTCCTGAGAAAGCAACTCCTCCCAGTGACAAGCTTCTCCTGTTGGGTGACTTCAACACCAGAGTTGGCAAGGACTGTAGGAACTGGAAAGGGGTGCTGGGGTATCATGGTGTTGGCAACATGAATGTCAATGGCCTTCTTCTGCTGAGCTTATGTGCCGAAAATGACCTGACCTGACGATTACCAACATTCTCTTCAGGCAGGCCAATAAATACAAGACCACATGGATGCACCCGAGATCAAAACAGTGGCACATGATTGACTATGTCATCAGTCGTAGGCAGGACATTTGTGATGTTAAGATCACCAGGGCAATACGGGGAGCTGAGTGCTGGACTGATTATAGACATGTCAGATCTGTCCTTATGCTGCACATCACACCACTGCACCGCAAGAAGCTGAAGGTTATCAGACCCTCTTTCAACATCACGAAGCTGCAACATATTGGTCACCATGAGCAATTTGCAGCTCAACTTGATGACGTGCTGACATCCCATGGACCTCTGACTGGAGACTCAACACAAAAGTGGGACCAGTGTAAAACCCTGGTGACGGAGTCAGCCAAGTTGACACGAGGACTGAAAAAGAGAGTTCACCAAGACTGGTTTGAGGAAAATGACAAGACCATGATGAAGATCTTAGAGGAAAAATAGAATGCATTTCTGGTATGGCAAAACAATCAGTCCTCAATCTCCAAACAAGCTTCACTGGACAGGGAAAGTCATACGAATGGGGGAGTCAAGAATCCCTAAGCAACTCCTCTTTGGTGAACTCTCCCAGGGCAAAAGGAATCAAGGTGGGCCTCTCAAGAGATACAAAGACTGCATGAAGGCCAACATTGTTCATGCTGGATTAAAGCCAAAGTAGCTAGAGCAGCATGCAGAAGATCAAACAGGCTGGCATGCTCTTGTATGACACGCATATGACAACTTTGAAGAGCAGCGACGCATACGCCTGACTGATGCTCATGAGAGGAGAAACGCAACAGTAGCAGCCACACCAACAGAACCAGAACAATTCCCTTGCCCCTATTGTGAACACCGATGCCGTTCAAGGCTTGGACTCCTAAGCCACATGTGAGTCCACAACCAATGAGCCTGTGCAAGCTCAAGATGTCATTGTTGGCATGACAGACTACCAAGATAAGATATTCTCCCCAAACCACCTTTGTTGTTTGAAACTGGGTAAGTATAAACCAGGTTTATATTTTACAATAACAATTCTTTAACCTAATTTTTCTAGATAAATATTATCACCCTTCATTCCATTACAAAAAATATGATTTTACTTATGTGCAACTAAATAAATTAATATCCAGACAAACAAAGCCATTCTTTCATTGCATCAATGACGACTTCTGCTGCATTGGTAGCTTCATTCCTCAGCATTGCATGAAGACATTTTAAAATCTGCTTTCTCATAACAGCTTAGGCACAACAGTTGGTACTATATATTGGCCTGCTCCCTCTGAAGCCAACAGAAGTTCTCCCACTAATTTAAGTTGGCACAGAATGATATCTTTAATCAACATTATTGACCTACAGCAAAATGGTAGAGCTGCATAGAACATTTGGAAACAAAAAAAGGCTGTATTCCTGGAATCATCTGCAATACCTCAAAGACAGAAAATAAGGGTAATATCTAAGTCGATATTGTAAGTTATTTGCAGATCCAAATTTCATAAAAACTTTGCACATGACAAAGTGATGTTTATATGAGCTCTGATGATCTGGGTCAAGACAATGGAACAGAGGAAGAAAATAAATCAAAATATAACGCGGAGAATGTCTATAAAGAAAGGGTATTAGAAATAATGCTTCTCCTATGTGTGCACACACACATGCACACACTTACAAAATGCAGGACTGTGGTTTAAAGAAACAAATGAGCCCTATGTTTGAGTGAAAGAAAGAAATTATAAGTGACACTCAGAAGGATTGGATGACTTCTTTGGAACCTGCTCAATATAGAGAGAACGCAATTTGATGCCGGCATAAAAGTAAATCTAAGAAGTATACAGGGCCTAATTAAAGGAGATGTGCCTTGAAAATAGACATTAAAATAAGGGTGGACTTCTCTGTGACAGATGTTCAGAGCAGATGACATAGAAAGTGGAACACAAGTCTAAGAATGTGGTAAGACAGGGCCATTGTCAGGCAGCCATTACTGCTAAAACTGTTTAAGTGCAATAACAACCTTATAAAAATGGAAGTTGTAGTAGCTCTTAAAAGGCCATGGAGATGACCTGATCTTTAGAATTGTGTATTTATTTTTCAGTTTCTAACTGTGTGCTTGTTTGACAAGCTCCACGCACATGTCAAAGATTGAAATCATAATGCAGTGACGTATGAATATCAAAAGGAAACTGACTCTCACCTGACATAACTTAGTACTCTTCCCACAATGATTCCCACAAGCATAAACTCGAATAGATGATCTACAAAACATAGTTTAGATATGTTGGGTGAATCCCATTATGTACAGTGGAGTTACTCCTAATTTATACTTAATGTATCATTTAGGTGTTTTATTGATATCTTCTGAAGACTTTTTAAAAGACAATGGTTTAAGGAAAGTCCTTGCCAGTCTCTGTCAAACTGCATCTCCTGCCAGCATTATCAAGTTTTCTTCCTATTTCAGTCACAGATTGTTCAAGAATGATGGTGATCTGTGAGGTGGCAAGGGACACTTTATTACTATAGGGCTGCGTCTACACTAGCCAGCTACTTCAAAGTAGCTGGCACAACGTCGAAATAGTATGCGTCGCATCGACATGTGCCGTGAGCTATTTCGATGTTGAAATCGACGTAAGGTGACAAGACGTCAAAATCGCTATTCCTATGCGAAGATGGGAATAGCGCCTTACTTCAACATTCATCGTCAAAGTAGGGTGTGTGTAGACGATCTGTGTCCCACTATGTCGAAATAGCGGGGTCCTTCATGGCGGCCATCAGCTGAGGGGTTGAAAGACGCTCTGTCCAGGCCCTGCGGGGCTCTATGGTCGCCATGTGCGGCAGCCTTTAGCCCAGGGCTTCTGGCTGCTACTTGCTGCTGCTGCTGCTGCAGCTGGGGGTCCATGTTGTGTGCATGGGGTCTGTGGATCTTGTGCTGTGCAGGCCGAGTAAGTCTTGGAGGGGCCCTTTAAGGGAGCAGCTTAGGGCTTTGCTGGCCCCTGATTTCGACGGGGAGCGCTTGTGTGTGTGGACACTCTGCATTTCCTTCTGGGGTGGCGCCTTTCGATGTTATCTGTCGCTACTTCAATGTTGAAGTCGATGGCACCAGCCCTGGAGGATTTGTAGACGATACACATCGAAGTAGCCTATTTCGATGATCTTATGTCGAAATAGGCTACTTCAACGTAGTGTGCTAGTGTAGACGTAGCCTAGATGTGTGCCCCTTATCAGGAATGGTTGTAGCATTTCACTTAAGGCTGTGGCCACACTTGGCCAAAACTTCGAAATGGCCACGCAAATGGCCATTTCAAAAATTGCTAATGAAGTGCTGAATTGAATATTCAGCGCCTCATTAGCTTGAGGACACTTCCAGCCACGGCACTTGAAAAGCACCGCTTTCAAAAGCGTGGCTCAGCGCAGCTACATGGGGGACCTTTTCGAAAGGACCCCGCTCCTTTCGAAATCCCCTTATTAGGATTAGGGGAATAAGGGGATTTAGAAAGGAGCGGGGTCCTTTCGAAAAGGACCCCCGCGTAGCCGTGCCAAGCCTCACACTTTTGAAAGCGGCGCTTTTGAAGTGCCACGGCTGGAAGTGTCCTCATGCTAATGAGGCGCTGAACATTCAATTCAGCGCTTCATTAGTAATCTTCGAAATGGCCATTTGCGTGGCCAATTCTAAGTTTTGGCCAAGTGTGGCCACAGCCTAAGTCTTATACACCTTAGTCTGAATAAGTTGTCTCTAGCACTACGTTCTTTTCTGAGGAGGAAAGGGGCTAGGTGGAATATCATAGCCTCAGTTTCACAATCTGAAAGTTTACGGAGGCCGTGATGAAGTAACTTACTGAAGATCTGGAGGCTGCTCCGCAGCTGCCTCTTTGGCTGCTGCCCCCTGCTTGAGAGAAGGAAGAAAGAAAGTGACTGACACTTGCATCTGCCCTATATAACTGGAACAGTTAATAGAAATATTTATAGCTTTTGATGTACAATTAAAATGTGGAGACCACAGTTTTTTATTTGATAATTTGCTAATTGTGTCAGTATGAAAGTCAAAACATTCAAATTGCTAATTTTAAGACCAAAAAAGAACGTTAAAAACAAATCCTAGAAAGTATTTTTGGAGCAGAGATACAGAAGGAGGGGTACCGCAAGAATGACTAACAGACTGGAGGGCATGACTTGTGTTGATGGATACAAGGAGCTTAATCTATGTCCTTAACTAATAGAAGGCTAAGAGGTAACTCCATCACAATCTATGGATAACTACAATGTGGAAAAAATATTCGGGCTCTTCTGCCTAGCAGAGGAAGCTGTGATCTCTTCTGGAAGTTAAAGCTAGACAAATTCAAATAAGATATAAATGGAAATAAGGACTAAATGTTTAACAATGACAGTAATCAACCACTGGAACACTTTACTAGGGATCTTGGTGAATTCCCTGTCACTGACAAATTTTAAATCAAAACTGGCTGTTTTTGCTAACAGAGTTGCTCTAGGAATGATTTCAGAAAAAATTCTAAGGTGAATGATACACAGGACACCAGACTAGATGATCACAGTGGTCCCTTAAAATCCACTGAATCTATGATGCTTGGTGCTGTTGGGGTAGGTGCCTGCGGTAATAATCTTTAACACAAAATTCATAATAGAGAAGTATATTGATGTGTGACATTGATCTACTTTAAAAGGAAAGAGAGAAAATAAGAAGCGAGAAGCAACCTAAGTATTCTCCATCGCTATTGTCCATGTGAGTTGCCATCTCCATTCCGGTCTGAGATTTTGTAGAGTAATCAATTTCCCTTTGTATTAAAGCAAGAAGTACCTCTGTCTGCTGACCTTACCTTACCACTTTCTCTGTGTCAGGAATAAAGATCTCCAAAGGACTCCTGTACTTAGGAGCTTGAATCACAGCTTTCAAAATAAACCAATCTAGGCTAGGGGAGTTGGCCATAAAATGATTTAGGAAACAATTTTCCATTAGTTGTGGATTGACTACAGAAAAATCTTAAAGCCAGGGGTGCTACCTACTGCAAGCAGGAGGTGCTTTGTATGGCATCGGGAGATGAATACTTAAAGGTAGCACAGCTTCACAGTTCCACATGACTTTTTGTTGTTTTTGAAATTTTGCACCACCCAGGTTCTTGGTTTTGTCTTGCAAATCTCAAAAAGGCTCAAAGCTAACTTTTCAAGTCACATTTTATAAATTTCTTTTAAGAGCAAAGTTCTGGAGTTTATTTTTGAAGTCCTACCCTCAGTAAATGAATGATGCTAGATTTAACCACAGTGGGTGAATGTGCGGTCGTGCTATTTTCTCAGTGGCATTGAATGCAGGCCAAACTCATTCTAGTGCTGGGCACAAGCTTAGTGCCTGTCTATGCACTGCAGTGTGGTACATAATAATGGTCCATGTGAGACTGAATGCTAGATTGGGACATGTGGCTCTGGGCTGGGACAGGGGGTTAGGATATGGGAATAGTGAGAGCAGGTTTGGGGTGTGGACTCTGGGGTGCAGCCAGAAGTGAGAGATTCAGAGTGCAGGATGGGCTCCGGACTGGAGTAGGGGGTTGAGGTGTAGGTTCTGGGTGGGAATTTGTGTACAAGAGCAGGCTCAGGGCTGGAGGAGGGGGTAGGATGAGGGGCAGGTTCTGGGATTGAAGTTTGGGTTCCCAAACTAATGGAAGCTCCAGAGTGGACACTCCCTGCCTGGCCCTGTGCCTAGGGGCCACACACACATGCTGGCCACTTCCAGAAGCTGTGTGGTACCAGGGCACGTTTGGAGCCTGCCTTAGCCCTACTGCCCTGCCAACCATAATTATAATGGAATAGTCAGCAGTGCTGGCCAGAACCACTGGGATCCCTTTTTCATCGGGTATACCAGCAAAAAAATAGGCTTAAGGTTAAATGATAAAATCATAGAATTCTAGGGCTGGAAGGGACCTCAGGAGGTCATCTAGTCCAGCCCCAAAGTTGCCAGACATTTGAATATTGCAGGGAAAAGTATGTTGTGAATTTCACCCAAAGGATAGTACACATTATTACTTTTTTCATGGCAAAAAGGTGTCTTAAATGAAGACAATATATCTGTCTTCTACAAATTATTTAAAATTTGGTAAAAATTGTGATGTAGACATTTCCCCCTCTTTTTTTATTCCAAATAGCTTAATTTATGTTGCGATTTTAACAAGTGAAAACAATTGACTCAGAGAAAGAGAGAGTTGAGCATCCTCTTCTTTATCACGGAAAATCATTTGTATTTCAAACCTCTGAATCATAGGACGTTATTGCACAGTTAGGCTCAAACTGTGCCATCAAGCATGGGGGGAAGGAGAGGAAAGAAAGCTGGTGCACGTCTGCAGTCACTGGGCCTCTGCAGCGGACTATCTTTGCTGGGCAGTTTGAAGGGGTTGTTACTAGAGCCATGTGAATGATCACTTGTTACATTCACTGATCAACTTGAAAAAACCTCTTTCAGATTAACCCAAAACTATTGTCTTTCTTGCAGAGAAATTAAAAGGGAGGAAAAATAATGTTCAGTCTATTGAAACAGTCTGTTTTTGTTTTGGGCATATTAAACCACTTTAAAAATGGAAATTAAGAAATAGAATTCTAAATGAGCACGGGGAGTCAGACACAAGTCACAAAATAGGAGAGGAGGCAATGCCCCTCTCTTCTTACATTCCATGGCCCAGAGTTTAGTGCAATTACCGAAACTATGGAATACCTGTGTGCAAGTCCCTTCTCTGCCTGATATGGAAGAGGATATGAACCCTGGAGACATTCCTCACCCATAAGCTATAAGGTGCTCTGCAGTGGGTCTTGCCTTTTGAAGCTGTCCCACTTTGTATGAAATGCTTAAACATTCTTTAGAACTATTGGTTAGGCACTCACCTAGGTCACAGCCACAATCCCATAAATCCACAAAAGATTTCATGCGCTGGCAATAGAGTCAACTGAAAAGACCTACATTCTAATGATTAGAAAATTCTCCTAAGATATCCAGACTTGGTTTCAAACCTCTGTACCAAGTAAGGCAGAAGGACTTGAACACATATCCCAGATGAGTATTCTAACCACTGGTATATGTGGTATAAGGGCATTAGCACCACCACCTCCCCTCACTTAGGATCATAGAATGCTAGGACTGGAAGGGACCTTGAGAGGTCATCAGGTCCAGTCCTGTGCCCTCGTGGCAAGACCAAGTACTTCCTAGACCATCCCTGATAGATATTTATCTAACCTGTTCTTAAATATCTCCAGAGATGGAGATTCCACAACCTCCCTGGGCAATTTATTCCAGTGTTTGGAGAATTCATTTCCTCTCTTTTCTTGCCCCTGCCCCACTGAAACTATTTGTCAGCTTGCCACATTCATGAATTGTTTCAGGCCAAATAAAACTGCATTTTTCAGCAAATAAGTTCTTCAGAAAATTTCACCCAGTTCCAGCTGTGAAGCTAGGGCCTTGCTGCTTCCTTGATCCTTCTACAATAGCTAGTATCCCAGTGATTGCTTATAAGGAGCAGCACTGTCACTCAAATGTTCAGGAACTGCCACAGTAGGCATCTGCGGAGAGGGGATGAGCATGGTATGTACCATTGCCCACTTTGGCATCTCTGTGAGGGTCAGAATCAATCTGTGTTTTGCAGGACCTCTGGAAATGCTGAAAACAAGTACGTAGCACCCACCCTATCATCCCAAATTGATGATACATTTTAGAGACTTTGTGTCAGTCTATCCATCCATCAGTGAATCTGTTTGTACAAGAACTCCTCCTAAACAGTAAGGGCTAGGATACCAAATTTGGTACGCAACTTAGATGTATCATAACTTACAACAAGGTAATGGTTTGGTTGTGCAAGGAGAATGGGATGTGCCTGGAATCTGATGGTTTTCCATATCATGGAAAGTGAGGGGTCTGATACTAATGGCAGCAGTTATGCTCTGGAATGACCACAGGGGGCAACAAGCATGGGGGACTGTTATACTGCAGAGTAACCACAGTGGGGTAGCCACACCTGGAAACGAATGGCTGGCTGGGGGCAATCCTGCTTCTACTAATTCCACCGTGGTCTAAGCACATGAGGAGGATGACTGACTCGTCCAAACCAAGACATAGGTTAGGCCCCAACAAAGGGTAATACACTGAAATGCACAATATCGTATGGCCAAAAAGGCCTAAATCTTAAGGCTACGTCTACACATGCACACTACATCGAAATAGCTTAGTTCGATGTAGCAACATCGAAATAGGCTATTTCGATGAATAACATCTATACGCCCTCCAGGGCTGGCAACATCGACGTTCAACATCGACGTTGGGCAGCACCACATCGAAATAGGCGCTGCGAGGGAACGTCTACACGCCAAAGTAGCACACATCGAAATAAGGGTGCCAGGAACAGCTGCAGACAGGGTCACAGGGCGGACTCAACAGCAAGCCACTCCCTTAAAGGGCCTCTCCCTGACACAGTTGCACTAAACAACACAAGATCCACAGAGCCGACAACTGGTTGCAGACCCTGTGCATGCAGCATGGATCCCCAGCTGCAGCAGCAGCAGCCAGAAGCCCTGGGCTAAGGGCTGCTGCACACGGTGACCATAGAGCCCCGCAGGGGCTGGAGAGAGAGTGTCTCTCAACCCCTCAGCTGATGGCCGCCATGGCGGACCCCGCTATTTCGATGTTGCGGGACACGGATCGTCTACACGTGCCCTACTTCGACGTTCAGCTTCGAAGTAGGGCACTATTCCCATCCTCTCATGGGGTTAACGACTTCGACGTCTCACCGCCTAACATCGATTTCAACTTCGAAGTAGCGCCCAACACGTGTAGCCATGACAGGCACTATTTCGAAGTTGGCGCTGCTGCTTCGAAGTAGCGTGCACAAGTAGACATGGCCTAAGTGTCTGAGCAACATAATGAATGTAGCAACTGTAACTATTTGCTTCCTCTGAGACCTTCTGAGCAGTATCCTACTTCACTGATAACTGAAGAGTTTTCCATGGCTGATGGGGCTCCTCATAACAGAATCAAACTGGCAAGGAGAAAAGGTATTTCTCTTACATCTGACTAAGGTGGTGCCCAGGTTTAACGGCAGTCAGATGGATACAGCCCTGCAAATGTGCACATATCCACAGCTCATTCTTGCAGATATGGCTGCAGATACAAATTTTGTATCTAGACCCCTGCAAATATGTCGATAATCCACTTTACATCCATGGACATCCACAGTCATGGATGTGGATATCTGCAGCTCACTTTTGCAGATATGGATAGGGATATGGATACAAAGTTTGTATCTGTGTGGAGTGGTATGCATGGAAGTTTACACTGTCTTTATTGAATTAAACATAGCAAATATATACATTTAATAAAATCATCTACACAGAACAAAATCAAATGTCCTTTTCTATTAAATCAAAAACCAGAAGTGAGACATTACAACTCCATTTTTAAATCTCCTTTCTGCAAGGGAATTGCAAATTCAGTATTATATGTGAGCCTACCCTGATGCTAGGGATATCCCAAAACACAGCTGGTGACACTCTAAACTCTGGTTTGGCTAGTGCCTGTAATAACTGTGGCATCTTCTGATACACAGGACACCACTGAATCACAAATACGCCATCCATTGCATCGCAGCTGTGTGATATAAAGGGAAAGACTGAACTTTAAATTTCTTTGCTTTGCCATTCACTTGCTATGGGGTCTAAGATTCCTTCAGAGATTATATTATGTCAGCACACTCATTACAGTCTATCTGAGGTCTATGTATTGTTCTTCATATGTATTCACAGCATACAGTAAACTCTAATAGCACCTTTGGAGCTGTTACACTGTATGCTGTAAATGGTTATTAACAATAGT
Source organism: Carettochelys insculpta (assembly GCF_033958435.1). Lineage (NCBI taxonomy): Eukaryota > Metazoa > Chordata > Testudines > Carettochelyidae > Carettochelys > Carettochelys insculpta. Next base: position 8,663,659 of record NC_134145.1, read on the forward strand.
GCTCATTCAATTGCATGTAGTGGATTCATAATAGCAAAAGTATAGTGAAAACCTTATACTGCATTATGAAAAGTAGTTACTATGTAAAAGCAGCTTTTTAATCCTCAATACTCTGTTTTAATTATTTTTTAAATATCACTAGGTCCTGATTCAGTAGCTTGTAAAATTGCACAAACCAAAGCAGCCTTTAAGTCAAAGGAGCACAAACTATGTGCGCAAAGCTGGAGAATTTCCATGGACCTGAGCATTCCCACTGATCTGCATGTGTGGGGGATGGGGAGCCTTTATGCCCAGACCTCCCTCAGGCCAGTGGGACTGGTAGAGATAGTTTTCTCCAGGGCACACGTCCCTCTCCAGCCCTTTCCTTTGAGTTCTGCATGAAGTGTCCTTCCCACGTGTCTTTGCCCACAAAAGCTTATGCTCCAAAATATCTGTTAGTCTAAAAGGTGCCACAGGACTTCTTGTTGTTTTTGAAGACACAGAGTAACACGGCTACCTCTCTGATACTTTCCCAATGGGTGGTCCACACATGGGGTGGACTGGGCCAGGCCTGGGTCAAAGGGGACGTGACAAGCATTAACCTTATTTCACCTTCCTCTCCAAACTTCACACATCAGGTAACGCATTCCCAGTTGTATTATCTTTTGCATGGCACACCTCACGCTGGTTAATTCCCCTTTAAGGCTGGTTCCAGAGCCAGCCATCTGTACAGGATAATTGACAATATAGCTTTTCTGGAGTTTTGTTGCACAGGAGGAAGAGGGGAAATTGGAGCTAGTGAGGAGCTTCAGGATCTCCACGTGAAACCTGGAAACCAAGCTCAGACTCTGTGAGCCCTCCCCCAAACTGGGACAAACATTGACCCCAAGGCTGGAGAATTTGGAGGCAGCTTAATGAGTTAAAAAACCCTCTGTTTCTGTGGGAGGTGATAATACCCCCATTACCACCTTTCATTCATTCATTCAATCATTCCATATTTTTAAAAAATATTAAATCTATCCAGTGTTATGCAGAGCGAGACCCTCCCACTAGAGTTCATGTCCAGCTCTCTCTGGAACTAAGCATATGAACTAAGACTCACTGATTCCTACCCCCGAGCCTGCATCCCAACCAGAGCCTCCATGGCCTCATGTTTCCCAACATTCCCTGCTCAGTGGTTCAGAGCAAGGTGTGGGTGAAAGAAGAACACCACCAAGCACAAGGTAACAGGAGAACATTCCCCGTTCATACACGAACACCTCCTTTGTTATTTATTAATAGGTGAAAAAAACATTCCTCGGCTAAGATGATCTAAAGCCAACGTTAAAAAGAGTTTACACTGGAAATGCTCGCCAAAGCAAAGTGAATACTGACCGACTGTTGCCACTGTATTGAAGCAGTAAGGGTTTCTGCAGATGTAATATGTTGTATGCTGTATGTTTATTTTTTATCCAGAACAGCACATTCTCCTGGCCTTTCATCAGTTACCCAGACTGATATTTATGGGCCCAAAATAATATGAGATCCAGGCTTCTCACACCACTTCCATTGTTGGATGAAAATATCATGAGAGCACCAGAGCTGTCTTTACTGTAGCCTGAGAAATGGATCTTGGAGACATCCAGAAATTTAGTGGAAAATTTAAACACTGATACAATTTCAGCTATAGCTGGGATTCTGTGAATACCGCCAATTTAGCATTTAGTCAGTTATCTGCATAACCCAAGTGCACACCCCTGTTCCCAGGGCAAAAATCCACATATGCATGAGGCATCCAAAATGCTGACTGACAAAAATAGTTTTCACCACATATCTGTGCATATTGTCTTATTCAGTGTGAAATGTCTATTTTGCAGAAAAGTCACCAGGAAAAATATCTTCTAAAGAGACTGGTTTGCTAAGCCAGTTTCCGAAGCTAAGTCAGACCTACAAATATCCGTTCTGAATTGTTTATAGTAGAATAATAATCCACTTGAATAGCTGAGTTCAAATGTTGGTCTCTATTATATCTTCTAATTTTTATTGGGTGGTTCAAAGATGCTGCAATCACAGTGACATCAACTCTGAGGGTTGTTTTTGTGTTTACAGCAGAGGTCTTTTTTTTGTTTGTTTGTTTTGTTTCCCTAACAATAATGTTTAGTAAAGTCATACCAATTGCTAACATTTTGGGAAAAAATAATTTATTTGGTCTGCATGCTACAGAGCTGCATCCATGTATTTTATGTGTCTGTAACTGTTCAATGAAATTAGCTGAATGCTAATGGTGCACATAAATTGTAAATTAAAAGCTCGTATGTTAAACCACAAATTTCATCTTTTCAAGGTGAGAACTTGCTTCTTATAAAATGAATTATTAGAGATACAACAGAGTAGCAGATCTGCCTCTTGTATCTTTCCTAACAGTATTTTTATGTCACTTTTGAAATATACCAGGCTTTCTTCTCTGGCTATAAATAAATAAAAATATACATTTCCAGCTTATAGTAAAATAAGCTTTAAACTAAATGTCACAGAGCACAATTGTTCTTTCAGATCTGATTGACAATGTTTTCTTGTGTATTATAACTATCAAAATCCTTTTGTTCCTATGAATAAAATGAGAAGCCTAATATATTCAGAGGTTCACAACTATCAGCAATAGATAAACCAGCTTTGCTTCAGATAGCAGCTGACTTTAAAAATGGTGTTAAAGTGCAATTAGCAAAATTGTACCCAAGCACAAAAGATATTGTTTTGCAGAAATATTTAAAACATTTTTGGGGATAAAAATTAAAAAGAAAAATCCTAATATCAGAATGAATTCTCTGATCTGTGGAATGCATTAATCTATACCAAAAAACAAAGTCATTGCTTCAGGATACGCAGTTTATATTTATGTTTAACTATGTCTGGAGTGGTGCCAATTATTCATTGTGTTAGTTATAGACTTGATTATCTCCCCAATTTTTGAGAGTCCTGTTCCATTGATAGGAATCTCTCGTATACACTGTATCACACAATGCTGTTCCATCGCCTGATATTGAGTTAAAAAGACCATAAATCCTGCTTGGCAACCTGGTCTGCTGGAATAATGGAGAGTGCTTGGCAGCAGTGGCTGAGCTGTAATTCAAGCTCATCTCCTCAGACAACTGGAGAGGGACACACATGGCCGCAGAACTCATTTCAGAGTCTGAAAGCCATTAAACATCTTTTGCTGGCTTCTACACGAAGGAGTGTGATGCCAGAACCTCAGTGCCAAGGGACACCCAAAGGAAAGGCATATGGTCTGCTTTTCCTTGTGCTGAAGAGTTCATTCTTGTTATTTAAAGAAATTCTTTCCTTACAAACAACCTGCTTGTTTTAAAGGAGGGATAATGATTTATAATTAAAATTAATGCACATTCCGAAGTAGATTATAGTTTACAGGCACAGTGCGTGCAGAAAGGATGCTGAGGGGAGGAGGAGGTATATGCAGCATTACCTAGTAGGGATTCCAGCTGATTTTATCCAAATTCCTCCAAGGGAACATCTTCGAAGGTTAAGTATGCACTCCCTGTTCAGAACAAGTCATTTGACTGGCCTATGTGAAGGGGCCAATGTCCATGTGCTCTCACTCCTTTCAAGATGGATAGTGAAGACTGTGGTGCTAGGCAGACAAAGAGATTATGCTCTCTGGCAGGGGCAAGTTCTCTATAAAGGCAACCCTGCCCTCAGTCTATCTCACTTGAATGATCTAATCCTGTATCCACAGTTTCATTTTGGAACAGAGAATTAAAGTCCACAAAACACTTGATTATAGTTTATATATCCTGTTTGTAGCCACGCTGATTTCAATGGCGCAGTGCAATGTGCTACAAATGGGGGGGAGGGGAGGGCAAACCGCACATTGATTAAATGTGGTGAGTAAAGTGAGAACTTGCAGTAAGCATTCTTCTCACCCAGTATGGGAAGAGTGATGGCTTTTAGCTGCTTTCTGATTCACAGACTGGCCTTAGTATCAATAGCAAAGATAGCCAAGCAGCAGACGCTAAAGAACAGAAACAGCAGCTACTAAGATGTAGATAAAAATCAGAGGAAAGAAACTGAAGAGGTGTTAGAAGTCTTTGCAGTTTCTTGACAAACTTATTTATAGAGCACAAATTAGTGGAGATGGCACAGTGTCAGTGGGCTAATGCTCTAGTCTTTCAGATCCATATGCCTATGACTCACTCAAAATCTTAGCACTCCTGGCTAAATCAGTATCATATCCTTGACTCAGGCAGTGGGTTTTGACAATTTCACTATGCTGGCATTTCTCCTGCAAGGAAAGATGAAGGGAAAGCAAAAAAAAACAAGGTCCGCAAGTTCTCAATGGCTTCCAAAGACGAAATACAATAAAGAATCAAACACCTGCTTGTTGAAATTGGCATCAGGAAAGTCAGCAGCTCCTAGGCTCTGTTCTCAGTGGTTGGAGACAGAGAAGTCAATAATGAATGTGGACAGGTAAGGAAAATCCAACAAGCTGAAAACAAAGGCGCTTTTGAAGCAAATGCGGAAAATAATTCTGTTCTCTGTTGTGAAATGAGTTCATGTTTAAGTAGGTACATTTACAGTTTTATAAGAATCCCAGATGTTTTGTGAGACCCACCTCCAAACAGCATGTAACTGAAATTAAAATAGGAATACAGTTCCCTATTTAGGCATAAGCTTCATTATCAAATGATTGTTGCAACCGCAAACTACAGTGTCATAAAGTTAAAAGCCTACTCAGATGTCAGAAAGCAGGCACAATTCAACCTTCCTGAGTAAACAACACAAATGAAGAGCTAATTAATCCATTAAAATACAGGCTACAACAGAAACCTGAAACAGCGCGTAGAAACATTTGTATAACTCATCTTACAGGCTATAATTATACCTAGGTTGACTTTGTATGTCTATGGAAGCCCATAGTGCTTTTCATCTTCCATGAAGGATTGACTCTTCAGCCAACTCATATAGCGGAAAGTGACCTTCTGTAACGTTCCCATGTTACTAACTGTGTACTGCATCATATTGTACATTTATAGTACAATTCGACTATGTGAAACAGCAGAGACAAGCTGGTGAAATGGCATTCTGAACTCTCCCCGTATATGTAATCAGACAGAAGAGATGTACACAGCCTCCACTACCTTGCTTCTACCACAACTCTGCATAACAAAACGAGGCTATTCAAGGCTAAAAACAGATAAGAATCCCAGACAAGATTTCACCCCTCCCTCTTTTACAGTAATTGGTGTTAATCCGAACATATTCTTAACATGAAGGTAAAAAAGAAGCCTTTTTAAAACGGGAAAGTCCCTTTTCCCCTTGAAAGCCTGGCAGCATTGTCTGTGTTCCTCCTCAGTCAACCCAGACTGCACTGAGGTGCTCCATTTTGAATGCTCCTGACACTAGGCCCGTGTCAACGAAAGGTGACGGAGCATAGCTTCCTAATATCCAGAGCAGCTTCTTAACCCTCACCTTACCAGTGCAAAACAAAAAGCAGTCAAATAGCACTTTAAAGACTAGCAAAATAGTTTATTAGGTGAGCTTTCGTGGGACAGACCCACTTCTTCAGACCATAGCCAGACCAGAACAGACTCAATATTTAAGGCACAGAGAACCAAAACAGTAAGCAAGGAGGACAAATCAGAAAAAGATAATCAAGGTGAGCAAATCAGAGAGTGGAGGGGTGGGGGGGAAGGTCAAGAATTAGATTGAGCCAAGTATGCAGACGAGCCCCTATAGTGACTCAGAAAGTTCCCATCACAATTTAAACCATGTGTTAATGTGCCGAATTTGAATATAAAAGCCAGCTCGGTTGCTTCCCTTTCCAGAACGGTGAGATAATTCTTCTTCAGTAACACACATACCTTTAGGTCATTGGCAGAATGCCCCATTCCATTAAAATGTTGACTAACTGGTTTGTGGATCTGGAGTGTTTTGATGTCTGTTTTGTGCCCATTGACCCTTTGTCTAAGGGAGTTTGAAGTCTGTCCAATATACAAAGCATCTGGGCATTGTTGGCACATGATGGCATATATGATGTTAGTAGAGGAGCATGAGAAAGTGCTCTGATTTGCTCACCTTGATTATCTTTTTCTGATTTGTCCTCCTTGCTTACTGTTTTTGGTTCTCTGTGCCTTAAATATTGAGTCTGTTCTGGTCTGGCTATGGTCTGAAGAAGTGGGTCTGTCCCACGAAAGCTCACCTAATAAACTATTTTGCTAGTCTTTAAAGTGCTACTTGACTGCTTTTTGTTTTGATAGTGTATAGACTAGCACAGCTTCCTCTCTATTAGTTACCAGTGCAGTGTTAATACATCTTGGTACCAGACCAATCCTGTATGTTTACGGCATGTGTTTTACAACCAAACCAGAAATTTGGACTGGGATTTTGGAGGAGCCTAAGGGAGTGCAAGGACATTCAATAGCAGCTGGGCATGTAATTCTATGAAAATCTCTCCCAGGGAATATTAAGCTGCAGATATAGAGATTTTCAAGGACGTATCGAGTTAATTTGCCTTGGTGTTTAACTGGAATTAGTCTCAAATTTTTCCAGTTGTGCCTTTGAAATTTTACAGTCTTACCTCCAGTCTACATCCAATTCTGCATAGATTTCCACATATTTAGGTTTAAATACGTGAATGGCCCCATTGTCTTCATTGGAACTACTGATGTTGCAAAGTTAAATATACACATACATTTTTGCAAGCTAGGAGCCTAACTCAGGAAAAGGACATGAAGAAGGCTAGTTAGGTTTTGGTGAGCTGGTTTCAAGTCCATACTGTGGTAAAGATCTCCTGTGTGATAATCGGCAAGTTGCTTGGGAAATGAAGCACAAAAAGGTTACCTGTACAATAGGAAAATGGTACTTCCCTATTTTACAGGAGTGTTTTACAGATAAATGTATGAACATTTTAAGTTGCTCAGATAATATGGTAATGGGTACCGTAGAGGAGGATAGACTAAAGAAAGAAAAATCTGCATATGTCCAAAATGGCCAAGATTTTTATCTCTTCAACATTATTATTTAGTGAAAATAGCCTTTTTTTACATTTCTTCTCTTTTATGAGACAGAAATAGCCTGTATTTAACAATGTTGGTGTCACAAACTGCCAAAAAGTGAGTTGTGTTCTCCTGTAATAGGATGACAGCCTACGACTGCTACCACCTAATGAAGTTACTTCTTTAGCTCAAGAAAAAGCAGTCTAATTCCAATACTGAAGACCAAGCATTTGAACTCTGTTGGAAACACAAGGTAAAGTACTTGTTAGATTAGCATTTAACGTATCCCAATTATATTTTCACATTTATACTCCAATGAAGTGAGAGGTAGGATATGTGCATTGTGGTGCCTGATTCTTTATCATGAAAAATACAGGAAATTTGAAAAATTCAAACAAACCTAGAATGTGCAGATTATTGCAGCAAAATGTGTGCAATCCAGTAGTAGTAGCATCCTTCAGTCCACATAGACTATGGAACGCGCCCTTCGTAGTTCCGTTCGGTATCCTCATTTGCAGCGTCGGCTGTGACTGTGAAGACCCACACGAGAGTGACAGTCCTTGCTGCATATGTTGCATATGTAATGGGTGTCTGGCAGGTCCTTGCTGTACTTTCTGTGGGCTTGCTTCTCCTTTGCTAGCTGTCTGATCCTCAACTCACCCTTCTGAAGGCCCTCGTAGAGTTCCTGCCTCCATCTGCTGCCATCGTCTGCCAGCTCCTCCCAGCTGTCTGGCTTGATGTCTACTTCCCTGAGGTCTCTCTTGCAAACATCTTTGTAGCGCAGCTGGGGGCATCCGGGAGGTCTTTTGCCAGAGGCTAGCTCGCCATACAGGATGTCTTTCGGGATCCTTCCATCATTCATCCTGTGGACGTGGCCAAGCCAGTGGAGCCGCCGCTGCCTGAGGAGGGTGTGCATCGTTGGGATTCCAGCTTGCTCAAGGACGGTAGGGTTGGACTCTCTGTCCATCCACGATATTCCAAGGATGTGCCTGAGGCAGCACAAGTGGAAGATGTTCAGCCTCTTTTCCTGACAGGCGTACAGGGTCCAAGTCTCGCTGCCATAAAGGAGGGTGCTGAGGATGCAGGCTCTGTAGACTTGCATTTTGGTGTGAGTGTACAGCTTGTTATTCCACACTCTCTCGCTGAGCCTGGAGAGAGTTGTGGCTGCTTTACCGATCCTCCTATTTAGCTCAGTCTCCAAGGACGGGGTGTCAGTGATGGTGGACCTGAGGCAAATGAACTCGTGGACGACCTCTAATGTATAGTTGTCAATGCTGATTGATGGAGAAACAGCAACATCCTGAGCAAGTACATTTGTCTTCTTTAGGCTGATGGAGAGACCAAAGTCCTTGCATACTTTGGAGAACCGATCCAGCAGCTTCTGAAGCTGGTCATCTGTGTGTGACACGACAGCAGCGTCATCTGCGAACAGCATATCTCTGATGAGGACTTCCCGCACCTTTTTGCAATCCAGACATTCTTCCAGTATGTTCAGAAAGTGGTTTTGAAATGTTTGTATTAATAAGACACTTACCATCTCCTTCATGCAAGGTGTCCCAGCAATAGGCTGAAAGCTGCTGCCAAGAGTCCTGCTCAGCATAGGCTAGGAGACTATGCAATGATGTAACTGAGAAACAGTGTTTTCCTTAGGCTCAGCTGAAATCTTTGAAGCTATTTGGTAAAATAACCTTGCTATTTTTTAAATCACTTTAAAGCTGCGTCTACACGTGCACGCTACTTCGAAGTAGCGGCACCAACTTCGACGTTAGGCGGCGAGATGTCGAAGTCGCTAACCTCATGAGGAGATAGGAATAGCGCCCTACTTCAACGTTCAACGTCGAAGTAGGGACCGTGTAGACGATCCGCGTCCCGCAACGTCGAAATTGCTGGGTCCTCCATGGCGGCCATCAGCTGGGGGGTTGAGAGATGCTCTCTCTCCAGCCCCTGCGGGGCTCTATGGTCACCGTGGGCAGCAGCCCTTAGCCCAGGGCTTCTGGCTGCTTCTGCGGCAGCTGGGGATCTATGCTGCAGGCACAGGGTCTGCAACCAGTTGTCAGCTCTGTGTATCTTGTGTTGTTTAGTGCAACTGTGTCTGGGAGGGGCCCTTTAAGGGAGCGGCTTGCTGTTGAGTCCGCCCTGTGACCCTGTCTGCAGCTGTGCCTGGCATCCCTATTTCGATGTGTGCTACTTTGACGTGTAGACGTTCCCTCGCTGCGCCTATTTCGATGTTGGGCTGAGCAACGTCGAAGTTGAACATCGACGTTGCCGGCCCTGGAGGACGTGTAGACGTTATTCATCGAAATAGACTATTTCGATGTCGCAACATCGAAATAAGCTATTTCGATGTTGGCTGCACGTGTAGACGTAGCCTAAGGGTTCTTTTTTTTATTTGTAGGAAATAAAATACAAACCAAACAAAAACACTAATAATCGCTGGGAAACTATTTTTGAAGTTTACAGCCCACCATTTTTGCCAAAGTTTTGTTTAAAAATAAGACAACCATAGGTTTGGGAGAAAAAAAATAAAAATGCATTTTTCTCTCCTGTTCCATAATTACATATATAGTTGAAGGAATTGATCTTAAAGAAAGGGATTAGTACTTTTTGGAAGAGATGTATGGAATATGTCAATCCCAGATTTCAGAATGAGAAATCCAGGAGTTAGAATGGCAACTGTTTGCCTCTTTAGGCTATAATTCAGGAGAGTCTACCTCTCGTAAGGAAGAGCACTTAATTGCTTCTCTAATTTTAATTACTTATTTAAGTCCTACTCAAGTCACTGAGATTTAATTTTTGAACAGGGGAGGATTTATAGCATGTGCTTATTAGACAAGGCCTCCCTTCAGCAAAGAATTTAAGCAATTGCTTTAACACACACTGCCCCAGACAGCTATGATTGTTAAATCCCAATTGTTAGCCTACGCATGTGGACACACATACGTACATGAAGTCTGGAATTTTATTCTTCATTACATAATCTTTGCAATGTAGACTAATGTAGATGAATAATGATACAGAAAATCATCTCAAGACTTTCCTGATAAATTCTAGGTTAGTAGCCAAGGGTCAGCTTTCTAATACTCATGTTTCTTTTATCCTTATGAAGAGTAAATCATGGTGAGACTATTTATCTGCCCTGGAGTGACAGAAACTAGTAGCTTCCTCCCTCTGTTCTGACGCTCCTGATCCTCACCTCTTTTAGTTGGCAAAATAGTATCCATCTAATGTTATCAAATGCAAAGAATGCATATGCTGGCAGATGCAAAGTAACATATTGAGCCACCAGACCATGGCAGCCTGAAATCACTTTTTTTCCCCCCACTTTGTTTTGCTCTGTTTTTCCCTACTGTCTTATATGGAAATCATTGGATAGAAGCCATCTAGCAATCAAGTAAAACCAAAATGGTTTGCTACTCAGCTGTTCAAAATAGGAAAGAAGATATCAGGTATGAGTTTCTTTTGAAATACACTAACAACTGATTTATTCTGCACCTTGCCCCTAACTGCCACGTTAACTACAGTGTAATTTTAATTGGCATAAACAGTTTCATAGATGTATCAAGAAGAAAAACAGCAGATGATTTAACTATATCAAGGGTTCCATCAATGTTTGGAAGAATATATGCGAATATCCATCACATTCCTAATCATTGTTTTATTTACACCAGCCAATTGTGCTCCTACATGTGTCCACATGATCATGGCAATAATAGTTCTTAGAACTGCTGGTTGTGGACTGCCTCTGCAAATCCTCCCTTTTAACTAAGGCAAGCCACTCACTGCATTTGGTTGGTTTTTTCACCCGGTCCTGCCTCCCCCAGTTTCTCCTCTACACTGTACCTACAACCAACAGTGCTTTCCAGCTCACCAATTTGGATATGTCACAGCAAGGCGCTGAAGTATGTCCTCTCAGATATCAATGGGATTGGTCATGCGATAAGAGTCACACACATTTGCACACTGCTCAACTGGAGCCAGGAGTGGCACGATGCATAGGCAGACATAGGCTATGTCTACAGTACCCACTAAGGGTCGATCTTCCAGGGTTCAGTTTAATGCATCTAGTATGGATGCACAAAATCGATGTTTCAGAGGTGGCAATTGACCCCTGTACTCCTTGCAAGATGTGAGGAGCAAGGAAGGTCAATGGGAGAAACTCTCCCTTTGACCTCCCCCTGTATACACAAGACAAGTTAGCCGAGGGCACATACATTGATTTCTAGTTACACAGTTGTAGACATAGCCTAATTAACTTCCCAAGAAAACAAAGGGGTTGGCTATTTAGTGCTACCTTCGAAGCACCATACATCTTATTTAATGGGGACTTCTAATCGTGTGCGTTAGTGTGTACTGTGATGGTCAGTTTTTATTTTATTTTTCTTGGTAGGTGAAGTACAGCAAATCTTTGATTTAACAGACTAATAGTGGGGAAGGGGCATCTGCAAATGTCGAAAGTCCATTATAATCTAAACGGTTATACTGTATGGTGATGCACTGACCTTCCCAGCCTATTACTCATTCCTGTCTTCTGCCCTCTCTTCCCTTCCCCTCTCCTGCCCCATTCTTCCCCTCACACCTCAGTCTCCCTCTCCCAATTAGCAGGAGAGGAGCTATCCTGGCTCCTTCCACCTCCTCCAGCCCCCGGCTCTGAGCTGCCTGTGCGAAGGCAGAGTGTGGCCACCCCGAGCCTGTCAGCGGGCAACAGCCTCTGATACAATGGCTGCTGCTCAGTGCCATTGCAGGCAGGCGGGGCCAGGCGCCAACATGCTCCACACACCCAGGGACAGGGGAGGAGAGTTCCTGCACTCCATTTCAGTGCCACCCCCCTGATCCTCTGGCCCCAGTGGTCCCAGATGTCACAGTGGCCCCTCCAACCCCAGCAGCCCGAGCCATTCTAGCAGCTCCTCCAATCCTGACGGCAGCTCTGGTGAGTTGCTGGCATTTATATGGGGGGGCAGGGGAGGCAGGCAGACAGCATCTGTTGTTTCTGAAGTGCATTATATCGGGGTCCATTAAATCGAGGGTTTACTGTAATGTGATTAATATTTTAAGGGAGGGGGACTCAAAATATTCATGCTTAGAGCTCCCAATAGGCTAGCACTGCCTTTCACTGGCACCATGGAAAGAACCAAGATGCACAGTGGGGTGAGTAAGGGTGTGAATGGCCTTCATGTAAGCCAAACACCATCCCTGGAGTGAGCCCTTCTGTCTTCACAAGTAATAGATTAAGCCATGTCTAAGATCAGTCCAGCTGGTGTAATGTCACAGAGAGAAGAGCTTCTGCACTCTTTACTGCTGGAGCCTACTTGGGCAGGACACGGCTTTGCATTTTATTTACTTTTTTGCAAAAGAATAAAACTTAAGAAAATGATATAGTCATCTTCTAACTTAACAATCATTAAAGTTACAGTCATCCAGGCATCCAAGCTTTCTCACTTCTCCAAGATCAATCCAGTGATATCTGCTAGTATCTTAATAATCACCAAAATCAAGAACCTTAAAAATTCACTGTACTTAGCATTTAGTATCAATAAACAAAACGTGAGCTGCCAGCAGTGTTTAGTACATGTTTCCAATCAGTGAGTAAGCTAATATATACATGTGGTATGGAAGCTAAAGTAATTAAATATTAGGACAGAATATGCTAAACCTCCCGCTGATTTTCTTGCTTATTTTAGATCCTGAAATTTACCTATTTTTGTAGTTTTCCTGTTGAAGTCTTCCAAAAAAGTACTTTTATTCATTCTATTGCTCCATAACTAGCTCATAGTATGATAGTTCACATTAGTTCAATATGTAGCAATTGTTTTTTAAAGGTCAGAATCTATACAAACAGTTACTTTATTGAGATTCTTAAGGAAATCATTGGTGGAGATTGGATTTCTTAAATGAAAGGAATTTAGAGTTTTATTTTCTTTATCTTGCAAGCTCATCAAGAAAAAAATAATAGAAAATCCTTTATGTCTCCAGTGCAATTCATCAAAAGGTGTTTTATAGGACAAAATGTTTTCAGCTTCTAATAGGGATAATAAGTGAAGCTTGGGATAGGACTGGTAGACTTAGGCAATTTCTGTTGAAAGCAACTGGAAAGAAAGTAGGGATGTTACCATTAGTCTTCTATGAATACTTAATGTTTAGATATATCTTTCTAAATAACTTAGTTTTATCACTCCATCACAGCTTAGAGAAGCGTTCCAAAGACCTCAAGAGACCTGTGTCATTTATTTCAGCTTGACGCAATTACGATACAATTACTAGAAAAACACTCATTTTAAATTATTTACATCTTCATTACGATGATGGAGGAATCAGGAATCTTGTGATAGTCTTAGAGTATTTTTAAGGGTCTGTAACACAAAAGTGAAACATTAGCTAAGCAGTAACAGAGAGAAAGCCGTGCTAGTCGATATACTATCAAAACAAAAAAGCAGTCCACTGGCACTTTAAAGACTAACAAAATAATTTGTTAGATGAGCTTTCGTGGGACAGACCCACTTCGTCAGACCATGGCCATACCAGAAAAGACTCAATATTTAAGGCACGGAGAACGAAAAATAGTAATCAAGGTGGACAAATCCAAAAAAAAATGATCAAGGTGAGCAAATCAGAGAGTAGATAGGTGCGGGGGGCGGGCAGTCAAGAGTTAGATTAAGCCAAGTATGCAAATGAGCCCCTATAATGACCCAGAAAATTCCCATCCTGGTTCAAACCACGTGTTAATGTGTCAAATTTGAATATAAAAGAGAGTTCAGCAGCCTCTCTTTCAAGAGTGTTGTGAAAATTCCTCTTCAGTAAGACACAAACTTTTAAGTCATTAACAGAATGGCCCACTCCATTAAAATGCTGGCTGACTGGTTTGTGGATCAGGAGTATTTTTGTGTCTGTTTTGTGCCCATTAACTCTTTGTCTAAGAGAGTTTGAAGTCTGGCCAATATACAAAGCATCTGGGCATTGTTGGCACATATGATGTTAGTTGAGGAACATGAGAATGTGCCCATGATTCTGTGAATGACCTGGTTAGGTCCAGTGATGGTATCTCCAGAACAGATATGTGGACAAAGCTGGCAGCAGGCTTTGTTGCAAGGAAAAGTTCCAGGACTGATGTTCCTGCGGTACAGACTGTGGTTGTGGGTGAGAATCCTCATGAGGTTGGGAGGTTGTCTGTAGGAGAGAACAGGCCTGACACCTAGGGTCTTCTGGAGTGTGGCATGCTGATTTAGGATAGGTTGTAGGTCTTTAATAATGCGTTGCAGTGATTTGAGTTGAGGGCTGTAGGTGATGACCAGTGGTGTTCTGTTCTTGGCTTTTTGGGCCTATTTTGGAGTAGCTGGTCTCTGGCTGGTCTTCTAGCTTCATCCTGCACACATAACTAGATCCATTGTTTACAGTCAAGCCCTTAGGTACAATCACATTTGCTCTGATCCTGCTGACGGAGATCAAAAAGTACAAGATCTTTACCAAATATTCATAAACCTGAATTACCCACCAGCACAAAATGAAAAAAACAAATCGACAGGGCCAGACGAATACCCAGAGACCAGACTCCAAGATAGGCCCAAAAGCCAAAAACAGAACACCACTGGTCATTACCTACAGCCCCCAACTCAAACCACCGCAATGCATTATTAAAGACTACAGTCTATGCTTAATCAGGATGCCACACTCCAGAAGGCCCTAGGTGTCATGACTTCCTTGCTTGGTGGCTCTGCAACCGCAACCACAACTATTGGTTTTGACCCTGTTTCTAAAAATGCATTTCAATCTGAAAAATGACCAAAAAAAAAAAAACTGTGCATTTTCTCACTTATGCAGCAGTCCCAAGTTTGAGCCAGTCATGTATACAATTCCACAGAAGGCACTGCAGTTACAAGAATGAAGTCAATGAGGGGTTAATTTGATAGAAAGGGAGTGCACAGGTGTAACTAAGATTTTGATTTGGCTTAAAATACCTTCATTACTGGAAGGTGGAAGTAATCCAGTTTGGCTCTCAGAGGCAATGTCGAGGTTGGGTTTTTTGGGTTGTTTTTTTTTTTGGCGGGGGGGGGGTTGTTTTTTTTTTTTTGCTTGTAAATTGGGTATGACTGAAATAAAAAGCAATGGGACAAAAAAAAATGGAATATCACAATGCTGTTTCTAGATAGATACTTTACCTAGCAGACCTACCCTGTCTGCTGTCAGTCCCTATTCAGCTGCTTTTTGCTAGTCAGCCACAGCATTTTTCTTCATGTTTGAGGGATGAGGCATCTTATTAATTATTATTATTTGCATTGTTGTAATACCTCAGAGCCCATTGGATGTATTACACAAACACACACACACACACACACGGAAGGTATGTCTACACAGCAGCATTATTTCAAAGTAATCCACTCTGGAATAACTATTCCAAGATAGTTTATCTCAAAATAACAGCTACACACAAGGGCTGCATCAACACTATGAAATAAAATCAAATTTCAAGGTGTTAGCTCAATATTAAAACATGACTGTGTTCACATTTAATACTATTATTTCGATGTATTGAGTCATAATACCTATTACAAAATATTGATATTATGGGATGGGTATAGTGTCAAATTCAAATTTAAAATCTCGAATCAAGGCTAGTGTGGAAGCACTATGTCCTTAATTCAAATTTATTAGCCTCCAGAAGTGTCCCGTATGTATCTCACAAAGGTATGCGGTGACCCTCCATGTATGGCCACTTCAGTGTGCTCCTCTCAGGTGTGCAGGAAGAAGGTCAAAGTAAGCCTGTGAAGTTTTGATTGAATTTGAATTTGAATTTGAATTTGAATTTGAATTCAGCAGCCCAGCCCTGCAAATGTAAAGGGCACCCATTTTGAAAAAACTCCTTTGCCCATTGCATCACTGCACATTGACAGCCATCGCACCACATAGGTAGCAATTTTTGGTAGCCCTCTACTGCAATCATGAACAGTGAGGGTAGCAATCAGCCTAGCACTTCTCAGGCTCACAAGAGAGCCCCAGCTTGGATGCACCAGGAGATTCCGGATCTTATTGCCATTTGGGAAATTGCCAATCAGTAGCCAAGAGAAATGCGGAAATCTATGAGCAGAGATTGTGCGAGACGACCACCCGAGGTTACTCCCGGGACCCTATGCAATGCCAGGTGAAGGTGAAATAACTCTGTCAAGCCTATCAAAAAGTCTGGGAAGCCAAGCAGTGGTCAGGGGTGGCTCCATGGACCTGCTGCTATTATCAACAGCTGCACATGCTTATGGGCAGTGACCCCACCACGGAGCCCAATCTGAATTACGACACTTTTGGAGGCCCTGGCATGGAATTCGGGGTGAGCCTGGAGGAGCAGGGTGGCCTGGAGGAAAAGGTCAATGGATAGGAGGAAGGGAGCAACAAGCAGGGGACAGAGGAAGTTGTGCCAGACAACTCAGAGCTCTTTACTATAGACCTGGAAATGGACCCCTCCATGCCAGGCCCCTCCATGCCGGTGACCTCCATGTCAGTCGCTGATCCCCTGGAGCAAGCGTTTTGGGTGAGCATTTGTTCTGCATGCGAGAAGCAGGTTGTAGGTGGGGATAGCTATAGGGTTCTGCACAGATAAAGGTTCGCTAGATATGGTTCTCTGCCCCTCAGAACAGTGTGTTAATGTTTCTTGGGATGGAGCACATTTCCTTTTTGGAGATGTCCTCAAAGGCCTCATCCAGGCACTCTTGTATTTTTTTCATGAGGTTCTTGAGCAGGCCTGACTTGTTGCAGCTTCCATGGTAGCACACCCTGCCACGCCAGGCAACCAGTGAGTGATCTGGTGCCATGGCGCTACACAGCATTTTAGCAAATTCTCCAGGCTTTTGGTCACATAGCAGGCATAGCTGTTCTTTCTCCATATCTGTTAGTTTTGGGAGGGTGATGTCTTCTTTGGCAACCTGTCCAAGCATGGGAATTCCCTTTTTTTTTTTTTTAACATGCTTCGTGCCCCTTTGCCTGCAGCAGCCAGTACTCTGTTCTCTCCCCCACACCCCACAGCTTCTGGGCTCTGCTAGGCACTTCCCCTCCCATCTCCCTTTCCCCCAGCATTTCTGTTCATTTTTCAGGACTCCCTGGTGCCACGTGGCTGCTGGGCTCTGCTGGACATTTCCCCTCCCATGTCCCTTTGCAAGCAGCATTTGTTTTCAGTTTTTCAGAAGTGCGGCTGAGGGAACCGGGTGGGTTGGCAGCAGGGGGAGAAGGTCGCAGCTGAGGGCACAGTTGCCCAGCAATACTCCCTGGTCCACAGCAGACACATGGCTGAGGGAACTGGGTGGATTAAGGGGATGGCTGAAGGCACCGTTGCCCAGTGATACTTCCTAGTCCACAGCAGACATGCAGCTCATGGAACCGGGAGGGCTGGGGGAGGGCTGAAGGCACAGCTGCCTGCCAACATCCATTCTACTTACTGCAACTTAACCCCCACCCACCAAGTAAAAGCATTTATTCATTATGGCACAGTATGATTTATTGGCATTATGTCAGAGAAATATGTCAGTAGCATGTGCGTTACGGATCAGTCATGAAGCTATTTTTAAAGCATCCCTTATTGCTGCTGCACCAGTGTGGCTACTGGTGGATGGTTGTCTAGGAAGCTGAGAGTAAGCCCTGCCTATGGCCTCAGCTTTGGAATTCCAGATTGGCAGGAAAGTCTTCTGCTGGATTCACATATGTTGTGCAAAAGAGTACACACTGTAATAATGGTGTGGATGTTACCTTCGGAAAGGTCCAAACGTGTCAATAAACATCTGAACCTCACTTTTAAATGTCCAAAGGCACATACCATCACCATTCTGCACCTGCTGAGTCTGTGACTGAAGTTTTCCTTGCTGGGGTCCAGGGCTCCTGTGTAGGGGTTCATAAGGCAGGGGAGTAGAGGGTAAGCAGCGTCACCCAATATAACAATGGGCATCTCCACATCACCAATCTTGATTTTCCAATCAGGAAAAAAAGTCCCATCCAGGAGTTTTCAGGACAGTCCCCTATTTCAGAATATGTGCACATCAGGAACCCTCCCTGTCCAGCGAACCTTGATGTCGGTAAAACGACCTTTGTGATCTACCAACCCCTGCATCACCATGGAGAAGTACGCCTTTCAGTTTATATATTCCAAGGTCAGGTGAGCCAGGGCCATGATGGGGATGTGTGTGCTATCTATTGCCCCACAGCAGTTAGGAAACCCCTGAGCAGCAAAGCCATCCACTATGGCCTGTACATCTCCCAGGGTCACAGTCTTCCGGAGGAGA
Organism: Carettochelys insculpta; assembly: GCF_033958435.1. NCBI lineage: Eukaryota > Metazoa > Chordata > Testudines > Carettochelyidae > Carettochelys > Carettochelys insculpta. The sequence continues at coordinate 8,681,876 of NC_134145.1, forward strand.
CACTGACATATTGCATAGCCTATCTCCATCACCACAGACTCCACTGTAGATCTGCCCACTCCAAACTAATTTGCCACTGACTAGTAACTGTCGGGCATTGCAAACTTCCACAGTGCGATTGCCCCTTGTTTCTGAACCGTTAAAGCCTGCCTCATTTTTGTGTTGCTGCACTTCAGGGCAGGTGCTAGCACATCACAAAGTTCCATAAAAATGGACTTTCGCATGCAAAAGTTCTGCAAGCACTGCTGGTCATTCCAGGACTCCAAAATGACGTAGTCCCGCCAATGTGTGCTGGTCTCGTGAGTCCAAAACCACCACTCCACTGTCAGCAATGCATTCATGGCAGCCAGCAGCTGTGAGTTCTTGAACCGCAGCTGGGAGATTTGCTCTTCCAAATCATCCTTATCATCATCATCGGCACCATTATGATAGCCAACAATCACTGAGCTTTGGAATTGAAAGATAAATTGCATGACAGCCACTCTGGTTGCCAAAACAATCTGTGCTATGATTTGGAGCATTTGGAGATATGTGCTTGCACTGGAATGCTGCAACAGGAAATGGCGCGATCTCCAGTTCTTTTTTTGCGCGGCTACTGAAACATGAAACACTCACACGCAAATGGGGCTAAAGCACTATAGGATAGGTACTCACGATATACTGCTCACGCTGTTGAACTTGTACGGGGCAATGCGGATGCGAAGACTTCAAATGGGAAAAAGGTAGGTCGAATTTCAAGAAGCTTTGTAGACACTTAATTCGAATTCATAATAGAGATTAAATATACAAATTTATTAAAAATCTAATTTATCTTGCAACATAGACCCAGCCAAAAACACATTTTGCAATAGCACCCAGATATTTCAAAACAGCATGTCTCAACACATAGTGCCTATTTCGAAAGAGTGCCATTGGACACCATTATGGCTTATTTTGAAATAGTGCTATTATGTGACTTCTGCAAAATTCAAAATAATGCACCTGCTATTTCAATTTTATTTTGAAATAGCATGCATGTAGTGTAGATGCTCGCAAGGTTATTTTTAAATAACTGTTATTTCAGAATAACTTTGCTGTGTACCCATAACCAAAGTAGCTACTCCAAGGAGCTTACAATTTCCCTCTCTCTTCTTTAAACCCAAACTGCCCCTTTCCACTCTCTTTGTGATATCTCCCCACCCTTCTCTGATTTAGGCTCTCATAATTCCTTTCCCAGGCTTTTTCTTTGCCATTGCCACCATTACTACTGAATCCTATATTCCAGTTGATAGAAATAATTATTGGGCCTGACTGGCAGAGGAAGAATAAACTAGTTCTCCAACCATAATTCCCCAGCTAGACTTTACCAGATGATGTAAAGTGAAAAATGCTCCTCCAAAGTTGAGGTTCCTTCAGGAATTTTCAAACCACTGATTCAAATCCATGAAGTTAGGAGAGGACTGAAATTGGCCTGTCATGTCTGAGAGGGTTTGAAGCACCTCAGGATGTATTTTTACTGCTTTTGTGGATTATTACTTGTAAATGCAGCATGATCCAGTAGATAGAGAATGGGACTGAGAGCAGTGATGCATTTTATATCATACTCTACCACTGCATTGCTGTGTGACCATGGATGACTTATGTAACCTTGCTGGACCTCATTTACCCCATCTATAAAAACTGGGATAATGATATTACTCTCATCTGAATAGCACATTCAGAGTGATGGATCAGAATAATTATGTAAGGGCTAAGTGCTATTTTTTCCTCTTATTAGAACCAATGGATCTGCAAAGGAAACAATATCTAATTATTTCTTTATATTACCCAGCCAGAGAAACTGAACTTTTGTTGAATTGGAATTATAACTTATTCTCCCTTGCTTATTTTTTTCGTTTGTTAACCTTATAACTTTAACCTCTTACTCCAAGAATATCAACAGTAATGGAGCAAAACATATTTCCAGGAGGACATATACAACATATTTATATAAAATACTGAAAGATAAATTATTACCACAGTCTGAAAATCCCTCTCAATCATCTCCTGCTCCATGGCATGACCCAACATGTGAAACTTACCTTTAACGGATTCCCGTCTTGGTGTTTAATTTTGGGATTAAGAACTTTTAACTGTGGCTTGCCTTTCAAGAATTAGAAGACCTCACAAGGTCCCTTCCAGTCTACAAGTCAATGATTCTATGTCTATTCAAATACAACTACTGTTATGCTAGAATTTATGACAAGGTATTATTTGAGAGCATAGTCTGAATTCTTTCACTGGTCCTAATTACCTCAACAGAAGAATCTGCATCTCCCACAAGATAAGATATCGTGAGGGAACCACTGAGGCTGTGTAAGAAATATTATATTTTGTTGTCTTGCATACACGTGCAAATTAAGAAAAAATAAATAATTTCACTATTTATAGAAGAATGTTGTCAACAGGCAGGAAATAACAATATTGTGGATTTCTTTGAAAATGATTAAGTAAAAGAAAAATAGTTAATCAAGACAAACTTCTGCACCTGGCTAACATAGGACTGAAAGTTTATCATGTCTAAATATGTTTCTCACACATTTACTGCAAATTAGTTTCTGAAAGTGAATTTCAAGGTCTAGTGATTCCAAGGTTCACTAACTCAGTTTTCATTAACTTTTCACAAATGATCTACTGTAGCATTATTCTTTTATAGTGGTGCAGATTTAAGGCCCACTATGAAAAGCAATTATACTGTCAGAAAAGTGTATTTTGACTTATTAAAAAATTGAAAGGTTTCAGAAAACTATTTATTCTGGTGCTCAGTGGGAGTGTATGTTGACAGTGCTGTGGAAGGAAGCATTTTTCTGATGCATATCTCTCCGCTTCTTCTAATCAGACTTTTCCGCTGAATACTTGAGGGAGCATCACTTGGTAAATATTCACAAATAATTTAAAGTCAACATACACAGGCTACTTTGTGATTCCAACCCAGAAATGGTCAGTTTCATTTATTTTGCTGGTTTTGTTACAGAGTTTAAATCATGTTATAACAAGGAAATACATGAACTGGTAAAAGTGCAGTAACTTCATTTCACTATATATTAAAGATATTTAAAGGAAGGTCAGCTATTAAACAGTCTGATGGGTAGCATGACTCATGTCAAGATGTACTTTCAGTATAAAATTGCGTAGGCCACTTGTTTTAACTGTACTGCATTAACTCTTTTCTATTACCTCATTATCTACCACACTGTAGCACAATACTCTAATTATGTTTGAAATCCATTTCAGCAGTAAATGTTCATCTAAAATACCTATGACTCAGAAAATTACCATAATTTCATCTTCTCTAGTAAAGTCTTAAAGTATCTCAAAATATGAGTAAATGATCTACATAGCTCTCCCGACATCAACCATACATATCTTACAGACGGATATGCAGGAGAATATACAGCCAGCTCACTTCCTCTTTAGTACAAGTAGGTGGAATGGACCACGGAGGGGTTGAGAGTGGGTGAATCCATTGCTGGACCCCTACTTCTTGTTTCTTAATGGCCAGGGCAGCAGATGAAGGAGGAAGTATGGGAAGTATTGTGACTCAGTGGAGTCACTATCCCTGGGTGATACAGCTTTCATATTCTTTTTTTAATTTTCATCCAAAGACAGGCAAAAAAATCCACTTTTTGGTGGAAGAAAGTTTGATGGAATATTTTCCATCCAACTGTAGTCACCACATGAGCCATTTATCAGGGCTATGTCTAACAAAACAGCCGAACCCACCATTTATTGCACACAATATTACAATGAGAAACGATAGCCTAAAGGAAATAAAACATCATAGTACTTTCCCCCAGTTTAGTTCATAATGCTGCTATAATTTTGTTTAGCAATCACACCTTAACATACAGAATAGACTGAAATTCTGTCAGTCTGTGAAAGTGGGATAAAGGGTCTGCCTTGGCTCCATAAGATATTGTTCAAAATGATGGTGTTTTCATTTTTTCTTATTATTGACTTGCCTTAATTACATTGACCTTGGAGGTTAAAGTGTGCTAATCTGCAGACTATAAATTTAATTACACACATTAGAACCTTTAATCTGAAGGGGTTTAAAGAAGCAACAGGCCATACTGTTAAATGCACAAGAGTTATTTGCAAACGTTTATGGTGTTGAAGAAAAAATGTCAGTAGGATCCAATTCTTAAGTAGCTGTTGATAATTATTAATGTTCTCCATGTAATTAAGGCCCTGATCCTGGACACCCTCAACTTTACACATTTTATGTGAGCACATTGAAACGGTTTACCCTAACTCTGCTTCTCCAGTCCAATGGTGCATTTGTGCACTCTTCGTGCAGATCTAAAAGGTATCTCACTCTACCCTGCTACAGTCATTTCTTCTAGAGCTGTGGCAAATATCATCTAAAAGCTGCATAAAAAACTAAGTTTTTTTGTCATACTCCAATGAAAATAATTCACTCACATTGTGTCTTCCTGCCTCTGAATCCTGCTTCTTAAAAAGACTTAGGCTGTAAACACTAGAAGGTTTTGTCAACAAAACCCACAGAGCATCCAGATTCCCAAGGCATTCTGTCAACAGTAAATCGACAATACAACACTTATATCAACAATCTTATCCCACTCCCCATGAGGCATAACACCTGGCAACAGAGATCTGGCGACAGAAAGCCAGTCTGGGGCTACGTCTACACAAGAGGCTTTTCCTGGCAAACCTGGGCTTTTGTTGGGAAAAACCACACCGCATCTACATGTAAAATGCATTTTGTCAGCAAAACCCAGCATATCTGCCAGCAGCATTATACCTTTCCTCATTCAGGTATAATGGCTATCTTGGCAGTATTCTCTTGACAAAACAGCTGCGTAGATGCTCTGGGACCCTTTTGTCAACAGACAAGGCTTCTGGTTCCCTGCAAAGTCCTGTTTGCAGAGCTTCTGCTCAGCTGTTCTGTGGACAGAGGGTCGGTCAGCAGACAAAAACTGTCAACAGAAGTTTTGCCGGGAAATCCCTTCTGCCAGTGACTTCTACTGATGGAGGCTTCTTGTGTAGACATAGCCTGGATGTTCTGGGTGTCTTCTGTTGACAGAAAAGGCCTCCAGGGTGCCACACAGGTACCCCAGGGGACATCCTGGCCACAGTAATCAGTGCTTTATGGTGCCTGCCTCTGGCCATTCTTACAGCCACAGGGAGCTGCAGAAACCCTGTGACAGAAAGGTGAGAGTGTGGAAGAAGCAGAGCTACAGACTGCAGTCCCCCACACCTTTGCAGCCACTCCCGTTGATAGTGCCGAAGCAGTTTGGGAACCTCTACACAGCAAATCCAGCCACAACTGTGTCCATGTGTACCAGATGGATGACCCTCTGCAGCAGGATGGTGCTGATGGCCATCATGACCTGCAAAGGGAGGGGATCAGAGGGAGGGAGTCCCTGGGCCTGGGGAGGTCCTCTGCCCCCTCCATCAGCTGCCCCCTGAGCTCTCCAGGATCTACCCTGTGAGGCTGCCCTCCTGGCAGCAAATCTGTGCAAGAATGGGACAGCATAGTCCCCCTAGGATGGGGGGTTCCTTTTCCAACCCCATCCCTCATACCCCAAACTCTGCTTCTCGAGGGTCCCCCTTTGGCAGGACACCCCCTCCCTTCCATGCAGGGACTGCAATCTGAGAGTGCCTTACCTCCATGAGGAGGGCCAAAACTGGTTTCTCATGGAGCGGTAGCTGTCAGGGGTGGCGAGCTTGCAGAGGGTGACTGCGACCTGCTTTTCCCCAGGGATGGTGGCACTCAGCCAGATGTCCTGTCTCCAGAGGGTAGGGGCAACCCCGACACTGAGCTCCAGGAAGGTGTCCTCCCATGTGAGGAAGGTCTGGAGACACTGCTGGTTGTCCTACTGCCCCATGACCATACGGTTCCACAAGTTGGAATTGGTGCATTGCCTCCAGCTCTGCCTGTGCACCCAGGGGGCAAGGGGGAATGCAGGTGGGACCGTGCAGCAGCAATGGTAAGTTCCTCAAAGCTGGGTGTCTGGCTCATCCTCCCAGAGGAAGAGGAGGATGCCCATGAGGAGGTGCAGCAGGTGCTGAAGCACCTCTGTGTGGGGCCAGTGCAAGCCTCGGGGCTGCTCTGGCACCATGGCTGGCTGGAAAGCACTGTGTCTCTCAGCAGTCATTGAAGTCCTAATCTATCAGCCATGCTGTCTCTCGTGGAAGTAGGCATGCCTTGGCATGGACAGGGAAAAGGTATCTGAGGGAGGCTTTCTCAGGGCACATCTTGCTGGGGCTCCTGGAAGGAACTGCCAACCATGTGACCCTGTCTGATGGTGTTTCAGATGACTGTTCTGTCAAGAGAGCAGCTGGGCAGTCTGGCCGCTGTCTGTTGCAGGGCAGATCAAAAGAGCAATCTGCTCTTTTTTGTCTGGCTGGGCAGATCAAAAGAGTGATCTGCTTTGCTGCCTGGCCACAATCTGTCAACAGCAGTTTTGTCAGAAGATATCTTCTGACAAAAACTTCTGTCGACAGATCACTCTAATCTAGACATAGCCTTAATGAGAAGAACTAGCAAATAATGTCAGTGAGACAAGCACAGCTATGGTGTCAGTCACCTTAGGGCAGGCTGGCAGAAATATGATGTACAAAATTCTGTCACTGTTTTTCTTTTCTTTGATGCTAACATTATTCAAAAAAAGATCCTAAGAATCTTTCAAGTTATGTACATTTTCTGATCATCCCACTAAAAAGAAGACTGAGTGGTGAAGAGAAATAGAGAGAGGGTTTAATTCTATCTACTTGAAATAGTTGTAAAAACATCTTCACCATGTAGGAACAGCCCAGGCTCATCGACAATCATATCTTTGCTCCTACTACTATCATTTTTTCCAGTTGTTTTTCACTTATTCTCTGTTACTCTTCTGGAGACTTCTGACATATTAGCAGTGTCTTTAAAAACATTAACTAAGGGTCCTGTGGCACCTTATAGACTAACATAAAAGTTTTGAGCATGAGCTTTTGTGAGCACAGACTCACTTCATCAGATGCTGAAGTGAGTCTGTGCTCACGAAAGCTCATGCTCAAAACTTTTCTGTTAGTCCATAAGGTGCCACAGGACCCTTCGTTGCTGTTACAGATCCAGACTAACATGGCTACCCCTCCGATACCTTAAAAACATTGTTATTTGTTCATGCTATAATATATCTAGAGCACTGGAGACTTATGCTGGAACCTCAAAAACCATCAGTCGGATCATATTCTTTATTTGAAAACAGAAAATGCCTTTGTCTTTGAACAGTGTGTATTTTAATGAACATAATAGCTGGTAAATAATCATAGAGGCAGAAGCAACATGCTAAATCAAACTTTCCATCCTCACATGTTGAGCCCCTTACATCATTTTCCTCATATCAGCTGAGTTTTAATTAATTTAATGGTGGGGTTTAGAGCAAGTATTTGGAAGGCTATTCTACAGTCAGCTCTCTTATTAGGAATCTTTTCTAAACAAGACTCACCCTTGAGACCATCTCTGTTACAATGGAGCTCCCCTCTTGGTCATGAACCAGACTGCTCTGAGGGGATGCAGCTGAAAACCCCCATGTATTTTAAGCCTCTGGAGTCTGAATGGACACAGGGACTGCGGTTGGATGAGGACCTCTGGCCTTATACTTTGGATGCAGACTGTGCATCAGACATGCCCTCCTGAGATCTGTGATCATATGCCCCTCTGAGAAATGTAGCCTCTAGAGACAGGGCTGCCTCCTCAGATCTTCCTTGTAGCTTAAACACACCTTAGCTGTGTCTACACGTGCACGCTACTTCGAAGTAGCGGCACTAACTTCGAAATAGCGCCCGTCGCGGCTACACGCGTCAGGTGCTATTTCGAAGTTAACTTCGACGTTAGGCGGCGAGACGTCGAAGTCGCTAACCCCATGAGGGGATAGGAATAGCGCCCTACTTCGACGTTCAACGTCGAAGTAGGAACAGTGTAGACGATTCGCGTCCCGCAACGTCAAAATTGGCGGGTCCTCCATGGCGGCCATCAGCTGGGGGGTTGAGAGATGCTCTCTCCAGCCCCTCAGCTCACTGGTGGCCGCGTGGAGCGGCCCCTTAAAGGTCCCCTCCCCCTCCCTGCCTCTGCAGGAAGCTGAGGCAACGTGCAGGCTGAAGCCTGCACACGCGGGCAGCCTGCAGCACCCTCAGCCACCCACCCAGCGGCGATGGCTAGCCAGCAGCCCCCCCAGCGCCCCCAGGGGACCCCCCCCAAGGGGAGCCAGGGCAGCCAGCCCAGCCAGAGGGGCAGCCAGTCTGGGAAGCGGCAGCGGGGCCCCTCCTGGACGGAGGCCGAGCTGTGGGACCTGCTGGGGCTCTGGAGCGAGGAGGAGGTGCTCCAGGTAATGGGGAGCAAGAGGCGGAACGCGGATGCGTTCGCTCGGCTGGCCGACGGCCTGGCTGCCCGGGGTCACCCTGCCCGCACTCCTGACCATGTCAGGAGTAAGGTCAAGGAGCTGCGGCAGGGTTACTCCCGGGCCCGGTATGCAGCCAGCCGATCTGGGGCCGCCCCTGTCACTTGCCCCTTTTACAGGGAGCTCAGGGACATCCTGGGCTCCCGGCACACCTCCTCCCCTCTGGCCACCCTTGACACCTCGGCTGACGAGCCCCAGCAGGCCCTGCAGACGGAGTCCGCCCTGGAGGCAAGCCCCGCACCCCGGGGGCCCCCCCCGGAGGCCACCCCCGGGACATCGCGGCAGGAGGAGGAGGAGGAGGAGGGGGGCTCCTCCTCCGCAGAATCCAGCCTGCAGATCCTCCTCCTGCCATCCCGGAGCAGCAGCAGGGCCTCCGACCCCCGGGGATCTCCGGACCATGGGAGCGGACACACAGGTAGGTACCCCTCTCTGGTGGACACCCCGGGGCTGGAGGGGCAGGGGTAAGAGATATGTGTCCTGGGCCCCCCCACATGCTCACATGGCCATGGCCCCAAGGACACCAGGGCCATGGCCCTCACAGCACTGCAGCCATCAGCCCGTGCCCCCCCCCCCCCCGCATGACAGTGCCATGCCCCATCCCCGGGCCAGGGGGGAGCGGAACCTCGAGGGGCCCCCGGGAGGAGGGGGTGGGACATCCCGCAGCAGCAGCATGTGATGGAGTTGGGGGAGTGCAAAAGGGAGACTCAGGCTACATATGAGCCACAAGAGCAGAATACCTCCCAGGGCCAAAGGAGGATCCTGGCGCTACAGCTCGCAGGTGACACCTCTGCCCTGAACCAACAGGAGGGAGGAGCCGAGCTGGCTTGGAATTGGGGGGCGAGGGCGGGGGCCACAGGTAGAGGCTAGGGGAAGGGAGAGCTGGTAGGCAGCCAGCCTGAGGAGGGGGAAAGCTGCATCCCAGAGGGGCACCCCTTGGGGTCTTCTCCCCACGACGGGTTGGAAGGACTGTCTCTTCCGACAGCTGGTGCTGTCACTCCTGCCAGAAACTGGCCATCTGTGGCCTAAGAAACCTCTCCTGCTCTCAGACCCTGCGGGGTGAAGTGAGAGTCGCTCCCACCAGGGGACGGGGTGCAGGGCCGGGGGACCCCTGAACCCCATCCATCACAGCATCATCTCCCGGGGACGGGGATGGGGAACCTGCAGCACAGGACTGGGGGGACAAAGGCCACGGATCGGGGCCCACACTAACGTCTGTCTCCATTCTTCTTCCCCCCCTCCTCTTCTGTGTCCTGAACCTGCACCATCACAAGGACCGGAAGAGAGCGCCGGCGAGGCGTCAGTCGTCCCGGAGAGCCCTCCGGGACCATCGCTCCAGGGCAGCCCCTCAGCCAAGGACCAACCGGCCCCACGGCGGGCTAGACGGCGGGCCCCGCGCCACCAACCGCCGCCGGCGACGGACCCCCCAGCTGCTGGCCATCCTCTGTCGGCAGCTGGAGGTCGCGGAGCAGCACCTCCACCTGCAGGAGCGGGCGCTGGCCTGGCGCCAGGAGGCATGGGGGGCCTACATGCAGACATTTAACCGCCTGGTGGACTACCTGGCCCCCCATGCCACGCCGGCCGAAACATCGTCCGCCCTGCCCGCTCCTGCAGCCCCACCACCAGCTGCTCCGCCCGTCGCCGGCCCGTCTGCCGTCGCCCCGCCACCCACCCGTGAGGGCCAGAGCGCCGAGGGACCCCTGGAGCCACCTGACACTCGCCGGCCTCCATACCTTCCGGTCCAGCCCGCTCCCACCTAGCTGCGGACCAGGCTGCAAGCGCAGAGGGGCTCCCGGCCGGCCACGCCCAGTGCCGGGCTATAGGGGCTAGGGGCCCAGGACGTGGCCCCCCCCTTTGTATATAGTTGCACCCTGTTTGTTTGGTCCCCCCGTTTGCCCCGTCCCCCCAATGTAAATAGTTCTCCCCTTTATCCTCCCTGGTTTTCTTTTTATTATTTATTGCACACTGTTGTTTCTTTGCATTGTTTTATTGTTCTACATATTGCTTTTGTTGGACGTTTGTCCCTAGTTTTCTGTTTGTGGTTCACATATTTCTTTTTACATCCCAAAAAAAAAGGGTTCTGAAAGACAAAAAAAAAGTTTACGTTCAGCCACAAGTGCGTGCTGTCATTTGTCCAGGACAAGTGGGAGGGGGGGGGCGGTGGGGTGTTCCATGGTGTGGGCGTTGGGGCAGGAGTGTGGGGGAGGAAGGGGCGGGCAGTAGGGGGCCTGGGCAGAGTTCACCCCGCGGCCTGGTCGTCGAAGTGGGCCCGCAGGGCCTCCCGGACCCGGGTCCCCTCGGGGTCCACCTGCCGACTGGGGGCAGCAGGTGGCTGGACGTGTGCCCTGCCGGCCTCCGCAGCCCAGCCCTGCAGAAAGGTCTCCCCCTTGCTCTCGACCAAATTGTGCAGGGCGCAGCAGGCACCCACAATCTGGGGGATGTTGTTGGGGCCCGCATCCAGGCGGGTCAGGAGACATCTCCAGCGTCCTTTCAGGCGGCCAAATGAGCGCTCCACCACCTGGTGCGCATGGTTCAGGCGCTCGTTGAAGCGCTCCTGGCTAGCGGAGAGATGGCCCACGTAGGGGTGCATGAGCCACGGCCGGAGGGGGTAGACCGCATCTGCGATGACGCAGAAGGGCATGGTGGTGTCCCCCAGAGGGATCTCCCGCTGGGGGATGTAGGTCCCCGCCTCCAGCCGGCGGCACAGGCCCGAGTTCCGGAAAACCCGGGCGTCATGGGTGCTGCCAGGCCAGCCCACATAAATGTCCTGGAAACGTCCCCGGCTGTCCACCAAGGCCTGGAGGACGACAGAATGGTAGCCCTTGCGATTGAGGTATCGTCCGCCACTGTGATGCGGGGCGTGGATGGGGATGTGAGTCCCATCCAGAGCCCCGAAGCAGTTGGGGAAGCCCAGGGTGGCAAAGGCGGCGATGGTGGCATCTGGGTCCCCCAGCCTCACGAGCCTGTGCAGGAGCATGGCGTTGATGGCACGCACAACCTGCAGAGAAAGCACATGGGACGGCACCAATGAGGGGTGAGCAGGGTGTGCGTGGCCCTGCCCTGGCCCCCCTGCCCTGCCCTGGCCCCCCTGCTCTGGCCTGCCCTGCTCTGGCCCCCCTGCCGTGCCCTGGCCCCCCTGCCCTGCTCTGGCCCCCCTGCCCTGGCCCCCCTGCCCTGCCCTGCTCTGGCCCCCCTGCTCTGGCCCCCCTGCCCTGCCCTGGCCCCCCTGCTCTGGCCCCCCTTCCGTGCCCTGGCCCCCCTGCCCTGCTCTGGCCCCCCTGCCCTGGCCTGCCCTGCTCTGGCCCCCCTGCCCTGCCCTAGCCCCCCTGCCCTGGCCTCCCCCCATGGGTTCGCTTACCTCCATGAAGACAGCCCCGACGGTGGCCTTTCCGACACCAAACTGCTGGCCCACAGATCGGTAGCTGTCCGGAGTGGCCAGCTTCCAGACAGCGATGCCGACCCGTTTCTGCACCGTGAGGGCACGCCGCATGGCAGTGTCCTGGTGCCTGAGTGCGGGGGTGAGCCACTGGCACAGCTCCAGGAATGTCTGCCGGGTCATCCTGAAGTTCCTGAGCCAGTGGTTGTCGTCCCACTCCCCAAGCACCAGCCGCTCCCACCAGTCGGTGCTGGTGGGGTAGCTCCACAGCCGCCGGCGTGTGAGGCAGGGGGTGGAGCGGGGTGCTGCAGGGGTAGGGGTTGAGCCCTGCTGCCCTGGGGGCATCTCCTCCCCTGGGGCAAGGAGGTGCTCAGCTGCCTCCCACATGGCATGGGTCAGGGCAAGCCCTGCTCCTGCCGGGAGGGCTGGGTGGACCTCTAGCTGCTGCTGCTGCTGCTGCTGCTGCTGCTGGGGGTCCATGACTGCGGCGCCCAGGGTGTGTGTGCCTATGGCTCCTCAGACCGCGTGCTGTGCAGGCTGAGTGTGTCTGGGAGGGGCCCTGTAAGGGAGCGGCTAGCTGTTGCCCCGGAAGCACTAGTCCGCCCGTTGACCCTGTCTGCAGCTGTGCCTGGCATCCCTATTTCGATGTGTGCTACTTGGGCGTGTAGACGTTCCCTTGCTGCGCCTATTTCGATGTTGGGCTGAGCAACGTCGAAGTTGAACATCGACGTTGCGGGCCCTGGAGGACGTGTAGACGCTATTCATCGAAATAGGCTATTTCGATGTCGCAACATCGAAATAGGCTACTTCGATGTAGGCTTCATGTGTAGATGTAGCCCTTCTGTCCCAGAACTCTAGTCACTGAGAAGTCAGAGTTCAGTTTACCTCAAAAACAAGGGAAATAATATAAAACATGCCAGGCAGCCTTTGCAGAGGACTGTAAATCAATTGCTCCATATGTAATCTACTTAATCACAACACCAAATTTATTTTCCTGCCACAGATTCCTCACTGCTCCAGAGCAATCTTTGGGGCGGGTTCAGAATCAGTCTTCTCTTTGTGAAACGCTTTCAACCCCTATTTCATTGCCTCTGTCTGTTTATCCTGATACTGATGCCTTTCCACTTGCCCATTTTCCCCACCCTGCAGACAATTAGGAGCATGTAACTTTTCTCATGTCCAGCAATTCTCGTTAGTTTATCTAACCTCTGGAGAAAACGTAGTTGGTTAACATACTCTCCCCTACCCCTACTTGAGTGGATATAAGCTAGGATGGAGGAACATAAGTGGAGGAACATTCTACGATAACAGTAATTTTCACAGCAACAACTTCCTAAAAAGAGGGTTGTAAACAAATCCCACAAATCGTCACAAAGTCACATTCATAAAATTACAGAATCATAAAAATGTAGACTGAATGGAACTTTGATACGTCAGTTAGTCAAATCCCATGCACTAAGGCAAGACTAAGTATTATCTAAACTATATGTGACAGTAGTTTGACTAACCCGTTTTTAAAAACCTCTGACGACGGAGATTCCATAACCTCCCCAGGTAATTTTTTTCACTGTTTAACTATACTTATATTTCGGAATTTTTTCCTAATGTGTAACCTAAATCTCCCTTGATGCAATATAAGCTCACCACTTCTTGTCCTGTCCTCAATTTATCAGCCTCCTTTCCATTACACCATTTTACATACTTTCAGATTGCTTTGTTCCCCCTCAATTTTCTCTCCTTTAGGCAAAATAAATTCAGTTTTCACTCTTTCCTCATAGGTCACCTAGCATTGGCCACTGTCGGAAGACAGGATACTTGGCTGCATGTATCCCTGGTCTGTCCCAGTATGGCCATTCTTATGTCATGTTTTCTTAATCATTTTTGTTGCTCTCCTCTGTATTTTCTCCAGTTTGCCCACATCTTTCTTAAAGAGTGGTGCCCAAAACAGGACACAGAACTCCAGCTGAGGCCTTATCACAGCTGAACACAGTGGAAAAATCATTTCACATATCCTGCTTATGACACTTTTGCAACATCTCAGAATAATATTCATTTTTATGCAACAATACCTCATTGTTGATTCATGTTTAGTTTGTGATCCATTATTACTCCACATCCTTTTCTGCAGCACTCCTTCCTAGGAAGTCAGCTCTCATTTTATAATTGTAACATTGATTATTCCTTTCTAAGTGCAGTATTTTGTATTTGTCCCTGCTAAGTTTAAATCTGTTTATTTCAGACCACTTCTCATCTGCCAAGATCATTATGAATTCTAATCTTGTCTTCCAAAGCACCTACAACACTTCTCATCTTGATATTGTCCACAGCCACTATCAGCACACTCTCTGTGGCATTATCCAAATTATTTACAAAAATATGGACCAAGGATAGGCCCCTGAAGGACACCTTCCCCCTGCCTCCGCGTAGGTCATTCAGGCTTGACTGCAAATCATTAATAACTCATCACACTGACAGAAATTGTTGCAATCCAAGATATCAATAGACATACATATTCCATCTGATATTCTGGGACTGATATGGGCACCACAGTGCAGCACATTCTATTTGCAAGGCTTCCTGACTGGGCAGTTCTGTTTAGAGTACTGTTGTACTGTTATACACACTATATTTCAAGTTCGCAGAAAGAGTTAAATTGATTTCATGGCTAGAGTGAGTGATTTGTTGGCAATGAATTCATGCAAAGCTAAGGCTGCTGAACTTCAACAGCTGACACTGACTTCTGCAGGTGCAACATCACAGATGGTTACATGTCATTACTGCCACAGATGTTCTACTGAATTCACAGCAGTTTGCCAGGTTATACAGAATACTGTATACACAATATACCACAGAGTTCAGAGAGTCCTGGATGAAGTTTATTCTAGATTGTCCTCAGTACTTTGGTATCAGGTATAAGATAACTAATAAATAGGTGAACTGAGGGTTGCCAATTTAATCTCTATAAATTTCACCCTTTGTTCTACACATTTCTGGAGACAATGGTCATATGTAAGCAACTATTGCCTTGTACTTAAATGAGGGGTTCTACGCACACACAAAGCCATGGCCTTATGCTGGGTAAGGAATGGAGCCTGGTGACACTGCACTGGATTGTCACTACTACCTCCCACAGGTTTTGCCCTAAAAGATTCCTCATTTCCTACTCTCTCCAGCAAACATCAGAGAGCCTGATATTTGTATAGTCAGCAGATACTTCCTCGTTGATTTAAGTTCCTGTCTTCATGCCTCATTTTAAGAGAGCAATTCTTGATATAGAAATTGCACTCAAGTTAATAACCAATTTAATTTTTTTCCATGATCCTACTTCTGCCAAATGGATTTTGTTCAGACGTATTGTAAAACTACAATTCTACTAATATATCTACTTGATAAATTGCCCATAATGTGTGAGAAAACCAAACAAAGTTATAATAACCTGGATTTCAGAGAATAAAAGTATCAGCAATGGCTCAATTTACAGTTCATTTTACTTCTACTCAGAGACTTATACGAATTAAAATGAAACACAGACCAAGGACAAAGGAACATCAAGAAAGTCACTTTCTTACTTAACAGCAGCATTAGGATGGGCCACTGACAAATGTGAGCCTCTGGAGGGTAAAGTATAGTCATTATGCATTTTCCAGAGATAAAGAACCTTTTTGTAATGGAAAAATGTGTATATACAGACAGAGAAAAGTGTTGAAGTATTATTTTTCCAAAAAGGTTGCAAAAAGTGTGACTGAAGGAGAAGAATTATTCTGTCTTTGGTCCTGTCTAAAATACAGAAATTGCATCTTACAGTAAAACTGATACTATGCCAACTGGAATGTGTGGGAGTTAATCAGACTGTGGTATGGCTGATCATTAATTTACTGACACAAGCCATGTAACTCCCAGAAGAGGACTGATTCTGCTCTCTCCCTAACATTCTGGAGGCCGTGTACAGTGTCTTTACTTGTCTGCGCCTTACATTATTCAGCAAGGACCTTTCCATTTACCACCAGCAGAATGCTTTTCACTGAGGACTGGAAATTCCATGGAAACAGACTTCTAAAGGGAAAACACATATAAAGTGCTACATATAAAGGTGTTGAATTTGGAAGGGGCTTTAGTCCCAGACATCAAACCATTTTCCCCAGTCCCTCAAGGACAGCTGTTGATGGCTCTGTAATGAGGATTATTAGTTTTCTTCAACCAGAAATATGCTGGGTGTTTTAAACTGGGGTCACTCTCATGGCTGAGGTTTAAAGTGGAGAAAATAGGAAGCCATGAGAGATGTGCAATGTTGGCAAATAAAACATATATATGCACAGACCAGTGCATCTTTAAAAGAACTATGAATTTTGGTCAGACTGGTCTTGGAAAGCAAAAAAACAAAACAAAACAAAACTGTGCATGTGCTCTTTAAGCCCCTGTTCCTGCTTTGATCAAATCAATGACAAAATCTCCCATTGCCTTCAATGGAAAAAAAGACAAGGCTCTACACCAGTTAGAATGCAGAAGCAGTCATTATACCACTGTGAATGGCTTCCTCCCCCCCGAGAAAAGCCTAACAAGTGTTCCTGCTCTCAGGCAGTGACAATTGGGCATGCCCACAGGCATGCTCTAATGGAGAAGCAGAGCATAAAAAGAAGAAACTGGCCACAGAGGAGGGGAAGGGAAAGTTTCCTCAAGAGGAGAGGTTGCTAGAGAGCCCAATAATCAGGGAACCCCACTCAAAGCAGTGACTAGTCTTCCCTTCTCTCTGTTACACAGGGCAGATACATTCTGAAATCCTGATAGAAGCTCTGCTCTCCACCCATGCCAGTTAGCTGTACCAAGGAAGCAGTGCTAGCAGCTGGAGGCAATGGGCTCAGAAATAAGCCTGGGAGTGACCTTAACTCACACAGGGAGCTGCGAGCTTGCCCATGAATGGGTATTGCAGAGGAAACCGAGGAACAAAAGCTGTAAAGAGATGGTGTGCAGGCCCTGACTACACCCACCAGCATCCAAATACACAGAATTATCATTTCACTGGAGTAACTGTAATACAACTATGTACAACCATCGATGTCTTCTGCTTTTAAATCAAACATCTTAGCTTCACCTGCAAAGTTACTTTCCATAAATGTTACAGTTTGCTTTCATATTTATGTGACAAAAGCAGGAGACCATTATCCTATGACAATGAATGTTTCATACCATTGGCATAATGTTTAATTAAAATTGATCCTTTTTCACCATTGATTGTTTGTGTGCCAAGTGTACCCTGAAGCTAAACATTTGTGTTAGTTTTAGGGAAAGCAGTGGGGAGTAAATCCATCATTGTTTAATTTATGACCAAATCCAACTTTGAACTCAGGGCTGCAAGGCAAAGACAAACATATACTCCAAATGAGCTTATTATACCTCTGTGGCATTTCTATCTCCAGTAGCATACTCTTTTAGCTAGCTCCTTTCACAAATAGTTATATTGATTAAAATTTAATATCTTTGTTCTCAAATCTTTGACTTATTCTTGCATATCTTAATTATGAGTAATTTCTCTCACAGGACTACATATTGGTTGCACAGTACTTAAAAAAAAACAAGAAATACAGTATGGCGACATCTACACGACGGCCTTAATGCAAAATAAACTATGCCCTTTGTGCTATGCAATTTGCGCATCTTATTTTGAGTTTATTTCAAAATAGGCTATTTTGGCATTTGGCATCCCTTATTCCCCCTGAGACAAGGAGTACACGGATTCTGAAAGTGCTCCCATTATTTCAGAAAAGGGCACGTTTCAAAGACATAAGAGTATCTATTTCAGGACACCAAAGTATCGTGAGATAGCTCTGCCATGTAGGCATAGACTATAAGTTTTTATGTGGCACATGCATAGTGAGTAGTATGAAACAGATGCAGGATACCTGTATAAATAATATATGTCATGAGGAAGGTCAGGAGACCTGCTCCTAATTCATATTGTTGGCAAAAGGCAAAACTAACTGAAATGAGATACAGCCAGAGAATCCAGAAAAAGTAGCACCTGAGCTTTGAATGGGGAGTTCAAAGGGACATTCATCTCTTGAGTGCCTCTGAGCAGCAGGATGCACTACCATGTTCCTTTCTCAACCCCTTCTGTTTCCTGCAGGCTGCCAGCCAATCAAGATGGGTCTTCAGTGACCTGGCCCTCTGGCCAGGTCCCAAAGTCAGTAATTCAACTTTAGCAAAACTCTTTGTTTCAGTCTTACCGGATTGAAATGTTCCAAATTTTCATTTTGATGAAACGTTTTGTTTAGAATTTTATATTCATGGAAATATAAACAAAAGATTCACAATCAAAATTGAGAACAACAAGAAGTCTTGTGGCACCTTAGAGACTAACGGTGCCACAAGACTTCTTGTTCTCGAAGCTACAGACTAACACAGCTACCTCTCTGATACTTGTCAATCAAAACTGATACATTTTGATTGAACCACAACAATTTTTGTTTAGTATTTCAGAGGAAATAGGAGATAGGAAAGTCTGGTTTCTACACAGCTATAAGGTTACGTGTGAAAAGAGCTTGTCTTTCTCTCTATGGACATCAGCAATCCTGACAAGATCACCAGGTGATCAGAGAAAAGGGATTGATTTCACAGTATGCTAGTCATTCTCTATCTCTCTCTCTTTTTCTCTGTAACAAAGCTGGGAATGCCTTACCAAGTTTAGCACAATCTATATATGTGAAGCAAACAGCTTTATTTCGTTTTATTCTAATTAACTTTCTCTTTTTAATAAATTATTGTTTTGCCAGATCACTACTGCATTTGGTAATTTCACACAAACATCCCTAAAAGAGAAGGAAAGATGGTAACCTTTAAGGTTACCAAAAGACCAGATACTGCTACCAACCACTACATAAATTGTAAAGCTCTGCATCTTTATTTATTAATGAAGCTGTTGTAGGTAGGACTGTTAGTGACTTTAAAAAGTACCATCGGCACTCAGACTGTACATAGAGATCAAAAGGCCAAATTTTGGCACTCTGCCTCGAAAAGAGTGTTGACCCCTGCTCTAGGCACTAGGCACTGCTGTGATATAAATATTAAAGAATAAAAAATGCAGTTCAAATATATGGTTTGAGATAATTATGCACTCAAGACAGAAGAGTCTTCCAGGTGAATTAAGACTGACTCTGCAATATTGTTAGAATCTACTGGAAGTGTCATCTTTCCTGGGAGATGGAAAGCCATGCCCTGACACTTCTCGTAACTAAAAACCCCACATCACATTTTGCAACAGGGAAATACCCTGGCCAAATTCCAACTCTGGCAATTAATTTCTGCCTATCTAAATTCTTCCATGAAGTTCTGTTTGGGTATAAAATACTTCAGATTCCACTCTAGGCCTAACGATAGTAATTTTAGACAGTAAAATAACTGTATACATAAATGTTTGTAAATAATTTTGAGATCTTTCTGTTAAAGGTACAATTAAAATGCAAAAGATGGATGTGTAACTAGTGTATGGGGTGAGGACAGATCACATTGAGCATAATATTCAAGGACATATAAGGAACGTCAGTGAGCACAAGCTCATGTTGATTATAGGAAGGAGAGAAATTAATGCAAATAAAATCTTCCTCTTGTTATTGACAGGAACACTGAGATGTGTGTATACATATTTGTGTCTCACTGAAGATTAAAATTTTTGTTGGTGTTTAGTCCATCGATATCACAGTATATCAGAGGATTCAGAAGGAACATACAGTTTAGGGTAAACAGATCTGGTTACAGTGAAATCTACTCAGTTTGGCAAGTGAGCATTAAATGAAGTGGTTTTTGTTTGTTTGTTTGTTTGTTTTTTTAAGCCTGGTGGTTGCCTATTCACCTGAGAACGAAAGAAATTCTGATGACATGCTTAAGATAAATACAGGAGGAAATTTTAACATAAATGGTTTTCTATTACAGTTTCTCAATTCTAGGGTAGACCACCTGGTTCAACCTTTGCCATAACTTAGAGCAGTCTCAAGGCTGCTCTGATCTGTGCCAGGTTGCCCACGGACTCCAGGGAGTTGGAAATAGTAAAATTACAGTAGGGTTCTGGCCAAATCCCTTCCCTTTGGCTACACATCCTATGCCAGGAGCACTTAATATGGTGTTATAGACAATGTACGCCACTAAAACGTTTCTCCTATGCCAAAGGAATTCCCAGGAGGCAACATATGCAAACTGAACAGGCAGTCCCACAATAAAGAAGCTGGCACCAAAAGTAAACCTTCACCATCTACACTATGATAAGAGATGGTGGTAAATACTTGCAGGCCAAACAGGCTGACAAGAAACAACTTCACGGCTGAATTTGAATACAGTACACAGAAGTGCATGGAACTGTGCAAACATGTAAGAAGACAAACTACTTCCCCTCAAGAGAAACTTGCTATCTAATTAGACAGCAGCAATTGTCTCTAATTAGATACAACTCAATGAAATGAGTAGTAAAGAGGGAGTTCAAGGCATACAGGGTGTGTTTTCACGTGCCACTTCTTCTGGAAGCGGCATGGTAATGAACTGTCTGGAAAATGCTAAAGAGGCGTGGATGCAAATTTCCCATGCCTCATTAGCATATTGGCATCTGGTTCAGAGTCCAGAAGAATCTCTTCCGGACTCCGAAATATACGTGCAGATTCATGGCCTGTGGGGATCTTCATGAAGGAAACCCTCCTTCCAGAAGCCCCTTCTTCCTCAAAATTTTGCATCTGCACCTCATTGGCAACTTCTGGATGGATCACTACCATGCCACTTCTGGAAGAAGTGGCAGAGGAAGACACATCCTGTATGCCTTGAACTCCCTCTTTACGACTCATTTCATTGAGTGATATCTAATTAGAGACAATTGATGCTGTCTAATTAGATTGCAAGTTTCTTTTGTGGGGAAGTAGTTTGTCTTTTGAAGAAGAAGGGGCTTCAAGAAGGAGGGTTTCCTTCTGGAAGATCACTGCGGGCCACATATCTGCATGTGTCTTTTGGAGTCCAGAAGAGCTTCTTCTGGACTCTGAACCACGTGTCCATATGTTAATCAGGCATGGGAAATTTGCATCCGTGCCTCATTAGCATCTTTCGGCTGGCTCATTACCATGCCGCTTCCAGAAGAAGCAGCAGCATGTGAAGACACAGCCACAGATACGCACACAAAAAGAGAAATCTGCTGCATGCACGAGGGCATCATAAAAAAGGTGTCAAGCACTGATTTTAACACAAGTTAGACCAAAACAAAACAGCAGAAATGTAGCACTTTAAAGACTAACAAAATTATTTATTTGGTCATGAGCTTTTGTGGGACAGACCCACTTCATCAGACTGATGGCATTTCCAGTACAGGCTGACATCTGTAAGTCCAGAGGTCCAAAAAAATGTTGCAATAAAAACTGACAAATCAAGTGCATAGGACTGAAGGAGCCGGGTGAGAGGTGGCAGATGTTAAGTGTCTTGCCGTAGATAATTACGAGCATCAAAGGAAGGGAAGCAGTCCTTGTAATGCATGAGGTAATTGTTGTCTTTGTTCATATCAGGTGTTAATAAGTCAAATATGAATATGAACTCCAATTCACAAATTTCTCTATGTAATTTGTTTTTAAAGTCTCTTTGTTCTAAGACACAAATACTCAGGTCTTTAACAGAATGGCCCACTCCACTGAAGTGGTCACTCACTGGTTTATATGTATTGAGATTCCTGATGTCTGCTCTGTGTCCATTCATTCTTTGGTGAAGAGTTTGCTCGGCCTGTCCAATGTACATAGTGGTGGGGCATCGTTGGCACATAATGGCATATATAATATTGGTTGAAGTACACAAGAATGAGCCCTTGATCTTGTAACTAACATGGTCCAGTGATGGTATCCCCAGAAGAAATATGTGGACAACATAGACAGCGGGGTTTGTTGCAAGGAAAAATTCCAGGATTAGCATCACTGTGGTGTAGTCTGTGATTGCTAGTGAGAATCTTTCTTAGGTTAGGAGGTTGTCTATAGGAAAGGACAGGCCTGTCACCTAGGGCCTTCCAGAGTGTAGCATCATGATCTAGAATAGGTTTTTAATGATGCATCGGAGGGTTTGAACTGGGGGCCATAAGTGATGACAAGTGGTGTTTTGTTATTGATCTTCTTGGGTCTGTCTTGAAGTTGCTGGTTTCTGAGTATTCATCCAGCCCTGTCAATCTGTTTTTTTACTTCTCCTGGTGGGCCAACTTAGACTAGTGTAAACAAACAAAAAATTACACTAAGATCTGATGTGTGTATTAGGGGAATCAGGTCCATAAAGTCAGCAGTAAGCAGGAGAGATGAAAGAAGCACCCTGCACGGGAAGCTTGGTCAGAACATAGGGTGCGGTGGGAGTGTGAGAGAATAGAAGACCTTGGAATTGTATGGAATGTTTGCTGTGTAATTCTGAAGATGAGGAGGAGGAGGAAGAGGAGCTTGAAGTAGGTGTAGGACTATGGAAGACCCAATGAAGGGGATTTAAGACTAAGAAGTTAGCAATGTCAGATGAGGAGGCTTTTATTGCACCAAGTGGAGTGCAGACAGACTAGGAGCAGGGAAGCTGGAGTGAACATGGCTACACTGAGAGATCTTGCTGCTAAAACATACATGGAAAGGGTTCCTGGCAATCTGTGCCCAAGAGCACTTATAAAAACCATATATACATAAGGGCCCAATCATATGAGATGCTGACTTTTCTCAGCACAGATCAAAGCTAAGGGATCACAGCACTTTCTAAGGAAGCACTCAATACTTCGCAGGATTGAATCTTCACAGGAACATTGAATATATTTAAATAACACATGTTTTCTTCATTTTGCCTGTAAAGGACAATAGGAACAGCCACACTGGATCAGCCAAAGTCCCTCTATATCATTATCAAATTCCAGATGCTTCCCTCACATTAGAACTCATCTTGATCTACAACTGTCAGAGATTCAAACCCTGAAGAATGAGGTTTAATATTCTTTTTCAATTTTTGTTACAATTAATTATACCTGATATTATTTTCTATACGAATTTCAATTTGTTTTTGAATTCTGCAATGTTCTTGACCTCAGTGAATGAATGTATGTGTGAAAAAGTATTTCCTTTTATCTTTTTGAATTTTCACCTTTTAATTTAATTTAATATAATTTAATAACCCTACTTTTTGTGTTATAAGACAGGGAAAACAGAAGAACCCAGTCTATCAATTTCTACACCATTTATTATTTCATATGTTTTTATCATCCCTGTTGATTTCTACACAAAGTTTTGAAATCAAGTCATGTGGTCAAAACAGCTCAGCCCCCTCCTAGATAAAGGATGCTCAGTATTCCTGATGGCAAAAGAAAGTTTGGAGAAAGAGCTGAAGTGTTTGATTTGCCAAGCTACATGACACCTCTTAACAATCAGCAGATAGGAACAAAGACACCTGGACGTTGCAATAAAGACTTTGGCTTGCTGTATGCACAATGGTACCAGCCTTTGGCTGCTGGATTAAAGTAGCCCAGTGTAGTCCCCCTGCTTTATGGTAGTGCTACATACCCGCAGAAATCTATTAGCACTATATTCATGTACTCTGCAAGCACTTATGAGGAAGGAAATCAAGTTTATTTTTGAAGATTTAGGAGGTTCAGATAATCAGTCAGAGGTTTGAGTGTTTATCTACAAAAAGAAACTCAAGAGTTGGTCTTTTCATTCAAAAGTCCCCACCATTTTTGGATACCTCACCTGTTTGAAGCCCCATGTGTGATTTTTTGAAAGTGCTAAACATCTGATGCGGTCACTAAAGTCAATAGAAACTGTGGTATCCCAAACCTCTGCCACGCAGGCTTCAGGAACCTTGCGTTGGCTACCCAGAAACTGAGGCCCCCAAATTAATTGAGACTTTTGAAAATTTGGCACTTCACCTCTTCAGGTCATCCCACTACTAGCAAAAAAAAGGAAAAAAAAACCCAATGCGTGATACCCGCTCTGTCTTTATCACAGTGAAATATCTTGTTCAACTCTTTATGACACTGATATTTTAGAAAAACAAATTGCATGCATGCAAGTCCAGAGAATCATGTTAGTCATGCTCCCTGTGAAGACAATGGCAAAATCCCATTCTCTTCGGTGGTACAGGGTCTGGCCTTTAATCTTTACTTTAGTGACATTCCCATTGGTTTAAACTGGAAATTTGCCTGCACAAAGATTGATTAAAAATAAGCAAGTCTCTCAGGATTTGCTGTCCACAAGAAAAGCGTTAAAAAGCAACATTTACAGAGAAGTGTTCAATAAATTACATGCAAAATTCTTATAGATACACTAGCTTGAATAATAGTACTTTGCAGAGGTACAGCTGCCAAACATGACTGATATTCATGACCACACGAAGCAGTTATTTTACATGTAAAGTCTTAATTTAACCACAGAGATGGAAATATATAGTACCCTGCCATACAATTACAAACCTCTGACTAATCAATAATAATAGAGAATACTGGAAAATAGTAGGCACAAATTCTGGGTTTCTTAATCTTATTTTTAGTGATTTAGTTGAGTGGGAGAGCAAAGATCTGATAGATAGGGAAGGCAAAAGTCATTTGTTTATATTATAGTCATGCAATGCCAAGGTAGGTGCTTGCTCTTTGTCATCCCATTTCTTTCTCACAATAAAGAGAAAACACACTGAGGTGAATTTATTTGTTTATTAGCAATGTAATAGGTTGCTTTGAAAGGTACTCTAAACCCACTATTCTTCTCTTAAAATATCAACTGGCAGTAAAGTTCAAGTACCTTTGCCCTTATAGCAAAATATTATATTTGTCTCCTAAATTATCCACTCTATTTTTTTTTCAAAGAATGGTAGCAGGTGGTAAAAATGTATATGTATAATGAATCAAATCTTGAAGGTATTTATGATATTCTTATATGCAAATCCATCATTGTGCTGTTAGTGTAAAAATAAATGCACTTTTAAGCAGAAAACTGAGAAAGCATAATTTAGTAAGGCTATATATTCATTATTGACAATCTCTCCCTTCTGAGTCTCTTTTCAAAAGGATATTTGAACAGTGTGCATAGCAAATTTTAAATATAAGCTATTCTGCCATTTACTGACTCTGGTTAGATTTACCATTTCTAGTAATTTTGAGCATGTCTGTAACTTGGCCTATGTATCTGTGCTGGAGAATAACAGGCATGCAGACTTTCCCTGTTCCCATGCAAGACTTTCCTTCATCCCAATCTGTGCACCAAGGTGGGGGAAGGCTCAGTGGGACCCCTATTTTTGCCCTAGTGCTCACTCACAGGCAGATAGGAAGGGGGAAATTGGGCATAGTTGAGCTCTTGAGATCAAAGGTACCATTCAAGTAAGTAAGCATCTTGGACTGCTCCTGGGGCATCACAGGTTCATTCCAACCCTTCCTCAGAGATATACATAAAATTTCAGACTTTGCTACACTATAAAAAGAAATTCAACCTAAGATATGCAACTCCAGCTACAATACTTACATAGTTGAAGTCAACATACCTGAGGTCAAATTTGCAGCATTGCCCCCTTGTGGGAAGTTAATGGGAGAATCTCTCCTGTTGACTTGCTTTAGTTATCATGACAGTGAAGAGTACTGTGGTTGATAGGGAGGCCCGCAGGGTTCAAATTAGCATATTTCTACTAAGCATGCTAGGCACAATAAATCGAACCTCAGAAGATCGACAACGGCAATGTCGATCTTCCACTTACCACAGACAAGCCCTCAATCTTGCCCAAAGAACTGAGGAGACTGTTGGAAAGACAGCGGGAAGCAGAAGCAAGTGAGGACAAAGAAGTAGATGGAGGCGAAATTATGATGAGCCCTGCACATGATAAAAGGATAAAAGAAGGAGTTTGACTTTTTTGAGGTAAAAGACAAGAAGCCAATGGATGGACTGAAGGAGCGAACAATGACATGGTATCAGCAGGAGGATGAGAATATGAATGCAGCAGCAACATTGTGGAAGGCATTCTTCATGTTAACACATTTGAAAATATTTAATTGAAAGCCAAGACCCAGCATAGACCAAGAGCTTGTCTGTGTTCTCCCGCTCCCCATGTGTATTATCCATCATGGGGCTGCAGCGCCAAGAAAAGTAGAGTGCCAAACAGTCAGATTTCTGAGATGGTGGTACCTCCATAAGGGAAGCTGTTCTTACTGTTGCCAGCTTGGACTCCTCTCCCTTCACACTGACTAATGTAGTGGAAATTCTGCTCCACCTCTGTGACACACAAGCTAGACCAGAATTCAGCTTTGGCAGCAAACACCAAAAAAAGACATCTTGGCTAATGTTAGCAAAAACAAGTTTCCTGGAGAGACACCATTAGCCCATTGAATGAGTAGTAGATGTAAAAAATCTTCCAACTGCTTTCTCTTCCACTCCCCCACACCCACACATGGAATGGAAAAAATATACAAAAGAATTTTCACTGGCTTGCCAAACCCATTAAGTTTTCTATTGCATAAGACGAACAACACAGTAAGTCACATTCTTTCAGCTTTTCCTTTCACTGGGTTGAACAACCTGCATTACTGACAGAAAAAACAATAAAGTGGCTCTGATGTTAAGGCACATGGGAAAATTAATCAGAAATTGGTTTCTACTGTTTAGACCATAGGAGAGAGTGCCACTAACTATACATGACATTAAGAATCCCTTATGATGTTTTATGTGTTTTAAATCAGTACCATACTTGCACATGGTACTTGATGCACATGTAAGCTGGGCTTTAAGAAAGGGTGTACTAAGCAGAGTTGCCAGATGTCAATTTCAAAAGAGTTGTCCCTTCTAAGAGATCATTCATTGTATCCTTGGGTCAATTAAGGTCAACTACTGTGTTCCTTGCTGTTCCGCAACAAAGATCCCAGGGATGCCCCTCCAAAAAGCCAAAGATCTGTAGCAGTGGTGAAGGAACAGAGTCATGAATGGGCCATGCATTGTCATTCCATGTAAAAGAGCTGTCGAGCAGTTAATGTAGAATGAAAGCTCATTAATTCATCTGTGTACACCTCATACTGGGAAAAAGAAACTCTGAGGCAATTATAGCTGAGGGAAGTCTAAGCACATGAATGCAGGGTAGCCCTAGTGTCAAGGGCTCATTAGAGCTACAGGGAGCCCTGTAGCCCCATATGGAGGCACAGCACTTCTGCACAGTACCCAATGGATACTGGCAGGTCCATGCTGTCTGAGAACAAAACCAAAATCATTCTGTTGGGTACTATCTCCTCGTTGTGTCCACAATAGAGTGATTCAGGAACATTACGGAAAAACACATTCTAGCCCCAGGTCTATATTTTCTACCAGGCCATAATTACTCATCAAGGCCATTTGAGAGAATTTTCAGAGGAAGATTTGAAAAGACATTGTATCAAATGCTTTAATAAAATCCATATGTACTTCATCTTCCATTTACCCACTATTAAAACATGTTCAGGTAGAAAAAAAACCAAAAAAACAAAAACGTACACAAAGAAGTGGGTCTGTCCCATGAAAGCTCACCTAATAAATTACTTTGTTAGTCTTTAGAGTGCTACTTGACTGCTTTTTGTTTTGCGCACAATCGAAGTCAGTGAACTCATTGAATATGCAGTGTTGGAACTGTCCCGATGCAGCTCCTGTTGCTTTTGCTTATTTTGGTTGGGGTTATACAAACAGGTTGAAGTCTGCACTGATTGACAGCTTGTGCAACTAAGTAAATCACTGCAGAATCTGGCCATATTTGCTTCTGTTGCATTATCTGATTCATATTTGTTGATGCCATTTAAGCATCACAGTGGGAGCTAGATAGAGTAAATATGGAGGCACAGGATATGAACACTTACAATGGCCTCTAAGCATGCCTGAAAATAAATCAATCAAAAGCTTCTTTTTCAAATGTCTTCTGTACTCCCAGCACCAGCCAAAATGTGGTGTCACTGAATTTAAAAAGCAAGGTCTGTCAGTCCCTTCAGATGAATCAGAATACCATACTCAGAAGTCCTTGTACAATGACATTCATCATTTAAAGTTTATTGTTTCTTCTCCACTTTATCCCCCCAAGAACCACGAAAATATAAAAAAAAGTTAAAGTGGATAACAGATACAAAAATGAAAAAAAATCCTATAAACTGAAAGTTGACACCAGCTATCTGTCTTTAAAATGTGGGTGCTCATAGCTCTGTTTCAAACCTGTTCAGTATTGGGTAGGCTTTTACTGGGACAAATGAGGCTGCTGCAAGTTTTTACCTAGGTATAAAATTTTCAGCATCACAATAAATTGTGAGACAAGGAGGAGAGAGAATCAATTTAAGAAAGAACCCATAACTTTTCATTGAAGGAGTGATCACTCGTGGTACAAGACAGTAAGAGTGAGAGGTATGGTGAACATCAATATCTTATTCGTTTCTTTCCAGTTTGTCCTTGGTGGTTGGTCCATAATTTACTTTCCCAAGGGAAATTTAGCATAAGTGCAGCATTTTTTCTTTTCGTGGTGATGATAGACTAAAATATCTCCAGGAAAAAAATCTGTGGTGATTATTTATACAGTACTGCATGCATTATTTTTACCTTCACAGGATCATATTTTGGTAGTAGTACTAACTGCATGTGTGCATGCACACACACGCACCCAAGCAGATGAACGCAAATACAAATACACAAAGGGCCGTGTGATCAAGGGTAGAGGTCAAGAATTCCATTTCAGAAGCAGTCCTACTTCAGAGTGAAATGAAACTGCATCAAGTCTAAAGTAACAGAATATGACAGAGCCGCAGTCACTGTGTCATCCTCCAAATATGGAAAGAAACATTTTTCTACATGAGGAAATCCTAGCTGGCAAGTCAGATCTAGCTACACAATAAACAAGACAGCACATAAGTAATGGGTGGCTCCCATGTTTAGAATTAGCCTTTTTTCAATTTACTTTAATAGCTTCTCGGAAGTTCTGACTTTTTGTAGAAGTAAAATCTGAAGAATTAATCTTCAGGTTTCCTTGTAAACAAAAGATGCATCTTGTTAGTTTAGTATTAGTCAAATAATTTATGCTCTTTTTATTTACTTTGTAAGAGCAGCAATATTGCAACCATTACATGCACTGCATATTGGTTTACTTGGTGAGGAATGTATAATCAAATACTTTTGGTATTACAATTGTGAGTCATATGTTATGAAGACAGAGGCAGTTGGTGACTATCCGCTAATGTCTTTTAGCTGTGGAGAATCAGGCTGTTGGTGACTATCGGCTAATGTCTTTGATCTGTGGAGAATTGTAGATGTCATTCATAAAATGATAGAATCATAGAATTCCAGGCCTGGAAGAGACCTCAGGAGGTCATCTAGTCCAGCCCCTTGCCTAAAACAGAATCAACCCCAACTAAATCATCCCAGCCATGACTATGTCAAGCTAGGACTTAAAAACCTCTAGGGATGGAGCTAGAGATGTTGGATAACATGTCATTGGACATGTTGCGCAGGCTAGCTGCCCTTCATTCTGGCTAACTGGGGGTATGTCTACACAACAGCCTTATTTTGAAATAAGCTATTCTGGAAGCACTATTCCAGAATACCTTGTTTCAAAATAATACTGCTACACACATTACATTTTGAAATAGCACTTAGCTATTTCAAAATACTGTGTCTACACACAGAGCCTATATCTAAATAGAGCCATTGGCTGCGGTATGGCTTATTTTGAAATAGGATCTACTCCCTGTCTTAATAGCACCTATTTAAAATATCTATTTCAAAATAGGCGCTATTCCTTGTAGTATGAGATTCCCCATTTTGATATATGCCAACCGCTATTTCAAAATGATTTCAAAACAGTTGTTGCGTTGTACAGATGCTAGAATAGTTATTTCGAAATAACAGCTGTTACTTCGAAATAACTTTGCTGTGTAGACCTACACTGGAAGAATAAGTAAGCTCCTTGCTGGGAGTGAGATAACTAAAATAACAGAAACTAACACCCAATATAACTGGTCAGGTAAAAGGCCTGGCCAAAAACTAAGACATGCAAGCCAAAGAGTTCCCTGGGACTGAGTGCAAATGCAGAGGATGAGGCATTCATTAGTTGGATCTGCATGTCTCTGTGTTGGAAGCAGAAAGCAGCAAGAAAACCAGGGGGGTGCAAGAAGTAATTGGTACCAAGGTCCTAAGAGGAAGCTGAAAAACATCTTTTGGGCAGAGTGCCTGAAGAAAAAAAAAAAAGGCTTGTAAGTAGTCATCAGGGAAACCATCCCCTTCTGTTTGTTCTTCAGATGTTCAGGGAAACAGGAATTTGTTCTTTGGGGAAAAAAATGTATTGCAGCAGAGAAATAATCAATCTCTCCTTCTAATAGAAACAACCCCCAAGGCCCTGCATGTTGGCTAACCACTTTGATCAAAAGAGGAAATATTATATTTTTAGCAGTAGGATGTTCTGAGTTAGTGGATAAACATTTAAAGTGATTGGCTCAACTCAGGGAATGTGGATTTGCCCAGTATGTTCTGTGCTTCTAGATCCAGGGCCACTGAGTTGTTTGGACCCATGGGCTGTGTCTACACTAGCCAAAAACTTCAAAATGGCCATGCAAATGGCCATTTCGAAGTTTACTAATGAAGTGCTGAAATACATATTCAGTGCTTCATTTGCATGAGGGCAGCCGTGGCGCTTTGAAATTGATGTGGCTCGCCACCCGCGCGGCTCATCCCAATGGGGCTCCTTTTCGAAAGGACCCCGCCTACTTCAAAGTCCCCTTATTCCCATGAGCTCATGGGAATAAGGGGACTTCGAAGTAGGAGGGGTCCTTTCAAAAAGGAGCCCTGTCGGGACGAGCTGTGCGGTGGCGAGCCACATCAATTTCAAAGCACCGTGGCTGCCCGCATGCAAATGAAGCACTGAATATGTATTTCAGCACTTCATTAGTAAACTTCGAAACGGCCATTTGCATGGCAATTTTGAAGTTTTTGGCTAGTGTAGACATAGCCATGGTGTCCAGGCTTCACCAATGTTGGGGCCAGGTCTCTCCCCAAGCCCCACCTGCTGCTCCTACGTGCCTTCCCCAGCATCCTACCTGCCTCACCTGACCTCGGCTCTGGAAAGTGGGAGTCTTTCCTTTGCAGGTCTACACTATAACACTCCCTCACCAGCACTCCCTCAGCGTGGCTCTAAGAGAGTGGCACTGGTAGCAGGTTGAATAGCGCTGTCTGAGCAGAATGGAGGACGGAAGAAGGAAGGGCTCACTCTGAGGCCCATGGCAGCCCTCCTGACCCCCTCCATTTGAAGACTCCTTCCTGGGGCTTGGGTGAGTGCCACACTGGGGTGGGGAAGGAGCCGTGGAAGAGAAAGAGAGAGGGAGCAGGGACTAGCAAGTCCTCCTCACTGGTGTCAGCTCAGGGTCAGGTTGCATATCAAAGTTTGAATTGTTCATCCCTAACCCCAGAGCCTGCACCCACAGCCAGAGTCCTCACCCTGACCCCAACCATTTGCCCTACTCCAAGCCTCACCCACATCTCAAGCCTCTGATCCTCACCCAGATCCCACCCCAACCCTCTGGCTGAGCCCTGAACACCCTTCTGCACCATGAACCCCTCATCCCTGACCCAACTCCACAGACCTCACATCTACATCTCAAGGCAGGGGACAAGACTTGGACCTATTCTGGGCACCATCAACAATTATACAAACCTGCCACCCTTACTTAGACCTAGGTCAAAGTCCACACAGTCAATCAAATGACTTATTTGGCTTAACTTAGCCTCCTCATCTCTATGTGCCCCAGTTCCCTATCTGTAATCCTTACCTAACTCACTATTTGTGAAGATGAATTCAGTAACAATTTGATGCAATAGGATAGTCTGGTGATGGGAGTCATGTAAGTACCCAGACAGACAGATTCTGAGTGGAGTTTATGGGTGGTTGTGATGGTTTGGTTGCCCTGCACTGCCACAGAGAGAGTCAAAAAAAGCCTTGTGAGAGGTGTGTTCTGAGCACCAATTGGAGAGGGCTCATGGTAGCCAGTCAGAGCCCAGGAGGACTGTACAAAAGAGATGGCTGACCATGGTGAGCACACTCTTGCTCCAGCTCCTAAAGGGAGAGGGGCCTAGCAGCCTGCTAGAGTGAGGTAACACGGACAGAGCAGCACTGGGAAAAGGCTGTGTGAGCCGGCTGAACTCTTTCCTGAGTAAACCCAGGCTGAGGCACAGCAACAGGACCCTGAGGAGTACTAGGGCTGCAGGGAGGCAGACAGGACAGGAGAAAGCAGCAGGTCTTCACACCCCTGGCCAATGATGAGTGGACATCTCAGATTGCAGTTTGTCCCTGAGGTAAGGGGCTAGATGACTCCTGGTAATGGAGTCCCTGTTGCAGTCAAAAGTTATCTCAGGTTCAACCCTGGGTTCTCTGAGTACAAAACACGCTCGTAAGATATCTCTTCAACACAAGCGGATTATTCTCTGACAAGTCTTAACAAACTCCTTAACTAAAAATCATGACAGAAAAGTGGCGTCTTACGTCCCTTCGGCAAGCTGGGGACCCCGGTCAGCTGCAGACGTGGGAGTTCTTTTTCAAGTCCAAGGCACCCAGCCATGGCCCATCAGTGATGTCCAAACTGCTTTGGTTTCTGTGTTGGTTATACACAGTTTTTCTGCCTCATTATACAGTTCTGTTGTGTCACTCATTACTATTCACAGTATTTCTTTAGCTGTCAGTTATTGATCTGTTATTGGTTCTGTTACTTCTGGTTCTTTAAACCTGTTTATGTGTTTACCACATCTCATGATACAAGATCATTGCGTTTTTGTGCCCTTCCTCTTATCTCTGTCTAGAAAGTGTTCTGATACAATGTCACCACTTATCTTGTTTGGTAGTTTTTCCCTGAGGCTCATTCCCGGCTCATTTGAGATGGGGTAGGGGGTGCATGCCTCATCACCCCTAAGCTTTCACGTACAAAGCTCTTCCACAATTGATCACTACAGTCACTGAGGCAAAGTGGGCATAGGGGGTGGGGAGATTTCCTGAGGTGAGGTCCCAGAGAATGGAGAGTACTAGGACAAAGCAGTCCCCTGAGGGAAGGGCTCCACAGGCATGGAGGAAGGGAGGGATGCGGGTCCTGACGCAAGGTGGTGGAAAACAGACTGTAGGTAAATGTCAGTGAGACACCAGCCAGTAAAGGGCACTACCGAGGCTGGATTGAGCTAATTCCTGAGCTACCAAAAGGATTTGCCATGGAAGTGAGTCACGCCCAGTTACAGTGCTACTAGAATACAAATGTTTAATAAGAAAGATAACAAAAGTGAAAAATGAATAGCAGTGGCTTGAGAGGAGCAGAGTGCAGGACAAAACCACATTCTCATTCTTAACCTGCATCATTCTACTGCTGGGTCTCTCTGCTAGCAGGGCCAAGCTGCAGAATAATTTTGTGATAGAGAACAACCAGCAACTGAAAAAAGATCAACCAACATTTTCTTTTTCAAATGAAGCAGAATTTTATCCTAACTATCCAATGATCCAAGGTTAATGCACTAAATTCTGAAAAACTAAAAAGGCTAATGCATTAAAGTACGAAGGAGTTCATTACTTGTCCCCACCTCTTGTGCTCCTTTCTGTTATTGGTTCACCAGCCATCAATCCCAGGGAAAATAATGGAAAAGTTGCCATGGGATGCAACTGATAAAGGACAAAGGTATAGGAATAGCATCAGTGCCAGTCAAAATGGCTTTTATGGAAACCAGGACTTGTCAGACAAACCTCATTTCACTTTTTGACGAGATTAGAAGTTTGGTTGATAAAGATAACTGCACAGATGTAACTGATTTTTGCAAGGTGTGACTACTTGGTGAAGCTAATCTGGACAGAACCTATGAATTCTCATTTGATTTTTATGAACTGCCTGTGTTCTTGTATTTTGTATCTGTCTTGTATGGTGTACTGCCTCATGTGCCTTCCACCATGGAGCATGGGAATGGTATCTGTAAAGCTGTCTTTGAAAGCAACAGTGGTTAAGAGCTATCAACATATGAATGGACCCACACCAGGCAGAGCAATGGGATGGCTGAAGTATGGGGGTTGGTGAGGAGTGGTACTTTTCTCCAGTTTCTCTGAGGATGGATACAGTCAGGAATAGTTCAATTTTCTCAGTAGCTGAACAGGAACCAGGTGCTGGGGCAGTGTTTCCTCTATTTTTTTTCCATTCATGAGTAGAATAAATTTTGCTCTGTGCACCATGGCATGTGTGGATGCACACCACCAATGGAAACATGATGCCCACTATGGGCAACTGCGGGTACTCTGCTAACCAGCTGGGGGGCATCTGAATCTCTCCTGGGCAGAAACACACAGCAAGAGCAAGGAAGTATAATACAAGGGCCAGGAAAAAACATGGGCATGCTTTTTTACTTTCAGGTCATCCATGAAAATGTTCACTACTGTCAGTCAGAGTAGCAATCCCTGCAGAATACCACAAGAGACCCCCCGTCAGGCAGAGAAGTCTGGATACTGAAGAGCTCTACCACAGTGCAAAAACACATATCAAGGACATATGCAGGCATATCAGATGCAAGCTGAACCCCAACAAATTCAAATGAGAAGTTAAGCACAATCTATTTTAACAGTGGCAGTTACTAACCATTGGCACAAACTAACATGGGAAATTCTGGATTTTTCTTAGTCTTGATATGGTTAGACCAACACTGGATGCCTTTCTGGAAGATGTTTTAGTCATAGAGGCACCTGGGTGAGACTAAATAGCCTGTGAAAATACAGGAAGACAGACATATAATTGTCCATTCTGGCCTTACTTAAACTTTCTGACTATATGAAACTTAGAAATAAATTTGTGTGGTGGCTGAATTTGTTCTCCTGCAAACAAAACAGTCTCTACCCCTAAAGGTTGATATAATTAGAATGGCTCCAAAGAGAAGGTTTCATTCTGCCTACTCTGCATATGCTCTGCTTGCACCGAATGCTTATTTTCCACTATAAATGGCCCCTCAACTTTCTGGATGCAAAACATACATATTCCCTTAAAACAGAAAAATAAAAGAAGGATTTCTTTTAACTTTTTAAAGCTGTGAAACATAAAACAGAACGCTACAGGTTCTAATAACTTTAGGCTCACCTAAAAAAAAAAAAACCTATGATTTCCCTCTTTGGAATTTCAAGAAAGACTATTGTTTAATTTGTTATTTATTCTGCAAAAGTTCTGGCTGTTTTAAGAACAAAAGGATTAATGGTTTCAAATTCGAGGGTGTTGACCTTTATTTTACATTAAAATGCTTTTTTGAGCAATCTACAATGGAACCAGTAAGCCATTCTCAAATGAAAACTTTAAGGGATAGAAAGTTTAACTCCCACATGCTTGCAAAGTATGTTATTTTCTAATAAGAGGAATTTGAGATATTGTCTCTAAAAATTTTAACATTTTGCATACATCATCATTGCCTCAGAATCTGGGTGACAGTCAGATAAAGTGCTAAACTATATAGGTATAATGACATAGATTAGTCATACTTTCCTCACCAATTTATCAATATTAATGTTGATATTGGTGACCACTGGCTAAATTTCATCTGGATTTTACACTGTAGAAACCCACATATGGTGCTTTGAGAGCCCATCAGAGGGGAGGTTGTAGCTATGGAAACCACTCCTTCATTAGGGTAGTGGTAGGGGCCAGCTAAACATAATAGCAGAAGGCTAAGGGATGTAGCTGATTCAGAAAATCCCTTAGCAGCCTCCACAGTTCTTACTCCAAACTGAAACATGAATTGTAAATGAGGCACTGAAGAGCAGACAGACATGGGATGTCATGGTGAGGAACGGCCTAGATTCCAAGTTCCTTCCTTTACTGGTTGAAATTGGATAAGGTAGTGAAAAGTGTTTGACCACAATGGAAAAAAAAGGACAAAATGTTACTTCTGCATTAAGATTACTAGACAGAATCACCTTCTTCTAAGGATAACCATAATACCATACATATAAAAACCAGGTTAAAGGATGAAAAAGAAACAGGATTCTATACGCTAGGAAACATAAACTACTGATGGGATAGCAAAGTGAAGCCAGAAAAGAGGTGAGAAAGATCAATTGAGTGAAACTGATTGGGTAGGGAGTGCACAATAAATATATCAAATGATTTAGCAGAGACAGTTTGGATGCCAGTTAAGGACAATAAAGAACAATAAAGAGAGTTAGGGTGATTGCTGGAAGTTGCTGCAGACCTTCAGGGCAGCTACAGAAAGCAGATCAGGAAATGTC
Organism: Carettochelys insculpta; assembly: GCF_033958435.1. Classification (NCBI taxonomy): domain Eukaryota; kingdom Metazoa; phylum Chordata; order Testudines; family Carettochelyidae; genus Carettochelys; species Carettochelys insculpta. Next base: position 8,717,876 of record NC_134145.1, read on the forward strand.
TTTACAGATAAAAAGAGCCTGTAAAAAAGCCAGGACTTTGATCACAGTGGATTTTAATTACTCAGATATTGATTAAAACAACAACTATGCAAAAAGCTAAGAGCCAGATTTCCATTCTTATAGCATTATCGGAACAGGCTGCATAGTTAATGGCAATTCAGGATCTAATCTAGGCAAAGACACCAGATATTATAAATTAAATAAAATTGAAGTTAAGACACATCTAAGATTGTGTGATAGTATCAGTAGATAGCAAATGCTCATGAGATGGAACAGTGTTCAGTTTTTCACATTATGAAATCAAAGTTGAAAGGCATACAAAATTCCCTTTTCAAATTTCATCCATGTGTGATTATTTTTGTCTTGTTTTCATTTTTAAGCAATCATTGGAAAGACTAATATACATTCATTGTGGTTAAGACTAAACAAAATAAGTTCTATAAAGATCAGAACAGTTAAGTAATGTTAGAGGACTGGGGTTTTTTTTTGGTTTTTTTTTTTTATGTCACCAGTGTGAATTTTGGGTTTGTGCCCACTGAAGTCAACAGGTTTTTTGCAACTGAGTTCAACATGAGCAGCATTGGGCTCTAACTGCTTACATTCCAATACATTTAAGTATTACCCTGAATAAGGATAGAAGTACTTTTCTAACCTGAGCTTATTCAATATAAGTGAATAACTGGATTTGCACTAGTCTAAATGGGATGAACATCTGGCACAAAAATTATGTAGGTAATAAACTATGTGCTTTAAAAATGGAGTCTTCAGTGGATGTCTGGGAAGTTGATACATTTATCTTTAAGTAAATTAAGAGGTTAATTGAAATAGAAAATACTAAATATTAATGAAACATCCGTAATGTCACAAGACTGTAGATTTCTAGTACTTCTTTCTTCAGTGTGTACTGGGAATACAGTAACCGCAGTCTCTCTTGTGTCAGTTTGGTACTATTGCTACTGATTTACCTACATATACATCTTAAATGTACTTGTATGGCTCCCAGCACCATCGGTGCTGGACCAGGATTTATGGTTGGGTTGCTATGATGGATTGTGTATTTGGTGTTTGTTGTTACTATTTCAGCAGCCTTCAGAGTTTCTGGTTCATGGTGGTTACAGGAATGGATAATAGCATGGGTTGGGTCTTATATAAAAAGCTACACTGACTTCCAGTAAATAGAAACCTGCTTAGAATGTATCAGGTATAAAGAAGTCTTCATCTTTCATATATATTTACAATAGACAAATGGAAACTATCATTGAGCTATTAAAATTATAATTCAGAATGTATCAGAGAGGTAGCCGTGTTAGTCTGTATCTTCGAGAACAACATGATGAAGCAGGTCTTTGCCCATGAAAGCTTATGCTCCAAAATATCTGTTAGTTTATAAGGTGCCACAGGACTTCTTGTTAATGCAGCATGTAAAATTCAGGGTCAGGAACTAGCACATTTATTAACAGACATATTCTCTCTGTCCAGAAGTACAGGCTGAACCTCACTAATCTGGTACCATCCATAATCTGGCATGATTTTAGTTAGTTGGATGTCCACTTATCATGGGCATGGTCCAGTTTCCTGCAGTCCCAAAAAGTTTGTTTACAGGCACCAGCTGGCTCTCAGTGTTCTGTGCTATTATTTAGCTCTAATTTATCTCAAATTTTTTTAAGAGTCCAGTAAGCAGTGGAAGTGTTGGTAATGCTACTAAACAATATTGACCTCCCTTGGTCCAGCAATTCTCTTGTTTGGCACCAGTCAGGTCCATAGTGTGCCAAACTAAAGAGGTTCAACCTGTAGTATGTATTGTATCAATTTGTGGTACTCTAAAATATACAAGAAAATGAGTTACCAGTGAATTTGAGACTCTGGATATGCAAATTCCTGTACTGGATCATTCAAATAATTTACAGGCAATATTTTTGTAACAATGAGGACAGGAATTTGTGAAAAGTCTATACTGCAATTGACAGTTCTGGGGTGCTGGGTCAGATACCACAGAATCCAGTGGTACAAACCATAGCACTATTATTCAGAAAACAGCCAAGAAATACAGAACACATTTAGTATGCAAAATATTAGATATAATTTTTAATCAAAAGCATAATTTAGAGAAATCTAGTAACAGAGGTGAATAAAGGATGGTCTCCTAAAATATTTGGATGTATTCCATCATGGTCAAGCAAAACAAAACTTGCACTTACACATTTAGATTCTTAAAAATATTTTGATGAGACTTTCGTCACAAAGGACTATTGACCCACGAGCATACACATCCTGGAGAGCAAGTTGGAAAAAATACTTGTTAGCTTGTTGAAAAGGAAAATGGCTCAGAATTGAGGAATGTCCCTACCTGAAGGCCATCAATGGCTTATCCTAAGAGAGAGTATTGAGACATCACATTTTCAGTAAATGTGGGAATCATTTGGATGAGAACTGGAAATATAACATACCTACATTTAATCATACAAAGAAACTGAATACAGTGCAAGTAAGGAAGAGTCACACCAAGTCTAGAGGTATTTGGATCTTTTAGGTCACTGAACAGCTAAATGGAAAATTAAATTTAATGAATTATAGACTTTTTTTTAAAAAAAAAAGTCTGTGGGCAATACCAAAATTGTTAAAGGAGAAAGATCAATTATGTAGCTTAGTTAATAATAATAATATTTCGAATTCCACAGAGCCTTTCATCTCAGGACTTAACATCACTTTGTAAATGTTAATTAAATCTCACAAACAACCCCCTATAAGTATCCCATTTTACACACTGAAGAAGCGTTTTGCCAAAAGTCACAAAGCAAGTAAGAGCTGCAAATTCAGTTGAGAACTCCTGACTCCCAGGAGTCTAACTGCACATTGTAACCATTCGATAATGCTTTTTTTCCCTGAATGAAGAATAACTCCCAGGCACAGAGCAGACTAGGCTGAAGTAGGTAAGCTGAATTTATCGTGTGCCACCTGGGGAGTGGGAAAAGAAATGGAAGGAAAAAAAACAGAACTTAAATAAAAGCTAGCTATAAAAGGGAACTCTTGAAACTTTAAATTCAAACATAAGAATATTTAAAGAGACTTGAAAGGAGATCACAAAATAGAGAGAACAGGGATTGGATGGACTCTGCAAAAGGCCTGGTACACATTTCAATCAACCCAAAATGCACGACAAGGCATGTTTTAAATGAATAAAAGTAAGGAGCGGTGAGGGCAGTAATTAATGTGCTCTGAATTGTTCTAAAGAAATACCAGTGTTTTGTTGAAAATTTTAAATTTAATCTTTTCTGGTTGTTTTAAATTAACATTTTTTTAGAAAAAAATCAAACCCTAAAAAGCCATGAAGCCTTAAAAAAAAAAATTAGGTCGCCTGCTGAAAGCATGAACGTTTAAAGCAAAAATTGAATTATACTATTGTTAACTGAAAAACCCTCCTGAAAGAGAGAAAGTAGCCGTCAATTACATCAAAACTAAATTAAATAAAGACAAAAGGAAAGAAAAAAATATTCAGTGAGAAACAAAGACGTAAAGGCAGTTCTAAGTGTCTTCTAAGACATCAGCACTCTCTCTGGGCCAGATTTTTCTGTCACTGACATTACTTGAATTCCTGTGCAGCTCCATTGGCTTCCCCTGAATTGTTCTCAGTTTGCATTAGTATAAATGATAGAAGAATAAGGCCTTCTGTCTTTTATCTGCCCTTTATCCCTTCTTCTGCTCCCATTGCCTTCACCATCAAAGGCCTCTGCTGCAGTTCCAAGCCATTGTCTCTGTCCCTGTCTGTTGGTACAGATATTCCTGAACAGTAGGTTAAAACGTTACGGCCATGTCTACACTATATTCCACTTTCAGAGGAGGAATGTAAATGAGGGAGATAAAAATGCAAATAAAGCACTGATTTACAAATCTCATACTTCATTTGCACAATTTTGTGCAATCACATTTCCAGAAGGGACTTTTTGGAGAACAGAAACAGCAGTGTAGACGGGGTTCCTTCAGAAAAAAAATCCTTTTTCAAAAGAACCCTGTATACCTCATTTTTTTTTTAGAAATAAGGGTTCTTTTGAAAAATGCTGCTGTTTCTGTTTTCAGAAAAATATCTTCCAGAAATGCAATCCTGCAAATAAAGTGCAAGATTTGTAAATCAGTGCTTCATTTGCATTTTGATCTCTCTTATTGGTATTCCTCCTCCAAACGGAGAATGTAGTGTAGACATGGCCAATTTGTATCCCTTTGCTCTATCCTATTTCCCACTCTACACAAACTCTGTGCTGTACCATCTAGAAATCTAGTATGAACTTGTCTCTAGATTCTGCATGCAGCGTACCAGACTGATGAAGCAGGAGTGATATAGCTAAATTGTGTTCTTATATGCACTATTTCCCAGTGTCTTATCGATTGTCTGAGTACCAGTCTATTACAATGAGCTACCAGTTATGAGAATTTCTTGCTTGTCTTTCTCCCCTAAGATTGGAAAGACTGTTGACTGGTGATCAAACATGAAAAAAAAGTCTTGACTAAATGATTTTAGTTATTTTATTCTTAATTTTTTAGGCATTTTACCAGGCCCCTTCACCTCCTCTTCCTCCATCAGCAAAGTAAGGGCTTGTATAGATAAGATAAACAATAGTGCCAAAAGCATTTGATTGCTACATTAACTAGGCGCGGCAAAGTTCCTTAATGACTCTGTCCCCATGACTGCAGTGAGGTTATACACATACTAACTTACACAGACACACATTTGCATACATACGCTCACACAGTTATGCTGATGGAAATCAGAGATTCCATTAATGCAGTGGAGATATTCCAGATGTATACCAGTGAAAATAAAGGAAAAAATGGTGCAGAATTTTCCCATATTTTGTCAGAAAGCACATGAAGTCAAGCAGCCTGCCAACACGTTTTTAAAAACTGCAGCCATTCAAGAATTGCAGCAGCATGTTCTTCTAGGTGTAACCTTCCATGTGTCTTGCTATAGCCTTGCAAAGCTTAAATGCAGCTGAACTTTCCAATCCCCTACCCATTTTGGTCATTCCTCCAGACATAGAGTGGCAATGGTATCTAAAAACAGAGCCTGTGTATTTGGCCAGCAATGTTATATAACCCATCTGTTAACAAATGCAAGATACAAAGTAAACCCATGTAACCCAATTGAAACATTTCATACAGGAGGTTGATTTCCCTTGGGAACTGAAACATCAAGTAAGAAACTGAACCAGTTAAATATAACCTTTTTAAAGGGCAAAAGAATTCAAAGGTAATCAAGGATTTTTCCCCTCAGAAGGGCATTTATAATTATATTCCACTTTTATCTATAACATGCCTTTTAATGTTGGTACTACAAAAGAACTCCACAGAAAGCAGGCTTTCTTTCTTTCACAGGATTTCTTCTCCATGTGTTTTTTATATGCAGAACCTCCTTGACACAAGCCATATACTGATAGAGATATATTCCTTTTAGAACTAGGGGGTATATTTTCAACGCTCACAAGGATTTAGCCAAGTGTCTCTTAAGAACATAGTAGGAGACACAGGAACGGCCATACTATATCAGACCACATGTCCCTCTTACCCAGTATCCTGTCTTCTGGCAGTGGCCAGCAGGGCTGCCCCTAGAGACGCATGGGATCTGGGGCAACACCTTGACCTCAGTACCAGGGCAATGCCTCTGCTGCAGGCACCACTCCACCTACGCTCCACTCCGCTCTGGCTCCACTCCATGTCCTCCACCAAGCTCCACCCCTGCTCCGCCCCTTTGCGGAAGCCCCTTCCCTGAGCAATGTGAGCCAGCAAGTTAGCAGAGGGCCTGACAGAGTGGCGGGAGAAATCAGGCCTCCTCTCACACTCACTGCTGCAGCAAGAGTGATCCAGCAGCCTCCTCCACTCTGCCTTCCACCCTCTACCAGCCCACTCTGCTCCACTCCTCCATGGTGGCAGGAAGCAGAGTGCCCTGGGACTGTGACATTCTTCTTCCCATTGTTGTGGTGAGCTAGGCTGCTGAATAGCTCCAGCTCCTGCCACCATGGTTGGGGGGAGTGACACCTGCTGCTTCCCCCAGGTAATAGTCCGGGCTACATTGGGACCTGTTCATAGGATGGTTAAGGTCAGCACTGTGAGGGGCCCCCTGAAGCACAGGGCCTGAGGCAGTCACACGAAATCATCCTATGGACAGGACAACTCTGATGGCAGTATCAGGTGCCCCAGAAGGAATGAACAAAACAGTTAATCCTCCAGTGATGCATTCCATGTTGCCCATTACCAGTTTCTAGGAAACAGAGGTTACGGACACCATGCCTGCCCATCCTAGCTAATACCCATCATTGGACTTACCCTCCATCATTTTATCTAGGTCTTTATTGAACTGTTGTAGTCTTCGACATGAAAAGAACCCTACCCCTTTCTCTGAAAGTACATAGTGGTGTTATCAGTAGTTATTTGCAAATTGATGCTTAATTTCTATTATTGTCTTAAAAATCATTCCACAGTTTGGTTTAATTGTAATCTAATAACTGATGAAGAAAAAACTGATCTGACTATTCCACACTGTTCATTCTTGTCTCTCTTGTATGGACAAAAGCCTACATTAAGAAGAAATGATAGACTCAAGTTAAGAAAAAAAATCAGATCTGGATTTCAAACACCCCAATATCCAGGGTTCTTGGGATCTGGGGGAATATGGTGAACCTAACATTGTAATTTACTGCACAATTTAATTAAATTATGAATACAAAGGGTGCAAGATGAGGGGACAGCAGCCATGAGATTTACACCATGTGATGTGCAGGTGACTGAATTAATGACAGTGAGAACCAAAGTTGTAATTTGTAGGAAGGTAATTTCTTGTGGGAAAAACTCTGTCCTGTTGCAGCTTCATTGAAGCCAGTAAACTTTTTTCAGAGAAGAATCCAGCCGTGTGTGTGTGTAAGTCTGTGTCACCTACATATTGGCAGATGGATACACTATATCAAACTTCGAAGTTTTGCCCTTCTGCTAGTGCAAATACAGAATTGTTCTACTGGAGCAGCTCTGAATTTACACTGGTGCAGAAGGCAGAAGGATTTTCCCAGCAGCATTTTGAGATGGAAAATGCATTAGGTCCTCTAGTCTATGTTGGTTTGCATGCAGAAATGCACTTGTTAACAGATGCTACTAGGCACAAACATACATAGGAAGTTGTCCCAGTAGCTTCACAAACAAGGTAGGGAAATATAAAGGACTGATTGTTCTTCAAATTAAAGAAAAAACATTTTATTTGAGCTCTTCCAAGCAGGGAGCCTTCCACTGTGTGTTGCAGACATTATGGGGGCAACTATTTTTACCCACAATTGATGACCTATTGAGACATTAAGGAGACTCTCTAATAACCTACAGCAGTTTGACTAATCACAGCTTTAGGATTTATGACAGGATGTTTTTATAAAATAAATCTATTTTAAAATACTGCAGTGAAATACTAACCAGTTTTTGAAGGGCTTTTCAGATGTTCTTTACAAAGTTTCAGATCAAAGACTCAGTTAATGTAACCTCCATGCATTAAATATTTAGTACTTACTCAGTCACTTGAGCACTCAGGCATCTTGACATTGTAAAGTGGAGAAATTGAGTTTAAGTCAGTTTTCCACTGTGGGATATTTTCACTTTTTTGTGTTAAAGACCCAGACACACATTTTTAATATAAAGGGGCTTATTCTCTCACTGCTGAATATGCACACTGTCCATTAAGAGGGTCCTTTATGCACCTGCCTGGATGGGAGAATAAACCCCTTAATATGCCATTTCAGTGAAAAATTTAATCATGCTGTGATCAACATCATTACTGAAGCTGCTCATGCAGTCAGTGAGCTCCCTGAGGAATGAGACCAAACACACACATTTCCATCCTAGACATGCACCAGGCCTTTATAAAGTTTGTTTACACAGAGCACAGAAACTGGACAATGCAAGGTACATTTGCGCACAAACGTTTGGTGAATATCTGGGTTCTTTGTTTAGTGTTCTTCTGTCATAATAGCAGCCCTCTTTTCCAAGCCCTTACCCTTCTGACATCCCTCAGTGGCCCCAGTCATCATTCTGGCACCCGCAGGGATTACATAATGCAGGGAATAACTTGATGAACCACATCTGAACAAGTTTGAGGGACCTTAGTAAAGCTGGATAGACTCCCCAGAGTATCTGCATCTGAACCACATCAAAAAAATTGTTGAAGTCTATGCAAATCTTTTGACCAGAACCACACATATACCGCCATAGTACCAATCTAAACAAAGCTCAGACCTTTGCTTTAATTACCCTCTTTATTAACTGTTGAGAGAGGAGTGCCCATGGAACAAGAGACACTTAGAAAACAATTTACTGCTACATAAAGAATGTTCAGAAACTTAAGCTGCAATGATGACCCACAGCTAAAAAAATCCTCCCCCTGTACAATCACGTAATGTGCTAAATGCCAAACAAAAGAGCTCTTCTGACTCATTAGCAGAGTAAGAAATCCATATTGCCTCTTTCCTACCACACAGCAAAAGGTCTCCTGCGGGAAAGAATCTTTCTCCCACCACTAATGGAACCAAGCCAAACCAAGACTCTCTCTGCAGCCTAATAATCAGAACACTTAACAAAGAAGTCTGACATTGGATCCATGTTATCAGAATCGAGACCAGTCTCAGACAGTGTTATTAAAAAAGGACTACATATGTAAATGCTTTTGGGAAATTTACATTAATCATGGCCCATTAATTCCAGATTCCACAGGAAACCCAGTCCCAGTGAGCTGACAAAATATACCACACACACACACACACACACACACACACGATTGTAAAGATAGGTATATTCAGCAAGTTACGTATATATTAGTATAAACAATAATAAGCAGCTCTTAGGACAGATTCAGTTCTCCATATAGGAAATAGTGCAGAACTTCTCTTTTACCTGTAAGAAACATTACAAACATTTTTCAACAAATGGGGTGAGATGGTCCAGGCTGAACAGATAGTATGCTACTTGAAAGAGTTCAGCTGTGTTTTGGGACGTCCAAAGCAGAAGAAAAATTACATTTATTGACCTGAAAAAACATACTTTCCTATAGAATAGAAGATTTGATTCCAGGAACCTCCTGAGTTACCTCCTTTCCAAAATACAGCCCAGTAGGGTGACCATTCTTACACTTCATACACCTTGTTCCAGAAAATAATGGCTCTTTTTATGTTTCTTTACTTTAGCTTATACACATACTTATATTAATTATAGTTTGAAAACTTAGCAAACATCACCCACATGAAACAGCTATTGCCTCAAGAGCCCACTGTTAGCAGTGACATTACTAAACATCATTTTATGGCTACATCTTCCTTCATTATGTCACAGAATCCCTTATGAACTACCACCTCTGTCACTTTCCAGTGGGATTTCCAGCACCACTCTTGCTGAAATTATTATCTTTGAGATTTCAAATTTTTCACATTCTGGATGCAATTCAATTCTTGACCCTGGCAGACAGCATGACGTGCCCCTCTGCATTGCCAATAGGGCTCCTGCTTTGTTAGCAGAGTAGCTCCATCAGCTGTTTCAGTCTTCAGTTGCTAATGTCTAAATGCCACTAATCAGTCACCCTTGATGTTCCTATACATTTCCTATCATACCTAATCACTTACAAGTCATTCTTCATGTATAGTAGGCAAATGCAGGAAGGTGCAGGTGGGTGGGGGGAGATGCGAGATCTTAAATCATGTGGCCATTTAAAAAAGTACATTCAAATTCTAAGTATGTTCTTAAACATTGTGGGCCAAGTTTTCCAATCCTCAACAACACAATGGGGACCAGATATTTCAAAGAGTTCAATTTCCTTTCAGTGCATAACTAGGAGCTACTTTTTGAATGCTTAGCCCTTTGGAAAATGCTGGACTATATCTTTCTTACATTCAGCTCATTGAAATTATGTACTGAAATATTATGTGATAAATGCTATCTGACTCCCTTGAAAAGGGAGATAAATAGGTTGCCTGGGCTACAGCAGATAATACTAGGAATGGGAATTTGGAGTTTTGGATTGTAAGGCCCCAACCCTGCTGTGTGACTCCATGCATACACAAAGGTCCAACCTGTACGGAAAAAATAATAAGCTTGGGCTCAAAGTCTCTGCCACCCACTGAACGGGTGACCCAATTGCTTTGTGTATCAGTTTCCCTCTCCAAAAAAGGGGGCTAATGATGTTACCTACCTGAAAATTGTGGTATGAGATTTAACTGATATTTATCAAACATTCAGATCATCTGATAAAAAAAACATCAATTGACGTTTTAAATGTTTGGGCTTTTCTTTAATTATAAGTTTGAGGGGGCTTTGCACTGTAAAACTGCCACTTAAATCAATATGGATAGGGCTCATTAATATTTTAATTTGACCATCCCAGATGAAAAATCCTTAACTATGTGCAAATCTTACTTAATGAAAAAAAAAGCTGATTAAAACAATCATGATGTATATTAATGAATTATTATAATCCACTTTAATTCAGGAAATCAAAAAGAAAAGAAATGTATGTAATATTAAAAATGTACTACATAAACACATAAATAAATTCCATGCATTTTCAGCAATTAATAAGCTGATTTAAACATAACTAAACAAAGAACCATGCACCAAATTAGGATTCAATAAATAAGAAACTCAAATCATTTTAAAAATAGGAACAATTTATTTATGAAAATTATTTTGCTTTTGTGCATATTTATGAAAACAGAGATCTTAATAACAAGGATTACCTTCATATTATATCCTGCAAGTTACACACTTAAGAATATTTTTAAGATGGGACAATAAACATTTTCTCAAAAAATATTTTCGTAATTCTAAAACAATAAGAAGTCCTGTGACACTTTATAGACTAACACATATTTTGGATAGTAACAGAGAGAAAGCCGAGCTAGTCTATATACTATCAAAACAAAAAAGCAGTCAAGTAGTACTTTAAAGACTAACAGAATAATTTATTAGGTGAGCTTTCGTGGGACAGACCCACTTCTTTAGACTATAGGCATACCAGAACAGATTCAATATTTAAGGCACAGAGAACCAAAAACAGTAATCAAGGTGGACAAATCAGAAAAAAAATTATCAAGGTGAGCAAATCAGAGAGTAGAGGTGCAGAAGGGGGGGAGGGGGGAAGTCAAGAATTAGATTAAGCCAAGTATGCAAACGAGCCCCATATTAACCCAGAAAATTCCAATCTCAGTTTAAACCACATGTTAATGTGTTAAATTTGAATATGTAAGAGAGTTCAGCAGCCTCTCTTTGAAGGGTGTTGTGAAAATTTCTCTTCAGTAACAGGCAAACTCTTAAGTCATTAACAGAATGGCCCACTCCATTAAAATGCCGACTAACAGGTTTGTGGATCAGGAGTGTTTTTAATCTCTTTTTTGTGCCCGTTAACTCTTTGTCTTACAGAGTCTGAAGTCTATGCAATATACAAAGCATCTGGGCATTGTTGGCACATGATGGCATATATGATGTTAGTTGAGGAACATGAGAATGTGCCTGTGATTCTGTGAATAAGCTGGTTAGGTCCAATAATGGTATCACCAGAAAAGATATGTGGACAAAGCTGGCAGCAGGCTTTGTTGCAAGGAAAAGTCCCAGGACTGGTGTTCCTGCAGTATAGACTGTGGCTGTTGGTGAGAATCCTCATAAGGTTGGGAGGTTGTCTGTAGGAGAGAACAGGCCTGTCACCTAGAGCCTTCCGGAGTGTGGCATCCTGATTAAGGATAGGTTGTAGGTCTTTAATAATTCATTGCAGTGGTTTGAGTTGGGGGCTATAGGTGATGACTGAAGAGAAATTGAGTGTGTTCTGGTATGACTATGGTCTGAAGAAGTGCGTCTGTCCCACGAAAGCTCACCTAATAAATTATTTTGTTAGTCTTTAAAGTGCTACTTGACTGCTTTTTTGCTTAGATATTTTGGAGCATAAGCTTTCATGGGCATAGACCTTCTCCATCAGAATATCTTAGAATTATGAAAGTATTAGAGAGGTAGCCATGGTAGTCTGTATCTTGCTGTTTTTGAACATACAGACTAACATGTCTACCTCTCTGACACTTTCGCAATTCTAAGGTATTCTAGTCCAAACTTTTGACTTTTGGCCTACGGCTGCTTTTTTCTTTGAAAATGTCAAATTGTAACCAAGATCTTTTCAATCTACGTTCACTTTTCTCATATTGTTCTCTGCTGCCACAGTATGGTGCTGAACTGCTGTTTGAAAACATGAAAAAGGGGTGAAGCTCTATCCATGCAGCCATATGACTGATTTGCTATGTAAGACCTATTTAACCAGCCAATCCTAAAAAAAAAAACAAAAAACAATGACACATTACATTTTTAATTTTTTTCAGTTAAGTAGCTATTGTCACTTATAAAGAAATAGCACTTATAAACCCTGCTATTTGTAGCATGATGTGTTTAAAAATTCCAGCACAATGTTTTGCTTTCAGTATTTATACCCAATAATTTCACTTGCACAATATTAACAAGAAATACTGTGAAACCTTATAGACTGCCACAGGACTTCTTGTCATTTTTGAAGATACAGACTAACATGGCTACCTCTCTGATACTAGCACAATATTTTGCATTTTCTGGAAACAGACATGATCTGAATTGGTCTTTTCTGGCTAACTACTGTTATGTTGAAATGTAAAGTACATTTAATTTGAAATTGCTTTTCCAGAAATACTGACATCAGCTATTTGTGTGCCAAATGATGTCCCTCTCCAGTCAGATCTCTACTTAAAACACATTTCTTTCACAAAGGCTTTCCGTGACAAAGCAGAAAAGTTAGTTTCTAAGAAGGCTCACACTTTTCAGAATGGGCCTCAGTCCAGATATGTCTGAACTGTATTGCTTATATCTCGTTTAAACTGTAAGCAACCTGTGTTCCCCTATATGTTTGCACTGCATTGAGCATATCAAGACCATTTGGTAAATAAAATTGAAAGAATTTCTAAAGTCCTCACCCACCCATATCCTGGGCATTGCATGCTAATTTAACCCTTTGTGCATGCAGATGAGTGTCACACATCCCTGTCATCTTCTCCCAGAACTTTGGTAGGGATCTCAATAGATCTAGAGTTCCCTGTGTAGAAACTCACTACCTGGCAGACTTCCCCACAGAAAGGTGATGTGGACACCACAGCAGGGGACCCTCCCTTTTTACATGTAGAAATTGTTCTTCTAATTTGATATCACTAAACTGTATCTGATTATACGGTTCTATTTCTCACTTGACTCCCCAAGAAGCTGCAGACAGTGCAAAGAAATCAGTTTATAGCCAAGAATGCAAAATTAGAAAGAAACAAAAGATTTACCGTGTCTCTTTTGTCAATTTAAGTTCATGGGTGATTTAACTAATGTGAATCTAGCTCTACCCCGTCCCCGATTACACACCCTTTACATACATTGCAGTCCTAAGAGTCACCTGATTACAATATTTATGCCAAAATTGTAAAAATAACAACTTTATTACATTATGCATTCTTCTTATTATTAACAATGCATATGCCTCCATTAAGGCTTTATTTCTCCGCACTAAGTAGTCCCCATTAAATGCAGGCTGAAATATTATTGAAGGGTTAGAGAACAAAATCAATTTTTGATAATGCATTTAGTAAAGCAAGCAAAGATTGGATCCTACTCTGATATCATCATATTCACTACTTGTAATTTTGAAGAAAATACTCTCCTTTATTCTCTATTATAGACAAGGATTACCACATAACTCTAACAGTCTCTTAGATGAAAAGGTTTTCAGAGGATATGGAATTTTATCTCCCTGTTTATGAATGCAAGGTTGCTGGACAATAAGGTAACCACAATGTATGAGTTGCTTAAAGGTCAGAGTCCTGGCTTTGCATGCATCCCTAAGGACTGGTTGGGTGAGGATTCAGGACCCATTTCAGTGAAGTTGGATCTAGCTGGGTACACAGTGCAGCAGAAAACAACAACAACCAAAGACTGGCATAGCATGGATGTGATACAATCAATAGAATACAGTGGGTATGTCCACACCACAAAACAAAAACAAAAAAACCCAAATCCAAAACCAAGAAAGCCCACAACAGTGAGCCTCAGGACCCAGGTCAACTGACTTGGATTCATATTCTGCACTAAAAATAGAAGTGTTGACTTTCATGCCAGGCCTAGAGCCTGGGCTCTGAGATGCCGTGAATTTCTCGTAAGGTCCTGTAATAGGGAGGCCAGAAGAGCCTGCTAAGGTGGGGAAAAAGGCAGCTCAGGCCAGCAGCCTGAGCCTGGAAAGCAGCTAGTGCTGCAACACAGGTAAGAGCAATTGCAAGCAACTAAGGAGAGCCAGCTGATCTGACTGACAGAAGGCTTAAAAGAAGCCCAGGGATGGGGACAGGGTATGTGGAAGAGTTTGCAGACCAGTTGTGAAGGAGATAAGGAGAAGGCATCCAGAGGGTGCCAGTAAGGACAACTGGGGAGGGAAGAGTGCCTGGGCTCTCCTTCCCCACCACAGCTGACAGCTGTGGCCATGACTAGGAGGGAGAAAGAGACTAGCCAACTGACCATCACAGCAGAGGTAAGCGCAGCCTAAACCTTACAGCCAGGGGTAGAAACGTGGGACCTGAACTGGACAAGGGGCAACTTGTCACAGTCCATATTGCTATTTTAAGCCCATAGTATGAGCCCCTCAAGATAATCCTGTGAGGTTGCTCAACTTATTACTGGGGAAGTTCTTGACCTAGTGTTCAAGATGGTAGTGAATATGGGTAAACTTGAAATCAAATATGGTCATGGACTGATTACAAATTCCTTAAAATTTTAGGTTGAGTCTCACTTCTATCAAGATGAGTGACCTGTTTTGATGATCTCCCCTCAGAAGCACTTGGAACCAAAGCATATCTGTTAGAAAGAATATTGTTTCTCCACCAGTGATTTGGTAGAATACAATACAATTCTTTCATCTTCAAAACTGGCCCATTGCCATCCTCTTTATTGGCTTCTGCTTGATAGGCCATCTCAGTTCATAGAAGATCTGTGTCAACTGAAGCAGGAGGAAAGATGACTAAAGCATATAGGGCAGAAATCTCAGCTTGTATGTGATTCACATGACAAGGAATGTTAAAATATGATTATACCATGGCTATTAGAGAGGCAAGTGAATGGTTCATTCCTTCCACCACAGGATTCACCAGGGCTATGGCTACATTAGCAAGTTTTGCTGACAAAACCCAGGTTTTGCCAACAAAACTCATGGAGTGTGCATACACAAAATGTGTTTTATCAACAGTTTGTCAACAAAACTCAAGCACTTTTGCTGGAAGCTTCCTGCCTCTCAGCCATGAGGCATAACACCACTGTCAATAGATTCTGTCAACAAAGAAAGCCATGTGGACACTCTGGGGGGGCCTTCTCTCGACAAACAGGGCATCCAGAACAATGGGCAGCCCTGCCTGCTATGCTTCCGGGATCCTGTTTTGTAGAGAGCAGCCAGGTAGTTTGGACGCTCTGTAGACAGAGGGGAGCACTCTTTTGATCTGCTTTTAGTGTGTGGGTACACTCTGTCCACAGAAGCTTTGTTGGGAAATCTCTTCCAACAGTGACTTCAGTTGACAGAGCTCTGCAGCATAACCATAGCCAAAATGTCTACAGTGGATCACTTTCTGGTGTTGAACAGATGGACAACGTCTACACTAGAAGCATCTGTCTACAGAAGTTACAGTTGGAAGAGATGTTATGTAGCCTAAGGCCAAGTAGAAGCAGCTAAATTTAATCTAAGGCTATGTCGACACTAGAGAGTTTTGTGGACAAAATGGGTTTTGTCCACAAAACTCACTGAGCACCTACACACAACACATATTTTGTCAACAAAAACCTGTGTAGATTTTTCAGGGGATCAACAGAGCCAATCAAAAGATCGATCTGCTTTTATGTGTAGATGTGACCTGGTGAAAGAAGTTTTATCAGAACATCTCTTCCAACAATGACTTCTGTAGACAGATGCTTCTAGTGTAGACAGAGCCTTAGATTAAACTAAGTTGCTTCTATTGGGTTGAAGATTTGATTTACTCCCACATGGCAAGCAGTAAACTTGACTAGAAACAGTCTAGTCCATGAGCTGTCAATGCTCTGCTAGCTGCCACTTCTCTTCTACAGCATTCAGTTTGTAGCTCCAACATCCCATGGGAAGTAGCAAATTTTTAGGCCTGGTCTACACTACAAGGTTAACTTGACATAAGTTGCCTTGTGTGCGCTCTTAAATTTGGCTCCCACCAACTAAAATGCCTTTCTATGCCTTTCTTAGTAACATTATCTCCCTCTTTACTACCCAAAGGCACAGAGTCACTGTTGATGTAATTAGTTTGACGCACTGTCAGTGTAAACACTTCACTGTTTACACCAACCATTACAAGGTTTCAGGAGCTATCCCACAAACTTTCACATTGACAACGCAATCGGTGCAAGCACTCCTGGGAAGAACATGCACTGTTGGCACAAGGAGCCAGGTGTGCACATACAGGATTTAATAACTGGTGTCAACATGGCTTTAGATTGGAACTACACTGGCTACTTTAGGCCTTTACATAGCAAAAGTAACATTTTAAATGCAACCCAGAATCCAGCACATAGTCCAATCAGCCAAAATTCTTTATTCTCTTATAGACACTTTGCAATGCCCAGTTGTCCTCACTGGCCTGCAGAGCATTGCAAGATGGGCTTGGCTGGGAACTCTGGTGGCCATTTGGTAGGTGGGGTTTATTGCTTTTTTGCAATAGTGTCGCAGTGGTAATGCAATCTGTTGTTAATTGCCAGAATTTCTTTATGCTGAGCCATCAAGGTACTGAGTACATTAGCCCTGATCTAGGAAAGCACTTAGGTAGATGCTTAGCTTTTAGCACGAGTAATTCAACTAATGCCCGTGAGTCCGTGCACATGCTTAAAGTTAAGCATGTGCTCAATTGCTTTGGTGAATCAGATCCACCTTGTAGGAGCTAGTTCCTTTTATAACATGAACTGTGCGGATAAGAGCTTTTCAAAGGTGCCCAGAGGATTAGATAGGCATTTTTTATGTAGTGACTACAAAGCTGAATAAAGGTGTGACCTCCTTCTGTGTGCAGTATAACCAATCCTTTGGGACAATTTGTCCTTAAATCTTGTAGACAAACCTTCAATCCCAAATTCACAGTTATCAGAGATTACAAAAAATAGCTTTGTGCTAGCTTTATACAGTCACCACCCAGGAGATGCAAATATAAACCAATTCATACACTGCTAAAATCCCAATAGAGACAATGTAGCCAAGTACTACAGGGCAAATGGAGCTAATCACTCCAGATACCACTCCAGATATCACTCCCCCACACTCTTTGCTAGCATGTACACATGCACTGTAATTATTTGTTTAATTCTCTACTGGAAAAGAAGGAAAACAAAGCATTCAGAAAGGAAAGTTGAAGCAGTAGCTATTCAAATTTAGGATCCCCCAGGGAATAAGGGGACTTCGAAGTAGGCAGGGTCCTTTCGAAAAGGAGCCCCGTCTGGATGAGACGCGCGGCAGCAAGCCGCGTCAATTTCAAAGTGCCGCGGCCACCCACATGCTAATGAAGCGCTGAATATGCATTTCAGCGCTTCATTAGTAAACTTCAAAATGGCCATTTGCGTGGCCATTTCGAAGTTTGGGGCTCATGTAGACATGGCCCTTGGGTGTAGTCAAGTGACAGAAAGAGGTAGTTAACAATCCTCACATTAAAGTAGATTCAGCATCACAGGTGGATTATTTTAATAAGCTTATATGCAAATGGATTGTATAGGTTGACCGTAAACAAAATCGTATACACTTCATTTATAACTATTCCCTGAAACAGGTTGTCCTTCTACATAATGGGTCATAACAATCTGCAGTTGATTCTGCTTTCTTATCCCAACAAAGTTGTGATGGGGTTCAGGAGTCCCCCGGCACTGCACCCCGTCCCCTGGCTGGAGTGACTCTCACTCAGCAGGTACAACAGAAGGTTTATTAGGCAACAGAAGCCCAGTTTCTCACAGAAGCGACAGTACAGCAGCCAGAGACAGTTCTTCCAGCCCGTCCTGGGGAGACGACCCCGAGGGGTGCCCCTCTGGGGTGTAGCTTTTCCCCTCCTCAGGCTGGCTGCCTTCCAGCTCTCCCTCTTCCTAGCCTCTAACTGCCGCCCCCCCGATTCAAAAACTCAGCTCAGCTCCTCCCTGCTCTTTGTTCAAGCAGAGGTGTTACCTGCCAGTTGTAGCCCCAGGGTCATCCTTAGCCACCGGGAGCTGCTGCTTGCCTCAGACATCCAGCCTGACTCACACATGCATCCCCCGCCCCTCCATCACAAAAGTCATTAAGCTCAAAGTTCTACTCTTCTGAAGTTCCAATCACTTTGTATTTTTAATGGGTTTTGGATAGACAAGAGTTCATGTCACAAGTGAGCTGCAAAGTTGTCTGAAGATTTTAATTCTTTTCTTTTTCTGATTTCTGATTTGTTCCTCTAAGAATGGCTTATATTCCATGAATGAGTTTCCTATGTATACCAATGCTATTTCCAGCACTTAAGAATTTAAAGATTATGAATGTAACAGACACAGGCAATATTCATTACAAAGTATTGTTTAGAGTTATGTTTACTTTTTTCATAACACTGGATGAGGCTGGTTACGTAAACCAAAGCTCTTTCCTTTTATCATGAATATACAACTTCTGCTCTATGAAATCTTTGTAACTTTGTCTATCAGCATATTGCAAAAGTAATGCCATTTCCCATCTCTGACCTCTACCTACCAGTCAGTTCTGAAACCTTCTTGTACATCCAGAAAGAGCATAGTACATTGTGGGTACTACCACAAAGAAGAAACTTCTAACTGTCCAGGGCCAAGTTTTATTGTTTGTAATCATTAGATTAAAACATTTCACTAACAGGTGAAAATATTGATGGTAATAAGAATAGATAATAACATGCCACAAATTTTAAAGCAGAACTCCTCGCTAATTCAAATTGGGAAGCCTAAGTACTGGCACTAGGAGTACTACTGCATCTCCTGGCTCAAAGTGGTTTCCATCATACACAATGTTTGCAGCTTGTGGCAATGGCTCTCAGCAACCCCCATCCCACTATATAAATTGTTCCAGCACTCCTATTGTGAGGTCTTCCTAAAAACTGATAAAACAATGTCTCAATATATTTTTACTCCAGTAACACACAAAAATATCTGGCATTAGAAAAAAGGAAGAAAACATTTTTCTGATATTTATCATTTTCAGGACCAACTCCACTCATGTAGGTATCAAATCTGGCAGAGAAAATGTCTGCAGGAGAGTTAAGGTTGGCATTTAGTTTTGGAATGCTGCTTATATTATCAATGCTAGGGAAATAGCAGCTGTAGCTGATATTTTATGTGTGAGTAAACACATATACAGATGAATAAAGTGAATGTGCCCCTAACACATATGTAGGAATATTCTACTTCATGGAAAAATGAGTAAGTTGAATTTATTCTCTTTTATTGTTTCTATGGATATTTCACACTGAATAAATTGTCATAAACTGTATTTAGATATTTGAAACTAGTCAGAGTTACAGACATAGGAAACCACAAAATTTGACACCACTATACCTATATAATTTTAAAAGTCTGCCTCACCCAGAGACCTGTAACGTCCTTTTTTTTCCCCAAGAAGTAAATCTTTATCAGAAAGGACTGTTACTGCATAACCTTACACTGAACACAGAAATATCCATATAACTCGTTAGCTATTTTAAGTGGTGTACCCAGCCATTTGTACAGTGAACATCTCTCTGCTTTCTATAGCTGGTAAGATCCTGGCCTGCACCCTTTACAACCAGCTTTCACTATACATATTCAAAAATAGCATTATTCCTGAAAGCCAGTATGGATTTCATGCTGGTCAAGACACTGCTGATATATTTATAGTCAGACAGACACAAGATAAATGCAGAGAACAACATAAGGACCTCTGTGATTTTCATTGACTTGACCAAGGCATTCAATATGGACAACAGAAATGGGCTCTGGAAAATAGTTGGGAAAAATGGCTGTCCTGAAAAATTTATCAACATTGTTCGGTCTTTTCATGATGGCATGCTTGGTCTCATCCTTAACAATGGAGAGATATCAACACCTTTTGAAATATGAAATAGTACTAAGCAAGGATGTGTCCTTGTGCCTCTCCTGCTCAACATCTACTTTTCAGTGATGCTGTTAGTTGCTGTTAAGGACTGACTACTGGGCATACCTATTCAGTTTCAAACAGATGGCAGTATTTTCAATCTCCAGAGATTTCAGGCTCACACTGATGTGGTTACAACAATTATCCATGACCTTCTGTTTGCTGATGACTGTGCCTTGTTGGCTTATTCAGTGAAGTTTGCATAGGACCTTTTGATCACTTTGTTACTTCTGCTCACTGCTTTGGACTTACAGTGAACCTCAAGAACCTCAAGCCTCAGCCTGTTTGGAAAAAGCCCAGAACTCCAGCGATCATTGTTGCTGGTATAGACCTTAAGGCTGTTGACAAGTTCAGCTGCCTCAGAAGTATACTGTCCTCCAGCATAAATGTGGATCATGACGTATCTGCTTGATTAGCCAAAGCCAGCACTGCCTTTGGAAAAATGACCCACGTGAATTGATGGGACAAAATTTCTAATACAGAGGTTCTTCCGCTGTGTGGTGTCATGGGCATGGAGACAAAGCTTATTAACAAACAGATCCACTGGATTGGTCTTGTGATGAGGATGGATGATACATGGATACCAAAGATAGTCTTTTATGGCCAACTTGCTCATGAAAAGTGTTCTGTCAGTGGTCAGTTTAAGCACTATAAAGATATCGTAAAGGCCAACGTGGAATTATGCAGCATACTTCCCAGTGATCTGGAAACTCTAGTTCAGGACAGATTGTCCTGGCAGAAAAACCACTATACAATCTCTTAATTGCTTTGAGAGTCCATGCATCCAAGCACTACAGGAAAAGTGTAGGATCTGAAAAGAATGTACAACATCTGCAGTTGGCAGTTTTTTATGTGACATCTATAACTGGTTCTGGCAATCAAGGACTGATTTAGTCACTCACCAACAGCATCACAGCAGATGAGATCTGTCAATCGACAGCTCAGTACAAGAAGAAAGACAGTGAACAAAGAAGATTTGAACAGTGAACCATCAATGTGACACCTGGTAAGTAGTTTCAAATGTTCAGGGCCTAATCCTGGTCTCATTTAAACCAATGTAAACTGGAAGTAACTCCAGTAAAAAGAAGAGACCAACACCAACTCAGTATGGAATCAGAATCTCACATCTCTTACAGAAGGTGGCTCAATTACACAGCTCTACATCAGACATATTGCCTTCTTGTTTTAAATTATGTATGTTTTAATATTTAATTTAACACTATTCCATATTCCAGTCTCTGCGTACTGAGCAAGTTCCTTTGAGGGTTGTGGTTTGTACATGCAGTCACAATACACCTCAAGTATAATTTGGAAGCACTACAGCCTAATGGGGTAAGAGGAAGTGTCTGAGTCCAATTAATCTTGGCTCTCTGTAGAGTGAATAATGAAAATACTGCCAAGTGAGTGGTGATTTGTAAAGTGGACCATAGGAGCTGAGCCAAGCTGACTGAGCTCATTTAATTTAGAGTGAGTGATCAGTGCAATATTCGGTATGGGTCTGGGTGTACTGAGAAGCCAAGAGTCTCAGACCATGTGCAGATAGTTTATATTATTCACTTTGAACATTATGCTCTCTAAAACTGGCCACTGTGAAGTATCACGTATAACTAGACCTATCAAGAACTATACAAACATATAATATTGTGTGTATACAGTCTCAGAGGGGCAGCCATGTCAGTGTTTAGCTTCACTAAAAACAAGCAGTCCTGTAGCGCTTTAAAGACTAACAAATTTATTTATTAGGTAATGAACTTTTGTGGGTAAGACCCACTTCTGAAAATCTGAAAAAGTGGGTCTTAGCCACAAAAACTATTACCTAACAAATAAATTTGTTAGTCTTAAAGGTGCTATGGAACTGCTTGTTTTTCATGTGTCTACGTATGAGGGTAAACTTTTCACACATAAAGAAATCATCTTTCATTGTATTATGATGTTCAGTGTTGCTTAATACAGTCCCATAAAACAAGCACTTACTATGCAAAATAAATGAAGGCACAATTTAAATAAAAGTTTACATTTTATATCTGTTTGGGTCATAAGTAGGTAGTCTAAAGTTATGTGAAGCCAGTGATGTCTGAATGCAAACAGCAGGATAAATGGGACCCAGGACGGCGTGATACCCAGTTTGTAGGACATTTTCAAGATCATCTGGCATATCTAGAATGTCTGATAGCTCTCTGAAGTAATGAAAATAAATATGAAAGGTCAGAACTGAACCACCAAGTTTTCTTTTCACACTAGCAGTAGCAGTAGGAATTATTGCCTTTTGGCTCTGTCCTTTTCTGCCACTCCATGATCTAATGACAGTTCAGAGTCCCATACTGAAGTTTCATTTTCAAGTATTTAAGGAGTTAACTAAGGCCAAGTACCTCTTCACAGAAGAAAATAGGAAGTTAGATTACTTAGACAACAGTAAATGCATGAAAGTGAGTGCCTCAATCTCTAGAAACTGTAACCTAAATCTGGCTTCTTGAGACCTCAATGTCATTATTATCTCACAGAAAAAATCCATTTTGAAATTCTGTTCTGAGCCATTTCAAGGCACAGTACAGAACTCATGGGTCAGTGGAGTTAACTAAGATAGTTCCAAATCATTTTTGTGCCTTCCCAGTCCAAGGCTGGAGATGCCCTCCGAAAAGAAAACAGACTAACAGGTAGCCTAAGTTAAAGCAGCCTCCATAAACATCCACTGTGCTGCCACCAACCTCACAGCTGGAACCAGCACTTTCAGGGCCCCTCTTCGATAGAAGAAAGGACCAGAATCTTAGAAGGGTACAGCGTGAGGGTGAGGATCTCTCCCTTGATTTCTAAAACTATCCCACGTGGCATTTGATCCTTTCAAGTACCACTTTTGCTTGGAAGTGGCATGGCGCAGGCTCCCATCTCCTCAAAAAATTCCATTTTTCTTCACTGCAGCAACACAAACACTGCATTAAATTTTTCTACTTACAGAAATTGCCTATTCAAGCCCTGCAAAAACATGAAGAGCCCAAGCTGTTGTAGGATGGTCTTTTGTGGAAAAAAGCCACGAATGCATTAAAATTGCAATGTTTCATACAATGATAACATCCTTAGCTGGATTCAGAAGCTTTTTATACAGATTGTCATGGTGAGCTGCAAAATGTTATTCTATCAAGTACTAGCAAACATACTATGTGTATATTTAGAAATAAAATGTAGACTTGCACACAGAAAAATGCAATGCCTGGCTATGCCTCCATTTTCAATCCAAATGCCCAGTTGAAAAGGAATCCTGACAGCTCTGGTGAGCACCACTCACCAGCCCATTAAAAATTCTGTCAGTGGTACAGCGAGGCGAAGCCAGGCTCCCTACATGCCTTGGCTCAGCACGACTCCCAGGAAGCGGGTGGCAGGTTCCTGCAGCTCCTTCGCATATGGGTGGCCCAGGGAGACTGTGCACTGCCCTGGTCCCAAGCATCAGTTCCATCAGCCAGGAACTGCAACAAGTGGGAGTTGCAGATGTGGTATCTGTGGCATGGGCAGCATGCGGAGAGTCTCTGGCCTCCCACCTAAGAAGGCAGGGATCTCTGCCTGTTTCCTGGGAGTCACCTTAGGTAAGCATGGCCTAGATCCTCCTTCCTACCTCATGAGCCACAGTCCCACTGTCCTAACTGCCTTGTCCCAACCCTGACCCCTTCCCATATCTTGAACACCTCAACCTCAACCTGTAGCCCCTCCTACACCAAACTCCTCATAACTGGCCCCACCTCAAAGGCCCTCCATGTGCATCAGCCCTCTGGTGCAGCTTTGAGCCCCCTCCTGCACTCAAACTCCCTCCCAGAGCTCACACTTCCTCCCACACTCTGAACCCCTTGGTCCCAGCCCAGAGTCCCCTCCTGCATCCCAAACCACACAACCCCAGCCAGAGCCCTCAGGGCTCCCTTTGCCCATACCCTAAGATTTCTCCTGCAACTCCTCATCCTCAGCTTCACCTCTGAGCCCACGTCCCCAAGCCAGAGACTTCACACTCACGCCTCCACACATCAACCCCCTGGTGAAAGTGAAGGAGGGGGAAAAGGGATGGAGTAAAGGGTGGGCAGGCCTTGGCGAAGGACCAGGGCAGGAGGAGAACAAAGGTGTACAAGTTTGCAACATTTGAAGACCAGCAGCCCACATTTTGAATGGCATATTTAATTTTCTGAAATTTGAAAACTAATAGTTGGTGGCAACAGGTAATTCAGTGTTAATAAGAATTAAAGGCTATGTCTGTCTCTCAAACTGCAGATAAAAGACAAATCCCACATATCTCTGTGTTTTAATCAGTCAATTGTAATTACGATGAGCATGCAAATGTGACTGTTCTATTCTCTAATTTCACAGAGATTGAAAGGCAACAAAAAGCAGTTTTATGTTACAATTAATGACAGTTGTGTCTTCTGAGATTAATCATTAAACCGCATGAAAATCAAAATGATTAAGTTTCCCATTTCCAACCCCCTTTTGATTTTGTGTTTCCTTTTAACTGTTTTTGCCTTCCCTGTGTAATTGTTAGGCCTCCTAATTCGAATGAATAGGCCAGGCTTCCTTTAACCAAGATTTTTGCTTCACCAATAAAAAGGTTTTAAAGGGAAGAGGAACTTTTGAAATGCCTTTCTTAATATTTCATTTTATTTCATTTTTATACAAACTTGGGGGTTGTAAATGGTGGCTAGCCTTTACGGTTGTTGAAAAAAGCTTGAAAATGTGAAGAAAGTGCATCTAAAGGCTTAGAAACCAAGACAAATAAAAAAGAGCCAATATTTATGATTTTTAAAATACACTCATGCTTTTTGGAGCCAATCTTCTCATTTTGAGCTCTGCCCTGGATTCTGCAATGTTAGGTTTGGCCATACTTTCTTCACAGGCAAGTTACATCAAGGTGAGAAGAAGTTCAAGTTTTCCCCATAAAACTGATTCAAGCCTGACCAAAAAGGAGCATCTCTTGGGGAGAAAGAATAGGCTTAGTCTCCTGGACTCATTTTATTTGTTGACAAGAGGGTCAGCTAGAACCAGCTGTGATGGCACTTTATTTTTGCGGTGGATACCAGGGGAGGGACTACATTCATCTCACATGAGTCACAACAATATTCAGCCATTTTTAAGGTTAAGCTATTGATCCCATTTTTCTTTTTAAAAAAATGTTTTCCAGAAAGTAGCAAAAACTATACCCATATTTTGGAGAAATCTCACAGAAATACAAGGCAGAGGAGCCCAAGGGTCAAATTTCCGTTGTAAAGCTGTTCCAGTTTTTTCATTTAATATCTTTGGAGGATAACTGGTCTTACATGGCAATCTCAGTGTTGCACTACATGTCACAGAACAGATACTTTATTAAATTAAATTAGTATTTGTATTTCACCATGCAACTAAGCTGCAAATATGTAAAACAAATATGTGTATCCGTACTTTAGCAGGAATGATGAATTATAGTGTATAAGCATTTAACGGTAAGCATCCATAAAGAAGCACGGTAGCTGGTCAATATGCTTATTACTTACCACACTGAGTCCCAGCAATTCTCTGTAAAAGTAGTCCATGTTACTCCTTTGTAGGTTGTCAAGATAGTGTCGGAGCCGAGTATAAGTGTATGGGTAGCAGTAGGCAAACTGGTAAATGTCATCCTCTCGGTCAAAGCAAAAGGCAAACGACATGACATAGTTCCTTCTATGGTCTGGGCAGCGATAGTAATACACATTTTTAGGTGGCAGCCTTTGCCTAAAAAAACAAAACATACACACGTGGACATAATAATCTCAATAGATTACACCCTACAGAAAAATGAACAAATTTATATTTGAGATCAAACTAATTAAGTGAACCAAGTGGGAGTCTTATTGGCTCAGAGGTTGGAAAAATTTCAAGGACATTATTGGAACACTTTCTACATGGACTGTGTGGAATGAGTCTGTACAGGGATGCTTTGTCTCTTCGTACAAGAACAGCCATACTGGATCAGATCAAAGGTCCATCTAGCCCAGTCTCCTGTCCTCCGACAGCAGCCAATGCCAAATTCAGGCTGGGGGTTAGGCACATGTAAATGTAACAGTGTCTTGACCAGACAGATATTGAACTTTAGGATATTTCTGTATTGTAATCTAGTTTAATGGAGAGGTGATACATGGAAACACAGCATAGTATCAATATAAGTGTTGTGAAGTTGTAGAACAACCCCAGAAACTCTCTCTTCTAAAACAGCCACCTGGTCGTGATATAGAAAGAGAGAGGGATAGGGGTTTAGTCTAGAATTACTCTATCCTTTGAAAATCCAAATATAAATGCAAATGGCACCCAGATACTATGAAGCTGGGCATATTAAAAATCCAAATGAATGTTGTGAATGCCTGTATCAATTCAAGAAATAATGGGTGGCAATATCTAGTCTTCCCAGATGTTTCTCACAACAATCCAAAATCAGTATCATAATTATTTTTTTTTATTTCAAGTTTGTGTTTCAAAGTCCTTCAGAAATATGGGTCTTTGCTCATTATGGCTGTGTCTACACGTGCCCCAAACTTCGAAATGGCCATGCAAATGGCCATTTCGAAGTTTACTAATGAAGCGCTGAAATGCATATTCGGCACTTCATTAGCATGCGGGCGGCAGCCGCGCTTTGAAATTGACGCTCCTTGCCGCCGCACGGCGCATCCAGACGGGGCTCCTTTTCGAAAGGATGCCGCCTACTTCGAAGTCCTCTTATTCCCATGAGCTCGAAGTAGGCAGCATCCTTGCGAAAAGGAGCCCCGTCTGGACGCGCCGCGCGGCGGCAAGGAGCGTCAATTTCGAAGCGCGGCTGCCGCCCGCATGCTAATGAAGCGCCGAATATGCATTTCAGCGCTTCATTAGTAAACTTCGAAATGGCCATTTGCATGGCCATTTCGAAGTTTGGGGCATGTGTAGACACAGCCTATAAGAGCTGAAGCTGTTTAACATCTCTCTTCATACCAACTCTTGGGCTGCGTCTACACGTGCACGCTACTTCGAAGTAGCGGCAGTAACTTCGAAATAGCGCCCGTCACGTCTACACGTGTTGGGCGCTATTTCGAAGTTGAAATCGACGTTAGGCGGCGAGACGTCGAAGTCGCTAACCCCATGAGCGGATGGGAATAGCGCCCTACTTCGACGTTCAACATCGAAGTAGGGACGTGTAGACGATCCGCGTCCCGCAACATCGAAATAGCGGGGTCCTCCATGGCGGCCATCAGCTGGGGGGTTGAGAGATACTCTCTCTCCAGCCCTTGCGGGGCTCTGTGGTCACCGTGGGCAGCAGCCCTTAGCCCAGGGCTTCTGGCTGCTGCTGCTGCAGCTGGGGGTCCGTGCTGCATATACAGGGTCTGCAACTAGTTGTTGGCTCTGTGTATCTTGCACTGTTTAATGAAAGTGTGTCTGGGAGGGGCCCTTTAAGGGAGCGACTTGCTGTTGAGTCCGCCCCGTGACCCTGTCTGCAGCTGTGCCTGGCTCCCTTATTTCGATGTGTGCTACTTTGGCGTGTAGACGTTCCCTCGCTGTGCCTATTTCGATGTTGGGCTGAGCAACGTCGAAGTTGAACATCGACGTTGCCAGCCCTGGAGGACGTGTAGACGTTATTCATCGAAGTAGCCTATTTCGATGTCGCAACATCGAAATAAGCTATTTCGAAGTTGGGTGCACGTGTAGACGTAGCCTTGATGTCAGGGCTAGGGATGTGAATCCTATTTAATTAGTTAACTGGTTAAACATTAAATTTAACAGGTTACCTAATTAAATGGGGGGGTTGAGGCGGCAGCTGGGGAGGCAGAGTGACTCCCCCCGCCATGGATTGGGGCTGCTCCGACAAGGCTGGACCACCCCTACCCACAGCAGGCACAGGGCCACCATGGATGGGGGCAGCTTCAGTCACACTGGCTCTGTCAATCTGTTTCTTCACTTCCTTAGGTGGTTATTGTAGTTTGAGGAAAGCTTGGTAAAGGTCTTGCAGATATTTACCTCTGTCTGATGGATCAGAGCAAATATGGTTATACCTTAGTGCCTGGCTGTATACAATGGATTGTGTAGTGTGCCCTGGATGGAAGCTGGAGGCGTGTAGATAAGCGTGTAGGTAAGATGGGTACCCAGAGGCCACCTGCTAGAAGATAGGCCTTACAAGGAGAACAATAGAACACCACTGGCCATCAAATACATCCCCTACCTAAGGGCCCTCCAGTGCATCATCAGTGATCTGCAACCCATCCTGGACAATGACAAATTCTCAGCAGCAACTATCTATCACAACACAGGAACTCTAAACCTGGAACCAATCCCTGCAATAAACCTCGGTGCCAACTCTGCTCACATATCTACACCAGTGATATCGTCACAGGACCTAACATCAACCATACCATCAGGGGCTCCTTTACCTGCACATCTACTAATATAATATATGAAATCATGTGCCAGCAATATCCCACTACAATTTACATTGGCCAAACTGGATAGTCTCTACGTAAAAGAATAAATGGACATAAATCAGACATCAAGAACGGTAATGTACAGAAACCGGTGGGAGAGCACTTCAATCTCCCTGGACACTCAGTAACAGATTTAAAAGTAGCAGTCCTAAAACAAAGAAATTTCAAAAATCAAATGGAGAGAGAAATCTCTGAACTGCAATGTATTTGCAAATTTGACTCCATCAACCAAGGATTAAACAGAGACTGAGAGTGGCTCGCCCCTTACAAAAGCAGCTTCTCAGCCCTGGGTGTTAATATCTCCCCATTAGCCTCTGACAATGGGCCTGTGATCTGACTTATTTTTTCCTCTTTTGATACATACTACTGATAATGGGCCATTTCCACCTTGCTGAATAGACCTTGTCAGCTCTGGCCCTCCCTTTTACTGGGACCCCTCTCTTTAAATACCCCTCTGGAATGTGTCCCCCCCAACACATGCATCTGATGAAGCGGGTTTTGCCCACCAAAGCTTATGCGCCAAAATATCTGTTAGTCTATAAGGTGCCACAGGACTTCTTGCTGATCCCTAGTCAGGGCTGTATTATTACATTCTGAAGCCCTAAGCTAAGTTGAGCATAAGAGGCCCCATATAATAAAAAAGTTCATTTGATTTAATTTTAATGAATTGTTGAGACTTCTTTTGCCACACTATAAAAATACAGTGAAGGCTCCAGAAACTACCAGAGGGAAGCCAATGCAAATTTGTCCTCCCCAAGATCCACTCAACCTAACTCTGATTAGGGCAAACTCATCACATGATGCATGGATAATGTATGAAACAGAAAGCAGCATGCACACGAAAATATACAACTGTATCTTTGTACAGATCGAAAGAAGAAAGAACACACTAGCACTTAAGAAAACAAAGAAAAATATGGTCTTCGTTCATGGTATTTGTTTACAGTGTGCTGGGCCATAAACAAAAGATGGTAACCTACATAGAATCATAGATTCCTAGAACTGGATGGGACCTCAAGTCTAGTCCCTGTCCTCAAAGAAGGACAAAACACTTTCTGCTATTACCACCCAAAAGGCATAGATGACACCATTCATGGGATAAATTCCATATGAGTATGAACTTGACAGGACAGTTTCATGATAATACTACCATCTCGAGCCTCAAACTTTTCCATGATTCTATTGGCAGAGAGGTTGGAGACGGCAGTCTTTATTTATTTAAATAAATTATGAAAGCGTGTTCAGAATTTTACTGGTAATAGCTGACCAACAAAACACTGCCTTAGGAGATGAATAGCAAACTTACCAGGTGCAATGACTTTTTTTTTCCTCAGCCCGGGCCTCCTGCCTGTCAATAGTGAACAATTAGTGAAGGGTAGCAGTTGGGCAAGAGTATTTATATGGCCAGCTGTGTATATATTTGTCATATTTGAACTAAAACATCTGTACTGGGGAAAAAAATCTTATTTTTTCCCATATCTTCTTTATGTATCAACTGATTTTGATTACTCACTTCATTTCGATTTTTTTTTCTTTTTTAGAGATCCCTTGTATTGTGAGGCCCTAAGACGAAGCTTAGTTATCTTATGCCTTAATCCAGCACTTCTTGCAGCTGAATACTGATTTTCTACCAGCACTGAGACAGGCACATCCTCCAGTTATACCATGTTCTTGTAATTCAATACAACTAATTTACCAGTCATGTTTGGCAATAGCATGCTGTGGTCCCTGCAGATTTCCTATAATTCAATTATATAGGATTGTAAACAGGCCTCATGTAATGGTCATAGCAGATCTCAGCTAAAGCAGGATCATGGTTGGGAAAAACATAATATAATTTACAGACATAGCAATAGTAATGTGTCCTTTCTGAGAAGCAGGACTACTGCAGAGTGTCAATTTTGGCCTTTTATTGCTAATAAGAAATGGAAAACAAAACCTTCTCATTGTGCAGATGCTTGCCAATTAACAACAGTTAAGAAGTATCATCAGCAAAACTCAAGCACTACTAAGAGAACAGAAAGGAATCAAGATGTTCTTGGACAAATACAATAAACAGACAGTGATACAATTATTTAGAGTTAAAATAAAAATGATTTTCCCCTATTATTACTCTGGTTCTTGAACACAGATGATTTGAAGGGTTTTTTAGTTTCTAAGACTTCTTACCAATGACGATTTGATCTGAATCATGTGAAAATGGCTTTTAAGGCCATGATTGTGAAGGACACAAAAATACTTTGTTCACTTTAAAAAAAAAAAAAGAAAGAGAGAAAATACCTTTGGGGGGAAAATAGCCACCAGATGTCTGTGTAAAGTGCCCTAACCTAATAGGTTCATTGAGGATCTTCACTTTTTTCTGTCACTCACACTTACTCCAGAGTGCTATAGGACACCCCTCATTTGCTTTCAAATCAAGCAGATGATGTGGCAGTGGGTAAATGTGTTCTAGCTCCCAGTTCTCAAACTATAATGCAAGTTTAAATGGTATGTTGCTGAGTTGTTGAACTTTATTTGTTTCAAAATTAGCAGAGGGGGAAATAACAAAGGGCAGGCCTTACTTTATGCAATAATAACTGCATGTAAAATGAGACTGAGAGGAGGAAAGGATAATGCTAATTGACATTCATCTGCTAATAGTTAATGTTTAAATGATGAATGGTTCGATAACTTTGTACTTTGAAGCAAGTTAGAGATAACTTTTGTTAATGTATGAAGTACACTTTTGATATTTCATTCCCTTTCCCCTTCATTATAGAAGCTAAGCATCTGTTTTATTATCCACTTTGACACACCGTTTTATGGCTGCATTTGGCTATTATGGCTAATCTCAATATCTAGGACATCTGGTATTGACATTTCACTATCTGATGTCTGACACAGCAGTAGAAATCATCCTCAATTCCTAGTTTTAAATTCACCCTCTCAGGGCAGAAATGGTCTGAATTAAGAGTTTGGGCACTATCTTCCAAAAATAATTATAATAGTACTCCCGCCACTGCTAATCTATTCTTATCTCTTCCACCACTTTGCCACTCTTAATCTATTTGTGTGTCACATGGAGGAAGGGAGTTAGTGTTTAGATACCAACAACACATCTTTACATACAGGAGCCTAATCAGATTATGTCTTATCTGAAAGAAAGAAAGGAAGGAAGGAAGAAATCACCGAGTTTCTGATAAAGATATTGCTCAGTTCTTGAATTAACCTTTGTGTCCTAGACACGCTATTGTTTACTCTTTCCCTTTTTTTCCCCTATGCCTTCTGGAAAAGGACACCCACACACTGTGGCAGCAGCTGCTCCTATTAATTTAAAGCTATTACAAAAATTAAAATTAAACCCAATTACTCTGGCTGGTTTATAGTCGGGGAACGGCTTAGTCTGATTGTTCCCTCTGGTTATGGACAAAAACAATATTCCTACCTACAGGCAGCTGCCAGTGGAATACTAATGCACCCAGGGCCTGGCAGGGACAGATTCAGAATGCAGAGTTTAACTGCACTTCTGAGTAGAGAAAAAATCTTATCATGGACCTATAGAAATGCGCCATTGTCTTATACCATAGGTCACAGTGCAGTCATTTCATGGTTAGCTCTAGGACAGTAAAGGTATAGACGAACCATGATACTTTTATTGTCATTGTGCATTTCCAGGCCATGCACACCCACCAATCTGCCCCGTCAAGTGATACACAAGTGCCTGAATCTCATCACTTCAGTGCAGTTATTTAAAGGGAAACCACATGATTTCCAAGCACAACTTCAGCCTGTAGCATCTTCCAGGCAATTTATTTTCAGATTATTTTTAGAAATGTAGTATAGAGACATGGTTTAATATTTTACCTGTTTTGAAACAAATTTAGGCTGCCTAGTTTGTTATGTGCCAAAGTTGCATGCCAAAGTCAACAAGGTGATAGGGGAGTGAAGACAGAAAGCTTTCTACTCCATTTGTTACTCTTCTCATAATCCTTGGAGGTGTGCTGCAGTCACAGAAGGGTATTCCAAACCAATACTCAGAGATACAAGTTTTTGAGCGCATTCACATCATGCCTTAGGAAACCTCTAATCCTTGCACCCATTTGCTACTCTAGGCAGTAAATGATGAGAATAGGGTGTGTTTGACACACTATTGTTATCGAGAATACAGACACCTATTGTGTTTGTAAAGTACAGTATGATGAGATTTTCAAAATCATAAAGGAGGCTACGTGACAAAAATCACATCTGTTCTAGAACATTTTATGTTAAAGACAAACTTTATTATTTGCTTCCTTTACATGATACAGTGTTTGAGTTACCAGGACTGTTGGAAGTAAACTTTCTGGGTCTTGGAACATATTCTGTGCTCGTGTAGCACCTGGAGCACAATGGGCTCCTGGCACATCACAAGGCTCTGAGGTGAAATCACAATGGCTACGTCTACACTAAGGGAAATCTTCTAAATGACCATGCTAATGGCCAAATCGGAGAATGTTAATGAGGTGCTGAAAGGAATATTCAGTGCCTTATTAGCATGCTGCTGGCTGCAGCCCTTCAAAAGTACCGAGTTTTGCTTGTGCGTGGCTCATCTATGTGGGAAGGACCCTGCAAACATTGAAAGCTGATACGAATAAGGGGATTTCGATGTTTGCAGGATCCTTTCAAAAAGGACCCTCATGTAGACAAGCCGTGCATGGGCAAAACTCAGAACTTTCGAAGTGCCATGGCCTGCAGCATGCTAATGAGGCGCTGAATATTCATTTCAGTGCCTTATTAGTATTCTCCAATTTGGCCATTAGCATGGCCATTTCCAAGTTTTTCCCTAGTGTAGACATAGCCAATATGAACAATAAATAATTACTTTAGAGGTTTCTCCTAACATGAGAATAAATCTGGAAAACTTTACCAGGACAAAAGTCCAAATGGCTTCAAAGACCAATCTAAGCTGTATTTGGCCCATTTATAATGTGGCACTTGTGCACAAATTAAACAATTCCCAGCACTTTCTGCATTTGCCAACTGTACCAGAGTCTCTAGACAGCAAAGAAATGATGGTGATCTTTGGAAGGAAAAACAAAAAGCTATATGTGGTATAAGAGATGAATGGATAAAAAAATAAGTGACGTTACTTGTACAGAAGCAATTAAGTGAGTATGATTGTGACACAGTGTTAGCAGTGATGAAGCACGATATGGTGATCAGTTTGAGCTGCCATCAGTTTGCAGAAATAGAGAAGTAAGTTTACTAACTCACTGAACTACAGGTTCTTTTAGGCCATTGCAAGAGATGGGCCTGAATAAACCCCATGGAGATAAATACCTGTAAATGTTAGTGGTGTTTGAAATCCAAATTTTCTTTTAGTCTAAAGCATTACCTTTCTCTTATCACTGCTATCAGATGGAGCTGCCATCTTCAAAATTCCAAACTTAAAGGTGACAGCATAAATTCCTCAGATTTTCATTGCTCTGAACTGAACATTTGTTTCATGGAGCACAGGAGGAACAAGTGGAGATAAGGGCTCTTTGCAGAAAGCAGAAAGTGTTCTGGAACAGCTGACTCAGGCAGTTTCAAACACTGAGAAACAACAGTCTTGCTTTTATACTTGCTAACTTTAATTAGAATAGCCACTAAATATACATCTCATCTTTAATAGCCCAGCTGTGCAACTCAAGTTTTCTCGCTCTCCAAGTGTCTGGTTTCTTCTCACTGAGTAGGAAAATCAAAGTTTAATGTACATCAATGGGTTTCTTAAGCCTGGAAAGTCTACAGTTTCAGTATATCAGAAAGAACACAGCTTCCAATGGTTAATGCGTTAATTGCAATAATTAAATGAATGCTATGAAGAGTGTTTGGTAATTGAAATAATTAAATGAACTTTGCAAAGGTGACTTGTTAGCTGTTTCTATTCTTTACAACTTTCAGGAAAAAGAGAAGGATTTTTTTTAGATTTATTATAATATACAGTGAACATAGAAAAGATTAATTTGATTTTTGGAGGATTCCTTCATTAAAATCCTTGATAATGATCCTGGAAACTGTAAATATTTCACCCATATAATTAAATCTTTGGGTAGGACAGGCTTCTTACAAGACCGAATCCTGCTCCATTAAAATAAAAGGGAGAAGGATTGGTCCCCTAAATAGACACCACCATAGAAAGGACAGGAAATGCATTTCAGAGATGAATTTGAGTAATCTAGAAAGCTTGATAGCTTAATACTTTGGTCAGATTTTTTGAAGTGGATGCCTAAATTGTACCTGACAAACTGCATGCAATTGTCTAGTTTGCACTACAAATGCAGGTGTGCATGCATTTTTCAGGAAAAGTATAGGAAGACACATTTGAATAATTGACCCTTCAACTCAGAGTTTGAAAACAGGAAAATTCATTGGTGAGGAGAATCAGTGGACATTAACAATAAGGATCCTCCTTTGGTCTGTGTTTGCATAGCTTCTAGTTTAGCGGAATCCTTCTCTATGACCAGGCTTCTAGGCACTACAGAAATAAAAATAATGCCACTACTTCAAGTCCAGTCAGAAGGATCTGTTAGGAGACATTACAGATGAGGAGAATATTAAATGCTAAGGAAAGTGCATGCTGTGTAGAAAATATAATGAAGCAGTGTGAAGTAGGTGTAAAGCAGAATTAATCACTTCCAACTTAATACTGCTGGCAAAAATGCAAACACAAAAAGTGACTCCAGGAGTTTGTTACCTCTCTGTATTCTTAATCCCTTCTGTTGTCACATCTAGCCACCTTTTATGAACATAAATTTAGCCAGTTTTGCATGTGTTAGCTAGCCACAGCCAGAGGCTCGAATAAAGAGCTCTGCAGTCTTTATACAGAAGAAAAACTTGACTTTGCTAGACTTTAGCGGCAGTTCTGACTGCATGGGGCTGCAGGATCAGTGCCAGAGAGGAGATAATCAGCTTCTCCTGAACTTTACTTCACAATGGACTTTGTGATACAATCAGAGCCCTGGTTCTCATTTTAATTCTGACTGTGAATTACTATTAGATGTTCTATCCTTATACATACCTGTAAAAGGCCTTGGTTGAGCTGGAGTTAGATGAGAACTTGCCGTGATTGTGTCATACCTGCATCAAGTTGCTTAATTTCTCTAAACCACACCACAATATTTTTGTCTTTTGCAGTGCTTTTTTCGTGCTGGTACCTCGGCAGTCCCAGTTGCAGGATCCCCCACTGGGGGTGTGACAAGGGCCAGCTGGGGCATGGAGCCCTGCTGGAAATCCCAGCGATGCAAACCGTGGCCAGGAGTCAGGGGTAACCCCAGCAGCTCTGGGGCAGGGATCTTGCTGGGGCATGGAGCCCCACCAGCAGTTTCAGCTGCAGGAACCCCAGCAGGGACAGGTGGGGGTTCAGGGAGTTGGCTGAGTACCAGCAACTCTGTTACAAAAAAAGCATTGCTCTTTCATCTTTTGCATAGCTTGTTTACCAATCTTAAATGTAAGTGTGCCACACTGGGATCAGGATTTCCACTGCCTGCCACAGACAGTGCCAAAGACATTACAGCAAATATCTTAGGGTCAGACAGCAATGGTATTCCAAAATCCCTCACCTCCAGCATGTACAAGTAGAAAAGCAGCATGTTTAATTTACTTTCCCTTTCTCAAATATTTCCTTTCCACTGCACCAAAGCTATATACATTCCTCCCTCTTTGTTTCTCCTGGCCCTTGGGTAGTAGTTTCTTGCTGTAGCGACAGCAGCAGGAAGCCTTCAATGCTACATCTACACTAGAGAGTTTTGTCTACAAAACTGCAGTTTTGTCCACAAAATCCACGGAGCGTCTACATACAAAATGTGTTGTGTCAGCAGACATTATTGACAAAAAGGCTGTGTAGATGGTCTGGGGGACACTATTGTTAACAGAGCATATCAAAAGATCGATCCACTTTTATGTGTAGACACGAGCTGCTGACAGAAGTTTTGTTGGACATAGTGTAGACATAGCTCAAGTTCTTTAATTAGGCTATGTCTAGATTGAAGCATTTGCATATCTCCTGTCAACAATTCTGTTGGGAGAGGCTTTCCCAACATTTGGCCTGTCTACATGGGGCAAAATGTCAGGAAAACTCCCTCTGCTGACACATCCCTTCTTCCTCGGGGAACAAGGATGACCAGGATGTTGGCAGAAGGCTCCCAGAGTGGCAGACTTCTGTTGGAAGTCCTCGGGACTCCCAGCAGAAGCTTGCAATCTAGACATAGCCTTATTTTATAAAAGCTTTGTCTAAAAATGCAGGAATGGTGCTTATTTTTATGATCAGTAAAACCTATGTCTATGGAGAGTTCCAGCCATTTATTCCTAATTAATTATATCCTCTAGGTAATACATGCAGAAAGAAGTTTTTCAGAAAATGCCAATGTGGGTCTGTGCTTTTTATGCACAGTTGGGGGTCTTAATCTGGGGATCACAAACAGTTGTCAGGAGGGTGATCACAACTAGCTTATCCATATTGCTAAGTGGGAGGGGATGTAGGGGTAGAAAAGGGGTCTGAAATATAGAAAATATTAAGAGACAGTGACAGAGGCATCACATCATGTAGCAGAGGGACAGTCTTTCCCAGTCTGCATCAGGGTTACCATTCTGAAGACTGTGACACCAAAAGGATGTAAACAAACTGGAGACAATTCGACAGCAGAAAATATAATGAACAGACTGGAAAGACCAATTTCAAAGAACATTTTAAAAAAAATAAATACAGTATGAGAAGCTTGGAACATAAAATGTCAAAGGGCTAAATCTGCCTCTGATACATCTATGTCTAGAAAGCTGAAAGCCACTAGTTTCCCTGCATGTTCTCTTCACACCTAACTTTTTAGCAATTCAGATAATTGAGTCATGCCTGAGAACTCTACCACTGAAGAGCTAGACTCCACTGACATCTGGTGGGAGACTCTATGATCAGAAGACAGCTAGAAAGTGCCAACACTAGAAGAGAAAGGTGTTTTAGCACTTGGACCTGGAGCCAAAGAAAATTGACAGGTGGAAGCTGAAGCAGGAAGGTGGCATATCAGAAGACTGAGAAAGGCAAACAGTAGAGAGCTATTTTAAGTTGCATGGGATTGGGAAACAGCCAGCATGCATAAAGGAACAGAACAGATGACCTTGAATGCCTTTCTCCCCCTCTAACACCCATGGTTCTGACTGAGAATGACTCTGAAAATATGAAGTGGATAATTCCAAGGGTATTTTGGATTATTATAGGAGATGGGGAAGAATATAATTAAAATTGTTATTGGTTCTGAAAATGTGCGCACACATACACAGGAATGCAAGGCATTCCTACTCAGAACCAGATAATATTCATTCCAGTTGCTGAGCATACTCATCTGATTATGAGAATGCCCAAGATATTTTAAACTATCCCATGGTATCTCTTCACTAACAGTTTATGCTTCTCTTGGTTGCATTCAACACACCCAGTTTCTGTACTGGCTGGAGGATAACTTGCCAGGGGGTGTGGAACATACAGAGTACCCTGCCTCTGCAGGGTCTCTGGTTTATGCAGGCTTGGGAAAGGAGAAGCATCCTGAATCCCAAACTCCAGTCCCCATACTATACTGCCAATAGACCATTGGGTCAACTCTAATAGCCTCTTAGCCTCAATTACCTAATTAGCCTTCTCCTCCCTTTCCCCATCTCCCTTTCCCATCTGTTCATGTATTCCCACCCCCCTCTCTTCAGCAGGAACAATTTTTTAAAATCCATGTGAACTTCATTTAGGTTATTCTCAGGTGACTTCTCTTTCATGCAAGAATAATTTAAGTCTCACAAGAGCTCAGAGTTGCAGCAGAATTTTGGTAATATCTAAATTCTATATTCATATTAGATGCTGATGAATTCACACACACAAAAACACTATCATACCAGGGATTGCTAAAGAATCACATAAATTTGACATGAGTCAGCTAACTACTGTAGAAACAAGGAGGAAAGTGGATCTGAGGATGGGTTTTTTCAGTCCTTGCTTGGTTTAAGCTGAGAAATCCTTAAGAAATCCAAAGGTAATTTGGATTGCAAGGCTGGCTCTCATTTTATTTTTATGTTTGATAAGTATTATTGTATTTTTGGAAGTAGAAAATGTAAGCATACAGGAAGATATAAGGAACACTAGGACTGCTATAATGGATCAGACCCAAGGTCCAACTTGTCCAGTACTGTACCTTGTCTCCCACAGTAGCCAGTACCAGAAGCTTTAGAATCCTGCAGGAGACATAGGTGTGAGACACTGCCCCACATTAGGTCTCATCCTGGTCTCTCCAGCATGAACTTTAATATTCATTTCAAACTATTTGTCATCATTAAATTATAATAAATCTAGATATAATTTTAGCATTATTCTTGATCTCTTTCCCTATTCATCCAAACCTTTTGGCTTTTTTCCCTGCAGCTCCACATTGATGAGATGTTGTCACTGAATTGTTTACAATGATGCCAGACTTTACTCTTGAACAACCTGACTTTAAAACCGTGTAAGGTGTCTGAATAGTTTAACTACTTCCCTCCAGTGTGCATTACTTCCCACTGATTTATCAACACTCAACTATGTCCATTTTTGCCACTTGTTAAGGTGTTTGAAGTTCCTCGTAGTCTTGTCTGGTCCTGACTAATCTAAATGATTGCATGTCACTTTCTACCTTACTACTCATCTCCTTTTCTACAACATTAATACAGATATTAAACACATGACTTAGCACAGAACCTTGAGGCACCCAATTATTAACCTTATACCATGATGAAAATTGACTGTTTAATCTCACTGTTTTGTAATTTCCACTTTAAAAATATAGATGTAACATCTGGTATCCTCAAATCTCTAAAACACTTGCTATTTAAAAAAGAGAGTGTGTTTTTTTATTAGCACTTAGCCATTTCATACCTAAGTTCCTTCAGAACTCTTGAATATATGTCACCTGGGCCTTGTGAGTTACTGATTTTTAATTCAATTGCTCTTCTCAGAATGTACCTCATCTTTATTAACAGTAAAGAATATGTCCAGGGTGCCTCCCCAACATCTTCTGTAGTGAAGAATAACACAAAGGAAATCATGTAGCTTCTCATTAGTGTATTCATCTC
Source organism: Carettochelys insculpta (assembly GCF_033958435.1). Lineage (NCBI taxonomy): Eukaryota > Metazoa > Chordata > Testudines > Carettochelyidae > Carettochelys > Carettochelys insculpta. Next base: position 8,757,575 of record NC_134145.1, read on the forward strand.
CCTTTATTGCTCTGTTTTCCGTGTGGTGATCCAGCAGACCCAACAATTCTTTCTTAAGCCTCCTGCTTCTTATATACTTAAGGCCTCTCTTGGGGTGGTCAGGGGAGGCGGTTGACATCTTTAGCTACTGCAATCTGAAAATACATTTTGGGTATTCTGATTTCACTCTTACATATAGCCTGGTAGAAGTTATGATCCTATTTACTGGCCTCACTACAATTAGCTTTCCAAATGTTCTTTTTGATACACAGAAACTTTTTTCTGTCAGCCATACTTGTTGGCTCTTTGCTTTGTGGTGGGGCTTTCCCTTCACCCCTTCCCCTGATTTTTAACATCCAGACAGAAAGTAGAAGATCAGATGTCCACATGCACAACAGCATGACAGCACACACACATAGTAAAGTGACAAATTCATAGATGTATAATTTAAACAAGAAGTCCACATATATTGTTGCTTCTGTCAGCCCCAGCACATTGCAGATACCTGTGGCAATTTGCATTCCCCCATTCCTCTCCCCCCCAACACACACACATCCAAGATTAAAATATACCCAGAGAGTCAACAAATGTGGGCTTTATCAGGACAAGAAAGGAAACAATTTCAGAGCTAATTCATTGAGCACCATGCTCCCACCTCCAAGGTGTTCACATCAAGACACACATCTTGCAGCTGAGCTCAGCAATGAGGACTAAGCATGAAGACAGCCACCAGACCGTCTCTGTCACCAGACTCCCATATTAATAAGGAATTTGAAAACTTTTTCCCAGGCCTTAATGCTCTGCAAGACTCTTCACAATGCCCTTTCTGATGGTTCAGAAATAACCTTAGCAGGCTTGCTGCCTCAGATAATAGAGGATGAATGTGCTGCAGAAGTGGTGCCCTTAGTCTTTAGGGGAAATAAAAAACTATTTTCTCCCTTTCTCTTTTCCAGCATTCCAAGTTGCTGACCCATGAAGTAGTATTGATCTAAGGAGAGATTAAGTTTGCTGCCCTCTCAGTCACTTGTTATTTACAGTACACATGGATGCATGTTGGCTGAGGGCAAACCAGGGAACAGAGGGATCCAGGCATCCAGAAGCAATGGCATGCCTGGGATTCCTTACCCCAAACACAAAACTAAATACTAAGATGCTACAATGGTTTCTGGCTGGATACAAGGGGGAAATGAAAAATTTGTGTGGAGCACTCATGTTATTTTTCCAAGCCACACGTGTGGTATCAACCAGGCCACCCTGAATCTTCACAATAGGACTAACATCATTTTTTCTTGATAGCTTTTTTTTAAAAGAAATGTTCATTTTAGGAGGGAAAACTTGACAATATCAGAACAGTGGACAAACTGCATGAGGACTAGATATATAAACACATCCTGGTCCACAGTGCAGTTTCTTCCTTAGCATGTTAGACAGTCTCTGTCTTTTTGCATAATTATCAGTATGGGAAGCAGGAAGACTTTTTGCATATTTATCAGAGTGTGGGAAGTAATGGAAGCTACAATTCACTGTCCTTCAATAAAAAAAATATTTTAGCATTTTATTTAGCACTTTCTTGACAATCAGAAAGGGACTCAACCATCTTACCACTGAAGATATGACATAACTAAGCCCTAGACACTTCTCCCTTTTGTGTTCTTTTAAAAATGCAGAGATAGACAATGTGTAGAAAGTTGCTGGCATGCTAAGGAGTGAAAAGGATGCATGGAGTCTACCCCTTCCATTTTCATGCACCAGAAAGGCACATGCTTGTCAACAGTAGCTTCAGAAATCCTGCTGAAAGTAAAGGAATGCAGCTCTGACACTTCAGTGCCTGCTAACAGAACTGTGATGACACACAGGCCTAGACTACATTACCATGGGCCGTTGATCTAAGTTGTACAACTTCAGCTACATGAATAATATAGCAGAAATCAGCTTAGATCTACTTACACTGATATCTTCACCTTGGTAAGTCGACAATTGATGCCCTCCCTTCAACTCAATTTATGCTCCTGGTTCTGGTAGGAGTACTGAGGTCGATGAGAGAGTGCTCAGAGGTCAATATTCATGACTATACCAGATGTGATCAATTGATCCCCACTGGACTGATAGCTGCCTGGCAATCCAGGGGGTAGTAAAGACATTCCACAGGGTAAGACATGGGAAGACAGCGTATATTATACTGGGACATCTCCAAAACCCAAGCAGGCATAGTCTAGTTCTATATTAAAACCCACTGTAACATTGTAGCTGTACCTCCACACTTTGCTCCCTAAAGCCTTCATTTCCCATTTCAAGCAATCAATAGCCACATGACTAGTGTTTTAAATTATATTGCCCCCGCCACCACCACCCAGGGTCTGGTTTGTTAAAATAAACTTATAGCCCAAGTCAAAAGAAAATGCTCTCCCCAAAGATCACAGTCCCAGGCTCACAATCCTTTCCCCCTGAGTGAAGGGAAAAGGCTTGTCACCAGTAGGACGTGTCTACGCTAGCCCCAAACTTCGAAATGGCCATGCAAATGGCCATTTCGAAGTTTACTAATGAAGCGCTGAAATGCATATTCAGCGCTTCATTAGCATGCAGGCAGCCACGGCACTTCGAAATTGACGTGGCTCGTCCCGAGGGGGCTCCTTTTCGAAAGGACCCCGCCTACTTCGAAGTCCCCTTATTCCCATGAGCTGATGGGAATAAGGGGACTTCGAAGTAGGTGGGGTCCTTTCGAAAAGGAGCCCTGTTGGGACAAGCCGTGCAGCAGCGAGGCACGTCAATTTCGAAGTGTCACGGCCGCCCGCATGCTAATGAGCGCTGAATATGCATTTCAGCGCTTCATTAGTAAACTTCAAAATGGCCATTTGTGTGGCCATTTCGAAGTTTGGGGCACATGTAGACGTAGCCGTAGCCTGTGACAGGAACACGGATCACACAGCAGAGTTCTGTGGTCCTGGCAGTGTTCTGCTCCAGTCTTTCAGACTTAGTCTTCACTTGCTCCCTTTCCAAGACACTCCATAGCTACCGTGGAGGGCCATCTCCAAATAGGCCTTGATTAAAGCTCAGTTGGAGGAAGTCCAGCCAACAGGTGATCTTAAAAATGTTGCCAGCAGGGCTGTCTCTTGGTCACATGATCAGGTATGTGACATCTTTGAAGATCTACATTTCCATCACTGCCTCCAGACAGCATTGTCCAGAATTTCCAATTTTAAGGGACAATGGCTGTGTAAGAGGCATCTGGGGCCATGCATGTGCTATTAGAGACACTGTATTTCTTGCATTTGGATAACAAAATGCTTTTTTTTTTAAACATTGTTTTCTAGCACCCAACTCTGTCAGTGTGTAACATCAGTGGGAATGGTGGGTGCAAATCACTTACGTTATGTCTAAATTACAGGGATTTACTGACAGAAATTTTTATCGGAAGACATCATCCAACAAAACTTCTGTCGACGGATCATGGCAGCAGACAGAGCAGACCCTCTGATACTTGACAGCAGACAGGGCTGCCCTGTGTCCCAGAAGCCCTGTCGGTTGACAGAAACCACTCACCCCCCCACCCCCCCCCCCGCCACCGAATGTCCAGACTGGCTTTCTGTCGACAGATCTCTGTCAACAGAGGCATTATTCCTCATTGGTAGAGGGGTACAGCTGTCAACAAAAGTGCTGTTCTGTGTTCTGTTGACAAAACCCTGTGTTCTGTTGACAAAACCCTGTCGTGTAGACACAGCCATTCTGTAGCATTAGGTCCCCGAAGTATACAATGATCTCAGAAGCATGGGAGCAATAAATCTGTTCACCCAGAATGGTTTCTGCCATGTTTATCTCTCATATTCAAGTACTACACATACAATATATTCAGTATTGCCAGCTTTAGTTTTTGTCTTGAGTCCTGTAATATTTCCTGGTTCTGATAATCTGCAGTTGTTGGAATCAAGAGATTGCATGTGAATCTCAGCTTCTTTTTAAAGTAAATTTCTAGCCCTTTTGGCTAAGGAAGGAATCTTGAAAATTCAAAGGGTTTGTATCACTAAAGTTCCAAAATGAAAAGAAAAAATAAAGAGCTCTTTTTTTTTCAGTCTCCAAATTTTAAAGTACATTTCCAGATTTCTGAGAGGGGGCCTAACTTTTGATTTTTTTAAGACTTGGGATTGGCAATAGCATATATTATAGCCTAGAAGTTACATATGGTTGCGTGTGTAGACCGTATTGCTCTAAAGAGAAATCAGTAATAGTTTGCAAGAATAATGTCACACAAAACTAAAGCATATTATAAAAGAATAAGGCTCAGATTGTGAACCTCAGTGGAGGCTATTTTAAAATCAATTTTAGTAGTTGCACATGTGATCTGATGAGGTATTTAAACACGTGTTTAAATGGTGACAGACTCGTGCCCATAATCCTCGATTTGTGACATCACAACTGATTGCTGGGGAAGTTTTGAAGTCATTAGCAAATTATGATTTCAGATGAGGAAAAAGCAAGCGGAGCACACAAGCTCCTCAAAAGATTATGACAATGTCTCTAATGATGAACAATGGGAGGAAATATAAAGTGGATATATTTACTCAGGTTTCTAAAAAAGTTATAGTTTTCCATAGGAAAGCATTAACCATTCTAAGAAACAATTCAAATGTGTAACATATCTAGAAGGCTTCAATGAAATCTGACTGCAGTTATATTCTACATGCTTCTTAATTGAAGGTACTGAGCATTCATAGGTATTCTGCATTCTTCACCAGTTTTCCAGCTCAAAAACCAGGAGGCAATAAGACTGCACACCTACCTATCAATGTTAAAGTTTTATACTGTTCCACATCACAATAGTATCTGGGTAGCTTCTACATAACACCAACAACATAAGTGCAGTTGCTAGGGCATGCTTGGAGTCTTGCACGTGTCTCCTTTTTGATGTCAAAAGACTGCTTGGGGTAGCATTTTTCATTTTCATTTATTTAATACCTATTATATGAAATCACACTCCTCTCCTACTTCGAAAGTCTAGCGCAAATCAGCAAGCTGCCATTCATATAAGTAAATTTTGCTGGATTGGGCCCCAAATTAGAAATCATGGACCTACAACGAGATAAAATTTTTGAAGAGGAATGTCAGAAAAAAAGACTCAACACTATCAAGAGGTATTGTGGAGAAAAAACCTCATATATGTTTATGTTTAAATAAATAAAAAGGCAGATGCAATTAAGAGAAAGCAACATATGGGATGGGGAAAAAAACAACAACTATAAGCAAATTGTCTGCAAAATGCTATAATACTTCTCTGCATTTCCTGAAGAATGACAGGACATTTGTCAATACACTTAAAGAAAATATTTGGGAAAAGACTCAATGTATAATTTATACAGCTATCACATTAAATACACAAGAGTCTCACATGTGGGTTGTAATAACTTATATATTTAAAAGCTTTCAGCAATGTTCAGAGATTCACATTTGTTGCTGTTTCAGGTTTCACTATGTAGCTACTATTTCCCCTCTACTCTTTTAAAGACAGAAAAAATTTATTGATATATACTGTGTTAGCTATTTATGGTGAGATTTCAGACATGGGATACGAACTTTGCTGTTCCTGTTTTATCACAGTAAAAAAGAGGGGGAGTACACACAAAAATTAATATTCCAGCTACACAAATGAAGCAATTTCAAAGAACAAAATATACAACTAAAAGTATCTGCATTGTCAGGGTACTAATCTGTTCTGTGTAGATTATGACTCATTTCCAATGCAAGAGCATTAATCACATGTTTTGAATTAAAAAATTTTATATCAAGATAAAAATTAGCCAAGATGTTCACTTAAGGTTACAGTGTGATTTAAACTCTGGTTCTGCACACAACTATTCATGTGCTTAACTGTAACTTGTGAGTAGTGCCATCGACTTCAATGCGATTACCTATTTGAATAAAAACTGAGCAGATTCACAAGTGTTTGTACAACTAGGTGCTGGAGAGGGAAGAGGAGAGATATTGGAAACTAATACTATCAGATCTCATTCCCAGTTCTGCCAATGACTATATGAATTCAAGGACAGAAAAAGAAAAGATAGTTATTAAACTACTTTCAAAAATCAATAGAAAACTTTTCCCTTAAATATTTTAGTTACATACTACCCCAAAACACAAAAGAAAATTAAATAGGAATATTTATAAACAAAGTGGATCTCTTTTTATTTCACTGTTCACAGTTTTTAAAAGATTCTTATTTTAGTAATCCCTCCAACCTGAAATGACATAAGTTTCCTTATTGAGTTCATTTACACACTTTAATTTTTCAATCAAAACAAAAAAGCAGTCAAGTAGCACTTCAAAGACTAACAAAATAATTTATTAGGTGAGCTTTTGTGGGACAGACCCTGTCCCTCAAAAGCTCACCAAATAAATTATTTTGTTAGTCTTTAAAGTGCTACTTGACTGCTTTTTTATTTTGATAGTATTTTGACTAGCACGGCTTTCTCTCTTTTACTTTTCTGCAGGTCTTTATGAATTCTGAAACGCTGCCATTGAGGTTTCCCAGGTTTTTATTTTCATGAAAGAGATATTTGAAGCACTTTGTCCACAATCTGAAATTTTGCTTTGCAAAAGAAGACTACTGAATTAAATGAGCCCCAGTGTAGTGTAGGCCCCTCTGCATGTGGGAGCCTCCAGCTGCTGCTGTGCGTGGCAATCTGACTCCAGAGACTACAACTCCCATGAGGCTTGGGGAAGGAAATAGGGCTTTTGGTGAGGCTGAAAAAGAAGATGGTGGTTTCCTGTTCTTGGAGAGTTAAGGCTGATGGAACAGACTGTTTCAAGGCAAGTGTGAAGCTTTCTCTCAGCCCAAAGCTGCTTTGGGGAGCTGCAGCCTGCTAATGAGAGACACTACAGGGAAGGAACTTTTATTGGTGTCTGTTGAAGTACTGCAGAAGCCAGCTCCAGGTCAGAGGGGCAGGTGTGTTTGTTGCTTTGCCTGAACTGACACACAGAGCCCTCACTAAGGTGTCTGCAATGCAGTGAACAACAGCCACGTGCTAATGCAAGCCAGTAATTGGAACTCTGATAATTAAAGAGTGTACACTCTGGGGTGGGATAACTGATGGTAGTGTATGTGCTAGTTATGTTTCATTCATTTCTGTGTATAGTGATAATTCATTTCATTCCATTCCATTCATGTTTAGTGTGTAACCCCGTCTCCTTAAGTTGCTAAGTAAAGGTGTGAGTTGATTCTTATGTTGTCTGTTAGACACTACTCATAATTGCTCTTTGGGAGTTAAATCTAGATTACAACTGAAATAAGGTTCCAGGCAGTTCCCAAGGCACACCAGTAAGTGTGTACAGGGGCCAGCCAGGTGGAGGCAGGGCCATTTTACAGAGCTTTAGAAATCAGGCGTGCAAAGGGAATTCCCCACTATCCAACATCACCACTGGGACACTCAGGATCTCCTTTATTATTGAACCCATCAGGCACATAGACACACAACTGATTGTTGCCTGCTCCTGAGTAACCCAGGGAGGAGTGAAAAAGGTTTACAGTAGGAAAAGTTATGCGCTAAGGCATTGCTCTTTACAGGATTGGGTTCATAATTTATGAAAATAAAATAAAATAAAAAGCCAGTAAACTTATTTATTTAAACTCAGATGGAAGGAGAAGCAAAACAGACAACTTTAGTTCTACTAATATTTTCAAACAAACTTTATCAAGGATTACTGAGTAAAGCTCATCACCATATCTCTATAACTTCACGGTATCGACCATCATACATTGCTCCCAGTCTCTCTCTGGGAATTTACCTCACAGAAGTAAAACTAAACTTGATGCTCTTTAAACTTAAGGTCTTAGCTAGTTAAGCTATTTAGGGCAGACCCAAGGCAGGTTCTATGTACTGTTCTGCTTAGGCACCGTAATGTGGCCTTGCAATATTCCTGCTAGTAGTAAAAGACAACAGCACTGGATTCTTTTGTCAGGAGTGGAGACTACCTATTGTGCTGTATTCTGTAGCAATTATATGATGTAGACAAGTGGATTCCAGGGACTCTGGTAAAAGGTCAATACCATTTTTGTAAATGAAATAAACTGAATCCAAACACAACCTCAATAAGTGAGAGATCAGTCTATTCACTTTTGTTGATTTAAATAGGCCCCTAATGTTAATTTATTTATTAAAATATTGTAGTTCCTAAATGTCAGCGAACAGTTACTTCATGCAGCTGAGACAAAAACTGTCTTTTAAAATGACTCATTTCATTTAACAAGGATTAACTTCAAAACAGATAATGTCAAATAGATGCAAAAACCCAGATTTGAAAAATTTAGCTTGAAATATATGTATTGCTGAAATGAAATGATCTCAGACACAAGCGAGGATACTGCATGCCAGTGACTCACTTGTTTCAATTAGCCATGCTACGAATGGCTGAGAGGGTCTGATTTGTAGGGGAACTAGAATGCTATTTGCCAACACCCATATAGATTGTTTAAGTATCAATAAAATGCTGATCAGATGAGGGCCAGTAGGCAATTGCTGGGCCTCTGTCTCCTAATCAGGGCAAAATATGCAGGAGTGTGCATGCAAAAATCACACAGATTGTTTTTAAGCAGCAGACATATAGTACAGACTCAATTAGGGGATTTAGACATGCCAAAGCTTTGATGATTTTGCACTCATTAAGCAGTGATCACACAAATTTCTCCATTTTGAATACAGTAAACCCCCAGGTTACGTTTCTGTGCACCCTCATGTAACTCAAATTTCACACAAGTCTGGGTTGGGAGCTGGGAACCCAGTGGAAGCCTGTCTCCCAGCACCCCTGGGTTTGCGGGAACCAGGAAACTGACCAGTGCACCAGTGCTGGCCATTTTCATGGTTCCCCACCACTCTGGGAACCAGGCATGGCTTCTCTGCATCTTCTCCCAACTGGGGATGGACAGATAGCCATGGCGACGTGGCTTCTGCCAGCCAGGGGAAGCTGCGCCACAGCTGGAGTGGGGAGCTGGCATAGAAGATACACTCCCTCCAGCCCCTGGGAACTCCACAATTTTGACTTGCACTTAACTCACGTTAACGCAAGTTAAACACAAGTCGAATTCACACATATTGGGGGTTTACTGTTCTGTATTCAGATGCACCTATGTGTATACCTACAGAATGCAGACAGCACATTTTCCTCTCACTTCTCCCAGTCTCTGGTATTACATGCAATCAGTATTTACCGATGGGGGATGAGGGAGAGAGGAAGGACTTAAAGACAAGTAGATTCAAGGTGGAAGAGCGGGAGAAGATGTAGATTCGATGACAGGGTATGGATCTAAATTTGAAGCATTTGTGAGCAGATGGGGTTTTCTGAACTCCTTAGCCCACCAGGTTGTAAGGCTTCATGTTAGCCAGAGTGCAGGGCTGAGAGGACAATATAATATCAATTATCCAAACATGCTTTCTGGTAACTTGGCAAAAACATATCTGTCACAATTAGGCTGTGGGCACATTTGGCCAAAATTGTGAAAGGGCCATGCTGATGGCTAAATCGGAGGATACTAATGAGGTGCTGAAATGAATAGTCAGCACCTCATTAGCATGCTGCGAGCCATGGCACTTTGAAAGTGGATAGAAATCAGGGAATTTCAAAGTCTGCGGGATCCTTTCGAAAAGGACCCCCCGGTAGCCGAGCCGCGTGCAATCAAAATGCGGCACTTTGAAAGTGCCGTGGCCGGCAGCATGCTAATGAGGCACTGAATATTCATTTCAGAGCCTCATTATTATCCTCTGATTTGGACATTAGCATGGCCCTTTCAAAATTTTGGCCAAGTATGGCCACGGTCTTAGAGAGTATAAGCAGTATTTCGTAAGTTCACCCTCTCAGATGACTGGCCCAGCAACTTCAGTTCTCAGAGAGGAATCCTGATTCTCAGATCAGGTCCCAGGCTGCAGCATTCCCATTTACCAACCATATTTCCTCAATAGGATTTAACTTGGTTTAGCCTCTGCAAAAGACTTCCCTATGGGAGCTGTGACCAGTAGGTCACCTCAGTGACTCCCAACAGGATTGTCAAACCAAAGTTATTTATTTATTCATAGGATCATATCATTCAAAGAGAAACTTTAAAACAACAAAAGGCCTACATATAAATATCTTACTTAAAGTCTGTGCTTTTTTTTGTGCCGTACTTAGTAACTGAGCACCGACACCTCAGCAGCTGCAGCCATGGGAATGGATGGGGGTTCGGGGGTGGCGCAGGGAGCTGGCTGTTCTCCGGCAGCTCCAACTCATCCCAGATAAAGTTCCATTTGATTTTCTACAGACCTGCTTCTTCTGTGTCTTCCCTGAGCTGAAGGGATAATGCTTTTATCCTATGCCAGGTTCTTTGTTTCATTTCCCCCATTTGGATTCCCTACCTGCAACTTCTGCAGAAGTGGGCAGGGGTGGTATGTCTAGCCTATTGATCAGTGCATGATGGAGGTGGGGAGGTAAAACTTTAAAGAAATCAACACCTGTATTGCTTATTAAGTACTGGTGATTAGCTTTTCCTAAGCTATTGATTTAGTCTCTGCAAAAACACCTAGTTATTTTTTAGCAAGAAACAAAATAACCAAACCAAAGAGAGGCACACATAATATTCCTAAAAATAATAGATCTCTCCCACGTATGTCACAAGATCTTTCAGTAATAACCCTAGTGACATTTGGATTTTGAGTTTATTAACCATAGCTACAGTTATTACCTTGGAAACTAGAAATACACTCATGCTATCATTTAAATATTTTTTGTATAATCTCAGAGAATGATGTTGTCTACATTAATACATCTCATGCACCTTAAGTATGGTTTCAGGCATGTAAAAATAATGAAAAGTTCAAAAATTTATTTTGATTTCCTGCAATATGCTACCCAACAGTTTTCTGTTGTGTTATATGACCTTTCTGCCTAGCTGGTGTTTAGCTATTGATTTTAATTACTCAGTTTAATTTACTGCATGCCAACACAAAGCTGTTTACTCCTACTTGCCAAAATGTTGTCGTAGCCTCCCAGAGGAAGGCAAAATGAGAAAACTGTATATGTTGTACAGTTACATGCTATTCATTATAAAAACTTTAATGGATTTGCTTCATATAAATGTCACTGCTCTTGCATGTAGCCACTAACCACTCCTATATATATACATAAGAATGAAAACACTAAACCAACAAGGAGAGAAATAGAATATAAAAAGCCTAAATTCATGAAAGACCGTGCCTTGAAGCAGCTTAAATTTTCATCTTTAGCATTCTTATCCAAACAAGTGGGAGAGTTAGAACAATGTGTTCCCTTCTGCATTAATAAAAAAAAAAAAAAACACCACACCATGGAGACCGAAAAAGAGTCCTAGAACAGAATGGTTCTTAGAGGTGAATTAAAAGCGATTGCACCTCTCCCAGCAGACCTGGGACAAGATGGATTGCAATATAGCCAGGAAAAGGATGGCATCAAAATACATGGAAAAATGGGACTCTTTTACCAACCCTCCTCTGTCCTCCCCTCCCTCACTTAAGTCCGATTCTTACTTTGGCTCATTACTGTTCTGTGTGATCTCTACAATGGGAACAGTCACACTACAAGCAACTATGTGATTGAAGGAAAGTAGTGGTAGTGTAGATGCAGCGGCACAGACTTCAGCATGCACTAGCAACCAGAGTACATACTTATCCTTATCAGCAGGTTTGTACAATGGCTGCTAGCCCATATTGAAGCCCAGGTCACCACATCACATTACAGTTGTTATCCATGCTGGCTACACTGGGATGACTACCCATGCTATAATCACTCATCTGTTTCCACACCGTATGAAGAGCACATCAGTGTCACACAGCATGATCCTTTGGGAAGTGTTATATTCCTGCATGCGCCCTGTTCTGCACAGGAAGTTTAATGAGAGTATCTTAGTGCTTTGTGTAGACCTTTCTCTCCATGCTTGTAGTCCCACCCCTTTTCTCATGTAGCAGATTTGTGTGGGTAGAATGAGGCAACTATGTTAAGGACAGAGGGAAATCTTAGATAGCTTCCTTTTCCCTGTGTGAGGCATCTCATCCAATGGCTTGGCGTCCCTTCCTCTGTTCATTGTATCTAAGACTTTGTTTTTCAAAATATCTGATAGTCTACGCACGCTCATACTAGTTCCCCACAGCACTTCAATGTTAATTTGAATTCCAAGAGTGTGAAATTCAGTCTCCATATGATTACGACACCTTATTTTGGGGGGAAGAATTCAAGCTGATTTTTACATAAGTCATTTAATCAAGCTACGTTATACTAAACCCTGCAAGTTAGCTGTTTAAAAATGCTAGAAGTTAGTTACAAATTCCATCTCCGGAGACAGCACTGTCTAGTGGTTAAGGTGGAGTGATGAACACAGCAAAGAGGCTGTATAGTACATATGGTTCCAAAAACACTCTTGAAGCCTTAAATAAAAAATTATTTCAAGAAGAATAAAACAGCTCCTTAAAGGGCCAAAAATTTGTAAGTATATTGTCTGTGCTGGGCAGACAACATCCAGGGGACAGCCAAGACTATTGTATACATTGGCGGGGAAGGAAGTGACCCTATCTGGCTCCACAACAGAGAGTGAAAGGGAATACATAATACCATACTGAGGCATAAAGATTTTAACAGCATTGAGCTACGTCTACACGTGAAGCGTACATCGAATAGCTTATTTCGATGTAGCGACATCGAAATAGGCTATTTCGATTAATAACGTCTACACGTCCTCCAGGGCTGGCGACGTCGACGTTCAACATCGACGTTCGATGTCGACGTTCAACATCGACGTTGCACAGCACCACATCGAAATAAGGGGTTGCGAGGGAACGTCTACACGCCAAAGTAGCACACATCGAAATAAGGGTGCCAGGCACAGCTACACACAGGGTCACAGGGCGGACTCAACAGCAAGCCGCTCCCTTAAAGGGCCCCTCCCAGACACAGTTGCACTAAACAACACAAGATCCACAGAGCCGACAACTGGTTGCAGACCCTGTGCATGCAGCATGGATCCCCAGCTGCAGCAGCAGCAGCCAGAAGCCCTGGGCTAAGGGCTGCTGCACACGGTGACCATAGAGCCCCGCAGGGGCTGGAGAGAGCGTCTCTCAACCCCTCAGCTGATGGCCACCATGGCGGACCCCGCTATTTTGATGTTGCGGGATGTGGATCGTCTACACGTGCCCTACTTCGACATTCAACTTCGAAGTAGGGCGCTATTCCCATCCCCTCATGGGGTTAGCGGCTTCGACGTCTCGCCGCCTAACGGCGATGTTAACATCAAAATAGCACCCAACACGTGTAGCCATGACAGGCGCTATTTCGAAGTTAGTGCTGCTACTTCGAAGTAGCGTGCACGTGTAGACACAGCTTTGGTGAAGGATGCATTACTCATTTGTGTTTATAAAGTGCCTGCTCTGTCCATGCTGGCTAGGCATTAGGATAGCTGTTAGTTCTTGTCTGTGAATTCCGTATATAAACAAGCAAACATCAAATCAGCTGCTGATGGTGTTGTGTTGTCTAAGTCTTAGCCATTTTTGTAATTTCTTCTTGCAGTGTTAAAAAATGTTTTTTGAGCAGCGTGGATATCAAGGACTGTCTTTTGATTTATCAATAGCTTTTTTCAGATTGGAAACCGTTATATTTGCATGTTGTTTTATCATTTTCCATCATGGTTTTAATGTCTATTGTGGTATCCTTCCCAAATCAGAGATTTTAACCTTTGAATCTCAGTTTTATAGAGCATTTGTTTTAAATGTTTTAATGGGATTATTTAAGTAGAGGTCTATAAAACCTGGTGCATTTCCTTTACAAGAAGTTCATGTAAAATGTTTTATTTCATTTCTGTCCTCATGGGGTTCATTGTTCCCAAGCTGACTCTTGCGTTTCAGATTTAAACAAACCCAAATTCTCAAAGTAGTACTTTGTCAAAACTGTCATGATTTGTGTTGAAAGCATGTAAAACCTAAAGATTCCACATGCCCTTGATGTAAAGCCATAAATTGAATTAGGTTTCCTCAAAACTCATCTCTGAATTTCTCAAGAATGTAGCCATATTTGCTTGGAGAGTTTATAAACCTCACCTGAGTTTCAAGCTAGTAATGCAACTGGCAGCTTTCCAGAGGCTTTAATTTTTTACACAAACATTTTGAACAGCTCTGCTGCTAAGGTCAATGATGAATTTACAGTGCTGGCTGAAGGACTTGGTTCAGAAAGTTTAGAAAATATTAACTGAACAAGACAGTATATTATAAACAATGTTGAACCAGAGTCAACCTATGGAAGTATTTTACATAGGCAAATACCATAAATGGAACAAAAATAATCCCACCTGCAACATTGTATGCTCACTAATTATACATTTAAAGTTAACATTTACTATTACAAAAATATAATAGTGCTCCAAGGTCCAAACCAGCAAATGTTTACCCACTAGATATAGAGCTTGCTGCCATGATAACTCCCACTGACCCAATGAGACTACTTTTAGCAGTAAATCTGAGGGGTGTTCATGTTAATAGTACACCCGGTAATAAGATATGGTTATCCTCAACTTATTAGTATTTGCACCACTAAGAAAACATCAAGGCTATGTTTACACTAGAGAGTTTTGTTGACAAAACTCACGGACAGACCATCCACATAACAAATGTGTTCTGTCAACAATAAATCGACAGAATGTGACACTTTTGTCGACAGCGTTCTGCCATTCCATTCCCCCAGGAGGTAGAATGCCTCTGACAGAATCTGTCAATAGAAAACAAGTGTGGATGCTCCAAGGAGCACTCTGTCAATAGACAGGGCTTCCAGGTTACTGGGTGGCCCTGTTTGCTGTGCTTCCAGTTGGTCTTTCTGTCAAGAGAGCAGCTGGGCAGTACAGCTGCTCTCTGTTGACAGAGTGGATCACTTTTGCGATTCTCTTTGCTGTCTGACCACAATCTGTCGACAGAAGTTTTGTTGGAAGATATCTTCTGACAGTAACTCCAGTTGAAAGATCACTGTAGTGTATAGCCCAAGCTTTACTGTGAAAATTATTGCAGATTTTGCAAAATTCATTTGCTTTTTTATTGTTTGTTTTTACAATAAACATGTGCTACATGAAGATTTAATGAAGAATTTGAACTTGTTTATCTATAGGACTCACTACAATAGCCTAGATAACTTCAGGTATGTCAATACTACAGATTTATTCTGAAATAGTTTATTCCAGAGTTGTTATTCCAAAATAAGGTATTCCAAAATAATGCATCTACACGACAGGGAGCCCCAAAATAAGCAAAACTTATTCTGAAATAGTGTGTCCACACACAATAGAGCACTGCTTCCAAGAAATACTGGCTGTGCCTACACTAGCACCCCTTTTTTGAAAGGGGATGCTAATGAGATACTTCAGGATATGCTAATGAGGCACTGCAATGAATATGCAGCACCTCGTTAGCATAATTGTGGCTGTGGCACTTCGAAAGTGCCACTTTCGATTGCGCGTGGCTCATCTACACAGCATCCTTTTTGAAAGGACCCTGCACGCTTTGAAATCCCCTTTTTCCTATAACCAAATAGAAATAAGGGGATTTTGAAATGTGTGGGGTCCTTTCAAAGAGGACCCCCTGTAGATGAGGCATGCACTATCGAAACCAGCACTTTTGAAGTGCCGCAGCCACCATTATGCTAATGATGTGCTGCATATTCATTGCATATCTCAAAGTATCTCATTAGCATCCCCCTTTCGAATATGGGATTTACTTTTCAAAGAGCAGTGTCTACACTGGTTTTCTTCTTTCAAAAGAAGCTATTTCAAAATAAGAATATGCAAATGAGGTGCCAGAGATGCAAATCTGCACCTCATTTGCATTTTATGTTTCCCTCCTTTTCATACCTCTTTTGAAAGAAGAATGCAAGTGTAGGCACAGCCTGTGTCTACACAGCAGCTTTATTTCAAAATAAACTATTTTGAAATAGCCCCTATTCCCTGGCTACACAGCCCCTATTTTGAAATACCTGTTTCAAAATAAGCACTATTCCTCATGGAATGAGGTTTACCAATTTCAAAATAAGCCCACCACTATTTTGAAATTATTTAGAAATAGCAGGTGCATTGTGTAGATGCTTGTAAAGTTACTTTGAAATTGTGGCCGTTTTTCCAACATAACTTTGCTGTGTAGACATACTCTTTGTAACAGAGTCAAGCCAGCAGACCCCAGCTGGAAGGATGAAAGGCAGCCCAGGACACAGTCTGGGCTAGGGGAAGAGGAGAAAGATCCAGTTAGGCTCCCAGGTGGAGGAAGTAGGGAGTGGCAGCAATTAGGCAAGGTGGGGCTAAAAAGCTGTCCCTGGCTGTGTCTACACTATGAGCTAAAATCAAATTTATTAAAACTGATTTCTTAACACTGGGTTTTATCCATTCGATTTTGAGCATCCTCAGCTTCCCATGTGCTCCCCACAAAATCAATTTATTGCTGCCACACACAGGAAGCTTAAATCAAGTGCTGCTGCAGTGTATTGTGGGAATCCATCCCACAGTTCTCTAAGCCCTATAGCATTCTGGCTATTTTCACTGGTACAGCATGGGGAAAAACTGCCCCACAAGTAGATGTGAGTATCTGATGACATCTTCCCACATTTCATTCCCCTCTTTCCTCTGCCATGTTAAACAAATGCGCCTTTTTCCAGAAGGGGGTCTGGCTTGTCTTTATAAGAGATGTGCTTCTTATAAATGAGGAGAGTGGAGGGGTAGTAAACCTGTCCCCACCCACAGGTTTTTGAAAACAGAATGCAAAAGCACTGGATCTTTGAAGGCTTGGGTCTGGATTTTGATCTCCTGGCAAAGAAGAGCCTTAGAAGAAGAATATGTTTAAGTAGACATGGGTGCTACACTGAAACTCAAATGAATCATTGAAACAGTTATGGCTCAGGGTGGCTAAAAGACAGCAGACGATACAGCCAGCCACGAAAATTGTGACCACCCAGGGAGACCCGAACACCAGCCCCTATTAGCAGTGGGCCTAAGCTTTGATTGTGTTTGGACCTGGAGCTGTCAAAAAAAGGCCCTAAGTAGACACAGGTGCTAAACTGAAAACCAAATGAATCATTGCAACAGGAACAACTTGGGGCAGCCAAAAGACAGCAGACTAAAGCCAGCCCTGAGAATCATGACTGCCCCGGGAGACCCTTTGATTATGTTTGGACATGAATCTGGATTTAGGTCTCCTGCCAAAAAAGACACTTAGAAGAAGAATACATTTAAGTCGATACAGGTGCTACACTGAAACTCAAATGAGTCATAGGAACAGTTACAGACCCCAGACTGTAGCCAGCCCCGAAAATCATGACCACCAAGGGAGACTTTCTCTGGGCAGCCAAAAGACTCCCAGCTATAGCCAGAATCTTAAAATAATGACTGCTGAGGTAGACTTCCCCCGAGCAGCTAAAAGACCCCTGGCTACAGCCAGCACCCGAAAATCGTGACCGCCAAGGGAGACTTACCCCGGGTGACTAAAAGACCCCAGACTACAGCCAGACTACTACCTGAAAATCGTGACCCTCACTGCATGCAAGCTGCCTGGCACCTTGTGAAGCATGTCCTTTTATTGGTTCAGGGTCAAGGCACATGATGTGGCTGGGCACAGGAAAGTTCCAGACCGTGTGGCGCCTCTGGGGGGAGGGAAGGGAGGAGATATGGGGGTCAGGGCAAAATGTAAGCATCTGAAAAGAAGTTTCTCATCCAAGCATGACCCATACCCGCAGACTAGCTGCCACGTGATGCAGGTGAGGGAAGGCTCCAGAATGCATGGCACCTCTTGAAGAGGGACGGGAGGGGTGAATTGGGAATAAGGGAATTTCAAAGTCTGGGGTTTATGTCGAAGTGTTTGTGTCTACATGGCCAGTTTGCGTTTCAAAAGCAGCACTTCAGAAGCATGACTGGCCACTATTATCCTAATAAGGCACTGAATATTCATATCAGTGCCTCATTAACCAGTTCCAATCTGTGTTATTTAAATACCCTTTCTGACAGGGAGTGGTCGCGTAGCCATGGCCTCACTGTAACTGAATTATCAAAGATTTTATAAAAATCATCAGACGTGTCTTCTCAACTGACTCTCCACCTACTGTCACCCCTCCCTTGATTTTATCTGATCCCTGAAAATAATTCAGGGACAATGAAAATTATGGAAAAAGAATAAACAGTAAAGATTTGGGCAAAAGAGTTGCTGAGGGGGAGGGTTTTGGGTTCCCAGTCCATTATCCACCTTCTGTGCACAGTCTGTCTTCTCAACTGACCCTCCACCCACTCTTCACTGCATGAAGGGGTCCAAAGTTAGAAGAAAGAGGATAGAATAGGTTAGGAAAAAAGATTTGTCTTTCCTCGTCACTACACAGGCATTGCCAACAAGGCGAATGGGGGATGGGGCTCGCCAAATTTCATTGCCATTGTGGGGTAGTTTGGCATATGGGAAGTTGAACGGCCAGCTGACATGGTCCCCAAAAATCTTTTTTGGCTGTGAGGCGTGGGGTCCATGGCTTGATGGCCACTTGAACTGTTCCCCCTCGGTGGCAGCCAGGCCCCGCAATTTGTAGCCACTGGGGGAGACTTCTCCCTACGGCAGAAAAGCCCTGAAAAATCTTAGATAATGGTGTAAACTTTCCCCCTGACAGCAGCTAGCTCCTCAGGTCCTTTTGGGGCTGGGGGGTTTCATTGGGGGGCCAGTTGAATTAGTCTCCTCAGGCAGCTGTAAGCCCTGCAATTGATAGCCACCAGGGGAGACTCCCCCACTGGTAGCAAAAAGGCACAGAAAATATTTTTGGTGGGGGGCCAGTTAAAGCACCCCCCTGGATGGCTGCAAACCACCAAAAATCTTTCCCATCTTTGGAGCCCTAACAAAGCAGAAGCCAGGACATGGTGCTGCCTGGCCATGTGGTCAGCACCAAACAGCAGGCACATCCTTTTATTGGGCTGGGGGCTAGCCATGTGATGCGGATGAGCATGGGAAAGACCCTGACTGCGCGGTGCATATGGAGGAACGAGGGGGGTTGCACACAAACTTAAACTGCTGAGAAGAAGCTTCTTGGCATCTTATGCAAGCACAACCTCCACAACAGCCTTGCTGCTATGTGGTGTGGCAGGGCAGCACCTGGCACAGGGCAGCAGCTGGCACCAGGCAGCACAGAAAAACATACCAAGTGTAGAGACAGAACCACAGACTCCATCCTGGAGCTATTTGTAATGGGTAGATGTGTTCACAGCGCTAATAGCAAAGAAAGAAAGACATTTCTCAGCCTCTCATACAACCATGACTCCACAGCCACAGGCTTCCTGGTCCCGATTCAAAATTCAGGGTCTTCCTGTTACCTAATTCCTGCGCACCTAGAGAGCAGCAGCCAGAATGGAGCACTGTAGGGCATATGGGACACCTCTGGAGGCTAATAAATTAGACTTTAAGACACTTCCACACTGGCCTTTATTGGAACTTTTAAATCCAAACTTGATGCTACACCCAGCAGGTACTAACAATATTGTGGTATCAGTATTAGTGCTCCCGGAATCGAGCTAGTGGTATTTACAAGGAAGACAGTCATGTGGTAATATCGAGCTACCTGCCTTAAATTCAAGTTTATCTCGTAGTGTAGGTGTAGCCTAACATATTGCTATGCACTGCAATGTGGACGCAGCTTATTTCTCAGAGCTACATGTAACTATGCACATGTTATACTGCCACCAACACTGGTGTGTCACACAGATACAATACATACACTTTGCAGTACTGCATGGATCTTGCTAGAAAGCAGAATAGTGATGACCAATACTTCAAATATGTGCGCATCTACAAAATAACTGGAGTGACAGAGGGTCCTGCAGGAAAAACGGGGAGGAATGGAGATCAACAACACTGATTTTTAAAAGCTGAAAAATCATGTATTCTGGTTTTGGCGAGGAGGCTTTGTGGCCTAGTGGGTGGCACACTAGACTGGGACCAGGGAGACCTTAATCCTATTTCCAACTCTGTCAGTGTCCTGCTGGGTAGCCTTTGATGTGTCATTTCACTCTTCTGAGTCAGTTTCCTCCCTCTGAATACAGATAAAGATACTACCACCTTTGTAGAGTGCTGTGAGGCAGATCATTTTCGTGTGCTATAATTAAAGCAAAAGTTTGAGAGATGTAATTTCTGTGACAAACACAACTTCAGAGTATTTCCATAAGAAATCATTGTCTACTAATTGTCCTGTCCATTTCTGAAGAAGACCCTTGCATTAGTTGTTATAGGAATGCCCACTGAAGTCATTGGAAAGGTGCGCTGAATTGGCCCCATATGTCTTCGTGGATGGTATTTTGGGGGTGGGGGGTGTTTAATGAGAAAAACTCTAACATGACATGTCACAGAAACGTTTTTCTAATTTATTCATTTTCTTATGCCATAACAACCCTCATGATTTGTCATGATAAACCAGGCTTTACTTGTAACCATCTTGGTGACCTTTGTAACTTCTGACATCAAAATTTCCATAGGCTTGCTGGGTCTCAGTGTTTCCCACAATAATCTCAATTCTTTCTTCTTATTAATATGATTGCCCCTAGGGTAGCACTAGTTAATCCTCTCAAGAAATTGGCTGGAAAGCCCCTGCACTGAAGGTTCAAAGGTCACTGCCAAACTGATATCTCCCAAATGGCACCACCTGGTGAGTAATGAGGTATGCACAAAATAATATTAATCATATTTAATGTTCTCTGGTGCTCTCAATGTTACATTTTGTGACTTTATAGCAGGTAAACTTTTTATTGTACTAGTAGATATTTTGCTAGAAAATTTGACTTTAAGATTTATATTCCTGGTTGTACTGTATTTAAAATTATATTGGACTTTTCCATTTATTTATTCCTCTTCCATATAATAATACCCTAGGTATTTAGAAATGGCATCACTTTTCTTATACAAAAACAGGCTTCCTGCCAATTTCTTGAATTTAAATCTCTAGCCTGACCTTCTGGTCTTTTTTAGTATTTAATATTTAGCTGATATGGATTTGTTATTTGAAATGGAATACATTTTACTAGATACAGGTTCTTAGGGCACTGGTATCAGAAGTACAATTACATACAATATATTGCTTAACTTGATTTAAACAGCTACACTACTCTGACAGGACAGAGAAGCTTTTAAAATCATCAGCAAATCAAAACAAAAATTACACAAAGAAATAACTACAGCTAGCCTCTCCTTCCAGATATTTTTAATATCTAATATCTCCTGTATACTAAATCCATCAAACACATAGGATACTGCACAGCACAATATTCTATTAAAGGACACAAAACACCTATATTTTGAGATTCTTGATGCAGTTTCTTTCTGCATAAAAACCACGTATTCTCCCAAACAAAACATTTTATATACACATTTAACTTATAATATTCTAATTTAGAATAAGATACATATGTAAATGGCACTACTGTAATCATCACATTGTGTGTGTAAGCATGTGAATAAGATTGGCACTTTTATCATATGCCTAAACAGTAACTACATTTTCCTGTTCTTGCTAAATTATCTTAAAAACTAAATTATAATCTATGTTTTCTCAATATATAGACTCTCCTGTTAGGAGCTGTTTTACAAAGTTGGCCTCCTGAGATTATTTGACTTTGAGGTCTATACTATGAAGACAGCTTTAGTTAAACTAAAAAAGAAAGCTTATATGAAACAGGACATTATCTGTGAGAATATTTTAAATCAGATTTCCTTTACAGTTATTCTTTCACTTACATTCATATATTTGCCTTTTTTAATATGCTGTAACTATCTTAATGTGCAAATGACCTCACAATATATCATTTGTGGAAGGAAGGAAGAAAGAAAGGAAGGAAAGGTACTTTATAATAAATTACAAAGGTTAAAGTGCACACTTACGTTGCTTTTTCCCATTGCAATTTCATAGCTTTGCTAATGGCAGCCTGCTGAACAATTTAAAAAACAACTGTTTAATTAGAATGCAGTTGTTGCTTTTTTGTAGTATTACTGCTAAGGGCACTAAGATGCCTTCTCATAGGCAGGTGCAGGTGGTTTGTACAGCTCATTTAGCCTGGGTGAGTAATGTCAGTTCAGGAGGAGAGAGAGGCTTGTGTCTTCAAACTTTCAATCTGCCTCCATTATCTGTGATCAAGGTGGAACCACAGGGGAGTGGAATTACTGGCAGGTCTAGGACAAGTGAAGAGGCAGAGAATCTGAACGACGTATTAATCATCTTTCCCCTCTCTTCACTGGCGCCAGCCTCTGTGCCTCCGACTCCCCGGCGCCAGGCAAATGGATTCTCTGTCCCCACAGGTACAAGCTAGTGCCTTTCAGGGGCAAGTCATCAGAATAATAATTACTGACACTGCTGAGATCAGCCCTAACTGGTCCACAAGGGACAAGAAAAGTATTATTGGAGGGACATATTTCCTGGATTTTTATATTAGTATTTATAGCGTTATGCTTTAGACATTCTACAAGTTAACTGACAATTTTAGAATTATATCATCCTAAATCTATGCTCTTGATTACCAGAATAGCATCATTAACATAATATAAGTAATTAATCTTCACAATTTCACCTTAAAATGTTATTTGTATCAATTGCTGGGGTATGTATACAAAAAAGAGCACATTAGATCATTTATGCTGCAGCAACTCTTATAATTCAGTTGATAGTACAAACAATGGCTCTCAATCTTTTTGGACTATTGCACCCTTTTCAAGTGTTTGTTCTGTCATGTGTAGCCCAAGTCTCATGTCACTTAAATGCTCCTGGCGTGTAAAGTGAGACACAAAAATACATAAGTGTAACAGCACACTATTACTGAAAAAATATTGTCTTTCTAATTTTACCATATTATTATAAAATAAATCAATTGGAATATAACTATTGTACTCATATTTCAATGTGATATGTGAGCCTGTTTTTCACTTGGGAGCCTTGGGTGAAACCGGAGCCCTGGATGGCAAGGCTGAAGCCTGAGCCAAGCTGCCTGGGGCTGATGCATGTAACAGATTCACAGGGCTTTCCACCCCTTAACAGCAGCTCTGCACTTGCAGCTCCCCTGAATCCATCCTGTGAACCCCATTCCCACAGGAGTCACAACTCCCAGGCTCAGAAACACTGATCCAGATAAGTATCTGAGAGGTAGCTGTGTTAGTCTGTGTCTGCAAAAACAATGAGAAGTCCCGTGGCACCTGATAGACTAATAGATATTTTGGAGCATAAGCTTTTGTGGGCAAAGACCCGCTTCATCAGATGCATGTGATGAAGTGGGTCTTTGCCCATGAAAGCTTATGTTCCAAAATATTTGTTAGTCTGTAAAGTGCCACAGGACTTCTCATTAATCTAGAAAGACTTTGGTCGAGGACCATTGCTATAAACAAAACAACACTTGCACATCTAGCTTCCATACCTAACAAAACACAGCACACTACTTTAATATGGCCTTTCCTGACTGCATAATTAGACAAATGTAATATATAATGTATTCACACTACATACATATCTATATTAGCACTCACATGAGCACACTTGAATATGTGCAGATAAATAGGTGTAGCTAATCATTTAACTGTTATATCAAGTATCTTGAAGGATTTTACATTCTAGATTTTATTAACATTTAGCACTTGCATTGCTCTTTTACTCTTCAAAGCAATATACACACATTAAATAACACAATTAATTTAAAAATAGAATAGGCTAAACAATGAAAAATCCTGTGGCACCTTAAGGTGAACAAATTAATTTGGGCATAAGCTTTTGTGGGCTGGACCCCATTCTGTCAGATGCTCCAACCCACAAAAGCTTATATCTAAATTAATTTGTTGGTGTTTAAGATGAACTCCTCATTGTTTTTGCTGAAACATACTAACACAGGTACCACTTTGACACTTGTCGCCATGCAAAGAATAAGGTAGTAGCTCCTAATGAACAGATTTTCAACACAATAATAGTATTAATATTAATGCATTTCTCCACTGGAAAAAATAGACAATGGATGCACCTACACTAGCCCCCTTCTTTGAAGGGGGCAAGCTAAGCAGGCACGTCAGAGGAGTCTAATAAGGCACTGCGATGCATATGCAGCACTTCATTAGCATAATGGCCGCCATGGGAACTTAGAAGATGCTAACTTCGAAGCGCTGACAGGCAGTGTAGCCACGGATGCTTCCAAGTACACGCTGAATTTCGAAATTCCCTTACTCCCAAAAAGGTTTTCAAAGCTCCTGCAGCTACGCTGACCTGTCAGCACTGTGAAGTTGGCAGCTTTGAAGTTCCTGCAGCAGCTATTATGCTAATTAGATGCTGCATATGCATCACAGCACCTCATTATCCTCCTATGACCTGCCTGCTTAGCATGCCCCATTCGAAGGAGGGAATTAGTGTAGACGCACCCAATATATGATACTTTTTACATTACAGTACAAAGTATTTTACTTCACATATTGTACACCACTGCACAAAATATTTAATATTTTCTTTTGCTATTGAATAGAGTCAATTTAGCATCTAACTACCAGTGATACTCATCTTGCTGTAGGATTAATATGTATGTCAAATTACTTGCCAGAATTGCATGACAAAATTGGCGGATTAACATATACTGGTTGATGCACCATTCATGTGAACACGAATCTTGACTGCAAGAGAGTTAAGATCATAAAGTCTCTGACCTGCATTTCAGCTTGGAGTTCCCCACACACCTGCAGGCCTCTAAACAATAATAATGCTAATGTAGGTTTACACCATTTTGTGTTAAGTGCCAAAATAAGAAAAAGAAACAGATTCAAACCATGACGTGCATATTTATTTTTAAATCAGCGATTTCAAAGTTTACCTTCACACAGTACAATGCAACATCATACACTGAAAATGCAAAATCAGATCAAATTATTGTTTTCTTTGTGATCAGCCTCAGCGACTAGCAGACAAATCAGCCAATCAGAATTCTCTATTGATTTTTCCAGTGGTTCTAAGTGACTTTAGACAGTGATCAATGATTTAAAAGAGAACTATTAAATCTTAGGGAGAGAAATGCACACCAAATGAAAAAGAAGCAATTCAAGTGAAAATTTTAAAAAAGATAAAAGAAAATAGAACTGTGTATTTAATAATTTCCAGACTCTCTAAATAGAAATGGCCAGAGTAAGAGGAAAATCAAGCCTATTTTTCTTCTGTTTTTCTGAAAAATACCCCAAATACAATATCCTTTTATATGTTTTAATTCTATTTATGGGCTTGTTTGATGGCATAAATAAACATTACTGTACATTTGCCAATTGTTCTAAAAATCCTAAATACACATAAGACTGCACTGGGGGAACAATTCTGAAAATCTTGGAACAAAAAGATAGTTGTAAAAAGACAAGACTATTGCTATCAGATCATTATAGTTCACCTTTATGTACTGTGATTTTTCCTGCTTCTGTAAATTTGACAATGAGGCATTTTCAGTAGCTGGTATTAAGAAACTGGTCTTTAAATTTTATCAATTCATTTTTTCAACACAGATACGTAGAAAGGGGAACCTCAATATAAGAAAAACAGTGTATTCAGATACCAGCAAGCATTACAATGCCTAATCCTGAGTAACATGCCCAGGAGCCAAGGGAATGCTATTTCTCTTGGTTGTTACAAACAACAGATGCTGTCAATTACCTTTAAGCAGCATCCAAGAAAACCCTTTTGTTACATTTTGCAGTATTATGCAGAAAGTGTCACCTCTGAAAACGAGGGAACAAGCTGTTTTTCATTATCATTCAATTGTCCCAATCAATCTGACAATTACAAAGAGAAAAAGTCTTAATCACTACACACACGCTAGTTACAGCTAGTTTTACCAGCTGCAACCCCCACCCCCGAAATAAAAACTTCTAAAAAAATCTCACTTAGAGATGCCATAATCCAAAAAAGCAGTCACAGTGGAGAATTAAACATACAATGTTATGATAGGTATGGGAATAAGCATTGGAATGAACTGGTAATTAAATCAGCTTACGCTGTTTGTATAGTCTGATTTTTATTTTGGTAGAATTAGTTGTATGTAAAGAAACAGCCGTCAGCATCTTACTCATTTATGTTAGGAAAAAGTTGTTCATTAAAGTGGTGACTGGAGAATTTCTGTATAAGACAAAGTACAGGCTGAACCTCTCTAGTCCAGCACTCTTTCATCCAGCAATATCCAAGGTCTGGCATTATTTTTGTTAGCCAGATGTCTGCTTATCAGGGTTGTGGCCAAGTTTCCCGTGGTCCTATAAAGTTTGTTTACACCCACCAGTCCTGGCTCTCATTGTTCTGTGCTGTTATTTATTTCTAATTTACTTCTAATGTCTTCTAACAGCCCAGTAAGCCATGGTAGTGTTGATAATGCTGCTGGACAATATTGACCTCCCGTGGTCTGGCAAATTCTCTTGTTCAGCACCAATCAGGTCCTGAGGGTGCCAGACAAGAGAAGGTGAACCTCTACTGTATATGTGAAAAATACAAGAGTTTATTGAAAACTAATTAGAGAACATGTATAAATACAGAAGTCCAGATTCATTCACTCTGATTGCAAAAGTCAGGCTTCAGTAAGGCAGCAAAGCCAGCCAAGCAGAGGCCTGAGCCCTGAGTGTGTGTGAAAAGACAGGAATTCAGACAGTGATGCAGTCTACGGCCTATGAATCTGAGATGTTTGCTGAGCCAACCTATTTGCGACATCACCCAATGCCCACAGCCAGCCCACTCACTCATCCTCTTTGTGCTTTTGCAGAAGATACACCACAGATTAGCCCTAACCCTGCGTCTCTGTGCAGACTGTGGGTAAGTCTGCACAGAAAAGAAACCCCCACAGCTAGTCCATGCCTGTTGTCAGGGCTTTCAGGCTTGTTCCATTAGTCTGTGGATTTCTACACTGGGGCTACAGCCCCAGGTGTAGGAAACCATAGGGTGGGAGGGTCATGCAGTCCCAGCCCTGAAGTAATGAAACATCCACAGGCTGAGCCCTGAGCCAGAGTTGGCTGGCATGGGTAAGCCGTGCATTTTTTTTTTTTTTTTGTTGCGTAGACGTGCCATGTAGAGTCCCCATACTCCCCTATATCCTGGTCATGTGCATAGTGAAAATACAAGTTTGATCCTTTCATGGCCATCGAGAGCCTGGAAGATTTGGCCCACAGGGAACTACTATAGAGGGAACTGCCAGTTGTCTTGCCCAGCATCATTAAAAACAGCTACCTGTTTGCTACCAATGCCTAGCACAGAGAAGCAGGCAGCAGTATTCTGGAATGGAACTAGCATACAGTATTGCACAATGGCACATCTGCGAAGTGAGAGTGATGTGCATTAGAACAGATTTTCCTTTAAAGGATATGCCAGAGACTTGACACTGAAAGTATCTGTCTGATGTAAGCCTTTTACTCTATGCCAGTTACATTTTGTCATCTCTCCTCAGTTACTGTCCTCATTGTCACATCACCAAAATGTGCAAATCAATTAAGAATTTGCACAACCACATTACTGTAGAAGTACATCCTCGGCAACAGGCCAATCAAGAGAACAGGCACAGAAGCAATCTATGCAGGGGAGTACTAGTAATGGCAACGTCGTCATATATTTTTCTTTTAAGCCTTTGATGTAGAAAAATGAAACATGTTCATCTACTTTTTTCCCCCTCTTTTCACAAACAACATCTGAGCAGGATACACGTCTCCCTGTAATTTTGTAGCGCATCTAGCAAAAATCATAACATCTGCATTTGGCATCATGAACCTTATTGCATTTTGATAGGCTTTTGTCTGTTCATGCAGCTAGGGGGTAGGGTCTGATCTTCGGCACACAAACCGAGGTTTAGCTCCTCTTCTTTGAGAAATCTCCAGACCAAATTCTTCCATAGCTATATAGCACTTGAAATAAGATCAATGAACAGAAGGAATAGACAATGCAAAGTAATAAAATTAACCACATATTTAAAAAAAAAACTATAAGACTTAGAGAAGGAACAGCTAAGTGGATCGAGAGTGAAACATCACACAAAATGGGGTGGGAGTGGCCAAATTAGCCACACAGTTTAAGAAGATGCAAACTGTCAGGTGCCAGGTTCACTAATCCTCATATTAGGATTTTTAGCAGCAAAGAAGGCCTGAGGACACATGATTTTATGAATGCACATACAAATTTTAAAATGAAAGGCCATAGCGTTTCAGAGCCAGGAGGAGTAGTCTGATGAGATGGAGATGGAGCTGGAGCTAGCTTAGAAGGTAGACAGTCTGTGCATCTTAATAGTCTGTGTTTTATAGGAGCATTGTCTCAGGCACGAACAATATATCTTTCCCTTCCATGTGATAAGCCAGCGTTTCCAAGAACTCAAGGTTCTGATTTAGAAGACCTGGAGTCCACAAAGCTTGAGCAGGAAACAATCAATCTGAGGGCAAATAAATGAAGCTAGATGAGGCTGAGAACTGCTTCAAGTCTCTATTCCAATACCTATAATGAAGTAGAGGATAAGCTCATGGCAGAGCATTGATTCAAAAGCTCCACCTGAGGATATGGCTGGCCAAGATATGAAGAGGCCTTTTATTCCTTAGAACCTGAGGAAGATGTTGGTGCGAGGGCATGACTAGATCAGATGCTCTTTACAAGAGGAGATAACGTCATATTTAACTTGCTCATTCTTTCAGTTATCCTTTCTACAGTTTTATCTTAGGGTTGGTTTTGTTTTTGTTTTTTTTTCCCAAACTGGTTTTCCACAGAGCAGTATCTGTCTGGAGTGGCCAGCTTTCAGACAGCTAATGCAACCCTCTTGTCGATGGGGAGGGCGCGCCGCATCTGGGCGTCCTGGTGCCTCAGTGCGGGGGTGAGCCACTGGCAGAGCTCCAGGAAGGTCTGCCAGCACATGCAGAAGTTCCACAGCCACATGTCGTCGGCCCACTCCCCCATGACCAGCTGCTCCCACCACTTGGAGCTGGTGGGTAGCTCCAGAGTCGGCAGAGCACCCAGCGGGGTAGGAACAGGGTAGCCTGGTGGTCAGGGGTGTCCCCATCTGCCCCCTGGGAGGGCCCCCCTGCCAGGAGCTGCTGGGTGGCCTCCCATGCAGCACCTAGCAGGGCGCTTGCTCCCTGGTTGACTACCTGGAAGGCTTCCAGGTGCTGCTGCTGCTGCTGGGGGTCCATAGCTGCTGTGCGTCGGTCTGTGAGAGTGTGGCTAGTGCACTGCAGACCTTGTGCTGTGCAGGCTGGGTGTGTCTGGGAGGGGCCCTTTAAAGGAGCAGCTTGCTGTTGCCCCGGAAGGGCTAATCCAGCCTGTGACCCTGTCCGCAGGCTTTCCTGGCCCCTTACCTCAATGGGGAGCGCTTGTGTGTGTGGACACTCTGCATTTCCTTCTGGGGCAGCTCCTTTCAACATTCTCCATCACTACTTCTACGTTGAACATCGACGCAGCAGCCCCAGAGGATGTGTGGATGATAGGCGTCGAAGTAGCCTATTTCAATGTTGTTACTTCGAAACAGGCTACTTCGATGTAGTGTCCTAGTGTAGACATAGCCAGAATGTTTGAAGTAAAAAGTTTCAGGTATTCCGCATGTGGATTCATCTTTCATTAACCTTCTAGGATGTTCTGGATCTTTGTAGAATCTTGTGGGACCTTCCAGACTTTCTGAGAACTACATTTTCCCTGAACCTCCTAGAATGTTTCCAACCATGCCCCCACTAGTACATAAGAGGTGGGGTTCATGCCTGCTGACAGGGAGGACAGGGAGCAAAAGGAGCAGCTGCCCCAAGGTCTGGTGATTTAAAAGGGCACAAGACTCTTGGCTAGTGCCACCACTACTGCAGCCATGGCCACAGGCCTGTACCTTACATTTGTCACTGGCGTACCATGCACTTCAGCCAGCTCTGAGGGCTGCTGTGGGGAGTGATACAGCATGCTCCAGAAGGTGCTGGTGGCTGGCTTCTTCAGCCCGATTCATTCCACAAAAGGCCCCACCCTTTCTGGGAGTGTGCAGCCAGGCCCCCCAACCTGTGCTGGGGCCCAGCATGTCTGTCAGCCACTTGGTGGGGTGTCACCAAGCAGTCTGTGAGATATAAGAATAAGACGTGAAGATATAAGATTTGAGTGATATATAAGATATGTGAGATATAAGAATTGAAGTGATAGGCCAGCTGCACTATTGTGAACTTTGTTTTATTGCACAGTTATGAAAGTGTATTTGTGGTTTAAGACTTGATGACTATAAGTAACAATTTAAAAAGGACATATTGAATGAGACACCAGAGATATTTATTCAACCCCTATTTATGCAACAATATAAAAGAAATACCATTTCAACTTTTGCCATGCTTAACATGTAATGCTTCATGACTTTCTAAGATTGCAGAACACAGACTTTTTCTCTCCCTAATGCTGTTTTCTACTATTGGAAATAATAGAGCCCCACAAAGAAGTCTTGAGGAGCTCAATATAGGAAGTGAAAAGCTCAATTGCAATCCAATATGTGGAAAGGGCAAATTTGATGGGAAAATATGTGAAACAGAACAACAAAGACTGGGCTATAGGCAGTAGTGATCAGCCCAGTACTGAAGAAATTGAGGAGTGAAGCATAAATGATGGAGGTTTTGTTATTCAGAAATTAGCAGATTTACCAGAAGATAAGGAATGGAAATGTGAACAAAGGAATCAAGAATCATCCATTTTTTTTTCTGGAGGCCTAAAGGAAGTAATAATAAAGAAGAATGGGGCTCACATGAAAAGGAGAGAAATGGCAAAGAGAAATTTGGTTTTCATGAAAAGGAGAGAAATGATAAGGAAGAATCAGTCTATGCTGCTGACAGAAACAGCACTGAGAAAAACACATCACAAATCAATACATCAGATCCTGCTTTATGACCAGCGATCCTAAATCCTGCCGACATTGTACAATTTTGAACAGGATGGACAAAATTGAGGAGATGATGTTTCAAGTAAATGAGCAGAAGCATCTATTCTTAAAGTTATCAGAGGGGTAGCCAAGTTAGTCTGTATCTTCAAAAACAAGAAGTCCTGTGGCATCTTATAGACTAACAGCTATTTTGGAGCATAAGCTTTCATGGGCAAAGACCCGCTTCATCAGATGCTTGAGTGGGTTCCAGAGGAGGGTCTGGGAGTGGCTGGCCAATTACAAAAGCAGTTTCTCCTCTCCTGATTTTCACACCTCCTCTCTTGATATTCACACCTGACTGATAATGGGTCACATCCTCCGTGATTGAATTGATATTGTCAATTCTGGCCCTCCTCTTGACTGGGACTCCCTCCTTTTCATGGGCCTATAAATTTAGACCCTTCTCTGGAACCCCCTCTCAAGCATCTGATGAAGTGGGTCTTTTCCCATGAAAGTTTATGCTCCAAAATATCTATTAGTCTATAAGGTGCCACAGGACTTCTTGTTTATTCTGAAAGTCTGACCACAAAAGCATGTTCTAGAATATAGAAAAAATTAATCACCACTGGCTAATTTAATTGAAATCAATTAACACAGGCTATGTCTACACTTGCCCCCTTCTTCAAAGGGGGCATGGTAATCAGTCTGATTGGAAAATACTAATGAAGTACTGTGATTAATATGCAGCACTTCATTAGACTAATGCTCCCCATGGCAACTTCCAAGTGTCAGAGTGCTACCCCATGCTACTTCAAAGTGCCTTTGCAGCACTTTATCAGTATCCTCTGATCAGGCTATGAAAACAGAAAAAAAACAGTCCAATAGCACTTGAAAGATTAACAAAATAATTTATTAGGTGATGAGCTTTTGTGGGACAGATCCACTTCTTCAGATCATAGCCACACCAGAACAGACTCAATATTTAAGGCACAGAGAACCAAAAATAGTAATCAAGGGTTTCTGATTTGTCAACCTTGATTTTCATAGTATATAGACTGGCACGGTTATCTCTCTCTGTCTCTGATCTTTCTGATGCAAAATATTTGATAAGAATACCAAATCACTGCTTGTGCATTCTGGGTACAATTACTGACATAGCTTAGCTGATGCTCCAAAGCACCATGAAAAATGATACGGCAATTTTATGGCCCATTTCAAATGGATGGAGTGGAGGTTGAGTCTAGTGTCAAGCTGAGTAGATACACAGACACAGAAAACCACTGCATTGTTAATGTAGAAACCCAGCATTGATGTAACTTGCTCAAGCATCTGATCTGAAGTTTCCTTTTCCTTGCAAAGAATATTTTGACTTGCTGGGACTTTTTTTTTTTTTTTTTAGTGAACATAATGGTAATTTTCTTGGTTGGGAGAGCTTCTTGGGAAAGGTGATGATGGTAGAACCTGTACCAAATATCTTGTTAAAAAGTAATAGACCATTACTGCAGCAAAACAATTCAAAATGATCTTATGGTGAGCTATACCTACCAAAGTACTGTATTACACTATAATAATGACTGCATTCCAGACATTAGTTACAGTGAAAAGACGTCATTTACAGTAAGATTTGTTTACAACAAAAATGGCTTTATACAAGACGACTCTACTGGAAAAGCCCTAACAGAACAGTTGATGATGTTTTGAAGGAGAATAAACTAAATGTTCAGGAATTCAGAGGTCAAGATTACAACAACAACAACAACATGAACATGAAAGGAAAATACAGTTGTATAGAGGCAAGGATCCCTATGCTGACATTCCCTAAATCTGGTTGGGTCAGATGCATCAGCGTCTTCTTTACATTCATTATCTCTCTCCAGAGTACTGCAAAGGATATAAAACCTGTTTTCTGGTTCAGTGATCAGGTGTAGAAGATTCTCCTGGATAATTTTACAAATCCGACCATGCAGCTGCTAAGTGACACTTGATGGGAGAGCCACATGGACAGCATAAGGCCAGAGAGGTACCATGTGACTGGGGTTTATAATGACTTAATGGACTGGTGCAGTCAAGTAAAGCTGAGTGCAGAATCATGAGGCAGAAACCTGGCAAACCAGACTTCAATTTTCTGGTCTCAATTTTGTTTTGGTACAATATCCTGTTGCAAGTAAACCTTGTAAGAAAGGCATTGCAGATTCAGTCTATGGACATCCCAACCACTAGTACCTTGATGATAAGCTGCCTTGAGTTTGTTGTGGCCTACAAAGAGAACGGATATGAAGATGTCATCACTGCTGCCAAAGAGATGGTGGAAAACTTAGAAGTTGAACTTGTCTTCAAAGAGAATTGGATTAATCAAAAGACAACTTGATTATGAGAGTAAAGATGAGACAATGAGAAGGTCAGAAGAAAAATTCAAGAAGGAGTATTTTTTTGCTCACTGCTTGAGTGTCCTCAATCTTCTTTCTGCTTTTAAAGAACAGACTTGAAGGACATGCAGGATGGAAAGCAGCTAGAGTTATCTCCAGGCCTTCCTAGCAAGTATGAAGCAGTTGTAAGGCATGAGGTGGGCAGTCTCACTCTATTGCCAGGGAGAGCCCATTAGGGATTGAAGGCCAGCTTGTCTTCTGACAAGACCCCTTTATTTGGCTCTCTCTAGAAGGGAGAGAGAGAGTAGACAAGTAAATCTTACCTTATGTACTTGTATGCATGCCTGTGGAGAAGGTTGAGGCAAAAAAGGGTTGTGAATGAGCAGTATGTTTATGCTGTTTTCACCTGGGTTTCTTGCTGGGCAAGTAGAGGTGACTGCCGGCAGCCTGGGCTTCTGTAGCTCCAGAACAGATGGAGCCCAGGAGGCTGAGACAGACTAGGAAGGAAAGCAGCAGACTACCACAGAGAAACTCCTCTAACATCAGTTAGTTTATGATTAGCTGCCCTCACTGAATAGGCTCAGCAGTAACTTCACCTTTATGCTAGCGTGAGATGAGGAAAAAAGCATGAGGGTCACTCCAGAGGAATGTGAATTTTCCCTCTGTGTCTGGATCTAGATGACCTGTGGAGGGCATCACTGTGGAAATATCAATGCAAGAGCTTGAGGAGAAGGAACTTTATTTTCTTGCCTTTACAGTGCTTCTTCTTGGCTCATGCTACAACTTCACTGCTGTCACTGGGGAAGAGATATCACTATAATACCACAGAGGAGGTATTAAAGAACTTCCAGAAGCCAATTAAAATGTAGGCCAAATGCTTAGGGAAAATTTTCTGTAAACACATATGGAGAGTGCCAATTTTTGAGAAGATGCTGTTTTAAAAAGCATGGTAGGAGGAGGGCTGGAAAACAGCCACATTGCTACTTGGAGTCAGAAAAATATGATGGTTTTTTCTGAGGAGGAAGTATGAAGGCTCAGTCACTGCACAATGAGTTTGAATTTTGTCCTCCATCTTCATGAATACAGGAAACATGGGATTATAGACGTTAGCT
Source organism: Carettochelys insculpta (assembly GCF_033958435.1). Lineage (NCBI taxonomy): Eukaryota > Metazoa > Chordata > Testudines > Carettochelyidae > Carettochelys > Carettochelys insculpta. The sequence continues at coordinate 8,791,864 of NC_134145.1, forward strand.
GTCAGAGAACAGAAAGATTCTGGATGATCAGGTGGTTCAGGATGTTAGCATGGGCATTAGGAGCCCTAAAATCAGTTTCAGTTTGAGAAAGAAAAAGAAGCCATTTTGAATATTTACCCACCCTCTTGCCTGGTGGTACTCAACCACAGGTACACTGGGAATATGCAGAAGTTTTCCAGTGATACATAAACTCTTCTAGATATTTGCCTAGTTTTATACCCAGCTAAATAAAAAGCACTAGCTAAGTTACTACACACTAAAATTTTATAGAGACAATGACTTGTTTATTATGTTCTAAATACAATACACTGAAATGTAAGTATAATAATCCATGTAAGTAATACTTATATAGAAAATAAGAATGCCCACAATTTTATAGTAATAGTGTGCTGTGACATTTTTGAATTTTCCTGTCTTGTTCTGTAGGCAAATAGTTTTTAAGTGAGGTGAAACTCTGGGCACACAAGACAACTCAGACTCCTGAAAGGGGCACAGTAGTTTGGAAAGGTTGAAAGACAATGCCATAGACCAGGCGTGTCCAACCCGCGGCCCACGGGCCACATGCGGCCCTGGACAGCTAGTAATGCGGCCCCACAAGATTGTAAACTTTTAACATTATTATGTGATTTATATACATTAACTATATTATATATTTTATATGTGGCCCACGACAATTCCTCTTCACTCAATGCAGCCCAGGCAAGCCAAAAGGTTGGACACCCATGCCATAGACAATCTCTCCCAAAACATATCCATTTCACACAAGAAAGCCCAGGCTCCAGTGGTTTCACCAAAGTAACTTCAATGTTCTCCCACTTATCCAGAGACTCTACAACAGAACTCTTACATTCCATACTGGTAGCTGTCAAACTGAATTTACCATTGGTGGAGATTAAATAATACGTTTTAGCTGTGATAGACTGCCTACCCTTTTTCTGTAACTACTGGCACCAATCAGCTACAAATGACAGACCTCAGAGATAGTAGTGAAAAAAAAATGATTGCTTTTGTTAATCACAATACATGTGCTGATTGTTGATTTATTAGTAATTATAGGTTCAGGTAGCATTAAGAAATTATTACAGCAAGGATCTATTCCAGATTAACAATATCATAACACACAGTTTTAAGTCCATTTAGTTTGATCATCTGCACAGTTTTACTGTTTTGACGGTTACACTAGAGTGTTTTGTTGATAACACGCTGCACATTTGTACACAAAAAATGGTTTTGTTGACAGTCTGTCGACAAAACTCAGCACTTTTGCCAGCAGTGTTCTGCCTCAAACCTTTGACAGATTTCTGTCGACAAAACAGTTGTGTAAATGCCCCAGCGAGCCTCCCTTGCCAGTTTTGACATCCCCAACAATGGGCAACAATGCTGTGCTCCCGGGTGCCTGTTTTGTTGAGAGAGCAGCCAGGCAGTCCAGTTGCTCTGTTGACAGAGTGGCACACTCTCCCAATTTGCTTTAGTGTGTGGCCGCTCTCTGTCAACAGAGGTTTTTTTGGGAAATCTCTTCCAACTGTGACTTCTGCTGACAGAGTGCTGTAGTGTAACCGTAGCCTCTGTGTTTGTGCTATGAAGAGGTCCCCATGGGGGAAAAAACCACAACTGAGTATATAGAATACATGATTGCAATAAGAAGGAAAAAAATAAAGCACACAACATACCCTTAACTAAATCAGGTCTCTGTGTGATAACAAGGCAGGACAGATGGCAAAGATCAGATGCAAGTTTTTATGGCTTTTTTACTTTAATTTTTTTATTATGCCAAGTACTTCCTTTACAAAATTAAGCTAGTGCTTTTTACTCTTAATAACAAAGTGTAAGGTACTGTATTTTGTGTTATTACAGTACTGTGTAAATGTCTATTTTGCTGCATATTTTCATATGCAAATGTCAGAAATTAAATTATCTCAAACAGTAGCAGAAATTTTAGAACAGTATTTTAATATAAATCATTATCCCCCTCAAGTCATATTATAGATAGAGTACTGCTTCTGTATTTATATTTTTTCATTAAAATAAAATGATTAATTTCCAGAGTTAATTTACTTTCCCCATCACAATAACAAAATAGAATTTAATATCTCTAAGCACTAGAATATTTAAAGACTCGTTTACTGAGAGAAGCTTATTGTTTTAGGTACATTTTCTTGAGAACTGCATGTTGCTTTTATATTACTGCAATATTTTAATGGATTTCACTGGACAAATTGTGCCTCATTGCTTGGGTTTTGCCAAGCCTAAAAGAAGTTACTTAGGATCACTTAGGAAATTATGCAGCTATTTATGCACATTTTAATGAACATTTTGCCTACTTTGAACATCTGAATGATGCACTGAACACCTCTAGGTCACGCATTTTAAAGAAAGCCCTAAAACTGTTCAATCAGTGTAACCCCACCCGCTCCTCCCTCCCATACAGTGAACCTTTGCTTCTCTCATGTGAATTGGACAAGGGCTCTGTAATGATTCTAAATCCGCCAATATGGACGAAAGTTTTGCGAAACTGGTAGAGGAGCCATTGGCTGCACAAAAGGCACTGATGGGGGACAACCACTATGAAAGCCTCTGGGGTGGAGTAGCAGCTACAGAGGAATTTCAGAAAGGTGCAGGAATGGATTCTATACTCAGAATCCTAAAAGGATACAAGCAGAAAACCTAATACACATTGTCGGAAGGCACAACTGGGGAATTAAATGCTATATGTCTGATTCCCAGTCATACAAGGCCTCTTTAGGCTGCATCAGCAGTGTACCATCACCTTGAAGTGGTTGTAAAAGTACACTGTACTCAGTTTCCATCCACTTGAACGTTTCTTTATATTGATGCAGTGGTATAAATGGCTCTGTATGTCCCTAATTTAAATGGCCCCCTTTTTCCAAGTGCAGACTCTCTTTTCATCTTCATGGAGTGATCCTGCTATTAAATAATAACGTTAATGAGGTTTAAGATGATTATCCCTGCAGATGAATGTTAGTAAGCCCTAATGGTAGACTCTTAAGTCAGAGGTGGAAAGGATCTTTATTAAACAATCTAGTCTTACTTCACCTACAGGAGTCTTCCCATTGTTTAACAATACGATTTATCCGTTTCATCTCCAGAAATAAGATTTCTGTATTTTAAATTTTTTTCTCCCACACTTCACAAAGCTAACATCACTCATGCTTGGGGTGAGACTCTCATCAGACATCTCATCAGAATAATTCTTAAATGGTGCAACAAAGGAAAACCTACAGCAGCAAAATTATCCTATCAGCCAGATGAGAATCTGTGAGTTAGTGACTGAGCCACTTGTACATTAATCAGACCTTCAACCAATATCATCAACAAAGGTGTGTTATACACTTTAATCAGACTAATATTGCTGTGAATCCAACTATTGTGAAGCTATGTGGAACTCCTTGGACAGTGCATAGATATTAACATGCCGCATGCACTATGTTCCAAAAAAGAGGGAGTGTGAAAAATATGGGATGGGAAAAGTTCCCAGTCTTCATATCCCCAAAAAACTTGACATTGTAAATAATAATTAAGTGCTTGACAGATATTCTTACTCCTCCTTCCAACACCAGTGAGCTGTTCTGACAGCACTAGCACCACATTTCCATGAGGAAAGAAGCGATGTCAGGAGCACTGCAAAGTCTATGACACAGAATGGAAGAAATATCAGTGAGAGAAAGACTTGGTTTATTTACATACTAGAAGATTTACCTGGTGTTTCTCTTGTCCTCCAGCGCAGGGGGCTAAGGAAGTGGGGTGTGGAGGAGTCAGGGTAGGAGCTTGTAGATGTGGGGGGCTCAGGGAAGGTGATGGGAAGTGCAGAAGTCAGCGCAGTATGTGAGGGGTGCAAAACTCAAGGCAGAGGGTTGGGAGGTGTGGGGAGGCTCAGGGCAGGGGGTGGGAGTGGCTGGTGACTCCTCCCTGGGAGTAATCTGGAGCTGCGGGGGCCATGCTGTCTGGCCACCAGTGTTGCTCCTCAGAGCCAACCTGGAGCAGTGGGGGCCATGCTACCTGGCTCCCAGCATTGCTTCTGGGGGCAGTAGGGGCTGCACTGCCCAGCCACTGGCATTACAATAAACCACTGAGTTATGAGGGAGGTGTGTTTCTGCAACCCCTGCATAACTTGAATTTTTGTGCAAGTCAAGGGAGACAGGAACCAAGCTGACCCCTGGTTCCCAACTCCCCTGGGCTTGCAGGAGCCAAGAAAGTGACCAACCCTGCAGGGCTAGTCAGATTCCTGGCTTCCAGAGCAGCAGGGAGGCCAGAATCAGGGGGCAGCCTGGTCAGTTTCCCAGGTTCTGCAAGCAGCGTGGAGCTGGGAACCAGGCAGCATCCTGGCTCACAGCTCCCCTCCACTCCTTGGAGCCAGGAGACTAGCAGGGCTGCTGCCCTGCTGAGTTTACTGGCTCTGCAAGCAGAGGGAAGCCAGGAGACAGGCTGATGCCTGGTTCCCAGCTCCCTGCCACTCCAGGGACCAGGAAATTCCTGCTGTCAGGGGCAGCAGCCTGTTAGGATTGGCAGAAGCGTTAACCTCAGACATATGCAACTTTATGGTACGTATCTCAAGGGTTTACTGTACTGCCAAGCTCCACAGCTCTCTGAGGCTGTCAGGGGTGTACTTGATTGCTACTCCCCTGTGGTCATTCTGGAGTGTAAATGTTCCATGTATTTGCTGGCCCCCTCTGCTTATTCTGGAGTATTCTGGAGTCCCTGCTATCAGACCATTACCTTTCTGTATGATAAGAAACAACTGCATTCCAGGCACATCCCATTTCCCTGGTACAACCAAACCCTGGCCTTTCTTTAAGTTGTGATAGGAGGAAGTTGCATACCAAATTGGTGGTCCTAGCTGTGACCATTTAGGAACAGCTCTTGAACATGGATGGATGGACACACACACAGACAGATGCACAAACTCTCTCAAATATATAGTAGATGTACAGCAGTCTGGAAATATATGGGCAAACAGCATGCAGGAAAACCATTCTCTGGAATCTTACATGAATAGCAAAGCTTGGCTCCCAGAGGGCAACTCTTCTTGCAAGAAATTACTCTAGTCAGACACCAATGCAGAAGGGAAATTTTACTGCTGCTCACAGACCTCCACTCCAAACACCACTACCACTGCATAGGACCTTGTATACCACAAAGCTAACATCACAGTATTTCTTTCTAAGATAGAGCATTTCTTTGCATGCTAAGAAAAAGAACTTGGAAGACTGCTGCCAGATGATACCAGTCATCATAATGTGATTGGAGTAAAACTAGGTTTTCTCCGTGTCCTCAGATATGTATTCCCCTCCTTTCCCTTCAAACTCCCAAAATTTATCTCAATTTCTCTTTACTGAAAGGGTTCAACAGAACTGACAAAGGTGTCCAGGGCATAGGATAAAATACTGACCCCACAGAAATGAACGGCCAAATTCTTTCCGACTTCATTAGGGACAGAAGCTTACCTATACCATGCTCTAATTTATGTCCCTGACCCTGGTGTTTGTGTGTTGGGAATTGTGGTGGCTCAGAATTGCCAAAAGATAGAAATGAACAGGCCACACCCCTCATTGGGCCAAGAACTATCCCAGTTTTGGAATAGGAAACACAGGTTTCCCAGCACTGTTACAAGAACTCTGCAATCTTCCAGGTTTCCTTAATGCTGATTTGCGCTGCTAGAGTAGGGGAAGGCAGAACAAGATAAAGCCCTATAGAAATCAGAGTTTTCATCCCACAAGATGAGTCACCATTTTAAAATGTTTATGCTGGCAATTGGAACACAAAATTGAAGTACTGGAAATTTTGCAAAACAAAAAAATCCAGTTTCAAATTGGAAATGCATTATGACAAATGTTGATATTGTCCATCAAAACAATTGAACACATTCAAGGGATATTTTTAATTTTCAATCAATATTTCTATATCAGCACCTCATTTGCATTTTCTAATGGCCATAATTTACATGCTCCTTCCAAAACTGAGGGGCAGTGTAGCCACAGCCGAAGTGACGCACGCGCTATTTTGAAATAAATTCGAAATAATGGGTGCATTATGGGAATAACACCTGTTTCGAAATAGGCTATAATTGGCTCCAATAGCAGTATTTCAAAATAGCACTATGCAGCATAAATGCTATTTTGACATAGCTAGGTGCTATTTCAAAACGTGTTTCAAAATAAGATATTCCAAAATATCCATTTCTTATTTTGAAATAGGGCTGTCATGTATACGGAGCCTCAGAGAATAAATCATTTATTGGTGGAGAGAGGCCTCCAAATTATATGAATCTCACATAGTGCAAGTAAATACAAAAAGACAGCCAACATCTGCCTATATGATTCTTGACTGCCTGATGTGTTGTGTCCTGAAAAAGTAATGAAAAGGGGGCATTTTGAAAATAAATAAATAAACCGTCTTTCAAATGAACTGATGTTTCAGAGGCATAATACGTGACATACTGTATCAGGGTAATTATGAAAGGGGCTTGGTGAAAATAACTCTCTATAGTTTATGCTGAAGAGTAATTCAGTATTACAGCATGGCTACAAATAACCTTTCACTCGTTCATTTTCTTCTTGATTGCAAAGATTTGGTAGGTTTATACAAAAAGGAAGGGGGCCCTGTTAGAATCTGTTAACAGAACGAAGTACAGGAAAGGAAAATGCCACTGGAGTAATCAAGATGGGTACTTGATCACAACACATGGTCACAACAAGTTGAGGGATGGAATCCTGAGACCTAAATTGCATTAGCATCCTTTGCAAAGTTGCACTGTGGCTACAACAGCAGGATATTAGCAGGATTACCCGGCATAGGCCATTACTCCTTTGGCTAAGTCTTGATGACTTAGTAGTTCTATGTAGTTCACTGAGCCAGCAGCCAAGATGTCTCCCATTTCTGACACCCCACCCCCCTCCCCAAGTGGAACAACATGTAGTTAGCTCCGTGGTGCACGCAGGATAGCAGAACCGTCCATATTTTCCTTTATCATCCTTTATGGTTAAGTTACACTGATGGCCTTTCCAAGGTTCCAGCAGTGCAATTCCAGCCTCACTGAAGTCAAAGGGAATCTTGCTGTCAGTGTGAAGATTAAACCCCAGGCTGTTAGCCATAGAGCAAGAATGAGTTCTCAGAGAGGAAAAGTATGTTAGTGAACAATAGGGAGCCTATTGATATACAACTGAGGACACAAAAATTACCTGCATTTGTTAGTCATTTGTATAGACCACACATTTCTGAGTAAACTAAGGGCACAATCCTGTGAGAGGCTGAATGCCCTTGACACCGTGCTTCAACTCTTCACAGATGCAGGATCTACAATTAGGTTCAAGATTGGTCAGTAGAAGTCCCCTGTTTTCATTTGCACTAACACTTTACCCTTCAGCACATAATTCTGTTTATGTTAAAGTGCATTTTGCCAAATCATCGACCCTAGTTGTCCTTTCAAAATGCACTGTGAAAATTCAGCCATTAAGTATCAATGGAAGAACATTTAGGCAAGAGCATGTAAATGCAGTCAGAATCCAAATAGGAGCAAGGATTGCTCATTGAATGACTCATCATGCACTCCTGGACAGAATTTGCATTAATCTTATAGGTGCATAATGAGTTAGGAAAAGTGCAGTTAGTTAACTGGGCCAAATATCACATGGTGTGAATCACAGGAAACAAGGCCATGATGTTATGAAAAATAATGCCACTAATAAGAGTCTGATAAATCATTATAATCAAGTGCAAACATAGAAGGAAACAAGAGCAGGGTGTCCTTTCCCACCCCCTGCCCACCTGAAACACAGGCCCAAAAATCTTAGACAAAACATTGTTTTTCATTCTATATTACCTTCTTAAGCATCTTTGAAATTTGCTTATATATATAAACCTCTAGAGCCTAAATCATGTTTATAACTGTTCTCTGTATGCCATGCAGTGTATGCACATTTACCAGACCCACCCGCATACATAAATCTATGGAATCCGTATTTGGATTACAGGAGTCAAATCTAAATAAACCCAGATATTTCTTCACACTTTACTGCCTCTTGCTTGATGACAAATAAAAGGCAGGGCAGCTTCTTATTTGAGGATAAAACTTTTAAAATATAGTATCTTTCATTGGTAAAGTGGTATACCATAAACTAATATAAAAAACAATCTTCCCCTTTTAAACATAGAAAATGTCCATGGAATCATATTGGAACCTTATTCCCACTAATTAATTTAATTACAAATACATCATAAGTATGTAAAACATAATACAGTAAAAGCTGAAGTATCCAGCCCTAAACCAGCCAGAAAACTCTATAAATTAGCATTTCTGAACTTAATTGAGAGTTGCCACAGGGCTGGATGGCTCCCTGCCTAACTCCACATGGCTCCCCAGGAGCAGCAACATAACCCTGCTGCTCCTAGGAACAGACACGAGCATTTCATGTGCTGCCTCTACACTGCCCTAAGCACTGGCTCAGCAGCTCCCATTGGCCAGAAACAATGACCAATGGGATCTGAAGGGATCTGCAGGCCAAAAAACAGTGGTGAGTCATCCAGCTGTGCCTCCATCTAAGAGCAGCAAGGACATATTGCTCTTTGCGGGGAGCTGCCCGAGGTGAGGCACCACCCATATCCAGCACTCCAAAGCCCCTCACGTGCCCCAACCCTCAGCCCTGACCCCCTCCTTCACTCAAACTCCATCCCAAAGCCTGAACCTGTGCTCCCTCCTCCTCTCCAAATCCTTCGTCCCCCAGACTCTGCACCCTTAGCCAGAGTGCTCATCACACCCACACCCACACCCACACCCCTGCCTCATAGAGAGCACACTCCCCCACTCCTCATTTCCCAAACATGCCAGAAAAGAAAGCCTGTACTGTACAACCTTCACTACAGACTGCCTGCTTTTTAATTTTTAAACCAATTTAATTACCTCCTGTACTTATCTATTGCACTCTTGTGACCCACATCACACATAAAGCTTCTTCATAAATTCTCTTGACCCATGGAGCACCTGACTTAATAAATAGAGATATTCATCTCATCGAGCTGGAGAGGACCTCATCAAGTCCAGTCCCATGCCCTCTCAGCATAGCTTAACACCCTCTGTTTTTTTTTTTTTAAACCTATTTGCCCCTAGATCCCTATATGGCCCCCTCAAGGATTGAGCTCACAACCCTTGGGCTAACAGGCCAATGCGCAAACCACTGAGCTATCCCTCCCTGGTTAGTGTGACATAATGTAGTATCTAGCCATTTCCACTGTTCAACTCCCAACTTTGATCCCTCCTGATACTCTCCAGTGCTCTATGCAGCCCAATTTGAATCTGCTCAAATTATGGGACGTCCACTTCTTCCACTGCAGGGGTACTTCACAAACAAATATTGTAAGTTGCTGGTAGGACGTTCTTCCTGTATTTGCAGGGTGAGGGGGTGTTGCTTGTTTGTTTGGTTTGGTTTGGTTTGGTTTGGTTTGGTTTTGGCAGCCTACATTTCAACTTCTTAATATGGGCGTATAATGAACCAGATATCCTGCATGATTCAAAGTCAGTCACACAAGATGGTAGCGTGGCAACAAGGGACAGCAGACACCAGCAGAGGCGAAATGGGGAAGACAGGATGGAGAAAAGAAATAGCTGCAAGAAATCCAGTTGAGCAGTGGGCTTAAAGATTGGAACATAAGGAAAGTTCTTGCACTGTTCCCCACTCCGCCCCCATTTTTAAATGCCAAATTCAGCTGTACTTTTTATATCCTGAAATACCCAAATAATCTTTCTCCATCTGCATATAGTTTGTTCTAATTTGAAAGCTGAGAAAAGCTCCAATAAAATGGATAAAGAAAAGCAGAGTCCTTTTGTACCTAACAAATGGTTTGCAGAATTATTTTTCTAAAAGTGAGTACTCACTACAGCTACTGTCAGACAAGTTAAAATTCCAAAGGACAGTTTGCCAACATTTATCACTGGATTAAAAACAGCTCTGTGAAATCTTCAGTGAAGTAGATAATATTCCATCACAGAATCAATAAAACCGAATATTGGCAGCACAGTGCTGGCAGATCCAGCAAAACTGATTTATAATTTGTACAAAAAAATAAAATAAAATGGAGCAAAAGACAGAAACCTCTTGGGAGTCACATCACCTAAATAGAGAATCAGTGAGGTAAACCACTTGCTGTTCACTTACTTGTGACAACCTGCCCAAACCCTACTATCACAATCTCATAGATAGCATAGATGGAGTGCAATGTTCAGAGGTGAAAGTAGGGTAGGGGGCAGTCCCACGCAATAGTCAAGTGCTTGTCCATGTCTGGGAAGCTATGAGGTCGGTCAGGATCAGAGGCAGTCCAGACAATGGTTGGAGTTCCCACAGGGATCAGTTGCCAGAGATCCAGTCCAAGGGCTACATCAGAGGTCTGCGGAGGTGAGGTTAGGTGAGACAGTAGAACAACAGAGTAGGTTCAGGAAAGCAGTAAGGCAAGGCAGTCTTGCAAAACAAGCAAAAGGAAGGAGAATGCTACTCCACTTTCTACTAGGCCTTTAAATTGTACAATTGACCACTAAGAGTGCTAGCTGTCCATCCAGTCAGAGTCCTGGGGCATGACTGCTATGGGTCTGTTGGCCTTTAGAAAGAAGACTGTTGGTCAGAAGTAGCAATTCAGTGTACCATCACAGCACAGCAGCTAAAGATATTGACTGAGGACAAGGAGAACCAGTGCCCAACACTAGGGTCCTTCTGCAAAATCTCTTGTGATGGTGCAACATACTCCCTTAATTGTACTTGGCCAGCTGTGTGTGTGGGATTGGTGGTGGGCCCATGGTCCTTGTCTTCCCTGTCCCTTCTGAGATACCTTGGGTTCTAGAAGTACTAGGAAGGCTGAGAAGAATGCAAGACTATAATTTTAATAGATTAAAATATTTTAAGGCCAGAAAGGAATATCATCTGGTCTGCCCTGCATTTCACAGGCCCTAGAACCTCATCCAGTCACTTTGGCTTAAACCCCATAACATCTATTTGATCTATGTAAATGGTTCTCAAATTTTCTATTTTACAGACCTCTTGAAAATTGCCATGGTTCTTGGCAAACCACTTAATGATCTTTCCAAATGTTGCCTGTACCATTAACTAACTATTGTAAAGCACTTGGGATAAAAGTGCCAAGTTAAAAAATCTTAATAATAATTTACATTTTTGTGCTACAAATACAAACACACACAAGTCATCTTTTAAGCTCAGTAATCAAAAATTCTCTGTGGATTCGTTCAGTTTTATAAGCGCTGGAGCACATTAACACATGGGCTTGGATATTCCAGACAGATCCCTGCTTCAAAGAGCTTGCAAATCAGGACTTTGTCCAACAAAACACATAGCAGCACCCCTACCAAACCTAGTGGTATTTGCTGCTTAACAGTCAATAGGAATAATTTGAACAGACAGAACAGTACCAGCTAAACAATATCTGGCCTTAATGGTTTCCATACCTCTCCCCAAATGTAGTGAAAAGCACATGTTTGGACAAGGGACTTCCATTACGTTTGAGCAGTCATTTGGGCAGAGCTATCACAGCAACGAAGGGTCCTGTGGCACCTTATAGACTAACAGAAAAGTTTTGAGCATGAGCATAACACCCCATCTCTACTTACGCTACATTGATGACATCTTCATCATCTGGACCCATGGGAAGGAGACTCTGGAGGAATTCCACCAGGACTTCAACAACTTTCACCCCAACATCAACCTCAGCCTGGAACAGTCCACACAGGAGATCCACTTCCTGGACACCATGGTGCTAATACACGATGGCCACATCAATACCACCCTGTACCGTAAACCTACTGACCGCTATGCCTACCTTCATGCCTCCAGCTTCCATCCCAGACACACCACACAACCCATTGTCTACAGCCAAGCACTAAGATATAACCGCATTTGCTCCAACCCCTCCGACAGAGACAAACACCTACAGGATCTCTACCAAGCATTCTTGAAACTGCAATACCCACCTGAGGAAGTGAAAAAACAGATCAACAGAGCCAGACGTGTGGCACGAAGCCTCTTACTACAGGACAAGCCCAAGAGACAAACCAACAGAACACCACTAGTCATCACCTACAGTCCTCAGCTAAAACTTCTACAGCGCATCATCAGGGATTTACAACCCATCCTGGACAGTGATCCCCCACTTTCACAGGCCTTGGGAGGCAGACCAGTCCTTGCCCACAGACAACCTGCCAACCTGAAGCAAATCCTGATCAGCAACTATACACCTCACCACAGTCACTCTAACTCAGGGACCCATCCATGCAACAAACCTCGTTGCCAGCTCTGCCCACATATCTAAACCAGCAACACCATTACAGGACCTAACCAGATCAGCCACACCATCGTGGGTTCATTCAGCTGCACATCTACCAATATAATTTATGCCATCATGTGCCAGCAATGCCCCTCTGCTATATACATTGGACAAACTGGACAGTCTCTACGTAAAAGAATAAACGCACACAAATCAGACATCAGAAATGGCAATATACAAAAACCCGTAGGAGAGCACTTCAATCTCCCAGGGCACACAGTAGCAGACTTAAAAGTAGCTATCCTACAGCAAAGAAATTTCAGGACCAGACTCCAAAGAGAAATTTCTGAGCTACAATTCATCTGCAAATTCGACGCCCTCAGCTCAGGCTTAAACAAAGACTGCGAATGGCTGGCTAAATACAGAAGCAGCTTCCCCTCCCTTCGTGTTCACACCTCCAGATCAACTGCTGGTAGTAAGCCTCACCCTTGCTGACTGAGCTAACCTTGTTATCCCCACCCTTGCTCTGGCTTATTTATACCTGGCCCTGCAGATTTCCAAGACCAACATCTGATGAAGTGAGTCTGTGCTCACGAAAGCTCATGCTCAAAACTTTTCTGTTAGTCTATAAGGTGCCACAGGACCCTTCGTTGCTGTTACAGATCCAGACTAACACGGCTACCCCTCCGATACTTGGGGAGAGCTGTTTCCACCTCTCCTAAGCTGAGCTTGGCACAAGCTCTCTCTCCACTCCTAGCAGTTAGGGAATTGGGACAGGGAAAGAGGGTCACCTCTTCCCAGCAGCCGCTGCCCTGGACCTGGGGAAGTCACCTCTTTCTCTAGCCAAGTATTACAGGGTGTGATTCTCAGGAGTCTCTGATCTATAGCACATCTTTCAGAAAGACATCTAGTCTTGATTCTGAACTTCAAGTGAGATTCCAGTATCTTCCTAAGTGAGTTGTTCCAAAGCTTAATTAATTTCACTGTTGAAAGTGTGCACCTTATTTCTAGAAAAAGTTTATCTAGCTGCAGCTTCCAGATATCTGATTTTGTTGTACTTTTCACTCTTAGATTAAAGAACAATTTACTATCAGAACCATTTTCCCATGTAGACCATGATCAAATCGTCTCTCAGTCTTTTCTTAAACTAATTAGCCTGAGCTTTTTAAGTCTTTCCCAGTAAGGTATACTTTTCAGACCGTGCATCATTCTTGCAACTCATCTTTTAACCATTTCCAGTTTGTCAACATCTGTTTTGAAGTCTGGACACCGAAACTGCACATGATATTATGGTTTTGGTTCATTAATTCCATATTTAAAGGAATACCCCTACACCTACCTGATATACCTGTTTATCCAACCAATGGCAATGTTCTCCCTCTTAGCTACAGCATCTCATTTCAGCTGGCCATCTACCATGGTCCCTAACATGGGGCTGGGCAACTAGCACCCATGGGCCACATGTGACCCACCAGACTTGTTTATGTGGCCTCCTGCAGCCTAGCTCTGGGCAGTCAAATGGGGAGTCTAGGCTCCCCTTCCCTAAATCCTTCTTAGTGTCCTCTGCATTCTGGAATGGGTTGTGTGATACAGTCCACCTTCTTGCAAGCGGGACCTACAATCTTTGTCATTAGATGTATGACCTTGCATGTGGCTGTATTAAGGGGCATGTTGGTGAAATGATGCCAAGGAGGCTGAGAGAGTTGCTTTCCCCTAGGCAAGCTCAGGGAATGGGTGCGGGGGAGAGGAGACCAGCTCCACACTCTCAGAAGGCGTGGAGCGTCAGGTAGAAGGGGCAGGGCTGGGGCATCTAGCCCTCAGTGCCACTCACAGTGTGCTGTGCCAGAACTCCCCACCAGGCAGTCCCTGCAGCGTCCTGGAGGGCGCAGGGTGGTGCTCTGGTGACAATTAAAAGGGCACAAGGCTCTGGCTGCCACCACTCCTGTGGTAGCAGCATTGGCAGCTGGAAGCCCCAGGCCCTTTTGAATTGCTGGCCGCTGGAGCAACTGTCCCTTTTGCACTGCCCCCCACCCCTGCAACCACACCTCATGCCCCCTGCTGTTAGCAGGCCTGAAGGATCCCACAGTGATCCAGAACAGTCTGCATAACTGACCTGATCCCATAATAATTTATCACTTCACCAAGTTTTTTATCTTCTGAAAACTTTGCCAGCAGTGCAATTATGTTTTCTTCCAGATCATTAATGAAAACATTGAAGAGCATTTGGAACACACACAGATCCCTGATGGGCCCCCACGACAACCACCATTCTTGAGATCTATGACTTTACCAGTTTTAATCTATTTGATACATGGGCTACAGTAGTTTTGTATAGTACTTATTGAGGGCAGGGGGGTTAAAGCAGACTGCTATGCAGGACTAAGTCAAATGCCTTCCTGAAGTTTAAGTATAGCCTACCAAACTATCAGTCAAACCTGTAATCTCAAATTGAAAAAGAAGTACCCACTCTCTAAAATAGAAGGGTACAGGAAACTCAAGGAATTGTGTATTCTACTACTATTTTTTAAGCAATTGAGAAAAAAAATGTTTATATACAGAATCTTCCTTCTTCAGCTCTATCTCCATCTAAGTGCATAAAGCTGGCTGTCAATAAAAGCAAACTCTATGGGGAAGCAATCAGCAAACTTCACAAACACTAAATAAAATAGCGTAAGGTACTTTGCCAGAAATACCATAGCATAAGGCACCATAAATATCAGAATATATTGTGTGTCAAACTGAGTTAACAAATATGCTTCACCAACACTCACCAGGGAACAGGTACAAACAGCATCTCTTCCTAATTCTTAGAGGAGAAAACATTCTATAAATACACCTAAAAATGAATGCAATATATCAACTTTTTCCCAACTATTTTGCTCAGACTGCTCATTTATGATGTCTGAATTGGGTCCCAAATAGTTTGTGTGCTGCAGGTTATATTTAGAACTGTGTAAACTGTTTTACTTGAACAAAAAACTTATTTAAAATCAGCCTGAGTTCAGGGTTAAACCCTGTCCAGAATAGAAGTGGTCAATTCCAACATTGTCTACGTCCACAAATCAACTCAAAGTATTTTGAAAAGACTGAAAAGAGAGGGCATGTTTAATTCAGAAAAAAGAAGACTGTGAGGGAACATGATAGCGGTTCTTCTTAGTCTCTGAGGATAGTACAAGAAGCAATAGGCTCAAACTGCAGCAAGGGAGATTTAAGCTGGACATTAGGAAAAGCTTCCTAACTGTCAGGGTGGTTAAACATTGGAATAAATTGCCTAGGGAGGTTGTGTAATCTCCATTATCGGAGAAATTTAAGAGCAGGTTAGAGAAACATCTGTCAAGGATGGTCTAGATGGTACTTGGTCCTGCCATGAGGGCAGGGGACTGGACTCTACCTCTTAAGGTCCCTTCCATTTCTAGCGTTCTATGATTCTATGGTATGCTTCATATATTACATGGGAAGCATCGTGTGATTGATTTACATCACTTTTTTACCATGTCTCTGTCCCCTCTCATGAGAAGAAACAGCCACGTTCAGCAGATTATATTTTCATTTGGCTCCCCACAGAAAGACTGCATTTTAGTTGTGACCTCTCATAGCTATCTGGAAAAGTTCTCCTATTCCCAGTCCACCAATTCCTACCTAACCAGAAGGCAGTGGAATACACATTAAAAAACTTGAAGTTTGCTGTTACTGGGGAAGTGTCTTTATTACATTTTGTCCACAATCATTACATTCTGACTGTAGAAGATTTTTAGATGAGGGGTGTTTGTTTGTTTGTTTTAGCTGTATGTTTCTAGCAAAGGCCTATCCTCATCCTGATTATTCTTCTAACTTTTAGGAACTCTACCCGTATGATTTAACATTTTGGCTCTCAAAAACATTTTACATGGGAAAATTTGTTCCCTGAGATCATTCTGTTCTTCCATGGCCGTGTCTACACGTGCCCCAAACTTCAAAATGGCCACGCAAATGGCCATTTCAAAGTTTACTAATGAAGCGCTGAAATGCATATTCAGCGCTTCATTAGCATGCGGGTGGCCGCGGCACTTCGAAATTGACGCGCCTCACCACCGCGCGTCTCGTCCAGATGGGGCTCCTTTTCGAAAGGACCCCGCCTACTTCGAAGTCCCCTTATTCCCATCAGCTCATGGGAATAAGGGGACTTTGAAGTAGGTGGCATCCTTTCGAAAAGGAGCCCTGTCTGGATGAGATGCGTGGCGGCGAGGCGCATCAATTTTGAAGTGCTGCGGCCGCCCGCATGCTAATGAAGCGCTGAATATGCATTTCAGTGCTTCATTAGTAAACTTTGAAATGGCCATTTGCATGGCCATTTCGAAGTTTGGGGCACATGTAGATGTAGCCCATCAGTGATAGACATGAAAAGTGATAGCCTCATGAAAAGGAGCCTGAATCTAAATCTAAACCTCAAATTTATCTTCAGAATGAGATGTCAACTATGGAAGAAGTAAGTTCATATGGAAAACTTGAAACTGTGGTTAGTGTAATTCCCAGACAAAGGGGGTCGGGGGAGCAGGAAGAAAGGCAGATATAGTGCCTGTCTTTTGAAAATGGAAGAAGAATCATAGCAACTACAGGCCACTCAGCCTCACCTCAGTCCCCTGGAAAAACCATGCAGCAGGTACTCAATGAATCTATTTTGAAGCACTTGGAGGAGAGAAAGATGATCATGAACAGTCAAGATGGATTCACCAGAAGAAAGTCATGCCTGGCCAGTCTGATTCCCTTCTATGATAACTTATTCTGTGGATATTTGGAAAGTGGTGGATGTGACATACATTGACTTTACAAAAGATTTTGATACATCTACAGTATTCTTGACAGAAAGTTAAAGAAGTATGGATTGGAAGAATGGACTATAAGATGGGTAGAAAGGTGGTTGTATCATCCAGCTCTCCATGTAGTGATCAATGGATAAACATTCAGCTGGCAGCCCGTATCAAGTGGAGTTCTTCAGAGGTCAGTGATGGTGCTAGTTTTGTTCAGCAGCCTCATTAATGATCTGGATGATGGGTTGCATTTCACTTTCAGCAAGTTTCTGGATGATATTATGCTGTGGGGGAGCCGTAGATATGATGGTGGTTGCGGATATGGTTCAGAGTGACCTAGACAGATTAGAGAATTGGGCCAAAAGAAATTTGGTGAGGTTCAACAAGGACAAGTGCAGAGTCCTTTTCTCAGGAGTGAAGAATCCCATGCACTGCTACAGGATGAGGACTGACTGCCAGTCAGGAAAAGCACCTGGGGATTACAGTGGTGAAGAATTTGACTATGAGTAAAGAGTGTGCCCTTGTTGACAAGAAGGCTAATGACATATTGGACTAGTTTAGTAGGAGTACTGACAGCGGATCGAGGGACATAATTATTCTCCTCCATTTGGCACTGGTGAGGACACATCTGAAATATTACATCCAGTTTTGATCCCCCAACCCAATGCCCTGCTACAGAAAAAATGCGGACAAATTGGAGAGAGAAATAAAAATTACCAGGGCAGTTATATTGATGTCTTATGAGGAGAGGCTGAGGGAACTGTGTTAATTTAGTCTGCAGAAGAGAAGAGTGAGGAGGGATTTGATAGCAGCCTTCAAGTAACTGAAGGGAGTTTCCGGAGAGGATGGAGCTAGGCTATTTTAAGTGGTGGCAGAAGACAGAATAAGGAGCAATGGTCTCAAGTTGTAGTGGGAGAAGTCTAGGTTGAATATTAGGGAAAAAATCTGTTTCACTAGGAGGGTGGTGAAGCACTGGGATGGGTTACCTAGGGAGGTTATGGAATCTCCATTTTCAGAGGTTTTTAAGGCCCAGCTTGATAATACCCTGGCTGGAATGACGTAGTTATGGTTGGAACTGCTTCAAGCAGGGGGTTGGGCTCAATGACCTCCTGAGGTCTCTTCAAGCCCTAATCTTATGACCTATATTAAACAAAATTTGGAAAGGATCTTTCAGAGTCCTTCCTTACTCATTTTCTGTGGGTGAAATTCAAACCTTCCTAAACAGCCAGGACCAAATCATTGAACTGCCTTCAGAACACAAGGACAGGATTTGGAGACTGAATTCTGTAGTTCCACAGACCCTCTTCCTCATGGAGTTCTGCATTCCAGAAGCTCCCTGTACCTAGCCACAAAAGATTGAATGGATCCATATATGATTATAGATCTGCCATCCCTTGTCCTCTGCAGAGAGAAACTGCACCAATTTGGCATTCTGCTCTAGTCCTGAACCACTATGGCCCTTCAGGAAGGATTCCTTTCCTTTCACAATGCCATTGCCAGGCACCAAGGCTGAATGTCTGGGGGCAGGCCTACTATAACCTGGATTCAAATTGGAATATGTTGGAGTACATGCAAATCAATCTGCCATATTGATTGTCCAGAATACTTGTAAAAACAGCAGCCTTGAGGAAGCTGGGGTCAGACACAGAAATTCCAAAATCACTTGTTAACGTCCTCATTAAAAAATTGTATATGAATATTTAATGTCAAAGGTAAAATTTCTGTCAGATTTTTGGGATTCTTTCAAAGCAGACATTATTTTGTTTCATTAATGCTGGGGATTCCCTGACAGCCTATGTAAATATTCCAAAGGATACAAAGACTTTAAAAATAACGTTCAGACACTGACTTAAAATGTAACAGTGGAAAAACTTCATCTTGTACATGGAAGATCTGAATTATCTGACATATATTCCCTGGTATGTGTAAGCAGTTTGAATGCATCAAATTGAATAATGTATGGAGAGCAATGAAACAGAAAATGCAATAGCTTCCATTAGGTTTTGGTTTTTGTTTTTGTGAAAGCACTTGTGTCTACGTCAGATTATTCATAGTCTAACAAGAATCATAGAAATGGAAGGGACATTGAGAGATCATCAAGCCCAGGTCGCCGCACTCATGACAGGAACAAGCAGCAGCTAGACTATGCCTGACAGGTGTTTGCCTAAGCTGCTCTTAGAAATCTCCAGTGATGGAGGTTCCACAGCATCCCTAGGAAATTTATTCCAGTGGTTAACCAATCTGACAGGAAATTTTACCTAGTGCCTAACCTAAACCTCCCTTGATGCAATTTAAGATTATTGCTTATTGTGCTATCAGCGATTATGGAGAATATTTTTTCTCCGTCCTCCTTGTAACAACCTTTCAGGTTCTTGAAAACTATTATGGCCCCACTCAATCTTCTTTTTTCCAGACTAAACCAACCCAATTTTTTAATCTTCCCTTATAGATCATGTTTTCTAAACCTTTAATCATTTTTGTTGCTCTCTTCTTGGCTATCTCCCATTTGTCCACATCTTTCTTGAAATGTGGTGCCAAGAACTGGATGTAATACTCCAGCTGAGTCTTAATCACTTCTTGTGTCTTGCTTACAACTCTCCAGCTAATATATCCCAGAATGTTGTTTGCTTTTTTGCAATGTTATTACACTATTGACTCATTTAGCCAGTGGTCCACCATGACCCCCACATCTTTTCTCCACTACTAATTCCTAGGTAGTCATTTCCCATTTTGTGAGTAAATGATTCTTGCTTTCTAGGTGGAGTAATTTGCATTTGTCCTTATTGAATTTCATTCTATTTATCTCAGGCCATTTCTCCCATTTGTCCAGATAATTTTGAATTGAATTCTTTGAGAGTCTGCAGAATACATGGCTGAACAGAGATTGGCCTTTAGAAGAGATACAGAACTTGCCAAGCGGCAAGGACTCAAATATTTTATGGACTTTTCACCTTACATCCATGTCAGCATTGATGAGGAAGTGCATCTGTTCAAAAAGCCACAAGAAGCAGAAAGGTTTTTTAAAAGCTTTGAGTTAGCTGAGTACTTGTTCTGTGGTACACTGTTTGTTTCTCACTTGTCTTGCTCTTTTTGCACATAGGAATTTATCAAGCAACTGACTGACTAACTTATTTGGGTTATCTCTCGTGCTCCATGCTTATGTTTTATTAACCCCTGGGCCATGCATATCACTTCTCATCAAATGCTGCTTGTGAAGTGCCCTAGTAGGTGAGTTAAGGGGATACCTCATCCCAAACTGATCTGACAGGAGTGAACTGATTATGGAAAGGACATATTTCAATTATATTTTAGCAATGTTACACTCTTTTGTACCTGTATTTGGGTTGCAGGAATATGGAAGCATTTAACAATTTCCCTAACCAGATGGATCAAATATGAACCATTTTTGATTATATCAGGTTTGGGAGCTAGCTCAGCAGGTCCACATGCCAAAGAGACTAACAGAGGGAAGTGCAGCTGCCAGCTGTTCTCAGGAATTTGGGGGCTCCAATTCTACCTTTTAAAATTGTTGCCAATCAGAGACCCTGCCACTGGGGGTCTTCAATGCCCAGCAGCTTGCCCTTCCTCCAAGAAGGTCTCCCCACAAGATATCATAGAAAGGTGTTGGGGAGCTGAGCTATGCAGCTGTACTCCCAGAACAGAGCAAAAGAGAGGATCAACACAGATTGCTGAGCTAGATGGTCTAATGATTTCTGCCTATCACCTCCTATTTCCCCTCTCTTTGAACTTGTCCCTGTTTGTGCCTTTGCCCACTTCCACCCTCCTCTCCCCCAGCTCCTTCCTCTATGTCCCTGCTCTTCTTACTTCCTCTTCTACATGCTCACAAAATAACGTCAAAGTTGCTTACTTTGAAGTAAGTGACTTCAAAATTGAGTATCTACACACAAAATGCACCCTCCCTTACTTCAAAGTAGGCTCCCCCTACCTCAAAGTAAACATCTACACACAATAGCCCCAACTTCAAAGTAAGGGGCCAGGATGATATGATGCAGGCAGGGGTTGCACATCCGACAAGCCCTTCTGGGCTACCAGCCAGCCCTCCTCTTAAAGGGCCCCTACCAACACCCTCACCCAGCACGTGCTCAGGGCTGCCAGGCTGCACACAGCACAGCACAGCACAGCACACCCTTCGCACACAGCTGAGCCACTGTTGGGTCTGGCATGGATCCCAGCAGCTACCCGAGGGGGATCTCCTGCAGATCGTGGCCAACCCACTGGCAGCACTGCTGGTGGCTGTCATGCAGCAGCAGCGCAGGGCCAGCTGTACAGCCCGCGCCCTGCTGACCCTCTGCCAGGGGGAGCAGCTGCACCCCACCTCAGTGATCTGGCAATGCTGGAGCTGTCTCACCAGCACCGACCGGTGGGAGTGTCATGTGCTGGAGGACTGGGACAACAACTGGTGGCTGCAAAACCTCCAAACGAGCCAGCAGACATTCAGGGAGCTGTGCCACTGGCTTGCCCCAGCCCTCCAGCACTGGGACATCCACAGTCCCCCATGTGTAAGAGGGTAGTTATTGCCCTCTGGAAACCTGCCACATTGGACAGCCCCCTCATCACTGGACATCAGTTCAGGGCAGGCAAGGCCACCATCGGGGCACTCCTGTTGGAGGCAAGCCAGGATGGGGACATGTATCCCCCATGGGGGGCACTCAGTATGGGGGGGTGCTGCATGTGGCTGCGGGGGTGCCCTGAATGGGGTCGAGGACCATTGGGCCACACACTCATGGAAACATCCCTCTTGTACCCCATGCAGGTCATCCAGACAGTCAACACTCCCCTCCTCTGCCGGGTGGTCACCATCAGAGACCTGGACGTTGACCTGGCTGGCTTTGCGGACTTGGGGTTTCCACTTGTTATGGCAGGCTGAACGACATGCAGTTTTTCATCCGTGTCCCAGAACATAATATTTCTGGGCCCTCGTGGACTCTGAAGGTCCATTCATGGACATCTATGTGGGATGGTCCCACAAGGCCCATGATGCCCAGGTGCTCAGGAACTCATGTCTCAGCCACAGAATGCAGGAGGGGACCTACCTCCTTTCCCATGAAGCTCACAGTGGGAGACTTCACCGTGCCCCCTGCATCATGGCCGATGCCATCTACCCCTTGCACTCGTGGCTCATGAGGCCCTATACTGAATGCGCCAACCCATCCCAGGACTGGTTCAACGGGTGCCTGAACCGTGCCGGGAGTTCCCTGGAGTGGGCATTCGGGTGGATGAAGGGGCAATTTTAGATGCCTCCACAAGAGGCTGCAGATCAGAATCCCAAATGTGCTGGCGGTGGTTGTGGCCCACTGCACTCTCCACAATATCATGGAGAGCAAATGGGAGCCCTTTGTCCAGGCCTGGGCTGCCGAGACCACCATGTGTATGAGCAGCCACCTGGTGTCCTGAGCTGTGAGGCAGAAAGGGATGGGGTGTGGGTCAGGGACACCTTGCAGGAGGCCTTTGATTGGGGCCAACAATGACCCTCTCCACTTCACCCCACCATCATGCACCCCTCCACCACTGCAAGGGGTTAGGAGTGTAAGCACATGGATTTTCTTTGTGCAAAATAAACTTTTAAAACATATGAATATGTTATCGTGGGAAACTATCTACATAAGGGAATGATGTATAACAGGGATCCTGGGGTGGCATTGGGATGGGGCACTGAACTGGGTGAGGGTGCTGGGATGGGGGCAGCTCACTCATTCACTGAGGTGGTGGGCCAGAAGTTACAAGAGGCGCAGGAGCCCCTGCCATCTCGGGTCAGGGGACCCCTGTGAGGTAGGGATGGGGCTGGAACCATGGGGGGTAGATGTGTGGAAGGGGTGCAACAACATTGGGGTCAGCAGGGAGCAGGGGGCAGCAGGAGGGATCCACTCATCCTCCATCATGCTGGCCACCATCCACTCTGCCAGTATCAGGTAGGCAGCAGGTGGCAGGGCCCGAAAGTCGGCACCTGCGGTGGGACCTGCAGCAGGGGAACTGGAAGGGCTGCAGCGGGTGGCAGTGGGTCAGGCTTGTGAGGGGAAGGAGGTTGGATGGGGCAGTTGGCAACAGCCTGCGTAAGGGTCTCCAGGCAATCGGCCACCTGCAACCAAACCTCCCGCTCCCTTGCCAGCCAGTCCTCACCACAGGTGTCAGCTCCCGCAGGGCGGCTGTATGTGCAGCTGTCTCCTTCTCCCCCCTGTAATAGTGGTGTCTGGGCTGGCAGCGACTCTGGTGGAAGGCAGCCTAAGGTGGGGTGCCAGCCTACTGGACCTTGCTGCCTGAGGGCTGGTCACAGTCAGACTTGGGTCGGCTCCCAGATGGCAGGCCTATGGGGACAAAAAGGGACAGCGGGACTATCATGCATCCTGACCCTGTGGCTCTGAGCCCCTGCTCCCTCCCCATTGCCTGGTGGTCCAGGGGCCCCAAGGTATACCGGGTGCAGGCGCGTCCCCTCATGGTGTAGCTGGGGATGGATTTGCTGTGGCCCCCCTACACCTTTCACAGGTGAATGCTCTGCAGAGCTAGGCAGGGCTGTGGGTGATGTGCATCAGCCAGGCACGTGGTTCCCTGTAACCTGTGCCAGGGCAGGCTTCCCCTCCTCAAGCCCCGAGGCATTCTGAACACCTGGTGCCTACCTGCAGGTACCTCCACACATTAGGGGAAAGCCCAGTTGGAGGGGTCCTGGCTTGATGGCTCAGAAAGGAGAGTGATGACGAGGGTTCCAGTGCTGGAATCCTCATCATCACACCCCGACTGATCGCATGGTCCTGCAAGTAGGTGATGGTGTCTCCCGAGAGTCCCGGCTCCTCAGCAGTTGCCACCTCCAGCTCCAGTGGTGGTGCAGCAGTGTTTACCGCATACTGGGGGGCTGGACCTCCTTGGGCCCCAGGAGCCAGTGGAGCTGTTCATAATGGGGGCAATGGGTGGGCCATGCCCCTGAGCAGCTGTGCGTGTCCCTTGCCCAGCAGTACAGCTTCCGAAGCTCCTTGACCTTAATCCAGATGCTCTCCCCAGTCTGGACAGGGTTCCCCTGGGAGGGAAGACCCCTTACCAGGCACTCATAGGCATCGGCATTGTGGTGCCGTACTCTGGTGTGCAGCAGGACCTCCTCGTTCTTGCACTTCCGCATCACTCCATGAGGGGCCCTTCTTGGGAGGCTGCTTCACCAGCTGCTGAGATCCCTAAGGGGACTTGCTGGTGGGCTCCAGAGGCTCAGGACGTTCTGGGGGGATGCCATGGCTGTCTGGGGGTGTAGGTGGCAGCTGAGGCTTTAAGAGGGGGCTGTACATCAGGGAGCTAGTGGTCCTCCTGCTTGTGGCATGCTCTCAACTTCCTGCCTGGCGATGCTGTGGAGCTGGTTCCTATCAGGCAGCCAGCAGGGACCATAGAGCCTTGCTTGGGCTAGCCAGACTGTCGCCATCCTCCTGATGTAGAAATTCAGACAGGATCATTGTTTGGCTAACAGAAGCGCTTTATTTTACATGGCCACAGTAAAAAAGGCAAGGGGCAACCAGTTCTCAACAAAAACAAAGTACGGACTTCCTTATATACCCCATACAATTGTTCTGTTATGGGTTACACAGATATGGAAAGCTGAATTTTCTGGCTTAAGCCAGTCTTGAAGTTACATTGTCATATGGAGCTAAGTGCACCTTTCTCAGGCTGCTTTCTGATAAGCTTTCCTCCAACGCCACCTTATTTTTCTCACTCGGCCTTCACCCACACCCCTTCTCCTATCCTGGCATATCTACTCACCTTGCAGTATTTTTCCATTTCTCATCACTCCAGGGGGGCTGCCACCTTGGCTGACTCCTTACTTCAAAGTAAGGAGTGCAGAACATCTATACACACTTAACTTCAAAGTTAAATTTCAAATTAAGCCACTACTACATACCCAGGAGTGGAGTAGTGACTTTGAACTTAGCCTCCCTTACTTCAAAGTTAACTTTGAAGTATGTTTGTAGTGTAGACACAGCCCTAGTCTTTCTCTCATCATTGTCCCATCATCTGCCACCTGTATTCCCTGCTTCAGCTTCTTTAAACCCTCCATCCTCCGTCAGCTTCTATGACTTCAGTCCCTGGGCACATGAACGTGAAGTATAAAGTTTGTATAGAAGAATCACGTATTCAAATGGATTGCTTGTTGTGCTCTTTGATGCAGAAATTTACAATTTGTCAGAGAAATTGTGTCCCATCAGTTAAATGTCCATTTAATATGAGGATGGAAATCAATCTCTGGCTGTACACCAAAGGGAAGAGAGCATATAACCCTTGGAAAATAATCCCCACAACCCGCAATCCCCACCCGAATAACCAAGATGCATTATCATTATTCTGCTGTCCTGTCTTGCAAAAAGAGGGAATAATACCTTGCACATCCTATACATAGAGGAGGGAGAAATGTGGTTGTGGTTGTGGGCTCCCTTTTGTCCCCTTAGAATGTATTTTTTTTCTTTGTGGTACAAGGAAATATAGGATGAATATACAATAAAAACTGAGTTATTTGGGTAACTGGCATGCTCAATTAACTAGCACCTGCTCCACTAGGGGCCAGTGCCAGTTAATTGAGCATATGAACATACGGAACATACAGAATTGTGGATGCTGCAGCAGTTGGGCATATGAATATACAGAATTATGGTTGCCGTGGTACCAGTGTGGCTGGCTGCCCAGCCAGTGGCAGCAGCAGCGCGGCTGCTGGCTTGTGGCCAAGCCATGGCTAGTGGCAGTAGGGTCAGGGTCCTGCTGCCATGCTAGGGACAGCTCACCAGCTGGAGGTAGCAGCAGCAGTGCTGACTGGCTGCTCAGACAGCAGCAATGGTATCAGGGGCTAGCTGCTTTGCAGGGGCAGATGGAAGCAGGCAAGCCATCTGCCCAGCTGGTAAGGAAGGCAGCAACAAAAGTTCCACAAAATCCACCACATTTGATTGTCCAGCACCCCCAATTCCCTTGGTATGCTAAATATTAGAGCTTCTACCGTATAGTGAGTATGAGTGGAAGCTCTCAGCCTTTCCTTTCCAGAGCTTATGATTGGTTTGGTTTGGTTTACAATAGACCCCGAAGATACATGCACTCGAGTTGCACATATCTCAGGTTAATATGACTCTGTGGGGCAGGGGAACTGATCAGAATTCCTTCTCTGGTCAGTTTCCTGGCTCCACTCAGGGCGGCAGTTGACTCAGCTGTCACCACTGACAGGAGAGCTTTCTCCACTGTCAGGAGCAGCGAGAGTCAGGCTGCCGTCCCTGACAGCCAGAGAAAGACTCTCATCACCCTAGGGAACAATTATATAAATTCAAAGATATTTGGACTCCTTTTCTATATACATTTGGATAAAAATATGTTGAGATGGCTCAGAGAATACCAGACATTCATTCCAATTAACTCCTCCATTTTTCTGTCTCCAAAGTCTTCTCCTTTCCTCCACTATTCCAGGAAATTTTGTCCTATTTTATTTCTCTTATATGTCATGTTTATCTAGTAGTGCCTGGTTTTATATTGTCTGGTCTTATAGTTCTGTCACGTCCTAAAATCGTGTAACTTCATAATTCTATTGGAGATCCCATGAAATATGTGGTATTTGGAAACATAAAAGATCTAAGACATTCATCTTTGTGTACTTTTCCCTGTCTGCTTCTTTATGAAATCAATAAAAAATTAATCACAAAAAGAACAATACATTCTTTGTTTTTCATATTGTGTGTCCTTGATTAAATCTTGAAGAATAAAATGATTGTGGAGCATCAGCATATTTCTTTGTTAAACCTGAAGGCAGGGACATCCTCTATATATCTATATGCTTTACTTCTGTCTGGCTAGACATTGGAATCAACATTTTCTATAACTAGCATAACCTTGACCACTGTCATGCACATCCAACAGGGAACTGGATTCCCCATCTTCCCCTCAAGTTATCGGTCATTTTTTCCATATTTAGCTGTGATTTGAATGCTAACCAGATAACGCAGTCTGTACAAACAAGTTAGTACTTTCAAAACAATACGTTTTCATTATTAACCAAAACACAAAACTTTCAGTACTCAGCACAATGAAACTCAGAAACTTAAGAATAAATAACTGATCCCAGACTAGTAAACTTCAGTCATAACCCACCAACATTTAGATGAAAAAGAAGGAGTCTATACCAGTCAGTTGCAGAGTCAGATAGGCATTGGGTCTGAAGGAAGAGAGATTCCTGCCCTCTATATATCACCACTACAAGATAATAATACAGGCTGAACCTCTCTCATCTGGCACCCTCAGGACCTGACCGGTGCCAGATGAGAGAATTTACTGGACTACAGGTGATCAATAGCATCTAGCACACTACCACCACTTCCACTGCCTGGGGGTAAATTACAGCTAAATACCACCACAGAACACTGAGAGACAGGACTGGTGGCTGTAAACAAATTTTATGGGACTGTGGGAAACTTGGCCAAACCCATGGTAAGTGGTCATCTGGCTAATTAAAATAATACCAGATTACAGAGTTTGCCAAATGAGAGAGTTTCAGATCAGAGGTTCAACCTCTAATAGCAAGAGGAAGATTTCTATTATCTATTCTCTGAAGACAACAGACAGTTAAAGAACACTACAAAGGAAGGACCAAGCACAGTTATGCAGCAGCAGATATAAACAAGAACTTTCTCCTAGACAACTGGTACATTAAAGAATCAATATGTATGTCCTTCTTCTTGCCCAATGTCTACCATAGAGAATTTCTCTCTTTCTCCTCTAGACTTACACTGTAAGTTCTCTGGGACAAGGTAGCCAAGTTTATTGCTTCTTTAAAGCACCATTTCTAACTATGGGACTTAAAAAAAATAGAACAAGCCTCCATATTTGCAGTTGAGTCTACTCATAAATTGTTTTCTTCATGACTCCACGGAAGTCAATGACAAAACTCCCATAGACTCCAGTGGGACCAGAATTATAGCTTATTGCTATAATAAGAGAAGAAATGGAACTACATGGGTCACATCTTCTTCCCCTGTGCTTGTAATTCCTCTTCTTTTATTATAGTTATAAATTATAATACTGGCCCAACAAGAGTCAATGGGAATTTTGCCACTGTTTTTAATGGTGTTAGAATTTCTCACGTAATTTATAATCAACCAATAGGGAAATAAGACCTTTGTTGTATGGCTTCCACTAGCACCATCAGGACAATTAGGCCTAACACTTTGCACATCGTTTAAGGTATACTATCACAGCTATTAAAAAAAATGCTGCCAAGACGGAGATTCTGGATACTGAGCTTGTCATTTATCAGTTCTCTGAAGTCAATCCTAACTAAAGGTTATTGTCGGATGTCTTGGATTATCCAGATACTGAAAACCTAGAAGTGAGAACACTGTTGTAGGCATTGGAGGCAAATGTTCTCCACAGCCAGATTGGACATTTTGCTACCTATGGTAGTTGGCCTAGCACTGACCTCCTAAGGAGAAAAAAGGAAACCAATGATAATGTTCCAAGATGTATGTAATGTGTTGGAAGACACCTCATTTGTACATTTGTCTGAACTGGGGAACCTTCGGTTTTTATTTCTTTATAATGAGTGATGTTTGGAATGGTTAAATGACCCAGCAGTTAATGATGGTAGTATATTTCTGGCTATGTTTTCACTGTAAAAATTGGTACCTTTTTGCATCAAGACAGCTAATTCAAGATGCTACCTGGAAGTTGATCCCAGCAGAGTCAAAGCATAGGCAGTTTTTTCCCTCAGTGCAGTCAGGATTAGCCTGATATGTCCCACCTGACCTTTATTTTGACTAGCTGCATTACGGTAAAATCTCCAATGACTTTTCTCCACTAGGATTTTACATAAAATAATTATCTTTAGTAATCCAGTAAATCAAGTTAGCCATCTGAATGTAAAAGCATAACATCTTGCATTGCATTAAAGAGAAAGCTCCTGAGAGTTCAACTCCCATATATATCGATCCTCAAAAACCTTCTGCTCTGATGCTCTCATAGTCAGCTTTGTGACTATGTAAAAATAGCACATTCTTACACAACATTGTCTGGGGCTCTCTCTCACGTATTTTAAACTTACTGACAAAGAGAAAATGTTGCTAATCATTCCTCTGCCCAGACTGTGCTGCTTTGGTAGCACAAACTGGATCCTATTTTGCGTCATGCATCAGCAAAACTGTCAGCTGAAGTTTGATTGTGTAATCTTTGCTATTGGGGATAAGAGAGGCAAAGAATGCATTGCTTGATTTTCAGTATCAGGTGGAATCTACAGAATCTGCCAGTAACAATGTGTATTTCCCAATTGTCTCGAAGCTTACTTATTCCATTTTGTACCGATGACAAAGAAATACAAATGTGCAAACAAGAGCACAGACACTCAAGTCCACCCAACTTTACCCTACTGACTAAAACAGTGCAGTCCAACAGCAATTCATGGATCACCACACTTGTCACTGTCATCCTTTCATATTCACCACAGCTCCCCAATTCTAAACAAATGTCCTTCCCTTCTCCCAGAGCCAGGTACCGCCAGAGCCAAGAATACGCACGCACAGAGGCTCTCATTGAATATGCTGGTGAATTACAAGCTGCCACCGCAGGAGCCATGTGGCTCCAGGCTGGGGCTGCTGGTGCCAGCGGGATCACCAGAGCTGCAGAAGCTGCGCTGGGCTGCAGGAGCCGTGTGGTTGCAAGAGCCATGTGGGGCTGCTCTGTTCCAGGCCAGGGCTGCAGGAGCCGTGCTGGGCCCAAGAGCCGTGTCGAGGGAAGAGCTGCAGGAGCTGCTGCTGCCACTGCCACCATGCACTTGGCTCACCAAGTGGTGGGGCATGTGTGTGGAGTGGGTAGAGCAGGTCAAGGGCAAGCTACATGTGTGGCTCTGAGGAGCCACCTTTATAGGCTCCAAGAGCCGCATGTGGCTCCAGAACCTTATTCACCAAATCATGGAGTCCTGTTTGCCACATGTGGCGAGTGGACAATGTATTGGACACCATGGGTCTAAAAGTTCATGGCCTATGCTGTTATTTACCTTAAATAAAAAAGTAAAGGAGCAGATCCTGAGCTGTTATTACCTGTCACAGCTGCGCAGTGGAGATATGACAAGTTACATCAGCTGAGGATCTGTCCCAAGGAAACTGTATACTGTCGTTATTTTAAAATCAACACATCAGCGTGGCAACAGAAAACCACTAACTCACACATATTCTGATATTTTGAAAAGAAATGAAAGTTATATGATAGCAAATAAGAGTAACACAATTCATGGATAATCCTGATGCACGATAGCTGTGTCTACACGTGCACGCTACTTCGAAGTAGCGGCACTAACATCGAAATAGCGCCCGTCGCGGCTACACGCGTCAGGCACTATTTCGAAGTTAACTTCGACGTTAGGCGGTGAGACGTCGAAGTCGCTAACCTCATGAGGGGATCAGAATAGCGCCCTACTTCGACGTTCAACGTCGAAGTAGGGACCGTGTAGACGATCCGCGTCCCGAAATGTCGAAATTGTGGGGTCCTCCATGGCAGCCATCAGCTGGGGGGTTGAGAGACGCTGTCTCTCCAGCCCGTGCGGGGCTCTATGGTCACCATGTGCAGCAGCCCTTAGCACAGGGCTTCTGGCTGCTGCTGCTGCAGCGGGGGATCCATGCTGCATGCACAGGGTCTGCAACTTGTTGTCGGCTCTGTGTATCTTGTGCTGTTTAGTGCAAGTGTGTCTGGGAGGGGCCCTTTAAGGGAGCGGCTGGCTGTTGAGTCCGCCCTGTGACCCTGTCTGCAGCTGTGCCTGGCACCCTTATTTCGATGTGTGCTACTGTGGCGTGTAGACGTTCCCTCGCTGCGCCTATTTCGATGTGGTGCTGCGCAACGTCGATGTTGAACATCAACGTTGCCAGCCCTGGAGGACGTGTAGACGTTATTCATCGAAATAGCCTATTTCGATGTCGCCACATCGAAATAGGCTACTTCGATGTAGGCTTCACGTGTAGACGTAGCCGATATGTCCTCCAACACCTCAGCTATGTCTAGACGACAGGCTTCTGTTGACAAAACTTCAGTCAACAGTTTTGTTGACAGAGCACATGGGCAGACTGCAGATCTCTCAGAAGAAATCTGCTGGTTGCAAGAATTCTGTCGACATCCCTGTACACCTCGTTCCATGAGGAAGAAGGGATGTCTTGACATGGGTGGGGGTTCTGAAATTTGGCCCCATGAATATGGGCCAAATGTCAGAAAAGTCTCTCCCAACAGAACTGTTGGCAAAAGATACGCAAGTTGTTGTACACAATTTGCAAGTCTTTTGCTGACAGTTCCCTGCAGTCTACACACTGCCCTAAACACAACAGGGCATCCTTTTAATTATCCTTTAATGTGATCCTTTGTGTTTAACTGCTAAAGAACATATGGTGCATCAGGATTCTATTGTTTTCAGTCACAATTCTCATCTCCTTTTAATGCACTTTGTGTGTGTGTCAATATATATGTTGCTTTTCTCACATTTAAGAGCCCCAACTGTACACTGTCATCATGCTCTGGCACATTGACACTCAGTAGTTTCAAGGAAAACTCTGACAAAGGATAAAATATATTAGATTCTCATTGCTGGAGTGTAAGCTTAAGGAAAAACAGACAAACAAACAAACAAAAATACCAGAAATGACCACCTGCAATGACACATTAATAGGAAAAATAATTTCATTTTCAGTTTATAATAGGCTAAAACTACACAGAGAAAACAAACTAATTGTGTCAAATCTCCTTTGTCTATATCAGTACTACTAGATAATGTCAAAAAGCATCTTTGTGAATTATTGCCGCATGCAACTTTGTGGACAATAACATTTTTTATCTCAGATTAAAAAGAATAAGGTAATGGTAGTCTCAATTTTTTCTGCAAGCGACTTTTTAGATAGGAACCAATGAATTAGAATTCCATTCCAATGAGCATAATGTACTGTGATAGCTATCAGATCTTTTGAATAAATATGGTGTTACACAGGTTTCAATCTTTCTCCTGAGCCTGGCATCCATCACCTCTAAAATTTCAGTGTCTAGACAAAGGATGACAACCTTTAAAAGTGCCTTTGGAAATTAGCAGAGTGATTCAATGCACCACATACTCAGATGGGGGGGATGTGTCTGATGTATGCACAGTCAAGACAATTAAGTTACATTAATCACATTTTGAGTCAATTACAGTTCCAGGGAGATTTGGGATTTGCTTTATGAAGGAAGAAGGTTCACTTTGCACAGCAGTTATGACAAAGAATTTCTAAAGCATCTCCTTTGATGATCAGTGGTTTCGATCAGATCAGAGACAGCCAATATTCAGCCCACTGAATTCTACAATGCAGTCTGCAGTTGCATTTATCTTTTAATACAAGGCTGCATACACAGACTACGAACACCAGTATGCAGAGAGATAAGATCAATCTAGAAAACTGCATGCTAGGACATGTAAGCTGTGTCTACACGTGCATGCTACTTCGAAGTAGCGGCACTAACTTCGAAATAGCGCCCATCGTGGCTACACGCGTCAGGCGCTATTTCGAAGTTAACTTCAACGTTAGGCAGCGAGACGTCGAAGTCGCTAACCTCATGAGGGGATCGGAATAGCGCCCTACTTCGACGTTCAACGTCGAAGTAGGGACCGTGTAGACGATCTGCGTCCCGCAACGTCGAAATTGCTGGGTCCTCCATGGCGGCCATCAGCTGGGGGGTTGAGAGATGCTCTCTCTCCAGCCCCTGCGGGGCTCTATGGTCACCGTGGGCAGCAGCCCTTAGCCCAGGGCTTCTGGCTGCTGCTGCGGCAGCTGGGGATCCATGCTGCAGGCACAGGGTCTGCAACCAGTTGTCGGCTCTGTGTATCTTGTGTTGTTTAGTGCAACTGTGTCTGGGAGGGGCCCTTTAAGGGAGCGGCTTGCTGTTGAGTCCGCCCTGTGACCTTGTCTGCAGCTGTGCCTTGCACCCTTATTTCGATGTGTGCTACTTTGGCGTGTAGACGTACCCTCGCAGCGCCTATTTCGATGTGGTGCCGCGCAACGTCGAAGTTGAACATCGATGTTGCCAGCCCTGGAGGACGTGTAGACGTTATTCATCGAAATAGCCTATGCTATTTCGATGTTGGCTTCACGTGTAGACGTAGCCGTAGTCTTCATACACTATGACTCCATATTAAAGATTAAGGCAGTTGCAGCACGCAGTTCCTGAGAAGATGGTAACAGTGGTCTATGATAGGCCAAGTTTGGCTCTCTTAAATAAAGTACTACTTTCCGTATCACTAACCAAAGCTCATATTGATGTCTCTCTTAAATGTGCAACCAAATATGAAAGTGAGTGTTTCCATTACTATGGAACCAATATGAAACAGGTTGAACCTCTCTACTCTGGCACTCTCTCGTCCAGCAACATCCCGTAATTTGGCATGATTTTAGTTAGCCATATGATCACATAAAATTCCATAAAATTTGTTTACAGCCACCAGTCCTGGCTCTTAGCATTCCATGCTGTTATTTAGCTGTAATTTACCCCTCTATGTCTTCTAAGAGCCCAGTCAGCAGTGGAAGTGTTGGTAATGTTGCTAGACAATATTTACCTCCCGTGGTTTGGCAAATTCAATTGTTTAGCACTGGTCAGATCCTTAGGGTGCTGGACAAGAGAGGTTCAACCAGTTTTGCTCAACATCACTCTGTTCACTCTGTTTCTATGTTACATCCTTTTTCCATACCCTTTGTCAATCTTGCTTGTTTAGACTGTAAACTCTTCAAAGCTGGGATGGTGTAGTGCTCCATGTTTGTACAGTTCTAAATACAATGAAATGCTGATTTTTGCTAGTCACTAGGCATGAGTATAGTAAACATACAAAATAGTAACGGTTAGCTATGAGGAGGAAATGTCAATCTCTGAACTACATCCACTCTTTCTTCCTCTAACCCTTTGTGAGCAACCAAATTCTACAACTTTCCCAATATATTACTGTCATTCAGAAGAAAGGAACAGAAGTTACTAAAGGAGAATATTAATATAATGAGCAGTATGTGGATAAATTCCACATATTTGGAAAGGAGACCAAACACTGTTATAGCTTCTTATTTTTCAGTATTCTAGTTGACAGAAAAAATACCTGATGAACTACAGTTTTTTGGTATAATTGTCTCTGAAGTCCACAAGAAAAACAAACATGTTCACAGGTCACAGTATATCCCTGCCTACAAAACATACAGGTAAAGAATTACACCTATGTGAAAAACAAGTAGTAGAAAGTAGAGTAAACCATTTTCATGCAACAGGTGTCTATAATATTATTCAAAGGACAGGAAGCTTATTGAGCGTGTGAAATATTGCTGGAAACTCCAGAATTTCAGTAACTTTTCAATCTGCTGACCAATATTGCACGGGCACTATTTTACAGAAGTAAGAGATAAAGAAAGCCCAGTTTTTATACTTTTGTGACTTAGGCTGGTTAAAGACTTTATTTGGTTAAATCACCATATAGGTGAGTACACTATGTCAGCCTGAAAGTCCAAATTCTTTATTTCAATGGCCTTTGCAAGTTTGAAAAATGTACCTACTATGACCGCTAATAAAAACAAAAAACAAAAAAAACCCAACAATTTAAAAGAGAGTAGAGGAGAGTCAGTGCTACTGTGCTTTCTTAGGAAATATTATTTACATAAAAACACAACAGATGGAAAAACCACAAAACTCTTAGTCCAAGTCTCTTTAAGAAGAAGACTGGATTACATTTATATAAGCAGTGGGAAACTGAGTGAGATTTATTCAGTTGAGAATGACCAGTAAAACCAAATAATAATAATAGTAATAATAATAATAACAACAATAATAAAATACCCTTTACTCACACTGAGCTTCTTGTTTAATTTTATTTATAGATGATGCATATAACAAGCTTGGTTATAACACACAGCCATCAACAGGTCATAAGATGATTCTTAATAATGATGCTTGAAAAGTGTCAACAGGATTGAAGTATTAGTTTCTCACTGTGGCTCAGTGTTTAAAAATCAGTGTGGCCAACAGCCACTGTGAGCCCAGAAGCAAGGTGGGAGGGGGGTTTAGCTCTGTGCCCCAGAAGGGGTGGGGTGCAGGAGGAAGCTATTTGGATCATGGCACAGCACCTGCCCCATTCCTTCAGAGCCACTTAGAGTGGTGCAGCAGTACTGCTGCAGCATTTCAAAAAGGCCCAGAGCTCATGATGCCATTGCTGCCAAAGTAATGGTGGCTGGAGTTCCAGGCCCCTTTGAAATGCTGAGCCCTGGCAAAATTGCCCACTGTCCCTCTCGCCCCCTCCCCCAGCAGGGCTGATAAAATATATTGAATTTTAAATTTTACAGGTCTTCTGGGATTGTTTCAATAAAAGATGAGGGCCTCAGGAAAATAGTATTGATGTATTTATTAAAATGCACTCCACACCCCACTGCCTTGTGGGTTATCCTGGGAAGGAGGAAGGCTAAGGGAGTAAACCCTGACAGAAAACCCGGAGTGGAGTCCGAAGGCGGTTCGGTGTCAACTTCTGGCACTGTCCCGGCAACTCCTGCAGCTGAGCTGGTACCAGACGTGGAGGTTATCCTCTCCTTTGGACTATATCAGTAAAGCTGAGAGGGGGACACTGGTGTCTGGGCAGCCCAGAGTCTCCATACAAATGCCCAGGCTCACTCCTGGAGAGGTACTCCGGCATCGCTGAACAGTGTTGCATCAACACGGGAGGCAACAGTTACCGGTTATAAGCTCTTGCTTGATTGGCGTAGAGAACGAGCGCCAGGGGTTGCCTTTGACGGTGGGAGGGATCCTCGCATCTCACTGGACAGTCACCGCCCGCCTCAAGCTGGGCAGCCCCCAGCCAATAGGGTACTGTCCCGCCACAGTTCACCTGCCTCGCTGGGTGCGTGAGGCTTAAGGTTCCTGAACCTGACAAGTGACTGAAATTTGGGCACGAGGCAAACCAATAAGAAAATCAACAAGAAATGAGAAACATCAACAATTCAAGCTTGCTTGCTGGAAAATGTGCGGACCATGCTGACCGGCTTGACTGAAGATCTTCAGGCCATCAGTGACACCCGCAAGACCGCTGTCATCAATGAGGAACTGAAAAGGCTCCGAGTTGATATCGCTGCACTGCAAGAGACACGACTTGCAGATTCGGGATCTCTAAAGGAAAAGGACTACACCTTTTTCTGGCAGGGTAAAGCCCAAGAAGAACCCAGAGAGCATGGTGTTGGCTTCACTGTCAGAAACACCCTTCTACAAATGGTTGATTTAGTCATGGGCGGATCAGAAAGACTTCTTCAGATCACGCTTCAAACGTGCGCCGGTCCTGTCCACCTGATCAGCGCTTATGCCCCAACCCTGTACGCCACACCAGAAGTAAAAGACAAGTTCTATGACGTGCTTAGTGCTGCTGTAGCGCAAATACCTGCTCGTGAACAACTGTACATCTTGGGTGACTTCAATGCAAGAGTTGGAGCTGATTGGGCCTCATGGCCTTCCTGCTTAGGACACTTCGGTGTGGGAAAAATGAATGAAAATGGACAGCGTTTCCTTGAACTGTGCACGTACCACAATCTGTGCATCACAAACACATTCTTCCGAATGAAGCGACAGCACAGAGTGTCATGGAGACACCCACGCTCGAAGCACTGGCATCAACTAGATGTGGTCATCACTAGGCGTAACAACCTCAAAAACGTCCTTCTGACACGCAGCTATCATAGTGCTGACTGCGATACAGATCACTCGCTAGTTTGCTCCAAGCTCAAGCTGAGACCCAAGAAGCTGTACTGCTGTAAACCTGCTGGAAGGCCCCGCATTGACGCCAGAAAGACGGCAAACTCGGAGAAAGCTGAAAAGTTCAGAGAGACCCTCCAGGAAAATCTGCGCAGCGGCCATGGGGGCGTCGATGCGACATCCAAATGGCAACAGCTGAGGGATACAGTTTACAACACGGCCTTGTCGGTGTTTGGAAGAAGAGCTAGAAACACGAACGACTGGTTCGAAGCTAACTCTGATGAGATGATTCCAGTCATTGAAAAGAAGCGTGCTGCACTCCTGGAGTACAAACGCTCACCGAGCCAGAGTACCCAGCAAGCACTTAGAGAGGCCAGAAGAACAGTACAGCAGACAGCCAGGCGCTGTGCCAACAACCACTGGCTCCAGTTATGCAGCAGCATCCAGACCTGTGCCGACTTTGGTAATCTCAGAGGAATGTACGAGGGTATGAAGAAGGCATTAGGACCCACCCAGAACAAGATGGCACCTCTGAAATCCAAATCTGGTGAAGTCATCGCTGACAAAGGCAAACAGATGGAGCACTGGGTCGAGCACTACTCCGAGCTGTACTCACGTGAGAATGTTGTGGTTGACGCAGCCCTCGATGCCGTCGAGCTCCTACCAGTAATGGACGAACTGGATCAAGAACCGACTGTGGATGAACTGAAGGCAGCCATCTACAGCATTGCAGCAGGAAAGGCCCCTGGTCAGGATGGTATACCACCAGAGGTAATCAAATGTGCCGCGGACACACTCCTGGAACCCCTGCATGAGCTGCTGTGCCTGTGCTGGAAAGAGGGTGAGGTTCCACAGGATATGCGTGACGCTAACATTGTAACATTGTATAAGAACAAAGGAGACAGAAGCGACTGCAACAACTACCATGGAATCTCCCTCCTAAGCGTCACTGGCAAACTGTTCGCTTGCGTCATCCTTGGCAGACTCCAAAAGATTGCTGAGAGGGTGTACCCCGAATCGCAGTGCGGATTCCGTGCAAAGAGGTCTACCGTTGACATGGTCTTCTTTCTAAGGCAGCTGCAGGAGAAGTGCAGGGAGCAGAGGAAGCCACTCTACATAGCCTTCATCGACTTGACCAAGGCCTTTGACTTGGTCAGCAGGGATGGTCTGTTCAAACTGCTCCACAAGATAGGCTGCCCTCCACGGTTACTCAAGATGATCCAGTCGTTCCACGAAAACATGACAGGAACCATCCAATATGACGGCGCATTATCGGATGCTTTCAGAATCAGGAGCGGCATCAAACAAGGATGCGTGCTTGCTCCGACATTGTTCGGGATCTTCTTCGCACTCCTCCGGAAGCATGCCTTTGGATCTTCAACAGAGGGCATCTTGCTGTACACAAGATCTGATGGGAAACTGTTTAACCTTGCAAGGCTGAGAGCTAAGACTAAGGTGCGAGAAGTCCTCATTAGAGACATGCTGTTCGCAGACGATGCTGCTGTAGTGTCTCACACAGAAGACCAGCTTCAAAAACTGCTGGATCGGTTCTCCAAAGCGTGCAAGGACTTTGGGCTTACCATCAGCCTAAAGAAGACAAATGTACTTGGTCAAGATGTTGCTGAATCCCCATCAATCAGCATTGACAACTATACATTAGAGGTTGTCCACGAGTACGTTTACCTCGGGTCCACCATCACTGACACCCTGTCGTTGGACACTGAGCTAAATAGAAGGATCGGAAAAGCAGCCACAACTCTGTCCAGACTCAGCAAGAGGGTGTGGAATAACAACAAGCTGTACACTCACACCAAAATGCAAGTCTACAGAGCTTGCATCCTCAGCACCCTCCTTTATGGCAGCGAGACTTGGACCCTGTATGCCCGCCAGGAAAAGAGGCTGAACGTCTTCCACTTGCGCTGCCTCAGGCGCATCCTTGGAATATCATGGAAGGACAGAGTTACCAACACAGCCATCCTCGAGCAAGCTGGAATCCCAACCATGCACACCCTCCTCAGGCAGCGTCGACTCCGCTGGCTTGGCCACGTCCACAGGATGAACGATGGAAGGATTCCAAAAGACATCATGTATGGTGAGCTAGCCTCTGGCAAAAGACCCCCCGGACGCCCCCAGTTGCGTTACAAAGATGTCTGCAAGAGAGACCTCAGAGAGGTAAACATCAAGCTGGACAACTGGGAAGAACTTGCAGACGACCGCGGCAGATGGAGGCAGGGCTTACACAAGGGCCTTCAGAAGGGCG
Organism: Carettochelys insculpta; assembly: GCF_033958435.1. Classification (NCBI taxonomy): domain Eukaryota; kingdom Metazoa; phylum Chordata; order Testudines; family Carettochelyidae; genus Carettochelys; species Carettochelys insculpta. Next base: position 8,830,903 of record NC_134145.1, read on the forward strand.
AGTTGAAGATCAGACAGCTAGCAGAGGAGAAGCGAGCGCACAGAAAGCACAATAAGGACTTGCCAGACACCCACTTCATCTGCAAGAGATGCAGCAAGGACTGTCACTCTCGTGTGGGTCTTTATAGTCACAATAGACGCTGTAAATGAAGTCTTAAATTGAAACTTTAAAGGGTGCGATCCATAGTCTGTGCAGACTGAAGGATGCCTACTACCTAAAGATCTATATAGACAGATAACAAGGACTAGTTTTCAAACCATTGCTGGCACACACAAATACCACATTAGCAAGGCATCTATACAACCAAGTGATAAAAAATTTTCATTAGGTTGCTGGTATGAATTCAAGCCAACTTAATAATGATCAAAAATCTTTTCAGTCATTGATATTTGTTTTTTATGTCTCTGTCCAACTCTGATCAGACAATTGTCCCTAATAAAAAAAGCTATCCTCACATGTGTCCATGTTGTTGGCAGAGTATGCAGAGAGGGCAAGTACGGAATGGGCAAATGAAGTAAACACAAGTGTCCTCTTGTCATTATAGATTCTTAGATTCCCAGTCTGTAAGGGACCATTGTGAATAACTAGTCTGATGTCCTGAATCAAGCAGACTATAAAACTTCCCCAGGCAAAAATTCCTTAGTGAAGATCTTTTAGGAAATAAAACCCATCCAATCTTAATTTAAAATTGCCAGTGATAGAGACTCAGTCACGACCCTTAATAAATTGATCCAATCCTCATGTAAAATGTTATGCCTTATTCCCACTCTGGATGTGACCAGGTCCAACTTTGAGCCATTGGGTCATGCTATATCTTTCTCTACTAGCTCCTTAGAAATGACCTTTCAAAGTTGGGAAGAAAGCAGAGTGGTGCTGTGGCACTGGTTTGGGAAGCTTCCACTTTGTACCTTTTCTGTAATAAAGGGGATGTTACACATTGGCTACATCTACACTAGCCCCAAACTTCGAAATGGCCACGCAAATGGCCATTTCGAAGTTTACTAATGAAGCACTGAAATGCATATTCAGCGCTTCATTATCATGCGGGCGGCCGCGGCACTTCGAAATTGACGCGCCTCGCCGCCGCGCGGCTCGTCCAGACAGGGCTCCTTTTCGAAAGGACCCCGCCTTCTTCGAAGTCCCCTTATTCCCATGAGCAGATGGGAATAAGGGGACTTCGAAGTAGGCGGGGTCCTTTCGAAAAGGAGCCCCGTCGGGACGAGCCGCGCGGCAGCGAGGCGCGTCAATTTCGAAGTGCCGCGGCCGCCTGCATGCTAATGAAGTGCTGAATATGCATTTCAGCGTTTCATTAGTAAACTTCGAAATGGCCATTTGCATGGCCATTTTGAAGTTTGGGGCTAGTGTAGACACGGCCATTCTCAATTCAATTCCTTTCACCACCTCTGAACATTTTTCAAGAAAATAAGAATAGAATAGTGATATCTGTGAAGATAGCAAAGAGACAGAGGATTTTAAACTATTCAAAAATCTCACAACTAGTCTTGATAATAAAGAGATTTCAAAACTTTTATGGATGTCTCTCTTAAAAAGGCCTTCAAAACACTCTTTTCTCCCTGCTTCATAGCTCCTGATTTCTGAAACAGAAGTCTGATGAACCTTCAAGATATCTGAAACTTTGAAGAGAAACAGCACCTTATGCTCAAGTGTACAGCTGACTTTGTGATGTGAGTTACTTAACCACAACTAAAAGCTAGCTAATCAATCACCTGATGGCTCACATTAATGCAACAATATTTAGAAATTAGGATATTTTCAGCTGTCAGCTTGCTTCACAGAGTCAGGAGCTGTTAGCATCAGCAAATCCTAGCTTTTGTCATCAGAGAGCTAAGCTAGCTACTGTGTCTGCTAGTCTGGTGTTGTCAGCTTTTTGTTTGCATTTATTTTGGATTTTATTTGTTTTTATCTGGTCAAGATAGTAAGAAAAATAATAAAAACTAAATTCCCTCATGGCTGATTTTAATTCAGTTGCTCCATGAAAAAGCTATCAAAGATAATATACAATATATATTACATTTCACTTCAAAAAGATTTCAGCAATCCCTAAATTTCCAGTGGTATCTTTTTGACAACCTAATTGGTATCTAGTGGTAGCTAATTTAAAACAAACCATCATCAATGAAGACTCTCTAGTGTAACTCAGGGAGATTCAGCACATATGATCTATTAAAAATAGAATAACCAATCTTGTAAAAAAAATCACACATACATTAGAAATTCCAGTTTTCACTTGATATGTGTAGTTAATTTTATTGGTTTTCTTTATCTATTTTAGGGCTTATAACTTCCTAGAAAAAATCAGTTTAATGTGCTCATTTGAATTGTAAAGGCAAAAAATAAGTTTTCTTTAGGGAAGAAACAATAAAAGACCTTTTTAAAACCAGTATAATTCATTGTTGGTTTAGTATGCAAAACTGAGGCTTAAATTTAACACCAGAATATAGAACCAAAAATCACACTTCCAAACTATCAAAGTAGTCCCCAATGTAAGACCCAATCCTGCTAACAAAGTAGGAGACTTAACTATGCATTTAAACATATCATCATTATCAACAATCATGGGCTCAATGCCTGTTGATGTCTGATGCCTCTCTCATTATTTCCTTTTATCTTTCTCTGTCCAGTATGGAGTGGCTTAGTTACTGCAGACTAGCTCTGCACAAATCTTCTATATCATCTACCCATTCTCTGTGGGGTGTTCCTCTCCTATTCAAACCGTCCATTAAGCCAAATACCAGGGTCTTGATTTTTCGTTTGTCATTCTTTCTGTAAATATGCCCGAATAGCTGTAATGTCTGTTGTATAACTTTCTGCAGTAGGTTCTCTTTTGACTGTATCTTCCTGTATAATTCCTCACTGGTGACCTTCTGCATCCATCCTATTCTCAGAATCTTTCTATAACAACTCCTTTCAAATGCCAACATTCTTCTCTTCAAATCTTTCATTATCACCCATCTCACATTCGTACAACATGCTGCTGAATACACACATTTTCGAGATGCCCAGCTTCGTTCCTTAGCTAATCGCTTTGCTTTTCCAGATCTTATCCATTGCCTTCCAACTTGCTCTTGCTTTCGCTATTCTAGTAGCTATTTCCATCTTACAGTCTAGATCATACATTACATTGCTCCCCAAATATGTGAACTTCTCTACATTCTCTAGTTCAATCCCATCTATATTGATCTTCTTTCCTATTTCCTAATCTTCAAATGCCATTGTTTTTGTTTTATCAATGTTCATAATCAGTCCGTACTGCTTCCCTTCCTCATTTAGCACCTGCAGTTTTCACTAGCTTCTCCTCATCTTCCTCAATTGTAACGATATCATCTGTGAACCTCAAGTTATGAATTCTTTTCCCATGCACAGATATCCCTTCTACCCCTTCCTTGTTCTTGTCTATTGCTCTCTCTAGGTGTGTGATGAAGTTACTTGGCAATATCTGATCTCCTTGTCTCACAATTCTACTCATTCTAAACCAGCTTCCCAACTCCCTGCATGTTCTCACAGCTGACTCCACATTGTCACTGATATTTTTCAACAACTGTATCAGTCTGCTATCCACTCCATATGACTCCAACACTGCCCAAGACACTTTCCGATCTATATTGTCAAATGGCTTCTGGAAATTGACCAAGCAAGTGTAGATGTTCTTGTTCTTTCATCGAGCTTTCTCCACTATCAATTTTAGTGCAAGTATCTGCTGTATGCTACTTCTATCTTTCCTGCACCCCGCTTGCTCATCTGCTAGATGTTCTTCTATCTGCGCTCTTAATCTCTCTGTGGCTACGTCTACACGTGCAGCCAACATCGAAATAGCTTATTTCGATGAATAACGTCTACACATCCTCCAGGGCCGGCAACGTCGATGTTCAACTTTGACGTTGCTCAGCCCAACATCGAAATAGGCGCAGCGAGGGAACGTCTACACGTCAAAGTAGCACACATCGAAATAGGGATGCCAGGCACAGCTGCAGACAGGGTCACAGGGCGGACTCAACAGCAAGCCGCTCCCTTAAAGGGCCCCTCCCAGACACAGTTGCACTAAACAACACAAGATACACAGAGCTGACAACTGGTTGCAGACCCTGTGCCTGCAGCATAGATCCCCAGCTGCCGCAGAAGCAGCCAGAAGCCCTGGGCTAAGGGCTGCTGCCCACGGTGACCATAGAGCCCCGCAGGGGCTGGAGAGACAGCATCTCTCAACCCCCCAGCTGATGGCCGCCATGGAGGACCCAGCAATTTCGACGTTGCGGGACGCGGATCGTCTACACGGTCCCACGTTGAATGTCGAAGTAGGGCGCTATTCCTATCTCCTCATGAGGTTAGCGACTTCGACATCTCGCCGCCTAACGTCGAAGTTGGTGCCGCTACTTCGAAGTAGCGTGCACGTGTAGACGCAGCTTGTCAGTATCAGCATCAGCATATTGCCTAGATGACTCGTTAGGGCGATCATTCTATAGTTCTTGCACTCCAATTTACTTCCTTTCTTGTGTATTGTCACTAGCATGGAGCTTGTCCACTCCTTAGGTGCCTTCCCTTCTCTCCATGCTATATTACACAGTCAGTGTATTTTCTGAATCATACTTTCTTCACCCTATTTTATCATCTCCCCTGTGATCTTATCATTTCCAGGGCTCTTTTTGTTCTTTAGTTGTTTCACTGCTCTTTCTACTTCCTCCTTCGAAATATCGGTCTTGCTCTTGATGCTCAGTGGAGATATCTCTTTCAGTTCTTTGATCAGACTCTCTGAGACACTTGGGTCTAATTATGCTTTGTATAGATTGGTGCAATATCTCATCCATCACTGCACAATCTTCTCCTTGTTCATGAGCACCTTTTCATTGTCATCTTTGATTGCCATCGGCTTTGGTTGCCTCTTCTTGTTAATATTGCTCATCATCTTATACTCTCCCTGATCTTACATCCACCATAATACCTCTCTAGATGTTCACACTGCTCCTCTAACCATTTCACCTTATCCTTTCTGGCCACTTTCCTTACCTCATTGCATTTCATCTAATATTGATGTTCCACCCTCTCGGAAACATCCTTCTAATTTCAACGCTCTCTTCTCTTGGACCAACTTCAGTGTCTCCTGTGTAATCCACTTCTATTTGTTCCAGTAGAATTACTCAGGATAGTGACATTAAGAACATGTTTATCTGTTTCCAGGATCAGGGTGCAGGTATCCTCCTAGAGTCTTCTACTGACATGACTCATAAGAACATACGAAAGGTCATACTGGGCTAGACCAAAGGTCCATCCAACCCAGTATCCTGGCTGCTGAGAGTGGCCAATGCCAGGTGCCCCTGAGGGAATGAACCTACAGGTAATGATCAAGCAATCTCTCTCCTGCCATCTATCTCCAGCCTCTGAAGGAGGCTAGGGACACCATTTCTTACCCATTCTGGCTAATAGCCATTAATGAACCTAACCGCCATGAATTTATCTAGCTTTTTTAAAAACCCTATTATAGTCCCCCTAGCCTTCACAAGCCTCTTTGGCAAGGAGTTTCACAAGTTGTCTGTGCACTTTGTGAAGAACTTCCTTTTATTTGTTTTGAACCTGCTGCTCATTAATTTCATTTGGTGTCCCCTAGTTATTATATTATAGGAACAAACACATAATTTTTCTTTATTTACTTTCTCCACACCTCACATAATTTTATATACCTCTTATCATATCCCCCATCAGACTCCTCTTTTCTTAGCTGAAAAGTCCTAGTCTCTTTAATCTCTCTTCATATAGGACCCATTACAAAACCCTAATCATTTTAGCTGCCCTTCTCTGAACCTTTTATAATGCCAAAACATCTTTTTTGAGATCAGGAGACCACATCTGTATGCATTATTCAAGATGTGGGTGCACCATGCTTTTATATAAAGGCAGTAACGTATTTTTATATGACTTATTCTCCACCCCTTTTTTAATGTTTCCTAACACCATGAAAACAAAAAAGCAGTCAAGCAGCACTTTAAAGACTAACAAAATAATTTATTAGGTGAGCTTTCATGGGACAGATCCACTTGTTCAGACCATAGCCATACCAAAACAGAATTGATACTTAAGGTATAGAGAACCAAAAATAGTAATCAAAGTTGACAAATCAGAAAAAAAATTATCAAGGTGAGCAAATCAGAGAGTAGAGGGGTGAGGCAGGGGAGAGTCAAGAATTAGATTAAGCCAAGTATGCAAAAGAGCCCCTATAATAACCCAGAAAATTCGCACCCCGGTTCAAACCACGTTAATGTGTCAAATTTGAATATAAAAGAGAGTTCAGCAGCCTCTCTTTCTAAAGTAGGTGAAAATTCTTCTTCAGTAAGATGCAAACTCTTAAGTCATTAACAGAATGGCCCACTCCATTAAAATGTCATCTGACTGGTTTGTGGATCAGGAGTTTTTTATGTCTGTTTTGTGACCATTATATGCAAGGCCCTAACACCATGATTGCTTCTCTGACTGCTGCTGCATGCTGCTCATCTTCTTTAAACAGCCATGGGACTAGACCCCTGGTATGGAGTCTGAGATAGCTGATGTGCCCACTTTGCCACCAAGAGGCCCTGCAGAACTATACCAAAATTCTGTGGAGATTAGTCATCAGAGGAATAACCACCCAAAGGGTACAGGGCAACAGAACTCTGAGCCTTTCTGATTAGTCCATGCTCAACCCCAGATGACGTCCCAGGAAGTTATCTGGACAACCATGCAGATTTCAGACCTCACTTTGCTTTGCTGGTTTCAAGTTTCTAATGCCTTACTGATTTTGACCCTGACTTTTGCTTGTTGATGATTCCAGCTCTAGTGATTACTTACCTGCTTTCACTGATTACTGTCTTGAGGAACAGTAACAGAGAGGAAGCCGTGTTAGTCTGAATTCTAACAAAACAAACCAGCAGTGACATAGCACTTTAAAGACTAACAAAATAATGTATTAGGTGATGAGTGTTCGTGGGACAGACCCTCATCTTCAGATCAATAGCATTTCCAGTACAGACTGACAGTTATGACACAAAACTAGGGGGAGAGATAGATATGATAGAGGGTAGACAGAGAATCCAGAGGAATCTGGATAAATTGGAGGACTGGGCCAAAAGAAATTTGATGTGGTTCAATAAGGAGAAGTGTAGAGTCCTGCACCTGGGGCGGAAGAATCCCAAACATTGTTACAGGCTGGAGACTGACTGGCTCAGCAGCAGTATGATGGAAAGGGACCTAGAGGTTATGGTGGTTGAAAGGCTGGATATGAGTAAACAGTGTGCCCTTGTAGCCAAGAAGGCTAACGGCATACTAGGGTGCATTAGGAGGAGCATTTCGAGAGGATCTAGAGAAGTAGTTATTCCTCTTTATTCGGCACTGGTGAGGCCACATCTGGAATATTGTGTCCAGTTTTGGGCCCCCCCCCAGTATAAAAAGGATGTGGATTTGCTGGAGCAAGTTCAGCAGAGAGCAACAAAAATGATTAAGGGTCTGGAGCACAAGACCTATGAGGATAGGCTGAGGGATTTGGGCTTGTTTAGTTTACAGAAGAGAAGACTTAGAGGTGATTTAATAGCAGCCTTCAACTTCCTGAAGGGGAGCTCTAAAGAGGAGGGTGAGAAACTGTTCTCAGTGGTGTCAGATGGCAGAACAAGGAGTAATGATCTGAAGTTGAAGAGGGAGAGGTGTAGGTTAGATATTAGGAAAAACTGCTTCACCAGGCGGGTGGTGAAGCATTGGAATGCGTTGCCTAGAGAGGAGGTAGATTCTCCATCCCTTGAGGTTTTTAAGTCCCGGCTGGACAAGGTCCTGGCTGGGATGACTTAGTGGGGGTTGATCCTGATTGAAGCACGGGGCTGGACTAGATGACCTCCTGACGTCCCTTCCAGCCCTGTGATTCTGTGATTGTGGTTGCCCTTTACTTTTGAATACCAGCCCATCTGTGACATCTATGCCAATTTGTCTACACCACAGTCTCTTACACTTGCACATGCAAATTGAAAACTCTGTTACTGCACTTACTTACCATAAATCACCTTTTTGAGTCAGGAAAGGAGATGGAGAAGACACTCACATGCACTGTATTTTCCACAGAGTGAGGTGGGCTGGGAACCATGTTAAGTGAGTGGCATTCAAAGCACTCCATAGGTGTTTTTTGCCCTGGCAAGAATTCAGACACTTGGTAATGCAAGTAATATCCAAAACCTGGACAGGAGACTAATCCATAAGAAAACCCCACCCATGAGTCTGGCAGAACCCCTGCCACCCTTCTTTACTTAAATTTAATGATATACTGTGATACAGTGCACTCCCACCACAGAACGAAACCCTGAATTCCACAGTGAAAATGTTGCCAGTTTTTTGCAGTTTCTATTGAGCTGAATGACTGTGGGTGCCATTAAAATGTCAACATGGTTTGACTTTACCAAGCTGATAATAGTATTTGCTCTACTTATTATGGCAAAAAGCACAAATGCTGTGGTAAAATTCAGTACTGAAAATGTCGCCTCCTTATATATTGAAATGTCACCCACTGTAACAGGGAAAATCAATAAGACAGATAAAGCTGTAATATGAATCAGCCACATAAGATTAATGACAAAGCTTAAATGCTGCAGGAATTTCCAAACTTGGTTGTCTTAGGTAAAATCACTTTAAAGCACCTAAATAAGCAGCTTGATTTTCAGAGGTCCTGAAGACTGACTCCAAAGAAAGCTGTGGATATCTCGCTCTTAAAAATCAAATAATTTATTTGGGTTTATAGATACAGATGTAGGTTCATAACTTTAGAAACACAGTATGACTATATTAACCTCTACACTCACATAAGAAAAGGATAGTAATAATGTACAATTTGGACAGCATTAAACATATCAATAGAAGAGAAACCCTGGACTATATGTAATAAGAAGTGGGATGGGGAAGGACCTTTTTTATATGTCCAGGACACAAATTTGCGGTGTCACTATTTATTTATGTCAATTTTTAATCAATAGACTAAAAAACCCAGACCTGACAAACCCAGGACCTGAAACACAGTCCACAGGGTTTTCATCCAAAGGAGTAACACATAACTGTCTATGGAAAGCTCATATGTTGTCAAGATTTGTAATCATTTGTAATCAAGATCATGTATCATGTAAGATACATGTAGAAGTAATATGTAAGAAACAATCTGCTATATATTTGGGAGAATTTGTCTTCTGTCTGTTTGTTTAAGAAGTCATCCTAAACAGTAAGAGCCAGGAGCACAAAATTCGGTATGCAATTTCCTCTTATCATAACTTAAAGCAAGGTCATGGACTAGCTGTTCCAGGACAATGGAATGTGCCTGGAATGGTATTACTTCTAATAAAATGGAAAGGGGGTGGTGCTGCTATGTAATGGCCACCGGGGTAAAGCAGGGGATATGGGATGGAAAGCAGGGACAGTTATGCTGTAGAGTGACCATGCGGGGGTGGGGGCAGTGGGGGCAGCGGGCCGGTAGTTTGCTGCATTCCTCACTCTAGCTGGGAGTGCAGAGGGCAGAAAAATCTGGACCCATCCCAGTCAGGACAATGCATCCCTGTCCCAGCTGTGCCCACTGGAGCTGCAGCAGCCATGGAGAGGTGCTTCTCACCTGGCCTGAAGCTACTGCAGTGAGAGATGGCTGGGTTAGTCCTCTCTCCCTGGGGCAGCTTGCACACTGAACCCCTCATTGCCAGCCTCACCCCGGAGCAATTATTCAAACAAAGTATGTACATTTTCATTTTATTAAATAATTGAATTAAGGATACGAGCAATGCTGGTTACATCTTCTTGTACATTTATACTGAAAACATGTTGTATGGACTTGAAGCAGAAATTAGTCATCAAGAGGTGATGAAAAGCAAGAGAGAATTGCTAGTCCTCCCTAATCAACCAGCTAGGTAATGCAAACTTCTTCTTCACACCCTTGTTCGTCACATCCAGAACAGCCAATGGAAAGCCAAAGACAATTGTAAATGACTGAAATTATTTGGAGCTGAAAAGGGATAATGCAGCAGACAGGATGACATAGCTAGCTATGAATAAAGACAAAATATTGTGCCAGTATAACAAAGTGTAGGGGAAAACGATCTGTATCTATTAACTGAGGAAAAGCCTTAAGAAGCAGAGGACTTTCATGAATATTTGGATACTGATTCTTACGAAATCAGCCAGCTCTGCTGGAGTGAGGCAAGTCTGCTTTGTTATATATGAAAGCTAACTATTGATAAGAGTAGACCCAAGGTCAAATATTAGGAATTTGTTTTGTGTTTCCAGCTCCTTCCATTTCTTTTGCTTATAATTGAAACATATCCTTTCCATAAGAGCACAATTTGTTTTATTATTAGTGCTCATGAGAGCTGTGTGGTTTACAAGAGTCAGGTCTTAAGGTAAAACTGGTAAATAAGTGTATACTGCATTCTGGGCGCAGAAGATCTGGATTTCTTTTTCTTTTTGAGATGTCAGTGTGGGGGCACAACACCACAGGTGAATGATTCAAATGGACTTGGGGGATGCACTTATTATGTACCTGCAAGCTAGCTTTACATGCCTCAGAAGAGAAAACATAAGGGGCTAACAAGCTTTTTGGTATTACGGCGCGGACATCAGACACCACAAAGAAAGACCATCACAAAGAAATAGCTGGTGGCAGGGGTAACAAGGTGCTCCAAGAATCATCACACCCTGCAATATTTAGACACAATTTCAGTTAGGAAAAAATGGTACCCTGAATGCCTTTTGTCAGTGGAGATCTGAACTTCGACTTTACTTAGGTATTCTGTTATTTAGGTGACAGCTACCTAATGAAACAGCATTTTAAAAGCATGAAGTGAAAAGCCCATACTGGATGTTATTAGTGCATCATTTCCTTCATGTAACTGATACAAAGCACTAACTACTGAATGACATCAGTCAAACGTAATGATTTGTTATTGGTTCTGTCACTTTTATTTAAGTGTTAGCTTTTTCCCCTGTGTTCTGCTGTTCACAACTGGGGACCACATAGCTAGTGTCTGTCAGTCTGAGGTTATCTTTGAACTGTCATTATCGGAAGTTAAATTTATACAGCATAGCTCATAAAATACCTTTTTCTCACTCAATGCTTTCCAGTGCCATGTCAGTACTGGACAGGATATTGTACAAAGGAGTCTGACTTGCTAAATTGGTTGGGGAGATGTCAGTGTCATTTTGTAGAAATCAAATGGACATATTTATCTGCAGACAAAATAATGGAACACATATGTATTGTTGTTTTCATTCACACTTTTTAGATATTTTGGCAATGGAATGAACAAAACATTTGTATCCTAGACAGCAATGTATACATGAAAAGCAATATTATCTGTATACTATGAGGAAAAAATTAAAATTAAATCCAGATGTTATATATTAAATATATACAAGTGCAAAAAGAATGTTATCATATTAATATCTGTGTTATAAGGCACCCTCAGTAGAACTTTATATTTCATAAAAGAGATACTATAAAAATTAAATGCATTTTAAAAAATCTTCAGGACTTAGTAATTGGAAGGCTCCCAAAGCACTTTTGTATTTCATACTGAGATGCACAGAGAGTTGTTCATATTTAATTGAAAATGTGTTAACATTACGATTTCAAAGGGATCCAGAGTAATAGGAGTTTTCCTGAAAATTCAAACCCAGGCTTTCAATGTTTCCTGTTGTGCTGGGGAAAGATCTCATTTTAATGGAATAAATTACAGAAAGGGACCTAAAGAGGGCGATTGCTTCATTCTTCAGTGAAATTGGTAGGAAGTAAAATGGTATATAATTAATATTTTCCTTCACTTTTTAAAACATCTAAAGATCAAGGCTTCCATCCTGCTGCATGTCACTGTAAACTTGATCAAAAGAGAAGGCTACTCCCCATGTGCAGCATATGCAGTTACTGAGGTTCCTTGAGATGTGTGCAGCTAGGGGTGCTCTACTGTAGGTGCAGCAGCATTCCTTGTACCTGGGACCAGAGATCTTTGTTACCAGAGCCTATTGGACGACACATGCACATCTCACCCATCTTGCACTGTGAGCAGGACACATATAGTACCATGGAGTTTGAGAATGCCCCAGTTCCTTTTCTGTTGCAGAGCTTTTGCTCAGAAGCATAAGGGAGGTGGGCAGGCATTGGTACACCCATCGAGATACTTCTCAAAGAACCTCGGTTATGGCATCTCTTCTTTGAATGATGACTATGTGGATGACTAGCAAGCAGTAACTCAGTTGGAAAGCTGAGGCTTTGGAGCAGCATATGCTGCAGGTGAGAGGACAGTATCGTAGAAGAGTATCTGCTGTGGGAGTATGAGTAAAGGCATAGTGATGGGCAAAAGTGTCACTGACATTAATGGGGTCATTTTGCAAATGTCAGCAAATGGGACATGATCGAGAAAAAGCAATGGAGGCAGAGTGAGTGGGTGGAATGTGGTCTAGGTTCCAGGAAGAGGCTGTCAAATGTGTAGTTGGTAGAAGACGTATGCACTTGGGTAGGCATTGCTTAGAGATGGCTACACACTTTGATCAATCAGAGGTTGAAAAAAATAAGAATGATAATGTTTTGGAAAGTTATTTGTGTCCAGGTAGAAACCTAATACTCATATAACAGCCAGGGTGTGCACTGCTGCCTCCTGTTCATTGCTACAAGGCTTCAGAAAGTAGAAAGGAAGGTGGGTACGCTGACTGAAATGGAAAGAGGGTAATATGCATATGTAGTGAAATGCCAACAGGTGGAGCCAAACCTAAGAGTTCTAGTGCATGAGCCTCCTACCGCTTGAGCCAAAAGCCAGCTCCCTCTCAGCGAAGGTTATTGAGGAGACTCATTCTGCCTCTCTGTAAGTGGACTAAGTGCCCCTACATGGGACAGTGAACCATAACCAGTAGGTATGTGGGATACAGCAGCATACCTTCTCTTTATGAAACAGCAAATATGGGGGATGGGAGTCTGATATGAGGGCTCCAATTTTGCTGACCTGCCAGGCACAGGCAATATTGGGAAGAAATGCTGTTTTCTTAGATAAGTGAATGTAAGAGCACGCTGCCATTGGTTTGAATGGAAGTCTAGTAAGTGAGCACAGGACATGGCCAGAGCTAGATCCAGTATGTGAGGGTGGAGGTTTTACAGGCCCTTCAAGAAATATCTCATGACAAAGTGAGGCCTGAGACCTGATTAACTGCACCCCATATTGAATCAGGCCATGCCTTGAGCCTTTGGTAGGGTATAGATGGGGTTCCCTACGTGGAGCAGGAAACAGTGTATGAAGATAGAGTAGATATCTATGTGGCAGTGAAAGATCATGATGGTTGACAAATGAAAGGTGGCATGTAACTAGCTTACATCTTGGAAAAAAAAGAGATAATAGGTCTCCAAATGATTCAGATGTTGTAGATGGTTGATAGGTCTGGAACAGAGGGAGTTTTCTCAGGGCCTCAAGCATACTTTCAAAATTATTGTTTGGTTGAAAGTGTGTAAATGATAGCCTCTTGAGGATTTGCCTCTCCGTATTTAATAAGGGGCATCTGTCACCATCATCATAGTACCACTGGGAAGTGTACTAGGGTGGTAGAGATCACAGCAGAAGATGGAATTTCTCTGGGTGCCTCTTTGGCACTGGTGTGTAAATGCTGAAAGAGCAGAGGTTAGCTTGGGTATCTGTAAGGGAATGTAGTGATTCATCCAGATTCCCCAAAAATAAAGTGGCAGACCCAAAGGCAGGTCCTCCACAGTGGTTTGTACCTTCTTAGGAAGGCCATACAGGTGCAAGACACCTATCTCATATCTATGGTGGTTGCGATGGACTGGTCAGCACTATCTGCAAAGTCTAAGAGCTAGTTAGGCTGTACAAGCCAAGAAGTTTCCCTAAGATATGAGTATCTGGAGTTGTTCTTTATTGTTCTTGTCAGAGTTCTTGTATTTTAGAATAGCTGAAGTAGTTAGTAGTTATGCAGGGCCATGAGATCCTCATATTTAGATATGTGAAATTTGAGCATGCTGGGTGAATAAATCCAATCACTATCAGTCTGTTCTGATGGGTGTATTGTGGTTGATATTGGTTTCCTTTTCCTTACACTGCATTAAATACCAAGGAGTTTGGAGTGGGGTGAGAGAAAAGAAATGCCACATACTTTGTGGGAACATAAGATATTAGTCGGCCCAGCTGCAGGTTGGGAGTGAGGGGTGGATGCTTGGATTTGTCACAGCACTTTTGCAAGATCGAGAAGAGCATCATTAATACAGATGACTATTTTGGAGGAGGAGGAAGATGCGTGAAGGACATTGGGAAGTTTATGTTGCTCATCTTGCACTTCCTCTACAGGAACCTGAAGGGAGTCTGCAATCCTGCAAAATAATTCTTGAAAATGTTTGAAGTCATCATCAGCAAAAGAAGGTGAAGGCATACAGCTTTGTCAGAGAAGAACAGAAAAAAATATAGTTTCCCTCCTCCTGTTCTTTCTCCTCATGCATTACTAGGTTAGGCTCAGTCTCTGATGGGCAAGAAGACAAAAGTATAAATCTACAGCTTCAGTCCATTGGAAGCTTCCTGAACTGTGTTCTGTACATGGTCCAGGGATTCTGGTGTAGCCCATATGGGCTACGTCTACACGTGCAGCCAACATCGAAATAGTCTATTTCGATGAATAACGTCTACACGTCCTCCAGGGCCGGCAACGTCGATGTTCAACTTCGACGTTGCTCAGCCCAACATCGAAATAGGCGCAGCGAGGGAACGTCTACACGTCAAAGTAGCACACATCGAAATAGAGATGCCAGGCACAGCTGCAGACAGGGTCACAGGGCGGACTCAACAGCAAGCCGCTCCCTTAAAGGGCCCCTCCCAGACAGTTGCACTAAACAACACAAGATACACAGAGCTGACAACTGGTTGCAGACCCTGTGCCTGCAGCATAGATCCCCAGCTGCCGCAGAAGCAGCCAGAAGCCCTGGGCTAAGGGCTGCTGCCCACGGTGACCATAGAGCCCCGCAGGGGCTGGAGAGAGAGCATCTCTCAACCCCCCAGCTGATGGCCGCCATGGAGGACCCAGCAATTTCGACGCTGCGGGACGCGGATCTTCTACACGGTCCCTACTTCGACGTTGAACGTCGAAGTAGGGCGCTATTCCTATCTCCTCATGAGGTTAGCGACTTCGATGTCTCGCCGCCTAACGTCGAAGTTGCTGCCGCTTCTTCGAAGTAGCGTGCACGTGTAGACGCAGCTATGGAGGGAGTGGAATTTGGGTTTGCATCCAAGGTGGTCCATACCAGGGTTCTGATCCAGGGATGGACTGTGAATAGTGATGACCTGTAAAGAAAGTCATTTGTCCTGTCTCAAGTAAGAGGATGAGATTGAATACTTCTCCTCTTGTGCCTCCTCATCACTGGGGAAGGAGAGTGCCATCCTCAAGGGGTATAGGGAAGAATGACCGCAATCCAGAGAGGAGGGTGGAAGTAGGGGAAGGTTATGTTTGAGCAGTGCTGACTCAGGCATGTCAGATACAAGTAGGTCTTTAAGGTATCTAAATTTCTGGGGAGTATCATTGGCATCAGTGCCCAAGGAGAAATGCATTCTCTTGAGCAGGCAGCAAGTGACTTAATTGGTTTTAAGGACTTCATCAATGCTGCCAGCTTCACTCGTGCCAAAAAGGACACTAGTTCCAACAGTTTTGTTGGCACCATAGAACCTCAAGCTGGTCTGCATGGATCTCTAGATCTGGGAGAGGTTGACTGGGGCTGGACAGTTGTTTTGCTAAGTCCCTTACATAAGGATGTTAAGGTGACTGACTTTACAGGGGATGGTGGTCTGACAAGCTATCCCTCAACAAGAGATGGGGGAGATCAATTCATCTCATCAGAGTGGGTAAAACATGACTTTCTCTTTGAGAGATACAGGGAAAGATCAGTGGACAATTTTGCAGAATGTGAAAGCTGCTCAGGGAGGCTACGTCTACACGTGAGGCCAACATCGAAATAGCTTATTTCGATGTAGCAACATCGAAATAGGCTATTTCGATGAATAACGTCTACACGTCCTCCAGGGCTGGCAACGTCGATGTTCAACTTCGACGTTGCGCGGCACCACATCGAAATAGGCGCTGCGAGGGTACGTCTACACGCCAGAGTAGCACACATCGAAATAAGGGTGCCAGGCACAGCTGCAGACAGGGTCACAGGGCAAACTCAACAGCAAGCCGCTCCCTTAAAGGGCCCCTCCCACACACAGTTGCACTAAACAACACAAGATACACAGAGCCGACAACTGGTTGCAGACCCTGTGCCTGCAGCATGGATCCCCAGCTGCCGCAGCAGCAGCCAGAAGCCCTGGGCTAAGGGCTGCTGCCCACGGTGACCATAGAGCCCCACAGGGGCTGGAGAGAGAGCATCTCTCAACCCCACAGCTGATGGCCGCCATGGAGGACCCGGCAATTTCGATGTTGTGGGACGCGGATCATCTACACGTTGAACGTCGAAGTAGGGCGCTATTCCGATCCCCTCATGAGGTTAGCGACTTCGACGTCTCGCCGCCTAATGTCGAAGTTAACTTCGAAATAGCGCCCGATGCGTGTAGCCGCGACGGGCGCTATTTCGAAGTTAGTGCTGCTACTTCAAAGTAACGTGCACGTGTAGACACAGCTGGAGAGTCCAGGTCCAGATCCAATGCTGGACGCAATAATTTCTCCAGAAAATGAAAGCATAACTGAATGGTCCCAATCATTTTTGGCCCTAACAGTCAAACTGTGTTAGTAGGAACACTTTTGTGGGACAAGTCCCTCTCCCAAACAGAGAATACACTCTGGGTGACCATCATTTACCAGCAAGGTGAAATAGTAAGGGATGCCACTTATACCCAGTAGATTCAGGCATAAAAGTGAGTGCAAAAGTTTCCCAATCAAGAAGAGTGGAAACTAGGGAAATGTAAATGTAAGCTATGAAGTGACGAGTAGTGTAATGTGAAAACAATTTTTAAGAGCGAGAAAAAAGAAGAAGGTACTAGACTACACTAAAACTGACAGGTGAGGCACTACTTAAGGAGGCAAAGGGAGAACAAGTCTCTGCTGTGGATTATGTCTTAGAACAAAGGCTTGGTTGGCACTAGAAATACAACCCATACATGGAGCCAGATGGGGAAGGAGCACGTGTACAGTCCGATGGGCATTGCTGATTAATTGCTCTGATCACAGCTCCAGGAGATGTCACCACACTTAGTCAGGGTGGCTGACAGACTTGCCAGGCCTCTGGGCAAAGTGTGTGTGTATGTGGGAGGACATCCCATGATCCCGGAAGGGGTGTGGCCTCAGGTTGAAGGGTCAGGGCTGGGGGCAGCCAGTCTATGTTATCTCCCAACCCTCAAAACTGCCTAGAGCACAAGGCACTGCAGTGGCAATTTAAAGGCCCAGGGCTCTGCTTGCCATGGTGATCAGGAGGAGTAGGTCCTTTTAGAAGTGCTGACCCAAGGGGTACTGTCTTCTCCCCTACATTGGCCAGCCTGGTTACATTGGATCTCCCATATGGAATCACTCAAAGAGGTGTTGTTTTCCCTAATTTTAGATTGTGGTAATTAGATCGTGGCAATTTACAAGTACTTAGTATTGCCATTCTCCTTGGAAATCCCAAACAAGGTTTTCTTCTCCTATGTTTTACAGCTCTTGCTGTGGCAGGATTGTACGCACGTCTAATGTTGTAGTTCTCCCCTCCCCATTGCCGTAATAGACTATTTTATCCGAACATGGCTTATTAGTGAACTAGAAGAAGAATGATATCATACAATATCACTGCAAGGAAGCATATATTTGGTCTGGGATGTCACAAAAAATATGCACATACGTAGCAGCAATACAAACAAAGGCCCTGATTCTGCAAAGCAACCCACTCACAGAGATGCTTACATGTGACCAGGGTAAGAGAATCAGGGTCAAATCTCCCAACATTGGTCTCTGACTCCAATTTTAGTATAGCTGACTGTTACACCGCATGAAATCCATTAGAGATAATCATACTTTATGGCTGCTAGTGTTATTCACTTAACATTTTTTAAAGTTTAAATGTTGGCTAAGCCTGAGGTAAACTTCTTCATAGAAGATTATATTTACCAATACATACTTTACCAGTCTCCAATTGGCTAAATATTAATTGGTCCATTCCCAAAGCCAATCAGAATGTTTTAGATCAATAATACTATTGGGAGCAACTGACACTCAGCAGCACCACCATCCATAAATTAAATGATTACACCTGTGCCATTTATGCTTTATAACATAAACAAAGTTATGGGAATAGAACACTGTAACCAGATCAATGCCCCCTGCTTAGAAAATAAATTCCTCCACACTTATGCAGCAGCTGGAGATCAGTATTGTACACCAGCATTCTCATCCATTCTCTCCTAATTACAGCAATGTCAGTTAGCGATGCTATAGTGAAGAATTGCCAAGTTTCCTTTATAACACGCTTCCCTCTCTTTTATATCTTATATGCTTTACTGGAGGCAGGTGTGCTTTTGTCAGAGCATAGAATGACAGAGAAACAGTTGTAGGTAGGCCCTCCGGCAGTGGGGGCAAAAAGGGCAGGCAGTTGCCCACAGGCCTCGCATTTCAAAGGGGCCCAGAGCTCTGACTGCCCTTGGTTTCCCTCTTCTACTTCTGGCCCTGCCTTTTCTGGGGCATTGAGGCAGGTTCCTCTCCCACCTTGCCCCGGGGCCTGCAGCAGCTGTTGACTCCACTAGTCATAGGTGAAATTCACCCTGGATTCAGATGTCAGCAGAGAATACCCCATACGTCTTAAATCAGACCTCAGTGGGAGAGCTGACATCCTCCATGGGCCCCTGGGGAAGATATGGGGAGAGGGCAAAGCCCAGGGTAGAAGGTGTGGGGCTGAGGATAGCTGCTCTCAGTACACCATGCCACCCACCAACCCTTTAAGCACTGTTGGGTGCACATGGTGAGGTGCTCCAGCAGCAATTTAAAATGCCTGGCACTTTGGTCGCTGCCTCTAACTATGGTGGTGGTGGCAGCTGCAGCCCTTAGTCCCTTTGAATCACTGGACCCCAGGCAACTGCCTCATTTGCCTCCTTTGCCCCTCCATCAGCAGGCCTGGACCTTGGTGCTGCATGGTGAACGGTGCAGAATTCATGCTTACACATAAATTGTAGTCATGCCTTCCATAAGTCACAGGAAAGGCTGCCACATCAGTGACACTAAGGCTGCATCTACACTAGGAGATAAATTCAAATTTAAGGTAGATAGGTCAAGACTAGCATGTGATGGTCTTTACCATTAGCTCGATTTGAGCAGCACTAATATCAATGTCACAATGTTGTCAAAACCTGTTGGTTGCAGCACCAAATTTGAATTCAAAAGTTTGATTAAAGGTCAGTGTGGAAGTGCCAGTCTTAAAATCAAATTTCTTAGCCTCCAGGGCTGTCCCATATGTAACCCACAACACCCCTCAGTGCTCTGCTCTGGCCGCTGCTCTCCAGATTTAGATAACAGGAAGACTGTGAATTTCAAATCGGGACCAGGAAGCCTGTGGCTGTGGGCTTATGTTTGTATGAGAGCCTGAGAAATGTTCTTTCTTTGCTATTAGCGCTGTGAGCACATCTACCCATTACAAATAGCTCCTGCACAGAGTTCCTGGTTCTGTCTCGACACTTGGAATATTTGCTGCACTGCCTGGTGCTAGCCGCTGCCCTGCCACACCACACGGCAGCAAGCCTGTGGCGGGGGGTCGTGCTTGCATAAGAGTCCAAGAAACTTCTTCTCAGCAGTTTACTTTTGTGTGCAAAATCCCTCCCCTCCCCCACAGGCACCAAGCAGTTGGGGTCTTTCCCGTGCTCAGCCATTGCATGTGGATAGCCACCGACCCAATAAAAGGACATGCCTGCCATTTGGTGCTGACCATGCTGCCAGGCAGCACCATGTCCTGGCTTGCACACGGTTAGGGCTCCAAGGGTGGGAAAGATTTTCAGGGGCTTGCTGCCGCCAGGGGGACTTCTGCCCTGGTGGCTAACATATTCGGGTGGGACTACTTCAACTGGCCTCCCAACAAAAATATTTCCAGAGCCTTTCTGCTGTCAGGTGGAAGTCTCCCCCAGTGGCTAAGATATTTGTGGAGACTACTTCAGCTGGCTCCCCACTCAACCACCACCCCCAGCAATAGACCCCTGGGGCTTGCTGCCATCGGGGGGAAGTCTCCCCCCAGCAGCTAGGATACTTGGCGGGGGACTGCTTCAACTACTTCAACATTTCAACTGGCTCTGCAGCCCCAGACCATAGCCCCTCAACCAAAAATATTTTCAGGAGCTTGCTGCCTGTTGCAAACACCTGCTGCTTTGATATTCTGTTATAAAATCTTTTTTCCTAACATTTCCTATCTTTCTGCATGCTTTGATCCCCCCAAAAGCACACGGTGGAGGGCCAGTTGAAATTCCTGTTTGCATTATATGACTGTATGAGATTTCCAGTGTATAGATTTCACTGCCATCCTCTGTGTTGGCAATGTCTGTGTAGTGAAGAGGGAAGACAAAAATCTTTTTCCTAGACTTTTCTATCCTCTTTCTTCTAACTTTCCACCCCTTGACACAGGGAAGAATGCGTGGAAGGCAGTTGAGAGTACAGTCTGTCTCTGTGTTATTTTCAGGGATCGGATGCAATCAGAGGAGGAGGGACAGGCAGTGGATGACCAGTTGAGAACATAGCCTCTGCAGATAAGCCTTATAATGAAAAGGGAACCCACCCCTCAGCAACTCTAATTTTTCAAAAACATTATTATTATCTGTTTCTTCAAGTTTTTCAGGGTCCCTGTGTTCGTTTCAGGGATCAGATGCAATCATGGGACGGGGCCAGTTGAGAATTCAGTTACAGAAGAAAGATTTCTGTTAACTTTGCCATCTCTGTGGATGCCCTACTTTTCCTTCCTTCTGATGGGGAAAATGAGCATTTGCTTAACACAGGAGGGGAATAAGGAAAATGTAGTGTGAGAAGATGATGTCAAAGACCAGAGAGTATACCCAGAATTCTATGGGGATGAAGGAACTGTGGGATCGGTTCCGACAATGCACTACTGCAACAGTTGTTGTTTGCCAATTTAGTGTGGCAGTAATAAGTTGACTTTGAGAAGAGCACATGGAGAGGTGAGGATAGTCAAAATCAAATTTATAAATTCCAGTTACAAAATCGATATTTATAATTTTGATTTTATCTCGTAGTGTAGACTCAGCCTTAGAGTG
This sequence comes from Carettochelys insculpta, assembly GCF_033958435.1. Classification (NCBI taxonomy): domain Eukaryota; kingdom Metazoa; phylum Chordata; order Testudines; family Carettochelyidae; genus Carettochelys; species Carettochelys insculpta. The sequence continues at coordinate 8,852,133 of NC_134145.1, forward strand.
GTTCGAAGATCAGCCACTGGGGCAGGTCATTTTGTGACTCTGGTGTCCTCAGTATAGATTGGTCTTGTCAAATTGGTCCAAGCTTTGGAGAGTGACATTTTATGGCTTTACCTACCTCTAAACAAAAGGGGCACTTAATAGCTACATCAGTCAGCCCAGCTGAAAAGTAGAGAGCATATCTGTCACCTGCAGTGAAGTTTGTGATTGGTCACAAATTAAAGACAACATTTGTTGTACCCTGCTGTACAACATATTAACATTTCAAACTGTCCACTGTAATATTCAGAGCATATGAGATTTCATGCCAAAGCTGATTCCTTAAGCTGATGCATTGCAGCTGCAATGAGAATAATTAATACACATACTCCATTTTGATTCATCCATATTAACTCAAAATAAGGTAAAGATTATTAAGTCAAGCACTCAAAAGTAAAAAATGTCAGAATTCCCCACAGAACCTTAATTCACCTCCCTCTATGCGCTATGATACAGTCTTTAATTATATGATCACACATAATTTTTTCCTAGGAGCCCTATGCAGGACTGTTACCATCTCACACCTTTTGTATCAAGAGAAATGGTCACATTGTCCTCAAAGAACAAAATTATGGGAGTCATTTAATCTAGGGGATGTGAAAATAAATAAATCCAAAACTCTCTTTTGATGCTGTGTTAATTTTATCTCTTCTCTCTGTTTGATCTTGAAAAGATGCATTGCATACATCAGAGTGGATTATAAAAATGATTCAATCTATGAAAAGTCTTGAAATTGGTGGTGTGATGTAGTCCTTCCTAATTTCAGATTTGTTTGTAATTTCACAGATCTAACGAGCTCTCTGACACGTGAATAGCCTTAAGGACAGACATTTAAGCATATAAATTACATAATCAGTAAACTTTCATATCAAATGAGAGTTTCCTATTTGTTGACACTCAGTTAAAGCAGATATCTTATATCATATTGTTAAAACTATTGCATACGTTAAGCAAAACTCCCAAGTGTAATTAAAATACATTCTCTTTTTACATACGCAATAAAATTAGAAAATATCAATCATGTACATTCTTAGTTCTCTTCCAGGAAACCAATGGCAGTTCCTTAAATAAACAAACTGCTCATGAAAATGATGCCAGTCCAGGTGTCCCTCACCTCTGTTAGCCAAAAGCTGGAAATGAGCAACTGGGGATGGATCACTTGATGATTACAAATCCCAGTCTATTACAGAGTCTCATTTTGTTCAAGTGCCAGGGCCTATATCTCCGGTGCTGAAGGTAATGGTTCTGATCCTTGCATGGTCAAGGAGCTGGATGCTATGTGGGTGTGTCACATTGAGTTCAACATTACTTTAATGTTGGAAGCTCAGTACAGATACCATTACAGCTGAATGACAGCACTCCAGTGCTGTATCCTATACTCAACTATTTCACCTCTTTGGTATTGTTGCAATCAAATTATTCTCTATTGTAGCTAAAACCATTAAATTTACACATATTTGATTCCTAGACCGAAGATACAATAAACTTATTATGCCACTTGGAGTGTACATACTTCAAGATGACTGACAGCAGGCCACCAGTCTTAATAGCCTTGAATTGGTAAAAATCTGCTACAGCTCAACGTTGTCACAACATCATTGTGAATATAATGGGTACCCAACATAAACAAGAACACAAACTCATCTGCAAATGAGCAAAATCTAGGTTTGTAGCAGTCTTAAACAGACTGCTATTATGCAGTATATTTTAGCACAGACACTAAGGAATTAGGTGCAATGCCCATTACTGTGAGTTATGTAATTAATTCCATAGGCACCATAGCTAGAACGTAACTTGAAAATGCAGATCACATACTAAAGCAGATTCCATCCCTCTCTTTCAGATTGTTACACCTCTTTTCAGAGCTCCCTCTCCGTGTGTCACCCCTGCTGGCAGTCCTTAGCATTGACAAGAGTTTTACAGTGGTTGGTAATAACACTACTTAACCATAATGTTAACAATGGTGATGAATTCTGGACTCAGCATTCCCTTTCCCTGTTATTCTGCTGCCACTGTAGTGTTTCCTAATTGGCCTGTCTGCAGGCGAGTCTCATGGCTTCACTCTCAAATGATTTCCCTATAAAGTCTTGGTTCTTGTTAATAGTTCCTGACATATAACTCCCACTACTCCAAGCTTCTTATTTTCCATTCTTATTAGGAATTAAAAAATATAAATTCTTGCCTGTTAACAAACTAAAAGATATTTCAACTACAGGTCACAAAGGCAATGCAGTTTATCCATCTCTGTTATTCTATCAACAGTCCCTCAGCTGGCAGCCCCCTCAAACATTTCCCTTCATCCTACTGTTGCAGCAGTGCATTGTGGGGACCTATCCCAGAGTTCCCTCAGTCCTGTGGCATTCTGGTTTTCTTGCTGGTGCATTATGGGTAAAAATACCCCACAAGTGGTTGTGTGTGTGTGATGTCAACTTCCCAGAATTCACTGCCCTTATTCACCCTCCCATTGAAAACAAACAGCCATTTTTCTGACATCTCTTTTCCCAATGAAACTGTTTGAGTCATTCACATTTCGCCCCCTCCCCACCCCCAGCCATTTCTAAACATCCACTGCTGGGACTATGTTTCATTCTGTCCCTTTTTACACAACACTGACTTTAAAAATAACCTGACTGTTCCATGTCAAGAGGTAGCGCTACTAATTTCCTCCCTTTCCCAGTGAAAAAATGCCAAACGGGGGTTCAGAAGCTGAAGCCCTTGGTGCCCAAGTGTAACAAAGTGGCTCCATGCAACTAGGAAAAGACTTCATGTTATTCTTAAGGAAAGAAGGAAAAGTAAGGAATTCCAGGGGAAAAAACACCAAACAGGGGGCTTCAGAAGATGAAACACCCATAGCAAATGAGCTCTGTGAGCACCCAGTTGACTGTACCATGCCAACAGGTCACTCGGCTACTTCCCCCCACACCCCTGGGGTAAAAACACACCAAACAGGTCACTGCTGGGTCTGTGATTCATTGCTCATTTTTCTGTAAAAAAAAAAAAACAGTGAGTTTTGAAAATAACTTAGGGAGCACACAGCTGATTGTACCATATTAAGAGATCACTCAGCTACTTTTTCCACTGTGAAAATACATCTGACAGGTGGGCTTCAGAAGGTGAAGCACCCAAGTGAGCTCTGGGAGTACCCAGCTGACAGTACCACGTACCCGTGATGCCCAAGTGGAAAAAATGGCTCCATGCAGCTAGGAAAAGAGCTGAGGGAGCCGGCAGCTGACTAATCTTCCTGTGAAAATACAGTAAACAGGTGGGCTTCCCAAGGTGAAGCACCCAAATGAGCTGTGGGAAGCAAGCAGGAAAAAACAAGCAAAGCAGGAAAGGAGGAAAAGTATGGACTCCAAGCGAAAAGACAAGCAGTTACTTTTAAAAATAAGGGAGCATGCAGCTGACTGTGTCATGTCAACAGATCACTCAGCTACTTTTCCCCCAGCAGACACACACCAAACAGGTCACTGCTGAGAAAGTGGCTCCCCCGAGCCACACACTTTGGGAAGTGGAGTACTGGAGCGTGTTAATATCAGCTGCCAGGGGCCAACCCCCAGCACATATTGCTTCTTTGGGCCAGGTCCCGAGTAACCTGTTGACATTTTTTGATCAGTTGTGTGCCAGGACGGGGGAAGTCCAGCCCCAAAAATATTTGCTGCTGTGAGCCAGCCCCTAAAAAGTGGCCAGTTGACATGGTTCAATCTATGTGCCTAGGCAGAGGAGCCAGCCCCAGATATATTTGCTGCCATGGGTCAGCCCCCCAGCGCTTGGTGAACCCTGGAAAATGTGAGGTGTAGAAGCATTCAGCGCGCGCAGGCCAGGACATGCTGCTGTCTGGAAGCACGGTCTGCACTGCACAGCCGGCACATGGTGTGGTGGGGCAGGGGCCAGCTGTGTGGTGTGGTGGTGTGGGGCTAGCCTGCCAGCCACCTGGCAACTATGGGGAAGGGGTGCTGCCCTGTACAAATGTGAAGTACAGAAAAGAAATTTCTCAGCCCTCCTGTGAAATCCTGTGCATGGAGGAAGTCTTGACCCTGCGCAGGGCAAGACATTCTACTGTCTGCAAGGACAATCCCCACAGTCCAGCCGCCACGTGGTGTGGTGGGGTGCGGGCTGGCCTGCCAGCCATTTGGCACCTGCTTGGGCACGCTAACCATGTTGTCTGGTAGGAGCTAGATCGTTGACCACACAACACCTGGGTGGGAGGCTGCCCCATACAAATGTGAAGTGCAGAAAAGAAGTTTCTTGGGCTCTCCTGCTATATCCTGTGCAGGGAAGAAGCGTTCATCTGGGCATGGCAGAACATGCCGCAGTCTGGTCCCCACAGCCAAGCCAACACATGGTGTTGTGGGGCAGGGGCTAGCCTGCCAGCTGAAATGAGATCCTGGATCTCCTGATGGCTTCATGCTGGAGCTCTCTTTCATGGCTAGATATGATCACCAAGCTGATCAGAAAGAAAATGAATTAAAATTGCCAGGATTCCTGTTTCCTACTTCCTGCATACCTGGGCCATGTCTACACGGAGCTGTACTTCTGGCAGTTCCATGCTAATGAGCAGCTTTGCAATTGTAAATGGCTGCTCATTAGCATAACTGCACAGCTAATTAGCATAGCCACGTGATTTAGCTCTCGGCAGAGGGAGCTGCTAGCTATAAAGGGGCCAGGTGGACATGTCTCTGTTGGCTAACCTCCCCTTTGTCACCAGTCCCTTATCTCTGAAAAAATTCAGTCGTGATACTGCTCATTAGCATGAAGGTGCCAGGAATACAGCTCCATGTAGATGTGGCCCTGGAGAGCAGCAGAGGTGAAAGCAGCCAGAATGTACATATTCTGGGCATTGTGGGGTACCCCTGGAGGCCAATAAAATTGATTTAAAGTAATGCTGTTTCCACACTAGCATTAATTTGACCTTTTAAATTTGACCTTTTAAATTTGAACTTGGCATTACACTGCATCAGAGGTTTCAGGTGAGAAAGTTGACCTTAGCACCCATTGGAATCAACCTAATGGTATTTTCAGTGAAGACAGTCACATTGTAAAATCAAGCTAAGTGTCTTAAGATTAGCTTTATGCTCTAGTGTAGACATAGCCAATATTTCTCAGGGACTTAGGGACATATCAGTCCCATTTTGTAGATGGAAATTGTAGTAAATTACTCAAGATTACAAAGGAAATCTGTGTCAGATTTGAGAACTGAATCCAGGAATTGAGCCCCCATAAGTTCCAGTTCACTGTTTATTCATCATAAGCATTAGCATTTTTTCACAAGTCCTATATTTTTAATCTGATTTTGCCCTCACAACACACCTTTGTGTAATTCTGTAGCCTGTAGTCAATAAAACAATAATGTTATTCACAGTAAAAAGACTGGATACTTTGCATGTATACAGAAGGCTAGCCTTAATGATTATTTTCATCAGCCTTTCTTTTTAACTCTGTAAGTCTGCACAGTACAATTTGAACAAAATGTGCACATCAAGTGCAGTAAACAGCATGACCCATTAGCTCAGTTCTCATTCTTGCATTGAAATACTAAAAAGGTATTTCCCAGCTGACTGTTGCATTCCTTTTTCATCATTGCCAATTTGGATTAAATTATTTACAACCATTGCCTGTAGATGTAGGATACAACTAAAAGGTGGTAGCACATTAGCCAACTTTTTGTTTTATTTCTACACTTTTTCTTAACTTCCATTGAGGAGCAGCTCGCAAAGAAATGGTAATCTATAATAAAAAAGGAGCAAATCTGAAGTCGGATTCACTGACAAAAAGATGTCGGTCACCTCCTGCTAAAAGTTGTGTGGTTGTGCACATTTTCTTATATTGTCTGCATTACTGGAGACAAAAATATACCTACCTTGCAATTTAAACAAGGACACTAATCTGGCATGCTCCTTCCACCTTTGACTGGATTGACTCACTATCCAGTCTCCTACTAACTTTAGTGAAGACTGAAATAAAGAGGATTTTTTACAGCAAAATCTACTTGCTTTCACAGCTGCAGCATTTTAAAAGATGAAATACATGTTGTATAACAGAATGAAGAACATATGGTATAATGGCCAAATTAACAATACGGCCTGGACACAGTATTGCTACAGCATATAAACAAACACATGAATTAATCAGAAGCAATATCATACATTTAAAAGGATGTACATTTGTGACTTCAGATGTTACGTACCTCTGAATGGAAATTATATTCAATTGCATGTTTATAGTGTTTAAAGACAAATCTTTAATACATGAATGCATGCTTTAAGCAATGAAATATTCTGTTAAGCACTTTGACTGCAACTACCATTTTCTGCATGCAAGCAATAATAGAAACTGGCAAAATGCCATCAGCCATAATTCACTTCCTCTAGTTCAGATGCATATATAAGCACAACAATATACCTGGACAGTACATGTACTAAACACATCACACAAACAGAACAATGTATGTAGCACACCCACACAAGAGAGAAACACACAGGGAACATTTACAGAACAGATTACCACCACTCTGTCCCACTCCTGTCTCTTGCTAACCTCTGGCTCCTTGGCCCACTCGTTTTCCTTGCCTACCCAGTCCCAGTCTTCATTCCACAGGATTCCCATTCCAAGCACTGTTCCAGTCTCTTCCTCTTCATGTACTCCCTCAGTCCCAACCATTCTCGCACTCCCAGTCTCTCCTCCACCCAATCCCAGCCTTCTTGCTCAGCCACCCTCACTTCTCAGCATTTACAAGTGAGGGGTAATGTAGCCGCAGCCAAACGAGAATATCTACACTGCCACGGGAAACATGCCTCCAAGCCCAGGTAGACATTTCACACTAGCCTGGCTCAAGCTAGTGAGCTGAAACAAAGGCAACATGGCTGTCGTGGCACTGGTGGTAGATTGAGATAGCCACGCAATTCAATCCCACAGGTTTGGATGGGTCCAAGAGTAGGTGTCTACCCAAGCTGCTGCCAGTGGATATTATGGCACACTGCTATTTTAGCTCACTCGCTTGAGCGAAGCCAGCACAAGCCTGCCTACCCACGCTAGGAGGCATGCTCCCAGCTGCAAAGTAGACATACCCTAAGTGCTACTGAACGGAACTAATTAACAATTGACTTGTGGCAAACACACTGCTGACACTTCTATAATCGATAATTATAGCTGTATATTGGAAAATTATTTATCATAAAACACTGTCTGTTGCTGCTGGTAGTGTACACTATCACAGACTGAAAAGTGTACCAAATGGGCCACTACTATGACACACTATGGTAGTTTCTTAGTTTCCTATTTTTCAGAGTGGTGTACTTATAATAAACATGGAGCACCTGGCATTGGCCACAGCTGGAAGACAGGATACTGGACTTGATGGACCTATGGTCTGACCCAGTGTGGCTGTTCTTATGTTCCTATGCTCTGCCATGAATGTCCTAAAATTTTAAATTTGAAATATTGACATCTTTTACAATATTACTATGAGCTTCAAAATATTTGCTGTGGCTTTAACCTACTACTTTCTCAGTTCCTGTGAGTACATGATAATCTCAGCTCTACTTTCTAAAGAAATGTTTCAGGACCTCATGGCTTCTGAGAAAATCTTGAAAATGTTATCTCCTACAGGCTCATCAACCAGAAGAAAAATAAAAGAACCTAAAATGGACTGTTTTAAAAATTCAGTTTTGGCCACACATTCATAATTTTTGAACATCTGTTTTTGACAAAACTGGGTTTATCTACTCTAATGGTAACTACTGTATCTACTAATGAGTATAGCTCAATGACACCAAGCATTAATAATGTGATTAGTAAAAACCGAAGTCTATTAATCAAACATTTCAATTAAGTGCTAATTTCAGTCAAGTGCATGTATAGTACAACTATACATCAACATATTTATGTGTTTCAGGCAACAGAATCTAATATCAGTTACCCCATTGTAAGACTAATCACTTCACTGAAGAAGACAATTCATTTGGAATTTACATCTGTCAAAATGAGGGTATACTTACCAGATGATTGACAGGCTGGCCATTTATTTTCTGGGGTTTGATTTAGTTCACCTAGTGAGGCCATGATAAAACAAACTGTCATGGCACTGGCATCGACTCCTGACACTCTCACACTTGCCAGGAGCATGGGAAGTTGATGGGAGAGCTTATCCTCTCAACTTCCCATTGTGAGGAAGGCATCAAGAATCAATTTTAGATATATCAACTCCAGATATGCAATTCTCGTAGCTGGCATTGAGTAATTAAAATTAAAGTTATATCCTTGTGTAGAACTGGCCTGAGTTAGCATCTGGTTATATGTGTGTTTTCATTCACAATCTGTTTCACAGAATCACAGGGCTGGAAGGGACCTCAGGAGGTCATCTAGTCCAGCCCCCTGCTTCAAGCAGGATCAACCCCAACTAAGTCATCACAGCCAGGATCTTGTCCAGCCGGGACTTAAAAACCTCAAGGGATGGAGAATCCACCACCTCTCTAGGCAACGCATTCCAATGCTTCACCACCCGCCTGGTGAAGCAGTTTTTCCTAATATCTAACCCACACCTCTCCCTCTCCAACTTCAGACCATTACTCCTTGTTCTGCCATCTAACACCACTGAGAACAGTTTCTCACCCTCCTTTTTAGAGATCCCCTTCAGGAAGTTGAAGACTGCTATTAAATCACCTCAAAGTCTTCTCTTCTGTAAACTAAACAAGCCCAAATCCCTCAGCCTATCCTCATAGGTCTTGTGCTCCAGACCCTTAATCATTTATGTTGCTCTCTGCTGAACCTGCTCCAGCAAATCCACATCCTTTTTATACTGGGGGGCCCAAAACTGGACACAATATTCCAGATGTGGCCTCACCGGTGCCAAATAAAGAGGAATAACTACTTCTCTAGATCTGTTTCCAGAATTGGTCACCATTATCTGAAGCAAATACAAATGAATCTCTTTTTACAGACCTAATGTATAATTGCATGCAAATGAACAAGACGATTAGCTATTCAAGATAAAAAAAATGCAACAGTGACACTATTGACGATATAGAATGTATTACATTGTGTCAACATACTTACAGATAAGTACGTTGCAATTTGGTTTGTCATTCTGATTTGTTTCTTTATTTGATCCTTCAGCCAACGTCAAAACAGCTTTTACAATGTTAGGTGATACAGCAACTGAATTTCTGCCTCACTTGAAACTAAGCAGGAATACCTGGCAAAAAACTTGATGTTAAATATTTTCCCCTCAAGCTGACATGGTATGAATAAGACACAGGAGGCTGTCAAAGAACTATGCATCTATTCTTTCAAGTTGTGTGTTGCAACTTCTTAACTCACTCATGACTTTGCACATCTCATATAAAGAAGCTGACAATTGAGGGCTCAAATATCAGAAGCAATTAAACCAAATGGTAAAATAAATTTTAATATAAGCATTACTGTTTCATGAATAAGTTCTATAAATAGCTTTGATCTCCCACAAAAGTGCTTTAAAATTATAATTCAGATGAGTTTCTGCCCTCTTCTGTGGCTAATTTTCACCTGAAGTCACAGCTAATAGTTAATGGCCATCACTAGTTTGGGTGTTTCATACCTAGAAAATATTACATTTTCATGCAGCACAACTCCTTGTCTCCAGGTTTTTTTTTTCCTGTATGTAGCCATTTCCCATGTAGTCTTTAAGGTGCCACAGAACTTCTCTTTGTTTTGGCTGAGCCAACACAGCTACCTCACTCAAAAAAGTCAGTATCATCATACAAAGTGCTAAATTCAGCTCTCATTTTATGACTGTAATTCCATATTAACTACATTGATTTCAGTGTATACACAAAAACAAGTAAGGTGTTCTCTATATTGCTGGATATTTTGCTTTTTGTATATGTGTATATAATATGATAACGTGCAAAAAATACACAGAAATGCAAAATTCAGGAGAAAAAGGCTTGACCATGAAGAAAATGGGATGCTCAGGTAATAGTGTTTTATTATGTTACTAGAGAGGGTTAGAAATTACAAATTGGAGAGGGGAGTTGCAGAGGGGAAGTGAAGAATACTAACGAGTCAGTTACAGTCAAAGAGATACTATTTCAGAGTATGTGGAGAACAAGAATGATAGCACAGACATAGGTCTGATATAAAATGAGCATTAAGATCAATTTGAAGATCAGGAGTTAAGACTAAAGATGAAGGAAAACAAGTCTATAGAGGATCATGGAAACTGAGAGAAATTATGCATTCCAGAATGGACAGATAATTAGTTTTCAGTGACATGAACCATGGTAGTATTCTAGTCCTTCAGAGTTCAGTATATACACTGCATATTTGATTCAACAGAATGGAATGGGTTCCATGGTATTTATAAGCAACAAGAAGACCTGTGGCACCTTATAGACTGAAAGATATTTTGGAGCATAAGCTTTTGTGGGCAAAGACCCAGTTCGTCAGATGGTATTTATGATAACTGTCTATTGTAGATGATATAGTAGATTGGTGTGGAGCTAGTCTACAGAAACTAAGCCACTCTGCACTGAAAGGGAGAGATGGAAGGAAATAGTGAGGGAGGTATCAGACACCAATGGGCAGTGAGCTCATGGCTGTTGCTGCTGCTGACGATGAACTGCGTGTTAGAATACGATACATCATTTTTATCTAATTCTTGTTTGCTTTTGAATGTCTCAATGCTGAGAATGCATTTCAATTATTTTATGCACCCACAAACCATAGGTTAGGGGAACAGCATAAAAGCAAGAAAATATTAAACTACCACATTGCACCATCCTAATCTATTATACAGAAAGCTTTCGGTGTGGTGAGTCATAGAAAAATAACTAACCATACACAAGTGTCTACCCAAACTGATGCCAAAGTAAGACCACAATACAAGATATATTTTGGTTAGGGAAACTGACAAAAGCAAGGGTTATTTTTTCCAATGTAGCTTTCCAACATGCAACAGCAACTGTTAATTTTAATAGCTCATTTACTTCAGTGTCTAAATATAGATTTAAGAAAACTGTAGGTACAAAATATTGAAAATTCTAGACGGTGGCTGTAAAAATGGTAACCAAACCCTTGAATTTTCAGAAAAGGGTTATAGGAGGTACAGCTCAGGAATAACAAACAAGATGTGTTCACATAAACCCACCCCATGACTCAAGGGTCAGCAGAGTCTGCAGAAGCTGAAGTTATCTTCCACTGGTAGACTCAACCAGAGCATGTTACAGCACTCCAGCAAGGCTGTGAAAAGCTTATCACCAGTTATTACTGTTGGTTCAGTCTCTCTCTAAAGTTATTCCTGGAGTAACAATCCTGATATTTTAGAGGTTACAAGAATCTATTTAATTACAGATTGAACCTCTCTAAGGCCATGTCTACACTTGGCCAAAATTTCAAAAGGGCCACACTAATGGCCAAACTGGAGAATACTAATGAGGAGCCGAAATGCATATGCAGTGCCTCATTAGCATGCTGCTGGCCAAAGCACTTTGAAAGTGCCGTGTTCTGATCGCATGCGACACATCTACTGGGGTCCTTTTCGAAAGGACCCTGAATATTTCAAAATCCCCTTATTCCTATCATCTGAGGTTATGGAGGGTGTAGGTGGTTGCGATGAACTGATAGGAATAAGGGGATTTCAAAATGTGCAGGGTCCTTTCAAAAAGGACCCTGTGTAGACAAGCTGTGGTGATCGAAAAACATGGCACTTTCGAAGTGCTGCGGCTGGCAGCATGCTAATGAGGTGCTGAATATTCATTTCAGTGCCTCATTAGTATTCTCCAATTTGGCCATTAATATGGCCCTTTGACATGGCCCAAGTCTGGCACTTTCGAGTCCAGCAATTTTTGTTATCTGGCATGAGTTTAGTTAGCTGGATATCCACTTACCATGGGCATGGCCAAGTTTCCTGTGGTCACATAACATTTGTTTTCAGCCACAAGCCCTGGCACTTGGTGTTCTGTGCTGTTATTTTGCTGTAATTTACCCCTACATGTCTTCGAAGACCCCAGTAAGCAGTGGAAGCACTGTAAATGCTGCTAAACAATTTTGGCCTCCCATGGCTCGGCAAATTTCCTGGTAAAGCACTGATCAGGTCCCGAGGGTGCTGGACTAGAGAGGTTCAACTTACATTTTCAAAATGGATGCTCTCAGGATTGCCAGCCTGCCTGAAGCACACACCATAATTGTAATGCTTCTATATTCCAAAATAATTATGGGATGAAAGATTGATAAATTGTATGAAATGAAGGATACATAGGTACAGCACAAATTCAAAGGCTTGTCAAGTTCATCACATTTACAAAAAGTACATACAGTTCTAACGTTTCCTAATAATAACATCAGAAAAAGTATTTCAGCCACTGCAGTGTTCATGCATGATTGATGCAGGCTTTTCCAGATTTTTAAATTAAATGACAGTTTCCTGGCAATTCCAGACTGTGTCTTGTCTCAATCCTACCAAAATAAGCTCCAAAATAGATAATAGAGTGGGGTAAAAAGCACAACCAAATCAGTTCCTTAAATGGATAATGCAAGGTACAGGAATTACTCAGGCTTTTAATGAGACTTAAGCCAGAAGAGGAAAAACAACAACAATCCAAAGGCAAAACCTCAGCAATTAGGAGACTTGTTAATCTTGCATTCATTTACTTTAGAAACATTTGCATCCCTAGAGTTGACAGGTAAAATATTCTTTGGATAGTAGGGTTTCAAAGACTGCCTAACAATCAATATTTGGAGAGAACTACATGTGAAATTTCCCATGTGATTTAACACTGAATGATTCCCCAATATCGATAGTTACTGACATTGCTGCAAATGCTGGGAAAGCAATGAAAAATGGAGGCTGCACGTATTCTGCTTTCCCCATTGCCTTTATCAAAATCATGCCTCACTTTTGCATATACTGTAATTTAACCTGGGAGATCCCAGAGCGTGATGTATAAATATTGTGTAAAAGTTTAACCCAATCCCAGAAGGCCTATCATATATTTTGAAGATAATCAAAAGTCTTCTGGAAGGCCACTTATAAGGGGACAACTCTGCTAAACTGAGATTTCCCTTCTTGATAAATTAAAGATTACTAGGCAAATCACTGTGGTATCTTAGAACTTTTTCTGAACTAGTAGCTAATAAAGGAAAGCCGAAAGTGCCAAACATATGCATCATTCTGACAAACCTTAATCTTTATCTAAGACACTTTATGAAACACACTACAACTGGTTATATAAAATTGCAATGGGCAGGTGGTAAAATTACCCATTTTAGGAAACTATTAATAGATACAAAAGACTTCTTTCTTACACAAAAGCCTTCAGCTAAAAATCAGACACACATTCAGATCAGATATCCACTACTCAAAACTGTTAGTAGGTATTAGCTGCCATGTTACATTAGACCCCCATCATACTATCTTGCATCATTCCAGCATATAATGTGATTTAATGGAACATGACATGACATGTATGACATGATGTGATATGATGTGACAGCTACAATTTAAAGGGAAACACACCTGTTTTCAGATCAGAGGCCCATTATCAATTAAGCTGATTGTGGCGATATCAAAATCAAACAAAACTAACCTGCATGTGTCCTCCCTGTGATCGAACTGATGAGCCTGGGAATCTGCCAGCTACCCAAACAGTTCTTGGGTAAATTGACAGATCTGTAATACAAGGTCTGTGTATCACTTTCATGCAATTATATTTATTCAGTACTACTGAAATCAGGCTTTGGCTGATTTTCTTCTTTGTCCATCACAATTAAAATCACCTAAAATGTTGATTATTAATTTGCAACTTCATTGTTGTTATTATCAGCTGTGGTGCCTGGTGTATGAAAGAAAAGAGGACACAGAATATGTGTCCTTAGCTGTAGTGAACATAAAGTGCCGAGTGCCTCACCAAATATTCTATTGCCATTTAACTGACCGGATACTAACTCTTCCTATTAGTTCTACATCGTAAGAGAAGCATATAATGTGACTATATTTCTGGAACTCATTTCTGCACAATATCTCCCTCCCAGACCTTAGACAAATACATGAAATGCTTGATTCTTACAACTAAATAAAATTTGCATAGATGTAGACAGAATGTCATAAATCTACGGTAGACAACAGGGTGGATAATATATGCATAGTTCAACAGCAAACAGCCTGTGGATGGGGATAAGTGTGCATGTGTGGAGAAAAGTGAATAAGGAAGAGTTATTTACTCCTTCCCATAAAACAAGAACAAATTCAATTAACAGGCAGCAGACAAATGGGAAGCCTTTTTAACTTCTTTGTTGACTTCTGAATACAGTCTCTGAGCTTCTGCCTTGGCTGCTCTTGTTTTGCTGTTGTTGACTGCTGCTTTTCTGTCCTTTCATTCCTTCCCTTTTCTCAGAGTTTCCACTGTGATCCATTCTTTATGAGGCCTTGTCCTCTTTCCCAATGTTTTAACGCAGGTTTCTTTCCAGGTTGTTTTGGTGTGTTCCCAGATTAGTTCCATGGTAGCATCTTTTAGTATGAGGTTTGCCAGAAGTGCATATCTTTTGGACATCTCCACTTGGAAACTATCTCTTGTTTCTAAATCCTTCAGCTGCTCCATGTTGAATCTCAGTCCCGTCTTCATCACTTTTGTGGTGTACCTCTCGAGCTATAGATTGTTGAAAATTATTCTCCAAGTTATGGATTTAAGATGGGAAAAAATTTTGTAACATTTTTGTATTTGTGAAACTTCCAGGAAATTGGATAATTTTATTAAATTAATATAGAAAATGTCATGCATTTTTCTCTCTGAATATTTCTGAGAACTCAAAGCAACTGTTATAGAATTTGGAACCAGGACAAAAAGGTAGCATAGTCTCTCCTCTCGCAGAATACTACAATACCTACTAGAGAGGTTATCATGTTAACAATCAGGCCTGGTCTACACTAGGATCAAAGTCGATTCCAGATACGCCATTCTAGCCATGCCATTAGTGTAGCTAGAATCGACATATCATGATTGACTTTGTTTCCTGGTGTAGACCAGGGCTCTTCATGCTCATGATGACATCTCTTATTCCACACAGCAGTGTGGAGTACCAAGGTCAATGGCTGAGCCCAGAGAGATCGATTTTGCCACATCTTCAGTGATGCTGCAAAAACGAACTCTGACAGATCAGCTGTGGCATGTCAAACCTGTACTAAGTATAGACATACCCTTGGTGTCTTAGACATTCCTCCCCTTCCTGGTCATGAAGACCATCACTTTTCCTTCTTACAATCAGAAGATACCTATTGCAACTGCACTGACTTAACATGGAAAAGGAGTATTAGAAAAGTATTAGTTTATTTTTAGCTGTATTATTAGGGAATTTAGCTGCATGAAGAAAAATAAGAGTGCACAAGACAACCCCTAGGAAATTGTACTCTAGTGAATGAAAGGTGGGAAGTAGGAGTTAAGTGTTCCTCCGTTCTATTTCCACCTCAGCCTTTATTCCTACTCATCCTCTTCAGACCATGCATCTTCCAAACATTAGTTAATAGCTAACCACTATTAACCCATTTTACACATGGGAAACATACACAGAAATGTTCAATGATTTGTCCAACGTTAGATGGTAAGTTAGTTGATGAGTCAGAATATTAAAGCAGTTCCTTTGGCTCACCCTACCCACGAGATTACAGAGAAAGACATTAAGGCCAAATGCCTATTAGAAATCTTCCAATTGATATCACTGACAACTGGATCTTTCTCAACCTCAGTTTGATATTTGTAATAAATGGATGATATTTATGCCTGCTAAATAATCTCTGTGAGCTGTTATATTCACGCAGACTATTATTCGAGCAAATCAGTAGCAGATGTGTGATTGGAATTTTTTACTTTCTAAATCCTTTATTCTGCCAACAAAGTGGTTTTTGAAGAGTACCCCTTCATCTTCCTTCTAGCTTTGGCCAAATTCACATACGTGACTGTTCACAAGAAGGTGGATTTTAAATTTTAACATTCTTCTCTGTGAATAAATTTTCAGTCCTCAAATAACAGAAAAATCAATATTTCATGCAGCTGCAAAATATGCATAATACCAATAGGCCCCAGTTGCTGGCACCAGGGATTGAACCTGCAATCATAGGGATTAAAGCCCTGTGCTCTACCACATGAGCTAAAGGGCAGCTAGCATTCAGCTGAGGCTGTAGATCAGAGACTTTACTCACCCTAGCATGAGGTTTCATTACCTCTGAGTACCACATATGCATAACCAGCTAATGAAAAACTACAGATTTCTAATCCACATTTCCCCTCACTTTTGCCCAGCACACGTACTGCAACCCACCCCCATTCTTTTGGTGTGCACTGAGCCACTGAGGGCCTGCACCTAGAAGTAGTCAGAAAAGAATTCAACAAAGCATTTTTCATCAAAATTTGAATATGAAGAGCAGATATTTTTGTTTAGACAGCAGTCACTGTGCATTCACAGTATTTTTTCTTCTGCAGTCATTCACATTGTATCATGTGCCCATGATATTTTTCCATAAATTATTTATTTAACGAGAAGATCTAAAACTTAATCCATCCAGTTGTTGTTGGGTATAAAGAAGATTATGGACAGGACAAAATTTTGACTGCTTGTAGCTAGAGTTGGGTACCATGGAGAGAGGAGTGCTGGGGAAAGTTAGGGTGAGCCAGGGGATCTCTGATCAGGCAAGTACCAGGATGCAGGTCCTGAGAGAAGGACTGGGGGTACTCGGGTGGCAGAGAGGCAGCCAAGGCAGCAGGCCCAACCCCTTGCCAATGATGAGTGGCCATTTCAGATAGCAGCTTGCCCCTGAGATACAGAGTAGATGAAGACTAGAAGTGGGTCACTGAGGCAAGGTGGATAGAGGGGGCTTGCAGTCCTCTGGGAGGGGAGGACTCTAGACTACGGGGCACTGCAGTGGGGCAGTAGCCTGAGGGAAGGGCTCTGTAGTCAGGTATGGACACAGGTCCTGATATAAGGTGGAGAACAAAGGGATAAGCAACAGTGGGTTAGACACTGGCCAGAAGAGGGAATTCTGGAGGCTGGAAGAGCTAATTCCCATGTCACTAGCAGGTGACACCATGGTGGTGAGTCAAGCCCATTATACTCCTGTTTACAAGATTGTGCTGGGCTAGGACATGACCAGACCAACAGTATGAATCACATTCCCTATCATCATACTTACAGGAATTGTGAGGCACTACACCTCAACTTAATTTTGTAGGATCAGAATAGGACCCTTTTAATTTCAGATTACCTTTATAAAAAGTATAAAGAGGATTTCTTACACAATGGTATTCCTTGTAGCATTTTGCTGTGAGTTAGGGGTTTGTTTTTTGTTTTTCCGGACTTGTATAGGGAAGTATTTAATAAGAATTGTTCACAGGTGTGGTCTCCATGAGGGGAAAAGCCGAGTGCTCATATTGGTTGATGTTGTATCTTTACAATCCTCCAGAAAAAAAAGTACTTGTCCATTTCATTTTCCCAAAATATATTTGCGATAGTCAACATTGTCCAGTTGTTAGACTCACATTTTTATTGCTTGAATCTGAACTTCAGACCTACAATGTGTAACGGTATAACAAATAAGGTTTTTCTATAACCATATTGAAAGGCCTAAAGCCTTCCTCTGCAGCCAAAATGAAGAGCAGCAGCCATTAGCTGTAAAGTTTAGAGTCAACCTACATGCTATCTAAATTTCATTACAAGTGTCACAGCAGGCTATTAAGAAGGAGACCACATCCAAATGCCACCTACTGTCACCAGACAAAGAAACAGATCTCAAGATCTAAGAAAACTAGTTAACAGCATTTTGTCCGGCAAGAAACTGCTTATCAGTGGCTGTGAAGCTGTGGAATCCTCCTTCCGTGGTGATTGTCTTCACTTTCCTACTCTTTGTATGATCTTTGCCTGATTTGTAATTGTTTCTATCTGACGTATAATTCATATTCCTACATGGAAACCAACTAGGATGGTGGGGTATGATTGGTTAGGTAATTCTGTTACAATAAGTTATGATTGGTTAGTAAAATTATACTAAAATAGTTGGTCAAGGTAGGGCTAAGGAGGATTCAAGTTTCACTACATAAATAGGGTTCCAAGAAGAAAAACTGCAGGAAGGAAGGAAAGAAGGAAAAGAAGAAAGGGGAAGGAACAGCAGGAAGAAGAAGGAAAAAGACATGGAAAAAGAACTCACTTGCAAGACACAGCCTAGGATCAGACCTGCCACAATTCCTCTGCATTCCCGTGAAGTGCATCAAACAGCATCCAGAGAGACTGATTTTGTCTGGCCAACAGGGCCAGTCTGCCTGTCTCTGTCAGAACTGGTTAACATGGCACTGTGTGCTTAGCATGTATTCTGCTTGCTTGGTAACTGTCATTAAACAGAGGAAAAGAGTATTACTATGTAATGCTTTTTCAGTGGCAAAGATCCTGCAGACTGGCTGGAACTTACGCCCTGAGCCCTGGAAATTGGGTAACAGTGGGTGTTCGAATTAACAGGGTTGCACCTGGAGCCCTAGGAATTGGGTAAAGGTGTGTGTGTCCCTGAAGTGTGGAAGGGAAATGCATATCTCCAGTAGGCCTGCTAAGATGAATGAAAGAGACACCAGGGGTACTATGCTAAACTGCTGCACACCCTGATTCCCATTTCCCATAGCCCCAAATCTTCATCTCCTCCACATTTGTGGCAATGGATCTCGAAAGAGGATTTGGTTTATGAACATGTCATACGAACCTGAACAAAACGGCCATTTGCGAAAAGGTCAGTGTTGGGCCCACATATAGTAATGAATTAAAAACATGCAGTCCAAAAAGTACAGGAGGAGGATATAAAGTAAAAAATGGTTTTGGCACATGGCACAGTAACTCCTGTACATAAGTCAATCTATATATACACCCATAAGTGGGATGTTCAGGTGCAGTCCTTCAGCAAGGCTTTGGCCCCTCCAGTTGTTTATAGCTGTATTTGAATAAGCCAATGTGGGTTATAATGACATTGAAGTGTACAACCAGTTTTTCTTATAACTCCATAACATTTTTAGCATATACATTAGATTACGGGTATTTTCTGTTGCAAAATACAGAGTATGATTGTCAGATCTTTAAGAGTTTTCTTTAGCCACCATTGTTTTTATGCAATCGTGTCCTTTAACCAAAAGGATATTTAGTTACTTGTCTCGTACAGAACAGGAAAGCTGCCCCCAATTCTGCATACAAATAATTGGTGACATCACCACCCTCCCAGCCATAGCTATGCATTACAACAGATAGAAAAGCCTTTAGACATAGGTTTGGGTGAAAAGGTTGCCTTTGTGCATTGATGAAGTGACCAGATGAGGGGAGAGAGTATACTTAGTATGAAACATACTTTATGAAGGCACACATTTTTTCACAGTCTCTGGCTTCGTATAAAAAAAAAGGGGGGGACACATTTTCAGTAATATATTTTTAGCCTTCTACTGATATCTTGTTTCCTTGATTCTTTTCTCATACTCTGCCTCTACGCCTCTGCTTGTCACTTCCTCACAGCCTGCAGAAACTAGGAGTTATGCAATGGAAATGCCACAGACTAAAAGCCTGCGGCTCTTAAACAAGCCACCCCCTGTAATCTTGGTAAGGATCAAGGGGGGGATGGACAAAAGATTGCTTACAGAAGGAAAGGACTGAAAAAATAACTCTGTAAGCCATTAAAATTTCAAACGCACCTGAGATAAATTTGACACGTTTGCTTACTTCAGAAGAATATGCGTCAGTTGCAGTACTGCAAATACCTTTTGCCATCTATATCTAAAGGAAGCTGAATGTAAGCCAGCGTGCAGACTCGCCAACTGGGGAAAGGTAAAATAAAGTCTCAAACACAAGTCCCCTCACAGGCCTTGCTTTGCTTTCCAAAAAGCACAACTTCAAATCCAAAACAAATAAACTCTAATTACTTGTTATCAGTGCTCTTTTGGGTGTGTGGTGGGGAGAGGAGCCCCTACTCGGCTGTCTCCCTGCCCCACACCGCAGCCAATACCACAGCTGGGACTGGGGCTGGCACAAAAAATGCACTGCTTTGTGTTACTCACACAGGTTCTTTCCAGCTTCAGGCAACTTGGAGAAAACAGTTCTTTCTCCTTCTTCTTTCCTTTTCTAGCCCCACCCAAAGCAATCTAGTCAGGAACCAGGTAACCATTTCCTCCCTGCACTGCTTTTACACCTTGTAAGAAAGATCTTTGCAGAGTTCCCAGATTACCATGAATTTCCCTCTTCTTAAGAAAAAAAAGACTGTAGCACCTTAAAGACTAACAATTTTGTTTATTAGGTAATGAGCTTTCATTAAGTGGGTATTAACCATGACAGCTCATTACCCAATAAATAAAACTTAAGTCTTTAAGGTGCCGCAGGATTGCCTGCTTTTTTGTGAAGCTATAGACTAACACCTCTACCCGTCTGAGACTCTTCTTAAAATTTATACATCTTGTACCTTGACATTTCATGATGGAAACTACATTTTAAAGTGAGCTGTATCACAATCAGACTGATCACCATGCTTAAAGATACAGAACATTTAAAAAGATTGCCAAGGGAACCCAAGAAATAATCAACATAGCCATAGCTTTTGGTTATCTTATTTTATAAGGAAAAAAATAACCTAACAGGACACCCTAATTGACTGCATCTCCTGGATGTTAAAAGTGACAGCGCAATTTAGCCTTTAAAGAACTACATAAAATATTTTATCACATCTCTGCCTCAGTAACTTTAATAAACTACACAGCCTTCGGGGACCAAGCTCCTTATAAATTAACTGCCTTCAACTTGCAGCACAAGGGTCTTTATCTCTTGTCAGCTTAATTATGTGTTTAATTTTATTTTTAACATTTTTTAAAATGACCCACACCAAGAGAAGCCCAAGATTGTTTAATTAAACAAATGAATATCGTTATATCTAGCATGATCAAAGCACTAATTTGTCATACTAATGTTTTATACAGAACTGATAGCTCCATTGTAGTGCTAATACACCAGGCTACTCTAAAGTTTATCTGCCCACCTTTCCAGCAATAATTTAGTGTGTTAACTTTGTTCCACAATGCTCTTAGAACTAATTGGCTGCAGATTCTTCCCAGTGCCCCAAGAGCTGCTCTACTCTAATAGGTTATTAAGTGATTACAAACGCATTACTGCATATGTATACGCTTGTGCATGTTCTGAACATAAAGACTATGTCTACACTAACCCCTTCCTTTCACAAGGGGCATGGTAATAAACAAGTTGGGAAGATGCTAATGAGGCACTACCATGAATGCAGTGCCTCATTAGCATAACGGCGGCTGCACATGATCTGAAAGCGCGCCACCCATGTAGTTGGGAGCCTTTCAAAAGGACCCCACTGGCCTCCAAAAGCCCCTTCTTCCTATTTGGTTTTAGGAATAAGGGGCTTTCGAAGGCCAGGGGGTCATTTAGAAAGGTCCCCGTCTACACGGGTGGCACGCAATTCAAAAGTAGAGCATTTGGATTGTACATGGCCACCATTATGCTAATGAGGTGCTGTATATTCATGGAAGTGCCTCATTAGCGTCTTCCCAACTTGCTCATTACCATGCCCCTTCCAAAAGCAAGGGGCTCGCGTAGACATAGCCAAACTGTGCAACCCAAAAAAGAGAGCCAGGCTAAGATTAATGTGCCTCCTATAAAGAATGTGATTGCAGAAGACTGCTCTTTAGGCAACAAAAGCTCCAGTAGAAAGCTGATCAGCAGTCTGTTATTAAATATAGGGAGGAAATGGAAATTCAATTTGATTTCACAAATGTCAAAAATGTTGGACATATGTCCAAGCTCGTTCAAACTACAGTGTAAGGTATTTAAGAGTCCCTGTTCATCCATTCCACATCCCTGAATATTCTAATAGGTCATCAAGTCCTCTCTTCGTATCCTAACATACATGCTGGATCCCTTCCTGCTGGTATGCCATCCTCTGATATAGATACCTGTCCTCTCCCCACCCCACGGCCTCTCCCATGATTTTGAAGAGCTTACTGCAGAGATCAACAGCATCTCTCTAGAATCACAGCTGCCACTAAAAATCAGATTTTGTGTCCTCTAAATGTAAGTACTTTTGTTCATTCCTCTGGGATACAGGGCATTTCCAACTGTTGGAAAACAGAATTCTGAGCTAGATGGATCTTTGGTCTGACCCAGTATGCTATTCGTATCTTCTTATGTTCACTGTATGACCCAAAATTGCAAACAAGGTTAGCAGAAGCCAGAAAGCGGCTGCCATAGCTGCCAAAGCATATTAAAAGATATCTAAAAGATGAGGAGTGTTGTGAATGAACTGGTGCAAGTTCCTATATTTGTAATCAAAGAGAAGAAGCAAAAAGAAGCAAGTTTTCACTAAACTTAGTCTAAGTTTTGTGATCAGCTAGTCAAATGGTCTAGTCTTTTGTCTAGGTTCATTTTCATTGTGAGCCAGTTTTAGCTGTTCCACTAGGATTCTTTGGCTCTCCCACTCTAGATTAGAAATGAATTGGGTATCCCATCCATACGGCATTCATAGTAGCTCCTTTCCATAATTTATCTTTTTAAGGGAGAAAATAGCTTCTCAGCTTATATTAAATCGAATGTCTTCAGCAGTCCTTTTCTTAAAAAAAATCTAAGTGTAAACATGGTCCACAATTTTTAAAGAACCAAATGAAGCTGGTTTCAAAACAGCAGGGATGAGAGCAGAGAGGCTGCATGAGGAGGTTGGTTCATAGATGATAGAAAACACATTAACTGAGAAAAACTGTTCTACAAGGATTTCAAGAAAGGATTGAACTTTGGTTAACATGTAGCAAATACATCTAAAGAATATTGATCTGAAACCTAATTCCTCACTGATCTGTAGAAGCCAAAGGTGTGTAATTTGGAATGCACAAGGTAAGGAGGATTTTGGTTAATAGGAAGAATGGCTAGTGACACACTTGGAATAACTAATGACTGGTCTCTGTGCAGCAACATTGTATGCTCAGTAAACCCAGAAAGTGGTGGAATGCACCTCGGAAAACTTGAGAGTACAACTGCAAAATCTTGTAGAATGTATACATCACTTAGTTACTATGTCTGTCTGTCTGACTGATAGTTCCATTGTGGCAATAATACAACAGTCTAAAGTAAAGTTCAATTGCCCATGTTTTTAGAAATAATATAGACGTTTCACTTTGTTTTAAAGTGTCTCTCAGAGCAACAATAAATGGCTGCCAGTTTTCTCCCAGCACATTGCAGAGGTCAAAGTCTCTAATAAGTTATTAGCCAATTATCAATCTGCCATGTGCACACATGAATTTCAGAAGAATACAGATGGCCCACTGAATATAAAGAGACACTCATGCTTAATGGAAAAGTTTGAAGAACACTGTAGTTGCAGACAATTCTCTGGATGCAGACTAGATTTTATGCAGGTTGCACCTCCCTGGTCCAGCAACATCCATGGTCCAGCAGGACAATGAATACTGCCAGACCAAAGAACCCCAGCTGGGTGGAGCCATTCTGGCTGGCAGGCCAGGAGCAGATCC
The DNA here is from genome assembly GCF_033958435.1 of Carettochelys insculpta. Taxonomy (NCBI): domain Eukaryota; kingdom Metazoa; phylum Chordata; order Testudines; family Carettochelyidae; genus Carettochelys; species Carettochelys insculpta. The sequence continues at coordinate 8,875,676 of NC_134145.1, forward strand.
CAGCCACTTGGATGATGATGGCAGGGAGCCCCACCAGCAAAAAGGAGCTGTCTCAGCAGCCAGCTTTCCCCTGCACGGCGCACTCCCGAGCTGGCACTCTGCTCCCAGGCAGCCCCTGCCACACTGCGTGCTCCAGGTTTGGGCCAGCTGCTGGGTACGGAGCTGGTGCAGAGTGCTGGGCTAGGGGTTATTTTGGGGACCACCATTTTCAAGGGGCTGCTGAAATTTGCCCAGGGCCACCAATTGGCTAGGACCAGCCCTGTCAGTGGTAAATCGTTACAGTCCCTGGGAACGAGATGAGTCTTTATTTTAGGAAAGCTTGCTGATGTATTTCACTTCTCTAAATAAGCCACACACATTCACCACATTCAACAGATTAGAGGCCTAGAATCCTCATATCCAGTTTTGATGTCATTAGCCAGTGTGAATACTGAATCATCTCACCTACTGGGTAAAATGTTAAAAAATCATTCTCTTTTTTAGGTAGGAAACAATTTCCTTAGTAGTCATACTGTATTCAGAGATACCGGAGGTTTTATAAAATGATTTGACCTATCTAAATAGGTTTTGCTGCAGATCTCCTGTTCTGTTATGATTACCTGTGAAGGCCTTTGTGTTTACAAGCAAACTAACCTGGGTTTTCCACCTTTCATGCTCCTATCCACTTATCTAAGCCAACCATCTATACACATTTCTCAAGCACCTACAATGTCACCATTCTCATTCATAACAGACCATGTACATGACATTTATGACAGGAAGAAAACTAGCCCCCTCATAGATGAGGTATTATAGAAGGGTTTTACTGTCAGGGAGGATTATGGTACTTAAAGTAAAGGAAACGTCCCTGCAGGTTTGACAGGGTCAGGTCAAATTTTGCCAAAGATGTAAAATTATGCACAAGTCACCATTCTATCATATGTACTCTAGGGAGGGAAACAGAGACAAACGGCTGTTCAAGATGATAAAAATCTTCCTCTGTGGTGATTTCAGGCAGTAAACTACAAACCTGAAATTCTTTCAGCTCCTATCAATATTAAGTGATGGTTGTCACTTTAATTGAAAAATACAGGTTTCTTGACCTTACAAATCCATTGAAGACTGTATCATCTTGTTTGAAACTTACCAGCTCTACCACAGATAGAGCACAAATGCTATTACTGCTGGTAGACCAACATGCTGGAAATGACCTGAGGCTGTAGACCTGATTGGTATTTTATTTCATGATCATGTCAATGTTTTCTTTCTATTTTTTTAACTCAGTCATTTTTTGTTCATTGCCAACTATTTTAATTTGCAAATGCAGTTTTACAATGTTCTGCAACTATATTCAACAACGATACGCTCCTGAAAGTTCTGAAAGTTTCTTCAGATGTTTCTTATGCCCACTGCATATGTGTTTCCTACCAGCTGTTTCAATATAGGATGATTTTCATCCACGTGTAGAACATGACTTTCTTAGGTACATATACTTGCAACTAGTGCACTATGCTCCCCACTTAACTCCTGTATGGTTCATCCCAATAATACATTATACACTATCAGGGACTAAGCTCCACAACAAGATGATGGCCATCCCCTTTGCAGAGGTCTTTATAGAATCTACCACTCCAAGACCTCGCACACTTACACAGGAGGGCTGGTGAAAATACAACCCATAATGGGTGCATCTACACTAGCCGGCTACTTCGAAGTAGCCAGCACAACATCGAAATAGCACACGTCGCGTCTACAACCGCTGTGCACTATTTCGATGTTGAAATTGAAGTTAGGCAGTGAGACATCGAAATCGCTATTCCTATCCGAAGATGGGAATAGCACCCTACTTGGACATTCAACATTCAAGTAGGGCCTGTGTAGATGATCTATGTCCCGCTACTTTGAAATAGCGGGGTCCTCCATGGCGGCAATCAGCTGAGGGGTTGAGACGTGTTGTCCAGCCTCTGCGGGGCTCTATGATCACCACGCAGAGCAGCCCTTAAAGCACCACGCACCCAGATTTCCTGTGGCAGGAAGCTGAGAGAGTGCAGGCAGTAGCATGTGCTAGTCCTGCATGCCCTGCAGAGGCCCAGAACCACCACCCAGCACTCATGGCATCCAGCTAGCCCTCACAGCACCCCCAGGGCTCCCCCTGAGGGGACCCAGGCACCCCTGGCAGCCAAACGGGGCCAAAAAGTGGCGGAGCCCCTCCTGGTCGGAGGCCGAGCTCTGAGACCTGCTGGGGTTCTGGGGTGAGGAGGAGGTGCGCCACATGATGGGGAGCAAACGGCGGAACGCGGAAGCATTCACCTGACTGGCCGAGGGCCTGGCCGCCTGGGGTCACCCTGCCCGCACTCTGGATCACATCTGTAGCAAGGTGAAGGAGTTGCGGCAGGGGTACGCCCAGGCCCGGTACTTGGCCAGCCAGTCTGGGGCCACTCCCACCGTTTGCCCCTATTACAGGGAGCTCAGGGCAATCCTGGGCCCCTGAGACACCTCCCCCCGCCAGGCCACATTGAGCACCGCAGCCGAGGAGTCCCAGTAGGCCTCGGAGCTGGAGTCTGGCCCGGAGGCCAGCCCCGCACCCCAGAACGCACCCAAGGAGCCACCCCTCGGGACGGTGGAGGAGGGTCCAGGAGCCAGGATGAGGGCTCCCCATAGACCTCCCTTTCTGGAGCACCAGCCAGGCGTCTGCTCCCCGGGGTTCCCCCGACTGCAGCAGTGGATGGTCAGGTACATACCCCACAGGGCACACACCCCCGGGCCACGGGTACCAGACATGACCAGGAGCCCCACACACCCCCAGCAGACCCCAACCCGCAACTGTCCAGCCACAGCACAGTCCCAGGATGGCAGCATGGCCATCAGCGCCCATCAGCACCCACACCCATGGACAGCACTGTGCCCTAACCCACTGGGGACACCCAACAGGGACACCACACCCACCAATAGGGGACAGAGACCCAGCACCCAAGGGGGATGGGGGGGGAATGGGCCACGGGCAAGGGCACAGTACTAACAGCCTTCCCCTCCCTCTCTCCCTCTCCACAGCTGCACCATCCAAGGCCCCAGGCAGCCAAGCACTCTCCGTGGTCCCCGAGAGCCCGCTGTAGGTCAGGCACTGCCAGTGCCCGGGGACACCTACATGGCCAGCAGGATGGGCACACCACCACCAGACCCAGGGGATCGCCCCTGTGGACCCCCAGCTCCTGGCAGCTCTCTGGCTGCAGGTGGAGGTGGCCAAGGAGCAGCTCTGCTTTGACTGGGAGGAATCCACCTGGCGCTGGACAGCGTTGCAGGAGTTCATGGGCGTGTTCCAGGACATAACCGGCTCACTCCTGGAGGCTGTCACCTGGGTCCCACCCCCTGCCGCCCTCCCCACTGCTCCACCCGATGCCCCCCCTACTGCCCCACCTGCCATGCCATCTGCCACCCCTCCTGCCAGCCTCCCAGGACCAAAGCCCACTGGGGCTGAAGACTGGCTGGTAGAGGCATCCTGGCTGTACCTGCCAGTCCTCCCATCCCCCAGCCAGCTGTGCTGGGGACTGCGGACGGGGGGCGGCCCACAACCTGTACCCACCGGGGATCACACCCCTCTACCCCCACCCCAGAGGGATGGGCCAACAGCTGAGCCATCTACTGGCCCCCCATTTGTATATAGTTGTCCCCCTTTGTATATTGGTTCCAGTTTTTGTTGTGCATATAAGACAGTTTACAAGTATTCAATAATCCACAATTTTATTTTATACAGGACCTGAGACTTGTGCTTGTTGGGGAGATGGTGTGTGGCCAGTGGGGGCCTGTGTGCAGGCAGTGGGGTCGGTGTGTGGGAGGCCCTCCAGGGAAGGCCAGGGAGGTGCTCAAGGGTCCCCATGATTAAAATGGGCCCACAGGGCCTCACGGACCCGTCCCCTCTCACTGTGGGCCTGGTGACTGGGTGAGGCAGCTGGCTGGTGGAAGCCCATGCTGGCATCAACTGCCCACCCCTGGATGAAGGCCTCCCCCTTGCTCTCAACAATGTTGTGGAGCATGCAGCACACACCCACAACCTGGGGGATGTTCTGGAGGCCAACGTCCAGGCGGGCAAGGAGGCACCACCACCGGTCCTTCAGGAGGGTGAAGGTCCTCCCCATCACCTGGTGGGTGTGGTTCAGTCGGGCATTGTATTGCTCCTGGCTGGCGGTGAGGCGGCCAGTCTATGGGCACATGTGCCAGGGCTGGAGGGGGTAGGCTGCGTCTGCCACGAAACAGAGGGGCATGGTGGTGTCCCTCAGAGGGATCTCCCTCTGGGGGATGTAGGTCCCTGCCTCCAGCTGGCGACACAGGCCCAAGTTCCTAAAAATGCGGGCATCATGTGTACAGCTGGGCCAGCCCACGCAGACATCTTGGAAGCAGCCCCGGCTGTCCACCATGGCCTGCAGGACCACAGAGTGGTAGCCACTCCAGCTGTTGTATCTTCCCCCGCTGTGGTCTGGGGTGCAGATGGGGATGTGGTCCCATCTAGGGCCCTGAAGCAGTTTGGCAACCCCATGGCAGCAAATCCGGCGAAGGCTGCGTCCAGGTCCCAGACTCGGACAACCCTCTGGAGCAGCACGGCATTGAGCATATGGACCAACTGTGGGGAGGGGACACAAGTGCCCATGAGGGTGTGCAGGGTGCCCCAGGGCCTTCTCCCTGGGCCCCCCTCCCCGGCACCCTCCCACCCAGCCCCTCCCTCCCCAGCACCCCTCTCTCCCCGGCCCAACACCCAGGCCCCCCTCCTCGGCCCCCTACTCCCCTGTGGTGCATGCCCAGGCCTCCTTACCTCCATGATGATGACCCCAACCGTGGCCTTTCCCACTCCAACCTGGTGTCCCACAGAGCAGAAGCTGTCTGGAGTGGCCAGCTTCCAGACAGCTATTGCAACCCTCTTCTCAACGGCGAGGGCGCACCGCATCCAAGTGTCCTGGTGCCTCAGTGTGGGGGTGAGCCACTGGCAGAGCTCCAAGAAGTGCATGTGGAACTTCCGCAGCCACATATTGTCTTCCCAGTACCCCATGACCAGTTGCTCCCACCACTCAGAGCTGGTGGGGTAGCTCCAAAGGCAGTGGAGCCCCAGCAGGGGAGGAACAGGGGAGTCCAGTGGCCAGGGACGTCCCCGTCTGCCCCCTGGGAGGGACCCCCTGCCAGGAGCTGCTGCGTGGCCTCCCGTACAGCACCTAGCAGCAGCCTTGCTCCCTGGGTGACTACCTGGAAGGCTTCCAGGTGCTGCTACTGCAGCTGCTGAGGGTCCATGGCTGCTGTGCGTCAGTCTGCGAGAGTGTGGCTAGCCCTCTGCAGACCTCATGCTGTGCAGGCTGGGTGTGTCTGGGAGGGACCTTTTAAAGGAGCGGCTTGGTGTTGCCGCGGAAGGGCTAGTCCAGCCTGTGACCCCGTCCACAGGCTTTCCTGGCCCCTTATTTCGACGGGGAATGCTTGTGTGTGTGGACGCTCAGCATTTCCTTCTGGGGCGGCTCCTTTCAACGTTCCCCATCGCTACTTCAACGTTGAACATCGATGGCACCAGCCCCAGAGGATGTGTGGACGATACACATCGAACTAGCCTATTTCAATGTTGTTACTTCGAAACAGGCTACTTAGACATAGTGTCCTAGTGTAGACGTAGCCAATACGTCAATCACAACTCTTCTGTCCCTGTGTTTGCTCCTTAAATTGGCCAGTCTCCTTTTTTTGACACGTCTCCCAAGGGAACAAGAGTAGAAAAGAAACTCATGAATGCAGAATACCCTTGATATCAGGTAATCAAATGTAGCTATAAATATTATAAGCATTTATTTATTCTACCTTGAATGATCTCTATCTGTTAACTACTTATGCTAAGCAATCTGTTCCAATTTGCATTTTGCTGTGATGCTGGGAGTGCTCTGTGGCTTGAAAGTTTGTCTCTCTCACGGACACTAGTTTGATCAATAAAAGGTATTACCTCAGCTGCACTCTCTCTCTAATAAGGATTGCAAGAAATTTGTCAAATACTTTGAATGTGAGCATCTTCTAGTAGGACATTATGCCTGGTGCAGCTGATACAGTTATTCATGCCAAATAATTGGACAAATTTTAGCTTTTTTCTTCAAATTACTTATTAGTGTATCTTAATTTTTCACCTAATTCTGTAGCTGAATAAATACTATTTAATTAAAATTTTACCTTTTCTTTTCCCTCCACCATCAAATAATGAATAAACTGTTTGTGGATAAATGTTTTCAGTCAACCATCTATGGTAATAAAGCAAAGACCCAATTCATGTTGCATTACTAAACCCCATCAGATTAGGGTACCTGAGACACTGAAAATGAGTGTAAGTGCTGTAAATATGAAAAGTACTGTTAAAATTTGGACTTTACCCAAACTCTTTTTTGCTTTCTCAACTGCATGAGGCTCTCATCTGCTCCCTGAACGGCATCTTATTATTAGATCCATTTCAAAGAAAGGTATAAGGACCTGCCTACAGCTCAACACCACAGATCAGCTAGTAGTAAGCAAATGCATATCCAATGAGGTTAAAGAGCAGTGTCAGTTAGGAAAAACTGGGTTTACGGCAGAATCTGCATATTCCTTTGGTAATTTCTGCCACAGTTCAGGATGTCAACTGATCCCACATTTGGTGCTGTTTTTCCATATGGAGAATAGGCCTATATGCAGTATGATATGCAGCCATCCAGGTTACAGCTCACACTGAGGCTGGTGTGGCAAGGGCAGAATATGGGTGGAAAACTTCTGAGAAACACATATCTGGTAGTCATCAACATGGCTCTTTGCAATAGTTGGTGGGCTTCTCCCTGCATAGTACAGTGCTGCTGTGCTGCTGGAGACGGTCCTTCCAACAAAGCTTAAATCATAGAACCATAGGACACTAGGACTGGAAGGGATGCTGAGAGGTCATCGAGTCCAGCCCCCTGTCCTCATGGCAGGACCAAGTACTGTCTAGACCATCCCTGATAGACCTGTTCTTAAACAAATGTCTGTCAGGGATGGTCTAGACAGTACTTGGTCCTGCCAAGTTCTAAACTTAGGTTCTAACCATTTTTGACCACAACAAATCCAATTATACTTTTTGTAAGAATATAGATGATTATCTCAGTGTCCCTGGACACATTCTTATTAGGTTAATGTTTACTACCCATCTAACATCCCCTCCTACACTTTTATGTGGACACTATATTCTTCTTCACAACCCAGAGCTGACTAGATTTCTATACAGGGCACATATATTCTATTCACAATGCTGTGACGGAAATGCCAAAATGATATTTGATCGTTCAGCCTTAACTTGGTCATCTTATGCACACCCATCAAAACTCATTCTTTCATTATAGGGTCTCTTTCCTATTTTCCCCCAACAAGACCCCTACCTCATTCAGATCAGATTTTGCACAGGAATTAATGTAATTGTTCAATGTATATTTTTATCTTCTGATGCAACTTCATTGTCTTCTAATTAAGCTAATTTGTAACTTACATGAAGATTCAAGTTCTAGTCTAGATTTGAGAAGAGAAAGAACGTCAAATCTTTCTGTATGGTCTCTAAAGCATATTATCCATTCATAAAACAAAATCACAAAGAATGATAATAACTAGACTTGCTGAGAGTTTTTCCATTTTCTGTTAAAAATTTCAAAAGTTTTCATTTTGCAAAGTTGGAAATACTCCCCTTTTCACTCCCCTTATATGTTCCCCCATATAAACATTATTAAATGTGTTACAGAAAATTTTCAGTTACTGTATAATTTTGTTAAAACTTTGATAAAACTGCCATAACATTTGTAAAAAATGAAACTTGAACATTCTGAAATGTTTTATTTTTGAAAAAAAGGGCCAGTTTCCAACTGAAACAACAACAAAAACCCTCAGTCAAATCATTTGGATCAGATCTAATAGCCCATTCCTAAAACAGTGAGTTAGCAGTCTGTCACAGTACCATACTAAAACCAGTTGTCTACTTCAGGGCAACAGCTGAGGTGAATTGACATGGGAAAGGATAACTTCCTAGGATTTCCTCTTTCTAACCATTGGAAAGAGTAGTGTTTCCTCTCTCTAACAGTTGGAAAGAGTAGATGGAGAACAGTATAACATTATCCAGGTTAGGTAGTATAAATATGCACTGACATTTGGAAAAGCCACCCAACAGTGCTTTTACAACAGAGGCAAGTAGTATAACCTACTTTTAAATTCACTAATCAGTTGGAGCTGTCAAGTGGCACCATATACTTCACTGATGTGGAACCCTCATGAACGTTCAACAGTTGGGTGCTGTCAACAATGCCCCTGAAATCTGAAGTCCTTAAGCAAGGACGCCTAATAGAATATGCATGAAAATCATACAAAGTATTACTGACTAACTGTGTGACAAATCACAGAATAGGAATATCTTCAAAACCTAGCAGCATGTGCCAGTCTGCTCACTGATTAACTTTCAGAAACAATTCAGAGGGAAGTCTGACTTGAGACAGGATAGGAAAGGATATACCTTATGATGTGAGGTATTTTCATAAGTGACTCTTCAGAGACATTAGATGTTTTCCAGTGGGACTTCCCCTCTAATGATATAACAGTGTTCAGGGATGACCAAGGTATCTAAAATTCATGGACAAGGTACTGTCCTCCTTCATACCTGATAGCCTAAGAACAAAGAAACCACCAGATTGGCAGCAGTAACAAAACCAAGAGTTATTAGACTATAGCAATATCATCACAATGATTGAAGATGCAATAGAATTACTATAGCATTAGCAGAGAGACAAGGTGGATGAAATAATATATTTTATTGGATCAACTTCTTTTGGGGAAAAGACAAACTTTTCAGCTACAAAGAGCTTTTGTGTGTCTAGGAAAGGTTCTCAGAGCATCACAACTAAATACAAAATAGAACAGACTGTTTCATATAAATAGCTGACACATATGCTAAGAGTTCATTCAAAGCAAAGCAGCATGTTAATACCTTTATGGTCATAGAACAGAAAAAAAAAGGCGGGTATTGGATTCCAGATTGATGTAATAAGCCGTAAATCAAGTGTCTTTATTAAGACCATGATTTTTGGTGTCCAGCAAAATTATGAATTCAGACTCCTACACTTATCTTTCAAAAGGTTGTGCAGGTTTCCCTTGAGGATGAAGGCTGAGAAGTCAGTTATGGAGCGATCACTTGTGAAAAATGTTTGGCCACAGGCAATACGGTGTTTTTGCCTTAATTTTTGGTGGAAACTTATTCAGGAGCATAATGATTGTTATCACAAGTCCCTATAAAATAAGGTATTTTGAAATACTCCCTGACATCTCTCTCTCTCTTTCAGATATTTCAAATATTGGTACTTCAGGTAACACTACTGGTATACCACTAATGTAATTATAGAATATGTTATTAGTAGTGTTATTGGTTAATACTTTAGAGTAGTCCACAGTTCACTGGAGGCAATGTATTCTTTGTCTGCCTTGTTGGAAGCCAGACATAGTATGACCCATTTTTTGTGCTGTAAACTGCCTTAAAAATGGCTGTTTGTGTTTATTTTCCTGGCCACTCTCAGATGTCATTGGCTTTAGCTGTTCTGAATTGCACTCACTCTGGCAATGTATAATGTAGCCTGATGTAATGGGAGGTAAAGAGAGAAAACTATGGGGTGCCATGATTTCACCATTCAGTGTCCCACAATTCTGTAGAAATTGAATGCTGCATTCAGTGAGGCTTTCCATTGAGATACTTCTAACAAAATGCACCAGCAGATGTGATACTTAGAGTGTTTTCCGCTGCCACAGAACTTTCCCTATTCCTGTAGATGTAAACATACAGGAAGCAAACTTGTACAAAGAGTGGGAAAAGCACAAGGAGGTTCAGAAGAAGTAGCAGCAGAAGGATGACACTGCAACAACCTTGTGTGAACAAATCCAGAGACAGACATGCGGTAAGAACAAATCCAGAGACAGACATACGGGAAGAACATAAGCCAGCCAGGGATGCTAAAATTCATATGCTACCCTGAGAAAAATTCCACCCAGAGATCAGCATCTCAGCTCTGCTGATGCCAAATTTGCCTAATGAGAGGCCACAGCAGTGCAAACAGATTGAGCATTCAGCACCACCTGTAACAGGAAAATGTATTACTCTGTGGGGAGTATAATTGCCAGAATGGACAAATATGCTAGTGTCTCACTTATTTTAACACAGTAAGTGCAGGATACATCAAGATTAAAATTTTGCATATTTTATTTGTGATATTAACAATAATCAGGGAGAACCCAGCCTGCTGTGGAGCTGACCATGGGAGTGCAGATAGGATGCCATTAATGTTTTTGGCGTGGCTAGGCTGCCATTATTTTTTAACACAGAAATCAACAATTCTGCATGAAAAACTAAACATTCCACAAGGAACATTAATTCTGTGCAGATTCTGCCCCGTGAATTGGTGCAGAATTCCAGCAGGAGTAAATTGGATATAAGGAACTGAGAGCTGATTGGCGCTGCCCTGACTCTACGCCTTTGCGTGGGTGACATAAGAATACTCAAGCTCAGTGAGTGCCCCAACAGACATAGCTGATCACAATAATGCAAACTCAAGGCACTTGTGGACCTAGAATGGCACAGAAAAGGACAGCACTCGACCAAGAGTCAGACTTCATCAACTCAACATCACAAAATAACTAACAGAAACACAAAGAAAAGCAAAAGACCTAGAACTAAGGAAGCCAGGGGAAATAAAAACAGCAAAGCAGTAAAAAATTAATAGCACTGAGATTTTAAATACATTGTTTGATTATTCAAGGTAGAAAAATATTTTTACTTAGTATGTGGTATCCATCCTCTAAGCTAGTTACAGAAGACTCAAAACAGCTGCTGCCCACTGCCGTAGAGTTACAGCAAAGTTGCTATTATTGTAGAATGCAGTACTTCTTTTTATGTGGTATATGAAATAGGAGACAAAGGCTATAGGTTGAAACTTTCATCCAGCACTATCTCATCCGGCAACATGCTTTGTCTGGCAGGACAATGGATGTTGCTGAACCAAAGGGCAGCTGGACCAGAGAGCACCAGCTGTGCAGGGTGCCATGGAGCCCTGTTGGTGGCACACAACCCTGCTGGCAGCCCGCTCCAGGTTGTCCCAGGGACAGCCTGGAGTAGACAGCCTGGCTGGAGTTAGGGAGTTCCAGTGTAGGTGGCTGTGGCATGGAGCCTTGCCCAGCTCTGCAGCCATGGGGAACCTGGCAGCCCAGCAGAGGGGAGCTGGCTGTGGTGGTGAGCCCTGCTGGCCACCCCACAGCAGCAGGGAACCTGGCCAGGGTGGAGGAGTCCTGCAGCACTGTGAAAAGGGAGCCCTGCAGGGGAGCCCCGCTCCTCCAGACATCATGGGGGCCTGGCCTCCTCTTTCCTGGAAAATCCCCTCATTTGTGACCACTCAGGTTCCAAGGATGCCAGCTGAGGGAGGTACAACCTGTAGTGGCAACAAAAATGGAGCTAGGCTTACTTCAATAAGGAGTTATTACTAATAGTACATCTACTTTTACTGCCCACAGGGCTGTCCCTAGAAGTGTTGGTGACCTATGCAGCCCAGCACCTGCACTTCTCTCCCTCTCACTCCTCCAGGGGCTGCTCCACATGGGGATGAGGGCCCAAAGTTATGGGAAAAGTCTTGCCAGCTCTCCTAGACTGGATATCATTTACTCCAATGGTGCCTGGTCTGGGAGAGGTGGCAATGCAGGCAAAGGGCAGGGAGGGAGTTGTTGGCTGGAGAAGCAGCAGGTGGCCACACAGCCTACAAGACAGAAGTGGTGCTTTTAAGAAGAAAGTAACACTTCTTTCCAGCTGCCTGCTGTACGGCTTCCCCATGCTCCACGAGTCCTCTGGCCATGCGAATGCTGCTTGGTGAGTGGGGGTGGGTGCTTGGCTCTGAGGAGGTTGCTGAGAGCCACCAGAGCCCCTGAAGAGAGTTGCTGAAGCTGCTGGAGCCCAGCACTGAGTCTGAGAGAATGGGGGCTGAGAGATAGGTAGGGGGCTGCTGAGACCCATAAACAGCATGCAGCCATATACAGTACCATGAAATTGGGGGCTGTTTGGTGCCCCAAATTTCGTAGCATCCTATGCAGCCATGTGCTTTGTGTTTTGCCTTGACTGCCCATATATTTGTATCTCTTAAAACACATTAAAGTTTAGTTAAACTCATTTCTTTTACAGCTCAAATTTCCCAAGTATATGATGGAATAGGCAATGCTCTCAGTGTATCTCCCAACTTCTATCACTGATGGGTGACTCTTTGTCTTTGTTTTCAGCTGTTTCTTAGTCATAAAGCATAAAAGTATAATTAGTATGTCATTCAGCATTCCATGGTATGTTCTTTATGTTCATGTAATTTATTTCCAGCTTGTCAAGGTGCCTGTCAAACTGTCTGTCAGCTACATGGTGCCTTATTCTATGTCTGTCCGATGATATGAAAGTCTTGAAATCAAGCAAATGGTTTTGTAAAGTAAAGAGTGTTTTGCCTCAAGCAAAAAGCTTGTAGATTAAAAGGAGAGTTTAATACAAAAATATTTCATGGTAAAAATTCCAAATGCACATATAATTATTTTGCCAATTCTTTTCCATCACGTGACCACAGTATGTAAACAGCCTGGATCACATGTACGTGAAACTATATAGATTCTATGATGGAGGGGAAGCTACTAAATTAATTTCTGAGTAGCAAACAACACATTGGCACCATTGTCAGTTCTCAGCCTCTAGAATAGGAATTACCCAGCCAACTTTACTATTTTGAAAGTTTCCTGAGCCAAGACAGTGGCAACATCTTGTATCTATTCACTCTTCGTGGGGGCAGGGAATAGATACCCTCAAATAATTGTCAGAAATGGCATAACTCCAAGTAAATTTGGAATTGCATCTACTGGTATGAGCTCCATCTATCTGTATAATGGTCAAGTCCAAAAGAGTGTATAAGTAGCAGTCTTTTAAAACACAGCTTATTCCACTTTACTTTATATTGAAGTGAAAGTCAAATGAAAAGTCTAATGGACTAGTTAAAGATGAATTTCAAAGCAGTTTTAATGAGCAGTTCAAATAAATAAGGCTGTTTTCAGAGACTATATGAGCAGGCTGGCTGGACATGTATCAAGAAGTTGCTTTCTCTGGAGCTTACCTAAAGTGCTTTGAGGTACCTGAATCTTGGATCCTCAACAGAGAGAAAGAATTCCACTACTTCCTTGATTTTAGGTGGTATGGAAATGTCTTAGGCACAGCCTTTCCCCATGGTATTTTGGCACTATTTTAAAAAATGTTTTACATGTCTGTAGTTCTATTTTAGAATTGTTTTAAATAAACCAAACAACACTTCAAAACAAGATAATTTGTGACATATGTTCTTCGTGATTATGCCTGAGATGTAACTAAAACAATCTTAGCACATTCAAAACAAAGTTTCTGATAATGCTTTTCCCCATTCTGTCTCAGGTTTTATACTTGCTTTGGAAACAAGAGATAATCAGGACTTTCAAAAGATTTTATATATATGTATATATATGTACAAGTTGTTGCACAAACTCACTGTGCCAAACTTCTATAACCATGAAACACTCAGGCCCAGATTTGCAAACATAAAAAAAGGCATTGTTGTATTCAGTGTTGCAGGGCCTAAGGCTCAGCTTGTTAATAGTGTTTAGATGTTGCTTCTCTCAACATTTCAATACCTAATTGATTTAAGAGCTAACATCTCATTTTCAAAAAGGATCTAGGGACTTATAAGCCAAAAATCCATTGACATTCAATGGGATTTAGGCTCATCAGTGCCTAAATCAGGTAGATATTGCAACGTTGAAGAAAGCATTACCTAAATAGTGCTGATTGGGGCAATACCAAAAAGCTTTACAAACCTGAGCCTCAGAAACCTAAACAGTCAGACGCCTGGATATCTAGACCAACAAGTGATGCTGATGTCCATTTTTTCTTTCCTTTGCAGAACATTTCCACAGAATAATTATCAGTGGTTCAGAGTCAAACTCAGAGGCCGTTTCTACACATGCCACTTTCTGGCTACGTCTACACGTGCCCCAAACTTCGAAATGGCCACGCAAATGGCCATTTCGAAGTTTACTAAAGAAGCACTGAAATGCATATTCAGCGCTTCATTAGCATGCGGGCTGTAGCGGCGCTTCGAAATTGACGCGCCTCGCCGCCACGCAGCACGTCCAGACGGGGCTCCTTTTCGAAAGGACCCCGCCTACTTCGAAGTCCCCTTATTCCCATGAGCTCAGCGCTTATTCCCATTTCAGCGCTTCATTAGTAAACTTCGAAATGGCCATTTGCGTGGCCATTTAGAAGTTTGGGGCACGTGGAGACACGGCCTCTCAGAAAGTAGCATGCTAATAACGTCCCAAAATATGCTAATGAGGCATGGATGTAAATTCCCGGTGCCTCATTAGCATAGCGTCACATGATTTGGAGTCCGGAAGAAGCTCTTCCAGACTCCAAAACAGTGTGTAGAAGCCCGGCCCCTGGGGGATCTTCCGGATGGAAGTCCTCCTTCTGGAGGCCCCTTCTTCCTGAAAAGGAGGAGTTTCTTCGGAAGATCCCCCAGGGGCTGTGCTTCTACACACTGTTTTGGAGTCCGGAAGAGCTTCTTCTGGACTCCAAATCACATGACCCTATGCTAATGAGGCATCAGGAATTTACATCCACACCTCATTAGCATATTTTGGGACATTTATTAGCATGCCACTTTCTGAGAAACTGGCAGATATAGAAACGCCCAGGTTCGGTTGCGTCTTGCAGGGGTCAATTCTTGGTCTGGGCCTGGTTCTGTTCAATATATTTTACTGATGATTGAGTTAATGGCATTGAGCACTCTTACAAGATTTGCAGACAAAATCCTTTTTCATTAATCTCACAGTTTCCCCCCCGCATCAGCCTGATGGTTTTCTATTTTGCAGTCATTCTTGCCTAATAACTACTCCTCTGAACATATCTTCATCTACTTCAGTACCTTCACCTTGCTACTACCAACCACTTACGAAGGCCATCACTTGTTTTTTCCTGCTGTTCTTCTAGAGAATATTTTTAACATTTTGCTTTTTGAAATACTGTGCTGACTACTGTTGTCCAACACCATGTAGGCTCTTAATCAACTGTCTTTGTAAACTTCAATGCTTCATCCAGTTTGGTGGGGATAATATTTCAGGCTTAGTGTGATGGAACTTTAGCTTTAAGAAAGCTGCCCATGCTAACCTTAGGTTTGCTTTTGAGCAGGACTTCTAATTTGATCAAACCCTGTAAGTATGTAGTGTGAAACAGATGGTGTGTGTTTGGGAAAGTTTAAAAGGGAGCATAATACACTCCTTTTGGCAGAAGACTCTGAAATGCATCTGTTCTCCCTGCAGTTAGGTTCGCCTCTATACTGCAGGCAAGCACTGTGAAAGCTTCCACATATAACATTCACTGCTTGCTGCCTGAATCATATCATTCATGTTACTTTCAAGTCCTAGGTCTCTTTTGAGTAGAATACTAATCAGGGTGGCAATTATTTGAAACAAATAAAAATCCACAGGAATAGATCTTGTGACCTCAGGAAGAATTCAAACATAAAACTCCAGAGAAACGGCTCCAGAGCATATTCTTGGTTTTTAATTTATTATCTATGAAACAAATGATTATTTTCAATTTATATTATTTAAACAAATAAAATCTCACCAAGATTTTATTGGTTAGCATAATTCACACAAAATATTTTCAAGACTTGAATGAGGTTATTGCAGTATAGTGGAGCTCAAAATTCAGTATGCTAGCTGCCAATACAAGTATATAACCATTGTTACCGAAAATTGGGTCTGCCTAGCTGACAGCCAATAACAACTAGACAGGGATAAGGAAGATTACTCTATTTCTGCAGAAAGAAGAGAGAGCCAAGTACCTTGGTACAAAGACTCTGCCTGGATACAGAGCTGAAGGTCTTTTTACACAAACATCGAGATAAACTACAGCCAAGCTAACATCTCATTGGTGTTTACTGCAAGTTCTCATAACGTTTCTCTACACAAGCAAAAGCAAGCACAGGAAAAAACTGGTTAAGGGCTAGTTTCAGCCGCTTCTGTGAGTACTGGGGGGTGTAGTTCAGAAGTTTAAGGTGCTGTGTACGTGACCTGCCCGCTCTTATACAATGGCTGCTATTTGGAGATAGCTGCAAGCTGCCCAGACCGAACTTTTCTGTGACACCATCAATATATGATGCAAGATAACATTTAATTCCTAGGCATGACAGGGAGGATGGAGAGAGATGAAATCACCAATGCAAGCTTCAACAGAATGACAAACAAATAGTACTACCAATATTTCTTGCTAATTACTTTAAATCTACATAGAAAAATCCTAATGAATCACAACTGAGTAGTTCTGACCATTCATGACTGGTGGTCACTAACCAAATGCACTTCTCTGCAGAGCAAAGCAATGGGTGGAGGAGGAAAGAAAGGGGGCAGTTTCGCTGGGGCCTGGTGATTCAAAGGGGCCTGGGACTCCTGACTGAAGCCCCAGGCCCTTTAAATTGCTGCTGGAGTGCTGCATCACAGCTCCCTCTGCCTGAGGCCCTGCCCCTTCTGGGAGCACAGAGTCAGGCCACCCCCACTTTGCCCAGGGGCCCATGGAGGCTGTCGGCTTCCCTGCTGCATAGGCATTGGCTTTGTGAAACAGTACATGAGATAAGGAGTAGCTGTGATCACAGGGCCATATCCAACTGACAGCTAGTCCAGAGACCAGTGCATTAAAGAGTGCAGTACAGGATGCAGGCTATCGGCAGTAATGCCAGTAAATCTGATGCCTGATCGCATCAATTATGCCCATTCTACTTAGGGTCAACTTCTCTTCCCAGAAAATAAAACATCTGAAGGGAGCGGTTAGAGCAGATAACGTGGATCCAGGACTCTGCTCTATGCCTAGCTTTCCCACTGTTTGACTTTTGCACAAAGAGGAACCCACAGAACATCTCTAAAGATTTGTCTACACTGCAGGTAGGAGCATGCTCTAGGTTCTGTTCAAACTACAGTGCTAACAAAACCATTGTCACCAAACACAGTATGTAGTGCACCTTGGGCTAGCTTTGGAGTAGAAATAGAAAGGATCCAGGTGGGCTGGTACTCAGGTGGCCATACCCTAGGCTGCCTCATGTGTTAACCTTAAGTACCTTGCAAGTGACGCAGCTAAGCCATTTGTAATATTAATAATGATAATCCTGATGGTGGAGTTCTGAGCCTTCAAGTGTAGTTGACCTTAAAAAGCAACTCTGTAAAATGCATTGTGAGCTTCCATATTCATTGTTGTCTCTCTGGTCTCCATACCGTAAAATTACCTTGGAATCTCACAATCAAGTTTGATTATTTCTACCTCCTCCTCGTTATCAATAGCAGGATCCGCAGAAAAATTATAATAACGGAGTCATAGACTCATAGAACTGGAAGAAACTTCAAGAGGTCATCAAGTCCACGCCCCTGCACTCATGGCAGGACCAAAAACATCTAGACAATCTCTGACAGGTGTTTATCTTATTAGTCCCTTTGCAACATCTACATAATGAAATGTCAGCTTGGTTACAGAACCTCACCAGACCATTTTTACAGAATCGCTTTATAGGATACAAGTTAAGGTTGGTAACATGCTTTGAGACCATCAGTTTAATGTCACAAAACATAGAATGTTAGATTTATATTATACTACTAGGAAATCAATAAAAGTTAATATACAAACAGAAAAACCTCAGCATTCAAAAAGACAAGGTACATGAGATCATATTTTTTTATTTGGCCAATTTCTGTTTTTGAAAGAGACAAGATTTCAAGCTCCCTAGAGCATACTTCATGGTATTGCAGGTGCCTGTGGATCACCAGGTCAGCATGGCCAGGTCTGGAAAGGTGCATCTTCAGGAATATTGGCCTGTGAAGAAAACAGCAACCTCAAGGGACGCTTTCTTTCCAGACTACAAGATTACAGTGGGGAATGTGGAAATTCCCACAGTGATCCTTAGAGGCTAGTTTTACCCCTTTCAGCCCTTGCACATGAAGTTACACAGGACATGTATACAGCAATAAGGTGCAGTTCAACAACAATTTGAATAAGTGCTTCGATGGTAAGTTCCATGTAGTTTTCCTGGAGGCAGTGGTGCCATTTGGGGCATGTCTCAGTAAGAAAATGGTTAAAATGCCTGTGCAAATTTGCACTTGAAATCTGAATTTGTAGAAAGCAAAATAAAAATAATTTGCCATGATAAACTTGGCTTTCATTGAACAGGAGAGAGCATACCAAAACTCACCAAAACAGGGATGTTTGCTGGGAAAGGAGAAACTTGGAAAAAGTCAGACCTTCACAACTACGGATGTGTCCTACAGTAGGGGAAGGAACAAAGCTGCTCTGCCATGCAATCTGTGCCAGAGGATTAATGAGTATCTCCAGGAAACTTTACCAGAGATCTTTCTGGAGAATTCCTGTGAGATCTCATTGAGCATCAAAACACTGCTCTGCCATACTGATTAGATACTCATGGAAATGTCTAGCTCATAGAAACACATCCACCCTCCCATATCTGCACAACCTAATCCCATCTCTGCACCACATAATCCACAGCCATTTACCATGGGTCTCATCACCTGCTCCCTGCTCTCTGGAGAGCAATTGCTGAGACTAGCTAGTCCACTCAGGAGTGCAGAACAGTTCCTGTCTGCCTCTCCTATTGCGCAACCCCACTGGGAGCCCCACGTTGTTGTCTAACTCCACCTCAACATCAATAACTTAGTCCCCTGGGTGGGGTCCACGCCAAAGAGTCCATGGGGCAATGCGTGGTTGAGGTGGGGTCACTGCAAACGATAGTGTCCAGCTCCTTGCAGAAATGGCAAGTCTTAGGTTCAGCACCAGAGCAATGTTTTGCCTCTCTCACCTTATGGTACACATACCTCAGCTCCTTTACCTTCATTCTGCACTGCAACCGACCCCAACCATACCCCTTTTTGCACAAGCCTCAAGAAATGTGCCAATAGGTATTCCAATTCCTATGGATCAGGCACAGCTTGGACTACACAGCCTTCTTTCCCCATATACTGAGTAGATCCAACAGCTCTGGAGTGGTCCAAGTAGGAAAGCGTTTGGTGCAATAACCAGCCATTGACAGTTGGGAAGATGCTATGAGACCTTTCCACGATGAGCCAGAAGGAATTGGAATTTCAACAATTCCCAGGGCTCACACAGCACATATTAAGAAACTTGGAAATGGCAGAGATGCTTAACGACTTGTTTATTTTGGTCTTGACCAAGAAGTCTGATGCAGCAACACCTAACATCGTGATTGCTGGTGGGAAGCAGGGTAGGTTTAGAGGATAAAACAAAAAAAAATTACAACTTAAAAATTACTTAGAAAAATTAGATGTCTTCAAGTCAGCAGGGCCAGGTGAAATGCAACCTAGAATACTCAAGGAGCTGATAGAGGAGGTATCAGAACCTTTAGCTATCATTTTTGAAAAGTCCTGGAACTCAGGAGAGATTCCAGAAGAATGGAAAAGGGCAAACATAGTGCCCATCCAGACAAAGGGGAAAAAAGAACAACCCAGGAAACTACAGACGAGTCACAGTCAGTTTAACTTCTGTGCCAGGAAAGATAATGGAGCAAGTAATTAAGGAATTCATCTGCAAACATCTGAAAGAAAATGAGGTGACAGGTAACAGCCAGCATGGATTTCTGAAGAACAAGTCATGCCAGATCAATTTGATAGCTTTCTTTGACAGGATAACAAGTCTTGTGGATAAGGGAGAAGTGGTTGATGTGGTATACCTGGACTTCAGTAAGGCATTTGATACGGTCTCACATGATCTTCTTATCAATAAACTAGGCAAATACAACTTAGATGGGGCTACAATAAGGTAGGTGGATAACTGTTCTCAGAGAGTAGTTATTCATGGTTTGCAGTCATGCTGGAAGGGCATAAAAAGTGGGGTTCCACAGGGGTCTGCTTTGGGACCACTTCTATTCAATATCTTCATTGATGATTTAGATATTGGCATAGAGAGTATGCTTATTAAGTTTGCAAATGATACCAAACTGGGAGGGGTTTCAACTGTTTTGGAGGATAGGGTCAGAATTCAAAATAATCTGGACAAACTGGAGATATGGTCTGAGGTAAACAGGATGAAGTTTAATAAGGACAAATGCAAAGTACTCCACTTAGGAAGGAAGAATCAGCTTCATACATAACAGAATGGGAAGTGACTGACTAGTAAGGAGTACTGCAGAAAGGGACTAAGGGGTCATAGTAGACCACGAGCTAAATATGAGTCAACGGTGTGCTGCTGTTGCAAAAAAAATGCAAACATGATTCTGGGATGCATTAAGAGGAGTGTTCAGAACAAGACACAGGAAACCAAAGCAGCAGAAATGTAGCACTTTAAAGACTAACAAAATATGAAGTGGGTCTGTCCCACGAAAGCTCATCACTGAATAAATCATTTTGTTAGTCTTTAAAGTGCTACATTTCTGCTACTTTGGTTTGTTGGAGTACAGACTAACATGGCTACCTCTCTGTTACTAAGGCATTACGCCTCAATTGGAGTACTGTGTCCAGTGCTGGGCACCACATTTCAAGAAAGATGTGGAGAAGCTGGAGAAGGTCCAGAGAAGAGCAACAGGAATTATTAAAGATCTAGAAAATATGAACTATGAGAGAAGACTGAAAGAACTGGGCTTATTTAGTTTAGAAATGAGAAGACTTAGAGGGGACACAATAGTGGTTTTAAAGTACCTGAAAGAGGGTTACAAGGAGAAGGGAGAAAAATTTTTCTTCTGGGCCTCTGAGGATAGGACAAGGAGCAATGAATGGGTTTAAACAGCAGCAAGAGAGGTTTAGAGTGGACATTAGGAAAAACTTCCTAACTGTCACGTGGTGAAACTCTGAAATAAACTACCTAGGGAGGTTGTGGAATCTCTATCATTGGAGATATTTAAGAGAAGATTAGATAAATATCTATCAGGGACGGTCAGGACGGTGCTTGGTCCTGCCAAGAGGGTAGGGCACTAGACTCGATGACCTTTTGAGGTCCCTTCCAGTTCTAGTGTTCTGTGATTCCATGATTGTTTATCTGCCAAACTGCTTACCTGAGCAGCCAGGATGGGTATTGTGGGTCACATCTTGGAGGTCAAATAAAGTGATGAAAGCATGCATAGAGTCTACTCTGGCTCTGTGCGGATACAAATGTTCAGCAAAAAGATAAAAGTTTCCTCAGACTGAAAGTATTTGGTTGCCAAAACAGGACATTTTCCCCGACATCCTGAGTTACATTGCAGTGTGTACGCACTTACACATTTGGCAAGAAAAGCAGTTTTTGGTGACAAATCTTGGCAGTTCAGACAAAGCCATAGTGGGTTAGTGACTGTTGTAATGAGACATATAACCAATATCTATATTGAGTCCATGATTTTTTGTGCTTAGCAGAGTAATGAAAATCTCTCAGGCTCACCATTTAAAGGCGTGGTGCAAGCTTCCTTTTAGAATGTACATAAAATCAGGGAAAGAGGAAAAATTATGTATTTCTTAATTTAGTTACCACAACTTCTAATCAATATAATTACCCTTTACTGCAGCTTACAAGGGAAAGGTGTAGTTGTCATACATAGGCATTTTCTCAACAAAAACATGCAGCACATCAATTCTCCTTTCAAGAAAACAGATGTCTATTGTAGAAAAAAATATAAGCATTTTATATATTCAGTTTTAAAATGAACTCTAGAGTAATTAAAATCTAGTGAGACATTCTGGAACAGATCTTACAAACACTTATCTCATTAGGCACAGATACTTTTTTAAAATTTAACCTCATTATTTTAAGGCAGATGATGTATTTTTTCATCATCTTCCCCAAAAAGGCTGTAGGATTCATAGGAGTATACTAAATCTGCCCTTTAAAACACTATTCCAGTTTTCCAAACACCAATCAATGAGTTGAAGCAAAGCTTCCTCATGGAATCAAACTATGATTCTAAGATGTTCTTCCCTTCCTCCTCCTAAGGCTTGTTGCTGGATTGTTGCTGTTGATGACCTTGGGGTCAGTGTAGATCAGGACAAATTTGTGTTCAGCACTATTATTATTTAATATGTTTATTATTTTAGTGCCTCAGGGTCAATCAAGATCCGGGCAACATTGTACTCAGCACTGCACAAAGACAGAGTAGAATACATTCCTGCCATGCCAGCTGATTATGGTTAAACACAGGAATAATATGCAGGATTAGGTCAAACTGCAGTCTCCATTCAAGAAGACTTAACTGCTAAAACACCATGATTAAAAATGGTCATCATGGCTATAGCTACAGTATAGAGGGCCCAGGAGAACGGTATATGGGGGCAGTTCCTCATCTCCAGAAAAGGTGGGGCCTCAGGCAGAAGGGCAGTCAAGGGGTGGGACCAAGGGCAGTCAGCCCTTAGTATCACCCAGACCATGGTGCTGCCTCCCCCAGCCCTCAGAAGCTGTGTGGAGCAGCAGAGCGATGTTCCTGATTCATTTCAAAGTGACCCAGAGCTGCCCTACCTTGTCATAAAGCCTGACTGAATTCAATCAGAGTTTTGCCTGAGTAAGGATTTTTGGACTCCATCCTGTCTAAACTGATTACACAAAACCAGCGGGGCATATAGTGAACAAAACTACCTACTGTAGATTTGGACATAGTTGAGTGTGTGCATGACCTTATGCCCAGTCTAACATCCCTAATTCACATGACTAGTTCAAGTGACTTTGATGAAATAACCCTCATGAGTCATGACTGCAAGAATTTGGATACATGTTAGTAAATACAAAACTGTGACACTCCCTATGATTGCATTTAAAGTACAAATTTTGGAACCATATTCCCTCACATGTACCTCTTATCCTATATAAATCTGACATGGTATCCCACTGATTAGATTCACAAAGCATCACACTATCTTTGAAAAATAAAGAAAAACTTTTGAATAAAATAAGCTAAAAATAAACATTGACTTTCTGATAATAAATACCCAAATTCAAGTCAGTTTTGGTTTTTTTCCTGTTTTACCACAACCATTTCCAAACATTTATTATTTGTCTTCTACACAGAAATACTAGTAAATCTGTGAGTGAGTGAATCATCTAATCCAGGTTTGTAAAATCAAGCATATTACCTGTTGGGAGAAGGCTTCTTCCCTATCAAAACCAGCAGAGCAGAATGGCAGTCACATTTTCTTTACAGGCTCCTATTTTTATCAATAACTTTCAGTGATGTGACTGATGCTCAGCATTACCTGTGAATGATAACTAAAATCCTAGGTAGCCAGTCTAAAAATCTAACTCTTAGCAAATATATTTGAAGACATAGCTTTACCAGTAATGGTGCAAATGATACCATCTATCACCATTTTGCAAGTGGTTTCCTTCAAATAACTATAACATATAGATGTAGTTATGTATATATTTACCTATTACCTATATATTTAATGTACAGCTGTAATACCAAGCTATACATGAAGTTTATTAATCTTTGCTTCTTTTCTCATAGTCTTAAGAATTATATAGATTTTACCTATACCAATATCTGGCTCAGATGCAAAAATATTTTTAAAAAATCAATCTACATTTTAAATTGTGCAGTATTCCTAATAAATAGACAACTCTTCCAGCTCCATGTGAGGAGTGGTTCTTCTTATAAATGGTTAAGAAAAAGGTGAAGAGGGTAGAAAGCTTGAAGCTCTTTGCAGTATTAATTATTATGTAATACACCAGTTTCCAAAGCGAGGAGGCATTTAAAAATACTAGTAATAGTATATGTGATAGTCATATGGACTTTAAGAGGCAAAGACTGAACCCAAGGCCCATGTAACTAGGTTTTAAAGAATAATGGAATTCCATTCACTTGCAACGTTGCCATGAAGCCTCTATGAGCTCCATGCCAGTCCCAAGCCTGGATGAAGGAGGAGGGTTGGTCAGATGTGTGTCAAACAACAATACGAATGAAATCTGATGCCAGTACAACTAAATGATAAAAGATGGCAGCAAGGACATCACACATATACACAAGGTCCGTGATACCAATCAAGCAATGGGGGTTGGGTCCATAGGTTGGCTACCCAAAGAAAATTACAACTAACACATATGCTATACATTGGAACATGGAACGTCTGAACACTGTGGGCAACTGGAAAATTAGAGCTGCTTCAGAAGGAAATGGAGAGATAACGATGCAGTATACTTGGACTAGCAGAGATGCGTTGGATGGGATCAGGAGAGATATGCAGTTGCAAAGTAATTTGGTCAGGAAACAAAATGAAGCATTAAGCAGGAGTTGGATTCCTTCTTAGCAAAGCAGCTAGAAGAATATTATTAGGATACAAACCAGTGAGTACAAGAATGATGGTAGTGAGATTTGAAGCAAAACCATTCAACATCTCAGTCATTCAGGTGTATGCATCCACGTCAGACAGTACAGAAGAAGAGATTGGGTTATTCTATAAAGACCTGACAAAGACAGTGGAGGAGACACTGAAGAAAGATGTGTTGATCATTGGAGGAGATTGGAATGCGAAGGATGGGACAGATAACAAAGGTTGGGAGAGAGTCCTGGGAAGGTTTGGATATGGAGAAAGAAATGAACAAGATGAGAAACTACTAGAGTTTGCTACAGAGCATGAGATGGTGATCTGCAACATGACAGTCCAACAACAGGACTGCAGGAAGTGGACATGGTAATCGAATGACGGGAAGTCCAAGCACATGATAGATATGATTTTGATAAGAAGAAGATGGATAACATCAGTACAGCAGTGCCAAACTTTCCAAGGAGCAGATATAGATTCAGACCACAGTCTAGTGATCGCAAACATCAAGATAAAACTCAAAAGAAAATGTAAGACAGAGTTTAAGAAAAGAAGAGACATGGTGAGGCTGGAGCATATGACTTATGAAGAAAGGCTGAGGGAATTGGAACTGTTAGTTTGCAGAAGAGAAGACTGAGGGGGAACTTGATAACAGCCTTCAACTTACTGAAGGGAGGTTGCAAAGAGGCTGGAGAGAGGCTGTTCACAGTGGTCATGGATGGCAGAACACGGAACAATGGTCTCAAGTTGCGGTTGAAAAGGTCCAGGTTGAACATTAGGAAAAACTTTTTCACTAGGAGGGTGGTGAAGCATTGGAATGGTCTACCCCGGGAAGTAGTGGAGTCTCCATCCCTGGAGGTGTTTAAGTCTCGCCTCAACAAACCCCTGGCAGGGCTGATCTGATGAGTTTGGTCCTGCTTAGAGCAGGGGGCTGGAGTCGATGGCTTTTTTAGGTCTCTTCCAGCTCTATTGTTCTATGATTCTATGATTCCATGTGAGGAAGAAACATGGAATACATACAGAGCAGCGCTCAAAGAGAAGATTAAGAATATCGCCACAGAGAAAGACCTAGATAAGAGAGTTGCAGGGATAGCCATACCTTTGAAGAGGCATTTGAGCAGACTGTTCCAGAAGAAGAAAAGGTCAATAAGAAGTGGATTACCCGGAAGACACTGAAGTTGGTTCAAGAGAAGAGAGCACTGAAGATCAAAAGTGATGTCTCTGAGATGGCACAACAGCAATATAGGATGAAATGCAATGAGGTAAGGAAAGCAGCCAGAAAGGATAAGTAGAAATAGTAAGAGGAGCAATGTGAAGATATAGAGAGGTATTATGGCGAATGTAAGACCAGGGAGGTGTATAAGACAATTAGGAATATTAATAGGAAATGGCAACCAAAGCAGATGGCAATCAAAGATGAGAATGAAGAAGTGCTCATGAACAGGGAGAAGATTGCGCAGCGATGGACGAGATATTGCACCAACCTATACAAAGCACAGTTGGTCCCGAGTGCCTCAGAGAGACTGATTGAAGAACTGAAAGAGATATTTCCACCGAGCATCGAGATTGAGACCGATATTTTGAAGGAGGAAGTAGAAAAAGCAGTGAAACGACTAAAGAACAGCAAGAGCCCTGGAAATGATAAGATCATGGGAGAGATGATCAAATACTGTGGAGAAAGCATGATTCAGGAAATACACCGACTATGTAATATAGCATGGAAAGAAGGGAAGGCGCCTAAGGAATGGACAAGATCTGTGCTAGTGACAATACCCAAGAAAGGAAGTACATTGGAGTGCAAGAACTATGGAACACTTGCCCTAACAAGTCATCTAGGGAAGGTGCTGATGATAATACTGACAGAGAGATGAAGATCGCAGAGAGAAGAACATATAGCAGACGAGCAAGCAGGGTTCAGAAAAGATAGAAGTACCATACAGCAGATATCAGCACTAAGACTGATAGCAGAAAAAGCTCGACGGAAGAACAAGAACATAAACACTTGCTTCATCGATTTTCAAAAGCTATTCGACAGTATAGATGAGAAAGTGACTTCAGCGCTGTTGGAGTCACACGGAGTGGATAGCAGACTGATATGGTTGTTGAAGGATATCAATGACAATGCGGAGGGAGCGGTGAGAACATGTGGGGAGTTGGGAAGTTGGTTTAAAACAAGTAGAGGTACGAGGCAATGAGATCCAATATTGCCAAGTATCTTCATCACACATCTGGACAGAGTGATGGACAAGATCAAGGAAGAGGTAAAAGGGTATCTGCATGGGAAAAGAATTAACAACTTGAGGTTCATGGAAGATATAGTTATCATTGAGGAAGATGAGGAGGAGCTAGCGAAAACGGTGCAGGTGTTAAATGAAGAAGGGAAGATGTACAGACTGACTATGAACATGGATAAAACAAAAACATGGTATTTGGAGATAAGGAAATAGAAAGGAAGATCGGTGTCGAAGGTATTGAACTAGAAAACGTAGAGAAGTTCACATACCTGGGGAGCAACATAACATATGCTCTTGACTGTAAGAAGGAAATAGCGACTAGAATAGCGAAGGCAAGAGTGAGTTGAAGGCAATGGATAAGATCTGGAAAAGCAAAGCAAGGAGCTTAAGAACGAAGCTGAGCATCTTGAAAACATGTGTATTCAGCAGCATGCTGTATGGATGTGAGACGTGGGTAATAACGAAAGATTCGAAAAGAAGAATATTGGTATTTGAAAGGAGTTGTTATAGAAAGATTCTGAGAATAGGATGGATGCAGAAGGTCACCAATGCGGAATTATATAGAAAGATACAGCCAAAAGAGAACCTGCTGCAGAAGGTTATAAAACATAGCTACAACTATCTGGGCATATTTGCAGAATGAACGACAAATGAAAAATCAAGACCCTGGTATTCAGCATAATGGAGGGTACGAATAGGAGAGGCAGACCCCACAGAGAATGGGTAGGTGATATAGTAGATTGGTGCAGAGCTAATCTACAGATACTAAGCCACTCTGCACCGGACAGGGAAAGATGGAAGGACATAGTGAGAGAGGCATCAGACACCAATGGGCGCTGAGCCCATGGTTATTGATGATGATGATGATGATGATGACGACGACGATAACTCACTTGCACAAAATATTAATTTGGTTACTGATGACGTTATTCCTCTTGTTGCCTTACTACTAAATTTAAATGGCTTTCCTTTTCGACACAAGTTTTATTCACATTAGACTTTGGACTACCAACTTTTAAAAAAGTCCTAACATGATTTCAAAGTGATACATGCGAGTTAATCAATGAAAACCTATAGATGAAAAAGTGAAAACTATTTTAATATTATAATCCAAAATCCAGCAGTGCATCATAGTCAATGATGGTTGTACTATTTTGTTTTATTTTTTAATTGTTTTCCTTATGAAGCAAGTAGGTAAGTAAGTACTTCCTATGCTATTAGAAGAGTCCTGCATTAAAACTCCATTTTATATCTGGGTCATTAATTATTTTGTACGCTGGCGCTTAGTGATTCTACTTAACACATCTGATTTGATACACAGATCCTGTTTACCATACCTGTGTGTAACACCAAATGGACAATTACTAGGGATTCTGAATGAATATTCAATACGCAAACCATAAGACTCCCTAGATTTGCCCATTTACAACAGGTAATGTGAATATTCTGTAAACAATTATTCACACAAGCACTAACAAGAACTTCAATTATGTATCCTCTCAGAACAAAAGCAAAATGGTGGCATGAAAAATTATTGCTTCTTCAAAGGCTTCTAACAACTTTTTTCTTCATGGTGATGTATTTTTTCTTTTTGAAATTAATTTTAAGGAGAGCTGAAGCCTTGACAAGAGATAAAATGCTAAGGACCACACATACGTTCTTCTGCATTCCTTTTAAATACATGTGTTAATGCCCACACACATCTAGCACATAATTGTTGGCAGTCAGGCTTTTTGTCTGGCACAGCTCTTAGTGGCTGAATGTTTCTATGCTGCTAAAATGAAAGGGTATGACTGTCTAAGAGAGGGAGGATAGAAGGTGGGAAAAATCATATTGACATACTGCACTTTTCCAATTAAATGTCATGAGGCCCATGTAGAATTATCTACATTAGGATTTTTCCCGACATCCATAAAAAAACTTGGACAACTTTCTGGGCACTGGCTATATCTCTTTTTCCTGTGCTGTGAGGGTTATAGACTGAAGAAAGAGCTGGGATCCAGGATATACCACATTATAATCCTAGCTTTCACACTAAGTTGCTGTATAGCTGTTACACATCTCATTGGCTTAGATTTTTAAAACTGGAATGTCTGCCTTCACTTTATGTCCTGAGTGTCTCTAGTTTGGTACCTATTATTAAAGCACACAAAATTAGAAGCTGCTCTTGAAGATGTAGCTTTTAACTTCTCTGAATTTCAATTTTCCCAGAAAAGTCTTATGTCTTCTAGTGATCCAAGGAATACCTCCAGCATGGACATCATCATCATCATCAACAACAACCATGGGCTCAGTGCCCTTTGGTATCTGATGCCTCTCTCACTATTTTCTTCTATCTTTCCCTGTCCAGTGTAGGGTGGCTTAGTTTCTGTAGACTAGCTCTGCATCAATCTACTATATCATCTACCCATTCTCTGTGGAGTCTGTCTCTCCTATTCGAACCATCCATTATGCTGAATACCGGGGGTCTTGGTTTTGTATAACCTTCTGCAGTAGGTTCTCTTTTGGTGGTATTTTTCTGTATAATTTCTCATTGGTGACCTTCTGCATCCATCCTATTCTCAGGATCTTTCTATAATAACTCCTCTTGAATGTCAATATTCTTCTCTTCGAATCTTTCATTATCACCTATATCTCACGTCCGTACAATGTGCTGCTGAATACATACATTTTCAAGATGCTCAGCTTTGTTCCCAGGCTAATCACTTTGCTTTTCCAGATCCTATCCATTGCCTTCAAACTAACTCTTGCTTTCACTATTCTAGTCTCTATTTCCTTCTTACAGTCTAGATCATACATTAAGTTGCTCTTCAGATACGTGGACTTTTCTACATTCTCTAGTTCAATCCCATCTATACTGATCTTCCTTCCTATTTCCTCTCCAGATACCATTGGTTTTGTTTTATCAATGTTCATAATCAGTCCATACTGCTTCCCTTCCTCATTTATCACCTGCACCGCTTTCACTAGCTTCTCCTCATCTTCCTCAATGATAACTATATCATCTGCGAACCTCAAGTTGTTAATTCTTGTCCCATGCACAGATATCTCTTCTACCTCTTCCTTGACCTTGTCCATTGCTCTCTCTGGCTACATTTACACGTGCCCCAAACTTCGAAATGGCCATGCAAATGGCCATTTCGAAGTTTACTAATGAAGCGCTGAAATGCATATTCAGCGCTTCATGAGCATGCGGGCGGCAGCAGCGCTTTGAAATTGACGCGCCTTGCCGCTGCGCGGCGCGTCCAGACGGGACTCCTTTTCGAAAGGGCCCCGCCTATTTCGAAGTCCCCTTATTCCCATGAGCTCATGGGAATAAGGGGACTTCGAAGTAGGTGGCTTCCTTTCGAAAAGGAGCCCTGTCTGGACGCGCCGCGCGGCAGCAAGCCACGTCAATTTCAAAGCGCTGCTGCCGCCCGCATGCTAATGAAGCGCTGAATATACATTTCAACGCTTCATTAGTAAACTTCGAAATGGCCATTTGCATGGCCATTTCGAAGTTTGGGGCACGTGTAGACACGGCCTCTAGATGCATGATGAAGATACTTGTCAATATCAGATCTCCTTATCTCGTATCTCTACTCGTTCTAAACCAACTTCCCAACTCCCTGCACATTTTCACTGTTGCCTCTGCATTCTCTTTGATATCCTTCAACAACTGTATCAGTTTGCTACCCACTTCACACGACTCCAGCACCACCCAAGTCACTTTCTGATCTATACTTTCAAATGCCTTCTGAAAATTGATGAAGCAAGTGCAGGTTTTCTTGTTCTTTCATCAAGCTTTCTCTGCTATCACTCTGAGTGCCAATATCTGCTTTTTGGTGCTTCTATCTTTCCTGAACTCTGCTTGCTCATACACTAGATGTTTGTCTATCTGCGATCTTAGTCTCTCCATCCGTATCATCATTAGCACCTTGCCCTGATGACCCGTTAGGGCAATCATTCTGTAATTCTTGCGCTCCAATGTACTTCCTTTCTTGTGTATTGTTACTAGCACATATCTTGTCCATTCCTTAGGTGCTTTCCCTTCTTTCCATGATATATTACATAGTCTGCATATTTCCTGAATCATACTTTCTCTGTCATATATATTCCAAGTTACACTGCCAATATGCATAAGCCCTGGTCTGGAAAGGCCACCTCAAAATGAGAGAAGTAAATTCACTCTCATTACCCTTCTAATTTTGGTTCTGCCGCTGAGACTTCCAGAATGTGTATAATTCCAGTAGAGGTTTCCTTTAGACAAATACTATCCCTTCATTACCAAACAGACATCAGATAATGATCAGGGCAAAATTTGAGCAAATGAAAGGTTCTGCATCTGTCACCCATCACTTGAAACATCTATTTGTTCTTGCTTGGTCTTGTTCCAAATTTGTATGTAATCAGTGGTTCAAAGTCAGAGATTAAAACTGAATGCAAAAATACATACAATGCTGATTTCACAGTCTGCTCTGGACTAGCAAGTATACTTCATGCCTGATTCAAGGCAGAGACAAGAAGTAAAGCTGCCAAGTAGGGAATAAGCATCCCATTATTTCAAGTACAAGTGGTTTCTGTGAAATGTCAAACCCAATTTCATGTTTGACCATCACTTGCCTCTTTCAGCTCAGCCCCATGTGCTTTCATTGAAGCGGAACCCTTAAGACAGACCAACACATGTAGTTTGTCAAAGATGCTCCTGAATTCAGAATCCCTGGGCTAGAGACCCCTGTATTTCAGACAAATTACACATTTCACAGCCATGATCTATCACTTATATAAGCTCAGAAAAAAAAAGTTTTAATAACCAAAGTGACTCTAGAATTAGATATCACGGCAGACAATTTGATACCCACTGTGTTTTTCGCCTTCTTCTGTAAGATGGTTCATTAGACTCTTCATTGGGAGACGGCAAAGAAGTAATGGCAGTTTCACTGCATTTTACTCAAATACACTCTGGGAAATCAAACTAGGACTAATGGGTTAATTTGTTTCCTTGTGATTGAGTAGACTGGCTTTTTCCATAGACTGCTGACTAGTTTAATGCGGTTTCCGAGATTCAAATGTCCTCTGCAAAGTCACCAGTAAGAAGTTACTGAGGTGCAGCTGCTAACTAATCTTGCAAAATAATTGTCATTTCAGAGATTATAAAGGTTTACAAGCTGTACAGTCTACTGAAGTAGAAATGGCTTCTGCACGTGCACTAAAATGTCTGAATTTTGTTTGCCCTTTGAGTGGCCCTACTATACTTATTTCTCTGCCCTGGCAAACCTGAGTGAAAAGTTCAACTAATCAGTGTATGGATTTAGGAATACATCACAGTATCAAATGCAAACAAGTACTTGAGAACACACCTTGACTACTGGCCCAAGAAGTTTCTCATGAGAAATTTGCTGAGCTTTCCTTACTGAATATATGAAAAGGAAACTCTTCACAAGCAAGTCAATGAAAAACAGCATTCTAAAAGACAAGGGAAGCCCATCAACAGACCAGTCCCACATCTCACCCAATGCATTTCTCAAAATCCAGAATTATCACACTGCTACTGAAATCATTTTGTCTGTGCCAGCAGGAAAAGTGAAACTGAAGAAAAGACAGTTACTTGTTTCCATAACTGGTGTTTTTCAGGATGTGTTGCTCATGTCCACACCACATATGGTGTTTGAGCTTGCCACTTGCACAGTACCAGAAGTTTTCACCACAGCGGTATCCATAGAGGACCAGACCGGCTCCAACACCCTCTGGAGTGGCACTGAGATGGTGCAATATAAGGGACACCACTGGCTCCCACCACCCTCAGTTCCTTCTTGCCAGAAATTCCAATGGGGGTAAGGAGGCCCAGTCACGGAATACTTCCAAGAACACCACTCCCATCATATTCTTGCTTCTGTAACTGGAGTCATTGAGGTTAGGCCAGGCAGTGAGAACCCAAGTGGGTTTACCCAGAGATCTGGGCACCCCCGGGACAGGGTGAGCAGCATCACAAGCATTAGAGTCTCTTGAAAAGCCTGGTAATGTCAGGCAATGCATTACCTGGACATGTTGGAGGCCCATGTGCAGGGCTGAAGGATGAAATTGCCCTTTTAATGAATTAATCCTATCAGTGTAACATAATGTAACCTCATAAACTAGGATGGGCCCATCCCCAGTGTTTAACCAATTTTTTTTTTATAAATGGGATTTGGATTTTGTTAGTTACCTGTTAAGAATTACCTTTGAAGAATCTGCTACTGTAACTTTTTTTTTGTAAATTTTATATATTTTAACTGAAACCCCATTTTAAACTTCTAATATATTGTAAATAAAGTGACTACATATTGTACCCGAAACCCCATTTCAAACTTTGTACTGCTTTAACTTTGTTTAAAGTTAGGTGTGTGTCTATGTAAAAGTGTGAATGTGGGTGTGGGTGTAAAGGAACCGGTCCCTGAAGACAGCCTGTGTGGGTGATCAGCTATCAGCACCCCTTTGATGGCCAAAGAGTAATACAAGCAAGCCCTGCAAAGAACTCACCCAAGAAAGAAAGGCAAAAGCCCCCTCAAGAAAAGTAGATCAAAATCCCATCTGCCCTTAACAGATGACTCATGGTCATACAGTGCTCTGGGGAAGTGTGACAGGACAAGATCTATGGACTAAAATATATTAAACAAGATGTGTGAAAAACTACAGAATTGGGTCTTTAGGCTCTATAATCCAGGAGCATTGGAGTGCACTGACACAATCCCAGTTTACCTACTCATCTCTAAGTGAGACATGACCACCACATGTGTTGGGGCTCTCAGGTAAGGTACAAGAGAGAGATATTTCACATGAGCTGAGGCCTGAATTTCCACAGTGGGAGATGGATGTGCACAGCACAGGTCTTAGCTCACCTCCAGCCCTCCCTCCTCTCTGTGATGAGCCTTCTTATGGCCTTCTTTGGCTTTTTGGCCAGGGACATAAAAGGGAATCAGGGTCAGCTTGTTAACAGCACTAGCAGGGCCCCGTGCACCAATGCTACAATGCTGAATGCAAAGGTGGACCTCTGCTCTGGGACCAGAGTGAGTGCCAACTCCATCAGAAATACTTCAAATCAGACATTATACACCTGCTTAGTCATAGATTGGAAGTACTTGCTGATGAAATATCTGTTGCTTTTATGCCCTTTGCCCAGGCACCTAAGATAACTACTATGGGGACTGCTGTTGGACATAGGCCATTTGCTGTGATTGCAGAGCTTAAACCTTGGGGACTGGGGATGGGCCCATCCCAGACCTAAGTCCCATTCAGGATTGATGAAACCCTCAACTACTGCTAAGGGTAACTAGCTCAAATACTGAATAGTAACAGAGAGAGATAGCCGTGTTAGTCTATATTCTATCTAAACAAAGTAGTCCAGTAGCACTTTAAAGACTAAAAAAATAATTTATTAGGTATTTTGTCAGTCTTTAAAGTGCTACTGGACTACTTTTTTGTTTAAACTCAAATACTATGTGCACTAAATTTACAGGTTCTATTAGTCTGTATAAAAGAAGCCTAGCAATGCTAGTCAGAGCAGCTAACGTTCCTTGTACCATCACTGGTGAAAACAAGAGACTGTGGGTGATAGGTTTGGTGGCACCCCTTAAACTGCAACCTTGAGGTGTTTCTACCAAAGACATCAGAGACAGCCCCTTGTAGATACTGATGAGGGAAAACTCCCAGCACCAAATCTGATCACATAGGGCAGTTTAGACTCTACCTAGGAATGTGTGGTTTCCACTTCACTCAGCACAGCCATGTACAGTAAACCCTCAAGTTATGTGGGGTTTGTTTTCTTGCAATTCCTGCGTAACTCAAATTTTCATGCAAATCGAGGGGAGCCTGGTTCCTGGCTCCCTTGGGCTTGCATCAACTGGGAAACTGACCAGCCCACCAGAGCTGATCAGTTTCCTGGCTCACAGAGTGGTAGGGAGCCAGGAACCAGAGGGCAGCCTAGTTCCCAACTCCCTGCCATTTGTGGGACCTGGGAAATTGAGCAGCCATGTGCTGGTCAGTTTCCAGAGTCCCACAAGTGGCAGGAAGCTGGGAAACAGGCAGCAGCCTGACTCTCAGCTCGTCTCCTCTTGCAGAGCTGGGAAACTGACCAGGGCAGCAGCCTTGGTCAGTTTCCTGGCTACAGACAGTGGAAGGGAGACAGAAATCAGGGGCAACCTGGCTCCCTGCTCCCTTCCACTCTTGGAACCAGGAAAGTGACCAGGACTACTGCAAGCAGAGGGGAACTGGAAGCCAGGCTGTTGCCTGGTTCACAGCTCCCCACCACTCCCGGGACTGGGAAACCACTCCTGTCACGGGTGGCAATAATCAGGCTGCTGCCCCTGACAGGAGTAGTTTTCCACTCCTGTCAAGGGTGACAGTCATAATAACTCAAGACATGCGCAACTTGGTTCCTCGTATCTCAAGGGTTTACTGTACACTTTGGTTAGCATACAACTTCACTTTTTCCTGGGCTTTGCCTTAAACTTAAACAAAACTTGTGAACCGAAACAAAAACACTCTAAACCAAAATTTTCTCCTCAGCTTAACTTTGTTCTTAGGGTTTCTCCCAGCAGATCCCTTCAGGAAAAATAACATTGCCCCTTGCTGCAATCTTACCACATGACAGGATGATGAATCAGGAGAAATTACTGTATTCAACTTCCTAGAACCTGATACCTTGTCTTAACAACCTAGCTGAAGACATCAGATTCCTCTGATGAGGCTGTGCAAATGGAGCAATAGAAAAGGAAGCAAATGCCATTTTACTGCAGATTATTGATCAAAATAAGAAATCATACCAAATGAAACAATAAGAAAGGGTAATTGATTATATACTTTCAAAGCAAGTTGTTAGGAGTTAAATGTATCAGCTAAATAGCTGGAATTCTATATCAGTGTTGTGTGGCTCACAACGACTAAAGTTTAATCTTTTTTAAAAGTTCTACTGAAATATTTTTATTTTTATGGAGCAAAAAATTCATAGTTTGCTATGTTTTCTAGAGTCATAAATGAGAACACAAGGGCTACTGATATATTTATATTGCTAGATGCAAGTTACTTGATGAGTGCTTCCTAAAATCACAGAAAAATGCTAGACTAGCTAGGAATGCCTGATTTTTCTTAGTTTCATCTAAAGTTCTGGCTCCCAATTACTGACACGTTACATGAACAGAGAGGGTAGACTATTACTTCAAAGGAGCTGGCTTCCTTTTTCTTGTACATATCATTTTAAATTTACAGCTTAAACCTTCTTTTCCAGATAGAATAGGGAGCAGGAGAGCATGTATTTGAACTTAGCAATTAAGTTTTAATATTGTAAAAAGTAAATCCTTGTTCCATGGCCTGGCAGATGATACTTCTCCTCTTGAGAAATGCTATGCACATGAGGTAAATGAACACAGTAAGTTATAACAAGTATCACCATAGCCGTGTCTACACGTGCACGCTACTTCAAAGTAGCGGCACTAACTTCGACGTTAGGTGGCGAGACGTCGAAGTCGCTAACCCCATGAGGGGATAGGAATAGCGCCCTACTTCGACGTTGAACGTCGAAGTAGGGACCGTGTAGTCGTTGCGCGTCCCGCAACTTCGAAATAGCGGGGTCCGCCATGGCGACCATCAGCTGAGGGGTTGAGAGACGCTCTATGGTCACCGTGGGCAGCAGCCCTTAGCCCAGGGCTTCTGGCTGCTGCTGCGGCAGCTGGGGATCCATGCTGCAGGCACAGGGTCTGCAACCAGTTGTCAGCTCTGTGGATCTTGTGTTGTTTAGTACAACTGTGTCTGGGAGGGGCCCTTTAAGGGAGCGGCTTGCTGTTGAGTCCGCCCTGTGACCCTGTCTGCAGCTGTGCCTGGCACCCTTATTTCGATGTGTGCTACTTTGGCGTGTAGACGTTCCCTCGCAGCGCCTATTTCGATGTGGTGCCGCACAACGTCGAAGTTGAACATCGACGTTGCCAGCCCTGGAGG
The DNA here is from genome assembly GCF_033958435.1 of Carettochelys insculpta. NCBI lineage: Eukaryota > Metazoa > Chordata > Testudines > Carettochelyidae > Carettochelys > Carettochelys insculpta. The sequence continues at coordinate 8,912,197 of NC_134145.1, forward strand.
ACGTGTAGACGTTATTCATCGAAATAGCCTATTTCGATGTTGCTACATCGAAATAAGCTATTTCAATGTAGGCTTCACGTGTAGACGTAGCCCATGTGTGTCATTACATAGCTGGGGAGCTCAGGGTAGCAAGTCTATTTCATGCCACTGCTGACAACTCCCTCCAGCAAACCCTAATACCATGATCTCTAGATTCTGAACCCACTAAGTTAGGGCAGTCACAAAAGCTGCACAAATTTGATCTGATATAATTTTTATCTATGATACAACACTACAATGTAGGAGAACTCTGAAAGACATGTTTACTGCCAAAAGGAGGCAAAGAAAGAGCTGAGAGAACATTGCAGCATGTCTGAGCACCTGCAAATGACCCAAACTCAAAGCAACACTGGTAGGACTCCTAGAGAACCACATCTGTGCCCATCCTAAGCCATCTGCAGATAGAAATGAAATGGGTAAATGGGAAATGACCTCATTGTTCTAATTAACTGAAATAAGTGAAACATCCTTGATAAATCATTAGGCCAAATTCTGCCCTTACTTAAGTCTGAAACTCATACTAGAGTTAATGAGATTTACCCACACTGTATCAGAGGTTAGAATTTGGTGTTCATATAGTAAATTGATTAGAGGCTCCATGTGTTAATAAATTGCCTGGGATTCAAAAACATCTCTGTTTATCAAGATCCAAACTGTACAATCTGGAGGGAAATAAAAGTTGAAAAGGAGAATAAGAAAAACCCTCCCCCGCTCCTCACCCCTGCAAATAAATACCACTGATTCTTTTGCTTCTTTCTTCTAGCTGGGTTTGACATAATATGTTTGTTTTTTCAGTTAATATTCATAAAAGGTGTGAATAAGATGCAGAACCTTTTAGTACAATGCAAATCTAAACAAAAGAAATACTCAAATTAAAGCTCTTTCCTTTTTTCAAGACATAGCAGCCTTTTCTAAGCTTTATTAGAAAATTATCATGCCAGCTGTCTCTTTTCCCTGACTGTTATTCACACAATATGCCTCTCTCTTGTTTCTTTTCAGCTTTGTACATGTATAATAATGAGTTTTCTAGAATGGAAAACCCAGAGGAATATTAAAATTGCAAAGAGCAGCTCTTTGAGTTAATTTCACCAAAGTGCATCAAAACACAATACAATGTTGTACGAATGAATATCTAATAGGAATTCATTCATGGAAAAATTAATTAAAGAAAATGTTATTCCTAATATAGCTTTTTATATATGTACTGTTATGTATTGGCAATAATAAAAGTTAAACATTTATGAAACTAAAGCATTCATGACACATGCTGGGCAATGAAATGAGCAATATATGAATTTGAATGTGATGCAAAACTCATAGCAAGTACTGACTATGGATTTGGTTGAGAGACATACAAAATTATGGCTTTGCTGAAACAATAATACAGTAGAAATAATGTTTTGTAAATGGAACATTTTAGCTAATATTTTACATGTGACAACAAGGAAGGTTACTCTGCCATGTTATGACTGAATTCTGCACCTCTCTTTTTTGCTGAAAGTACAGGTCAGTGACTGCTTTTTCTGAAGTTTTATTTTTGTGCATAGCTCCAGGACACTCTTGCACTTGTGTTTATTGTGTAGCAGCCAATATTTCCATGTTTAGATGCTTAAGGTTACTGAAACAATGTTTGGAAATCTCACCAATAATGGCCTTATTAACGGGGTATTGAGCTCTCAAAGCTCCTATTAACAGAGCTATGAGCATGGAATTCCGTAGTACCTGGGAATCCAAATGCTTAGGTACTTAATTTTTCAGTCCATATTTGGAAATTTCAGCCATATACAGAATATGGAATATACCAGCAGGGTGATCTGACAGCAAGATGTTGAGGAAGAGGGAATATTATAGGGGAAAATTAACAAACAATGCACTGCCAAGTTGATTGTATAATGTTTCTTTCAATGGAGAAATCTGTAAAGTAGTCCTCAACACATCTGATGGAGAAAAAAATGAGATAATGTTTTTTTTTCAGAATGTATTAGAGACAGTTGTTTATTTGAATGCCAGCATTATCTACATTTGTGAGAAATGCAAATGATCTGAAAAGAGCTACTGTGTATAATGCTATATATTTAATAATGTTATAAATTTAAATTTAAGTTTTATTAATCTGAATTTTAGTCTTTTGAGGTCTTTTGTGGCTTTTACTTTCATTTCAAGACCTGCAGACATGTTCTTTATTGTATTGTCTAAATATGAAAATTACTGGTCCCCTAGGATGAATGACTTGTGCTCTGGGTCGACTTTTTATCAATCATGTTAATTTGAGAATAAGCTATTGGTTTGGCTTTTTATTCATCATAGTCAAAAGTGGATTGTGTTAGCCCTATCCCATTTTCCCTTAATTAACAACCATTGAATCCCCATATTAATTAGCAGAGCTGTTAGATATTTTACATCACTCCTCACTATACCAGATAATTAAAAGTCCCATTAATAAAAATGTGGTACTCATAATTTGTATAAACCTATTATGAAACAATATAACTGATTACACTATAGCTTTTTACATGCCTGTTTATTGCTGTGATATTGCTTTAATCTGAGAAAAATTCACAGCCTTGCAAAGTTTGAAGTGATGTGTATGGTCCAGATCACCTAGGGAATTTAATTACACAGACACACCTTCTAAATATTTGAAACATCCCAGATAGTAACGGTCCCTATGAAGATTGAACCATCAGAGCCCCAGGGAAACCTGCTAATGCCTCATCTCCAGCCAAACAGCATCAGACACTTTTGCATTTGCCAGATGTGGGTGTCTTGGATCCTTATGGTGGAAGATCCACAGAACTGAAGATGCATGAAGCCCAAATCCTTTCAAACTTTGGCACACCATTTTATGTGAAATACTTGTAGATTTAGTTTAATTGTCTTAATGTTTGATTAGCATAAACTTGTCAAACATTTCTAAACTATGTAGAAAAGTTTACATATGCTGGACATTAATCTTGTTTTCCTTCCTCCTACAAGGTGTCTCACTGAGTTGAAATGTAATGTTAATGGAGATATTCACAGACACAGGGTGAGACAAATTCAGCACACTTTCAAACCTTCCTCTGAGGCTGAAAATCATCTGGTAGTTTTGCAGTTTGTAAGGGTGTGTGGCAGCCACAGGAGGATACAAGTGAATGACAAATACAGTTTCTGGAGTGGTGCCTTGCAACTGAATCTCAAATACAGTCTCAGATATTTGTTTGTAAATGTATCACCAAATAACATTGAGTCCATGGTGCCCTCATGACCTTCAGGGGAAGGTTTCTTAGCTTCAGCCTTAAAAAAAAAACCTTCTGTCATGGATTGCAAGGATACCAAAAGATCTATGAAACCTGCTACTTTGAGAACTAATTATGTTAAACATCATCTCAGTTTGGGATTTGGTTTCTTCAACCATGGGATTCTGTTTCAAGAGCAGGAAGTGACGAGATCCACCTAATGAAGAGAGGAAAGAGCATCTTTGTGGGCAGGCTTGCAAACCAAGTGAGGAGGGGGACAATGACACAAGCCCTGAGATAATAGGGGAAGGAAGAATGTACAACAAAGGAGGACCACTCGATCAAAAGGAGAAAATAGGCCAATCAGCTTATTATCTAACGTATATGTACACAAATGTAAGAAGCTTGCGAAACAAATAGGAGGAATTAGAGGCCCTGGCTTAGTCAGAGAAGTATGAAGTAATTGGAACAACAGAGATTAGGCTGGATGACTCACATTACTGGAGCACTGTCATGGAAGGATATAAACTGTTCGCGAAGGACAGGCGGGGAGAAAAGGAGAAGAAGTTGCGATTTATGTGAGAGAGCAATATGATTGCTCAGCGCTTCAGTATATGGAGGGAGAACAGAGAGTTGAGTGTCTTTGGGTTAAGCTAAGAAGTGGAAGTATCAGAGGTGATATTGTATGTGGTGTCTGTTATAGGCCACTACGTCAGGTGGATGAGATAGACGAGGATTTCTTCAGACAACTAAGAGAAGCTTCCAAATCACAGCTGCTGGTTTTCATGGGAGACTTTAATCACCCAGACATTTGTTGGGAGATCAATACAGCAGCACACAGATAATCCAGGAAGGTTTTGCAGAATGTTGGGGATAACCTTCTGGTACAAGTGCTGAAGGAACTGAGCAGGGGTTGTACACAGCTTGACCTGCTCCTCACAAACAGGGAAGAAATAGTAGGAGGAATAGAAGTGGGTGGCAACTAGGGTTGCAGTGATCATGAGATAGTAGACTCCAAGATTCTGACAAAAGGAAGAAAGGTGAGCATTACAATACAGACCTTTGATTTCAGAAGAGCAGACCAACTCCATGAGAGAAGTGATGGGCAGGATCCCCTGGGAAGCTAATATGAAGGGGAAAGCAGCTCAGGAAAACTGGTAATATTTCAAAGAGGTCTTATTGAAGGCACAGGAACAAACATCCCAATGCACAGTAAGAAAAGCAAACATGGCAGGCAGCAAGCTTGGCTTACAAGGGAAATCCTTGGCAAGCTTAAATTAAAAAAGATGAGCATAAGAAGTGGAAACTTGGACAGATGACTAAGGAGGAGTATAAATATATGGCTGGACAATGCTAGGGGGTAATCAGGAAAGCAAAAGCACAACTGGAACTTCAGCTAGCAAGGAATGTGAAGGGTAACAAGAAGGGTTTCTACAGGTATGTTAACAATAAGAGAGTTATCAGGGAGGGTGTGGGGCCGCTACTGGATGAGGGAGCTAATCTGGTGACCGATCATGTTGGAAAGGCTGAAGTACTCAATGCGGTTTTTGCCTCAGTCTTCACAGACAAGGTCAGCTCCCCGATTACAGCACTAGGCAGTGCAGTATGGGAAGGAGGTAGGCAGCGTTTGGTGGGGAAAGAATGGATTAAGAGCTATTTAGAAAACCTAGATGCACATAAAGCCATGGGTCCAGATTTAATGCATCCAAGGATACTGAGGGTATTGGCAGATGTCATTGCAGAGCCTTTGGCTACTATCTTTGAAAACTCATGCCCTGTGTCTACATGAGCCCCTTCCTTTCAGAAGGGGCATGTTAATGAGTGGGTTCGAAAGACACTAATGAGGCACTGTCATGAATATGAAGTGCCTCATTAGCATAATGGCAGACGCGGTGATTCGAAAGTGTGGCTTTCGAATCGTACGTCGCCCATGGAGATGGGGACCTTCCGCAAGGACCCCCCAGTTTTTGAAAGCCTCTTCTTCCTAACACCAGATAGGAAGGGGCTTGTGTAGACCCAGCCACAGAGATCGGGAGAGGTCCTGGATGATTAGATAAAGGCAAAAGTAGTGCCCATCTTTAAAAAAAAAAAAAGGACAAACCAGGGAATTATGGACTGGTCAGCCTTATGGAGGAGATCCTCAAGGAATCCATTCTGGAGCACTTGGAAGAGAGGAAAGTGCTCAGAAGTAGTCAGCATGGACTCACCAAGGGCAAGTCATGCCTGACCAAACTGATTCGCTTCTATGATGAGATAACTGACTCTGTGGACGTGGGGAAGTCAATGGATGTTATGTACCTTGACATTAGCAAAGCTTTTGATAAAGTCTCCCGCAACATGCTTGCCCATAAGTTAAGGAAGTATGGACTGGGTACATGGACTGTAAGATGGCTAGAAAACTGGCTTGATGGACAGGCCCAATGGATAGCGGTCAATGGCTCAGTGTCTGGTTGGTGGTCAGTTTCAAGTGGAGTGCCCCAATGATCTGTTCTAGGGCCAGTACTGTTCAACATCTTTATTAATTACCTGCATGAGGGGATGGATTGCACTGTCAGCAAATTTGCAGATGACACTAAGATAGGGGGTCAGGTAGATACATTGGAGGGTAGGGATAGGGTCCAGAGAGACCTAGACAAATTGGAGGATTGGACCAAAAGAAATCTGATGTGGTTCAACAAGGAGAGATGTAAAGTCCTGAACCTGGGACAGAAGAATCCTAAGCACTGTTAAAGGCTGGGGACTGACTGGCTAAGTAGCAGTGCAGCAGAAAAGGACCTGGGGATTATAGTGGATGAGAGGCTGGATATGAGTCAACAGTGTGCCCTTGTAGCCAAGAAGGCTAATGGCATACTGGGCTAATAGCATACTGGGACGCATTAGGAGAAGCATTTCCAGCAGATCTAGAGAAGTTATTATTCCCCTCTACTTGGCACTGGTAGGCCACATCTGGAGTACTACGTCCAGTTCTGGGCACCTCGGTGTAGAAAGGATGTGGATGTATTGGAGAAGGTTCAGTAGAAGGCAACAAAAATGACTGGGGGCTGGAGCACATGACTTACGAGGAGAGACTGAGAGATTTGGTCTTATTTAGTTTGCAGAAGAGAAGACTGAGGGGCAATTTGATAGCAGCCTTCGACTTCCTGAAAGGGGGCTCTAAAGAGGATGGAGAGAGACTGTTCTCAGTGGTGACAGATGGCAGAACAGGAAGCAATGGTCTGAAGTTACAGAGGCAGAGGTGTAGGCTGGATATTAGGAAAAACTATTTTACCACGAGGATGGTGTAGGACTGGAATGCATTACCAAGAGAGGTAGTGGAATCTCCATCCCTAGAAGTTTTTAAGGCCCGACTTGACATAGTCATGGCTAGGATTATTTAGTTGTGGTTGATCCTACTTTAGGCAGGGGGCTGGACTAGAAGACCTCCTGAGGTCCCTTCCAGCCCTAGAATTCTATGATTCTATGATTAATAATCAATATTCAACACTATAGAAAATGCCTCATTTTTTATCCTGTCCTGATATCCTCTAGTGATTGCCCACAGGATCATAGTCAAGACCCTGGTTAAATTTTGTAATAAAACAGTTTCAAAGTATGAGCTGGTAAAACACAGATTCACATATCCAGAGAGTTTGCATCCGTCAGAATTACATTTGCCTAATTACTACACACCTGCTGAATGAATTTTAATATTATACTTTCATACACTGTTCCCTCAACTTTCAAAAGCAAACTACTACTGCTTACTTAAACCTTTGTACTCTGAGTGTAGCATAGGTCATCTACAAGCCTCCTCTGCTTCACCAAGTGTTCTCTACTTTACTCTGTCTTGGGACAGAACTTCTATCTGACTCCAGGGCAGCATCTACACTGGCCCAAAACTTCAAAATGGCCATGCAAGAAAAGGAATAAGGGGATTTTGAAGTTGGCGGGGTCCTTCTGAAAAGGATCCCCGTCTGGATGAGCCGCGCGGGAGCAAAACGCAGCAATTTCGAAGAGTCACAGCCGGTGGCATGATAATGAGAGCTTTACGGACTACGCTGGATGACGGTCTTCTTAGAGTGTGGCTTAGCCATTGCCACTTTCTTCTCTTGAGTTGAATGTCAAGTGATTCTTGCCCTGCTCTGTTCCAAAGCTCCTCATTTGTGACAAAGAAAACTAGTCTTCATCAATAACAGTCCCAAACTCTGCTACCCATGATGATGATGATGATGATACTGTGCACTTCTAGGCTTATTAGCTAAAGTAGAATAGTGTAGTATTTTTAACAAGGGAATTTATTATTCCACTAAAATTATTTAATAGCATATGTGAAATCACATTCGACTACGATTCTCACCTTTCAACTACTTTTAAATTTCTCCATGTCATATACCTCAATATGTATGGAGCTTCATTAAAAAATAAATGAAGAAGAAGAAGAAGAAGAAGAAAAGAACAGCCATCACTATCTGTTGGTAGTCAGATTGTTAAATAGTTAGAGACCCACAAGACTGAACATATTTGATGTCATCTTACATACTAATATAGATAAATGCATTTTTAAAGAGAGGAAACAAAAGCGGTGTTACATGGGCTCTGTGCAGGCAAAGCTGCCATTCAAGAAAGTTTTGCCTTATAAACAAAAAAGAGGAAATCATCTCTTGTAAACCAACAGCTTCTTTTTTCACCCTTTTGGAATTCTTCTTTCACTGGGGAAGAAAGTATTCAAATGAAATCCATAAATAAATATGCAAAAAAGTTGAAGTACTTTTATTTCTCATTCCCAAAATACGTCTGTTGGGTCTTTCTAGTTTTCAGCAAAACACACCAAGTGCCAGCAGCAATGTTAAAAATATAATGTCCTCTCAAGTGTAAAAACATCAATGTTAGAACAAGTAAGCAATTACTTCTTTGTTTTAACTCAAAATAAAATGACATTTCATGCCAGCTCAGGAAAAAATATAGAATGACATTCAAGAAGTCATTACAGCTTCCCCACCAAAGAAATTCTGTTAAATTTCAAGTTTCAAGTTAAATCTAATTCTGTAACCCTGTTTAATTAAGTAATCTTTAGCTCTTTTCACAGAGGATTTGTTATTCCCTCCTGCATTCCCATAAGGACTGGTTAGATTTGCAGAGTTAAATTTTTAATCACAGTTCTTTGGCTTTGTGCCTCTGTCATGTACTCTCATGAGTACAAAACCCAAAACCTGTGATAAAACCCACCTGTGATAAAAGGCCTACTAGCACTCATCTGTGATGAGGTTAAAAAATTAGAAAAAAAACCAGATGAAATGTATGACAACTGTGACATTCCCTTAGGAAACGTCATAAGTTAGGGGAATCTTTCAATATTATGAACTAAAGGCTTGGGCTGTCATTTATGTGGGAACTGCTGATATTCTGCAGTTATGACTTTTGAGCAAATGAAACTGTGTGGGTGAGGACTGTATTTAAGTAGAGTGGCTGTGAATTTATAAAAGGAAGACAAGATGTTCTAGTGCAATTTAACAATTTAGTAAGAATCTGCAATTCCAAACAAACAGGGAAGTATAATTTCAAAGATACCTTAAAGCCAGATCATCAATATACTGGTGAAAGACAGAGAAAAGAATCTCTCTTACCAACCACGGCTTTTTCCCACTCATTCTCTAAACTAAATGTAAACTTGTGTCGCATTAAGTAACATTCAGTCCTATGCTAATATAATTCAAATACAGTAAGAAATTATACCTACTAAATGCAGCAATATCTTTGGAACTATATACAGAATCATTTTTAATATAGGCCTGAGCTTTGCCTTGTAAAATAAGCAAGATATGTTTGTACCATATGTTCCCCTTTCACTTTTTCTTATGTTTAAAATTTAGGTCGATGATTCATATATAACCTCTAGCTCATCTGAAAGAAAACACAGTATTTGGCTATGTCATACAATCCTCTGACAGCGAATACAATTTGAAGTCCTGAGATATTTTAGTGCTTTTTGTGGTCCATATTTCTACTATCCAGTAGAATAAACCATGTACAGGAAACTCTTTCACATCTGGCAAACCCAGGACTGGGAGATTGCCAGATATTCCAATATGCCAGATATGCCAGATGTTCCAGTATGCTCTGGGTGGGGTGCCGTGTGCCACTACGGGCACCTTACACATGACTATGCTCTGTGGGGAGCCACTCTAGGTAGTTTGTGCATTGACACGCTGTGAGATGCTCTGAGCAGGATGCTGTGTTGTGCAGAGGGGGCAGCTCTGGGTGACGCACGCAGAGCAGAAGGGTGGAGGAGCTCACAGTCACACACATGGGACAGGATGCCTGTTAGTTGAGAAGTCCAGTTATTCGAATAGTGGTTAAAACAGAGTATGCTGTATATGATCAGAGTCCCAGGAAACTCATTGTCAAGAAACTGAACAGCCAGGAGCGGCACCTAAAGGTAATGTTTCCTCCATGGTTTCATTGTGAAGAACCTGTGTTGAGTTGCTTACAACACTCACAAGTTTTTATTTTCAGGATGCAGTTCTCCACACTTGAAAAATGACAAGAAGTCCTGTGGCACCTTATAGACTAGCAGATATTTTGGAGCATAAGCTTTCGTGGCCAAAGACCCATTTGTCAGATGCACGCCCTCAAAAGCTTATGCTCCAAAATATCTGTTAGTCTATAAGGTGCCACAGGACTTCTTGTTGTTTTTGAAGATACAGACTAACTCGGCTACCTCTCTTATATTTGTCTCCACACTTGAAGTTAGCCCAAGAACACATTTTGATTCTTTTAAACCAGAAGTGGTTCAGCCATTTAAACAAGTGGAGTGAAAATTACAGTTTAAAGTTTGGCAGTCCTATAGTCTCTCATTCACAAAAGTGCATTTCAATGTCATGAAAATCCATTTGGATTTTGATAAGTTATAAGGTTGCCTATTATTTTTATTATGGATTAGTAATAGCAGTATTAGTGTTAGTAAATAATAAGACGGAATCTTACAAGTGTAAGGTACTATTCAACATGAGAAAAGGGTAATAGCATTGGGATGTTACTGTGCAGATCTTTGTAGAAAATTATCTGTGATGTGTGCACTATGCAGAATGAGGGGAGAGGAGGGCCCTACCTTATTTTATGCCATATGTAAAGGTGAGTATATAACTTGTCAACTTAACAACTGCTGTGATTAACTGCATTTTCACTGATACCAATCTACTCCTGGCTACATATGCTAAAGGATGAATGTGACCCTTTGTCTATGCCAACACTGCATTGGTAATTAAAATTCTGCTGCTTTCGATCTAAACATGTACACAAACAATAGTACACAACAACGATTTCTGAAGGGGAAGTATAGACACTAAATGAAACTTTACAAGAAATTTTACAAAGAATGTAATTAGCTGTGTTGGTATGTAGCCAAGACAACACAGCCAAATAACTCTGACTCATGAGAAAAATACCATGGGATATTTAAGTAAAAATAATTGCACTAACTACCTAACTTCTGAAGAAACATACAATACAAGACACTGGTGACCTTCTGAGTCAACTATACAAGTAAACAGCTACAGTTATGTTCCTGCTTGAATACAATAGCTGAACCTTTATTTAATTTTTAAAAAAAAGAAAAAAAAACCTAAGTACACTTCCTTTACCTGAAAGATTTGATAAAACTTGTAATAATTCTTTGAAGACAGAATGCAGCTAATCTTTCCTGTCTCCTAAAAATCATTACTGATTGGTAGGCCTTAAATATCATGAAAGAAATCTGTTCAGTATTTCAGTCTGAATCAGGATGAACCTAACTCTCTCCATGATACTAGTTTAGTCTACTTGCAGACTAAAGACATCCTTGCATTGACTGACAGACAAGACGCCTTAGCAAAATTCTTTTTGTTGCACTCTGAATAAAAACAGGACATTCTGTGGAAACACTATCTCTGTTAAATACATATTTTTCCTGCTTGTGTATATTTCTATTGTTCTAACTGAAGTCCTGAAAATGAAAAGGGTCTTTTTTCTGTGATTTTGTATTGCTAAATCCGTTGGGATAAAGATGAGCTGAGAATAAGGTCCCTTGCTTTGTTAAAGCAATAAAAATGGCCAAGGGATTATAACAGCAACTGAAATACATAGGCTACCGCTACACTAGTGAATTTTGCTGACAGAACCCCAGTTTCGTTGACAAAACTTATGGAACATCCACACCCAAAATGTGTTTTGTTGACTGTTTGTCAACAAAACTCAGACCTTTTGCCATCAGCATTCTGCCTCTCAGCCATGAGGCATTGCACTGCCCCTGACAGACTCGGTCAATAAGAAAAGCAGTGTGGATGCTCTGAGGGGCCTTTTCTCACAGAGAGGGCATCCAGAACAATGGGCAATCCTGTCTGCTGTGCTTCTGGGTGCCTGTTTTGTCAAGGGAGCAGCCAGGCAGTCCGGCCACTCTGTTGACAGAGCTGATCACTTTTACGATTGGCTTTTGTACGTGGCTGCGCTCTGTTGACAGAAGTTTTGTTGGGAAATCTCTTCTGACAGTGACTTCTGTTGACAGAGCACTGTAGCATAACCACAGCTGCAGAAAGTTGTAATGAACTTTATTAGAGCAGCAATGGAGTGTATGTTGCTAAGGTTGCAAATTGCAGCAAAGAATCTCAGACCTTACTTGCTTACTGTACTTCACCCCATCATCTTATAGTTTACTGTGACCCCATATGAACCCACTGAAGACCAAGGGGTTTTTAAAAACACAAAAGATAACTTCAGCAGGCAGCCTAGAAAATTTAAACTGTGCTATGTAGGTGAGTCACATATGACACTGGAATAAAAAAATAAGAACAGTTCTATTCAGAGTCATTGACAATGTCTACACTACAGAGATCTTTGGAAAGAAGCCCTTCTGAAAGATCTCTTCTGAAAGAACCTCTTTTGAAAGAGTGCACCCACACACAAAAAAGCGGATCAAAATAGGCTGCGTCTACGCTACAGCTCCCTTTCGAAAGGACAGCTTTCGAAATGGAACATCGAAAGCTGTCCTTTCAAAAGGGAGCGTCTACACATTCAAATGGGGACCAAAGGTTCGACCCACCCTTTCAAAAGGTCCTCAGTGCACTTTCAAAAAAGAGCATCAACACGTCTCAGGGAGCTCTTTCAAAACTACAGGGGCAGGAAGAGCCGCAGGCAGGGTCACATGGTGGGCAAGCCCTTCTGGGGCCGCCACCTGCTGTCTCTTTAAAGGGCCCCTTACCCCAAGCCTCAGCCTGCATGCACTGAGGGCCAGCTACCTGTCTACAGGCACACAGATTGACGGAGAGCAGAGGAGGCACCCTGGACCCCTATGACCCTGAGCAGCCCCCCTGCCCTTGAGGTCATGGCCAACACACTAGCCGTGGTCCTGGCTTCCGTGCACCAGTGGCTCTGGGTGGCCACCCTACTAGCCACCCTCCTGGAAGCCATCCTCAGGGCATGACATACCCACCCAGTCCCCCAGGTCACCCACCACGTATGGGGTTTCCCCAAAAGGAGTGACTGGTGGGACTGGCTGGTGCTGGAGGACTGGGGCTATGATCAGTGGCTACAGAACTTCAAGATGACCAAGAGGACATTCCTGGAGCTGTAGGACTGGCTGGCCCCAGCCCTCCAGCACTGTGACACCCACCTGACACCAGTGCTTCAACTCCAGAAAAGGGTGGCCATTGCCCTCTGGAAGCTGGCCACCCCAGACAGTCACCCCGGACACTCATCTGTCAGCCACCAGTTTGGGGTGGGCAGGGCCATGGTCGGGTCCATACTCACTGTGGTAAGCCATGCCCAGGTCATGCCCCCAGTGCATGCAGGGACCGGGGGTAGGAGGCACTCCAGCATAGGGCATTGTCAGGGACCGGGGGGGGTGGCCCCCACCGGGGACAGGACAGGGGTAGGGACAGTGGTGGGGATGAGGGCCCCTGGGAGGCCTGCCCTGCAGAGGACAGGGACAGGGACAGGCACAAGTGGGCACCCCACACTCCACCCCACACTCACAAGCGCATCCCCCTCCCACACCTTGCAGGTTGTCCAGGCCATCAACAGGGTCCTTCTGCGGCAGTTGAACCATGTCGGTGACCTGGATGATGCCATTTAGGGGTTTGAGGAGTTGGACTTCCTGAACTGCTTTGGGGCCCTGGATGGCATGCACATCGCCATCCAGGCCCCAGAGAACAGTGGCGGAGACTACATAAACCACAAGGGCTACCACTCTGTGGTCCTTCGGGCGTTTGTTGATGCCATCAGTCAGTTCCAGGACATCTGCATGGGCTGGGCTGGCTGCGCTCACAACGCCAGAGTGTTCCAGAACTCAGGGCTGGGCCACCACATGGCCGAGGGGACCTTCATCCACCAGTGGGAGCTCCCCATCGGGGACACTACAATGCCGCCCTGCATCATAGTGGATGCGGCCTACACCCTGGCTGATGACGCCGTACACAGGACACATGCAGCCTAGCCAGGACATTTTTAACAAGTAGCTGAACTATGTCTGCAACACAGTTGAGCAGGCATTTGGCCACTTGATGGGGCGTTTCTGATGCCTCCTCACCAGAGTGGAGGTGGGCCTCCCCAGCGTTCCAGTGGTGGTTGGGACCTGCTGTGCCCTGCACAACTTGGTGGAGGCAAAGCATAAGCAGGGGTGGGCTGTCAAGATGGGGCATGGGTACAGGCAGCCCCCTGCTGCCCCATGCTGCCAGGCCCAGCAGGATGGGGTGCAGGTGTGGGAGGCCCTGCAACAGGCCTTTGAGCGGAGACCACAGTAAACTCCCCACCCCACACACACACTCCACCCCCACCACCACACATGCACAGGAGACTCAGGCTGAACCATATAATATACACTTTAATGCCAACTGACAGTGGTCTCTGCCTATATACAGGGGGGAATGCAAACAGGGGGGCTGGAGGAACTATATACGGGGGGAACTGCAAACTTGGGGTGCCATGGGCACAGGCTCCTCCCACTGCCCCCAGTCCCTCCACTGCTGACTGGCCCCTGGTGCTGTCTTGTCTGCATGGTGCCAAGTGCTACACAATGCCCCGCCAGGCCAGGGGAGTGTATCCGTCCGAGGTCCACGTGCACCAGGGTTAGTGGCCAGGTGGGATGCCTGAGGCCACCCCGGGTGGGACCTGAAGGCCCCTTTTCAGGCCCTGGGGCAGCTGACGTGCATGCCACCTACCTGTGGGTCCCTCCAGGAAGTTGGGTGAGGCACAGGTGGGTGGGGTCTTGGCGGATGGCCTGAATGGGATGTCGATGAGGTGGGCCCCCTCACTTGAGCCCTCATCATCACTGGTGGGGTCAGTTCATCATGCTGTCTGTGGGTGCCTGGTGCTGGCTGCAGGTCACGAGCGATCCTCACCCTCCATCACTGTCTCTGGATTGGTGGCTGTGTTGAGCACGACAATGGGGAGGTCTGGCCACCTTTGGCCCCAGGAAGTGGTGGAGCTCCTTGTAGTAGAGGCAGCTTGTGGGAGCTGCCCCGGACCACCCAGCTGCATCCCAGGTCCTGCAATACCTCTGGCGCAGTTCCTTGACTTTTGAGTGGACCTGGTCCGGGGTGTGGGTGGGATGGCGCCAGCTGATCAGCCCCTTCACCAGTCACTTGAAGGCTACAGCATTGCAGTGCCAGATCCCTGTTTGTTGGAGGACCTCCTCATCCTCCCATAGGGAGAGGAGGTCCTGGAGCAAAAGGAGGGGGCCTGGTGCTTCAGGGCCTGGCTCGTCTCCTAGGAGGACTCCCTGCTGTCCATGGATGGCCCCTGGAGTGGGCGGGGGTCAGGGTGTCTGGCCATGGGTCTGGGAAGGCCAAGGCACTGGCTGGCCCTCTCAGCAGCTGGTGTGCTGGAGAGCAGCATGGGCTCCCTGCTGCCTACATGCTCTCAGCTTCCTGCATGGAGCTTGTGGGAGTCTGCATCTTTAGACGTGGCCAGACGCTGGAGCCATACAGTTCTGCTCCTTCTGGGAGCGGTGCTGCCACCTGTCAGCTGATCGCCACCATGGAGGACTCCCTCTTTCAAAATACCTATCTGTGGAGCATCTACACTTGCTCTCTTTTGACATACTCTTTTGAAGTGGGCTGCTCTTCCCACCAAAGGAACGGAGGACCAACTTCAAAGGAACTCCCCTGTTCTTTTGATGTTACTTTCGAAGGATCTGCTCTTTCAAAAGAGAGTGTCCAAACAGCCCCCAGCTCTTTCGAAAGAGTGGCCCAGGGATTGAATAATCAGGTGCCATGAGGACTGCTCTTTCGAAAGAAGGGCCCTGCAGAGCACCTACACATGCTTTCTTTCAAGAGATGCTTTTGAAAAAGGGCACTGTTCCTGAAAAGAGAAAGGAAGAGCAATTTCAAAAGGAGCACTGCATTCTTTCCATTTACTTTTGACAGAAACCTTTTGGTGTATGGATGCCCTGTGGGATCTTTTGAAAGAGCTCCATTCTTCCGAAAACTCTTTTGAAAAAACTTACTAGTTTAGATGCATCCATTATGAATAAGAATGTGCTTTGGGACTATGTTTTGCACATCCATGTAAATCAAACTCTAAGCAACTGTAATGGACATTAAACACTGTAAATTGGTAGCTTTCCCCGATTATGCAATCAGGTCCAGGTGGGCAGACTCCCTCTTCACCGTAGAAGGAGGTTGTAGGATCGAGGCCTTTTAGCCACATGTAACCTGTATATTGTTTATGTTTCTCCCCAGTCTGATGCAAATCTGACATTCACCAGTAGTATAAAAGTGTGCATATATGTAAATATGAGAGAAAGAAAAGTTCTGCTACCCCTCACTCAGTTGGTGAGGGAACACCAGAGGTGAAAGTAATCTGGTGGACCTCCGTGCACTGCTCCATCAAGCAAGAGATGGCTGCAGGGCACTAAGCTGCAAGAGGGACATAGCACATTCCCATCAGGGCTCCCAGAGTTTCCTGATAAGCAGCCAGCGGGTAGGTTAAAGAGGCCGGCTTGGAGTGTGCTCCCAACCAGTCCAGGACTGCCCAAGGGAGCTATTTTGGGAGTGCAGAGGGCCAAAGTCCCCCACCCCCATGAGATTAGTATAGTGAGCCTACTTGTTGTCCTTCTTTCCCTCAGCGAGCAAAATCAACTCTCACAACCCGTATGCGTTCCTCTGTCTCCTGGCTGGGGAAGGAAGGAGACAAGGCAAAGGAGTGAATGACCCACACTGTGAGCTTCCCTCTCTCTCCCTGAGAGTGACAAAAGGGGACAGCAAACAGCATCCTAGGATGAATCGGGGGTGCGGGCTTGAGCCCCCTGATTTTCCCTAAATATCACCTTTGCCCCCCTGAATTCTCTGCATCCACACATACCCTAGCTCCCTGCCCTGAGCCCTTCCTCCCACCTCCACCTTCTGTCCTGGGCCCTCTTCACACACCCAGCCTCCTGGGAGTAAAGAGTGTGCCCTTGTAGCCAAGAAGACCAATGGCATACTAGGGTGCATTAGAAGGAGCATTTTGAGCAGATCTAGAGAAGTAGTTATTTCCCTCTATTCAGCACTGGTAAGGCCACATCTCGAATATTGTGTCCAGTTTTGGGGCCCCCCGGTATAAAAAGGATGTGGATTTGCTGGAGCAGGTTCAGCAAAGGGCAACAAAAATGATTAAGGGTCTGGAGCACAAGACCCATGAGGAGAGGCTGAGGGATCTGGGCTTGTTTAGTTTGCAGAAGAGAAGACTTAGGGGTGATTTAATAGCAGCCTTCAACTTCCTGAAGGTGAGCTCTAAAAAGAAGGGTGAGAAACTGTTCTCGGTGGTGTCAGATGGCAGAACAAGGAGTAATGGTCTGATGTTTAAGAGGGAAAGGTGTAGGTTAGATATTAGGAAAAACTACTTCACCAGGAGGGTGGTGAAGCATTGGAATGTGTTGCCTAGAGAGGTGGTGGATTCTCCATCCCTTGAGGTTTTAAGTCCCGGCTGGACAAGGTCCTGGCTGTGATGACTTAGTGGGGGTTGATCCTGCTTGAAGCAGGGGGCTGGACTAGATGACCTCCTGAGGTCCCTTCCAGTCCTATGATATTGTGATTCTGTGAGCACACACTGGCTGGCTCATGCAGCCTCCACGACCCCAGGCTGGACTCATGGAGAAGCTGCCACCTGCCTCTGCCCCCTGTCCTAAGTCCCCCATACCTCCCAAAATTCTGCCCTGATTCCTGAACCCCCTGCCTCTCCCTTGTGCTCATACCTCCCAAGCCCCTGCTCTGCCTCCTGCACCATTCAATCCCTGCCCTGAACCCTCCTCATAGCTAGCCCTGAATCCTTCCTCAAAATCCCAGCCTCCTGCCCTGGGCCCCCACAGTTTTTAGCTCCTGCCCTGACTGCTGCAGCCCCCAACATCCTCACCTCCTGCCAGAGCTCCCACCACCACCACAAACCCCTATCCTGAGCCCCCTCCCCACCACTCCATCCCACTCCTAAATTTCTCACAGATACTGTAGTCTCCCAATCCCCCCGGCCAATACACGGTCCCGAGGACTCCCTCACCCAGGGGAGATGCGATACAACAGTACCTGTGAGATATGAGAGTTACTTTCACTCATGGAGACAACTATCTCATTCTGCATTAATTTCAATGCAGTTTTTAAAGCATCAGCACCTCCGAAGAACGATTGTGCTCTCTGGTTCAATGAAACATTTAAAATTCCACTTGTTGATAGCAGTAACAGGTAGAATTACTCTCCCTCCAAACATTTCAGGAACTTGTGATAAATCGCCAAAGAAACTGTATTTTCATCTGTGGAAGGCTTTTACTCTACATGAAGTCATCAATTCAGCCTGAAGCAGACCACCCAAACCAAAAAAAAATGCTCTGATACATAAGAATTATCTGTAAATTGTAACTTTAAAGTTCATACTGAATAAAGGAACTTAAAGAGCACTTCCTTAAACATTTTTAAAGTAACTGCTGTCTAGAAAAATCAGCTGGGCCTATATAAGTCCATGAAAAAATGAGAGACTTCACCTTCACGCCCCAACATCTGCCTAGGCAGCTGTCTCCTCTTACTATACTACCAGCTGCACATCACAGTGGTAATGAAGTAGGTAGCTAGCATTCCAGGGAATGCACTGGCAGATACCATGGCAAGCCAGAGCAATGTCTGCAAGATTCCTATTGTACAAAGAATCTGAGCACACTGAAGTGTTCAGAAATGAGCCTCAATAATAACATCATCACTTTGTCAATTCCTTCTTGTTCTTTTTTAAAGAATTAGCAGTTGTTTTCATTTGGAAGCTCAAAAGCCCTTGGCTATTTTTACTGTCCTGACCCTGGAGTAAATATTAAGGAACAATATATGTGTTCCAGCATTTGATGTACAGTACATTCTTTGGAAATGAAAGCATCATTGGATTATATCACAGTGATTTATGTGCAATGGACTTAGAATGTTCTCTCTCTTGCAGTCTCATTTTGATAAATTATGATAACCTCTTATTTTAAAGAAAATGGAGACTCAGGGTTCTTGTTTGATTAAATTAGGCTCTGATTGTTTCATGCCAACTTCATGTGTAGTATTCATTATTCATTATTTTTGTTTCCTTGTTCCTCAGCTTCTCCTTTTTATATTATAACAAATCATCACAGAAGTCAAACAAACAAGACACTTCTACCTGATTTATAAGAATCACATAATATACGCAATACTGCAAGTTATAGTACTAAAATAAGGGAAATGTTTAAGTCCTCAACATGTCATCTCACTGCCTATTACATTTTCATCTCAAAATCAGCTCAGGTTTAAGTGTTCCAGTGAAACTGTAATAATGACAGACTTAATGATATGATCATGTTACATTTCTACTTTTTCTATGTACACACTGAAAAATGTTATACATTAATCTAAACCGTATGTTCTTGGGAGATGATGTAGCTGCAGAATTGAAAAATTTCTGGCAGTTTTGTGCTGCTTGAATTTCCTTTTTATGTAAAATTGGACAAAACAGCCACCTTTAGTCATCCATCTACACTTTTCCAAAGTTTAAACTTGGAACTTTCGAACTATCTTTTAACTGGATTGGGTTCCTTTTCCCATTAAGATTTTTCCAGGATCATTGATGGAAAAGGGGAAATATCAAGACACAAAAACTTCGGTTTTCTGAAGATCTTCCACCACTGACTGAATTTCATCCTATGTCACTTCCAGTTACAGTATGTCTTGTAATGAAGGAATAACCTCAGCTGAATAAATTCATGCAGGTCTAATTTCTGTAGGCAGCCTGCAATAGGTTTTAAAATTTCTTGCAACCTTACAGAGCAATGCAAGAATACTGTTAAAGTGTTTTTAATAAACTGGCTCAAAATTTCCCCATATGCATCAGAAGCTCTTGTATTCCCATGAGGGCTTATTAGATTCAGATAAGATGTTTTAGAAAATTCTCATCACCTAACTACTTTAAGCTGCATTAATCATTTTAAATTCCAACCAAATCATGAGCAAAAAATCTGCTCCTGTCTAATGAATATAAATGCTTTCCCTTCCCTAGCTAAATTTCTTGGGCTGAAGTTTTACAAATATTTAATGGGAAATGTGCACAGAAAATCTATTAAACAAATAAAAGGTTGTGTGTGCACATTTCCTGAGCAATATGTGGTGTGGAAATCCATCGCCTCGGCTGCTTAGCATTTTCTTTTAAATTATCAGGTTGTGGTTTTTTAAACCTTTCAAAAGAAACTGGTAATTCTTTTTTACAGTTTTGCTTTTTTACATTCCATTATTTGTAATAGCATAAAAATTATAAATGGAAATTTTGTCCTTGCAAATCTTCCTTAACCTTTCCCTTTTCAGGCATCAGACCAACAAATGGCATAGGTGACACTTATGAACAATCCCTGGTCCTTGGGACAACATCCTTATTTTCTGCAGGGTCTCTCCACAGCTTGTGCTATACAGCACTTTAGGAACATGCAATGCACCTCTTTTGCCTTACAAATTTAACAGGGGTAAGCAACAGTCTATTGTGGTGGCTTCAATCCCTTCTCTTAGATCAACTGCTGAGGTTTCTGATCAAAAATGTCACCTTTAGATACCCGCAAGCATAGGCCCTGTCTCCTTAGGTGCTCCAATTCTACAGCAGCATGGAAAAATATTAAAGAGCAAGTAGCACCAATTGGCAGCTTGCTTCCAGCACCTCTTGCCCACTTGGTGCCCTCCTGATCAATTCTTCCCTCACCTTCCGATCGCTGCCCGCCCATTTCAATCAGCCATTCCACAGCATGCAGGCAGCATTAGGAGGAAGAGGAGTGGGACAGGATGTGCTCAGTGCAGGGGACAGAAAGAGGTGGAGAAGAGGAGTGCCGGGGTTTGGAGAGGGTGGCAAGAGGTGGGGCAGGGATAGAGTTTGTGGGAAAGGGGTGCCCTGGGGGTAGTGCTTGGGGAAGAGCAGGGGAAAAGAGGAATAGTGGAGTTAGTGGGTGCAGGGGAGATGGCGTAGGATTAAGCAATCCTTGGGTAGACAGGTACCTATTGCCGCATGGCTCTGTGCTCTCGCCTGCTGTATTCACTATTTAAAGGGCAACCATATCTCCCTGTGCCAAATTCGGGACAGGGAGATACGGGGGAAGGGACAGCTCCTCCCGACACCACCAAGCTCGGGGGATCTGGAAAGGAGATGGCAGCCACCAGCCCACTCACAGAGTCCCAGGGAAACAGAAGGGATGTGGCAGCTGCCCACGTTCCCCCCACTTCCCCGAGGCTTGGGAAAGTGACTCCCGCCAGCAGCTGCACCCGCACAGCTGCTGGCAGAAAAGGTCAGCTGGGAGGAGGGCCCAAATATGGGACAATTAGTCCCTTTTTAAAAAATAAGTAGGACAAAATAGGGGACCATCCCACCCAATATAGGACAGATGGTCACCCTAACTAATTATCAAACTGATAGTGGATATCAGAAGATACTATAGGCCTCAGTGTAGCATTATGCAGGTGACAACTAGATACACATTTCTTTCATACTACATACACTTAATACCATAACCAACTTTCTCTGTGCCTGAGTGAAATCAGAAGCTAGATGAAGGCAGCTGGTTGAAGTTAAGCCTAGCTAATAAGTGGCTAGAAAACAAAACCAGTATGAAGAATTAATCAAGAATTAGAGGTAAAGACGATACGGACTCAGGAATATCTGGTTCAGCTTCTGGTTCTATTTCTTGTGTGAGGTGCAAAGCGCTCTCTCTCTCTCTCTCTCTCTCTCTCCCCCTCATATTTCCCCATCTCTAAAATGAGGACAGTAAGACTTCCCTATAGAGCTGGGTGAAGTTTTATGGACAAATGACCAAACTGAAATCAAAACAAACAAAACAAGTGATTTCAACCTATTAAAACTATTCATGTGTTTGCATAAGTCCAGTTAATATTTTGAGGCCAGTTTGGGATGTAGGTGGGGGATAGATTCACACAGGGATTATGCATCATTCACAAAAGGCCACAAGAAACAGGAGCTTCTGTGCTATTTATAACATTTAGCACAATGACTTGGGCACTCCCCTGGGATGGAGGAAACCCAGGTTCCCATCCCTGTTCTGGAAGATGGACATGACTCCATGTCTCACCCATCCCTGTGATTGGTCTAACCCTCAGCTCTTGAGTCTTCTGGGACTGATGTCTCAACCTCTTCTTTAGAAGGTGTTCAACTTTGTGTAAATACTTAATTAGCCACTGGAGCAAGGATCCAAACTAGGGTCTCTCCCTCTTCACAACCACTAGTCCTAACAACTAGTCAGTCAATCATTCCCAAGCTCAATGCATATTCCTGTACTTTATATAAAGTAGAACAGCTTCATCAGGAAAGACTAAAAGTGACCATGGGGCTAAAGGTATTCTGGGGAGCACCATCACCACCTCCTCCTCTGACCCTTTTATCAGAATCTGGCCCTTTATTTTTTTTTTGCTTTTCAATATGTTTTTACAACTGCCCCAAAACAAGCATGTTGCATTTTGGGATAAACAAAACATTTTGGTCAACTCAAAATAAAGTTGCTGACTTCTCAGATTGGCCAAAAATTCAGAAAAACAAGATGATTTTGATTCAAGTCAATCTCCCCTCCACCCAATTGTTGACCTTTCTGAACTGCCAATGAACTGAAAATTGCCCCAGCAGCTCTACTTCCATACCCCACAGTAGTGTAAGAATACATGCATGGATGTTTATGAGGCATTCACATATTATGCTGATGGGCACCCTATAAACAAGTTAAAACAGATGGAGAATTAATGAATACATATAGTATATCACCAGCATCACTCTGAAAATGGAATGTAAACTTTTGAATTCCACATTAATAATAGACACAGAATTAGCAACAGATGCACATACGATGTGACTTATTCTTCCTGACCGGAAGACAATTCTCCATCCAACAGATTCAAGCTATCTATGTCAGACATCAAATTTATGGATAGGTGGAAGAAAGTTTTCTCAGCTGTTAACCAAGCACTCCGGAATTCCTCTTTTCCAAGATTTGAGAGACCACTAGTTAATCTCCCTAGCTGAGATAGTCAAAGAAGCCTTAGGAAGCTAGTTATCCAAACTGAATGGTAATATAATGGTAGTTTGGTACATAACTCCCTTCAAATCCTTTGAAAATCCCAGGGTGAAATGTAGCTTCAAGTGCATACTTTTTCTACACCTGTACAGGTTGCACCTCTCTAATCTGGCACTCTCTCATCCACAAAATTCCAAAATTCAGCATGATTTAGTTAGCCAGATATTCACTTATCAGGAGTGTGCCAAGTTTCCCACAGTACCATAGAATTTATTTACAGGCACCAGTCCTGGCTCTCAGTGTTCTACGGTGTTATCTAGCTCTAATTCACCCCTTATGGTCTTCTAAGAACCCAGTAAGTCGTAGAAACATTACTAATGCTGCTAGACTATACTAACCTCCCATGGTCCAGCAAATTCTCTGGTTTGGCACTGGTCAGGTCCCAAGGGTGCTGGATGAGAGTAGTTCAGCCTGTACTTTGTATATCAGCATGAATGACTTTAGCGAAAATCATCTATGTAACAAGCCAACTGAAGTCAAAGGAATCCAACTAATGATGTGCTTGGCCTGATATGAATAAGACCATAAAATATGTATGTCCCCTTTACTACCTAGGAATGGAAATCAGCTGCCTCAGCAGCTTGGACAACCTGGACTGCACAGAGGTTGTCTAAAGGTCTGGATGTCTGCAAATGCCAGTAGAGACCCATTGCTTTGAAACTGGCATGACTGAATGGTCAATAAGGCCCTGAAATTCCTTTTCAATGTTCTTTCAGTGCTAGTTCTTAAAATTAATTTATGAGGGGAAATTATTTAATAATTTGTTTTTGCTCCCACAAAGACGTCATGCTCCTAATCTGTAAAACTTTACATTCTATGTAGCAGCAAAGTGATCAGCCTATTTGCTTATCTCTCCTGAGTTATTCACAGAATATGATAAAAGCAGTGCTGGAACCCAGTGGCTTTCCAACAGTAACTGCTGGCTGGAACCCTCATACACTTCTGCTGGGAACAAGAAGGGTGTTGAAATTTTGAATTCCATTTTTAAAATCCTGCCTGTAGGAAAATCACCTATAATGATAAACATCAAGGCATTCATCTTCATTGGTAGCAAACACCACAATTCATTCTTCAGTCCACTTTGCTTTGCCACTCATGAATCATGTCAGCACCCCGAACCTGGGAACACACGCTGCTGCACTGCTCCTCGTCTATGCCTATCTCTCACTTTACTCCCTCTGTTTATATGTATATTTGTCTTTTTTTCCCTTTTCTAAAAGGCACAACAACCTGTCAGAAATATTCAAGCATATGCAAAATGCTAACTAGACAGACAAAAATAATCTTTGTTCTTTTCTCCATGTGCTCTGTGGGAGTTTTGTCTTGTTTATATGATTGATCAGTTTGCATCTGACTTCAGCAAAATCATTTTTCAAAACACATACATTAAGTATAAAGGCAGAAGAGAAATATTTGAGACAGACCTTAATACGGACAACGCAGAGGTAATATCGAGTAGACGATGAATTGTGATGTTTAACAGATTGTAAAATGTCCCACAAAGTAACACCAGGCTGCTTTTTGCAAACACCATTTTCACTATCATCTATATTGTTTGGCTATGTGTTAAAATAAATTCCCCAGGATAAATTGCAAGATTTCTAAAACCAATTCTTCCTCCTGTGACCAATGTATTTTGGTTTAGGTTTTCTTGGGCTTGGATGACAGTTGAAATATAAAAAACAAAAAGGCAGAATAAGCTAAAACCTTTAATTAAACCATTGAGGTGCCCTCAGAAAAGGTCATGTTTCCTTTGATCATTCTTTGGTATACTACAGTGAGAGAGCTATACCAGCACTTCCCCTGGATTCTTCTTTCTTATTTTCAATGTCTCTTTGAGACTTTAGGAAGATATCATCCACATATTCTTCTATTACCTGAGTAGAGTCATGCACTCACTCTTGTTAGCACTGAAGGTGAAGAAGAAAGGCATGTGATATATTTCTTTGTGAAAAGCCAAACCACTTGGCAGTCTTTAAAATCATTTACTAATTGTTAGTGACTGTTTCCTGTAGGCTTCTCTTTACTTTGGTCTTCCTCTGATGCTGTAAAATCTATGGCTGTGTCTACACTGAGCCCTAGTGCCAACAATTTAATGCAAATAAGCTGCCTTGAAATGCAAAATGGTTACTCACTTGCACATTTTCCACAGCTAATATGCATATTCATGAGGCTAATTTGCACGTCTGCAGCAGAAATCAAGCAGTGCAGACATAGTTCTGCCTGCAAAATCCCTCTTTGCTGGCAGGCCCTTATGCCTAATTTTTTCCAGGCACAAGGGGCTGCCAATAAAGGGGTTTTTTGCTGGCAGAACCACATGTACACTGCTTGATTTCTGCTGTAAAATGCAAATTACTCTTACAAATATGCACATGAACCAACTAATATGCAAATGCTCGCCATTTGGCATTTTTAAGACTGCTTATTTGCGCCAAACTATCAGCACTAGGGCTCAGCATAGACATAACTTATGGGTATTTCTATGCTGACGGTGGGTGGGACATGGCACACTGTGACTGATCTTCAGCGGATCGATTTTGCTACATCTGTGAAGATGCAGAAAAACCAATCTCTCTGGGCTTGGCCAGCGACCCTGGTACTCTACACTGATGCATGGAATAATGGACATTGGTATGAGCCCGAAGATCCCTGACCTGCACCAGGGAACAAAGTCAGTCCTGGTCCATTGATTCTACTTATGCTAATGGTGTAGCTACAATTGAGTATCTGGGATCAACTCTGAACCCTAGTGTAAATCAGGCCTATATCCTGCTTTCCTTGTACACCAATCTTTCGCAGAAGCAAGTGGGGATTTTGGGTATGTAGGGATTGCAAGAATATTCCCAACATGCAACAATTCTTTTCTGGATCCCTTTATCACAAACGTATTGCTTAAAATATGTGTTACTTCTGTAACAATCTGCTTTCTCATAGCCTCAGTACTTGTTAGACACACATAATAATTTAAGCAGTCTACTTTGTTTTAAGCATGGCAAATTAATTCTTCGGAGAAATATCACAAAATGGTTTAAATTTGAAGGAGGCAAAACTGGGTGAATCAAAACTACAGAACGTTTCAGTAAAATGCTTAAGTGCACATCATCCTCAGTGTGAAGTTTATGCCTGGTGATAGTCTATGTATTATAACAAATAACACTCACCACTGCATATTCCTTAGCTATGATTCTTTCTATAAGCTGGATCCCCCACTGGTTTAAGCTAGTATAGTTCCTCTGAAGACAATCTTGAAAATGTATTAAAATGTAAACAATTTGATAAAGAAAAGTGATGCATAGCAACAATGCAGTACATTGCTTCCGATATGGTACTTATGCTTAAGCAGCATTTGCTGCCTTTGCTGAATTGTACTGTATTTTCTCACCAAGAGTTCTTTTCAGAAGTCTCTACAAGTAACTCACAGTACCAATAGTAATCAACGCAGTAGGTGTCACTGTCTTTAAGGTTCATATCTTTTTTATTTTTCTGAATCATGCTACTGCTTATAACTATCACTTATCAGAAAGTTTAAAAGTGGGAACTTAGAAATCCTCATCAGCACTCAGCCTACTCTAGCCTCTGATTCTCAGTGACCTTTGATATGTCATTTGACCTATGGGAGCCTCAATCAGTCCCACTGGAAGGCAGAATAAAGGAAGAATTCCTTTGAAAACTAGATGTTGCATCAACGCTGAGTTTTTCTGGATAAATCTATTTAAAATCAAAAGATAGCTAGAACTCCTTTATGACCTTTTAGGACTCTTAATGTCAAGGGCCTTTGTGACTGAGATCAAGTGTCTATCTGGACTTGCAAATTAAATTTTTAAAATAAGAAGAACCAGATCATGCAGCTCACACACAGATGCAGAGGTTGGGGGTGTGTTTTCATGTATGCCTCATACCTTGTCCCAATTGTCCCTTTATTCTTTTGCCCAATTTCCACCAATTATGAAGGATCTCAAATAATTGAAAATAAAACTAACATACAGGCTTGGTCTACATTACAGAGTTTTGTCAGAAAACCTGGTGTTTTGTTGATAAAACTCATGGAGCATCTACACACAAAATACGATTTGTCAACAGAAACTGTTGACAAAAATGCCATGCAGATGCTCCAGGGGGGCCTTTTGTTGACAGAGCGGGTCAAAAGATCAATCCACTTTTGTGTGTGGATGTGATCTGTCCATTGGAGTTTTGTTGGAACATCTCTTCCATCAGTAACTTCTGTAGACAGCATACATAGTGGGCCAAAATCTGTTTTTGGGGGGGTTTTTTTTTGGTCACTCTACAGCTGTGGCCACACTTGTCCAAAATTTCGAAAGGGCCATGCTAATGGCCAAATAAGAGAATATTAATGAGACATTGAAATGAATATTCAGAGACTCATTAGCATGCTGCCAGTTGCGGCACTTTCAATCGCACGCAGTTCGGCTACACGGGGCCCTTTTCAAAAGGACCACGCAGACTTCAAAACCCCCTTATTCCTATCAGCTGATAAGAATAAGGGGATTTTGAAGCCTGATGGGTCCTTTGAAAAGGACTCCCATGTAGACAAGCCATGTGCGATCGAAACATGGCACTTTCAAAGTGCTGTGGCCAGCAACATGCTAATGAGGCACTGCATATTCATTTCAGCGCCTCATTAGTATCCTCCGATTTGGCCATTAGCACGGCCCTTTCGAAATTTTGGCCAAATGTGGCAACAGCCTATATGTTGTGTATATTTGGGTTAAAAGAAGAGTTAATGGGGGGGGGATGCACCAATAGGGATTTCAGGGTGTGCACAAGACTAGGGTATCTTACATAATGGGGTCCCCTAACTAATTTTACACTTTTGTGTGAATTCATTGCCCACCCTTTCAGTGTGTATGTTTATGCATGGTGTCAGTGGTTCTGGACCACAGTAGTGAGAAGACAAATAGTACACTCTGTGGCTCAAATCCTTGGTAATTTCAAGGCACTTGGATGTGACTGAATGTGCCCCTAAGGTAAGAAGAGAAGGGATAGTCCAGGTGGCAAACACTTTGATTCAGTACTCCCTTCATGCAGACTCTGCAGTGGTGTCCCTATGAAATCCTGACTGTACTTCAAAAGGACCCCCCAGATGACTAACAGTCATGGGGTTGCTATCACCTGCTCTTCTTAAAGCTGTTTCTTCAGAGGTGCCTATAGTGGCCCATCCGGCCTCTTGTTCACTTGCTATGGTGACAGTCATTTTCTGACCAGATTACGGCCACATTCACCACCATTAGTGTGGCCTTTGAATTGGTCCAGAGGCTTCTGTAGGCATGGCATCTCTGAAGTATTCTACTCACTAACCCATAAGCTGTTGCTGAAATCCCTTTCAGTCAGAATGCAGCAGTTTTTAACAGGCTACAGCAGCAAGTCATTCCAGAATCTTCCAGAGACTGGTATTTTTCCAACTCGAATGTTGAAGAATAAGAAGGGAGAAGGAAGTGAAAAGTTACAAGTTTCCATGGCAAAATGGCTTTAATGACTATGTGGCTATGTGGTTGCAGCTGTTTTGTTTCTGTTTTTAAACACATGAAAATTAATCTCTACTTCATGCTAACGTAATATGATAACTTCTTATAGTTTGGCTTTGAATGGGAAAATAGAGTATGGCTGAACAGATACAGGTAGAACAACCAGTAAAGGACATGTATCTTCTAATGAGACAAGAGTTTCAAGGAGAAAGTGATGAAAGAGTTATGTGGTCCCCCAAGACAATCTTTGTCCTTCTGGCTGTGAAGCTTCTCAGAAGCAGGGGACTGACTGCTGTTCTACTTCGTTAGTGGAATAATACTGGCAAGTTATTTGGAAGAACAGTATAGATCCACAGGGATTCCCAATGAACTGCTGAATGGAATGGAATGGAATGGAAGTTCAGCCAGATGAAGACCTGTGGATCCACTAGTGTATAGTTCATTGACTTTTTCCCATCCCTTTCTCCAATGGGGCAGGTGTTCAGAAATATGGAAACTAGCAGAAGCTCAGGCCTTGGAGAAGGATTCCTTCTCCTTCAGTACCTGTGGAATTCCCAGGACACAGCTCAGCAATTTGTCAACAATGCAAATGTCATCTTCTGTAATTCTTCAGATAAACGAGAGGCCTCCATAACTGTCTGTGGGCCAAAGAGACTATGCATCACAATGTCACTGTTCCCACTTCTTTAGCTAAGGATCTAGATCAGTGATTCTCATGCTTTTTTACTGGTGACCTCTTTTGCACAGCTACCTTTGAACATGACTCCTCTCCTTATAAATTAAAAAAACACTTTATATATTGTGATAGACCACAGCCCACAGCAGGCAACAACAGCCTCATAGAGAGTAAATATGTGGGCAGCTTGGTGTGCATATTTATGTTTCCTAGGCCGTGTCTACACGTGCACGCTACTTCAAAGTAGCGCCGCCAACTTCGAAATAGCGCCCGTCACGGCTACACGTGTTGGGCAATATTTCGAAGTTGAAATCGATGTTAGGTGGCGAGATGTCGAAGTCGCTAACCCCATGAGGGGATGGGAATAGCGCCCTACTTCGAAGTTGAACATCGAAGTAGGGCACATGTAGACGATCCGCGTCCCGTACCATCGAAATAGCAGGGTCCGCCATGGCGGCTATCAGCTGAGGGGTTGAGAGACGCTCTCTCTCCAGCCCCTGCGGGGATCTATGGTCATCGTGTGCAGCAGCCCTTAGCCCAGGGCTTCTGGCTGCTGCTGCCGCAGCTGGGGATCCATGCTGCATGCACAGGGTCTGCAAGCAGTTGTTGGCTCTGTGGATCTTGTGTTGTTTAGTGCAACTGTGTCTGGGAGGGGCCCTTTAAGGGAGCGGCTTGCTGTTGAGTCTGCCCTGTGACCCTGTCTGCAGCTGTTCCTGGCACCCTTATTTTGATGTGTGCTACTTTGGCGTGTAGACGTTCCCTCGCAGCGCCTATTTCGATGTGGTGCTGCCCAACGTCGAAGTTGAACATCGACGTTGCCAGCCCTGGAGGACATGTAGACGTTATTCATCGAAATAGACTATGTTGATGTCGCTACATTGAAATAAGCTATTTCGATGTAGTGTGCACATGTAGACGTAGCCCTAGAGACTGAGGCTTATCCGGGATCATCCAGCAGCCACAGGCATTAACCAGCACCAGCTGCCAATTCAGCAGCTGTAGCTAATTAATGCCTGTAGAACCCTTCAAAAGGTTCTCCCTCAGGTGAGCACAGGGGAAGGAGTTATATGATGGATGAGGAGGGAAGGAAGGAATGTGGAAGGAGGACTCTGAAGAACAGAGGGCTGATGCACCCACCTAAGGAAGATTCTGGGGAAGCGTCTGGTGGAAGTGGCCCAGGGAGGCGGTTGCTACACCAGGAGGGCCCAGGGAGGGAAGCCCCTCCAGCTGCAGCTGCACAGGGACCCTGGACCAGAACCCAATACATGTGGGAGGGGTCCAGGTCCCCCCCCCCCGAGACCACCCCACACTGCAGGGCAGCCCTAGAGGTCAGGAGAAGGCCGGGCACCCCTAAGGAGGTCTCCTCCACTAATGACTGACTTTTGCAGTGCACCAATGATGAGAATGACTCAGTGATGCCATGACCCACGCCCCTGTGAGAACAGGAGATGGAGCAGGGACACGGTGAGTCTCTGAGGCCGCACCTAAACTGCCAAATAGTGCAGGACCCAAGGAGGACAAGCTTGGGGCTTTGTCACAATATACATTTAAGACCCTTATAAAATCAGGAGGCCAAGTGGCATTTCGGTGGCATTTGACAGCTTATGATGCCCTCTGGCCACAAATCTACTACCTTCACAACCCTCTGAGAGAACCAAATCACTGGTTTTCAAGCCCCTAGTTAGACGCATTTTCTGTCACACAAAAATATTTTCAATTCTTTGCCAGTGTTCCAGGCTGAAACTTTTCCTAAAAAGGTCTCAGCCACAGTTGACCTGAGCCCTTGGTCGTCACCCAGGAGAGATTCAAATGCAGCTCAGCTGTTTAGCAGAGATCTCACAGCTGGCAGTATTTATTTCTACTGGTAGTGCACATCAACACAAGCCTTGATGCCCATAATAAAATTTATTCTGCACATGCATGGAAAATATTAGAAGGAACACTGCTCTCAGCCCAAACCCACGTATGTTAAAACCAAATTTAAAAACAAAATCCCTGTAGTCAGTTTTCCGACTGATATACATGGCACTCGCCTCTCCCAACTAAGAACAAATCCTCATTTTCTGGTCCCTACAAGACCATTTTTCCTAAGTTATCCACATAGCAATGAGACCGAAGAGAAAAGCTTAGGGAAAGATGATGTTACATACCATGAGGTTGAGGGCAAAGAGCACAACAGATAAGGGTTTTAAAGGATCTATATAGGTCATCCTTAATTCAAACAGTGCCTTCCTATGTACAGAGCATGACAGTCTCAACCATAGCTCTGGATTGCGGACAGAAAGCAAGGACTATTCTTTTGATTGTTTAACAATCTCCTACAACACACAGTAGGTTTTACTATATATGAATCATTAAAACTATAATTAGTGATATATAATGCTAATAAATAGTAGCTTTATTTTCACCATTTTGCTACTAAACATAACTACAGGTTGAACCGCTCTAGTCCATGTAGCCAGACAAAGTCTCCCCCTTACAAGCCAGCTTGCTCACTGCCCACCCCCCGCCCCACTGAGGAGCACACAGGGCACGGAAACGGCTGCTGACAGCACAGTCTTTGATGCCCTCATTGAGGCCCAGATGTGCTAGCTTATCGTGACCCTGAGAAGCAGGAAGTACAGATAGAGGGCTAACAGGCCAAACTGTCAACAAGAGGGGGGGCGGACTCTCAGGAAGTCACCCCAGATGGTATTGATGAATTTGATGACCACACAACCATCCCAGAAGGGGAAATCTCCGCCCCCGCAAAAAGAATGTCCTGTACTCTCAAATTGCTTATCTCCTGTCTTACAAGTGCAAATTAAGTAAGAATTGCCCTTGTAACAAACGGCGTCACAAAGACAGACCAGTGTGATCTGGCACCTTAGATAAGAAAGAGAATACATAACCCAAAAAGGGGTATAAAAGATGGGTCCAGCAGAACTCTAACTTTGAGTGCATTCCACCAACTACCTGCTGGTCGGGTCAGGTGATTGCCTCCCGAGGTCCACAACTGGGGACGCCCAACCTCGTATTCGTCTTTCCGCAGAATTGAGTGACCGATCCGGCTTGGCTACGCTGGTATCGAGAGACGCAGAGAGGGTAAGATATACCCATGCTAGGTCTCCGTTCTTTTTTTTGTGCACAGCTAAAGAATTAGAGCTCTGTAACTAGACATTGTTGTATCAAGATATCATTGTGTTAGATGGTAACAGATATCTTTGTATTGGATTGTAACATAACTTGTTAACACCTGTACTTTGCTAGCATATAAGAAGTAGACAATAGCCTTTTGTAACCACACACTTATAACTGTAGCTTAATAAACTTGTAACTAGTTAAGATCTAAGCCTGACTGCTGTTAACCCTTGTGTCACTGCAACACAGCCGGCACAACAAAAAGAACTTTAACCGTTTGGTTACTACAGCCTGGCCGTAAGTGAGAGTGCTAGGAGCTCCCTGCTCTAACAGTAAAAAACTGGGTTGTTTAGGACCCAGGGGAGTACCTCACCGCACATTACCTGGCCACCGGCTAACAGTCCAGCACCCTCTGGACCTGTCCAGTGCCAAATGAGAAAATTTCCCAGACTGCGGGAGGTCAGTATTGTCTAGCAGCATTCCCAATACTTCCACTGCTTACTGGGCTCTTAGAAGACATTTAGGGCTAAATTAGAGCTAAATAACAGCACAGAATAGTGAAAGCCAGGACTGATGGTCGTAAACCAACTTTATTGGGCCATGAGAAACTTGGTTACACCTATAATAACTAAAGTCATGCAGGATTATAGATGATGCCAGACAAAGGAGTGCCAGATTAGGGAGGTTCAGCCTGTATTACATTTTAAATTGATAATTTTCATTTGATTTATAGTATAAATATTAATGATGGAATATTAGCCCTTTTTGGTTATGAATGAGTTAAACTCAAGTATTGTTAGTGCCAGTCTTACTCAGCTGCAATCCTGCAAAGCTATAGACACATATACTTAACTTCAGATACCATGACTCACATACTCCCACTGAAGTCAATAGGACTACTCAATACATATAATTAAGAATGTGCTTAATACTTTTTATACCATTTTTTCATTTTGTGTGGGTACGTACAACAACCTAATAGAATGATACCACAACCACAGAGTCTCCAGGTGTTACTGAAATACAAATAATACAGATAAATAATTATCAACAGAACACAATTGAGACTCCAGAATATTCTAAATAAACTCTCTTATTATCAGACAGAAGCCATAGTGTGGAATAATAGTGTCTGCACAGTTTGTTAATGAAACCATAGGCATTGCACTTTAAATTCACACCTGAGATTATTCCACACTAACTTCTCATGTGGACATCCCGTTCAACTGACAAGCCCTTACACGTTCACATCTCACACACTCAGTAAATACCCTTAATTAGAAAATTTTGCTGACTGAGCAAATAACAGCAGCAAATTTTTGTTTCTCTATAGCTAAAGTAAATTGCATCCCTAATGCATTCTTAAAGCTGACTGCCTTCTAAATCCCTCCCACCCTAGACTTGTGCCTCAAGGGCAGCAACAAACTCAATATTCCTTTGTAACCTCCCATAATTTTTTTATATATGATTCTATGTTCCTCAGTGGTGATGCTAAATTTCAAATCCCTTACTGGAATTATTTCCTTAAGGATACCACACTGTCATAACCTCCTTCCTGCTGTCCTAATTTATTTGTAAGTTAACAGCTTCTCCTTAACACCTCCTTTCTGTAAAATAGATTCTTTGTTATGTCTCTGACAGGCTGTTTTCTTTATTTTCTGTTTCTGATTCCGATGTTGCCATGGTACTGTGGTAAATATCAGATATCAGCTGTAGAGTGGTACCACGAACTAAAGAATACTGCTGGGCAGATCATAAAGAGTAGGCAGTGTTTCTTCCTCTGTACCATTTCCCTAGTCATATGGAAAGAGCTCTGCCTCAGTATTTGTAGCATGATATTTTCCTGTGGAGACACTTCTGTCTTATGGAATATCTTGCTTCTAAATTTAAAGTTTTCAGGTAGGCTTTGCAGATCTTGATCTTTAAAGTCAATGCGAGTTTTGCATAAATACAGACAACCAGATCTGTCTGCATATGTTTTAAGTAGATATTTCCCTTCCTACACTCTTCGTTACTAAAAATATTTGTCTGAAAGCATTTCTTTTTTCAAAGCCTTTATTTCTCTCCTGAAGTCAGTCCACCGACTGGGACATGATCATTTCCACAGAGATCTAATACTGATTTCAATGAGAACTTCCAGTATAAATCAACTGCATTTAGGGAGAGATAAACAGTGCAGACCTAAATACACCCACTGGTGCCACAGACTTGGTTAAAGATCAAAATGAAAAATAGAACATGCATATTCTCTAGCTCCAAGTTAGATGAGGCTGATATGCTGCAAATTGTTGCATTTTGCAACTACTAAATGGTAGAGGTCTCATAAGATCAACAGACTTTGTAAAATTTCCATCAAGCTAGACTATATCTAAATCAGGCCTGGATTTCTCAACATTAACCCTCCTGATAGCTCTACTTACATACTGCCTGTTATTTTGTAATAAAGAATAAACCAAACAGAGGATCACATAAAC
Source organism: Carettochelys insculpta (assembly GCF_033958435.1). Taxonomy (NCBI): domain Eukaryota; kingdom Metazoa; phylum Chordata; order Testudines; family Carettochelyidae; genus Carettochelys; species Carettochelys insculpta. Next base: position 8,946,741 of record NC_134145.1, read on the forward strand.
AGAAATTATGTTTCCATGAAAATATTCTTTGAGATAAAGAATATAAGAGACAAAGAAGCCACTTAGGAATTATTTCTTAATACTCTTTTAGTTGTTTTACAAAATATTAGCAGTACTGCATACACATAGCACACAGGGGAAAGAGAGAGATGACCTAGAGGTTACCACTGAGCACGGCACAATTGTGCAGTTCCTAAATTAATTCTACATATTAAAGATACCAATGCATTCATCTTTAAACGCACAAACCTATTCTGGGGCATCAAATTCTGAAATGGGCACCTCAATACAACTTGGAAGCAGTGGTAGTTGTTCCAGAACCGGAAAAAAAATAAGGTAGGGCATTTCCTTATAATTTTTACTGCTATTGAAAACTGCATCCAATTCACTTTTTCACCAGCTAAGGTGACTCGCCAGGCAGCAGTGTCACTGTAGTTAGCACTTTTACTCTGAAAATGAAGCACCAGAATGACCAAATAATTCTGATTGGGCTGTCCTTAGAAATTTGCAGAATTTCTGCTGACATAATTACAATGAAACTTTTAAATGTAAACAGCTTGTAAACTGACCTTATCAATGGGGCAGCAGCATGGACTTTCTGTATTCAGGACAGCAGATCTTATAAGGAAGCAATCCAAAGAATTTAGACAAAAAAGAAAAAACAACCAAAAAGAAAGCCAGGAAGTGCAGGAACTTAGAGCAATAAATCAGGTTTTAACTGTAGTTTATGGTGATTTTGTTGTATTTGTTTTGTTTACAACTTTAAGGGTGCATCTATACTAGGAACTAACTTCAAAGTTAACTTCGAAGTTAGGCGCTACATCAAAGTAGCCAGCCAAGAGTCTACACACATTTTCCCTTACTTCAAAGGGGCCAACTTCAAAGACCTTACTCCATTCCTGGGAATGGAGTAGTGCCCTAGTTTGAAGTTTAACTTTGAAGTAGGGTGTGTGTAGACGCTCAACTTCGAAGTTTCTTACTTCAAAGTTATTTCTGTAGTGTAGACACAGCCTAAGTGAAACATTTGTGTTTTTTTCTGTTATATAAGTCATGTCTGCATTCATCCAAGGAAACAAAAAAAAGCCGGAGTTTTAACCTAGTATTTCTTTAGCTGTGGGATCCCACATGATTGGCAATGCAATTACCAGTGCAAAGTTCCTGATACGCCAAGCAACGTTTAAAATAGAAATTCAGTATTTTTGATGTACTGGAATTGTAGGTTTTGTAACTGTATTTTTTTTTCCTGTGGCTTACAGCATCTGTACAGGTTAAAGAAAAATTGCTTTAAATCCACTGACTTTGGGGAGGAAGGTGTCAGTATAAATGAAAAAAAAATCCCGCTTTGTTGCAATGTCTTATGAAATGAATGCTTTTCAGTGTTTTCAGAATGCATTCTTAGTTCTGTATCAATTTAAAAGACCTCTTTCATTTGGAATAACATGAACCATTCTTCTTCAAAGGATACTACCATAGCTGGTAGCCTAAACTTGGATGTCCAGTACCAACTGTGTTGTCATTTATGGGCATGTAACAGTTGGGTACAAGTTGCTCCCTTCTTCCTCTCTACTCCACATTCCCACTTTAACGTGTCTGCTCCATTCTTGCAAACTAGTAAATTATGGACATTTACAAGACCTACATGCTCTCTCTCTATGCCTTGTGCTCACCTGCAATGCTAAGAAAATGTACTGCCCTGGGCATATTGTAAATTTGTCTAGCTATCTTTCAGGACATATGTGCATCTATGGCAGTGGATTCTATTCTGAGATGTAGATGAAGTGGGTCTTTGCCCACAAAGACTTATGCTGCAATAAATCTGCTAGGCCACGGCTACACTACCCATCCCTTTCGGAAGGGGCATATAAATTACGGCTATTTGAAAATGCAAACAAGGTGCTGATATGAATATTCAGTGAATCATTTGTATAATGGCAGGCACTTACTTGGCCCATTGAAAGTGCTGATTTCAAACTAAAAATAGCCACGTAGCTGGCGTTCCTTCAAAAGGTTGCCCAACTTTTGAAAGCACCCCACTTCCCAAATTTTTGGGGGGAAGAAGAGTGCTTTCAAAATCAGGGCACCCTTTCAAAGGAACCCCACCTACATGGCTACTTTCAGTTCAAAATCAGCACTTTTGATGGGCCAGCTGGCTGCCATTATGCAAATGAGGCACTGAATAGTCCTATCAGCACTTCGCATTTTCAAACCACTGTAATTTACATGCCCCTTCCAAAAGGGAGGGGTAGTGTAGCCACGGCCCTTGTCTATAAGGTGCCACAGAACTTGTTTTTATGGATACAGGCTAACACGGCTACCCCTCTGATACTCTAAGATCATGTATCAAAACAGGTACATAGTCTTGAAAATGTGATTTTGAATAGAGTGTAACTAGAATAGTCTACTTGGAAAATTTAATTTAAAAGGTCTTGTGATCAATCCCCACTTTATAAATTCTACTGATTTGTTGCGGGTGTCTATAAATTCTCTATTCTTCTCTCTGTTCTTGTATTATGGGTTCCTTGGTGCAAGTATCTCCCCTTCATTTTTTGCATGGAAACCACCTAGAGCATTTTGGACATTATCAAAACCAATAAATAAATGTTTAAATCTGAAGTCCTTTTTTCAGAGAATAAATAGATTTTTAGGGATTAGGAGTCACTGGAACAATTAGTAAAATCTTGGCTAAAGTATTGAATGGGACCTGGATTGAAATCTAAATGCTATCTGAGTCTATCATGCTATCTGAATCTAACATGGTCAATGAGTTATGGAAATGTAACCCAATTGAATATGTAATTTTATCCTAAGCCCAACCCTTTTTTGGGTAACTCACTAATAATCACCTTCTACATTTATGGATAAAGCGTATCTCAATCCAGCAAAACACTTGAGCAATGCAGAACTTTAACCACATAAGAGTTACCACAACAACTCATGATTCGAAGTGTGTGTGTGTGTACTTCAATGTTTTACAACACTGGGGAAATATAAGGATCAAATTTACCCTCATTTACATCTGTGAAACAATTACTCTTTTCACATTGTTTTTGAGTATACAGACTAGCTCAGCTATCCCTCTGATTCTTTTCACATTGGATGCACACATTTAACAGAAAAATGAAAAACAACAAGAAGTCCTGTGGCACCTTGTAAACTAGCATATATGTTGGAGTGTAAGTTTTCATGGGTGAAGACCTGCTTCTTCAGCAAAAAGAAACTGAGATGTCATCTGATCTATGCCATTGATAATAAAGGATTTCTCCCTACATAATAGTTTGTAGAGTGTTGTTTAATGCAATTTTAAATAATCCATGTAATTAAGTTTCCAGCACTCACCTGGCAAGACTATTCAGTCTAACCAATCTCTCTGTCAAAATTTGTCATTGAAGTAATTTATATTATACAAGAAAATCTAGTGTGGGATTACTGGGACTGTCACAGATGAAATGGTTTGTTTATATGTTATTCCAAAGGAGCAGGCAGTTTGAGAGAGTCCTTAATTTTAGTGAGCTCTCTCCACATGTGCCTCAGCTGTAGGTAATGTTACTATATCTTAATACTTCGCACTTAACATAATTAAATTCTAGTTATACTCTATTCAGAAATCACATTTTGAAGACTATGGCCCTGCTTGATATATAATCTTAGCACAGAATCCATTGTCATAGATGCAAATGTGTCCCACATGACAGACAGCCAAACTCACAAGAGGCCAGTGCTGTGACTGGGCTCCTTATTTCCCCTAAAGATGCTGGGGCTACATTTCTGCTTACTTTTTGTTTACTGATTTATTTAATTTCTCCTTCTCTCCCCTCACTTCTCTCCGAAACTACTTCTCTGCCTTTCCCGTCTTATCTTTTCTCTTGCTTGAAGAGATGAATTTTATATTTCATTCCTAGGGCAATGAGGTTTGTCATCCCTCTAACCTTCTGCAATGCTATGTTCCAAACTGAAGGGCGCCATGAAAAAAAAAAACAAAAATAAAAAACCTTTCTTATTCTCATTGGCTGCAGTCTTGATGTTGAGATATTAATATACTTGTGCCTCTTTAATTTAGCAACCTTGGGAAATACCGATGGAATTTTCCAGACCATGGGTGTTCACCATAGTGAGAGGTAAACAAAGTCTATTATTAAACTTTTGTATATGCAAACCATTATAGAGTACTGTACTTGTATAACCTAAGATAATCCTCAATGCACTGCATATAATGTATTATTTTGTTTTTATTATATGTAGGTAATTAAGCAGAAAACCACTACTTGTACAGTAGTGCTCTGCCATCTCATATTTCCAAGTTTAATTTGTGCTAGATCATGGGTGTCCAACCTTTTGGCTTGCCTGGGCCACATTGAGTGAAGATAGTCTTGGCCGCGTACAAAATATATAATATAGTTAATGTATATAAATCACACAATAATGTTAAAAGTTTACGATCTTGTGGGGCCGCATTACTAGCTGTCCAGGGCCGCATGCGGCCCGTGGGCCGCAGGTTGGACATGCCTGTGCTAGATAGTACAATAAAGAGTGCATACTCACACACGCTTTTTGTTGCAGTACATTGAAATGGATTTTGTTTTCATTATCATTATAATGCCCCAGCCATGCGTGGGGTCTGACACCTGGATCACAGACAGCCAAATTAAGGAACTCAGCTGTAGTTGCTGAGAACAGAGCTGTCACAGGCAGGGAAGTCATCACTGTGAAAAGAGGTGCTCTCTGTGGTATCTCGGGCCACGTTGCATGGGCAGGCGTTAAGATTTACACCAAATACCTGGGATTTGTTCTTTAAGATTAACATTGGAATTGCCTCAGTATTTTCTGAGGAGTTAACAAAGTGAATGGAGCCCTGGGCAAGATGCTTTCAGCAGCTGGTGTTGCTGATGTGGTGAATTGCTACACTCTTGACCAACTGAAGATTTAAGGTTGGTGTGTTCAGCATGCTGCAATACAGTGCCAGGAGGTCAAGTGGGTATGCTGTGCCATTATTGGATTTTTAAATTAAATATGAAAGCCATTTCTGTTATCATTGTATTAAGTTTGCACCAAGCCTTGCGCCAAGTGACCCACGTGAGGTGTCTAACAAAAGCAGGTAACGCGCTGAATCTGTTTATCCTGTTTGTATATCTGTGCCATGTTTATATAGAGTTATAAATATTGGCTTTCTGCCTGCATTAGAAATATTTTAGTGCTCAAATTCACAATGGAAAGTGTGATCTCCTCACAGCCAGGATGGTGGACAAAGACTAATATGTCAGTTACATTTCTCAGGAATTTGGGACTTGTCCTCTGGGATGCAGCCAATGGCAAAGTGCAATAGCAAGCCACCAGGTCAGGTGACCCTCCAGTGCCTATGGAAGAAGAAAGGAATTTTTTCCTCCACATGACAAGCTTTAAGACAACCTTGGCAGTGACCATCTTTGTCTTCAGTCCTCATGAACTAAACCTATGTGCATTGGGGTCCCATCCCCCATGGGTTGTATTTTCAGAGATTTTCAAGAAATCATCATATAATAGTGCTGTCCTGTATCAACAGCTTTAATTGGTGTATGTAATGTACCCCTTTAACAATTTTTCTCTCTCACCCTGTTCTTTCTTTCTTTGTTAATAAACCTTTAGGTTTTAGATTCTCAATGATTGGCACGGTTTGCTGTTTTACATAAGATTTAGGTATACACTGACCTGGGAATGTGCTGATCCCTTTGGAGGCTGGAAAAATAGGTGTGGATTTGGTGAAATAGGCTTTTATAGCCCTTCAGCTGAGCAAGGAGGGTTGCTGGTTTGGGCATTGAGAGCATCTGGAGAATCTGTGGGTTTGGTTGTGTAACTTCTGGCTGGCCAGTGGGGCTGGCAGAGATACTTTTGTGGCTTGTTTGGTTTGCCTTATTGAGAAGGGAAAGCCAGCCTAGGCTGTAAATGGCCTGGTTTTAAGCAATTTACCAACTGATTTTTTTTTCAGCTGGCCCAGAACTTCCCAAAATATTACAGTGACATAGTCATGTTTGGATCAACAGAACCAGGTCAACTGAGTTTGGGATCAGGACCCTATACTATTCTAAATTTGAATTTTAGCTTTGAGAGTGTTTTGGTTAAAGTGCAGTTGCAATGAGTTTGCAACAGTGTAAGTGGCTTGAAAGAAAAGCCCTGTAAGAGATGTGCTGTAAAAGAAAAATCACCTTTAGCAAAGAAGCTGCTAATGAGGAACTTTGTTGTGGGTGTGGTATCATGCAGAAGCACTGAAGAGAAAGGCTACTGAAAGAATGGCCAAGTTGGAAAGGAACCATCAGGAGAGATTGCAGCCCTCACCTGATGCTGTGAACCCGACAGATGTGATTAGAACAGAAAGAGAACGGGATTTGGAGTATCGATGGGAGCTAGCACACCTGCATTTACAGGAAAGTTGAGAAGGGAAAAACTGACTGGGGCGGGGGAAGTGTGTCAGTTTGTGTTCTCACAGGAACAGAGAGGCATCCAGGAAGATTTACAAATTGGATGGATTAAATAATCCAACATGAATCTCCCTAGATGGAAGACAAGAAGATAATAGATGTTAGTTCCTCAAAGCATGTTATTCTATCCACAGCTTCACTTCTGTCTTGACTTAGGTCAGCTTCAAATAGCAATCTTTCTTGCATTTGAGATGGGTTAATTATGATTTGTGTATTGCTGGTGCTGAGACCACAGGCTCCTATCCAGAAAAGCATTTAAACTTCTGCTTAACTTGGACATCAGTAAAACTAGTTATATGCTTAAGCTTAATTTACCGCAGTGAGTTTTGTTATTTCAGTTTAAATGGTGTAAATCTTAAAGAGCCCCATTGAAACAAATAAGGTTACTCCAGATTTATATCAACGTGAGAACAAAATCTGGACTACTTTTTCTTCCAATCCCCATGGCTACAGTTTTGTTTTCACTAGTGTGTGCAATCTTTATTTTCTCGACAGAAATACCTGTGTAATTACATGGCGCATATGCAATATTGGGTCAGAAGCTGGATTAAATATATTTTAAGTGGCTTAATATTTCAGGGAAATTTAATTTTGTTTCAGTACAACAATTTGCATACAAACAAATTAGCAATATTTCTTCTGTACCATGGGATGAAATTGGGTGGGGGGTGTTATGGACACCATAGCTTAAAAAATAACCACTACATAAGGAGAAAAAGTCTGCACTCTGGGATGCATCCTTCCATATCAAGTGTCTGAGAAAAGTAGGATTAGATGGAAGGTGGAAATGAAACAAAGAAGAAAACAAGTGCTATTTAAAAACAAAGACATAAAAAAGTAATCAGATGGGCTATCCTTAGCTGGTGTAAATGGCCCTGCTTCACTGAAATCAGTGGAGCATTACTGATCTACAAGAGCTGATGATCTGATCTAAAATATTTCTAAATTGTAAACTACATTATTTAGTTAATTGAATATTAAAACATTATTTTAAAATGTGAAAATGTATTTGGTTATTGGACTTGAATATCACTAGATTAATAGTTAGGGTCCCTCTTACAAAGGTTTCCTATTATGTGCAAGTTTAGTAATATTAGTAGCCCTTTTAAATACTAGCATGCACAGGAGCAGGTTTTTAATTAGTTCTGTAAACACTAGCTAAGGCAGTGAAAAAAGATTGGGTGGAAACTAATTTCAGACTAAAAAACTATTTTTTTTTCAATTTTTCTGCAGTTCAAAATAATACATATAGATAAATGCTCCTTTTTCTGGAATTTTTCTTTACAAATTATTTTCCAGCTCATTTCACTACGTATTTTGTAGATACTACCTTTCATTCCTTGACAACTGACTAAAACTTTGCAGTCTGGGTTATTTGGGAAATCTGTGTACTTCTTTGGATGCCCTTGGGTAATAAATTTCATTTTCTTATCTTGTACTTACCTTATGCCTGGGAAGACATCTTTTTCTTTCCTTTGCAATGGCATTTTGGTCTTATTACTTATTAGGATGAGAAGTAAGATATCCATAGCCTTATCAATTAGAAAATGTTTAAAAAGAATGAGCTTGAACAAATTTTTATTATAATGAGAGGATTAAGGTGCATGATAGCATTAATATTTAGGAAAAATTAAATAAAATTGCTTTTTATCTACTGCAAACTGAGTTAAATATTTAATATGCTACATTATAGTAGCACCATTACAACTGAGAGTATGAATCTTTTGTGTTACAAATTTTGATTTCAGTGGTTTAAAGTTAGTTGCACAACTTTTCTCGGAGAGAAACTCAACAGATAGTACAGATACGAAGGCTAAGGCAGAGCTGGCTAATATAAGCTCTAAATCTTTGACCACAGAGGGGCTCCAGCTCAAAGGGCTTGTGAGCGGTGGTTCTGGAAAGGAAGAATGCAAAATGGCCCTTGTTGTACACTGCACTTGAATCCTTTCAAAGCAAGTTCGAAGTCTATTTGTGCTAGAGGCCATGGTAAGAATATTTAGGAGAAGGGAGCTGCTTTGTTCTGTTTCATTTGGAGATTGTGGGTATTTTTCTAAACATTTTTAAATGGGAGTGACCATGTTGAAATCATAGCTACAGAAAGAACATAGAAGCCTTCTGGTAGTATTAACATTCCATGCACCACGTGTTAGATTCAACCTTCATTTTTCAAGTTGGTACTGGAAAAAACCCAGTCAAAACATTTGTTGAGATTAGTTACATATCTGCCCCCCTTTCATCTCCAGAGACAGTGGCTAGTAGCGGTAGTGAGGATCTATGGGCAGTGTTTGAGTCTGCAGCTTCTCCCATGGCTTATCTGTCCAATATTGGATTTGCATGGTCTACTGCAATAACTGCATGTCAGTCTATTTCCGAATTCTTGAGCCTGAGAGCTTTTTCTTCTAAGATGAAGTTCTTTTGAGTGGCTTGCTCATACAGTATCAAAGGATGAGATGCCCTGTCAAAGCAGTCATTCCTAGGTATTTCAATCTGATATTATTTGGATAAAAGGGTGGTGTTCAAAAGCCTTGATGCTTTCAACATTTTCACAATTTTTTTGTACAAAAGTAACACAAATCTGAATTGTGGCATGAGCCTGCCTTTGTTTTGATTTTGAAATACCCAATGAAGTCACTGGGAGTTTTGAGTGCAAACTGATTGGCTCTAACTTAGCAATGTGTCATGGATTTGCATTTTTGGCCATGATAACTGTATATAAAAATGTCACGTAACTAATATTCCTTTTTAGAACCTCTGATTTATAATTATAAGTAACGGCAACTTTAACCCATGCATTTTCATGAATATTTATAACCAAAGACAAATAGTGAAAGGGAGAATTTGTTTTTGTGAGTGGCAGGAGCCAGCCTCTTCTGGGCCAATGAGTACTATTTCCTGCAATACTTGGACATGATAACATAAAATAATCAACAGTCTTGAAAGAATCACAAGTGTTGCAAGAAGGCAGTTTGTACTAATTTAGTAATTTAATTAATGTACTAACCTATAAGATAAAGGCAACTTAATATGATGAGGGTGACAAGATATGGTGAAGGAGGGAAGGGCTATGCATTCATTTGTATCAGGGCATAACATCTTATGAAACATATTTTTCAGGTACAGTTGTAGGAGTTTTCATTGACATCTAGAGTCAGAGCAGGATGTGTCTCAATCTCTAGAGCTCTCCCTAGAGATTGCTTTTAGGAATATTTTTTGTGATGTTGCAGGCCATTTTGACAGTGTTATATTATATCACTTTGATTTTTTGGATTAGTTAAAACTTTCAGAATTACAAAAGGTCTTTCCTGAGTCTGAGTGTTGTTCCCTCTGCACTGCCCTTGGGTCTACCAGTGTCATAACTCTGGTAATATAGTACCTGATCCCTGGACAAAAACCTGCAAAATGTCAGAGTGTTGTCTGTGAAACTAATGAATAGATAATTAACAATGAATAGAACAGGTAACATATTAGGGGGTAGCTACTGGCACTTTCTATCATCTTCTAAGTTTCTGTGAAATTAAATATTAAGATAACCTAACCAAGCAAACCACTCCTAAAAACACATATTGCACTTGCTTAAAACAGGGCTATGCATAGGGTGTAGGATCTCACTGGCCATCAAGCAGCATGAGTCAGAGCACCTAACTACTTTTGGAACTTCAGTCTTAACTCTAATTTTATTGGCATTCCTTGGTAATGAAAGACAGTGTTGTTTAGTGGACTAAGCAGCAGACAGAAGACAAATTTCTGAGTTCTAATATGAGATCTGAAATAGACTCACTCAGATGATGCTTCAGTTTCCCCATCTGTAAATATTTGTCCAAAGAAATGAGTATCTGAACAGAAGATCACTAATGTGAAATCTGTCTTGACAGTATTATCCCATAATAAAGACCCTGAAGAGAATCTGACCCACCCCATGTAAGATGTTTTGCCTCTTGTATTAGTGAAACCCATGATGAGGATGGAAGTCAGAAATTTCCCATGTATCTTTGCAAAGAACACAAATTACTGTGGTGTAATCGGTAATACTAATCCTGGAACTTTTCCTTGCAACAAACCCTGCTGCCAACTTTTTACACATATTTATTCTGGGGACAACATCACTGGACCTAACCATAACGAAGGGTCCTGTGGCACCTTATAGACTAACAGAAAAGTTTTGAGCATGAGCTTTCGTGAGCACAGACTCACTTCATCAGATGCTGGTCTTGGAAATCTGCAGGGCCAGGTATAAATAAGCCAGAGCAAGGGTGGGGATATGTTAGTTACAAGATCAAATACACATTCTCATGCACTTCCAGCAACATTATACCATTATGTGACAACAATGCCCTGCCGCTACATACATTGGACAGACTGGGCAAAACCTTCACCAAAGAATAAACGGACACCGAGCAGACATCAAGAAACTCCATAAACATAAGTCAATCAGTGAACATTTCTATGGAGTGGGCCATTCTTTTAAAGACCTGGGGATTTGTGTTTTAGAGCAAAAAGCATTTAAAAACAGATTAGAGTGAGAAATTTGAGAGATGGAATTCAAACTCAAATTCGACATATTATCATGTGATATGAACAGAGGCATCAATTACCTCACACATTACAAGGAGTACTTCCCTTCCTTTGATGCTCATAATTATCTCAGGCAGGATAATTAACATCATCCTGCCCTGCCCCTCATCCCCCTCCTTCCATCCTATGTATTTGACTTGTCATTTTTATTGCAATTTTTTTTGGTCCTCTATACTTACAAATGTTAGTCTGTATTGGAAATGAGATTGATCTGATGAAGTGGGCTGTCCCACGAAAGCTCATCACTGAATAAATCATTTTGTTCATCTTTAAAGTACTGCATTTCTGCTGTTTTGTTTTGTTGGAGTACAGATTAACACGCTACCTCTCTGTTACTTTTGTTCTCCTCACCAGTCTTACTTCCATCTTGCCCGAGTAAAGCCTGAAGCAGGTATTTTTTCATTTATGTATTTGTCTGAGACAGCTGTCAGATGTCTGACTAGATAGAATTTTCAGTGTCTCTTTATTGGAGTACAATTGTATAACCAGAGTTTGGCATGATAGCATGTAACTATCACTCAGGTATTTGTTGGTGGTGTTATTTTTTTCTTGTAGAAACTACCACTTTGCTCCCTGGCACTATGACCTTCATTCTCACATGCTGTTATTTGTACCTTCTGTGATGTATCCATCTGCCTAATGCGATGCTATTAGTCTTTTTACACTGTGAGGCTCGATACACTAAATTCTTCCAATAGCTACCATTAAAATCTACAGTTATGTGTTGAATCTCATAGTTTTCAAGAGGATACCTTTTGTGACACATATCTCACTTCAAGGATGTGGGGGAGGAGAATGGACAGAAGAAAGATGCTGGGATGAAAACAATTTAACAACACTCATGAAAAGATGAACTCATGATAGAATAATTTTTCTGTGAAACAACAAAAATAGATTCAAACAAATAATATTTAAACCATGTTGAGAGAGTCAGTCATGAATTCCTACGGATGTCAGACATTTGCAGTACCAAATGGTGGATCTAAAGCAGGAGAAAAATTCAAACAACATTGATGATACATAGTAACAGAGAGGAAGCCATGCTAGTCTATACACTATCAAAACAAGAAGCAGTCAAGTAGCACTGTTCTGGTCTGGCTATGGTCTGAAGAAGCAGGTCTGTCCCACGAAAGCTCACCTAATAAACTATTTTGCTAGTTGTTAAAGTGCTACTTGACTGCCTTTTGTTTTGATTGATGTACAATGCCCTTTTCTGTAATCTGGAAACTCAGCCTCTGACCCTAATATCCATATCTAAGGCTGCATCTAGCTTCAGTCTGGCTGCTGGCAGCATGATGCAAATGAGGGCTCATGACATTGCAGATAGATGCTCATTTGCATATCTGCATGGCTCATTTGCCTACTCACAGCACAAAAAAAGCAATGTAGATGTGGTTCTGCTGGCAAAAAACCCTTCTTCCAGAAAAAACCTGGAAAAAAAATCAAGGATAAGGGGCTGCTGACACAGGTGGTTTTTGCCAGCAGAACCAAGTCTACACTGCTTGTTTTTGCTGTGAGTAGGCAAATGAGCTATGGAAATATGCAAATAAGCATCCATTTGCAATTTCGTGAGCTCTCATTTGCATCATGCTACTGGCAGCTGGCCTGAAACTAGACACAGCCTTATAAACATTTCCAGAAAAGTCCCGAAGATCAGAGGCATCTACGTTTCTCACAATGGTTCAGTTTTGTATCTTGCATAAGATGGCTAATTGACTGATCTGTCATTTTGAATTCAGCTATTCATTATGAAAACTGGATGTGAGGATTGCAGGACAGCATTCCAGAAAGTGGGGAAAACAAAACACCAGTACTTCTCTCTTTCTCTTGAGATTTGCCACTAATAATAAAAATAGTGTACTGTATATAACCACCGTTTTGAGCAAAGAGTAAGTTGCTCAGGTATACTGCAATGAGGACCTTAGATCATAAAACTGAAGAGTGAGAGCAGAGCACAAATGTGACTATTCCTTTAACTCTGATTACTGAAATAGATGCTTATAGAAATAGTGCCTATTGACAGAAGTGGGTTTTAGAACTTTCTCATGCATGTGATTCATGCTACAAGATAGGTTGTGTAAATGCTATTTGTGAGAACGATATATGCTCATTGTGTGTCACTTATGAAATATCCCAGCTTCACTTACCAGGAGATTTTTTTTTAACCTAAAGAAAAAATATCTTTGTTCACTGGAGCTTTACTGTAATAAAGTTGTAATGGCACTTAGTTTTGATAGATAGATATACACTTTTACCCCCATATTTTTAAAGGATGAACATTCTTCAAATGGGCACTATTAACAGCTCTGATTTACCCTTCACCCCAACATTTGTGCTCATTTTTGAAAGCCAAAAAGGAAAAAAAAAGGTGAAGCAGATTGGACTATTGAGCCACTAATTTCCTGGCTTGTGTCTCCAATATATTTTAAAGTTTAAAAGATTTAAAGATTAAAGTTGCCCACGTAACAAATTATATCTGTAAACAAGGAGCCTGGGCATAGTAAAATCCCACACCTCTAGGCTGAATCTTCACCAAGGAGACACACACACACACACTCTCTCCACTCACATACATTTTGCTTGTGCCACCTTGATGTGTTGGTGCTTGACAGGGGCTTGTTTGTTTTTTGTTTGTTTGTTTGTTAAACTTTCAGAATTTAAGAAGAATCCACACTTTGGTAGTACTGTGAGTGTAAATTGCTATAGTCTATTGTGCAGAAGGATAACAGTCAGTTAAAAACTAAAACGTAGCTTCCCATGCACGGTCACAGTAAAGTTCTCTCCCACTTCATACAGAAAATGTCACTTTATCTTCTGCAGCAAGTGTGGATGAAAAACATGCAGTCAGCATGTCATCTCTTTTCCCCTGTAATTTTAGTATCAAGAGGTCTCAGAAACGGAGCTTATCCAGCCATTTCACTTTGAGCTACTATGTTCTCTCCATTTCTCCCCACCCCCATTTCCTCAAGACATTGTTTTCAGCACCAAACTTCTTAGTTTGCTAATCTAGGACTAATGGAGGAAAACAGATAAGCCAATCTGGTCAGCATCTCCCCGCCCAGAGGACATTTAATTATTGTTTTTAAAACTTGTACAGAACTCAAATGTACTGTCAGATGCTAAATCTACAGACAAATCTACAGTGCATGCTTAGTTTTCATTATCCCAGGGAAAAGTCACTCCTGCCAATGAATAGCAATCACATAACACAAATATTCAATCATGACGCCTATTACACAGTCCTCTAGTTTGTGTGAAGTGATCAGACACACTAGCCGCAGAACAGTAGTCTGGAAAGTAGTGGGTACCAGCAGGTAAATTCCACAATCATAAAAGCAATATAAATGCCCAATACATGAAAAGATTAGAGAGAAAATGAAGGTGCAACAGAGCTGATGAGATAACAGGGCTGTAATATGCCTTTTAAATGCTGATTTGTAGTTTACATGCAGAATGTGGCTTCTTTAATGGCTGCTGGAAGAACAGTGACAGAGAGATAGCTGTGTTAGTCTGTATTCTATCAAAAAAAAAACCAGCAGTCATGTAGCACTTTAAAGACTAACAAAATAATTTATTAGATGATGAGCTTTCATGGGACAGATCCACTTCTTCGGATCGTAGCTTTGCCAGAACAGACTCAGTATATAAAGCACAGAGGTCCAAAAATGGTAGAACAGTGATCCTATGTGCATTGGTGCAAACAGCACAGGAGCCAAGACTGAGTGATGCAGGCAATTAGTACTGCTTGGAAAACAGCATGACACAATGAACAGTAACAGAGAGAAAGCCGTGCTAGTCTATAGTCTGAAGAAGTGGGTCTGTCTGACGAAAGCACACCTAATAAATTATTTTGTTAGTCTTTATAGTGCCACTTGACTGCTTTTTTGTTTTGATAGCATTACACGAGTAATATAATTTGAAAGCTGAAGTCGCAGTTATGTTTTCATAAACGATGTTTTCTTTTAGCTTTCCTCCTTTCTTCCTTCATCCCTAAGACCCAACTTAGGGATTTAGGCCATAAGCATCCAAGAACGAAACAGCTCTCCTCCAAGTGACTATTTTTTCTATACAGCTGATTCAAGTACATATTTTAGAATATTTATAATATGTGAATTGAGATATTTACATTGTGCAAAATTGACAGACCAAATGGCGACTATAAATTTGTGCTACTTGGCCAAATCCTCAATTTTAATAAAAGTCAAAAAAGGAATTCTCCTAGGGTGTGTCTGCACTAGCACCTGATTTTGAAGGGAGCATGATAAGTAGGGTGTTGGGAGATTATTAATGAAGTGTTGCGGTGCATATGCAGCACTTCATTAAGCTAATTCTCCTCCGCGGCAACTTTGAAGTGTTAAACTTCGATGTGACGACTTGCATGTTCCTCAGGGACCAGAGCGCCAGAAACAAAATCTCAAAAATTTTTACTCATGAACTTATTCAGACTAGACAGCTATCATTTCAACATCCATTTCTGTAATATATATTTATAGTAGTCTGAGACTTCATTTCCCCCATCATTTTATTAGGAGTACATAGAATTTTCTGTTTTTCTAATCACTCATTCCTTGCAAGTGTTCAAATTACAACCCTCAACCTGAATACCCAGACTTCTTCACTGAAGCGTATTGAAATTTTCAAGATTTTGTTTCTGGCACTCTGATCCCTGAGGAACATGGCATAACCCTTGAGCTCTGCTTCCCCACCCCTGACATTTTGAGGAGTAAAGGGACTTCAAAGTAGCCCGGGCACTTCGAAATACCCATAGGTGAGCCATGGCTACACGCAAGCCATCACATCGAAGTTTTACACTTCATAGTTGCCGCGGAGGAGAATTAGCTTAATGAAGTGCTGCATATGCACCGCCACACTTCATTAATAATCTCCCAACACCCTACTTATCATTCTCCCTTCAAAATCAGGTGCTAGTGCAGACACACCCTAGGAGAATTCCTGCTAGTTTTCATTCTCTGTGGTTCTTGGCTAAGTTATAGGACATTGGATGAGGAATGCTGAGGCTCTGTGGTGGCACCAAGACCTCTCAGTCTAAGGTACTTGACTAGGTGATTCTTGCTCACATGCTCTAGGTCACATGTATCATCATATGTGGTGTTTGGATGGAAGTTTTCCCAGGATACGTTGACAATAACCTGAGGGATTTACATCTTCCTCCACAGCATGAGGATGCCGTCACTTGCCAACGTTATTTGCTTACATCTCTCGTTAATCATTTCCCTACCAAGAAAGGTGTCTCCTATTCTCTCCCTCTGGTACATGCAATTCTACTCTCCTGTGGGTTGCAATATTTTGGTCTAATTTTGGTTGTTCAGTTTCATGTTCATGTTTCAGGTGCTGGTGGCCTGTGCTATACAAGAGGTCGGACTAACTAACCTGGTGGTCCTTTTTGGCCTTAAACTCCATAATACTATGCAGTGCTTTTTTTGTGCCAGTACTTGTCAGTACTGAATACCAGTACCTTGGTAGCTCCAGATGAGGAATTGGCTGGGGGTGGGCAGTGGAGCAGTGAGCCAGCTGAGTCCAGCTATTTTTTTTGTTTTGTTTTGTTTTTTAAAAAACACTGATTCTTTGCATTTTTGCAAAATCTCACAGAATTATATATTTGTATACATACCAAACTAAAATTTGCGTAACTGCAGTTAAAATATCAAAAATTTTCCTCAAAATTCTAAAAACTCCAAGACACTTGAAAGGGCATTGTCTTTACACTCTCATGTTCAGTTCTTAGGGGCAAATACAGTAGGATGTAATGCAAATGCTAATACATAGGCACACATACCCCTTGGATTAAAATGAGTCCCTGTAATTATTTTGGCTTAGTATCTGTTCTATTTGTTCTACCCCAACAGATAAAATTATAGGTACCATACAGCTTATACAGATATTACACTGTTATGCTGTCTAATTTATAGCTTCATGTTTTTTTCAGCTGGCCTTTTCTATGCACGTAATGGCCATCTTCTTGTCTATCTATATTCTGCTATTATACAGTTTATTATTATAAAGACTGAATTATTGTCTGAGAATATAACACTTTATTACAAAGACACTCCCATCTGATGGCCAGATCATTCTTCTTTTTTCAGAATATATAACATGGCTAATGCCCCATCACTTCTGCTACTCACTAAACAATATTCTTTGCAGAAAAAAAGCAAAGAGCTGATATTAGTGACTGAATCAAGCACTAAAAATAAAGAAAATTCAAGAAGTGAAGTGGTTCTCACAATGTTGGCTGTGACATATGCACATCCTATGCTTTTCTGATATATGTTTCTAATTATACCATTACAGAGTTCTAAAAAAAAATCTTTAAAAGAGCTTTGAAGTTGCAATGCTAAGTGATTAAAAAGTAAGGAAAAGCCAGAGCTAAAGGGTGGTCACGCAATGCTGTACAAGGTGTATTCATACTATAGCCTTCAATTGTATGAAAATACATTATATTTCTAGATGACCACAGCTTCATTAAAGATAAAATTCAGTCCTGGTGAGAGATCAGTACAAACCCTTAAAATAGGGATTTTTAATTTCTGAAGACCATTAAAATGTTGCATTACCTCAGTGGGGTTTTTATTTTTATCTTATATTAACAGTCTGGTTTTCAAGTTGGTTTCTCATTGACAATATATTTTGCCAGGGTAGCACTCTTACTATTAAGTTATTCTGGCAGGTTAATGCCATTCTTAACTAAGGTGATTTTCACTCAACTTCGGTCCATTAGTTCATAGAAAAAAAATTCTGATTAATAGTTGAAATGTCATCTTGTTTAGCTGGATAAGAAAATAGGAATGGCCACACTGAGTCAGACCAAAGGTCCATCTAGCCAAATAGCCTGTCTTCCAAAAGCGGCCAATGCCAGGTGCCCCAGAGGAATGAACAGAACAGGCAATCATTAAGTGACCCCTGCCCTGTCACCCATGCCCAGCTTCTGAGAAACAGAGGCTTGGGGCACCATTCCTACTAATCCTGACTAACAGCCTTTGATGGACCTATCCTCCATGAATTTATCTAGCTGTTTTTTTTTAACTCTGTTAAAGTCCTGGTCTTCACAACATCCTTTGGCAAGGAGTTTCACAGTTTGTGTGTGGGTTGCGAGAAGAAGTACTTCTAGTTTGATGGTGACGTGTTCACTGCTGCCCATGTTTATGTAATTTATAGAGCTTGTTTTTAGACAGAAGTCCAAATTTTACATATTTAAATACACAAAAGTTAGGGTCCCAGCTCTACAAACATTTTGATGCAAACATTCCCATCAAATACCATTACAGGAGCAAAGAGGGTTAATTGGGTGGTAAAGAAATGGCAGTACATAACATTTGCCTAATTCTGCTCCCACGAAGCACAAAGGTACAAGTCCCATTGGGCACTTCTACACAGGCCACTTTCTTCGAAAGTGGCATGGTAATACATGGCCCGAAATATGCTAATTAGGTGTGGATGCAAATTCCCCATGACTCATTAGCATATGGTCACGTCATTTGGAGTCCGGAAGACCGTTCTTCTGGACTGCAAAACGCCATGTAGAAGCATGGCCCCCAGGGAGTCTTCCGGAAGGAAGTCTTTCTTCCAGAGGCCTCTTCTTCCCAAAAATTTTTGAAATCACATGACTGTAAGCTAATGAGGCATGGGGAATTTGCATCCGCGCCTCATTAGCATATTTCAGGCCGTGTATTACCATGCCACTTTCGAAGAAAGTGGCCTGTGTAGAAACAGTCATTGACTTCAGTGGGAACAGCCCAAAGCGGAGTGCTTTTGAAATCCCACCCTAGATGCTGAATTAAATCATAGAAATGCTATTTTCAGGAGTATTCCTTGTGAATCTTTTGAATTTCTTGTCAGCTAACTAGTGAATTAGCTATTTTTAGATGGCAAAAAAAGCACGGGTAAGGAAAAGCATCATTTATTTCTGATTTGTTTTGAATTTATTAGTACAGAGTAACTCTTTATTAGTAACCTTAAGAATCATACTGTATCCTCAGTCAATGTATGGAACTCACGTTAACAGAATACATGACAAACAGATCAAATT
The DNA here is from genome assembly GCF_033958435.1 of Carettochelys insculpta. Lineage (NCBI taxonomy): Eukaryota > Metazoa > Chordata > Testudines > Carettochelyidae > Carettochelys > Carettochelys insculpta. The sequence continues at coordinate 8,965,809 of NC_134145.1, forward strand.
CTAGTAGCTTTTACTGTTTTACATGTAAATACTATAAACAAACACTTACTCTCGTATATAAGCCCTACATTGTTTTCCCTAATCTTTCCCTAAATAATTTTTTAGGGAAAGATTTATTGCTTAGAATAAATCTTTAGCATGGGATGTTGAAAAGCACTTTGTAAAACAAAAAAGCAGTCACATAGCACTTTAAAGACTAACAAAATAATTTATTAGGTGATAAGCTTTTGTGGGACAGACCCTCTTCTTCAGATCTGGTAATTCTGGTGAAAGTATACTGGCACAAAAAGAATTTAACAGAAAGACAGAGAAGTTTCCTATTACCAGATCTGAAGAAGTGGGTCTGTCCCATGAAAGCTCATCACCTACTAAATCATTTTGTTAGTCTTTAAAGTGCTACATGACTGCTTGTTTGTTTTGTGAAGATACAGACTAACACATCTACCTCTCTGTGACAAAAGCATTTTGTGTTGACCAAATTGTGCTCCCTCTGAAATCAATGGAGAAGGTTCTGTCTGGTTCTAGGATTCCACACAGCAAGATTAGCCTTGATCCTGACTTGCACTCTGTTGTAATGTAAAAACGTATAATTATATTAGATGTAAGCAGGTCTAAATGAATTCAGAAGGAAGAGACTTGAGAATCAAATTTATTTACATGGACACATTTACACTGCTTAGATTTCCAGCAGATAGAGTGGTGTTGCCAGAGCTCTGTGGAAGTAAGATAGGTGCGGATAGATGCCCCCACCAGGACTCATGGTGTCTCCCTAAGGCTATGTCTAGATTACAGGGATTTGTCAAAAGAAGTTTTTGTCAGACAACATCTTCCGACAAAACTTGTGTTAACAGATCATAGCCAAAATGCCAAGTGGATCGCGAGAGCAATCTGCTCTGTTGACAGTGTGTGGCCGGACTACCCAGAAGCATAGCAGACAGAGCTGCCCAGTGTTTCGGAAGTCCAGTATGTCAACGGAAGACCCCCTAAAATGCCCGGACCAGCTTTCTGTCAACAGATCTCTGGTGACAGAGGTGGTATTCTTCATCAGAAGTGGGGTACAACTGTCAACAAAAGTGCTGTGTTTCATCAACTTACAGAATGCCTTGGGAATCTGGATGCTCCATGGGTTTTGTCAGCAAAATGGCCATTTGCTGACAAAACCTTACAGTGTAGACATAGCCTAAGAGTCCCTAGTTTAACTGTCCCTCCCAACTGTTCAAAGAGCTAAACAGGCTTCATTAGGAGCCTCTGTTATTTTAAATGCTCAATCAGAGTTGAAATTAGCTGTGCCTCACCTGTTAAAAGCTAAAATTCACTGCGAGCTAAAATCACTTGTGGAGAGACATCATTTCTGTCCAACTTGCAAAGAGCCAAAAAATCACTAAGACTGACGTGCAGAGATCTCAGCAGAGAAGTAGGTAGCAGCAAAAGCTGACTTACAGAGGTTCCACAAATCATCAGCTGGAGAAGTGGCTAGTAGAAGGAGCAACTGGCGGGGCAGTCACGCAGAGTGATTAGACAGCAAGGCACCACAGTTGGTGGGACAGCTGGTGCACATCAATGACTCAGATAGTGAAGCAAGCACGGTGTCTTCTCTGGGTAAGGAGTGATCTCACACAGAAGCACCTCTGAACCATGGGTCCTCACAGACCAAGGACAACCACCACGAGTGGGGTGTAGTGATGGAGTGCAGAGAGGCACAGAAAAGGAACTTCTGGTTGTAGAACTCGGGAACATGAGGCAGAAAAGCACTGACCCAGACATTCCTGGGCAGGTGTCTTCTTCACATTTTTAGGATTATGAATACTGCTTCTCACATTTTCCCTAATTAATGTCAAATGACTTCCCTCCTTTCACTAAAAGTTACTCTTCTTCACTTGATCTGTGCTTGTGAGAAGGGATGTATAGCCTCTCAGAGGTTCCCAGAGGTGGTCTGTAATTTTCCGAGGTTGCTGAGTGAGCGTTTGAGCTGATTCTGCGTTGTATTGTTGAAAAAGGATACTGAACAAGGTCCTGTTGGATGTTGGCTCAACTTCGCCAAAGGATTACAATATATTATTAGTATATTATAAACACAGAAAGCCAGTTTTCTTCAATGATCAGTTTAATGATGACCTTGAAGCACTCAATATAAATATTTTGTCTTTCTGCTAATTTCTCTTTTTGCCCTACCGTTTAATTCCCTTCTAACTTATTAGTTTTCCTGAAATAATTCTATTCAGCTCATTCATTTGGCAATTGTTTAACATTTTTCCTTTCCTGCAAATATTCATACTTAGAACACAACAAAGTTATTTTTAGAACACTATGGCTACGTCTACACGTGCCCCAAACTTCGAATTGGCCACGCAAATGGCCAGTTCGAAGTTTACTAATGAAGCGCTGAAATGTATATTCAGCGCTTCATTAGCATGCGGGCGGCAGCGGCGCTTCGAAATTGACGCGGCTTGCCGCCACGTGGCGCATCCAGACAGGGCTCCTTTTCGAAAGGACCCCGCCTACTTCGAAGTCCCCTTGCACCACGCGGCGGCAAGCCGCATCAATTTCAAAGTGCCGCTGCCGCCCGCATGCTAATGAAGCACTGAATATGCATTTCAGCACTTCATTAGTAAACTTCGAACTGGCCATTTGCGTGGCCATTTCGAAGTTTGGGGCATGTGTAGACACAGCCCATGTGTACCTGGTTTAAGCAGGATTTGATTTATTAATCTTTCACTTATTGCAGTGAAAGGTGAGAATACCAAACAGATGACATCCCACTCTTAATAATCTAAGACAGAACCATATAATCACTACTTTTCACACAGAGAAGTACTGGGTCCTTAAAGCAATATTTATGATCATTTATATCATCTCAAATGCAAGCCAAATTCTAAAAGACAGACAATCATCATCTTTTTATTCTAAGTAGATAGCATGACGCTAAAAATACAGTACTACTGCTCAGTGCTCACCTTGGGGTTCATCCTCTCAAGAACCAGGCTGTTTATTACTCTTTATTTCTTGATTCTGAGTACTTCACCTAGAACTCTCTGCTCACTAATTTTGCAGAATTAGTACAAGATATAAATGCAACTCTGTTTAATCTATGAACTTTGCACATTATTTATAGTAGTCAGTGACCTTTATCCAGAGAATGTTTGTTCTACTCAATCATTTTTCAATTTTTTTCTCTGACTAAAAAAAAACTACAGATTATTGATACACAGAATGCTTTATTGCCAGATCACTCAGAAAACAGAGGCAAGCAAGCATTGCATTGAAACAAAACAACAAATACCAAAGCTACAAAAGCACACAAATAGTGGCTTCCTATCGGTAGGAAAAGTTTTTTAAAACATTCCAGAGGAGCAAGTCAGTTAAGGATAAATGCGGGGTAATCTCTTTTTCCTAAATTCAGATGATGCAGTCACTAAGCCTAGGCACTATACATTTTATATGCTGTATGTTTTATAGATTATTGAGAGACATTTTTGGAACTATATTTCCCATCTATTTCTTTACAGTTGACAGTCCATTTCACAAATGGCTTAACTGATGGAAAGGAAATGTAAGTACATGCTGAAAAAGCTGCTGCTAAAAAAAAGACTGCATGTATAAAATATAATGGTAGACATAATAGCAGTTGTAGCATTGTATTGTACCTGTTAAGGAATTTCCCAAGATAAATAAGCTTTAAAAATTCTGATTCTTTCATACCAGTTTCTCCCTCCTCTGATGAATGAAACATACAGAAGTACTACTCATAAAATCTGCACTGGTTTCCCTATGTGTCAAAAGGCCTCTTGAGGTCAATGACATTTTCAGGGATACATATAGATTATTCTGCTGTAAAACATGCATACACGTCTTCTGCAGCATTCCACTTTTCCAGTAACCCTCTGAGTGTGGGAAACTCAAATGTTATAGTGACAGAGATGGCAGTCTGCTTGACTAAAAAGCCAAATATCCATTTAAAGCCCATTATGCTGAATGAGAAAAAGGGGTAAAATTAGTCACAGAATTGCCAGAAAGGCATTTGAAACCTGACACTTAAAAGAGAAACACTTAAACATAGTCATAAATGTTCTCGTTTTGTGGTGATGGTTTCACGATATTTTGCAAGGTATCACTGTTTACAAACGTGTGCTGAAACACTACATCACAAGTGAAGAACAGCCCTTAACCTTGTGGTTCATCCTCTCAAGAACCAAGCTGTTTATTACCCTTTATCCCTCAATTTTGAGGACTTCATCCAGCACTCTCTGCTCATTTAACATGCAAAACAAAATATAGTGGCTGTCTGAAGACTTAAACAGGTGTCAACCAGGTACTTGCCAGCTATAGCTACTATTCTCTGGGGAGGAGTGGCTATTCCATAAGTACTAATTAGAATACTGCATATGACCCTGATGAAATACCTGATGTGATGAGTGGCCAGTTATTACTTTTAAAATATTAGTTTAATTTGAAATATTAATGTCCCCAATGAGACAATGATGCACTGAATAATCAACAGTTATAGCTATCCCCAGCCCATAGGGAATATTTGCTCATTTAATCATTTAGTAAATCTGCTGTCTCCTGAACAAGTCACTTTATATTTCATTTTGAGAAACTTGTAAAACTTTCTGGAGTCAAAATAATGGTGCAGTAGGCTCAGTGAGTAGATATAATTCCATTGCTGTGCCTCTAGTAAAGTTCACTAATAGCTGTTAAGGAGGCGGGGGAATTATAGCATGAAATCATGAGTAACAAATAAAATGATGTTGCAGTTTAAAACAACCCAGAGACAAGAATTGACATTACAGCAGGAGATGGAACTTAGAACACACACACATGCGCACACAAAATAGACTAACACCCTCCCACTAATCTTTGTGTAAGGTGGGGTTTAGATAATTGCAATAGTAATTGCCAAGAAAGAGTCATGACACTAATATCTTACTTTAACATTTATGAATTACCAAATCATTTTGAGCAATCTTATTTGACATCACTTCATATCCCATTGGTTTGAATTACAATCTTGAGTTTCATCATGTTCAATTTGCCATGAAATGTGACTGATGCAACCTGATGTGATATGCTGAGTTTCTTCACATAAGTAGTGATTCGATGCAATGAGATATGACTGACGTAACTGACAGAATACAATTTAATATTAACATATTGTGAGGAAAGAACTGACCAGAAACAAACCCACTTGAATTTTATTCTTCGGCTGCATCTACACTAGCAAGTTCTTTCGAAAGATTTTTCAAAAGAAGGGGATTCTTTTGAAAGATCCCATGGAGTGTCTACATACACAAAGTGTTCTTTCAAAAGTAAATTGAAAGAATGGTGCTCTCCTTTCAAAATTGCTCTTCCTTTCCTGTTTTAGGAAGAGCATCCCCTTTTGAAAGCTTCTTTTGAGAGAAAATGTGTAGATGCTCTGCAGGCCCTTTTTTTTTTTTTTTCTGAAAGAGCAGTCATTATGGGGCCCGATTTTTCAATTCCTGGTCCATTCTTTCAGAAGACGGGGGGTGGTATGGGTGCTCTCTTTTGAAAGGGCAGATCACTCTTTTAATCAGCTTTTTTGCAAGTGGACTCACTCTTTCAAAAGAAGTTCTTTTGGAAGAGGTCTTCTGGAAGGGCTTCTTTTGAAAGATCTCTAAGGTGTAGACGGAACTTCATCTGCACCTCTTTTGCATTTTCAATTTCCCCCGTTTGCATGCCTCTTTCAAAAGAGGAATCCAAGAGTAGACACAGTCAAACAGTTTTGCCCGAGTAGCTTATTTCAAAATAGCATGTCCACACACAAAGGCCATGTCTATGCTCACCCCCCGCCAACACTTTTGGAAGGGGCATGGTAATAAGCAGAACAGAATATTCAAATGAAGCACAGATTAAAATATCTATGCCTCATTAGCATATTCCCTTGAGATCTCACTTCCAGAATATCCTGTTCTGGAAGCAAAAGCGGCCATGTGGATGGGGCTCCTTCAGAAGGAAGCAGAAGGTCCTTCCAAAGGAAATCCCCCTTCCAGAAGAAGGGTCTTCTGTTTTATATTCTAAGCACTCAGTCCCTGGCATGAATAATTTGAAGATTAGACTCTGACTTTGTCCTCAAAAAAGATGTTTTCATCTGTATGTGCTCTACTCTTGTGCTTTTCCTGTTCTTTAAAATAAAAGCTCTCCATCATGATATCCACTTTTTCTTATTCATCAGCACACTGCTGCCTCATTTGAAATAGAGAGGCAAGATGGATGAGGTAATATGTTTTCTCAGACCAACCTCCGTTGGTGAAGGACAAGTTTTTTGAGCTATAAAAGCTCAATAGTTGGAAAGTCTGACTTTAGTTCAAAAAGGTATGTTGTCAACAACATTTGTGAAACAGTGAGTACAGTGATAGCAGTAATATACTGTATTTATATCAGTAATACTTGATCCCAAATGGAACTACAAAGGGTGCGATCCAGAGTCTACTGAGACTGAAGGATGCCTACTACTACTATCAGTAATACTTAAAGGACCCCCTCATGCAGACTCCATTTAAAGATCTTGCCCCACAGGACAACAGAATAGCGGTCAAAAATGTTGACTTCTGTCTGACACTCAGTCCTTTTTGAAATAGGGCCAGTTGGAAAATGCAGGAGAAACAAGTTTTCAGAAATAAGGGAGTCAATATGTTTGTAGAAAGAACCTACTTTACATTGTTTTTTATTGTTTTAAAGAAATTTCCATTTAAATTTGAAACCAAAATAAAGACTAGCTTACACAGCAAAGCAACAGCTGATTTAAGGCTGAAATTAATACACATAAAATAATTAGTTTAAACTACTAGACATGGTTAGCAAGGAAAAGAGTTTTGAAAGATTATGCAAATCACCTAATTATGGTCTGGACCCAAAATAAGACTCTTTTGGGATAAAATAATAAACACAACTAATACGACCGTGGATACCGTCATTATGCATCAAGGCTACATCTACACTACAACGATCTGTTGACAGGAGTCACTGTCAGAAGAAATCTTCCGACAAAACTTATGTTGATATAGTGCATCCACACACAAAAGTGTATTGAAAAAGCAATCTGCTCTATCGACAGAGGATAGCCAGACTGTTTGGCCCTCTCTTGACAGAATGTCTGACAGGAAGCACAGCAGACAGGGCTGCCGAGTGACTGGAAGACTTGTCTGTAGACAGAGGGCCCCCTGGAGTGTCCACACTGCTTTTTTGTCAACAGATTCTGTTGAAAAATGTGTTCTGCCTTACAGGAGAGAGAGGCAGAAGGCTGTTGACAAAAGTGCTGAGTTCTGTTGACACAGCACATTTTTAGTGTGGATGCTCCACAGGTTTTGACAAGAAAAAAAAAACCCTCTAGTGTAGATGTAGCCCAAATGATTATTATTGAATATGTATTGCGGTAGAACCCATTCAGGACTGACCACATCCTGCTAAGTGCAGCTCAAACACATGGTAAGATAGACTGTAAGCTCATCAGGGTAAGTGAAACCTAATTTAAGGCAATATTATCCTCTCAGGTAGTTACAATGGAAACATTTCTATGCAACTAACTCACATGGCAACAATAACTGAAAATTATGGAGGTCATTCCATGTTTCAGAGCATAGACCACCTAATACCAGGTCAAGAACTCTTTGTCAGATCTTAGATTCTTTGTGTAGGTTTCCTCCCATTAGATTCTGAGAGGGTATGTGTGGGGGTTGTCTCTTAGATAAGAAGAGTGAAATCCTGTCTGTACTGGAGTCAATAAGTGATTTGCTACCGACTCCAGGGAAACAGCATTTCACCCAGCCACACTTCAATGGCAGCAGCTTATGATCCACAGTATGAAGAGACACTGTGCCTGTTCAGGGGAAAGCAGACAAAATACCTAATGGAGGAGCATATGCAGAGTGATCATCACAACACCCTTCCACATGCCCCATTCCGCACTGAGTGCCAACCACTGCAGAAGCAGTTGAGGACAATGACTTTCCACTTGGTGGGCATCTAGCACTTCCTGTAACACTAAAACCTGCTACTGTTTTGTTCTCACAGGCTGCATATGGCAGGTGTCTTGATCTGGATGCCAACAGCTCTGCACAACTTAAAATGGTTCTGCAGAGATTGCCAGAATCTGGCTCTGAATGAATACATGAGTAAATTACTCCTTACTTATGGCCTAACTCTGAAATTCATTTTAGGCAAACCTCTTAGCTACCTCTTGGAAGCTTTGTATGCAATGTAGAATATGACAAGCTCATTAGCTTTGCATATTACTATTATGTATTGCATATTAGTAGTAGATAGTTTTATTACATTTAATCAAACAAAGTAATACAGCATATGTGTGAGGGTATTTGTGTGTGCATTTTTATGTTGTCCATATTGTACTGTATGTGATCAAGTCATTTCACCTTCTGGTGTCTTACTCAATACATTTGAAATATGGCATTACACAAAAAGCATGACTTTACAGATACTTGATGGTGCATCTGAACTAAGCTAAGTGCCAAACAAAACAAAATTCTTTTGCTATTAGCAGAATTTTAGAATGATAACTTACCATTTTGGTCTGCTCGTGGATTTCACCATGGGAGCCATTCCATCACGATATAGGCTTTTTGTTTTACTGAAGTTGACGATGTTGAAAATTACCCTCTGAAACAGGGGAAAAAAAAACTTGCAATTATTGTAGTTATAAAAGACAATGTGTTTTGTACAAAGCTCTCATTTTCTACCAGCATGAAATTGATAATGTTTCATAGATGGAAATCAGTAAATAAGTGCAAAGAATTTCACTTAGTAAACAATTGAATGCAGGCCTATAAAATGGGGAATAATTGGCTCTATGCCTGTAGTGTTGAAAAGGATCTGGGGATTATGACTTGACAAACACTTGTACTCTGGGTGGAGTATAGATCATCTGCTAGTCTACTTGGGATCACAGTGGTGATGCACTTGTAAAAAAAAGGCTATATTGTTCTGGGATATATTAACTGGCTGGAGTCAATATAAAGGTACAATATTGTTAGGGAGCAAAATTGTCCTGGTACAACTGAGACCTCACTCGTTCTGATGGAGTACTGTGTCTAGTTCCGGATGCTACACTAAAAATTATGTGGACAATTTAGGGAGGGAGTCCAGAGGACAGAAAGAAAAATGACAAAAGTTTTAGATACCCTGATCTATCAGAAAAGGTTTTAAAAGATATATTTAGTTTTGAGAGAATTCTGACGGCGGAAGTGATGACATTTTAAAACATGTTAATACAAGTTCTAAAGAGGATGGTGATCAGCTGTTCCTATCTTACTTTCAGTGGATGTGGAGAAGAAATAGGCTTGATCTGCAGCAAGAGTGATTTAGGATTGATATTAGAGGAAATTTTCTAACTATAAGTCTAGCTATGGAGTAGTCTACCAAGGGAGGTCATGGAATCTTCATCACTGGAGGTTTTTAAAAACAAATTGGACAAACACCCATCAGGGATGATCTAGGTATACTTGATTCTGCCACGTTTAATCCAAGAGGAGTTGTTATAGTACCTTCACCAGAACAGAGGTAATAAGATTTGAGTAAATCTGAAATATATGTATGCCAATTAAGGAGTTAGCAATCTAGCCATATGTAACGATGGGTTATTGGTCAAAGCCAAAAACAAATATCAAAGCAATGTTTGTAGCAGGGAGTTCTGGAGCTCTTTGGACATAAGATTTCAGGGATACAAGAGTGGAACTCATGGAACCATCTTACCTAAATGCTACACATCAAAAAATTTCTGTCAATGGCTGTTGGCCACTGGCACCTCACATGCCACAGAAGCCGTTTAACTTTGAGCTAGAGTAACTCCCATTTGCTACAGAGTGGAATGTCTGTCTTTAGATGCATGTGTAACCCCACACCTTCTGGGTGTGGTGTGTTGTTCCTTCTGTTGGCAGTGAAACAACTTATGGAAAAAATTAATTGTGTTCCCCTGCAGCCTTAGCTAACAGCTAGATGGCTTTTAACTCATGCACTAGAAGCTCATACACTGTGATCCCAGGTTCAATTCTGCCCATAGACAACTGGGGTCTGTTGGTGTTACACACATTTTGGCTGTGTCTACGCTAAAAAGTTTTGTTGACAGAAGGTGCCTTCTGTCAACATGACTCAAGGAGTGTCTACACACACAAAGGGTTCTGTTGATGGAGTCTCAACAGAACTCTGCATTTGTCTCGACAGTGTTATTCCTCAAAAATATGAGGAATAATGCTTCTGTCAACAGAACTCTATCAATAGCCACGCAGTATAGACACTTCTGTCAACAGAAAGGGCTTCTGGTTCACTGGACAGCCCTGTTTGCAGAGCTTCTGTCGACAGAGGGCAGGACAGTCTGGCTGCTCTCTTTGACAGAACAGATTGCTCTGTTTTTGTGTGCAAATGCTCTCTGTCGACAGAATTTCTGTTGACACAACTCTGTTGACAGCTGTTACTCTCAACACATGCTTCTTATGTAGATGTAGCCATGGACTGCAGCTTTTTGATGAGGAGGGGGCAGGGGATAGTATAAACACTAATGATCAAGCTATATTTCTAAGTGACTGAATGCCATATACTCTGTTCATTGAGCTGCTTTTTAATGAGTCATAATTTGAGCTTTTTTTCATAATTTGCAAACCAAACTATGTACTTCATTTGTTAATTTTCCATTTCCATATTCAGTGGGTTTATTTTGGATGTAATGTCCACCTTGTGAAAATTCTATTTGTTCCTTATGTCTTACAGACAACTTATGTCTACACTAGTGGGTTTTGTCAACAAAACCTAGGGAGCATCCAGATTCCCAAGGTGTTCTGTTGACAGTAAATTGACAGCTGGAAGCACTTTTGTCAACAGTCTTATCACACTCCCCATGAGGCATAACGCCTCTGTCAACAGAGATCTATCTACAGAAAGATGGTCTGGACGTTCCAGAGGGCCCTCTGTAGACAGAGGGGGCTCCTAGGATACCAGACAGCCCTGTCTGCTATGCTTCCATTTGGCTGTTATGTCAAGAATGTGGCTGGGTTGTTCAACTGCTCTCTGCTGACAGTGGATCGACAGAGTGGATCATTCTTGTGATCTGCTTGGCAATTTGGCCTTGATCTGTCAACAGAAGTTTTGTCGGAGAATATCTTCCCATAAAAACTTCTGTCGACAAATTGCTGTAATCTAGACAAAGGCCTAAAGTGTACAGCACTGAGTTTTTTCACAGGCATGTTCAATCCTTTTTAAGTACTTAGCTAATTCTGTAATATGCACACACATTTCATTTGTCTATGAAGCTTTTTATTTGTTTTATGTTTCTGTTTATATTTGTGAGAGCAAATAAAATTATAATAAACGGATGTAATTATAATAAACGGATGTATTAATCTGGATGTTTGCATGAAGTGAAACAAAAAAGTTCGGCAAACCTATTGCTTTGTACTTTGAGAACAATCATGGCACTGTTGGAAAAAGACGAGTTGCTAATTTTGTTACTTACTGACTCATACCAGACAGCTGGTAGAGAATGGTTCTTATTCCAATCAGCCTATTTTGTATAATGAGTTGAGCAAATGTACACAACTGGATAAGCAATGTATATAAAACAGTAATATGCAGATCATTTAACCAAACAGTACAGAGTATAAAATTTCAACCACCAATGTTCACAGTACCATTAGCAGTTAACAATGTGTTCTGTCCTTTCAATATGGCATAGAGCTAGACTGGCAAAATCTAAAATTCAGCCATTAGACAACTGCACTTTATCAGAGCATAGCACTGAATTAATAAAGTACAAAAATGAGAAACATTAAAATGTGGAGCGGAATCAGGTATTCTTAGTGCTAGTTGAAAAACTCTATGTAGCCCAATTAGTGTGCAAAATAAAATAAGTGTGTAAAAATGTAACTAGAATGTACACGTTAACTAGAAAAATACACAGCTTGCTCAATACGCTATGCAAACATCTCTTGAAATGAAGTAATGTAATAAAAGTTAGTGACACTGTTTGCAAACATTTGCTGAACAAGTAAAATAGGCTGTTGGTGTAATTTTTGTCTTTATTGAAGTTCTTTATTAATAAATTGTAAAGAGAAACAAGACTAGGTATATATTGACCACATTGAATTGCTGTTTTCTAACCACTTTGTCATTGTTCTAATATGATTTTTATTACTTATAAGGGGTAGTAATGGGCAACATTGCATGATTAGTGCAATTTCAGTACTCAAATAATTTAAGAGCATAAACAAAATCACTGTCAGAAAGAGAGAATGCTTACAAAGAGATTGGCAACTGATCATATCAGATGCAAATAAAATCACAAAGTCCTGAGAATTTATTTTGGTCCCCCAATATGTAATATCATGGCTGAAAAGATCATTAACTGATAGCAGTCTCAGCAGGTATTATACCGTGATTTACAGATTCAAACAACAGCTAGGACCATTGTTATCATCTACTCTGACTTCAGACCATAGATCTTTCCCACAATAATTCCTACAGCATACCTTTTAGATAAACTTTCAAACTTAATTTTAATTCAAGTGATGGAGAGTCCACCATGACCTTCAATAAATGGTTCCAATGAGTAATTATCCTCAGTCAGAAATGTACATCTTATTTCCCAATTTGAATTTCTATAGCATCAACTTACAGCCATTGGGTCATGTTAAACCTTTCTCTGCTAAATTGAAGAAAAACTACATAGGCCACTGACTTTTTGGGGTAAGGGCTGGCTGGAGGGGCAGGTGTGTCATCGTCCCAGTGAAGTTGAGAGCTGGCTGTCCCAGCCCCACCACTTCTGGGAGCATGGAGCTTCCCCACCCCCTTACTTTGCTCTAAGCACCTTGCAATTTTGTTCCCCCACCACCACCTACAGAGGAGACACACACCATGTGCTCTCTCTCTCTCACTCAAATGCATTTGCTCTTTGTTCTCCCTTTTACTGTTAGAAAGGATATAAGAATTGCAGGGGGCTGGGGTAGTAGTAGGGATTCAGGAGTGGTAAGGAATTGCAGTGTGCACTGCTTCAGGAGGTCACTAACTGTGAAGAAGTGGAGAGGAAAAGGGATAGACCTAACTTGTTTTCTGTGTAAATGCTAAATATTCGAGGAATGATGCCATGGTTGATGAGCCTAAAGTGGAAATTAATCAGATGGCTGGCCTCTCCCTGTTGCCCAGCTGCCAAAAGAGGGATCCTCTGAGCACTAACAAGGGGCTCTCTACTCTCAATTCCAGTGCCTAGTCTCACCTAGGATCAGATTCTAGGAGTGGTCATTAATAGGCAAGTCTAGCTTCCCCTCTGAAGTCTGCTGCTCTGTAGAGATAGCCCCTTTGCATTGTGCTCAGCATTAGGAGCCATGCAAAGCTAGAGTAGGCTCAGTCAGTGGAATCTTCTGAGCTGTTAGCTGTTAAACTAAGCCCCTCCTCAGCATATGCAAATTGCAAATTCTGAGGCAAAAGACAAATTGCTGACCACTCCTGTGCCAGATTTCAAAGGTATCTAGTCCAAAGCATGTGGACTCTGGAGTTGTTCACAGAAGACAGATTTTTTTTTAAACACAAACAAAACGACGTGTTCTTCTCTAGCCACTTTCTTTAAAATGGCCACTATGTTTTGGCTGAAATTTTCCAAATAGGTTCAGCCTCAGGCAGACATGATGTGAAAAATTTCAACCCAAACAGGATGGGAAGTGTTGGGCAACATTAATAGGAGGCATAAGCAGCCCCAACAACAATAGCAGCCTTTACACAAAACAGGCAACAGTGCAATTAATAGTATGGTCCAAGCTACAGCATAACCATTAAGACATCCAGAAATGACGGGTATGTCTGACATTGCAACATAAGCCTGTGTCGGAGCATGGGCTCACGGCTGAGTCAACCCTAACCCTTGCTTGCAGGCACATTGCAACTGTGCTAACCCAAGGCTCGGACCCAGCAGCTCACAGCATTAACCCCTTGCTTCTGAGCCAATCTGCAAGTCCACTGATAGAGAGCTGCCTGGGTTTACAATGGGAAGCAAACTGATTAAGGTTTTGCAAAGCAAGTCCTGTATCATGCAGTGGGCAGTAAAGTTTCCCTATAGTGCAGCAGGGTCTTGTAACATGGGGTTTACAATCTCAATGCTCAAACACTGGTTTCCCTCATACGGGTCAGCTGACTTGAGTCCCACCAACCCTGGGATTACATTGCAGTGTAGCCAGGCCCTAAATGATTCAAAATCCAACAGAAATACTTTAGCACTTCAGCCATTCAAGATACAGGATTTGGGCACTGTGCAATGACACTAAATGGACATTTTTAGATGAGATTTTTAAAATCAAGTCTTGCATTCTGGATATTAAAAATCCCATAGTATTTTGGTAACAGTGGGAATTTATCAAGGTGCTTTAGACCAAATTGCTCTCTGCTTCTGCCATTATTGTGTAGCCTGCTGGCCATTAGCTGGTTGCCGGCATTGTCAACTATCATGAATCTGCACAGCATTCCTTGCATTCCTTAAAGTTCCAGCTCCTGAACTCATGGGATAACAGATTTTTTTAAAAGAAAAGAAACTGCCAATATTTACCATGACAGAGAAACACTGAAAATGTGATCTAAGTATATGTTAAATGCTCAAAAAAAGAGGGGAACCAATAAAAAGAAAAACTTCACGGTCAAACCAATCTCATGGTTTTCAACGCCTGACTCATAACTTCTGATTACATGGAGTTGCCAATACAGTATTGCTTTCTCCCAACCAAACAAAATTGCAGTTCTCTGTTTCTGTATGTTTGTTAAATGCTTTGGGGATCCTTCAAGCCAAAAGGTATTATATAAAGTATATGCTTATAAAAGATAGTGGTGGAACCCACAAATGCAGAGCCAGTAACTAATAACTGAAGTTGCCACTGGCAACTTATAAGAAAAACCACACTAAATACTGTACTAATGGCATAACAAAGATGTCTAACAGCTTTTTTTTTTTTGATCTTTTAAAATTTAAATTTGACACCTTTAACATTTTTAAATAACCAATGTATTCTTTCTTCCATTATAGGAAACGTATAAACCTTTCACATTTAAAAGTTTAAAAAGGTGGTAAACTTGATTAATTTTAGTCCTTCTCCCACCCCCACTAGTTAACAAATATTTAAAATCTCTCTGCTACAATAAGAAATAAATTCTTACCACCTGAGGATGATAATCATACTGAGCCCTAACAGATTTGTTAATCAGCTTCACCTGTGTCTTATTAACTGCAAATTGTCAAGTCTTTGCATAGGTACTAAAATCTTACAAAGGTAATGAAAAAATTGGTTTACAGATTACAGAATTATAGGATTTTCTCCCTCACTGGAGCTCTCTGTTAAGACACTTAGGCTATGTCTACACTAGCAGTCCCCTTTCAAAAGGGGGATGCTAATGAGACACTTTGGGATATGCTAATGAGGTGCCGCAATGAACATGCGGTGCCTCGTTAGCATAATGGCAGCCACAGAACTTCTAAAGTGCTGCTTTTGATCACACGTGGCTTGTCTACACGGGGTCCTTTTCAAAAGGAGTCCACATACTTCGACATCCCCTGATTCCTACTTGTTTCAGAGAGGTAGCCGTGTTAGTCTGTAGCTTTGAGAACAACAAGAAGTCTTGTGGCACCTTATAGACTAACAGATATTTTGGAGCATAAGCTTTCGTGTCCAAAGACCCGCTTCATCAGATACATCTGATGAAGCGGGTCTTTGGCAACAAAAGTTTATGCTCCAAAATATCTGTTAGTCTATAAGGTGCCACAAGACTTCTTGTTCTGATTCCTATTTGGTTATAGGAAGAAGGGGATTTCAAAGTGTGTGGGGTCCTTTTGAAAAGGACCATGTGTAGGTGAGCTGCATGTGAAAGTGGCACTTTCGAAGTGCCGCAGCTGCCATTATGTTAATGAGGTGCTCCATATTCATTTCAACACCTCATTAGCATATCCCGAAGTGTCTCATTAGCACCTCCCTTTCAAAAGGAGGGGTGCTAGTGTAGACCTAGCCTTAAGGAGGAGGCAAGGTAAACTTTAGCAAGTCACTTATATCAGCATTAAAATAAGACCGAGAAAGATATTTAATGAGGCAAATACTGTTGGATGTATCTCAATACCAAACATAACATGAGCAAATTTATTGTGGCAGCAAAGTTTTTGATGTAATGTTGTTGGCATGAGAAATGATGACTAATAGATGAAGAAAGAAGTAAAACCCGATACTTCCATCTTTCAATAAATGGGGCATAATATTATAGAAATATAAAATGTTCTTCAGAATTAACTGACAGTTGCAGAATGTTACCTGACTATCCACTCTTTCTGGTGAGGGTTCTGTTAGTTTCAAAACTAACGCAGCTATATGCGCACATGCACAGACACATTTCAAGAACTATGCAGAATCCAGCCATCCATTGAGAGATCCAAGGCTCTTCATAATGCATGCAGAAAGGATTGCATTGATGAGATCAGCCTTATTTCACGTTTTACAGACTGGAATACAATGGAGGGACTTCTCCTGAGACCTACCCCTCCCTGACCAAAAAGAACACAAAGGCCGTGGCTACACTAGCCCCAAACTTCGAAATGGCCATGCAAATGGCCATTTTGAAGTTTACTAATGAAGCGCTGAAATACATATTCAGTGCCTCATTAGCATGCGGGCAGCTGCGGCACTTCGAAATTGACGCGGCTCGTTCAGACGGGGCTCCTTTTCAAAAGGACCCCGCCTACTTCGAAGTCCCCTTATTCCTATGAGCAGATAGGAATAAGGGGACTTCGAAGTAGGCGGGGTCCTTTTGAAAAGGAGCCCCATCTGAACGAGCTGCGCGGTGGCGAGCCGCATCAATTTCGAAGTGCCGCGGCCTCCTGCAGGCTAATGAGGCACTGAATATGTATTTCAGCACTTCATTAGTAAACTTCGAAATGGCCATTTGCATGGCCATTTCAAAGTTTGGGGCTAGTGTAGACATAGCCAAAGTGTGACTTGCAGCTACAGAAGTCTGAGTGACCAGAAGATGCAGGCTATTGAACTGTTTCTCCCATATGCAAAACCCTACACACCAGATGCACTAAGGGTACATCCACACTAGGAACTAACTTGGAAGTTAAAACAAAAAAACAGTCAAGTAGCACTTTAAAGACTAACAGAATAACTTATTAGGTGATGAGCTTTCGTGAGACAGACCCACTTCTTCAGATCACAGCCATACCAGAACAGACTCAATATATAAAGCACGAGGTACAAAATTTGTTATCAAGGTTGACAAATCAGAAAAAAATATTTTATCACCTAATAAATTGTTAATCTTTAAAATGCTACTTGACTGCTTTTTGTTTTGATAGAGTACAGACTAACACACCTATATCTCTGTCACTATCTAACTTTGAAGTTAAATTTGAAGTTAGGTGCTACTTTGAAGTAGCCAGCAGAGAGTCTACACACATTTTCCCATACTTCTTATGGGGCATGTGATAAGACTGTTGACTGTGTGTGTAGCAGCATTATTTCAAAATAAGATATTCTGGAATCTCTCTTCTGGAACATCTTATTTCTAAATGCTGCTGTGTAGACATAGCCTAAGTCTGGCTTCCCTCCATACCTATCCAATCCAAAACACAGTGCAGAAATTCACATACATAAAGTATATGCTTTAGGAAAAAACATGGTCAAAATGTTTACATCGAAAAACTAGCTTTTAAACAGACCATTGAGTTTTTAATGAAAATATATTTTTAAAAAAAATCAGAAAATTTTGACTTTTCATAAAAACTGAACACTCCAGAACCAAAATGTTTAGTTTCAAATGAAAGCCAAAAACATAATTTGGAAATGCTGCTTGATGCCTAATGAGAGTTTCAATTTGAGTGTCTCCTCTGTATTCTCTTCCGAGCAGAGTTTCCCAGTGGCACTGAGTCTCCTATGATTAGGGCACTACAAAATTCATGGTCATGAAAAATGTGTCAGATTGTGAAACCTGGACCTCCCTTGTGAAATCTGGTGTATTGTGTGCTTTTATCCTATATTATAGAGCTTTCGTAGGGGAGACCATGGGAGCCCTGACCCAAAAGAGAATTGCAGGAGGGTCTGAAATATATTTTAGGGGGGGTCACAGTATTTCCAACCTTACTTTTGTGCTGTCTTTAGATCTGGGTACCCAGCCAATGGCCAACACTTTGCACTGTCCAGCTCTGAAGGCAGCACTCCACCAGCACCAGATCAGAGCTAAGGGTGACAGTACTGTAAGCACCCCTGCAAATATCATGTGATCATACCACAGCTACTATTTGAGTCAGGACTTGGACACCTACAAATACAACACTGAAATTTCAGATTTAAATAACATTTTTCTAAACACTAAGGTGTATTTTATACATGGAAGAATTCCCTATAAACAGCAGATGGCAAATTCTTTATAAGATGGAATCTACAGTTACATTATCAGAAATACTCTAGGCAAAAGCCAGTTCTGTAGCTACATATCACAGTCATAGCCTGGATGTTCTTTGGGAAGGCTACTTTTGTAATCTGGTGAAGATGGTGGCAGAGAAACATATTTATATGTAAGAACAACAGAATATAGCAATTTAATTTACAGGGAACATCATGAATGGAGTACAATCATAACTACAGATTAACAAATGAAAACCAAACCATCTCTGAACCCAGGAATTTATCACAAAATGTCCAATTGCAGTCCTAATGTACTACAAGCTCCCATTCCATGGCAATCTGTATTCCCAGAACATGAAGAACTACCTAAGTCAACAGTAGTTTCTGATGTGCCAGTAATGCAGGATCTAGCCCTGAATGTGCAAATACTATTGTAAGAAATATAATGGTGATTCAGAGTCAGAGACTCAGCTACAACAAATGAGCTCTCACTACAGCTCAAGAGGATGTTATAAGTTACTCCAGCGGCTAGGTTCCCCAAAAATGATACAGCAGCCAGAGATCAGCAAAGCAGCCCAAGGAAGATTGAGACATCCCAACTACATTGGTAGGATGGGAATGGATTGGCACAAAAGCCTTACCACCAATGGCTCCCCAAAAGTAGGTCATCCTCCACAGAGGAGTCTGCAAGATTTTGGCTAAGAATCTGCCTGTGGGATGGTACAAAGCGGCCACATCACTCTCAGAGAAGCTTCTGGGTTCATTGTACATTCATCTCAACAAGCACTTGTACCTCCTTTCCACATAAGCACATTTTAAGAGTCATCATAGATTTATACAAGTAGAAAGCATCTGTACCTCGATGATCATTATGAAACAGTAATGCAAAGGCTACAAGAGATGCTTACACCGAAGTGGCAAGGAAACTAAAAGGTCAGTTTTCTTATTGAGGGATGAAGTCGCTCTCTAGAGAATTTATGACATCCACCGCTTGTCAAGGTATCTATCTTTTGTGTGTAGGTAACAAATCTTTTCTTCACATGGTTCATCACAGCTCTATTATACACATGATATTTTGCTGTGTGTCTGAAAGGATGATACCAGCAAAGAATAATAAATGCTAAATTACAAAAGGAATCAAATTTTGCTGAGGTATACAATTATATTACCCTAACTGTAGACCAGATTATTTTAAATTTTACAAGCATATTGATAAATGTAAAACCTATCAAAATATAAGCATCAATTAGGATAAGGTTGAATTCTACACATAAGGACAATTTTCTTTATTGACAGTTTTCATAGTTATTTCAAAATAGTTTTCTAGCTCTTTGTTAGATAATCTTCTTGCTAAATTTAAAGGAGATACTCAAGAAGTTATAGTATGCCCTTAATAGCAGCAAATTACCAGGAAAACTCTAAGATGATTAGAGAACAACAACAAGTCTTGTGGCACCATATAGACGAACAGATATTATGGAGCATAAGCTTTCATGGGCAAAGACCCGCTTCATCAGATGCATGAGTGGGGGCGTGGTTTCAGAGGGGCATTTAAAGAGTGGGGTCCCAGTAAGAGGGAGGGCCAGAGCTGACAAGCTCTATTCAGCAAAGTGCAAATGGCCCAGTATCAACAGTACTTATCAAAAGAGGAAAAAACAAGTCAGATCAGACAGGGTGATGGGAGCCTTTGTCAGAGTCTAATGGGGAGATATTAGCACCCAGAGCAGAGAAACTGCCTTTGTAAGCTGCGAGTCACTCCCAGTCTCTGTTTAATCCGTGGTTAATGGAGTCAAATTTGCAAATAAATTGCAACTCAGAGATTTCTCTCTCCATTTGATTTTTGTTTCAGGACTGTCACCCTTAAATCTGCCACTGAGTGTCCAGGGAGATTGAAGTGTTCTCCCACAGGCTTCTGTGCATTACTGTTCCTGATGTCTGATTTATGTCCATTTATTCTTTTATGGAGAGACTGTCCAGTCTGACCAATGTAAATTGCAGTGGGGCATTGCTGGCACATGATGGCATATATTATATTAGTAGATGTGCAGGTAAAGGAGTCCCTGATGGTATAGTTGGTGTTAGGTCCTTTGATGATGTCACTGGTGTAGATATGTGAGCAGAGCTGGCAGCAAGGACTGTTGCAGGGGCTGGTTCCAGGCCTAGAGTTCCTATAACTAACCTAAGATGATTAGTTATAGTATATGAAAACTTCTAAAGCTAGCTGGGGAGATTTAGTTAAGTGTACTCCTTATTCAAAAACTACTGGTTTACATAAAGACATGTTTCAATACAAATATACAATTTGAATAATTGTACTTATTTATGTTGAAGGGCCTGAACTAGTATATAAAGCTAAAGTAACATATCTCTGTGAAATGTAAATGTAAGAAACACTTTTGGAATGCTCTTTTAAAATTGACAGCATATTATTTTACAGAATTACAGTGTGTATGATCTAAAATGAGAGTTGTCAAACATAACAGTCTCTTGTATTAAATCCTGAGAAAAATTGAAAGCCATTCTTAGAGTAACTAAAGGTTACATGACCAAAATATTTTAGAAAGATTGGTAGGATATTTTAATTCATCCTATTTTAATGTAATAGGGAGACATATCTAATTAACATATTCATTGATTTTGTCAGAAGAGTCTCAGTTCGTTTTACACTAGGATTGCATCTACACTTAGAGAAAACTTCAAAATAGCCAAGCTAATGGCCATTTCAAAGAATACTAATGAAGTGCTGAAATGTATATGCAGTGCCTCATTAGCATCCTGGTGGCCGCAGCACTTCGAAATTGCTGGTTTTCGCTCCCACGCGGCTTGTCCAGACATGGGTCCTTTTCGAAAGGACCCCACCAACTTCGAAATCCCCTTATTCCTATCAGCAGATACGAATCTCTGTAATGTTCCTTCGTGTGCTTCAGTGTAATATTGTTTCAAATACCACTAAATTAAAAGTGCACTAGGGAATTTTTAGCACACACTAGCACCATCTACGTGGACCAATTAGTATACAACATGGGAGCAGTCTGTTTTACTGTTCCACGTAGACAGGATCTTACATACAAGTCATACAAGATAGGAATCAGCAGATAGGAATAAGGGGATTTCAAAGTTGGTACGGTCCTTTTGAAAAGGACCCCCATCTGGATGAGCTGCACAGGAGCGAAAAGCTGCAATTTGGAAGTGCTGCAGCCAGCGGCATGCTAATGAGGCACTGAATATGCATTTCAGCATCTCAGTAGTATTCTTCGAAATGGCCCTTAGTATGGCTATTTCAAAGTTTTCTCTAAGTGTAGACACGGTCTAGAAGGATAAGAAAACAGAAGGGTTTTAGAAAATACAAGAACTCAGAAATCAGACAATTTGAGTAACAAATTGTATTTGAATTAGGGTGGTCCTATGTCTGCCTAAATATATAAATGACAGAACTTTAAAAGGTGTGCTACAAAACTCAGATTCGTGTGTTTCTGCCATTTTTTAACTTTTACACATACAAATAAAAGATTAGCATAGTGGACTCTGGTCTAAGGCCAAGGAGGCTATTATCTCAGCAAACTGGTATTATATTTTTATTCTCTAAATTCAGCCCTAATTATGGTTTCTGATTTTCAAGTTTAACCAATAAACAAGGAAGAAGGAAAGAAACAAAGATTCCACAAAAAAAAACTGGAAAAACACCAAAACAGTGACTTGTATCCAAGGTCCTGTCTACATGGAACAGAAAAACAGACTGCTCACATGTTGTATACTAATTGGTCCGTGTAGATGGTGCTAGTGTGTGCTAAATATTCCCTAGTGCACTTTTAATATAGTGGTTTTCGAAACAATACTAGACTGAAGCGCATTAAAGAACATGACAAAGAGATTACTCAGTATATGTAACTGCAATGAGTAATGTACATAATATAGGTAATTCATTACAAATTGTGAAAAGAGAAAGTCCTGAAATGCCCATTTTTTCAACATCTATAAAACCTCAAAAAATGCCAAAAATATACCATGAAAAATTAAATGAATAAACCTGAAAAGAACCGGAAGCCCTAATCAGAAAAATGAATACTTGATAGAGTGAGCTTAAATGGCTACTTCATCCCCAAAATGTATCATGGGAAAATGTCATTGTATTATGCATAAATTTCCAAAGGAAATATACTATTGAATACACAGTTATGTCCTAGAAAAAGCCATGGCAATTCAGTCTTCTCTCCTGCTTCTTTCACCCCTGGGATGACCTTTCACAATAAGAATTGTCAGTGCCTTATTTACAATGGCAGATCTCAGGTTTGATTCTGGCAGCTTTTGATCACTTGATGACCTGAAAGCTTTCATATACAGAAGAATCTGCTGCTTCTTCAACATCCTGCAGCGTGTTTAAACCTCAAAAGCAACTTTTAGTCCCAGAAGTGAATTACTGAAGCAGTGTAAACAAAACGCAGACGTCACAAAATGATGAATATCTCAAACAAAATATCTTTGTCAGATGGATGACAACTTCACATTGCCTGAAAGTCATCTGTAAGTAACTGAAGCCTGTAAATAAAATTCTGGTTTACAAAACAAAAGTAAAATAAACAAAATTATTTAAACTTCAATATACCTTTTTTGGAAACGCATGAAAAGCATATGCAAAAATATTAGCTATTTATGTATATTTAAAGTTCCCTGAAAGTAGCCTCCTACTGAGGGAAGAAAAGGTGTACACTATAATTAGAGTATTGTCTTCAAAGAACCTTGTTATTCATTTTACTGAAGTCATGTAAACAAACAAGCTTTGATGAATATGTGACAATGACTGTTGGCTATCAGTAGAAATTCTTTCTTGGATGGATTATACTGATCAGTTATAACTCTATAGAAATGCAACATGCAATTTCTCTAAATTTCAGTTCTAAGAAAGTTAAGTCAGCTTCCCCCCACCATTGCCATTTTCTGAAATGATTCATGACCAAGAGGAAAACCATGTTCCCCATTTTCCCTTCCCCACCACTCCCTGACCTCCCCAAACAGAAGTGACAGCAGCACTGCGCATAAAAGTCTTTAGCACAAATATTCAAAAAAATTGGCTTGCCACTGCCAGATTTTTAATGTTTATAAATCCCTAAGGCTGTTTTAAGGTTACTATGTATGCCCCCAAAGAGCTTGATACGACTCAGTATAATAGGTTTCAGTCATTGTTTTTGCAAAGAGATTACTTAAAACATAATATTGCAGACTGATTGGCTTAGTAGTGCAACCTATTTTATATTGGCTATAACTAAATGAATATACCAACAATTGCTACACTATCATCATTGGGAAACGTAAGATCTGAACATGTCTGTTTACTGTGAATTTAGTAAGACATTAGACAGGCAATGTAACAAAATATAAAATGCAATATTTTCTGTACATCTTTTAATCAAATAAATAAATATACCCATCAGAAATGTGGCAAGTTTGGACAAAATCAAAAGGGATCTGAGCATACATCAGAATATTTTAATGGATTTATGAGACTTTTATTCAAAATCTATAAGCATATGCATGTATGATACGTCTCCTTTCTGACTAAATCTATACGGCCAAGTCAACAAATAAAATTTGTTAAAATTTTCATTTAATTGATCAGTGTCAGTGTACTTTATTCATATGTATAATGTGATTATGCATTATGGAATTAACTGCATCCCAGTCCTTTACATATCTAAGATACTTTATATATTGCAAATATTAATCCACCTCATTCTTTCTGTGGAAGAAAGACAGTAAAATGCATAACTACCTTAGATGTAAATTTAGTCATTGACATGTGACTAGGAAATGAAACTAAGCAATATTTACAATATTTACTAGGTACCATAATTAAAAATATTTATAAAGTTTTTGTTTAAATAATAGAAAAATAATCCCCCATTTTTATATTGAATGCTATTTAAATTAGAACTACTCAACAATTTACATAATTCTGACACAAATTTTGGTAAACATTCTAAATTAGAATAAAGCTAAAGTATTGGAAGAAAAGTTACTAACAAAAACTGGGGAAAGACTATGAAATCAAAGGGTTCAATTCATGCTCACGTTCCACAGAGATACTTCAGTACCCCAACTATGCACCCGAAGGTGGAGAGCTAACTACACAGCAGATATGAACATAAAAGACATGGCATCGCCCCAATTTGCAGAGGGATTTTGTGTTTCAGTATGACCCTTACAGCAATAGAACTTATAAGGGCAGCAGTGCAAACACTTCCACCCTTGCTACGACTGATTGCTGCCCCTACTCACACCACAGGGTGCTGACTACACACACACACATACACACACACGGAGCTGTGCACAAACATAAGTGAATCCAGTCCAAATAGCTGGTGATCAGAGTCATGCTTTATTAAGACGACACAAAAACTGAATTACAGCCTTTAGTTATGCTCATAGAAATCATATTTAAGAAAAATGCAAATATTTGGAAGCCAGGTACCTATTTTAAAGATCTTCTAAGAGCATTCACACTAGGAGATAGTTTCAAACATCAGCAGGTTGGAAAACAGAAAACAGAATCATCAGCCACTTTCAAGCAGGTCTTGCTGTGACATCAGGAAGTCAATTCACTCAGTTTAGCAGCATTCAATTCTCAATGTTTTGTTTGAGGTTTCTGTCAAGTTATTCTAAGCTGTGAAATTGTCAGGAATGATGGATGACTATCAGCCTTCCACTATCTTCTTGCCTTCTCCTTAGAGATTTGTGACTGCTGACTGCAAAGCAAATTCTTTGCTTTCTCTCTTTTTATTTTTTGCACTACATGACAAATGAACAACAGTAATTATGAGAAAGTCTACACCACAATTATTTTAGCACTTAACTTTGTATTGACATCTGTAAGAGAGAGCTCTCTAGATTGATTAGCAGTGATATAGTTTCCTGCCTTTACAACTGTAGCTTCAGTAATTTCTTTACATGTAATTTTAACAGAAACACTTGTTTTCCATCTCTTACTGTTAAAAAATGATAAATAGCATTCATTGTGGAAAACTTCAAATATTTAAATAAAATTGGAAGCCTATCCTAATTGTATCTGTATTTCATCAAACTGTACAGCCCTTGTTACCCGACAAAATCAAAATGAAATAATTTAGGGATACGAATCATAGAATACTAGGACTGGAAAGGACCTTGAGAAGTCATCGTGTCCAGCCCCCTGCCCTCATGGCAGGACCAAATACTGTCTAGACCATTCCTGATAGACATTTATCTAACCTGTTCTTAAATATCAGAGATGGAGATTCCACTACCTCCCTAGGCAATTTATTCCAGTGTTTGACTACCCTGACAGTTAGGAACTTTTTCCTAATGTCCAACCTAAACCTCCCTTGCTGCAGTTTAAGCCCATTGCTTCTTCTTCTATCCTCAGAGGCCAAGAAGAACAAGTATCCTCCCTCCTCCTTATGACACACTTTTAGATACTTGAAAACCACTATCATGTCCCCCCTTAATCTTCTTTTTTCCAAACTAAACAAGCCCAATTCTTTCAGCCTTTCTTCATAGGTCATGTTCTCTAGACCTTTGATCATTCTTGTTGCTCTTTTCTGGACCCTTTCCAATTTCTCCACATCTTTCTTGAAATGCGGCACCCAGAACTGGACATAATACTCCAACTGAGGCCTAACCAGAGCAGAGTAGAGAGGAAGAATGACTTCTCTTGTCTTGTTCACAACAACACCTGTTAATACATCCCAGAATCATGTTTGCTGTTTTTGCAACAGCATCACACTGTTGACTCATATTTAACTTGTGGACCACTATAACCCCTAGCTGCTAATACAAAACAGTATGTCAATGAAGAAGAAAAAGAAGGTTTTGCTATTGTTCCAGTCAAAACTCCATATTCCCTTCCCACATAAATATTGTTTATCCAGACAAATTCAGCCCACTGAAAGTGTCATTAAATCTGTTTACACATTGATTGATTGATTTTGACCGATAATCTGCAAAGCATTTACTACTGTGCTTATGAGGAGACAATCCTGGTCTAGAGGAGGATAGCAAGTTAAGAGAAAAATGCCATGTTAGAGTTGAATTAACTTGATTCTTTGGCTCAGAGAATAAAAAAAGGAAAAAATAAAATTCTAATGTGGAAATTTGTTTTTCTCATTACAATAAAAAACTGCAAACTCTGTTTTGGATTGACTAAAATGTGGTGTTCATCTCAATTATTCTTGTTTGTTTTCAGCATTTTGTTTAGTTTTCAGGTGTATCTTACCTTTGTGTTTTATTTAAACAAATTGTAACTAAATTAAAAGATCAAAAAGTTTCCTTTCTAAAACATATAAAGCAGAGGTCCCAAACTCATGGCCTCAGGCCATCTATAACCACAATCTGCCTTATGAAATATTTTTCAAAAGTTATTTAATCAGGCCTGTGTGGCTGTCAGCATGAGTTCCTGTGACCCAGGGATGGGGAACATCTGTGTAATGCTCCATCTGCTAGGAGCAACACATGGAACCATATACCTCCTCTGGGCCACAAGGGCTACGTCTACACGTGCAGCCAACATCGAAATAGCTTATTTCAATGTAGCAACGGCTATTTCGATGAATAACGTCTACACGTCCTCCAGGGCTGGCAACGTCGATGTTCAACTTCGACATTGCGCAGCACCACATCGAAATAGGCGCTACGAGGGAACGTCTACACCCCAAAGTAGCACACATCGAAATAAGGGTGCCAGGCACAGCTGCAGACAGGGTCACAGGGCGGACTCAACAGCAAGCCACTCCCTTAAAGGGCCCCTCCCAGACACAGTTGCACTAAACAACACAAGATACACAGAGCCGACAACTGGTTGCAGACCCTGTGCCTGCAGCATGGATCCCCAGCTGCCGCAGCAGCAGCCAGAAGCCCTGGGCTAAAGGCTGCTGCACACGGTGACCATAGAGCCCCGCAGGGGCTGGAGAGACAGCGTCTCTCAACCCCTCAGCTGATGGCCGCCATGGAGGACCCGGCAATTTCGACGTTGCGGGACGCGGATCGTCTACACAGTCCCTACCTCGACGTTGAACGTCGAAGTAGGGCGCTATTCCGATCCCCTCATGAGGTTAGCGACTTCGACGTCTCGCCGCCTAACATCGAAGTTAACTTCGAAATAGCGCCCAACACGTGTAGCCGCGACGGGCGCTATTTCGAAGTTAGTGCTGCTACTTCGAAGTAGCGTGCACGTGTAGACACAGCTAAGGAGGTGGTCGCAGCAGCAGGTAACTAGCAGCCAAAAGCTGTTCTAGCCCCACTGAGCTACCAGTGGTGGTGGTGGGGTCTCTTTGGACATTTTAAATTGCCTGGGGGTGGCAGGCAGGACTGGGGGCCACATGATGGGGAGGGAGTGTGGAGGCCAGCAGCCATGGCCAGGGGACCCTAGGGTGAAGGGGAAATGCACAGAGACCCCACCTCTGCCCCTTTGGAGCCACTTCCAGAGGGAGGTACCCTAGGTAAGGGCAGCAATCCGTACCCCTAAATCCTCTTGCACACTCAGGCCCTCTTAGTGGCGGGGAGGGATGAGGAGGAGCACCATTTGATTCAGGCTTCAGGAGAGGAGGTGGACTCAAATTTTGACTTTTTGCCAAGTCATTTCTATTTATTACGCACATTGCAGTTATAACTGAGACAACAAAAGATGCGATATATACACCTGCAAACAACTGATATAAATCACTGAGGGACCTCAGGCTTTGCCAATTTTTTGGTTACATCTGAGTTTTCATCTGTGTAATGAGACTGGAGTAGCTTTTGTGATTAGTGATTCTTATTCATTCTGTTACTACAAAGTAGTTTTGCTTGGTCTGAGGGTGAGTTTAACATTTAAATCAGATGTTTACATCTGCATATTTTCATATTCCTGTTTTTTCTTATGTGTCTTCATATAGGCTGTGGCCTTACTAGCCCGCTCCTTTCAGAAAGGGCATGTTAATGAGGGATTTGGGCAGATTTTCAGCAGATGCTAATGAGGTGCTGCCATGAATATTCTGTGCCTCATTAGCATAATGGCAGTCGCAGTGATTCGAAAGTGTGCTTTTGAAATGTAGCCAGCGGGCTTTCCAAAGGTCCCCCTGATTTTGAAAGCTCCTTTTTCCGAAAATCAAATGGGAAGAGGAAGCTGTTGAAATCAGGGGTCCTTTCGAAAGTTCCCCAGCTACACAGGTGGCATGTGTTTCGAAAGAGGCAATTTCGAATCATGTGCAACCACCATTATGCTAACGAGGTGTTGCATATTCATGGAAGCACCTCATTAGCATATGTCAAAATCCCTCATTAATGTGTCCCTTCCAAGAGGAGGGGGCTAGAGTGGCCACAGCTATACAATAACTGTATCGGGCTCAGCTGTAAGTACCTCTTCATTCATTTTAGAGTCACCTTTAAAGGCAATTTTGTTATAACAAACTTTGCATTCTAATTGTTTAATAAACTTTATATCTAATCTGGCTATTACCCCATGTTCAAATTCATAATAATGCACAAGTTATTAGCAGAATTTAACAACAGGAACATGTTAGCAGATGAAATTTCAAGACTTTGAAATAAGGCTTTAAAAGCCATATTAAATCACACCCCAAAACTGTTGTATCATATTCATTGCAAAGTACATACAATTAAAATTTTGTATAACCAAGAGCCTTTAGTGAATTAATTGATTGTGCATTATTGTGTTTTAAAAGAACCTCTTGATAAAAATGAAGAAGATTTGAAAGTGGTACAAGTAAGAGAAGGCAAAAGCAACAGCAAAGTATTTGTTATGAGTATAAAGCCAATAATATAATTTCTCATAGAAAAGACCCCTCAGCCATTAGATGGTGACCATATTGACAGTGACACTTCAGTTGTGAAGATGAAAATTTTATATCCAGAAATGACATTTCAATGCCACTGCCTCAGAATGAGGAAGCCATTAATCAAGACACAGAAATGCCAACAGTAGAGATAGATACAGACTCTACACTCAATTTACAGACTGTGCAGTCAGCAAATGAGGACCTCAGAGATGCTGTGCAGCAAGAGCAGGAACTTATGACTAGCACAGGACACAGTGTAACAACAGTGTCATCAAATGCATCAGTACTGTCTGATCCAGCTAGCTGGAGCATCAATAGAGGTTGGAGGAAGTTGAAAGACCAAATACCTGCACATGAAACTTCAGAATCACATAAATATAACTATATTACCTGGATATCAGCTAGTAGAGCAGCACTAGCTAACAATTCAATTGAAAACTTACCCTTAAGTGAAATAAACACAAACCAATAACTGGAGAAAACTATTTGAATACACATTGAATGTCATTCCTTTTCTTTCTGAACAGGGACTGGCTTTATTTAGTACCAGTCAATGTATCAGTGACCCTACAAACAAACTTTCTTGGTATACTTGAGCTGCTTACCAAGCACGGCCCATTTTTATCAGGACTTGTTAAGCATGTTTGTGAATCACAAGCAAATGGAAAATGCATGAAAGTCCATTATCAACAATCCTTGAAGAGATACAACAGAAGAGCTGGATCTACACTTGCCCCCAACTTCAAAGGGGGTATGGCAATGGTAAAGTGCTATGGTGAATATGCAGCACTTCATTAGGCTAATTCGAAGTGCCGGCATGCATGTAGCTGCAGGCACTTAGAAGTGCCCATGCTACTTTGAAGTGCCTTTTGCACACATGCGGGAACTTTGAGACTTCAAAGTTGCTGTGGAGGAGAATTAGCCTAATGAAGTGCTGCATATTCACTGCAGCACTTCTTTAGTAATCTCCCATCACCCTGATTACCATGCCCCTTCAAAGTTGGGGGCAAGTGCAGACAAGCCCAAGAAGTATTTTTTTTTAATTATTGATGCAACCTCAGATTGTTCTCATAAAGAGCACATGATGTTGGCTGTTCAGCATGTTAAATTTTCAGGAAGATCAAAGGTTTCAACTGAACAATTCAGTTTCTTCAACGATTATCACCCTAAAAATCCTGGGGAAAAAATGAAACTGTTTTCCAAATTCAACACAAATTCACAAACATTTTAGCTGACCTCACACTACATTTTCCAGTGACACTATTCATCTGACAAATTTCACCCAGCTCTATTTGTGACAGCATAACTTGGAACATTCTTCTTAACCAGAGCAATTATTGATCCCTCAAGTTTTCCTATTGCACTCCAAATAACTGCACAGTTCAACAGCAGGATCGATAAGCCAATTAATTTGCATTGCTGTCATTCACACTTGCAAGATCTTCAGGTCAGGACAAAGGGTTGTTAAGAAAAGTTAAGAATTTTATACTTAATGGGTTTGAAAAAATAATCCTCACTGTCCTATTTTAAACAATATAGTCCAATGATTGAGCATCTAGATAAAATAACCCCAGAAGCAAATACTATTACTTCAGCAACCATTACCACCACATTCTTCCATGCATGCCCCGTCTGGGATCAATTTTGGTCCATTTTATGTTTGGTCAGTAAATCCAATCTATAAGTAGCTAAAACATGAAGATACAGTATGCTCATGAAAATGATAATTTTGCTACTGTTCTGATCTCCCCTTTGCTAACTATATTGTTTACTCTGGATTGTTCATGAATAATCACTTCACTTTCCACATGGGAAGATAGCATGGAAAAAATTAATCCTGGTAATCATCTTAAAATCCACTTGGTGACTTTCCTTTGTACCATGTCACATTGATCAGCTCCCTTAGAATCCTGCAGATTTCAGCACACATCATTATTTACATGAAAAAGGGTTTCTGCTGTACTGAATTTCTCATTAAGAATTGAGTGTTGTCTCATAAATACGTGCTAATAACACAATCCAGAATTCACTTTTGTATTTCATCCAAACTACTGCGAAACAAATTTATCATGTCTTTTTTAGACTACTTTACAAACATCAATCTTCATAACTCATGAGCACAAAAATCAGTTTAATTTTTCTGTACTTTTATGCATAAAATATTACCTTTTTCAGGCAAATGAAATAATCCTGAGGGCAAAATTTGCAACTATGGGCAAAATTTGCTTTTAAAGTTTTTAGGTGACTGGTTTAGCAACTCTGAATACTTATACACATAACCAATCCCACTGACCTCACTGGGTCTACTTGTTCCTAAATTTGCCACCAAATTACTCAAAGGACAGGTGTTCTTCCAAACAACTCACACAAAGTCAGATCAAACACTAAACGTAAATTGGTTAGTTCAGAGATTTGTAATAGATGAAAAATTTTACATTTGGGGTATCTAAATAAATAATAATATAAAAATAAATAATACTTAGATTACAGATGAGATTACAAGTTTTAAGGAACCATTGTGATGACTAGCGGGGCCAACAGCTACCTCAGGCCCAGGATCAAAGTGTGTTTAGGGGGAAGCTGAGGGAAGAAGGGGTGGGATTGAGGATAGTCAGCACTCAGCGCTGCCCAGAGCACAGCCTTCCCCTGCATCCCTCAGAGCCACATGGAGTAGGGCTCTGGGGCTCCAGCAACAATTCAGAGACCTGGGGCCTTGGCTGCTGGCAGCACAGCTGCTGGGAGCTCTGGGCCCTGCTTTGCCTCTCCTCCCCGCCTGGGACACACCAACAGTGGGTCTGGTGATGATCTACTCTGGCCTTCCCTATAGCACTGGCCATAGAAACAAACTGAATTAATTCCTGTTTGAATGTAGATTAGCTCCTTAGTATGTTCTAAAAGCCATTTCATAGATTTCTAACATGGAAATTAATGTAACCAGCTAATCATGGTGGATTATCATAATTTCAAATTTAATTTCCAATATTTTAAAAAGTATTATATCTAAATTAAATCCAATTATTTTAATTTATAGTAACCTAAGTTTACTTTGGTCTAAAAAACTATTACATAAATAAAATATGCTGGAGCAGTGAATCTTCCTCAACATTTAAATGAGTTAAAGGCTGGTGCTGAAGGAATTATATATACACACAGAATAATGGGGGAAAACGTTTCTGAATTTGCAGATCATTCAAAACTTAATAAATGTGTCACAATGTCAGGCACTGCATTAAGTATATGTAATTATTGTCAGTTTTTATTATGGAGAGTGATTGTATTTACTTTTTTCCACATGTAAATATTTTCAGCTTCGGGGTCGGGGGGAAGAAAGAAAAAAAATGTTTGCCTTAATAAATTTTGGATCCATTTTAGCTAGTAAATGCTGAGAGAATGCTTTCATTTGGAATAGTTCTTCAAAGTTCAGAATCTAACTGGGAGTTAATGGCAGGAAAGCTTGGTTTCCCCTTCCAATCTATGAATAAAAAACAGGTGGGTGAGTATGAGATGTACTAATTGTGAATACTTGGGAGATGTGGCATTTTGATTTAAATGGGAGTTAGGAGGATACCAGTGTTGAAAATCCTGTGGGACACCTGCCTGAATCTTATAAGACCTTAGAAAAATATGGCCACTGTTGATCAGAAACAATCTGCCAATTCACTAGCTAGTTAGTAATTAATTTCTACAATAACCAGTTAGTTTTAAATATCAAGGTTTGGATAAGATAAATAAGACATGTATCCAAAACATTTAAGGTAGTTTTATTTAATTAAGAAAAATAATAAAAAACCTACTATTTTTGTTCTTAAAATTGAATTGTAATGTGTATAGCTATAGGGCATTCTCGTGATTCACAAAAATGATGATCAAAGTTGTAAACTGTAAAGGCTATACCTGACTGCAAATCAACATTTTAATGGTTACAACAATGAGTATGAAAATGTGTTTAGGAAAATAACCAAAAACTACAAATGTAAAATAAGATTAAAATCAAAGACTGAAATCAAGGTTTACTATTTGCTCACTGCAATCATTACTAAAATTGGTTACTTAAGTTATTCCACCTTCTCCTCATAAATATTTAGAATGGCCTTTAAAAATGTCTGTAGCCAGAAAGTGGTAGCTGAATGTCAGAAACAGCAACAACAGACACAACACAGTCTTCTAATAAAGGTAAAATGTAACTTATACAATTACATCATTACCTAGAAATAAACAAACCCCATATTAATTTATGTTTAAAACTTCATTTATCCCTGTTTGCTTTATCTCCATTTAAGTTTCAACTGTAATCAGAAGCTTTCTTTCCAAGTACTGGAGTGACTACTGAGCTCATCTGTAATATTTGTCAGTTTACCCTGAAATTTCCCATTTGCTCCCAATTGAAAGGCATTGCACTAAATCATAGAATAAAGATAAGGATTTCCAGCTCAACCATAAACAGAATAATTTGATCTTGAGGAAAAAATTACACCATCTACTCAAATATTAATTTATCCTTACTACATTCATAACCTGTTATATACCATTGGTAAATACTGTTCATGTGTGTCTAAAACCTCCCAGCCACACTGCACTCTTTTCTAGCACAATAAAGGCTCATCCTAATACTTGTGATATTACAGAATCTGACAATTTGTGTTGTCGTACACATGCATGCAAATGGAGAACAATGATCTTGTGTGTGCATGTGTGTGTCTGCCTATCATATTGTATATAGAAAATGTGTGGGAAGAGAAGAGAAAAAGAAATAGACAAAACATTCTTGTTGATGCATAGAATTGACACTATTAGAAATGAATATGCTGCATAACACTGAGTTTATTGTGGTATTTCTCTTTTGTTCAAAATATATATCTAAATTAGGTATTTACACTGTGTCAGAGTGCAAGTTCTTTCCATAATGGAACCTCTGCTAAAATAAACATATCTAACTCAAATAACATGTTTGGAATTTTGAGATTCTTTCTAGGAAAGCATGTGCTTCTCGGGCCTTCCAACCAGTGGAGGTCACCTCATACACTTCTCGGGCAGAGTGGTTGTTATTTCTAGTGAGTTACTGATAAGCAGATATACCCAAATCCTGTTCTCAGACTTTTTACCAACAGCATCCTTCATATCATAATCAAGTCTCATGGCTCACAGCTGATGCTCAGTTTTTACAACATCACAGATGTCACTAACTGCAATGTTGTTCCAAACTCTGCATATTTATGTGTTTTTAGAGTGTGTAAGCACACAATATCAACATTCCCCAGCAACAAACCACATGAAAATTGTAGAAACAATCACTCTGTTTCTCCTGGTCTGGAGGACACTTCCTGCCCACACCCCACACCTCCACCCCAAGACTGCAATTCTAAAAAGTGAAGAATCCTTCTACCACCTTTGATCCCTCACCTACCAAGCCATCTGTGACACTCCATCCACTCCCACTTGAATGTTTCCATTTTAATACTCTAGGACTCTACAATTTGGGTGTTACTTCCAAGTATCAACTGGAGACTGGATATAGGTGCTTGATAGCCCTCAGTGTTATGCAGCAGAGACAGCGAGCACAGAAAAGAACCCTTAGATATTTTACATACTGTGTGTCACATCCAGATGGCCTAATATAACCCCTATCCTTTAGTGAACCTAGGTTATGAGCTGTAAACTGGATCTGACTGTAATCTCTGGGGGGTACCACCACACAGGGTTAGGTTCCCCTCCTAATACAACCATCAAAAGAACAAAACAGGAGGCTATGGAAGGCAGAATTGCGGAAGAGTGAGCACTCTCTACTGCATGTTGACAAAGGCTTCAATCTTCTGCCAGTACTTTGTTTCAAAGAGTAGCTCCTATTGGACCAATGAGAGCACATGAAGTCACACATCTTGGAAATCAGGCCCATGCCATTCCAACAGTAACCAGTACGGTGCCTCAGCTTTCTGTGGCAGCAGACCCCATCTGAGATTGACAAGTATGGCCAGGAGTGGAGACCTAGGAATCCACAGTTAATATTGTCCTGACTGCACAAATGGCTTACATTTTCCATGAGTTTTTTTCATCCTATTTCATACAAACAAGGTAGAAATCAATATTGTCTCTCACCTATTCCCTGTATACAGAAAAATGTAAAACATTTTGATTTGGATGACAGACAAAAAAAAAAAAAGACAGTGGACAAGTTTAAATAAGAGCACTTCTTCTTTTTCCCATCCACACCAACTTATTTCTCCACAGCTAAAGGAAAACATTTTTCATGTTAAAAAATAATAACACATCACAGTTGTTTTTTAAACTCTCAGGGCTCATTCTGCTCTTTTGCAATGGTCTACTACATTTAATTTGTTATTGCTCAGCAACATTTTTCAAATGCAAAATGTCAGAGATGTTGACACATGTTCATAAAAACAAACAAGAAGAGACAAGTAGAATAATGAGGACAGCTAGAATATTAGAATATAGATGACAAAGGTGTATTAGTGGTGTGGCCTCTGTTCAGTCTAGAAGCCCCAGGCCCACTGATAGGAGTTGGGAAGCTGCAGGGTGGCGGCAGGCAGAGAGGGCAAATGCCCAAGAACCTGGCTCTGAAGATGGCTTGGGGTCCTTGCTTACTGCTACTGGGGAAGCGGCAGCAGTCCGAGCCCCAGGCTCTTTAAATTGATGCCAGAGCTCCACGAAACGCACTGCAGACTGCACTGAGGGTTGCCTTGGGGTAGGCTAGCCGCATCCCTCTCCTTCTGCCTGAGGCCCAAACCCTCCTGGGGTCATGGAGCTCTGCCCCATTCCTGCTTTGCCCAGGGACCTGGCAAGGCTGTCAGCCCCACTGATCCCACTGGATCCTACCATCAGTGTTTGGACATGGCCATGCGTTCAGCGTCCGGATGCAGCAGACTGTACTCTACACACAACATTCATTCTTTTGTCATATGCCCCAGGAAACCACAATTTCCCCCTGGAAAACAAGAAATGAACCTCTACCCTGGTAAATTATTTAGAATTTGTTTTATGTTTGTGCCCTAGGGTCCCAGTCCTGAATAAAAGTCCCAGTGGGCTAAGTATTGTACAAACATGCACCAGACGTGGTCCCTGATCCAACATGCTTACAATCCAAGAAATGAAAGAATGTTCAACATCTTCTGCATAGGAATGTTTCATTAGCACACTAATGCTACTACACAATGGTTATTTTACACAAGGCTTATTTTACTTTTCCTTGTAATTTAGGGATGTAGTGTTGGAATCCCAGACTTCTTCAAACAGGGAGGAGTCCTTTGGCAATGGTGTGACGCCACCATAGTGTTGGTTTCAAAACCAGAAATTCACAGGCTCATAAAGGTTACCTTCCCTCTATTATCAGTGACCAGAAAAGGGGATTTGGGGGAGTGAGAGAGTGGTGAGTTTGTAAACATCTCTTCATGGCGAGCAGCAATTTTGTGCTTGATCATTTACATTACAGCTCTTAGTTAAATTCTGCCCTCACTCAGAGCCTCTATCATTAAAACACTTTGCTGCATAATCTGAATTTTCATTTAAAAAATATGCCACCCCTCAAATCTTCAAACAAAATCTTGCAAATGTAATCAGAGTAATCCAATGCACTGTTTGTCCCTGAGTCTCTGGGGAGGCTGAAACAATAGCGCGGAGTGGTTGGCACTCTCCTTTGCATCTTAATGATGACAATATTAATTATTTCATCTTTGTTAATTTTAGCAGAAACACCCAGGAAAGATGCTTACTCCACAGTCTCCAACTGTCCCCTACTCATTTGCTAAAACCTCTTGCCTCCAGACAACTTTTTGTTCCAGTTATTCAGGTCAATAGTTTAAAAAAAAAAAATGCAGCATAATGAAAAGTGACAAAGTGAGGCCTGTGAAACCGAATATAAAAATAAGAACCAGGGCTATTGTAATGACCATAACAAGAATGCACATTCATAATGGATCTTCTATTCTGGGTGAAAATACCAGTGCCAGGGGTATTCCCTACTGTAAGAGAATTTCAATCAGAACATCATGAAGCCTATTTGGTTCTTTTTGCTGAGATTTGTACGAATTATCTTCCAGTAGTTTCAGTCTATATGGCTGCATTTGGTTACAGTGTGTGAAATTCCTAGGTTCATAACTAGCTTTTCATCACAACGTTTATATGGGCGGGGCTCTAAATTATGTCAATGATAAAAGACACTGGACCACAGCAAGAGTCCCTCTGAGGCTATGTCTACTCTACAGAAATCCATTGACATGAGTTACTGTTGGAAGAGATCTTCCAGCAAAACTTCTGTCGATAGACCACATCCACACAGTAAAGTGGATAGAAAGAGAAATTCTCTCTGCCAACAGAAAGTGTCCAGACTTCCCAGCCACTCTCTTGACAGAACAGTGAACCAGAAGCTCAGCAAACGGGCTGCTCAGTGATCCGGCAAGCTCTCAAGAAGATTTACTGAGAATAATGAAATCTGAGTGCACATTTTAAGGCAGTAAACTAATTGTAATGCAAACATATGATTAACAGTTAGGCTGCATCTACACTACAGCAGTCCTTTGAAAGAAGTTCTTCCAGAAGAGATCTTTTGAAAGATCACATCCACACACAAAAAAGCGGATCAAAAGATGGATCCAGTCTTTCAATACAGGGCATCCACACAGCCCCTGCTCTTTCAAAAGAATGGTCCAGGAATCAAAAAATCCAGCACCAGGAGAGTGCTCTTTCAAAAGAATGGCCTGTGGAGCATCTACACATTTTTTTCCCCCAAAAGAATCTTTCAGGAAAGGTACTCTTCCTCATCTGGGAGAAGAAAACGGCCACCAGAAAAAGGGCCACGTTCTTTCTATTTCAGATCAAAACAATGCATTTTTTGTGTAGACGCGCCACAGGTTTATTTTTTTAATACTTGCTAGTGTAGACACAGCCTTAGTGTTTCACCCTATTACCTACTATCTGAAATTCAATTCAAACAATAGAAAACTTTGTGTTTATTAAAAAGTCAGAAATTAAAGAAAAAAGGACAATTCAGACAAACTAAGAAAAACTTAGCAACTCCTGTAAAACCTAGTTTAAAAGGATATCTATTTTATAGCACATAATATAATTGTTAGATTATTACTCCTTTGACAGACTATTGGGGAAATCTGAGTTTTCTTAGTGTATCCAAATCACAGCGAAATGTGCTAAATAAATTTGTTCTTAACAGACTTCACCATACATACAAGTTGCCTCAAAATTTTCTATTTATTTACAGTAGATGGTCTAGTAGTTCCATGATAGGATGCAGTTTAATACAATCTGTAATTGCTTCTAAAATCAGAGGGGATGGATCTTAATTTTTTCTATAGAATTCTCATCTGTCTCTATCGGATCATAGTGCTTTATGTTTTAATAAGTGCATACTAGTTTCTATTTCTGAAATTTCTGTTGGGGAGTTAAGCTTTTCAATTTGTGCTTCCATTTTACTGAGAGACATTTTTGATGCTATTCAGAGAAGTGCAGACTGTGTTACCCTTACCTGAGCCTTCCTATTCTTTTGCATATATGTTCTGGTAAAATGCAGAAAATACATTAGCAGTTTATCAGCTTCATTAATGTTTAAAATGTGGATGCTTAATTTTTTAAGACTACTGTCTTCTTTACCTAGTAGGGTGGGAGTTTGTTGGCTTTGCTGCTGAATGTAAGCAATCTGCCTCTTGTTACTGAGTTGTTCGCTTTTATTATCTAATATGATACAGAATGTTCTATACCAGGCGTGTCCAACCTGCGGCCCTGGACAGCTAGTAATGCGGCCCCACAAGATCGTAAACTTTTAACATTATGTGATTTATATACATTAACTATATTATATATTTTGTACGCGGCCCAAGACTATCTTCACTCAATGCGGCCCAGGCAAGCCAAAAGGTTGGACACCCATGTTCTATACGTTTAAGAATATTTATAAATACTTTATCTCTAGCTTGTTTGTTTCGTTTTTCCAATTCAGTGTTAACTTTTACAAACACTTTTGGTTTCTGCTCCATTTTTTTTTTCTGTCTGGATGCATAAGTAAGTACAGCATAAAACATTTGGGACATGAATTCAGTACCACTGGAAGAATCCCTTTTCAGCATTGCTTACCAAGGACAACCTGCACTTCCTTGTCTAGCTGTATTTCTTGCTTCTGATTTTTTTTTTTAAATTTAGCACGTTGAAAGAAGATAAAAGACAGGTTTGCTGTTTATGCGTGAATAATTGTGAGGATACAGCACCTGCCTAAAATGGAGCACAAAACCTCTGTAAAGTTCACATAAGATACAGGGAGTCCTTGGCAATGCCACCAAATTATTCCTGCCAGTAGGAGGTGCTTCAAATAGATGCTATAGCAATAAAGATGATTGCTTGCCTTCATGATACACAATTAAGAATGTTGGGACTGGCAATTATTAGAGCAGAAGACACCTGGATTTTTATTCTGTCACTGTTATGCTTTTGGAGTTGCAACTTCTGGGCCTCACTTCCTCATTTGTAAAATGGGGATAATACTTACATTCTCCCAAGGGTGTTGTGAGGCTTAGCTAGCTAATATTTCTAATGTACTGAGATTGTTAAAAGAGTCTATACAAATGCTAATAAAGCATAAGACTGGGAAATCAGCCAGAAGAGGAGAGAAGAATTATTCTTGTGACTAAAACACATGAATTCTGAGTTCTATTCACAGAGGATATTTGCAGGGTACGTTAGTGACCACTGGCTGGATTATGAATCCTAGTACACATCAGCTGTCCATATGGATCCTAATGTCACACAGCAAAAGTTTCCCAATTAATGCTGATATAGTCCCACTTTGTATCAAGATGCACTAAAGAGCTTTTAGTGGGTGCGAGCAGGATCCACATGTGCGACATGGTGATTCACTAGAATTTACATCCCTGCCAGTGTGCACCAATACGCTGGGTAGCCAAGCCCACAATTACTGTTGTCTTGTTTGTGACAAATAGTCATTGTGTACCTCCCTTTCTGCATCTGTAAAGTGCATAAAATACTACCTGCTTCATAAGTGGGAGACTTTATTAATGTAGGTTATGCATTTTAAGATGCTCAGATGGACAGTGCTGAAGAAATTCAAAGTGTTCTGACAAAATCCTGGCCCACTGAAGTCAACGGGAACTTTGCCACTGACTTCAGTAGACCCAAGTTTTCACCCTTAGTTTTAGGCCCATCAGAAAAAGAGGTTGCTTAGACCCAACAGACTCAGAAGTATCTTTCAACTCTGTAATGAATAGGTTATTTTCCATTCCAGAGTGGCCTAGAAGAACTTTCCAAGAGGATATTTCTCTCTCCTCCCACCACAGATGCAAGATGAAAAAATTCCCAGTGAATGTGTGCTGAATGTTAGAAATATATATGGAATAACATTTCAAACAGACTTTTTGCAGATCCATTTCTTACAGAGTTTATTTCCAGCAACACGTCTCATTCTTTTCCCCAGGGGAAGAAGTCCCCTGACCTAACAATGGGGTTAAGAAGGGGAAAATAAAACGTAAAAGGAAAAAAAAAAAGTCCAGCAATCCTATATGTGATGCAGAAGAAAAATAGTTCAAGTTACAAAATCAAGTGTATGTTTTTAAAGCTTGCTCACATAGGTTAAAAATGTAATCAGCTTTCCCAGTACATAAGCAAGTAAACAACAGAAGAGGGTGGTATAAGGAAAGGACCAACTCAAGATATGCCATGGAAACTGAGAGTCTTTAATTAAAAATTAAGATAATACCAGGAGGTTTCTCTGTTTTTTTCTGCAGCTGCGTCTACATGATTTATATGTGATAAACAGCACCACAACAAACCAAAAAAACATTCTTCAAGTTTAACTGTGAGTTTGTACTTTTCTTCAGTTACACAGTGATAATTAAGAGACGACATTTGAAACGCCCACTTCAAAAACTGAACATACTTAATGCAGGGTAGAATAACACAGAACTTAGTAAAGATGTCAGCTCCATCTAAAATCATAATTACTGTGTACAACTTGCTCCTGAGGGGTTTTCCCAGTTGAAATAATTACATTACTTCAAGTTCCTTTTATTTAAAAAATTACAGATAGGCATAACATGTAATTTTGCCAACAAAAATAATGTTTTCCTTATTTCCAGATTTTATATTTCCCTTACAAAATACTGCAGACTACAAGGGAAACAATAGCATGCGACTAGGCATAAACATTAAAGTTTTGAACCCATATTGTATGTAATTTAAGCAGCTGTTCAAACAGCACTGGCACTGTTAAACTTTTGAAGTAGCTGGTAGTACAACTTTAAATTATATGATCCCAAGACAGTAAAATGGAGTTAGTGTGAAAAGTATTCAGGTGCAATCTGACCCCATGAGAGCAAACTTGGAAGTTAACTAGCATAAATACTGCACCTTGTCAGCCTTGGAAAGCGAATTACTCCTAGAGGTTAATTTCCATTGTGTGATATTTATATAAAATTGAAATTGGACTTGGAAAATTGAAGTTGACACAAGTGAAAAATAATCTGAAACACAGATACTATGGATGGAAACCCAGGAAGTGGTAATGTTGAGAAGAACGTAAAGCAGGCCCACTGATTGTGGGGCAACTTCCCTGGTGCTCTGCGATACAAAAGAGCCCAGACCTCCCAGCCACCACTGAATTACTATAGCAACAGCATCAGGCCCTGGCCTTTTAATCACTGCTGGAGTGTTGCATGGTGCAATCTGGGCAGCACTGAGGGCTGTGTGGGATGGGAGGACATGCAACAGTTCCGGTGGTGTTGAGAGCTGCCTGCCCCTTCTGCTTGAGGCCCTGCCCCTTCCAGGGGCCATGGTCCCCACACACACTTGCCCAGGGCCCTTGCAAGGCTCTCAGTCCCAGTGATTTAAGGGTCATACTGTACAGCAGATTACATATGCATGTCCAGTATAATATGGCAGCCATAAAAGGCAATGCAATTTTGAGGTACTACTGACTTCTCTCTATGAACTTCCAGACCTCCAACTTGGGATTCTGCATTATTTCTGGCCACTATGTTATGTGAAACAATTTCTATCACTTACACAACAAACATACAAAATTAGGACACCTTGAAATGAAGGAACAGTAATCAAGTTATCTATCTAGATTGTAAATTCTTTGGGGTAGTAGAGTCCAGCTTTTTAATAGATTTTAAGGGCAAATGGAATTAGCCTGATCATCAAGTTGATCTTCTGTATGAAATAGGCCAGTACAGCCTATCCAGTAATTTCTGCATCAAGCTCATAACATCTGTTCATTCTATAGCACATCTTTCAGGAAGATAGCAGTACTAATTTAAAAACTTCCTAGAGAGAACAAAAAGCAGTCAAGTAGCACTTTAAAGACTACCTAATAAATTATTTTGCTAGTCTTTAAAGTGCTACTTGACTGCTTTCTGTTTTGATAGTGTATAGACTAGCACGGCTCCCTCTCTGTTT
Organism: Carettochelys insculpta; assembly: GCF_033958435.1. Lineage (NCBI taxonomy): Eukaryota > Metazoa > Chordata > Testudines > Carettochelyidae > Carettochelys > Carettochelys insculpta. The sequence continues at coordinate 9,008,422 of NC_134145.1, forward strand.
CTATTGCTACAGAGACTCAGACTTTAAGGCCAGAAGGGCCTATCATAATCATCTAGTCTGACTGCCTCCAACTGCAGTCCACAGAACCTCACCCACCCATTTCTACAATAAACCCATAACCTCTGGCTGAGTTGTTAAAGTCTCAAATCATTATTTAAAGATTTCAGTTACAGAAGACTCACCTCATCCTCAGCGCTGCCTAATATTGACCTAATGGTATTTAAAGTGAAAACGGTGACATTGTAAAATTGAGCTACCAGCCTTAAATGTAAATTTATCAGGTAGTGTAGACATAGTCCTAGTGTTCTCTCACTGGCCACTGGAGATACTTTCTACTAGCAGTTGCAATAGAATTATAGTCTCACCATACCACTCATTCCATAAACTTACCAAGTTCAGTTTTAAAGACAGGATTTTGGACCCAACTGCTTCCCTTGGAAGACTTTATAGAACTTCACTTCTTTGATAATTAGAAACCTTTGTCTAACTTAAAGCCTGAGCTTGATGATGGTGAATTTATATGCATTTGTTCTTATATCAACAAAGACGCTTAACTTGAATAACTCCTCTATCTCTCTGGCATTATCCCTCTAATGTATTTATCAAGAGCAAGCCTATCATACCTCAGCATTTTTATTGGGCTAAACAAGCTACACTCTTTGAGTCTCCTCTCACAAGGTAAGCTGTCCTTTCCTCATAGCCCCTTTACACATCTGTTCTAAATGTTGATTGTAGATTCTTAGATTCTGTGACCAGAAGGCACACTGTGATCATCTGGTCCAGTAGTATCTGGTCTCATGTTTTAAAGCCATATGTGTAAATGTAGAGATGTATAACATCTCTAGAATTACGTGTAGAATATTTCTCCCTGCCTATGTCTACGTAGGAGAGTGTTCTCAACAAAAGGTTGTCAACTTAACTCATGGAGCGTCCACACACAAAATACATTTTGTCAGCTGTATGCTGACAGCCTTACCTTTTGTCAACAGATTCCTAGGGGGCAAAGATGGTGTCCCCCACCTGACTGACAGTTGACAAACAAAACTCACAGAGCCCTCCCACAGCAGCTGGAGCCAGAGAAGCTTGGACCCCTGCCAGAGCCCCAGGTTGAGGAGTCGAACCCAAGTTGAGACAGGGGACCCTGGTAAAAGCCATGGACTCAGGCCCCTTGAGCATGGCGACATCCAAAGTGTCTTTGGACCTCTTTGGGGGACCATGTGGTGAGTACCCCATGGGTCACATGCCCCAGGGCATGGAGGAGGGCCCACCTGCCCTGGCTGAGAGTGGGTCCCTGACCCCGGACATGCCACTGAGGAGCGTGCTCCCAGAATGTGGGCATGCCTGCAGGTGGCAATTAGCACCCATACCCATAGGCAGTGCCCTGGGCTACACACATGGAGAGACTGGGGAGAGACAGGCTGCACCTGGCTCACCCTCCACCCATGTGGGGAGTGCCTGTGGATGGACACCCTCCAGGATGCTAGCCTATGAAGCATGGGATGGGGGAGCTCACAACAGTTAGTCCCATCCCCAAAGCACCACAGAGTCCCTGTGTGGCAGGGCCCACCAAGCAAGGCACACATGCCAGGGCTCCCAGGGTATTTCCATCCCTCAGACTGGGGGCTGTTTGGCAGGAACAACTCATCTTTCCTTTCTTTCTTGCTACAGGGCAATGGAGAAGGACATGGTCTGGGACTATACCTCCACCCTCAATAGGCACACAGACATCCTGGACTGGTGGCTGCAGGCCAACTTGGAATGGCAGGCTTGGGAACTGGAGGGGAAAGAACAAGACTGGGAGAGGTAGATGCAGACCTGGGACCAGTTCATGGCCAGATTGACAATGCCGCCACCACCATCTGGTAGGTGTTTCTGGCCCAGATACACACATCTGCTGCCTGTGCTCCCCACATCACTTCTTTTCCCCTCTGCCACCATTTCTCCCCCCTCCCTGCCCCTCCCACCCCTTCCCCAGGAATGCTGCAGCTTTTCCAGTGGGCGATTGTCATGGCCATCCTCCTGCTCCCAGGGCTCCCCACACCTGGCCCCCCCTCCCCAACACCCCATGTCAGTCTTCTCTGCCCCCGTGCCCTCCATGCTCCCCCCACCGAGCCCAACCCTGCCACAGCCACACCCCATCCATACCTCCCCGTGCCCCTGGCCTCAAGCCAGAACTAACAGGTACCCTGAACCCATGGCAGAAGGGGATCCCATGGCTGACACAAGTCAGGGTCCTGTTCTCACCCCTTGTCCCAGGCCCACCTCCAGGCTCGGATGCCCCCAACCCCCATCCTAGTCCCCCCCATGTATATATGTTTAAACTTGCACCTTACCAATAGTTCACATTAAGCCTAGTTGTTTTGCACGTTTCCAGTTTCATAAGTAAAGTTTTTTTTTTCACCACCCGTGTCTCTTGTTATTGGGGAGGGGTTGAGGATGAGTGGGTGGGTGAAGGGAGGGGTCGTGGCACTGACAGGGCAGGGTTGCAGCCCAAGGCCCACACTAGGTATGCCCTGGGGAGGGTCATTGGGGGCCACAGAAGAAGCTCTCCCTCAGGGCCTCCCTGATCTGCACCCTGTCCACGTGGGCCTGGTGGATAGGACACACACCTGGCTGTTCATAGCTATTTCTGGTGTCAGCCTCCCATCCTGGGTGGAAGTCCTCCCCTTTTCCTCCACAAGACTGTGGAGGGCACATCAAGCAGCCACGAAAGGGGGGACACTGTACTCCCCCATGTCCAGATAGGTCAGGAGGCACCAAAAACATGCCTTGAGGCACACTTTGGGCACACTCCACATGATTACATGCCTGGTTGAGGCAAGTGTTTAAGAGGTCCTGGGTTGCGTCCAGTTGGCCGTTGTAGGGCCTCATGAGCCAAGATAGGAGGGGGTAGGCATCATCCCCCACCACGCACAAAGGCATGTCCACTTCTCTGATGGCCAGCTCCTGGTGGGGGACACAGGTGGCCATCTCCATCCTACAGAAAAGGCCAGAGCTGCAGAAAACATGGGCATCATGTGCCCTGCCCAACCATCCAATGTACATGTCCAGGAATTATCCTCAGTGGCCCACCAGGGCATGCAGCACAATGGAGTAGAAGTCCTTTCTATTGAGTCTGGCCATGTTGTGGTCTGGGGCACAGAGGGGGATGTGGGTCCATCTCACTGAAGCGGGGAAGCCCAGGGTGGTGAAGCCAGACACAACCATGTCCATGTCTGTGAGGAGAATGACTCTCCAGAGCAGGAAGATGTTGATGGCCATCACTACCTGTAGTGGAGGAAACCAAACAAACAGTAAGGGAAGGAGTCCCTGGGCCCCAGGGAGTCTCCTTTCCCCTCCCATTCGCTCCCTCCTTGGCTCTCCGGACACCTTCACTGAAGGGCCACGCTCCCAGCAGCAGGTCTGTGTGAGGGTGCCTCATCATGGTCTCCTGGGAACAAGGATAGGGCTTCTCCCCAATCCCCCCCTTGCACCCCTTATCTCAAGGATTCCCCTTGGGATAGGCCCCCCCACCATCCCATTCAGGGCCTGCAGCCTGAAGGTGCCTTACCTGCATGAGGACAGCCAAGAAGGTGGACTTCCTCATGACAAATTTGTTCCCAATGGAGCAGTGGCTGTCTGGGGTGGCGAGCTGCCATACGGCAATGGTGACCCACTTCTCCAGTGGGATGGCAGACTGCATCCGGGGTTCCTGTATGTGGAGGGTGGGGGCAAGCCAGATTCAGAGCTCCAGGGAGGTATCCTTCTTCATGCAGAAGTTCTGGAGCCACTACTGGTTGTCCCACTGCCCCTTGGCCAGCCAGTCCCCAGGCTCACCTGGCCACCCGAGGCTGCAAGTGAAGGTGAGACACTGGGGGAGTAGGGTCCTGCTCCTCACACCCAATGTCAGGCATGTCCCCCCAGAGATCATGGGGGATGGCTGTCAGCAGCATAAACAGCAGCTCAAGCAGCAGACAGTGGGTCCAGGGCAAGCAAGTGTGAGAGACCTGTGGTAGCTTTGCTGTCCCTCAAGTAGGTAGGCAAGCCTCAGCCTGGGCAGTGAAGGTGGATGGGGCATGTCCCTTTAAGAGCACACCTACCCAGGACTCTTAGAAGGGCTTGCTGTCCATGCAACCCTGTCTTCCAGTCTTCCTGTTGGGGCCAGTTCTGTGAAGAAAGCAGCCAGGGAGTCTGGTCGGTTTGTCGACAGAGCGGACCACTTTTCTGAACCACTTTTGTGCGTGCATCCAATCTGTTGACAGAAGTTTTGTCGGAAGATCTCTTCCTTGTTGAAAGATCTCTTCCGAGAGTGACTTCTGTCAACAGAACATTGTAGTGTAGACATAGCCCTTCAATGCTAAATTTCAGAATTCAGGACTGTTATAAAAAAAAGGAATATTTCTCTTAGGTTGTTCTCAGAATACCAGCTTTTATCAAGAGTTGTAATAGGAAGTGGAGTATTTTCAGCTTCTTCCCATAACTTAGATGCTGGCAGTCTTACAAACTATGAAGAAAACAGAAAACACCTGCCTTTGTTTCACAGATTACATATCCAATAGTGCCTCAATGTTACATTTTTAAAATAGAACAGAGTTTGCCAAAGGTCAGGAAAGCAACTGCAAATATATTTTCCCTTATTTACAAGTGGTGTGAGAAAGCAGACTAAAGTGAAGTCCCTGTGCAGCCCAAAAAAACCCTATACATTCTATTCCAAGTGCAACTAACCAAACATGTTAGATATTGCAGCTTTAATTGTTGGCTACAGTTGTACCTACCAGTAATTTTTCTTTATTATCATGATGCGGTTTAGCCTGTCCCTCACTTTCTTCCAAATATGATGGCTATGTCTATACTACAGCAATCTGTCAACAGACGTCACTGTTGGAAGATATCTTCTGACAAAACTTCTGTCGACAGATTGCAGCCACGCACAAAAGCAGATTGAAAAAGCGATCTGCTCTGTCAACAGATAGTGGCTGGATTTCCAGGCTGCCTTCTTGACAGAAGAGCCAACTGGAAGCACAGCAGACAAAGCTGCCTGGTGACTATCGACAGAGGGCCTCCCCTGAGCATCCACATTGCTTTTTTGTTGACAGATTCTGCCGAGAAAGGCATTCTGCCTCATGAGGAAGAGGCAGATGTCTGTAGGCAAAGGGCCACGTTCTGTTGATTTACCGTTGACAGAACATATATTTAGTGCGGACACTCCATGAGCGTTGTCAACAAAACTCTCTAGAGTAGATGTAGGTAATGTGATTTGGCAATTTTGAGCATAAGGATCCACGTTAAATTTCAACAGGCAGCCAAAATAAAAACATTGGGCCTTAATGCCCCTAAACTTAAAAAGATTCAGCATTTCTTAGTCACTTCAAGTTTGGATCCAGTCTCATAAACAGGCAGAACCAAAAAGCAGTGCTTCAAATAGCCCTGGACTTTGAGAGAGTTAACATCTGCTTCTGAAGTCTGAGCTCATTTCTACCAATTCATAAATAGCCCCCAGCCTCCCCCCGCCCAAAAAAAAGGAAAATCGCTCCAAAAGCTATGTAGAAGTGAAAAGTATCAGAGGGGTAGCTCTGCTAGTCTGTATATGAAAAAACTAGAAGTCCTGTGGCACCTTATAGACTAACAGATATATTGGAGCATAAGCTTTTGTGGGCAATGACTCACTTAGTCTTTGCATCTGCTGAAGTGGATCTTTGCCCACAAAAGCTTATGCTCCAATACAACTGTTAGTCTAGAAGGTGCCACAGGACTTCTTGTTGTTTTTACAGATGTGAAAGCTACTCCCGAACTCATTAGCATATAGAAAGCAGGATCAGTTGCAAAGTGCCTATTTTCTCACATATTTTCCACGGACACTAAACAACCTGCAAATATGTTGTACACACAACAAACTTCATTTGTTAATTGGGGCTTCAAATTATTTTCAAAAAGATCAGATTCTTTTCTCCAAAGAGGCACAATTTCCTGGGTTCATTCTCTTTCCCCTGCCAAATCCGCTCCCAGATAAACTGTTTTTCTTCTTTAGCCAAGCTTCTTGTGAATCACTACCTGATTCAGGACTAAGATGTAGCTGATAGAGATAGAAGTTTATCATTTGTTCCCTGCTTTTTTTCCAAGGAAGACAGACTATATTACCCACACACAGTTTGCCGTTGGGGAAAGCAGGTAAGCTGTTCATATCATATGTTATATTTTCAATGAGATGTGCCTTCATCCAGAAAATAACCTCCGTGATCTCTAGACCAGCTGCCTACTCTGTAAGGAATTTAAAAACAATGAAATAAGTGAAAACGGATGGAGAGGAATGAGTCATTCTGCTGTCACCTCTGTGCACTGATATCAAGAGGCAGTGCTTCAGAAAAGAAGAGTAAGAATTGTTTGGGAGAAACTATTATTAAAAATGACTGACAACATTCCCTTCTTTATTGTGATTTTCTTTTCTGTTTCCAGATCCAGTTTTACTGTGGTTCAGCAGTAATTTTATTACTTTATTTTTATATTTATTACATAACCTGCTTACATGAAATAACTGTGATATTACTATAACCTTCAAAAGATTAATTCTTATGTAACCCAGAGGAGCTGAGACCACCAGACTGACAAGGGAGAGTGAAGTTTGCTCTATAGCCTTATTTATGATTAAGTGGGATTTTAGCTTATGCAGTAGAAGCTCGTGGCTTTAGCCCTTAAAATCCCAGGTTCAATTCAACCTGCTGATGACCAGGGTCACACTGGCCAAGTCCTCACTTGTAAAGTTGCTGGACCCTTAAGCCACGAGCCTCTGCTACATGAGCTAAAAGTCAAACTGCCTCTCAACTAAGGCTGCAGAATGGACTTTATTCCCTCTTGTCAACGGCCACAGTGCCTCTGGGTTACACTTATGTAAGACAACCATATAGATACCCTTGACTTCTACTCACCTTAATCACTTTGCTCCATTGGTTTTGCAGTAAAGATGCACCTATTAAATCACTCTTGATAATTACCAAGAGTGGCTTTTAAAGTACGAGTGTATGACATTCTTAGTACATACACACATATATAAATGCACAAGCTAGCCTCACTGTAAAGTAATTTTGGGGAAATCAGGTGAATGAATTACAAAAGTTAAGGTCCAGACTGCAACTGACCCTCATGCAGGGCCCAGGGATAGGGACTGAAGAACAAAGCCATTCCTTTTTGGATGCCCAAACAGAAAGGTGAACACCAATCACATTTCCTGAATGATCCTGACTGTGACCTGATGACCCATTCTTGGGCCACAAAATAAGCCAGACATCGTAGAGGGAAGAGAGAACACAGTGTCGGTTCAAGGGCTGGTTCAGCCTTCAAATCCCTTGTACTCCAGGAAACTCCAGGAGGGAGTTTGCCTCTTGAAGCATTATTACTCTGTGAGATCCCCTTTCGTGGAGCCCCTCCTTGCACACCTATCAACAGGATTGTGCCTTACAAACGAAACACATCCCTTAGCATCTTTCCATAACATTAATGCTATCACTTTACATATACTTTAAAAAAGCAAGAGCATGTAAGGCCAAGTCATCTGCAGAAGGGAATGAATCTGCATCCTTAAGGGCTAAAACCATTTGCTCTAGCAATGGAGTTAAAAGCCAGCTGGCTGTCAGCCAAGGCTGTAGGACAGTAAGTTCACTCTCCCTTGACACTGATCTCAGGGTCTCTAGCATTACTTATATATAAAGTTTTGCATTTAACAAAAGAACAGAATAGAGAACGCTACGTATGAGAATTGGTGTGGTTGGAAAATCTTCAACATTTTAATGACAGGATTTCAAACTTTTATCACTATTTCTTTACCAGAATTGGTAAGCGCACCTCCCACATAATTATGGGGGGGCAGGAATCTAGCTCTATTAGGGTTTTGGAGCTTATGACTTTAAAGTTCCTGGCTGGCAGAAATCAAAGTCTGCCACTTATACCACTAGTACTAGTAGGTCCTTAGCTCCAGGGATGTACATGCTGCTCTGTGCAGAACACAGGAGAGCCCTATCCTTCATCATACCCAAATGCACACACAAGCTGTTTTCTGATTTCCCTAAGCCCAAGCACATACAGCAAGAACAATTTCCAGCTCACTAAATTCCAATGAATCTTAGGGCTTGTTTACACACCCCTAATGTCTGTGCTACAAAGTTGCAAATTGAAGAGAACAGCAGCCCCCAGGTGGGAGAGTCAGAATGTAACACGCTAGTGCATTTTATCAATCACAGCCCCATAGTCCAAACTTCAGTGCAACAGTCTAGGAAACCCACGTGTATAGAGCAGTGCCTACAGTTGCATTCCTCTTTCAGAAGTCATGTAAATGAGGGAAATTGAAAATGCAAATGAGGCACAGATTTAAATATATGGCACCTCATTTGCATATTACTTCAAAAGAAGAAAAAGTAGTGTAGACGTGGCCATTTCAAAAGTAAACCCCATCTTTGAAGGAACCCTTTTTCCCATAAAAAACACAGGAGAACCCTATTGTTCATCATACCCAAATGAAGGTATAGGGAAGAAGTGTTCTTCCAAAAATGGGGTTTACTTTTGAAAGCGCTGCATCTACACTGCTTCTTCTTCTTTTGAAAGATCCTCTTATGAGCGAATATGCAAATGAGTTGTCAGATATTTAAATCTGTACCTCATTTGCATGTTCATTTTCCCTTATTTGCTTGCCTCTTTTGAAAGAAGAATGCAAGTGTAGACACAGCCTAGGAGTGGAAAAACCTTCTGCACTTGAGAGGCATGGCATTGGCTGGCAGAATCTGGTACATATGCAGCACCATTTCCTCATGCCTGTAGCATAGGTACCTACTAGCTGGAGAGTAGATAGCTCAACCTGGAAAGTCAAAGGTGAAAGTAAATACCTACCACTATGGTTCATCCTTATCTAGTTATATTTTAATACCTTAAATGTGCCTGTGCTAAGTGGCAAGGTGCCGGATTAGGCCCACCATATGAAAAAAGTTCGATACTTCTGACTTAGAATCATACAAAACAGATGGCACTGATGCCTGTGACAAGCTGCAACAAGCCTGCACTGACTGCTGAAAAGGGGAAGATGTAGTCTAAGAAGCAATGCAATCTTCCCTTTTTCTATTTGTTTGTCAGGGCTTGTAAAGGAGGGGTGTGTCACAAGATTGATTATTTTCCATGATGGATCTGTTTATAGTGAAGCCATTCAAGTTTATAATAAATCACGATCAAGCAAGTTCCTGAAAGTCTTCCATTGTATTTAATTTCCATTGAGGGGATGATGCTCACTATGCTGTTGGATGTTGTGACAGAGTGTGCATACCCCACACTGGAATACAAAGGGTTAAAACCCTGCCTGTGGAGGAAGTTCTGCCCCTCCAGCCAGACTGCTCCAAATGCTGGGACAGTATAAAAGGGAGCAGCTCCACTCACTCTGTGCTGGATGCTGAAGAGGAAGGACCTGTTACTAGAGCTAACCCAGAGACCAGGGAGACTGCAGAGAGCCTCCAGAGCCAGTGAAGCCACAGGGGAAGGGAGCCTGAGGCTCTTCCAGTCATGTGGATCACTGCAACTCAAGAACTGGTATGAAGTGGAAAGCTCAGCATGTTGTGGCGGGATTCCCACTGAGTGGTGGATCATTTCCCCAGTGCTAGGACTCCGGGTCAGGACCCAAAGGAGAAGGGGAGCAGGGCCCCTGCACCAGGGTTTTGGCCTCCAACACTTGGACTCTGGCCATTAGGCTGTACTGCCTTGAACCCAATGGCTATGCTACTGACTCTAGTGATTAGTCCCCTTCTTGCAGGGTGCGAAACTAATTTAAGCAATGCAATGTAAACTGTGTCCACACCCATCCCATACCCTTGCCTGCATGGGATGAGGTGTGCATATGCTGTGACAAATGTGTGCAGGTCCTACCTAGATCATGTCCCTAGCCAACAGAATTTTTTGCTAAGATTTTATTATTTCATTCTGTGTGGGTTTTTTCTCTGTAACACAAAATCTGTAATGTCAAGGTCTAATTAAACTTGTAGTCTGCACTGAAGTTATAAATAAAGGGCAGAATTTCCAAAAATAAAGTTGCTCTTCCACTGGGCTGTGTTCCTCTTTTATACCAAAAGCCTGTATATTTCTCCATTTTTGTCTTGCATATTTTAGTTTCCCAGAGATAAAAAACCCACAAAAGACCAACCCATTCTTTATCTGTGGCATAATGCTTATAGTGGCAAGATGCTTACATTATTATAGAAAGCCTACAAAGGAATGGAAACAAGTCTTAAAAGAACCACATTAAAAATACTTGTTATCTATTCTGTCAGGTGATAAAAAAAAGAAAAGAGCAACAAGAACCTGGAGATGGAAGACAGCTTTTGTTACCATAGCTACTGGGCAGGTGTGTCATTTTCAACTATAAGCACACATTTGATAAGAGGCTTCTGACTGCAGATGCACCTGAATAAAATGAAAAGAGAAGTTTCAGAAAAAGGAGATAGAGAGACTGAGATGTTTCACACCTCCAGCTTATCTAACAGTTGATGTGTTATCAAGTCTTTGAAATTTTCATCTAAACAAAGGAAGAGCAGGTTTTTACAATTTACTGGGTTGTGATCTCTCAAGTCTGTTCACCTTTCACTTCACCACCTTCTTCTAGATTTTAATACCAAATACAGATGATGGATGGCAGTTCTAAACCTCTGAAGGTCTTTCAGACCCCTGTGACTTTGTGCACACAAGCTGAGAAACTTTAAGTTTCTGTTGAAGAACTGCGAGAAAAAACATTGGGTAGAAAATGCACTGAAGCTGGTAAGTAGTTGAAAAAACAACTGCTGCTTAAAAACTAGAATGTCTTATATGTAATTTCTAAAGATTTTTATATTAATGATATATTTGATACCCAACAGAAGCAGCATACTAGGCTCAAAGAATACCATACTCAATGGTATTAGGAAAGTTCCATCACAGCACTAAAAATCATGAGCACAAGACAAAGCAAAATGTCAATGTAAAAGTCAAAAATAACACTCACACCTCCTTTGGATATTCATGCTGCAGTTCACATAAGGAAGGTTATGGTCATTTCTTTAAAAAGACATCAGGAGGGGGGCTAACATACTTACTAGGGCTCAGGGCAAGGGGGTGTGGGGCAGCTCAGTGCTCCTGAAAGGGATGGGGCTTCCGGCAGAAGGAGCAGGGCCGTGGGCAGACAGCTCTCAGCACCCCTGGACCACAATGGGATTGGACCCCCCCCCATTATCCCAGCCAGCCTTAATGCTGTCTGGAGCATTCTGCATGTCACTCTGGTGGCAATTTAAAGTGCCTGGAGCTCCAGCTGCTGCAGTATTAGCAGCATCCAAGAGCCATGGGCTTTTTTAATTGCTGGGCCTCAAGGCAACTGCCCCATTTGCCCTCCCCCACCTCTTCAATTAGTAGGCCTAGTCATCAGCATTCATTCGCTGAAAGCTGGTGGCAGTCCATGTCTAGGAATCAAGCCCATATGTCAGAGAGGTGCATCAGAGGTGTGGCAGTAGTATGCAAGGGATCAAAAAATTCATGACTGAATTGAGGGCCTCATTCCCCTGGGTGTAAAATTAAATGGGTGTAAGTAAATGATAAATCAGGCTACAGCTATTTAGTCCATTTAAAATGCTCCTTTTAAGTCTACAAGAACAAACTTCCCTTTAAAATTAATTCTTCACTTGCTGCTTTGAATCAGAATGTGAATACAAGCTGAGAGACTCTTGGAATATTTTGCCAATTTGGGTTTTGGTTCCAGCTGCAAGTAGAAGTGAAGAGGCATGTGAAAGTGAAGAATGCTATGATGACAGGAGGGCTTCTCCCACTGACATTGTTACCACCTCCTGAGGAGGTGGGGTGACTATGCTGATGGGAGAAGCTCTCTTCAGTATAGGCAGACACATTTACTAAGTGCTACAGAGCTACTGTGAATGTAGACCAGTCCTTAGTTTTAAAAACACACACTGTACCTCAGAGCAAATATGTGAAAGTATATTGTTCTGTTGCACCATTGCACATATGCCCAATTTCAGGAATATTCTTGGGCTGAGACAAGAATCTGAGCTTGTACTACACCTGGAACTGAAGGGCCACTGTTTGAAATACATCATTCTTATTTCAGTTTCTCTCCAGTTTCTCATTATTCCATTGCTAATGCTTTGAAGATGCTCAGGATCAGTAATAAAATGGATCATTTCTGTAGTTAGCCATGTTGTACTGTCCAACATGTATGAGTTAAAGGCATGGACTCAGAAATGTGTCTGTTAGAGGTGTGCAGACTCCTCTTTTCCTGTCCCTTGTAAGTAATCAGCGTTATTGTGAGGTGGACACATGCCAGCAGAATCTTCTTGTGTGTATTAGCCATAGCCATTGAACAGCACACACAGTCTTGGAGAAATATCTCATGTTTCCACATACTGTATTGTAGGCCAAGTATGAAAACTTCAAAGTCCAGAGATGCCAACAAATCTCACCCTCACAAAGTCAACCCCAGAACTCCTCATGAGAGGTGACGAATAAAAAAGGTCAATAGGACAAATGCTCCCATCGATCTTCCTCCAAGTAGACGGACATGGAAGTCGACCGCCAATAAGTTGATTTTAGCTACACAATTGGCATAGCTAAAATTGAGTATTGGGGGTTGACTTCTATGTCTAGTGTAGACATAGCCTAAGTAAGGCTTGGCCCCTTATTGCTAGTGATGTAGTTGGGGGATAGATGGTAGCTAGTTTATGTCACTGTCCAGCAGGATTCTGGAAGCATTAGGTGCTTTTCCATACTGTGTGGGCAGGAAAAGACAAACTTCTTCAAGCCACAGGGGAGTGCAAAGCTCAACCAACTCCTGTCCCTTCTCTCCTGCACAATGCCAAAAGGCTGCTGCTGGCCACATTCTGGTACGAACATTGGCAGATATCTGGGAGGGAGGCATGTAACCCTGAATGCCCCCACATGATTTGCCTCAGGACACTTTAGGGCCATGTACCAGGAGAGGCAGTTCTGTCAGGGGATGTGTGGGGGGATGGGGAGTCCAGCCCCACAAATGGAAGCGGAGGTGGATTAACCACTGACCCAAAAGGGCCCTGCCCATGGGCCCAGGCCAACTGGAGAACCCAGAAAAATGAGTGTCCTTATGCCCAGCCTGTGCTCCCCCCCAAAGCATGAGGCAAGGGGCCTGCAGGTGAAAGGGGTGGGGAAGAGCCGAGTCCTTCCCTGCATGGAGGGTGAAGAGTACCAGTGAGGAAAGGTCAGATTGGTTGGTCACCTTACCATCCCTCCCATGCTAAAGCAGTATATGGGAATGTGTCATCTCTCCCACTGTGAACCCTAAAGCCTTAAAGATAAGATAAATAAACACTACATGGATGACTTCTTCTTATTTACCTTAATAGGGGCTCAGTCAACTTGATATTAATTTGAACGTTTATACTTCATAGTTCCAATTGCTGTTGAGCTCACTTGAATACAAGTAATTTTACCAGGTGTCCTGTATTCACCATAGGACAACATGGCCACCCTAAGAATCACAGATGGTGAATCCTACTAGTAAGTGCAGTACAAAATCTGGAATAGAACAGGTACAAACTTGTTTACAATACAACATTGCACTGTTTCTGATCTTACCGTTGAATAAAATGGAAGACTGACTGAACCACTAAATCATGTAAGTGGATGACAACATATGTGGGTGGCAGAGAATTATATCCTCAAATGTAAAAGAAAGAGAGAGAGAGAGGATGAGATACGTCCCACATCTTTAGTCTTTGATTGCATTATTGTATGGCTGATTTGTTAAAGCTGTTATGGAACAAATCAGAAATCATCTCAGACTTAGGTCAAAGGAAGAGTAAGTAATAACTAGTGCAGATGCAAGAAATCAGTGGCATTATTTTCTTTCCTTTTTGGAATTTAAATTTTGCATTTAGCACTGGTAATGGTTGAGAGATTATCCCTAGAGCCACTTAAGAGAAAGAACTTTGTTACTGCCTGTGCTTATCTGGATAATCAAATAATAAAGACCAACTGGCTACCAAAGCAGAGCTTCCATGCTAACTTTAAAATATTTTAAATGTAATTTGTTCAGTAAACTGCAGTACATTAAATTTCTATATTAAGTAAATTACAAGGAAGAGTGCACTTTGCAAAATTAAAAAGTGCTCCGTTAACTTATCTATTATTCCCTTGGGAAAGTTTCCAAAATGTGCCTAGTACAATTAGATAACTTTTTATGGACAGTGTACAGCTGGAAAAGAATTCTTCTAGCTCAGCAAATGTATTTCCAATATTCTCGAAGCTTCTTTTATGTTTTCCCAAGGTGAAACTCTGACCACAGAACACCATTGTTCTAAGTTGTATGGGTGCATTGAAAACTTTGAGATAAAAGTAACTACGTAACTCACTATCTGGAGATTGAAATCAAAGAAATATTGATCACTTGAATGCTTTGAAATGAAGTCAACCTTTTTAAAAAGTGATTTTTAGAAATGGACCTTGGATGAAAGTAATTAGGACACACGCAATAGCAGCAGATTTCAGTGGGTCATAGAACTGGAAGGGACCCAGAGAGTTTCTCTCATCCTGTGCCCCACACTCATGGCAGGGCTCAGTATTATCTAGACCATAGTGGGCAACCTGTAGCCTATAGGCTGCATCTGACCCATTGGAAGTCTATGTGTGGCCCAAGAGAAATTTTGTTTACCATTGCCTATGCACAGAGTAGCCAGATTCTGCTGGGTTTTGTCCCACTGGTATTACAAAAGTGACACACATGTAAAGCAAGGGCACATGAAATGAGGTGTGTGCTGATTGCACACAACATTGTAAGAGCCCCATTCTACCTATGCATCTAATCAAAGAGTTTCTATGGTTCAGTCAGCACATACTGCAAATTCTAGGTATGCAAGCAGAATTAGCAAAACTATCCAATCCTGAGAGACTATCTTGATTACAACAATCTTGCAGCCCACTGAGATGAAGGAAGGCCACTCATGTGACCCATCCACTACCTCAATCATCCATGAGATGGTGTTCATCCAACCTGCTCTTAAAAATCTCCAATGATGGAGATTCCAAAACATCTCAAGGCAACTTATTCCAGTGCTTAACCATACTGACAGTTAGCTCTTACTGAAATTTAAGTCCATGCTTCTTGCCCTATCATCAGAGGTTTCAGAAAACAATTTTTCTCCCTCCTCTTTGTAACAATCTTTTATGTACTTGAAATCTGTTAGTGTCCTCTCAGTCTTCTTTTCTCCAGTCTAAAAAACATTTTTTTTTCAATCTTCCCTCACAGATCATAGATGTTTTCTAGACCTTTAATCATTTTTGTTGCTCTTCTCTGGATTATAGGTACTCATCCTACAGCAACTGATATATTGTCTTTATCATATACTAGATGAGCATTCAAAGAATTATTTTTACAGACAAAAGATACTATTTTACAAGAGTGTGAAAAACACCTGGCTTTGGTTTGTGAAACCCATCTCTCTGAAACAATCTGCAACCATCTGGACACTGTACCCTTAAGGGTATGAGTCTCTGATACATCCTGACTTATCTGTATGGACCATCTGGCCAGAAGTATTTTTTTAAACCAGTTAATCTCTGCCTAGTAAATACACACAGTGGTAGAAGCCCTATATTTACGTAATGCCTTTGGGAGGACTAAATCTGAGAAGAGAAGCAGTGCTAGGGAATTTCTCACTGAGTCAAAGTAAACCTGCTAAAACTGTAAGAATGGTAAAGCCAGGTCAGTATTTCTTAGAAGAATGTTATATTTGTCTACTTTACATCAGCTATGAGAAAACACTGAAAACACACACCTGGAGGCTTATAAAAGTATCCCAAAATGGTTAAAAAGGATCATCATATAGTCAGAATTTCAATTCAGGCATGCAAGGAACCATGGAGCAAATCTAAAGCTCAGAGGAGGTCAGGGAGGATGAATCCTCCAGAGACTAGTAAAATCCTTATTTTCTGTGAAAGAAATGGTGCTGGTTAAGAATCAGATCAAAGCCACTGTAGAGTATCCGGACTTCTGGCATTAAAACTTTGGAACCAACTTCTCTGCTAGAGCAGTGTCTCCTCCAAATGTGTGATCCAAGACATGTGAGTAGAATCATCTGCAAGTGACCTTAATTTTAGAAACAAAAATCTATTAAATTATCATTATACATGGGCCCAAAATAAAACAACCAACTTTTTTTGTAATCTCACTGGTTCAAAGAGTTTAAAGACAATGTCTATTGTTCTGCATGGCAAACCTTTTGACAGCAAACATGTGGAAGCAGCTGTGCATGCCCTTTCGGGTAAACTCATAAAAAGTGTAGATTGGCACATGAGAAAACCATATGTAGTTCTGAGACAATTATGCATTTACTGTGCTACTGTAATAGCTTTTAATTGGCTAATGATTATGAAGTGTAGAGCGATATGCTCCTGTCATATCCTGTATATTTTCAGGATTTTTTTTTATTTAAACAAATCCATTGCAACTATTCTGTTTATTAAACCATCTTTTAGCAAGTGAGACATGCTTGTAGGCAGCTGGACACTCATCATACATAAGTACAATTGTACTCATCTCTCCAAACTGTGTGGGTAGGAAGCAGAAAGAGGTCTCCACATGAATCTGCTGTCCTAGAAAATTGTCGCAAGGTAGAACTTCACACATTACATATTGAAAAGCTTAATGGAGAACAGGCTGTGATACTTCTCTGCCTGGAGACAGCTGGGGCCTGGCATACATTATCATTCAAATTCTCAAGCCTCTTGAGTAGTTAGTTTGAAAAATATACTCCAGAGGTGCTTTCATACCTGTCATGTACCAAATGTCAGGGCTCAGACTGTCTTATCTCAGCACACAAGTGCTGAATCAAGCCAACAAAGCCATGAAAAAGAAGTGGCTTTCTGAGCAGTTTAACAGTGAGCAGCTGGGAAAGATACAATGTGGCATCCACGCTGGATCCTCAGTTCAAATCCTTTACCTTCAGCTCTGAGTTTCACCAGGACAATTCCGGAATAGTCACATCTAAGGTGGTAAATATCAGTGAAAATCCCCCATCATCTGAGGAGTAATAAAATCCAAAGAGTATGTCATCCAGCCCACTTGAAAGCGAAGAGGTTCTTGGGAAAGAGCATAACTAAATCTCAAGTAACTACATATTCTGCCAAATACTGGTTTGTGCTGTACCTTATTGAGATGACCATTCACATAGAAGAGTTGATGTTGAGTTGCAGAAGAATCACGCTAGGTCATTGTCACATTGTGCAAACCTGACTTTGTCTTACCTTGCTCTTCAACGGGCTCTTGAACTACACTGAAGAGGTTATGTCTGAAAACAGATGCCAGTTCTTCCCAGAAAATGCAGAATAGTTTACCCTCTTGAAATGTAATCTGCCCACATGTATTTTTAATACAGATAGCTATTTGTAATTCTCCACCAAGCATTTCAGAATGCTTGTGCATATTATTTATAAAATCAAATCCACAGAAAGTTCCTGGTAACTAATACTGCATAAGCTAAAACACTTCCCAAGTATCCTAGAATGACCTGCTAGCACTTGAATGTAACTGCTAGTTTTAATACAAATTGCTTTTCTACTTTTCAACAGGAAATGCACATTTAAAATACACAATATGTAGTGCTGTAGTAAATGACTATGACTTTTTCCACTCAAACTGAGTACTTCCTATATATTCTGGGATGCATATTGTAACCTAGATTTGGATTCCAACTAATAGTACATTGAAAAAATATAGTAGACTTTTTAAAATGATCAATATCATTTTACTTGTTTAGATTTTGATTTAATGAGTGATTTATAGGAGACTGGTGTGGAAAGGAGAAAAGGAGGTGGGTTTTTTGTTTGTTTTTTTTTTTCTTTTCTTTTTAACATCATACTCTGTCTTAGCCTGGATGGATCAGATCCGACAAATAGCATGAATGTAAGAAGGGAGTCCAAGTAGAGAAATGACTAAATTTACACTCCACCAGATGGGACATTGTAGCTAAGAGAAGCATTCAACATGCCCCACTTTCCACTCCCTTGACTGTGAGAGGTGGGAGATTATAGTTTCACTTTCTCCTTACTTTTCCCTCTTTCTGCCTTGCCGTGTGCTGCTTGAAGTGGCAGATGGACAAGGGGAGAGGGTTTCACACAGTGCATCTGTGTCCAATCTGGGACTTCACCTATTCATCATGGAGTCTTTAGATGATAGTGGTGGTCCAGGGTTCATCACCGGCTCTTCTACAGGTGTAGAGAGAGGAAGTCATTGATTCCCCAACAGGGTAGCCCTTGCAGGCTTCCTGTTTCAATCTCACCCTTTGTATTCAGTCTAGTAGCTGGGTCTCCTAAGAGGCCAAGGACTTGGCTAGTTGCTAATTTTGATATCTAGAAGGAATTATTCTTTTATGCTTAAGCCGTGTCTACACGTGCACGCTACTTCGAAGTAGCGGCACTAACTTCGAAATAGCGCCCGTCACGGCTACACACGTCGGGCGCTATTTCGAAGTTCACTTCGACGTTAGGCGGCAAGACGTCGAAGTCGCTAACCCCATGAGGGGATAGGAATAGCGCCCTACTTCGACGTTGAACATCGAAGTAGGGACCATGTAGTCGTTGCGCATCCTGCAACGTCGAAATTGCCGGGTCCTCCATGGCGGCCATCAGCTGAGGGGTTGAGAGACGCTCTCTCCAGCCCCTCAGCTCAATGGTGGCCGCATGGAGCAGCCCCTTAAAGGTCCCCTCCTCCTCCCTTCCTGCGCAGGAAGCTGAGGGAACGTGCAGGCGGCAGCCCAGACATGCGGCCAGCCTGCACGTCCCTCAGCCATCCAAACCAGCCACCCAGCTGCGATGGCTGCCCGGCAGCCTCCCCAGCGCCCCCAGGGGACCCCCCCCAAGGGGAGCCAGGGCAGCCAGCCCAGCCAGGCGGGCAGCCAGGCTGGCAAACGGCAGTGGGGCCCCTCCTGGACGGAGGCCGAGCTGCGGGACCTGCTGGGGCTCTGGAGCGAGGAGGAGGTGCTCCAGGTAATGGGGAGCAAGAGGCGGAACGCGGATGCGTTCGCTCGGCTGGCTGACGGCCTGGCTGCCCGGGGTCACCCTGCCCGCACTCCTGATCACGTCAGGAGTAAGGTGAAGGAGCTGCGGCAGGGTTACTCCCGGGCCCGGGATGTGGCCAGCCGATCTGGGGCCGCCCCCGTCACTTGCCCCTTTTACAGGGAGCTCAGGGACATCCTGGGCCCCCGGCACACCTCCTGCCCTTCGGCCACCCTTGATACCTCGGCCGACGAGCCCCAGCAGGCCCTGCAGCCGGAGTCCGACCCGGAGGTAAGCCCCGCACCCCGGGGGCACCCCCCGGAGCCCACCCACAGGACATCGCGGCAGGAGGAGGAGGAGGAGGAGGAGGGGGGCTCCTCCTCTGCAGAATCCGGGCTGCAGATCCTCCTCCTGCCATCCCGGAGCAGCAGCTGGGCCTCCGCCCCCCGGGGATCTCCAGACCGTGGGAGTGGACCAACAGGTATGTACCCCCCTCTGGTGTACACCCCTGGGCATGAGGGGCGGGGGGTAATAGATATGTGTCCAGGGCCCCCCACATGCTCACATGGCCATGGCCCCAAGGACAGCAGGGCCATGGCCCTCACAGCAGTGCATCAGCCCCTGCCCCCCCCCCCCGCACGACAGTGCCATGCCCCATCCCCAGGGCAGGGGGGAGCAGAACCTCAAGGGGCCCTTGGGAGGAGGGGGTGGGACACCCCACAGCAGCAGCAGCAGCAACAGCAGCAGCAGCAGCATGTGATGGAGTGGGGGGAGTGCAAAAGGGAGACTCAGGCTACATATGAGCAACAAGAGCCGAATAGCTCCCAGGGGCAAAGGAGGATCCTGGGGCTACAGCTGGCAGGTGACACCTCTGCCCTGAACAAACAGGAGGGAGGAGCCGAGCTGGCTTGGAATTGGGGGGGGGAGGGCGGGGGCCACAGGTAGAGGCTAGGGGAAGGGAGAGCTGGAAGGCAGCCGGCCTGAGGAGGGGGAAAGCTGCATCCCAGAAGGGCACCCCTTGGGGTCTTCTCCACACGACGGGTTGGAAGGACTGTCTCTTCCGACAGCTGGTGCTGTCACTCCTGGGAGAAACTGGGCATCTGTGGCCTAAGAAACCTCTCCTGCTGTCAGACCCTGCGGGGTGAAGTGAGAGTCGCTCCCACCAGGGGACGGGGTGCAGGGCAGGGGGACCCCTGAACCCCATCCATCACAGCAGCATCTCCCGGGGACGGGGATGGGGAACCTGCAGCACAGGGCTGGGGGGACAAAGGCCACGGCTCGGGGCCCACACTAACGCCTGTCTCCATTCTTCTTCCCCCACTCCTCTCCTGCGTCCCGCACCTGCACCATCAGAAGGACCGGAAGAGAGCGCCGGCGAGGCATCAGTGGTCCCGGAGAGCCGTCCGGGACCATCGCTCCAGGCCAGCCCCTCGGCCGAGGACCGACCGGCCCCACGGCGGGCTAGACGGAGGACCCCGCACCACCAACAGCCGATGGCGACGGACCCCCAGCGGCTGGCCATCCACCGACGGCAGCTGGAGGTCGCGGAGCAGCACCTCCAGCTGCAGGAGCGGGCGCTGGCCTGGCGCCAAGAGGCATGGGGGGCCTACATGGAGACTTTCAACCGCCTGGTGGACTACCTGGCCCCCCATGCCGCGCCGGCCGCCGCAGCGCCCCCCGTGCCTGCTCCACCAGCCGCACCACCAGCAGCTCCGCCTGTCGCCGTCCCATCCGCCGTCGCCCCGCCACCCACCACCGAGGGCCGGAGCACCGAGGGACCCCTGGAGCCAGCTGAGACTCGCTGGGCATATCTTCCGGTCCGGCCCGCTCCCAGCCAGCCCTGGACAGGGCTGTGGCCGCGGCGGGGCTCCCGGCCACCCACGCCCAGTGCCGGACTGTAGGGGCGAGGGGCCTGGGACGTGGCCCCCCCCCTTGTATATAGTTTCAACTTATTAGTTTGTGCCCCCCGTTTGCCCCGTCCCCACATGTAAATAGTTCTCCCCTTTATCCTCCCTGGTTTTCTTTTTATTAATGAGGACACTTGTTTCTTACGATTGTTTTATTTGTACATATTACTTTGTTTCCACATGTTGTATATAGTTTGTTCTTGTTTTATATATTTACAGTTAAAAAAAAAAGTTCTAAAAGAAAAACCAGTTTAAGTTCAGCCACAAGTGCGTGCTGTCATTTGTCCAGGAAAAGTGGGAGGGGGGTGTGGTTGGGTGCTCCATGGTGTGGGCGTTGGGGCAGGAGTGTGGTGGAGGAAGGGGCGGGCAGTGGGGGGCCTGGCAGAGTTCACCTCGCGGCCTCATCATCGAAGTGGGCCCGCAGGGCCTCCCGGACCCGGGTCCCTTCGGGGTCCACCTGCCTACTGGGGGCAGCAGGTGGCTGTACGTCGGCCCTGCCGGTCTCCACAGCCCAGCCCTGGAAAAAGGTCTCCCCCTTGCTCTCCACCAAATTGTGCAGGGCGCAGCAGTCACCCACAATCAGGGGGATGTTGTTGGGGCCCGCATCCAGGCGGGTCAGGAGACATCTCCAGCGTCCTTCCAGGCGGCCAAATGAGCGCTCCACCACCTGGCGCGCGTGGTTCAGGCGCTCGTTGAAGCGCTCCTGGCTAGCGGAGAGATGGCCCGTGTAGGGGTGCATAAGCCAGGGCCGGAGGGGGTATGCCGCATCTGCGAAGACGCAGAGGGGCATGGTGGTGTCCCCCAGAGGGATCTCCCGCTGGGGGATGTAGGTCCCCGCCTCCAGCCGGCGGCACAGGCCCGAGTTCCGGAAAACCCGGGCGTCATGGGTGCTGCCAGGCCAGCCCACATAAATGTCCTGGAAACGTCCCCGGCTGTCCACCAAGGCCTGGAGGACGACAGAATGGTAGCCCTTGCGATTCAGGTATCGTCCTCCACTGTGATGCGGGGCGCGGATGGGGATGTGAGTCCCATCCAGAGCCCCGAAGCAGTTGGGGAAGCCCAGGGTGGCAAAGGCCACGATGGTGGCATCTGGGTCCCCCAGCCTCACAAGCCTGTGCAGGAGCATGGCGTTGATGGCACGCACAACCTGCAGAGAAAGCACATGGGACAGCACCAATGAGGGGTGAGCAGGGTGTGTGTGGCCCTGCCCTGCCCTGCCCTCCTCTGCCCGGGCCCCCCTCCCCTGCCCGGCCCTCCTCTGCCCTCCCCCGCCCTCCCCTCCCCTCCCCTCCTCTGCCCAGGCCCCCCTCCCCTGCCCTGCCCTCCCCCCGTGGGTTCTCTTACCTTCATGAGGACAGCCCCGACGGTGGCCTTGCCGACACCAAACTGCTGCCCCACGGATCGGTAGCTGTCGGGAGTGGCCAGCTTCCAGACAGCGATGCTGACCCGTTTCTCCACTGTGAGGGCACGCCGCATGGCAGTGTCCTGGTGCCTGGGTGCCGGGGTGAGCCACTGGCACAGCTCCATAAATGTCTGCCGGCTCATCCTGAAGTTCCTGAGCCAGCGGTTGTCATCCCACTCCCCAAGCACCAGCTGCTCCCACCAGTCGGTGCTGGTGGGGTAGCTCCACAGCCGCCGGCGTGTGAGGCGGGGGTGAGGGGCGGGGTGCTGCAGGGTTGGGGGTTGAGCCCTTCTGCCCTGGGGGCAGCTCCTCCTCCGGGGTAGCAAGGAGGTGCTCAGCTGCCTCCCGCATGGCATGGAGCAGGGCAAGCCCTGCTCCTGCCGGGAGGGCTGGGTGGACCTCTGGCTGCTGCTGCTGCTGCTGCTGCTGCTCCTGCTGGGGGTCCATGACTGTGGCGCCCAGGGTCTGTGTGCCTATGGCTCCTCAGACCGCGTGCTGTGCAGGCTGAGTGTGTCTGGGAGGGGCCCTTTAAGGGAGCGGCTAGCTGTTGCCCCAGAAGCGCTAGTCTGCCCTGTGACCCTGTCTGCAGCTGTGCCTGGCATCTCTATTTCGATGTCTGCTACTTTGGCGTGTAGACGTTCCCTCACTGCGCCTATTTCGATGTTGGGCTGCGCAACGTCGAAGTTGAACATCGATGTTGCTGGCCCTGTAGGACGTGTAGACGTTATTCATCGAAATAGACTATTTCGATGTAGGCTTCACGTGTAGACGTAGCCTTAAAGTGATAAATATGTATGTGTTTTTCTCCCACTTTCAACCCAGATGATTTTGTTTTGTTTTCTTTTGTTTTTGGAAGGTGTAAAATTACAAATGTTGCAATGTTTGAACCTTTCAGGGTGGGTGCCAGGTTAGGAAGATTCCAACTGAGTGGGCTCGTGGGTTGCTCGGCAGCTTTCCTGCTGGGCACTACCAGGACATGGTAAGGAGTGAGTGTCTGTCTGGAGCAGCTTTGGGCTCCCATCTTCTCATCTTTCCTACCTCAGCATGGAACCAGGGTGTGGGAGTGAGAGACTCTGGCTTCCAGTCAGAGTCCCTTAGCAGACCTGAGCAAATAAAGGAGACACAACCTTCCCAGTAACCCCTCAGGTTCACAGTGCAAGGGGACTTTGGGGGCTGATGAGGATGATTTACTCATTTATTGCCACATAAAGTTAAATAAAGAATGTTTGTGTCTTCTTGTTTCTGTTCCCAAAGGAAGGCACTGCAGAAGGAGTTCTCAGAAGAGTAACTGCTTTGCAGACAGAAGTGAGTACTGACTGACTGGCACTTTCCACCCAACAAGGAAACTTTCCTTTGATACATATCAGGTGAGCATTGATCCTCAAATGAAGAATTTTGTGTTTTAATATGCAGTCTTTTGAAATTCAAAAACAAATAAAAACTTTGAATAACTCAGCTCATTCACAGCTCTTATGAGTAGGCTCAATATTGCCAAGAGTCAGTCAGCTCTGTGATTTCAAAATAATAGTCCCCTGGGGTGAATTTAAAAAGGTTTTATTGATACAAACAAATCCTGGCTAACACAAATAGTTAACTAAAAAACTATAAAGCAGTAAGTCAAAGAACCTGGCTCTCATGCTAGTTCTCAATAAGCAAGGCCAACATTGATCTTTTCAAGGTTTCTTATGAAAATAATTTTTGCCATATTCAGTCCCAGTCCCCAGTCACTTTGCAGTGTTCTACGGGACATGTTTACTAATATTAATATGAATATATTTATTCAGAATACTCTGTTCTCTTAAAAAAGTATGAAGCATTTATAAACACCTCATAGCCGAGTTAGAGTGAATAGTCAAAATTATTACTTATTTCTGTGTGCAAGTAATACACATATGGAAGGGTGTAGCCAGCCTGACTACTGTCTGTGTCAGGAATTGGCTTATCTACACCCACTAAAGGTGGTGCTGGGAGTAAAATCAAATGCAAAATAGATTCTTGCAGTCCATGTTCCAAAGATATGTTTCTTACAGCATTGCTAGTATTTCACCCGTTAGCTGAAGTGAATGAGGCTAGTATTTCAGGCGCTGTTTGAGCATGAATTAGGACACTCCAGCCAGCTAATCACAGAATCAGAGAATTACAGGACTGGAAGGAACTTCAAGAGGTCATCAAGTCCAGAACCATGTATTCCTGGCAGGAACAAGCACCATCTAGACCACCTATGACAGTTGTTTCTCTACCTGGTTATAAAAATCTGGAGATTCCACAACCTCCCTAGGTAATTCATTCAAGTCCTTAAGCACCCTGACAGGACATTTCTTCTTAATGTCCAAACTAAACCATCCTTGCTTCAATTTAAGCCCAATGCTTCTCGTTCTCTTGCTAGAGGTTAAGGTGAATTTTTTTTAACCTCCTCCTTGTAACAACCATTTAGGTACTTAAGAACTGTTATGTCACCTCTGTCTGTTCTTTTCCAGACTCAACCCCAGTTCTTTCACTCTTCCCTCCCAAATCATGTTTTCTACGCCTTCAATCGTTGTCTCTCTTTGGACTTTTTTTTTCCAATTTCTCCACCTCTTTCCTGAAATGTGGCACCCAGAACTGGATACAATAATTTAGTTGAAGCCTAATCAGCACAGAGTAGAGCAGAAGAATTACTTCTTGCATCTTGCTTACAACACTCCAGCTAATGCATCACAGAGTGATGTTTGCTTTTTTACAAGTACCCTTTTGATGTCATTCACTATGATCTCTCCCAGCTAGTATCAAACGCAAACTTTAAAAGTGTACTTTTCTTTGTGGACTAACTTCTAGATATAGGTAATCTTGAAAAGTTGTCTCGTGTAATTAAGGGTAACCTTCCTTATTCTGCCCACAAAGTACTGCCTGAGGGTGAAGATGTTACATATGGATTTCTCACTTTATGAGCACACTTTTAGATATGTGTGCTCCTTGTCTAATGTGGGCTGAAATCAATGACTACACTAGAGAATTTTGTCAAGGAAACTCATGGAGCAGCTACACACAATGTGTTTTGACGACTGTCGAAAAAATTCAGCATGTCTGTCAACACCATTCTGCCTCTCCGCGATTAGGAATAAAGCCTTCGTTGACAGTTTCTGTTGACAAAAAAAGCCATGTAGCCATTCCATGAGGCCCTCTATCAACAAAACTCTCTAGTGTAGATGTAGCTATGGAAGGTTCTTATCTATTAGGCACTACTGAGGTCACAAAAGAAAACTGGAATAAAATTAATTTACTTTTACCCACATTCCACGTGCTATTCAGGTGTCTGAAATTAATGGAATATATTTTCCAGATTAAAAATCTCTGTGAAGTTTAATACCAGACTCTATAATGCACCCATTTACACTCCTGTAGAGGGCTACAACCAGCAGTAACAAGAGCACTTAACAGAAATGTAGGTCAGCTACACTAAAGTCTGGCTACCTCCTAACAAGCCCCAAACCAGAGTAAGTTACACAGATGCAGCTATAAGTTTGACCTATGGCTGCCAGTGATAGCACTGTTTATATATATTTATTTTTTATCCTCCACGATGAAACTTATTTCTGCCTTCAAATGCTCTGACATGTTCCTCTTCACCACTTCAAGTTTGAGACCAGTGTACAAGCTGCTCATCCCTGATGGCTGGGACATGTTAATACCCTGCTCTTGCACAACTCTGTGGTAAAGCCCCTAAGTGCAGGTTTCTGTTCTGTGCCATCAGTCACTCATCTCTTCACAATAGTCCAGGATAAGAACCTGGAGCACGTGCATCCATGTGAGAGAAGGCATTTCTCCATTTACAGTAAACTCTTTCATATCTAGCAGCCCCAGGACTGGGAGGTTGCTGGATACACAAATATTCTGGATAAGAGAGAGGTACACCTAGCAATGCATAACAAAAATATGAATAGAGATTAAGATACAAACAAAAATGTATGCAGAATACTTTATTTACCAATAATGGTAGTATTGTACATTAAACTTATACTCTATTTGTATTTACCTTCACTATACTGCGTTAATGGAAAATGTAACTAAAATTTACTTATGGTTAAAATGCACATTATTTGAGGGTTCCAGATCACAGAGTGCCAAGTATGAAAGAGTTTACTGTACTGTGCTTCAAAATGAAGAAAGGTGCAGGTATAACTGCCCACAGATGGGCTTGATAATGTGACCTCTGGAGCTTAGTGCATGAGCAGCTACAGTTTGAGCTAAAAGCCACCTGGCTCTTAGCTGAGGCTGTAGACATTCTTTCTCTGTGTAAGTGCCACTCCACGGGAGAGTGAATTACATCCCTAGGTGTGTGGGTAAACATGGCTTTTTGGTCAGTACTTAGCAGTGGGCTGGTTCCCCCCACCCCCTTCTGCTAACATGTCAGGGCACAGCATGACTTCCACGTGTCCTTTCCCCATCAGAGGGTTCACCCACTATTCATGGCACCTCCTAATGGTTATCCTGGGGATTAGTTCTGGCAGCCTGTGCTCTCCCTCTGGTGGTGTCTTTCCCCAGCTTGTATCTTTCTGTTGACCCACTCACTCCCACATCTGCAGCTTCCACTTTGTACTGTGGTCATCCAGCCCAGTTATTGAAGTCTTCCCCCTTGGAGGAATTCAAAATCTTTCCAGACCTTATTTTTAAGCTGGTATTTCCAACATCCTATGCCACTACCCAGTAGCTCATAAAGAAATCCAAGCATCCCCTCTGCCCTGGGTTCCAGCCCACAGACCTATTATATGCATCTAAGACATATTTCCTTCACCCTTGGTGCAGTTTCTTAAGGCTTCTTCCTACCTTACTAGCTTCTCTCCTCTCTAGGTTTCACAGCCTCCAACTCTCTTCACCTAAGGAGCAACTGTAGTCTACTTTCTTGCATCCTTTGCAATAGTTAGGTACCTAGTTCCTACACAGCTGAGCATACTCCTAATTAGTAGCCTGCTCCCTGACCACTCCTCCAGGTGCACCCAGGGGAGTTAATTGGCTTGCCTTGCCACTTTAATCCCTTATCACCCAGTGTGGGCAGTGCCCCATCAAACACAGCCTCATACAGATGCTAAGTACAGTTGGAATGTCTCCACTCTCAGCACTTCTATATTAAAAAGTGCTCATTTATATCTCAGCAAGTTCCAAGCTTTGCTTACCTGGAATTTGTGGCAGTTGGAACTGAAGTAATAAGAAGAAGAAGAAGAATATAACAATAAAATGTTCTTTTCAAAATAAAAAGTGAAGGTGAAGACACTTGTAAATGGGAAATGACAAAACAAGTAATTAAATCTCAGTTGTCTGCAGCAGCACTGTGGGCCCTGGTGGGGGGGCAGCTTCAAACCCCAGAAGGGGCAGGACTCAGAGCCAAAAGGGCAGGGGTAAGGGCATTCAGTCTTTGCTGGCCCCACTCCACTCCCTCACAGCCACACACAGAGGGAGCAGTGCTACGCAGCAGTCCAAAGAAGCCCAGATGCAAAGCAGCAGCAGTGGTGGCTGGAGCTCTGGGTCTCTTTGAAACACTGGGCAGGGGGGCAACTGCCCCTTTAACCCCCTCCCAGTTGGCAGGCCTAAATGTTTGACTGGATATTTCTGTCAACACACACACAATACAATTATTCTACTTGTCTAGGTAAGGTACTCATTTGTGAGCTACAGCAGGTGCACCAGGATTCAGTTCATGAAAGAATCAAGAACAGAATCTTCGCAAGGTCTGATTTGTAGCAGCTGGTGTGTGTGCGAGGGCGGGTGGACAGGCGTTGGGGGGGATCTCTGTTTATTAACTTGAGTTTTTGGGTTCTGGATCCCAAATCTCCAAGGAAACCTGCTGCCCCGGTGCCTCACGGCCATCCCTTCCACTCAGATGTCAGGAGATGCCAAGCCTTAACTTTGGGTTATGTAGGATGGGATGGAGTGTCCACTCCCTCCAAACTTCCATCTTCCAGCTCAGTATGAAGCTGTTTGCCTCTTCTGAGTCTTATGGTGTTTACAAAGAGCTTCTTCAAGAAAGTTCTTGGGAAATGATCAATGCCCCCCTCTCAAAAAGCCCTAGGTGGCTGTGTAGGACCAGAACATAATCCAATTCTGGTCCCCAGTAAGGGAAACAGGAGGAAGGAAAAAGGGGGTGGAGGGGGAATAGAGAAAAGATAATATTTGGAGGGCTCTGTAATAGAAAGAGAGAGCATGACACATGATGTGTGGTATTAGAGGCCTAATGCAGGGCTTAATCCTGAACTAAACTCAGGCCCTGCTGATATAAAGTATGATTATTAAGAAAGTCATGCTATGTGCAAAAGTCTGGCCCTGTTATAAAACATGCCTGGCTGCAGGTTCATAGTCAAGAACATGAACTTGTCAATATTCTTAAGTGCTAGGACAATGAGTTGGGCCTGGAGTTGGGCAGGAGGAGGATACTGGGGTGCCTTCGGGAATCCATGTAGTGTCTTCGTTGATACCAAAATTTCTGCTGCTGCAAAAGTCCATCTCTTTAACACCAGTATCCTTCTGGTAATGCTGTATGGCTGCAAAATGTGGAATATGACATTTACAGAAGAATTAAAGCTGCAAAACACCCAAAGAGCAATGGTGGTGTATTGTGTAAGAAAAGAAAAAGTGTGGAAAGTGTAAGGATTTTAGTTTGAATAACGGGCTAGTGAGTTGGAAAAAAATCTACAATGTGATCCATGACTTCATACCAAGTTAAATGTATAGTAAGTTGAACTGCTTCTGAAGGAGATTATTCTCTAGTTATTAGCTCAATAGAGTGGAGTGGAACTCAAGAAATCTGATTTTACTTTCAGCTCTGCTAATGACTTCCTTTGTGACCCAGAGCAACTCAGTCTCTCTGAACCTCAATTTCCCCAACTATAAAATGGGCATAATGTTACTTGTCCAAGCCTTTGTGTGTGTGCTATAATTGAGCTGTAGGAAATCCAGGGCAAGGACTTCTAACTCTAAGGCTGTGTTGAAACATGCTCCTCCCATTTTTGGGGGAAGAAGGGTGCTTTAGAAATTGGGGCATCCCTTTGAAGGAACCCCAGCTACACAGCTATTTTTAGTTCGAAATCAGCACATTCAATGGGATGTGTGGCCACCATTATGTATATCAGCACCTCATTTGCATTTTGAGCAGCCGTAATTTACATGCCTCTTCTGAAAAGGAGCGGTAGTGTAGTCACAGCTTTAATGTGTATTTGTGTAATGCCTAGCACAATCTAGTCCAAAACTCAGCTGGTGTTTCTAATACTGGTATTCATAATAAATGAAAGGAGTCAAACTTTAATCCAAAGACAATTGATATTTGATCCAGAAAGATATTGTTTCACTTGTTTTAAATGTCAATACAATTTAGTTAAATTTTGTTAAACTTTCTGCTTCATATTGTTACAATTACAATGTAAGATATATATTAGTTGTCAAGACACTAAGTTGAAGTTGTATTTACTTTATTCCTACTACAATTAATTGAGCGTGAAGCTTGAGCTACACAGAAATTAAATTGCTTTCTTCTCACCCTTTAACCACAGCCACACTATTTTTTCTAATTATTTTTATAAAGTTCTTAGGTAATGACATGGGACAGTAGTTTACAGTATTCATGAGGAAAGAAGAGTCATGCAAGTTATCCTATTTGACTGAACATAAAGATGTAGGCAGTTGGCTGTACATGATTTCTTCATTGTATCGGTTATAATATGTCAAATTTTGGGTTGTCAGACATCCCTGTGACAAGGACCAAATTAACAAAGGGAAAGCTAAGCATGGAAACTTTATTGCACAGCTGGAAACATATCAAAGAGCAGTCTTTGTCTTTAGATTTCAAGTGTATTTATGAAAGCATTGCTTCTTTCCTTTTCCAATTCTAGTTCCAAATCTTACAAGCAATGGAAACTGCCAGGGTAGAATCTAAAGTTAAGTTTTTATAATTTTATTCTACAATCACATAGTATATATTTTAAAAGACAGGCCCATCAATAAAATGCTTTTAGCAGCTATTGTGAAATATCAGTTACATAAGATAAATCTTATGGTATGTGGAGGCAGGTTGCAGAGATGTATTGTACTCTCTTCATAGCCATGATCACACCTGAAGGCTTATATAATGGCCCCTGTGTGTTCCCCATCCAGAACTTTTAGAAGACTTGGTCTTAATCACCATAAGAATGATGATCTCCATTCTGACCTATTCCCAGTGAATTTCCTTCCCAGGCTGGCCTATTGAGATGAAAGCAGGAAACCCTTTTTCAGCAAGCTAGGGGCAGGATGACCCTTTTTTAGCTGTTTTATTCTTGACTTTATGTAGGAGACCACCAAACCACATCTTCCTTATTCAGGTGAATTTCACACCATATACAACAAGCCTCTTCCTAGCCCTGTGATGGGGCTCTGCCTTGCCAGGCACGAGAGGGTAAGTTCAAATCCTGGTCCTTTCTAGGCCCTGGCTGACTTAGGTATCACTCTGGTCTTTGAGAATCACAGCAAAGCAATCCTACTGGTGAAACTGAAAGCACCCACACAGCTGAGACCAGAACAGGCTCCTTGCTGGCCAGACATGCTGGGAAATAAAATTGACGTAGTCATGGCCAAAGATGGCTATTGTTCCCTTCCCTTGCTGACACTCACCTTTCTAGGCCAGGCAGAAGGAGGAAATTTAGGACAGCTCTTGGCATCCCTTTCACTAATATTGATAGAGACAGGTAGAAGCTAATGGCTTATCTCAGGAATGGGCCTGATAATACAAAGAAGGCTGTGCACAGCTCTATTTTTTTTTCAATTCAGCCTGGAGCTCTTCCTGGCATTTTAGTGGCTTTTGTTTTTTATTTTTCTAAAAATCCCAGATCACTTGAGGAGAGACTACCAAATCCATCCATCAGCTGAAATATCTGTGCTTTTAAAATAATGGATACAGCACTAGTTCTTCACAATCTGCAGTGGTGGGGATTTTTTATTTTTAAATTACTGGCCCCCCTGTGCAGCTCAGTCCTTCTTCGGAACAGGCACGCCTCCAAGGGAGCAAGATATGTACTCTTGTAGGGATTGTGTGGCCTTGCAAATGATGGTATTTTCAGCTGGACAGGATCTTAAATGCTGGCCGATGGAAATTTTAAGACTTGTACTAGTACCAAAGTTAGATTTATAGTTTTTCTAAGAAATCTCACTTTCTACAGCACTGTTACAGTGAGTTGAAATGTTCTGGGATAAACTCTGACTTTTCAGAGATCACATTTCATGTGTTAAAATATATGGTAATATAAACAAAAAGTGTGAAGTATTAGCTTCAACTTAGTAAAAATAGGTCATGTAACTTTAACACCAACAGACCTGGGTTGCTGGCCCCAGGAATAGAACCTACAAGCATAGGGTCTAAAGCCCTGCACCCTACCACATGAGCTAGAGATCAGAGACTTCACTCACCTCAGATGAGGTCTCAATGGCCTCTCAGTACTGTATGCTTTCACAGGCTGAGGAAGCATGTCCCAAGCACCACTTGTAATACTGACAGACCTGGGTCACCAGCCCCAGGAATAGAACCTATGAGGATAGGGGCTAAAGTCCTGCATGCTATCACATGAGCTAAATGCCAGCTGGCTGTTAGCCAAGGCTGTAGAGCAAAGACTTTACTCACCGCAGATGAGGCCTCAGTGCCTCTGGGTACTATATAACTATTATACTAGTGCTCAATTAACTGAAAACATGGTGACATTGTGGCCTCTGTCCAAATCTCAGTAACATTACAAATACGGCTCTACAGCTTAACATGAACATGCATACAGTCTACCTTATAAAATAAAAACAACACAAATACCACAAGACAAAACAAACAACAGGAAGTTAAAAAGGTGAATTGAGTGTGTGCATGAAGCAATAGAGAGAATATATTTAAAAATAGTCCTTCATGACACATTCCTTTTATCAAAATAATTAGAACTTTTTTCTCCTAAAGAACAAAAGGAGGTAAAAGAAAAGAAAAGAGAAGAGAAGAGTTGTAGAACTGGAAGGGACCTTTGGAGGTCATTAAGTCTAGTCCCCTGCCCTCTTGGCCAGATCAAGCACCAGCCCCCACCTTTTTTTTTAATCTATTTGTCCCAGATCCCTTAATGGCCACCTCAAGGTTTGAGCTCATAACAGTGGGTTTAGCAGGCTAATGCACAAATGACTGAGCTATCTCTCCCCTCTCAAGTCAGAGAAACAAGTGTACCATTAATGAAATTAAGTAAACTCTGCTAATTATAAAATGTGAGTCTTTAAAACCCGAAATGATATTAAATTTCACATCACGTCACATCACTGTCTGTGCATGTTACTATGAGAACTTCCACTCTGTTTAGTTACAGACAGAAAAGTGAGTAAAATCACAGTAATTCCCTGATAGCAACCGTGATACTACCAGCATGAAACTCCCACTTTGGCATATTTACCTGGCCATTACTGCAACAATGCAGCTGCTATCACAGCTGGCTCTTTTGTTCCCACCCAACTCTGTTCCTATACCACACAAAATCCTGAGGAGTGACAAAGTCCAGACAATGCCAGAACTTTTGGGGTTAATGCAATGCTTGCAGTATCACTGAGGGCAGAGGGGGTAGATGAGGAATTTGGTTCATAGACAGCCATGGCCCATCTCTGTTATATCTTTTACGTGTTACTGATTTAGCAAGAGGCTGTTGTCCCCACTCGTGAGTGTACCATCCTGAACCTTGCCAGTTTTGCCACACTAGTACTGTTGTATACCATGTCTTCTGGGCTCCTCTTCTACATTATCCAACAGAGCTCCCAGAAGCAGCAGGTTCTGAGAGAGATCACAAAGTTGCTGGCCCATGACGGATTAGTAGTCAAATGATTATTTAAGTACTGCCAAGGTCAATGCAAGTAGAAGTCGACTAAATAGACAAAGTTGCTATTTAGCCCTTCTAGAAGTCTAGTATAAACCATATTTGGCATCCAGGGGAATAACTTAAAACCAGGCTGGAGAATCTACAGCCCGCAGCTTGCCTTCTTCAGGCCCATGAGGTTTGGGGATCGTGCACTCTGCTCAACGCTGCAAGCTGGTGTTGACACTCCAGCCAGGGGGGGCTCTGCATGCTGCAGCGAACTGCCCCTTGCAGGCTCCACTCCCTGTCACTCCCATTCGCCGGGATTTGAGGAGGCCTGTGCTTGCAGGCAGTGCTTCCCTGAGCCACATGGAGCCACCTGCACACCCTCCACACCAGGAACTGTTCCAGGCACCGCAATCCCATGCTCCCTCCCTATCTCCCTCTCCTGCCCAGACCATCACCCCATCCTGCTCTTGTACCCCTCACTCTCCTCTCCCAGACCCCCAGCCCACTCGTGCATCTCCATTCCTACCCATACCCTGTACCTACCCCTTTTCCTGCCCAGACCCCACTCCCACACCCTCCTCTGGCCCAGACCCCACTCTGTCAGCCCACTCCTGCATCCCTCCTCTCACCCAGACTCCACATCCCTACCCTGCTCCTGCACCCTCTCTCTGTTCCAAACCCATAGCTCACCCCAAGTCACTCCTGCTCCCTCCTTCCCACCCAGCTCCCACATCTCCAGCCTTCATGCCTCCAGCCCCCTCTCCCATCCCTCTCCCACTGAGGCATATGCAGGTGCATCTCCAATAGAAACACATGCTGCTGGCTGTGGGCACTCTGAATGCTATTCTAATCAGATGGGTGGCACCCATATCTCTCTGGGGTGGCCACCCAAGCATTCTGTGTACAAGAAATACAAACCCTGACCATTAGCCCACTCCTGCTTTGCCTCTGTACCCTACCTTCCACCCAGATTCCACACCTCCAGCCCACTTCTGAAACCTACTTGCCACCCAGACCCTGCATGCCCAATGCCAACTTACTACGCAGGAACCCCACCACCCACTGAATCATTCATTTTTGCCCCAGGTAGGGAACCCCACAAAATCTACAGGCCTCAGGCCCTCAGAAGAGTTAATTAGGCCCAGGGAGAAGCTCTGAGCCTTGGCACTCCTCCTCATGGGGCTGGAGTGCAAGGGGAACTGCTTGTCAGAGGCTACGTCTACATGTGCACGCTACATCAAAATAGCTTATTTCGATGTAGCGACATCGAAGATGAATAACGTCTACACGTCCTCCAGGGCTGGCAACGTCGACGTTCAACTTCGATGTTGGGCAGCACCACATCGAAATAGGCGCTGCGAGGGAACGTCTACATGCCAAAGTAGCACACATCGAAATAAGGGTGCCAGGAACAGCTCGAGGCAGGGTCACAGGGCGGACTCAACAGCAAGCCGCTCCCTTAAAGGGCCCCTCCCAGACACAGTTGCGCTAAATAACACAAGATCCACAGAGCCGACAACTGGTTGCAGACCCTGTGCATGCAGCATGGATCCCCAGCTGCAGCAGCAGCAGCCAGAAGCCCTGGGCTAAGGGCTGCTGCACACAGTGACCATAGACCCCCGCAGGGGCTGGAGAGAGAGCGTCTCTCAACCCCTCAGCTGATGGCCGCCATGGCGGACCCCGCTATTTCGATGTTGCGGGACGCGGATCATCTACATGTGCCCTACTTCGACGTTCAACTTCGAAGTAGGGCGCTATTCCCATCCCCTCATGGGGTTAGTGACTTCGACGTCTCACCGCCTAACGTCGATTTCAACTTCGAAATAGCGCCCAACACGTGTAGCTGTGACGGGCGCTATTTCGAAGTTGGCGCCACTACTTCGAAGTAGCGTGCACGTGTAGACATGGCCAAAGGCACACAAGCTGACTTTCATCAGCACATGAGGCAAGAGCTCAGCCCTGCCCCTTCGCTCCCAGGCAGCTGGGAGCTTGCTCAAAGCAAGGACACCTAGGGATTAACAAAAGACCAGCTAAAGCTACCAACCACCAAATAACAAGTAAAGCTCTACATCTTTATTTATTAATGAAGGTGCTATAAGTAGGAATATTAGTCACTTTAAACAGTATCACTGGCACTTTGACTGTATATAGAAGTCAAAAGGTCAAATTTTGGCACTTCACCTTGGAAAGGTTCCTGACTCCCTGATCTAAGTAATAAGTCTATACAGTTTATCCTCTCTCAAAGATTTTGAAGCTGCCAACACTTGCAAGAGACAACTTCAAAGCAGTGGATAAAAAATTAGATATGCGACCAAATTCTCTTATACATTGAGCAAGAAATTTGCCTTTTAATTACACTGAGCATAGTTTCACCTAAACCAATTATCCTGAAATAAGTATTGTTAGAACTATCTTTTTAACTGCCACCCTAATAAGACAAAAGCCATAAACAGTCAGATTAGCTTGTCAAGTGAGGAAAAAGAATGCATCAATACTCAGACTGTCGGCAGAAAGTACACACACACACACACACATATTTTACACATTTTACAGAACGCTTATTTTTACGATTAAAAAGTGAATAGCAAACTTTTCATAACACTATAATCACTGTTTCTACAATTTTGCAAGTACAATGATCCACATTTCTATGCACCCCTCTGGTACTTAGATATCCAACTATTTGATTTGCAGTTACATCACCTGTTTGGTAAAGCAGTGTGGTTGCACTGGGTGCCAAGTTTATGGGATATCCTGATTTACTTCTACAGCAGTAGAAGAGACAATTGCTGGAAGGGTTGTTCAATTACCATACTTCCGCAGCTTTGCTGGTGACAAAGTGACAAATTGTTTTTTTCCCAAAAATGTACTTTCTATAGTACATAGTTCTATAGTAGTGGTTCTATTCTGGCAGCCCAATGTAAACAGACAATGGGGAAACAGACACCCAGCACATCTTGATAATCCAGAAGATGAAAAATAACTACTAAATGGAGGAAACATTTCCTGCATCATATAAATCAGTAGTCCACTATTTGCAATCTGAGGTGAGCTAAACAGAAAAACAACGGAGAAGATAACAAGAAAATGAGTAAAAGGCATCAGAAATCAGCAAAGTTTACATTTAAAATAAAAGAAAATTCAAAATTAACTTTGCAGAGTCAGTAGTCAAGGGAAACACAGGCTCCAGTTGAAAAAATTAAACACTTCATCAGACTGGGATTTAAAACCTCCTACAGTCATCCTCTATCATGCAATCAGTGCAGCAGTGACATATCTGATACCTATTAATGCTTGTGCAGGAATGGCAAGGGTAATAAATTTGTCCCTGCAAGGTTAGATTTTCTGCAATCACAGCTAACTTTAGTGAGATTTCCCGCCAGCTTTCTGATCTGGGAGCATGGATACCCAGTACTGCCTTCACACAGCACTAAAGATAAGAGCCCTTTTGTAAAGGTGACTGACAATTTCCAGATAATTTTTCATTTACCTGCAATTATGCTCTGCTCTATTTTCATGGCTATATTTTTTTCTTCTTTTATTAAACTGTTCCTAGAATAACCAAACATCAGGGTCAAAACGAGCATGAAATAGAACAGTAAGCTGTCCTTACTATAAATTTTCATTTTTGAGTTGAGATACAAAGCTATTCCTCAGTTCCTTCACCAATTCATCTCCCACACATTCTATTCTTAGCATTTTCATTTTCCACCAAGTCTTGTTTGCTATAAAAAGTATGCAGAGTTTCCAAGTAAAGCACAGGTCTGCCGAACTAGAGGCAAAATCTGGTATAGCTTTGTACGTTGCATAAATCTACAAGAGAATACACCTATTATAATTTATAAAAATCATTTTCATTTTATTTTCTTTCCCAGGTCTGTACTTCGCATCTAAATATTCTAATTATCATTTGAGTTATGGCAAGTGAAAAGCCCCAACAGTCTACTGATGCCTGCTTATCACATCTCTAAGTCTCATTTGTGCACTTCTAAAGGCTCTTTTGAGTTTGTGTTTAGGTATTTTTTAAAAAATAATGAGTGTTTGTAATTACAGCCTACAGGTAACAATCTATACCAAATAAAAGTTAGAACGACCAAGAATTAAAATAAAGATGAAGTGGAGTGTTTAGGCTCTATGCTGGTCAGAAATTGTTATGAATTGCAATGATACAGTGTGCACAACAAAATGCAAGTTAGATTTATTTATTGAATGTATTTAATTGGGAAATGGAACAGACAGAACAGTGGACAGGTGTTATAATAGGTGTTGTTAGTTTGTCATGGTGGCAATAATCTGAGATGTGTTCTTTACCTTGCTAATCGGCGCCTTAAATTTTCATGTGTCCTCCAGTTAATGCTGTTGAATAACTCTGAGAGGAAAGAAGGAAGGAAGGAAGGACATTTTTCCAGCAGACCAGGTGACATTCAACGCTGCAGCTGTGTAAACAGAGTTAATGCTATATATATAGATGACATGAAAACAAATCTGATCAATAATCTTCTGGTTCCATAACAAGGATAAATGTTGACCAGCAAGCCCACCTTTGGTTAGGCTGGTTGGTATAAAAAAAGCTCAAACAGGGAAAGTGAACTAAACAGAGAATATAAAAAAATGGGAAGAAATTACCATTGCACAAAAAACATGAAGAAAACTGTGATCTGTATCAATGGCTACGTCTACACATGAAGCCTACATCGAAGTAGCCTATTTCGATGTGGTGACATTGAAATAGGCTATTTCGATGAATAACGTCTACACGTCCTCCAGGGCTGCCAACGTCGATGTTCAACATCGACGTTGCGCAGCACCACATCGAAATAGGTGCAGCGAGGGAACGTCTACACGCCACAGTAGCACACATCGAAATAAGGGTGCCAGGCACAGCTGCAGACAGGGTCACAGGGCGGACTCAACAGCCAGCCGCTCCCTTAAAGGGCCCCTCCCAGACACACTTGCACTAAACAGCACAAGATACACAGAGCCGACAACGAGTTGCAGACCCTGTGCATGCAGCATGAATCCCCCGCTGCAGCAGCAGCAGCCAGAAGCCCTGGGCTAAGGGCTGCTGCACACGGTGACCATAGAGCCCCACACGGGCTGGAGAGATAGCGTCTCTCAACCCCCCAGCTGATGGCTGCCATGGAGGACCCCACAATTTCGACGTTGCGGGACGCGGATTGTCTACACGGTCCCTACTTCGACGTTGAACGTCGAAGTAGGGCGCTATTCCGATCCCCTCATGAGGTTAGCGACTTCGACGTCTCGCCGCCTAACGTCGAAGTTAACTTCGAAATAGCGCCTGACGCGTGTAGCCGCGACGGGCGCTATTTCGAAGTTAGTGCCGCTACTTCGAAGTAGCGTGCACGTGTAGACACAGCTAATATGTGCAACTAGGTACTTTCACTGTACTTAATGTCTATCAAATATTATTAAATTTATTCTCACACAACCTCCTACAAGCTAGGAAAACAGTAACTCCTTTTCACATGCAGAATTTGTTCAAGTTCACACAGAAACATGTTGCAGAGCTAGGTATTGATCTCATATCCTAGTATCAATTCAGTCTGATAACCACAAAGAAATCTTTTCTCCTGTTATGATTTTGTACACATGGAGTGAGGAGTGATTCTTCACTGAAGGGTACTGCCTTGCAAACTGGTGAAAGTCCCATGATACACCAGGAAATCCTGTAGACTTTGGGATGTTTCGGAAGACCTAGGCATTTGTGCTTTTATCCTGGCCTCTTGTTTGCCACAGCAGCACAGCTCCTTCAGAAACCATATTCTCACAAAGTCCCTCACCACTGTAGGAGACAGTGGAGAGGTGACAACATGCAGCATTAGATCATGTAATATAATGTACAGGAAAACCAGATTTCCAAGTGAAAGATGGGAGAACAATTCTTATGGCACTCTACCCGCTTTAGGCCCAATAGTCTCCCTTCACATGAATGGCCACCAAACATACTACTGAAAATACTGACCCATTAAAGTCAAGAATTTGGCTACTGACTTCACTGGGGCCAGGATTTCACCCACAAAGTTTACAAGGTGATGCGATATTGGCTGAGACTCCCAACCTCTTCTTGATCTGTCCAAAAAAGTGAGTTTTCATCTGCTTTCATCCAGTGCATAAAACAACATGATAATATATGTCCCTTATGGATTACATAGTTAGAAATTTTAAGGGGTCTGCTTTTGGTTTTCACTCAATCACTGGATACCACCTATTATTACTAATAATGATTAAATTATGTAATATTTTGCACTTATTTAGCTTCCTTCTGAGGATCTGTAACACATTTAAAATGTTTCTTTACCCCCAGCAATACCTCTATAATAGAGGAAAGCATTGTTATTTCTAATTTACAGAAGGGGAAATATGTCAGAAGAGGGCAAGAATGTTATTTGAGAACTACAATAAGACAACACCATTACAATAGTATGCTTATGCTTATGCTTTATTATTTGCTGCTTGACATTCCTGGCAGAAATCCAGACTACATTATACCCCACTGAATTTTAGTTGAGCCAGAAAAATATTTTCTACAAACATGTGCTTAATCTAGTTTGGGAAGTGGAGAGAAAACTAATGAGGATACAATATTGGGAGTAAATTAATGTAACATGTGATGTCGTCAGTGTCAGAAGTTTTCTAGGTATCTTTGGCAGCAGCATGTAGATTACAAAGAGAAGAAATAACCAGAGACCAGTAAGTTAAGAAGGGGTTACGGGAATGAATGTATTGAGTGTGCCGTGGACATGTCTAAATAGATTTACCTTCCAAAGACAGACAAATGGGATATCTCTTTTGTAAATGATGTAACCTGCACATACCTATACAAGTTCCTTTCTGGTATAAAATATCATTGATCTTAAGAGTTAGTAGTTCTTTCCAAAGGAACCCAAATAGGCTAGTACACTGTAAATTTCTTCCAACTTACTACACTACAGCTATGTCTACACTGGGACGCTACATCGAAATAGCTTATGTATTTCGATGTAGTGAAATCGAAATAAACTACTTTGACGAGTAGCGTCCACACATCCTCCAGGGCTGGTGCCGTCAACGTTCAATGTCAATGTAGGACAGCATTACATCAAAATAGGTGCCGCAGGGAAGCGTCTACACGCAAAAGCGGCCCAAATCAAAATAAGGGTGCCAGAAAAAGCTGCAGACAGGGTCAAAGGGCGGACTAGCACTTCAGGGGCAACAGCAAGCTGCTCCCTTAAAGGGCACCTCCCAGACACACTCAGCCTGCACAGCACGCAGTCTGCAGAGCCACAAGGACGCACACCCTGTGTAAGCAGCATGGACCCCCAGCAGCAGCAGCAGCAGCAGCAGCAGCCAGAGGCCCACACACCCGCCCCTGGAGCAGTAGCCGCCCTGCTCAGTGCCATGGAGGAGGCAGCTCAGCATCTTCTATTCAAGGAAGATGAGCTGTCCTCAGGGGATGAAGAAGCAGCCCCAAACCATGCTGCCCTCCCAGCCTCCCCCTGCTGGACACACCGCCAGCTATGGAGGTACCCCATTAGCACAGACTGGTGGGAGCAGCTGGTGCTTGGCGAATGGGACAACGACCGCTGGCTCCGGAATTTCCGGATGAGCAGGCAGACATTCCTCGAGCTCTGCCAGTGGCTCACCCCTGCCTTACAGCACCAGGACACCCCCATGCGACATGCCCTCACCATTGAGAAAGGGGTTGGCATCGCTGTCTGGAAGCTGGCCACTCCAGACAGCTACCGATCCGTAGGACAGCTGTTCGGTGTGGGCAAGGCCACCATCAGGGTTCTCATCATGTCATCCCCAGGGGGATGGGGGAGCCTAGGGGAGGGGGAGCTCGGGGGGGGAGCCCTGGGGGGAGGGGAGCTCGGGGGAGGAACTCTGGGGGGAGGGGGAGCCCAGGGAGAGAGCCAGACACACCCTGCACACCCCTCACAGGTGCTCTCATGTCCTTCCCCTGCAGATGGTCCGCACAATCAACGCCCTGCTCTTCCACAGGCTTGTGCGACTTGGGGACCCGGATGCTGCCATCGCGGGGTTAGCCAGCCTGGGCTTCCCTAATTGCTTTGAGGCTCTGGATGGGACCCACATCCCCATCCATGCCCCAGAGCACAGCGGAGGACACTTCCTGAATAGGAAGGGCTACCATTCTGTGGTCCTCCAGGCCTTGGTGGACAGCCGGGGCCATTTCTTGGACATTTATGTTGGCTGGCCTGGCAGCACCCATGATGCCCGGGTGTTTAGGAACTCAGGCCTGTGCCGCCGGCTGGAGGCGGGGACCTACATCCCCCAGCAGGAGATCCCTCCGGGGGACACCACCGTGTCCCTCTGCCTCATCGCAGATGCGGCGTACCCCCTCCGGCCCTGGCTCATGCACCCCTACACGGGCCACGTCAGCGCCACCCAGGAGCGGTTCAACACCCGCTTGAACCATGCGCACCAGGTGGTCGAGCGGACTTTTGGCCAGCTCAGAGGGCGCTGGAGGTGCTTCCTCACCCGCCTGGACACAGGGCTCCCCAAAATCCCCCAGGTTGTGGGTGCGTGCTGCGCACTCCACAACATGGTGGAGAGCAAGGGTCAGGCATTTGTCCAGGGCTGGGCTGTGGAGGCTGGCAGGGCCTACACCCAGCCACCCGCTGCCCCCAGTCACCATGTCGACCCTGAGGAGATCCAGGTCTGGGAGGCCCTGCGGGCCCATTTTGAGCAGGGTGCAGGGTGAATGCTGCCAGGGCCAGCTGCTGGTGAGCCACCCATCGCCCCCCCCCAACACTACCTGCCCTCACGCCCACACCACTGAGCACCAGAGAGCACACACCCACATGTTTCTTTTTTGTAAATAAACCAAA
The DNA here is from genome assembly GCF_033958435.1 of Carettochelys insculpta. NCBI lineage: Eukaryota > Metazoa > Chordata > Testudines > Carettochelyidae > Carettochelys > Carettochelys insculpta. The sequence goes on from NC_134145.1 coordinate 9,050,396, forward strand.
ACCTTGTTGAAATCAAACAATGAACTCTTGCATTACTGGTGGAACTATGTACATGGGGGGGACAGCTACTAAGGGGGGTGGGACAAGTCAACTATTTACAATTAATGGGGGAGAATACGTACAAAGCGGGGTCTGGGGGGCTCAGTCCTTGGCCTCCTTCGCCCCTACTGTCCTGTGCCTGGTGTGGGGGGGGGCAAGACCCACGTCTGGGCTGGAGGCCCCGTCGAGGCTGGGTAGGGGCCGGGAGAACTGGCAGATATGGCCGGACTGGTTCCTGAGGCCCACGGTCCCCCTCTGCAGCAGGCTCCAGGACACCTGGTGGAGGGTGGCTCGGAGGGATGGCAGGCGGAGTGGCGGGGGGGGGCCATCTGCTCCGCACTCCAATCGAAGGTCCTCATGAAGGCCCCCCAAGCCTCCTGGCGCCAGGCCAGCGCTCGCTCCTGCAGGTGGAGCCGCCGCTCCTCCACGTGCAGGCGGCACTCCAAGACCTCCACCTGACGCCGGAGGGTAGCGAGGAGCTGGGAGTCAGCGGACGCCCAAGGATGGCTCCGCCGCTGTCGGTCTCGTCCTGGGGCTGGTCCCTGCTCCGCCGCTGGGCTGGCCTGCTGCGATGGCCCCAGTGGGCTGTCCGGCATGACGGACGCAGCGCCCGTGCTCTTGGGGCCCTCAGATGGTGTGGCTGAGGCACAGAGGGGGAAAGAACGGAGACAGCCATTAGTCTGGGCCCTGACCCATGGCCCATGTCCCCCCACCCCTCTGCTGCTGGTTCCCCATCTCCTGTCCCCCAGAGATGTTGCTGATGGGTGTGGTATCCCCCTCAGGGGGGACCCTCTGGTTCTGCTCCCCCTCCATCCCCAGGGATGGGGCATGGCGCTGTCCTGGGGGGCAGGGGCTTATGGACTCTTCTGAGGGACATGCCACTGCTGTCCTCAGGGCTGTGGTCAGCTGGGTGTGTAGAGGGCCCTGGTCATGTCCCTTGTCCCTGCCCCTTAACCCGGGGGTGTGCACCGGGGTACATACCTGATGGTCCGCTCCCACAGTCGGGGGACCCCCATCAGGCGGACGCCCTGCTGGAGCTGCGGGAGGGAAGGTTGATGAGCAGACTCCTGTTGTTGGAGCCCTTCTTCTCCTCCTCCACTGTCCCAGGGGTGGGCTCCAATGGTGGGCCCTGGGGTACAGGGCTGGCCTCTGGGCCGAACTCCGGCTCCAGAGCCTGCTGGAGCTCGTCAGCCAAGGTGTCAAGGGTGGCCGGGGGGAGGTGGTGTACCGGGGGCCCAGGATCTCCCTGAGCTCCCTGTAAAAGGGGCAAGCGGCGGGGGCAGCCCCAGATTGGCTGGCTGTGTCCTGGGCACGGGCGTAACCCTGCCACAGCTCCTTTACCTTACTCCTGACATGGTCAGGAGTGCGGACAGGGTGACCCTGGGCAGCCAGGCCCTCGGCTAGCTGGGCGAACGTATCTGCGTTCCGTTGCTTGCTCCCCATTACCTTTAGCACCTCCTCCTCACCCCAGAGCCCCAGCAGGTCCCGGATCTCAGCGTCGGACCAGGAGGGACCCCGCTGCCTCTTCCCCTGCTGGCTGGATGGCTGGGAGCCCTGGGTCCCCTTGGGGGGGTGCCCTGTGGGTACTTGGGGGGCTGGCTGGCTGCCATGGGTGCTGGGTGGTGGGTTGGGGCTTTCTGGAGGGCATGCAGGCTGTGCACGTCTGTGCTGCTGCCTGCACACTCTCAGCTTCCTGTCACAGGAAATAAGGGGGCAGGGAGCTTTAAGGGGCTGCTGCACGCGGCGACCAGAGAGCTCTGGGTCTGGACAGAGCGTCTTTCCACCCCTCAGCTGATGGCCACCATGGAGGACACCGCTATTTCAATGTTGCGGGATGCAGATCGTCTACACGTGCCCTACTTCGACGTTGAAGGTTGAAGTAGGGCCCTATTCCCATCTCCTGATGAGGATAGTGATTTAGATGTCTCGCCGCCTTAAGTTGATTTCAACTTCGAAATAGTGATCAGCACGTATATATGCGGCGGGTGCTATTTCGAAGTTGGTCTGGCTATTTCGAAATAGCCGGCTAGTGTAGACGTGGCTTATGCTTTTATTGATGGTGGTCTCTTTCTAAGAGGCATATTAATCCTCCACTGAGGAAGACAGGGGTTGCAAACAGTAATTACTACTCACACTATATTTCTTTAATCTTTTAGGTGCCACATGTGTGCAAGTCACAAAAGACTAGCTGTCCTGCTAAAGACCAGTTGTCATAGACCCATATGTGGAGAGCTCTGGAAGCCCCATCATCTACTGCATATATAGAGATCTATCATAACTACAGTTTCCTCTGGTTTGCTTATTTTAACATCTCACTTATCAAATATTTGGCCTTCAAACAACTGTTGATTTATTTGGTTATAGTTCTTTCCACTGTAATGTCTGCAAGAAGAGAAAACCTATAAATAAGATTCTGTAAAACCTATTCATAGAATCATAGAATAGTAGAACTGGAAGGGACCTCAAGAGGTCATCAAGTCCAGTTTCCTGCTCTCACAGCAGGACTAAGCACCATCTATATCATCCCTGTTAGATATTTATCTGACTTATTCTTAAATATTGCCAACGATTGAAATTCTACAACCACCATGGGCAATTTATTCCCATGTTTAAATCACTCTGATAAGTATGAAATTTTTCCTAATGTCCAACCTAAACCTCCCTTATTGCAATTTAAGCCTGTTCCTTCTTCTCCTGTCATCAGAAGCTACAGAGAATAACTTTCCTCCCTCCTCCACGTAACACCCTTTTAGGTACTTGAAAGCTGCTATCATGTCCCATCTCAGCCTTCCCTCTCCCAAACTAAATAAACCCAATTCTTTTAATCTTCTATCATAGGCAACATTTTCTAGACCTTTAATCATTTTAATTGCTCTTCTCTGGACCCTTTTCAATTTTTCCACATCTTTCCTAAAATGTGGGGCTCAGAACAGGACACAGTATTCAAGCTGAGACCGAACCAGTGCACAGCAGAGCGGAAAAATTACTTTTGGTGTCTTGCTTACAACACTCCTGTTAATGCATCCCAGAATAATGCTTGCTTTTTTAGCAACAGCATCATGCTGTTGACTCGTACGAGGCTTGTGGTCCACCATGACCCCTAGATCCCTTTCTGCAGTACTCCTACTGAAACCATCTACAGCATTATGATATTAGTTTCCCTTGTCACAGAAGTTCTACAATGAAATATGTTATCTCAAAGGCTATGTCTAAGACTAGAAGTATCTGTTGACAGTAACATCTGTCGACAGAGTTGTGTCAACATAAACTGTTGACAGACTAGCAGATATTTTGGAGCATAAGCTTTCATGGGCAAAGACCCGCTTCATCAGCTGCATGAGTCATCAGGTGCCACAGGACTTCTTGTTGTTCTCATTGATACACACTAACATGGCTACCTCTCTTATACTCTGTTGACAGAGTACATTTACACACAAAAGATAGACAGAGCAATCCGCTCTGTTGACAGAGAGCAGACAGATGACAGAATGGCTGACTGTAAGCTCTGCAAACAGGGCTGCCCAGTGAACTGGAAGCCCTCTCTGTTGACAAAAGTGTGTACACAGCACTTCTGTCAACATAATTCAGTCGACAGAAGCATTATTCCTCAAATTTTTTGGGATAACACTGTTGAGACAAATGCAGAGTTCTGTTGCGACTCTGTCAACAGAACACCTTGGCTGTGTCTACACGTGCCCCAAACTTCGAAATGGCCATGCAAATGGCCATTTCGAAGTTTACTAATGAAGCGCTGAAATGCATATTCAGCGCTTCATTAGTAAACTTCGAAATGGCCATTTGCATGGCCATTTCGAAGTTTGGGGCAAGTGTAGACACAGCCCTTATGTGTGTGGATGATCCCGGAGTTCTGAAACAGCTATTTTTAACATAATATAAGAACATGAAAATTATATTTAAAAACAATAGTGAACTATTCTTCCAAGTAAACCTAAGTTAAAGAAATCCACATTAGAAATTCTCTGTAAGCAATTTAGCTGAATTACAAGCATGTTAAATTACTACTCTCAAACCTCCGAGACAGTACCTCTCAATCAGAGCTGAGGTCACTCACAATCTAATGTTAGAATACTTTTCTTGCAAAACACCTGAGCAGATGGATAAAAAAAGAAAACAAGTGCTATATTCCTGTAGTCCTCAGAAGGACAAAACAAGCCTTATTTCTCGACAAATGAAAGGATATACAATGCAACAGGTTATAATGAAAATTATTATTCAAGGACAACTATGTTGTGAAAAATAGGTCTTGTGAACTGAAATACTATCCTCTCTGTATATTTAAGAAAATGCAGTGTCTTTCATCGCGCACTCTAAACTTCCATTCCCTATAAAAGATAAAGCTTCTTTTGGAATTTTCAAATGGATATTTACAAGGGTTAGACAATAGTCCCTCGCCACCTTTCAAGAGTTTCATTTGAACATTTATGCAACAAGGTAGAAATCAAGTAAAGAGCCAGCTCATTAGCCAGTCTCATTTTGCATGTGTATTTAATAGAGACGAAAAAGCAACTCTCTGGTTGTTTTCCTGACAGCAAATGTCTTATCACCTCAAATTGTTCAAATGTTTTATTCCCTCAAATGTAAAATGCTGAAATAAGACACTATCAGCAAAAATTTGCTCCAAAAAGTCCTTTTTATAATTTCATTTCTATTTGCATGGGAAATATAAAGTTGAAGCAATGTGACCTTGGTTATAAAAAATAGAAAAGCAATGTCAGAATTGATAGGACCTACCATTAGTATTTCATTCTGACAGGTAGGAAATAGGCATGTCAACAGTGAATGTTACGGACTGAGCTGTGGCCCTGATCACAGTCAAAGCGGTAAATTTCTTCTTAAGAAAGTAATTTCCTTCAAAACAAAAAGTGCTTAAATAATACAAGTGAGCTATTTAAAGATGAGAATAACTTTCTACGGCTGAGCTAAAAGACAAACAAATGAAAATCTTATACATAGCTTTTGTGTTGCATAAAAGCCAGAAAAAACAACATTATGTGTAACTAAGTAACATAATGGTTAAGAATGCAGCTAGCTTCTAACTTCCTATAAACTTCTTTTCTACAGACAAAATAAACTGCCCTGAAAATGGCTACACAATAAACTCAATTATGGACTGAATATTCAAAACATGCTAAATTGCACAAGCAACATGAATGTATGCCCATTGAACATGCATACTCTGCAATTAAGTGCATAAATATAATCTCTGTATATAAAAACAGGTTGTTAGGTAACTAAAATATGCATTCCCCAGCACAATCAATACAAAATGAATATTTTATTACTGCTATCCTAAAATTAATACACAAAAACATTGTATGGTGCATCAGTTAAGACTGGTCTATACCTTCTGAGAGTCACATATATGCTTTGGCTCCTTCATGTCAAGTGAAAGGACAAGAGCAGTGTAAAGTGGCACTAAAAGTCCCATATTTGGCTACAGGAACATCCCCCATGCACAGAAACAGAGGAAATGATCCTAGGCTTTCCTCAGAGCACCACAGCTGGCATGCCAGGGACTGATCTTGGGACTGGAGGGGCATATCGGGGCAGAACAGTAGTTAGTAGTGCTGAAGAGATTTTGACACTTATGCCAGTATGCAGCTGGCAAGACAGGCTGCCATAACTTGTGCAGCCCTAGCCAGGGATCTCTCTGGCCCTGGAGCAGCCCACAACCAGGTGGACTAAAAAGTGGCTTAGAGCCACTTTAGCCCCTGCATCTTCCTGAACTATGAGATTTGTACTGCACTATCTTGCTGAACACAAAAGAAAGGGCATGAGCAATGAAGACACTAAGGCGATGTCTACACTAGAAGCATCTGTCGACAGAAGTTATTGTCAGAAAAGATGTTCCGACAAAACTTCTGTTGAGAAATCACATCTACACATAAAAGCGGATCAATCTTTTGATTCACTCTATAGACAAAAGGACCCCCTGGAACATCTATATGGCTTTTTTTGTTGACAGTTTCTGTTGACAAACCTCATTTTGTGTGTAGATGCTCCGTGAGTTTTGTCAACAAATCTCTTTAGTGTAGAAGAAGCCTAAGAGTACATAATCACCAGTCCTCCAACCTGCACCAGAGACAACACCTCACAACTTCAACTCTTCTCTACTAGCAATCCCAGTCTTCTATCAGTCCTTTCCCCCAAACGTCTTACTGACACGAATAGATCACACCTTCCCAAACTGCCATTCCCTTGCTTTTTTGGCACAAGTCAGAAAAAACACATTTATTCATGTTTTAGGACAGTGGCTGCTGGCAGGCTGTCACCCCTACTGAGGCAGAGTTACAACTAAAATAACTTGCCTGTGGTGCATGTTTGTTGTTGTGACAGAGGCATGACTGATCAGAGTATTTCCCAGGGTTCCCCCCACCTCTCCGTCCCGCTACCCCAACTCTGCAACATGCTATAAAAACGCCACAGGGGGTTAAAAGTATTTACTGGAACTCTGGACAGCTCTAGCTGAATTTAAACCCTGGGCAGAGGGAATCTTTGGGGTAGAGAGGTAGAAAGTACTATTATATGCCTTAGTTTTTCGTTTCTCGCTTTTGTGGTTTATTATGTTTACTATGTTATAATGGACTAGCCTTAACTGATCCACAACATAGTGTTTTTGTGTGTTATTTTTGATACTTCTTATATCCATTATTTCAAAAGGTGCAAAGGGTTATCCTCACACTAGTCTAAGCAATTCATAATGTATTCCTGACTTAGCTTCCTTATTGTATTATATACGGTAGCAGTTAAGCATGTGGCTGCAGCACCTTACTAAGCATGAGAGCAGGCGTCCATAGGGTTCAGGCAGTTTCACTACAGATGGTGTCCGTTTAATGTGAAATTACATGACAAAGCTGCAAATGGCTAAATCTTTAAAAATCATCCTGATCCAGGCTTTTTCTCTGTCTCACTAAATGCCAATCAAAGATTTAGAATCAGTTTCCAGACCTGTACAGTACATTAGCCAAGAGATTCCTGCTGATTTTAATTGGACACATGGAACTGAAACTGAGCACAACAGTGAATATCCAGAGTTATACAAAAAGTGTTTGAAAGTGATTTATGGTTCTATTTTCCCTTTGCAGACATCATCTCTTTCATGTAACTTGAGCATTAATTCTTAGATATAAATGCTATTTTCATAGGAATTAATTTTTGCCCCAGTATAGTTCACTGACACTTACCCATTTTATATGAACCTTCATTAACAGACAGAGAAGAGCATTCGTTTTACTGGGAAACCTGACAGACCTAATAAGAAATATTTTAAAAGATCTGGTGGATGCAGTCTCAGTAATTAAAATACTGCTGAAATGGAAAGATTACCACATTTTCTTGGTTAATTTTATGACTCGACTTTACATTTAATGGCAAATTCTGCCATTGGATTCCTAGGAACATGAGTCCCACATTATAATACAATTTATCTTTAACATGTGGGATACTTTTAAAAATCAGGCTTTTAAAAATCAGGCTTCAATTAAAGGGGGTGGGTAGTGAAGATAAGTGAAGTGTCATGAGAGGCAATGGTTATTTGAGACAGTGGGCTAGGTAAGACTTAACCTAGAACATGGGTTAACATAGAGGAACCTACAATTAATGGAAAGAAAGATATTGGTTTATGGCTGCACCCTATTTTCAGGCTCTAAGAGGGTAGTTTCCTTGCTGGGTGTGTCCAATATCCCAGCCTGAAAAATGGCAGGTGGCATGAGACAGATGACTCAAGAGGGGATCTATGCCCATAGTCATGAGATCTGATGACACGACCACAAATTGGTTGACAGCAAATTTCAAACTGTCAGGATTTTCATTTTGCGGATGGGGAGGGGTATCATATTGATTTCATATCATAATCATATCATAATTATTTCAATTTGCTCATCAGAATAAAGCTGTGGCCTTCTCCCTGTCACAGAACAGGGCATCTATACCTGTATTTCCACTCTTTGGTCCACGAAGTGCATTCACTGAACCTTACAGCTTCTTGTTGTTCCCAGCCACTACCCTTCATAATCTCTCTTCACATCTCTCTCTTCTGATCTAGGTATTTCCAGGCTGTACTGTTCCTGCCTTCTCTGTGTTATTCCCAATACAAAGATGTTGCCCAAAGACACCAGCTTGTTTTCACTTTATAGACTGTTAACAGGTGCGTTTAGTGCAAGTATAAGATACCATATAGCATTTTCTATGCAGTTAAGGTGACCATCTGTCCTGTTTTCACTGAGACAGTTCCATATTTTAGGCATGAAAAAAAGTGAATTGTCACATAGTAAATTGACCCATATATTCACTACCGCTGCTGAACTGCCCTTTTCCCCAAGTCAGCACAGCTGCAGGTAAACTCAATCAAGAGCTGACCAGACAGCACATACAGCATGTGCAGACCGGCCAGTACAGGCAGCAGCGGGAAAGGCCCTGCCAAAAAGGTAAGGCAGGGTATGTTGAGGGGCAGGGTAGTTTACTTTGTCCTCCTTCTAGGATTTTAAAGGGGGATTTAGTGCCGCAGAAGTACTGGGCAGCCCCTCCATGGGGCAGCTGCCCCTGCAACCGGGGAGCTCCCCTGTGGTAAGGCAGCCCCATTCTGGCACCCTGTGGCAGCCAGGGACCTGCACTTGCTCAGCAGCCACAGCCGCAGCCGCAGCCAGGGAGTCCCCCAGCCTCCCCCTCATCCCATATTTGGCATATGGAAATACAGTCACCCTATGTGCAATCCTACCTTATTCTTAAGGATAACAAGTCACTAGAAAGAAAATGTAAAATAATTAATCAACCTAACATGAATTCTGATGGAAAGAGCCCTTCAGGTCCAGTCTAAGGGGATTCATTGTAGTATCCTTTCACCACACTTTCAGCTCAGAACAAGCACACAGTCTTTTGAGCTCTTTGTAGGTCTAGTCCATCTGATCCTAGCATAAGGACTGAGGGCCACTATGGACTTCAAAGTTAGTTCCTAGTGTAGACGCACCTGTATGTTTTATTTGTTGTATGATCAAATGTGTTCATTCTGTATGCATGCCTGTATTTCATAACACAGTGCAGCAACTGAAAGTTTTAAAGCGCTCATTTTAAAATAAAATGGATTTTTTTTTACATAGCTACTTATTACATGCACAGATTTGCATTGCGGGCCGTAACAGTTTCATTCCATTGAAAGATATGCCTTTTTAACTGTGCCAATAAGCATGAAGGGTGGGATTCTCAAAGAAAGGAAGGAAGGAAGGAAGGCACCCAAGCCTCACTGATTTTCACTTGGGCTATGTCTACACTAGCCCCAAACTTCGAAATGGCCATTTACATGGCCATTTCGAAGTTTACTAATGAAGTGCTGAAATACATATTCAGCACCTCATTAGCATGCGGGCGGCCGTGGCACTTCAAAATTGACATGGCTCGCCACCACGCGGCTCGTCCAGACGGGGCTCCTTTTTGAAAGCACCCCGCCTACTTTGAAGTCTCCTTATTCCCTTCTGCTCATAGGAATAAGGGGACTTCGAAGTAGGTGGGGTCCTTTCGAAAAGGAGCCCCGTCGGGACGAGCCGCGTGGCCATTTACATGGCCATTTCGAAGTTTGGGGCTAGTGTAGACATAGCCCAACTGAAAATCAGTGAGGCTTGGGTGCCTTCCTTCCTTCCTTCCTTCCTTTCTTTGAGAAATCCCACCCTTCATGCTTATTGGCACAGCTAAAAAGGCGTATCTTTCAATGGAACGAAACTGTTATGGCCCACGATGCAAATCTGTGCATGTAATAAGTAGCTATGTAAAAAAACATCCATTTTATTTTAAAATGAGCGCTTTAAAACTTCCAGTTGCTGCACTGTGTTATGAAATACAGGCATGCATAGTTTGGGGCTAGTGTAGACACGGCCTTGGAGTTGGACACTTAACTCCATTAGTTGTTTTTGAAAATCCCACACTAATAGCTTATATTTCCTGTGATGGTCTCACTTCACTTTTAAAATTGTCAAGTATAGCTGTGATGCCCTTCAAATATGACAATAGGTAGCATATAAGGTCATATAAGAACCAGCAGAATACTTACATTAAAGCTTTGTACTTTTTACCCTATTTTACCAAAGGATTACGTATCTGTCCTATTCACTTATAAAATATGTTCTTTAATTATGTACTTTTAGAGCAGCCTAATTAAAAATCAGTGCATAAAAGCGTGCAAGGGTTGATAACCCATACTATTCAGCAGATCCTACTTAACATTCAAGTACACCCTCCATTTGGACAGACAGTAAGACTTTTCCACCTTATTGGCAGACACTAATGATACTTGCAAATATGACTAATGCCTTCATTGGTGAAAAATTAATGCACCACAATAATTTTTCTACCTGGGGTTAATGAACATGTCAGATGCTGAAAATGAGTTGTTTGAAAGTAAATTACTATAATCTATATTTAGAAGACACTGCTGTTGGGAAAAAAATCTATGGTGTATGTTTGATGTCCTCTGCTTCCTATTTTATGATTTAGCTGTTCACCTAATGAGGCTTTATACTCTTCTGACTTCTCTGTTGATACAAGAGAACATTTTCTTTTTCCTAGAATGCTCATTGTTTCAAGGGGAAAAGGTTAGGTTTGACTGTGCTTGCAGCAAACAAGCTAACAGTCAAGGGAAAAAAGCCTAGCGTGCTTAGTACAGCAGAATGGGCAGAGTCATGTTGAAGCCCATGTAAACAGATGAATTTGCTAGAGATGAGGTCAAACCAAAATACCAGATTACAACAGCCCAGATACTGGGGGATGATCCAAATCTAGATGTTGTAGCTCCTCACATTCTTTTTTGGGTGGAGGGGCTGTTGCACAATAATGGTTTTCTGAGCAGTGATTTCTGGTCACTAGAGATCAGACATTACAAAAGCTAACAAAGCTTCTTGGAGCCTTTGAAACACGTGATAATATTGATACTGCCTGAAACTACAAGGCTAGAAACTAAAAGTGAGTTTGATACAGGGAATTTATTTACTTTGGGGGACCCATGCCTCCTTCAGAAGTGTGACTGGTTTGCCGAAAGTTATGCTTAAAAGATTGTGTTCACAGTATGTGTTCACAAATCTTAACTGACCACTCTTTTTTTTTATGTTATCCAATTATAAGCATGTGACTAATTGCAGTGGTCACCAGTGGACCATCAATGTTTGCAAACAATAACCACACAGTGGTATATGTGAAAGCATGGCTTTCCACTGTACTTAGAAAAGGAAATAATAGTGGCAAATCATAATGTGGTATCTACCACAAAATGTGTAATGTGTACTTTGATCAAGCTGAATCCATATTATCTTCTGCACAATATATTCTAACCTGTTATTTTTTGGTTAAAAAGGATGATGGCACTATTGTTCCTATGGATTGCACTTAAATCTCTGTCTTGTCAGTCTAATTAAAAAACATGAACTTCTACTAAAACTTCAATATATATTTTTGAAAATTAATATTGAACTGCAAATAACTAAGTGCAATTTTGAAATTAATGTTACGTGTAGCAGCGTTATTTCAAAATAAGCTGTTCGGAATAACACTTCCAGAATAGTTTATTCTGGAATAACGTTGCTGTGTAGACATAACCTTGCTTTCAGGGGCTCTCCTGATTGTGGCCATGACCTGTTAAGTGTTGAAGCCTCTAGTTAGTTAGCTAGGTGGTTATTATGGGATTGGAAGGCTTCCCATAACTATGGTATCCATTACTATTTGGTAGACAGAGATGGACAAAACAAGAAACAGGTGACTGTCAGTATGCAGGTAAGTCTACACTAGACGCATCTGTTTACAGAAGTTACTGTAGGAAGAGATGTTCTGACAAAACTTCTGTCAACAGATCATGTCTACACATAAAAGTGGATTGATCTTTCGATCCACTCTGTTGACAAAAGGGCCTGCCTATACGGCTTTTTTTGTTGACAGTTTCTGTTGACATAATGCATTTTGTGTGTCTGCGAGTTTTACCGACAAAACCCCAATTTTGTCAACAAATCTCTCTAGCATAGATGTATCCTGTGAGAGCAAAATATGGTGTTATTTTTTATCATTAGTTTTAGTTGGGGCTGAGGTAATCCTGAAATACATGGTTTTACCCTGAGAGAGAAGCTATAGTCAGAGAAAATGGGTGTTTATAAAAAGCTTGCACTTGTATATACACAAGTGAATATCCAATGTGTTATGTAAGGAGTTCGCTCCAGGAAAGGTAAATAATTCAAAGGTCATTTATATATTGTATGGGATCACCCAAACACTGTTTTAATGATCAAAAAGGCAGCTTACTGTGCTGTTCTGGAACTTAATTATGTGTGTCCAGGATGACTAATGAGAGCAAGGAACTATGCATAGTGAGGTTCTCATTGCATGGCTCTTCTCTGCCACAGTAGCAGCAGTGAAAGACTCTGATCAAGGTAACGTCCCACCCTTTCTTGGAATCCATAAAGAATTTTCCTTGCCAGAGAGGCAGAGGACACATAGGCTAGGTCTACACTACAGAGGTGTTTTGAAATAAGATATTTGAAATATCGTGTTGGTCATAGGAGACAGGAAACTGACCAGAACAGCATCTCACAGGAGACAGGAAACCGATCAGCACTGCTGCCTGGTCAGTTTCCCTGTGATTTTGGAACAGGCATTATTCCTCCTGCAATGAAGCTTACTGATTTAGAAATATCACACCCACTACTTCAAATTTATTTCAAAACAGCATGTGCAGAACGTAGGTGTAACTCACACACCTCTCTGTGGTTAACTGTCCTGTGTAAGGGTTCCTGGACCACATCACAGAGTAAGAGAAAGCGTCCTCTACCATCTAAGCAGAGTACCAGTTGGCCTGTAGCTCAAGCTATAGCCCCACTAATGCTGAGGTCCCAAGTTTGAGTCTGCCTGTAAGTAGTTACATCAGTACGAGCAAATTTATTTTGAAATAACTCTGTCGTGTAGATATGCACATATTGATCTCTTCTGGGGCACACAGATTCTAACTACAAGGCAACAGAGACCTTGGCTGTATTACCTAACCACAGCTGCATTCTGCTGTGGGAAAATAAATCCTTCCATTAGGAGTTTGAGAGGCAACTATGGCCAAGGGAGGCCATGTGTAAGATGAAACATAACTACCCTGGAACAGAAAAATATGGGAAAACTTCCAGAAGAAACTGAGTTTTCCTCCTTTAGATTTTAGCATAGAACGGACAATCTGACTTAGCATTACTAAGCCACATTCAGCTCTTGAGTTTAGTCCTGTTGTACACAACTGAAACTATGAGCCAAATCTGGTCTGCAGATTGCTGAAGGAAAATATTATATTAAAGAATTAACAAATTACATCATATTAAGACTGCTGGAATTTAGATCTCAGGAGCTTTTGAAAAAATAATCCTTCAGATGAAAATGTGTATTTGCTTTTCTTGTAAATTCCTGTGGGTAAAATATGATTTTTGCTACTGCCTTTTGTTTTCAACTGTATATCACAACGTCCTGAACAATGATGACTTTTCTTTGTTTCTCATTTTCTGCTGTACTCTGAGTTAGGATAGCAAACACAAAAGAACTTTACTAGTCTTAAATAAGCTGTCTACACACTAAAATTTTGTCATTCAATTTTGACAGATCAAGTAATAATTTTATCTACCATGGGAGAGTATAAACTGTACCAGTACAGAAATCATAGTGGGTGTATAAGCTGTAACCATCATAAATGACACTTTTTATTCCCTTTGAAAATCCTCCTGATTTATTACATTTACTTAGAGACTGTCATAGCTTATTTTTACTAGACACTTTTAAAAAAAATATTCCATCAAGTGAGCTCCTATGTGATGCAGAGCAAACTGATAGAAAACGGTGACACTCTCACCCAAGCTGTCATTATTCAAAATGATTTCTTCTGCTCAGGTTGTTTTCATTTAGTAAAATAATTTGATTTTTCTATGTCTGCCCACACTCTATTCACAGGAGGCAAGAGAAGCTCAAAACAATGTCTCCTGCATTTAATATGCAAGGAGAATGCGTAATAGAATCATTTGCAGGATAATTAAAAGCCTGCTGATACATCTTATGTAAGTGTGAAACAAAGTACAAAATGAATAGAGCCAAATGGCAAGTGCTTATTTCTGTAGAATAAGTGCTAAACCAAAGAGGTCATAATTGCTGTTTTAGATAGGGGAAACAGTAAATAGGAATGTTTTAGATATTTTCTTCAATAAAACTAAACCTGACTGTTTTTATATAGAAATTAGTTGAGTATCACAGATTCAAAGGCTACAATGTATTAATACTAAGCTGAGCTGTATTTTAAGCAAAAAATTCCAGAAACTGAAACACAACTGAAGAATGGTCCAAAGTAGTTAATTTTTATGCAAACTTTACAAAACGGCACATGCAGCTCTTTATGAAAATTGTGATTTTCACCTTATATGACTTTTTTCTAACAAAGCAAGAATCCTCTATGTGATTCATTCATTAAGCATCAACATAAAGCCTAACAATGTACAATTACTAAACAGTTGCATTGTCTTCTCCTCCTCCACCACCACCACCACTGAACACTCTATAACATCAAATTATTGCCCCAGTGGTAATTTTCTAAAATGTTCTCCTTTTGATGCATATACGTAACTCCTATTATTCTTACTACACTATAACTACCTGCTGTGCAAGCTATTCTGATTGGCCTCTCTTTCTTGAAGTGACTAACCCCATATATGTCTTTTTCTGACAAGAAATTAGTTCCTAATTACAGTGGTTGTAATTTCTGAACAACTGCTGTCTCAAGCATTGACCCATTTTAGTGAATAATAAGCAAGGTGGCTACAGTATTTTCCTTTATTCCCCAAATGGTAAACAAAGCAAAACATTATACTTAGAACTGGGGCAATGGTGTCAAACTTTAACTACCACTTAGATATTGTAGCTGTTATAAGATTCCCTTAACCTAGTAGGGAAGATGATGTTCACTCCCCAAATAACTGCTGTCAGGGATTATATTGGAATACTGAGATTAGACAACAACAGGGAAAACGTCCTTGCTATAAGGCTAGTTAAATGCTAGAATAGGCTTCCAAGCAAGGTTAGAGAATTTCTATAATTTAAGATTTCTAAGAACAGGGTGGACAACCTTGTCAGGAATGCTTTAGGTTTACTTGGTTTTGCCCCAGAGCAAGGATTGGACTTGATGACCTTCTGAGGTCCCTTCCAGCCCTACATTTCTATAAGTCTATATGATTAAATGAAAGACTAAATGAATGCTACGATTCTATGACTCCACAAACGGAAGGATGTTCAGACCTAAATTTCTTCTACTGGGACTGATTCTCTTCTAATACCAGTTTTATACCAATTTTACTCTGTTTGGTACAGAGGAATTGTCTTGATTAATACCCATCCAAGGGCAAGCAAACATCAGACTTTTAGCTGCCCATTTGTAGTGTATAAGTATTGCCTGGATTTTCACTCTCTGATGCATATATTGTATTCACTCACACCTTACACACCATTCACACTGTGGCTTAGGTCGGGCTGACTAGGTTGTAAATCAGGCATGATTTTGCCTTAACATTATTTGACACAGCACACTGCTTATGTGGCTTCAGCAACACACACAAGTATGATATGTCATCATCATAGACCCATTGTCCCAAATCTGGCATCTATTTGCCACTCATGGAACCCCAATGAATCCAGCAGGATTCAGCAGGGTTTAAATCAAATAAGCATTTATTCTTGCCTAGTCATGGGGTCAGCTAGAATTCTTGCTTGAGCCAAAAGTCACCAGAGGTTCACACATAAACTATAAGGTCATCTCCTCATTTCCATACTCAGTATCATCTGCCATCTGTCTCCTTCTGACAGATCTTTTCTGCCACCCTTACCTTCACTAAATAACACCTCTTTATGCAAATGGTTCCAATATGACTACGGGTGGCAGGAGCAAGCCCTTAAGACTACAGTGTGTCTGTGCAGCAAAGCGAAGAGTAAATAGCACAGCCACAGGTTTCTTGGTTGTTACACCGGTGTGCCCAGAGAGCAAGCCCACTATTATATCCTGTTGCGAGGTGCAGCCTGTTCCCCTATGCTTGCTGGTGATATTCCATTGATCCAAAGTGGGGCTGGGGGGTGGAAATAAAGCTATGGTGCTGTATTTTGGGGGTGCCATGTGACCCTAGGATATATGGACAGAACACTTTCTGCACTCCAAGTGCAAAGGCTAAGGAGGCTTGGATCATTCCCACACTATTTACCTCATGTCAGGGCCAGACAACATCCAGTCTTTATTGATATCTTCTTGGACACTTAGACAACTCCAAGCAAATATGGGATTTAAGGTAGTATAGAACTAGAAGGACCAATTTTAATGTTTTCCTCATGTCCAAACATAACAAGCTTTGGGACTATGAATACAACTTGAAAATTTGGAGGGTGTGACAGACACTAGCTGTTGTTTTCCACCTGACAGTGAGCACAGTTACACACCAGGATCATGCTGTTGCATCAACTCTCTTGCATAAGCTTGTGCTAACATGATGCTTCTTAGAGAATATTGTTTCCACCTGTGTTTTGGAGAATCACAGAGCACATTCTTGGATTTCTTTAATAAAAAATATACTTTTTGTATTAAACATAGAAAAGGTTCCCATGGAGAAGAGAGATCAAAATATATCCCCAGCAGCCTAACCACATTACATGCCAGCACTCTGACCAGTCTGCTCAAGTTTTCCATCTTTACCCTTCTGCCTCCAGGCTAATTTATTACACACTAAACACACTGTTAGTGCAAGACAATTAATTAAATACAGTCACAAACTTGAACACTAATTGTATCAATGTATTACATTTACTGCAGCCTGCCTCTTCTAGCTAACAAAAATACCTCAACTTATATAGATTCCAATTTATCCATATGCATGCACATGGAAGTAACAAACATTTTTGTTGTAAGGCCAAACGCACTACGCATAGCACATAGCTAGTACTTCTGTGGTAGAATAGGAGGAAATTCAACCAGTCATCAAGGAGCTGACTCTTAATTCTTGATAAGCAGCACGGTTAATCCTTGTTTCAGCTAAGACTATGGTAAATAGGTAAAATTTCTTGTCTTCCCTCTTTTAACGTTAAACACATAGCAAGTGTATACTTTAAGCTCTCACTCAGTATTCTATAGCAATATTTATTGGCTCTTCTTTCTGCTTCCAGATATAAGAAGCTGCAACTATTGTGCTTATGCCAGAACCGGAAACCAAAAGGGAGGGAGAATGAGCAAACACGAGGAGATGCAATGCCTAGCAGATCTAGAGGCAGGGGTGCCCGAGAGAGTACGAGCTGTTATCTTCAGCATAACTGAGCTGATCTCTTGAGGAGATTAATAACACTTACTTACCTAGTGCACAGCGATGTTATGAGGATTAATAAGTTAATGTCTATGCAGCACTGTGAAACTGTAGCATTCTATTGTTAGGGAACAACTGACAATTACTGCCCTACAATACAGACACTCTCAAAATGCAACCTGGGGAAAAACACTAATGAAGCTTTAGCTTTTCCTAATGAATCTCAAGCATAAGTTTGGAATGCGAGTGAAAAGGAGTTCCAAAAAACAAAAACAAAAACAAAAAGAAAAAAGTGTTTAAAGAAGAAATACTGCCTGCAATGTTGGCACCAGATATCTTGAAGACTTTCTCAGCAACAGAAGTTGGTCCCATAAAAAGATATTACCTCACCCATCGAGCCCAGCGCCATCAACATTGAACATCGAAGTAGCAATGCGCTTCATCAAAAGGGGCCGCCCCAGACGTGGAAAGGGAGCATCCACACATACAAGTGGCCTCTTTCGAAATAAGGGGCCAGGAAAGCCTACGGACAGGGCCACAGGGCGGACTAGCCCTTTTGGAGCAACAGCAAGCCACTCCTTTAAAGGGCCCCTCCCAGACACACTTGGCCTGCATAGCACGAGCCCTGTGTTGGTGACACAAGCCTCGCAGACCTCAAGACCGCAGATATGGACATCCAGCAGCAGCAGCAGCAGCAGCTGGAAGCCTTGCAAGCCGCCTCCCGCATGACAGGCACCCTGCTAGATGCTGCATGGGTGGCATCCCAGCAGCTCCTGGCAGGGGAACCCTCCCCGGGGGCAGAAGAAGATGCCCTGGACCATCGGGCCCTCCTGCTCCTTCGCCACCTGATGCTCCGCTGGCTCTGTGGCTACCCCACCAGCTCTGAGTGGCGGAAGCACCTGGTTACGGAGGAGTGGGATGATGACCAGTGGCGGCAGAACTTCCGCATGTGCCAGCAGACCTTCATGGAGCTCTGCCAGTGGCTCACCCCCACCCTGAGGCACCAGGACACACAGATGAAGCACGCCCTCACCATCAAGAAGAGGGTCGCAATAGCTGTCTGGAAGCTGGCCACTCCAGACAGCTACCACTCTGGGGGCCATGAGTTTGGTGTAGGCAAGGCCACAGCCAGGGCCCTCATGATGGAGGTAAGGAGGCTTGGGCATGCACCCACAGGGGAGCGGGGGTCAGTGAGGAGGGCCTGGGGAGGGGGGCCTGGGTAGAGGGCCGGGGAGGGATAGGGGCCTGGGTGGGGTGCCAGGGAGGGGGACCCTGGTGGGGGGGCAGGGTGCACTCTGCCCACCCTCACAGGTGCCCATGTCCCCTCTCCGCAGGTGGTGCATGGGCTCACCACCCTGCTGCTCCAGAGGGTCATCCAAGTCAGGGAACCAGACATGTCTATCGTGGGATTTGCCGCCATGGGGTTCTCGAACTGCTTTGAGGCCCTCAGCGGGACCCACATCCCCATCCATGCCCCAGACCACAGTGGCAGATGCTATATCAACAGGAAGGGCTACCACTCTGTGGTCCTGCAGGCCATGGTGGACAGCTGCGGCTGCTTCCAGGACACGTATGTGGGGTGGCCTGACGGCATCCACGACACCCCTCTTAGAACATATAAGCCGCGTCTACACTAGCTGGCTATTTCAAAATAGCCAGACCAACTTCGAAATAGCACCCGGTGCATCTACACATGCTGGGCGCTATTTCGAAGTTGATACTGACGAAAGGCGGCAAGATGTTGAAATTGCCGGCCCCATCAGAAGATGGGAATAGCACCCTACTTCAACATCCAACGTCGAAGTAGGGCATGTGTAGACGATCCGCGTCCCACTACATCGAAATAGCAGGGTCCTCCATGGCAGCCATCAGCTGTGGGGTTGGGAGAAGCTCTGTCCAGCCCCCTGGGCTCTATGGTCACCACATGCGGCAGCCCTTAAAAGCTCCACGCCCCCGGATTTCCTGTGGCAGGAAGCTGAAAGCATGCAGGCAGCAGCACAGACACATGCATAGCCTTCATGCCCTCCAGATGCCCCGATCCCTCACCCAGAACCCATGGCAGCCAGCCAGCCCCCTGAGCGCCCCCAGGGCACACACCCCGGGGGACCCAGGGCTCCCAGCCATCCAGCCAGGGGGACAAGAGGCAGCGGGGCCCCTCCGGTCAGACACCGAGATCCGGGACCTGCTGGGGCTTTGGGGCAAGGAGGAGGTGCTCCAGGTAACGGGAAGCAAATGTCAGAACACAGACGCATTCATCCAGCTGGCCGAGGGCCTGGCTGCCCAGGGTCACCCTGTCCGCACTCCTGACCATGTCAGGAGTAAAGTCAAGGAGCTGCAGCAGGGTTATGCCCGGGCCCAGGATACAGCCAGCCAGTCTGGGGCCACCCCCACCACTTGCCCCTTTTACAGGGAGCTCAGGGAGATCCTGGGTCCGCAGTTCACCCCTTCCCCACTGGCCACCCTTGACACCTCAGCCAAGAGACCCCAGCAGTCCCTGGAGCCAGAATCCGGCCTGGAGGCCGGCCCTGCACCCCAGGGGCCCCCAGAGGAGCCCACCCCTGGGACAGCGGAGGAGGAGAAGAAGGGTGCCAATGATGGGGGGCTCCTCATCAACCTCCATTCCTGCAGCTCCAGCAGGGCGTCTGCCTGCCAGGTGCCCCCCAACCGTGGGAGCAGACTGTCAGGTATGTACCACACAGGTGCACACCTCTGGGTTAAGGGGCGGGGGCAAGAGACACAACTAGGGCCCACCATACACCCAGCTAACCCCGGCCCACCACGGCCCAGCCAGACCACGGCCCCGGGACAGCAGCAGCACAGCCCCCAGAGCCCACCAGCATCTGCCCCCCAGGACAGCACCACACCCCATCCTGGGGGTACGGGGGAGCAGAACCCCCGAAGGGGGTCACTCACGGCAGGACACCACACCCATCATCATCCCTGGGGGCAGGGGATGGGGACCCAGCAGTGAAGGGGTGGGGTGTGTGGGCCATGGGTCAGGGCCCAGACTAATGACTGTCTTCACTCTTCCCAGCTCTTTTCCGCAGCTGCACCATCTGAGGATCACGAAACAGCGGGTGCTGCATCTGTCGTGCCAGACAGCCTGCCTGGGACATTGCACTGTGGCAGCCAGGGAACAGAGCAGGGACCAGCCCCAGGACAAGCCTGCCACCACCGGAGCCAACCCTGGGTGGCCGCTTACCCGCAGCTCCTCGCCACCCTCCAGTGCCAGGTGGAGGTGTCAGAGTGCCGCCTGAAAGTGGAGGAGCGCCGGCTCCACTTGCAGGGAAGAGCACTGGCCTGGCACCAGGAGGCTTGGGGGTCCTTCATGAGGAACTTTGAGCAGATCGCTGAGTGCATGACTCCCACCACCACTCCAGCCGCCGTCCCTCCCAGCCGCCCTCCACCTGCTCTGGAGCCTGCCAAGGTGGAGGACCACGGGGCTCAGGAGCCGGTCTGGCCATACCTGCTGGTCTTCCCGGCCCCCACCCAGAATCAACAGGGCCTCCGACCCAGACGTGGGTCGCACCACCCCATGCTGGGCACTGGACAGTAGGGGGAAGGGGTCCAAGGACTGGGCCACCCAGGCCATCTCTTTGTACATAGTCCCCCCATTATTATTGTAAATAGTTGCCTTGTCCAACCCCCCTTAAGTAGCTGTCCTCCCAGCAATGTACATAGTTCCCCCATTTGTGTTTACAAAGTTAATCATTTTTTGTTGGGTTTCAATAATGTTTGCTTTATTTAAAACAAAACAAATGTGTGTCGTGTGCTCTCAGGGCACGGTAGTGTGGGCGTGGGGGCAGTGTATTGTGTTGTGGGTGGTGGTGGGGCGGTAGGTGGCCCACCAGGCTGTCCCCGCTGGCACTCACCCCACAGCCTGGTCAAAATGGGCCTGCAGGGCCTCCCAGACCTGGATCCCCTCATGGTCGGCTTGGCAGCTCAGGGTGGCAGTTGGCTGGGGGGTAGGCTGTGGCAGCCTCAACAGCCCAGCCCTGCATGAAGGCCTCCCCCTTGTTCTTCACCAGGTTGTGGAGTGCACAGCATGCGCCCACAACCCGGGGGATGCTGGGGAGCCCCACATTCAGGCGGGTGAGAAGGCACCTCCAGCGGCCTTTGAGGGGGCCAAAAGTCCACTCGACCACCTGGCGCTCATGGTTCAGGCGGGTATTGAACCACACCTGGCTGGCACTGAGGTGGCCCATGGAGGGGCGCATGAGCCAGGGCTGGAGGGGAGTAGGCCGCATCCGCCACGAGGCAGAGGGGCATGGTGGTGTCCCCCAGAGAGTTCTCCTTCTGGGGGATGTAGGTCCTCCCCTCCAGCCGGTGGCACAGGCCTGAGTTCCTAAAAACCCGGGCATCATGGGTGCTGCCAAGCCAGCCAACATATGTGTCCTGGAAGCGGCCCTGGCTGTCTACCATGGCCTGGAGGACCAACAAGTGGTAGCCCTTCCTGGTCAGGAAGCATCCTCTGCTGTGCTCCGGGGTGCGGATAGGGACGTGGGTCCCATCCAGGGCCCTGAAGCAGCTGGGGAACACCATGCCAGCAAACCCCACAATGGCCGCATACAGGTCCCCAAGTCACATGAGCCTGTGGAGCAGCAGAGCATTCAGCACGCGGACCACCTGTGGTGGGAGGAAATGAGCACCCGTGAGGGTTGTGCAGGGTGTGCCTGGCCCTCCCCCGAGCTGCCTCCCCAGCTTCCCTCCTCCCCCAAGGCTTCCCTTACCTCCATGACAACAGCCCCTACGGTGGCCTTGCCCACACTGAACTGCTGTCCTATGGATCAGAAGCTGTCTGGAGTGGCCAGCTTCCAGACAGTGATGCCAACCCGTTTCTCGACAGTGAGGGCATGCTGCATAGGAGTGTCCTGGTGCTGCAGGGCAGGGGTGAGCCACTGGCAGAGCTCGAGGAAAGTCTGCCAGCTCATCTGGAAATTCCGGAGCCAGCGGTCATCATCCCACTGCTCAAGAACCAGGTGTTCCCACAACTTCGTGCTGGTGGAGTACATCCATAGCCAGCAGCACACCCGGTGGTGGGTGGGCAGGAGGGCCACATGATGGTCTGGGGCGGCTCCTTCATCCTCTGAGGAGCACAGCTCATCTTCCAGGAGGTGCTGGACGGCCCCCTCTGCATCGCTGAGCAGGGCGGCCTCTGCCTCAGAGACGGCCGTGTGGGCTTCTGGCTGCTGCTGCTGCTGGAGGTCCATGCTGCATGCATGGGGTCTGCAACCAGTTGTTGGCTCTGTGGACCTGTGCTGTGCAAGCCAAGTGCATCTGGGAGCGGCCCTTTAAGAGAGCCGCTTGCTATTGCCCCAGCAGGGCTAGTCCACCCTGTGACCCTGTCCGCAAGCCTTCCTAGCCCTCTTATTCCGATAGGGGCTGCTTTTGTGTGCAGACGGTCCCCTGCGGGGCCCATTTCAACACAGCGCTTTTCTACGTCAATGTTGAACATCAACGGCACCAGCCCCGGAGGATATGTGGACACTATGCATCGAAATAGCTTATTTCGATTTCACTACGTTGAAATAAGCTATTTTGATGTAGTGTCCCAGTGTAGATGTAGCCATATAGTGTTGGAGTGCAAGTATTATTGTAGCTCCCACTTCCTACCAAAAAGTCACTTAGACACCCCATAGGTGGTGTCTGGCACAGTCTGGCACCCCTTCCTACCAAACAACTAAGTTGATAGGCAACACTGCCAGTCTATCAACGTCCACAGTGCAGATGCGGCTAGGTCAATAGAAAAAGATATTGATCTAACTACTGTCACTACAGGAGCTGGTGTTCCTTCATCAATGGAAGAGCCATTGACTACACCCTACGGTCATGTTGTAATAGCTCCTTCGCCATTTGTGTGCAACTGCAGACCCAGTAGCATAGACATGATGAGGTCCAATTTGGATGTGAACTGAAACTCAGTTAAAATTTTGATTCAGTTTCAGCTAATCTGTTTTAAATCCACACCTTTAATTGATTCACATTACATTTCCTGAGTTTCCCCATGCAAACAGGGAGATGGAGACAGAGACCTTATCAAAGCATTAACTTGTATATAGATTAAGGCAAATCCAAACCCAGAGTGTTTTGCCAAAAAAAGTTTCACTTTTATATTAAAAGAATTTTAAGAGGACTGTGCCAGAGACAACACAGCTTCTTCTGTTTAGCAGATTTTATATGATTCATGTTATTATGCTTACTTGTAGTCTATGGCTATGTCCACACAAGAGGGTTTTTTTGATAAATCTGGGCTTTTGTTGAAAAAAACCACAGTGTCCATATGCAAAATGTGCTTTGTCTACCAACTGTCAACAAAACCTGGCACATCTGCTGACAGCATTCTGCCCCTCTACATTGAGGAATAACACCTTTGTGGACAGTTTTCTGTCAACAAAAAAGCCATGTTGGCTCTCTGGAGGGCCCTCTGTCGACAGACAGGGCTTCTGAATTACTGGGCATCCCTGTTTGATGAGCTTCCTGTTGGCTGTTCTGTCAAGAGAGGGATAGGCTGTCTGGTCACTCTCTATCAACAGAGCAGATTGCTCTTTTGGTCTGCTTTTGTTGTGGACATGATCTATCGGAAGCTTTGCTGGAAGGTCTCTTCCGACAACAACTTCTGTTGAAAGATCACTGTAGTGTAGACATAGCCTATGTAATTATGTTGTATTTTGAAGTTTTATGGCTAATTTGCCAGTTGTTCTGTTTCTAAGGGGTTTTCTTGTGTTTAAAAGAGAGGGGCTTTGTGATAACTAAATATTCACTATGCAGTATTTTGAAGAGCAGTTTTCTGACTACAGATATTTTAAAAATGAATGGATGCATACGCATCTCTAA
The DNA here is from genome assembly GCF_033958435.1 of Carettochelys insculpta. NCBI lineage: Eukaryota > Metazoa > Chordata > Testudines > Carettochelyidae > Carettochelys > Carettochelys insculpta. The sequence continues at coordinate 9,074,605 of NC_134145.1, forward strand.
TTTACTCACCTCAGAGTACTGAGACTTTCATTTAATGTAAGCTTTCATCACAAGCTACAGTCTTTTCTTTATAATGACTGTTGTAAATGTAGGCCCTTAACTCACATATGTAGCATGTCTCTGACTGACTTGGGTATGCCAGTTTTTGAAATCTAGCCAAATATCTCAAAAGTGCTTTACGAGGTTTATAACTGTCTGCATACTTTATGGAAAGTGAACTATAGCTATTGTTGAGATGGAACAGTGTTGCAACACTGTTGTTGAGCTGTGTTTTCTCATGGTTTTATTTCAAGTCTCTTGATATTTGATGTTTTTCTTAAAAGTCCAGTTCTTGGAGTGATGTGAGAATGTGGCACTCAGCTTCCCCTTTTAAATTAAGGGCTGGGTTTTAAAGAAATTTTGGGTCCTAGGTGCAGCTGAGCACTCAATCTACGTCTACACGTGAAGCCAACATCGAAATAGCCTATTTCGATGTGGCAACATCGAAATAGGCTATTTCGATGAATAACGTCTACACGTCCTCCAGGGCTGGCAACGTCGATGTTCAACTTCGATGTTGCGCGGCACCACATCGAAATAGGCGCTGCGAGGGTACGTCTACACGCCAAAGTAGCACACATCGAAATAAGGGTGCCAGGCACAGCTGCAGACAGGGTCACAGGGCAGACTCAACAGCAAGCCGCTCCCTTAAAGGGCCCCTCCCAGACACAGTTGCACTAAACAACACAAGATACACAGAGCTGACAACTGGTTGCAGACCCTGTGCCTGCAGCATGGATCCCCAGCTGCCGCAGCAGCAGCCAGAAGCCCTGGGCTAAGGGCTGCTGCCCACGGTGACCATAGAGCCCCGCAGGGGCTGGAGAGAGAGCATCTCTCAACCCCCCAGCTGATGGCCGCCATGGAGGACCCACAATTTCGACGTTGCGGGACGCGGATCGTCTACACGGTCCCCTCATGAGGTTAGCGACTTCGACGTCTCGCTGCCTAACGTCGAAGTTAACTTCGAAATAGCGCCCGACGCATGTAGCCGCGACGGGCGCTATTTCGAAGTTAGTGCCACTACTTCGAAGTAGCGTGCACGTGTAGACACAGCTAATGAGAGTTAGGCTTCCAGGCACCCTTCAAAATACCACTGGGTGCTCATCAGGATGATTAGACACTTAACACTGAAAATCTAGCCTACCTCCCAATTATTGCCACAAAGCGAAGGTCTTTAATACCTTCGACAATCTAGCCAAAAGTGTGTAGTTCTTGTGGTTGCAGGGAAACCACAAAATCTTGAGGCTCAAAAACCAAAATGCATTTACTGAAAGAACTTATTTTATTATTTAAATAATTATAATTTCTAAGCCAATTCCATGATTTGGGGGCCTGATGCATGATTTTTGAGCACTTAGGGCTCACAAGAAACAACAGGATTAATGATAAAATATTTCTTGTATATTTATATTTTAAGAACATAAATATGTCTGTACAGTGCCTAGCACAATAGGGCACATTTCAGATTTGTATTGCAGTAGAGATTGAAGGTACCTTATGTTGCTATTAAAATGAAATATTCCACAAGAAACTAGAGCAAACTCTGAGACAGAAAATAATTACACAATGGGCTTGTCTACGCTACCACCTTCCTTCGAAGGGAGGATGGTAATTAGGGTGTTGGGAGTTTACTAGTGAAGTGCTGCTGTGCATAGGCAGCACTTCATTAAGCAAATTCCGCCCCCCGGCGACTTTGAAGTTTTAAGCTTTGAAGTACCGGCACGTGTCTAGCTGCGGCTCACCCACCGGTACTTTGAAGTGCTGGGGCAACTTCGAAGTCCCTTTACTCATCAAAATTTTGAAGAGTTTAAAAATTTTGAGGAGTTTAAAACATGGAGGTTGGTGGCGGGGGTGTGTGTGATTTGCTTAATGAAGTGCTGCCTATGCATGGCAGCACTTCATTAGTAAACTCCCAACACCCTAATTACCATCCTTCCTTCAAAGGAAGGTGGTAGTGTAAACAAGCACAATTAGTAATGTAACAGGAGTCAATTCTAGCTGCATGAAGGATAAATCCAATCTTGTCACCAACATGCTGGGATGACTTTTGAAGTAAATGGACTTATTCTAGTGTAACAAAAACAAATTAGGGGCCCTTTGACCATTTCCCTCATTTGTGTTCCCTTCTGTCTCAGCAACTGATATCAAGCTTTTACTTCTCACTTCTCTAGTATTCAGTTTTTGTTTCACCTATACTGTGATAAGGGACTTCAGCAGACACAATCTCCTGCAAAATTAATACTTATATTGCAGTAATGCTTGAACTCTACTCAGGGACTGGATCCCATTGTGCTAAGTGCTGCACAACGGTATAACAAAAAGATGCACACCAGTATCAGAGAGTTACAGTGCCTTCTATTGGGCTTCACTCACTTTTCTTCCCATTCAAGACGCCATGAGGACCTTCTCAAAGCAAGAGCGATGGTGCAACAACATCTCCTAACATAACTCGGTGCTTCAAACTGATCTCTTTACTCCCTTCTCAAGCATGAATGCCGCTGTACTAGTGATACAGAAATGTTTCAAGATTAAAATATACGTCTTCTACTACTTCTTGTTCCAATGCTCCCACAACAAGTACAGCTATAAAGTCAAGTTGTGACAGAAACTGACAAAAGCCAGAAAATTCACAAGTGGAGGCTGATACTTTATACTTAACTTATGCTTTTGTGAAAAAAGAAATATAAAATAGGATGAGTTAATAAGAGAATGTCAACCTTTTGTCAGACTCAATAACCACCTTAGCATTTTTTATCTAAAAAAGAAGATATTATATATTTAATTTCAAAATAAAGAGATTGGGGTGGAAAACTTAAAAAGGATGCAGAAGAGAAAATGAAGTCTGCCTTGAAATATTCTCTGAGCAAATATAAATATGCATGCTAGAGGCATTTCTAATATGACTGAAGAGTCCAAAAGGAGAAGAATTGCCATCAATGCTAGATGCTTTCCCAGCCCCAGAAGTATGGGATGGGGACAGGTATAATCCCAATCCCATGCACTGGTTGCCAAAGGCAGAGCAGTCTCAGCAAGATAGCGCTCCATGTACTGTAAAACACATGCAGCAAGTGCCACAGGAAATGTGTTTTCCCTTGCACTCCAGGGGGGTTTATGCCTCGTTCAAACTCCATGAAAAAATGCTTTTAGAGGGTCCTCAAAACAGCCACATTTCCACCCCTTCAGTACCTGAAATAATCTAGTCTTAAAGGGCCCTATAATATTGTAATAGTTTATAAATAATAGTTTATAAATAAATATAAATCATTATGACAGGATAAGAGCTATTTGTAGAGTAGGTTACCACTCGGTGAGGAAGGGTGGTGGGATTGGAAGCCGAGTGACTTGACAAAGAATTGGACTGCTGAACCAGGAAAATAATCCATACCTCTCAAAACCTAGCACGGTATCCCTAAGACTGTCCTTCCTCCTGGATATGTCTAAAAGATCATAACAGCTTCATGTTTTAAAATACAAAACCATTTACTCAGTCTGTAAAAGCTGTCTCCTTCAGAGGAAGAAGGCCACATATGTTAAATATATTATTAATGCTAAAACATCGTTAAATGGAGTTTTAACTGATAGAAGAAAACTTTCATCAAAGCACCATATTCTGCTAAATAAAACATTATTATATGGTATATTTTTCTAGATATTCTAATTATTTTTTCCTCTGAGAAAAAAAATGTAATGAGCCTTTGTTCATTAAACTGTTATGCTCCATTTATTGTGGTATTTGGTAAACTTTACTCATAAAGAATCTACCATTTATATCAATCAGGCACAGCTGGAAGCTTTTGCTAAGAGAAAGCACAATACCAGAACAGTAGAGGTGTTATAGGGAGTCAGAATTCAGCTGCAAAATAGACTATGTGAAACTTCCCATTAGTCTGTCATGATCTTACGACAAGTAGGCCGTGTCTACACTAGCCCCAAACTTTGAAATGGCCATGTAAATGAGCAGATGGGAATAAGGGGACTTCGAAGTAGGCAGGGTTCTTTTGAAAAGGAGTCCCCTTGGGACGAGACATGCGGCGGCGAGCCGCGTCAATTTCGAAGTGCCGCGGCTGCCCGCATGCTAATGAGGCACTGAATATGTATTTCAGCGCTTCATTAGTAAACTTCAAAATGGGCATTTACATGGCCATTTCGAAGTTTGGGGCTAGTGTAGACACGGCCATAATAAATGAAAAGCAAAAGCACTTACGCAAAAGCCATTGCATTTTATTCGTGTTCATGCTCTATGGTTAAGGTGACCACATTTTGCTATGCTGAATATAGGACACATGGTAAAATTATTCATAATCAAGTTGACTGAGCCCACGTAAAAAAGAAATACTGCACAGTTGAACTCTTTTGTTTACACTCTTATCTTTATGGCTTTAGGATTTACACAGTGAGAAATGACATGCATATACACTTCCATATACCTCTCTTTCATGGGTGTGGGGTGGTGGTGGATCCAGCCAATGGGGCTCGGGGCAACCCTCTGGTCAAGAACCTCATATGGAAAAGGGGTGTTGTTGGGGAGGGGTGATCCCCGGGGCTCAGGCTGTGGACCACAAGTGGTCCATGGATTTCAGTTTGAGAACCAGAGCTCTAGCATCTGCTAAAATGCATTGGAAAATTCACCTGAAATTCAGTTCAGTTCATTCAATGCTGGGTATGTCATTACCAGTAACACTGACCAATTACCCTATTTTGTGTTATTAATTGTTGAATATTTATTCTGATCAAACAATTTATTCTCATGACTTTACATTAAAGATGTGTTAGGCTATGTCTATGTTGCCGAGATCTGTCAGCAAAAGATATACAAATACTACAATGCATTTGCGTATCTTTTGCCAACAGACATCCCTTCTTCATTGTGGAATGAGGTGTACAGGGATCTCAACAGAACACTCCCGACTGGCAGATCACTTCTGACAGATCTGCAGTCTGGATGCACACTCTGTGGACAAAACTTCAGTCGAAAAACTTCAGGGCCCCTTTAAATGTGTGGGCTCCAGCGCAACTGCCCCCCTTTCCTTTTCCCTCTCCCTCCACTCCCCTTGTCAGCAGACCTGCAGAGAAGTAGCCAAAAGCAGAATTCCATAGGTTTGCAGGATTCTGGATTTGAATGCCTGAGTTTTTAGGGAAAAATTTGCTTCTCTGTTATCTATATTCTCTTCCATAGCAAACTGATGTGTAGTATAGTGTCCCTGTAAACAGATCTAGATATTCTATACTCTTTTAATTCCCTCCATTAGTGGGGAAGTATCCTGTTGACTTTCAGTTCTTTGCTGGGCATAACTATTATTTTCCAGTTTTACATGGGAAAATTTATTTCCCTAATAAAACACCAAAATAGAGGGCTGATTAGTCCTGGTTAACCTCCAAAAAAGCTTTCAGTACTGTCAACTGATGGTCGCATTAGCTCACATAATCTAAACTATGACTGTGCCAGCGCCATCACGATCCTGCTCCCCATTGGCTCCTGCATTTCAGGGTGTTTTTTTTCTCCAGATGCCTTCAAAAGGCCCTAATCTTCTATACTCACCTGTATCACAACTCTCAGACTTGAGCAATGATAGCACATTGTACATGTAGATGCAAACGTCCTAATGCATAGTGATCTCAGATTCTAGAAAGAATTCTCAGCCTGACTGGGTATCTTCATTCACTTTTGTCATACTTTTCTCTACCCTTGGCTTCCCTCCCGTACTACCGTACTGTGTCCCCTTCCTCCTCCTCAGAACTCACTCTGTAAACTGTTAAATAACAAAATGAGATTTTCTTTTTCTTTCTTTCTTTCTTTCTTTCTTTCTTCCTAATGACTCAGTAAAGTACAACATTTTAAGAGTCATATAAATTCTAAATGTAAATGAAGGGAACGTACAAAAATACTGTACTGTAATAATTATGGTGCTATACAAATTAGGAATAATTACACTAGAGTTACAGCAGAGTAACTGGGAAAGAATCAGGTGTAATGAGCTCACAAATTGTCATATCTCACTCAACCCCCTATCCAAATCTTTACATGTTTGCTAGGAAGTGACCATTCAGTGTAGGGGTTTTTACTTGCATAAAAACATTAATATTTCTGCAAATGCTGCCCAGTTCATGGCTTGAAATTCACACCCACAGCAGATGGATAGGGAAGTCTAGGAAATGTATGCAGAGGAATGGCAGTATTTTATTTAGGAATTGTTTATACCATTCTAGTATTTACCCATTTAACAGGCTTTTCTAGTATTCTGAAGAGCCACGATCTGCCCTGAGATACACACACAACTCCCACTGATGTCACTCAACTCACCAATAATATCTATAAGCATGTATCAGAAAACAAAACTGAGCCTTCTCATAGGGCTTGTCTACACTACCACCTTCCTTCGAAGGAAGGATGGTAATTAGGGTGTTGGGAGTTTACTAATGAAGTGCTGCAAATTCCCCCCACGGCAACTTCAAAGTTTTAAATTTCGAAGTACCACCATACATCTAGCCGTGGCTCACTCCTCAGTAAAGGGACTTGGAAGTTGCCGCAGCACTTCAAAGTACTGGTGAGTGAGCCACGGCTAGACGCATGCCAGTACTTCGAAGTTTAAATTTCAAAGTTGCCGGGGAGGGGAATTTGCTTAACAAAGTGGTGCCTATGCATGGCAGCACTTCATTAGTAAACTCCCAACACCCTAATTACCATCCTTCCTTCGAAGGAAGGTGGTAGTGTAGACACGCCCATATAGTACTGGAGTTGCAAAGTAATTTGATATAAGTATGTGAACTGAATAATAACCTAGTATTTGTACTACCCTTTATTGAAATACATCACTGTTGTTTCCTTTTATGCCTACTTTTACACTAAAGCTAACATACGTGTATCCCTAAAGGACATGTTTGGCAGCAGTAGGTACCTAATCCAGAAAATATTTTCTTATCTGCAATGGTAATTGTGATCCTGAGGGCTCGCAGTCTTCATCTTGAACAAATTTCGTTTGCTAGGTCCAGTGCAGGCTATGTTAGCAGCTGCAGAACTTGCTTCTGGGACAGCCTAAGGGTCAACATTGTTGATGGACTGTGTGGGTGCTTCATTTTCCTGAACAGTTTTTCTTTGACTCACACCTGGCTCTGAACATTTTGCTTCTGTTGTATGTATTACTTCCTGTATAAAATATAGATGAATTGTGTTCAGCAGTTTTAAGGGTAAAAAACTTTACACAGTCTCACTAAGTAATAGGTTTGGAGTAAGTGGAGGGGAAAAGAAAGCAAGAAAGACAACTTCCCTTTGAATTATCTGCATTTCAGTGACTTTGAGGAGTGTTTGTTAATAAGTAGTAAAGTTTGCACACTCTCTTTATACTCTTATACTAGATTTGTCAAAGGAAACAGTACATGCTTTCTGTTTTGTCTGTGTTTTTTTTTTAATGTAAGCTTGTCTTGGAGCACAATGTGGGGTAGATTTTCAACAGCCTCCCCAACTCCCCATATTCTGGTATAAGGTAGCCAGAACTATAAAATAGGGGTACAATTTTGCCATACCAAATTTTTGCTAAAAAATGAGGCCACGTGTTTGAAAAAAAGTGTCCTTATCTTTAGTCAGATGCATTTACAACAGTCTGCTATTAACACAGTTATAAATAATTTAACAACCATATACTCCATTTATATGCTATTGGCTACGTCTACACGTGCAGCCAACATCGAAATAGCTTATTTCAATGTTGCGACATCGAAATAGTCTATTTCGATGAATAACGTCTACACGTCCTCCAGGGCCGGCAACGTTGATGTTCAACTTCGACGTTGCTCAGCCCAACATCGAAATAGGCGCATCGAGGGAACGTCTACACGTCAAAGTAGCACACATCGAAATAGGGATGCCAGGCACAGCTGCAGACAGGGTCACAGGGCGGACTCAACAGCCAGCCGCTCCCTTAAAGGGCCCCTCCCAGACACAGTTGCACTAAACAACACAAGATCCACAGAGCTGACAACTGGTTGCAGACCCTGTGCGTGCAGCATAGATCCCCAGCTGCCGCAGAAGCAGCCAGAAGCCCTGGGCTAAGGGCTGCTGCCCACGGTGACCATAGAGCCCCGCAGGGGCTGGAGAGAGAGCATCTCTCAACCCCCCAGCTGATGGCCGCCATGGAGGACCCAGCAATTTCGACGTTGCGGGACGCGGATCGTCTACACGGTCCCTACTTCGATGTTGAACGTCGAAGTAGGGCGCTATTCCTATCTCCTCATGAGGTTAGCGACTTCGACGTCTCTCCGCCTAATGTCGAAGTTAACTCCAAAATAGCGCCCGACGCGTGTAGACGCGACGGGCGCTATTTCGAAGTTGGTGCCGCTACTTCGAAGTAGCGTGCACGTGTAGACGCAGCTATTATGTTTTGTCATGTCCCTCATAAGCTGCGTCTACACGTGCACGCTACTTCGAAGTAGCGGCACCAACTTCGACGTTAGGCGGCGAGACGTCGAAGTCGCTAACCTCATGAGGAGATAGGAATAGCGCCCTACTTCGACGTTCAACGTCGAAGTAGGGACCGTGTAGACGATCCGCGTCCCGCAACGTCGAAATTGCTGGGTCCTCCATGGCGGCCATCAGCTGGGGGGTTGAGAGATGCTCTCTCTCCAGCCCCTGCGGGGCTCTATGGTCACCGTGGGCAGCAGCCCTTAGCCCAGGGCTTCTGGCTGCTTCTGCGGCAGCTGGGGATCTATGCTGCAGGCACAGAGTCTGCAACCAGTTGTCAGCTCTGTGGATCTTGTGTTGTTTAGTGCAACTGTGTCTGGGAGGGGCCTTTTAAGGGAGCGGCTTGCTGTTGAGTCCGCCCTCTGACCCTGTCTGCAGCTGTGCCTGGCATCCCTATTTCGATGTGTGCTACTTTGACGTGTAGACGTTCCCTCGCTGCGCCTATTTCAATGTTGGGCTGAGCAACGTCGAAGTTGAACATCGACGTTGCTGGCCCTGGAGGATGTGTAGACATTATTCATCGAAATAGACTATTTCGATGTCGCAACATCGAAATAAGCTATTTCGATGTTGGCTGCACGTGTAGACGTAGCCATAGATGACTAGTACCTGTTTCAGAGTGAAGCTACCTCAGCTACAAATTAAATTTATCATATTAAATATTACATTTTTCAGTATCAACTCTTTTATTACTAATGTTTGGCTAAATACGGGTCTTCCAATCACTCTCATCTGCCTCATCACTAAATAAAGTCAGCTAATTTCATATTTGACTCTGATTTGCTCCCATATCTTTGAACAGCCATGTCACAAACACTGTATTGTAGTGTCTGTGAATAAAAACAGGCCAATTTTACAGTGGAGAACTTTCATTTGTGCATCAATAAATTGATAACCAACAAATCTGCTGTCAGATTGGAAGAATTCAAGGTGGACAACCAGAAGTGTAACCAATCAGATTTTTGAATGATGAAGAGGTGAGGGGGAAAAAACCCCAGGAACATTAGGACAATTAAGAAGTGATCATGACAAGAAGAATCAGGAAGGTTGACAAGCAAAAGGCTGTACTTGATATGATGAATATATAAAAACAAAAGGTATAGTACCTTTATGGAACAGTATTGGGCTTCTGAAACAAAAGAAGAAATGACAGAAAACAGAGTCATTAAAAGAAAACAAAACACTAAAAAAGGAATAGAGAAGTGAAGCTGATTTATATGGGGTGTGGGTCTAGAAATCTTCTAGCTGCATACATGTAATAAAGGAAACAAAGAACAAAAACAGCTCAAAAACAGTCCATAATTTGCTGTTGGCTGCGCTACTATGCATCACAGAGCTGATGGAAGGTAACATCTGCGTCCTTCTGTATGAGACCAAAAATATACCTATTAAAACATTTGGTCATCTTGCAGGATTCACTAGCTTACAGCCAATATAATGGGAGATATGTTAAGAAGTTAAATATTCTGATAGACAGAAATATTCAGGGCAAATGAAAATACAAGTTAGAAGAGAACAACTCCAAGAATAATGTCATATTATAATAGCAGTTAAATTCATAGTCATGGGCAAGAAAGCAACACACATTCTTCAAACTGATTTTTTCATCATTTTGTAGGAGGAAGAGAAGTGATATTCTATGTGCAGCATGCCCCATTAAAAGAGAACTGAAAAGACGAGAGCTTATATTTACTCAATGATTTAATATATATGAATTTTTGAATTTAACAGAATTTTTTAAAATATCTGAAAGTGTTTGATCTCTCCCTTCAGTGGAAAAAAACCCTGCCCCAACTTCCATAGAGGATCCTACCCAGAGCAGAACTAGTGCTCTAACAAATAAATACTGGTTGAAATTTAGGGACTTGTTTACCCAATTTGTTCTGAAGTAAAGTTTGTACAGGGATTGGACATCTGAGTTGGATTTATGTCATCCTAATATCATATCGTCTTGATATTAAATGAGCAACCAGAGGCAGAATTGGGTACCTACCCAAGTATCTCTATCTTAAAAAAAAAGTACCAGCCTATATGTGTTCCCCTTCCTCTTCCAGCCTTACTCTATAACCTGTGGAAGTCAGGCCTGTAATAAGGTAGTTCCAGTAGTTGGGTGTCACTGAACCCTTCTCTCCATCCTTTACAGGGTGACTCCACTACTGAACTCCATCTGCATCCTTCCAACACATGTGAAGAAATGGCTGTTTGGACAAGCACAGAACCTCCCAGAGGGATGCATGGAATTGAATACCAAGTGTAGACCAATTTCAGGCTTCTCAAGTCTGCCTGCTCACTTACTGCCATACTTCCATCTCCCCCCAGAGGAGGGAGGGCAGAGCTTGACCTGCCTATGCACTCAGGTCCATGTCTTCCACCTCCAGGCCCTGCATGGACTCCTCAACACCAACAGTGCAGATAGTCCAGCATGGAGCTCACTGGCGCACACTTTCCTCTGTCGCTTCCGAGGGCTCCGATATGACCGGCAGCTCCTTTATTTGTCTCTGAGAGGCCAGCCATGAGGACCTCCTCCACACCTGGCAGCTGCTTGTGGTCTCCAGTTCCTTAGGGGCCACTGCGGGGGAAGACCTCCTCATGGAGCCCCTGCTACACAACCCCCATCTCCGTGTGCAGGTGGAATCACCAGGGTCAGAGACCTCCTCAACTATGAGACCGGGGAGACTGGATGGAAGCCCCAGTGCTCGCCCAGCGCTTGGGGCTCTCCACCCTACGCTCTCCCCAGCGCCTACTTGAGGAGGTGAAGGCCGCCTGGCCACCTACTGCTCACATCTACCTCAGTCGGGTCCTGCGAGAGGGTACACCCCACCCCCCCTCACTCCTGGCCCTCCAGATCTCTCTGTGGGCCCCCGGCTTCACAAGCCTGCCCGCCCCCCTCCCCCTCACCATCCCAGCTCGCTGAATGCCCTGCAGCTGGCCCCCTTCCGAACCGCACCCAGATGTCATCTGTACATGCTTGTGCTTCACACGCTCCACTTCCCCACCCTCGTGTTCCGCCCCCATCACAAGTGGCGGGACCTCCTACCACCATCAGAGGGTGGGGAGCCCCAGTGGGCCAGTCTTTATTCCACCTTGGTCCTGCAGCCCGCAGGGGACATTGGCTGGAGGATACTCCATGGGGGAGTGAGCATGGGTGTGTACTTGGCACTGTTCACCCCCCTCCCAGACACTTGCCCCTTCTGCAGTGTGAGGGAGACCCTGGTGCACATCTACATTGAGTGCACCAGGTTGCAGCCCCTCTTCCGGCTCCTTCAGAACCTCCTGTTGAGATTCTGGCTGCACTTTTCCTTACACCTTCTCATCTTGGCATACCCCATTCGTGGCCCCAGCAAGTCACGGGTCCTCCTCGTCAGCCTCCTCCTGGCTATGGCTAAAGTAGCCATTTACAAGACCAGGGAGAGGAGGCTGTTGGAGGAGGAGACCTGCGACTGTGGGGTCTATTTCCATTCTGCCCTCCGATCACGAATCCAGGCAGAGTTCCTCTGGGCTGTGTCCATTGACTCCCTCGATGCCTTCGGGGAGCAGTGGGCGCTGTCCGGGGTTCTCTGCTTGGTGTCCCCCTCCAGTTCCCTCATTTTAAACCTTTGACCTTCACTCCCATCCCCATTTTCTCTTTTGTTGTCCCCCATACTTACTTGGGGACGTGGTTTTAGTGGGCCCCCTCATCTTGAGAAGGGCCCTTTAGTCGTGGGCGGGCTGCACCCACCCACTCCCCGGTCTCCAATAGGTACCGCCATTCTTTTCATAGAAATTTTTGGACAAACTTGGATACATTGTTTCAGTAGAAAAAGTCCATGAATTTACAAGGGAACAAGAGCAGATCTATTTTATTTTGACATATTTTCCAATATTTTGTTTTAAATTAGTACAGTCTTTCACCTATCTATTACTTTGAACATCAGTGAATCATGCCTATTGTACCGCTGCTTAAATTTTCCTCCAAGAAATTTAAATAGAATGGAATGACTGCAGCAGAACTTTTTCTTTTAATCACAAATAATAATAAAACAGTACAGGGAGGTAATTTCCTGGTATTAAGAAGTTAGCCTAAGTGTTTTGATTTTATTATGTCAACTTCATAAAATGGAACTTCTAGATTATAAAAGCATCTTGAGCAGATTACAAAATGCATATGTGCCAGATATCAGTAATTCAATAAAATCAATAGGAAAGTGACATTATACTTTCCCCATTTCAACTATGATTTACTCAAAAGTATACCTAGATTTTATCTTTCTATATGTATTATTTGTATAAGCAGCTCTTGCAGATTATGAGTTTAATCAACTTCAGACACTGAAATGACACACTATCTACTACTAGTTTAACTTTTATCAGCTTCCTCCACTGAAGTTCTGACCTAACTGGCCTTAGTTAATAAACCAAACAGTACTTTAAAGTAGGACACATTTAATATGAAATAAAGAAATTGTATCTCACTTATAACATTACAATTGCTTGTCAAAGAAAATTGTTTAAGCAAGTAATTCTGAAAGTAAATTTACCTATTAAGTGCCAGGTTATGCATGAAAAGGGAAGATGCCCCAAGCTCTGGGGTCAGTAACAATTGCAGTTACAGCATTGCACTCTATAAAAACAGAATAATATACTACAAACTCCAATAATACGGTAGAGAGGTTAACAGGGTGCAGGGGAAAAGATTGAGCAGAGACTTAGTCTTTATTCAATCAGAATTCTAGCTGAAGAAAACTCAGACCTCTTATAGCACTTCTGAGCCATACATCACAACGTGCTTTACAACGATAGGCACTGAAGTTAATGGGAAATTTGCCTGAGAATGAAATGAGCAGCATTTGTTTCAACGAGATCCAAAAACTTTTCCTGTTAAGTAGATCTGACACATTATATAGGGAAGGGAAGATAAAAGCATCACTACACCCTGTAATGCTGATTAGAAACTGTAATAAGAATGGTATTTTTACATTTTTCCAGGATTATTTCAAAAGTAAGACCTAGATTCCTAGTATATAATTTTACTATTGTTTATATCAGAGATTATGAATGGGAGGGGAAGTTCACAAGAATAACAAAAATCCACGAGCAACTACATCAATCATGCATGTGGAAAAGTAATATTGAGAAAGTATTTAAACTAATTTTAGCTGCCTTTATGAAATTTGACAGCTGGAAGTGTAAACGTTAGTTCATACTTGTCTCCAGACCAACTGCGCACCAACAGATCACAATTCCAAAAAGCACAGCCAATGATACACTAGAAATTCCTAAGGACATTGAAGAAGTTAGGTACCCACCACCCACTGAAATTCAATGATAACTGGATAGTTAATTTCCTTAGGTGCCTTTGAAAATCCCAGTCATGTGGTGTATCATTGATGACAATTGTATGTGCACTTGAGGTTATGCTATGTATTGTACATTTTTCTTTGTATTCATTTTAATATTTATAATTTTCATGTGTTTCCAGGAGTCTCAAGACATTACACTAACACTGGCAAATACACACATATTCCAGGATTAATGTAGTTCCAGTAGTACTTTGAGAAGACTAATCAAAAAGAAAAAAATACAAGCAAAACAAAACCACACAACTAACACCAAGAGAAAGCTTAGGGGCTACAATATAAAATTACTCTACATGAGTATAGGAAGGTCTCTTTGATAACTTTTTTACTAAGATTTGCTTTTACAGCAAAACTGTTTTTCATCAGATTATTTTAAATGTGGGTTCCTGAGTTCCTTAACTAATTTCATGATAACATGAGACTAGAAGGATATGCTCTCAATTAATACATTTATTAAATGAGTACTTTTTGTAGATGTAACATACGTTTACTTATCACTAGTCAAGGACCCCAGGCAGCTGGATCTCCTATAGCTGAAGCTTCCTGACGTTCGATTTGTCTGTTCCCCTTCTCTTGCATCAGAGCTCTCTAACCTCTGATGTTCCACTACTCTTTTAAAATTTCTCAGTATCTGTCTCTCTAACATCCTTCCATCCACAACTTTACTCCCAGTCCCATCCACCTTTTTATGCATAAGGTTTGAAAGAATTACCAGCCATACATTAACAAGTAACCTAAACTAATTTAATGAATCCAATTGTCCAGAGAAAATATGCAAATAAGAAACTAAACTACTCTGCCCCATCCATGTGTGGACAGTTCTATTAATTCTTTACATCAGTATCAAGAAGCTAGGCAGGAGGGTCTTGGACGACTCTGCTTCAATGTAAAAAGAAACTAGATTTCCCTTTTTGTAATAAAGTTATGTAGTTCATCTCAAAGGAGAGGAACTCCTATGATTGTTAGCAATGTACAGAACACATCCATTCGTTGGGAAAAAAGAAGGTGCTTGAATTCCTATCAGGATGCTGATTTTGTACCCTATTTGAAGTCCACATCTTTTTTGCCTTCTGTTGATAAATGAGAAAAGGGTGTTGGGATGTTTCCGCACATCACCTATCACCTCTGGGTGAATAGCTCCACTACCTACCTCTCCTGGTATTCATGGCTCTTACACAGCAGCAGAGTGTGGAAGGACCTGATCCTTAACAATTTCACTCCTGCACATCTCACTTTCACTTGTGGTCCTATCAAACTTACACTATTCCAAGACCTGATCAAAGCCCAGAGCCCTCACAGTGCCCACGCAAAGCCACAGTACCATGCAAACTATTCATGAGGCAGCCAGAAAGCCTCCCACAAGATCCCAAGCTTTCCTGTGAATCCAACAACTTCTGTAATTACGGTGGATGAATGCCTGTTTCTAAGGAAAGGGAGCCATTACCCAGCTCCCAATCTCCGCAGAGGTGGGAGAAGTAATTATGTGCCTCTCCACTGTCATTTTAGTCCACTGCCAACTGCCTGATGTGGCAATCCTGAATAATAAACATCATCTCAGTCAACCACAAACCTGTGCACGTTCACTAACAGAATGAGCTTCTGTACAGGGGAACCCATACAGTTACTTCAAAACCCAATGAGAGACAAACGCCTAGAACAGTGACAACCAGTCCCAATCTATGTAGCCATACAGATAGGGCTACAGGAACAATGATTTTCCATGCAAGCAATAACCC
Organism: Carettochelys insculpta; assembly: GCF_033958435.1. Lineage (NCBI taxonomy): Eukaryota > Metazoa > Chordata > Testudines > Carettochelyidae > Carettochelys > Carettochelys insculpta. Next base: position 9,090,171 of record NC_134145.1, read on the forward strand.
GATGAGATGTGTGGTGGGAGATCAGAACAGAAAGAGAACTGTGCCCCCTTGGAACTGTTATGTGTAAGTGGAAGAATCCTACTTGACTCCCGCAAATCCCACCAATTGCCAGGAGCACTGAAACTTACCACCATTACCCTCTCTCAACAGGGAAAGCTCTTATTGCCTGGCAGTTGTCACAACCATCCCCTGCTTTCCACTCCCTGGTGGTATTGAGGTCCTGTTGTTTAAGTCTACAGTCCAGTGCTGGCCTTGATGGGCTTGCACTATCTGAAGAGAAGACAATAAAGTCTCCATACACTTCTCAAAATGTCAACTAAAGATACTGATTAACATATTGCACTTATTGGTCGAGTAAGTGACAGCAACAAATCTCTCATTAGCTTAAAATTGTAGCTATGGCACTGTAGGTATATTGAATTATGCCATTCTCTTCTTATACCAAGTTATACTAAGTGGTGTATCCAAGCAGCTTTGCCTCTTTACACATTAATCACTTTCAAGTCAACATTTGCATCACTTCATCAATTGGTATTCCTTTATTCGTATCACTGAATGGGTATGAATATGTTTTCTACTTTAAAAGTGTTCTCAAAAACAAAATAGTATGGAGGATCAACATGTCAGCTTCTAAACCAGTAAGATATGTCATTCATCATTTATTTTTAAGATTTGTGTTTCTATTGAGATGATATGCATTGAAATAATATCTCACAAACATGGAAAGGATGGTCTCCAGTGACAACAATATGTCAACGATGTCAAAACACTGTCAAATAAAACTGCTATCCTTACTGTTCAGATTTCATCAGCATGTAATTTCCACAGTTGTTTTGCAATTGTCACAGTGTTTTCTTAGTTCCAGCTATACATGATTAAGAATTTTACACACACTTCCATTCAGGTACAATATACAAATGTTTCTGAATCTCTTCATAACACAAGGCCAATTTTTCCCTCCTTTAATATACACAAAATTGTGTGCCAAAGAAAACAGCTTATGTAATTTCTTTGTTTACTCAGTGTTACAATAGCATTGTATAAAGACAGAAGGGGTATAGAGTAAATCCATATGAAATGAAATTGAGGAGAAACAATGAATATTATAGCATTAAAACATGAAATCAAGAATTGCCCTATTTTGCTGAAAAAAATTGAACAAAGTAATCACAACATTTTGACAGAAAAATGGGCTGCTTTTGGATAAAACTGAAAGGCTGCAGCATTGCAGAACCAGCTGGACCTATGCTGCAGGACCTCTTCATCCCCGCAGAGGCCTAAGATATCTTTGACCTTAGCCTCTGTCCATGAGGGGCCCCTCCTCTGCTGCCCTTGGCTGACCTCTGGCAACCCCCTGGCTGGGGAAAGTGGGGGCTCCTGGGGTCTTGGCTGATCACCTTCAGGCTGGTGGGGTTCGTTACTGGGACGTGGGACCAGCTGCAGGGTATATCTGGCAGAGCTTGTGCTCCTGAGGCTGCCAGCACACTTTCAGCTTCCTGCACATGGTTTCTGAGTCCTTGAGATTTAAAAGCGGCCAGAGCCAGATATTATAGAGTCCCAATGGTGCTGGCAAAGGCATTTCCATGCATCCTGCACCCGCCTCCCTGGAGGACCCGTTCTTTCGAAAGAGCAGGCTGGGGAGCATCTACACACACCCTCTTTTGAAATTGGATTTCAAAAGAGGGCAGTCTTCCTGAAACCAGATAGGAAGATCCATTTCGAAACACATGTCCTGTTCTGCTGAAAATAATTTTGAAAGAGGCCATTATGCATGTAGACACTCCACAGCATCCTTTGAAATTAGGCTCCCTTTTGAAATAATTTTTGCAAACCAATGCTAGTGTAGATGCAGCCTTAAGGAGGCATATGAAGAAGTTCACTTACCCCAGAAGTACCTCTTTGTAACTAAACATGAGGTAGCACCCGTCTCTCCAGCTTACACCCTTGCTGATGATCCCTCTGCTACTTTGCCCCTCAGTAACTGTGCCCTCCAGCTGAGCCATTAGCTGTGTCCGCCCTTCTTAGAGTATATAAGTAGTCCCACAAAGGGCAGCCTGTCAGACAAGGGATTCCAGGGCTCACTGGACTGAGGTCGCAGAGTTATTTGCCCCTGAGTTATAAATTCTTCCTATCAGAGGGGTAGCCATGTTACTCTTTATCCACAAAAACAATGCAGTTGACAAAGTGGGTCTTTGCTCATGAAAGCCTATGCTTCAAAAATTCTGTTAGTCTATAAGGTGCCGCAGGACTTCAATTCCTAGTCCATATTCACGTGTGTCCAGGGTAGGTTTTTTAACTTTCAGCCCCATTCGGGGTGGGTAAGACAACTGGACTTCTCATAGCTGAAGCTTCCTCAGAAGAGCTAATACTATAGGTCTGTTGACCTCCAGTAGCTGTGTGCTAGTGAGCTACTCTGACACTACTCTCCTTTCCAGCTCCTCCTCCATCCCATGCATGCTTTGTGGGTGGGGCAGAGTGGGGCTGCCTGGGAACAAAGTAGCTCTTTAACCCCTTCCTCTCCAGTGTGGAGTTTGTACACCTTGTCACAAGGTAGCACTGTCTAATTCATGGACTAGAAGTGAATGAAGAGATACCTAAGTTGTACTCCTGATTCTGATCTGACTCAATGGTGTGTGACCTTGAGAAAATTAATAAACATTTCTGTGCTTCCTTTACCCAAAGGGAATAATATCACTTGCCTATATTTGCCAAGCACACAGCAGAAGTACAAAATGTTATTATTAGAACTATTAACATTTAAAACACAAAAACTAAATGCTATATGACCTTTCTTCCACAGCCCTCAAAAGTTCTCATGTTAGTGTTGATAATAAAGAATTAAACCATAACTTAAAGAAAAGAGTGAATTATACACAACATACATCAGGCAACTGTGAATTATGGAGCTGTAATTCCATCAGTGAGTTCTAGTAATTTCATAATCAATGAAGGTGAAGGGAAAATTAGGCTGAATTCAAACGCAATATCCAGTATTTTACATAGTGGCTATGTCTACACTAGCCAAAAACTTTGAAATGGCCATGCAAATGGCCATTTCAAAGTTTACTAATGAAGTGCTGAAATACATATTCAGCGCCTCATTAGCATGTTGGCAGCTGCGGCACTTCGAAATTGACGTGGCTCGCTGCCGTGCAGCTCGTCTAGATGGGGCTCCTTTTCAAAAGGACCCCGCCTACTTCGAAGTCCCCTTATTCCTATGAGCAGATAGAAATAAGGGGACTTTGAAGTAGGCAGGGTCCTTTCGAAAAGGAGCCCCATCTGGACAAGCCGCGCAGTGGGGAGCCGCATCAATTTTGAACTGCCACGGCTGCCCGCATGCTAATGAGCCGCTGAATATGTATTTCAGAGCTTCATTAGTAAACTTCGAAATGGCCATTTGCCTGGCCATTTCGAAGTTTTTGGCTAGTGTAGACATAGCCAGTATGTTTTATTTTTCCTTCTTCTGACTGCATGAATATTTTTTGCTCTATTTTGTAACTAATTTAATCCCTTTCTTGCCATTTTGTGTAATAAAAAAAAAAGGAATTGTTATGCACTTGCAAACAATTAGATACTTACAGGCAAAGCAATGAATATTTTCCTAATTAGTGCATAATACCAGAATTACTACATGCACTAAGGACATGATTTACCAAAGCAATTAAGCACATACCTACTTTAAGCATGTGCTTAAATCCCATTGATATCTACCAGCATGAAAATACACTTGAAATGCATATAGAAAGACAGCAGAATATAAATAGCTGTAGCCCACGAATCAATAATTATATTGCAGTTTAATATGATCTAGAGTACTTAGATGGTACAGTTTTTTTCAAAAAGCTTTTAGTTTTGAAACTGAACTAGCATTTAATGATTTATCCCTCTTTTGATTATATAATGGCCACAAATAGCTATCCATATTTATAGTATGTTCGACTATATATATATGATGCCTGATGAAGATCTCTGACAAAGGTGAAATTTCCTGCATGCTTCCCTGCAATGAGAAATTACTAAAGCTTGACATTTTCCCTTTAATTAATGTCTTTTTGTTTGCAATTTAAAGATAACATTAGATTGAAGTGATATTTTCCAACATGAGGAAAATACTTTCAGTGTATCCTGACAACAATGGGGCTCAAAATATGTTTTCTTTGTAACTTGCCTACACAGAACCTGTTTCCATAGTCCTCCACTGTTCTATTTAATGTCACTTTCACAATAGTAGCATCTGCGGTTGCAGTCCCTATAATGTCCTGAAATCCTCAACAGGCATGAATCAGACTAAAATTTGAACTAACATATAGGTGCAATCTATTTTGTAGGTGGCTTCAAGGCTGCCAATAAAAAGCATGCAGCGAGTATAAAACAAAGTATGAGACTCTCCCCTGAATCCTAAGTGGTGACCGTTAGCATCATAAAGTTTGTTGAGCTGCAACACCACGTATAGATCTTGCAATCATGATTCAATCAAATAGTTATTTAATATATTATTATTCATCTTACAGTGGAATCCAAATCACATGGTCCCTAGCTCTTAAAATATTTCTATAGTAAGTTTTTAAGGGTTGGAGAGCACACTGTCATGATACACACTTTCACACAGCCCGCATTCCATTAAGACCACAATGCACCTCCATATCAGCCTCTCCCACTTTTCACAGCATGCAAGGAGGTGCTGTGAACACAACCCCTTCCAAGTCTACACCACAGAGAGGTATTACAGGATTACATCATGATGGAATTAAAACAAACTAAAGAATAACTAGATAATCAAGGGATACTCTCAAGTGTTCCAGGAGCCTAGAGACCCTTAGAATGTCTATGACCTTCCTGGAGTCTATGCGTGACTCAAGCCCCTGCAAGGGGTCAGGTCTTCTGTTTCAGCCTGGGGTTTGTGGGGAGTCACCCCAAATGATGTCCTCTTCTCTAGTGTCTTGGGATAGCTCAAGTTATATGGATGATCATTATGCTAGAAAGAGTTATTGGCTGCTCTGAAAGGCCGTATATACACTAGCAAGTTCTTTTGGAATATCAGGCCCTTTTTCGAAAGAACAAGCAGAGCATCCACACACAAAATGTGCTCTTTCGATCTGAAGTCAAAAGATGTGGTTTTTTTTCCAGAAGCCCTCTTCCACTCCCAGATCAGGGACAGCGCCTCCTTTCAAAAGCATCTTTCAGAAAAAGCATGTGTAGGCACTCCATGGGCCCTTTTTCAAAAGAGCAATCTTTGTGGCACCAGATTGTTCAATCCCTGGCCCGTTCGTTCAAAAGAGCAGGGGCAGCGTGGATGCTCTCTATTGAAAGAGCCGATGGATCTATCAATCCACTTTTTCGCTTGTGGACACGATGTTTCAAAAGATCTTCCAGAAGATCATCTTTCAAAAGATCACTATAGTGTGGACATGGCCAAACAGATTTCTAATCATTAGACAATCACAGACATGGTTAAATCTGATGGGTGTGGTACACATCATTCACTCATGATAAACAGGAGGAGCATTTAAGCCTTGTTCTATCTATATAAAAGGCTAAGACCCTGCATACATCCAATGCATGGAAGCTCCCTAGTATTAGTGTGTGGTTTAGGGTAAAAGACAGGTAATGTCTTGACTGACATGGAAAGAAGAGACTATCTTTGGCAGAAATGCCACGTGGGGTCTCAGTCTAACCTTGTTCTTATGAAAGAATGTATATAGCAGATCGACTGTGAGAGTCCTAAGCTTAGACAACCTTCTGGCATAAGTGATCACCACTAAGAATACCACCATTTAAGAAAGATATAGGAGGGAACAGAAGGCTAAAGGCTCAAAAAGGGAGCCTGTAAGCTTGGATAATGCTAGGTTAAGGTCCCATGTGCGTAGCAGTTATTTAACTGGATGAAAGCTGAGGACCATGGGGCTAGCGAACAATGAGCAGCCCATCACTCCTGGGTAAAAGACTGAAATAAATGCTATGTGTACCCTAACAGATGCAAACAACCACCTTTGCTGGCTAAGGTGCCAGAGAGAGTCTAACACAGTAGCCATTGACGCCTCTGCAGGAGAAATATTTTTCTGATTTGCCCACACTGTGAACTGTTTCCATTTGGCCATGTAAGTTGCCCTTGTGGAAGGTTTCCTGCTATTCATGAGGACTTCCTTTACCAGATCCAAACATGAGAGCTCCAAGGCATTCTGCCATGAAGCTTCCATGCCATTGGGTGGAGGGGCTGGAAGTTGGAGTGTCAGAGTTGATCATTCTCCTGCGTAAGCAGGTCAGGGTGCAAGGGGCTGTGGTCACATTCTGTATGGACAAATCCAGTAGGCACATGTACCAATACTGTCTGGCCCATGATGGAGCTGTGAGGATTGCTGTGGCATAGCCCTATCTTATTTTGAGGAGGACCTTGTGAATTAGGTGAATTGGAAGAAACACATAATGAAGGAGTGCTCTCCAAAATATATTGAACGCCTCCACTAGCAACCCCAGACTATGGTTCTGGTATGAGCAAAATCTGCTGCTCTTCCTGTTGTGGTAGCACTGCAGCTGCGGTTTCATAGAATCATAGAATGCTAGGACTGGAAGGGACCTTGAGAGGCCATCAAGTCCAGCCCCCTGCACTCATGGCAGGACCAAGTACTGTCTAGACCATCCCTGATGGACATTCATCTAACCTGTTCTTAAATATCTCCAGAAATGTTTGCCATACAGTCTTGGCTTTATCAGCTATATTTTTAATCCAGGGCAGGGCAATCTGCATAGCAGTGACCGACAAAAGAATATTACCATCACGTCAGTCTCACCCACAACTTCCTCAGCTTGAGCCTCAAAACCCTGAGCTACCCTGTGTAAGGGCTATTGGAGCACCTTATTGTCCTCCAGAATGAGAGAGTTGGTCATACCAGCCACCCCCTTGTCTGGTGACAAGGAAGAAGAAATTGTTCCTGGGTGAAGATGGTCTTTACCCTCAGCACCTGAGGGATCTCATGGGACAAATCTCTGTGGCTGAGCCATCAGTGCTAGTAAGGATGATGAGGCCTGAGCAGCCTGTGGAGTCACTGCTGGAGCAAGAGGAAGCATAGTTGGCAGTGTCAGTACCACATATGGCACCAAGGTGTCAGAAGTCAGTGCTGAAGTCATCCATACCAGTGCAAAAGTCATCACTATTGATGATCCAGCTGCTGGTGAGAGACATCAGCACTAGAGTTGCTGACAATGCCGGTACTGGTGCCCCCAAAGATGAAGATGGTACCGCTATCAGTGCCAGTAGTACAAATGAGGCTGACACAACTGAGGCCCTGGAATGAAGCCGGTCCGTCTGCCCCTGGCTCTCATGAGAAGGCCAGGGTGTTCAGAAAGGCCACTGGGGAGCTGGCTGCCACTGGACTGGCCATTGCGCTTGATGGAGTGATGGCTTCTTCTTGGGGTGGACCTGGCACTCCGACTCCTGCTTCTGCTGGAGTGGAAGGAGTCTGACCTGGTGCAGTGCTGTTGATGTGGTGCCAAGTCAGAGTCAGGGGTCTTGACAACATTGCAGGCTTCCCTCAGGATGGAGGATGAGAAGCTATGTGCCTTAGCAACTGTTCCCTTCTGGAAGGAGAGAAAGGAGCCGTGGCCTGCATCAGCATCTGCACCACCCTGAATGCCTCCAGGGTCAAGAGGAGATGAAGTTCCTGGTGCTGACTGGAAGCAACTGCAGGCGCAGTGTCAACTTCCTAATGGTAGTCAATGTATGCGTAGCAGGACATGGCACCAATACTAGATGGCCACTCTCAGGTCTGACCGGAATTGTTTTCTTGCGTTTTGAGAAAGGGAATCTACCCCCTCATGCCCCTTCCTTTTGTGAGGCACCAGGGATTGAGATCTACGCCTCCTCGGGCCCTGGGTCCCTTCTGCCCTTCTGCCCAGTTCCTTCTGCCCATAGCCCCAGTCTCTCCTGCCTCTTAGCCCTGCTCCCTGCTTTCCTGCCTGCCCATCTGTGCTCCCTAACTCTCTTCCCTCTCTCCAGATTTGTTCTGCTGATGGAAGTAAAACCAGATGGCCAATTGTGGATAGGATAAGTTGAACCTTGCAGATGCAGATCAAACCCTAATGCACATATTTTGTACCTGTACACGGCTCTAGTTATAAGCACAAATTCTATGCCCAGACCTAGCTTAAGTACTATACCTGGAAAGGAGTGAGCTTCACCATCCAGGATCCAGTAACATAATCAAACCTTTGTCATCCCAATCTGAGAGATGTTCTGACCAGACTGGACCAGTGGGAGGGACCTAGATGAAAATAACACCTCCACGAGTCCACCTAAATCCCAAACTGCACCTGGGATGTAAGATTTTGTCTGCACCTTACCTCTACTAAAGAGTCCTTTTCCTTCTCAAACTTCCCCTCTTCCCTATCTCTCCCCATTTTCCTCCTGTTTAATAAGAGTCTAGCTTTGCCAGCCAAGATGGTATATTTTGCAACACTGCCACCATAAGCCTAAGATCAGAGAGGCAACTAAAATCAAGAACCTAAATAGCCCATTGCTGGTATGTGTTTGCCAGGTCTGGGGTTGGTTGATAAGACCTGATAATAGCCTGAGCTTTTCCAGCATTAAACTGCAAGTGAGCTTGAAGGCCACAGACAAAAGCTGTTTTTCTACCTTTGCTATTCTTTTCTCCCCCTTTCTGTGTGTGTTCCAAACCATCTCACTAACTTCCTCTCTTTTTCCCCCATAAAGGACAATTATCATACTTAATATCATCTAAAAGACTGTCAGATGGAGAGGTGAGGGAAGGAGGAGGGAGAAGTGAATGGGTTCTTTCTGAAAACTCTCTTCAGCTAAGGAGAATGAGAATTAGGGATGCTGTTGAAATAACAGGCTTATTTAATACCTCAGAGACAAGGTGGGTGAGTTAATATCTTTTATTGGACCAACTACAATTAACAGAAATTATCCAGTAAAGATATTACCTCACCCCTTTTGTCTCTCTAATACCCTGGGAACAATCCTGTAATACTGGGGGACCAATCCCTCCCCATCATCACTGCATACTTACTTAATACTTTATGTTTCAAATGGTTTAATGGTTTTTCTTTCTATATTTCTAAGAAAAGAGATTTTAATGGTATATTTGACATACTAAGTCGCCTATGTTCTCATATATCAAATCCCAAGCCTTCTTTAAAAGGGGTTCTATCAGTTTTCAGCAATGGAAGAATAAGCCATTATATCTCAAAGCCAGGAGACAATTAGAGGACCTATCTAATAGTTGCATGCTCCACCCTTTTATGCCCTTGATGCAGAGCAGAATAACTTTCAAGGAGCATGTGTACCACATGTATATTGATGGCCAAAGCCATGGGGTCCATGCACTCTATTAGTGGGATTTGTTTATGTTCAGTCACTGAAAGGATAATCTTTACTAGTAGGAATATTATTTAGCTTGTGCTTAAATTTAACTGATAGGAAATGTATGCTAATGTGTATTTATTTGGCTCAAACATTTCAAGCTGACTTCATTTTTGGGACATCATATTTGTCTCATTCATTCTGAAATCTATATTTTATGATAATGCCTTTTCTCTGATAACCCACTGCTAGTAATTTTCTCTTCCTGTGCATCTTCTCCCTGGGTCAAATTCTCCTTGAATTACTTCTGGAAGTCATCATTTGGTTTTCCTGCACAATACTCTATATTTCTCATCACTATTTCAGAAGTGTTTTCATTAAATATTGCCAAGAACTGCTAAGAGAATATTAACTCCTCCAAAACTACCATAATACAAACATACGTGCATATCAGAACACCTGAGAAGAATCAAAATGTGGTATTGGGTAAAAATTTTGTGCTCCCACTCCACCAAAACCTGGGGAAGGGGTACACAACATCAGTGGTATTTTAGAATACAACCTAGGGGTCTACACACATTTGTACACACAAATTCCTGCACCACTCTATTAAAACATAATTATGTCTTAGTAGACAACATATATTTCTATAGGTTGAGGACCAATTCAGTACCTATTTCCAAAGTGGTTAGAATATTAATATATTCCAGGTAATCTGTTAGGCCAGAGCTACACTGTAGCCCTAGCTCAAAATAACTTATGCAATTGGCAAATGTCATTGTAGAACCTTTGGCCATTATCTTTGAAAACTTGTGGAGTTTCGGAGAAGTCCCAGATGAGTGAAAAAAGGGCAAATATTGTGTCCATCTTTAATAAAGGAAAGAAAGACAATCCAGGGAACTACAGAGCAGTCAGCCTTAGCTCAGTCCCTGGATATAAGTCAAAAGTGTGCCCTTGTAGCCAAGAAGGCTAATGGCATATTGGGTGCATTAGGAGGAGCATTTCCAGCAGATCTAGAGAAATTATTATTACCCTCTATTTGGCAATGGTAAGGACTCATCTGGAGTATTGAGTCAAGTTCTAGGTCCCCAGTAGAGAAAGTATCTGGACTCATTGGAGCAGGTCAAGTGGAGGGCAATGAAAATTATTAGGGGGCTGGAGCACATGACCTGTGAGGAGAAGCTGAGGGATCTGGGCTCATTTAGTCTGCAGAAGAGAAGAGTGAGGGGGGATTTGATAGCAGCCTTCAACTTCATAAAAGGGGGTCCTAAGGAGGAGAGAGAAAGACTGTTCTCAGTAGTGAATGATAGCAGAACAAGGAGCAATGGTTCAAAGTTACAGAGGGGAAGGTGTAGGTTGGATGTTAGGAAAAACAATTGCACTGGAGCTGTGTCTACACTAGTAAGTTCTTTCAAAAGATTTTTCGAAAGAAGGGGGCTCTTTCAAAAGATCCCTCAGTGTCTATACACAAAAATGTTCTTTCAAAATTAATCAAAAGACCGTGGCATGCATTTCAAAATCACTCTTCCACTCCTTATTCAGGAAGAGCACCTTCTTTCAAAAGAAAATGCGTGTAGATACTCTGCACGCTCTTTTCAAAAGAGCAGGCCTCATGGCACCTGATTTTTTGATCCCTGGCCCATTCTTTCAAAAGAGCGGAGGCTGTGTGGACACTCTCTTTTGAAAGAGCACATCACTCTGTTGATCCACTTTTTTGCATGTGGAGGGACTCTTTTGAAAGAAGTTCTTTAGGAAGAGATCTTTCAGAAGGCCTTCTTTGGAAAGATCTCTGTAGTGTAGACATAGCCCAGGAGAGTGGTGAAGCACTGGAATACGTTACCTAGAGAAGTGGTGGAATCTCCATCACTAGAGGTTTTTTAAGTTCCAGCTTGACAAAGTCCTGGCTGGGATGATTTAGTTAGGGTTGATCCTGTTTTGGGCAAGGAGGCTGGACTCAATGACTTCCTGAGGTCCCTTCCAACCCTAGGATTCTATGATTCTATCATTATAATTTGCAGTGCACAAATTGCATAAGTTATTCAGAGCTACCTTATTTTGAACCCAGTGCAGGCTACACTGCACCTAGGTTCAAAGTAGGGGGCTATTTCAAGCTTCCCAGTAACCTTCATACAATGAGAGTTACCAGAAACAAAACACCACACTTGAAATAGTTTCGCTATTTCAAGCACGCTCTTTGGACACATGGTTTCTATTACACATGTATCCTAAAAAACAAACCGTAGTGTAGCTCTAGCCTTACTATTTTAGATGAAAGAATCTAAAATTGACATAGATAATTTGTATGCTCAGCAATAAAACTTTACTTAGATGTACTAATGTAGGGATACATTTTTATTTGTATTGTATTTAACGACTGATCTACCCTCCCATGATTAATCAATCTAACTTACAAACTTCAATTATGTAGACAATGTAGCTGAAGTCAACACTGCTAGATCCATTTCCCCACATGGCTACGCTGTGCTATGTTGACTGGAAAGCATCTCCCATTGACTTCCCTTATGCATTCTGGGGAAATGCAGTACACAGATTGATGAATAGTAACAGAGAGAAAGCCGTGCTAGTCTATATACTATCAAAACAAAAAAGCAGTCAAGAAGCACTTTAAAGACTAACAAAATAATTTATTAGATGAGCTTTCGTGGGACAGACCCACTTCTTCAGAGCAGAGCCATACCATACAGACTCAATGTTTAGGGCACAGAGAACCAAAAACAGCAATCAAGGTGGACAAATCAGAAAAAAAATGATCAAGGAGAGCAAATCAAAGAGTAGAGGGGCAGGGGGGTGGAGTCAAGAATTAGATTAAGCCAAGTATGCAAACAAGCCCCTACAGTGACCCAGAAAATTTCAATCTCAGTTCAAATCACGTGTTAATGTGTCCAATTTGAATATGAAACAGAGTTCAGCAGCCTGAAGAAGAATTTTCACAACGCTCTTCAAAGAGAGGCTGCTGAACTCTCTTTCATATTCAAATTCAACACATTAACACGTGATTTGAACTGAGATTGGAAGTTTCTGGGTCAGTATAGGGGCTCATTTGCATACTTGGCTTAATCTAACTCTTGACTTCCACACACACCCCGTTCTGCCCCCTACTCTCTGATTTGCTCACCGTGATCATTTTTTTTTCTGATTTGTCCACCTTGATTACTGTTTTTGGTTCTCTGTGCCTGAAATATTGAGTCTGTTCTGATATGGCTATGGTCTGAAGAAGTGGGTCTGTCCCACGAAAGCTCACCTATTAAATTATTTTGTTAGTCTTTAAAGTGCTACTTGACTGCTTTTTTGTTTTGACAGATTGATGAAGAGTGCTCTACTATCAACTTAGTATGACTTTACCAGACCTGGTAAATTGATATATGCTACATTGATTGCAGCAGTGCTGATCTACCAGAATGTGTAAACACACCCTAAATAGAGCATGCATTTAGAAAATTGCTGCATATAAGTTGCAATGTATGGAATTTGTCATGCATACCCTTATAACATACTCAACAGAAGCAGTAAATTTTCAGATCTTTACAACTGATGTCATTGCTGCTAGATTAAACTGCTTTATAGAAGAATGAAACATTCATTGGGTAAGGTTTAAAAAATGATGACTTTATAGAGCTTATATGGGATAATGCTGAAGCAAATATGATATTATATGGTGGCAGTTCAGCTACCAGTTTATGCCAGGGCCCTAACCCCCACTGAACCCTTACTAACACATATGTGGGAATCTGTCTGGCTCACCCATCTGCTACAATTATTAGATGTTAAGTTAATAAGATTGTGCTCAGCCTTAAACTTGAAGAAATACTTGTAGGACAGTACGGCTGTATCTACTTCGAAGGGAGCATGGTAAGTAGGGCGTCAGGAGATTATTAATGAAGCACTGCAGTGCACATGCAGCACTTCATTAAGCCAATTCTCCCCCACAGCAACTTTAAAGTGTTAAACTTTGAAGTGTCTGCTTGCGTGTAGCCGTGGCTAACCCACAGGTACTTTCAAGTGCCCGGGCTAGTTCAAAGTCCCTTTACTCCTCAAACACTTTGAAGTTGCCATGGGGGAGAACTGGCTTAATGAAGTGCTGCATATGCACAGCAGCACTTCATTAATAATCTCCTGACACCCTACATACCATGCTCCCTTCAAAGTGTGAAGCTAGTGTAGACACAGCCTACACATATAGAGCTTACTTCTAGCATCTGTAGCTCATAGTATAAATTTATTTTGAGTAATTATAATTGTGAAAATTAACAAACAGGAATGAAACTGCAGTCACTCATAAAGTAACAACCACACTAAAAACAAAGGACCAATTTGTATCATTCCAGCCAATTATGCCGTGAATATCTATTCAAGGTAACAGCATTTTGAAAGTAATTTATTATTTCCTTTTAAGACCTTTAGCAAACAAGTTGCTTCTCTCCCTGCTGCTTGAATGTGTTATTCACTAACTACAGAATGTAATGTGTTATCGCTTAGATGATGAGCAAACAAAACAATAGAAGATATATGTAAAGGCTCTTAAACTGATGATTTTGGAAAGTAAAAAACATAATGGAGAAAAGCTGTAAGAAATGAAATTGGTTTCTTCTTTTATTGTGTAGATTTTAATGACCATTCAATTATATTTTCATGATTAATTTTGTATTGGAAACTAAGATGGACAGCATCCAATTTATGATATATAATAAATGTTACAGTGACTTCCAGCTGAGTATGTGTGAATTACTATGGAAGTATAAGTAAGCTAAGCCTCTCACAACATGCCACTGAAACACTAGAAGTAAATTTAATTGGTTTAATGAAATTAGGTAACAGAAAGACCATGAATTTCAAATCAAGACCAGGAAGCCTGAGGCTGTGGGCTCATGTTTGTCTGAGAGCCTGAGTAGTGTCTTTATTTCTTTGCTACTAGCACTCTGAGTGCATCTAGCCATTACAAATACCCTTTTGTTGGGAAAAACTGCAGAGTGGCTACAAGCAAAATGCATTTTGTCAACAGTTTGTCAACAAAACCCAGCACATCCATTGGCAGCGTTATGTCTCTCCCATTCAGATATAACAGCTCTCTCAACAGTGTTCTATCAACAAAACAGCTGTGTAGATGCTCCAAGGTCCTTCTGTCGACAGACCAGGTTTCTTGTTCACTGGGCAGCCCTGTTTGCAGAGCTTCCAATATGCCATTCTGTCAAGAGATGGCTGGGCAGTCTGGCTGCTCTCCATCTACAGAGTGGATTGCTCTTTCCATCTGCTTTTATGTGTAGATGCAGTCTGATGACAGAAATTTTGCCAGGAAATCCCTTCCAACAGTGAATTCTATCAACAGAGGTTTCTCGTGTAGATGTAGCCTATGAGAATAATGCTACATATGATTCACTGCTCACATATTTTAAGTTGTGCTTAATTTCTTGTGGAAAAGTCTCTGGTTATAAAAATGTCAGCACAGAATGTGCACGGTTTATATGTTGTTAATATTATCATAGCATCAAAAATGGTTCTATGCATGTCACAGACATATCAGACACTTCCTGAATCCAGGAATTCCATCTAACCAGACAGCATTCAAAGAGTGTGGGAGGAATACAGCATACACAGAAGGTAACTGAGTTTTATGATTTGGGCATATTTTTTTACCTGATACATTGCTATTTTCAATTTTGCTGTGGGTTATTTTTGTCTTTATTAAGTTTCAGTGTTATTAATATGGTATAAGATATCTAAATCCTGACATTTTTTTCTCTTTAAATGAGAATTCTGGTCTTTCTTCGCTTAAAGAGAGAACCTTAAGAGCATGAATCATTCCTGCAACTCTGGGCTCCAATCCAGCAAATGGTTATTACAAAATATTCTCACCATGAAGCACAGTCCCAGTGCAGACAATAGATAAGTTACTTCTCAGGACAGTAAACATTTCTTTTGTGATGGTATCATGTAAGAATTTAGAAAATGTCACTGGATTATATAATTTATACAGATGTATAAAAGGCATCTGCTTTCCAGTGGTGACTAGTGTGATGCAAGTTCCTTATCCAACATTTCTCCAATGTTGGGATCTGCAGAGACAATTTTCAATTATGCCTGTGCAATATCTGGTTCAAGTTACCCCTGCTGGGAATTTGGTTTAATTAAGCTATATACCTATGTGCTACCAACATATCTGCTATTGTTCTCTTATTTTGGTACTCTTCACAATAAATGAGGAATGAGTAAAAGGCATTGTTTTGTGGCTCCATTTCCAGCAACACTATATATTAGACATTCTATTAGATATATTAGATCTGTTTGTGGCAAAACACTGAGGCCATTTCGACATGTGGGAAGAATTTTTGGGAGGAAGGGGCCTCCGGAAGGAGGACTTTCTTCCGGAAGATCCCCCTGGGGCCACACTTCTACATGCTGTTTTGGAGTCTGGAAGAGCATCTTCCAGACTCCAAATCATGTGACCTTATGCAAATGAGGCACCAGAAATTTACATCTGTGCCTCATTAGCATATTTTGGGCCATTTATTAGCATGCCACTTTTGAAGAATGTGGCATGTGTAGAAGTGGCTGATGGTCATGAATATCTCAGAATGAAGATCCCATTTTCCCTGTTCTATCCACTCTCTGCTTACCCATAAACTTCAAAATTTAATAATAGATTATATAAATATGGAGATATACTTATCTCATAGAACTGGAAGGGACCTTGACAGGTCATTGAGCCCAGTCCCCTGCACTCACAGCAGGACCTAACAGCATCCCAGACAGATTTTTTTAATCTATTTACCCCAGATCCCTAAATGCCACCCTCAAGGATCGAGCTCACAACCCTGGATGTAACAGGCCAATGCTCAAACTACTGAGTTATCCCTCCGCCTTTTCTATTACAGCTTTGAGATTCTTCTCCTTGAAAGAGTTTTTAACTGGTCATCCATCCAAGCCACAATTGTTCTGGCAAAGAATGCAGAAAACAGAAAGGTTCTGTCTACACTAGAGAGTTTTGTCGACAAAACTCGCATTTTGTCAACAAAAAACAAGGCGTGTCCACATTCCCAAAGTGTTCTGTTGACAATAAATCAACAGACCATGGCACTTTTGTCAACAGCATTCTGCCACTCTCTCATGAGGCAGAACACCTCTGTCGATAGAAAGCCAGTCTGGACATTCTGGGAGGGTGGTTCTTCTGTCGACAGACAGGGCTTCCAGGACACTGGGCAGGCTTGTCTGCTGTGCTTCTGGTTGGCCATTTTACCAATAGAGCAGCTGGGCAGTCCAGCCACTCTCTGGAGGGAGAATGGATCAATCTTTTGATCCACTTAGCAGACTGGCCGCAATATCTCAACAGAAGTTTTGTCTAAAGATATCTTCTGACAGTAACTTCTGTCAACAGATTGCTCTAGTGTAGAGATAGCCTAAGACTTTGAGAGCTCTGGAATAGGTTCTTTTGTGAAGATTCTTTGATTCTACCCCCTTTTGTTTCCTTCTAGTAAAAAACCTCCCTCTGAAGGGATGTCTTCTATTAAGGAACTGCCGCAATGTCCACTTTTGTCAAGTTGACACAACGTTTGGTTCTTGTGGAATGTGTGAAGTGTTGTCTGCTCATTCTCTATGATTTAGTAAAACATTTCCACTCATATTTTATGATCTTTTCCAGCACTGTGTCACAATGCAATGCTTTGCTTCTATTGCAACTATTTGAAATATATATTCCTTTAGGTATGCTTTCCTTTCTGTTTGTGTCTGAGTGCCCACTGGTGGAAAAAAAAAACACAGTTTTGACCATTCATTTCCTTGGGAGTCTTTTCATTATCTTATGAAAAACAATTCTCGTTCCTTAATGTGATGAGAGACACTCAACTCTCTTATGTGTCTCCTAGCAGATAAGCTAGTACTGCAATCTTTTCCCATGTCTGGCACCCTTTGTAGGTTGTCAGCCTCATTTGGTAGGTCTTTGGTGGCTCAGTCCTCTGGCTAAGTCATACAGTCAGCTGTACAGTTCCTTCCAAGCCGTAAAGTTCCACAAACTGCCAACCCTCACAAAGTCTTTGGTCATGTCTCTCGACCCTTTAAATACTGCATTTTGCTCTGGCTTCTTGTATCTCCAACTTTTCTCTGGGCTTAGCCTAATTTCCCAGTTTCTAAGGGGAAGACCCAGGCTTGCCCACTACTCTGGGTCCCAAGCCAGGGACCCTAAACCTGCAGACCATACATCTTCTTGTAATTGGTTGTGACTACATTCCCAGGGCCTCTTTCCACCCGGTCTCTTTATCTCCATCCCTTCCCTTAGAGCTAGAGCTCTCAGGGACTCCCACTCTGATATATAGCAAACACAGAGAACATTTCCTTGCTCTTTTGGCCTCAGCCAAAAACTGCTGTAATAAAACCCCACAGCTCCTTTTACTTGAGCCTGCTGGGCACCAATTGGCTATTTCCATGATGCCCCTTTAGGCAGGCCTGCAGGACCGACTTGCATTACCCCTCCATGAACGGGGCATAGTATGATCATAGAGCCCCCAGCAGGGGATCACAAAGACAAATCATGTCATACTTAAGAAAAATAACTGGCTTTCTCTCTGACTTCTTATTTAGACACTTCAGTCCATTTTTGTCTTAGGGTTTGTCTACATAGAGAAAATTAATTCTGTAAAGTTAAAGATATGAATTTGAAGTGGATTCGTTAAACTGCTTTAAACCACTGTAGACACTCATTCACAACTAAACCGGCCTTAGTTTTGTTGAAATAAGATTAGCTTTAGGCAAGGCAAACACTCTCAGTCTTACAAACTGCTAAATAATATGAATTATATAGATTGTCAGTGCTTTGAGCAGTCCAGACAGCCAAGAAAGTTACCCTAATTTATTTATACACAGTGTTTACCTACAATCTTATATAAACCATTTTTATATAAAACAGTCTCTTAAATGTAACAATTATGAGCAAACAGAAAAAAATTAACTGGTATGAATATTAGCTCCCAAAGGCAAAATATGAATGTAACTACTAACACATTTAACTAGCTGATATCTATGAAGGTTTGATGCTCAGCTTATCTCTGTAATACCAGTATTAAAAGCTCAGTTGTGGTGCAAGAGTTAACCAAGGCTACGTCTACATTTACTGGGAATGTTGATGGCTGCTATGCAATTTTTTGTACGTCAACTGTGTACCTAAAATCAGTTTAGCGGCCACCAACTTGGGTCCCTGTCTTCACAGCAGAATGCAGATGGGAATGTTCCTCCCAACAACGTTCCTTAATCCTTGCAACTTGCAAAGATTTCTTGGTTCAACATTGATCCCAGAACGCACTATTTCACGCATGCGCAAAGTGGCACCCCAGAAGATTGAACCTAAGTGTTTGCTTTTCCTCAGCTAGTGTAGGCCTAGCCCAAGACAGGCATTTCAAAGATTATTTAAGCTCTGTTTGTTCTTAACTCCTTTGAGCAAAAATATCACTTACATTACCGTGTGTAACTTAAATACATAACTCAACTGAACTGAATCATTACCACGTAATCAAGGGTTGCTTAAAGCACAAAACTAGGTTCTACCATCCCCATTTACTCTCAACTAATGTTTGTATATCATCCACGTTATCAAATCATGTAAGTTTTCCATCTTTAAATAATGTTGAATAGAGGGATTCTTTGATTAGCACTTTTTACATGTTTCTTCAGCTTCCTAATGGCAGGCCTGCCATAGCAGATTTTCTGGTTTCATTCTTAACACATCCCACATATTTCCGTCTTCTTTTCTGGATAAATTTGGAAATGAGGAGTTGTTGAACTCACAAATCTTGTCATTTATTCTAACTGTATTCCAATTGCTTTCAAAGGCATTTCAATATCTGTCTGCACCTTTGGTGGACTTCCAATTTTCACATCAATATGCTGAGATGGAAATAACATTTGAGTTGAATGTTCACAGTTCTGGTTCTTAAGTTTTAGATTTTCAGTGTCCAAATCTTGTTTAATCTGGTAAACACAAATTCTGCCTTGCCAATTCACAACCCTGGCTCGCATGTTATGGACAAACTTCATTCGATTCTTGTATTTGTTTTCTGATATAATGCTTAAGTTGGGAGTTGCTCAGGTTCTCATTAGATTTGTTTTCAGAATGAAATTATTATCCTCATCTCTTTCACAAAGCTGGACAATCTTTTGGTCTTTTCCTCACATGTTAGTTAAACTGTAACTCATATGGTTAGCAAAATGTAAATTTTCTAGAGTATTGTTAGATCATGAGATGCCTGTGTTAAATCCATTCACGTTTTCTCATAACGAAGTCACTGATAATGCCAAACGGGAGGAGTGAAAGAATACATTCTTATTTGACCACTGCATACATTTAACTTTTCAGTTAAGCACATGTTTACTTTAACTGTGTAAGCTGCACCTTGATATTAAAGCTTTCTTACCACTGTCCCACAGACAGTTTGTGGCACTGTCAGAGACTCAGTCCATCTTCTGAGCAAAGTAACGGTTCATTCAGCTTACCATGATCTGACCCTAGACCAGCTAGGGCCTTTAACACAGACCAATATTTACTCCACCCACATTTTTACACTGGCCCTACTGGTGGGGGGAAGTGGGGATAGCCATTTGGCCTGAGCCGCAGAAAATAAAGGGGCCCCAAATTTTGACATTTTTCTACAGAGTCATTTCCATTTATCATACACCTTGCTGTTATAACAGAGGCAACAAAACAGTAGGATGTTCACCGATTTTTTTGGTCACATCGAAATTTTCATTTGCATGAATGGAGACCAGAGTGATTATACTTTATGAAATGATTATACATTATGAAATGCTGTGTACAGTCTTTGCATAGTTTAGAGACTTGAAAATTCTAATTAATTCTGTTAAAGTGATTTTGCTTGGTCTGATTTAAATTAGATGTTGCTTGCTTGCTTTAAATTAGATGTTTATCCCTACACAGGAGATTTTCACATTCCCATTTTTCATGTGTCTTTGTATAGAATAACTATGTCAGACTCAACTTTAAGTTACCTTTTCTCCAGTTTTAGATTCATCTGTAAAGTCTTTTTGTCATAATAAATCTAATCTGGCAATCCTCCCATATTCATATTCATAATAATGTACCAGTTATTAGAGGAATTTAATAATGGGAACATGTTAGCAGATGATATTTCAAGACTTTGAAATAAAGATACAAGGTCCATAGTAAAAGGCTCCCCCAAACTGTTACTATATGTTCACTGTGACATATATACAATTAAACTTTTATATAATCAATAGCCTTTACCGAATTAATATATTGTGTGTAACTGTGTTTTAAAAGAACCCCTTTATAAAAATGAAGATTTGCACATAATGCAAGTAAGAGACAGCGAAAGCATCAGAGTGCAGCAGAAGTTAAGAGTTTAAAGCTGATAACATCATTTCTCATAGAAAAGACACCTCAGCCCTTAGAAGGTGACCATACTGACAGAAACACTACCAGTTCTGATGATGAAAACTTTGGACCCCAAATGACATTTTAGTGCTACTGCCTCAAAACACAGAATGCCAACAGTAGCAATAGATGCAGAATCTATGCTCAATTTAGGCTACGTCTACATTACAGCATAAAGTCAAATTTGAGACAATTAACTTGATTTTACGATGTGATTGTCTTCACTGCAAATACCATGAGGTTGATTTTAAGGGGCACTGAGTTTGACTTTCTTGACCCTCCAATGTGATGTAACATGAAGTTTGAATTTACAAGATCAAATTAATGCCCGTGCAAAAACAGTTAGTTTAGTTAGTTTAGTTAGTTGATTTTATCAGTCTCTAAAGGTATCCCACAATGCCCCAAATGTGTCCATTCTGGCCACTATTACCTCCACTGCTCTGCAGGTATGCAGAAAATAGGAAACAGGAAGCATGGCAATTTAAACTCATTTTCTTTCTGGCCAGCGTGGCGACCGCATCTAGCCAAGATTTCTCAGGGTCACAAAAGAGCCCCAGCATGGAGCCACGAGGAGATCCAGGATCTCATTTCTGTGTGGGTGGATGAATCTGTGCTGAGTAATACCAGGGACACTCAGCAGTGCTGGGTGAAAATCAAGCCCCCCACCATGTGGTGGCTGGGCAGTGCGGACCATGCCTGCAGACAGTGGTATGCGCTGATGTGCACAGGGTTTCAGTGCTAGAGAGGGCTTTTTCCCTGCACAGGATTTAGCAGGAAAGCCCGAGGAAAGTGGTGTGTACCCATAGTCTCAGCCAACTCTTCCTCCCTTTTGAGGATCCATATAGCCTCCTTTTGGTTGTTAATTACTCCATGCCCTTGATG
This sequence comes from Carettochelys insculpta, assembly GCF_033958435.1. Classification (NCBI taxonomy): domain Eukaryota; kingdom Metazoa; phylum Chordata; order Testudines; family Carettochelyidae; genus Carettochelys; species Carettochelys insculpta. Next base: position 9,111,785 of record NC_134145.1, read on the forward strand.
GAGTGCCCCAGAGAATCACCTGTATAATTGATAAAAGTGCACTTCTGACACAAAAGTAACAAAATCATAAAGAGTTTGTGGAGTAAAGTCTTCTTCCCCGTGAGAAACTTGTTTTCTCCTCTTCACGTTTTATGGATGTTGGCCATGTGCCTGCTGGGCTACCTCCCCACCTCCCATGAGGCTAGAACACTTTCTGCAATGGGGAAAACTCAAACAATTTCTCTGAACAGGTAAAGAGACTTCTGAAAAATGGTCATTTGTTTTCAACAGCAGGGAGGAATGAGGGCAGTGCAGTTTGGGAAGATCACATCACACACCCACAACCACTTGCACAGGATTGGCTTTGTTTAGTACTAGTCAGTGTATTGGTGACCCTACAAACAGAAATTTTCTTGGTATATTTGAGATACTCAGTTATAACTTCAAGTTCTTCGCAAGTATGTCCCACTTTTGTCATGACATGTTAAACATGTTTGTGAATCACAAGAGGGTGGAAAATGCATGCAGGTCCACTACCTGTCTACCAGAATACAAAATAAGTTTATTGAGCTGTGTGGAACATTTGTGCAAACAACAATTCTTAAAGAGAGATACAACATGCAAAGTACTTTTCAATTATTATTGATGCAATTCGAGACTGTTCTCATAAAGAACAAATGACTTTGCTGTTCAATATATGAAAACTGCAGGAAGTTCAAAGGTTTCAGTTGAAGAAGAATTTATTTTCTTCGATAATTTCACAAAGAAAGCTGGAAAAGAAATCACCACTCATCTGTTAGAAATTCTGGAAAACTTTAAATTAAATTTTCAAGTCTGCATTGGCCAAGCCTATGACAGTGGATCCAATATGGCTGGAAATTACATTGGAGTACAAGTTGTCAACTCTTCAGCAGCAGTCATCAAAAGTGGTAAGTTCTGAAACAGCATCTGCCTGTTTGCCTTTACAGAATGTTGACAATGAGATGATCAGCACAAACTAATAGCGTTAAACTAGTTGCACAGAATTTGGACTCTGTGTGAAAGGCTTTAAGTGAGCTTGAATCTTTTACTCTCACAGCACAAGCTTGCACTGAGCTTGAGTCAATTCAGAAGAATGCATCCAAATTTGAAGATATTTTAACATCATCCATATGGGTGAAGCTGGTAAAAATGATCCACAAAACTAATCTTGTAACTGAAGCACATAATGCTACATTAGATGTTGAGAGGGATGATATTGAATCTGTACCCTTTTTGGATTCCTTTGGGAGTCCAGAGAACTAAATGATAAAGATCTATATTCAGCAACTGAACAGTTTCAATACATTTTTTCAGGAAAAATGATGCTTTTGAAAGCAGGGCTTCCTTTTGATGGAACCCCATCTACACAGCTGTTTTAGCGTTCAAAAACAGCATTTCTGGAAAGGCAAGTGGCCATCATTATGCAAATGAGGCACTGGATATGCAAACCATCACCTTATTTGCATTTTTGATCTGCCATTTTTGCATGCCCCTTTTGAAAGGGAGAGCCCAATGTGGCCCTGGCTTCTATCATTCTCTGAGAGGGTCTAATTTTACATGGTATCATTCTGGTTCCTGGAAACTTTCTGGGCTACAATCTCCTGTGCCTACCAGCTTCTGGTTTTAAGACAGAATGGGGACTAAAACATGTCTTTAGGCAGTCATTTTAAAAATATAATGAGCCTAATGCATCTTTATAATATTCTACAATATTCAAGATTCATTCTTAATATAAAATATATAAACAATAAATAGAAAAACATTGATTATTCTTATAGAATCTTAAAGATTTATTAAGGTATTGACCCTTTTAATAACGAAGTAGATATTTTTAGAGCTAAAGCAAAGTAACAAAACCCCTTTAACAAATTATCCTTGGGAGATTATTAGACTTTTAATCGGTTTCTTCTACTTAAACTCATTTTCCCAGCATGATGTACACTATCAATGGGAGCTTTTTATAAGAAATTCACACCATGATTACAGCACCAGCTATTTCAAGTGAAAACATTGTGAAATGTTACTATTGTTTGGGCACTTGGAACTGAAATGATTGAGAGAAGGATGGTGGTTATGCTCCTGGCTAATTACACAGCTAATGTCTCCACTTTACATATCAATAGATGCTTCCAGAGATGAGCAATAACTGTCGCTCCATTATAAGTCCAATACAATGCACTTAAATTAGCCATCATTTGTGAACACTGTTAAAAATAAGAGCTGGCTAGTGCTTAGTGATGTTGCACTTGACATGCTTTTTGCTGTTAATCTACAGATACTACATATGGGATACTGAACAGTTTTGACACAGACAAGGAAAATGATTTTAAAATATATTGTTGATGACAATAACACATAAAATCAATTGAACCTTTGAGTGAAATACTGGACCAGGAAAGGCCAGAACAGGGGGGAAGATGATACTGTATTTAAAATTCAAAGAGAGGTACTCTAAACCAATGGTTCTCATCCATGGGTACATACAACCCTGGAGGGTACACAGTGGTCTTCCAGTGGGTACTTCAAGCCATCTAAGTTTCCTAGTCTCACAACAGGCTACATAAAAACACTAGCAAAGTCAGAATAAACTAAAATTCCATAAAAACAACAACTTTGTATACTGTTCTATATATTTTAATCCAGCGGTTCTCAAACTATGGGTGAGTTTATTTTAATAGGGTAACCAGCACGAGTTTAGACTCACTGAGGCACAGGGCAGAAATCCAAACCAGGACTCCACCTGCTTGTGGCTGAGGCCAAACCTTGAGTTTTTGAGTGAAATGTAACATGAAATGTGCCAGACAGATTAGACTGCTGAAACGGGTAGTCTAGAAAGGTTGAGAAGCACTACTCTGCAACAATCAGCGAAATGTTACACTCCTTTACGTGATAGGCAAAGTCTTCTGTTGTATCACCTTCAAAGGAATAAAGGAAATAGTTGAGGCAAAGCTAGGGAAACAGCTGACACAGAAGATCATGTGCCAACCAGATTTTCATCCTAAAAATGATCAGGGAAGGGAGAATCAAATAGCAAAAACTATTCATCATCAACTTCACACATTTTAAGAAAATACCTGACATCCTTCATTGCAATTCACTATGGAACATGTTGAAGTTTCATGGTATGTCCATAAGCATAAATGAGGCTTACATTGTGCTTCCATCAAGAGACATTATAATTTTTTTCCTTCTGACCATGTGACAAAGGAAGCCAGTGCCATGATGCCAACACCAAGTCACAGAGCTGAAGCAACTTAAAGCTCAATACCAAGGAGATCCTCCACCACCCAGACTCAAACTAAGACCAGATGCTGCTTCTGTCAGACGTACAAGGTATGATAAGTAAAAGGCTGAGATATCCTTAAGATATCCTCAGTGTCAGATCTTTTAAACCAAAGAGTGGTAAATGTTCAAGACAGGGAATCACATACTATGGCGACACAGCAAAGTTATTTCAAGACAACAGCCATAGTGAATGTGCTACTTCAAATTTTGTAAACCTCACTGTAGGAAGAATAACGCCCTTTTCAAAAACCTATTTCAAAATAGGTGCTGTTAAGACAAGGAATAGCATTATTTCAAAATATGCCATAACAGCCCCCAATGGCACTATTTAGAAATAGACACTATGACTGAGTCTACACTTGCATTCCATAAAGCAGAAGACGTCAAAACTAATTAATTATTTATAACCAGTAATAATAATTCCATTAGAGAAACACTCTACTGAATTTCTGAACACATTTTTAAAGAAGGATGTATGGTATCAAAAGCTACAGGTTGAACCTCTCTTGTCCGACATGCTCGATACCTGGCTAGTGCCAGGTGAGGGAATTTGCTGGACCATGGGAGGTCAAACTTATCTAGCACATTACCAACACTTCCACTGCTTACTGGGCTCTTAAAAGACTTTGAGGGGTAAATTAGAGATTAATAAAAGCATAGAGTACTAAGACTGGACTGGTGGCTATAAACAAACTTTATGGGACCATGGGAAACTTGGCCGCAACCATGATAAGAGGTCATCCAGCTAACTAAAATCACATGGGACTACAAATGTTGCCAGATGAGAGAATACCAGATTGGAGAGGTTCATCCTGTATTGCGTTTTAGTATGTGCTTCTCTACAGAAAGAAACCTCAAATATTTTTGACTCTTTTTCTACATATGAACTAGATCAAGAAAACAGGCCTCCTTCATAAGATCTGAGACAGTCACAAATGTGAACATACAAGTTCAGACCTGGGAGATCTGGTCAATGAGGTTTGAATATAAGGTTTCAGTTTGGAACCATTTCTAACTATTATTGCAATTAATATGAATAGTATAATCTAGATAATAAAATGAATGTTTTAAATTAGGTGCATCATAGGCCCTTCCCTTTCAAATAAAGTGAAAATCTGAGTTATGCAACTCACGAATGATGGTAGAATAGGTGTCTCAGGAATTATGTACATCACAGTATACTGCAGAAGAAAGCATAAATTAACTGCTCATACACATTACTCTCATCTTCCATGTGATGTCACCTAATTTGGACAAGTGAAAAAGCTGAAATCACTGTTTTAAAGGGAAATTTGGTAGTCACAAACCTGCTAAATCCGTCACTGCTACATAAAATGAAGATAAATTGTCAAGGCCACAGGTGACAGAGAATGAAGAAATATACAAATGCAGCTGAGGGTACGTCTACACTATGAGATGAATCTGAATTTATTAAAATCAATTTCGTAATGCTGGCTTTTATAAATTCAAATTTGAGTATCATCACCTCCCCACAAATTACCCAAAAGGCGACTTATTGCTGCCACACTCAATCACCAGATGTCAACTGTTACAGCAGTGCTTTATGGAGACCTATCCCACAGTTCTTCAGCCCTGTAGCATTCTGAGTATTTTTGCATTGCCCTCATTGTCCTCCCATGGAAAGCAAACAGATATTTTTCCAGAAGGAAAGAAGGAAAAGTAAGGAGTCAACAAAGATCACCAAATTAAATGAAATCTTTTTCTTATATAATTGAATTACTTTTTAAAACTGAATTACCCAATATTTTATAAAAAAACAGCAGGTGTCTGTGTCTTCTCAGCCAGACCACTTTTACCTGTCTTAAGGGGGCCGTTTGATAAGGAATTTGCCAAAGCTTGAAGGAAGAGGAGAATAAGAAAAGGTTAAGGAAAAGATTTTTGGCTTCCCACTATACTACACAGAGTTGTCCAGCACAAGGTATGGGGCTTACCAAATTTCAACAAGCAGTGCTGTTCAGGCAGGGGGACAAGCCCCAACTGACTGTTAGGAGGCTGTCCTCCCTCTTCCCATTTGGGGGTGGTTTTGGGGGATCAGTGAATGAAAGGCCAGTTGAGATGGTCCCTTCAGGTTTGCTCATGCAAGGGGCCCAGCCCCGATTGGCTATTAGGGATCAGTCCCCCTTATCCTATAAGGGGAGCTTCAGGGGATCAGAGGATGAACGGCCAGTTGAAATAGTCCCTTCAGTGTTGCTCAGGCATGAGGGACAAGCATCCAAAAATCTTAGCTGCAAGGAGAGACTTTCCCTCCAGTGGCACCAAGCCCCCAAAAATCATTCCCACCTTTGAAGCCCTCACTGTGCGCAAGCCAGGACATGTGTTCCCTGCCAACATGGTCTGCACTGAACAGCGGGTATGCCCTTTTATTGGGTCGGGGCTAACCATGTGATGTGGGAAAGACCCAGACTGAATGGTGCCTGTGGGGGAGGGAGGGGTGGCCCTGCATAAATGTAAACCACAGAAAAGAAATTTCACGGCCACTCATACAACTACGACACCCACCCCACCCCCACTCCAACAGCCTAGCTGCCACATGGTGCACTGGAGAAAGGACTGGTGCCATCACTGAAAAAAAAAATCCAAGTGCTCAGTCTGCAGATGTAGAGACAGAACCATGTACTCTAGATGCACTCGCCACGCTGATAGCAAAGAAAGAAGTTTCTCAGCCTCTCATACAAGCGTGACCCCACAGCCATGGGCTTCCTGATGCCAAATTCAAATTCATGGCTTCCTATTACCTAATTCCTGCACACCTGAGCTGCATCTACACGTGCACGCTACTTCGAAGTAGCGGCACCAACTTCGAAATAGCGCCCGTCGCGTCTAAACGTGTCGGGCGCTATTTCGAAGTTAACTTCGACGTTAGGCGGCGAGACGTCGAAGTCGCTAACCTCATGAGGAGATAGGAATAGCGCCCTACTTCGACGTTCAACGTCGAAGTAGGGACCGTGTAGACGATCCGCGTCCCGCAACGTCGAAATTGCTGGGTCCTCCATGGCGGCCATCAGCTGGGGGGTTGAGAGATGTTCTCTCTCCAGCCCCTGCGGGGCTCTATGGTCACCGTGGGCAGCAGCCCTTAGCCCAGGGCTTCTGGCTGCTTCTGCGGCAGCTGGGGATCTATGCTGCAGACACAGGGTCTGCAACCAGTTGTCAGCTCTGTGGATCTTGTGTTGTTTAGTGCAACTGTGTCTGGGAGGGGCCCTTTAAGGGAGCGGCTGGCTGTTGAGTCCGCCCTGTGACCCTGTCTGCAGCTGTGCCTGGCATCCCTATTTCGATGTGTGCTACTTTGACGTGTAGACGTTCCCTTGCTGCGCCTATTTCGATGTTGGGCTGAGCAACGTCGAAGTTGAACATCGACGTTGCCGGCCCTGGAGGACGTGTAGACGTTATTCATCGAAATAGACTATTTCGATGTTGGCTGCATGTGTAGGCGTAGCCCTGGAGAGCAGCAGAGATGGAAGAAGCCAGAGTGGAGAACTGTGGGGCATTGTGGGATACACATGGGACACCTCTGGAGGCTAATAAAGTCCATTAAAAGACATGACGTTTCCACACTAGCCTTAATTCACACTTTTATATTTGAACTTGACACAATGTCAACTAGCTTTCCATGGTGTTATAATACTGACTTTAGCACTGTCTAAAATCAACCTCATGGTATTTATAGTGAAGACAGTGACATTCTAAAATCAAGCTAACTGCCTTAAAATCCTCTTCAATATGTAGTGTACACACAGCCTGAATGGACTGGCACACAGTTGGCCAACCCAAGGCTCTCGAGCCCCAGGCAGCTCTTCCGGACTCCAAAACACACATGCAGATGCTCTGCCCATGGGGATCTTCCAGAAGGAAACCCTCCTTCTGGAAGCCCCATCTTCCTCAAAATTTTGGGCTTCTTCTGGATTCCAAATCATGTGCCCATATGCTAATGAAGCATGGAAAATTTACATCTGCGCCTCATTATCATCATCTGGATGGCTCATTACCATGCTGCTTCTGGAAGAAGTGGCACATGTAGACATAGCCCATAAATATGAAGGACAATAACAAGACTAGTTTATGGTACGAAAATTTTATGAAGCAATCCTCTTTCTCTGGTCAGCTATTTGGATACTGTAATATATGATACAAATATTTCATCCTATTATATCCCCAAAGTCTGTACGTGGACCAGACCTTAAAGTTAGGTGTACACAATGTCTGGGTATATCAGTTGCGCATAGTCAGCCTGCAACTGTACACATTTATTGTCACAAATCTAGGTTAACAGATTCATTCACTCCACTTCCTGATGCCACCTCCATGCAGATTGTCTTTGCTGACTAAGACCAAGTGTGCCAACTATAGTGGTGACTTTTGCTCTGCATGCATATTTTCATGAGAACTGGATTGAGACAAACAACTGACTTCACATATGATAGACCAGCAAACAACATACTATACCATGGCCATTCATTACCAACATGTACCATGTTCAGATCAGTAACCTACATCCCATTACCAATCCACTGAGCCAGTCTCTCTGCCAGTAGTTTCAACCTACTCTCACGAGGGAAGAAAAAATATTGTGGTAGCCTGTCTTATAATAGAAATGATATTTCATGGTGCTGAAATGAATAACTTGTATGATGATCAAACACCTCAGCTTCATTTCAACATTTAATCACCTGTGAAAGCTGTTTATTACTTCATATACTCCAAAGCCATGAACATTATTTCTTAACTATTCCATGGATGGTGTATTTTATTTTTATATTTCAGTCATGTCTTTCACTTTAATTCTTCTACTTTGTTGTAATCCTGTTGCAGACAATACTTTTATTTCTTTAATGATATTTTTCTTTATATTAAAATAGTATGTAGTCAATACACAGGAATACAAATATCATTATAATAAATATCATTCTAGATAAATAAGTTGCATATATAAATGTATGAAGGAGCAAAATCCATATATGGCCTGACTGATTGGCTTACACCAAACTCTACACCTATTGCACACTATACTGCTTGTGAGGTTCAGGAGATGTCTTGGGTAAGATGCACCACAAACAGAAACAGCTGTCTATATACCAATATAAGACGGAATTGATTATTTTACTCAAACTTCAGTTGCTACTTGGGAAATATCTTTTAGGCTACCCACTGTAAATAATGTAATCATAGTAAATCTCTTCCAGAGAACTGAGTGTAGTTTACTAACAACATTAGCACGTTGACCTCAAAGATGAAATACTTTATCTTATGTTAACATAGAGAGGGAAAAACATTTCAGAACACTGACAAAACTTGCCTTGTTTATTTGATGGAACACTGCAGGTATGGAATTAGGGAAGCCTGAGTCATTTTACTAGACTGTCTTTTTTTTTTTTTTTAGATTATATAAATATTGATGACAGAGTATAAGGCGAAAACTCAGAGTATGTCTACACAGCACAGTTATTTGGAAATAACAGTTATTATTTCAAAATAACTAACCTAGCATCTACAAAATGCAACTGCTAGTTTGACATAAATTCAAAATAGAGGCCATCTGATTGCAAAATTGGTAAACCTCATTTCACGAGGAAAAGTGCTTATTTGGACCTATTTTGAAATAGCTTTTTTAAATAGGTGCTCTTAAGACAGGGAATAGCGCCTATTTCAAAATAAGCCACAGTGCATTCAATGGCTCTATTTCAAAACAGGCTCTATAGCTGCATCTACTTTACAACGCCCTTTCAAAAGGACAGCTTTCGAAAATAAACATCGAAAGATGGCCTTTCAAAAAGGAGCATCCAGACTGGCAAACGGGGACTGAAGGTCCAACCGGTCACCATGAAAGGCCCCACCACACTTTTGAAAGAGAGCTTCCACACATCTCGGGGAGCCTTTTCGAAAGTACGGGGCCAGGAAACGCCACGGGCAGGGTCCCGTGATGGCCAAGCCCTTCCAGGGCCATTGCCAACTGCTTCTTTAAAGGGCTCCCGCTGCAAACTCAGAGCCTCAGCCTGCACACGGTGAGGGCCAGCTAGCTGTCCCCAGACAGGCAGACAGAGAATGAGCGGAGGAGGCACCCTGGGCTCCCATGGACCCCAATCACCCCCTTACCCCACATTGAGGCTGTAGCCAGCACACTGGCAGCAATGCTGGCCGCAGTGCTCCACCAGCTCCAAGTGGCCACCCTGAGGGTGCAATGCCCCCACCCCGTCCCCTTGGTCATCCACCGCTTCTGGGGCTTCCCCACTAGCAGCGACTGGTGGGACCACCTGGTGCTGGAGGACTTGGGCGATGGCTGGTGGCTACAGAACTTCCAGATGACCAAGGGGACATTTCTGGAGCTGTGCCACTGGCTCACCCCAGCCCTCCAGCACTGGGACACCCACATGAGGCCAGTGCTCCAACTACAGAAACAGGTGGCCATCGCCCTGTGGAAACTGGCCACCCCAGACAGTCACCAATCCATTGGCCACCAGTTCAGGGTGGTCAGAGTCACCATTGGGGCTGTCCTGAATGAGATAAGCCATGCCGGGGTGGGAGCAGGGGGGAGGAGGCTCCCCAGCAAGGGGCACCATTGGGAACTGGGGGAGCAGCCCCCACTGGGGACAGGGTAGGAGACAGAAACAGGGACAGGGACAGGCAGGCATGCAGGGGGCTGGGGGATGGATGCCCTGTCAGATATGGGGGCTGGGACAAGCAGGCACGCTGCTCCCCACCTCACACTCAAGAGCACTTTCATCCACCACATCCTGCAGGTCATCGAGGCTATAAGAAAGTTTCTCCTGCAGCAGCTGATTCACATTGGGGACCTGGACAATGCCATCCAGGGCTTAGATGAACTGCTTCAGGGCACTCGACAGCACACATATTGCCATCTGGGCCCCAGAGCACAGCGGCGGAGAACATAAGAACATAAGAACGGCCATACTGGGTCAGACCAAAGGTCCGTCTAGCCCAGTATCCTGTCTGCTGACAGTAGTCAATGCCTGGTACCCCAGAGGAGGTGAACCGAAGCCTACATGAATCAAAAGGGCTACCATTTTGTGGTCCTGCAGGCACTCGTGGACACAAAGGGATGATTCCAGAACATCTGCGTGAGCTAGTCTGGCCACGCCCATGATGCCACGGTGCTCCAGAACTCAGGGCTGGGCCAAGGGAATCTTCATCTCTTGGTGGGAGCTCCCCATCGGGGATACCACGATGCCGCCCTATATCATGGTGGAGGCAGCCTACATTCTGAAGGCCTGGCTCATGAGGCCATAACTGGATCACACCCAGCCTACCCAGGACATTTTTAAGGAGCAGCTCAACTGGGTCCACAATACAGTTGAGCGGGCATTTGGCCGCTTGAAAGGGCACTTCAGATGCCTCCTGACCAAGCTGGAGGTGGGCCTCCACAATGTCCTGGCAGTGGTCAGGGCCTGCTGCACTCTGCACAACTTGGTGAAAGATAAGCAGCAGCCGTTTGTGCAGGGGTGAGCTGCTGAGGCAGGGTGTGGGTACGAGCAGCCACCTGCTGACCCATGCTGCCAGGCCCAGCAGGACAGGGTGCGGGTATGGGAGGCCCTGCACCAGGCGTTTACCCTGGGACCACATTGACCCCCACCACCCAGCACACACACACCCCACCACCATCACCATGTACATGCACAGGGAACACAGGGTTCAATAGCACAATAAACTGTTTACTTAGCACTTTACAACTGTCTGTGCCTGTCATAACCATGGAAACTATTTACAGGTGGGTTGGAGGGAACTATTTACAGAGAGGTTGGGGGAACTATGTAAAGTGGGGTTGGGGAACCACAACTTGGGGGCTTGGGGAAACCATGACTTGTAGGATTGGGGGAGCCGGTGGTGCAGCCAAGGGAAGGCCGACTGCAACACCCATGAGGGCCAAGGGCTGGGATGGGGGGCTTTACCCCTTGAAGGGGGTCTAGGGATGGGATCCCCCTCACCAACACTCATCTCTACCCACTGCCCCCATGTCTGGTGGCTCCATCGGGGCTGAGCCGGGGCTGAAACCATGGGGAGGTAGGGGCAAGGCTGGGCTGCAACTCCTGCAGCCCTGCTGGGGTTGGCAAAGGGAGAGCAGGGGTGCTGCCTCCTCCTCACGGCCAGCTCTGGCCAGGAGCATGAAGGCCAGCTCCACAAGGCCAGCCAGCAGAAGGTGGGTTGGGACCAGGGCAGCAAGGTCGGGTCATGGGGTTAGGGTGTTGTGGGGGAAGGTCAGTGAAGGGACTGGAATGGGAGAGATGTCGGAGGGGAGGGTGATGGAGGGACTGGATCAGGGGAAGAAATCAGAGGGGAGAGGGTGACAGGGGACTGGGGTGGGGGGGAAGTGAAGGAGAACGGGTGAAGAGGGGATAGGGATAGTGGGGTGGGAGCAGGAGGGGTGGGTGCAGGGGTGGGGGCAGAAGGGGGTGGCAGCCAGGGCCAGGTGGCAGGTCATAGCCTGGGTCAGGGCATCCAAGTTGGCCGCCACTCCCGCAGCATGCCCATGAGGTCCTGCAGGGCCATGGTGTGGGCAGGGTCCCCCACCACCTCCTCTCCAGCCTTGTCATGTCGGCAGACAGCCCAGCGGTGGCCCCTTGCTGTCCCCAGTTGGGGTCTGGGTGGTTCCCCCTCACCCTCAGAAGTCAGGCTTCCTGGACTGTGGACAGGGTCCATACGGCTGCCGGCTGCTGCCGCTGCGGAGAGAGAAATGGGCCATTAGTCCCACAAGATTGCCCCTGCATCCCTGCCCCTCCCTGTTCCGGGGGCCCTGCAATGTCTGCATCCTGGGGTTCCCCACATCGATGGTGCAGGCATGGGCTCCCCTCCTCTCCCCCATCCCTCCACGGCTGTGTGGCCTGTGGTGCTGTCCTGGCTGCGTGATGCTGAGGGCCAGGCCTGGGGAGCGTGGCTGTCTGGGTTCCACGTGCACCATGAATGGCAGCTGTGTGGGTGGCCTGCGGGTGGCCATGTGGGTGACCTGTGGCCACCCTGGGTAGGACTGAGCACCCCCTCCCTGGGCCACAGGGAAAGCAACATGCACCACACCTACCCGGGGGTCCCTCCAGGATCTTGGGCAAGGCACAGGTGGAAGGGGACCAGCTGGATGGACTGGATGGGACGTCAATGATGAGGGCCCCCTCACTTGAGCCCTTGTCATCACTGATGGTCTCCAGCGTTCTTGGCCTCCATGGGCGCCTGGTGCCAGTCACTGGTCCTGGGCAGTCCTTCCCCTCCATCACCGTCTTCAGCTGAGCTGTGTTGAGCACAACAGCCGGGGGTCCCTCCTCCTTGGGCCCGAGGAGGCAGTCCAATTCCTTTAAGTAGTTGGGCATTGCCCCTGACCCCTGGCCACATTCTGGGCATTGCAGTAGCCCTGGTGGAGCTCTTTAACTTTTGAGCAGACCTGGACTGGGGTGCAGGTGGGGTGACTCCAGCTGATGAGGTCTTTGGACAGCAGCTCATAGGCTGCAGCATTGCTGTGCCACACCCCTGTTTGGTGCAGGTCCTCCTCATCCTCCCAGAGAGAGAGGACTTCTTGGTACCCTTGGGGGGCCCCTGGGGTGGGCGGGAGTTCATCTGGAGGGCCATAGGTCATATGATGGTGGCGGTCTGGCTGGAGCGTCATGGCTGGCAGCAGGCTGTGCATCAGCGTGGGCTGCCTGATGCCCTCCCACTCTCAGCTTCCTGCCTGGAGGTTTGTGGGAGCCTGTGTCTTTAAACATGGGCGGACACCAAAGCCACAGAGCTCCACTTATGCTGTAAGTGGTGCTGCCTTGGAGGACTCCCTCTTTCGAAAGAGCTATCCACGGAGCATCTACACTTGCTCTCTTTCCAAACAGTCTTTTGAAAGGGGGTGTTCTTCCCATCATGGGAACAGAGGACCAACTTTGATGGAATGGCCTCATTCTTCCACAGTTAATTTTGAAAGACCCTGGTGTGTGTGTAGACACTCCACATGGAATTCCTTCAATGTTACTTTCAAATGTACTTGCTAGTGTAGACACGACCTATGTGTTTAGATCAGAGATTATTAATCTTTCTGAGGTAGAGTGCCAAAATTTGACCTTTTGATCCCTATGTACAATCTGAGTGTTCGTGATACTTTTTAACGTCACTACAACTATGTTTACACTAGAGCGATCTGTCAACAGAAGCATCCTTTGGAAGATATCTTCTGACAGAACTTCTGTTGACAAATCGTGGCCAGACAGTCAAGCAGATCGAAAAAGTGATCTGCTCTGTCAACAGAGAGCGGCTGGACTACCCGGCCACTCTTCTGACAACATGGGCAACCAGAAGCACAGCAGACATGGCTGCCAGGTGTCCTGGAAGCCCTGTCTGTCTCCAGTGCACCCCGCGGAATGTCCACACCGGCTTTCTGGTGACAGAATCTGTTGACAGAGGTGTTCTGCCTTATGGGGGAGCAGCAGAATGCTGTTGACAGAAGTGCTGTGTTCTGCTGATTTACTGTTGACAGAACACCCTGGGAGCAGGGTGGTTTTTTTGTCAAAATAACTCTCTAGTTTAGACAGCCAAACAGTCCTACTTATAACAGCTTCATTAATATACAAATTCAGATGCAAAGCTTACCATTTAGAGTAGGGGTCAGCCACAGTATAGCACTGATTTTTGCAAACCTTCAGCTTTTAAAAAGGAGAATCAGGCTCTGCTCACCTTCAAAACACATTCATTTAAACCTACACGGGACTAGTAAACTGGTGCCCCTGTGCATGACTTGCTCTTGGCAACATTAACATAATTTTACAATATTGGAAAACTTGCCACATTAAGTAGCTCTGATCAAATAATAATCTATTGTTAACAATATATTCATGTAAAAAGCTGACCAATGGCAACAATGCAAACTACTTTCATGCTTGGCTCACCCCAGCCTGCTGGTCCAGCTGCAGTAGAGGAGATAGGTGGAAAGGTCTGGAAACCCAAAATTCACCTCTTTGGGTGCAGAGTGGCAAAAGCAGCAGCAAACCCTCAGGTCAGGTCATACACTGAGCACCGCTGCCAGCACCATGATGAAGTGTGGTACCTGAAGGATGAGACATTAGGTGCTGCAGCCGCTGCCTCTGCCCTGTGCAATGAGTTGGGTCAGAGGGCAGTGCACAGACAGTGAGGGTTGCCACGAAAACAGAACAGTATGAAGGTAGCGGCGGCAGTGAGGAGGTGCAGAAGAACAGAGGGAATTAAGAGGGCAAGGCAGGCAATAAGTAGGAAACCAATGTGGGAAGGGAAAAGGGGGGCAGTGAGCTTGGGGAAAGGACAGGAGGAGGGTCAGTAGAGTGGGTGGACAGGGAGGAAGGCACTGCACTGGGCAAGGGGGAGGGGTGAACATTGATCTGCTCAATGCCTGAACCACAGCTCTGGGGCTGGCTGCCCAGGAAGTAGGAGTTACTTGCTTCCTCAGCTCCTCACCCAGTCAGCCTGAGACAGCCTGAGTCCCAGCTGAGCTATCAGCACCTCATCTGCATGATCTGGACTGAGCTCAGCAACACTGCACCACAACCCTCGGACAGAGGGGCTGGAAAGGACTCCCACACTGGTGATTCTGATGCCCAGGGCCAGTGTGAGGGGAGTGGGGATTCCACCCATCCCTGACTACCCCATGGTTCCCTGTTCCCAGTTCTGCATGTGTGTGCTTGGAGCATAACAGAGGGGCGCTGCCTGCCTTCCTGAGTATGCAGCACTGGCTCTGCACAGAGCAGATGCACACTCACACTCTGAGTGTGCTTCTGGCTGGTTGCTCCAGGGCAGGCCACAGAGCTCAGCTCCCAGAGGGAACCAAACGAGATTGAGCCCAGGTGGTGCACTCCCCTTAACAGGCTAATAGAAACTTGCCCCCTGCACACGTTGCAATTACCGCTCCCTGCCCTGCTGTCATACCTACTCTTCCTCCTGCGGCTATGCAGTGGGCCCAATCCCGTGGTGCTCTACACAGATGCATACTTACACCCTCCCCAGCTCAAGCCCCAACCCTAGCACCTGGCAGGCAATGCCTCGGTGTAATGTCCCTCAGAGACATGCCACCTCGCCATCATGGACTCTTCCCCCCAAGGCCCCTGGTCCCCTGCGCACAGCCCCACCCACTGCAGCACACAACCCCCCATCTTCCCTGTGCTAATAAAAATTGGCCTGCATGTCACTCTTGGCACATGTGCTGGGTGCTGCTGAGCCCTCGTTTAGACAAAAATAGCCAAGTGCTATTGGGAATTGCTTTTTGGTGTGTAGCAGTGGTATGTTTAAATAGCTCTTTTGAAATAGCTATCCCAGAATAGTTTATTTCAGAATAAGGCTGCTGTGTAGACATACCTTCAGAGACTTCAGGCACTCTGTCTCAAGGGAGCTTTTTAAAACCCAGAGACTTATGCTACTCTACCTCAACTGAGCTTTATAAACTACAGATTAGTGCTCTTTATAAACTGAAGTCCACTGAGTGTGTGTACATAAGTACACATATTTAGATATTGAGACTTCAGAGATACTCACCCAAGATCACTCAAAAGGGAGAAAAATACTAAGCAATATCCCCTGGATCTTAAACTTGCCTGCCACTTGAGCTGCAGACTGGCTGCGAACACCATGACCAGCAGACCAACCATGGTGTCAATGAGGTCCAGGTCTGGGAACTGCTGTGGGTCCATGGCACTCTGAAGTGGGCTTCAGGACCATGCACAGGCTCTGCTGTACTGTCTGTGGCATGACAGGCCTCAGCAGCACGTGCAGGGAAGGGGTGTTTGGGAGGGGCCCTTTAAGGAAGTGGCTGGCGAGAGCTCCTGGTAACAACCCCACCCTTCCTGTTTCCAGCCCCATTCTTTTGAAAGTCCAGCTAGGGTGGTGTGGCCACTTTCTTCTGAAAGAGCAGATCACTCTTTCTTTTGATCCGCTTATTGTGTGTGAATACAATCTTATAAAAGAATATTTTCCAGAAGAGATCTCCTGGAAGACCTTCTTTTGAAATATCGCTGTAGTGTATATATGTTCCCTTTTTGTCTGCATCACAATACACTCTTTAAAATGCCTTTTTGACTTACATGTGCTACAGCATCTGTAACCTGTGCCAAAACACTTCTGTTTTAGGACAGTAATGTGACGAATTCCCACACATGGCTAGCTAGTGAACAGTGTCAGAAACTACTGAACAACTAGAAGATCAGTTATGTGGGGGAAAGTCATGTCTTAGCCAACAATGGTATTTTTATGACTCAGGGATAGTGTGTACATAGGGTCAAATTCATTAAGGCATTCATATATCATAAAGATAGGCAGAATATTAAAACTTACACAAGCTTCATGAAGCTAACAGATTGTACAAATAGTTAAATCAGTGATTCTCAACCTGCAGCCCATATGGCATCTTCGGTACCATAAAGAAAATGTATATACTGCGTGAATGTAGCCCACATAACTCCTACAGAGCTGCATATTCAGACCACAATGGTCAATAGGTTGAGAACCACTGGTTTAAACATTTCAATATTCTATTTAAAATACCTCTGTAGGTATCCAATGCTACAGCTTCTTATAAAAAGTAATTTGTGGCATGTGAAGATGAAAGTGTTCACAGTTTACGTCTGCATCTATTTTAAAATAGTGTCAGGGACAGAAGGATCAAAAAGTTCACTACAAGCGATTAGCCATATTGTGCAGATATCAATTAAAACATTTCACATTTTAAATCAAAGCCACATCTAATTACAAGTGCAAAAAAGCCATATGATATCCATGAATTTGTCTGCCAAGTTCTAACATAAAGCACATGTTATTTCTCCTTTCTATAGCAACCCCTTTTCACCCTGTAAGGATCTTTTCCCTCACTGTCTATCTTGTAAATTTGAGAGTGTGAATTCTCTGATAGGAGAATGGTTTCCTTACACATAAGGTACTGGAACACACGTAGATATTCCTTGGACAACTTCTGTAATTTAAATATTAAGTATTGCATAAGAAATATGGAAAAACAGTTTCCTCCTGGGAAAGATTATTAAGCAGGTATATTTCAGTCTTAAGCAATAAAAAGAAGTTGCATAATCCAAGAGACTCCGACATTTTTCATTTCAGGTATTTACTTGTCCCACCTAAAACTGGTGATGTTTTCAGTGAATGCTAAAGCACAGATGGAAGGGAAAAGATTTTTATTGTAATTATTTATTTTATTTTAGATATTTTAGATATCTTAATAGACAGACCACTTTTGATGGACACACAAGTACTTATAATTTCTACATCTTGCACTATAGCAGTATTAATTAAAATAGTAATAAAAGAAACACCAAAAATCTTTTTTTCTAAGAGTAACTGAATTTATTTATATCAATGTTAAGTGAAAAGATGTGCATTTTTTCCTAATATAACCTGCTTGCCTTATTTTTACAGCAGTTTTTGGACATTTCTAACTAATTTGTTTCAGAATGTTTCTGAAGTCACACGGTTTGTAAATATAAGCCCTTGTGGAAGTCATCAATTCATGTCAAATGTAAAGCCACCAAGTGGGCTGCTCACTTTTGGATCCTCTTATCAAAAACTCAAAAACTTGGGCTCCAACACTTTGCTCCTTTAGTTCAGTGTCAGTCCATTTCCAAGCATTTACATTGTTGTGCTGCCTGATCTTAAAATTATAACAATATTTTATAGCCATTCTTTTCACCATACAGATAATTAACTGAAGTGTCTCCTTTATTTTTTGTATTACTGCCAACATGCTCTATTTTATAACCAAATAAACATTTTTGTTTAAACGGTTTGAAATTTTCATGAATCCAGTTAAAATCCTTTTTTCATTAAGCATGTAAAACACAGATTTGTACAAATGGGTCTCATGGCAGATGGGTTTCAGTTTCCACTTTACTGGTAGTTTTGTGTTCTGCTGGACTACTATAGAGAAGATTAAAATTTCTGCAGCACATCCCACAGCATCATTCAGTGTGATGTGATTCCTTTGGATGGTTTTTATATGTAAGTTCAGCTAAGCATTAGTAAACTGGGTCCATTGCTAATTTATCTTAAGTCTCTATGCTGACATCTGGATATGCATGAATATCAGTTTTCTCTGCTCTTCTGTCAGTTCAGATGTGATCTCCTTTTTTTGCCTCTTATCACTTAATGAACCTTAGCTACACTGGATACATGGACTGTTTCAAATTGCATATAAAGAGTTTCTGCCATGTTTTGTTGTGGAGGTAAATTCTTTTTCAGCACCATCAGAGTTGATCCACTTGTCTAGTAAACAAATATCTGTGCATCTCCTACTAGGTTCACTTAGGCTATGATGTCAAAATGAGGCAAATAAGCCTACCAGGAAGCTTTTCTCTCACTATGTCTACACTACAGCAGTCTTTTGAAAGAAGTTCTTTTGGAAGCTCTCTTCTGGAAAAAAATTTTTTTCACAAGATCATGACCACAAACAAAAAAGTGGATGGAAAAACTGATCTACTCTTTCAATAGATAGTGGTCACACCCTGGCCACTCTTTCAAAAGAAATGGCCAGGAAACCATGTGGATCAAAAAATCCAGCAACAAGGAGGACTGCTCTTTCAAGAAAAGGGCCCCTGTGGCATCTACACACATTTTTTTGGAAAGAATCTTTTGGAAAAATGCACTCTTCCTCATATGGGAGCAGAAGAGGGCCACCAGGAAAAGTGCTGCATTCTTCCAAATTAATATCAAAAGAATGGGTTTTGTCTATAGACGTTCCATGGGATTTTTCGAAAGAACCCGCTTTTTTGAAAAAACTTGTTAGTTAAGATGTAGCCTCAAAGAAAAGCCCCACCCTTTGCAGCAGTACAGTCTTATTTCTCCCATCTATCCAACAACCACCTTCATGCACAAGTGTTAACATTAAGTCCAGGATTGGCTGTCATTCTCTCTTTTTCCTATCAGCAGCTGTAAATCCACTGGAGAACAGTCTAAGTCATTGTCAGCACTACCCTCTAAGAGCAAATTTCAGGACCAGAGCACTTTCAAGGAGAAGAACCTGACTCTCTCAGCTCTACTCTCCACTAGAGGAGCTCCACAGTGCCAAGTAACTGACTGTTCTAATGAAGAGTGTTATAAACAAAAATTCATGAGCTGGGAAACAGATGTGCTATATTCAATGGAAAGAAACAATTCAAGATTGCCGCTGGCATTCCTAGAGCAGCTGCACATGGTGGTCCTTTGGAAACAAATACTCAATGGTGGTATCACACTGTGATGCATACGGAGGATGATGAGCAGTGGGTGCAGAAATTTTGGATGCACAGTGACCTTCCTGGAACTGTGTGGGCAGTGCAAGGACACTAGAATGAGAGCTGCCTTCTTAGTGGATAAAGTGAATGGTAATCACTTTGCAGAAGCTGACAGATCCAGACTGGGATTCAATTTGGAGCTGGAAAGGCCACTGGGGGTTTGAGGTGATGCAAGTGTGCAGGGTCATTAACAGCCTCCTGCTACCACAGATGGTGGAAAGCATGCAGGAAATAATGTGGCTCTGTGAATGAGATTCCCTAACTGTGGCAGGGCAATAGATTGCATGGGTATATCAATTTAGGCCCAGGCCATCTTGCAATGGAATATTATCAGCCAAAAGTATCTTCTCTAGGATTTTGTAGGTACTGATGAATTACTGGGGCTGTTTCACTGGCTGTGACACATAGTGATCTGGAAAAGTTCATGAAGTGTACCTCATTAGGAACATTAGAACAAGCTGAGGGTGGGGGTCTGGGCAGAAGGAGTGCAGGAGCAGAGTGAGGGCATCTGAGTGGGAGGGCATGCTGGAGCGGGAGAACATGGGCAGGAGGAGAATGCAGGAGTTGGGGGAGCACTTGCCTCCATACACTGCCACTGCCACCCGCTCCCCCAGCTGGAGGAATGACAGCATGGAGAAAAGCTTCCTGGGGAGGCTTTTCTCCAGTGTTTCCAGGCACACACATGCACACCCCACTCCTCAGATTGGCTGGAATTCCGGTCAATCAGAGTGAGCAGGGAAAGCCTCTCTCCAAGCAATGCTACACTGCTATTCCTCCAGCTGGAGGAAGGGAAGCAGTTGCAGAGGTGGTGGCACCAGTGCCGCCACTTCCTGCCCACACCAGGCAGAACCCATGGGCTGGATCTGGATCATGGGCCAGATGCTCAGAAGGGGAGCCCCAAGATTTGAGAGCCTGATCCAGGCAAGCTGCAGACCAGATCCAGCATGCATGCTGGGAATTCCCCATGCCTCTTTTATGTGATACATTCATTCAGACGATGTTTACTTACCATCAGACATGACCCCTGAAAGGCTTGCTTCCTGAGCTCTAACTGTAGTGAGCAAATGTTTCTGCCATTTTGAATTTTAGCTGCAACTATTCATTTTGTTTCAAAAACTAGACTATAATTAAAGGAGAGAACACTTTTATTTTTTTCTCAAATACGAAACATGGCAGTAAAAAGTAGTATCTTGGCTCAGGCTCTCACAGCTTAGTGACACTCCAGTTTTCATCATAAAATCAGTCTCTAGCGGGGTACTGATCAGGACACTGTGAGGGAATATTGCAGGAATGTGCTAGAGAATTTGGAGAGGTCATGTTAAAGCATTGTGCATTGGCTGAGGAAGGAGTCATACATGGATATACTCAGACTGCAGTGCGATGGAGGAAGGCTATTTCTATTTAGTCCTCCAGTAGCTTTACCATCTGCTCCTATCCACGTATCTTCCACTCATGCACATGTTTCCTTTCCAGGCTTTTCAGCCTGAGTTTTTGATTGTCTCCCTCTATTTTCCTGTTTCACTATGTGCTGCTTCTGTTGACTGTATATTAATATATTCTCCTTCCTCCTTCTGGTTCACCTCCTTATCTGACAGAGGTACTCTGTCAGTGTATAGGACCTGGTCCTCAAGGGCACATCTACAGAAGTCAAAGAAACAATGAACAGAGATAGCATTGTGCATCTGATGAAGCGGGTCTTTGCCCATGAAAGCTTATGCTCCAAAATATCTGTTAACCTATAAGGTGCCACAGGACTTCTTGTTGTTCTCAAAGATACAGATTAACATGGCTACCAGTCCAGACATGCTGAGTTTAACAGTGTGGAGAGTGGGGATAGGTAGGAGGAATGGGCAAGAAGGGACAAAGGGTCTGTGTGGTTTCCACAGGCTGCGTAATCCAAACCCAGTATCTCACTCCTGAGAGTAAGCCAATATGCAGGGGTGAATATCTAGCACGTGCATGGTTTCAGACCAGGTCCTCCTGCTGCTCAGCTATGTGCTGTGTTGGTCCCTGCAGAAATATTTGCTAGTGGGTGCAGTAGTCTTTTCTACAGCAAGAGTTGAAACCGGGCAGCTCTGACAAAAAATCTTAAGCAGAGAGCACAAAGAACCTACAGAAAAGTTTCCAAGATGTCTCTCGGGAGGACTCCTGGGACAATCCAGTGTAGATTAATAAACTTTTTCAATGAGTCCTCACTGAACAGCTGCCTAGCCTCTGTTGTTAATCTCTTATTACTGAGCATTTACATAATAAAATGCACGTTTATCTGAGCTTGACTCTCCTGCTTCAGGAGCACCAGAGCCAGAGTGCTGGGATTGACTGGACCTCTTCAGAGTCACACCATGGCTTCATGACTCTTCAGAGTCACACTGTGAATGGCTGGCTAAATACAAAAGCAGCTTCCCCTCTCTTGGAGTTCACACATCCAGATCTACTGATGACAATACAACTCAGCCTGCCTGACTGAGCTAACCTCGTTATCCCCAGCCTTGCTCTGGCCTATTTATACCTGGCCTTGCAGATTTCCAGGACCAGCATCTGAAGAAGTGAGTTAACTCACGAAAGCTCATGCTCTAAACTTTTCTGTTAGTCTATAAGGTGCCACAGGACCCTTCGTTGCTACCATGGCTTGTCACTCTATCGGATGACCCTTTTGCATGCCCCTCATCCTTCCGCAATCCCAATTACCCATGCACTATTTCATCTTCAAAGTTGAATCAGTGGCTGCTGCCTCAAGTCCTCAGCATGTATGGGGATTACTAGTGGTGGCAGCTGGGAGACCACTGAAAATGGCATGCAGATCCTCATGGAAGCAGCATGTCTTATGCACTGCACCCGAACAACAGTCGCCCTCCCTTGCCTTACGGTACATCTGCCTCAGCTCCTTGATCTTAACATGGCACTTCCGTGAGCTCTTTTCATGTCCCTTTTCCTGCATTGCATGAGCAATCTACCTGTAGATATCCAGGTTCCTATGGCCTGAGCAAAACTGCAACAGCACAGCCTCCTTTCCCCATAGACTCAGCAGATCCAACATCTCTAGTGTACTCCCAGTAGGAGTGCATCAAAGATGGAAAGGTCTGCTGGGAAGATGCTATGTGAGCAGTCTACACTAAGCAAACAGGAAGAAGAGTTTAGAATATTACCAGACCTTTAAACAGGAGAGGGACCAATGCCTGTGTACCTGTATGTTAGCAGAGTTTAAACTGTTGAGCAGAGTAGTCACAATGGACTCTGTGGGACACTTCCTGGAAGCCAACATAAGCAAGCACACTGTCAACAGTTACATTGTGTTGCTTTGGCTACATTGCAAAAAACTTTCTGACACTCTTTGGCGTAATTTTATTTGGTCAGCGTAGGAGAAGTACATCAGCAGGCATACAATTGTGTGTTCACCTCAACTGTTTTGCTGATAAAAGTTGACTTTTGTCAACAAAACTGTGTGGTGTCGACAAAACTCAAGTCAGTTTATGTAAATAAAATGTGTGTGAACCAACCTAATCTAGGTGCAGCATGTGATATCAAAAACATCATTTCCCCCTTTTTTGTATGTTTATTACTATATGAGAATACACAACTCTAGGACTATGACTTTTTTTCCCTCACTCAGATACTGGAGACTCACCAGGGAGCAAACATTATGAAGTGAAAGCATTAGTCTCTTATAAGGCCATTTTGTAATGCTTTGCTTTGTCCTCAAATAAATAGGAAACCAGAAATTACCAGTAATTTCACTGGGAAAGCAAAGGAAAGTAATTGTGAGAAATATTACACACAGTGCTCTGAATAATTATAGCACACAACTGACTGAAGGTTTTAAATTAAGGGTACTTATCTTAATTGAACATCTAAAATGTTTTATTTATACAAAGAAAAGGTGTAAAAAAATTAACCGATACCAAGCACTAACAATACCACACTTTGTCGTAGAAGATACTCATCTGTGAATGCCTTCTCTTCTTTTGTCAGTATAGTGGATTGTGTTTTAAAGACAGCTGTACTGTCAAAGCACATTAAAGTTTATATAGACTTTTTCTCTGAAAAGCTCTTTACACTCAAACTCCACAAGAGAGGTGTTGTGGGTTTGATTCCTACAGCAGCCTTAGCTTCTATCTTATCCAACTACATTAAAATTCTAATGGCATCGTGGTTCTTCCTTCAGATAGAGAAAATGCAGGAATCTCTTATCCTGAATTGGCTTGATAAATGTCATATGGTCAGTGTAGATAATTCAAAACTACCTAGCAACTGTTAATCTATTGTATAACAAGAAGATAGATAGATAGATAGATAGATAGATAGATAGATAGATAGATCTTTCAAGAAAACTGTTCATCTGTTCCACGAGGATTATTTTTTTAGAGGTTTTCATTGAATGGATGTTATTCCCATAACCAGCTAAGCGCTTAACTATCCAAACCAACTTAATGCCATATTACTGTCACAACAAATCTATGAAAATTAATATTAATTCTGAGTAATAGTAAACAATGTGAAGGCACACATCTCTTCAGAAGTTAAGTGTAGCAATAATTGTTATTGTAATTTGCTTCTAAATTCAGAAAAAAACAAAACAATGCTAGGTTTTTAAAATCTCTGCTGAGAGGCATTCCCAAAATTTTTCTTTGATCCCACATCTCTTTAAGTCAAAACATATGTTGACTGAATTGTACTGGATATTTCCCTAACGTAGCATTAGATTCAACAATTTTTAAAGCACAAACATGAATAGAGATGAAAATAGAAGAAAGATAACAATACTTATATTAGAAATCAAGGACTATGACAAAGGTTACATTTTGGTCCTAAAGTAATCTTACCAAAAGGAAAATATAATTTAAATTGAGGTATTCTTCATGCAACCAGGAAAATGTGTTCATTCTCATTTTCTTAGACACTGAAAGGAATACCAAAATTTCTCTTCCCAGATTATTTTACTGAAGTAAGGGCTAGCTGTGCACGTTTCACAGTATTTCAGTTTTCACTTCTGGCAGAGTTAAATACTATAGAGGTAGGGTTTTTGTGGTTCTGTTTTTTTAAATCTACTCCGCCAAATAGGGTGATCATTGGAATCTAAAAGTGCATCACAGGACATTTCCACTAACTCAGATTTCCTTAAAAATTGGAGTTTTTGTTATATATAGCCCGAAGTAAAAGTGACATTTGACCAAAAAGGTGGTTAGCATTTTGAGATTAGCTAATAGGTTTTCAGTGTACACTTATTACATAATATTTAACATTTTACCATCTAGATTTCTGTTTATGAACAGCTTATAGTAAAGTGTACATAGTTGCAATTTGTGTGTAAATAATATAAAATCATAATGTGTGTATTCCATGAAAATTACAATAATCCAATATTAAGTTACAAAGGTTACGAGACACAATACAGAAGATTTCTTCAATATTTGTTTGGATGAATGAATGGAAAAATAAAAAAGCAAATAGGAAAATGTGACATAGTGATGGAAACAACATTTTTTTTCTCATTCAAGCACAAATAGACAAACATTTTTCAAAAGCTGGATGAGTATATCAGAAGAACACAGAGGATAAAGCATATATTATATTATGGCATTTTATATATAATGGCATTTTATACAAAGTTTTCAGCTTTGTGAAACTGGCCCTTTTTAAAACCCAAGGAATTATTTAAGGACACTTTACTAGATGCTCAAAAAGCAGGAATGAAGGAAGAAGGGTATATTAGTTAAGGCTGGTTTAGAGGGCAAGTGAAGGGAGATATCAAATATATAGCAAATGCAACACATGAATGTAAATCAGAAGCTAGGAATTATAGAAAACTGATCAGGGATGCAAAGGGACATGAGCAGAAATCTATGGCCCTTGTCATGAAGGACAATAAGGAGTTTTTAAAATATATTAGGACCAAAAGAACCTTAATAACAGTATTGGTCCATTGACAGATGGAAATGGTAGAATTACTAAAATAATGTAGAAAAGTCGATAATTATCTTCTGTTATACAAGTGGAAACTGATGATTCACATCTCATGATGATAATAATGTTCTTTCCATTCCACTAGTATCTCACAGGGTATTAAACACTACCTACTAGCATTAACAACAAGAAGTCCTGTGGCACCTTATAGACTAACAGATTTTTTGGAGCATAAGCTTCTGTAAGACAAATGAGTCTTTGCCCACGAATGCTTATGCTCTAAAAAATTGTTAGTCTGTAAGGTGCCACAGTACTTCTTGTTGTTTTTGCAGATACAGACTAACATGGCTACTTCTCTGTTACTAACATTAGACATTTTTAAATCAACGGGTCCAAAAAACTTGCATACAAGTGTTGGCCAAGGACCCCACTAGACTATCACCATAAGTCTTGAAACACAGGGGAAGCTCCAGAAGCCTGGAGGAAAGTTAATATTGTGCCAATGTTTTAAAAAGTTAAACAGGATGTCTGAATTGTTATAAGCATGTCAGTATGACCTTTATTCTGGCGATGATAATGGAACAGGATAATGAAATGGGACCTGATTACTAAAGAGTTAAAGAAGAGTAATAAAACTGATGCCAATCAACATGGGTTTACATGAAATAGATTCCTGTTAAACTAATGTAAAATGTTTTTTTGCTGTGCCCTCAAGTTTGGCAATAAATATTGAACCTCTCTAATCTGTAACTCACTCATCCAGCAACATCTGTAGTCTGGCATGATTTGAGTTAACCAGATGATCACTTTTCATGCGCGTGGCCAAGTTTCTGGTGGTCCCATAAACTTTGTTCACAGCCACCAGTCCTGATTCTCAGCGTTCTGTGCTGTTATTTGGCTGTAATTTACCCCTAAATGGCTTCTAAGACCCCAGTAAGCAGTGGAAATGTTGGTATTGTACAAGACAACATTGACCTTCTGCGGTCCAGCAAGTTCTTTTGTATGGCGTTGGTCAGGTCCCAAGGATAAGAGAAGTTCAACCTATCATACTGTTCAACCTAACATACTGTAATGTACTTAGACTCAGTCACACACAACATTTATGTAAAAAAAACCTATAAAGATATAAAGCTAACATAAGACAAATTAAATAGATTAAATGATGGCTAATTGACAGATCTCAAAATTTAATTGTAAATGGGAAGTCATCAATGAGTACCTGGGTTAGACTATGACATTCTGAGGTCCTAAGATATGTCAATTATTGTAAGAGGCTCCATACAATAAAAAAAAAAATTATTTCTTTCATATAAAGGACATTGAACATATAAATATGAAAACTTAATGTTGCAGCTATACAAAGCTTAAACTGTAAAGCAGAATAATAATCTGACAAAAACATGTCTTGCAGTATGCCTGTTTGTATTATCAAATGGTTTTAAATTAACATATTTTGTCTGATTTCTTAGTGGATAATGTGGATATGAAAACTTTACAGCTGTGTCTACACGTGCAAAAAACTTCGAAATAAGCGGCCCTTTTTCGAAAGAGCGGGAGGAGCCGTCCACACGTGTAAACCCATCTTTCAAAAAAACATCAAAAGAACGGGGCACACACTTCGAAATCCGAACCCCGATCCCATAGCAGGAAGATCGCCCCCTTTCGAAATACTAAATTGAAAGAGTACATGTGTAGACGCTCTACAGTCCGCTCTTTTGAAATACAGGTCTGCCATGGCGCCGATCAGCTGGAGCATGGGGCTGCTTCAGACAGCAGCAGCAGGGCTCTATGGTCCCTGCATTCGGCTGCCTTAAAGTCGCACGCACACAGGAAACCCGTGGCAAGAAGCTGAGAGCGTGCTCAGAGCAGCCGGCGCACATGCTCCAGCCCCACGCTCCAGCACCCACATGGCCAGCAGCCAGCCCCCCCGCGAGCCCCACGGCCCCCCCTCCACGCCCACCCAGGGCTCCCAGGGGGAGAAAAGGAAAAGGGCCCCCTCCTGGACGGAGCAGGAGCTGCGTGATCTCTTCGGCCTCTGGCAGGATGACAAGGTCTGAGGTCCTGCTCCACATGGGGGTCAAGCAGTGCAATGTGACCGCCTTCGGCCGCCTGGCGCAGGGCCTCCACACCAGGGGCCACCCAGAGCATACTACGGAGCAGGTACTCTCCAAAGTTAAGGAGCTGTGCCAGGGCTATGCCCGGGCCAGGGACCAGGCCGGACACTCCGGGGCGGCTCCAGCAACATGTCCCTTCTACAGGAAGCTCTGGAGCATCCTGGGGCCCCACGAGAGCTCACCACCCCTGGCATTCCTGGACACCTCCAGGGAGGAGCTGCAGCCAGAAGAGGAAAAGGAGCAGGAGCACGCTGGATTGGAGACCCAGGAGGGTGAGGGACCACGGACTGGTTGAGCAAGGAGGGGGAGCTGACCATCGTGATCCCTTCCCGCTCCTCCAGCCATATGACGGAGGGCTGGACATCCCCGGACATTGCCGAGGGACTCTCAGGTACGTACAGAGAGGGGTGCACACCTACTCCACAGGGTGGGGGTGACGCAACAGCTAGATGCCTGCACACAGGACCTCTGATCCTGGGCTGCACACAGGCTAGCCCCCACATGGGATGCAGCACCCCATGCTGGCACACCAGCGACACCCAGCACCGCCCTCAGTGGACAGTGCCATAAGCCACACAGGGGTGGCGGCTGGTCGGTGCCGGACGGTGCCTGAGGCCCGCACACGCAGGCTGGGAAGGGCCACCTTCAGAGGAGACCCCTGCATGCACATCCAGGTTGGGAGGCCCGGTCCGTAGTGGGTAGGTCAGTGCTCCCTGGGGGGTCAGTGTCCCTTGGGGTGGCAGGGGCCCCAGGGGGTGGGCTTGGGTGGGTAGGCCACAGCTGGGTCCCCTCCGTCCAGGGCACACTACTGACATGCTCTCCTCCTCTCCACACAGCCACACCATCTGTGGGCCGGGAGAGCCCCGTGCCGTCCCTCGTCCCCAAGAGCCCGCCCGCAGCCGTCAGAGGTGACCGGACACCACCCCCGGCAGCACACCATTGGGGCCATGGCTGGAGGGCCTCCCGCCAGGCTGAGGAAGACCCAACCAGCCAGTGCCAGGCCGAGGTGGCTGGGGACCACCTCTAGCTTGCCCGGGCCGACGTGGAGGGGCAAAGGGTGGCCTGGGATAGACTGCTCACCGCCCTGGAGGGCATTGGCCATGCCATCTGAGACCATACGGCCACTGCAGCCAACCTCCTGGCCCCCCCGGTGGCTCCCCCTGTTGGTCCTCCCCCTCTGCCCCCACTACAGAGCTGCCACCTCCACCCTCACCAGGCCCACTCACCAGCAATATTTGCTGGTGATATCCGCACCCTCCCCTCCCTGCCGGGGACCCCGCACCCGGGGGGGCAGGGTCTCCAAGGGCTCCAGGTGCCGATGGGGCTCGTGGCCCACCACCCCTGCCCTGGAATGAGTGCCTCGCCCCCCTCCAACAAATTAGGTTCCCCCCGTACATAGTTACCAACACCCAGTTATATAAACATTTCTTTATTATTCACCACTCCATGCTGTCCTCCTTGGGGGATGGTGGGTGGTGGATGTGCGGATGCAGTGCTGGTGGGGGTGGGGGTGGCGGGGATGGTGGGTGACAGATGTGTGTGGGATGTGGATGTGTGTGCAGGTCAGAGGTGGCCATCGGCAAAGGCCTGCCTGAGGGCCTCCCGGATGCTGTGGCCCTGGCGGATGGGGGCAGTGCCTGGCTGCTCATAGACAGCGCCGGCCGGAAGGCCCCCCCAGGCACATAGGCATCCCCCTTTCCCTCGATGTTGTGGAGGACGTAACAGACACCCACCACCTGGAGCATGTTGAGGAAACCAACCTCCAGCTGCGTGAGGAGGCATCTCCACCACCCCTTAAGGCGCCTGAAGGCCTGCTCTACCACTTTGTGGGCGTGGCTGAGGCGCTCATTGAACGCCTCCCAGGTGGGGTCGAGGTGTCCCGTGTAGGGCCTCGTGATCCACGGCTGCAGGGGGTACACCACATCTGCCACCATGCAGAGTGGCATGGTGACATCCTCTGCCACAGGGATCTCCCGCTGGGGGACAAAGATGCTGGCCCCCATGCAGCGGCAGAGGCCGCAGTTCCGGAAGACCCAGGCATCGTGGGTGCAGCCGGCCCAGCCCACATAGAGGTCGGCGAACCAGCTCTTTGTGTCCACCAGGGCCTGCAGCACCACCGAATGATAGCCCTTCCGGTTGATGTACTGGCCGGCACTGTGTGGCAGGGCACGGATGGGGATGTGCGTGCCATCCAAAGCGCCAATGCAGTTCGGGAAGCCCAGGTCCTAGAAGCTGGTGATGGTGTTGTCCAGATCCCCCACACGTACGACCCTCTGGAGCAGCATCACGTTGATGGCCCTGATGACCTGCAGAAGGGGAAGGGGGACACGTGCTGTAGTGCGCATGTGGTGGCCATCGCCCCCCGCCTTGGGCCCATTCTGCCCCCCTCCCATCTAGCCCTTGGCCTATGCAGTCCCTGCTCCCCTCCCATCTGGCCCCTGCCCCATCCAGCCCCTTGCAGGGGAGGGTTCCCTTTGCCCCAGCCCCCGCACCCACCCAGCCCCACCTTACCTCCATAAGTACAGCGCCAACGGTGTCCTTGCCCACCCCGAACTGCTGTCCCATGGAGCGATAGGAGTCCAGGGTGGCCAGCTTCCATATGGCAATTGCGAGCCATTTCTCCAGGGTGAGGGCTGGCTGCATGCAGGTGTCGTGGTGCCGGAGCGCAGGGGCGAGCCAGCGGCAGATCTCCTCAAAGGTCTGCCTTGACATGTGGAAGTTCCGCAGCCACCTTTCCTTGCCCCACTCCCCTAGCACCACGCGCTCCCACGAGTCGCTGCTGCTGGGGTAGGTCCAGAGGCATCAGGGCACCTGGGGGTGCGCCCGGCGGTGCCTGGGGGGGGGGAGCCCCGTGGCCCGGGGGGGACCGCCAAGCCACCCAATGAGGTTGGGTGCAGCTGCAGCTATCGTGCACAGCACTGCCAGCAGGGCATTCATGATGAGGGCATCCTCCTGCAGGAGCTGTCGCTGGGCTTCCATGGTGAGCACGAGTGGGCTCTGCCGGGCTGGGTCAGGCTGGGCAGCACTTGGCTCATGTGGAGGGGAAGGCGGAGAGGGGCCCTTTTAAGGAGGTGGCTGGCTGTGGCCCTGGAAGGGCTTGTTGGCCATGGGACCCTGTCCACGGCATTTCCTGCCTCCTTTCTTTCGAAAGAGGGCTTGGAGACGTGTGGACACTCTCTTTTGAAAGACCTTGATGGCACTTCAAAAGAGTGGATCGAAATGCTGATCTGAAAAATGGCGGTGGGTGCTCTCTTTCGATGGCCGTTATTTCGACCACCGAACTTCGATTTTCCCCCTTTCAAAATGGTGCTCACTTGTAGACACAGCTTATATGTATAGCAACATAACCACCCACCAACTCATGCTTCTGATGAAGTGGGTCTTTGCCCATGAAAGCTTACACTTCAAAATATCTGTTAGTCTTTAAGGTGCCACAAGACTTCTTGTTGTTCTCGAAGCTACAAACTAATGCGGCTACCTCTCTGATAAAATTAGTTAGTTACACAGAACAGATTAGTCAAAGGAAGCAGTAAATCCAGTTGTATACCTGTTTGAACATCACATTAATTTTAAGACTGAAATTTAAAATATTTTCTTTTGTGATTTTTGAAGAGCAAAGTCATTGAGGATGTCCTCAAATGTTAGGCTACAAAGTTTCAATGCATAGAATGTTTAGGACACATAGCTTTTCATTGCTGTCCGCAGTTAATTCTTAATATATTTCAGTTGCAAAAATGACCTTTCTCCTAAACAGTTTGTTACCATTAGACTGGAAGAAAAAAGTTGTAAAAGCATTTCTACATTAGGGAATGCCAGCTGAATCTTGGATGATGACTTGATAAAGGTCCTTGTGGTTTAAATATCCTTTATCGGCGTAATTTTCCTTGATATAGGCATAGAAGTGCTTTATTTCCCCAGCGAGGTTAACATCAACACTTCAGAATAGTTTTTCATCAGGAACATTACTCTTTCATTTAGCTGTTTCTCTAAGGCATCTAAATCAACCAAAAATGAAAAAAACCTGCAACATTTTTGTATATGATTGGTCTTTTCTTCAAATTGGTTTCAAGTGCATCCATTATAGAGAGAAAAGATTTCACCTGAAATTTGTCTCTTGAAGAAAACATTTCATTGGCCTTAAGTGCATCACCATCATTGACTTCTTTTTTCCTAATTCTTTTCCATTGATATATTTGTAGTTTACATCAGGCAAGGTTTATTTTGCTTTTGGATAGCACATGAAGCAGAAAGTGGCATGCACACTAAAATAAACAACTTTATGTGTGTACAGATCAAAAGAAGGAAGAACACACTAATACTTAAAAGAAAGAAAAACAGGAGCAAAGGTACTATAAAACTGGGGAAGTTGGACCATAAGCAAAAGATGACAGTCTTCCAGCTACTACCAGACAAGGGGTATGCTATACACTCCTAGGACAAATTCCATATGACCATGAACTCGGCAGGGTTGCTTCATGACAGTTCCATACCTGACCTCACATTTTTCTGATACTATAGTTAATAAGATTATGATTGATGACGATGATGATGATGATGATGATGATGATGCTTAATCCTGTGGGCTCTTTGTGGAGCATAGGGCCTCCACAGTCAGTCATTCTCCATCTCATGTGATCCTTGGCTATAGTTTTGTTTTGATCCCACATAAAACCAACTGTTTTTCCTTCAACCAGGAAACTTTGTCATAATGTTTGTTTGGGACGTTGCCTTTTCCTCTGTCCCTTTGGATATCATTCTAACACTTGTCTTATGATACACTCCTCACAGTCCTTACACAGGATCTGGCCATTTTCTCTTCCTCTTCTTGACCTCCATTTGCTTCTGGTTTGTTTTGGTCCACAAGGTTTTGAATGGCATTTTATCCTACCACTTTAGCTAGAGAATATGTCTAAGTTATTTATTGACAAATGTCTGAATTTTCTGAAGGTTGCCCTGGACAATGTGCCACATCTCCGAGCCATACAGCAGCAATGGTTTCACATTGGAAATGAAAATACATAGCTTAGTTCTTTTTGAAATGGCTCTTGTTCACCAGTCTGGTCATAGTATATCAAAGGCTTGTTGCGCCTTTCGTTTTCTTGCACTGATGTCCTCTTTAGTGCCCCCATTCTTGCTGATAACACTCCCCAAGTATAGAAACTGATTAACATCTTGCACTGCTTTTCCTTCAATTCTAACTTCATTTTCCTGTCTATTATTAATGTGCAAAAACTTTGTCTTCTTTTGACTAATCTTGAGGCCCACTCACTCAGCTGTTTCCTGTAGGGCATCTGTCTTCTCTTGCATATGGTCTAGTTTGTCTGAAGCAGGGCTAAGTCATCTGCAAACTCTAGTTCTTCAATTTCATAGTTTGGGTCCATTGGAGTCCCTTCCTGAGCTGGCACTTGCTGTTTTTGTGATCCAGTCAAGGACAATCACGAAGAGTAACAGAGAAAGAGGGCAGCCTTGGTGTACACCTTTTGTGACCAGGACTTTTTCCATCAATTTTCCATCATGGATGACTTGGCAGGACTATTCCTCATACATTTTCTTGATGATGGTCAGCAGTTTGCCTGGGACTTCGTAATATTGTATAATGGTCTAGAAGGACTGTCTGTCCACACTGTCGAAGGCTTTCATGAAGTCTATGATGTTGATGTAGAATGATACTTGCCATTCAATGCATTGTTCTATGATAATCCAAATTGTTACTATCTGGTCTGTGCAAGATTATCCTTTCCTAAAACCTGCCTGTTCTTCTCGTAGTTTGTGGTTTACAACATTTTTCATTCACTGCAGGATGACTCTGGTTAGTACTTTGCTTGAAATGGAAAAGAGAGTGTTCCCCCTCCACTTTTCACACAGTGACAGATCTCCGGATTTAGGGAGTTTCACTAGCAGCCCTTGACATGGTGGGGGGCTTGTGTATCTCAGGGACCCTCACAGCTATGCTGGAGGGAGCCTCATGCTCCTGGTAGGGTCACTCAAGTTGAACAGGTTGACAGATAGAGGCCAGACAAAAAGCAATTCCCTGGTCCTCCAGGTTGGGTGTTAGGCGATGGGCTAACTCATCCCTGTAAAAAATATAACATATTACGGAAACCTCTGCATCATTCAATGAGATTACAGGACAATCATAATTTTGTGGTAGCAGCTGACCAACAAAATGCTACCGTAGGAATCTATCTGATAGCAGACTTACTCATAAAAATGCCAATTTTAAGAGTGCCATTATCATTTTTCTCACAGCCCTGGTCTCCTGCCTTTCAATATTGAATCATTAGTTAAGGGTCAGAAGAGCATAAGGGTATTGGCATAGCCAGATATGTATATTTTTGTCATATTTGAACAAAAATATCTGTATTTAGAGAGCATTTTCTTTTTCACATATCTGCTTAATTTATCAACCAATTTTGATAAAATTCAAAAATGGGATCAATTTTTAAAAAAAAATTATTTTTAGAGGCCTTTCATATTGCAAGGCCCTAAATTGTAGTTTAGTTAGCTCATACAGGTTGAACCTCCCTGGCCCATCACCCTCAGGACATAACCAATTCTGCCAAAGCAGGTTGTCAGACTAGGGGAGATCAATTAAATTCACTCTACTTTTGGCTTCCAGGCTCCCCTCGTTGCCTTCGACCCTAGTGCTAGCCCTGGCCTGGCTCCCTGCACTTAAGCCACCAGACCAACTCTGCTCCCAGCCTCCACAGCTGGACTCCCAGCTGCTGGCCCCCTCAGTGTCCAGACCAGCTCTGCTCTCAGCCCTGGCAGCCAGCTTCTCTGCCACCAGACTCCTAGCCAGCCCCCACCCCCAGGTGCCAGAGCTCTATGGTCCTGGGGCTCTCTGGTAAAGGAACACATGTAGTCTGGCCAGACCACAGATGTTGGCAAACCAGAGAGTCCCAGATCAGAGATATTCAACCTGTATCTAATCTGGCACTGTTGTGCAGGTAGGTTTCTAATGGATCCCCTAAGAATGTGTAACCTTCCTCCTAAGTTATTTGACATTTTTGTCAATAATCTGGAACACAGCAAAATCCTCACTGATAAAATATGTAAATGATACAAAAATTGAGAAAGAGAAATAAAGATAAGTCACTGGCACAGAGCAATCTGGATTGCTTCATGCAAGCAAACAATATGCCTTTTAATATGGCTACCAATGATACGCCATGGCCAAAAGGACTAATGCAATCTTTGAATACAGAACCTGGGAAATCTTGAGTAAGAACAGAGAGGTTATATTATCTCTGAAACTGGCAATGATGCAGCTGCGTCTGGAATATTGTGTCCCTTTCTGATAGCCAAAATTCAAGGATGTTGAAAAAAATGGAAAGAGTTCAGAGAAGAGCCACAATAATATTTAGAGAATTAGAATGTGTGCCTTACAGAGATTGAGTTCCTTGAGTCCATCTGTTTAGCTCAACAAAGAGAAGTTTAAGGGGTGACTTGATCACAGTCTATCAGGACTTTATATGTGGGCAACAAATAATTGAAAACGGGCTCGCTGAACTAGCAAAGAAAGGTATAACATAAATCAATGGCTGGAAGTTGAAGCTTGACTAGAAATAAGATGTAATTTTTTAACAGTGAAGACAAGTAACCACTGAAACAGTTGACCAAGGTTTCTGGTAGAGTCACCATCACTAGCAATTTTTAAATCAAAATTAGATTGTTGGTTTTCTAAAAGATCTTCTCTAGGCATTGTTTTGGGGATGTTCTATGGCCTTGTCACACAGGAAGTCAGACTGACTTACTTGGCTTACACCTTTGTACTCTGAGTGAAGCATAGGTCAGGTACAAGTCTCCTCCACTTCACTCTGTCTCAAGACAAAACTCCTAGCTGACTCCAGGAGTGCACCAGTTGTTCTGCTTCAATTTCAGTAGATCTTCTCCATATTGTCTGAGGTCTTCCTCTTTTGTGTTTTCCTTGCAGGTTCCATGTGAGAGCTGGATGGACTATGCTGGATGATGGTTTTCTGAGAGTGTGGCCTAGCCATCCCCATTTTCTTCTCTTGATATTATTTGTTGGTATATTGTACCAGTAGTTCAGTTCTCTTATTGTTATATCTGTTCTAGTGACTAACTCTACAATTAGTTATCCAGCTCCAGTTTTGGAACAGGCATCATACAGATTTTCCCTTGTTATTCTCTTTACAGACATGCAGTCAAAACAAAAATTACAAAATTCACTTCTGTCATATGTGCAACTTCTATTTGTTCAGAAAATGTCTTTTTGTCCTGGTCAAATAATCCCGTCAATGGGTTTCCAGCTACAAAGGTTGTGATTCAGTTTGAACCACAATACCAATCTGGTGACTAAGAATCTGAAGCATTGTTGTTGTTCACTGGGAATCTGATTCTGTAAAGTTTCAAACAGTCTTAAGGTTAGGAATCATACTGTTTCTCCTATCCTTGTGATAGCAGAAGGAGATATGGGAAGAAGAGGTTGGTCTCCAGAATGATTCCGTTGGGAGGTATTTAGCATCTGACACCACTGGCGGTATGCAGGACCTGTTTAATGAATAACAGGCTGCTGGTCCACAAATAACCTAAAACTTTAGCTGACCTTTATTACTGTAACATCATTTTTCAGCAGAGCTATGCAAATCCCATCAATTCTCTTCTTCGTCTAATTTTTTTTTTTTTACTAATTCTCTTCCATCATGATCAGAATGAGCAGCTGGGTGAAAGTCTTCAATCTTCTCATACCTGAGAAGTGTTGGCCAACAGGAAAAGGGGAAATAATGGCTGGATTATTTCCTAGAGCTGGTCAGGGGAGAGCACTAATCATTACTCTGTTGTCTTTGTTTATTATCACACATAGAAGTCACAGCACATACAACTGGGCAACAGCAGATCTCATGTCCTATTTTAAATTTCTGCAAAATGGAAGCCTCCTTTGGCCATGGATTTTGTGAGCCCCAGAAGTCAGCACTGCTAATATATGCCAAAGGTTCTTTAGCATGGAGAAACAAAAAGCAGTCAAGTAGCACTTTAAAGACTATTTAGCATGGAGAAGTGTGTTAACTTTTCTCCACAGAGAAGTGGATCTTCATAATTTCCCTGTATAAAGCCTGGCACGCTGAGTTAGAAAAATTTCAAATGTATTTGCTCTGTCTGTGCTAATATGTTAAAGAATGAGGTATACAATTGTTATTATTTTCATTTCTCATTTTTTAAAAAAATATTTAGTTCTTTTTTAAAAATACAGAAACATTATCTTTTAGATATTTTGCAGATAAAATCCTATCTTGATCCATGCTTTTGAAATGTGCATGAAAGACAATTTATTGTTTTGTATGTTCCTGTACTACCACAACAGATTTTTCTTAATCAGATTAGCTTAATTTGGTTTTAGAAAAATGTTAAAGAAGTTTCTGAGTTTTAAAATTTCTGTTAGCTGTGACAGATCTGAAAATATGTACAATGCCCCATGTAGGAAAACAAAATTATTATCTCCAGTGTAATTATTCATTAGAAGTTGGAGAATAACCTGAATGTCATCCAGAGGGACAGGTAGAATCTCAGTTGCAGATGGCTGCACAGTTATAGGCATTAAAGACCACAACATTTCAAGGAAGAACTAAAACGCAGTCAGTGTTGTCACACAACAATGCACAGCTGCCTTGATAAGAATTTATAACAGGCCAAATGGCCCCAAAATTGCTCATAAAGTTGGGACATCAGATAAAGCAGATTGATTTTTTGATGGAGGATGGAGAAAGAAACAAACTCCTGTAAGGCGGACATCATCTCAGTTTTCACTAAACAGAAAGCATTTGGTAGCTAAGCAGTTGCAGTGTATATCAATGAGAATTATGCATCTAATGCCACAGATGTATTTCACAATAATGTTCACCTCGGTCAGAGAGATCAGATTTATTCAGCGCCAGTAGAAGCAATAGTTATGATTATAAGACCAGTCCCAGTCATTTTGATAAAAATTTTACTCTCAAAAAAAGGTTAGATGATAGTACTGATCCTACCAAAATGAAGCATATGATGTCCTTTCCAAATAGGGTAAGAATACAGTACTCTAATTTATTTTACTAATAACTTTTGTTCTATTAAATTTAAACTACTGTGTTTGCAATACTCAAAACATCATACCACCTGATACTATCAAATATACAAAATAAAAATCTATATTTTCAACATTAACTAGGAAACAATTAGTAAGGAGGGTGTTGCTGTGACTTGTTATTGACAAGATTATTATTATACATTTGATTTATAATTACAGTTAGCTAGTGAGCATTACAATACCAACCAGAAGTAATCCTAAGTTTAGAACAAGGTAAAATTGTATTTAGGGGCTCACAACCCTTCTGTTTTCATTAGCATTAGGATGAAACTTGGCAAACAAATTATCTTACTACATTTTTTATCTAAAACATGATTTAAGTCACCTTGATACATTAAAGTTTAGAATGATTCATGAAAAGACCAAATGGCTTCAAACACTTTAAAGTATATGTTACTGATAATTATCTGGAATAGCCTCTTCATTAGATACAAGCCTTGTCACAGGAAACAGCTTTAACACTTAGTCCAGTCTCACAGATTTGTAGTCTTTGAAGTATTTCTTGCATTTTCTTGCAATATAAATCTTAAAAACCTCCTTTGTGGCAGCTACGCTACAGTGCAGCAGCCAACCATGCAGTCACCTGCTTCGATTTGCTTCTACTGTCAGCATGAGTTAATAAAGACAGAGGCTGAAGACAAGCCCAGCGCAAAGCAGAAATAATTGAGTGCTTCTTCCCCAAATGAAGTGTAAGAGATGACAGAAAAGCAACAAAGAAGCATCAGCCTCAGGCAACACAACTTGTCGACAAGACAGAGGAACAACTCTGATACAGTTGCAGCCAAGATCCTCAGACTGTAATCACTCCTGTAGCCACGTCAAAAACATTTAACCACACTTTTTTTAAAAAAAGAACATAAACAAACATACATGTACTATTTTATGGCTTTTGCATTCCTTATGTAAGATTTATGTTACTGGGCACATAGCGAGAAACTGGGATTTCATTGTGGGAGATGCTGGATATAATCTCAGAAAGAAAAAGAACCATGAAGAAAGAATGTCTTAGAATGACTTAACTCCTCCTTACTTCTGAATTCTTAGCTGGTGTTCAAGTTTCTGTCATGAGTATTATTGTTCTTCTACCAAAAAGAAAAAAAATGTGCAAGAGAAAGACAAGTGTAGAAGTAGAGAGGAAATTTGAAAATGGAACAAAAGGAATCATTCCCTTAGTGGTATATCTTCCTTACCAAGAACAGTGGTCTACAAACATTACAGCGTGCAACAGAGAGGTTGTCTACACACAGCTGAGTAATGTGTACAAAAATGTGATTTCCAAATTGCCCTAACATGTTGCACAATAACTGATCTATATGGACCCTGGTGATGCACATGAAAAGTTCCCTGGTGCACTTTAATTAAGTGCTGTTTCAAGCAGTGCTATGTTAAAGCACACTAGGGAACCTTCAGTGAGCACTAAGAAGTTCTACATGCCCCAATTAGTGTGCAACACCATACAGCACTTTCTAAATAACTCTCCATAAAGTATGTAACCCCCTTTCTTTCCTCCCTCGAAAGCAGGCAACACTACTTGTGTGCCTGTGAGCCTGATTAGTTTAATATTAAAGGAGATCCTGAGTGTCCCAGTGGTATTGTTGGCTAGCTGTGAACCCCCTTTCTACCACTCTGCTCCAATCCTTTATTTCTAAAGGTATGTAAAATGGAGGTGCCTCCACCTGGCTGGCCCCTGTACATACTTAATGGTGTGCTTTGGGAACCTCCAGGAATACTTATTCCAGTTATAATCCGTGTTTAACTCCCAAACAGCAATTTTAAATAGTATATATCTAAGGGGTCAAATTAGAATTAACACACACCTTCACTTAACAACTTAAGGAAACAGGGTTGCAGACTAAACTTGAATAAAATGAATTAACAATGTACACAGAAATAAGTGAAACTTATAAAACTAGCATGCAGACTGCCATAAGTTATCCTACCCCAGAGTATACTCAAGTATCAGAGTTGCAGATACTTGGTTGTGCTGGGCACACTTGCTGGTGTTCCACTGGATTACAGAAAACTCAGTGGAAGTTCTGTGTGTGGGTCCAGGCAATGCAACAAGCTGACCAGCCCCTTTGACACTGCAGCTAGTCCTGCTGGCACTTTAACAGGCACAGATAATTACTCTCCCTTCTCTGCAGGGCCTCTCATCAGCAGGCTTTAGCTTCCCAAAGCAGTTCCTGGTCTGGGAAAAAGGTCCACACCTGCCTTGAAGTGGTCTGTTCAATTATAGATGCTGGTGGTGCACACAAAAGGTTCCCTAGTGCACTTTAATTAAAGTTGCAGTGTGCCTGCAGTAGCAGTCCTAAGTTCCCAAAACAAGGATATCACCATTTTCTCCCTCTGCCTGGTAAAAAGCCATACTTTCCTTCCTTTTTCTTCCCAAGGCATCATGGGAATTTTAGTTTCTAGCGACAGACTGCAGCACAAAGCATCCTCCCAGCAGAAGTCAGAGGTTCCTATAGGGTATGTCTACACTAGGGGGGGTTTGTTGACAAAACCCAGGAAGCATCCAGATTCACAAGGCATTCTGTCAACAGTAAATCGACAGAACACAGCACTTTGGTCAACAGTCTTATCCTTCTCCCCACAAGGCACAACATCTCTGTTGACAGAAAGCCAGTCTAGACATTCCGGGGGCCTTCGGTTGTCAGACAGAGCTTCCAGGACACCAGGCAGCCCTGTCTGCTGTACTCCAGTTGGCCATTTTGTTGAGAGAGCAGCAGGGCGGTCCAGCCACTCTCTGTCAACAAAGTGGATCACTCTAGTGATTCGCTTGGCAACTTGGCTGCAAACTGTTGACAGAAGTTTTGTTGGAAGATATCATCCAACAAAAACTTCTGTTGAAAAATCGCTGTAATCTAGACATAGCTGTAGACAGAAGGGCCCATAAGTGCATTACCCCAGCATGTAAACAAGCCCTGAGACAGGCTAAGTCATTAGTCTCTGATACAAACTAATTACTCATAGACTCTAAGGCCAGGAAGGAACATTGTATTCCTCTCGACTGACCTCCTGTATAGCAGAGGCCATGGAACTGCCCTAAAATACATTCCCAGAGCAGATCTTTCACTAACCATCCAATCCTGACTTAAAAAATTATCAATGATTGATAATCCACCACAAATTTAATAAATTCTTCCGATGGTTCATTACTCTCACTGTCAGAAATGCATGTCTAACTTCCAGTCTCAATTTGTCTAACTTCATTTTGCAGCCAACCTCTGGAACATCATACATCTATTTCTGCTAGACTGGAGACCCCAATATTAAATATTTGTTCCATATATAGTTAAGTAGAGACTAATCCAGTCATGTCTTTACCTTCTATTTATTAGCTAAATAGATTCAGCTCCTTGAGTCTATCACTCCAAGACAATGTTCAAAAGTAGCTGGGTTAGTCTGTTTCAGCAAAACCAACAAGGCATCCAGAGGCACCTTAAAGATTGACAATTTTATTATGGCATAAGTTTTCATGAGTTATAACTCACTTCATCAAACGCAGGAAGGAAAAAAATACATAGTAGAAGTACAGAGATGGGAGTGTTACATCAAGTTAACTCTATCAGGGTGCATGTGGATAAGACGGTGAGAATACCTAAAGTGGAATATTACTTATGGTAATGATGAGCCATGCCCTATCTCTGTGCAGACCAATTTCTGATGGTGTCAAATTTGCATATGAATTCTAGATTAGCAGTACCACATTGCAGCCTGGTTTTGAAGGTTTTTTGCTTGACGATGGCAGCTTTCTTGTCTGTAACTATGCGTCCAGGGATGTAAAAATGTTCTCTCCTGGCTTTTGTATGTTACTGTTCTTGATGTCTGATTTCCGTTCAAAGCCCCACCAACCCTTCCAGGAGAAGCCACATACCACGCCCACCACCAGCAGCCTTGAGTCACTCAACACTTCCACCACCCTCACCCCCACCAGCCTCCTTGGTACCCCTGGGACCAGCCTACATGCCCTTCTGGGCTGGCCTACATGGCTCCCTAATCACAACCTGACCCCTTGGGGACAAGCTGGGGCAGGGTGTGTGCCACTCTGCCCCCAGCCAGGCCACAAAGAAGCCATGGGGCAGGGTGTGTGCCACTCTGTCCCCAGCCAGGCCACAAAGAAGCCATAAGGCAGGGAGCGCAGCACCACCTCCCCACCACCACTAAGCCCTGGGGACAAGTTGGCAGCCATCACTATCCCCTCTCCTGAAATCACCCACTTCTTGTGAGTCCCCCTTCTCCAAATCCTGTGCCCTGATTTCTGTACCCTCCCTCTCCACCCTGAGCCTCTCCTCAACCTCAGCCCTCATTCTTGCAATCTCCAAATCCTCAGCCCCCTGCCCTGAGGCCCTCCTCAATCTCTCACCCTGACTTCTGCCATCCCCATTGCCCTAGCTTCCTGCCCTGAACCTCCCACATCCCCAAGGCCCTACCCTGGCTCCTGGAACCAGCAAAGAGGCTGTTGTTAGGCTAAATTCAAATAATCATCCAATGCCCATAGTGTCAAGTGAACTTTAGCAGTCATCCACATGGTCTGAGGTCTACCCATCATTGACAATTCTTAATAAAAAATTACAAGATAAAGTATGACAGAGGGAAACAAATGCTAGAATAGAACATAATGAGAAACATGAATGGCGAATAAGATGATTTGAGATATAAGAGGAGAAATGGTGGTATGTATAGGGACTTCCATCATTCTTTGTTCCAGAGAGGCCAGGCTGTTATTATTAATTTGGTTTCAGATATTTTTCAAACATTATGCACGAACAGTAGTCCCCCAAGTTATGTGAATATAAGAACATAAGAACGCCCATATTGGGTCAGACCAAAGATCTATCTAGCCCAGTGTCCTGTCTGCCAACAGTAGCCAATGCCAGGTGCCCCGGAGGAGGTGAACTGAAGATAATGATCAAGCGATTTGTCTCCTGCCATCCATCTCCCGCCTTTGACAAAAGGCTAGGCACCATACCTTACCCCTCGCTAATAGCCATCTATGGACCTAACCTCCAAACATTTATCGAGCTCTTTTTTAAACTCTGTTAGAGTCCTGGCTTTCACAGCATCCTCTGGCAAGGAGGACCTATATGAGGTTTGCGTTCCTGTGCACCCTTGCATAACTCGAATTTCACTAAGTAGGTAGCAGGGAGGAAGCTAGGAATCAGGCAGCAGTCTGGCTCCAGGCTCCCCAGGCCAGGGGGAAGCTGGGAAGAAGCTGCACCGCAGCAGCTGTCTGTCCACCGGGCTCCTCCAGCTGGGGGAGCCAGCAGGCAGATACCCATGGTGGCGCAGCTTCTCCCCAGCTTCCCACTTCTGTGGCAGGGCTTCTCCCCTGCTTTCCCCAGGTCAGGGAGCTGGGGGCTGGAGCACTTTTGATTTACGCTTAATTTGCATTAATGCAAGTTAAGCAGAAATCGAAATCGCACATACCAGGGGATTACTGTATTTAGTTTCCTGTATGATTCTCTCCTTCATTTGCAGGGAGGGTAACGAACCTCCACATTCATGGACACGTATCATCTCACTCAGACCCACTGAATGGCTTAAGTGATTCAGAGGGCTTTTCTCCAGCACTATGAGTTTCAACCTATGTAAATATATAAATTAGTTTAAGAGACACTTCCAATTTCGTAGTTTGCTAATCCGAACACGTTTCAATTCATACACGCAGATGTAATTGGAAAGTCCTCAAGTGAGCTCCACTATGGCTGAAACTTCCTCTCTTTCACAAAATGTACTACAGAATATTTTCTAATACAGTAAGATTTATAATAAATAATTAAAAAGAAAATATACTTCTCAAAGACATGAACAAAGTATATTCTGAAAGGCAGTATCTTTGGGGGTTTTTCATTGTGTTTATTCACTTACTTGCTAAATTGAAAAATTTAGTGATCTCTAATAGAAATTCCAGTCATTAGTGCAAATTAGTAATGTACTTCTGAATAAATGTTTAATAATAAGATGAAAAGTGCTTTAAAGTTCAAACTCTCAAGTTTTGCCTGTGACAGTTGAATGACATCATATTATTAACACCTAAATCAAGGCAAGAAACAGTTTTCCTTACACTTCATTTTAGGTACTAATGATGTCATTTAAGCAGAGTGCCAGCTCAACTACAGTAAAAGTGAAGACCACCTTTCTTTTTAAAGCCTGACTGTTCTAAGTGCTCTCAGATCTGCATAATTACTTGGATTGCCTTAAAAATGTGTGTCTCATACTGGTCTAGGATTTTTTAATGATCCAAATTTGCAGGCACTTAAGGGAGGGGTTTCTGAGATATAGACCCATTAATGCAACAGCTTTTCTTAAGGATGACTTGTTTTGTTAATGCCTGGACTGCACTTTAAGACTGCCAGTTTTGGTTTGATGTATTCCTGGACATTTAATCACATGATATAATCTTTAATTAAAGTTTAATATTTAATTCCTGGATAGTTCAAGTAGCAGAGAGGTAGCCGAGTTAGTCTGTATCTTCAAAAACAATAAGGCCGTTTCTACACAGGCTGCTTCCTTTGGAAGTGGCATGCTAATACACAGAGCAAAAGATGCTAATGAGGCATGGA
Source organism: Carettochelys insculpta (assembly GCF_033958435.1). NCBI lineage: Eukaryota > Metazoa > Chordata > Testudines > Carettochelyidae > Carettochelys > Carettochelys insculpta. Next base: position 9,155,967 of record NC_134145.1, read on the forward strand.
TGCAAATTCCCCACTCCTCATTAGCATAACATCACATGATTTGGAGTCCGGAAGACCGTTCTTCTGGACTCCAAAACACCATGTAGAAGCGCAGCCCTGGGGGGGCTTCCGGAAGGAAGTCCTTCTTCCGGAGGCCCCTTCTTCCCTTGCAGAAGCCCCCCAAGGGCTGCGCTTCTACATGGCATTTTGGAGTCTGGAAGAACGGTCTTCCAGACTCTAAATCACGTGATGTTATGCTAATGAGGCATGGGGAATTTGCATCTGAGCCTCATTAGCATATTTCGCTCTGCGTATTAGTATGCCGCTTCGAAGGAAGTGGCCTGTGTAGAAACGGCCTAAGAGTCTTGTGGCACCTTACTGACTAACAGATATTTTGGAGCATAAGCTTTCATCAGATGCATCTGACCAAGTGGGTCTTTGCCCACGAAAGCTTATGCTTCAAAATATATTAGTCTATAAGTTGCCACAGGACTCTTGTTGGTTTTGGATAGTCCATGCCAACCCTGAAGGGCTGGCAACCCTAATGGAGGTTTTGTCTGGAATGCCAGGGGAAGAGGTACAGTGCTTTACAGGTGGAGGATGAGAGAGAGGCTCAGTAGCTCCTGTAAAAGAAGAAAAGGGGCAGCAGGGTGATTCTGATTTATTCCCCAGGGTCCAGAATCACTGGAGAGTTGGTAAAGGGCAAGTCTGCACGCAAAAGTCCCTTTTTCTCAGAGCAGATGAAGGAGTACTCACTCTTCCTTGCATTAGAAGTGGCAGAATCTTTGATTTGGTCAGCACCTGCTGTGACCAACACACTCGCCACCATTCCTGTCTAGGGAGGCTAGAAAGAAATTTGTCCCTCACCACCAGATTGGCCACAGTGGAGAGGTGGGGTCATCGTCTTCCCCACAGCGGGTTCAGGAAGGGCTTTTTAATAATGAGTAAGGAAGGGAGTTAGCTGAGTTAGGCTATGATGACACAATTCATTATGTTCGTATGGGGCTGATATCTGTGCAAGTACTCCATAAGGGAGGGATACAGTGACCAGATAAATGGCTTGGTAAAAGACTTAAAAAGTTGGTGATCATTAAAGGAGTGCAGTAAGCTGGGTGGTCGTTCGGGGCTCCTACGACTTACATGGCAGGGAGCCAATCCCCTTCCTTACAGTTCACCTTAACTCTTGTTTGAGGGGGTGGATGGTAATATCCAACCAATGGTCTCACTCGGGGTCGGGGGGTGGGGAAAGCTGGTTGGATAAGGACAAGTTCAAAACATCTGGGAGACATCTCTGGTCAAAGCATTAGCATCATGACTATGTCATAGCTTGTGTCCAAGATCACAGTGACATATTTCTTACAAGAGCAGTAACAAATTACAATGAAAATTAATATTGCCCTCAAATGGAGCCTGCAAAAGAAACAAGTCACATGCCAGCTGAAGGACACCATTAAGTATGACCACTTCCAACCGGTCTTAGAAGAAAAGCTTCTATCAGAATTTCCAGAAGATATCAAGAAACTCTAGAGCCAGCTGAAAGCAGTAATCATCAGTGCCTTTGAGGAAGCCATAGGCTACCAAACCAGAAAACATCAGGACTGCTTTGATGAGAATGATAGTCAATCGAGCAAATTGCAGCCCTATTAAAACCATACCAAGTGTCTCCTGCAGCACCTTTGGAAAACCAGACTAAAACATTTTTGCACACAGTTAGATATTGAACTTGCCTGCTGATGGGAGGGCAGGGAGCAAACAGGGTGGTTCCCTGGAGGCTGGTGATTCAAAAGAGCCAGGGACTCCTGCCAACTGCCCCTGCTACTGCAGCTGTGGTGGCAGCTGGAGCCAAGGGCCCTTTAAATAGCCATTAGATCGCTCCATGCAGCGGCAAGGTTTGTGGGCAGGCTCACTGTGCTCTGTGCAGTGTGGAGGGGTGGCTGACCCCAGTCCACCCCTACTGTCCAACGTCCTTCCCCATCTGGAACCAAAGATCTGAACCCCTCACCACTTTGCCCAGCAGCCAGCAGATGCTGTTGGCACCACTGGGCTGAGATCATTACACCAGGGGCTCAAATAGCTGACAATGAACCCAGCAGTGTGCATGCCACCCAGTAGGTTATTTGGGGCACTCAAATTACAATAGTATGAGCTTGTGAGTTTGGTTCTCCAGTTAGGTGTATCATAAGCAGTTCTAAGGCTCATGAGCCAAATGAATTATACTGAGCAGAAAAAGCTTGATGAAAGAACATGAACATATACACTTGCTTCATGGATTTTCAAAAGGCATTTGACAGTATAGATCAGAAAGTGACTTGGGCGGTGTTGGAGTCATACGGAGTTGACAGCAGACTGATACTGTTGCTGAAGGATATCAATGACAATGCGGAGGCAGCAGTGAGAATATGTGGGGAGTTGGGAAGTTGGTTTAAAACAAGTAGAGGTACGAGACAAGGAGATCCAATATCACCAAGTATCTTCATCACACATCTGAAGAGAGCGATGGACAAGATCAAGGGGTATCTATGCACAGGAAAAGAATTAGCAACTTAAGGTTCGCAGACGATATAGTTATCATTGAGGAAGATGAAGAGAAGCTAGCAAAAATGGTGCAGGTGTTAAACAAAGAATGGAAGCAATATGGACTGATTATGAACATCTATAAAACAAAAACAATGGTCTTTGGAGATAAGGAAATAGGAAGGAAGATCAGTGTTGATGGTATTGAATTAGAAAATGCAGAGTTCTTCACATATCTGGGGAGCAAACTAACATATGATCTAGACTGTAAGAAGGAAATAGCAACTAGAATAGCGAAATCAAGAGTGAGTTCGAAGGCAATGGATAAGATCAGGAAAAGCAAAGCAATTAGCTTAAGAACAAAGCTGAGCATCTTAAAAACGGGTGTTTTCCGCAGCATGTTGTATGGCTGTGAGACATGGGTGATAACGAAAGATTCGAAAAAGAAGAATATTGGCATTCGAAAGGAGTTGTTATAGAAAGATTCTGAGAATAGGATGGATGCAGCAGGTCACCAATGAGGAGTTATATAGAACGATACAGCTGAAAGAGAACCTGCTGCACAAGGTTATAAAATGGAAGCTACAACTATTTGGGCATATTTGCAGAATGAACGACAAACGAAAAGTCAAGACCCTGGTATTCAGCATAATGGACGGTTCGAATAGGAGAGGCAGACTCCACAGAGAAATGGATAGATGATATAGTAGATTGGTGCAGAGCTAGTCTACAGAAACTAAGCTACTCTGCACAGGGACAGGGACAGGGAAAGATGGAAGGAAATAGTGGGAGAGGCATCAGACACCAACGGGCGCTGAGCACATGGCTATTGGTGATGATGATGATGATGTGCAAAGACAAAGACACATGCAAAGCTGTTGGAAAGTTTTCCCTAATAACAATCAGCCAGGTCAGCTGGAGAGCCCCCTGAAGTAGTACATATGCAAAGCCTATATATGACCCAGCTGGCCTGGCACCCCGTCAGTTTCTTTTTTCCATCCACTCTGATGGTGAGGCAGGAGGATGGGTTTTGGATAGATATGAGCAACACATCTAGAAGAACAAGTTACAACAGTGAGTAAACATTTTTTTCTTCTTTGAGAGCTTGCTCATATCTATTTAAGTTATGTTATTCCCAAGCTAAACCCAGGAGGAAGGGTCGAAGTCAACATGTAGCTAACTCCAGGACAGCAGCCCCAAAGGCTGCATCTTGTCTAGATTGCTGCACAATGGCATAGTGAAACATGAAAGTATGCACACAGGACCATTTAGCAGCATAACATTTTTCCTCGAAAGGTGCATATGCCAGGAAGGCATATGAGAACGCCTGAGTTTGTGTAGCATGTGCCATCACAGGTGGCAAGGAAACCTTAGTGAGCTCATGTATACCCATGTATACAGGACATGATCCAGGAAGAGATGCATTCAGTGATGGCCACGTAAAGCTCCACGGTCTTACGGAAGGGCTTGGTCTGGTCAATATAGAAGGTAAGCACCTGTCTCACATCGAGGGAGTATAGCTGCTGTTCCCACTGGGAGCTGTGAGGTTTCAGATAGAAAACAGGCAGGCAAGTCTCCTGACTTACATGGAACCCAGAGAGCACTTTCAGGAGGAGGAAGAAAGCCAGGTCAGGGTAGAGTTAGACTTGTCCTTAATGAACACAATGTACAGGAGCTCAGACATTAGATGACATCTGCAGCTCAAACACCCTTCCGGCAGAGGTGATAGCCACCATGAAGTCCAATTTCCAGGAGAGTTAGAGGAGAGTACAAGTGGCCAATGATTCAAAAGGGGGCCCATAAGCACCCAGAGAACCAGGTTAAGGTACCAGGCAGGGACCAGCCAGCGAGCTGAGGGTAAAGGATGGGTCACAACCCACCATTTCCCTTGGCAACCAGAAAATAGTGGGAGTAGAATCCCTGGCCCCTACTCTACCACCCATAAAGTTCAGAAGCGACCGATCCTCTGAAAGGATGAGTTGCTCATGAGGAGGATCCCTGAAGAGGAATGGGCGGGGCAAGATGGTGGAGTAGAATGGAACAGGATGGCATATCCTGATGATATAGTCGTGAGGACCCATCACTCCAACATGATACACAACCAGGTCTGGAGGAACAGACAGAGTCTGTTTAAAAATAGCAGGGCAAGATCCGGTGGTGCAGACACTCCAGTCTTGAGCACACCATCAAAAGGAGCACTTGGAATTGGACTTTGATTGTTTGTGACCTACCCTGGACTTCTGGCAGTGGAAGTGATGGCCCTTGTGTTGGTAGAAGTCCAGGTGCCCACAAGGTTGGAAGGGCCTGGACTGCTGCTGGTGCTGCTGAGGCTGTGGTTTAAATGGGTTCTCTTGCACCAAGGACAGAGGTGCAGAACCTTGCCGTGTGGTTGGAGTGCCAATTTGATGGGGAGCTGTCAAAGCTGAAAGTCACACTCCTTATGAGTCTAGGGCTTGAAACCCCTGCAGATAAGGCACTTCTCTGTTTGATGAGCTTCACCCAAACAATGAAGGCAGGAGTTGTGCGGGCTGCTAGTTGGCACAGACTTCAAGTACGCACCGCATGGCTTAAAGCCTTGGAACTTTCTTCATTCTCTCAACACCCAGAAGGGAAAAATGGCAGGAAAAGGGAAGAAGCCTTCCCTACCAGAGGAACACCAAAGACCAAATACAATGGTTACGCTAAACACAGCTATTTACAACTATTTGCATACAAAGACTAGGGAGCTGTGGCACTGCAACAAGTATTTCACCATACAACTGAACAGCCACACATAAGAAGTAAGAAAAGTAAGTAAGAAGTCAGAAGGAGAGTAAGAAGAAAACTGAGAAGGTGCAGGGATGGCTGGGTCACATGGGCACCAAACAGGCACCACTCCAGGGGGCTTCCCAGCCAATCAGGCTAGTAGTTGCTAGGGAAATCTTTCCAACAGCTATGCACACACACACACATGCACAAATACCTACCTTGAACAGATATGAGCAAACACTTGAAGAAGAACTGATCTGATTTACCAACCTTGAATAGGTTAAAGGAGAATGTTCAGGTCATCAAACATATATGCTACCTAGGCATCATAAACTGAAATCCAACTCTCATCAACAATCTGAAATTAAAAGGCAGCACCTTGCTACAATCTGCTGTGTCAGAGTTTATTATTTTGTGGAAACATAATCTGTGTACAGTAGAATGTTCAGACGGTTCTGAAATTATTTTGGAAAAGAAACTAAATTATACATATAAATGGCCATTGGGAGGGAAACCTGGAAATTCGTGGAAAAACCTGGAAATTCGTGGAAAAATAGATGGGAATAAAGGGAGTGGGGTACCTAAGTATGGATTTTAGGCAAGGGGATGGAATAATCAGGTGATGGGGAAGCACAGGGGACTAAACAGACACTGACGATGGTGATATGGGTTGAAGTGACACAGGAACTAGGAAAAATGCCCCACATTCCCTTCCCATGTATGTTCCAGGATCTGGGGGCTGTTTCTCTTGGGTAGGTGAGGCATCTGAGCCTCTCAAATCAACCTTGGAACAAGGAGTTGAGAACTGGCATGCTAAATGTATACCACAGGTTCTTGAGCAGTGAGGAGAGAGTAAGAGAATATCTACTGACATGAATGGAGCAGTTCATGTGTATCAGAGCTATAGCTTCAGGCTGTGTTCATCCTCACAAATCAACTGAGAAGATTTAATTGAGATGAATGGACCACATAATACTTCTGACCATCCTCTACTTTCAGGATTATCCTTTGTGGGGGATGTGCATAGAGAAAAGTAGTCGCTAATTATTAATTTAATAAATATTATAGCACAGCATGAGCTCTGCTGCAGTTAAAATTAAGGACGGTCTTTTTTTTTTTCTATTTAGAGGATGATTCTCCTAGGTATTGCAAAATCTACATGCATACCCAGACTGCTTTCAAATCTACTGGGCCTTGAGGTAGAGATGTTAATGGTAAACTAGTTAACCAGTAATCCTCTTCCTAAATGGACGAGGCTCAGCTCACAGGTTACGGTTAACTGGTAGGGGCTTGAGCGGCTCCCATCTGCGGCTGTGACAGATGAGGGCTGCTTCAGCTGGTATGGAGTGATCCTGCCTTTGGCACGCCTGGGACCAAGGCTGCTTCAGCTGTGCTGCAGTGCCCCCCACCTGTGGGAGCACCGTGGGCATGGAAACTCCAGCTAGGTCAGAACAACCTGGTTCCCTGGCCCATCATGGGTGCCCCCTCCGACAGCCAGCCTCCCCAGCCAGCCCCCTCTTAACTGGTTAACTGGATAAATGGTAGGTTAGCCTATTGTTAAACCAGTTAACCAATTAAATGGGATTTAGGATACTTTATGAGCCAAACTGAGTTCTCTGAGAAATAGCACCCTAGGAAAATAATTTCCTTTCTCAAAGTTCACCAATTCTACCAACTCTTTTTGTGCATACCAGGCTTCTGAAAAAGTAATGACTTCCTAGGATTGGAAGGGGAGGCAGAACTGGAAGTGGAGAGGAGATAAACACTGTGACCAGTTGTGGGGGAGGTGCAGCAGGAGTGAGATACACCAGTCTTCTCTCACATGTTTAAAGTTACTGTAACCACCACACAACAAGACTGACAAATGTTTACTACATATATCCTGTCTGAGATTTCTCTCACCAGCTCTGGAGGCAGCCACACACTCCGAACATTTCAAACATGACTATTATCCCAATTCCATTATAACAAGCTGCGCAAGTGAAGATTGAAGGGAAACACACAACAACCCTGCAGTGGGAACAGTGGATTGGTACTAAAAAATCCTGGGCTATATTCAAAACCCTGCCACTATCTCAGTGGGTGATTTTGGCCACATAACACTACTGCTTAGTGCCTCAAATGCCACATCTGCAAAAGGGGAATCATGATTTTTCCTCACTGGAGACCTACAGCTAAAGAGTTCAGTGTAAGACCACCCTTAATGATAGGATATCAGTCTCATCTGCCCCCAGGAGCATCTCAATTATGTATCTACATAACTTTAATGGCCTAAATAACCACTATCTACTGTCAGCACAGTTTTTCTTTCTGTTCATGCAACTGAGAAATTAAATGTCAAAAAATTTTAATCAAGATTTACTTTTTTCCTGGTGATAGTTTTGGCCCTTCCAGAACATCACATTCAGTAAAACTTAAATTTGTGAAACTAGGGGGTACAGAGTTAAGATGAATGCCCTTGCAATCTTAATTCTGACTTCTGTGAGTGATCCCCAGGAAGCTTATAACATAAATTCATTCACCAATTTTAGCCTGTATTGAAAAGGAGTGCCCAGCACTATGCACTTAGCCTATTCCATTGAAAGAACGCCTCATCTACATTTTACAACTCCATCAACCTCCTTTACCATCCCTTCATCTTCATGTACACAATTCCACAAAACACTATACTTTCACTAACCCTGCATTAAGTCACAAGGTGCATTCACTTTATCTCATCTAACTGCTTACAATCCCCATGGCAAGACTCCTGTGCCCTGCTTGTGACAGAGTTTACAAAGTGCAGAGATTAAAAGAGGCATACTGAATTATTCAAGGCATATCTGCACTTCTGTCCTTTCATAACAAACAGGTTCAGGAAGAAGGCCTCCCACAAACCATCATAAGGCTGCAATCCCCCCCATAACACAATCACATCTCTTCAAAACTGCTCAAACTTATTCTTCCACCATTCAGTGCAGCTACATCTAACATTTACATTCTACTGGTATGCATGTAGATAATTCCCAGCTCCAATGTGGCAGAGTTAAGTTAAATCTGAGTTTGGGTTTGAGTTTGGGTTTTAATGAACTTGATGTTATAGAAAGACACAGGCTGTCACTAGGAAACCTTAACTTTGAGTTAGTTATGATTTTTGCCATTTAATTAGTGCAAATGAAGAACTCTGAAGTCAGGCCCTGGGAAATGATCATATTTATTTTAAAATATTTACTTGTAATTTTTACAGTGTATCTAAAATTATTTGTGTGTTGTGTTTTAATTGTATTTTAGCTCTCCGTTATGAATTAGAGCTATCAAATTAGGCAGAAAAAATATAGCATATACATAAGATGAAAAATGAATTACATATAAAATTCAAAAACATATATTGTACTCATACGTAGTTAGGACATTATCCAAACCCTACTGAAATCAGTCTTTCCATTGGATTTTGGATGAGACACTCAGGTTGTACAAAGGGTGCTGGGTTTTGTATATTTGTTTTTAATGTTGTTTTACAGAAGTTCTTGAACTACGGTCTGTAGTCTCTTTCCTGAGGATCCACACAATGTGACATCTTGGCTATGTCTACATGGGCAGCCTGTGTTGACAGAGAAACCCTGGCAGTAGCTCTGTTGACAGATCATATCTATGCATAAAAGTGGCTCAAAAGAGCAAGCCACTCTGTCAAGAGAGAGCAGCCAGACTGTCTTGCCCTCTCTCAACAGAATGGCTGACTAGAAGCTCTGGAGACAGGGCTGCCCAGGGAACCAGAAGCCATCTTTGTTGACAGAAGAGTCTACATTGGCACTCTGAGGAGAAAACACTGTCAACAGAGGCATTATACCTCATCAGTAAGAAGTATAATGCTGCTGGATGAACAGCTGAGTTTTGTCGACAAACTCTGGACAAAGTGCTTTATTTGTGTAGACATTTGGCGAGTTTTGTCGACAACAGCCCAGTTTTGTTGACAAGCTGCCCATCTATATGTGGCCTTTGAGAATGAAGATGTGGACAGCTAGAAGGAGAACATAAAATAATCTCTCTTCCATGAAATAGTCCTAAGAATGAAAGAGCTCAGAGAGTACTGTTACATAGCAAGCCCGTATGCAGGAATTTCAGGTTAGGGGTGTGTGTGCTTTTTCTGTATACGTGGATGATGATTTTTAAGTAGTTGTGCAAAGAGTATGCATAAGAGTGTTAAAGAAAAATCTGAGTGGAAATGGTAAAATTCTTTTGTTATACTAAAAAATTATACACTTATACAAGTTTTATAGAAATTAGCTTCTAGAATCTTGCTGTAATATCGTAAGTGAAAAACAATATTCCCTCATCCCCCTCGCTTTCCTGTTGCTAGTGACCAAGGGCATGCTGGAGAAGTGTAGTCCCTTCCCTGCCCCAGGGCCAGCTGTCTAGGCAGGGAGCTGGCCGAGGAAGTAGGACTCCCAGGGTGCCTGGGGTTCCCTCACCATGCTCTGAAAGCTCCCCCTGTACAGTGCAGTGGGGAGGAAGGGAGAAAAACCAGGCCTGGAGAGGTGCATTCAAATCCTGTGCACATACACCCCTGAATACATGTCTGTATAGTATTATTTGCCAAAGAGTAAATCAAATTGCTCAATGTTTGAGTTTATTTTATGGAAGACCTAGAATAACCAATAATGCAGGAATCACGGAGGGTTTGGTTTCAATTTGAATAAGCAGTTAAATGTCCAGTTGCCTACCCATTCTATCTGAATCTTCTGAGGGTTCTTTCACCTCAAATCTCCCTCCATTTTTTCAGTCAACCCTGTGGAAGCTGCCCTCCCTGTTCTCCAGCCATTGTCAGTAGTATTCTTAGAAAGAAGCTGTGTGTCCTTTCTCCTGAGAAAGACCTTCTCATTTCAACAGCAAGCAGTAGAGTGGGGTTATAATGTCTTTTATGACTAGTCTACAGTCTGGGATTTCTGTGGAGGCAGTGTCCTCATCCTTGTCAATGCCAAGAAAAATTTATGCTAACAATTCTTTGGACCGCACAGGACTCCTATGACACATGTCCACGTAAAAATATTGCAAACAGTCTCTCCCCAAACTAATCTCGAATAATTGCCAGAATCAACATTCCCCCAGTAATGCCCCTTCCACCACCAATAGCCTGTGATGTTATTACCTGTTAACCTAGAAGTGCCCAGCTCAGCATGCAAAGCAGCTGGCTAAGACTAAACTAAAAACTGTAAACACAAAGGGGTAAAAATTATGATATAACACAAAATAGCAATTTAAAATGCTTAACAATCAGATAATTTGGTTACACTAATTTAGATATCATACACTAAATCTAAAGCATTCACTTTTTATTGTGTTTGTCTCTGCCCATCTGCCATTCCACAGCACCTAATGTGCATCCTGTTATCTACCTGCAATCACATTTCATTCTGTCTTCCCATTTCATGTATAATAGACAGCCCTAATCACCCTCTTATAGCAGTAGTGAACAGGCCATGAGAGCTGGCAAGAGCTACATAGCCTAACCTGCCTGCTGTCAGACCCCAAATACAGTAACTTCTTTCATAGCCGGCAGCCCCGGGACTGTGAGGTTGCTGGATATTCAAATATTCTGGATAATGAAGAGGTATACGTAGCAATGCATAACACTAAAGAAAAACAAGGTTAGATATTAAGAAACAAACAATGCAGAGTACTTTAATTACCAACAACAGTAGAATTGTACACTGTAAATGTATACTGTATTTATTTGTATTTATTTTCAGTATACTGTACTTACAGAAAACTTAACTATGGTTAAAATGCCAGTTATTTGAGAGTTCCAGATAATAGAATGCTGAATATGAAAGAGTTCACTGTACATTTTCATATGTCTTATTGTTATACCAATTTATCCCTACTTTCCCCCTTTTAATTTTCAGTGTTCAAGAACTCTTTTTAAAGCAAGTTCTTGGGCCTTACAATCAAATTTAGGTGCAATGCATACTTCCCTTCTGTCCCAAAAGAGTTCAAAATGCCTCTGCAATTCCTATCATTGACTCTCTGCATCCATGTGAAGAACATTTTCTGACACACCTACTACCATGAAGACTGAGGAGAGCTGTAGATGGGAGCTGAGAGCTAAAGAAGGGATGCCAAATAGATCCTGTAAAACCACCTGACTAGCACATGGAGTGCCAAAAGTCACATCAAGCCAGTTCTCCACATTTTAGTTGTTCTCAGCAGAAGGTCCAATAAAATTTGCTGCTATCTACTGAAGGCAGCAAAATTAGCTAAGTATTCAGGGCATAGTCAGCCTCATCTCGAATTGAAAGGTTTGTTTCTGCCCTTGCCATGCTGTAAACCAGGGAATGACTCCTGTTGTAAGGATTCTGTGGACTTGCCAAGCAAAGAAGAACAATTCCAGCAGAAAGAAATTGACTGCAATTTCCCAGAAAATTATGGAATCATTTGATTCCTGGATTCTGGACTCTTGAAAGACTCCCAAAAGGCCTTTAAAAACATCTTGCTGCTTCAGTAAGCTCAGCTATGGGATAGACACCTAGGGGGCAATTATATTACAGTAGAATTGTACAATGCAAGTTTGAATGCAGGGGAACACTGAGAACAAAACAGAAATAGTATTGTGGACTCTGTAATACTGTAGCTTTTTCCAGAGGCATCTCATCATTTAAAATTGTCTCATGTAAACACAGCCCTAGTGTTAGTGAATGTGGGTAACCATGGCTATGTTGGAAGAGACGTTCTGACAAAACTTCTGTCAAGAGATCACATCTATGCATAAAAGTGCATAGATCTTTTGACCCACTCTGTTGACAAAAGGGCCCCTGGAGCATCTGCACGACTTTTTTGTTGACAGTTTCTGTCGACAAAACACATTTTGTGTATAGATGCTTCACGAGTTTTACCGACAAAACCCCAGTTTTGTCAACAAAACTCTCTAGTGTAGACCCAGCCCATGTAAAATGTAAGATATGGAACTATTCTTCAGACAAAGCCCTTTTGAGTTAGATTAGGATAAAAATGGTCAGAATGTTAATTTACAGTAACAGAAATGTGTCATTTTTCAGCACCACAAAGCCTTAATATATATTTAATTCCATACAAAAAGAATTCACCTTTGAGTTGAGAACAAGCATAGTTCATTTTAACCCTGTAAAGAATGTTTGAAAACATAATTAATGAGTAAAACCAGTAAATGATACTTGAATCTTCTTTCAAACTTGTACTGACTCTATGTACAGCAATCTGCTAAAATACTGGATAAAATATTTCCTCTTAATTTTCTCTTCCCCACCCATCCCTTCAACAGTGCTTCTGAGACAATGCATTTGTTTTGCTTCATTTTCAAATTGTTGCAAGGGAAGGAATAGTTTATGTATATTCTCTCTTTATCATTTTTACTTCCTTATCAGATATAATCATATGACAATGTATAAAATTTAAAACAAAAATAGAAACAAAGTCAGGTAGGAGCTGAGAAGTATTTTCTCCATGGATGTCATAAACTACGTTACAAAACACTTATGTTAACGTTAATAATTTATATTTGCAATATGAATTATTATTTGGAAACTATTCTATCTTAGGTTACATCCACGCAGTGTGCAGCGGCATGAAGACATCCACGCAGTGTGCAGCGGCAGTTAGTAAGGCAAATAGGATGTTAGGAATTATTAAAAAAGGGATCAATAATAAGACAAAAGATATCATACTTCCCCTATATAAAACTATGGTACGCCCACATCTTGAGTACTGCGTGCAGACGTGGTCTCCTCACCTCAAAAAAGATATATTGGCATTAGAAAAGGTTCAGAAAAGGGCGACTAAGATGATTAGGGGCTTGGAACGGGTCCCATATGGGGAGAGGCTAGAGAGACTGGGACTTTTCAGTTTGGAAAAGAGGCGATTGAGGGGCGATATGATAGAGGTATATAAAATCATGAATGGTGTGGAGAAAGTGAATATAGAAAAATTATTTACCTTTTCCCATAATACAAGAACTAGGGGACACCAAATGAAATTGATGGGTAGTAGGTTCAAAACTAATAAAAGGAAATTTTTCTTCACACAGCGCACAGTCAACCTGTGGAACTCCTTGCCCGAGGAGGCTGTGAAGGCCAGGACTCTATTAGGGTTCAAAAAAGAGCTTGATAAATTTTTGCAGGTTAGGTCCATAAATGGCTATTAGCCAGGGATAAAGTATGGTGCCCTAGCCTTCAGAACAAGGGCAGGAGATGGATGGCAGGAGATAAATCACTTGATCATTGTCTTCTGTTCTCCTTCTCTGGGGCACCTGGCATTGGCCACCGTCGGCAGATGGGATGCTGGGCTGGATGGACCTTTGGTCTGACCCAGTATGGCCATTCTTATGTTCTTATGTACTTAGCTTAGAACCTTAGCTTCTATAAAATATGGATGCTGAGATGACACACTTGAATAAGATAGGAAATTATGCATGCTCCAGTCACTTGCACTTATATAGACATACAACCTAAAGCAGTAGGTGGACTGTATTTTCAATTTAAAGAAGAAAATGGATCAGATAGGATAAGAAGAATACTGAAAAAGCCTTTCATCAGTCCTTTTTATCTTGAATCTATAACACCCATCAAAGGCTTTATTTTCCTCAATCAGAGCAACCCACATCACTAAAGACATTACATTTAATGGTATATATGAGTGACAAGAGAAAAATATGTATAAAATGAATACCTTAAAATGTAAACTACATGAATGTACTTTTTCTTATGTCAGACAACCTATGTTTTATTACTAACTGAACTACTGTATGACAATACTATTAGTTCCTATAAGAACTTCTTTTTTAAAAAAAAACACTTTTTAATTCATGCACCATTTTTATATAAGAAGCTGTTCACTGGCTCACTATGTTCACAGTTACTGGCTACGTCTACACGTGAAGCCTACATCGAAGTAGCATATTTCGATGTGGCGACATTGAAATAGGCTATTTCGATGAATAACGTCTACACGTCCTCCAGGGCTGGCAACGTCGATGTTCAACATCGACGTTGCGCAGCACCACATCGAAATAGGCGCAGTGAGGGAACGTCTACACGTCACAGTAGCACAGATCGAAATAAGGGTGCCAGGCACAGCTGCAGACAGGGTCACAGGGCGGACTCAACAGCCAGCCGCTCCCTTAAAGGGCCCCTCCCAGACACACTTGCACTAAACAGCACAAGATACACAGAGCCGACAACGAGTTGCAGACCCTGTGCATGCAGCATGAATCCCCCGCTGCAGCAGCAGCAGCCAGAAGCCCTGGGCTAAGGGCTGCTGCACACGGTGACCATAGAGCCCCTCACGGGCTGGAGAGGAAGCGTCTCTCAACCCCCCAGCTGATGGCTGCCATGGAGGACCCCACAATTTCGACGTTGCGGGACGCAGATCGTCTACACGGTCCCTACTTCGATGTTGAACGTCGAAGTAGGGCGCTATTCCGATCCCCTCATGAGGTTAGCGACTTCGACGTCTCGCTGCCTAACGTCAAAGTTAACTTCGAAATAGCACCCGACGCGTGTAGCCGTGACGGGCGCTATTTCGAAGTTAGTGCCGCTACTTCGAAGTAGCGTGCACGTGTAGACACAGCTACTGTGACCTATCCATAGGTTTAGTACACAAGTGCCAACAAAAACAAGGCCAATAAAATAGGGCTTAATCAGACATGCAGTAGCTAGGCCTTGTAAAGCCCTTTTGCACATGGCTGAATTTCACCAAGGAGTACAAATGAAAAACCCGCATGAAGTCACATCCAGCAAACCATACACGTGACAAACTCCCACTTACATGATTAATGTAACCAATGAAGCTAGTTCTTTTTACTACTTTACCTATTCCAGATCATTGGTAAAGTCATAATAACACTAAGACCATGTCTACACTTGCTCTAAACTTTGAAGGGGGCATGGTAATCAGGCTGATGGGAGATTACTAATGAAGTGCTGTGATGAATATGCAGCAGCACTTCATTAGGCTATTTCTCCCCTGCAGCAAAGTGTCAAATTTCGAAGTGCTGTCATGCCGTGTAATTGTGAGCACTTCAAAATGCTCATGCTACTTTGAAGTGCCTTTACTCTCCAAAATTTTGGGGAGTAAAGTCATTTCAAAGTAGCACAGGCACTTTGAAGTTACCGCAGGGGAGAATTAGCCTAATGAAGTGCTGCACGTTCATCACAGAACTTCATTAGTAATCTCCCATCAGCCTGATTACCATGCCCCCTTTGAAGTGTGGGGAAAGTGTAGACATAGCCTAAATGTAACAACAGTCAGCAGTAACCTACTAGAATCATCATCAGATTCAATGTTTTGCCATCTCTCACTGCTCATTGTTTGCAGTCCTTCAGGCAAACTTTTGTGCCACAAAATAATCCTCATATCCACATGTATAATTTTCAAATAATGTTTTAGAAAATTCAGACCTTTCACATTACAAAAAGGAAAGAGCTATTCGAGCAGAAGACACAAAAATGCACATACATATATAAAAACAATTCTATTCCTGTCAACTCTTATGCTACTTGGTCTAGAAGCTTAATGATATCCCTTCTGCAGTTGATTTCTCCAGTGGAAAAAATAAACAAGCAGAAATGGAGCACTTTAAAGACTAACAAAATGATTTATTCATTATTTTTGTAAATTATTTTCATTTATTTGTTAGTCTTTAAAATGCTCCATTTCTGCTGTTTTGTTTTGTTGGAGTACCGACTAACATGGCTACCTCTCTGTTACTTCGCAAGGGCTATGTCTACACTAGCCCCAAACTTCGAAATGGCCACGCAAATGGCCATTTCGAATTTTACTAATGAAGCGCTGAAATGCATATTCAGCGCTTCATTAGCATGAGGGTGGCCGCAGCACTTCGAAATTGATGCGCCTCGCCACCGCGTGGCTCGTCCTGACAGGGCTCCTTTTCAAAAGGACCCCGCCTACTTCGAAGTCCCCTTATTCCCACGAGCTGATGGGAATAAGGGGACTTCGAAGAAGGCAGGGTCCTTTCTAAAAGGAGCCCCGTCGGGACAAGCCGCACAGCGGCGAGGCGCGTCAATTTCAAAGTGCCGCGGCCGCCCGCATGCTAATGAAGCGCTGAACATGCATTTCAGCGCTTCATTAGTAAACTTTGAAATGGCCATTTGCGTGGCCATTTCGAAGGTTGGGGCTAGTGTAGACACAGCCAAGTAGGGTTAAAGATTTTCTGGAACTTTCTAAAAAAGGGAATATGGGATTGAACCTCCGTCCTGACTCCTTTAAAAAAAAAGCACACACATTCCTTCTTCCAGTAAGGCTATGTCTACACTGGAGAATTTTGTCTACAAAACTGGGGTTTTGTCCACAAAACCCGCAACACACCCAGATATAAAATGCATTTTGTCAGCAGAAATTCTCACCAAAAAAGCCATGTAGATCCTCTGGGGGATCCTTTTGTTGACAGAGTGGATCAAAAGACTGAGCCACTTTTTTGTGTAGACGTTATCTGTCATCACAAGTTTTGTCAGAATATCTCTTCTGACAGACATTTCTGTTGATAGATGCTTCTAATGTAGACATAGCCTTAAGAGAACTTCTAATGCCCAAGGTTCACAAGTCTTTATCAAGAACTCAGCACTGACTTAGCCTAGACAGTGTTTAGTTCCAGTATTTAACTCGTTAAAGCACTTTAAAACACTTCAACTATGAAAGTTGTTGTGCAAAACAAAATAATTCTGTTATTTTCTAATGTATTAAGCAGAAATACTAAAACTAATCTTCATTTGCTAATGTTTTGATTTGCATTTCATCTTTATGGGGGAAAGATGACGGTTTATTATTTCTGTCCTGTTAGAGCAACATGAAAACTCAACACTTATAACTGTCACAAATTCATAAATATTACTTTGTTCCAGTGAGATTATCTGGATTGTGACATATGGACTTTTATGTTTTACTACTTCACAAGCTATCCACACAGTTCTGCTACTGTAATTTTTCACACATTTTCTTTCCCTGTGTTCTACATTTCAATGAAAACAGACCACTGGTATAGCGTAATAGACTGGAACAACGTTCACTCCAGGCTCTGACATGAAGTGAAAAAGAAAGAGAGAAAACTCACAAAACAGATTTAATGGCCTAACCACTACTGTCGCTCCTGTTTTCACACCCTCTTCAGTTTCTTAGGGAGGCATATCAAAACAAAAAGCAGTCAAGTAGCACTTTAAAGACTAGCAAAATAGTTTATTAGGTGAGCTTTCGTGGGACAGACCCACTTCTTCAGACCATAGCCAGACCAGAACAGATTCAATATTTAAGACACAGGCTGTGTCTACACGTGCACGCTACTTCGAAGTAGCGGCACTAACTTCGAAATAGCACCCGTCGCGGCTACACGCGTCGGGCGCTATTTCAAAGTTAACTTCGATGTTAGGCGGCGAGACGTCGAAGTCGCTAACCTCATGAGGGGATCGGAATAGCGCCCTACTTCAACGTTCAACGTCGAAGTAGGGACCGTGTAGACAATCCGCATCCCGCAACGTCGAAATTGTGGGGTCCTCCATGGCAGCCATCAGCTGGGGGGTTGAGAGGTGCTGTCTCTCCAGCCCGTGCGGGGCTCTATGGTCACCGTGGGCAGCAGCCTTTAGCCCAGGGCTTCTGGCTGCTGCTGCTGCAGCGGGGGATTCATGCTGCATGCACAGGGTCTGCAACTCGTTGTCGGCTCTGTGTATCTTGTGCTGTTTAGTGCAAGTGTGTCTGGGAGGGGCCCTTTAAGGGAGCGGCTGGCTGTTGAGTCCGCCCTGTGACCCTGTCTGCAGCTGTGCCTGGCACCCTTATTTCGATCTGTGCTACTGTGGCGTGTAGACGTTCCCTCGCAGCGCCTATTTCGATGTGGTGCTGCGCAACGTCGATGTTGAACATCGACGTTGCCAGCCCTGGAGGACGTGTAGACGTTATTCATCGAAATAGCCTATTTCGATGTCGCCACATCGAAATAGGCTACTTCGATGTAGGCTTCACGTGTAGACGTAGCCACAGAGAACCAAAAACAGGAAGCAAGGAGGACAAATCAGAAAAAGATAATCAAGGCAAGCAAATCAGAGAGTGGAGGGGTGGGGGGGAAGATCAAGAATTAGATTGAGTCAAGTATGCACACGAGCCCCTATAGTGACTCAGAAAGTTCCCATCACGATTTAAACCATGTGTTTATGTTCCAAATTTGAATATAAATGTCAGTTCGTCCACTTCTCTTTCTAAAACGGAGCGATAATTTCTCTTCAGTAACACACATACCTTGAGGTCATTGACAGAATGCCCCATTCCATTAAAATGTTGACTAACTGATTTGTGGATCTGGAGTGTTTTGATGTCTGTTTTGTGCCCGTTGACCCTTTGTCTAAGGGAGTTAGAAGTCTGTCCAATATACAAAGCATCTGGGCATTGTTGACACATGATGGCATATATGATGTTAGTAGAGGAGCATGAGAAAGTGCCCGTGATTCTGTGGGTAACCTGGTTAGGTCCAGTGATGGTATTTCCAGAGAAGATATGTGGACAAAGCTGGCAGCGGGCTTTGTTGCAGGGAAAGGTTCCAGGACTGGTGTTCCTGGGGTATAGACTGTGGCTGTTAGTAAGGATCCTCATGAGGTTGGGAGGTTGTCTGTAGGAGAGAACAGGCATGTCACCCAGGGCCTTCTGGAGTGTAGCATCCTGATTAAGAATAGGCTGTAGGTCTTTAATAATTCGTTGCAGTGGTCTGAGTTGGGGGCTGTAGGTGATGACCAGTGGTGTTCTGTTCTTGGCTTTTTTGGGCTGATCTTGGAGTAGCTGGTTTCTGGGTATGCGTCTGTCTGGCCCTGTCAATTTGTTTTTTTTACTTCTCCTGGTGGGTAATTCAGGTTTATGAATATTTGGTGAAGTTCTTGTAGTTTTTGGTCTCTGTCAGTTGGATCAGAGCAAATGCGATTATACCTAAGAGCTTGACTGTAAACAATGGATCTAGTCACGTGTGCAGGATGGAAACTAGAAGGGTGTAGATAAGTATAGCGATCAGTAGGTTTTCGGTACAGTGTGGTACTGATCAGGCCATCCTTGATTAGTACTGTAGTGTCCAGGAAATGTATCTCTTGCATGTTGTAATCGAGGCATAAATTGATGGTGGGGTGTAGATTGTTAAAGTCTCTGTGGAATTCTTCTAGAGCCTCTGTACCATGGGTCCAAATCATAAAGATGTCATCAATGTATCTTAAGTAGAGGAGTGGTAATAGGGGACGAGAGTTGAGGAATCGTTGTTCCAGGTCAGCCATAAATATATTAGCATATTGTGGGGCCATGCGGGTGCCCATAGCAGCTCCACTAATCTGGAGGTATAAATTGTCCCCAAAACAGAAATGATTGTGTGTGAGAACAAAGTTACAGAGGTCGGACACCAGATTGGCTGTGGTGGCATCAGGGATGGTGTTCCTGATTGCTTGTAATCCGTCTTTATGTGGAATATTAGTGTACAGAGCCTCTACATCCATTGTGGCAAGGATGGCATTATCAGGAACTTCCGATGTTTTGTAATTTCCTCAGGAAGTCGGTGGTATCTCGGATATAGCTGGAAGCGTTGGTGGCATAGGGTTTGAGGAGGGAGTCCACGTAACTGGATAGTCCGGTGGTAAGGGTGCCAATACCTGAAGTGATAGGGCGTCTAGGGTTTCCAGGTTTGTGGATTTTGGGAAGTAAATAGAATAATCCAGGCTGCGGCTCAGATGGTGTGTCTGAGTTAATGAGGTCCCGAGTAGCAGCAGGGAGTTCCTTCAGTAGTTGTTGTAATTTCCTTTGGAATTCCAAAGTGGGATCAGCGGAGAGAGGTCTGTAAAATGTGGTGTTGGAGAGTTGTCTGGCTGCCTCCTGTTAATAGTCTGACTTAGAAAGAGAAGTGGACGAACTGACATTTATATTCAAATTTGGAACATAAACACATGGTTTAAATCGTGATGGGAACTTTCTGAGTCACTATAGGGGCTCGTGTGCATACTTGACTCAATCTAATTCTTGATCTTCCCCCCAACCCCTCCACTCTCTGATTTGCTTACCTTGATTATCTTTTTCTGATTTGTCCTCCTTGCTTACTGTTTTTGGTTCTCTGTGCCTTAAATATTGAGTCTGGTCTGGTCTGGCTATGGTCTGAAGAAGTGGGTCTGTCCCACGAAAGCTCACCTAATAAACTATTTTGCTAGTCTTTAAAGTGCTACTTGACTGCTTTTTGTTTTGATAGTGTATAGACTAGCACGGCTTACTCTCTGTTACTATTCAACATGTTAGGGAGGCATAATGTTGCTCACACTCAGTTCTGCTGTTGCTACCATCCAGTGTCAAAGGGAAACAGATGGTGGGAAGAAAGGATCTTCTAAAGAAAGGACAGCAAGAGTGTTGGTTTCTAACTAGAGAAAAGTCAAGTAACAGATTTCTAACAAGAACTCATTTTCCCTTCTTTATCCATTGAATGAGCTAGTAAACAGACCAAAATTTGGAGCAAAGTCAATGGGAGTTCTTGTCATGCCGATAACATGCAGTGAAGAATGTAAAGCAAAGTTTGCATGTACAGGAACACAGAGTTGTAGAATTAGTTATGCCAATTTCTAACTGAGATGCAGGAAAATGCTGGAATGTTTGGTCAGCTTGACACTGTGAGGACAAGAATGGACTGGTGCTATTGACCATTCAGAATTTGCTGTGGTGAAATATTAGTGCAAATGAGCTATTTTCTCTCGCAGCAGTAGAAAACAGATTTTTACCCTACTTCCGTCACTTCATCCTTCCCTCACAAAGAGCTATCACTACCCACTATAGCAGCAAATATGATATAAACAATTGTGAGTCAGTCATGCATGGTTGTAAGTGAATAGGTGCAATTTGCAGCATATGTGATATCCAATTAGTCTCTTAGATAAAATTCTGGGAAATCTTTCATTTCGCCCTTGACAAAGAGAAACGTGAGGAATTTTAAGATTGAAGGGTGCCACTGTGGTTGGTGGAAGATGCATCTTATGTCAATTACAGAGAAAGGTATGGTGTCATGAGGGAATGGTTGGGTGACAGTGTAGCGAGCATAAGATCTCTAAAGAAAGATGTGTTTTTCTTGCCTTTCTTACATACCTGGATTTTATATAGATTTTCTAGACTTCATTTGGTGGTTTTTTCCTTTTTGGTCCTCATGGCCTCATGGCCTTTTTGTTCCTCATGGCTGGTTTTGACCAGATATGTTCCGTGTTCATTTCCACATATGTTGTTTAATAGCAAAATGATCTATTTGATAGATTCCTGGAAAATATTTTTTCTCTCTTTATCTTGTGCATAAAGAGGGAAAGATGGACTGGTATCTGGAAGTGTTTGCTGTCCTAATTCTTCCCCCTTTACTTCTCCATTAATTTGGAGGAGAGGGCAATATGATCATTGTGTCAATGGAAGGCAAGTATACACATCTTAACTGTAGCAAATAGGATTATTAAGGATAGGGAGTAAAGCCCAACAATTTTCAGAGGTTCATATTGAGACAAACACTATTTCATTTGAGGATCTATAGCTCCCACCCCCAAAACTTTGGCTAAAAGACCATCCAGGTTCAAAAACAAAAAGAAGGCAGCAATTGTAAATTAAAAAATTACATATAGCAAATGGAAAACAGGGAAATAGCAACCAATATAAATGAGAAGTCATGAAACACAGAAAACTGACAAGTGAAGCTAATGACATGAAATAAATCCATTGCTCTCTTGCCTAAGTTAAAATAAGGATATTTTTAAGTATATTAGGAAAAAAAACCTAGCAATGGTATAGTTCTAACACTGGATTGAAATGGTAAAATTATTAACTGTGATGTAGAAAAAGCAGAAATGATCAATAAATATTTGTATTGTATCTGATAAGTATTTATATTATACGAGGGTGTAGTCATATCATATGATGATGATGAAGTACTTTCCACTTCACTAGATTCAAAGAAGGGTATTAAGCAACAATTATTATGGATAAATATCTTTAAATATTCAAGTCCAGGTAACTTGGACCCACGAGTTTTAAAAGAGTTGACTGAGAGGATCTCTGGCCTTACTCTTGTTACTATTTAATAACTCTTAGAAAACTGGGAACATTCTAGAAGACAGAAAGACTGCTAATGTTGTGCCAATAATCAAAAAGGAAGAGCAGGATGAATTGGGTAACAGTAGGCCAAATAACAGAAAAGCTGATAGAGGATTCATTTGACAAAGAACAAAAAGACAGGAATATACTTAAAGCCAAAACAATTTTATGGGAAACAGGTTTTATCAAACAAATCTTATCTCATTTTTTGAGGATATTATAAGTATGAAATCACAGGTCTAATTGAATAGATATAATATACTGAGCAGATATAATATACTGACATGTTCCAAGATATTTGATTTATTATGGCACAGGATTCTGATTGAAAAATTAGTACTCTATAATATCTATAAAGCATATATTAAGTGTATCAGAACTGGTTATCTGACAAATCTCAAACCATAGTTATCTACTGGGAATCATCAAAAATGGGGGTATGTCTAGTGGGGTTCAACAGGTATTGGTATTTTAGCCAGATTGGCAGAGTGGTAAATAATAATGAAGACAAAACATGAATGTAGACTAATCTGGATCATGTGGAATGCTGTGCCCATTAAAACAAAATGTCTTTTAATATGCCCAAATGAAAAGTTATCTTTCCAGAAATAAAGAATGCAAACTATACTTATAGAAAGGGTGACTGAAAATCATTGACTCTGAAAAGGATTTCAGTGTCATATGAGCTCCCAGTGTGATCCCCTGGTAAAAAGTACCTAATGTAATCTCAGATGTTTAATCAGGGGACTATTGAGTAGGTATAGAGAGGTGATTTCAGCTATAAATATGTTATTGGCAACATCTCTACTGGAATACTGTATATAGTTCATGTCCATGTGTATAAAAGGATGTTGAAAATTTGGAGCAGGTTCATAAAAGTTATTCAAAAACTGTAAAAAATGCCTTATAACAAATGACATAAAAAGCCAGATCTCTTTAGCTTTTCAAAATAAAAAAGACCAAGACACAACTTGCTTATAGTAAATAAATACCTTCACAAGAAGTAAGTACTGGGTACTAAAAGGCTCTTCATTCCATCTGAAGAAGGAATAACAAAAACCAATGCCTGGAACTAAACACCATACACATACAAAAGAATGAGGTAGAAAATTTTAACAGGGTGGGTGATTAGGACTGGGAACAAACTACCAAGGAAAGTACTGGATTCTCCATGCTGGTAGGAATAAGGGGATTTCAAAATTGGCAGGGTCCCTTCGAAAAGGAGCCCCGCCTGGATGAGCTGCGCGGAAGCAAAAAGCAGCAATTTCAAAGTGCCACGACCAGCGGCATGCTAATGAGGCGCTGAATACGCATTTCAGTGCCTCATTAGTATTCTTCGATTTGGTCATTTGCATGGCCATTTTGAAGTTTTCTGTAAGTGTACACATAGCCAATATGTGATTTAGGCTAAGTCTATACCATGAGATAAATTCAAATGTAAGGAAGTTAGCTCAATATTCTCATGTGACTGTCTTCACTGTAAATACCTTTAGCTCAATTTAGGGAGTACTAATATTGATATCATAATATCATTGGTACGTGGTGGTTATAGCGTCAAACTCAAATTCAAAAGTTTGATTAAATGCCAGTGCGGAAGCGCCACTTCTTAAACTTGAATTTATTAGCCTCCAGATATCTCCCACGTGTAGCCCACAGTGCCCCTCCATGCTCCGCTCTGGTCGCTGCTCTCCAGGTTGTGCAGGAATTAGGTAACAGGAAGACCATGAATTTCAAATCGGGACCAGGAAGCCTGTGGCTGTGGGCTCATTTTTGTATGAGAGCCTGAGAAATAGCTTTCTTTCTTTGTTATTAGCACTGTGAGTGCATCTACGCACTACAGATAGCCCCAGCATGGAGTTCGTGGTTCTGTCTCTATACCAGTTATTTTTTTCTGCGCTGCCTGGTGCCAGTCAGTGCTCCACCACACCAAGCAGCAGCAAGGCTGTTGTGGGTGTTGTGGTTGCATCAGAGGCTGAGAAACTTCTCAGTGGTTTACATTTGTGCACGAACCTCCCTCCCTCCCCCACAGTCAGGGTCTTTCCACGTTCAGCCACATCACATGAGTAGTCCCTTACCCAATAAAAGGATGTGCCTGCTGTTTGGTGCTGACCACGCTGCCAGGCAGCATCGTGTCCTGGCTTGAACGCCAGCTTGGGCTGCAAGGGTGGGAAAGTATTTCAGGACTTGCAGCTGTTGGGGGAGCAAACATAATTGAGGGGACTACTTCAACTGGCCCCCCATCCTAAATATATGTTCAGGACCTTTCTGCCACATATGGGGGGACTACTTCAACTGGCCCCCAAAAATATTTTCAGGGCCTTTCTGCCACTAGGTGGGAGTCTCCCTGGTTAGTGGTGACTAAGATATTCAAGGCCCTTCTGCCACCAGGGGGATGCCTTCGCTGGTGGCTAAGATATTCAGGGGCTTGTTGGTCTCTAAGATATTCAGGGATGGCGGAACATTTCAACCGGTTCTGCACCCTCAGGTAACAGCTCCCCTAGCCAAAAATACTTGCGGTGGCTTGCTGCCCATTACAGACACATGCTGCTTTTCACAAAATCTTTCATATTTCAGTTATAAAATCTTGTCCCTAACCTTTCCTATCTTGTTTCTTCATGCTTTGACACCCCACCCCACCCCCGCAAAAAAAAAACCCACAGGGAACAGTGGGTGGAGGGCCAGTTGAGATTCCTGTTTCTGTTATAAGTTCAGTGTATGAGGTTTCACTGCCATCCCGTCTCCGTAGTGAAGAGAGGAGACAAAAATCTTTTTTCCTAACCTTTTCTATTCTCTTTCTTCTAACTTTGCACCCCTTCACACAGAAAAGAGTGGTTGGAGTGTCAGTTGAGAATACAGACTGGCCCTGTGTTATTTTCAGGGATCATATGCAATCAAGGGAGAGACAATAGCCAGTGGATGGCCAGTTGAGAACACAAATGGTGCACAGAAACTGTATAATGAACAGGGAAGCCAAATACTCAGCAACAGTCTTTTTTCAAAAACTTTACTATCAACCCTTTCTTCAAGATTTTCAGGGCTCCTGTATTATTTTCAGGGATTGGATGCAAACACTGGTGGGGGACACTCAGTGGAAGGCCAGTTGAGAAGACATACATGCTTATTTTTATGAAATCCTTGATAATTGAATTACAAAAGAAAGAGATTTCTGTTAACATTGGTATCTCTGTGGATGCCCTACTTTTCCTTCCTTCCAACTGGAAAAATGGACGGTTGGTTAACACTGGAGGGGCATGAGCAAAATGCAACATGGGAAGATGATGTCAAAGACCAGCAAGCATATCCAGACCACTATAGGTATGAGGGAACTGTGGGATACTTTCTCACAATGCATTATGGCAACAGTTGATGTTTGCCAATTGAGTGTGGCAGCAATAAGTCACCTTTGAGAGGAGCACGTGGGGAGGTGAGGATAGTTAAAATCAAATTTATAAATTCCAGACTTACAAAATTGACGTTAATAAATTTGATTTTATCTCATAGTGTAGACACAGCCTTAGTCATACACATGTTTTTGGGCTCCATATAGTGGTAACTGAGTGAGATAAGCTAGTGCATCATTTGCTCCTTTAATTCTATGAATATATGAAACAGTTCATTTGTTTTGCCAAATATGACATGTAGAAATAAAAATATCTTTGTTCCCTACATAGCTTTAGGTACAGCAACACAGAAAAAACATTCAGTAACTCATTTTTTCTTTACCTTTATCATTTGGTTCTGTTAATTTTTTTGAAAACAGCAGCCTGACTGAACAAATGCTGCAAGACATACAGCAGCTTGAGATACCAAACAAGTTCAAGATAAGAGGCCAGGAGGAACTGGGCACAGTGCACAGGTAATGTGTTCATTCTCTAGGGGACAATGCTGAACTTACTGTGTATTAGTAGTCCCTGTCAAAAAAAGGAAGAGCATTAAAGTGAAAATATGGAAGGACAGTAGCTATCAAATGCAAGAAATATAGTGAAAGAGGGTTATTATGAAGCTGTGACATCACGTTTACATAAAGATTATAGTCTGCACACTCGTCAAGCAAATTTTAAATACTTATATTATCTTTAGACTGTTAGCATTAGACAATGTTAAAAAGCTAAGTTGCCTGCAGCAATTGACAATTTATAAGCATTACTACTCTATGAGATACACCCTTTCATACAATATATGCAAAGCAGAGTTGAAAAGCATTTCTCATCTGCGAATAAAGTGTTATGTTATTGCAATTTGTCTTCCCAGCTCTATTTTTAAATAAGTTTTTTTAACCTCTTGATTTATATTACAATTACAAATAAAGATCTAAAACTGAAAATTTGTGAGGGTATAGCAGAAGTAAGTTAACGATATATTACCACAGAAATTTATCACTTTCTTTCCTGCTTCTGTTTTGCTAAATAACACAAAATAATTTTTAAAATATCATATCCCTAAATATGAGACAGATGTATCACATTTCTTTAATTTAGCTAGTTTTCTTTAAAAGCTTCTGACAAAACTCTTAAGCCTCAGTACAAGTACCGTGCACATAGCTTTCAAATTATAGTTCTTATCCTTGTAACAAGCAAATACACAATATTATCATCTTCCTCATAGGACAAGGCGGAGGGATACATTTTCATGGGGGCCAACAGCCAGGCCCTTGGGCAAGGTTGGGAAGGGGGTCAGCTCTGTCCTCCCACAAGAAGTGGGGACTCGTGAAGAAGGTGCAGGGTGAGGGCAGCCAGCCCTCAGTGACACCCGGGACATACTATGTCAGGTGCCTACTCAGCCCTGAAAACCACCTGGACCAAAACCTTCCTCTTTAAAAAGACTTTTCCATCTTAAGTGTGACACAACATTCAAATCCCTTCTACTCCTGAACACCTTTCAACCCAAAACAAAATAATATTCTCAAAAATCAGAAACACCAATCCTACCTAAAGCAGAATTTTTACCTCATAAAGTGCAACGGACACCATAAAGGTTTCTAGGAATTTTGGTATAGCTACTGATTTTAAAAATAAGGCATTCACATGCAACAATGATAGGTGATAGTAGAAGCTCATTACCTAATAAATAAATTGTACGTCTTTAAGGTGGTGTAGGACTGCTTGTAAGATTTAGTGTTATTGATCATTTTTAAATGTTTTCATGGTCTTTTTTTCAGTGCTGTAACTGCTAAGAGAACATCTCAGAACCAAATTGAAGCAGATTTGACTACTCAAAGAGCTGACTGAGGAGATATCTGAGCCATTAGTGTTTATCTGCAAAAGCTGATGGAAGATGGGTGCAATTCCAGATGACTGCAAGAAGACAAACACAGTAAAAGCTTTATTATCCACCATCCCCAGTTCCCCTTTTCTGTGTCCCTGCCAGCCTGGGCAGCAGGCAGCTGGCCCTGCTCTGCCCTTCACCCCTGGCCAGGCAGCAGAAAGCTGCCCATGGCACCAGGACAATGACCCTGCGAGCAGCCAGCCCCACAGCAGCTGGCCCCAGCCAGGACGTCAGCTCCAGAGAAGCCAGCCCTTGTCAGGACACTGGCCCATGGCCAGTGGCCAGAGCTGGACAAGCTGGTAAACTAAATGTGCCAGATATCCAAATGTCAGATAACCGAGCTTTTACTGCATAGTGCTAATCTATACTAAAGGGAATAAGGACAAACCAGGGAATTACAGAGCACTCATATTAACTTCAGTACTGAGAAAGACAGTAGAGCAATCAATGTGCAAACATGGATTTGGCAAGAATAAACCAGGTCAAACCAACCTTACAGCCTTCCTGACAGATATGGGAGAAGCTGTAAATGTGGTTTATCTTGATTTTGGTAAGTTTTTTGATACTGCCTATCATGACCTTATAAACAAACTAAGAAAATATAGCCTAGGTGGCAGTATTATATTGGGGGTGCATAACTGCTTGGAAAACCATTCTTAGAGAGTAGTTACTGGTGATTCGCAGTCAAGCTAGAAAGGCATATCTAGTGTGATCCCACAAGGATCGGTCATAGGTCTAGTTCTGTTCAATATCTTCATAAATTATTTAGATGATTTAGATGATGGTTTAGAGAAACTACATTTATAGAATTTATGGGTGACACTAAACTGAGAGGGGTTGCAAATGTTTTGGAGGATAGGATTAAAATTTAAAATTATGTGGACAAACTGGAGAAATGATCAGGCATAAATAGAATTAAAATGCAATAAGGACAAATGCATACTATTCGACTTAGAAAAGAACAATCAGTTGCACACACATACAAAATGGGAAATACCTATCCAAGAAAGAGGACTATGGAAAGGGATCTGAGGGTTATAGTGGATAACAAACTTAATATGAGTATAACAGTGCTGGAAAAAAATCAACAACATTCTGTAATGTATTAGTGGGAGCATTGTAAGCAAGACAAAAAAAGTTAAATCTTCTGCTCTACTCCATGTTGACTACGTTCCTTTAAAACAAATTAAAGGAAATCGTTCACACAGTGAACAGTTAAAATGTGGAACTCCTTGCCAGAGGAGGCTGTGAAGGCTAGGACTATAGCAGGGTTTAAAAAAGAGCTAGATACATTTGTGGAGGTTAAGTCCATTAATGGCTACTAGCCAGGATGGGTATGGAATGGTGTTGCTATCCTCTGTTTGTCAGAGACTGGAGATGGATGGCAGGAGAGATATCATTACCAGTTTGGTTCACTCCCTCTAGGCCACCTGGTTTTGGACACGCAGCAGACAGGACACTAGGCTAGATGGACCTTTGGTCTGACCCAGTATGGCAGTTCTTATCTTCTTACATCTCAATTGGAGTATTGGGTCCAATAATGAGTAATATGTTTCAGGAAAGATGTGGACAAACTGGAGAAAGTCCAGAGTACAGGAACAAAATAATTAAAGGTCTAGAAAACATGACCTATGAATAAAGATTGAAAAAGTCTGGAGAACACTGTGGGAGACACAATAACAGTTTTCAAGTGTGGTACATAAAAGGTGCTTAAAAGGAGGAAGAATGTAAATTATTGTCCTCAACCTCTGAGGTTAAGACAAGAAATAATGGGCCTGAAATTCAGCAAGGGAGGTTTCAGTTGGACATTTGGAAAAAAAAACTTCCTTTTGGGATAGTTCATTGCTGGAACAAACTGCCTTTGGGAGGTTGTGGAATCTCTGTCATGGGAGATTTTTAAGAACAGATGAGACAGGAATGGTCTAGTTATTATTAATCCTGACTTAAGTGTGGAGGACTGAAATAAATGACCCATTGAGATCACTTGCAATCGACATTTCTATGAGCCTATATCTCTTTATTTCAACTGATAATAGGCAACACTACCATCTCTACCTATCATTAAGTTCACTTAACACCTCCTTTTGTAATATCCAATTTTTTTCACAGAACTGCTGCCTTAGTCATTGCATGGGCTAGACCTGCTCTGCAGATGAATCAGGGTCATGTTGAATAGTGACAGAGTCATGTAGTACAGGACACTGTTATTTGTAGGACCCTCATTTTTCACTAAATTTGGAACTTGTGTAGTGAAGTTGGCAGGAGCTTGCAGAATGCTAAAGACACTAACAAAAGCTAAAGGCATGGTTAAGGAATTTGAATTCTGCCCTCAAGAACTGAATTTTGCCCCAGCCGGAGTTCCTTTGTGATGCTAAGCAAGTCACTTATGCAGACTTTTTCATGATTAGTCACTAATTGTGCATTGCTCCTTTTTTAGGGTTGTAAATTGATACTATGGGGTCTGATTTGCAGCAGCGCTGAGCTTTCACAACTACAACTGAAGACAATGTGAGCAACACTTTGAACATATAATAGTAACAGAGAGGAAGCTGTGGTAGTCTATACACTATCAAAACAAAAAGCAGTCAAGTAGCACTTTAAAGACTAGCAAAATAGTTTATTAGGTGAGCTTTCATGTTTTGCTAGTCTTTAAAGTGCTACTTGACTGCTTTTTGTTTTGAACATATAAAGTACAAAACAATGCAAAGTCCTCTCAAAGTCAATTCTATGTATCTCAAAACAAGCACTCAATATTTATACCTTAATTTCTGTTCTTCCCCATCTGTGAAGACCAGATAATACCAACCTTTTACCGACACAGATATTGTAAAGATTAATTAATGTTTGTGACGCACTCAGATACTATAGTGATAACTGCCTTATAAAAGTCCATGAGGAAATTAATAATTCAATCTTCTGTCTTCAGAACAGGGCTTAAATAGTGTTCAGTAAGGCCCAGTGCACCACACTGAACATCTCATTAACTTATTACTGGATTTTCATAAGTAAAATAAGGTAGTACAGACTATCAGTTTGAGTATAGGAGGTTCAGTTAGAAATTCTTAATATTGTTTTACCAAGGTCTTACTGCATGGCCTTCAACAAGTCTCTGGACCAAGTCTGTGGGGATTCACATGTCAGAAACCTTTGTCTTGTGGACTAGATGACTTTCTGAGGTATGATTCTACGATTCGCTTCACAAGAATTGTACAAGGGTTAATAAAGGCAGAATTTAGACCAGGGTTTTCAGTTTCCCAATCCATAAAATTACAGGACATTTGTGAGGCTATTACTTCTAAAGAGTTCAGAAGGTATAAAGCATTATTAGAATTAGTACTTGAACCACAAATTATTAATCTCTATAGTCAAAAATAGATTTTTAGAATCAGTAAATCATATCATTCTAGTCAGTACTAAAACAACAAACATTATCCTTTCTGTCTGTGTTGTAAAACAAAATAGATACCAGAATAAACATACGGAATAAAGAAGAAATTGAGAACTACATCCCATAAGCCGTGTCTACACGTGCACGCTACTTTGAAGTAGCGGCACTAACTTCGAAATAGCGCCCGTCATGGCTACACGCCTCGGGCGCCATTTCGAAGTTAACTTTGACGTTAGGTGGCGAGACGTCGAAGTCGCTAACCCCACGAGGGGATAGGAATAGCTCCCTACTTCGACGTTCAACGTTGAAGTAGGGACCGTGTAGTCGTTGTGCGTCCCGCAACGTCGAAATTGCGGGGTCCTCCATGGCGGCCATCAGCTGAGGGGTTGAGCGACGCTCTCTCCAGCCCCTCAGCTCAATGGTGGCCACGTGGAGCGGCCCTTTAAAGGTCCCCTCCCCCTCCCTTCCTGTGCAGTAAGCTGAGGGAACGTGCAGGCGGCAGCCCAGACACGCGGCCAGCCTGCACGTCCCTCAGCCACCCAGAACAGGGCCAGCACCTGCCATGGCTGCCCGGCAGCCCCCCCAGCGCCCCCAGGGGACCCCCCCCAAGGGGAGCCAGGGCAGCCAGCCCAGCCAGGTGGGAAGCCAGGCTGGCAAGCGGCAGCGGGGCCCCTCCTGGACGGAGGCCGAGCTGCGGGACCTGCTGGGGCTCTGAAGTGAGGAGGAGGTGCTCCAGGTAATGGGGAGCAAGAGGCGGAACGCGGATGCGTTCGCTCGGCTGGCCGACGGCCTGGCTGCCCAGGGTCACCCTGCCCGCACTCCTGATAACGTCAGGAGTAAGGTGAAGGAGCTGCGGCAGGGTTACTCCCGGGCCCGGGATGCGGCCGGCCGATCTGGGACCGCCCCCGTCACTTGCCCCTTTTACAGGGAGCTCAGGGACATCCTGGGCCCCCGGCACACCTCCTCCCCTCCGGCCACCATTGACACTTTGGCCGACGAGCCCCAGCAGGCCCTTCAGCCGGAGTATGCCCTGGAGGTAAGCCCTGCACCCCGGGGCCCACCCACGGGACATCACGGCAGGAGGAGGGGGGGGGGGGGGCTCCTCCTCCGCAGAATCGAGGCTGCAGATCCTCCTCCTGCCATCCCGGAGCAGCAGCCGGGCCTCCACCCCCCGGGGATCTCCGGACCGTGGGAGTGGACCGACAGGTATGTACCCCCCTCTGGTGTACACCCCTGGGCTTGAGGGGCGGGGGGTAATAGATATGTGTCCAGGGCCCCCCACATGCTCACATGGCCATGGCCCCAAGGACACCAGGGCCATGGCCCTCACAGCAGTGCATCAGCCCCTGCCCCCCCCACCCCGCACGACAGTGCCGTGCCCCATCCCCAGGGCAGGGGGGAGCGGAACCTAGAGGGGCCCCCGGGAGGAGGGGGTGGGACACCCCGCAGCAGCAGCAGCATGTGATGGAGTGGGGGGAGTGCAAAAGGGAGACTCAGGCTACATATGAGCAACAAGAGCCGAATAGCTCCCAGGGGCAAAGGATGATCCTGGGGCTACAGCTGGCAGGTGACACCTCTGCCCTGAACAAAGAGGAGGGAGGAGCCGAGCTGGCTTGGAATTGGGGGGGGAGGGCGGGGGCCACAGGTAGAGGCTAGGGGAAGGGAGAGCTGGAAGGCAGCCAGCCTGAGGAGGGGGAAAGCTGCATCCCAGAGGGACACCCCTTGGGGTCTTCTCCCCAGGACGGGTTGGAAGGACTATCTCTTCCGACAGCTGGTGCTGTCACTCCTGGGAGAAACTGGGCATCTGTGGCCTAAGAAACCTCTCCTGTCAGACCCTGCTGAGTGAAGTGAGAGTCGCTCCCACCAGGGGACGGGGTGCAGTGCAGGGGGACCCCTGAACCCCATCCATCACATCAGCATCTCCCGGGGACGGGGATGGGGAACCTGCAGCACAGGGCTGGGGGGACAAAGGCCACAGCTCGGGGCCCACACTAACGCCTGTCTCCATTCTTCCTCCCCCCTCCTCTCCTGTGTCCCGCACCTGCACCATCAGAAGGACCGGAAGAGAGTGCCGGCGAGGCATCAGTGGTCCCGGAGAGCCCTCCGGGGCCATCGCTCCAGGCAAGCCCCTTGGCCGAGGACCGACCGGCCCCACGGCGGGATAGACGGCGGACCCCGCACCACCACCAGCCGACAGCGACGGACCCCCAGCTGCTGGCCATTCACCGTCGGCAGCTGGAGGTCGCGGAGCAGCACCTGCAGCTGCAGGAGCGGGCGCTGGCCTGGCGCCAAGAGGCATGGGGGGCCTACATGGAAACTTTCAACCGCCTGGTGGACTACCTGGCCCCCCATGCCGCGCCGGCCGCCACAGCGCCCGACGTGCCTGCTCCATCCGCCGCACCACCAGCTGCTCCGCCCGTCGCTGTCCTGTCCGCCGTCACCCCGCCACCCACCGCCGAGGGCCAGAGCGCCGAGGGACCCCTGGAGCCAGCTGAGACTCGCCGGGCATATCTTCCAGTCCGGCCTGCCCCCAGCCAGCCCCGGACAGGGCTGCGGCCGCGGCGGGGCTCCCGGCCGCCCACGCCCAGTGCCGGACTTTAGGGGCGAGGGGCCCGGGACGTGGCCCCCCCCTTGTATATAGTTGGGACTTATTATTTTGTGCCCCCCGTTTGCCCCGTCCCCCCCATGTAAATAGTTCTCCCCTTTATCCTCCTTGGTTTTCTTTTTATTACTGAGCACACTTTTTTATTACTATTGTTTTATTTGTACATATTACTTTGGTTCCACACATGTTGCATATAGTTTGTTCTTGTTTTATATTTATAGTTAAAAAAAAAAGTTCTAAAAGAAAAAGCAGTTTAAGTTCAGCCACAAGTGCGTGCTGTCACTTGTCCAGGAAAAGTGGGAGGCGGGTGCGGTTGGGTGCTCCATGGTGTGGGCGTTGGGGCAGGGAGTGTGGTGGAGGAAGGGGCGGGCAGTGGGGGGCCTGGCAGAGTTCACCCCGCGGCCTCGTCATCGAAGTGGGCCCGCAGGGCCTCCCGGACCCGGGTCCCTTCAGGGTCCGCCTGCCGACTGGGGGCAGCAGGTGGCTGCACGTCGGCCCTGCCGGACTCCACAGCCCAGCCTTGGAAAAAGGCCTCCCCCTTGCTCTCCACCAAATTGTGCAGGGCGCAGCAGGCACCCACAATCAGGGGGATGTTGTTGGGGCCCGCATCCAGGCGGGTCAGGAGACATCTCCAGCGTCCCTTCAGGCGGCCAAATGAGCGCCCCACCACCTGGCGTGTGTGGTTCAGGCGCTGGTTGAAGCGCTCCTGGCTAGCGGAGAGATGGCCCGTGTATGGGTGCATGAGCCAGGGCCGGAGGGGGTATGCCGCATCTGCAGAGGGGCATGGTGGTGTCCCCCAGAGGGATCTCCCGCTGGGGGATGTAGGTCCCCACCTCCAGCCGGCGGCACAGGCCCGAGTTCCGGAAAACCCGGGTGTCGTGGGTGCTGCCAGGCCAGCCCACATAAATGTCCTGGAAATGGCCCCGGCTGTCCACCAAGGCCTGGAGGACCACAGAATGGTAGCCCTTGCGATTCATGTAGCGTCCTCCACTGTGATGCGGGGCGCGGATGGGGATGTGAGTCCCATCCAGAGCCCCGAAGCAACTGGGGAAGCCCAGGGTGGCAAAGGCCGCGATGGTGGCATCTGGGTCCCCCAGCCTCACGAGCCTGTGAAGGAGCAGGGCATTGATGGCACACACAACCTGCATGGAAAGCACATGGGACAGCACCAATGAGGGGTGAGCAGGGTGTGCATGGCCCTGCCCTGCCCTCCCCTCCCCCGCCCTCCCCTCCTCTGCCCTGCCCTGGCCTCTCCTCCCCTCCCCTGCCCGGGCCCCCCTCCCCTGCCCTGCCCTGCCCTCCCCCCGTGGGTTCTCTTACCTCCATGAGGACAGCCCCGACGGTGGCCTTGCCGACACCAAACTGCTGCCCCACGGATCGGTAGCTGTCGGGAGTGGTCAGCTTCCAGACAGCGATGCCGACCCGTTTCTCCACTGTGAGGGCACGCCGCATGGCGGTGTCCTGGTGCCTGAGTGCGGGTGTGAGCCACTGGCACAGCTCCATAAATGTCTGCCGGCTCATCCTGAAGTTCCTGAGCCAGTGGTCGTCGTCCCACTCCCCAAGCACCAGCTGCTCCCACCAGTCGGTGCTGGTGGGGTAGCTCCACAGCCGCCGGTGTGTGAGGCGGGGGCGGGGCGGGATGCTGCAGGGTTGGGGGTTGAGCCCTGCTGCCCTGGGGGCAGCTCCTCCTCCGGTGTAGCAAGGAGGTGCTCAGCTGCCTCCCGCATGGCATGGAGCAGGGCAAGCCCTGCTCCTGCCAGGAGGGCTGGGTGGACCTCTGGCTGCTGCTGCTGCTGCTGCTGCTGGGGGTCCATGACTGCGGCGCCCGGGGTCTGTGTGCCTATGGCTCCTCAGACCGTGTGCTGTGCAGGCTGAGTGTGTCTGGGAGGGGCCCTTCAAGGGAGCGGCTAGCTGTTGCCCCGGAAGTGCTAGTCCGCCCTGTGACCCTGTCTGCAGCTGTGCCTGGAATCCCTATTTCGATGTCTGCTACTTTGGCGTGTAGATGTTCCCTCGCTGCACCTATTTCAATGTTGTGCTGCGCAACGTCGAAGTTGAACATCGACGTTGCCAGCCCTGGAGGACGTGTAGACGTTATTCATCGAAATAGCCTATTTCGATGTAGGCTTCACGTGTAGACATAGCCATAGAGAGCACTGTACCATTTCCATCTGCCTGGGTATTACTGCAGTAGGAAGACTATCTCCTGCTCTGTAGCAAAGGAAACATATACTCCTACTCCCTCATCTTCAACTGGTCTGTTCCTCTCCTTTTCAACCTTTCATTAAGGAAATGTGAATACATTAGGATTTATTATAAGACTTATAAATTAAGCTTAGCAAACAAAGCATTTAGTTTATTGTTTACTGATGTGCAACAAACCTGAACATAAATTCACATGCAAACTGAATATTGTTAAAGGTATCTGAATCAGAGGAAAGGCAATTAATCTTATAAACCATACAAAGAATGGATAGAGGGATAGAGTTTAATGTAATCAAATGGTTGCAGGTCTCTAGATAACTCCAAACAAAAAAGAATTTAAATTTCTGCATTTTAGATTTGCTGTATTTCCTCAGTGGGGAACCTCACAATAAACATTTAAAAAAAAGTTACTGGGGTCTTTCAAATTCTCACCAGATGGAAATGTAACAGAAATAATTACAATTTATTTTCATTGTTGAAAGTGTAAACTACATGAAAGACATAATGAAAACTATATTATTAGTCATGATTCTATTATCAACTGGCTTTATCCATTTTCATTAACTTTCCATAATCATTTTATTAAGCTGAAATGGGACGTGTGTGTGAGAAAGAGAGGGAGAGAGAATGCATGCTGAGACTAAGGAGATAGAATATTTCATTTAAATCATCTGTAGTTTACAAACCCCAGCCACTGCTCTGGCCTCAGAGGCTCCAGCGGCAGCTGCAGATGTTCCTCTGGCCCCAGTGACCCCAGCCACTGTGGCAGTTCCAGCGACAACCCCAGCAGCTCTCCAGGGCTGGCAGCTCTGGCAGCTCTGGTGAGTCACTGGCATTTACAATAGGTGTACTGGGAGCACCTGGCTCTGGGGGAGGAGGAGGGCATTTATTCAGGGCGGGTGCTGGGGGAGTCTGGCTCAGGAGGCAGCAGGGAGGGCCTGTGGCGAATACTGAAAGATCACAACCACAAGTGTGGAGATCTTTCAATTCCCA
The DNA here is from genome assembly GCF_033958435.1 of Carettochelys insculpta. Lineage (NCBI taxonomy): Eukaryota > Metazoa > Chordata > Testudines > Carettochelyidae > Carettochelys > Carettochelys insculpta. The sequence goes on from NC_134145.1 coordinate 9,192,743, forward strand.
TTAGACACCACTGCTGTATAGGAATAATCTAGACACCATTCTCAATTTCCCATATACATTAAACTGCAAAATCAGGAAAAAAAATTGTACATTTCACTATCAAAGTTCTAGGAAAGTACTGTTCATATTGGGGGGAGGGATAGCTCAGTGGTTTGGGCACTGGCCTGCTAAACCCAGGGTTGTGAACCCAGTCCTTGAGGAAACCATTTAGGGATCTGAGGCAAATAGGGGAAGGGAAAAAAAAAGGGATGTTGCTTAGTCCTGCCAAGAGGTCAGGGGACTGGACTCAATGACCTCCCAAGGTCCCTTCCAGTTCTGTGAAATGTGTATCTTTCTTTCTCTCTCTCTCTCTCTATATATATATATATTTACCTCATCATGATATATTTACTACAGTTTAATAAGGAGGTCATTAATCAGAGTTTATAAATGAGAATTGTCCCTTTTGTTCTTGATGACCACTTGCAAGATAAAAATAATGTTTGTGTTTTGATTAAGGGATCTATAAGTTTGTATAATGCTCACATACCTTTTCCATGAAGCAAATATAGTTTTATATTCATTGTGAGTGAAGCTGCCATCTTTTTTTAAAGGATGTCAATTTGCCATTGAAGAGTAGAGGCTCTAATTATGAATTTTATTCAAAGATAGATAAGCAACCCTTCTTATCATGACAGATTTCTCAAGAAAACCTGATCTATACTATTTTTAACAATGATGGATGGATCGTTTAATGACATATCACCTCTTATTCTTTATGTCACCATCTTCAATCCAACCCAATTATCCCCCAATAATATTTTTGATCATGTGCCATTATATCTAAGACATTTGAAATCTACTACTGGTGCTCAGCATTCCTTTACCGTGATCCCCTGGAAATATATTAAATGTTATGGTTGAAATTTGTAAGTAGAACCGTTTCAACAAGAGACACTGAGAGCACCTCAACCCACAGTACCAAAGCACTGAAATTAGGGCACTCACTTAGGATATGCAGGAGATCAGGATTCAAGTACCAGCTCCAAATCAGGCAGAGTAGGGCTTCAAACCTGCCCCCTCTCTTTGCCACCAGCTGCCCCAAACACCAGGTTATTGGCTATTCACGGGTGACATGTTCTATCTCCTTGGCTATGTCAACAATACAAAACTTCTCCAGCAAAACTTCTGTTGACAGACCAGATCCACACAAAAAAGCAGATCAAAAGAGCAGCCCAATCTGTTGACAGAGAACAGCCAGACTGCCGGCCACTCTCCAAACAGAACGGCCAACCAGAAGCTCAGCAAACAGTGCTACCCGTGGAACCAGAAGCCCTGTCTGTCAACAGAGGGGCCCCTGGAGTGCCCACCCAGCCTTTTTTTGTTGAGAAAAAACTGTTGACAAAGACATTATTTCCTTATCACAGAGAGGCAGAACACTATCGGCAGAAGTGTGGAGTTTTGTTGACAAAATGCATTTTGTGTGCAGACACTCCACAAGTTTTGTTGATGAAACTCTGGTTTTGTCAACAAAACCTTCCAGTGTAGATGTAGACTTTGTGACCAGGCATTCCATCCTGCAGCAAAGAAATCTCCTCCAAAAAGTTTAATCAAATCTGACCCTTCACTTACAGTGAATTGGCATTTTCCACCAAAAATTAATTTAATCAAATTCCTGACCCTGCCCTCCCCTGGAATCGTCCTGGAAAGGAAGGTTTGGGCTGGGGAAGGGGTACGTGTATCCCAGCCATGCCAGATTGGGAGCCAGGCTAGGGGAGAGCATGGACACAGCAGTTTAGGGGCCAAGCTAGGTTTGGACAAGGGGAGAGGTGCCTATGCCTTTGCCATGGTATGACAGGGATCATGTTAGGTTGGGGCAAAAGGAGAGGCACCACTCCCCTGGCCAGGGCAGGTCTGTTAGGGCTGGGTTGAGCACATACTTGGCATGAAGTTGCACAGCTTACATGGACTTTAGATGAAGACTGGGATCAGTGGTGAGTCATCATAGAATCATAGAATACTCGGACTGGAAGGGACCTCGAGAGGCCATCGAGTCCAGCCCCCTGCCCCAATGGCAGGAACAAGTACTGTCTAAACCATCCCTGATAGACATCTATCAAACCTGTTCTTAAATATCTGCAGCGATGGAGATTCCACAACCTCCCTTGGCAATTTATTCCACTGTTTGACCACCCTGACAGTTCGGAACTTTTTCCTAATGTCCAACCTAAACCTCTCTTGCTGCAGTTTAAGCCCATTGCCTCTTGTTCTATCCTCAGAGGCCAAGAAGAACAAGTTTTCTCCCTCCTCCTTATGACACCCTTTTAGATACCTGAAAACCACTACCATGTCTCCCCTCAATTTTCTCTTTTCCAAACTGAACAAGCCCAATTCTTTCATCCTTTCTTCATAGGTCACATTCTCTAGACCTTTAATCATTCTTGTCACTCTGTTCTGGACCCTCTCTAATTTCTTCACATCTTTCTTTAACTGCAGTGCCCAGAACTGGACACAATACTCCAGCTGAAGCCAAACCAGCGCAGAGTAGAGTGGAAGAATGACTTCTTGGGTCTTGTTCACAACACACCTGTTAATGCATCCCAGAATCCTGTTTGCTTTTTTGCAACAGCATCACACTGTTGACTCATATTTAGCTTGTGGTCCACTTTCATCTCTAGATCCCTTTCTGCTGTAGTCGTTCCTAGACAGTCTCTCCACATTCTGTATGTGTGAAACTGATTGTTCCTTCCTAAATGGAGCACTTTGCATTTGTCCATATTAAACTTCATCCTGTTTACCTCAGACCATTTCTACAATTTATCCAGATAATTTTGAATTATGACCCTATCCTCCAAAGCAGTTGAAACCCCTCCCAGCTTGGTATCATCTGCAAACGTAATGAGAGTACTTTCTATGCCAATATCTAAATTGAACAGAACCTGTCCTAACACAGACCCCTGCGGAACCCCACTTGTTATACTTTTCCAGCAGGATTGAGAACCATTAAGAACTACTCTCTGGGTACAGTTATCCAGCCCGTTATGCACCCACCTTATAGTAGCCTCATCTAAATTGTATTTGCCTAGTTTTTTCATAAGAATATCATGCAAGACTGTATCAAATGCTTTACTAAAGTCTAGGTATACCACATCTACCGCTTCTTCCCTATCCACAAGGCTCGTTATCCTATCAAAGAAAGCTATCAGATTAGTCTGACAAGATTTATTCTTTACAAACCCATGCTGGCTGTTCCCTATCACCTTACCACCTTCCAAGTGCTTGCAGATGATTTCTTTAATTACCTGCTCCATTATCTTTCCTGGCACTGAAGTTAAGCTGACTGGCCTGTAGTTTCCTGGGTTATTCTTATTCTCCTTTTTACAGATGGGCACTATATTTGTCCTTTTCCAGTCTTCTGGAATCTCTCCTGTCTCCCGTGATTTTCCAAAGATGACAGATAAAGGCTCAGATACCTCCTCTATCAGCTCCTTGAGTATTCCAGGATGCATTTCGTCAGGCCCTGGTGACTTGCAGACATCTAATTTTCCCAAGTGATTTTTAACTTGTTCTTTTTTTATTTCAACTTCTAACCCTACTCCTTTCCCACTAGCATTCACTATGTTGGGCATTCCTTCATCAGACTTCTCAGTGAAGACCAAAACAAAGAAGTCATTAAGCATCTCTGCCATTCCCAAGTTCCCTATTACTCTTTCTCCCTCCTCACTGAGCAATGGCCCTACCCTGTCCTTGGTCTTCCTCTTGTTTCTAATATATTTATAAAAAGCCTTCTTGTTTCCCTTTATGCGTGTAGCTAGTTTGAGTTCATTTTGTGCCTTAGCCCTTCTAATCTTGCTCCTGCATTCTTGTGTTGTTTGCCTATATTCATCCTTGGTAATTTGTCCTTGTTTCCATTTTTTATACGATTCCTTTTTTATTTTGAGATCATGCGAGATCTCCTGGTTAAGCCAAGGCGGTCTTTTGCCATATTTTCTATCTTTCCTACACAGTGGGATAGCTTGCTTTTGAGCCCTTAATAATGTCCCTTTGAAAAACTGCCAACTCTCCTCAGCTGTTTTTCCCCTCAGTTTTGCTTCCCATGGGACCTTACCTATCAGCTCTCTGAGTTTACCAAAATCTGCCCTCTTGAAATCCATGATCTCTATTTTGCTGTTTTCCCTTCTACCCTTCCTTAGAATTGTGAACTCTGTGATTTCATGATCACTTTCACCCAAGTTGCCTTCCACTTTCAAGTTCTCTACCAATTCCTCCCTATTTGTTAAAATCAAATCTAGAATAGCTTCCCCTGGTAACTTTTTCAATCTTTTGGAATAAAAAATAATCTCCAAATACAACCCAAGAACTTACTGGATAGTCTGTGCCCTGCTGTATTAGTTTCCCAACATATATCTGGATAGTTGAAGTCCCCCATCACCACCAAATCCTGAGCCCTGCATGACTTGGTTAGTTGTTTAAAAAAAGCCTCATCCACCTCTTCCACCTGGGTAGGTGGCCTGTAGTAGACTCCTAGCAGGACATCACCATTGTTTTTCACCCCTCTTAGTCAAACCCAGAGACTCTCAACACGTCCATCTCCTACGTCCATCTCCACCTCAGTCCAAGTGTGTACATTTTTAATATATAAGGCAACACCTCCCCGCTTTCTTCCCTGTCTATCCTTCCTAAGCAGGCTGTACCCTTCAATATCAACATTCCAGTCATGTGTATTATCCCACCAAGTTTCCGTGATGCCAATGATGTCATAGTTGTATTTATTTATTAGCACTTCCAGTTCTTCCTGCTTATTACCCATACTTCTTGCATTTGTATATAGGCATCTACTATATTGATTTGATCTTGCCTCCCTGTTTTGCCCTGACACTCTTTTTACTCTGACATTGTTGCCCATGCTGCCTCCCATTTCTGACCCATCTACCAGGTTTCCATGTTCTCCACTTACCTGTGGGCTTTTCTCCCCTGTCCCTGTCGAACCTAGTTTAAAGCCCTCCTCACTAGGTTAGCCAGTCTGTGTCCAAATACAGTCTTTCCCCTCCTTGAAAGGTGAACACCATCTCTGCCTAGCAATCCTTCCTGGAATAGCATCCCGTGGTCAAGGAAGCCAAAGCCAAAGTCAAAGGGAAGAACCCTGTACTGGACATGGTGTGAGTTGACTGAACCTCAGAAACTCTCTCTGGGTCCAGTGGATGTCTATGTGACAGGTGGGATCTTGCATATTGAGACCAGTAAACCATACAATTTTTTTAGGGATGGGGCGATGTAGTGGAGTGGCTGTCCCGTTTTGGTGTGAGGAGGGGGCCTAGAGCAGCCTTGGAGTGGCTGCACGGAGCCCAACCAATGGGGAAAGAGCTCATTAACAGCCAATCTGGAAAGGGCTTGCTGGAGCAGCCCAGATATAAGGGGCTGCTCAGCAGAGCAGACGGCAGTCTCCCTCAAGGTCAAAGGGAGAAGGACTGGCTCTAAGAGGGGCAACTAAGATGGAGTAGTGCTTGGCAGGGTCCTCAGAGACTGGGAGATCGCTATGCTGACTGCCAGACTGGGGCCCTTAGGGAAGGCTGGGGATAAGGACGGAGGAGGCAAAATATGGCCTGCAAGCTGTATCTATCCCATGGCCACCATCCCGTGGCCCACCAGGAGCCTCAGGCAGTTTGCCTGCCTTCTGTGTGTCCCCACACACTGCTCGAAGTGTCCAGCTGCAAGGGTTATGTGCTCCCCTGAGTACAGCAAGCCAGGGAGTGGGAGGGTAAGACTTCGCATGCTGCTCCCACCGCAGTCTCACAGTTCTCACTGTAGCTCCCACTATCTGGAAACCTGAGAACATGGCTTATTTAGTGCACAGAAGAGAAGAATGAGGGAGGATGTGGTAGCAACCTTCAGCTACCTGAAAGGAGGTTCCAAAAAGAACAAAAAAAGACAGTTCTCAGTAATGGCAGATGACAGAATAAGAAATAATTGTCTGAACTTGCAGTGGGAGAGACCTAGGCTGAATATTAGGAAAACCTACTTCACTGGGAAGGTAGAATGGATTGTCTAGGGAAGTGGTAGAATCTCCGTCCTTAGAATTTTTTAAGGTGAGACTTGACAAAGCTCTGGCTGAAGGCATTTTGCTGGGCTGAACCATAGAATCATAGAATTCTAGCGCTAGAAGAGACCTCAGGAGGTCATCTAGTCCAGCCCCCTGCCTAAAGAAGGATCAACCACAACTAAGTCATCCCAGCCATGACTATGTCAAGCCAGGACTTAAGCTCTAGGGATGGAGATTCCATCAATTCTCTCAGTAACGCATTCCAGTGTTTCACCACCCTCCTGGTGAAATAGATTTTCCTAATACCCAACCTATACCTCTCCTTGTGTAGCTTCAGACCATTGCTCCTTGTTCTGGCATCTGTCACAACTGAGAACAGTCTCTCTCCATCCTCTTTAGAGCCCCCTTTCAGGAAGTTGAAGGCCGCTATCAAATCACCCCTCAGTCTTCTCTTCTGCAAACTAAATAAGGCCAAATCTTTCAGCCTCTCCTAATATGTCATGTGCTCCAGACCCTTAAGCATTTTCATTTACTTTCACTGAATCCACTACAATGTGTCCACATCCTTTCTATACTGGGGGACCCAGAACTGGACGCAATACTCCAGATGTGGCCTCACCAGTGCTGAGTAGAGGGGAATAATAACTTCTCTAGATCTTCTGGGAATGCTTCTTATGCAACTCAATATGCCATTAGCCTTCTTGGCTACAACGGCACATTGTTGACTCATATCCAGTTTCTCATTCCCTGTAATGCCCAGGTCCTTTTCTTCTGCATTGCTACTTGGACAATCAGTCTCCAGCCTGTAACGTGCTTGGGATTCTTCCATCCCAAGTGCAGTACTCTATATTTCTCCTTGTTGAAACTCATCAAATTTCTTTTGGCCCAATCCTCCAATTTGTTTAGGCCAATCTGGACCCTATCCTTACCCTCCAATGTATCCCTACACTCCATTGTTGGCCCCGTTTTGAGAAGGAAGTTGGACTAGATGACCGCCTAAGGTCTCTTCCAGCCCTAAACTTCTGTGATTGTATAAGACAATACCATACTTAAGAACATACTGGTGGTACTGCTGATGCCAATCTAATTCAGCAGCAGGACATACACTCATAGATGTTTCAGGCTGATGTACAGGGATTGGTCCCCTGGCATAAATCCAAGTGTGTGTTTCTGGAGGTGGAGAACCTGACCTTCTTCAGTACACCTGGATGTAATGTGGGCCAAGCAGTAGAGGCAGTACTAATGTTTGTCATTGAGTGAACAAACGCAGGAGACACAGATTTTAAATCTTAGGGTCTTCAGCACAGTCTAATGCCCAAGTGAAAGAGCATGTTACAGAGCTACAAACTATCTATTCACTACAATTACTAAAATGTATATAAAACAGCTAAAACATTATAAATCTCAAAATTATAGAATTAGGTACAATTGTTTTCTAAAGGTGTGTCACAGAGACGGACACTGACAATTCCAACCCAGACCATGCAGCACTGAGAAGCAATTAGTTATGAAGTCAGACCACCCAGCCCTTTATCACTTCAATAAATCCAAAAGGAGTATGAGTAGACCAACGGACACTGCTTTCAAAGCCTCCTGCTCCAAGTGCAGTGTTATGTATAATGCCAATGAATGAGGGTTGTCAGCAGCAGAATGAACCTGCGACCTTAGGAGCTAAAGCCATGTGCTCTACTGCATGAAATAAAAGCCAGCTGGTTCTCAGCCAAGGCTATAGAAGAGAGACATCACACTCCCCTGTTAGTGGTTTCAGAGACTTTGGAGTTACATATGAATGATGCAGCAGACCTGTGGAAAAACTAGTACAGGTTGAAGCTCTCTCATCCGGTGCTCTCTTGTCCGGTAATATCCATGATCCAGCATGATTTTAGTTAGACGGATGTCCATTTATTATGGGTGCAGCAAGTTTCCTTAAGTCCCATAAAGTTTGTTTACAGCCACCAGCGCTGGCTCTCAGTGTTCTATTATTTAGTTGTAATTACAAACCTAAATGCAGAAGAATATATCATCAAGAGTTTGTATATTTTTAGAAACTCTGTAAGGCAGATCTCCTTGGAAATGGTTTATGCAGACATTACCGCAGCATGCCAATGACCCAGAAGGGCCCTGTCCCCTAGACCCAATCCTCAGAACTCAAGAAAGAATTTAGTTTTGTGTCCATTTTTTTTCTAACACCTCCCCCGTTTTTTTTTTTTTCTTTTTTTCCAGTTTTGCTGTCCTACCGGTCACGGACAGCAGCAGGAAAACTACTGGTCTCTCAAGAAACAATTGCAAATAATAGACCAGCACCAATTCTTTTACTTTATGTAAATCTAATTAAAAACAGATTCACGTTATTTTACTAATGATGCAATCCTCCCCAGCCCACCATGAACTCCACTCCACCAGAAACAGAAGCTAGGGAGGAATTAATCAATTTCTAAATAGCTTAAAAGCCCCTGAATCAAATATTTGTTCACAACACACACACTTTTGTAAAAAGCACACCACCTAACAGTCAAGAATCAAATGCTTAGTTTGTCATCTTTAAAATATCCTTGACTAAAAGTCAAAATCCCTAGTGGTGCTTTGACAACTTTCCCATTTTTTATAGCTTAGGAAATACATCATGCTGTTAAAGAAAGCATGAGCTGTTAATATTTATCACATCAGGTGCTCATTTAAAGGAAAATTCATTCCCATTCCACATCATCAGAGATTCCCAGAAGCGAGGGAAGGAGATAGATTTGAAGCGTCCATTCTGTAGGCTTTAGGGAACTGTGCTTAATATGGGTTTCCTGTTTGCCTTGTAGGATACCTGAGCAGGCACAAAAAGCCAAAAGAGGAGCAGTGGAAGTCTGGTGCATATGTGACTACATTGGTTCACTAGCTAATCCTCCCACACGGGGTAACACAGCTACTTCTACACTGCAGAGGCAGTAACAACTGACACTTGGTGGCCTCATGATAGAGGATAATGAATTCTTTTATTCTATCCCTCTGCAGATCTCTTCAGGGCTCTGATCAGCTAGTTGGGCAGTGTTTAGTAAAAGAATGTGGCTCACGTTGTATGATTCAGAGATTAGCACTGTACTTTCTGTTAACCATGTTAAGATCTGAATCATGCATTCAGGTAATGTACCCATTTCCAGGATTTAAAGGATTTCCATTTAAACTGGTTTTGCCTGTTCTTTGTCCCCATCTGAGTGCTCATTACTTAGGCAATCAATAATGGTTAAGATAGAAAAGGTTACTTTGGTCTCTCCCACCAGGCTGTTATGAGCATTTGAGTGAATAAAGAATAAAATATAGTAACTGTTAAAGGGAACTCTTGGGGTCAGAAATGCTCTGTGCTATATATACATATATATTAACTTCTACTCCGGGACCCACTAAGAAAATAGCCTCATCATGCTTCTGGAGCATTACACCTACACTACAGATATGAAGACAAATGAAGTTCATGCCTCTCTGTCAATGTAGAACTGGAAAGTGTCATGGGGATTTTGTCCCATGGCCTAGGTTCCAACTTCTACACTCAGTTCTGTACATTAACAGAAGTCTCCATTTATGTCACTCCAGATTTAGGGCCCAAGCATCTCCTAAGAGGCTGCTCAGCAACCTCACCTCTTATTGACAATGACATCTTCCCCTCCTAGCTTCAGGCCCCATCTCTTGTTTTAGAGTGCTATAGCAAAGCACCAAATTTAGTTCTGTGCATCTACCGGATGTTTTGACTACCTTCCCACAAAACACACTTTATTTCATTTAAAAAAAAACAAGTAATTATACAGTTTCCAAGGATAATTAAGATCAAACTTTAACTCTTTATATTACATCATTTATGTAGTTTTGCAGGTCAATTAACTCAATGATCATAATACTGTATACAGATTAATCCTTTGCTGGACCATTTTAGACTTCTTTTTCATAACCCATAAATACATGAATGTTGGTTAGAAAAGACTGGGTCTGTTAACCTTCATAACATTTGGCAAATTCGGTCTGTACAAAACAAATAAAAAAATTATGGTTAAATACTGTTCCTCTTGGGCCTTTCCGGAGTAAGCTGTGATAGTGGAATGGGTTCTATTTTAATTTGATTTTTGACATATTTTGTGCGTAATGTCAACATTGTAAATGTGCCAGATATTATTGATGGTCAACATATTTTAATAATCAATACATACAAATTCAGTTTCTTGTCTAGTTTATGTGGAAACAAAAAATAAATGGCTTCTACAGATGTCAGATAGCAATTCAATAACAAAAAGGACAATTTTCATTATTTGGTCTTTTATTTTTGACAGTATTCAGATAAATTATTGCACTTTTTGTCCCAGTGCTAACAGTAACTATTGTGTTCTCTTCGTCTTATGTTATTTCAAGTTCTGCATTTTTGCCAAAAATTAAAGTGGCAAAAAATATATATATATTTTCCTATTGCTAGTGCTAGTTCAGTTAAAGTAATACTACTTTATTTCATCATTTATTTTGATAGCAATGTGATTGTAATAAGAAGTCATTATTTCTTTTGTTTGTTGCTGGCAAACTTTTTGTATATTGTAGTAACTCGTATAAGTGCCAGAAATTGTCAACTACACATGTCAAATATTTATTTGTAGTAATTTATATAGCATTTTTTACCAAAGCAGATAGATATTTGGTAGCTATTTTAATCATCTATGAGTAGGGATACAAGGTAAATAATTTAGGTAGCTATTCAATTAAGCTTTCTGTCACACCCGCCTGTTTCCCAAACTTCTGGGCCAGAGAAGTCTTTCTTGAACAGCATTAGTCTACCTTTTTAAGAAGGCAAAAAGCTGTTTTTATATTCTGAAATCTAGGACATCAGATTATGTTCACGTAAGCCAGACACTCCAGTCCAAAAGCACAGAGATACAAAACACATTTATAGCTTAGGTTGCTTACAAGAGTAATGTTGATTTTATACAACGTAGTCATAATTTCCATATAAAGTTTTCCAATGAATAAAAGTTATTTTTCTATAGCAACTTTGATATTCCAATATATAACCACCTTTATCCACTATTTTATAGAAAAATGTATCCTAAAATATAATAAAATATTTAATGCTAGAAATCATGTACCTGTAAATTACATGTTAAACAGTTAATGTGATACTGGGAAATGTTTAGCTTAAAACATGTATAAATAATGCTGATAATGTTAGTCTTACAATCAATTAACCAAATGATCTTTATGTATGTGGATGGATTAGTCCTTCATAGGACTACTTGAAAATTTTTATACCTTTAGTTGTTTTTGGACTCTCCTTTTGTTTGCACTCCAAAATAATACATATAATTTATTCCTCTACCTATTTTAATTTATTTTAGGCAAACATAATTTTCCTTTCTTTCCAGTGAAACAGAAGCCAGCACATCTCACTTTCATCAACCTGTGCTTAGCAACAAAATTATGGATTTAAGATAGAATTTACATAGCTATATGAATAGCATTTGTTCACTAGCTGCATTCTGTAGAGCATCATACTGTGTGTACAACATGAACACAATGACTATTTAAAAAGAAAAAATTCTTAGAGAACTACTCTACTACATATCACATTATATACTCCATCCAGATAGTTCAGGATTGTTCCCTATAATACATTTTCTAATGTTTCATCTATAAAATTTTAAATATCTTCAGTGAGGAAGCTTCCATCTCTTACTTTGGAAAACTATTTGACAGTCTGTTGATAGGATTATCAAAAACTTTTGCTGGAAGTTCCTTTTTAATTCCTGGGAGTGAAACAAACTTATTTTTTAAAAATTAGTATTCCATAACTTTAAGGTATATTCACCTCTTCTCCAGAGGTGAAAGTAAGCAGGTGCACTCTGCGGCACAGCTCTGGCAAGATCTGGCTGAGGTGCAGCAAGAAAGACATAGCAGAGACCCAGGTTGCAATAAACTCTGCCATGAAGTCTCTGGGGGTTCCATGCCAGGCCCAAGCCTGGACAAAGGAGGAGGGTGAGTCAGATGAGCGACTATGAGCTGATCATGAAACAACAATATGAATGAAATCTGATGCCAGTATGTCTAAATGATAAAAGATGCCAGCTCAGACGTCACCTGGTTAAACAAGGACCACAATACCAATCGAGTGATCGGGCGTGGGTCAATAAGTTGGTTACGGAAAGAAAATTACAATTAACACATATATTATCAATAGTAACATGGAACATCCAAACACTGTGGGCAACTGGAAAATTAGAGCTGCTTCAGAAGGAGATTGAGAGATACCGATGCTATATATTTGGACTGGCGGAGATGCATTGGACGGCATCAGGAGAGATGTGCGGTAGCAAAGTTATTTGGTCAGGAAATGAAACGAAGCATGGGGCTGGAGTCAGATTCCTTCTTAGTAAAAGAGCTAAAGGAGCATTGTTAAGATACAAATCGGTGAGTGCAAGAATGATGGCAGTGAGACTCAAAGCAAAATTGTTCAACAGCTCAGTCATTCAGGTGTATGCACTCACATCGGACAGTATGGAGGAAGAGATTCAGCTATTCTATAAAGACTTGAGAAAAACTCTGGAGGTGACACCGAAGATAAATGTGTGGATCTTCAGAAGAGATTGGAACTCGAAGGTCGGTACAGACAATGAAGGTTGGAAGAGAGTCATGGGAAGTTTTGGATATGGTGAAAGAAACAAACAAGGCGAGAAACTAGTAGAATTTGCTACAGAGCACGAGATGGTGATCTGCAACATGAGATTCCAACAAAAGGACTAAAGGAAGTGGACATGGTGATTGAATGACAGAAAGTCGAAGAACATGATTTATATTATACTGATAAGAAGAAAATGGGTAACATCAGTACAGCAATGCCAAACTTTCCAGGGAGTGGATATAGATTTGGACCACAGTCTAGTGATTGCAAACATCAAAATGAAACTCAAGAGAAAGTGTAAGACACAGTTTAAGAAAAGAAGAGATATGACGAGGCTAGGCAAAGAAGAAATAGGGAATGTGTACAGAGCAGTGCTCGAAGAGAAGATTAGGAATGTGGCCACAGAGAAAGACCTACATAAAAGAGTTGAAGGGACAGCCACCGTGATAGAAGAGGGAACTGAGCAGACTGTTCTGGAAGAAAAGAAGATCAATAAGAAATGGATTATGCAGGAGACACTGAAATTGGTCCAAGAGAAGAGAGCCCTGAAGATCAGAAGGGATGTTTTGGAGAGGTAGGAACAGCAATATAGTGTGAAATGCAATGTGGTAAGGAAAGTGGCCAGAAATTATAAGTCAAAATGGTTAGAGGAGCAGTGTGAAGATATAGGGAGGTATTACAGTGAATGTAAGACCAGGGAGGTGTACAAGATGATCAGGAATATTACTAGCAAGTGCCAGCTGAAGCAGATGGCAATCAGAGACGAGAATAAAGAGGGTGCTCATGAACAAAGAGAAGATGGTGCAGCAATAGACTAGATACTGCACCAATCTATACAAACCACAGTTGGACCCAAGTGTCTCAGAGAGACTGATCAAAGAACTGAGATATCTCCACTGAGCATCTAGAGTGAAACCGATAGTTCAATAGAGGAAGTAGAAAGAGCAGTGAAATGACTAAAGAACAACAAAAACCTTGGAAATGATAAGATCATGGGACAGATGATCAAGTACGGTGGAGAAAGTATAATTCAGGAAATACACTGACTATGTTATAGAGTATGGAAAGAAGGGAAGCAGCTAAGGAATAGACAAGACCCATTCCAGTGACAATACACAAGAAAGGAAGCACACTGGAGTGCAAGAACTACAGAACAATTGCCCTAACGAATCAGCTATATGGAGGAAGAGACGAAGATCCCACATAGAAGAACATGCGGAGGCAGTGGTAAGAAAGTGCAGAGAGCTGGGAAGTTTAGAACGAGTAGAGGTACAAGACAAGGAGATCTGATATTGCCAAGTATCTTAATCAAGCATCTAGATAGAGCGATAGACAAGATCAAGGAAGAGGCAGAGGGGATATCTGTATATGGTACATGAATTAACAACTTGAGGTTCATGGATGATTATAGTTATCATCGAGGAAAATGAGGAGAAGCTAGCAAAAACGGTGCAGGTGCAAAATGAGGAAGGGAAGCGGTCTGGACTGATTATGAACATCGATAAAAGAAAAACAATGGTATTTGGACATAAGGAAGCAGGAAGGAAGATCAGTGTAGATGGGATTGAACTAGAGAACACAGAGAAGTTCATATATCGGGGAGCAACATAACATACGATCTAGACTGTAGGAAGGACATAGCGACTAGAATAGCAAAAGCATGAGCAAGTTTGAAGGCAGTGGATAAGATCTGGAAAAGTAAAGTGATTAGCTTAGGAATGAAGCTGAGCATCTTGAAAATGTGTGTATTCAGCAGCATGTTGTACAGGTGTGAGACATGGGTGACAATGAAAGATTCAGTGAGAATATTGGCTTTCGAGAGGAGTTAAAAAAGCAAGATCCTGAGAACAGGATGGATGCAGAAGGTTACCACCCTGGAATTATATAGGAAGACAGATATGAAAGAGAACCTACTGCAGAAGGCTATATAACACCAGTTACAGCTATTTTGGCATATTTGCAGAATGAAAGACGAATGAAAAACCAAGAGCCTGGTGTTTGGCATAATGGACAATTTGAATAGGAGAGTCAGACACCACAGAGAATGGGTAGATAGTATAGTATATTGGTGCAGAGCTAGTCTACAGAAACGAAGCCACTCTGTACTGGACAGAGAAAGGTGGAAGGAAATAGTAAGAGAGGCATCAGACAGCAACAGGTGCTGAACCCATGGTGGTTGATGATGATGAAGAGGAGTAGAGGAGGGTTGCAATAGGACAATATCTGTAAGGATTTTTAAGTTATTTTTCCCCTTGACCATCTCAAATATTTCAAGGCATTTAGATCTTTTAATTGTTTATAGAAAGCTATCATTTATCTACCCCTACTTTAGCCATAATTGATCATTTAGGATCTTATCCAGGAAAGCACTTAAGAATATGCTTAACTTTGAAGTGAATGTAACTACTTACGTTCTTTAATACATGTTTGCTAGATCAAGGCCTTAGTGTTCCTTTAATCTTTCATAGTAAATCATTCCTTGTCATGCCCTGGTAGTTTTGGTAGTTTTTCTTTTGATTCTTTAATATATCAATATCTTTCTGATACTGAGAAGTGCATAGCAAAATGTAGAGCCCCAAAGTCAGGATTGTAGCCATAATAAAACACATGTTAATTCAGGTCTACTCATGTCCCCGTCTCAGTTTATTCTTATTACTTTCACAACTTCCAATAAAAATATACTTTTAATGGCTTTACTGTACTGTGGAAGATGCATTGTATTAAAATATGTTGTACATCTGTATATTAACCAAAAATACATAGGAGCAATAGAATGGAAAATAGACGAAAAAATATGCTTAAAGTGACCTTTGGATGGTAGATGTCAGCAAATTAGATATGAGACTGGAGTCCAGTATTGTCAGAAAAGGCAACATATTCTTTTGGCTGCACATACTGATACTGCACAAGTCCTGCTGTGATTGTATCTACACTGGAAATAGTGAGACCTGAAATTCATACCTTTGCCATTCTCATCATGGAGCTACAAAAGTCTGCAAAGCCAGAGTATAGGCAATATACATCCTTTGGGGCTGGACTCTTCCATTCTTCTCTCAGGCTATTATGTCTCCATCTTCTTCCCAGCGAGCACTTTGGACAGCCTGCAGAGTCTCCACTTGCTCCCCAGGCTACATACTGAATAGCCTGGAGAGTGCTCTGCCAGATTAATGGGAAGCTGCCATGGAGGCAGCTAAGCCCCCTCCAAATGAGGAAAGGGCATGATCCCTGTCTGAGGCTATCCCTGTCTGAAGCATTTGTCGACAGATGTTTCTGTCAGAAGAGATTTTGCAACAAAACATCTGTCAACAGAGTGCAGCCACACACTAAAGTGGAACGAAAGAACGATCCACTCTGTCAACAGAGTGGCCAGACTGCCAGGCCACCCTCTCGACAATCAGCCAATCAGAAGCACAGCAGAATGGTCTGCCCAGCTGTTGAGAGAAGGCCCCCCTAAAGTGCCCACACAGTTTTTTGTCAACAGAATCTGCCGATTTTTGTCAACAGACTGTTGACAAGATGCTTTTTGTGTGTGGATATGCAGCGAGTTTTGTTGAGAAAACTCCAATTTTGTTGAAAACACTCGCTAGTGTAGGTGTAGCTTGGATCAAGTAAGGACACGACCTCTACTTTTGTCATTTTTATTCAAAGTCACACCTGTGAAAGCCACAAAGTGTTAGTAATTGTTAGTTTATTGTTACCATTATAGCAGTATCATTTAGAATCACACATTTCATGGATAAAAATTAAAGAAGCCCCCCCGCACAAGAAATGGCAAGATAATAAAGCACAACTGTTCATTAAATATGAAGCAAATTCATTAAGTGGTATCTGCATTTTTATAAGAATCAAGCCATGGCGGAAAATTTTCAAACCATATCATTATGATAAAAAACAGCATATTTGCCAAATACAAGACATCTGGCTTTCAGGGATGGCGGGGGGGGGGGTGTTGCGTTGCTACCCCACACACGTGCAGTCCAGCACCTAGTTGCTTTTACCTGCAGTCACAAGCAGGAGGCTGCTGTGACTTTGCTGACCAGAGAAGGGCAGCTCATCGGGAGAATACACTAATATACATGACAATTTGCCTGTTTGTTGAAAAAAAAAATCGGGATGCCTGCTTGAGAGCTAAAATATGGGACAGTCTGGTTAAAAACAGGGCTGATGGTCACCCTATGTAATGATGATGGAAAGCTATATTGTTGAAGGAATCTGATAAATAAAACCTTTTAAAGTACGGCAGAAAGATAGCTATTATAAAATCTAATTAATTTATTCACTTATGAATACTATATGTGTGCCTCTACAAAGCTACGATATTTAATTTGATTCAGTGGCTATAAACATTATTTTACCTTATTATATAAATCTGACCCTCTTCTCTAACATTAGTTTTCAATACTCAGCATTTTTATGTTTATTTTAAAGTAATATTTGTGAAAATAAAAGATATGACTATATTTTACATCTATTAACATTAAGCTAGCCCATACCTTGTTCGGAACACTGCCATCTTGAGTACCATCCTTGCAAAGCATTCTTTATAAAGGTAGACTGCATTATAAATCTTTCCTTCTATAAATATTACCAACTTAGCAACAATGTGATTAACTATTATTGTTTCTAATAAAAGCCACAGATAGTTCCCTGAACTTTATTTTGGATTGGAGATTAAGGAAATGCTTCTTTAGTATCTGCAGAGAACTGATTCGCTTCAGGCTGAAAAATATTAGAACAGTAAATGAAGTCTTTCTGATCAAACCATACCATAATAGCTTTTGTCTTGTGTCAGTTTACGTTAGCCAGCATCAGAGGAGAAAATAAGCAGAGGCTTGCTATTGTGCCTCTATTTTAAAAGGGCCTTCCATCTGGTAGGAAGCAGAAGCCATCAGCACTGTAATTAAAATGCAATTACTGTCCCCTGCCGCAATCCCAGGACGACCATTCCATCTGTGTGATATACAGTGGAAAAAACACAATTTTTTGCACTTTTCTAGCTCCATTAAGTTTATTCTCTTTCTATTAATTAATCTAACAGCACTAAGGGGTCGTTCTTGTTTTGCAAACCACCATGTCACAAACTGTGCACTCACAAAGACTGAAATCACATGAATTTTTAAAACTCTGCACCATCCCTGTGACATAAAACCTTAATTACTTCTGACTAAATCTGTAATTAAAATATATCACCACAGCAGATTTACCTGTGTGCGTGGGTGTTGGAGTGCATGCTTCTGTGACTGTCACAAATGAATCACTCTGAGACAGTGTTATAAAAAGGAGATTAGGATGTACGAGTGAAAGGACACAGAACAGGGACTTGAAAATGAAAAACTGGCAGCAATCTAGGAAAAACCTGTACACCACTAAAATAAGGAAGAACAGCTATGCTATTTTATTACGTTTCTTAAAAATAAAAATAGGTTTTGCATATATCTGTACAATTTATTCTCGTTTTCCATTGTAGTATACTGTCATGAACTAAAATGAAAAATAAAGCATTTGATAAAACAACATCATATATTCAAAAGGAGAGAAGTCCTCAAATATTTAATATGTTTAGTATTAATATCTGAATGAGAATCTGGTCAGGAAGGAGCAGAGGAGCCACTCTGGGCTCAGGAGACTTAATTCTTCTGCCATTATAGAGCATACTCAAGTTGTAAGCCAAGTTAAAAACCCAGGCATGAAGCTAAGTTAGTGGCCAGCAAGCCAGGGGCGGAGGACATGCTCTGGGAGCTCCAGAAGATCACTAGAGCCAAATCCAGAGGAGGCACTACTCCCAACAACAGAGACAAGGGCTAAAAGCATGGAGGACAATGTTCTCCAGGGATGGAAAGCAGATGGATAAGATATTTGCAGTCCAAGATAGGAAGTGACCCAGGGAACCTCACCTGAGTTTGACACCAGTTGCTGACAGGTGAGCAGATGAACCAGCTTACTAGAGGACTGGGTCAGAACCTGGTGGAGTGGGAAGGCCTCAATTCCCCTCCTGCACCCCATACTGTACTTACTAGGCAGGATTGTCACCCCAATGACTGTAGTCATTTGTCAGGAGATTCATGACCCAACCTTATAAAAGAGCTGAAAAAATTTACTTAATATTTTTCCTTCAGCTGAACATCTGTTTTATTTGATATGTTCTTCTGACCTTCAATTTTGCTTGATGCTTATAGAAATCAGACGTGTGGTAGGATGAGTTTTCTCTCATTGGTAACCTACCAATGGGTTGTCTCCAGTTGTACCTGACCTTCACCAATATTATGCACCTTTCTAGCTGGCTTTTATACCAACAGCTGTAGTGATATGGATTGAATATGTCTTCCTAGCCATGGACAATGGACATATATCCACATTTGCACTATCAGGTCTTATTGAACACTTGACACCAGATGTCACCATGTACTTCATACTGGATCGAGCCCACAGTTCACAGATGTTATTATTTTGAACTTATGGAATTATGATTTCTTTTTGAAGTGATTTGTGTTTATATTTTGAAACAATAAGTGAATGAACAATATTCTTTTGGGTCAGAAACTGGGTGCTGAGATTAAATCTGCATTATTCTGAGAAGAATATTGCAATAATAATATGTAACTATAATGCCATACGGTGCATTATGCAACTGGCACATTGTTGTCACTCAGCAATCCTAAATGGCTTATAAAACAAAGGGGATTCGAAATAGTACAAAGATAAACAAACTGCACACACACAAATACCCAGTGTAATGAAATACAGCTAATCTCCAGTATAATAAATGTCGAACACCATTAAATATGACATAACAGCATTACTATTGGACCTTCAGGGCCCCCACTAACATCACTTGTAATTTTGCTATCAAAGATTCAGGGAAAATATAAGAGTGATATACAATAACAGCTTGATGGAATTATATATTTGTACACGCTGTAGTTGCTCATCTCTGATCCTAATTAACGGAAAAATTAACCATTTGTAGATAGCAATGGGATCTACTTGTTCTTGTGTTCTTGAAAGCATCTCCTTCTAGCCCCACACAAACCTCATTTAAACTGGCCCAAAAATGTGGAGAATTATGCAGATGATCCACCAAAAATATTTTAATTTGCTTTTACAGCAGATTAAGGTACTGTATGATTAAGAGATACAACGCTGCCTCTTCCACTCATAAGCCTATGGGCTCACTATCGTACACACAACCAATCTGTTCTTGTACAAAGTTAATGAAAGTATTGACCACACTTTTGATGAACAACTGCACATTGGGAGTTATTTTAGTAACCTAGCACATGAAACACCCCAAAACTAGCTTTTATATGATGAATGCTATCAATTTGTTCCTCTGAGCTACTTTTATTTGTAGAACGTGGTTTCATGTCTTAATATTTTAATATTAAATAAATACTAATGGAAGTGCATTCTCCTTGAAATTAGGTCATTTAGAAGTCTATTCTATTCAAACAGTTTTATGTTTTACAGGTGTCATTGATTAAGACAGAGAACTGAGAAATCAATCGATGGCATTTGTCTAATAGCTGCTAGTCCTTTAGAAAACTAAGGCTTGGTCTACACTTGCACCCATCTTCAAAGGGGGTGTGGTAATCAGAGTGATGGGAGATTACTAATGAAGTGCTGCAGTGAATATGCAGCACTTCATTAGGCTAATTCTCCCCCGCAGCAACTTTGAAGTGTCAAACTTTGAAGTGCCAGCACGTGTGTAGCCATGGGCACTTTGAAATGCCCGCACTACTTTGAAGTGCCTGTGGCTACACCCACACCGGCACTTTGAAGTTTGACACTTTGAAGTTGCCACGGGGCAGAATCATCCTAATGAAGTGCTGCATATTCACTGCAGCACCTCATTAGTAATCTCCCATCACCCTAATTACCATGCCCCCTTGAAGTTGGGGGCAAGTGTAGAGAAGCCCTAAGTGTTCTGTCATTTACAAACAGCACTTTATAACAAAGTAGCTTACTCTGATACTCACTTCCTTTTTCTCCAACATTTTTGCTGGGGGGTGTCACAATGGCAGCATGGATCACCATGCCTAATAGCTAGAGCAAGAGTCAGTCTGCTCTGAGGCAGTGTCAGGAATCAGTAGTCAATCTGAAGAGCAAGCAGGGAAGCAGGGCTGGCGCAGTACATGAATTGCAGTGGGGGCTTCTGACCCTGTGCTTGGCATGGCTTCTACATGTTCTTATATGGAATAGTCTCCTATATCCAACCCCCATCTCCTGTGCACTATAACCACTCTGGTTCCATTGCACATTGGTTGGTTAGGAGACAGGAAATAAATGATCTGTAAGGTACCATTGGCTTCACGCTATTACCTACTTGTATTATGATTGTACTATGGCTTGAATGGAGGAGATTGTAGTAATTGAGGTGGAAAATAAGGGCCTACAAAAGTCTTAGCAGTGTATATATAGAGAAAAGGACAGACATTATGGAGGAAGTAGTAGTATGAGTTGGACATGGCTGAATATGCAGTTCTAGAGAAACGTCAGAGTCAAAAATGACACTCGTTACAAGAATTGGTGACTGGAAGGCTGATGGTAGTATAAACAGTGAAAGAGAAAAGGACATAAATGGAAGAAGTTAAAAGGAAAGCTTTGGAGTACCTTATGCAGATTTAAGGGAACAGAAAAATAGGATACAGCTATCTACTCTTTTGAAGAGACAATGTAAATACTTTGTTCCAATAAACCACATGTAACCTTTCACAAATCACAGGGCTGAATCTCACCTTTTGTTCATAAAAATAGGTAGTTTAAAACTGAGTATATTTTAAGGGCCAACATTTTAAAAATGCTGGTCTTTGATAACAAAACAATTAAATTAATAATAGATTATAGGCGGTAGTGATTTTTATTATGTCTATAAGGTAAACTAGATTTAAAAGTTTTACTTTTATCCTCAGATTAGTTGTTAGCATTGGTTGCATTAATTTTTAGGGGAAAAGAATACATGATTTGTTCCAACTTCCGTGTTTAAAGAGGATTTTTATTATAGTAAAGAAAAAGACTGCACTGTAATGGATATATTGTCTAACAATCTGAAGAGTCTTGAAAAATATATTTAAAGTATGTACACTATTACACTAATAAGTACTAAGCACTTGTCATAAAAATGGTATAAAATGCCAAATGGTATAAAAGCATGTTCTTGAGTTAAATTACAGTATTGCATAAGGCAGCTAGGTTACTTAGAAATCATAAGAGGTTGATAAAGGTACTACTTCAAAGACAAGAATTCAGATTTTATTTTCATGGAACAATAAAGCAGTGAGAGAATTCTCAATTAACCATCTCTGTTCATATCTGCCTTGCAAAATTCTAACCACCCTTTTGCCTGGAGCGAGTAATTTTTTTGACGGGCGAGTAAATTATCATTAGTCTTGTCATTATCATCAATAATCATGGCAACATGCTGATGAGTAGATTTTGAATCTGGACTGGTACATTTTCATGGCAATTTTGCAAGGCAGGTTTAAACTGAGTGTAAGCTAGGAACACAAAAGAATTAATACAGATTTTACATAAAGCCTTTCAAGTATATTTAGATAGGTATAACCCTTTCTGTGGTTATGTTAAATCACCTAAGTTCATTACTCCACTAGTTTTTGTCATGAGTTAACCAAAAAGACCTTAACTGTATTTACATGAATGAAAAGTGCCATCAAATGTAACCATCCTTACTGCACAGCATTGGAAAATACAAATACAATAGATTTAAAGCCATTTCCATAAGAGCTCCACTTATCCATGTTAATGGAGTTGCCTTTCTCCACAGGTGATTGGCAAGGAGATAGACAAATAAGAAGACTGGAGAGTGATCTGCCAGTAAGGAATGTAGTCGCCAAAGTAGAACTGGAGCCAAGAGAGAGACTTTGCTAGAATTAAGACACTAAACGCAGCCGGTTAAACTCAAATGTCAACAATAACCGATCACTACTGCTAGGCTGACATATGCTCACTGGCGTTAATCTCACAGAAACCCATTTTACACATACAAAATCTCCTCTCCTGCAAGTAAGTTGCTCCAGGTATCACCTCAACTGTTTGACACAAACTTTAAAAAAGTAGAAATACAGTAAACTCTTTCATGTCCAGCAGCCCAGGACCAGGAGATTGCCAGGTATTCAAATATTCTGGATAATAAAGAGGTTCAAGGAAGACAGTGCCATTGCGGAGCGATTAAATGATTTCTTTGCTTCAGTCTTCACGGCTGAGGATGTTACAGAGGTTCCTAAATCTGAGCCAGCCTTTTTAGGTGACAAATCTGAGGAACTCTCCCAGATTGAAGTGACATTAGAGGGGGTTTTGGAGTTAATTGATAAGCTGAATAGTAACAAGTCTCCAGGACCAGACGGTATTCACCCAAGGGTTCTGAACGAACTCAAATGTGAAATTGTGGAGTTATTAACAGTGGTTTGTAACCTATCTTTTAAATCCGCTTCGGTACTGTAGGAGTCCTGGGACGCCCAGCCCTTGGCCTAGGGCGGGCGGCAATCAAAAGAGGGTTATAACACCGGCCCAGCCCTCAGTTCGGGGCGGGGCAGCAGTTCACAACAGTAATACAGTACAGGCCCAGCCCTCAGTTCAGGGCGGGCAGCAGTTCACAGTTGTAACACAGTCCAGGCCCAGCCCTCAGTCCAGGGTGGGGCAGCAGTTCACAATCGCAACACAGTGCAGGCCCAGCCCTCAGTTTGGGGCAGGGCAACAGCACAAGGGTTTGAGCACAGGCCCAGCCCTCAGTTTGGGGCAGGGCAACAGCATAAGGGTTTGAGCACAGGCCCAGAGCGGGCTGGCCCTGTCAAGGAGGGGGTAGGGGGTTGCAGGCCCTCCCACTCCACGGTGACCCAGCCCGGGGCCCTGGGGGTCACTCACACACGACCACGGCAGTGGGGATCCAGGCCGCAACACACTGCCATGGGTTCGGGAGCGTCGTTCCCTGGGCCACTTCCTACCTCTACCTCCACTGGGGGAAGGTCCCAGTCCATCTGGTCAGGGGGTCCCACGGGGTCGGTCTCCTCCAAATCGTCCACCTTCGGGGGCTCCGGCCAGTCGCTCATGTCAATGTCATTGGGATAGTCTGGCGGCGGTAGCACGGTGGGCCCGAGGCGATCCTGGGCCTGAGGGCTGCAGTGGTCCGCCGGGACTCTGGGGCAGGCCGCTCCTGGGGCCTCGTGGTCGCTCACCCTCGCTGGTCTGGCCACGTCCGGGGCTTCCTCCAAGGCGGGGGGGGTCTCCGCCAGCGTGAGGGTCCTGGCAAGTCTGGGAAGTCTGGGTAGTCCCCCTGGGGCATCTGGATCTGTGGTTGTTCGGGGCCGCTGGGGGCTTGCTCCTCCGGTCCAGCCGGGTGGCGACAGGCCCTCTGCCCTTGGCGCCGGGGAGCTTGTGTAGGCGCCTCCTCCCTGCTCGGAGGCCCGGGATTTAATGGGTCCCGAGCCATGCCCTTGGCCCTTCTAGCCCTGGGCCCCGCCCTCTGAGGGGCGGGCCACTGGTGTTCTGGCTCCGGGCCTACCCACCGGGGCCTCTGCGCAGCCTCCTCTGCCTCTGAGTCAGCAGGAGGCCATACTGACTCACTACACTCCCCCCACTCAAGTCCATCTCCCGTAACATGGGGGCGGACTCCTCCATCTCCCCCAGGTGGGAAAGGAAGTTGGCATTTGTATGGTCCTTACCTGCCCGATGACGTACGTCGAAGGCATACGGCTGTAACGCCAAATACCAGCGCATAATTTGGGTGTTGGTATCGTTCATTCGGGACAGCCACTGTAAAGGAGCATGGTCCATAACTAGGGTGAAGGGGGCGCCCAACAGGTAATATCTAAGGGCGTCGCAGGCCCACTTCACAGCCAGGACCTCCTTTTCTATTACAGCGTAGCGCTGTTCCCTCGGGAAAAGCTTCCGGCTTATATAGACCACCGGATGATCTTCTCCGTCAATCTCCTGGGATAGGACAGCCCCCAGGCCTACCCCCGAGGCATCAGCTTGCAGGATGAACAGACGGTGAAGTCGGGGCTGTAGAGGACAGGTTCCTGCATTAGGCAGTTCAAGTGTTCGGAATGCCTTGTCTGTAGCTGCGGTCCATACCACCCTTTGCGGCTGGGCTTTTGTCAAAAGCTGCGTCAGTGGGGCGGCAATTGAAGCAAACTGCGGGATGAAGCGTCGATAGTACCCTGCCAGTCCCAAGAACCGTCGTACCTGCCGTTTGGTACTGGGGGGAAGGCAGGCCGCTAGGGCCTGCACCTTGTCCACAAGGGGCTTTACCTGGCCCCCTCCTATAGTGTACCCAAGATAAGTCATCTCCTGCCATCCAATGCGGCACTTCTTCGGGTTCATCATCAGGCCTGCTGCCCTCAGGGACCTAAGGACCGCTGCCACCCGGTCCAGGTGTTCCTCCCAATGGCGACTATATACGACGATGTCGTCGAGGTAGGCCACGGTGTAGTCCTGGTGGGGCTGAAGGAGATGGTCCATAAGCTGCTGGGAGGTCGCCGGGGCACCGTGGAGACCAAAGGGCATTTGGGTGAACTGGTACAGGCCTGATGGAGTTGCAAAGGCCGTCTTCTCCCGTGAAGAAGGTGCCAAGGGGATCTGCCAGTACCTCTTACTGAGGTCAAGGGTACTGAAATAGCAGACCGCCCCCAGACGTCCCAACAATTCGTCGACCCGGGGCATTGGATACACATTGAATTTGGAGATCACGTTCACCCGTCTAAAGTCGATGCAAAATCTCCAAGTGCCGTCGAGTTTAGGGATGACTACCACAGGGCTGCGCCACTCACTTTGGGACAGTTCTATCACTCCCAGGGCCAGCATCACCCGTACCTCCTCTTCCACTACTTCCCGCATCCAGAAGGGTAGTGGGAGCGTGGCGTCGTGAACCACCTTCCCAGGTTCCGTGCAGATGACATGGCAGACCAGGGAGGTGTGTCTGGGGAGGGCGGTGAAGTTATCCTGGAACGCTTGGAGGAGGCACTGGGCCTGCTTCCGTTGCTCTTCTGTCAGCGTTGCCCCAAGGGCTGGTTGTGCTGGTTCCTCCCCGTGAGGCACCTGGGGTCCCAGTTCGGGGTCCGGGGGGTAGGGGTTTATCATGAAGCCCTCCCGGTCCCGCCACAGTTTTAAGAGATTGATATGATATCGCTGCGTCTTCTTACGGTGGTCGGGTTGGTAAACTTCATAGATGACAGGCCCCACGGCTCGAATAATCTCATAAGGTCCCTGCCACCTAGCCAGCAACTTAGACTCGCTGGAGGGTAGCAGGACCAGGACCCGATCACCTGGCTCGAAACTGCGGCTCTGCGCCTCCTGGTTGTAGGTTCGGGCTTGGGACGCCTGTGCAGCTCTCAGGTTTTCCTCTGCGAGGGCCCCTACTTGTTCCAGGCGCTTCTGGACCTGGAAGACGTATTGCAGCAGTCCCTTTGAGGGGGACGTGGTTTGCTCCCAGACCTCCCGCATAAGGTCGAGTACTCGCCGGAGGCGGCGTCCGTACAGTAACTCGAATGGAGAGAAACGCGTGAAGGACTGGGGAACCTCCCGGATGGCCAAAAGCAAGGGAGGCAGCAACTGATCCCACCAGCGCAGGTCCTCTGGTGGGAATTTGCGCATCATCTCTTTCAGCGTGCGGTTAAAGCGCTCTACCAGGCCATCCATCTGGGGGTGGTACACAGAGGTGTGTAGTTGTTTAATCCCCAGGAGCGCACAGACCTGCCTCATCAGGCAGGATGAAAAATTGGTTCCCTGATCGGTGAGAAGTTCCCATGGCAGCCCTACTAAGGCGAAGATCTTCATTAGCTCTCCCGCGATGGTGCGGGCCGTGATATTGCGCAGTGGGATGGCCTCCGGGAAGCGGGTGGCATAGTCCACGAGGACCAACACAAACTGATACCCAGCCATGCTCTTAGGGAGCGGGCCCACCAGATCCATGGCCACCCACTCGAACGGGGTCCCCACTACTGGCATCGGGATTAACGGAGCCTTAGGGACCCGCAGGGGAGCAGCAAGCTGGCACACGGGGCAGGAACTACAATAGTTTTTGACCTCCTGATGGATCCCTGGCCAAAAGAACCGGGAAAGTATCCGAGCTAGTGTCTTTTCTTGGCCTAGGTAGCCGGCGGTGGGGATATCATGGGCCAACTTCATTACGACCCGTCGGTGGCATTTCGGCACCAGTTGCTGTGCTCGTTGCTCCTGGGTCTGGGCGTCCCGGTCCACCCGCTCCTGACGCAGCTCGAAGTGGGGCCACTGTGCCATGAGCTGGGGGTCCGTGGCCACCCCGTCAACTGCCGCAACCTGGGCATAGGCCCGGCTTAGCGTGGGGTCGTCTCTCTGGTCCAGGCAGAAATCTGAGGTTACCCCGTCGTCAGGGCTGGTCCCATTTGAGCCTTCGGCGGGTCCTTCAGTAAGGGGTCCCAGGTCTGGCTCCACCCTTTCCTTGGGTGGATCCTCTGGCGTATTCCCCTCCAGGACAGGGGCTGCCTCCCCCTTGAGTCCAGTGGCCAGGCGGAAGATACCCACGAAGCCTGGCCAGTCCCGGCCTAACACCACTGGGTACGCCAGTCGGGGCGCTAGGCCGACCACCAAATGATGGGTCACCCCTGCCACCGTCAGGGGCACCCGTGTGCTGGGGTATGGATGCACGTCGCCATGGATGCACTGCAGCCGAATGGTCCCTAGAGTGGGGTCAACCTCCAGGCCGTCCCATTGGCGGACCAGGGTCTGGCTGCACCCTGAGTCCACTAAGGGGACCGTGGCCTCAGTCCCCACGAGGACCGGGACCGTAATCGTGGGCGCCTGTGGGGGTTGCGCCCTCTTTTCGGTCGCCCATACTCGGCCAAAACTACAGAAATGTTCCAGGCAGTCCCGTTGGAGGTGTCCCCGTTGACCACAGATTAAGCAGGGTCCTAGCGCTGGTTGGGGCCCCCCGTGGGTCTGGTGGCCCCCTCAGGTCCCCCCTGGGGGATACTGGGGCCTGGCTTCCGCGGTGGCCTCCGACGAAGACTGGGTGATTCCCGCAGCTGGCCGGGCAGTTCGGAGCGGGGCTCCCCTGGCTTCTCAGCTCCCCGACGCGGGGACCGTGACGACGGCGCCAAGCCCGTGGGTGCCTCTGGCCCCTCTGCGGCGAGGACGTCCTCCATGAGGTCGACGGCAGCTTGCACGGTGGTAGGTCGGTGGTGCCGCACCCAAGCCTGCCCTCTGGGTGGGAGGATGCAGAGGAACTGTTCTAAGACGACCTGCTCCATGAGCTCTGCGGGGGTCCTCACCTCCGGGTGCAGCCACCGCCGGCACGCATCCCTCAGCTCCTGTGCCACGCACTGCGGCCAAGCCCCCGGGGCGTAGGTCAGGGTCCAGAACCGCCAGCGGAAGGTCTCAGGGCTAACGTCCAGGGCGTCGAGGACGGCTGCCTTCACCCGGTCATAATCTTGGGCGTCTTCAATAGATAGTGCCCGGTAAGCTCTCTGGGCCCCCCAGGTCAAATAAGGGGCCAACAATGTAGCCCACTGGTTCCGAGGCCACCCAGCCACCACCGCTACTCATTCAAAGGTGACTAGGAAGGCCTCCAGATGATCCGCTGGACCCATCTTTGTCAGCCGGACCGGCAGGACTGATGCAGGGCCCTCCCCTGGAGTTCCCTGCCGTGCCTCGGCCGGCAATGGCACCAGGGCTGCCAGCTGCTGCAGACATTGCTGCTGGTGCTCCTGGTTCTGGGCCATCAGTTCAGTCAACAGCTGTGTCTGCTGTGCTCCCAGCTGCTGGAGCAGCTGCTGTTGCTGCTGTAGCTGGGCAGTCTGCTGCTTTTGCTGACTTTCTGCTAAGTACTTCAGCAGCTTGTCAATCTCCATCATTGGAGTGGGGACAGCAACAACAACAAAAAAAATACAGCAGATAGTTACCCGCACCAGCTGGGGTCTCTTCTACTCTGTGGGCTTGCGAGTCCACTCCCTCACCCCTTACGTCAGGTGTGGGGATCGACTACCCCCATTCTCCACCACGTGTAGGAGTCTTGGGACGCCCAGCCCTTGGCCTAGGGCGGGCGGCAACCAAAAGAGGGTTATAACACCGGCTCAGCCCTCAGTTCGGGGCGGGGCAGCAGTTCACAACAGTAATACAGTACAGGCCCAGCCCTCAGTTCAGGGCGGGCAGCAGTTCACAGTTGTAACACAGTCCAGGCCCAGCCCTCAGTCCAGGGCGGGGCAGCAGTTCACAATTGCAACACAGTGCAGGCCCAGCCCTCAGTTTGGGGCGGGGCAACAGCACAAGGGTTTGAGCACAGGCCCAGCCCTCAGTTTGGGGCGGGGCAACAGCACAAGGGTTTGAGCACAGGCCCAGAGCGGGCTGGCCCTGTCAAGGAGGGGGTAGGGGGTTGCAGGCCCTCCCACTCCACTGCGACCCGGCCCGGGGCCCTGGGGGTGGCTCACACACGACCACGGCAGTGGGGATCCAGGCCGCAACACACTGCCATGGGTTCGGGAGCGTCGTTCCCTGGGCCACTTCCTACCTCTACCTACACCGGGGAAGGTCCCAGTCCATCTGGTCAGGGGGTCCCGCGGGGTCGGTCTCCTCCAAATCGTCCACCTTCGGGGGCTCCGGCCAGTTGCTCATGTCAATGTCATTGGGATAGTCTGGCGGTGGTAGCACGGTGGGCCCGAGGCGATCCTGGGCCTGAGGGCTGCAGTGGTCTGCCGGGACTCTGGGGCAGGCCGCTCCTGGGGCCTCGTGGTCGCTCACCCTCGCTGGTCTGGCCACGTCCGGGGCTTCCTCCAAGGCAGGGGGGTCTCCGCCGGCGTGAGGGTCTTGGCAAGTCTGGGAAGTCCGGGTAGTCCCCCTGGGGCATCTGGATCCGTGGTTGTTCGGGGCCGCTGGGGGCTTGCTCCTCCAGTCCGGCCGGGCAGCGACAGGCCCTCTGCCCTTGGCGCCGGGGAGCTCGTGTAGGCGCCTCCTCCCTGCTCGGAGGCCCGGGCTTTAATGGGTCCCGAGCCATGCCCTTGGCCCTTCTAGCCCTGGGCCCCACCCTCTGAGGGGCGGGCCACTGGTGTTCTGGCTCTGGGCCCACCCACCAGGGCCACTGCGCAGCCTCCACTGCCTCTGAGTCAGCAGGAGGCCATACTGACTCACTACAGGTACCCAATGACTGGAAGACGGCCAATATAACGCCAATATTTTAAAAAGGCTCTAGAAGAGACCCTGGCAATTATAGACCGATAAGTCTAACATCAGTACCAGGCAAATTAGTAGAAACAATAGTAAAGAATAAAATTGCAAGGCATGTAGAAGAGCACAAATTGTTGGGCAAAAGTCAGCATGGTTTCTGCAGAGGGAAGTCGTGTCTAACTAATCTATTAGAATTCTTTGAAGGGGTTAATAAACATGCGGACAAGGGGCACCCAGTGGACATAATATACCTAGATTTCCAGAAAGCCTTTGACACGGTCCCACACCAAAGGCTTATGTGTAAATTAGGCGGTCATGGGATAGGAGGAAAGATCCTTTCATGGATCGGGAACTGGTTAAAAGACAGAAAACAAAGGGTTGGAATAAATGGTAAATTTTCACAATGGAGGGGGGTAACTAGTGGTGTTCCCCAGGGGTCAGTCCTGGGACCAATCCTGTTCAACTTGTTCATCAATGTTCTAGAAAATGAGGTAAGCAGTGAGGTGGCAAAGTTCGCAGATGACACCAAGTTGTTCAGGACAGTCAAAACCAAAAGGGATTGTGAAGAACTTCAAAAAGATCTCAGCAAACTGAGTGATTGGGCAGCAAAAAGGCAAATGAAATTTAATGTGGGTAAGCGTAAGGTACTGCACATTGGAAAAAATAACCCAAATTACACGTACAATATGATGGGGCCAAATTTAGCTACGACAGATCAGGAAAGGGATCTTGGAGTTATAGTGGATAGTTCTCTGAAGACATCCACGCAGTGTGCAGCGGCAGTTAGTAAAGCAAATAGGATGTTAGGAATCATTAAAAAAGGGACAGATAATAAGACAAAAGATATCATACTTCCCCTATATAAAACTATGGTACGCCCACATCTTGAGTACTGCGTGCAGATGTGGTCTCCTCACCTCAAAAAAGATATACTGGCATTAGAAAAGGTTCAGAAAAGGGCGACTAAGATGATTAGGGGTTTGGAACGGGTCCCATATGGGGAGAGGCTAGAGAGACTGGGACTTTTCAGTCTGGAAAAGAGGCAATTGAGGGACAATATGATAGAGGTATATAAAAGCATGAATGGTGTGGAGAAAGTGAATATAGAAAAATTATTTACCTTTTCCCATAATACAAGAACTAGGGGACACCAAATGAAATTGATGGGTAGTAGGTTCAAAACTAATAAAAGGAAATTTTTCTTCACACAGCGCACAGTCAACCTGTGGAACTCCTTGCCGGAGGAGGCTGTGAAGGCCAGGACTCTATTAGGGTTTAAAAAAGAGCTCGATAAATTTTTGCAGGTTAGGTCCATAAATGGCTATTAGCCAGGGGTAAAGTATGGTGCCCTAGCCTTCAGTACAAGGGCAGGAGATGGATGGCAGGAGATAAATCACTTGATCGTTGTCTTCTGTTCTCCTTCTCCGGGACACCTGGCATTGGCCACTGTCGGCAGACGGGATACTGGGCTGGATGGACCTTTGGTCTGACCCAGTATGGCCATTCTTATGTTCACCAAGCAATGCATTAACACTAAAGAAAAATGAGATTAGATACTATGAAACAAAGCGTCCACCAAGCGTCACCAAGCGTCCACATTCCCAAGGTATTCTGTAGACAGTAAATTGACAAAATGTGGCACTACTGTTGACAGTATTATCCTGCTCCCGAGGAGGAAGAACACCTCTGTTGACAGAGATTTGTTGACAGAAATCCAGTCTGGATGTTCCAGGGGGCCTTATGTCAACAGAAAGGGCCTCCAGGAGACCTCTGGAGATTGACATACCAACTGCTTCTCCACAGGGACGGCAGGCTGTGGCCAGATATCCTGTCTCCAGAGGGTTGGGAGAGAGCCAGACACAGATCTCCACAAAGGTGTCCTTCCGCCTGTGGAAGTTCTGGAGCCACTGGTAGTCATCCCATTGCCCCATGACCAGCTGGTCTCACCAGTCAGAACTAGTACAGTGCCTCCAGATCTGCCTGTGCATCCAGGGTGTGCAAGTGCAGGTGGGACCGTGCAGCACCGATGGCATGTTCCTCAAAACTGATGCCAGGCTTGCCCTCCCAGCTGGAGAGGAAGACAGCCATGAGGATGTGCATCTCTGGGTGAGGCCAGTGCAAGTCCAGGGACTGCTCTGGCACAATGGCTAGCTAGAAAGTGCTGTGTATCTCAGCAAGCATCAAAGCCCTGCTGTAGCAGCTATGCTGTCCATCAAGCCTCAGTATGGGCAGGGAATGGACACTGGGGGGGGTCTTAAGGGCGTGTCTTGCTGGGGCTCCCAGAAGGGATTGCCAGCCATGAGACCCTGTCTGACAGTGTTCTGGGGGCCATTCTGTCAAGAGCCCAGTCAATAAGTCTGGCCGCTCTCTGTCAACAGAGAGGATTGCTTTTTTGATCTGCTTTGCTGTCTGGCTGCAGTCTGCCAACAGGGCCATGTCTACACTTGGCCAAAAAATTGGAAAGGCCATGCTAATGGCGAAATCAGAGAATATTAATGAGGTTCTGAAATGAATATTCAGCATCTCATTAGCATGCTGCCAGCTGCAGGACTTCGAAAGGGCCATGTTTCGATTGCACGTGGCTCTTCTACCTGGGGCCCTTTTGGAAAGGCCCCCACAGCTGATAGGAATAAGGGGATTTCAACGTTTGCAGGGTCTTTTCGCAAAGGACCCCCATATAGACAAGCCATGCACGACTGAAATGCGGCACTTTGAAAGTGCTGTGGCCAGCAGCATGCTAATGAGGTGCTGAATATTCATTGCAGTGCCTCATTAGTATTCCCCGATTTCGCCATTAGCATGGTCCTTTCGAAATTTTTGCCAAGTGTAGATACAGCCTAGATATTTTGTAGGAAGATATCTTCTGACAGACACTTCTGTCAACAGATCTAAACGTAGCCCAAAAGATCAACTGTACTGTATTGTTTCACTTAATTAGGCAGAGCATAAACGCAACCTATTTATGCTGAGAGTTTGATTCTCCATATACTTCACATATAAGTTTATACTTCGCTTTCAAAAGTACCAAGTTGTCTAAAGATTGAAACATTTTCTCCATTGATTAACTTTCTAATAATAAGGTTTATAAAAATGACCATCAACTACATGTCGTATATTTATTTCTTAGCACAAAATAAAAAATTGCTTGGTTCTGATGAAATCTCAATAGGATAATTAATCATTGTGTTACTCAATAGTGAAAATTAGGCACAATAGGTGCCAGAGGACAATGAGGTTCACTTCTTCAAAAAAGTAAAGATTTTCGTCAATAAACAATAAAAAATGCACCCACCATTGTGTATTCAATCAATGTGCTAGCACACAAACATGAATTAGCTTTGTTGTTTTCGAAAGTGTTACTTTTGAAAGTGAGGCTTCCTTTCAAAGGAACCTCGTCTATACAGCTATTTTGCATTTCAAAAGCAGCACTTTCAATGCAGCAAGTGGCTGACATTATGCAAATGAGGCACTGAATATTCATATCAGAGCCTCATTAGCATTTTCAATCTGCTGTATTTACATGCCCCTTCCGAAAGGGAGGGGCAGTGTAGATGCAGCCCTAGTGTTACACTCACTTTAGCTCATTATATTAAATGAGGAGGGAGAAAACATGGAAGAAATTGCTGAATTATCATGAAATAAGGCTAATTCAAAGCCTGAACATTTACCAAATGATTTTAAATTTTCTCTTTTAATGTTTCCTTTTCTTCATTCAGGAAAGTAACTCTTTATTAATCACTTTGATAAGTTATTTGTTTCAGTTCAGCCAAGAAAAGGAAATGGATCAACCCCAGTCTGGTATAGGCCCGTCCTCCCACCCTAATTTTATCACTGAGGTAAACAAAGGCTCAGAAATGAACTACTCCTAACACTGGATTTTGCATGTCTGACAAAAATCTCTTCAGTGAAGATTTTCTTTTCTTGGACTATATCCTGTCTTTTGCCATTATAGGGGGGAAAAAAAAGATACAAGTACAAAAAGAAATAAACTACCTAAGAGTCTGTATTTAGATAAAGCATTTTAATGCACATTCATTAAATTATGTGACCTGTTTTCAAGTATGACAAAAGTCCTGTTAAAATATTTTCAGAGAAATCTGAAAAAATAGAGTCTTAGGAAATCGTTCATAATTCTATTATCAAATAATTTAAAAGTACAGAGTAGGTTTCCTGTATATGGATACAGATCTTATTTCTCAAAAAACTGTATACAGGTCAAACTAGTTTTATGTAATAAAAATTATAAAAAAACATAATTTTAATATAATAGGCTATATTTCAACAAATTCAATTTGCATTAGTCCAGCAGAAGTAGTTATTCATTACAGTGTATACACACATAATCTTGATGTTTTGAAGGTGACTCAGACTGGCTGAGTAAGTAAGCCAGGGACGGCCAGGGAAAGCATTTACTCAGCATCTAGGGTACATATTACAAGCTCAGCTCTGCATGAAGGGCAATTTGGACCATAAAGAAACAGCAAACTGATTCAAGGACAAGTATAGTTTAACACTTCCAATTTCATGAACTGAGAACAAAATCCCATTTTTAAAGAAAAATGTACAGAAAAAAATATGGTTCATAAAAAGCAGACCAAGTATAATGCTGGGAATTTAGCACCACCCCTAATGAACGTTTGCCTATTGTAATGTGAATTTATGTTTTACAAATTAAGTTCAAGGCTAATGAATTTATCTTAGAATTTTCTCTTCTTTCCAGTTAAATAGAAAACAACTAGTTTTTTTGGTATTGCCATTTTAAAAGCTATATAATCTAATAGCACTGAGAGAGAAAAAAAGATTCTTGGGGAACAAAGGATGTGAGGGTGTGAGAATGGAAGAATCAGCTTCAGGGACAGCAGAAAAAGTTAAGCTGTGAAAGCAGATAGACAAAAAAACAGGCAGGCACAAGAAACAGAGTAAGCAGACATAAACTCTGCTTTTGAATGGGCAAGCACATCTTTCACTGAATTTAGCACAAGTAGAACATACCTATTAGAGGATCAATTTGAAAAGACGCTTCTAAAAAATTATTAATTAGAAGAAGTTTCCTCCAAGGATCTGTATTTCTGGCTGGGGCATGATTTCAGAAAAAAATGGAGCATGTGAGAGTTGTATCAGCAACTGCGGTTCCATTTACCCACTAGACTGAAGCTGCTCTTTAGAGGTTAGCATGCTAGTCCCATCCTGGAGCAGCCAAGGCCAAAGGTCTATTCCTGCCCACCCCCCATATTTTCAAATAGGCCTGTTCCCAGAGGAGCCCATTCCCTGCTGGCATGAAGGAGAGGACAAGCCAAATCTCAGGGACAGCATGATCGCATGGGCTAGACTGAAGTACCACTCTCTGAAATTTGTCCCTGACAATTTGGGTGGACCAAATTTAAGTGAGTGGCACTGCAGCCTGCCTGGGTCCCCTCACTTTTGCAGTCCTTTCAGTGCCTTTAGCAGGAGCCTGGGCATGGGTGCAGTTCACCACTGGCCAAACACGGGCAGGAATCGGCTCCCAGCACTAAGCTCCAGCTGCTAAGAAAAGTCAGGGGGAAAAGGAACAAATTATCATTGGGAACAAAATTCTAAACCTCTGATGATAAAAA
Source organism: Carettochelys insculpta (assembly GCF_033958435.1). NCBI lineage: Eukaryota > Metazoa > Chordata > Testudines > Carettochelyidae > Carettochelys > Carettochelys insculpta. Next base: position 9,228,138 of record NC_134145.1, read on the forward strand.
TCTCAAGGGTCTCACATTCTTACTAAGTGCACTATCACAGTGTGATGGTTTATTTTTTAAACATTAACACTGACAAAAACATGTTACATTAACTCTTAAATTAAGTTTATCCATTATTAATTTGTCCCAGTCTCCTTGGTCTGCCCCATATAGCTGTTGTGCTCTGCTACAATACAATCCATTTGCTCTGCCTTGGCAATAAGTCCCATTTAAATCAGTAGATATGACTGTGTTAAATGAAAACTATCTTTAGATGCCTGTACTTCTGAGAATTCTTTGTTTCTTGTAAGAGTAATTTGAATTCAGTAATTAGAAAGGACATTTCACAACCAAAGCTGAAAAGGTATTTTATAGATAATTGTTTTACATCTAACTGGAGAAAGGTGACTACAATGCTTAGCTATTATTTCTTAAGTGCTTCATATGTGTGAGTCACAGTACAAATATTAACTATTTAATTTTTGTGATTTATATATTATAATCCCCATTTTACAAACTGGGACACTGAGCCACAGAGGTGCCCAAGGCCACAGGGTTAACAGCAGTGCTGAAATCAGAACACAAAATTTCCTTATCCCCAACCTCATGCTTGCAGGCTACAGTGCTGCATTTGTGCTAGCATATACAACAGAATTTTTTCAAGATAATTAAATGTTCACCATTGTGTATCTCAGATCAGAAATAGGCCCACTGATTTTCAAAATTTAGAAACTAATAAATGGAGTATGTTTCAGTCTTGCAGGGTGATAAGCATGCCAACTTTTACCTGGCAAAGCACTTTCTTAACTTGCAATTTGAGTTAAATTCCATTGGCAGTCCACTGACATCAACAGGACTATGAGTGAATTTAAAGTTAAGCCTGTGCTTAAATGCTCTTCGGGATAGGGATCAAAATGTTGATAGCTTTGCAGGAATGAGCCCACACAGGTTGTGGTCCTGGAATTCTTACTCACATATCTAGTCCTCATTCATGCAAGTACTCCCACTGACTTCAGTGAGGTTATTTGAGAGAGTGAGGCCTACACATGTGAATTATGGATTGTAAAATAATCCCTATGATTATGGTTTGTAAACAGAACTGTGTGAAATACAGCTAATTTGCTATTCATGTGTTTATATTAACCATCTCTTTGGTTTCTGTCTGCAGGGGGTTGCACCATAGGATGTGCACATATTTCATAGTGAACATTTTGTGCAGCTCTATATGCAAGTAATTTTTAATGTAAAATATTTTAATTTCCCCCAGGTAATGAGAAAGTAAACGAGGTAATCAAGATGTAAATCAAGATCCTGCTGCTTTCCTGATAATACAAGCTTGCTTTGAGTTTCATATAGTAATTTTGACTTACTAAAAAAATAAACAGTGTGCTAAAAATATTTTAATTGTTTTAAGTTTGGACAGACTATTCTCTATTATTTATATCACTGATTTCTCTTGCATTTTGTACATCAGTTTCAAGGTAGAAATGTTTCACACGAAATAAATTAAAAACATCTAAACCTTAATCATAAGAAAAGATTTAAAAGCATTGGAACATAAACCACTTTCTATTAAACAAAAAGAGTCACATTGCTTTTGCAGTTTACTATGGGGAATCTTTCCTCCTAGGAGCCCGTCAAACACAAGAAGTTTGATAAGAATGTGCAGGGGGAAAAAGATATTGTCCTCCCTGCTTCCGCATTCACTAAAATGTGTCAAGTTTAAATGAATCATTAAAAAAAAGTCTCTTCCCTTGTGGGGAATCAGTTTCTAAAAAAGAGCAATGAAATGAGTGCTCTGTAGACTATGACATTGTGCTTAGAATTTACAGTATGACAGAGTTCTTTCTTCGAACATCAGTTACAACAATGCACCAGTTATTTTGTCTGGAAAAGAAATAACATTTATTTTCTGTGTTCTGTTGTTTTATATAGTATCGTAGCAACCTGCAATTATCTTAATATAGCAATAATACTTGTTGGAGTAGACATGGGCCTGAACTTTATCTAAATACCATTGTGCTTAACCAGGAAGGTAAGGGTACAGTTGTTACACTGGGTGGAAAGGATAAGAGAAAATTCAACCATGTTTAGGAGAGATGGAATAAAATGGAAATAGATTAAACTGTATAAAGAAATGAGCAAATACAAAAGACTACTTAAAAGTGTAATACTAAAAACAACCCCAAGCAAACGGATGATTTTTAAAAGTATAAATAGATAAGGATTAAAATAAAAAATGAAAAGAATTCAGAAATCAAGTGTTACAACCCTTCCTCCTTATTTTCTATTCTATGTTTGTATGGTATCTATTTAGGCCTCAATGCTGCAAACTCTTAGGTTTGTGGTTACCTTTATGGACTGTGAGAATTCCCATTGACTTTGATGGCATCATTCACTTTGGCCTGGTCTACACCAGGTATCAAAGTCGATCTCAGATACTCATTTCTAGCCATGCCATTAACGTAACTAGAATCAACGTATCAGGATTGACTTTGTTCCGTGGTGTAGACCAGGACTCCTTGGGCTCACACTGACATCCCTTACTCCTTGCAGCAGCATGGAGTAAGAGGGTCAATGGCTGCACCCAGTGAGACTGATTTTGTCACATCTTGTCTGACGCATCAAAATCGAACTGCATCAGATTGATTGCAGCATGTTGAATCCATTCTAAGGATAGAAATACCCTGAGTGTAGAGTTGATGGTATGTGTAGGTATTTGCAAGACTGAAACTTTAGACTGTGTAATTACTGTATAAAAATAATACTGATAAGAACTTCTACATAAAATACATTCAACACCACAGATATTTTAGAGCCTTGTCTTCCCTGCTAATTCCCCCAAATTTAGTATGATGATTCTATGGCATCTTGGCCTTACAAAATCTTTTAGCATCAGCAGCTGGTACCACCAACTTTTTTGGGAAATCTAACCAAACTGAAGACAGTTTCAGATTATTATGCTTAAAGGGACCTCAGTTAGATTTCATGAACCAGTTACTTCATGGTAAGTGAAGGCACATGCATAGGCTGATTTCAGGATTTCTGCAGTGAGTAAAGAAAACCTGAAATTCTAAAAACATGTACTTTCCATCCTTCATTCAGTGAGGTCAAATCAAATCACTATGACAAGTCAAGGCTTACTTCTCAGTAGCCTCTATCCAACAGATGTCCCTGTAAGAGAGAGTGGCCGCTGGAAACAAGTTAGAGGTCCTTAATTTTTGAGGTTAAAAAGCCATCATAAGTCTTGACTGACATTTGTTATGCATTCTCCTGTTATGTTTAAAACCAAATATGTAGCACATACATGGAATCCTAAAATGTTTAAACTGGAAGAGGGAAATTTCTACATTTTCCCTTAAGGTGATAAACTTGAAAGGTGCAGTCCTAGCCCTTCTGATTCTATTGCAGTCAAAATACCATCTAAATAGAAAAAATTTGTATTGCCAACATTTCAAACATGGTGAAAAAGAGCCTTTGGAAGCCAGTAAGTTTGCTTTTTTATTTTTCTTTTTTTCAGCCTAGGCTTGAGGTTGACAACCCTCATCTTCAGTTCAAGACTTCAATTGGTTAATCTCTGTATTACTTTGGCTAAAAATTGACCAAATTTCCCAGAGTGGGGAAGTCAAGAGCATAGGGAACACTTAAGCAACCACACCAATTCCAGGTATCTTTCAGCCCTACTATATTAACTGGAATATACCTGTTTTCTCTTCAAAGTTATAAGTAAATCCATCATTCACAGAAGTATCCCTCTTGGTGTCAGACAACATTAGTGAAGTTTGTCCTATGCCCATTCCTCTTCGCCTACCATAAGAATCTCTTGCTTTTTGTTAGGTAAGAAGCTAACAAATGGCTTATGATTCTACACACTGAGGCAACCCAAATGAGTACATGCCCACTACACTTTTCAGTTCCTTCTTGTGTGTCTACAGTACTCTTTTAAGATGTACTACTGCCCATTATGCATAGGTTGGACAGTCTGTCTCAAAATAATAGCCATATCAGTCAGGGCATTTAGATGAGAGTTTTGTTTTTATAACTATGAGTCTACTATTATGGGAAGAATTCAGCACCCACTCTGTGGGCATCCACACAGCAGTGGAGGTTCAAGAATCTGAAGAAGATGGAACAAAGTGCAAAGGGGGAGATGTTCAGATCGAAATGAGTTTCTAGACTTCAGGCCCTTCAGACTTCATGGAAGTCAAAGAAAACATCAAAAAGCTCACTGATATGTAATATGCCCTGCTTGCTTCCTTGTATACATTTCCTGTCATCTGAACCAGAGACCAATGCCTGGGAGCAGGATGAGAAAGCCCAGAAAACAGTAAGGAAAAAATATAGAGAAAAAATGGGGCAGTTCTCAAGCACAGTTCACCACAACCCGTCTGTGCTGCTGTCCCTGAGCACTTTCCCTGAAGGGAGCTCACCATTTCAACGCATATCCTTTCAAAAGTAGTATGCATCCTTCAATCCCGAGGAATCATGGGTTTGCACCCCAGTTGGACTGATTCGAGCAGCATCTTCTGTGGCTGTGCAATCCAGTCCGGGAGTGGCAGTCCTTTCTGCACCATGAGCAGCAGTAGGCAGATGTCATTCTGGTATCACAGGCACGGATCTTCCTGAGGGCTTTCCTGTCTTCCGCTTCCTTCACCAAGGTAGTTTCATACATAGAATCACAGAACACTAGGACCGGAAGGGGCCTCGAGAGGCCATCGAGCCCAGTCTCCTGCCCCGACGGCAGGACCGACCACTATCTACACCATCCCTGATAGACATCTATCTAATCTGTTCTTAAATATCTCCAGCGAGGGAGATTCCACAACCAACCTTGGCAACTTATTCCAGTACTTGGCCACCCTGACAGTTAGGAACTTTTTCCTAATGTCCAACCTAAACTTCCCTTGCTGCAGCTTAAGTCCACTGCCTCTTGTTCTCTCCTCAGAGGCCAAGAAGAACAAGTTTTCTCCCTCCTCCTTATGACACCCTTTAAGATATCTGAAAACCGCTATCATGTCTCCCCTCAATCTTCTCTTTTCCAAGGTAAACAAGCCCAATTCTTTCAGCCTTTCTTCATAAGTCATGTTCTCCAGACCTTTTATCATTCTAGTTGCTCTTCTCTGGACCTTCTCTAATTTCTCCACGTTTCTTGAATTGGGGTGCCCAGAACTGGACACAATATTCCAGTTGAGGCCTAACCAGCGCAGAGTAGAGCGGAAGAATGATTTCTCGTGTCTTGTTCACAACACACCTGCTAATGTATCCCAGAATCATGTTTGCTTTTTTTGCAACAGCATCACACTGTTGACTCATATTTAACTTGTGATCTACTAGAACCCCTAGATCCCTTTCTGCTGTACTCCTTCCTAGATAGTCTTTTCCCATTCTGTATGTGTGAAACAGATTATTCCTTCCTAAGTGCAGTACCTTACATTTATCTTTATTAAACTTCATCCTGTTTACTTCAGACCATTTCTCCAATTTATCTAGATCATTCTGAATTATGACCCTATCATCCAAGGTAGTTGCAACCCCTCCCAGCTTGGTATCATCTGCAAACTTAATAAGCATACTTTCTATGCCAATATCCAAATCATTAATGATGATATTGAACAGAACTGGTCCCAAAACAGACCCCTGCGGAACCCCACTTGTTATGCTTTTCCAGCAGGATTGAGCACCATTAACAACTACTCTCTGGGTACGATTAGCCAGCCTGTTATGCACCCACCTTATTGCAGCCCCATTTAAGTTGGACTTGCCTAGTTTGTCGATAAGAATATTATGCGAGACCGTATCAAATGCTTTACTAAAGTCTAGGTATACCACATCCACTGCTTCTCCCTTATCTAAGAGTCTCGTTATCGTGTCAAAAAAAGCTATCAGGTTGGTTTGACATGATTTGTTTTTACAAAACCATGCTGGCTGTTCCCTATCACTTTACTACCTTCCAAGTGCTTGCAGATGACTTCCTTAACTACCTGCTCCATTACCTTTCCTGGCACAGAAGTTAAGCTGACTGGCCTGTAATTTCCTGGGCTGTTCTTATTCCCCTTTTTGTAGATGGGCACTATATCTGCCCTCTTCCAGTCTTCTGGAATCTCTCCTGTCTCCCGTGACTTTCCAAAAATGAGAGCTAACGGCTCAGCTACCTCTTCTATCAGCTCCTTGAGGATTCCAGGATGCATTTCATCAGGCCCTGGTGACTTGCAGACATCTAATTTTTCCAAATGGTTTTTAACTTGTTCTTTTTTTATTTCAAAAACTAACTCTACCCCTTTTCCACCAGCATTCACTATGTCAGGCATTCCTTCAGACTTCTCTGTGAAGACCAAAACAAAGAAGTCATTAAGCATCTCTGCCATTCCCAAGTTCCCCGTTATTGTTTCTCCCTCCTCACTGAGCAATGGCCCTACCCTGTCCTTGGTCTTCCTCTTGTTTCTAATATATTTGTAAAAGGCCTTCTTGTTACCCTTTATGCCTGTAGCTAGTTGGAGCTCATTTTGTGCCTTAGCCTTTCTAATTTTACTCCTGCATTCCTGTGTTATTTGCCTATGTTCATTCTTTGTAATTTGTCCTAGTTTCCAATTTTTATAGGATTCCTTTTTTAGTTTGAGATCATGCAAGATCTCCTGGTTAAGCCAAGGCGGTCTTTGCCCATATTTACTATCTTTCCTACATAGGGGAATAGCTTGTTTTTGGGCCCTTAATAATGTCTCTTTGAAAAACTGCCAATTCTCCTCAGTTGTTTTCCCCTCAGTTTTTCCTCCCATGGGATCTTACCTACCAGCTCTCTGAGTTTACCAAAATCTGCCTTCCTGAAATCCATCATCTCTATTTTGCTATTTTCCCTCCTACCAGTCCTTAGAATTGTGAATTCTATGATTTCATGATCACTTTCACCCAAGCAGCCTCCCACATTCAAATTCTTGACCAAGTCCTCCCTATTTGTTAAAATCAAATCCAGAACAGTTTCTCCCCTGGTGGCTTTTTCAACTTTTTGGAATAAAAAATTGTCTCCAATGCAGTCTAAGAACTTATTGGATAGTCTGTGCCCTGCTGTATTAGTGTCCCAGCATATATCTGGATAGTTAAAGTCCCCTATCACCACCAAATCCTGGGCTCTGGATGGTTTTGTTAGTTGTTTAAAAAAAGCATCATCCACGTCTTCCACCTGGTTAGGTGGCCTGTAGTAGACTCCTAACAGGACAACACCCTTGTTTTTTACCCCTCTTAAACTAACCCACAGACTCTCAACACGTCCATCTCCTATGTCCATCTCCACCGGAGTCTAAGTGTGTACATTTTTTACATATAAGGCAATACCTCCCGTTCTCGTGCGGAGAGAGATGCCCTCTGTAGCAGTTTCGAAGGCATATCTGAGCAAAACTGCAAAGAAGATGCCGAACAGTGTTAGAGCCAGAACACACCCCTGCTTCACTCCACTGAGAATCTCAAAGGGTTCAGATGTGGATCCATCGTATACGACAGTCCCCTTCATGCCTTCATGGAAGGCCCTAATAATGCTGAGCAGAGTTCAGGGACAGCCGATCTTAGCCAGAATCACGAACAGACCTTTTCTGCTGACGAGGTCAAATGCCTTGGTCAGGTTGATGAAGGCAATATACAGAGGTTTGTTCTGCTCCCTGCACTTTTCTTGTAGTTGCCTAACAGAGAAAACCATGTCTACACTGGACCGTTCAGCTCTGAACCCACACTGAGACTCAGGGTAGACTCTCTCCACAAGAACATTTAGCCTCTTCAGAACAACACGTGCAAATAGCTTCCCCCGGTACTGAGAAGGGACATGCCGCGATAGTTGTTACAATCGCTTTTGTCACCCTTGTTCTTGTAGACAGTAACGATGTTGGCATCCCTCATATCTTGCGATACACTGCCTTCTCTCCAGCATTGGCAAAGTATTCCATGCAGCTCTGAAACTAGGGTACCATTGGTGCATTTGAGGATTTCTGAGGGAATACCGTCTTTCCCTGGGGCTTTTCCAGAAGATAGTGCTTTTAGCGCGTCGCTGAGTTCCTCCAAGGTGGGCTCAGCACCGAGTTCAGTCATGGTGGGCATAGGCTCGATGGCATTCAGGGCTCTCTCTGTAACTACAGTCTCTCTGGCATACAACTGTGAGTAGTGTTCCACCCAGCGTTCCATCTGCTTGGTTCTGTCCTTCAAGACCTCGCCTGTGGCCGACTTAAGTGGGGCAGCCTTTCTTTGTGATAGACCGATGGCCTGCTTGATCCCATCGTACATTTCTCGCATGTTACCAGTGTCCACGGCCTGCTGAATCTTGGAGCAGAGTTGGAGCCAGTAATCATTGGCACACCGCTGAGCAACCTGCTGCACTTGACTCCAAGCAGACCGGAGCACCTGCAGGTTCACCTCACTGGGAGAGGACCTGTATGCAGCCAGTGCCTGTCTCTTCTTCTCAATCGGGGCGTCAGCACTTCAGTGTGGGCTTCAAACCAATCAGCAGACTTGACTGTCTTCTTCCCAAAGGTAGATAACACAGTATTATAGATAGCGTCCTGTAGTTGTTCCCATCTCTTGCTGATATCAGTGTTGTCCGGGCAGGGCAAGGCCTCTTCAAGTGCATGGACAAACTCGCATACTTTTGAAGGGTCACGAGTCTTGCCAGTGTCAATGCACGACCTCCCTTCCTTTTTGGAGTGAAGGAATCTTCGCGGATGGATGTGCACCTTACTACACACGAGCAAATGGTCAGTGTCACAGTCTGCGCTGTGGTAGCTACCTGTCACCCTGACATTACCTAAACAGCTGAGTTTGGTGAGGATGAGGTCAAGCTGGTGCAAATGTTTCGCTCTTGGGTGTCGCCATGAAACTTTGTGCTGGGGTTTGACGTTGAAGAAGGTATTGGTTATGCAGAGGTCATGTTGGGAGCAGAGTTCAAGGAGGCGCTGTCCGTTTTCATTCATCTTCCCTGTTCCAAACTGTTCCAGACAGGCTGTGGTGGTCACTGCCTTTCAAAAGAGGTTCCTAATATAGACAAGGGTGCCAAAGGAGTCTACCCAGATCCCTTTGGCGCAACTTGATGACAATGAAGGCAGAATACACAAAAATTAGCAATGCCCTTGTAGATCCCTGGCAAGAAGAAATGAGCCAATACATATGAGCCAGAGTTTTCTGGCCAAGATGGCCAGCTGATCTTATCAAGTGGGACAAACACAGGACTTCTCTTCTGGCTTCTCAGGGCATCCAGAGTAGGTAACAGATTACCCTCATGTTTGGGCCCTGCTCAACTCAATAGAGAAGGTCCTTCTTTAACTCAGAATCAGGAAATTAGGAAGCTTCAGCCTTCTGGGTAACTGTCCCGTCAATTATAGATATCTGGGCATATGTTTCTCACAGAGTTTGAGCCTCCTGCCTTTGAATGAAGTCCAGATCTACATCAGAGAGGGGAACCTCCTGTAAAGGTTCTGTTGAATCTAAGTGCATACACGCCCCTCTTCCAAGGGGGCATCATCCCTCTGCTAAGACAGTTCCTCTTTAGGTTCTATTTTCAAAGTCAAGTGGGCTTGGAGCCATGCTCAACCCTCTTTTTGATGCTTCTGACAAGACTTTCTGACCCTGTCAGGAAGGGGAGGTCCTTCTAAAAGATCTAGTTTTACTACCAGAAGTATTTAATCTAACTTTTGAGGTGCTGACTCAGTTGTAGTAGGAGGTCTTATTTGGGGCAGGAGCTATGAGGGAAACTGTTGCCAGTTTCTCCCAATTATAACTTTCCAAGGCAGGAGTTTTGCTATGCCAACCCAGATCTTTGGTTCAAAATTCTCCATCTTCAACTATACCCTAGTGGAGTGGTAGCTGTGGACATCCCCATGCACCCGAGTTACTTTTAAGGGACAATCAAACTGAAGGGTGCTAAAGTCCAACACGGACTCACAAACCCAGGTCTCAGAACACCTCAAGTCCACCAATCCAGTCATTGTACATCCCCTCACAGTGGCTTGCCCCACCTAGGCCTTATGCCTCCAGTCAGGCTCAGATTCAAAACTGCTACAAGTCTCTGCAATCCCGTAACCTAAGAAATCACACTCCATGGAAATGTCTATGTGGCACACTGCTGCTGGCAGGGTAATGCAAATGAGGGCCCTCAACAATGCAAATGGCTGCTCATTTGCATAGTCACAAACCTCGCTTGCATAGTCAGGCAAGATCGCTGTCCCAGCAGAGGCTTCTGTCGTCACAAAACAAGCCATGTAGACAGGATTCTGTCTACCAAAACCCCCCTTGTCGACAGCCCCTTTTCCCTCATTTTTTCAGGGATAAGCATCTGTCAACAAACGGAGTTTATGCTAAAAGAACCCTGTCTACATGTTTTGTGATGACAGAAGCCTGTACCAGGACAGCAATCTCACACAACTACGCAAGGAGCAAGAAGGCTCTGCTCGGGTACGGTGCTCCAGAGTTGGGTCCAGAGGGATTTCCCTCCTTCTTGGTCTGTATCTTTAAAACACCATGTTATTCACCTGGGCTGAGCTCCCTGAATCCTGGAATATCAGATGCCAGGCTGTGGCCAGTTGGGATTGCTAAACACCTCAGTAAATAGAAAATCCTCCATAATCCAGACTATGGCAGCTAGTACATCAGGATTATGCTACTGAGTCCACATTTGAACTGGTGTCAGCAAAATCTCTAAATATTGCTCTCAAACTATGGAATGAATGATCTCTGAGGTTGTGAGGACCTCGGACATAAATAAGGAGCATCCCAGTCCCTAAGACATTGGGCTACTGTCTGGTGTAGGGCATCTGCAGAAAAAAGTTCTGAGCAGAACCTATGTCGATAAGTTTCAGGGCGTACTTACAGGCAGTCAAGTATGACATCTTTCACTCTCCTATAATCTGCCACTGCATCTCTTGAAACTGCTTCTGCTGTTGCCGCTGCTGAAGCACCTCCAGGAGTACAGACCGCTGTTGCTGAGCAGTCAGCTGCACCTCTTGCTGCACTTCTGCTAGTGCCCTCTGGGACTCAGTAGCACTGTGCCTCACCATCTCTTCCATGTCCCTTGTTGCAGGGTCAGTCTGAAGTTTCTACTTCTGGTACCCCTTGTAACGGGGTTCTGTAATAGGACAGCTCTCAAGTTCCCCCAGGCAGCTGCATCTGGACAAAATAATATGTCCGTGTTGATGCAGTTCCAAAGTCAATTAGAATAGTCAGGCCTCTGGCTGAGTCATGCAGGTATACAGCCACAACCCCATTCTGGAGTATCCATTTAACAGGGACCCATCATGATGCCATCACCGAAGTCCCACCACAGCCCATTCCCTGCTTGAGCAGGGATGGTATCTCCAGGGCTTTCCATTCTGGAGGCAGAGTCCTTGCCTGTAAATTAGGGCTCTACCATTAGTCCATCAAAACTTATTAATAGCACTATAGTCTCTCACCACTCTCCACAACGAGCTGGACGTGCTGCTTCAGCTCTGGTAGCAAGTCCTATAGGTCCACTGGCCTGGAGAACTTCTACTGCAATGAGCTGGCTCTGGTGCTGCAGCTCTTTTTATAGTGAGTCCCTGGCCCCTGATTGGCCACTGAATTTGGCTGACTTTTTAGTTTTGGAGGAATCCTCTACAATCACTGGGAGGGGTGGGCCTCCAGCCAGTGGCTTCAGGGTCCAGTCTGCTTCATCATAACATCATAAATGACAGTTGTCTGCAGTGCACGCATGAAGGACAGATTGGTGCCAAACTTTCAGAACTTTTGTTCTGTGAATCTCAAATATCTGGCACTAGGCTTTGTGTGTCTGACTGAGAAATCAGTGGTTTCCTTGCCATGGCTGGCCCTCACAATGGGAAGGGACCAGCTATATCCATTAAGGGAATTTTCTTCAACTGTTTTTGGAGATGAAAGAACAACTTTATATTCTTAGATACCAAATGTGTACATTTATAATTTACATAATTGTGTCTGTTGTCTGCGGTACATAGATTAGTTACATCATGTAAATAGCAGCCTTTTTACAGTTGATATTTTATGACTAATCTGTAGGGTCAAAGTGAAATGGCATTTTTCTCAGAGGCTATGGTTACACTACAGAACTTTGCCACCAGAAGTCATTGTCGAGAGAATTTTTCTGACAAAACTTCTGTTGACAGACTGCAGCCACACACAAAAGGCAATCGGAAGACAGCTAAGCTCTGTGGACAAAGCAGGCACCCAGAAGCACAGCAAACAGGGTCGCCCATTGTAGTGGATGCCCTACCTGTCAAGAGAAGGCCCCCACAGAGCAGCCACACAACTTTTTTGTCAACAGAATCTTTCAACAGCAGCATTATGTCTCAAAGCTTTGAGGCAGAACACTGCCAGAAAAAGTGCTGTGTTTTGTCCAGATACTGTCAACAAAATGCACTTCGTGTGTGCACGCTCCACAAGTTTTGTTAACAAAACTGAGGTTTTGCAAAACTTGATACTATTTGCCTCTCAAGATATTTTGTCCTTAAGTCACTGTTTCCATCTCCACCTGCATCTTTACAGACATGAGAAGAAACCACTCTGAGCTGGGAGATTTTCTTCAAATTGTACCACTTAACAGTACAGTCAACTCTGCAACCAAGAGATAATGCAGCAGGGTTTATGCAGACTTTGTGTTGCTGAGAAAGTCGAAATCATGGAATAAAAGATTCAATTTTAAGAGTTAAGCCTCTAATCCTTGATTGCTTCACATAGTAAGGGTCCAATATTCAGACACTAAATAGACACAAACTAGATGCACATACAGAAATTTCAATTTGTTGTTGAAAACATTTTAGAACATTCTTTTTCCATTCATCAGGATAACATCTTCTTCAATCTTATATTGCATATGTATGCAGTTTGTGTAATATCAAACTCTAAAAGGGACAGAAACAGAGGGATTTCCAGATCAGAAGCTGTTGTCCTGTGAAATTGATGTGAATAACAGGACTGTAGAACAAAGCTGAGACACAAAACGCCTGACAAGTGGAAGAGTGTTGCAATAGCATCTGCTTGGATGTTTTTTCCATTTTCCATGGTCATAGTCAAAGCCGTCTTCTGGCTACAGCATTGTAGGTCATAATACTAGATTATGAAATATGGGAATCTAATGAAGCATCACAAAAAAGTAGTGCTAAAGATGTTTCATAAAAAGTGGATGTGACTAACTTATTCTTTTAGCTTAACACTAACTTCAGGTTGCTGCCCAATGAGAGGCTTTGTCTGGCAAAACAGGAAGCTGAAATTACAGTCTGTATAACTGTAGGCTGATTCTTCATAGTTCCTTTTCTCTTATGCTTCTATTTCTCTGTCAGTTTGCTCACTCTGGGAAGCAATTGCCTTCAGTAGGAATCTTTTAGTAAGGATGCTCACTATTGTGTGTGCTTTTGGGATCAAGATGTAATCTGACTTTTATTCTGAAAAGCACTACCCTATTTCAATAATTTCTTATTAAGATTATCACTCTTTACTTTCTCCTTGAGACAAACATTTCAAAACCAGATACAAAAGGTATGGATTTCCTTTTCACTATCATTGAGAAAGAGCTTTTCTGAAGATCATTTTGCAACTGCTTGAGAAGACTGAAAGCTCTAACCAACCATACTTTCATAACACCAAAGAATCAGAGGGAGAAAGGAAACAGTTGTTTTTATGTTCAAAATGGAAGCTGTCGTGTCTGAATTTTAAAGGACTCACGTAATAGATCAAGAGCCATTAGAAAAGTCAGTAATTATATTTAAACATTTCCTCTAGTGTGTATTTTTGTAATATATTTTTAAGATTTAGATTTTCATTGGTATTAAACTAGAAAGCAGCTAAAGAGGTTCTACTATGAACATACCTGAGAAAGACAAGTATTTAGAATAGAAAAAAGTACTCTATAATACAAAGTCTTGCTTTAGAAGTGAATACACACAGATGGACTGCTTAGCCTTTTTCTGCCTTGAAATTTATCTTGTGGAAATGATGAGGGAAAAGAACACAAATCCTGTCTGTAAAGAGTGAAAAGAGAGGACACACTGTTAACAACCTCACTCTTGTAGCTGAGTTTTGATCCTCTATTGCCTCTAGCTTTTCCTTTCCAATTTACCTGGGGAATATGTAAGTTTTGATTTTGAAGTACAGGCAAAACCATGCTTTTAGTGTAATTAGGGTCAGTCTTAAGATACCTGAAAGAATCTTCAGAGAGCTCTCTGGAGATAAAACTTCTGAAACACCTTAGTAGAGTCCTTTCCACATTTTGCCTGGAAATATTACTAATTTCTTGCATCTGCTTCTCCTTGAACTCAAAAAAATCTAGGAATGTCTGGGCCAGGTAATCTTACCTTCATTCATTTTTACATCTGTTTTAAAGCAGCTTTTATACAATCACCTAGCCACCCCAAAACTTAGTTAGACCTGCCATGATGAACAGGATATTAAGCACAATGTAAACATACACATTAGTCAGTATTAGAGCTACCCAAACTGTTCAAGCCAATTTCCTCATTTTATTAGCTTTTCCAGTATCCTGATTTATTAACAAAAACACATGAAAATTCAATAGTTCTGACTTTTAATTGAGTTCTCCCATTTGTTCACATCTGAAGACTAGCAAATGCAAATGTGCACAAAACTAAAGAAATTGTTTGCTTAGATCCTCTTTAAATAAAACCAACAAGTTCCAGACACTTCTAATCAAAATGGGCAGTCAACAGACATGACAACAGATTGATGTAAACAGACAGGCAACATCTCCAGTAGCAAGTTCTTTTGGAAAAGCAGGCCCTTGTCTGAAAGATCATGCGGTGCATCAATATACAAAATGCACTCTTTCAGTCGAGGAAAGCAGACCATCACCATGGCCAGGATGATGAGGCTGCTGCCTACATATCCACCTTCTGGGAGCAAAATCAGCTGCTCTGGGAATTGCTGTCACTCGCCTGGGGCGAGGTCATGGAGATGTTCTAGACCATATGTAGGATCCTCACTGAGCCACTGGCCGTGCCACCGACCCACCCTCCGCTGCTTTGTCCACTGCCCTTGCAGCTCTGCTCTCACCCAACCTCTCCCCTGCTACGATGTGGGGTCTTGTGGAGTTGGTGGTGCCTGCCCCAGGGTGTTGGCCAGCATATTGGGCACAGATGTAGCACTGCTGGACCTTCTTCACCTTCACCTGGACTTCCTCCATGCTGGAGCTGGGGGTGGCCTTGTACCAACATGGGGGTGGCCAGCCGGCATAGGCTTGGGCATTATGGAGCTTCACCTTGGGGTCTAGGAGTAGATACACCTCACCCCCAGGTCCAGAAAAGTCTGCACCTGTCTTAGAGTCCAGGAGGGACCTGCCTCTTGGTGCTGTGGGCTGGCCTATTCTTGGGACTTTGAGACAAAATTATTGATCTGAGTATATTCTTTGCCAGGTGGTCTAAATCCAGATACAAGCCTGCAAAGATCCAGTGCTTTTACATCCCCTTTTGCAAACCTGTCGGTTGGGAAATGAATTGTAGGAAATTAAATGTGGGAAGATGTGATCAGATACCCACATCCACTTGTGGAACATTTATTTCCCATGCTGCACCAGTGAAAATCGCCAGAATGCTATAGAACTCAGGGAACTGTGGGATAGCTTCCCACAATACACTGCTGCAGACGTAGATTTAAGCCACTTGTGTGTAGCAGCAATAAGTCGATTTTGTGGGGAGCATGTGGCAATTTGAGGAGGCTCAAAATAGAACTTATAAAACCCAGCGTTAATAAATCAATTTTAATAAAATCAATTTTAGCTCAGTGTAGGCGCAGCCCTAGAGAAGAGAGTCGATGGGATATCCAAAGTGATAGAACAGGCAATTGAGCAGACTGTTCTGAAAGAAGAAAAGATCAATTAGAAGTGGATTATGCAGGAGACATTGAAGTTGGTCCAAGAGAAGTCATCATTGAAGCTCAGAAGGGATGTTTCCAAGAGTGCAGAACAGCAATACAGAATGAAATGCAATGAGGTAAGGAAAGCAGCCAGAAAGGATAAGGTGAGATGGTTAAAGGAGCAGTGTGAAGGCACAGAGATGTCTTATGGTGAGCGTACAACTAGGGAGATGTATAAGATGATCAGGAATATTAATACAAAGTAGCAGCCAAAGCAGATGGGGATCAAAGATGAGAACAATGAGGTGCCCATAAACATGGAGAAGGTTGTGCAGCGATGGATGAAATATTGCAAGGATCTATACAAAGCACAGTTGGATCTGAGTGTCTCAGAAGGACTGATCAAAGAACTGAAAGAGATATCTCCGCCAACCATCAAGAGCAAGACTGATATTTCAAAGGGGTAAATAGAAAGAGCATTGAAATGACTGAAGAACAACAAAAGTTCTGGAAATGATAAGATCATGAAAGAGATAATAAAAAATGTCAGAGAAAGTATGATTCAGGAAATACGCTGACTATGTAATGTAGCATGGAAAGAAGGGAAGGCACCTAAGAAATGCACAAGACCTTTGTTAGTGACAATATACAAGAAAGGAAGTGCATTGGAGCACAAGAACTACAGAACGATTGCCCTAAACATCGTCTAGGCCAGGTGCTGATTATGATACTGACAGAGAGACTGAGATCACAGATAGCAGAATATCTAGTGTATGTGCAAGCAGGATGCTGGATAGAATTACATATAGCAGATATTGGCACTAAGATTGACAGTAGAGAAAGCTCAATAAAAGAAAAAGAATCACCTGTTATTATTTTGTTGATTTTCAGAAGGCGTTTGAGAGTATAGATCTGAAAGTGACTTAGGTGGTGTTGGAGTCATATGGAGTGGAAAGCAGACTCAGACAGTTCTTGAAGGATATCAACGACAATGTGGAGGCAGCAGTGAGAACATGTGGAGAGATGGGAAGCTGGTTTAGAATGAGTAGAGGTAAGAGACAAGGAGATCTCATATAGCCAAGTATTTTCATCATGCACCTAGAGAGCAATGGACAAGATCAAGGAAGAGGTAGAAGGGATATCTGCGCATGGGATGACAATCAACAACTTGAGGTTTGTGGATTATATAGTCATCATTGAAGAAGATGCAGAGAAGCTCGGGAGAACGGCGCAGGTGCTAAACAAGGAAGGAAAGCAATCCAAACTGATTATGAACATTAATAAAAAATGGTATTTGGAGATAAGGAAATAGGAAGGAAGATCAGTGTACATGGGTTCAAACTAGAGAAGGTAAGAAAGGTCATATATCTGGAAAGCAAAATAACGTGATCTAGACTGTAAGAAGGAAATAGTGACTAGAATAGTGAAAGCATGAGAGAGTTTGAAGGTAATGGATAAGATCTGGAAAAGCAAAGCTATTAGCTTAGGAACAAAGTTGAGTGTCTTGAAACTGTGTGCATGCAGCAGCATGTTTTACGGATGTGAGACATGGGTGATAATGAAAGATTCAAAGAGAAGGATATTGGCATTTTAGAGGAGTTGTTATAGAAAGATCCTGAGAATAGGATGGATGCAGAAGGTCACCAATGAGGAATTACATTGGAAAATACAGCTGAAAGAGAACCTACTGCAGAAGGCTAGACAATGGAAGTTACAGCTATTCATACATATCTGCAGAATGAACAATGAATGAAAAATTAAGACCCTCATATTCAGCATAATGGACAGTTCGAATAGCAGAGGCAGACCCCACAGACAATGGGTAGATGATATAGTAGATTAGTATGCAGCTAGTCTACTCAAACTAAGCCACTCTGCACTGGGCAGAGAAAGATGGAAGGAGATAGTGAGGGAATCATCGGACACCAATGAGCGCTGAGCCCATGGTTGTTGTTTATGATGATGATATGAGTAAGTGCAAGCAAATTTAAGGGAATTTAAAAATAATTGTTATGCTAAGCAAGCATAGAAATAAATGAATTATCTGAAAGTTAAGTTAAAATAGCAGACTACTGTAAGATAATCTTTCTTATACCTTCCTTTGGCTGCACTCCCTTACACGCTGGTAGATACAAATAGGTGCAATGGAGTCAAAATTTAAGGACATTTTACATAGGGCAAGAAAGCCTATGGCAGCCAAACTTCCATCACCTTACACCTCACCTTCAAATATAGCCTAAAAGCTCTGTCTGAAGTCAACAGTCACGTAGGGAAGTGCTTTGCTAGTTTTCATTTGCATCAATGCAAAGTTTATTCTATTCACTCCTACAATGTACCTGCTATCCAGTTCTGTCTCAAGGCATGACAAAGATGGCCAATCAGTCCTAATTGTGCAGCAAACTTCTAATGTGGACAAAAGTTCCCTGGGAGATATGAAGAAGATGAAACCACAAAACATTTTTCACTTAACATCAAAACCAGGAATTGGACCAAAATCTCAAGAGATGAAAAACTGGTATATTAATCAGCTATGTTAACTGACCTGCTATATGAAAAGCGATCATAAGAAATATCATACTTTCGCATAAGAATATTATTAGCTGAATTTTATACCACATATATAAAAAGACACACATCACTTATCTTAAAATAGAAAAAGTAATACAATGCTTAAAGTGACTACAAGATTCACATGTTCAGACGTGTGAATGAATGCCCACCCTGCATTTCTTTTGCTCCATTAATAAAAACTGCAGTTTTGAAGATTAACATTTCACACCTTTTTTTTTTGCTTTATCATTCTGATTTTAAAGCAAGTAATATGCACATGAAGTGTGTTCTTTTCTGTACTGAAAAAATAGATCCTACAAAAATTGAACTGTCCTTGATATGAAAAAAACCTTTTCTTCAGTTTACAGTATTCCATCTTAAATTATCTCATTATACAAAAGCAATAGTCCTACTGTTCCTGACTTCTTTATGAATATACTCTTTGCTATAAGACCTGCCTATTAGTTAGCCTGATTATATCAAGGGTGAATCTCTGTCTAAATTTTTGATGGTTCAGAGATAAAAAGAAAATTCAGAACTGAGATTTGTGTAATATTTTCATCTCCACAAGAACAGTCACCCATCACTCTATTTCACACCATACATCCTTGTCCCTAAATCCAACAACTATATCTAATAATTCGTAGTAATTACTGTAAATACCAGAGTATTGTACTATACATGACAGTATGTATATTTAGCAAATCACACACAACTGAAATGTACCCTTTGGGGTAGCTGTTGAACCAGCAACACTAAATGCAGGTTGAACCTCTAAAAACCATGACTCTGATCTGGCAACATCTGTAGTATGGCAGGACCATGGATATTCTTGGACCAGAGAGCCCTGGCAGCCAGGAATTTGTGGATAGCACAGGCTGGCCAGGTGAATATTGAAAAAAAAAGGGGTAGAGGGGAAAGAGATTTTTTTTAAACAGCACTGCACATTCTCTGACAAGAAGATTAAGGCTGTGTCTACAGTTGCATCCCTCTTTCAAAAGAGGTATGCAAATGAGGGAAATTGAAAATGCAAATGAGGTGTGGATTTGCTTATTGGCACCTCATTTGCATATTCTAATTTTGAAAAAGCTTCTTTAAAAGGAAGAATGATTCTTTCAAAGATGTGGTTTACTTTCGAGCAGCATCTACACTGGTTTTCTTCTTTCAAAAGAAGCTCTTTTGAATTAAGAATATGCAAATGAGGTGCCAAATATGCAAATATGTACCTCATTTGCATTTTGATTTCCCTCATTTGGATACCTCTTTCGAAAGAGGAGTGCAAGTGTAGACGCACCCTAACTGAATTATCAAGGATTTTATTAAAATCAGCAGGTATGTGTCCTCTCAACTGACCATCCACTGACTGTCCCCTCTCCCTTGATTGCATCTGACCCCAGAAAATAACACAATGAAAAACATGAAGAAAGAGTTAATAGTAAAGTTTTTGAAAAAAGGAAGTTGCTGAGGTGAGGGTATTTGGGTTCCCAGTCCATTATACAGCTTCTGTGCACAGTCTGTATTCTCAAATGGCCCTCCACCCACTCTTCCCTGTACGAAGGGGACCAACATTAGAAGAAAGAGGATAGAAAAGGCTAGGAAAAAATATTTTTGTCTTCCCTCTTCACCACACAGAAATTGCCAACACAGGGGATGGCAGCAACTCCCCAAAAATCTTAGCCACCAGAGAAGACCTCCCCCCCATGGCAGTTATCCCCCCTGGTCCCTGTTGGGGTGAGGGAGGGCTGCAGTGGGCAGGGCAGTTGAAGTAGTTCACCTGTACAGAAGAAAGGCCTTGTAAAACTTTCCCCAGTGGCAGAAAGGAACCGAAAATATTTTTTGTTGGGGGCCAGTTGAAGTAGTCCCCCTGTGCAGCAGAAAGGCCCCAAAAGTCTTAGCCTCCAGGGGAGACTTCTCCCTGGCAGCTGCAAGCCCCCGAAATTTTTTCCTGACCTTGAAGCCCTAACAGCACACAAGTCAGGACTTGGTGCTGCCTGGCAGCATGGTCAGCACCAAAGAGCAGGCACATCCTTTTATTGGGTGTGGGTTATCCACGTGATGTGGTTGAGTGCAGGAAAGCCCCCAACTGTGTTGCACCTGTGGGTGGGGGGAGTGGGGCATGCACAAATGTAAACCACTGAGAAGAATTTTTTTGGCCTCTTATGCAAACACAACCCCCATAACAGCCTTGTTGCCATGTGGTGCAGTGGGGCAGCAGCTGGCAACAGTCAGTGCAGAAAAAAAATAAGTGTAGAGACAAAACCACAAACTCTGTGCTGGGGCTATTTGTAATGGGTAGATAATCTCACAGTGCTAATAGCAAAGAAAGAAAGACATTTCTCAGCCCTCATACAAATGTGACCCCACAGCCACAGGCTTCCTGGTCCCAATTTGAAATTCACAGTTTTCCTGTTATGTAATTCTTGCATACCTGAAGAGCAGCGATCAGAGTGGAGTACTGTAAGGCATTGTGGATTACATAGGGGACATCTCTGGAGGCTAATAAATTCCATTTTAAGATGTGGCACTTCCACACCAGCCTTTATTTGAACTTTTAGATTCAAATTTGACACTATACTCAGCTGGTTTCAACAATACTATAAAATCAATATTAGTGCTCCAAACTATGAGCTAATGGTATTTACAGTGAAGACAGCCATGTGGTAATATCAAGCTAACTGCCTTAAATTTGAATTTACCTCAGAGTGTAGATGTAGCCTGGGTCTTATATAATATGGACAAGGGTTTCAAAAGTCTTTATTTCCTTCAGGTCAAATTAAGGCAATCTGAGGCCCCAGACACTTGACACTGGACCCACATGCTCAGGCTGAACTTCAACTTGAAGCACATGTATAAATGGTTGCAGAACTAGGACCTACAGACAACATGTTAGTGATACTGAAGTCGACAGCATTGCACCAGGTGAATAGAGGAGCAGCAGTATTTATTAGACAGGAAAAAATGGGGTAAGAAAAACCTTTTAAGCTAGAGGTAAAAGAAATAAAAAATCAACAGGAAAGTGAAAAACGGTTAAAATATTTTCCTTTTGGTAAAAGAGTTTTAGAAAAGTAAGTGTTCAGAACAATTAAAAAGAAGGAACTGATAATCGATTTGTTCATTTTATGAACACAATTAAATGAAATTTGATATGTTTTAACTAAATAACAAACTGTAAAATACTAGTTTTCTTAAAAATACATATAACCAACAGCATGTAATTTAATATATGCTAATATATTTTATCTTCAAGAAGAGTATTCATCTTAGTTACATTACTTTAATTAATAAATATGCCTTAAATGCCTACATCTGTGTAACATGAGACTACAATTCGATCTTCATAAATCAATTCATTTCTTCATGTAACAAAAGAATTGGACACACCATGCCTTGTTACTCACTTAGCTTGCAGTCAGAATACCACTTCTTTAATTACCTTTAATGTGGGGCTTCTCATTATACCTATGTTCTCAATACTTTGGTTTACCTTGCTTAGAACTTTTGATGATTAAATATCTTGTTTGCTTGCACCCACATTTTAGTTGGTTTTATTTCTTTTTAAGGAGCTCAGAACAAACCCCGATGACAGATGCAGGTAAGGGGACATACCTCTAGGCTGGTTCCCTTTGGGTGGACATACTAGTCAATATTTGAATAAAATGTTCATCTCCCACATCAAAAATCATACCAGTTTTCCTTCAGTACAGCAAAGTAAACTGTCATGACATAAGAGGGAAGTGTCTCTCATGGATCAGTAACTGGTTAAAAGATAGGGAACAAAGGGTAGGAATAAATGGTCAGTTTTCAGAATGGAGAAAGGGGATGCCCATCCACCACACCACCCCCCAAGGTCTGTAGAGGGACCAGTCCTATTCAGTGTATTCATAAATGATCAGGGAAAAATGGTAAACAGTAAGGTGGCAAAATATGTAGATGACACAAAACTACTCCGGATAGTTACATCCAAAACAAACTGCAAACAGCTTCAAAGGAATCTCACAAAAGTGGATGACTGAGCAGCGAAACAGCAGATTTGAAATTCAATGTTGATAAATGCAAAGTAATTCACATTGGAAAACATAATCCCAACTATATGTACAGAACAATGTGGACTGAATTAGTTGTCACCACAAAAGAAAGAGATCTTGGAGTCATTGTGGATAATGTTCTGAAAACATCCACAGCGGAAATCCAAAAAACTAACAGAATGTTGGGAATCATTAGGAAAGGGAGTAAGACTGAAAACATTATATTGTTTCTATATAAATCCAAGGTATGCCCAGATCTTGAATACTTTGTGCAGATGTGGAAATTTTGTATAAAAAATATATTGGAATTGGAAAAGGCACAGAAAAGGGCAACAATCATCAATGGGGTATAGAACAGCTTCTGTATGAGGAGAGATTAATTAGACTGAAATTTTTCTCAGCTTGAACAAGAGATAACTAAAGGAGGATATGATATAGGTCTATGAAATCAAGACAGATGTACAGAAAGTAAAATGGAAGTACTATTTACTCCTTATCATAATTTAAGAATTAGGGATCACCTAATAGACAGCAGGTTTAAAACAAACAAAAGGAAGCATTTCTTCACAAAATGTACAGTCAATCTGTGAAGCTCTTTTCCAGAGGATATTAAGAAGGCCAACACTTTAACAAGGTTCAAAAAAGAACTAGATGAATTAATGGAATGGAAGTCCATCAATGGATAGTAACCAGGATGGACAGCGATGGTGTCCATTTTCCAGAAGCTGGGAATAGGTGACAGGGAATGGATCAATTGATCATAACCTGTTCTGGTCATTGCCTCTGCAGTACCTGGCATTGGTAACTGTTGGAAAACAGGATACTGGAATAGATGGACCTTTGACCTGATCAAGTATGGCTGTTCTTATGTTCTTATATTTCCAGTGGGTCATTTGTCCTTTTCACAATTCAAGAGGCAGATCCAGACTTTTAGTCACAGAGAGGGAGTAGATGAAATTCTTTAAACTATTTGACACAGCTACTGTAAATGTTACATAACTACTAAACTGAGCATTAAAGCTATTAACTAAGAATTCCTACTTCAGAACTCTCTTAGTACAGTTAGTTCCTGAAGAACACGAATTCTCCTCCACCAAAACAATACCTACCAATATATATTTCTAAAGATTAATATTTTAGCAGGATAGATCCAATCTGTGGACTGTGTGGCCCATAACCATAGCCTGTACATTTTAAGAGCACAGTACAAACAACCATCCTAAAACATAATCACCATCAAAAATAATTAATGATTACTTAATAGGTACATTAATTCATTAACGATAATTGTGTGTGTTATGCAGAGGCAAGAATGAATGCTACCTCATGGTAGTAGAATAAATTAATGTTGCCTGGACTTTAAAGGTAATTGTTGATAAATTTAGGGGGTGCTGCAATGGATTTTGTTTCCAATTGTGCCATCGATATGCATGGTCTATATTACAGGAAATAATCTTGTCCTAGCCCAGACAGGATTGATAAAATCACCTAATACAGGCATTCCCTAAGTCACACACATCTGACTTGTGCAGACTGACACATACAAACAAAAGCATACTGACTGCCTCAGGGGACCTGGCATGAAGCACAGATGGTGGCCAGTGGTGAACGTGCTGCCTGGAGGACTCCAGCAGAGCAGGGTTTGGTCATTCAGGCAGTGGCTGGAAAGAAGCAATGCACTGAAGGGGAAATTGCTGTTTCTCTCCATACACTAGCTGCACAACCACGCTCTGCTCTTCTGGAATCCTCCAACTGCATTCCTGCTGCTTGCCACCTCCTGCTAAGGGGCTGGGTGCAGCCTGTAGGGGTGGGAGCTGGGGAATGGGGCTGATCACAGGAGCCAGTGCACAGCCCATGGGTGATAAGTGGTGGCAAGTAAATGCCGAGAAGTCCTCTTCAGAAGTTCCACCTACCACCTAATCCTCTTCTAATTATAATTGTCTTTCATCTAGCACCAGCAAGAATAAATAAAAACTATTTCTACTATTTTACTGCAAATATACAGTATTTCAGCTATATTAAGGGTTAAATAGGCTTTTTGGGGTAGCCTGGGAATGTAGTTACCATGTTTAACATCGTTTCTATGGGAAAATATGTTCTAAGTTCTAAATAACCAGCTTGCAAATGAACTCTTTGAACACAACCCATTTTCAAGTTGGGGACTTCCTGTACATCTCTTCTATCTTTGGTTTCTTTTGTTCTAGGCCAAAGGTAGACAACACGTGCAGTGCGGGCCAGAATCCAGCCTGCAGAGCCTTTTCATCCAGCCCATGAAGCTAGTAGCAGTGCCATTTTGATAGCTGGCTGTGGAGCACAGGGTTGGCAACCTGTTTCTCTGGAGCTGTATGTGGCTCTTCAAGGAGCCATTTGAGACTCCGGGTGCTGCCACTTCCTCTAGGTTCCTGCCCTGTCATGCTGAAATAATGGAACTCAATTTAATTGGCTTAAGGGCCAGCAGAAGGAATCTGGCCATTAAATCAATTAAATGGAGTTCCATTATTTCAGTGTGACAGGGTAGGGAGCCACCTGCGCTGCAGGTCAGGGAAGGGAGTAGGAGAGCTGGGGTGAGCTGCACAGCCACACTGAATAGCAGGTGGCAGCTGCGGCAAAGGAGCAGCAGCAGCATGCAGAGCTCGTGTGTCAGGTAGGTTAATCCTGGGTTTGGGTCTGAGAGGGGTTAAGCCTGAGGATGGTGTGTGGGTGGATTTGGGGCTATTTTGCGTTTGGCCTCCAGAACATGTAAAAAATTGCCATGTGGCCCTTTGATGAAAAAAGGTTGACCACTCCTGTTCTAGGCAATCTGAAGGTCAGCACACAAATAATATCTGCAATTTGCACTGACATTTTTACTTTTACTTTGTAAACAGAGCTTAGGCAAAAACTTACCCCATCATTTTGGGTGCCATTTTTTCCTCCTAATATGTTTTTCACACACCCTTTCCCCCACACATGAACCACCACTGCCATTTTATCATACCCACTGGCTGCATAACATGCATTGATTCATACAATAATGCAGCTGGTATTCAACTGTTTAAAAACTCACATTTGGGACTGAAAGTACTGAGGTCACAGTCAAACCACCTCTCACGCAAGGACTTACTGCTGTACTCAATCTGTTATTTTAAAATTAAGAAAATAACAATGTAATATTGACTGAGAGATGCATGCTTCTGACAAGCAGGGAGATTGATCACAAGGGTTTTAAGCTTCCCCTTTCTGACTATTTAGCTTTTATATGTGACTAGGTTCCAATATCACTAAACAAAGAGCACATTAATACAATCTGCATTTTTTGTTTCTGAAAATAAAGTCAAAAATCAAAGACTGTGAGTAATAAACACTTAAAATATTGTAGTTCACTTAGAGAAATTTCTGTATTTAATTTTAAAATAAAAACTATGAAAAGTTCACCTATCAAAAAGGAACTTTTTAAGTAATTATTTATGAGGTACCAGATTAGTTAATGTTTAGCCTCTAATTTATTATTTAAATGGACATTTTATTCTTTTCAAAAAATTCATGAAGGAAAAACAAGTGTCCAGCAGTCACGTAAAAAGAAAAAAATTAAACTTTCGTATATAAAATGAAATTAAATGATTACCTCTTTTATATCAGTCTTGTAACAATGCTGACAGTTTGAATCGATATAATTTTTGACAATTATGTAGCAAAGCTTAAGAAATGTGTTATAAAGGAACAATAATTAATATTTAATTTGCCCTAAACTCGCATCTCTTAAAATGTGATTTGTTTCTTACTTCTATCATATGTTTTATTATACTCTTATATAGTTGCTCCAAAATTTGTTAGTAATATGTAACTTTTATAGAGATAGGTAGGCAGACAGCATATTATTTGTTATTCATTCTTTTTATGTAATGATTTTATTTTCAGTGGAGAAACAAAATATCACAGATACAGAAAAAACTACTAACGTTCACCTTCTTATATTTATCTTTTAATGAAAGCAGGGGCACCAACAGCCGCATCCAGCTTCTAGGCGAGATTGTGAGGGGGTTGCTTCATGCTCTCAGATGGAAGGGGTGGGGCTGGAGCAGAAAGCGCTCTGTGCTACTCCCAGCAACACACAGAGTGCAGCGTATCTCCCTCCCCTAGCCCTTAGAGCCTTCCAGAGCAGCTGTGCGGCACTTCAGTGGTGATTTGAAGGACCCAAACCCATGGGCCTTTAAAATTGTTGGGCCCCAGGGCAATAAATCCTTTCCACCCTTCAACCCCCCATCAGTGTTCCTGAATGAAATCAATACTAAAATTCACTCAGCAACCCATGATTACTAGTTAACTGCTAAATACAAAAGACAAAGAGATTTGTTACCATGTCATGATTTGCATTTAAAGAGTTACTGAAATCATAATATGGGCAATCAATATAGTATCAGCAGATTGCTTTTCATTACTGTATAGTAATGATAGTTGTGTGACATGAGGTTTGTTGATACACTAAAGGAAGAATTTTAACAGAAGGCTAAGAGTTACCTTTATTAATTCCTCCTGGAAGTACTTCATCTCACTGGATCTATATAGGGAGATTCTACCATATCCCTTTATTAAGAGTCAGAAATAACTCCCACAGAATCCATCTTTTTAGGGGAATTCCCTGCCCACCATTGAGCCAACATAATGGCCCTCCTTAGTCCCCCAGTAATCAGGAGATGAAGGAGGAAAATGTGACCTTCTGCATTATTCTTGTGTAGTCTAAGTGAAGTACCAATAAATGTCATTGCATATTTAAATTGTGTTTATTTCTTATAAAGCTTGGATTAATTTAGTATTTATGGATGTGAATGACTAACAGTGGTAGCCTACATCATTGGCAGGCACAAGCAAACTTTTCTGTTCAGCGCCAGTGGTATACTTCACACCTGACATGTAACTCCAGTGTGATTCCAGTCCTGAGCTTCCCTGTAAGAGACTGAACAGTCTAGCTTACTATTTTCTTCATGCCATTAAGCACATATGCACAAACTTCAGTTAGCACACACAAATTGTATGTGCACAGAAAAATGTCTAATTACCTGATTTGCATATGCATAAGAAAAAGTCTGGCTTTAGATGAGCAAAATATATGATTTGCATATTTGGAGACTGTCTCCAAATGATGAATTGTATTATTTTTAGGGACTTATTAATGGCTATGCCACTTAAGAATTCCCCACCCCTTTAGAAATATCACCCAATCAGAATTTGTATCTAGGAAACCATTGTAATTTATCCTCTAACTAGCCTTTCCTGATTAGAAGGAATGAAACAAAAGACAAAGAAATGGCAATGCCAGACTGTGTTTCACTAAGACACAAATGTAACTCAAGATTATAAAGGTCAAGAAATTTCCAGTCTGGATAAAATGCTTTTTAAACCTTCTAAATCTTTTGTTGTGCTTGTAATTACAAATTGAAATGATTGATATTTCTCTCTCACATTATCTTAAATTGTGTGTCACACAGTCAAAATTTAAAGCTTGATAGGTCCACATTACAGTTTTAAAAAGTCATTCACAGAAGCTCAAAGTTTAATTAAGCAAAGCATTAGATCAATTAAGCCTAAATGGTAGTGTAAAATATTCAGGTAAAACATGTATTAGTATGACATTTGCATTTTTATTAAATATGAATCACAAAGAAATAAAAATGCTTCTAAATTTCAGTTAACACACTTTTAAAAATCTTGTTTCCATGGCAATGCTGAGAGTAAGTTTTTGCAGGATGTGAGATATGGATTTTTTTTTATTTAAAAAGAACCAGTGCAATGAAAAATAGCAGCATCATCTCTTTTCAATTTTCTAATATGCCAGAGAGGCATAGAATATAAGTTACTAAGATATCAGTGCCAGGAAGAATGCAGAAGATGACCCCTTGTTATCTTTTGAGCTTGTGGTGATTTTAAATAGGCACATTCACCAAAAAAGATCTCCCACAAACACCTTAGTAGTCAAACAGACAATAGAGGCATTGTCTCTTCCCAGGCTCTAAGCCTAGCTGTTGGTTCAATTAGGGAAGTTTTTAATCATACCAACTCTCATTAAGGGGATCAGTTGAAATTCCACTATAAAAACTACCTATGATAGAAGTAGCCAAGTGGTGCTCCTTTTGCATTCCATATCTAAGAAAAGCTCTCTAATGAGTAATCAAGGATTGAGGTTTCCAGGCTACAAA
Source organism: Carettochelys insculpta (assembly GCF_033958435.1). Taxonomy (NCBI): domain Eukaryota; kingdom Metazoa; phylum Chordata; order Testudines; family Carettochelyidae; genus Carettochelys; species Carettochelys insculpta. Next base: position 9,256,687 of record NC_134145.1, read on the forward strand.
AAATCCTGTTGTGGCAAAAAAGGCAGAAACCTAACACCCAAATCAATACTATATTACTCTCTCCACAGGCAAGAGCTGCTAGGTCAGGAAAATCATGAAAAATTCATAGCAGAGGTGGTCAAGTCATCCATAAGATAGAGAAAATAATGCTATATCTAAAAATCCCCTGAGCAATTGAAGACACTTTATAGATTTCACCGTGGATAAGTGCTGGTTTGTTTCATCTATGTCCCTAAATACTGTTCCTATCTTTTTTCTGACAGTAAATGAAGATGTCTTGATCTATATTTACTATCCTTCTTGTTTAGTTTATTAATTTCTGAGTCTCCCTATTCAGCCATTGAAGTAGTGACCCCATAGGACAATTCTGACACACTGTTTCTCATGGAAAAATAGGGTAATTCATCATAGATGAGTCTTTAAAGCCCTTCTTTTCCCTTCCCTTGATCAGAAGGGATAGGCACAATTCTGAGGACCAAGAAAAGTTATCAAAAGCGCTGCTCTCCTGTATTGTATCACTGCTCACAGGGGATAAAGAAAAAAGCCCTACTTCATTTATAAACCCTAAATTCTCAAGCAGAAAAAAGCAAGATGCACTCTTAGTTCATGGAAGCATAAGGAAAGGAAAATATGTAATGAAAGAACTACCCCTGTGAATGGAAAGGAAAGAAAGATTTCTACATGATTAGTAAACATACCTTCATGTCTTCTTGCTAGTCTTGGAATCAAATTTGTACCTAACAAAGCAATGGTAAAAAGGTAAGAAGAGGAACGGGAGTAGTCATGGCACACAGTAGAGAAAGTGATAAAAGAAGTATAATAATAGCAGATGATAGAAATCCAGCTGCAAGTACCATAAAGTGATATTTGAAAATTCTAAAAAAAAAAAAAAAAAAAAGTCCAGTAAAGAGCTCTGAAAAATCTTCAAAAGACATCTTTCCCAACAATGTCCAGAAAGCAAAAGCTCTTCAAACAGGAGAGAAGGAACAGTCAATTTCTTATCTGGATAGGAGTTAGATATCTCTGATAAAAGACATGATACATGTGGATAAGGAAAACATACAGACTTAAATCTGTCTTGTTCAAATTAGACAAATAATGTCCCAATAACTGTAAGCTGTCATTGCAGTAAGAAAATCAGACAAATTAAGATATACCTGTCAGTACATGCCATCCACTTCCTGTCCAAAGTAAGACTATACTCAAGTATCTTGTCTAGTTTAGTATTCTATTATTTTAAATATTTAATAAAAGGTTATTCAAGCATAACTACAGTTTTTCCAAGTATATTGCCTCTACAGTTACATTAAGGAACACATGTCTCAATAGCAGTACGTCAAGGAAAATAGCCTTATCCTTAACAGAATATTGGGAAAAAAATTGTGAGAAGTAAGTACATGCATGTAACTCACTCTCTTAACTGTGGTAGTGACCATTAGAAACACACAGGAAAACTGCCAAGTGAATTAGGAGCTTATGTACCATTTTTAAAACTGGTACAGGCATTTGACACTGACTATTAATGAGATTCAGGCCTCCAACTGGATATGGTCATAAAGCCTAGCACAACGCGGACTGGTCCATATGGCTATGTCTAGATGGCGCCCTAATGTTGAAATAGGCTATTTGGGTGTGTGGTGCTGTTTAGATGGCCCCACATGCCAAAACGAAAATCTATTTTGAGGCATCTCTGTACTCCTCATGCGATGAGGTTTACAGGGATGCTGGAGTAATGTGTTCATTATCAGTTTTGAGACAATGGGCACATTGCACAGATGCAGGCAGCTACTTTGGGATACCTTTGTATCCCAATATAGCAACCACCATGTAGACATGGCCTATCTGGGGGTTTCCTAAGCACTACAGCATTAAAAATAATAGTTAATATAACAATATCCCAATATTCTTCTTCTTACAGAGTTCAGATTATCTGTTACAGCCTTACTAGCTGAGTTGGCTGGAAAATAGAAAAAATAAACTGTTTTTCTATTTGTCATCTATATTTCATTTTCATACAAATTTTTCTCCATGTAGGTTGTTTTCATTAGTTTTTCTAAATATTTATGAGTCTTCATTGCATTGTTACAAAAAAAATATGACTCGTCTTTGTCGAAGTTTCTACACGTCTCCGAAAATCCTGAGTTGCTATGTTTGTAGCACATGGACATTTTCTAGTATATTTTAATGCTAGAAATCGATTGTCACAGTCAGGCAGTATAGAGAAGTTACTCACCTGTAGTAATGATGGTTCTTCAAGATGTGTCCCCGTGGGTGCTCCACAATAGGTGTCGGGCTCGCCCGGCGCTGCAGATCAGAAATCTTCCAGCAGTTTCTCCTGGATCACGCATGCGCCAGCGCGTGCCGCCCCCCCTGCACGCCCCCAGCCACGTGCATGATCCGGTCCCCACCAGTTCCTTGACCAACCGCCTCGGATGCTCCTGAAAAACACTAGACAGAGATCCGAAGCGGGGAGGATGGGTGGGTGGTGGAGCACCCACGGGGACACATCTCGAAGAACCATCATTACTACAGGTGAGTAACTTCTCTTTCTTCTTCGAGTGGTCCCCATGGGTGCTCCACAATAGGTGACTACCCAGCAGTAACCCAAGTAAGGAGGTGGGTAATCAGTTTATGTGCAGCTTGCCCCCGAGAGGACTGCTGTCGACAGACGGGTATCCTCTCAGAATATCCGAGGCAGGGCATAATGCTTGGCGAAGGTGTCATAGGATGACCAGGTCGCCGCTCTACAGATGTCTGTTAATGCGATGCCCTTGAAGAAGGCTGTTGACGCCGCCACCGCCCTGGTGGAGTGAGCCCTGGGCGGGGCCAGCAAAGGAGTCTTTCGAAGTTTGAAGCACATTTTTATACAGGACACAATGTGCTTTGAGATTCTCCAGGAAGAGAGACCTTCTCCTTTTGACCCAGGAGCAAGAGAGACTAGAAGCCTGTCCGTTTTCCAGAAGGACTTAGTTCTGTCTGTGTAGAAGGCCAACGCCCTCCTCACATCTAGGAGATGCAGGCGTGTCTCCTTGCCGGAGCTGTGAGGCTTTGGGTAAAAACGAGGGTAAAACTATTGGCTCGTTAAGATTGGACTCCAGAGAAACTTTTGGAACAAAGGCTGGGCGCAGCCTTAAGGTTACCGCCTCCTTTGAGAATACTGTGCAGTGCGGCATTGCCATCACTGCCGTGAGCTCACTCACCCTGCGGGCTGACGTAGTTGCAAGGAGGAAGGTTGTTTTTATTGTAAGGAGACGTATGGGAACTGTGGTTAATGGTTGAAAAGGTGGACCCGATAGCATGCTGAGCACCAAATCCAAATTCCACGATGGTGGAAGCGGTTTCCGAGTGGGGGGTACAGGTTTACCAACCCCTTCAAGAACCTGGTAATGATAGCATGGGCGAATACCGTGGGCCCTTCCTCTGTATGCCGAAAAGGCTGATCTAGCAGCGAGGTGGACCTTTAGCGGGGATAGAGAAAGCCCGCCTCTCTTGAGGTCCAATAAGTATTCTAGTATTACAGGTATAGGAAAGTCAAGGGGAGCTAACTGCTTGGCGGAACACCAGGCTGTGAAACGAGTCCATTTGTGCTTGTAAGTCTTCCTGGTGGAGGTCCTTCGGCTACATTCCAGGACTTGTTGTGCTCCCTCCGTACATGTGCTCATTAAGGAGCTGAGCCATGGATTAGCCATGCTCGTGGGTGTAGACCTTAAGGGTGCGGGTGCACTACGGACCCTTGAGCCCACGGGAGTAAGGCCGGCGCCACCGGTAGAGGGAGCGGTGGGCGGTCCAACATGCGCAGAAGTAAGGGAAACCATTGCTGCCAATCCCAAGCGGGACTATGAGTATCATGCGAGCTCTCTCCCTTCTGGCTTTGTGCAAGACCTTGCGGATAAGCACTGCGGGGGAAACGCGTAAAGTAGGGAGCCCTTCCATGAAAAACATGAATACATCCCCCAGGGACCCCCGCCCCACTCCTGCCCTGGAGCAGTGCTGGGGACACTTTTTTTTTTGTTGTTGTTGTACTGGGTGGCAAACAGATCGATCTGGGGGAACCCCCATGTACGAAAAATGCGCTGTAGCAGATCGGAGCGGATCTGCCATTCATGCGTGATTGTGAAGTGCCTGCTCAGCTGATCTGCATCCACGTTGTGAGCGCCCGGCAAGTACGAGGTTTTCAACGTTATGTTGTTAGCGATGCACCGATTCCACAATCGGAGTGCTTCCGCACATAGGGCACGGGATTGTGCTCGTCCTTATCGATTGATGTAGAACATAGTGGAGGTATTGTCAGTATTGAATCCCGACTACTGTGCCATGTAGGTAATCTCAAAAATGTTTGCAGGCGTTGAACACTGCTCTGAGCTCCAGTATGGATATGTGCAGTGTCTGTTCCCCAGGGGACCATAGCCCTTGCGCTACCTTGTCGCCGATGTGCGCTCCCCATCCCACGTGGGAGGCGTCAGTAGTAAGAAAAATAGAATTTGTGGTTGGTGAAAAGGCACCCCCACTAGCAGATTCTCGGGGTTTTCCCACCACGCCAGGGATCTGTGCACCTCTGTTGTGGGCAACACCACCCTGTGGACAGTGCGGGATGGCGGTTTGTAAATGCTCGCCAGCCAATGCTACGGGCTTGACATGTGCAACCTGGCATTCTGTACCACAAACGTCGCTGCCGCCATATGGCCCGGCAGCTGTAGGCACGGTAAGATCGGCACCGTGGGGCTGTATGTAATGACTTGCACCAGCGAACTGATTGCGCGGAAGTGGGCATTGGGTAGGTACACCCTTGCTGTGATAGAGTTTATGCATGCCCCTATGAACTCTATATGTTGTGTGGGTTCAGACTTTGACTTTGCAAGGTTGATGACTAGGCCCAGCGAAGAAACGTGTCCGCAGTGACGCATATCATGCGTGAGACCTCTGCCTTCGAGGTCCCTTTTAGCAGGCAGTCGCCCAGATATGGGAGAAATAAACACCCCCTGTCTGTGCAGGTGGGCTGACACCACTGCCAGGGTTTTGGTAAAGACTCTGGGGGCCGAGGAGAGGCCAAACGGAAGAACCCTGTGCTGGAAGCGCTCCTGGCTGACCGTGAAGCGGAGGAAGCGTCTGTGTGCCGGGTGGATTGTAGTATGAAAGTAAGCATCTCGTAAGTCGAGGGCTGCAAACCAGTCTCCATCGTCCAGTGCCGTGAGTATCAAGGCAACTGTGATCATCCGAAAATGCTGCTTGCGCAAGTAACGGTTGAGGCCCCGAAGATCTAAGATGGGCCTCCAGTCTCCTGTTTTCTTCTCCGATAGGAAGTAGCATGAATAAAAACCTTCCCCTGGAATTATTCCGGCACTCTTTCCACCGCCCTTGTGAACATAAAGTGAGTCACCTTCTGCTTGAGCCTCGCCTCGTGGCAGCGCCCCTGAGGTGAGGCCTGGTGGGAGGCTTCGTCGGTGGAAGCGACTGGGAGGGGATCGTGTAACCGTGGCTATGATCTCCAGCACCCCTGTGTCTGTGGTGATCTTTTGCCATTGGGAGTGGAACAGTCTGAGGCGATGATGGAACATGAGGATGAGAGTGGCATTGAGCGAGGGTATAGATAGCGCAGCCCCCGACATACCCATCAAACTTGTTGCCTTTGAGGCCTGACCCGAGGGCGTACGGCTTTGTTGAGAACGTCGCCTAGGGTTCTGTACTGTTGCCGCTATTGATAGCGCCCGTGGCCGTAGCCCCGTTGATATTGAGCACGCTGTGGTTGTAAACGTAGCATCTTTGCTGAGGATAAAATTTTTCCCTCCTGTATGGGGGAGTATAAATGCCCGAGGTTCTAAGTGTAGCTCTCGAGTCCTTACTGGAGTGAGGGACCGAGTCGGTTGAGTCTGCAAAACAGCTTTTATGTATCAAAGGGAAGGTCCACGATCTTCGCCTGTAGGTCCCTTGATATACCCGACGTCTAGGGACAGGATTCTATGCATGACCACTGCTGTAGCCGTTGAACGTGCCGCCGTGTCTGCCATGTCCAGGGCAATCTGGACTCCCATCTGCGATGCTGCATAGCCCTCTTGAACAATCGCCTTTAACACCGGCTTTTTGTCTTCCGGAACTCAATCCATAAGGGGAGTAAGCCCGGAGTAATTACCAAAATTATGGTTTGCTAGGTGTGCCCATAATTTGCCATTCTCAATAGAGAGGCCCATAGGAGAGGAATATACCTTCCTGCCAAACAGCTCTAGCTTCTTAGCATCTGCGTCCGATCCCCCGATTTGTACTGAGAAGCCTTTGACCTCTGATGGGACGACCCGACCACCAAAGAATTTGGTTGTGGGTGACTGAAGAGGAACTCCATGCCCTTAGCCGGGACGAAGTATTTGTTATCCGCTCTCTTGTTCGTAGATGGAACAGAGGCCGGAGTCTGCCATATAGTAGTGGCTGACTCCAGAATGGCCTCATCCAGTGGAATAGCAATTTTGGATGAAGCCGGGGGTCTCAAATTTTTCAGGAGTTTATGATGTTTCTCCTGCCCCTCTGCCATTTGAATGTCTTGCGTAAAAGCCACCCTTCTAAACGGCTCCTGAAAGTGTTTAAGGTCATCGGGGGGAGAGACATCCCTGGGGGCCATGGCCTCATCTGGGGAGGATGAGGAGGAACCACTAAGGTAAACCTCCCTCGAACCCTCGGGTTCCTGCGGTCGATGATACACTTGCTCGCTGGAGGATTGTGAAGGAAAGTCTTGGGGTTCTAAAATTAACTCCCCTTGAGACAACTGTGTTTCCGTCCCCGATCGGGAGTGCCCGCAGGGGTATTGAGAGGCTGGGGGCGGGGGGACCTGCCCCTGGGTGTAGGCCTGTGGTTTGTCTGCATCCAGCATGATAAGGACGACCATGGCAGCATGGACAAAGGTCCAGGGATGGAGACCTGGACCACTCACGGGGTGTGTACCCCCGATGTCTGGGAGAGCGAGACCTCCGCGATGACACAGATAGAGGTGAAACTGGCTTGTGATAGTACGCCAGGGGATCCAATCCCAGAAATGGTGAGGATGGCCCAAGCCATGGTGACATTGGTTGGAGGAACGGAGAAGGAGGCTTTTTTTTTTTTTCCCGGATGGACCGGTGGAGAGACAGGCCTTCGGTGTGGCGTGTGAATCTCAGGGGGAGCGCTTGGTGCTAACAGCAGCACAGCCCTGTCCAGAGATGGACTGCTGTGCCGGGTTTTTGATGTTGCCTTGCCCCTCTGCTGCGGGACCGGCACCGCCCCCATCCGTGCCGGAGATCTCGGCACCGTCAGGTGCGGTGCCGCGTGGGTATCCCCCTCCGGTGCCTGCAGGCTCCGTGCCTGGCAGCCCTGCACCGCTGGTGCCGCGGGGGGTCTGTGCCGCCGGTTCTAGCACCTGCCTGGCTCACGCTCTAGGCGCTGCGCATGCCGTCTGTTGTTTTACTGGAGGCTCAGCCTCTGCCACGTGCGCTGCCACTTGCCCGAGTATGCGGCTGGTGGCTGTGTGCTCCGCTCGTCCTGCTCGCTGCAAACGCACGGCAAGGATCGAGCCAGGGAGAGTTTCCTCCATTTCTGCACTGAGGGGGGTCAGAGAGCATTTTACGCCTCATCACTCTGTCCTTCCTGGCCCTGGCTGTGAGAACGCGTCTGGGTAAGCTGTAATTCCCCCAGGCATCGGATGCCTTCGCTATGCCCCACGGAGGCCGGCATAGCTTCACGGCATGACTCACGCTTTTTAAAACCTGAAGAGGCCATTGCGGTGAGTCCTTTATTGTTAATATGGTACTTAGCACTTAATCCGTGCCTTTCCACCCCAAATAGTGGTCACCGGCCTGCGGCAGCGGGTGACCTAAATGGCCTTCACGTCCGCTCTTCTCTTCTCCGCTCCTCTCTTTTTCCTTTTTTTTTTTTTTTTTTTGCTGATATTCTCTTTGTCTTTGCCTTCTCTCTCTCTCTTTTTTTTTTTTAAATAACCAAAAACAACAAATTGCACGTGGAACAAAACCACTAAGTAATCTGACTCTGGCCTTAGCCTGAGTGGATTCCGTCTGCAGCCGATGGCGGTTGAGAAGGAACTGGCGGGGACCGGATTGTGCACGCGGCCGGGGGCACGCAGGGGGGCGGCGCGTGCCGGCGCATGTGTGATCCAGGAGAAACTGCTGGAAGATTTCCAATCTGCGGTGTCGGGTGAGCCCGACACCTATTGTGGAGCACCCACGGGGACCACTCGAAGAAGAACAATATTTAAGTCTGTTGGTTTTTTAACTATTTTCTAGAGGTAAAAGTTATTCCTTGCATCATAACTGCTTAGCCTTCCTGGCAAATCAAATCCGTAATGTATTTTCCATCTACAGGTCACAATGACCTTCCCCTAAGGAACTGGACAGGAAGTAACTATATCTGCTTTGATGTATGAAGTTTTTTGTGTTAACTGAAGCCATTATCCTGGAATGTTTTATGGGGACAGACATAAGATGGTCATTACATTAAGATACAAAAAAATGGCTTAAATTAGGATGAAATGCCACTGGGTATCATAAAATACTCCACACTTATTTTGATATAATAAAATAATAATGTTTAGAATTTATAAAATGCTTTTTATCATCAAAGTGGAATACAAATACTAACTAAGTAGTCATCACCAAGCTCCTGTGAGACACCCAATAACTTGTGCATCCAGCCCATCAGATCTTTTATCTTGCCCTTGAGCCTTCAACGAACAAGGTTAGCAACTTGCCCTGTTCTGGTGATCCAGCTGGGAAGTGGGATCGGGGGCTTTTCTTGCCCTGCGCCATGTGATTCTCAGAAGCAGAAGCAGCTAGAAGTCTCAGCATACCACCCCCCACCCAAGCAACAACTCTGCAGCACCCATTGGCTGTGAACCACAACCAATGGGGGCTGCAAGGGAGTGGCCTGTGGAGGAGGCAGTATGTAGAGTTGTGTGACCCTGCTTCTGCTTGAGAACTGAAGTAGGGACAGGCCATTGCTTCCAGAAGCCACTTGAAATAAGCACTGCCAGGACTGTTTTAGAAAGAAGGGTACTTTCAAAAGCTGAGCTTCCTTTCGAAGAAACCCCATCTACACGGCTGTTTTGCATTTTGAAAGCACCACTTTCGACACGGCTCATATCAGTGCCTCACTAGCATTTTCAATCCACTGCACTTGCATGCCCCTTTCCAAAGGGAGGGGCAGTGTAGACATAGCCCTAGAGCACATTCCTGCACTCTGAATGCCTCATTTCTGGCCTCACTCCAGAGTCTGCACCTGCTCTAGCCAGTCTCCTCATCCTCTCTTGCACTCCATCCTCTATTTTTTGAGCATTCACAGATTTTCATACAATTTCCATACTGAGATGTGGCCATCAGGCCACAGACTTTGCCCACATCTGGGTTAAGGCATCTATTACCTATGTCCTGTTCAGGAAGATAGAAATTGTTGACTGACCCGCTTGGTGGATTATAGATGACAAGAGTTGTAGCTAGAGTTGCGTAAATTCAGTTCAATGATTGAACTGAAAAAGCAAATAATGAATAATAAATTAATTGCAGGACAACCTGAAACAAAAAAATAAATTTTCAGCATAATGTTCATGTTAAATATATTTGACTGAAGTCAAAGGAGGATGTCTATACCCTGCAAGACCAAGCCTATAACTTGTCATTTGTAATACCAGTGGGTTTTAGAACTTATAGTCTTGGCAGGGCACATACCAGTGCAATCACCAGAGAAGGTTATCTCAAACTGCAGAAGTGTCATCAACCACAAATAGATTCTAAAACAGGTGTTCTCAACCAGAGGTTCAGCGGCTTCTGAGGGGCTATGGGCAAGTTTCAGAGGTTCATCTAAGTGTGGCCTGGATTACACTTGGTAGGGCCCAGGTCAGAATGCCAAAGCACTCCAGGGAAAATGGAAGCCTGTGGCCCACAAGCCCCATCACCTTCATCTGAAGCTGATCCCTGAGCAACTCAGCTTCGCAATACCCCCAGTGGTGTGGAGCCTCAGAAAACTGCCCCACTTGCTACCTTTTAACATCACCTCTGGCTTTCAGATGCAGAAAAATAATTGTTGTGGCATAGCTGGGCTGTGAGGTTTCTATGGCATGTTGTCAGGAGGGGGAAACTCAGAAAGAAAAAGATTGAGAACCCCTGGTTATAGAGATGTGTCAGTGTCCTGAGAATGACTTTTGAATCACCTGAAATGTTCAGGTTTTCATTCTGTCAGTCATAATGATTTGCAGTTTTTATATTTACAACAGGTTTACTCATGCCGTACTGAGTAAAATGTGCTCTATTTACCTAGAACAAGCAATACAAGAGAACTCGAATTTCAGTGTAATGAGCCGCATATGTGGTCTAGAGAAGAGGGGAACAAGTACAATGCTGTCAAAGCTGTTATTTTGTTCCATGTTCTGACTTCTCAGTGAGTTTATGTGTAACCTGCAATTAAACCTCTGTGACTGGCCTGTGTGTCAGCTAACTTGGGCTCATAGGATTGAGGCTTCAAAACTGCAATGTACAATAGTCCCTCGAGTTACACAGGGGTTGTGTCCCCACGCACCCTTGCATAACTAGAATTTCGCAAAAATCGGGACAGGTTTTTTCCCTGGTGGAACACACATTCTGCAGCTGAGGAAGCAGCAGGAGCACTTGGAGCTCCTTCTGAAAGGTAAGTCCTGGGGCTGGGATGGAGGCAGTTTGTGGAGGGTTAAGCCTGGTAGTGGGTTGGGGCTGTGGGAGGTTGACAGGGGGGTTAAGCCTGTGATGGGTCAGGGCTGCAGGGGGGTGGGAGGGTAGAGTTGAGCCAGAGCCATGCGTGGGGGGAGGGGGTAAACTGGAGTCATGCGCAGGGGAAGGGGTGAGACAGAGCCACGGGGGGGGTTGAACCAGGACCGTGCGTCACATGGGGGGGGTTGAACTGGGGCTGAGGGGAGCAGGATTTTGAGTTGCACTTAACTCGTGTTAATGCAAGTTAAGTGCAACTCAAAATCATGCATTTTGAGGGATTACTATACATACTAGGACTCAAACTACAGTCTGGGTCCCTCTCACCACATGTAATCCTGGAGTCAAGGCTCCAGCCTGAGCCCAAATATACCCAACATAATTTCAAAAACTGAAGCCAGAGCCCTGCAGTTACTGCAAAAAATCCTCTGCTCTGAAAAATATGTTGGATAAGAAGTAACCAGCAGTGACACCAACACATTTTTTTTTTAAGTCTTGGCTCGTGAATGACTACCTTGTTAAATAGTAGGGCTCCAAACTATCTGTCTCTCTTGTAACATTTTTACTCTGATTTTTACAGTTTCTTCTGTCTCTTCCTCCCCCAGTTATTTTGCGTGTCTTTATCTATCTCCATTTCACATTACCTCCTTAATTTTGCTTACTTCCTGTCTTTCTCCTCACACCTCTTGCTTCTTCCTACTTGTCCCAGTGTTCTCAGAATGGACCTACCAGTGAGCTAGATCTCTCTAATCCCAGCAGCCCCCTTTCCTCGTGTGATATCTTTCTTTCAGTCTGAGAGAATGATTCTTCTCTCATGATGGCTGAAACCCAGCATGTTAACAGGTGTGTTTCTAAGCTATTACAGGAAGACAATTATAGTTTACTGATAAGTCTTATGAACTCTGCTGTCTTAATCTGACCTATGCACAGTTCTAAAGCATTCAATTTTCACAGTATAGCTACTAGCACTGACATGAACATAAGCAAATGACTGGCAATGGAACTTAACTATGACTAAGTGCCTCATCCAGCATTTTCTCTCTCCAACACTTGTCAGGTCATAGGCTCTCTGACTTGAGCAGTACAGATCCACTTTAAATTATTTGCAAGACTAGCACAGAACAGCTGCACTATTCTTATTTTAACTTACAAACATTTATTATTTATTAGCTGTAACAGGGTTATGTATGGCAGACAGAGTTTTTATTTTTTTAATTCTTATAGCCCCAGTTCATTGAAGCTTGTGCTACCTAGTTGAATTTCTTGTTAGGACACGTGGATAGAGAAAGAAAATAATTGCAGTAGAAAACCTGTTTGGAGATGGGGAATAATGATTTTAATGAGAAAAATCAATTTTACATAAAATATTATCTTCAAAAGTAGCAGTCCATATGGAGTATTTTTGATTCAGTGCCTACATGCTGTATGTAGTAAATCTTTTAATAAAATACTTCCTTTTTTCAGTTGTAAACATTTTACAATTTTGGAAGCAGTATGAGAGATTAGACATGAAACTAGTGATAACTTTCACTGTGCTGGCACACCAGGCATGCATTTAATATAACACCTTTAATAATATACATGTGCTCACAATACTCTACTTTATAATAATATGAAAATGTATCTTTCTGGTAAATTGAAAGGAGCTATGTAGAAAAAGGGATATATTTTAATGCTGAAAACTTGACACTGCATCACGGCATTTTTCTTCAAAAATGTTCATGCCTTTCTTTGACATTCTTTGGCTTACACAACAGGGTGCCAAACATTCATGACAGCTTACAATAGAAAAACAATATTGCTTTTAGTTAACAATGTTAGCTATGAATATATATTGACAGCATTTTCACTGCAGATTTCCTGCCAACATGATTCAAAGCAAATAGCATTCAGTATGTTGGTATACTCAAGGGAATTAAAGAGTTTCAAAAAAAATTTATGGTATTAAGTGCTGAATGTTAGAGCTAATGAAAATGCAAATTCAGAAGCATCTCTAACACATACATCATGTAAAGAAATACAGGTTGGCAAAATGATAACATTAAGACTGTTTGACAGAAAAAAAATCTCTCTGCCCCTTTTACTTTTATGACGCAAGTTTTACCAGGAAAATTAAATAGTTTTTTTTAAAAAAACTCTTCTTATCATCTTTCTGTTAAGCATTTCTGTCAATATCACAGATGCGGTAAACCCCACCCTAGGTCCACTCACCCCTGAACACTGCAGGAGAATATTCATTCACAGGTATGCATTTCCAGTGATATTTTTAAATTCCATTATTTATTAATCACAATCACAAGTGTCACTGTTCTTTAAGAGAAACAGAAATTGAGTATTGTTTCCAAATCTGTATCTTAATAATTTACTGCAGAACAGCAATTTGATAAATACATAAAATCTATATAAGCTTTACTACAGTAAAAGAACACTGTAGTTGAAATGGCATCTCACAACAAAACATACTTATAGGCTGCTTCTACACTCTCACTCTCCCATTGGAGGCGCCATGGTAATGAGGCATTTTGAAGCAGGCTAATGAGGCATGAATGTGCAAATTCAGTGCCTCATTAGCATAATGGCAGCCACACAAATTTTGAAGTGCAGACTTCAAATTGCAGATTGATAGTGAAGATGAGGGCAGCTTCAAAATAAGCACCCTACTTCGACATTCCCTTACTCCGATCTCCTTCTGTGGTTGTAAGAAAATGTCGAAGTGGGGTACTTACTTCAAAGCTGCCCCCATCTTCACTGTCAGTCTGCAATTTGAAGTCTGCATTTTGAAATCTGCGCAGCTGCCATTATGCTAATGAGGTGCTGAATATGCACATTAGTGTTTCATTAGTCTGCTTTGAATTGCTTCATCATCATGGTACCTCTAACGGGAGAGTGAGAGTGCAGAGGCAGCCTTACTAATCTGAATGTATATTGACAAAAATAATGTGGAATTAATAGAATTTCAGTTTTTGACAGAAATTAAATAAAATAAATCAACAATAATCACTCTGCTCACAGAGACAAAACTGTTCAGACTCTATATCTGTTACAGATTCCTACATAATCTTGATATTTATTACCACTAAACTGTACCAGATGGTTTCAAATTTGCAAAAACAAAAACAAAAAATAAAAACAAAACAAAAAACCCACTATCTGGTCACTCTAAAATGTGCTTATATAATATGGACTAGTCTAAGCAAGAGCCACTTAATGAGATTGACTTGACAATTATTTCACCTTATATTGCTCTAGTTGTTCTGAGATGACCATTCCATTAAAAATGGCCAGCAAAAAGGAAAAATGAACACTCTGGGTCCACTTTGTTTTTTTTGTTTTTTGATCTATGATTTGAGTTTCACCTTAATATGCAGAAGTCTTATTTTGTAATGTATTTATAATATTTTTGCAAGATGGTTTTAGAATCAAATTTTCAACTCATGAAGAGTACCACACGTCTAAAGAGACTCTATTTCAAAATTATATAAATATATCCCCACAAAGGATTATGGTAAGACAAAATGAAATTTAGAAGCACAAATCTTTGGCGTCTACTAAGCCCACTAATTTACAAGCACGCACTCCCAATACTTCATAAACAATATGGACATGTGAATTATAAGCATCAATTGTGTTATTTTTCAGTTGCCTGCAAGAAAAGCTTATGTGGATGGAGATGGAGTAAGTATAGTTCAATAGCTAACATTCACTCTGTCTTTCCCAGGAATATGCCTTTCCACTGATTACCAAGGACAGATTTTTTTTTTCATTGTGCAACTGGAAAGAATTTTCCTATTTAACCTATGCTACATTTATTGAAAGGAATTAGCAGAATTCAATGTCCCTCTCTTTTGAATAATTTAACTAAAAATTAACATTTAGAATTTTCATGTATATTTATGCATGAGAAATTTCTGGAAAAAATAAATTATATTCCCATATGCATAAAATTCCTCCTGATAGGCTAATATTTATGATAGCTAAACTTAAATACCTAAAATAAAAAAGTTATTCTTGCCCTTAAATGAGAGATAAAGAGAGCCAGGATTAATCTATAAGAATAATCTATCAGTAGGTAGCTACAGCTCACGTATTGTCATTCCATTTGAAAGATGGCCAGAAAAAAGACTGATGGGAAAAAACAGTCCCAGTAGGGTAACTCAGTTATCAGTTTATAGAAGACAAATGTTTTTAGAGATATTATTGACATTGTTTTTTCACAGATAAAAAGCTTCAGAAAGATTACCCTTTCAATGGCAACATAAACCATGTTAAACACTAGATAGAGCAGAAACAAATGCATGTATGTTAAATCTATAAACACTATATAAGTTTCACTCTTACATACATCCTTTAGCAAAAAGAGTAATAAAATCATAATTTCCACTTTAAAAGATTTTAGTTGTAAGTCCCTTTGTGACATAACCCTTGTTTAGACTAGCTTGTTGTTTACTAAAAGATGTCCAAACAAGATGATTTGATATTTGAATGTTCATCTCAGAACAACCAGAGCAATGTAAGGTGAAATAATTGTCAAGTCAATCTCTAGCTTTCTCTTTATTGCAGAAATAAATTGAACTCTGCTCTAGCTTTTTGACATGTAATTCTGATACTAATGGGTTCAAATTCATTTTTCTTTGCTCTACCTGCTAACAGGAAGCTTTTTGTGTGTCAGAAATCTAACAGTTGCTGGATATTGCTTCCCTTAAATAAAAAGTCACTGCCTGCAATAATACCAACACTGTCATCAGTTTACAATAATGAGCTACAGTTCATTGTGGTAGCTCTAGTATGAAAATTAGAAGCATTTATGTAGCTCTTCAATCTGAACAAAGATTATAAAAAACATCACCAGCCTTGATGTGACAGGAGACATTTTCTGTTTAAGGATTCCAGGCCAGATATTCAGCTGGTGTAAACTGGTGTCTCTCTATTGCAGTGAATAAAGCTATCTCAATTAATACTGGTTGAAGATCGCCAGATATGTATTTAAACTCAGCTCTTTCACTATGAGGTTCTGTCAACACATGAATCTAGTATTATAGTCCTTAATTCCACCACCACCCCGGGGTGGGGGAGTAAGGTAGGAAGGGGAAAAGGGACAGAAAGGAATCAGTCAGGAATGATATGGAGCTTACCAGGTAAAATCATGAGTTTACCACCCTGAAAAAAATTAATTGGCTCCAAGTTAAGCCATTTTCCATTTTAAAAACTGTTTTGCTAATACATACCACATTAGACTTAGTTTTAGTTACATACTCAGATTGTGGTTACATAATTGGGTAACTTCATACATGAATTTAGGGCTGTAGAAATAAAAAGTAAAATTGCATGGGTGCAATACTAATATACGTGATTATACTGAAAATCAGAGAGCCTACATACATTTTGGTTTGATATTTTCTCAAGCAAATTAAATATGTTGTAGCTAGTATTGCAGTTTTCATTACAATAAACCTTGATTTTAGGGACCCTGGTTTAGCGGACTTGAGGAACAACAGACATCCCCTGCATTGTTCCTGAAGTCCACTGTGGTCTCTAAAATCCTAAATTCCCCCCCCCGCCCCCCAAAAAAAACAAATTAACAGACATACCACAGCTGCGGTCTGGAGGAGCCGCTGCCTCCTCCACCATAGCCGTCACGTGTTCCTCCCACCAGGGATGAGAGGCATACGAGAGCGCTATCTGCCCATGTACATGCCCCACCCCTGGTGGGAGGAGTGCATGGCAGCTCCAGCAGAGGAGGTGGTAGCTCCTCCAGCCGCATGTGGTGGAGCAGCTCCAGCTGCACAGCAAAGCCCTGCAGCCGCACACGGTGGGATGCCTCCAGTCACATGTGGCAGGGTGCCAGCTATGGGTCCAGCAGCTCCAGCCATGTGACGGGCTCCTGAAGCTCCTCCAGCAGCGTTGGGTTCTGGTTCCAGTGGAAGCAGCTCTGGTGAGTCCCCAGCTGTTTGGGGAGTGGGGTTGGGAATGAGGTTGGGGGAACCTGGCAGGAGTGGGTAGGCAGTAAACCCTCCCTGCCATTAGTCCCTTAAATCGAGGGTTTACTGTATTACACAAATAAATCAAAGTATTTTTATAGAAATGACAATAATGCAGAGTTGTAGACCTGAAGCATTAAGCAATCAGAAGCATGCAATGTGGCAGACTATCAGGTCAGGTCTATGTGGCCATGCAGCAGTTCTTAGCAGAAAAATAACTTGGATGCAGTAGATAGAACAAGCCTATTACTCAGTTTTGAAGAGATGTGTCCAAAGTGTGAAAAGATTTGTTCTCTGCTTGCTGAACTAGTGGTACATCAATGCAATTATTTTTCTCATTTTAACCCAGGTTTAAGCTAGTATTTAAGAGCATTCTAAACTATTTCCCCCTGCCCCAGGAAATTGCGATCTGGATTTAGTGCCTTTATTTTATATCTGGTTTTTTGGCTGTAGTTTCAGTGGGGAAAGGATAGGTAGATCTGATAAGTTCTGACTATAGGAAACGTAACAATGTAATTATATATTTAAGGGTCTTGGGGTCTAGTTTCAGTTAATGTTAAAAAATGAGAACTTCACTGATGAACCATGGGTGATGTTTTAGTTTACTTTTCCTTCCTTTAAAGCATTTGCAAATACATAATTTAAAGTTTGATTTCTCTAACGTTTTAAAAATCTAAGCATTTTCATTTATAATTAATATAACGAGGGGTAAACATTACTGTGTGTTAATGATGGGTGTGATTTCAAAACCACTCAGCAGGAGTCCATCTTTGCCCCCACTGAAGTCAACTGGAGGGTTACAACTCAGATCCACAGTAACAGAGTTGAGCCATTGTGGAGTGTTTTTTTTCTGTTTTGTTTTGTTTTAATGTCACACACCAATTAGGTAAAAGCAAACAATAAAAATAACACTTTACATTTCTAATAGTAACTTCCATCTGAGAATCTCAACAGTGCATAGAGTTGCCACTGAAATTGAAAGGGTCCCAGAAATTACAGGATATAAGGTTAGTTCTATGGTTGGCAAGCAGCATTACTTGTATGATATTAATGACTTTCAAAATATATTTTCATGACTCTTAGGATGCACGGAATCATTTATTACTTAGTGTTTTTATTCGATTTTCACCTTCCAGGCATCCATGAGACTTAACTGGACAAGATACTCTATGAATATGTAAGTCAGTTCTTGCCCTTGAGAGTTTTGCACGAGTAAGAGAAAAAAGATGTGTATTATTATAGCACCAAAAAGCCATGGAACAGAACAAAAATACAGACCCTGCCCCCAAATAATTTACAACCTATGTACAAGTGGCAACAGATGGATACAGATAGATGCAGGAATATAAGAAAATAATGATTCATTAATCTCAGCACACTCATAGCCTGACCATTATCAAGGGTTTTTGTAGATATCACAAAAAAGAAAAGTTCTAAGAGGACCTCTGAATGTTAAGTTTACAAAGGAAACAAAGGGTGGGAACAAAACTAAGAACTTGTCTACAAATTCCTAGCAAGTGCATCAAAGGGTGTGATTTGTCAAGAACTCTAATACTAGCACTGCTTGTGTGGGAATTCTACACCACTATGTGCATGCAGAAATCATGTCTGCTGCAGATTTCTCTGCTTCCCTGAAGAAAAAAATATTTTCTGACAGGGAAGCCATAAGAGAGGCCATGCACCCCTCCCCGATAAAGCAGAACTGTAGTTTTTGTCATCTCTGTCAGCTTGTATAGAATTAAATCAATGCAACAGGCAGGGCTGAGGTTGCCCATGCCATTGGTGGGTGAGACCCACTCAGACTCCATGCATCCATACCCAAACCCTCCTTATGGAGCCTAATATCCAGCAAACAGGATTTTCTTTTCATTTCATTTTATAACTTAACTTACAGTTGTCTATTTTCACTTATAACCACTTAAATCCTACTGTTTATGCTTAATAAAAACTCTTTTGTTAAGATCAAGCCAAGTATAAGCAATTATTACCAGGGGCATATCCCCCATTCATTGATAAAGGGGGCTCTCTTTGTGCAAATTTTGCACAAAAAGAGACAGATTTATTTGAAGTTTTGATCCCTTTGGTGGGTTGGTTTCTTGGGTGGTGTGCCCTAGCGCTGCATCCTCCCAAAGGTGAAGTAAATCAGTGCCTGCATTGCTCTGCTAGGAGGTGGCAATCCAAATTTTGTCCCTTGGTTGGGGCAGACCAGAGGATCTGGCCCAGGAGGATAATGGGGGAAGAAGCCCCAGAGAGCAAAAAGGTGGGTGTCAGCAGCATGATCAGCACACTGAGAAATATTCCCAAGAGGTCTTCTGTGACAGCATCCCATCAAAATCACACTGTACTAAAACATATGCATATTGTGTCTCGATGTGCCACTGCACCATCGCGATTTTCTAACATGTCATGACACATGAGTTTATTCCAAAGAAGCAATGGCAACTCCATATAAAGTCTTACCTCAGTTACAACAGTGTAAATATGAAGAAACTCTATTGTAAATATTGAATAAATCCATGAAGCCACTGAAGTAACAGAGCAGAATTTAGCCCATATGTATAACAGAAATATAGGGATGGAAGGAATCTAAAAAGATCCTCTAACCCAGTGGTTCTGAACATGGGGTCCATGAGGGAATTGCAGGGGGTGCATAAAAAAGATAAATAAAAATTACCATAGAAAATAAGTTTTAAATAAATTGCAATGTTATAATCAATTATTTTAAAATGAAATCTCTTCTATAATATTATAAATTGATGTCTGAAAATCTATGTTGGGGTTTCCTTTTTCATTTAACGAAGTGTACATAGCAGCTAGAATTGGCTTTGATGGAGGTTCACAAACAGTTTTGGGGGGTGACTGAGGATCTGCCCTAGTGAAGAGGTTGGGAACCACTACTCTAATCCATCCACATGCAATGAGGCAGGATTAAGTTTATCTAAACCAGCCCTGACAGATATTTGTCTACCCTATTTTTACAAATTTCCAGTGATAGGGACTTCAAAACTGCCTTTTGTAACCTGTTCTGCTGCTTAACTATGCTCATACTTAGGAAGCTTTTCCTAATGGTTAGCCTAAATCTCCTTTGCTGCAAAGAAAGCCGATTACTTATTGTCATGGCCTCTCTACAATTGATCACTGTCATCTTATATCAGTTTTTTGCATATTTGAAGATTATGTCCAACCTCAGTCTCTCTTCTTTTCACTAAACATGCTAATTCTTTCAATCTCTCTTTATAGGTCATGTTTTCTAAACTACTCATCATTTGTCTGCTGCTTTTCACAATTTATCCACATCTTCCTCCAAGTGTTGTTTCCAAAGCTGGACATAGTAAATCTGAGGCCTAATTAACATGCTTAACGTCTGTTCAATTCAATCCAAATGTGAGATAAAATATTTGAAGCATAAGAGACTGGCAACAGACGGGGGATTAGCCAGCAGAGGCATGCCCACATGGCCTCTGCAGTGCCGGCACAACTTTCTGCTTATGCTGAACTCTCACGGGGCTATGGTAATGAGCTTCAGGAGTATGAGAATATCACTCCATTTGCAATCCTGAGAAGCTCATTTTGCATAGCTCTGCTGGCAGCAGTGCTGGGGGGGAGCACCATGTAGACTCAGCCAGTGCGTGTTACAATACTGCATCAATAATGCCAATAAAACTTAAATCTAATCCAGGACAACTAAAATAGGAATACAGATATTTTTACTGTACATTTATCTTTTCTTTTTTAAAGTAATTGATAGCAGCCCCAGTAATTGCTCTGCAGAATGCAATGCATAACATTTACTACTTCAAGATAAACTTTTTAGTTATATCTCTAATAGGGAACTAGACTGAAATCACTAATATATACAGTTAGTGACAACTAGTATCCACAATAACTGATGGGACTGAGACCACCTTCTTCCTTAAGTTCTTCCCACACTTTCCCAGCAGAGACACCCTCAACTCACTGCATCCCACTTTCTCCTCGCTGCAGGAGAATCCTATACTGCCCCAGAGCAAAAGAATACCCATTAATTTTTGTTTTGCTTTCTCTAGTCAGCACACAAGCACACCTACACAGTACACCTCTCTTTTACCTGCCACCCTTCAAAATGCAGAGCCACAACCCCAACCACTCCATCCCTTTCTACCTTTCAGTCTTCACATATCACCTTCGGGCACTTCTTCCTTCTCACAAATGCCTCATTCCCTTACCTATTTTTCTATGCCTATATCTACACTAGCCAAAAACTTCGAAATGGCCATTTGCATGGCCATTTCGAAGTTTACCAATGAAGCGTTGAAATACATATTCAGCGCCTCATTAGCATGCGGGCGTCCGCGGCACTTCGAAATTGATGCGGCTCGCCGCCGTGCGACTCACCCAGACGGGGCTCCTTTTTGAAAGGACCCCGTCTGTTTCGAAGTCCCCTTATTCCTATGAGCAGATAGGAATAAGGAGACTTTGAAGTAGCTGGGGTCCTTTCAAAAAGGAGCCCCGTCTGGGCGAGCCGCATCAATTTCAAAGTGCCGCGGCTGCCCGCATGCTAATGAGGTGCTGAATATGTATTTCAACGCTTCATTGGTAAACTTCGAACTGGCCATGCAAATGGCCATTTCGAAGTTTTTGGCTAGTGTAGACATGGCCTATGAGTACTGAAGTGGGTGAGGCAATATCTTTTATTAGACCAACTTCTGTTGCTGAACAAGACAATTTTTCAAGCACCACTGACCACATCTTGCATGGCAGATAGAGGGCTCAGTGTGCATGATGCTAGCCTTTTGAGTTTACTGAAAAACGTAGAAGAGGAGAAATCCCTACCATAAATAAGTGCATCCAGGACATGCTACTGGAGACTCCCATGAGACCTGCAGACTTATTCAGATTCTAATGTCAAATTATGACCACACAGCATAAGAGATCTCGGCCCCAGCACACAGGTTCTCTCTGCTTCAGTTACAATGCATTCAGGCATTCAGACTGTAGAGGGAGGGAACAGCAGCCAGAAAAAAGCAATACAAGTATAATCAACAAATCAGTATTTTTCTATTGTAGAACACATAAGGCCCTACTGACTGGAGGCGACCTTACAAATCAGAATAAACTTACAGACACACGTTGGTATTCATTGTACAGTGAAGGACTGGGGCATAAATGCAATGGTGTAAGTGGTACAGATCCATCAAGGCCCATGAAGTTATGGAGGGACAACTAGTACATGCCACTGTATCTTAGGCACTATGGCTGTGACACCAAGGTCTATTTATAGGCAAACTGGGTTCTGCAGAACAGGAACAGGTCACTTATTGTGGGAGTGCTCCTGCCCCTGCAGGGTATCCATGAAGCAGGAGGTGGTCCCCAACAAGGCTATCGGAGGAATGTTCCTGCCTTCTTATGGGCTCCAAGGAGCAGAAAGCAACCCACAGTCAGGATTCCAAATAAGCATTCCCACTCTTCTCCACACATTCCCTGCCCCTTGCATGTATAACCGTGCAGTTATTGCTCAAGACCTGAGAGGCTCATGGTTGCTCCTGGCAGCACTGCCAGGGTGTCACTACTCAGGGCATCAGCCACAAGAGGAGCAATCCATCCAGCTTTTTGTGGGTTCCCAGCCTGCACCTGCCATTCTATGCGTAACCCACACAGGGGACAGACCTGGCAGAGGAAGAGTTCCTGAGGGCCACAAGGATTGAAGGCACAGCATACAGAAGTATGAGAAAAGGATGCAGAGTATGTGGGAGCCAAGCAGGAGATGGACAGTGTGTGAAGCCAGGAGTGCCAGCTTGGATGGGATGGAAGGGCAAACTGGTGAAGGAAGCTGGGGTTGTGAAGTGTGGGAGGGTAGGTGTGGGAGGGTGCAGGTCCTGTTGTGGATAAGCTGAGTGGTTCCACTGGAAGGGGAGTGAGGATCAGGGCCTATTCCCTAGTGCAGTCCAAGTCCAGAGCAACAATTATGATTTTTCTGATATCTCCTACAGAAAATAGGAGATTTTTTGGTATTGTTGTCACTTGTGTTCAGACAGCAGGGTGTTAGAGAGCACCCCTTTCCTAAGTCCCAACCTTTACCACCTCTATATTACAGAAACTCCCTTCCCCATTGCTACTACCTCCTTGTATCCTGGGTTCTAGTGAGAGAACCACTTCTGCCTGGGTTGATGAGACAATTATATTCCATGTGTTAGCAGCCCATATAACACCCTATATTACGGCATCACTTGGAGTCCAGGAAGGCTGAATAATGGGGAGTCCCAACCCCATAACACGGGAACTGCCCTGTCCACCAGCCTGGGCCTACTCAAACCAGCAGTCAATACCAGCTAAGTCATACCAGCCTGGGCCTACAGCAGCAGTCAATACTGTGGCTGATTCATAGCCACAACAAGAAAAACATAGTGAAAGGTGCTCAAAACTCAGGTAGAAATAGCCATGCAATCTTGTAGTCTAGCTACCTTATGTTTTGGAGCAACCCAGGCCTCTGTACAGGATATACAAGTCCACATAGAACTCAACATTAATTCTCATGCAGCTAGCCTACTCGAGAGTGCATGTTGCCACAGTTTCACTGTCACTAATAAACTAGCTAGCTAGATTCAAGTTAGCTCAGGACTGCTTACACAAGCTGCAATCTCATCCCATGATTTCAATGCACACATAAAAACTGGCAAATGACAGACAGACACACAAATGCACGCAATTATTCAGTAGGAAAAGTTTAAAAATATGAGGTATTCATTCCTTTAGTATAAATAACTCTTTCCATAATTTCAGTTCCATGATTCCACATTTCCAATGTAAATACTTTTCAACAAAAGAGATTACACCAAATCTGTGTGAAATACAAGTACTTAAGAGGTATGCTACATAATTTAACAAATAAAATGTTCTTAAATGAAAAAAACTAAGTGTGTCACATCACTGATATCATGATCACCTTAAACAGCACTGATTTTGTTGATGGCATTCATAATTTATTTTTGACATTTTGAGTGACAGACGCCAGCATAATAGGAAATTAAACACACCTGGCTATTTAGTTTCCCTTAAGCAAAAAACAGAGTTAAATCTGAAATATAAAGTATGCTTGAAGTAATTACAAAATACTGACAACTAAAATGTTCTTGCAGCTATCAGGAAGAAAACATACAAATTTAACACTGTCTTGGCAAGAAAGAATATTTCATTAGGACAGCAGTTGTCTCATTTCAAAATCACAAAGAAGAAATATTGTCTTTATCTAGTATTCTATCTCTATTCATTACATTTTAAGGATGATACATGTCATGGCAGCTTTGGATAAATTAATGGAGATGTACACTATACAGCACTTAACATGGCTTCACATGTACCCTCAATCTAGTCTAAGTACAACACAAATATTGATCAAAAATAAAAAATGATATGTACTTGAAAGGCTTCCAGCTTGGCAGTAGAATCATTTACAAATCTAATTTTATACACGACCAATATAGACACAAGCTTCCCTAATAGTAAAATTACTTTATTTCAAGACAACAGTGTGTTGAATTGACATTTTTTTTCTTTTTAAAAAATTTTGAGAGGAACATGAAAGCTATATTACAGGTATAACTTCTTTTTGGATTTAATAAAAATCACTTCAGGATCTGCAGATTATATTATTTGTATCTTATGTTCAACATAAATAAAGCCTTAGGAAAGTTAGTGACACAAAAGGGTTTGTGATGCCTTCTACAGTCATCTGGGGGATGTCTGTGGAAGTGATACAAAGTGTACTAGACAGTAGTGTTACAAATCAGACCATACAATTCTCCCAGAGTCATCAATTCTCCACAAATTCTCCACCTTAATATTAGGGGTAAGGTCACCATCTATCCTGTACTGGATAGGACAGTCCTGTATTTGGGATTCCAAAAAAGGCATCCCAACTTATTTTTTAAATGGGACTCATTGTCCCAGGTATGCCCCCCCACCCAGACTCAGGAAAGCTGGGGGAGCATGGGCAGTTGCCACTTCCCCAGGGCTCCCAGGGAGCACTGGCTGGCTTCCCCAGTCTCCTGGGGAGTGCCAGAAGCTGCCGCCTCCCTGGGACAGGGAGATATGGTCATCCTAATTAGGGGTCAATGCACTGAGGGAGGTAGTACCATCTGCCACATGAGACAAAAAGCCATGTTTCCACATACATACCATCACAGATGTACACTGCTCATGATGTGTTCTTAAATATCTCTAATGAGGGAGATACCACCACCTCTAGTCAAGTTACTCCTGTGCTTAACCACCCTGACAGTTAGGAAGTTTTTCCTAATGTTCACCCTAAACTCCCATACTGCAGTTAAAGGTTGGTTGTTTTTTTTGTTTTTTCTTTTGTTCTTCTTTGTGTTTTTGTTTTTAAAAAAATCAATAGGAATATGTGTTTATCTGCACAAATATCTTTAAACCGCTTGCTAGAAAAACTTGTTTGCATGTATAACACATGAACAAATGCATCTTAGGAAGACTAAATAAATAGTGGCACATTCTGAAGTCAAGGATTTCCTCCAGCGGGTTTACACTGGAAAATGGAAGCCAAGAAAAGCAGGCATTCTTGAGAACTGAGAGTAGTTCTGCAATTGCTGATGTGATCGCCTTTTCACCTTCTTAGAAATGATGCTTTGTTTCTTTTATCACTAAAGTCAGTTATTTTGGCTATCATTTTTGCTATGAGATGGTCAAGTGAGCACCAGTCACTGAGTATTCCAATGTACCTTTCCTTCAGTTTATTAAAAATAATGATGAGAACCATATTTTCTTCCTAAATTCAACTCTTAATTTCATCTTAGTCAAGAGAGTGTGTTGCCACCCTTTTGCTCAAATCTCCTGACTGCTGCTGAATAAAACCATAGTCATTGATGCCAGATGGGTTCTTGGTTTTAGCATGTTCATTTAAATAGAGTAATAGCAATCTCCTAGACTTGAACAGGGAAAATGTCTGATACTTGCCACTCCTTCACTATGCATTAATAATGGGATATTTTAAGGGGACAAATTCCTGCAGAATGGGTTCATTTAAAATTCTCTTTGTAGTCAAGTAGTACTCCTGCTTAGTCACAGCAATATTGGTTTGATACAGGGAGATGTACAGAAATTCATTTTTTTCCTAAAAATAAAATTCATGTTACATCTTTGCCTTTCTTGAGGCCCAATAAATTTGTTTTCTTTTGTTTTTCATCTAAATATACTACATAAAATATTAATTCTCAGACTGTTAAGTGAGAGACTACTGTTTCAGAATATTCTAAAGTAAGGAGAAACCAGTTAAGGAGTTCTTCATATACAGGTACTTTTCCACTCTTCAATTTGAAAACTTTTTTATCATCTGGAAGAATGATGACCTAGTCCTAATGTGACACAAAGGAACTCTACAAATCCAATTTTATAGATATCAAAGAATTCTGATGTTTAAGATGCAATTTCTTTTCAGCATTAGTGATTTTTATTCCTACCAAAGAAAGCCTTAAAGTACCCATAAAACTTTGCATAAAATTTAAATATCAATATTTAATTCCCTTTGGCAGTAGATCAATCCAGCATTACTGATCACTCTGAAACTCATCCGTTCTGATGTTACATATATAATACTCCAACATTAATTTTCATAAAGATCTTCTTTTATGTCTACATCTGTGTTTTACACTACTAATATTGCAATAGTTATAAGTCTGCACGAAAACATTTTCATAGATAATTATGTTCCTTTATTATTTACTACTTAAAAATTGCATGCGAAAAATAGAAAAACTCAATTATGGACATGAATTACTGTAAATCATGAATGTAGTAGTACCACTCACATGCATTGTGGTTCTTGAATGATTAATTTTGTAACTGAATTTGAAAAAATGTCTCTTCTCATGATTTCAGTTGCAGACCCCTGACCTCATGTATCCCCATACTCACTCTTAAATGTATTAAATTAAAGATGTGTCTACACTACTACATAGGAGACAGTCCTTAATAAATATGTCAAACCATGCTTTTTATCACCTCTGTGTTAATAACAGGGCAGGCACACACACATTTATTTGTACCAGTTAGAAAGTTAAGTTACCCTCACCTCTAGGCTTTACCCATCTCAGCCACCCAAATCCTCCCCCAATCCCTATGCTTTACCTCTCATCCCACAATCCCAACCACCCCCAGGCTTAGCCCCTCTGAGCCTCAACCTTCCCCCACCATCCCCAGGCTTAGCTCCTCTGAGCCCCAACCTCCTCACATGCCCCAGGATTAACTCACCTCAGCGCATAGTTCGACTGTGGCCACAGCCTCACCCTGCTGCTCCCCGCCACTACCTCTGCCTACTCATCATTTCTTGGCAGGCTGCGAGGCTGCGTGGCTCCAGCAGGGGCAGGCTCAGCTGCCCCTCCCTGCAGTTTTCCTGCCAGTTGACTTCCGCCCACGTGAGGTGGCTCCCTGCCTAGACACCTTTCACTTCAGGGCTCCCTGCCCTGCCAAACCCAGACTGCTTAGCGGACCTGGAGCTGCCACCACTTTAACAGAATTTATTTTTAAATTAACAAATTCCATTTAAGTGGTGACTGCCTCCAGAGCCACAAGAGGAGTAAGGGGCTGAAGCTCTTGCAGCTGCAAGTAACTCCTTAAAAAGCCGCATGTGGCTCGGGAGCGCCAGGTTGACAACCACTCTACCTGGTGATTGGACCACTGACTGCATACACAGTGCCAAGTAGTGACATAGCCTCTCTCTGGCTAAGCTGGCATTAAACAGGGACACTTGTTCTGGCAAACACAAATCAAAATTGGTTTTAATAAAATTTATAAATGCTTAAATATTAATTATTATTTTAATAATAAAATGTTATTATAATGGAATTTTCACACAAAACCCTTATTTTCACTTCACAGAACCCTGGGGTTCTGTAGAACACCATTTGGGAAACACTGCTATATAGTATTTGTATGTATACACAGTAGAGATACTAAAACATTTCTAAAAGCCAACAAAATACTATTTTACAGCTAAGTTTATGAATACAATATACATTTAAAGCTATATCTCTTTAACAGCACAGAGTTTGTTTTTTGTTTTTAAATTTGATAGTATATTTTCTCGTGCTACCTACTTTGCTCCTTAATCTGAATCCCACTGATATTCTGTGTTGCTGAACATTGTGTATCAGACTGATATTTCTATTCCCACTCTGTATAAAGACACTCTTTGTAATCAGGTTCTAACTTTTAATTTATTCATATATGTTGATCAGTCTGCCTAAGCGGTTGGTTTTGTTGGGGTTGTTTACCAGATCTATGATCATGTCTCTAAAACAGCTTTCCAAATTCCAGTTTTTTAGCCTTTTAATCCATCAAATGAAGTACATGAATGAGCAATGTAGATAGGTCTCCATATCCACTGTTATTCTGTTAATTCTTTTATGTGCATCTCAAGAAACTTGTGACAGATCAGAACAAATGTGGTAGTGAAAAAAATATTAATTAATATCAGTCTGCTCAAAAGTTACATAAAATATCCCAGAAAAGACAGGGGCAGATGCAGGCACATTCTTTGTGTCTTAAGAGAGTCACACTGGGAGATGTAGTTTCATTGTACAAGTGAGGACCAGGATCTGATGTGTCCAAGAATAGGCAGCAGTAAAATGATGCACTTGTGCTCCAGCCAGATTTGTAAAATATGAGGATGCTAGCCACAGGAAGATTGATAAAGTTATGTGCATATAATTCAGCAATTAATAGGTTAAGTCTAACTTTGATATAACTGTATGTTTGATGGAGTATACTACATAAACTGTATTTCGAGTTGGTTATTAAATGCTGTTGGATGAAAAAGACTTTAAGTGTGAAAGTTTCAGAATTAAACTCCTGAATATAAAAAGATACACTATCCAATTTACAAAGCTTTTTGTATTCAATGTGCCCTTCACACACACACTCTTGCGCATGCATGCACACATATCAGTCTTTTAAAATTAAGCTCTGATAAGAATATTATTTTATAAAGCACATTGATACTACTGATTTGTAATTAATAGTAATGTGCAGAATCCCTTCCTTTGAATGGGGAAAGACAATATAAATTAGCAAACACAATCTGATACAAACTGAAATGCAAAGGCCCCAGCTCCTCTCTACATCTGACACAGTAACAACCACAGAGAGGCATATGTAGCTCTCTGATACAGGGTTGATTAGCTCCAATATAAATTAGAACAGAAGGAGGCTCACACTGCTTTACTTTGTTGGCACCATCGGCAAAGGGTTTCTGACAACAATGAAAGCTTGGGCATATTGCCACCAGCATACCCCCAAACTACTTTTGATGTGA
The DNA here is from genome assembly GCF_033958435.1 of Carettochelys insculpta. Taxonomy (NCBI): domain Eukaryota; kingdom Metazoa; phylum Chordata; order Testudines; family Carettochelyidae; genus Carettochelys; species Carettochelys insculpta. The sequence goes on from NC_134145.1 coordinate 9,285,675, forward strand.
CTTCTTCTCCCCTCTTTATTGGAGGTGAAAAGCCAACTGGTTTAAGAGATAAGAGAACAGCGCTTTGTAGGAATTCTCCACTGGGTATCTCCGAAAGGTTTAAGGATAGCAGAAGGTGGCTTTGGCAGGCCACAGAATCCAGTCTAAAGAATAAAAATCGTTATTAAGCTTTCCATAACTGGTGTTCTTTGAGGTGTGTTGCTCATGTCCATTCTAATGTAGGTGTGTGTGCACCATGTGCACTGCCACTGGAAAGTTTTTCCTTATTGGTTTGTGTCAGGTCAACTCAGATACAGGGCTGACCTGACAGAGTGCTCCCTGCAGTAGTACCCTCAGAGAATGGTATATAAGGGACCTGCCACTTATTGAATTCTTTCTTGCCAGTAACTCTAACAGAGAAGTACGAGGGCAGGTTTTGTAATGGACATCAGTAACATAGAACATATCTTGAAGGACAATAGCTACAAGAAGATTTCTTTCAATGTTTGCTCGTGCCCATTCCAATGTCCATGACTCAAAAGCAGTTGTTTGTGGGGGAGGGGGTTTGGAGTCCATTGGCATGCAGATTGAAGTACTGCTCAGCCAAAGCTCACATCATCTGTAGCTTGTTGGGTGATGGCATAGGTGAGGAAAATGTGTGAATTCACATTTAGGTTGCTCCTCTACAGATTGCCTTGACTGGAATTTGTATTATGAATACACCAATGATGCTTATGCTCTTAGAGAGTCAACTGTCAACCAAGGAGCTGGGACCTTTGCCAGATCATAACACATGTGGCTACAAGATGTGATCCATGGGAGATTCTCTGGGCAAAGATGGTTTGGACTTTCAATCTGTTTGTGATGGCTATGAACTGTTGGGTGGTCTATCTAAAAGTCTTAGTTCTGTACAGAAAGCAAGCACACATCTGGCATCCAGTGAATGGAGCCTTCTTCCTCACTGCTAATATGTAGCTTAGGATAGAAGACAGGGAGAAATTGGTCCTGGTTATGAAATTGTGAGATCCCCCTCTTGAAGAAAGTAGCCAGAGCTATTTGAAGAAGACTGTGTCTGAGGCCTCAGGGGAAAGATTCTGCTGATCAAGATGATGGCAGATAGGAAGGCAACCATCTAAGACAGATAGAGCAAGAAATGTCTTGCCAGTGGTTTGAATGGAGGTCCTGTCAGCCTTACAAGTACCACATTGGCGTTCCAAGGAAGCAATAGCTGATGTACTTGTGAATAAATTTGCTTGAGCCTCTTTAGGAAGCGGCCACCAGACACTCACCCAAGGGTGAAACACAGAGATCACAGGTAAATGGACTCTTGTGGAAGGCACTGTTAGGCATTCTTGCATTAAAAGAAGCAGGCAATCCAAAACAAAGGGCAATGAAGATTCAGTAGGTGAAACACCTCCCTCTGTCAGCCAGATCAAGAATCTGTTCCACTTAACCACATAAGTTGCTCTAGTAAATAGCTTTTTGCTTCCCAAGAGCACAAACTGGCCCTGAACAAGCCCATCCTGTCAGGTTCCACTATTGTGCTTGCATGTTGTCAGGTGGAGAGTCAATGTTCAGGTAATGCAGGAAACTTTGATTCTGAGAGACCCAGTCTGGAAACAGAAGTAAGTTGCTTGGTGTGATAAGTGAGCTTGGACTGTGGCCCAGGAAGGAGGAGAACTGAGGGTACCTCCTGTTCCACCTCTTTGCAAATAGATCCATCTGGGGAAATCCCTGTTTCTGGGAAACAGTGTTCAAGATACAAGGGTGAATGGAACACTAGTGCTGGTTGGAAAAGGATCTGCTGAGCTGGTCCACCCATTTGTTCTGTGAGTCGAGATGGGGAGAGAAACAAGCTCCCCCTTGCTTGTTTATGTAAAATATTGCTGTTTTATTGACCCTGAGAGTCTTGAATGCAGCTGTTCCTTTCCCTGTCCTGGCATTAATATCCTGATCTGTTCCTCTGTCTCTGCCCATAATACTCCCCAAGTAGGTGAACTGCTCCACATCCTCCTGGTCATCCCCTCCCAATGTGATGGTATTGTTGTTGAACTTGTTGATCCTCAGTGTCTTAAAATATCTCATTCAAGACTCTGCATCATATATGGAGTTCACAAATAATAGCTGCAAAGACAAAACTGCAGATCTTCAACACATATGTGAAGAGTGTGCTCTTGTATGGATACGAGACCTGGTGTACTAAAATGTCTTTGAATCACAAGCTACAGACATTCATAAACAGATGTCTGAGGTACAGCCTTCGCATCAAATGGCAATATTTGGTCACAAATGAGGAACTTTGTAAATGAGCAGGACAACAACCACTTGATATGCAAATCAAGAGAAGAAAGTGGGAATGGCTAGGCCACACTACCATAAAACCATCATCCAGCATAGCCTGTTAAGCTCTCAAATGGAACCCACAAGGAAAATGAAAAAGAGGAAGACCTTGGACAACATGGAGAAGATCTACTGAGACTGGAGGACAACAACGGCAGTACTTTGAATCAACTAGAAGTTTTGTCCCAAGACAGAGTGAAGTGGACAAGACTTGTAGATAATCTATGCTCCACTCGGACTACAAAGGTTTAAGTAGTTGACCCTGAGGACTGAAAAACAGTTGTCTTCCAAGTAGGGTTGGAAAGCTTGGCAGGTCAGGCACATCTCTGTTAGTTCTCTCACTTTGATGTGTAATTTGAGCTCCTACAGGGAGCAGAGACATTGAGTCCTGAAGTGGGCTTCCCATCAAAGCTCTGTAGTGCCCAGGATCAGTGACACCGAAGGTGTGGGACTCAAGGAGGGTGCAGTGGCATACACCATCTCTGAGATCCACTTCTACAGGAGGGTAGAAATCACCAATGGTGGCAGTGAGACCACCTTGTCCAGATGGTGTCAGCCTGGGTTGTTTACCAATGGTACGCAGAATTGGTGGGGCTTAGATGTAGTCATGAATGTTGCCTGATGCAGGTACAAGATGCAATGTTCCCCAGAAATTTCAACCTGTTTCTCACTGTGGTGGTGGAATGATTCCTCATGCTCTGTATGAGCAGCGGGGTGGGGAGCCTCAGGGAGAGGGCCAAGGGGAGTCAGGGTGGAGCATGTATGGCAATTTAGCAGGGGAGGAGGTTGTGGGGGGGTAGGTCTGCAATTCAGGTGTTTCCAACCTACCCAAATGGAAGAGTCACACACCACTCATAGAACTGGGGAAAGTATGTATTTTTGCATATTTTTCAATATCGCCTGGTCCTAGAATGTTGAGTACATTTGTTTTGCGTTTGCCTTGCTCTCCATATAGACTACTGATCACCTGTTATCCAAGCAGGGCTATAGCTGCACCTATCACTTTTTCAGAAAAGCTGTCACAACTGTCATGAACTTCATGAACACTCACAGGTCTATTGATAGATCAAAAGGTAGTTCTGTGAACCCATGTTAATGATCTACTACAAATTGCAGGCACCTTTTTTGTCCTTGAAAGATAGCAATGTGGAAATACACATCCTTAAAATCAAGGGTGATGTACAAATTCCCTAGATCCAGAGAGGGACTAATCTAGGTCAGATCAACCATAAGGAACTTCAGTTTCTTCATGAATTGGTTGAGGTTTCTGAGATCCAAGATTGATTTGAAGTTGTCATTGGCCATTGGGATCAGAGAGTAGTGAGAGCAGAACCTCCAGCCGCTGAGCTTTGTTGGAGCCTCTTCCACCGCTTCCATCTGTTGAAGCAGCTGCATCTCCTGGGCTAGAAGTCTCTCATGAGAAGGGTCTCTTAAGAGGAACAGTGAGGGATGGCTGACCTGAAGGGTGTATCCCACTACTGCTGTATGAAACCCCAACAATCTGTGTAAGCCAGATCCATGCCCGGTAGAAGTGGGAAAACTACTAGGATCCAGATACAATTCTGCTATGCCATCCTAGTTCGCATCTCAAAAGGCCTGTTTAGACCATGACAAGTGTTTTGAGGGGTGTGGCACCTGGGCATTTGAGGATCAGGATGGAGGCCTCTTCTTGTAGCCTCTGTTCCTACTCCAACTATAATCCTGCCTCTGCTGGTATCGCTGTAGAGATTAGAAAAGGGTTATAGTTTGAGGCTTTTAATGATTTCTCACAAAGGCTGGTGTAAGCAAAGCCAAGAACTTCAAGGTAGCTTCTGGGTCTTTCAAACTATGGAGCTTTGAATCAGTTTGCTCTGAGAAGAGCAATTTGCCTTCAAACAGTAGGTTTTGGATTGTCTGCTGGACCTCATAGTGCAGTCCCAAAGACTGAAGCCATGAACTCTGCCTCATGACCACTGCATAGGCTATGGAGCAGGCCACTGAATCAGCCATGTCCACAGCTGCTTGGAGGAGTGCATTAGAGACTTGCTTTGCCTTCTTCCACTAGGACAAAGAATTCCTCCATATATTCTGAAGGCAAGAGGTTCCTAAACTTTGCCATGGTCAACCAAGAGTTAATCTCATAAGATCCCAGGAGGGCCTCATGATTGGCAATACTTAGCTGAAGGCTGCCTGTCAAGCCTACCATTCTGTCACAGACGATTTTTGGCATCCTTGCCCTTATGGGGCAAGACCTACTTGCCCTTGTCTCACCTGTTCATTTGCCATTGAAACAACGAATCAGTCTGATAAGACATGAATATACAAAAACTCATACTCCCTAGGGGGCACAAAATATTTCCTCTCCATCCACTTAGCACTAGGCTAGAAGGATCAGATCGCTTTTATTTGTTCTAGCATTGCATTGCTAAAGGCCAAGGCCACTAATAAAGGATGAGGTCACTTGCAAAGGCCTTGAGGCCATTAATATCTCCACTAGTGCATAGGAGAATTCAGAGATATCTGCCGCATGTATGCCAATATTCTGGGCAACCTTCTGCAGGAATTCTTGTGTCCTATAATCTTCCTGGGTCGATGGCATGACAGCCACCACAGCATGTTGGCCATCACAGCCTTGCCTCGGGAGGAAAATGATGATGCCTGTACAAGCACGGGGCCCTGTGCTATTTCTGCTGCAGGTGGATCTGGTGAAATCACACAATACCAAGTATGGCACCTGGGATAGATCCCCGTTTTGAAATGGGTCAACAGGGAAACTCACCCTTCCATACTGCCGAGTAGGAGCGTCTCAAATGGGAACCCTGAATTAGCTGGAATGCCCACAGGTTCCAAACTGGCTGCAGCAGTGGTATTTGCCATTGAGCTGGAGGCCAGGCTGCCAGCAACATGCCTCATCCCATGCCCAAAGCCAGATTCTCAAGTCAGAATGTTCTATCCCTGTGTGAACCGTAGGACTCTGCCATGAAAAAGAGTCAGAAGACTCACTTCTGAGCAAACACAGTGGTGCAGTGGTGACCAATGCCGGAGTGATGCCACAGCATCATTGCCAGGTTGCCCTTCACCAGCACCTGCCTTGGTGCCAAGGTGGCCCGCAGCACCAGTGGTGCCACTAACAGTTCACGAGTGGCCAGGGATGGCATTACTATGACAGAAAGAAAGTCCCTCACTTCACCAAAAGCGTCTGGCATGGATTTCGAAGCCAAGCCCATAATGTCCTAGTAGCATTTCTTGGGCAGAAAGACCACTGGCCCCAGACTCAAGAACACCCTTCCCAAGGCCAGAGTCAACAGTGCCACACTTCCTGTTGGCCCAGCATGTTTTGCTGTCTCTCTGGATCCTTATGGCCAACAGGCCTTGGGATCTGGAAAGAAGACTGGTCCATCTTTCTGTGGTTTTTCATTGGTGCTGATGACTGGTGCCAAAAATCCATTGCTGTGTTGAATTTCTCTCTGGTAATGGGAATCCAGGGCTGCCAGCATAGAGTCCTTTCTCAGTTCTAGGGAGGAGAAACAGTCCTGTGTCTCCTTCAGATATGCCAGAGTGCTCCCAATCAGCATTAAAATATTACATGCCAGTTCCACCTTTGGCTCTGAGATGGAACGAAGTGCAGCCTCTATTAGGAGGAACTTAGGTCTATTGCCCCTGTTCTTTTTTGTCCTGGGTTTAAAGGTCCTGCAGATTCAGAACTGTTCTTGCATGTGAGCTTCTCCCAGGCACTTAAGGCAACTATCATGAAGGTCATTCAACAGCACCAGTTTATGGCATGCCACACACAGTTGGACAACCTGGGACAGAGACGTATCCCAATGCCCAGGGCAGGCTAGTCTTGCACAATTAAGAACACTATGAACTATACTAACTTAATTCTAATAGTCATAGAATCATATGTAGTACCCAGAGACACTGAGACCTCATCTGGGGTGAGTGAAGTCTCTACTCTATAGCCTCAGCTGAGTGCCAACTATCCTTTAGCTCATGTGGTAGAGTACAGGGCTTTAGACCCTATGCTTGCAGGTTCTATTCCTGGGGCCAGCAACCTGGGTCTGTTGGCATTACCCAGAGAATAATAGAACTGGAAGAGACCTTGAGAGGCCATCAAATCCAGTCCCCTACACTCATGACAAGAGCATGCACCATCTAGACCATCCCTAGGTGTTTGTCTAACTTGCTCTTGAAAATATCCAATTATGGAGACTCCATAACCTCTCTAGGCAATTTATTCCAGTGCTAATCACTTTAGCCGTGTCTACACGTGCACGCTACTTCAAAGTAGCGGCACTAACTTCGAAATAGCGCCCGGCGCGTGTAGCCGTGACGGGCGCTATTTCGAAGTTAACTTCGACGTTAGGCGGCGAGACGTCGAAGTCGCTAACCCCATGAGGGGATAGGAATAGCGCCCTACTTCGATGTTCAACGTCGAAGTAGGGACCGTGTAGTCGTTGCGCGTCCCGCAACTTCGAAATAGCAGGGTCCACCATGGCGGCCATCAGCTGAGGGGTTGAGAGGTGCTGTCTCTCCAGCCCCTGTGGGGCTCTATGGTCACCGTGGGCAGCAGCCCTTAGCCCAGGGCTTCTGGCTGCTGCTGTGGCAGCTGGGGATCCATGCTGCAGGCACAGGGTCTGCAACCAGTTGTAGGCTCTGTGTATCTTGTGTTGTTTAGTGCAAGTGTGTCTGGGAGGGGCCCTTTAAGGGAGCGGCTTGCTGTTGAGTCCGCCCTGTGACCCTGTCTGCAGCTGTGCCTGGCACCCTTATTTCGATGTGTGCTACTTTGGCGTGTAGACGTTCCCTCGCAGCACCTATTTCGATGTGGTGCCACGCAACGTCAAAGTTGAACATCGACGTTGCCAGCCCTGGAGGACGTGTAGACGTTATTCATCGAAATAGCCTATTTCGATGTTGCTACATCGAAATAAGCTATTTCGATGTTGGCTTCACGTGTAGACGTAGCCTTTGACAGTTAAGTAGCTTTTCCTAAAGTCCAACTTAAATCTCTATTGCTGCAATTCAAGACCATTGCTTCTTGTCCTACCATTTAAGGGTAAGGAGATTATTCTTCTCCCTCCTCCTTGTAACAGCTTTTTAGATACTTGAAAGCTGTTATCATCTCCCCTCTCAGAGCCTTCTCTTTTCCAGACTGAACAAACCAAATTCCTTCAATCTTCCCTTATAGGTCATGTTTTCTTGACCTGTAATCATTTTGTTGATCTTTTCTGGACCTCCTCCAATGTGTCCACATGTTTCCTGAAATGTGGTGCCCAGAACAGAATGGGGTACTCTGACTGAGGCCTAGCCAACCCAGAGGAGAGGGTAAAAATTAATTCTTGTGTCTTGCTTACAACACTCCTGTTAATACATCCTAGAATAATGTTTGTTTTTTTCCAACAGTATCACGCTGTTGATTAGAGGTGGAAAAAGTGCCCAAAAAGTTACTGGAGTAAATGTGCAGCTGCTGTCACTTCTGGATACTTGAGTATAATCTAGACGTGGGAGTCTGTGTGTGTGTGTGTACACACTTTTTCTCAAGTAGTTTTCCAGAGGGACAACGGTAACTTGTACTTAAGTACATTCTTCCCTCTCCCCCAAAGCAGCTGCACTTTTATTCAAGTAACTTTTTCTGTAATTTTTCCACCTCTGTTGTTGACATATATTTAGCCTGTGGTCCACTATGCCACCTAAATCCCTTTCCACAGTACTCCTTCCTAGGTAGTCATTTGCCATTTTCCTGAATAGTGACTATTTACATAATTTATTTTACAGAGAACTCCACCGAGAAGCAACACTTGTAAAATACAGTGAGACAAGCAATGTTCCAGCAACCATCACAGGCAGTAAGAAGGAACAATGGAGACAGCAGAGTGCTAAGTCCCTATATTCGGTGCCATGAGGGTGCAACTCCAGGAGGAAAGCAACAGATACCACTGAGGGCAAAACTTTATGACAGTGGTTCATGCACCATGCACATGCCTATATTTAAATGGACATGAGTACAAGCACTCAAAGAACTGTTTTTTTTTTCCTGCAAATATATTTAATCACACTGCACTCTCCAGGATCAAGATGATGAATTAATTTGTTACAAATTGGAGACATTAGTGAATATTTTTAATTATAAAAATAGATTACAGAAAGGCTAAGGATCTTCTGTATTCAGAACAAATTGGTCATGTGCCCAGCTATCCTATAAATGGTCACTGTTTCATATGCTAAAGGATGATGAGACAGCCATCTCTCTCTACACATATTTCACTGAGCAGTTGAAAGAGAGTATGCAGAGAAATTCTTCCTGATGCAACATTTGGGTCTTGGTCTGACTTTCACAGAATTTGTGCAAAGAATTCCAGTGTTCTAAATGAGAATTGGATTGGACAGTTGATCAATTTTAACACTTTGTGGATTAATAAAGATGGCTACAGGTTAGCCTAATGCCATTTATACCTGCAAACACTATTAGCACCTTTCTATTTTTTTCCTTTGTCCCAGTAAGATGCATTGCATCAGTACTTTAAGAGACACAGAATTCCAAACACTAATTTCTTACCCTCAGATGGGGAAAAAAGCCCTTCCAGATAACATTAATATTATGTCTTGTGTATAGAGATCATCCTGTGATCAGAACCATAACTTGAAGGAACTGTTGCCCTATTTCTGCAAAAGACATGAACAATGAACTTGCAGGGAAATGTTCTGCAGTTTCCAAACCATTTTCTTTTTCAGCAGGTTTGTTTGTTTTTAAATTAGATTTTACACTTATGACCATCTGAGATGAGCCAAAGTAGTTAGAAAAACTTTGGATACTTACAGGAGTTCCTGGATCTGTGAGCCCACTCATAAAAGACAAATGACCTAGTCACAGCGAGGTAGATGTGTTAGTCTGTATCTTCACAAAACAAAAAAGCAGTTCTGTAGCACTTTAAAGACTAAAAAAATGTTGTTAGTCTTTGAAGTGCTGCAGGTGTGCTTTTGCATTTTGTGACAAATGACTTGACACTCTGGCATTTCAAACCTACTGTTCTGCAATGGTGTTTTTTTGTTTTTTGTTTATTTTTGGTAAGTTTTTGAACTCTCCTGTAGAATGAGTTAACAGCATTGACAACAACACCTTAAGGTTTGATTCTCCTTTCTAATCCCAGTGGAAATACTGCTTTTGATTATGGATTTCTCATCATGGAACAAATGTTCAGAGTATCCACATGCACAGCAGTTATTTGCGGGATACAGATGTGAAATATGTATGGATACGTGATCACCATTTATTACCCTAATTATAACATTCTTGCTGTTATCTTGTACTCTTTCTGTCTGCTTCTTGTATTCAACTGTTATCTGTCATCATATTCTTAGACAATAAACTCTTCAAGACAAGGTCCAGTATGTATTACATTACCTAGCATAATGAGAGTCAACTTGCTGATTGCAGCCTCGACATGCTACCACAATACAAACAATAATTTTCAACTGTAAAATCTTCCAATTCACATGTAACAGATGAATTTATTAATTTATAAAATATATATTTTACTACTTCTTTGTTCCAGTTCTCAGGTGGATACACATGTCCTGATAGTGCTTTCAAATGCGTGACAGTTTGGAAGTAAGCCTGGATCTAAAACAATAAGGACTATAGACTACTGATACATACTTAAAATATAATCTGGATGTTACACTTGATCTGATTTCAAGTTCCACATAGAAAAAAAATCATAAAATTAAGGACAATGTTGTGAAGGTAACAGCTGCAATTAATAAGAAACAACTCTGCCTAGTAAAGTATGTTATCTAGAAATAGGCAGCAGCCTCTGACACATTTATAATTAGAGAATTTGGAGGCTTTGCCAATGAGACTACGTGTTCCACAGCAAATTCTATTTCCTTCACTCTCTTTCTTCGTTATTGTAAATTTAATCATTGCATTATTATAGTCCTTATGTAGAGCATCAGTTTCTTTATGTCCTTTCCAATGTTGGGGTTAACTGAATTCATTGAGCAACGGTGTAAAAATATTGCTCAGATCATATGACTGATAGAGGGCCAGCTAATCTATGAATCTGAAACAATATTCTGCTGACCAAAAGGTTAAATTCTACATCAGACATATGTTAGTTACCCTTCCACATATCAGTTCTTTATTCACGTAAATATAATCTTTTAAGTATTCCTTTTCATTATTCTTGGTTACAAAAAGAATTAAACCAAGCAGACAACATGAAACAAATAACGTGCAAAGTCAACATTACAGAGATGAAAGTAAAGCCTGTTACTTAGCCATCAAGCAATACAAAATTTTGAAACCTCTGAAATATTAAAAAGCCAATAAAATATACTTATCATAAAGGCATAACAAGAATAATTAGGGTTAGTACTTGGATTGCCATGAAAGAAACTTGTATTCAGTTTTCTTTTACCAACGTTAGTAGGAATTAGTCCTGTCACACAACAATCACACGACATATGCGCAATGAGAGGAAGAAAGCAACAGTTTTGAAAGACACTCTAGCTGATACTGGACAGCAAATTAGCCACAAGTTTCCATAGCAATGTAGCAGAAAAAGACGGCCACTGAAATTTTGGGCTATATGTTCTAAAACATCAAGGAGCAGGCAGCCTACAATCCTTTTTCTAGACAGTGGAAATATCATCATACATGGAATACTCCATTCAGCTCTGAGCACATAGCCAGAGACATATTGAGTAAGAACAAAGAAGAGGCATTAAAAAATTCAGAGGGCTGTATGATTCACTTATGGGCTACATCTACACTACAGAGATCTTTTGAAAGAAGCCCTTGAGGAAGACCTCTTCCAAAAGGACTTCATTTGAAAGAGTACCTCCACACGCAAAAATGCTGATCAAAAGAGTGATCTGCTCTTTTGAAAGAGAGACTCCATGCAGCCCCTGCTCTTTTGAAAGAACAGGCGAGGGATCTAAAAATCAGGTCCCATGAGGACTGCTCCTTTGAGAAAAGGGCCTGTGGAGTGTCTGCAAAAGTTCTCTTTTGAAAAAAGCTTTTCAAAGGAGGTGCTCTTCCTGAAACGTGTGTAGACACTCCAGGGATCTTTCGAAAGAGTCCCCTTCTTTCGAAAAATCTTTCAAAAGAATTTGCTGGGGTAGACACAGCCATGATGAAAAACAAAGGTCCCAAACCAGAAAAATACTTAAACACATACACAAGTGTTTTGCTACATGGAGGACAAACGCATATGTAGGTTGAGAAACAGTTAATAAAGAATGTGTTAACAATCTACAGAATTCTGAATGTCAATATCACAGCTGAAGAGGAATTATATCTACCAAGAGGAATTATTTATATAGAATTATAGCTAAGAATTATGGAATTTAATTAAGTAAAGATATATTTAAGTTAAATATCAAGGGACATCTTCTGGAGGCATAAGAGGTATCAAATATCTTTCAGCATTAATGATGGAAGCTCCACCACTTGAGACATTTACAATGGGATTTTACAAACAATATAGAAAATTTACTCCAGGGAACAATACTACAATGGCAGTGAGATAGACTGATACCCTAATAGGTCTCTCTTTTCAATCTCTTAATTTTACAGTTTCATTCACTGTCCTCAATGTTATGAACATAAGGGCATACAGACAGTTTGGTAGTTCATAAGCAGTATACTGTTAAAACTAAATTATTGTCTAATGCTAGAACAGAAGAACTAAAACAAATAAAGTGTATATTGCAATCAAAAATTCCTAATGCTTGTATGACAGTTGTTTCTGTGCTATGGTATCATATAATTTTAACTCTCCTTCAAATTGTTTTGCCCTTCTTAATCAATTGTCCGTCTTGTGTGCCAATGAGCAGTAGTTTGGTGCACAGGAGAAAAACAGGATTGATGCATTGTAAGAAACAGTCATATAACGAAAGATTGTGCCTTGTTTTCTCATGATAGCCTTGAAATGCAATTAATTTCTTTGTGAACAGGGACTTTACACAGTGCACGATATCAGAAAACTCTGAAGAGGTTTTAATAATAAACAAACAAATGGCCAGAAGAAAATAATGTCTACTGAAAAAACTGTCTAGTCCAAGTAAACTAAGTGATTCGAATCAAGAATTTAAAGCACCTTAAAATAAAGAAGACAAACCTTAAAGAGTCCAGACATTCCATGAGATTTGCTCCCTAAGTAAAATCTAATCAACAGTATTTAAATGGATAGATTTGCTTTCCTCTCACATCTTCTCTGCACTGAATCAGTGATAAATGAAATGTCACATACGAATATTTAACGTTAGTAGTAAACTGAAAATTACTTTTACACAGAAATACTGGGATGCTTATTTTCCATAGACTTCTACAAATACAATGCTCCCTGACTGAACTGACCTCCTCAGCTCTGGATTCTCTCCTCTTCATGAGCCTGTAGAATTTGACCTCTGGACTCTCCCCTACATTGCATCTGACAAAGCAGATCTTTGCTCATGAAAGTTTATGCTCCAAGACATCTGTTAGTCTACAAGGTGCCACAGGACTTCTCACTGTTTTTACAAACACACTCTTTTTAAAAAAAAATTGTTTGTGTGTTCTGTGCTACACTGAACCATTTATTCTTTGCTTTTCTCATTTCCTAACAAAACAAAATATCAAAAAACACAAACCAGGTTACACTTTATGTTTGATGTATCAATTTTTAAATATTCATTTAATATAGTTGGACTGCAAAGACTAATACTGCTTATGCCGACTAGTATGAAGCCCTAAATACGGTTCCAGGCTAGATTACATTCATGCAAGTCTCATTTTAACGGAAATTGGAGAGATGAAGAAAAGATTATAGTAAGACAAATTATAAAAACAGACCTCACAAGTCAAACTTAATAGTGAAACCATTCTCTTTCAAGTAGACAACTGTGAAAACAAATATCCTGTAAGCTCTAGATACATATATTGTATCTTTCCACCAGATCTCTTTGCCTCCTTGAGACAGATTCCCATTTATCTCCTGACTATATAATTTGATCATAGGGAGAAAGGACTGATACAGTATCAGGCTCCAGGAAGTCAGATAAACAAATTCATGATTTCTAGATGTAACAAGGATGGAATATTGGTGGATATAAATATGTTACCCCATTAGGAATAAAAATACCAAGCTTGTGCAAATGTTTCCTTCTCGGACTAAATAAACTATTTTCATTAACGGAAAATGATGCTGATTATAATAAATTCTTTGAGACAAAATATCAAGATAAAAAATAAGGACTGACATGATATAAGCGCATTGTAAGCTTTGTAGATTTGCCAGTATGAAATCTGGTATAATTTTTTTCTAGTTTAAGGCAACTGATAAAGTGAAGAAGCTATTTTTTGTATTAACACATGTAATGAGAAAAGAACATTTTTAATAGTTTAAAAATCTGACACATCTAACTTATATCATGCTTAGAGACCAGGTCCTTCTTCTCTATGGCTCATTCCTGCATAATACTTTTTACTTCTAAGAGATGCTAAAATAATATCTATTTGTAACTCTACCTTGACGCCGCAACTGGGCTGACTGCAGGTTTCAGTCTCAAAAGTTGAATGGTTATAACTTTGTTCATTCTATTTTGGTTTCTTTTTAAAGTATTTTACAAGCATTGTTTGCTTTGTATATATGCTAACAAAATTACTTTCTGACAAGGTGTTTGGAGGGACAGGTGGTCTAGTGGTTAGTGCACCTGACTGTCAAACCCCAGTTCTGGCTCTGGGGACCGGGGAGGGCAGTAATAATGGTTGATTCTTGCCCCCAGGCCAAGAGTGTTTGGGACTTCCATTGTGTCTGCACCTTTGCCCTTAAGTGGAGCATGGTACAGAGACACAAACCCTCCCTCTCTACTGGAAATCTGCCACATTAGTTTACTTTCTACATATGTGCTTCTTCAGTTTGGGGGGTCTGGACACAGTTCGGGCCCTACAAAATTCACAGCTATGTAAAAAAGTGTCAGGCTGTGACATCAGCCCTCCGCCCATGTAATTTAGCTTTTGGATGCAAAGGCAAGGCTGGGAGCACCCCAGCTGGGGGCTCCTAATATGCACTGGGCTCCAATCAATAGCCCCAGACAGGCAGGGGAAAGACAGGACTTCCTCTTCCTCTGCACAGCCCCCCCTGTGGGAAGTCAGACCCAACTATGGGTGCTTGCCCTGGATGTAGGAACATCTGCAACTGCTTTGCAGAAATGAGTGTCCCTGCAGCCAGAGGTGGATCTGATCTCTTCCTCTCCCCTGCCTGAGAGCAGCCATGCAAAGGAAGAAGTTCTGTCCTCCCAACCTAGCTGGGACTAGTGACTAGTTGCCCCTGGCTGGGGTGCTCCCAGCAGCATGGGAGAGATCAAACACATCTCCACATCTGGGAAGTTCTCTGAGCTGCAGGAAGGTGGTTCAGAAGCGAGAGTGGCAATCCTATAATCCCTTTACCGCAGCTTTGTGACGTCCTGTCCCCCCACATGATATCCTTTGGAGTCAGGACCACATAGTTACAACAGATGTAAACATCTTCAAACATAAAATGGACCAAAATGGTCTGTGAATTTTGTAGGGCCCTACCTACTTAGTCAACAGCATCACAAGCAAAGTCAAAATAAGCAGGACTTTCCACAACAGGTTGTTTCCCAAAGTGGACAATGGTTGGAGAAGGCACTGCCAGGGGGCCTTACCCACTATCTTGTCCTCTCTCAGTTTACAACTTCTGTCTGACTTCCAAAAGAAGAATACTTTTAGTTTACAGAACAACAGAAGTCCTGTGGCACCTTATACACTAACAGATATTTTGGAGCATCAGCTTTCGTGGGCAAAGATCCACTTCATCAGATGATTTTACAGTCTGTCCACTACTCCTTGGCCAGGCTCCTGAATTCATTTTAACCCACCCCTCCAGCTGGAGTGGGCTAGGCAGGCCTCCCGGGGCAGGGCTACCTGTATCCAATATTGCCTTTTAACCTCTTCAGGCCCACTCTGGGGTCTGCATAAACAATCACAATCATATACTAGTTGTTTATGTGGTTATGTTTATATTCTAGCTAGTGTAGTGGTACATCTCTCCAATGCAAGTAGTTGAAAAATGAATGGTGATACCTGCTTTTCTCCATTCAGGATTTGAAAGAAAATCATGTTTTTTTACAGTAAATAGTCATTAACTACCCTGAAAGGATGCTTTTTTGTTTTAACTTTAAATAAAAATACCTTTCATCCTTCAATAAATTAATTGCGAATGAATCATACTATTTAACTGGAACTTACCTGTGACTCTTTGACATTTTCAACAGTGAAGTTGAACCAAACTCGAAAGCGTGGATTACAAGTATCCGGCCTAATGAACAAGTCATACTCAAACTCTGTGATATGGTCCACACGTCCAAGGTTACCTACCAAAGGATTATGAAATAAAGCAGTTTAATGAACAGCTGATAAACAACAGCACAACTACACACAATGGAATTTTTAATTGCATAACAATATGATTGGTTAAATCCCAATCATTATAAAGTTAATGAGTAGTATAACATAGTTCAGAACTTTTCTCAAGTAGGTTTCTTCATTAAACTCATAAAGAAAAATATACAAATAGCCCAAGCACATTTAAATAAGTCAACATAGGGGTGAGAGGGAATCAATAATGACTTTTATAATCCAATCATAATGTTTTTTGTCCTCTCTAACCTTTGATGTTTTTTCTGTGAATATTGGTTCATCAACCCTTCTGCTACTCAAAATCTCCTATTTACTCATACGATTTCTTTGCCACTTTCTTCCATTCAGTGCTGAAGTTTAGCAATACTTGCTTTAAAAGAGTGCCAAAAATTCAGTTGCTCCCCATAAGGATGATTTTCAGTACTTCACTGTTTTCCTACAGATGCTCAAAGCACTCCTAATAACATGAGGCTCTGGGGTTTAGCTTGGGATTCTTGTGGCTAGTTTTGTGAGATACTGAAAAACAGAATCAGAAACTACTTTGCTCCCTTTGACACTTTTTAGTACAAAATGAAAGCAAGCAGCATATCAAGCCATAGTGGGGAAAGGAGTAAAATTCAGTGAAAGGGAAATTTGGAAAACTGCTTTTCAACTGTTAAACTGTTTTTTTCTCCCTTTGAAGTGCTGCAGCAAGTTTGGCTTGTCTGTCCATCTAAATTATATCATACAAAATGAAATGCTTTGCATTTTTCCTGTTCACACTCATCTCATCAGATTTTGTAATTAAAAAATAACATCATTCCTTCACTATACAAGGTAATTTAAAATATTAATTATGAAAGTACTGCTACAAGTTTGTACCTGTTTTATTAATTCAGATATAGTTTCAGATATTTGGGACAAGATTACCAAATCCTTATTCTTACACAGCCATAACTTCCTCTTCAGGAAGTCTCATATAAGACAGTGGGATGATTTAGAGGAAAATGCCCTTCAACATTAATTGTGATACTAAAATCTGGCTTATAATTTGTTTTGCTGAGGGGAGGGGATGGTTGTATTTTGGAAATCAACAGATATTCCAGCTCTGTACTTCTTCAAAGTACTTATAGACCCTTCTGAATAATCTTGAGTGTTGCTGTTGTTAACTTTAATTATACAATGAACATTTTTATGCTTTATATCGGGAAACTTTCTTTCTTTCCTGTCCTGCCAAACTGAGTCTTTTGACAGCAAAATTATTTTAGCTGAGTCTCACTGTCATCATAAAATGGATTCTGCAATCTCATTGTACAGACTAGAGGGTTAAGTGATATATTCCAAAGTCTTTATATTTTCAATTTATTTTTAACTATAAGATCTGACAAATACAAATAAGATAATATACCTGAATTTTAGTTAAATCTCCCACCCACCCCCCTTTATCTGCATGTGAAGGTTACTCATCTGTGCAGTAAGATGAATGTTCCCACGGGTGCTTCATGCTAGGCATTGGTACAGCCCTGCACCTTCTCCATGGGATTTTTAAAGACACATCCCTTCAGGTCACATGTGCACAGAGTTCATCTTGTGACCTCCCCGCTTCACTTAAAGTGTCACACAGGCCCCAGAGCCCTCAGGTCCCTTTCTATGCTGAGACACAGAACTCCAAAATAGAGGGGAGAAAGGCAAATAGTGAAGCTTTCATGGGGAGACACTTATCCTGAATAATTTCAGTTACTGCACACATGAGTAACCTTCACTTCTTCCTCAAGAGATGTCCCCAGAGTGCTCCACTCTAGGTGACTTAGTAACAGCAACAGCAGGGACTTCAGAATTGGTAGAATAGCTATTGACTGTGCCCAAGAATGCATCCACTTGAATTGCCAGGGTAATGGTATAGCTTTGGGTAAAAGGATATTGGAATGTTCATGTCACTGCCTTGCATATGTCAGTCAAGGGAACATTGCACAGGAATGTTACTGACATGGCCGCTGTTCTAGCAGAATGTGTGCACGTTGGATGTGATGGCTACAATCCCTGGAGTTGGTAGCAGAACCTGATTCATCCTCATGTCCAAATGGAGAATTGTCATGTAGATACTGGGATGCCCTTGGAATGTTGGAATGTTCAGCAATTGAAACAAGAAGCTTTGGTGAGGTTTGGAATGGCCTAGTTCCTTCCAAACAGAATGTCAATGCTCATCCGACATTGAGGGAATACAAGACAGTTTCTAATATGCTATTATGTGGTTTCAGGGAGAATACTGGGAAATGTATGAGTTGGTTAATGCTAAAAGGATTGCAAACCTTGGTGAGAAACTTAGGATAACTAACTGGTATCTATGTCCTTGTAGAATATGGTATACGGCAAGTCTGCCGTAAGTGTTCCCAGCTCTCCAACACATCTAGAAGTGATCACCATAAGGAAAGAGACTTTCACAGAGTGATGCAGTAGTGAACACATGGCTAGTGGCTCAAATGGTTTGTGTGTGAGACCTCTGAGGACTAGGTTTAGGTTCCAGGTATGTGTAGAGCGTGAAACATCAGGGTAGAGGGCTGTAATGCCCTTTAGGAAGCACTCGGTGGATAAACACGGTGTTATCATCTGCTTTGAAACAGAATGCATTCATAGTCACTGGCAGAGCTGAGGGAAAGGCCTGCTTGTTTTAACTCAAGGAGATAGTTCAGGATGAAGCGAAGCAGTGCTGTTCTGGGATCCATTTGTTTTGCCATACACCAGGTGTTAGACCTATTACATCTGTGTGTGTTGATCATATGGGTAGATTTCCTGCTGTCTAGTAAGGCATTCAGGACTTGTGATAAACATGCTAATTCAGTGTCCGAAAGCCAGACAGGAGCCATACCCTGAGCTGAAGGATCCAGATGTTTGGGTGTTGGAATTGGCCCTGTCATTGTGTAAGCAGGTTGTTGATGGGAGGAGAGGTGTGGAGGAGCAAATGTACATCCAAAGGAGGTATGTGTACCAGCTTTGTATGGGCCATGCTCGAGCTATTGATATTGCTGCTGCATGGTTGAACTGGATTTTGTATATGGAGGCTGCGTCTACACTAGCAAGTTCTTTCAAAATATTTTTTGAAAGAAGGAGCTTTTTTGAAATATCCAGCAGAGCATCTACTTTGGAAATTAAATCGAAAGAATGCAGCGCTTCTTTCGAAAGCACTCTTCCATTCCCATTTCGAGAAGAGCCTTCTTTTGAAAGTTTATTTCAAAAGAAAGTATGTGTAGATGCTCTGTAGGCCCTTTTTTTCAAAAGAGCAGTCATCATAGCACCTGATTTTTCAATCCCTGGCCCATTCTTTTGAAGAGCGGGGCTGTGTGGATGCTCTCTTTTGAAAGAAAAGATCATAATTTTGAGCTGCTTTTTTTGTGTGTGGACACTCTCTTTTGAAAGAACTTCTTTCAAAAGATTGCTGTAGTGTAGAAGTAGCCTATCTTAGCCATGTCTACACTCATGAGTACTTTTGAAATTTCAAGCCCTCTTTCGAAAGAGTACGCAGGGCATCTGCACACACCGCATGCTCTTTCAGAAAGAAAATTGAAGGTATGCACCCCAGCTTTAGAAAACACTCTTCCTAACTGGAAATAGGAAAAGCTCCCCCTTTTGAAAGAAAACGTGCAGATGCTCCGCAACCCACTCTTTTGAAAGACCGGGTCCACCATGACACCAGCTAGCTGGGACATGGAGATGTGCTGCCCAGAGCCTGCAGGGCTCCATGATCTGTGTGCAGCAGCCTTTAAAGCCACATGGACCCAGAAACCCCACTGCAGGAAGCTGAGCGTGTACAAGCAGCAGCCACTGCATGTGCTACCCCTGCATGCCCCAGAGAGACTCACAGCAGCTCCTGGAGTGTCATGGCCAGCAGCCATGCCCTGAAGAACCCCAGCCCCCACCCCCGACCCGAGCATGCCCAGGGCTTGCAGGGGGCCAGCCTGGTGCGGAAAAAGCAAGCCCTCTCCTGGACTGAGCACAAGCTCAGGGCCCTCCTGGGCCTCTGGCAGGAGGAGGAAGTCCTGCAGGAGACGGGCACAAAGTGGCAGAATGTGACTGCCTTTGCCTGGCTGGCCGATGGCCTGTCCTTCCAGGACCACCCCGTCAGCACTCCTGTCCTGTCAAGAGGCAGAGCACTAAGGACATCCACCCCACTGTCTCCATCTAGTACCAGGTGGAGGTGGCTCTGCCTGGAGGAGGCCAAGGTGACCTGGCAGCAGGCAGCCTGGGTGGAGCTCATGAGGACCCTTAGGGATGTGGTGAGCACCATCCAGTAGCTCCTGGATCGGCTGCCCTCTCCCACTGCCCTTCCACAGCCCCTCCTGTTGCCCTTCCCACTGCAGCCCCGTGAAGAGGCCCCCATTGAGGCTGACACCCCTGCTGAGGTGGACCCCCAGTCTTATCTCCCCATCCTCCCCACCCAATCCTAGTCCTGTCGGGGACTCCAAACCACAGGAAGACGCAGATCCTGGGGACAGCATGGCTCAAGGCCCTCCATCCCTTCCCTGTAATAAAGCCCCCATGAGGTTCACCCATGGTCCCTGCCCTAATGTAAATAGTTTGCCCCGCTTTCCCATGTGTACATAGTTATATGGTTCTGTTCTATGCTGGTTTTAATAACTGCACAGTTTAGTTAAGCAGAATATAGTTTATTTTCCCCACATCCCCTGTGTGTTGAGTGCTCAAGTGGGGGTGGAGGGGAATGTCAGGGGTTGACAATAGAGAGTGTGCTGGGGGAAGAGGAGTGTGCAGGCAACCTACTGGGGGTGCCTGGCGCTGTCATCATTGGGGTCCCTGAGCAAAGTGCTCACGGGGGGGCTCCGGTATGTGAACTCTGTCCTGGTGAATCTGGTGGCTGTGGGCGGTGGCTGGCTGTGGGTAGTTTGGCCCAGACTCAGCCACCTACCCCTGGATGAACATTTCTCTTTTACTCTCCACAGCATTATGGAAAGTACAGCAGGCACGCACCTTTTGGGGCATGTTCTGGAGGCTCACCTCCAGGTGTGCCAGGAGACAGTGCCACTGTCCCTTCAGCCATATGAAGGTGCACTCCACCACGTTTCAGGCATGGTTTAGCCAGCAGTTGAAGAGCTCCTGACTGGATTTGGGGTGACTCATATAGGGCTGCTGTGTTCCAGGGCATGGATTGGAATGTGGGTCCTGTCCAGGACACCAAAACAGTTTGGGAACCCAACCGCTGCGAAGCCAGTGATGGACACATCCAAGTCCCCCACACAGATCACTCTTTGCAGGAGCATGGCGTTCAATGCCCAAACCACCTACATGAGTTGGAGGACATATGCACCCATGAAGGCATGCAGGGAGTGCCTGTCCCCTGCCCCCAGATCCCTTCTGGCCCCCCATTCCTCTGCCCACTAGCCCCTCCTGGCTCTGGTCCCCAATGTGCCCCCTTTCCTGTGATTCCCCTCTACCTGGTGGGTTTGTGGCCTGAGTTTGCCTTACCTCCATGACGACAGCCCCACCTGTGGCCTTGCCCATGCCAAACTGGTGGCCCAAGGAGTGGCAGCTGTCTGAAGTGGCCAGTTTCCAGACAACTATTGCAACTCTCTTTTTGACGGGGAGGGTGCACCACATCTGGGTGTCCTGATTCCTCAATGCAGGGGCTAGCCACTGAAAGAGCTCCAGGAACATCTGCTGCTGCATCTGCAAATTCCGGAGGCACCTGTCATCGTCCCACTCCCCCATGGCTATGCACTCCCATCACTCAGAGCTAGTGGGGTAGCTCCAGAGTTGGTGGAGCACTGGGAGGAGGGGTGGTGGACAGGATGCTGGTCCAGGGGTTCCATGGCCATGCTGGGGGGGCAGCCCCCAGTAGGAGACGGAGTGCAGCTGCCACTGCTGTGGACAGCAGGGTGACCACACAGCTGCTCCTCCATTTTGCCCTGTGGGTACTGGCATTTGCTGGGATAGTGGCAGCCCCAAAGGCCTCATGCTGCGCAGGTTGAGGCTGTTGGGAAGGGGGCCTTTAAGAGAACAACCAGCTGCAGGTCCGGAAGGGCTTGTCTGCCATGCAATCCTGTCCACTGCGTTTCCTGGCCCTTTCCTTCGAAAGGGTGCTTGGGACAGTGCAGACACTCTCTTTTGAAAGAGTGCCTCACCCTTTCAAAGGGGTGGATTGGAAGCACCAGCCTGTACTCATGTGTGAACACTGTATTTAGAACGAGGATCTTTTGATTCCTCAATTTCGAAAGGATGACTTTCAAAATCATGCTGTAGTGTAGACATAGCTCTTATGTAGCAGTGGAGTAGGTGGAAAGTCATAGGCAGATGGGTGCCAGCTGACTCAAAATGTTTTGCATTTCTTGTTCCTAGCCCTGGTCAGATAAACCCATTGGTCAAATATGGCTTGCAAGATTGCATCATTCAGTTCCTATTCATGGTCTATGGAAAACTGTCTGCTGAGTTTATCTGTTGTTGTATTCAGGAAGCCAAGTTGGTATGAGGCTGAGAAGTGAATATCATGCTGGAAACATGGTCTCAGCACAGAGTTGTCGGGAGTGAGATTTGCCCTGTCTTTTTATATAAAACATCCATGGAACATTGTCTGTGAGCACCTGAACCATAGTGCCTACAATGTGTGGGAGTACATGGAAGCAAGTGTAATGGATTGGCTGAAGTTCCAATATATTTATGTGAAGATTCAGCATGGCCATGAACCAGAAACTCTGCCGAATGATGTTGCATGTAAGCACCCCACCCTATGAGGGACAAATTGGTGGTAATAATGTGTGGGTGGATCTATAATTAAGGGAATTCCCAAGCAGAGATATTGGGGACATGCTCACCAGAAAAAAGAGTCCTGGTTTAGCCAGATGTGATGACCTCCACAGCCCATTTGCCAATGGTAATCATGAGCCAGCCATGATAAAAGGGATGAAGGTTGTTGGAAAAATGGAGGGTTGAGCACACTATAGAGAAGAGATCTTTCAGACCCTTGACCAAACCTTCAAATCTGCTTACTTGAGGGTAGGAGATTGAGGCACTGATATCGATAGCGATCGACAATGCTGTGGATTTGTGTTGTTGTCATTGGTCATATGATCTCTTTTGTTGTTGGGAGTGATATCTGCTTCTCTGGTATTTTTGGCATCTAAACTGGTGTCTTCTTGGAGCACATGTCTGTATGACCAGGGTTCGCACAGTGACCCAAGAGACCTTTATGGAGTGAAGAACCTCTCTGGTCACCACTGCAAAGTACTCCTTGGTGTGAAAAGGGCAATCTTACACCGTACCCTAGATCTCTCTGGAGAATGTGCTGGTGTTGCACCAGGAGGTCCACCTCATGACTACTGCAGTGGATATAATTCAACCAACTTCCTCCATGATATTGAGATCAAATTGGAGCATGGCACATGCAGTCATTTGTTCCTCTGTGACAAGGGCTTAAAACCTCTGTCTTTTCTCATCTAGGAGATCCTAATAAAGTCCATGAACTTTTTCATAGTTTTTGTGGTCATAATTAACAAATAGTGCAGCATAATTTGTGACCCTGAATTGGAGTGTGGTTGGAATGTACACTTTGCTAAGAAAGGTGCCCAGTCTCTTATTGTCTATGTCTGTGGGGGTATATCTAGACTGTTGCTGTTTAGAACTTTTGTTTGCCACCTCCACTACTAGTGAATTTGGAGCAGGATGGCTGAAGAGATATTTTGAGCCCTTGTGGGGGACTCTAGCTGGAGTCTGCCACACTGATTTTGCTGCGTTTAGAATTTTTGAATTTATAGGCAAAGCTATCTTAGCCGATGAGGATGGCTGAAGTATGTCAGAAAACTCATGTTGGATATCTGAGACCTCCTCCATTTCTAAGCAGAGTGCTGCTACCACAGATTTAAACATGTCTTGGAAATGGATATAAGCATCCATAGTGGGTGCAGTGAGGGCAGAGCAGCCTTGTCTGATGGCAAGATGGCCTCAAAAGCAAGAGAAGATGTGTCATGGACTCTGTCTTCTGGGTGGTCATTGACATGCTGTCCACATGCAGAAGACTGATGCTCATAGTCACTGTAGTCTTTGTTTACATTCTATTATTCTGATTTCAGCGCACATGACAATGCCCCTAACTAATATGGTAACTTTTGTTTTTAAAAAAAATGATCTAAAATTGCAAAAGCATAACAAATATTTCCACATATTAAGAGAGAGTTTCTAGTGGTCAGTAGGTATCAGTGAAAAATGCTTCTTCAAATCCAAGAGAGAGGATTTGAGCAACTACTAAACCAAACTAAAAATAAAAGATAAGAATGCCACAGTACTGCCTTCATATTGTTGAAGACAATGAGTTACATTTTTTCCTCTCAATGGGTGCATCTACACTAGCTGGCTACTTTGAAGTAGCCGGCACAACGCTGAAATAGCACACATCGCGTCTACACGCGCCGTGTGCTATTTCAACGTTGAAATCAACGTTAGGCAGTGAGACGCCAAAATCGCTATTCCCATCCGAAGATGGGAATAGCGCCCTACTTCAACATTCTACATCGAAGTAGGCTGTGTGTAGACAATCCGTGTCCCGCTACTTCAAAATAGCGGGGTCCTCCATGGTGGCCAATAGCTGAGGGGTTGAGATGTTCTGTCCAACCCCCACGGGGCTCTATGGTCCCCACATGCAGCAGCCTTTAAAGCACCACGGACCCGGATTTCCTGCGGCAGGAAGCTGAGAGCGTGCAGGCAGCAGTACACGCATGTGCTAGCTCTGCATGCTTTCCAGAGGCCCCAGTCCACACAGCCACCACCCATGCCATCGAGCCAGGCCCCAGAGCACCCCCAGGGTTCCCCGCCTGAGGGGACACAGGCACCCCACCAGCGAAGTGGGGGGCCAAAAAGAGATGGGGCCCCTCCTCGTCAGAGGCCGAGCTCCGAGACCTGCTGGGGCTCTGGGGTGAGGAGAAGGTGCTCCACGTGATGGGGAGGAAGCGGCAGAACGCAGAAGTGTTCACCCGACTGGCCAAGGGCCTGGCTGTCCAGGGTCACCCTGCCCGCACTCCGAATCATGTCTGGAGCAAGGTGAAGGAGTTGCAGCACGGGTACGCCCAGGCCCAGGACTCAGCCAGCCAGTTTAGGGCCACCCCCGCCACTTGCCCCTATTACAGGGAGCTCAGGGCCATCCTGGACTGCCAGGACACCTCCTCCCCCTCGCCCACCCCGGCCACCCTTCACACCACAGCCGACGAGCCCCAGCAGGCCTCGGAGCCAGAGTCTGGCCCAGAGGCCAGCCCTGCACCCCAGGGCCTGCCCGAGAAGCACCCCCTCAGGACAGTGGAGAAGGAGTCCAGCAGCGGGGGGGGGGGCGCCTCATAGACCTCCCCTCCGAGAGCACCAGCCGGGCACCCGCCCAAAGGGATTCCCCAACCGTGGCAATGGACGGTCAGGTACGTACCCCACAGGGTACACACCCGCGGGCCACAGGGCAAGGGCACCAGACATGACCGGGAACCTCACACACCCCCAGCAGACCCCGCCCACAACCACCCAGCCACAGCATGGTCCCAGGATGGCAGCAAGGCCATCAGCGCCCATCAGCACCTGCACCCATGGATAGCAGTGTGCCCTAACCCTGGGGGCGGGGGGACCATGCAATGGGACACCCAACAGGGACATCACACCCACCGACTGGGATGGAGACCCAGCACCCAAGGAGGGGTGAGGGGAATGGGCCATGGGCCAGCGCACAGTACTAACAGCCTTCCCCTCCCACTCTCCCTCTCTGCAGCTGCACCACCCGATGCCCCAGGCAGCCAGGCACCCTCCGTTGTCCCCAATAGCCTGCCAGAGGTCAGCCACTGCCAGCGCCTGGAGACACCCCCACGGCCAGCGGGACGGTCCCGCCACTGCCGGACCCTGGGGATGGCCCCCGTGGACACCAGCTCCTGGCGGCTCTCCGGCAGCAGATGGAGGTGGCCGAGGAGAGACTTCAGTTCAACCGGGAGAAGTCCACCCGGCGCTGGATGGTATGGGAGGATTTCATGGGGATCTTCCGGGACATAGCTGGGTCAATCTGGGAAGCCATCGCCTGGCTCCCACCCCCCGCTGCCCCCCGTGCTGCCCTCCACGCCACTCCACCCTATGCCCCCCCCTGCTGCACCGCCTGCCACCACACGTGCTGCCCCACCTGATGCGCCACTCAGGACCAGAGCCCACTGGGGCTGAAGACTGGCCGGTGGAAGCATCTCAGCCGTACCTGCCGGTCCTCCCAGCCCCCAGCTGGCTGCACCAGGGACTGCGGACAAGGAGGCGGTCATGAGCTGTACCCATCGGGAGTCGCGCCCCTCTACCCCCACTCCAGATTGATGGGTCAACAGCTGAGCCATCTGCCAGACCCCCATTTGTATATAGTAGTCCCCCTTGTATATAGTTGTCCTCCTTTGTATATTGGTTGCAGTTTTTGTTGTGCACATAAGACAGTTAGCAGTTTTCAAAAAAAACAGTTTTATTTTTCAAAGAACTGCAGATGTGTGCTTATCGGGGGGATGGTGTGTGGATGTTGGGGGCGGTGTGCGGGCAGTGTGGGCGGTGGGGGGGGTCCTGCAGGGAAGGCCAGGGTGGTGCTCAGGGGTCTCCCTGGTCGAAATGGGCCCGCAGGGCCTTTTGGACCCGTACCCCCTCACAGTGGGCCTGGCAACTGGGTGCAGTGGCTGGCTGGGGGAAGCCCGTGCCAGCGTCAACCGCCCAACCCTGGATGAAGGCCTTCCCCTTGCTCTCAACAATGTTGTGGAGTGTGCAGCACACACTCACAGCCTGGGGGATGTTCTGGAGGCCGACATCCAGCCAGGCAAGGAAGCACTGCCAGCAGCCCTTCAGGTGGCCGAACGTCCTCTCCACCACCTGGCGGGTGTGGCTCAGGCGGGCGTTGAACCACTCCTGGCTGGCGTTGAGGTGACCGGTGTACAGGCGCATGAGCCAGGACTGGAGGGGGTAGACCGCGTCTGCCATGAGGCAGAGGGGCACGGTGGTGTGCCCAGAGGGAGATCCCTCTGGTGGATGTAGGTCCCCACCTCCAGCCGGCAGCACACAACCGAGTTCCAGAATACGCGGGCGTCGTGTGTGCAGCCAGGCCAGCCCACGTACTTGTCCCGGAAGCAGCCCCGGCTGTCCATCATGGCCTGCAGGACCACGGAGTGGTAGCCCCTGCGGTTGGTGTATCTTCCTCCGCTGTGGTCCGGGGCGCGGATGGGCATGTGGGTCCCATCCAGGGCCCCGAAGCAGTTCAGTAACCCCATGGCGGTGAATCCAGCGACGACTGCGTCCAGTCCCTGAGTTGGATGATCCTCTGCAGCAGCATGGCATTGAGTGCACAGACCACCTGTGGGGAGTGAACACAGGCGCCCATGAAGGTGTGCAGGTTGCCCCAGGTCCCTCCCCCCAGACCCCCCTCCTGGGCACCTCTCTGGGTACCCCCCAGCCCCGCCCCTCCCTTCCCAGCACCATTCCCTCCCCGGCCCCCCCAGCCCTCCCCAGTGGGTAGGTGCCCAGGCCTCCTTACCTCCATGACAATGGCCCCAACCGTGGCCTTTCCTGCTCCAAACTAGTGTCCCACGGAGTGGTAGCTGTCTGGAGTGGCCAGCTTCCAGACAGCTGTTGCGACCCTCCTCTCGATGCAGAAGGCGTGCTGCATCTGGGTGTCCTGGTGCCTCAGTGTGGGGGTGAGCCACTGACAGAGCTCCAGGAACATCTGCCAGTGCATGCGGAAGTTCCGCAGCCACTGGTCATCGTCCCACTCCCACATAACCAGCTGCTCCCACCACTTGGAGCTCATGGGGTAGCTCCAGAGGCGGGGGAGCACCCAGCAGGGGAGGAAGAGGGGAGCCCAGTGGTCAGGGGAGTCCCCGTCTGCCCCCTGGGAGGGCTCCTCTGGCAGGAACCACTAGGCTGCCTCCTGGGCAGCACCTAGCAGGGCGCTTGCCCCCTGGATGACTACCTGGAGGGCTTCCTCCTGCTGCTGCTGCTGCTGGGGGTCCATAGCTGTTGTGCATCGGTCTGCGAGAGTGTGGCTAGCACTCTGCAGACCTCGTGCTGTGCAGGCCAGGTGTGTCTGGGAGGGGCCCTTTAAAGGAGTGGCTTGCTGTTGCCCTGGAAGGGCTTGTCCAGCCTGTGACCATGTTCACGGGCTTTCTTGGCCCCTTATTTCGACAGGGAGCACTTGTGTTTGGACGCTCCATGTTTCCTTCTGGGGCGACTCCTTTCAACGTTCACCTTCGCTACTTTGACACTGAACGTCGACGGCACCAGCCCTGGAAGATGTGTAGACAATATGCATCCCAGTAGCCTATTTCTATGTTCTTACTTCGAAATAGGCTACTTCAACATAGTGTGCTAGTGTAGACCTAGCCAATGTGTAGGAATTTATGCCCCAGTACCACAAAAACAGTAACTTACCCTGAAATGATTGGGTAACATTAAGCAACAATTAAACATTGCCTACATGATGAAGGTATGACGTTACACATCCATCATGTAACCAAGAAAACATGACTATTTTTATATTTGAAATAAGCATCTACTTTAACAAAAGGCATCTTTTAAAATGTATATTCTCATTATTTTTAATATAGAGTTGTATTCACTCTTTTTTTACGCTTTAATGATTAAAGGAAAAGGTGAAGAGTGTCAGTTCAGTGTAGTACCACCATTATGTTTCAAACACCTATAAATTGTGGTAAAATAGCTCACCACAAGCTATTCAGGGACTATTACCCTCCCCATATTTGATTTCTGTACACATTTCTACTCTCCACTAATTTTTGCCTTCTGCTTATAACATCTTGACTTAGATGCTTTTTTTTTTTAATCAGACATCTAAAACGACTCGCAATTCATATAACAAATTCTCAGCAGAAAGTCACACATTGCAATGATACTGACAAATACTGTACTACACTAAGACCTTCCACCTGTATCCACTGAAATAAATGGGAGCACTACTATTGACTTCCTTGAGTGCCATGTCTGTGTAAGATGTTAAATATATCAGAACATATTTCCACAGTAATTGTAAATTTTATGAGCTAGCCCGGCAGAATACAGAGAGGCTCAATGATGTAAGGTTTTTTTAAAGTACATATAAGACAAAGAACAAGCAATCTCTGGAATTTAAAGAAAAAACATGATGAGTAACAGGTGTGTTGGTATTCAAGGGAGCTGTTTCCTACACTGTTTTCTTTTTGTTGTTGTTGGTTTTTTTTATGTCACAGGTGCAATGCTGGATGTGAAGTGGCTTTCTGGAGACACACTAACAGTGACAGAAATAGTTCCTTAAAGGAAACAAAACATTATGAAACCATGTGAATTAGTTCTCCTATGCATTCTCAGATAACTTGATTTTTGTTTTATTATGATTTGACTTTTGAGAAATACTGCAACAGATCTTTCTAATTTTCTAGGATGATGTGAACAAATCAGACTCCCAAATGCCTGTAAAGATAAACTCGCTTTTTTTCTTAGCCTTTGAGATTGTTCTTAAGACATTCTCAGTTCACACAAATCGTGTTTACAGTAAACAGAAAACAAAATACACAGCTTTTATTTGAATAGTCAACTTTAAGTTGCTCATCCTAATAGTTTAGTTATCTTACATAAGAGTAACATAAAGTGCAATATACTCAAAATATCAATTATTCTAAATGGACCCAAACTACATTTTAAAGTTTATGGAAAAGTTCACTACATTTATAATAGGCTTAAAAGGAAACTAATATTACTATTTTATTTATTATGCAACATACATCTACTCTTCATAAAATATTAAAGAACATTGCTTCCTACATCAAGAAAAGGATACTTTACAGGAAGAAAGAAAACCTGTTTAAGAAAATGATAGCTAGAGTTACTGAGTCATAAAAATGTAAGAAAAGAAAATATAGATATGTTAAGCAATCCTAAAATCTTCTTAAACCGCACATTGTGCTTTCCTACGGAGAATTTTAAGATGAAAAATAGACCTTGAGGGTCTTAGACAAGCCTGAGGCAATATAAAGAAAAAGGTCAAACACTCTGCTAAAAAGGACCGTTATCTTCAGAACAACAACTTATCAGCCAGCTTGCAGCCCTGCTTATTTACAGTTATTGGTCCCAGAGGAAGTGCACTTCAGCACAGGGCGCTATTACTTTGTAATGAGTTTGCCAGAAATGGTAAAGGAAACTAATTTGTAACAATGTGTTGTTCCCTGCACATGAACTTTCTCAAACACTTTTTTGTCTGGCAATGAATAACTTACTTCGGTCCACCTAATAAGCAGTGAAGACAGGAGTGCACTAAAAATGTATGAATTTCAAGCATGAATGTATCGAAATATCAGTGATTATCCCTCTCAGCTTTCCATTACAATACTCATGATGACCACCAGTTCCCCTGTGGTGGCTCTACCGAATGCAGGTTTCATGGGGTAGATTTAGGCATGAAAATGAACACCATTTGGAAGAAAATAGTCTGCACCTGTCACAGATTAGCAACAAAAGGTCAAATGCCTCCTTTTACACCTAAAACACTTGTATATTGTATGCCTTGCTTATAGGAGCATAATTTTGGTTTACTTAATACAGAAAAGTAAGCACCATGGTGAACAGAGGGGGAAAAAGAAATAAACCTTAGCTAAAAGCTATCAATAAATCTATTGTTCGAGATACATATGAATGGAAGTAGCTGAGGCAATCTCTGTCTGTAAAGAAGTAGCTTTTCAAAAAGAGAATTGCACAAAGTGCTCCTCCGTTTTTGTCAATACACTGCCAGGTTTTGAAATACTATTTTTCATCCACACAATAAAAGTCTTGACAAGTAAGCAACAGAAAATGGCTAATACACTTGCAGCTGCATTTCAATCTATACAAATTCTTTAAACAAAAGCAACCAAGGAACAGACTGGCACAACAGAATAACATATACATCTTCTTCATTACTTGAACTTGGGATCAAATCCAAGATAGCCAAGCACTTTTAAGCTATGTTTTCATAGGGTCATATTTAAAAAAAAAAAAACAAAAAAAAAGCTGAGGTAATACATGGAATATAGAATAGTCCCAGGTGAATTTCTCCTTAGAGACCACAAAACATATTGAGATGGTAATGTAAAGTAATTTTATTTATGTATTCAAAGGAAGGGAAAGAACTTCAGATACAAAGATCTGCAAAAACTTTTTCCTGAAATCAAAGATAAGATTTCTTCTGAAGGAAGTGCATCTAATAACATTTTATAAATTCTTCTTGGTTTTACTTACAATTTGTGAGACAACTTGAGGAGGAAGAGGTGCACTGCAACTTCAACAGACGACACTGGATTTATGAGTAGAAAAAAAAAGAAGTTACTCACCTTCATGCAGTAATGATGATTCTTAAAGATCTGTCACCATGGGTGCTCCACCTTAGGTGCCGGGCTTGCCCCAACGCCGCAGCTCAGAGATCTTGATAGCTGTTTTCAGCCAGACTGCACGTGCGCAGGCTCTGATATGCCGTTTCAAGCTCTATCACGTGCACAGTCCAGTCTCAGCCAGTTCCTCAAAAACCACTTCAAATCTGAACAGAAAAGCATAGAGAAGAATCTGAAGCGGAGAGGAAGGGTGGGTGGTGGAGCACCCATGGGGACACATCTCGAAGAATTATCATTCCTGCATGAAGGTGAGTGACTTCTTTTTCTTCTTCGAGCATCCCCATGCGTGCTTCACCTTATGTGACTGAGTAGCAGTACTCATTTCCTCCCCCGAAATAAACAAGGAGGCAAGTACTGGATTCAAGTCTTGTCCAGGACAGACAGCACCGCTGTGGACAAGAATGTATCTTCAGTCATCTACGCATAGTGCCTGACAAACATGTCATAGGATGCCCAGGTTGCCACCCTGCAGATGTCATGAAGGAGGACTCCTCTGAAGAATGCTGTTGATGCTGCCATCATTCTGATCAAGCGTGCCTTCGGTTGGCATGGTAAGGACACACCCTGCAAGGAGTAGCAAGTCATGATGCAGGACGTGATAAGGTTAGAGAGTCTCTGTGAAGATACTGCTTTGCCTTTAGAACGACAGGCTATAGACCCCATCAGCCTCTCAGTCCTCTGAAAGGGTTTGGTTCTGTTGATGTAGAAGGCTAGAGCCTTTCTGACATCCAATGAATGCAACTTCACCTCACATGCCAAGGCATGCAGTTTAGGATAAAATGCAGGCAGCACTACTGGCTTGTTAATGTGGAATTCCAAGGTGACCTTGGGGATAAATCAGAGATGTAGTCTGAGTATCACCCCATCCTTGTTAAAAATCGTATATGGCAGAGTCTCCATGAGGGCAGACAGATGATGAAGTGGGTCTTTGCCCACGGAAGCTTATGCTCCAACATATCTGTTAGTCTATAAGGTGCCACAAGACTTCTTGTTGCTCTTGAAGCTACAGACTAACATGATTACCTCTCTGATACTTAGGAGGCAGACAGTTCATTCACCCTTCATGTGGATGTAATCACCAGGAGGAACATAGTCTTTAACAATCTGAGCAGGGCTGTGGCCATAGGCTCGAACGGGCCTCTCATCAGTGTCTCTAGGACCAATTCCAAACTCCACGGGGGCACAACAAGCCACCTTGGTGGGTACAGGTTAGCCAGCCCTTTAAGGAAACGTGCCATAATTGGGTGAGCAAAACTGATGCCTGAATGCTGACATGGCAGCCAGGTGCACTTTCAAGATGCCAATGCCAAACCTTGTTGTTTTAGGTCCAGCAAGTAGTCCAGAGTAGAGTGGATCTGTGCTTCACTTGGAGTTGCCTGGAGGAGTATCAGATTGTGAATCGCTTCCACTCAGAAAGGTAAGCCTTATGTATATTTTGCTGTCTTTATGTGTATTTGCCTCTTGATCCGAGCAGAGGTCCTTGGCACTGTCAAACCAGCAATGAGCCAGGCCATGAGGTGAAGAGTGCGAGGTTGTGGGTGCACAATCATCCCTTGATTCTGAGTCAACAGATCTATGGGACAAAGCAGGAGCTGTGCCATATGCAATGACATCCTGCACAGGACAGGAAACCAGTGCTGATGTGCCCATGCAGGTGCTATCAGTATGAGCTTGTCTCCATCCCTGCTGACTTTCTCCAGCACTCTGGGAATTAGCACTATCAGGAGAAATTCATAGAGTAGCAGACCCATCCAATTGATCAAGAATGTGTCGCCCAGGGAATTTGGACCCAGACCCGCTCTGGAGCAAAATCATTTGCATTGGCAATTTATATGGCTAGCAAATAAGTCTATGGTTGGAAATTTCCATTGTTGGAACACAGGGAGAAGAATGTTGTGGCGGATCTCCCATTCATGCATCTACTCAAGGCATCTGCTTCTGTATTGTTGACGCCTGGCAAGTACAAAGCTACCTGCATTATGTGGCTATGAATACACCAGTTCCATAGGTGAATTGCCTCTTCACAGAGAGACTGAGAGCGTGCTCTTCTTGGTGATTGATGTAATATATCATAGCCATGTTTTCTCTAAGTATCTTGACAGGCATGCCACGAATGCATGGCAGAAAGTGTCTGCAAGCATTGTGCACGCTCTGAGCTGAAATAGATTTATGTGGAAAGACAGCTCCGTGGTGGACCATCGGCCTTGTACAGACAGGCCATTGAGGTGGGCTTCCCATCCCAGTAGGGAAGCAGCCATTGTTATGAGTACGGTTAACTGTGGCTGATGACATGGGAGGCCTGCCAGTAGATTGTCTGGTATTGTCCACCACCAGAAGGACTGGAGGACATTGTTTGGCACCAGGACACATTTGTGAAGATCGTGATTTGTGGGTTTGTAACAGTCACTGTCCAGTGCTGGATGCATTGAAACGGCAGGCGTGAGTTTTGAACCACATAAGTAGTGGCAGCCACGTGCCCTATGAGTTGCAAGTAAGTTACAATCTGCATCTTTGGGCTCGTAGAGACTGTGTGGATTATGTCTTCAATAGCAAGATAATGCTGAAGTGGAAGGTATGCACAAGCAGTGACGGAGTCAAGCCTCGCACTGATAAACTCTATGTTTTGAGTGGGCTCCAGGCTCAATCTCTGTTTGTGATGAGGTCCAAGGAGAGAAAGGTGGCCTTTGTAATCTGTATCATAGTGTCGACTTCTGTCTGAGATGCCCGTTTTATGAGACAATCATCCAGGTACTGGAAGATGATAACGTCTAGCCGTCAAAAGTGAGCAGTGACCACTGCGAGGGTCTTGAAAAATACCCTGGGAGCCATGGCAAGGCCGAAGGGCAGGAAATGTTCCTTGCCCACTACAACCTGTAGAAATTGACTGTGAGCAGGATGCACAGTTGTATGAAAGTTGGTGTCTTGTAGGTTGAGAGCCACAAATCAATCCAGTGATCTAGCACAGGAATTAGGGAGGTCTACGTCACTATTTTGACATGGCTATAGGTACCACTCCTCATACAGATGCTATTCGCTTGCAAGGCATCATCACCATCCTTGCTGTGCTAGATCCCAGGACTATGAGACACGTTATCATCGAGCATGAGACATGCAGGAACAATGGGAATTACCAGAAAGGTACTCTTTGGCGCCCTGGTCTCCCGGCCTGTATCCAGTACCTCTGCCACCTCAGTCTGGGGAAGAGGAGGCCCGCTTTTCTGTCACCAATGCCCCTCCTAGGCCATCATTGCCAACTGATCTGTCCTCATCTTTACCTGACGAGGCTCTTATTCCTGGTGACACATTTCCCTCTGAGTATCTCAGGGAGTTTCCAGAGTTACCAGTATGCAAAGTGTTAAACTGGCAGAAATCCAAGAGAGGAAACAAGGCCTGTTAGAGAACCTGAGGCCTCCATTTCCTTAAAGATTGCTATGCCCTTGGGTGAGGCCACTGTGGAAGCAGCTGACAACATATGGCAGATGCCAGCCTCTGCTCCTACTACCTAGAAAAGAGTGGATAAGAAATACTTTGTCCCTTCTGTGGGTATGGAATACTTATTCATCCACTCCCAGCCAAACTTGTGGTGGTTGAGTCCTCTCAGCAGAGAGCTAAAGCACCTCAGTACAAATCTACTGATAAGGACTCTAAGCGTCTTGACCTTTTTGGACGGAAGATTTATTCTTCCTCCATACTTCTATTATGTATGACTAATTATATGGTGTATTTGTCAAACCATAACTTCAACAATTACTCCAAGCTAACATTGCTAATGGAGTATTTACCTGACTCTAAGAAGCCATTGCTGAACGCTATCATCCAGGAAGGCTATGCAGCTTCTAGAACCAGCGTCCAGATTGTCCTTGACCTGGCGACATGGCAGCTCGATCTACAGCCACAGCTATACTTACGAGGAGGTCATCTTGGCTTCAAACTTTGGGCATCCCCAAAGAGCTCCAGAGTAAAGTGGAGGAGCTGCCCTTTGACAAACAAAAACTTTTCATCAAGTCTACGGCACCAGGGCAAGCCTGACACCTAAGGTGGAGCACCCACTGGAATACTTGAAGAAGAATCACGCATAAGTGATGATGTTTGAGAACTCAAACTCAAATAATGTATTATTTGTTACCTGATCCACGTACCACAGTACATACCTGTCAAATCAGAATTATCCCTGAAATTTGGAAGTATTTTCTTCAATAGAAAGAAATACAAACTGTACACAATTTTGTAATTTTAAGTATACTTGTCTTTATACTGTTTATACCAATAATGCAAATATTAACCTCTGCAGTATAAAGTGATATCCACTCTGCAGTTAGATCAATGTGAAAAACTCATCTCAATGCTTGGCAGTTGTGCAGAGCTTCATCTAGAGAAAGGAACAGTGCTACACGTTTGGCTGTGAACCAAAAATCAAAATTGCCTGCAAGAAGTACTTCAGAGACTTTTTTGTCAAACTAATAGAATGATACAATATCACCTAACCACAGAGGCCAACATTTCTAAAAGGACCCACTGTTATTGGATGCCTCATTCTCAAGTTGATAACTGCAGCACAAACTATTTCCCATCCCTCCTTCCTAATTCCCTGCTACTTTTTAAAGGGGACTTTGTTAACGTAGTGACATGCTAAAGGGAGATAAATTAGTTTGTTTAAGTGAACCTTCATGCAAAAGAGGAAGATTCAGAAGAATGAGACGAGAAACTGTTTTGTATGCTACATATGCCTTAGAACATGGAGTATTTTAGCCTCAGAAGTAAGGGGGAAAGTGCCAGATGCTCTCATTAGTAAGGGTAAGTTGGTTTGTACAAAACAATTCTTAATTCATAGAAGCAAAGACATCCTGAGCTGCCTTTCATGGGAATGAGATAGTCTGGTAAGGTCAGCTATGAGCGACAGCATATGAGACTTCTAGCTTCTTACACTCTTGCCTGTATGACATAAGTCTAAAATTATTAAAATCATTATTGGTGTTTAATAAAATATATGGAGGGAAAGTGGTTCTATTCAATGGTGCAAAAGCATTTCCTCACTAGGAAAATAAATGAGACAGTGGGAGCTTGCTAATGTTAGATGTGTGGGCCAAATTCTCCTCTCACTTACAGCGTTTTCCACTGATGTAATGGTATTGATTTTAATGGCATTGCTCTTGATGTATAGCAATGACAGCAAAATCAAGCTTTCCATAAGTCTTCACAATAATACTGCTTGGGTTTGTTTGTTTGTTTTCCTTTAAAAGACACAGCCTTTGTGGAAGTGTGGAAGCAAAGTGTACCAATACCAGATCTTAAGGGCAAGGAGAGTATATTCATGATCCTAAACCTCCTTTTCAACAAAGAAACATGCACTACACCACATCAGCTTCCATCTGTCAGCTGCTTTGGAAAAGCCTTGGCAATAATTACCTACTTTAAACTCTGCAGGCCCTGGGCTATCCCGTAACTCCCCACTACTGAGTACTTCAAAGGCTTACAATACTTCTTGCTAAAGTGTACTGCTAGCTAAAATGTCCTCTCTGTCCTACATTAATTAATTTGCTGTCACTCTTCAATGGGCTTTCTAAGCCCCTCAAATTCTCCACGTTAGAAATGTCAGAAAGCTACAGCCACGCTACTCTTGCTCATGAAAACTGGACAGCATTTCTGACCTCATACTGGGTTATGCCCACACTCCTCATCCTGTTCCTACTATGCTGACATTTTCCCCTGTCTCCTCTTCTTGTCTCTTTGGAGCCCATATTTTAATGGTGCTACTTCATCTGCCTGGAGTTCTCTTCCTACTGCCCTCTAATACAGCTAAATCACAACTGGTGACAAGTATCAAAGGGCTAGCCATGTTAGTCTGTATCCACAAAAACAACAAGTCCTGTGGCACCTTATAGACTAACATATATTGGAGCATAAGCTTTTGTGGG
This sequence comes from Carettochelys insculpta, assembly GCF_033958435.1. Classification (NCBI taxonomy): domain Eukaryota; kingdom Metazoa; phylum Chordata; order Testudines; family Carettochelyidae; genus Carettochelys; species Carettochelys insculpta. The sequence continues at coordinate 9,322,682 of NC_134145.1, forward strand.
CAAAGAATGCATTCAGTGATGTCGGTTTTTGCCCACGAAATCTTATGTTCCAATATATCTGTTAGTCTATAAGGTGCCACAGGACTTTTTGTTGTTACATTATTACTGTGTCATCAAATCTGAGTTTATGAATGACCAGGCCTACTGACTGGGGGGGCATGGGAGCAGTTGCCGGGGGATCTCTGGCAATTCAAAGTGGTCTGGGGGATCCCAGCCACTGCTGCTACCACTGCTACTGCAGGAGCTGCAGCAGCCACAGCCCTAGGCCCTTTAATCACTGCCAGTGCACCACACATAGCACTCTGATTAGCCAGCACAGGGCTCACTGGGCGGTGCGGAGTGCTGGCTGCCCCAGCCCTACCCCTTCTGCTTAAAGCCTCACCCCTTCCAGAAGCACAGAGCTGGTCTTCTTGTCACCCCCCATACCATGAATGACTCCCTTGCTAAACTACTTTGCAACACTGAAGGATTTATATTCAACAATTTTCCTTAAAAGTAGACCAAGAGCAAGATCTCATTTTCCTCACGGTAAGTAGCATGCACATTAAAGCATCACGGTTTTCACTTTTGTTTAGATTTAACAAATAATTTAAATCTGACACATCACACTATGGAAACCATTTCAATAGATTTTGAATGTGTAATGTGGCCTAGCAGACAGAACACTAGGCTGAGACTAAGGAAACCTGTTGTGCTACTGGTTTCTTAGTTGACAATGGGCAAATCACGTCACCTATCTATGCTTCAGGTACCCACCCCATAAATGAGGATAATGAAATTTGTCTCCTTTGTGAAGCACTGTGAGATCTGCAGATGTAAAGCAATATGTGAGAACTGGTTATGTATGAATCCCTCCCTGTACTCTCCATAGCTGTGTCTACACGTGCACGCTACTTCGAAGTAGCGGCACTAACTTCAAAATAGCGCCCGTCACGGCTACACGCGTCGGGCGCTATTTCGAAGTTAACTTCGACGTTAGGCGGCGAGATGTCGAAGTCGCTAACCCCATGAGGGGATAGGAATAGCGCCCTACTTCGACGTTCAACGTCGAAGTAGGGACAGTGTAGACGATCCGCGTCCCGCAACGTCGAAATTGCCGGGTCCTCCATGGTGGCCATCAGCTGGGGGGTTGAGAGACGCTCTCTCCAGCCCCTCAGCTCACTGGTGGCCGCGTTGAGCGGCCCCTTAAAGGTCCCCTCCCCCTCCCTGCCTCTGCAGGAAGCTGAGGGAACGTGCAGGCTGCAGCCTGCACACGCGGCCAGCCTGCACCACCCTCAGCCCCTGAGAGCTGCGATGGCCGCCCGGCAGCCCCCCCAGCGCCTCCAGGGGACCCCCCCCAAGGGGAGCCAGGGCAGCCAGCCCAGCCAGAGGGCCAGCCAGGCTGGGAAGCGGCAGAGGGGCCCCTCCTGGATGGAGACCGAGCTGCAGGACCTGCTGGGGCTCTGGAGCGAGGAGGAGGTGCTCCAGGTAATGGGGAGCAAGAGGCGGAACGCGGATGCGTTCGCTCGACTGGCCGACGGCCTGGCTGCCCGGGGTCACCCTGCCCGCACTCCTGACCACGTTAGGAGTAAGGTGAAGGAGCTGCGGCAGGGTTACGCCCGGGCCCGGGATGTGGCCAGCCGATCTGGGGCCACCCCCATCACTTGCCCCTTTTACAGGGAGCTCAGGGACATCCTGGGCTCCCGGCACACCTCCTCCCCTCTGGCCACCCTTGACACCTCGGCTGACGAGCCCCAGCAGGCCCTGCAGCCGGAGTCCGCCCCGCAGGCAAGCCCCGTACCCCGGGGGCCCCCCCCGGAGGCCATCCCCGGGACATCGCGGCAGGAGGAGGAGGAGGAGGAGGAGGAGGGGGGCTCCTCCTCCGCAGAATCCAGCCTGCAGATCCTCCTCCTGCCATCCCGGAGCAGCAGCAGGGCCTCCGACCCCCGGGGATCTCCGGACCGTTGGAGCGGACCGACAGGTAGGTACCCCTCTCTGGTGGACACAACTGGGCTTGAGGGGCGGGGGTAAGAGATATGTGTCCAGGGCCCCCCACATGCTCACATGGCCATGGCCCCAAGGACACCAGGGCCATGGCCCTCACAGCACTGCAGCCATCAACCCGTGCCCCCCCACACCCCGCATGACAGTGCCGTGCCCCATCCCCGGGCCAGGGGGGAGCGGAACCTCGAGGGGCCCCCGGGAGGAGGGGGTGGGACACCCCGCAGCAGCAGCATGTGATGGAGTGGGGGGAGTGCCAAAGGGAAACTCAGGCTACATATGAGCCACAAGAGCCGAAGAGCTCCCAGGGCCAAAGGAGGATCCTGGCACTACAGCTGGCAGGTGACACCTCTGCCCTGAACAAACAGGAGGGAGGAGCCGAGCTGGCTTGGAATTGTGGGGCGAGGGCGGGGGCTACAGGTAGAGGCTAGGGGAAGGGAGAGCTGGTAGGCAGCCAGCCTGAGGAGGGGGAAAGCTGCATCCCAGAGGGGCCCCCCTTGGGGTCTTCTCCCCACGATGGGTTGGAAGGACTGTCTCTTCCGACAGCTAGTGCTGTCACTCCTGGCAGAAACTGGACATCTGTGGCCTAAGAAACCTCTCCTGCTCTCAGACCCTGCGGGGTGAAGTGAGAGTCGCTCCCACCAGGCGACAGGGTGCAGGGCCGGGGGACCCCTGAACCCCATCCATCACAGCAGCATCTCCCGGGGACGGGGATGGGGAACCTGCAGCACAGGGCTGGGGGGACAAAGGCCACGGCTCGGTGCCCACACTAACGCCTGTCTCCATTCTTCTTCCCCCCCTCCTCTCCTGTGTCCTGCACCTGCACCATCAGAAGGACCGGAAGAGAGCGCCGGCGAGGCGTCAGTTGTCCCGGAGAGCCCTCCGGGACCATTGCTCCAGGGCAGCCCCTCGGCCGAGGACCGACCGGCCCCGCGGCGGGCTAGACGGCGGACCCCGCGCCTCCAACCGCCGCCGGCGACAGACCCCCAGCTGCTGGCCATCCTCCGTCGGCAGCTGGAGGTCGCGGAGCAGCACCTCCAGCTGCAGGAGCGGGCGCTGGCCTGGCGCCAGGAGGCATGGGGGGCCTATATGCAGACATTTAACCGCCTGGTGGACTACCTGGCCCCCCATGCCACGCCGGCCGACCCATCGCCCGCCTTGCCCGCTCCTGCAGCCCCACCACCAGCTGCTCCGCCCGTCGCCGGCCCGTCCGCCGTCGCCCCGCCACCCACCCGCGAGGGCCAGAGCGCCGAGGGACCCCTGGAGCCACCTGACACTCGCCGGCCCCCATACCTTCCGGTCCAGCCCGCTCCCACCCAGCCACGGACCAGGCTGTGAGCGCGGCGGGGCTCCCGGCCGGCCACGCCCAGTGCCGGGCTATAGGGGCGAGGGGCCCGGGATGTGGCCCCCGCGCTTGTATATAGTTGGACCCTGTTTTTTTGGTCCCCCCGTTTGCCCCGTCCCCCCCATGTAAATAGTTCTCCCCTTTCTCCTCCCTGGTTTTCTTTTTATTATTTATGGCACACAGTTGTTTCTTTGGATTGTTTTATTTTTGTACATATTGCTTTTGTTGAACGTTTGTACCTAGTTTTCTGTTTGTGGTTCACATATTTATTTACATCCAAAAAAAAAAAGGTTTGGAAAGAAAAAAAAAAATTTACGTTCAGCCACAAGTGCGTGCTGTCATTTGTCCAGGACAAGTGTGGGGGGGGCAGTGGGGTGCTCCATGGTGTGGGCGTTGGGGCAGGAGTGTGGGGGAGGAAGGGGCGGGCAGTAGGGGGCCTGGACAGAGTTCACCCCGCGGCCTGTTCGTCAAAGTGGGCCCGCAGGGCCTCCCGGACCCGGGTCCCCTCAGGGTCCACCTGCCGACTGGGGGCAGCAGGTGGCTGGACGTGTGCCCTGCCGGCCTCCGCAGCCCAGCCCTGCAGAAAGGTCTCCCCCTTGCTCTCAACCAAATTGTGCAGGGCGCAGCAGGCACCCACAATCTGGGGGATGTTGTTGGGGCCCGCATCCAGGCGGGTCAGGAGACATCTCCAGCGTCCCTTCAGGCGGCCAAATGAGCGCTCCACCACCTGGCGCGCACGGTTCAGGCGCTCGTTGAAGCGCTCCTGGCTAGCGGAGAGATGGCCTGTGTAGGGGTGCATGAGCCACGGCCGGAGGGGGTAGGCCGCATCTGCAATGACGCAGAAGGGCATGGTGGTGTCCCCCAGAGGGATCTCCCGCTGGGGGATGTAGGTCCCCACCTCCAGCCGGCGGCACAGGCCCGAGTTCTGGAAAACCCGGGCGTCGTGGGTGCTGCCAGGCCAGCCCACGTAAATGTCCTGGAAACGTCCCCGGCTGTCCACCAAGGCCTGCAGGATGACAGAATGGTAGCCCTTGCGATTGAGGTATCGTCTGCCACTGTGATGCGGGGCGCGGATGGGGATGTGAGTCCCATCCAGAGCCCCGAAGCAGTTGGGGAAGCCCAGGGTGGCAAAGGCGGCAATGGTGGCATCTGGGTCCCCCAGCCTCACGAGCCTGTGCAGGAGCATGGCGTTGATGGCACGCACAACCTGCAGAGAAAGCACATGGGACAGCCCCAATGAGGGGTGAGCAGGGTGTGCGTGGCCCTGCCCTGCCCTGCCCTGCCCTGGCCCCCCTGCCCTGCTCTGGCCCCCCTGCTCTGGCCCCCCTGCCCTGCTCTGGCCCCCCTGCCCTGCCCTGCCCTGCCCTGCTCTGGCCCCCCTGCCCTGGCCCCCCTGCCCTGCCCTGCTCTGGCCCCCCTGCTCTGGCCCCCCTGCCCTGGCCTGCCCTGCTCTGGCCCCCCTGCCCTGCCCTGCCCTACCCCCGTGGGTTCGCTTACCTCCATGAAGACTGCCCCGACGGTGGCCTTGCTGACACCAAACTGCTGTCCCACGGATCGGTAGCTGTCCGGAGTGGCCAGCTTCCAGACAGCGATGCCGACCCGTTTGTGCACTGTGAGGGCATGCCGCATGGCAGTGTCCTGGTGCCTGAGTGTGGGGGTGAGCCACTGGCACAGCTCCAGGAATGTCTGCCGGGTCATCCTGAAGTTCCTGAGCCAGTGGTCGTCGTCCCACTCCCCAAGCACCAGCCACTCCCACCAGTCGGTGCTGGTGGGGTAGCTCCACAGCCGCCGGCGTGTGAGGCAGGGGATGGAGCGGGGTGCTACAGGGGTAGGGGTTGAGCCCTGCTGCCCTGGGGGCATCTCCTCCCCTGGGGCAAGGAGGTGCTCAGCTGCCTCACACATGGCATGGGTCAGGGCAAGCCCTGCTCCTGCCAGGAGGGCTGGGTGGACCTCTAGCTGCTGCTGCTGCTGCTGCTGCTGCTGCTGCTGCTGCTGCTGCTGGGGGTCCATGACTGCGGCGCCCGGGGTCTGTGTGCCTATGGCTCCTCAGACCACGTGCTGTGCAGGCTGAGTGTGTCTGGGAGGGGCCCTTTAAGGGAGCGGCTAGCTGTTGCCCCGGAAGCGCTAGTCCGCCCTGTGACCCTGTCTGCAGCTGTGCCTGGCAGCCCTATTTCAATGTGTGCTACTTTGGCGTGTAGACGTTCCCTCGCTGCGCCTATTTCGATGTTGAGCTGCGCAACGTCGAAGTTGAACATCGATGTTGCCGGCCCTGGAGGACGTGTAGACGCTATTCATCAAAATAGCCTATTTCGATGTCGCAACATCGAAATAGACTACTTCGATGTAGGCTTCACGTGTAGACGCAGCCCATAAGAGCAGGAAAATGCTCGCAATCATGCATTATGGAACTGTTCAATATATGCCCTAACTCTCCACTCATTAAAAAAAATCTTTTTCAGAAACCTTGGGAAAGAAGCAGCATCCCTTCCCTGGAAACATCTTTAAAGCTTAAAGATGATGAAGCAACCATCTGATGCCCTCAAAGTCAATTTGGGAGGAAAGCAGGACACTCAGTCTCTGCCTATTGCCGGGAGAGATCTTAGAACCATTTAAAAGTAATGTGAGATGATGTCATAAGAGGAGGACTCTAAGGGGTTTAGAAACATTCATGACGGACTGTGGCCAGAATTAGAATCTCAAACCACTCTGATTTTACAGTGATGAAGATTTCTTCCAGAATTAGAGCAGCATTCAGTCTATCACTATCACTGATTTGAGCCACTAGGCAGAAAGAAATTGTGGTTGTAGCCTCTGACTGGTATGATGCAATGTTCAGTCACTTTATACTAAAACCCCCAAAAATTTCACTGGACAAGGGAAATTACAAGAAGGTGGGGTGGGAGGTAGAATTGTAAGAACTAGAAGAATTTAAGCAGAAAAAAGGTTGATAATAAAAGGAAAGAACAAGCACAAATGAATCTATATTTGTTTTATTTATAGCATCCAAAATACAACAGAGCAGAAAGAAATTCATATAGGCAAGTATTTTAAGTACCTATTTTTACTGAATGTGATTATAAAGCATTTTAATAAGTTAGTGGTCGGAAGAGGGCTTAGGATATATAGTTTTTGAATGCTTTAGACTGCATCCTTCCCCCCAGATGGAAGGTGTCCAGTCACCAACACCTCAGTACTATCTGTAGCTATGACTCCAAGACTGAAAAACAATGATGTTTATTACTTTTTTTTTCTTTTGAATTATTATTGCTGTTTAACCTTGTAACACAGTAGAGTCTATAAGCTCCAGATATGATTTGGGTTCCACTATTTTCATACAGAATCCATCATGTGGTGAGGCAATCCCTGCCATGCAGACCTTGCAACAGGGGTCAAAAATCCCTGGCATGTGTGCCATGGTTGGCATGTGAGCTACTTTTCAGTGGCACATGAGAGAGCTCAGCCCCACTCCTCCTTCTCCCATGCAGTGGAGGAGAAGAGAGGGATGGGCAAGCCCCACCTCCAGAGCACAAAATGCCATTTCTCACTAAATGCATTGCACAAAAGATGAGGCATAATCAGTATTCTCAGTTGATACTTAGAAATGCTAAAGCACCATAGATATTGCATCTTCCATGAGGCCCCTGAAGACCACAGATGAATAGTACATAGATACATTAAAGCACTGAAATATAATAATTAAAGCACGCACATGCACATGCACACACACACACCGAAATTCCTACTTTAGGCCACTAGAGAACCAAATAAGTAAAAAGTGCTATCAACCACCTTTCAAGCATTCCTAAGTATCATAGCCTTAAAAACATGGCATGGTCTGACCATCCTCGGAGCATCAAGGAGTCCTAGAATGTGCTGGAAGGTTGATCACACCAAAAAGGCCTCCCAAAAAGACATGATGCAAGGATTTATGTAAACCAAGGGGGCGCAAAGTGGCGGGTGCGACATGTTGTAAGGGGGGCACAGCACAAGTGTCTCCCCCTCTGCAGATTCTGCTGCATCTGTTTTCTCCTGAGCAGCCTCTGCCGCTGCGTTGCCCAGGGAACGCCCCCATCGCCACACCGCTGAGCCGATCAGCGTGCACTGCGGCCCAGACACAAGCAGCAGGAGCAGCCAACAACTTCCCAGCTTGATGAGGTACCCTCCTGGGGTCCCTCCTGGGGTTCTCCCCCCAAGCAAACCCTCCCACTTCATGGCAGCCCTCGAGCCTCCCAGCATCCACTTCCCAAGTGTTCCACCCCCTTTCTGAGCTCCCCAAGCTGGCAATCCTTCCCTGTGGTCCTCCTACAGGTTGCGGGGCCCAGCAAAGTGCAGGGATGAAAAGTGGGGTGTGACCTCAAAAGTCTGCTCACCTCTGATGTAACCCCCACACCTACTGGGTGTCGTTCACTGTCCCATGTAGACCACTTTCACAGAGAAAGCACGAGTCTCCTCTACACTCTTAGCTAGCAGGCAGCTGGCTTTTAACTCAAAGGCTGCGTGTACACTAGCCCAAAACTTCAAAATGGCCATGCAAATGGCCATTTCGAAGTTTACTAATAAAGCGCTGAAATACTTATTCAGCACCTCATTAGAATGCCGGCAGCCGCGGCACTTCAAAATTGACGCGGCTCGCAGCCACGCGGCTCGTCCAGACGAGACTCCTTTTCTAAAGGACCCCGGCAACTTCAAAATCCCCTTATTCCTATCTGCATTGGCCTATTTGCATGGCCATTTCAAAGTTTTGGGCTAGTGTAGATGTAACCAAACTGCAGAGGCTCCTACACTAAGCTCTAGAGGTTCCAGGTTTGAGACTGCTTGTCAGCAGTTACATTGACTCTTTAGACAGTTGTGCTTGTGTTATGCCTATGCCTTGGTAAACAAAGCCTTAGTTCATAGTCAGAGCTGCTACCTGAGGCCCAACCACTCTGGATCACTTTGAAGGCACAGCTTTGGTGGTGAAACGCCCTTTTCCTCTTTGGAAATCATCTACACTCTCATGGGCAAGGAAGGAAGGAAGCTAATAAATAATAAAAATAACAATCTGCACTCTCAGACAAGGAAGCAAACAGAGGGAGATCTGAGAACATATACTAGTAGCTCATAATGTAAATGTACTATTTGCAGCTATGTAGAGGGGAAGAGGTTCATCTCTCAAAACTGTAGTTTTGATAGGGCCTACAGAGCCTCAACACATCACAGTTTAACGTAGGGGTGGACAATAAAATACCAGTGATTCAGCAGGATTAGCCCCTGGTGGGCCAACACTGCTATACTTGCCTGTGTCTCAGTAAGTACGGGCAACTGCAGCTCCTGTCGGCTGCAGATCACCCTTTCCAGCCAATGGAAGATACGGGAAGTGGCACAGACAAGGACACCACTTCCTGCAATTCTTATTGGCCAGTAACAGTGATCCACAGCCAACAGGAGTGAAAATCACCTATATTTGTGGAGGCACAGGTAAATACAGAGGCAGTGGCCTGCCAGGAGCTAACCCTGGAGAACCAGATCTAGCCTGCAGGCTGGTATTTGCCCATCCCTAATTTAAAGTCTACTTACTACCTATGTCTCTCACGAAGATCATCCACAGATATAGCTGCTGCCAACAGGTTGTATCCATGCAAGCAAATAAGCACTAAACAGTGACAAAATCATTAAAAACTGGTTACAATTCTGAAAATTGAATATTAGTTATTATTAAGTATGTCATGGCTGTTTTATCTGCCTGATAACCAGGGCTTTCTTCCTGCAAAATGCAGTGGAACTGTGTTCCACCACCTTGTCTCCCGGAGCTGCAATTTTTAAAAGGCAACTGGGCAGCTCTGAGACACATGTGGCCCTTTAAGGAGCCACTTACAGTTCCCATCACTGCCACCACTCTGCCTCCAGCTCTCTGCCTTCTGGTGAAAGAACAGGACTTGATTTAAATTGGTTTAACGGCCAGCACCTGCTGTTAAACCAATTCAATTGAGCCCTGCTTTTTCAGCACAGCAGGTCAGGGGGCTGCCCCTGCTACACTGTATGTGGTGGAGCTGGAGGGCTGGGGGGAGCCATGCAGCTGCATGGAAGGGAACATGGCAGCCAGTGAAGGAGCAGGAGCACGTGGACTTCCTTTTCAAATCTAAGTGAATCCTGGGTTGTGGGGTTAAAGGCTTATGGTGGGTTGGGGCCTTGGGGGTAGGGGTTAGGACAGGCATCAGCTTGTGGCTTTGGGGGGCAGGGGGTTAAGGCCGTTGTGGGCTGGGGTCGTGAGGGGTAGGGTTAAGGGTGCAGTGGGTTGGGCCTGGGGGGGGCAGAGGAATTAAAGCCTGGGTGTGGGAGGGCAGGGAGACAAGGCTGCAACAAGTTGGGGCCTCAAGGGAGGTTAAAGCCTGGCCGCTGTGGGGCAGGGGCTTAAGGCTGCAGTGGGTTGGGGCCATGGGAAGGGCTTAAGCATGGCGGCAGGTTGGGGCCATGGAGGAGAGGCAGAGTTACGGCATCTTTTTCTCTAAGAAAAAAGCACTACTGTTAACCTTGTATTTATTTTAGTCATTTTACAAAGACCTTGAGAATTCCTGGAATGAAAAAGGCATTATGTATAACTAAATTTTATTTTGACCCCAGTGAGGATAATACAGTATAATTAATTAACTTATTGTCTTCTGTATTCAGCTGAGTATGTTGGACAAGCATGCATTTCTCAATATACAGAACCACCATTTCCTAATCAGTTTTTGCATGGTATTATTATGAAATGTCACTGGGGGAAAACAATTGATGGACATTTCAGTCATATATTTATACTATATTTTCACAGACCTCTGTAAAGACACCAACATGGCTCTAAATACGTTTTCTCTAAAATTAAAAATGCAAGCTAATGGAAGGCATTCAACAATTTTCAGACTCAGAAACTTGAAAGCTTTAGTCAGGAATTCTACAGATAAGATTTCAGTGAACCTATGATTAAAAGTCTTCCATCTAGTTCTAAAACCAGAAAATTCCTTATTGGATGGTTACATCTCACTTAATCAATTTCCTGCTACTACAGGGGCTTGGGCACCTCTGCTGTGGCACACAATAGTTTAGATTCCTGAGTCCTGTAACACTTCAGTCTAATTCAGCATTGTGTGCTTGGTGAGGGGTGATGCACAAGAGGTCAGACTACATGATCTATTGGGCCCTTCTGGCTAAAATGCTGAGTCTGTGATGCATAAATCTAAGGACAGAGTTTTGAGCAAAACAGCAAATCTGGATCTCACTTTTGCAAGATCTGTCTAATACTCTAGTTTTCCGGGAAGAAATGTTCTTAGTCAAAATCACATACTTTACTTTAACTTTTATCAATCTGAATTTGGTCCTCCTTACTATCAGTGATTTACTCCTCATAACATGATTTTTGGGAGTAGAAAACCTATTCTTGCTAACTGGATTAATTTCATTGCTTCTGTGACCAAGTGGTTAAAATCTGTGAAACAATTTCTGTGATATAATTTATGTATAAACTTTCAAGCAAGTCAGATATATTTCTAGCTATATTTTCAGATTAGAATGATGTACAACTTCACAGCTCACTTACTCTTTTCAATAGGTCCCTGCCTGTGTTTCCAAGTCCTACATTAGCTTTACAAAATGAGATTTTTTAAATTATTCCTTTACTATACATTGTTTGATATTTCTGTAGGCAATGAAACTTGCTTGTGTTTCTTCACTGAGTTTCCAGACCTCTGCTCCCTCCTGTATTTTATTCTTTATTCTAGCCATCAATCTATACAGTAAGCTTTTGCCAATTCCCTTCTTACCATTACTTATAGAATGTCAATCTTGTTTTGATCCTGGTTTTACTGTGATTTAGTGTATATTATTAGGTAGCACCACAAAATAGTATTAGCCTGGTTTATTTTTATATTATTGAACAAAGTCACAAGAAGACTCCTTAATTGTACCCACTTGAGCAAACATAGAACACAGCTACTTGTACTCACTGAGGCTGTGTCTACACTACAAAAATAACTTCCAAGTTGCTGACTTCAAAGTACCACTTCAAAGTAAGCACCTACGAAGCTGAGCATCTACACATATCCTACTTTGAAGTTGAACTTCAAAGTAGGACACTACCCCATTCCCGGGGACGGAGTAAGGCCTTTGAAGTTGGGCTCCCTACTTCGAAGTTAACTTCAAAATAAGGGAAAATGTGTGTAGACTCTCTGCTGGCTATTTCAATGTAGTGCAGAACTTTGAAGTTAGTTCCGACTGTAGACACACCGAAAGAGATTTATTTCATGCTTAAATTCTCTTATTCAACATAAAAAAGCTACCTAGTTCCTGCAATTTTTCAATAAGAATTGATAGTTTAAATATTGACATCATAGATGGTATATAGATTGTTTTATATTGTGATTAGAATATTTTAATATATTTAAATGTCTGTCCCAAATTGTTATTTTGTTTTACCACATCTAGAAGCATTCTCTTTTATTTCAAGTTGTTCAATGTTTGTAGTAAATTAAACATTAATCTTTTTCTGCAAATGTCAAGTGATATTTAAATGTTTTTTTCTGGCAGATAAATGTTTATTAATATAATGAAGAACATCACAGCTCTTGGTCCTTTCTTTGATATTTAAAAAAACTACAAATGTCAAAATAGTTATGCAAAGAGAATTCATTGGTTTACCATCCACTCTCCATTAGCTGAGAGGTAAACAATTGCTGATCTTGTGAGACAATGTGTTAATACAATCAGAAAGGGTTGAAAATGAATTAGTCTATCAGTGGTACACTGTGTACATCACTTCAGAGTGCAAATATTCATTTTAATTTAAATTCCCCCTTCTGTCACACAAATGAAAGTCTCTTTTTCACTCTTATAATTAGCCCCTCTTGCACTAAATGAGAATAAAATCTGATCAGAAGTCCATATTGGCAGGGTCATAAATCAAACAGAGAAGACTCCATGCACAGCTCTGTGAGATGACAAAAAAACATAAAGCTCAGAATTGAAGCACAACAGTCAAGACCCATTCCCAGAAATACTGTAAAATAAAATAAATTTGACAGATTAGATTTATCTCCCTATTCTGTAGCCCTATAAACATGTGCTGCTTAGGTACAAAAGTAATTCAGCACCAAGGACAATTCTGCAAGGCAAACGGCTGTTAAAATCAAACTATTATGTTTTGCCAACAAAACTAAGATTAATTTAAATTAATTTTCTCATTTCAAATTGTGTAAGTAAAAACCTTGTATGATAACTGACAATTTTATACGTGATGACAGGTGAAGTTCCTTAGATAATGTTTAATTTGTATGAATAAAATCAAAGTAAACTATTGTATCACGCTCAAATATAAATGGTATTTGATTCAGTTTCTTTTCATTTTCAGAATGGAGGTAACAAGATACTTTTGTAAAATGTGGTAAGCTTCTCATTCTTGACCAGCCATGGCTATATCACTCTACACAAACCAGAAACATCCGCATACTGCCAGGACTACAAACCATGACCATGATATTTCAAGCCAAGAATGGACGATTTCATCATGCAAATGTTGGGAGACAGGGGAGGTGTGACAGTGTACTGTAATTGAAGCTAGTGACCTGAGCATTCAAATGGTTGGCTCTGGACAGAGCATGGATGTAGGAGAAGATAGAGAGTAGTATGCAGGAGAATCAAACTGGAAGTCAAGACTCCTCCATTCCAGTTCTGGTTCTGCCACTGACTGACTCACTCCGGGTGCGTCTACACTACAGCTCTGTTTTGAAAGAACATCTTTCAAAAGAGAACATCAAAAGATGCTCTTTCGAACTGGAGCATCCACACACACCAGCGGGGACCAAAGTTTTGATCCGTTATTTCATAAGTGCCCCCAGCACAATTTCGAAAGAGAGTGTCCGCACACACCAGGGTGCTCTTTCAAAAGAGCAGGGGCAGGAAATGCCACAGGCAGGGTCACATGGCGGACAACCCTTCTGCGGCTGCCGCCTGCTGCCCACCGTCCTCTTAAAGGGCCCCCCCGCAGGCCTGTCCCCAGGCACAGGAGAGAGAGACAGAGAGAGAGGAACAGGCATCCTGGGCCCTCATGGACCCCAAGCAGCAGCACCCCAGCATTGAGGCCACAGCCAGCGCACTGGCTGCAGTCCTGGCTGCTGTGCTCCAGTGGCTCCAGGTGGCCACCCTGCTAGCTGTCCTCCCGGAGGCCATCCTCAGAGCGCGATGTCCCCAGCTGGTCCCCTGGGTCACCCGCCACCTGTGGAGCTTCCCCACAAGCTGCGGCTGGTGGGACTGGCTGGTGCTGGAGGACTGGGGTGATGACTGGTGGATGCAGAACTTCAGGATGAGCCAGGGGACATTCCTGGAGCTGTGCCACTGGCTCACCCCAGTCCTCCAGCACTGGGACACCCGCATGAGGCCAGCGCTCCCCCTACAGAAAAGGGTGGCCATCGCCCTGTGAAAGCTGGCCACCCCAGACAGTTACCAATCCGTCAGCCACCAATTCGGGGTGGGCAAGGCCACCATCGGGGCTGTTCTCATCGAGGTAAGCTATGGCCTGATCACACCCACACTGCATGTGGGGAACAGGGGGCGGGGGCACCCCAGCAAGGGGCCCTATTGGGGAGTGATGGGGCATCCCCTGCAGGGGAAAGGGGTGGGGTGTGGCAGGGCATCCCCCACTGGGGACAGGGGTGGGGAGTGGTGGGGAGCGGGTGTGCATGATGTAGCCCAGGCCACACTCATGAGCACGCCCCCTCACCACCCCGCAGGTCATCCATGCCATCAACAAGGTGCTCCTGTGGCAGTTGATTCACGTCAGGACCTGGATGACGCCAAGCGGGGCTTCCAGGAGCTGGGCTTCCCCAACTGCTTTGGGGCCCTGGACAGCACCCACATCATCATCAGGGCCCCGGCGCACAGTCACAGGGCTTATGTTAATCGGAAAGGCTATCACTCCGTGGTCGTGCACCCATGACGCCAGAGTTTTCAGGAACTCAGGACTGGGACGCAGCATGGCCAAGGGGACCTTCCTCCCCCAGCGGGAGCTGCCCATCGTGGATACGACAATGCTGCCATGTGTCGTGGCAGATGCGACCTACCCCCTGCAGGCCTGGCTCATGAGGCCATAAACGGGGCACATCCAGCTGAGCCAGGACCATTTTAATGAGCGGCTGAACCGGGCCCGCAATACTGTGGAGCAGGCGTTCGGCCACCTCAAGGAGCACTTCAGGTGCCTCCACACAAGGCTGGAGGTGGGCCTGGCCAATATCCCGGCAGTGATCAGGGCCTGCTGCACCCTGCATAACTTCATGGAGGCCAAGAATGAGCCCTACATGCAGTGGTGGGCCGCCCAGCCAGGGCACAGGTACAAGCAGCCCCCTGCCACCCCATGCCGCCACACCCAGCAGGTGTGGATCTGGGAGGCCCTGTGCCAGGCCTTTGAGTGGCGCACATGGTGAGCTCCCCCATCTTGCACACACACACCATCATCCTGCACACTCCCCCCCCCCCCGCACTACACATGCACAGGGGACATGAAGTAGAACAAAAATTAAACATTTTATATAAATAACAAAGCTAAGTCTTTTTGACCACTATTTACAGGGGGCGCAATGGGTGATGGGGGCAGGGGGTAACTATTTACAGAGGCGGGGAGGCCCCAGGCAGGCTCCCAGGAGGGGGGCAGCTTAGTGCTCCTGGGGGCTCAAGGGGCATGATCCCCATCGCCCATGCCCTGCCCATCCTCCCCCACGTCCAGGGGCCCCTTCAGGGCTGGGCCAGGGCCAGGGCCAGAGGCGAGGCCTCTGCAGGCTCTGCAGGGTTGGCGCAGGGAGAGCAGGGGTGGGAGCCGTGGCCTCCCCCTGGCCAGCCCTCACCTGCAGCATGTAGGCCAGCTGGATGAGGTCGGCATCAGGGCAGCGAGTTCGGGCATTTGTGGGGGGTTCACTGTGAGTGTTGGCATCAGAGGGCGGAGCAGGGAGTGTGGGGGAGGTTGGAAGTGGGGAGGCTGAGAGGGGGACGGGGAGGTGGGAGGGCAGATGGGGGACAGTGGAGCAGGGGCGGGAGGAGCGGCTGAGGGAGTGGGTGGGGATGGGGCAGTGGTCAGGGCCAGGCAGCTGGCCACGGCCTGGGTCAGGGTGTCAAGGTTGGCCACCACCCAGTCCCAGGCCCACCACTCCATCTCCAGCCACTCCCACAGCATGCTGGAAAGGTCCCACAGTGCTGTGGTGTGGGCAGCCTCCCCTGTGTCTTCCTCCCCACCCAGGTGGCACCGGCGGATGGCCCGGCGGTGGGCCCGCACAGAGACAGCATGGGGTCCGGGTAGCTCCCCTCGCCCTCGCTGGTGGGGCTAGTCTAGCCGCTGGCTACGGGAGCTGTAGGGACAAAAGGGGAGAGCAGGGGGGGCATGAGTCCCAAGCACTGAACCTTGTGCCCCCCCCGACCGGGTGCCCTGCGATGCCCATGTCCCGGGGTTCCCTGTGTGGGTGCCAAGGGCACGGGCTGCCTCACGCTGCCCCCCCGGTCCCTCCACAGCCGCTGGTCTGTGGTGCTGTCCTACCCACATGGTGCTGAGTGCTGCATGTCAGCTCCCACCCACACCCCCGGGCTCAGGGAACGTGGCTGCCAGGAGTCCACAGGCCTTGGGGTGGCGGGCACGTGGCGGGGCTGCGGCAACTCTGGGCAAGACCAGATGCCCCCTCCTCAGTCCCGGGGTGGCTGGTGTGTGGGCCACATACCTGTGTGTCCCTCCAGGAAGTCGGGCGAGGTACAGACAGATGGGGCCCAGCTAGACAGCCTGGATGGGATGTCGATGATGAGGGCCCCCTCGCTTGAGCCCTCGTCACTGGTGGTCTTCAGCCTCCATGGCACCTGGTGCCGGGCACGGGTCCGGGGCGGTCCTCCAGCTCTGTCCCTGTCTCAGGCTCCTACTCCAATGCCAGGACCATTGTGTCCAGCAACACAGGCGGGGGTCCTGCCTCATTGGGCCCAAGGAGGCAATCCAAGTCTTTACAGTAGGGGCAGCTGGTGGGCGCTGCCCCTGACCACCGGCCATGTCCCAGGCCCTGCAGTATCCCTTGCGCAGCTCCTTCACTTTAGACCTCACCTGGTCTGGGGTCTGGGTGGGGTGACCCCAGCAAGTGAGGCCCATGGCGAAGCACTGGAACGCTACCACATTTCTGTGCTGGACCTTTGTCTGGTGCAGAACATCTTCATCTGCCCAGAGGGCAAGGAGGTCCCGCACCTCAGCGTCGGTCTAGGAGGGGGTCCGGCGCTTTGGGGGCTGGCTCCCCTACTGGGAGGGGTCCCCGGTTTCTTTGGGGGGGCCCTGGGGTGGGTGGGGTTTGGGGGCACTGGCCATGGTGCCGAGGAGGGCTCAGGGTTCGCTGGGGCATCGTGCCAGGGAGCAGGCTGTGCAGCAGTGTGGGCTCCCTACTGCCTGCATGCTCTCAGCTTGCTGCCTGATGGCTTCTGGGAGCCTGCATGCTGAAATGCAGCCAGACAGTGGATCCATAGAGCTCCACTTGTGCTGGGAGCAGTGCCGCCACCTGCCAGCTGATCACAGCCATGGAGGACCCCCTCTTTTGAAAGAGCAGGCCGCAGAGCATCTACATGTGCACTCTTTAGAAATAATTTTTTGAAAAAGGGCGCTCTTCCCATCCCAGGATGGGAGAACCGACTTCAAAAGAACAGAGGAGTTCTTTCTAAGTTAATTTCAAAAGATGCCATGTGTGTGTAGATGCTCTGCGGGTTCTTTCGAAAGAACTTGCTCTTTCAATCTGGATTTAGAATGTACTTGCTAGTGTAGACTTGTGTAGACTTGCTTGTTCTGTGTTTTTGAACAAGTCACTTCCCTTCTTTGTGTCTCATTTTATCTCACTGTAAAAGTCACATGGTTATTCCTATCTTAATTCATTAAGACTTGAATAAAATTTGTAAAAGTGGTTTGTTATCCTCAGATGAAGGCAGAAATATTGTTACTAAATCACATCCCAACTTATTCATGCCACCAAATTAAAACAAAAAAAAATCAAGTTAAAAACAAATGTGAAAATTTAGACCTGAATTACATTTTTATAATAAAAGCACCTGTTCTTAAATAGTTTAACTTCGAAGTAGGTTGTGTATAGATGCTCTACTTCAAAGTTGCTTACTTCGAAGTAATCAACTTTCAGGTTATTTTTGTAGCGTAGACATAGCCCATTAGGTCTGGGCTCCAAGCAGTAGAAATATGGGAAGATCAGTGTGGTTTTGGGCAGGGCATACAGAGAACAAGAGTTACTGAAAGCAAATAAGTCATTTGTCTCTTTCTCTTTCCAAACATTACCCCCAGAGAACCCAACTGTTAAAAAAAAAAAAAAAACTAGCTAGAATTGAAGAGGACAAATAGTCTCTTTGACATGGCAAGGCATAGCAAGAAGGAAGACCCAGGGAAAGGTTCCTCCCATCAGCTAGAAATGTCAATGCTGTCATACACTAGATCAGGGGGACTCAAAGTTGTTACTTTCAAATGGCAACCTAAGGTTAAAGATTTTGTCTCGGAACAATTGAAGGATCAGACTGAATCATGCGTCATCAGAACAAATAGTCTTATCCAATGTTGAAGAGGACAAATGTTTATAACTAAAGCAGTGGTCCGAATTCAAGCTCCAGAATGAACAGTTTTACAGGATAATGGAAGATCCCCAAACTCAAAACACACTGAGGTTCCATTAACAGGTTCCCTACCTAGCACACGCAGTACATGAGAATGGGTGGTACTCACATTCTTTTTAGCAGGCATACACAAAAAGGTATACAATTCTTGTGCCTCATGACTCAAATGCCAGCAGACAGGGACCAAAAACTGACAACTCCATCCACTCCCAAGACACATGCCCAGAAGTGGGAGTACCCGAGTAGGCATGGGCTTAGTGGGGCCCTTTCAGAAAAGCTCTTTGGGATACTGTTACATATTAGTGATAGTGAACTACAAAACACAGCACCTTCAAGCTATCCTCTTCTGAACAATGAATGCATCCACCATGAACGTTGGTGGTCTTTGGGAAGGTTGGGATACATAGGTAAATACTGATACAGTCAGACCCCCCCACTCTTTGTCCAAAATGATGTGGGAATTACAGAAGATCAAAGCCTTCGAAACCTCAATTTTTCATCCACAGATCAATGGGCTTCTAGAGGGGTTAATGGGAAACTGAAGAGACTATTAAGGAAATTTGGGGGCACAGACCTTCCATACAGGGACTAGCTGTTGCCAACACAGCTACACACCACACAAGAGGTTCCCAAAGATTCCACATGATTCTCACCTTTTGGACTGTTGTCCAGGATACAGCCCATAGGGATAATGGAGCGTGTGGGGGGAGGTTAAGGGAAAGAGGAACCCCGGGTCATGAGCTTAATAATACCTTTGCTCTGGTTATGGGAATGGCTGAAAGTACTTGGGGAGGGTTTTGCAAAAGATAACCTGGTAATGCACAACTGAATTTGGTGATGCAATATCAGAATCAAAACTACGGCCCCCGCAGTAAGGGCTGTTTGATGTGGTAAGAAAGGAATAGCCAGTCAACTGTGAGATCCATCAATCTAGAAAATTAAAAGAGACACCACAGATATATTATGTCAACATCCTAAAGGCCTGGAAGGCTGAGGAGGACCTACTAATAACTAATTTCTCATTAGAGCTAGAGCTGCAAACTGTGATCTCCCAGACCCATTCTCATACCAAGAGAGTAGAGATCCAGCTGATGCAGTGAGCACAAATGATGCATCTGATTCAGGCACTGCCCACTACATTCTCTGCCCTTTCAGAAAACATGCTTTGAACCTACCACCACATCATGATGATTGATGCCAGATCAGAGAGTATATAAGAGTCATTAACCCTTACTGCAAAAGATGTGGGAATTGATCTACGAAAACGATAAACTAGGCTAACCCTGGGAATAATCAAGGTGTTATACAGTGAATGGAGAAGTCTGATCACACTAATACCAAAAGCTGATGACTTGAGGAATTCTGCATAGACATTTGGAAAGTCAATGTAATTGCAAGATTTGACACATACTCAAAGCCCTGGATGGATGAGTTACTAAAGATGCTGTGGAACACCAACTACATCTCTACTCTGGACTTGACCAAAGACTGGCAAATGCCTCTTATGGTGGATGCCCTAGAAAATATGGGTTTTCCTGCTCCCTTTGGCTTTTATCAATGTGTGACTATGCCCCTGGGCTTCCACAGATTGACAGCCAACTTTCTGTCATGAGGTCTTGTAGTCCCACAATCGGCATGAACCTGCCCATGCCAATTAAATAGTCAACTATAGCTGCAATTGGAAGGAGTCCCTGCAGCATACCAATGCAGCTTGGGCCATCAAGAAAACAGGGCTAGTGGGGAATAGCTGAATACCACCTCAGACCAATGGAAGTGACATGCCTTCTATACACTGTAGAGTGATGTCAGCTGCCACCCTGGTGCACAAGGTCCAGGTGTTGGCAGACTGTGACACTCCACTAAGCAAAATGAAGTCTAGCATTTCCTAGGCTTGACTAGTATTACAGGAAACTTGTAACAGATTTCACCACAATTGCTGTCTCACTCTTACTAACCTGGTGAAAAGCATGAGCCCCAAGGTGCAATGGATGGAGGTGCAATGGATGGAGGCCTATGACAGGGATGGCTAATCCAGGGATCAGTTCTCTTCCACTCTCACTTAATGAAACAGTTCTTTCTGCACACAGAAGCACTGGAAGTGGACCTTAGGGCTATGCTGTTTCAAGAGGTCAAGAAGTCAAGTGCAAAAAACATCTAATCCTTTACATTATTAAAAAGTTGTTCCCTCAAGAGGTGAACCATTGATGATGGAGAAAGATGCCTGTCCAGGTAAAAGGCCATAGAAACACTTATTATTTCTTAGAAAACCCCTTCCTACTCATCACAGATCTTGGCTAAACCCCAAAGTTAATAAGCAGCCAAAAGGCTAAGCCAAACTACATCCACTGCACATGCTCACCATGGAGGGAGAGCATAAAAGAGACAAGTTCAGTCAGGGCACCTAGAGCAAGAGGGTAGTACTGGGAGGTTAGCTCTTCCAGAGACACCACAAGAACTTCTCCTCTGGTGTATGTCTGATGGAAGTGGAGAATCCTGGGGAAAGTTTCAAGAGCAGCAAAATATATATTTTTAAAATAGAGAATAATGTCAATTTTTTAAAAGAACCAAGTATGATTACCTATGGTGGGGCCCACTCACCATTCAAGAGCACCTCCTGACGCTGAGTGCAAATATGCATTCTTTCCCTGCTCATGGTGCCCCTTGTTAGCTGTTGTCCCCATCACACAGGTCGTCAGTGACTCAGCCCTCAAGATAAGTCACATCTAAAATGGATGAGCCCACATGAGGTAACAAATTTCCAACAAGAACTATCACTGTGCCCTTGTTGTTTTCTGCAGCCCAGCCTCTGGATTCACTTCTCAGCCCCTTCAAGTCTAACTTTAAGTCTGTCCCTGCCCATTAATAGAGCAGTGCTCCCAAGGCTTTCTCCCCAGAGACTCTTTGCCTTTAGTGGTTCTGTGGTGTCCCAGCTCTTCAGCCAGGTCACTCCTTAACTTCAGTCCCCTTTGGGGGTGAATGGGGAGAACAGGGAACAGGATTAAGTTCCATGAAAGGCTGGGTCACTCCAGGATTTCCAGACCTATCCCTGTGCCTGTTTAAATTCCTAGCCCTTTCTTGGGATTCTAATAAAGAGACTTATTCACATCCTGGGGCTTAGTGTGCATTTTTGGTGGTCAGTGGGCATGGGGGAGGATCCAGGCCTGCTTGCTACTGCAGGTCCCAACCTTGGGACAGCCACACACTGCTTTTCTTTAATGTTTATTGCTGCTTTCACTGGGTTACTTCTCACTTAGTCCCATCACATTATTTGAGCAGCATCTCTTCAAGGCCACTTTACCAGTGGAGTTGAACAGCCTTCCAGTCCAACTTCCCCCTACTGGTCCTAGACAGCAAATTACTTGCTCAGACCCTGTGGTTCCTTTTAACTGAGCCTGCTGAACTCTAAATGGCCACATCCTTCTACCTATCTGCGCAGGCCTGGAGAATCCAGCTTCACTGCTCTTTTTCTAAAGTGGAGTATGGTAGGAATGCAACGTAATTGTCTCCCTTAGCTTCAGTTCATATGTTAGTTTTGAGTCTTCAACAGCAATGACACACACACAGAGTAGTGCTGCTTCCATTCCAAACTAATTATTGTCTTGCATTTCTAAAGGATATTGCTATTTTGCCTCTTTCTTAATGTAAAAACTGATGATATATCACATTATAAATGCTAATTTAAAAAAACCTTTTTAGATAATATATTGTACCTCTTATCTGTACCCTGACAATGAACCTCTGCCACAGCACCTTTACACTAAATTTAAGCTTAAAATAATTATTTGTTCTCACATGAAAAGCTCTTGTGGCTTAGTGCAAATGCACCTCATATAAGGTTAATCACAAAAATATAAAGGTATATACTTGCTTAAAAATACATAGTTAATTTTAATTATGAGGTTTAGGTTAATTGAGGCTCATGCATTTTACCTGTTGGTTGTGAGTTACAGAAGAATCTTGATATACTGATTGTATTACAAGCATACAGTAGATATAGGAACATGGTCTAAACAATTACCTCACAAATTGTAGACATCTTAAAAAGTACCTAATGAATCATTCTTACTCTCTTATTTTAGCATTCTTGGTTAAACTTTTAAAACCTATAGTTGTTGAATTTATTTATTGAGAAAGAAGAGAATGGTTATTTTAATGTATTAATATTATGGTCTGTCTGCTACTCCCAACAATGATGAAATCTTCAAACAAAACAGAAATAATTCCTTTTGTGTTGCAAGGTTCCAGCCACTCGTTCAAAAGACAAGGAAAAACCTACCTCCAAAGACAGCTGCACACTCAGGACATTCCAGGGTTTTCATTGTTACCTTTACAGCTCTTAACCTTACTGATGGCAGAACATACACTTCATAATTCAGTGATGGATTTTCTGTCTTTCTGAACCTCAAACATGCAGGGATCTTCCAAGCAGCTGCAGACGAGTGTAAGTACCCTTAAGATTCTGCCTCTCAGACTCATGTGATCATGGGACCAATAGTCCAAGACAGTTCAAAGAACAGTTTATACTTTAAAAAAGAAAAATAATAATACTAGAAAGAAAAGCTACTGGGTATAGTTTATTGCTGGGAAGGGGAGCTACTTCTTATTTTACAAATAAAATAGTATAATAATAATAATAATAATAATAATATGTAGCAAGACAGGTCACTCTCTCTATGGAAAAGGAAATCCAAAGGAGCATAGGGTGTTCAGGTTTGGTGATAATTAAAAGTGATTTAGAATCATGAGCTTGATTATAATGTTAAATTTATAACCCCAATCCTGCAACCTGCTACACCCCCGCACAAGGGTGTAGCAGGTGCAAGAGAAACTAAAATGTCAGAGCCTATGTAACCAGATGATATTATAATTGCTACCCTCATTCTCTTCCCTCCTTTTGTTTTTGGTTTTCATTACAGAAACTTGTATCTCATCTTTAATGAGATCCTGAACCAGTCCATCAATTAAATTCACGTAGGCAGATCCTTGTGACTGCACATACTTCTTTGAAATTAACGATGCATCTCACACACACATACAAGGATCCATGCATGTGGTAATTACTGCAGGGCTGTAAACTCCTCAGCGAAAGGACTATGTCCACCTATTCATTTGCACATCACCTTGCACAATGGGACTCAATCCGATTGGAACCTCTGAGTATTACCACTCTAAAATAACAACATTCATCATTTTATTGCATCCATTCCTGCTGACCATGTTTGTTTTTTAATAACTAGTCTAAATGTCAGTTAAAATCATATTAAAAATAAGTACTAGTTTGATTGGTTGGGCTTGCCTTGTTGTGATATGCTTCCTCGGGATGTGCAAACCAACTCATAACGCCACAAATTCAGTGTCCACTTAAGATATACCAATCTTTATGTAACTTCAGAGACTCATATTACAATAATCTGTATGTATTATAATTCTCAGTACACCTTATAAATGGCACACAAAATGTATTTATTTTACAAAATATACTACTAAATAGTTTCAGTATGAAACCACACAGA
This sequence comes from Carettochelys insculpta, assembly GCF_033958435.1. NCBI lineage: Eukaryota > Metazoa > Chordata > Testudines > Carettochelyidae > Carettochelys > Carettochelys insculpta. Next base: position 9,346,145 of record NC_134145.1, read on the forward strand.
CAATCAAGGCTAACCTACAATGACAAAAATAAATGACCTAAAATTTTGTATTCATTGTCCTTGCTGTTTCGTATGAATCAGTAATTTGCCATTGGCCTCCCCCTTATTTGCACGAACTAAAAAATTTCTATGATATGCATTTCTACACATTCATCTGATGAAGTGGGTCTTTGCCCACAGAAGCTTATGCTCAAAAAACTCTGTTAGTCTATACGGTGCCACAGGACTTCTCTTTGTTTTGTGGATACAGACTAACATAGCTACCCCTCTGATAAATTTCTATTGCAACTTTCCTCAAAAATATCTTTACGTGAAATTTGAAATAGGCCCAAACCCAGCAGGCTGTAGAAGAACCTGCTTTGTACTCCCACTTCTTCTGTGCTCAGCTCTTTCTTTGCTGGTCTGTCCCACAGTCCTGATCAGCATGGATAACACAGCACTGCAACTCCTGTGATAATATGTTGAAGCACACAGGGAAATCTAGACTAGATTTTGGAAAAAAGAAAATCTACCTTCATTCTCCATGAGAAAACATAACACACACTAGATGCATCTACACTAGGAACCTCCCAACCTTATGAGGATCCTCACCAACAGCCACAGTATATACCCCAGGAATACCAGTCCTGGAACCTCTCCTTGTAACAAAGCCCGCTGCCAGCTTTGTCCACGTATCTTCTCTGGAAATATCATCACTGGACCTAACCAGGTTACTCACAGAATCACAGGCACTTTCTCATGCTCCTCCACTAACATCATATATGCCATCATGTGCCAACAGTGCCCAGATGCTTTTTATATTGGACAGATTTCTAACTCCCTTAGACAAAGGGTTAATGGGCACAAAACAGACATCAAAACACTCCAGATCCACAAACCAGTTAGTCAACATTTTAATGGAGTAGGCCATTCTGTTAATGACTTAAGAGTATGCGTGTTACTGAAAAAGCTTTTCACACCACTATTCAAAGGGCAACAGCCAAGATATCTTTTATATTCAAATTGGGCACATTAACATGTGGTTTAAACCGGGATAGGAATTTTCTGAGTCACTTTAGGGGCTTGTCTGCGTACCTTGCTTAATCTAATTCTTGACCTTCCCCCCGCACCCCTGCACTCTCTGATTTGCTAACCTTGATCATTTTTTTCTGATTTGTCCTCCTTAATTACTGTTTTTGGTTCTCTGTGCCTTAAATATTGAGTCCGTTCTGGTATGGCTATGGTCTGAAGAAGTGGGTCTGTCCCACGAAAGCTCACCTAATAAACCATTTTGCTAGTCTTTAAAGTGCTACTTGACTGCTTTTTGTTTTTCTACACTAGGAACTAATTTTGAAGTTAGGCACTACATCGAAATAGCCTGCAAAGAGTCTATACACATTTTCCCTTACTTTGAAGTTAACTTTGAAGTAGGGATCCCAACTTCAAAGGCCTTACTCCGTTCCCAGGAATGGAGTAGTGTCCTACTTTGAAGTTTAACTTCGAGGTAGGGTGTATGTAGACATTCAACTTCAAAGTTGCTTACTTCGAAGTTGTACTTCAAAGTAAGCAACTTTGACATTATTTTTGTAGTGTAGACACAGCCACTTTAATATTAATTAGAGCCATATGAGACCTGTGCTTAAATCCAACAAGTGTAGCTCAGTGGGTGGTTATAGGATGGGGTATCAAGGAAAATGTGTACTAGTCACAGCTCTGCCAATGAATTCCCTAAGTTAACTTCTTCATTCCATTCTGAGTTTGGCAAAACTGAGATACAGAGCTACTACATTGAATGGTCTCCTGTTTGCAAAGTACTTTGCGATTTACTAATGAAAATTATTAAGAGCACTATGTGCTATTATTAACAAAAATAACACTATAAAGAGGAGATTAAGTCAGAGCCCTAGGAAAATTTATATTTAACTCATGAGAAATGCCTAGGTATCACAGTGATTGGTGCACTAGAGACAGATTAGACAGATACCTTTCACTCAACTTGATTGCAGCTACTCAGGCAGCTCTCAGTAGCATATGAGATCTGACTAACTTGCATTCATCTAGGAGTCTGTCGTACTGCCTGACCTCTGACTTAGTAAACAACAGAAAAACTTCCCATGTGTACATTACTCTTAAAAAAGACTCCAAAGGCAATCCTGGCAACTACAGGATGATAAGCCTAACTTCAGTACCAGGTAAACTGGTTGAAACTTTAGTGAAGAACAGAACTGTCATACACAAATGAACAATATATGTTAGGGAAAAGTCAATAGTTTTTGTATAGTGAGATCAAGACTCATCAATATGCATAAAATGATGGGGTCTAAATTAGTTATTACCTCTCAAAAAGACAAAAAAGACATCTTGGTGTAGTTTTCTGAAAACATGTACCTAATATGCAGCAGCAGTCAAAAAAGCTGTTTGGAAACATTTGGAAAGGGATCAATAATAGGACAGGAGAAAATCATAATATTACTCCATAAATCCACGGTATGCTCACACTGAGACTACTGTAAGCAAATGTGGTCACTGCATCCCAAAAAAAAAGAGAGAGAGATAAGAGATCAAGTAAAGCAGAGATGACAGAAGCCCGTAATATCATGAGACAGTCATCCAAGTTCATAAGCTGTGAATGGGAGATGACAAGAATGAAGGAGTGGTCTTGAAGAGGGGAGCTTAAAGAGGATTTTCAAGGAAGAGAATTAGGATTCTGAGTAAACTAAAACAGAAACCTGTTTTGGGAGCAAGTTAAAAGGATAGAAAGCACAAAGTTCAGAGAAGGGAAAGAAGATGAAGGGAATACTAAAACACAAAGGATGAGGAGAACCGCAAAAATAGGTTGTAAGAAGAAGAAAACACTAATGCAGATGGAGGCAAGATGATGCAGGGTCCAATAAATGAAGATTAGGAGCTCTAATCCAATGTAATATGAGACGTCAATGGAGAAACACAAAAAATATGGAAGACTTTGGTCAGACAAGAAAAGAAAGATAATTTTGGAACAGGGCATTTTAGACAGAAAAGACCAGAGATGAGAAACACCAAAGTTAGACAGGAGACTATCACATTAATCAAGGTAACATAACGAGCGTGGAAGAGAATTTTGACACAGCCAGCATGGAATGGGTGTATTATGGGGATACTTACACAGAACTAACTCAGTAAGAGAATGTGCAGGGGCTACTACTTCTCACACATATGTAATAAGAAACAAGCCCCTAATTTTTAATTTTACTATTAGGTTATTTCTGTTTTACATGAAAACATGTGAATCCGTACCAAAGTATATTAATCAATACATGCAACATGACTCTTCCATGTCCTATCTGACATTTTTGTCTACCCTAAGATTATATGCTCCTGGGAGCAAAGAACATATTTTGCTGTAGTACATACTTATAAATTACATATATAGATACAACACTATATAAGAGCTGCTTTGTAATAAATAATAATAGTAAGCTAAAATAAAAAGGGACAGCAATGGCCTTCATATTATCATTCTAGTGCACAAAACCAAATATAAAGTTGTTAAGATAATCACTGAAATGCTGAAATGAAAAAAAAATTATTTCCAGCAATATTATTCTCTGGCTCTGCATTTTTTCATACTGTATTGGAAGAAAAAGCTGAAGTGTTTTATACATCAGAAATCTGACATTAAATTACAGCCTTAGCAAAAGGTTATCTAACCATGCATCATTTACAACATATTACCCTAACCACAATAAATATTGAAGTAGAAGCAACTACAAAGAAACAAACCAAACACACCATGGTTTTTACACAACAGAAGCCAAGTTACAAAGCGCCACATATAATGGAAAGTAGATAATTCTGCTGGGTGTGATTCAAACTAGTAATCTATCACAGATTGCTAGTATATAATAATACCTCTTTATATTTTATGGTAATTTACCTTTACATTATGTCATTGTGGTAGATTCTTACCCTCTAGTTATTCAAAAGCACAGAGTGACAATATATGGTTTCTTCTCAGTTTGTTTTTTAGAAACATAAACACTAAATCAAAATTAGCATAGTAAAGTCTGAACCTAACAGGCTTTTAGTACAGTAAGGGGAATCAGTACATGCAAATATAGAGTTATATGTTTAACCAAATGAATATTATGTTTCAAAGTTAATAGTTTATATTCAAACGAATGTTGATCTTATAAGGATGTTAAATTATTTTTCCTCATAATTTGAGATTATACAGTGTGTTATTCCTGAAATAAAAACATTTCTTAGCTTTTCCAGGAGCATCTGCTTCTAAATGTGTTGTTCAACATGTCCTGGAACCTTTCCTTGCAACAAAGCCCACTGCCAGCTTTGTCCACATATCTTCTCTGGAAATACCATCACTGGACCTAACCAGGTTACTCACAGAATCACGGGCACTTTCTCATGCGCCTCCACTAACATCATATATGCCATCATGTGCCAACAATGCCCAGATGCTTTGTATATTGGACAGACTTCTAACTCCCTTAGACAAAGGGTTAATGGGCACAAAACAGACATCAAAACACTCCAGATCCACAAACCAGTTAGTCAACATTTTAATGGAATGGAGCATTCTATTAATGACCTAAAGGTATACGTGTTACTGAAAAAGAACTTCGCACCGTTCTCAAAGAGAAACAGCCGAGCTGGCTTTTACATTCAAATTCAGCACATTAACATGTGGTTTAAACCGGGACGGGAACTTTCTGAGTCACTATAAGGGCTCATCTGCATACTTGGCTTAATCTAATTCTTGGCCTCCCCCCCACCCCTGCACTCTCTGATTTGCTCATCTTGATTATCTTTTTCTGATTTGTCCTCCTTGCTTACTGTTTTTGGTTCTCTGTGCCTTAAATATTGAGTCTGTTCTGGTCTGGCTATGTTCTGAAGAAGCGGGTCTGTCCCACAAAAAGCTCACCTAATAAACTATTTTGCTAGTCTTTAAAGTGCTACTTGACTGCTTTTTGTTTTGATAGTGTATAGCCTAGCACGGCTTCCTCTCTGTTATTAATTATTCAAAGTGATAGATTGTTTTTATTGTAGCGTACCATCCAAGCTGATCCTATAGCAAAGTGGCAGGATACAGAGGATTCTAATCTGGTTTTGATATGTGCAGAACAATACTAGTTAAAAATATCAGGACACTTAAGAATAAATAACAACTAATTTTAATTGATATGTGAATGTTAGGAGATAGAAATTATAGCTTCCCTGAAACTCGATTTGCAAAGCTCTAGTAGACTATCAGATGGTAATGACTAAAATTGGGTGACGTATTCATTACACAAAATTTATTAAATTAAAATTCGCCCCTTTGTAAGTTCACAAAATTTCCATTCACTATTGCCAAAAAATGTGATTTTTTTTTTTTGAAAACTCATAGCTGGCTAGTCCACGTGTCCCTCCTAGAAGCTGCATAGTTTCCCTGTTTCTAGATTGATGGTTAAAATTTTCTCTCATAATTGTTACTTGGGTTTTTGACTAAATAATATTTTTGTGAATAATATCTGCTTTCCACAGAAAAAAACTGATTTCTCACTGAAAAAGCCCAAAACACAGAAACTTAAATGTTCTTGTCCAAAGACCAAAGTTCAGTTTGGAAATGCAAAAATGAGGCCTCACAGGAGCTGTAGTTTGGATCCCATTTTTCCTGATGTTCCAGGTCCCCTTGCTCAACTATACCATTCAGGCAAATAATTTTCAGTGAAATATTACTGTTTTCTATTTTTCATAGGACAGTCTAAATTTCTGTGGGGAAAAAAATCATTTTACCAACTAGCCATACTAAATATTTCTTTAACTAAGTTCCACAGATAAAGAAACCAAGATTCAGGATATTTAAGAAATCTTGCCTGAAGTTTCACACCATCAGCAGCAGTACCAGGATTTAAACATAGGTATCCTGACATTCAGTCCACTTCTTGATATTAAAATCAGACTAACTAAATTAACTTTCCAGAGCCTCATTCTTCACTACTTTGGCACCTTATGCAGTCAACCGTGCAAAATGAGCGCAATTTTACACCATTTTGCATTCACTTCATGAAGGAAAAAAATGCAATCCCTGCAACCTCACACGTGGGGGATTTTATCTGGACTGACAGAAAATAAGGGCCAGTGGTTCCTTTGTGATGACACCCCCCCCCCCACACACACACACTTCCTTCAGGGACTAAGTTGTTGCCAGTATTGGGAAAGGAATCTGCCAAGCAGGTGGGTGAGCTCAGGTAAACCACTGGCCCTTGCACAACTGGGTTATACAAACATGCAAATTAACCTCTCCCATTTTCCTACTTGGGATTAGCATGGGACAGATTGTTTGTTTTATCAGATATGGGAACTGGGCTAGTTTCCTTTTTGGGGACTGAGAAGAATTTTTTCCTCAGCTGGCCAAGATTAGGTAAGGGTTTTGTTTTCCATTGTTTTGTTTTGTTTTTCCATTTTCCCTATGATAGCTCAGGGATTCAGTGGGTAGGTCATGAGTTAAGGTTCAAGATGTCTCAGTTTAGCATGTCTCAGGTGTCCAGTGCAGATAATCATTCCATGGAGGGTCTAATTATCTGATAAATTGAAATTGTAAGTAAACATAGGGGAAAGCATCCCCAAAAGAAGTTAAGGAATGGGATTGGGTCCCTAGTGACTGGTGCAACAAGGACACAATCCTTTCTCCAGTCCCTTCACCCTCATACTGACAAATGGATCCCAATAATGGGAACCAGGGGCAGAAAGGTGGTGAGCTGATGGAAATGATTAAAGAAGGCATCACGAACTACACTGTTTTAGATATTGCTTGAGTGTTCTCAGAAGAATTACAGAGTTGCAGCCTAATTAAATCACATCACTTGCTTCTTACTTTACTTTATTCGTGTCTGAGAGCGTGACCATACACAGTGCTCTGCAGTGGAGAATCAGTCCTTGTGTTTATCATCCATGAACCAGGTATAATATTACTGATTATTACAGACAACAGCTGTTGAAATGTCTGACAGAATACCACTATTTTGCCTCTGGGATAGGATGGTTGCCCAGTACTGATAAAGAAAGGGTTAAAACAGCCCTGAAAAAGGGAACCAATCAGGGGGAAGGATTGTGGAAGCCATTCAGAGCTAAGGAGGGCTGTCAAAAGAGATAGCTGACCAGAGTGGGCACGCTGTTTCTCTCGTCCTAGAGGAAGAGAGACCTAGCTGCTGGCTGGAGTTGTGCACCACAGACAGAGCAATGCTGGAGAAACACAGGGTGAGCCAGAGGAGCTCTGGACAGGCAAGCTCCAGGCTTCAGGGCCTGAGACAAGGCCTAATGGTGCTTGGGTGGCAGAGAGGCAGCCACAGAAGCAGAAGGTAGCAGGTCTAACCCCTTTCCAATGATGAGTGGCCATTTCACATTGCAGTTTGCCCCTGAGATAAGGGGCTAGATGAAGACTGGCAGTGGGTCACTGAGGCAACAGGGTATAGGGAATTGGGGATCCCTTGGAGGGTAAGACCCCCGAGTGTGGGGCACCGCAGTGGGGCAATAGCCTGAGGATCAGCTAGTAGTAGCTCTGTGGTCAGACAGGGATGTGGGTGCGGATATAAGATGGAGAACAAACCAATAGGCAACAGTGGGCAAGACACCAGCCAGAAGAGGGAGCTCTAGAGGCTGAGGGAGCTAATTCCCATGTGACCAACAGGAGGCACTGCTGTGGTAAGTCACACTTTGGTGACAGCTTTCCAAAATATCCAGCTTTTTCCAAGACGTCAATAAAATCTTTCTACTGTCTCCTATCTCCAGAAGATTTACTGTATCAACACAAATTCTGAGCATGACCATTCTTTCAGAACCATCCTGATTCCCACAAATGCCATGTAAGGGATACCAATCAGTATGTCCAAGTTGTGTTGCTGGCACACGTTCACTCTCTCAGAAGAAATAATTCCAAGGTTTTAATGTGGCAGTGAAGAAAAGGGACCTTCTTGAGGAAAGAAGGCAGCCAAAGAGAGACATCCCTAACACAACAAATTGTGCTGTAGAGCCTGAGAACTCTTAGACATTTGATTTGATTTTGGTCTGCCTCTCTGCAAGACAGTAGAACCTTTCCAATATCCGTGCATAAGTGGGTACCCACATGAGTTTTTTCCAGTTGGAGATTAGATAACTCTTTCCAGGACTCATAATTAGACACAAGACCCCAGAACAAACTGGTCTTGGGACGCTGCTGATTACACCTCTTGGACAGAACTACCTCAAACTAGCCAGTCAGTAAGATTTAATATGATTCCGTTTCACATGGAAATTTTTCAAGGTAATTCTTACCTTGTCCAGTAATTGCAGATAGGGCACCTATATCTCTGTAGAGAAATCTTTCTTCCACACAACTGTAACATCAGAACTAGAATTCATTTAGGAGTCTTCTGAGTAGTGACTTTAATACCACATTTCTAATTCCTAAGGAAGCCTACCCACAGACCCAGTTAAATTTTCTCCTATCTACTTTTGGTTTTCATTGGCCCTGCTGTGTCCTTTAGAGATATGTACATCTGTACCTTCACTGATGATGAACTGAGGTCACATTCATGTTCTTATGAGCATGCACAGATTGAAATAAAACACAGCTACATTTGTCAATGATTTTATATTCAAATATGTCTGATTGCACTGAAATAAACACAGCTGCATTATTTTCAGTGATTGTACATTCAGATAAGGAAATCAGTAATTAGTTCAGAGTAACACATGTGTTCCTTCATACTGGAGATGACATTGCTATTCTTTCTCATTTTTTTCCTCTCTCTTTTTCCTGTTGAAAAACTTTGGACAGAGCTAGGAGCATGGAAACTGGAAAATTAATCTGAGTGGAACGAACAAATAAATCACTCAATTCTTCTCATAAATATCTGAACTATCTTTCCCCAAAACTTAAAAAATCACTCAGTCAAACAGACAACATGGAAAATACTCAGGTCAAAATCGAAAAGCTTGATGAAATTATAAGCTACTGAAAAAGACTTTTTGAGGCTAGATTCTGAAAACAGACATGCACACACAGGCCATGTCTACACATGCACGCTACTTCGAAGTAGCAGCACCAACTTCGAAATAGCACCCGTCACGGCTACATGTGTTGGGCGCTATTTTGAAGTTGAAATCGACGTTAGGCGGCGAGACGTCAAAGTCGCTAACCCCATGAGGGGATGGGAATAGCGCCCTACTTCGAAGTTGAACGTCGAAGTAGGGACCGTGTAGACGATCCGCGTCCCGCAACATCGAAATAGCAGGGTCCGCCATGGTGGCCATCAGCTGAGGGGTTGAGAGACGCTCTCTCTCCAGCCCCTGTGGGGCTCTATGGTCACCGTGGGCAGCAGCCCTTAGCCCAGGGCTTCTGGTTGCTGCTGCTGCAGCTGGGGATCCATGCTGCATGCACAGGGTCTGCAACCAGTTGTCGGCTCTGTGGATCTTGTGTTGTTTAGTGCAACTGTGTCTGGGAGGGGCCCTTTAAGGGAGCAGCTTGCTGTTGAGTCCGCCCTGTGACCCTGTCTGCAGCTGTTCCTGGCACCCTTATTTTGATGTGTGCTACTTTGGCGTGTGGACGTTCCCTCGCAGAGCCTATTTCGATGTGGTGCTGCCCAACGTCGAAGTTGAACGTCGATGTTGCCAGCCCTGGAGGACGTGTAGACGTTATCGAAATAAGCTATTTCGATGTAGCGTGCACGTGTAGACGTAGCCACAGAGTTGCATTTATTTCCATATGTAGGATTTAAACCTCAGAATGGAAACATTTCTGCAACTTCAACTACACACATTTCTCCTCCCACCTAATCATTCCACCAGATTATAATATTGCATTAATACTACTACACTAATTGTTCTCACATTACTATCAGCTTCGTAAGTCACTAACATGGTGTGATGAGGTGGAGTAGGTCCTGAAACCCCTTGCTGGAGGCCTTGTGATCTTGCCACACTCTGCCCAGAAAAATGTAGTAGAGAAGTCCTCCAAGGTGTCTAGAGTGGCTATGTGGGAAGCAGCCAATCAGGTACAGCAAGCTAGTACAAGGAGAACTGCTGGGCCAGAAAAAGTTCAGTTCTTTGCTGGAGCTGGAGGAAAGTAGGTGGTGCCCTGGGATGGCTACTAGGACTCTTTCAGGACAACACCCTAAGGTAATGGTGAATAAGGAGCTGGGAACTGGCCAAGGAATTTATAGCAGAAATACAATTATTTAAAGAGATGTTGTAGACAGTTTCTATCTATAGGATCCCTGGGCTTGGATCTGAAGTAAAGGGGAGCCCCCACAACCCTTCCCATTAGCCATTAGGGAGTGGGTAAATGGCCTAGACAGTGAGGTACCCCAGAGCAGGGAACTGAATTATAATGACCAAGATAAAGAGACATTGCTTACATGGAAGGAGCCTTGGGGCACCACACTAGTCTAGAACAGGGACAAGCATAGAGAGACATTACTGAAGGCAATGAGTAAGGCTCCTACTGCATATGTACCCAAGAAAGGGTTTGTCTTATTACTTCATATGCAAATTGTGTATGACTTGGATGAAGGACTGAGCTTATGAAGAGCCACAGATACATGCAGTTGGCCAGAGGCACTCACAAGAGGTGATTGCATCCCATTACACATGGATTTCCCAGAAGCTAAGATATATGAGTAAGGTCATATCTATTAGCATGTATCACTTAAGCAATCAGCACCAAGACTGATATTTATAAAAATGTCTTCCATACTGTATACTACTTAGATACATAAAAGGTTAACATTAGTTCCATTTACAATGCTGACCTAGCAAGAAAGAAATGAATTTGGCATTACAGCAGCAACATCAATTTCCCATGTAACTTTAGTAATGCATTTACTGGAAAGAGATTAATATCAATTCCATAAATCATTCACATGCATTTTCCGGAGTTTGAGACATCTGCGTAATGTCATATATGTGAGCTGATATCACTGTGTGCATACTACATCCATTAATCTATGCCTCAGGTCATACAGTAGTTGTCATTAAAAATATAAAACTTTTTTAAAAATCAGTCTCTCTGGTCTTAATTTTTGTGACTTCTAACCTGTACTAGGTTCAAATGTATTTCTACTTTTGAAAGAGTAACACTGATCTGCGCTGGCAAGCTACATTTTCAGAAAGGAAACATTTGTTAAATTATTCCCATTGGTAGCAACAACAATTTAATATCCGCATTTGAAGTACAGCACTGGCAACCTCTAATCTAGAACAAATGTTATGCCTACATTTATGGAAGCATGTAGAGTACTGTATGTCCCTCAGCAAGGGTATACATAACAGAGGAGATACTAAGACAAGGCCAAAACCTTAGGGCATATATTCTGCATGACTCTATGCATTGCCTCCTTCATCTACCCTGCTGTTAGCTGTGTAGTATCCAACATGGAAAGGCTCTGACTACTGCCAGTGAGCTTCTGGAGCTTTTCCCTTCTGTATCTCCCCAACAAACTTTCATTGTCATGTGTAGTGACACACCACAGTATGGACAAAGCCTGCTGTCACTGCTGTGTACACTTACATGTACCCTACATGCAGCTGCTAGCGTAGACAAGGCCAAAATATTTACTAAACCAGTACACCTGGATGGTGCAAAAATAAACTGCAAACATATGTCATTTACAGACACATAAAAAGGAACTTCTACTATCTTTTCTGCAGTTTATACGAATATGCTCAAAGAAATGAAGGCTCAATAGTCATCGCTTTAAATGATTATTCTAAGCTAGCCAATGATACATATAGATGATACTTAATACAAGCGAGGAAATCTGGACTGGAAATTGGCTTCTGCTTCAAAAGGCAGCTTGGAATAGTAGTGACTGTTTAAAACACAGCTGATGGAGAGCAACTTTAATAGGGATCAGACAGATGGTGGTTTTTCACTTTTTTATCACTATGACTGTGTGATCTTTGCTATTTTGTTTTGTCTCTACCTTAGGACATGATTCAACTACTGTTGAAACCAATGGGAGATTTGCTGTTCACTTAAATGGACCAGAACCTGGAAACGTAGTGCTTTACAGGCATGGGACTACACTGCAATAGGATGCCAGTTATGAAGGCAATAGCAGCTTTTGTCTGTGGTGGATAGAGCATTTATTTGGGTATTATGCTAGCATTATAGCCTTTTGTATGATATGACTGTTTTCACTTTTAAGATTTAAATGTTTGTACAAATGGAAAACCGTTTCAGAAAATATTTTAACAAGTGAGACTGAGAATAACTGATATCCACATGTGCTTTACAAACTCAGTATCCCAAAAACTTATAGGTGAATTCATAACTTTGCAATAACTGAGGGTCAAATAATTAGAGCTCTGCTAATCCACAGATATCCACAAACTGTTTTGGTTGATTGCAACTTGGATGTGGATACAAATTTTGTATGCATGCAGGGCTCTGCAGCACAAACTCACACAAACTGTCACACAGCCCTCAGGCTCCAGCTTAGCTTTCTGCTCTGCCGCAGTGGGTTGCAATATGTGGCAATAGCCTGCCGGACAGTCAAGGAGTTGAAGTCTGTAGCTTACTCAGAGAAGGTGAACTACAGTTTCCAGAAGGGAATAAGCCAAGTGCCATTTTGAAAGAGATGTGATTGTACTTTAAACTAGTGGATAGCAGCAACAGATGCTGTAAAGGGAGTAACTGTCACCACTGTCTGTCCAAGTCACATTTGCATGTGTTAAAGCCACCAGAGATGGGTAAGTGTGTCCTACAAGGAGGGCACCTCTATGTACAGAGCCCAGGAGTATAGCCTCCCTGCCTGGAGCAGAGGAGGAAGTACTGTGGGGTGGAGCAGGCGGCTCTCTGTGGAGAAGCGTAGAGGGGGTTGTAAGGTGGGAGTTTGGCAGTCATGCATCACTACTGTACTGTGACCCATAAAGCTGTGCAAATTCTAGGATATTTATGGATATCCACAACTATGGATGCAGATGTCACGAACAAATTTTGCAGCTCACAGATCAGATGCAAATACCAATTTTTGCATCTGCACAGGTCTCTACAGATAATGTCATCAATTTTAAACATAAATCCCTGCTGATAATGGGGATGTCTGTTTAAAAAACAGTGGTAAGGTATGGCCTAGAAACAGCTGCTTATCCATAATCATGTTCAAAATGGGTATAAAGCAGGACAAACTGTTGGGGAAATGATCAATAAGAGGTAGTAAAATATTTCCGAAGGAGCTTTCCATTATACTATGCACAATTTCAGTGATAGTTAAAAAGAATATTTTTATTATCTTTGGGTGCAATTAGTCTGTTGTAGGTTTAAGATTTTGATAGGCTTCAGTCTACATCCAGCAAATCTAAAAACGTATTTTCCTTTTAGATTTGAGAAAAGCTTATTTATTTTTAACATGGTTTTAGAGATCTTTTTGTTCTACTGTATGTGATCAATACTTCCTGCATTACTATTCAGCCCACAAGAGCTATTTCACCTTCATACTGGAAAAAGAAATGCATGCTTCCAACACTTTGGGGGTGGGGGTTGGGTGTATGGGGAGTAGTAATTCCCAGTACCTATAGTGGTCGAGTTCAAAGGCCAAATCCAGAGAGGTATAAATGTGTTATATTTTGAACAGCTATAGAAAGGTACTGAAAAGTTGAACAAAATTAGGTAAATGAAATAAAGTACTGTAGATTATAACTCACTTCAGTTGATATCTTTTGTGCTTCATCTCTGTAAGATATAACTTATCAATTTAATGCAACGTATATCTGACTAGATCTACTTGTCCTGTAGAAAAGGAAAAAACACCCAGTATTTTTCAATAGATTATACCATAAGATAGTGATACACTAATCAATGCAATGAAATCATATTTATAGTAAAGTCTGAATCTGAAATTTATAAAACTTTGATTAAATCTCTTGAATGCAGACCACAACAACCAACCTACCCAGTCATAACATTTTTATATATAAAAGAGGATGAAAGATTTAAAGACTCTTGGTGGAGTTGCACATTGTGGTTTAAATGAGAATGAAAACAGAGCAGCTCTATTTTTAACTTCAAGAAACATATTACATGTATGTACACTTATATAGAATAAAAGGAGACTAACATGCACGAAAACATTTTTGCAAAGCTTGTGAAACCTTAATGTTTTTGCATCTTTTGCATCAGGCATGAAATACACATCCCTTTGGGGGACAACTTCATTCTTGCAATGTCAAAATTGAATATAAAAGGAAAACAATACTTCACAGCTAATTTTAATACTGTTATTTGGGGAAATCAATTTTAACTTAACTGGGACTGCAGCAAGTATACTAGATACAACTGTCAAAATAACAGAAGAGTTCAGAGATGAAGGCCAAAATTTCTAAAACTAGATGCCTGGAGTTAGGTTCCAACATCCCTATTTGATCACCTAGAGACCAATTTTCAAAAGTTAAACCAGTAATAATGGGGGATTTCAGCTAATTCCATGTAGGGTTTCATACATGTACCCTCAAGATGGGATGCAGACAAAGTCTCTAGACCTCCATAAATAACTGCTTCTTGCAGCAGGTAGTTCTGGAAATCACTCAGGGATAGGCAGTTCTTAATTTAGTACGAAGTGGGGCATAGAATTAGCTGAACTACTTGGTAACAGAAACCGTAATGGCTACGTCTACACTAGGACACTACGTCGAAGTAGCCTAGTTCAAAGTAACAACATCAAAATAGGCTACTTCGACACATATCGTCCACACATCCTCCGAGGCTGGTGCTGTCGATATTCGATGTCAAAGTAGTGATGGGGAACGTCAAAAGGGGCTGCCCCAGAAGGAAAAGCAGAGCATCCACACGCACAAGTGCTCCCCTTCAAAATAAGGGTCCAGGAAAGCCTGCAGACTGTGTCACAGGCTGGACTAGCCCTTTCAGGGTAACAGCAAGCCGCTCCTTTAAAGAGCACCTCGTAGACACACCCGGCCTGCGCAGCATGAGGTCTGCAGAGCACTAGCCACATTCTTGCAGACCAAAACACAACAGCCATGGACCCAGAGCAGCAACAGCAGCGCCTGGAAGCCTTCCGGCTTGTCACCCAGGGAGCAGGCGCCCTGCTAGGTGCTGCATGGGAGGCCATCCAGCAGCTCCTGGCAGGGGAGCCCTCCCTGGGGGCAGACAGGGATATCCCTGATCACTGGGTTCCCCTGTTCCTCCCCCAGTGGGTGCTCCGCCACCTCTGGAGCTACCCCACGAGCTCCAACTGGTGGGAGCAGCTGGTAATGGGGAAGTGGGCAACAACCAGTGGCTGTGGAACTTCTGCATGAGCTGGCAGACCTTCCTGGAGCTCTGCCAGTGGCTCACCCCTGCACTGAGATACCGGGACACCTGGGTGTGGTGCGCCCTCCCCGTGGAGAAGAGGGTCACAATGGCTGTCTGGAAGCTGGCCACTGGAGGCATCCCGGCCCTACCTGCTGGTCCTCCCAGCCCCCAGCCAGCCATACCGGGTACCGCGGACACGGGGGGGTGGGGTTGCGAGCCGTACCCGCCGGGGCTTGTGCCCCTCTACCCCCACCCTGGACTGATGGAGGCCTGGCGGACGGCTCGGCTGTTGGCCCATGTATATAGTTGTCCCCATTTTGTAGATTAGTTGCAGTTTCTTTGTTTAATCAAATAAGTTACCCAGTTTAAAAAAAAAGTTTTATTTTCCAAAAAGCTGGAGTCGTGTGCTTGTTGAGAGGGTGGCATGCAGGTGTTGGGGGCGGTGTGCAGGCATTGCGGGCTGTGTGTTGTGGGGGGTCTTCTGGGGGAGGCCAGGGAGGTGCTCAGGGGTATCCCTGATCGAAGTGGGCCCGCAGGGCCTCGCGGACGCGTACCCCCTCATGGTGGGCTTGGCGGCTGGGTGCAGCGGCTGGCTGGGGGAAGCCCATGCCGGCATCAACCGTCCACCCCTGGGCGAAAGCCTCCCCCCTGCTCTCAACGATGTTGTGGAGCATGCAGCACACGCCCACAACCTGGGGGATGTTTTGGAGGCTGACGTCCAGTCGGGCATGGAGGCACCTCCAGCAGCCCTTCAG
This sequence comes from Carettochelys insculpta, assembly GCF_033958435.1. Classification (NCBI taxonomy): domain Eukaryota; kingdom Metazoa; phylum Chordata; order Testudines; family Carettochelyidae; genus Carettochelys; species Carettochelys insculpta. The sequence goes on from NC_134145.1 coordinate 9,362,147, forward strand.
ACGGCCAAATGTTCTCTCCACCACCTGGCGGGCGTGGTTCAGGCGGACATTGAACCGCTCCTGGATGGCAATGAGGTGGCCGGTGTACGGGCGCATGAGCCAGGGCTGGAGGGGGTAGGCCGCGTCCGCCATGAGGCAGAGGGGCACGGTGGTGTCCCCCAGAGGGATCTCCCTCTGGGGGATGTAGGTCCCTGCCTCCAGCCGGCGGCACAGGCCTGAGTTCCTAAAAACACGGGCGTCGTGTGTGCAGCCAGGCCAGCCCACATACACGTCCTGGAAGCGGCCTCAACTGTCCACCATGGCCTCCAGGACCACGGAGTGGTAGCCCCTGCGGTTGATGTATCTTCCTCCCCTGTGGTCCAGGGTGCGGATGGGGATGTGGGTGCCATCCAGGGCCCCAACGCAGTTGGGGAACCCCATGGATGCAAATCCGGCGACGGCTGTGTCCAGGTCCCCGAGTCGGACGACTCTCTGGAGCAACATGGCGTTAAGCGCATGGACCACCTGCAGGGAGGGAACACAGGTGCCCATGAGGCTCTGCAGGGTGCCCCGGGGCCCTTCCCCCAGGCCCCCCTCCCAGGCACCTCCCCGGGCACCCCACTTGCCCAGCCCATCCCTCCCTGGTACCCCTCCCTTTCCAGCCCCACACCCCGCCCCTCCCTCCCCAAGTCCACAGCCGGCTCCCCTGCCCCCCAGTGGGCGCGTGCCCGGGCCTCCTTACCTCCATGATGACGACCCCGACCGTGGCCTTTCCCACTCCAAACTGGTCTCCCACAGAGCGATAGCTGTCTGGAGTGGCAAGCTTCCAGACGGCTATTGCGACCCTCCTCTCGACAGGGAGGGCGCGCCACATCCGGGTGTTGTGGTGCCTCAGTGCTGGGGTGAGCCACTGGCAGAGCTCAAGAAAGGTCTGCTGGCGCATGTGGAAGTTCCGGAGCCACATATCGTCGTCCCACTCCCGCATGACGAGCTGCTCCCACCACTCGGAGTTGGTGGGGTAGCTCGAGAGGCAGGGGAGCAGCCGGTGAGGGAGGAAGAGGGGAGCCCGGTGGTCAGGGGCATCCCTGTCTGCCTCTGGGGTGGGCTCCTCTGGCAGGAGCCACTGGGCGGCCTCCCAGGCAGCACCTAGCAGGGTGCTTGCCCCCTGGATGATAACCTGGAGGGCCTCCGCTTCCTGCTGCTGCTGCTGCAGCTGCTGCTGGGTGTTCATATCTGCTGTGACTTGGTCTGCAAGAGAGTGGCTACTGCTCTGCAGACCTCGTGCTGTGCAGGCCAGGTGTGTCTGGGAGGGGCCCTTTAAAGGAGTGGCTTGCAGCTGCCCCGGAAGGGCTAGAGTGCTCTGTGACCCGGTCCGCGGTCTGTCCTGGCCCCTTATTTCGAAAGAGGGTGCTTGTGTGTGTAGATGCTCTGCATTTCCTTCCAGGGTGGCTCTTTTCGATGTTCCCCATCACTACTTCGACATTGAATGTCGACATTGCCAGCCCTGGAGGATGTGTAGACGATATTCATCGAAGTAGCCTATTTCGATGTTCTTACTTCGAAATAGGCTACTTCGACGTAGTGGGCTAGTGTAGACGTAGCCGTAGAGATACAAGACAAGGAGATCCGGTATCACCAAGTATTTTCATCACACACCTAGAGAGAGTGATGGACAAGATCAAGGAAGAGGTAGAAGGGATATCTGTGCATGGGATGAGAATCAACAACTTGAGTTCATGGATGATACAGATAGCATTGAAGAAGATGAGGAAAAGTTAGCAAAAATGGTGCAGGTACTAAATGAGAAAGGAAAATTATATAGCCTGATTATGAACATCAATAAAACAAAAACAATGGTATTTGGAGATAAGGAAATGGGAAGGAAGATCAGTGTAGATGGGATCGAACTAGATAATGTAGAGAAGTTCACATATCTGGGAAGCAACATAACATATGCTCTAGACAATAAGAAGGAAATAGTGACTAGAATAGTGAAAGCAATAGCAAGTTTGAAGGCAATGGATAAAATCTGGAAAACCAACGCAATCAGCTTAGGAACAAATATGAGCATCTTGAAAATATGTGTATTCAGTAGCACATTGTATGGACGTAAGACATGAGTGATAACAAAAGATTTGAAGAGAAGGATATTGGCATTCAAGAGGAGTTGTTATAGAAAGATCCCAAGAATAGGATGAATGCAGAAGGTCACCAACAAGGAATTATATAGGAAGATACAGCTGAAAGAGACCTACTACAGAAGGTTAAACAATGGAAGTTACAGCTATTCAGGCAAATCTGCAGAAAGAACGATGAATGAAAAATCAAGATCCTAGTATCTGGCATAATGGATGGTTCGAATAGGAAAGGCAGACCCCACAGAGAATGGGTAGATGATACAGTAGATTGGTGCAGAGCTAGTCTACAGAAAGTAAGCCACTCCACACTGGACAGGGAAAGATGGAAAAAAACAGTGAGAGAGGCATTGGACACCGACAGGCACTGAGCCCATTGTTGTTGATGATGATGATGATGATCTTGATAAAGTTCCACAGATGGTTGTGGCATTTAAATCTTGTCTTCAGTGGGTTCTGCAGCTCATGGTACAATGGGATCCTCCTATTTGTTTTGGCATGATTGAGAACCCGAGCTGTCTGATGGGCACTTCTAAGTTGTGGAGGCTGGATGTGCGATAGGACTGGGAGCCAGTCAAGTGCAATGTATTTGAGTATCGCCAACACTGCATGCACCGTTATTAAGCTGAACGTCAAGAAGTTTAATGTGACTGCTACTAGAGTGCACTCATGCACAATACTCAGCTGCAGAACATACCAAAGCAATTATTGTGGTTAGTAAGGTCAGTGGTCTGGAGCCCCATGATAGTCTACGGCCAATTATCTGTTAAGTGCAACAAGTGATCTGACCTAATCATTGGTGTTCTCAATGTGTCAAAAGGTCAAGCTCTGGTCCAGTGTAACACCAAGATACTTAGAATTAGTTTTGTGACTGATGCTCTCATTACTCTCTGATTTGCTCACCTTGATAATTTTTTTTCTGATTTGTCAACCTTGGTTACTATTTTTGGTTCTCTATGCCTTAAATATTGAGTCTGTTCTGGTATGGCTATGGTCTGAAGAAGTGGGTCTGTCCCATGAAAGCTCACCTAATAAATTATTTTGTTACTCTTTAAAATGCTACTTTACTGATTTTTTGTTTTGCAGAAATATACTGTTCCTTGATAGCGGTAACCAGAGAACTTATATTTGAAAGGCTTAGGAGCATTTCTTGATTAGATAACATCTCATAGACTATGGGATGCACAGAATTTTTAAATGTAAGTTTTCTAATCATAGAAGTAGTGCATCAACACTGGATCTGAAGTGGGAAACATTGTGGGAATATTCTGTCCACATACATTTTCCTAGCTGGGGAGATAACTTGTTTCTCCTTCTGTAATAAGGGATTTGGTTCAACCTGAAAGAAGGATTATGCTCCACTCTCTCTGGAAGTCTTCTCTCACATACATGAGACATAGACCAAGAGAGCTTCGGTGTGGGAAATCACAACAATGAATCTCCGAGTTGCTTTTTTCAGCTTGTGCATTGTTCCTCTGGTCTTCCTGTTTCTCCTTCATCTTCTCTTGCTTCCTTATCTGTGCAAGGGAATGCCTGCTACAATTGGTCTGTAAATCATATCCATGCTGGTGAAGGGTTGCATCTGTGTTTCTCATTCTGCCAGATGTCTGGGTCAACGTGGAAGGAGGGAAGTCCAAGTGGTGAACTATCCTTCTCTTGAATCTTGCAGACAGGTCTTCACTTGTGATGATAGGGAGGAAAGTTGAAGTGAAATCTGCTTGATTCTTGGCATAGAATCCTCTTAAAAGCAGTCTGAATAAGCAGATCAGCCCCGAAATTGTGGAAATGAATGGGAAGTAGGTTTTGGGTAGTGATTAGACATTCTGCTTTCAGGCACTTGAGAGAAAAAAAAGAAGGAGCTTGGGACAGCTGTTTCTAAGAAAAAGTACAGGAAACTGAGCCCCAAAGGCATGTAGGCAAGGCCAGTAAAAAAAAAAAAAGAGTCTGCAAGAACTAATTAGCTCAGCTGTCTACTATGATGCAAAATGGAAAGAGCAATACAAACACTATGGAGCAGTGTCTTGGTACAGAACTTGAGCCATTGAATCAGAGCAGTCACATACCCTTCCAGTCTGGCCTCCACATCCATGCTGACCTTTGAAATAATTTAGACTTCAACCACAACATGCCTGAAATATGTATTTCTGGTATGTGTTGAATAGGACAGGTACACAGCTCCAAGATAGCTTCAAGAACATTCATACATCAAATATTGTAACAATTGGGAAGATGTTGATACAGTGAAAACAAACCTATTCTTTCCCTAGGAGTTATGTGACTCTGATAAGCTCCCAACCTTTATTGGCCCAGTTAGAGTGAAGGATGAACAGAGTAGAACACCACACTGCACATAATCCCTTGGACCAAATCTGGATTGATATTTTGTTCTATTAATGGAGGGTAGAAAAGAGAAACTATACTTAAATATGCTTTTTTTATTTTAGCTGATCATATCCACAGATAACCATACTACTGTTTCCCCCTGAGATTACTGCACTGTCTCCCAATGAAATTGGTATCCCCGTAAATTATCTTATATTTCTTTACAAACAATAGTAAAATAGCACCAGAAAATCTGTATTTGAACTACATTGTGGCTCTGGTAACACAGTGACACACTTAAAACAATGCATAATGGTTTGAGAGATGTTATTGCCAGTAGAGAAAGAATGGCACAGCAGTTAGCATGTTGGTATGGGAGAACCAGCTTCAGTTTCTGCTCCATCACAGATATTTCTGTCATCTTTGACAAATAATTTAGTTTCTCTATCCTCAATTCTCTCTCTGTAAAATCAGATAACAGCATTTCTCTATTGCAGAGGTGTGTTGTGAGATGTCACTGGAGTTATTACCATCTAGCTCTTGGCTAATATTGATCTCTCACTGAAGCTTCTCATCTATAGTATCCAGGGCTACATCTACACTAGTGAGTTTTTTCAAAAAATCCAGGGCTCTTTCAAAAATTCCTGTGGAGCATCTACATACAAAATGCATGCTTTTGATATTAAATTGGAAGGACCCAGCACTTTTTCTGGTGGCCCTCTTCCTCTCCCAGATGAGGAAGAGCATCTTTTTCCTAAAGATTTTTTAGGAAAAAACATGCATAGACACCCTGGGGGCCCTTTTTTGATAGAGCAGTCCTCATGGTGCTGGATTTTTCAGTCCCTGGCCCATTCTTTCAAAGAGCAGAGGCTGCGTGGACACTCTCTATCGAATGAGCAGATCAATTTTTTTTATCTGTTTTGTTGCGTGTGGATGTGCTCTTTTGAAAGAAGTTTCTTCGGAAGAGATCGTCCAGAAGAACTTCTTCTGAAGGATCACTGTGGTATAGATGTAGCCCATGTGTTTTATCTCACCAGACCAGTTATAACATTCTGAGCCCTGCAAATGGATCCTGATAGTCTGACCCTTCTAGGGTTGTCAGACAACACAACAAAAAAAACAGATTGCCCATGGGTATAGTAAAGCTTACTTTCATCAGAGAGGTTTTGAATCACCTGTGGCCCCAGCTGTATGACACTCTAGAATTCAAGCCCACAGACCTAACAGGCAGCTAACACCACCAGTTTGCCACCCAGAGGCAGCTGTAAGCAGTTTGTACTCCATTCCTCAGAACCCACAGTGGACACAGGCTACTCAAAGTTGCACCTCAGGGTTTGACAAAAAGCAGCACCACGACTCCTGCCCTGTATAAGCTCCAAGGGCATTCCAGGTAATGTCCAGGCACCAGTGCAGACCAGTAGCTGCCATGATCTTTCCTGCTCCTCATGCCTGAATTTATGTCTTTGCTCTTGGCTTGACTTGGACTTCTCTCCTAACTCAGACCCTAAAATCTAACTACAACCCTTGGTATTAACCCAATTACAAACTCCTCATCCACTCCAGCCTCAAGTTTGTCCCTGCTCTGGCCCTTGGTCCTGATTACCCTTGTGTAGATCCTGACACCAGCCAGGATTACTAGATTATAAGGACAATCCTATCTCAAGTAGCAAAGTGTCAGGCTCTCCTTTCCTCCAGGAAGCTACCAAAGACTGGAGGTTTTTACCTTGAACTGTATTAAAAATGTCACTATACCTATGCTAATTAAAATGCTACTATATATTTTCACAGTTATTTAGCACAAGAAATGAAAAAAAAATTCTAAAAATGAAAGCAAAATAACTACCATTTCAGGTTTATTTGCTTATCATCCTCTGTCTAGAAGTTTGATATTTTTTTCCTGCTCTGGAAAGTCTTCTCATCTCCTCTCCCTAGTTCTGTAATATAGTATGAACTGCTTTTCGCAAGGTTACATTATGTTTATTATTTAATAAGTCGTTAATATCAGACCCACCAACAGAGATAGCAGAGAGGGTAACAGTCCTGGAGCTTTGTGATTCAAATGAGCCGAGGGCTTATTCTCTGCAGCAGTGGCAGCATCCAGAGGCCAGAGCCTTTTAAGCTGCCACGAGAGCCCTGGACAGAGTGCTCTGGTGGCGCTAAGGGCTAGCTGGGAGGGAGGAGGGGCACAGCACAGTCTAGGTGAAACTGAGGGCTGGCTGCCCCTGACTGACCCCTTCTCGAGGGTCCGCTGACTATGCTGGCTCCACTGCTTCATAACTTTTAACCAATGGATCTATAGTACTTTTAAGAAAGCTGCAAATCTCAGGTTTCAATAATATACTTTTACTGAATACTATCAACATAATATGTAAAACAGATTTCCTTCTAAGTGAGAACCCCTTAACTCTATCTGTCTCCATATGTATCCTTAGTCAATCACCTGTTACATACCTGCTGGGTCCACAATTAATAACACAGGACCATTTTAACATTGATCAGAATTGTATAATTTCTACTACACAGTGAATAGGAAATTCCAAGAGAATGAATTGCTTTGAGCTATTACAGCTAGTAAAGTGGCACCCAAGGTCCTTATGTGCTACTGCACCACACGTGTTACATTTTAATGGCTAACTAACAATGTTCCATCATTAGAAGAGACCAGAAAATTTTACCACTATCAATAATCAGTTGAAGTATCCTGAATACTAACTACCATCTGCCTTCTGTCAAACTGTCAAAATCTATACATTAAGTATGAACGCTGATACCTCTTGCGAGGAATTACTTTTTTAAAGTTTAAGAACTACTTTAATACCACTGTTTAGGAATTGGAATTAAACATTCATCTACTTATCAACATCTTAACTTTATAGAACTGGGTACTATTGATCCTTTTTATACCACAGTAATTTAACACAATATAATGAACTTCTCAGCTTAGACTAATAAATTTAAGTAATTAGTCTGCCATTTTCTGATTCTAGAATCATAAACCTGTAACAGTTATCAAACAACACTCAATATATATGCTATAAATGTATTAAATATAGCATTTAAGCTCTTTCCAAGTCTTCATATGCATACCTTAAAACAGGAGGATATTCTATATTATTCATTGCATCATTTCCACTTTTTTTATAATTTAGTCAGGGGATTTAAATAATTCAATTTAATATTTATTGAAAAACTGGCAGCCAGTATTCCACCCAGAGGGACCTAATTCTTCACAGAAAAGCTCATTTTATGAGACACTAGTAGTTTTGGCATGACCAGCACTTCTCACATAAACCATGCTGGAAGCTATAGGTTAGCCTGCCAAATGCCTTCAGTACATATGGTGTTTAAGACTGCTGTGTGTGTCTGTAAGCTAGTAATAACAGATTTAAGCTAAAATTTGGAGTACTATGCATACATGTAACTCAAATTTTAAAATATATTATGTAATATACACACACACAAAATGACTTAAATTCATCTTTACTCTAGACCAGGGTTTCCCAAACTTTATATAGTTGGGGCCCAGTTTTTTTTCAGTACCTTTTTTTGCAGCCCAAAAATATAAACACGTATAAAAAAAGAGAATGAAAAATAAATAACATTTCACTGTTTATGATTTCTTCACAATAATAATAGTACATAATGATAATTTGTATATTTTCTGAGGACTGGCATTTTTTTTCCAAGGACCGGTACTGGGCTGTGGACCACACTTTGGGAAACTCTGATCTAGACCCTAAATACAAAATTTGTAAAAATAATTTGTCCTTCAATCTGCAGTATATTTCCTGTACCCGTTGACATTAATAGCACAGCATCTATTAATTTAAATAGCTCAGGATCAGGCCATTAGAGCCCAAAATAAGAATTACATTTAAAGAGATTCAGTTAGGTGAAGCTGGGTCAAAACTTAATCTATGAAACAAAGGTCTGATAAATAAATATTCCCCTATAAACTGTGCAACCAAAACTTTGTAATATGTGCTCATGCATGTGAAGTTGACATGACATTTTAAAATCACACTGCTTTTTAAATTCATCTAAGAGTGCTGAAACATACCTATCTTATAGAATTGGAAGGGACCTTGAGAGGTCATTGAGTCCAGTCCCCTACACTCACAGCAGGACCTATCACCATCTCTCACAGATTTTTTTTAATCTAACCTGACCCAGAACCTTGAAAGGCCCCCTCAAGGATTGGACCGGCAACCCTGGGTTTACAAGATCAATGCTCGAACTGCTGAGCTAACTGTTTGAAAGCATAAAAGTCAAAGCTGTAGGGATGTTTTGGAACCTTCACCACTAGAAATTTTTAAGACTAAGCAAATACTTATTGTGATTCATGTAATACTTTTTAAGAGTAGATTAGACCAATACAATGGTAGTTCAGATAATACTTAGTCCCGCTATGTGTGGACTATAGGACCTCTCGAAGTCCGTTCCAGTCCTAGGAGTCTATGTACTTACATGCCACAACTGAGATTTCAGCAAAATCATGCTCACCCTGGGCCCTGATGCAAATGTCAGAGAAGACAATGAAAACGTTTTCATTGACTTCTGTGGGCTTTGGATGAGGTCTTTCATTCACATCAACAGTCCCACGGACTTCATTGAATAATCTCACTGAAGTCAATGGCACTATTCTTAAATTAAATGGTATTTGCAATAAATCTCTCAGAAATCAGAGGTACAATAATATTATAAATGTTTGTATACCGTCTGTTCAGTAACATATAGAATAACACTGAGGGAGCTTACCACTTTCAAAACAGGCATCAAATATAAGATGTCCTTTTTTAGGCTGCCCATAGTAACCAGCTGGGAGAACAGCATATTTGCTTACATTCCCTGCTATGATATCATCGCATCCGAGGTCACTGCCTGTTATAATAAAAAATAAAATCAATATATCAGTATTAATCAGAAATCAAAACTACTAAAAAGGATTGAGTTTTTCCCCCACTACTTTTGCTTTTTCATTAATCGTGAATACATCCATATACATGCACTTTCTTTTTAAAACATATTCCACCAAAATACTTGATACTGTGATGTTTATTAAAATTTCAAATATTAAGTGGCCCCACCAAAGAATGCATGAAAATTCTTGCTTTCATAAAATGACCCAACAGTATCAACTCTCCCTAAGATACCAGAATTTCAAACAATATACTGCAACATGTTTTTATAAGTGTGGTAGAATACCACTCCCCTCTGATGTTTGCTAGTATATAAGGTATACTGCATACTTGGGTTCAAACACGGTAAACATTTCAAGCACTAGACTTGAAATTCTGCCTTTTGGTGGGCTCACAACAATTATTTCACACTTTAAATAAGCCAGAGAATTTATTTTCTGGAGCTGTTACATACAATGCCAATCTCCAAAGAAACAATTTCTTTAGGTTTCAACATTTAGGCTGTGCGTACACTTGCATTCCCCTTTCAAAAGAGGCATGCAAATGAGGTGTAGATTTTTTTTTATTTTTGGGAAGAAGGGTTCTTTCGAAGATGGGGTTTACTTTTGAAAGAGATGTGTCTACACTGCTTTTTTCTTTCGAAAGAAGCTCTTTTGAAAGAATATGCAAATAATGTACCAGATATGTAAATCTACACCTCATTTGAATATTTTATTTCCCTTGTTTGCATGCCTCTTTCAAAAGAGGAACGCAAGTGTAGACGTAGCCATAATGAAGCAAAAGCAACCAACAACAGCCTCTATGGGCAGTCCAGTGCAAGGGTATGAAGGTGGGGCTCCTTAGGCTTAGCACCAGAGATAACTCACTCCAGGCCTTCTCTTAGAGGCAATCATGCAGTGGCTTGCAGATGTCCTCGCCTAAATTCAACCTTTTTGTGCAGAACCCTGTGTCTGGTTCAGGCCTATCCCTATGGCAACCCCACCCTCCACCAGCTGTTTGCAGAACATTTGCAAATATCAATGCTTTCAATTTCTTTATGGTCCCCTCTGACAACACTGCTGTTTCCAACATTATGATTATGGAGACCTCCACTTGCTGGAGGTTGCAATAATAGCACTGTGTCCAGTAACATGCCTGCAATTCATTACATTATGTGTGGTACTGAGGGTTAAATTTTGCTCCCAGCGTTGTTGCCAATTCATTATTTTATTTCAAGTCTCCTGACACTCAACTTTTCTTAAAGCCTTCATGCTGAATTCATGTGATCAGGTGAGTATCTCATGATCCATGATTTTAAGGCAATCTCATAAGATTTGTTTGTTTGTTTGTATTCGGCCTGACACAGTATTGAATTCGCAAACTTGGCACTGTTGCAGTTATAACCTGACTGCAATGGGGATGCTATAAATTTGACTAAGAGCTGATTTTGTCCCAATACACTCTCCAGAAAAATACAGGAATTCAGCATTAATATCCAAGATTAACATATTTTAGATAATTATTTTTCCAAGTGAGCATAACTCAATCACATTGATGTTAAATTTACACATGTAATCCCACAAACATTAAATTAGTATATTCACATTTATAATCAATATGAGTTTAAAAGTATGTAAGATATATCAGAAACCTTCCCATAGGAGGTAGAGAAAAATGCTGAGTCCAGACAACTAAAGGGCCATAGCTGGACTGCTGATAAACTGAAGATACTGGATAATAGGGTCCATCTGCAAGTCACCGGAATGCCAGAGGGAACTGAAGCCCAGTGCATGACACACCTCCTTGTTTTGAGAGTACTCTTTGGAAACTGAAAGGACAAATCAAGCTCCCATAGTCAATTTTCCTAATGGTTTCGGATTCCAACTCATAATGCAGGTTGAACCTCTCTCATCCGGCACCCTCAGGAACTGACCGGTGCCAGACAAGACAATATGCCAGACAATGGGAGGTCAATATTTTCTAACACATTACCAACATCTCCACTGCTTACTGGGCTCTTAGAAGACAGTTAGGGTTAAATTACAGCTAAATAACAGCACAGAACTCTAAGAGCCAGGACTGGTGGCTGTAAACAAATTTTATGGGGCCACGGGAGACTTGGCCACACCCAGGATAAGTGGTAGTCTGGCTAATTGAAATCATGCCAGATTACAGAGTTTGCTGGATGAGAGAGTTCCAGATTTAGAGAGGTTCTACCTGTAATAAAATTGATGAAATACCAGGACAGCAAAATCAATCCTGTGTAGAGCCTGCATAGTCTGCAAAGGCTCCTTTTCAGCAGTTGATATCTCTTTTTACCCTGATGTCTGCTTGAAACACATAAGTGGCTGCTTTCACTCCAATTGGAAATATACTTTGCAGTCAAAATATTAAATCTGGCTTTAGGTACTTTGCCAGATCAAAAGTATAGGATGGCTTTATGCCTCAGATATATAATGATCCAGATAGACCAGCTTGATTGCCAGTGGATGTTGAAACGTTGGCAAAAGCATGCCAAGTTTTGACACTGTCTGATGCACATAACAAGTGAATATTCTTCAAATATGTGTTTGTATGGGTTGCAGTATATTATGGGCACCTTATTCAAGCAACTATTTCTCAATGCCTCTTTATTAACCACAGTTAACATGAGCTGTTATCTGTATCAACATGATGAGGAAAACTACTGCTTGTGACAGTAACTTGGAAAGGCATCAGACAATAATTTACTATAATTGGTTATTTTCTGAGCTTTGGTACTGAGTTTCTGATTATACAGAAATATTCGTCAGTGTCGCATAGCTACATAAATTGTAGCATTCTACCCTTACACGAGTTCATCTGCGTAGTTTTGGAAGTAAAATCATTGTCAGCCTACAAAGGACCAAAAGCTTCTCTTTCCTTTCTTCCACCTTACCTTACCCTTCCCGCCTCCATTTCTCCCAAAACAGCAGTGCAGAACGGTAGCTATGTTTTTTCCTTACTTGTAAGCAGTTTGTCACACTTCCTATCAAGGAATTTCCTCCTTTGGCAAGATGGTGCTTTTTGATTTTATTTGTATTTTTGGATCTGATGTTACAAATCCTATCTTGCATTTTTCCCCACTGCCTTGATGGACACTCCAAACTCTTATTGCATATTGGGAGAGTTAGTTAACAGCTCTTAAGGAAGTCCAGCTTCCTGTATATTTTTATTTTGATTTATGCTTTGAACTATATATACTTCATCTGTAGTTAAGTTTTTTTTTATATATTCTCAATATATAATAGTATGTTCTTCTATTCTGTACCCTGTGGTTCCTTCCAACATACTTTTTTCCTTTTTTTTTTGTATCCACACTATGCTAAGTTTCTTCTTGTATTACCCTGTTTATAAACTCTTAAGACTATTCAGTTTTGAATGTTCATCCAGTTCATCACCTCCCCCATCCTCTACTTTATTTTGACCTATTTTTATTTATTTCCTCCTCTTCTCTCTCCCTCTTTTTGTTTTTCGTTTCTTGTTTTACTTCTTTAAATATTGTATTATTGTTCAAAAATAAGAAGCTTGTGTATTCTGTATAAATTTGTATAAATATATTGCTTCACAGTAATAAAACTAATTTTAAACAGTATATAAAAATTTACTAAACCTATAGAAGACTTAATAATACCAGCTGTGAGAACTGTAATTGAATTTTCTGACTTTTGTGTATTTTAGTGATCAGCCATATTATACATAACAGAGGTTTTTGCATTTGATTTCCTTGTTTTGTCTTTAAAGAACAAAAAGTGAAACGTGAATATTTAAATAAACATCTGAGCACAAAGGATACAAGATTGTTTTAAACTATTTCAAAAAAAATATCAGACTGGGAAGGGATTCTCTTTATAATATATTTCTGTAAATGTGGAGGTGGTGTATTTTTTTGTAAAAGAATGTGCTGATGTAATTCAACATTTGTTCATTGTGATGGGGTGTGCATACTCTGCACTGGTCAAGGTGGGGTAACACCATGCTCTTAACAGTGGCAGTCCCACCCCTTAGACCATACTGGTCATGCTCCACCTGCTATCACAGTATAAAAAGGATCAGATCAAGTCATTCCAGGCTGACCACTGAGGAGACACTTGGTGGAGGCTCCAGTCCAGAAGCTGGTACGGTTAAAGAATGCAGGAGCCTGAACACTGGATTGGTGACCTACTACCCTTACAGAATGGCCAGGAGCCAGAGTTCCAGTTACTCCTGCCAAGGAGTCTGCAGATCCCAACACTGGGGTGACAGCAACCTCAGGAACCATGGTAGGAAATGGCCCAGATAGTTAGGGAGAATGGTTTCTACCACCTAAGCAAGGTCAGTGTGTTGCAGTAAGATTTCATACTGACTAGACAACACCAACTCTCATCACCGATAGGGCCTTGGGTTAGGATCCAGTGAGAAGGAGGGTCTGGATCACCCACCATGTCCTCTGTCTGCCCCTAGCAGGCCAACTCATAGCAATTTTGGCCCAAGAGAAGAAGTCTATGGTCCCCATGCACACAAAAGCCACACCCACACAGATCTTGCCAGCGAGATGCTGGTTGCACTGCTGGGTGTGCGTTTCCAGCTCAGCCAGGGCTTCCACGTGCCTGCCTGGTAGGGTTGCCAACTGTCTAATCACATAAATCCGAAGTCCCTTGCTCTGTTTCCTTCCTTACTCCTCCTGAGATCAAACCCCCATCCAGACCTTTCTTTGAGGCTCCCCTCTCACTTCATTTCTCTTTGTCTGTTGCTCACCCTCCCCCAACCATACAACCCAGTAAGGCTTATCCCAGTGTTGACATCTCCACACTGAGAGGGGAGGAGGAGACAGGTCATCTACTGGAGTCCCTCTTAAGAGAGAGGGCGTACATATCCCACACAGGGCAAGGTGGATTTAAACTCATGCTATCATGGAAATCCTGGCCTCAGACCATACTGGGCATGCTTCAGCTGCTAGCACACTATAAAAAAAAGAGCATCCCAGTTCATTCAAGCATTACCACTGAGGAGAGAAGATGCATGACGGAGGTTCCAGGGCAGGAATTGCTACAGCTGACGATTGCAGGAGCCCAAGGATCCAGAGATCAGACTAGTGACCTGCTCTCCATAGCAAACAGCTGGAATCCAGAATGCCACAGAGTTACCCCTGCCAGGGAGCCTTGGAGCACCAATTACAGAGAAGCTGCAACCACAGGAACTGCAGCAAGAGGTGTCCCAGAAAGACGCAGAAGGGGGATAGGGGAATGGAATCTAGCACCCAAACAAACTCAGCATACTGCAGTAGGATTCCGTACTGACTGGGTGATGACCACACCCTTTGCCAACAGAGCCCTGGGTTGGGTCCCAGGGGAGAGGGAGGGCCCAAGTCCCCCACTGTGGCCTCCAGCCCTGCCAAGTGAAGATGTACCTGCTACGCCACACAGAACGAACCATAAGTGCAGTCATATAGACTCTGTCCTCTAAGCCGTGGTGTTTTCAGCAGAAGGACAGTCTTCTAGACTGCAACCATGTTGGGATCACATCTTATCCTATCCCAGAGGAGGATGGGGTATGCATACGAATCAAAAGCACCCAGTTAAATTACACTCTGAAACATCCTTGCTGAAGTATGTAAAATTATTATTCCCTAACACAGTGGCAGGAGAAAACAGTAGTATTTTTAATTTGAATAATTTAGGACAAAAGAAAACAAAGCCATGTTTATCTTATTTTGTAATGAAAAATAAATGGTATCTATATTTCATAATTATATGTTCACCTCTTTTTATTTCTATTTAGACAACAAATCTTTAACAGAAAACTATTTTACATCAGAAAAAAATAAAATAAAATAAATATGTATATTTTTAAATGCAGAAGGCACAAAATGTGATGATAATATCTTATATCACTCTGATAAATAGGCGCCTGTTAAGGCTTCTAGAAATAGAATTTAGGTCCGCACTGATTTTTTTGACATTTAAATGGGTTCTGGGGATGATAAATGTGACATAAAGTTCAATTTGTTTTATTTTTATATTGAAAACTATTTCATACAAATGTTACAAGCAATTCATATTGGCCCTGAATGATAAAAACAGCTTATTAATTAAAATTGACCTTTACACACAAAAATGTATTCCTCCTCTTGAGCCAAAACACCCTGGCTAAGGTTACAAATTATAGCAATTTATTAGTGACACCATAGTTAAAGGGTCCGTCAGGTTTTCCATTTTAGGCCCATATTTTCAGGGTTTATATATCCTATATATAATACATAGAGATATACATGTTAATACTTGGCATAAGTTGCTAGCTAGGGAAGAAATGTTATTCTCTTTGAGGGATATTAAGGGAGCAGAAGGGGGAAAAATGGAACTTAAATCTTTTTTCCATTACTATCGCTCACAAAACAAAGATTAATGTTCATAAATGAAATGTTGCATAGTGTTTCTTAAGAGAATCTATTTGTATTTACAATTTTAAAGTGTATTTTGTTTTAGAATTAATTACTGCTCATAAACTTTCAGAGGCATTCAAACCCTTTTTGTTTGTATTTAAAATTCCTGTATGTGTATGTCTTGCTTACTATACACTGTAGAACTCAGCAGGACTGTTCATATTATTTTCAAGATGGATAACTTTGAATCACACCTAAAAATAGAAGGATAGTCCTTGACCCACCCAATGGGAGAATAAGATTATGTAAGGAAATTAGCACTTGGAGATAAGGAAATAGGAAGGAAGATCAGTGTAGATGGGCTCAAACTAGAGAACGTAGAGAAGTTCACATATCTGGGGAACAACATGACGCATGATCTAGACTCTAAGAAGGAAATAGCAACTAGAATAGCAAAAGCATAGCGAATTTGAAGGTGATGGATAAGTGACTAGTTTAGAATGAAACTGAGCATCTTGAAAATGTGCATATTCAGCAGCATGTTGTTTGAATGTGAGACATGGGTCATAACTAAAGATTCAAAGAGAAGGATATTGGCATTCAAGAGCAGATGTTATAGAAAGATCCCGAGAATAGGATGGATGCAGAAGGTCACCAATGAGGAACTACACAGGAAGATACAGCCAAAAGAGAACCTACTACAGAAGGTTATACAACTGAAGCTACAGCTATTTGGACATACCTGCAGAATGAACAATGAGCAAGAAGTCAAGACCATGGTATCTGGCATAATGAATGGCTTGAATAAGAGAGGCAGACCCCACTGAGAATGGGCAGATGATATAGTAGATTGGTGCAGAGCTAGTCTACAGGAACTAAGTCCCTCTGCAGTGGACAGGGAAAGATGGAAGGAAACAGTGAGGGAGGCATGGGTGCTGAGCCCATGGTTGTTGTTGATGATGATGATGATGATGATGATGATGAACTAGATCCTGCTACTTGGTTACAGAACTGAGAACAGGGGCTGTCTTTCTAATATTGCCAGTTGTGAGCAGATGGGCAGGGAGACCAGGAAGTAGACAAAGAAGCAGATTCCCCTCCATATGTTGGCCAACCCTTACAGGAAACTTTCATCTTGTAAATGCCTAATCAATCATGCTCCCCTCCTTCAGTGTAAAAGGGAACCTATGGAGGAATTGTGTAACCCTATACTGCATTTGTATACATGATAGCAGAAGGATATTTGCTGTGGAATTGAAAAATTAAAGACTCTCCAATGTGCGACTGACATCTCCCAGAACACACCATGAAGTAATATAACTTCATGTCTAATTCACAAATACAAAGGAGGAATCAGAGCAATATACTCTATTACTCCTGATGCAATTATACAGTTCAACCATCTGAATATTGAATTATAGAAGTTCCTCTACATCTACATCACTGATACAAAGAAGGACAAAAGATGGAAAGAGAAAGTTGGAAACTGACATGGCCTGTTTGCCTCTCCAAGCTGTGAGAATAAAGATATGGACTGTTTATTATGAAAGATGCAGGAAGAAATCATCCAATCAATTAAAAAGACAAGGTGTGTTAAGATAATCATCTTTATTGGACCAACTCCAATAAAACAGAGACGTTTTCATACTTAGAGTTCTTTTTCAGATTATAGATATTACCTCATCCACCTTCTCTTTAATTTTCTGGGACAAAAACAGCTACAACACCACTGCATACAGTATCAGCTACAGTTAACAGCTACCAAATTCATATGGTGATATATAATTTTACTCTATTTTTTAAAAACTGATGTTTCCAGAAACAATTGCTCCTTCAACAAATAGAGCTAATCTCTGAATAGCGTAAATAATAATCCATTTCCAGCTGCAAGAAATTCAGATTTCATGGAG
Organism: Carettochelys insculpta; assembly: GCF_033958435.1. Classification (NCBI taxonomy): domain Eukaryota; kingdom Metazoa; phylum Chordata; order Testudines; family Carettochelyidae; genus Carettochelys; species Carettochelys insculpta. Next base: position 9,379,770 of record NC_134145.1, read on the forward strand.
TTAGCAGATATAGGCTATGTTCATGCTACAATAGGTAGACGATAAGAATGGCTACATCATGATAAGTTTAAGCTTATTCGAAAAAAGGCTGCTGTGTAGACAGATTCTAAGCGATAATAAATCACAGGGCTGAATCCTGGTGAACTCTCCATCCAAATACTACATCTACCAGAAGCACTCCCCTAACTCATCCTATCCCATCCAAAATTTAGAACACAAATGAGGGCATTTTTTACTACTAATTATAACCATGTCTCACCAGCAAAACAGAATTGATGGTGCTAAATATCTGTTGTTTCTATACTGTGCTGAGCAAAAAAATATAGTCCCCCAATTTGGCAAGTTACATTCTAGCTCCATTTGTTCTACAAGGTCAAATACATATTTCTACAGTGACCTCCATAGGTTTTGTAATAATAAGCAAGCTCACTGCAGTTCCAGGGGAGAGTATGTTTCATAACACTAGCCTTGATTGTCTGTTCAGATTGGTCTTGACCAAGCTGAATGCTCTGTTCTGGACGAAACTGCTGCACAAATGGATTTACTTCAAATTACTGAGTCAAACCCAATTCTCCCCCTAAGTCCATAAAATGCCTGGTAGAAGTCCAAATACAATTTTAATGGATTCTGTAATAGGTAAAGTTTGTAATAATGCTCATTCATAGACAAAATATAATAGATTTTGAGACCCAACCATGAGAGCAGACCCACTTCTGGCTTTGCATTATAGTCATTCAGCCAAGTCCACTGAGAGGTTTAAACAGCTCCTATAAACAACCCTTTTCCACCTGAACACTGATTTGCTCAACTCTTGGACTGATTATTGTTTAAGACAGCAATCTGCAGTTCTTTAAGGCTTATTTGTGGCTCCCAACACTGTAACTGCAAGCTAAAACAAACAAACAAAAAAAGCTCCCAATTAGTTTTGATAAATGGCGAACAGCTAAAAGCCCAAAAATGAACAACTTCAATCTAAATAGCAAATGATATGTGATCTCAAAACCTTGAATAACTCCTGCTAGCATCTTCCAGAGAAAGAGAAGATTTGGGAGTGAAAGTCAGGAAGCCAGTGGTACAAACACACATGTAAAGTCTGAGGAAATAGAGTATGTAAGAAGTTTGTGAATGTCCTGCAGTAAACATGTACCACATTACAAATCATTGTGTGTGTGATGTTTTTAAAATAGGGGTTAGAAAATGTACAGTTTCATATTTTTTTATTGAGGATCATCTCATATTCTCATACGCTGCAGCTCTTGAATTATTGAGCTTTTAACCAAATTGGAAAAAATAGCTCTTCTTGCTATTTTGGTTGCCTACCCCTCATTTAAGACATACAAAACTATCAGTCTACAATAATAGCTTTTTTTCTGGTTACATGAAAGTGACTGAGCCCTTCTAGATCTTCTGGGCACTCCTAGCAGTATCCTGTGCTGTGTGTTCAGAAACACATATGATTGCAACAAATTTATACCTCTTACCCAGTTCTGCTCTCCCTTTCTCTGGATTCTTAAAATAAAAGATGTGCTGTAAAATCTGTAATTTACAGAAGCATGCCAGATTGATGGTACCAGTTCAGCATGGCATAACAATATTGTAAAAATTCTACAGCTTACTTGGATGTAGGCAAGAACTGGAATTCATGTTCTACTGACTTCAAAAATTTTATGAGAAAGAAAAGAAAAGAACAATAACTGTCCTGCGTGACTGTTTACAATGCAACTAGGCTTTTGCATACAGAAAAATTAAGATAAAATGCAATAGAAATGAATGTTTTGAAATGTAGTGGAATTTGTAGCTACTGTGATCTGCTGAAAATGGAAGAAGTTGAGTTAAAAGCTGCAGTTCCCAGGATGTGAGTTATGGTAAGTAAGTAGCAGTACATCCACATACCCACATTTACTTGCCATACACATATCCCCAGTATTTCCTATTTCTAAAATCAGGCAGAGCAAGTACTCATCAGACCAATCTGATCTGTACTATTTTTTATCTTGCATTGTTTTCTCAACCAGTTTGCTTCTGCACTTTATGCAACAGGCTGTTAATCAAGAATCCGTCTCAAAATTGAAAGAAGTTACCTATGTATAACTAGGCATACAATACACCAGCAAGAACAATAAATATATTTTTGTGTGATATGAACAATCTAATGAGAGTCTGCAAGAAGCAGGATGAAAGATCATTGTACATTTATAAAATGTAAACAGGATGGAAACTGCTATTTTAAAGCCAGCCCCCATCACCAACTGACAATATTGTCCCCTTTACATTTCCCAGTAGCATGATACAGTCATCTGAAGTCCTGTCAATTTGCTGTGAAGCTACAGACTCAGTCTAGAATGAGTTAGGTCAGAAACACGTGCCCCATCTGAGTTGCGCCATTCACATGTTGGTTGGCAGTGTGACCAAGCTGATCGAGCACTACATCGGGACTCAGCAGATCATAGTTCTATTGTCAGCTTGGTCATTTGCCTGCTGGATGACCTTAAGTTAGTTCACCTCTCTGTGCCTCAGTTAAAAAACATAGTGTACAAACTAGGTGTTCTCTAATTCTTATTATTAAACCTGCAATAAAACTTGAAAAATCAAAATCAAAATTAGGCTATTCCAATGTATTGGTAAGTTTAACTATCCAGAGAGTATTCTGGCTGTGTATAAAATCACTACATTAAATGATCTTCCCATAGCTACAAAAAAGCTACCTACAGAAACTTCAAGAAGTCCTGTTTCAAAGTAATATATTATAACAGGGTAAATCACATACCTCCATAAAAGTGAAGGTATCACTAGACATCTCAAATTCTTTGAAATCACCTTCAGAGTCTACAGTCCTTGATTATACAAACAATTTGTAACAACGTTCCCATTAGGGACTGAACAGAAGATAGATTTAAGCAAAGTAACATATGCTATCCTAGCCTGTGGCCACATTAGAAAGTGACATCGAAATGGCTTATCCCTATCCGTTATTTCAAAATAAGTGGCATGGAAGCAACCACAACATTGAGATCTGCAACATCGAAAAGACTCCCAGTCATTTCAAAATGGAGCGGCTCCACAGTCACAGCTTCATTTCGAAATAACAGGACAGGAAATGGTGAGGGCAGGGTCAAATGGCCAACAAGCCCTTCCTGGAGCACAAGCGAGCCAGCCCCTTAAAGGACTCCTCTCAAATACATCCCCTGTGCACACGCTGAGGACCCTGGTTGCTTGCAGCACACGACCTCCAGCACAGCACTTAGCAGAGCCTTGGTTAGCCACCACACCACTGCCTGCCATGGACCTGCAGCACTTCACTGATGAGGACACCTTGGACATCATGTCCAGCCTGATGGCCATCCTGACAGCATGCCATATGAGGCTACGTGCTGCCTGACACATGGCCAACCTCCTGCAGGCTCCCCCCACAGTGCATCTGGAGCACCCCGTTCCAGCCCCGCCATCACCTCTGGCGGTATCCCACCAGTGGGGAATGGTAGGATGACATCGTCCTCGGAGAGTGGGATGACAACCAGTGGGTCTGCAACTTTCAGATGACTTGGGCCACCTTCATGGAGCTGTGCCATTGGCTGGCACCAGCACTTCGCCACCAGGACACCCGCATATGGCCCATGCTTCCCCTGGAGAAACGAGTGGCCATCGCTCTGTAGAAGCTGGCCACCCCGGACAGCAACTGCTTGGTCAGCCACCAATTTGGGGTGGGGAAGGCCACCATCGGGGTCATCCTCCTTGAGGTAAGGCACCCGGGGCCACACACCCATGGCGGGGTCCTGGGGAGGGGGATCCCAAGGTGTGAGGCCCCAGGGAGTGGCATCCCTGGAGGGGGGTCCCAGGGAACAGGGCCTGGGGAGGGGGCTCCCCATATGCTACCACACACTCACGGGCACCTGTGTCCTCTACCATACAGGTTGTCACCACCATCAATAGGATCCTCCTGCATCACCTGATCCACCTTGGGGGTGTGGATGCTGCCATGGCCGGCTTCCAACAGCTGGGATTCCCCAACTGCATTGGTGCATTGGACAGCACCTACATTGCCAGCCAGGCCCCACCACACAGCCAGGGATGGTACATCAACCGCAAGGGCTACCACTCCTTCATCCTCCAGGCCTTCGTGGATGTCTGAGGATGTTTCACGGACATCTGTATGGACTGGCCAGACAGGGCCCACAATGCCCACATCCTGCGGAACTCATGGCTTGGCCACAGGATGTCAGAGGTCACCTACATCCCCCCATGGGAGATGCCACTGGGGGATGTCACCATGCCCCCATGCATCGTCACCGATGCTACCTACCCACTCCAGGCCTGGCTAATGTGCCTGTACACAGGACACACCAATGAGAGCCAGGACCTCTTCAATGCCTGCCTCAACCAGGCCAGAAACACCATGGAGCAGGCATTCAGCTGTCTGAAGGTGGGTTTCAGCTGTATCCTGATGCGCCTGCAGATAGGCCTGCTCAGTATACCTGCGGTCATGGGCACCTGCTGTGCACTGCACAACCTCGTGGAGAGCAAGCAGGAGCTCTTTGTGGCACACTGGGCAGCTGAGGCCGTGCCGCACTATGAGCAGCCAGGTGTGGTCCCGTGTCACCAGGTGCACCGGGACGGGGTGCGCATGCGGGAGGCCCACCAGGAGACCTGTGCCCGGGAGCCCCCATGACCTGGCCTGGGGGCCCCCATGACCTGGCCCGGCTCACTCCATGCAACCCCCCACCCCTGTTCTCACGCCTGCCCCACCAGCACCCCCATTGCCATCCCCACCCAAGGCAGGACACATAGCACCGTTAAATAAATTCAACTGCTATGTATGGAACAGAAAGAATGTGTGACTATTTCCAGTGGGGGTTTTGAACTATTTACATGGTGGGCGGGGGTGAACTATATACATGGGGAGGTGGGGAGCCTCAATCCTCCATCAGAGTGGCTGGTCGGAAGCCACGACAGCCCCTGGAGCCGCGACCACCCCAGGTCCGGGGACCACAGCAGGGCCGGGATGGGGCAGGTGGAACAGGGAGGTAGGGCTGGAGTGGGGTATCTAGGGGCTCAGACTCGGACTCGGGGGGGGGGCCCATGGATGGGCAGAGCTCACCTGGGCACAGCCAGTGTGCCAGCTCCCGCCGCTCGGCCGGAGTCATGTCGGCTGGGAGCAGAGCTGCAAGGGCCGGGGGGGCGGAAGTGGGGCACGGGGGGGCTGGGGAACAGGGATGAGCTGAGGAAGAAGGGGAGGCTGGGGCAGAGGGGGGTGGCAGGGAAGAGGAGGGTACCGGGGAGGAAGGGGGGGCTGAGGCAAAGGGGGGTGCTGCAGGAAAGGCCATCCATGGGGCAGGCGGCTGGGCCAGGCGGTTGGCGACAGCCTGGGTCAGGGTGTTGAGATACCCGGCCACCCGGTCCCAGGCCGCCCACTCCATGGAGAGCCATTCCTGCAGCAAGTGGTTCTGCTCCCACCAGATCATCTGCCCAGCTGAGGTGGCAGCTCCTCCCACCATGGTGCCCAGTTCAGGGAGGCGTCACCCCCTTGCCCTCCTCTGCTGCTGCGTGGCTCCCGGGTATGTCCAGGGGGCTGGGGTGGCTGGCAGATGCCGAGGCTGTAAAGACATAAGGCGAGAGGGTGGTGCCCCATCAGTCATGAGCCTGGGTGCCATGGGCCAGTGGCCTTGTCCCCACTGCCATCCCACCCTGCTTCCAGTGAGGGGCTCTGGGGCGGCCCATCTTCTGTGGGGTCTGTCAGCACAGGGCCATTAGAGTGGCTGCCCTAGCCCTCCCGGGCTTCTCACCCTCATGGCAGCCCATGGCCCCATGCACCCCCCACCCCCCGGCAACAATGATGGCCATCCCCAGGTCCCTGGCCCATGGCCATGTGTCCAGGCCCATATCAGCTGTGTTGAGGACCACCCCCTCCCCCGCACGACCAGGGCACCCCACGCCCGGTCCTACCTGAGGGTTCCTCGAGTGGTTCAGGGGAGGCCCATGTGGAGGTATCCAGCGAGGGCCCTCGGAGGGCTCAGCCATGCACAGCAGTCCCTCACTCCAGCTGTCGCTGTCCCCAGTGCCAGCAGGTACTTCGGGGCCTGCTGTAGCGGGGGCCATCGAGGGTCCCGGCTGGGGTTCCTCGCCCTGCCCCTCCGGCTCCGCCATGTCCAGGGTCTCCTCGAGTGGTTCAGCCTCCCTGGGTCCCAGCAGCTGGTGGAGCTCCCCGAAGTAGGAGCAGGTGGCCAGCGCTGCCCCTGACTGCCTGGCTGAGTCCCTTGCTCGGGCATAGCCCTGCCGCAGCTCCTTGACTTTGCAGCAGACCTGGTCGGAGGTCAGCAGGGGGTGGCCTCTTGCGGCAAGGTTGCTGGCGAGGTGGGCGAAGGTGTCCACATTTCTCTTCCGCCCCTCCATCCTGAGCAGGATGTCATCCTCCCCCTAGTCCAGCAGGTCCTGGACTTCAGCTTTCAGCCAGCAGGCCCCACTCCTCTTTGGGGGCTGCCTAGAGACCTGGAAGCCCTGCTGCCTGGACCCCTTGGTTCCACGAGGATCCTGGGGGTCCTGGCTGCTGGCCATTGGTCCAGCTATGGTGGGGTGTCGCTTTATAGGGGTGCTAGGAAGTGTCATCTGGCCACCTCATGCTCCTACATCTGCCAGCACACGCTCAGTTTCCTGCACGGGGTTTCTGTGTCCCTGCAGCTTTAAGGCACCTGCAGCTGACAGCCGTAGAACTTGGGCTGCTAGTGGGAGGGGCTGGCTCTGTGGAGGACTTTTTATTTTTAAATGGCAGCCAGGGAGCAGCTACACACATTTAATTTCAAAATTAACATCGAAAGGCGGCATTATTCCCAACATGGGAGTGGAATAACGATTTCAAAATGAACTCCTTTTAATTTGGAAATTAATTTCTAAATGAGCAATTGCTGTGTAGTCGCTCTCCTACTCATTTCAAAATTGCCCCTTATTTCAAAATAATTTTTTTAAATGAACTGCTAGTGTGGCCACAGCCCTAGTGTTATCCCAAGAGGGAAATTGAGGCAAATGCATAAATAACATTTTATGTCACACAATAGCCACATAAGATGGTTCTCGTTTGTCAGACTGAACATATGGCACTTTGCAACCCAGGTGAAATCTTAGACTACATCCACTCATTTGAGGGATAAAAGTAAATGACTAACTATGAAATGAATGAATCTCACCAAAGAAGATACCCTTACCATCTAACAAATTAAGGAGATTCTTATAAGACTGCACACATCTCCTCATAGAATTTATCTAATATCTAGACCTTCAGACATCTAATCTGCTCATTCATCTCACATTCATAGTTGTAGGAATATCTGGCTACACAAAAATGTATTCTTGCTTTTCAGAAGCAGATGTGGGGGAGGGGGAAACAATTCAAATAAGGAGACATCAAACTGAAAACCTACTTCATGAAAATATAGAGGGAACACTATTGAGAACCACGTTCTATCTGATCTTACAGCATATAAATGCAGTGTTTTCAGAACAGAAAAGCACTGATGGAAATGAACTATGAATTGTGACTATCATAGAAGACTTTCAAAGAACATGGCTTAAATTCAAAAATGGTTTACAAAAAATGTTAGTTAAATCAACAGTTAGTTTCTAGGTAATGCTCTTACAACATAACTGTGCTGTAACCCTAATTACTTCAAGGCAGGGTTTGTTTTTGTTTTTGTTTTTTTTTGTCTAGCAGAAAACCACAGAAGAGCATTCCACCACCTTTTTTGCTGGCACCGCCTTTTTTAAAATGCGGCTGGGCAGCTCCAAGCCGCATGTGGCTCTTTAAGGAGCCATATGCAGTCCTGCAGATGATGATGTCGCTCTCTCCCAGCTCCCAGCACCCTGCTGTGATGAAAGAAAGACTCAACTTACTTGGTTTAAAGGCTGGCCCTTAAACCAACTAAACTGAGTACTTCCTTCAGTACAACAGGGTACTGGGAACTGCCCCTGCCATTTTACACAGGTAAGCCGGAGGGCTGATGGGAGCTGTACAACTGCTATAAAGAGCAGGCAGCTGGCAAAGAAGCACCAGCATGTGGAGCTCTGGGATAAGATGAGTCAGTGTTTGGGGAAAGGGTGGTTTGGACGTGGAGGGGGGGCAATAAGCCACCTGGGGAGGGGAGGGGATGTGGTCAGCAAGAGGTTGAGCCTGGGGGCAGGACATGGGCTGTTTGGGGTTGTGGGGGGGGAGTTAAGCCACATGGGGGCAGGAGGGGTGCAGATTGGGGTTCCAGGAAGGTGGTGCTAAGCCACCTGAGAGAGAGTGGGCAGTGAAAGGTTGAGCCTGAGGATGAGAGGATGCAGACTGGGATTCCAGAGAGCAGGGGGTTAAGCCACATGGGGGTGAAAGGGAGTGCAGATTGGGGCTGCCAGTGGGGGAGTTAAGTTGCCTGGGGAAGAGAGGGGGTTGGGTTGGGGCTGCTGGGGGGGGTTAAACCTGGGGCGGGGAAGGTATTTTGGGTCTTGAATTCTAATGGGGAGGGGCAGTTTGGGGCTTGAGTTCCAGCACCGTTTTTTCTAGAAAAAAAGCACTGCTTTTAGGACAGAGGCACTGAGCATCGGCAGCTCCTATAAAATTCTATGGGAGTTGTAGGCATTTGGCACTAATCAAAATTCAGTTTCTAATAAATGTTTCTACATACTAAACAGATCCAGATGGAAATCAAAAGAACAGGCACTTTCCTGGGGGGAAAAAAAACAAAACAATTTCCCCCACCCCTTGTAGTTAAACTTATCATTCTAAAATCTAGTACAGAAAACAACCACAATAAGAACTAATTGGCTCAGGAAACTGGTCATGAGTTACAGTGGAGTTTTGTTTTTTGTTTTGCATAGGGAAAGACTTCTTTCTTTCTTCCACATTAGTCATTCAAATTCTAAGTTACAAAAAACTATTAGAGTCTGCTAACTATAAGTAAATTGGTGTTCTTATTTCAGTTAGTCAGAAACCAGCTCCCACCCTCACTTCACCAAAAAAAAATTTTTTTAAATCACCCCTGATAATAATTGGCCCACTTGTTCATAATCTTTCTGGTGAAGGCACAGGTTTGAATGGTATGGATGTAATGGTGAGACACTAGTAGCAAGGAGTCACTCTTAAACTTTCTGAAGATGAAGGGAATTTTCCAATTTTTTTCATCCAAAATTTTAGCCAAGATTATAATGGTAGTTCTGATGTCTGCAAGGGCTTTATTCTACATAGGAAGGATGTAACAAAATGGCTACTGGAATGGCTTTTAAAAGTTTATTGTTTCAGGCAAACAGGAAAATATTAACCTTTTGCTCTTTTATAATATTTCCATAAAGATTACCATTTCTACAAAAGTTATGACGAAGCAAAAATGTTTATTCTTCTAATAAAATTCTTTAGGTAGTGCCATGTTAACTTATTTTTGAGGGGAAGCCATAAATGTGGCTGACTGGTTCCCACATTTTAAAATATAGGTTACAACTTCCCTGATCTGGTTTATCCAAGGGGAAAGTATAGATTTTTTTTATTTCTCCTGAAAGAGGGAAGGAAGCAAAGTGTGCTTTGATGAAGTTCAGTTAAAAGAAATTAAAGGACAACAATTATCCCCTGCTCCTTCTGTTGGACTCTGTAGTTTCTAACATTCACTGGAATGTTGATCACTGGAGAAGAAAAATGGTTTAAAATTATCAAGAAGGCAGTGCAAAATGTGTTAAGACTTATTTATCTGAAAACTTTTAAATTGTATCTTAACAATATCAAACATAACAGGTGATGTAGCAGCTATTATAGGAACAATGGTTGTAACAAAAACAAATTAAACAACTGCATAAAATGTGTTAATGGTAAATTCATTCATTAATAATGACTCTGATGATATGATAAACTGCATACTGTCTTTTTAAATATTATTTTGCTTTTAGGAATATATTCACTTGAATGGAAAAAATACCTTCCATGAGTATACACAATAATAAATATTATGTCTTCAGTGAACTGTCATATGGGGCAAAAACAAAAGGAAGATTAAAGCTAAGATTCAAGGACATATGCAAAAATCAAAAAATTCAACATCAATGTAAATTCCTTGTAATCTACATCACCAAATCGAAATACCTGGCAACAATTGCTACAACAAGGCAAGTCACATAAAAGAACTTCATCTGAGGTGGAAAAACTCTCAGACTCAAGAATTCGGAAATAGACTGACATACGGTTATTGCAAACGACTGTGAAAATCCAATATCGGATGGATGAGCCATGAGACAAGCTGCCCATAGATTCTCACTCCCGCTGCTATCCACCGTATCTCGAGACGAAAAGGGGCCACAGTAGTTTCATGGTAAAAGTTGCATTAGGTCCATTGCAGAAAGTACTGATATAAATGGTATATTCTACCAGCATTAAACCTATTACAGATAGTAATTAGCAAACAAAACATTTTTATATATCTGCCATTTTGTAAAGTTGACTCAACGTGTTTTGCATAGCAGATGAACATATACATAAATGTTAACTAAGGGCTACTTCTTTCAATCTTGAGAAATATTACAGGTATCGACCAAATACAAAGTACACTGAATTTAATAGTTATATTTCTTTGAGACGTGGTTAATAAAATGTTTACTTTCAATACGTAAGACTGCATGTTTTATATAGGGCATATGATATTGACAAAGTTATTACAGATGTACATGGATGTACATCAGCCAGATCTGGACAAATGACTACCAATGGTTCTGCTGAAAAAGTAAAATGTGATTGGCCATGTAGGAATTTGTGATTATTTAGGATATCTCCATATATGGGAGAATATTTTCGGCAAAAGGACCTACATTTTGTTGCAAGTTCTTTAAATTAAATACATTTCAATGAGCAAATCATCATAAGAACATTGCAATGCTCAAGTGGCTTGTCATTTTGGCTTTATAATTACAATACACCAAGGAGATGCAGACATTCAAATTGAATTGTACACTTGGTTTATACTATTGTTTAAGTGCACAATTGTGTTGAATCACACAAGCAGCCTAACCACAAACGTGTTCTGTCATTCAAATGGATTTGATCCTTTAGGAATTATGAAATTCAACCGATTACCTGAATATGCAAGAATATTACTAAAGGTTGTACATCCATAGTCCAGCACCCTTGGGACCTAACTGATGCTGAATAGAGGGAGTTTGCCAAACTGTGGGGGGGAGTCAATATTGTCTAGCAGCATTACCAACACTTCCACTGCTTACTGGGCTCTTAGAAGACATTTAGAAGTAAATTACAGATAAATATCAGCACAGAACACTGAGAGCCAGGACTGGTTACTGTAAACAAACTTTGTAGGACGATGGGACACTTGGCCTCACCCATGATAAGTGGTCATCCAGCCAACTAAAATCATGCCGCATTACAGATGTGACTGGATGAGAGAGTGCCGGACTAGAGAGGTTCAAGCTGTCCTGAATTTATAGTTCAATACACATTAAAACTTATGACAGAGTGAATTTACAACTAATTCAGTCTTTTTATAAAAATGTTAAATGAGATTTCCTTCACTGCATCAAGTTAACTGCAAATAATGCCCTTAGTATAGTTAAATGACAGCGTAATGAATTTGGCCCATTTTCTTCTATTCACATTTTTAAGACCGACATTCTGTATTGCCTTCATCAACTCCACTATGATTGTGTAGTTCCCATAACAGCCTGGCAATTCCTTAACTTTATTAATGAGGTATTCTCCAGCCATCCATTATGGTAATGACTGATGCAAAGAAATCATGCAGTGTCTTTAGTGTTCTCAGCCACCTTATATCCCAGGTAGACTGGTGAAACCACCCATTCTCTTGCTGCTTTCCTGTTTCTGGTATGCTCAGAATGATTCTTTGAATGATGATGGCAACTTGTTCTTCCAATTCCCATCCTGAAGATTATCTGCCCCTTTCTATAGCCATTTGGTCTGGATTTTGATTTTCTAACTAGATTCTTGAACTTTAGCATTTAACTCTACTGTGATTTTTTTTAATGTATACTTTCCCTGTCTTCCTACTTCATTTTTGTTTAGGGGAAGGAATGAAGAAAAAAATATGGAGATATACATACCTCATAGAGCTGGAAGGGGACCGTGAGAGGTCATCAACTCCATTCCCCTGCACTCACAGCAGGACATATCACCATCCATGACAGATTTTTTTTTTAACTCTAGTTGCACCAGATTCCTAAATGGTCACCTCACAGATTGAGCTCATAACCCTGCGTTTAGCAGGTTAATGCACTAACCCCTTACCTATCTCTCTCTGCCTTCTGAAAGTCAAGTCCAGTATACTTAGCTAGACTCCATGCTTTGTCAACATTTTACTTTCATCACTTTCGAGTGTGGAGTCTTTTTGACTAGTTCTGTCACTTTAAAAAAATCATTCTGAAGTTTAGCACTTCATTTAGAATTGCTCCCTCTGCAATGATGTTGAAATTAATTACATTATTAATTACTGGTTCAATTCTTGAAACAATTCCTGTGAGTTACTTAAGACTAAGCTGAGAATAGCTTCTCTAGTTCTGTTCCCTAGTACTTCCTGTTCCACAGAATAATAATTTGAAGGTGCAAAGAAATTGCTTCTATACCTCATTGTCCACCTCTTATACTTGACCAGTTAACATGTATATAGCTCATGCAACCCTTTTTTATTTAATAACCCTCTGAACAGCATATTGCTCCCCATCATGACTGATTTTTTAATTATTTTACCCACAAATATGTCAGTATATTGCAGAACAGAAGATCTAAACAACAAACGGTAAGATTTTTTTATAATCCAAGAAAATAACATCTTAGCAGAATGCTTTAGTTATATTATTAGCTCTTTTGCATTAATACTGCCATAACAGTTGAACTATAGAAATTACTTACTAACAGGAAACAGATTCAATATCATAACTAACCAATTGCTCAAGTTGAAGTCATAGTATTTACAGGGGTCTGAAATTCAGGTGAAATGTTATTCGTATACGAAAAAAAACCAAATTAAATTAACATTGATGTAGCAGTGTGTAAAGGAAAAATACTGAGAGATCTACAGTTCAAATGACTGCAGGTAAAAACAGTAACATGTTAGACATCTCAAATAGAAATATAAAATTTAATTTCATAAAATGGTAACATTATGTTATTGACTATTGTAAATAAAATATATCTAGTGTTAACTATAGTTAGACTAATTTATAACAAAATTTAGACCTCCTCCTTCAAATCCCTTCTGAAAAACTGCCATAGTATCTATAAGAGCCAATTTGTGATACCAGGGTAACAGAGCAAAGATAATTACAGACAACTGATACATATTTGATATAAAATAATTGTAAAAAATTAATGAAAAAATTAAAATACATCTAGATAGTGTATATAAAAATGTCTCTCTCTCCTTTCACATTTATACATCACTTGTTTTCAAATAGAGACCAATTACGCAAATGCCTATGCATTTGGGTAACTTTACTCATGTGAAAACAAAAAGCAGTCAAGTAGCACTTTAAAGACTAGCAAAATGGTTTATTAGGTGAGCTTTCGTGATCCATTTTGCTAGTCTTTAAAGTGCTACTTGACTGCTTTTTGTTTTGATAGTGTATAGACTAGCACGGCTTCCTCTTTGTTACTATTTTTACTCATGTGAGTATTTTTATTGAACATAATGGGACTACTCATGTGTTTATAAGTTATAAGCAATATAGTTATAGTCCCTGAATATTAGAGACAATGTAGATAAGACAACAACTTTATTGAACCAACTTCTGTGTGAGAGAGATAAGATGTCAAGTTTATATGGAGTTCTTCACGTCTGTAACCAAATCTACACTGCAGAATTATGTTACAGAATGAAAGGACAACAAGAGGTATTCTAGTCTCCAGTTCCAAGAACGTCTATGTAAATTACATCAACATTTAGCTGGTGCAGTAATTACATTGTTTTTTCGTGTCCATGTGGGTCAGTGGTGCTTGCATCAGTAGAGAGATTAGTGCACCATGGATAGCCCTCTCACTTCGCAACTAACCATCATCTAACAATGAGCTATGTCTACACTACAGCATTCTTTCAAAAGGGCGCCATTCGAAGAGAGTAGCCAAAACACGCCCTTTTGAAGGGGAGCATCTACACACGGGCTGGGGCTGGTGCCATCAATTTGTGCCGTCGAAAGGGCCATCTGCCCTTTTGAAAGGGGCCAGCAAGCCCTTTGAAAGAGAGCGACTACACGTACTCATGTCCTTTTTCAAAAGAAGGGGCCAGGAAATGCTGCAGCAGGGGCTTCATGGCAGACAAGCTCTTCCAGGGTCACAGCCTGCCTCCACTTTAAAGGGTCCCTCACCAACACCCCCGCCCTGCACAGCAGAAGGCCTGCAGAGCTGCTACCAGCCCCATAGACACAGTGCCCGCAGGACAGACCATGAACCAGCAGCAGCTGGAAACTGTGCTCGCTGCCGCCAGCAGAGTGGTCACCCTGCTGGCCACAACCGTGGTGGCTGCCCTGCAGCTCCTGCTGGGGGAGCCCCCGCCCAGCGGCAGCCCGGGATGTCCCAGACCCTCAGCTCCTTTGTTACCACCTCCCAAGTGCTCCTTCAGCTCGGGAGCTACCCCACCAGCTCAGACGGGTGGGAGCACGTGGTCATGGGGGAGTGGGATGACAACTGGTGGCTCCAGTATTTCCAGATGCAATAGCAGACCTTTCTGGAGCTTGGCCAGTGGCTGTCCTCTGCGCTGAAACATGAGGACACACAGATGTGGCATGCCCTCCCGCTGGAGAACAGGGTCACAATCACTGTCTAGAAGCTGGCCACTCCAGACAGCTACCACTCCATAGGACACCAATTTGGTGTGGGCGAGGCCAGTCAGGGGTGTCGTGATGGAGGTAAGGAGGGCCAGGCCACACACCCACAGGGAGGCTTGGGGGCCCAGAACTGGGGTCCTGGGGTGGGACCTGGCACACCCCACACACCCTCATGGGTGTGCATGTCTCCCACCCTGCAGGTGGTGTGTGCCCTCAACGCTATGCTCCTCCAGACTGTGGTCCACATCAGGGACCTGGACGTGGCCATCACGGGCTTTGCTGAACTCGGGTTTCTGCATTGATTCAGGGCCCTCAACAGGACCCACATACCCATCCATGCCCCAGAGCACAGCAGAGGACAATATGTAAACAGGAAAGGCTACCACTCCATGGTCCTGCAGGACATGGTGGACAACTGGGGCCGGTTCCAGGACACCTATGTGGGCTGGCCTGGCTGCATCCACGATGTGCACTTTTTCCACAATTCAGGTCTGCGCCGCTAGCCGGAGGCAGGGACCTATATCGCCCAGAGTGAGACCCTGCTGGGGGACACCGCAGTGTCCCCTGCCTTGTGGCCAACATGGCATACTCACTCCAACCCTGGCTCATGCACCCCTATATGGGTCACCCCATCCCTAGCCAGGAGCGGTTTAACACCCAGCTCAACCACACCCGCAACATGGTTGAGCAAACCTTCAGATGTCTCGAGGGGCAGTGGCGCTGCCTCCTAGCAAGCCTGGAGGTGGGAATCCTCAACGTCCCTCAGGTGGTGGGCACCTGCTGCACGCTCCATAATATTGTGGAAAGCAAGGGGGAGGTCTTTGTACAGGGGCAGACAGCTGAGGCCAGCACAGGCTACCCCCAGCCAGTTGCCGTCCTTAGCCGACAGGCCCACCAGGATGGGGTCCGTATCCGGGAGGCCCCGTGCCCATATTTCAACCAGGGGACCCAGTTAGCGCTGCCCTGGCCACCCCCGGGGGGGGTCCACCACACATGACCCCCCACCCCTTGCACCACCTCCTGCATGCAGCCCCCCCACCTCCCTACACACTGCCCCGACCTCCCGCATACCACTCTCCCCAACAGGCACACAGCGCACAGGGATATGGGTGAAATAAACCGTTATTATAAACACAACAAAAGAATCTTTTCAAACTATGCTAAATGTTATCACACATCTATGTGCAGTTGGAAGGGGGGTGAATTATATACAGGAGAAGGGGGACATGGGTGGCCTGCATGGGGGGCCCTTTTTGTGGGGTGGGGTGGAGGGCCTCAACCCATGCTGGCCTTGGGACCCGCAGGCCCCCTGGTCCAGGGTCCCCGACAGGGCTGGAAGGGTGCAGGGAGGACAGGGAGGTAGGGCCTGGGGTCTGCCCCAGATGGGTGATCAGCCCCAGCAGAGATTTCTCCAGGCGGGCTGGTGGGTGGGGCTCTAGTAAGATGTGGGGGTAACAGTGGGAGGGGCTGTGGGGGGACAGCAGGAGAGGTTACAGTGGGGACAGCGGCAGGGGGCATCTGGGCCAGGAGCTCCCTGAAGGTGCTTGCCACATCCTTCAGAGTGCCCAGCAGTTTCATCCAGGCTGCCTGGTGCCAGGTGGCCTTGCCCTCCTTGAGGCTGAGGTGCCGCTCCACCACCTCCAACTGCCTGTGGATGGAGGCAACAAGGTGGCGGTCCTCTGTCACCCACCTTTGGCCCCTCTGGAAGCGGGGTCACCCTGGTTCGGCCAGTGGCACTACACGTTCCTCGTCCCTGACCGCCAGGGAGCTGTTGAGCACTATGGAGAGTGCGAGACTCTCCCGGACATCAGATGGCACAGCTGCAAGGATAGGAGGGAAGAAAGGGACAGGCTGTGAATACTAACCCCTGCCCCATGCCCCCTATCCCTGGTGGGCAGCAAGTCCATGTCCCCTGTCCTACAGCAGGGCAGCCCTGGAGGCCCATGGGAATGGTGGGGGTCCCTGTCCCCTTAGGGGCAACCCTCTGGTGTGATCTGGCTATCCCCTCCCGCCAGGAGCAGGCCGCGGCCTTGTCCAGGGGAATGGGTGCTGAAGGCCACTGGCAGCCATGTCGCTGTCCCAAGGGCCACAGCCTGGCTGAGCTGTGGCTGGCCAGGGTCCACTGGGGGTGTGGGAAGACCTCTGGCAAGCATAAAGTCCCCGCCCTGTGGTCCAGGATGTGTGCCCTGTTGGGTATGTACCTGATGGTCCACCGCCGAGGTTGAGGGATGTTCGGATGGCCGAAGCATGGCTGGAGATGCAGGAGGGGAGATCTATGACAAGGTCCCCCTCTTCAATGGACCACTCTGCTGCTGCTGCAGGCTCTGGCTGTGCCCTGCTGGTGTTGGGCCGGCCGACGGTCCTGGCTCATCATGCTCCTCTCACTGGGGCTCTTCCATGAAGGTATTGAGGATGGAGGGTGAGGAGGTGGTATCCCATGGGCCGAGGGGGCTTTGGAGCTCCCAGTAAAATGGGAACGAAGCAGGGGCAGCCCCCAACCAGCAGGCCAAGTCCTGAGCCCGGTCGTACTCCTGTCGTAACTCCTTCACCTTGCTGTGTACTTGGTCTGGAGTGCAGGCAAGGTGGCCACAGGTAGTCAGGCCCTTGGCCAGCTGGGCGAAAGTGGACGCATTCCACTGCTTCATGCCCATTACACAGGACTTCCTCATCCTACCATAGGCCCAGCAAATCCTGGAGCTCATGCTCCATCCAGGATGGGGCTCACTTCCCCCTGCACCCAGCTGGGCCCCTAAGGAGCCCTGGACACACTCAGAGGGGGCACTCTGAGGCTTCTCTCCTTGCTGGCTGCTGGCTGTGCTGTGCCAGCAGCTGCAGTGGATCTGGCTGAGGCATGCAGGGGCTTCACGTGCGATAGCTGATGCCTGCATGCTCTCAGCTTCCTGAAACAGGGTTTCTGGGTGTGTGCGGCTTTCAGGTCTGCTGCACACACAGGTCAGAGAGCCCTTCAGGCACTGGACAGCACATCTCCAACTAATAGCTAATTGCCTCCATGTCGGACCCCGCTCTTTCAAAAGAGAGGGTCGCAGAACATCTACATATGCCTTCTTTCGAAATAAGCTTTCAAAAGGGGCAGCTTTTCCTATTTCATGCTTGGAAGAGTGATTTCAGAAGCTGGGGTGTGTTCCTTCAATTTATTTTTTTTAAAAGTCTGCAGCATGTGTAGACACGCCACACACTCTTTCAAAAGAGGGCCCAGACTTTCAGAAACAATGCCTAGCGTAGATGTAGCTTGGGTGTTTGGAGAAGGACTTGCATTGCCACATGGGGCCAAACAAGTCATGCAGGGATGACTGGGAATGATTTCAACATCCCATAATGCAGTGTTCTCTACCCAATAATTTCATCTGTATTCTCTAATGTTCCATGCACCTTTTAAAAATCTCCACAAACCCACTCTTTCTTTCTTGGTGCTCATCATCTGCGTCACTCTGCACTACTGGTGATAAGAGTTGCAAGCACTGGTACCTGTTCCCACCATATTTGCAGAGCTGCCAAAGGAGCTGCAGAGAACATGATGATTCCTTGGAGGAAGGATAACTGTGGACCACAAAAAGAATCAATTTCAAAGTTGTTGGTAGTATTTACAGAACAGATGCTGATGGTAGAGCAACCAGTTCTGGACCTGATAAAGATATACTGGTTTCTTTGGCGGGATCATATCACAATGCAAGTTTGGGATGAGGAGCTGTGACTGCAGGACTTTTGGATATACTAAGTCAACATTCCTGGATCTGTATTCAGAGTTCGTCTTCCAGCGTAGCACCACTAAAATGAGATCTGCAGTGACAGTGAAGAAGCAAATATCAATCACTCTGTGGAAACTTATAAAGCCCAATTTTTACCAATAAGTTGGGAGTCAATTTGGAGTCGTGAAATCCACTGTGGGGTTGTTGTGATGCAAGTGTGCAGAGCCATTAACTGTGACACTGGGCAATGTGCAGGACACAGTGGAAGGTTTGGCAGCAATGGAGCTCCCAAATTGTAGCACAGTGATAGACAGATAGCATGCACAGCCCTATTTTAGCACCTGTACATCTGCCCCAGAGTACATCAACAGAAATGGCTGTTTTTCAATGGTTATAAAAATGCTATTGGATTACCAGGAATGCTTTATTGATTCCAGTGTGGGCTGGCCAGGGAAGATGCATGATGTGTGAGACTTTAAGAGCACAGGATTCTTCAGAAAGCTGCAAAAAAAGACCTCCTTTCCAGACCAGCAGATTATCACTGAGGATGTTGAAATGCCAATAATAATTAACCCACCCTGCCCTGTACTCTCACAGCCTGTGATGACATACATGAAGGAGCACTTCAACTACAGGTTCAGCAGATTCATGAAAGCTGAATGTGCATTTAGGTGTTTGAAAGGGAGCTGGTGCTGTCTACTCACAAGATTGGACCTTGGTGGGGCAAAAAATCCCAGTGGTTATAGCTGCTTGCTGTACCCTAAATAATATACAACACAAAAGTGGAAAAGTTTACTCCAGAGTTGGGGTGGAATAACTGTCTGATGATTTCCAGCAATCAGATACTACAGTTATAAGAGCTCAATGTGCAGCTACATGGCACAGAAATTATTTGAAAGAATATTTTAATAGTGAGCTCTAGTGATATGTGTTGCTGTAATGTAATACACCAGGCATTGCTTTTTTTGTACGCCAGTATGAAACTTTTAATGAGTGCTACATGTATAGTAATATAATTTTGCAAATGCATCTCTAACTATTATATGTGAATTACGCAAGCCCAAAACAGAATATGCTGTGACTTAATAAAGATGAATTAAGTTTCCATAAATACATTTTTATTCCGTGCAAACATTTACAACTGAACAAAACTTAATAAATAAATAGAGAAGAATTTTTGAAGGGGAAAGAACAGCCACTTCCATTTCAAAAACACATACACCAACCACAGTTTTCACAGACCAATGTCTGTGCAGCT
This sequence comes from Carettochelys insculpta, assembly GCF_033958435.1. Lineage (NCBI taxonomy): Eukaryota > Metazoa > Chordata > Testudines > Carettochelyidae > Carettochelys > Carettochelys insculpta. Next base: position 9,399,522 of record NC_134145.1, read on the forward strand.
GTTATTGCCTGTACTCTCCCCAAGGGTGGAGTGTGTAACACTCTCTGCCTCAAACTAGCACCTTAAAATCTCCATATTCATCACTGTGAAAATGATTTTAATATGTTTTGTACCAAGTAGGCCATGTGAGGTACCATTTGAGAGGCACCTGATCTGTTGACGATTGCTATGCTGCTGAATTATATGTGTTACCTTTACATATGAAATTTTGCTATGTGTGTTACTGCAATATGTTGTGAACCTAGCAGATACCCACAGCAGTCATTCAATGCAAACAAAGGAAAGATTTCATTAGGACTAGCTGCCCACATGTTGATAGCCCATTAAAGAAAATTCATTTTCGCAGTGGATGCCTCCCAAAGCACAGAGCCAGTGGAAATTTCTTAACAATGTGGTTCAGCAGAGGACATAGAACATGTGATCTCTGACTCCGTATTTGAGACAGTATCTTTCCATCCCCTTGGAATTGGGGGAATGGGTGGGAGGTATAAATTGGAGTCTGTCACATCAGCCCAAGTTTCTCTCCTCTCCCACAGACTCTGAAGTCAACAAGAAAGTTGGGGAGAAAAGACCTTTAACGAGAGAGAAAGGTTGCAGGCTGAGCAAGGAGTTCAGCATGTGTATTAAGAACTGTGAACTGCTTACAAAGCCTAGTGGTGTGGGAAGCTGCTTGATTCAAATCTTGCTTAGTTTGACAAAGTGTAGCGTCTAGACTGTGATTTTATTTTTATTTATTATGTAACCAGCTTTGACCTCTATCCCTGAGACTTATAATCACTTAAAATTGATATTTCTGTCATTAATAAACTTATCTTAATGTTTTATCCTTATCAGACAGTTTGCCTGAAATGCTCCGGTAACCTGCTCAGATTACAGAGATTGGTAAATGTCCATTATTCTTTGAACTAATTAATGCGTTTGCACTGTTCAAGAGAAGGTCTTGAGCAGCATGAGATGTTATATTTCTAGGGTGCAAGGCTTGGGAACTGGGAGATTTGCTGATCTCTGTCTCTCTACAAATATTTCATGAATGGATTGGGGACCATCATACAATTTTAGCTGTGTGTGTGTCACTGTATGTTGTTGGCTGAGTAATCGTGACACTTGGAAGGGTCTGCTCCTTGTCATTTGCACAGCAACATGAGAGACAGTCCAGGCTGGGGAGTTAAGTGGGCACAGCAGTTCCATAGTTCTAGGTTGTACCCTAAAGACCCACAACACAGTGGAAGTGGTAGTACAGAAGCCCTGGACTCCACATCAAATGTGGGGAAGTGGGTAGAGAAGGGAGGAAAGGGAGGTCCAAAAATGTATTCTCTATTGCTTGCAGAGGACAATGAGAATGAGACCGTTGCACCTGAGGTTCAAAAGCTCTACTGCATGTCTTTTTGCTGCTTGAGAATCACTAGCATCTCCTGCTGCACGTTCCTCTTCTTTTCTTGCACCTTTCTTTTCTCCCTGACCACACTGTCCAAAAGCATGATCCTCCAAGCCATGTGCTCAGTATTCAAAACTGCAGAGGCTTGCAGGCTTTCTTGGAATATGTCATCCTTCATCTTCTTAGTTCTCCTTCTTACATGGCTGAGCAGACCTGCTAGTGTGGATACACAAGCCTCAAGGCCATATTTTCCAGCTGCAAAATTATAATACAAAGAAGTACTAGTGTCAGCATATAAAATTACATAGAAAGCTGGTACACTAAATTCATTGTCCTTGATCCACACAAGTTGCAAACGCTACTTTCACTTCTCTTTGCGACTGACAGAGCACAGCAGCAATCCTAGCCACAGCGAGAACAGCTCAAGCAGGAGGGTGCAAGTTGGGGAACTAAGAAGTCAGAGATAACCAAAAGGCATAAGTATGTGTACAAGGCAACTGAAATGAATACTGGCACCATTTTCCACAAGTGATGGTGATTTTATCTGATCTCACTCCCGAGAATAATGAAGGCTGAACAGAAACAACTGCAGGCATCCAGCTGTAGACCAGGGCTACATCCTACCAGCCTCTATGCTGCATTAGTGTCTGCTCAAGTAACTGCTGACTGGTGTGGGAAAGCATCCTCTCATGGCAGAAGAAATGAGGCAGCCCTCCACAGAAACCTTTGGCAGAGAACTGTAGAATACCACCAGGAAACAGTTTCCTCAAGAACCCTATAGGGGGGTCAAGCCACCCCAATACATATTATCAAACTGTTCCCTAAGGCCCCTCCACCTAACTCTATGTGTCCCCTGTAAGCTGGGTGCTTGGGCAGCCACCCAGGAGAGATTCAGGTGCCATCCTGCTGATTACCAGACAACCAAGAGCCACCCACAGTGGGCAACATGTTTCTAGTTGGTGCAAATCCACGTCTTGGTCCACATAACAAAATTTATGCCACCCACAGACAGAAAAAATTAGAGGGAACACTGGTTAGCACTCTATCAGTTGTTTTACCACCTCTTCCATTGTAAATAAAAGAGAGAAAATCAATAGATGTGTTCTACTACTTTGAGAGTTCCATCTCTACAATTTCAACGCAAACTGTGTACTTACCAGAGGTTCCTTCCCCTGCATCAGGCTTCCCTATGAAGCACTGTTGGGACTGGCTAAACTGCCCAGAAATCAAACACAGGTCCTGAGTCACTGCAACATTGGATTCCTTGGTCCCCTGTCCCCCATACGCCTCCTTCTCTTCCACTGTTCACAGTGGTGGCCTGTGACTCAGGCTCTTCTGAAATATCTATGAGGCACTCTCTGTAAACGTAGAAAGTCAGCAGCTTCACACACGAGTGAGACTTGCCACAGTTCCTTGGCTTTCATGTAGCACTGCTGCTGGTCCCTGTCCAGCTCTTTTCCTCCATGACCTAAGCAATCTGCTTGTAGATGTTGACTCTTTTATGGCTGGATCAGAGCTGTGCCAGCACACTCTATTCTCCCCACAGATCTAGGAAATCCAGCACCTCCTGCATACTCCAGGCAAGAACACATCTGCAGCATGGAACCTGCTTGTGTGGCTGGGCAGTTGCTAGGTATGCTTGAGAGTTGCTAGATAGGCTCTCCAAGCTGGGCACTAGGAAATGGAATTTCGAAAATTTGCAGGGCTTCAAAGTGGTGGGACAGCTTCCTGTGTACATGACTGCTGGGCAGCGGACTCCAGAATGATGACCAGATTTGTCAAGGTGGGGCATAGTGGAATATATCTCCTGGAGACCATTAAAGCTGATTTAGATAACACTGTGTCTGACACTGTACCTTCCCAGCTACATCAACCTAAACTATGCACATCCTGGGGAGACAAAGTTTGTATAGCAGATGCATTATGTGGGCAGGAATGAAATATAAGTGTAGAAATTTACATAGTCAGATAAGCTGGCTGTATAGTGTAGACCAGGCCTGTATTCAGTGTGTCACAGCTCAATACAAAAAGGAACAGATTGCTTAGCTTAAGTATTTAACATGTTTCAATAGACGATTCAAGGTGAAATGGCCTATTAGCACACCTCCAATTACAGGGCCATCATGAACAGGCTACTCATATGCCCTGTGAGAACTTTCTTCAATATAGAAATAAAACACCGGCTGACTACACACTTCTGTTTGTCATCTGCCACCCATCCGTGGAATCCAGATTAGATATCCTTAAACAATTACAATGGGGATTATTACATCCTGAAAGAAATCTTTCCTGAACCTCTCTTTTGGCCTTCAAACAACCCCCTAACTTCTCCAAGGTCATTATCAGATTCTGCCACAACAGACACAAAAACAGCATACATTTCTCTACTGCTATGGTGATCAATATCCCAGATATACCTTTCAAGACCCAGATGTCTAATCCATGTTTATCACAACTCGCGATCTTACTCATCAATGTATTAAATGCCTCAACAACAATTATGTGGCTGCAACTACACAAGCACCACATTCTCAAATGAACTCCCACATAGGAAAATGATCCAAAAAATATATATATACCAAATCACCTGACAGTAAACACTTTTCACATATCACTCACTCTGTGTCTGACCACTCAGCCCTCAATTCTCAATGGAAATCTGCACAACACCTTCCTAAGATGAGCCTAGGTGCTTAAATGTGTAATTTTGCTAGACACTTAAAATCATTTACTGAGCAGACATATTGGACTTATGGCTTACTATAACAATCTGTAAACTACTAGCAACTTGCCTCACCACTTTAAAGCCCTGAAAAATTTAAAAATGCCATTTCCTAGTTGCCCATCTTAAAGAGCATACCCATAAAATCCAGTGTGTCTAAGGGTACGTCTACACTGGAGGGTTTTGTCAGCAAAACAGCTGTTTTGCCAACAAAACCTGTGTAGCATCCAGATTCCCAAGGCATTCTGTCAACAGTAAGTCGACCAAATGCAGTACTTTCGTTGACAGCTGTACCCACTCTCCATGAGAAACAACACCCCTGTTGACAGAGATCTGTTGAAAGAAAGCCAGACTGGGCATTCCGGGGCGGGGCCTGTCAACAGACAGGGCTTCTGGAACACCAGGCAGCCCTCTCTGCTATGCTTCCAGTTGGCCATTTTGCCAATAAAGCAGCTGTGTAGGCCAGCTACTCTCCGTAGACAGAGCCGATCATTCTTGCAATCTGTTTGGCAGGTCGGACACCATCTGTTGACAGAAGTTTTGTCAGAAGATATCTTCCAACAAAAACTCCTGTCAACAAATCCCTGTAATCAAGACATAGCCTAAGTGAATGGGTCACTTCACTTTGAACGGTCTCTTGAAATATGAGTTAACTACTTTTGATCAACGATCTATTCCACTTTGTATTTAGCTGTGACACTCTGAGTACATTTCCTAGGCCTGAAGAAGAGCTCTGTCTGTGTAAGCTCAAAAACTTGTCTCTGTCAGCACAGATATTGGTCTAAAAATAGAAATTATCCCACACACCTTGTAATGCTTTAAGTTAGGCATTTGCATAAATGTTTGCAGGATCAGTGGCCTCAGCCAGAAGAATGGAATATGTACCTTCTTATGTATTTATTTGTATAGCAACCAGCAAAATAAAGTCTGAATTTTGAAACTGTTATATAAATAATAAATTTACATTTTAAAAAAAAGTATGGTTCCAAAGTCAAGCAGTTCAGAGTCAGCAGATATCATGATTAAGGCTGCTTTGTGAAGAGGGAGATGCAAACAAGGGAAAAGCAGGAGCTATGGGAGATGACAAAAGATAGAAAGAGGGACAGGAGCTGGAAAGGAGGACAGAAGCAGAGGGAGAAAAGAGATAGGAGGTGGCATGACAAAAGAAAGGGCATAAGGGCAAATGCTACAGGGAGAGAGACAGAAAGTAAGTCTGGGGTCAGCAGTGGCGAGGGGGCACAGAGGGAGGATAGTGGTAGAGATTAGGGAGTCTCAACATTCCGTTGCTGTCAACAAGTATTTGTGATATCCTTTGCAAAAGCATGTGACTTAACCTCGCTCACCCCTTACCTTCTCCAGAATCAGGTCCATATAGAGAATAACAGCCTCTTTCTACTACTACCAGAGGCTCAAGTGAAAGAGGTATTTATTGTAGATGTAAAGTTTCCGATCATGTTAATAATCCATGTGGGGGTCAGCATAGTTTCTCTTTCTTTAATTTACTTTTTTTAAAACTTAGGCCATTGTGTATTTTAAAAAATAAAATTACATTACAAGTTAAACATTCAAAGGTAGAAATGCCAAAATTAAGACCGTCAGTGCAACATGATCACATACAATTTTTCCCACAGGACCTCTGCCTACAAGAGGTAGAGATAACCCCAAACAAATTTTCAAAAAATTCTGGACTTTGAACTTCAGTAAAGGAATGGAGGGTATGTAATTTGAAGTAAGTGACTTTGAACGACTTTGATTATTTGTCAGAGAAATGACTGCTTGAAATATGGACAAAAGATGGTAAACCATGAAGTAATGACAGCTGGTATCCTTATTTGATAAACTGCATAATAGAAATATAATCAAAGCAATAGATACCTAAAAATGTTTGGTATTCGTCCTGAATTCTTCAAGTGAGGCCCATTTGCATTACATAATTGAATGAACTGGAAACTGGTTGAATATCAGTCTGTTGGTAACTTAGTATAACTATTTTTCTTCAGGAAATAACTAGTCTATGTTAACTCCTACGGAGCACTTCAATGAATACTTCAACTTCACCAAACTTTTGTAAAACAAATTTAAGCAATTATACAAAAAACACAAAAGTCCTTCCAATCCATTCAAACCTTTTGCTAGTATCTTCTGGACTTGTTTACATGGTTCAAACCTTAACAATTCCTCCTCCTTTCTAACATAATGCAATAATAGCAATATTATGGTACAATTACAATACTACCTTTTTATTAAGTGTAGGTGCTCCATCTGCTGTAGTGTAAGACATAAACATTTTAAATTTATACCTACAGAAGGATACCATAGTTAACAAATAAACACACAGTTATTTTTACCTTGCACCAACATCAATCCTGGATCCCTGCATCATTTCAGTGTTCCATTGATTTTAATGGACCTCTGCATGGTGGCAGAGGCCTGCATGAGCAAATTCAATTCAGGATTGGAATCACACATTTCATAACCACTAAAATTCTGCCACTGTGTACAACATAACATAGTACAACATGATACAATAGTGTAGGACAGGAAATAAAGAATTCTATGCATACAACTGAGAACAACAAGAAGTCCTGTGGCACCTTATAGACTAACAGATATTTTGGAGCATAAGCGTTCATGGGCAAAGACCCGCTTCATCTGATGCATGCATCTGATGAAGTGGGTCTTTGCCCATGAAAGCTTATGCTCCAAAATAGCTGTTAGTCTATGGGGTGCCACAGGACTTCATGTTGTTCTCAAAGATACAGACTAACATGGCTACCTCTCTGATACGTATGAATTGAAACTGCAGGGAGAATTTAAAAAAAGAAGAATGTAATTTTTAAAAAATGATTTTTTTCCAAAACACTGGGAAAAATGCAAATATTAGTTAATGTTAAATATTACTTTTAAATGGCATCAATTAAATTACATTTCTGTAATTGGAAGATTTCTCAATATGTTAAAGTTCCAAGTAATATAAATGCATGATCAAGAAACCCAGTTTTTAAACATTGTGTATCATCATGGAAGATGAAATTAGTCTCAACCAAGCATATAACTGGGTGCTTGACTTAGATGTTCCTATTATGGTTAAATATTTAAATGCTATCAGTTAGAAACCAATATATTCATGATTGTAGAATGTATATAAATATTTTTGAATATTAATTTTAAATATTTTTAAATATTAATACAGCTAAAGTAAGCAACTGTCCCTACCATTTTAATATCGGTTTGAAAACCCTGTGGAAACTACATTTATTACCCAAGCCAGGCCATGTACATTTCAGAGGAAATTAGCTAGACCCAAAGTCAGAGACTTTAATTACGATCAAAACCTGGGGCTGGATTTATCAGTGACCTTGTGTGTTTACCATTTAAGCCTGGGGTCCAGAGCTAGGCCATTACTGTGTGTTTTTGAAAATACTAACCTTATTTTTAACAGAAAGGAAATATCACTTCTATTTACAGTATGGTATTTTATTCTGTTATGTCAACTTGCAATAATGTGGTCAAGAAAATACACACATTCAGTGGAGAGTGTGTTCAATGTTGGATGGGGGAGCAAAAGGTTCAAGGCTTTTTTTTTTTTTCTCCAGCCATGGGAATACATACTTTCCTTCCTTTTACTATGATTAAAAGGATGGTGGCCCAACTGAAATATCAGCAGGCCACAATAATAATAACTCCGAAACAATGAACAAACACATACTAGAAGTAGCAATACTGATTCAGATAAAACTGTCCCAGACAGAAGCTTCTTAAAAGATCAGGAGAACAACCTACATGCTTTGATCCTGCTAGTTACTCTTGCCCAAACTTTTAGTAATAGCTGAAAGTCTGCTAAGAAAATACCTGGGAAGAATGGGATAACTAGAGAAACTACAGCCTGAATTCCATTTCTGCAAATTTATATTAATTAATTGAATTTTTATTTCCTGTTTACCAGAAAAATAGCATGATCGTTCTATCATTCTTGAATACCAAATGCCAACAGAAGGGATGTTTGTGGTTCAAAACCTTACTTGTACGTGGTTTAATTAACGGGATTTAATGATCATATCCACTCATTCCTAAATATTCCCTAGATATGTGAATAAGGATGTCTCTTTGCTGCAGAATTGGAGAGAGAGAACTTGGATCTCCATCTGAAAGAACTCCCAACCAAGTCGGACATCTTTTTATATCCAGTGTCCTTTCAAGACCAACAGACATCAAAATGAGCTGAGCAGAAAAGCTGGAAATCAAACTGAGCAGCTCTGAAAGGAAACTAGTCCTAATCACTTTCACATAGACTCTGTATGTGAAGATAACTAAACTGCTTCTAATTTTGGGTCCCCAGATTGAGTCCCATAGGTTTCAAGGCTAGCACCCAAACATGGAAGCATGCAATATTTGTGGATATTTCATAAAAATTAGCTCTAAGAGTTTACAGAGGGAAACTGACCAGGACTTGGTAGATGAAGCTCAAAGCCAACCGTAAACATAAAATGATAAATCCTAGAGAAACTATTAAAGCTTGTTGAAAAAGGAAAGAATATACCATCAGATACCACAGCAAAACTCTCTACAAAGGATGGGACAAAGAGGAAGGAGGCAAAAAGAAGGGTAAGTCAGAAGCACAAACAAGAAAAAGAATGGGGGAGAAACACATAATAAAGAAATTAACAGAAGGGGCATTAAAGAGAAAACAGGTAAAAGTAAATGTTAATATAGAACGGAAATGGAAAAAAGAAAGATGAAAAAGGGAGAGAAAGAAAGGAGAAAGATAGGGGGAGACCATCACCAGGACAAAGAGAAATATTTGGCACAGCAGTAGAAAAGTACCGCTACTTTTTCCCCACTACTTAAGCTGCTAATGTACAATTGTGAGAAACAATTGGGTCTATTGATCTCAGAAATAAGAAAGGGAGAATTTCAAGTTATCTTATGCTTGGAACAAGAAATACGGAAAAGTGGGAGGGTCACATATATGATAATGCAGTTAAGCTTACAAATATGCACAGCTGCATGTGATCTTTAAAAAATGATTTTTCTTGGTTTGTTGTATAAAGGAAAACTGAGGTAATAACACATTTTCACATAACTCTAATAAAAAATAGTCTAGAAAAAAGGTCATAATGTAGTTCAGTACCTGCCGTCTCTCAATAATTTCTATAACAAATTTGCTCAATTTGCAAGTTAAAAGATGCATTGTTGTTTTCTTTTCTAACAGGACTGAAAACTCCATGTAGGTTATGAGCTGATTTTCTTCCTTCTACTGTAATAAATATGCTGTGGGCCAGCTTATACTACAATTTTGCCTTTGTAACCCCACTGTCTTTAAATTATCCTTTTGATGATACTATACAACTCTACAGCCTTCAGCTGGAATTGTACAAATTTAACAGAATGAAATTTAGTAACAATACTGCTGATGAAATACAAGAAACAAAATGGAATCTGCTTGCCTTTCCCAGAGCTCTGTATCGGTCTGCAGGCCTAACAAAATTACAAAGCAATAACATTTTGCCCAAAATCAGTACATTAGTCTAAAAATACACAAGAAACAGATCTTTTGAGATGCCATTTTTAGAGTCACTTTTCAAACTACAGACACACTTTAATGAAGCATAAGAACATAGGAATAACTGCACAGAATCAGAATAGATGTCCACCTAATACAGAATTTTGTCTTTGGTAGAGGCCAATACCACAGGCTTTGGAGAAAAATAAATAAACCATAGTACACAGATGTGTGATAATCTGCCCCTCACATTAGATCTCAATCTACTCCTTAATTGATAAAGATTGGTTTAAGACTTGAACAGTGATGTTCAATATAGGATATAAATGTTTTATTATGTTGTAATTAATTATAAATCTAGATATTCATGTAAATATCCAGTCCCTTTTAAATCACGTTAAGTTCTAGGCCTCCACAACTTTATGTGGCAGTGAGCTCCACAGTTTATTTACTTCTTTTTTTATCTATTTTGAATTTCCCATAATTAATTTTATTTAAAATCCATTTTTATTTTGAGACAGGGAGAACAGAAATTTTACATCTACCTTCTTTACACTCTTATTTATTTACCATACTTATAGCAATTCTTATTTGTTTCCTTGATAAGATAAAAAATCCCAATCTTTTCACTGTCTCTTCATATGAAAGGTTTTCCATGGCCTTGTTCACTCTTGTCACTCTTCTCTTTATCCCTGTTAGTTTTCCAATATCCTTTTTGGGGATACCAAGGCTGCACACGCTATTCCAGATGGAGTTGAACACTGATTATATATAAATGCATTGTAATATTCTGGGTCATATTCAATCTCCCATTCCTTATGCAACCTATAGCTTGTTAGCTTTCTTTGACTGCAGCTGCACATCAATCAGAGGTCTCTGTTGTGCTGCCTTTCTTGAGTAGGAACATTTAATTTAGAACCTTGTGAGATGTCTAGTAATTTAAACTTTGACTTTTCCTTAAAATCTCCTAAAAAAATCAGAATTATGTAAAGAGAAAATAGCAATGACCTATTTGTGAAATTCTTAGAATAGTTGCCAGTGGAAGGCCACATGGAGATCTATACATAAAAAAAGTGTAATACAGGGTAAATGAAAAGGAAAAGAACATTCTCTAGGAGTAGAAAATATTAAATATTCAAAGCTATGAAGCATAACAGGAGTGAAAGCCCTAGCTCTCATTACAAATAAATTACTAGAATGAATTGCATGAAATAGTTTTAAGCAATGCCTTTTCTGTTAAAAAAAAAAAAAAAAAAAAAAGAAAGCTGGTACTCAGATGGCTTCCCCACCACTAACAACCCACACCCATGCAACCAATCTCATGGCTGGGGCTCCCAAAGTACAAGCACAAAAAAAGCAGCACTGGTCTTAAGGATAGAAAAAAGACATGAACGATGTTTTCAAAATCTGACGTATTTGAACTCAGGGGAAAAAATTACCACAAATGTACCTTAGTGAGGAACCAAACTCCCACTGAAATCAGAGCAGTTGTGTGCCTAACATGCTTAGGTACTTCTTAAAATCCCAAGTGCTGCTTATCTGGATCTTTAGGTGCCTAAATACCTTTGAAAATCTGACCCTTGGTAGTGTAAATTACTACCGAAAATTAGACATAGCCACAATCAAAAATTTTACTGATTGTTAGTAATATTTAACTTATTGAATAAATCACATGACAGAAATCTCTGAGCTGCAATTTATTTGCAAATTTGACTACCTTAAGCAAGGATTAAACAGAGCCTGGGAGTGGCTCGCCCCTTACAGAAGGAGCTTCTCTGCCCTAGGTGTTAACCTCTCCACATTAGACTGTAACAATGGGCCATATCCCCCGTCTTATCTGACTTGTTTTTTCCACTTTTGATACATACTACTGATAATGGGCCTTTTCCACCCTGACTGAATAGACCTTGTCAGCTCTGGCCCTCCCTTTTACTGGGACCCCACTCTTTAAATACTTGTCTGAAACTACCCCACCACTCATGCATCTGATGAAGTGGATCTTCGCCCACGAAAGCTTATGCTCCAAAATATCTGTTAGTCTATAAGGTGCCACAGGACTTCTTGTTGTTCTCCAAGATACAGACTAACACGGGTACCTCTCCAATACTTATTGTTTTTGCCGTAACAGGCTACATGGCTACACATCTGACAAGTAATATTTAGAAAAGGCTAAGAGCTAGAAAACTAAGAATAGGAATAAATGGTCAATTTTCAACATGGAAAAAGTTTAGCACTGCAATTCCTCGACGTCCTGTAATAGAACTGGTGGTGCTTTTTACATTATTAATGAGCTAACAAAGAAGTAGACAGTGAGGTGGCAAAATCTGCAGATGACACAAAATTGTTTAGGTTGGTTAAGATTAGAGAAGGCTGAAGGACTTCAGAAAGACCTAACAAAGCTTGGAGATGAGCAGCATTATATAAAATTCAGTGTTGACAAATGGAAGGTAACATGTTGCAAGAGTTAGTGTTTACTATGTTGTAAATTAACTACTCAGAGAAAAGACCTAAGAGTCACTAAGGCCACCTAACTGAAAACCTCTGCTCAATGTGCAACTGTGGTTAAGAAAGCAAACAAAATCTTAGGATGTGCAAAAAATACAAGAACTAACACTGAATATAACATCATAATGTAAAACAATGGAACACTCTCTTCTAAAATATTATATTCAATCCTGGTCACAGTATCTCAAGAAAAAAAAGCAGAAATAAAGAAGGGGTTCAGAAATCTTCAACAGAAACAATTAGAGACCCCAAAAGATTTCTTTGTGAACAGTGAAGGAAACTACTGCAACAACTTTACACTAAACCACTCAAACGCACGAGTCTGAGTTGCGCTTAACTTGCATTAATGCGAGTTAAGCGCAACTCAAAACTGCTCTGCGACTGTCTGCCCATCCAGCTCTTCCAGCTGGGTGAAGCCAGTAAGGCAGCCACAGTGTCTGCTCGGTGCAGCTTCTACCAGCTGGGGAAAGCTGGGTGGGCACCCACACCTGACTCACAGAGACGGCAGTCTGGTTCCTGGCTCCCTGCCACTGGTGGGAGCCAGAAAACTGACCAACGATGTGCTGGTCAGTTTCCCAGCTCCTGCTAGCGGAGGGGAGCCAGAAGCCAGGCTGCCACCTGGCTCCCAGCTCCCCGCCACTCTGGGCCGATGTAAAGAGTCAGGGGCTCCAACCACTGCTGATGCCACAGTAGCAGCGATGGCAGCTGGGAGCTCTGAGACCTTTAAAATCACTGAGTCCCAGGACAGCTGCCCCATTTGCCACAGCCACATCAAACCAAAAAATAAGAATGGTATAAAAAGTAAACTGATTTACACTCATAATAAAAGAACAATACACGTGAGCTACGTTTACACTTGCATTCCTCTTTCCAAAGAGGCATGCAAATGAGGGAAACTGAAAATGCAAATGAGGTGCAGATTTACATATCTTGCACCTTGTTTGCATATTCTCCTTTTGAAAGAGCTTCTTTCGGAAGAAGAAAAGCAGTGTAGATGCAGCTCTTTCAAAAATAAACCCCATTTTTGAAGGAACCTTATTGCTTTTTTTCTTTTTTTTTAGGAACAAGGGTTCCTTTGAAAATGAGTTTTATTTTCAAAAGAGCTGTGTCTACACTGCTTTTCTTCTTTCAAAAGAAGCTCTTTTGAAAGGAGAATATGCAAATGAGTTGCCAGATACATAAATCTGTGCCTCATTTACATTTTCTATTTCCTTCATTTGCCTGCCTCTCTCAAAAGAGGAATGCTAGTGTAGACGTAGCTCTAATGAAAATAAAAGGGAAAAATTAAAAAAAGAAAATACTTTTGCGTAACTGTAGCTAATCTGTAGAATTCCCTGACACAAGATATCATTGAGGCCAAGAATACAGCAGGCTCCAAAAAGGACTACATATTTATCCAAACAAATAAAAAAATTCATATTTTTATTGATTAGGACTCTTTTTAAAATAAGTATATACTCTCAGGCTTTAGGACACAAGCCAGTCTCTAAAGCTCTGTCTACACAGCGCCCCCCTTTTGGAAGGGGCATGAAAATGTGGCTGATCAGAAATGCAAATGAGGCATGGATTTAAATATCTTGAAAGGAAATTTAAATACCTTCTAAAGGAAACCCCACTTTCAAAAGCACCCTTCTTCCTACATTTGAAAGCGGAGGTTCCTTTTGAAGGAATCCCATAAACACGGCTGCTATGGCTTCCGGAAATGTCTCTTCAAAAGCCAGATCATGTGGGAATATGCAAATGAGGCACGTGACTGTTAAATCCAAACCTCGTTTGCATTTCCAATCAGCCACATTAGCATGTTCCTTCCAAAAGGTAGGGTGGGCTGTGTAGACGCAGATTAAATGATAGAATTTAGGAAGAAATTTCCCTTTAAGCAGAGTTGCTCCATAATTGTCCCCAAAAGTGTTTTTGTCACTTTCCTTCTATGAAGCATCTGACACTGGCTACTGTAAAAGATAGCATACTGGATTGAGGGCCCAATGTCAAGATATATAATGGTAATTTTCTGTTTTCCTATGGACCTTGGTAAGTAGCTTAAGAGCCCTTTACTTCCATGTCAAATCTGTAAAATGGGTATAACCATAGTTACTTCACAAAAGGGTGCAAAACTCAATTTGTGCTTTCAGATGCTAAGAAGAAAAACAGTATGCCAAAAGAGGAAATAAAGCATAAGTGAGGCACTATAGAAACCAGGCTTTCAGACCAAATGTTCCACTTTTCATGAGAAAGGGACCACAATCATTTTCCTACCTATATGCAGCTCTGCTAAAAATGCAGCTACTTTTGTGTTAGAAATAGGTAGCTGATGCACAATATGCAACACAGTGGTGTGGGATAATGGCAATTCTGGCCAAGGGCATCAGGGAAATTTAAGAGAAGTGTCATAGGATGTTTAGTATCTGCGTTGTTATTAACCTGTTTTTATCCTTAACTCGGTTAATGCCCTTAATGTCTGGGAGGCTTTTATTTTCACACATGGCTACGTCTACACTAGCAAGTTCTTTCCAAAAATCCAGCCCTTTATCAAAAGAATGTCCAGAGCATGTACACACAAAATGCACTCTTTTGATCTGAAATCAAAAGAAAGCGGCTTTTCTTCCAGAAGAAGCCCTCTTCCACTCCCAGATCAGGAAGAGTGCCTTCTTTCAAAAGTTTGTTTTGAAACACTGCATGTAGACACTCTGCAGGCCCTTTCTTCAAAAGAACTTTCCTCATGGCACTGGATTTTTTGATCCCTGGCCTGTTCTTTCAAAAAAGCAGGGGCTGTGTGAATGCGATCTTTCAAAGTATGTTTTTTTCAGTAGAGATCTTCTGGAAGAACTTCTTTCAAAAGATCACTGTAGTATAGATGTAGCCACAGGGCAGAAAGGACAACAGTCTTATTTCATAATACTTGAAAGACCCCTAAACCTAGAAACAATAGCTGCATGGGACCTTTAGTATCCATTAAGAAAGAAAGGGCGTAAGTTTCATACTCAGATATCTGTTCACTCAATAAGCATAACAGTGGAATCATTAACAACCATGCAGAGCAAAGAAACCCCAGTTGTTTAAGATCTTGTCCAAAAGATCTCCACCCAGAGTAGCTCAAGTTATATCAGTATAGCGTTCAGTACATTGTAACTCAGTAAACCCAATGTACTTTGGTGATAATGACACTGGAAAGGGGACACCCCGAAACATTCAACATGTGATATGGCTTTATAGCTCAGTCCCATGTGCCCATTTAAAACATAATTTATTAAGAAATCTATAAATATGTCATTAAGTAGATCATGGTCCATAGTGTCAAAGGGTTACTCCCTCCACCTTCTGCAGAAAGCACACTATTTCACTATCACCTTGTACGCTGGTAAAATGGGATGCTTCCCTCTTATTTGCTCTGTGAGTGGGTCTCTCTCCACCACCTTTGTAAAGGGGAAACCTCTCCACACACACATGCACATAACATGCTATTTGATAAGGACTTTCCTCACTACCACCTTGTCACTTGTGAGAGTAGGATGCTCCAAATATCCTCATCACCTACATGAAGGGCACTTTTAGGTGCTCCTTTGGTCTTCCCTCCACTGCCCATGCAATGGAGTTTCTCCTCCACCCTGTGTTCCCTATCGGAGAGTGTTTCACTACCCACGTATTCCCAGTGTGAAAATGCTTTTCTCTCCACCCACTGTACGAAGGAGCCTCTCCACCAAATGGTCCAGGTGAATTAGTTTCCTCTGACATTCCCTGTGTTGGGAGGTCTCTCTCCCCCACTCCATATTTGAAGGAGCTTTTCCCCCAAATCACCTGTATGGAATCTTCTTCCCAGCCCCACCAATCCCTGTGTGAGAAAACCTGAATCCCTCGTGGCAAGGGTCCTTTCCCCAGAAGTGCATCTGTGAAGGTGACTTCCTCCTACCACTCTCCGATAGGGAATGGAGAGTGGAGGAGAAACTCCTTTGCCTGGGTAGTGGAGGGAAGACCCTTTCACCCGTGATGGGGTCTCTATCCCGAAATCCCTGTGTGAAAGGGGTCTCCTCCGTGGAGGCTTTTATTTTCACCCCGGGTGAAAAGGGCAGCAATGGAAAGGACACCCTGGGTACTTGCCCACTCACTCCCCTGTGGAATCTCCCCCTTCAATCCCTGAGTGAAGAGGCCTTTGCCCAGCACCAAGAGGGTGAAGGAATCTTCCTTCTGCCATTCCCTGTGCGAAGGGGCCTCTCTCCCACCCCCCGCCCTGTGCTTGCCTCTGTGGAGGGGGTCTCTATCCGCCCCCCAGACCAAAGCTCCCCCCCACGATCCCTACGTTAAGAGGGGTTTTCTCCGCAACGCGGGTGCAGGGAACCCGCCCCTAACCCCTACTTGTAGGACGTACCCCCTCTACCTCCGTTCCAGGGCCCCGCTCCCTTAACCCATGGTGGGGTCTCTGCCTGTCTGTCTCCTTCAGCCCTTTCCCCCGGAGACTGCAGCTGGCACTGACCCGGCTCCGCCGTCTTGCTCCTCTCCGCCATGTTTGTTGTCATCCCCCCCGCCTCTCCACACTGAGTGAGACGCTGCCTGGGCGTCACCATAGCAACACACGTCACAGCCAGGGGAGTCCCTCACCCCTCTCCGCCCCTGGACACGGGGTACCGATGGCCCTGCCGGTGAGTGTGAGTCGGAGCCAACGGTCGGGGCTCGCGCTGGCACGAACGTTGGGAGCCGGCCCTCTCCGGGCGCGCGGCGGACTCCTGCGTGTAGAGGCGCTGCGTGCCTACCCCTCCCCGCCCCTGTGGCTCTGGCTGTTATGTCCATGCAGCCGCATCGAAGTGGGGGGCTCACACCTCCCCTCCAGCAGGTGTCTCGGACAATTACAGTGGTGCAGCCGCAGGAGAACGGGGAGGGTGGCCCATTGAGTGTGTTTGTGTGTACGCCCCCCACATCCACCTCGACCAGGGAAGTGACACACACACCATGCAGCAGGCACGGCGATCCAGCTCTAGGGCAGGAGGGAATCATGTTTGTGTCAGTGCATGGGTACTTCCCCTATCCTGGCCCCCGACATGCCTCTGGCTGAGCCTAATTACCACACAGGCTGTTGGGGAAGAGGAGCTCATTATGCGTGAGTGTCCCCCACCCCGCACACACGTTTTTTCTCACAACAGATGACTGATTACACATAATTACAATTATGCAGCTCCGGGGAAGGAAGGGCTTAGTGGGTGTGTTGCCCTCTTCTGCCCCCGCCCCCACTAGTAGGTGAATCTACGTGGCAATTATATGGAGGCAGCCTCTGGGGAGGACGGACTCATTATATACGTGTTTATGTTCTCCTTTGCCACTCACCATGTCATTTGAGCTGTGCAGCAATTACAGTAGTGCAGCCCTAGGGAAAGAGGGGCTCATTGAGCGCACATATCCCCTCACCTGCTCTTCCAGATCTCTACCCTGACCTCAGAGGGCCTGAATAGGTATCATTCCACACAGAAGCACCTTCTGAGAAGTGAAGTACTTGTTTTATTCATGTACCCCAAAGGTACCCACAATCCAGCAGGTAAGACTGATCATGTGACAAGTACAGTAACATGCATTCAGGCCCTCCTACCCTGATGGAAAATGTGCATATGTCCTCTCAAACCCAGCAGGTGAAACTCACCCTGTGAGTGACCATGTGTATATTAATCAGGGAAAGCTCATGTGGGTTCACCACCATACATCCACACATACATTCCTCAAGACCTTACTGGTGAGACTGGCCATGTGGCATTTAACATTGAAAGCACAATAGAACTTTGAGAGAGTGTGGCTGTTCCTGCTTCCTGAGATTTAGCAAGTGAGCCTTAAAATGTTGCAAGCCTGAAAGTGAAGGTAAGCTAACCGATGTCTTACAAGTGCTGTTTATGAACATTGTTTTGACCTCTTCTCACTAACTCTCATATGGATTCCTTCCAATCTAGTGTGTGCCCTCCGTGGTCCAATGAAACCATCCTCATTAATGACCGCTTGGCTTTTGATACTGCCGGTCACTACCGCCTCTTTCATGCCATCCTTCCCCCTGGATTTTATGATCCTGCCCTCTCTTGGTTCTCTTTATATTGCTCCAGTTACTGTTTCAGCATGTATTTGGTGATTCATCCTCAGCATCCTCCTCCCCAGTGTGGTAGCCCCTGCTGCTACGGATACCTGCCACAGGGTAGCTGCTGCATTCCCTGGCCCCCTCTGCCAGGAGGCTGCAGAGCCCCTATTTTTCAGCACACACACCCCTGCCAGGAGCTTGTGGGGCCCCCATACTTGACTCCCTCTCATTTGAAGGCTGAAGAGCCCCCATCTCCAGTGCCTCACCCTGCAGTAGTAGCCCCCATTGCCAAAGAGCCCTGACATGGGAGAGCAATGAAGGGTCCTATGGCACCTTATAGACTAACAGAAAAGTTTTGAGCATGAGCTTTCGTGAGCACAGACTCACTTCATCAGATGCTGGTCTTGGAAATCTGCAGGGCCAGGTATAAATAAGCCAGAGCAAGGGTGGGGATAACAAGGTTAGCTCAGTCAGCAAGGGTGAGGCTTACTACCAGCAGTTGATCTGGAGGTGTAAACACCAAGGCCGTGTCTACACGAGCCCCAAACTTCGAAATGGCCACGCAAATGGCCATTTCGAAGTTTACTAATGAAGCGCTGAAATGCATATTCAGCGCTTCATTAGCATGTGGGCGGCCACGGCACTTCGAAATTGACAGGAATAAGGGGACTTCGAAGTAGGTGGGGTCCTTTTGAAAAGGAGCCCCGTCTGCACAAGACGCGCGGCGGCAAGCCACGTCAATTTCGAAGTGCCGCGGCCGCCCGCATGCTAATGAAGCTCTGAATATGCATTTCAGCGCTTCATTAGTAAACTTCAAAATGGCCATTTGCATGACCATTTCGAAGTTTGGGGCTCGTGTAGACATAGCCCAAGGGAGGGGAAGCTGCTTGTGTATTTAGCCAGCCATTCACAGTCTTTGTTTAAGCCTGAGCTGAGGGAGTCCTGACATGGGAGAGTAGCTCCCCACCCTGGAGACTGGTGTCTCATATTTGCCATAAGGCAATGTGGTCACCCTAACTCCGACCTATTGTATAATGCACACTAGAGGACTTTCCTGAATTAATGCCTGTTGATACCTAGGAAGGTTGTGGAATCTTCATCACTGGAGATATTTAAAAGCAGGTTAAATTGACACCTATCAGGGATGGTCTAGACTGTGCCTGGTCCTGCTCTCAGGGCAGGGGAATGGACTTGACGTCATCTTGAGGTCCCTTCCAGTTCTAATATTCTATGATTCTATTTAAATTAGAACATATCTGCTAGAAAAATGTAAGTCTTCATTTAAAAATATCTAGTAAGAGAGAATCTACCACAGCCCCCGGGGAATTTGTTCCCATAGTTAATTACCTTCAACGTTAAACATGTACACATTATTTCTAATCTGAATTTATCTAGCATCAACTTCCAGTTTCTGGATCCTCTTATACCTTCGTCTACTAGACTAAAGAGCCCATTATTAAAATTTGTTCCCCATGTAAATACTTGCAGATTTTCTTGAACTACATGGATTGTTTCTTGCGTACCTCACTATAAAGCATGGTTTCTAGTCCTTGAATCATTCTCTTTGACCCTCTCCAATATATGAGTAGTGCACCAGCAATGGCTTTGCTCACTGTCCCTCCCTGCAACATCTTGTGTGTGTGTTTGCCCTCAGGTAAAAGAAAGGCAATTGGTCACACACCCCTTATGCTCAGGTGAGATTGCCCTCCTGCCACATTTATACACATGGTGCTAGGTGTACACTTCTAAGCAGCTGAAGACTTGAGATGACACTGCACTTTCCAGTGATAGCACTAGCAGTAGTCTGACTTGTTCACGCAGAAGGGCAGTCCCCAGAACTGGAGAAGTAGTCCTTAAATATCCTGCGGTTGCTGGAAAGAATTTAGGTCATGTGATCTATCTGATTTTCCTGCCAAATGCCAGAAAAGCAGAAACTGCCCTTAGGGAAAGAAGGGAAAAGGGAAGCAAGATGAGTCTAGGCTGTTGTTTGGACATTCCAGGATGGTCCACCTGTGATCTTAAGCACCATGGTCTCCCCACACCCTCCTCTACACCAGCTGGCTCTTAGGGAAGCACTCGTTCAGATCCTGCTTAATTATATAGAGCAAATATCAGCCTGAAGAAACTCAGATGACAAATTGCACCCGTAGGGGGAAATTACCCACAGCACTGGTACAGTATTGAAGCAACTTGAGCTTACAGAACTGAGGGGGACCAGGGTCAAGTTAACCTGTGCTTCCAACTGCCATAGAGCGAATGAAACTTGAAGCAGGGGGTTGCCAGGGCACAGAACCACCCTGGACATACCACCTTCATACCACCTTCACCCTGGACATACAGCCACCAGGCTGCCTGTAAAACACTGTTTTCTGTGGGAGCAGTGCAAAGTTTTCACAAACACGGGTCAGCAAACTAAAACAGCAGGAAGAGCCATTTTTTTTTTCAGTTTGGTAAAAATGTGAATAATTCAAGAGCTGCAATGCATGTGAATATGAGATTGTCCTTAATAAATAATGTCAAACCATACTCTTTGTAACCCCCATTTAAGAACAGCTAACACACAATGATTTGTAATGTGATACATGTTTACTGCAAGATGTTCACAAACGTTTTACATATTTTATTTCCTCACACTTTACATGTATGTTTGTACCATTGTCTTCCTGACT
The DNA here is from genome assembly GCF_033958435.1 of Carettochelys insculpta. Lineage (NCBI taxonomy): Eukaryota > Metazoa > Chordata > Testudines > Carettochelyidae > Carettochelys > Carettochelys insculpta. The sequence continues at coordinate 9,420,336 of NC_134145.1, forward strand.
TTAAACTCCCAGACCTTCTCTCTTTTGAGGATGCTAGGGGGAGTTATCCAGTGTTTCAAGATCACAATTAATTTGCTATTTAGATATGAGTTGTTTACTTTTGGGCTTTTAGACATTCACCGTGTATTGAAAATAATCAGCACTTTTTGGTTTTGTTAGTGGTGATAGTTTTTTCTTTACTTTGCAATTAAAGTGTCAGGAGCCACAAAAAGGTCCTTAAAAGAGCCTCATGTGGCTCCAGACACCTGCACAAGCCAGACCACTGTGGGTTTACAAAAACAAACAGTCTAACAATCTCATCCATACTCTACAGAAAAGGAAGAATATCTGACAGCACTGCAGACAGTGATAATTTTCTTCAATTACACAGAAGTAAACCTCTGTTTCACCAACAGGAATATTTTACACCTTTGCAGGAGTTAACCTTGCTTTTTTTTTTAAATTTGCAAGAATTATCCCTTCAAACAATAAAACTGCACTTAATCTATTATGTGGGAGAGTTGAAGGGCGCAGTCACCTCTTCTGGTATTTGAACATGTGGGTAAAGACAAGTTAAGACTTTAGCATACATTTGATGTTTGAAACCAGATACAAATGTTTTATAGCTTTCAAGGCCAGTTTTAGGATATCAGTATATTTTGTGACTGCATGGATCCACGAATACCCAGGGACCCCTTGCTGGTAAAAGGGCCTACATGTAGTTACTAATCATATGCAGCTTTTTTTAAAAATCTGTTGTTCAGATGTTTCAAGAATCCCATATGAACTGAAGCCAGCCACGGAGGCAGTGACTACTATGGCCATGCTTAATAAGAACGTAAGTTAAAAATATATCGTGTCATTTTTACATTGATTTATTTTACATTATCTTTTCAGCATTCTAGGATCTTTAAACATTGTTTATACAAGTCTCAAGACAGTGTGTCTTATGCATTTGTTTCCATGTACTGTATTTTACGATTGCATGAAGCCTACATTTTTCTCCTACCTTTACATTTTTCTAGTATTTCACCTTTTGAATAAAAGGTCTTAAAGATGTAGTTCAGTGAACATTTTAAGGGGAAAAAGGTATCTCATAATAGGCTTAAGGTCTATGTATAATTTCTAAATACAAACAAATTTATGTTTTTATTTGTAATCACTATTTCTTTAAGTTCTAGTGGTACCATAAATGGTGGAATAAATCACTATTAGACCCTCACTAATTGTAGCAGCTAGTATGGGATGGTAAACAGAAACTGAAGGGCTGTGGCCAAACTAGCCCCCTCCTTTCGGAGGGGTCATGGTAATGAGGCACTTCAGCAGATACTAATGAGGCACTGCCATGAATATGCAGTGCCTCGTTAGCATAATGGCAGCCATGCACACTTCAAAAGTGCTGCTTTCAGAATGCATGCTGCCCACGTAGCCAGGGGCCTTTTGAAACGACACCCTGGTTTTGGGAAGAAGGGGCTTTTGAAATCAGGGTCATTTCGAAAGGCCCCTGGCTACATGGGCGGCGTGTGTTTAGAAAGCAGCACTTTTGAAGCACACACAGCTGCCATTATGCTCATGAGGCGCTGCATATTCATGGAAGCGCCTCATTAGCATCGGCCAAAATTCCTCATTACCATGCCCCTTCCAAAAGGAGGGGCTAGTGGGGCCACAGCCAAGGAGTTTACTTTAAAATAACAAAGGACTATAAGGCTTTGCCTATGCTACATAGCTTTTAGAAACATGGACGGCCCTGTTGCTAAAACTCAGACAATGTAAAGACTGTTTGTTGGTACTTTTACCAACAAAATATTTCTACCTTTATGAGTGGGGTTCCGATTGTCAACAGGAGAGTGCTCCTGCCAACAAGGACCCATTTACACTGCCACTTGCCAAGACAAAACATTTGGCTTTCAGGGTTTGTTGTTGTCATTCAATTGGAAGCACATACAAAACCTAAAGCTGCATCCACACTAGGCAGAAGGGTGCATTCTTACCAGGTGTTAACCAGCATATGCTGAGATGATAATGAAAACATTGCAGTCTGTATTTTTTTGTCCAAGTTAACTGGTTGAAAAAAAACAAAAAAAACAAGAGGGTAGAATAAAGTTTACCTTGAATTGCTAACATGCTAAAGTTACAAGGATCTGTCTTAACTAGGATTGTACCTTGTTTTAGTTGCCACATTAGCTTGCACACTGTAAACCATCTTTTTTTTCACTAAAGATAAGTGCACTCTGTTGAAATAACTTTACATTACAGCTGCGTCTACACTAGCAAGTACTTTCAGAAAATCCATCCATGGCACTCAGGAAGGCCAGCTCTACTGCCAGGAGTTGCTTGTGTGAATCTATCTGGCTGGGCATGGGTAGCCATGGAATCTGTGTACGGGCTCTGCGTGACTTGTGTCAGCTCTGCAGGCCTCAGCGTGTGCAGGGTGCGGGTGTTTGGCAGGAGCCTTTAAGGGAGCAGCTGGCTGTGGGCTCTGAAAGTGCTTGTCAGCCATGCGACCATGTCCGTAATGTTTCCTGCTCCGCTTTTTCGAAAGAGTGCTCATGGGTGTGTGAATGCTCCCTTTCGAAATATCCTCTTGCAAAAGAGCACTGTAATATAGATGTAGCTTTTGTGATCCAATATTGTAAATCACAGGGGTGCCTGGTTCAAAGGGTCTTAATCTAATATGATTAGAAAAGCATTGTATTAAGTAAAAAAAATTACTTTTAAATTGGAGAGAATGTTTCACTACATCAGGTACATTCCCTACCTTTCTTTAATGTCATATTTTGTCCAGCTAATACCATAATTTATATTTTAAGTCATAGTGATTGCTAAACTTTTTCTCCCTTTTTCAACTGGCATTGCTGACAAACCAGTCGCCTGTATCATATACTCCCATCACTAGCTCCCCTCCTCCTGATAGAAGGGTCTGTGGTAAAAACAAGACGTCCTCTGGTACCTTATAGACTAACTGATATTTTGGAACATAAACTTTTGTGGGCAAAAAGCCCATGAAAGCTTATGCTCCAAAATCTGTTAGTCTACAAGATGCCACAGGACTTCTTGTTGTTTTTGAAGATACAGACTAACTCGGCTCTCTCTCGGATACTGTGTGGTAAAAGTGACTGATCATGTATCTTATTAAGAGTTTGCCTCCAATATATCTTTTTACATTCTAGACCATCAGGGAGCCTCAAAACCAGCAATCAGTCCACAAACATTCCCTGCCCCCCTCCCACTTTCCTGACAACAGGTTCCTAGCTGGGGAAAATCCTTAAATTAGGCCCTTAAGGCAACTACCATATATAGCTGATTAGCAGCCACATAATGTATTAAATTTAATTACTTCCCAATACAATTTGAAATCAAGGATGACTTCAAAATGAGGACATCCCTATGGAAGTAAAAGTACTCTGCCCATAAGATTAGATAATAAAACTATATGGTAAAAATATATTTACTAATTAAGTGTGACTTCTAAATGAAGATATATGGTAAAACACAGATGGACTTATGTTTTGGCTAATCAACAAGCCCAGGATGATTGGCATGAGGGAATGTTCATGTTTGTAGTTTCATATCCTTTTCCTCATATTTTTGCATAATGTTCCACTCTCACTTTTGAGATGATTAACTAACTTAGCTTGTGTGGTGGGTGCACAATGAATATCACTGTGCCAAAGGAAAATGATTTGTATCTAACCTGTTAAAAAGGGATCCACTGCAGGGATAAAGAATCCTTGTAGATGGTTCCACACAAGAAGCACCTGAAATCTTAACTATAGAATCACAGCTGGGACTTGCTCCATAAGCCCAGTACTGTCCAGTATCATACCCAAGTTGTGATGATTCAGCCTTCCTGAAAGTTACAGTATCATGTTCTGAACAACCTTTCCTGAAGGCATCACTTGTCTCACCTGAAAATAACATTCTATAGTGTATGTTTTAAGTATTAGTATTGCTTTAATATTTGAGCACCTCTCAGTCTTTCGTTTGTTTATTTTCACAAAAGACGATGTACTGTAAAAAAGTAGTATAGTAGTCACTGCTATTTTACAAATGGAAAACCTGAAGTACCTGTCAATAACTTGCCTAGGGTCACACAGGCAGCCAGGCAGAGCCAGGAATTGACCCCAGATTGCTAAAGTCATGCTCTAGTTCTTAGCATCTGGACCATCATTCCTTTTATATAAAGTCTTTTAAAATAAGCATATACATCCAACTAGTGACCTACTAAGTGAAGGCAATTTGTCTCTAAAATATCCCAATACTACTTTGTGCTCTTCAGTTTTTACATAGTTGGCAGGATTTAAAACAGTAAAAAATATATATGCCCATTAATTAAAGCCAAAATGTTTACTGTAATCTGGTGATTTTGAAGGGAAATCTTTATTCAGGCAATATTTATGGAGAGTATAAACAATGTCCAATTCTAAAAGCTAATTAAACAGCAGGTCTAAAGAAATAGAGTGTGTTTCCTGCATGTCTGGGGTATAAGATTTATCATCCATAACATTATGAGAAAAAGCATGAAGAACAAATAATTTGTCTATTCAAAAAAGTCAATTATGTCATTCTTTAAGTTATAACATGTTCCTAAGGTAAAAGTGATGGTATTTAAAACAATCTAACTACTTTTCTTCAGTGCTTGATGCTTGACTGTCATTCAGTGTTAATTAAGCAACTGACAAAAAACAGAAGATTATACCCCAGCATACAGCACCATATTGGACCGTATTTCTTATTAAATGATGAGCCCATTCTTCTGAATTTCTCTGCACCTTTACTTTAATTGATTTCTGTGAGCACAGGATCTTGAGGAATCTGAGTTGGGAGGAGTGAAAGGGGGTCATATTTTGTTTAACTTTAAGTTAGCTGACCAAATCCCTTGAAAACAAGTAAACCTTGTCATCATTCTTCAGGACTCTCTGTATGCCCTTTTAATATAAGTGTGGTCTGACATGTAAATTCCCAGGCTGTTTGCTGTGTTGGATGTTGCTAGGTGGGGTGGGAAAAAGTATAGCTTTGCTCATCTTTATGGCTTGTTTAACTAACTAACTAAGTTTAGAATCTATCACCTAAGTATACAATACAGACAGCTGCAGTAAGAGAAATCTAGTGTTACCAGTTACCCTCTATACTCAAATCCCATCCCACTGTATTTCAACTCCTGCATCCAGACACCCACCTCTGCACCCAGACTACCCCCACACTGAATTTCTTGTGGTCAGATTCCCACACTGATGAGCCCCACTTCCTGCACCACCCTGAGCCTCCACATCTGGACCCACGTGCCACTGATCCCCAACTAGCTGCATCCTGACTCCCACCCCACAAAGCCCCACTCCTGCTGAGCTCCAACAACCATCACCTGGAAGCTCCTGCAGAGTTCTGTTGCCTCTCCACCTAGAACCCTCGCAAGAATCATAGAGTCATAGAAGCATTGAATGCTAGGAGTGGAAGGGACCTTGAGAGGTCATCGAGTCCAGCCCCCTGCCCTCATGGCAGGACCAAATACTGTCTAGACCATCCCTGATAGACATTTATCTAACCTGTTCTTAAAATATCTCCAGAGATGGAGATTCCACAACCTCAACAGGCAATTTATTACAGTGTTTGAGCACCCTGACAGTTAGGAACTTTTTCATAATGTCCAGCATAAACCTCCCTTGCTGCAATTTAAGCCCATTGCTTCTTGTTCTATCCTCAGAGGCAAAGAAGAACAAGTTTGCTCCCTCCTCCTTATGACACCCTTTTAGATACCTGAAAACCGCTATCATGTCCCCCCTGAATCTTCTTTTTTCCCAAACTAAACAAGCCCAATTCTTTCAGCCTTTCTTCATAGGTCATGTTCTCTAGACCTTTGATCACTCTTGTTGCTCTTTTCTGGACCCCTTCCAATTTCTCCACATATTTCTTAAAATGCAGCACCCACAACTGGACACAATACTCCAACTGAGGCCTAACCAGCGCAGAGTAGAGTGGAAGAATGACTTCTCGTGTCTTGATCACAACACACCTGTTAATACATCCCAGAATCATGTTTGCTTTTTTTGCAACAGCATCACACTGTTGACTCATATTTAACATGTGGGCCCCATAACCCCTAGATCCCTTTCAGCCATACTCCTTCCTAGACAGTCGCTTCCCATTCTGTATGTGTGAAACTGATTGTTCCTTCTTAAATGGAACACTTTGCATTTGTCTTTATTAAACTTCATCCTGTTTACTTCAGACCATTTCTCCAATTTGTCCAGCTCATTTTGAATTTTGACCCTATCCTCCAAAGCGGTTGCAACCCCTCCTACCTTGGTATCATCTGCAAACTTAATAAGCGTACTTTCTATGCAAATATCTAAAGAGTTGATGAAGATATTGAACAGAACTGGTCCCAGTACAGACCCCTACAGAACCCCACTTGTTATACCTTTCCAGCAGGATTAAGAACCCTTAATAACTACTCTCTGAGTAAGGATATCCAGCCAGTTTTGCACTCACCTTATAGTAGCCCCATCTAAGTTGTATTTGCCTAATTTATTGATAAGAATATCTTGTGAGACTGTATCAAATGCCTTACTAAAATCTAGGTATACCACATCCACCGCTTCTCCCTTATCCACAAGGTTCGTTATCCTATCAAAGAAAGCTATCAGATTGGTTTGACATGATTTCTTCTCTGCAAATCCATGCTGGCTGTTCCCTATCAGTTTACCACCTTCCAAGTGTTTGCAGATTATTTCCTTAATTAGTTGTTCCATTATCTTACCTGGCACAGAAGTTAAACTGACTGATCTGTAGTTTCTTGCATTGTTCTTATTCCCCTTTTGATAGATGGGCACTATATTTGCCTTTTTCCAGTCTTCTGGAATCTCTCCTGTCTCCCATGATTTTCCAAAGATGATAGCTAATGGTTCAGATACCTCCTCCATCAGCTCCTTGAGTATTCTAGGATACATTTAATCAGGCCTTGGTGACTTGCAGACATCTAACTTTCCTAAGTGATTTTTAACTTGTTCTTTTTTTATTTTATTTTCTAAACCTACCCTTTTCCCACTAGCAGTCACTGTTAGGCATTCCTTCGTCAGACGTCTCAGTGAAGACTCAAACAAAGAAGTCATTAAGCATCTCTGCCATTTCCAAGTTTCCTGTTACTGTTTCTCCCTCCTCACTGAGCAATGGGCTTACCCTATCCTTGGTCTTCCTCTTGCTTTTAATGTATTTATAAAAAGTCTTCTTGTTTCCCTTTATGCCCAAAGCTAATCTGAGCTCATTTTGTGCCTTTGCCTTTCTAATCTTGCCCCTGCATTCCTGTGTTTGCCTATATTCATCCTTCGTAATTTGTCCTAGTTTCCATTTTTTATATGATTCCTTTTTTATTTTGAGATCATGCAAGATCTCCTGGTTAAGCCAAGGTGGTCTTTTGCCACATTTTTTATCTTTCCTATGCAGAGGAACAGCTTGCTTTTGGGGTCTTAATAATGTCCCTTTGAAAAACTGCCAACTCTCCTCTATTGTTTTTCCCCTCAGTCTTGCTTCCCATGGGACCCCACCTACCAGCTCTCTGAGTTTACCAAATCTGCCTTCTTGATCAGCCTCTATTTTGCTGTTCTGCCTTCTACCCTTCCTTAAAATTGTGAACTCCATGATTTCATGATCACTTTCACCCAAGAAGCCTCTGTACATCCCAATTCCTCTCACACTCCCAGCCCCCACCGAGATTACTGTACCCAGATTGTCCCACACAGAATCCTCTCACCCACACCTCGATCCCCCAACACTTAAATACCTCAATACTTGGATTCTGCCTGGTTGAACCAGCACATCTGACACCTGGTGTGTCTGGCACAGAGGAGAATGGTCCCAAGTTCTTTCTGGGGCAGGCCCAGTTGTGCTGTGTCAGGCTTGGGTGCAGCCTCTCTGCTGAGTCCATGTCCCAGGTGTAGTGATGAAGAAGGCAACAGGGTGAAGTTCGTACAACCAGTGGCCTGCATTCCCCACTGCCATGCTGGAGCCTCTGCATTTATTTACTGACAAATAAAGCTTGATGAATTTTAAATTATTGTGCTCAGAATTTTTATTTTTTATATACTAAGCAATAGGGTATAAATGTACTCAAATCCCATTTCTTTTAAATATCCTTTTAAAATATGCACAATTTACTTAAAGAGCAAATGTCTGTACCAATTCAGGTGGAAAATCTAGCTTAAAAATATGATCTTCATAAAGCCATATCCTTAACAAAATTTAATGCCAAGCACTATGTTTATAATTGTATGCAATCCTTAAACATTTTACTGTAATTTTTAACAAACTAATTTATTGTATTTTAGATTCCAAAGTTACAAGAACAGTTAAGAAAAAGGCAACTTCAAAAACACAATACAAACAAAAGACTCTACAGATGACAGAACAAATGCAAAGGGGATCAAGACCTTACAGAGGGAACAGCTATTAGCTAATTAATATGTGAATAAAATCCATCATGTTAAATAGAAGTACTATTGGAGATGTGCAGTCCGTAAGGCAAACAAATGACAGCGGAATTTTTTCCCCTCTTTAGAGAGAAACATTATTGATCTTAATATGATTCTCTGTGACATAAGAGAGATTAAATAAATCAGTGTCTGTTAATTAAAGAACCCTGTCAATCTGATGGTTTTTTAAATCTAGTTTCTAATGGATCACCTCTTACAAAGCATAATCTGAGTTTTATTTAAAAAAATCTGTTAAAATGTATTTTTCTTATACTCCCTTGTTTGTTATCATAACTGTCTTTTCAGGAAGGGAGCAGCAGATTAATTAAAGCTCCCATCTTGCATCAGGTTGCATTAGTGCAGACCCCTACACCTCTGTAGAATGTCAATAAATTTTAGGGCCTAGCAACCAGACCCACAAGGGGACACAGGGGCCCAAGTCCCAGTTGTGACTACCACTGGGTGGCTGCCTCTACACTAGCAAGTTCTTACAGAAAAATCAGGCCCTTTTTCAAAAGAACACGGTGCGTCCACACACAACATACGCTCTTTCATGCTGAAAACGAAAGAATACGGCTCTTCTTCCGAAAGCCCTCTTCTGTTCCCAGATCAGGAAGAGCGCCTCCTTTCAAAAGCTTCTTTTGAAAAAAAGCACATGTAGACGCTCTGCAGGCCCTTTTTTGGAAAGAGCAGCCCTCGTGTCACTGGATGTTTCAATCCATAGCCTGTTCTTTCAAAAGAGCAGGGGCTGTGTGAATGCTCTCTATCGAAAAAGCAGATTGATCTTTCAATCTGCTTTTTTGTGTGTGGATGCACTCTTTCAAAAGAAGATCCTTTGGAAGATAGTCTTTTGAAAGATTTCGGTAGTGTAGATGCAGCCAGTATGTCTACATTGGGACAGAAAAACCACAACTGGCCCAAGTCAATTGACTCAGGCTCATGGGGCTCAGACTCTGAAGTTGAAAACTTTTGGTGTAGATGTTTGGGCTCGGGCTGGAGCTGTGATGTGGGACCTGTAAGGATGGAGGTTTCCAAAGTCATTCTCCAGCCCAAGCCCAAACATCCATGCAGCAAATATTTCCCACCCATGGCCATGCCACAGGCTCTTTACCCCTGTGTAGATGTACCCATAGTGATCCACAAAATGCCGATTTGCCTGCTGCCTATCCTGAAGACACCTACATTCATGTGGCATCACTGGAGAAGTTCTCTGAAAGCCAATATTTCTGCCTCAGAATACACATTACTCACTCACTCTAGGCATCTGGATGCCTATCTCATCCTTACATCCCATCCTGATCTTCAAACCGGGAGAAGACAGGCAAAGGAAGATAGGCAAAGGGATTGAGGTCAGTCTTCCCCGTGTGGCCTAATCTAGCGTGAATGCTAAAAGGACAAAGCTCCCCCTCCTAACCTTTGACCCAGTGGCTAAGATATTCAACTGAGAGAGGAAAGACCCCTGTTTAATTCCCCCATTACATGATGACAACGCTTCTTGCCTAGAATTCTGGCTTTTTTGGTTCCTATTCTTCAGTGTCTGTCTCTTTCTATTCAGTGTGTAGGAAGTCTAGATGAATAACAAAGACTGAATCCCACTGTGATTTTTTTAAAGATACCTAGAAGTTACTCAGGCCTAGTCGACACTTGGAGATAAAGTCGCATTTAAGAATCTATGGTCAATTTTAAAAACACTCCATGTACACCCCAGGGCTCAATAAGTTGATTCTAATTGGCTATAACACCAACTTCTGTATTGCTGACTTCCCAAAAAAGTTACTTGAAAAATTGAATTTGCAACACTGAGCTAAAACAATGTAGATTAAGCAGGGTTAAAATGAATTTTATTAGCCCCGGAAACTGTCCCACAATGCCCCTCAAGGTGATCGTTCAGGTCACTGCTCTGGGTGAGTAGGAAGTAGGAAAAAGGAAGCCCAGCATTTTGAATTCATTTCTTTACGATCAGCATGGCAATCACATCTAGCTACTTTACAGAGCACCAGCATGGAGTCATCAGGAGAGCCGGGGTCTCAGTTAATCTTGTGGGCTACTAGCTCCTACCCCAACTCAGCACATGGCAGCTTCGCTGTGAAGACCAGACAGTGGCGCATGAGACAGCAGGGTGTCATGTTCTGCGTGGGGTGAAGGCTTCTTCCTTGCACAAGATACAGCAGCAGGGACCCAGATATTTTTTTTCAGCACTTCACATTTGTACATGTAGGACCCACTCCCGTGCAGGCACCTTGCATTTGGGAGCCTAGGCCCTCCTCCCCCAACCAGGTGGCTACCTCCCCCCTGGCACCACGCCACATGGCAGCTAGGCCGTGGGGTTCATGCTTGTATGAGAGGCCAAGACACTTCTTTTCTGTAGGTCTCATTTTTACAGGGGCAGCACTTCCCTCCCCAACATGCAATATGCAATTGGGTGTCTGCCCCCACAGCAAAGATTTTCTGGGGCTGTCTTTTGCCAGGGAGAAGTCTGGTGCCTGCACTATGCTAACAGGAGACTCTCCGCAGCCCCTAGCTCCAGAGTTTTGGCGGGCCAGCCCTACCCAAAGTTGCACTGTGGGATGACCCCCCTATATCCTGGTGCCTGCACCATGCTAATAGGAGCTTCTCTGCAGTCCCTGGCTCCAGAGGTTTAGAGGGGCAGTTTGAGCAAAAGCTGCATTGTGGGCTGCCCCCCACTCCACTTCCCAAAGCAGGTGGCTAAGGGGAGCCACGCAGTCTCTGTTGTGTCCTGTTTGCTGCATTTCACAGGAAGAAAACAGACACCTGGAGAAGACACCATAATATGTGGGACTGACAGCTCCCTGACTTGCTCCCCTTCACCATGAAAGGTGTTCTTTCCCCAGTGGACCACTGAGGTTGCTGTTAGCATGGCACCGTCAGAACAGAGAAAAGCATCCTGGCTATTCACAGGCAGAATAATTCTTAAGTGGGGAATCACAGGTGCCCAACCCCTCTAAATGCAAGGAAATTTACAAGTTTCCTGAAATGCTCAGAGATTATGGTAGCTTGTGCACCTTTACCAACCTGTTTGTCTCCTGTACAGATTTCTCAGGAGGCTCACACTCAAGGTATTCTTTCTCTAGGGAACTGAGGTTCCTGTTAACATGGCACAGACACCAGGAGAGCAGACACACTAACAGGTGGGACTGACAGCAACCCTACCTGCTGTCCTGCCCAGTGAAAGGTGTTCTTTTCCCAGGGCACCACTGAGTTTCAACAGAGGGAAGAGAGCCTAACCACTAGAAATAGTCTCTATGCCTTAAGTATTGAGTCTGTTCTGGTCTGGCTATGGTCTGAAGAAGTGGGTCTGCCCCACGAAAGCTCACCTAATAAATTATTTTGTTAGTCTTTAAAGCGCTACTTGACTGCTTTTTGTTTTAACCACGAGAAAGTGAGGCAATCTGTCTTTCCTTTTCTTCTTTTGAGTGATGCTAACCACTGGACACCAATGCCCTCTGGGAATTCCTAGTTTTCCAAATTTCCTTCTGAAAATTGGCCATTTGGCTTCAAAAGGAGGGGAATGAGGGCAATGCAGTCTGGGAAGATGAAAGTGGGTGCTATCAGGGCATATTTGGTTAAGAGGTCTGTGATGTAGACAACCCAAACAACATCTCATTGGGAGAGAGACTTCTGAAAAACAGCCATTTGTTTTGAGGGCAATGCAGTGTGGGAAGATGACATCACACTCCCAAAACCACTAGCAGGGAGTTTTTTCCCCATGTTGCACAAGTGAAAAAACCCAGCATGCAATGGGGCTCAGAGAACTGTGGGATACATTCCCACAAGGCACTGCTGCTACAGTCAAACTTTGACAATTAGTGAGAACATACTAAGTCCACTTTGTGGGCAAGCGTGGACATTCAACTTTGACTTTGTAAAATCCAGTGTTACAAATTTGACTTTATTTCATAACATAGACATACTCTAAGTCCCTCTGTGGAGCTAGGCATAGATGTATAAGAAAGCAGGGAAACTGACTATACATAAAAGGCAGATAAGCGCCAGTTTACAAAAAGGTTTTTTTTTTTTTTCCCTTTCTCTCTAATCTTTCATTTATAGTTATCTGTAACTATATAATTTTCAGACACGAATGTGACTTTCTAGTATGTGGCAAATGAAATGAGATTCTCACATTAAGCAGAATTCTCTGGTTTTCCCTCTTATTTTCTTAGAGAAAGTCATTGTAAATCTATCAGCAAGAGTTTAGATGTGGGAGGATGTTTGTATTTCCGGCATATTGCAACACAGCTCTTGGCCACCAGCAAAGAAATTCACTGAAATATCACATATGTATTTTAAAAAACTAAATGAAACCTTTAAATTAGTTTCAGGATTGTTAATTCTGGATAGTTAATCAACACCTTTTCCACAGAATAAGACTAAGTGGGGCTAGCTGAAGGCACTTAGTATAAAGATGTCCTGATGTATCTCATGTCTTGGATAGTGGCTTATAGATGATGTGAGTATGCATGTCTTGGATGGTGGCTTACAGATGATGTGACTCCATGACAGGAGGAAAATAAATCCTGCATCATATGCTGAACAACAGGAGTTGGTATCTACAGTGATTGATCTGAATCCGTCTATTGGGCTGTGTCTACATTTACATTCCTCTTTCGAAAGAGGTATGCAAATGAGGGAAACCAAAAATGCAAATGAGGTGCAGATTGGCATATCTGGCACCTCATCTGCATATTCTAATTTTGAAAGAGCTTCTTCTGAAAGAAGAAAACCAGTGTAGACACTGCTCTTTCAAAAGTAAACCCCATCTTCTAAAGAATCCTTCTTCCCATAAAAAAAGGGAAGAAGGATTCTTTTGAAGATGGGGTTTACTTTTGAAAGAGCAGCATCTACACTGTTTTGCTTCTTTCGAAAGAAGCTCTTTCAAAATTAGAATATGCAAATGAGGTGCCAGACATGCAAATCTGCACCTCATTTGCATTTTGATTTCCCTCATTTGCATGTCTCTTTCAAAACAGGAATGCAAGTGTAGACACAGCCTTGTTCCCTAGCCTTAATATATCTTTCCTGGTCTAGTTTTAACAGTGTTTTATACTCAACAGCTTTTGTATTAGCTATCTAATTTTATAAATAAATCCAAACATCTTTTTACATTGCATATGTTTTTCCATGTACATACATGTACCCAATAAATCAGATTACATATCTTTCTGTAATTTGTTAATTTTCTTTTACACATGCAAATACATGTATTCCCTTCGTTCATAATATTTGCAAGTCATCCATGTCACCACTCCCACCCTTTCCCCTTCTATTTTGCTGAAACCTGTAATTATGAAAGGGGGAATTCATAATTTCATGATTATGCCTAATTACATGAAATTATAATTTTGCCAGGGTCACCCCTCAATTTCAAAGCTAAAATCTAACAATCTTGGTTTGCCAATTTATAACAGAATTCAGTAGGAGTACTCCTTTTACTGAGTCTAGAGAGCATTAGCTTAGTAGTTTAATGCAGGATTCTTTTTGGGACAACTTTTCACTTGCAAGGTATTTCCCAAAATGGAACTACATCTGTAAATAATCAATAGATCACCACTCAAACATAGACACAACAAATTGTCTATACCACACACACACATTTACAGACTTGAGTGGAAGCTCAATATTTATATCAAAGAGCAATGCAAATGACCAAGATTTCTTATTACATTTATACTTATGATCAACAATTTCCCAGTCTTTCATACCTAATATGTTCATTACACTTTGAAAGATGCATTTGTCTTTACGGTGCTTGGAAGAGTGTAGTTACTGTTTCTTCATTGGAGTGGTCCAAAATGCACAAGTTTAGAGTATTAAAGCCAGATTGCTTGGATTTATAAAGGCATTAATATCTGAACTGTAGTTACATGAGAGTATACACAGGGTAACCCACAGTTGTTAATGTCAGAGAATAAAATGGAAAACAGTTGTTGAAATGTAATCTCACCACTTTTCAGCTTCTTTCTCTGGTTTTGGGGTAGAATCCTTTCCAGCTGGTTGGTCTGGGCATTGGTCTCACTTAGGATGTTTCAGCTTCTTGTGTTGGGTTTGGTCAACTCCAATGAGCATAAGCAGTTTTATACATCTTAATTTCAGGGCTTGTTTTAGGGGTCCTCCCTCATATTCCTATTGGACAGATGACATGTGAATGCTTAGGTTTGGCTCTTTCAGTTGTGGCTCTAAGCTGCATGTGGCTCTTAAAGGAGCCATGTGCAGCTTCTGACGCTGCCACCTGGATCCTCCTCCAGCTCTCAGTTCATGCCTTACCATGCTGAAATGGAACTCAATTTAATTGGTTTAACAGCTGGCAGGAGGGATCTCATCCTTAAACCAATCAAATTGAGGAGTCCCTTCTCAGCATGGCAGGGCAGGGAACTGCCCCACAGCAGGTGGGGGAAGGGAGTAGGAGGACTTGGGAGAGCCAAACAGAGAAGGAGGCAGCAGTGGCCCAGCGAAGAAGCATCAGGGGTCAGCAGCAGTAGCATGGAACTCCCATGTGAGGCAGAGTGGGGAAGGAGGGGGCTGAGAGGGGTTTAAGCCTGGGGATGGCACAGGGGGGCGGCTGAGAGCCAGCCAGGGCTCTATGCCCCGGCCAACTCCCAGCTGCAGGGCTCAGGAGGAACCCCTAGCTGGGGATCCTGCAGCTGGTGCTGCCGGCCAGGGCTCTGCACCTCTGCCGACTCCCAGCCACAGGGCTGCCAAGGTCCCCACCCCACTTCCAGGTTTCTGGAAATCTTATGTGGGACAGGCAGCCCTGGCGGGGGTTCCGTGGGTGGGGATGCCTGTCCCACCTAAGTTTTCCAAAAATCTGGCAACCCTAGCTGAGAGGGGTTTAAGCCTTGGAGGGCTGAGATTTGGGGGGGGTGGGCACTGAGAGGCATTTAAGCGAGAGGGCAAGGAGAGCATTTGGTGACTGAGAGGAGTTTAAACTGGAGGGAGAGTGTGCATTTTTCCCAGGCGAGCACCTCCTCCCTCCATTTTAAATTGTCAAAATGGGTCCCCATCTCAAAAATGTTTGGAACTGCTGAGGTGATGGTATGTAACAAATTCATTCCCAATCCCTTTCCTATTGGAAGCTTGTTACATTTGATTCATTTCAAAGACTGTACTTTGTTATTAGTCCCCACTACCAACTGGCATCTGCCCTACCTCTTCCCTTTTAAACAATTTATCAAAAATATTCAAAGTTATGCCCTCATTTATCTCTTTAAACATTTCTCCTTCCTAACGTCAGACCATTGCCATTATGTTCAGAGTGCAACAATTATTTACAAAGAAAACCAAAAAAAAAAATCCTTATAATCTAATTTGGACAATGCACTCCATACATTCTTCAATTATGCATAAGCATTTCACATATCAGGAGTTACAGTAGGAGATTCAATATTCCCTATTGCTGTTTGTAGTGTTCTTTTATCGTGTTGGTCCTAGGTATGAGGTAGTAATGTTTACTAGAAATTAGTCCAGTAAAATATATTACCTTCCCTACCTTATCCCTCTGTGAGAACAAGAGACATTCTCACATATATAAGGATGTAGATCTGACTCACAAAGGAAACAAATGTGCAGATTCTTATTTGGGAAGAAAGAGACTATTTCAGTGTTTATGATTTACAAAGAAACAATGTATAGTTTATAATTTGGGGTGAAACCATGTAGCTTGCATTTCTTGGAGATCTTTTTAGCTCGCTTAGGATGGGGAAGAAATTTATACATACTCAAACTATAAAAAATGCTTGCCTAGGTAATTAACAATACCCTAATTTAGCCACATTAGTTTCTCTTCATAGGGAGGGGAACGCCCAACCTGGGCTAATTTGTGCATGTTCAGACAAAGTGTTTGAGATGGTGCGAACAATTTTCTTATTGTTTTTACAGGTGGATCCTTGTAGTGGTGCTGTAGCCCACTCCAGCAGGGAGAGGTTTACAAGCAGGCCAAAAGGAGCCTGCCCAAGCTGGGCCATTCAGGACCAGTCTGGGCCTTGTAAAAGGTTGCAGAGCTAAACGGAGCTCACTTTTATCTTGACAAGCAAGAGAGAAGGAGATGGGTCCCAGTAGGTGAGGGAACCAGATGCTCCTGGGGAGAGCAGTGCTGGGCAAGGATCAGTGGAGAGAGACACCCCAGCTGATACCTATCACACTGTAGGCCTTGGTGCAAGGGCTCAGAAGGTGCAAGTGTCATGGGGAAGTGGCCCAATGAATGTCTAGCAGACAAGGGGGGAGAAGGAAAGCAGAAATGGCTGTCCCCAGATGATCCTTGGGTTGGAGGCCAGGGTAGCGGGCAGGCCTGGTTTCTTACTGTCCCCGCCTTGCGCTGCACCTAGCCACACTGAAGCATGGCCTATACAGACTGCAGCTTTCCTCTTGGTTACGTTGGCAGGTGTAAAGACTGCTGATACCCCCAGAAGGGGCTAAGAATGGAATGGTGGGCACAGCTGGTGCGGGCACTGCTGCAGTGTCCTGAAGAAGACACCATGGTCCAGGGAGTTACCTGGGCCCAGAGCCAGAGGGTGGAGATAGTGGATCAGAGTGACAACAGGCAAGACACTGGCCAGAAGTTGGTGCACTTAATGTTCAGAGCTAATTCCTGATGTAGCCAACAGGAGGCACCACAGCAGTGAGCTGACCTCACTACAATCCTATTTTGGGATAAAAGAGGTGGATGGCTTTTCTCTTTGTGTTTGTTTTGTGTGCTAGATGGAATCATTACTTATTAATCATTTAAGCCACATCTATTCCAAATATCCTTTGCACATGCCACAAAAGCTTACTTTTTTCCCTTAGCATAGATATTTGTTTTGGTAGTTAGACATCAAACTCCGACTGAAATTCAACAGAAATAGGATCCCAGCTGGCCTTCTGAAATTTCCTGTATAGCACTGTAAGTTAAAACCAAATTTCTTACATCTCTCTCTCTAAATAATGATTCTAGAGTCAAAACTTAACTGACTGTGTTGATGATGCATTGGGGAACTAAAATCTCTCTTACTCTTTTATAGCAGCATGTGCTGTTCCATGGAGTAAAAAATTTAGTCATTAATGTAATCAGATATGAATCAAAGACACCCTGACAGATACAATTAAGAAATCAGCTGCCATTTCCACATAAACACTTTTCTGATACTAACTGCAGATTAATGGATATATGTTTTTATTAAACAGAACCATTATACTGTACTGTACCAGCAACTCACACTTCATCATTACAAAAACAAATGATGTTAAAAGCACTTTGCTTATTTATAGACATTTTCATAGTGTTCATCACAATAGTTCAGTACTGTAATTGTCACAAAGCTAAAGATGTGCTCTGTAATTGTAAAAAGCCCCAGTTCCAACTAGAAAGTAATAGCATCCCCCACGAACCAGGACTGAAAAATCTATAAGGGGATGATTCCTTTGGTGACAGGGTCCAATCACTAACCACAAAGAAAAAAGTTGAGTGTCTTCCTCTTGGACTGTACTCACAATCTAGAATGCTGAAGAAAAGCACATGACAACCATTCATAGTGGAGACTTTGCCAGCCTATATCTATATGCATCATGATGCACCTAAAGCTGAGAAAAAAAGAATCACTTTCTAAACCTTGTATCTCAGAAGCAACATTGTGATCAATGCCCTGTGCACTCCACAGCATAATGGGACCATATTCTTGCAGCAAAACACCCTGTATTTCATTACAATTCCCACATTCTGAATCTACTTTAATAGTATTTGATTGCCACAAAACACCCTTCTTTCCCATCTTTGCCACCTTCACACAAAGCACACAATTATAGTTAATGGAAATACTCAATGGATGTCAAACTCATCAATGACTATATTAATGGATTTTTGTTTTCCCACTACAGACAGCTGGGTCTACTCTCTGGCTCCTGGGTTCTGCAATGTTGTCCAACCAGCCTACATCAGAACCTTTTCTCCCCAGGCATTGAAGAAGGAGATGAAGAAGCTTGTGTCAAGCTTCAGAAGCTCATCTCCCCAGCAACCTGCACTATTTTCTATGCATCCCACCTTGCTACTCTATGTTTCTGGATTCCTCCCACTGCCACTGTGGGGTTAAAAATCAAACTCCACTTCTGGCTTCCTAACCACCTGCTGCCAGGCTCAGTAGAACAACTCAGGGAAGGAACATGCACTGTATTCCAATTACTGTGGGGAAAGCTAGAGAGAAAAAGGAAGATGAAAGCAGCTCCTGGTAGGGTCAAGAGACAGAAAGCAATTGTCAATTGCATGGTAACAGCAACAATAACCAAAAAATGCTGAATAATGTAGATTCCTCAAAAAACACCCAGTTTCACAGCTGCAGAATCATGGAATCCACGGGGCCTTTATTGAATGAATAGGGCAATAAATGCCTTTGAAGACTATTGCTTCAGGCTGTCTGCAGACTCAGACATGAATCTCTGCTCGATTTTGTTTTTTAAAATCTTCCCCAAAATCACAAGAAACATTATTTTAAAAAATAAACCTGAGATTCTGATGTAGCAAAGGAAGAATTCTGTAACATTTTACAGCTGCAGAATACACAGGTCCTGATTATGACTGGCTACAGACTAGATGCTAATCACTAATGAAAAGCCTGGCACAGAGGTATCAAAAGTAGCAATTTAATCTCAAACACAGACCATGTTAACTCTTAACCAAAAGTCTACAGCAGCAGTGTTTGCAAACCTTTCATTACATCCTGTCACCTTTCTCTTCTGAGATCCTAGGCATTTTCTCATTAAGAATTTTCCAGATCAGGTACCTTATCAGAGAGGAATTCTATCTTTTGCATGTGTGTGCATTGTAGTTAAATCATCAGTGTGTTAACTCTTATTATAGATCACTTGTCATCTGCCCTCAACCATTTGTCTGTTCGTTTCATTCATCTATTGCATCTTTCTCTCCATAACTGAAAACTAACTTACAAGGTTATGCATACACCTTTGTCTGTTGTAGCCACAGTTCCAACATACTTCCCGGATCACCTGCTATGATAATAAATCAGAAATAGAAGTACATTCTATCATAAAATATAGTAGATAAATATGAATTTAGAAGTTTTTGTAGCTACCTTAATAGCAATGGGGCAAAATGAGACAAAAATAAGAATTCTGAAGTTAGTTTCTATTGCACCTTAACTCTATCCCCTATGAATAAGCGTGGTTCCATTCCAACATTCTCAGAATTATTCCTTCAGTAAGACTGTATAAATGTGCTTCACTGGGCATTGTTTTATGTTTCTTACTCTTTTTCAGTAATGTTGAAATGCTGACGTGTAGAATTTAGCATTATTCAAATGATGTGATTATATGGCAGAAGACCCTGTTGTAATGCACACCGAGGCAGAATTAAGCCAATTGTAGGAAACTTGACTTTAAATTAACTTTTATGCTATTAAAATTTCAACTTTAATGTTTTGCTAAAATAGGATTTTGTAATGTTCTTTCTGAAGCTTTCTAACATAACTGTTGTGTTAGTAGGAAAAACAATTTGAATCTCTGTATTTGCTGCATCTTAGAGATATAACTATGACTTCATTAACAGCCAATCAGAAAAGCTCTAAACAGAATTGAAATAATTTCACATTCATCCATTAATCTAAATAATCTAGCTAAATAATACTAACAAGCTATGATGCATAATGAAGGAAAAACCTATATCATGGAGGGAGATGGGCACACATGAACTCTAGTGTAAGAAACAGCATTACTGCTAGATTAACAGTGGACTGTTTCAGAAGAATTGCTGCAGACAAACTGCCCAAATTTTCTTAAGCCTGAAGAAAAAAAATATAGTGATCTGTCACAAGACACTTTTTTTCTGCAGACCACGCCCAGAAGCACTTGCATATATATTGGCTGTAACTAATGATTAGATTAAACCAGGAGGAGAACTCACTGCACCAGCCAAGGAGGAGTGGGAGCTTGAAAAAATGCTCTTTATGCACACCACGGATGGGTTGGGAACCTCCTCTCTGCTGTCACTGCTTATTGTACCATGTACCCCATGCATATGCCAAAGAGGACAAGCTGCCTTAAAGAGGATTACTGGGATATCTTCATGTCTGAAATATTTATGTGAACAGATAACTTCGTGCTCTGGGATAGGTCATCAGCAGTGGGATGTGAACCTGCAACTTCTGGGCTTAAAATACAAGCATCTATTGCCTGAGCTAAAAGATCTGCTCCTGTTAGCCAAAGCAATAGCAGAATCATTATCTTCTACCAGTGGCCCAGCCATTACCAGAACGGGATAGACCACCACATTGTGTGGTGAATTACAAAAACTACCTTGACCAGAGTGAAATAAAAATGGGAATAATTGAGTTGGAGGATAGATAATATGGATGCTTGTGAGGAGTGAATGGGTCTGGAATAAGCACAAGATAAACTGAACAGAACTTAAAGAATTTTTAAAGGAACTCATAAAAGATTGAAGCAACCAATTTGGCAGTGAAAACTTTCACATCAGCGTCTGCTGAGTTAGAAGACTGATTAATTTAGTCAACCCCAAATATGCCACAGGCCCAGGTATCTTAGCAGAAAAAGAATTTGAAATTGAATGATTCTGCGGCAACTCTAATACTGTGACTTTCAGTCTGGACACCAAAGATGATCCTCTTTTTATATAATTGGTGCTACAAAATTCCTGTGAAAAACTGAGGGATCACCATTACTTAGAGGGGCCAATGCTCTGATCTGAGAAGTGTAATCAAAAATGAGTCCTCAAAGTGGGAGGGAAATAATCAAGCTCTGTGTTTTATGCCTTACTGGACAGAGAAACCAGGGGGCCCCATACGCTTCTGAATCAATTGAGAATCAGAGGGGGTATTGAGCAGTGTCCAATAGCTGGGACTGACTGGGAAACAAATAATGTAGGAAATGAATCATAAAAAAAATTCTAATTATCTTTGTTCATGTTCCATTTCTGAGATTGCAAAGTCAGGAGTGAGAATAAGAAATGGGATGATGATTAGCAGTGGAGATGTAATCGAAAGAAATTATAAAAAGAAGGAAATCCAGTAAAAACCATTTTAAAACAAGTGAACAAAACCCACAAGTAGCATAACAATGTAACTGAGGACAGACTAGCTCAAATAATTTCAATTTCTTTGTGTGGCTGTGAAGGCTGATCTTTTAAGCTGTCCTTAATTAAGTACTGTTTGGTTTCAGCAGGATGCTAAGAGTTTTTCAGCTTGTCCTCTGTAGATAATGCAAATTAAATAATTATTTAACATACACACATGAATATTGTAGCACTGATTGAAAAGAGACCACATATGAAGTCTGTGTTAAATATGAATATGGCCAACCCATTGTAAGATGCCATTTTAGGCTCATGCATATCTATAGCTCACCAGAAGCACAGAATATAGGTCAAAATCCTTAGCAGATAAATGCCTAATCCAAGATTTTTCTGTTAGTCTATAAGGTGCCACAGGACCCTTCGTTGCTGTTACTAATCCAAGATAAACATTCGTAAAGCCAAAAATGAGATTAGGACTTTAGCTTAAATATCCTATGAACTGTGTGAAAAAGCAACTGAATGACACTTGCTGATTTAGTAAAATATTTGTGCAGCACACTGAAAATACAAGAGAAAATAGTTATATGAAAGACAGAGAGGCCCTATGACTACTAGAAATCAGGCCAATCAGCCCACAGGAGCTGGATCCAGACTTTCAAAGTGTCCAGCAGGCTTGTAAGTGCTGTTTCTAAGTGGAGTTATTTCTAAATGTAGCTTTTCCATTGGGATGTTCTGTGCAATAAAATACTGTACATGTGTGTCAGAATGCCGAAGGACTGTCAGATACTGGGTCCTCTAGATTTAAGACGACGCTATGAGAAAATCATCTACTTTGTGAAACAAAATCTCCTCTTCTACTTTTCTGAATCTGAATAAAATCAACAGGTTTCTTAGGAACAAATAATGGAATACACTCAATTCACATCCCCTTGCTCTTCTTGGCATATGATAGCTAAATTACTTTTAAATATTTGTATGATGCTTTACAGATATAACACACAACGAGCATGAAAACCAGCCATCTGATAATCAACTATTCTCATGGTCAGAGCTGGAGAGAAAACGTGGGAAAGAAAATTTTGACACACTGACCCCTTTCCCTCCATTTTTGGTTGAAATTTGAGATTGTTGTGGACAGTTTTTGTCTAATATTCTACACTGAAAAATTTAGGCTATCCCGAATCACAACACAAGTCCACTAACTAAACAATGACCTGATGTTGTAAAATCAAATGCTATACAGAGACAACAACATTTAGAAGATTTTTTTTTCCAACAACAAATCTAAAACCAATCTGACCTTCAAATGAAATAAGTTCTGCCAGATTTCATATGCTTTTTAAACCTTGCATGACCCAACAAATAAGTGCAATAAAAGAAAACGTGAAACTACATGTACTTCTGAGTTCACACTCAGAATTCCTCTCTTTGGCCATTGCTTTCAGTGGAAGTTTTGACTGTACAAAGAATGCAAGTTCACTACTGAAGTCCTCAAAATATTGCATGTGTTGTATAGCTTTATAGCTCACAGCTCCAAGGACAAGAATTAAAAGCTTCCAAGCTTGCTTGAAACTTGTATTCTTTTTTGCTTAAAATATACCCGAACAGTTATTTTAGACTGTGTTTCCTATTCACACTAAAATTGTGAAGGATGCTAAAAGACATAATGATTTGAGATATAATATTTGAAATATATAATTTGTTCATTGTGCTCTAATAGCAATATGAAATTTCAAACTCACTATCTAATTTTCCTGCTCTATCGGATGACGCTATCAACAAAATTTCATATTTTGCCATCGGCTTTCAACTGTAAGACAGGTGAGCCATTTATCAGTAGTAAATCACAGTGTTTTCATTCAGTCCAGATTTCTGATATCACATAGATGTTATTGTTCAATTGCTCAGCTTAGACAAAGAAATGGGACGGACTATGGGAGGAGTAACGCAACTTAAATCCTCAGGTAGAGACAAGCGTATATAGACAAAGAAACACAGGTGCCTTTCTGATTCAGGTACACAATGAGTACCCAACTCTTTTGCTACTGATTTTGGACTTCATAGCATTTTCATTACCTTCAAGACAGGGCTTGTTTTCTGAAGGACGAATGTAAGTTTTCACTCTATTTCTCATTTAAGATCTTTTTGTTGTTGCTGTTTTTGTTATATAAATAAGACAAAGTCACATTACAACATTATGAGACTTTATAAATCTTAGTTAATTTCCAAACTATTCACTAATAGCATTCAGTGAGAAGAGATTATATTAGTTAAAATCTGCATTTCTGTAATTGAACAGCATTTATACTAGCATTCTCTTTTCTATAGTGTTATAACAATTCGGAGAATTACTTTCTTTTTCAGAGGGTAAAGAATAATCATCTAACATAATATATAATACTATATGGATCTAAAATAATCTGATCAAATGAATGCATTTCTCTTTAGAATGCTCCTGGGTTGTATGATACTGTCAACCTTTGTGTAAATTATTGCACAGAAGCAGTTTGCTGCAACAGAATGAGTAAGAACCATAAAGGGATAAATAAAGTTTTGGGGTATTATGTGGAGCTTTTTAAATAATTTTTCACGAGACATTACAAATCCTGGGAAAACAGTAAAATGCTGAACAATGCAAACTCAAATACCATATAAGCTGTGCTATCCAGCATGTTGGAGGAATGGGGAGCGACTGTTAATCAAACATATTTTTGTTAACTGAGAATTATACGTTACCAGGCGAATACCAATTTTCAAAGAATTAGAATACAATAAAATGAATGAAGTATAAAATAGCATACAGGTACTCATCAATCCAGTAGCAATATTTGCAATACAGAGTGGTGGGTTTCTTGAAGCTCTGAGGTGTACACAGGAAAAGTTTTCTATCCAATACATTATCTTATGTCACTACATATTACTATTGGCAGTTAATGATATACACCCAGATTTCTAAAACTTAAACTAAAACTATATTGAACAAAATTTATTCTTTGATACAGAAAGCAATTCAGGATCTTGCTGTGCCTCTGGATCATCCCTACCAACATCAATTACCATTATAGATGTAGAAACTGAGCTGAATCTATATTGACCCTTTGACACACCCTGGAAGCTGCTTTTCTGAGTAAATCCCTGATTTCAGCATAGTTTCCTGTCTGTTGCCTCTTTTGCATAAAAGTAGAGTGCACACTATGCAACTGCATAACGTGCTGGGCAGTATATTAATCCTAATTACCAGATTGAAGATTTTTTCAAAAGCACCAGAAATACTGGTTAATTGAATGCTGGATAACCAAGCTTTTATTGTATTATCAATAAAAACACTAAAAATGAGAGGATTTGAAAGTAAACAGATTTCAGAAAAAATATTGTCTACAGGGTGATGCTTAATCATGTAATGGTCCTGTTCATGAGTGTTATCTGAGATTAGACTTCTCCATTTTTTAAAAGAAAGTTATATTTTAGTATTTGTTCTCTATATAGTTTTATAAGGTTATAACATAATAAAATATTACAATATTACAAGGATAGGAAAGTTCAGACTCACTGTCAGAAAACAAAAATCTGCCTTTGCTTGGGCTAAATCCTGCTCTGAAAATCACTCTTCATATATCCACAGTTTAGAATAATTTGTACATTGCTGGGGATACCACCCTGAGCTACTGACTCTCTAGTGTTCCCCCACTTTCTACATAATGAGTGTATCACAAGTTCTCTATGTTTGTGATGTCAAATCTCTAAAACAGAGAGGATTTTTGATCAAACTAATAAACATATATTTAGACAACTAAATTGTTTCCATAATAGTGTCTGAAACAGGTGGATCTTGATCCAATCTTCAGTAGTGAGTGTAATTCAATGACAACCTGATGTGGAACCATGTGTGTGTTCAAGCCTGTTTAGTGTATAGAACACGCTCCGGCTCTGAAAACCTCTCTTACAACTATGTTAATACACAAAGAGCTGACAAAATCAAAGAGTGTAATCAGGTGTCTATTCCATCACCATTACCACGTGAAGTGATCAAACTACTATTTGTAGGTTTAGATCTTCAAAAGGGTTGAAAAACTAGAGCCTTAAACTCTCCTCACTTTGAGGTGGAAAGCATACTTTGTATGCCACATCATAAACTTTTAACTTACTGGAGACATTCTAGTTTAATATGAAGAATGGCAGGGGGTTTGTTGCTCTTTAATTAGGCTCCTTATGAACAAGTTGCTGATCATGTACTTCTTACTACAGTTACTGCATATGCGTGCTGTGTATGGCATGTCATTTCTGCCTGTTGAAATTATAAGTGTAACCCACACACGTATATATGGTTCACTGCCCCAAGTAGTGGCACCTAGGCCACTTTACAGAGAGGGACTGAGTAGCCTCTGCAGCTTAAGCTGAGAGAAAGTTAGCTTTTAGTTTAAACTGTTGAGGCACTGGCACTAAACTCCAGAGATCCCAGGTTCTAGTCTGCCTGTAGGCAGCTTCAGAATCAAAATTCAGCCTTGTTGCAAGAATTGTTTTCAGTTGTGGTGTGTTTACTTTGATGTTAAGGATAAAAATGACTATGAAAAATATAGGACAATGCTTACGTTTAAAGGAAAGCGTCCTGTACTGTACTATTTGTGACAGATGATCAAATACTTGTGTCAGTGTCTCATCCTTCCCCTGGGCATTGCTCAAAAGCTGGCTATTTAATATATCAAATCCTTCTTAGTAGATCCTTACAGTACATTAGGCACTAAATAAGAGAAGTCCCTTCAAACACTGCTCAGAGAGAAAAATATGATCCTATGCAGGGTGTGGTTTGGTTGAGTTTTTGTATAGATATTTTCAAGTACTAAGCATAGCATAAAAATACAATAGACACTATGAACAGTGTTGGTTTCTAAAAGGGTGATCTATCCTCTGAAGGGGCCAAAGGGGTTGGAGCTAGCTAGTCCTGTTTGATTTAGTTTGGGAAGGTTGAGACAACTCAGTCTTTGGAGAGGTTGGTGGGAAGCAGCCTCCTCTAGGCAAGCCCAAGAGCTTGCCTATAGGACCCCTGAAGCCTACTTTTGTCAGGAGAGTAACACTGCATTACTGAATAGCATGTTTGAAGAAAAAAAGACAGGGCCTGAACAGACTTTCAGGGGTGCTGTCAGCTCTTTCTGTGCTAGGGAGGGGGACCAGTAGTTTACACACCAGCTACAAATTCAGTGGACCCTAAGGAATCCTTGAATGTGTACATTTACAGGTTTTCAGTGCTAACTTATAGAGTTACCATATAAAAAAAGAGGACACCCCTGAGAAATGTACCTGTATCTACCAATTCAGTGTATTAATGTGTTCTAGTACATACAGTACATTAATACACCATGAGTTGGTAGATACTGATATGGCTGCACTCCCTCTCAGGGTTGTCCTCTTTTTTGAAATGCCAACGATGGCAATGCTAGCTACCTACACATCTGAATTATCAGTGATTTAAATATATTTAATTGCCACACAGATGAGAAAACACCCTAAGGAGTCTTCCAACTAATTTTTCCCCCCTCCCTCTTTCAGAGGGCCCACACCTGACTCCAGGTTGTGGTTTGGATTGTTTTTCTGGGAGGGTCAATGTCTCTCCACTGACTGCTGAATTGGACGTGATTCCCTCAGGCTAGCCACCAGAAGCAGCCTAGAAAAGCTCTAGCTCTAGCAAAGAATCATTCGACCCCAGGCTGAGCAGCTGGGGCGGGACAGGGCAGCCCTGTTAACGGCAACGGACAGAAATGAATGCCGCGCGAACGAGGACGATTTCCCCAGCTTTACACTCACCTCGCCAGTCCCTGGAACGCCGCCGCCCTTGGGCGCGCTCACGAGCCCTCTCCCCCGCCCCTTCGGGTCTACGTGCTCCCAGCGAGCGTTCCGTAGCGCCCTAACGGCGCTCCGCGGCACGTGACGCCTCCCTGCTTTGGAACCTCGTGTTGCCCTTTTGGAGCCACGTGCACCCTGTGTCTGCTAAGTCCTTTTCGAGAGCGGCTAGCCAACTCTGCTTCCTGCTTACAACCACCCCCGAAAATGCGCCTAAAAAGCCAGGTAGCTTCCCCGTCCCCCTGCGCAGCTGGCTCGTGCGCGGCCTGCGCTGTGAGCGCCCATTCAGCCTAGTCTCTCCTGGTTGGTGGGGAGAAAGGGGACATCTGCTTTACTCTGATAATCCCCACCTCCAGAACTCATATACGGGGTGGGCAGGGCTTTAGAAAAAATGTATTTGGATATGATTTGAAAGCCCGTGGAAATTGAAACACACACTTTATTTTAGCAAGAGAATGTGGCACCCTCACCACCTCCCTCTTACGGCTGCCCCAGGCATCTCTGTATGGATCTTTTGGGTGGTTTCAAAATAGTTTCTTCATGAAACTGGTATCCCAGCTCTCTTGGCATGGAGGCCCCTTTCTGAAAGAGGCAGAAGAAAAGGAGGGGAGGAGAAGCAAACAAGATATTCTTCTCTTCTGCCTGCAAAGACTTGTTTGGCAGAACTACCAAGAGAAAGAACAAAAAAAGTTAAAGGAACATTTTATGTAAGGGATGTGCCTTCATGTTACTACTGGTTGAACTTCTCCAGTCCAGCACCTGGGGTCCTGACTAGTGCTGAATAAGAGAATTAGCTGAACCAATATTGTCTAGTAACATTACCAACAGTTTCACTGCTTAATGGTTTCTTAGAAGACATTTAAGTATAAATTAGAACTAAAGAGCACAGAATACTGAGAGCCAGAGCTGGTAGCTGTAAACAAGCTTTGTAATCACTGGAAGGTTGGCCATCCCCATGATAAGTAGTGATCTGACTCACTAAAATCATGGATTACACCTGTGAGTAAATGAGTGCCAGCTTAGAAATGTTAAACCTGTACTTTTTTCTTGCCCCACTGTCTTTTTTGCCCCATTGTACCAACAACTTACTTGGAATAACGTTTTGTTAACAGGATGGTTGGTGATCTCAGCCACCAGATCCATCCGTTATCCTCTTTCCACCAGTTAGGATCATCATTTCCACCAATTCATTAATTTAGACTCAGCTGGTTAGAGCCCTGCAAATCTGTGGCTCAATTTTGCAGATAAGGATGTGGATACAAATTTTGTATCTAGAACACTGCAAATGTACAGGTATCCATGGGTATCCACATCTGCAAATTTAGGTGTGGATAGCTCTGTATCATTTTTATGGCATCTGGGCACATGTTTTGTATCCACCCAGGTGTCTACTGATTTTATGAGTTCTTAGGAATAATTCCCTATGAGCTCCAGTGCTTCAAGTGAAAAGCCCCTTCATGCTTGTTTATGGGATTGGGAGTTCTGTCTCCAGTGCTTTCTGTGAAGTCTAAATGGTCATTGCCGTCCAAATCAGTGGGAGGACTTTTCTTTTAGCTTTGTGTTTGACTTTGAGAGCAAAAGTGAATCAGGTGGTATCTTTTACTAAACCCAACTTGTGTTGGTGATAGAAACAAGCTATTGAGTTTCACATTTATATTCCCTGTTTTCCTGCTTCTCTCATCAGCGCACACTACTCATTACAAACTACAGAAACTTTGAGTAGAGCTGTACATGATAGCAGAATTTATGTCTGATATCTTACCAGGGAGCACACATTTTCTATTCCAGTGTTTGTTCGTTTAGTCTCCCAGTAACTCTTTAAGCACAGCTCCTGCTGATTTCATGGTGAGTTAACTGCACAGAAGAATTGCACTCTTGGGTCTTTTGGGGGTTACAGCTTTATCTTTATATTATATGGAAGACCACATGAAATTATCTGACATGCTGGCTATTCAATTTTCAGCCCAGTTGTTGCCCTTTTGTTTGAAAGGGGGCCAGCGAGATCAGATTAAAGGTTTCTTTACAAAAAAAAAACAAAAAAAAAACCTTCACTTTTTAATATTTAGTAATTTCCTTGTATTGTTGGAATCATAAGTACAAAAACAGTGTTAGTGAATGAGAAGTACAACATGCAAGTTTCAAAGCAAAAATGAAACCATCAGCTTGCTTTAATTGTACAAAATGAGTGTAATACAAAACAGTGATGGGAGCCTAAATGGTGAAAAGTAAATTAGGTTTTAAATTAGGTAATGTTTGAAGATGTTAGGACATTTTCACATTTATTTCATTGTTAATACTCTGAGGTGTTTTATGAATATGTAAGGAAAGATGAATCTTACCAAAATAATTTAAATGACACTTGAAAAAAACACTTGTGAAGCTTATTTGCTTTGCAAAGGAAACCCTCTTTCCACAGAAATAAGCATTTACTTCATATGCTGGATAGAAAAAAACTCTGCCTAAATACAAAATAAAAACTGGCTTTGGGAGAGGGGGTGTCTTTCTATTCATGAGGAGGTATGAAGTCTCCCTCACTATTTTCATGTCTGGCAGTGAAGCGTATGTTTTACATCAGCCACTAGTCCCAGGTTTGGTGTTGACAGCAGGGGACTTAGTTCATGTACAAACATTTATTTGCATTACAAGGTTTCTTGGGGAGGCAGGTAGTGTTTTTTAAGAAAATACTAGAAAGAAATCTTTTATAAATGGTTTATCAAGTGCTGAGAGTTGAATATCTGAAATATAAAAACTAGAACCAGGTAAGCAGAATTTCAGCCAAAAACTATAGAGCTGGTTTAAACAGACTGACTACTTTCACGTGTGCCTGGGTGAAAACAAAAAAGGTACCTCTGTTCCAAACCATCTGCCTAACTGGTTTATAAACCTGGGGAAATGGAAGGAGAGGGAAGTCACCAATCTGATGCCTTTGCAAAGGAACCAAAAATGCTGTTACTGGCTCTGGGACCTCTTTTAGGCTATGTCTACACTATCCAAAAACTTCAAAATGGCCATGCAAATGGCCATTTCGAAGTTTATTAATGAAGCACTGAAATACATATTCAGCGCCTCATTAGCATGCGGGTGGCTGCAGCACTTCGAAATAGACGTGGCTCGCAGCTGCGCAGCTCGTCCAGACGGGGCTCGTTTTCGAAAGGACCCCGCCTACTTCGAAGTCCCCTTATTCCCATCTGCTCATAGGAATAAGGGGACTTCGAAGTAGGCAGGGTCCTTTCAAAAAGGAGCCACGAGGCGGCGAGCCACATCAATTTCGAAGTGCCGCGGCTGCCCACATGCTAATGAGGCCCTGAATATGTATTTCAGCGCTTCATTAGTAAACTTCAAAATGGCCATTTGCATGGCCATTTCGAAGTTTTTGACTAGTGCAGACACGGCCTTACTGTGGGGTAGGGGAGAGGGAGAGATGTGGGGAGTAAAGAGGGAACAACTGTTGTTTGGGGACTGAATACCTTATGGTTGATTTGTCTCCCAGCTATCTTGGAGATATAATCGGATGGTGTAGATAGGACTCTTTACCTGTGTGGTGGTTGTTTTTGGGAAGATAACTTACCTGTGTATCCCTCAAGAGAAATAAAAGCAAAAGGACAGTCAAGGGGAGATAATTCAAAAACAACAAAATGGCAGCCCTGCTCCCATTTTGGATGTCCTGTGTGAAGGGTAACCAGCTTCAGAACCTGATTTCTTCCACTTTTCTCTGGAAGAGCCTGAAAGCGATTTCTGTAGCCTTATGAAACTGGTGGCACAGTCACTGCTGCTCTTGCTAATTCAGGGGCCAGGGGGTGCTGCTGTGTGGCAGCACACTGAACCAAAACGTTTCTGGCAACTCCATCAGCATCTACTAAATTTATGATTGTAATCTTAAAGTTAAATGTCTGGCCCATGAGGTTGCAGAGGTGACATTCCAAATGAAGACTAGTACTAAAACTTTACCTGTTTAGAAACAATAGATGTGAGAGAGACAGTAGCTTTTTCCATTTTGCTCACTGGAGGCTGAGTGAAATCTGAAGATAAAAATACACTTCTGATCATTTTGGCAGAAGCAGCCAGATGTCTGTGAAGCTTGCTCTTCTCTCCCACTCTGACTTCTGGGACTATTACAGCTGACAGTTTTAGAGGAGGCAATAGTTCTTCATGCCCCAACCCCTTGTAGAATTACATCTATAGTGTGTATTTTTCTAGGTAATTTGAGATTGGTCCAGTTATTTATTTTTCTGTGAGAGTTTCCATCCTTATTAACTGTTGTAGTGGATAAACAATTGATCAGAATGGCAACAAGAGGAGCAAAGAAATTCGGAATATAGATGTATCCATGTGGAACTGTGGGTAGAACAGTAAAACTCTGATGATCACACTTAAGTTTTGTTAGCTCTGCCTGCATTTCAGTCTCAAGGGAAGTACATTCCAAACAGTAAACACGTATGAAACTTTGTCTTCTTTTTAGGCTGTCCTGCCTTCCTGGTTAATGGTAAAACATTTTGCAGAGTTCAGTATCATTGATGAGATGTAAAGAAATTGGTATCTATCAATACTACACATGGACCCATTTGGTATCTGTTAATATAGTGAGTCTTATTATAAGTCTAAGTTGCCCCTCACTCATCAAGCATCCTTGGGACCTGACAGCTGCTGAATGAGAGAATTTGCCGCATCAGAGAAGGTCAGTATTGTCTAGCAGCATTACCAACACTTGCACTGCTTACTGGGCTCTTAGAAGACATTTAGGGTGTAAAATGGAGCTACATAACAGCACAGAACACTGACAGCCAGGACTGTTGGCTGTAAAAAAACTTTATGGGACCATGGGAAGCTTAGCCATGACCATGATAAGCGGTTGTACAGCTAACTAAAATTATGCCCCAGTATGGAAGTTGCCAGGCAGGAGTTCTGGACTTAGAGTGGTTCAACCTGTATGTCCATCCTAATAGAATAATCCTGTTCAGCAATCAAGAATGACTGTAGAAAAAGAACTAGTCACAAGAAACGTGAAAAATGGCACCTGTTACATAAATCAAAACAAAAAGCAGTCAAGTAGCACTTTAAAGACTAGCAAAATAGTTTATTAGGTGAGCTTTCGTAGGACAGACCCACTTCTTCAGACCATAGCCAGACCAGAACAGACTCAATATTTAAGGCACAGAGAACCAAAAACAGTAAGCAAGGAGGACAAATCAGAAAAAGATAATCAAGGTGAACAAATCAGAGAGTGGAGGGGTGGGGGGGAAGGTCAAGAATTAGGTTGAGCCAAGTATGCAGACGAGCCCCTATAGTGACTCAGAAAGTTCCCATCACGATTTAAACCATGTGTTAATGTGCCAAATTTGAATATAAAAGCCAGCTCGGCTGTTTCTCTTTCCAGAACGGTGCAATAATTCCTTTTCAGTAACACACATACCTTTAGGTCATTGACAGTATGCCCCATTCCAAAACAGACATCAAAACACTCCAGATCCACAAACCAGTCAGTCAACATTTTAATGGAATGGGGCATACTAATAACTTTGGAACTGATATTTAATGTTCTTCTGTGACCTACTACAGTTAGTCATAAATTGACTTTAAATTGCTGAGTGGTTAAAAGCAAACCAAAATGCTAGTGAGTTTCTCAGGTTTCTTCAATAGTTTGGTTTGGGGTTTTATTTATCTTTGGTGGGGAAAGAGGTCTACCCTTAAAGGATCTAAAGTCTCAACAGATACTTATATTTAGTACCCTATTTTTTTCATCCTTTTTTTCCCCCAGAAAACTGTTTGTTCCTGATGTAAAATGAAACAAAAGAGAACATTTTAATCTCTTGAAAGAAGGGAATGTCATTTGAAATTCAGCGCATATTATGTAGCATAAAGAGCATGAATTTGAGTCAGGCTAGATTCCCCAATATCAAAGGTGACAGTTTTGTATTACAACTGCTCATTAGCATAATTGATACAAGTTTGTGAAATTCCCAGACTGTGCAAAAGCATCTCCAGTATTGTTAAAAGTAAATTTATTTTAAAAAGAGAAAGTATTTTTAAAAGAACACATCAGTAACTCTTTAGAATTAGAGAAAGTAATGATGTGAGCAGTTCAGTACCCTGGTGTGATTTCAAGTTGTTATAAGCTGGTGATTTCAGTGTTGTGAATGTTTGTTTTCAGGTTTGTTTTTAATACTCTACTTTGACACTGGGAGGAAAAATGCGAAATAAACTATATTTTGTACTCTTATTTTCTTTCTGCTGATTATGTAGCAACAGTTGTTAATTAACAGTATTATTCTCTGAGCTGCATTGACATTGGTGGTATACTAGAAAGGAAGTTAAAAAAACATTAATTCTGGGAGAAAAGGGGATTAGACCATAGGACTAACAGGATTCTTGGATTCTATTCCTGGCTTTTCTTTTTTTCCCAAACTCTTTTTGGGAGCTTGAACAAGTCACTTAGGCCTAGTGTATGTTTAAATTTTACTAGCATCACTATGTCAGTTAGAGATCTGATTTTCTTTTAACACACATAGCTGTGCTGATAGAAGCCCAAGTGTGGACACAGTTATAATGACATAAGCTAGAGATGTAGGTAGTCTGTTGTGTCTGATGATGACGTCTCGAGCTTGCACAGGCTCATTGGTTGTGGACTCGCACGTGGCTGAGGAATCCAAGCTTTGAACAGCAAGGGCGTTCAGAGTGGGGGCAAGGGAATTTTCCTGACTCTGTTGGTGCGGCTGCTGCTGTTGCTTTCTTCCTCTCACAAGCATCAGTGAGGTGTATGCGTCGCTGCTCTTCAAAGTTGTCATACATGTGTCGTACGAGAGCACGCCAGCCTGTCTGGTCTTCTGCGTGCTGCTCTAGCTGATCTGGTTTTAAACCAGCATGAGCAATGTTGGCCTTCACATAGGCTTTATACCTCTTGCAAGGCATACCTTGATTCCTTTTGCCCTGGGAGAGTTCACCGTAGAGAAGTTGCTTAGGTATTCTTGACTCCTCCGTTCGTATGACTTGCCCTGTCCAGTGAAGCTGGACTTTCAGAATTATGGCTTCAGTGCTTGTGGTTCCTGCTCTGTCCGGGACTTCCAGGCTCTTAACTCTGTCCTGACATCAAGTGTGTAAGGAACCTACAACCCACATGCTGGATCAAGCTCCTCCTGTCTTCCCTTGATCCAGTCTGAAAGACTTAGGGCACCCCCTCCCCACATCAGGGGGAAATAATTGGAAGCTGGTGCTAAGTACCTTGTGTAGCTGG
Organism: Carettochelys insculpta; assembly: GCF_033958435.1. Classification (NCBI taxonomy): domain Eukaryota; kingdom Metazoa; phylum Chordata; order Testudines; family Carettochelyidae; genus Carettochelys; species Carettochelys insculpta. The sequence goes on from NC_134145.1 coordinate 9,454,873, forward strand.
CACTGCCTGATGGAGTGGTGGAGGAAGTAGCTCTGCATTCTGTTGTTCCTCTTCCTCCTGCCCCCCCGGCTATGAGCATGCAGCAGTGCAGGGAAGTGTTCTCCTGCAGGCATCATCCTGGTCATTTTCATTGGCTGGGAATTGTGGCCAGCTGGAGCAGGGGTGGCGCCTGCAAGCACATCATGGTTTGGAGCCACCTATGGGCTCCCACTTGGGAGCTGCACCTAGGTAAATGGCCCGATCCCTTGTCTCCTCCCATGCCTCTCTCCTACCCAGATCCTGCACCCCCATGCCCAGCCCATTCCTGCTTTCTACCTGATTCCTAAACTCCACACCCTCATCCACCTTACACATCGTAACTCCTGCCCAGACCCCGGACCCTCAGCTTGCTCCTACATCCTGTCTCCTGCCCAGACTCCACCCCACCTTGTTTTTCACAAGCTTCTTCCTGCACAGTGAACCCCTCATTTTTGGCTCCACCCTAGAGCCTGGAGATGCCCACAAAAATCTACCAGCATCAGAAGAGTTAATCTGGCCCTTGGGTAAACCTTGAGCCTTGATGTCTGCCCCATCACAAGGCTGGAGTGTGAGGGGGATTCTAGCTCCCCTAGTTGCATGAGTGTGGCGAGTGGGGATTTTTTTCTGCTTCTCAGCTGGGAGTCATGCCAGTGAGGGGATTCTGTTTGTTTCTTTGTTTTTCAACTTCTTCCTTTTGTGTGGCCCCCAACTGATTTTTTTTCTGTGAACCAGTGGCCCCCAATCCAAAAAAGGTTCCCCACCGCTGGCATAAGCTATAATGGTATGAGTGCTTTTAAGTGCATCCGCACAATGGTTTATTGTTATAGCTAAACTAAACTAGGAAAGCACTCCATCGTGATAAGGCCTTAACTTTAAGGGTCCCATATTTGTAAAGCCTGATTCAAATAATGTAATTTAGAACGGTATTTTCAGAGGATCTGTGGTCAGACCACTAATTCCCTCTCAAGTTGCATTGAGCCTCCCAGCTTAGTACTGAAGTATCTGATTTGATGGTTCTATCAGGTAGTTAGATTGGCTATAACAATAGCTGTCTGACCCACTGCATCCCATTTCAGTTGTTTGTGAGAAGCAGAACTCTAATTTGTGGAGTATTTGAGAACATTGGACGAAGGGTGCTAAGTAATTGAAATGTAATATTAGTATGACATGCTCCAAAACGACTCCATTTCTTTCATAACACGGTTACCTTACTGATAGCAAAAAGAAGTCTTCTGGCTATACATAGACCGAAATCAATTCAAGTTTCATGACCCTTTGTAGACACTCAAAGACTTTGTTGAGATTAAGTGCACTTTGCTGCTGGTCAGGAGAATCCTCTGTTTTGCTATAAGGCGAATCAGTGACGTGTTTCTCTAATTTGTTCTGGAATGAAGATCGACACTAGTGATTTTGGGAGAGATGGTACCAAAACCTTTGGCTAAATTTGATTGGTGTCTCTGTACTCCTTTGAGACCAGAGAATGATGTTGCAGCTTCAGCAGTGTTCAAGGTACCGTGCATGATGCAACATTTTCCATTGCGTTCAGCTGACATCTCTGAAACATGACATCTCTGAAACATTTGTTTGGAATGACGGCCCTTTCATTTATTTTGGTTCTAGATCTCAGTTGTTTTAAGCAAGGTGTTCACCTTGTAAATTTTTGTTGTTTGCCCTATTCATGACATGCCAGTGTGGATTTTCTTTATTACATGGTCCTCCTGACTCAATGGGTTTCATATTTGGCCCATAAAAGCACTATGTTCAGCTGAATGCATCCTGCAGTATTTGCATTGCTGTCCGTCCATGCATGCTCAAGGGCAACTCAGCATGTTGAATTACTAGATTTGGATAATATCCATGGTAGTTGGAAGTGACAGAGGGATCAGAGAAAAAAAATAGTAATGTAGGTATTCTTCTAGGGGAAAAAATGCATTGTAGTTAGATATATGGCTGCCTCTGGGAAAACCAACTCTGGTGTAGAAAAGTGGCAGTAGTGGGAAAGATAAGGGAGTCCTCCATCACCTTGCCTCCAGTTAGAAAAATGAAATTCTGGAGGCATGATTCCATGTAAGGTTCTTGTGTTTTATAAGTGATAGAATGCGTTTCTGATCCCTGCCTCCTCCTAGGTCTGCTGCATTCACTCAGAAGGCAAGGGAGTCCCATCACTATTTGCTTTTTCTCTTTTATACTTCAAGTATACTGCCTGAACTGCAAAGATTAACATTTCACCCACGTAGCTATATATGTAAGGCATCACTGGAGTCCAGTGTTTCAGACTCCTGCCAAAGTGGGGAAAATCTTGCCAAAAGTTCCATTGTAATTTTTGAGTGTCCATATGAAAACATGTTTCAGTATGTCTGACTGGTACAGTGAAAGAATGAGAGTTCAGCAGCAATAAAGCCTATGTAGAATGAGAATTCATGCCATCATAAGGAGTTCCATTCTATCAGATGCTATCAATTGCCCATGAAGGCTGCTTTTATTCTTTTAAATGACTCAACATGTCTCTTTTTTCTCCAGTCCATCCTATTTTCCCTCTTCACCATCGTGTGCTGACTCAGCAGTAAGGCTGCGGGTAGCTACACGCCATAGGGAAAAGCACACTGTCCACACTGCATGTCAGTGAAAGTCTCTGGCAGAGGGAGGCAGCCAGGGAAGGGCTTCAGCATCTCACTGGTTAGACCAGTGGTGTGTAATGTATGGCCCATTGAGGTTCTATATGTGACCCACGAGACGTTTTGTTTCCTTTTGCCCATGCCCAGAGTTGGCAGATTCCACTGATTTCCAGCCATGTAGTGGTTTTCCTACCAGTACTACTAAAGGGACGTACATGTAAAGAGAGGGCACATGAAGTGAGGTGTGTGCTGATTGTGCCCCAGCAAAGTACTGCTGCAGTTCAGTCAGCAAATTCTAGGTATGAAAGCGCAGTTAGCAAAACTACCCTGTTCTGGGAGACTGTCTGGCTTACAGCTATCTATCTTGTGGCCCACTGAGATGAAGGAGGACCACTCGTGCAGCCCACTCACTAGCCTAGGTTGCCTATCACTGTGTTGGAGCCTTTCCATGCTGCCACAGTGCATCTGCAGCACAGATAGGACTCCCACAGCCAGGCCCTGTCAGAGCCATTTCCTCTGCTTCGCCTTTGCCAGACCTTTTCTCCACACTTGTATTCTTGCAGAGGGGAATGGCTCCTGCAGAGGACACTACACTGCTACATCGCAGTGTCAAAGGAGAAGCACATTTGGACAAAGACCCTTCTTCTGTAAACATTTGCAGTATTCCAGAAGGGGGATTTGCTTCAGAAGGACCCCTGTTTCCTTCTGAAGGAGCCCCGTCTACATGGTAGCTTTGCTTCTGGAAGTGGGGTGGTGTAGATGTGGCCAAAGAGAGCTGTGTAGCTTCAGTTTTGAAGCATTATTTTACTCTCCTAAGCTGTGCCTAGCTGTCTGCATTGCCAAGGAACTACACAAATGTGTATGCTACATACTGTCAAAAGGAGCATATGGTGTCAATGAAGCTTAACTCAGAGGCCAGCCAGGTTTCCCGTTTCAACAGCAGGACCTTAAGGGGAGAGAACTAGCTGTCCACTTCCCGCAGCTGGCAGGGTGACCACAGGGGTGAGAAATTGCATGCTTACCCAGATACTTACCTCTAGCAGGAAAAGATCTTAAGGTCAGCCCAAACCCCAGATGCTACGACAGCATAGCACATGCCCCTTTACACTCCTTACACAGATGGTCGAGCTATTGAGTAAATATCTGAAAGAAGCAGAGATGTGAATCAGGGTGATTAACATAACATCCAGAGCTACAGTTTAGAAATCACATTAAAAAGTAAATGCCAGAGCTGGGTGTAGGACGATATATGGGCCTTTAAAAAACAAAACAATCCTTTGTGTATTGAGACTTTGAGATGTTTTTCCCCGTGCCCACAGATGTTGTTGGGGCCATTGGGTGTTTCAAGATAGGCTAAATACAAAATTTAATAATCCGGTAAATGCTTTCAGAGATTAGTTCAGGGTGCAAAGATTATCATTCTTCTACCACCCGTGTTCTCCAAGATCAAGTTTCTGCACTTACTGAACCCCACTGAAAGGTTCTTATTTCCTGTCTGCACAGTTACACTTCTCATTTTTTAAGTTTCTCTTTCCGGTTTATTTGATTCCAGCTTCCCTGTGCGTTCAGTCAGAATATTCTTCTTTATGATCACATCATCCCGCAAAAGGGAGGGAAGTTTGAAATGCTTTCCTGTAAAGCTTTTCCCGGGGTAAAGTAATCCTGCCTGCAAATTCTGATTTCTTTCCTATGAAAACAGACACTCATTTGAAGAGAGGAAATGGTTTTCCTCCACGTGTTTGAGAACCTGCTCTTCTGATGGGCACAAGCTGAGATACAAACTAGACATTGGGAAGGAATTTGATATGATAGCTCAATCCCTGGCCAGAACTTCAGGGTGAAAGTTCAAGTAGTGTGTAAATGTGGGTTTCACACAAATATGCACTCCCCTCATTTCCATGTTGCTCTGTGGTGGCTTTTCCTCCTGTAGAATGTTCCCACTCTAGCCTACTCTCTCTCATGCTGTGTTGAAATGGATGGAGCACAAAAAATCCAGTGTAAGATGTGCCATTGGGGATGTCGTCCATGTCCCGTTCTCCTTACTGGCACTGCTGTTTGTTAAATATGCAACAGGGATTGTGTGTGGCATGACAGCCCCCATGTTAGTTCTGTGACTCTGGAGGATTACTCTTGTTCTGGGCTGCTTTGCAGGCTTGTTATGCCACTGTTGATGTGCAAAATAGTCCTGGAAATGATGTCTCTCATCTTGAACACTCACACCCTTTCCATTAAAGCAGTCTCTTGTTGTTGAGGGTGCAAAGGGGTTTTGAAGTTCTGTTGCAGGCTATAAGAGTTAAGTGGATTCAGGGCTGAAGGCATTTTTAGAGATTATTCTGTCAGGGTGATTTGGGCTTCTTGGGCACAAGGAAAAGGCAACCACTTGGGAAACTTTTACCCTTGCATTGTTTATCTTGTGTGGTAGAGCAGAGACTTTTCACTCTCCCATGTCAGTGGTCTAAGTGCCTCTGGGGTGACACATATATCCAGATTTTAAAGAAATGCTTGAATTTAGGCTGCTAGATAAGTAGCCTGATTTTCAAAGTGTTGAGTCTTCAGTAGTGCCCAGCAATGGCAGTGGAAAGTATTGGTTAATGTTTTCCTTTGATTTTACATGTATATGATGCCTTTAATCCAAACAAGTTCCATGCTTCTTCACAAACTGTTATTTCCATCAAAACTAAAAAAGCAGTGATGTAGCACTTTAAAGGCTAACAAAATAATTTATTAGGTGATGAGCTTCTGTGGGACAGACCCACTTCTTTACAGCTTTTTCATAGCTTCTTTGTGTTAATAGAATACAGACTAACTTGGCTAAATCTCTGTTATTTCCATGTTAGCCACTTAGGCACTTTTTTGTATGGTGCACAATCATGCTGTTTGACATGGTTAAAATATAACCTGTGCAATGACAATTTCAAGAAAAAAAACGAAGGGAAAGAGAATAAATAGAGTCATTGGAATTTTGCCAGGACACCAACTTTGAGAGTTTTTCTCTGCAAAAACCTCCATGGGATAAATATCAATTTCTCTTGTTGAGCCAGTCCTTTACTTATGGACATTTTAAAAACAGACTAACATCTCTTAACATTAAAGGTGTTGTAAAATATAAAATTCCTTCATTTGGTAAGCTGACAGCTGCTACTGGCTTTCCCATGAAACACATTTTTAAAAGTGTATTTTCACCTGATGCATTATAATATTTTTTGGTTCCTTTGCGCATCTTGGGAACAATGCTGAAAATAGAGCCCTTCTAGTTTATGTGAGGTTTTTAAGATACTTCATTGAAGGGTGTCAGAAGCGCAAGTTTTATCTGAACAAATTAATGTGTCTCTGGACCCAACTTATAAAGCATCCAGTAGGGATGTAAAATCCTGTTTGATTGGTTAACTCCAGTGTGGCCAGAGCAGCCCTAGTCCCCAGCATGCATGCAGGCAGGAGTGGTCCCTAGCCTCCAATGATACTGTTAAAAGCCATATTGTTTGTTGTTTCAGAGGGGTTTCAGAATCCTATAAAACTTCAGGAAAACTTCCAGACAGACTATAAATGCATTCCAGCAATGGAATGAGATATTCTTAACCTATCCAGTCACAAGCCACTGCCTTCTCGTTTTCACTGTAGCTGTCAATATGACTGTTGTCTTAGGCAGTCATAAGTTATAATGCAACTCATTTCTGTTTGGGGCCTCCTGCTGTTTTGCGTCTTTGGAATCTGCTGAACTTTCTAGAGCTCAGGCATCTCATTTTAAAACAATGTTATGTTTCTAACCTTTGTGATTGTAAAGGAAACTTTCATGGTAAGCCACACAGCCTTGTCTTTTGAAAAGGTGTGGAAGTAGCTTGCCCCCTTCAGGACTGACCCAGTTATTAACAGAGCTGTTCCACAGAGACCAACCTAAACCATCTGCATTTAACTTTGAGGGTGCAGTACAATGCAACACTGAAAAAAACATTTTTTTCTTCCTTTTACTGCATGTAACTTCTGTGAATCCAAGACCTTGAGAGGGACGAAGACTGTTACATCTCACTCCTGAGAGAGATGAGAAAAATATTAGACCTTGTTCTCTTGACCATCCACTTCCTTTGTATTGCTGTCATTGATGCTGTTGAATAATAGAATACCATTAAGACAGGCAAGACTTGCCATTTCCTGTAACTCACCTACCTGGTCTGGAAATTTTTGGCTTCAGACTTCATTTAAAGGTGATGCCCCTCAGTCTGTCCTAGATTACACACTTTACATGGTAAATACCAAGGCCTCCATCCTATTGTCAGCCAAAACTATTGTACAGAATCTGCTCCTTCCTGTCCTCTGAAAATGCAGTACCTTCTCTTACCTTGGAGAACTAACTTAACCACTTAAGAAGGAAAGAGGAGTTTACCATCTCTGTTTCAGATATTCCAGAAAGGTCACAGGAGTGAGAAAGCACAATATAGGGGGGGTCTTCGCTATAAGTCCAGGTTACATTCCCAAATAATGCAACTTATAGTGAAATGACTTATAAAGGGGAATTAATATCCATAAGGAGTAATCTAATTAGCTTGAGACACATTCCCAGCGTATACAGTTCACACACATATGGTACGTATAATACACTTATAACCCACAAAAAAATAGAATAGAATAGAAATAAATAAGTAGGTACTAATAAATAATAATAAGCTGGTTAGAAAGATAGATAAATAAATAGAAAAAGATAAGATAGCTCCCCACAGCTTGCCAGCTCACTGCCTATCCCCACAGCTATCTGTCTGTCCCTGCTGGCTCCCCAACGGCACCCTGTGGCTCCCTGCTGGCTCTCTGCAGCACTCCCTGCCTGTCCTTGTGGCTCCCCCAGCTATCTGCCAGGTCCCCCGACTCTTCCCCGCAGCTCCCCACCTGTCCCTCATGACTTCAGGTCTCACTTCCAGGGCTCTGCGCCACAGCGTCTGCAACCCAGCCTCCACAAAGCTCTGTTGTGTTCCTGACTTTTGGTCCCTTGGCCCCTGACTTCAGAGCAGATGAGTGCAACATATAATGGATCTTCTTTCCTGAATTAACTAACAACTTATATGTGAAATGACTTATAACGAAGCGATATATAATGAGGACCCTCTGTACCAGGGCTTAACATCTAGTGCCCAAATCAGCTTATCTTGTTCAAGAGCTTCTACATGGAAACCCTCCATTCCATGGGACTAGTCAGAGAGCTGCTGGAATGTCTTATGTTGATAGACCTGGATGACTCATATCTTTCATTTATGGCTCATGAAAGCCAACTACAAGTACCTGGGATTTTCTATAATTTACCATCTTTGTTTTGTTCCTTCTGAAAACATCAGTCATGCTGCCTCATTTCTGTGACCTGATCTGTGGAAAAGCTTGGGGAGAGGGTCTGGTTAGTGCACAGGAGTAGGAGTATTGGACTCCTGAGTTCTAATCTAGGTTATGGCACTGATTTTCTGTCCTCCCTATTATTCTGTTCTGTATCTTTTCTGGTAATCCTTCCTGTACTGAAGATGTGGCTTTGCCAGCCATTTGCACACTGCACGATCATTTCTTCTGATTTCTGTTGTGTCTCCTTGTTCTGATGTATTCTGGTATCCTGCTGATGGAGATCCTGTTTGTTAGTATTTTTTTTTCCCCTCCAGTATTTCCCTTGGTGTCTTTTGATTGCTGCATTACATCTTGTGAACAACAGGACGTTAGTCCCCATTTTGAGTTTTCAGCTCTGTCCTCACTAGTAAGATTTCTTGGTTTAGGTATTAGGGAGTACTAGTTTATCACAATACGTTAACTGACATTTCCGTGATTGTTCTGAGTCCAGCAATAAATTTCTGGGGAAAGTAAATTTCTGGGGAAAGGCTGAATCGTTTATGTTGTTTGCGAGTTTGATCCAGCCACAGAAATGTGGACACTTAGGAATAGATTGCTCTAGGGATACAGGAGAAGGGACTAGCTGTAGTGCTTGTGAAAATCAAGGAGCTGCCACACACATACCAGAAGGACAGTGAGGCTAACAGTTGACCTTATGCAGAGCCACAGAGCTGCTACTTTTGCAGAGTAGTACATGCCATCTTGGGTGGAGACACCACTCCTTATCCCCAAGACAAAGCGTGGTGGATACTTCTCAGGATGCTGAATCATAGGTCCCTGCCCTGTACAATGGGGAGGAAGAGGTGGATGAACAGGAAATGAGCCTGTCCCAACAGTTAAGCATAGGTGAGCCAGACACAGAGAAAATGATTTCTGGTAATTGAATTCTTAACTTTGAAATCACAGGGGCTGCAAGCCCAAAGTAGCAGGACACCGCTGTTGATTTGTTAGTGAAACAAACAAGAGGTAGAGTTGCGATCTGCTTTTAATTCCCGTGTAAGTTTAGGTCACAAGGGCCACTATCAGCAGTTTATGTGCACCCAAATGTCTGGTGAAACTTACGTAGCAATGTTGATGAAACTTTCATGGAGGTAGTCTGCAATCTTCTGTCAAAGCTTTCTGGGGTGCCTTATTTCTTCTGCAGTAGGATGCTTTCCCACACCCCTTATCAAGTACTTCAGCAGGCACCACTGAAGCAAACAGGCCAGCAGCATCCAGGGCAGGTGACATAAGGACACCCTCAGCAACTATGTTTTCTCTGCCGTTGTTATATTGTACACTCTGGTGGACCTGTAGGTTCACCAGTCTGGTGCTCACCTTCTTCTGCAGGCCATAGACAGATCTGTTTCAGGGTGGCCCTGTGCTCCCTCTCAACGTCCCACATAGTATTATGGGCCAGGGCACTCTGTTTTTCACTCACCCGCGGGGACATTACAGAAAATAACAGCTTTGCATACATGAACCTGTGAAAGACACAGTTCACATATGTGAACCTGAAGTGGGAATGACTATTCTTTCCTCTTCATAATTTTTATTTGGCTAATTACATTTTATTAAGTCCTGGGGGGTGTTATGGTTTTTTTTTTTGTTTGTTTGCTTGTTTTAATTTGGCTTGTTCACGTTATAGAATAAAAGTCTATTTTTGGAGCATAATACATCTTTATTAGGTCATAACTTTTTCTGGCTGGTGATAAACAGGTCTGACAGCAATCAGTTTCTTGTTACTTCATTGTGCCACAGAACATCATTCATAAACAATATTAATAGGTGCACAGATGATGTTAGATTCCTACATACACAGCAGTCACTACAAAAGTCATTCTAAGCCACAAAAATGTGTGTTGCTGTAGTATGCACGTAGAACATACAACAGCAACACACACTGCTCTGGTTCATTATTAAAATGATCTTTCAAAGAATCCATGAGCCATATAGTTCTGCTTTGAGCTTTTCTAATAGACCCTGTATCTGACTATTCAGACTCAGCAAACATCTGCTCCACCTCCGCCCTTATTCCAGGGAAACTTCCCACTTTGCTTCACAGATAACAGGCAGGGTGCATCAACGGTAACCATTGGGCTGCTTTGTTTACTGAGATCCCATACTGCAAAAAAACAATGCCAGTGACCAAAGTCACATTCAGCTTCCATTCTGGACCTCCTAAGTCTGTTGTTGAAGTGTTCCTTTGTGTTCTCAAGATGACCTGTATACGGCTTAATTATCCATGGGAGCAAGCGGTAGGCTGAGTTGTCTAGGATCGCTAACAGCAATTCAATATTCCTAATAATAATTTGGTGGTTCCCTTCTTGCAGCTTTTTCACCAGTCTTATGTTCTTAAAGATATCATGTCCCTTCCCTGACCAGTCCACGCTGATGTTGGTAAAGCGTCCATGATGACCTGTTGGTACCTGTGGATAATGGCCTATGTCATGGATTTCCTGATTCTACCGTGATTGCTACACATCTGCCAGGAATCTGGTATTGTGAGATTCCATAGAGTAATCGCCACTCGCTTCTCAACTACCAATGTGAAGCTCTCAATTTGGAATCCCTGTGCTGCTAGTAGCTGTGGTGAGTTTGGTGCACAGATGAGAAATGTGGCTTTGTGCATCCAAAAATTCTGCAGCCACTACTGGTCATTCCAAACCTGTATTACAAAGCAATCTGTCCAGGCAGTGCTTGTTCCTTTGGTCTAGAAACAGTTCTCCACCATTTCCTGTTGCTCTGTGGATGCTACCAGCAGCTTTAAATTGCTTCTTGTTTGTCCCACAACATTCTAGCCTCCAAGAAATCGTATTTCCTGTGGCTCTTGCAGCACTGCAGAATCAGGTGCCCTGTTGCTTGCAGCATTCAGGACAGTAGTGCAGAGCTGTGCAGGCTCTGTGCTTCTGTCAGAGAAGAGATTCACAAGCGCATGAGACTTCAGAAAGAAAGCATGAATCACAATGGGCCGTGTATTAAATTATGTGTTGGAGACCATGGTATCATGGAAAGTTGACCTCGTGCTCCCAGTCACCTGTGCGCAACTCAATTCAACCCCATCAGGCATTGCAAAACCTTCCCAGAAGATCCTTCACTAAAAAGTGGTAAGTTGCACAGGGAAATACCTGCCCACCATGCACTGCATTCTGCATTGATATGCACACTTCTGGTAAGGATGTGCACCATCAATACAGAGAGCCAGCTGTGTGCAAAAACAAGCAATGTCATAACTGCAACATTTGTGTGCCTATATAACTTTGGTCAACATAATTTTATAGACTAGACATGGCCCGAGTTAGCATTATTTATTAAACAGTGATGTTGAGAATTATGGGTATGGAGACATGATTTCAAAGACCCCTTTTGTGACATACTCTGCTGCATATAGACAGTCAATATAGATAGATAGATACCATACAGACTCATTCATTAGCCTGTTTATTTATAAGCCAATTCCCCTAAGATGAACAGGCAAAAATAGAAAAATGTTCTGACTCTTTCATAATCCAGCTCTGTATTTCAGGGATTGGCAAACTTAATTTCCCAACCCAGTCAGGCTGAATCACTTATGTACCAGGACACGCTGTTTACCTGAAGCGTCAGCAGGCAAAAAGCCCTGCACCTCCCAGCGTGTGCAATTCACTATTCCCGGCCAAGTGGTGCCAGTCAGAACTTCCGTCATCCCACACTGCTTCCTGTTACTCCCATTTGCCGGGAACAGATACAGGGAGTTAAGAGAATCCGTACCTGCCAGCGTTCTAGGTAAACACAATGATCTCGCATGCCAGTGGGTTACCCTGACAAGCTGGGAGCCAACATTTTACTGACTTATTGACAAACCAACCCTCACTCTTTGATTCACCTTTTTTTTTTTGCCAGAAATATTCAGCTTATGAAAGACATATATGGTACTTTGTCCATGTCACCGTAATATCGCTGTTCATTGCAATCATTAATATATTAAATGAATGCATCACTGTTTACAGGTGATGAACGGTGCACAGGGTAGGTTCAGTGAGGTGCTTAAGATCACATCTGAAATTTAGAATGCCTATTTTTTTTTCTGCTTTGATCAGTGCTTTAAAAGCCTTGGGTTAGGTGCCCGAATACATGGCGTGATTTCCTCTTCCCCACCCCTTACGATACTCATCACATTCAGCCCTTATTGAAAATGTACAGCTTCCATTATCTTCACCTCTAAAAGTAAGGCAACATATTCAGATGGATAAATTTAGGTATCTAAATTGGTAGATATTGTCCTTAGTTTTCTGCGCACCCTCAGGAAAATAGAGATTTCAGAACATTGCTCACATTTTTTGACTGGTTGAAAATTAGCTCAGAATACTGAGTAGCTGAAATTCCACCTGTGAAAGTAGGGATGGCTTTTTTATGATATCACTATAGTTCTTGGCTCGGGTTGGACCGTAAAAGTAATGAGAGCTGAGGGGAAGCCCCTGTTCTGGATTTAACCCTGCTGCTTTATGACATGGAAAAGGATGCATAAGAGGGAAAATATTCTCTGGATCATCTCTTTCAAAATACTGTGGCAGTCATTTGTACCAAGAAATATAAGAGTTGACAATGTCCTAGATACCAGGACTCCACAGCAATAGCCTAGAAGTACTTTAATTTTTCTTGTTCTTTACATGTCACTGTGCTATCTGGGTGTCCTTGCAGATGTCAGTACTACCCACCCAGGCCTCAGCAGCGTAGGACTGAATGGCCTGCTCCCTGTTTGCTTATCCATGGAGACACCAGTATGGTTACTTATCTTGCAAAGTAGTATTGCAAGGACATAGTACAGACATAAGGGTGCCTGATGCACATTGTGTCCCAAATAGCCTGCTTAGATAGGGTACCAAGGACCATGCAGATGTTAATGAACACTGTGAGGAAATATCTGGGTTTGATCATGCTCTCCAGCCATCCTAAAGCTCTACATAGCTCTTGTGCCATTTCCTCTACATTCATCTTCTCCTAATACATGAGGTCAGCATCACTGCTTATTCCTCAGCTTTCGCTCCCCAACTCCTGTTTACAGCACCCTCACCTGCCCTTTAGCTCATTCCTTTTTCAGGCTCCTGAATCCATGTGTCTCTTTCCTGCAACCTTTAATCCTCCTGAATATTTCCTTTTCTCCCTGTCTCTTGTTCACTTGGGAGTTGGGTGGGAGAGTTATACAACCAAGCAGCATACACAGCCTCCAAAGAGTGGCTTATCTGGGGAGTGACTGAGTCCTTACACCCACATATGCATCTAAATCTGGGTGCCCATTTTGCATTTCCCCAAATAGGCTTTAGATGTTAGTCTGTGAGGCTGCTCCTCTTGTCCCACCTTGTTAGCATTATCTCCATTTTGTCAAGGATATGCTCTGGATATGCCCACCAGTGTTCTCTGAAAAGCTCGTGCTCCAGTCTTCCAGTTGCACTTCAGCATAGCTACCCACTGGGAGACTCTCACCCATACACAGACCTTCCAATACTTAAGCCTTAGTATCTGAAGCAACTGTAAAGGGTCCAAATTACGTACGTCTCTGGAGGCAAAAAAATGAGCATCTAGCACAAGAATGCTAACCTATGCATATGTTCAAAGGAACAGAGTTAAGGTTTCTCTGGGCTCTGTTAAGTGAATCTCATTGGTTTTACTTGTCTAAATGCTGAACTAGTCTACACTAGGAACTAACTTCAAAGTAGCCAGCAGAGAATCTACACGCATTTTTTTTTCCCTTACTTTGAAGTTAACTTAGAAGAAAGGAGCCCAGTGTTGAAGTCCTTACTCCATTCCTGAGAGTGGAGTAGTGCCCTGCTTTGAAGTTTAACTTCGCAGTAGGGTGTGTGTAGACGCTCTACTTCGAAGTTGTAGTTCAAAGTAAGCAACTTCAAAGTTCCTTTTGTAGTGTAGACACAGCCTCAGTGTTGTATTTGTATAAGATTTGGGGCATGGGTTAGGCAAATCTTTACATTCAGATCCTTCTGAATCAGGTAGCTTTGTATCCACACCTAAAAAGCAATTGGATTCCAGTTGGAGTCCTAGGCTATGTAGTCCACACGTGCCTACCACATTAGGAGAAATCACAATGCATCTGTGAGAACATAACATCACTAATACAGCTTGCACAGCTGTTTTGTAGGTTCCATAGTTAGGGGTATAATAATGGTACTTCACATAGCGTGTACAGTTAACACAAACTAACAAAAAAATGTCAAACCAGCTTTTTTTCCATATTTCCTAATACTCTTACTTTCCTTTGCCACCACCTTCTTCTGCGCCAACCAAAAATTCTAAAATGTTAGTTATTTTAGATCATTCCAGACCCTTCTCTATTGAAATGAAGCATAGTCACACATGGACCATCCTTTAATTTCACAACCTCCTTAAATGTTATATGTGTGAATACCTCAGTTTACCTTAAATGCATGTGAATTCCCTAATTTTGTGAAACAATTACCTGAAAAACATTCTACCATAGCCTACTGCATTGTTTTTGATTGCCCTCTAGAAACCATGTAGACAGCTAGGTAATCAGTTATTTATTTAAACCATTTAGTAGTTAAACTACACAACCTTATTATAGTTCTGTACTGTACATTAAGTGGTTTAATTAACCATAATTTTTAAAAATCTCTGTGTTGCTTGCCTTTTTTACTCAGACTATTGATAAGTTACTTTGGAAGTGTTGTCTGACTATTTTAATTTTGAAGTATTATGAAGAACACATCATGATAGATAACAAAAGGATGATAAAATCTGCATTACAGGATCAGGCACCCCATTCTCTTCCAGATGTGTGCATCGTATTTTTTTCCTCCAAATTTATAGATTTTTTAAAGTGTTTGGAAGGTTTTATGCTAAACTTCTAGCCAGTCATTGTACTCTTATATATGTAAGTGTCCTTTCTGGACATTTTGCCTCTCCCCCACAAGCTCTCTAGTGTTTTCTTAATGTAGAATGACATTTTGGAACCACAATTTTAGAGTGCTGCATGGATATAAAATTGTATCTACATCTGCAAAAATGACCATGGATATCCACATCCATGTGTGCGGATACTCACGGATATCCACATCCATGTGTGCGGATACTCACAGATATCCACAGTTTGCTGGGCTCTACATATTTTAGGTTAGACATGCTGTAATTTGACATTTAGACTCCTGGCCTTAAACTTAATATGATGGCTTTAACCATTTGTCATATGCATGCTCAGTTTTTTTCAAACTTCCTTAAACCTTTGCAGATAACTTTTTATATAGGCAGGTCTGTCTACTCTGAGCATGTCTGCACATGTATGTTTCTACACCCTTTGAACAGGTTTACTTGGACTTGATATCTAGAACTGGAAGAGAATGGGGTACCTGATCCTGTAATGCAGATTTTGTTAACCTTTTGTCATCGATCATAACGTGTTTTTTCATGATAAGAACATAAGAATGGCCATAGTGGGTCAGACCAAAGGTCCACCTAGCCCAGTATCTTGTCTGCTGACAGTGGCCAATACCAGGTACTCCAGAGGGAGTGAATCAAATAGGTAGTGATCTCTCTCCTGCCATCCATCTCCAGCTTCTGACAAAAAGGAGGCTTGGGACACCATTCCTTACCCATCCTGGCTAATAGCCATGAATGAACCTAATCTCCATGAATTTATCTAGCTCTTTTTAAACCCTGTTATAGTCCTAGCCTTCACAGCCTCATCTGGCAAGTAGTTCCACATTTTGATTGTGCGCTGTGTGCAGAAGAGTTTCCTTTTCTTTGTTTTAAACTGCTGCCCATTAAGTCCATTTGTTGTCCCCTAGCTCTCATGTTATGCGAACAAGTAAATAATTTTTCCTTGTTCACGTTCTCCATATCACTCATAATTTTATGTCTCTATCATATCCCCTCTTAGTCTCCTCTTTTCTAAGCTAAAAAGTCCTAGTGTCTTTAATCTCTCTTCATATGGGACCTGTTCCAAACCCCTAATCATTTTAGTTACCCATTTCTGAACCTTTTCTAATGCCAATATATCTTTTTTTGAGATAAGGTAACTACATCCATACGCAGTATTCAAGATGTGGGCATACCATGGTTTTATGTAAGGGCAACAAAATAGTCTCCATTTTAGTCCGTGTCCCTCTCTTTGTGTGTGTGTGTGAGAGAGAGAGACACACACACACACACACACACAGAAAGAATGTATCCATATGACTTGTCTCTGTCTCATGATGCGAAGTACCCTACAGTCTCCAGAGTTGCAAATGTTCAGAATTAGGCGCTTGAACACTTATTCTTCAAGTTAAATTCTTGAAAGGGGGCTGGTAGGAACAAAATTGACACGTGCAATCTTTTGCTTAGGTACTGCATTTCCACACAGGTTCTCCAGTGATGGTGGAGGGCAAACCTTGGTAGTTGCATTGTGTATCTTATTTTCGACTTGGTGCTGAATCATACTTTGTTTCAACATCCTCTCTCTACTCTACTCCCCTTCTCTCCGAAGAAATAACATGTCCTTAAATCTCAAATACATCTTTTATATTATCAAAACAAAAAAGCAATCAAGTAGCACTTTAAAGATTAACAAAATAATTTATTAGGTGAGCTTTCATGGGACAGACCCACTTCTTCAGACCGTAGCCATACCAGAACAGACTCAAAATTTAAGGCATAGAGAACCAAAAATAGTAATCAGTGTTGACAAATCAGGAAAATATTATCAAGGTGAGCAAATCAGAGAGTTGAGGGGTGGAGGGGAGTCAAGAATTAGATTAATCAATGTCTTTTATATGTTTATGATAGAAATAGCCTAGAAAGCAATCCATATACATCTGTTTGTATACCTAATCCTCAGCAGAAGAGTTGAAAAAGAAGAGTCTGTACAAAAAACCAGGTTGTAGTTCACAGATAGATGTATGTAAATGGCTTGCTATAATCATATTAGAGTAGAATTCATTTGGGTTCTTTATTTTTTACACTTCAGTAGCATAGGATTGTTACTGCTCCCTCACTTGATTTAGACGATTAGTTGGAGTACATACTCAGCATAAATGCTAGAGTTGTGCAGCAGTGTACTGAGATATTGGTGTGAAAAGAGTCTGAGTTGGAGTTTTGTATCCTTGCATATGAAAGCTCTGGTGCTTTCCTAATAGACTGAAAACGACTGAAAATAGACTGAAAACGAGTCTACTGCTGCTCTGTACGAGGTCTGTTCCAGTCACATTTCTCTGCAGCTTGGCAGATGGTGACATGTCAATGGTTTCTTATTGATTGGTTGAATTTGCCTCAGGGTAGTAGGAGGATAGGTCCTTAAAAGTGTGCTTCAGGTCCTGTTTCTTTATTTTTCTTTTGTTTTGTTGTTTTAAATACAACTATAAAATGTTTGTTTAAATCAAAGGAATGGTTGGTAAGCAAAAAACTGGTTACCCAGACATTTAAAAAAAATACTGAAACCCTTAAGTGTATTGTCTTCAAGATGAGGATGCCAAGAATGTTTTATTGTTGCCTATTAATTTTCAGTGGTAGAAATGACATTTTAATTAATATTCAAGGTATAAGGTGAGTGAGAAATTAAGCTCATTTCATAGATCCAGAAACTGATAGAAATGAACTTTCCCCCCCCCCCATATAGAAAGTGGTGGTGAAAGCTAATATATCAAGGCAGTTAAATCATGACTGCATCACTTAGCAGTATTTAACAGGTAAAACAGAAAAATTAGTTGGATGTGTGTGTATATATGTGTGCACTCACACACACACACCCTTAATCCAGTGCAAAGTATTCATGGGGACAACTATATGAAAGGCTATAGTAGTGTAGGTAACACTGTATGTAACAAATCAAATCACATGTTCATATTGTCTCACATTTTAATAACATGGAATATTTGGAGATTAACATGACCTTTACGTTCAGTAAACATTATTAGGTCCTGCTTCCACTGAAGATAGCTGCAATGCAGTTTCAGTGGGATCCAGTCTGGCACATAATAAATAACACTGTTGCATGGTATTATTTTGGTTTTTCATCCTTCCCCACACCACGAATTTGTGCATTAAACTTTAAAAACTTTAGAAACTCTTTAGGACAGGAAATGTCTTCGCTACTATGAGACACGTGCATAACTGGCTGCAAAGACCTTCCCAGAATGTAGTTATCAATGGTTCATAGTCAGTCTTGAAGGGCTTATGGAGTGGGGTCCCTTGGGCTTTCTTCTAAGTCCGGTTCTGTCAAGTATCTTCAGCATTGATTTAGATAATGGCATGGACAGACCACTCATGAAGTTTGCAGAGGATACAAGCTGGAAGCAGTTGTAAGTGTTTTGGAGGAAAAGATTAAAATTCCTAAAGATCTAGACAAACTAGAGACGTGGTCTGTGCAAGAGAGGAAGGGATGGTTTTGTGGGTGAGGCAAGAAATCAGAGTTCGAGTTCTGTCTCAGCCACTGACTCCCTGTTTGGCCCACGGCAAGTCACCTAATATCTCTCTGCCTGGGCTCCCAATCTGCAAATACAAAGAACTCCACCCAGGAAGGAGCAGTGAGTTGCACATGTACAAAACGGGAAATTGTGGCCTCGGAAGGAGTCCTATGGAAAGGGAATTGGGTTTTTTTGATGGATCACATGCTAAATATGAGTCAGTGGTATACCACTTTTTCAAAAAAAGCAAACATTCTGAGATGTATTATTAGGAGTATTATAAGCAAGAGTCTAGTAATTCTACTCTATGCTTATCAGGCCTCATCTGGAGTATTGTGTCCGTTCCTGGGTCGTGCATTTCAGGAAGGGTGTGGACAATTTGGAGAAACTCCAAAGAGCAACAAAAATGATTAAAGGCTTAGAAATCATGACTTGCGAGGGGAGATTGAAAAACACTGGGTGTGTTCAGTCTCGAGAAGAGAAGACTGAGGGGGACACTAACAGTTTTTATGTACATAGGTGGTTGCTACGTGGAGGAGGAAGGTAAATTGCTCTTGTTAACCTCTGAGGCCAGGCAAAGCAGTGGGCTTAAATTGCGGCAAGTGTGGTTTAGGTTGACCATTTAGGAAAACCTTCCTGTATGTCAGTGATGTTAAGCATGGGAACAAATTGCTTAGGGAGGTTGTGGAATCTTCATCATCAATCCCGTTAGGGATTGTCTAGACAATACTTAGTTCTTCCTTCAGTGCAGGAGGCTGGACTAGACCTCCTTGAGGTCCCTTCCACTCCTATGATTTATTACATGTTTATACAGCACCTAACACAATGGGTCTCATATCTTAGTGAGGCCTCTGGGTGCTGCTGTAAAGTATTGAGTGAATTCATAACTTTGTACAGTAGTAGAAATGTTCCTTGTTCTGACAGATCTAAAGTAAAACAAAATAAATTTTGTTAAGTTTACAGAAAAATAGTGATGAGGAAAATTGAGTAAAAATGTCTAAATCATCATAAATTGCTATTGAAACCTATAATCACTCTAGTATTTTTGTCTAGACTTATGCTCAGGTAGTTCATAATGTGTTCTCTGATTTTTGGCTTGTTTTGCTTATGTCACATTATGTCAGGTAATCTAGTATTTCACCTGTGGAAGTTGTAGTGTGTCTATTCTCCAGCTTCCCTCCTGCCCCTATGTGTACTGTAAATGAATGTTGTGATCATGTTTACTTGAAACAGTTCATCTTCCTATGATGTTTTAGTTGTCTGAAGACAAGAGATCATTTCCTCAGCTTCATTCCCCTTTAATGTACATTTCATCCTGTCTGTTGATTGGGTTTTTTCATTAAGTTCATTTTTGCTAAGTGAAAGGCTTGTGTATAATACTTAGGTTCCTTACTGAGATTTTTTTTAAAAAAAATTGTTAATGAAAGTTCCTTGGTTTGTTTCTTTTTCTTTTGCGGAGCAGGCAGTTGACAAAAGAATACAAAATGTGGGCAGTTTTTGGGTTCCACAACTAAAGATTGTTCCAAGAAACATCTTTAAGATGATTATTTGAATCTGTGCACACTGCACACCTGGTGGTTATAGAGTGAACTGTTACTTTACAGTATAGTTTAAACAACAGCCATGTTTGGGGCAGGCTAATCTTGCAAAGAGAGCAGTACATATAACAGGAGTGTACTGTGTGTGATAAGGGGAAAATTCAGCTCACTGACTAGTTTTAATGTGTGAACTCTAGGGAAATAACATATTGACTATACGGTTGTGCGCAAGAAAATTGAAGAACCCTTTGCAGACAGAAAGCTTGCAAAGGATTCTTTCTCTTAAACCAAAATCTGTGGCAAGATGTTTGAAATCAGCAGGACGCTTAATGCTGCTTTGTTAAATAATGAGGTAATATTTTTGTCACTTTTCTGGGCAGCATCTGTTTTTTCCTCCTTTCTTATATGTTTATGAAGGATTCAGTTTATTATGAAAGTAAGAGATTAAAAAATAATTTTTCACTTATTTTTTCCTTTTGATGCTTTTGGACAATTGGGTTGTCTTTATTTGCGGTTTCAATCGGCTGCTGTTGCCTAGGACATTATGCCACGTAAGGCTTCTAAACTGCACAGAGTAGGTGGTTATTAACGCTGAATTGGCTTCTGGTATAGTCCATCTGGGCTCTGTATGAGAGAGCTTGCTGGCGGCTACTGATGCTAAGATACCCGCAACCTTTGGGATGTATGCATGGTGGAGAAGGGCTCAGTGATATGAGATCACTTCTTTTAAGGGAAACTGTCATTAATGAGTCAAGAAACTGCTCATTTATGGTAAGGAGAGGGCGGGGGAGGGGGAACAAACAGCCCTGTGATTTCATTTTGATATAGGATTAGATGTTTAAGACAAGTTTCTTTTTGTGGGGATGGACGCTTGCATAAAATAGGGCTTTTCTCAGAGGCTTGCTGGCTGATTCTGGAGAGACTATGTTGAGAATTTGATGCTTTACAAATGTGTCACAACTGTGATGCAGTGGTCAGCCACTTACCCTGAAAGATGAATGGCACTATTGGAAACACGATAATAAGATTGACTTTTTCCA
Organism: Carettochelys insculpta; assembly: GCF_033958435.1. Lineage (NCBI taxonomy): Eukaryota > Metazoa > Chordata > Testudines > Carettochelyidae > Carettochelys > Carettochelys insculpta. Next base: position 9,475,806 of record NC_134145.1, read on the forward strand.
CAATAGGATTCTGCCTTTGTCTTTAGAGAGAGGCCTCTGAGGACATTTGTGCGTTTTTGTTTTAGTATTCGTCTGAAAGATTTAGTGTATGGGCTTGTTTCGTTTTTTGGCAAAGTACTCAGTGTGCAAAGCACATAAAATTTTAGATGGGCAAAGCACCTAAATGTTTAGGAGTGCAAAGTGTGATTGTTTCAGAAAAATGGCTGAATCTTTTGATATGCATAACATTAATTTATAGCTAACAAAGTGTGCTGAGAGTGAAAAGGCTGCAAAAAAGATTTCTTCATCCCTTGTTCAATTTCGTTAACCCCTGAAGAGACCTTACGTAAAAATCTGCATTACAATTGAAACTTTAATATTCAGGGTATTTTGGGACCAGAACATGATGATGTACTATTATGCAGTATTTTGATGCTAGTGAATTTCCTCTACTAGTTCAGTTAGAATTACGTTTATTTAGGAAGTCTGTCCTACACACCAGTTTAATCTTAGCAAGTTTTTGCTAAACTACAAATGTTTTTAAAACTATTGTTTTCAGAGAAATCCTCTGCAGCCATATAAACTATCCATAATAGATGTTAATTGAAGTCGGTGTTCATTCTGTGAGTAGATAGGGTTCGTTTATTTTAAATGTGGGTTTTTTTTCCTGATTGTATAATCTTTTTGGTTCTACGTTATTTAAAAGCTTAATATATTTCCTAGGTTTTATTGTGTAGTCTGTGAATGGAGTTTTTGGTGCACATATATGTTTTAAAGAAATTTTAAAACATATAGGCTACCCTTCACGAAATTAACAGTTCTGAGTTAATATTTTTACTTTAAAAAAAAAAAAAAAAGCTTTTCCCAAAATGGTAATTATATATTGAGGGCAGAGGGGTTGTGGTGTTTCTTAAAGACCTTTTTTATTTTTTTCAATGAAGAATTAAGTGACCAGATATCATGGCCCATACTTGTATTTTCCGCAGCTTTTATCTTTCTGTCTGTTCCAAAATAGAAATATTAATAAATGAATGCTTTTTAAAAATATTTCCTTTTAACTGTACACACAAAATATAAAACTATGTGATTTAAATATCGGTTTTACAGAGTTTTGGATCGGTAGTTTTAGATTAAATGTTAATCCCAGGTTAAATGTAAAACTAGGATGCCATGCCATGTTTTCTTGGCTACTATATATAAAATCAACAAATCCCTAAAATAGTTTTCTTTTGAAGAAGAGGGGGAACATAAATGTTTCCTAATTATAAAAATTTTCAATAAAAGTGTCTGAAGCGGACCGTTTGTGAAATATTGCTCTTTATAATTGGCGATTTGGTGCTTTGTCCATGGGAGCAAGCAAAGGGTTAGTGAGTGTTTTTATTAGAAGGTTAAAGCACGTTTCTTAAATACAGTTGAAAATTAATTTCATTTAAATGCCCAGGTTTATTCATCACTTCCTTGTAAATCTAGTAAACAACAAAGTGAGATACCTGGATAATTACAAAAAACTTCTATTATTCTGGTAAAGTGTGCTGGTAAGTAGATATGCAATATTGTTGACATATAATTAAGTGAAAAAAAATCAGACCTTCCCTAAAAAGTAAATATAAATTTGAAAGTTTCTTGCTGAAAAAAGAAAAAAAAATGCTTGATTATTAAAATCAATAGTACCTGAGCATAAATGCAGTTAAAGTGCTCATGGAAGTGCTTTTGTCATATCTTTAAGCCTAGAGGCAGATTATTAAATATGCATTTCTCCAGAAAGCAACTGTAGAGAAAGATAAGCTGGTTAAAATACTCCAGACCTCAAAGCCACATATATGAGAGGTAAGAGGTTGCCGTCATTGAAGCATGGCTGAAGTATGGCACCTCTGCGATGGAGGTTTATAAACTAGATGTGGCCTGTAACTGTTACTGTACTTCTGGGGTAAGGAGAGGTAAAATACATGTATGTGTGTTGTTTTTTTCAACTGGGCCTTAATTACTAGACACAAGCAGCAGTTCAGAAATCTGGTCTCTGTTGTTGTAGAGGTCACCAAATCATTAACATTGTCAATCTGGCAGAAGCTAATTTCAATAGCACCTGATGTTGCAACGCCTCCTTTAGTTTCCCTAGCCAATCAGATCCTGCCTTCATCTGACAGATGGTCCCATAAATGGATGTAAAAAGGAGAAGCTGCAAGCCAATTTCAGGAAGGCTCTGTTCAGTTGTTCTTATCTACATTCTAGAATCGGGGGGCTTCAACACAGTGCGGGTTTTTTTTTTTTATTCTTTTGCTGCATAAAACGTCTGCACTGTGCTTTGTGGATTTTTTTTTTAAATAATAAAATCCCTGAAACCTTAGCAAATCTTTAGAAGAGTTCAAGCTTTTCAAGACCCAATATTTGCCATTAAGAATGGTTATGGTAGGTATTAGTAGATTTAAAATCTGTTTGTAGTAGTTGTATACATATATAACATAGATTTCCCCAAGTATTCATCTTTATCGGTCTGTTTTCACATGAGTTTAGTTGCTATGACTGGTTTGTTTCTACATTATGTATCTCCGTCTCTCTCTCTCTCCCCTTCTCTCTCCCCATTCCTTTCTCTCTCTCTCTCTCTCCTATTTAATGCCTGCGTATCCTTTAATAAAGGATGTACTCTGTCATTTTTAAGGACATTGTGATTTCTCTCAGAATAAAGAAAAAGGTGGTTTATAACATGAGGGCTGTGTGTGGCTAACTGAAATTCTGAAAAAGAGGGGTTGTTTTGGGTGGGGAGGTAATTAATTTCCACATTCACATGTTTGAAATACAAATGCAAAGCAGAATCCTTGGGGAAAAAAAAAGCCTCAAGACTGGTAATTTTGTTTTGGTGGACTGCGCAGCAGGTATGGTAATTTTTGTGAGTGATTTATATGAGCTTCAGTAAATGCTGCATATTGTATTTCAAAGAGTTTCCTGTCATGACCTCATAAAAAGAGGAGGAGGCTTGTATGTGTTGCAGCGCCTAGTATATGTCGATTTTGTTGCATCGTTGGGCAGCAGCATTGTAAGAAGGAATGTCAGCTTTTACATAACGTTCTTTTTGCTTTTGACACTGTGAGGGGCTGCAAGGGTCCATCTTTGTGATCACAGATGGAGTGGAATGGCTTGAAAATGGTAAGTGAATGCCGAGAGACTGTTTATAGGTTCCATACAGCTCATGTGTGCTTCGTGAATTTCTTTTGTTCAGGATAGCAGGTTGTGAGTCATAAGTAAAATTAAAGGTCATTGTTTATTTTTATGAGGATCTCTCTATATATTTTAATGTGTTGAAGTGTGATGGCACTGCACGCTGATTCCATTGAATGTTGCATTTCAGTCAAGCAAGGATGGTCTCTGCTGCCAGTCACAGTGTCATTGTACTGTATGCCCATCAGATCAGACAGCAGCTCATGTCTTTTCATGATCGTTTCTGTTACATGAGTGTTAAATTAAATTCCAACCTAATAACTGCATGTAAAATCAGGTATTTTGTTCCTTACGGAGATAATACTATAGTGAAGCAGGATGGTGTTGGCTTTTTTTTTTTTTTTTTTTTTTTTAATATTCAAGGAAGTCTAAGCCTCCATTTATGTAAAAATAGTATTTCTATTTTTAGAATATGCTTTTGGCAGAGGAATCAGAAACTACTCAACTCATTCCTCCTTTATGTTTTCCTTACAGATTGTGCAAAATGGCATGATCAAATACAACTATTACAGACTTTGAATTTTACAGAGCACTGCTATTCAGGGGAGGAAAAAGCTTCAGAATTCAAATCACTCTTGCTAGTTTTGTTTCAATTAAACATACTGCACTTTCGCTTTGGATATTTATTATAACTGGGAAACAAAGCTACAGTCTTTTCACATTCTTATAGGATTGTCTTTGTCTGGCTGCTTGTTTTGATGGGTGTAAAACAAATAAGATTAGACTGAGCAGCCGAACTGAAAGCGATAGCTGGGAGGAAAAGCCAATGAAAGGTTGCCGGGGAAACGAGCATAGGGGAAGCTGAGTGGGGGAGCAGGTGGCAATCATGTGGGAATACTGCAAACAGCGTAAAAAAAAAAAAAAGCAGGGGCTACCTCGATTATCTTTGCTGTTCTTTGTGGCAGTCACAACTTTAATTATTCTTTATAAATAGGTGTTAATTACATTTCTGGCTCAGGCATACAGTGATTTCTAGAAATCTGTTTTTAAGCATCTGTTCTTTCTTCTTTGCAAAAGAGGGTTATCTTTTTTTTTTCTCCTGCTGTGAAATTGTATGTGCAAAAAATACTGAGGAATCCTGTGAGGCGGTATTTTAGAAAAATGTAAATTATATTGAATGAAGTTGACAGAGGTATAATAGTGAACTCCCACAGCTGATAGCTTCTTGCAAATCATTTCTTAGAATTTTCCAGCAAATGTCCCTATGAGAACAGTAGGTAGAATGAATTTACCCTAAGCAGTGATTTTGTGTTAAGTGATATTGGTATTTTTACATAGTCAGATGGCTCTAAAGCAGAATAATCAGTTCACAGGAGTTCATCATATCTTGTGGTTTATGAGCTAAGCAGAAATTTCCTGAAATGAAGGAGCTGTACTCCTCTTCACTAGCCTGAACTTTGTCTGCTATAGCACTAGGCACTTGCAATTTCAAACTGGTGTGTTGGCTTTTGGTTTTCAAGAAAAAAAATATATTTTGCTAGTTGATATGGTTTTTCATGGTGTAGGGCGCACAGTAATGTGGAATAGCAAAAGTGCATTTCAAAACAAGGTTGTGGATGCCGGAAGTATTTAAAAAGCATAGTAGACAAGTTGGTGATAGAAGGTGGTGTAAAAGGTGTATAAAAAAAAGTGATTGTCCAGAAAATGTTCATCTGTCACACATCACAGAAGCGCAAGAGATGTGTACCGGAGGGCTGAGCAGACACCCTGTCTTAAAATTTTCAGATTTTTAGTTCATTCCTTTCTTTTATGCGTGATTACTTAGAACATTCCATTCCAGTGAGAATGTTTGTGTTCAGAAGTTTAAAAAGAATATATGAGAAATTAAATCCCTCTTTTAAGTAATGCTACTGCTGCAGTCTTTTTCTGTAGGGAAGTAATTGAATGACCCTCTGAAAACTGCACAGCTTTTTGCTGTGGGGGAAGAAAAATCATAAGGGTGTATATGTAACACATATAGTATGTGACTGTAGGAGTATATGCATACAAATATACTATATACAAGAATATATGTGAGAGAGTAAAATAATTTCAATTCTGTGCCCAAAATATTCATACTACATTCTAAAGCTGCTAAATTTGGTCATGAGAATAAATTGGAAAGGCTTTGATCATAAAGAGCAGCACTTTTTTGAGGTTCAATAGCAGTTACAGTTACATTTTTGTTCAGTTTAGTGTTTTTATGTATGTTTTGTGATGTGTGTTTCTGCCACTGTTCTTGCTCTTTCCTTTGTTTTAAGATTACATTGATGAACACAGCCTATAAGATAATGTTCTTCCTCCTTTTACATAGTAAACTCCTGAGGTAGGAAAATAGCTATTAGATTATTGAAATACCATGAAAAATTGCCAATAGTCAAAAGAAAGCCTTTTATTTTGAAACAAAACATGGAGAATATATAGCTGTGTTTAAACAGGGTCATTTTTGTGAAATTGTAATGCTTCTGAAAAAATGGGATTTTACATTCAGATGTCAATGGAGAGGTACATTAGCCACCAGTTTACAATTCTTCATATTACTGTTCACTTTTCTAATCAAGTTACCATGTTACATACTGATATGCTCTTCAAATGTTGACTGGCTTGATAAACTCCTTTGCCTTCTTTATCTTTATTAATCTTACCTTTCTGAGCTTTCTCAAATGAAAACCCCAGTTGTCATTAACAAAGGAAGGTTCAAAATCCATTGCAGAGTACTCATTTGAAAATCCTGTTTCATGGATCTGAAAGTCTTGAGTATCTAGACTTGATCCTGCTAAATATATGATTCATACTGCAAAATATCTAGTTGTTGCAGAAATCTTGCGTATTTTTAGCGTTAGGAATTTTTTAAAGGATTGTCCTTGAGGTTATATTACATACTCAGATCTTCTCTAGTTAGTATGCTGCTGGGAATGTTCATTAAATGAAAGTTATTTTCTGTACATAATGGACATGCTACTTGTACAGTATCTTGTGGTGGACGGTGGTTCTAGATTGCATATGAAACAAGTTATTAGTACTTCCCATATTCTCGTAGGGAGGCTTGCAGTTTCCAAAAATTTCAGCAAACACTCCAGACAAGAAATGGGCAGCAGTAGAGAATATTGTATGTATTTATGTGGAGGTGCACACATCTTGACAAATCCGCTCATCTGTTTCAGCAAGCTGTGGCCACCAGACAACTCATTTACATGCCAGGACGTGTTAAAATGTACATTTGTTTGTCTGTGGGACAGCTGACTGGATACACTCCGATGCACTGGCAAATACTGCAATGCAGTATTTTTTTCAATGTCATTGGGGTTTTTGGGGAGAAGGGGTGCAAGCAATCTTATTTTATAAGCAGGCCAACGTGAAAAAGCCTGGCATCTTTGATGATAGGCCATACTTCACAAAATTTTCTAATCCATGTAAGAAAGGAACATTGCCCCTCCCCCATTGCTCACTGTCTTTGCAAAATGGTAAGAGAAACGAGTGTGTATGTATTTATACATGCATGTTTGCATGTGTGTATTGTCATATCTCAGTTATAGAAAAGCATATAAAAATAGCAGGATTTTTAAGACATGGAAAGGGCGTTTTCCAAATGCAAAATGTAGTACATTTTGTTCATATGGTGCCACAGCCCATAGTTACCATACAGCTGTGACTAATAAAAAACAACCTTAAAGATTTTACTGAGTTGCATATTTTATCTTGTTAAAGTATTAAATCAGGATCAGATCATTGCTTCTACTCAACAAGTACATTATGTTTAGTGCAAGGAAAATTAGTGTTTTACTCTGTGTGTGTACTCAGCATTTGTATCTGAGTGTTTTTATCTGCCAAATTGAGGCAAAGGGAAGATGGTAGGGAAAGGGGGTATTCAAGTAATTTTTACATTCTTTTATTCCCTTATTTCAAATGATCCATCTTTCCTTTCTAATATCCCAGAATATTTAGGTGCACCAGCCTTTTATAGGTCACTAGCTTTACAACTAGAAGAAGGGGGAAAAAGGAGGGGGAAGAATCTCAGTGTGTCACAGACAGTAATTGTCTAAAATTAGCCATCTAGAAAAGGAAGGAAAGGCTTGAAGGAAAGAGAATGAGGTACAAACATGTGAACCTGCACAGTGCTAGTCTGAGAAATAATGAGTGATGAATTTGAGCTAGTGCAGTGTGGTGATGCCCATTAATTTCTCAGAACCTTGACTTCGCAGGTTTGTTACTTACTTTGTTGTTCACACCTTTAATTATACCCAGTTTGGGATGATAGTTTACAGCACCAAAAGATGAGACCTTTTGTTTGTTGTTTACGTAATTAAGTATTCAGGCAGAGTGTTCACAATAGCTTTGGAACAACATTGTTAGAAATCAAGTACTTTAAGTTGAGATTAGAAGAAGAATATGCTTTTTAATTTTCATAACTGATTGATACTGTCTTGGTTTAACATTCACAATATTTGCATACGTTCATAAAGAATTAGTTCTGTGGTATGGCTATTAGGTTTATTTTAATTTTTCTGTAATGGCAATCTGTGTTTGCCTTAGCCTTTTTAGAGCTTTTATGCAAATATTTTCTTTGGGGCCCCCTAAAGCAAGGAAGAAGCTGAGAGGCGTTCTTACCCATTGTTCTGCCTTTGATTGTGCCTTGCACAAAGACTTTGTCCCCAGTGAAGAAGGTAATGTATAAAAGCCAGGAAATGCTGAGAACCAGTGAGGAATCCTTAATTAAATTGGAGGAAAAGACAGTGAGAGTGCTGAAGAAATAAGGTCAGCTAAACGGGTGTGAGCTGTTTCTGGAAACTGCAGCTACGCAGTGAAATGCAAGTCTGGCTTCAACGATATTTAGAATGGTGATATATATAAAATGTGGTGGTACTCTTGTGTTGCTAAGGCACATACAGTTGTCAGACATTCTAGAAAAAAGAATGTGTCCTTGGCCTGAGAAGTACTTTTTATCTTTTTTAGTTTTTACGTGGTTTACGTTGCTAGTAAACATCTCATAGAATGCTGCTAATACTTTTCACTGTTTGGGAACATGGGCTGGTTCTGTATCACGAAACACTTGGAAACAGTATAGTGGCATTTCAGCGCCTATAAATCTTGATAATAAAGGAAATGCTGTGTTTATTTTGGAACAGACGCAAATGAATATTGAAGTCCTGTGCAATAAAGTTCTGTGTAAAAAGCTTTCCTCTTCACCTAAGTGATTTTGAACGTGGGCAGTGATGCCTCTGGAGGCGTTCCAATAGCAAAAGTCCTATAATTCCAGTCATTTCACAGCATCGTGGGTGAATTTATTGAATGATAGACGACATCTCAAACACCTTTTGCTAGTGTTAGTTGTCTCAGAGGCTGATCAGAATGTTGTCCTGTATCACCCATTATGTAGAGACCTAGGAATTTGCTAGCAGTGCAGGTAATTGAATTGCAGTGTTTAACATCCATTGGCTTTGCATGCTGTCCCATGGTATGTTGTTTCTTTTTTAAAACCATCTTTTTTTAAGCAGCCAATCAGACATTCTTAGTATTTCTTTCTTGGCTGCAATAACAGACTGACTTGAACTTTTTACGACATCTCTTTCTGAAGACTTAGCAATAGAAAAGAGAGTTATGATGATAAGTTACAGCAGAAAATATTTAAAAGCATCAGAAGCTGGACACTGGATGAAGGAAGTTTCTCATTTTCCTAATAACTGCCTTTATTCCAATATTTTTGAGTCACAAAAAGATTATAATTCGCACAATTTATAATTTTAATTATAACTGACTCATCCTGTAATATCATGTTGCAGTGCACCCAACCAGAATATAAAGTTCTGGGAATTGTAGTCTTTGATATTAATTATCTGCCTTGCAGCATGATAATACAGACAATACAAATCCCAGAAGTCCACATTTTTCTGTAATGCCAAAATAAAAATTAAATTTGTGACTTGTCAAAATTATTGTCCTTATATTAATTGTTCTCTATAGCTAATTTCCCTTGCATTTTTCTTCTCTGCATGAAAGGCATCTCATCTTCTATTTAGTGTATGTAGATGGGATTTATTTAAGGATCACTAAACTTGAGCCATTCTTGTTTATGGGCATTTTTGTTCAGGGGTCAGTTTCATTTTAAACCTTCATATCTGTGTTTATAAGGTTGAAAATTAAGCTGATTATAGTAGTTCTAATTTAAAACACTGGTAGAAAAATACAGTCAAAATACTAATGAACTGATGTACTTGATATATACTAGTAATATTATCATATGATATATACTAATACTATTCCTATTATGTCAATGTCAAAATTCCCATTGATATCTACGCTTCAGTATCAGGTCCTGAAATATTCACAATAGTCACTGTTTAAGAAGTCCTTTTTCCCAAGTTCCTACATTGTGATGAAGTAGTAACATAATATAATGTACTCAGAATAGGAAATAATTTCAAGTTTTCACATACCTGAATTGTTCAAAAGTTGGAAAAATGTTATTGCTGTTTTTGTATTAATTTTTTGCAATTGGTAATCTTTGACTTTCTACTGTTAATCAGTAACATTCTTGCTCTGCTTTGTCCAACATAGATGCCCAAAGGTGATTAAGATCTGGGTTTTTTAATTCTGTAAATCATTCTGCATGTTCGCACTGTAGAAATGATAATGCATATATGCACATACTTCATAAATAAATAAAAAATGTAGTACAGTTTATAAGATATTTTTGTTCCAAGTGAAGGTCCTGGCAGTGTATGTGTAGGGAAGGTACGTTTCTGCCGAATGCTAGAAACTCTTCCTAATGCGTGTGTGCCAGCTATGCTGTGGCAATATTGCTGTTAATTTCCTTCCTGTAAGAACAGCTGTTCCAGGAAATTATCTCTTTGCTTGATATAAAAGGTCCTGGAAAATTCCATACAGAGTTACTGTAGTGGTTGCAGCAGTTTTTAATATGATCAATGATGGAAGCTAACTCTTCAATCTGCAGAGTAACTTGTTTTTCTTTAGAATTACTGGGACGGGACAAAATATTTTCTGCAGGTTTTTTACATGCAGAGATTTCCTGAGTGTACTTCAGAATTTAACATTGTATTTGATAATTTATAGGGCACAGTTTATATTTAACTGTAAACAGACTACTTCAAGAAAAAAGTGTATTTTTAGAGTCCTCTTTTATTGTCAGTGCTTGTCATTATCTAACTGCTGAAGAAAATATGAATATATTGAGACCTTTTCTTATATTAGAAAAAGAGAGGGTAAGTGGGGTTAATTGCCATCAACCCATCTTTGCTCTGATCAAATTTATACTGGTTTATTTGTGATTATCAACATTTGGAACATCGTTTGTAACATTATTGTACAACCGTTTTAATCATTCAGGAACCAACATTTTCTATAATGTTTTTTGCACTGGCTTAGATACAGGCACGCTGCTGTTTATTCTCAGCAGGCAGAGATGGAAAATATTTTTAAGTGATGCCATGCCTCTTCCTACATTGCCATGACTTGTTTTCTTTTTCCCACATGGGTGAAACACACTGATCGCTCAGGCTTTGTAAACAACTTCAAATAGTCCAGCTGGCTGCTACTGAAGGGTCACTTGAGTTTTCTTCAATGTGTATTTCTTGCCCATTTGCTGAGTGTTACTGACAACATTAGCCAAAGGAAGGGATCATGGCTTTGTGGGTTTAAGCCTTCTATGTAATAGAGCAATGGTCACCACCCTTTCTGAGATGGAGTGCTAGAATTTGACCTTTTGACTGCCATGTACAGTCTGAGTGCTGGTGGTACTTTTTGAAGTCACTAATAGTCCTACTTACAACAGCTTCATTAATAATAAATTAAGGTGCAGATCTTTACCATTTAGGTGGTGGTTCGTAGCTTTAGCTGGTCTTTTGTTAGTCCCCAGGTGACGTGGCTTTGAGCAAGCTCCTGGCTCCCCAGGAGTGGGGGGGCCGGGGAGAGTACTCCAGCCTTGTGTGCCGATGCAAATCAGCTCATGTGCCATTATTGGCATTTGTGCTGGGGGTTGCTGACCCTGTCAAAGCATTAAAAATACATCACTGTTTAAAAAATATTTTCTGTCTCTGCTGGCTGGGAGTAAATGGCATCCTCAAGTTCAGTAGCCTGCTCCTGATGTGCTATCCTATGCTGTTGCCAAACCAGGCAGAACCTGCTCCTGAAGGCAGCAACATTATTTATAGGCATTTAATGAGGTACAAAGGCTTCTTTGAGTTGGGAGTGGATGGGCAAGTGGGCAGAACATTTACATGTGTTCAGATTCTTCGTTGCTTCTAGATAATCAGGTTGCAGCCATGACTGGTCTTTTCCATATATAATTGGCTGCACCCTTTCTCTTGGATGTGAGCTTTGCCACCTTAATTATTGCTTTTCTCACCTTTAGATAGGACTTCTGACTTCTAACTAATCCTTCACATAGAGCTACGCCATAAGCTGTGGTTAGCTCAGGGACAGCAGCCTGTTGCAAAAGAGAATCCCACCATGAATGCAAGGATGGTGTCCTATGAACTGCACTGGTTGCCTGTTGCCTTCCACATAGATCTTGCATGTTTTCTTTGACCTTATAAATCACTAAATGACTTGGGGTCCCAGTCTCTCCTGAGCCCTGTGCCTCTCTCATGGTTGGGATCAACAGAGATGCTATTGGAGTCCTTTTAGTGTAGAAGAAAAGAAGCCTCCCCTGGAGTTTTGTGTTGTGGAGGCTTGGATGATTTGGAAAGTTTACATTTCCCCATAGTCTGAAATAATGTGAATTTATTGACCTTCAGCATGCTGCAAAGTTGGCCTTTTGGAACAGATATTTGGAGAGGGCAGAAAATGGCAGAGTGGGAGGAGCATGATTTGGTAATTTGAGGGAGGGTAGGTTTTGATGTGGATTGTATCAAGTTTTGCTGTCTGGTAGCTGTCTCTTTATACCTAGGTTTTAAGATCTGTAATAATCAGGATTATTTAGCTTGAACGGTAGTGGGTAGAGATGCATGTGTCACATTGTCTCTTAATGATGGTTCACTGTATCACCAAGTGATTCCAAGGCTGTTTGGAACCCACCATAGGATTTCTTGTGTGTGTGATTTTCAGATATAAATAAATAAAATATTCTTCTCCTTGAAGTGTTTCACAATCTGGTGATCATAAATTTTGCTAAATTAATGCATAGATAGTTCATTTATAAGTCAGAAGAATGAACTAAGAAGTAGGGGTAGTGCTTTCACCACCAGGCAATCAAAAGCTGATTGATTATCTAGGGACTATCAGTGTGTGACCCTTCGCTTTGCAATAACTTCAATATTTCAGGGGTAACCAGTTTAAAAATCTGGGCACCTTGTGTGTGTGTGTGTGTGTGTGTGTGTGTGTGTGTGTGTGTAAGCATGCACATTAAAGAAGCAGGAATCATTCGCCATGCAAAATACTGTTAATTTCACCAGCAATATGAGCATGGCACAAAATCCTTGCCTTACGGATGAGTTATGAATGGGTGTTAAAAGCCAGTATATTCCTACTCTAAAAGCCAGTATATTCTTACTCTAGAACTAACCGAATATATTTCCTTAATCTTGAGTAAGAGTACTGCCAATTCAGGACAAGCCCACATTCTTGTTAGAAGAGGTGTGAATTATATTAGGCTGTGTTGGACACAACTCGAGCAGTGCATGTGTAGCTAAGCCATCTCTTTCTGCATAATGTATGCCTCCATGTAAATAATGCACGTCAGAGTAGATTTCAGAAATACCCCAATGACTTTGAAGCCCATGTCCTACTGAAATGTGCCATTGAAAATTTTACCCTTTATTTGTACAACTTGGTATTAATTCCAGCAGCAGGTGTTCTTAGTAGGATAATACTCATGGATCTACAGTGTTTCCCACACTCAAAACATTTGCATATCCCTTTTAGGACTTCAGCCGTATTGGCATACCCCATCTCCCAGGCTGTGGCCACGCTTGACGAAAACTTCAAAATGGCCATGCAAATGGCCATTTTGAAGATTACTAATGAGGCACTGAATTGAATATTCAGTGCCTCATTAGCATTAGGACATTTTTGGCTGCGGCACTTCGAAAGCGTGCTGCTTGGTGCAACTACACAGGGGTCCTTTTCGAAAGGATCCTGCCCATTTCGAAATCCCCTTATTCCTCTCAACCAAGGGGAATAAGGGGATTTTGAAGTGGGCGGGGTCCTTTCGAAAAGGACCCCCGTGTAGCCACACCGAGCCACGCACTTTTGAAAGTGGTGCTTTCTAAGTGCCGCGGCCGGAAGCATCCTAATGCTAATGAGACGCTGAATATTCAGTTCAGCGCCTCATTAGTAATCTTCAAAATGGCCATTTGCATGGCCATTTCGAAGTTTTGGCCAAGTGTGGCCACAGCCCCAGTGTCATCCCATTGTTTATCTCCTGATTTTCAGTAATTTATTTTCTGCCACGTATCCCTGGAAATCTTTTCAGATACCACTAGTGGTACATGTTCCACGCTTTGGGAAATGCTGATCTATCAGGTTTCTGGGGCCTGTCTCTCTAGTTCAGTTGTTCAAGTATTGGTCTAGTAAATTAAGGGATGCAAATTCAAATTTCGCTGGTGCTTAACTATTAGTTTCTGTCTGGGCCATTTAAATACTTAGTCCCACGATGAGTGCAGGAAACTGGACTAGATGACCTCTCGAGGTCCCTTCCGCTCCTATAATTTCTTGCTGAGCCCTGTGTTCTTTATTGGCTTTTGGCTAGTATGTATCTTGCTGGATTTTTAAAACCCATACGATATAGCTATATATGAGTCAACAGTGTGATGCTGTTGCAAAAAAAGCAAACATGATTTTTAGGATGCATTTACAGGTGTGTTGCGAACAAAACACGAGAAGTCATTCTCCCACTCTACTCTGCGCTGGTTAGGTCTCAGCTGGAGTATTGTGTCCAGTTCTGGGCACCACAGTTCAGGAAGGATGTGGAGAAATTGGAGAGGGTCCAGAGGAGAGCAACGAGAATGATAAAAGGTCTAGAGGACATGACCTATGAAGAAAGGCTGAAAGAATTGGGCTTGTTTAGTTTGGAAAAGAGAAGATTGAGAGGGTTCATGATAGCAGTTTTCAGGTATCTAAAAGGTGTCATAAGGCAGAGGGAGGGAACTTGTTCTTCCTTGCCTCTGAAGATAGAACAAGAGGCAATGGACTTAAATTGCAGCAGGGGAGGTTCAGGTTGGACATTAGGAAAAAGTTCCTAACTGTCAGGGTGATCAAACACTGGAATGGATTGCCAAGGGAAGTGGTAGAATCTCCATCACTGGAGATATTTAAGAAGGGGTTAGATAGATGGCTTTCAGGGATGGTCTAGAAAGTGCTTAGTCCGGCCATGAGGGCAGGGGGCTGGACTCGGTCTCTCGAGGTCCCTTCCAGTCCTGCTCTTCTATGATTCTGTGATTCTATAATATGGGCTTTTCTGTCTAAACTTGTGAGTTGGGGAAGAATTTACATGATTCTCAAAAGGGAAAAAAATTTTAAAAAGCAGGGACCACAGTATTGCTGCGTCCGTCTTTGATGGGTGGGAACCTGGTCCATCATACATAATTGTTAAATATGTGCATATGCTTGTTCAAATTTGTACGCATACACAAACCAAATAGAAAAAGTTAGTGTTTTAATTAAATTACCATCAGGAAACTGAGCTATCAGCTAGAGATTAAGAATCAAATGCATATGATTTCTGTGTCAAAAAATAAAAGGATTATCAAAAAAGGATTGTGGTTTTTTTTATTTTTGTCTAGCTAGGGCAGCTGATATGTCTGCCTAAGTTTGTGTTTAACACAGCCCTTATTGTAATGTATTTTGTATGTGGGCTTACCACCTTGCTAGTCAGCCAAGTGAAAATAATATTCTAGTTAAGGTAGCCTTTAAGTGTTCATAGATCAAGAGAAAAACTTACCAGTAGGAGACCTCCTTTCCCTTTGCAGCTTTCACTGCGCAACACAGGTGTAATCTTTTGTGGAAGGACGAAAATTCCAGGATTCAGTATGGTTTGGAGGACCTGATCAGTTTGGCTTGCTGGTTATAAGACTTTTTTTTTTGAGAGCTCTTTTGTCTTTCAGGTGCAACATCAAAGAACTAGTAGTGTATTAAACATAAAAAGCCAAAGGGAAATGAGATGTGATATATTGTATGGTCAAAAAGATGATAACTCTCATAGGTAGAGAGTAACCTGATTTCACCATGCTGGCATAGCAAACCAAAACAAAAGGTAATTGAATTAAAAATAGGTTAGCTTTGGGGGACAGTGAAGGCCTGGCCTCGATTCCTTTGTTCTAATTGATAGAATGTAGGAAACAGTTAGCTTGTGTAGCCCCATGAACTTCTGGGAGATCCAAGTAATTAGATTTGAGGGCAGACTAGCCATTGTTATAAGAGTCCTGACATGGAATCAGGTCAGCTTGGTTATGCTTGGTGGTATTTTGTTATGGTCCATTTAAGGGATTTTAACCTGAGCAGTTGTGTAACCCTTTTCACAGTATAGGTGTCTCCTTTCTTCTATGTTGTGTACTTAGCTGTGGCTTCTTTTCCAAATCTCAGTTCTTGTACAATCAAGGCTGTATTCTCAATCTCTAACTTAAGTGCCATAAAAGATGGAAGGCAAATTTCAGTGAAAACGGTCTAAACAGTACAGGGGAGTCAGCCTCTGCATTCCACAAACAAAGTAGATTGTCTTGGTGTGAAGAGCAACTAATCTTGGTTCAGGTGCATGTAGGTCACCTTTGTGATGATCCCACCCTTTCTAACTTCTCACCCACTCCTTCCTGCATGATGTGCAAAACCTCAGAAACGTTCAGGAAGTTGTTTCATGCTGGAGTCTAACTGGATGTTGGAAGAGTACTACAAATAGAATCAGATAGAAAAGGGGCTTTAGAAGAGTGGAGACAGTCTTCAATGGCCTCTTAAATAAGTGAAGATGATGCAAATGGGTATTAATATCCTGCACAGTGGAGGCACTTAAGGATAAGAAATGAGACTCTGAGACGTGTAGATGACACACCAGCAGCAGTTGGAAGAAAACAGGTTTGTTCTCTATCATAGGCAAGGCTATAATTTAACAGTAGGTTTCTGCATGTCTTCACAAATCGCTGCAGAGATGACATAGCATGCACATGGCTGGAAAACTGATATAATATTAACTCTTCTCTGGCAGTTGGTCTCCTGATAACACCTGGGGGTTCTGACTACAAAGGAATTGTATACCAGGTGCAGGGTCTTGTGATTCTTGGCCATCCCCAAAACTTCTGTGGAGCAAGGTAGACGCCATAGGGAATGTAGAATGCGTCTGTTTCGTCTACTGTACATAGTCAGAGGATATGTGAAACGGCTTCTTTGACTATCAAAACAAAAAGCAGCAAGTAGCACTTTAAAGACTAGCAAAATAGTTTATTAGGTGAGCTTTCGTGGGACAGACCCACTTCTTCAGACCATATCCAGACCAGAATTGCTGCATAATACGTTGACCAATGACAAGGTAGTTATCATATTCTTAGTTTTTCTTTCCATCCTCTTTAAAGAGACAGAATACTTGTAGACTCCAGAGTCCTTTAGAAGCTAGACTGAATGAAATCTATTGGTCAGAATACGTCATGTTTTCAGAGTTAAAGGTCACTGTTTTGATGGCTCATTGGTTACATTGCTGGAAAAGAGTTGGGAGGAGGTATGCTCATGTGATATAAGACGCTGGACTGAAACTAGGGAAATCTGGATTCAGTTCTCACCTCTGACACAGGATCTATATATGACCTTGGACAAGTTATTTAATAATTCCTTTCTGCTTTGGTTTCCCCTTCTCCAAAATGGGAGGAAGTTTTTTTTTTTTAAATTTCACTCATACACTACTTGTATGTTAAGGGCAATATAGTTTCTTGCTGTGTAGAGCTTAGTACAAGAAGGCTCTGATCTCAGATCCTTGTGTTCTGTGGTAATGCAAATAGTGTTACTAATAAATTTTACTTTCTTTGCACTGGTAGGTGCACCACAAATTATGGGAATGTAAAAATAAACCAAAAAAAAATCTACATATCATTTTAATATTACAGCCATTTGTGTCCTAAACAAGTTTAGCTGTTTAGAAAGAAGAAAATTAGAATGAAGCTTTGTCTTCTAAAATCTGTGAATTTGATTTTCAGTTAGCATGACTTGTAAATCTGTGGCACTCAGTAATTTTGAACTTGCTCAGAATATTTGAACACTTTTAAAACTACAGCATGGTATTCTGAAAGCAAACTTTTACCATGACATTAAGGTTTTGTCATGAAATTAAACAGTGGGAATAACTTCCAATTTAATGCATTTTCTTTTCCATACAAATCCTTTGAGCTACATGAGTATGTAAAACATTAAATACATCTTTTACAGGAGGAGGAGAAAGATAAAGCATGTAAAAATTGTGGGGGAGGGTCTGTCAAAATACAGAGACTTAGATAATTATTCATTTCTGGGGTATTGGATATTCCTTGAGGCAGAATTGCTCTGAAGCTTAGTTTTCCTCTTTTATTTCATGTTCATGATGTATTTATTAAGTATACAATAGCAAGTCTTGTTGTGCAGTATATAAGCTTTAGTAAAAAGGTAATTGACAGTGAAATTTGACATTTGTGTTATGGAGAGGAAAATGTGTGTTCAAGATCCACAGAGATGTTTTCTTGCTTCTCTTAAGACTTCTTGTGAGCGAAGTGTGTATCTACATCCAAGGGATAGTAGTTGGCCTTTAATTCTGACATTCAACAGTTTGTGCTTTAGAAAAAAACAAATACTTTCCAGTGCTGGTCATGCCTGAAGGATTTTGTGTGATATGCTGTGCAAAGACTTAGGCAGACACAGCCTTGGCCCAGAAGAGCTTACAGTCTAAGGCCTCATTCCTGCAGATGCTTAATGCACCTGCTTGCTTTTATTACCATGCATAGTCTCAATCGAATACATGGAGCTACCTAGTGCAGTGTAGTTGAGCATGTATGTAAGGTGCCTTTGGCCCTGATGATGCTCATATTTGTGCATGCTTAACTGTACATTTCTGAGTAGACCCTTTGGCTTCAGTGGGGATACTCCTGTAAGGGTAAGAACATATGTGTTTGGTTTAGGACAGAAGACTTGACTCCTGACAGCAGCTAAACCCAGTTGGGTTCTTGCACCTGGGGAAAATTCCCTGAAGGATCCTGGTTTGTACTGTGCAGAAATCTGTGCTGTTAACACTATTGGTATACCATGAATTTTAAAAAAAAATGTTTTTCCCTAAGAACTTTTCTACATGACACTAGAGTATGGATTATGGGGTTGTGATTTGCAGAGTGCAGTAAAGGGTTACACTCTAACTGCCCCATGTTAGATGATGCTAGAGTAAATAAAAAAGATGCTGTGTTCACATTGATGTAGTCCTATGCCAAATCTGAGAAAATGGGTCTCACCTGTGAAAACTTATGACCTAATACATTTCTTAGTCTTGAAGGTGCTATAGGAGTGCCTGTTGTTTGTGATGCTACAGACTAACATGGTTACCCCTCTGAGACTTCCTTTTGAACATCTACTAACATTTTATGTAAATATGGCAAAGGGACCTCCACCATAGCACCATTTGTTTTCACATGTAAAGCAAACAACTTTCAATGCTAATTAAAGTGCTCTCTTATTTTATCTAAGAGTTTTGCATTATTTATCTAAATTCTCTTTTATGGGTGAGTGTTCTGAGATTGTTCATTAATGAACACTTAGAAATAATATAAAATTAGACCTTATAAATTCTTCATGAGGCACAATTTACCAGGATCATTCTTCCTGGCATTTAGGTGCTGTGAACAATTTATTATGTATTGATAATATTTTTGACTTCTGAGTGCTAGAAATAATCTGTCCATATGAACTCTGTACTTACCATAGTTTTTAGCATTTTTCCCCCAGATTTTGCTTTGTGAGAAACAGTCTGTGAATTCTTTGCATAACATGGCCCTTGACTTTTATAAACAGGTTTTATTAACTCTAGTTTTTATTGTCTCTTTTACTGTATACAGCTAATTCCCAGAGTGTTACCTATAAAATTGTGTGGGGACACGTATTTCAGATAAGAGTGGGTTTTTAAGAAAATGGTTTATTACACTAGTTTTCAGTGTGTTTATGCAACACTCTTCTCACTTCAGCCCATGGACTTTTTCTGAAACTACAGAGAACAAATTTATAAATATAAATGTGTATTTACATTTTCTGAGCCATTGGCTATTTTTTATGCACACAGTAGGAAGATAAGCCTGTCTTAAAGGGTTTGTGGGTAGCTTTCTAAGTGATTCATTAACTGTTCTTTGTAACAGTGGATGAATTCAACGTATTTACTATATCAACAACCAAAAATTAGTGTCAGTTACCAGTACCTTGTTTAAGCATTTATAATAGTTTTATTTACGTTCTACATGCAGGTATTCTCTGCATTATTGTTGAAACTAAGATTAAATCCACTGTATTCATTAGAAATATTTATATGAAGATTCATAAGAACAATTTCTTGAATATTATTTAGTATATAAGCTCTACTGAGGTGGATTTTTGTTGACATTCTTTGGGGTTTTTTATACCATGCTTTGTGATTAGCTGTGCTTTGCGAAACACTGGCAGAGCTTATGCGGTCTTTCTGAACAACAAAGTATTTCTTTGTTCAACCTGTCAAATTAAAATACCCTGTAGTTTGCTGATATATTTCCATAGTGAGAAAAGTAATACACCAAAAAATAATATTAGAAATTGGCAGGGGGAGAGGGTCTGATGAAACACATCCTGAATTGAGGACGAAGCTTGCCTTTATTGGAAATAGATTGATAGACATAAAATAAAAATCAAACTTGAAATTCTGTTTTGGTCACACGAAAGATTAGTATAAATCAAATTAACTTTTGCTTGTATTTATGTAGATAATATTCAAATTAACCTTGGCTTCTAAATTATAAGTACATACGGAATCTATAATTTACCTTTTATCTGAGCTAATGGACATTGTTAGTTTGTTTTCTATACCAGAAGACTACAATACAAAGTGCTTTGGTTAAATAGTTTACAGACCAAGGATACAGGGTCATTTCATGGCTGAAAAAGAAAACAAAACAACAATAACCAGGATATATCTATTTTGAAGGGCACTTCATCTTGGACTGTAACCAATAGCTTTATAAAAGTCACCTTCGTGGTGAGATATTTTTTTAGGCACATATTTGTTAATCTGTTTATGAAGAATAATGTTAGAGATTTTTCAGACTGCCAGTTCCTTTAAAAATTTTTAATATGTGCATTTGCAGGTATGTAAATATTATGTAAAATTTTAAGAGAAGTAATATTTGCCCATACTGCACTTAAATAAATTATTCTACAAAAACATCAGAAGTGTTGAATTAGAGATCAATGGTTTAAGTTTCAAATATAACTATGTAAAACTATATATGTAGGGAGGGGTAACTAAACTAAAAAAACTATGTATGTAGGGAGGGGTAACTTTGAAGTTAAGTGACTTGTATTTTTGCCTTGATTTTGTCAATAATGACTAGACCTTTTGATCTGACAAAATGAACCTATGGTTCTCTCTTCAGGACGTTTGTGGAAATAAGCTGTTTCTCCCCTCGTAAGAGATAACATTGGTAAATATAATAACGAAGGACCTTTATAGTAATTCATCAAACATGGTGAAAGCAAAGTGTGTGTCCAGGAAATTATTGGAGACTCTTTTATAGAGTGTTGATTGGTGAATAATAACATATCTTTTTCAGTGAGGGTAGAAAGAAGAAATAAGAGGATTGATGAAGAGCCTTTTTTAAAATAATGTATTTATTCTTCAATAATGCAGAATAAGTCCAACGTTCTGACATTGAGGAAATAGTAAGCTATTACAGCTGGCTTGTAACGCACAGAGCTAACCCACAGTATGTCTGAGTTTAGAAGTGCAAAGTGGGGGATGTTTGAAAAGGA
This sequence comes from Carettochelys insculpta, assembly GCF_033958435.1. Classification (NCBI taxonomy): domain Eukaryota; kingdom Metazoa; phylum Chordata; order Testudines; family Carettochelyidae; genus Carettochelys; species Carettochelys insculpta. The sequence goes on from NC_134145.1 coordinate 9,496,914, forward strand.
GTATTAGGACTTTTATTTTTGTTGTCAAACATAATTAAATTTTTTTAAAATGGTTTGTCAGACAATATTGCTTAAGTAAACATTATCCCTTCACACTTATAAGAACTTGGAGTGCTTTCTCTGATTCATAACTGCTTTTATACACAAGTCCTCAGAAATCTCTTCTACACAGGAAAAAGATTTAAATAATTTAGTGAAAAATCAGTGTGTCACAGATGTTTGTTATGAATTTTTCTCGTAACATTTTTGAGTTCTAATCAGTTCTTCCCTTCTCTTTCCTTCCCTCCCCCCCACCCTTGCTCTCTCATGGGGAGAATGAGAAGGGAGTTACTTTTAGAAACTCGCATCACGGTAATTCAGTAGAAATCAAATCTTGGGCCTGATTTTCTTTTACGTTGATGAAAATGAAGAGACATTTCTTTGAAGATAGCCTTACTTTGGTTCAGCGCTATCTGTACACTAGAGGGTTTTGTCAGCAAAACGGCCTTTTTGCCAATGAAACCTGCAGAGCATCCAGATTCCCCAGGCATTCTTTCGACTGTAAGTAAACAGAACACAGCACTTTTGTCAACAGCTGTACCCCACTCCGCACAAGGAATAACACCACTATCAACACAGATCTGTTGACAAAAAGCCACGTTCTCAGGGGCCTTCTGTCGACAGACAAGGCTGCCATGACACTGGGTAGCCCAGTCCCCTGTCCTTCTGGTTGGCTGTTTTGCCAATATAGTGGCCAGGCAGTCCAGACACACTCTGTCCATCCGCTTGGCAGTTTGGCCATGATGTGTCGCCAGAAGTTTTGTTGGAAGAAATCTTCCGATAAGAACTTCTGTCGACAAATCCCTGTAATCTAGACATAGCATAAATGAAAAGGGGATCAGGGTCTACAATGGCACAGTCGTGAATGCTGAGAAAATATTATTTGCTCAATCTTAGACTTTATAATTACCATATTTTGTAACTTTTGTGTGTTTGGTAACAGTTAAAATCTTGAGAGTCAGCTATACACTTTGCTTGGTGTTGAAGATAAACTTGGAAAAAACTACTTTGTGCAACATTTGTAGCCACTAGAATATCAAGCATTATATTTTATCATGTTTTGAGGATTTTAAAATGAAAGCTCAATGTGTAAATGTTTAACAAGATCAACTAGCATGACTCCTGTTTCTGTTACTAATAATAGAATGTCAGCCTTTATTTATCACAGCTTTGAGAGCATGATCCTGTTCTCATTGAAGTCAATGATAGTATTCCCATTAACTTCACTAGTGAAGGATCAAGCCTTAAAACATTTTATGACATTTCAGCTTACTTTTAATTATATTTATTGTGGTGTTTTATATGTCCATAAAGAGTTTTAGTTAACACTTAATAGTTAAAACCTGTTCAGAACATTCTAAACTTACCTGATTAATTTTTAGTTTTGAATTAGATAAAACACTGGGTTTGGAATCTTTTGTTTCTGCAAAACATATTTAACTGTACAAATCTATTATAATCACTATCAAAATGCACAGTAGAAATTAACCAGTTAACCAGAAAGTGCAGAAATGATAGAAGTTCACAAAAATGAGTGTATAAAATAGTTACATTTTATCAAAAGAGGGTGATAGTGTTTAATATTTATGGATCTTTAAAATGGAGTTAAAGTGCTAACATTGGACTTAATCTTGAAGAGCTCCTTCATCTCTCATAGGCCTGAGTTGGAGTTGAGTTTACTCACCAGTGCAGTAGAAAGTTCCAGTAGAAAATACGGACTAAAATTTCATTGTGTTAAATGAATTTCATGCAGTTGTGTGGATACAACATATAATTAAAAATTAGGCTCAGTTCACCTGTAACTCCCAGAATACATTTGTTCACTAGAGCAAGGGAGAACCACATCCACAATAGAGTACCAGCAAAGCTTACTGAGACTGAAGTAAGTATTGGATTTGAGGCTAGGGAGGTACAGAATTCGAAGGGCGTACCATTTTTTTTTTTTTGCTCTAAATCCTTTAATAGCGTGTATAAGTGAATTTGTATCTGAAATAGACATCATCTGGATCAGAGGTTTTCAAACTTCATTGCACTGTGACCCCCTTGTGACAAGGGAAATTAATAGATGTCCTCAGGAAGGGGGTCTGAAACCTGAGCCTGCTCAAGACCAGCTTCCCTGGAACAGGAGTCCAAAGCCCCAGGGCTTCAGCCACAGGCAGGGGACTTGTAATCTGAGTCCTGCCCCTTAGGACTGAAGCCCCCAGACTTCTGCTATGGCCCTGGGCAGTGGAACTTGGGTTTCCACTTCATTCTTGGGTCCCAGCATGTCTAATGCCTGCCCTGGAAACCCCACTGAAATAGGATGCCAGCCCACAGTTTGAGAACCAGTGATCTAGATTGAAGTAGGGAACGTATTTGTTTCATCTCAGAACAAGATGTGAGAATGGCTTGGTGCAGTTATCTGAAGCAGTGGTTTTCAACCAGTGTCCCAGGATGTGCTGGTGTGCTGTGAGAACGGTCCCATGAAATTCATGAATTTCTCCTAACTGTGTCTCTTTGCAGAGCCATCGACGAGCGGTATTAGCAACCTATACCAGCTGGGGCTCAAGCAGCAGTACTGCCTGAGTCCCAGTTGGTGTGGAGTTCCTCAGATTCCTCCCACCCCCCAATGTTGGCTCTTTGCACAGATACCATGAGGGGAAGTGCTGACCCCACAGAAGTCTGTTCTGTTGAAATGCTGCTTCCCAGCCTGAACGTGCTGGCAGGGAGCCAGCCCCCACTCCCTGCTGTGGCAGGGGGATGGAGGGAGGGTGGGAACCGGTGGGAACTAGGACATGGTTTATATGCCACATCCCAGCTCCAGCAGGCTGGCCAGGAGGGGAGCCTGCTTTCTGGAGCCACCTCACTCATCTAGGAGTAATTGACTAGCTGCTGAACTTTTCAGCGCTTACTGATTTATTCAACATCCCTAGCATGGTGTTGAGCAGATTTTGAGAATGTGTATGTGCTCACTATCTAAGAGGATGTGTTCTGTGGTGGATTTGAAACGTTGATGTATTTGATCCTTGTTTAGCTTGTTGTATGCACCACTATGTTGCAAACCTCTCTAGTAAGACTGCAGCCACAGTAAATGTAAGTAGATGTGACTTTATGAGTAATTGAGTCAGCTGAAAAAAGTGGGTGTGCTCCAGAATTGTTTGTCACATTGAAGTGTGCCCTCTTACTGAAAAGGTTGGGAACCACTAATCTGAAGGTGCCTTTCCGTCACATGACTTGGCAGTGGCATTCCTGATTGGAATCTGTTCATGTTTTTAAAAAGTTACCATTGTTAAGAAGCCATCACCTATCTACACACTGATTTTTACTTTGCAAAAAGTTCTATTTCATGTATTTGCCATGCCTTTTTGTTAGCCATACTGAAAGGTCTTCCTTCATTGAAAACTGTTAACCAGAATAGGTGTTGTTTGCTGTGCTAAGTAATTTAAAAATAGCCATTCAAATTTGTCCAAGTTCAATTATGAACAAAGGGGAATATTTCATAGGTAAGGTGCCAGAAGCAATACTGAACCACATGAATTCACCATCATTCTGGTGTGTTTATTTCTAGTACTTCCTTACTTTAAATCAAGTAGAAAGCATTAATCTGCCTGGCATCAGTCTAGTTAAGAATATATTTCCCCCCCTCCAAAGTTTTGTAGGGAGTTATTAAACTTGCCTTGTCACAATATGTACTTTACTGAAAGTAAAGCAAAATTAAGTCTTAGATAATTATTGTAATTACAGGATCAGATCAACATAGGGTTCAAACTGTATGGTATCTCAGTACTCTAAGTCTTCCTTTAATTTTTCCTTTATCTCTAAATGTCCTTGTACTGTGTTAGTTGGAGACTTCCCTGCTTCATACTACTTTGTATGACTGAATATCTGCTGCTGTCTTTCGTAAACGGAGACTTTGCCTACACCAGGGATTTTCCATTATTGCAACCATCTGCTTAGCTGCACCAGTGCAACCCTTTGAGTAGATAGAGCCACTGTTCGCGCTATTTACCCCATTTAAGGTAGTGTCGACCAGTGCAGATGCTGGATTTCTTCATCCGTACCAGGTATTACACTGGTACAATTATACTGAAGGCTGGAGTTAAAGTTAACAGAGCTTCCACATCAAAAGCTCTTGATCCTGCAAATACACACACACACGTATGTACCATTACATTAGTTTGTTCCATTGACAGCTCAGTTGCATGAGTGTTTGCAATACTGAACTCTGATTTCATAACAGAAAAGACTATTTGAAGTGGGTTCTTTTTTTTTCTTTTTAACTTGCAGCTTTAAAGTTCAAGATGGAGAAGTTTTTGATTTTTATCTGTATTCCTGTCTTGTGAGCCATTTTAAAACTCTGATGGATTCCAAAAGCCCCTTTGCAGTTATAGCAGACTCTAGGATACTCTCATCCAGGAAGTTCGAAGGTTCAGTGTTTCATGCTCTGAAGAGGAGTTTGTCCATTTGTGAAATATTCAACTACAGAATACAAGTAATCATTGGAGCCAGTTAATGGTGTGTCTTGTGGTATCAGTGTGTCATTATATGAAGGTGATCCTGTTCACAGATTAAATGCTCCCATTTAATTTGGTGTCATTGCACTTTGTGATACAGTGATTAAATAGGCAATATATTTTACCTTTTCAGTATAGACCTCTATATTTACCTCTTTTGCTTTAATGGAACAGTAATTTTAATCATGATTATTACCTTAAATTGTAATTAAATTCATGCTTAGAATACTTTTATGAACATGGCTGTGTGATGAAAACAGAAATTAGCTTTGCATTAACCAAAAATAACATTTTTTTCCACTGCTTCTTAGTGTACGCTCAAAGCAAAAGACTAGCATGACCTACTTTACAACAATAACTGAGGAATCAAGCCCTTTTTTTCTTTAAGTGTCTGAATTGGCTGTGAAATTTAACCACCCTTTGGTGTGTAAGTATCTTTAAAATGGAAATTGTATATGAAACTTCAGGCAGTTTTTTTTTTAATTTTTATTTAGATAATTAGCACCATGGAGCCTCAGGTGTCGAATGGCCCTGCATCCAATACGACCAATGGACCCTCCAGCAACAGTAGAAACTGTCCGTCCCCCATGCAGACAGGGGCTGCCACAGATGACAGCAAAACCAACCTTATAGTCAACTATTTACCCCAGAATATGACGCAGGAGGAATTCAGGAGTCTCTTTGGGAGCATTGGTGAAATAGAATCCTGCAAACTTGTGAGAGACAAAATTACAGGTATGGTCTTAAATATTTTTGACATTGCCTTAGATACACACTTCTGTTTTACATAATGCTGTAGGCAACAAAACTTTGGTGTCTTTAAAATATTCATAGATTTGTAGAGTTGTGTCTAAGTGCATACAGTGGATACCACAATAATTACCTTTACTGAATATTCCCATAATGGGAAGTATTGCCAATACCCAAGTCAACTTCATGCAGGCAATAAACCTTCAGTCCTCAGTGTTGTCTACCGTATATATACCAACTGCAGGAGAAGTCAGTTCTGTTCCAAGCCACATAAATATCTAGAAAAAGAATAACAAGTAGGATTTCTGAAAAATGGATATGGTTATAAGTATGAAACATACCTTCAAGGTGACTTTTTTAGTGTTTCACAGCCTATTTGGTGCCATTCCTTTCGCCAGTTCTCCTTCATTTTTATTTATTTTTCCCTAACTTAAAAAAGAATACTCTAAATCTTTTTCTGTGGTTTATTACTGGGTCTTGTTTATAGTTGTGTTCTATGATATTGTATCCAGTCTTGGCCCTTTTTCTCAGGGAGTAAAATCTGTTGATAGGTTTCTCTCCAGGAATTTCAGAAATAAACTTCTTATTATAGCCTATGTCTATATCAGAGAAAAGAAAATTGCCACCCATAGGGAAGGAAGTGGAATGAACCATCAGTTTTTAATGGCTGCTTATGAAGGCAGCCTTATACTCCTGTTATCAAGGAGAAACAGCTGCAGTTTCCACCCTTTGGTGTATCACCAATATCCTAGTTCATGGTGTAGCATAAATATATAGAGTTGCAGTCACTGTACAACACTGGAAGTTCATGTTGCCTCATGCCCTGCTACTAGCTTGGTGTTGTTTATGCAAGGATCTGTGTGAATGATATTCATCCTATTTACAGGTTTCTGAACTTCATTTCTGCTGTATTGCATACTGCAGCCAAGTACTATACCTATACATGTTCTAAATAAATCAGTGCGGGAGCTGCCCCTGAGACACTGCAGAGGCTCTGGGCACGTTTCCATAACTATAGCAGCAGGACTGAGAGTCTTGGAAAAGGAAGGGGTACCAAAATAGCATTTTTTTCCCCAATAGAACATACTAATGGAGGCCTGTAGGTAGAGAATGTGATGTAAAACCAGTGTGTGCCTTTTGAGAAGAGATAATGGTCTTGAGAATGAGGGATGTAGACAAACAGATAGTGTTACTCTAACACTTATTTAGCCCTTGCAAAGACAGTGCAACCCACTTAGTGCTTTTCAGTGTGAAATGATTCCTTTAATTTCCTTTTTAACATATAATAAAGTTCAGATTTAACACTGAGGCACATAATAAATTACAGTAGCCCTGGAGCAAATTCCATTCTCAAAAATGTACATTTATGCATATCTCATAGAACTGGATGGGACTTTGAGAGGTCATTGAGTCCAGTGCCCTGCCCTCTCAGCAGGACCAAGCACCAACCCTGATAATTTTTTTAAATCTATTTGCCCCAGTTTCCTAAATGGACCCCTCAAGGATTGAACTCACAACCTTGGGTTTAACAGGGAAATTCTCACACCAGTTCTTCAGTACAGTACACCCCCAACTTACGCAGAGGTTGCGTTCTTACGCAACCCAACATAAGTCAAATTTCGTGTTACTGGGTGGAGCAGGAAACTGACTAGCGTGACAGCGACAGCTCCCCAAACCCTGAGCTGCTTTAAGCCAAAATACACATACTCGCACGTATCTTGGGGTTCTACTGTATTCTCCTTTGCACATTTGGTCAGAAGAGAACATAGCAGAACTATGTATCTCCCTCTGTATGTCCTGACTGAGAGACAGCTTCAGGAGTGTAAGGGAGAAGAGGCATCAAAAAAGAGCAATGATTTGCTTGTGCTTTATTAATATTGCAGTGTTTCTTAAGAGGAGAGCTGCACATATAGAACAGTGAGTTAATACTGTACTATGTTTTCCTAGCTGTTTGCTAGCATGACTCGCAATCAGTTACAAAACTATAATTTTTTCTTTCCAATCAAGGAAGATAAATAATCTGAGGAACTAAAATTACAGGTAACTTCAAGTGTGTTGCATGCAAGTACACAAATAAGTATAACTTTTAAACCAAGTGCCACTAGAGTCTAGTGCTTCCAGTCTAGATTTTGATCATGAAAGATCGTTTTTCAGTAACTTTCAACATATTTTAGCTTTCTAGACATCTCAAAATTAGTGGTTTTTCCTTAAATGTAATCAATCCTGAGTTTAGCTGGGTACAGAATGCCATCTGTTATTTCTTCAGCAGGGTGGGAACCCTGGATGTTGTCTTTTTATTATATTTCATGTATGTACTGTTCTGTCTTGATTTCATGCAGCCTCCAAGTTTCTGTGTGACTAGTACAGGTTGAACCTTACTAATCTGGAACACTCTTGTCCAGCAAACTCCATAATCCATCATGATTTTAGTTAGCTGGACAACCACTTATCATGGGTGTGGCCAAATTTCCCGTGGTCCCATAAAGTTTGTTTAAAGCCACCAGTCCTGGCTCTCGGTGTTTTGTGGTGTTATTTATCTATAATTTACCCCTAAATGTTTTCTAAGAGCCCAGTAAACAGTGGAAGTTTTGGTAATGTGCTAGAAAACATTGGCCTTCCATCATTTGGCAAATTCTTGTCTGGCACCCGTCAGGTCCTGAGAGTGCCAGATGAGAGGCTCAACCTGTACAAGATGCAAGAAAATGCCTGTATTAGCTTTGAATGTGATCAGGGTGGTTCTGCCCCTAGAAATTTTCTTTCAGTATAAATTGGATCATTCTTTGTAAAAGGCTTTATGGGCAACCAATTTTCCAAAAATTAGATCTAAGTAAAGTATTCAAAAGTACCCAGCTCACTTATGGTAATGGACCCATTAAGCTTGCAGTGTGGGAGTAGGAGGGATTAGAACATTAAATAGAAGAAACAAGACTCCTCAGACTGTCTATATTACGGGTGTTAGCCTCTGTGGCTGCAACTACACTAGCAAGTTCTTTCGAAAAATCTGTCCCTTTTTCAAAAGAACACGCAGAGCGTCTACACACAAAATGCAATCCAGAATTGAAAGAACACAGCTCTTCTGGACACCCTCTTCCGCTCCTGGATCAGGATAAGTGCCTTCTTTTGAAAGTGTCTTTCAAAAAAAAGTGTGTGTATGTGCTCTGTGGGCCCTTTTTTCGAAAGAGCAGTCTTCATGGTGACAGATTTTTCAGTCCCTGGCCCATTCTATGGAAAGAGCAGGGGCTGTGTGGATGCTCTCTGTCAAAAGAGCATATCGATCTTTCAGTCCTCTTTTGTGTGTGTGGATGTGCTTTTTCAAAGAAGGTTTTTCAGAAGAGATTTTCCAGAAGAACTTCTTTCAAAAGATCCCTGTAGTGTAGACGTAGCCTGTGTGTGGTACACAGCACTAGACAAGCATGTCCCCTCAAGAGGGTCTCCAGCACACTACGTTGTCATTTTCATCATGATGATCATAAACAAAGATAAGACCACACTCATAATGTAGACCAGTTAGCAAGTTTGATCGACTCTTGGCTTGTATATTTAGTAGTGAAATGTGAATGAGTAAAATTCAAGACAGGAATGTCTTTCAAGTTTGTTCCATGAGCATTCTTTGTAGGCATGAGCATTTGTCAGAATGACTGCCTTTTCAATGATTATCTGCTTTATTTTCTTATTAACATCAGGCAGCATAATTTTTCCAGCATGTACGGTAGAATAAATTAACTACAGTGCACAGTAAATTCTCTTGACATACTTGTGGACTTAAGCAAAACTTGGAAATAGTTTGTGCTCAATCTGCTTGTGGATTTTTGCATATTTTTTGTTCAGAAAATCCATCTTTTGTGATGAACAGTGGCAGATCTTTTGTGGTGGATACTTTGTGTTGCCAGTGAATAACATAAAATATACACAAGGCGTACCATAGAAAGTAGGTACTGATAAGTGAGGCATTTTAACAAAAAGTGGAGCAGTTTCTGTGAAGGAGGTTGACCTCCATCTACAATAAGTTGCTTTTGTCGTCTTGCTGGTAAAATAAAACATTGATTATAAAGGGAAAGTAAACTTGAGCTTGGCAATAAAGCAAATCCAAAATCTGGATTGAAGTTGTGCTTAAGGAATTTTTAAATAAGTGCCTTCAGAAAAATAAAAGGGCATATTTTAAATCTGTTCTGAAATCGTTAGATTGGCAAAATCACATTGTGAGTTCGCAAATATGAGGTGGGAACATTTAAGCTGTGTCTACACTTAGGAAAAATTCTGAAATGGCCATGCTAATGGCCAAATTAAATAATACAAAAGAGGCTCTGAAATGATTATACAGTGCTTCATTAGCATGCTGCCAGCCGCGGCATGTTTTGTTCATGCACAGCTCGTCTACACGGGTTCTTTTCGAAAGGACCCTGAAAACATCGAAATCCCCTTATTACTATCAGCTGATAGAAATAAGGGGATTTCGATGTTTTCAGGGTCCTTTCGAAAAGGACCCTCATGTAGAGGAGTCCCGCCTGAGCAAAAAGCGGCACTTTCGAAGTGCTGCTGCTGGCAGCATGCTAATGAGGTCCTGAATATTAATTTCAGCTCCTCATTAGTGTTCTCCAGTTTGGCCATTAGCATGGCCGTTTCGCAGTTTTTCCTAAATGTAGACGTAGTCCTTAGGTGGACAAATAACACTGTTTTCCCCATCTTGTTAGGGAAATGCACAGACTTTAGTAAGATATTAGACTCCCAGAACATTTTTTCATAGAGTTCAAAGCTGGACACCTACAGGATCCCCTTGAGAGAATTTATATTCAGGACCGTCATGCAATTATGTTAATAGGGATTAAACAGTTACTGGTGATGATCTTTTCACAGTCTTCATGCAGGTCTTCCAGAGTAGTCGTAAAATGTTTAAGAAAACTAATTCATGTTGATACCACTTGCTTTGGAAAGACACATGTTTAAACAAGCATACACCTTTATTGCTGAAAAAAATGCAAATTTGGTAGTACACTGAACTCAATTGAACAGGAATGACAGGTTCCAAGACAGCCTTTAATTTCGTATTCAAAACCAAAATTGTGAACTTCAGTTTTGTTTGGTAGCTTTTCTGAACAGGCAGGATATACAGTAGTTTTTTTAAAGATGCTAATGATTTGAAAGTGGAGGTATAACTCAGGCATACATTTTAATTATGGGGTAGAGGTTCAGCTGAAAAATGTATTTTAGTTGCAGAGAATTTAAAGAAATGAGACAGGGAAAAACAGAAAGACCATAGATATTTGCTATCATTTGGCAGGGAGTTTAATAAAAGCAAAACTTGTGGTTATAAAGTGTGCTTATTAAATTCTTCATTTGCACAACCTAATTAATTCTAGCATTTTAAATTAACAGTGAAACTGGTCCCTGCTGTACGATTTCATAACTACAGCATATTTCGTCCAACAATCCAGTTGTTCAGGTTTAATCAGCTGCTCTCCAAAAATGAAAAAGAAGGAACTTAAGTGAGGAAACTAAATAGCACAAACATTTTGGAACAGCATTATATGAAATAGATTGCCAACTTAAAGAGAAACACAAGATGGATTTAGAGAATTCAGATTGTGTAGGCAATATTGTTGGTTATGAATGTTATTGAACAATGTGGGAGTGATAAACAACTCATAATAAAATGTATAGCTTTCCTGGAGACTAGTGTACATAGACTTGGTCTGTAGAAAATTAGGGCAAGTTACAGAATATCAGCAAAAATAAGAAGGATAATCAAAGACCTATGTGGTGCTGAATGTGTGATCAGAGATAGTGATAACATCAGCCAATGATATACAGTGACAACGGGTTTAGGGCAAGGGAGTATTATGTTTCTACTGTTGTTGGCACTGATCGTTGACTGCACCATGGGGAAAATAACCACAGAAGGCAACCAAGGAATATTATGGACAAATGATAAAGTGCAATTGGATTACCTTGTTTTTGTGGATGACATTGTTCTGCTCTGTTCAGCACATTATTATTGGAAGAAGAGACACAGCTTTTGGTAGAAGAGCAGAACAAATTAGTGCGTTCATCAGTGAAAGAAGGACAAACTGTATAGCTGTCAACATTCCAAAAGCGGCCATTGCGGGTAGATGGTGAAACACTGGAAGTAGTAAGTAATTTTACATCTCTGGTGATCAAGATGTGCTATCGTAGTGACCCAGTGCTAGATGTTAAGCAACAAGTAACAAAAGCAGCAAACTGCATTCATGAACTTGAAAAGATCTGGGGAAATAGCATGATCTGCAGTGATTCAAAAATACAGATATTTAATACAGGCATTGTGATTTGTCTCCTCTGTAGAGAAGACTCATGGAAATACACGGCTTCAATTGATAAAGGGAAGCAGAACTGACTGATTATGAACATGGATAAAACAGAAACAATATTATTTGGAGATTAGGAAATAGGAAGGAAGATCAGTGTAGACAGGATCGAACAAGAGAACACAGAGAAGTTCACGTATTTGGGGAGCAACATAATGTATGATGTAGACTGTAAGAAGGAAATAGTGACCAGAATAGCGAAACCAAGAACGAGTTTGAAGTTGATGGATAAGATCTGGGAAAACAAAGCAATTAGCTTAGGAACAAAACTGAGCATCTTAAAAACGCATGTATTCAGCAATATGTTGTATGGATGCAAGACTTGGGTAATAATGAATCATTCGAAGAGAAGGATATTGGCATTCAAGCGGAGTTGTTATAGAAAAATCCTGAGACTAGGATGGATGCAAAAGGTCACCAATGAGGATCTATATAGAAAGATACGGCCGAAAGAGAACCTACTGCAGAAGGTTATACAATAAAACTTACAGCTATTCAGGCGTATCTGCAGAAGGAACAACGAATTAAAAAATCAAGACCCTGGTATTTGACATAATGGACAGTTTTAATAGGAGAGAATGGGAAGATGATATAATAGATTGGTGCAGATCTAGTCTACAGAAACTAAGCCACTCTACAGTGGACTGGGAAAGATGGAAGGAAATAGTGAGGGAGGCATCAGACACCAATGGGCACTGAGCCCATGGTTGTTGATTAAGATGATGAACTGATAAAATCTATTAATTCCACAGTAAATGCTAGCAGCAGATTTTCAGAATCTATTGGAAGAAGTGTATTGCAACATCAGAGAGTCTAAGTGGACCACGCCAACTTAAAGTATCAAACACAGGGAAAAAAAGGCAATGATAAACCTATTTTTAGGACACAAAAGAAAGATGCTCTCAACATGACTTCCATAACAAGTGATAACAGGAATTCCAAATGGAAAGACAAAATTATGATGACCTAGAAAAACATTATATATAGCACAATAGAGAATGAAGCTAAATCTGTCATCAGAATAGTCAGAAGCCTGTACCAAACCAGCACCACACCAGAATAAATGATGGAAACTGGTTGATATCATATTCATGAGCCTTCAGTTTTGCGAGGATAAAGAAAGAAGGGGAAAAGAGAAGTACCTGAAAGGAGATTGTCGCTCAGAGGAAAAGCCCTGCTGTGGATGATGTTGGAATTCAGTTCTTTAAAATTAGGTTAAATTGTAGGTTCATATTTTTATTTGGTATCTCCAAATGAAATCAGTGATGAAGCTCACATAATGGAAACAGGAGCAGGCCCTGTATTAGAAAGGTGATTTTGAAGGGACAGTGTTAAGCAGTATAGGTCCAAATAGTAACATTATTTGAGGAAAGTTCTAGTCTATGTAGCATCCATAAGAAAAAACTTATTTGAGGCAACTCAGATTGATTACTGCTGACTCAAATGACGTTTGCTTGTTATTTAAGAAAAAAAAGAAACACCTCTTTGAAATCTTCCATATATGCACAATAGGCCTCTCCCACACCCCTTCAGTGCCAAAGCTGAAGGTGAATTTTGTACTGAAGCAGCTTGACTCTTTTGTAAACTATATTTCTGGTATTCATAAATTTGTATGTTGTTGAAGAAGAGAAATTTCAGAAGTGATTTTCAAGGTGTAGGTTATGTTTAGGTAAATAATGGTCCAGATACATTGGCATTCTACTTTGTAATGTATTATAGAATTGCTGTATGTAGAACATGCAGCGGATGACAAAGTCTGAATTGTCCTTGTTTGTGTCTTCAAATCAGATGTGCAAACAGGGGTAATACAGTGGGCGAAGTTCATCTTCCACAAACACCCTGCCCCAGCACCATATTTTTTTTTGAATTTTCACCCTACTCAGAATGAAACATAAAGATTCCTGCATGTGAGCAGGTGTCAGGTTATTAATATGCACCAAAGGTAGAGATCTGGGGGGAGGGGAAGCTCAGTGGTTGGAACATTGGCCTGCTAAACACAGGGTTGTGAGTTCAATCCTTCAGGGGGCCATTAGGGATCTAGGGCAAATAGATTTAAAAAAAAAATCTGTCAGGGCAGTGCTTGGTCATGCTGTGAGTGCAGGGGACTTGGACTTGTTGACCTCTCAAGGTCTCTTCCAGTTCTATGAGATAGGTATATCTCTAAATAAAAGATCTCACTAGTGTTGCTGTGTGATGTCAGTTCAGGAAGAGTCTCAACCACTGATACCTGGTGGATTAAAATGAAAAAAGAATGTGCCAGTCATTGAGTGAAAGCACTGAAGTAGGTTCTAATCTTCACATGGCTAGATGTTGACTATTACCCTACCTGGGAGTAATGGGCCTTAAAATCTCTTCTTTCTTTGTCACACCGTCCACAACGTGCAGGGAGAGGAAGGAAGTAAAAGACTGATCACATTGCCTCAGAGTTACCTGGAAGCCATGTGGTTGTGACGTTGTGTACAGTGTCATTTTAAGTTTCAGGAGTAAGCTTTGGTGCAAGCAATGCTACTGTATTCTAATTCTTTTCCATAGGCCCTAAAATAAGTAACCTGAAGATCCAGCATGCATTAAAAAGCCTTTAAGCACATGAGAAGAGGAGTCTGGTGCTATTGAGATGATTACAAGGTGGCTGTGGCTATTTCTTTTTCCTCGCCACCTGTTTTGCTAGTGATTTGCATGCACACACGGGAGGGGCAGAATGTGCTGTTGAAGTGGGATGAGGGGCTAGATTTTATTTAAGGACTAACTGTTTTGACTACTTCTGTTTTTTTACTGTGCAACCGGTGATGACCTAATAGGGCTTGGTTTTTAGAGGCAATGGTCAATGCCTTCTGAAATTTGGGCACCTTCAGAATTTGAGCACCCAGAATCACTAATCACTTCTGGAAGCCATAACTGGGGTCTTATCAGGAGTTCTGATGCCACAGGAACAGAAGCCATTAGCTAATGTTAAATTGCAACACAGAGCCTGGGAAGTAGAAAAGGGGAAAACCAGATATAGAAGTGTTACATAATGGTGATTCTTCTCCAGGGGAGAAGTTTCTGAGCTATAACAAGCGAGTGATAATAAGGAGAGACTCTACTAGGTCATTTCCTAGGAAGCATTCTTCTTCCAGTTTCACCCTGCCCACCTGCAGCAGAGAATGTTCAAACTTTAAGTATCTTAATTGGAGGGTTTGGTGAATGGTAGAGTAGGTCAGCAAATGGTCACAATGTACATCTTGCGAATAGAATGTTTCTGAAAAAGTTGAAACAAAATCACACCCCAGAATGTAAAGCGATAAAGCAGTGCCAAAAATAGCGTTTAAAGTTATGGAATGAAAGATCTTTTAAGTAATAGAGTGCTTGCAAGTAGAAAATGATACCCTGTTACCTGTACTTAGAATAATATTGCTAGGAAGAGGTAACAAGAACTTTGTTTTATCCATGGAAAAATTCTTTACTTTTATACTGAAGCTTTGAGTATTGTGGTGAAGGATGAAGACTTGGGTAAAAATATTCTTATCATGGAAAAAAGAAATTTCTTTTTATTGATGGGGAAAGAGATTGTACAATTATTGATATCTGAATCTGATGTATTTCCTCCTGCTCCTCTTTATTTGGGGTGTAATGCCAAGGGCAGAAGTTGGAATACTTATTACTCCTGAGGGAATTCTGCATCAGTGCACAATGCAGAATTTGTGTGGAATTAATGTTCTGTGCAGACTTATATTTTTCCCTGCAGAATTGGCGTTGTGGTGCCTGGCTCTCCTGGTCAAAAGTGCATCTACGACTGGAGCTGCTGAGCTGCACCCTGTGGGGAGAGGCAGGAGCAACAGCGGGGAGCTATAGGGAGGGGCTACTGCTTTCTAGTAGGGCAGACTAGGGACAAGGGGCTGACACGAGAAGATCTGAGGGAAGACGATCTTTTAAATTTTGCTCCTCCCTGAGCAGCAGGTACTGGTCATCTTTGTCTGGTGTGACAGTAACCTGTGGCTGACATTGTGGGTGAGGGTTTTGCAGGTATCTGGGCTGTGGGGGACCCTGCACCCCCACGAGCAGTCTGCAAATATCCCTTCCAGCGGTGTCCGCCATTGTACGCTTTTCTTCCCTGCAGCAATGCCCGGTAATGGTAATACTACAGAGGCAGTGTGGAAACACTAGAATTGACTAAAAGACCAGAGAAGCAGAATTTCCTCCAAGATGTGCCCACCTGGCAACTGCAATATACCCAGATGGAGGCACCCAACAAAAGCATAGCAGAAAAAGGAACTGGGTTGTCATATGGTTTCTTTATTTCTCCAGGGACGGGGAATCTCTTTTGTTATCTGTATTGTTAGACATGCTTTCCGACAGGTATTTTGAAATAAAGTACCAAAGTAATTGAAATTAGCATGTTTTGTATTGTTTTGACAAAACATGCAGAAATTTTTTTTTTGGCTCAAAATTCCCTGAAGAGTAACTTATTAACTGAAAGTTATGTAAGGGTAGAACTTTTAGCCTTCAGACCTTTATTTAGATTTCCTCTAGAACCCTTTGCAAAAAGACTGTCCCAGAGATTTAATCCTGAAAGAAAAGAGATGCATGAGCCAAATACAGATAATTCAGTACTGTGCTTCGTAATCCGTTTGATTTATCTGATCCTAAGCAACTGAAACCCTAATTTGTATGTAAACTATTTTAAGGTTTCCTAAAACTGTGGTTATATTTTAAAAAAATTCTTCCATTTTGAGATTACCATTTCCAGCAGTATATTCCCTATTTTAAATTATTTGAGGAAGATGAAATTATATTACACAGGGATTATAGTTGATAAGATTTTTAAAATTGTTTAGAAAGGCTACAGATGCTCATGCTTCATGGCAAGTCAGCTACTGACAGGATTTAGGAAGGAAAATCAATTAAGGTTATCCAATTTTCATAAGTTGTGGGTTTGGTTTAGGTTTTGGGTTTTTTTTTTTGCCCGCCCTTTTCTGAAGCATCTGATCTGGCCACTGTTTAGAGAGAGATACTGAATTGGACAGACCACTAATCCAATTCAGTATGGCAGTGGTTAGGTTCCAGTGTGACTCAGCATAGGTCACAATATCTCAAAACCAAAAAAAGAAGGTCAAATTTTTAAAGGTCAAATTTAGTTCCTCCCAAATGAGCCAGATTACAGTTCCATTTGAAGATGTGACATTAATTTTTTCTGTATGTAGCTTTGTTGGAAAAAACAGGACTCTGGCTTGATTACTATTGGTTGAAACAGAACAACTTATTATTGTGCAGAGCAGAATGACTACCCTGCCAGAGTCAGTTTATCCGGAAACAAATCCAGAATTAAATGAATTAGCTCATTTTTGATGAGGTGACTGGTAGGTTAGTTGTGTTGCAGTGGCTATTTCTCTGTTAGTTTTGTACTTGTATGTCAGCAGTTGAAATGCAGTGAATGAAAGAGTGTATGCTAAGCACAACTAAAACTCAGAAGTGCCAGAATGACACACAAACTAGGTTGCATTATACAATATTATCTGGTAGAACTGAAAAAGGAAAACTATTACAGAGTAATATGTATCATGTGGAGTACAAAATATGCTCTATTTTTTGTCCTTTTGTTTCTGGAAGTAATTCCTAAGCCAGAAATTCTGTAGTAGTGTGTCAAAATGCTACATAACAGATTTAACATATTAATAGTGGAGACATATTTAGGATATGTAAAAACAGCATTATTTTTAAACAGCTGAATGTGCAATAGTGAATGTTACTGACAACCTTCTTTCAGATATGTTCTTAATTTGGTGCTCTATTTATTTCCCTTTGTATATCTGTATTTTCCCAAGTGCATTCTGTCCTTGAGCATAGATAAACCTAGTCTCACTGCTGCATATCCAAGAAAATCCCCAAATATTGATTATCTAAATAAATGTTTACATTAAGCATCTGAAGTATATTCATTAGCTTTGAGGGGAAAAAATAGCAATCAGCTTCATAGTGCTGAATTTCTAAAACATTCAGCATGGCTTGATGTCTTTTCTGAATGCAGAGGAAAACTGGTCACATTTGCATCTGTCATTTTCTTTATCGCCTCACTGCAGTAGTCTTATGCATATTCTACACAGGCGAACAAAAGAATTTTGATTTGTTGACTATAGGAAAAGCTATAAAAGCTATATCATGGCTTTAACTTTGAAAGAGAGGTTGGGGGAAATGAGTACGAGATAGGAAAGCCTGGCAATGGTGCCCTGAAAGACCTTCCTAATTAACTTCAGCAGGTTCAACTGATGTTGTTTTGAAGTGTTTTAAGTGCCTACAATGCTTCTATACCTTATTCTTTACATTATAACTGCTTATTTTGAGTAAATAGCTCCCCCTGCCCATTATCTCTAATTAGGAAGGCTTGGTAGTAGTAATGTTCATCAGCAGTTAAGCACAGACCCGTGCTTCTGAAATCATGCTTTCCATATAATGTTATGTTTAAGGAGTTTTCAGCTGTATCTTCTGAATTAAATAAATCTGTGTTTTATGGTCCTCTTTTCGCTTCTGCAAATAAAATATGCAGAATTATATGGCTCCACCAATTAGGAATCAAGAAGGCAAAACATCTATCATGACCCCAGTCTACTGTCATCTCCTCAGTGTTTTTATTTCATTGCCTGGGCCTTCCCATGCTTATTTTTTCCCTGTTCCTAAGCCTTCCTTCTTTCTGCCTTCTAGAACCAGAACTGAGGATGAAGAGACAAGAACAGAGAGAAGGAAAAGGATTCAAAAGATTCCCAAATAAGCTGCAGAGCTGCAGGGTTTTTTTGGGGGAAGGGTGTTTTTTTTGGAACCCCCAGCTTCCAACTGAGACTCAACTTTATGGGGGAGGAGCCGCAGTAGACAGCATGCCAAGCAATCTCCCACCCTTTGAGGATCTGAGGCTACTGTGCTCAGCATTCATCCTCTCCTTGCTGCCGCATGCTATGCTAGAGTCCTCCTATCCTCCAATCATCCCAGCAGCTGGCTCAGCTGAACTGCACTCTGCCTCTGTCCCTGCTGATCATCCCAAGCAGCTTGCACAAACAGCAATGCAAAAACAGCATAGCTGATACTGAAATATTCCCACTTCCCACAGCTTCCCTTTCTGCCAGCACCACAGCCACCTCTCCTCCACATATCTCCTTGAAGTGCTGACACACTTTCTCTACAGCCATGGGGAGCCCCACTAAATTTGCTGCTGCCTGGGTCTCAGGGCAAATTATCAGGTCAGAGCTGGGATCTGTTGCTTGACAGCCTCCTCCCTCTGCCCACAGATTTATTGGCAGCCCCAGTGCTGGCAAATAACCTGTCTCTTCAGAGTGGATTCCCTGGTAACCCTTGAATTTTCTCCCCTTTGAGGATGATAGCATTATTCTGAGATTGACCTGATGAATCTGGCCCGAATTCAGACTTCTCCTACAGAGAGAAGCCAGTTTTCAGTATCTGACTAAGGTTCGTTTTACGATGCCTGTGCAAGAGACAATTCCACTCTCACTGCATTGGCATCTTCCCAGGAGGGCCAAATGCTTTCTTCCAAAACGGGGAAAAGTTGGCACTGGGAACCCTCAGAAGCCTAAGCCCCATCTTGTGAAATTCAGGACTTGCTGGATAAGAGAGCATTTCCCCCTCTTTTGCTAGATAAATGAGGATTAGATTTTAGTCCTTTTGATTCCTTATTCACACACTTATGAAGAGGAGGGTCTTCTGCCCTGTCTCTTACCTCTACATCCTAACCCTGCACATCTCTAACCACCGAGGTCAATTTCCTTCGCTCTTAGAAGAGTGACTTCCATTGCTCAATTGAACTCCGTCATCCCTAATTTTGATGACTCCAGTCACCCAATGCTTTGGAGCTTTCTCTGCTCCATCCTCTCTGATCACCGCCTAGTGGTTCTGATGGAAGCACCTGCTTCCCTATTTCACTGACACCTCGATTCCGATGCTCTGTGGTCCCCTACTAGAATGATCATGGGACAGGGGTCCGCAATACCTGGCATCCCATGGTTTCATAATCATTCAGGAGAAGTCCCACCTGCTTCTCTGGCTGTGCTACACCTTCAGATGCCAGAGTAGCCAGAGCTCTGATCTCCAAACAGGCTTTAGTCTCTAGTGGATTCTGTCTCAAGTCCTGGCGCCCTCCTTCCTGTCTGGCAGAGATGATGCTTCATCTTCTGGGCTACTTTGCAGCTACTTTGCCAATCTGGTTCCCTGAAGTTCTCTAACCCTTATGCCCCAGTGTGTCTCTTTTGCCCAGATGCCACTATCTGTGTTATCAGCGTGGATTTTTCTCTCTCACCAACAGTCTTTACCCCCATTGTCTAGTACTCTCACTTAGCTCCATCACGTTGAATCTGTCTTTATGCCTCCACCATTTCCTGGTTTCTCTAGCCATAGGTACCAGTCTCTCGGGATCCATTTCAACCCAGCAGACTCTATCATCACAGGGTCGGAGAGATGCATTTCACACTGTTGACTTAGTCAGACCTGGGCACCCCTGCTCCTTGGCAAGGGCACCTTGAGCTGAACAAGTGCTGAACAGACTTCGCCTTTAGTGGGATCATTTGCTGTTTTTTTTTTGTAATACATGCACCTAGGTCTCCCATTTGACCCTCTGGAAGTTCCATACAAGCTGTTGTCCTTAGCAATCTCACTATTGTAAGCATTTGCATAGAAGAGCTTGAGGCTGCCGTGACAAGAGATAGTTGAAGAACTGCATCATATGCTCCAAGCAAGCCGAGTGCCAGCATCGGAGTGGTCAGTTGTTACGTTCATGGAGGGGACATAGTCTCCTAAGGTGAGAGGGCTGATCCACCTACTTCCCCAGTATATAAAAGTATATGTGTGGTCATCTCCACACGTGTAGA
The DNA here is from genome assembly GCF_033958435.1 of Carettochelys insculpta. NCBI lineage: Eukaryota > Metazoa > Chordata > Testudines > Carettochelyidae > Carettochelys > Carettochelys insculpta. Next base: position 9,517,380 of record NC_134145.1, read on the forward strand.
AAGAGCCATCAGCTGGAAATGATCATCTCTTGTGGTTGTAAGCAAGGCAAGTCCTTTTCGGGGAATTATTTGCTGAACCTTTTGGCTGACCTGACTGTCCCTGTTGGCACAGTGGAAGAAGTGGGTTTACTCTGGGGAAAATTATTTCCTGTTAACACTTTTATTCATCCATAGCTGCGTCTACACGTGCACGCTACTTCGAAGTAGCGGCACCAACTTCGAAATAGCGCCCGTCGCGTCTACACGCGTCAGGCGCTATTTCGAAGTTAACTTCGACGTTAGGCGGCAAGACGTCGAAGTCGCTAACCTCATGAGGAGATAGGAATAGCGCCCTACTTCGATGTTCAACGTCGAAGTAGGGACCGTGTAGACGATCCGCGTCCCGCAACGTCGAAATTGCTGGGTCCTCCATGGCGGCCATCAGCTGGGGGGTTGAGAGATGCTCTCTCTCCAGCCCCTGTGGGGCTCTATGGTCACCGTGGGCAGCAGCCCTTAGCCCAGGGCTTCTGGCTGCTTCTGCGGCAGCTGGGGATCTATGCTGCAGGCACAGGGTCTGCAACCAGTTGTCAGCTCTGTGTATCTTGTGTTGTTTAGTGCAACTGTGTCTGGGAGGGGCCCTTTAAGGGAGCGGCTGGCTGTTGAGTCCGCCCTGTGACCCTGTCTGCAGCTGTGCCTGGCATCCCTATTTCGATGTGTGCTACTTTGACGTGTAGACGTTCCCTCGCTGCGCCTATTTCGATGTTGGGCTGAGCAACGTCGAAGTTGAACATCGACGTTGCCGGCCCTGGAGGACGTGTAGACGTTATTCATCGAAATAGACTATTTCAATGTTGGCTGCACGTGTAGACGTAGCCCATGTGTTGCTTTTTCCCATATTTATACCTTTTTAAAACTTTTTTCTATCCCTGCATGCTCTCTTTCTAAAAGGAATTGGACCAACTGGAAGCGTTATTTATAGAGTTTCCCTCAGAGATGGGCTGTTTGCCTTTATGCTTCCTGATAGATTGGAATCATAACTCTGTGTGAGTACCTTGCTGAATTGGAGCCAAAAGAAGTAAAAGAAGACATCACTTAAATAGATTAACTTTTTTTTTATGTCAGCATTGTGAAAGGCACATCTTTTTCAGCCAGGTGCTTTTAACTTGGGGTCTGCAGTACTGGTTATTGGGTATACTCTTCAGTTGAATACCCAAAAGTAGTACCTGCGGCATCAGAATGGTGGCTGTAACTGGCGGGAAAACATGTTGCAGAAAAGCCCAGTGAAGATAACAAATCCATCATTCCACGTCCAAGGGGAATGAGATGGGAAATTTGTTGTTGCTCCTGTTATTAGAGTTTCTTCTTTGAAGAGGTTTTTTAATAAACTGGCTGAAAGTACCACTTTGTAACCTGCATGTTAGAGGTGGAATTAATGAGAAGTGGTTGACTTTCCAGTGAAATTAGCCATATATTTCACTGATAGACCTAGTTAACTTAGTACCTGTTGACAATGAGATGGCAGCATTTCCCTGCTTTAGCATGTTTCCTTTCACTTCCACAAAAAAGTTATGTTAAAATATTATAAAAATTTGAAGCACCTCTGTAGTCCCTGTTCTTTCATAGTTAATGAAGACTGAAAAAATGCTGATGTTTATTAAAGCTTAGCCAGGACGCTGTATTTGTAAAACAAGGCTCAATGTAGTCTGTTCTTCTATGGATGGTGCACTTTTATAGGTAAACTTATTTCCAAATGTCTATATGGGATGATGTTGGTATCACCTTTGTGACTCACCAGATGTTGTGTAATCTACATAAATTTAGCAACTACAGATGAACCTTCCTAGATGTAAGTTTACAGCTTGTATTTATGCTTGGGTTGATCAGATTAAAAGATTGCAGATACAGATTGTGTTGTTAATATTAAATTTTGTATTCCGGTCTCTAATAAATGATTTTTCCTCTCTGCACTGGAAAAACTGGTTAACAGTGCTCATAAGAGAGCTTAATTAGTGGGCTGTTTGTGAAACAGAATAGGTATTCTGAGTCATTGCTCGGAATTACTCTGAAATTTCTCAGCATTGGATTGTTTTTCTTTTTCTTGTTTCCGTTGTTTGACGCAGAATGTTTGGGTATAGGGAGCCTTGTTTAAGTGTAGCTGAATACAATAATTTAATGAGAACAGCACCAGGTTTTTTAATTAGCAGTCAAGTAGATTTTAGATGTGATCACGAGTGTATGTTTTATACACTGCAGCAATCCTATCTTTGTAAAAGAATATTTTCTCCTTTTTCCCCCACTATTTTCATGTGCTTCTCAGTGCAGGTAGCTATCTGCTGCTACCCCAACATAACATACCTCCTGCTCTGAGGTGGCTATCTCTTTTCCGGTGATTCTTCTTCTAACCTATTCTCCTTGAGTGACAATGTGTTCTTGTCCTTCCAACAAAAATAGACCATGCTGAATGTTTTATCAAGGCTGTGTTTCTGCTGAGCCCTGCTATTCCTGTTCATTGATCAGTCATTAGGGGCATCTGAAGTGACTGAACTTGTATCACTGATTTGGCTCAGCTACCCATCTGCATATGTTTTTATCTTGAATAAAACGGTGCATATCTCACTTAATCAGTACAGTTGTTGGGTTTTTGTAAACTTGAATTCTGGATAAAATTTTCAAGGAAGCCTCAAGTGACTTCAGAGTGATTTCTAAAGAGCACTAATGCGTTGTGTGCTAATCGGCCCATGTAGACCCTGCTGATGTGCACTAAAGCTTCCCTAGTGCGCTTTAATGTAGTACTGTTTCAACAGCACTTCATTAAAACCGCAGTAGGGAATATGCAGACCAGTTAACGAGTGCTAGTGCTCTGTAAAAATCATAAAAATCATACTGCATAGTAAGCATTCCCGCACCATGGAGACAAAAACACTAAGTCGCATTAGCAAATGGGATTTGGGCTCCTAAGTGGTCTAAGTCACTTCTTGTTGTAGAAGACTTTTTTAAAAAATTAGCTTCTCTTCAGTGCAGTCCATATATCTATAGATTACATACATTAATCTTATTAGATATTTGAGCAAGATACGGCCAATGAGAGTTCAGAGTCAAACGTGTCTTCTTTATGCTGCCTCCATTTTGAACTCCATTTTGATTAGTGGTGAGCACATCCCTGCGAAGTTTCTGTTGTGTTTCACCTTAATAAGCTAAAGTTGTTGGATAAATTCCACGTTCTGTGTTGTGCTTCAGAAATCTGGAGGTGGCTGTGTCCCCCGTGATGAAGCTTGCACTGCTTCCCTTGGGAGACTGTTCCATAGCCTAATAGTTATTGCTGTCGGGAAGTTTTTCTTTTGAAATTCAGCCTACTATTTTTCTTCTCCTTTCTTAATTTCATCCTACTTCCTACGGTTACACCTACAGATCTCACTAAATGATTCCTCTCCCTCCTTGGTTTTACACACTTAAATATTTGTAGGCTGTTATGCATCCTTTTTGTCATCACTTAGCATATTTACAGAGTATTTAATGCTTGCATATTTAGTTCTTTTTGTCTTGCTCATAAGTCATTCTGAAGTCCTCTAGTCAGATCCACTGCTGTTTTCAAGAATCTGCCTCCAGTCAGTATTTTTCTCATGACCTGAAATTAGAGCACTCTTCTAAGTCTATGTGGGCCAAAGGTGGAGGGAAAGAGAGGGCTCTTGCCCGCTTGCTCCAGGATATGATGGGTTTTTTTTAATGGTGGAGCATAGGATGCATTTTACAAACACGTATAATTGGATTTGTGCTTTGCCCCTATTGTAGGTCTCTTTTAGCATCATTTTTTATCTGTGTGTGTGTGAGAACATGAGAGGGAGAATTTTTTTTCTCTGGTGTACTAGTTTTCATCGTTCCATGCTGAATCTTATTTTATTTCTGCTTGTGTTATTAATCTGTGTCCCTTTGTCTTTGTCTCTTCTTCTGTGCTGGATTCACTGAGCTGGACAGAAGTCATAATTCATGGGGATTTCTGTCCTAACTGCACATTACTCCGTATCAGTGGATTGTTGTGGTCAACTGTAGCACAATTCTGTTCTTGAATCATTGTTCTTTCTCAGAACACAAAATCTGCCAATCTACAGGATTCTATTGGGGCTGTGTTTGTCAGACAGAGGGAGAATGAGCCCACACTTGTCATCAAAATAAAACTTCTGAAAGGATTGTGGGGAGCACAGATCTTAAATTGGATGTATCCTGTTTCTTCTTTATTTTCTTTCACTTTCTGAAACATGTTTGTGATGCTAGTGATGCCAGTCTTCCTTTAAAGTGCCAGGTGTCCAGAGCAGCAATGGGCAAGTTAAGTTAGTCAGTAGATTGCATGAGCAGCCCCGTTCCTTTCAGTGGGCAGCAAGATTGTCATAACTAAGATGATATCCCAGGGTAGGGAAGTTTTGGTAAATGCACCTGCATACCTAGAATTCCCTGGACATGTTGATTGAACTGTAGCAGCACTTTAATTGGCTGTGGAGGGAGCTCATGGCTCTCCCACTCACTGTTGGGTGCCATCAGCCTGTAACTCGTTTCACATGCCCCTACTTTCCATGCATGTCACTTTAGTAATATTGGTAGGAAGAAAATAATGTGGTCAGAAACCAGCAGAATCTGGCAACCCTGCACGTGGGCAGTGGTGAACAAAATTTCTCACAGGCTACACACAGAACCCCAGTGGGCCATGTGTGACCCACAGGCCGCAGGTTGCCCAGCGTGTGTCTGGTGTGTTGCTGAATGGAGTTCTGTCCACTCTTAGTGCAGTAATTCTATCTCCAGCTGGAGGGACATTGTTACAAGCAGGAACTTAAAGGTTAAGGTTTCCAAAACTCACTCTTTTCTTTATGCCTTGTAATTTAACTGCACTGGGCTAGATGCTTGTTTATACTGCTGTGGAGAGCGGAAAAGGAAACTTTACACCCTCTTTAAAGTCCTTGTACCTTCATAAGAGGTGTATGAAGGCAAAAGTGTAAATCAGAATCAAACCTACAGATCACTGATTACAGCTGCTCAGAAACAGTTTCTACATGTCTCTCTCTCTGGAATAATCTTCCCTTGTAGATCCAGTTGGATACGTCAGTCTTCATTCCCTCTACTGAATGTTTGTGCCATGTCCTGGTCAGTCTGTGTCTGGACCGTCCCAAGGGCAGGGGTGGGGCCTGGGGGGTACACCCACCTAGTGCCCTGAGCCCAGGGCAGCCCCCTACACCATCCCACCCCTACTCTGTCCTCTCCCTGACCAACTGGGCTGGGGATTGCCTGGGGCAGGGTGCAGTGGCAGTAGCAAGGGGTTGCTTCCCCGCAGTCACCAAAGGGGAAGTGCAAGGTGCAGCATGCTCCGCTCGGCTGTGCCCTCCCAGCCAGCTGTGCCCTGCTTCTCTGTGGGGCTCAGCAGGCTGGGAGGGCCAAGTGTGATGTAGCAGGAGCAGGCTACCGCTTGTGCCACCCACCCAAGGGAGCGAACTCCCTGCTGCTGCTGTCTGCCCAAACTGCACCCTGCCCCAGGTAATCCTACTTCTTCTGGTCCATAGGACAGCTGGGGTGACTGCCGCAATGCTCCCAAAAGCACGGGGCCTTGGGCAGCCATCCCAGTTCATCTGATGGACAGGACATTTCTGCTTATCTTTGAAGTGGTATTTCAGTGCAGGAGTGACAGAAGGTCCCCAAAAGTGAGAGGGCTACAGGCACCTGATCCGTGGTTTCATCCCCTCAGTGCTGCCTCTTCTCCTTCTCCAGCATTGGCTCTTTTCCCTGATACCCTGCCCCTTGCTTGCTCCTCCCCATAATCCTACCATTGCCAGCACCCTGTTTCAATGGTGTGTGCCCTGTACAGGGTGAGATTTACAAAACTGGTCAGCTGTGAGTGCTTTTGACTGTCAAGCCCATTTTATTAGTTCGCTTAGTTTCATAGGCGCTTGGGGATATTTCAGCATGAAAAACATTATGCACTGTAAAACTATGCCCTGAGTTTCAGAGGCGCAGAGTATATTCAACTTCTGCCTGAATTCATTAGGAGTTGCCAGTGCCCAACATTCCAGCCGTTCGATCCATTATTGTACATTAAAACACTTAGTCAATAATATGAGAGAGGAAAAAGCAAATGTTGTACTCTCCCTGCTGTAGTTTATGAAAGAAGGTGTGCAGCTTGCACTTGGAAGAAGAGGTCTTGAGGTTTGTGATGGGCATTAGTTCTTATGGGAGTTTGTTTTGCACTTGTGGATCAGCCACCGCACCACTTCCTTCTGCGTGTTTCTGCTGCACATGAGTCTTTGTCAGATGCCCCCTGGCATTACTAGAGTTTAGGTAGTGCTAGAAATTCACTTTTACTGAGATTTCCTATGGGAGAAGGCAACCTTTGCCATTCTGATTGCAGGGCTTCATTGCCTTCAGGGGAAGAATTTTCTGAGGGGTCCCATCCTTTCCAGGCAGTATTTTATGTTAGTGTGTGTGCTTTAAACTCTGGTGCCTTTCTGAAGCTTCCGCATAGGTGCAGTCTTAAATCATGAACCTTACGAGCATCTCCTGAAATTCATTTTTGCTGATTTTATCATGTTCCCTGACAACTGATGGCTTTTGGGCGGGCGTGGAGAAGAGAAGCCTTGTTTTACTGTAGACTCCCATGTATCCCTGTCCTGCAAGACCCACTCTTTCTAGCTAGATTTTTGTTAGTACCATTTCATTTTTAACTAGCAGTAAGCAGTTCTCTCAATCCTATCCGTATGGTAGCCTGCAGGGGAGAGGGTTCAGCATTTCTTGGACACTGGAATAATCTTGCAGCTTATGATGCAACAATTGCTGTTCCAGTAGTTTAGAGCTCTAATTCATCTTGTAAGAACCTGCGTATTAAGAAGGTCTAAAATGCATTCGCATGGTTGTGATTTATGCTACCTGGGCCCAGCCTACCTTCTGTAATGTCAGAGATACAAACACACTTACAGATCAGTTTCAAAGGCTACGTCTACACGAGCCCCAAACTTCGAAATGGCCACGCAAATGGCCATTTTGAAGTTTACTAATGAAGCGCTGCAATGCATATTCAGCGCTTCATTAGCATGCGGGCGGCCGCAGCACTTCGAAATTGACGCGCCTCACCGCCGCGCATCTCGTCCAGACAGGGCTCCTTTTCGAAAGGACGCTGCCTACTTCGAAGTCCCCCTATTCCCATGAGCTGATGGGAATAAGGGGACTTTGAAGTATGCGGGGTCCTTTCGAAAAGGAGCCCCGTCTGGACGAGACGCGTGGCGGCAAGCCGCGTCAATTTCGAAGTGCCGCGGCCGCCCGCATGCTAATGAAGCGCTGAATATGCATTGCAGCACTTCATTAGTAAACTTCAAAATGGCCATTTGCGTGGCCATTTTGAAGTTTGGGGCTCGTGTAAACACAGCCAAAATGGTGCATGGTTTTGCATCAGTAGTACTGCACTGTCTCCTGTGCCCTGTATTCTTTCAGGAGTTATCTTTTTATGTCCATCAAAAATACTTTCGTTTCTTTTGTGAAGTACCAAGCCATTCACAGTTCATGTCTTTCCCCTTTTTGATTTGAGAATGACCCTGAAAATGCTTGCTAAACTCTAGCAGATAGGCTAGAAGACAGTAGAAATGGACTCTCTCTTCATTCTTGAACAAGCAGTAGCTTCCCTAAACAAAACTTGGTTTATTCTGAAGCAATTCACATCTATTTTAAATAGCCTGAAGGGTAGTTAGATGTTGATGTGTTAGCTACACCTGGCTCGAGACAAATAGTGTTCTTCACAGTCTGATTATATTGGATTGTGGCAGTGAGAGACTTGTCTTAATTTTCCCATCTTGGTGGCGTTATGTCTTGTTTACATACTCTTCTTCAGTACACATTCTTGGATGACAGCCACTTCCTCTGTCCTTCTGTGAAAGGGGTGAATAAATAGATGACATATCAAATTCTTGTAAAAATGGGCACTCTATAGGAGCAAGGATGCAGAAGGCAAGTGGACTGAACAGGAAGTATTCTCACCTCCAAACAGTATTCTGAATAAGACTATGGACAGCTCTTTGTAAACCGTGTCTGGCAGGAAGGGGACTCTAAAATTGTCCAAGAGTCAGTAGACTGCCTCCTCTTTCCATAGGTATAACTACTGATAAAGACCATCTGATCAATGAATCATAAGTAAATACTTAAACAAAAGATTGGTGAGGGAAAGTTTTAATGTTAAGGTTCTGCACCCAGTGAAAAGTGTGCTTTAGATGTTCTTCCATCCACTGATACCAAAGTAAAAGCTGAGTTTTCTGGATCTGTTGCTCATGAGACTCAACGCTGATGTGCGTGTTTGTCTTTTTGGAGAAACCTACTTCCTTTCATGACTAAAATGATGATGATCTTGGCAGCTCATCTGACTTGGTATATTTTGACTGTGTCCATCTCTGTAGTATCCATATAACCATCTCTGAATACTGCAACCTCTCCACCAAAATACGTTTTCTTATAAAATAGGATCATTGTTTATGATTCCTAATTTCTTCCCATGTCACCGCCTTCTTTACACATCCCCCTAAAATCTGATTTTTAAAAAAGAATAATCATTAGGAGGAAAGAAGTATGTTGGGTTGCTCAAACACTGGATATCCAATATGATGGAACTATAAATATAAATAGATCTTTTTGATATTCCTGGTGGTTTTAAGTGGAGATAGTGAATTTTTCCTGAGTGTCATATCTACTCTTAGGCCCCGCCTAGACTGTATCCCTAACTTGAAATAATTTGTGCAATGCAAATTGTGTAAATTATTTTGAGGTACCTTATTTCAAACTTGGTGTCATCCGAACAGCACTGAAGCTCAAAATAAGCTCCTATTTCGAGGTTTACGCTACCCCTCTCACAACAAGGGGCAGCGGAACCAGAATACCGTGCTCAAAATAACCATGGGTTTGTATCCTGAAATAGCAGCCACAGTCTAGACACAGCCTTAATGTTTGTTAAGAAACAGAAATCTGGCATTTTGCAAGCTTCTTTTAAAGGTGTTGAGAAGGCCATTTCATAATTTTTCTTTTTTGCATGCTGACTTTTATCAGGATGTGTTAAAAGGCAAAACAATCTGTAGAGCATGCAAAAATGTTCTGCCTTTGCTGATTTGTAAGTGAAAACTATTAATCAAAAATGTTATGGAGGTGAGAAATACTTTTTATTTTTTTCCTAAACTTGCCTCTGCATTTCCTGGGTGAGTTTGCTGCTTCCACTGGGAAACCAGACCTGATTTTGAAAGATACTGCTCTGGAATGTATTAACGATATGCACCTGTGTTTGGAAAGCTTGTAAAATGGAAAGCTCCCTAGCTCTTGTTCAGATTGTCTAATTATTTATATTGTTACAATACCTAAGGGACTTAACCATGAATCAGAATCCCAGAACAAAACTCAAAACAACAAGATGGCTCCCTACCCAAAAAGCCTACAATCTAAATATAAGGCAAAAGACAACAAATGGACAAACAATAATAAAATTAAATGAGACAATGTTGGTCAGCATGGCACAGTTTTATCAACATAACAGAAGCCTAACCTCTTCAGGGTTTTTGTAGGCATGCTGGCATAGCAAACTGAACGAGGCTAATGAGGTAGCTGTTGAGATGTTTATGGGAAATTTCTCTGAGTCATGAGTAGTTTGAGACAAAGCATGAAGGTGTTTGGAAATGTAATTGTTGTTAATGGAGGCTGTTATAATTAGCATCATCTCAGCTGGCCTAATAGGGAAGCCCACTGAACATCAGTTTGGCAAGAAATCCTCCTTTGTCTAGTGCTTGCTCATGTCCAAAAGATGTGCATGCTTGCTATGTGAACCTATGCCTGAAGTTTTTCCTCAGCAATACCCATAGGGGAGCACCTCTAGCTCCCCCTGGAATGTCATTTCCCGGGCAAAGCATAAGGGGTGCCACCAGTGACAGCGCATCAGAACAGCTCTGCTCCAGCCTTGGCTGTTTTTTCCCTCTCGAACACCTTTCTTTTGGCATGGACAGGGGATCTGCTCTACACGTTTTCCCCAATTCCACTCATCAAGGTCCTACAGAAAATCAAAAAGGACAAGGCCACAGTCATGATATGACCAGCATGCCCCATCAGTGTGGATTTGAAACCATGTCAAGCCTTTCAGTGCCCTCCCTCACATCTGCTGCTGTTCCTCCTGGAGCTCCTGTCCCAGGACCACAGCATTCTCCTTCACCCCAGCCTTGCATCTCTGCACATCACAGCATGAATGCTGCATGGCTGAACCCAGAGGGACAGATCTGCTTTGAGGATGTTCGCCAGGTCCTCCTCCTCATGAGCAGGAAACCCTCAGCATGACAGAGTTATCCAGCTAAATAGGCAAGTTTTATGCATTGGGCAGTGGACTGTGGCATCTCACCAGTGAAGGTCCCAGTCCAATCAATCTTGGATTTTTTTATTTATTTGAAGGACCAGACAGTTAGTACACTCCACCTTTAAGGTGCCGCAGTCAGCCATTTCTGCTTTTCGTCCACCAATGCAAGGCCACACTATCATCTTATACTAGATGACTGGTAGGTTCCTGTATGGGTCCGGAACATCTCTTTCCCCTTCTCAGACCGGTGGTCCCACAATGGGACTTGAACCTAATCCTGTCTGGATTCACAGTCCCCCTGTTCTAACCACTGGTTGTGTGCTCTTGGTCGAATTTGTCCTGGAAGTTACTCTTCCTCACAGTGATAACTTTGTCTAGAAGAGTTTCTGAATTTTGAGCCTTGACCTTGGAGCCACCACATATAGTCTTCCATAAGGACAGGGTTCAGCTTTGTCCCCATCTGGCCTTTCCACCAAAAGTAGTGTCAGCCTTCCATTTGGGCCAGGATAGTTTCCTACCAGTTCTGTCCCGTATTCCACTCTTCAAGTAAGAAGAGGCACTTTCATTTCTTGGCTGTATAATGAACTCTGGTCTTTTACGTAGAGTGAATTAGGCCATTCCAGAAATCCACCCAGCTGTTCATTTCTGTATCTGAGAGAATGAGAGGTCAACCAGTCTCTACCCAGAGAATTTCAAAGTGGATCACTTTGTGAATCTGCACTTGTTACATCCTGGTTGGCATCCTTCCTCTCCCTTCTCACCCTCCCCCCCCCCCGCCCCGCCAGTTGTGCAGGTGACTAAGGCACAGGCTTTTTCGGTGGCACCCTGACTCATATCCCTCTCCAGGATATCTGTTGGGCAGTGACGTGATTGTTGGTGCACATCCTCGCAACATACTACACCATGTCTCCCAGACTAGGGACAATGCTGGTTTGGCAGGGCAGGTCTGCAGTCTTCTTGTTCATGACTCCTGGCCGTCTCCAAGTGGATTTTGCTGGTAGTTACCTGTTGCTCAATAGATACAAGCAAGTACTCAATGAGAAAGATAATTACCTGTTCTGTACCTGATGTTCTTTGACCTGTGTTGTTCATATGCATTCCACACCTTGCCTTCCTTCCCGGTGGTTGGAGTCTCCAGCAAGAAGGAACTGAGCCAGAGGGAGCACTCTTAGATGACACCGGGGATGTGTCAGTAGAGACACTACTGTCTCAGTACTGATGGGGTGAAAAAAATTCATGGGTGAACATGGCAAGTACACACACCTTTTGTGGAATGAACATGAGCAACACATCTTGAAGAACACCAGTTACGGAACAGGTAACAACTGTCCTTTCACTAAATATCATGGGATTAAGTACAGCTACAGAAGGCAGTGATGAATTTAAAGAAACTAAGCAATGTGTGATGTACTGCAAGTTATCTGTAGGGATCTCTTTAAATCCCTAGACTAGGTAACAGGTGACTGGATGCTGTTACTGTCGGATGGCTGTTTGGTAGCTGATTGGTAGTCTTGGTCCAGTTACTGAAGGGGAGATACAGCATTGCAAGAATAGCACTGAAATTATGGATACTGGTTGGCATCCCAAGATGATTTCAGGAGAGCAGCCAAAGTTTTCAGTTAATGTCTCACCTCTACATGGGGTGAGGTACAGGGAAGGATCCTGGTGTAGGGAACCTGGCATTACTGGTGTCCATACTATACCAGGGCTTGTGAATAGCTTAAGGGCTCCACCCTCCAGTGCAGACAGCTTAGTGCCTTTCATGGGCACGAAAGGCCCAAAGGCCTCAATTTTGGGCTTTGGATGAGTGCTGTGCACGTCTCAGTGGATTTCAAGGCCAAAGAAAGTCTAATTTCATCACACGTGGGACTCAGAAGACCGAATGTGTGGGGTGTCAACATGAAGAGACAAAACCAGATGGGAAGAAGGGGCTTTCGAAATCAGGGGGTCGTTTCGAAAGGTCCCCAGCTACACGGGTGGCATGCATTTCGAAACTGGCACTTTCAAAATGTGCATGGCTGTCATTATGTTAATGAGGTGCTGCATATTCGTAGCAGCACCTCATTAGCATCTGCCAAAGGGGCTCGTTGCCATAGCTCCTCCTTCGGATGGGCTAGTGTGGCTGCAGCCTAAAAGTTTATAGTGTCTGCTAGAAATCTCATGTCATAGGTTTTCACAAAATTATTTTTCTGTGGATTTTTCCTTTTGAATCTGCCGTAAAGAGATTTTTTTTTTCCATCAGCCTCCTTGTTATAAAGTACAGACTGCTAAATCATACGTCAGAATGCAGGAACAAAAATTTGGTAATTAAAACAATTGCATCAAGATTGTTGTGTGCTGAGATTTATGGTTCATTTAGTAGTAAAGCAGTATATCCCGTTTTGGACTCATTGAAGTACCTGTTATAATGTTGTACTGGCCAACTTAGTTTACTTTCCACAAGAAATTATATACGGTGTAACACAGCTGATGTAGGAATTACCATGCAATGTGATCAAAACACAGCAATAGCTTAGGAATAGAAGTTTGGGCATAGCTTTATACATTTGTTATCAGTCACTTCTTTGGATGCACATCTTAATTTTGTTCTTTGAACCAGTCTGTGCAAACATGTAAAGGTGCAGCTTTGCTCAGGTGAGTGGGTCCCTTCCACTTTTGAGGAAGCATCCACGTGGTTACCATTTAGTGTGAAGGATGGCAGGTGGCCATGCAAAGTAACCTTAATGATATAACTAGGGAACTCCAGAGAAAAGATTAGTGGGGACATAGGAAGCTTTGTCTCCAGATCAGCGTCTTTCACCTCTTGTATCCTTTCTCTCATCTTACTCTCTTCCCCTCCCCAGAGTTCCTTTTAGGTTGCTTTTGCCTATATTCTCTTCCTTGCCAAGGTGTTTATGCAAACATGTCTGAAAAATAAGAGCAATAAGGTTGGGGTGGTAATATCTTTTATTGGCCTAGCTTCTGTTGGTGAGAGAGAAAAGCTCCTGAGCCACATAGAAGCACTTCTTCGCATCTGGCAAAGATTCATCTGGCATTAGCTGTGACACAGAGTAACAGACTGTTTACCAATAAAATCCTCTCCAGCCATGAACACCTTGTTGTCATCTAACATCCCACACTGGAACCCAGATGGGATATTTTCAAACTCCTCCAGCATGTACTTGACGGTGACCACATCCTGAAAGAAATGCTTCCTGAATCCCTGCTTCTAGCCTTCAGACAACTCCAAAGTCTCTCCAAACCCACCCGTGCTCCCCACAGACCAGGATACACCACCTGAAAGTAATACTCAATCCTGTCAGAAAAAAATGAATGAAACATCTATAGATATATCTTCATTGCTACCATCATCAGCCTACCTTTCAAGATATGTGGATCCCACATATGTGTGTTGCAACATGTGGTGTCCCTCGTGAGTGCACTAAATTCCCCAATAGAGTGAAATCAGATAATCCCTACACTATTGGATGAACTCATAGAGGAAAATAAGTCAAAACCATTCTAAATCAATGGGTGAACAGTTTTCACAAAGTGCTCGTTCTGTGTGTGACCTCTCAGCCTGGTCCTCAAAGGAAACCTGCACACACTTTCAAAAGACAAGCGTTGGGATGAAATTCGTAACTCTCCTAGACTAAAAAAATCATGAACTCAGTAGAGACATTGGTTTTATGGTTTATTACAATAATTTCTAACCCAATAACCTCCTCTTTTTGTCCTAAGGCTGCAGAGATGTTAACATGTCACTCTACCTTGAATGGTCCTTACAGTATGTGCTAACTACATATGCAAAACAGTCTGTTCTACCTGGCATTTATCTGTGCAGCTCCCAGTAACTTTGCCAGACCTGAAGATGAACTCTGAGTGGCTCAAAAGCTTCTCTCACTCTGACAGAAATCAGTCCAATAAAAGCTATTACCTCACCCACCTTGTCTCTCTAATATCCTGGGACCAACAGTTTCAACTACATGAGTAACTCTCTGCAGTGTCAGGCCTAACACTTAAAAGAATGTTGGGAATTATTAGAATGGGATAGATAATAAGACAGAAAACGCCATATTGCCTCTATGTAAATCCATAGTATACCCACATCTTGAATCATTGACTTTTTTGCCCCAAATCTAAAAAGAGATCTTTGAATTGGAAAAGTACAGAAAAGAACAACAAAAATGATTAGGGGTATGGCACACCTTGCTTATGAGAAGTTAAAAGACTGCCATTTCTCAGCTTGGAAAGAGGTAACAAAGAGTGATACAAGAGAGATCTGTAAAATCATGACTAGCATGGAGAAAGTAGAAAGGAAATGTGATTTACTCCTCATAACACAAGAGCTAGGGGTCAACAAATAAAAGTAATAGCAGGATTAAATCAAACAAAAGGAAGTGTTTCTTCACACAATGTGCACTAAGTCTGTGGAAGTCTTTGCCCATGTAATAACAGTGTTGGAAGGTGGCGGGGGGGGAAGCTAGATACATTCCTGGAAGATATTGTTATGGCTATTAGCCAGGAGGGGGAGGGATGCAGAATCATTTTCTGAGGCATCCCTTTCCTCTGTTTGCCAAAAGCTGGGAATGGGCAGCTGGGGATGGATGACTTGATGATTATATGTTCTGTTCGTTATGACTGAAGCACCTGGCTTTAGCAACTGTCAGAAGAGTGGGTTCCGAGGTAGGTGGATCTTTGGTCTGACCCAGTGTAGCCATTCATATGCCCCATGTGACTCTGGGCAGGTCATTCAGGGCCAGATTCTTAGTTACCTATAGATAAGTAGGTAGATATCTGTTGCAGCACTCAAGTGACACAGACATGTCCCATTTTCAAAAGTGTCTTCGGCATCTGGGAACCTAAATCCCATTGACTGCAACTAGACTTAGGTGCCTAAGTACCTTTTGAGGATCTGGGTCTAAAAGTCTCTCTCTCTTAAGAACAGAGCAAAGCATCTAAGTCAGTTAGAACTTGCAGTGCTGAACAGAGCAACTCTTTAATAGCTTTGAAAATCTGGGCCTTGTTCTGTGTGTCACAGTTCCCCATGTGTGAAATATCATTTTATTGAACTTTACCTGTGAAAACTTCAATGCAAGTTCTAGATACCTGTTGTTGTTGTTGTTTATTTTTTGTATTGTGGTAGGACTTACAAGCCCTAATTCTAGAATATGAGCCAGTGGTGCTGGGCACTTAGTGCAGCTTTTGGTTAATGCTCGCTAACTGGGACTCGAATATATTAACTTAGCTGAATTTAGCCATTCAGGAAGAATTGGTATGTTTTGTACTTGTATTTCTGGATGCACTGAATGGAAGTGCTCCCTTGATGTATGTAATTTAAAATAGCAATTTCCTGTATGTAAGGCTGAATGTGGTCATTGTAGCAATGAAATAAATAATTTCTGTGAGGTTTTTAAAGGTGTGCCGCATTTAAGCCTTAAAAATTGAGCACCTTGATCTGATTTTTTCAGACTGAGACACTTCCAGTATAAACGCGTTATGCAACACTTTTCTTGTTTATTTTTTTAAATCAGTGGTCCAAATTCATTTTCTCTCTCTGCACAAAGCCAAAATAACACGTTTTTTGTGGCAGAGAGGGAATCTCTTCCACTACGCTAGGGCATAGCACCTGACATGGAGGGCCTTTGTGGCCTCTGCTTCTCCTGTGCGGTCCTGTAAGAAGGAGCTGGGTAGGTACTTCTGCATTACTGCAATAAGAGACCCTATGCAATATAGTTTTTACATCCTGTTATGGCTCTCCCTGTGGGGCCTTTTCACAACCTTTCTTCCTCTTCCCCCTCTTACAGAGAATCAAGATGATTCCTTTGCACATATGCCAGTTGGATTTGGACCTACCATTTTCCAAATTCATTATAAAAGTGTATGACAGCAGTGGATAAGATTCAGCCAAGTGCCTGCCTCTTGGACATATTTTTTTCAAAACCTGATTCTCTATCACTTCTGCATACCCAGTGTCTGCCTGTTTGATTTTTAAAAAAGCAACAAATGATTGCCTTTGCCAGATATCCAAAATAAATTAAATATGACCCATACGATAAAAGAATTTGGAAGCCTGAGTGCAAAAATCTGCTTCTTTGTAGCTACTGTCTTTCGTGTCCTGTGAACAATGTTGTATTGTAAAATAAGTGAGTGAAAAGTCTAACACATTTTCACATCGCTTTTGTTGATGTTATCCTACTCCATAGTAGACCCCTAGTTGTACTTGCTGTGTGTGTATTTGTATAGCATTAATAATAGTACATCACTAGCTCCATGTTAATAAACCAAGTTGTCAAACCAGGTCTCCTGCTACAAACATAAACACAGACATTACCAGTAAAACAGAAGCTGTTGAAATTATTTGGCTGCTAAAATGGGCGCCTGCCATCAGGATGCAGCAGCAGTTGCACCGTATTGTCTTTGCCGGCATCACCAACATATTAAAGAAAACAATGTAAGAGCTTATCCTGGCACATGGTCATCTTCCCTTTCTTTTCATTTATCTGTTGCTACTCACAAGTCAATAACTTGTGACTTGTTGCCACTCACAAGTCAATAATATAGAAAGTTTAAGTCGATTTTACAGCCAACTGAGCAAAATGTTCTGTAGGAGTATGGTAAATGTAGGAGGTTTCTGAACTTTTACAATTATGAAAATCAGACAGATTCTCTAAAAATTTCATTATAAATGGGAACCATGTTACTTGTACATCTGATCTTTTTGTTTGCTACAAACTCAACACAAGGCTATTAATTGCGTTCAGGTAAATTCGATTGGTATCAACACATTACATGCTTTTCAGGTAACTTGTAGAAAAACATTTTTAGCTTTTTTTTTTCTTTTAGGTATGTACATTGCAGTGGCTTCTTAAACATTTTCTGTTAGCTTCCACATTGTATTAAGTCAGAATGAAATGATGAAAAACTGACACCCTACTGTAAGTAGAGAGTTTAGGTGAAACCGGGGGGTGAAAACAAATGGAAGAGAATTTTGATTTCACATTTGGAAATCATTCATGTGCTGAAAAGATACTGAGTCCTTTTTTTGTTTTGTTTTGTTTCTTATGTTTCAACAGGGCAGAGTTTAGGGTATGGATTTGTTAACTATATTGATCCAAAGGATGCAGAGAAAGCCATTAACACTTTAAATGGACTCAGACTCCAGACCAAAACCATAAAGGTAAGAGCATACAAAGAGTCTTTCACTAAATTTAGGAAGGGCAGTAATTAGTTGAGATAGTTTTTGGAAATCTCATCAGTATTTTAATCTGACTATGTAAAGGGCACAGCTAACCAGCTGTTCCTTAGAACAAAGGATGCATGGCAGGTGGAATCTTTTGTTTCCTTTCAAACTGCTACTATTTTTGTTTATAGGTGGGGGGGTGGGGGACCTCAGAAAATATTCGAAAGCACTGTAATGAGATTTGAAGTTAGGATAAACAGCCATACATTAGAGACCATTAGTCACAGAAGGCCATAAAACAAAGATGAAATATAGAGTTGTGTCATTCATAAAGGACCCCAGTACATGTTGTGTTAATTAATTTGGCATGTGATTATCAAATGTTCAGTTCATTAAAAGCCCCCAGCTCATCAAGATACACTTCTTCCCAGCTAGTGGTCATTTTTGAAAAACAGTACATGCTTTCAGGGGTTATTCTTCCAGTTTCACTATTCTTTGATGAACTTTCCTAAACCCAAATGCCACCCCAAAAGGACTAGAGATCAAGTAGAAGCTACCTGTTATGTTATGCAGACATGCCATTAGTTTCTCACTGGTTTCCTCAGTAGTCAAAGCAAAAATTTTCACTGTAGAATTTCTGACTGCATCTCTGATTTCAGACAAGTATCCTCTGGATCTGCTTCTTTAATCAGAATCTAAAGGGTTGAGCCTTAAGAGAACAAGAGATCAATGATTGAGATTTATATGTAAAATACTCTTCCAAAATTCATCTTACAGGATCAAGACCATCACACATAGATGTATTTATAGCGTGTACCAAAATCCTTACGCTACATTGTGATGCAGTTAAAATTTTTATTTAATTTATCAGAATGTGTGAAGTATAGCAATAAAATCAACTGTTTTTATCAGCTGCTGCAGATTGAAGTGTAATGCTCATACCCTGCAACTTATTCATGACACACACAAGGTTGAGCTGCAGTTTGTTCTGTACATTTATCTTAAAGCAACACTGACAGGATGAATACAATAGTTTTAAAATACATGTTCTTACCTGTTTTCTAAATGCCTTAGATTTAAAACTCAGAATTTTAATAAACATCTAGTTTACCTCCTACTTTTAATGCTGTGCATTTACTAGGTCCATGTTAGTTAACTGGGACAAAGTGTCTAATCTTTTTTATTATTAAAGTTCTATTTTTATTCACTTTCACTTTCTGGTTCTGAGGAAGAATGGTGGTGTTCTATTTGAGTTTCTGCAGCTGCTGAGGAATGTGTCACCTGCAAAAAAAAAATATATATATATAATATATCATGACACTGCTTAATTTATTATGCTATTGTAAGGTTCTGTAAATAGTTTAAATTCACAGTTATTTTATGCGGGTGTCCTTTTAAAGAGATACAATATCTGCAGTGGAAGTTTGTGTTAGGGTTGAAATTTGGTACACCACACATTTCTGGAAGAGAGTTGTTTCTTTAATATCCGTCTTTTAAAACACATTTTGAAATTAGTTGGAAACAGTTTTCTGGTTTTTAGTTTCTTTTAGGCTTATAAATAACTTTGATTTCAGAAGTGAAATTCTGTTGCAGTTTTGAAGGCATTTAAAAATAAATAATACACAAAGAAATAAGTCTATTGTATAGGCATGGGAATTTTATACATTTTACCAGGATTAGTTGACCATATACAGCTTCAAAAGACACAGGTTAAATATGTGTTATCAAAATTACCTGAATTAATCTGAAGGAGCCTTATTTTTTTAATACCCAGGTTTGACTGACTGTAACAATATCATATAAGCAGTAATACACAATAAGATATGCATGCTTATTGGCAGTCTGAACTCCATTTGGAACGGCACCTATTGTAAATAAAATGCACCAGAAGAATGTTGTTTGAAGTACAGTAGCAAAGAGCCTTTTATCAAACTTCCCACACCATCTCTGCTATATAAACCCCATTGACAGGTGACTCCCTCCCCTCCCCTTTTTTTTCTCCTACTTCCCCCACCTTGTCCCTGCTACATAAACCCTGGATTCTTATTTCTGCTCCAAATCTGATGAAGCAGGTATAACCCATGAAAGCTCTTTACGTGTTAAAATTGTCGGTCTTTAAGGTGCTACACTACTGCTTTTTTTGGTCAGTGGTACTGTACAGTGCAGTTATGCTCCTACACCCAGAACCATGGTCTGGGGAGGTTGTCTAGTAGTATGTGGTTGAATAGTGTGTTCACTGTCCTTTTGACCCTGCATAGCTATTTAAGGAAGGGAAACAATCTGACTCTAAACTGGAAATCATTTTCAAGAGTAAAGGCCAACGGCCATGCACAAAAAAGTTGTGCACAAAAGAATACTTTGAGATGCACCCATCAGCACAGAATTTCATGTAAATTGCAGGGATCTGAGGAAGGGAAGTGTTTTTCTTTGATTTGTTCTTAGATTTTTAGCTTTAGATTTTGTTTTTGAATGTAGTAACAAATTTAAATCTAATTCTTTCACACAGATGAAAGATCCTTTATAAATCCTTCAAAACTAGTTCAGTTTCTACAGCTGTCCCTTCATCACAGTCTTGTCATGCTTATGGATTTACAACTGATTATTTGGCTTTTTTTTTTTAATATTCTTCTTTCGCCTGATATTTATGAAAAATCCATGTAAATAAGAGCAGTTTTTGATTCTGCAGCGAAATCACCACAAGTGATTGCACACAATCTGCTGTCAGAGGTACAGAATACATTAATTGAAGAAACGGATTTTTGTCTTTAATCTCTTGATGTTATAATAAGTAATCCCTTTTTATCAATAAGAGCATATTTAAGTGTTTTATGTTTCATGATGACATCCTTCATAATGAAAGGTGTGAGGTGATTGCTTAGCAGAATATCTGTTCCAAAGTGAGAGTCCAAATAGTGGATGTGTGTGTATGTAGTTATAGATGATTATATGAGCTGTAATCATTCTCAGCTAATCACATTGCATATTTTAACCAAGCTATTTTAGATTGTTCTCATCTTTTTGCAACGGTGGGGACATTCCTTATGGTTGCGGTTAAAGCTGCCAGGTAGTTCCACAAAACATGGGGTGAATGAAGGTGTATGTCTCATGTGTGAAACAAATCCATCTTCTGGAGATGGTATCCATTTTAAAAAGATGAATTTTGCCCATCCATGAAATTGGCATGGAAGCCTACTTGTAAATGTGATTGCTAGTGTTCAAGATAGGCTAGAAGTTGAATGAAATATCAGAAAGGAAGTAAGATGTACCATGTATATCCTATAGATTGCTTAAACTCTGCTCTTGAGCATTGAATAAAATGGATGTAATTTAAGAGGATAGGATATAATTGGAGGCACGCATCTCCTAGAACTGGAAGGGACCTCAGGAGGTCATCTGGTCCAGTCCCCTGCCCTCTTGGCAGGACCAAGCACCTTCCCTGACATCTATTCGCCCTAATCCCTAAGTGGCCTCGTTGAGGATTGAGCTCACAACCCTGTGTTTAACAGGCCAATGATCAAACCACTGGGGGGAGGAAGCATTTCACAATGTCTCAAATGATTCAGAAGATCTGAGCATTATGATTGAGGGTGTTAGAACAAGGAGGGGCTATAGAACTTTGAAGGGAGGCTTGAAATCGAAAGAAAACTATTGTCTACCAAAAGCAGGGTCTTATTCATGTTTGCTACTGTGCAAGAAATAGATGTTCCTCCTCCCTGACAGACGTTTGCGTGTACTATCTCATTAGAACAAAAAGAAGAGGACTTGTATAATGCAGGGGTGTGCTCACGACAAAAATCATCTTATTACAAAAATTTGAGCTATTGTGAAGAACTAGTCTGGCCTAAATTCTTGTTTCCTATCAGCATAAACTTCTGTGCCTGAAGAGAGAGAGAGATTAAGCACTCAAAACAATTTAGTGTAGCCAGTGGATCTCTCTGCATCTCCGATTACTACAATTGCAAGCTTTTTTGAAAATGACGTTAATAGTGCAGCACACAAGGGCTGATATTTAATCCTTTTAGTGTTTGTGAAAAATGTTTACTGTTGCTAAATTCTGTTTTGTGTAGGTCCCTAGGACTGAGGGTGTTGATGATAGTTTAAAAACACATTGAATAAATCTTTGGCAAAGACCAAGAAGATGGATTAACTGCTTGACTGTTGTGTTTCCCCACAGCAGAGCACGGCCACCATTATTTTATTTTAAAATGTTAATGTAATTGTTTTAGATTTTTTTTAACCATGCTAGATTTTAAAAGCACGTGCAGTCACAGACTTGTGCATACTTGAGTGCAAGGCAAGCAAATGATAACAGTGCCTGATCCCCTGCACACTCAAGTCATGGTCAAGTAAAAAGGTTGAGTGTGAAGAATTCCCAGAAGGTTACCAAATGGTGCCTTAGGCAAACCAAAGATTTCCAAACTACAAATGTCCTGCCAGCAGCACCCGGTCCCATTCACATTGAGGAGGGTTGCTGGCCATAGCTGCAGTATATGGTACAGGGTGAAAGGAGGTCCCTTGTCTTACTATGTTCCATACCATTCAGAGACTGAGGAGTTAAAACCAACATAGTGTGCTACAGCCAGAAATTTATTGGCAGCTTGGTGATGCTAATTACAGCATGTTGGTGATGTGCACTTTCTGCATGATGCTTTGCTAAATAAGTGGGTGCTTCCATTGTGCCCTAGCTATAGTTTCCAAGTGGTCTCAATATATAACCCCCATGCAGAGCACATGGCAGTAATTTAACTTCCAGGTGGTAAAAGAGTGGATAATTGCAGCAGGGTGAGTGGAGAGTGGTGGTTGATCATACCAACTGATGTTGTCTTGGAACAATGGCATTCAGTGCTGTTGCCCTATTTCAGAATCTAAGGTGCATTTAACCAATCTATCAGTTACCTGTGGCTATACTCAGGCACCCTCCCCAGCCCCAGAAAGCTTTTCAGGTATTAGGGGAGGGGCTAGGAAACAAAAGGGCGTTTATTGCTTTCTTTTTATGTAAATTCAGATTATAGGCTTTTGCCTGCTGCAGACTTAGGGGATAGCTCTCCCTCTTCCTCCACCCCCAACCCGGCCTACTGTTCCTTTTAAAATTAAGTATTATTTTTTTCCACTGAGTACCAGATGAGTATTAGTCATATAAAGGAGAGATTTTCTGCTGTGATTGTACAATGGTGGCGATAAAATTGCAGGCAAGAAGCTTTAAAGACATCAAGAATCTTAGCAGACTTACTAGCTTACTTGCTGGGTTTTTGCTCTTTAAGAGGAGGTTCTATATGTGTAACCTTCTGGACATCTTGGTGTTCATTAACATTCTTTCACTCTTCTGCCCATAGTAGCTCTGTAACTATAACGAAAGGGACTTTCGTGAAAATTCTAATTTGGCTTTGTTGTATTCAGCAAGCACCAGGAAGTCTTTATCTCTGTTTTGTGCATCTGCCCTAATTGAGATCTCCTGCTTTCCGCTTCACTTTTGCCAAGGAGTCCTTTCCATTCCAGGCATCATACCCAATTATTTCTTTTAGCACTGCTCTTGATGTTTCCCAGGGCTGCTGGTTATTATCAGTCGATAGCCTCCCTGAAATGATGGGACAGACCCTTCTGCCTTAGCTGTAATCATAATTAATCTCAATAAAGCTTCATTGAAATGCCAAGTGTAAAACAACTCATGACCTCAAGGAAAAAAAGAATAGTCTTACTGGATGATGATGTTCTCGCTCTTGGACAGGAATGACACAAATATGGAAACAATTTGGTCAATTCAGGGGGAGGGGTTGTTAGAGAATTTTCACAAATCTGCAGATTTTTGCAAGAGTTAGAGCATGCATGTGGAAATGTGGAGGCCAGGATTTCTAAACATTTATGACAATTTTCTAATTCAAAAAGTGTTGCAGCCAATATGGGGAAATTCTTTATTAGGAATACCAATAGGCAGACGTGTTCAGTAAATACTTTTGTATTCAGGGAAAACAGATGATAATCTTATATGATAGCATTCATTAAGGCAAATCAACATGGATTTAAGGAAAGTAGGTCTGTCAAACTAACTTTTTTAATGAGATTAAAAGTTTAGTTGATACAGATAATAATGATGATAAAGTATATTTAGACTTCTGTAAGGCGTTTGACATTTTGATTTAAAAACGAGTACAATATAAAATTAACACACCATATTTTAAATGAATTAAAAACTGGGTAATGGAAAGGTCTCAGAATTTAACTGATGACAATTTCCTGTTTACAATCTGGTGTGTTTTCAGGGGTGTACAGAACTGTTGTTGGCTATACTCTATTTAATATTTTTATCAGTGAGCTAGAGGAAAGACTAAAATCATCGCTAATAAAGTTTGTTGATGACCCAAAAAAAGGGGAACTGACTAAATAGCGAAGAGGGTGGGTCACATTCAGATCAATATAGATCACTTGGTAAGCTGAGTACAAGCATGCAATGTCTTTTAATGTCTAAGTGTAATTGTGTGTATCTTTAGGAATTAAGAAAGTAGACCACACCAATGATGCTGAAAAAGTTTTAGGGGTCATAATCAGCTGAACATGAACTCCCAGTCTGGTACTGTAGCCAAAAGTGCTAATGTGAAGTTGGGATGCATAATGAGAGAGGTGTAACTTAATAATAGAAAGGTTATTTTACCTCTGTATTTGTGCACAGTGCAACCCTTGCTGGAATACTGTGTCCATTTCCAGGGCACACAATTCAAGAAGGTGTTGATAATTTTGAGAGGGTTCAGAGAAGAGTCATGAGAATGGTTAAATTATTAGAAAACCTGCCTTAGAGGGAAAATTCATGGAAATTAATCTATTTAACGTAACACAGAGAAGGGTAAGGGGGGGACTTAATTACAGTATAAAAGTACCTACAGGGGGAATAAATATTTAATACTGATCTCTTCAGTCTAGCACAGAAAGCTATAATGCTATCCAATGACTGGAAGTTGAAGTAGGCCAATTTAGACTGGAAGTAAGAGGCAAATTTTTCACAGTGAGTGTAGTTAACAATTGGAACACTTTACTAATCAACATGATGGGTTCTCCATCTCTGACAATTTTTAAATCAGGATTGATTTTTTCTTTCCCCAACAATACACTTCAAGAGTTATTTTAGGGAACTTCTGTGGCCTGTGTTATGTACATCAGACCAGATGGTCACAGTGGTCTCTTGTGCCATTAGGACCTGTGAATTCCTTCTGTGCCTCTAACTCATTGTGAATCCAACCAAGTCATTTCACTGCTCTGTGCCCTAATTTCCTACCTGGGGAAGAATAAATGAGGATAATAGTGCTAACTTAGCTTTTTAAAGCACTCTGAGATCTGAAGACAAAATGCCATGACTGCTTATCAAGTGTTCATTTACGTGTCATTCCAGTGAGGCAGACTGTTTGGGCTTTTTGAGGGAGTGGGTTGGTGTTTGTAGCCTTTCAGTAGCAGGTTGAGGCCCCAGCCAGATCAGATCCTGTTGTAGGTTCTGGACATGTGCCTAATAAAGGACAATAAGGGGTAAAGTATAATAGATAAGACAGTTGTTGGAAGAGAGGAAAAAGTATCCCCATTTTAGCCTTTTTGTCCCTCCCCTCTGAGTTAAGTGACTTGTGCAAGGCCATATAGAAAATCTGTGACAGAACCAAGAATTCAACCTGGTTTTCTGGAATATTAATCTAATTATTTGAACAGACAACTCTCCTTCCTCCCTAGATATCCATCTAAGAGCCAACTAGAATCTTTCAGAATTGTTAATGAGGTCATTATTAAGTTAACTCTCTTTGTCTTTGGAGAGCGTTTCACAGACAGTGTACAAAATCCCAGGGCTATACAGGGAGTCATAGAAGCTGGCAACATGGCTTGCAACTTAACAAAGATTGTAGCTATGTCTCAGGTGTTTGATTTATCAGTACTGTAAGAACTGTTTCCATAGTCTTTGGGCGTTTGTGCGTACGACGATATTTACAGGTTAAATGCTCGGCACTGGTCTCATGAACTCCAGGCTGGCAATGAGTGGTGTCGTATTAATTTCTCAATAAGAAGTGAAAACCTTATGTCACATAAAGAAATTTTTACAGCGAGATGGAAAAAGGCCAGTGCACCCCAAAACACTGTGTTACGACCTAGGAACATTACTGCAGTGCAGGAGGAACAAGTTCCTCAAAAAAGCCAAAAATGTTATTTTGCTAACTTAGTGTCTAGACTTATTTCTGTGGAACAGGTTTTCAGGAGAACAGATACTAAGAACAGGATGGACTTATGTCCAGTGGTCAGATAAACACATTGCTATATGTTTCTTTTAAGTGTATGAGCAGTGGAATGGTTGTTTCCTCATTTAAACTGTTGCTCTTGAGTGTCAAAGTTCTGGCCTTGTTAAGAGGAATGAGAGAAGTTCATACTTGCTGCTTTTGTTATGTTCTGTGTAATAAGAAAATGAAAATGTATCAGCTTCTATTCTGAAGAGTCCTGAGGGCTATGAGGAAATCAACAGAGGAGTTACTCTTCTCCAACTTGAAAAATGTTTGGTACAAATGGACTGAAAATATTAAGTAATTTCATCCATGGCAGACATGAAATTTGGGAATGCATCTAACGCTAAGGCAAGTTGTTTATACTGCATGCTTGTCAAAGAGAGACTGCAGGAAATTACTCCATTTCTGAGTGGCTGAAATAGAGAAGTATATTGATCCAGCTCCATATACAATAGTATTTGACAAACGTAGAGTCACAAAGCATGGAGCAGCACAAAGTGGATTGAGCCCGCATCCATCCCAGAATTTTTAGAGTTTGAGGCAGATTCTTAAGAAGGGCAGTTTGTCTAATGAAGAGACAGTCCTTTGAATGAGTTTTATTTCATTTCCTGTAGGGCTGGGAGTAGTCTAGCAAAGATATTTTTCTCCATAACTGTTTTATAAATATGTACGCAAATTAACATTGGAGACTGGTGAGCCATAAAACAAACTCAACAATATCACATTGTCTCCCTTGGCAGTTTGACCTAAGCAGCTTGAAAATGATCTGATGGAGTGGAACAGCCCTCTACTTCCAAGCTGTAAAGTGTCTGAACCAACCTTTCTCTAAGCAGATGTTATGCTCACCATCATTACTATGAACTTGCAGTAGTAAGGTTTTTTTTTTCTTTTTAACTTAGTGTTTTAGATACCTCGTGCTGGTAAAATGCAAACTAAAGTTCTAATGAGAGAAAAGTGTTAAATATAAAGAATTCATACACCATCTTTTCTGAATGTTCTATAGTTTTCATAAGAATACAGGAACCTATTCTGGCATGACGTCATATTAGCTGTTCTAAACCCTTTACAGCATGGTGAAATGATGTTGGGTGTTTTTTTCTGTAACCTCATATAAAAATAAGTAGGATGCTTGATTGAGGAGGGAAGTTAGGAAGATTGAAAGAAGAATTTGCTGTCCCTAGCCTTGTGTCCATTCCCACACTCTGAACCCTAGGTCTTGGAGAATGAGGATAGCTGACTAACCTTTGCTAGCTCCTTGCCCAGGATCCCCTGCAACCTGAATATTTTAAGGCAGGTGGAACTAAAATTAGATCTGAGCTAATGATATAGTTTACATGAGATGTGGGTGGATATGTTTGTGTGAGTGTGAACTTTGCACAGTGTCTCTCCGCACCCACTTTGCCTGTCTGTGTGGCTCACACGAATAGAGCAGCATATTAAAATAGGCAAGAATCCCAGTCTTTCAGTCTCCAGAAACTGTTATTTTTCTCTCCTCATATACCTTTTATGTTCAAGGCAAAATAGGGCACAAGGTTGATGAATGTGCTAAACTGAAGTAATCCCGGACCTGGATTTATGGTTGGCTTTTTGCCCAAGGATTTTGTCTATCTGGCAGTTCTCTGTTTTTAGGAGCAGATAGATTTTTTCCAAGCTCAGAGGGGTAGTTTTAAAGTTTTGGCTTTTCTTTTGTCTGAAGTAGGTTGAACTGTAGTGGTGTAAATCTTGACAGTGCCCTTCTTATGGTAGGGTGTTTATAGTATAGAGGATTATTTTGTGGAGATGGTAGACTCTGAGCCTTCACAATGAAATCCTGGCTCCATTGACATACGTGGCAAATCTCTGATTAACTTTGGTAGAGCTGGGATTTTATCTCAAGACTTAAGTATTATTTATCTTGAAAACTGAGAGATCATACCAGCTGGAGCCTGGCTTTGTGTGAACAAATGCTGTGAATTCTCCCAGATGTGGTCCTACTGGTGCGCCCCAGAGTTACCATGTGGCACCCTTGCTATTCAGTTCCTGGGTCCATCTGGAGCAGTGCCTGACAAACATCTCACAGCTGCCTCCAAGTTGAGTGGCAGATTGGTGATTATACATAAAATGAGAGTTAAGAAACTATCATACTCATGTATGATCCAAGATCAGATTTTTTAACTTTGTGATTCACAGATGAAAGGCCAACCTGTGATATCCCAGGAGCTCCCCACCAAGCCTCCAAGCACCGTGCAGGAATTACATGAAGGATTGCTGAGCTACATGGACTGTACTCTCAGCATTACACCTGAATACCCCGGGTGGGGTTTTGCAATGCCTGTAAGTGACTTAAGAGCACATGACCCGTTGAAAGTCCATGCGACTTGCTCTGAAGTCATTGGGGCACTCACTAAAATCCCACCCATAATGTTCTTTATTGCTCTGGTACTCATCCATTTGATATTTGAAAGCTCTTCAGCTAATTACTTGTGCCAGTGCTTTGGTATAGCATTATCTGCCATCTTGTGTGTAAATGTTTTAGCTACATTCTTCTCTGAGCTCTTTCCTTACTTTTCCTCCATTTCCTTTTAGTCTTATTGATTAGCATGGGGGTTTTGTAAAGTCATGTACAAACATGTCATTTATTTAAAAAAGACACTAAAAACTTTATAATGTAAAATCAGTAGAGAGTTTGTCTCCTGCTATATACAAAAGGATGTGGAAGCAAATATTAGTCATTCACGTACTTTTCTGTGTTGAGTCAACATCTATTTTTAGATGTGGAGTGCATAAAGACATCTATCATTTGTGTTGGAGCGAGGAAGACAGGCTTGGTTAATGCATCATATTCGTGACTGGCCCTCCCCTCCCCTCTCCTGCCTACCTGCGTGTACTGTATATGTAGACAGTAGGAATTTATAGATATGTAGATTTAAATACAGTGGTTTAGCAAGTTATTGGTTTTAGAGCAAACAGCATTCTCAAATGTGCTGTGTAAATGAAATCTTTTCACAATCTCTCTTTCATGCTAGCCATGCAAGAAACACCTTGATCAGGGAGTGCTTGTGTTAATCGAAGGTGTTAAGTGTTTAAGAGGGTTTTTTTCTTTTTCAAATAAAAAGGTTCTGAATAAATAATTGTTAAGCTTTGTTTATGAATGTGGTGCAGATGCAAATCCATTTGAAATTCTATTTGTGTTTGCATTTGTGTTAAGAAAAAAGTTAAACCTTTAAGGGAAAGCTGTTATAGTCATTTTTTCCACAAATATATATAATGCATTAACTGGATTTTTGCTTTTTTGGTCAAAACATTTTTATGCAGTCTGGTTTAAGGCTTATGTTGCAAGGAACTTTTTGAAATAAAACAACAGCTTAAAAGACCTAGGGATATACTGTATTTACCATTCCTGAACCAGAAGTTTGTTTAGCCTAATTTCACCAGCACTTTATAATTCAATAAGGGAAAAGATTACCATTTAAGAAAGAAATTACAGAGGGATATAGCATAAAAGAGCTCTCTGCAACTAACCTGATCTGTTTCATATGCTTAAAACAAAAGACAGGAAGACCTCACAATGCTCGGTATATTCAAAGATTATGTGTTGAATACCATAAATCATCTGTATACCCACAGACCATGGGGTAAATTTACAAAGCTCTACATGGGAAGTTGTGTGTTAATCTACCACTGTACAGTATCTTTTTTGTGCTTGCAGTTACAGAACCTTATCCTTAAATTTTTTAAGTTACTGCCAGCTTTCCTTTTATTTTCCTAACACTTTCTGAGTTCTTGTTTCTTTTAAAAGAAAGCTAAAATCTGAACTGCAGGGATATCTAAATTAATGCCATTGGTGTAAAGACCAAAAATAAAATCTTTTGATTTTTAAATATATGAGGTAAACCCATTCATGGAAAGCGTATTAATTCTTTATTTTTAATCTCCTAGGTATCTTACGCTCGTCCAAGTTCAGCATCAATCAGAGATGCTAACTTGTATGTTAGCGGCCTTCCAAAAACGATGACCCAGAAAGAACTAGAACAGTTATTTTCACAATATGGGCGCATCATCACCTCACGAATTCTGGTTGACCAAGTCACAGGTTAAAAATCTTTTCTTAAATGTAAAGTATTTTTGGAAGATAGCAAGCTTAAATTCTTTTGAAGTGAGATAGCTGTAGTGAAGCTGCAGACTGTACAGATGTATATTAAGAACCCGTGACTTTGGATGTAATATATAATCATATGTATTAATGTTATTGCACACGCAGTTCTTTATATATGTTCCTTTAAGAGGAAGTAAATGCATAATCTTTTAAAAATTACTGGCAATCCATATTTAAGGGGAATGTGTCAAGCAATTTACTACCTGTACATCTGTCATCTGCTACAGTTATCACAATGTAACGTAGGAGGGAAGATTCAGTAAATTATCTTAAGAGAAGGGGGCTTTTGTCCTTGATGGGGAAAATATTTTTTTATATCACAAAGTAATACGTTCTGAACGCTGATCAAAATGAACATTTTTTGTTGTCTTAGGTATGTGGAAGAATCCTGAAGTTGTTCTTCCTTTTTCAAACTTTAACAAGGTCTTTTCTTTATTCCCAGGTGTCTCTCGAGGTGTGGGATTTATCCGTTTTGATAAGAGAATAGAGGCAGAAGAAGCCATAAAGGGACTAAATGGCCAGAAACCTAGTGGTGCTACAGAACCAATTACTGTGAAGTTTGCCAATAACCCCAGCCAGAAGACAAGCCAGGCTCTCCTTTCACAGCTGTACCAGTCTCCTAACAGACGTTACCCTGGACCACTACATCACCAGGCTCAGAGATTCAGGTAACTGTCTGCAAAAGAACTGGAGATGTACCAGCTATGACTTCGGGTATGGCTTATGTTGAAAATGTATTTTGGAATTGTAGGTTGACTTCAATTTCGTTGTAAAATTAAACGTTCTTTCTAAGCAAGTTAACAGGAAAATCTGCTCACAGCTATAGTCATGTCATAGTGACTAAAATATCTCAGCTATGCAGTCAGATCTTATGAGGTCTGAGGTAAAAGATGATAGAATAAAAGTTTATATTGCTACTAAAATAGAAAGTGACTTTTGGGTGTTTTTTTTCCTAGCAACTTACATTTTCTGCCATATTACAGATTTGATGCAACTTTCAATTTAATGTTTAGTGTAATCGGCTGGTACCTGGCAAAAAGTGAAGGGTTTATTTTATTCAGCAGTAGTTTCATTAAATTATTGTCATCTCATGTCTGCTAAAGGTATAAAAGAGACCTTGTGTAGTCTTTGATATGAATGCTGAGATGCTGTGTAATGTTTTACATGCTGTACATTTTGAAAGTACTGCTTGTATCTGTTAAGTTATTCAGTATTAGCAGTACTGGGTTCTCTCTCTTATTTTGATGTTGTATAATAACATTAAGGCAACTAGCACTTTCAGTGGAAAGTTTCTTTAAAATATGAAATAGGAATGAATGGACTTACTGGTGTATATAAGTTAAATATTTGCTTTTAAAATTTTCACTGAATTTTGCCGTTTTAAAAAATATTAAATTAATTGTAGAAGATCTCAGAAAAGATCACTCACCTGACACGTTTATAAAAAACCCAAGTATATATTTAAAACATCTTTGATAAGGTGATAATAATGATTAAGGATATCACTGACTCCTTAGGTACATAAAGGATTTTTCATATTGTGTATTAAATATAAAGTAGATTAAATGTAGTCTCCCACATTCAGTGGTAATTTACATTGACAGCTTTTGGACATCATTGTTAGTTACTAATTTTCTAAACGAAAGAAAGTGTAAACAGCTGTACAAAACTGGGAAGCAAGAGTGGCTTAAAACCAGTGTATTTCTATTCCACTAATTTTGGACTGCAGAATTTTTTCACAAGCATAATTGCAGTGAAAGCTGAACTGTTGAAGTATTGTAATTATGATTTCACGCTAATGTAGTCTATAAATGAAAAGTCAAAGGGAATTTTTAACACCCAGTCACATCTTGAGTTATAGCTTTATAGCAAGAGTTCACCTTTCTTAAATCTCAAAGCATGTGAAAAATGGCATCAAATATTGTGGTTGAAATTTAAACACAAGTTGAAGTTCAAGTGAGTTCCTGTTTGCCAAACTCCTTAGATGTGTGGGAAGCTTGTTGAACATTTCTTCTTTGAAAATGGAACATTATTAATAGTAGTTCCATTGAGCGATCTTGCCATCTGTGAGACATTAACCCAAAGACCCTCCTTCTCTTTTCAGGCTGGACAATTTGCTTAATATGGCCTATGGCGTAAAGAGGTAATTAGAATTCCACAGATTGCCAGATGTCCATGTTGGCACAGATTGGTGCTACAATTTTTTTTTAAATCACTAACTTTTATTTTTTTCTACCAGCATGTCAAATTCTTTTTTTAAGTTTGGACTTCAGTTGGTTTTGTTAATTTAAAGCCACACTCGAAAATTGGGTGGGTTTTTTTTTTCTCTACTTTTTCTTTTATTTACAGGTGGGCTTCTCAGATGGTTTAGGTGCAACAGCTACAACTATTCTAACACTAGTAATGCTAACTGGCATATTTTCCTGAATCAAAACATTTAAACTAAGGGCTTTGCTAATCTCTGATCTGATAGTGTGAAAATTGTCAGAGGAAAACAGAATTAAACATCCTAATCCTTTCCTCTAGCTATGTCCTACCAGAAAGTTAACTTCAAAAATGTAACTGGATGCACCTTAATCTGCCCTAAGTTTCTTTTGTTACAGGTTTTAACAATTGTTGCAAGTATTTCTTCATGCTCATGGTTTGTGTGTGTGTGTGCGTGTTTTTTAATTCAGACAGATTTGTATGTTCAGGTTGGAATTAAAGCTCAGTTGATTTGGAAACATTCAAGTTCCACAATGAATGTGTGCATTGGTCAATCAGAAAAAAAAAAGTCGATATTATATGTTAGTATCGCCTCTGTTAACAACACACATCAACACACGTTAACCTTACAGAACTATTGGTGTAGTCTTATTCCTGATATTATGCAGAGCTGTACATTTGTAGCCCTGCACTGTGAGCTGAGGAATCACTTTAGTCTACACAAATGGTCAGCCTGTGCATTTAGGAAAAGTAGGTGCTCTTTTATAAAGCACACCCCCTGTGCATGGCATGGTAAGTACATCTTAAAACTGTTCAGAAGTGAATAGTAGTGTAAGTCTCAACTGCTACAGCAGTGGCAATTGTGCAGCTTAATTGTAAGAGTGCATACTATACTGTTACCAGTAACCCAAATTAACTTTCAAATTAGATACTTTACATCTACCCAGAAAAATCAACAACCCATCATATATCCCCTGATCAGCACATAGATATTTTTACTCACCACCTATTTGGTGGCATACCTATATAATGAATCAAATTTGCTGCATGGTTTTGCAATTTATCATGCCCCTTTTACTGCTTCATCTACATTGTGGGCCCATTAAGCCATCTCTTTCCTGCTAGTAACATTCCAAAATTCTTAGCTTCAAACATCTGTCACTTACAAATGTTAGAACTTATTTTTTTTCTTTCTCCAAATATTTAATTTCCTACTCCGAATTACTCAGACCTGCAGTATAAAACAAACCATTTTCTGTGCTAGACTACTGATGGTTTAAGTTCTGATTTCATGTGAGTCATCAAGATAAAGGAGGGTCAGATAATTAGAAAGCCAGGTATTTCCTTGCCATTGTTCTAAGGCTTTTCTTTGTAGCACTGATAGATCATGAGACATCAGACATTAAACATCACTACAGCTTGTTTTCAGTCTTTAAGTGTCATTACATTGTTTTTGTCTCCCTGCAAGTCCTGAGAATTGTGCTTACCAGGTTAGCAAATGCTATTTAGATTAAAAAAAAAAAAACTTCTAAAATGGTCTCTAAAACATCCTCACACCAATTTTACTTTAAAGTATGTATCCTGTGCAGAATACATTATAATTCATTGTGGAATAAAAAGTTTCATAGATTTTGACTTCTATAATACACAACTTTGCTGCTAGTGAATAATATGCCTTTCAAATGCATGTCAGTAAACTTTTATATTAGATCAGCTAGTATAATAGTGATTGAAAGATGAAACAGTTGGTATAGCTAATGTTTTATGACCAAGTAAAAACTGCCCAGCCTCTGAGGCCTGGAAGAGAGAGGATCTCTCCTGTGGACCTTTGAAAGTGCAAAGAGAAGGCATTTGGATGATGTCTAGCTAACTAGCTGTATTTCAATTTAAAAATAAACATGGGAGATTTCATTAAAAATATGTTAAGGGAAGGTTAAGTTTGCACAGTTTAATTCTCAGACTTTGTGAAAAAAAATTATAATCTTAAGGTTGAATATGAAACTTTGACTCTTCGGGAATGCCAATCACAAGTCTTTATATAGTCATATTTCTCATGCAGTACAGTATAGCATATAGATTCAGCAATCTTAGGTGTAAAAATGTACCATTCTGTATTACTGTACAACTCTGTGTACATCCTACTGTCATTTGCATGGAAGTACACAGTCAAACCATTCGTCCCCAAACATGCTTTATAGATAAAAATATAACAGCATAAACAGTATTGCTGGCCTTTATGTAGGCTTTTAGGCTATGTCTAGACTACAGGCTTTTGTCAACAGAAGTTTTATCAACAGCGTGTGCATTCAGACTGTAGATCTCTTGTAAAAGATCTGCTGGCCAGGAGTGTTCTGCTGACATCCTTGTGCACCTTGGTCCACAAGGAAGAAGGAATGTCTCAACGGGGGCAGTACTTAGCTGTACCCTCAATTTGTTTAAACGTATTTGTTATATAGACAGGAGAACTTACTATCTTAAGGGTCAGGTTCTCATATAGGAGAAAAAGATAGAGCTCTAGCTATGTCTATAGCCTGATGAAATTTTCAGACAACTCTTTTTTTCCCCACAGAAAACTATGGTATATATGTATTATTTTTTGTTGAATTGCTTCAGTGTGTAAAAAGGCATAAAAGGTTCTCCAAAATCAGAATGATTAAGATCATTTTAAGCAAAATGTTTTGATTAAAAACAACTTTTCATTTAGAAATTTCTTTTAATTTTATAATACAAAACATAATAAATATCAGGTCAATCCAAAATAATATTTTAACATTTTAAATTGTTAACAAACTGAAATATCAATTATTCGCACAAACAAGTCTAAGCTTGCAAAACTATGCTGCACTAGAATAATAAATTATACAAAAGTCATGGGGAAAGAGAAATACAGATATTATTGGTGGAATTTTTCAAAAGTGGAATTCAGTCAGTTTTTCGCAATAATTTCAATAAGACCAGAATTACTGCAACCCAGAATACTTCTGCAAACCTACACTTGAGTCAGTAAGCCCAGTCCTCCCAAGTTACATGTGTGAATAAAGATGTTGATTTTCAGCCTCTAGGGAAAAAAATTATTTCTCAATTTAGGTGCAATATCTATAAGTACACTGGGTGTGCATTAAATGGCAGTCAAGATTCTAAGTTTAATTCCACATACAAGATGAGCAGTCAACACACTGTAAAATTCCTAGTATGATCAGTTCAGTTCAACTTGTAACAGAGTAATGTTTAGGAGTCTTGTTCACTAAATGTATCTAAAATTGTATTATAAATATTATTACAAGCTTTCTAATCGATAGCTAGCTGTCTGCACATCTGCACTGCAAAACAAAGGTAAGAATTATTCAGTACAGGAATTAAAATTCATTGGGGTGGCTGCTTTAAAATTCAGTGTGGAAATATGATTTTAGCAAGACTTTTCTAACATGTAACAATTACTTTAAGTTTAACCCATTGAAAATAATGGCCTCAAAAATGGTATTTTATCAGCTACTAAAGGGATGTGATCTACCCAAGCAAGTGTCTTCGTGCACTTGTTTTCCTGCTTTATAATTACTACATGTATGCTCATTGGTATGTACAGATATTTTAAGATAATGTTACTAC
This sequence comes from Carettochelys insculpta, assembly GCF_033958435.1. Taxonomy (NCBI): domain Eukaryota; kingdom Metazoa; phylum Chordata; order Testudines; family Carettochelyidae; genus Carettochelys; species Carettochelys insculpta. The sequence continues at coordinate 9,553,049 of NC_134145.1, forward strand.
CAATGATTTTTTAAATATATTTGAATAAGAGTCTCTGTACTAGAAACAGACAAAACTTCCTGTTTTCTGTTTAGAAAGTTCTCAAATTTTATTTTAGATTTGTCCCATCCTAAAAGTTTCTTGAGAATTTTCCTTTATTAGACCTTAGAAAACCGTCTAGAACTTAATCTGGAAGGTAAATGTCATTGTGCCCATTTCTTTTCAGATCGTTCCCAGCTACCATTCATTTCAGTAGGTGTTAGTGGCACTTTCGTGTAGCTGAGTCTGAAGTGGACGTATAGATCACATCCCAAGGACTGGATCATGAAACCTTACTGAACATTATTTTAAATCTCAGTACCATGTAATTTGTACTAAGCGCGATGTCTAGAATAGCCCCCTGTTTTTATTTGGTAGGTTTTCCCCGATCACAATTGATGGGATGACGAGCCTTGTGGGAATGAATATTCCTGGCCACACTGGGACTGGATGGTGCATCTTTGTCTACAATTTGTCTCCCGACTCAGATGAAAGTGTGCTGTGGCAGCTGTTTGGCCCCTTTGGAGCAGTGAATAACGTCAAGGTGATCCGCGATTTCAACACCAACAAGTGCAAGGGATTTGGCTTTGTCACTATGACCAACTATGATGAAGCTGCCATGGCAATTGCCAGCCTTAATGGATATCGTTTAGGAGACAGAGTATTGCAAGTTTCCTTTAAAACCAACAAAACCCACAAATCCTGAATTTCATATCCTTACTTACTAAAATATACATATTATATATATATATATAAATATATATACGAACAAACAAAAACTCTGCAAGGCTTATATTCAACCATGGACTTTATAAGCCAGTGTTGCCTAAGTATTAAAACATTGGATATCCTGTGATGAACAGGAAAGGATTTTATAAAGCTTAGAAAAAAAAGAAAAACAAAACAAAAAAAAAACCTTTGATGCATTGAATGTTCTTTCATAGCTGTCGTTGTTGAATATAATATACATAGATAACAATGTGCAGGGATTTTTACCCGGCCAGCTAGTTTTACTACCTTCCTTGAAGGTGGCTCTTTTTAAGATGACCATTCACTCATTTGAAAAAAATAAAAAACAAAAACAATTTTTACAAACTAATGGGATTAAAAGAAAGAAAAATGATTTTTCTTTTTTTTTTTTCAAATGTTGATCCAATCAGATTGGTAAACCCCCCCATATAAATTAAAGAGGAACAATAAAAATTGCAAAAAGCAACAAAAAAACAACATACTTTTGCAACCTTTTTTATTTTTCCTTTTTTCTTTTATATCATGTGAACTAAACAGTCTTCTGTTAGGGAGTGGGGTAAAAGGGGGATACCTGATGACAGAACAATTTAAATAACATTAACAATGTTGCCAAAGAGGTGGTCTCTTTGCTGAAAATGGGTTTCAAGAAAAATCTATTTTTATAAAATATAAAGAATTTTTACAAGAGAATCTGGATTTGAGAAAAATATTTTGACTGGCTAATTTAGGGGAAATTGACAACTTTGTCATGTTCATACTGCACTGGTAACTTTTTAGAGATCAAGACGTGTGTTTTAAACTGGATTAGTAGATTGTTTTTTGAAGGATGGGCTACAAACAGATGATCTTCGTATCTTTTCATAGCATGTAATAAAAATATTAAATACAGTACGGGAGAGTGTTCTTCCCAGGCACACAGTTACCCACAGTCAAAACCCAAAAGCAAGGAGATGAGTTGCAAGACAGTTTTTCTTTAAGTCATCAGTATGGGATATCAGCAGAACAAAAGTTTAAAAAAAATTGTTTTGATCAAAAACTTCCTTGGTTTGAGCAGTAGGTGCTACAGAATTATTTACATATCTTAGTATCATAGTTAAATGTAATGTGTTTAGAAAAAATAATTTGCTTTAAATTTGTTAAGAATTTTCAAATTCACTTTATAGCCCATGCTGATATAATTGGGCTGTGTTGGCACATTTGGAACACTGTTTATGTTGCTTGAAACACTTATTTATTTAATTGCCGATGTGATGCATATGGCCAAAATCAAATATAGCTAGTTTGGCTAGTCTACTTATTTGTTTACTTAAACTATGGGAAGAAGCATATTATTGTGTCATTTTGTTGTGTGTGTATGTGTATATATAATATAAATATATATATATAAAGTTATTTTTCTTTTGGTTAATTTATTATAAGTTGTAACACTTTGCTAGTTTTGTTTGTATATGTCTTAAACTGTTTTCTTATGATACTTAAGTGACAGAGGTATCAAGGTAATGTGTAGAAATATTGTTTGATATATTGTCATGTTTGTTGTGAATATTTTTTTCTTACTGCACAGTAGAAAAGAGAACAACTGGGTCTTTATTTTAATGTAATTCAGATTGGGGAAAACAGAGCTAAGGGAACAAAATGACTGAGGGGGTGCTCTCCCATGTCCAGTGCACTGATCATTTTAGTATGTTTGTGCTTTGTACGGTTATATATTTAAAACAAAAAAGGGTCATGCTCTTCCCTGAGTACTAGAAACAGTTACTCGCTATGCATAATCTAGTTGATAGTTAAATTTGCTATTGCTTTTCTTGTCTTGTTATATAAAATCTTTTCAATACAAGTTTAGTCTTAATGGTAATAAAACGTTATGGTTATTTATAACTTGTGCTTATTTTGTGCATTTTTTCCATGCTGTACCCACTAACTGCACGTTGATTAAGTATTGGGGTTTTTTTCCATGCTGAAGAGGCAAACTTTTGTAGAGATGGATAAAACTAAAGCAAAGACTGCATCATAAATATTATTTGTTTTTGGGGGTTTTTTTTGTTTTGTTTTGTTTTTTACTTTTAGAATATTCGTGCAAAAGGACACTCATTCAATGTTCAGGGAAACCTTTATACATCATCTGCTATGAATGAGCGCAGTTTGCTGGGAAAGTTTTGATGCATTTGCTAAGCAGTAGTGGGGAAGGCATGTCAGAATCTTTTCTCAACAATGTGTTTTACTAGCTGAATAATAATTTAAAAAAAAATTTCTTAGGACCAGGCAGTTGTATACTTTAGTTATAATGAATGACTTCATGTTAACCTTGCTAGTTTAGATCATTTCTGAGGGAAAGTATTGTAAATGTTTTTTTTAATAACCTTGTTGTGTTTGAATTATTTGTACTTTAATTGTCCGGACAATAAACGAAAGTGTGTTAGAATGGCTATGGACTTTCCAGATTTTTAAATGTGTTCAGATGTTTTAGTAACCACAGCCACACAATTAAGCAGGGAGATATTTTAGTCTAATTGCACCAGAAAGTTCTTAAAGGGAGATCCTAAGGTACTAAACAAAACAGTTGAAGCATATTCAGTGTTCATGTGTTTTTCTTCCAAAGCTTTAGCTTAGCCAGACTGAGTGGGTTTGAGTTAAATCAACTATAGCGGAGTAATTGTACTTAAATGTTTTTTAATTTGAGCATGGAAGCTTTTTTTAATGTACACAATGTTTTAAACAATGAAGGTATTAACTCAGTCAATATTGAAATTAAGCAAAAATATTATGCTTAATGCTTTAATCATTATACAAATTTTAAGCCATCATTTGGTTTGACTTTTTCTTTTTGACATGGATATGAAATGTCTTGAAGTATACATATTATCTCCTGTATGGCTTTGAAATCTATATATGATCACTTTCATTCAAATTTTAATTTTTTCACCAAGTTTTGTAGCTGAGATGATCTCTCTTTCAGTTGACTTAATGATTTAAATTCCATTAAATACAGATATTCTCTCCATGTTTGTGTCTGTAACATTCTCTTGCTAATTGAAAAGATGTACCTTGTAAAATTGCAACGCTGCATATCATAACCGAGTATAGAAAAATATGTATCAATCAGTTGGATGGGCTATGCAGTTCTTTAGCTGCTTCCCTAATAATAAACTCATGTTTTTATGATTGAATTACCCTGTTGGTTAGAAAAATTAATTTCAGGCCCTGGAACGAGTTTGTGTTTTAAATATACAGCCTGCTTGATTTATCCTTAATTTAACCTAAGCATTACATATTAGCATGTAAACATTATTGTTTTGCTCTGCTAAAGGTTAGCTGATTAGAAACCTCTAACAGTTTCACAGCATCAATGAAGTTAAAATACACTAAGATGTCACATATCCTAATGTGTAATTCAGAGTAACAAATTCCTACAGCATTTTTGTAATGTTGTCATTTTATTTGGAAACTTAAGTTCTTAAAAATAGGCAAAATTTTAAATTTTATACCAGTGCAGATTTTCTGCTTTTGAACAAAAATTGAATTTTTCAATTAAAGAAATACATAAGTAATAGTATTGGTAATAAAGTATATTTGTAGCATGGTATCTAGTGCTTTCATGACCAGTCCCCACACGCTCATCTAAATCTTATGTGCTCTTTTCCTGGTGTGCTCGTATCATATGGTCTGGAAAATAATGAGACCAAGAATCCGTCATGTATTCTTATAAAGCACCAATTACCCTATTATTTAGGAGTTCTAAGGTAAAATCCTGGTTCCACTGATATTAGTGAAAGTTTTGATATAGACTTCATTGGGGCCTGGATTTTACTCTCTTTCCCCCCTCCCTTAAATATTAGGAACTTTGAATTAGCCCTTTCTTCATGATGTCAACGTAAAATTTTCTTTAAAAAATCCTGATCATGTTGGGCACTGGTAGAAACTGTTTGGAAAGAGAAAAAGTTGGAATGACCAGCAAAATCAAAAACCATTTATTGTAAGAATCCCATTTTCATCTCAAAATGTTGGCATGTTGCTACCCATCTTAACTGATCTGCTGCTGTTTACTCGTGGACAAATGCAGTGAAGATTTATAAAGCTTTGTTCGTTTTTCCCAAATGTAAGGCCAGGCACTTTCACTTTAGAGCTAAGAGGTGGCACTAGTTTAAGAGATGTTAATTCAAGCTTAGCACTAGCTCTCACAAGTGAAATTGGATTGGAATACCATATTGGACAGAGCTCCACCCTTCTGTTTTAAAAATAACACTTTGCACCTCTGAAGTACCTTTAACCTGAGGCTCTCAACGCAGTTTACAGCTGACTGACTAAGCTTTCTAATAGCTCTGTGAAACAAGATGAATACTCAGCTAACTTCAGTGATAAGCACTGAGTCACAGAAAGGTTAGATTTGTCCAGTGATCAGTGTTAGAAACAGGAATAGAACTTAAAACCTTGACTCTAGTCCTGTGCTTTAAGAATCAGACAGTCCTCTAAGCGCATCACGCTGGATGCAGGCAGAGGAGCCACACGTCCTCTGTATGGAGTTCATAATGGGTGTCCTAACTTTCATTTCTGGTTACCCTTGGCTCATTGTTCAATCCACCCACCATTCCCGCTCTTGAACAGAAGACGTACATGCAACATATTCTTTTGGTTCTCCATGTATTGCCAAGGCATCCTATTCAATACCATACCCACTTAAAGTCTCATTTTCATGAAGACCCCCTGTTCGTTGCATCTGACTATATGTGGGAGACACCACTTCTTGTGCACCATACCTAAGTCAATAAGGGCACCTATAGCCATTATAAATCTCTCCAGAGATGAGAATATTGTGTTCTTGATGTATAGCTGGATGTCTGTGCCACTCAATGGGTTTCATGTGTTGCCTCCTTCAAAACACAATGCAACACACACCTCTTTACAAAAGCCACCTCAGCAGATCCAGCAACAAATCGTTCATCTGCCCTCCTTTTTCCTCCCCGTCCCTATGAAAATCAGTCGTTCCACAGGAGGAGGAGCACAGATTTCATGTACCTGGATGGACAACACAGATTGTTAATTCTTTTATTTGGCATCTGGATACTATGGTGAGGGGTTCAGTGAAGAGATGTCGGTCGTCATATTTTTTGAGGGCCAGATTAGAGAAATCATCCTGGGTCTTCCTGAAAACTGAAGATAACTAACTTCACAGTGCAAGCCAACTTCACACCATATACCTCTGTGGACAAGTACCAGAGAGGTAGCCATGTTAGTCTGTATCTTCGAGTACAACAAGAAGTCCTGTGGCACCTTATAGATTAACAGATATTTTGGAGCATAAGGTGACGAAGCGGGTCATTGCCCACAAAAACTTATACTCCAAAATATCTATTAGTCTATAAGGTGCCCCGGGATTTCTTGTTGTACTTCTGTGGAGTTACAGTGCCTTCTCCTCAGCTGGGTTGCTTACAGTAAGCTTGACTGACTTAAATGTGCCCCACAGAATATTATGGGTGAGCAAGACTAGCTACATACAGTCTTTTGGCTTGTTTGTGTATATTTAGGTTATTTTTCAAAACATTCTAAATTGATAGTTGTCACAGCAACCTCTTCTGTTGTCATGCCAAGAGACCTTGATGTTAACATTTCTGCAGGTAATATATTCCTTCCCCTCCCCCACCCCCCAAAAAAAAGGAATCGAGGGGGTGACTTAAAGGCTCACAGCTTGTGAGTGTACATTATTCTTCCAAGTGTTTTCTTAAAACAAGTACAAGGTCTGTGGAAGCATCATCAGTTGTAAGTGGTCATCAGTGTGTAGGGAAAATTTCCAGGAGCATTCGCAAAGGCACGAGACTGATTGAATTAGTAAGAATCACAAGTAAAAACCCTTTACCCGCAAAAGATCCAAAATTGAACACGGCCAATGTATAGCAAGTGATTTTTAAATGAATTCTCAATTTTTAAAAAAGTCTAAAGAAAAAAATGACTTAAGGCTGAGCAACACTGATTTAGTTGCTTTACTGTCCTTTGTCATAGCAACATCCAGGCAAACTAACACTAAAGTCCAAAATGTGACTTTTTATTTGCAAATATTTTTTAAGTGTACAGAATAATTCACTTTACAGGGTGGAAGCCATTACTGAACTTAGTTACCACTTCCTGTTTGCATTAAATAAGTTCTCGTGTCACCATTTTTATTTTGTTTAAATTGCATTGGTCCGAACAAAATGATATGCAAGAATTAACTTTTATGAACAATAAAGCAGTACAAGAAGCATTTAATTAAATTTTGTATGATAAGGAATCTGTTGCAAATATACAGCAGTACTCCCACTCATCACCATCTGCCATGAAGGATTAAATGTGCAACTCACAAATGAAATCCTGCAAAGTTGGTGCAAAAAGGTCCTTGCTTGAATTTAAACAAGGCGGTGGAAACCTGCAAACACATTGTAAAAGATCATGAAAACAATAACAAATTTGTCCATCTGTGAGGCAGTCTTTGCAGTTTTGTAAGTAGTGTTGCATTTGCAGTAACACTTGCATCTCATAATGCAGGTTGTCTGAGATGTTTCATATCGCTTCAGTTTAAACAAAACAAGAATTTTAGGACTTTGAAGACTTCAGGGCTTTGGCCCAAGTGTTCTACGAGTTTTTAATACAATCACATGAAACACTTCAGTTAGCTGTAACAACCATTCTGAGAATTTGGCAAATATAGCAATTGTTTGGGGGCTATTTTATTAACAAACACTTCTGCTGAACAGTGATGGAAAAATAAACAATGTTGCTGTTGCCATGATTTAGAAATTCTAACCATGGACAAAACCATCTTTGCCCTTTTAGCACTAATGCAGCATGGGCGGGGGGGGTTGTTCCTTCTGACTGTTTTTACACTGGAGGCTTTGTTTTTCTAGGTACTGATTTTTTTAACATGGAGTCCATAAATTTTATGTGTAATGGAACTGGGTGTGATACTGAAGGGCCTGTTCTTATCTCTTGAATTTAGATGCGTATCTTGCATCAGTTTTTATCAATATATCTCATCATCCTGAGAGCAAGTTCTCTTGTCTTCTCAGATATAGCCAATAAAATGCATAGGTGCACGAGAGAGGTTTGGATTCAGAGAAAACAAATACCCTACACAGTTGATCTTGAACTGTGCTAGTCACTCTTTAGTTCCCACTTAATGATCTCTACAAATCCAATCTCCGTAAACTCACACAAGATCCCAAAAGTCACAATTGGTAGCATTCTGAAAATTGTAGCTGTGCCAGTGACATTTCACTGAAACATAAAAGCCTTTAAAAATTGTAGAAATGGAGCATACAGAAAATGTGCTGGCATTCTCCGTGGTTGCTATTTCATTTTGTTGATGTACGCTGATTCAAAACCTATCTATATCTACGTGTAATGTGACATGGATCACAAAACCTATGTATGTAATAATAGTAAGGCTCTTGTTAACTGGAATTACGTAGGTGCTTTCCTCCACCATCAACATAGTCTTCTCTCCCCTGCATTCCTTTTTTAAGGCACAACATGCCCTTTTAATTTATGTACACGAAAAGGTTTCAGTGGGCGTACTAGTTTTGTGTAAATTACATGATTGGGGCCCGTTACAGAGCTACCTGGCAGATTTATGTTCACATTTGAGAGCTGCAACAATTGAGGAGTTGTTCGTCTATGAATTCAGAGAAAGAAAGGAGTCAGATAGGAATTAAATAAGAAATAGCTACAGATCTAAGAAAGCCTTTATCCTGGGCCAAAGCACCAATACTACTATACTGCATGTGGACATTAAGCCATTACTACTGCTCCAGGCAGGTTTGTAGGCATAAAAACTAGGCCTTGTTGAGCCACCTGTGTCCAGCTATGAGTCATTGGGACTGATCAGTTGTGAAATGTGCCATAAGAGAACCCCTGGAATACAGATGAGACTCCTGCGCTTGGTCCATGGTTTCTTTCATACCTCTTTGGGCCTTGTTCGTTGCCAGCATCATTACAAGGAAAGTGAGAATTGAGTTGTGTTGAGGGAATTGAATACACCAGGGAAGGGGGATGCCAAGACTGGCTTTCTCAGAGGAAATTGGCTGGTTACCTGTAAAATGCCTCTGAAAGTTTTGATTTGTCAAGGCAACCTAATCCCGTCTCAAGAAGAACTATGCATCCTCTGAACAAGTCAGTCCCACCCATCTCCAGTGAAAACATCTGTAGATGTTGGAGCCACTGAAGGCTACAGTGATCCAATCACTTGTGAGTATGTGTTGAAGTGTATCAGTAGCTGGATGGCAGCAGGGAGAAATCAATTGGCCTGTCTGAGCTGAATGCATATAGCCAGAAGGTGAGGACCGGAGCGTGGACCTGACTTGCAAAAGCCGGGCATGCCCTTGAGTGCCGTACCCATGCAGTACAAAATTGCATTTCTCAATATTACTCTGTTATGTCATTGAGGCACAGCACAGAAATGATGGGCTTTGGGATTAGTGGGCAGCCTGAACCAACAGTCCACCAATTCTCTGAAGTCAGAGGTGCAGGAAGAAGAGGCCTTTCCATGAAGGTAAAGGAACAATTTGTTTAGAGAGCAGAGTTTGTGAGGGAATATTTTTTGAGACACTTAGCTTCAAAAAGCTGGCTGCATAGAGGGTCATGGTTAATTGGTTCCACAGCTGCTGCTTCTCCGGACAGCCTGGTTCAGAGAGGCTGCACCCACCTCCTGGGCCCTGTCTGGGTCTGCAAGAAAAATACCTTGGAACTGATGAAGTCCTGCAGTACTCTTTCCCAAGAAGCACGTGTGTATAGAAGAATTGCAGGGTGTTGCATGCTTAGAGACTGGCTGGTTTTCCATTTTCTGTTTTTAAGTGCCTCAGAGTCATCGGGTCAGACGGTTTGTAAATTACCGTAACTCCACTGAAAACAAAACAGCTGTGCTGATGCACAGCAGCAGGGGATTGGACTCAATGGTTTGTTTCTGTGCCAGGAAACAGTCACTCACTGAAAAAGAAAAAAAAATGCACAGTGGCAGTGAGGAGTAAGAGACGTAGATCCAGTGACTGCGGACTCCTTTGCCCTTTAGAGTGCAAATCATGCTGTCTGGCAGACAGAGAAGGGAAGGAGGGTCATGAGAGTGCCTGGTTCATTCAGCAACCCTGTGCCTGACAGAGGCTTGTTCTTCTAATTGGTGCTGCCAGCTCTTTGTGCTGTGAGGAACAAGAGAATTTCTCGCCCTCTTCACTTTTCTGCCGAGTTACTGAGTTGTAGCCTGGTTGGCCAATGACTTCTTAAACAGCCTGGCAAACACAGAAATTCTCCCCTCTCTTCACACCTGCCAGCCCCGCTACCCTCACTGACACTCAGACACTCAATGGGAAGGGTTCTCTCAGATTCCAGCCTTTTCCCATCATCCATGTTCTTTCCAAATCTGATCGCTTCTCCCTCCTGAGCATTGTTAAAATAGCCCCACTGCCAAAGCCCAGGAATTACCTTTTCCCTGGACTACTGTCACCTCCTTCTCCTCTCCCAGCTCCTCAATCCTGCCTTCTTCAGTCTTTGTCAACAAGCAGCAGCTCTAGGCATCTTCTCCCACTCGTATGCCTCCCTCATCTTTGCCAACTCCCTGGATCTTGGCTGGAATGACGACGAATGCTGCACTGAGCTGCCGTGGCAGAACTCAAGTAGGATTGTTATAAAGGTACAAGTCTGGACTGAGCGGCACTGACCAAGTTCTGTGTGAAGCTATAGGCCTTAGACAAAGACAAGTAGTTCTTTGAGTAGTGTCCCCTTAGGCATTCCACTTCAGTGCCTTCAAGTACAAATTTTCATTAGTGGGGTCCATTTAGCCCACCCTTGCACCCTAGACAACAACTTTTCCCACAAGAAGGATCAGTTTCTTCTCAACCACTTCAGTGTCCGACAGCTTAGTATGTCTGCATTGCTGTGTGCCTCTGCTGACTTCAGTCTAACTCTAGATTTATTCGTGAACTGATGAGTTGACCTTTGTCCTTGAGAGGCATGTGCCTGGTTCACTGGATTGTAAACATTGCCTGAGAAGCATGTCGAGATGTGCTCAGTATATGGTTGTACTTAGTGATGATATTTCCTCCTTACCATAAGGATTGCACTCACCTACTTGTTCTATTTATGACAGGCCAACTCTCCAAATACTCACATGGGACAATGCTAATTTATGTTTTAACATTTAACTGATGGACCAAAACGGACGAATCCATTGTTGCAGCCTTGCAAATTTCTTGTACAATCAGCTGGGCAGATTTCGGGGGGTTTAGTTTTTAATGAGTGAGCAAAATATCCTTAAATGTTTTTTGTTCTCAGCCAGAATCCTATTAAAAGGCAGGGAAGCAGATTTTTGTGTCTGGGCTGGGAAGTTTTTACAACAGTTTGCAAGGCTGCAGTAGAAGTGGTTATATTGGTGTATATTAGAAGAAATCACATGCTTGCACAGTTAGATTTTTCACAATATGGTACCTATTAAAAAGTAATAAGCTCTTACCTATGAGTTAAAAATAAGCAAAAACAAAAAAAAACCCCTCCAAAAACTGGTTGTTCAGTATCTAGAGCTGGGAAATCCTTAATTTCTTTTGTTCTTATGTAGTTTAAAATAACCAGACTCTATGCTTGTTTTCAATATAAAATATGAAATATAGTTCTGTGCTGTGTTATAAACTGAATTTTGGGCAATGGAACACATTTTTACAGCTAAGTTATAAGCACTTGAGAATAAGGGGGCTGTAATGGAAATGCTGACAGACCCTTAACTATAGCAACGGGATTTCTCTTGCTATTAGGACCAGATAAACCAACAAGGTAATTCAATGTAGTGTTCCAGCTCTGTGACGCTAATCTACTTCTTCTGGTCCCAGGTGTTTGGGGAAAGTTAAATATAAAACTTAATGAAACTGCATTCGCCACAGAGTTGGATGGTTATCCCGGCACAGGGGAAAGCGAATTTGTCCCCAAGGGACATTTCTAAAGGAAAGTAGTGACCATCTGTGGACTACTGAAGTGTAGAGATTGGAAGCATTCTGCTGTTTTTTCTCAAAGAAAATCTCAAAGAAAATAAAATGGCTGAATAGAAAAAACTGACTACACTGTGCAAGTGGCTGCAAGCAAATGCAGTTACTGTTGAGTTCATCGGTTACATGGAGATCAACAATTTAAATGGGGGAACATTTCTGTGAAAGAAAACAAATGGGGGAATTGGTGTAGTTTCTTCTGCACTTCTCTAAGGCCATCGCGCCTCGGCACCTAATATTGCATGTGGGGCAAGCTTCAGTGATGCTCACAAGTAGTCACTAAGGGGCAGCTAATGGGAAGTGTCCATTTCAACAGCAGGGAAACTTGATGGGAGGGTAGTGTGGAAGGCAGGCTGGGCATGAGAGGGGAGCACATGCCCAGGAGTGCAGGTCTGGCCCCTTCTCCAGAGGTTCTTTGCATTATATTGGCCAGTCATGGGGATCCACTGGTATCTACCCAAATTTACGGAGCCCTTTGTGCCGTTCAATGTCTCCTGCTCCTACTCTGGCACGTAATGAAGTCCATTCCTGTTGAGTAAAGCTCTCAAGTATGTGGCATAGTGCTTTCCTGAACAGAGATGGCTTGACTCAGGGCCAAGCCTGTTAGCAAAGTAAACTAAGGAATGAATTACTTAAGAGCAGCGTCCTACCTTGAGAGGTTTTAACAGGACCCTGTGCAATGAACCTACAGTACCTGTACTGCGAATGAGCAGAAACGAAAGTCAGGATGACGTCTGAGGCAAGAGAAGTGCCTGTCACACCAGGCCTGTTGGGTGGTGTTTACGAGACAAAATCTATTTTTCCCTTTTATTTTAACTCCTGCACAAAAGTTTCCCTCAGTGGGTGTGATCACCCTGAACAGAACCACCGAAGATTTGGGGGTGGAGGGAGATTTAGTAGAGGTGTGGCTCTTAACACTTCCAGGTTGCCCAGTGCTTCCCCTTGCAAGACTCTAATTTTTAGTGACTTGTAACTTTTAACCTTTTAACCATTTGGGCTCGAATTTTCCACGCTTCCTGATTGGCTCATTTTCACTCTTCCTGGAAAGATGCAGCCAAAATAATGCAACCATTCATGAAAACAAATTTGGGCGGGAGTTGGGAGGAATACTTTGTTTTGACCTTTTTAAAAAAATTCTGGCTGCCTTTTCTTTGAGACCCTCTTGCATCACTATGTGGTCAAGTAGGGCCTGGGAATTGGTCAGTGCTGTTCACGGCTCCTGTGAAAATTTCACCAGGTTTGAAGGCTTCAAAAATGTGAATTTGCTCATGCTCGGCGGTGACTTCTTAGACTTTAATGGCTAAAATCTCTGAAGAGTCCCTGTTCACTGGACATACTGTACCTTCAAAGAACTCTTAAGGATCACTGGACTTTCACATCAGCATTCCAGCAGTGACTGAACATGCTCCATCTCAGGGATATGTGGGCCAAGCAGCACCATCCCCACAACTGCAGGCCCTCCACCACCACCCCTGCCCTCCCATTCTGGGCAGACACCAAAATTAAGAGGAAATTGTGCGCTTTCAATAACCCCTACATTGGCACCCAGAGGGCTAGGAGAAGGAAGCCACCTAACTCAAATGCAAAGAGGATAAGACCCAGCACAGGGGAGCAGTAGATGGGGATAATGAGCAGGGGAATGGCAACTGGAGAGGAAGGAGAAGGGAAAACTGACTGAAAGTTGCTGATGACTGGAAGCCTGAAAGGAGATATGGTAGGTTGAGCAAGGGCATTCAAACTGAGAGCCAATTTGGGGTTGAGGATGAAAGGCTGGGATTCATACACAAGGGTGCCAACAGTGGGGAGGGAATTGTTGGTGGGGAGGGAATGGAGGGGTAAGCCTGGACTCAGACTGGGATCTTAAAGGGAGGGACAGTGACTGCTGAGCAGACTTGCTGGGATGGAAAGCTTGAACAGTGGATACCGGGACTGGCGAGGTGAGGAAGAGCCATGATTGGGACAGGAATATATACTGGGATGGAGGAGGCAGAAAGGGTCAAGGTTGGGGCAGAAGGGTCTCTCGCCTCTAGAGTACACAGCCCACCAAAGCTGGGAAGAGAACCTAAGATTCCTGTGTCTCACTATTGTTCTTCTGTAATAAATACCTGGGATACCCACTGGTGCCCACTTAGACATGCCCAGGACCTGACTTTTCAGAGCATTTAGCATTATGTACCACTTTGCACGTTCATCGGGCAGCTCCCACTGACTTCAGTTACAGTTGTGAGTGCTCAGCATTTTTGGAAATCAGACCCAGAGTCTCAGTTTGGGTACCTATAAAATGAGAAACACACAACTAATGTAAAAAGTCTGGTTTGCCTGTCCCAGCACCACTTGGAAAAAAGCAGGACATCGTTCAATCGTCTTAACCCTGACTCCATGCTTTCTCTTCCTGAAGCACCCTACCTTGCTCACTACACATTTTTCAAAGGCCCACCATATACAACCCCAAGTTACTATAGGTACACACTCTCAAACTTCTGCGGCAACACACTACAACCTCCTTTGCTATGCCACCCTTCTCAGAAAGGCTTCTGAAGTCAATGGCCCAGGATCCACTGGTGATGTTTCATATCAACCAAATGACAGAGTTGCAGGATATCTCACAGAGAGAGAACTTCAGAGAATTTGGAAACGTGCTGAAGAAGAATGACCAAGCCATCTTCCTCTGTGATTTTTCTGTCCCTTGAGCAAAGGGACATAAGAGTGGCCACACAATGTCAGACCAGTGCTCCATCTTGCCCTTTGTCTTGTCTTCTGAGAGTGGGCAGTGCCTATGCTTCAGAGGAAATGAACACAATGGGGCAATTATCAAATGATCCATCCTTCGTTGTTCAAGCCCAACTTCCAGCAGTCAGAGGGTCACACACCCACAAAATGATGGTATGTCCCTGACCATCATGGATAATAGCCATTGATGGACCTATCCTTCATGGACTCATCTAATTGTTTTTAACCAGTTATATGTCTGGCCTTCACAATATTCCCTGCCAATGTGTCCCACAGGTTATGTGGGGGGGGGGGTTTTGTGAAGTACTTAAGTTTGTTTTAAACCTACTGCCTATTCATTTCATTTGTTCTCATGTAAAGTGAAAAAGCAAATAACATTTTAGCTGCACCTTGTTCTTGATATTATAGATTGTGCCGCGTCTCCCTTTACTCATCTCTTTTCCAAGTTGAACAGTCCCAGTCTGTTTGATCTCTCCTGATATGGAAGCTGTTCCACACCACTAATTATTTTTGTTGCCCTTCACTGTACTTTTTCCAATTCTAAAATAGCTTATTTGAAATGGGGTGAGCAGAACTGCACACACTGTTCAAGATGTGGGACGTACCTTACGTTTATATAGAAGCATTATATTTTCTGTTTTATTCTCTCTCCTTTTTCTAATTGGTTCCAACACGAATAGCTTTTTCACTGCTGCTGCATGTTGAGTGGGTGTTCTCAGAAAAAAAAATCCATGTTGGCATCAAGATCTCTCTTTTGAGTGGTTACAGCTAATTAAACCCAATAATTTTCCCTGTTTCTGGGCCACTGATTACTTTTCTCTGTTATCTTGAATGCTTATGGAACGATGTCCTAACAGACACAGTGCAAGATGAGGTATTAGTTGATGACTGCTGCATACCTCCAAACCACATCAGGGAACAGTATGATCATCTTATACACTTATCTGCAACGGGCAGGGGAGAAAAGCTGTGTGATTATGGGACAGCTTCAATCTGAGTGACATTCCAGAGGATACCTATTACCAATACTAAAATATCCTTAGAATTTCTCAATATAATAAGTGGCAGATTCTTAATTCAAAACTTGAAACACCAGTATGGGAGAATTCTATATTTAATCTTATCTTAACAAATAGAGGAATTCATCACATAACTAAAAATTTATGGTAGGTCAGTTGCAAGTAATCATGACGAAGCGGGTCTTTACGCACAAAAGCTTATGCTCCAAAATATCTGTGAGTCTATAAGATACCACAGGACTTGTTGTTGCTCATGTAATTACAAACTCTGTCATAATGGATGTGCACCCAATGGTTGCAAGGGCAGCCTTAATTCTGGTCTATTCACTTGGAAGATTATCTTTGAGTGGTATAACCTGCCTTTGCAAGAGACTGATGTGTCTTGCTGAAGTGCATGTCTTTTGAAGCCGAGTTAGTGTGCTGCAAGAAATTACTCAGACCATTAATTTTGGAAACAAGTGCAGGAGAGATCGCAAATGTTAAGAATTCTAATTATGTTGGAACTGGGAAATTTAATAAATATAAGTCTTTTCATATGTGACTCAAGGCATAACATTTGAATACTATGGGCATTAATTAAAATATCTGAAATTTTTAAAGACAGCCCCCCTTTTATGTTTAGTGCTGGAGCAGATGCATCATTCTGCCAAGGCTACAAAAAATAATGTTCTTTGGGACCGATGATCTCATTTATAATCATGTCATGGTAGGAGCAACCTTTTGCAGGAATTTTGTTTATGCTTCAAAAATTTCCTCTCTGATAATTTCTCCTCCTCCCATACAATAGCTGGCCCTTTTTTGTCTCCTATGCAGTGCTGTGAAGAAAAAAGTCCCGATGACTTGGCATTGGGCGAGGGGTTGGGGGAAAAACTCTCAGGGCCTGATTAATGATGTTATCCATCTCAGAAGATAGCAATTACCTCTGTCAGAGCCCCAGGGAAAAAATAGACTAACCTTTGAATTCATACTTCATCATCTTCCATTGGCATTTGTGGCTTTTTGAGGGACACTGGGGGCAGCAGCTCCGTTAGATAGTCACAGTGGTTGGACTCTGAGCTGGCAACCATGGCAGTATCTGCCCCCACTGCTATTCAAAGCTGCAAATCAGCAAGGAGAGAACAAGGCTCCTCTTCCCAGTTCTAACATTGGCAGACCTGTCCTGTACTCTGCAGGGCTCCCTGACAGCTTCCCAAGCTACCTGGTCTCAGCAAGCCTTCCTTGCAGGAGTTCTGAATGGCTCACCTGAGCCCTGGCCCTCCTCAGAGACAGTGATGTTTGAATGATGTAGCCACCTCAGGGACCTGGCAGCCCTGTTCATGTAATTTGTGTAGTGCCGGAGGTCCCATCAATCTCTGTTGATTGCACTAAGGCTAATGCAAACCGTTAGTATCAAACTCTTTCCAGAATTGGGGGGGTTAAAATGCGCTAAAGAGCTTAAAATCTTCATATCGTTTGTGACCTTTAATTCAGGAGGCAGCTCTTTTTGGTTGGTTTGTTTAAGACATGTCTAGACCGACTGCTGTGTGCTCAGTTATTAATACAGTAAACTCTGTTCTAACCAGCGTGCAGATAACTGGACTTCTCAAGTAACTGGCATTCTGTCCTGTGTGTGCAGCCGCCAGCTCCTCCACTCCTCTGCCCAGTGCCTGTCGCCCAGAGTGGCTCCCCTTTTGGTACAGCCATGCACGAGCCACCCAGAGCAGCTCCCTGCACCACCTAGAGTGGCTTGCAGTGCAGCCGTGTGTGAGCCACCCAGATCAGCTCCCTGTGTGTTGCAGTGCTCTGCCCAGAGCATATTGGAACCTGCCACATGCCCTGCATATTGGCATATCTGGCAACCTCCTGATCCCAGGGCTGCTGGATATGAAAGAGTTTACTGTTGTCGGACCTCACAGCTGTGAATGCCATTCTCAAAACTGCTGTGCATGGTTTAGAAAATGGAGTCTCTTTGCCAGCAGATGCAAACATAATGGATTATGTCTATCAGAAATCTCGGCGGCAACCAGAATTATTGCCACCAGTGGGCCACTGCAGAATTCAATGCAATGAAACATTAGGCACAATGAAGAATCTCACATATGCTCAGCAGAATTTAAACATATTTTCTCTGGCGAAGACACAAAATGCATCCATCTGAAAAGCAAAGGAAGCATTTTGCAGCAGATCAGAAAATGAAAGCTTCTACTAGAACAGCAAATAAAAAGGGGGAGGTTGCTTTTAATTTCCAAAGAGCTCAGTCTAGTCTGGGTATAGGCCTGTCTATCTCAGAAGGGTTGCACTCAAAACACTGTTGAGATTCTGCACAAAGTGTCTTGCAGTGAAGATGTTGGTCTTTGCCCCTGTCTGGTGTTTCCTATCCCAGAACAAACATGCAAAATCAGCAGACCCTCTGGTTTGCTTGCACATGCGTCTGCATTGGACACAGCCAGGTGTCATGCAGGTGACATTGCACATATACATACAGAAAGCCCAGAGACCCCCTCCCGTTTCTTTTTTAAACATGGCTGAGTGAACAAAGAAGTCTGCTGATACTGTATGTTCAGTGCCGTGGAGAAGGAAATCAATGTGGGAACTACAGATGGCTGCAGTGGTGTACTGTAAAGTGTAATGTTAGGCTGCCATTATTTTTATTTATTTATTTTTTTAATGGCAGCCAAGCTGATCTGTTCTTAATGGCTCAGTTTTGCTGACTGTTAGATTCTGTTTCATTATTCAAAGGCAAACACTGAACAAGCATTTTCTGAAAGCACCAGGCTCTTTCAGGTGGGAGGAGGGAAGATCCATTTATGTGTCCTTCAAACACTTGTTTTATTTATGTTGCAAGGCTTCAGGGCACAGTTTTACTGCGGAAAGGAACTCTTTGTAATGGGCCTTTTTGTCATGATTTGGGCTCTGGTTCTTTTTCTTGTGTTTCTTGCATTACAAATCTGATCATCCTGTCCTGAGCACTGGTAATGGTTTTATGACTTAGATATTGAAACCCCTACCCTGAAAGGCAATAATGCTGCTTTTTCCTGCACTCCAAGCTAGTTGTGTGTGTGTGTGTGTGTGTGTGCTCGCGTAGCCACATGTAAACACACACACCCTGCAATTTTCATTTTTGCAGACTAATCCCACCAGCAGCAAATGTAATCCAAGCTGGGGACATTATGGAGTGGCAGCAGGGGACATACATTACAGAGGGTGCTCACTGAATGCTGTTTCAGGACCTGAGTGCCTACGTCTGCTCCAGAGCACACATCCGTGCTCAAAGTGAACAGCAAAAGCTAAAGACTCAATAATTGCCCAGGTGCCATTAGAGGTGAGGATGCGGGGGGCAGTGTTCCCTACAAGCTGAGTGCTTGGGCAGCCACACAGGAGAGCTTCTAATGCCACCCAGCCGATTGGCAGGGTTTCCACAGTGCCCAGAGCTGGCAGCATGTGTTTCTACTGGTGGGGCACATCTGCACATGCCTTGGTGCACATAACAAAATTTATTCTGACCATGGGTGGAAAACAATAGCAAAAACGTTGGGGGAGCAGACCAGGCTCCGTGCAGAGCTAGTAGAGGCAGAGTTTCATATTTGCATGATTTCTCCCCACCCCTAAACATCTCCTCCCCACCTGCCTGCAGATCAAGGGCTGTCCTTCATCACAAGGCCCAGTTGCCCCATACTTGGTTAGTCCTTTGCACGTTCATTTGACACAGTGGTAGGAATCCCATTTTACCGAGAGGATCCTAAAGCTGTTTCCAAGCTCCTGTACAAGCACCAGTGTACGCAAGGCTCATTTCATCTAATGCAGATACCTATAGGTGAAGCACAACAGCTGCTAACAATGCAAACAGCCACTCTCATGGTGTTTTACAAATGGAAATGGAGAATACAGCACCTCTCTGGGACTGCAAGAGGAGTCAAGTAGGTAAACTGTAGTAATCTCAGCTGATCAGCAAGGTTCTCAACCCTTTGCTTGTGGCAAGTGTCAGTGCATCTTTAATTACCACAACTGGCCTTTTTGTCTCTTCTTAGCTTAATTGTGCACTGTATTAAACCTACTGCCTAAATCTGTGAGTCTGGACTATGCAAAATTCAGCAATTTACCTGGTAGGTTTTAAGCACGAAGAATTCAGATGGGTTATGTAAAGCAGCAAAATCTACAGCATTTAAATTGCCCTGACTTCTGAAAACTGCAGGTGCCAGTACCTGAAAGAAAGCCTTATGGCTGACAGAGCATCTGAGGGAGGTCCTTTTGGCTTGCAAAGATCAAGCACTAACTGAAAGTCAAACATCATTAGTTCAATTTTTTTTTCAGTTCCGTTTCGCACAAAATAATGTTGCTCTGGAAATAATATTTCCCCATATGTCTACCATAGCTGCACAAGGCCAGTTTAGTGGAGCAATAAAGCAAAGCACAAGGTGCTTGACAGTTCTCTTTGTATCTGTCTCCACATGCGCTCTAATGCTATATAAAGCCATTATGTATACCAATGTGTTTGGGCTTTCTTTCCTTTTTCCTTTCTAAAGCAGTTACATGACTTAGGAGATTGGTGATCTTTTCCATTAGTAAGAAATTTATCTAGGAAGAGGACAACGGGTAGAAAACACTCTACATTAAAATGTAGCCAGCTGAGGACATTAGTAATGTGATCTACAGAGCTCTGCAAAATGAATTTTTATGATTTTCCTCGCTTAACATGGTAGCATTAATATTTCATTACTAGATTTCACTCTGATTTTGGTCCTGTTTCTGTCACACCCAATTTATTGCTTGAGAAAGTTATTTTTAATCTCTAGTGGTAACTGAGAATAAACCCTTTCAAAGCCTTGCCCATCTTGGAATTTCTTCGCTATGTCTCATTAGCCCAGGGATGGCCAACCAGTTAGAAACTAAGAGCCAAAATAGTGGTGGATAGAGTGCAAAGAACCACATATTATATATTAATTTTTATCATCTAGACAGCTATAGTACACAGCTCAAAGCCCTCCCCCAGACCCAGTCTTCCTGCTCTAACCCAAGGCCCTCCCCCTCCCCCCGAGCCAGACTCTCCCAGCTGCCCTGCTCTAACTCAATCCCCCACCCTTACACAGAGTCAGGCACCCTGAGTTCCCCCAGTCTAACCCAATGCCTGGGACTCATTGGAGCCACTGCCACAGCCATGCACTTCTCCATCCTAGCACTGGGGCACACGTGCAGGACAGTGGTAAGCACTCCTGGTATATGGCTTTGAGCAGGAGCTACATTTCATTGTTCGAGGAGCCGCGTGTGGCTCTCAAGCTGTGGGTTGGCCACCCCTGCATTAGCCCATGTGATACTGTGGCCAACATCTCCTTTCATGGGAATAAAAATTGTACAGAAATTTGGTGGGGAAGGTGGGCGGGCTAACTCTTAGTTTATAGCTCTAAATCCTGCATTCTTCAGTGTTCTTGTTCTAATGCATGAGTGATAGGTTACAGAGATTAGAGATGGAGCATTCCAGCCTTACTGGAAAGGTAATGGCTTGTGGGCCTGGCTGAGCTTTGTCCTGCAGAGGATCTAAGGTCACAGGGCAAAGGTGGCTTTTCACCACCTTTGTCTCTCCAATGCTATAATTTAGAACAGCCTCAGAGCTGGCTCCAGCAGCGAGAGAACAGCAGCATGAGAGGAACGAAGGGTTTGTAACAAAGTAGAGACTGACTCTACCTTGGTAACCTAATTGACTTTTCTAGGCCTAGTCCAGAAAGGTGCTAAGAACCTGCAACGTCTGTTGCAGTGAAGTGGAGAAACAGATGCTCAGGACTAGGAACTGGTTCACTGTTGCAAGCCGTTTCCTGAGGTCTGGTATAAGTCATAATTCCTACCTCTTTACCAGATGAAAAATGTCTTCCACTTTCTTGACATGCTCCAGTCAAACCATTCACTAATGGAGAATGCAGGAGGGAATGCGCATAGGTTTTTTACCTTGCTACGTGTAATTTTCTCTTTTGACCTCTCTCATAGGTCATCCCCTATCATCCTTTTGCCATTTCATCATTCCTAAATCCCGTTTCTCGACAGGTGTGAGGGTGCCTGACTACTGTAATTGGTCACAAGATGAGAGAAGAGGCAAGAAATTCCTTACCTGGTACGGCTGCAAAGCAGGGGGACAGGATTGATCCTCCCTCCCTCCATCCATCCCTTGGGTGGCAAAGACATCCAAAAGTGCTATAGCCTAGCCCACTCTAAGAATGGCCAAAAGAGTTGACCAGGTGCACCCATGGATTATGTTACGTGGCATGGAAGGGTGCATATCTGTTCCCTAAGCTAAATCAGAATCCTTCCCTCAACTCTCCCAGGGGTATTACTGCTGCCCACACATCCTTTCTATGAGCTGGGCCTATGTGACATGCTGGAGTCCATTGTTAGGCACCAAAAACTCAGTGTGGTTACACTTACCCTATGCGTAGGGAGACTTGTGCTTTATCTGTTGCCAATGTGTGTGTGTAGCCCCGTACAGCCCTGGGATATTTTAGACACCACACCACATCACATTGTAGGACTTGTAACAGCAACGAAGGGTCCTGTGGCACCTTATAGACTAACAGAAAGTTTTGAGCATGAGCTTTCGTGAGCACAGACTCACTTCATCAGATGCTGGTCTGATGAAGTGAGTCTGTGCTCACGAAAGCTCATGCTCAAAACTTTTCTGTTAGTCTATAAGGTGCCACAGGACCCTTCATTGCTGTTACAGATCCAGACTAACACGGCTACCCCTCCGATTGCAGGACTTGTTTCCATGATCACATAGAGGTCTGTCTGTGTATTGTTTCTTTCTCCACTCATTACAGTCCAAGGATGCCAGCAAAAGGTCAGTTCCAGAGGCATCCGTAGGTAGCTGTAATATCCCAGGGAGAACTGAGGAAAGGATTCTGATTTAAACCAAGTAAACCCAAGGTTTCAAGTACAGTTTTCTGTAACATTTATTTACAGGCTTATCTCCCTTCAGCAACTGATTAGTTAGTGACATCTATAGTTGCCGGTTAAACTCTGCCAAATCTCACTGTGTGTACTAGGGTTGCCTGTTCTGGTTGGACATATTCCTAGAGGTTTCATCACATAACATCTCTAATGGGAAGATTGATCTTTAATTCCTGGAGGCTCCTGGACAATCCTGAAGGGTTGGCAACCCTAACTGTACTGTAATGTACCCACATTCTGGGGGTTACTGTTGCCCAAAAACATGTGCTAAAATCCTTTGTGTACCAATCAAAACAGCTTTTCAACTTGGCACTGGACATCTGTACCAAGAGCTACAGCCAGCAGAGGAATGGTGGAGCACAGTATTGGTACTTTGTCTGCCTCCCAACAGCTTGCACCTGGCAAGAGTTGGTCTGCCTGGCTGGGGCAGGGACCATCCCAAGCAAACGAGATCACAGACTCAAAGGGATGCAGCTGTGTTACTCTGAGCCCCATGGGGAGCAAACATGATGTGGATTTGAATTTTTCCTCGTGACAACACCTTTAAATGAGGCCACTGACTCAGAGCCAAATGGTCTATCTTTGATAGTTACTGCTTCAGAAAAGTGTTTCTAGTTTCTAAACTAAGTGTATTTTGGGTAGAGAAGACAAGTGGCAGGACTGGCTTGTCATGTGAAAGCAGTCTCTCCTATAATTTTTACTGAGCTGTGAAATGTAACATGTACATGGAAATTACAAGCTGCTATCAAAATTGCCAAGACTCAAACTACCATTTTATCCTGCATTAGAACAATTTTAACATTGTTAGAAGAATACATCTCAGCAATTTTAAAATTATTTGAGTCATGACAGAAAGATCACAACTGCAATATTTATCTTTCAGTTTCATATTAGGATGTTCCTTAAGTCTTAGGAGATGACACATTGGGTAACATTTCATGGGCACCAAAGAAAGTTTCACTGACAAGTAAATTGGAACCATTGATTATGTATGTGGATTTAATTTGATCTATTTGGTATTCATAGCACAATAAATAAAAAGCCATTAGTGGCCACTGCACAATTGCAACAACTACTACGAAAATTCAGTTTATAGCTTTGGGGGGTTTTATGGCAGGCATTGGAATTCATTTGATTTAACTCTGCTTTCCAGTGAACTTAATGGGGAATTTTAATTCCCGAGAGATTACCATAGGCATAACATGTAAGATGAGGCTATCAAGCCATAGTTGTGGTAATTAGTACAAGGAGCTGACTCTTTTGAACAGAAATAAAATCCATAAGTACGTGTGCATATGTTTTAATGCTGCATTGCCATGATAAATATTGGCTGGCCAATCGGTAGTAAGCAGTTATACCCTCCTGCTTCTGTATCCATTTCCCAATGTACAAAATTCCAAGCAGTACATCAGTATCTATCAGGTTTGTGTTTCGGCTGAATGGCTGACATGAGCCACATCTGGGATTCCCTCAGTCACAGACATTAGACTGTTGTGATGGGCTATACAAACCCCACTCTGGGCAACAGGTGGTTAACAGCCTAACATGGGCTCCACTAGTAGTAGTAGTAGCATCCTTCAGTCTACATAGACTATGGATCGCGCCCTTCGTAGTTCTGTTTGGCATCCTCATTTGCAGCGTCGGCTGTGACTGTGAAGACCCACACGAGAGTGACAGTCCTTGCTGCATCTGTTGCATATGTAATGGGTGTCTGGCAGGTCCTTGCTGTGCTTTCTGTGGGCTCGCTTCTCCTTTGCTAGCTGTGTGATCCTCAACTCACCCTTCTGAAGGCCTTTGTATAGTTCCTGCCTCCATCTGCTGCGATCGTCTGCCAGCTCCTCCCAGCCGTCTGGCTTGATGTCTACTTCCCTGAGGTCTCTCTTGCAAACATCTTTGAAACGCTCCATTGGCCCTGCCTCATCACACCTGTGAGAGATGCCATACATGGTGGGAGGAGCTTACAACCCCAGCTCAGTTTTAGCAGAGCAGGGAAGCGAGTCAACTTTTGGCTCTGAGCACCTGAAGAGTGGGCCAGCTGAAGGTAGGAGCCCCTTGAATGACCGCAGCCCCATGGACTTGGGAGGAAGGAGCCTGGTAGTGACTCATTTGACTAGTGAAGTGAGGAAAAGGAAAAGAGCTTTAACCCAGTTTGGAATGATTCATGTGTGTTAATTGCCCTTTGTGTTCTGCTCATTGACTGCTCCAAAAGGGGACAGACTGCTGGGACCCAGCCAGAGCACTAAGCCTCTTGGGACTGGAACTGGAGCAGGAAAACCACTTGGATATCACAGAGCACCAGCCAGGGTGAATGCTGGGGCCCTGTCCAGACTCTGTGGGGAAGAAACTCTGGTGACAGACTAAACAAACCTAACAAAACTCACCCCAGCCTTCACTGGTGGGTTGTCCTTACAGCCTGAAGAGTTTCTTTTGGCTGGTTGGCTGGTACAGAAGTGCTTTATATGAAAGAGCTGCTCGGAATTAAGGACCCTTCTTCTCCCTTATTATATCTTTAGCAGGAGACTTTTTTCATCTTCCCATCTATGCTGAGGTGGAGGGTTTAGAGGGAATATCAGGCCACAAGAACATAGTGTTTGCAGCAGATGGGCATGTAGAGGTCACTATACTAATCCACGGGGTCAGGAGTGGGGGAGTTTCCCATCTGTATTGTCTGAAGCTGCACAGCTGGGAGCCTTAGGCCAGCCAGGGGTACCCTGGGGTGTGAGAGGCACTTTGAGGACCAAGATGGGACCTCCATTAAAGGAAATGACTCTCTTCCTGTAAGAACTGTTTGGATCTGTGCCTACGGCTGCGTCTACACGTGCACGCTACTTCGAAGTAGCGGCAGTAACTTCGAAATAGCGCCCGTCACGTCTACACGTGTTGGGCGCTATTTCGAAGTTGAAATCGACGTTAGGCGGCGAGACATCGAAGTCGCTAACCCCATGAGCGGATGGGAATAGCGCCCTACTTCGACGTTCAACATCGAAGTAGGGACATGTAGACGATCCGCGTCCCGCAACATCGAAATAGCGGGGTCCTCCATGGCGGCCATCAGCTGGGGGGTTGAGAGATAGTCTCTCTCCAGCCCTTGCGGGGCTCTGTGGTCACCGTGGGCAGCAGCCCTTAGCCCAGGGCTTCTGGCTGCTGCTGCTGCAGCTGGGGGTCTGTGCTGCATATACAGGGTCTGCAACTAGTTGTTGGCTCTGTGTATCTTGCACTGTTTAATGAAAGTGTGTCTGGGAGGGGCCCTTTAAGGGAGCGACTTGCTGTTGAGTCCGCCCCGTGACCCTGTCTGCAGCTGTGCCTGGCTCCCTTATTTCGATGTGTGCTACTTTGGCGTGTAGACGTTCCCTCGCTGTGCCTATTTCGATGTTGGGCTGAGCAACGTCGAAGTTGAACATCGACGTTGCCAGCCCTGGAGGACGTGTAGACGTTATTCATCGAAATAGCCTATTTCGATGTCGCAACATCGAAATAAGCTATTTCGAAGTTGGGTGCACGTGTAGACGTAGCCTACAACAGCAGTCTCAGTTTGCTGAATCAATCTGCAGCCCTTGTACCAATCTTTATAATTTAGTACTGCGCTGCGTCCTCCCTGTAGCTTGCATGCATCAATGTATTATCCGGGGTGAATCCTTTGCTTCTGACAGAAGCACTTTCAGGTATTTCCCTAGCTAGCATTAGCCAGTACAGCCTCTGTCATTCCATTCAGCAGAGTTAGCAGACGGTAAGGCATGCCAAATGTTCTCTGGAGTCTCACTGGTTTGGGGCTTGTTGAGGAGTTTTTTGGATGTCTTTCTCAGCTAATCAGACTCTACTAGCACCACAAACCCGCGGGCCACATGCTCTATTTGATGGGATAGGATCAGGTCTGCACTGCAGCAGTGGTGGCGGCGGCCAGAGCTCTGGACTCATTTGAAACTTCAAGAGACAAATTGTTTGATCATTGTCTTTGGTCCACCCGAAACTGGCCATTGTCAGCAGACAGGCTACTGCGATGGATGGACCTTTGGTCTGACCCAGTATGGCCATTCTGATGTTCTTATGAAACTCTGCAGCAGCATGGCTGTTAGGTGTGGGGTGAGGGGCCGGTGCCACAGTGTGAGCCGCACTAAGGGCTGATTGCCCTAGGCCCCACCCCATCTGCCCTCGGCCCCACCCCCTCTGGGGTGTGGAACCACGCACTGCTCCCACCTTGGTCCATGGAGGCTGTCAGCCCTGCTGGATAGGTGTTAGGGAAAGATTTAACTCTCTCTCACCCATGCAGGTGTGGTGTTGGGTTCGACTCTAGGATCCCACAGAATTCCAAGTTCAGAGTCCAATCCACAAGTATCCTTTACTGAGGTACTGAATTACAGCTCGAGCTGGGTGCCTCTGGAGAGGGACCCCGCCTCCCAGAAATTGCTGGCAATTATACCCTTTACAGTTTGTAACACCGCCCATACGCCTGTCCAAAGTCCAATCACCTAATTTGAGTAGGGGTCTTTACTCTACCCCATTGGATGGTTCCGTTGCTAAGAGGACAGTCTGTTGCTGGGTGTTTGATCTTCTTCAGGAGGCAGTTATCTTAGCTCCTTACATTCTCCTTCTATCTCCATTTTGCAAACTTCCAATTAGCACGATATCGGGCAGTTTTCACCAGTTCTGCAGCTGTTGTTTTCAGCATTCCTCTCAGGTCAGCTTGACCTGGGCCTAAGGCTTCAACTACTTTAGCTACTAGTGCTAAGCTAAGAGAACAAACTCTTTAAAACATGCATATAAAATGACATATAAATGATTTTCCGTAACAATAGGATCTGGTGATGCATCATGAGAAAAAAAATTTATTTTGTACGTTACTTGTTCTGGTTGATTGACATATGTTCAAATCTTGCAATTCATTCTGCATAGATGCTGTGCCCACACAGAGCGCTACCAAAATCAAAGTACAGTAAACTCTTTCATGTCCAGCAGCCCTGGAACTGGGAGGTTGCTGGACCTTCAAATATTCTGGATAATAGAGGTATACCTAGCAATGCATAACACTAAAGAAAAGCAAGATTAGATATGAAGAAACAAACAAAAATGTATGCAGTCTACTTTATTTACCAAGAGTATTGCACACTGTAACCTTATATTGTATTTGCTGTATTTATTTGTATTTACTTTCACTATTCTGTACTTATGGAAAATGAAACTAAAATTTACTTAGGGTTAAAATGATGGTTATTTGAGAGTTCCGGATGATAGAATGCCAGACATGAAAGAGTTTACTGTAAAAACCAAAAGGTCTTTTTCACTGTATTCAGTGATAGTTTTGCTTGCTGAGATGCTTCAAAGCAAAACTTCCACCAACTTGAATGGAGCCAGCTTTTCTTCCTATATGACTACACATCCAGGCATTTGCTAGCACCATGAAGATTTTTTTCATGTTCGCTGTCCCTGTCTAAATTGAAATTCAGTGTTGGGGTGTACAGCACAGCATGTCTGGCTCTTGAGGGTTTCTTTAACCTGTGTAATCCAAGAATGAATAATAATAAATCCAAGCTTTATACAGTACTTTCCAGGAGTACATCTCAAATCCCATTGCAAAGGACATCAATTTCTTCATCCCCGTTTCACAGATGGGAAAACTGAGGCACAGAAAGGGGAACAAATCTGCTCATGATCACCCAGAGGTGAGCTAGAAATATAACCTGCAACTCCTGAATCCCTATCCAGTGCTGTTTTCACTAAGTCTCTCATGAAGTAAATATACTTCTGCTGCTATAATAATTTGAATATGGATCAGACTCACCATAAAGATTTATGAAGGGGCAGAGGAAGGAAATGTGGTGTTCTATTCATTTTTTGGTATCTCTAATCGGATTATGTTACTTCTAATAGTAACCCGTGGCCAATTTTTAAACAACCTAGTATACTCAAATACAAAGGCACATTAAAAAAACAGATTAAATATAGCTTGTGCTTATGCTGATTTCCAGAAATAGGTTAATAAACACTATTTAGATGAAAGTAGACTCAAGCATTAAAAAGAAATCAAAAGGTCTCACTTAAGTAATTTTTTGGGCAGAAATTAAATTAACAAACGTAATGCGCTTTGCTGACAAGGTGCTCAGTCATTCTCAGCTGGGAGAATTTGTTTACATATATATTATGTATCTATATGTTGCTTCCATTACCGCTTCATTGGCTAATAATAAAGGGTATTTTCATTGGAAAGGGAAATAGTAAATCTTCTGATTTGCAAGAGCAAGTTATAAGAAATGACATTTGGTACTGCAACATTTTTTTGCTCCTGTAAAAACACTGGCTTTTAATTCAGGGCTGTCCTGTAAAATGAAGGAAAATCCTTTTTTTCACTTCACTGACTATTTTCTTTCAATCTAATCTGTAAACAGCATAAATTTCTGTTTGTCTGGGTTGGGTTTCTTTTACCTGGGGGGTAGAGAGGAGGGTTAAAAGAGATAATAAAGAGACTTCACAAGATTGTGGAAGTCTTTTCTTAAGCAATGTAGCATCTTAATTTCTGGTGAATTCAAACAACCTCCAGCTGATTCTGTCAGTCTGTCTGTAGATATCTGTGTCTGCTTTTATCTCTCTCCCCAGGCATTCAACACTGCGACTTTTGAGCCCCACTGATTGAACAGGAGTTTACAGGCAGAGTGGCTGCAGAATTCAGCCTCAGTTTGATGTTGATCAAATCTGACGCTGACAAGTACTTATACCCAATTCTCTAGCTCTTTGTGTTTGGCCTTAGATGCACGTGTTGTCTGGGAAAAGTTAAAAATAAACCATTTGGGTCTAAGTTGTAGCCAGCTCTCATGCAGTTCTGCTGCGTATGGGAGGGAGGGCACAGCTCACATCAGGGTCCCGCAATACAGTTAGCACACTTAAGACTGCACATGAGTTGCTACCAAAATGTTCCCCCTCATAGGAGCTACTCATTTGAAAAGCATAAGGGTAGGGTAGCGAGAAAGCAAAGGCAGCGTTCTGCCCCCTCTTTGTGGTAGCCAGGTGAGCTGGCTGGCCATCCAGGCACAGGAATAGCTACTATGCCTTAGGGCTGGTCCAAAATTTTCCATGAGTTTTTTTTCTTTTTTTCAGTCACAAATTTGGTTTCTGAGGAATTGAAAGCATAATAATTTTGGGAGGGGAAGATTCAAAATGTGTACGGACAGCCCCTATTTTTCTGACCAGTGCTTCTCCCCACATTTTAAGATCTGTCACAAATTGTTCTTCCCTAATGTGTCAGTGCAGCTCCCTTAAGACCAAATGCTCCCCAAAATTTCCTTCAGCTGTGGCAGTACCAACTCCCTGTTTTCTCTTACAGCAGATAGTGAGGAAATGTTTCAACCGAATCCTTTATTATGAGCCTGAGAAATCATTTATTCTTGTTCTCTGTGGTGTAAACAAGGAACAACTTCACCAAAACCAGTGACACCGAGAAAGTGGAGGAAATGAGTTTGGAATCATGCCCTGGGACTTCAGATGTGACCTCTAAGGTGCTGCCAAACAAAATGATCATCCATTTTACTGTAAAATCCACTTAGTGTATATTTATTGATTGCAGTGGAGATTTGTATAAGTAGCAATTCTCAGACTCAGTCCATCAGGAGACTTAGTGATGTGTTTGTGTGCAAACTGGCTTGGAAAGCAGTCTTGGCTGATTACAGCTCATACTGACTAGTCAATACATCCCACCAAGAATGCCCACTGACAGGCTAAGCTGGAAGCTTGCAAAGTGGAAGCCACAACAGAAGAGTGGCCATAATCAGAAAAGTGACTCAAGGAAAACAAGGTGCCACAGGACCCTTCGTTGCTCTACAGATCCAGACTAACACGGCTACCCCTCTGATAAAGGAAAACAATGTTACTGGATACATATCTGAGCTCCCTCTGATTCTGTATTCAGTCAAAGAATTATGATTTCAGGTGTCAGTTCTGCAAACTTATCTTGAAAGTCAGTCTGCATCCTGGCTTCCTTCTACTTTATCACCAATAGTGAAGACTGAGCAATTAGCACACACTCCTGATACAGACTTCAGTGGGAGGTCACTTGAGGCTCAGCCCTGAGCTGATAATGGAAGAAGAAAGCAATCATCTCTCTCCCCCCATAGCTATAGTGGCTTTGCAGTGCTGACATAACAGCGTTATAGGATTTTGCTGATGGGAGCAGAAGCTCATCTTCTGAGAGCAAATGCAGTATGTCATAAAGATACATGTAGAACATAACCGCTGAGTCAGAGGGTCTTGCTTTCACACAGCCCTTCTCTGCTGATAGCCACTCTGGAATGTTTCAGAGGTTTGTGCATTTTTAAACTGAGAAGAAAATGACAGGGCACCACATACTGCCTTCTTGCTGCTGCCGTATCACAACACAAATCATCCCAAGGTACACGTGTACCATTACCTCTTCCAGATCATGGGAATGGCCCTGCACTCTCAACTGTTCATTTAATAGGAAAATTGATCCATTTCTGATCTGTAGATATAGGTAGAAGTGATAAATCACCTATCAATTAACCTCCAACAGCGTGTGTGTTGGAACAGCTGAGGTGAGTAGGTTGGTAGAGCTAAAGGTCAGGCTTTAGATACCTGCAGGTTACCACCTCTGGCTTTTCAAATAAAAATAATAACTTAAAGATGTTAGGCTGAAGCTGTCACTTGTGTATTCAATAGAGCAGTGGCCTATGACCACATTTATCAGCGGAAGCAGCATGAGAGGGGTTAAACTTACTAAAAGAATGCAAGAGGAAGAGACTGTATCAGCAGCGTATGTTTTATATGTTGGATTTCTATGATTTATACATTGAAGAATAGGAAAATGCTCCCTGCTGTAGTATAGTACACCAATACTCCACACAAAAGAATATATACTGTCACACCCACATTCTTTCCCCCATTAGTTTATTATAAGGATCTGTGGGTTTAGAAGTTGGAGTTGTGGGCTCCTGAGCAATCACCATCTCTGCTTCACCACTGATGAGCCCAACGAACCCACACCCAACACTTACTGGATGGTAAGGCACCAAAGTTCTGCCCAAAGAGACCAGAGTGTCAGAACACTGTGGCCTGCCTGATTGATCCTCACCATCTATTTAAACCAGGAAGTTGCCTCCTGGTGCCATCTGAGCAGTAACACAACTTCTGGCTTACTACTGCTACAGCTCTTGTCTTTTGCTCCATCTTGCTCCTGATCCTGGCCTCCAACCTTGGCCCAGCTTGACCTTTGTGTCTTTCATCTGTCTCTTCTTGAAAACCAGCCCCAGTCCTTGCCTTGGACCCTGGATCAGTTGACACTATGGTCCAGCCATCTACACACTGGCCATTTACCTATTAACTCGATTCACACAAGTCATCATTGGAAAATTAATAGGGTTGCTCTTTGAATAAGGAGACCAGACTTGGTTCTAATGCCCTAGTTCATCAGAACACTTAAGCATATGCTTATATACCACCAAAGTTAAGCATGTGCTTTAAGTGTTTTACTGAATCAGGGTCTAAATCTCCAAACACTTAAGTCTTGTCCATAGGGGGAAATTAACTGGCATAGCTATTGTACAATAAGTTATTTCACATTAGCTATTTGGAAAAGTATCCTGCTTGGATATTTTTGTCTAGAAGAAAAGTAACTTTATTCCAGAAGACCATTCAGCTCACAAAGCACCATAGTTATTCCAGAATAAAATCACTTTTATATCAGAGCAGCGTTACTCCAGGGGCATTTTTCTGGAATAGCTAAATTATGCCCAGATAGTTACATCAGTTAATTTCCCTTGGGTAGGCAAGACCTACTGAAGCTTGACGTTATCCCTATGCAATAAGTATTACCCAATTTTCAGGTTTGGAAATTGTATATACACTAAGATTAAGTGGTTTAGCTGAAGCCAAGAGTCAATGGCATAGTCAGAATCTCCTCTCTACAACATGTGGGCCTGGATCCTCAAAGGTAACTGGGCATTGCTCCATTCAGCATTGCAATGTCTAACCCTTTGGTGGCCTGCTACCTGCTGGAACCCTCAGTCCAACATCCATATGTGATGCATGGAGAAAAAAAGCCAGCAAACGGAGTGGGGCCACCTGAGCTAGCCAAGGAAAGGCATAGTGCAAGGATCGGGGCTTAGGTGTCTAAGTGATTGACTGGCCTCAGGAGCCATAAATAGGTGCCTCCTTCTGCTTGGGATCCTTGGCAATGAACGCTGACCTGGAGTTCAGTAGTTGGCCTGTTTTAATGCCTGCGTAGGATATGCTTCAGCAGCTGAGACCACCCCCCCACCTTGTATTGAGCAGGAATTGGCCTGCTCTCAGACTTGTTCTACGTTTCTCTATGTCCCAGGCTGTCCTTTGTGCAGTTGCTTTACTGTCCTCTATTGGTGGGCTGCACCTGGCTCTCCCACTCCAGAGTCAGACAGGTCATAAGCATGTTCAGCGCAAACCGGTAGAACTGGGCCCTGCCGGCATTCCCCACCCTAGTCCTGAAAATCCTGCTTCAGAGCATCCAGGACTTCCATGGCTCCAAGCTGCTTCTTAGCTGTGGGGGCAGCACCCAGGTTTAGACAGCTTTGCAAGTGGGAGGAACCTGGGTACTTAGGTAGCTTAGGCACCTACGTGTCAGTAGCACCTAGAAGATGGACTAAGACCAATAGGTGCCTAACGTACCTTTGAGGAGCTGGGCCTTGGTCCCTAAATCTGTGATCAGTTCACTAGTCTACCTGTTTAGAACTGATTTAACCACTTTTATCCAAACTATGCTGCTCCCTGACAATTCAATCTCTAATATACATTCCCTTCACACAGAGACTTAACTAACTTATTTTAAATTAAAAGTAGAACTATTTTAAGACCAGAACCCAATTATTTCCCTGCTTTGCATAAAGCTTTGGTACCTCTGAGAAGGCTATCACTGGCCCTAATGTCTGGAGAAGATTATTAATGTCCCACATTTCTGGTCCTGTGGTATTAGGTTAGGATTTGCCTTTCCAAGTAACAGGAATATGTTCCTGAGTTAAGTGAATCATTTTTTATCCTTTTCTTTAGTAAAGATTTCAGCCTGGGAAAAATGTTGCCAGCCTAACTGAAGGATACTTTGCTTTCAATCAAGAGGACACAAGATACTGCACCCACATCTGTTCCTCGCTCTCATTGGCCTACAGGGTGAATTTTTTTTACCCATCTGACCCACTCTGAAGCATATCACAAATCGCACAGTATATGATAAGATACATAACATGTCTTGATTACGTAACTTTGAGCAATAATTATTTCTATCGTGACAAGTATCAGAGAAGCAGCCGTGTTAGTCTGTAGCTTTGAGAACAACAAGTAGTGCTGTGGCACCTTATAGACTAACAGATATTTTGGAGCATAAGCTTTTGTGGGCAAAGACCTGCTTCATCAGATGCATGAGGGGGGGGGGTGGTTTCAGAGTGGTACTTAAAGAGTGGGGTCCCAGTAAGAGGGAGGGCCACAGCTGACAAGGTCTGAATAGACCTTGTTGAATAGACCTTGTCAGCTGTGGCCCTCCCTCTTACCAGGACCCCACTCTTTAAATACCACTCTGAAACCACCCCCCACTCATGCATCTGATGAAGTGGGTCTTTGCCCATGAAAGCTTATGCTCCAAAATATCTGTTAGTCTATAAGATGCCACAAGATTTCTTGTTATTTCTAGCATGGTGATCTCTTGAGCTCTTGTCTTCTGAATAAGTTGGAATATTTGTTTCTTTATTATTAACTGAGTAGCAACTTTCTCTACCAAGTGGAATATATGTCATTAAACTGTCTGGTGTTTATTAAAATAAAGGGTGGAACATATTAGCTTAATACAAACGCAATACAATACTCTGTATTGGGCCCAGCTACTGGTGTCTGTGCTGGGATCTGAGTTCCGTACTTATTGTAAAATCCACTTTCTCACAAGCTCATGACTGTAAATGTGGTGTGTAAAATTATAAACCATGCAGGATGGAGTTGGAGTGAAGTATCCTGTCCTAAATTGTTAAGATATATGAAGGCAAGTATGCTGCATTATATTACATTTTCATTTATAAATAGTTGTTAATTATCATAACTAATTATTCATGGCTGGATTAATGGATGGATTAATGGACGGTTACTCATTTGCCAGAAATTATCTACAGTCCAATGGGTCAATAGCATGCTTATAGCCGTAGTATTTAATGAGCTATAACACATACTATTTATGTCACAACATGCTTGTAACAGCAATTAATCATTTATTAACATGTTAAACATTGAACCTTTATTGCAAATTATGACTCGGATGACTGTTTACGGCACCCCATATCTTCACAAACATAATTTATGTTTTGTGGCAGATATGTCAATTTCCTTCAATATCTCTTAAAAAACCCTTGAATTAAGTTAAAGTATCTTTGGAGGCCAGTATCTTCAATGCAAAGATTCTGTATTACTATGGGCCTACATTATCAAAGAACTCTACTGAACAGTGTAAATTAATGTGCAGTATTGGAGCAGGGGAGAAATCAAATCCCTAGAACAGGCAAAGCCCCCTGCTTGAAACCAGGGTAAACTGTCAGTGTCACTCAGAGCTTTCCTTGCCTACGACAGGGGTTTTATATTGGCACAACTACTCTGAAATAATTTCACAAATGGGTGGAATTGGTGCTAACTCGCCAGGTAGATCACGATTTTGTGTCACAAGAGGAGAGCCAGGCTCCATAGTGTTGTGTTCAAACCATCTTGGTAACAATTAGAGAAACCCTGCAGCTTTTTGAGGCCTTACTCAAGTGCGTGTGGCTTTGTGTTTTCCCTGCAACATGATCACTGTTCTCAACTACTGTATTTAATGTACATGCAAACTGGCTTGTCTTGGAGTGGGTCATTTTTGCAGACATCCCTGAACAGGAGATGAAAGCTTCCTTTCATTGAAGCATGGCATATGGTCCACCACAACACCCAACAATTAGGCACAGCGATTTTCTAGAATTGCCAAATCCCTGTATAATTGTCAGCAATCAACACTGTAATTAATAAATTATTTTGAGTAAAACCATAGGGACAAAAATTATTCTTCTAGACAAAAAATAAATCATATTTCTTGCCAGTCATGGCTTTTGTAATTAAAGGTAACAACTTTTACACTCTTAGACATTATCGACAAATGCATCCAGTATTAAATAATATGTTTGTGATTTGTTTCACTATACAGCAATTTTAGCTGGTTCCTTCCTTCTTTTCCACATTGCAACCAGTCACTGACACATTTCTTTTAATGAAGGACAAAATGTTTACATCAGGTCATGTCACTATGAAGTGACATTGACCAGGAATGCACCATGAGGGAACTTAGCATATATTTCATTTTGACAATATTTTCCTGCTCTTCCACTTAAATGATCATTTACAAACAATATATAATTTTTAATTTAAAAGTAAAACCCAGAATAATTAAGTAGAAAATACTAATACCAGAAGTAAAGTTGTCTATAAGATTTCTATGATCATCTCTCTGTGAACAAAAGTGTGAGTTCTTCTGCATATTTACATATTAGATGTGGTGAACAATAATACAACGCAAAGTAATTTTTGCATTATTTTTTCTTTTTCAAATAAGACCAGTTTCTGAACTTGTCAAACATAAATGCAAAATTATGAAAAACAATCCTAAGATAAAAGTCTGGTTATTAAAATGTATGGTAACTAATTATTGATCTTATGCTGTTCTGCATAAAGAACACATGCTTGACTGAACAGAAATATTTTAAAATCATTAATATACATGTGTTTGTTTTACTGAGTCTAAATTGGAAGTGGTAGATTATTCTTATTGTCTAACAAATTAGGCTGTGTGACAGGACTGCTGTACAGTCCTGATGTATGATTTCTTTCTCCTTCTCCTTATTAATTTCTGTCAAATTAAAACTAAAACCCCACTGCAAACCTTGAACAGACATAATACGAAAATCAAATGTGCATAGCTATTAGAAAAACCTAGTACCTCAGATTGCTCCAGGCAAACACAGAGATACAATACTAAACACTATCTTTGTAAGAAAAGAGGAAAAAACTCTTATGGGACATGCTGCCAGTTGAAGCTAAAGCTCTGTCAAAACAGCAGTTCTGCTGTGGGAACATTCTAAAATCTTTGTGCAGCTGGGTGAGGGTTTTTTTTTCCCCCTCCTCAGTTTTCCCCTTAAAATAAAAACCTAAGTGCAGTTCAGTTCACTGCCGATTTGCCAATGCATCATGTCAATCTCAGGACAGATTAATAATTCCTGATCTTATTTCAACTGAATTTAATGGCCAAGGTATCTTGTAACTTTACACCTCCTCACAATGACCTTTATCCTGCACTTATTTTACCAGATACCACCAGTAACATTTTTTCCATTCCACCAAGCTTCAGATTGTGTGTGTGTGTGTGTGTGTGTGTGTGTGTGTGTGTGTGTGTGTGTGTTGCTATTACTTTGGATTACTATGGTGTAATGCTCTGTAAATAATCAATGACGTGTAGCTCTTTCATTGTAAAATTCTGAAGAGCATTAATACTGATGACTGTTCATACATTTTGTGTAACTAGACGTTAACCTTTATGGAAGGTAAATGCTCAC
Organism: Carettochelys insculpta; assembly: GCF_033958435.1. NCBI lineage: Eukaryota > Metazoa > Chordata > Testudines > Carettochelyidae > Carettochelys > Carettochelys insculpta. The sequence continues at coordinate 9,590,045 of NC_134145.1, forward strand.
TCTGGGGGAATTCTAAAGCAGCTTTACTAAACTAGCCCTGGATAATGACAGATATATATTTTAACAATGGCAGTGTTCGCGCTGCAGGTTTTGACTTCCACATGGAAAGCACTGTAACAGAATGCGTTGCCACTGCAGGTTGAACAAGACTATCAGTGTCAAAAAATCTTTCTTAGCAACATTAGTGGCAGAGTCTGTTGCTCATGAGTAACCCACTGTGGTTCATAGTGAGTGAGGGTGACACAGGCTGGTCCAGAGTTGAAAGCTTTCATTGGCAGAATACCTCCTATTGCCAGTCAATGAGATGTGGCAGAGCCACAGGTGCCAAGTGGCTCTGCAGATTCCTAAACGTGTCTCCCAGAGATTTGCTGAACATGTAAACCACTGATGGCTGAAGATGCTTTTTTGTAGTATAATTCCAGTTGTTGTCAGTGACTATACCACTGTGGAAGGTCTAAAAGTTAATCTTTCTAGAGCCAGCTTGATGCCCTCTACAGTCAGGTACAGCTGAAGGGCTTCTGTTCCCCAGCAGTGTCCATGAAATTGTAATTCCATTTTTCTAGGAGGAAAGCTATAAACCCAGTTATGCTGCTGATAGTCTGGTGAAGTATCATCTACTGTCCCCCCTGGTGCCTACCTACGTGGCCTCATATTTGGCATTGCATACAAAAATCAGAAGGAAACCACACAATTCAGATTTCTCATTAGCTATATCCATTTTAGATAAACCTAGTGTTTACAACTATGATACCTCAGTGCCTGATTCTCATTTGCATACTGGGCTTTCTGATTTTATGATCTCCAACAGTCCGCTTTCTGGGCTCCTGTGGGTTCCTAATCTCTGTCTAGAATGTGGAGTTTGGTGTGTCCATGGTGTTGTGTCAGTGTCACTCACTGCTGTTCTCTTAGATTTATGCTGCGGTTGGCTCTTCTGTCCTGATGCATTCAGTCCTACATAGTGTATCCTGTTTTTCTGCCATTGTGTCCATTGGCTATGTAGATACTGACCTGTCTTTGAGTCCATGAACCCAGATGTCTCCTCTCATGGACATACCAATGACAGAACTTTCTGTGGGGAAGAAGAGGTCACTGTCTCCTGCCATAATTTTTCCCAAATCATTCTTTGAGCAGCAAAGATTGTTCCCTTTCTCTCTACGCTCACCGCAGCCCCAGGCAACAAGCTGCAGGTTCATCCCTATGATTGTGACTAGAGTGTCTTAGGCTTTTTCAAACCAGAGACTGGCTTGCTGCCATCCAAAATGGTGTCAGGGAAATCTCTAAATGGGTGTCAGTCCACGGACAGTCACTGAGGAACACTGATCTAGATTATCTATCTATTGTCTTCCAATCTCTGTAAAGTTGTGAGCTTTCATGCCACTTTTGGGTCTGGTGTCTCCCTCACCCCTCTTTTCTGAGAGCAAAGCCCTACTGCAGTGAAGGCACTGAAACTGCTATGTAACCTTGAGCATTCACTATTACATCTTTGTGTGTGAGGTGTAAAATCACTCAGGACTTCTCTGAAAGCTGGTCATTGTATTTGAGCTCAGTTTTCTAGAAGTGTGGTGGAGTGTCTGCCCCACACAGGGAAAAGAAGGGTTAAGACAGCCTTGGAAAGGCTGTGGAGAAAACCAATCAATGAGAAGAGAGCTCATAGACAGCCAATCAAGAAAAGACTTGCTGGAGCAGCCAATCAAGGTGAGGAAAGGCCCTATAAGAAGAGCTGCTCAGCAGAGCAGAGATCAATCTCTCCCTACAGGGCAAGGGACAAGGTTTGGCTGTGGTAGAACATCACCGTGGACAGAGCAGTGTTGGGCAGGATCAGCTCTAGACTGATTACCAAACTGAGGCCCTGATACAAGGACAAGGAAGATGCTAGGGCTATGGGAAAGTGGCCCAGGGAATCAGGCAACAGAACTGAGAGGAGGACCAGTAAGTGGCTGCCAGATTTAGGATCCCTGGCCCAGGACCTAGAGTAGGGGTGGGAATGACAGCATGCTACTGATGAGAGTGGCTAGCCATAATGATCCAGGAGCAGCATAGGTCTGCATCCAGATGGTGGAGACGACGGGAGTGATGATGGCAAGACACCACCTGAAAGTGGCGTGCTCAACTGACTGAACTGAGCTGATTCCCAGAATGACCAACAGGAGGCACCACTGTGGTGAGTCTGAAATCCCTTACATAGCATAGTAAAAATATCTGACAGGCTTTTCATACTACTAAGTAGCTGCCATAACCCTTACCATACTTGCATTATTTCACGCACTCTACAAGACAGTCTTTAGCTTTCCTTGTCCACCTAGGTTTACAATAAAATACACTCAGTAAAATAAAAATGTATATCCTACAAGCCATATTCAAGAGTACCTTCAAGCATAGAATAAAACAAGACAGAATATTACATGAATATTATTCTTACAATTTATTTATACTGCAATAGCTTCTAGAAGCCATTGTCATCCCCATTATGTGGACAGCTGTACAAGCCTTGAGGTAACTGATCATGACTCCTGTTAGGGCATATCTGTACAACTTTAGGTCTCTTTGAAGACTTTAAAAGCTGGTGTCACAATGGTTAGTAGTTTCTTTCCCCGATCTCTACCCTTTCCAAGCTCCAATAGTTGACTCTGATATAGTTAAATATAAAGAAACAGGATAAAACACTTTTTAAAGAGTCACATCCTTAACTAGTATAAATCAGTTGAGGTCAATGGAGCTAAACTGACTTACATCAGCTGAGGATTTGGTGCCTGTGTTGTAATAGGCCTATATTTAGCCTAATAGAAGAAAAAGCTACAAAATGTGCCTCCAGCATCACTTGTTTAAAATTTTTCCTGAATCTCCAAATTCAGTTTCACAAATATTTTGAACCTCTACCCTAAAGAGCTTATTGAATTGTGTAAATTGTGCTGTTCTTCTGGTGTATTAACTTGAGAGCTCTTACTGAATCAACTTTATAATGAATCTTTTCAAACCCTGATGAAAATGGTGCACTTACTAAGGAACTTTGCTTGATTTTGAAATTAATGCAGTAATTTAAAACTACTTTGGTGAAAAAGATTTAATGACAGCTGAATCCTCAGAGAGGACAAAATATAGAGGCTTTGTGAATAAAGATTTTACTGCTCCTGCTCTTCAGGCTGAGCTGATGGGTAGCATCTTCCAAGACCGCTATATGCTGTCCTATAAAAATATTCCAGTGGAGCTCTTCATATGGTGGCAAGCTAGTATCCAAACCTATTGACCAAACAGTCAATGGCAACATTCCTTTCGACTTCAAGCGCATCAGGGTTTCATGCATTGTTGTCTGCAGTGTCCTTGTGTTCTTCAATTGCTCTGGGATTTCATCCATTGTTATCTGCAGTGACCTCGTCTGCAGACAATAGTGGATGAAATCCTGGTGCAATTGAAGGACAAAGGGCACTTTGCCATTGACTGTTTGGACAGGAGGTTCGGATAGTAATGGATAGTATACTGGATCATAATGGCTTATAGTTTTCAATAATGTAATCATGTTTTATGACCAAAACTTGGCAGCAGATGTTCAGAAGGAACACAGTCCATAAATTCATTTGCCCACTATCATCACAGGAAATGGATCATCTGAGATATCCCCTGCTCTGAAATGATGATCCTCCAGTGACGACAATTTCTCCTCAAGATTCCTGACAACATGCTGTGAGCGAGGAGTTCTTTCCAGAAACTCTAATTTGTTACTCAGCTCAAATATGTTCATCTGAGCAAGAATGATCAGAATCCTATTTTCTAAAACCATTAGTACATGGTTCATTATCTAATCGTATTTAAACCATGGGCATCCAAGTAATTCTCTCAGTTTTTAATCCTTAAATCCCAGGAAAGTGGATTAAACCAGTATAATTTGGGCGTAAGCTTCCCACATCTTAGTTACCATTTGGATAAAAGCTTAAAAACCCCAATGCAGATTTAATCTAAACGTTTAATCTAAACAAATTGTCTTCTGGTGTAATGCTCCACTCAGTCCCATTGAGCTGGGCTGATCTTCTGATTTATGGCAGATGAGATATTGACCCTTTTTCTTATTATTATTTTCAGGTGCCTGCAGTTTCTAAACTCTTGGGAAGGCTAGCCAGGGCCTCTCGTGAATTGCTAACATAACTGCTCCACATAATGCATTGTATTCAGGTCTCGTTAACACTTTTGCAATATTACTGATGGCAAGGCGGTCACTGGGTGCAGAATATGGGCTACCGTTACTGGTTGAATGTAATAAAGGAATAGAAGAGAGCCTTAGATGGTGCCAAACTTGACGTGTATTAGGATCTCTTCTCGCACAATTTCCCATCTCTCTCTAAAAGTGGTATTTACTGTATTTGTCCATGCAGGCTGGAAAATGTCCAAGGCGGCACACTTACGTTCAGTAGAAATGGCCTATTTAGCAATCATGCTGTCAAAGGGCCTACATGTTAGGAATACTGAATCAGACCTTTGGCCCTACGCCAGCACCTTTCCAGCACTGTGGTAGTGCTAGGGGAGTAGTCAGTGCTGATTGAACAGCCAGATGAAGCTGTGCTGGTTTGAGGAATCATTGTGTGGCAAGTAGCTGTGGCTGCCACCCTCCTTCACAACCCATGGTGCAGAGCACCAGTTGATTGCACGGCCTCACACGGTTGTGCTACAATGACCCCTGCTTGCCCAAGGGCCACCTTTGCATTCTCCCAAACATGGGAGCAAAGCACAACTCAACCAAGCGTAGTGACTGAATCAACTGACTTTTTATGGCTAGTTGTGTTGCAAAGACAAGCTATTGTGTTCACTTCCAGTAAGGCCTGTGCCTCTAGACATGGCATTTTATTCTATACTTTTGCAACTGTTGTTGAAACTGCGCCACTTTCTTTTCTAAGTGAGGATTTCTACTTATTTGTGATAAGTCTCATGCTCTCTAAAACTGGTTTAAATATTAGATTCTATTATTTCCAGTTTTTTTTTAAATCATCTAATTCTGGACTGCGAAAAAGAATCTATTCACACATTTCCTGAACAGGATTTACTTTCAGGTTGATCATTGATTAATTTGTTAGGTACTGCTGAGATTGTGCTTCTTAAAAAATTGATGCAGCCAGTTGGTCTGAAATGTTAGTATCACAAACAAACTTGGTGTTATCTATGGATGTCTAACTCATCCCCAAAGCCATAGTCTCTGAACACCCCACACATATCCTTCTTGTTGAGCTTCTGGAGACAGTGAGGGTAGGAATCAGACACAATAACAGCAAAGAGGGGGCAGGTTTTCATCCTCCCTGAGGAAAATGAGGAGGTTCTGAAGATTTAGGCATGTTGGGTAACATGAAAGAGAGTATGCTGGAAATGAGGACTTCAGGTTTACTTCTGCTCATTGATGGGGCTAGGAGATGTTGACCAGAATTCTTTCATGATCTTGCTCAGTTTGCTGCTGCGGGATGGAAGATAGTGCCAATGTGGGAATTTAATAGTGCAGGGTAGGAGAAATGAGCTATGCCTGACCAGAGAAGAAAAGAGGACACAATGGCTATTAACAGTGAAATATTTTGTTGTTTTTTCATAATTAGCAAAGGCTAATTATAGGAATGACTCTATAGTACAAGAGAGGCACCAAATCGCAAGTGAAAGTGTGTGATAAGAAAATACTATTAAGCCAAAAGGGCATAATTAGGAAAATATGAAATGTAAGAAAATGGAAATTGTGATTGTTCCTTCAGGCAAGAAAATGTTATTGCCAAAACAAACCTTGTTCCTCTGTCCCAATGAAAGGTATATACAGTACAAGACTGTTTGGATAATCTTTTGAAATAAACAGTCTAAAAACATATTTTACAATTTGGAAATATCAGATTTGGTTAATTTGGAGGAACTCAGTGGAGTACAGAAATAGCTAGAGAAATACAGGATATTCTACAACAAGAAAATAAAAACAAAAAAGCAGTTCAGTAGCACTTTAAAGACTAACAAAATAATTTATTAGGTGATGAGCTTTCATGGGACAGACCCATCTGAAGAAGTGGGTCTGTCCCATGAAAGCTCATCACCTAATAAATTATTTTGTTAGTCTTTAAAGTGCTACTGGACTGCTTTTTTGTTTTGATAGTATGTAAACTAGCTCGGCTATCTCTCCGTTATCAAGAAAATAAGCATTGTGGCTTTGGCTGTGTCTACACTTGGAAGTTCCTTTAAAAGATTTTTCGAAAGATTTTTCGAGAAAAGGGGGCTTTTTCGCAAAATCTCACAGAGCGCCTACACACTAAAAGCTTTCTTTTGAAAGTAAATTGAAAGAATGATGCGTTCCTTTCAAAATTGCTCTGTCTTTCCCTTTTCAGGAAGAGCACCCTCTTTTGAAAGCTCTGCAGGACCTTTTTTTTAAAAGAGCAGTCCTCAAGAGGCCTGATTTTTCAATTCCTGGCCCAGTCTTTTGAAAGAGTGGGGACTGTGTGGACACTCTCTTTTGAAAAAGCAGATCGGTCTTTCAATCCGCTTTTTTGTGTGCCGACGCACTTTTTTGAAAGAAGTTCCTTCGCAAGAGATCTTCCAAAAGGGCGTCTTTCAAAATATCTCTACATAAGAACATAAGAACATAAGAATGGCCATACTGGGTCAGACCAAAGGTCCATCGAGCCCAGCATCCCATCTGCCGACGGTGGCCAATGCCAGGTGCCCCAGAGAAGGAGAACAGAAGACAATGATCAAGTGATTTATCTCCTGCCATCCATCTCCTGCCCTTGTTCTGAAGGCTAGGGCACCATACTTTATCCCTGGCTAATAGCCATTTATGGACCTAACCTGCAAAAATTTATCAAGCTCTTTTTTAAACCCTAATAGAGTCCTGGCCTTCACAGCCTCCTCGGGCAAGGAGTTCCACAGGTTGACTGTGCGCTGTGTGAAGAAAAATTTCCTTTTATTAGTTTTGAACCTACTACCCAACAATTTCATTTGGTGTCCCCTAGTTCTTGTATTATGCGAAAAGGTAAATAATTCTTCTATATTCACTTTCTCCACACCATTCATGATTTTATATACCTCTATCATATCGCCCCTCAATCGCCTTTTTTCCAAACTGAAAAGTCCCAGTCTCTCTAGCCTCTCCCCATATGGGACCCTTTCCAAGCCCTTAATCATCTTAGTCGCCCTTTTCTGAACCTTTTCTAATGCCAATATATCTTTTTTGAGGTGAGGAGACCACATCTGCACGCAGTACTCAAGATGTGGGCGTACCATAGTTTTATATAGGGGAAGTATGATATCTTTTGTCTTATTATCGATCCCTTTTTTAATAATTCCTAACATCCTATTTGCCTTACTAACTGCCGCTGCACACTACGTGGATGTCTTCAGAGAACTATCCACTATAACTCCAAGATCCCTTTCCTGATCTGTCGTAGCTAAATTTGACCCCATCATGTAGTACATGTAATTTGGGTTATTTTTTCCAACATGCATTACCTTACACTTACCCACATTAAATTTCATTTGCCATTTTGCTGCCCAATCACTCAGTTTGCTGAGATCTTTTTGTAGTTCTTCACAATCCCTTTTGCTTTTGACTGTCCTGAACAACTTGGTGTCATCTGCAAACTTTGCCACCTCAGTGCTTACCTCATTTTCTAGATCATTGATGAACAAGTTGAACAGGATCTCTAGTGTAGACGTAACCTTTGTCATATGAGAAAAAGAAGGAAGAAAGATAAATGCAGAGGATTAAATTTCTAGAGTGGTGTAAGCAAACCGATTAGCAAATTCAAATGCAGATAAAAGAGGAATGCATCAGGCAGAACAACACTATACATTCTTTAAAGTAGGGGCCATAATTATTTCAGTTACAGTGGGGAGAAATGTCTAGCAAAACTGACACTTGCTTAGCTCCATTCTTTCAAATGTTCATGTCCTGATAGATTGTCTTTGTGCTAGAACCCATAAGACCAGAGTCTGCTCTGGCTTTTGTTTTCAAAAATGTACCATGTCTGACTAATAAAACACAAGTTGCTGGGCAAATAGAATTCAGTGATCATATCACTCAATTTGAAATAGTTGTTTAAAAAAAACAGGGGCAGCAAGTATTATTCTCTTTGCAGTCAGACTTCTAGAGAATTTGGAATAAGTGAAACAAGTGTGTCTAGAATAACATGAAAGAAGATACTGCAAAATATTTTAAAAAAATAGATAGGAAGGATATACTCAAAATTAATTCCGTCACAACCCACCAGATATCAATTAAAGACTTTCTAAAGCTCAGTACATTTTGCCAGGATGTATAATCACAAACACGCTGATAGAATTGGCCCAGTCAAAAAAAACAGGTATGCCTTCAAGAAAATGTATTAATATTATTCTTTTATTCTTCAGTAGATCTTCACATTGTACACTGTGCTACTTTTATTTGTGGAAAACACACATTAAATGTTATGTAAAGAAGAATGAACAGATTGGGATTACTTCAGAAAGGAGATGAATGAAAGGGGATATGTTAAAAGTATACAAAATAGTGACTAGGGAGGATATGAGACAACTTCTGTTCATCCAATCTCATAAATGAAGTACAAGGGAATATTTAATAAAATTGAAAGGGAGCAAATTAAAAAGGGAGAAGGAAATATATTATCATGCTCACATGCTACCAACAGAACAACTTACGACCAGATATCTTTGAGGCTATGTATTTATCAGGATTCCAAAAAGGATTAGCCAGTGTTTCAGATAACAAGATCATCCAGCTTTATAACAGCACATATTAAGAACTAAACATTTTGGCGGGGCTACAAGCCCTCACACTTCAGGGTATGGGCCAGCCTGCAATTACAGGAAGAAATTTTCCCTGAAAGCAAGTTATTCTATAAATGAAGAACTACTGTCACCAGTCACTGGTGCTGGCTGCTGACAGACACAGGATAGCTAACAAAGTGTACACCTGGTCTTATTGGCTATGTCTACACTAGCACTCCTCTTTCAAAAAAGGCATGCAAATTAAGGAAATTGAAAATGCAAATGAGGCACAGATTTACATATCTGGCACCTCGTTTACATATTATTCTTTCAAAAGAAGAAAAGCAGTGTAGATGTGGCTTTTTCAAAAGTAATCCCCATCTTTGAAAGAACCCTTCTTCCTAAAAAAAAAATAGGAAGAAGGGTTCTTTCGAATATGGGGATTACTTTCAAAAATGCCACATCTACACTGCTTTTCTTTTGAAAGAAGAATATACAAATGAGGTGCCAGATATGTAAAACTGTGCCTTGCATTCTTGATTTCCTTCATTTTCATGCCTCTTTCGAAAGATGAATGCTAGTGTAGACATAACTGTCCAGTCTGGCAGTTCCTATTTTCTGAGTGGGGATGTAGTACCTAGATACCACAGTGATGGACACCTGATAAATGATTACAATGATAATAAACAGAGGGTTCAGAATATTTTCTGCAGCTTTCTAGTACATGGAACATCAGAGCATGGTTACCTGATCGCTATTCCAAATACTGGTGCAATAGGCGTGGCCTTCTCGTCTCTTCTCTTCCTACTTATATGAACATCAGCATCACAGTGTACTCTTTCTTGATTGTTCTGCATGTGCAGAAACCTCTTTTTATAATACTACATAGCCCACAGGAAGTCTGTTCACTCTAATGGGAATCTACACAGGTGGCCTTGATTATAAGATCATGACCAGCCATTGTTTACAAGAAAGGATCAGGCAACAAGGAAAGGCATGGACATAAATGCACAAACCAACATAGGTGACCCAGTGCCTCATCCTGGGTATACTGGTGGTGGGTAACTCTACAGAGGTGATGGGACTTGAACAACTTTGTATTACTTGTTTAGAGACTACAGTAGGATTTGTAAAATTTCAGCCTTAGGAGGCATTTTCCAGTTATTAGCAATTCTAATGACGTTGGGGTGTGTTTTGCTTTTGGGTATCTGGGGTAAGGACTATCAAAGCAGCAAGGAACATCTTTGTTTGTGTTAATTGGTTTAAGGTCATGCACAAGAACCTCTGGATACTGAAAAGTAGGAAAGATGATTTATTTTACTTTGAAGATCCAGGAAAACATAGGTGTCTTGTTGCTTAGCCATGAGCCCTCAGGGGGCCCACTCTTGCAGAGAGAACTGTGTGCACAACCATGTACAGCCCCACTGAAACTAATGGGAGTCTGTGAACATCAGCAGAGGGCCACAGCCCAGATGAGCAAGGAACAGTGTTGACAGGACTTAAAAGGAATCCCACCTATTTCTCGTCAGTGGAAAGGATGATGGTTACCACAAATGCACTGGAAACCACGGTGATTCAATGAATGTTTTTCTATTCCCCATCTTTATTGCACTCTCTCTCTGTTTTGCAGAGCAATGACAGGGGATTTGAGGTAAAATCTGCTTTCGCCATTGTGAAGTGATCCTATCCCTGAGAAGGTTGTATGCACTCGTGCAGAATGCTGCACCCCTTCCAGTCTGGAGTTCGGCTCAACCAACTTTGTTGCTTGTAAGTGAGCTCTAAACAACAAGAAAGCTTAACACACGTACAGCACTTACTCACATTGCTGTACCTGTCACATTGGGGGCCAGGGCTACACTAGGGGAGAAAGTCGACCAAAGATGGGCAGCTCTGGCTATGAGACTAGTGTAGCTGGAGTCGACATACCTTTGGTCAACTAAGGCGTGTCATCCTCATAGCAGGAGGCTGATGGGAGAAACTCTGACCTTAACTTCCCTTACTCCTCGCAACTGCAAGAGTACCAGGATCAACTGAGATACCCTGAATGTTCAATTTAATGCATCCCTACCAGGCTCACTCAGTCGAACTCTGAAAGATCCATCTCCACTGTGGTAAGTGTAGACATATCCTGAGTGGTGTATACAGCGCCATTTGATATATGAGCTAAAGCCTTTATGCTCCCTGCTGCCCCTTTTCTGGGAATAATGCACTACTTTTGCCCAGACTCCACCCCCTCTTAAAGGGCTTTTACCTGTGTTAGAAAATAAATTTAATCTAAACCTCTTGTTCCACAATGTCCTGCTGGCACTTCTTATTATCCAGGGAAACATGGTGTGGGGAGGTTAAAGCACCGAGAGTTGGGAAATTAAGATTTCATTCCCACCTATGCCACTAACTGGCTATGTGACTTGGAGCATGCCCCATAAGTGCTCTGTGCCTCAGTTTACCTACTTTGGGAAATAGAGCTAATAACATTTTCCTGCCGTTATTGAAGAAGGCATTTGTTGTTAGAATTGTTAATATGTTCCCAGCTCTGCAGATGAAAAGCCCAGTTGGAGTGCAAAGCACTATCATCATCTCTCATGGCAGGGGAGAATTTTTGATTTTGCAATATCTGTGATTCCCCCTTGCAGAATTATTCCCTAGCCTCTCACAGCAAAATACCCCAAACTCACCCAGAGGAAGTAACATTGACACTTCTCCAGCCAGTCACAATGGACATTGAAGTGTGCCTTTGTCAGTTTAATAAACTGCTCCTCTAGCAGAAATGGCTCCGGTCTTCAAACTTAATGCCTGAAAACTACAATTATTTTATCGACCACTCTTTAGGATTACTGACACCCTCAAAGGGAAAAGCTGTTGCCTTAGATTAGCCAGAAGACCTACCATTCTGTCCCCCTTGCAGATGGAGGATAGCTGCTTTGTCCCTGGGAAATCTAAATAATTCAAAGATTAATCAGGAAGACCTGAGCTTTTTGCAGCAAACAGCCATTCCTAACAAACTGCTTTCTCCACAGCTGTGGCGGCTCCTCATCTTCTCTCTCACCCAAGAGTAAAAAGAATCATAATTGTCCTAATAAAAATGCTTCCGCATCAAAGACAGCAACTGTCACAATATAATTTCTTACCCAGATACAGTTTATCCATGGACAGAAATGGTTCCTCCATCCCTAACTCTGAGAAGGGAGTTAATTATCGCTAGTTAAATGAAAGCACTGAGAAGACTGGATGAACAGCTTTCTCTTAGATTTCCTGCAAATATCTCTTAGCCTTCAAAATAGTTGGTACCATCTGTGGCTTGGCTTTAAAATCATTGTGGGACGGAAGTAACTCAAGATGCAGCACCTGAGCTGCTTCATTAGCCTGATTTACCACCCTGGTTCTCGTTTCAGCAATCTGCTAGTTTTGCAGGCAGGATGAACAGCCACCTCTCCTTGCTGCATTATCTGAGTCTTTTGTCCTCCCAATCAAAGTGAAAGGCATACTTTTTGCAAGGCGACAAATGCATTTCTAAACTACAGCAAACCCTCCATTTAATGGACTAATGCAGGGCAGGGGTGTCTGTGACTCTCGAAAGTCCATTAAATTTGAGGGTTTACTGCCCCCACAGGCTCTTCCAGTGCCAGTCCCTCCCCCCAAAAAACAAACAAAAAAAACCAATCCCCCAAGAAACAAAACAAAACACACAAAAATAAACCTTGCCAAGGAACAAAGCCGCTGTTGGAGGAGCCCCTGGACCCCACCATGGCTCAGATCCACGGCACAGCTGGAGCTGCCTCCCCGCATGTGGTTGGAGGCACCCACTGTACCCTGCTGGAGGCACCACCTGGTGGCCTGAAGGAGCCGCCCCCACCAGAGCTGCCACGCACTCCTCACACCAGGGATGGGGCACTTATGGAGTGCAGTCTGCAGCAGCAGTAAGTCCTCCCCCGATTTTTGGCAGCCGGGAGGGAGGATTTAGGATTTTACAGACCCCAGCGGACTTTGGGAATGACCGGGGAGGGGCATGTCCATTGTTCGCAAAGGCCACTAAATCAGTATCCATACAATCCAACGTCTACTGTATTCCAATAAAATTCCACCTGCAATTTAGGGACAGCATTACAAAGAAATCCCTTTTGGGAACAAAAGTAATTCCCAGATTATTATTATTACTGAAGGATGGAACTAGGACTCAGGTGATCAGGGTTGTATTCCCAGCTAGGCCATTGGCTTGCTGGATGGCATGAGGCAAGTCTTCTCATTTCCCTGTGGCTCAAGCTAGGTCTACACTAGCTTGGAAGATTGACCCATTCAGGGTCAAATTCCTAGGGTTTGATTTTGCACATGTGATAGAGACATACAAAATAGAACGCTCTGAGGTTGTAGTCGACTCCTGTACTCGCATGATGTGAAGAGTAAGGGAAGCCAACAGTAGAAACTCTTCCATCAACTTTCTTCAGCAGGGATGGCCGTGTAAGCCTAGTGCAGATACGTCAATTCTAGCTACGCAATTGCTGTAGGTAGAGTAGCTTATCTGCAGTCAACTTACTTTGCCTAGTGTAAGCATAGCCTCAGTTTCCACATCTATAGAATAGGTATAACTCCTTTGCAAAGCACATTGAGATTGTCTGATGAAAAGTGCTATACAAATATTAGAAAGTGTATGTAATATTTCAATAATGTATCCATCTCTCTGCCCTTTTAAGATCATAGATTGTATGTATTTTGGAAATTACACTCTGATTGCAGAACAGGACTGACCTGAGATTATGGCAAATGCTACAAGCTGGTAATGTCACTGCTTCGCTGAGCAAGGTGTAAGAGGAGAGGTAGTTTACAATAAAAAAGGAGATTGCTGTGTGTGTTAACTTTCCATATTCCTTTATGATGGAAGTTGTCTAATCCCACCCAGTCTTGCTGGGGGTGACGAAAAAATTTCAGATGAAACCTTTTGAAAGTGAAGCTAAAATACTGTAGACTCTCTTCTCTTAAGGACATGTATAGCATGCAATAACTAAGAAAGGCCTTGCCATCAAAGGGAAACTGGTGGGGCATTTTGTTTACTTTTATTTCTGTAGAGCTGAGGATCTTTTTTCTCAAAATTAGTGCCCTCTGTATTATCTGAGTTTTTTGAGCACTGCAGTTAAGCTACTTTTTTTCTGATAAATATGGAAACTTGATGACTTGAAAAAAATCTTTCCATGTCAATTCTGCAGTTCATATTCATGCTGAGATTGTATCTAATTTTGAAAATCTTCACACTTGTGCCCTGCCATCATGTGTAATCTTTTATGCATGGCTACCTCCACTGCTGCTGAAGCAGTTGCTATGCGACAGATGAACCTGCTCCATGGGGCCCTGACATTAGTAAAAGCAAATTGACCACAGGAGCACTAATCTAGCATGAAAAGCAGTTGGTGCCATGCATTTCCCTGAGAAGGATTACCTAATCAACAAGCAAAACCTCCTTTCAAACGTGAGCTGAATTACCTGTGCCTGGATTTCCCTGCTTCACACCTTTTCCACTCGATGGAGTCATCCTACAGGGTAAAGTCTATGAAGGTGCAACTCTTGAGAAGAGCAGAGACTTGCCCCAGTTGGGATCCTGCCGTTCTCACTGTAGCATGTTTGCAAATTTGTCATCTGGGCTGATACTTGCTGTAATTCATTTTGTGGGTTTTTTTTCCCCAACGTTACTAAAACGGGTAATGAAGATGAAAGCTAGCCAGACAAAAGGGAAATGTCACTTACTTATCACAGCACTGCTAGTACCTGTGAACTTTTAGTGTTAATAAAGAGTTTGTTACAAAAGCAGTGGCCCAGCACACACTAATTGGAAACCATGGTACACTTCATAACAGAAAGTATCATAGTGCACTGTTGCATTCATGCTAAAAGTCCTATTAGGAGAATTGTATTTTACTGGACGGAGCTGTGCTAATACGAAGAGTAGATTAACTCTTCAAGCGTCGGGTGGTTTTCTATAGATTAATTGCTAAAACTACCCTCACAGCCACTGGAAAAAAGGGGCCATGGTTGACTTGAAGTCTTGACCTTATAAGCTACTGAATTTTGTGGGGAGCAGAAAGGATTTTTAACCCTTATCTTTTGTTACACATGGTTGGACATGCTACAGAAAGCAAAGGTAGTGACAAGAATGAGAAGTTTTGTTTCTGTGATGTGAGACTAACATGTATGTATTTCTGGGGTTATTGTATCATGAACACCAAAGGCTGGCATTTCCAAGGTACTCTGAAACCAGACGCACAAGTTTACTTAACTGATGGCCCCAAATAGAAACTTCCCAGGTGCCTGTGAGGCATAGTTAATATGCATTAAAATAAATAGGTTGCTGCCACTTCCTAGTTTCTTGTAGGGTGTAGTGAGGCATTCTGCAAGGAAAGGGTTAAGGCAGCCTGGTGGGAGCCTGTGCAGCTCCAACAGCCAATGAGCAAAGGGCTCCTGAAGGGAACCAATCAGAGGGCAGCTTGCTGGAGCAGCCTTGCATATAAGGAGTTACCCCAGCAGAGCTTAGTCAGTTGTGTCCTGGCCAGGGAAGGTGAAGGACAAGCTCCCAGAACTAACTGTGGGGCAATGAAAGGGAGGGACTAGGCTACCAGCCTTGACTGGGGGTGAGTAGGCCTGACTGTGAAAGACTAGACCGCTCAGGCCTGAGTGACTGGACTCCAGGGCTATGTCTACACGTGCCCCAAACTTCGAAATGGCCATGCAAATGGCCATTTCGAAGTTTACTAATGAAGCGCTGAAATGCATATTCAGCGCTTCATTAGCATGCGGGCGGCAGCCGCGCTTCGAAATTGACGCTCCTTGCCGCCGCGTGGCGCGTCCAGACGGGGCTCCTTTTCGAAAGGATGCCGCCTACTTCAAAGTTCCCTTATTCCCATGAGCTCATTGGAATAAGGGGACTTCGAAGTAGGCGGCGTCCTTTCGAAAAGGAGCCCCGTCTGGACGCGCCGCGCAGCGGCAAGGCGCGTCAATTTCGAAGCGCGGCTGCCGCCCGCATGCTAATGAAGCGCTGAATATGCATTTCAGCGCTTCATTAGTAAACTTCGAAATGGCCATTTGCATGGCCATTTCGAAGTTTGGGGCACGTGTAGACACAGCCCTGGGCTCAAATTTAAAGGACTAGGCTGCTGGGCTTGACTGAGGGGGTAACTAAGCCTTCTAGGACTACTAACTGTGGGGGAGAGCCACTATGGTATGGGACCCCTTAAAGAGGAGCAGGGCAGGAGGCCCTGCTACATAGGGATACAGTGCATGGAGGTTAGCGGTCACAGCAGAGAATGCCACTCAGCTTGAGAGGGTGTGTCATGCACAGGAACAGTAAGTCTCCATGAGCTGCATTTCATTGTCTGAACAGTGTGCCCGCTTGTTGTATTCCAGCACTGAGTGCGTGACCCCTGTGTCTTAAGCCATCCCTTTTTGAAGGTCCCGCTCCTGCAAGATGCTCAGCAACCCTCCCTCCCCTTGTGCTGGAGGGGGCTCGGTGCCTTTCAGCATGCACTTGGCATTTCATAGGCTCAGACCCTCAAAAAGCAGCTCAGTCTCTTCTCTTCCTTCACCTTCAATATCTCTAAGCTTCCAAACAAAATCGCAGCAACGGCGGGACTTGTTCTCTTCCAAAACAGTCATTTCATTTAATCTTATCAGAGGGTTTTTTTCCTCTCCTGTGACTTCTGTTTACTGCTAAGCTCTTGCCAAGACACACAGTACAGGGCGACTGACTGCAGAGTGCCACACATAGGGAGTTAGCAATGTGACTCCCATTAACCTGAGTGGGACTCAGGCAACTGCATCCCTCCCCCTCCTCCCCGCACTTGAATATTTAACCTCTACTGTCTCCGTCTAGTCCAGTCTGTATAAATTGCCTTGATGAGGGAAATACATAAAAACAAATACACTGACTCTAACGTATTGTTTACAAATAGGAACATTCAATAGTCCCTCAATGGGATCATACATTAGTTCACTTATGACCCACCATTCTTCACTGTACATTGCCACAATAGTGATTTGTTTTGCAAACATTACCCTGTTTATATGGAGGCCTAGTGTTAGAGAATTTTTGGTCTCCTAAATTTTGCAATAATGGCTTTTTGTGAAAGACTATCCACAGTCAAGCATAAGCAGATGTGACAGTTTGGGCCCAGAATGTATTATTCATACGCTGTACAGTCTGTCATATGTGGCCTTCACTCACACCTTCTTTGTTGTTTATGTCGTCAGGCCAGGTCAGTACTTGGATAGGAAAATAAATGAGTCACGATCAGCACTGAGTAGGTACTGAACTAGCATAAAATTAGCTAAGTGCGGACCAATGGGAGACCTCCTTTCATGTGACCAATTAAACCAAACCCTTGTTCCTGAAGGTCCCACTGCATTTTTTTTTTGTGAGAGCAGGAGGCCATGGCTACACAGCAAAGTTATTTTGAAATAACAGCTGTTATTTCAAAATAGCTTTGCAAGCACCTACACTACGCACATGTTATTCTGAAATAAATTTGAAATAGTAGGCATGTTATTTTGCCTTTCATAAACCTTGTTGCAAGAGGAATAATGGCTATTTCAAAATAGCTCTTTCAAAATAAAAACAAAACAGCACAAATGTAGCACTTTAAAGACTAACAAGATGATTTATTTGATGATGACCTTTCGTTGGACAGACCCTCTTTAGAAATAGGTGCTGTGAAGACATGGAATAGCACTATTTCAAAATGCACCATAATGGCGTCCAATGGCACTATTTCTAAATAGGAACTCTGTGTCCAGACGTTATTTAAAAATGCACTCTTGTGTGTAGTTGTGTTATTTTGAAATAAGCTATTTCAGAATAGCTATTCTGGAATGGATTACTTTGGAATAACCCTGTTGTGTAGACATAGCCAGAGTGTATTAACCCTGATATCATGGCCAACTTGTCATTTGGATATCTGTTTATTTTGAATGATCACCACATCCTATATCTATGGAAAAACAGCATGTCCAATTGTGGCTGGGTTTGCAAAAGACAATTATTAAAGCTGAATTTACATTGAGGCTTGTGCTGGGTTAGAATAATAACAAGGGGCCAAAGGCATTTTCAACAAATCTCCTACAGCACTGGATTCCATGGAGCAGGATGAGGCACCTAGACCAGATCCTCCAAAGTTATCTAAGGGTGCATCTACACTTCCAGGAAGATTGACCCATTCGGGGTCAATCTTCCAGAGTTTCATTTTGTGCATCTGGTAGAGACACACAAAATTGAGCTGTCTGGACTCAGCAGTTGACCCCTGTACTCCTTGCTATTGCAAGGAGTAAGTGGGGTCGACGGCAGAAACATTCTCACCAACCTCCCTCAGTGAAGACTGTCAGTTAAGTCGATTTCAGATATGTTGATTCTGGCTACGCCATTGCCATAGCTAGAATTATGTACGTCATATCAATTTAACTGCCTAGCGTAAACCAAGCTTCAGTACTTCACTCCCATTGAAATCATTCCATTGCCATTGAAACTTTTGAGGATCTGGGTCCTTGAGAAGTAGATGGAAGGAACTGCATATAGATGTCTGAAGCCAAACCTCTCCCCAGGGTACTCACTCTGAAACCCTCCTCTATTTTAAAGATCACCATCATTGTACATTATTTACCCACAATCCTAATTATTGGGTGAGTTAAATCATTTCTGTGTGGATCCCACTGTGAAACAGGAATTGAAAGCTTCCGATTCTTCTGAATGCTGATGCTATATTATTTTTTGACACAAAGGGAAGAATGACTAGAAATGCCATGTTTATTTTGACAATAATGTATTTGACTTTTCAGTGTTTGTGACCTTCTCTCGTGCATTTCATTGAATCTGAAAGATAAGTCAGTATCCCTTAGCACAGGGCACGTCAGGGATCGGAGAGAAGGGTGAGAGTGGAAAGACACAAACACTTTGAAATCGCAGGGTCGGGGGGAGATTGAAACCACAATCCTGTATGTTTCATGTGATGAAAACTAATTATAAAATCTGAATGTATTTCCATAATTGTTTATATCTGTGTTTTAAGGAATTTGCTGTCTTCTGAATCTAATAAACGAAGGAACTGGAGCTTGACTGCTACAACACTTTTTAATCTGTTTGGAAATTAGTCCAAACAATGAAAAAGTGCTTTCCAAAGTGACATGAAGATGCTACTGTGAGGCAAGAAAATAGAAGGGAAAAAGGAAAGTCTTTTAAAAAAAAAAAACTTAATTTTTAATGTAAAATCATTACAGGCCAGATTGTGCCTGGCTCATTTGGGGACTAGGGAGAGAGGTGAGGGCACAAGAAGATGTCCCCATGCTTATGAGATCTACCACAGAGCCACGCAGAATTCCAGGTGCTGCTCTGCAAAGACACCTTAAATCCAAAGGTCCCTCTGTATCCAATGGCCTATCTGTGATCAAGCAAGTTACAAGCTGCTTCTCATAAAAGGGATGTGGTGTCTGTGTACCTGGGAATTCCATGAAGTGTTCTGCTGCCTGAGGTGGAACGTCATCACCTTAATCCAGGGCTCAGCAACCTTTCCGAGGCGCAGCGCTGAAATTTGACCTTTTGACCTCTACGTACAGTCTGAGTGTCGGTGATACTTTTTTAAGTTACAATGGCTACGTCTACACGTGCCCCAAACTTCGAAATGGCCATGCAAATGGCCATTTCGAAGTTTACTAATGAAGCGCTGAAATGCATATTCAGCGCGTCATTAGCATACGGGCAGCAGCGGTGCTTTGAAATTGATGCGGCTCATCCAGACGGGGTTCCTTTTCGAAAGGACCCCGCCTACTTCGAAGTCCCCTTATTCCCATCAGCTCATGGGACTAAGGGGACTTCGAAGTAGGCGGGGTACTTTCGAAAAGGAGCCCCGTCTGGACGAGACGCGCGGCGGCAAGCTGCGTCAATTAAGCGCTGCTGCCGCCCGCATGCTAATGACACGCTGAATATGCATTTCAGCGCTTCATTAGTAAACTTCGAAATGGCCATTTGCATGGCCATTTTGAAGTTTGGGGCACATGTAGACATGGCCAATAGCTACAGCTACACTTACCAAAATCTTTGGGATGACCATGCTAATGGTCAGATCAAAGAATACTAATGAGGCACTGAAATGCATATCCAGCGCCTCCTTAGCTGCCACCTGCCACAGCACTTCAAAATTGCCGCGTTTCATTCCTGCGCAGCTCATCTACACAGGGGTCCTTTTCAAAAGGACCCCACCAACATTGAAATCCCCTTATTATTAGTTCATAGGAATAAGGGGGTTTTGATGCTGGTAGGGTCCTTTCGAAAAGGACCCCTGTGTAGACGAGCCGCACAAGAGCAAAACACGGCAATTTCAAAGTGCCGCGGCCAGTGGCATGCTAATGAAGCGCTGCACATGTATTTCAGCACCTCATTAGTATTCTTCAATCTGGCCATTAGCATGATCATTTCAAAGTTTTGGTATGTGTAGACACAGCTTTGTTAAGCCATAGGCAGCGTGGTTTTGAGCAAGCTACTGGCTGCATGGGGAAAAAGGAGAGGGGCTGAGCACCTGCCTTGTGTGCCAATAAAAATTGGCTGTTGTGCCACTCTTGGGACCCATGCTGGGGGTTGCTGACCCCTGCTCTAATCCTTAGTACTTTTCGTTCATAAATGACTTTCTGGTTCTAAAAGAGACTCACAGAATATGAACTATATTGTGAGCATCACTTTCTAGCACAGTGTTTCTTAAACTTTTTGAGACCATGGAACACCAACCAATAATATTTTTATGTGGAACACCTATGAAAACTTTGTTAAAAAAGAAATTGGTGTCAGACCAAAAACAGACAAACCAACCAACCAACCAACCAACAGCAACATATACAGCAAAACCAAAACAAAGACATTTAATCAGTTATCATAACAATGAAGAAGTAACATTGCATCTGGTTTTAATAGAAAATGTTTACCATCTGTGTATGATATCAAAAAAGTGTCAGACACTCGCGGCATACCTGTGAGTTGTTCACAGAACATCGGTGGTCCATGGATCATAGTTTAAGAAACACTGCTCTAGCATGCTACGACATCAGAACATATGACTGTACCTCTTAGCCAAGCCAGGAGAATAGAATAGAAAGCAAAATGTGTCTGTAAAGTTTACCAGCAGGTGGACAGGGGCTTAGTGTAGTTTTCGGTGTTTGTCTGGGTTCTTAATCCCACGTCAGCTCACAAAAGGAAAATGAATGTGTCTCTTCTCTTGATCCCCACTTGTCTCTATCATGAAACCATCCCATTGTGCGACCCAGTTATCAGTCCCTGCTCAAGAGATGCCCAAGCCTGGAAAAGCTGGAGAGATCTGAGATGTAGCTGGACTGACAGATAAATGTACTTTGCAACATAGAGCACTCCTTGCCTACGACATGAAGTTAGTAGCCACCCCAATTTAGAAACAATGAAAGGACATGGGAGGTGCAGGAGAATGGCAAAGAGCTAGGGAGCCTTTGGGCTCAAGTTTACTGCTTTGTATTTTGTTCAAGACAGTAATTACTTAAAGCTCTTGGATGAAGGCACAAAGGCTAGTTAAGCCCCTAACCTCCATTTCTCCTTGAAAATCTCCATCATCCTCTGGTGGTTGTCATGTGCCCTACATGACATATCACAGGGGTCTGCATTTGCTTCCCAGTAACTAGGGTTCTGTATCATAGAAACCTGAACCACAACCATCGCTTAGCCTCAGCAAAGAGATCTGAGATCTGAATGGGCAAGAAATGCAAATTGTCTTTGCACCTCATAGGTGCTATTTCTGTATCTGGATGATTGGGTGTGGAGGAGTGCGCCGATTTGGCTAGGTCTACATTGCAGCCCTATTTCGAAGTAAGATATTTCAAAACAGCTATTCAAAATATCGTGTTTCAAAATAACACAACTACACACAAATTGTATTTCAAAATAGCACCCAGCTATTTTGAAATAGCTTTTCTGGATCCATAGCACTCTTTTGAAATAGTGCCATTAGAGCTCTTTATGGCTTATTTTGAATTAGCACTTTTCCGCGTCTTAATAATACCTATTGCAAAACAGTGCTTTCAAAATAGGCATTATTCCTCCTGTACTGCGGGTTACCAATTTTTAAATAATGCACCCAATATGTTGAATTTATTTTGAAATAGCATGTGTGTGGTGTAGATGCTAGGAAAGTTATTTCGAAATAATGGCTGTTATTTTAAAATAACTCTATAGGCTGCATCTACACTTGCATTCCTCTTGCGAAAGAGGCATGCAAATGAAAGAAATAAAAAATGCAAATGAGGTGCGGATTTGCATATCGGGCATCTTATTTGCATATTCTTCTTTCAGAAGAAGAAAAGCAGTGTAGACACAGCTCTTTCAAAAGTAAACACCATCTTCGAAAGAACCCTTCTTCCCATAAAAAAGGGAAGAAGGGTTCTTTTGAAGATGGGGTTTACTTTCAAAAGAGCCACACCTACACTTCTTTTGAAAGAAGTTCTTTAGAAAGAATATGCAAATGAAGTGCCAGATATTCAAATCTACACCCCAATTGCATTTTCAATTTCCCTCATTTGTATGTCTCTTTTGAAAGAGGAATGTAAGTGTAGACAGAGCCTGTAGTGTGGATGTAGCCATTCCACTGCTGTTGCCTGTCCTACACTTCTTCCATAGATGAAGAGAGGAGTTGGATCCCCAGTCGCTGAGCAGTCCCATTAAGTCAAAGGTTTATTCACATCCTTAAACCTAAGTGTGTAGTTGAGTGTGTTGTAGGTTCAGAGCCTAAGGTTCCATGGCTTTCCATCTGGTGCCTTTCGCCAGCAATGACTTCACACTAATATTTACTTTAAATATCGTTGTTTCGAGGATGCCTGTCAACCAGGAGCCGTACCTCTGATTCCAACAGAAACAAAAGAAATCTCACATTTGTTTGGTGAAAGCCAATGAAATAATCCCTTTTCAATCAAGTCTTGGCCAGTGTAAATGATCTGTAAGGCTGAAATGGTGTGTGCCCAAATCTTGCTGCAGCAGGAATATGCTAAACAATACAGTTATTTTAAACAGCTCAGAGAGGAGAGGGTGTTGAGAGCAGAGGTCAGCCATTTATCCACCAAGCAAGGTAGAGGTGAGTGAATTTCTCACACTCCTCAGGCAATGTAAGTGCTCGCTCATGCTCTCCCTCACTTTCTCTCTCTGAAGATGAAAGCACCATTTGTAGCTTGCTGTATACAATGAAGTTCGCTATAGGACATTCTGCTTCTGGTCCAGCTTGTGTGTATTTCTCACACATCTCTGAAATTTTCTGCTGCAATAGGTGTTGCTGTGTGAGCTCTTGATGGGTTTATAACCGTGTCTCCTTTTCTGTCACGTTAATTTTGAAAATAAAGTTATATTAGAGAGCTTTTTTTAGAAAAAAACCCCACTACTTCACAAGCATCTACTGTCACATCTCGCTCAGGCAGATGAGACTTGAGCAGTGTGTTCAGCTGGGATGCTTTCCTTGGGACAATTTCACAGCTGGGATGTAACCAGCTCCTAGCCTCAGATTTCATTTCCAATAGAGGGAAGGCCATCTCAGATTGTGTAAGCCCCTCCAGGCAGGAGTTGTGTCTCCTTGCCTATGTGTTCTACTGTGCCAAGCACACTGTCAGCACTCAATAATAATAAATCTCAAAATGATTTCATGAGTATTAGGAACGGGGGGGGGGGGGGGGCGGGGAACTCGCTGGAGTAACCTTGCCTAAATTTGGTTCTCTGTTACAGTATTATTCAACGGAGTTACTGGGGTGTATCTAATGAAGCATTTGTCCTCTTGTACTGATAATCCACTTATTCTTGCTCCCACACAGTTGTACAAACAAGTGTTTCTAGTCCAAGCCCTTTTACTTTGGAATCAAGGATTGGCCCAATCCTGACCTATGTGTTTTCAAAAATACAGGCTCATTGAATTGGTTTAAAAATGTTTAAATGTGGCACAAAGGTAACAATGTCCACTCATTTGATTCAAAACCTGCGCAAATGTGTTTTAAGGAAATGTTCCTCGTATTTTGCAAGAACAAATGATTGTGGGTGGTTTATTGTCTTGATTTTTTTTTTATTTAGATGGTTACTTTTTAAAAAGAAACATCAAACATTTTTACTACATTCTTACTGATCACGCTTAGAAGAGCACAGGTGGTCAACACAACGGTCCCTGGCGACTTGGCACAGTGAGGTGAGTTTCGGGATATAATATTTGTTCACAGCCATTGGAGGTTTCGGCTTATGATGTGATAAACACTTTAATCACGAAGGGTAATATTTCACTCATCTATTTCCCAGTTATTCTGGGCTTCACCCAGACCCTTCATGGTACTTAAGCAGAGCTGCCTTTGTCTGTTGTGTGCTAGCATTGTCAGTGTAACTGCAGCAAACTCTTGTGTGCATATAGGTAGACACACAATGGTACATACATATGTATATTTGGTGAGGTTGGGAGGGACTCCTGACTTGTTATTTAATCCATTATTTCCATGTATGAAGCTTCTTATCAAAGGGAATCATACATATAAATCACCAAGCCACATGCTATCATTTTTTACATTTCAATCTGATTTATACATTGGCTTTTATCCCCTATTTTCTTTTATACATCTTCCTGTGCCTGCAAATGCCCAGCAAAAACGGCGGTGTATATCCTTCTGGGTCCCAATTAAGATTCTGAACTGCTGTTCTCTGTATGATAACAACCTGAAGTGCTGACAACACGCTACCTGTCAACAGGCAAATGAAGGCCAACCATCTGTTCTACTATAAATTGTCTCCATTACGCTCAACTTGAAAATCCGCTTTTAAAGACTCCCTAATTATCTAGTAACCTGAGCCAAATTATGCAATGTTATTTTAACTAGAGCAGTCGTTGGGTACCGGAAAAATAAACACAAAAAGCTTTGAACAAAGAGAGGTTTTTGAAAGCCTGTTTCAGATTTGATTTCTCTGTGTGCAGCTCAGATGTGTATGCTGAAACAGCTTAGAATCACCGGGCAAAGAGTAGCAGATCACTTCTGGTTGAAATCCAGACTTTCCGTTGGTGGAGAGAGACAGCTAAATATTCCCACTCAAGAATTCTTTGTCTCAAACCACTGTTATTCTCAAGTTCCTGGAAAAAAACTATGGCAGCACAAAATTATGATGCCCAGTGTACCCAGGCTCCTGAGGAGGGGCCCTAATTACAGTAGTTATTCATAATGACTGCAGAGTATGTGGGGGGCAGTCATCATTTTCTGCAATGTAATTCCAGACAATAACAAATGTTATATTCTTGGGAACAAGATCATCAGCATATCTGTGTCATTCTGGTGAGAGACGCTGGGAGAGATGTCAAAGGAAACGAGCATGGACCACTCTTTGGAAGTATAATAGTTATAGCTATTACCTATCCAGATTGTCCCAGGATCATCCCCCTTTTGAGATCACTGTCCCAGAATATCTGTAGGGTTGCCCAGTGCACATTGTCAGCTGTCCAGTTTTATAGGCTGAGGATTAGCCTGGGTTTTGTACCTCAGAAGCTATGTCTACATGGGTATGCTACATCGAAATAGCTTATTTTGATGTAGCGAAATCGAAATAAGCTATTTCGATGAATAGCGTCTACATGTCCTCCAGGGCTGGTGACGTCGACGTTCAATGTCAACGTTGGGCAGCACTACATCGAAGTAGGTGCTGCAGGGGAGCGTCTACACGCCAAAGCGGCCCACATCAAAATAAGGGTGCCAGGAACAGCTCCAGACAGGGTCACAGGGTGGACTCAACAGCAAGCCGCTCCCTTAAAGGGCCCCTCCCACACACACTTGCACTAAACAGCACAAGATCCACAGAGCCGACAACTGCTTGCAGACCCTGTGCATGCGGCATGGATCCCCAGCTGCAGCAGCAGCAGCCAGAAGCCCTGGGCTAAGGGCTGCTGCACACGGTGACCATAGAGCCCCGCAGGGGCTGGAGAGAGCATCTCTCAACCCCTCAGCTGATGGCTGCCATGGAGGACCCCGCTATTTCGATGTTGCGGGACGCGGATCGTCTACACGTGCCCTACTTCGACGTTCAACGTCGAAGTAGGGCGCTACTCCCATCTGCTGTTGGGGATAGCGACTTCAACGTCTCGCCACCTTACGTCGATTTCAACTTCGAAATAGCGCTCGCCACGCGTAGACGTGGCAGGCGCTATTTCAAAGTTGGCACGGCTACTTTGAAGTAGCCGGCTCGTGTAGACACGGCTAGAGGGGGTAGGCCTGTTAACAAGCTGTCTGTTATTAAGGTCATGAGCCCTGCCAGCCCTGTTCCTTCACTGGCTGAGAAGAGGTCAGGTGAGCCTCCTCAAGGGTAACAATTGCTCAGCTGGAAAAGAGGCACAGGAGGGAGGCTGGCAACTCTCTGGAGCAACAGGACACGGGCAAAGGGCTTAGGCCCCGACAACCTCTCTTGGTCAGAGGAACAGCTTTGTTTTGTGATACGTTGTGAGTGTTGATTGTGCCCTGAGGAAAGAGTCTGAAGGAGACCTGGGTGTGGTGTTAGCATTTTCTGGGCTGTGGGAGACAGTCTACGCGGAGATACCATTTTGAGTGGCACTAGTATGTTTTTATGCATGTTTTTAGGGGGAGATAAGCAAAGTCAGTCAAAATACACAGGCCTAGTCCCATGGTATCTGTAGCTCTGCCCTCATCTCCTTACAACTCTTCCTGCTTCCTAGGCACCCTTTGGGCCTCGCATTGGCCTGCCTGCTTCTCTCCTTCAGTCACTTCTCGCCATGGGCCTTCCTTTTCTCCCTGCTGTAGCAAATGTCACCTCCTCAGGCTGGGGAGGTGGCAACCTCATTGAGATTCTACATGGAATCCTTCCTTCCCCACCTAACATAGGTGCTGAAAGCAGGGGTGCAGGGGATGCTGCACCACCCCCAGGTTTTACACCTGGCTGCCCTGCACATGGGGGCAGCCCCGCTGCCACCTCCTCCAGTCCCAGGTCCTGGCCTCAGGACAGACCCTCAGGATCTCGCCGGGCCCGCGAATGGCTCCTGCCGGTCCTGCTCTGGGCTCCGCTGCTCATCCTGGGGTACCAGTGGTTCTGCTGCAGGCTCTGCCAGCCCCTTAGGATCCCACTGGCCCAGCTGCAGGCTCTGCTGGACCACCCAGAGTCCACCATCTGCTGGGCCTGCAGTGGACTCCACCACCATCCCTTGGGCTCCCACCACCCACTGGCCCTGCCATGGGAATGGCAGCCTGCCAGGCCTGGGGTCTCGACTCTGGACCAGGGCTCTGCAGCTGCCTCCATCTGTGGCCCCAGCCTGAGGAGGTGAAGTTTGCCGGTACTCCTGCACTGGACAGACCAGACACCATTTGCAGCAATGGAATCTGGTCTGTTTGGTTCGGGTGAGCTGGGAACCTGATGTCAACAGGTATAAAGAGGGGAAGGGGGACAGCTCAGCACCCCATCCCAAAAATAGTTCCAGCACTACTACCCTTTAAACACTTACACACATCTACATACTTTGTCAAGTGTCCAAGCTGCCTGGATTGTGGATCCCTTTGTTCTGTATCACAGCTTTGCTCTACAGAGCAGAAATTCGGTATCTCTCAGGACCCGTTCACCTACTGTGCACCACCATGTGCACTCTGGCCAGCATATGAATAATGCCAGTGAGACCCAAAACCAAGTGCCTTTAGCACTAGTGGTCTGTGACTTGAACCCACAAAAGCAAGGCAAGCTTGAGGTGGGGGCTGGATTCTCCATAGCTGGACACCGTATGCATCACCTACACCTCTTCAAAGAGTGGGTTTTAAAAAAGAAAGCCAAACTCAACCTCTGAATCAGCATTTGCACAGGGAAACAAGCACCCGAGGGAGCTGCAAATGAGAGCACAAGGTGTAAGGCAGGGGAGAACGAGCCCTGAGTCGCCTGACTTTTCTGCTGACAGTGGCAAATCCTCGTCCCCAGCAGCTGGCTCAAGCGGACAGTCCAGGCGTTGGGAAGGATACGGAGGGGAAATTGTCTGCTGTGTGGTACTCTATCCACGTACATCAGGATCTGAGCCCTCAAACACTGCGAATTCCTGATGCACTCCCCACACAGGTGACAGCTGTAATCAGAGCTGAAGTGGGGACCTTGCAAGCTGAAAGCACCAGCTTGATCTGAAGAGGCCGGCTCTCCAGCTGAGAGCGGTAACAGGCCTGTGCGCGCGGTGGAGTGGGCAGAGCGAGAAGCGTAGCACACACTAATTACATCACGGCTCATGCAAAGTGAGGGTGAAGCAATCCCAGCCCCAAAGAGCGTGCAGTCTGACAGGGTCACTCTTCCCAAATCACCATGGATAGATACCTGCCCAGGGCCAAAATTTTTCCCCCCCTCTCCTTGTCGTTAATGATGATAGTGGCAACAGCAATATTTCACTTGCCTGCCAAAAACAACCAACCAACCCGATGTCACCCTGGACAGGCAGGACTTTGCAAAGCTGAGTTACGTTATTTCCAATTAATTAAATAGGTGCTGGCACACTTTACAGTGCTAGGTCAGGCTCCAGATCTAAAACCTGAAGGAAGGGGACAGAATGCTCCAGACACACCCACGGGGCACCTCACAGAGCTTCCAAGAAATCTGGGGAACTGTGGAGGAGGCAGATAATGTGGCTTAAAGACCTGAGATCCTGTTGCAGGGTGGTTGGCCCCCTGCTCCCTTTTGCCAAGCGCTAGCCAATAAGGAGAGCGGGCTGGTACCTGACACCTCTAAGAAGTCAGGGAGAGACAATCCCTGTCTAGTGAGAGGCAAGCCAGGAGACTGGAAGGCGTCTCTGCTGGGAGCCACAAGGAGCAGTAATCTCTCTGCAGCCTCCCCCAGTCAAAAAGGAAAGATTCTCAGAAAGCCAATGGCCCAGGGCATGGTGAGGGAGGCTGGGGACTGATGATGAATGTTGTTCTCCCTCTGGGGCTCTCTGCTGTAACAGACTAACCACTCACGCCAGAGACATTTGCTTTAAGAAAGCCTCTTTGGCCTATTTGTGACTGGGGCCAGGGGAATCAGAGACGGGCATGCCTGGCATGCTGTGGAAAGGAAAGGAAACTCCTCTCTCATGGTGGGCTAACGCCTGCATATTGCTGCTCAACTCTCACTCCTCCCAAGCGGTGCAGTTGTCTGAGGAACTGTGCACCCTCTGGCTGCACCACTTGCATAAGCCCCGTGATATGGAGCTTGGACCTTGTGAAGTCAGGCTATGGTTAATTTACTGGCCAAACCCAAAACGTTCCCCTTGACCTACTCCACTGGGTATGACAGAGCCCCACCATAGAAGTATCCTCTGTAGCATCATGAGGTCTGGCAGTCCTTCTGCCTGCAGTCACCATTACATGAGGCAGCAGTGCAGTGAACATACCATCTTGTCCTTTACTTTGGGCATTACCTGGCTGCCTAATCAAGCTTGACTCTGAGCCATGAGGATTTGTCCGAGAGACTTTTGTTATTGCAAGGGAAAGGGGCTCACCAGCAAGAAACAGGCTTGTGGCACTTTGGGGTTCAACCCAGACCACTTAGGGCTTGCCCTGGTATCTCTGGGCAATGTAGCCTTGTTCAGAGCCCTCCTACCATTAGCATACCCCCAGCACCTGCCTCCTCCTGGCTTCCACTAGCCTTGGTTACACCTAATCCCCTCCCACTCCCAAAACTTCCTGTAGGGACAGCCCTCTTGCTGAACTCGAAGGCTCTGTCTACACAGCAGCCTTATTTCAGAATCAGCTATTCCAGAAGATATTTTCTGGAATACCTTATTTTGAAATAATGTATCTACACACAAAGACGTGTCTACACCTGCCCCTCCCTTTCAGAAAGGGCATGTTAATGAGGTACTTGGGAACAGGTTAATGAGGCACTGACATGCATATTCAGCACCTCATTAGTATAATGGTGGCCAATCACACTTCAAAAGTGCTGCTTTTGAAATGCAGACTGCTTGTATAGACACGGGTGCTTCGAAATAAGTGCCTCACTTTGAAATTCCCTTATTCTCAAAATGAACTAGGACTAACAAACACTATGGTTTAATCACAACACTGAACTGGTTTTCAGAAAAAGCAAAATAAAGTTCTACAACAAGAAAAATGTAGCTTTAAGTGGTACCAAGTACAAGGAATAAAGTTAGTTAGAGCTACAAGCGAACAAAAGTAAAAATACACTTCTAGGACTTGGCTTAACAAAGTAGAATCTCTTATTCAAGATGTGTTTCCCATCAATTCTCTTTTGCAGTCCAGCTGACCAGCCCCTCTGGCCAGGACTCTCCACAAAGTAATCAGCTTCTTCATCTCCTCAAATAAAAGAAAAAAAGAGTCCTTCCCCTTATGGCTTCCCAAAGGTCAATGACCTTGCTCCAGGAGACATGAAGGCTTCCTGCAGGTGCAATCTCCCCCCTCTGTTGAGATGATGAAGGAGTCACTTCCCCACTTTCTTGCCAGGTGACTTTGTTTACTTTCCATGTAAATGTACTTTTCTTTGCTGTTGGTCACATCTTATTTATTTAAATTGGAAATATAGTCAAGCCAGTGGAGCCATGTTCCTTTGTGTGGAACAAGACTGGCTTAGCTACCACTTGCCAAATATATTTTTATGAACATATTTCCAGCATATCTCAATAAATCCTTTGTGGGGCAAGTGTACAATCATCAAGCAAGTGTACTAATGATTAGTGAGTTATTAGTTTTCCAACTGTAGTACCCAGAGGCACTGAGACCTCATACGAGGGTGAGTGAAGTCTCTGCTCTACAGCCTTGGCTGAGAGCCAGCTGGCCTTTAGCTCCTGCAGTAGAGTGGAGGGCTTTTGACCCTATGATCACAGTTTCAATCCCTGCGGCCAGTGACCCAGGTCTGTCGGCATTAATTAGTATGCATCCTTCGATCCCAAGGGATCATGGGTTTGTGCTCCAGTTGGACTGATTCGAGCAGCATCTTCTGTGGCTGTGCAATCCAATCCAGGAGTGGCAGTCCTTTCCACACTGCGAGCAGCAGTAGGCAGATGTCGCTCTGGTATCACGGGCACGGATCTTCCTGAGGGCTCTCCTGTCTTCCGCTTCCTTCACCAAGGTAGTTTCATACATAACAAGAGCTTCCTTCACTCCCTGTTTCCAGGCATGCCTGTCTGAGGCGAGTGAATGCCAGGTGTTCACACTGATAGAGAGAGCGCTGAGGTCACGCTTGCACGTGTCCTTGTAGCACAA
Source organism: Carettochelys insculpta (assembly GCF_033958435.1). Lineage (NCBI taxonomy): Eukaryota > Metazoa > Chordata > Testudines > Carettochelyidae > Carettochelys > Carettochelys insculpta. Next base: position 9,620,960 of record NC_134145.1, read on the forward strand.
TTTAGGTCACCCTTTTGGCCTCTTTCCAGACACCAGTTTGCCGAAGAGAAGGTCCTTTGGTATTCAGCCATCCGTCATGCATGAGACATGGCCCAGCCAGCGCATACATCGGCATTACACAATGGTATATTATTTACCACTTTGTTTCAATAGATCAATGGTAGCCAAATTTACTGGCCCTCTGAGTTGCATAGGACAAACCTCAGAAGTTCGAGAGCTGGAGCATGCCTGACAGGGCTCAGTATCAGGGCTTCAGACTCGGGGAGCCTTGCTCCAGCTGAAGCCCCAAGACCACCCATATCTGATGGGGCAGAAACCCTTCCTGCACCTCCCCATTACAAGGCATAGGTCTTCCTGCACAGTCCAATAGGTGGAGAATGGGTGATGAGCCAGGGAGGCTCTGTGAGCTGTACTTTAATGCCAAAAGATCCGCATGTGGCTCATGAGCCACAGTTTGGCGACCCTGGTACAGTGCATGAACTGTCCCTGGGGTTCTTCTTGGTCAGGGAGCTGCAGAAAGATGACAGGAGAATAAAAAGCCCAGTGAGACCTAGCGTTAGATAATAGAAAGACAAGATTTCAGAGGCAGAGATGGGGTTTTAGTTGCATTAATCCCATAAAAGTTATTTGACCTCACGTTTCAAGCCCTCTGGAAGATTAGGTAAGTCTAATCATTTACCGATAGACCCCAAGTTGTGGCTTTATTTCTTTGATGGCTTGCTGAATGTACCAACAGATGTTCAAGCTATGTCTTCATACTGTGCCTGGAATTTATGCTTCTGAATTTGTCTGCTATCTAAATCCTTGGGGAGGGTATGCCCCCTTTCCCGGGGGGTTGCAATCTATTCAGACAGACAAAACAATTCTGATTCTAAATGTCTAGTATAGTCCATAGGGCATTTAAAGCAGATATTTTCTTTGTCTTTTGAGAGAGGTGGATGACAGCATTTGTAAGTGTGATGGGCTTCACATAAGACATGAGGGCTTTTTCAGGGGAGGGGGTTGAAGGATGTGAAGAAAGAGTAAATGGCTGCTTTACACACTAAGGTCGCAATTCAGGCACAGACGGATACTGCCAGGAGAAGAGCACAGATGCTTTGGAGAGCCTTGGAGTAAGTAAATGCAGCTCTCTCAGTGATCTCCAGAGCTAATGTTTGATCCAGGTGCTGGAGAGACCACTGGGCAGTAGAGACAACAGCTCATGGTGATGACTGGAGAAGGTTGGGAGAAGGTTAAAGGGAACAATGAGGCAAAATGTGAGTCAACAACAGGCAGGGGCATATCCCATGGTGTGGAACAATGGAGATCAGCTTTTTGCCTAGCACCCTTACCATTCAACATGTGAATCCACCATTAGTTTGATTTGCCAGGTGCCTGGCAGGTTATGTCAGTATCCAACAGATATGTCTCCTGGATACCAGAGAGGTGAAGAAGGGAGTGAGGCTGCAGGAATGGGAGAAGCTATAATACTGGGGTCAAGGATGCTTAGATTGTGGGAGGAACTGAAGGGCCATTGCTGGGGAGTGAGTGGTGAGCAGGAAGCTCATGGGGAAGGTGTGCATCTGGCTGCAGCGGGGGGTGGGGGGGTGGGAGAAGAATGGAGACCAGGACTGGGGAATGGTGCAGATGGAGGGGGGAGGTTCAGGCCATTTTGAATGTTTGATACCCAAACTGACTTTAAGGATCAAGATCAACTTGGGATATTTTAGTGCCTTCTACCTAAGATCTCAAAACATATCCCAGACATGAACTAGGCCTTACAACTGCACAGGAAGGGAGAACAGGATTATTATTACTCATATTTTACACATAGGGCAACCAAGGCATGGAGGAAGTTGAGTGACACTCCTAGGTTCTCACGATAAATCTGTGGCAGAACTGGGTACAGAACCTTGATTTCCTGACCCTCAGTTTGGTGCCCTCCACATAAGGCCATGCTTCCCAAGCTTTTGTTTTGTATGAATGCAAATCCAGTTAAGTAGGTGAAACCTAGGTCTCACTGAAACCAATGGCAAAATTCACATTTACATCTGTGGAGCCAGGATTTCACCCAAAGTCTTCGACTGAAGGACTAATCACATTCATACTTTACTCCTGAGGCCTGGATTGGTAGCAGGTGTAAATAAATCACTGTAGCTCTGTTCAAGTTAATGGCGCTCTGCGATTTATGCTAGCTAAGGATCTGACCCAGGAGAATTTGACTAAAAATGCTGTGACCTGTTTCTGACATATCCATCTATATTGAAAATATATTACAAAGTTACAAATGCATTTTAAAAAATAAGATGACAGATGGCATGGTTATCATTAGCTAAAGTGGAAGAAGCAAGAGGAATGTACGTGAATTGCTCTTTCAAAATGAGGGCACCAGGGCTTGGGAGCAGAACAGAAAACCTAGAGATATTTTCACAGCCAGCAGCAGAAGCAACTGGTGAAAGGCAACTGCAAAGGTCACAAAGAACAAAAATAAACAATGGGAAATCTGGAGATACTGTCGTGCAAACACTATTATAATTACACCCACACACATGCAAAATGGGAAATGATTATCTAGGAAAGAGTACTGCAGAAAGAGATCTAGGGGTCAGAGTGGACCACAAGCTAAATAAGAGTCAACAGGGTGACACTGTTGCAATAAAAAACAAACCTCATTCTGTGATATCTTAATAGGAGTATTTTAAGCAAGATCTGAGAAATAATTCTTCTACTCTGCTCTGCGTTGATTAGGCCTCAGCTGAAGTATAGTGTCCAGTTCTGAGCACCACACCTCAGGAAAGATGTTGACAAACTGGAAAATGTCCAGAGGAGAGCAACAAAAATTATTAAAGGTCTAGAAGGCATGGCCTATGAGAAAAGATTGGAAGAACTTGGTTTGTTTAGTTTGGAAAAAAGAAGACTGGGAGGGGACATGATAATAGTTTTCAAGTACCTAAAAGATTACAAGGAGGAAGGAGGAAAGTTGCTCTCCTTCACCTCTGATGATAGGACAAGTAACAATGGGTCTGAATTGCCACAAGGGAGGTTTAGGTTGGACATTGGAAAAAAACTATCAGGGTGGCTAAGTGCTGAAATAAATTGCTGAGGAAGCTTGTGGAATCTCCATCACTTGAGATTTTTAAGAGCAGGTTAGACAACCACCTGTCATGGATGGTGTAGATGTCGCTTGGTCCTGCCATGAGTGCAGGAGACTGGATTTGATGACCTCTTCATGTTTCTTCCAGTTCTAGTATTCTATGGGGCCATCCACAGGCACCATGCTTCACAGATGAGAAAAAGCCAATGCATGAGATTTTCAGAAGCATCTAAATGGCATGGGAAGATACTGGATGGGACTGTCAATGTACTCTCTAGTTAAAAGTCCAAGACTCTCTACTAGGCCTTAGCCCTAGCCAAGTTAACAAAACTACTCTCTGTAGTTAGCACTATAGAGTGTGTTCATAGATCTAGGCCGTAAGCTAAACTACAAGGAAAATTAAACAGTGAAGATTGACAGGGGAGCAAAACCAAGATACAAAACCACCTTGCAATTATATGCTCATAATTCCTGTACTACCCCCCAATGTGATATATGCCACCAAGTGCCAGAAATGCCCCTCTGCTATGTATATAGGACAAACTGGACAATCACTTCACCAAAGAATAAATGGACACAAAGCCGACCTTAGGAATCCGAATACACATGAACCTGTCACTGAGCATTTCAACCTTGCAGGTCACAGCATTCAAAACTTAAAAATCTGCATTTTAAATCAAAGAGACTTTAACACTTTACACCTCAGACTCAACAAAGATATCAGCTACCTTACACATTACAAAGACAGTTTCCCCATCTTTGATATTTGTAGTAATCCCAGGCAGCCCACTTAACTTAATAGACACTTGCAATAAGTACTTTCCCCACTCCCTCCCTTCTGTCCTATCCAGCTGATTCATCAGTTTTTATTTCATTTTTCTATTGTTCTGTTAAATTCTCTTTGTCTCAGTTTTCATTTATCAAAATTTTCCAGATCTGAAGAAGAGAGTCTGCACCATGAACACTCATCACCTAGTACAGTAGTTTGTTAATCTTTGAAGTTCCACAGGACTGCTTTTTTGTCTTACCATGCAATTATGTTAACTATCAATGCTCTCTTGTGGAGGGTTCTGTTTTAGTTTCTTTGTAGGGTTGAAAGAGGAAAACTAGGGTTTGGAGTTTGTACAGAATGCCTGTGGAAAACTTGTAGATAATGAGGGTGGAGTGTTGGTGTAGTGGAGCATCAATATATTAATGTAAGAAGTGCAATATTTATAGCTTTTGATCACACTGTTTTTATTTTGCAAAAGCACGCAGCATTGTATAATTGCCTGCATGCCTGCTAAATGCTATTGATATTAGCATGCCCCCTACCATTCCAAATACCCATTGAAGTTGTTCTCCTATGGGAAGTTCTCTTAAACAAGGGTGATGTGTCTATACCTAGGGAGACTATCACCATGAAGTGACAGGCAAACCAGGCAAGTTTTGTTTCGGTGTGATTCATAATAATGTGAAACAAAATGCATGTCAAACTTTTGATCAATCCAGGTCAAGTTCTGACTGAACCAGGGGCTGAGTCTGGAAAGAACGTGTTTAGTTTTGAGACAGACTGGGCTGAGTTTTGATTGTGCGGTAAGAGACCATTGCTCATTTTTGACTTCTAGCAGAAACCATGTGAACACTGTCAATTCTCACAGTCTCAACTCAAAGCCAGGCTATATCTTGTGGTATAGACAAGTGCTGTTTGAAGCTCCATGTTCAAATACCCCTGAATTTGGTATAGTTCAGCTCTGTATTCAATATTTGTTTCCATAGCCATCAGTTATTTGGAGGTTTAGGTTTCTTCCAACCAGAAACTCCAGGGATATGAATCTAAACAAACCAGAACAGAAAACAGGGGGCAAATCCCACACACAGTTCAAACTGAAACCATTTTGTTTCTTCAGCTCTAATGAGGACCACTTCTTTAAGCAACTAATGACATAATCATGGTCATTACCCTTTAAACAAGTAACAGTCACAATTGCATTCCATAAGCTGCTGAAATAAGGTATGTGTAAATATACCTGTTAATAGACATACCATGCTGCGTAGGGGGGAAATATAGTTTCAACAACTTGACAGGTATTTCAGAGTACCGCATAATTAGCTGTTTGGTAATTTTAATTTTGTTTCTATTGGCAAGATGCAGCATGAAATATCTACTAATTAGATAGGAAGTTCCCCTGAAGACATCTATCAACTTTTCTATTAATACAGGCAACTGTGAGCAGCTAGGAAGGAAAAACATTCAGAAACAACTTCTGGTTAATTAAATTGAGGTATGGCTGCAGCTTACTTTTTCCCCACTAACAACCAATGCTTGAGCCTGTCTCCTAGACAACCATTTAAAAACTTGTTCATGATATATTACCAAGCAAAAGTGCATCCGAAAGCCTAGCTTTATATTGGCTTCACATCACCATTTACATCAGAGGTGGACAACTTGCAGCCCATGGGCCACATGCAGCCCACTGGGGTTCCACCTGCATCCCAAGCATGTTCTGTCTGCCCTCGTCCCTCATGAGCCTCACGTGGCACACTGAGAACCCCACATGTCCTAGTCTTCTCCCTCCCTCCTTGCACTTTTGGAGCTGTTTGCTGCTGTTGAAGATCCGGAAGGGAGGGAAGGAGCAGAGATGGAACATGAATCAGTGGATTCATGGTGTTCTGGAAGTGCTGGGAGGGAGGGAAAGGAGTAGGAAGTGTGGGCTGCGTCTACACGTGCACGCTACTTCGAAGTAGCGGCAGTAACTTCGAAATAGCGCCCGTCACGTCTACACGTGTTGGGCGCTATTTCGAAGTTGAAATCGACGTTAGGCGGCGAGACGTCGAAGTCGCTAACCCCATGAGCGGATGGGAATAGCGCCCTACTTCGACGTTCAACATCGAAGTAGGGACGTGTAGACGATCCGCGTCCCGCAACATCGAAATAGCGGGGTCCTCCATGGCGGCCATCAGCTGGGGGGTTGAGAGATACTCTCTCTCCAGCCCTTGCGGGGCTCTGTGGTCACCGTGGGCAGCAGCCCTTAGCCCAGGGCTTCTGGCTGCTGCTGCTGCAGCTGGGGGTCCGTGCTGCATATACAGGGTCTGCAACTAGTTGTTGGCTCTGTGTATCTTGCACTGTTTAATGAAAGTGTGTCTGGGAGGGGCCCTTTAAGGGAGCGGCTTGCTGTTGAGTCCGCCCCGTGACCCTGTCTGCAGCTGTGCCTGGCTCCCTTATTTCGATGTGTGCTACTTTGCCGTGTAGACGTTCCCTCGTTGTGCCTATTTCGATGTTGGGCTGAGCAACGTCGAAGTTGAACATCGACGTTGCCAGCCCTGGAGGACGTGTAGACGTTATTCATCGAAATAGCCTATTTCGATGTCGCAACATCGAAATAAGCTATTTCGAAGTTGGGTGCACGTGTAGACGTAGCCGTGGGGCTCTAATGCCATAGAGTGTTAGAGGCACAGTGGGGAGGGAGGTAGACAGGGGTGTTCCCAAACAGCAGGTGGAACCCCAATGGGCTGTAGGGCTGCAGGTTGCCCATGTGGCCCACTGAGAGAAAGGAGGGCCAGTGATGCGGCCCACTCACTAATCTTGGTTGCCTATCACTGATTTACTAGATTAGGAAGAGCTTCAGGATAGTTACATGAATTATCTGAGTGGAAGAGATTGCCAAGAGATCTAATACAGTTGTGACTAGTTGCACGTGTGTATGGAGAGGCAAGGAAACCCCAGCCCCAATTACAGCTAAACATTGTGTAGAGCATTTATTGCTAGGAAGGGAGTGATATTCCTAGGCCTTACTAGGCTGTGATAATATGGAACAAAATAAGATTACCTTCTCTTGACAGGAAAAACTCACAGCTGCTGGGATTTTGCCTGTTCATCAGCTCACTACTTCTAAAAGGACCCCTTTCAGATCATCTGGGCTGACCACTTTAATGCCAGTAATTTACCATGTCAAGCATCTAAGTCTGTTACACTGCAGGAAGGCAGGTCAGTCAATTGAGGTTAAATGGTTTAGGAACACATGAACAGCCTCAAGGGAATCTTATTTAGGGTTGACATCTTTCAGTAAGATGCAGTAAAAATTGACAGGCAGTAGTCTCTGATTCTCGTGATCCCCAAGGGGGAAAAGGGAGCCAAGGCCAAAGCATGTGACTTAATGGTGACAGTGGACATAATTTCTAGGGCAAGAGTCTCTGTCCTGCTCCACTTAGGTGGAACAATAGAAACAGGAACTAAATGCATCTCCCTGTCTGGGGAGTCTCCAGTAAATGTGGTAAAATTCAGTAAACTTATGGCCCATGGCCACAAATCTTATCTAACTACGGTGTCTGTATCTATTTGTTGCCAGTCTAAACATGAACTACATTTTAACTCCTCTGATAAGTCAGGTTCTGAGATGTCTGCTGCGGCCAGGGAATGGCAGAGCAAGTTCAGAGCCCGAGGATCTATTAGTGACTGCAGAGTGGTTGCCTTGAAGGACTTGAGATGATTTAAATGGCTTAGCTTGCCGAGCCAAACGAAGCAGCTGCCAGTGCTCTGGAGCAGGAAAGCAGTCCTGAGGTGAGATGGAGCAGAGCTCTGAATTTTAAAGAGTCAGACATGTAGCGTCTTCCTTCCCTGGCTTCTAAAGTTGACCATTCCATCTATGGACTTGGAAATATCTAAATAAATTCGTTGGTGCAGTTCTCGCTGAAGGAAACTGAGGTTCCCAGATAAGGGAATGCTAAGAGCTTCATTAAAGCTTTCTTCACCCAGCCAGATGCAGCACCTTCATCTATTCTGCTGTCAATGATAATGTAGTAGGTCTGCCCTCATGCTAAGATGGCTGTCTCTTTGGTTCATTTCTAAACAGTTTTCTCAAGAGCATTACAGTTTCTACTGCTTCCCATTGGACAACCCTTCCAGTTCAGCCCTATTTCTAGAGCTTGGAATCAGTGTATTTAGAACATATTTTCCACGTGTTAGCACCAAATATAAGGCTCTTCCAGGCTTTCTGGTGTGGTAGACCAGAGCCCCTAATTTAGGTCTTGGTCATGCAAAGAGACCTCCCTATGGCATGAGAAAGTAATCGACCCATACCAGCGTCTAAGAAAGCTTGGCTCTGATTTCTGATGAAATCCCCTCTGGTGTGGGGCTGGTCTCTGCCCTTCAAGGAGCAAGAAATAGAGCTTCATAGGTTCAGATGGTCCCGGTTGTTGTACTGTGGTGGTCTCAAACTCAGTGGCTCAGGAAAGACTTCAGAAACCTGAGGGGAGGGGCAGGATTCCTGAGGTTGAGGAACTGGAACATTGTCCCTGACCACATCCAAAGGAAGCATGAGGATAGTGGTGAACTCCATGCTACATCAGGAAATTGGTTCTGGATATTTCAATGACATGATCCTCCAGCCCATGAAAGGCGAGTGCCGTCTGCCTCCTCCTATTGTAGCTGCTGGCCAGGCAGGAGGTCAGTGGGTTGGTATCTAATGAAGCATAGGGCATCTCAAGTTCCAAGGCCTCTGTGAGCCTGCAGAGTAGGCCTGACCTCTGAGCGGCAGCTAGATGTGAAGGCTGGTCACACATGAAATAATCTGTGGAGATGGCTTCCTCATACGTAGCGTGGGAGAAGACTGTAAGGCAGGTGGATCGCAGCCTGCAGCGTGGGGAGGAAGCTACAGTTCTGTTCCAAGCTGCAACAACAAAAATCGCTGAGAACAGGAAGACAAAGTCTATTTATAGGGGACTCAAACAACTTCTTTTCTCTCTGAGGACCTGACATTTAGAAGGTTAGGTAAAAATCCATGTGTGAAAAGAAATGTGGCTTTATTTCCTGACTTTTAACTACATAATACAGCTTGAAGAACCAGAGCAGCTGAACAGTCAGAGAATTTGCTAACTGTATGTGGTATACAATGAGTGATCTATATACCAATTCAACTCACATGCATAAAACAACAAGCATCTGATGCTGGCTTATTTTGCCCTTTCCCCCATCTCTGTCTGAATTCACATTCTTTACCACCTGCGTGAGGAGAATGGCATAAATAATGATTACCACTGTGATAGAGAACTTCTCCTAAAATACCAGTCAGTCATCAAATGGCTGTTACATACAACGATAATCCAGTCAAGACTGGGGCTTCTTCAGTAGGAGTAGGAAGCAACATTATATGTGCATGTTTTATTAGTTACCAAAATGGATATCTCAGTATAAGCACCACATGTAGATCAAACTGACAGACTCCTTGGGGATTAAGCCCCATCACCTTCTGAATGCAAGACAAGCATAAAACTGCAGCAGCAAAAGAGAAAAAAAATCAGCTTGAAAATAATTAAACAGCAAGGCAGCCACCCATAATGATATTCAGCAGTGCACATTAGGGACAGTTTGCTGGGAATGCACAAGAGCACTCCAGTTGTTTAATTAACATTGAAACGGCAGTTCCACACGAACTAAAAATCCTGTTAATTTATGTGTCTCTTAATGATGCTCATTTAAATACTGTCAACTTTTCTCCAGTTTAATATTCATGATTTCTAGTCATTAAAACACCATGCTCAGCTCGTGGATTCACCAAGAAGCACAAAGTTGTTTGATGTCAGTTCTTTAAAAAGTTCGCTTCCCTCATAAAGCGTAAATGTCTCAGTTCTCACACTGGGTCAGGGAAATCTGGTCTATAAATATCATCTTTATCATTCCACTAACACAATAAACGTCAGTGGTCTCACTCACTTTCAGACCTGAGCTCCAGTCTCATTGTTGGGAGTTATTTATGTAAGGGTAGTTACCGTGTTATGACAGAGCGCATCAGTTGGTTAGTGTAATGTCTTTATGTATTGGGAAACTGGGCTCAAAATCCCATTTTGCATTATAAAAACTATTTATCCCCGGCAGGAAACATTACATTAACAATCATTTTAGTGCAGAAAAGACTCTTGTAGCTGAATATTATTGAGGCAGACAGGACCAGAATCCACACTGGTTCACAGGCATGTGGACTGAGTATCTATGTGAATGCAGGTACCTTTTGATGCCCCTACACTGTGTAGGTTGGACACTACTACTGCTGAATGGTGATTATACAAAGGAATTTTAGGGAAACAAAATTTCCCACTGTTTTTACCCTGCAGTGGTCATCATAATATGAACAAGGCAGTGGCAGCTTTGGGCTTTTTATAAACGGGAATGTGTTTATTGATAGTTCAGGTCATTAACAATAAAACATTTCAATTTGCATTATGAAAGCTCTAAGTATATAACTATTTTTTTTTACAAAATTAACAGCATTTTCATCACATTGCATATTGGCCCTACATTGCTATAGCATTATATGTTCTCCTTTTCTTCAAATCAACCATAACTTTCTATATATTTTATTTAATAATTCCTATTAACTTATTAAAGTCTTCATTGGGAAATTAATTTTTTTTCTCTTGTAGGGAGGGAGAGACAGAGAAATAATGAGTATGGAAAATCAGAAGGAATAGGGGGGATGTAATTCAAATTTTGTTCTTTGTCTATGCCGTTCTTAACTATCAACTGTCCTGTAAGTACAAGATTATATCAATGTCTGTGTCTACGCTACAGTATTCTGTCAACAGAAGTCACCACCAACAGATATTTCTCAACAAAACCTCTGTCAACAGAATGTGTCGACACCTAATAGAAGCCCCCCCATCAACACCCTCTGTCAACAGAGAGTGGCCAGACTGCCACCCCTATGTTGACACAACAGCCAACCAGGAGCTCTACATACAGGGCTACCTGATCAACAGAGGGCCTCCCAGAGTGACTATGCTAATTTTTTATTGACAGAATCTGTCAACGGAGACACTATGCCTTGTATGATTGTGACAAAACTCTGCCCGGAAGAGTGCTGCATTCTGTGAACAGGTTCTCAACAGAACACATATGTGGTGTGGACACGCCTTCGTTTTGTCAACAGAAGCCCATTTCTGTCAACAAAACTCTGTAGTGTAGATCCAGCCATTGGCTTCTGCGTTTCAGGTGTATTGTTTGCTTGTGCAATGCATATTTTTACTTTTATCCTTTTTGTGAGGTTGTCCAGTGTGGTTGTCACAAAATATGTCATCTTCCATTATTGGGTATTCTACTAATATGTCTTCTTTCAATGAATGAGACTAGAAACTGTTGACTAAGTCCACAAGTCTAGGGGTATATGATCTGGTTTTGCAAGAAAGGGGTATGTTGCCATAAAAAGCAAAACTAAGAGTATTATCCTTATTCCCAATTTAAATCTTTACAATGGCCCAACTACCAATACATGCATTTAAAGACTTTTTCTAATTCCATCCCTAATATATTGTTTTTCTTTCACTCAGTATAGACTTCCAAAATACGTTTATCCTCCAGCTTTTCCATGCCATGTGTATGAAAGAGGGCCTGTGTAGTTAACATTTCATGCTGGTCTGCTGTTAATATAATTTATTTTTATATAGTGCTAGTGCAAGTACTATTGTGACTATTGAAGATGAGTGTTATTGTCTGTTCTTATTCTACTCCATTGCTGTTATTTCATATTTACAATCTTCACTCCATAACCTAATATCTTTGGCTGGGTCTGCACGTGCCCCTTCCTTTCGAAAGGGGCATGTTAATGAGTGGGTTTGAAAGATGCTAGTGAGGCACTGCAATGAATATGCAGTGTCTCATTAGCATAATGGCAGCCACGGCAATTTGAAAGTGCAGCTTTTCAAATCGCAAGGTGCCCATGGAGACAGGACCTTCCGAAAGGACCCACCCCAATTTTCAAAAGCCCTTCTTCCAATCACCAGATAGGAAGAAGGGCTTTTGAAAACTGGGGGGTCCTTTCGGTAGGTCCTGTCTCCACGGGTGGCATGCGATTCAAAAAGCCGCACTTTCGAACTGCTGTGGCCGCCATTATGCTAATGAGGCACTGCATATTCATTGCAGCGCCTCACTAGCATCTTTTGAACCCACTCATTAACATGCCCCTTTCGAAAGGAAGGGGCACATGTAGACACAGGGTTTGTGTGCTTTGTCTTAAAGACATAAGTATTAAATTATATGTTCTGAACAGCATCTTGGCAGCTGAAACTTCAAGCATTTGTATAAAAATTTCTAAGGCAGAGAGCTTTGGTGGTGCCTTACTTTTATAGGAGATAGCTTTTTGCAAAATAAAGTAATCAGTTTACACTCCTAGGCTGGGTCTACACGTGCCCCTTCCCTTCGAAAGGGGCATGTTAATGAGCAGGTTTGAAAGATGCTACTGAGGCGCTGCAATGAATATGCAGCGCCTCATTAGCATAATGGCGGCCACGGCGATTCGAAAGTGCGGCTTTTCGAATCGCGCGCCACCCATGGAGACAGGACCTACCGAAAGGACCCCCCTGGTTTTCGAAAGCTCTTCTTCCTATCTGGTGATTGGAAGAAGGGCTTTCAAAAACTGGGAGGGTTCTTACAGTAGGTCTGTCTCCATGGGTGGGGCGCGAATCAAAAAGCCACACTTTCAAATCGCCGCAGCTGCCATTATGCTAATGAGGCACTGCATATTCATTGCAGAGCCTCATTAGCATCTTTCGAACCTGCTTATTAACATGCCCCTTTCGAAAGGAAGGGGCACGTGTAGATCCAGCCCTATTGTGATCTGTAGTGACTCCCACATCATATCAGCTAGTGTAGCTCTCAGAAACAGGGGGGGAGGGATATTTTTGTCCTGAAGGAATGGTATCACCTGTTCTTCATCTTCTGTTAGCTATCTGGCTGGTCAGTGATCTGCCTGAATAGTTCTCCCATGTGCAGAATCTTTGTTTTGCAAATAGGAGAACTGCCTGTTTTTTGTTTTCCTGTTATCAGTGCTCCAAATGCTATTTTGCCTTCTTAATCTCCTGGAGCAAGCCTCTATTATTAGTTGTTTATATTACTTCTGCAAACCATTAATTTCTTCCTCTACATCTGCCTCATTTTGCCTATGTAATTTTTTCCCTATAATTATTGTGTGAGATTCTATCTCCTCCTGTTACTGATGTAAAGGCCTTCCGCCTAGTTCCCAGGAATATACTACGTAAAGGATACTCCTTAGCAAACATCAATATGGTTTTCCATTTCATTCCCAAAGTCTTTGTCTTTGAGTAATATCTTCGGGCTTCTCCATGCATGTGGCCTTAGTCTTCACCCGAAGGGTGTTCAGTCTGCACTAGCATGTTGTGCAGTCACTGGCCTGAATGGGCCCTGCTTGCTCACACTATAAGTTCCATAGTGTGTGTTAACAGAGCCCATGTTCAAAATGTAGTCTACTTGAGTCTAATCAATAATCAAGTCCTACTTCTTACTGATCACAGGCATTTGGTTCCAGCCCTGAGGTCAGGGGTTTTGGGCTGCCCCCAGCATGCAGAAGATAAGTGTATGACCCATCTGATGCATTTTTAGAGTAGATAAAAATACCACTATGTCTACACAGTAAGAGCTATTTTGCTATCCCAAAATAGCTGCCCTGAATCTATGCAACAACATGGTCTCGTCAAATTTGTGTTGTATACTGGAACCCTGATCTGGGGTGACCATTCAGTCTTAATTTGATTGTATTTGACTATCAGATTCACAATGTTGCGGATCCATGTTTCAAAGTATTGTCTGGGGTATTTGCTTTTGGACCTCTTTTGCAGTCTTAAAATTCTGACTTGAGACTTCAGAGCTCCAATTCTCCAGTTTCCAGCTCCCCAGTTAAGTTATTCTGTGCCATTATGTCACTAGCCTACCCCAGAACTTCTGATTCTTCTTTTAATTCTGATTCCTTGGTTTGCATGTTGCCCTATTTAATTTTCATCCATCACCAATTTTTCTGGGATAGTCATGTCTACCCCAACACCACCTGATGGTCCCCTCTGGCTTGAACAACAAGAAGTCCTCTGGCATCTTATAAACAAACAGATATTTTGGAGCATAAGCTTTCTTGGGCAAACACCTGCTTCTTATTTAAATTCATACTCAGTATGGATCCAAATTAACATCTCAGTGTAGACAAGACCCAAATAAGAGATTATATATGAGACTTTCCTGGGGGTCATTCTTGACTTTCACTCTAACTGAAAATAATGTAGAAGAAAATGAGGACTTAATCATACCCCAGACCCTCATCTTTTGAAGAGAGGTCCTTTCTATTGATTTCACACAAAATACAGTTAACTTGTGGCACTCCTTGCCAGAGGAAGCTGTGAAGGCCAAGACCATAGCAGGGTTTAAAAAATGAATTAGATATGCTCATGGAGGATAGGTCCCTCTATGGCTATTAACTGGGATGAGCGAGATAGTGATTCTTACCTCTCTTTGCCAGAAAGTGGGAATGAATGACAGGAAGTAGATCATTGTTTCTGGGTGTCTAGCATTGGCCAGTGTTGGGAGACAGGCTACTGGCTTAGACGGACCTTTCGTCTAACCCTATATGATCGTTTTTAAGGTAAAGACTGAGGCAGAGGTACAGATTTTTAGCAGAGTCCTTAAGTGATGGAAGTAAGTTTTAATAGAAGTTCAGGATAGTTACCATTTAATGTTCTACTGAAATGAAGCTTTGGCCAGCTATAAGGAAGCGTAAGAGTTGTTGGACTGGCTGAATTTGCAAAATATCTGGTAACTGAAACACTTCCTAAAAGGAGATAGGCAACAATGCAATCTACAAATCATCTTTTTAAACTAAAATCTTTACTTTTTTAATTGACCATGGGGAACAGAACATTTTTGGAATGTAAATCACAATGGTGATTAAAATATAAGCTGTGCTTTCTTAATATTCAAAGTGATATTTGCTACCACAAGTATTCAATGTATTCAAATGTATTCTTATCTTTCCAGAAACACATTTTTATTGAAATGAAAAGTTTATTTATGATTATCTTGGTGGGAGTGCAGATTTTTGCCTATATAGAAGAATTCAGACTGCCATATTCTCTTGTGTCCCGTGTATCCCGGGCTGCCTCCTGCCTCATTTATTTGTAGCTGTTACATATATAAACCTACTCGAACTGTTATGCACTTTATAAGCAACTGGGCATGAATTGTTATTCATGTGTAGGAAGTATTTTCTTATCACTGGGAGGTGCCTTAGTGAAATCTGTAGCAAAATGGTAATAAATGGTAATGGTATAAAGAAGAGTTATTTACTCTTTCCCATAACACAGGAACTAGCGGTCACCAAATGACATAAATATGCAGCAGGTTTAAAACAAGCAAAAGGAAGTATTTGTTCACCCAATATCATCAACCTTTGGATCTCCCTTGCCGGAGAATGTTATGAAGGCCAAGACTATAATGGGGTTCAAAAAAGAGCTAGATAAATTCATGGAGGATAGTGCCATCAATGACTATTAGCCTAGATGGAGGGGGATGGTGTCACTAGCCTCTGTTGAAACAAAACAAACTGACTACTCTTAAATGCCTCTTTTAGAAAACAGAACTACAAGAAAATAGGCATTGATATTACTGATCAGGCCACTCTTTCAACTAGCCCAGTTTTCGTGTCTCTGAGAAGGACAGCACTATATGCCTCAACCAAAGACGTCACCATCATCATCATCAACAACCATGAGCTCAGCATTGGTTGGTGTCTGGTGCCTCCCTCACTATTTCCTTCCATCTTTCCCTTTCCAGTGCGGAGTGGCTTAGTTTCTGTAGACTAGCTCCACACCAATCTACCATACCATCTACCCATTCTCCGCGGGGTCTGTCTCTCCTATTTGAACCATTCATCATGCCGAAAACCAGGGTCTTGATTTTTTGTTCTTTGTTCATCTTGTAGATATGCTCGAATAGCTGCAACTTCCCTTGTAACCAAAGATGTGCAGGCATTTATTTAGTATTTGAAAAAATGGCCCAAATGAGCAAGCCACAGAAGTTCCTGTTTAACTATAAGAATGTGAATTCAATGGGAACTCGAGACCTTAATGAATGCCATAGATAATGAATGTAGTTGTTGTGGCCATGTCTGTCCCAGATTATTAAAGACACAAGGGGGATGAGATAATACCTTTTATTGGGTCAGCTGCTGTTGGTGAGAGAGACAAGCTTTGTATTTAAAGCTTTGAAAGGTTTCTCTGCCCAGCAGAAGTTGATCCAGTAAAAGATATTACCTCACCAATCTTGTCTTTCTAATATAGGGGAGGAGAGCCTATCACCCACTGGCTTCCCACTACAGGGCATCTCATGAGTTGGATCCAGGCAAATCAGAGCCAGACTGGACCTGTGGGCTGTGCCTGGTGCTGGGAGGAAGAGACTTTGTGAGCTGCTGCTGTCTGACTCCCCACTCCCAACCCTGGCAGGGAGAATGCCAGCACAGAGAAGTGCTGGCCTGGAGACTTTACGCACTCTGCTCCCATTGCAAGAGTTAATCAGGCCTGGGGAAAGCCCTGAACCTTGGTCCTCCATCTGCCTCACATGAGGCTGGAGCACAAGGGTGGTGAGACATCTCAGCTGGGGGACACCACAGGGAGGGCTGGGATTTTGGTTTCTTCTCATTTTTCTGTTGCCTGCTGACTGATTTTGCTATGGGTCAGTGCCCCTCAACCCTAAATTGGTTCTGCCGCCCATCCTAATAGATGATAATGTTACCGCCTTATAATGGGTGTCCTGGGTTATTTTTCTTTGTGCATTTGTCACTGAGTATTATTTTTCTCCTAATGGTGTAGGGCTAATATTAGCTCCATGGGCCAGATCTTCAACTGGTGTAAATTACAACGGCTCCATTGACATCACCTGAGCTAATACAACTATATAAGCAGAGGCTCCCACCCCTCCAGTCTTTGCCCTTCAAAACTGGCTAGAGCCCTCTCATGGTTCTGCAGCTGCCCGTGTGAACTCTTCGCCATGGAAGAGGAACCAAGGGGATCGTGCAGCCCACCACCGAACTGATTTATAGAGTGCAAATATGGTGTCTTCTGACCCCAGTATCTAGTCCCTAATTGTCTTATTTAATCTGCTCTAGTCAGAAATGAGCTGAACTATCAGCCATGATAAGAAACTCCTTAACAGGAAGGACTCATTATTTTCTTCCCCCAGCATGATTTTCCCAGAAACTAGACCTGTTGTGCAAATGGTAAGGGCTGAGAGACTCAAAGGGACACAGTTGTGGTAACAATACAGTGTCTGATTCTAGTCTTGCATTATTTTTCCTATTACGTTCAGTTCCTGATCTGTATCAGCAACTGAGAGTAAACTCAAGCTGCATATATTTTTTCCAGAAAGAAATATCCTTACCTGTGATATTAATTGTGCTTTAAGATGTTAAAATAGAAATTTGAGAATGAAAAATGTGCATTGTTATCTATTAGACTGCTTGCATACTTAAGTTAAAAATGATGAGAACATTTATACTAATATTAGATCTTTGAAATCCATAAATACAAAGGACTGGACTTGGTGACCTCCCGAGGTCCCTTCCACTTCCAGTATTCCATGATTCTCTGATTCCTTCTCCTCAAAAGACAAAACATAGAATTTGCACCCAACCTACTTGACCAGCAATATGTTTTACTTGCAGAACTCAGATTTGTATTCAGACCCATTAAGTCTCCAGACGAATGAAACACAGGAAGAGGCCTGAACATCAGTCGCAGCAAGGTTGTGTCCATTGCTACCAGAGCTGGGCTGATCTGAGCTTCAGTCTGCAAAGACCAGCTTTCAACCAGAGCAGCTCCCATGCTGGCCTCTCAAAGAAATGGCCAGATTTTCATGTACACAGCATTCAGCAGCTCACACAGGCAACATGCCAGGAACTGCTCGCTTTGGAAATCTGGCTGCTTTTAGAAATCTAAGCCTCATGGACTTGAGAAGTAAGATTGTTAGGCCTGATTCACCTGAGGCTGTAAAGAGGTAAATGATGTCATAATCAGGTAATAGCAAACCTGAAGAGGAAAGCTTTCACTTACATTACTCTTATTTTCAGGAAGGACTCTCCTCTTTCCATGCTTGTATGAATGGAGGAGGTGAGCAACCCTGCCTGCTGTAGTGTGCAGGAAGAGGTTAGCCATGGTAAACACTCCCATTTCCTGGAGCACTTCTCATCCCGTCCCTGTAAACTCAGGTCAGGTCTACACTAGACCTTAAAGCTGATTGTAGATATGCGATTCCAGCTATTGCAACTGCAGAGCTGGAATCAACCTATCTATAATTGACTTACCAGTCCATCCTACAGAGGGAGGTTGATGCATGAAACTCTCCCGTCAACCTCTCTTATTCCTTGCAATATTGGGAAGTACGGAGGTTGACGTTTGACCCCCGATAGTTCGATTTCTCATGTCCCTACTAGGCACGTAGAATTGACCCCCGGGGTCAATCTTCTGGATTGTGAAGACATACCCTCAGTTTTCCCTGGTTCCCCCCTCCTAACTTGATTCAGTGTTCCAAACTCCTCTCCACCGCCCCTTGCTTCCCTGGTAAGTAGTAACAGAGAGGTAGCTGTGTTAGTCTGTATTCTCACAAAACAAAGCAGCAGTCATATAGCACTTTAAAGACTAACAAAATAATTTATTTGGTGATGAGCTTTCATGGGACAGACCCATTTATTTGGATCTATAGAATTTCCAGTCCAGGCTCAGTTATGTAGCAAAGAGGTCCAAAAAATTGCAATAAAAACTGGCAAATCAAATACATGGCACTGAAGGAGTGGGGTGAGAGATGTTAACTGTCTTGCCTGAGATAATTACAAACATCAAAGGAAGGGAAACAGTCCTTGTAATGCGTGAGATAATTGCTATTCCTGTTTGTACCAAGTGTTAATGTGTTGAATCTGAGTATGAAGCCCAGTTCACAAATCTCCCTATGTAATCGGCTTTCAAAGTCTCTTTATTGTAGGATGCATATTCTCAGGTCTTTAACAGAATGTCCCACTCCATTGAAATGTATACCGACAGGCTTACATGTATTGAGATTCCTGATGTCTGCTCTGTGTCCATTCATTCTTTGATAAAGTGTTTGCCTGGTTTGTCCAATGTACATAGTAGAGAGGCATTACTGGCACATGATGGCATATATAACATTGGCTGAGCTCCAGGAGAATGAGCCCCTGATCTTGTAATTAACATGGTTAGGTATAGTGATGGTATCCCCAGAATAAATATGTGAACAAACTGGGCAACAGGATTTGTTGCAAGAAAAAGTTCTAGGATTAGTGTTACTTTGGTGTAGCCTGTGATTTCTAGTGAGAACTTTTATTAGGTTAGAAGATTGTCTAGGAAATTTGCCCAGCCCTTTGTCAAAGTATAGTACCTGACCAACAGTGTCCCCTATAAGCTGAGCACTTGGGCAGCTGCCCAGGAGAGATTCAGGTGCCACCCCTCTGACTAGCAGAGTGCCGACAGCCACCCACAGCTGGCAGCATGTGCTTCTATTGGTGGTGCCCACCTGCATGTGTCTTAGTGCACTAAACAAAATATATTCAGCCCATGCATGGAAAAAATTAGAGGGAACACTGCTCCCCATCCTCCCCATCCATTTTAGGGAGGTGGCATCTTACAGTTCTGACTTAGCCACTCATCATTGCTGGGTCCCTACTTCAGCACTGTTTAGGCAGAGATGGTTTTTGAATGTCAAGGTGAGAATGTGTTTTCATCACTGGGCAGGGCACCAGTCTTTCTGATGTCAAATGATGAGTTTCCTGACTGTAACCACACTGACATTTGCTAGTGCCCTTAGAAAGTAAAAACATTGAAAGGCATCATAAACAGCTTGTTGGGTGACTTCAATTTTGTTTCTTATCAATTTTGCTGCATCAGTTGGTAGAAATTGCTAGTGAAGGTTTCCTAACAAATATTAAACTTCAAGTTTCCGATGGTATAAATAAACCCTGTGGAGAAAAGGAAAATCATACATCTGTGTTTGGGTTTTTTGTTTTGTTTTGTTTTGTTTTGTTTTATAGATAGCTGCACTCAAATTTAGGGAGAAGTATGAGGATGGGTATTTTCCTAATCTTACTAACACAGTAGTGCATTTTGGGTAGTATGTAGTAGTACACAGGTCAGCAGCTTTTCCAAGGTAGAGTGCCAAAATTTGACCTTTTGACCTCTATGTACGATCTAAGTGCCCGTAATACTTTTAAAAGTTACTAATAGTCCTACTTACAACAGCTTCATTAATAAATAAATTAAAATGCAGAGCTTTACCATTTACCATTTCAGTCTTTAAATTGCTGTCCAGCCAGGTTTTCTAAATATCTACAAATGCCCGGGATTTTCATACAGGTTAAATGTCTCTTATCCCAGATTCTCTGGTCCAGCAACATCTGTGGTCCGTGGTTGCTGCTGAACGAGGGCGCTGCAGCCACAGAGGTTGCTAGGGGCTGGAGGCTCAGCGGGTCCGACAAGCAGCCCTTCAGGCTGGGAGTGAAGTTGCCAGTGGCCCTGGGTGGGGAGCCCCAGTGACCAGGGTTGCAGAGCTCACCAGGCAGAGGGCCACCATCAGCCTTGGTTCTTTCCAATCCATATATGCAGATGGCACAGGGCACTTGCCACTGTCATTCAGAACTCCCTTATTGTACCTTGCCCATCCCACATTTAATCCTTTCTGTTCCCCAAATTTACCATAGAAGGAGGGGGAAACCCCATGGACTAGAAGTGTGACTCTCACAGCAGCCTGCAACATAGCAGGTCATTTGGCACCAGTCTCAATGGAGCAGATCCCAGTGACACATGGGGAGCCAAGGCAGCCAGTCACTTTGGTGAGCTGGAGACGTGAGGATGGGGCCCAGGGCCAGGTGAAGGGGAGGGAGGAGTTTAGAAGGGCGAACTGCGGGAGGTGCTGTTGGAATCCCTTCAGTTGCAGGTGTAGCCAGGGAGTAGTCAGGCCTGTTCCAGTCTCACCGCGCCACCCCTCCTCCCAGCCTGACTCACCTTGTCTCAAGTTTCATTACAGCAGAGCTGGGGAACCCCCCAGCCCACAGCTTGCTTGGATCCAGACCCTGAGGCTCCCCTTTCTGGCATTCAGCTCATGGCAGGCTGGGGGGTTGTGGAGCCCTGAGCTTCATGGCCCAGATCCAGGCAAGCTGGAGCCAGATCTGGACCATGGGCTTTGCCGCAGGGGGTGAGAGGAGGGGCAGGAAACAGCTTTGCCGCCACTGCTGCCACCTGTGCCTCTTCTGCCTCCATTCCTCCTGCCCTGCCGCCACCTGCTGGGGGGAACAGCAGCCTGGCACTGCCTGGAGAGAGGCATCCCCCACCACTCTCATTGTCTGGAATTCCTGCCAGTCAGAGCAGCGGGGTGTGGGGGCGGGGCCGACACTGTCTGGGAGTGAGGGAGAAAAGTTTCTCCAGGGCACTTTTCTCCCCACTGGTGTTCCCTCTGCAGGGGCAGAGGCAGCGACAACACTGCAGGGAGATAAACATCCCCTCTTCAGCCAACCTGCTCCTCCCCCCTCCTCCTGCCCAGTCCACCCCACTTTGCTCTTACATCCCTTCCTGCCCAGATACCCCTCTCCAGACCCTCACCCTCAGCCTGGTCCTGCACCATCCCTCCCATGGAGCTGGGAGAATACTGACCCCCATGCCATCCAGGAATCCAGCCCCAGCCCCCTGCTGCTGCAGGGGCCCTCGCAGGAAAAGCTCTGCCCCTCCGCCCACGCTGCATCGGTGGGAGGAGGGGCAGGGCTGAACCCTTGCCGCATGCCATTTAAATCCACACATACCAACAATGGCATGTGTGCCGGGTGTTGCTGTCCCCTGTAGCAGCACTTCCTGTATTGTGTATATTAACCCTTTGAGTTGGGTATGACTCTTAATATTATATGTATCACTATTGTGTTTAAGTGACCCAGTCACGGACCAGGACTCTGCTGTGCTCGGCACTGTACAAACAAATCAAACGAAGTCACTGCCCCGGAGAAGTTTGCAGTCTCCCCATTTTACACACAGTAAAACTAAAACAGATGGACAAACGGGGACTTGGGTTTAAAATAATGTATTTTAAAACAAAATTAGAAGCAACAGTGTTTCTAACGCCACCTTATAACATTGAAACTAAAATAAGTTTTAAAATCTTTTTTTTTACTAGCTCCCATTTACCATGTGCTTGCTTTGAGCTTTTTGCCTCAGCTTGTAATAGAAACTAAATGAGCCCGTTTCTTTTGTTGCTAGTCAAACCCCCTTCCAGCTTCTCATGTGCTGAAACAACGCTGTGACATTTGGGTTGTGGCAGCGGGAGGGGTGTTATAAGTGTTTTCTGTGCAAATTTAAAAGGGAAATTCGGGAACACTGGTCTGGGTTTTAGGCTTTATAACCTTATTTTTACAAAACCTAAATCTGTGGCTACATTTGACTTGATAGTCTTGTTAGTAGCCTGGGAGTGATTGTGTGAATTAGCTAATTTAATGACTGTGGGAGTGACTGTGCTAATAAACCTCTGAGCATTACAAAGGTGAACTAGACACTTCAGAAAATTGAGCAGTTTTAGACTGACAGTGCGCATCCAGTGAATAGAAACACAAAGGCTCCTTGCCAGCCAGCCTGACTCCAGAGTCCTTACTTTACAGTGCATGCTGTGGGGTGTTGTTGTGAACCCAGGATGGAGCAATTACTCTTGGGCTCTAAGCCAAGGTGGGAGGGGAGGCCCTGGCTCTGCACCCAGAAGGGACAGGGCCAAGAGAGGAAGGGGCGGGGCCAAGAGAGGAAGGGGAATGGCCAACAGCAGAAGGCACGAGGCCAAGGGCAGTTAGTCCTTGGCGTTGCCCGTACTACAGTGCTGGGTCCCGCTCCACAATTCCCTGACAGCCACAGGCAGCCAGAGCAGAGCTGTCAAAACATTTCAAAAGGGCCCTGGCACAATTGTCCCCTTTGCCCCCTTCTCCCGCTTGGCAGCAACAGCCCTGATTATGCCCTCCATGTCTCAGGACTTACAAGCAAACCCCACAGAAAAAAATGTCAACTTGAGCCAGAGTTGGAACTGTCCCTCATCACCACCAGCCTG
This sequence comes from Carettochelys insculpta, assembly GCF_033958435.1. Classification (NCBI taxonomy): domain Eukaryota; kingdom Metazoa; phylum Chordata; order Testudines; family Carettochelyidae; genus Carettochelys; species Carettochelys insculpta. The sequence continues at coordinate 9,643,915 of NC_134145.1, forward strand.
ACAGTCACATTTCTTCATGTGACAAGCCCAGAAGCGTTGCTGAGATGGGCTTCTCTGGAGGAAGCGGCACAAGGTGGGGCAGAGGCTGAGGCTGGATTTGAGAGGAATGGCAGCTCCAGAAAAATGTCACATGACAGACATATGGGCATTTCACGGAGCCTCAATGCCAATAGGAACCAGTTAATTCACGTCAGACTAACTCGAAGTTTTAAAGCTCAAACCCATTAATTGAAGGTGCCACGTGGCTCCTTAATAGAACAAAGGCTGCTCTGTGTTACAAACACCCAGAAATTGCAGCTAGCATGGATACCAGAGCCATCTTATTAAGCATGGCTTCCTACAGTTAGATTACTGCTGATTACGCCCAGGCCCTATCATCTGCACAGGCTGGCAAAGAATAGCTGCACAATGGTTAAGATAGCTGTGACCTATAAAACTGTGAATGCCTTGTTTCCTGTTTTCCATGAGGGCCCATGCCCAAAAATAGACCCTGCTCCTCTCTCTTCAACGTGACACCACATTAGTTGTGCTCATCTAAGTCACTCACGCCCACAGCCCTTTGACTGCTCTGCTAGGGGGTCTGGAAGCAAACTGTTCTTGGTGAGGTGCCCAGGCCTTAGGCATTTGTGTGCTACATGTTTCGCAGCAGCAAGAAGTGAGATGGCCCACAGACATTCACACCCTAAGAACCGTGCAAACTGAGTCCTGATGCAACTCAAGTAAATTTGAACAGCACAAGCAAGAATGAGAAGGGTTGCTGTGATGAGGTGGGAAGTTTCTGTCATTGTTTTATGAATCCTTTGTGTACCTCAGTTTTCCCCTGTAGTTACCATTGGTGCTCCAAAGGGGAGAAAGGATTGAGTTTGCACACAGGTCAGACTAAAAGACAATGAGGGGGACATCACCTAGCTGCCTGAGAGGATGGGAGAGCTCATTCAAAAGACTGTCTGAGGCAAAGTCATAGCAATGGAAAACCTGAGAAGACAATGGCTTGCTCCAGTCACCAGAAGATAGACAGCTAACGACCAGTGCCACAGAGAAAGGAGCTTTTCCCTGCCTTTCCACATGGACTTAGCATGGCCCTGGCTGGGAAGCACAGGTCTGAAAGGTGTGAGGTGGGCTCTGGAAGAAGTTTGCAGCTCCCCAGCGGGACTGACTAAGGAACTCAGTGTCTGAAGATGGACTACGCCAGCTTAGCTGACAAGCTATTATGGCTTGACCAGCATGGACAATGCTTTAACTTGGCTTTCTCCATGCTAACCCAAAGACCACCAATGCTGCATTCCTGTGGATGAGTAAATCCCTCTCTGTTTTAAAAATGTTTCAAGCATGTCACTGCGAACACTTGATGAGGTATACTAGCCCCTGTGGCACATGCAAATCTCTGCCAGGAATCTGTCTCACTAGGACTCACTGGGTAGAGCTCATAGCATGAAGCAGGCATGCTGGAGCCCTGAGTCTTGAGTATACGCTGTGGTGAAGCAACCCTGAAGAAAGAGAGAGATTCCTGGGGCGGGGGGATCTGCCTCACTGAAGAAGTCCCTGTAAGTGAGTGTTGAGAAACTGGAGCTCCATCACAGTTACAAAAACAGGAATAGGACTTGGTTTAGCTAAGGTAGGTGTCTGTACATTGTGATGGGCAACACTCCAGCAATGAGTCTCTTGAGTGGGGTTGGAGTGAGCTGGAGGTTGGGCGCCCCTGGATACTGCTGGATGTGCTGTGACGGGGGCAGGAGTATGGATGCTCAGACAGTAAATCTCTTTTAAGGTTGTGTAGTTGCATTTCATCAAATATATTTCAAGTGTGTGGGATGCATCTAGAGCTTAGCATTGATTGTAAGGTTCCCAGGCAGCTGGTGAAGGGCATGAATAAGATAAACATACACAACCTCTCCAAATAATATGACTGACTCGAAATTGGTTTCTAGGTGCTTTGAAAAACTCACCAAGTGCCAGGGGACTGGTTTCCCAATGTTGTTACCCTCCCCCAGCCTACTCTTCTGTAGAAGATCTTATGCTTCCCTGTGCCATCCTTGGCTTTCTCCTAAAGAAGCCCCACATAGATCCTCCCTCTTTTAAGCCTCCCAACTTCAAGGCCAACCCAAAGCAAATTAGGTGGGATTCCCTACAGAGGTCAACTGCACAACTCCCAGATTTTCTAGCTCATTCAAGACTGTGCCAGAGGTGATGCACTGTCAGTCCATGTGAGTTCTTTCTTTTGTTTGGCCAGCTTGAGATGAGGTAAGGCTGGTAAAAGTCACCCATTCCTTTATTAGTGGAGGAACTAATTGCCCCTTGAATTCCTTCCTTACCTTAAGTCAGAAGACAGCTGCAATTATGACACCAATTTAGCAGCCCAGTTCTCTGAGCCTGATGCGGATCCTAGCTCAGAAATGTAGCAATAAATGAGGCAATCAGCCACCCATCGTCTGTTCCTCTCCAATGAAACCCTGAACTTGCCACTGCTGAGAGACTCTTCAACTCCTTCATCTTGAGAAGTGACAAACACAAGGCCAGAAATCTCCTCTGTATGTTACTTCATCCTCTTTGAACTGTCATTGCTTGTTAAAGAGACAGAGAACTTCTGATCCTCTTCAGACTCAGGTTAAAAACTTCATTGGCAACTACATTAAAAATGCATTTAATCCAGAAGTGTGTCTCCTGAAACAACTGAAGGATTGCTCTTTGGTTCTCTGGCGAATCGGATACATGGAACTGAAGGGCGGGGGTGAAGAGGAAAGGTGACCTAATACAGTATTTTGTTAGTCTTTAAAGTGCTACATGACTGCGGGTTTGTTTTGTTAAAATACAGAGTAACACGGACACCTCTCTGTTACTATCCCCCATCCTTGTGGTTCTCCTGATAGCATCAGCTGAATTTCAATCCCATTTTGTTTGTGGCAATGCTCCCCACTAGGACAGGCATGTTAATATGACAGTTACCAGTGCCTGGTATTAGAGATGGAAGAAAAAAAAACAACCTGCTCCATATGTATCTTTACCCGATTTTGCAGTGCTGTACATGGAAGAACACTTTCTTCCTGATTTCCACAGCTGGTGAGCTTATGCCCTCATGCATTCAAATTGATTACATTAACCATTATTTTAGCTAGCATAGCCCTAATCTCTTTTAGTGGTGCCTACTAACTTGGACACTGGGAACTTAACCAAACAGTTATACAAAACAGGACTAGTTAGTACATCCCTGAAGGCAAGGGTGCGTACAGGGGGCATGAAAGTTCATAAAGGGGGCCACAGCACAATTGGCTGCTGGGTCTCAGCTCATCCATCTCATTAAAAATGTTAAAATATGCTACTGTTTTTAGGTCTGTGTATTCACATTTATGGACCGATTAATAAAGTCTTTACATTCTACATATGTATTTTCTTACATTTGCCAAAAGGTTTTTTTTTTTTTTTCCATAGGAACATAACCAAACTTTCCATCGGTTTAGATTACATGAGACCGGTTGGTGGGGGATTTCTAACTGCAGGGATAAAAAGTGGGGCCTGATGTGAAAATCTGCTCACCCTGCCTTAAGGTACCATCTTTTAAAATATCTCAGCATATCATTAAAATTAATATGCGCCTTTTCTACCTTGGTTTAGTTTTGAGGATTTGTATATGTTGATATGGAATTTTTCTATCAGGAGTTCCCTGACACTCTCCTACATCATCTTTGGCATGTTCCCAGCTGCGAGATATTGCACCATTCCTGGCCCTGTTGTGTTGTGTCATATTTAACACACTCTGTTGCTTATTGTAGTCAGGAACACAAACTTCTCCTCTGGCAGCACCCTGGCTGTTCCATCTTATTTCCTTTCAGAATGCTCATGTATTACAAGAAGGCCTCTTGCTACACTGCTCTGTACTCCTAAAAGAGCCTATAAGCCACTGGTATCGGGTCACTAGAATAAGACTCCACACCAGTCCAAATGGAAGGTGGATGTGTGGGTGTCTGTGTGAGAGAGAGAGTGAGTCAACCATGTTGCCAGGGCAGCATTTTGGGTTGGTAGCAGTTTGTACTCACCTGGTACTCACTTTGCATCAGTGTAAAAGGTGGTACCAGGGTAGAAAAATCAGGACTTTTATTTCTGAGTTCCACTAAATGCCATTTCCCATCACACTCCATGGACATTAGAAGCCTGAGAGTGTTTCCATTGGCATCAATGAGCTTTGCATCAGACCCTGGTGGTAGGGCTGGGCATACATCTTGCAGTATATGGCCCTGATTTTCAGAAATGGCCTGTATTTTAGCATAGTCAATTTTTCATTTCTCAGGCCTCATTTTTCAGAAGTGCTGGGCTTACCTCTGAACACGTGAGCATATGTGCCTTTCACATCGCACAATGTATCTGTGTGATCTTTGGACCTAGGAAAATAAATGTGCAATTGCCACCAGGCAAAGATATCTCTTCAGTTCTTCCTCGTATTCCCACTTGAGCAGCACAAGGCTGTCTATAAATAAACTTCTTCAGCCTGAACTCCATTTCTTTTGAGTCATCCTGCAAATTATAATGTGCTGTAAGCTTGGTTTAATCTTTTAAAACCTGTGCATCAGCCCTGAGTTCTCTCCCAGTCAGCTATCTGCTGCCTGTTCCTGCTTAGTTTTCCCCAGTCTTGTGCAGGGTCCTAAATCTCAGCTACATACTGATGCTTGTTCCTTTGAACTGAACACGACATAAAAACACTCCTGATCCACAAACTGGTCAGCCAACATTTTAATGGAGTGGGCCATTCTGTTAATGACTTAAAAGTCTGCGTTTTACTGAAGAGGAATTTTCACAACAGTCTTGAAAGAGAGGCTGCTGAACTATCTTTTATATTCAAATTCGACACATTAACCCATGGTTTGAACCAGGATGTGAATTTTCTGGGTCATTATAGGGGCTCTTTTGAATACTTGGCTTAATCTAATTCTTGACTCCCCGCCCCTCAACTCGTTGATTTGCTCACCTTGATAATTATTTTTCCAATTTGTCAACCTTGATTACTATTTTTGGTTCTCTGTGCCTTAAATATTGAGTCTGTGCTGATATGGCTATGGTCTGAAGAAGTGGGTCTGTCCCACAAAAGCTCATCACCTAATAAATTATTTTGTTAGTCTTTAAAGTGCTACTTTACTGCTTTTTTGTTTTGGTAGTGTATAGACTAGCACGGCTTTCTCTCTCTTACTACTCAGGTAGGCTGTGAGATGCTGTAGTTTCTTCATAAGTAAGTATCCCACAGTCATACACTCATAGATTTCTAGAGCTGGAAGGGCCCTCCAGAGGTCATCAAGTTCAGCACCCTCCCACTCATGGCAGGACCAAGCACCATCTAGATCATCCCTGACATGTTTATTTAACCTGCTCTTAAAAATCTCCAGTGATGGAGATTCCACAACATTCCTAGATAATATTTCTACCTTTCTTCCATTGCCTAGTGCAGGAAACAGGGCAAGGTAGGTTCAGACCTTGGATCTAACTGGCAGGTGATTTGCAAGGCAAGTGTTGCTATCTCCTATGCAAGCAGTCTCTCTCTCTCGTTACTTGCCAGTTCACATGGAACTCTGGGAAAACAAACTCATTTTTAGCTCCAGTTTAATTTCTCTCTGGCTGTGTCTACACTACAAAAATATCTGCAAAGTTGTTTACTTCGAAGTACAACTTTGAAGTAACAGAATTCGAAGTTGACGTTGGGCAGCACTACATCAAAGTAGGCGCTGCAGGGGAGCGTCTACACGCCAAAGCGGCCCACATCAAAATAAGGGTGCCAGGAACAGCTGCAGACAGGGTCACAGGGCGGACTCAACAGCAAGCCGCTCCCTTAAAGGGCCCCTCCCAGACACACTTGCACTAAACAGCACAAGATCCACAGAGCCGACAACTGGTTGCAGACCCTGTGCATGCAGCATGGATCCCCAGCTGCAGCAGCAGCAGCCAGAAGCCCTGGGCTAAGGGCTGCTGCATACGGTGACCATAGAGCCCTGCAGGGGCTGGAGAGAGCATCTCTCAACCCCTCAGCTGATGGCCGCCATGGTGGACCACGCTATTTCGATGTTGCGGGATGCGGATCGTCTACACGTGCCCTACTTCGACGTTCAATGAAGTATCCTGTTGGGGAGAGCGACTTTGACGTCTCGCCACCTTACGTCGATTTCAACTTCAAAATAGCGCTCGCCACATGTAGACGTGGTGGGCGCTATTTTGAAGTTGGCACAGATACTTTGAAGTAGCCGGCTCGTGTAGACACGGCTTATGTGACCTAACAGCAATACATGGTCAGAGTGGGCAAAGCTGTAACATAGGCTGCCCTTTCCTTCACCAGGCCTATTGCATGAATGACATTTTCTTTGCACACTTGTTCATCAAATAGCATTGGGGGGAGGGAGAATAAACTAAAGTGCTGGAAGATTGTAAGTGATCATTATTAGACTAATCATCCCATTTTATTTTTATAATGTATCCAACTGATACTTCTAGGAAAAATTTACATACAAAAGATTGCAATGTGTTCCCTGAACATTGAACCTATACTTAGAACATGAGAATTTTTAAATGAATGTTCATGTGGAGTAATGCCAATTATTATAACTCTGTTCTTTACCTTTGAGGAAATCTCCCAGACAATACTTAATGCTGTTCAAAAAGACAGCCCGGGTGAGTCAAGAGACCCAAAGGCGTAGAACAGCAGTCCCTCTTGAGCCCTGCCTCACAGGAAACAGCTCCCAATTAGTTTACTCCAGACGAGCTGGTTTCTTCAATCTGAGAACTTTGATACATTGCTATTGTCCATCTGTGTCTTGATTTAGTCCTTCACATAGCAGTTAGCATGAGCCAGTGAACTTTTGAACTGCTATGTTACCTTATTTAGATGTTACATGGAAGATTACTAATGGCTAATAAATTACCCAGCTTTTTTGTCAGTGCTAATAACACATGTGGTTATTCATAAGCAATACTGGAACACACGGGGAGGTAACAAGCCTATGGACAGTCAGCTGACTTGTATTTATTTGTATGTCTCTCAGCTGCTTAAAGAATAATTTTTGTGTATAAAACCTGTTCGCTTTTTCTGCCTTCTGAACAGAATAAACCAAATATTGTACTGGGGGTGGAGGCTCCTTTCAGACATGTCCACCAAAGCAGAGGTCATACCCACTCTGAGTGAATGCTGTCAGTGAGTATCTTTTCCGTCTGCTTTCTGTCAGCATCTATGCACTAGTGTAAGGTCAAAACTCACTCCCTTTCACATTATGAACTAACAAATAAACAATAAGATCTGAACTTCCCCTCCAGGCTTCTTTGCTCCTAAAGCTCCAGATCAGGTCTACTCTGCCCACTGCCTATCTTCTCTCCATCACAGACTCAAGATTAATAGAATCATAGGGCTGGAAGACACCTCAGGAGATTATTGAATCCATCCCCCTGCCCAAAGCAGAATCAACCTTAACTAAATTTTCCCAGCCTGGACTTTGTCAAGTTGAGACTTAAAAACCTCTAGGGATGGACATTCCACCACTTGCGCATAAGAACTTCCTCTGCCAGGCAGCCCAACTTTGAAGACTGCTTGCTTAATCTGTAAGCCCTTTTTGCTTGTGGGTCCTTCACCCAAACTGATCATGCTGGCAGGGCAGGGGAGTCTATTAATCCCTTCCTGCTTTGGTCTAGTGTGGATTTTTCTCTTTCCTGACATAGATGTTAAATACACATTTGAACTTCCATTGTTCAGCCTGAGATTTGCAAGCTGTTTACTGGAGGTAAGTGCAATTCTGGGGTGACCTATGTATACTGGTTCAGATTCTGCTGTCTTTAAGTGAGTTTTTTTTTTTTTAAACTCAGCCTATATTCAAAAAAGTTTCTGCTGAAGTCAATAGGAACGTGGCTGAGGAAAAAGTCAGTGATAAGAGGGACAGAACTCAGGATATTGGCCATTCATTGTAAAGAGCACTGGAATCCCTAGAGGATGAGATCTGATATATTGCTGTAGGATATCACCATTAATGGGATATGAAAAAATTATGCAATGTATTAGCTCCAACCATGTAATTTAGTGACAGAAATCTCCACTAAAAAATAAACATGAGCCAGGGTTACACCGCTGTGCTATTCAAGATAATACAGTTGACTCAACTTTACTTAGAGTAGGAAATGCTGTGCAGTAACTCGTGTCAAATAGTAACCATTCTGTATGACCAACATATCAGATTGTAAGGCTAGATAGAAGACTCTAGTTTTCTTAGTCTCTGGATAGATATCAACTTTTCCTTGTCAGACTTACTTAAAATATTTTAAATATGCTTCAGAATAGTGAGTCTATTGATCTGATTGTCAGTTTATGTTAAATGAATCGAAACATCATAATATTTAGGTGCCAAAAGCTGAAGCAGCTTTCAGACTCCTGATTGTTTTTGTCCAGGCTGTGCAGCAAACAGACCAGCTGAAGCTGTTGGTTGAGAAGAAACCAAAATTTCAAACTCTGCAATTCACAGTCCTTAGTCTTAGATTCCAGATCCTTTACATTCCTCTAGAGAAGTTCTCTTTCTTGACCAGGGAATGGCAAAAAGAATACATACAATACCTAGAATCATAGGACTGGAAGAGACCTCCCAGGGTCATCTGGTACAGTCTTCTGCACTCAGGGCAGAGCTAAGTATTATCTAGCCCATTCCTGACAGATGGGTTTAAATGTGGGTTTAAAGGCAGATGAGTTCTAATGTTGACAGAGCAGGATGTCTAGCTCATGATTCAGCACGTATGTTAAATCTTTGAGCTTGAGTCTTTACCCCTTTCCCTGGCTGCCATTCATCTCTGATGGAAAGGCAATGTGGCAGAAGACAGAGACTTGTAAATGACATAGCTGGCCTCATAAACAGAAATGCCAACCGAGACAGATTCTCAACAATCGTAAGCTATGAGTTCTTCCATATTTCTTTGTCGGACACAGCTAAGCCAGGAATTCCTACAGCCCAGTGTTAGAACAGTCGGGGAGGTGGATCTGTGATTGTTAATTGGTGTCCTCAACTTCATTCTCACAAACCCCAATGGGGTGTCTGCTGCAATGCCATTCTTAAGATGGAGGCAGCAGAAAATGCCTAATGAGGCATTGCGCAGCTGCTTACGAAGAGAAGAATTCCCTCTGGAATTGCACTTAGCCACCACAGCTGCTAAACTCCATCTGACTCCAAGAGGCAGCTGCAAGCCAGAAGCCTTAGATACTAATGGTGTCTGGAGTAGGCCTTATGTATTATCCTAGAACCCCTTAAAAAGACACACGCACAACAGCCAATGAAGGCCCCATTGTGTATTTAACACTAGACCATGATGAGTCCAAATGGGCATTAAGTAGTCACTATCTACAGTTCTAGAAATTGTGTAGTGGGAGAATTCTGACCAGCATGCCTGGAGAAATAATTGTATTTTGTGAGTTAACGTAAATGAACAAAGCACAAAGGAGCCTCACCTGCAAGATAAGCATGTCAACATAATGGAAAAGGCCATCTTAAGCTAAAAGAACTCAGGACATTCAGTGCTGGATAAGCAATCTCACCTTTTACTTGTCCTGTTGGACCAATGTTGCACAGATAATAAGGTCTTCTCCTAGAAGAGCCACAGAATACTAGGTGAATTTATGTACCAAATGCTCTGGAATTACTAGGTACAACAGTGATTAGCTAAAGGTGGTGGTTGCACCTTTAACTGAATCTCACATTTTTCTCATTTTACATCTACCACTTAAATGTTATTTTGACTTATCTTTTTACGAGCCTACACAAATACAGACATACTGTACAGGCTGACCGTCTCTAATCTAGCACCCTCAGGACCCAACGGGTGCCACAGAAGAGAATTTGGCAGCTCATGGGAGGTCATACTGTCAAGCAGCATTACCAACACTTCCACTGCTAACTGGGCTCTTAGAACACACTTAGGCATAAATTACAGCGAATTAACAGCGCAAAACTCTGAAAGCTAGGACTACTGTCAGCAAACATTACTTTGTAAGACCATGGGAAATTGGCCAAACCCATGATAAGTGGTTGTTCAGCCAGCTAAAATCATGCTGGATTACGGAGTTCGACGGCTGAGAGAGTTTCAGATTAGAGAGGTTCAGCCTGAATTCTGAAATTTTATACATAGACACCAATCTGCATATCATGCAGCTTTTGTAAATCACCCCAATACTTCTTCATTTAGTTTTTCTCTGAGACAGAAGGCATCTGTAAGTCTTCCTACAATATTGTCTCTATTCATTGCATGCTCATAGAGCTTCAAGAGAAAAAGAAACGCATGGAGAAAGTATGTGGGTCTTGGTTAATTCTGAACCATTAAGAAAAAATCACTAATTTTGTAAAACCAACAGGCAATCATAGAGCATTTTATTTGCAAAGGGCTTCTCTGCATTTTTAATAAACTACTTTCTAATTAGCTATGCACAATGGACATAAAATATTGGGTGAACCATAAGTACTGTCCCAGTGTAGTTATTAGCATCCTTGAATTTGTCCAAGGCAGAGGATATAATAAAGAAAGCGTTTGAAAAAAAATAAATCTTTACATAGTTGCTGCAGGAAAAGATATTAATTAATAAAGTGGTTCCTTTCCCTCTGAGCATTTTTGTACAGTGTACACCTTGGCTGCACATCAGCTGTTATTGTATGGCAGAAGCTTTATCCATCTGTAACTTTCATTAAAATAGAATATCATTGCATAATTATAGTTGGATTTTTTTTAATCATGGAATACCAGTAAATCTTCCTTTCTGCATTAGAAGGGAGCTGATGTATGGGTTCTGAATTTAAATCTAGAAAACGTGTGGATAGCATCAAAACACAACTTGAACACTAAATATGACAAACAGAAGAGACAAACAGAACATCAACCGGATTTTACTTGATGTCTGCCACTTATAGCTTCTCCACATTAGCTAGCAAGGCCACAAAAGAAAATGCCTGTTCCAGAAAAATATACATCTCTTCCTCTGTCATTTATGTGTTTCAAAATAATCTGTATCTAGCTTCCGAATTAAACATTGATCATTCACGCTCTCTGCTGTTGTTCTGAATATTCTGCTTCCTGGTGGTATCTTCTTATTAGAAGAATGATGCTCTGCCTTTAGCCTCTATAACAGTCAGAACAAGGAGGAGGTAGTAGAACAGGAAGAAAATCTTCACATTTTGAGCTCCAGCGCTCTTGGAATTGGCTCAGTCACAAATAGTCATTCTGAGTTGAGCACATTTACATGCTGGAAATAATTTACTCTGTTGCACCCTCTAGTGGGTTTACTAGGTACTAATCAGATTCTCCCAATTTTGTTGGTTTGTATTTGGTTTTCAGACTCATTCTGTTCAAATTGTGGAAGTGCTTATTAAATAAGGAGAGTTACAGAAGGTGTGTTTAAGAGCCAATATCAGAGTTCTTTACTGTAGACTGACATTTCACTTTATTTTAAGATTTTTGTTTCCAATAACAAATACCAAGACATATAGTATTTTTTGGTGTGTACACATTTTAACCAATTACTAATGCCAATTCCTGATATTTTTTTACACGCTTTTGAGTCTAAATTTGGTCTAGAAAGATTTTTCCCTGGTAGTAAAAATTATATTCTTTTATTAGGGACAAACCTTATATGTCATAAGGAGAACGCTTATTGGCATATGGAGAAAATGTGGTTTTGTGCATTATTAATTTACAGTACGCTACATTAGCTGTATTCAAGAGACTTTTTTATTTTGCAAATTTGCAAATGGTAAAAAGCCATATTATTAATTATTTAATTCATTCTGGTTGTGTCCATGTTGTCCACATCCTAAAAAGCGTAGAGTCTAAAAATGTCCAGATGCAAAACTTGAGAAATAGGCTAAGAGATGAGGGAACGTTAAACTCTGGTCACAGTCCTGCAAAACTTTAAACACGTACTTACCTTTACATATTAGCTACGTCTACACGTGAAGCCTACATCGAAGTAGCTTATTTCGATGTAGCAACATCAAAATAGGCTATTTCGATGAATAACGTCTACATGTCCTCCAGGGCTGGCAATGTCGACGTTCAACATTGACGTTGCGCAGCACCACATCAAAATAGGCGCTGCGAGGGAACGTCTACACGCCAAAGTAGCACACATCGAAATAAGGGTGCCAGGCACAGCTGCAGACAGGGTCACAGAGCGGACTCAACAGCAAGCCGCTCCCTTAAAGGGCCCCTCCCAGACACAGTTGCACTAAACAACACAAGATCCACAGAGCCGACAACTGGTTGCAGACCCTGTGCATGCAGCATGGATCCCCAGCTGCAGCAGCAGCAACCAGAAGCCCTGGGCTAAGGGCTGCTGCACACGGTGACCATAGAGCCCCGCAGGGGCTGGAGAGAGAGCATCTCTCAACCCCACAGCTGATGGCCACCATGGCAGACCCCGCTATTTCGATGTTGCAGGACGCGGATCGTCTACACGTGCCCTACTTCGACGTTCAACTTCGAAGTAGGGCGCTATTCCCATCCCCTCATGGGGTTAGCAGCTTCGACATCTAGCCGCCTAACGTTGATGTTAACATCGAAATAGAGCCCAACACGTGTAGCCGTGACGGGCGCTATTTCGAAGTTAGTGCTGCTACTTCGAAGTAGCGTGCACGTGTAGACACGGCTATTGTGAGCAGGCCTGTTGGATTTGATGCTGCACCCAGTCACGTCACTAGAATTTTTGCCTTTCAATTTCGACAGGAAGCAGATAAGACCCATTGACTTCAATGTAACCACTCAATTTTTAACTATTCAGCGTGTGTTAATGTTAAGATTTTGCAGGACTGGACATAATAAAGTGGTCTGATGCTTCCTAGCCACATGCCAATGGTACAAAGCTTTGATAACAATGAATAGGTGATCGCCCCTGCTCTGGATCCTGTATGCCAAATGTCCTAAAACAATTAAATTCGTATTTCTATATTGAAGAGGGGTTAAAAACCACAACAGCAAACCTCAGAGTTTGGAGCTACAGTCTCAGGCTAAAAATTATTATATTGCCATTCCAGCTTGGACTAGAGCACAAATTCTGAAGCCTGGGGGGCAGGATGTGGGTTTCACAGCCCGTGCTCCAGCCTGAGTCACCGTGATTACACAGGTATTTTAAGTCCCATAGCATAAGTCCTGGTAACATGAGTCTGCAGACCTGAGAACTGAGATTTAGTGCCACAGATTGGCAGAGGGTGAGGCGATGTTTGTTTTAGGGTTTGGCAGTGTCAGTATAACCCAGCATGGCTGACAGCCACCATGGGCCGTGGGAAAGGGCAGGACCACAGGTAGAAGAGGCAGGGCCTAAGGCAGTCAGCCATTAGCACCACCTAGACAGTGGGCCCACTGTCCCATTTTGTCATAATTGTACAGGGCACCACTGCCATGGCACTCCAAAGAGGCTCAGAGCTCCATCTATCACCGCTGCCCCCATTGAAATGCCAGGCCCTGGAGCCACTGCTCATTTTCCTGCCCCTAGTTGGCAGGCCTGATATACCCATAAGCCCAAGATCTGATTGTGGAAGGAATCTCCCAGCACTGGAACTAAGGAATGCAGCCATCAATCTGCCATCCAAGGACCTCTTGGCAAGTCTGGTTTAGTGGCACAAAGGTGGCTTCAAGCCAGCATCTCTCTCCTTAACCCTAGGTGGTGAGTTTTGTGCTGTGCCCCAAAGCATCTCACCAGTGGATGTGTGTGCTTTTTAATGCATACATAAGGATGTTTAGATAATTCTAGATTACCCTACCAAGCGATACTGTGCTTTAAAACACCAAGGTATTTCCAACAAGTTCTGACACTGGACAGCAAAAAGGAGCAAACATCGACATCCAACTTAGCTTTTATTCTGAGATGTGTTTTATAAGAGTATAAAGAAAATCAATATTCCTCTCCCAACTCTTGCACACTCTCCTTTTAAGCATGAGGACTGACATCCATGTGAAAATATCAAAATGAAAGCATTCTTCTCTCCAGGAGGTTTTGGTTAATCAGGTGCAATCTAGTACAAACAACACTGAGGTAAATAAATGCCCTGAGCTTGTGGAAATTCACAGGAGGTGAGACAGTTGAGGCTCTGACTGTGAACCCTTTATTTTGACTGGTGACTAGTTATATGTCAAGCACCCCAACTGACTCCTTGTGAGAGTCACTGTTCTCTGTTATGAATATCGGGCTCATAATCTAACTCAGAGGGTCTCAAACTTCATTACTCTGCGAACCCTTCTGACAACAAAAATTATTACGTGAGCCCAGGAGGGGGGTGAAGGCTGCACCCACATGAGCCCTGTTGCCCCAGGTGAGGAAACCCAAAGCCTGAGCTCTGTCATCACTGGGGAGTAGTGGTGGGAAAATGAGAACAAAGCAGAAGTCCAAAGGCTTCACTCAAGGCAAGGGGACCTAAATCTGAACCCAGCCTCCCAGGGCCAAAGCCCTCAGGCTTCAGCTTTTGTGCTGGGCAATGTGACCCTAGGCCCTAATGCTAGGCCTAGTGACCATTAAAATGGGGATGCAATCCACACTTTGAGAGCTGCTGACCTACCTTTTAGTTATTCCCCCCGCCCCCAGTATGTTAATGTTTAAAGGGGAGTTGCTATTTTTGTTATAGTCAATAACTAACTGGTGGATTACACTGTAAAATTAGAAAAAAACATTTGACTGGAATTGGCCTATATGAGCCTACACTGGATTGCATATGACACAACTGTAACATAAAAGCTAGGTCTAAACTACAGCATTCTGTCGACAGAAGACACCTTCTGTCAACAAAACTAGAGAGCGGCCCCACGACAAATGTGTTCTGTCGAGAAACTGTTGACAAAATGCAGCAGTTTTCCTGGCAGAGTTCTGCCTTGATTGTACAAGGCACAGTGACTCTGTCGACAGAGTCTGCTGACACAAAAAATAGTGTAGATATTCCGGGGGGGTGCGGCTCTGTCAACAGACAGGGCTTCCAGTTCACTGGGCTGCCTGGTTTGCAAAGCTTCAGGTTGGCTGTTCTATCAAGAGAAGCCTGGGCAGTCTGGCCACTTTCTGTTGACAGAGGGTGTTGCCAGGGGAAGCCCCATTAGATGTGGGTGAGTTCTGTAGACAGAGGTTCTGTCAGGAAATAATTCCTGACAGAACCTCTGTCAAAAGTGACTTCTGTCGACAGAACTCTGCAATGTAGACACAGCTATAGTGATTCTTCACATTTTGTTAGGCCATGAATGCAACACAGCTGCTACTGCAGTACAGCCACTGTTGTGGTGTTTTAGCACCATAATGTAGATACAGGTTTTCCATCAATGTAGGTAATCCACTTTTCTGAGAGGTAGAGGCCAGATCAATGAAAGAATCTTTCGATTGATTTAGCCACATCAATACTGGGGGGCGGGGGTTGATAGCTCTAACTACAGTGTTCAAGGCATGAATTTTTTCACGGAGCTGAGCATCGGAGCTAGGTTGACTTAAGTGTTACTTGCAGACCAGAACTCTCTGTAACTCTCTTGAAAGCCACAGAGACTTAGATCTTCAGCCCAGAGAGCCTTCATGATTTGGATATTATTCTTCAACTTCACTGTGCCTGAAGTAGGGCATATAGCAACATAAAACCTGAATCGTGATGTGCAGAAAACAAAAGGTACAGCTTTGGCATTGTGAAAGCTGTATTTGTATGTCATCCAGGTTTTTAAAAAATCACTGTTACCAAATTGACTAGGAGAGTTGGAATTGCTTTGAATGAATTAATTGATGTTTAACAGGTTTTTTTATTTTAACAATTGTTTCATTGTGTGACTGCAGCACTGAGAAGCCACATGCTAGGTATTAGTTAACAGTACAAAATTAAATACAAGCCATCTATCTGGTGTATAAGAAGACTTTCAGGAAAAACTTACACAGATATTTTTATTAAGGGCCTCCATTAGTTATGTTAGGCAAAGATAGCATGACAGTGAAAATTTGTTAGGAATGTGTTGATAACAGTTGTAGCAGAAAGAGAATAAAACCAATGCTGGTTCCAGTATCCCGAAGGGAAAGTCTAAAACAGTTTCATCAAGACCCAGGACACCCGTGAAAGAGTCACCATAATGTTAAAAAATATATATTTCATTTTCCCCACACTGGTAAGCCTTAGGAGCTTGCTCCTCTGCTGCTCACTGTAACACAGTCAGTGGGTGAAGTGAAATTCCCTCCCCTTCTGTTCTGCTTTATACTACACAGACTAGAAAAGTGTAGGCTTAGCTGCTAAACATGTAACATATGCTGAAATGTGAATTTGATTCAGCTCTTGGAGACCTGGTTGGAATGTAAGGGATGTGCATGGAAGATGGACGTCTTATATTTACAGTAACCTTGAATTTCATTTCCCATCAGGATTTTAATTTCAGGAGGCATTATGCAGAAAATTGAGGCTCTGGGCCAGATTCCCCACTCCCTTACACCTCGGGCGGTCATTTCCACCTTTGCAAATTTAGTGTAAAATAATATCAAATTGAATTCCCCAGTCGCAGCAGGAGTGGAGTTTTGCACTCATGCTGCACAGATACAAATGGCTGCACAAGTCCTGCACAGTGCAGAATTAATCCCTCTGAATTTTGGGTATATGAAGACAAGAGCCTGTATTTCAAACAATCAGACACTGTGGTGGTACACAACACGTTCACCAACAGAGCCCAGGAATCATTCCAGGGATAGACTACAAGTGATATGAATGTGGTAAGCTCAATTTCATTTTGACACTCATGGATTTTTGTCCATGTGACTAAGTAGGTGCTGCTTAGTAAAAGGTTGGAATAAAAGAGCTGTTACAACTCAGCATGGGACCACAAAGAGGTAGGAACATAGGAAAGCTCCGTAGCACATTGTTTTTGATAGCTTCTTGTTTTCATATTCCCAAAATTTAAGGCAAAATCATACTGAAAAAATCCTGCTTATGGAAAGTGCAATTACATTTATCAATCAGGAAATACCATCACCTTGAGTTTTAATACCTATAAAATATTGTTAGCAGAAAGTGAAGCATTGCCTAAGTATTTAAAAAGATTCTGTTTGTGGCTTGAAGCTCATCTATGTGTAAACTACTTAGCGAAAGAATATCTTATCAACAAATTCACTTGATATAAATAGAATTGTCTGTAGTGTTTTCTTTTAGCTGGCAGTGAACTCAGCACTCATAAAGTTGACCATCAGTATCATTTTATTCAATCAAATAAGGCCTCATGTAGTGTATGCCATTACAGAATATAACAAGAACTGCTGTAATTTGGGCTGAATCAGTTATCTTTCTACCTTGTGAATACAGAATGAAAAAGTTACTAGCAATTCAGGATGACCTTCTTTAGTTCAGTATGTTACAGGCATGGGTTTTTTTTGTTTGGTTGGTTGGTTTGGTTTGTTAGTAGGAAGAAGAAATTTGCATTGGACTAAATGAATACTAATGAAATTCCTTAGCTGGTTTTCTTTGTGATAAGAATAAAAAAATAAAACTAGGTTCCTCCCGAATCTCCAGCGATTTTTGCCCTTTGTTCTAATAGAAAGAAAACTGACAGTAGAAAAGGAGAGCAAAGTAATTTCATAAAAATATCTTCATTTTTAAGAATGCTTTTGTTGCAAAAGTGTTGGTATGCAATTTCTTCAATCTACTTTTTAAGGCTGTAAAGAAAAAGTACCTATTTGTTCTGCACTGCAACAATGCCAGCTGCATTCAATCAACTAAAAAGCTGCAAGCCATAAACCTTCCTCCACAGCTATAGAAGAAAAAAAGGCAGGGCCATAAAAATTCATCAGGATAATGTAGAGATGAGGCGCGTTTGAATCACCATCCTTGCAATCAACCAATCACTCATCCTGTGGCATTTACAGCACATCTCATTCCCCTGTTCCTTAAGGACAATTGATTTTCCTGATTCCATTAGCATAACGGCGAGGAAAATGACTGCAGTGCAATATTTCTGGAAAGTTCCAACAAGTATGCTGTGTGCTGGAGTGTGACCATAATAATAAGCTACCTAGCTAGCAACTGCGTGTGCTTCTGTTGCTGCTGCTATGGTATCACATCAGAGTGAAAAGGACACAGACTAAGCAATTTTGGGTTCAAGTAAAGAAAAAAAATGTTTTCGCAAACTATAAAACAAAAACTCATTTAAGCAAATAAACATAATTTCAAGGAGGGCCGATCAGTAGGCAACATCTAAGAGCCCCTGAGCATTATTGTGTCATGGTTAATAATTCCATTTTCTGAATCATTAGCAATACTTCTTCATTCCACAATGGCTTTTTTCTCTCTTGCTTTTGCTCAGGTTTAAGACAGAAGAAAATGAAACTTTAATATCACAGTCTCCTTATAAATATACAAGAATAATGCAACAGTGGATTCCCCAAATAATATATAATCATGCACAGCATTACATAGTCATCAGCCCTAAGCAGGGGTCTGCACATTTTTCAGTTTTCTCTTTGACTTCAATGATAATATCCACTTAGGCTTAAATTATTAAAGATGATGAAACTTCATTGGTGCACACGCACTGCCTAACCTTAAAACTGTACATGATTATCTTCTCTTGTAATGTATTTTAAAATATATGTTACACTTTTTTTGAAGCATAATTCAGACTACTGTTTCTCAAACAACATAAAATACTTTTCATCTTGTGAAGAGTCCTTTAGACTCCTCCAGTCCTCTCTGTTGTGTGTAGAATTACAGAATCATAGAACACTAGAACTGGAAGGGACCTCAAGCGGTCATCAAGGCCAGTCCCCTGGCCTCACAGAATGACCGAGCACTATCTAGACCATCACTGATAGATGTCTAGCTAACCTGCTCTTAAATATCTGCAGTGATGGAGATTCCACAACCTCTCTAGGCAATTTATTCCAGTGTTTAACCACTCTGACAGTTTGACAGTTTTTCTTAATGTCCAGCCTACACCTCCCTCGCTGCAGTTTAAACTCATTGCATGTTTAAGTCATTTTTATAGTTTCAAATCAAGTGGGTTATGCGTGTTAAATTCAAACACTAAACTGAATTCAAAGCTGATACAAGGCTGCCCAAAGAAAAGACTTTCCCTTATAAGCAGTCAAAATCAATAATTTATAAGAAATAATCAATAAGAAATGCCCTGTTGTTAATGCTGTTTGTGTCTTTTGACTCTAATAATCCCTTGCTACTCTGGTCATCCAGCTATGATACCTAATAACAAACTTCATAATTAAAAATTAGAACTTGATGGAGATTTACCTCTTCAAAGCACTGTACAAACAGGAACTGATCCTTACAACATTGCCTTGGGGGACAGTAGGTAAATATGATCACTCTCATTTTATGGAGGGGCATAATGAGACAGAGAAGAATAGATCCAAATTTTTCCATGCACGTTCAATTTCCAGGGAGTTCTAACAATGTCTGGCACACAGGAGACAGAAAATCAAGGACTTTGAAGCTTTTGGTTCCTGCTTACACCACAACCTAACATTCAGCACTTCTGAAAATCAGGCCATTTGTTTACATGCCTAAATATGGATTGAGGGGCTTGACTTTTGCCACACAAAGATAAAATTTTGGCCCTAGCTGTTGTGTTTAATATCTTCCGTTTTCATTCTACCTTGTGTTTATATTGCATTTTTACTCCAGCAGGATCCCAAATCACTTTACAAACCATACACAGGAATCATATGTAGACTTGCCAAAAGTGTTTCGATTAGAGCTCTACGTACTTTCTATTGACTCTAAAGGACGATAACTACAGAGCCAATCAAACCAGAGAGGCTACCATGTGAGGTCTACAAATCCCATGATGCAGCATGTGGTGCCCTGACCCTTTGGTTTTGGTGTGGTAATCTCATACTTGGGCACATGTGGCAAGTCAGGAGAGCCTAATGGGACTGCTCTGATAGATTGGGCATCGGAAAGGTGTGGCACTGGCTAAGGAAAGCTGGAGGAGCCCTCAGGCTGAGCCTGGAGCCAAGTGTGCTGCCTCCTCAGGGTTGAGAGTCCCTCAGTCTAGGAACTCGCAGCAGGAGACTGTGTTTAGATCAGAACTAGAGATCTGAGACAGACCACTGTCAACCCCGTTCCTGCTGAGCCCATGTGACCAGGCTCAAAGCCACATTGCACCTGGACCTTTATGCCTCAGCAGCCGCCACCAAAAGAAGCAGCCAGAAGGCACTGGTTGGACCAGGAGAGCCTGAGCCAGGCACACACAAAGTTGTGGGATGTGTGAGTAGTCCATCAACTATCTTTGTCTGGGGAGACCCCATAACGCCCCTTGATGGTCTGGTATGAAAGGCCTTTGTGCTACAGACAGTGCCTCATCACAGACGATGAAGGCAAAGCCCAGGGTGCTGCTAAGAAGTGAATTTGTCTGTGTAGTGTTGATGGCAGGTGTTTTATAACCAGGATTACTGCCAGCTATCGCTGTGCAAATTTTAACCTGCTCCATAGAGAAGTGTTTCACACTTATTGCTGAGATGGCATTTGCAGCTTCCAAAATACCTAGTGCTGTTTTGAAATGCCTGTTCATGGCAAGGGTTTTATGACTGGGAGAGAGTGTGCATTTTTGGTGAATGTTCTTGTGTAAATTAAGGACTTTGTTCATTTATTTTCTGTTCAACACAGACAGTGAGTAGTGGTTAGGTGTACTTTCATGTTTGTAAGTTCTACCATTGGCTGAGCTGTTGCAATGCCACCTATTGACTTTTCACTGTCATTATGGCAGGTGCTCTATTTAGTCTGTTGACATGTCATTGTATTACAAGTACACTGAATTGTCTAGGAAAGCTGTTCCTGGCTCCAACGTGGGTGTTTTCTGATTTCCTTAGAGCAATAAGTATTACTTGCTTTATGTACTAGGCCTCTTGCATGATTTAGGCTGGTGCTGTTCTTGGTAGCTCTCAAAGTCCCTAGCAATGGCGATACAGTATGTAGCCAGGTGCAGGCTCTGCCAGTTCTGTCATTCTTCCTATAAGCAGAGTGCTACTGCAAATTGATGGGTAGCAGAGTCCCTCCTATCCTGCACCACCACTGGGCCCTCCCCAGGTTCTCATATCATTAAGACCCTCAGGCATCCAGGCAGCAGGTGAGCATATGCCTGCTCCGGGGTTACCAGGAAAGGACAAGAGATCAATACATGTAATCTCACACCTACAGGCAGCAGCATGATCCAATGAACTGGGCACAGGGCTCTGTGCCCAGGCCTTCTAAATTCAAATCCTTGTCTGATGCTGACTTTGATGCACTTTTGGGCAAATCACTTGACCTCTCTGTCTCCTTTTTCTCAGCTATAAAACTGAGATTCCACTATGTTTAGAACTGTTGTCAGTATTTAGTTAATGTCTGTGTGGTGCCATGACTGCCTGGTATCTCCCCATTTAGTACATGGGCTTCTGTGACCAGTCCTTTGAAGCTACAAAACATCTTCTAACTGCTACATACCAATTTGTTCCCACTGAAATGCAGCCACTGTAGAGCAGAATGTGACAGTGCATTGTGTACTTCTCAGCCAGAGCCTGGGATTGGGACCACTGGTGCAAAGCCCGGACGCATTGGGTCCATTGTAGCCAATTAAAATAATCCTGGGGAAATTAAGGCGTCAGAATGGAAGTCACTCAAAAGGGAGCCAGGACAATTAAACTAACACCAGTGAATCTTGTAACAAACCTTAGGTGGTTTTTGTCGTAACTACCAGTTTTCAGGCACTCCGCTTTAGCTCTCATTTGGAAACCAGCTTGTGCAGCAGCCTGGGCTTTTCTACCCAACAAACACTTTGCCAGCAGAGCCAGTGGTGTAGAGACAGTGTGAGCTGACAGAAGGGGTCAGCTCTGTTGGCAAAGCTAAACCCCCACCCAAGCACCAGGAGCTAAACTGAGAGCAGTGCTTTGCTATCAACACAGTAGCAGACACACGAGGGCTGTTCCTACTGAACTAGGTGAGCTCGTATGGGTTTGGAATTTTTCCCCATGCTCTGCTGGTGTAGCTATGCTGCAAAACCCCCCACTGAACAGCACAACTTATTAAACTACGAACAACCCTTTCTGTAGACACTTAAACCATGGGACTGTTCACACTATGGAGACAATACCAGCCTAGCTACATCACCTTAACTATACTCACTTAACCTCATAGTTGAGAAACAGCCTACAGCCACAGAATGAGTTTCTCCCTGAGTGATGACAGCATGGTGGACAGAGGCATTCTTCCTTCAGTATAGCTTTGCCTTCCCTGAGGGTTAGGTTAGCGCAGCTGTGTCACAAAGGATTGATGAGGGAGGGCTCATGCCATTGACCAACATAGTATGTTGACCCAAGTTTTAAGTGTAAGCCAAGCCCATGTCTATGTACAAACCGGCACTGATTTAGTTAAAGCGATTTAATTAAATGGGTGCATAGATGGGTGCATAGCTATATAGATGCTCTTGTTGTGGTTGAACAGCGATTTCTTTTGGTTTAGCATAAACATATTGCTTATTCAAACTGCTCCACAAGATAGGCTGTCCTCCATGGTTACTCAAGATGATCCGGTTGTTCCACGAAGACATGAGAGGAACCATCCAATATGATGGCGCATTATCGGATGCTTTCAGAATCAGGAGCGGCGTCAAACAAGGATGCGTGCTTGCTCCGACATTGTTCGGGATCTTCTTCGCACTCCTCCTGAAGCATGCCTTTGGATCTTCAACAGAGGGCATCTTGCTGCACACAAGATCTGATGGGAAACTGTTTAATCTTGCAAGGCTGAAAGCTAAGTCTAAGGTGCCGGAAGTCCTCATCAGAGACATGCTGTTCGCAGACGATGCTGCTGTAGTGTCTCACACAGAAGACCAGCCTCAAAAACTGCTGGATCAGTTCTCCAAAGCGTGCAAGGGCTTTGGGCTTACCATCAGCCTAAAGAAGACAAACGTACCCGGTCAGGATGTTGCTGAATCCCCATCAATAAGCATTGACAACTATACGTTAGAGGTCGTCCACGAGTTCGTTTACCTCGGGTCCACCATCACTGACACCCTGTCATTGGACACTGAGCTAAATAGGAGGATCGGAAAAGCGGTCACAACTCTGTCCAGACTCAGCAAGAGAGTGTGGAATAACAACAAGCTGTACACTCACACCAAAATGCAAGTCTACAGAGCCTGCATCCTCAGCACCCTCCTTTATGGCAGCAAGACTTGGACCCTGTATGCCCGCCAGGAAAAGAGGCTGAACGTCTTCTACTTGCGCTACCTCAGGCGCATCCTTGGAATATCATGGAAGGACAGAGTGACCAACACCGCCGTCCTCGAGCAAGCCGGAATTGCAACCATGCACACACTCCTCAGGCAGCGTCGGCTCCACTGGCTTGGCCATGTCCACAGGATGAATGATGGAAGGATTCCAAAAGACATCCTGTACGGTGAGCTAGCCTCTGGCAAAAGACCTCCCGGACGCCCCCAGTTGCGCTACAAAGATGTATGCAAGAGAGACCTCAGAGAGGTAGACATCAAGCTGGACAACTGGGAAGAACTAGCAGACGACTGCAGCAGATGGAGGCAGGGGTTACACAAGGGCCTTCAGAAGGGCGAGATGAGGATCAGACAGCTAGCAGAGGAGAAGTGAGCACACAGAAAGCACACTAAGGACTTGCCAGACACCCACCACATCTGCAAAAGATGCAGCAAGGACTGTCACTCTCGCGTGGGTCTTCATAGTCACAGTAGACGCTGTAAATGAAGTCCTCAGTTGAAACTATAAAGGGTGTGATCCATAGTCTATGCAGACTGAAGGATGCCTACTATTGACTAAAGCTCAACTGAAAAAAAGCCTGATTAAAATGGAAAGAAAAGTGTCAGTGATTACAAGCCGGGGGCTTGTCCAGAACTGGACTGGTACCCTCTGCAGCTTAATGCATGAGTATCTACCCTTTGAGCTCAGCTTCTCCCACCCTACATAGCCTTCAGAAAAGCACCTAACCTGACTGTTGGTCCTCATGGAGTTCGACCCTCACCAACAGAGACAGAGCTTATTGGGGCAGAACCCCAACTACCACACCCAGTTCCAGAAGGTTCTGGGTGTGGAGTGCTAACTCCACCGAGCAACCGTGATCCAGGCACAATTCTCCTCTTATCTCCCCACCACAGGCCTTTTAAAGAGGTGTCTCCCCATTAAGTACATGGGTTACATTCACATGTCACTGGTTCTACTTAAGTGCAACTCTATTGTCCTCAGTTTGTAGGACAGTCCCTGCTTGTGCATGTAGGGGGAACTTTTCCCTGCCCCTCTTTGTCCATTTGAGGGACTCAGGACAGCAGAACCCAGTGCGGTCCCATAGCACACATAGGGCAGGATTTCATAAAACTGAACACGGTGCCCTACAGATCCTCCAGCTCTTCCCCAAGGGGCATGTTTTTTGAGGACTGGGGGCTAGGACTGCAGTGAGGGAAGAAGGCTCTGCAGAATGGATCCACTGCTATTCTTGTCCTTCCTTAGGTTGAATGCTTACTGATGACAAGAAGGGATATTTCTTTGAGGGTGTATAAGCTGTTTGAGACAAGGCCCTTTCAACTGTAAAGTGCCGGGCACATCAGTCATGTACATAATTAATAACTAATGATCACTCAATGCTATTTCCACCTGGCAGCTTCTGTATGTAGTGTCTAGCCTGGGGTGTGGTATCTGCAATGACATCAGGCACTGGCCAATCAGATACCATCAGGCTACTTGGAGCCTTGTGGTAAGATACACACAGATAGCCTGGACACCACAAGCAGCTTGAACAGAGGAGGGGATTGTTGTTCAGCAAGCTGCTGCATTTAAATAATAAAAGCCCCTTTAAAAAAAAAAACACTCTTCCCTTCTCTTTGCTGCCTGCCACAAAAGTACTTGTGGTTCGGAAGCGGGGTGGGAGAATGCTCTTTAAAAGCCTATTAAATGTTATTGTTGGAAGAAGATGCCCATAATGTGATTCCTGCCCCAGAGCACTTCTCTCCTCCGCCACAGTGGTGCCTCAGCTTTCTGTTTGTTTTGTGCTACCAGCCTCACGTTGACATTATGTCTCATGATGAATTGGTGCCTGATGTCATAGCTAGTGCTCATAGTGCTCCGACAGGAGACAATGTGGTTTTATAATTGCAGCAGTTACCCCTGGCACCGATGGAATAACTTTTAACCCCTTCTGTACATCAGTGTCCTCCAAAAGTGATTATTTTTGTAAGATACTTGGTTAAATATAAACCTTTCTGTTGGTTTGCAGATTTCAAGGCCAGATGGGACCTTTGTGATAATCTATTTTGACCTCCTGAATAACACAGGCCAGAGAACTGCCCCTAAATAATTCCTAGAGCAAAGCTTTTAAGAAATTATCTTATCTTGATTTTTAAATTGGCAGTGATGGAGAATTCACCATGACCCTTAGAAAATTGTTCCGGTGGTTAACTACTCTCACCATTAAAAATTTACATCTTATTCCAGTCAATCTGTTGAGCTTAAACTTCCAGCTTTTGGATTGTGTTGATAGGTTTGGATTGTGCTGCTAGGTGGGAAGACCCACAGTTAAATGTTTGTTCCCCATGTAGAAAGTCACAGACCAGTGGTGGGCCACCTGTAGCCTAAGGATCTCCTGCGGCCATTGGGGTTCTGTGTGTGGCCCATGAGACATTTTGTTTACTGCCACCCATGTGCAGGATTGCCAGATTCTGCTTGTTTTTGTCTGCATTTTTCCCTGCTAGTATTACAAAAGTGACATGCTTGTGGAGCAAGGGCACATGAAACGAGATGCATGCTGATTGCAGACTACATTGTGAGAGCCGTGTGCTCCCTCTGCAGCCAGTCACTTCACTGCTACAGTTCAATCAGCACACCCACAAACTAGATACACAAGCAGTTAGCAAAACTACCTTATCCTGAGAGAAGCTCTTGGTTATGACAATCTTGCAGCCCTCTGAGATGAAGGACAGCCACTCATGCAGCTCACACACGAGCCTGGGTTGCCCCACACTGTTGTAGACTGCAATTAAATCATTGTTTCCTTCTGATTGTGGCATGTCTGAGTGCAATTACACGGTTAACTACAGACAAGGATTGACTTCACGGGTATGGACAGTATGAAAAGTCAAAAATTTCCCAATCCAGAAGAGCCACATCCCATGAGCATGAGCAATAGGTACAAATTAAGCAAATGCAGACCCAAACTTCATGGCTAGCCCTTGTCCCTACAGTGGACCAAAATCAACACTTAGCTCCAAATTTCCCTGAACTTTGGGGAAGTTCGGCTCTGAACCTTGAAGGCCAGAGCCAAACTGAACTGAGCTTTGCTGACCATGCCACAAGCATACATCTGGTTGCATACTCTTAAAGCAATACAATGTTACTAATAAGCAAAAAAGTTGGGAGTCTCAGGGTACCCACTGTACCATCATAAATAACAATGGCCAAACACTCTGTTTGAATCTGTATATAAAGACTCCAGAATTTCTCACCTGACAACTTCTCAATCCAATATCAGCAACAGCTAATGCCAACCCTAGCACTAATGCAGCCAAGGTGACATTCCTACACAGTTGTAAGGAAACCAAACATTGTATTAGCAGAGTGCCCTGAATTCAGGAGTCTGGGTACTGACCCTATAATGGGAGACCCCTTTGCAGAATCAAAAATTTGGATCACAAAGTAAGGAGAAACTTATTTTCAGGTTTTTTTTTTTAAAAAGACATCTCTTAGTAACATGTGAATCTGCACCCACTGTGTGATCGATCACTGAGCTGATACCAGAGCCTTGCAGTTCACTGCCGAATGTGAAACCTTTTAGCTGGGGAAGGAGGCCATGGTCAAACAAGCAGGCACAGTTCCAAAGAGCATGTACACGTGGCTGCCCTGGCCCTTATTATAATTTTGATTTTAAAAAATTAAAGCAAGTACACTCCCTTATCCTGCCAACTTAGCTTTTTAATACAAATTCAAAATGCTGTTGCCAGGAGTGAAAGCATCTGAAAGAACCACAGTGGCCTGCAAGTCTAGCAAAAGGGAGGTTTTTGTGACATTCCTGATAGCTTGTGCAGGGTGAGGGCAGGAGACAAGAGAACAGGAAAGGACTAAAAAAGCTGGAGTAGACATGAGGGAAAGGGAAATCACTGAAAGAGGAAGGCAGGTGCATTTTGTTGTTGTTATTGTATGACCCATACCGTTTAACAGCACTTTGAACATGGCCAGCTGGTGATCCTGGTGACATCAATTCACTTAAGTGAGCAAAATTCAGCTATGTGTTGCCCACCAGAAAAATCAAAGCCTATCAGTGATGGAAACTGACTGTCCCAGTCCCAGCACCCTGGGAAACCCTCAGAGATTTTTCTCTGGAGGCTCATGGTCCTGGGCATGTCCATCTCCTTCCCCAGCATTGGTTCCTATGAGCACACACAATTATTTGTATTGCACTTTGAACATGTGCATCTAGGCCGAGGTAGGAATTTCCTGCACCAGGAATGGGCATATGCAGACAGAGACAGACAGATGTTTAAAAAGTAATTGCATCAAATTTGAAGAGCTTTAACATCTAAAAAGAGAAATAATGAAACCCCAGAGGTTTCTTTTTCACATCTTTTACCTTTTTCATTTTCTCTAGAAAGCTTAAGCAGGTTTGTTTATTCCTCTAAGATGAATTTTTTTTAAAATTCCATACATGCTGCCTTGTGACTATATTACTGAAACCTGCAGATAGCAGGCACTCTTTCAGACAGTGCTTCTTGACGCTTCCAGGAACTGGAGCAGTGACAAGCCAGCTGCTTAAATAAAACAATGAAAGCAGAGGTCCTGTATGAATCCTGCTCTTGGAATGGAAGAATCCCAAGCATTGGTACAGGCTGGGGACTGACTGGTTAAGTAGCAATTCAGCAGAAAAGAACCTGGGGATTACAGTGGATGAGAACCTGCATATGAGTCAACAGTGTACCCATGTAGCCACGAAGGCTAATCCACCCAAATATATCATTAGGAAGAGCATTTCCACCAGCTCTTGAGAAGTTATTATTCCCCTTTATTCAAGCACTGGTGAGGCCACATCTTGAGTATTGCAACCAGTATAGAAAGGAGGCGGATGCATGGGAGAGGGTCCAGTGAAGGACAATGAAAATGATTAGGGGCTGGAGCACATGACCTGTGAAGAGAGGCTGAGGGATTTGAGCTTATTTAGTTTGCCAAAGAGAAGAGTGAGGGATGATTTGATAGCAGCCTCAGCTTCCTGAAGCGGGGTTCTAAAGGCAATGGAGAGTGAGACTGTTCTCAGTAGTGACAGATGGCAGAACAAGGAGTGATGGTCTGAAGTTACAGGAGAGGGGTAGGTTGGATATTAGGAAAATCTATTTCACTACAACGGTGGTGAAGAACTGGAATGTGTTTCCTGGAAAAGTGGGGGAATCACCATGCCTAGAGGTTTTTAAGCCCCAGCTTGCCAAAGTCCTGGCTGGGATGATTTAGTTGCGGTTGGTCCTGCTTTGGGCAGGGGGCTGGACTCAACGACCTCCTGAGGTCTCTTCTAGCCCTATGAGTCTATGAATTCCAGGGGAGCATGAAGAGCAGAACATCAGCAGAAGAGATTCCAGGGAAAGGAAGCAAAACAGCAGCAGAGGAGGAAGTCTTGTGGAACAAGAGAATGGCAAGAGAAGTGAGGCATAGCAGAGGAGGAGCATAAAGTGGCAGATGCATGGGAGGACATCAACAGGTAAATAGTGAAGGCCGTAAAACAGTGCAGCAGTAGAAGAGACTCGGGGAGAAGAACAGCAAGGCAGGTGAATTGCAGTGAAGGATGGGTCTGTTAATTATAACAACACAATTGTAATATACAAAAACTCTGTGAAAGGGTAACTGGGTATCACTGGCCACTTGAACTTCACTCCATAGTTAAAGAGATAGATCATGCCTCTGTAGTCTTCCATAGGTTCTCATACTATGCCCAGTACAGAAGAAGCTAAGTCATAATAAGTGTATATAAACTGCAACCACTTCATGTATCAGGAGCTGAAGTGAGAGCTACAGTTATGGTAAAATAAATCATTTGTTCTAGCTCCCTAGTTTCACTCACTATTAACTTTCTGAAACCTTCCTTGCTTGGGCTGATATTGTCTAGATTTGATCTCTACCCAGAGGTTGCTGATTTGTTTTTTGAAAGTTTGAGCCAAAACAGTCCAGGTTTTTCTAAGCCAAGGGAGTAAGGACAACATATGCACTTTTTCCCTTACGGAAGAAAGAATTTCTCCCCACCTTTTAGTTTGGCTAGCACCAAAATTAGCTGTTGGGATGTAAGCTGAAATTGGCATGAAGTCAGGCTTCACTGCAGAGAAGTGCCTTCATGTACTCAGGTGAAAACCAGTTCTGATGTGCAAACTCGGGGTACATTTTGTGAGTGTTTGGTATGCTATATTGTGCAATGCCTGGCCAATTTAGCTAGGCAGTGATCATTCCCTTGTAAAGCAGGTACACAAGGAGGAAGAGGTTTGGTTATTCATGCAGCCTTAATACCTTAATGTTCTCATTTTCAGATGCCTTTATTTTGAGTTCTTACATGTTTTTGATGTGTCATTTTCTGTACAGAACTAAATAATATGTTCAGTAGCTAATTGTATACAGTTTTTTTCTGTGTATTTTTGTAGCATATATATGAACTGCATAATACATGTGTTATACAGACATCAATCTCCAAGCACTTCTCAAAGGAGGACACTAGCATTATCTGCTTTGTAGAGATGGGAAACTGAGGCATGAGGCGGTGCAGCAACTTACCCACGGTTGTCCAGCAAACCAGTGGCAGAGCTGGGCATTGAAGGCCCCTAAGCCACACTCCCCATTGCTTATGTGATCAACCAAGACACATGAAGTATTATAGGTAATTGCCATTTCTTTACCCCTCTGCACAGAGCTGTGTAAGTTAATGAGCTCTGAAATATGAGTTTCAAACAACTTTCATTTCTATAACATTATACAGCTTTCTGACCCCCTTTAAACTCTTTTGTGCCATTCAAAACAACATTTCATTTGTGAGTTACAGGGGTACTGCACCATAGGACAGCTTAGAAGGAATTAAATAGCAAAGCAAGCATAGCTTTTGGTCAACTAACCATCTGGGCTGTATCCAAATTGGCCATGAATAGCGCCAAGGGATGAATAAAATGAGTCAGATAATAAGAATCAGCCTGAGCATTCACCCAATACCTTGAAATAACTTTTTATGGTTAAAAAAACAAACTTAGGTTCAGCTGGAAAACTGAAATACCACAGGAAATATCAGAATTTCTGAGCTGATTTACGAAAAGAAGCAACAGTCTTTTTGTGTCAACAGATGTTAACAGATTCTACGTGATTACCCCAAGAAAACATTAACAAGAAATCTGTGACGTGTGCGCCCAAGTCTTTCAGTCACTTTAGAACACTGCGCCAGTAGCAACTTAGAGGCCCTAGGAACAAGTGGGCAAGATCAGCCCCAGGGGCTGGATCCTGCCTGCCAAATATTTCTCTCTGGCTCACCCCGCTGATTGGTAGAGCATGCATACTTACAGCCGGCAGCACATCTTCAGCTGCCTTTCCCTGCTCCCTGCCTGCCAAGCTGCTCCTAGAATTCTCCTGCTGGCTGTGCAGATGGGGAGAGGGGGGAGGGGAGAGATGCTGAAATCTGGGTGTTCCCCTGCCCCTGTACCCCGTCTCCTCAGAACAGGGATCAAGGAGAAGGAGACACACAGTGGCACTGCTCCACTCTGAAGTATGTGGCTGGTCAGTGACTCAGGAGTTCAGAGCAGGGGAGCAGGGCAGACAACAGAGCAGGACAGATTTTCCTTCAGGCGAAAAAGGGGGGCTTCTCTCAGAAACTTACCCTGTGGCAGCTGGCACACACACACACTGTGTCACTGTCACACAAATGCAGTGTGTGCCCCCCCCCCCCCCCGGCACATAGTCACTGTCACGTATATGCTGCAGCACACAATCTGTTACAAAGTCTTGTCTCACACACAAAGTGTTTCTCATACACATTCACATACTCTCTTTGTCGGTCTCTCTGTAAACCCCAGCCCCAAAACTTCTGTCCAAGGCCCTGCCCCTTCCAGAGGGGCCAGAGCCAGCCCATGACCAGGACCAAAATTTGTGGAATGAAAATTATTGCCCACCCTGCCCTAGGGAATACTCGTGGGTTTGAATGCTTATAGAGAAGGTCGCATTCCAACACTACAGGCCTTTCAGATGGAGATGAGTCTGGCATCAAAGCCTGGATTTCAACACCCCGCAGCTTCATGATGGTTGTGTTCCATCTGCATGCGCCCTTCTCCATATTAGGGGTTCACATGCCCCCCCCACCAGTCATGAGCTGTAGCAAATGCTGAAGCCCCCACTATAGAATCCCATAATTTACAGATGGTTGTATAGCTTCAATAAAATATATAAGCTGTGTCTACACTACCACCCTCCTTCGAAGGGAGGATGGTAAGTAGGGTGTTGGGAACTTATTAATGAAGTGCTGCGCTGCATATGCAGCACTTCATTAAGCAAATTCCACCCCTGCCCCCCCATAGCAATGTCAAAGTTTTAAACTTCAAAGTACTGGCTTGCATTTAGCTGCGGCTCACCTGCCAGTACTTTGAAGTTCTGGGGCAACTTCAAAGAACCAACAGGTGAGCCGCGGCTCGATGCAAGCCAGTACTTCGAAGTTGCCGCTGGGGACTTGCTTAATGAAATGCTGCATATGCAATAGTGCTGCATATTAGTAAACTCCCAACACCCTACTTATCATCCTCCCTTCGAAGGAGGGTGGTAGTGGAGACAAGCCCACAGAGTTTCAAATGTGTCATCAGTGGTGTTAGTCAGTGTCCCCTCTAATTTTTTTCCATACTGGGAGGAATAATTTTGTTATGTGCACCAAGGCATGTGCAGATGTGCACCACCCATAGAAACACAGGCTGTCTACTGTGAGAGGCTGTGGCCAGCCAGCTAATCAGCTGCGTGACACCTGCACCTCTCCTGAGCATCCACTGGTGTTAGCCAAAAGAGCTGCAAATAAGGCCTCCAATGAGTGCCTGACTTTTTTTCCGCACAAATATTTATACCTTCACACTGCAAGTTTACATTTTGACCCTGCCCCTCCAGTGAGTTCCGTACAGGTTCCAGGCATCTCCCTGAATGAAGCTTTTCATGGGCTCAGGGCCTCTGAACCTAGTTTTCATCTTTTGGTCCCATGGGGCTCGGAGCTTTAGAATGAGGTAACATGATACTGAAGAGGCTCTTTTTCCCTCTAAGCTATTTGTACAATCCAGTTCTGTGCAATCAGTAACATACGTTTTCTGTATTAGGTTCAGCCGCTGATGCCGAACCTTTGGAGCAGTGTTCTTTTAATAGCCCTATGCGTACATAATTCCAATGCTGGCCAACAGAGCGGGCAGCCAACTTGCAACTGATGTCTGTTGATTTTTTTTTTTTGTTTGTTTATTTGCAGATCACCGAGAGCATGTGAAGAGTGGGTATGTGTGAAAGGAACTGCAGACTGAGCAGCTTAAAATTGGAACGCTGCTGAGTACAAACCAATGTCTCTTTGCTTGAGCTCCCTAAGGACCAAACCCTGATGCCTAGATAAAACTGAGCAAACAGGTTTTGGGTGCAGGGAACTTCATGGGGCCAGAGGACCAGATTCATAGACCATCAGCAATGCCATAGTGCAGTCTATTCACTGTCCATCTTCAGGGGCTTTGGCCAATCAATTCAATTACTCCAGGATCCACTGATCTCTGCACTGCTCCTTCCTTGTCCTCATTCTCCTCCACAACACTCATTAGGATCAGTGCAGACAGAGCTGCAGCGAGCACAGGGGGAGAAACCGTACAAGGCAGGGACAGCCTCTTCACAGATACAGGCCCCACACTGCTCCACCTGACAATTCTGCTCCTGCAGTGAGCTCCAGGATTTGAAATACTTTTATTTTGTTCTTCACTAGAATAGCAATGAGCAAAGCAAGAGCATCTCTTGCAAATAAAGCAGAAACATTTAAAATGCCATTTCTTCCTCAACAGTGGTTTCTCTGGTTGAATTCTTGCTGTAACTCCTTGAACTAATTGCTTTGCTGAACTAATTCCTCTGGCCTACCAGTATTTATTGCAAACAACAATTCATCTTAAACACCTGCATGAGAGCACATGGAAAAGAAGTTCTGTTACAAAGGTGCACAGGCCTGCAGATTCAGTGATCACAGGCCCAGTGATTCAGAGGGGCCTGGGGCTCCTGACTACCACTGCTCTTACTGCTGCCCATAGTTCAGTAGTGGCTGGAGGCCTGGGCTCTTTAAATCACCACCAGCTCTGAGGGCTGGGGGAAGGCTGGATGCCTCTAGCCCCGCCCCTTCTGCCCGAGATGTCACCATATGCTTGACATATCCATCAACAGCGCAGAGCCAGCCCCCACACCTTGTTGGCCCCTCTGAGGGTGCAACTCCCACAGAGATCCCATGTACATAAGACTATAATTTGGCATTTACCTTTACAGATTAGGTTCTGAGTCCTGGTTATTCAGGACTAGTATCCTGCTTCTGAAAAATGATTCAGAGGAAGGGAAAAGACAGAACTATTAAAAGCTCTCATCATGCCCCTGATTAATCTGTTGTTAGTCCTTACACTGTACAAAGATATAAAGAGAAACTGTCCCTGAGACCAGACCTATCAGTCCATGCTTCATCTGTATCATTTAGGGTACATATTGCAAAAGGGGAAGAAGAATCTTTAGTGTCCAGGAGACTGATGACCAATCAGAGCCCTTCAAAATCATGAGTGAGGTCCCCAAACAATATGAAATTGGTTTAAAAATTATATGATTTAAAAATAAAATTGTGATGCATTTATTTGCCTTCTGCGTCTTTAAGGTTCTTGTTTCCAAGCTAGTCTATGTACCCATAAGATCTGGAAACTTACGTTCTTAAAAAATGAAATCTGAGTATCTCACATAAAAACATGATCCCAGGAGCCAGGACTTTTTAAATAGAATCATAGAATCCTAGGGCTGGAAGGGACCTCAGGAGGTCATCGAGTCCAGCCCCTTGCCCAAAGCAGCATGAAACCCCCAACTAAATAATCACAGCCAGGCCTTTGTCAAGGTGGGGTTCTTAACATGGAGATTCCACCGCCTTTCCAGGTTACACATTCCAGTTCTTCACCACCCTTTTATTGAAATAATAAATAAAACAATATACCTTACAAGACTCACTATAAAATCACCAGAGTTAGCAACACTCCAGCTTACCTCACAGAAGATGAGATTTCATTCCCTGTCTTAGCATAAAACTGCAAATGTTACTGGCCATAAAGTTATCCAGCCTTCAACTTTTGGTCTTAAGTCACCACCTCAGCTTTATACCAGTGCAGCTCCATTGAAATCAGTGGAATTACACATGCATAAAACTGAACTAACACAATGAGGAATCAGGCCAAAGCTATTAAAAGTTCAACCCAGAGATTTTCCTCTTAGCTGACACATATCTAGAATGAGAACTAATGCTCTGTCATTTCCTTAAATTAGGGCTGAAGATGAAAAATCCCTGTTGTAGGCAAAAAAACTCCCTGCACAGAAGGGAAGCACCTTTTCTTTTAATTTCAGTAGTGTTGGCTGGCCCATATACACAAGGGCTAGGGTTACACTAGAGAGTTTTGTCAACAAAACAGGGGTTTTGTCAACAAAACACGCTGTGTGTTTACACACAAGTGCCTTTTGTCGACAGCATATGGATAAAACCCAGCACTTTCCCCAAAAGGGTTCTGCCTCTCTGCTATGAGGCATAACGCCTTCATTAACAGATTTCTGTTGACAAAACAGCTGTGTAAATGCCCCCAGAGGGCCTCTCTCTCTGCAGACGGGGCATCTGCAACAGCCTGTCTGCTGTGCTTCCTCATGCTTGTTTTGTCAAGAGAACAGCTGGGTAGTCCGGCTGCTCTGTCAACAGAGTGAGCACTCTCCCAATTTGCTTTTGTTTGTGGCCACACGCTGTCAGCAGAATTGTCGGGAAGTCTTTTCTGACAGTGACTTTTGTCGACAGAGTTCTGTAGCATAACTGTAGCCAGGTGGCACCAAGTGCCTCTTGTTTAATAAAGGGATGTTAAATGTTCCAATCTGTAAGAGTGCCTAGACCTCATCTGTGTTTTGAAAGCAGGCTAGAGCCTTGGCCAGGCCACGATGACCCAACAGAGATGCATATGTATGTTCCAGCCCACCTAGAACCAACTCACTTAATGGAAAATCCCTCAGTGAAAAAATGTACAGTGTCACCAAACCTTTTATTCACTAATACTGTGCAATTGTGCCCAATTAATAGCAATTGTCATTGTGGGTTTTTTTTTTTCATTTGATGTCAGTTGAAAATCACCTATTTCCTGCTCCAAACAGCAATTAATGCTCATCATTGTATGCAGAACCATGCCATGCTGCAGGCCATTCAATTTGCCACTTAGCTTCACTATATAATTTTTTTCTAGTGTCAGGTTTTTGGCTCTGTGAAACAAGGACTTGAGTGGGCTGCAGTGGTGATTCCATTTG
Organism: Carettochelys insculpta; assembly: GCF_033958435.1. NCBI lineage: Eukaryota > Metazoa > Chordata > Testudines > Carettochelyidae > Carettochelys > Carettochelys insculpta. The sequence goes on from NC_134145.1 coordinate 9,679,397, forward strand.
TAGCTATTAAAGAATTGAAAGCACTCAAATATTACAGTGGTGGAGGCCATAAAAATAAGTACTTAGCTGATAAAGAAATGCCTCTGCTCTGGTCATTTCTATTTTAGCTTGAAGAAGGTCAGTTCAGTGATCAGAAAATCCAAGATCATGACACCTTTTATTGAAATGCACGGTAAGGCTCTGCTTACACTACAGATTGATTAAATGTTCTTGTTTCTGAATACAGGAGCCGAATGCTAATTACTATTAATGTTAATGAGATCCCTTACAGTAGTATACTCTGTGCCCTCTAGTCATCTTTTGATCTGGTCTGCAAGGATCGAGATAGTAGATTGAATTTGGCGTTTTGAAATGGAGCTAAAGACGGTGTGACCGAGCTTTAATCTGACTTACACCAGACTGGGAGAAGGGCAGGAGGTTGAACCATTTGAAATTTTTCCATCTTAACATATTTGGATATAAAATTATTTTTTCAATGAACTGGAAATTTTCACCCCAGCCCAAATGTCCATTTTTGTCTGTTTGGGGAGGGTGGCTAGCCAAAACAAAAAGATGTGGGGCTTTAGCTCATTGATGGAAAGGAAAGCTCCAGAATTGCTGCTGAAGTGCTTCAGAGAAAAAAATTATTTATGTGACCATCTCTAGCTGGACACCCTTTGTGGTCCATTTCGTGCAGGGTGATAGCGGCCTCCTCTGCCCAGATCTATGCAATGATGCGCACGTCAGCCTATGCAGACTGTGGTCCTTATATCTTTGGAAGAATTTCACCCTCAGTGTCTAAAACATTGTAAACATCTTTCTTCACAATATTTTGAAAGTAAATGAGAAAACTACAGACCCTTTTTCACTCTAGTGGCTACAGTCCAAAAACACAGTCTCTGTAAATAGTATTGAACTTATTTTTTTTTTTGGTGATAAAGCTCTTTGGGCTCCTTTTCAAATAAACATGTACAGCTTTAAATGAATAAATCATGCAAATACATGTTAATACATACATAAATTAGCACAACATAATAAGGAAACCGAAGAAACAATATTACAAGTTTTCTGCACCTCCAAAAATGTGAATGATATTTGCTTTAGAAAGAACAAATTCATTTACAGGAAGAGCTTATGTGAAGCCAAACAAACACGAATCATCAGTGAAAGTTAATTTTATGTTCTGCAAAGAAGGAATCTGTGCTTCCTACTACAATAGGCAAACTCCAATTAACTTAGGCAAATTTAAAAACATAGAAACAAAATTTAGTTTAGTAAATAAAGACTTAGAGACAAATACTCCTCTCATTTTCACATGCATAATTCTGTGGCATGCACTGTAGTAAAAGGTAATTGACAAGAGAATTTACCCCAAAGAGAGATGTTTTCAGGTAGATTTTACACACAAATCAGGCATTTCTATTTTTCTATTTTTTAGTCTTTTGGATTGATTTGAAAGCATTTAAAATCAGGGCTGTTAACTCTCATGCCTGGACACATGGGGATAGCTGTTGGAAATATGCACTTTCATTACACGGTCTCAATACTCAGTGTTGTGAGGTGGGCAGGGATTTTCAAAAGTCTAACTCTGCACTCACTGATATCAATGGCATTGACATGAGTGCTTGCAGAGTTCAGCCAATACTTTGTGCTGTTGAAAATCTTGCACCATGCTATTTTTTGCTGTGCTTACCAGAAAGAATGTATAATTTGCAAACATCACAGCCTCATTGATTTTAAGGCGAAAAGGTCCCATTATAATTATCTCATGTGGCTTCCTGGATAACACAAGCCAAATAACCTCACCCAATATTTTCTCCATGAAGCCCTGAACCCTCTCCCACTTATCGCAATCCTTCTTGAACAGTGGGCACCAGAACTGGAGACAGTGTTCCAGCTGAGATCACACCAGTGCTAAATACAGAGGTTAGCTGGCTTCTCTACTCTGACTCAAGATTCCCAAATTGCATTAACTCTATTGGCCACAGCGTCACACTGCAGCTATGATCAACAAATAACAAGCAGTCCTTCAGCACCTTGGAGACTAAACACATTTATTAGGTCATGAGCTCTTGTGGGTAAGACCTACTTCTTCAGATGATTGGAGTAAACAAAAAGTAGAATCCAGGGTTTATATAGAAGGGAAGGAAACGAGAGGGCAGAAAAATAAAGCTTACCTGTCACTAGTAGAACCAGCTGATGAAACAAACTACGTAGGATGTGTCCCTTTCCTGTGAATATCAAAGATGGGGAAATTGCATTCACATTTTGAGACTTTTCCATTAGCCCATATTTAATTTGTGACACATTAACTGCATTTTTCTAGTTTTTTAATCAAAATATCATATGCTACTCAGTCAAATACCTCACAGAAGCTGAAGTTTATTAAGTCAATAGTATTACCTTTATCAATCAAGGTTATACTCTCATAAAAACCATAGGAATTTAGAATCTCTTTTCCATAAATCTACGTTGGTTTACATTATTTACATTAGCTTTCTTTAAACCTTTATTAATCAATGCCCATATTAGCCACTCCAACATTTTTCTTGGGACTGATATCAAGCTAACCTGGTAACAGCAATTACTCTTTTTAAACTGGCACAACATTAGCATTCTTTCAGTCTTCTGGAAGTTCCCCAGTGCTCCAAGCCTACTGAAAATAAATATTAAAAGTCCAGAAAGCTCCTCAGCCACCTCTTTTAAAACTCTTGGAAGCAAGTTATCAGACCTGCTGGTTTCAAACTGTCTAACTTTAACAGATTATGTTTCACATCCTTCAGATATATTGTCTCTGAGACCTTCCACTCAGTTGAGAGACAAACACTATGGTGTTTTCTTTGCAGTTGTCTCATAATGTACCTTGCAGTTCACGAAGAGTTTAGTATGCTGGTTTCCCCTAAGCATCAGACTTCGAACTATTATATATTGCAATTACAGAGCATAGTCCTGCTTCCAAAAGAAGTAAATGGCAACCACCTATTGACTTTCAAGTTAATACAGTAACGGATTCTGGTCCTCAAAACAATAAACCATGTGGTATATGATTCCCAGCGCCCATATGTGATGACAAAGGATAAGCATAGAAAATATAACCTTGCATTGCTTTACCCTCCAAACTGCCCAGCCTCCACCCATTTCGCCTATCAGACAAAGCTATTTTTGACATGTCAGAAATGTTCAAATATATTTCTCCTGTAATACAAGGACTATACGATTTCCTGACAGATTTCAGTGCTGAACTGTCAACAAAAAGATTGCTACAATGGAACTGCGAAGTTAACAGTGCATTTTGTATTTCTGGAGATGTCAGTAGTTATTATAAATGACTTTCCAGTTAATTACCTGTGTTGAAAATTAAGGAGATTGGGGGTTCACAGCTGCTCCAATAAGTAGCTTCAGTGCCCGCCTCATCCCACTGAGTACGATAAATAATAGATTCTCTGCCACCCAGACTCCCAGACACAGGTTCTGCCCATTCCCCACCGCCCCCCAGAGAGCTGGCTTTGTCTGACATATTTTATGGGCAACATTTATGATAAAAGTAGAAATTAGATGGAGGTTAATCTTCCTTCCCTGGGTCCCACATGGGGCACAAGCACTTCTGCCGTGTGTGGTTTGCCGGACGACTGTCAAAAAAATTACCTCAGCAAATTGTGTGTGTGTAAATCAGGTGTGCTCTTATAAGAGAAGCTGACTCACACAGAAGAGCCAACACTTTATTTTTTCCTTTTGAAAAAGCAAGTATTGCTTTACAATTAAGTCATAGTCAAGGAGCTGAAATTATTGCTGTGTTTCTTTTTAGTTTACCTCTTATTACTACTTAGACTATTTAGCTTCCATACCATAATGACATACTCTGTTATAACAATAGCACTGCAGGATGGATCCAACTTTCCTCCCAGTGTAACAAATAATATTGTGGTGTACAGCAGCAAAGGCCCTGACCTCCGTATCTCTTGTAAGACCTAAAGTGCCTCGTTCTCATCTCACTGACACTGATGTAAACTAGGGATAGTGCCAGTGAAGTCAATTGAGTTGCGCGCTGATGAAAAAGCAGCATGACTTAGCTCAGACTCAGGCACAAAGTTTGGGCCATTGCAGTGCAAGACAATAACAATGTACAGTAAACTCTGTCTTATCTGGTATTTGTTAACCAGAACTCTCAAATATCTGGCACCAGTCCCTGCCAGCTCCACCCCTGGGTTCTCCTGGCTGGGGCTGCCCCAAGCCAAAGGCTGGAGCTGCCTGCTCTCAGCCCCTGGACTGCCAGGGTTCCCCATCCAGCCAAGCCAGGGCTGGAGCTACCGCTGGGGCTCTATCCCCTGCCAGCTCCAGGGTTCTCCCAGCCCCAGGACTGCTGGAGTTAACCCATCTGGTCCTGGGGGCTCAAGCTGCCAGGTCTCAGCTCTGGGGCTCCCCAGGTTCCTCTGGCCCTGGAATTCCCTGCAGAGCCTGGGGGGCATTGGCATTGCCCCGTACACCTGCAGAACCTGGAGCCACCAGCTTTGCCCGGGGCGCCCGCGGAGTTTGCCCAGCCCAAGAGCTGCCGGAGTTCCCCCACACCTAGTGCCCCAGCTGGCTGCCCAGGGCTGGAGCTGCCAATGGGTCTCCTCCCCCAACCTGTTCCCAGCCATGGGGCTGGGGGGTTCCCCTGCCCCACTGCTGAGGATCCCACAGCCTCCTCTCTGACAAGCAGCATTTTTGAATATCCAGCAAACTCCTGGTCCTGAGGCTGCTGGATATGAAAGAGTTTACTGTAAAACACCCAATGGAAATTCTGTTTGAAGAAGGACCATGGGGCAGAATCTAACATAAGCCCTTTCTAATTCTAAATCAGAGCTGTTTCTGCCTCTGCAGTAACTTCCATTAATCCTGCCCTCTCTACACCTTCCGAAATATACAGTTGCATTACAGCATGAAAATCACATTAGAATGTCCTAAAGCAATCTGCTAGTTACAGATTCCATTCCCGCCAGCTGAGGAAAGAGTGCAGCTAATGCCAAGCTACCTGTCCGCATTACATTTAACACCACATATAGGGTACAATTTATAATGAAAACAATTCATTATGGCGGGTGAAGCCACTCACTCTTTGTGCTCCTTCTTCCTATAATGCCTGAGATGGGCACCAATGGGATGGAAATATTAGACTTGACATATGTCTCGCTCCTTATTAGACCTGTGTAAGTTCTTACCTGCACTGTAGTCTTAACACTGGTTGTGCTCACCTTTATTCATGTCAACAGAACTGAGTAAAAGGAGGTGGCTTTGTCTCCTGGGTGTTTTGCAAAGAATACGAATGAATTAAATTAACATCAAGCTACGACCAGCCCTTGGCTCCCTTGTTGTTAATCCTTCACAAGAGTTCAACAGGAGGCGCAATGGGAATGTTTACCTTTACACAACTTTTCTCCTTTCCTTTAGAATGCCTTGCCGTCTGTTGGTAGAACAAATGGCTTAGCACAAAAGTCACAGTATAGCCGCTCTAGTGACTACGACATTAGCCACCAAGCTTTAGCCTTGTACAAAAGTTGGCTTTGTATTTTACCACTAACAAGCAACTAGCAGTTCAGTTGTAATGAAAGCACCAAGCACCTTAGGTCCACTGCATCTCTCATTCGGAAGAGGCAAGACTTAGAGGCAGAGTTGCAAAAGCAACTACTCACTTTCAGTGGTATTGATGCTCCTAAATCCCTTTGGTTGTTTAGAAAAAGCTGCCCCTTGAGCCTCAGATAATATATAAAAATGTTCTGTCAAAAAGCAGAGAATCTGAGCTAACTGTAAAAATATGCTATAAACAAAGGCCCCTTGTTAACACAAAGGCTCAGCATAAATTTTCTTGCAGAAAACATGATTGTTGCTGGAATCTGTTCAGGAACAATTACAGTTTATTTTGGGACAAGATTGCAGCATTGTAGCTTTTAAATAGCGCTTTGCTTATTACCCTGAAATCTGTTGATACCTTTTTGTAAGGTAGCTTCAGCTTTGCGCCCTTCACTATTATGACCTAAAATCTCCATTTTTGCTTTAATTTCACAACATAAGGACTTTAGCTAGGTTGACAACTTTGGTCGTTCAGATCGTAAATATTTATCTATTCAAAGGCAGTATTTATCTTACAAAAGCACACATTCCAGTTTTGCCTCTGACAAGTGTCTTGTTTATTTATTACTCTAATAACAAATAGACTGTCATCCCTGCTGGGCCTCACAGATGAACTAAATCTGCTGACACAACTGATTGGAAGCGGCTGCAAATTATTTTTATTAAAAAATGTGCAATAGCAGATTCGTCTTGGGGAAAAAAATGCTGAAATCATTTTTTTCTGATAGTGGCTTGTATATTCTGGTGCAACAATGTTCGGAGAAGCTACAAATGCTTTTGTAACCTGTCTGCTTATACTGCAGTATGTGTGCTTTGTTTTCTCCAAGGAAGGGAGAGAAGCAGTGGGGAGAAGACATGAATTTTGTAGTTGTTGTTGTCTTTGTACATGTTCAGAGATTAAAGCAGGACAACTTAGACACAAGGGCATGGAGTTAGAAGATAGGAGCGGGTGAGGGCACGCTATGCAGAGGACTTCCATTAAGGGCCAATACTCTGGCAGGTTGCACACATCTGCCATCTTAGAGCTAAGCCAATCAGATCTCACTGGGGAAAAGGTTATAAGTCGGAGTTGAAGATTCAGCCATCCCTGTGAATTTAGCCAGTGACCAGTGTTTTAGGACTATGGCAGGGTGAGGCCAGGGGAGGAAAGACAAGAGTAAAAACAGGACAGATTGGGAGCTGACAATCAGAGTGGGAGCAGCTGAGGAGCAGATGGCCCTAAATCAATTAGGACCAGCTAATCCCACTCAGGGCTACCTTTAGAAACCTTTCTCCATGTAGGGCAAGGGGGAAGTGTGAGAGGTGATCGAGGAGAGCATAGGAGGCGAGTGGAGAGAAGCAAGAGGAGTTGTCAGTGGTGAGGAGCTGGGGCCCCTGTCCAGCTGGCCCTGAGATTTGACATGAGGCCCAAAACAACTGATCACCCATGAGGAGCTGATCCAGGAGGGGGATGTGCTGCTGCTGCTGCCGCCACTACCTGGAGGAGGTACAGAGGGGATCATCTGAGGAAGTGGCCCAGGGAAAAGAGCTGCAGTGTCCAAGGCGAGGGGAGCCCTTTACCCCCAGTAGCAGCTACACAGGGTCCCTGGGCCGGAACTCGAAAAGAGTGGTCAGGGACTGGATTACCCCCAGACCACCATGCCTCCTGTCCCAAGAAGGGCAACGGCATCCTTGGTGTGGGGCCAGTGGACTGAATAGAGGCCTGGAGCCCAGGAACGAGGTTAACCATACCCCAGGACTAAGAGGTGTTTCCTGTGAGGACTTTATTCAGAGCCGTGCCACCTTATATGCAGACTACAAACTCTCTAGCTCAGTGGAAGCTGTGGAGACCAGATACTCCACTCAACATAAGCTGAAATACGGCAAGAAGAGGTTCAGGGCTACTGAGGTAAATTAGATGCGTTCAACTTGGCAGGGTCTGATAAACTTCATCCTTTGGTACATAAGGAACTAGCTGAAGCTATCTCAGAACTGTTATCAGTTAGCTGATGTAGGACAGAGGAGGTTCAACAGGACTCAAATAGGGCAAACATAGTACCTATCTTTAAAAGGGGACCTGTAGTATTATATATTAGTTGGCCTAACTTCAATACCAGAAGAGATCCTGAAACAAATTATTAAGCAATCAGTTTTAAGCATCTGCCGGATAATAGAGATATAAGGAATAGCCACCATGGGTAGGCACAGAAAGGTAGCCAGGTTAGTCTCTATCTTCACAAAACAAATAAGCACTCCTGTAGCACCTTAAGGCTAACAAAATAATTTACTAGGTGATGAGGTGTCATGGGGAAATCCATTTCTTCAGAGCTGGAAACAGACACCATGGATTTGTCAAGGACAAATCATGCCAAAGCCAACCTAATTTCCTTCTTTACAGGGGATGAAGGGGAACTGGCACATGTGATATAGCTTCATTGAAGCATGGCTTTTGGCAATCCCATGGGACACGTACATAAGCAAGCTAGAGAAATGCAGCGTTGATGAATTTCCTATAAGGAGGGTGCACAGCTGGTTGAAAAGCTATATTCAAAGAACAGTTATCAATGGTTTGTTGTCAAACTGGGAGGGTGTCTCTAGGGAGGATTTTCAGGGATCAGTCTTGTGTCTAGTACTAGTCAGTATTTTCATTATTGACTTCAATAGCAGAGTGGAGAGTTTGCTTACAAAATTTGTGGGTGACACCAGCTGAGAGGGTTTGCAAGGACTTTGGAGGACACATTGAGAATTCAGAAACCACCTTGACAAATTGGAGAGTTTGGTCTGAATTCAACAAAGAAGTGCGAAGTACTTCACCTAGGAAGGAAAAAAAAATCAAACACACAACTACAAAAGGGGGACTAAGTAGGTAGGTGGTACTGAAGGTTTTTGTAGCTCACAAACTGAATGAGTCAACACCATGATGCAGTAGCAAAAAACACTGATATTCGTGAATGTGTTAACAGGAGTGTTGTAAGACACGGGAGATAATTGCTGTGCGCTCCTTAGCACTGGTAAGGTATCAGAGGGAGTACTGTGTCCAGTTCTGGGTGCCACTCTTTAAAATAGATGACAAAGTGGATTGAATTCAGAGGACAGCAACAAAAATGATACAAGGTGTCAAAAACCTGACCCATGAGGAAAGGCTAAAAATAAGTGGGCATGTTTAGTCGTGAGAAAAGAAAAATGAAGGAAGAATCTGAAAATAATGTTCACAACTTTTCTAAACAGGACTTTGATCAATTGTTCTCCAGTTCCACTGAAGGTATGACAAGTAATGGTCTTAATGCTGCAGGGGAGATGTCGATTAGATATTAGAGAACTTTCTAATTATAGTATAAGTGTAGTTAAGGTCTGGAATAGGCTTCCAAGAATGGCTGTGGAAGCCTCATCACTGGAGGATTTTTTTAAGAACAGGTTGGACAAACACCTGCCAGGGAAGATCTAAAAGTACTTGCTCCACTCCCATTTGGCCCATATTTTCAAAGAAGTTTTGAATCAAAAAGTCAAAATGCTGCCTTTTGAAACTGCTGAAACAAGATGTGGTGACTCGCCTGGATTTTTTGACAGGTGCGGAAGTGGAGATCGTTCCTTCACATGCAATTCAGCAAAAAAACAACCCAAGCTCCTGCTGTTCCCGAAGCTGCATATTTTGCCTCCAAAAGAAAAGGTTCAGCTGACACTTTTCGCCCAGCTGTAATAACATGACAGTGAGTTCTTAAAACCAGGTGAATCTGAGCAAGTCCATGGGTACTCCTGTTCCAATGGGCCTGTCGAGAGCCTTAAAGCTCATGATGGTCTGTACCGGAATGACATTCTTGGTTTTTACATTTGATTTAAGCAGCTGATCAGCCAAATCGTGCTCACCAGGCACACTGAATAGCACTGGACTAAGTATGACAAGTGCCCCCATTGTAGTCAGGATGCAAAAATCTTTTTTTATATACCTCCTGAGTCTTTGGTCCCAAGTAACAAATGCTCTGTGGCTGTTTACTCCTGACGTGGAGGAGACGTGTGGTAACTGGCTGGAGCCATGGTGCTGAACAGGCTTGGAAAGAGGTGTTCGCTGCTGGCCACAAATTATTATTGCGTCCCTGCTGCCACGCCCAGAGCAAAAGGCAAGTAGGCCAGCAATTGTGCCTTCCAAGCATGTCTTGGACTCCACACGGCTTCCTGGGATAGGGCAGTTTCCACTTGGGACTCTCCCTAAAGGCACCATCTACCCATTAACATCACTGGGAGTTCTCTTGTGAGTAAGGTGTGACATTTACTGGCATGTGAAGCATGAGAGCTACATGCCACTTCGTCCAACACATCAGATTACATGACTCTTCTGCTGGCCCGCAACACACACAAGAATTTCACCTATAGCGTGTAAGGGTCTTCCCCAGTCTTTATGCTCTCCTGTACAAGTTTTTATCCTGCTCACATCAGTGCAGTATCTGCTGTGCTCACTTGGCTGTTTGCTTGAGACATTTCCAAGCAAAACCTTCCAGAATATGCCTTGAAGAAGAAACACAGTTTCTTCACATGTCAATGAAATATCTTCTCCCCATACTTTATATTATAACCCTTTATTCTGCAATGTAATTACATGTTGGCACAGACTCTGATTAGGGCTTTAAACAGGAACTAACAGCAGCTATGTTGAATATGTTTATCATCTGGTGGTACACAATACCATTGATTGGACATAGATTAAATCCAACATTAACTCCAGCTATATAAAAATATCACAAAGGAAACCAGCCCATGGCATAAAATGCTTTTAATTGCATGGAGGATCAGTACATGTTGAGACTCTGCTTTGTAAAAAAAATCTGGCTACACAATAAAAGTTGTGTACTGTAGGAAAATCATTAATTCATATATTTATTAAGCAGTGTTTATTTTTCCTCACAAAGGCATGTAATTACTTGGCTCTGCCCCATGTTGCATTACAGGGTTAAAAGTGCTGAAAAAAATGGCAGGTCATTGGTCAAGGATGCAATTTATTAGCTCTCATTAAGGCTCAGAGCCTTTATTCTGCTACATTAGTACAACTGTCTCACCAGCCACAGAGCCACTGCAGACGTCTCATACTTTTTGCCTGAGTCTGGAATGCCCCATGAGAGCCACATTTATACTACAGATTACAGTTGCCTAGCAATGGACCCCATTCCTGAGCACCTCAGCTCTTTAAGGTATTTAATGTATTTTTCCCCTCAGTAGGAAGATAGGGAAGTATTATCCCCATTTTACAGGTGTGGGGACTGGCTAGGCCCAGATCCTCCAAGGCACATAGGCTTTGCTGTACTCAGGGGTACAACACATGACCCCCAACCCCTGATCTGAATGCCCAAGTTCTACATAAAATGCATGGGGAGAGTTAGGGAAGGTCTACATTAGACCTGAAAGTCTATCCCAGATACACAATTCCAGCTATGCCAATTGCATAGCTAGAATCGCCTTATCTGGCTGACCTCACTAAGGGAGGTCAACAGGAGAAACTCTCCTGTTGACCGGCCTTACTCCTTGCAATAATGAGTACAGAGGTCAACTGTGAAGTCCTGATAGTTTGATTCTGCACGTCCCCACTAGGCATGCAAAATTAAACCCTGGAAGATCAACCCTAACCTGGCAACTGTAGCTGTACCATTAGGCACCTAGGAATCTTCAGAAGCTAGGAAACTAAGCTAACCAGGAGTGAAATATCAAGGAAAGAAGATGATTTTAGATACCTAAAGAGCTGACATGGTGCTCGTGGCAGACAGGGTGGGGATAGGTGACTCCCTCTGCTCATCTCCTTAGCCTCCAACCTGCTGGCAGAGTTGGGCAACTAGGCCACATCAGTTGATTAGACAGCCTATGCAGCCATAACCAAAACTCTAATCTAGGCCCTGATTAACTTGTCCTCATTAACTCCATGGGTGAATGCTTTTATTCCAGAATCACAGTGCCTTACTCCAGATTACAACAGTTCAGAAAAAGGCATGATCACTCCAGAGAAAGAACATCCCTATGTGGAGTTAACCAAGAATAACTCCCCTGTAGGTAAACCTGTAGCCAGCTCAGAGCATGCCTACAGGCACATGAGATAGGAATTCCTGCACCTAGTTTGAGAATTCTGTTTCAGGGCCTCCAAAGCTTCACAGGGAGCTTGGACTCTGACCAGCTCATTAGCTGTGGGGCAGCCTTAGGGCCCAGTAGCCTTGCAAATGCTGACTGGTAGGCATTTAGGCACACTGAAGAATCTACAAGGTTAGCTGGAAACTCAGCAATGATGTAGGCAGACAGTAATGTCTAAATGATGGATGGAGGCACCTAAGTGTATAACTCAGTTATAACTCTTTGGAGTTTGTTTTTGAAAGAGAAACTGCAGAGCTGCAATTCATTTGCAGACTTGACCCCACCAACCAAGGACTGAACAGAGATGGGGAGAGGTTGGCCAATTACAGAAGCAATTTCTCCACTCTTGATGTTCAGGCCTCCACATTAGCTACTGATAATTGGCCACATCCCTTCTGACTGAACTGACCTGATTTCTCCTCTCTTGATGTTCACAACTCCACATGGACTGCTGATAATGGGCCACATCCTCCATTACTGAACAGACCTTGTCAACTCTGGCCCTTCTCTAGATAGAGACTCCCTCTTTAAACTCTCCTCTGGAACCCCCATTCATGCACATGACAAAGTGGGTCTTTGCCCACAAAAGCTTATGCTCCAAAATATCTATTAGTCTATAAGGTGCCACATGTCTTCTTGTTGCCGTTGAAGCTACAGATTAACTCAGCTACCACTCTGATACTTGTCAGGCTATAGATAGGCTTTGCATCTAGGAAACTCCATCTGCATTCTGTTCTTTGAAGAGGGCATCATCAATTGACTGTGGGACAAAGGGTATAGTGAGGATTAAGTTCAAAGCCTTTAATGAAACCTAAGTCCATTTCATTATTTTATTTTTATTATAAATGGTGAGTAGGCAGCTGAGAGGAAGACAAAAGACTTTTTCCAGCTAGAAAAGGTTTAAAGTTGAAGCTTGACTATGGTTAAAGGTTATTATTTCCATTGAAAGCATTGTGGCCGTGCCTACTGACATGGTCAATGGACCAGAAGGGAATGATTTTCATTGAGCTTTACTGAAGGACAAAGAAGTACTTTAGAAAAGACATTTTTAAATGTACATCTCATGGAAGGTAATAAAATATCAAATTCACAGCTGAGGGATGAAGGACCTTGCTACTCATACTAAGAGTAGCTCAAGTGTAGGTTATTATGAATAGGCCCTCTGCAAGGTTTCTAACAGTCAAAAATAGTAAGTCTAGACAGGGAGAAGCTGCAACAAAGAGAATCAACAGTAGGCTATTAAGAAGAGTAAGAGAGAAGAACTTGATATCATGCCCACCACCGGATGAGCAACTAGTGCCATCCTGGGAAAGACGAATGTGGACTATATTACCCCACCAATACACGCCCTTATTAGACATGAAAGATGACAAACACATGGTAGCCAAGTGTGTTCATAAGCATAGAGCAGACCATGGTGGAGTGGTTTTTCAAGTGGGAATTGAAGGTCATTTAAATCTCATGAAGTAGAAAGGTCAAACGTCAGTCACTGAACGCTTGATATATATGGTTCTCTGTACTTTTGCCAGGTATGACTCCGCCAAAGACATTAACTGAACTACACAAAAACCTGTCTTCAAGAATCATCCTCAGTATTACAGTGGACTGCAGACTTTTTGAAGACAGATTTCTGATGCTGAGAAAATTCAAAACAGAGAGGGACAGGTCTCCAAAAGCTAGTTGCCCTCTCTTATTAACCCTTACAGTGAATGTAATTTAAAAGAGGTCACCATTTTTTCACAAGTAACAGGCTGACTCAGATAGGTTTGATTAACTTAGAAGTCATGAAGCAGGACACTGTTCTGCTATGTGCTATATTGTTTGTACCCAGATTTTACTTACTGTAGTTAGCTCATAGCTTAAAGACTCAAATTGATCTCATTGGGTGTGTCTACACTACAGAGTTTTGTTGACAAAACTTGCCTTCTGTCGACAAAATTCAAGGAGCGTCCACACTACAAACAGAATGCAGCAGTTTCCTGGGCAGAGTTCTGTCGCTCCTCTTCGAAGCATAATGCTTCTGTCACCCGATTCCGTCAACAGAAAAATAGTGTAGATGCTCAAGGGGGCCTTCTGTTGACAGAGGAGTCCTCCATGGCATCAGCCACCTGGAGCCAGGGGATGCTCTGTCCATGGCAAGCAGAGCTCTATGCTCTGCCCCTGCAGCCAGCCTTAAAGGTATAGGAGCCCTTGAAACCCCACACCACAAAGTAGGAAGTGTGAGAGCAGCTCAGACAGCATGTGAGCCTGCAGCCTGCTCACAGCCACCCCCTGTGGCCGGCACAGGTGAAAGCTGGCCTCCTGGTCCAACAGAGATGTCCCCCACCCCTCCAGGTACTCACCGTATCTCCTTCCCGTCTCCCTTCCAGCTGGACCATCAGAGAGCCAAACCAGACCCACCTCTCCGCCAAGGCCAGCCAGCGCCCAGGAAGAGTAGGAACTGGAGCTGGAGCCAGGCACATCTGCAGGCCCACCAGCACCAGGATGCAGCGCAGCTCCACGGTAGTGCAGGTGGCCCTGTGGACCAAGGGCGTATCACTGGGCCTCGGACAAGTCACTGACATCATGGAGTGGCAGCTGTGGGCTGACAAGGCATGATGGGCAAGGGACTGGAAGTGGCAGGAGCTGGTATGGACCAGCTGATGTCCCACCTAGACACCTCCACTGCTATCTGGCAGAAACAGCTGGCCCAGCCACCCACACCCACTGCCCCACTCCCCTGGCTGCGTCCTCCCCGCAACACCCTCCCCCTGCTCCTGCTGCCCATCCCCCACCAGGCCTCCCCCTGGCTGTCCTGAACCTCAACCCATCGATCCTGTCCTTAGCCACCCCCTTACCCTCCAGGCCCTCCCTTCTTTGACCAAGCCCCTGCCCCCAGAGTGGCTCCCTCCCTATCCCATGCCACTGGCCCCAACCCAGCCCCAACAGGGATCCCGAATCCATTGTGGAAGGACTTCTAAGGGTCCTGATCCCCTGTAGCGTCAAGATCCCCCATCCACTCCCTAGACTGAGGTCTGCCACCCCGTCCCAAGGCCCATCCACACTGTACATAGTTCATCCCCCCACACACTCGCACTTTGTAAATAGTTCCGGTTCACAGTTCTCTGCTTGTACATTCATCTGTTAGAAGTTAAGTTTATTTGTTCACAATCCCCTTGTCCCTTCTTTTGGGGGGGGGCATGGAGGGGTGGGTAGGTGGGCAATGGGAAGGGCCCAGGTGGGGCAGTGGACCTGAAACCCCCACAGGGAGTGCTCCGGAGGAGGGGGAGGGTTATTGCAGTCCCTGGTCGAATTGCTCCTTCAGGGCCTCCCCGATCTGCAGCCCTGTCTTGATGGGCCTAGTGGGCAGGGGCTGCACTTGGCTCCTCAAAGGTGCAGCTGGCCTGTACCCCACTCCCTCATTGGCGGGAGCAGGGCATCTCCTTTCCCTCCAGAAGGTTGTGGAGGGTGCAGCATGCCTCTACAACTTGGGGTATATTGCCCTCCCCCCACATCCAGGTGCATCAGAAAACACTGAAAGTGAGCCTTCAGGTGGCCAAAGGCATGCTCCACGTGCATCAAGCCTGGATGAGGCATGCATTAAAGGGTTTCTGGGTGGGGTGCAGGTGCTTGGTATATGGCCACATGAGCCAGAGCATGAGAGGGGTAGGTGGCATCTCCCATCATGCACAGAGGCATGGCCACATCCCTGATGGCCAGCTCTCAGCAGGGGATGAAGGTGACCGCCTCCATCCTCCAAAAGAGGCCAGAGTTGTGGAACACCCTGGCCTCATGTGCCCAGCCAGCCCACCTAATGTAGATGTCAACAAAGTGTCCACGGTGGTCAGTCAGGGCTTGCATCACGATGGAATGGTATCCTTTTCTGTTGACAAACCATGCTACACTGTGGTCTGGGGTACAGATAGGGGTGTGGGTCCAATTGGAGGCCCTGAAACAGATAGGGAACCCCACCATGTCGAAAACAGCAACAACACCATCATTATTACCCATGTGGATAAGCCTCTGCAGCAGGATGGCCCTCAAGATCTGTGTGGGGAGGAGGTGGGACACACACGTGAGGGAGTGGGGTGGTTGGGCTCCTGGCCCCGGGATGTTCCCCATCTCCCCAGGCCCCCAAGCCCTTTGGGTCCCCAGGAAGACCATCCTCCATGCAACAGAGCTGTGTGTGCGTGGGATGGCATGGTCCCCTAGAGATGGGTCTTCCCCACCTTCCCATTCCCCCCACCCATACTCCCTGAATGTTCTCCTTGGCCAGGATCCTACCTTCCCAGGGCAGGGCTTGAGGCCAGGCAGTGCCTTACCTGCATGAGGAACAGCACCGACGGTGGACTACCCCACACCGAACTGGTTCCCAATGGATCAGTAGTTGTTGAGGGTAGCCAGCTTCCAGAGAGCAATGGCAACCCTCTTCTCCAGGGGGATGGCAGGCTGCAGATGGGTATCCTCCCTGGGCAAGGTGTAGGTGACTTAGGTGCATAGCTCCAGAAAGGTGTCCTTCTCCATGTGGAAGTTCTGGAGCCAGCGCTAGTTGTCCCATTCACCCATCACTAGATGGACCCACCAGTCTGAGCTGGTGTTGTACCTCCAGACATGCTAACGAGCATGGGCATGGGTGCAAGTGACTTACTGCAGAGACCAGGAGGGCATCCTCATGAGAGATGTCGGGCTTGTCTCTCCACAGGAGTAGGAGGACGACAGCCGGGATGAGACGTAGAAGAAGCTGCAGCAGCATTGTGTGCAGACAGGGCAAGCCTGGGGGCTGGTCTGGTGGGATCGCTCACTGGAAAGGTTGAACTCTCCCACAGGAAGACTGGGAGCCCTGCATTTGCTTTGCTGTGCCTCCAAGAGGTATGCAAACCTCAGCACGGGCAGAGAATGTGGCCTGAGGAGCGCCCTTTAAGGGCAAGCTGGATTGTTGCCCCAAGAAGGGCTTGGCATCTGTGTGACCCTGGTTTCTGGGTCACCACGGCCCATTCTGTTGACAGAGGGGGCAGGATATGTGTGGACGCTCTCTGTCAACAGTGTGTTGACAGAACAAGCCTCTATTTGGTATGGACACATTCTGGCAACAGAGGTTCTGTTGGGAAATATATCCCGACAAAAACTTCTGTTGACAAAACACTTTAATGTAGACACAGCCATTGTGATTGAGGGCAGTTTCATATAAAGTCTTACAGTTCAGTTGAAAGATGAATGTCAAATTAATTGTTCTTCCATTCCTTTATCTTCATTTACTAGTCATGCGCTTTTTGAATTTCATCATGTGGGTTTTTACATTTTTTTCCCTTAATTCTCAGGATAATTCTTCAGCTGACTGCATAATCAGAACTTTTATAAAGACCCTAGGTAATCTGTATGCAGAGTTTCAAGTTACAACATGTCCTGAGGTTCACTTCTTGAACCAAGTGCATCATACAAAAGCTGAAATCCATAGTCTATGAGATTAGTCATCAATAGCTGTAACATACGCTATGTAGCACATGCAATCTAGAAAATATTCTGTATGACAAAAATACTGGCATACTGAACGCAACTGCACACAAATGGACAGATTATACTAAGTACAGAGAGTTAGAGGCAGATATACTGAACTTAGAGGAATTTTAGAAAGCTGAAAGGCAAAACAGTATGATCCATTAATTAATTATCTGACCTCTGCTTTGAATGTGTCATATCACAGCCATTTCATTTTATTAAAAAATTCTGTAATTATGAGCATAATCACAAACGCAATGGTTAAAAAAAAATGTGGTTTGACCCTTCATACTCAAGTCACACCTAATATAATTCAGATTTACTTGTTGCTTCATGTAATTCACATACAGAATTCTGTAACACAAAAATACAAAGCAGGGCAGAAAAAAAACAGTTCTAAAACAGATACAGTAAACCCTCAAAATGCATGATTTTGAGTTAAATGCAACTCAGATCCCCTCCCTCCCAGCCTGGCTCACCACCCACGC
The DNA here is from genome assembly GCF_033958435.1 of Carettochelys insculpta. Classification (NCBI taxonomy): domain Eukaryota; kingdom Metazoa; phylum Chordata; order Testudines; family Carettochelyidae; genus Carettochelys; species Carettochelys insculpta. The sequence goes on from NC_134145.1 coordinate 9,697,030, forward strand.
ATGGATCCAGCTCACTCTCCACCCCTGTGCCCAGCTCTGACTTCAGTTCCAGTTCACCTCTCCTCATGCACAGTTCTGGCTCAACCCCCTTAGCCCTTGTTCAAACCTCCCCCCCCGCCCCCCGGCTCACTACCCGAGCACGGCTCGAGCTCTACCCGGCCCCCGGTCCCAGTTCAAACCCCCAGCTCAACACCTAGACACACCTCCTGCTCACCTCCCTCACCCCCGCACCCAGCCCTGGTTCAAACCCCCCATGCACAGCCCCGGTTCAAACCCCCTGCAGCCCAGCTCATCACCCAAATAGGTCTTCAACTCACCACCCCTCAACCTCCCACCACCCCAGTTCAAACCCACCCACCCCCACCCCGCCTGTGTGTGCAGCTCTGGCTCAGCTCCACCCTGCACATCCCTGCAGCCCTAACCCACCCCAGGCTTAACCCTCCTGCCCCCCCCACCAACCCCAACCCACTACCAGGCTTAACCCTTCCCAGCTGCCCCTTCCAACCTCAGGACTTACCTTTCAAAAGGAGCTCCAGTTGCTCCTGCTGCTTCCCCAGCTACAGAATGTGCATCCCACTGGGGGAAAAGCCACCTGCAAGTTACACAAAATTCCAGTTACGCGAGGGTGTGTGGGACCATAACTCTTGTGTAAATCGAGGCACTACTGTAGTACCTAATTACAACCAAAACATTGCATGAAGACTGGTTGACTGACCACCACTCAAGCTACAGCTACAAAGTTGACTTTTTATCCACACAGCCCCGGCTACGTGAATAACATATCTGGCATTGACGTACCTTAAGCAGAGATGCTGCAGGCTCTGCACTGTGGGGGACTGATGGGAGAAACTCTCGCACTGGCTTCCCTTACTCTTCTCATCCTAGATGGAGTAACAGGGTCAACAGGAGAGCAATCTGATCAGTTTGGTAAGTCTTCACTAGACCCACTAAATCAACTGCTGGTGAGTCAATCTCAGACCATCTAGCCAGGCTGTAGCGTATATGTAGCTTTAGTGTCATGTTACCTGGTCAGATGCAGAAGCACTGAAAATCTTAGGATCAGTTTGACACTTTCTGAGGGTGCTCGAGGTTATTAGCACCTCACTACAAACTGTCCTTACCATAGCAAAACTAAGGTACCTGCTGTAGGTCAGCTCCCTGACTCACTCAGCCCCTGGCACCACAAGGACACCCCTCCAGGCTTACATGAGCCTTGCCATTGCTCTATCGGTGAGTAATGAACGCACTTCAAAGCTGACCCATCTGTGGGTCACCTTGGCATGTCCCCTGCCCTCTGTTCAGCATTCATAAGTTCATTGTTTCCAAAGGTGCAGTTTGCTCCAGCTGAAGAGGCTCACCGCATCTCACTGCTTCATTTAACACTCAGAACTTAGATAAGTTTTCAAGTGAAAACTAGTCAAAGTTTATTTCACAAACTACAGATATTTGAGATTGGAGACTAATCATTACATTTAAAGTAAAAGCCTAACATCTATTCTATGGCCTAAACTTAATTACCAAGCTACGCTCCTGTCTAAAGACATTCAGCTCTCCCAAAGTCTTGGCAGCGTTTTCTAGCTAGATTGGCTGTGACCTGCCTTTCAGAAGAGAGGATACGCTGACAGCTCTCCCCTGGGTGTTGCTCAGGAGACCAGTTATACGCCCTAAATCCTGTAAATAGGCTTCTGCCCCAGCTGATATTTTTCCTGCCAAGCTTCAATTGTGATTTTGTTGTCTCTTCATTAGCATCAGGTACCATAATGCAAATAGACTTACGCGGTGAGCAACACAATGTACAGTGACCAGCCAGAGAGAGAAGAGTCTACTCCCTCCAGCCTGCTGAAATCTGTCTACAACTACGGCACTTCACCAGAAGCCATGGCAAAGAGCCTGGTGGAATCATCTCTCTCTAGGGCAGCACTGGGATAAATCCTTTTAAAAGCACCAAAAGCCTGCATCCAGATTTCTGGGGAGCATATACAATCATAGAACACTAGAACTGGAAGGGACGTAGAGAGGTCATCAAATCCAGTCCCCTGCCCTCACAGCAGGACCAAGCACCAACTAGACCATCCATGATAGATGTCTGTCTAGCCTGCTCTTAAATATCTCCCATGATGAAAATTTCACAAGCTCCCTAGGCAATTTATTCCAGTGTTTAACCACTCTGTGGCTACGTCTACACATGCCCCAAACTTCGAAATGGCCACGCAAATGGCTGATGAGCTGATGAGAATAAGGGGACTTCGAAGTAGGCAGGGTCCTTTCGAAAAGGAGCCCCGTCTGGACGAGACGCGCGGCGGCAATCCGCAGCAATTTCGAAGTGCCGCTGCCGCCCGCATGCTAATGAAGAGCTGAATATGCATTTCAGCGCTTCATTAGTAAACTTCGAAATGGCCATTTGTGTGGCCATTTCGAAGTTTGGGGCACGTGTAGACACGGCCTGTTCTTCCTAATGTCCAACTTAAAACTCCCTTGTTGCAGTTTAAGCACATTGCTTCTTGTCGTAGCCTCAATTTTTCCTTCTCCTCCTATTAACACACTTTTAGGTAGTTATAAATTGTTATCATGTCCCTTTCACTCAGTTCTTCTCTTTTCTAAACTAGAAAAGCCCAGTTCTTTCAGTCTTCCCTCATAGCTCATGTTTTCTAGACCTTTAATCATTCTTGTTGCTCTTCTCTGGACCTTTAGCAATTTCTTCACATCTTTCTTGAAATGTGGTTCCCAGAGCTGGACACAATACTCCAGTTGAGGCCTAATCAGTGCAGCGTAAAGGGGAAGAATGACTTCACGTGTCTTGCTCACTATACTCCTGTTAATACATCCCAGAATCATGTTTGCTTTTTTTGCAACAGCATCACATTGTGGACTCACAATTAGCTTGTTGTCCACTATGACCCTAGATCCCTCTCTGCAGTACTCCATCCTACAGAGTCACTTCCCATTCTGTATGTGTGAAATTGATTGTTCCTTCCTAAGTGGAGTACTTTGCATTTGTCCTTATTAAACTACCCACATAGCAGCCTACTTGAAGGATACATGGTAAAGGCCCTCAGAAGTTAAAGGCAAGGCACAGAAAATAGCCATCCAGCACAAGTGAGTGTAAAATGTCCACAATAACCATGTGAGACTCAAGTAGCTATATTACTGCCTGTAGATTTCCAGCAAGCCAAGCGTCTCTGGCATATGCATCCTCTGATTGCCACTTAACCTCAACTGTGCCTGTAGAGATGCTGCTGATGAAAGGAAAGGGTAAATTAAAGCATCTTCACCTTTGCAGTAAATACCAAGGGACATTATACAATGCTGTCAGCGCTATTATCTGTAAATTATATGAGCTGAGTATCAGAGAGGAAGCCGTGCTAGTCTATAAACTATCAAAACAAAAAAAGGAGTCAAGTAGCACTTTAAAGACTAGCAAAATAATTTATTAGGTGAGCTTTCATGGGACAGACCCACTTCTTCAGACCATAGACATACCAGAACAGACTCAATATTTAAGGCACAGAGAACCAAAAACAGTAATCAAGGTGGACAAATCAGAAAAAAAAAATTGATCAAGGTGAACAAATCAGAGAGTAGAGGGGTAGAAGGTGGGGGGGGAGGTCAAGAATTAGATTAAGCCAAATATGCAAATAAGCCCCTATAGTGACTCAGAAAATTCCCATCCCGGTTCCAACCATGTGTTAATGTGTCGAATTTGACTATAAAAGACTATACTTACCTACACCCTTCTAGCTCCCATCCTGCAAATATAACTAGATCCATTGTTTACAGTGAAGCCCTTAGGTACAATCACATTTGCTCTGATCCAACTGACAGACACCAAAAACTACCAGATCTTTACCAAATACTCATAAACCTGAATTACCCACCAGGAGAAATAAAAAAACAAATCGACAGGGCCAGATGAATACCCAGAGAGACCAGCTACTCCAAGATAGGCCCAAAAAAGCCAAGAACAGAACACCACTGGTCATCACCTACAGCCCCCAACTCAAACCACTGCAACGAATGATTAAAGACCTACAACCTATCCTTAATCAGGATGCCACACTCCAGAAGACCCTTGGTGACAAGACTGTTCTCTCCTGCAGACAACCTCCCAACCTTATGAGAGTTTTCACCAACAGCCACAGTCTATACCGCAGGAACACCAGTCCTGGAACTTTTCCTTGCAACAAAGCCCGCTGACAGCTTTGTCCACATATCTTTTCTGGAGACACCATCACTGGACCTAACCAGGTTAGTCACAGAATCACAGGCACATTCTCATGTTCCTTAACTAACATCATATATGCAATCATGTGCCAACAATGCCCAGATGCTTTCTATATTGGACAGACTTCTAATTCTCTTAGACAAAGAGTTAATGGGCACAAAACAGACATAAAAATACTCCTGATCGACAAACCTGTCAGCCAGCATTTTAATGGAGTGGGCCATTCTGTTAATGATTTAAGAGTTTGTGTGTTACTGAAGAAAAATTTTCACACCACTCTTGAAAGAGAGACTGCTGAACTGTCTTTTATATTCAAATTCAACACATTAACACATGGTTGGAACCGGGATGGGAATTTTCTGAGTCACTATAGGGGCTCGTTTGCATACTTGGCTTAATCTAATTCTTGACACACACACACACACACACACTTCTACCCCTCTACTCTTTGATTTATTCACTTTGATCAATTTTTTTCTGATTTGTCCACCTTGATTACTGTTTTTGGTTCCCTGTGCATTAAATATTGAGTCTGTTCTGGTCTGGCTATGGTCTGAAGAAGTGGGTCTGTCCCACGAAAGCTCACCTAATAAACTATTTTGCTAGTCTTTAAAGTGCTACTTGACTGCTTTTTTTTTTTAAATATATACGAGATGAGTGCAGAATAGTTTTTTCCAGATCATGTTTTGGAACTAATGCTCCTCTTCTTACTCGCCTGTGCAGTTCTTTGGATTTTGGCCACTTTGTAACAGTATCATATGGAGTTAGAAAAGTGGCATTTTTAAAGCATGCCTGTGTGTTTCTAGAGTTATGTGAAGGGTTGAAAGATCATTATTCCATGCTCCAAACACAGTATTTATGGCCATCCTTCACCAAGCATTTCTCAGCTCATCTGCTTCTTGTGTAAAGCTGTAACAACATATTGTTTAGACACTTGAGATCATTGTGAGGTCCCCTGGTTGTTTTCTATTTAAACAGCATGCTGAGGCAACCCTGATATGTTCAACTGTCATGGATATGTGGTACTCCACCACCCTCCCAAATGGTGAATGTGTGGCAAACCCATAGCCTAAAGGCTAAATCCTAGCCCTCCTCCACTGTCACAAAGGGCTGTCTCTCTCTCTCTCACACACACACACACACACACACACACACACACACACTGCACCTCCATTGAGGAAAGGGACCAAAATTGGCCCACCTTGTCTCCAATGTGCCACCAAGTTGTGTTCCCTGTTCCTCCTCCCCACCCCAACATTCAAGGGGAGTGTGGTCAGTCCAGGGAAAGGGTCAAGACAGAGCTTTCCAACACAGATGGGTCTGGCTTCCTTTCCTGCCAGCCCGTGGAGAGCACCAGGGGAGCTTGGCTATCTACAGCTTCTCCTGCACTGGCCAAGGAAGGGTGCTGAATCCCACCAATCAAGCAGGAGCAGAGAGTATAAGCTGGGCCCGTTGTTTGCTCAAAGCAAGAATAAAACATATGCATTAAGAGTGGCACTGCTGATCCCTCACCCAAAAGCTGCATAGTGGATGCTGCCACTGGGGAAATTTCTCATTGCTTTTTTGAACCTGACGAAAGAGGAGTCAAGGTCCCTGCGTGGTTGCGAGTAAACATTGTGAAAATAGGGGCCTGAATGCCTAGTAGGAGAGCTTAATACTTCAGACACCATGATGAACAATAGCTGCAACATTGCCTCCTGTAGAGAGATGGTGGAAATAAATCAGGGAAATAATTTCCTTCAAAGATCCTATGTTTACCTCTTCCTGTCTCTGAACTGGGACTCCAATCTTATTGACTGAAACCAGGAATGTAGTCAAGGGAAAAAAATACTTACAAAGTGCTCAGAATAGTCTGGTTACTGTAGAGTCTGATGCACTTAGAATTGGTTTGGCCTGACAGCCTTGCCTTACATGACAGTTTCAGGATCTAATTTTCATTAGTGTTTGCACAGGCTGTCACCACAGGGGCCAAACTCCACCCCTTGAGATCCACTCGGTGATGGGCAGGATTGGAGTAGGCCCCTTTCCCTACTTAATACACAGGCCCAGCTTCCCCAGGGCACACCAACAGCATAGCTCCAACTGGCCCATGCCAGGCTGGAGTCTGTAGTCACTATGGGCACAAACACTGTCCTAAATGGTAGGCTGCAGTGGGTCCCTGAGGGCATTTTGTCCAGCTTCATCCTATTACCTTTCCTCTCCTCCTTTTTGTTCCTCACTGCCCATCTCTTTCATCTCTAAAGCAGAGGTGAGGAACCTACGGCCTGTGACTTGCCAAGATCTGGCCCACAAGGCTCAGGCTCCCCAGGAAGGCAGCTTGTGCTGGGGAAGGTGGGCAGCTTGTGCTCTAAGTCCCTCCCCACCCCCCACTTGTTTGATCCACCTGTACGAGCTTCCCACGGCACAGGGGACGAGCCCCAAGCATCACAGGCCAGATCCAGGCAAATCAGGGCCAGACTGGGCCAGTGATTGGCAGCAGGGGAAGAAGCAGCTCTGCCTGCTGCCACTCCCGCTCCCACCTTGCTGGGAGAACAACCGTGCATGGAAGCGCCAGCCTGGAGGTTTCTCTCCCGCGGCTTCCATTGGATGAGTTAGTGTGGCCTGAGGGAAGTCAGGCACGTCAGTCTTCCCATCCCACTGGGAGGCTGCAGTGCAAAGGGAATGAGGTGTCTCAACTGTGAACCACACCAGTGAGGTTTGGGGCTTGTTTTATTTTTTGCATCTCACTTTTATGTGGCCCCAGACTGATTTTTGTGCGGGTCAGTGGTCCCCAACCCTAAAACATTTCCCCACCCCAATCTAAAGGCACACTCAAATGAGCGATAATAAACTGTTAGAGTTTTCTATGCTCAAAGTGCAACAGACCCTTTTCATCAGAGTAACCATATTTTCAGACTAAGAAAACAAACCACCAAGGGGAAAAAAAAAACAAGGGTGGAAAAAATATCCTGAAAGTTACTTGAGTAAAAGTACCACTGCCTTTCGGCGTGGGGGGCGTACAAGTCATCGGTGTCCCTCTGGAAAACTACTTGAGTAAAAGTGCACACATGCACCCACAAACACAGACACATCAGCTCTTTATTGTACTCAAGTACCCAGAAGTGACAGCAGCTGCACTTTTACCCAAGTTATTTTGGGGTATTTTTTCTACCTCTGAAAACAAGTAAAGTCTCAGCAAGTGTGGCATGCATACACACAGTGTGTGTTTGCTACAGCTGTCTAGCAAAGCACCCCCTGCTCAAGAAATATGGGGAAAATAATGTACATTGTGTTATAAATTTTCTGTGCAATTTTGGCATGTTTAATATTTTCTTTTAAGCCTAATTTTTGATCATTGCCTTTTTTGACTTAAAAAAAAGTTTTAAAGAAAAATCTATCCAGTTCAAGCATGCAGCTCCTCAGAAAGCCCCACTGACCACTCAGAAACATCGTTCCATCACTACAGGCAGCAGAATCTTTAAAGATTAAAAAGTACAGCAAAAGCATGCCTCTGACAGGGCAGAATTAAGCTCAGTATATCTCAGCTTTAATCCTCAGTCAATCAATAATTCTGACAACGGATCCAACATCCAGCAGATTTTGTTAACCTTCCTACACTCCAAAATGCACCACATCTCTCCCCGAATGCCGAACTTCATTGACAGTCCATGTTATTTAAAAGATAGTCTCTGTTCCTACATTAAGAAACTCACAATTAATGTGAACATTTTCAGTGCCTTTACACTCCAAAAACCTGATGCAACATGTACTGCCATAGAAAAATATGTCAAGTAAAGTTTAGAAACAGTTCTCAGTAGGATATTTATGACTTCTGCTCTAGCAAAAAGAATTGCTTTTACATAGCTCCAAGTGGAGCTGCGAAACTATGTATGTTGAGTGCCTTTAAAGCTGCCTAAAACTAAGTTAAGTCTTCAAAATGTATTGCTCGGATTCCTGGTCAAGTTTATATAATTTTCAGATGTGATGAAAATTGCTTCCTGGTTATAAACTCAGTTCTGGCTGTATTCTGCTGAGACCTTTTCTATCATGTAGAGGAAATGGTAGCGCTAAACCTCATGTGGTTTTGCAGTAATTAATGCAAACCATTGAAATCTGATTCCAAACGCTAAACAATGAAAGATAAATCACTTTTTTGTTGTTTTATACCTTTTCAATTCCTCAACTAGGGTCAGAGCTGACAACAGGAAAATGAAATGGCACACTGCACAAAGAGCACTCCTAGCCCATCTTTCTGAATACAATAACTGAGACTAAAATGGCCCACGAGGCTCATTACTGTGTTTATAGCAATGTTCCTTCTAATTTCTGTCCATCCATGTGTGGAATAAATTATGTTATGTGCACCGAGGCATGTGCTGATGTGCACCACCAAGAGAAACACACGATGCTGGGTGTGGGCAGCTGTGGCACTTTGCTAATTAGCTTTGCTAATAATCCTTTCCGAGTGGCTGCCCAACCATATCTCTTACAGGGAACACTGCAGCATGGCAGCATAATCAGGAGATGTTGAGCATTTGGTGTGGAAAAAGCAGAAATAAGTTACTGAAATACAGAGCAAGGACTGTAACTGGCAGCCAGAGGAAGACAGAGTCCAGCTTTGTTACTCTGAAGATAAAATTCCCTGGACACGTCAGGAGGACGAGGTCTGACAAGCATCTGATTGTAATAAAGGTTTCCAACAGCAGGTCACAACATCAGCTCTGGTTATATCCAGCTCTTAACATAGGTCAAACTCTAGCAGTGTAGCACACAGGGGCTTACCAGAAAAATCAGTACTCATCAAGGGGAACGTGGGCGATAAATGGCCTTTGTAATTTTGGCTCCCAATACAAATCAATGGAGAAACTGCTCTGCAAACCCTGTGGAAAAGGGCTTGTGGAGGAGCTTACTGGGACAGAGCTAACAGGTCAAAGAAGTTCCTGTGCCTAATTTGGGGACAAGCCTGTGGTCCTACCTTCCACTCCCCCATAGCTATTTATTTATTGTGGGGCTCCCTAGCTCATGGAAGCAGGGGTCTTTCCACATCTCTCCTGTGGGGAGACAGCACCCTTGAGCCATGCAACGGATCCTTCACCTGCTTGTTTGCTCAGGATTGCAGTGGGCGGGGGAGAAGCTATCAACAGTCCTAAGGAAGAACCTGCCACTGAGTCACTTGGGCCAACCCATGTTAGCGCATTGGGGGTACTATGTCTTCTGAGGTGTTCTTGTACATTCCATTGCAAGTGGTGGAAATCAGATAGAACAGGGCCCATAGCTCTTGCCCTGGGTGGATGAGTAGTGCTAGCAGGTTGCATAAAGCCCAAAATGATTTCACATTAAGAGCTCTTGTTCAAGGCATAAGGTGGGTGGGATTGGGACTGTTTAAATGACCACAGCCCAGCTGGAGCTCTTACTCACCAGAGTGTCTTAAGAGGTCTTCATGGAAGCCCAGCATTTGAGCTCAGCCTCAAGCTTAACTCTGCTTCCACCTACACACAAATCAAGCTAACCTGTGCCTCAGACCCAGAATCACAGGATGCCATGGGAGTAGAGGATCTGAGCCTGAGTCAAACCACAACTGAGGTTTCAAGCGATATTGCTTTCCAACATAGGCAGAACCCCACAGTACTCATGCTCCAGGAGTCCACCAAAGGTACCCCACAGGCCAACTTTCTTTCCCTCTGGCTAGTCAAGTTTTCCCACACTGCTTCTTGAACAAAGGCTACAGTGGCTACATGCTGGGAGAGCACCAGGAACTCAGGGATATGAGTGGTTAGAAGCAGGCCTGCATAAGCATTGTAGAAACCAGCTCCTGAAGTTGGGACACAGGGTTCAACAATTCCTGACCTGGGGTTCCAAATCAGTGTAGTTGCTCCAGTCCTAGGTTCATAGAATCATAGAACAATAGAGCTGGAAGAGACCTAAAAAAGCCATCGAGTCCAGCCCCCTGCTCTAAGCAAGACCAAACCCATCAGATCAGCCCCTCCAGGGCTTTGTTGAGGCGAGACTTAAACACCTCCAGGGATGGAGACTCCACTACTTCCCTGGGTAGACCATTCCAATGCTTCACCACCCTGCTAGTGAAAAAGATTTTCCTAATGTTCAGCTTGGACCTTTCCAACCGCAACTTGAGACCATTGTTGCATGTTCTGCCACCCGTGACCACTGTGAACAGCCTCTCTCCAGTCTCTTTGCAGCCTCCCTTCAGTAAATTGAAGGCTGTTATCAAGTCCCCACTCAGTCTTCTCTTCTGCAGACTAAGCAGTCCCAATTCCCTCAACCTTTCTTCATAAGTCATATGCTCCAGCCCCCTAATTATTTTGGTCGCCCTCCACTGGACCCTGTCGTCCATCCTTCCTGTCGAAGGGAAAGGGCTAGGTAGGGACCATCGAATTGAGGAAGTAAATGCAGGAGCCACTTTAACAAACCTAGGATCTGTTAACTCAAGTTCTACTAGCCCTGGGCAAACATTGCAGTATAGCCATACCCTTGCCATTAATCCCACTCAACAGTTTAGCTGTAGAACAAAAAAAAACTCACCCAGAAGATGAGCATGTCAACTTACATGGCATAGATTCAAGTCAACCATTTCTTTGGTTTCTGCTTTATCCAAAAATGTAGACACAATTTCTTCTGGTCAGCCAGCCTATGGGTTTGAATTTACTTAAATGTCTTCTATGAGTAACCACATGTCCCAGTTAAAGTTTATTAGCCCTGTTGTAATATAATTCCTTTGTAAGTGTTAATTTTATACCCTTCTACTTTCTTGAACTTGGCTGGTTTTATGATAGGATGTCTCTACTGGGTAATAATCCTGGCCAATGTTCTGGAGGGATAACGATAGGAGCCAGAAGGATTATTGCTGTTGATCAGAATGTCACACATACTTACAGGTACAAGTTCGAGCCTTTCTTAAGCATTCATTGGGCATTCCTGTGGCAGGATCACAGTGTCCCAGCAGGTTTTAGCTCATTACTTTGGCCAGACCTTGGTCCCAGGTTACCAGTATATACCTGAAGTGAGGCTAGGTCATCTGTGGCGCAAAGTGTGGCCAGCAGAACAAGCGACATACATGAAGTGAAACTATGCTTGTCACAGCTCAAGAAGAAAGAAGAGCAGAGACCTGGGAGATTTGGTGAATGAAGCACTGAACTACTTGAAGTGTCAAATAGATTGTTCAGGGGAGAGGAAAGGTTTGTCACACTGAGTTGAGCAGATCCACCTGGACACATGGCTTGGGACTGAGCAGGACAGAATGCATTCCTGTGAATGCTAGCAGTGAGGTCAATAATGAGGCCATTTGAGAGGCCTTGCAGCAGCTGTCTGCTCTGCAACTGGACTGGAGGAAAGAACAGTCACAATTGCCCATCATTTAACCATCAAGCAGAGAACAAGACAAAAATGGATGAAGTGTACACTATAGGTATATTTCAAAAGTCACTACGAAGTCAGCTATCTGGATTTAGCTGACAAATTCACTGTTTAAATCTGTATTCAAATGCTTTTAAACACTTAATATTCTTGAAAAAGAAATACACAGTATGTGACAAATAGCTCACTTCAAGTAAAGAATTACAGGTGTATGACTCATCCGTTGGTCCCATTAAAAAACCACTCTGAAGGGCTTCTTACAACCTATTTTGAGGTTCTTTGAAACATTGCCAATCAATACAGAACTCCGTGGGTGTGGGGAGGAGGTGAGTACAATACTTAAATTGTTGGATCAACAGCCCTCAGCAATGAAGTCCTCTGGTACTACCAAATAGGTGCAGCATGGCCAGCAGTAGCCCCCACTTACCCATGCTTTCCACATGAGGTATCCCAAAAGACCAAGCTAGGGGCAAGACAAATAAGAATCATAGAATCACAGAGCTGGAAGGGCCCTCAAGAGGTCACTGAATCCAGCCACCTGCTTCAAGCAGGACCAACCCCAACTAAGTCAGCCTGGCCATGACTATGTCAAGCCAGGACTTAAAAACCTCTAGGGATGAAGATTTCACCACTTCTCTAGGCAACGCATTCCAGTGCTTCACCACCCTCCTGATGAAATAGTTTTTCCTAATATCCAACCTACTCCGGTCCTTCTGTAACTTCATTCTCTCTGGCCTCTGCACAGAGACTGACAAGATCTTTGCTAACTGGTATCAAGTGAGGATGTGATTTTCATGATGTTGCCAAATATCATTAAGAACTAGAAAGAAAGCACCAAGCAAAACCAGCAGTCTTGTATTGTGACCTTACGAGAGTGCAAGAGTCTTGTACAAAACACATTTCTTCATGCAAATTCTTTCTGAACAAACTTTGAAAATAAAACCTTTGGGCAATAGTATTAAAATTTCCACTTCTATAATGCTTTCCAATGCCGGACCTGAAAAGCATTACAAACATTAAGTTTTAAAGCACCTCTTATGGGATGCAGAAGTATCACTGTCTTGGTTTTATCTCAGACAAGCAATCTAAGGTACAGGGAGATTGTCACTTGCCTATGCTACACAGTTTTGTCAAAAAAGGCAGCGTTGGCTGACAAAGCAGTGGAGGCAAAGGTGCAACATGGCCAGCAGTGGCACCCATTTACTCATGCTTATACAAAGCCACTTCTGGCAGCAAAACTCTGCTGGTTTGCCGACAAAATAAAACCACCTTGTTGAGAGGCATAAAGCTGTTTACAGGCAAGTTAAGTAACAAAGCCCCAAGGTTGATGCATCTGTTCATTATGTTGCCATAGCTGGCCTCCCCCAGTATCCCACAATGCCCTCTGTAACTGCTTTGCTCGTTATTTTGAACTAGCTGCCCTGCATCTGTCTGCACAAACATGTGTCCTTCCCCTTTCAAAGCTCCAGGAAGTTTGACATGCCTCAGCATAGGGAGATCACAGAGCAGCTGAGGAGGCTGCAGGAGAACTCAGAGGGACTCACAGAACCATTAGTGTGGCACTGGGAGGCAAAATGAGCTGTTGCCCAGGGAGGAGGGTGGTAGCAAAGACTGCGGTGATTTGCAGAGCCAGGAGCTCGTGTAGGGGAGGAGTCCTTGTCCTGCCCTTCAGGACTGGTTACTCCGACTGCTGTCTGAATTCAAGGAGACAGCATTCCAGCGTGTTCTCATCTCTGCACACCGTCCACATGCTGAGTGTCCTTTGGGGGGAGAGATTCTCTCATACACATCTCCCACTTGTACACAGTTTCTGTCTCTCTCCTCACACACACTCCCTGCCTTCCTCCTTCCCTGACATAAGGAGTGTCGTGTGGACATGCAAACAGCAGCTTCATTAAAGTGTGTTAATTAAAACAGCATAAATTTTGTCAAGAAAACATTGTAGGGTAGACAAGGTCTGAGTGACTTATCCAAGGTCCCACAACAAGTCTGTGGCAGCTATGGGACTTGAATTCCCTCCCTCCATTTTTCCACAAAGAACCCAAATAAAATATTCACTTCCTTTTCAATCATGGACGAGAGGGCATTAAACTTCAGGATGAGCGATAAGTTACCAAAAGAACACAATGTTTTGTACAGCTTTGACCCTATGCAATGAGTAAAACAGGTTGTATTTGTAACATTATTTATAATCTCATATCAACCACTGGGTCCAAAAACCAACACACACTGCACCTTACAAAGCAATACAAGGCGGGAGTCCTATTTGTCAGCCCTCACAAGGGCATTGCTGACAGTGCAGGCCTTGTTTCTGAGACAGAGCAGGTTTTCCTTTTATGCTGCAAATTTCTGGACCATGTCAATACCAGTTTAAGAGGCCTTGAGCTCTACAGACCCTGTCAAGTGCTGACATCTTCTAGGAATCAGCAGATTTTATGCCTCTATTCAATTCACTTGACTTGCCTCCAAATATGTTCCCAGCATCTGACGAGCCATTCTCTGCACAAAGACATGGTGAATTCTAGCTCAATAACATCGGCTGAAAACAAGCTAAGTAAAGCAGGTCTGAAGTCTAAACAGATACTCCTCTCTGGACAGTTGAATATGATGTTCTGAATAGTACACAGCAGGATTTCATCTGATACCAAACAGCTATGAGCCGACAGCACCTTCAGTAATTTTGTCATGCACTCTTCCCTGGACACAGCAATAATTCATTTCATAAACAGCAAATTAAAAACAGAAAAACAAATAAATATAATGAAAGCAAGCATAGATTTGCTTCAGATTTTGAAAGAAAATATTGATTTTTGTTTCTTTGTTTGAGCTACCAACTTCTGTGGGGGCTCTTAAGGTCACCTTCATGACAATTCCAACAGAGGGCTTATCCTGTACCGCTCATTCTGACATACAAACCCATGATTTATTATTGCTTAGTTCTTGATACTGTTCACTGCACAATCCAATCTGAGAGAGAGACATATTTCTCAATTCAGGGACTTCTTCTATTATACGAAAAAAATCAGCTTAGGGGTTTGTGGCAAAAACCAGACCCGGTGGTTGATCCTGTTTTCTTAAAGCCTTTTTTTTTTTTCCATAGCGTGTTCCATCTGGGCTTGCTGGGTGTGGTTTCCCCTCCCTCTCTGTTTTGTTGTTACACTCAAAAGGAAAGGTTAGCAAGGCTGCTGCTTCTGGCATACAGATTCTCTCGAGAACTGCAGGTGACGTGCTCCTAGATTTCATCGTTTTCTCTCTTTTCATTTAGCAGGGGAATATAATTAAACTACAGAGGGTTGTTTTGATATCAGGTTGCCACCTGTCTGTGTTTTCCCAGCACCATCTCTTCTTCGAGGCAGCTGTCCTGGGAATTCCATGAGAGTGGTCAGTACAGACTGCCAGCTGCCTAGCTTAATGGGTTCAGGATCATACTGGATGTCCCATTTTTTGCACCTCCAAGATAGGCTGGGAAGCCTATTTGAACATTTAGAAAAAGACACCCTTATTAAACAACAAAGCAAGCACTGATTCATTGGGCTTGTGAGTCAAACCAACCAAAATACTATTTAATGGGGCATACTAGTTTCTCTTTGTCCTTATATTTGTAAATTTGAGACAACTCCTGACCTCATGTGTTATCCTTATGGTGAAGGCCTTCTGACAGTGGCTGCTTAAACTTTGGTCATTAGCAAAACTATCTTCAGTCTTCCAACAGACTGTTTAAGCCTGGGGGTGTCATTAACCCACACGTACCACAATGTCCAGTACCCAGCTGCATGCCTGAAATTCTGCCAGTTGTTAGCTGGTACGTTAAGTAGCTAATGGGGCTCTTAGAGTAGCGGCTGGATTGTGCAGGTGCTGTTAAAGAACAAGCATTTTTAAAATGCTTCTTTCTCCCCTATTTCTAAGGACCCCAATCCTGCAAAGTCTCATGCATGTGACTAAAGTGTCTTACCCATACAAGCCCATGTACATTAACGGGAACACTTACGTGTTTAAAGCAACTTGCTCACAAGTTGGCAGGATCAAGCCTTTAATAAGAAAAATCAATATCAGACATTTGTGTATAAAAGCTTTTATAGAGGAACTCTGAAGTCTTGCAAAGCTCTGGAAGCATCCTCTCCAGCCTATCTTGCCTTTTACTGTGGGATGTTTACAACACTGATTGTTTTCTTCAGAAGGAACAAAGATTAATATTCACACCTGCTAGTCTATGACATCATTACTTTTCCACTAATTGATCACTGTAAAAAAAAAAAAAGTCAAAGCATTAGGCATATTCCCCTACTAATTGGTAGCTTGTAAGGGAAATTAACTGAGGGTATGTAAATTATTAAAGCCATAAACTGCTTCTGGAGCCTCTCCCGTTCTCCTGGGTCAGGTGGAGGCGGGGGAGGGGTGGGGGAAATCGGCTGGCTGTCCCCAGCGGACCCATGTTATAGCAAGGATAAGTAAGCAATCCTCATCTCTATATGTGCATCTATTAAGACACCTTTGCCGAATCTCTGGCGCCAGGAAGCCAGGCGCCACCCCCTGCATTCAGCATCAGAGAGGCACAGCAGGTTGCAAATGTTACATTTGATACCGTGGCAGGAGGTGCCATTTAGAGTCCCATAGGAGAACAATTTCTCTCCTTCCTTTTCATGCTCCTCTAAACAAGCTGAGGCTGATGCAATTTCAAAAGCTGTTTTACTGTATTAAATTTATTTTAAATAGGCTCTTTCCTTTTAAATTTAAGATCTGCTCACCTTTCATGTGGACAAATTAAAGGCGAGAGATTTCATCACTTCTTTTGTCCATTCACATCACTGTTAAATTGCAAGGAGGATTTGAATTTTATGAAACCCTTAGAGCACTGTTGAATAAAGTCAAAAACATTGACTAGTGAAAAGCCAGAGTGATAACTTTATTTTTTGCTTTAGAAGGAAGGATTGAGGTGGGTGAGTGTTCTAATCATAAGCCAGCTCTTGCATGAGATTGCTTTTTTTTATTTTGAAAGATAAATGTAAGATCATCCCCACTCTCCCACCAAACCCAAAGAGACACCTTATGTGCATTAGCAAATTATTTCTTTGTATTTCCTTTGCAGTCTTTTGATAGGCTACATTGAAATCTGTTTCACTCCATATTACAGCAAATTACCAAGTGCCAGAGTCTGTTCTCAGTTACAGTTCTAGAAATCTGGAATACCAGAGTAATTCAGCTAACTGCAATGGGTTTATGCTGGATTTTCAGTGGCATAAGTGAGGGGTTTTTTTTTAATAATAAAATTGTAATCTGGCTAAAGCATCTCAGCTGTACAAGAGGTACTCACTATATTCATGATATTTAATGTATTGATAAAAGTTAGGCTTGAAAACACAGTACATTAAAGAGGAGGAATCATCAGTTTTTTCAAAAAATTAGTCACAGTTGTTCAATTGCTCTGGAATAATTCTTGCAAATATTAGATACAGAATAATCTAGCAAAAAGATGGTGAAATTAATATTTTCTGTATAAATCCACCTCTGCAAGACTGGAGCAATGGGCAGCAATTTGAGAAATTTATATCCAAATGTTTGTATAAGCGTAAATGAGGGGAATGAGGTATCATGATGGGGCTGAATGTTAATAATTATTATTGCCATGAAATTCAGACACTTTACAGACTGGTTAAGGCAAACGGAAAACATGAGAATCGACCACAAGTTAAGGAAATCAAAGGTTTTCAGATCTTCAAGCGCAGAAGGGACTGTGTCTGGCAGGGAGAGTAATAGATTCGTGATTTTAAGGCTGAAAAGGACCGTAGTGACCATCTAGTCTAAATTCCTGCATAACACAGACCAGAGACTCGCTCAGAAATTCCTGCATCAGGTCCAATCATTTGTGAGCAGTAATTCTCACTTCCTTGGTAAAATATCAGAGAGGTAGCCATGTTAGTCTGTAGCTTGGAGAACAACAAGAAGTCTTGTGGCACCTTATAGACTAACATATTTTGGAGCATAAGCTTTCGTCGGCAAACACCCGCTTCATCAGATGCATGAGCGGGAGGGGCGGAGTGGTTTCAGAGGGGTATTTAAAGAGTGCTAATAACTCCCCGTTAGACTCTGACAAAGGTTCATATGCCCCTGTCTGATCTGACTTGTTTTTTCCTCTTTTGATAAGTACTGTTGATACTGGGCCATTTCCATCTTGCTGAATAGACCTTGTCAGCTCTGGCCCTCCCTCTTACTGGGACCCCACTCATGCATCTTTGCCCACAAAAGCTTATGCTCCAAAACATCTGTTAGTCTATAAGGTGCCACAAGACTTCTTGTTGTTCTTGGTCAAGTACTTTTCTTAAATGTGTTATATAAGGGCTAAGTTTCATTGCTGGAGCTCAGCCTCACTCTTAGGCTGCATCTACACTAGCAAATTCTTTCAAAAAATCTGGCCCCTTTTTCGAAAGAACATGCAGCACGTCTACACACAAAATACACTCTTCCACTCCAAAATCAAAAGAATGCTGCTCTTCCTATGGAAGCCCTCTTCCACTCCTGGATCAGGAAGAGAGCCTCCTTTTGAAAGTTTCTTTGGAAAGAAAGCGTGTGTAGGTGCTTCGCAGGCCCTTTTTTCAGAACAGCAGTCCTCATGGGGCCGGATTGTTCAATCCCTGGCCTGTTCTTTTGAAAGAGCTGGGACTGTGTGGATACTCTCTAGTGAAAGAGCCGATCGATCTTTCGATCCAGTTTATTGTGTGTGGACACACTCTTGCGAAAGAAGTTTTCTTGGAAGAGCTCTTCCAGAAAGAAGTTCTTTCAAAAGATTGCTGTAGCGTAGATGTAGCCTTAGAAAGCTACCCAGTTTTGCTTTAGACAGGAAAACCCATGGAGAAACCACCACATCCCTAGGTAAGATGTTCCAGATGCCACTTACCCCTCCCCCGGCCATAACATAAGTGAAAGAACAGGCCATGGCAGTGATGACAAACAGAAGTGAAAGAGGACTGACCAAAACTGCAATCTGGAATTAGCCCATAGGAGGTATCTGTATGTAGTAAATCACATTATTCCCAAACCTAGCCTATATTTTATCCACATAAGTAACTTAAAAATCAAATAGTAAGAGAGAGAAAGCCATGCTAGTCTATATACTATCAACACAAAAAAGCAGTCCAGTAGCACTTTAAAGACTAACAAAATAATTTATTAGGTGATGAGCTCTCGTGGGACAGACCCACTTGGTCTGAAGAAGTGGGTCTGTCCCACAAAAGCTCATCACCTAATAAATTATTTTGTTAGTCTTTAAAGTGCTACTGGACTGCTTTTTGGTTTTAAAAATCAAAGATGACAGTTTTCCACTGAATGCGTACCAGGTGTGTGACTCCAAGACTCTGGACCACAATCTACTAGAATGCTCTCACTGGCCTCACATTATAGTCCTCAGAAGAACTCATACAAAACTGCTACACCACATAGATGTGATCCATATCCCCCTCAGACTCCAAAAATGCAATCAAATTTGTTTTCAGCATGCAACTCAAAAGTTATTGTTCCCAAAGGCCACAAAACAGACATTTAAATAAATAAGCAGGGCACATTTTTTCAAAATTCCTAAGTCATTTAGGCACCTGTGTCCCAGTGACTGTTAATGGAATGTAGGCACTTTCGAAATGTAGGCAATTTCCAATACCACTAGATGGAGCCAGGCTTAGCAAGGGTGTCACAGGCCTGACCTGTAACACTGCTCTTCCAGAGAGACTGAGCTGGGACAACCATTTAAGCACCCCTAAATTCAGAGCTGTGCCTTTACTTGTGATCCAACACAAGATTTGAACTCATGTGTCCACACTTGAGAAAGCTTTCACTTAGCACTAATTTTTTGCCCCCAGTGTGCAGCAAGGAAACAAAATCAACGGCTGTATTGGCACAAAAGAGAAGATTACTCTATTTGACTGTCTTAGACACACTACAAAAATATGGAACATTCATTAAAGATTTATGGCAGCAGCAAACATTCTGTTTTACCTTCAATTTTGTCACATAATTCCATTAAAAGAATGACTTAGCCCTGTCTATTAAAACTATTTGTCACTGAGGATTTCTCCCTGTCTACTGACAGATACCAAAATACACAAGCCAAAAAAATTAAATCAGTCTCCACTGAGTCTATCTCTTCCATCAAAAGGACAAAGGTGGATCCCTCTCCCCTCCCATTCCCAAGGAATCAAAGTAATTGCATAGCTGCTACTTGCTGCCTTGCTAAATACAAGTTTGGACTTTAAGGTTAAAAAAGAAAATGGAATGAAATTCCACATAATGTTTTGGTATCATTTTCTGACAGGTGCATGTGGGACCAAATGAAAGGGTCTGAAAAAAATCACAAAAACACATAGACCTACTAATATTAATATTGTATTAGAACAGAACTTATCCCAATATTTTGGATGAAATTAAAGCTGGACAAAATTTTTCAGTCAATTAATAAATTTGCCCAAAAACAGTTTTGGGGGTATATTGGGGTGCCTGCTCCCATACTGGGTTCTCAGGGGCTAACAACACTAGGAGACAGCCTATCACAGAAGGGCTTATGGGAGCATCCAGTCAGGACCTGGCAGGCCCGTATAAGAAAACAGAAGCGCAGAGCAGCTCCCTGGATCCTGAGGAGGGAGGAGGAGTGGCTGTTGTCAGAGATCAGAAAGCTAAAGGTAGCTGCTGATCAATTGTAGAGATCTGCATGCTGAAGTTCTGACACAAGGGCAAAGAGGGTACCAGGGCTGTGGAGAAGTGGCCCAGGGGATCTATACAGAAGTCATAGGGAACACAGCAATCAGGGGACACAGGTTATGTATGGGGTCCCTGAGCTGAGACTGGGAATAGTGGGTGAGCCTGGGTCCCTCTTAGCATTCTCATTTTCATTGATTCAATAAGTCACCTGTTATTTTATATCCTTTCAGCCCTGTCATCACCTTTACCGTGATCTTTGAGATCTCTACCATTATAACTGTTGTCCTCATCCTTCATTAGAATTTCAGATGTCCTCCTGCTCTTTGCATTCCAGGATGTCTGTTCATACAGAACCTGCTTCATTCATCCAGCACTAAAACGTTTCAAAGCAACTCCCTAAGACAGGGAAGAGAGGAGCTGGTTCTCAAAAGGCTGCAGGGAAGTATCATAACCAATATTATGTGTTCCATTTACAATATCATTATTTTGTGATCCAGGGGATTGCCTCATAAATGGAACAAAGGACATTGCAACAAAGTGCATAATGGATGATGCATTTCTATGAAAAATGTTTTTCAAAACGGGTAATCTTGCATCAGGAATAGCTGAATACAGGCCATTTTCACAGAGCTGTACAGAAAGCTAAAATATAAACCATTGAATGTATAAATGTACAGTCACCTCCTATTGCCTTAAAATAGGATTGTTTCCTTTTTTTTTTTAAGGTGGATCTTGTTTTCATTGGAAGAAAATCATTGACCTTTTTTAAGAACAAAAGGAGGCTGATGGGGGAAAAAAACATTTTTTTTTTATATCCAAGGATGTCAGGTTATATCATGCAGGGGATTGCACTAGGAAACTATATTCCATGACAGACATTGCTAAGCCTGCCTGTTTTTAATTTAACATTTTATTTATTACTAGAAGATTTTCCCAGTGTTGCTCAGGTCCTTGATTCCATTCTCTTCTCTGTATGGCCTTATGGATCCCCATATGAATTGGTGGGGGAGAAACTCCCTAAAGAGTAACAGAGAGGAAGCCGTGCTAGTCTATACACTATCAAAACAAAAAGCAGTCCACCCTAAAGAGTGGTGGAGGGCTGGGAGTCTCAGGCTGGCATAGCCCTGAATGGGAAGGGAATGGCCCAAAACCAGCTCCTTTCACTTGCCTGGTGATTCTGTCTCCTTTCTGTATGGTTTATGAGAAGCAATCCTATTCGTGGCATGGACAGAAAGACACAAACAGGCACGGTCTCTGAAATGTATAGTAGATAGCTGTTCTTTTCTCCACTGCTGCCCCCAGATGCCTTAATGGTGTTCTAATTGTTCAAGTCCCTATCTCTGACCCCTTGATGCCCCTGTGGTCATTACACAGTATAACTGTCCCTTCTAGAATAGCCTTCCCTTTTTACAAGAAAGGATTACATCCCAGTTACAACCCATTGCTTTAAGTTATGACAAAAGGAAGCTGCACACCAAATTTGGTGGTCCTACTTCTTACCATTTAGGAGGAGTTCTTGAACAAATGGATGGACAGACAGATTCAGACAGACAAACTCTCTCAAATATACTATAGTTTATCTGAAAACAGGGTTTTGTTAATATGTTTTGTTTGCGTGAGCAATGAGAATGCTTTTCCTTGGTGAGTGTTTTTTTAAAGGTTAAAGTTTTCTAAGCAGTCTAAGCGGCTGAAACAGAAATTAATAGAAGCTGTGTCTAAATCCTCCATCAGTTGCTTCAACAATGTCAGCCACTTAGTATCTAAATAAACTCTGAAAGGTAAGTTTATAAAACTTAGACCACTCCCATATTGCCTCTACTTCAGTTCCAGTAGGTGGTGCATTATGGAATAGAACTTAGCCTCCATTTCAGGGTTTGTCTACACCTGTGGTATAGTGCAGATTACAGGACTGAATGGTGCAGGACACCAAATAATTCCACACTAAGGCTATGTCTACACAGCCAAATCATTTCAAAATAACAGCTGTTATTTTGAAATAACTTTCATAAAGTCTAAATGACACACACACTATTTTGAAAAAAAACGAAATAGTGCATGCATTATTCTGATTGTGGTTAACCTCATTCTACAAGGAATAATGCCTATTCCAAAATCATGGAATAGTGCTATTTTGAAATAAGCCATAATAGCCTCTAACGACACTATTTCGAAAAACCACTACGTGTCTGGAACTTATATTTCAAAACAGCTGGGTGCTATTTCAAAATGTATTTGGCATGTGGTTGTGTTATTTCAAAATAACGCTGTTTTGTAGATGTTGCCTGAATACCCTAGATGAACGATGCTGGCACAAACTAAAAAGGTACCGTTTGCAGTAACATAGTCCTCTTTCAAACAGGACTATAGTAACTGGGTGTCCACATGGGGCAGGCAGAGAACAATTCTTTGGTTTTATCTGCACAATTTGCTCTTCTCTGCTATGCTTTGCTTTACTTTTTTCAGCACTGTTGTATCCTAATGAGCCAGGTCCTAGTCTGCTGTAAAAAGCAATTTCTTTTAACTAGACAGCCAAGATTTTTGTGCACATGTATGTGATTTTTAGAGTAAATTGTGTGTACACTGTGTTTTCCATGTATGGATACTTCATTTCTGAGGAGCTATATCTTCCCAGTGGAGACATTCAGCATCCTCCTAAGGCAGATGGCCACTAGTTGTTGCATTGCTATGTTTCAATCCTAGTTGATAGTATATTTGCAAGTGTCCCTGGATTTGCCCTAAAATTTCCTCTCTCTCTCTTCCTCACCAAAAGCTGTTCCTAAGCAAGCATGAAAGCATCAGATAAGAAATGATAGCTGAGCCTTACAGGGGGTTAAAAAAAGAAGCACCCCTGATACTTTTGCTCATTAGTATTAATTACCAGCACTAAAGATACAATGTATCAGTGTGGACTTATTCTTCCTTTATTAATTTTCATGCTGATTTTGATATTTACTTAAATGCCTCGCACCGTATCAACTCAGGGCACAGTTAAAGAGCTAGCTTAGATTAACTACCTAAAACTATGCTAAAAAAGGAGAAACCAGAGTTAAACAAAAGCTGGACTAAATATATATGCCTCATTGTCCCTTAAAGGTTGCTGGATTTGTGCTCTGTCCAAGTGGTCCAGTGTGTGAATCCAAAAGCAGAAGCCTTTCACAGAGACAATCCTA
Organism: Carettochelys insculpta; assembly: GCF_033958435.1. Classification (NCBI taxonomy): domain Eukaryota; kingdom Metazoa; phylum Chordata; order Testudines; family Carettochelyidae; genus Carettochelys; species Carettochelys insculpta. The sequence goes on from NC_134145.1 coordinate 9,720,454, forward strand.
CCATAGACCCTGGGGGAAATGACTTTAGGGATCAGCTAGATGAATTTAACTGCTCTGTCAGGGAACAGAATGAGAGATGCGCATGACCTAACGTCTGGTTATGGGCTACATACAGATTCACCAAACTCTTGAATGACTTCCAGATCTGAGTAGGAGACTTCACATCTGTCAGTCACATCTTCATATTTATTGGGACATAAAATAGGGAAGGAACTGCCTGCCCAGACACCATTTTCACAGCATGTGCACTATCATTTGTGGCAGTCAAACAGACATACACCCTATCCAGGGAGGGCTGGACAGGCATAAAAGCACTGTATGGGTGACACTGAGAGGAGTCCTCTCTTCTCAGAAGTCATGTTTTCCTCCATGACCACTGATCTTAGCCAACCTTTGCAGCTCCTGAAGTGCCAGTAGGAACAGAACTAGGCCCATGATGTACTTGGATGGCCAGCCTTCACAGAGTTTCATCCCGTTATTTTTAATTATGCCTTCTTTAATCAAACTAAATATTTATTGTACCGTTTAGATAACAAGCCCTTTTCAGTTTCTTGGAGCTAATTCCTGTATCAATGAAAGGAAGAATATGAAATGGAAGGATACCACCAATGCTGAATTTCCAGATTCCTATGCTTGCAAAAATTATCTTTGAAAGAGTGAAGGATGCCACTTCTGACCATTGATAGCTGGGAAAATTCTGAAAACTACACACAAGGGATAGATTTTAAAAAATTAAAAAACAGCATTTTACATTACCAGAGCCCTGTGCAGATACAAAATTGATATCCACATCTGCCCTGCAAAAGTGAATCACAGATATCCACATCCACAGATGTGGATACCCACAGATACAATGTGTCTAACCGCAGATTTGCAGGGGTTTTTTGCATGACCTTATCAATGTTAAAGTGTAAAATGAAAAAAAGCTACATTGTTTTGGTAAAGTTAGCAAAATGTGAAGTATCAGTGGGATAGCTGAGGTGGGTCTGACAAAGGAGGTCTTTGCTCATGAAGGCTTATGCTCCAAAAATTCTGTTAGTCTATAGGTGCCACAGGACTTCTCATTGTTTTTGCAAAATGTAAACACATTTCTGATATAGCAATATGTCCTACGCTAGAAGTCAGAGGTTCACTTATCTCAGATACAGCTTATTCCATAAACATAATTGTGCCCTAATAATACCACTGTCCTTTAACAAAACCCTAGGGCCAGGCAAAGTATTTAGTACCATGGACAGCGGCTAATGTTTTGAAGACTGCCTAAGGCCTAAACAGGCCTTTCATATACAGGCCAGATGTTCACTCTTTCTTAGGCCAGCTTAAGGCTAAAACAAACCTTTTCAGCCAGGGTTTATCAGAGTTTCTAAATTATATACTGGGAAGAAATTTAATTTGTTTAATTAAGAAAGTTTATTTCATGGTAATTCAGTTTTGTGATGCTGCAAGACAGTGTGTACTCTGCTAGAAGTCATTTGTTATAAATATTCATAGCATCCCTCCTCCCACCCAAAACACACTAAGTGTAAAGTTGCAAGTAAAAGAAATTATACCTTCAAAAGTCAGGAAAGTGACTGGTCAAATCCTTCCACAACACAGTCTATGTTTAGTTGTTTAAGTCAATATAATTAAGTGTTATCTCCTTGTATAGTTCTAATGTCCTCATTGATTCTCTGTAGACTATAGAGACAAGTCGAAAGAGCAGACAGCAAGGTTAGAATTTGACTGACTTACTTCTTTCTCAGGAAATCAGAGTCATTATTTTTCCTTCTTGCTGAGCTGTGCTAGCAACTTTAAAAATAAACCAAATCTTGTTCACCAAAATAGAAAAAATCTCTAAACCTTCTTTTCCACATGTTTTGAACTTGGGCATGTTGTCTAAATTGCCTGGTAAGTTGTACTGTGTCAAACTCACAGGTTAGAGAGAGATTGTCAATGTTATTAATTAATTTAACCTTTTAGTTATTATTTAATCCTTTGCATTTAACTAACTGTATAACTTAGCTAACACTCCCAAAGCAGCAGTCACAATCATCATAAATGACAGGCCAGGCAAGACAACAGAAGAAGGAATCCTAATATTTGTTCTGTTGAAGAATTGTTTAAGATGCAGTCATTCTTCCTAGTGACTTTTTTTACTCTTCACCACTAAGAATTTTCAGAATAGGAAATTCTGAAGAAACTTTGTACATGGACCATACAGATAGGTATCCATTTGAAGCAGTAATCCATATGGCTCAACAGTCAGATCATTCTTTTGCTAGTGAATTCTGTGCTGGTGAAAGGTGCCAGATAAGTCCTGGAGATTACTCTGTTCTCTATTCAGGTGAGAAAGAGCATCGGTCACAGCAGTGTTGGTCTCTCCATCTTACCCTGCCAATGTACCCCAGCCATTTGTCTCACTCTACACTTGAGATGCTAGCTAGGCACTGCAGAAAGGCATTTCAGAACAAACAGAGACTAATTGTGATGGGTTGGATCTCTTATACAATACACTGCGATACACACAAGCACAGCAGTTGATGCCTTTGTGCTGAATGCTTTACGAGCACTGGTAGAGGCATTCCATGCACCCTAAAAGACCTAAGAACAGGTGCGGTTTTGCTCTCTTGAATACACTATTTTCTTGCTTTAGGGTTATGTCTCAATCTGTCTTAAACTTGTACTTTGGTTTTAGAAATATTGACAAATAGGACAACCATGATGGACTGAAACAGTCCAGCATGGTCAACTGCCCAACTGGTTTTTAAATCCTTAGCTACTGGTGAGGCAAGAGCAATACAGAACAGACCAATGGATAGACTACATGAGTAGTAGGCATGACTGCCCCAGGACTCTGCCCTAGATCCCTTAGCATCTTGACCAAGTCAGTTACTCTCTGTGCCTCTTTGGCCCACTCTAAGAATCAGGATAAAAACCCTAGCATGCTGTGGGGGTTGGGAGGCCTCCTTTAAGTTTTGTAAAGCATGACCCTTCCGCTATAACACAGCATAAAACAGGATATAAAAATATCAGAATTAAGGATTAGGGAACAGATCTTTGGATATGGCCAAGGCATGCTGTGACAGGGTCAGGGCTACTCCTGGGCCCCAGACCGCTGTTTGGTCCCCATCCCACAGTATGTGGCCTGCTTGCTCTTACTGGGGCTTGGGCTTCAGTTTGTGGGCTCAAACGGCAGCAGGTAGGAGCCTTGTGATCTGACCAGGCTGAAGTAACAAGTCCTTCCCAGCCTTTGACTGAGCCCTGGGGTTCTCTGCCCCGGTAACCTCAAACACTCTCTGCAGGAGCTGCTCACCTCCCCTGCTGTCTCTAATGTTGTTGTTGTCATCATTGTCCTTTACACTCTCTAACTTTCTCCTTGCCTGTTTGAATCTCCTCACTCCTTTCCAGCCTCCTCTTCTACTCTCTCCCCTCCCTACTGGGGGAAGGCTTTGAACAGGCCCATGGCAGCCTCGAGTGGGACCAGCTGGCCCCATTTGACTTATAGCAGCCTCTCCCCCACTGCTCCCACTCTGCGGGTTATAACACCTGATAGCCAGGGCTATTTCTGCTTTTTGGAGCTGCCTCTCTCCCCTTGCAAGTCAGTCCACTGGCCACACCCTGTCACAATGCACGGCACGGCACAGCACAGAAGGCTACTGGCAGTGCAAACACCACTTTGGGATTACTGTTATCCTGTCACATTCTGCACTGAGCTGCTCCCCGTGGTGTAGTTTATATGCCGCTGTAATGCTAGATGGCAATGGCAGCTGATATGACCCTGTGGCTTGAGGAAGGCACAGGGAAAAGCCTGACATCTCTTCCTTCCATTGACGTTTCCTGTACACGAGCCCCAAAGTGGTACAGAAGCTGCAATAACTGCATTATGCCACCTACACTGGGGCAATCTTCCATGGCCAGCTCCATTGGCTTCAGGGTCACTTTCTGGTCATGGTGCAGTGTGAAGGGTCTGTTCATGCTGATTAAAGATTCAGGAGACTTAAGAACAATTGAGTAGTAAAAGATTATCATAGAATGATAGAATCCTAGGGCTGGAAGAGACCTCAGGAGGTCATCAAATCCAGTCCCCTGCCCAAAAGCAGCAACAACCCCAACTAAATCATCCCAGCCAGAGGTTTGTCAAGATGGGCCTTAAACCTCAAGGGATGGAGATTCTACCACCTGTCTAGAAACCCCATTTTAGTGATTCACCGCCATCCTAGTGAAACAATTTTTCCTAATATCCAATGCAGACCTGCCCCACTGTAACTTCAGACCATTGCTCCTTGGTCTGCCATCCATCACGACTGAGAATATATAGGATTGCAGAAAATGAATTCGGACTTCATTTTCTTTGCATGGGGACTATTCAGAAAAGCTCACCTCTCAAACCTCCTTCAGATAAGCTGCAGGGCTCTGTGAGACTCATGCCAAACAATATCCATTCTTGAGCTGGCAGCACATCTTTTTCTCAATCGGTTAAATTAGGAAGAATGATGAGCTCTCTCTTGATTATTAAAACCCATAAATAAGATGTCTTGACAAAACGTCTCAGCCAACTCAGAGAAGGAAAAAAGTCACTTTGCTTGAAGAGACGCCATTGATGCAAGTGCTATTTTCTTTAAATGCCTCATGCATTTTATATAACTATTTTGGGGAGCACAAAGTTGAAATAAATATACTTTAATATGGAAGACTTTGTATTTCACAAGGGGTAAAACTATCCAACCAGGTCTATTATGCCAATGGAAGACTAGCAGAACAGAGTCTTATCAAAAGCTGGCACAGTAAAGGCAGCAGTGTACAGCTGGCAAAAGCAGCACCCATGCTTTGAGCCACTCTCTTCTGCTGCTGCTGCTTCTTCCAGAAGCAAGCAGACTGCAGTTGTCATAGGCTGGCCATCTAGAGCTACAGTCCCACCCAATAACTAGTCTCTCCCTCTTGGCATCTGAACTTCCCTGGCTAATCTGGATTGAGTTCTCAGGGCATTAGCTCACCACACCTGCCCTGCACACAGGCTTATGGAGCTGTAATGAATCACATCCACAAGCAAACACTAGACTCGTCAATGGAGACTGAGCCTGTTCTTCAGCATCCAAAACACAAGCCCACAGACCTTGAACTGAGGGTGATCTCTGTTAGCCCCACTAATGGTGCTATTGCAACATTTGCTAGCACAGCCGCATTCCACAATCGAGCATTTTCTGTCAAAAAACTAAGACAGCCCCAGCCCAAATCTGCCACACAAACTTACTCTCCTCTCAGCCTCCCAGCATGTTCCTTAAGTATCCTCCTTGTGCATGTCTGAACCACCCAAAACTGATCTGCCTATTGGTGGCCTCAGACAGGGGTTAGATAGGACAGAGTTAAAGGAAAAGTAAAAATGGGAAGGCAGAAACAGAACCCTAAAGGCAAGCAGGCAAAAGTCAGGTGGTAAACAGACTGCAGCTGTAGACTGAGGCAGGATTGTCAGGCCTTTGAAAGAAAAGGTGAGAGATTTGAGCATAACAAAATACACAAAGGAGGAAAGCACAAAAGGGACTAAAACAGGGAGTGACGTGGCCAAGGCAATGAGCAAGGAAGATCATTTCTATCATCCCATTTTGGATGGCCTGGAAGGAAGAGAGATACATTAGGGTGGCCAGGATGGAGGAGGTTACATTAGTTACATCTGAAGTACCAGTGCAGGTTGTAACAGGAGTAGATGGGATGTAGAAGACCTCTGAGAGGTTTTGTTTTAAGCCAACTTTCTGGTTATGGAAGTCTCTCCATTTAGTTGGGGCCTAACACACCCCTGTGTACCTTCACTGTAATTAATTGAGTGACACCTGTTCTACTAGAATAAGTAGCTTTCCTGTGAATCATCTACCTGAAATGCGCTGAGCGTTGCTTCACATTCACCTGCAGATTTGGCTGGGGGGGGGGGCAAAAAAGATTATTTTAAAAGGAAATCCATTCTTCTATTTTCATTCACTCATACTATCATTTTCAAAATACTTCGCTATAAAATACAGGCTTGGCTATGTACCCTCTCAGTCTGAAGAGAGGGGAGCCATTCAACCACAAATAACTAATATTCAGTCGTTGCATTCCGGTAGACGTTAACAGCAACATTAAGTCACTGGAAATTAGAAACTGAACACTGTACACTCCTTTCATTAGCCACGTTTTTTATTTGATGCAGACCGTGAAAGACATAAGTCCATACCCTGTTCTAAGCAGCAATTCTTCAGTTTTCTCGCTTATGAGGGGAAAAAATAAACCAATCAAGAGCATGTAAAATGCCAGGGGTGGGGAAAGAGTCTGCTAATTTAAGAATAAAGAAAAAAACCCTTTTACTACAAGAATTATCTAGAGATTGACAACTGAGGTCATTCCCTTAATCAATATAGTAATGGTAACATAGGAGACTTTCAGTGAGAAATTGCTCTTTCTATCTCTATTTAACCTGGTGCTCTTTTTCTCCCCATTTGCACAGACGTGTTTCTGAACATTCAACTAACAAACATAACACAGGCAATTTAAAACATCTGTCTTCCTGATTTTAATGTGCATTTATTTAAACTAAAGTAATATGTTTTGAGCATTTCAAGCAAGCACATACCCAGGCCAGAAACAAACAATTCACATTTTGCAGGAGATTGTGCTGTAACAAACTGTACTATAGGTAATGGAAAACTTGCCCAATGGATCTGCATTGCACAAAAACAACCAAGGGGATCTCATTATGCACAGGAATAGGTGGCCATGATTTGGGGGAGCTTTCTGAGGGTTGCCAACTGTTAAATGATGAAGCCTAGTGAGGCAGGGACAACACATGGCATGTTCATGGTCAAGCAAAGAACAGAAACATTCAGAATAATTTTGTTCCAAGACAGGTATACAAGTTAAAGCTGTCTCCAAGAAGGCTGAATTTATGTCACTGATAACTTATTCAAACATTGACATTGGTAGTTCTGGGACCCTACAATCACCTCTCAAACACAGGTCACCATCATCATCTCCTCAGATATGTCTCTGTCTTCTGCTGTGTACCTCCAGGGCAATTAAGGCCAGTCAGGTCAGTGCTGTGCAAAGAGACTTTTCAGGTCAGGGTCACAACTATGGAACGGCCTGTGTTTAACAGAGTCCAGTTTCACTGCCTTTGAGGCTCAGACTAAGTTCTTTCTATTCAGGTCACCTCACACTTGACTATTTTGCCTGCCTCCCCTTTCCCTTTTCTTTTGGCTATTTTGCTTTCACTCTTTTCAAGAGCTACTCCTCTCAGTGGGCCACTAAGTTCTATTATATTTGTGCAGGTCCCCAGATGCACACAGTTGGCATTCTCATACTGGAACTTCCTTGCAAAACATAGACCTACCTCTGCATCCAGTCATCCTATAGCTACTTAAAAATCCAGACAAACCAGATGGAGTCACCCAGTTACTACACATATCCACCTTATGCCAACAACCTCAATTTTCTGCTTGGACCTCCCTGGTCCGGCACCCTTAGAACCTGACTTGTCTCAAACCAGGGATTTCGCCAAACCAGGAGATGTCAGTGCTAGGTCTTCTGCTGCTGGTCTCCAGGCTCTCCCCTGGACACTGAGCTTCCCTTCTGGCCACTGCACACAAGCTCCTTCTCCCGCTGCTGCCAACTGGACTCCTGGCTTTGGGCTGCCATGCCCCCAGGCACCCCAGGCCCTCCTGATGCCATATTCCCAGCCAATCCCTGCTCCCAGTTACTGGAGCTCTCTGGCCTATACAAATAAGAGGTCCCGCCACAGATGTTGCCAGATCAGAGAGTCACAGTTTAGAGAGCTTCAACCTGTATTAACCATGGTCTTCAACCATTTGTCATCACATTTTGGCAAGAGGGTTCACATCTCTTCATAGTCTATAGAAATTGAATCCTTACCCTGCAAGTCTGTAAACCCAATTCTGAACTCCATGCTCCAGCAAAACTCCCATCTGATTACTGCTGCTGATCCAATTCCCTCTTCCTTGGCAAGACCAACTTGCTTGCACAAAGAGTGAATGACAGGAGACTGTACCATCTCCCACAGACACCGGTGGAAACCAAGATATCAAGATATGGGTACACCATGAATGAGATTTCAGGAACCTCAGGACAGGTATGCAGATCTCCTTCAATGCAATGTCTTCTACCTTCTGTTCTTGATCAGGCCATCCTACATGCTGAGTGTGGACCCAGTTCTATGTGATGGTGTAATAGGTGAGTGAATGTAATGTAGTGAATGTCAGGACCTTAGCAGATGTTGTTGTTCCATCTAGATCTTATTCTCTCAAGGCTCTAACTGTAAACTCAGGTGATACAATGCTGGGGTGGGGTCCCTATGCCTCACTGAGATGACCTGCTTGCACAGCATCCAGAGACATAGAATGACCTCAGGGTGACAGATACTTCTATATATATATATGCTCTTTTAGTTGCTAAGCAGATTTTACTGTCACAAGATACTGCTTTTCACTCCCTTTCCTTCGTTTTAGTGCCAAAACTTGACAAAGGACACCAAAGGCCCCGAGGAGGAGGGGTTCTTCTGCCAATCCGAAATGGATATCCCATTCAAAATGGCAACAATATACATTTAACCTTTTTCCTTCCAACAAGATCAGAGAGGATGGAGTGAACACCCCAGGGGTTTTGTTTGAAGTACCACATAACGAAGATCTTACTTCCACACAAAGAAATCACTGCCTACCCCAGATTAGTCACATATTTGTAAGCAGAATCTTTGCTACAGCTGTCTAAGCCTGGTCTTGTTGCTAAAATAATCTGAACATTTCCACTCTTGCTTAGCCCAGGTCTTGCAGCTTTTTCTAGGTGTGTTAGCAAGCTCATCAGTTTCATCATTAATACAATGCAGTCTACACAGTGCACAGTCCATCATGTGAGCAGAAGTAGGGAAAAAAATCATTTCACCTATTAAGGGTCATTTCCTAAGGCTAGAAAGCAGCTCAAGCACTCTCTTGGCAGACCAAGAGTCTATTTACCCTTCAGCAAGGAATCACTTTTCCTCTGTTCTCTAATCTCTTCAATATTATATGAGATAACTGATATTATGCTACAGTTTTTGCAGACCTTTCCAGTGGCTTAGTCTTCTTGCAGGAATAATGAATGTCAAGAAATATGTATTTTTCCCCTTGTTTTCATTTGAATGGCAGATCATATATAGCACAAAATCCAAGGATTCCCTAGTGCTCACATACATAAAACATTTTCTTTGTTAAACAGTACTAAAGCAATAACATTGGTGGGTAGACTATTTTAAAATTTCCGTTGTGCACCGTTTGAGCTGTCTTAAAATTTTCATTAGTGTAAACAGAATTTTTTTATTCTTTTTATGGAAGTCATTTTTCTTTAGACTTCCAAGGTTACTACCAACATCCAAGGGTGTTTCCTTTGCAATTAAGGAAAAGAATAAGCACCAACAAATACCTTGCATTTATGCAAGAACTTTTTTTCACATCATAAAAATCATAGCACTTTACAGATGCATGTAAGAATTATCCCAACTTTATATCAAACGGAGTAACTGATGTACAGAGGACTTCAGTAGCTCAACCTAAATCACACAGCCTTTAAATGAGAGAATTGGAAATGAGCAATCCTGCTTCCAAGCCCTGTGCACAGTCCACTATATCACAATTGACTTACACATACCCAAGACAGTATAAGGAAATATATGGTGTCATTGTTGAGAGTGTAATTTTTATTAATAGACAACAGGTTTAAAACAAATAAAAGGAAGTATGTCTTCATGTAATGCACAGTCGATCTGTGGAACTCCTTGCCAAAGGATGTTGTGAAGTCTGAGAGTATAAAAGGGTTCAAAAAAGAGCTAGATAAATCCATGGAAGATAGGTCCATCAATGGCTACTAGCCAGGATGAGCAGGAATTGTATTTCTAGCTTCTGTTTGTCATAAGCTGGGAATTGGTGACAAGGGAAGATCACTGGATGATTACTTGTTCTGTTCACTCCCTCTGGAGAATCTGGCGTTGGTCACCATCAGAAGAAAGGATCCTGGGATAGATGGACTTTTGGTCTGAGCCAATATGGCCTTTCTTACGAGTGGAAGTATTAGGAAACTAGAGCGCTATGCTGAACTCTCATAATTTGTTACACCTGCACATAAAAGGCTCTAGAAAAATGCTAAATATTTGTCATTGCTCATTTAGTTTTTCCCAGTGAGAAAGTACAGTGGATACAGTTCTTCCACATCAAGGACAATTTTTGAACAAGTGGCAGCTTTTAAATCAACTTTTACTCATGGTACTAGTTCACTTTATATTATGCCATAGCACTCTAGATGTTGGCTTCCTAATGGCACTCACTGCACACTACATACTATATATTACATCTGTGCCCATTATATCAGGTTTTCTGGTTATTCCCTCCCACACAACACACATAGAATGGTTATGATCCATAAAAGCTCTGCTGATGCTCATGACCCTGGGAAAAGATTCATAACCTATCACAGGCTATCCATTTTCCTGGAAGGTCAGTCCACTCAGGGTCAATATTCTGGGGTTTGATTTCACGTGTCTGGTACGAGCATGTGAATCGACCTATCCAGAATCAGCATTGACCCCTATACTCCTCACGAGATGTGAGAGGTAAGAGAGATCAACAGGAAAAACTCCTATTGACCTTCTTCAGCAAGGACAGCCAGGTAAGTCAATTACAGATACATCGATTCTATCTATGCAATTGCCATAGCTTGAATCGACATATCTGCAATTGACTTCCTTTCCCTAGTGTAGACATAGCCTCGGATCCTATGTAGAACCTCAATCCCATACCTGTAGGCTTGGGCTTCTCCCATAGTGCAGGCCTTGATATGCAGTAGCATTTACATATAGGAATGCACAGTACCACAATGGCTCTTTTAAATACTGAGGGTGTATTTTCCTCCAGGATTTTTTATACGGTATATCAAGTTAGTTTGACATTTCATTTGACCACAATGACGTGAAACTGCTCAATTCACATGAGATATAAGAGGATGCAAGACGATCACAGGCTGAGTTATCTTTCACATAGTTACAAACAACAGCATTGGACTGCTGTAAATTATTACATTTAAACAATGACAATAAAAAATAAGTAGGCGGAACTTGCCTTCTGACTTGAATGTAATACAGGACTCTTGGCAACGACAACAGATGTTGCAGGCCAAAAGAAAAAAAATGTTGATGAAGTCGTGATATGCAGGATATTTTAGAAGTTTTAAAGCTCCACAGTGTATACATTTTAAATCACACAAAGATGAAAACAAAAAGCAGTCAAGTAGCACTTTAAAGACTAGCAAAATAGTTTATTAGGTGAGCTTTCGTGGGACAGACCCACTTCTTCAGACCATAGCCAGACCAGAACACTTTTTTGAGTTATTAATAAGTATCAGCTGGCATCACTGAAATCTGGCAGAAAAATACATTCCCCTGTTTTGTTCACAAGCCCAGCTTCTGCCAGGAGCTTGCTTCTGTGAATAAATGAGTAGTATTTCATGGATATGGCAGCTATCAGACTTCTCACTCCATTCACTTTCCCCCTTTGCTGGGATGTGCAGAAGAAACCAGAAACAATGGTAATTAAATAAGACTTTCCCATACAGAAGATGTAACACTTTTTGTATAACTCAAGTAAAGTATTACCTATTTACGCCTCAAATTATCTACTTGCCAAGGCTATTCTTTTGCTTCCCTTTTATTAGAACAGAACAGTTTGAGCTAATTGTTACACCAAGGGATTGTGAATTTGAACTCCTGGATTCTCTTCTCAGCTCTGCCACTGATTGCACAAATTATGCAACTTTGTCCATAAATAATCCTTTTCTGCCCTCCTTTCCCCACCCATGTTAAACACCTGCAGTTCACCCATATGAATTGTACTACCTCCCAGAGGTATCTCAAAGTATATTTAATAAAGGTTTTCAGAACTTCTGATACAATATGCTGTGTGAGAACCAGAGAAATTCAGAGGTCTATAAAAACAGAAAAAATGAAGGAGACTTTAGGCATTCCAGACTTCAAAGTGATGGTTAGAAATCTGATGAGCAAAAAAAGGGAATTTGGTCTGTAATTCTGCAAGGTGCTGAGCATTCTGCCATGCCCCAGCAAAGCACTTATGCATATAAAGAACATAAGTAGACCCTCCAGAGCCAGAAGCTGATCCCATATTGAGATTATTCCAAATGATATCTTTGTAATAAGAGAAGGGTCAGGTTTACGAGCGAGTTCAGTTTGGTTTCTTACCCATTTTTTCCCCCATTTGGGGATTTCTGCTGAGTACTGTGTGCAAGACATCACTCCATTTCACTTCTCACTTGCTCTCAAACTACTTACAATGCATTCCATAGAGACCAGTTTCATCCTTAGGCAAAGAAAAAAAATGGAAACTGTTCAATTCACATTTCTGTTTCCTGCAAAGTTCTTGCTAAAACAGCTGGGTAAAGTTGCAGTTGACTAGAAACTACCCATAAATTTTCTGCCATTGGATTCAAGACCCTGCATCATAGACATTTGCCTCTCTAGTTTATTAGTGCTAGAGACAAGAGGGAAAGCTATCCTGGAACATTTTAGCGCTTTCTCTTTGTCTATATTGTGTACATTAATGCGGTCTGCTGTGGGATTAACACCTCCTGGCCCTGCTCCATTCCCCATTTGCTGAGAAGTTCTAGGATCTTGAATTCCACAACAGTATCGGTCCTCTTACCACCTTTCTGGTTCTCTTTGTTCTTTCCATGTTTTCTTGAGTGTCACCACAAAGGTTAGAAACTCAGCACAGCTAATAGAAAATCAAGCTAGAGTTGCTCTTCCCCTCCCATGATAAAGACTGTCCAACTTTAGAGAAGCAAAGGTATTGTGTGCAGATCACATTTTCAATCATTTCTGAAACATAGACTGACAATCTTTCTACCAAAATGGAGTGAAAATGTATTTTTTCAGGTGTCTTGAGCGCTCCAGGGTACCAGGAGCAAATGTGTATTCAGTACCCAATTAATTTTGCACATCATTTTTATTTTCACCTCTCCCCCAGTTTCTGACCAGCCATCATCAGCTACTCTGACACCCCAAAATACATCTTTTTGTTATGTTACACCTACCAAGTACTCCACAGATCTAAGAGCTGGCAGGTATTTCAGGGTTTTGGTTTAATAAAAAAAAATAATAAAAACACTTTTGTGTTGAAAACCCTTATGCCCTGTGGGATACAAAATATTTTTTGAAACTAAGAACCATGCTTATCCCAATCAAGCTACCATTTATCCACCCCTTAACAGACAGTTCCTCGCCAGCAAGGCCCAATGTCACAGGATGGTGCTTCCCAGATATTTAGAGCACCTGCTCATCCTTCCCTGGAAGGAGCTGGAATTCAGAAGGGATAGAAACAAATCACCTAATGTGAAGAGGCTTATAACATATTTCCCATTGCTCTCTCTGTCAAGTGCGTCATCCATAACTGAAGCCATAGCTTTCATTGGGAAGCCTAGCCTCTCTTTTCACAGGCCAAGAGGCCTGAAACACAGTGGAACTGGCATTATTCTGCTGAATAAAGTGAGGATCAGGAAGCAGGAGGACTCTGCATCTCAACTAGCACTCTTTGGAGACTGCTCCCATGGCTGTGGAGTATGGGGTACATGGACAAACTAGTGGCTGCTGAATAAGCCTTTGTTGAGGAGGAACAAAGCAGGTTGCCTTTTACTGCCTCCGATGAACTACAGTGGCAGCCAGGACGAGCTAGGGGCTGTTTTTGTGGGCTGAGAAGAGCAAACTTTTCTTTCTTCCCTGCCCATATGTAGGGACCCACACAAAGCTTCTCACTCAGCTGTTGTGAAACTCATGAGACTTTCACCCTCAGGGCCTGATCTAAAGACCAGTGGAGTCACTGGGAGTCCTTCCCTTGGATCAGACTCATGAGGTGCATCAATGGAACACCATCCAGTGAAAGATGGATCAGAGGGATGACACCTCAGGGATGTCATCTCCCAATTAATGAGAAATCTACTTTAAATGTTGATAAATGTAAATTAAGACATCTAGGAGCAATTGACCAAACCAAAGAACACAGATGCAAATGGGACAACCGTGCCATGTGCTGACAAGAAAGAAGCATGAAGAGCAATTGTGAAGAATTCCTAAGAGCCAACCAGCTTAATCCACAGCTGCAGTTAAAAATAAATAAATTAATAAAAGCAGATAACACCAAAATGCATCAGGAGCTGAGGAGAATACAAATCAAAGGAAAGGAGACTGGTGCTTTCGAAAGCACTATTTAGAACCTAATGAAACACTGAAGGCAGCTTTAATCCCCCTCTCCAAAAGCTAGCTGACCTGAAAGAGGTGCAGTATTGAGCAGCCAGAATAATGCCAAGTTAGAGTGGCAGAATATGCTTGTCCCATCTTCCCAAGTATCAGTAGCATGAGCCTTGCACATTACAAGACTGTTTATACCGCATATTATTTTTCTCTTCCCCATTCCTCCAATGCCAGTAGTTATCAGAATTCCACCCAGAACACACAAAATAAGGGCTGGAACCTTTGGGCTCTTTCTATGCCTTGCCAAGCTAAAAAGAAAGAGAATAAGGCTATGGCTACAATCAGGATCAATCTTCTGGGGTTTGAGCTACACTAGGTACACGAAATCGACTTCTCAGAGGTTGCAGCTGATCCCTGTACTCCTTGTGAGTTTCTCCAATTGACCTTCCCAGTATAGACAGCCAAGTTAGCTGAGTGCAAATAAGTCACTTTTAGCTACGCAACTGTCATAGCTAGAATTGTGTATCTGTGGTCAGCTTACTTTGCCTAGTGTAGACATTGCCTAAGTTGCAACCAAGTCGCTTCTTCTAAGTTGCTCCTCCATTCTAACAATCTTTATTCCCTTAATATTAGTTTGAAATGGAGCAGGCTAAGCTATTTCCCCCACTCCTCCACAAATCAATACTTTCATCAGGTTAAAGCATTCTCAGCCACAGTCTAAGAGGATCTGGGGAAATTATAAATATGTGAAACGTCTAAACTTAAGGCCATAAAAAAACAGGAAATATTTGTATTTGTCTGAGAAAACAGCATGATGGGAATTGTAGTCCCAGCTTTGTCACTCACATTGTGTATGACTTTGGGCAAGTCACAATTTCTCCAGGTCTCAATTTCCCCATCAGTAAAATGGGAATAATAATATATAGCTATGTAACAAGTCCAGTGACGCCCAGCCCCTTGGCCTAGGGCGGGTGGCAGCAAAAAGCGGGTTAGAGCACCAGCCCGTACTCAGTTCGGGCGGTCAGCGGCTCACCGCTACAACACCATACAGGCCCCAGCCCTCAATCTAGGGCGGGGCAGCAGTTCACAAGAGTTGTATAGTTCTGGGCCCAGCCCTCAGTCCAGGGCAGGGCAGCAGTCCCCAAGTAATAGCACAGTTCTGGGCCCGGCCCTCAGTCCAGGGCAGGGCAGCAGTCCCAAGTAATAATACAGTTCTGGGCCCAGCCCTCAGTCCAGGGCGGGGCAGCAACACAAGGGTTTACAGACAGGCTCAGCGCAGGCTGGCCCTGTCAAGGAGGGGGTAGGGGGTCGCAGGCCCTCCCACTCCACTGCGACCTGGCCCGTGGCCCTGGGGGTCGCTCACACGCGACCACAGCAGTGGGGATCCAGGCTGCAACACACTGCCATGGGTTCGGGAGCGTCGTTCCCCGGGCCACTTCCTACCTCTGCCTCCCCTGGCGGAAGGTCCCAGTCCATCTGGTCAGGGGTTCCCTCTAGGTCAGTCTCCTCCAGGTCTTCCACCTTCGGGGGCTCCGGCCAGTCGCTCATATCCACGTCATTGGGATAGTCGGGCGGCGGTAGCACCGGGGACCTGAGGCAATCCGGGGCCTGAGGGCTGTAGGGATCCGCCGGGGTTCTGGGGCGAACCGCTTCGGGGGCTCCTCCCAAGGCAGGGGGTCTCCGCCAGTGTGAAGGTCCGGGCAGGTCTGGGAAGTCTGGGTAGTCCCCCTGGGGCATCTGGATCCGGGGCCGTTCGGAGCCGCTGGGGGCTTGCTCCTCCGGCCTAACCAGGCGGTGGCAGGCCCTCTGCCCTTGGCGCCGGGGAGCTCGTGCAGGCACGTCCTCCCTGCCCGGAGGCCCAGGCTCGAATGGGTCCTGAGTCCTGCCTTTGGCTCTTCTCGCCCTTGGCCCCGCCCTCTGAGGGGCAGGCCTCTGGTCTCCTGGCTCCGGCCCCGCCCACCAGGGCCTCTGCATAGCCTCCTCTGCCTCCGGGTCTGCAGGAGGCCATACTGACTCACTACAAGCTACCTTTGTGAAATGGTTTGAGAGGTATATAAAGGAAGCACAGAAGTGTTTATTACTCATCAAAGTTGGAATAGCTTCCAGGAAGAAACTGTTCAATTAGCAATAAACATAGTCCACAGGGTGATTTTGTTTAAATTCCTTCTGCTTGTGAAAATAATTAATAGAAACATTAAAAATACAAAATTACATCAACAGTATAAGAAAGAAATGCCAACTAATGCAATGCTGGACTGCAATGGCGTCTCCCACAAACCTGACCTCTGCTTTACTCAAGTGATATCCTGGAAAATATATAAACCTACCTTAGAGGCCCGAACCGCTAGGGAGGTGTATTGATGTAAAACTGTTTTTAAAAGGCACAAAGTGTATGAATTACAAATGTTGTATTGGCCTTCAAGATCAGCTTCTTGACTGTAATAATCGTTTGTTTTAAAAGAGTAGGAGTTATATGTAGGCTTTTGCTTCCATCAAACCAGTCTTCAAATTTGTCATTTTAACTGTTCCCTGAACATCCACACACCCCTTCATCCCCTACCTACCCACCCAGCCAAGATGCAATTTATTCAGGAGAACACATTTCACTGCAGCAGCCAAATTATAAATGCCTGAAAATATGAGATTTGCAATTAATGTAATGATACAACTTTACACAGGCACTTAGAAGTCAATGAGCCTATCTTATTTAATGTAAGACATCATTCTTTGCAGTAGCCTGCCTTTTCAGGTATCCCCACTGACCCCTGGTATCACCTGCCTGAGCAGGGTCTTTCTCCACACACAGGAGGAAGAAGAAAAGGATCAATGCAACATCCCTTAAAAGAAAATTAAATCATTTTTAAAAGACCAAATTTTTGCCATTTACTCACTGTGACTTTTTTTTCCTGAGATTAGCACTTCAAAAATACTGTTGTCTGCTAAGGAATATATTCCAGATGGTTGGGAGTCCTAGTGGTGGTTTTTTTAAATTACACCACAGCCCAGTTTCTTTTTTTAATATTTGAGGTTGGAAGAACACAACAAAATGGACAGGAGTACCCCATAGGCTATGTCTAGATTACAGCTATTTGTCGACAGAAGATATCTTCCCACAAAACTTCTGTTGACAGATCGCGGCCAAATTGCCAAGTGGATGGCAAGACCAATCAGTTCTGTCTACAGAGTGGCTGGACTGGCTGGCCACTCTCTCAACAAAATGGCCAATGAGAAGCACAGCAGACAGGACAGGACAGTGTCCCAGAATCCAGCAGATCTCTGTTGACAGAGGCATTATGCCTCATGGGGAGCAGGATCAGACTATTGACAAAAGTGCTGCCTTCTGGCGATTTAACGTTGACAGAATGCCTTGGGAATCTGGACGCTCCCTGGGTTTTGTCGATGAACCCCTCCAGTGTAGAGACAGCCCTAGTGACTGTGCACTTACAATGAACAGATTCTTCTGAGGCTCTATAAACCTCATTCGTGACACTGGTTCAAGGACAAAGAAGAACCGCAGAAGAGGTTTTGCTCCTCACAATGGGAAAGGACAACATTGCTACCAAAAACATTATGGGTCTGGTTTTGATCCGACTGAAATGGGATTACACTGGCCTACGACCTCCCCCACTCCATGAAATTACTCCTGATTTACACAGGCGGGTAGGATGTAAGCAGAATCTGGCTATGTTGTATCAAACTTCTTTTAAAAAGAAATCCACGTAATGAAGACAAATCCTAAATGCTACAAAAATGTGCATAAAAATGTCCTTTGTTTTACAGAGAGATGGCTCTCCTATGACACACACTGCACTATACAGATATCGTGACCAACTGTCTTACTTTCATTGAAAACACACACACACGCGCGCACACACACACACATATATATAAATACGTATTATTGTGCCACTTACATAAAAAATTCCAACATTTTAAAGCAACTACACAGTGTTCCAATGACCTGAAGTATGGCACAAACTATCCCAAAACCTGCGGTAGTTAAAGAGATCTGTTAAAAAAAAACACTAAAGCACATAGGGTAACGTTCTTTATTGTTCTTTTAAAACTGAAGCACTGTGCATTTTCTACTGCCCCACTAAACAAACAAACAAACAAACAGAAAATATGGGTCTGCCTCTCTTCACTTTAGAAGAGTGTGTAAAATATAATGGGATTTTTGGCCAAGTGTTTTTACAATGCATAGAAGTTTGGAGAGGAGCAAGTTCATTCATTTATCAATAGGGTTTCTTGTTATTTCAAAAGCAGCTGCTGACATCTATTGGCAGAAGCTTAGCAGGACATTAATTTTACAGACTTCAGAAGGGTTTGGGATTCTTCTTCCCCTTCTAGAGGCATACAATACCATCGCATACTCCCGGTGCAATTAGTTTTTCAGTGTAGGAGAAGCTCACTTTAAAAATATTCTCTGCACTGTTCTAACAAATGGGACCAAGATGGAGAAAGGCAGACACACTTTTCCCTATAACTTTCTCCATAATTTTTCACAAGCTCTGTGGGCAAGACCCTCACAGAGGTCCAAAAAGTCCCAAGCCCCTTCCAGCTTTCGAGGAACCTATCCATAATAAAAATAAAAGATGGTAACACATGAAAAAATAAGACACTAAAAAAAGTGAGATCTAATTTCAATATTTTTATATAACAAATGCCTTAGCATTTTTTCTGTGCAAATGACCCCATTATTGAGGGATGCACTTTAAAAACTAGTGCAAAACTTATCAAATGCCAAAAAAAAAAAAATCAACAAGCATCCAAATCTGAGGCACCCTTTGAGCCTGAGGCCATGGCCAAATGGCCCTGCCCCACCCATCCCCCACCCTGACTGGGCTTCGGTGAAGAACGTGAATGCAAGGGAGAATCCAGACCAGGTTGGGCCACTGCAGGAAGTGTAGCAAGGCCTGGGATGACCTAGTCCAATTTGAAAGCTATCAAATCTTAAGCAAAATAGCTGCAAACCCATAAGGAAAAAGGTGTAATCAGAACACCAAATAAGAGGAAGGCACCCGCAAAGCTGTTTCTGGCCACAGCAACAAGAGGTTCAGCATGGGTCTCTATTGACTTATTCCATATTGCACTAGCCTCAGTGAGAGTGTGGCAGAACACGTTTAGAAGATGTTCAGCTATACAGTTGCAATGGTTTGGCCCAGCATGTTTCCACACGGGAACTCGTTCAAGAAAGGGGCCATACCGTGAAGCTGTCTCAGTTATTCCAACTTTCTCATCCTTGTCTTTTCCACCCCTATTTGTTATAGATGTTGATGGTGACTGACAATGGAGTCTCACCTCCACAGCCATAAGCAGGCAAAGAGGCAAATGATAGCAGGACAGTATTCACTATCTACAGCTCCAGGGTTACAACAGACACACTTTAGGACTTATGACAGTTACTCAGAAGAATTAAATACAATTGGGGAGTGGAGGAGACTGAAATTTAGAGTAAGATAGAAGCCTAATATCAGGCCAAGAAGGCTACAAGGATAGAACGTGCACTTCAACAGTTACACAATGTAACTGCCCACAGGCAGACCCAAACCTGCTCTTAGTGCAGGAGCCTCTACAGTTGAAGGGAAAAGCCTGTTGCCTCTCAGCTCAGGTGGTAGAGGAGACTCATTCTTTCGCTGCGTAAGTGGTCTAGGTGCCAGGACATGGGACAATAAAAGGTTGACTGGCTCTTATTTCCAGACCTCGGATTACCTTAACACCATGTTTCTCAAACAGTAGTACACGTATGCTTAGAGGTACGTGAGAGAAGTCTGGGGGCGCTTATAAATTTTTAAAGGGGTACACTATAAAAAATGTTGAGAAACACTGGTCTAATGCAAACTGAGATGTGGAGGAAAGAGCATTTGTATGAACATGGCATTCTTGGAATGTGGCCCTGGCGCACATAGTACGGGGTGAGTGACTTTAAAACAAGAAGGTTGAACGCTGCTGAGTATTTCACTTTGATCAGTTAGGTACTGGTGACATACTTCAAGGCCAGGCCTACAGTTAGCAGTTTGAGGGAAAAGCTGAAATGTCTGTTTCTCAGTTTCTTGGCAGACTTGTCAAAGGTAGCTAGTGCTGAATGCAGAAACACATTGACGGAGACGTCTATTCATCTCCTGAACACTTACCGCCCAAAGGAGGGTGAAAATGCTATAGGATCCCCTATATGATCAGCAGCTCAACATTAGTGTTTTTGATCTATGGGCAATTTGTCTAGCACTTCTCCCAGTGACCAACATGTGTTTATCTGTTGCAAGAAGACTGCCTTTGTTGCAAATATCTAACCAAGAGTGGGCACCAGGTGTTGACACCTCTCAAGGCAGGTCATGTAACTTGTGTACTGATCAGACTCATGCTAATTGCCTTGAGGGACACCCTATCTCCAGAGGAAGGAGACAATCAAGACAGTTTGGCTGAGGGGTGCGTACCAGATAAAGTATTCCTACTGCCTCTCTGCAGTACTCTCTGCTGGCCATATCTGTTGCCTTATGTTCAAGATGTTCATTTGGAGAATTGGAGAAGTAGTGACTCATGATAAATGAAAAAGGGAAAAATTATTTACCTGTCACTGTTTGTCACAGACTAAATTTCCCCCTCTCCTTGTTGTGGGAGATTAGTCTTTGCAAGTATTGTCATTGCTTTCTGATCTGAACAAGATGCAGGTTAATGGGTATCTTTATTGAAGTTATGACTGACATTTCTCTTCAACTCTATGCTTTCTGTCAGGTGGAGACAAACCACTGAGTGACAGATATTCCCTGAAGGGTGAAAAGGAACAAGGGGTAGCAAAGGACAAAGGAGACAGAAGAGGACTTGGATGACTCTTAGCATGTGGCAGGCTTCTTATTAATTCTGGGGCAATTCTACTTCCATCTGGAAAAAATGAGACAGAAAATAATTGAAACAATACCTGTGAAACATACGATGAAGGTGCAAGCTTGTTTAATGGAGGCTAAACATATTCATAAGATGAGCTCCAGAAAACACATGAAAGCCCACAGGCGCTGAACAGCTATGGGCAGGCTACCTGCATTCCCCATATGTAAAGTGGGTGTGATGCTTGTCCCACTGCCCATGGGATTGTGAGGCCTAGTTCATTAATGTTTGCAAAGTGTTTTCAAATCTTAGAATGTATGGTGCCTTATCAGCACATAAACTATTAAATCTAGGCATGCCAAAGCTTCCAAGCTCTCCTTTCATTCCTACCCTCACCCAAACACGTCCGCTGAAATAAAAGGATACTACTGATGCACAACTGACTCAACATTCAGTGAGCTCTTGTGTTCACAAAAGCCCTCTCATGCCCTTTTCTTGCCCCTTCTCCCCAGCTACTTCCCTAGGCCAAGCCTCACAAGGACAAAGCTGTTTGAAAAGAACAGATGCCACAGTTCTGAGTCAACACAGACGGAGAGAAAATAAAACACCCTGCATCTGTGGCAGTGTTTTTTTTTTCAATCACAGCATCCCCCAATGCATTAAAGCACTGATGGCTGTCTCGTTGCAAGGGGGGGAGCAGAAAGGCGGAGTTCTGTCAAAGAATTTCTCCAGATCCCAAAAACAATATGCTAATTCCTGCAATAGGGTAACCAAACAGCTGGTGCTGCAATGCTTTGCTTTGCAACAATGGTATTTCACTGATGTTCCACTTGGATAACTACTGCAAGCATTAAACAAGTGATGGAATCAGAAAAAGTGGTTTTATTATTTTTCCACTGTTAAATGCAACAGGAAAGGCAAAATACTGCATGGCCTTTTTCAAGAGCTACTTATCAAGAGAGATATAGTTTATTTTATTGTGTACCAGGTAAAGGTTTCTAGGGGAGATCTGTCTGTATTTCACAATGTTTCTCACTATTGTTAACTATTTTTCATGTCATGCCATAAGTTTGTCTACCTGGGAAATTACCACCATGTAAGAATATGGGCCTAACTTAGGCTATGTCTACACTAGCCCAGCAGATTGACCACTCAGGTTCGATCTTCAGGGGTTCGATTTCACATGTCTGGTAGGGATGTGTGAAATTGATCTCTCAGGGGCGCACAGTCAACCCCTGTACTCCTTGCGAAATGTGAGGAGTAAGGGAAGCCAATGGGAGAAACTCTCCCATTGACCTTCAGTAAGGACAATCAAGTAAGCTGAGAGCAGATGTATCTGGTCTAGCTGTGTAGTTGCCATAGCTAGAACTGCGTATCTGCAGTCCACTTACTTTGCCTAGTGCAGATATAGCCTAAAACCATTCAAAACATGGCTGATAGACAAAGACTACCCTATTTACCGTTGTTTCAGCTGCTGACAATTATTCTTAGGATCGGTTATTCCATGATAGCCCTTGGCCACACTAAAAGTTCTAAAGTTTGTTCTAAAAATATATCGTTTCTGAGCATATGAAAACCCCATGAGATCATTGAGAAATGTTGCATAAAAGACAGCAGGAAAATTTTGGCCAACACATTTAGAAACTTGGACCAGTCACTTTGCCATTTGGCTTCATTACCTTCCTCTGATTTCATTCGAAACTGATGATGTAATAGATACCTGCAAAAAGCTTCTTTGATAAAAAATAAAAAGAGTGAAACCACCAAGCCATTTGTCCAAAAGCAAACTTAAAATGGCAGCCTTGCAAATTATAGAAGCTGTTGGCTAGGCTAGCTTTGTAGAAGTTATAAAAAATGAAGGGGCATGAGCAAATTGCAGCATTCATCCTCCATGAAAGAGCTGCCAAACAGCTGCAGAGTAGTACATTTGCTCTGCAAAGCTGCAGGACAGTTTTTCATAGCAACTAGCCAAGTCACTGGAGAAGCTCTTTGCCTGGGAACATGTAATTTGTAGCTCTTCTAGAATTTTATTATCCAGCAAATTAAGGATTTGTGATGGGATGTACTGGACTCTGGCCCACATGGGATTAATGAACTAATGTGGATTCAGGTGGCTCCGCTTCATACAACCTGTGAGCTATACCAGTATTGGAGGGAGCAGATTAAGAGGAAGACACTCAGCTGACTGGGATGGAGAGCAGATATTCAGTCCCCCAGAGCCTGAAGCGAGGGAGCGTAAAGGGCAAGAGCTGCCCAGCTGGCCACTGGCTGAGAGCCCCTCACTAAGGAAAAGGAGGCCCAGACACGTTGAGAGGGAACCATTCCACTCTATTACTTGTTTATTTGCATTTATTCCCCTTGGGTATTTTCACTGACTATCCTGAAATGGAAGAGACTTAACAGTGAGTACAGGGAAGGGAGGACGCCATCTCAGGATGAGGCAGACCCCTGGAGCAACCACGTGCGAGAGCTACCTGGTTGGAGCTGGTGGGAGCTATGCCACACCTGGCCACAAGGAGGTATTAGCAGTTTGAGTCAACATCTTCACAGACTCTGTCCTACAGACTCTCCATACCAGGAAGTAAAGGCAGGAAATAAGGAAACAAATTTGCCCTGACAGCATTCATTCTTGTAGTTTTCATATGGATTTATGTGGATATAGTGCCTTGGATAGTGCTCCAGCCCTCCAGCCCATACACACCTTTAGTTCCATAGGGACAGCAGAGGTACTTAGACCTTCTCTGCCCTCCCTCACATAGCATGAGCCTTTTGCAGGAGGGATGTCTCCCCTCCATGCCTCATAGCAGAGGTTTTTGTCTCCTTGATTCAGAATTTTGTCTTTTGCCGGGAATGTGCATTTCATACAAATTAGGACACCAATCATATAAATACCATGTCAAATATAAAATAAATTAGCAGATAATAAACCATCCTCTGTTAAATCTCCCTTGTCCATAAAGAATTTTTTATTCAATACAAACTTCATTGCTATAAACCAAGAAAATATATTGGGGCCTCTGATGAGGTGCACTAAACTCTGATGCCCTACAAGAGGCCAGGGGCCTTGCCACACCCCATCCCAGTGAGAGGAGCAGAAGAGAGGTCCTCCGCACACGATAGAGTGGCTGTCTCTGTGGAAGCCAGTCAGGACCCAGAAAGCCAGATGAAAGAAGCTTCTGGGCTAAGATCTGGCAGTTCTTCACAGGAGCTCCACCCAAGCAGGTCCATCTACTGACTGGGAGACCAGCAGCACTACAGCCAGCTCCAAGTGTGAGCTGCACCTAGATCTGGGCAAGTCCCAGGCCCTATGGCCAAAGACTGGCCTCAGGCCTAATATAGGAACTGATAGCACCTTGGACAGGGCTAGTCAGACCACACCCTTGGAACCTTGAAGGCAATCAGACAAGACTTTACACAGTAGCCTTGGCCGCAGCAGGACATTCATGACCAGGTGGGCCCCTTACATGGCACAATTATTGTTTTTCTCTAAGCCCTCTTTATATTGTCCCACTCGTGTAAAGCACTGTTCCACGATCAGTGTGCTCTGGCACATTGGTGTGCTGCAAAGTGGTGCTTAGTGGGCCATCCACTGCACTGTGCACATGCCCCATCACTTGGTAAGAGAAGCACATGGTGGGGAGTGCCTGGTTCAGGAGGAGGGAGAGGGTTTGGGATTATATATGTAGTGTGTGCCATGAAATTATAACAAGTGCTGACATGTCCCATGAAGAGATAAAGGTTGCTGAGCAAGGGTGTAGAGGAGGCTTGTAGTGTAATGTAGGCCTATACTGATATCCCGTTACCATTGCCAAAGTGATGTAGAAGGGTCTAGATCAAAAAGGAAATCAGGCTCCTTGAGTTTACAGTGGACACTATTTAAAGTGGTAGTTTAATTAGGTGATAAGGTCAATTGCAGCCAATAGATTTAGGATTACATTGTCAATATCTTTTTTAACTCTCGCTGTAAATTTAAAACCCTGTTTTAAACAGTTTTGCCACTAACTACTGTTAAAGTGTGGCACACTTGGCACTCAGATACATCTGTGATGAGCATGGCACAAGAACAGCGTAGAAAATGTACATGTTGTATGAAGTCTAGAAATCTTGTGAATAATTCAGCAAGAGCTCAAGTGTGCAGAATCTCTGACAGAGGTCACCGTGAATGTATTTGGTAAGCTGCAGTTATGAAATGAATTTTCCAGGACTTGTTATAACTAGATAAGACTGCACAGGGTTGAAATTCTTTTAGGCACCGTTGTTTTAAAAATGGTTTACAAAAAAAATCACCAATAGCCTCATGGCAGTTGACGTGGATTAATACATTTGAGTTTGAGGCTTTATATTTTTGATCACCTCTAGCCTGTGTTTTTGTTGTTTATGCCTTTCACGTTTTACCTTCCTAACAAATGGTATTTTCTTTGCAAGTCATCCACTACTTCTTACAGCTTGCTTGTCTTTACCCTCAAACATTTGAAGTCTTGGTTTCCAATCCTGCACACTCAGACCTGCACAGAAAGAAACCTGCCTCTTCAGCCAGTTCCATTTACTTGTGTAGTTGGGCGTTTGCCAGGCTGAGCATAACCATTGCTTCTCTGTTCCAGCCTAGCTTCACACTCTTGACATGAGTGCTGAAATCTTCATAACCAGCAATTTATATACACACACTAACAATTTCCCCAGAATAGTTGTCAGTAGCGCAATGGCACAAGGGCAGTATAGAGCATTGACTGAGGTTACAGTAGAGTAGAAAAAGGCTGCTATGTAGAGGGTCCCTAGGTTGGGTCCTGGTGTAGCAAGTAGGGCCCAAATCCAACCCAATTTGCCACTGGGGCCAATTGGGCAGAGATAAATACCTTTCAAAGGGAGGCACACAGATGACAGCTGCAGTTCTGAGAGGGGCCGCAAGCAGGACCAGAGTGTGTCCACGTACAGATCATGGGCGCTTCTGCCTCAAGCTAATCCCCAGCATAACTAAGAGGAGGGCTGTGCTGCATAACAATTGGCATCTTCATTACCACTCTAAGGCTGGGTCTACACTTGCCCCCAACTTCAAAGGGGGCATGGTAACTAGGGCCATGGGAGGTTACTAACGAAGTGCTACAGTGAATACGCAGCACTTCATTAGGCTAATTTTCCCCATGGAAACTTCAAAGTTTCAAACTTCAATGTGCCAGCATGTGTGCAGCCTCAGGCACTTCGAAGTGCCCACGCTAAGTCGAAGTCCCTTTACTCCTCAGAAGTTTGAAGCTTTGCAGTTGCTCTTGGGGAAAATTAGCCAAATGAAGTGCTGCATATTCACTGCAGCACTTCATTAGTAATCTCCTGTGGCCCTAATTACCATGTCCCCTTTGAAGTTGGGGGCAAGTGTAGACAAACCCTAACAGTTCCACGTAAATCTGGCTGACAATACAACTCCAAACATGGCAGAAAAAACTGCACAAAGCAATGAAAAAACACAGCAGAAGTTGCCTGCCCTAATTATACCTGCTCTGTAAAGCAAAAGAAAAATTAACAGGGTCTCTGCAAGCAACATTATAATCATCAGAGAAGTCAGCCCAGTCACTGTACCTGTGTATCTTCTGCACCTGCACGGCTGACCTGACCAAAAAATGATCCTTATACACTGACCCTTTGGCACAGTATTCCTTTTACTAGCAAGAATGGAATTTGAGATGCAAAAGAAAGAAGAGCATATACTGACTCTGATCTTGCAATGTCCAAGTTTGTCTGTTTGAGGTATTCTGGACATTTTCCTTGACATTAGCCAAAGTTTAATCCCAGAAATAGACAAACAATCATTTCAAAGGGAAAAAAGAACAAGAAATATCTGCTTCATACTTCAATGCACTATTTTTTCTGCATTGTCACAGCTCAAGCCATTAAAATGTGTGGGATCAATATTTAGTTTGCTCTTGGAAAACATGATATTTTAGACTCATCGATAACAATGGAATTGGCTTTAATCATCCAACACATTCACACTGTTGCAGAAAAAAATCTGTTTTGGACCACAGAAACAGACTCATTAAAGTACAAATGTTAACTGTTACCAATACAAATGCAAATGTTTCAGTCTGAGGTGAATTATTCTGTGCCCCATTTAACAGTGAGAATATAAGCAACTTTTACTATGGCAGTATTGAAGCAGTGCAGCAATACGACATGCAGAGTATCTAAGCATAGGCCAAATCTTGTGCTCTTAACTCACATGGGTTAACTCCATACAAGTTATTGTGACTACTTGCATAAGGTGAGCAGGATTTGGTTCAATATCTATATTCATATATTTCTCCTTGGGGAATGCAGATTTTGAATTTTATTGTATAGAAAAATACTTCTCTTGGAAAGTTGCTGCAGTTCTGCCTCTTGCTCACCAGAAGTCTCTACAGCACTAGACCAGAGCAGCAGTGCCCAGCCACCCAGCAAAGATACAGAGCCTGCCTTCCCCAGAGTGTCTGTGCAGCCAGGTCAGGAGGCAAGCTATCTGGAGAAAGGCAGCCTGGGGCTGGCAGGGGAGCCACTCATAACCAACAACCCTCCACGGTCACAGCCTGGCACATTCCCACAAACTACTTCCCTCTACCACAGCCCCTTCATTACCCCTACTCCCCGCCCCCAAGCTTTTGCACTGCCTCAGAGGGTTGTGGGAAACACATTTCCATATTGCAGTTGAAATTAAGTACTCCGAGTTCTGTATTAATATGCCTAGAAAGGAATCTATTTCTCAAAAAGCATTGCCTCAGACTTTTTTGTTGTCTGTACTGAGGGCTGGCAACAGACTTTGCCAAGCCCTGGAGAATGTGGGGCAGGGGGCTTGGCTCTGGATCCCCAGGAAGGGGCGGAGCCTCAGGTGGAAGGGGCAGGGCTAGAGGATAGCCTCCTTCAGCCAGCCCGCGGTGCTGCCTGAACCACACCATGTGGGGCTTCGGCAGCAATTTAAAGGGCCCTGAGCTTTGTCCATTGCTGCTGCTTCAGTAACAAGATTGGCAGCCTGGAGCTCTGAGCCTTTTTAAAAATCATTGGGCCCTGGGACAAATGTCCCCCTGGCGGCAGCCCTGTCTGAGTTATTACAGACATACTTGCTGACAGGTATTTTGAAATAAATGGCCCAAAACAAATTGAAACTGGTGTGACTGTGTTATTTTGACAAATAAAGTGTGCAGCATTTGAAGACATTGTGCACAAAAATTTTAATTCTTTGGTGAAGAATTCCTCCAGGCACAACCTATGGGCTTGTACACACTGCTATTTGTGTTAGTATAACTTTTGTCACTTGGGATGTGAGTAAGCCACCTCTTGAGAGACATTAGTTAACTGAACTTCTCCCACTAACATAGCTACAGCCTCTTGTGGCAGCTGTTTTTTTGCACCAACAGGAAAACATTTTCACCAAATGCGCTACAGAGGTACAGCTGCATCAGCACAGCTCCACCACTGTAGTGTTTTGAACGTAGGCTAGCCCCATAGTGCTCTCATGCTCCCATTTAATCTGGTGGCAAAACGCTCATGGACTTTTTTCAGGTATCTAAAAGGCTGTCATAAGGAGGAGGGAGAAAACTTGCTCTTTTTTGGCTCTGAGGAGAGAACAAGAGGCAATGGACTTAAGCTGCAGCAAGGGAGGTTTAGGTTGGACATTAGGAAAAAGTTCTTAACTGTCAGGGTGGTCAAACCATGGAATAAATTGCCAAGGGAGGTTGTGGAATCTCCATTGCTGGAGATATTTAAGAACAGGTTAGATAGATGTCTATCAGGGATGGTTTAGACAGTACTTGGTCCTGCCATTGGGGCAGGGGGCTGGACTCGATGGCCTCTTGAGGTCCCTTCCAGTCCTAGTATTCTATGATTCTATGACTTCAGTGAGTGCAAAGTATCACCCACTGAAGTCTTTCACATACTCTACATGGCCTGCATTAAAAAAATCCAGCTGTTATCTGCAAACACTATTTTAGGTTGGGTTTTTTTGCATTCTCTGGAGTTTAAAGCACAAAAATACCACCATAAGAAATATGGTTGCAAGTCACTTCCTGTTTTTAAAATTCAAGCAGCAAAGCAAGTGGCATCATTAGCATAAGTGAAACAATCAACAAGAAAAGTTAATAAAAAACCTTGTAAATTTACCAAAAAAAAAAGAAAATCTGATAGGGACATGAAAGCAGCACATAAAAAACAGAAAGACATAATGTCTGCCGGAATCGAGGCACAGATCTATTTAGGATTGGTTCCACTTTGTTTGTTTTAGTTCCGCTATAATGCCCAAATTTGCCTGGAGCTGATTCTCACTGCTACTGAAAGGAAACAAAGTTTAACATGTCAACTGGAGATTGGATTTCCATGGATCTCCCTGACCAAGTAAAATTGTCTGATTAATGAAATTCTTGACACCGCTAACTGTCTCTCCAGAGGCACTAATGCCTTGGTTACACTGAATTATCAAAAGTGGCTAAACCTGCAAAAGATATTTAGCAAGATTATTAGATCCTTGCATATTAACAAAGGGGAAAATAACCCACTCCTGAAGCACTGGATGCCTATTGTAAAGTATTTATCAAACACAGGCACGGGACAATGGAAGCTTTTACCAACATTTGTTTCCTGTTCTTCACACTGCTATGTGGAGCCTGAAGACATGCAGCTCTGTGGAAGTGTGTGGGTGGGGCTGCTTCTTTCCCCGCTGGGAGGGGCAGCAGCATGTGGAAAAAGGAGCGGAATGCTGACAGCTCCTTCAGCTGTCCGACCTCCCTCAGCTTCCCTCTCCCCCAGGTAATGTGTGATGGAGAGGGGAGGGAAAGAACATGGAGGCCTCAGGCTAGTGACAAGTCAGAGCCACATGAAGGATCATAAGGCCACTCCCTGTAGTTGATGCACGCACACCCCCCATACCTGGAAGAAATTAATGCTACTGTCACCATTGTCCATGTCACACTGAATCAGACAGATAACCTCCCCCTGGTGTCCAATTCATTTTGCTCTAGAACCCCTAAGTAGCCAGGGTTTAAGTCTTAACTTGTTCATTATTATAGCCGGCAGGAAGGCATCCTTTCTAGTACCTATCTGCTTTACCACCACTGACTCTAAACTCTGTGTGTGGCATACCCAAGAACACTTATTCTAGGACACTTAAAAACTCATACACCCCGATCTGGGGCCATGCTGACTACGTAACCTATTTATCTCGAGACCTTTGTTACCAATATTTGCACCTTTTCATAACCCAAGCCTGACCCCAGATGTACAGTGCCTTCCCTTTTAACTTGTGTAACGAACTTGATTTCAAACACTAGCACTTAATAAAATATTTCAACAGTAAGGTTACGGCTGATCACATATAGCATCTTCTTTCTGGACACCAACTTCTAGTAAGTTGGTATTTTATTCCAAAACATACAGACCTGTTCAGACTTTGGTGATAAATGTATATATCCGTATGGTCCTTTAGATGTTGTTATCTACCATTCCCATCCAAGGGCCCCTTCCTGGGGTGACAGAGCCTATTAACACATAAATCTTTATCCTGACCTCTGCTGTGTTATTTTAGCCTGTTGGTCCCAGGATATTAGCAAGATTATCTAGTGTCCAAACCTAATGCATGAATCTTTCAAAAGACTTTAACGTTCGTTTTTCCTCACCCTGAAGGTGACTGTTTTCCCAGCCAAGGTGCCTTCAGATGTTAATTAGGGATTCAATGTCTTGACTAAAAATGTTAAACTTGAAGTTATTTACCTCTCACAATTTTTAAAAGGGGGCTAACCTTTCTTAATTCCAGTCCATCAGTAGCTCCAACCTATAGCCAAGGGTTGTATCACAGTAGTTAGACAGGATGCACAGGATGCAGTATGGCACAGTGATGGAAAGGGTTTTAATATGATGAACTGCATAATTCTTACATGGTCACAGTCCTCATGAGTAAATAGTCCTCCTGGTAAGATTTGTATACCAACCAGTACCATCACATGATTATATAAATACTGGAGAATGGAAGGGGTCATTACAAAAGAATGGTGATAAAACCACTATGCCACACCATTCCTGGATATTCTGAATAATAATTCTGAATAATAGAGAGGTAAACCTAGCAATGCATAACACTAAAGAAAAACAAGGTTAGATGTTAAGAAACAAAAATGCTTGTGGAGTACTTTATTTACTAAGTTATTACCTTATATATTTTGTGTATGTGCAGGAGCAGACACATGAAATGTGTACGTGCACTTGCTAATTTTAAGAATTTTGTTGTGCATTACTTGTTTAATCAGTGAATTGAAGTACATTTCACATATAACATTTCAAACTACAAGATGTACTGTATAACTGAAGCCCCTAGCATAAGTTGACAGGCTTAATTTACGTAATGGCAAACAGACTACTCAGCCATAAATCCTTCAGAAACCCTTTAAGTGTCAGAGTTGCACTGCAGTACAGAAAGTCTTGGACAGCAAAACCCTGGCTGAGTAAAAACAATGTCATCTGTCTTTTATCGATCAACGAAAGGTTCAAAGATGTCAGTGTACAAAAGGTACCAGGAGAAGTAATGTCAGAGGAGCCAATCTATTGAGTTATGTTGCCCGTTAAAAGTTAGTTTTAGACTTCTGTTAGCCCAATATCCTCTTTGATAAATATGATGCATATGTTATTGAAAATCTTCATATTATTCAGTGGATTCAGCAGCTGAATCCACTACAGGTTGAACCTCTCTAATCTGGAACTCTCTTGTCTGGTAGTTTGCTGGAAAATATTGACCTCTCATAGCCCAGCAAATTTTCTCCTCTGGCAAGGGTCACGTCCCAAGGGTGCTGGATGAGAGAGGTTCAACCTATAGTTTGAGTGTCATTTCCAATGGATTCTAGCTCTTACTAGAATCCTACTAGGATATTTGGTATTTAAGGGCATCTTAACTAGATGCTATTCTTCAGGGCACTCAGTCCATCACTTTGGAGAGACTAGGGCTACATCTATAAAACTATTACATACATCTCTATACTACAAAATAAAGTCATATTTATTAAAGTTGACTTTGTAACACTGGGTTTTATAAAGCTGCTGTTGAATTTCCGCACCTTATGCATCCCCACTAAATCACCAAAGTTCAAATGTTGCTGCAGTGTTTTGCAGAAGCCTATTCCACAGTTCCCTCAGCCCTGTGGCATTCTGTGTTTTCTTGCTGGTGCGTTATGAGGAAAAAGTGTCCTGCAAGTGGTTGTGGGTGTGTGATGTCATTGCACAGGCGGCATGTGGTGTGGTAGGGCAGGGCTAGCCCACCGGCCACATGGTGCCTAGGGGAATGGGGCCACCCCATACAAATGCGAAGCACAGAAAAGAAGTTTCTCGGCCTCTCCTGCTACATCCTGTCCAGGGAAGAAGCCCTCACCTCATGCAGGGCAGGGCAGGCCGCTGTCCACTGTGTCGCTGTCTGGTCCTCACAGCTCAGCTGCCACATGGTGTGGTAGGGCAGGGTGTGCTAGCCCACCAGCTGAAATGAGATCCTGGATCTCCTGAAGGCTCCATGCTGGGGCTCCCTCTCATGGCTAGATGCAATCGCCACTCTTATCAGAAAGAAAAATTAATTAAAATTGCCTGGCTTCCTGTTTACGATTTCCTGCACACCTGGAGAGCAGCATAAGTGAAAGCGGTCAGAATGGACACATTCTAGGCATTGTGGGATACCCCTGGAGGCCAGTAACATTGATTTAAAGGAATTCTGTTTCCACACTAGCATTCATTCGACCTTTTAAATTCAAACGCCGCATCAGAGGGTCAAGACAAGAATGTCGACCCTTAACGCCCCTTAAAAACTGACAACAGTATTTGCAGTGAAGACAGTCACATTGTAAAATCGAGCTAAGTGTCTTAAAATTGACTATGTTCTAGCATAGACATAGCCTAGGCGAGTGACATAATCTTTTATTTGAGCAGCTTCTGTCAGTAAGACACGAGCTTTTGAACTTACGCAGAGCTCTTCTTCAATAGACCTGAAGATTTAGACATATACACTGTGTAGTTTTGCATCAGTATTAAGAATGTATATAAAACAGCTTTGTTGGTTATTACATGAAACAAAACTGACCTGGAAGCTGTTGTGGGCATTCGTCTTTGACATGGGACTGTTAATTCCCCATCAGAATTAACTATCTCATGATGGAGCCGGCAACTGCAGAGCTTGCTAATTAATAAACTAATTAATTCATAGTTTGAGTCAATTCAGATTAGGAGAGCCAGTTGGCCTCTCTCTCAGGCAAATGTAATAGCAAAGCCCATTAGAACTGCTAGTTTCAAAGCAAACATGTTTTCCTTTTGAGGAAATAAATGAATCTGCCACTTGCAATTCTACTCAGCTTGTTCATTAGAAAAAGAATCAGTCTTTCTCTGCTGCAGCCTCTGCCCAGCAGAGAACCTACCTCTCTGTGCCCGTCTTCATCTCAGCAACTTGTGATGCATAACGCTGGTTATGGTCCATTATATACCCATTAGTGCCAGCAAGAATGGGAGGGGGCCTATTGCTAACGGAGCTATCACAACAAAACTCTGTGCTGTGATGCTATCAGAAGCCTAGCTTACCTGCTGAGATAGGAATATTGCAGAATGTGGGGAAATGCCAGCTTATGCCTATGACCTTGGAAAAGCTGCTCTGGTTCCGTTCCCAGAGCCACCTGACAAGTCTGGAGTCACAACTGCAAAGCAGGGAGTTTTGGAAGTCTCCGAGCACCAGGTGAGACGAATGTCCTTTGACACAGCTAGCTTCCAAAAATAGAAAGCCAGAGCAGGATGATTTTGGCATGACCTTGCTCACTGAGCAACTCTGCACATATAGAGCAACAAGAAAGGCTGTCTCCACAGGGATGCTAGCATATTTCATGCCTTGTCAGGACCCCAATCCAAATTGGAGTAAAGATAAAAGACTAAAAGAGAAGCAGCATGAAGTTTGTAACTGAACAGATGTTGTCCACTTCAGATTTACAGACACATTATGTTTAAAAAGCCCCTAACACACCTTCCCTACTATATTGTTTAGAGAAGCCACAAAAGTGGTCCCTATGCAGCCAAGTTGAAATATGACCTTTGCCATCCCAACCTTGCTTCTCTTCCAGGGAACAGCGCCATTTGATGCAAATAATTTCTAACCTCGAAGGTAATGAGTTGTATTAATTTACAGAAAATTAGTAAAATTCTAACAAGTTGACCGGGGAAAAAAAAAAGAACCATGTGAGAGAGGGGGATGTAACCCTCAAGCCAATGCCCTTGATCTCTATCTACCTATTTAGAGATGTAGGCACCATTCCACCACTGTGCAGCCCCATGATCACTCCAGAGAGTGCTGGGGGCAGAGCTGTTCAGCACCCAGTCATATAACCAGTATTTTAACCATTAGTAAATTTTAGTTACGTTTGCCATAAGTACAGTATAGTGACAGTAAATGCAAGTAAATACAGCAAATAAAATATAAGTTTACAGTGTACAATATTACTGTTGTTGGTAAATAAAGTACTTTGCATACATTTTAGTTTGTTTCTTCATATCTAATCATGTTTTCCTTTAGTGTTATGCATTGCTAGGTATACCTCTCTATTATCCAGATATTTGACTCTGCATCAACCTCCCAGTCCCCGGGCTGCCAGATATGAAAGGGTTTACTGTATTTCATTTTGGTTTTGCTGTAGATGTCACTTTGCCTTTTTTTTTCCTTCGACAACAATTTTTTGAAGAAAGTTTTCATAGTTGTTTTGCATAAATAATTGTTTGGTGTCTTGTAGTCTCAAAGGCCATTTCTACACATGCTACTTGTTCTGAAAGCAGAAGGCTAGTAAACGGCCCAGAAAATGCTAATGAGGCATGGATGCAAATTTCCAGCACCTCATTAGCATACAGTCACATGATTCAGAGCCTGGAAGAAGCTCTTCTGGACTCCAAAACTGCGTGTAGATGCGCAGACCCCAAGGGATATGCTGGAAGGACATCCTCCTTCCGGAAGCCCCTTCTTCCAGGAGATACCCCCAGGGGCCGCACTTCTACATGTTGTTTTGGAGTCCAGAAGAGCTTCTTCCGGACTGTGAATCATGTGACCGTATGCTAATAAGGCACTGGAAATTTACATCTGCACCTCATTAGCATTTTCCGGGCCATTTATTAGCATGCCACTTTCGGAACAAGTGGCACGTGTACAATCAGCCAAAACATTTAAGAAATACTGGTCTAGAATGGAAAGTTTGCGGTTTTTGGAGGAGGAAGAAAATTGGTTGCTTATTCTGACCACATGAAAGTACAACAGCCTGTGAAATTTTCTCCTTGCCCACTTACCCTAGGCAAGTCCTTTTTTGGATGGATGAGTAAAATATGATTAGCTCTTTTTTTTATCATCCCCAACACCATGAAGAAAGTGGATAAGGCAGGTGGATCGGGACCCAAGTGTTATTTCTAACCCTGCCACTGAAATTGTCTTTGACCTGGGGTAGGTGTTTTCACTTGTCTGTTTCCAATTTTACTCTTTGCCTATTTATACTACAGGATTTTTGCTGCATGTATTATTTCTCCCTGGTGTTTGTACAGCTCCTTGCACAATAGGCTCTGATGTGAGTAATTTCCAAAGTTCTTCTACTGGCTCAGTCACGATACTGTCTGAAGCAGAAAGCAACTTGTTTCCACATTGTTTTCAGGGTGGGAAAACAAAGACTGAGGACAAAGTACACCTGAATGCTTTCTAACTAGTCTCGCTTTTCCTAACAACATTTAACTTCAGCCAAACCCAATCCTTTGTTCTCCCTCTCCAGTCACCAAGCTGCTATTCAGATTATCCTTGACATGGGAAGAAGAAAGGTTACATGTTGATTCTATGTATTTATTTTTAACAACTGACCATATGGTACCCAAAATTAGTTATTTCCCGTGTCATTCCCAGAGCCATTATAAGCCTTGTTGTTTATGTTACTATCATCAAAAAAAAAAATAGCTTTTCATACAACCCTTGACTTCCTAGTGGCTACAAGGGAAAACTTCAATATAGTCAAGGCTAAATGTCATTTAAAGTGCCTCTGATATACGTGTATTATAGTAAATTACCATAAATGTGCCATCCAGTGATGGAGACAAACGCCCAAAGCAGGAACCCATGTAAACGAGATAAGTAAAACTGTCTTATACATATTTAAAGGGATACATAAACGAGAGATGGTCATAAACTTGGCAAAGGTAATAGAAGATTATGTTAAACTTCATTGCTATAACACTAGGGTTAAAAAAGGTGATATAAATATTTTAGCCTTATCTAAGAATCTGTCATTAAAGATTTACCACCAGCCTCTCTCCAGTAAAGCTGCCTCCATTGCAAGCTATTTAATCTGGAGAGCTACCTTTGCAACTTCTGCTGGTTGTTTTCAAAACCTTCAGTGTCTTTGTCCACAAGTGTCCTAAAAAGGCATCATGCCATGTATTATTCTGTACAGGTGGTGTGTATGGTAGAAAATACACACACACACACACACACACACACACACACACACACACCAGGTGGTGTGTATGGTAGAAAATACACACACACACACACACACAGAGCTACTATATTTAATTTACCTGCTGGTCCCCGGATACTACCACTTGCAGCTCCTGTTTGGCCACGGATCACCGTTTCTGGCCAATGGTAGCTGTGGCAAGTGGTGTCCTGGTCCACGCTGCTTCCCATAGCTCCTATTGGCCAGGAACAGCAATCTGCAACCAACAGAAGTCACAAGCAGCTGCACCTGCATACTGGAAGGTAAATACAGTGCCAGTGGCCCACCCGGGACTGACCCTGGTGAATTGCATCTGGCCTGGGGCTGCTTATTGCCAACCCTGAGTTAGAACATTGGTGCCAGAAGTGCAATTGCTCCAAAACCTGAGACAGAGGCAAAGCAACTGAGAGCCATGTGAGGATCCCTGCAGTGGCTGGGTAACACCAATCTCTGCAAGGAAGGTAAGCCAGTGATCAGGCTAGAATTGGGCACTGCCACCATACTCTGGCCTCATGGTGGCAGAAAACACACCTCAAAATGCTGCATTCAGGCAACTGCACAAGCTCAGAACCCAAGACACAAGAAAGAACCCTGCAGGGTTTTCTTTTTTAAAAAACCTCATGAGTTTTAAACCAGTGAAGCAATCTAACCATGGTTCTAAAATATTGTCAAAAACTGCTGCTTCCAGCCTGCTCACCATTTCTACCATCTGGGGCTCTTCTCATTTTTGGGCTTCCCTGTATGAGAAAAGATGGGCCAGAACCAAAACTCCTGCTCCAAACACCCTCAGACCTTTGGGCATTCAAAACACAAATCTAAACATGGTGCCTCAATTCCATCTCTCCTTGTAATGTTTGTCTCCATGCTTTCACTCACTCCTACTCTCCCCTGGGCCATTTATTCCCTCTTCATCTCCTTTTCTGGGAGGAGGCCAATCCATATCCAATTGTCTCCTCCCTTCCAGCAATTCTTATTCTATATAGTCACTTTCCTGCCTTCCAAAAGCCCTGCACACATTTTCCTCCCCATTAAGTGAGCCCACAATTCATTAGGAACACACATTCGAAAGCCAAATCGATCTGGAGCTGGTTTGGAAGAAACGAGTAAGGATTGTTTCAACTTGCTAACAGACGGTATCAATCTTACTCCTTCTAAATGAAACCTGGTAAATTTCTTGCAGTCACGCTGATAAGTGCTATTTGCCAAATTCATTCCCTGACACCAGTCCATTGAAGCGAAGAGGGATTTGGCCCTTTATTTTCCGTTTGCGGAGGCGGTGCATTACAATAAATAAAACATCCACTGCGAGTGAGAATGTGACAGCAACACATAGCAGTGCTGCAAGCCTCTTCATATTCTTTCCCCTCCACTCCTTTAACATAACAGGAGCAGCAGAAGAGCTAGTGCCCCTAGCGGGTGTTCCTATCACTAAAGTGGCGTCTACACTAGCCTTTTCTTTCAAAAAAGCAGGCCCCACTTCGAAGTAGCGCGTGGTGTGTCTACACACGCCGCGTGCTCGTTCGAAGATGAAATCGACGTTAGGCACCACAGGAATCGAAACCGATCTTCCAAACAGAAAAATAGGAAAAGGCGGCTCTTTCGACACCTTTTTTAAAAAAAGGACGTGTGTAGATGCGCCGCGGCCCACTTTTTTGAAAGAGCAGGGTCCTGTTAGGTGGAGATATGCTGCCCAGCCCCTGTGGGGCTCTATGGTCTGTGCGTGCAGCTGCTCTTAAAGCCACACAGACCAGGAAACCCCATTGCAGGAAGCTGAGAGCGTGCAGGCAGCAGCCATCACACATGCTGCCCCTGCACGCCTCAGTGCGACACTGAGCAGTTGCCAGATGGCCATGGCCAGCGCCCAGGCAGGTCAGAAGTCCCAGGGCCCGCCCCCCAAGTGCACTCAGGACTCCCAAGTGTCCAGCCGGGGTGGGGGCACACCCCTGCCTGGACCGAGCACAAGGTCCAGAACTTGCAGAGGCTTTGGCAGAAGGACGAGGTGCTCTGGGTGATGGGGAGTAAGCGATGGAATGTGGCCACCTTCACCCGGCTGGCTGAGGGCCTGAGTACCTGGTGTCACCTGCCCACACTCCTTACTGAGTCAGAAGTAAGATTAAGGAGCTGCAGCAGGGTTACTCCCAGGCTTGGGACTCAGCCAGCCGGTTGGGGGGCTGCCTCTGCTTTGTGCCCCTATTACAAGGAGCTCAGGACCATCCTGGGTCCCCAGGACACCTCCTCCCCACCAGCGCTCCTGGACACCTCAGCAGAGGAGCCCCAGCCAGGAGAAAAGGAGCCAGGACCATAATTTTTATAATAATTTTTACCATGCCTATCAAGAGATAGTACCTAAGCTTATGAACAGACTGCAAATATAGATTTCCAAAACATCTATAAAATTAAGGTTTCATCACTCACAAGTAGGAACTTTATCCTATTAAGCTGAGTTGGTCCTTTTGGCAGTCATGAACAAGACAAAACAATGTAAATAGCAATTTTTACTTTAGTGAGTCCAAAAACATGAGTGGGGTTGATCACAACTCATTTTTTTTTCAATGACAAATGAACTCCTGAGTTGAAAGGTTGACAAATGAACTTCTTTTGTTGAAAGGAAAGACTGTATGATGGCCAGGAGTAATTGAATTGTAAACACAGAGGCACAGATGGGTAACAACTCTTTGTCATTTTGTTCCTGAAACTTCCTAAATGAAATTCGCATAAAAATGTGAAAATCTGTAAAGCATCATTAATTTCAAGAGATCAGAGTAAGATTTTAAACAGGAACTATGAAATAGTTTCTGTGTGTACCCTTCTGATGTCTTTCTATTTCATCTAATTAACAATAAAACAGCTGTCCCGTGACACAATCAGCTTTTTCATCCAGTAACACTGACAATTGAAAAATGCCAATTTTTTCACGTGTAAGTTAAATGTCACAAGAAATAGTTTTGCCAATTTAGAGATAAAAGCAGAGAGAAAATTAACATTGTCTGAAACTACAGTGGTGCAAAAATTGTACTGCCTGCCAACCACAGGTGCATTCCTGAATTAAGCGCTCGGGGGAGAGGAGGTATTTTTTTTTTCCGGCATGAGAACAAGTCAGATGAGTGCATTTTTTACTCCCACTGATATGCAAAATGCAAAAAGAAAATTGTCCAATTTTTGGGACGTTCTTGTAACTTTAAAACAGGCATCAAGACATCATTCTGGGATGTATTAACAGGGCTGCTGAAAGCAGAACACAAGAATTCTTCCACTCTGCTGTGTGCTCATTAGGTGTCAGTCAGAGTATTGGGCCCAATTCTGGGTGCCACTTTTCAGGAAAGATGTGGACAAGCTGGGGAATGTCTGGGGAAGAGCAACAGAAATTATTTGAGGTTAGAAAGCACGGCCTATGAGGGAAGATGGAAAAAAGTGGGTTTGTTTAATCTCAAAAAGGTTGCGAGGCGACATGATCATGGGGTTCAAGTACCTAAAAGGCTGTTAATAGGAAGAGGGAGAAAAATGATTCTCCTTAACCTCTGATGATAGGACAGGAAACAATGGGTTTAAATTGCAGCAAGGAAGGTTTAGGTTGGAAGGATATTAGGAAAAACAGCCTGTCAGGATGGTTAGGCACTGGAATCAATTGCCTAGGGAGGTCATAGAATCACCATCACTGGAGTTTTATTAAGAGCAGGATAGACAAGTACCTGTCAGGGATCGTCTAGGTGCTTGGCCCTGCTGTGAGTGCAGGGGACTGGACTTTGTGCCCTCTTGAGGCTCCCTGCATTTCTAGAAGTCTAAGAAGGAGGATGGTCTTGTGGTTATGACACTGAATGGGAACTCAAAACACCTGGGTGCAATTCTCAGCTCTCCCCAAGACTTTCTTGTGAACTGGGATAAGCACTTATAATCTCTGCTGCAACTCTGTTGGTATGCCCACATCTTGAATATTGTGTACAGATGTGGTTGCCTTATCTTAAAATATATTAGCATTGAAAAGGTTCAGAAAAGGACAACACAACTGATTAGGGATTTGGAATGCGCGCCATATGAAGAACGATTAAAAAAGACTGGGACTTTTCAGCTTTAAAAAAGGAGACTAAAGGCAGGTATAATAGAGGTCTATAGAGTCATGACTGATTTGGAAAAAGTGAATACAGAAAAGTTATAACACAAGAACTAGGAGGTCACCAAACAACATTAATGGGTAGCAGATTTAAAACTAACAAAAGAAAGTTTTTCCCCTCACACAGCGCACAGTAGAGCTGTGGAACCCCTTGCCAGAGGAGGCTGGAAGACCAAGATGTCAACAGGGTTCAAAAAAAGAACTAGATAAATTCATGGAGTTTAGGTCCATCTGTGGATATTAGCCAGGAGAGGTAGGAATGGCGTCCTTAGCCTCTGTTTGTCAGAGGCTAGAAATGGATGTCAGCAGAGAGATCACTTGGTGATTACCTGTTCTGTTCACTCCCTCTGGGCATCTGGCTTTGGCTTCTCTTGGAAGACAGGACAGTGGGGAAGATGGACTTTGGTCTGACCCAGTATGGCCATTCTTATGGTCTTCTGCAAACCCCTCCCTCCAACCCGTCTGTGAAATGGGAACAATACTGCTTCCGTTGGTGGGCTTGTCTGTTTAAACTTTCAGCTCTTCATGGCACGGACTATCTCCTATTTTGTGTTTGTCCAATGGGACCGTCAGGGGAGGCCTTTAAGTGTTACTGTGATACAAACACATTGTAAGCTCCGTACTTTGGGCATTCCTAATTCGGGAACACCTGCAGTATAATAGAAGAAGGGGCTCTGCACGCTGTTGCTCCCCCTCCCTCCCAGCAGGGGGAATGGCAGCATGCCAGGCCGTTTCCACTGAGGCTTGCAGGGGAGGCAGTGCCTGGAAACAACCAGGGAGGAGGAGGCAGGAACGGAGTAGCATGTAAGCACCCCACCCTCATTCCCTGCCCCCACAGCACCCCTGCTGACCTAGCAGAGTCCTTAATCTTGCATGCCCTGTTTCCCAGCATTGCCAGACTAGAAGAGGTTCAAGTGTAATGCATTTTGCAGGATAGTCGCCCTACGAACAAATCCATGTTGCGTTTTTTTTTCCTACTGCCTCAGTATCTGCTCTTTGTTGCCCAAGTTACATAAGTTATCACCACCTCTGGGTCTTGCAATGCATCTTGGCAGCTCTTCATATGGTTTTTAGCTGCTCGGGTCAGACACATGTCTGTTAGTCATGAACTACTGAGTAACAATTAACAAGGTAATTAAGACAGGCATAAAGCTGTCTCATTGGACTTGGGACCAAGACACATACCAACCTGCAAAACTGGGAACTCCTCTGCAAGTCTCCAAGGAGTAAGATTTCCAAATTCTGCAAGATCTTTTCACTGTGTTGCCAACTCTCATGATTTTGTCACAAATCTCAAAATGATTACTGCTTTCTCTACAGCCTGAGCTCCTGGACTCGAGTGGAGAAGTGATGATTTCAGCCTTAATTCTTAAAGGAAAAAGTGAGTTTCTAGCCCTTGTGGCTGTAAAGAAAGCTGCCAAATGCAACCGCAGTGTACCCTAAAGCCTCAACAAGCAGAAGACAAACAAAACAAACACCAAAGATGATATTTTACATAAGCTCATGATTTTAAAGCCAGTCGCATGATTTTTGAACATCTGGGATTGGCAGTACTGACTGCAGCCACTCAGATGATCAAGAGACTAATAGTGACCCTTCCCAAATGCCAGTAAAACACTACTAGGCAAACTCACTCTTTTCATCCCCATTCTTCTAATCCAGGAACAAGGTTGTTAAACAGAGGGAGTTACTTTCCCATGCCAGTCCAAGCCAGACAGCCGTAGAAGCAAAACTCTAAAGTACCAGCTCCCATGCTCCAGCTTCAGAACGCTGAGGTGAAAATCTGTAATCTAGTTTATGATCCCTCTTCCTTTCCAACATGAAATCCTCCTCTCAGGATACATCTACATTTCCGTTAAGCACCCCCAGCTGGGCTGTGTCAACTGACTCTGGATCATGTGGGTTGTAAGTTCCAGAGGACAGACTCCAGCCCAAGCCCGAGTGTCCACACCCCAGTTTTACAATGCACAGTCCCAAGCAGGACAGCCATAAGTGCTCAGTGCCTGGGTAGACATCCTCTAAGAAATTACGCCTTCTAACAATGATTCATGGTTTAAACCTGCCTGTCCACTGCCCAGATCAGCAGAAAATGCTTTAGACATTGACCCAACACTGATTATATGCCTAACCCTTTGCCATACCTCCCCAACCCATGTTTAGGGTAATATTTTCTCAGCACAAACAATCGGAGCTGAGCTCTGAAAATGTGGTCTCAAGGTAAGATGCCTAAGAAGTGGCCACATTTCCAAAAAGGCTCAGCCCAGGGGTGCTGGGACAATTTTTATAGTGGGGGGTGCTGAGAGCCATTGAACTAAACTGTAAACCTTCTATACAACAGAAACCATTCTTAGCTCCCATATCTATGGCTTAGCCCCCAGCAGCTCCCATCACTTTCAGCTGGGTATTTTCTGTCATCTGGAGACTTAAAGCGCCTGAAGTGGGAGCTGTTGCATATAGAACAAACTGGACCTTAAAGAGAAGCTTCAACCCAAAAAGCTGAAACGGCGCAGCAAACAGCAGGACTTTATTTCCTTTCTCTGACTGCATAAAAAGAAGAACGCCCACCACCCTGCAATACTCCAGCAATGAAAATCTTTACTGTTACAGATATTCCAGTGCTGTGAACGTTAGCCCTAAATTATTCATCAACAGTGTATATCTGTAGCTAATTTACCACCTGCCCATCTCTGCAGTCAGGCACCATTGTTCTGTTATTTCTGGACAGGGCTGGTGGTTCAACGATGGTCATTTGCAGTACGGTGGAAAGGCTTTGTTACCACCAACCTCCAGCCCGTTTACCTAACCCATCAGAATCAACTGCGCACTGGGGGCTTTGTCAAGCCCTCTTCACAAGGAACTCCTTCTCTCTTCTCTTTCAAAGCTGGCATGCAATATGAAGAGTCACAATGTAAAGGCAATGGCTCTTTCTTTACTCGTCAACCTACTCCCTTGGCAAACCCTGCCTTTGCCAGTTAACAACAAAAGTAAAACCTTATGTTAATGCTGCAGAGCCAAAAGGGGGAACGGAGACTGAGCTGGAGTCTCCCAATCTTAAATTCCTTCTCTGCTCCATTAACTAAGTTCTAAATGCAGAGCTTTTGTTGTTGCTGCTGATGCACAGAAGCTTGGCTTTCAGATCCCAGGCTGATTCTACACCATAATTTAATTAACATGGAATCAGACTATACTTTTTCCCCCACTCGGAGCAGAATTCCATTTTCAATCCCTCCTGATAGCATTTTCCTCCATGAAGCCTTACAACATCTCTCTCTCTCTCTCTCTCTCTCTGAAGACATAGCCTATCCCATTTCATCCTATGTTATCACCTGATGCATTGTGTGGCCTAAACTTTCAAAACATTAAGTGATTTTAGAGGCCCACAACCATATTCTCAGAGGAAAGGAACTTTGTATATGTGGGGAGCAGAGTTGGGCCCAGAATCATGTCACTTTTTAAACTGTTGTAACTATGTCTTTTGTCTGTTTGGCCTGGTCTACGCAAAGGAACAAAGCTGATCCCAGATACACCATCAGTGTAGCTAGAATTGATGTATCAGAATTGACTTTCTGCTTTAGCGTAGATCAGGGCACTTCGGGCTTGCACCGATGTCCTTTACTCCATACAATAGCGCAGAGTAGGCGGGTCAATGGCTCAGCCCAGGGAGATCAATTTTGCTGCATCTTCACACGTGGTGAAAATCAAACTCCAGAAGATCGATCGCTGCATGTTGAACACTCGGTAAGTATAGACATACCATCAGATTTAGATGGCAAATTCCCAGGGACAATTGCCTCCCTATTGTATAGTCTCAAACACTGCCTCAACCTTAGAAACAATAAATAAACCTCAACAGGAGAGCCACCGAGGGTCCCTATTTCATCCTCCCCCACAAAAGGGAACCCATATGGGAACATAGCTCTACATCAGTACATTCTGGAGTTATTACGTCTCTTCATGGAAAGTGGTGTGTGGCGCTCTGCAGAGAGTGACTTTGGAGAAGTTTATTACAATCTAGTGCCTTCCTCAACCCACAACTCTGGCAGAATGTGATTGACAGGTCCTCGGATGGCAGAATTCAATTAAGTGTCATTTGAATTCACGTAAACCAAGTTTTCTTTTGTTGGAACACTGAAATCCGTATTGAAAC
This sequence comes from Carettochelys insculpta, assembly GCF_033958435.1. Taxonomy (NCBI): domain Eukaryota; kingdom Metazoa; phylum Chordata; order Testudines; family Carettochelyidae; genus Carettochelys; species Carettochelys insculpta. The sequence goes on from NC_134145.1 coordinate 9,765,249, forward strand.
AGATATTAAATGGTATAATATGCTCTATGATCTCACTATAGAGCATATAAACGCCACTTAATGCTGCCACTGATGCTTTCTGCAGACAGGAGAGCTACCTTTTTAAATATTAATTTTTTGTCCCAAGGAGCTCTCTGAAGGTATAATACAAATGTCAGACAGGTTATGGGCAAATAAGAGCAAATTTGCAAAGGCATTGTGCACCTGGAGATAAAGATGAGCCTTTTGAAAACACCACTAGGCATCTCATTACTTAACTCCTGTTTAAGTCACAATGGAGGCCTAGAAGAGAGATACATGCTGTATCCTCCATGCATTCACCTTCCTTCTCCCAAAAGGTCAGTGACTTTCCCCAGAGACCTTATTGCCTGGGAATAGCTAGTTAATGCTCAAATTTCTCAGGTAAGAGCAGACCACCCTCCTCTGATGTAGGCTTTGTTACCATTCTCCCCACAAGACGAGGCTACTGAAAAGTGCTCTTCGTGCTACCACACAACTAGACCTGCTAGAAACTGAGGCCAGCAGAGATATTTGTAAATCTGCATATAGGTGACAGGCATGATGGCTCCTGAGCCTGGACCCCCTCACTTCCTCAAAAGGCTGTGTGGAGACCAATAAAGCTGTCTCACCAGCTACTGGAGCTCCCTCAAATTAGCATGCAGGGCCAAGCTAAATAAATGTGCTTGCTCTTTGACTCCCATGCACACAGAGCCCAGCCAAGCCACACACAGCAGAACACAGCAGACACGTGGAACTGATGGAGTGGGCTGGCGAGGGGATGAGAGGAGACAGGGTGTTTAATTTGTTTAATATTATTAATCACTCCTGCATCTATCGACCTGATTATCTCATTTGCATATTGTAGCCCTTCCCTGTGGCTGGGTCCTCTTCTCTTTTCAGAAATGGCCCAGAACATTTTGGGCACTACTGCATTGTGTGTGACAATGTTACAACTAGACCCCTAAAGAAAGCATTGATGCCTTCAGTGCTGCACAATGCATGTACAGGTTACCCATGTTTGGGCCCTCACCCCATCACTCGCTAGCCTGGCAGCCTGGGGACCTTAACCGGCATCGAACAAGAGAATTTGCTGAACCATGGAATGTCAATATTGTCTAGTACATTATCAACACTTCCACTGCTGACCGGGCTCTTAGAAGACATTTAGGGGTAAATTACGGCTAAATAACAGCACAGAACACTGAGAGCCAGGACTAGTGGCTGTAAACAAACTTTATGGGACTACAGGAAACTTGGCCAGACACACAAGTGGTTGTTCAGCTAACTAAAATCATGCCAGTTTAGGGATGTTGCTGGATGAGAAAGTGCTGGAATAGAGAGATTCAACCTGTACCTCTAGGTTTAAGCCCACAGCCTACAAGATAAGAGGTTTCGTATGCCATTGAAGGTCCCCTGAGTCAGCCAGTCTCACCAGTTTAGGGAGCTTCCAGTTTTTGCCAGGGTACACTACTGGATGCAAAGGAGCTAGGTTCCACTCTCCTCCAAATCAAGCAGAGGGGTATTTGAAGCAGGGTCTCCTGCATTCCAGGGGAGAGCCAAAGCCATGGTGCTGCTGGCTACAATGAGGTAGGGACTGTCTGCCTCAAGCCAGGTTAACTGCTAACACCAAGAGAAGGTTCACAGCTGAGAATCCAAAGTGGAGATTCACTGCTGGCTGATAAGCCTGAGAGAGAGGAGCTGGGCCCAAGACTGCCCTTTTTCCTCTGGATTTCACTCCTGGCTAGCTGAGGCAGCTCCCCACTTAGCTTGCTAGCTTCCAAGAGCCTCTCTCTTTGGCACCGAGCTCACTCCACGCATTGGATGGCAGCCTGGCTCAGGGCTGAAGATACCACTGGGAAGCAGTCAGACATTGCAGTGCATCCAGCACTGTTGCTGGAGGAGAGTGTGCCAGACTAGAGGGGTTCAACCTGTGCTGACTTTGACTGCTAGGCCTCACAGGCCTGGACGAAGGGTGTACCATTACAGACTCTAGCTGCTAGGGAACAGCAGATTCTTATTGATCATGGTCATTAAGCCGAACTGAAACCGGCATGCATGCAGGATGGAGCACCCTGTGAGGTATCTCAAAGGCCCAACACCCTGCCTCTGAGTGGGCCAGTCTTGCCTATCCCATTACAGGGCCCCATAAGTCCTAAGGCCAGCCTTGATGAAGGAGTTAAAAAGGAAAGTAACAGGTCTCTCTCATGTGATGCAAATGGTATTTAAACACAAATCCATTTGCCACAAACCAGGGTTTGGGGATTGAGTAACATGATTCATCTGAATCCTCTCTGTAGTCATGGGAGTTTCCTGTGACACTCAGAAAGGGCTTTCCCAGGATATTAGTGAGAGTATAATCAGCAGAGAAAACACCTCAGCATAGCACGTGTCCTACAAAGCCATTTGCTCAAAGTGAGAAACAAAACAGCTGTCCTGGGAAAAAAAACTCTAGAAATGGGACCAAACTGGGGCGGGGAGAAGGTGGGAAGGAGTCAGCTCTAGCTCTGTATTTTCAACTCTCCAAAGTTTACCCATGTTTGGGCCCTAGCCCCATCACTAATGAGCTCTTTACACACACAAAATAACTGAGCTCCTTACACAATTAGAACACGCAGGGTTGAAGGTCCCCATGGTCAGCTAGATGGCTATCTCCAGAACTGACAACTGCCACTGGGAGTATGCCCAAGAAAGGTAACTTTGCACTGCTGAGAAGCAAAAAGTTTGCTATTCTCAGAGATTTTTAATGGCAAACAAAACTAGAGCCAAAGAGTTTGATTCTCTTAACAAAAAAAAAAACAAAAACAAGGCAGGGGGAGGAGTTAACAGTTGACAAACTAGATTAAATTCTGCCTCTTCCAAGCACTGGCATATTGGGCAAGGGATTCTTTCAATTTTTACACAGTCTCTGCTGCCCTCTAGTGGCCTTTCCAAAGACAAAGTGAGCAGAATTTTTGTCCACAAAGTAAGTGATTATTTTAAGTAGCACCTTTGGAATTTCAACTTGCATTAGGGTTTTGGGGAGGAAGGGGGGCTTTTTGCTTGGTATTCGTAAGCTACTTTTTTATATTTTTGTTCCCAAGACTGATAATTAAGCAGTGTCATGACTTCTGCTCTATTTTACACAAATACCATTTCCCATCATTCCAAAGTGACATCCAAACATTTATGGACAAAAGTGTAAAAGCTCAGTCCTCCTAGTGGCCAAAGGCTTCATCATGGTATAAACACTTATTGGCAAATTCAGCCCTTTGAGCAAGCAGGCACAAGGGAACTGAAGCAAATGTATGTACACTAAGAGACACCAAACTAAATTTGGTCCTTATGCCATTATCTGCCTGCTGCACACCCACTTCTAGTCCATCAAATGTTCCAAATACAATGAATTATTTAATGTACACTTCTGTGGTCAGTAGACAAAACCAAGCTGGATTTTGGGCTCCTGGCAGTCGGTCTTTTTAAGGACTACAAAAGGCTGAAGCAGTAATTGGCTCAAGCTGCAATATTTCGTCCTGAATCTGGAATATCTCAGCAGTTGGGGGTGATCATGTACAGACTGTGGTCTGGGTCTATAGCTAGACAAAAGATGATGGAACAGAACCCTAGGTGTGCCAGAGCAATGCATGGGGTGGGTGGGGGGTAAGGGGTTTGCCCTTCTGATCAAACCTAAAGCCAAACCAGTCCCCAGTCTCAATCTGCACTAACTTGTTAATTGCAACAACAGCTCTCTAAGAGCCTCTCCATTGGTCAAGATAACCAGTATGCAACATCCATCAGTCCTATAAACTCCTCCTCCCAACTTCCGGTCCATCCCAGAATGCCCCTGTGTGGGGGGATGAAGGGGTGGAGAGAGGACAGGGGCAACTCAGCTAGTCCTACACCACAGGATTATCCCTCTGCACTAGTAGAATCCTGAGGTGCTGCCTCAAGAGAGTTTTAAATCCCTTTATGCCACTAGGGGATATAAAATGGACATCAAAGAGGCCATGGATCTGAGTCACTGACCTAAAGAAAATCTGTCTACTTATGTGAGAAACACCAGCATGGCAGAGGTCTTATCGTCCATTGGACCAGCTTCTGTGGGTGAGAGACAAACTTTCCAAACTCTCACAGAGCTAACCTTCTGGTAGTAGGATAGCCAAAAACCAAATAGCATGCCCCAACAAAATGCCTCAGGAGCGATTAACAAACAAAGGGACAGAATTTCACCTGTTCCCCATTCTGTCCACTAAGAGCTATCTAGAGAAGCTAGTTCATTAATACCGTGTAGCCTTCTGGGGTAGTTTGTGTGAAAGTCTCTATACAAAACAAGTCTGTGACCAATTTTATTTTCAGTCTCCACACTTTTGTTGGCATACAAGTCTTGCAGTGCCTGTAAGAACGCAATTAAAGTGCAGCTTCCTGCTGGAAAGTAACGCTAAGCCAGGAAAGTGGCATCAAGGTGAGTGTCTTTGATTACTGTGACTGACTACAGTTCAGTTGTTTACAGAGGGTAAAGAAGATGGACTTTTTGACTGCCAACCCCACAAACTCACACTAGTTCTGAGTTCTTTCCTACCTCTGAATTATCACTCATACTAAAGAGTCAGTGACCCATGACAACAGGAAATCCCAAATTGAGCACTAAGTTACACCCATGCTGCTCCACTGAAAGCTAATGGGATTGCACAGGTAAGCCTAAGGGCACAGTTTGAAAACAGTCAGGTTGCCCTACTGACAGCAGTCAGTTGCTGTAGGTCAGAGGTAGGTTTGAAATCACTGCAACAGGATCCAGTAATGGGGCAGTTCTCACCTCTCATGAATGTCCTCACCTGAACAAATGTGCAGGTCTACTAATGCAGTTCCAGAGTCTATTAGAATACTCAGCCCTCCAGCTGCATCTTGTAGGTACACAGCCACATTCCCCTTCTGGGGTATCCATTTAACAAGGGCAAGTGGCCATGCCCTCACTAAAGAGCCACTCAGTCCGTTCCCAACTTGAACAGGGAGTAGTGCCTCCAGGGTTTCCCTCAGATTCAGGCTCTATGATCAGCCCACCAACACTTATCAATAGCACAGTGAGCTCTCCAAGGTGCTGCTTCAACTCCAGCAGCCAGTCCCACGGTTCTCTACCCTGGAAGATTTCTACCACACTGAGCTAGCTCTGGTCCTGCAGATCTTTATATAGGGCCTTTCTGACCCCCAGTTGGCCACTTCCTTTGGCCAGAACTCCAGCCTACCTTGCAGGACTCCTCTATAGTTACTGGAATGGGACGTGGCAAGGCTGTGAGCCTCCAACAGGGGGCTCTAGGACTCAGTCCACTCTGTCACAATCACCCACTGGCTTCAGCGCAAATTTCATAAGAAAAAGCCAAGGAGGATTTAGCACCAAGATCATACTCAAGTAAGAGGGTAAAACTGTGGACCTTGAGATGATAGCAGAGCTTTGGGCATTGGCTTCATGGGGCCATAATGCCACCCAAAGCGTTTAAAGTTAACTCTGTTCAGGGGGTGGGGAGAGGCCTTCTCTCACCCTGATACCTGTCTCTTCCTCTATGTGCCTCTTTTCCCGTTATAACAGCCTTTTCTCCTGTGCTACCTTGTGCCCATGCACAAGCATACACTCCCCTTACACTCCCCCAAGCTCTGTTTAACAAATATCAGGATCCTCAAGATTACCTCACACTACAAAGCAACTAGCCTTAGTTTGCTTTAACTTTCTTCTCTGCTCCTGCCTTTGCCTCATATTTTCATGCCCTGTTTCTCTGCTGCAGATCAGGACAGGGATCATATACTTTTAACATACATGCAACCTCCCACAGAGCACTCTGACCCATCCAAAAGGGAGAGAGCTCCCTTCGGAAGGGTTTGGTGACCCACCTTAGCAACAATAAGCCCTGGATTCCATGCGTTCAGTGTCTCCACATAATGGCCAGGTGCATAAGCTAATACATAACCCACAAGATATCACATTTTAAGTCCATTGCTTCAGATGTAATGAACTGAACAGGTAATCAAGTAGCAACTTCAGGTACATGAATAGCATTGACATACCTACCAACCATGGCATCTTCCATCCAGCAAGGTCAACAGGGGCTTCTCTCCCATCAAGTCAGCCAACTCCTCATATCCTACTGGAGCACAGCAGTTGACGGAAGAGTCCTGGAAGGTCAAATTATTGCAACTAAGCAGAGACGATAAATCAACTGCCAGTAGACTGATCACTTCATCTTTGCTCCACTGGGTAGTGAAGACAAGCCCTAAAATAAAAGGCCAACAGATAAAGGAGAAGGTGAAGGAGTCAAGAACCAAACAAATGAGTGACTAATATCCACAACAACAATCGCACACTAAATACCACAAATTGAGTAAAATGATGTGCCCCCCCCAATACTTCCACCCACCAGCTAACACCTGAGAGGAGTTAGATTTCAATCGCTGAAGCATGTTTCTAGCAGCCTCAAACCCTAGCTGCCTCCTGGCCACCAGAGCAGGAGAGGTCTTCTGGGTGCAGCAGAGACTTGGGGCTCCGTCACTGCTTTGTGTGGCTAGGAGTTCTGAGCCTGTCTCAAGACATAAAAGTGGCAATTCTTCATCAGCTGCAGTGGGCAACACCTGTGCTGCTTCCCTTCTGGCTGCAACAGCCCCACGCCCTACAGCCAGCTCTCTATTGCCACGAACCTCTCCCTGGAGTATTACCTCCCCAATTGCTTTTATCACACCAACATGCCATGCAATAGCTCCATGCTATGAACATAGGAATGGCCACACTGGGTCAGACCAATGGTCCATCTAGTCCAGCATCCTGTCTTCTGACAGTGGCTAAAGCCAGGTGCTTCACAGTAATGAACTGAACAGGTAATCAAGTGATCCATCCCCTGTCCCCCATTCCCAGCTACTGGCAAACAGAGTCTAGGGAAACTTCAGAGCATAATTTTGCATCCATGCCCCTGCTCAACTAGTCCTGGCTCTCTAGCATGGGAAGGTCTGCCGGCTAACCATCACTGATGGACCTAAACTCCTTCAGGAATTTATCTTGCTCTTTTTTGAAGCCTGTTATAGTCTTGGCCTTCAACATCCTACAACAAGGAGTTCTACAAGTCGACTGTGTGTTGTGTGAAGAAATATTTCCTTTTGGCTGTTTTAAACCTGTTGCCTATTAATATCATTTAGTGATTCCTAGTTCTTGTGCAACTGGTATAAAATCCTTCCTTATTTATTTTGTCCACACCAGTCACGATTTTATAAATCTCTACCTTATCTCCCTTGAGAAATGAACAATATTTTTTGGTCATGAATTGCCTCAGATGAAAAATGGAGAGGAAAATGAGACTCCAGAAAGCTACAGAACTTACATCTGCATTGGACTGGACTGAGTAGAGGTTTTGTACAACAGCTCTCACCAGTCCCCCAGGTCCAGCTCGCCAGGCTGCAAACATCAGCAGGCAAACACCTGCATCATTTGCCTGCCTTTGGCCTGCTCTGTCTCTCCCACCAGACTGTCAGGAGGTGACTCTCACCATGTGCCAATAGCCTGCAGCCCCTCCAGCCCTGTCTCTGGAAGATCAGCTGGTAAATCCCTCTTGCTGTTCTCCTACCTTTAGCCTGACCCCAGTAATCATCTATGCTGACTGCCCAGCACAGGCGTGCCAGCTGGAGCTAATGAAATGAGCCTGACCAGCTCCAGGAGTCAACCTTAAAGAGGCAGGCCTCTTATTACAGTGACAATCAGAAGGAAAGGGGACAGTGAAGGTGACAGAAAAAGGAAACAATAGCAAGAACATGCATTTAGACGAGCTGTTGTTGTTAGTAGCCTTACAGTTTGTATCTCCTAAAATTGGCACTCTCTGGTCCAGCAACATCCGCAGTCTGACAGGACCAGAGATGCTCCTGGACCAGAGAGACAAGTTTTAGGGCAGGAGGGCCATCTGGGGCCAGGGGCAACAGCCTAAGAAGCCTGGCTGGGGATAGCATGGGGCAGGAGCTGGAGTCCCCCGGAGTCAGCATGGGGTGGGGTTGGAGCCATAGCCTTGCAGCAGCCCCATGGCAGCACCAGGCTGGGGGTGGAGCTGGAGTCCACCAGCAGCACAGGACCAGTGCCAGAGCCCCTCAGGAGTCCCAGGGAGCACAAGGCTGGACCTGGAGCCTCTCAGCAGCCCCAGGGGAGCACAGGGCCAAATCTGGAGCCAGAGCCCCACAGAGGACCTAAGAGCACGGGACCTGGGCTGGAATACCATGGCAGAAGCCAGAGTTCGGACCAAACTCCGCAGCATCTGGGTGAGCAGTGCAGTGGGTGAGGGAGGGGTGAGGCAGGGTGCCTCTTGTGGCTGGCTATGGGGCCAGTGGCAGAGGACTTCTTCTGATCCAGCAAATTCTCTAGTTTGGGACGGTTAGGTCCTGACCATGCTGGGCCAGGGAGGTGAAACATGTACAGTAGCACTGAAAAATCACAGCCAAGACTGGGGCTCCATTTTGCTAGGCACTGCACTACCCCATGGCAAGAGAGTCCATCACTCTTCAGCCCACCCCACTCCCCCTCAGTCTACACCCAAAACAGACCAAACAAATAATAGGAGAGGAAACAGGTACAGCACAATCAAGTCATTTGCCCAAAGTCACATGTGGTGAGTGGTGGAGTTGAGATTAGACCCAAGGCCTTCTCACCATGTGGGTCAGGGTTAGGGTTCTCGCTGTGAGGGGTAGCGTTACCTGGAGAGTTTTCTGCCTGTTGCCATTTGCATGGGTTTTATTTGTTCCTGAGTTACAATTGTTATGTTCTCAGCACACTCATAGAGAAGTTAGATAAAGAGCAGACAATATTCACGGTGAAAAATTTCAGTGTACAAACTATAAATTGCTTGGAATCAGAATGGTAGCACACAAGAACTCAGAGAGCCAACGCAGGCTACTCCCTCTACACAGAGGCACAACTCAGCTGACATTATTCTACTCTGCAGAACCTCCAAGCCTGCAAGCAAGGCCAGGAAAAGCCATAGGCTTTAAATCAACAGCTCATAGTTTTCAATACACCACAATGTTAAGTAAGCATCTAGAACTGCAGAACCCAGCTTCTTCGTAGTTCCAACTGCCTTTTGTATTGACTTGAGAAAGCAGCAGCTGTAATCTTACTATCTGTCATTCTCTGCTGTCACTTTCTAATGCTGAAATTTTACTTTTACAAAAATTCTGGGCTTAAAGCAAGTTTTTGCCAACCAAAACCCTAGGGCTTGAACCTACATTCCCTGAAGTCAGTGGAAATTGAACAAGTGAGGGAGGTGGGACCAGCCCTAGCAGTTGTGCACTTCATCATTGGTTTGGAATATGTCATGGTTTAGTTCTACAGATAAACTTGGCTACATCACTCAAATGACTGGGACACCCATTGGCAATGACTAAATTATGTGAAATGGCCTGTAAATGACCCAGTACAATTTAAAAATCAAGGTTATCACATCATAAAATACTTGGTTCTGAAGATAATTGTATTTCCATTTTTAGCCATTATGGCAAGACTTGGCAGCACATTGCTGAATGGGCTTTGCAAAAGTAATAAGGAAATCTCAGCACAATTAAAGGAACCCATCACAACTTTTAAATCACTGACAAATGGAGAAACCACCATTTGTGGGTATGTAAGTTCCAGGCATTCAGGTTAGTGAACTCCAAATGAATGAGACACTCCTACTTTTTTCCCTCTTTTTGCTTCTATTTCAAGAATCTTACTTAACTACAACTCTTTATCAAGCCCCCCAATCCTGGGAGCACTTCAGCAGTGAATTTTTACTGTTACCCTGTCATCCAATCTCCATGCACCCAGGGAGCTACTTTTCTTACTGTTGCATCTTGTCATAACCCTAGCTTGAGAGGCCTCTGGGGGCAGGGACCTCTTGGTTTTTTTCTGTAACACTTGTTTGAGAAGTGCCCAACAGTACAGTGGAGCCCTGCTCCTGCCAGAGGCCCCCTGAGTGTTTCTGTGAAAGAAATAAGTACTCCCACTGAGGTCAATGGAGTTATTTCTAATTTATACTGGTGTCAGAGAGACCAATCAAGGCCAATGGCTTCCTAGCATGGCGGCGTGTCAGCTGTCTCTTGGAGCTACTGAAGACACTTGTGGCTGTTGTCTTACAGCTCACCCAGCTGGAATTCAAGTATTAGAGGGGTAGCTGTGTTAGTCTGGATCTGCAACAGCAGCGAAGGGTCCTGTGGCACCTTATAGACTGACAGAAAAGTTTTGAGCATGAGCTTTCGTGAGCACAGACTCACGTGAGCACAGACTCACTTCATCAGAAGCAGCATCTGATGAAGTGAGTCTGTGCTCACAAAAGCTCATGCTCAAAACTTTTCTGTTAGTCTATAAGGTGCCACAGGACCCAGCTGGAATTGAGATTCTGAAAAGGGAAGACCTGAAGTAACTGATTTTGACCACAAAGTGGCAGCAGAAGCAAGAAACTGCAAAAGCAAGTCTCTTAAGGAATGGTACAAAGGCAGAGGGATGAACTTCTCAGAATTTCTCCTTCAAAGGGGGCCACACGCCAATGTCAAGGAATGGGCCTGCATAGGCAGAGAGGTTACCTCAGATATTCCCATCTTGCACTTCACAGATTCATGCACAGGCTTATTCATGCCCAAGAATGAGTTTGCATAGATTGGGCCCCGGTCCTCAAAATATTTAGGCTAACTAACTTCCCCAGACCTCAGAGGACACGACAACTTAAATACCTTAAAGGACTTAAATATCTTTCAGGATCTAGGCCTTTGAGCCTAACTGTAAACCATCGCACAGAACAAGTCTAGCCCTTGCCAGTTGCTTGAGTGCTCCAGGTCACTAAGAGTACAACAGTGAGAGCTGCACAGCCTTTCCTCACAGGGGCGTTGTGAGGATAAACCCACAACAGTCTGAGGTACTTGAGTGCCAGATCTGTACCACAACCCAATGACAACATAGCCCAAGGGGGTTATTTTAGTCTCCAAAGGAGAATGTGGCTCTCCCAGAATTAAAATCATGGGAAGACATTTGCTACTGAAGCCAGTTGCTCTGGGGAGGGGAGACTGTGAATTCAATACCGTGTGCCCAATGCATACACAGCAACACCAGGCAGAACATTCCCTTCACCCTCTCTCCCCACCCTTGTACACCTGCACAGAGCAGCACTCCGGTGATTTTATTAGCCATCTTACAATCCTGGTCTTTCCTTGAAGGGCCCTGCTTCTTATTACATGAGACTCTCAGCAGCTTATGGTGAGTTTCGAACCCACATGCTCGTGGAGGAAAGCTTGCAGATGTGAATTCTACAGGCTTAAAAGCCAGAGAGCAAACAATAGACTAACTTTGAAACAAGAAATCTGGTGATTTTTTTTGACACTCATGAGGTTTGGGGGCCTGACTCAACATTTTGGGAAGAGGTGGAGCTGGTAATACAGAGGCTTTCACAGTCAAATGGCCTAAGGCAGTCAGTGTTTCTCGCTCTTATACAAAGCACTGTTTGACTCATATGGACAATAGGAAGTTTAAAGATTAGAGCAGATCCATACAAGGACGGCTCCCTGTTCAGTTTAACAGCTACAGTCTACTGAGCCCTGATGACCAAGTGAGTTATTTGTATTATCCATACGTACTGCTGTTCCCGTTTCCCCTCTCACCACGAGCTTGTGGCCATCCACTCTCTGCCTGCTTCTACTTAATCTCTTTGGCCCAGATCTTCAGAGAGATTTGGGGACTTAACTATTATTGACATCAACAGAAATTTGTCACTAGGCTTTTGATGCTTCCTTATTCCTCTGATGTGCTTTACCTGCCCTGCTCCTGGCTGTATCAATGATCCTGCCTCTGGCCCAGGCCTGACCCACATCTGGAAATTTAAGCTGAGCAGTGCAATGGTAAGGCCTGACTTGCGCAGAGCTATGCTGGCCCTATGCCCTGTTTTGGCCAAAACCATCCCAAACTTCCCAACATTTTTGGCAAAAGGCCCCCGTTGTCCCATTCGCTTTTGCTAGTTGCTCTGATCAGCAGGAGATAAATGCCCAATTGCCCAAAAAGTGGATTGCGTGGCCCCCTCAGAGGGACACAGGAAAGTTTGGGTAGGTGAGTGGTGACAAGGTGCTGGGAGGTAGGGCTGAGGCAATCAGCCCCAGGCAGTATGGGGATCAGGCAGGCAGCCCTAGCCCAAGAGACATGGGGCTTGGGCAAGCATCAATGCCAGGTGACTCAGAACAGGGTCAGAAAGGGACCCTCAAGTGAGCCATGATACCAGGTGGCTCAAAAAGCCATGTGCAGTGTCACAATTTTACTCTGGTAAAACATGGACACCCTGGGCATGCTGGGGAACAGCCCGATATGGGCCACACAGCAATGGTTAGAGCACACACAGCTGTTGCTATAAGACCAGGCCAGGTTCAAAGTCAGCAGCCCAATCTAGTCACTTGAGAAGAGGGCCAGCTCTGCCCCTTCCCACAGGGTGCCTTCAGCACAGACCAGACTCTGCAGAAATGGAGGGCACAAGTGCTGGAACTAGAGGTGTTGCTGCATCCCCCGGCTTGAAGTGGTTTCTGTTAAATACAAGGTTTACGGTCTGGTTCAATGGCTGTTAGCTCCCTCATTGTTCCAGTGCCCCCTGGGGGGGGCAGCTACTTAATTTAGATTCCCCCACCACACAATGAAGCATGTATTGCATTTGCTTTTTTGTGTGTGTCATCTCTTGCTGGTGCCTAGTTGTGTATATCTGATTCCAAATAAAGTGTGTGGTTCACTAGTCAGTTCATAATTCTGGTGTTCACAGCTGTGAGGTTCTAGTGTAACTAGTTTTTGATTTCATAGTTTCCCTTTATATATTATTTGATATAAAATTCTGCCCAGCCCTTGCAGTTCTACCACTTCTAACCTGTGAGCCAATTCTGGAAGCAGGAGGGGGCATCTGGTGTATTACTATGGTTCTGTAAGAACAGCCTGCTCAGGAAAGTTGATGGATGTAAGAAAAATGAGAATAGCAACTTTTACGTAGTGCCGCATTCAAATCTTAGGTGTCAGTAAAATAGGAAAAGTTCCAAGAAATCTATTAAAAATTAACCTTTTGGTACAGCTACACATTCCATCTGATGCTAGCAATGAATCTGCAGGGTCTGATCTCATACATGAGTAGTCTGATCGTGTTCTAATAGGGCAGTGTATTTTCTAGCCCTGTGTTGGTACAGCCTTGTAAAAACTAAATTAAATATAATCAAACTGGTGTGCCTATATTGTTATTTAACAAGTAACAGATTAATCAGACTAATATTTGTTAGCACTGGGCTTAGTTGTTCATGACAAAAGTAACAACAGACCCTGCCTCAAAGACTTTACCATCCAGAAGACAAACCAGTATTTAAGTGGTTAAATCAGCATTTAGGTAGGTACCTAAATACAGATTTGGGGCAGATCCTATGAACATCCTATGTACATAAACAGCTTTACCCACATTGTGGTAATCCCCAGTAGCCTCAGTGAGACTACTCACAGGTGTAAAATAATGTGTGTGCATTGTTTATTCAAACTGATCCTTAGCATTAGCTATAGGCACCCATGTTTGAACTAGAGTAACTTGGATCCAATGTCTGATTTTGCTTGTTCTTGCCTTCTTGGGACAGATTTTATGTGGTTAATTCCAGTACAGGCTGCACCTCTGAAAACTGACACTCAGTGGTCCAGCAATAGCTGTTGTCCACCAGGACTATAGATGCTCCTTGACCAGAGAGCCCAGGAACCTAAGAGCAGGAGGGCTAGCCACAACAAAGTGGGCAGCCCACCTGGGAGCAGCCTGAGACCGGACCAGCAGCCCCACAACAGTGTGGGACCAGAGACCAGGGCACTGTGGGGCCAGACCAGCAGCCCCACAGCAAAGCAAGGCTAGGTACAGAGCCCCAGCAGTGTGGAGCTGGGACCAAAGCTCCACAGCAGTAGAGCCAGAACTGCAGCAGACTTCCAGCTGCACAGGGTTGGAGTTAGCACCTGTGTGGAGCCAGAGCCCCAAAGCATCCCTGAGGCTACTGGGCAGGAGCCTCCCTACAGTGTGGGATCACAGTAGCCCAGGGCTGGGGCCAGAGCCCTCTGCAGCCCCCTTGCTGCACAGGGCTGGATCTTGCATGGCACAGGGACCAGAGCCCCACCACGGTGCAGGTCCAAGGCAGAACTGGAATCTCAGGTGATAAGCCACAGCCTGGGCTACACAGGACACCAGCAACAGCTGGGCAAGGATCCCAGGCAGGGTGGTGGGGAGCCAAAATAAGGTGCCTGCATGCAGGTGCTTGGAGGCTGGTGGCAGGGGCCCTCCCCTAGTTTGGCAAATTCTCTCATTTGGGACTGGTTAAGTCCTGACAGTGCCACACCAGGGAGCTGGAACCTGTATTGCTTTGTGTATCTTGAAGCCCAATTTTAAACCTCATGAATTACATAGCTGCCTTTGTAGTTTACACAAGTATCTGATGGCAGAATTTATCAGTTGTGGTATCACGGTTCAAGGGGACGATTGCAATTATTGTTTGTGCAAAGGTTACATCTACACTACAACAGAAAGTCAACTTAACCTTTGTATCTCCTGCTATTACACTCACATAGCTGGAGTCAATGAGCCTTAAGTAATGTGACTGGGGGCACTACACTATGTGTGGGGAGTCAACTGGAGGAATGTTCACATCACCTTCCATTATTCTTGTCATCCACAGTAGAGTAACAGCATCAATGGGAGAATGATCTGCATTTGATTTTGCAGGCCTTTACTAGACCCCTTAAATTGACTGCCAGTTCATTGCTCTAAAGGCCTTAATTGTACAAAGCAGTCCTAAAATAAGGAAGTGAAACTTAAAATACAGCCTATGGTCAGCTTGCGTGACCTAGGGTAGAGTGATCCTGCTATATGTTACTAGAGATCCAGCAGGGAAACTGCAAGGAAGCGACAGATAAAATAAATTGATACATGCCAGATTTTCACTGAGCTGAAATAACGACTGTGTTGGGTTGTGGTCAGAGAAGTCCTCTGGAGACTTTTTTTCCCCTTATGTGCTGATCATACCCCTGACTCTTACCTTCTTGCACTCTGGGGCTCTTCACCACCCTGTCCTGCTGGGGCACATAGTCTGGTCTCCCCCAGGCTAGGTACAGAATCAGGGTATCTGCTCCCTTGCAAAGCAATGCAGGTGCTAAACCACTTCAGTGCCGAGAAGATCCAGTTCTAGGCCACAACATCCAGGAAATCAATTCCCAAGTGGGAGCCAAAACCCCCAAACAAATCTACCTGTGAGAAAGTTTTATGCAGTGAAAGCTTATCAGGTAAACTCCCTTTATCAATGAAGGATATACACAATGGTTGCTTCCCCCTAGATTGGGCCTAATTGTAAACAAAAGCATTTCCTTAAGTACAACCAGTAGGATTTAAGTGGTTGCAAGTGAAAACAGATCAAAGTTACTCACTTAAAATGCAAAGAAAATGCATATCTTGTTCTAATCCATTAAAAAAGCTTATTGCTTAGATTCTTACCCTAAGAGCTGTTATTATTTCAGACATGATCTGCAATGCAGAGAAACACTCTGACTTGGGTCTCCAGTCCTCTTTGTATCCTTTTAGGGTCTGTGAGAATGTTTCTCAGGCTAAAGACAAAAAAGCGGACAGTTTATGCAACGGGAAGCTGACTCTCTCCCTGGGAAGGAATCTTTTGTTTGGTATTCTCTTGCAATGGAAAAAAACCAACAGATTAAAATGGAACCCAATACCGGGTGATACAGTCATGTGTGTTCCTAGGACCAACCACTGTTCAGATTTACAGGATAAAGCTGTTTACAAGTCATTGAGTTGATTATCCAATCGCTTGGGCTTCTGGGGCACCAGTAATGGCTTTCATCAGCACATTTAAAACTATAAACAGATTTACACTTCACCTTTCTGACTTCACATACAAGAAAGATACATGCACCAAATGGGATATGCAGATCCAGCAAACTGTAGCATTAAAATTGATAGGTTACAAAGAGGCATTTTGTCCAAGCACTTCTGAATTATGCATATTTATATTCATAACCTAATTTTCATAAAACACAGGTGGGCTGTCGCTCTTTGGAAGAGATCCTACAAGAATTTACCACCAGGTGTAGAGTTCTCTGCTGTAAATAGCTGGTTCACTGAACTCAGTGGGACCATTCATAGCAGCAAGCACAACAACCCGTGGCAAGAAGCTGTAAGATCTGGCTTCTGATTCTGAAACCCCCCTCAGAAGTGTGGTTCATAACAGTGACATGAGCAGCATCCCCAATCAATATTAGCAATTTCTTCAAAGGAAAAGAAATTCTGCAGAATCTTATCCCTTCCTATACAGACATCAAAAGAATGCCCAGGTGATGGTTATCAGGCATCTGCCCTGTTAAAATGTCAGCTTATCTTTCAGTGCTATCTCTGGTGGGTGTGGCTGACATTTATTAGAAACAGCTTGGGTGACAAATGACATTCCAAAACTTCACAACAACAAAAAAAGTCTTCATGTCTCAGGTCAGGCCTCCTTTCTGTGCCAGTTCCAAGCACAGCCTCTTGACTCAGCTTTGGGCTGAATGCCACATGCATCCTTTTACAAAGCAGACAAACACCTCCTGCAGGTGTGAAACAGGAG
Source organism: Carettochelys insculpta (assembly GCF_033958435.1). Taxonomy (NCBI): domain Eukaryota; kingdom Metazoa; phylum Chordata; order Testudines; family Carettochelyidae; genus Carettochelys; species Carettochelys insculpta. Next base: position 9,781,851 of record NC_134145.1, read on the forward strand.
ATAAAAGTCGGGTTATAGGTTTATCTACAGCTCAGGCACATGTATATAGGCTGTATTTCCTCCATCTATTCAATATAATGTTAACAGACAGAATGTCCCACTACCTCATGGGGGAATCATCCCTGGCATAAAGCTGACAGAGGCAACATACCTACCTCCCATACTGCTGCACCCTCAGCTTAAGGAGGAGGCATGTTGGTAGTAGGAGAGGGCATAGGGCAGCTGATTCCTGCAGATGTCATCAGTGAAAGGTGGAGCATCAAGATGCCTATTTTAGCTTCTGCCAGTGCTGGGCAGCCATGAGTCAGGGAGCCACAGCCAGCTCCTTTTTGGCTGTCACTATCCCCCACGCCCAAGCATAGCTAAGACACTGAGAATTCGGACCATCAGTGTTTAGTAATGAAGCAGAGGGAAGCAGCAGGAAAGCTACCAAGACCATATACAGTAGGAAGAGCATTTGCAATCACATCATAAAAACAGATTCAGCCCTAAGAAATACAGCCCTCTGCAAGAGTAAGTACAATCCTTCACAGAGACTGGACCGTAAACACTGAGCCATTGTTTTGCTTATTATGCCATAGTCCATTTCTTTTGCTGAGACTCCTAAGATGGAGTAGCATCCCCACAACCCACGCCAGGATTCTTGTATATTTATTTCTAGGATCTGCAAGGCTCCTGTAACAGTTTAACAAATATGGTTCTTCTATAACTATGTTCAGAGGTCTAGAGCTCCTCTGCAGCCAGAATAAAGTGCTGTAGTCATTAACTGTAGAGCTACAAGTCACATGCTCAGATTCCATCTAAATTTCATTACAGTAGTGTCACACCAGGCTGTGAAAAGGAAGACCACATCCTAAAGCTACCCACTGTCACCAAATAACAGAAAGCAGATCTCAATGGGTAAAGAAAACTCAGTTAACAGCATTTCATCTAGCAAGAAACAACTTAGCAATAACTGAGGTTGTGGAATCCCCATTCGATGATGATTGTCTTCACTTTTCTGTATATTCTCTGCCTGGTTTGTAATTGTTTCTGTCTGCTGTATAATTAATTTTGCTAAGCGTAAATCAAATTAAGGTGGTGAGGTATGATTGGTTAGGTAATCCTGTGGTTACGATTGGTTAGTACAATTACACTAAAATGATTGTTCAAGGTATAGCTAAGCAGGAGTCAAGTTTCACTACTTAAACAGGAGTCCAAGAAGGGAAAAAGCAGGAGGAAGGAAGCAAGGAGGAAAACAGCAAGAAGAGAAAAACCTGGGAAGACTCACCCCCAAGACCAGAACTGCCAGACCCTAAGGTGCCGCAACCAGCACGCAGAGAGAATGACTTTGTCTCTCCAACAGGGGAAGTCTGCCTGTCTTTATCAGGATTGGTGAGCATCATACTGTGTGCTTAGCGTGTATTCTGCCTTCTTGGTAAGCGTAAATGAATAGAGAATAAGAATGTTACCGTGTAAGGCTTTCAGTGGCACAGATCCTGCATACCCACAGGGAATTAAGCCCTGAGCCCTAGGAATTGGTTAAGGGTGGGAGTTTAAATTAACAGGGCCACACCTTGAGCCCTGGTGATTAGGTAAAGGTATGTACAGCCCTGAAGTATGGAAGGGATAAAGAAATTTGCGTGGGTAACACTACCATGCCAGAATATCAGCTTGAGGGTTCAACCCCAAGGTAAATATGAGTATGATGGCCCATGCATCATGCTGGACTATTGTATTCCATGTCACTCAGGGAAGAGTCAGCCACTAACACTGTTCATTTCCCCCACACAGTTCTTCAGCCATGTAGCAGTCAACAAGGTGTCAGGAAAGTGCAAGCCTAAGGTCAGCACCTTGTTGAGGTATTACAGCTATAAATATAAATTTCAATTTGTTTGTTTCCCCCACGGCAGTAGCTTTTGAGCACCCCAGAAACTGATGTGTTCATCCTCAGACCACTCCTCCAAAGTAAACAACCTCATCTCACCTTTGTACAGCTGGTAAACTGAGGCATAAAGCAATTCATTGACTTGCCCAAGGCCATGTCTACCTTGCAATGAAAAATCCATGGCTGGCTCATGCCAGGTGACTTGGCCTCATGGGGTTGTTTAACTACAGTGTGGTTCAGGCTGCAGCTCAAGCTGTGGGACCCATCCACTTCATAGGATCCTGGAGCCCAGGTTTCAGCCCAAGCTTGGATGTCTACATGGCAGGAGAGCAGTCTGAGCCAGCTGGCAAAGGTTTGTGATGGCAGTGCAAACATAGCCTAAAGGAGCAGGGAACTGAACAGAGCTCTCATAATTACCTGACTAGCATGTTAACCACTGGACCGTCACATCCTTCAAACACACTTACTTTGTGGGAAGAGACCTTTCTAGACCACTGGTTTTCAATCAGAGCTCTGTGGTGCACTGGTCAATCATGAGACCTGTCCAAGTGCACTGTGAAATTTTGTAAATTTCCCTGAGCCGTGGCTCTTTGCAAAGCCACTGTAGGGCGGAAATTGAGGACTCCACCCAGCTGGGGCTCAAGCAGCAAGGCTGCCTGAGTCCAGCTGGAGCAGGGTTCATCAGTTCCCACCTCCCAAAGAGCCAGCATGAGGGGGAATGCTGACCCCGCAGGACCCCGTTTACACCAGGAGGCAGATGCAATGATGGTGGGGCACCTTCCCCAACTCCATGCTGTTGCAAGGGGGAGGAAAGGAGGGCAGGAGCCTGTTGGACCCAGGACACAGTTTAAATGCCGCATCCTGGCTCCAATGGGCTGGTGGGGAGGGGAGCCGATTTCTCGTTAACTCAAGATCCCTAGCAAGGCATTGAGCAGATTTTGAAAAAGCGTCTGTTCTGTGTCAGATGGTGTATTCTGTGCTAGATTTGAAATATTAATGCATTTGATCCTTGTTTAGTTTGTTTTACGCACTACTGCGGTGCAAACCTCTCTAGTAAGAGCGTAACCACAGTAAATGTAAAGAAATGTGACATTTATGAGCAACTGATTCAGCTGAAAAAAGTTGGTGCACTGTAGAATTGTTTGCCTCATTGAAGCGTGCCATGGTACTGAAAAGGTTGGGAACCACTGCTGAAGAACAATATTTCCTATGGCAAGACTATTGCACTGGTGTCACTAAAGCAAAAGAAAACTAAACAAGTAGTTGAGAGACAAACTTAACGTTGAACCCACACCAGTCAAACCAAATGAGAACAGTAAAAATAAGTGCTTACAAGCTAGAAGTGGTCTGAGATCAGACCAGCTCAGACCATGCAAAAAAAGCAGCAACTATTCACATTTGTAATGCAGTATCTAAACTAGAAATTATTGGAAGAGGGCAAATGAAAGATACTCTTGTTCATTAATCTTTCTACTTTAAGAAAACATTCTCCTTTTTACATAATACAGAATATTTCTTATTTACTATTTTGAAAGCATACTTCTGAGTGAGATTTCATCAGAGTATCATGACTGCCGGATACTTAAACAATTCTACATGCCAAATGGAATAGGAAAATCTATTTCTCTAATTATTAAGACACAAAAATTTGTGCCAGAATAATGAATGCTACCTTTTTAAGCCTTCCTCTGAAGTGGTCCATGCATCCTAGACAGTTGAATTTGCATAAAATCTGAACACATACATGCAATTAAAGTCACCAGAAAATGTATGTGAGCAGTGACTCAGCAGGAACAGGGAGGTTAAGACCCCATGCAATGCCTTGAAAATGTCAGCCTTAGTTATAACACTGCTTAGCTATCACTCATTTATAATGACCACCTGGTTCCCAATTGGCTTCTGACAATGCTCTTGAAGCCATGGTTATTCTTCCTAAGGCTCTGGTTCTGCTGTAACATCTGGAAAAGTTCCCACCGATATATTACAAATATCCCCTGGTCGATGAAAGCCTCTCCAACTTCGTTGGGCTGGCCTTTTTATGAGATGGGGTTTTGTGAGAGAATTTCATCTTGTGATTTCCACCAAAGAATTTGTTTAGGTCATCTTCGGCAGTCCCTATTCATGTCCCACTTCAGGTTTCTTACCAGCCTGGTCTTTTTCCTCTTGTCATCTTAGTCACTATTTACCAGAAACAAAAATTCTCTGTACTTAGGCAGCAGATTGCTGGGTGGGATTGTGGTCCCTTGACAGACTTTTGTTCCCATGGACTATATTGTGCCCCCAATCTTTAAGTGGCACTTTCTATCAGAATTCCACTTAATCAATGGCACATCCCTATTGCCTTAATAAACTTTGACGTGAATCCTGTAGCACTGCTAGCTTCAGAATTCTATTTTAACACCTACACAGCATGTTCCAGCTTTCCTTTGTTGCTCTTATAGCATGTCTAATGTAACCTTCACTGGCCCAAAGACTTTTCCTCAGGTTACAAAACTAAGGTATCCGAGTTTGCTAAATTACTAAGGTTTTCCCCTCTTACATCATGAATTTCTCTTGATTAGAGGTGATGCATGACAAGACCTGATTAATCATATTGCATTTTCAGTAACAGAAGCCTGTGAAATTGTGCAGCTGCATGAAAAAACCCAACTTAGTCCATCCTAATAAGCCTATTTACTTGGTAAGCCAAGATCTACCTGATTAAAATAAAAGTATCCATTACATTTTTGTGAGCAATGCTTTACCCTAGTAGGAATAACCACTATCATTGCACCTTCCCCAGGCACGTGAAAGACTCATAACTCACTGTCTGCATAAAGTGATCTCAGTTGAAAGTACTTTGACTTCTAATTCTGTTTGCTTCTGTGATTGATTAACATCTTTGTATTATGATTACCACTCTGGCATGTTATAAGGGCAAGGAGAGCAGATTTATAGACTCTGCCTTCACATTTGTTAGCCCACACTTGGAAAACATTGTCCCTATAGAAAAAGAAACCACAGAACAGGAAGCCACAATTAACACTAAGACGTGTTAAAGCTTGATTGATTTATTAAAGGGGAGGTATCTTCCTTATCCTTCTCACACAAGCAGCATTCCTTACACAGCAAGGTCAGCATGGAGCTTGGAGCGCCGATGCTCAGGACCCCGGGCACTCTGTTTTATTGGAGAATGGGTATTTACGATCAGGCACACACATTGGCCACTGATGGTGCCTATCTGGGACACTGATTGTTCTTCCACTGTTAGAACTTTGTTGTAAATGCGGAAGCAGAATTTAAACACATTTTCATGAAAACAAGGTCCAGAAGAAGTTTCCTACAGAACGGATTGCTGTCTTGATTAGGGGCCTTATTAAACAATGCTCAAATGATGTATCTATACCGCAAAGTTATTTCAGAAAAATGGCCACTATTCCAAAATAACTTTGCGAGCATCTATGCAACACAACCGCTATTTTGAAATAATTTCAAAAGAATGGATGGCTTATTTTGAATTTGGTAAACTTCATTTTATGAGGAATAGTGCCTATTCGGAAATAGATATTTCAAAATTGGGGCTGTTAGACAGGGAATAGGGGCTATTTTGAAATAAACTATAATTCAGCCAAGGGCTCTAATCTGAAATAGGCTATATTGTATCTGGACACTCCATTACAAATTAGCTAAGCACTATTTTGATACATACTTCATATGCAGATGCATTATTTTGAAATAAACTATACCAGAAAAATCTCTGCCAGAATAGCTTATTTTGAAATAATGCTGCTGTGTAGACACAGCCAAATAGGCCAAGAATCAGGCTTCACTATCTCAAACGGGGCTACCAAAAAAAATGGAGCTTCTCAAAAATAGTAGGTTCTTTGGAAAATGCAGACTTAATTGACAAGCCCAAGGTTACCCAGTGCCAGAAGTCGGGGTAGAACTGGGAATAGAAATCAGGTCTTCTGATGCCAATTCAGCAGCTAGCCATAAACCTCCACTGCTTCTCTAGCTCACAAAACCATGGTGCTTCCCTGCAACAATAACCGCTCCCCACATTCCATAAGAACAATCCCAGGAAAACCAAACAAACCTAACTGAATAGATAAGGAATAAAGGAGTCATAAGAAACAAGCCTGCTTTACTTTAATGCCTCACTCAGCAGAAGTCTCATCTTTTTTTCATGTTTCGTTGTCTTTTCAGATTAATCTCCGAGCAGACCAGGAGTCCATGCTTGCAGAGCCTCAGCAATGTGTTAATGTCACAGGATGAGTATTGTGCTGTGCAACCTCCTCAAGGCAATATTTAATATTTGTATTATGAAGCATACAGCTGAGAAATCTTGATCAAGTCCATCTTCCCAGGGTGGCAAGGGAGGGAGACAGCACTGAGACAGCATTTGGGATACCCAGATGTGCTGAAAATTAGATTGTTGGACACAGAACACCAGTCACTATTCTGTGACTAAAAACAGTTCCTAAGCATGGTTAGTATATTAGGAAATGTTTGTCATTAATTACCAATACACACAGCTCTCGACCCCTTTACAAAAAATATTTCAAATGGATGGTGTGCCCCAAACAATAGTCAGAACTAAAAACAAAACCAATGACATTTAAAAAAAAAATCACTGTTCTCTGTGTCCAATGTAATTTAAAACAAACCCCTGAAATAGGGAAAGGTAGAGATTTTAAAACTACAATGAATTCAATGTAATGTGTAAACGAGGATCAGTCCAGAAAAAAAAGCATGTTGTTTAGAATAAAATTATATGAAAAGTGATGGTTTATTTACCCCCTTTTAGGTTAAAAGCATGAGCTTTATTGCAAATTAGAAGATGACTTTTGGACTCATGCTACCATAAACCTCCACAAAACAAAGAGGATAATCTGAATAAAACATCCCCACAGGAGCATGCATTGTAACTTCCATTCAAAGAAATAAGCTTTTGAGGTGGTGTACAATACTTGCCTTTAAAGACCAGGATGAGGTTATAATATAATACACAGGGATGCACATCACATGGAGCTGGAAGGGACCTCAGGAGGTCATCAAGTCCAGTCCCCTGCCCTCTTGGCAGGACCAAGCACCATTCCTGACAGGTTTTTTTTTAAACTCTACTTACCCCAGACCCCTAAACAGCTTCTATAAGGAAGAGACTCAAAAACCTGGAGTTAGCAGGCTAATGCTCAAACCACTGAGCTATCCCATCCTAGTAGGTAATCAACCACCCTATTGTGATAGGGCTCAACCTTTGCCTCTCACCTGCTTCCAAGCCAGCTGGGTCTGAGCAGGGGCCAGTCACCATTTCTAGCACTAAGCTGATAAGGCACACTCCTGGATACAGGTTCCTTGTTTGGCATCTTTCCTTGGGAATGAAACTCCACAGTTCAACTGACCTAAGCCTGAAAGCAAAGCAGAGACCTTCCAAGTCACTTACACCTGCCCTACACTCCCCTTGCCCCATAACCCCCTGAAACACGCGCACTCATCTGGGCATAGATGCTCTGGTTTATTGTTTAACCCTTGATGTGGCAAATAAAACAAAAATCACAGGCTTTACAGAGGAGCTTCTTAACCCCAGTAACATTTACTCTTAAAAACAGCCAAAGAGTTACAGGTCTTTAGTGGGGAAAAACAAAAGCCAATATGCTCTCCCTTGAATTGATGCTCACCTCTCCTTGAGTGCTCTCAGGCCAACTAGTGCTATAATATGGGGACTTTAGGACCTGGAGATCATTAGATCTGTGGCTCCATTGCACAAGAGCCCCATTTATACCATACATATGCCCCAATGCCAGTGTTGTTACTCCCAGTCAGTCAAGCCAACCTGTCATGCACCAGGACCCACTGCTCCAGAACTCCCCATTACTGGACTATGATGTTATCTCCTTGGTTATCCACATGCCCTGTAGAAGAATGTGGAACCCTCTCCAGGTGTTGGTTTGGGGCTGTTACCCTGTTCTGCCTCTGGTCATCTGAGTGCAGCCAGGTCTGACTAAGAGCATGTGGTGTCAAGAAACAAATCTTCTCCAAATCTGTTCTTCCTCCCCTTCCCCCAAGTCATAGCACTATAAGATTCAGGGGGGCTTCTTCACTGATGGGGAGGGCAAAGGGGCAGTAGCTCCTTGACCTGGTATTTCAAAGGGTCCCAGAGCTCCAGCCTCCATCACTACTACTTTGGTACTCCAGGCCCCTTTGAAGTGCCATGGCAGTCCCTCTCCGCACAGCTCAGGGGGGCAAGCTCCGGGGACCAGGCAGCACTGAGGGTGGACTACCTAGGCCCCACCCCTTATAACCCTGGCCTCAAGCTCGTGCCCTCTCCCACCTGACCCCAGGGTTCACAAAGACTGTCAGTCCCACTAGCCGCATCTAAAAGAATTAGCCCATGAATCTGTACAAGGCAGCATTTTGCTCTTCCAGATCATCAAAATGGGCCTGCCAAATGCCATCATAGTCTTCCGAAAGCATCATTCCTAACCTCCCCCTGCATCATTCAGAGTCCACAGGGAGCTACCATCACCTAAGATAAAGTTCTAATTTTACACCTACGATAAGCCAGCACTTCTCAAAACACCCCACACTGAGCTACCCCAAGCCTACATGTCTAATCAGAGCCTCATCCATATTGTGTGCCCCATTCACACCTACTGTATTGTAACAGGGTTGCACTCCCCTCAGCTAGTTGTATGAGCCTGCATTTTCTCTCATCAGTGACTCAGCCTTCTGGCCGAGTGCAAAATAAAACAAACCCCTTTCAGGGTACAAGTCCCACAGGGCCTCTTTCCTGGGACCTGATATAATGTCTCTCAGTACTTTTTCCCCCTCTGAACAGAGCAGTGCCTTCAGGGCTTCCCTCTTGGAGGGAGCATCTTCACCCTTGCAAGGCCCTCCTGATTCCAATCCTTCAGCTGCAACACTATAGTCCAATTTCCCCCTCTGGTGATACCTCAAAAGCCAGCACACTTCCCCCAGTGGCTAATGGAGGGCTTGGAAGGCAACCCTGTCCCCTACTGTACTCCAGTCCCATTCCAGGGACACCCAAGAGATCAGCAGTCATCTACACCCATTCCACTGCTGCTCTAATCCTCTGAGCCACATCCCTATGGTCCTGTACTGTCTTTGCCCTTACCTCAGGGCTTATTTGCCATGAGCTCTCTGCATTGAGCCGCAAGCAAGCCACATTCACTCCTTGAGCTCCATGCAGCAACTAACAGTGGAACTGGTCTGCAACTCTTTTTAGCTAGCCTTTCTGTCCCTGATTGGCTGCTTCCCCTGCAGTCATGCTAGCCTGGTTGGAGGACCCCTCTATGGCCCTTTTTCTAGGACAGGGTGTGGCAAGACAGTAAGGCTTCCAGCAGGGGTCTTCAGAATCTAGGCCATCTTTCACAAGTATGTTAAGTTATCTCTTGCTAAAACTGTAATACATATGTCAGGATGGCATGCTGGAGACAGGCCTGTTAATGCCTTTTTAGATTTCTGGATGTAGTGTGTGTTTTTCTTTCACTGGATGTACTTACTTAACTGACAAATCACACAAGTGCATTACAGAAATACCTCTCACCAGCTTCAACTGGTGACCTCTTGCTGGATTATTCTCCTATATTATGGTCTAGTATCTACTCTATTTTATTTCTTATACAACATCCAATACTTTTCTCTAAGCCTCAACTTCCTCATGCTATTCTCTTGAAAACATATACCAAAGTTTAGTCACCCCTTACTATTTTTTCCAGTCCTGGCTGTCTGTAGTCCTTAATGCCTTCTTCCTGAAAACACATTATAACAATGATACTCAGTCCTCAGTGGTTCAGGAGCCAAATTAGCACTCACCAGTACCCAAAGAGCCTCCACAGTGTGAATTCATTGTTTTGTGTGTGTGTGTGTGTAATATGTATATACACAGAGATAATTCTCCCAGCAAAGAGACTGACTAAGTATTATTATATCAATCGCAATTGGTTAATAACAAGTAAAAAGCAGTCTGATGATTACTAACCAGATCATACAGGCTGCATCTTCACTACAATGATCTACTGACAGACGTTACTGTCGGAAGATATCTTCTGACAAAACCTCTGTCAGCCGATTGCATCTATGCATAAAAGCAGCTTTAAAGAGCAATCCCATCTGTCAAAAGAGAGCAGCCAGACTGCCTGGTCCTCTCTCAACAGAACAGCCGACTGGAAGCTCTGGAAACAGGGCTGCCAGGTGAACCAGGTGCCCTTTCTGTCAACAAAGGGCCCCTTGGAGCATCTACACTAAAGTTTTGTCAACAGAGGCATTCAGCCTCGTACAGGAGCGCCAAAACTCTCTGGAGAAAACTGCTGTGTTCTGTCAAGAGTTTCTGGACAGAACATGGCGTAAGTGTAGATTCTCCATGAGTTTTGTCAACAAAATCCCAGTTTTGTTAAGAAAACTCTATAGCATAGACACAGCTACAGTGATTTAATATCCTGTGCTGTAAAGAGAAGAGCGAGATACATTATACAGCCAGTTATGGCTGCCTGGCCTCAGTCTGAGTATCGCTGTCGTATGGTCACTCCTGTAGTTTGAATTTTTGGGGACTCACTCAGGCCATAACAGCCTAAGCACCTTCTTGTGCAAATTACAATCACCTTTTTTTGTAATTCACGCTGTACAGGTATTTGCATGGCCCCCACACAACTGCGCCTGAATTCTTCAGTGATCGCTCTGCTCCTGCCTCTTTCCAGAGGAACTATTCAGAGACAGGCTGCAAGTGAAACACCCACTGACATAGGCACAGTATGCTTCCCCCTTGTGCAGCAGTACTAGTAGAATCCTAGGGCTCTAAGCCTCCACAGCCCAGAGCAGGAGAGACCACATATGTCCATGGCCCTGCCAACCTATTGCTCTTTAATTTTATCTCCTTTCTTTGCACTTCCTTCCTGTGCTTTTGCACCTCCTGAGTTAATGAGGTGACCCAATTGTAATGTTCTCCAGCCTCCAGCTATGTCTACACTACAGCAATCTTTCGAAAGAAGTCCTTCCAGAAGACCTCTTCTGAAAGAATTTTGTTTGAAAGAGTGCACGCGCACACACACACACACGCACGCACACACACAAAAGCAGATCTAAAGAGTGATCTGCTCTTTCAAAAGAGAGCGTCCACACAGCTCCTGCTCTTTCGAAAGAACAGGCCAGGGATCGAAAAAACAGGTGCCATGAGGACAGCTCTTTTGAAAAAAATGGCCTGCAGACCATCAATACACGTTTTCTTTCAAAAGAAGCTTTCAAAAGGGGGAGTTGCTTCTGAAACGGGTGAAAGAATGCTTTCAAAAGGAGTTCAAAAGAACGCTTTTGGTGTGTGGACACTCCTTTGGATATGTCGAAGAGCCCCCTTCTTTCAAAAAATATTTCAGAAGAACTTGCGAGTGTAGCCGCAGCCTCTGTGTGGCCCCATTCTCGGTCCTGTTCAGTGATCAGAGTGCTAACTTGGGACCTGTTGCCAAGTACTCTGAGTAGGTCTCCACTTACAACCCTACATTCGCACAGCTGCACTCCTTGGGCACGGAAGTGAAGACACTGCCACTCTGACCAGAGACCTGTCTGCTCCTGAGATTAGGTTGTGTTGCTCAAGGATGTGCACACATAACTACCAATATAGCTCTGTGGTGTACCCTTTTTGCAGTGCCCATGCCCACCCTTCAAGTTATAACATGCTCCTAATGCTCTCTCCTATGTTTCTTCACACATAACACCATTAAAGGCTTAATTTACTTTCAGGTTTGCTTTCTCCAGCTGTATCCCCCTCACATTTATATCAAATATTATGATCCAGATCTCTGCCCATTTATTTATCAATATTAATGCCTCTCACAGCCTGGCAAGGTCCTTATTATTGAGTCCTCTCCATACGTTGCATCACAAGCTGCAAGCCTAAAGCACAACTATATCACAGCCCTCAGAAACTCACCTGACATCTTCCATCAGGAGAATTCCATCCATTTATCCCCAGGAAAAAGGGAAATACCACCACTGGAGCTGGTTGAAAATGATTTTTCCTACAAACAATTTTTAAAATTAAATTTCTAATTTTTCTGCAAAAAAGTGGGAAATTTCCCAATGTTTAGGTGAAAAAAGCAAAAATGAAGCTGAATCTTTACAGATTTTAATATTTGTTCCCTTTTCTCTCTGTTTTTCCCCTTTTCACTGTGGTTTTCCCTTCTTGACACTGAAATAGAAGTAGAAAGAAAGAAAAGCGAAGAACCACAGGAACAAAAGAATCCAGAGTTTCAAGAACTGCAAAAAACTAGTTTTAAACTTTGTGTCAAAAATAAGAAAATATTGGAATGATTATTCTATCATTGATTTTCCAATCAATTAATTTTCCAAATTAAGTATTAAGAAAACTGAGGCACTTTAATCAATATCAATACAAATGGCACTTTGTGCCTGATTAATCTCATGTGTCATTGGTCCCTTACTTGTGTTGCAATCTAACATTGTCACTTTCTTTCTGAAGCTCAGCCAGACACTGGAACCTGTGAGCTCACATGAATGATGATGGTTTCACATTATTTCTTTAGACAATCATTTCTCCCTCACAGTAGTTCATGAACTGGCCAATGGAGCAACTGTGGGTAATGATTCCATGGGAAAGTGACCAATCACAATATGCTGGTTCTGCCTTTTGTCCACATTAACTAAAAGTACCATGTTGTGTTGAGACTCTGTCGACAAATCCTATTTTGTGTGAGCACACTTCACGAGATTGGCTGACAACCTCGGTGTGTTGCCAGCAAAACTTGCTAGTGTAACCATATCCCCAATAACAACCAGTAGTCCTGCGGCACCTTGTAGACTAACAGACTATAAGGTGCTACAGGACTGCTCATTGTTTTTGCCGATACAGACTAACACTGCTACCCCTCCGACAGTCGCTTCATCAATTAAATCTCCTTTTTAAAAAATATTACTAAAAAAATTAAACAGAAAAAAGTTAATAATCCCTTCTGAAGAGATCCAAAATAAAAATTAAGGTAATACAACAGAACTCCGTTTTTGAAAAAGGCAATATTTCAATAAAGCACGTACTGTACATTTTCCTTGTATTTACCTCCCACCCAAAAAACCCACATAGTTGCGTTAAGGCCCTAAGCAATGGCAAGGAAATTCGTTAGTTTTTGCACCCAAGCAATCGCTCCCGTTGTCATTGGGATGTTACTGGCTCACAACTGGAACAAGGGGGCACTATTTTTAGGACTAGAGGAGAGACCCCCTGGGACGGCGGGCGGCAAGGGAGAATTCTGCCTGGCTTGGGAACGGCAAAGGAGGAGAGAAAATCTCGCTGTGCAGCTGGGCTCCCCACCGCACCCTGTGAAACCAGTTCCCGGAGAGGAAGACACCTGCGCTCCCAGTCGCGGCTGAGGGAGAAATTAACGCCCCCACCCAGTTCGCAGCCCTGACATGCACGTGGAACTCGGAGGCAGCCGCGTTCACTCCAGTCCCGCCGCGTGTCTGGGGCTCCGCCAGGAGGGGCCCCAAAGGACACGGCCAGGGCAGGGGGACAGGCCAGTCCGCAGGCGGAGGGCGGCTGGGACGCTCGGGATGGCTTGGAGCGCCCCCGGCGGCGCGGGTGAAAGTGACTAGCTCCCCACGGGCCTGAGATCAGCCCTGGGCCAGCTGCGGCGTCTCCCGGCCAGGGGTACACGTGGTGGAAGCGACCCCAAGCCCCCGCCCCCTGGTTCAGACGGTGCGGGGCTTCTTGGCGGTGCCATGTCACGCGCACAAAGCCCGGCAAGGACGTGCCCGGTTCCTCCCCACGGCGGTGCCCAGAGAAGCGCCCCGCGCAGCGCTGCGCGGCCTGTCGCTGGCGCAGCCAGGGGCCAGGCGCTGCAGGGTGGAGCTGGGGGGCGCGGGATCCTCGCAGGGCTTTTCCCACGCTGCCCTCGCTTGGCCACAGGGCGGATCGGAGAGCCCTGGGGCTGCCCGGCTCCGTCCGACAGGAGCAATGGTTCTTAAATCACGTCCCCAGGCATGAAAGTGACGGACCCCCCGCTCCCTTTCCGGGCACGACCGGCCTGCGCGCTCTCCCGGCTTCCTGCCCTTGCACTTGGCGTTCACGGAGTTTGCCCCACGTTTCCCCTGCACGAGGGTTGGGGCGGCGGTGGTTGTGGCCGCTCGGAAGCTGTGACATCCCTTCCCCTGTGACTTCTGCCGCGGCAGTACGGCAGCGGCCGGCAGCGGTCTGAAAATAGCGCGCAGGCGCTCAAGCGCGGCCCTGTAGCGGAGAGAACTGGGGCCAAGCCGCTGCTGCCAGCCGAGGGCGTGTTAGGAAAGGCGGAGTGAGCGGGAGGCGGCCAGGAGGGGAAAAATCTCCCACCCGGGGTTTCCGTGCCTCCTGCCGCACCGGCCTGCGCAGCGCACAGGGGTGGCATCCTCTGGGCTCAGCGCCACATGGGTTCATTCCTAGCGCCCGGCCGCATTAGGCAGCAAGCTGGGAGCCGGACAGACATGTAACAAGGGGGGGGTGGAGTTTCTATCTGCCCCTCTCCAGTTCCGGCTACAGCTCCCCACGCCTGTCCTGAACAGGGCGATTCCAAACCCCTGACCCCCCCCCGTCCCCCCAGGCTGCAGCTGCTGGAGGACCTGTTGCAATCTCTCTCCTTTGGCTGTGCCCGGGCTTGCGCGCAGGGGCTGCAGGACGCTCGCTCCTCGGGTTTAGGTTGCTGGGATCTTTCTCGCGCTGTGATTTAGGGCCGATTCCTACCAGTGCGGTTCGCCCAGCGGCGGGACGGGCCCCCAGTCTATCCAGCCCGGCTCCCCGCCTTTCCAATCGTTTATACTCCGCTCGGCCAATTTTTATGCAGGTGCTGCCTGGGTTTCATTTCCTTCTCCAGGGGAGCGGGCCCTTTGCACGCCGCGCAGAGAGGAACCGGGAGGCTGCGGCTTCAAACCCAACGGCCGGGGGGATTGTGTGTGGTGAATTCCTTCAATGGGGACAATGTATCAGTTTAAAATTTTAAAAAAAAAAAGTTAAGAGGGTGAACGATCCCCATGAAAGTTAATCAGCCTGATCCCCATTGTGGGCTGGCTAAACCCAGGCTCAACCTTCCCAAAACAGCAACAACTCCGGTGAATGGCCCTGCCCGGCTAACCACACAAGAATGGCTTTTGTAATGAAAAAGGGAGCCGCGAAAAACCAACAGCCCCTAAGCACCGCTCAGCCAGGCTCGAAATGTGGCCACTGGGTCTCGTTCAATAGCAGCTCTTTGTGGCCCATTCATAATCCCAGAGATGGAAATTCGTCCTGAGCAAAGTCAGCTGCCAAAAGAAAAAAGTTTATTCAGATGCTCAAAGTCCATCTTTTTCCCCTCCCCGGTCTCCAACAGCCCTGGCACGTTGTAACCAAACAGACAACTCCTTTTCCAATTAAAGTGGAATTAGGAAACTCAATCAAATTAGCTCGCTATTAAAGCCCTTCTTTATTAAACCGTTTTATTGTAGTAATATTAAGTTTCAGCCACTCTTGGAACAGGAGACTTGAAAAAAGTTTCCCTTGTGATATTGATTTGGCGGCTCTCAGGTTGGAGCGGGGTCAGATGTATTTACCTAGGTGTAATCTGTCATATTTACTCCCCAAAGGACCAATCTGAAAAGTGTAGCCAACCTGCTCCACGCAGAAAGGCGGCGGAGAACCGCCCCTTACCCGCTGTAGGGTTTTGATTTTACCCCCGGGCGTCTTGCAATAACCATGAGGAAACAGATTTCGTCTCTTCCACAGCAATATATTAACCGGTTTATAGGAACAGCACTGTCAGCTTCAAGCCAATGTTTACACAGTTATATTTGAAGTGGGAAAGTAAACAGTCCAGCTGTGCCACAGCGCGGTTTGGTGGGATTAGGTTTCCATACCAACCAACTTTCGGGGCGTCTACAGTCTTAATTCAACCAGGCACTGAATTTGTTCTTTGTAAGTAAGAGTTTTTCTGGGCCAAACCTTCCCAGGACAGGTTAAAAAAATACCCTCCCTGCGCTGCGCTGCGCTGCGCGGAGTTTCTTCTGCTCTGAGGTTCACTTAAGGGAGACAAATTGCCTATTTCTTCGATTTCTTCGCCACTGCCAAAGCTGTGGTTCGTGGGCTCCTTCGCCTGAAATTAACGAGCCCTTCAGGGCATCAAGATCGGCACCGATCTCACCTTCACGGGAGGGTTTTTTGACAGACCAAGCAACCTCCCCCCGCCCGCAGTTATTGTGGTTCTCTCCCACGTGATTCCCTACCACAAATTACCATGAACGCTACATCGGACAGGATCAGTTATCACCGCTGGCCCTGTCTAGCCTCGCTCCTGGGGACGCCACTGAAGGCTGCAGGGAAAACAGCAAACGGGAAACATGTTTCCTCCCTAACCGCTGCAGGGGCGGATGAGCCAGTGTCCATCTGCCCGCGCGAACGAACACCCGGGCATTTTACCAAACCCTGTGGGCTACTCAGGTTGTCTGGATGCGGGGAAGAAACGGCAAGTCCCGGGGCCCTTGATTTTCCAATGCCCGTGGAGAAAACTGCGCTTTAAAAACAGAATAATTATATATATATGGAGATACACATCTCATAGAACTGGAAGGGACCTTGGGAGGTCACCGGGTCCGGTCCCTTGTCCTGATGGCAGGTCCAAGCACCCTTCCTTCTTTAAAAAAAATAAAAACTAACTACCCCCGATCCTTAAAGGGCCCCCTCAAGCATCGAGCTCACAGCCCCGGGACCCAGCAGGCCCGACTTCAAACCACCCAATTACCCCTCCCCGCTTCTCCCCCGCGTCGGAGAGCTCGTCTCGCTACCGCCATAAAAAGGGGGCTCTAGAAATCAAACGCTTTGAAATTTTGGCGGCCAAATAAAACTCGTGCCGCCTTCGGGGTATTTTTTGTTTGTTTGTTTGTTTGTTTCTTTATGATTTGTAGATTTTCGTCACTTTTCTCTACTTCGGATACGACCTAAAAATCTAATCAACGTCTTCTCAAAGCGCCCGACTTGGTGGCCTGAACCTGCCCTAAACGCTACCTGGTAGCTGGCTCTGCCCGCCCCCTCTCAGACAAGACCACGGGCCGCTTGTAAGACCGAGTTTAATAGAAAATAACATTTATTTCTAGTAGTTCTAGGGACTGGAAACACAGGAAGTGAGAGTTAGAAACAGCAGGAGGGCTCGCTACACGTGGGAACCAGAAAGCTTTCTTCTTGCGGATCACAACTGCAGAGGCTCCTTGAGCCCTGAGCCGGGGCTGCTACGGACAGTTACAAATATACCTAGCGCCGGTGTTATGTACAGATTATACCGCTTGTCGGACGGGGGGCGGGGGGGGGCTTTTCCATTGTACAATATATTTACTCTCTAGACCTGGGAGGGGTTACAGGAGAGCCGGAGCCTGGAGCTTTAATAGCCAAGTTCACCTACGCGTTACATTAATAACTTAATTTCCATTGTATAACATTGTACAGTTGCTAGGATAGATGCGCCGCTGTGCCCCCACACACACGCACCCCGCACCCCCATGCTTATGGCCGTACGCAACAAAGAGAGGGACAAACATCTCAACAATGAAAGTGCACCTTGATCCCCTTTGTTTCGGAATACACCTATTGTTATCCGGCTCTGCCCCGCGCCGGGGCCTGCGCCCAGCCGCGGTCCCTCTCCCCGGCGTGGCCTGGGCCGCCGGCGCCTCCCCAGCAGGGGGCTCCCTCTATTGCTTCTCGGGGGTGTTGTTGACCATGGGCCCGTAGAGGCCGCCGGAGTAGACCTGCTCCTTGTGCGCGGCGGAGCGCTCCCGCATGAGGTCGCTGAACGCGTAGTCCATGGGCGGGCGGAAGCCCAGCGTGGGCATGAGGCCGGCGGTGGAGTAGGGGGCCATGAAGGCCAGTCCCCGGCTGTGCGCCGAGTAGGCCAGGCGCAGCGGGCTGAGGCCCAGGTGGGGGCCCAGCGGGTAGGCCCCGGCCTCGGCCCCGAAGTGGCTGGCGTTGGGCTGCAGGGGCGAGAAGGCGGAGCGGCTGCCCAGCGTGCCGATGGCCGGGCTCATGGCGCCGGCGATCAGGGGCCGGTGGTGGGCGGCGGCGGCGGCGGCCGGGCTGGGCTGCAGGGCTGCGTCCCGGGCCCAGCTCTCGTCGGGCGCCTTGTCCGGGCCGCGGTTGTTGAGGACCTGCTCGATGGCCTGCACCACGTCGCCGCCGCAGCCCTGCAGCACCAGCTCCAGCACGCTGCGCCGGTGCGCCGGGAAGACCCGCGTCAGGATGTCCAGGGGAGTCCGCTGGCGGCCGCCGGCCGAGGGCGACGGGTCCTGCTCGTCCTTCTCCGCCTCCGAGCCCGAGTCGGAGCCTAGCGGGCTGATGGAGCCCGGGCTCTCCTCCCCCTCCTTCGGCCCCTTGGAGACGGGCGAGCTCAGGAAGGACTCGCCGTCGCCGTTCTCCGAGCCCGAGCCGGGCCGAGCTTCTGGGGAGGAGGTGCCCGGCACCGACTCGCCGTCCGGAGACAGGGGCTTCCCGCCGGCCTGCTGCGGGGTCACGGCCCGGCCGGGCAGCAGCGTCTTGGGGAACAGCTCGAACTTCTGCAGCTTGGCGTCTGCAAGGGGAGAAAGGGGGGAGCCCCGTGAGCGCAGCGCTCCGGGGCCCTGCGGAGAGGC
This sequence comes from Carettochelys insculpta, assembly GCF_033958435.1. Classification (NCBI taxonomy): domain Eukaryota; kingdom Metazoa; phylum Chordata; order Testudines; family Carettochelyidae; genus Carettochelys; species Carettochelys insculpta. The sequence continues at coordinate 9,800,332 of NC_134145.1, forward strand.
GGCCGGAACACGTGCGGCGGCGGCGGGGGGAAGTGGAGACCCAGCTCCCGCCCTGCGGGGCGGCGGCCTGGGCCCGGGCTTGCACTCAGCCCTCCCCGGCGTCTTTCCTTCCCTCCCGCAAAGAGGCGCCTCGGGGCCTGCCCCCCCCCCCCCGAGCTTGAAACCAGGCACCCACTGGGGGGTTTCAGCCCCGTCCCTGCAGCGCAGACCGGGCCCGGGCCAGGCGGGAGGGGTGGCTGCGACGTGCCCGTGGAGGCGGATGGGGCCCCGGGCGGCAGGTGATGGGCCTAGGGAGGGCTGGCTGGATGTGTCTGAGGAGGGAGGGAAGGGGGGTGCGGGACTGACCAGAGGGGACAGGTGAGGGATGGATGGGTCGGTGTGTGCGGCCAGGGAGGGTGCGTAGAGGAGAGCTGGGGCGGATGGTGTTATGGAGGGACATTGGAGCGGATGGAAGCGACGGGGATGGGTGGATTAGCCTGTGGGGGGCGGATGAGGGATAGGCCAGAAGGGGGGAATGCGGGGAGGGACGGACGGACAGAGCCCCAGCTCAGACGCCCTGGAGGGGTCGCTCCCTTACCCGAGCCCCCAGCGCCTCCCTCGCCGCTGGCCCCGCCGCAGACGGAGCCGAAGACCTCGTAGGCCGGCCGGGGCGGGATGATGCCGTTGGCCGCGGCCAGGGCCAGCCCCTCGGCGGTGCCGTAGAGCAGCTGCAGCTCGCGGGCCTCGTTCTCCTCCTGCGCCTGCTGGCGGCGCAGCGCCACCTGGGCGGCCATGACGCGCTGGCGCTCGGCGATGAGCGTGCACTTGGCGCACATGCAGTCCTTCCAGCGGCAGTAGCGCTTGTGGCCCTTCAGCGCCGACACCACGCCGTGGTTCCGGCAGCGGGCGCACTTGGGCGTGCGCGGGTACTTCTCGGCCGCGCGCAGCAGCAGCGGCGGGGCCCGCAGGAGGCTGCCGGCCACGCTCACCGGCAGGCTGGCGGCGGCGGCGGCGGCCGCGGCGGCGGCCACCGAGCTGGGGGGCACGGGAGGGGGCGCCGCGGGGACGCTGGGCATTTCCGAGCGCAGCTCCATCCCCGCGCGCGGGCCGCGCTCCCCGGCCCAGACACAAGCCGCCCGGCCCCGAGCAGCGGCCTAGGAGCGCCTCGGTACAGCCCGGCGGAGGGCGCTACACGTGCTCGGCGCCCGGCCCGCCGGCAGGGGAGAGCCCGGCTCGCCAGTAGCAGCGGGGGCCCCCCGGTCCCGGCCCGCCCGCCTGCCTGAAGCGAGCGCCCAGCCCGGCTGCTGGGTGCGCAGGGGGAGTTAAAGCCCCCGGGCCCCGGCCCCGCAGCCCATCTGCTCCGCTCGCCTTAGTGTCCGTCCAATGGCCCCGGCCGGCAGCCACAGACCCCTCCCGGGGCCGGAGTCAGGCCGGCAAGCGCATCCCGAGCGCCGCGCCGCGCCACACGCCCGACCCAAGAGACGAAGGCCGCGGGACAGCCGCGCAACTCACCCGGCGGAGCCGCGCGAGGCAAACCCGCCGCGGGCAACAACGCGCCGGCCCCAGCGCTTAGGGAGGCGCCACGCCGAACTCGCCCCGGCCCGCCGCGCCCGCGCCCGCGCCCGGCCCTGTCCCCTTCCGCATAGCCCCGGCCGGCCGCCACGGCTCCCAGCGCCGAGCCCCGGCGCGCAGCTCAAGTCCGCAGGTGCGCCGCTGCCGGGGCGAGCGTGGCCAGGAGACAGGGAGCTGCGCCGCGCCGCCCGCCAGCACTTGCTCTATTGTTGCGCCTTACGTTGCCATTAGACAACATTTGACAACAATGTGGCGCCTGCTATTGGCCAGGGGAGGAACGAGCCCTTTTGATTGGCCACCGGCTTGTCTACAGTGTCCGCCCGGAGCTGCTCTCAAACGAACCGGCCTTTAAGGAAACTAGGAGGGTCCTGCCAGGGAGTTGCAATGAAAAAAAAAATCATGGCACATAGTTTCCATTGAAGTGTGTGTGTGTGTGTGTGTGTGAGTGTCTGTGTGTGTGTGTGAGACTATATCTCTGTGTCTGTACCTGTGTGAGTGTCTCTGTGTGTGTCTATCTGTGTGTCTGAAATTTGTCCCACGTCTCGCTGCCTGGTAGTTCTTCACTCCACTCAAAGCGGGGGTTGCCCGGCCGCTGGTGTGTGCGGTTTGCACTTCAGAGGGCCCAGTGGGTCGCTTGTCAAAGGGCGGGCGGCCGAGCGGTCGGGGGGGGGATCAGGGAAAGTGACAATTCGCTTTAAGGCTCCGCCTGGCCCCGCGGCGAGTCCGCGGCGCGGTAGAACCCAACTTTTCTTCCCCTCGCTGTGCGGCCGCAGGTGCGCGGTACCGGCCCAGCTGCAGCGAGGCGCCGCTGGAAAGGTGAGTAGGATTTTCGATTCGTGTTTCACCCAGAGAGCGGGAGGAACGAATCGGGAGCTCCCCACGCCCTCTGGGCCCTCGGCGCTCTCCTGGCTCTAGCGCTGCTGGTTTCCTAACAAATTCAACCCCGGCCTCTTCGCCTTCCCACGGGACGATCGGAGCGGGGCAGAGGCGCCCCTGGTCAACGGGGCTTTGGAGCGGGCCTGGCTGCCAGGGCTGGTTTGAACGTTAGCCGCCCTGGTTCCCGGTGCCCCGCGAGCAGGTGGCAGGCTTGGGGGCTGGGAGGGCAGCTTGTGAAGGTAACGCCAGTCCCCTTCCCTGGAAGGGCTCTTGGCGCCGAAGTCCCAGTGCCGGGCGCTCCGCGGGGGGGACCCTCCTTCGATCTGGTTTGGTTCCTACTTTGTGCCTTTGGTAGCCCCTCCATAACGCTGGTCGGGGCCGGTCCGAGCGCTCGTGGCTGGCCAGAGGCTCGAGAAGGAGCTGCAGCCCTTGGGAAGGTCTCACCTCCCGGCTCCGGAAGGGCAGGGGCGCTCCGGGCGTTTCCCAGGCTCCGGACGCAAACTGAAGCGCCGGAGTAAGAGCGCGCTGAAGCGCTTGGCCGAAAACCGGCCGGGTCCCAGCGGAGCAGGGGAAGAACTCAGATCGTTTCCTTCGCTTTAATTGTTCCCTTCCCCACCTTCCTTTCAGGGCACTGCAACGCGAACCGTCCAGTGTCATAAGGGTGATCGTGGGCGAGCGCTTAACTGCGCCCTAGCAGCGAGCGGCACAGCCCGGGGTTGTGTTCTCTGGCACCGGGCTGCTGTGTGACCTAGACCTGTCTTGCAAGCTACAATGGCCAGGCGTCGCCTCTGGCAGACACCTCGCTTGAGCCCGGGGCTTTGCTTTACTCGTCCGACTTTAGAAACCAAGCGCCACCTTCCCCTGCGGGCTGCTGCCGCTGCCACCCGCTCCTCTGCGCTAGGCGTCATGACACCTTCCCTTAACGCCGCCGAGGAGTCAAAAGAGCCGCTTGCATTGTGCCGGCCGCCGCGCATTTCCTCTCCGCGGAGAATTCCCAGAGCTCGGCCTTCCGCTGGAAATCCCTTTAATTGGCTCAGCCGGGAAGGGAAACGCGCCTGTGGGCTGCGGCCGAGGCTTGTTGCGCGGAGCCTGGTTCCCTTCTCCCTCCCGAAGCGATTTCATGACTTGTTTGGTGGGGTATTTTATCGGCAAATAGCCCCCCGAGGAGGTCTGTGCTAGCTGCGCACCGCCGGGGCGCGCGTCCCCCTCGCACTTCCCTCGAGGCTGAGAGTTCGATCAGAGCGCTCCACGCGCTCGGCCCTGCGGCTGTTCCAATGACCTCCTCTACCATTAAACTATTCTGGAGCTGACAGTGCCCGCAAAGCGGCCGCTGGGCCTCCGCCGGGCTGGCACAGGGGCTGAGCGACCCGGCAGCCCTCTGGCGCGAGTGCAAGAACGGGCAGAGCGTTCTCAATGTTTGGCGCGTATCTGGCGACTTAGAGGTCGCTGTATAAAGTTCCATTGGCTAGTGTGGCTATAGCGACAGAACGCTACTATGTCGCCACACTAGTACCTCGTACAGACATGGGGACTGGGACATTTCTAGATCATTTCTGCCCCGATTTAAACCCTGTCCAGTTCCCGTCACCCTTCCGGCCGCTGAGCCGCTGGACGAGCTGCAGTGTGGATCCAACAGCTCCATAGTTGCTATTTATCGGGGAAAAAAAGAGGGTGTAAAGAAGCGCTCGGGAGCGGCACGTGGTTGGAAACAATACCAATTGTTAAACGCTCCTGCGCCAGAGCGCTGGTGTTTTACTTCTCCTTTGCCACACGCCCCCGCACTGCGAACGCGGGCACATCGCTGTGCCCCGAGACACGTGGAAACGGGGCGCACACGTGAATATGAAGCGCTGGTTCGGGCGCTCAGCCTGGCGCGGACCCGCGCTCTGGGCTAACGCCGCGTTCCAGCGCAGCCCCGCAAGGGGCGCCCAGCCGGGCCCGGGCTCTTCCCCCCGCTGCCGAGTTGGGGTTCGCGGGGGCGTTTGCAGCCGGGTGGCAGCGGGCTGAGCGGGAACGAATTGCCAGGCCGGGCGCCTCGGCCGGCCTCTGGAGCGGCGCGGTGAAGAGGGCTCGTTGATTTCCGCCGCGCTTCGGCGGGCGCTGCCCTGCGAGCTCCGCGGCCTCCCCGCCCGGGGCCGTTTCACAGGTTTTGTGCCAGGCGCGCCCGAGGGGCAGGAGCGCAGCGCAGCGCATTCCTGCAGCCCCGCGCGTCCGCTATAACTGCGCTCTGGCCGTGAGCCCCGGGCCCGGGATGGAGGCGTCGCTGCACCCGGCCCGTAGCAAACCCGGGGGGCGGGGGGAACGGGCTGCTTATTTTTCACCGTGTCTCTTTCGTACTTGACCGAGAGCAATAAAACCGCCCCCCCCTTGTGTCTCGCGGGGTGCGGGCGGGTGCGCTGGATGGCGGGGGAGCCCTAGGAAAACACACCCGCCAGCCCCCACTGCTGCCCTCGCCGCCCCCGCCCAGCCGCCAGGAGGACTCGGGACGTGGTTTTACCGGGCGCTCGGGTTCCTTTTGTGCCAGGACTGCCGGGCACGGGCGTGTCCCCTTTGGCAAGGCAGCCCCGGCCCAGGCGCAGGGAAGGGGCTTGTCACTAGTGGGATGGGGGCAGGCGGGGGAGATTTGGCCTCAGGCCATTTTCACTTGCCCCCCGCGCGCACTCACACGAGCCGCCCGTGCTGCCCGGTCTGGGGCTCCCTGGCTGCTCCCCGGGCGTTTCAGGGGCGCACGGGCCTGGAGCCGCGCAGTCTGCAGTCTAGCGGGATGCAGCGGCCTCTCGGCGGCCCCGAGGCGCAGGCTGGTCGGTGGGAAGCGCCCGGGCACTTTTCCTCGCCTGTCTCCCGAGACTTTGGGGCAGTTTCCTCCCCCCGTCAGCCCGCCTCTGGCCCGGGACTCAGCTTCCCCTAGCAGGCCAGGAAGGATCGGGCCCCGGCCCTGCTGCTGGTACCTATCTCCCAGCGCGGGCCGGGGCTCGGCTCTGTTTCGTGAGTTCGGGCCGGTTTGCCCGTGAGACCCTAGAAAGGCCCTTGACCTCCTCCAAAGCCCCAGCGGAGACCTGCAGCGGGGGGTGGCCCTTAAATGAGCCGCCCCCTCCCATTAGTCGGCCAAGTTCTCCGAATGTGGGAGGCGGGATTCGCTCGCCCCCAGCGGGCTTGGTTGTGCGAACCCCTGAGCCAGCTTTCAACAGCCCCAGCACGGGGGCCCGCCCCTTCCCCAGCCGATGGGGCGCGCAAAAGGCCATCCTGCCCCCTTATCACCGCCCCCTGCGACCCACGCTCCCGCCGGCGAGTCCCGAACCCGGGCACCAGATCTTCGTCAACCAGAGCCCTTCCATGGGCGGGCGAGCGCCGGGCGAATACAGCTCTCGATTAGTGTGTTTTCATCGGGCGCGGAGCCGCGGACAGCCAGCAAGTGCCGGCTCCTGCCAGTGCTCGGGAAGGTTTCAGTTCTTCCAGGGGGGTTGCCGCTGACTTTTTCATTATTTACCTACTGAATCAAAGTAAGCAAATGCCATCTGTTTCCCCGCTGCTGTCATCTTCCCTTTTAATTACCCGCCCAGCAGCCTAATAGAGATGATATTAAACTAAATCTTTTTGACATTAAAAGTAATTATCCCCAAACCAATATTGCAAGAGTGAACACTGCCCCTCCCCCACAAAACGGGGCCGCGCTCCCCTCCCCCCCCGCGTCTGCTCAGGGGAGGGAGAGAGAGAGATTCCCTTAGTGGGGGGCCTGGGAATTTGGGAACCATTCGTAAGGGGGTGACTGCGCGCGGCTCTGCCGCGGCTGCGGGGAGAAAGCTCGAAGGGCTCCGGGCCCGGCGGCTTGTAGCCTTCGGTAACAGTTCGTGGCCCTTGACTCCCGGGAGCTGATGCATTAACTGCAGTCCCGGGCGTTACGCTCGATACCTGAACTCAGCCCCCGAGCTCGGCCCTAGCCAAGCGGGGCCTCTCGGGCGCGGCGCTGCACCGCATCCTTCACGGCTCGGTTCAGCGGCTCCCCCCGGGGCGGGTGGGAGTGAAAGGCAGGAAGGGGCTTCCCCCTGCCACCCGCTTTCCCCCCACCTGCTCGTTTCCCCAGAGACTCAAACTTCGCCGCAGCTCTGCCTTCGCTGGGCGGCAGCAGGAACCGGAGACGCGGCCCCGGCTCCCGTCAAATCGGCGCTAAACTGAGCTCGTTTAATTGCATGGTTCAGCTTGGCTAATTAACTAGCGCGCTCTAATTAAAAGCAGCCGGGGAGCAAGGCCCATGCAGCCCTCTGCCTGTTGAGCACCCCGTTATGCAACACTCCCGGGGACTGAGGTTTTGCACCGTCCTCCGCGCACACAGCGGGCCGACTCGACCCCCTCGGCTCTGCCCCCTCGGCGCCCCGGTGGGCACTGGAAGCGGCCTGGCACGGCTGGAGCCCGGCTTGCCTTCCCGGGGCGCCCCGACTGTTCGCCTGGCGGGGGGTCAAGCAGCTCAGCCCCCGGCCTGCGGCGCAGGAGTTGCAGGAGTGAAAAGAAGCCGGGCTCCGTGCGCGCCCCGACTCTCCCCGGAGCGCTCGCTCCCTACGGTGTCAGCCTCCGGTGCACCCGAAGGGGCCTGGGCTGAATCCCGCCCGGACAAGCGGAAGCGCCCCCGGCCGGGCACAAAGCCCTTAAACTAACCGCCCGCGACAGCCGCCCCGGATGCGCTGCGCTTTCTCGGCCGCCAGCCCAGCGCCGGGTACCGGGGGGTGCTGGCCGGGGCCTTTCATGGTGACCTAAGCGCGGGCCGGGGTTGCTCGAGGGGACACCCGGCGCGCCGGGGCCGCTCTCCCGGGCCGAGCGCAGAGCACGGAGGGGACCCCGGCCCAGCGTGGGACTGGCAACTCCACCCCCGCCCGGGGAACTCCCCGCGCAAGGGGTGCGCGGCGCCCCGAGGCGCAGTGCCTGCTCCTTGGCGGACTGGGCCAGCGCCCCCACGGCCCTGCCTCCCACCGGCTGCGAGGAGGCGCTCCACCCTCCCGGGCCCCCTCAGCCACTGCAGGGCCCAGGCCCCTGGCGGCCTCCGCCCAAAGCAAAGCGCCCCCCGCCGAGCCGGCCCACGCATTCCTGCAGCCCTCGCTGGGCCGGGAGGCGCCTTGGACCCCGTCGCCCCGCTCCCGCTTCTCTTTTGTCCCCAGCCCCTGGGGCCTGGACTAAAGCGCCCGCCAATCCCCCCTGGCGCTGCTTCCCGGCGCCGGGGGCTCCTGCGCGGGGCTGGGGGCGGGCTGCGGGCGCCGGGTGCGCGGCACCCTCTGGCGAGCTGCGATCTAGCAACCCAGGGGGGGGGGACCCGAGCCGATGCCTAGCGGGGGCAGCCCTGCAGGGCGGCAGCGTGCGCGGCCCCTTCGCGCTCACTCGGCTTTGCGCGTCCCGCCTTCAGCTCCGCGAGCCGCCCCCTTGCCAAGAACACGTGTGCGGCGGCTGCGGGCGCGCTGGCCTCGGCCAGAGACGCGCCCAGGTGGAGGCACCCGGCCTGCGGCCCTGGGGAGACCCGAGGAAGCGCCTCACTTGCTCGGGGGCCGCGGGAGAGGTTCATTCAAAGGGCTCCGAACAACCCGCCAGCGTCTTAATTCTCTTTTCCCCTTCTGCGAGCCCTGCCTAACTTCAAACCCCCGGCACAAAGGCCTGGCTGTTTTGTTCCAGGTAAAACCCGATCATTAACATTCAATCCCCGTCCCATTGCATCTGCTTCGCCTTTGCCGCATGAATTGGAGGCCGAGAGAAAAGCGGTTGCATTGAGATCACAGATGGGGTGCAGGATTTTGGAAGGAATTTGAGAAACACCATTGTCCGGAACCAAAACTCAGTGTCTCGCCCTACAAAGGGGGCTGCTTTGAGCCCCTCCACTTCTATGGCGCTTGTTTTTTAAACTTTAAGTGGTCCGCACAATGAGCTGCCACCGAAATGTCACAACCACTTCGAAGTGCGCCTCGCTGCGAAGGGGGCGGAAGCAATGAGGGGAGCAGCGGGAAAGGGTGTAATTAAAAACCGGGAATGCCTCCCGTTTTCCAGGTCTCCAGGGCCTGGAGGGGCCAAAGGGGAGAGGCCGGTGGAACTGCTACGGTGGGCGGATTTTGGGGGTAATTCCCGTATCACGCCCGTGGATAACATCATCTGCCCGCTCCGGGGCTGGGGGGCGTCAATACACGAAGCTACGCCCGTTCCGTTGTAGTCATTCTCAGGACAGCGCCACGCGGGTTTGCGGAAGGAGAGTTTCCCCTTCCTGGAGTAGCAGCCGCTCGGGAGCTGAACGGCACTCCAGGAATGTGGCGCGCGGATCCCACTTGTACCGTGCAAGAGGCACCGCGAGGGTCTGAAGGGCGGCAGGGTGGGGAAGGGCTGATTTAATAGCGTCATTAAAAAAACAGCCACCCTCTTTGGGGAAAATTAACTCGTGCATTCTCCTGCAATTAGCACGCCCATTTAATTGGCCCCCTTATGCAAATCCAGCCTTCTCCGAAGAAGCTAATGACGGAACAGCAGCCAAGGGCACCACTCGTAAGGCGCCGAACCCGGGAGGTGCGCACCACAGCCTGCGCGAGAGGTTGGGCTGAGCCGGATCCCGCGCGGTGTGCGGGCCGGGGGCCCCCCAGGGCAGTCACGGCGGGGCTGTCTGGTCTGCCTCTTCCGGCCGCGGCCTTTGGGCCGCCCACCTGATGCCCCAGCTCCGGGGCAGCCACGAGGGCGGCGCGTTTCATCACGGTGTCAGGCGCCGCATCCCATCCTGCAACTGAGGCCCGTGTATTCCGGCCCGGCCTCCGAGCAGCCCGCCGCTCCCAGGGGGCGAGAGGCAGAAGAGCTCGGCGCGGAGGCGGCCGGTTTAGGTCAGGCCCCGCGCCAGAGACGGGTACCGGGATGAGCGGGAGGCGAGAGGCCGCCTCAGTTTCCAGGAGCGAGCGCGGCCCGGCCGCTGTCGCTGGGGGCGGGTATTGGCGGCAGGAATCGGGGCGCCGTGTGCTCGCAATGGAGGGGAGGAAAAGCGCCAGGCGCGCTGCACCCCCCGGCGCCGTGTCCCGCGGCGCCCCGCACTCCCGCCACATGCTGCAGGCCGGTGCGGCCTAGGGGCACTTCCGCCTCGGCGCCCGGGCCGTGGCTGCCCCGCCTGGGCCGGGCTGCGAGGGACCAGACTCTGTCAGAGCTCTGCAGCCGCCTCGGGGTGCGGAGGAGCCGGGCTCCTGCGGCCGCCAGGGCCGGCCCCACTGACAAGCGCGTTGCTGCGAGGGCTGCTGGGAGGCCGCGGCCAGGCACCGCCCCCTCCCTCCAGGCCTTAAGCGTGTGTGGGAGCCGGCTTTCCTTCAGCCTCCTCAGGGCCTCCACCCCCTCCTCCAGCAGCCGTGCTTCAGTGTAGACCCTTGTGAGGTGCCCTCTTGCCCAGGCCCTTCTGCCAGTCATTAGAGGGCAAGACTTGGCCTGTAGCTCAGGCTGTAGGCTGGCATCAAGTACCACCCTTGCCTCATAACCATGTGGTTGAGTCAATGGCAAGATTCCCATTGCAGGTAAAGGGTTAGGCCCTCTCAGTAAGAAGAGAGAAGGAGAAAGTCTTGGCTTAGTTCTGAAGAAGAACATCACTGACACACACACACACCCCGCTTCCCCCCCCCACAGTAATCAAAGTGAGCATGTCTGTCCATGATGCAGAGAGCTGTGGTATTTGTAACTGAGGCCAAAAACGGGCATGGGGTGGTATGACTGCTGGCAGATGGGGAACGGCGTGAAAGGCGTTTGCTAAAATGGACAGTGGCAGGACAGCAGAAGGGAACGGTTTAAGTTTTTAAATAGAAGTTATATGGTCGCAAAGGGCATATACTATCTACTGCTTACATAGACTTATAAAAGTGGAACGTGTGTGGACAACACTACCCATAATTAGCAGTTGATATGTCGACAACCATGATAATAAATAGTTTAAATAGAGAAGAAAGTTGTCTAGTAATAAGTGCAGAGAAATGGGCATGAGGATTCCTGGTTTCTTTTCCTAGTTCAGCTAAGTCCTTGATCTTTAGATGTGGACAAGTCTGGCAGCCTGCTTCAGCTTCCCCCTATGTAAAGTATTTTATTGTCTCTATGTACAGCTGAAAACATATGTGAGAAGGGCACAGCGGGAACCTCAGGTGAAAGAGGCCATAAGCACTGCAACAGCAAGAAAGAAAGACAAAAATTTTATAAAACACACTTCCACTTCCTACAAAAAAGAAAAGAGAAAAATTTTTCTAAATGACTTCAAACCTCAGGATACTACAACTACAATAACAACAGCTCAACTAACAATATTGTTAGCCTTTCCAGCTACCAACTCAGCCCAGCAGAAGAGTTTCTCTTATCCCCGGGGTCTTTCCTTCTGCCCTACTTCCTCCACGAACTTAATACAATTCTGTGGTGACCTTGAAGTCTTCTTTCACCACCTCCGTCTAAAGGAATTCTTCCAACGCAGCTATGAACAACAGTCTGACTCTGTGGACCCCCTCCCCCCCACCAACACCAAAAGAAGAATTACTCTATGTGGACTCCCCCTCACGGTCGTAGTGAAAGTCTGGATTTCTACGTACAATGCTTCTGCAACCATGCTCCAACTGACATTATACTCGAACAATGCCAAATGAGACACAATCTCAACTATGCTGAATGCTATGCTGTCCAGAGTCTCAAAAATAACTCAGACATAATCACACCAGCTGACAAAAGGGGTGTTGTCATCATGAATAAGTCAGACTATGAACAGGAGGCAGCCAGACAACTCTCCACCACCACATTTTACAGACCTCTCTCCCCTGATCCCACTTTGGAATTCCGAAAGAAATTACAACTACTTAAGGAATTCCCTGCTGCTACTCGGGACCTTATTCACTCAGACACACCATCTGAGCCCCATCCTGGGTTATTCTATTTACTTCCCAAAATCCAGAAACCTGGGAACCCTGGACCACCTATCATTTCGGGTATTGGCACCCTTACCACCAGACTACTCAGTTATGTGGACTTCCTCCTCAAACCCTATGCCACCAACAGTCCCAGCTATCTCCGATATACCACTGACTTCCTGAGGAAATATAAAACATCAGAAAAGTTCCTGACAACGCCATCCTTGCCATCATGGATGTAGAGGCTCTGAACACTAATATTCCACATGAAGACGGATTACAAGCAATCAGGAATACCATCCCTGATGTCACCACAGCCAATCTGGTGTCTGACCTCTGTAACTTTGTTCTCAGCCACAATTATTTCTGATTTGGGGACAATTTATACCTCCAGATTAGTGGAACTGCTATGGGCACCCTCATGGCCCCACAATATATTTATGGCTGACCTGGAACAACAATTCCTCAGCTCTCATCCGCTATTACCCCTCTTCTGTTTCAGATACATTGATGACATCTTTATGATTTGGACCCATGGTATAGAGACTCTAGAAGAACTCCACAGAGACTTTAACAATCTGCAACCCACCATCAACTTATGCTTCGATTACTCCATGAGAGAGAGCTTTCCTGGACACTGATCGCTATACTTACCGACACGCTTCTAGCTTCCATCTTGCACACATAACTAGATCCATTGTTTATAGTCAAGCCCGTAGGTACAATCGCATTTGCTCTGATCCTACTGACAGAGACAGAAAACTTTACCAAAAATCTTTACCAAATATTCATAAACCTGAATTACCCACCAGGAGAAATCAAAAAACAAATTCACAGGGCCAGACGAATACCCAGAGACGACCTACTCCAAGATAGGCCCAAAAAAGCCAAGAACAGAACACCCCTGGTCATTACCTACAGCCTCCAACTCAAACCACTGCAATGAATTATTAAAGACCTACAACCTATCCTTAATCAGGATGCCACACTCCAGAAGGTCCTAGGTGACAGACCTGTTTTCTCCTACAGACAACCTCCCAACCTTATGAGGATTCTCACCAACAGCCACAGTCTATACCGCAGGAACACCAGTTCTGGAATTTTTCCTTGCAACAAAGCCTGCTGCCAGCTTTGTCCACAAATCTATTCTGGAGATACCATCACTGGACCTAAACAGGTTATTCACAGAATCCTGGGCACATTCTCATGTTCCTCAACTAATATCACATATGCCATCATGTGCCAACAATGCCCAGATGCTTTGTATATTGGACAGACTTCTAACGCTCTTTGACAAAGAGTTAATGGGCACAAAACAGACATAAAAACACTCCTGATCCACAAACCGGAGAGCCAACATTTTAATTGAATGGGCCATTCTGTTAATGACTTAATAGTCTGCGTCTTACTGAAGAGGAATTTTCACAACACTCTTGAAAGAGAGGCTGCTGAACTCTCTTTTATATTCAAATACCATACATCAACACATGGTTTGAACCGGGGCGTAAATTTTCTGGGTCATTATAGGGGCTCATTTGCATACTTGGCTTAATCTAATTCTTGACTCCCCACCCCTTGCCCCTCTACACTCTGATTTGCTCACCTCGATTTTTTTTTTCTGATGTCAACCTTGATTACTATTTTTGTTCTCCGTGACTTAAATATCGAGTCTGTTCTGGTATGGCTATGGTCTGAAGAAGTGGGTCTGAGAGAACACAGTGTCTTCTCCTGTACAGATCACTTTTAAAATGGACACTGTCTGTAGCAGCTTCATTTCAGCAGATTCTAGAAAAGTTTTGTTCCTCTTTCATTTTTGTCAAGGAAAGGCAGTACCATGCTTGTTCCTCAGTGTGACAGGGCCTCCTGCCCCATGCCTCCCCTGAGGGGTGCGGCCTATAGCAGTCCTGCCCTGCTTGCAGCCATACATAGCCTATGCCACTGTCAAAGGAGCCAGGGGCTTAAGTTCAGGCCCAGCAGCCCAGTCACTCAGGCTGCACAGCCTAGTTGCTCAGTCAGGCCAAGTGGCCTAATCCTTTAGGCTCAGGCCTAGCAGCCTAGTCTCTCCCATTCAGGACCAGCAGTCTAGTCCATATGGCAGTTTATGCTCCCTCCTTCCTTAGGTGACACAGGAGAGGGTATGGGGGAGCCTGGGCCCTCCCTCTCCACCAGGCCCCAGCCAGGGCCCTGTTGATGGCAGAGAATCCCTCCAAAACATGCCGAGCTTATCAGGCTGCCTTCAAGCTCCTTGCCCCAAGCTATTTCTTACCCTTTCCATATGTACAGAGTGCTGCTCATACTCCAGCTGCTGTTCCTCAGGGCTGCAGTGGCTGAGTTAGGGCAGGAGCTCCTTCCCCGTTTATGGCCAGGCCCCAGTCATGGGCTTCTCTGGCCTTTATACTGGGGCTGCAGCTAGAGCATACGCAGGAGGGCTGTGGGGGGCAGGGCCTTCTCCACCCAATAAGCCTGGTCTCCATGCTCAGGGCCGGTGCAGGGTTGGTACAACCAGTCACACCCAGCAAGATGAGGTTCTTACTGTTCCAGACATCTTTAGGAAATTTTATATCAAAAAGATTCCTGTGGGTTTTGTTTCATGCTGCTCAGCAATAACAAAGTGTTTGCTGGAGGCACTTGCCAATGGCCATGGCTGCTGCTGCTGTCAGAGGTCAAGGAATGAAGCCCTTACTTCTAGTTGGATTTGGAAATTCTCGTAACCCTTTGTGATATCAGTTTGCCCTTGTTTTGTTTTCCGTCTGAGATAGAATAGGCTTAGTTTAACCTTGCAAAAGAAAACACACTCGTTAATCTATATTTTACCTAAGGAACATTGGGTGATTTCTTTGGTTTAACCCAGTACAGCCCACTGAATGTGGGTTTTCTTACTATGTTTTTCTCAGACACGTTTATTCCATGCTTTGTGTATGGTTCTTATTCAGTGATCTCTTTCACATTGTCTGCTGATTACATTCTGACAAGAGAATCCAAAGGCATAAGGAGAGGAGGTGAAATAAAAATGTATAACTTCTGATTCATTAACTATAGTGAAGATAACAAAAAACAGGGCAATGGGATCTTCATTTTTACCAGTCTACATATACCTCTGTCAACTTATCTAACTGCCTTTCAAACTCTGAAAATAACATTTGATTCTAAATTAGAGGCTATTTCAGTTTACCTTAGTCATACAGCATATCATATAAATTCTGTTGCAGCCACCCTCAGGGCCTGAAGGTATGAAATCACTCATGGGAGTAATGATTAAAACATGTCATGGAAAAATGTGAAAATCAGAAAAATTATTTGCAAAATTGCCTTATTTGTATTTTGAGCAACAAGCTGGATGAGGTAATAGCTTGTATTGGACCAACTTCTATTGATGGTAGAGAGAAGCATTTAATTAAACAGAGCCCTTCTTCAGGTCTTGGAAAGGTATCAACACTAAATACACATTAAAATCAGGGGCGCTCAAACTTCATTGCATCACAACCACTCTGACAAGAATTACTTCATGACCCCAAGAATAAGGATGTATGCCTAAGCTCCACTACCCCAGGTGAGGGGTCAAAGAATGAGCCCCAGCACAAGGGCTTCAGCTCTCAGAAGCGGGGCTGTAACCTGAGCTTTTCTGCCCATGCTTTCAGCTCTAAGCCCCAGGAAGTGTAAGCCAGCCCTGGTGACCCCTTCCAAAGGTCATCACAATCCACTTTGGGGTTCTGCCCTGACCCACATTTTGAGAACCACTGGCTTAAATAGTTAATGTATTCCAAGAGACCATTTGGGGTGAAGTGGTTAAAGGTTCAAATGTCACCAAGCTGATTAGCAGAGCACGCACAACTAGGCTTCTGTTTTTACTAGTGGGGCACATTCACACATGCCTCTGTGCACATAAAAATTTATTCTGCACATGGATGGGAAAGACTAGAGAGAATATCAGCCCTCACCTTTGGTGGACAGCCTAGTTAACAGAATTGTCTGCCATGCTTGAGCTATTACAGATAACATTGCATTGAAAGAATGTACAGGGTACAAAATCTTCATCTGAGACTGCTTTAACAAAGAAGATAGCGAATAGGTGTAAGTTTGCTATTTTTCACCAGTATGATTGCTTTGTGGGCATTTGGCCGTAAATTATGAACAATCAATTCCGCTATTGCCCTTTACACTAAGTTTCTTGCTTGCTGAAAAGGTGCTTGTAAACAAGAGAGCAAAGAAATCCTTTTGTAATGTTAAAAATAATTTTAAATAATGTTAGAACAGACCCTTTCAAGGGGAGAGGCATCCAAAACTGTACATATTTCAAATTAGTCAATCTAAAAATGTTAACAATACCCTTGTAATGACTGTTCTTCTAGGACAACTTCTTCCAGATTCCTCTGTGCTGTTTTTGTGCTACGTGCCATTATCTGCTCTCTATTTACAGGTTTGATTGCCCCTTTATACCAATCCAGGAGTGCAAAATGGCCATACATCCAGTGGTACTGTACTCCCAACAAATCCCTCTAAGTAGGCTATATCATTGGATAGCACAGGGTCTGTATTGTAGCAGTTCTAACACTATTCCCTTTCCCAGCCTAAGGGGCATGGCAGGAGAGAGAAGCCATCATCTGGTTCCACCATGATTTATTTGGGCTATGTGCAGATGTTGAGAGGAGCCCCATGACTTCTAAAATACAGGGAGGCCACAACAGCCTCTGGGATCAGGAAGCCATTAAGGTGGCATTTACGCCAGCCCTTCAGCGGTTCTACCCTGAGGGCAGTTCAGTCAGACCAGCGAATATGGGCCTGTTTAGTTAACTATCATAGTTATTTTGGCTACCTGTTGCTTTTTGGTTTCAACAAACAGCTAGTGACAAAACGTAGTTGTAATTCATCTTGAAAAGCCAGGGTATTTTTAGGAGATGGAAACTCTTTTATCCCAGACTGTAAAACAATGGTTATGGTTGTCCAAAGGGCAAAGCAGATGGAATGAATGGATTATTGTATCTTCCATTTCTGAATGGATAGAGACTAGTGTATATGTATAATACTTATCTAATGAAATAATGATAAATAATGAAATAACTTATTCATGCTCCACAAACGAGGTAAGCATCCAGTCTGAAACTGGAAATAGATCAGGACACATGGGAAAAGTATGTCAGAAAATACAAAGAAAGAAAGCAGAACAGCATTGCCAAGCTAAGATGTTTGTAATTAACTTACTAATTAATCAAGGAGAAAAAATAAAAATGCCCCAAAACATTTAAAAAAACTTTTACTGCTAAAGTATGCTGTGGGAGCAATGCCAAATATAAACCCTCAAACACCCAGTTATGGAAATTTGTAGCCAGGCTTAAAAGTATGTAGTTTGGCACGTGAGATAATGTATACCACCGAATACTTCACCAGAGTTGTACAGTCTCAATAACTCGTGCTCAGACATATTCAAAATTGAAGCTACTATAACACAATTCTTTCTTATTTAAATGAGTAGGCGGTGTAGGAAGAATGAGGACAAATGGGAGTGCAAAGGACATCTTCCTTCTGAATGTTTGGGTCCAGCGTTGTAACAAACTCGGACCACAGTTCTCTCAAGGGCAGTAGTTGTCAAGCTGGGGTCAGGACCCCAAAGTGAGTTGCATGCTGTCTTAATGGCAGCTGATGATACACCAGGGCTGATTATACATTTCCTGGTGCCAATGCTCAAGCCCCAACACCCAGGACCAAGGCTGATGGCTTTGACTTTGGCCCCTTTTGGCCCCCCTGCATAGAACATGGGGGCTTGGGTTTGGGCTTTGAACACCCATCCTACGCAGAGCAGCTAGGCTCAGGCTTCGGTCCCCTCTCCTGGTGTCACACAGTAATTTTTGCCATTGGAGGGGGAGTGCAGTATAGTGAAGTTTGAGAACCTCTGTTCAAGGATACTTTTTGGTACATGCTATGGCTATGTGGTGTGGGAGGTTGGGGGGACAGAAGATAGAATCACAGATAATGGGGGTCCTCCACTGTGTCACTAATCAAGGAGGTAAGTTTGAAAGCTCAAATGCCAGTGATTGTCCAGGACTGGAGGTCAAAGTTGTGCCACTGATCGAGAACCAAGAAAGTTAGATAGAAATTAAGGGACTAGACTCAATTAAGAAAATAGTGGGTTGATCAATTGATTAATTAGACTTGAAATTGTTTAGAGAATGATGTTATCAATGAGCCAGGAATGTTTTTTACTCATTAAGAGTTTGCAATTAAGATTACAATACTTTAATGTTTGCAATGCATGTTTACAGAATGCCTCCATCCAGGCCTAGGGAACAATTGATGAATTAAAGCTAAATTTATTGAAGTGTACTATACACATAACCATCATGGAGACAAGCTAAGAATACACATTTTGTGAGAGGCTTGTGGAGTAATGCAAGAGTTTCCCGCTAATTGCTGACACTGGTCAAAACCACGAAGTAAGAACAATTCACAGAACTAAGAATTCCCTTTGTAGTTCTCCAAAGCTGTGTAATCTCTGCAAAATTTATCTCACAGGTATATAGACTTGGCAACGATTTCTCTCCCACACATATAGGAACAGTGAAATCATCACGTTTTAAACACTGTTCAGGTACATTTTAGTAGAAACATGACTGTAACTACAAATTTATGTTTCTAATGTCACTGAAAAGGTATAGCTTATGAAAGCCAAAGTCCTGTTCTGCTGCATTAAAAATAGTTTAAAAGAAAAACCTCTCACTAAAATTAAGAGTGCTGATGAACAAAATGCAGATGAAACATGTGTTTTTTGCATAATTTCTAAGGTGATTAGAACAGCAATGCCCAAAACAGGAAATTTCCTCAAAAGCTGTAGAGAGAGCTCTATGATCACCATAATGTTTAATAGGGCTATTAGTTAAAGCCAGCACTTTATTACAGCATACCATTAAGTAACAAAAAATCATTAAGATATCATTAATGATAACTCATTAATATGAGGGAGCTGTTGCTATAAAAGCAGAATCAGAGATATGCTCTGTAGTAACCTAACCGTTGTAGGTACTACTGCATAACAAATTAGCCTGAATAATGATTGGTGGATTAACTGCACCAGCAGAGAATATGATGTGAATTAGTTTAGGACAGCAGAAAATCATGCATGTTTTTGCACTGGATTAATTTGCATAGAGGGCCTAATCTGAACAGTGGTCTGCAACCCAAGAGGCTGCTTCTCAAAATGAGGCCACCTTCTCATAGAACCAAAATCATAAACATTTTCTTGAAAGTGAAAGATAAATTTGTTTGCATTCTTGCAGGAGGATGCTTTGCATACTAGAAGAGGGCTCGAATACCATCCTTTAGAACAGTTTAATTATCACCACCACATTTCAAGGATGGCAATGAATTCTGTGGTATGAATAAAATGAGAAGAAACTGTTAAAACAAATGTTAAGGGAAAAAACAGGAGCACTGACTTCAACAGGTTCAACAAATATTCAAGCCACATTTAATAACTTTATGAAATTAGTATCAAAGAATATATTGTCAAAATACAGAAATAAAGTTGAGCGAGAAAATAGCATGATGAAATCAAATAAAAGTTAAACAGAACAGATTAAATATAAAAAGTTAACTGAAAAGTCGCTCTGCTATGTGCAGCCATATTTCAGCAACTCCTTTCTTTAATAGCCAATTTAACAATGACGAGCTAATGGGGAGGGAGGGAGTTAAAGCATCACTTAGAAATACTTGCTGTGTAAGTTACTGTGATTGTGCAAACAATATCACCCAGTTTGCAACCTGTGTTAGATTTAAATTTAATAGATGTAGTGTCTGCTTTCGTTCTGTTTTTCTTTAAAATGAAGTGTCTGCATTTAGCTCTCCATTACATTTACTTTTCCCTTTCCTTTGGCTACCATTTTGTGTTGTGGACTTGCAGATGATTAAGATTTGCTTACACACCCACACCTTTAGCTTGTCATGAATACATCACTTCTAAAAGTATGTGCTGTGTGCATTAATTACAGAATTATCCTAAAGATACAGTTAGGCTTTACCCACTCTGAAGTCTGCATTTTTGGTAGGTAACAATAGCTTTACTAACACCTTAATAATAGTCATACATTAATTTTATATCTCCATTCCTCCAAAAGAAGAAAAAAGCCCAAAGATGTGTACAGTTAGATTCTGATTAGTACAAAATGTTCAAATTGGAATTCCATTTGCTATAGTAAAGAACATGAGCTATATAAACAAAACATGAAAAATAACATTCCAAGCTTCTTTTTAGTTACAAAAGAAGTTTGTTTAGCAGCTGATGTTTCTGTAGTGCTTCTGTGCACTGTACAGTAAGCCCAGGGATAAAACAAAAATCATGTCAAAACTGTTTTGATGCAGGTTTAGGCATCAAGTGTATATTAAGGTCTGAAACCTTCAGTATGCTCATTCTATGGTTTAGGTAATCAAGGTATCAAATTTTGTACATATCAGATACCAGATAGTTGGTGCATCATTTCAGACAATACAACTAGGATTTGCTAATCTGAGGTGGGATCAGTAACCCCTTGTTAAAATGTCAAAAAAGTGTGCAGTAATAAGGCAGATTTCTTATTACACCATCTCTTTAGATATTCATCATTTGGTGAAACAAACAAGGTGCTTTAAAAAAAGCAGAGTAATAGGACACAAAGAAGTGCCAGAAAGAAGGAAAAATGCAAAAGTGGGAACTGCCATTTCTTCCAAAATGAGGAATAGAGAACTTCTGTATATGGTATTTGAAAGATTTTTAACAGCTGATATTCAATATCAGCTGATTCCTGAAGTGTTGGCAAGATACCAGGTTTCTGGTACTAGCCCATTTCTAACATTATTTAAATATTCACATCATGCAGTAAGCAGTTTCACACACTGCAATGTAATGGAAAATACTTCCTAAACTGAATTAGAACCAAGACCCAAAACAGAACCAGTAAATAAATATCTTGCATATATGTCAAACTATATTCTTCAAACAAAACCTTACATCTTATCAAAGAAGTCAAAGTACCAACAAAAATTATATGCTTTCTACTATAATACTGTTAAATTTCCATGGCTGAGAATGTCCCGTTTAATTTTTTTTCTGCCTCTTTAAATTAGGTGGCAAAGTAGAAATTCACACAGCGTAAAATGCATATATATGAGGGCGCTGGCTCAGCGAGATATCAAATATACAGCATTCTAGTGTCAAAAGTACAGGCAGAAATGTCCAAGATTTCTTGGTGAAAAAGGGGCATTGGAGGAATAAAAATTCTACTTGACAATCACTGACATTTTAACAGTGCATTAAATTTCAACAAAAGCCAGATGAGAAGTGAGCAACAGAGTCATAATGTTCAGTGTTCATAACAGAATATTGTCCTCTGCTTATTTAAACGAGGTTGGAAACATATACTCATGGATATGAAACTTTAAGTAGCTAGGTTTATTATTTTTTTTCCAAGATTCTTGCAAGAGGCAGAGTTGTGACACTGCATTGATTGGATGATAGTACAAGGTGGTTTTGTTAGAAGCCTCTCTCCCAACACTCCGTCTCCGTCTTATCAAAGGATTACATGAGTCCTGCAGTCTGGTGTGACCTATTCTTTTGCCTCTAGGAAAAGGGTTTCTTGAGGATACAGTTTTACCTCCAGTAATGATTTATTTGGATCCAGCTGAGTCACCTGGAAAGATAAAAAAAAAAAATCTGTGAAGATGTGTATAAGTAGATTTCCTGCAAACTGTGTATCTCCAGGAGTACGGAGTAAAGGTCACTGGGAAGTAGTTTTGATTTCTGCCTGGGGATTCACAAAGGTAATTCCTATTAGTGCTAATGGGAATTCTGTGCATGAATTACAATGGTAAAAGAAAGGATTCCTTTATTTTAAACAGATGCCACACATTTGCTCAGGGAAGAGTTGTTTACTTTCCCTTATCATCTTCAGGATGAAGATATCTGTTTTGTCACAGTGGATGCCATTCTGAAAGGATTACTGGAAGGTAAAGGTTAGAGACACAAATCGACTACAAGCTCACGTGCATCCTAAATGCCCACTTAGTTCAAGGGGCGATTTAAGTGTGCAAGAATGTAGGGCTGGGTTTATATTTTATTCATTTGAGCCCTGGTTCTGCAAAGCATAAAGGGCCAGAATTTTAATGGCATTTAGAAACATAAAGATGCAGATAGAGACATAGTGGGATTGTCACACCTAGGCATCTAGCTAAGGTGCCTGAGCACTTTGGAGAAGTAAACTATTGTACCAACCGACTTTGATGCATCTCTAATTTTACAGCATGTGTTCCAAATAACATTATTGCCACTGTTTTACTGCACAATTGCAGATAATTCACTATGATTACATTTTAAAAAATGCACTTACCACTTCTCTAAGCACATTTAATATCACTCATTCACTCTGATGAATTTAGTGTAACTAAGAATACTACAGATATATACTTTAAATTCCCCAAAATGAGTTACATTGTCTTACATTTGAGATACCACAGTGAGTTATCTGTGAATAGTAGAGATGACAAATGGTATGTACAGACACCAAGGCTAATAACATTCATTTTAGACTCCTACTATCTACACTCCAATTATGCATTCCTGCACAGCTGCTGCTTAAATTATTGAAAGGCTGTTATCTTAGAAAGCAAATCTGTTAGGTAAAAAACAGCCAAAGTAGTATGTTTAAGTTTGTGATTACAGAAGTATACTAATTAAGTACCTTGTTGCATTTTTAATGCTTTAGTATTCTTCTGCTACAGTCCATTATATTTAGGTACTGACAGGGAAGTATATAGGGACCTTTATGAATTCTCCTCACAAGAGGTATAGTGCACCTGAGAGAAGCAATTTTACTTCTATGTTCAGTTTAAGCCTGTATCTAATTAAATCCTCTCTTTTCAAATCCCACAACCCCTTTATTGCAAAGGCAAGAAAAGGTAAGTGGAGGGAAGGGGGAGGGAGAGAGTTGTCTGTATTAGGCAAAAACTGATTTGAAAAGCAACGCTGGGTTAATGAATACTATTCTCCAGACTGTAACCAGATGGAAACCTGTTATTCACTTGAGTGTAATTAATGATACACATCCTAATCAAAACTCCTGGGTTTTACATACTTCACTTACCTTAATAACAATGAGCAATGTACTTTTGTCAATTTCTGTATATGTTGGAATTCAGTTAAAAGCAGCATTGAGTACCTGCAGTAAGAAGCCTGAGCGCTTTTCACCCTTGCTTTCAGTGTGCTGTTTAATTCACTGAGGGACAGCGGAGTTTGCAAATGTTTACACCATTACCCAATTAACTAACAATATGGCTCCTACATCTGTCAACAAACAAAGCTGTTGTTGCTTTGTTTTAGCTCCTTGGCATTTTCTGTTCATATGGATCGCCATTGTACTTAATTATCACGCCATAACCCTTCTGCAGCTTCTACTTTGTTATTTGTGGTTTGTAAATACGTTGTTTACCAAATAGAATAGAAGCTTTATTAGAGAACACAACTCTGGCCAGAAGAAATGCTTCAACTGGTGAATAAATTATTAAATAGAGGACTAAAGCACCTTGTAACATAAAATATATTTAGAATTAGAAATCAAGAGTTGTATACAATAAAGATCAAAGGCCCTGTTAGAAATGTCACCACCACAGGTGTCTCTACTCCACTGTTCTAGTGAGATTTATTTTGTTTAGCCAGACTTGCATAACTATTTCACAGTGGAACTCCAAAGGCTTAAAATTTCTTTATATTAATTCAATTAACAATATTTTAAATTACTACAATATTAAAAATAAATTCTGAAAAACATTCTGGCACTCATAAAACTGTGTTCTGACATAATGTCTTTCTTCCATCATGCTTGCCTGTAGAAATATATACATCTGAAGACTACTGTATGCTACATATGTTAAGCTGTACAGAAAATGAGTTCAGAAATTCTTTTTATTATTTAAAGGTGACATGCACATTATGGCCAAAATTCAGGGAAGAATTTAAGCATGAGCTTAACCCTAAGCCTCTAAGTAGTTCCATTGATCTCAGTGACACTCAGACACTTAACGTTTAGCACATACTGAAGTGCCTTACTCTTTACAAAATTCCCCTCAAATGGAGCACTCAGTATACACTTGTTTCAGACTTTTTTTTATTCTGAGTTTCCATAAAGTCTAGTTCTACGCCAGTCACTCTCTCACATTCATATGATACCCCACATTATCCCATGGTTACAAAAGCAGACTGGGCATAGATTTGGCCTAACGAAGAAGTCAAGTAAATGTGTGGTTTGGTTTTGTTTTTAAATAATTTAGTGGTTTTGCAAAGATTTAAATATTCTATATTCCAAGGAGTTTAAAACAAGAGCAACCTTTTACATAGCATATAAAAAGCTCTGTCAGCTGACTTTCTGCGCCATCAGGATTCCATGTCTGACACGATGCCAACTGATCAGAGTTCATCGAAATACCACATACAACAGGAGAAGGTGATGGGAGCAGACAGATGTTCGAGGGCTCAAAATACATTTTATAGTACAATAATGTGCTCAGTAAATGCTCAAACTTATGAAATTCTATATAAATAACTCCCATTGGTGGGTTTTATGTTATATATATTTCCATATCTTTTTATAAGAAAAGAAAGTTTTTCCTTGCAAACTAATTTTGCGCAGCATTGCATGCTCACCTGAACTGACCTACATCTGCTACCACTACACATTCACATCCGGGACAGCTGCAATTTTACTGCTTACAAGACATGGTTTCTTACCCAATTCTAACCCTGCAGTGAAGAGATAAAACATGGCTTAATGCCCAGGAAGATCATTTAAAAATAATGAATTGAATATACAATTATTCTAACATGTAGTTGAGCAGCAAATATCACACCCTTCACCTACGCTACGCCCTAGGATAAGGATCTGATTCTTGAGTAGCTCAACCTCTCTTCCACTTACACACGCATGAATACATTTCATGAATCAAATGCACAAAGAGTTCTTTTACTCTCTTTCCTAATCCCTCTAAGTATAAATGCAGTGAAAATTACTTAAATGCACACCTGGCAAAGGACTAAATCTGTTTAAAAAACTGTATTTTCATTCTGACACACAAACAAATACAGTGGCTCCTTCCTACCTGTAAAAATAATGCTAATGTGTGTGTAAAAGGGATATCTGGATAATAGGTTCACTATGGGAATGAATAAAGAGTGTGTACTTAATAGAAATAAATGCAATTAGATCTGATTTAGCTGAATTAGCTTGAAAATCGTTTTAATGTGAATGAAAGAAACCCATCATGTTAGCAAATAAGGAACAATATTATATCACAGTTAGCAAAACATGGCAAATAAAACATTTCACATGTTGTTCACAATAAAATCTTTAATCCAGAAACGTGCAAGGACTGAACTACTATACCTATGTGTACCTGACTTCTGCATACTTCTACAAATAAAATTTTACATCCAACACAAGATACATATTTAATCCAATAACCAATATTAACACCTCAAAGATATATAGGTTATAACCCGACCCCTGCGCTAGTCATCCTCCCACACAAAATTCATTTACCTCCCTGGTGAAAACTGACTTCTGTGGAGCTATAGCAGTTTACATCAGTTGAGGATCTGCCTATGGATCCTGCTTATCCAGGCCATATGCACCTTACTTATATTACTACCTGTTTGTTTAGACTGCAAACTAGGGTAAAGATCACATCCTCCTCTTACTTTTGTTCAAAACTGAACACACTAGAGCACAAATGCATAAGTACATTCTAACAATAAACCAAAAACCTATGTTGTTCAGTTTTGCAATTTTATAGCGAGTCTTGTGATATTTGGAACTTGTCTCCCCGCATGGTTAGAAGAAATGGGATTACATGAAAATCTCAACTTTCATTTTTTTTAAAAAATAAGTTTCTAGGCCTTGTAGTTGCAGAGAAAATGTTGAACATATAAAACGATGACAATAGAAGAATCCAAATAAAAGGAACCCTGCATTATTTTTAAACAGGTCTTGATGTTTGACCAAATCAGTTTTAGGGTTTAGAGTTTTTAGGGTTTGGCTCCTGATTTTTAACTGTTGTTGTCAATGCAGCAGATCATCAGGGTTATGAACACCAGAGTTATGAATTGACCAGTCAACTACACACGTATTTTGGAACCAGAGCATGCAATCAGGCAGTAGCAGAGATAAGAAAAAGGGGTGGGGGGTAGAAAGCAAATACAATACAGTACCTTGTTAAATGTAAACTAGTACAAAAGTAAAGGTAAAGCAGCATTTTTCTTCTTCAGAGTAAAGTTTCAAAGCTGTATTAAGTCAATACTCAACTGTTGTTCATAACTCTGAGATTCTACTGTACTGTAAAAAAGTATCAGATCTGCTCAGATCGTTTGATGTCCTTATGGCACAGCTAAATATAACTTTTACAGCATAGCTCCACCACAATACATGTGGCTTTCACCAACTGTGCACACAACAAATTAAACATGTTAATAAGAGTTTGCCTTTCCATGGTAACCTTCACTCAAAGATCTCTACGCATTTTACAAACATTAAAATGGCCATTGTGAATTGGGTATTATTATCCTTATTTGACTGATGGGTAAATGACAGAGAGAAAGCTTCTCACTTGGCAAAGAGTTCACAGTGAGTCAGCAGAGGAGTTGGGAACAGAATCCAGGAGTAGTGCTGGGTGAATAGCTGAGTTTGCAGTTCAGTGGCAGTTCCCAGGGCTGGGGGGAAATATAATAGGTCTGAATTGAGCTGAATCTGGTTGGGATTTGTTTTCCTCCCAGGAGTTTTGGCATAAGACCTGTTTCAGGTCAGTTCTAGAGCAAGGATTTGAAACTTGGTCATCCCAGGTGAGTACCGTGAACACTGGGGTAAAGGTAATTGGGAGAGTGCAAGGAGGTAGCAGCATCACATTCTTTGTCATCTCTACCTACTTTGGCTGTTTTGTGAATGGTTGAAAATATTCATGTCAAATTCACAAATATTTTTGGGTCAATTAAAACTGCATTTTTGCTGAATAAAATGTTCACCTGAAATACTTCACCCATGTCTACCAGAAGAACTCTCTCCCAGGCCCATGCTCTAACTCCTAGACTACACTGTCTTGCCTTTATTATGTCACTATATCATGTAGATTGTAGAACAATTAGAATGGACAAAGTTCTGAGAGAAACTTAGAAAGCAGATTCACAGAGTAAGTCCCTTTCTTTTATGATGACCTATTGCACTGAACTGAATGGAATTCTTGCAGTGCTGATTTCAGTTGGATTCCATTTAGTGAATTATAGTCATGTAGCATTTAATTTTGGATAAAAGCACAATGTACAGTAAGAATAATCCAAACGATACCGTACATGGTGAGATATGGGTAGCGTTTTTCCATGGATGCAACCGTGTATTGTCATTTAACATATATTACAATTAAAAATGATAAAAAACAGCCTGGTGAGCTAATGGCATTTACTGAGTAAGATTTTGAATCCGTATCACTAGAGGTCAGATATTGTGGAGGGGTGATAGGGACCTGGAGGTGCAGAGATATGAATATGTACTATGCCACTCTCCGCAGACGGATTTGAATAAGCATCTAGGCTAGATACAGGGTAGGAATGTCCTGCTGGAGACCTAGTGTTACACAGGTTGAACCTCTCTAATCAGGCACTCACTCATCTGGCAACATCCATAATCCGGAATGATTTTAGTTAGCCAGATGATCACTTATCATGGGTGTGGCCATGTTTCCACATGGGCCTATAAGATGTGTTTACAGGTACCAGTCCTGGCTCTTCTGTGTTCTGTGCTGTTATTTATCTCTAATTTACCCCAAATGTCTTCTAAGAGCTCAGTAAGCAGTGGAAGTGTTGATAATGATGCTAGACAATACGGACCTCCTGTGGTTTGGAAAATTCTCTTGTTCAGCAGTGGTCAGGTTCTGAAGGTGCTGGACTCAAATAGGATTGATAAGGAATAAGAAGGGAAGTTGGAAATTTGGTCAGTGAGAAGGTTTAAAAAGGCTCAAACCACTCCACTCCTCCTCCTTCAACTTTGAATATTTGTTGCTGATTAGATCTGGCTAGCTCAGAAGAATTTAGCTATCATGGAAAAGCTACAAGGAATTCCATCATGTGATGTCATATAGCTATACACATGGGTCGTCCGCACATTTGCAGGATCCAGCACACACATCTCTGCCCTTGAATGAACAGAGGAACTGATAGCAACAGTAGGTTGTTATTTTTCATATGGGTCAGCACCCCCAGGGAATGGAGCACTTTGCCAGTGGGTTTCCGCAGATACTTATTGGAAGGGACAGAAATGTGCTCTAGTGTCATTCTGAGCTGGCAACCTGCAGTCCCAGTCTTCCTACCCCTCCCCATACTCCTTTTCCCAATCTAATTCACCTTTGTCCCCCATACTTTGAAATTGGGCAGTTTCCTCCTCTATACCGCCAGGGGTTTCATTGACAGCATAGGAGAGACTGTCTTCAAGGCTGGTCTTCACTAATGCTGTAAATCAATATCAAGTTATGCTAGTTCAGTTACATAAGTTATGTTAACTGAGGGTGATGTAGTTTAGGTTGATCTAGTGCTGTACAGACATTGGTGTACGTCAATGGGAGATGCTCTTCCACCAACATAGTTTCCACCGCTCAGCCATCAATGGGAGAATGCTCTCCCACTGACTTAGCGTGTCTTCACCAGACCTGCTAAATTAACATTGCTGCACCAATTGCAGTATTGCTGACTTACTTGTTAAGTAGACATGGGTTAGGTGCTTGGACCTGGGCCTGCCCACCACAGTCCAGAGCCACAATCGCAGGGGATGTCCTGCTCTACCCAGTGTAGTTGCAATCTTCAAGAGATTTAACAATAGAACAGCTGGGCCAAGTAATCCACAATCTGTACAAACTCCCTCACATCTAATGAAATTGCTGTAAATTAGCTGTAGAGCAGAGGTGGTGATTTGTTGTATTAACTCGACAATCACAATGGTCTCGGACTCTTTGCATGGCATGCATACATGCCTAGCTTCATACCCTACATGAGAGTAAAGTCAAAAGATTAAGGTTAAAAACTGGACAGAAACAGACTGCAAATGGTAGCAATGATTATACCTGGTGATATTCTAAACAAAAAGTGATCTCGGCAAAGCTTGTAGCTGTTTCCATTGCTTCTCACAGATTCAACAGATATTTTAGGCTTCATAGTGACACAGACAGGGTGACAATCTTGGAATCATAACATAGCTCAACAAACCTCTACTGAGTACATATAAACTGCAACTTTTCAAAGGTTTATGATTTGGCCAAATTTGGGCAGATTTTCACAGGGACAGCAAAAGAAAGATTCATCTCTGACACAAAATTTCAAGTCCATGCCTAATTTCAAGTCCTTGCTCCCCAGCATGTACGTACTAGAGCTTTTCAAACAAAGGCTGCTAGAAACTTTTAATGTGTGCAAAACAATGTATTTTTGTTAGCCTTGTTATTGGAAAAGATTGAACCCTTTGGCTGAAATTTTCCGAAAATTCAGCCTCAGGCAGACACCCAGAAAGTCAAAGGATTAGTAAAGTCATAAGCATTTGAAAACAGGTTGGACAACCTTTGCATTAGGTGGTGCTACCAGCCCCACCTATAATAAACAAAACAAACATACAAAGGAGTTTCAAGATATGACCAATCACCAGCTTGACTAATACTGTAGCATGTTGTATCTACAGTTTTTCTTAGATTGTGAGGGTTTTAGGGGAAGGGTAATTTTGAATAATAACATAATAAAAATAATATTTTCTTGCTTTTACAAAGTAAGATAGATCCCCAGTGAATTTAATTGCAGCTTTGTTTGTGTGAGAAGAATAGCAGGTCATAAAACTTCCCTTATCTTGCTGGATCCTCTTAAGACAATGATTAAAAGTATAGTTAGAGAGCTGGTCTATGCAGGTTTTCAAGGATTTTACCAATCCTTCTAAAGAAGTGGCCAAGGGTATAAAAAGTTTTTTTCCCCCCACAATGCCTTCAAAAATGCCAAAATTCTCTTCACATAATCTCATTATCACTCCTCCTCTTTTGCAGCAGCCAGAATTCCCTGTCACCCCTCACCTCCAGCAATTAGAAAAGCAGGCAGTCATTAGAAAGACAGGAATGTTGCTCTGTATCAGCCCCCGGGCATAGTGAAGCTCAGTCTATGCTCTGTCTCCCTCTTGGGATGCTGACTGCTACCTCTGCATGGCTACAATACTTTCATTTTGACCAAATTTGAATTCTCACCAATTACATTTCCTTTCAGGAAGGAGGAAAGGGAAGAGAGAGAACTCCCTTGTGTTCCCAGAAGTTTCCATCAGGAGCTAAACAAACCTGAGGACCATCCAATCAAGACTTCCAAGCACGATCAGAGCTTCACCAGATGCCATTCTTAGCAATATATTTTTTTTCTGCAGAGACTTCGAGATGTAGATTGTCTGGTGAGATAGTTCTGGTCAGCAATGGGATTTATATGCATTTAATTATGATTATATAGAACAAAAACTTCAGAAAGTTTTTTAACACAAGTTGAAAGGTTAATCTAAGGCAGAATATTGATGAGAACAGTGTAAAAACCATGTGCAGAATCAGAAATATACACAGGACTGCTTTTGTAATTTAGTTTGATGTATTTACTTAGCCAGTTGCCAAAACAGCAGGAGATTGTTACCTAGGCTCTTTATGGACATTTTGATACTTTGCGCAGCACAAAGTATAGAATGAATGTAACGTATGAGCCAAAATAAGAAGTGTCTGCAGGCATGTCTACAGTTGAGATAGAGGCCTGATTTCCAGCTTGGGTTAGATGTATTATGCAGCTCTAAATAAACTAGCTTGCTAAAATAGCAGCACAGCCATGGTGGCACAGGCAGCGGGACTGGCTAGCTGCTCTGAGCACAGTCCTGCTCAGGACCTTAAGTATGCACTGGAGTGGCTAACCCACTTTGTTGCCATGGCTACGATTCAGTTTTTAGCATGCTAATTTGATCACAGCTAGCGCATGTACATCTACCTGATCTGGAAAATACACCTACAGACATATATTTAGGAGGACAGTGTAGACTGGATAGTGCTATAATTTAAAGCAGAGTTTCCCAGCTTCTCAATAGTATACTTCCCCCTGCAATCAGATAATGTACTTGGGTCTCCCTGATGTATGTATGCTACAAAGTAGAGTGCTCCTGGGGAAGAGGGTAGAAAAAGGTGCATTTAGGTAGAATATTTTAATCCTGCAGACAGAAGAAGTATTCTTACTTGTTTTCTCATTCCACCTTTGGACTCAAGATGAATCAACTGAAGTTTAGTATTCAGTACTGAGTTCTGGCTTTGGTGAATTTCAAATAAAAACAAAAATAATGTTTTACCCACAGGCCTGGCTTTAACTTCCCCTGGGATAAGTTAGAGTTTTCACAGAGGTTAATTCTTTGAGAAACACTGTTCTAGACAGTCAGGTTCTCTAGACAGATTTTTTCCATCTATCTGGCTACAGGGGATTAGGAGGAAATTTCCTCCTCCTTTTTCCTTGCCATATGCAGCTTTGCATAGGTGGCTAGATGCATGAGGGATAGTCCACCTTCCTCCAAGATTCTGGATATCAGCTACTGCTTATGACAGAACACCAAGTCTGAACTGCTTTAACAAATCTTATCTCCCAGGAAGGAAATGTTAACAACAATTTTGCTGAAAAGCCAGAATCATTCGAACATTCACTTACAAAAATTCTAACCATGGTAAATACGGAAGTAACTTATTGGTAACTAGAGTCATCAAGATATCGTAGCAGTTTGCTATTGACTTTAATAGGGCCAGAATTTCACCCATGCTGAAAAAGGCTGCCCTTCATTCTTTGTGAACAACAGAACTATTAAAAAGAGCAAAAACCATCAGGGTAACATGACTTGTATGCAGATTTGAACGTTCTGACCATGTGTATAAATTTTCCTGTTCACCTGAACTTAGTATTCTTGGGCCTGTGCTCAAGCTAAGGGATAAGACAGGGCTTAAAAGCCAGCAGGCAGAGCAATCGAAAGGAAGGTGCCCTTCACAGAGTCACTGAACATGTAAATCAATTATGGACATCTTGGTAACACACAAAGCTTATTTCTTAAAACCAACACTCTCTCTCTCTGTAATGTCTTCAGGTGGTTCCAAAGATGAGTACCAACAACCGACTAAATTACAATATATGAATACTAAACTATGATAAATGTACCTTGTTGGACAAATATTACGTACTGGAAAAAGAGAAAAAAAAAGATAAGTTAAAGGCCAAAAGTGTTGGCTTCATTAACTAATCCAGCTGATGTAGGCAGAAGAATTGCATGACTGCTAGATGTGTGTGATCTTCTCTACAGCTATTTGGAAAGTCTAGTCAGTAGTGGATAAACAAGTGTATCTAGCAGTTCTATTGCTTTGAATGGTTCTGCTTTTGCTAAGGATGACACACAACCTCCTATATAATTTGAAGTTTTATGAAAGTGAATGCAAACTTTTTGGTTTTAAATTATGTGTTTTTTTTAAAAAGTATTATTTTACATAATAAGAAATAATGATAAAAACCTACTGAAGAGATTACATGGATAACATCAAATTACATTTCCTATCAGCTTACAGAAATCAAAGAGGAAACACATTATTTCATGGAATAAAAGAGTTATAGAAGCCTTTTAAAATTTGACATAGATGTTTATTTTGCTAGAAGATTTGTTCCTTTTGTACTGGGAAAACACTGATTTATGTTGCAGAGTTTGAAATAAGGACAACATTTAGGTTTATTTTAATAGCTTGTTTGTGCTCCAGAACCATCAGTTATATTAGCACAGTTCTCTGAACACGTGTTAGTTAACTAGGACTACAGAAGTAGCCCAACATTTGCTTAAGTGTATAACTTATAAAATTCCGCAATGGAATAATGTGAATTTAACAATATATATGAAATCCAGAAGGCGCGTCTTATCAGCTAACTTTTAAGACAAATTGATTATTGGACCCAAAACTATTTGCTAGGTTTCCTTGTGCTTTGATTGTTTCATTTTAATGGCTTAACCCCTTGATAGTAGAGCATGATCTCCAGTGACAGTAGCAAGCACACAAAAATTTACTCGTACAATGAAGATTCCCAATTCTAGCTACTATCCAGTGAAATGAGCATATCTTGGTGACGTAACATTTGACTTGAGCTGGCACTTCAGCTTTTTATACTCTGAATTGGCTGTTTCCATTAAAACAGCCAAAGGTGCTGCAGTAGCTCAGTAACTAGGGGATCAGGCCGGCAGTCCTCTCTGAAACTTCTACAATGCTGGTCAATACCAGCTACTGGACATGAGCAAATATAGAACGAGTCCGTCCACATATCACTTAGAGCACGTCTGTTCTACATCATATTCACCCTTTCCCCAGCCTTCCATCAAGGTGAAGGGAAGAGAAAGGAAGCTAAATCCTGAAGCTGCTGCTGGACGAGGTCTTCTTGAGGGTTGCACATTATCTAATGGGCAAGACTGTTTCGCACCTCATTTGCATTTTCAATCGGCTGTATTTGCATACCTTTTCCAAAAGGGAGGGGCAGCGTAGACACAGCCCTACTGAAATCCTGATGAGCACGTACCTTGACTGGATGTATTCTCCCCACATACCATTACTTCAAAGTGCTGTTGGAATTGACTAATAAAAAGGATTTAAACAATCTTAACATTCTAAACAGAGCAAACTGGTTCTGAATTATTAAGCAACATTTTAGATGCATCTGAATAACCTTAAGTGACTTAACTGCCACCTGATCCCCAGCTACAGCTGAGATAAATAAATGTGGAATACTGTAAAAGTCTTAGCTTACTAAAGCTTCTAGATACAATAAATGAAGAGCTTAAGTGTCCAGTATACTGTCTGTAAAAGACAGTAAAATAAATGGTTTACACTGTGTACAATTAATGTGGAAGTAGAGGGCAGAAATGACTGCAGAGCTTAATTCTGATTTCCAGAGAAAACCTGTAAACACAATGTGCAAAGCTCTCCCAATGCCCCTGCATGGTGCTACGGGGTGCTGTATTGCGGGAGGTGGTGTCTTTCAAATACGATGAAAAATTAAGGTCAGGACCGTTTTGGTAAGTGATTAAAGATGCCATCGTGCTTTTGCAAACACAAGCTGTTACAGACAGTGCCAGACTTACGAACGGGTTACGTTCCGAACACCTGATCGTAACTCGATTTGGTCGTAAGTTGGATATACTCTTATACAAGTAGCTATCAACTGCCCACTACCAGTAATGTTTATAATATTAATTCACTAGCACTCCAAATGTAACAAAGCACCTACAAAACAACAGTGCACCAAGGACACTGTTTGACCGCCTTCATATTGCCTCACTCTTGTTATTTTCTGTTCTCAATCAATAGCTTTACTAACCACCCTTATCACTAGCACTTTTCCTGTTACTTGCCATGATGGCCACAAGCAAACACAGAAAATACTGTAAGGGCAAAATATATGAGGGAATGAAATGTAAACACGCTGCCCGACCGCAGACATGCAAACACAACGCGCTACTGAGAACCAAAACAAAACAAAGGGGCGGGGGGGATAACATGTCGGCTACCGCCATGACTGTGCTGTAGTTCTCATACCATGCTGCCCATGCTGTTCAAAAAACTGAACGTACACGGTTCTCAACTCGAAAATATTATACAGTACAGTAATATGGAGTTAATGGGAGGTTGGTCATAAGTACGAATGGTCATAAGTCAATGTGTTTGTAGGTCACGGGCCGCCTGTAATTCTCATATTCTGGCAAAATTCCAATCTGAATAATCCATGCTGTTTACTTAAACTGCTCCCTGTAGTGTCAATTGGATATGGGATCCTTTACTTCCTGATCTAACATTGTGAAAGGCCTGCTCTGTGAGATGTACAAAGGCCTCAGGAAGACTTCTGCAGACTTCTCCCTGGGAACCAATGATTGCATACTGAGCTTTGGATAGATTTGGCAGCTGGCACACTCAGTGGACTACACCTGGGAGGTTTTCAAGCTGGAAAAGGGCTCATGGACAGTTCAAAAGGTAAGTAAGTAGATTCACGTATCTAGGGCTAGCTCTGCATTTTGCAGTGTAGTTAAACAGTTGCTGTGCTACCATGCATTTCAATGGCAGGTGAAGTGATTCTTGGAAGGAACTATAAAAATAAAACATTTAGACTGCATGAAAGCTAACAAGCACATTTCACATTGAATACCAAAAAAAGAGAACCCCCTCCAATAAAAAGTTCTGTTTATATACACACAGCTTTTGCACACGCATCTCATGAAAAAAACAGTGGTCAGTAAAAACAAAACTTCTTCAAAGCTATTAGTCAGGAATCCACTAAGCAACCAGATTCACTGGTGCAAAATATAGCTTTGGGTGTGGCATCAACTTTGCCATGGCCTAAAGGAAAAGGGTGGTTAGTGTGAGTGGAAGGACAGCATAGTCAGTGAGGAAATCCCAGTAACAAGTCGTTGCATATGCTTAAATGCTTTGGAATGTTTCTGGTGTTTTTAAACAACAAGTAGTGTTTAGAAAAGGTTAATCTGTGTATTTACTCATGTAGAAGTTTTTATTTACAGTAGGGTTATGATATGGACTTTAAGTTAGCCAAGGATATCTGAGTAAACAACAGGAATATAGAATTAATGAATTTTTATTTACTGGAGATGTGAAAATATTTCAACAACATTTTGCTGGAACATCTGGACTGAGGGTGTTAAAAACAAGTATTTTGTACAACTGAATGAAAATTTTCTGAACAGTTTTCCATCCAAAATGCTAATTAGACTAACTCAGAATGTGTCACAGAAAAGCATCAATTTTTGTCAACATTTTAGAGGAAAAAAAGTCAAAGAGCTTCACTTTGACAAAGTCATAGTCCTGAATTTAATCTTTATTGTTTCAAATTTTATTATCCTTTATAAAAGCTGAAAGAAGTCATAATGAAGCATTTTGACCTTACAAAGTAAAGTGAGTTGATAATGTCATTTTGATATGCCCCAAAAACCTGTGATAAGAATAGATGCATTGTCTATGTGCCAGAAAGTGTCACAGGAGACTAACTATGCCCAATATTTAAACACAGGAACAATATAGCTTAGAGCAATGGGCTTGTTTTTGTTCTAAGTTGGAAGACCTGAAACATGGGAGATATTTTGGGATACTTCTTCCTTTAGTTCAAAGAAAATAAGATTACATGCTTAGATGGAGGAAAATTAATTAATGATTAATGGAATTCTGCATATGCTACTTCAGACTCTGGCTAGAATACTGTTTCAGCTGCATGGGTGATCATTCTTTGTTCTTTTGAGAATAGCAGTGAAATGAATACAAGAAATAGAAATTTGTGTGACTCCATCTCCTCACTGAGCAGCAAATTCTCAAGGTGAATTAGGATTCTCAAAGTTCATTAATATGATAAAAAAAAATGAAATGCTTTCATTTATACTAAAATTAGAGTGCTTCTTTTTGGTATGAGAGGGGAAAATGGCTGATAGCTAGCCGCTAAGAAGTAACCTAACTGATCACACAAATATGAATTGAAGCATTAACAACAGAACTGAATTCACTCATTGAATGAGGATTCACATGCACCTAATCGCTAAACTAAGCAGCATATTGCACATGCACAAGAAACAGAAATTAGGCTCATGTTTGATCACACTTTTCCATGCAATCAAGTCTCTGAAGTCTATGACTTATGCCTATTGTGTCACAGGAAAGCAACACATTTTGCTTCTCAAATGCAATTATTTTGGTTAAGCACAGTGTATTACCATCACTGTGTCTACACGTGAGGTGGTTCAGATTAATAGCATTCTTGAAAATCTAGGGAACAAATAGAATATGGCCATGCACTTGCTATCCAGTGTACTGTGACTGGGAAAACAACATAGTGAGTAAGCTAAATTCCAGTCACTCCAGGATGTGCATTTTACCAGACATTAAACTTGGCTTAGATACATTGCTGATGTAATGGTTGCAGAGGTCACTGATGAGAATGCTGTCGCCATAGCCTGAGGTACCCTTTTGAGATGGATATCCAAACATATACAGAGCTACTTAAACTTCAGCATGTGATACAATACACATCCTGCATATTTAACTGCAAAACAACATAGGAACATAAGAATGGCCACACTTGGGTCAAACCAAAGCGGACAATACCAGGTGCCCCACAGGGAGTGGACTGAACAGGTATTGATCAAGGTATTGATCAAGCAATCTCTCTCCTGCCATCCATCGCCGGCTTCTGACAAACATAGGCTAGGGACACCATTCCTTACCCATCCTGGCTAATAGCCATTAAAGCACCTAACCTCCATGAATTTATCTAGTTCTTTTTTAAACCCTGTTATAGTCCTAGCCTTCACAGCCTCCTCTGGTGAGGAATTCCACGGGTTGACTGTGTGCTGTGTTAAGAACTTCCTTTTATTTGTTTTAAACCTGCTGACCATTTATTTCATTTGGTGTCCCTAGTTTTGATATTATGAGAACAAAAACAAATTTTTCTGGTTCACTTTCACCACACCAATCATATTTTTATATACCTCTAACATATCCCCTTAGTCTCCTCTTTTCTAAGCTGAAGAGTCGCAGTCTCTTTAATCTCTCTTCCTATGGAACCCGTTCCAAACCCCTAATCATTTTAGCTGCCCTTTTTGAACCTTTTCTAATGCCAATATATCTTTTTTGAGATGAGGAGACCACATCTGTACGTAGTATTTAAGATTCAGGCATACCATGGTTTTATATAAGGGCATTAAGATATTCTCCATCTTATTCTCTATCCTTTTTGTTAATGATTCCTAACATCTGGTTTGTATTTTTTGACTTCTGCTGCACACTGCATGGATGTTTTCAGAGAACTATCCATGACGACTCCAAGATCTCTTTCCTGATGAGTTATAGCATTCCATTTGAAATTCATGGTACATCGTTGTAAGAGAAACAAACTAAAAGAGCTTTTTGAAAATCTACATTTAAAAAATGTCCCAAGTAAAAACCTCGTGCATCTTTCCACCATTAAAAGTAATGCTGTCACCACCACCATGTTTTTCATCAGCACATCTCAAAGCATTTTACAAAGGAGATTGGTGTCATTAACTCCATTTTCCAAGCGGGGACACTAAGGGTATAGTTTGAAAGTACCATGAAAAGTGGCTTCCTTTCCCTATTTTATGGCAAGATTAGACCAAGCCCCAGGTAAGCAGTGGCTGCCGGCACTAGCGGCTCTGGAGCCCCAGGGAAGTGGTGGCCACTGGTGCTCGCAGCACTGGAGCCCCAGGGAAGCAGTGGCCACCTGTGCTCCCAGCACCAGTGCCCCAGGGAAGTGACGTTCACGAATAACTGAATTCGTGAATGTTGCACTCGTGAATGTCATGACTTTGTTGTACTCACTTTTCACAGGATCACTCACTAATCCATGACCAATGTGAAATAATAATTAAAACATGAGCTAAATTTTTCCAAGTTTTCTTCATCTTGATACTTACATAGGGTACAGTACATCATCAGTACAGTATCTAAGCAACTAGAACTGATGTATTGATTCCAAAGGTTGTTCAGCAACTTTGAAAAGTAAGCTATTTGTTCGGTTGCCTTGATATAATTTAGGGTCATAAATGAAGGCACCGAGGTTTGAAAATCTTGGACTATATATATGTGTGTACACACGTACACACACACACACACACACACACACACACACACACACACACTAATGCTTTCCATCTGAAGATCTCGAAGTGATTTATGAAGGTGGGTAGATATAGTTTTCTCATTTAATAGAGCTAAAGCTGAGGCAGAGAACTTAAGGTCTTGCCCAAGGTCACGCAACTGAATCAGTAGCAGAAACAGGCATAGAAGCTAGGTTTCCAGACTCAATCAGGAAATTAGGTCTTCCATCCACTATTACTTTATGTAGCACTTCTCATACTGAAAAATCCAATGAGAGTTATAAATTTTATCATTATTTGAAAGTTACAGTAAGGTCACTGATGTCTACACTCTTCTAATGAGAGCACTGTCAAGCTAACAGGGCCCCTACTTTGTAATTAAAAGACACTCCCTGGAGCTAGGCACACTGCTTAACATTGTCCCTACTGGAAAGAGTACTTTTTTCCATTTAATAGGCTGCTGCTCTGAAACACCAGGGAGTCTCAGACTGAAGATGCCACTGTGGTGGTGTTTTTTTTGCAGTCTTAGTCTGTGTCATGTAATGTGATCCCTTGCTTCCTTGGAGTTCTTGTTGTAATAGGGCCTGAAGGGAAAAGGGAGAAGACCTTAGATCCCTGACTGGTGAGAAAAAGTGGAGGGGAAGGCTCTGAACACTCTGAAGTCCTCTAACTGGTCAGCCCTTAATATTTGGATAGTCTAATGCACTGATTTCACAGGGGCTGAATGGCATTCTTTTTTGCATCCCTTTATGGAATTGCCATGAGGCTGATATAGCTTGTGTGCTGGTTGTGGTTTGCAGGCTGCTTAACAGGCATAGGGATGATGCTGTGAATGGTGGGATTGGAAGACATTTTGCCAGCTCCCACTTCAAATCTACTTCTCTTCTCCAGCAGTTGTAAGTACCATTTAAAAAAAAAGAGGCGGGGATTTGTGTGTCTTTTCAACATCTCAACTGTCTTTTCTGACAGGTTCTCTGATTATAAATTAGTTTTCCTGCCTTTAGGACATGGCTCAGATATCTGAAAAGCCATGAGATACCTACAAATCCCACTCACAGTTATGCCTCAATCCCCACCTATCAAGCCTGCTCCCAAGAGAATATGTTTATTAAGTGCAAATATTTCTACAGCTTGTTGGGTGGATTGTAATTGAAGATGAATTTTACAAACTAGATACTAATCCTGACACAAAAGAGGGTGGTTATAAAATAGTGCTGCAAACACTCTGGGTTGAGTCTTCTCCTTACAGAGTTTCCTGCAGAAGAGATACTCAGGGTGCATGTAGCAGTGACACACATACTGGGCTCTCATGGTGCAAAAAGGACAGAAAGGCAACTTCACCGGCCATTTCAGGGTCTCTCCAGTATGCGCAACCCCTGAGGGACCCAGGTGAACTCCCCACCATTACAGCACATGGGGAGCACAGCTGATATGCTGCTGAGCCGCACCGCTCGGTGGCTGACATAATTTGTGCATAACTTTGGACCCTTTTCCAGCCTCAGGCTTTGTGCTGATCACAACGCAGCTGAATCCAAAGACTGGGCCTATTATTTTTAATTTTTGTAGCAAAATAGTAACCTTGAAGACCATGGTGTTAGTACAGCCTACAATGACTGTTTACATTTTTGCTTAAGAAATTTGGGTTTTTTCCTCTGGATTTTCTAATATAGCTTTACATATCTCTAAACGTCCTAGGACTCCCGTTTGAACTGTTGAGTTGCTTTATTTTGGAGCTTGACCATGTTATAACACACCAAGCCGAACTTCATCTTTCATACTGTAACACACATGCCATCTTGATACCTACAACTAGGAATAAGAGAATTGATAGACAAAAGGTATGTTTACTTACATCTCTCCTTGGAAAGGTGCCCAGCAACTTGAACTCTTCCCAAGGGTACCCCTTGGAAGCTACAAAATCAAAGACAACCTGCAGCTTACTGCTGGCCAGGAAACGCCGCTCAAAGAACTCGCCGCTGGGTGTTCGGATCCGCAGTTTACTGACTGACTCAGTGCTCTCTTTTTTTGGTTCTGGAGGCAAAGACTGCTCTAGAGATAGCCTGATAGCCTGAGAAAAGAAAAAGGACTATTTAGCTTCAATGTTAACTACTTGGGGGCAGAGGCTTTTCCATTTTTCATGCAAGAACTCCAATAGTTATCACAGGGCTCCAGACCTTTAACTGTGCTTTATGTGTCAATGACAAAACCATTTTTTTTTTTTTACATTTCTTAACAACAGCCCACCAGACAATTAATTAAAATAAATCCTTCCTTTATATCACATAATTAAATCTACAGTTTATTGCATGATGGAAATGGATAATTTAATTGTTTCTCAGAAAGGTGTCGTCAATTTTGATTGAGAGAATAACTGTCAAGTGTTCAATTGTTTTCTTAAAAGACACAAATTTAAGCCATTACATGCATTTATTTTTGTAAATACTTTTTATTATCAAGCTGTACTCCTAGCCATAACAGACCAGTTGGTAGTAAGGAACCTCTTCTGCTCTGAACAGCAGCTCACAATGGGGGGAAAAAATCTACTTGTTTAGATTTACTAAAATACTTGTAAATAAAATGCTCTGATTGGGATATTTCTTACACATGCTTATAGGCACACAGGATATTTAAGGTACATGGAGCATGAATGTGGGAGCAGCCATGGTCAGAGGAAGATCAGCAAGGACATGGACATGGCAAAAAGTAGATTTTAAGGAGAGAGGAAAGAAGGAGGAAAGAAAGGGTGAAACTGCTCCAAGTGCAGGGATGCATTTTGCACAACAGCAACAAGAATGTGTCAATACTGAACGGCTCGGACCAGGGGCAGTGCGGGGAAGAACGTATGAAAGCAAGCAAATGTAAATAATTTTATTTGCTTCTTATTCAGACTCCGCATGTTACTTGACTTCTTAGATGTGAGCTCTTTGGCGCAGGAATTATAGCTGTCTTTGGCTCTGTTCCCTGCCACAGTCCCAAGCAGGGCTTCCAGGAGCAAGTATGACATGAATCTTGTGGCCGGGATTGTCAAAAATGGATGCCTGCTAAAATGGTTTGGCCTGATGTTCAAACGTGTAGTGCTCTTTCAGCTGCCAATGACATCCAGGGGACCTGAAGATGCTCAGCACTTTTGCAAAATCAGGCCTACTTTATTTAGCAATCTACCTTCAGACATCTATTCACAAACATCTTAATAAAAATAAGTGGGGTGATCTGAAAAAAGGCACAAAGAGGAAGACTTCCCTTTGATTGTCAAAGGGAATTAGGTACTCAGTTGCCATTTGTATTTGAAAATCTCCCCCTTGTAGTAGGAGAAATGAATTACATTAAAGGGGAAGAATGGGGCAGGGGCAAGGGTACAAGATCATTTAAACAATCTGCTTCTTACGTGCAGACACTGGGGAAAATTCTCTCTGAGTATAAACTATTACATATAAAGCTATGCATGGGCTTTTGCAATCCTAGGCACTTTCTGCCTGAATCCAAAAGATTTTTTAGCATCCTTATGCCTCAAGTTCATTTTTGCGTGTCTGCTATGAGATCACATTTTAAATTAAATAGATTCATTTTCATACTTTCATTCCTCAACCACCTGCTTACTATCTTTCTGTTCTGACATTTCACAGATAGTATAATAACAGATGCTACATTATTTACTGAACTCAATCAATTATATTACAGAAAAATAAACAACAGTAGCTCATTAGAGCTCTTTTCTCTGTGTAAAGACTACCTTGCTCCCCAAAGTAACCAGTCTCCAAGGTTTCAACATAAAATGACAATATACAATGGATATTCTACACCGGTGAACAAAGTTAGAAAACAATGATCAGCTAGGTAACATTAGCAACTCTTGGATCTGAACAAGCAAGCTGAATTTTGTTGATAAAAAAGGATGTTCAGTATGTGAATAGATCAATAGCCAGATTTCAAATATACGGAACTGAACATAAAGCCCCTTATGTAAGCAAACACTGTTACGGAACAACAGACTACAGGTAATCTGGATACTTGAACATGGGGTGTGTTAGTAAACAGCATTGTTAAAATCTCTTTTGTTTGGCTAAGCAAACAGATCTTATTATTTTCATTATTGCAGATTGTATTAAAACAAGAAAGCCCAGGTATAGGTTGAATCATGAACTGGTTTTGCTGCTTTTATGTAAGAAAACAGTTTCCAAAAGTCTACTGTATTAGAAATGGACGGGTAGTAACCACAATAGAGTGGAAGTGAATTATTGTTTCTATATGTGCCCAAGTACTCTTACGGAGGGAGAAAATACACACTAATTATGTGAATTAAAAGATAAGCAAGGCAATTTCTGAACAGTCTTATTGCTGTTGTTGCTACAATATTGGTTTACGTGAGTTCAATTGCTAATAACTTTACAGAATGCAACCTTTCAATTATTAACAACAGAATTCTCACATTCCTATTTGCTCCAGTACTCCTCTAGTTTCCTTCTAATTGTCTCTTAACT
Source organism: Carettochelys insculpta (assembly GCF_033958435.1). Taxonomy (NCBI): domain Eukaryota; kingdom Metazoa; phylum Chordata; order Testudines; family Carettochelyidae; genus Carettochelys; species Carettochelys insculpta. The sequence goes on from NC_134145.1 coordinate 9,842,812, forward strand.
CTCATTCTTGACCTGTGGTAGCAATAGGAGTTAAGAATATAACAAATTCTACAGCACAGTGTAGAGAAAAGGTGGAGCATCCCATGCAACACACTTAATACTGTAGTTCTGACTAAATTAATTGTTCACAGTATAACATCATTTAAAAGTTCCTTGAAGCACTTAAATATTTCAGGTGCATTCATCTTGGTCAGAAAGATGTGTGCAGGTAAACTGCTGACACAATTTACTTCTCAGGTTTACCTTAGAGAATAAAAAATTGTGTTGGTTACCAACTTTATTTTTTTGCAGCTGTATAATGCAATTTTCCCATGTACCTGAAAAGTACACAATACTGAAGTGTCACCAAATGTACCTATAAAAGCCACATGAAGGCAGAAAATACATAAACAAAAACCATCAACAAAATGAAAAAGAGAACGGATGCAATTTAAGCAGGGTTTCCCCAGTTCCACTACCTTTAATAATCTGGAATATTAAATAAAAATACAATGCCAGATTAAAAAAAGAATAGTCAGATAAAAGAAACAACATTAATGAACAGAAAAACATATGTAAGTATGTTAGGTTATATACATATATATAACATTAGCAAACAAACATGTCCTATAGGGATGCAGATATATCAATGTCCATTATTAAGAAGGCGCTTGTTAATGATGGGTGAAATCCTTGGCCCACTGAAATCAACTGTAAAGCCCACTGACTTCAATAGGGCTAGGATTTCATCCTATAATTCTTTGCATCTTGCATTTTTAATTTGAAAGTCTCATCTAAAGACGTCAAAGGCCTTTTCAATCATTAACTAACAGTCCCATGTCACTCCAAGAAGAATGGATAAACATATGGAGCACTTCACCAGCCAATGACATGCAGTTTTCTTTTGAGCAGTTGTTTCACACACACACACACACACACACACACACACACACACACACCCGTTAACAAAGCTAGCTGTGCTGTGATTCCATTTATTTCACCAGAACTCCTCTAAGGATTGATAGTTGTACGTGCAGTTTTTAGGAGGAGGAGGGAAGTGGATGTGCACTATCCTTTCTTTTATCACTATCTTAGACATTTGCCTAGACAAAATTACTGCACAACTTCATACACTTTACACTACAATGGGTTTAGCACGCAGGAATATACTGTACTGGGAAAACACACTTTGGACAAAGCAGACTGGGACAATGGACTAGTTGTGAAAACCCCCACAGAAACCAGACAAGTTTTTACTAGGGAATTGTTCAACAGGACACTTGTGGTGCAGTCTGACAAACAGTTGCATGCTGTGTCTGCCCATATACAGCAGAAAGTTGGGTATCCTGGATGAGGTCCTGCAGAATTTCTGCTGGATACCTGGGCTTTCAAAATCCTCACAGTGCAGTGTGTGGTTTATCTATCCACTCAGCCTAAGGGAATGGAGCCCACCTGTATCATGGCTCAGATCTCCCAAATTAACAAATCATTCCCACGAGATGCTTCCTGGAGAAGGGACAGTTTGGGGCTGTGCTCAGCTACTCATCAATGCCTCTGACAAGGCTGAAATTTCTGTGGCCCTTGCACATGACTGGGTGTAAAAAGTGATTAGCTGTTTGTTCAGCAACAGCTAGTTCCTGTACTTCATTGACTTGGATTTGTAAACAAAATTGTGGCTTTGTGGCTTAAACACATGTATCCATCTCATTAGCAGTGAGCTACGGGAAGCATTCTGAAGATTTAAACTCATTCATCTTGCTTTGCTCTTTTTACCTCCTGTTTCTGACATTTAACTTCATTAGTGCCCCTGGCAGCCAATATATTTAATCACAGTGGAGTGTTTGCATCATTATTATGTCAGGGTTTTTGGATTTTCATTGTTATCTTGGTTTTGAGGGGACAAACTTTGACACTTAAGGTCTCAATCAGAGACTAAAAGATTTCTTTTCTTTAAAAAGAAGTTTCTGCACAGATTTGATTACCCATTTTAAAATTATCAACACAAAGAAAACATTTGGGAGTTTTGCTTCACAAGGCAAAGTGTCCCACCTCGCGCTCTTCCTCCTGCTCTTTCCGAATCTGCTCCAAACGAAATTGCTCTGCTTGTTCTCTCTCTTGTGCTTCCCTCTGTTAAAGAGAAAGAAACATTAATCACATTTACATTCAGTTGATAGCTATGTGGGACTGTCCATAGCACTGCATGACAAACTGCATTGTCCACATGATGGAAAAGAAACTCCACAAATGATTTTTTTTCCTACAGGGGGAAGGTTTGTGCAGACTTGCCAGAGACAAAGCATAGGGTGCAGCCACCCCACCAGGTTCCATAGACCGAAGAGGCATAGTGCAAGTTAACCAAGTTGCAGACCGGGCAGAGCTTCTGGAAGACTGGGCCTAAATGGGGAGCATGCGACAAAAGTGGTATCCTCCCCGGCTCTTTTGTGGATGCATGCACTCCGCTGCCTGCAGAGGGGAGAAAAACACAAAGGGCCGAAGTGGTGTGGCCCTTCTCCCTTGGGTGAATTTCATCCCTTGTAAGGACACGCATTTCCTGACATCCATAAAATTACTTCCCAATGCACTCTAGGATATTCTTCACTTTGCACACACCTTTGCTCTATCAGCTTCTAGTGAAATGCGGTAAGCTTCGTCCTGTTCTCTCTTCACATTCTCCCTGGCCTCACGTTCATCCTTAAAAAAACAAAACAAAAACAAATAATTAATAGACCAGTATTTTATTTCTTCTATACTCACTGACACTTGAGACCAAGGTGTGTTTACACACGCACAAATCTTCGAAATAGGCACTGAGCTGAGTGGAATAAGGGGATTTTGAAAGGTGCGGGTCCTTTCAAAAAGGACCCCTGTGTAGCCGCGCCCAGCCGCGCAATTTCAAAAGTGGTGCTTTGAAAGCGCCGCAGCCAGAAGCATCCTAATGCTAATGAGGCGCTGAACATTCAGTTCAGCGCCTTATTAGTAATCTTCAAAATATGGCTATTTTGAAGATTTGTGCCTGTGTAGACACAGCCCAAATGTTTTAATAGTAAGTAGTTGCATTCCTTATGCTTGCAAAAGAAAACTGCAAAAGAGATTCAAGGGCAACTTTAGGATATACATGTGAGTGTGTATATGCACACACACACACACAAAGTGTGCGTGTGTGACAGAGAAAGAGCACAAGTCTGAGCTGCCTGAATGTGGTGTTTAAATATATTTATCTATCTTTAGATAAATTGTAGGGTGGGTAAGATGTCCTCAGGAAATGGAACTTTATATTCCAGAGGCTGGATTTGCTATTCACCGTCTAATGGAGACAGCACCAGGCACTGCTAGTCCCACGGTTTTTACCAATAAGAGAAGGGCCTGTTCCCTTCTCAGGTAAAAATCCGTTTGCCTTTAACAGAGTCCACTGCAGCCTCGTTATTAATATTATGGTAACCTCCAAGATTCCAACCCCCATTGTACTGGACTTTGTACAAATACAGGAAGGAGCCATTTCCTACCATGAAGGGCTTTCAACCCAATAGCACAGACAGCAGGGAAAGGAGCTAGAAGTGAACCCGATGAAGAACTTAACTGTAACTTCTTTCATTGGAAGAAGAGATGTGGAGGAAAGCATCAGGAAAAGGAGCCATTCCTGCTCCTTCCTTTCTCCATCACTGTTACTGGTACCTTCAGCTGCCATAGGACCGACAGAAAGGTGGGATGGGACCTGGCTCGCCCAAGGGTAGAAGGAGCGGAGCCTAAGTACTACAGGGATCTTGTTCATACACTTCTACACTCTGCTTCTTTCGGGCAGCTGAACCAAAGCCAATGCTTTATGCTAAGTGCTCCTTCCCTCTACGCTTTAGAGAGCTTCCAAGTGGCAGCAGATAGTGTGTTCTGCCATTCAGCCAAATTATATTGCTAAGACATCATTGGTGAGCTTAGGTCTATTAACAATGGTGCCAACAGAATTACTGTGCTCTTGGGCAAAGTCTGTGGGGACAGACCTATGCTCCAGGAAAAGGCAGGACCTAAGGAGAGGGGCTGGGGCAGCCAGACCTCAGTGCTCCCCAGACTACACAGTGCCTCTCCTAGCCAGCACTTAGCACTGCTGGGAGGACCCCAGGCTCCCAGCTGCCACCGCTGAGCCCTGGGTCTTTTTGAATCACAGGCCCTGGGGCAGTTCCCCTTTGCCCCTACAATCAATGGGCCTGCCAATTAACACCTAGTGACCATTCACCCTAGCTAACACCACCAATACTTCTGACAGAGAATGTTTAAGCTAAAATAATTAATTCCCTATATATAATTGAAATGAAAACTCAATGCTTAATAATTTATATACTATTTTATCAATGTTCCCATTTATCTACTAATTTTCCTGTACATCGGGGAACAATTTTACAAATTGATCATTTTTCCTTAGACCTTTCTCAAGAACATTTGACAAGTACTTGGTTTGAAATGTGATTATTAGTCAAATACACCAAGAAGTACTTCAGACAAAATTATAATGGATTAAGCAATTCAAGGAACTTTACTTTAGGTTACACCAGCAAGATGCAGACACAATTACTGTAAAAAATATCCAACTCCCAGTTTGAGTGCAACAAAATTATTTAACAGTGTACTAATTTTTCACCCTGGGATCAAGGAGGAACCAAGCTCTTTTCTTGAAGTCCTCCAGCTTTTACATCTGATTAACAGAAGATGGTGAAACCATCAGTTTGCTGGGAAGGGCTGAACTGTGAGTTACGACAGTATTATTTGCAGCAATGAACAAGGATTCAAGCCATTGTGAATAACTAGTTCCCCTCCTGCCCCTCCTGATGTTTGCTCCTCAGAAGCCCTGGGATGCTGTGTTTACAAGGATACAAGAAAATAAACCTAAACAAGAAGAAACTAGATGAGACAAGTGGATATCCAGTTACTGAGGGTGCCTCTGAAAGATTTAAATTCCTACTGTATACTTCCTTAGTCAAAAAGGAAGAAGGCCTCTTGAACATTAAGAAACTTTTCCCTACTCTTCTTGATGAGTGGGTTGCAAAGGAGAACAGAACACTCTCCTTTTGCTGTGCTGAGGTCTCCCATATGTATATCAAAACTCACCTCAAGATTGCAAGAAACAGAATAATTACAGACTAGCTTATTGAGAGAAGATAAGCTACAGACAGTTTGGAGGTGGAGAGGCATTTTGAAAACCTTCCTAATATTTGCTTCAGAGAGAACCTTTTTAACTTTCAATTTTTGCAACTTGGTACATCAAACCCTAACTGAATTTCAAAGGTTACTCTGAAGTCCAGTGTTACCTTCGGGAAAACTGAAAGGTCAGGTGCAAACTACGGCTGCCTTCTTTTCTCAGAAGAATAAGAGGCCATAACTTAACAATGTAATTCCATTAGACAACTTAATCAAAGTCACGAAGTTAAGTAAGGCAGGTTTCAGGTTTGTAAAAGAAGGTCTACTAAAACTCTCACCACAAATGCCAAATCACAAACCAGAACTTTGATAAAAACTACTACTTTGATTCTTATTATACATTTTCAAACCGCCAAAGAAAAAAGGACAGAAAACAACATTCACAAATAATTATTTATGCTGAAGAAGAAATCTAATTATTTACAGCAAATTATTACTTATTCTACAGAACACTGAATCATTCTTTCAAACACAGCACAGTACCCCTTGATTAAAACTGTGTCTTCTGGATGAGAGGAAAAACCTTCCAAAAAGATTGACACTATAGATTCTTTTCCAAGAATCCAGATAGACATTTCAAGATTTTTCCTAACCATAGAATCATAGAATCACAGAGCTGGATGGGACCTCAAGAGGTCATCGAGTCCAGCCCCTTGTCCCAAGCAGGATCAACCCCAACTAAGTCATCCCAGCTAATAATCTATTTTCTCCTATTCTTGGCAGTGAACATTCTCTCATAGAAGAAGGGTTATAAAAAGGATGTAAGGAACGTGAAGATTTATAATGCATGAGTGACTGACCCTGATAGAAAGATGTAAAATCCAATATCTCAACCTAAATCTAGAGCTAAACAATTACATGCCAGAGATCTATTACGACTCTTATTACTTAGATCTTAGAGTTCACATCCAAGGTAGAGTGGCACTAGCATCTTTTTAGCTGGGAAAGAGATGTAATCAAATGAAGTGTTTCTATGTATAGATTTGCGCAATGCCATAGTTCTCTGCTTCTCAACCAGGTGTCCCGGGCCCCTAAGGGGCTGCAAGAAAGCTTCAGGGGATCTGCTAAAATAAACAGCTTCAACTGCAGGTGGGACTTGAGGAGGGAGTATCACTTCCCCGCCTCGACTTACCTCATTGGACTACCCCTCCCTCTGCTATCAGAAAGGGTTTCCTCACAGCCACTGACTCCACAAGCAGCAATCAGCCAGCCCCAGTGACAACACTTCTGCACCCTGCTAGGTCAGCACAACAGGGAGCAGGGCCAAATGCAAGGTACTAACCTGATGGGATGAGGTGACCCCCCCCCCAACCAACGTTGCCTTTGGCTGAGGGTCCGCAGGTTTGTTTTCTGTTGAAGTTTAAGGGTCCCTGAGTAAGAAAAGGTTGAGAACCACTGCACGAGTTCGTTTAACTACTACTTTGCAAGAAGAAACAAGTCATTAGATATTCTGGCAAAGCTATCATATTTTTCTGGTTAACAGTTACAGTCTGGACACATTTTCAACATCACATATTTTGTTCTTTGTTACCCTACAGTTCTTTTCATTTTAAATGTAATTCACTATTCACCCCTCCAATGGTTTTCAAACTTTTTTCCTCATGACTCAGTTGAAGAAAATTATTGCTGACAGTGACCCAATATAATTGTATCTTTAGACTAAAGTGCAAGCTCCAGGGTGGGGCCAGTGAGGAGGGGTTTGAGGGTGTAGAAGGATGTGGGGGGAGGCGGGGTAACCTCCTTTAGGGGAGTCCAGGCTCCAGGGTGGGGTCAATGATGAGGGATTTAGGGTGTGGGAGGGTGTCTCGGGGCGTGAGAGCTCTGTTGGGGGGGTGCCGGGGTAAGGGGTTTCAGTGGGTTAGGGGGGTCTGCTGGGATTGAGGGATGGAACAGGGGTTGATGCTTGGTGGTTGGACGCAGGGTTACCACTGGCAGCTCCTGGTCAGTGGCACAGGAGGGAGCCTGCTAAGGCAGTCTTCCTGTCTGTCCTGGCATTGTGGACTGCGCTGCAGCTTGGAAGTGGCCAGCAGGAAGTCTAGCTCCTAGGCAGAGGTGGACAAGTAACTCTGTCTGCTTCTCCCACCTGCAGGCACTCTCCAGATCCCATTGGCTGGTTTGTGGCCTGTTGGAGTGGGGGCAGCAGATGGAGCCCCATCCTTCAGTGAGACCTGCTGCTCGTCCTTTCTAATGTGCTGTGTAGGCCACGGTCCCAGGACAGGCAAGAAGCCTGCCCTGTATCCCTACAGCAAGGCAACCCAGTGCCTGATGTTTTGTGATGTAGTACTGGGTCGCAACCCATAATCTGAAAACCAGAGACATCACACAAAGCAGCGAGGACAACTGATTATGTGCAGAAAACAAAAGAGACATACCAATGTAATGAGGAAACTAAAAGAAAACATTTGTCAAAGGAACTATTAGTGTGTAATGGTGAAAGGGCATTGAACATAAGAAAATAAATAGTTGTGTTTCTATGCCTCCAAACCAGGTATGGGCAATACAGAAAGCAGTGGCCTGACAGGGTAGCCCTTGGCAGGCCTCTAATGCTATATTTGCCTATACCTCCACAGGGATCATTACAAAATTATGTAAACCATAGTTTTATACAATAAAGAAAAAATAATAAAGGTAAAAACTAGTTGTTTCTTAAAGAAAAAGTCATATAATGTACTTTTGTTATTCCTACAAAATTGAATTTCATACTGGTGCATAAAAAAACAGACCATGAGGTTAATATTGGTAAGAGCAGAAGTGAGTCAAGTTTTATCTATTAATTGTATAGGTAGACATCCACATCCTGAGTTGCAAAGCCAAGCATGTGTATTTGGCCCAATCATGCTAAAAGGTGGTAAGACAAAGCAGATGAGGCTTAGCTTTTCCATATTAGATACCAAGGTTGTAGTTCTAGCTCTTCCAGAAGATACTACATGCAACCTTTGCTTTCCTATTGTCTTTTTAAAATTTAAAAGTTTCTTTTATTATAGAAACAAGATTCCATTTTGAATCACAACTAAATACATTCAGTTTTTCAAGATACACTAGCTAAGTGTTGGGTAAGTTAATGTGACAAATGACTTTTCATCTCTGTCAGCAGTCTAACAATATTGCTCACTTAAGGCTGCTGACAAAACTAGGATACTGAGATTATTTTGCATTGGTCCTAAAAGCATAATGTATCAACAAGACCTTACAACATGGTTTTATTCATGACAGAGATCATTTCTGTTTCCATTAATATAACATGCACACATTATAAATAGACTCAGAGGAGTAGCAGTTTTAGTCTGTAACTTCACAAACAACAAGCAGTCCTATAGCACCTTAAAGGCACACATTGTGTGAACAGAGCTATGAAATATATAGTATATATTTTAAGCATGTGTGTGTATGTATGTATATCTACAGAGTGAGGAAAAGCAGTGGTTTCTGACATGTCACAAAATTGTGAAAAGCAAACCTCTGAAAATAAAATAATAATTGTATGAAACAAGTGTTGCAAGAGCTCTATGATGATACAGGTGTAGACTGGGAAGAAACAGAAAAATTCAGAAAGCTGACCATTAGAGTATAAAGTATGGCAGCTGAATTTCTCATTTGTTCAGCTGTCACTCAAAGATACCTCATCCGAAACAAGAGAGTCATTATACTATCCATTTGGTGTCAGAATGATGATATAACGAGATTTTTAACTGGCAGCTTGGGTAGAAGGAAGTCATTGAAAAAGTGGGAAAAAAAGTATCTGTCTTTTAAACTCAAGTAAAAATTAACTCTGAGATTTTGTCATACTGTAGAACTGGAAGGGATCTTGAGAGGTTATTAAGTCCAGTCCCCTGCACTCACAGCAGGACATATCATCCCCCCCTCACAGAATTCTTTTTTTTTTTTAATTTAACCTGCCCTAGACCCCTGAAAGTCCCCCTCAAGGATTGAGCTCACAACCCTGAGTTTACATAGCTAATGTTTTGGCCAATAAGCTATCTCTACAGCAAGTTACCCTTCTTTCATGGAGAACTGAACATATTATTCCCTCAAGATTGTTTTGTGAATGCATCTCAAGAGAAAATATATTCTCTTATCCTACAAAAAGCTTCTGCAATACAAAGAAAGCCCCATCATGTTGCAGAAAAAAAACCCTAGTAACAACAGCATTCATAAAAGAGTCTCATTCATGTGGATCAAGGCTTTTCTACTGTCCTTACACAAGTCAGAGCAGGCATTTCATTTTGTATGCACTGAAGGAAAATCCAGGCAAGTGGGGATGGATTTACGTATAAAGAAACTGAATGGAACCAACAAACAAAGCAGTCTCTGCTCCTACAAGTACTTTTTTACAGCTAAATTCTGCTTTTGGCTGAGCTCACCTGACACTGACTTCAGCAAAAAAGGAAGTCTAGTTCTTGACTTGATGAATTTACAATGAGAACAAACAAGACAAAAGCAGGTGGAGGGAGAAAAGATACAACCTACAAGCCAAGTGATCACTGAGAAGTGGTTAGTACCCTATTCTGACAAATAAACCTAATGAGAGCAGGGAATGGACAAAAAGGGAAGAGGGAGACTGAGGGTGGAGGAAGGAAGTGGGTGACAGCAAGAGGAAGAATAGTAGAGGCAGAAGCACAGTGGCTTAGGCTAGAAGAATTGGGGCTGTGAGGACAAGGGGTGGAAAGAAATAGGAGCAAACAACCAGTGAGCCAAACTGAAAGAATATGGAACTGTTGAAATGAAAGAACCTGTCAGTTTCATGGAGGGCTGCTTCTTGTGGCTATTTCTTCACCTGAATTGGAAGAAGTTTGAGGCACTCACATTTAAAGCAGTCATGCTGCCATCGTGAGTGTGGATCTGGGAAGAAGCGGACAGAAGAAAATGGACTCCACATGATTGCTGCAGCTCTCCATGGATGCCTCAAGATCCATCTTAACGGAGCGGGAAGGCCTGACCTGTTTTTCAATGAACTGTGGCCAAGGAAAAAGCCTGAGTGAAGATATCCATTCAGTAAGCCACGTTAATCAAAAGGGAAAACAAGTGTTAGGGCTCATAAGGAATACTGAAAACAGCATAATGCCACTCCATAAATTCGGGAATTGTGCTCTCTCTTCTAGTTGCCCTAACCCAAGAAAGCAATGAAGAGAGGTAGAGGCAGTTCTGTCACAGGTGAAAAGTAGAAATTTGGAAAGCTTTCCATATGCACAGAGATGGAAAGAACCCATAACTGTTCATTTTAAAGAGGAGATGACTAAGAGACATAATAGAATTATACTGAATTAATGAAGATGCTACAGAAATTACATAATGTTTTCCCGATTATCCTTGTTTTTCATACAAGGGAATATTAATGAAACTGTAAGGGCAAAAAATTTAAAAGGGTTTTCCCCCCACACATTACAGAATTAATCTGTGGAACTCACTGCTACAAGACTTCAGAGGCAAACCAATCAGCTGGAATCAGAAGAAGAATTAGATATTATATGGATGAGAATACACAAAAGTTACACTGGACAGGATAAAAATAATAAATACTTTTAGAAGAGATGCTTCTGGGTGTAAGCCAAACACAAAGTGACAGGCAGGATCAGGAAGAAACTTTTGCTCATGAGAATAATTCTATAATTGTCTAATGCAGTGTTTCTATCATCCTGAAGCATCTGTTGACAGATATTGTCAGAGAAGAAATGGTGGAACTCTGGTTTGATCTGGGGAATAGTAATATCTTTATGGTCCTGCAACTACACAAGATGATAACATTTTGATGGGAGGATTTTGTGGCAGATTATCAGGCCTTTATGCTGTGGAGTTTTCCACCTAACTTTGGCACTCCTGTGTCCTATTACATCGGAGGTCATGATTTAACTTTGTATTGTGATTTCGTGTGGAAGTTACCTTAGTGAGTTGTGCCGTATAGGACTCAATGGGATAGTCCATCAGGGTCAGTTCTATCATAAAGGAAGGAGGAGGAGTAATCACAAGCAAACCTTAAAAATAGCAAAACTTGAATCGAGGACTATGAGTTGGAGATCTGCATGTTTGCATAAGGCAGCAGAACCCGCAAAGCTGCCTCTGGGAAAGTGGTATTTACAAATGCTGCAAGTTTATTTAAAATAAACTCTTCATATCACTGAACCACTCCTGAAGTTAAAAACGTCAAAGGCCTGAGGCTATTCACGGGAGTATTCAAGAAAAACACCCAGTTTGTCTAAACAAACCAGTGCAATGAAGGAATTAGTTTGATTCAGTACAGGTGACTGATTTGTACATTGTGTAACTCAGACACATAGGGCAAGCAATGCATAGGCTATAAAAGTGCATACAAAGTTGCATTTTGCATGTAGATGCTAAGGGTTGTGACACATATGACAAGTGAAATGACATGCTGACACTGTAAATGGTATCTAGGACAAAACAACCATTTAGCATTGATCATTTGTTTTAATGGTCTTTTCAAATATCAGGGCTACTGACTTTTTTTTTTTTTTTTTTTTTTTTAATTTAAAGGAGAGAAATCCTTTAGCACAACTACTGTGAAGGATTATGTTGGGGTAGGAAAAAGCCTACACTTCCCCTGGTCAGTTGTACCAGAATGTTGAAATTGAATTAATTTTAGCACAATGTTTGCTCCTTTCTCAAATATTGTGCTGAGCTAGAGAGAGTTACATATACAAAGGTATCAAGTATTGGAGGGGTAGCCGTGTTAGTCTGGATCTGTAACAGCAACGAAGGGTCCTGTGGCACCTTATAGACTAACAGAAAAGTTTTGAGCATGAGCTTTCGTGAGCACAGACTCACTTCATCAGATGCATCTGATGAAGTGAGTCTGTGCTCACGAAAGCTCATGCTCAAAACTTTTCTGTTAGTCTATAAGGTACCACAGGACCCTTCATTGCATATGCAAAGGTAGTTACTATACTGGCGGCACCAAGGATGGGTTTGCTGAAGAAAGAGGTAAACAATGGCAGATTTTAGAGGGGTGGAGGTATCAGAATCATGTAAGTCTTTGGCAATGGCAAGCAAGTAGGGAGCAAATACGTGGTGACTTTACTAAACAACAGAAGGGGAAGTAAGTTAGATTCTACTATACCTCTTCACAACAGAGACTGCAAGAGCCATTGCAAACTGCTGAAAACTGCACGTAAGTAAAAACACAATACAAATTAAGGATCCTCAAGAGCCCTCCTATTGGACGTTTGGCCCCAGATTTTTAGTGTTTTTTTAAGTGTTGCTGTACTCAGCATCACAATATCCAATAGTTTTAGAAGCATACCTCTGTCTACCAAAAGGGACTGAGGCTCTTAGAATTCTAAATCCCACTGTCACAGGGATTTTACTAAGTGCCTAAATCCCCCTTGAAAATGAGATTCATTCTGCTGAATCATCTAGGCACTGGAATGCAGAATGCCGTAATGCCTATAGCTGTGTCTACACTACAAAGTTCTGTCTACAGAAGTCACTGTCAACAGAGTTTTGTCAACAGAACTGCTGTCTACAGAACACATTCACACTGAAGAGGGGCTCCCCTGTCAATGTCCTCTGTCAACAGAGAGAGGCCGACTGCTGAGCCTTCTGTCAACAGAACAGCCAACCAGAAGCTCTGCAAATAGGGCCCCCCCAGGGAGTATCTACACAATTTTTCTGTCTAGAGAGGCGCTATGCCTCCAACTTTCAAAACATAACTCTGCCAAGAAGAAGGCTATGTTCTGTTGACAGATTCTAGACAGAGCGCATTTGTAGTGTGGATGCTCCCTAGTTTTGTGGACAGAAGGCCTCTTCTGTAGACAAAACTTTATAGTGTAGACACAGCTTAAATGTCCTAAAAAATCTGGGTTTACAATCTAGTCGGTAGCATGGGAGAGTATACACTGACAATTCTAGGTTTTGTAGTTTATGCAGAAAACTTCCACTTATAATTCAGGTGTTTTGTTTATTTGTTTGTTTTGGTTTTGCTTTGTTTTCCCCTGTGAAAGTAACTAGTAATGTTTAGGTAGGAAGACTAAACACAGAGTTATGAAAATGGCACATATTATTCTAGGTCAAATGAATCATCGTTTTAAAGAAAGAGTTTCTTGCTGAATGGTGATACAAACATATAAGCAGCTTCTGCTGTGAAATTAAGGTGTATTTGTGGCTTATTTTTTGTATATTGTTCAAATCTTCATCCAGAAATTACATAGAAAACAAACCTGTTATTTGCCCATTAGACCACAGCAATAACTAGGGAAAACATGGGTAACCTGTGGTCAAAATCACTGCCTTTGACTTTGCATTTCCACACATTGGTAAGGCTTAGAGTCTATTGTAATGTTGTTAGAACAGTTTTTCCATTTAAAACATTCTCTAGATATCTTTTTTTTTTTCTTCACCCAGTAGAAGTGACGTGTCAGCTGAGGGTACTTTAGAGTGACTGAAAAGTATTAATTTGGACCTGTAAAAACTCAAGAGCTTTTTCAAGTAGTTGTAGGTAAAAATCTATACATCTTGAAGACCAAGCCAAAAGAAAGAGCATTAATATTGCATAACTAGAAAAATAAACATTATGTTATGCCTACTGTTACTTAAATAACATGTGGAGACACTGGACCAGCTGTGTAACAGTCAATGCTTTTACAGTAATAATTTTTGACAGCAAAAATAAAAAGAATGCATTACTGAGATATCATCAAATGAGCCCTGTCATTACCTGAGAACTCCACCCAATATAAGCTTGTCAAAAAGTGTTACTGTAATCCATTGAGAAGTCCCCTCCTCAGGCAAGAAAGGAAAAATGTTTCGGTTCAGAACAGGTGTGTTGCACTGTAATGTCAGGATTTAATCATAGATCCCTTCACATTACTTTCAGATGTGACAAATTCAGTCTCTCTTCTTGGCTATTGTGCAATGTTGAAGCCGTCAGTCACCGGTTACATTAAGAGCCAAGAAATGTAAACAAAGAAGCTATGGGCATATATTTTTTGCAACGTACACACCCCAACCACAAAGACATATTAAATTTCACACCCCCCGCCTTTTTTTTTTTTCTTTTTCTTTTCCCAGATCAGTACTTTGAGGACCGAGAGATGCCATGCTGACCCATTAGGTTCAGTCTACTGAGAAGGCCTAGTAACTTGTTGGCCTACACTGTGCCAGCTTCTGCCAGTCTGTGGTCCAGATTCCCCCCAAGAGCCAAAAACACTCCATGGAAGATTGTGGAGGGCCCAAAGGTGAGTTCAGTGTCAACAGTGGGTAGAGCTGGCCAGAGGAGGCGAAATAGGTAGGACAGACAGTGGTACTTACTGCTGCTTCTGGTGTAACCACCAACAAAGAGGGGCTGGGGTGGGAAGACAGCTGAATCTTTCCTTGGGATACGCTGGTGTTCTTTTGTGCACTAGTGTGCCAAGTGCAACTCTTTGTTTCAATAGGGTCATTCTGACTCATCATCCTTATCTACCAGACAGGTCTATACAGTACAACCAGTGACATCTGACACTCGGGTAACCAGCAAGCTTGGTTAACTGACATTTGCTGGGGTTGGTGGGAGTGGAACTGGCAGCTGGCTAAGCTAGTGGTCCCAGCTCAAGTAATCAGCACATTTGATTGTCCAGCAACCCCCATTCCACAGGGACAGCAGATAATCAAGCTTGTTGTATACCTCATTTTAGTTTGCCAGGCCCCAAAAGAAAGAGAAAAAAAATTCCTTCATACTGTGTGTCCATATACACCCATTAATGTAATCTCCCACCTACCTGATCCATAGGGTTGGTCTATGGTTCTCTAGAACCAGCCATCTTGACGGCAGTGTGACCACTCACCTTTTTGTTAAACCAATCTCCTTCCTTCCCCTGACAGTGGCTGGTTGTGGTGAGCTTGAACCTGCTATCACTTTCTGCTGGCCTCTTCTTTACTGAATCTGCTATGCTAACGTGCACTCGATAACACTGATTATGTCTTATGAGCTCATTGCACAGTAGCCCAGCCAATTCAGTAATCAGAAATCCAATCACCAGGACTACCAGTACAAATAAATAAAATACATTTTCATCTCCTGTAAGGCAATTCTGACGGGACTCTAAGAAAAACATCAATCAAACTCAAATAAATAAAAACCAGAAGTGAAATCCAAATTAGGTAATTAAACGGTGAGATTTTTGCACCCCACATTAAAAATATGCTTCCAAATCACTCTATCCATAGCCGAGGGAAAAAAAAACAAACAGTAAATTATCCTTAAACACAGATAATAAAGCACCCAATTTTGCTGACTTCATTACTATTACCAATTAATGGACTTACTTCTTTTAATCAGCTAAGAGAGATCTGGGCTGTGGACTGATGATCTCATGTGCTACACCACCAATGACATGTAGGTGGGAGGTAGTCATAAAATGGTGCTTGAACAGACACCATCAGCCCCATAGAATGCACTTCTGCCATTTGAGCTAAAGGAAGAATTTCATTAGCTACCAGAAGTACCAGGCAGTTATCCTGTAGCACAGGGATCAGCAACGAAAATAGCATTTTTTTCCAATTCACAATAAAATTCAATAATTCAAGAGCTGCAAGGCATATGAATACAAGACAGTCCTTAATAAATAACATGAAACCATACTTTCTGTATTCCCTATTTCAAGAACAGCTAACACACAACAATTTGTAATGCGATACACGTTTACTGCAGGACATTCACAAACTTTTTACATATTCTATTTCCTCATACTTTACATGTGTGTTTGTACCACTGTGTTCCTGACTTTTATTCCCAAACCTTCTCTCTCTGGAGGACGCTAGGGGGAGTTATTCAACATTTCAAGATCCCATATTGTTTGCTATTTAGATGTGAGTTGTTCATTTTTGGGCTTTTGGATGTTCATTGTTTATCGAAAATAATCCCTTTTTTTAAACTTTGTAATTATAGTGTCAGGAGCCACAAAGAAGTCCTTAAAGAGCTGCATGAATTCTGGAGCTGCAGGTTGCAGACCCCTGCTGTAGTAGAACAACCACTAGAGGGGGATACAACATGTGATATGCTCACATGAATTATGACATGTGTACTTTGAAGCCTTTCTATGTATACAAGTTATAAATCCATCACAAATGTAAAGGTGAGCTGTTTGTTACTCATTAGTGAATTTTTGTTAACTACAGGAAGTATATCCAATTATCTTATGTAGCTATATTTTCTTTTATGTCTTTACTTACCATAAATTTATACTGCTGGCTTTTCAAACACAAGGGAATGTTCTGTTTATCCCCTTGTGGTTTCAGAATGACTTACTGTTGCTATTAAGAAAACAGTAACAGAAACCGGAATCTATATCCTGTTTGCTATTGTCATATTTGTAAAGAAATTGCATGTAACTACATTCAGGTCTTCAACAAATAAGAAAGGAGTACTGAGGTTTGTACATAATAAGTTGTCAAGGATAAGATTTATAAGAAAGTTACATGTTATGTACCTAACCACAAAAAGACAATATTATTTTTCCCAGGCCAACACCTTATGTTAAGTACATATTGCGAATGCTACTTATTAAGTACTCCCTTTTCGGAATAATACATTACATAATACTGTTTTAATTTTTCTTTCTCCTTCAAAGGCCACTAGAGACTACCCTTTTATGTTTATTTTATAACAAATACCTCTAAGTTATATTTAAATATCTGTGTACACAGAATTTATAACATTTGTAAATTTGCCTCCCAAGTTTATCAAACATTTTCACTAATTTACCATCTCCAAGGCAGACTATATCACACTTCGTCTGGTGAAGCTATGCCAATATGCGAACAATGCTGCAGAAAGAGGGAGAAATAAACTGGAGACAAACACTGCCCAGGATACATCTGGGGAAAATTCTGCTCTTGGAGCAATGAACTGTAGCAGATCTTACACAGGCAGAATCTTAGAGATGAAACTGGAGTTCTAGGTATTTAGGGAGAATCAAATATCTAAGTCCAAATCCCCAAGTTGAAGACACAGACTTTGTCAGTGGGTTCCACAACTATTTGCTTGACAGCAAAGGAATGTCAGACTCTGGCCTCTTTGTGAAGGTTTTCCGTCCCATCCATCTTCTTCACCGCACCTTTCCTGCCACTACACTTCTGGATCCTGCCCATCCCCACTTAATTCCTCCTACCTCCTCCACGTTCGTATATTCCAGTACAGACTCCTGCCCATTCTTGGCTTTTGCCCATTTCCCCTCTTCCCCTCCCCATGCTGCTATCCTCCCACTCACCCATGGCTCCTGCCTCTTTCTCTCCTCCTTGTTCTTGCATTTATTCCTCTTCTGTCCAACTCTGTCCCTGTCCCTTTCCCTCCCAGTGCCTGTTGCTAAACTTACTAGTTACTACTGTTACCCACTCACTCTGTCTCTCTCCACCCTCCTTTTGTTCCTTACCCCTCTGTAGCTGAGCCAGGCTTCCTCCTCATGGCCTAGGCATCAGCAGAGAGAGCACTAAGGGAATATGCAAATAAGTCCTCCAGTGCACAGTTCCTGTGCCAGGGATCCCTTGTAGCCAGGGCAAGTCCTGCTCAGCCCCTACAATGTGGGATGGAACATGCTCAGTTGCTCTCTGTGGATGATGCATTTGCAGTCAAGCCATGAGATAGGAGCTGACAGCGGATTGGGCATTCTCAGTACAGGTGGAATCTCCAGAGATATTAGTTAAACCTTCCCCTGAGCATGTGTGACCAGATTCTTCAGAGGCTTATAACCTGGATGACTGTTCACAAGGACACGAAAAGGCACATTCCTTGCACAAGGTTGCCCCCACCCCAAGCTTTTAAGATTTCTACTCCACAGCATGAAGATTCTTTTAACATGGGGTGGGGAGAGAAAAAAGGGAAATACATGTATTTTACCTTAAACTCAACACTTCAAAAAAGTTCAGGCTGAGGCAGACCACCACCATTGAAAATGTCAGCCTCAGTTATGTGACTTTGATAAACTTTTTAGCAAATGAAAACAGAACCTTATACATGGAAAGGCAGTTTGCAACATTAACTATAGGTGTTGCTACCTGAGTCTCCTGTTAAAAATAGCTTAAATACGTAGCTCCAGAAAATTAGCCCCAACAGGGATGTGGCTGCTGTTAGCTATGAGAGGAAAAGCAAATAAACTTTCATATTACTGAGAAAATTCAGTTAGCAATGGGCATGAACAGTCAGTAAGTTTCATACATGTTTATATCTAGTAGCAGCACAGAACAAACAGTATTCACAAATCTAGAAGCAAACCCTGCTAATGTTAGTCACATGAGTAGTCATGAGTAGTCACAAGTAAGGTGAGCTGGATTTAAAACACTTGACCCAACAAAGTTTCAAGAAATTCCGTAATAAAAACTGCACTAATAAACGTGACATTTTCATACTTAGATCCTTTCATTTGATGCTCTCAAAGCACACTAGCCATCATGGCATGAGCTCCCTTGGTTGTGCCTTGATATTGTGCTATGCAAACATCATCTTTTACCTTTCCTATGAGGTGTATTAAGGATCTTGTCACAATCTTAAGTAATCTTTGTTTATTTTACTGCTCTCTGAACCTTAATGGTACTCTCCAGAGATCATTAATGAATTTGCAGTTTAGTACAAAGATGAAAAAAAATGAAATGGAAACTATATCTGCAGATAGCAATTTTTGTTATAAATATAACAGTGTTATGGCATGAGATTATTCTCAGCAGTGGACATAAAGGCTATGTCCACACTACAGCAATCTGTCGACAGAAGTTACTGTCGGAAGAGATCTTCCTGAAAAACTTCTGTTGACAGATCACGTGCACACACAAAAGTGGATCAAAAGAACAATCCATTCTGCCAATGGAGAGCGGCCAGACTGCCCGTCCGCTCTCTCAACACAACGGCCAGCTGGAAGCTCAGCAAACAGGGCTGCCTGGTGAACTGGAAGCCCTGACTGTCAACAGAAGCCACCCCCCGGAGCATCTACATGGCTTTTTTGTTGACAGAAACTGTCGACCAAGGCATTATCCCTCATTGTGAAGAGGGAGAATGCTGTTGGCAAAAGTGCTGAGTTTTGTTGACATACTGTTGACAAAACACATTTTGTATGCAGACCCACTGCAAGTTATGTTGACAAAGTTCTCTAGTGTAGATGTAACCAAAATAAGTGACATTATCTTACTAGAAAACTAGACTTATTAGAGTGCCACTAGTTAGAGTTAAAGCAAAATGAGGACTTCCCGCATCTGATGGCATAGTGATAACTTTGATTAGTAAGTTAACATAGTAGTACAAAATCTTTGTTATTTGTTGGTTTAAACAACAACACTGAAGTGGGCTTCTAGAACCACCCATGAAAATAAATCATTGGTCTGATTTTAATAAGAAGCATATGACAAAGTTCTCTTTTTAGTTTTGAAATTTGTTGTACGTTTATAACAGTAGCACTACACTACACCCTCATGCATTGTTAACCCAAACTCTGGATTTTTACATACTGAACAGTTCACTTCAGATCTCAATCTTCCATAGTATATTCACTTGTAAACTGAATTTTATCTTCTCAAGAAGGCACTTAAAATAAATAAATAAAACCAGACAACTTGCTGTTAAAATGCAATCAAAAATTCAATTATACTGTGCCTTGGATTTGTCTTGTAGCTCTCATATTAAAATTTGTGTTTAGTATTAAAGGAATTAAAGTTAATTTCTTTATCAATGAGTTATGGTGAACACAAACAAAGATGAAAAACCAAACTGAAATATGCATGCAGATAGTGTGCATTCACTTTATTATACAACATAATCAGTAAATCTGGTACTAATGAGCCACAAGCCTTAAATGTGAAGAATGTGTTTAGTGAATTATTGTCAATCAATGTCTATACACAAGGATAACAATAATCTTGAATGGCAACACATTTATTATTACAAATTCCTAAGTACTTCATTACTTCAGAATGTCACTCTCAATTTATAGAGTAACATATAAACATCTCTCTATTGTATATCAGGTTTGTGTCTACTTTTATGTAATTGAAACACTGACTGTTGCTACAAATTTCATATCATTTACACATCATTTTGTTTTAAATGGTGATTCAATGGCACTTTATGAGTCAGAGTGTTTTAAGGCTTCCTTTAAGACAAGTACTTTGCTCCTTCTCTAGATGAGCATTTAAAAAAAAGTCAAACTATTTTTGTTTTCCATCTGTAACTATTATAAAGGTAGGAATGGGGAATGTTCATAGTTGTCATTTCCTGGTTTGACCACAATAACCTTGTATAATACTAGCATAAATGTAAACTATTACTCATAACCAATATTCAGAAAAAGAAAACAAGAACTTTGAAAGTGACTAATAAAACCAACACAACAAATTGCGCTGATCTTTTGTAGGAAGGCACTAAATACGTATAGGAGACTTGCTATTTTTCCTCAGCTGATGGACGATGTGGATTAAAACACAAACTTTACTGCATAAAGAGATTTTTATTTATCTTTATATTCCCCATCATCCTTGAAATCCATTAGGAGTCTGCAGTAACTGTCAATTCTCACCTCATCCTTTATGTCTTCTTGCTGCTGAGCACTGAAGATCTCCATTGCAGCCATCAGTCTCATCATTAGCTCATCTACTGTTGTGTTACCTAGCAACAAAGAAAGATAGCTGAACTTCATATTATAAAAGTCATTCCAGAATTAATCCATAAGGAATAACTAGTATTTGAGAAATGGCCAATTAGGAAATGCTAATATCTCATTTTAGTTTGTTTTTTTGTTTAAAAGTTTTAAAATGTTCCATCAGCAAATCCTAACAAGTGCAAATGAGGGCTGAACTTTTAAATGGTACAAATGAAAATATTTGGTTTTGTACCCATCAATGGCATCTCTAACATAGTTTTTTTATTGATAATTTTCATCACGTAGGTGTAAGAATCTTTGATAACATTTTTATAGCATTTTGCCACTTCAAGATGCCACTACCTAAGTAGGCAGACTCAATCATCTTTTTAGTGAGGTCACATGGCATAGGACATTGGTCTGTTAGTATCCAGTCTAAAAAATAAATGAGTTAAAAGGGGAAGAAGAACATTGTGATCACACACAAATGATTCAACTCAACATAAAACTCACAATCAGTTTTGTTTTCAATGATGACAAGTTTTGTTTCTCCTACACAGTGTACCTATTCTAGACTGAACAGCCTTGGACATCTATCCTCAAAACAAATCCAACACAGGTGCTGAGAGTGCGTAATTCCTCATGCTGTTGTAGCAATGTGCATCAACCTTCTTTAGTAAGGTTGAGAGGTCAGTTCTGTCTCCTATGATGACCCACTTAGTTTTCAGTTTCTCTTCTGGGACTGCTACCCAAACAGCCAGTTAGTGCCACCTGTGAGAGTTATTATGTGTGAGGCCACTTGTCCATTACAACTAGGCAAAGACTGTAAAGTCATCTCAAACGAAGAGCTACAAAGTTTTTAGATGAGAATATGTTTTAGTTACGGTCAACACTAGCTAGATTTGAATTGCAGCATAAGGGTATCATCTTTGGGACCAAAACTAGCTCACACTAAACTATGGGGTTAATGGTTTATTGGTGTTAAAGAGCAGATCGGCATTTCCAGCAGATCTAAAGAAGTTATTATTCCCATCTACTCAGCACTGGTGAGGTCACATCCAAAGTACTGCATCCACTTCTGGGCCCCCCAGTATAGAAAAGATGTGGACGCATTGGAGCGGGTTAAGCGGAGGGCAGCAAAAATGATTAAGGATCTGGAGCACATGATCTATGAGAAGAAGCTGAGAGATTTGGGCCCATTTAGTTTGCAGAAGAGAAGCCTGGGGGGCCATTTGATAGAAGCCTTCAACTTCCTGAAAGGGGGCTCTAAACAGGATGGAGAGAGACTGTTCTCAGTGGTGACAGATGACAGAACAAGGAACGATGGTCTGAAATTACAGAGGGAGATGTGTAGGTTGGATATTAGGAAAAACTATTTCACCAACAGGCGCTACCGAGAGAAGTGCTGGAATCTCCATTCATAGAAGTTTTTAAGTGCCGGCTTGACACAGTCGTGGCTGGGATGATTTAGTTGGAGTCGATTCCTGCTTTAGGCAGGGGCTGGTCTAGATGACCTCCTGAAGTCCCTTCCAGCCCTAGAATTCTATGATTCACCTACAAAAACCAATGTGGCTTCCACACCTGGTTGAAGGTTCCAACAGTTAGTGTCTATTTTAAAAATCTTGGCCCAGAGATATTATTAATATTCATGCAGTTCTCTATCTGAAAAATATTGCACCATGATTTTATTATAATTCTGATAATTTAGTTCTTTAGTGTTACTTAACATAACATATTTATGTTCTGTGGCTATTTATCTTACTGTAATGCAGTTTTTGTCCTGCAACAGGTTAATAATAAAAAAATTAAAAATCACATGACGAAGACTAAATGGATAATAGGTAGGTCTCCTCACAGCATTGATACACATATAAGAAATTAGCACCAATAAAGAAGAACAATTAATACCTTGTATTACATTCAACACTTCATTAGACGATCGTTTTCCCATAATAATAAGGAAAAGTGGAAACTGATCTGTCTTCTGAGTTCGAATTGTTTGGGCTACAACGCTCCCAAAGTGTCTAGTGCACATGGTCAGAAACCTAAAAGGTACAGAAAAAACATAAAAGTTTACTTTGTAGAGTTTCAGTTACAGCGGCTTTTTAAGAAAAGAATTCAGCTAACACAAATCTCTTCCTTACAGAAATATTAAAATTTGACAGTTTAATTCAGAGCTATAAAACCCGGGCCACTGCGTTCAACTGTGGAGTTCCTTATCTCTCAAAATTTACTGCAAAAAGTACATTTTCAACGATGAGAGACTTCCCATGAGAAGCATTATCATAAACTTTACCTGGCAGTGACTGACTTTTTGACAAAGAATTCCACGTTTCTGGTATCTATCAAATTGTGCTATGAATAATAAAAAACTTAAAATAGACAACCCAATCTTCAAAGAAGACAGAATGTTTAAAATAAACAAATAAAGGATATTACTTACACTATGAAAAAAGTATAAAATCACAATTATTCATACAACAATGATAATTTAACTATGGAAACATTAAAATGTTTTAATAAGTCAAAATTAAACTACTTTAGATTTTTATTTTCTTTCAGAATAGTAGCCCCTTTGCGGTGTGGTCTAAAACAATAATTCTGTGCTTTTGACCAAAAAAAGTGCTCAGATATTAGCATACAGAAGTCTAGCATTAGTATTCTTAACACGATCTTGGATAAATGAAAAAACTGATAAAGCTTTTCTCTTCCATTAGAGGACTGTTTGAAATTAGCATTTCTTTCAAGAGAAAAGGGTAGCTTATGATATGTTTTCAGATCTGATGGTAAAAAGTAAATGTCATAATAATAATGAATTATGAAAGACCAAATGCAAATATAGAATGCTTTAATAAGATCCAATTTAATAAAGTCTGTAAAAATAATGGACTTTTAATAACATAGGTCACAAAAGGCAAAACAGTGGAAAATCTGAGGACCAGCCACTGGCACAGGCTTATTAATTCTTAATTATGTTCATGAAAGGCAACTTAAATCATGTGTTTTCTTATGCCTTATGATAATATTTTAGGTAACAACTGCTCTGAAATGTTATGCTTTAACTGATGAGCAAAGTCCTGTTGTCACATGCATTAGAAAGCAAATCTATTTGAAAAGACAAACTGCATTAAAATGTCATGTGCTTTGAATAATTTGATATCAAAATTGAAAACAGACTCAAAACACAAGTTTTAAACCAGTACACTTCTGGCTAATATTATGGCTCAGAAATTGAAAAAGTCCACTATTGCAAAAGTGGATTGGAGTTGAAAGTGCCCAAGGTGTGAAAAAAAATTAGAGACAACTTGTTCTACAACATAATCTTAACTTGGAGCAAAGACATCCTTTAGTTTAGCAACAATCAGCACGGTGTGGCTACTAAAAACAATTGAAAACCATAAAATGCATTTCTGGTCATGAAATTACATTACTTCCTTTGTTGTCCAGGTTTATTAGCTTCTTGCAGCCCAGAACCATTATGGGCAGTAGAAAACCTGCTAATTGAAAACCTGTTGAAGTTATGAGACTGTAACACAACAAGCATACTCCTAGATGTGAAAAGTGCTCTGATTCTTTTCATGATACTACAATCCATGAGTATCACAGATTAGCTGACCTTTACATTACAAGCCAGGTGAAGTACTATACTACTCAAACAGCACCCTTTCAGAATGCTGACATACCCTGGCAATCTGGAATATTGTACTGACTTATGAGTATTATATTAACAAAATGATATTCACTAACTGAAAGAAGCTTAGTTATGAACAATAAGAGTCCCTCAAGGGACTGATCTATTAGAAATAACTAACAAGCTAAAGACACACAGTTTAGCTAAACTACAATAAACAGCATTCTTATAAGTACACACACATATTTTGGCTATGTCTACACTAGAGTGATCTGTTGACAGAAGTTTCTGTTGAAAGATACCTTCCAACAAAACTTCCATCAACAATCACAGCCAGACTGCAAAGTGGATTAAAAAAGCAGACTGCCCATACGCTCTCTGGACAAAATGGCCAAGTGGAAGTTCCACAAACAGGGTTGTCCAGTGTCCTGGAAGCCCTTTCCGTTGACAGATGCCACTTCCCCGGAGCGTCCACACTTGTTTTCTATTGACAGATTGTCAACAGAGGAGATTTGCTTCATAGGGGAATGGCAGAACGCTGTTGATAAAAGTGCTGTAGCCTTCAAGTAAGGAGAGCAGTTTTTAAGTGTGAACACTTGGGATGAGATCAGCGACAATACTTCATGGCAAATTGACTTCAGCAAGGCTAGGTCATAGCTAGAAGTACTGAAATTAATCTAAGAAAATAAAAAGTTGAAGATGTATAACAAGGAACACTCTCAGTCGATGATATGGATTAAGACTGGTAAACAGCCTCCTAAGGAATCATGGAAGCCTCATCGCACAGGACTTACAATTTTACTGGACAAAACCGTAGAAAGACATAAGATAAACAAAACTAGAAGGGAGTTAGATTGCATGACTTAGTAGGTTTTTACACTCTTAAACCAACACACACACACAATACACAAATAAATATAAAACTCTGATCCTTTTCTCATTCAGTTCTGCAAAGCAATGTAGTGGTTATATAAGTGGATGGTGTGTACACAGGCTGTATTCTTTCATCAAAATATCACACAACAAACTCATTAAGCATACCATGCTACCAAGCAGCAATCAGTACTTTCATACTTCTGAGGGAATTAATAGTGGCATGGAGAAAAACAAATCTTTTATTCTGTCTCACACAAGGGATTTTTCTCATTCTCATCTAGATAAAAGTGCACCAGTTCTTCCAGTGGATCGCCAAAGCTGCCAACAGAACTGACATTACGAATACCTGTGGTGCTAATCAAAGAACCAGATGTCACTACTGGAAGGCTTGTTTTCTGCAACAAACTGGATTACTGTGATCTCTAACCAAAAGTGGAAATGGAGGAGTACTGGCAGAAAGGAAGGGTAAATAGCACCCTACTAGTTCCTTTGTTTTTTAATTACAAAAAGTATTTAGTGTGCATGTGAGGGAGATGCTACAGAGTGGGGTGGGGAACTAAGAGAAAGGCCAAGATTCTTTGGGGAAAAAATTCTGCAGGAAAAAAAATTAAAACTCTCTTGCAAGAAAGTTACAAAAATAAACTGCATAAAAATAATTTAGCATTACAACAGTAGCACATTCTCCCTTTCTCCTGGGAACTTTGAATAACTAAATCAACACTTATTAAAGCTGGGAAAAAACATATAGGCACTGACCATAGTGCAGTAAAAACAAATGTAAAACCAAAAATAGAAGGAGGTTGTGAAGATTTTTTACTGCAATTCTTCTATGTGAAATTGTCTAGAAAGATAATAGGATTATTAGACCTGTCATATCCATCAATTAAAATCCACTAGCAGTGAAATACCTCTGTTTTGGTGTAATAAAGGCATGGCTTTTGAAGTGCTGCTGATGGTAGAGAAAATACCCACACCCCTTTCCAAATAATACGAGCAAGGTGTTACAGTTTGCTCACACACGATGTGTGTATGGGTCTCATTAGTACAGCATTCTACTCCCTTATTCAGGAGAATAAAAGGCCACTGGAAATAGTTGACTATTTGAATAAAATCACCACAAGAACAGCTGATATGATATGGCAAACCATTAATAACTGTTAAATTTTTAGTAGGCATCTCTTGCAAATTTATCTGAATTAGGCAATATTTGACGTTTCTTTTAAATGTTCCCCTGCTAAATCCTGAAATCATGAGAAATCTTAATTTTTATTTAAAAAAAAAGGTCTGGTCCTGTCGTTGCTGAGAAAAAAAGCATCAAAACATGAACTGTGATGGCTCAGAGATAAACAATAAGAATCCAACTTTTATAGTTTTTACTAGCTTCTGTTTTTTAAGGCATGTTCATGATTTTCGGTGGTCACACGCATGATTTTTGCATGCGCCAGGATAGCACTACTCTATTTTTTGACATTGTGCCTGGTTTTAAAAAATCCTAATTTTCCCTAATTCTTTATTCTGCTTTATATTTGCTAAAACAACACTTTAGAATGGTATTAACAGAAAAATTCATGGACGAAAGTGGAGTAATCCCAGGGAGGAATCAGCATATGAGGTCACGGGTGCATGCGTAGAAACACATGGCATGCTACCTGCCCCCTAACCCTTGCCCCACAGCAGCATAGGACTTGCTGAGAGAGAACTCTTAGGTTATACCTATACTATAAGATAATATCAATGTTAAGTCATCTGGCCTGATTTTAGCAAGTGTCGGTCTTCACTGTAAATTCCATTAGCTCGATGTACGGTGGACTAAAATTAAAATAATATCGATATTATAACACTGTAGTAACCTGATGGGTGTAGCATTCAGTTTGAATTTAAAATTCTGAATGAAGGATAGTGAGGAAGTGCCATGTCTTTAAATCGAATTCATTAGCCTCCAGAGATGTCCTGTATGTACCCCACAATACACCTCAGTTCTCTGCTCTGGCCTCTTTCATCTTCACTACTCTCAGGTGTGGAGGAATTAGGCAACAGGAAGACTCTTTCAATTCGGCACCTGGAAGCCCGTGGTTGTAGGGTCATTAGAGGCTGACAAATCTTCTCTCTTTCTGTTTGTTATTAGCATGGCTGTGAGGTCTGGGGTTCTGTGTCTGCCTCTGCTAGCTGTCTTTTTTCCTGGGCTGCCTGGTGCCCCTCACCACACCATGTGACAGGTGGGTTGTGGGTGGGGGCCATGCTTGTGTGATAGGATTGGGAACTTCTTTTCAGCTGTTTACATGTTGTCCCACCCCCCATCCTCTCCCATCCTTCCCCAAAAGGTGCCACATAGTCTGTAACTTTCCCTCACCAAAATCACGTGGCAGCTAGTCTGTGGGTGGGGTTCGTCCTTAGATGAGAAACTTCTTTTCAGCCGCTTCCATTTTGTCTGGACACCCACATCCCCTCTGTTGCCTCCCCCCGGAGGCGCCACGCAGTCTGGAACTTTCCAGCACCTAGCTGCACCACGTGGCTTGACCCCAAACCAATAAAAGGACACACTGTGCAAGGTGCCACGCAGCTTGCATGCAGTGAGGGGCCTATAGCCAGTCAGGGAAGTCTCTCTGGGCAGGCATGATTTTTGGGCAACAGAAGAAAATACTTAGTCACTAGAGTGGCTGTCCTCTCAGAGGAAATTCTTGTATGGGCCTTATCTAAAGGCCAAGGGGCTGGCTATAGCCAGGGGTCTTTTAGCTGGTCGGGTCAAGTCTCCCTCGGTGGTCACGATTTTCAGTGCTGGCTGTAGCCAGGGGTCTTCTAGCTGCCCGGGAGAAGTCTCCCTCAGCAGACATGATTTTCGGGGCTGGCTATAGTCGGGGATCTTTAAGCCGCCCAGAGCCTTAATTGTTTCAATAACTCATTGCAGTGTCAGTATGGCGCCCACATGTACTTAAACAAATTCTTGTTTTAAGGGTCTTCTTTTCCAGGAGGTCTGCATCTTTGCCACGTTCAAACCTAGATCCAAGCCTGGGCACTCTGTTAAGAGAGGCAGGTGGTGGGCCTGCCTGGGCAGTCATGATTTTGGGTGCTGGCTATCGTCGTGATCTTCTTACGAAAGCCACTGAAGGCAATGTAGTCGCTCTACTATTACCACAGTTCTCCAAGTAAGGCTTCATCATCACAATCATCATCAACTGTGGACTCAGCGCCCGTTGGTATCCGATGCCTCTTTCACTATTTCCTTCCATCTTTCCCTGTCCAGTGCAGAGTAGCTTAGTTTCTGTAGACTAGCTCTGCAGCAATCTACTATATCATCTACCCATTCTCTGTGGGGTCTGCCGCTCCTATTTAAACCATCCATTATACCGAATACCAGGGTCTTGATTTTTTGTTCATTGTCCATTCGGCAAATATGCCCAAATAGTTGTAGCTTCCGATTTATAACCTTCTGTCGTAGGTTCTCTTTCAGCTGTATCTGTCTATATAAATCCTCATTGGTGACCTTCTGTATCCATTCTATTCTCAGAATCTTTCTATAACAACTCCTTTTGAATGCCAATATTCTTCTTTTCAAATCTTTCATTATCACCCATATCTCACATCTGTACAACATGCTGCTGAATACACACGTTTTCAAGATGCTCAGCTTCGTTCATAAGCTAATTGCTTTGCTTTTCCAGAATATTCTTGTTCTGAGGGTCTTCTTTGCTAGGTCCAAACCTAGATCCAAGCCTGGGCATGCTGTTAATAGGGGCAGATGATGGGTCTCCCTGGGCGGTCATGATTTTTGGGTGCTGGCTGTAGTCTGAGGTCTTTTGCCGTCTGGGGGAAGTCTCCATCAGCAGCCCCGGTTTTTGGGGACTGGCAGCTGCCTGGGGAATATAGCTGGGGGTTGGGAGCAGTGGAACATCAAGAGCCCAGAAGCAGGGTCTGGAACCAGATTTGCTCTCCAACGGATCATCATTAAAGGATTTAAACTGTACTCATTCCAATGTGGCAGCCGTTTCTCAGGCTCCCTCTCCATAACTAACCCCTGGTTCCCCATTGCCCATAGACACAGAAAGTGCCACTGACAGATGATCAGGCAGACGTTCACCAGTGTAACACCCATGGGTACTTAGATGGGTATTTCTAAGATTATGGATTGGGTTCAAAGTATTGCAGTTGTTGCAGAGATGAAAATTCTTGTTCTGAGGGTCAGACCTCGCCTGGGAAAAGGGACATTTGTTTAACACAGCAGGGGAATGGGGGAAATGAAATGTGGGAAGATGTCATCAGATACCCACATCCACTTGAGGGGCATTTTTTTCTCATGCTGTACCAGTGAAAATAGCCAGAATGCTATGGGTCTCAGGGAACTGTGGGATAGGTTCCCACAATATACTGCTGCAACAATCAATTTAAGCTACTTGTGTTTGGCAGCAATAAGTCGATTTTGTGGGGAGCATGTGGGAAAGACAGGTTACTCACCGTAGTAACGGTGGTTCTTCGAGATGTGTCCCCGTGGGTGCTCCACATTAGGTGTCGGGCTCGCCCGGGGCCGCAGATCGGATCTTCCAAGCAGTTTCTGCCGGACCGCGCATGCGCCGGCACGTGCCGCTCCCTTGCGCGCTCCTGGCCACGTGCGCGATCCGGTCCCCGCCAGTTCCTTGACCAACCGCCTCGGATGCCCCTGCAAAACACTAACAGAGATCCGAAGCGGGGAGGATGGGCGGGTAGTGGAGCACCCACGGGGACACATCTCGAAGAACCACCGTTACTACGGTGAGTAACCTGTCTTTCTTCTTCGAGTGTCCCCGGGGGTGCTCCACATTAGGTGACTACCCAGCAGTAACCCAAGATAGGAGGTGGGTAATCGGATTATGTGCAGCTTGTCCCCGAGAGGACCGCTGTCGAGAGACGGGTATCCTCTTGGAATACCCTGTGAAGGGCGTAATGTTTGGCGAAGGTGTCGTAGGATGACCAGGTCGCCGCTCTGCAAATGTCTTTTAGCGCAACGCCCTTGAAAAAGGCTGTTGATGCCGCCACCGCCCTAGTGGAACGAGCCCTGGGAGTGGCCAATAAAGGAGTCTTTTTGAGCTCGTAGCACATTTTTATGCAGGATACGATGTGCTTCGAGATTCTCTGCGAAGAGAGACCTTCTCCTTTCGATTTGGGAGCGAGAGAGACTAGGAGTCTACCCGTTTTCCGGAAGGACTTGGTCCTGTCTACATAGAAGGCTAGAGCCCTCCTCACGTCCAGGAGGTGTAGGCGCGCCTCTTTGTTAGAGTTATGAGGCTTTGGATAAAACGAGGGTAGAACAATAGGTTCGTTAATGTGAAACTCAGAAGAAACCTTGGGAACAAAGGCTGGATGCAGCCGTATGGTTACCGCCCCCTTGGAAAAAACAGTGCAGGGTGGCGTTGCCATAACCGCCGCAAGCTGACGTAATTGCGAGAAGAAAGGTCGTCTTTATCGTAAGGAGGCGGAGGGGAACTGTGGCCAAGGGCTCGAACGGTGGTCCCGTTAGCGCGTTAAGCACCAGGTCCAAGTTCCACGAAGGTGGAATCGGTTTCCGAGGGGGGTATAGGTTTACCAACCCTTTGAGGAACCTGGTAACCATGGGATGGGCGAACACCGTGTACCCTTCCTCCTCGTGTCTGAACGCCGAAATGGCAGCAAGGTGGACCTTTAACGAGGATAGTGAGAGTCCTCCTCTCTTGAGGTCCAGTAAATACTCTAATATTATAGGTATAGGCACCGAAAGGGGGGCCAGCTGTTTGGTAGAACACCAAGCCGTGAAGCGAGTCCATTTCTGCTTGTAGGTCTTCCTGGTGGAAGTCCTCCTGCTACTTCCTAGGACTTGCTGCACTTCCTCTGTGCATGTACTCTCTAGGGAGCTGAGCCATGGATTAACCACGCTTGTAGTCGCAGGCCTTGGGGGTGTGGATGCACTATGGACCCCTGGGCTTGCGTGAGCAGATCCGGCGCCACCGGAAGAGGCATCGGTGGACGGTCCGACATGCACAGGAGTAGGGGGAACCATTGCTGTCGATCCCAAGTTGGGACTATCAGGATCATTCGGGCTCCTTCCCTCCTGCTTTCTGCAAGACTTTGTGGATCAGCACTGTGGGAGGAAAAGCATAAAGCAGGGGGCCCCTCCACGAGATCGCGAATGCGTCCCCCAGGGACCCCCATCCCAGTCCTGCCCTGGAGCAGAATCGTGGGCACTTCTTGTTGTGTTGAGTGGCAAACAGGTCTATCTGGGGAAAACCCCATGCGTGGAAAATCGGTCGTAGCAGATCGGGACGGATCTGCCACTCGTGCGTGAGTGCAAAATGCCTGCTCAGCTGGTCTGCCTTCACATTGTGAGCGCCTGGTAAGTACGAGGCTTTCAAGATTATATTGTTGGCGATGCACCAGTTCCATAATCGGACTGCTTCCGCACATAAGGCACGGGACCAAGCTCCTCCTTGCTGGTTTATATAAAACATGGTAGAGGTATTGTCTGTACTGATCCCGACGACTTTGCCTTGTATATGGTCTCGAAGGTGTCTGCAGGCGTTGAACACTGCTCTGAGCTCCAGTATATTTATGTGCAGTGACTGCTCCGTGGAGGACCACAGCCCTTGAGTCACCTCTTCGCCCATGTGTGCTCCCCACCCTATGAGGGAGGCATCTGTAGTAAGAAAAACCGATATTTGTGGTTGGTGGAAGGGTACCCCTGTTAGCAAGTTCTTGGGGTTTACCCACCATTGCAGGGATTTGCGCACCTCTGCTGTGGGCGACACCACCCTGTGAACGGTGTGTGCTGCCGGTTTGTATACGCTCGCCAGCCAGTGCTGCATGCTGTGCATGTGTAACCTGGCGTTCTGTACTACGAACGTCGCCGCTGCCATGTGGCCCAGCAGCTGTAAGCACGTCAGGACCGGCACCGTAGGGCTGAAGGTGATGACCTGCACGAGGGAGCCGATGGCCCGAAAGCGAGTCTCTGGTAGATATACTCTCGCTGTAATAGAATTTATGCATGCCCCTATGAACTCTATGTCCTGTGTGGGGTCTATCTTTGATTTTGCCAGACTGATAACCAGGCCGAGCGAAGAGAACGTGCCTGCTGTGACGCGTATCATGCGTAGTACCTCCTCCTTCGAGGCCCCTTTGAGTAGGCAGTCGTCCAGATACGGGAATATAAATACCCCCTGTCTGCGCAGGTAGGCTGACACCACTGCCAAGGTCTTGGTGAAGACTCTGGGGGCCGAGGAGAGGCCAAACGGTACGACCTTGTATTGAAAATGTTCGTTGCTTACCATGAAGCAGAGGAATCGCCGGTGAGCCGGATGGATAGTTATGTGAAAATACGCATCTTGTAAATCGAGGGCTGCGAACCAATCTCCATCGTCCAGTGCCGTAAGGATGGAGGCGATTGTGATCATCCGAAAGCGTTGCTTGCGCAGGTACCGGTTGAGGCCGCGAAGATCTAAGATGGGCCTCCAGCCTCCTGTCTTTTTCTCCATGAGGAAGTACCTCGAGTAGAACCCTTTTCCTTGCAGTTGCTCCGGCACTCTTTCCACTGCCTTATGAGCATGAGATGGTCTACCTCCTGCTTGAGCCTCACTACATGGGAGGCCTCCTGGAGGTGGGGCCTGGGTGGAGGTCGTGGCGGTGGGAGCGACTGGAAGGGGATGGCGTACCCCGTGGCTATGATCTCCAGCACCCATTTGTCTGTGGTGATCCTTTGCCACTGGTCGTAGAATGGTCGGAGGCGATGGTGGAATAGCCGCTTCGGATGACCTTGTGCGATGGTAGTGATGGCGCAGCCCTGGATCTGTGTGTCAAACTTGTGGCCTTTGGCCCTGCCCTGAGGACGCACGGCTCTGTTGTGAACGTCGCCTGGGAGTTCTGTACTGCTGGTGCTGTTGATGTCGCCCTTGCTCGTAACCCCTGTGGTACTGGGGACGCTGTTGCTGATACTGGTACTGTCTTTGTTGAGGGTAGTACTTTTTCTTTCTGTATGGAGGGGTGTAAATCCCCAGGGTCCTAAGTATGGCTCTTGAATCTTTACTGGAATGAAGGACCGAGTCAGTTGATTCAGCAAACAGCTTCTGCGAGTCGAAGGGAAGATCGACTATCTTTGCCTGCAGATCCCTCGGTATACCCGAAGTCTGGAGCCAGGACTCCCTTCGCATCACCACTGCCGTAGCTGTGGAACGTGCTGCTGTGTCCGCAACATCCAGGGCGATCTGAACTCCCGTCCTCGAGGCCGCGTAGCCTTCTTGCATGATGGCCTTGAGCACCGGTTTCTTGTCCTCTGGAAGCGAGTCCATGAGGGAGGTTAACCTAGTATAGTTGTCGAAATTATGGTTCGCTAAATGCGCTGCGTAATTTGCCATTCGCAACAGTAGAGTGGAGCAGGAGTAGACCTTTCTGCCGAACAGCTCTAGCTTCTTGGCATCTTTGTCTGTTCCCCCTGTCCTGAATTGAGATGTCTTTGATCTTTGTTGCGACGACTCCACCACCAAGGAATTTGGTTGTGGGTGGCTGAACAGGAACTCCATGCCCTTCGCCGGCACAAAGTATTTCTTATGCGCTCTCTTGTGGACAGGCGGAATAGTCGCAGGGGTCTGCCATATCATAGTGGCGGACTCCAAGACTGCTTCATCAAGCGGTATTGCTATTTTGGAGGAGGCCGGAGGTCTCAGATTTTTGAGGAGCTTATGGTGTTTTTCTTGCACCTCTGCTGTCTGGAT
Organism: Carettochelys insculpta; assembly: GCF_033958435.1. Taxonomy (NCBI): domain Eukaryota; kingdom Metazoa; phylum Chordata; order Testudines; family Carettochelyidae; genus Carettochelys; species Carettochelys insculpta. Next base: position 9,876,738 of record NC_134145.1, read on the forward strand.
GCCTTGCGTGAAGGCCACCCTCTTAAACAGCTCTTGAAACTGTTTGAGATCGTCCGGAGGATGGACATCCACCGGGGCCGTAGCCTCATCCGGGGAGGAGAGCAAGGAACCGCTGGGGTACGCCTCTCTGGACCCTTCCGGTTCCTGTTGGTGATGGTACACCCTCTCGCTAGAGGCTTGCGAGGGAAAATCTCGGGGTTCCATAACCAGTCCCCCCTGAGATACTTGAGTCTCTGTCCCCGGTCGCGATTGCCCTCGGGGATACGAGATCGTCTGTGGGGATCTTTCCCTGGTAGATTGCCGGTGGTGTCTATGCCCCGCGTGATAGGGGCGACCATGGCAGTATAGGCACTGTTCTTGGGAAGGTGACCTAGACCACTCCCTTAGTGCACACCCTCTGCGTCTGGGGGAACGAGATCGTCGAGAGATCTGGGACACTGGAGAGAGCGATTTTGGATAGTATTCCAGCGGTTCAAACCCCAGGAAGGGTGAAGGTGGTCCCAGCCAGGGCGAGGCTGGTTGTAAAAATGGAGATGGGGGCTCCGGGTAGGCTAGGGGGGACCGCTGCCTTCTGGTTGGAGTCTGCAGCATAAGCGGAGGGCTGAAAGAAAGCAACTCCGCAGCCCTGTCTGGAGAGGGGCTGCGGTGCCTCGTTTTGTGTGCAGCCTTCCCCCTCCCTTGAGGAGGTAACTCCGCCCCCTGGCGTGTAGGGGATCTCTGCCCCGTCCCCGCCGTGCTTGGCACGCTCATGGGCGGTGCCGCACGGGCGGTGTCCTCCAGTGCCTGCAGGCTGCGTGCCTGTGCGCTCTGCACCGCCGGTTCCCCGGGGGTCGGTGCCGCTGCTTGCGGTGCCGCCGGTACCGGCGCTTGTTTAGCCACCACCCTGCCTGCGGTGCGGGGCGGCTGTTTGATTATCGGAGGCTGAGCCGCTTCCGCGTGGCTCTCCGTGCTGACGCCGATCAGCTGTTGCTGCGGCTGGGGGCTGCGCGCTCCTCCCGTCCCGCTCGCTGTTGCTGCCGGCAGGGATCGGGCTGGGGAGGCTTTCCTCCGTTTTTTCACTGATGGGGTGAGGGAGGCGGCTTTCCTTTTATGGGCCCCGGAGGGTCCCTCCTGCTGCGGCCGCTCCGGCACGTCTGGCTGGAGGGCCTTGTCGAAGAGCAGCATTTTAAGCCGCATCTCCCTGTCCTTCCTTGCTCTGGCTGTTAGTTTTGCACAGAAGGAGCATTTCTGCGTAATATGGGACTCCCCCAGGCACCTTATGCATAGACTATGCCCATCAGACGTTGGCATTGCCTCTCGGCAGGACTCACATTTCTTAAATCCTGAAGAGGACATTGTTGGTGAGTCTTTCAGTTGTTAACGGGTACTTAGCACCTTCTCTGTGCTGTTTTTCCCCTTCTCTGATGGCCTGCCGCGGCAAGAGGGCTGATGGCCCTAGGCTCCTGGCCTCCGGTGCTTGTTACTGGGACTGGACTGAATGCTGTCCCGCTTGCTGTTTGTTTGTTTTTTTTTTTTGAAACATAACAACTGGCTAACTTGCAGTAGCCTAAGAACTTGAAAACTTTAAAGAAAAAACAGTTAAAACCATTGAATACGCTAACTTGGCCTTAGCCTAGTTCGGATTCCGTCTGCACCCGACGGTGGTTAAGAGGAACTGGCGGGGACCGGATCGCGCACGTGGCCAGGAACGCGCAAGGGAGCGGCGCGCGCCGGCGCATGCGCGGTCCGGCAGAAACTGCTTGGAAGATCCGATCTGTGGCGCCGGGCGAGCCTGACACCTAATGTGGAGCACCCACGGGGACACTCTAAGAAGAATGTTAGGATACTCAAAATCAAATTGATAAAACCCAGCATTAATAAATCAACTTTAATAAATTTGATGTTAGCTCATAGTTTAGACGCAGCCTTACTTGACAAGTGTAATACAGCATCAAAATGGTCTTTGTGCAAACTGTGATGTACAAAGCTATGTGAAGGGTAGGGCTTGGCCCCTTAGATAAAACAAGTGAAAAATGAAACCATCCCCAGGGAAATGAAAACAAAAAACAAAAAAACCCTCATAATTAGCCTAAATTAAAAACAACCAGTCCAGAGATAGACTCTCACCAGTGGTGCATGACAGGATGCGATAAACATGACATAAATATTCCTGTTTAAAAAGTACAGATTTCCAAGTTTTAATGACATTCAAAAACACAGAGGAGGATTTGAAAAACAGAAGCAGAGAAAGAAAATAAATATCCAAACCCAACTACCTGAACACAATGCATCTTCTTTTGCTACTAAGAAAGAACCACTATGTCATGATCACCATTTACCATGCTGACTAGTATTCTCTCATTAATTCCCTAGGCTCCCCTTTTGTCACCCATTTTCATCTTATACTTCACTGGTAAACTCTCAAGGACAAAATATGCCTTTTTGTTCTGCATGTTTGTATGGTGTCTAGCAAAACGGGGCTCCTACATGCTATCACAATAGAAATATTAACAATGCAATGTAAAAATCAAAACCTGCAAAGTCAAGTACTATAAATGTGTGACAGTGTTCCTTTAATTCTTCACGTTAAACAACTCTGGAACAACAGGGAGACATGTTAACTCTTTTTTGTTAAGCTGTTTTTGTGGATTAGGGATTCAAGCTACAAATCACACCTAATTGTGCCACCATATTTGCTCTGTAACTTTAGAAGGGCTTCAGCATTCATAGCATGGTTGGCTTAGTCACAGCAATCAATCACCATTCTCCTTCTACTGAATCATTTTGGCTTTTAATACTGTTGATCATGAAGTGCTATTCACCTGCTTATGGGACCTGACAGAGTCACATGGCTGTGGTTGTTCTTTTTGGTTGATTCAAAGAGCAGCAGTGAAGGGTAACTTTTCCACAGACCCTCATTTGCAGTCAGCTCACAGGGACTGATTGTACTGCCTCTCTTAATTGACATCTAAGTGAAACTACTGTAGGATATTATAGGACACCGTGGGGTTCCAATGCCAACAGTATGCAGAATTCACTCAACTCGTCTCCTGAAGAAACAGTGACACTAACTGCATGCAAAATGGTGAGGAGCTGTACTACAGAAAGGCATTTTGAGGAATTAGCTATAAAGATAACTTTTTGTGACAATGAAGAAGTCTCTCAATATGAAAAAATACAGAGATCTCTTAAAGCTGGAAGGAACCTTGGAAGGTCACTGAGTCTAGTCTGCTGCCCTCTTTTCAGGGCCAAGCACCATTGCTTTTTTTTTTTTTTTAAAATCTATTTGCTCCAGGTCTCTAAATGGCCCCCTCAAGGATTGAACTCTCAACCCTGAGTTTAGCAGGCTAACGCTGACACTGCTACACTATCGTCCCCGCCCCCTTGATTAAGTGATAACATAGTTCAGAATTCTGGTCAACTCCTCTCTCCTCCTATATGCTTAGGCAGCACCACTGACCAGAAGGGCCTTCAGTCACCATTGGCCACCCAAATGACTGTGTTCATTTGTCACTGCTGAACCGTGCATGTGATGTATCTAGATCTGGCTTTCACAGTTCAGTCTTCCTGGGGATACAGTATTTCAGAATGACACTTGAGAGCAGCAGCCAATACAGTAGGCAAGAATCCACTTTCTAAACAAAGCTGATTTACATGAACACAACCTCTGTTCTTTGCTTTGGGTACCAATCCAACTTCAGGACCTTCTCAGGGTCTTATCCTAATCCCAAAGATGCACTACACAGCTACAGTGCATCCTATCTACAGCAAGAGATCCTGAGAAATGAGCTGCAAAACTTCTGATTCTTATTGGTGGAGCTTCTATTATAAATCAAGAAGGTGGGCAGGAAGACTTTAATAAAATACAAATACACTACTTTATTTTAAGTACCGCAGTATGTACTCAGTGAAGGATTTGGCAGTGATTCCCAATCTATGGTCTGCAGACCCCCTACTGCAGGGGTCTGTGGAAAAAAAATGAATAAAAATGATCATAGAAAATAAGCTTTAAATAAATTGCAAAGTTACAGTCAATCATTATTTTTAAATTAAATATCCTCCAATAATGTTATTAATTGCTGTCTGAAAATCTATGTTGTGGTCTCCTTTTTCATTTAATGAAGTATACATAGCAGCTAGAATTGGCTTCGATGGGGACCTGCAAACAGTTTGGGGAAGGTGACTGGGGGTCCGCAATAGTGAAAAGGTTGTGAACCACTGTAACAGAATATATACTAATTATAAAGATAAACATAGTTACATCGCAAATCACCCCTCTCCTCCCTCTTCCCCCAGCAAGAGTTTTAAAATTGCTCATCAGCTTAAAGTATTCCTTACTACTTTTTAAAATACCTTGAAATTTCAAATATAAAGGATTTTAGCATCGGACTGACCATTTCAAAGAACTGAGTTCTCTATTTGCACAAGAAGTTTTACACAGGCAGCAGCACCGCCTACCTCTGTAAATCCCGATACAATCAAATGACCTCTAGGAGAGAGAACATCTGAGTCTCCTTGCCAAGAGAAATTATAACTGTGACATTGCTTTTAAGAGCTGCGGATACCTGAGTTACTGATAACTGGACTGAAACCACCAATTTATTTCACAGAGGCAATGGCACAGCCATTATATAGTAATAACTTGCAAACTGATGGTACTGAAGTGAACAGAAACACTTATGCTCCACTACTTCTTTCAGGACTCATCCAGTTCTCCATGACATTACATTTTTTTTAAAAAAACTTGCCTGGCTATTAGTGCATAACTTGGCTTACGTGAAGGGAAAATGCTTCAAATCTTTAATTCTGTTTTACCTTTAGATTAAATCAATAATCTCATCCAACTAAGGTACAGAAAGTAATTGGTGATTTGTCACTGAACAGCATAATCTGGACACAATGGGATTCTGATTTTTTATTACAGACCCTTGAGCCGCTGTCTTGAATGTTCTTCATGGGTTCAGAGAAAAATTTAGTGTCCCCCTTTTCTTACTCTTTCTGCAAATAAGGCTACTGTATAAATGTAATAAACAATTTCTCCAGCTACATCTCCAGATTTATGCTTCTATTTCTTCAAAGTCTGAATATTTTATTACATAAAAGCTTCCTTATACTAAGAGAAGAAATTTTATACAATGCCGGAATGGCTGTCAAATTATTTAAAACCATTACCAAGCTTTCACAGAACAGAGGGAATTTACTGATCACAAATGTTTCCAATAAAGCAGCAGTGGAGAAACTATGGCCCAGGGATCAGATCAGGCCCCCAGCTTACTTGGATCTGGCCAGTGGCAAGGCTCAGGTCTTCCCCTAGCAGCAGGGCATGTTGGCACTCGTGCTCCAGCTGCATAGCAAGTTTCTGAGCCTTGGCACACTGTCCCCACCTGGCAGTGAGGTTGACGGGTTTTTGTTTTGTTTTGGTTTTTTTGCTTCTCACCTGTGCATGGCCCCGACTGATTTCTATGTGGGTCAGTGGCCTTGACTGAATAAAGGTTCACAATCTCTGCAATTAAGTATTGAATACCAGTGCTCAAAACACTGATAGGACTATTCAGAATCACTTAATATCTGTGTTTTACAGACTGCCTGCAGGAACATCACATATATATTTCTAACACACCCCTTTTGTCTGAAAGGTAATGTTATTGATCTCTCTTAAAAATTAAACAGAAATGGAGGAAAACACAAAGTGCAATTTGGCCTTATATTTTATTCTTGTGAATTCAATATTGGAAATACATCTGTGAACAATTTAATTTTAAGTGCCACATAACTAAATTTTGATATGGTTGTGCAATGGTAATTGATATCAGTGCTCCTGTTAAAGTGGATCTTTGCCCACAAAAGCTTATGCTCCAAAATATCTGTTAGTCTATAAGTCACCACAGGACTTCTTGTTGTTCTCAATGGTACTACAGCGGATCAAGAGCTGTCTATAAACTATACTTGTATCATTAACAAAACATGATGCAAAAGAACTGACTACAGCAGGGTTCAAAAAAGAACTAATGTTTACTAAGGATAGGTCCATTAATAGCTATTAGCCTGGGTGGGCTGCTATGGTGTCCCTATCCTCTGTTTATCAGAAACTATGTATGGGAAGCAGGGGACAGATCACTTGATGATTATACATTCTGTTCATTTCCTCTGTGGCATTGGCTTTTGTCAGAAGACAGGATATTGGGTAGATGGACCTTTACTACGGCAGTTCTCATATACTAATTGGAAATCTAGCAAAATCTCTTCATGATACAGAGATGAAATCTCATTCCAATCCCAATGGCTGTGTCTACACTAGCCCAAAACTTCGAAATGGCCATGCAAATTCAGCTGTTAGGAACAAGGGGATTTCGAAGTAAGTGGGGTCCTTCCGAAAAGGAGCCCCGTCTGGATGAGCCGCACGGCAATGAGCCATGTCAATTTCGAAGTGCCGCGGCTGCCAGCAACTTCATTAGTAAACTTCAAAATGGCCATTTCCATGGCCATTTTGAAGTTTTGGGCTAGTGTAGACATAGCCAACGTGATGAGAAGAAATGCAAAATGCAGTTCAATAATAAAGAAAAATTACATATGATTGGAAAGCATCTTTTGTAATTTTAATTTAAAACTGAGCAGTCACCCAATATGTAATAAGCAAAAGCTTTATTTGGATTGTCCACTATAACCTGCTGTACATTCGTATAAATGTTTCCATACTTATGTTCTAAACTGCATAGCAGGATAATAATAAAATTTTCTTTTCCTCATTTTACGATCATTAAAATATCTAAGTAATCATTGGTCTGCAGCTCTCAACCCAACTAAAGGTGTTCTGAAAGAGCAGGATTTGTGTATTTATGTATCTTTAAAGGGTGAATTTACTTAAAGAAACTGTAAAATTTCAGAAGCATCTGTGATGTTGAAAGAGCAGTTGTAGCCTCTTCCTAATGTACAAAGAAAAGTAGAGTGAATATTAAATATGCAGGATTCCTAATTACTTTTAATATTAATTTTATAATCTGCAAAGTAAACATAAATCATTAAAATGTTAATTTAAGAATAACACTTTATGTATTAGGTATTTAAATTAAAAACGTTAAACCTGAGGCGATGCAATAATGTATTAAACAAGCTTGCTGTGTAGGGTCCTCATAATACACGGTTAGCATCTTAACCAGTGACGTACCATGCCTTCTACAGCCATAATAATTGACTCACGGAGAAATGAAAAAAAAGACAAGCACGTGGTTAAAAGCTAAAGGCTGCATCTAACTAAGGGAGTCCACAAACTACTCAGCAGAAACTGGTCCAGGGGAGTTTGCAGCAATGGCCATGAAAGCCCAAAGCATGAAAAGAACAGGCTACACTTAGTTTTCACATGCAAAACAATTAGGAATTCAGCTCCAATGCAGTGCTATCAGTCACCTTTCCCTTATGTAAGGTTAAAGAATCCAGGAGAGGGTCATCTCAAGGTTGCATGAGACATGAAAACTCTCCCTTCATCTTGCAGGGTACAGCTTGGTTAAGACTTGATGGATCACTTGATGATTACCTGTTCTGTTCCTTCCCTCAGGGGTACATGACATTGGCCACTGTCAGAAGACAAGATACTGGGCTAGATGCACTTTTGGTCTGACACAGTATGGCTATTCTGATGAGAGACAGTACCCTTCAGCTGCATACCAGGGTTCATCCTCAAAGCTGGCCACAGCTAAACCCAAAGCCACCATCTACCACTAGACACCTGACAGAATAATGAATAAAAATATAATCAAAATACAGTCTGGTCCCTGTCCGGCCTACTAGATTCTGAGACTAAATCTACACTGTCACTCTACTGTGCTACCACTTTCTGGCTCAGGGATGTGAAAAGGCACACCCCACCCAAGCACAACCAAGTTATAATGCTATAAATTGCTAGTTTAAATTGGGAGACAGTGCTTGAAACTGTGCTTCTCCCCTCATAGCGTTTATCTAGCATAGCGGGAGAACACTCTCCCAGTGTTGCTGCCATGGCCAAACTGCCACATATGCACTTTTCTTTTAAGTGTAGTGAAAGCCAAAGAGGAAAACAAAGCAGCTCCACTGCAGTTGACGGTAGTGGGAAAATGTCTTCCAGGGAGCTGGGTAAGCTCAAAGCACACCAGAAAGTTAATGCAATAAAACCATAATGCAGCCAACCACTACAATACCACAAAGGGTGGGCAGCTTTGACTTCAAAGCAGTGCCAACCCTAACCCAGGAGGAACACTACATGCTTTCTGCATTTCTAAATAGGAATTCTCCTGTTCCATCAGGACTACTGCGAAGACTGAGACCGTTTGCAGAAGTAGGTAGACTTGCCTCTGTGTCACCACCCAATACCATCCATTTTCCAGCTGGGCTTTAGGCTTTACTACAGCATGCAAACTGCTCTGGTTGTGTTGGTTGATTGACTTCTGGTGAGGGACTCAGGTCAGGCATCCACAGAAGCTTCAATACCATTTGACCATAAGGCTTAACTGAGGCAACTCTGTAGGTTTAAATGGAGTTGAGCTTTGTTAACTTTCCCTTTTTCCTCTCTGAGGGATCCCAGAGCTCAGTGCAGGGCACATGCTTCTCTGGTCCTCTTTCTCCCCTTCACACGGGGGACCACAGAGTACTGTTCTCTCACACTCTCTCTTCAACAAAGGCGAAAGGCTATGACAGTGAGTACACAGGCTGCACTGACAGGCTTGTGAACCATATCTTTACATCTCCTTTTCATTACGCTTGGCTTGAGTGGCCACATCTGGCTGAGATAGGGTTGGGTCAGAGATAGTTGACTGAGACATAAAGATGTAAAGATAGATCTGAGGCTGCTGGCTATGGCCATTTTCTGTTAATGAAATTTATTTTCAAATCGTTAGTAGCACTGGGTCCTCAGTTCTTCTTTGATACTCAGGTAGCAGAAGTGGCCAAGATTATTTTACCCATCTGTGTGTGCTGAAGAGGTTATCTTTACATTATTAAAAAAGTGGTAGGCACTTAAACAGAAAAAGGACAAAGTCGCTACTGTAAAGAGTTCACTGTCTAAGTTTAGATATAATAAAGTAGAGTGACCTTTCCTTCCAGATGCGACCTTCACCAGTTACCCATGACTCGGTCATTTCACAATGGATTGCTACAATTCACAGGGACATGAAGCTCTGTCTGAAGACCACTTCCAGTTTCAGCTACTGTAGTGTAAAATACAGTTATCTGCTTTTGTAACAGAGTTTTTCATATGGAGTACATCATGGCTGAGCTCCATTTACTAGATGCATTCCCAGCTAAGGTGCCAGTTTTGCACCATAAAGTTCTGTGTGGTTTTAAATCATGTACTGTCTCAACTAATGGACCATCTTTCCCGTGCTTCATATCAATAGCAGAAGACAGTTTTGACTGGAAGTCCTTGTATATGTCCAGGACTGAAAGCACAGGATTCCCAGCTCTGGATTCTTATTCCTCACTGGTCGAACTGAGTACAAATTACTACACCTTCAATCAAGTTCAATCTATTCATGGAGTCTTGTGCTGTAAGAGGTTTGAAAGGCAAGCAGAAGTGAACTTGTGTTTAGTGATGCAGTTTTAAAGGGTTGATACTTGATGTGTCAGATCTGCATGTTAATTTTATATAATTTAAAATATTTTAAACATGCCCAGAGGATAGTGAGGCGCACATATTATCTGGAAAAATATTTATATTAATCAGATCAATGGAGATGATTTTCTCCCCCCATCCCTCCCCACAACTTGTCACTCATGTGACCACATATAACACGGAGCCTAGCAATCTTGGCTAAACCAAAATACATTCTTTTTTTAGGGTTTTAGGCTTCTTAGTTTGTTCAATGAATATTTTAAAACTAGAAACCAGAAATCATCTTAAAGAATATGCATTTTAAAATAAGGATATTTTACCTTTTCTGATAGAAGTTCAGAGTCTTATAAACAGTTTAACTATCATCAATATACAGGCTGGGTTGTTCACAATCTAAAGAGACAATCACCTTTTATGCTTTTCCTTTTTTCTTCATCTCAGTGCTATTAGGAAACTATTCACAAGCACAACCCTGAACAATACTATGCAGTAATTATGACTAGATGACAAAGAGATGTGAACAATTACTGAGCCCATTTTGAAACCCTACACTAATAAAGTCATTAGATGCTGCCCTTGCCATGATCCTTCTAAAAGCTTCTGAAGTTACAAGAACACACGGCATTGTTTGTAGGGACAATTGCTGCTGGCAGAATGCAAACCTTGAGTTAAACCATGCTGCAAATTGATCTTGACATTCTGTTAAGACCGCCACTAAAATCAAAAGCAAAGTAGAAAAGGAGAAAATGAGCGGGTGGGATTTAATCATGGAACAGGAGGGTTCCCTCCTCACCTTCTTTCCTCCTCCTCCTCAAAACAAACCATAGAGAAAATGACAGACTTGTCTGGTGTTTGGGAACCTTTATTTTAAAAACATTAATTAGACTCTTGACCTGGCTGATTCTAGTGTCTAGCACTGTATTGCTTTTAAAGGATATTAAACAGAATGTTGCAAAAAGAATAAGTATGTTTGACAAAACTGTATAAAAACCTTTAGTGCGCACTGAAAGCCATAATGCTCAAAGAAAGAGTCCATCTGGTTTGCAAGCTACCTATACAGAATCTGTATTCACACCCTGGGAAGCAGTCAGAAATTAACGCTCACCAAATCCATAACGCATAGACGCTACACCTGCAGTTGGAGGATCAAATTTGGACAGGAGAGGTACAATATGTTATGGTCAACTGGTCTTCATCCAGGCATGCATCATTCAGTAGGTTAGTATTAAGGGTCAGCAATTGTGAATATGGCTAATTACTTGATGATGGCAATTGCAGGTGAGGACAATCTGCTGTTGAGAGGTGCTTTAGTCAATTAACAACTTCCTAAGGTTCATCAAAGTGAAAAACTATCATTTGAAAATTAAGACTAACAAGCACCTGTCAGCACAACTGAGTACAGTTGGCAAAGCCTTGAAATACTGCACCCAAGTGTTTAAAGTTCAGAAAAGCTGAGAAACTAAAAGACACTCAAGCTTGTTTCATGTATTTGCTTATGCATTATATATACATACATGCTAATGGTAGTAACCTTTGTTTGGCATTGCCTTAGCCTGGGCATTTTGAGTGTAGTTGTAACATTCTCCCAAAGGTTATGTTCATATATTTTATATATATTATATATATACGCGCGCACACACACACACACACACACTATATAAAAGTATGTGTATGTGCCTATGTACTTTTTTATTACTATGTTCATTCATCTCTCTCACATGCACACACACATATACACGCCAATGTTTTTCAGGTTGCAAAGGCAAACATCGCATAGCTGGGAAGGGCCAGACTTACAGTTGTCCATGCAACCTTCACTGGGTCCCCTTGTGTGTCTATCATGTGTTCTGCAGATAAAAGTATTTTGTAATCATGTAATTAGAGACTTCATCATAATGAATACGTACATGGGGAAACAACTAAGGTTGCATACACAATTACTGTATAGATCTGGCATTTCCTAATTTCTGAGTGCCTGAGTTTACAACCTAAATTATAGTCTTTTAAGCTAGATTTTTACATGTAATATCCTAGGGTTTTTCTGAAGGAAAAATTTAAAACAAAATTTACAGGGTATAATTTGAACAGCTCCCTCATCATACATCATCAGCAGAGTTTGAACCCTAAACTTCCAGTGCTGCAGCACAGACTTATTGTTACTCTTGTAGATAAAACAATATCCGCCGACAGCTTCAGAAAACTGTTATTTCAGAAGCACAGTGCATGGTCTGGTGATGCCATATGCTGGACAATCGTTGGAAGCCCTCTGGCCTGCCTGTCTCTTTCTCTGATCCATCTGGCAATTCAAAGATTTCCTGCTCCTTGTGGTGCCACCAGAGAGGGGGATGGGTTGGTGTTGCCATGCACGGGGTTCTTATGGTGTGGTCAGGGCTTTCTCTGGACCGCACTGGCACAGCTACACTGACAGGTATTCCCAGTGGAGAACATGTTGCTGCTGTTTTGGCAGTGGCATGGTGCCACTTCCTCAGGGTATTCATGGTCAGTTATTGATTAGCCATTTTTAATGGTTTACAAATCAGCCAAACCTGGATGGTATTTATAGGGCAAGTGCAAGTCACATCACTAGTTCTGACAAGCTGTCTCTGCTGAATTTCAAAGATCTCCCGCAAGTAATGGAGGTGTTAGGGCTTCTCAAAACAAAAAGTGAAAAAAGGTGATGTTTGAAATGGAGAGCATTAGGCAAGCTAAATACATGGGCTGCCACAAGTTCTTTCTGCACATATAGCAATGTACAAAAACACAGTTCAAATGACCTCTGAGAATGGCTGAAAAATGCCCAAGTTCATACAAGATCAAATCAAGGTTATGCCTCTTACTGGTGTATGCTCCACTGCACATGCAGCTGGGTGCCCAGACTTGTACCTGGAATACAATGCACTGACAGATATCTAGGCTCCTTAGCCCTAGGCCATGATGGAGGCAGGCTGCATCCTCTCCTCTGATGGTCCAATTAAATTATGGGTGGACCCTCTCCAGGTCACCTAATTCCAAGGACATTTTCATTTATCTTCTTTAGTTTTTTTCAGTCTGACTTCCTAGAAGATTCTGGATTTTGGAGCAGTAAACAACTAATGTTACTATAGATCACCTGCTCCAGGGCTGACAGATATCAGGTGCATCTTGTGGGGTTAAGTGACAGTATAGGCAAATACAGAAAGGAGAGGGGAGGGCAGTAGAGATTGACTGTAGATTCCTCATCCCAACTGCTGCCAGGATCTACTATAATGTTTATATATTGTCTCGCTGAGGTCAGTTGTACAGTCTGTTGTTGTTCCCATGTTGGTCTCAGGATATTAGTGATACGAAGTGGGGGAGGTAATATCTTCTACTGAACCAAACTCTGCTGGTAAGAGAGACAAGCTTTCAAGCTACACTGAGCTTTTCTTCAGGTCACAACTCAGCTCAGCATAGCTCAAAAGACTGTCTTTTTTACCAATAGAAGTTGGTCCAATAAAAGCTATTTCACTCCCCAATTTGACTCAGTTTGATCTCTTGGTATTTATACATAGGATGGTGCCTGTACTCAGCATTCCCAGTCCCAGTGAGTAGTTGCATATTTAAATATAGAACTCAGGGAATGGAAAAGCTAATGTTATAATAGCAGCATTAAAACTCATCCATGAAACACAAATACAGTATTTTTGATAACTAAACTGTCACATTTATACCTGAGTGTATAAAGTCAATTTTCCTTTTTAAAAAATTATTTCACCAACAGCAAAATGTTTTCATTCTAGGGCTAAGATTATTGCCTCACTGACATATCAAATGTAAGTTTTTTTGTTTGTTACTATTAGTACTAAAAATCAACTAACTGACTTAACAACTGTCACCTAAACTTTAAATAACAAGTAAAAAAAAAGTTACAAAAAATTAACTCACTGAGGTTTAAGATACAGGGAATAGGAAATCTCTTGCTGGGAGATTCATGTACAATAAAATAAAAACACTAGCTTCTTCTCCTCAGTTAATTTACCTATTTTATTACATCAATTCTTTCATGTTTTCATTCTCATTCTTTTATTCCAGTGCTTTTACCATTTAGGAGAAACTTCTTAGCTCATGTCAGCCAAGTAAAACAACAAACACAATCAGAATGTGCAGCATTTAAAGAGATTGCGCCGTACATGTAAAACTTGGATCAGACACAAGAAGCGCCTTGAAAGTCAAAACAGAACATCTAGTTTACTGTACGTTAAACCCTCCATTTAATGGACTAATAGTGGGGAAGGGGCATCTGTTAATGCCGAAAGTCCATTATATCCGAATGGTTATACTGTATGATGATGCACTGACCTTCCCAGCCCATCACTTACTCCGGTCCTCTGTCCCATTCTTCCCCTCACACCTCTAACTCCCTGTCCAAATTACCAGGAGAGGAGGTGAATGCTGGCCTGGCTCCTTCCACCTCCTGCAGCTCTCAGCGCTGAGGCTCCTCCTCCCCTGGCTCCACGCCGGCCGCGTCAAGGCAAACCACGGCTGAGCATGGCTGCCCCCAGCGTGCCAGCAGGCAGCAGCCCCAACACCATGGCTGCCATTGTAGGCAGTGGTGGCCAGGCAGTGGTGGCCAGGCCAGGCACCAACATGCTCCGCGCAGCCAGGGCTGGGGGAGGAGAGCTCCTGTGCCCCACCACAGGCTTTCCCCCCACCCCCGGCTCCTCTGGCCCCAGCCGCTGTGGCGGCCCCTCCAGCCTCGGTGGCCCCAGCCACTCTGGCAGCTCCTCCAGCCTTGGTGGGGCTGTGGTGAATCTCCGACATTTATTTGGGGGAGGATGTCTGACACTGTCCATTATTTCCGAAGTCCGTTATATCAGGGTTCGTTAAATCAAGGGTTTACTGTATTAACTAGAACTGTCTTATTTAACAATATAGCATTCCACATATAGGTGCTCCTTGAGAACCATTTAGATATAAAAATATATCTTGTAGTCATAGTACTAACTAACTGGCATGATTTCTTGTGTCACTGAGAGCAATGGAGATCACCAAACACTTGTCCTTACCAACTCAGTTCCTGCTGAAATTATTTACAAAACTCCCACTGACATACTTTAGCGGTTGCCGAGTTGATAGAGCCACTAGGGTCCAAGCCTGCAAGGAATGAACGGCTTGAGGCACATTCCTACATTAAAGCTAACTGAATTTTTTTGTTAGAAAATGATGAAAAATCTCAACATTGTAAAGCTGTTTCTGTTCCAGAGGGCTCAAAACAATATATGACTGCCACCGTTTTCTGATGATAAACAGGTATCTATACCATAGCTTCTGATTAGGGCTCTTTTAAAAATAAAACCTATAGTAGAGTTATTACAACATTTTAAAAACAATTTTAATGAAAAATGCTGTTGCTGCAAAAGGAAAGATTGTGGCAAAATAATTTAATTCTTGATTGCTGAGAACACTTACGATTCTCACTCACGCATAGGCCCACACTCCTGTTTTCTTGAATGTCAGAAATCACTATATTGTGAGGTTATTATTGAGCAAGCTGAACACAATATGTTGGGCTGTTATGCTTTAGAGTAAAAAATTCTGAGACGCTTTGATCATTTGTAACACAACATGCTCGGTTCTCATAACATAAGTACTGAGACTGGATTATTCTATAGGCCCTCATCCTACAACAAAACCTGCTAGCACAGGTCCTTACACCCATGCAGGTCCTAATTTATGCCACCTATATTCTGTATAGGATTACCAGTACATGCCAGTGATCCCAACTGTTAACCAGCATGAGAACAGAAAATCGGAGTATCTCGGGAGAGGCTGCATAATTTTTTGTTGAGATGGAAAGAAATTGTCTTTAGCAGACAGCTGATCTCCATGCCAAATTACTCACCATAGAACAGTGAAAGCTGTCCTTTTAACAGCACAGTAGTACTCCTGGTCTGAGATAACCCACAGAATTAGACGCCATGAATCAGAATTTATAAAATAAACAGGCCTGATTCCCCTCTGCATCACACTAGTTTTATACTCATCCAGTTCCACTGACAGTGAAGTTACTCCTGAACTGAACTGGCATAAAAGTAGTTGTTCTGTATTCTCTTTTCCCCTTCTGCTTGAAGTATAAGGGTAGAGGTGCATAATAAAGTTACATCAGTGTCCACTGTTGTTTCATTGAGAAACATTTTGTATATTGTTTATCAGTTTTCAAGTTAAACAATGGTGCTAATGAGTCATTTATTTATAGCAATATCCACTGCCTCTGTGAGTACCTTCCAAAAAGAGAAAGAGGCATAGTTCCTGCCCCAATGATGCTCACAACCTAAAAAGGAGTATGTAACATTATACATAAACAATGAATCATGTTATTTTGTGTTCAGGTGTTCTGTTTACCCCTTACTAATTTTTAACCTCACTGTTAATATGACCTTTTTTTTTTTTTTGTTATAAGCTGTTACCAGAAAGCAAAAAAATGAAGGCTTAACAATCCTATCATACTATACAATCAGTGACTAGATTTGCAGAGAATAGCTATAAAGCCTTAAACAAGCCCTTTATTTTGTGTTTTAAAAGTGTCATAAGGAGTTAATAGGACACAGCTGTACAGGCTCTTTCTAACAAGCAGCTTCTGTCGCTTTGGTCACCACAGGTGTCTCTGTAACCTGCAAACTCTTATTACTAGTGTATCAAAGTTGTGCTACTTAATAGACTTCTTTAGTAAAACACAACAAAGCAATTACTTGGCTGTTGATTGTCAGCCATAAAAACTCCCTCAAACACAGTTTTTCAAAAGAAACTACACTGCAATTTTTTGTCATTGTAAAATAAAAGAAACTAGTGAATTAAATGGAGAACACAACAATATAACAGCAGGTAGTCAACTGAACTTAGCCACTACAGATGGTTTAGAAATAGTGTTTCCTTTTACATCAAGTTGGAGGATAAAAGAAAAGGAGGAGGCTTCTTACTGCCAATGAATGGCAATACCAAAAGATTTAGCAAAGTCTCCAGTCTCTGTATTTGGCCTCATGAAAGACCCTAGATGCTTCATTTTGATCTGTGTTTGGCATTGCTTTTTTCATCACCTTTAACTAAGTGTGATTAATACAATGATGTCATTAAAACACATTAAAAGAATTAAAAGGATGGGGGCTTTTGCAACACTGAAGATATTCAAGGTTAAGTTACTATACCCTGTGAAATAGATCAAAATAGGTTGTTTTTTTTAAAAGAGAAAATTACTGCACAAGATATTGCTCTCTTTTTCTCTCACACACTTCATCAAAAGAAAGACTAACCAGAGTTTACATGTTTGAGGCATAAGAATGGATAGTCTATAATCAGAAATCCAATTACTACTGAGCCTCAAGGCCACAGGAACACAAATCTAGATGATTTCTAATTGCTCAATAATCATTTGAATTTGGTCAGAACAATGAAGTTTCCCTTAAGTGAATCAATTTAACCTCTTTTGTTCACAAAACAGCACATTATTGTTGCATTAACACACCCAAAATAGCATCATGGCAAGTGCCAGTCATATGTGCACGTCAAACACGATGAAATGAAGTTCACGTTAGAAACTCAAACAGGCCCAACTTTAAAACCTTCATAATTTTTCAAGACATCATGATCAACAGAACAAATAAACATATCCCAATATCTGCAAGAGGGAATTGTTTTTATATATTAAGGTATGGATGGATTGCTGACTGTGTGCAAGAGAAGCTTTTGTATAAACCAAATATATCGATCAACTTGTGGTAGTATTAAAACTATAACCTACTTAGTTGATGTAGTCTACAATAGTTCCTTAAAATTATTGTTTTTGTAAGGCACCATTTAACTTATTAAAAATATTATATTTGCATTGTGATTTCTGATCATTAAAAAATATGGTCCACAGGAGAATTTTATTTGTTATATGAATTGCTCCCTTTTAAATTTGTTTTACAATTAATTTTTAAAATAACTTGTATTTAAGATAATGATTTCTTCCAACTGCAGTAACAAAAAAGTGCTCATAAGACACCCAGGTAGTTAATATAATCACTTCTCAATCAGTTGGTGTTGCTCACTCATTTGGCAATTCAAAACAAAACCTAAAAATGAGTTTATATTGCCCTTGTGCTAAACCTGGAACGAAACAAACAGTATATAAGAACAACAGTTTGTGATCTTATAACAAGAACAAAAGAGAGTCAAATTTGCAGCTGGTGTAAACTGGCACAGCTCCATTGACTTCACTGAAGCTGAGCTAACTTAGACTAGAGAACACAGAAAGGATTTTTTTAAATTTAAATAGACCCTAAGCAACAAGACATTTGTTACACAGACATAGCAAGTTCCTTGAAACAAAAGCAGCTCAACTCACAGCTCAAACTGCATTACCTTGCTCTGTTTGCTTCTTTTGTCATATCCCATGCCCAGGTTATGAAGTTCTGACTCAGATATGAAACAATAGATTCGGCACAAAGCATTTGTGAGCAGAACACATTGGTTAGTACGCTTTCATCATGGTGGAGGTAGATAGCAAGAAGCTTTCTCTGCAAAGACAGGAAAAAATAATGATCAGTGAAAATACCTGTTTCAGAGTCTTTTTAGTAACTTAAAATTATTGCTGTAGGTGTGTGTTAGTGCGCACAAAAATGTCTGCAGTGAGAGACTAACTCTCAACATAAACAAATGCTGTTTCTGTAATGTTCTGATTCAGCTGTTTCTTAGTGCAGTAACATGGAAAAAGAAAAACTGAATTCTTGCAATTAAAGTCAAACTGCTCTCCCTCCCTCAAAATCCATTCAAATATTTTTAATCTGAATAGTCAGCATTCTCTTTCAAAATCCAAGAAAAGGGCCAAAAATGAATTTGTATTTTTATGACCAAAAGTGATACGGGATGTCTCTGAAAGACATTAATAGTAAAGATATAAATTTTAACCCCAAAATAAAAAGCTAATTTAAAGAGAAGGACCTGGAGTCCACATTTGGCAGACTCCTGGAAAATGCATAGCATGGAACATCCATTTTACATTTAGTTCTGAGAATGACTTAACTATTTTTGGCTTGCTGTACAGTAAAGACAATATTCAATACAGTTGCTGTTTATCAAAATACATGCCTTTTGCCACGTCAAAGTAAACTGCAAATATTCAGCTTAACAAAATGATAATGAATTGTTGTTAGCCTGGCAGTTGCCATCAAAGCCAATTTAAGCAGCAATTAGGATTTCCTGTTTTGCTGAAGACTACAGTATTTTAGAGATGATGTACTTGCAAGGAAAAGGATAACAACTGCATCATTCCTTTGAAACTCCACCAAACAATACCTAAATCTATACTGAAGGTAGCCAACAATGCAACTGCGCATTCTTCCCATAATATGGAGACATAATGGCAGACTCCATGTTGGGTTGGGAAGTAACTAGTATATCTGTAGGTATATGGGGTAGAATATGAGGTTGGAATGATTTAGAGAAAAAAAGATGAGCAGGGGAAAGGACATGGTCTGATCACTGGTATCTGAATAAATCAAACACAGTTTGCAAAAAGCAACAGAAAATAACCACAAAAATGATCGTTAGGGACATTATTTTAAAATACTGCTTAAATACCCATGTTGAAAAGGCAAGTGACACGTATGGCAAATGGGCTGGTCTTTTTACATATGATTTTTGTAAAGCAAATTGAAAAATCTATCCATAAGAAGTAAGATCTACAGTAGATATTGATCTGGTAGCCTGCATTAATACATCAGGGTATGGGGTGAAATTTCGGAGCAATTAATTTTTAGAAAAACCAGTGTATTTATAACCTAGAATACGGACTATGGGTAAAACTTAGTACTGTCTGTTTAAACAAAAAGAAGAGTATATTTGAACACTAGACTTTGGGAAAGGAATTAGTAATATACATTAATATTTGTCTGATTTAATTTAAATGTTCTTCAGAACCAAATACACATGTGCCAGGAAAGGCCATTAATAAGCCTAACATGCAGAGTTCCATATAAGTGCAGACAACAGTATTGACTGAAACTAAACTTGAAAATCCAGGGCACTAATGCACAATATCAAGCAATAAAACAGAATCTCTGTGGTGATATTTAATTTAAAAAGAAGAAAGAGACAGGGGAAGATCAGGCACTGTCTGTTTTTGAGGATCAGCCGTTCTGCATTTCAAAGCATCGATCCCTGCAATATCCAGGTTACTGTGCTAGAATCTCGACTATTATATAGCAGTTGTAAGAGAGGGAGGGCAAAGATGTGTTTACTCAGTGATTAGAGCCTTAGAATAAGCCTCTAGCTCCTAGAGAGACAGCTCACCACTTATTCATTTGGGCCAATTCACAAAGCCTAGAAAGATTAAACATCCATGCTGGGAAGACAAGCGAATGCAGACGGTGAAAAAGAAATAAAAATTCTTTAAAAACTCTTAGATGACTTCATTATTTTTTCCACAAGGAAACTTTAGGAAAGTGTTTAGTTAGAGAAAAACCCACATTGACCTTTCTCTAAACCCTTAATCTTTCCTTTGTGGTGGCCCTGCTTTGTGGTAAGCGGATGGCTTTGCTCTCCTCTTTTCACTGGGAGCTGATAAAAAAAGGCTCTTGAGAAACACTTTTAGTTCCAAAGAAACAACCCCATGAAACTGTTAAATATGAGATTCCGTCCAACACAATGTCCCAAAATATGTACAGTTCTAAGATTAAAGATTAGCGACAAATTTTAGTACATAAGATAGGCACATAAATTCACACACACACAAACGACAGATGTCTACATTTGATTACCTTATTTGTGGATGTAATTCATCATTTTCATCAGGTAGTTAGGTGGCTAAACTATCATTTGTAACTGCAGTTCATTACACCTGTAAAATCATGGGCCTAGAAGATTTATAGGCCACACTGTGGTTTATTATTTGGATAACCGTAAAAAGAGGCAGTAGGAAGATAATTTAAACTATATCCAATATGCTTTAACAATCAAAAGCAGTCATCTTCTGAGCATCCTTTGCTAGGAAAATGTACATTGCCATGGTATTTTTTACAATGCACATTTTAGTTTTTCTAATACTTTAGGGCTGGGATTTCCAAAAATGCCAAAGGACCTGATTTTTAAAGATTAATTTCAAATGAAGTTATGTTCCTAAATGCTTTTGAAAATTCCTCCAAGTGTCTATCTGCATCATTAAGTGCTGAAATACTTTAAACACATTTTAGGCACATAAGACTCACAGAAAGTTCATGGAGCTCAGTGCCCACAGCACTTTAGAAAAATCACATACCTAGGTTGCAAATAGTTCCACCTGGGACTTTATCAGGATAATAAGTTTTCCGCTACTCATATTCGTGTACAAGGTGTTGAAAAAGATGAGAAGGTGCATTATGTTAATATTCCTAGAGGGCCTCAGTGATGGACCCTTTATCAGTGACACACTAAGACTCCCACCATCAGACTTCTTGTGCAGAAACCCAATACTTTTCACCCATTTAATAGTCATGACCATCAAAGTCTCAAGAACACTTTCATACTCCTGTGGAACTGGAGAAAAGTTCTTTTCTTTTGCACATATTTAGAAGGAATGAGGGAACCCCTGTCACTGACGGTTTTGGTAGGAACAAACAAATGACAAAGTAGATCTTAAAGATGTTGAAAGAATGGACTGTTTCAGCAGATTGGCAATAGGGAAAGCTGATCCTTCACCCTTAAGTCCAACCTACATAAGTTCCTACTAGATATATGTCCACATCTTAGAAACAAATATTATAATTAGCATTCTTTTGGACAGTTTCAGAAAGACATAAGATTAAATGGATATAGGGACTGACTCATCAAATCACTACAAGAAGTGAGTCTCAATTCAGACACCTAACCAGGTACTTGAAATCCTATTTCACCATCAGTTTTGCAGCCAAACAGGTGATTTCAATCTCTGGACCAGATAATCTAGAACTACTGTGGCCAGGAAAAAGTTAGCATTTGCCATAAACTACAACACTGATGTATCAGAGTCATCAGTTTTCCTTTAAATTTAGAAAAGGGCTTACCAATTTGCCAGACATCTAAGTAGTCACATGATTAAGCCTGTGAGTTACAAGTAGATATACAAAACAAGGAAGGGGTTTCCTACCAACAAGAGAGAACAACATGCAGGATACTGGTTAAGAAGCTGAGCTAGCAAAAGCACAAGAAATTAACACATATCTAGCTCAGTGTTCCATATGGCAGCTGTGAAACTAATTAGTTTTGTTCATTTCATTTGTCTGGTGCTGCATGGCAAAGGCGTGATCATGACCAGAAGCACAAGCTCCATACGAAGGCTAAGAGCATTACATCTGCACACACTTGGAAAGTTAACTTTACAACAC
Organism: Carettochelys insculpta; assembly: GCF_033958435.1. Classification (NCBI taxonomy): domain Eukaryota; kingdom Metazoa; phylum Chordata; order Testudines; family Carettochelyidae; genus Carettochelys; species Carettochelys insculpta. The sequence goes on from NC_134145.1 coordinate 9,898,632, forward strand.
AAGGGAAAGAAACTCAAGAGATTTTTAAACCAAAACTTAAATTGCACATATCAGTAGTTTAGGCTTCCACAGTCACAGAGAGCTTCTCACTAGCTATTGATGACTGGGCAAGAGGACTTTTACAAGCGTTTAGATCAGTGGTTTTCAAGCTGTGCTCTACAGACCTCAGAGAGGTCTGCAGACTATAGTCTAAGTTTTCTAAATTTGAAAAGAGGTTGAAAACCCCACTGCTTTAGAGTCATAATGCTAAATAGATTTTAAGGCCAAAAGAGACCAAACTGATAATCTACAATGACCTCCTGCATAATACAAGCCATGTAACTTCACCAAGTAATTTCAGCAGCAAGTCTATGATTTCTGTTTGAGCTATCACATATCTTTAAGAAAAACAACCAGTCTTGATTAAAAGACTAAGGGATGAAGAAACCACCGCATCCTTCAGGAAATTGTTCTAACAGTTAATTACTCCCTCACTGTTAAAAATGTTCACCTTATTTCTAGTTTAAATTTACCTAGCTTCAGTTTTCAGACATGAGAACTCTTTATTCCCTCTTTTGCAAGTTTCAAGAGCTGTCTACTGTTAGAAATCTCGCCCCACAAACAGGAATATGCAGAATACGATCACATAAGATTTTAATCTTCTCTTGGATCAACTAAATAGATCAAGCATCTTAAGTGTCTCACTATAAAGCATCTTTTCCAGTACCACTTTCCCGAACACTTCAAAAAGGATATTGAAAAACTGGACTGTGGGCATCAGAACTGGACATATTCCAGTAATCTCACTAACACTATATACTGACTTGATATTCCGCATTTTATGCATCAAAGGACCACAGTCACCTTCTTAACTACAGTATCACATGGGGAGCTAATGTTCAGTTGGTTATCTACCACAACCCTTAAATTCTTTTCAAAGTAATGTATTACAAAGTACTCACTTCCATCTTATAAGTGAGATCTACATTTTTTTTTTGTTCCTAAATGTATGACCTTGGAACTGATTCTATTAAAAATAAACATTATTCAAACGTGCTCACTGTATTAAGTGATCCTGGGATGGTCTGCGTAACTGAGCCATCCCCATTTTCACTTACCATTCCACCAATTTTGTGCCATCTGCAAATTTTACCAGTAATCACTTTACAGTTTCTTCCAGAAACTGAAAAATATAAACATCATTTTGCCAAGAAGAGATGTATGTGACATTCCACTAGTAATGCTTCCACAGAAATACCAACAAAAATAACAAGTAGTCCTGTGGCACCTTATAGACTAAAAGATATTTTGGAGCATAAGCTTTCGTGGGCAAAGACCTGCTTTTGACCATGAAAGCTTATGCTCCAAAATATCTGCTGGTCTATAAGGTGCCACAGGACTTCTTGTTGTTTTTGAAGATGCAGACTAACTCGGCTACCCCCTGATACTTGTCTCCATAGAAAGAGTCTTCACTTAAAATTATTCACTGTGGCTACACTGATTTTGTACAGTGCTGTTTACTTCCTAAATTAGAATATTATGAAGGATGAAATTAAATGCTTTATAAGTCTTAGTATGACTTAATACAAGGGGGTCAGTCAAGATGTTTATTAGTAGAGTATGATGATAATGATGCACTTTTATATATCACCTTTAATCCTAGAAGATACTAGCTCATTTTATCAAGAACTGCTTCACCCATGAATGAATTATAGCTACTGTTTAACACTGCAAAAGAAAGGTAAATAACACTTGAGAACAGGAAGTGAAGAGTAATATCTACTTTAAGCCACAGAGAATCTATGAATCGTTCAACAGATTCATGGATTCCAAAGTCAGAAAGGATTATCATCATAATCTAATTTGACTTCCTGTATAACACAGGCCATAGAACATCTCCAAAATAATTCCTAGATCATAAATTTTAGAAATTGTTTGGAAAAAGTAACCATTAAGTAATGAAGCTTAACATCCTTGTAGGTGGGAAAATATCGAAGAAGCACACCAGAGTAGCATTCAGCTTCAGAAAGAAGAATGACACAAAAACGAGGAAGCTAATCACAAATTAAAAGAAAGGGTCACAAGGGTGAAATGCCTGCAAGCTGCATGGAAATTATTAAATACCATAATAGAAGCTCAAATTAAAGGCATACTTCAAATTTAAAAGAATAGTAAGATGACAAAAAAACACCAACATGGCTAACCAGAATGAGAGCGATATTTAGAAGCAAAAAAGCATTCTTCAAAATTCAGAAATCAAATCATACTAAGGAAAATAGAAAAGAGTATAAACTCTTGCAAGTCAAATGCAAAAGTATAATTAAACAGGCTACAAAAAGATGCAATACAAAGAGCAATTAGCCAGACAAAAAAAAACTACCAGCAATTTGTTTTTAAATATTTCAGAAATGGGAAGCCTGCCACATAACCCAGGGCATGAGCCACTGGATGACTGAGATACTAAAGAAGCATTCCAAGAAGATAACATGGAGCAGCTCAATGAGTTCTTTGCTCATTCCTCACTGAAGAGGATGTAAGGAAGATTCCCACACTCAAGCCATTGTTTTAGGTGACAGATTTGAGAAACTGTCTCAGATGGAAGTGTCATTAGAGGCGGCTTTGGAATAAATCGATAAATTAAACAGTAATAAGTCACCAGAACCAGACTGTATTCACCCAAGAGATCTACAGAAACATACATATGAAATTTTAGAACTATGGTATGTAAACTATCATTTAAAATAGCTTCTGTTCCAGTGATGGGAGGATACTTAAAGAAAGAACAATTTTTAAAACAGGCTCCAGAAGCAATCCTGGAAATTATAGGCTGATAAGCCTATATGCAATACCAGGAAAATTGCTTGACACTACACTAAAGAACAGATTTACCCGACACGTACATTACATGATTTGTTGAGGAAAGGATATCTTGGCTTTTTGTAAAAGAAAATCAAGCCTCACACATTTATTTGAATTCTCTAAGGATGTCAACAAACATGGACAATGATGATCCAGGTGATACAGTGCACTTGGAATTTCAGAATGCCTTTGATAAGTTTCTTCACCAAAGGCTCTAAAACAAGTAAGCAGTTACAGAATAAGAAGGAAGAATCTCTTATGGATCAGTGACTGATTCAAAGACAGGAAACAAATAAATGGAACATATGTGTCAGTTTTCATCACAGAGAGAGGTAAATAGGGGTGTTTTCCAAGGACCTGCACTGGGACCAGTGCTCATAAGTGATGTGGAAAAAAGCAGTAAACACTGAGGCAAAAAAGTTTGCATATGGTACAAAATTACTCAAGATAATTAAACCCACAGCTGACTGTAAAGAGCTTCAAAGCACCAACTGGATAACTGCACAAAAAATGGCAAATAAAATTCTGTGATGAGAAATGCAAAGTGATGCACACTGGAAAACCTACTCCCAACTACACTCATAAAGTGAAGGTGTCTATATAAGTTGTTACCCTTCAAGAAATTCATCTCAGAATTGTGAATATTTCTCTGAAAACATCTGCTCTATGTGGAGTAGAAGTAAAAAATGTTAAACAAATAGTTAGACCATTAGGAAAGTGATAGATAAGACAGTAAATAACATAACGCTACCATATAAATCCACAATATCCCCACATCTTGAATACTACATTCAGTTCTGATCACCCCACCTCAAAACCATATATTAGAATTAGAAGAAATACATAGAAGGGCAGTAAAAATGATTTAAGGGTATGGAACATCTTCCATATGAAGAGAGAGTCAAAACACTGGGAATATTCATCTTGAAATAGGGTTCACTGAGCAGAGATATGATAGGAGGTCTAGAAAATCATGAATGACAGAGAAAGTGATATTCTTATATAGTTTGCTTGCACCCAGTTTAACCAACAGAGCCAGAACACCCTAAATCAGTTACCTAATCTTTTAATTATCTCCTCAACTTTTGTGTTATCTGCAAACTTTTTCAGTGATGATTTTATGTTTTGTTCCAGGTCGTGGTTGAAAAAGTAAAATAGCCTAGAGCTAAGAAACATCCCCATTTGATGATTATTTCACATTTACAATTATATATTAGCTGTGTCTACACTAGGAACTAACTTTGACGTTAGGCACTACATCGAAGTAGCCAGCAGAGAGTCTACACACATTTTCCCCCCCCTTACTTTGAAGTAGGGAGCACAACTTCCAAGTCCTTACTCCATTCCTGGGAATGGAGTAGTGCCCTACTTCAAAGTTTAACTTCGAAATAAGGTGTGTACAAAGTTGTACTTCGAAGTAAGCAACTTCAAAGTTATGTTTGTAGTGTAGACACAGCCATGTGTCTACCCTACAGAAATAACTTCTAAGTAAGCAACTTCGAAGTTGGGCATCTACACACACACACCCTACTTTGAAGTAAGAAAAAGAAATGTGTGTAGATTCTCTGTAGGCTACTTCGACACAGTGCCTGACTTTGAAGTTAGTTCTTGTATAGACAAACCAATTGAGACATATAAATTAGCCAGTCTTTGATCCATTTAATGTATGACATGTTAATTTTATTTCTTTATAGTCTGTTTAATCAATGGCATGTAACACAAGTAGAAATAAAAATAACAACAGATATTCAAGTTGCAATCTGCCAAGGACTGCACAATGAGTATTCAGATTTTTATTTGTTTGGACTAATGTAAAAAAATAAAAAGGAGATACCTATCCCAAGCTCAAGATGCCTGACACAAGTTGCATTAATAAACAAATTAAATTGTTGCTGACCCCAATAGCCAATAGGACTGAACTGGTTTAAAGACTACAAATTTTTAAGTACTCAGTTTTAAGACTCCCATAAAAGAAGGCTCTGCTCCAGGTGAACAGTGGAGTTGAGAATCATATTGGAGCAGTACCAAAGTACTCAATCAGAAGGAGGACTGTAGATGGATCAACAATACCACTTCATGCAGCATTCAGGTTTTCCATCTACTTACAAGATAAACAAACTACAGATAGGGCTTGTCTATACTTTCCCCCAACTTCAAAGGCGGCATGTTAATCAAGGTGATGGAAGATTACTAAAGAAGTGCTGTGGTGAATACGCAGCACTTTGTTCGGCTAATTCTCCCCTACGGCAACTCTGAAGTATCAAACTTCGAAGTGCTGGCATGCGTGTAGCCGTGGGCACTTGGAAGTGCCCACAGCTACACGCATGCAGGCACTTCGAACTTTGACACTTCAAAGTTGCTTTAGGGGAGAATTAGCCTAACAAAGTGCTGCATATTCACCACAGCACTTCTTTAGTAATCTTCCAGCACCCTGATTAACATGCCCCCTTTGAAGTTGGGGGCAATGTAGACCCAGCCACAAGGAAATCATCACTTTGGAGGATGAGATCGCTGCCCTAGATGTTATGATTAGAAAAATAGTTTTGAGAAAAATAAGAATGTAACCTTCTTAGGCAGTAGACTGTCTAATAAGGCTCCTTCTGGCATCTTGGGTCTTCTGCAGGGTCCAGCCCCAATAGTACTTCAAACAAAGAATGCCACTTAGAACCAGAGAATCAGTCTTGTCTAGCTATTCTTATGTTCCTATACCTTAGCTATTTAAAACTACAAAATAAGGGTCCACAAACTGAAACGGATACCATAGAATAGTAACAGAGAGTAAGCTGTACTAGTCTATACGCTATCAAAACAAAAAGCAGTCAAGTAGCACTTTAAAGACTAGCAAAATAGTTTATTAGGATACCATAGAGGTTTCCTTCGCTGGGTGGGAATAAATTAAAGAAGCATTTCACAAAACTATTTCTTTTTTGTTTTAATAAAGCCTTGCCTCTCTTCCTCACCTCCACCATACTCACAGAGTAGCTGAATATACAGTAAGTGTCTCGTGAACTCGTAAGAGAACGTATAGCCAGATTTAAAAAGCTACCTTGGTTGTTAATGGGGCTTGCTGTATGTTAGCTATGTTGCTAGTGAGCACAAAAGACTACGTGATGAACAGAGTTGCTTTCAGGATCTTTTTAGAGAAGATCATGGACCAAATTCTGACTCATCACACTCATGAAGATCTTTACAGAGGATATAAATCAAGGCAGAAGTTGGGCCTATTTTTCACCTTCACAGGTAGGACAGGGATTGTCATGGAAGAAACTGCTTTAAAAGTAAACATAATATTAGAAATCTGAAGTCTCAAAGTCAAGAAGCCAAACTGCATCTACTAGTCAAAACCAAGATGGGGTTCGCCATATTAAAATTGAAGTTGGTAATAGTTTCTTTTTCAGGTAACATTTTCTGAAACTAAATATCAAATGTCTGTGCTTTCTGACTCTTGTAAGTGAAATGTTTAGAGAAAAGCCTATATTAAAATGCCTATTTTTGTAACAAAACATTTCGAAACCTATTTTAAAAGTACCCCAAGGTACCTCAAATTTGATTTAGGTCAATTCCTTTAAAAAAATCATCTCTTCAATATTTCTGCAAAAAGGCTACACATTTATGTAAACTAAGGGTCTCCCCACCACCAGAAAATGCCAGCAACAGAGAGAGGAAAAAAGATTCTGATAGCTTTGCCACTGAAACTGGACCGTACAATGCTGTGGACAACACTGCAAATTCCTCAAGAAAAAGGCCAAGATCTGTAAGTACTCTCACCGCCAAGTGCTCTCAAATTAAATCAGTTTGAAGCAGTTTTCATTAAGATGGATTGAGTGTGGCATCGTGAGAAACACTCTATCAAATGTAGTGTTTTACTTAGTGATTAACTATATACCAGTTGATGAAGCTCCCCAAATCCTTCATAATCCCACCACTCCAATAAACATTTAATGAGTATATAAGTTCAAAAAGCCTAGCAGAGGATTTAAACCTTCAATCTTGTTTTTATTTACTCTTGGAACTCAATTTCTCACTTCAAGTGAAGAATGCTGCAGCCTGGAGCTCATCTGTTGCCCTGATAAAATTAAGTGCCCTTCGCGGTATAAATTAGAACATGAGATGTTTAGCTTGCAATAGCTTAATTTTTTCCCTTAATTAAAACATCATATTTTAGTTACTTTATAAAATTTAGTAATTAAAAAAACAAAATATAGTATCCAGATTTTTTTTCCACTTTGAGTTCTCATAAACAATACTGAAAAGATTTTTGCAGTAACAAAAAGGTACAATAATATCAAACTTTGCTTATTTCATAAGCATTTTTAAAATTAAAAATATTGTAATGTGATATAAATTAATGCAGCAACTTACTATACACGTTTAAATTCAAAAAGGAATCAATAGTTCAAGCTTCTTGAAAAAATTCAGCCACTACTTACGAACAAAATTTCTGAGATAAATGTAAGACACACAGTAAATTTCTAAACATATCAGATAATCCTGGTAAGATTCAGTTCTGAACCCAATGGAAAAATACTGGAAATATAATACATCTTATATATTAATAGTGTATAAAAAGTATTTTAAAGATGAACATTCAGTTGTGGTGTTTTATATTAAAAACACTTTGGAAATATATATTTTATGAAACCTAATAAAACACCCTTTATTTTACAAAGATATTCTTTCCACCTCTTCAGATGAGATGTCAAAATTGAGCTCATTAAATCAACGATGTCCAATACGCTCCCCCTTTGCCACATGTGGCAAATGGGGCAGTGCAGTGTGGCAAAGTTTGGCTCAGGAGAGCCGCACACGTGGGGTGTCCCTCCAACCAATCCACGCATGTGCCCTACCACATGATGGCACAAGCACATAGCAATAGCAGTGTAGGTGCCTCCTCCGGCCCCAAAGGGCTCCAGCTGCATGAGGGGGTGGGGCGTTCCATGAGTAACCTGTGGGGGGAGGGGGCACCTGTGGCGGGGGGAGCGGGGCTGTGGCAATCCCTTACACCGCTTTTGGACACCACTCCTTTAAATCCAGTCTTAGAGGGGTACCCATGTTAGTCTGTACCTGCAAAAACAATGAGAAGTCCTGTGCCACCTTAAAGGCTAACAGAGTTATTTGGGCATAAGCTTTCCATGGGTAAAAATCACTTAATCAGAGTCATCTATAAATCTGTTAGTCTTTAAAGTGCCACAGGACTTCTGGTAGTTTCTTTAAATCAAGCTACTTTTGATTCTGATTCACTTGCCTTATTGACAACATGCTTCACCATTACCCCTTCTACACGTCACAATCAATTCTTATTTTGCTACTGAAGTGTTCTAGAGCAATATATGCTCTGTCAACCATGCAAGTTCATGAAACCAGTTTCCAAATTTGGCAGCTATTCTGCAAAAAAAATTGCTGGGGGCTGCAAACGTCCAATAAATGTTGGCTTAAAGCAAGTAGTAGAGATTTTGTTCAAGGAACATGCAGATTATTTCAATATTAATACTTCAAGAGAGACAACATGTGTCATTTAAACATTTCTTTTGGGATCCATATCAAGATGGTTAATGGATGAATTAAAGCTGTTTAAGCCTTTTATTTGTCGTTTAATCTTTACGTAGATGTTGACTATTACAGATGAATAAGTACTTACCCTTCTAGAACCCCAGCCACCAGGCCTTCATTCAACTATGCTCTTTCTTCTTTTATGAAAATACTATTTTCACAAGTGGATGGAGAGCATCAGAACCGTGAGGTGTCCATCTGGCTGAACTGAAATCTAAATTCCAAACTACACTACTATTCTCTATTTAACTGAATGCCACACTAGCACAAAAGGCCGCTCTCTTCCTGCCCCACTTGCCTTACAATCAAATTGTAAATTTACAATTTTACCAGTCATTATTTAAAAGAGGTCCCAATATATAAAACGTCGTCGCTCTCAGCCACAAGGCTCCCAAGCAGTGATATGTAGTGACAGAAGACCGACACTTTCTGAAAAAAACCTTTAGCAGTTCAGATGATGGTCAGAACTTCAGTCAATGTCATCGGAGCCTGGGATCAGTTGTGCAAGCAAGGACAGTCCAGGATAAACCAGAACAGTTGGTATGTGCGATGTCACCTCCAACACCCCAAAAACATGCAGGGAGAACATTTTCAGTCAATCCCATAAATGTATGAAACTGCTTATTAGTAATGTAGCAAAATCGTAACTTTTTGGTACAGTGTCTATTGTAATATCATCCCCTTTACCACTTTCCTTCTAATAAAAATATCAGTATCATCATCAATAACTGTGGGCTCAGCACCCATTGGTGTCTGATGCCTCTCTCACTATTTCCTTCCATCTTTCCCTATCCAGTACAGAGTGGCTTAGTTTCTGTAGACTCTAATACAAATAGTGGAACATAAATACACACTTACATCTCTGGCTTTCCCATAGAAGGCTTCTTGAAAAGCAGCCTCTAGTGATCCAATAAAATAAACAGGATGGCAGTCACCATATCTATTTGAAAATCACACACAGCCAATTAATGAAAAGAAAATGTAAGCATTTATTTCAGTCTCAGATCTGTTTGCATTCTTTTTAAATACATTCATTGCATAAATGTCTCCTCTGCCCTCTGAAGTTTTTGTATGGGATTGCTGACCTTTTACTTGACTATTATTTCTCATAGCTCTATTTCTCCTATTATATTCTAATTGATTAATTGTTAGTTATTCTTGCGTAATAACAGCTTATTAATGTCACAAATATATGGACAGCTTTTCATCCCAAAAGGAGCCACATCTGCTTTATAAAAGGTAACACGGTATGCAAACTGTACACCAGGTTCATTTTATTGTCTGCCAAAAGATGTCATCTGTCTTGTGAAATAAGACAATTGTTTAACAGTGAATTGTTTCAGGCACACTTTATACAAATACTCAAAAGCAGCAGTCTTGCATATTTAACTAGAGATTTTTATTATTCTACTACTCAATTATTCTCAAAACTCTCATGGCAATTTTTCAATGGTGATCAGTTTTGTGTCTAGAAAAAGCTCATTTACATTAAATCAACAGTTTAGAGTCAGTATCTTAGCCGTTCTTCTACTCCTTTGTGGAATTCAGGAGTGATATAAAGCAAGTAGTCTGTCAATTAAAGACAGAATCTGCAATCTTAACTCACACCAAATATATCTTATTCCACAAGTGGTCTCAACCATGAATCTGATCCTAAATGCTTACACCAGTTAAAATGAAAGTAAATATTTCCTTATTTTTACTTGAATTGCCTGATAAATTGAAGAACAGAAATAGAGAGGTAGCCGTGTTAGTTTGTACTCCCACAAAACAAAAGCAGCAGATATGTAGCACTTTAAAGACTAACAACAGATCTGTCCCACGAAAGCTCATCAATCAATAAATCATTTTGTTAGTCTTTAAAGTGCTATATTTCTGCTGCTTTGTTTTGATAAATTGTAGTTTCAGTGTGGCACAAATCACTATTTGTATTACACAGTTAACAGCCTAAATTTACCTTGAGGAAAATTCTGCCGTAAATTGTAATAAGGCATCTCCTTCATTTTCAGCATTTTCTGGCACTTAAAGAATAAACAAGTACAAATATATACGTTATCTGAAAGAAATAGTTTTTAATAACACAGACTACAAAATTCATTTTTGTTCCTTAATCCTTCATATAATTACAACTTTCTAAGTGTCCATGGGGGAATGCATAAATTCCACCAAATGTTACTGATACGATGACCCTTCAGGCAAACACGGATTTTTCCAGATATTTCCATGACGATATCAAGGGACATTCTACACAGTGAAGTCCAGTAACAGAGAGGAAGCCGTGCTAGTCTATACACTATCAAAACACAAAGCAGTCAAGTAGCGCTTTAAAGACTAGCAAAATAGTTTATCAGGTGAGCTTTCGTGGGACAGACCCACTTCTTCAGACCATAGCCAGACCAGAACAGACTCAATATTTAAGGCACAGAGAACCAAAACAGTAAGCAAGGAGGACAAATCAGAAAAAGATAATCAAGGTGAGCAAATCAGAGAGTGGAGGGGTGGGGGGGCAGGTCAAGAATTAGATTGAGCCAAGTATGCAGACGAGCCCCTATAGTGACTCAGAAAGTTCCCATCACAATTTAAACCATGTGTTAATGTGCCGAATTTGAATATAAAAGCCAGCTCGGCTGCTTCCCTTTCCAGAACGGTGCGATAATTCTTCTTCAGTAACACACATGCCTTTAGGTCATTGGCAGAATGCCCCATTCCATTAAAATGTTGACTAATTGGTTTGTGGATCTGGAGTGTTTTGATGTCTGTTTTGTGCCCATTGACCCTTTGTCTAAGGGAGTTAGAAGTCTGTCCAATATACAAAGCATCTGGGCATTGTGGGCACATGATGGCATATATGATGTTAGTAGAGGAGCATAAGAAAGTGCCTGTGATTCTGTGAGTAACCTGGTTAGGTCCAGTGATGGTATTTCCAGAGAAGATATGTGGACAAAGCAGGCAGCAGGCTTTGTTGCAGGGAAAGGTTCCAGGACTGGTGTTCCTGGGGTATAGACTGTGGCTGTTAATGAGGATCCTCATGAGGTTGGGAGGTTGTCTGTAGGAGAGAATAGGCATGTCACCCAGGGCCTTCTGGAGTGCAGCATCCTGATTAAGGATAGGTTGTAGGTCTTTAATAATTCATTGCAGTGGTCTGAGTTGGGGGCTGTAGGTGATGACCAGTGGTGTTCTGTTCTTTGCTTTTTTGGGCCGATCTTAGAGTACCTGGTCTCTGGGTATTTGCCTGGCCCTGTCGATTTGTTTTTTTACTTCTCCTGGTGGGTAATTCAAAACACCACTGGTCATCACCTACAGCCCCCAACTCAGACCATTGCAACGAATTATTAAAGACCTACAACCTATCCTTAATCAGGATGCCACTCCCCAGAAGGCCCTGGGTGACATGCCTATTCTCACCTACCGACAACCTCCCAACCTCATGAGGATCCTCACTAACAGCCACAGTCTATACCCCAGGAACACCAGTCCTGGAACCTTTCCCTGCAACAAAGCCTGCTGCCTGCTTTGTCCACATATCTTCTCTGGAAATACCATCACTGGACCTAACCAGGTTACTCACAGAATCACGGGCACTTTCTCATGCTCCTCTACTAACATCATATATGCCATCATGTGCCCACAATGCCCAGATGCTTTGTATATTGGACAGACTTCTAACTCCCTTAGACAAAGGGTCAATGGGCACAAAACAGACATCAAAACACTCCAGATCCACAAACCAATTAGTCAACATTTTAATGGAATGGGGCATTCTGCCAATGACCTAAAGGCATGTGTGTTACTGAAGAAGAATTATCGCACCGTTCTGGAAAGGGAAGCAGCCGAGCTGGCTTTTATATTCAAATTCGGCACATTAACGCATGGTTTAAATCATGATGGGATCTGTCTGAGTCACTATAGGGGCTCATCTGCATACTTGGCTCCATCTAATTCTTGACCTTCCCCCGCACTCCTCCACACTCTGATTTGCTCACCATGATTATCTTTGTCTGATTTGTCCTCCTTGCTTACCATTTTTGGTTCTCTGTGCCTTAAATATTGAGTCTGTTCTGGTCTGGCTATGATCTGAAGAAGTGGGTCTGTCCCACGAAAGCTCACCTGATAAACTATTTTGCTAGTCTTTAAAGCGCTACTTGACTGCTTTTTGTTTTGATAGTGAAGCCCAGAGCATTCTTGTAATAAGGCATATCACTGATATGGATTTCAGCTTCTCCCTGGATCTATACTAAGATGTAAGAATAAAGAAGCCTACTTGGAAGAGTGAAGAAACCATTTCACTAGCGAGAACTCATTAACTTATGAATAATCTTAAAATAAATTTCAGCGCTATAACTCAGCCATCTAATTAGACAGAAGGAAGCCCCTAATGGAAAGTCTATATTGAGATAAAAGACCCATAGCACAAGCTTGGTAATCCCAGGTCAGCTGACTTGGGGTCATGATCTGCCTGGCTATAAAATTGCAGTGTACTTATATTCAGACTTGGATTGGAGATCATGTACTAAGACCCCCTGACAAGAGAAGGTCTCAGTGCCTAATCTCAAGCCCCAACTTGAATGTCTACACTGGAATGTTACAGCCTCGCAGCCTACGCTTGAGTTAGTTGATTTGGGATTTGAGACTTGGAGCTATGGGGCTTTTATTACAGTGCAGATGTACTCCAAAGACAACAACATTGACAGAAATGTATATAAAATAATTAATGGCATGAAAATAAAGTAACTAGGCATTCCTACTTACCTAATATGAGAACAAAGAATCACCTAATGAAACTAACAGGCTAACACTGATACAACGAAATATTTTACACAATATGAAATTAACAGGGGGAACTCACTGTCACTTGATATTGAGATGAAAAGCTCAGGAGAATTTTTAAAACAGTAAGTTACATAGCTAATAGGAAAATCCACAGTTAAAGCAGATGAGCAATTACAACAGACAGAGTTAAACTTCCATGCATCAGGCACAGGCTAAACACATAGGGATGGGAAGGAATTTCACCCCCAGGGGAAGATGATCCCATAGTTGCCCATTATCAGATTTTTTCCTGAAACATCCAGTAGTAGACAGTGTTAAAAAAGCAACCCTAGACTGACCTGGCATAGCAGTTTTAATTTTCCATTTTGGGCTTTTTTCAGCCTTTTTATAGACTGTGTCCTGAAGGTGTTAGTTCTAAGCTGTATCTTTTTTCCTCTCCTCAGTTCTCTCTCCTCCCTTTAGGGAGAAAGTGGCGCTAAGCAATGCAAAACAAAAACCAAACGAACAAACAAACCAGGCACAGAGACATGGTGTGTCCTGCTAACAGTCTCACTGGGATCAACAGGGAAGTGATGGATATTTACTTCTCTATTACCATTTAAATCCTTCAGTTCTTGTTGCTTTCTCTACAGTGTTGCATAGGTTAACTTTCAATACTTACTCATTGGAGATTTCCTCAAGGCTGATGATGCCATACCGAACATCTCTCCATCATCAACTCCGAATTCTGTAGCATCTTCAAAATCATCTCCATCACTGTCACTCACCATATGAACGTCAGTGCATTGCTATTAAAAAAAACACCTTTTGTTACACAGTTAAGTCACATTTAGTGAAACACACTAACCTAATACTGAAATAAACAAGCTCATACTGAAAATGCCTTTCTTTATATAAATAAAAATGTCTGCATAAGCACGGCAAATCACAGCACGCTGATGCTCTCTGTGATGCACTCCCTGTTGTCTCTGTAGATACAGTTCTAGTGGGAAGTAGTCTTCAGAACTCTTGGGATGGGACCTGAACTAACCCAATTCCCACAATCACAAAATCCAGGAACATTGGTTCTGTACTGGCTCACCAGAGTACACTACTCTCAATGACTACCAGGCTAAGCCATTTATACACATTACTATGTAGGCAGACACACAAGACCTAGTACCAAGAACTAAGGTCACCCTCAAACTAGCTTTGCCTCCATCAGCCACCTTCAATGGGTAACTCTTCTGGATTCTTCAAAAGGAATACCCCACATCTTTTCACATAAAAATGGTTCAAGAGGACTCGTCCGCCCACTGTCTTATGCTAAGTTGCCCTTTAAGTGGCTCCTTTGCAAGATACACCCTTCCCCCCAGGCCCAACTTAGGAGTTGTAATGACATTATTCCACAAAGAAAAGAAAGACAGAAGCACCGGAATGCATGCTAGGCAAAACCAACGCCTGTTGCAATTTCACATCTTCAGTGTAAATAGACAACAGTGTAAATAGACAAAAAGCGAAACCCAGAGCGCCACACACCCATATTGCTCAAGCTCTGGGTGCACACACCAACCAACCACAAACCAATCACACATGAAGCCATGTCTACACTCCTGGGTACTCCAGCAATATAGCTACAGAGCCACAGATAAGCCACTGTAACTCCATAGTGTAAACACGGACTATGGTGATGGAAGAGGTTTTTCCATTGGTATAGGAACTCCACTTCCTTCAGTGATAGTAGCTGGGTCATTGACTTACCTCCTCCTACACCAGGGGTTTAGGTAAGCACAGCTACAGCACACAGCGTTGTGGATTTTTCACACTCCTGGCTACTGTAGCTATATTGAGCTAAGTTCTAAGTGTAGACTCGGACGAGAACACCATAGCCTTAATGAGCAACTTAAGAGACAATTAGACTTCACATGTTTATCTCAAATAATCCTTTGTGGAAGTGAGAGCCACACAAACACATTTTGTGTAAAATCAGTATTTCTTTTTTAGTTTTACATGCGTTGCTTTTCAATTTCATTATATGTATGCTCCTTCTCTTGATGTGCCATTGATATACAGGGCTTTATCTTCATTTTTTCCAGCAACGATTTATTCAGTTTTCAAGTGCAAGAATGAAAAATTTGAATGATTAGGACTCCTAATCCAAACTAGGATCTTAAAATCAAGGCATGTGAGAACTGGTTCACGATCAGTCAGCAGTCCTGTCCTTCAGTTCTGTCCTTCATTAAGCCTGTAGAAATCCTTTGTTTCAATCACTTTGATAATCCTTAGATTCTTAAAAAACAAGCAATCCTGTAGCACTTTAAAACTAACAATTTTATTTAGAAAGTAATGAGCTTTCATGGGTAAGACCTGAAGTGAGTCTGTGCTCATGAAAGCTCATGCTCAAAACTTTTCTGTTAGTCTATAAGATGCCACAGGACCCTTCGCTGCTGTTACAGATCCAGACTAACACGGCTACCCCTCCGATACTTCATCAGATTGTGAACCATTTTGTGTGTGCATGCACAGGAGTCAACACTAGAGGTGATAGTGATCAGGGCAGAACAGGCTTCTGGCTGTTCCCTCTAGACTATATATGTAAAGCTGAGAGATTTTACTTACCTCTTCTGACTGTTCTCTGGTTTGTGCAGGTGAAGATCTTCTTCCTACTGTAAGTCGATGGCAAGGGTAAGTGATCCCTGATGCAGCTAGAGTCATCTGCAACAAAGCACCAGTTATTTATTAATGTAATTGTCTTGTTTCAGAATATTTTTGCTTTTTAGGTTAAAAAGTGCCCTGCAGAAGTCTGAGTGAATTATACCAAGGTACAGTAGACCTCACTTACACGGAGGTTGTGTTTTTGAGCAACTGTGCGTAAGTCAAATTTCGTGTTACTCAGGAGAGCCAGGAAACTGACCAGCACAGCAGTGCTGGACAGTTTCCTGTCTTGTGCTGGTCAGTTTCCTGTCTCCTGTGAGCAGGCAGAGCTGGGAGACAGGCTCCAGCTCCCCACCACTCACAGGAGTGGGGAAACTGACCAGTGCTGATCAGTTTCCCTGTTCCTGTGAGTGCTGGGGAGTTCCTGCCTGGCTCTCAGCTTCCTGCCACTCACAGGAGACAGGAAATTGATCAGCACTGCTGCAGGGGTCAGTTTCCCAGCGCCCGAGTGGCGGGCAGCCCGGAGTCAGATGCCAGCTCTCCACCACTCAGTCACATTAACCCAAGATTCCTGCATCTTGGGGTGCACATGCGTGTATCTCGGGGTTCTACTGTAAAGACTTTCCTCACAGGGAAAAAAAACAAAACAAAAAAAACCAATCATCCTTGTGCAGTTACTGTTAACAGGCAATATCCTTATGTGAAGGTCATCAATAATTAATTGCCAGCTGGACAAAAAAGGCTGGAACAGCTATCTGCCTGCCATAAGTTTCTCTACAGCTATGCAAAGTTGTCTGCATACAAGTTGCCAACTCAAAATGAAATAGAGCAGCAGAGACTGCCTGAAAAAAACTTGTTGTTGTTTCTTTCAACAGCTGGTACAACAGCACATAGATGATCCATGAGAATTATCATCTTCTAAGCCCTATAAACCCTGTACATATTTCAAATCAAAAGAATAATACAAGAGATGTGATAACTGTTTGCTCTGCCATTTCAATTTTTTGCTATGATACTGGGAACACCATTTGTATAGACCAGGGCATAATATCTTGAGTTTGTTCCCATGATGAAAATTTTTCCAAACTAAGAGAAGTCACTAGATCAAATTATAAATCTAGAGATTGAACCTCTCTCGTCTGACACCCTCGGGAGCTGACCAGTGCCAAACGTATTTGCGATATCATGGAAGATCAGTATTGGCTAGCAGCATTACCAATACTTCCCCTGCTTTCTGGACTCTTACAAGACATTTAGGGGTAAATTACAGCTAAACAACAGCACAGAATACTGAGGCTGTGTCTACATGGGCACAAATCTCTGAAATGGCCATATTTCGAAGATTACTAATGATGCGCACAATTCAGCGTCTCATTAGCATTGGGACACTTCCAGCCACAGTGCTTCAAAAGCGCCACTTTCGAAAGCATGCAGCTCCGCTCAGCTACACGGGGGTCCTTTTTGAAAGGACCCTGCACCTTTCAAAATCTGTTTATCTCGCTCACTGATTGGAATAAGGGGATTTCAAAAGGTGCGGGGTCCTTTCGAAAAAGGATCCCCGTGTAGCCCCGCCGAGCCATGCGCTTTTGAAGTGCTGCAGCCGGAAGCATCCTAATGCTAATGAGGTGCTGAATATTCAATTCAGCACCTCATTAGTAATCTTCGAAATGGCCATTAGCATGGCTATTTCGAAGATTTGTGTCTGTGTAGACACACCCTGAGAGTAAGGACTGGTGTCTGTAAACAAACTCTATGGGACCACAGGAAATTTGACCACACCCATGATAAGTGGTCATCTGGTAAACTAAAATAATGCCAGATTACGGACATTGCCAGACAAAAGAGTGCCAGACTAGACAGGTTCAACCTGTAGTTACCTAGTGGGACTCAGCCATGATAAAATACTTGTTATTAATTTTCCTTAAGCCATGAATAAATACACAGCAAACTAAATTATGCTACTGAGGCATTAATTAAAAACATGATTTAAATCATTTTCAAAACACAAAGTTTAATGTAAAAAGACATTAAATACATGGGATAATCCTAATTTAACAACTATTGCATACTTTAAAAATATCAATTCTTGAATCTGGAATCACTATGTATAAAACTTAATTAACACTAACACTGAAAACATACATTATGCCTCCCATTTAAATATCTACATCCAGGAATTCATCAATGCAAGTTAATTTACAGGCAGGGTAGGAAGACTATTTATTAATCAATCCTAAGGGAAAAGAACAGGTATCTTTTAGCTATTATCACACACCTGCATTTAAAATGAATGAAACAGTAACAGTAGAAGACATAGCAATTGCCTGAAAGGAATGATGGTTAAACAACCACAAATATGAGGAAATAATCTTAGAGGATCCAATTATATATCTTGCTCCAAGAACAGACTCATTAATTTTGGTGTGAATTCAAGAGGTACTAGGCACGCTGATGGGGGTGGGCCAAAGGGGATAACTGCTCTTTGGCCCAGCAATTCAAAAGAGCTCAGGGTTTCCTGCTGTCACTGGCACTACTGTGGCCGCAGCAGTGGCCAGATCCCCAGAGCCTTTAAATGGCCACCTGAGCCATGGGTGGGGTGCTCCAGAGCCCTGGGTGGTGCACTGCTGATGAGCTGAGGGAGGCATGGCATGGCCCTGGTGGCACTAAGGCCCAGCTTATGCACTTTTGAAAACATCACTCATATGTCTTCCTCTGATCCAGAGGGGTTGCAGAAAACTCTGATTCTCCTCTAGCTAAAATGGCGAGGGCTCTTTGTTACTTCCTGGTTTCCATCCCGAACGCTGCATGGGCAGAGTTTAGTTACTGATCATGGCCTCTCATGTTTGATGTCCTGAACTTACTATACGCGCGCTCTCTCTCTCTCTCTCTCTTTCTTCCTAAATCTGAAAAAGGTACACAGAGATTTTGACATTGACTAACTTAGATAATAATTATCTTTTATAAAGCACAAGAATGCTTTTATGCTCTGACCCCCAAAAAATCCTCCAACATGTAAATTACATGATTGACTAAAAATGTAAAAAAATTCAGCACTTTGCAAAATGTTTTTTTTAAAGATGTTATTAAGAAGTTTAATTTTTGCCCCCTTAACATGAATCCAAAGCCTCCACTATTGTGAATGACAAAACACTGCGCTCAATACAGAAATTACTGGGTGACATACACGTTATGCAGGGATTACATTATGATGATGATTGCATCCGGTTTTAAAATCTATGAAAAACAACCAAAGGGTTTCAATCATTTTCTGGGCAGTTTGAACAGATCTAGAATGATCATTCTGTGTTCTTCCTGGCAACAATTTCAACTTCTGCAGCACATGACCTTGGCAAAAGCTTTGATTCTCTACCAGCCTTATTGAGTCATAGCAGGATAGTTCTAGATATGCGGTTTGGTAGTTAATTATTCCTTTACAGAGTGATTACAGTATAGAAAAAAATATTTGCCACATCCTACAAAACACAATTTCTATTTTGTTCTGTGTGTTCCTGGCCATAGGGTGATAGATTTAAATTATAATTTACACAAACACACACACACACACACACACACCCTAATTAGATTGTAAAAACTAAGGATTATCTAAAGTTGATCCATCTTTAACCAAAAGCCATCAATAAATCAAAAGCTGCGATTTCATTTACTGTAGTGAGTACACTGGAAATGTCCTCTTTATTTCTATCCACCATGAAAGCTGGTTTTATCACTTATGCATTAGAACTCACAAAGCTTTAATTTGCTGCAGGTTGAAGCAAGCTGATTAAGTATGCTAGTTACCAAGTGAATGCTACCTGTCTGGACTAGCCTACTGTCACATTCTTGTAGCAGGGTTAAATAGCAGTTTAGTCACATTTAAAAAAACAAAACAAAAAACACATGCAGGCAATAAGGATGTGATTAATAACACTTCGGAACAAACGAAACATGAAAACAGACATACAGGTCAAGCTCAATTATCTATGAAACTCTTATGTCAACAGCACAAGAATTGTATTCTCTGCGGTAACACTGGTATAGCCATTTTACATCTCGCCTTCCATTCAATAAGTTTATGAAATTTAAAAACAAACAACTGATGGCCACAAATTCTGAAACTTTGCCTAAGCTACCAAACTTGAAACAAGATGTGCTTTCACATAAAGCAAGACCAAAAAATTAAGCCTTCCACAACACTAACCTTCTCAAGATTTGAAGCACAAAATGGTTCTTTTAGAAGGTTTCTGCAACACAAGTGTTACACCTTGATTGGTTCTTTATATACGGAATACAAAACTAAGTCGTAATTTCAAGCACACAGTTCTTATACCTGTCTCCATACTCAGTCTACAAGGATATCTTATCCACTCTTTATTTGCAACCTGAGTTCCTCTCAAAAATGAACTAAAGTGAGAAAGTCCCACAGCAAAATAAATTTCAGCCTCCTCTGCAGGGAACTGTAGCAACGCTTTTTTTACTTTTCAAATGCATGTGAGAGAATTTCTTTTCCCACTTCTGCTTTTTCTGAGTAGTTCTCACTGTGCAAAGGCTAGAGTGGAGAAGCAAGCTGTATACTTTCAAAGGCACCCATGAGCATCTTCACTTCCTCTGAGAGTTAAATAACCTTAATTCAGTTGCCAAATAAGCTCTGTCATTTGCACACAAGAGCACGATTCTTGTCTTGGACATTTTCATCTTTGTGTGGAAAGTGCCAAAGGCAAGCACTGTTTCCAATTTTTTACATAACTCGATCTAATGCTTTGGACAGTCTTTCATTACAACACAGCACTTTTTGTCAAGTCTTATCCCGCTCCCCACAAGGCATTTACACCTCTGTCGACAGAGACTGGTTGACAGTAAGACAGTCTGCATGTTCCAGAGGGCCCTCTGTTGACAGGCTGGGATCCTGGGAAACCACACAGCCTTGTCTGCTGTGCTTTTGGTTGGCTGTTTTGTGGACAGAGTGGCTGGGCAGTCTGGCTACACTCTGTCAACAGAGGTGATCACTCTTGTGGTCCACTTGGTAATTTGGCCATGATCTGTCGACAGAAGATTTGTCGGAAGACATTTTCCCATTAAAATTTTTGTTGACAAATTCTGGCTGTAATCCAGACATAGCCATAGAGCTCAGAGCTGATGTGCTATTTTATTCATAAGAGAAATAATTCTATACATGAAGCATTTGAAGTTTAGAGATAGAAGTGAAACAAATATTCACTCATGCATTCAAAATTTAGGGCCAAGCCCACAAACTTACCTTAAGATCTAAAACTCAAGCAGTGCTTGTTCTGGTTTGTATACAGTTAAGATTCTGTAGGTCAGATGTTTGCCTGAGTCACCCAGGAAAGAGGGGAAGGATAGTCCACAGTTAGGAAATTAGCCAAGGACTTGGAAGATTTTACGTTCAATTCCCTGCTCTGCAACAGACTCAGTGTGTGACCTCTGGCAAGTCACTTGAGCTCTCTGTCTCATTTCCTAGCTATAAAATTGGACAACAGCATTTCCCTGATAAATGAACCAAATATTGTGAGAAAAATCAGATAACAATGGTAATGTGAGTCATGTAAGTATTCAGGGACAGAACCAAGATAATCAGCTCATCATCATTCTCCACATAACAAGCCTTACCATACTTGAACACATACCAGACCCTCTCTCAGTCTTGTTCTCTCAAGACTAAATATGTCCAGGGTTTTTTAACATTTCATGAAGCAATCCTTTCCATAATCCTGGGTAATGTAGATTATATTACTGAAGTTAAGCTTAATGGCCTCCCACCCTTCACAATATAAACGAGTGTATGGTAGGGATAGGATGGGGGTGGGGATGTGACATGCCCCCTCTTTGGAATATATTCCTCCTTCACAGTCTGAAACAGTCTAAAAGTGTTGGTCCACCTTTCTTTTAGGAGGGCTGCTCAAGAAGCAAATAGAAGTTCAGCCTCTCTAGTCTGGCACCATATGTAATCCAACATGATATTAGTTAGCTGGATGACCACTTATCATGGGTATGGCCAAATTTCCTGTGGTCCCATGTAGTTTGTTTACAGCCACACTTCCTGGTGCTCAGTGTTCTGTGCTGTCATTTAGCTGTAATGTCTTCTAAGAGCCCGGTAAGCAGTGGAAGTATTGGTCATGCTGCTAGACAATATTGACCCCCCATGTTCTGGCAAATTCTCTCATTTGGCACTGGACAGGTCCTAAGGATGCCAGCCCACAGAGGTTTAACCTGTATTGTTGATGACAACATTTAGGGGGGAAAATGTGAATTTGGTTTATTTTGTGCCATTTGGTGATTCAACAGCGTATGTTACAGGATTACTGTATCTTTCACTTCAGTGTATTTTAACTTATTTTTTTAGAAGCATGTATCCCTCTAACGCCTTTTAATCAATTAAATTATCCTTGCAATGGAAGGTGGAAAGCTGAAGGGGCAATCAAATGCACACTGATCAAATGCAAACACAGTTTTTATTGTTGTAACAGAAAGTCCAAGTACAAGACAATGCAAATTGAAATTGACATATCATCTAGGACCTACTCTCTCGAGTTGCTCAGATGGAGAATCTGTTCTAATGTATTAGAGCAAGTTTGGTCAAAATCTCCTGCATCAGTTTTTGGACTTCATCAAAAAAGCCACGGTCAAGTGCTCCTAGCAAAACAGAAGTGAAGGAGTCAACCTCAGAAACTCTGGATCTGGGTAAAGACTCATGTACAAACCGTGAGCCAAGAGACTGGGTAGATTGGCAAGAGGGACTTGAGAACATCTGAATCAGGATTTCTGAGATCAAAAGTGCCAACCTTTGTTACCACTGTCAATAATATCCTGCATCTAGCTTGTCCAACCTTCTGAATCAGTGGAATGAGAGGGAACACAAGAGGAACTCTTCGCCCCAGACAGGTAGAATGACTCTGTCGGCAATGTGAGATCTCAATTGCCTGTGGAGCAGGTGCAGAAACAATGAATATTCATTATTCTTGGTGGCAAAGACACTTAGCTACAGTTTACCCCAGCTGACTTTTAAAATAAAGTAAGGGTGAAAAATCAGTTTGACTTGCTGTTCTATAACAAAAAGCAGCAGAAATGTAGCACTTTAAAGACTGATAAAATTTTTTATTTGGTGATGAGCTTTCGTGGGACAGACCCACTTCATCAGATCAATTTCACTTCCAGTACAGACTGACATTTATAAGTACAGAGGACTAAAGAAAAGAAATTGCAGTAAAAGCTGATTTTGTGGGGCATGAAAGTGATGTAGCGGTCATGTTGGTACATGCTGCCTGGCAGTTTATACAGCCCAATCCAGCACCACTGCAACCCCCTCTGCAGTTCTTCAGTGTGCAAAGGGCACAAGTTAGCTTTTGAAATCCAAGGGGCTCAGATCCATTCAGGTCACCAAACTCTTGAGTTTTCAAGCAGCAGCACCCATCTCCAGCAACCCCTATGAGCAGCCAAGCAAAGTGAAGACTTTTCCTTCACTGGATGGCATTTCTCTGTCATTCTATCACACCAAGCTCAATCAATTTAAAAATGTCAGGAAATGTTCTAGCCATTGGTGGGCAGAATCAGACTGATTTTGCTGGCTGTCAGAAAACCTAAAAAGCCTGATTTTCACTAATGTAATCAGCGTTCTCACTGTTGCTGATACGGATTAAGTCAAAACAAAAATGGAAAAAGCTCGTAATTTATAAAACTGATATTGTTAGACAAAATCTTCTTAATTTTTTAAACGGCTGCATCTAAAGATTTTAAAGGGGAAGAGAATTTTTAAAATTCTTACATATATTTTGTATCTTGAAAGGAACCAAGGGGCAGAAAGAGGGACAGGTGTGAAGAGAAACCTGCCTGCTCAGGGCAGTGAGTGGACACTAGGGATGGACACAGGGATGTGGACGGGAGGAGGGATGAATGGATGCACGGTCATGCTGCAAAGTCAAAATAAAAGAAAAACTGATCCCTGGTCTCATACATCTGGCTGCCAACTTTGTAACTGCACAAAAGGGAAGACCTTTGCCCTGTCCCTTCCTCACTCCAGTGCCTGGCCCAGTGAGGCTCTGCCCCTCCTACTCCATCCCCTACCCGCTGTCGCTCAGTCTCCTCCACCCTCACTCACTCGCTCGCTCAGTTGCACCCAGCTAGGACAGGGAGCTGGGATGTGGGAGGGGTTGAGGGCATTGGCTGAGGAGAGCAAGCTCTGGGCTAGGGTCAGAGATGAGGGGACTGGGGCGCACGAGGCATCTCCAGGGTGTGGTCAAGGGGTTTGGAGTGTGGGAATGGGCTACAGGCTGAGGCAGGAGCTGTGGTGTGGGAGGAGATATAGGCTGTGTACTATGGATGCATGCTCTGGGATCAGGCCAGAAAAGAAGGCTTGTGGTGTGGGGGTGGGGGTCAGAAGTGGGGAGAGGTTTGGGGATTGGAGTGCAGGAGGGGATCCTGCTTCTCGGAGGGAGTTTGGATGTGGGAGAGGGGTCAGTGCAGGCGTTAGGGGACCAGGGTGGGGATTCTGGGAGGGAGTTTGGGTATGTGGGGGCATGTCTTGAGGCAGGGAATTGGGGCAGGGGAAGGCTTCAGCATGGGGGCTCTGGGTGACTCCCCACAAGTGGTGCCATATTCCTTGGTCTGTAAGCAAAGGCATGGCCTGAGGGTTCTGCAGGCTGCCTCCTCTGAAAGTTCCTGTTTGCAGCAGTTCCTGGACAGCGGGTGCTGTGGAGCTGGCAAAGAGCCCCAGTGGCCATCCCTTCACCTAGCAGCTGAGGGACATGTCATCAATTCTGGGGTAGTGAGTAAAGCCTGGTATAGAGCCTGCTGGACCCACACCAACTGGACTTTTAATGGTTCAGTCAGAGGTGCTGGCAGGAACCACCAAGGTCCCTTTTCAAACAAGCATTCCAGTCAAAAAACAAGCATTTGGCAACCATACTCACATTACTCCTACCACCAGCCACCTCACGGCAATAAGGACGTACAAGAATGGCAGAGACACCTGAATTGTGTCCACTCTCCTGCAGGTACAGGACGAGCGATTCATAGCCATTCCCGTTAACTCACTCACTCTCTCCCACTCAAGGAGCAGCCTAGGCTGCACCAAGCTGCCACACTGATGCACTTCCTACATTTTCAAAGTCTGTACAAGCGTTTTTTAAAACCAGCAATCAAAAATTAAATAAAAAATAAACAATGACAGGTTACACCACAGTTCTGCAACTTCACATTTGAGTTTTTTTCAGAAATCTTGGGTGAATACCATACGGTCCTGCTGATGTATGACTGTTTAACTTTTTATTTGTTACAAAAGTCTCCTCTACCATCATCTGAATCTAGGAGAGTTCCTCAGATTTCTCATCTAAAAAGGATGTCTCAGATGTGGGTATTTCCCTCACATCCTCAGCTAAGGACTGTTGCAGAGAATTCATTTAGTTTCTCCACAATTAAGTGTATGCTTTGGCTTATGTAATTCATGAAGTGTGTGACCGTTACTAATTTGCCCCAGTATCTCTCTCTGATTTTGTTATACCAATAGCTTGAATATTTTACAAACTACTGCAAAGAAGAGTCATTTAAGATTATCTCAGCAAAGTCAATAAGGGTAAAATTTCACACAAAGCCCATGTAATCACATCCAAGCCCCAAATCCCACTCAACAGCTATCATTACAGTATTAGGCTAAAATAGCAGCTGCTGTATCTCTGGACCCTTACATGAGAGCTTACAACTGCGGGATACAGCCATAATGCTAAAATCACAGATTGTCAGTAGTAAGCATGCTGCAATTCAACATTAAAAATGACTGTGGTAACAAGGGCAACGGTAGCTCAAAAGAAAACTTGATTGTCAGGTGAATCACTGATTGACTCTGTTCATTAAAGGTTGCCACAATAGACTGTGATACATGCATGTGGATTATATCATACATCGTTCATGATAGGAGTCACTCTTCAAAAGTAATGATGAGACTCAACATGCTGCTGCCAAGGAACAGAAACGTACTTCAGAGAGACTCCCTGAAATGGGAACTTTATTTGGTTGAAAACATGTTACATTTAGTGATTGATTCATTTGGCCACTGTAAATATTTTCTGCCAAAATGTTTTTCCTTCTTCCTATCAGAACACGTAATTACAGTAATAACTATTCAAAAATCAAAGAAGTGCTTATAACCAGGTACCCAAAAGTCAGAGGGAATAGTCATGATCATTTGCGTTTGCCTAATGATTATCTTCAGGAAAGGGAGTATCAGATCATGGACGGTTTTTCTTTCCTGAATATTTGAACGTCATTAAATAATATAAAAATATAAACAGAGGTCTACACAGGTTGCATCATCATAAGTGCACTATGGCTGTGGAAATATCAGACTGTGGGAGATTATTATTGTAGAAAGCTAATAGGACCTCTCCTCCGATAAGCATCATATGCAACAGAAAAAACAATCCACTTTGAGATGGGAGCTTCCAGTCCTCACTATTTCACTTTACCACGTATTTGTGGTTTATCTAAAAGCTCATTGGGGCAAGGATCACACTTTTCCTGTGGTTCAAGTAGTGAGAGCATAAGAAACAGGCAACTTTTCAGTCAGTTCCCTTGAATTTCTACACTGGGGGTAAGAAGCATAGCACTTGGGAAGAAGCATTTCTATGACTCCCAGGCTCAGCACACACTGTGTCTCTATATTCAGTGACTTTGCGTTTGCGCAGAAGGGAATTCTTTCTTCTTGGTCTGGACAGACTGTAGTTCAAGATGTCTGGGAGGCACGTTCAATAAGAAGGAGGGATCATCGCTGATGCATGTATTTCAGTAGAAAAGACAAATTCAAATGTGCTTTCCTGCCTTATGCCAACGAGTTGTCCTCTTGCAAGAAATCTCTTTTCTCCCACCTCTCTATGCAAATTAGGATCCTACATTGTAAACTCTAGCAGTCAAAAAGTTACTGAGCTAATTCTGCAAGATGGGCAGTTTAAACAAAATCATTCAGCTATACATTTAGACAGTGTAATCTGGAAATTAGTGACACAGTAAACACAAGTATCAGAGGGGTAGCCGAGTTAGTCTGTATCTTGAAAAACAAAAAGAGTCCTGTGGCACCTTATAGACTAACATATTTTGGATGCATCTGATGAAGCAGGTCTTTGCCCATGAAAGCTTATGTTCCAAAATATCCATTAGTCTATAAGGTGCCACAGGACTCTTGTTGTTTTTAACAATGAAATACAGAATCTTACAATGACTTTAGAAAAAAATGTGTTCCTAACAATGATGAGATCAAGGCCTGAAATCACAGGATGAAGTCAGAATCTCAGCTTTCAAATTACAATGCTGGGCCTCGCAGTTAAGACAATAAAGATTGAAAAAAATAACAAGTGCAACTGATGTAATGAGGTCTGCAGCCACCGGCACCAAAGGGAGGAAATTGCCAAGTACCACACCCAGTATCAGAGGCGTTTAAGCTCCTGATGCACTGGGTGGGGGGGTAAGGAATGGAAGGTCTGCCACTGCTGTAGCTCTGTGGGGGGGCATCCTGCCACTGCTGGGAAGTAATGGGCCACTATCACCATTTGAAGGAAAATGGGGACCTGCCTGGCTCTCCCAGGGAAGGGCAGGGGCAGCCAGGAAGTGGGTGGGATATCCCCCTGCCAGCACTACTTGGCTCGCCAGAGAAGGAAAGGGGAACACATCTATTGCAGCATCTTTCATTGGATAAGTGGAAAGGAGGCCCAGTCTCCGCATCTCTGGGATAGCTGGGGTTGCTACTCATGGCTCCCAGGCTGGCAAATTAGGAGTCACTAGGACTCCCACCCTCCACCCTTATCCTTTCTGACTTTTTAAGAGTACATCCAGTGTCTGAGAGCTTTGTTTTAACAAACCCATAAAAGCAAGGAGGAGGAGAAAAGGCAAACACAGAGACGTGATATTAAAAAAAATTAATTTAACTAAAATCCTCCATTAAAAATTATTAAAACAGGTTGAAAAATTACAATTTAGAGACAAAAATAAATGAATAAAATAAAGCAAAACAGCTCCTCGGTGAACTTAAACCTGGATCACTAAAGCATCACCATCACCGAGTTCATTCCAAAGATTGTTAACACACCAAGTCAACTGTGAATTGTCCACATTACAAGCCAGTTTACACAAGGTCTTCTAGTCAAATCCACAGTCAGGCCACACTCAGTGTGCAAAACAACCACAGCACACCAAACTGCTCTACCCTGACTTTCCTCTTCTGCTGAGATTTCAGAACAGCAAAATATTAGCCAGATCAGCCAGCACTGCACCTCACTCAGAGCACCACAAGGGGCATAGAGAAAACCAATCCCAAATCACTGGAAACCTGCTGCAAGGAAAAATCAAATGGGGGTAATGTAGGAAAAAAATGAAACACTGTGTCTGAAACCAAACAGAAGGGGCACTGCAGAGATGCCTCAGAGGTAATGGTGCATGAGATGATTGGTTGCTATGATGCTATGCAGGATCCGCCTTGTAAATCACTGGAGTGCTTAGAGAGAGGTGGTTTGAACAGCATCCTCAACGCTGGGGACAGAGTCATCCTCCAGGCTGTATGAGGGAGATCAGAGAGGAGTACATAATGCCACATCTTCACACATTCCACAGAACTGCTTCTTGGTCATGGCTGCAAAAGGACAATACACCAACCGCTCCAGAACAACCATCTGCCTGGTTGTATATGACTCGCATCTGCAGAAGGGCAGAGAGCTAGTAACGGGAATACAGGATCCTCCCCTAGGCAAAAGAATCTCTGCAAAAACTTTTCACAGCTACTCAGCAGACCTCCTATAATTCAGTGAGGAACTTATTAAAATGATGCACAGACTAGATTCTGGTCTGAGTAGCAAAATTTGTCATTGAATTCTAGCTTGATCAAGTAGGCACCATCAGGTGTGAGAGCTTGGTCAACCGAGCTTGAACAAGGGCAGAAAACAGGCTCCTGGAGAAAGAGCTTCAGTGTGGAAAAAATGGGTTAAACACATCAACTCTTCCAAGAGTCATCAAGAGGGAAGTGCTTGGTCTGGCCACACACTTTGCACAAGTCACCAGCTATTAAAAAGACTCACGGAATGAGGGATAATATAGGTGAGAGTCGAAGTCCAATCTCTGAGCATGCTGGAGGAGAGAGAAAAGCAAGTCTTTCCTGTTGACCTCGCTTACTCCTTTCAAGACACAAAGGGTTCCGGGGACCTGCCAACCCCTGATAAGCTGATTTTGCCCATTTCTACCAGACGTGCGAAATTGAACCCTGGAAGATCAACCCTGAGTGGGTCAATTTTCCAGGCTAGTGCATACATAGCCTGAGCCCCTGGCCACTTGTATGTAATGTCAGGAACAGCAGGGCAGGGCATAAATACTGGTAACTTTAAAAAAGAGGTGTGGGGGAATTGGGGAAGGTAATTTGTCCCTGAATCTGATCCAAAAGACCCTGGGGAGGGCCCACTCGCTACTGCTACAACACAAGCCATGAGGCTGCTGACAATGAAACCAATCCCTTAAAAGAAAATCCAGGAAGAGCCAACATCATTTCTAGAGGCAGCCTTGCACATTCTGCTCTACTCCCACCCAGTTCTCTAACAGACGCAGAGAAGACTATTGAGGACCTTATTCCCAGAAATGCCCCATTTCAGTTGCTGGGGCAATGAAGTGTGACTGCTATACTGCCAAGAGACCACTACGACTGAGCTGCCTTTTCAGGAATAGTACTGTATAAATCCGTCTCTTTAGTATGTTCTGCATGCCACCTCTAGAACCCGTTTCAGCAGCCGCTGCAGGCAGATGCTCCTCAATCTTCAGGAGTCACTTCTGTCCAGACACAGGTGATGGGGTCACACCAAAGGGTTCCTCTGGATGGGCAGATGTTTCCTAGAAAATGGCAGATCACTTACAGCAAAGAGGGAGACTGAATGTGAAAGTGCATGTGTAAGCTCTCTTTCCTAGTGGCTACTGGATGTCCCACACCTCTCCCCACTATCCTGGGGTCCCACATTCCTAACAGGAGCCTAAGAGCCTGCAGTACATTGGCAGGAACCCCTCAAAGTACATGGATCACCTCTTCGGAAATATGTAGCACTTTCAGAAGTTGCAAATGATATGTAATTTCCCCCATGTAAGTGGTACTTTAAAACCATGGTCAAGGGTTGTTCCAAGTATTTGGAACCTCAGAATCCCTGATGTCAGAAAGACACAAAACGCCTCCCATTTGGATTCTTACAACCTAAGAAAACCATCTTAACACCAATTTCTCACAGCAGGAGAGATCAGACATTAGTGCCTCACTGTGAAGGAAGGAGACACTGGAAAAAAAATACTTAGTAGCAGGAGCAAACAAGGGAAAAACTCAAACGAAAAGTTCCTTGACCCAGAGTTCCTCCTACAACACAAGCTGTTCCTGGGTCAGGAAAATCACTATAGATCTGCATGCTCAAGATGAACTATATAGTGACACAGTAACTATCCTTACCTACACTCAGCAACACATTCTCCACAGTTCTGGAAATGGCAGGGACACACAAATGTATGTTTGAAGATTGAATTCCTAATCCATCTAAAGTAGATGCCATAGAGAGCCCCCCTGACCACTCAAGGAAAAGGGAGGGGGCAATAACACCCCTAAAAATAAACTACAAGTAACAAAGCCAAATCAAGGCCAGGTTAACAGAAACCCAGCTAATGCACACAGATTGTAACAAACAGCCTCACTCTATACTTGGGTTTGACATGCCGCAATCTTTCAGAGATTGATTTTGCCACGTGTGAGAAAATGCAGCAAAATTGATCCTCTGGGCTCAGCCATCAACCCTGGTACTCCATGTGAGAGGAGCTCCAATCTAAACTAGGAAACAATGTCGATCCTGATACTATGCCGATGGCATGGCTAGAATTGCATATCTGGGATCGACTTTGATCCGTAGTGTAGACCAGACCTTAGACACTCCCTCACTCCCTAGAGAGAAAGACAGTGAGTGTTGTGGAGGTTGCAGTAATGATGTGGGATATGGAACAAAGAGGGGCATATGAGATGAGGGAAGGAACAGAGGACAAAAGGAGCAATGGCAATAGGAGATGCTGTGCCTGTAGGTTTGAGATTTGACCATGTGCAGCTATTCACTTGACAAAACAATTCAAGGACAGGTTAGTTATGCTCACTTCTTCCAACAGATTTTCCTACCAAAGGGGGTCCTTGTTGACTCAATACAGCATAGGACTCCAGGTACGAAGGTAATAAGGCAACTGCCACTCCTTTATAGCTTTACTGGGATGGTTAAGGAGGTACACAGAATCATCTGCTAAAGCAGAGGTAATGGGTAGTCTGCTCAGAGGATAGAAATCAAATGCTCCCTTCTATTGGACAGGATCCAGGCACTAGGAGATAGCGACCCATGGTGCAGGAAGGTCCCAGCTGGCACAAAGAAGACTGGTGGCAGGCTTCCAACCAGTCCAAAAAACTTTACACGGGAAGCCCATGACACCCCCATTTGAAGCTGAGGCAGGGCGGTGGTATGTAGAGTCTCCACGTGAAGCTGAGCCCAGAGCTGTGTATTACTCTACTCTGGCCCAGCTTTTCAGTCCAGAGCTGCACATTTGGGCTCTAATCCTACAGCTGATAGTGGGTGGTCAGACTGCTGTACTCGCAAAGAGATCCACTGACTTCTACCACAGTTAATGAGTATCCAGATTTCTTGCAAAATGACCTCAGACACTGCCAGAACACACATGACTCTGAATGTAAAAGAAATGTTTTAAACTCTGAAAGATTAGAAGTTCTTCAATGAATTAGTTTTGTTTGCTTTGCTCTTTTTAAATAGCTAAAGAACAATTTACATGGAACTGAGACATATTTAATTATAAATAATTCAACTTCATTAAAGACATATTTATGAATTAAGTGTGTGCTCCAGTTTACAATGCACAATTGCATTCCAAACAAAGTTACTTTACTATAAAGCTAATTAAATGCATGACTTGTAACTTGCAAGTAGAAGGAAGGGCCTTTTTCCTACTTTTAGATTAGAGTTAAAACTCAGAAATTTTCTAAGTAGAAGTGAACAGCTCAGGTCATGGTGTAATATCAGTAAAATATTTGTAATGCAGTCTGATACCTCTATACTTTTGGAAGTAAATTAGCCAATTCAAGCCTCTTCCTTGCCAAATACATTCTCCCCGCCTCTCTGCACCCCCCAAAAAGAATGTAATTGTATGTAAACTATTTGATCCTTTGACATCAAACAGAATTAACTGAAAAACTACCCAGTGTGTTTGGGGTATTCTTTTAGGAGTCCAGAAGTGCTTTAAAACTCACTAGTCTTTGAAATGACTTT
This sequence comes from Carettochelys insculpta, assembly GCF_033958435.1. Taxonomy (NCBI): domain Eukaryota; kingdom Metazoa; phylum Chordata; order Testudines; family Carettochelyidae; genus Carettochelys; species Carettochelys insculpta. The sequence continues at coordinate 9,930,746 of NC_134145.1, forward strand.
CCTCTGGGAAATCAGTGCATTTTTGTTGTACATATTCAAGACAAAAAATATCCTGACAGGTATTCAACAGTTCATTTTATGCACTAACTGGGATGAAAAAAATCTCTAGGGTGGAGTGTGTTCAGGTTATAAAGCACCAGTGCTTATTTTATCTCCCCACAAAGTGTTGCTGAGATAATTACTGCTGACAGCTTTATTCAAGGTTCATTTCACTTTTTCTACTATTTTTCTCTAGTCAGAAGTTCAGCAGGGCCCATGGGAAGATCCACCCCTCACACCTGTTAGGTTTCTTCATGTTACTAGGGCCAGTTTGGACATGTCACTTCAAATTAGCATTGTACCAGGGTGCTAACTGTGACAATTACTTATCGCAGGTTTAACTTAAAAAAAGTTTCTAATTCAACCACAAGAACAGTGTCAGAGTACATAATTTAAACCTGTTAGTACAGGTTATAGGAAATTCATTCTGAGAATTCTAGAGAGGTTCCCATGGCAAACCTTTGAATTATACTGAAGATTAGAATGATGGGTGAATGTTTTATGGGGGAAATGGACCTTACAAAAATAACAAAGGCAGTTCTAAAATGGTAACAAGTATCCTTCAAATTACAGTCTCAAAGCAGTGACTGCCCTTCCTTACATTAGTGCTTAGGAATTGCTTTGCCCAGTTTTCTGAATTTCTTTCTTCCTGGGTTCCAAAGGCTGATACATTAAGGTACAAATCCAGTTCCTGTCTTCATGGTGTAGTGGCACCAGAAGGTATGGGAAGAGGAGGAGAATGAGAAGGCAACGCTATTATGGTGCAGCATGGAATTCAGGTTGTTGGGATCCTTTAGCACCAGTGGCACACAAGAGGAAAAGCATGAATAGACTACAGAAAGATCCATTTATTCCCTGCTGTAGGAAGACAGCATCAGGGACTGCAGAGGACAGGAGCAGACTTCACTGCACTGTATGAACAGGTGTTGCAGAGACTTAAGGGTGGTTTCCTCCCATCTTACAAATCATCAGATTGCCTGGCTCAGCTACTCTGGATGGGCACTGGGGTCTACATTCATCCTACATTCGTAATAGCCATCATTTGTACTACAGCAGAACCTAGGGGCAACAAGTCAGGATCAGAACAGCTGTCCTGTAGGTGTTGTTCGAATGGAGTCAAAGACAACCATTGGTTTCAGTTTGCAACATTCAATTAACTTGAGTTAGACACTCCAGGAACAAATATTAAAGTTAAAAAAAAAAGCAGCAAACAACTGAACGATAAAATTTACTTTAACTGCAGAGTTTACTAAGAAACTGTGTATTCAAGAGATAGAAATAAAGATTAATGTCCTTTATCGTTAGAAAAATTTACCGTTTTTTGCTTAATTATAAGAATCAACTAAAAAGATGAAAAAATTTTACCACCTCTCCAAAAAAAAGTTCATCAAGCTATTTGCATCTATTTGAAGTATCGGGTAACTTGACTAAATAAATGCTGAAAGACATGGAGCATGGTTAAATATGGACTACCATGAAGCTAATTGTGGCTCTTGAGTTAATTACTTTCCACTGATATGTTTTTTTTCAATGGTCTTTTACATCAGTTTTTTTCTTCTCTCAGTATGAACCCCAAGGCAATTCAGAGTGCTAGTCTCCAAACTCTGGGTGATTCATTATGTACTTCTGCCTTAGGATTTTTAGTTCGGACACAGAAAGCCAGGGAAGTACTTTCACATCAAGCTGATGTTAATGTGCACTGACAAAGCAACTGTAGAGGAACTTTGTGTTTGTCACAACCTGCAGTCTTTAATTTAGCAAAAGCTTTATACCCGTATGCAAATAATGACATTTCCCAAATTTCTAGTTCCTCAGCTTTGCTCTCCCTGATTACACAGTGGTTAAAACTTATGAATGTAAATTGTTCAAATGGATTTATTAATGGGTACATATGAATGAAGCAATAATCCAAAACATACAGATGGTGTAAAGCAGATGGTATGCTCCTGTAATTTTCAGAAACTGAATAATATTATTCCACAGCAGCAAAACCTTAGTCTGAACAATATGAGCTTATTCATAGGTAATTAGCATGGTCCATAATCTAAATCAGGGGTTCCAAACTTTTGCATTCTATGAACAACACCAGAAAGTGCTTGTATTTTAAGTAATATCATAGCTCGCAGGTTATGAGCCAAGGGAGGGGGGGGGCAAGCAGATATCATGGGGTCACAACCACCTTACCCATCCTGTATTGCTAAAATGAGAGGAGAGTCCCAGCTAGATCCCAGCCGAGAGGGGTTGTTCTAGAAAAATATTTAAAGCCATTGTAATGACTGAAAACAACAGCCACACGTTGTGACCAGTTAGTCCTCCAAGAACATGTCTACACGGCAATTAAAACCTGCAGCTAGCCTGTGCCAGCCAACTCAGCCTGACCCCAAGCATGTACAGCAAAATTGAACAGCCACCAAGCATGAGCCGTGAAAGCTCGATCCAACTGGTATGGACCAGCAATGGATGTCTAACTGCAATGGAGGCATACGCTCATACACAACCACAAGTGACCAGGTGCTCTATGGATCACTGGTGTCCAATGGGGCTGACAACCACGAGGGGCCCCAGTGCAAGGTGTGTGTGTGTGTGGAGGGGTTGGCTCTACACCCCTGGAAGGGGCAGTCCCTTGGTTGAAGGGGTTAAACTAGGGGCAGCCAGCCCTCAAGGCTGCCTACACTGTGGAGCACAGTGCTCTGGTAGCAATTCAAAAAGGGTCTGGGCTCTGGCCACCCGGCTGCCAAAGTAGCAGCAGCGAAAGTCACAAGCACTGGGCCCTTCAGAATTGCCAGGCCCCAGGGCAATTGTCCTCCATTCTTCCTCCCAGCTCACTCCCAGAGCCGCAGGCTTGCTGCTGTCACCTGATTGCAGTTTGGGAAACAATAAATGCTCTCTGATAGCATGATTTACTTCACTCTATAACTCCCATGAAAACCTCTGCTACTTATCAACAGGGATCTAGATTCTTGTTCCCAGTAGGGGAACCTTTATTCTTTTTCAACTGTGAGGATAACTGAGGTAATAATGCCATTGTATTGCTTCTGCTCCAGTACCATAGTCCCTTGAGTTATGAAAGGGTTGAGTTCCCACGCACTCTCGCATAACTCAAATTTCGTGTAAGCTGGGGGGGAGGGCAGCCATTTTTCCTGGCAGAACGCACATTCTGCAGCTGGGGAAGCAGCAGGAGCACCCAGAGCTCCTTTTGAAAGGTAAGTCCTGGGGCTGGGGCGGGGGGGGGGGGGGGGGCGGCAGCTGGGGACGGTTAAGCCTAGTGGTGGGTTTGGGCGGTGGGAGGGGAGCTAAAGCCTAGGGTGGGTTAGGGCTGCAGGGGAGTGGAGCTGAGCCAGAGTCACGTGGCTCTGCGTAGGATTAATCAGGAGCTGTGCGTGGGGGGTGGGGTGAGCTGGAGCTGCACAGTGGGGTGTGAACCAGGGCCAGGAGGTGTTGAACAGGGGCTGCAAGAGGGGTTTGAACCAGGGTCTCAGGGGAGTTTGAACCAGTGCAGGGCAGGGAGGGTTTGAACCAGGGCCACAACTCGGAATCACACATTTCCAGGGATCACTGTGTTAGAAAAAATTAGTGGGTCTTTACTTTCTCTTACAGTTAGATCACTGTCATAAAAGAGTAATATAATGGTACCAACACAACTTGTCCTGTTCACAAACTACCTCATGATTTTTAATATTCAAAAGACATAAAGTGATAGCTCATCCATTTTTTAGGTGAAGAGCAACTGTGAAACAGCATAATGAGCAGGAGTATAACAAACCAACAACCAGTTTGATGCATCCTGACAACATATTGCCTATAGATATTCAAGGATACATTTTGGGATGTCTTTTTTATTTACAAAGAGTATAAACCAACCACTTGACACATTCTTGATCTATGGTGAGATGCCATTTACTAAAAAGGATTATACAGTTCTACAGACAGCGAACAGAAGAGTGCCTGGATATTTTTCCAGCACTATGTAATTTTTGGCAGATTTCAAGGACTTGGGCTAGTAACTCTGGTTCCAACAAGTATCAGAGGGGTAGCCGTGTTAATATGTATCTGCAAAAACAACGAGAAGTCTTGAGACACCTTAAAAACTAACAGATTTTTTTGTAGCATAAACTTTCATGAGCAAAGACCTGCTTCAAGCATCTGGCAAAGCAGGTCTTTGCCCACGAAAGCTTATGCTCTAAAAACTCTATTAGTCTGTATGGTGACACAGGACTTCTTGTTTTTTCTTGTTCCAACAAATGGCTCAAACACTGATGGGCTTTCTTGTGCTGCTTCTTCACCATGACAAGTATAATGAGATTTTCACAGTGATAGCCCCTTTTGACAATGTACAATGCTACTGACTCCTTTAAAAAAAAAAATCAATGAAAAAAGTGTTTTATCATCATACTCTTTTTCTTTTATATAGAACATGGGCAAAGGCCTTAATCGCTAACAACATCAGAGCAGCAAAGGCCCTGGCATATTAACTCTCCTAAGCCTTATTTGTCTGATCATCTAGAAAATCCAAGCACTGAACGTGTTAAAAAATACCAGATGTGCTCTTTTTGCATTCATAGTGGGGTAGCTGTCTTTTTCTGCTATCAACCAAAATGCATCCATTTTATTAGTTTACTAGAATATGAACTGACTTTGTTCATTTAACAACACAATTTTTCTAAACTTAGCAAACATTCACTAGAACAGAAGTAATGAAGCAAAAACTGGCACATATAAGCTATGTCTACATGCGAAGCCTACATCGAAGTAGCTTATTTCGATGTAGCGACATCGAAATAGGCTATTTCGATGAATAACGTCTACACGTCCTCCAGGGCTGGCAACGTCGACGTTCAACATCGACGTTGCACAGCACCACATCGAAATAGGCACTGCGAGGGAACGTCTACACGCCAAAGGAGCACACATCGAAATAAGGGTGCCAGGAACAGCTGCAGACAGGGTCACAGGGCGGACTCAACAGCAAGCCGCTCCCTTAAAGGGCCCCTCCCACACACACTTGCACTAAACAACACAAGATCCACAGAGCCGACAACTGGTTGCAGACCCTGTGCATGCAGCATGGATCCCCAGCTGCAGCAGCAGCAGCCAGAAGCCCTGGGCTAAGGGCTGCTGCACACGGTGACCATAGAGCCCCCCAGGGGCTGGAGAGAGAGCGTCTCTCAACCCCTCAGCTGATGGCCGCCATGGCGGACCCCGCTATTTCGATGTTGCGGGACGCGGATCGTCTACACGGTCCCTACTTCGACGTTCATCTTCGAAGTAGGGCGCTATTCCCATCCCCTCATGGGGTTAGCGGCTTCGACGTCTCGCCGCCTAACGTCCATGTTAACATCGAAATAGCGCCCAACACGTGTAGCCGTGACGGGCACTATTTCGAAGTTAGTGCCGCTACTTCGAAGTAGCGTGCACATGTAGACATGGCTATAAAGTGTTGCATCCAAAACACGTTACAAACACTAACTAACAATGCCTTGAACTTTAAACTGGGATTTTCAGGCAACTTTGGGAGCCACACAAACTCCACTGGAGTTGGGTAACTGAATCCCAGTCCTCCCTTTATAGATGAGGACTGGGAGGCACAGATTTAAAGCAGCTAGCCCAAGGCTACACAAGAAACCTCGGTAAAGCTGCACATAGAATTCAGATCTCTTGCCTGACTCCTGAACTCTGCCCACCAAGCTATGCCCATGCTTCCTTTGTAATGCACGTCCAATCCACCATATTAGAAAATCAGGCTTATTTTTCATTTTGGTGGAGATAGGTAGCCGCAAAAATGGATTTAATGTCTACAACATTTTTGTAATTCCACCTTCTATCACTGGTTATACTGAGCCCAAACAGTTTCCAAGGGAAAAACTGGCGACTCGAAGTGCACCAAAAGTATATTTTCCCCCTTAGCTTCTATAGCGTAATATGACACCTCAAGCACCTTATTGTCTATGCACCAATATCATATTTCTTAACCAACAATTTTGGCCCACACTGTAGAGGAAAACCCAGGCAAAATTCCAGCAATAGCAAAGACAATCTATCACATATGTAGAATAATCAGAATGATACTGTAATGTTATACTCTCCACTCTTCCCATTAAACAGAGAGTATAGTGAAACCTGCTTATAATAAATTTAGTAAAGTAGGAGTCAGTTACAGAGAAGTAAAATAAAAGTGAGACAGGTTCAATCTATTCCAGTGGACTTTCATACCCCTTCAGTGGTTTCATTCCCACAAAAGCAGGTGTTTGCTGTATTCCAAGGAGATTAGCAGCTCCCTTTCTGCTCTCGAACACAGGAAAATAGAAATCCTTAGTATTAACTGGTGGAAAAGGTAGAGAGGAACCTTTGACACCAATTCCTGCTGTTGCTTCTCTCCTCAGGAAGTAGACAGTCTTGCTGTAGCTTCTTGCCACAGGAAGTAACGATGTTACTCTTCAGAGGACCCTCCCCGCAGCCACACTTTTTCCAGTGTCACCAGCAACAGCAGGGTGTGAAGAGTGGAGGTTATTTTTCCAGGCTGACCCTCTTATTTATTAATAAGCTGCACTTACACTAAAGCTTTTCTATGGAAAAAAAAATACTTCACCACAGAAGGGTTCCCCAATACCATATGGGGGTCCTCGTTATAAGTCCAGGTCACATTCCTAAATAATGCAACTTATAGTGAAATGATCTATATAGGGGAATTAATATCCAAAAGGAATAATGTAATTAGCTCAAGATACATTCCCAACACATACATTTCACGCATGTGCGGTACATATAATATACCTATAACCCACAAAAAACAACAAATAGAAATAGAAGAAAAAATAGATAAATAAATACACAAATAGAAAAAGATAAGCCAGTTCCCTGCCAGTCCCCGCTGGCTCCCCGCCAGTCCCCACTGGCTCCCAACACCTCACCAGCTCCCCACAGGCTCCTCATGACTTCCTGCAGCTCCTTGCTATCCCCCTGTGGCTTCCTGCGGGCTCCCCACCAGCTCCCTGCCACCTCCCTGCCAGTTCTTTGCGACTTCCCACCAGCTCCCTGCTGGCTCCCCACAGCTCCCCCATGACTTCAGGGTTCATTTCCAGGGCCCCTGAACTACAGCACTTGCTGCCCAGCCACCACAAAGGTCCTCTATGTTCCTTGTTTTTGGTTCCTCAGCCCCTAAATGATGTAAGTGCAGATCAGTGCAACTCATAATGAATCTCCTTTCCTGAATCACTTCATGACGTATGTGCAAAATGACTTATAGCAAAGTGACTTATAATGAGGACCCCCTGTATTTGCTACAAAAAAGTTAGTTTTTAAAAATGTGAAAATTGTATTTAATAAGGAGAATGCACAGCTGAGACACGGGAAAACTGAACTCCCATTCCCATGTATGTATCAGTTTGCAGGTTATGTTAATATAATGATTTCAGTGGAGACTGAAGCTATGTCAAAGTTTTAACTCTCTGCAAAACTTTTTGTTTCGTAACGTAAAGTTCACACTTCCTTTTAAGAATTTTGATGAACACGGAAATTTTACATAAAATAAACTATCGTGTCTGAGAGGCACATTTTTCAATAAAACAATCTGGAAATATTTCAGTACATTCCCAACTAAGAATTTTGACACTGGACCTTCCTGTTTTTAACCAAAGACTCTAATGACAGGTTGCTACATTGGTGCAGCTGCTCCAATACAGATCAGCTGGTGAAGATGATCTTTGCTGACACTGAAGCACTTTCTTTCCCACTGGCATAATTACTCCACTTCTGTGAGAAACAGAAGCTACGTCAGGGGAGAGCTTCTCCCACTGACATAATGCCAATGTGAACAGCGCTCATGTTGCTGTTACTTATGTCACTTGAGGATGTTTGTCTTTTTTCACACCCCAAGTTACCTAAGTTAGCTCTATCTAACAAATAATACAGATCTGCCAAATACAGCTTCCAAGTTCAGTAATTGCAAACAGCCATGTTTACCCACATTCCTAAAACAGTGATTGTGTATGAGAAATATTAAGCAGCAACAGTTAAAAATTAAATACTAAATCAGGTCCCACTAAAGTAATTTGTAATTGGAAGTATAAAATATGCCCTTCCATAGAGCACAAGGAATATATATGAAATTTACTGGAAGAAAAACATAAACCAGGCCATTCGGCAACTCAATAGCGTGACGTACAGAAGCAGAGAATCCAGAAAAGAATATAAAAAGTCTCCTGAGCATCTCTTGTTTTTAAAAGGAAGCCAAACATCCAAATGACAAGAAATTGAGGAAAACAAAGTATTTGAATGCATTTTTACGAAAAGACTTGCTGTACTTTGCTGTGATATTCATGCTGCGCGTCAAGCAGTAAACCAATTCTATGCTAACGGCTCAGATGAATCTGGGTCTGTCTGTTGAAGGATTTGACCCTGCTTTTGAGACAGGAAGTTCAGGAATATTGGCTGGAAGAACAGTGGCTTTAATACCAACATTGGACACACAAATGCCAAAATCTAAGAACACAAACTGGATCTATGAGGATGACGCAGACCTTGTCTTATTTCAGTCTCAGGATGAGTAACAGAAATAGAGTAATTGGCGGAAAAGTGTAAATGAGAAATATATGGGTCGGAACCTAGATTCCTACTTGGTTTGAACACTACAAGAACATTTGTGGTTGTCACAAAGACCTATCCTGGGTGTCTCCATTTTCAAAATATTGCACTCACAACTGCCATGATCACTCGCTTTGCTTCTGATGTCTGGAACTCAAGTCGAGAAAGTAGTTTCTTTTTACCAAATGGAGGACTGCAGAAAGAACCAATGAAACAGATGCCATGGCCTTGTAAAATATCTCAGGAATGTGAACGCACAGATGGCAGTTGAGGATATTATATGGATACGTCGTCTATCTCTAATTCCACCCTGTTGAAATTTAATAGTTAGAAGAAAGCTTTCTATTCCAGTATCATGCCAGAAGCTCCAGTACACTAACGTGAAGTCTTCGTTCCTTGGGCTTACCACACACAATGGCTGTGTGTACACAAAATTCCCCTTTCGAAGGAGGAATGCAAACGAGGGAGATTGAAAACTCAAATGAAGCACTGATTTACAAATCTCACACTTCATTTGCATAATCTTGTGCAATCATGTTTCCGAACGAGACTTCTCCAAAAGCAAAAGCAGCTAGGTAGACCCTGTTTTTGAGAGAACGCTTCTTCCTAATTTGTTTCAACAAGATGGTTTCTTTC